>NC_053037.3:307398134-317398134 GCF_002575655.3 Aegilops tauschii subsp. strangulata | reverse complement strand
GTTGCATGGCAATCCCTACTCCTCGCATTAACACCAATTGATGGGCATCTCCATAGCCCGTTGATTAGCCTCATTGATGTGAGACTTTGTCCTTTTTTGTCTTCCCACATAACCCCTACCATTATACCTTATTCCACCATAGTGCTATATCCATGGCTTGCGCTCATGTATTGCGTAAGAATTGAAAAGGCTGAAGCGCGTTAAAAGTATGAACCAATTGCTTGGCTAAAACCGGGGTCGTACATGATATGAATATTTTGTGTGGGGAAGATGGTGCATAGCCAGACTATATGATTTTGTAGGATAACTTGCTTTGGCCATGTTATTTTGATAAGACATAATTGCTTAGTTAGTATGCTTGAAATATTATTGTTTTTATGTGAACATTAAACTTTTATCTTGAATCATATCGAATCTGAATATTCATGCCACAATAAGAAGAATTACATTGAAACTATGCCAAGTAGCATTCCGCATCAAAAATTCTGTTTTTATCATTTACCTACTCGAGGACGAGCAGGAATTAAGCTTGGGGATGCTTGATACGTCTCCAACGTATCTATAATTTTTGATTGCTTCATGCTATATTATCTTCTGTTTTGGACATTATTGGGCTTTATTATTCACTTTTATATTTTTTTGGGACTAACCTATTAACCGGAGGCCCAGCCCAGAATTGCTGTTTTTTGCCTATTTCAGAGTTTCGCAGAAAAAGAATATCAAACGGAGTCCAAACGGAATGAAACCTTCGGGAACATGATTTTCGGAACGAACATGATCGAGGAGACTTGGACCCTACGTCAAGAAAGCCACCAGGAGGCCACGAGGTAGGGGGCGCGCCTACCCCCCTGGGCGCGCCCTCCACCCTCGTGAGCCCCACGTTGCTCCACGGACGTACTCCTTCCTCCTATATATACCTACGTACCCCCAAACGATCAGATACGGAGCCAAAAACCTAATTCCACCGCCGCAACCTTCTGTACCCACGAGATCCCATCTTGGGGCCTGTTGCGGAGCTCCGCCGGAGGGGGCATCCATCACGGAGGGCTTCTACATCAACACCATAGCCTCTCCGATGAAGTGTGAGTAGTTTACCTCAGACCTTCGGGTCCATAGTTATTAGCTAGATGGCTTCTTCTCTCTTTTTGGATCTCAATACAATGTTCTCCCCCTCTCTCGTGGAGATCTATTAGATGTAATCTTCTTTTGCGGTGTGTTTGTTGAGACCGATGAATTGTGGGTTTATGATCAAGTTTATCTATGAACAATATTTGAATCTTCTGAATTCTTTTATGTATGATTGGTTATCTTTGCAAGTCTCTTCGAATTATCAGTTTGGTTTGGCCTACTAGATTGATCTTTCTTGCAATGGGAGAAGTGCTTAGCTTTGGGTTCAATCTTGCGGTGTCCTTTCCCAGTGACAGTAGGGGCAGCAAGGCACGTATTGTATTGTTGCCATCGAGGATAACAAGATGGGGTTTTTATCATATTGCATGAATTTATCCCTCTACATCATGTCATCTTGCTTAAAGCGTTACTCTGTTCTTATGAACTTAATACTCTAGATGCATGCTGGATAGCGGTCGATGTGTGGAGTAATAGTAGTAGATGCAGGCAGGAGTCGGTCTACTTGTCTCGAACGTGATGCCTATATACATGATCATACCTAGATATTCTCATAACTATGCTCAATTCTGTCAATTGCTCAACAGTAATTTGTTCACCCACCGTAAAATACTTATGCTCTTGAGAGAAGCCATTAGTGAAACCTATGGCCCCCGGGTCTATCTTCATCATATTAATCTTCCAACACTTAGTTATTTCCGTTGCTTTTTACTTTGCTTTTATTTTACTTTGCATCTTTATCATAAAAATACCAAAAATATTATCCTATCATATCTATCAGATCTCACTCTCGTAAGTGACCGTGTAGGGATTGACAACCCCTTATCGCGTTGGTTGCGAGGATTTATTTGTTTTGTGTAGGTGCGAGGGACTCGCGCGTAGCCTCCTACTGGATTGATACCTTGGTTCTCAAACACTGAGGGAAATACTTATGCTACTTTGCTGCATCACCCTTTCCTCTTCAAGGGAAAACCAACGCAGTGCTGAAGAGCTATCAATCATCAACTCACACCAACAATAGAGCATACCTCGCGAGGTTGTTCTTCCCTTGTACTAGTTCATCCTCAGCCCCACGTGAGGCTAATCCACCACAAAGGAGGAGTAGGGTCTTACACCGCAAGGTGGCCCTTACCTGGGTAAACTGTTGTGTCCCTTTCCTTTCTTGTTCAACGAGCTAGGCCGTGGGGAGGACGAACTGGTTGGCTGGAGAGGTTGAGTTCTTCGCACACGCCCCAGAGTTCAAACCTTTCTTGGGTCCGCGGAGCCCTTAATCCAACATTTGGCGCGACAGGTAGGGGCATGTCGAAGCCTCCTTCCACCGTTCGCTCTGCCGCTGTTCCCCGTTCCTATGGCCGACGCCCGCCGTGTCCGTGCCGAGCGCCGGGCAGCTCGGGTCGCCCAGACGGCGCCCGTGGGTAACGGTGTCCCTCGCAGCTCCCCCTCCCCGGTGGCTAACGCTGCCACCGACCCTGCTGCCCACGAATAGCAGGAGTCGTTGCTTCCACCATCCCTGCGGCGCGACGGCCGCACCATGACTCCATCACCCACTCCGGCCATGTCGTCGTCTTCTCACGTTTGTTGCGAGCCAACAAACGCTCAGGCTGCGCTGCTCATGGCGCGTGAGCTTCTGCGCTACTGCCCGGCCAACGACTGGCTCGCCCGCATCACCGAACTCGTCAACGCCGCTGGTGAAGCCCCTGGGCCTTCCCACTCACCTCGTCCTCCGCCGTCCCTTGCGGGCGACGTAGCTCATGGTGCGCCTCCTCCTCCTCCTCTGGATGACGTGGACCCCAAGCCAAGGCGTGAGGCTCCCCGGCGCGACCCGCCGCGCAAGGCACCAGCACGCGATGAAGAAAGCTGCCAGGTGGTGCAGCGGCCCCAAGGAGAAGCGTGTGCGCTTCCAGCTCTGCCACGTCAAGACAGGAACCCGCTAGAGGCAGCGGCGCGCGGGCGTCAAGATCAGGCTCCTCCTCAGCGGCTGGCTCCCGTGAGTGTAGCAGGTTGCCGTGCATTCACCCCGGAGGTGCGCCACGTCGTCTGGCCCGACAAGTTCAAGCCAGACCTGCCTCCACGCTACGATGGCACCCCTGACCCCGCCGTGTTCCTCCGGCTCTACGAGCTAAGTATCGATGCGGTGAACGGCAATGACAAAGTCATGGCGAACTGGTTCCCCATGGCCCTCAAAGATGGCGAGCGCTCGTGGCTCCTGAACCTTCCAATGGGGTCGATCTCCTCCTGGGACGAGCTCCGCGAGCGCTTCATCGCCAACTTCCAAGGCACTCGTGACTGCGCTCCCGTGACAGGCGACCTGTGGCACATCAAGCAGCAGCCGGGAGAAACCCTGCACAAATACATACAATGCTTTACCAACGTTCGCCTCAAGATCCCTAAGGTGTCAACGAGGCAATCATTTCCGCTTTCACTGTCGGCGTCCAGGATGTCAAGATGAAGGAAGAGCTTGCCATACACGAAGACCTGTGCTCGGCTCTGGTGATGTTCAACATGGAAAACAGATGCGCGAGGGTAGAGGAAGGTCGCTTCTCCCTCCTGGAGCTCTATGAGGCTGATCCTGAAGAAAATAAGGTCAAGGCCAAGGATGTGAAGCGCAAGGCCCCTGCTGTGCTCGCGACCGAACCTGAGATGAAGCGCGAATGCGACCATGCCAAACCCTCCAAGGGCAGCCGCCCATTCTGCATCTTCCCCAACATCCATAGCCACAACACCAACGACTGCCAGAAGCTCAGGGAAATCCGCGACAGGCGCCTTGGCCGCCATCCGGAGCGCAACGACCGTGGCTACGGCCGCGGTGGAGGCCGCTGGGACAACCGCGACCCCGCCAGGACTGGCGCGATCAGCCCCGTGAGGACCGTTGGCAGGGCCAGGCTCGCGATGGCCCCTGGAGGGACCAGCCTTGTGAGGACTGTCCTCAGGGCAACACCGGCCTCCCTCCGCTGCCGCTGCCGCCAAGGAGGAACGACGACCACCGCCAGGATGATGGGGTTGGGGGCTTCCAAGAGCCTCGCGCCATTGCCTGCATCCTGGGTGGCGCTCAGGCCCGTGCCTCTCATCGCATCTTCAAGCAGTTCGCCCATGAGGTGAACGCGACCCTTCCCAAGATCAGGGCATCGCGTCCCCTCAGATGGTCCAAGTACACTATCACCTTCGACTCTACGGACAAGCTCAAGTGCTCAACTACCACTGGCGCGCTCCCAATGCTCTGCTCACCGACCATCAGCAACGTCCTCGTCACCAAGACACTCATCGACGGTGGCGTGAGACTCAACGTCCTCTCTGCCGGGACGTTCGAAAGGTTCTAGGTGACCTACGACTAGCTCCTCCCCACAAAGCCTTTCTCAGGGGTGACAGACGGCTCCACCATACCCCTGGGACAGATTCGTCTCCCTATCACCTTTGGCAAGCGCGAAGACTACCGCATCGAGCTCATCGACTTTGATGTCGCCCAAATACGCCTCCCATACAACGCCATCCTCAGGTATCCGGCCCTCGCCAAGTTCATGGCACTGACTCACCACGCCTACAATGTTCTTAAGATGCCAGGAAGCTGCGGCATCATCACGGTCGCCTGTGATGAGAAGGATGCGGTGTGCTCCCTCGAGCGCGCCTACCCGGCGGGAGCGGTCGAGAACTCAGATGACGAGGGCACCATCCGTCCTCCTGAGACCGTCCCCAAGAAGAAGAAGCAGCTCCTCCTCAGGGGCCCTCAGGAGGCTGGGGTGTCCGACGACCGTACCTTAGGCCCCGCGCCCACTGCTGGGGCGCCTTTCCCTCTAGCATAGGAAGATGCGCCCGACGCCCCTCTGAGGATGGGCTCGGGGGCTCTCGTCTGGAGGTCCTCTGACCTGACCAGCGCCACGAGGGAGGCGTTCGGGCACCATGTGGAGGCGTGCTTCAACACGCGCTTCCGTGAGCAGGGCGCGAGGCTCCAGGTGCTCAGGAGTTCATCACCAAGGCAATCGAAGAGCTTCAGGAGGCGTGAGCCATGCGTGGCGAGCGCCGCCCCGCACCACTCAGTGCAGCTGCCGCCCCTGACATGGGTGGCGAGCTGCCTGTCTGCATCAACATCCCAGGCCTCAACAGGGCTGCTTCTCAGGAGCTCTTCTAGCCGTCCCGCGTCGGCCGGAGTGGGGGTTGCCACCGCAGCTATGTCTGCATGCCGTTCAGCCTGCTGAACATGGCTGCCACGCACCAGCACTACATGTAGGGCGTCCTGGCGGCTCACGAGGCCAGGCGCCACACAATCTTGATGGAGGAGGCACCTGACCCTCGCGAGCCTCCTGGACCTCCGGAGCTCCCCAGGACTTGGGAGCTGGCCGACTCGTGAGGAACGACCTCTACAGCGCGCATCTTCAGCTACCCAAACACTTCTTCAACGATGGTGCCAGGTGACTTTTTTATTTGTTCAGTTGAGGGCACCCCTCGGGCTGCATCATCCTTGAGCTGCTAGTGCCAGCCCCTGTATCCTGTATCGTTTTGCGCATGTATCAGAACCGATTTCGCCTCTTATGAATTTCCTAAGATATTACAACCTGCATGTCCGGTGCTTCGCCACCAAGATCGTTGTGCACCCTCAGGAGCTCGCCCATGACTGCCTCATGATTAAGGACTGGCACTGCGTCTGTGCTCGGGTCCATCCCTCAGCGTCGCTAAATCCAAGTGGCCGAGCTCAGTCTCGCGGGCCAGCTCCCGTGCACGTCACCTCCTGTGGTCCTTGGTGCCTTGTTCTCGCATGAGCTAATTGTGTGTGGATACGTCAGGGCTCACAACCCGGTGCCTCGCCGCCGTGGGAGCCGCGCGCCGGTTGTCTTTCTTTGGGCCTCTTGCATGAGAAGACTGGGCACAACATCTATGCTCGGGTCCGTCCCTGCAGCGTCGATAAACCCAACGGCTGAGCTCTGTCTGGCGGGCCGGCCCCATTCATGTCACCTCCTAGGATCGTTGGTGTTTGGCCTTCTCATCCGATGTCCTCTGAAGATTCACTCGGCGCAGGCCACCTAAATATCTCACAGGGCCCTTACAAATGTTCTGAACCAAAAGTTCAGGCACAACCCGCCTTGAGGTAGGGCCTCGTGAGTCCCGCAATGCTCACGAGTGCCCATATACACCTCCTCCAGTCCTGCCGTGCTAGCCACGCGTACGGACGAGGATGTACACGCGCCGGAGTATCCCCCGAGGGAACTCCCACCCACGCACCAGTGGAAGCCCCATGCTCCGCGCTGGCGGACGACACTGCCGAGGAGCGGCTATACCTACGCCAAGTGGAAGCACCATGCTCCGCGCTGGTGAATAAACAACTAAGGGCACCCTAGTGGCTGCATTAACCTCAGGAGGGCCAATAGGCTCGCCAGCCTCATCGCGCTATTTTCCCTACGGGAGGGCCGCGCGAGGGGGCTGGGCACGGAGGCTGCACCCAGGTCACGCCTGGCGCACGCCACCTCACTAGGTCTCTCGCACCTGGTTTTCTCACGACCCTCCCAGGCAAAAGCTGGCAAGGAAAGGTATGGGGACTCCGTATTAACTCAGACGCTGCTCATGTTTCCTTCATCAGGGCTGTTCGAACGTCAAGGGGGACCCCTGAGCACCAAGACTCAGGGGCCTCACTGGTCACGTAGCCCCTCACCCCTTGGCCTCGTACTGGTGATCCAGACGCCCCAACTGCAGTTGAGGTATGCGCGGGGCCGGGCCCTGCCGACGCAGAACACTAAGGCAAACAAGAAGGAAATCGAGCATGGAAAGGAAATTACGGAATCCTGACGATTATTACAAAACATAATGTGCTACTAATTTAAGCAGAAGTTCTCACGCCTCCGCGAGGCACGATGGATGTTGCAGGATCGAACTAGGAGGAAGCACCGCTATCGCCCACCTTGGGGAGCCCGTCGTCGATGACGCCGCCACCATCTTTGTCGCCGGCTCCGGTCACCGCAGCCGCCGGGTCGGGGACGCAGAGGAACTTCTCAAGTAGGGCTTCCACCTGCTTCCTCACGCCCCCGACAGTAGCATCACGGGACTCAGGAGCCACTGACTCGATCAGGGTGCTGAGGTCGAGGCTTCGCTCCCGCAGGTGGAGGTGGCTGAAGACACACGTTGCTGCCACGGTGAAGAGCGCGCGGCACTCCCCTTCCACCATGGAGTCCACTCCGGCGGCGATGCCTTCAAGCGCTTCGACAAGCTTGGGGAGAAGCCCGGCAAGGCCCTCCAATGGAGTCGCCAGCGGCTTCTTGTACCCTCCCCCGTACAGGGAGCGCAACGCCTCACGGGACCTCAGCTCAAGGGAGAAGAAGGCTTCGTGTTCCACGGCCGCCCTCTCCTCGGCGGCAGCGAGGGTCTTCTCCCTAACTTCCAGTCGGGCTGTCGCATCGGAGACAAGCTGGGTGTGGGAAGCCTGGGCCTTGTCCACCTCTTCCTTCAACTTGCCCAGGCGATCCCGCTCCGCGGCTTGGTCCTTGACTGCCTGGGCTAGCTTGGTGTCGCGATCGGCAAGCGTCGCTTCGTGAGCCTTGAGCTCCTCCTCTTGCTACTTGAGACGTTGGCCATGGGCGGCCTGCCCCTCGCGGAGAGTCTTCAGCTCCACCTCCACCCCGCTGCAGCGCTCCTTGGTAGATGCCGCATTGGCCAGTGCCGCATCACGATCCACCGTGGCCTCACCAACCTCTTTCCTGCTCCTCGCGGCGGCAGCCTCTTCCTGGCCCCAGGCCGTCCTAACAAACACATCGGCCTCAAGGCACCCCGAGATCAACCCCATGCGTCCCATCACCATGCCCCTGTTGGCGTTCTGCAGATCGGTCCGGAGCTGATGCAGCGCGGTGTATGTTTCCTCCAGAGCCCCACGCCTGACAAGGGGGCTGCAGTATGCTTGCACAAGGGCCTGGGGAGAAGGTAGCACATGCGCATAGGCTGGAGTCGCCACGGCAGCAGGGGCAGCCGGGGGCTCTGGAGCCTCCGAACCCCCCGTGGGTGCGACGGGGACGGGTGGATCCAGAGCCTGCTGGCCCACAGAGGCCGCCACCTCCTGAGGTACCACCACCACGCTTTGAGGGGCCTGCTCTGTCATGGGGGAGCGCGAGGCGGTCTCCTCCATCAGCGCTAGGGTCACCGCGGCTGTGGCGGACGGAGTTGCCTCAGAGGTCCCAGCTCCCTCCTTCCTCTTCTTCACCACGGTCTCCATCCTGGTCACCAGGAGGGGGGTATTGTGGGCACGACATCAAAAATGGCAAACAAAACAAGGGAAGATACTTACTCATCAGTGGCGATGTACGCCCTTTTCCTAGCCGGGGCCAGGGCGCCCTCAATCTTCTTGAGCACGGGCTTAGTCGCGTATTGGGGATTGGCGGGGCGCACGGCGGCTGGCCTCGGTGCGGTGGCGACAGACGTCAAGGCGGAGGTGTCACCTCAAGGAAGAGATGGCGCCCCACCCTTCTTCGGAGTCGTTCGGCCTAGCCTCTGCAAGGGGGTGGCCCCAGACCTCGTGACAACCCTGGCGGAGTGCGGGGATCCCTTGACCGGGGGCTCGGCAGCGTCGTCGTCGTTAGAAAGGCCGCAGAGAAGCTCGCTCTATGAAGGGGGAGAGGTCTCCGCGACATCGTCCATAGTCGCCTCCGATTTCTCCTCCCCTTCTCCTCGGAGTCGTCGGAGGAGGGCACCAGCACCGGGGAGTTGGGGAGCTCAGGCGGCACGAACCCCAGCTCGTTGAAGACGGGCATGGTGTACAACGGGATGTAGGTCGTCGGGAAGCTGCCCGGATCTTTCTCAAGCAAGGTGTGCAACGCCTTGTCTAGTTCCTCGCTCGTCAGGCTCCCGCAACACAGCTGGATGTCGTCCTCGGCGCCCTTGAGCTCCCACATAAGACGCATGTGCGCCTGGAGCGGGGCCAGACGCTGCGTCAGGAACTCCTTGACGAGCATGGCCCCCGTCAGCGCCCCGGTCTCCATGTCTGCCCTCATCTCCCTCAGGACCTGCGCCGCCCGGGGGTCGGTGAGCTTCTCGTGACCCAACCAATCAAGCTTCTACGGCAACCCGGTCGGCAGTTCCAACCGCGCGTGGAGGTCCCTGGTGCCCATGAAGACCCACTTGCGCCGGAAGTTCTCCACCTTCTTCCCAGCCCTCATGAGCGCGTTGCCACTGTGGACCGCGGCAAAGGAGACACAACCGGAGTGCTGGTTCGGGTCATGCATCCGGAGGTAGAAGAAGTGGCGGACGAGCGCGACGGAGGGCATCACACCAATGAATGCCTCACAATAGAAGGCGAAGATGGACAAGAGAAGGATGGAGTTGGGATGGAGGTCGCAGAGCCTAAACCTGGTAGTGGTCGAGGACGATGGTGAAGAACCCGGAGAAAGGCGGGACGAGCCCCGCGAAGACGCTGTGGAGGAAGAAGGGTTAGAACATCTCCGCCAAGGTCCCTGGGTCTGTGGAGCCGGCCAGGAGCACCATCTCTTTCTGCTCGTTGTGTTTGCTTGCCATCAATGGGAGCGCCGCGGCGAGGTGCCTCTCCTCGGTGATGGAGGATGCACTTAGGGCCAGCTCTGGGGCAGAGGCGGAGCCTGCGGCCTGTGCGGTCGGCTTCGCCTTTCCGGATGCCATCTAAGTGATCTTGGAGGAAAATACGCGGAAAGGGGGAGAAATTCCACTAGATCTGGAGATGCTCTTAACAGGAGGAAAGGGGATCTGCAGGAGATTGGGGCCTGCGGTGCTTCGCCCTAGCCCTTTGGCTTCGCCTCGAAGCCAAGTCTGAGCGCTCCTTTGGCCCGGGGGCTACTGTCGGCATTCTGGGAACCAGGGTACCCAGACTTGCCTGCCTGCAGCCCATGGAGTGGCTTCATTGACGGCCTGGTACGGCCCATCTACGACACCTCCAAGACAAGACCCTCGCGAGGGGCCAAGTCTCGCAAGAGGTGGGCGACATCAAGACCTTTGGAGGGAGCGGCCTCCCCAGGCTGGCTGCTGAGGAGCGGAGATTTCTATGCGAGTGACCACCTCATGAGGTTGAGGTGACGCAAGCCATGACGACCAAGGCCAGGCGGGCGCCAGTGAGCGCAGAGGAGCAGGTTTCCTCTTTGGTGCTAAGGAGGCAAGTGCAGACGCTGGGTCTTGAGGAATCAACCAAAGGTTTCCATTCCCGTGCAAAAAGACCAAGACCGCCAGGACGGCAGAACGAATGTCATCACAGAGCCCACCGTAGCGTCACGACTAGAAGCTTTGCAGGCGAAGACCACCTTTCGTCAGGATAAGATGTACTAGTTGCCCCCCTTCAAAATTGGCCACTATGGGATCCCTTCCCGCCTTTGTTTTGGGGGAAGAGGACCGAGGCCACTATAAATATAGCTTAGCCACCACCGTAGTAGGGGATCCGAGACATCATCAACTCACACCCACACCAGAGCAGACCTCATGAGGTTGTTCTTCCCTTGTACTAGTTCATCCTCATCCCCTCGTGAGGCTAATCCACCACAAAGCAGGAGTAGGGTCTTACACCGCAAGGTGACCCGAACCTGGGTAAACTACTATGTCCCTTTCCTTTCTTGTTCATCGAGCTAGGCCGTGGGGGCAGCGAACTGGTTGGCTGGAGAGGTTGAGTTCTTCGCACACGCCCCAGCGTTCGGACCTTTCTTGGGTCCGCGGAGCCCTGAATCCAACAACCAGGGCATTGCCTAGCCGCTCTCCCTGTCCCCGGCATCTTCTTCCTTGTCGGGGAGGCGCCCTCCCAATCTTGCCAGGCTGCATCCCGCGGGCCCTGACGGGGTCAGGCTGGGCTTCTGCCTAGGCACTCATTTTCCCCTCTTTCCTTCTTGATGCAACTCCTAAGAGGAGAGGGACAAGAAAGGCATTACTGGACACTTATCATTTTTCAAATTAAAAGATGTAGGCATTTGTTAAGCTTTAGTTTAAATCATGTAATGCTTCATCCATGTCCGTATTCTGCATGATCTGTACTTGTTTATTTACATATTAATGGAAGAAGAATGCTTGATGGGCATTTGTGTATGTGTTACAAACACGCTAAGGAAAGATCCCTCAATGCTCTCAAGCAAACAAGGTTTTCCAGCAAGACATCGTGTCGGCCCTCACCACAGCCACCACAGGTCCTCGTATGATTAGTTCAAAAACGGGTCGGAGGGTAGTTGAAGGCTGGCCCCTTGCTAGCTCCCCCCAAATGTCACTGCACCAACTTGACCAAAAAGACTTCAAATCAAAAGATGGGAGCACAGATGGCAGAAGTGGCAAGGTTTCCTGACGCACAAGCTCTTCATACGTGAATACGTCATAGGTGGCGAGGCAAACTTATCTATGTTTGCTGTCCTTCTTATCATCCCCGATAAGAAAGGGCTGTCGGGGACCAATTTGCAGGTTCGTTCCCATTCTTCTCCCCGGGGAGTCCATCTGCGGCAGAACCCTGCTGTTAACTAAAAAAGAAAGACAGGGGAGAAATAGCTGCATATGATCCTCCCTAGGGGATTAGTCACCTTATACTAGGGTTATTTTAATAACAATAAAGCCATAATTCAGTAAACATGCATGCAAGTTTTGTTGCAGCGCTTCATTTTATTATCTTTCACTACAAAAAAAGACACATCCGTGACATTTTGGGCCGAATGAATTTTTTTCTGTCATGCTTATGACACTTCTATGACGATAATTGTGACAAAACCCGGTATCATCATAGATGTGGTGGGCTCCTACTTCTATGACAAAAAATCATGACAGAAAATGGGATTTTCTTCCTGGGCGGGCCGTAGACGTAGCTGCATGACATTCTTTGGGCCGCCCATGACGGAAAAATTGTAGTAGAAGCGAGGGCGAGGAAAATATCGCTGAGTTCCCGGTTACGGTGGGTGGTCAGGGCCGAGCGATGCA
Source organism: Aegilops tauschii subsp. strangulata (assembly GCF_002575655.3). Lineage (NCBI taxonomy): Eukaryota > Viridiplantae > Streptophyta > Magnoliopsida > Poales > Poaceae > Aegilops > Aegilops tauschii. Next base: position 317,386,137 of record NC_053037.3, on the reverse strand, counting down.
CTGTGGTTTGCGCGTTTCTCTCGTGTACGCGCGTGTGTGGGAGCCATTGGCTAACTGAACCGGAGCGATCACACGTTACTGAACCCGAGCGATCGATCTCTTGGCTGTTAACTGAACCCGAGCGATTCATTCACTCCTGACTGAACCCGAGCAATTCCTTCGCTGCTGCTGCTAACTGAACCCGAGCGATCGATCACTGCTGCTGCTTACTGAAACCGATCGAGCCCCCGTGCGAGAGGTAGCCAGCCAGTGTCGGGTTGCCTCTGAATGAATAGTGACCATTGCTACCGTGCGCGCGGTAAGTAGAACGAGTCGAGACGTGGTGAGTCGAGCCGGTTGGTTAGCTGTGGATGAACAGTTCCCGGTGGGGGTTGGATGAACAGGACCCCGTGGCAGTAGGCCGTTGCCACTGAATGAACAGGACCCCGAGGAGGCCGCCGCACCCCAGCTGTCGGATTTCGGGTTCCGGCAAAACCCTTGAGGTTTGAACACTAGGATGCGCATGAAGATTTCCCCCTACCTAATCACGCCCTCAACCTCACCGCAATCTCAAAGCCTATCTCAACGAACTCGCAACACAAGAGACACAAGATTTATACTGGTTCGGGCCACTGTTGTGGTGTAATACCCTACTCAAGTGTGGTGTGGTGGATCGCCTCTCGGGCTGAGGATGAACATTACAAGGGGAAGAACAGCTCCTGAGGAGAGGTGTTCTTGTGCTCGATGAACTTGTGTGGGTTAGGATGGATCTGAATCCCTTGCCTCCTACTATGGTGGCTAGTCCTATTTATAGAGGCCCTGGTCCTCTTCCCAAATATTGAGCGGGAAGGGATGCCACAACGGCCAGTTTGAAGGGGGGCAGCTAGTACAAGCTATCCTGACTAAAGGTGGTCTTCGCCTGCCAAATGCTTTGGTAGTGACGCCGTCTTGGGCTCCACAGTGACCTCCATCCTGCCGTCCTGTTGGTCTAGGTCTCGTTGCACCGATATGGAAACCTTTGCCTGATGCCTCGGTACTCATCGCCTGTGCTTGCCTCCTTAGCACCAAAGAGGAAACGAGGACACTATGCGCGCTGGCGCTCGCCTGGTCTCGGTTGTCATGGCTTACGTCATTGGAACCTCGCGAGGTTCGACTTGCCTTGATCTCTCCGCCCCTCACGAGCCAGCCCGGTGAGGCCGCCCCCGAGGAGGTCTTGTGTCATCCGCCTTGCGAGGCTTGGCCCCTTGCGAGGGTCTTGGGCATTTGCTGGTGAAGATGGGCCGTACTGGGCCGCGAGTGGAGCCACGCAGTGGGCCGCAGGCAGGCAAGTCTGGGACCCCCATTCCCAGAACGCCGATAGTAGCCCCCGGGCCCAAGGCGCGCTCGGACTTGGCTTTGGGCCGAAGCCAAAGGGCAAGTGCGGAGCGCCGCGGGCCCCAACTGCCTGCGGCCTTGGTCGACGTGTGGCGATTGATTGGACGTGGGCGGCCCCGATTCCCCATGCAGCCTTGAAATCCGCCTGGCTAGGCGGCCACGACATCCTACACAGTTATTCCCCTATTGCCTGGCTAGGTGTTGCGTAAAGGCAATGTTAACAAATAAACCATAAAACCCTAGGTGCATGATTGCTGCATTCGCGGGTACCGGGTACGTGGTGGTGCGCACCTTTGTAGGAATAGTCAGCTCGCGTGATAATTTGATCTGTAGGAGTTGATGGTCGGGATGACAGGTGAACGACTTGGAGGCGGTGGCTCGTCAGTTGCCACAGATCGAGTAGCCACGCTTAAAATGTCATTTTTAGCGGGGTTAAGAGTTCGGATTTTCAATGGCGTGTTATAAGTACTAAGTAGTTTTTAGAACGATTGGTATGGAGCGAAAATGGAATTCATAGTACTACATACCACCTTGGCGTATGGTTGTATGGGTTTATGTTGCGAGATGTTGAACCTGGTAGTTCTAGGGCAAATACTATGGTTTAGATTTAGATGTTGGTTTTCAGTAATGAAAATTGGAAGGGGAAACCCTTCTTTGATTTAAAAAAACTACTACCTCCATTCTAGTTTACTAGTCCCCATCATATTTTGGGTCAAAGTTTGTCCATGAATTTTACTTGTAAAATGTGAATGGAAAACAAGATTTTGTTATACCCAAACAAAAAACGACTGGAGGGAGTGATTGCTCTGACACGGACGCGACCTCTCATAGCACAGGCATTGAACCGGCGCGCCGGCCAAGAGGGCCCTACTCGCTGCATGCCCGGCTCAACACGCCTCCTCGCCGCATGCAACCGGCTTCGGACTGCCCCGCCTGCCTTCATTGAATCTGCGCGTGTGCCGGCAACACGTCCTCCCGCGAGCCGGCCGACATTTAGAACACAAAAAATTACCAAAATATAATTAATTATGCATGGTCTTGACTTGTTGTGCTCGCACTGGTAGCAGGAACTAGAGGTTTTTCTTTCTTTATAACTCTCCTCAATTTTTTCTGGCTTTGAAGTGAATCATGGTTGTGGACATTATGTATGAATGTGCAGATATCTGTGAACATGAGTTTGATGTGGAAGTTGAACTTGGAATGTCGGGCTTGCGCGTGAACTATACCATGTCCAATGCTTCGTCTGTTATTGTTTGGAAAGTAATTGCTGTTATTACATGACCCGAAAAATATATTTTGTGCCACATCAGTAGATGCACGGACATCACAACAGGCATGCTGACTGGATAAACATTTGAACCTAGCTATTATGAAGGAAATTTTGTATTGACAACAGTTTTAGATAGCAGGAGACGCCTAGCCTGCTCTGCCTCTGCTAGCTTATTTCTGGCTTCTTCCATCTCTTCTTTGGCATGGGTGAAGAGAGCATCTGATTGCTCTTTTCGCTTCTTCAGGAACTCAGCTACATTCTCAAGGGCTGCAGCACGCTTTCTTTCAGCCTTTACTAGAGCCACGAGGATACGAACAGCTGACGACTCCACCTGGCTTGTGTGTAATCCAGCATCATCTGGGAATTTGCACCTTGTGTCTAATCCAGCATCATTAGGGAACTGGCACCTTGTGTGTAATCCAGCCTCATTTTGGAAACATGATCTCGAGGTTGACCATACTTCCCACCTCACAGGAACTGCATCCTGACATGAAGTTACTTCTTTTTTAGATAAATACTCAGAGCAACCCAGATCCATTTAGAAGAAGCCAGATAAACAGAACTCGGAGAAGTGAATTCAAAAGGAAAAAAATATAAAAATAGACTGCAAGGTGAGAACACCCACTTCCTACATCAAGCTAAAAACGAAAGCATTAGGATGATTAAGACTCTTCTTATTACACATCGAAGAACACGAGGCTTAAGAGAAACAGAAACTACAACATATACACATCGAAGAACACGAGGCTAAACGAAAGTAATTGAAAGGGTGTTACTTACCGAAACTCGTTTTGCAGGTTCGGTGCAGCTCCTCTTTAACTTGCCACGCTCCTTGAAGATGTCCCCAATATCCCGTGTTTGGTCTTCATTGCTCCTCTGCATGTTCACACTCGTGGTTTTAAAATCTCAACATGGCAAGAAAAATATACTACTAGTAATACTCGCGCATCTTGTGGGCAACATTAAAGCACTCGTCTACCATGTTAGAGCATCTCCAACAGAATCGCAACGCGCGGCGCTTTAAAAAAGCGTTTATAGTGCTGAGATCGAGAAGTAGAGATAGAGAGTAGAGGATAGTTCTCAGCATAGATAGATAAAAAAATAGATTATTCAACTACTCCTCGTCGTCCGAATCCTCCTCGGTGATGTCCTCCTCTGACGTCTGACTGTAGGCGTGAAGATACCGATCGTCGTCGGATTCCTAGGGCGACGCTGCTCCTAGCCTCATGTTGAACTGAGCGTCCGCTTTTCGCCTACGCTTGTCCTCGCGATAGGCGGCTCGCTCCGCCCTCCTCTTATCCCTCTTCGTCCTTCTTTGCACGTAGAACTCATGCTCGTTGATGATGTCCTGCAGGAAGCGTTGGCGCCATAGCGCCATGGCTTAAACGTCCATCTCGGTGATGCCGAGACGGTGCTCCCGCCTCCGGTTGTCGCGACGATCCTCGTCGGCGATAAGCCGCGGCAGAGGCGCGAGCTCCTGTGCCCGCTCCTGCGTCGGCATGTTGGGGAAGTTCAATGTCCTAAGAGGCCACCGGAGGCGCCACGCCACCACGTCGTACGCGCGGGCAGCCTCGTTGGCGGTGTCAAAATTGCCGAGGCCGAGGCGCATCCCGCAGAACCGGATCTCGGCGGAGAAGGCGCCTGAGGGGCACGTGCGGACGCCGCGGTATCCCCAAGTTTCCCGGTGACGCGGCGGCATGGTGGCGCGGTGGCGGCAAGGCGAGAAAGCGCGGGGAGAGAGCGGTGGCAAGGCACAGAGCGGGGAGAGAGCGGTGGCAAGGCACATAGCGGTGGGAGGGCGTTGGATTTTATAAAGCGCGCCGCACGCCACGCGTCAAAACTAGCGCACGCCCGACCGCTTTTTCCCGCGCGCGCGCATTCCTTTCCCAACGTCTCTGCTATCTCTACTCTCTTCTCTACTGTTATATTTATTTTATATTTAATATTTATCTCTGCTTCTCTACTCTCTACTTTTTTTCTTATAAAAAACAGAGTTGGTGATGATGCTGTGCCTGCCATCCTGCAATATAGGCCGTCCGATTTATCCGACAGATAGAAAGGAAACAATGGCAATTTTGCAAAAAGATACCCACACCCCTCTCCAGATTTGCAAATAAGGCCTTCCCTCGTTCATCCTTTTCTCCCACAAGATAAACTACTCATACAAATGCATCTTGATGTGTGCAACACATGGGCATCTTGCTAGTTCTAAAAAACTTTACATCATTTGCCACACTACTGGTTGCAGATGAAAAACCTACCCAAGCACAACGCGATATAGGAGCGACGCACAATTACAAGCTGATATTCTGTTGGATAATGGAGGCTATAACCAATTACTTTTACGGGAACAATAGCACCCAGGAAATTTGAAGGGTAGGTATGAACAAAATTGGAACTGCACATGTACTGCTAAGTGATTCAATACACACATTACCAATCGAGGAGGAGAACAATGGTCGCGGCGGTCTCTATGAGTCATGGTCAGCAACGGGAGTCAGTTCATTGTCCACGACGGTGGTGCTTCTGCGCTTGGCGTCGGCTTCCGGGAAGCAGATCCGAGACCATGGAAGACGGTGCCGGGGAAGAGGCTCCGTGTACGACGACGACGGTGGACCGGCTCCAGTGCGGCGTATGAGGTCGTCGATAAGGCAGATGCGCTGCAGTGGACGAGTGCGCCGATGTAGAAGGGGAGGAGCACGAAGGCTGCGGTGTCGTGGAGAAGTCTATTTTGCGGTGGGGATAGAAAATGGGGAGTATTCAGGTGTACTACTCTGGTTGCCGGGGTGGGGTTGGCTGGGTAGGGTGAACCTGAAGTTACAAAAACAGCCCCCTACCAACCGTCATCCGTAGGCCTGTTCCGAAGGCTATGATGGTAACTTCCCACTGCTCGAATCAGGGTCGCGGGAGATTTTCCCGCCGACCTCAAAATTTTGTGACACTGAACTCCCCGTGTGGCGTGTTGGGTGATTCGGCTAAGCAACTAGCGAGTAGTGCTAGTAAACTCTGCATATTAGGTTTGACCGAAGTCAAACTTCCTAAAGTTTGACCAAGTTTATAGAAAAATATAAACATTTACCAGAACAAATATGTATGATGTGAAAGTACATTCAATAATGAATCTAATGGTATTTATTTGTTATTGTATATGTTAATATTTTTTGTTATAAACTTTCTGAGAGTTTACAAAACTTGACTTTGACCAATGCTAATACGCGGACTTAAATAAAAACGCAGGGAGTACACATTTGTTTTCTTAGTTTGTAGTGAATTAATCATTTGTTGAAATTGTGAAATAAATATATTAGGCTACTCACTTCGAATGTAATGGTCTATACAATTCAATAGTAACAATCATTGTTGAATTCCAAGATGTATACGAGGTCTATAGTACTTCACAACATGCTCAAACTCACATAATCCCAGTCAAATGACAATCAAAATGCATTCAAAGTTACTACTTTGTAGGATGCAACAATACCAACAATAACTCTACATCAGCCATTATAAAAGCAACATTTTGAACATATCCCAATGTGTGAATGAAACGTGCAGAGAGAGCTTGTGAAGATGGAGCAGATAGGGCGGGAAAGATTGTATGTATGTGGACGAGAGAGTAGGAGACAAACCTAACGAAACAGAGAGAGAGATAGAGAGAGAGAAAGAGAGAGTAAGAAGTTAGGTCTGTGAGAAAGATGGAGACATGTAATATACGTGAGATGCGTGTGCATCCGAATTCTGTACACGTGGAAGGAGAAGAGACAACAGGTTTGATGAGAGAGCTGGAAAAACATGTACGAGAGGGGAAGGATCTCATGGGTTGAGGGATTGATAATTTTGTGCGGGGGAGAGAGGGATTGGTAATTTTTTGCGAGAGAGAGAGGGTGGGGGAGGAGTCAGTCAGCCGTCGTCACATCATCCTGCTTCCAAATGGCCCCGCATTATCTAGCGCAGTGTGGTCGCCGTCTTCGATCTCCTCGATGCCCTCTTTGAAGATTGAGGTGTTGTGCATGCTGGGGTGCAGAGAAGCACAAGTGAGAGTGGTTTCCATATAACCTTGGATTGGGATGAATTGTGTGCTCGGGGAGGGGGTGTGTGTGCTGTGTGTGTGTGTGTGTGTCAGATATTGAGAGAAAACAAACCTAAGGAGAGAAATATGTGTGTATGTGACGGAAAGCTACATGCTAAACAGGGTATTCACGAAGAGATTGTGCGTGCGGGATAGAGAGCGATGTGCGGGCCTTGAGGTGGGCAGGGGCCGGGTGAGGGTGTCAAAATGTGCGCGTTGATGCATGTGTTACATGCGATCGTGCGAGGGACGGACGAATCGAGTGTTACGGATGCTCCTCTCTCTCTCTCTCTCACACACACACGACACAAGTAAAATAGAAGACCGTTCTCTCATGTATACACAACGTATCGGCATCTGTGTATGTCTCACTCATGCATGATCATTTGCACATTCACACCTCTCTATGTCTCTATCAGTCGCACACCGTCTCCACATTGCCCTTCCGCCACAACACACATATGGACACATACACACGTTCTCTCCCAGTCACACACACAAAATCAGTATTAAAAAAACTAGGGCGCACCTAAAACATCCAAATCCAAATAAACACGAACTGGAGCTAAATTCAAATATATGGAAATATTGTAGCGTCAAGAACTTTTCCAGGAAAAAAAGTTGAGTAATATTCAGGGATTGTTTTCACACACACAAAAAGATTCGGTGGATGTGCTTCGAGCGCGACATGGTGACGCACCGTTCGATCGACCGCGCGGCCGCGGTTCACGCGCTTGCACGGGATTCCGTATCGTGGCTGTGGTAACTAATAAAAGCGCTGCCTAAGTCTAATGTTTACGTGTACTAGTACGGTTTTATTTTAAGTTTGACCAACCCTATATACTAGTAAGGTACACGTGCATTGCACGCATGAGATTCTGGTGGTTTGTGCATTATGCTACTACATGTGGAGTCTTCTAGATTCTACATGTGGCAAAATCTGGTGGAATGTAGATGATATCCACCGGCTAGTAGTGCTCGGATTTGCCATCTTTGTACTGTCGGATTGGCTTCATCCAATGACCAACTTTCAAAGTTATTCACACACTATATAGGGGTATAGAAAACTAAACTAAGCTCCCATACACGCACTCATCAATATGCCGCCGCCGTTGCACATGCCAGCGCCCGCCTGCTCTGGCCAACAATTTCTCGCCCATCACCGCAGTGTCGCCGCCATCCCTGTGCCAAGAAGCCGAAGGCTCGCCCGCTCACGTCGTCTGCAGTCCCTCCTTGCGATGCCGCCGCGCTACCAAGCACGTGAGCAGCTGGTGGAGCCATGTCTATGCACGCAGCGTACGAAGAGGAGGACGAGCGCGTGCTCCAGCATGCCAGCGAGGAGGAACTAGCGTGTCATTGTCGTCTCCGCCCGCGTGGAGGAGGCGCGCATGGTGGCTGTCGCAGCGGAAGTCGGCCGAGCGCACATCGAGCCCGCAAACCGGGTGCGGACGCGGAATCTACCTTCGAGACCTTGAATGCCACGTGGATCCTACAATCTGAAGGAGCAATTTGGGTCAGTCGACTCTTGTGAGCCGTTTGATGCAACATGGGTGGCTAGAAGGGCTTCTTCAACCTCTGAAATTGATGCACGGTTCATCTTCTCAGCCCGCCACATGCCTAACCGCCTGTCACCGCCGCCACGCCCTCCCCTGAACCGTCTGCCATCGCCATACTACCCCACCCCCGCCATCCGTTTAACCCCGGGCATGATCCATTTTTTCCGGCGAACTGCATTCCACACCCAACACTCATAAGATAGATTATGGGCACCCTGCCACCCTAATATAGATACTGGGGTAGCTTCTCTGTCGTCTTCTTCCTTCGCTCCGTCGAACTTCTTTCACAAATCGGCTGACCTAAATTATACTACTAGTACGATACTATTAAGTACAGTAGGAACACGGAGATACAAGCAGTAGTACCAACTGCAAGAAGAACATTAGTAAGACATAGTACTAGTACTATTGTACGTACTAAAGAGTTCAAATAACAAGAAAGAACATAAACATATTTCTGCTGGGGCCTCAGCACAACACACCCTTGAAAATAAACTAAGTAACTAGTCACCTTGACACTGTAGTAGAACCAGCATGAGCGACGGCACTGCCACCTACTCGGAGTCCGAGTCCACGTCCTTGACTTTGTCCTCATCCCTCTTCCTCTTCCTCTTCGCCGATGCTTCTTTGCTTGAACCGGACACTGGGATCTGCTTCTTCATCCAACCCTTGTAGATATTTAATCAAAGGTAGGCATCCATTGCTGCGTACAGGATGTGATCTTCATCTAATGTCTTCGTCTCCCATGCATGATGAAACTCGTGGTGAGGTTTCTTTAGTTTAGCATACGAAGGATCAATCATGGCTGCTGCCAGGGTCAGCATTGAAGGCTGAGAGGAGGACACCAGGCTTGCCATCTGGAGATCGAAGGGCTGGCCTACAATGAGGCCTATACGACCCAGGACATCCCTGTCGTTCCTAAAGTATACAGTAACGAATTTCACTCTTTCGTCCTTGAGGAAGTTCTTAAAATCCTGGCACTCAATGTCGGCATGGCATATGTGGTAGACCAAGCACAGGTTATGTACGCAAACCTGGATCATGGCGGGCTTCTTCTTCTCTGCCTCCTTTAGAATCTTCTCTCTTTGCAGGACTGTGGTGTACTCAACATCTAGCCCAGCGACCCACTCATCCGTTGAATTGCTGAACATGCGTAGGAAGCGAGCAAGGCATGCTTTCACCGTCGCAGATCCACGTGTGTAGATGACGATGAACTCATCGCCGGTGATGGCTCTAACCTGGTACTCAGCGGCGACCATGGAGATTTGGGAGGCCATGGATTTTGGAGGAGGGTTAGGGGAAGTTGAACTAGTGTAATGTGAAAGGACGGGACGACTGGGAGCGAACTATTGTAAGGTACTATACTAGTAGAATACGGGGACGAGTAGGGCGTGCGAAAGGCGTGGGGTTGCTGGCTTGCCCGGTGGATAAACGGCTGCAAGCCCCCAAAGAGCTCTCGAGAACTATGCGGGACCCACTAGATGTCATGTCTACAAGACCCATATCGTAGGCCTGACAGTATAGCTTCTGCCTGTTCGCACGCCATGCCGGCGCGTGGGTAACTTCACTTAATTCCGTCAACCGTCGTGCCTCCCACGAGCTTCGCCTCCCTCGCGCGGTCGCACCAATTGAGACTTCGATCGGCTATAAATGAGCAATTTTTTTTGCCTACTCCGCATGCATGATCCTTCCTCTGGTCCTTTTTACTTCTGTCAACCGTTTGCAAAGTGTTTGGCCAAATTTATACTAAAAATATCAATATCTACAATACTGATTATAATGAGTATAGGAACTACATTTTATAATGAGTATAAAAATATTGATTTGACATTGTGAATGTTGATACATTTTTCTATAAGTTTGGTCAAAGTAGAGGTACATTGACTTCACACAAAACTTAAATGCACAATGCAGACTAGTTCCTCCGTCCAGGTGCGTGCCATGTCCTATCTTGTCATCACAACGAGGTTAGCTATTAGAGTACTACTTCCTCCCTTCTAGTTTAAAGGGCTCGATTCAAAATTTTCACCTACTCTTAGCAAGATAGAGGCGGTGGAATAGTTTTTGTAGTCTGCAAAAGTACTCAATTAATGATGTCATTCTTCACAAAAAATGTGTTTACCAATGCATGCATGAACACTAGTTACTCTAACCCCCCTCTCCTCTTTAATTCTTTGCCACATCAGCATGTTTGCTATTCCCGTGTGCATGATACCAGCTAAGATACCACCATTATGGCCAGCCTTAATGTCACAGCCCCAGATCAGCCCTTGTTTGACTTTTGCTTGTTCCTCATGTCATCATGTTTAATTTTCAAAGAAACTTGAAATGGGGATGTTGAAACCCTAGCACCAAATGCATTCAACTAGGTTCAAGTAAACAATATTTTCAATGAACCCAAATGCCCTTTAGAAAAGTTCATGATTTTTGTTAAAGGTGAAAACCTCTGCCAAAAATGATGCACCTATTTCTAGGCCATCCTGGATTTTTGAATTAAATCTTATTGTATTTGACTTTTGGGCATTTAAATGCTATAAATAATTTAAATGTTCAAATAATGCTGGAACTATTTTTGGGCCACTGAAATAATTCAGCAAGTGTCCATGAATATTTTCAGGATTTTAGGAAATGCCTTGGTATTTTTCCTAAACTTAAAACAGAGGCAAATAATTAGAAAACAAAAACAAACTAGAAAAACAGAAAGCAGAGAGAGAAGATACCTACTTGGCACCCACCAGAGCCACCTGGCCGGCCCAGCTGGCGGCCCAGCCCACCAGGCGCTCTCCTGTCGCCTTCCTCCTCGCGCCAGTAGGCGAGGGCGCGTGCCCGACGCGCGCAGCTACACGCCGCGGCCACCTCCTCCCTCCCTGCATGCCTGGCTCCGCCTCGACGCGTCTGGACGATGCCACGCGACCCCCAGAGCCGTCCGGCTCTCCCTCTCTCTCCCCCGAACGCTTTCCCCCTCCTCTGTTCTTCCCGCCCGAACGCCTCCGTCGCCGCCGCTCGCCACCACCGCGGACACCGCCATCCCGGCGACGCCCTGAGATGCCCAAGAGCTCCGCCTAGTATCCCTCTTCCTCCTCGTCGAGATGTGCAACGCCGGACGCCCCCGAGTGCCTCCACGTCGTCGTCTTCAACCTCCCAACGCCGGAGATCCCTCTCGCCGCCCCGCTCGCTCCGGTGCTTCCCCGAGCACGCCGAGGCCACCTCTGCACACACTGTGAGCCCCTGAACCGTTTCCCCCTACTCCCGTGCTAGATTTCGGGCTCTAGCTAGACTAGCCACCGTGCCCGAAGCTCGCCGCCGCATGAGCTCGTCGCCGCCATGGCTCCGGCGACCAAATGGCCCCGCGCGTGCGTCCGTTGCACTCGCGACGTCCCGTAGAGCAACGCTAGCGCGATAGCCAGTTGTTTGCAAGCCGCAGCGCTAACCCCGCACCCACCCGAACTCCGGCGGCCGCAAAAGAGCCCGCCGTCGTCAACTCCGTCCACCCCAGACCCTCCCGCTTGCACTGCTAGCTGCGCACGAGCCTCAGCTGCGCGTAGCACCAATCCACTGTCCAAATGGTCGCCAGTGGACGATTTCCGACGTGCTCCGCCACGTCTGGACTCGCCGGCGTCGAGTCGCCGGCGTGTTTGACCCGTTCGACCTGGGGTTTGACCCCGTCTGACCAGAGGTTTGACCTCTCTCTCACTTACATGCGGGCCCCGCCCGACTAACTAAGCTAGTTAGGGCTAATCCTATTTAGGTTAGTTAGGTTAGCCGCTGACTAGTGGGCCCTGGCCCCTGTTAATTAGCTAAGTGTTAAATTAACTTAAGTTTAAACACACAAGCACTGACGTGTGGGTCCATGGACTAATTAGCTTAGATTAACTTTTAGTTAGTGCTAATTAACCCTCTTAGTTGACTGAGTCATTGACCAGTGGACCCCACTGGTCAGGTTTGACCTGACCGGGTTAGTTGACCTACTGACGTCAGGCTGACGCAGTAAAGCATTATCTGGATTTAAGTTTATTCAGGAAATTCCAGAAAATAGTATAAACTTCTAAAAATCATATAAAATCAACCGTAGCTCAGAATAAAATAATTTATATATGAAAAATTATCAGAAAATGCAATCTATCCATCTGTATCATTTTCATGCATGTCAAACTAAGTTATACCTGCTGTATAGGTGAAAACATGATAATGCACTATTTGAATTCATAGTTTGAATGTGAATTTGAATCTTTGGTTCAAATCAACTCAAACCATTCTGTTCTAGCTTGCATTAGCCCAAAACACATTCATATTGCCATGTCATAGCATGCATCATATTGTGCATTGCATTGATCGTGCCCTTCTCTGTTTGCCGGTAATCGTCCCCTCTCAGTAGCCGATGCTCCGATGACGTGATCGATGACACCGATGAAGAACTATAATATCTTCAGAAGTGCCAGGCAAGCAAAACCCCCCCTTGTTCAATCCGATACAATCCCATTCTCTCACTCCTGCTCTCTTCTACTGCATTAGGACAATCGATTCAACTGTTACATGCTGCGGTAGTTGAACCCCTTTTCCTCTGCATGACCTGTCATTGCCACAGTAAATAGATGAAACCCACTAGCATGAGTAGGAGTTGTTTGAGCCCTGATGTGCCTACTCATTCATGCTTGTTTGTCATGCCTGCTACTGCTTAGAGTTGAGTCGGGTCTGATTCCTCGGGGATGAATTGGAATGGTGATGAACATGTCCTACTGTGTGTGAGCTAAGTGTGTGAACACGATTTGGTAAAGGTAGCGGTGAGAGGCCATGTAGGAGTACATGGTGGGTTGTCTCACTGAAGCCGTCCTCAGGAACTGAGTTCTGTGTTTGTGATCCATGATACAGTTACTACCACGCATTGGGCCCGAAACCAATGGACCCTCTCGGCTTCTTAATCTCCCTTGTCCTCTGTCCAGGAGTTGCAAGTAGTTTCTGGTGTTTGTAGTATGCTGGAGGCCGTGGACAGCGCTGACCGAGGGGTGGGCTGTGATGCGGTAGGCATGTGGCATGGTGTACCGGGCGCCCGTTTGGTGTCTCGGGAACCCTGCACACCTCGTTCGGGGCCGTATGTGGAAACCTCGGCCGGACTCCCTGCGGATGGAACCTGAATAGGCGATAAACCTGGACTAGAGACTTGAGTGTTTAGGTAGGCTGTGGCCGACTCCCTCGCCAGGCTTCCGCTTGAAGGTTGCCGAGGTACACGACGTGTACATGGTGGTAAGTGGCGAGAGCGTGTGTGACGAAGTACACCCCTGCAGGGTTAATATGATCTATTCAAATAGCCGTGTCCGCGGAAATGGACTTCTGGGTTGCCTATAACAGTTCATAGACAAGTGAAAGTGGAGACTCTAAAATGCGCAAGATAAGCGTGAGTGCTATGGATGGCGTTCTCGTAGGGAGACGGGGGCGAATCCATAGTGGTGTATTGATATGGTGAATATGTGGACTCGTGTGCGCCACCTCAAAAGAGTTACTTGCAGTCGTAGTTAGGATAGCCACCGAGTCAAAGCTGGCTTGCTGCAGTTAAACTCCACCACCCCCTTTGTTGATACCGATGCATATGTAGATAGTTCTGATGTAAGTCTTGCTGGGTACATTTGTACTCACGTTTGCTTATTTTATGTTTTGCAGAGAGACGTCAGTCTCGCTAGTAGTTCCGTGTGGACTTCGACATTTAGCTTGATACCTCAGCTACGATCTTGTGCCCTCGGCAGGATCTGGTAGATAGTCAGGCTTCGCAGCCTTTTTCTTTTGTAGATGTCTGTACTCAGACATGTTAAGCTTCCGCATGTGTTTGACTTGTATGCTCTGAATGTTGGGTCATGAGACCCATGTTTGTAATATCTGGCTCTTCGGAGCCTAATGAATAAATACTCTGAGTCGTAGAGTCTTGTTGTGATGCCATGTTGTATTTGCACATATCGAGCATATTGTGTGTATGATTGAAATGCTTGGTATGTGTGGGATCCGACAACCTAGTTGTGTATCCTTGGTAGCCTCTCTTATGGGGAAATGTAGTCTTGTGCTCCATGAGCCATAGTAGTCCGCTACAGCCCGGTTCACCGGAGTCCTGCTAGCCCAACACTACTGCTCCGGACCACTTGACTGGCCGGCATGTGATTCACTTCGTTCCTGTGTCTGTCCCTTCGGGGAAATGTCACGCGGTGACATCCGGAGTCCTGCCTAGCCTGCTACAGCCCGGGTTCCCGGAGTCCTGTTAGCCCAGTGCTACAGCCCGGATTCACACGCTGCTGACCGACATGCTCGATGTTGATTCATGTATGCCTGTCCCCGTAAGTTAGTGCCACTTTGGGTTCACGACTAGTCATGTCGGCCCGGGTTCTCTGTCATATGGATGCTAGCGACATTATCATATACGTGAGCCAAAAGGCGCAAACGGTTCCGGGCCATGGTAAGGCGACACCCGTGGGAATACCGTGCGTGAGGCCGCAAAGTGATATGAGGTGTTACAGGCTAGATCGGTGTGACTTACAATCGGGGTCCCGACAGCGTTGGTATCAGAGCCTGATTGCCTGTAGGATTACCAAGCCAAACTGGTCGAAGTTGTGTCTAGAAATGCTTTAGTTATATAAGGGAATTGATTGTGGGAGGGAACGTAAGGCTCTTTTTACTCCTTTACCTTATGCCCTTCTGATCTGAGTCACCCTCTTCTCTTCTACGGGGATTAAGAACTAGGCTTCTCATCTTTCTATCAGGATCACGTGTTACTAATCCGTAGACTCGTAGGATTGTTGGTCTCAAGCCTCAGTTCAGTTTCTACCACTACAGTGTGTTGTTAGTTGGACTTGGAACCTTGATATTGTGCTTCTAAGTGGTTATGCCACCAGTTTTGCAGGATGTCTCAAATCCTTTGAGCATTTACAGCCATTATGCTGTCCGAGTCATCCCAGATTTCTAAATAATCTGATGCATTTGCAAATCCCTTCTTTCCGTTCTCGATGTTCCTTTGGGCCAGATTAACCACACTAATCGTTGAGTTGAGGTACTCTGTTGCCTTGACATATATGTTGGAGTTATTATTATGACCCTAGGTGTCTTAGAGGACCACTTAGTAATCTAGCAATGCAAGCATCCCCAGTGTGATGATTCTGGCCATTATTCTCGAAAGCATCCCGTGATGCCATTTAGTTAGTAGGCATTCTATTTCTGGGTTCTTGAACCCAAGATTCACTCCACTTACCTCCTGTTGATAGTGTTTGCTCGTTCCTTTAGGTTATTAGTAACCTTTGCATTAGTCCACGAGGTCCGTGGTATATCGTTCTTCCAAATACCATGAACCATTCTTGGCAGGAGTTCTTTTAACCAAAAGATCACAACCAGGGCGCTCTTGAGGAGTACTCCATTCATATTGTGACTCTGCCAGTCCTTCCTCCTCTGCATGGGTTATCTGGAAGAAATATGTTGAATTTGTTCGACATACTAATCCATGCATCCACAACTTAGAAAAACATATGTTCCTTTGAGTTGTCTCTCTTTAGTTATTTTCTGGCCCTCGTCTATCAATTGATAGTCAGGAGTAATTGTGCATTTGTGTTATCAATGCCTATTATTCTTGTGGTCCGTCAAGCCATTCTATCCCGAAATGACTAGGAGAAACAAACTCCAGTACCTTATCCATTTCTTGGATTGGTCAAAGTAGTTGTATTCCGCAGATCAAAATGCCAATCCAGCTTTTGTTCTGTTCTACCTCGGAGTATTACCCCCTTTATGTCAGAATTGTCATGAGAATTGCACCATCTCTCACGAATTCTTAACGCAGTGATACTTCTCGCCATCATTGCTCATTCCTCGGTTCCGTGTCGTCACGACCGGAATGCCGACAGGTGAACTATGATGTGTGAAATCAATACTCCTAGAAACCGTGTTGCTTGGTAGTTAATGGACATTAATATCATTCTTAGCGTGTTGGTTATTGAACCACTATACTAGGATTGATCGTGCTACCTTGTTCTTATTCTGGTGCACTCTTCGATCTTTGAGTTAGGATTGAATCCCTTGCTTATTTGATCATATCGTCTTGCCCTGAAAAGCAAGATTGTTCTCGATCTTAATAACATGTCGGTGGATCGTGATTTTCCAAATATCTTCTTGGAAGTACCACCAGGTTGTCCATGACCAATATGTTGAGCCGTGAACAAGTTGGTTTTCCAGTAAACCACCCCTTCTCCAAGAATCCGTGTTGGATACCCTGAGCTAGTTGGTCAAGCTAAACAACAACTTGGAGAGTTGGAAGATAAAAGCTTGCCAGCTTAGCTCATTTCAAGGGATATATCAGCGTGTGTTGAAGATAGATGATATCTTCATCGATTGGTCCCTGTGATCAGTTGTTGGACCTATTGTCGTATCAAGACTTGATTTGAGTATGGGCTATCATCAAATCAAATTAGAACCAACGATGTTCATAATGTTGTCTTACTCGTGGTTGATCCCTCGAGCATACACCATTACATCTTTTGGTCTGACCAATGCTATCACCGTGTTCACTTAATTGTGGAATTCCATCTATATGGAAGCCTAGATGGTTTGTTGTTGAGCCCATCGACAACATCCTTATCTCCTCCATGATTTGGTTGAACATCTAAGTTAGCATAGGAAACTTTTGAAAGCATCTTCCTCGTGTTAGCTCATGAAGTTTATGTTTTGATGGAAGAAGTGACTTCCTCTAGTTCACGTGCATATGATGCAAGTTGCTGCCGTGAACTTGAGAAAGTTTGTTTCACTTCCTCTGGAATCATCCCAAGTCAGTCATGCATACGTGCGAAGTATTCTTTGGTCTGGAGACTTGCAACCTTCATTCTATATGAATCCCTAGCACACCAAGCCACTGATTGATTTGTTCAAGGAAAAGAAGTTCTTAAGTGCTATTCCTTAAGGACCCAAAGGTACATGCACATGACTTCGCTCTCCGCAATGATGGTTCCTAATCAGAACTCGGTAGTGTTTTATTCTAAGACTACTATGTGGTCATGCTTGTCTGGGACAGCGTGTTCACATGTTGTAGCAGAACCAGCTCATGTTTTGGAGCTTGCTATCATAGTTCATCCCCTGAGAATCTCGCAACGTCATCTCATCGATTTGTGTTGCAGACCTTCATTTTTCTTCCTAGACTCGATGAGTCTGGAATATCCTGCCACCAACCAGATCTGAATCTCGGGCAGATGTGATGGTTGGAACATTTTCCCAAGAGCTATAATATTGGTCTCTTGGTAACCGGTAGAGTGGATGTCGTGGCCAACACATCCAGCCGGAAGGCCTATTATTGTAGTATCTTGATTGAGGAAGTTGGCCACCTCCCCATAAGGGTTTCTTAGGATTTATTCCGCTAGTTATTCCCTATGGATTCCTGCGCACCCGAAGTCCGACCTTTACTTGATGTTCTAGATATCAAACCATATCTATGAATGGGATATGCTAGTGCATCAAGGAGAACATTAGAAGCGGAGTGCTAAATGTCTCTCAGTCGATCATCCAGATTTGCCTCTTTGGCATTGCTAAGGAAAAATCTGAGAAAGTGATGTCCTCCTTTGCACCTGCATCCTCCATCACCGTTCATCATGGTAGTATGTTGTGTTGCCAGGATCCTCGACACAGATAATGGTAAAACCTTGATGAATATGGAAATGCTCAAGGTCTTGAGAGCACGCGCAAGCAAATCATCCCTTGCATTGTCTTCAACAAGGTAGTTCACATCATCCATTCTAGTCCGAGTATGCCATTCCTTCGAACTCCGCCAAACGATTGCTGTGATTTGCCTTAAGCTGGTATAAAGAGTTTCAATGATCTCTATATCAAAAGTAATTCTTTTTGCCACTTAAGGAATAGTTCTACGAGTCACCCTTCCCAAGGTGCCCCGTTATGGAATCGTGGCAATTATCTCCTCGCTACTTTGAAACCATGCACCATCCTACCTAAGCGTGGGATTGTTGCCCACCAAATCAAATCTCATCGTTTGTTCTTCCACCCCTCTCGATGTGTTTTGTGTCTCAACTCGGGATGTTTCAACGTCTCACTCCATGAGTTGATCTTGAGTGCCCGATCTTCAAGAAGATCGATCCTGTAGAGTTTCCCTCTCTGTCGTCATCGTGTTGGATGAAGATCTCGAAAGCAAAGACGCCAACGTTAATTGAAGCAACGGATCAAATCTTCGCGAAGAGCAATTGGATCATGAAGATGGTGTTAGCTTGTGTCCCTCTGTCTTCTTACCTCACGTCTCGAATCTCAGGACGAGATTCTTGTTTAGTGGGGGTGAGCTGTCACAGCCCCAGATCAGCCCTTGTTTGACTTTTGCTTGTTCCTCATGTCATCATGTTTAATTTTCAAAGAAACTTGAAATGGGGATGTTGAAACCCTAGCACCAAATGCATTCAACTAGGTTCAAGTAAACAATATTTTCAATGAACCCAAATGCCCTTTAGAAAAGTTCATGATTTTTGTTAAAGGTGAAAACCTCTGCCAAAAATGATGCACCTATTTCTAGGCCATCCTGGATTTTTGAATTAAATCTTATTGTATTTGACTTTTGGGCATGTAAATGCTATAAATAATTTAAATGTTCAAATAATGCTTGAACTATTTTTGGGCCACTGAAATAATTCAGCAAGTGTCCATGAATATTTTCAGGATTTTAGGAAATGCCTTGGTATTTTTCCTAAACTCAAAACAGAGGCAAATAATTAGAAAACAAAAACAAACTAGAAAAACAGAAAGCAGAGAGAGAAGATACCTACCTGGCACCCACCAAAGCCACCTGGCCGGCCCAGCTGGCGGCCCAGCCCACCAGGCGCTCTCCTGTCGCCTTCCTCCTCGCGCCAGTAGGCGAGGGCGCGTGCCCGACGCGCGCAGCTACACGCCGCGGCCACCTCCTCCCTCCCTGCCTGCCTGGCTCCGCCTCGACGCGTCTGGACGATGCCACGCGACCCCCAGAGCCGTCCGGCTCTCCCTCTCTCTCCCCCGAACGCTCTCCCCCTCCTTTGTTCTTCCCGCCCGAACGCCTCCGTCGCCGCCGCTCGCCACCACCGCGGACACCGCCATCCCGGCGACGCCCTGAGATGCCCAAGAGCTCCGCCTAGTATCCCTCTTCCTCCTCGTCGAGCTGTAGAACGCCGGACGCCCCCGAGTGCCTCCACGTCGTCGTCTTCAACCTCCCAACGTCGGATATCCCTCTCGCCGCCCCGCTCGCTCCGGTGCTTCCCCGAGCACGCCGAGGCCACCTCTGCACTCACTGTGAGCCCCTGAACCGTTTCCCCTACTCCCGTGCTCGATTTTGGGCTCTAGCTAGACTAGCCACCGTGCCCGAAGCTCGCCGCCGCATGAGCTCGTCGCCGCCGTGGCTCCGGCGACCAAATGGCCCCGCGCGTGCGTCCGTTGCACTCGCGACGTCCCGTAGAGCAACGCTAGCGCGATAGCCAGTTGTTTGCAAGCCGCAGCGCTAACCCCGCACCCACCCGAACTCCGGCAGACGCAAAAGAGCCCGCCGTCGTCAACTAGTTAGGGCTAATCCTATTTAGGTTAGTTAGGTTAGCCGTTGACTAGTGGGCCCTGGCCCCTGTTAATTAGATAAGTTTTAAATTAACTTAAGTTTAAACACACAGCCACTGACGTGTGGGTCCATGGACTAATTAGCTTAGATTAACTTTTAGTTAGTGCTAATTAACCCTCTTAGTTGACTGAGTCACTGACCAGTGGACCCCACTAGTCAGGTTTGACCTGACCGGGTTAGTTGACCTGCTGACGTCAGGCTGACGCAGTAAAGCATTATCTGGATTTAAGTTTATTCAGGAAATTCCAGAAAATAGTATAAACTTCTAAAAATCATATAAAATCAACCGTAGCTCAGAATGAAATAATTTATATATGAAATATTATCAGAAAAATGCAATCTATCCATCTGTATCATTTTCATGCATGTCAAACTAAGTTATACCTGCTGTATAGGTGAAAACATGATAATGCACTATTTGAATTCATAGTTTGAATGTGAATTTGAATCTTTGGTTCAAATCAACTCAAACCATTCTGTTCTAGCTTGCATTAGCCCAAAACACATTCATATTGCCATTTCATAGCATGCATCATATTGTGCATTGCATTGATCGTGCCCTTCTCTGTTTGCCGGTAATCGTCCCCTCTCAGTAGCCGATGCTCCGATGACGTGATCGATGACACCGATGAAGAACTATAATATCTTCAGAAGTGCCAGGCAAGCAAAAACCCCCCTTGTTCAATCCGATACAATCCCATTCTCTCGCTCCTGCTCTCTTCTACTGCATTAGGACAATCGATTCAACTGTTACATGCTGCGGTAGTTGAACCCCTTTTCCTCTGCATGACCTGTCATTGCCACAGTAAATAGATGAAACCCACTAGCATAAGTAGGAGTTGTTTGAGCCCTGATGTGCCTACTCATTCATGCTTGTTTGTCATGCCTGCTACTGCTTAGAGTTGAGTCGGGTCTGATTCGTCGGGGATGAATTGGAATGGTGATGAATATGTCCTACTGTGTGTGAGCTAAGTGTGTGAACACGATTTGGTAAAGGTAGCGGTGAGAGGCCATGTAGGAGTACATGGTGGGTTGTCTCATTGAAGCCGTCCTCAGGAACTGAGTTCTGTGTTTGTGATCCATGATACAGTTACTACCACGCATTGGGCCTGAAACCAATGGACCCTCTCGGCTTCTTAATCACCCTTGTCCTCTGTCCAGGAGGTGCAAGTAGTTTCTGGTGTTTGTAGTATGCTGGAGGCCGTGGACAGCGCTGACCGAGGGGTGGGCCGTGATGCGGTAGGCACGTGGCACGGTGTACTGGGCGCCCGTTTGGTGTCTCGGGAACCCTGCACACATCATTCGGGGCCGTATGTGGAAACCTCGGCCGGACTCCCTGCGGATGGAACCTGAATAGGCGATAAACCTGGACTAGAGACTTGAGTGTTTAGGTAGGCTGTGGCCGACTCCCTCGCCAGGCTTCCGCTTGAAGGTTGCCGAGGTACACGACGTGTACATGGTGGTAAGTGGCGAGAGCGTGTGTGACGAAGTACACCCCTGCAGGGTTAATATGATCTATTCGAATAGCCGTGTCCGCGGAAATGGACTTCTGGGTTGCCTATAACAGTTCATAGACAAGTGAAAGTGGAGACTCTAAAATGCGCAAGATAAGCGTGAGTGCTATGGATGGCGTTCTCGTAGGGAGACGGGGGCGAATCCATAGTGGTGTATTGATATGGTGAATATGTGGACTCGTGTGCGCCACCTCAAAAGAGTTACTTGCAGTCGTAGTTAGGATAGCCACCGAGTCAAAGCTGGCTTGCTGCAGTTAAACTCCACCACCCCCTTTGTTGATACCGATGCATATGTAGATAGTTCTGATGTAAGTCTTGCTGGGTACATTTGTACTCACGTTTGCTTATTTTATGTTTTGCAGAGAGACGTCAGTCTCGCTAGTAGTTCCGTGTGGACTTCGACATTTAGCTTGATACCTCAGCTACGATCTTGTGCCCTCGGCAGGATCTGGTAGATAGTCAGGCTTTGCAGCCTTTTTCTTTTGTAGATGTCTGTACTCAGACATGTTAAGCTTCCGCATGTGTTTGACTTGTATGCTCTGAATGTTGGGTCATGAGACCCATGTTTGTAATATCTGGCTCTTCGGAGCCTAATGAATAAATACTCTGAGTCGTAGAGTCTTGTTGTGATGCCATGTTGTATTTGCACATATCGAGCATATTGTGTGTATGATTGAAATGCTTGGTATGTGTGGGATCCGACAACCTAGTTGTGTATCCTTGGTAGCCTCTCTTATGGGGAAATGTAGTCTTGTGCTCCATGAGCCATAGTAGTCCGCTACAGCCCGGTTCACCGGAGTCCTGCTAGCCCAGCACTACTGCTCCGGACCACTTGACTGGCCGGCATGTGATTCACTTCGTTCCTGTGTCTGTCCCTTCGGGGAAATGTCACGCGGTGACATCCGGAGTCCTGCCTAGCCTGCTACAGCCCGGGTTCCCGGAGTCCCGTTAGCCCAGTGCTATAGCCCGGATTCACACGCTGCTGACCGACATGCTCGATGTTGATTCATGTATGCCTGTCCCCGTAAGTTAGTGCCACTTTGGGTTCACGACTAGTCATGTCGGCCCGGGTTCTCTGTCATATGGATGCTAGCGACATTATCATATACGTGAGCGAAAAGGCGCAAATGGTTCCGGGCCATGGTAAGGCGACACCCGTGGGAATACCGTGTGTGAGGCCGCAAAGTGATATGAGGTGTTACAGGCTAGATCGGTGTGACTTAGAATCGGGGTCCCGACACTTAATCATCGCATGCAATAATTTAGTGCACCTTGAAATATGAACCTGTGTGGGGCGTGTATGTTTTTAATGACTTGAGACTATACCTAGCCCGACATGCAAGATGACTTATTATGCACCGTTCCCCATACCTGCAGGAAGCCCGTTCGTTTCCAAATATTTTCCTCTCCATGTGTGGAAACAATATGCTTGCCAGACTCTCCTTCTCCCTCCCGCGGTCCCACCACTCCACCCCGTGTGGAAAAAATCTGCATGCATGACTCTCCTCCCCCCGCGCTCGTCCAATCCGTTGTGACCAGCAATATTTCCACCCCTTCCCTCCCCTGTAATTTACTCCAACAAATATGCCCACATAGCTGTTACGTTAATCACGCAACCTATCTTCCGGGATGCTCCTTCAGTTACTTAACTGCAGGTGCATTGGGTCACTGACATATGGGCACAACAGGGGTCTGGCCCACATGTTAGTGATGCAACTAGACCTGCAGTTAAGTCAGTGCAGCTCAGTCCATATCTTACGTAGGTGTGCCATTGCTCGCTATAAATACTATGCCTCCCACGGCATTCGGAAGAACGCTCACGTTCATCGCTATCTCCTCCCCCTCCCTCTCATGTCGACCACCATGGCATCGCCCCTCCCAAGCCCTAGGCGCCCCTCGCTGCACCGCCTGGACGGTCACGCGTCGCCGTCCCGTTCCTCGTCGCCACTAGTCGAGGAGGACGCGTCGGTGTTCCACTCCTCGCCGCGACGCATCGAGGTGGACGCGTTGGCGTTCCCAATCTCGCCAGCACGCGCGTCGGAGGACGCGTCGGCTCCTTGCTACGAGGAGAATGCCGCACCGCCCGCCGAGCCCCCAGCCTTGAGGAGCTTTGGAAAGAAATGGATGTAGCCATGTGGGAGGCTTTGCCGCCGGCAGAGCACGCCAAAATAGAGGCAGAGAAGAAGGCCGAGGAAGAGAAGCGCGCTGCGGGGCAAGCTGCCTGGCAGGTCTATGTCGCGTCCGAGAGAGTCAGGCAATTGGCTCTTTGGCAGAAGGCTCGTGCGAGGGCCGTGAGGGTGGCGGAGGACGCCCGTGCCAAAGCCCTGAGTTCAGTCGGGCCCAAGCGCCTCATCTACGCTTGGCGGTACGTGGACCGGGTGCACGCTTCCAGCGAGGAGGAGTACCTGTTGGCGCCGGATCACCACACCGGTGAGATCGCGCTCGCCCGCCGGCAAGCTGCCAATCAGCACCTCATGAGTTGCGAGGCTGAAGAAGAGGCGTTGTGTCAGCGGGCTGGGAAACGGCCATGCACCAGGGCACTCGTGGCGCGCCGCAAGTGCTCCTGCGAGCGCCGTGGCTTTTAGTAGGAGTATAATTTAGTTTCGTAAGGTGATCTCATTAGTTTTGGGACGCAAATGATAAATCCCAAACGTTCGGGAATTATTAGCGTCCTTAATTAAGTATGTAAGAGGGAAAGTTTGGAAACCTTGTGTATCCGTACGCATTTTGTAAGTAGGTGCATATAGCACAAACTTTACTATATACTATCAGACTACACGTCTCTCTCCATATATGCTTGCAGACTGTGCTACTCCCTCCATCCAGGTGAATAAGTCATCTTTGGTTGTGCACCGTGACCAAGAAGGAGGGAAGACTTTATACACCTAGACGGAGGGAGTGCTACTATTACTTATGTACGTGCAAATGCACGTTTTAACATTATGATGCGGTTTTTATAAAAGTAGAAAAACAGCACTACTCAAGCTTGTGAAATGATTCAATGCAAAACAAATGCAAAAATGCTCGTTTGATTGTTTACTTTTAGCTTCCTTCTCTGTGGTTATTTCTCTGTTGTACTTTGTACGGAGTATCTCACTAGTTGGAAAGGCATGCAAATTCCCAAACCGCATCCTACACCCTGTATCGAATTTTTTGCCTAACAAGTTGTGCCGTGCAATTGGAATTCCAACTTGAGTACTAGCACTACTAGTAGGAGTACCAGCGACCAGTTTGTTTAGGCTTCTAGATTAGTAGTAATCCCATTACTACTAGCTCCGTCCTGATTTATTGGTCCCCATTGTAATCTGTGTCAAATTTTGATCATAAATTTAACTAATGAAATGTTTGTGCATGTCACATGCACTAACATTTTATCAGTTAAATCTTTGGTCAAAATTTACCACAAATTACAACGGTGACGAATAAACCAGGACGGAGGTACTAGTACTCCCTCCTTTCCGGTTTATAGGGCTCAATTCAAAAATCTCACCAACCAAGGTAGTAGATGGTAAGTAGTGGAAAACTTTTCGTAATTTGCAAAAGCACCCAATTAATGCTCTTGTTTTCCTCAAAAATTCATGTTTACCAATGTATTAATTGCAATGCATGCATGCATAAAGTGCATGCATTGGTCAATTTTCTCTTAATACTTGCATGCAATTATTTAATGCACCTTGGAATCTGAAATTGTGATGGGGAACAACCAAATTGAGCCTTATAAAATGGAAAAACAAAGATTTTGAGATAAGCCATATAAACCGGAAAGGAGGGAGTAGTAGTTTAGAAGCCCAAATAAATGAGTGAGGCGCCTTAATGTTACTCTCCACTGTGACTAGTCTTATGGGAAAAGCTGGGGAAGAGACGGCTTATTTTTTAAGCCGCCAAAAGAACTGGCCCTAGGAGTAGTAGCTAGGGATACTAGGAGTAGTAGCTAGTGATCGAGTGTGCGAGATGAACCGGAGAAAGTAAATGAAGAGAGATGAAATGCAAAAAGACGGAGGGATGTGATGGTTGCTTGTCCGTTTATTTTACCAGGCCACTTATTACTGGCAGTGGTTGGGTTTTGTGATATGACGGCTTTGCTGCCGCGCCACAAGCGGGGTGAGAGTGAGACTCCCGTGCAGCGCCGCCCTCTACACTTGTACTACATCGGTCGTGGTTTATTGGTCCCCCATTGAATTTGACTGAATATTTAACTGACAAAATGTTAGTGCATGTCAACAAAAACTATATCGTTGGATTCGTATTTGAACATAGTTTACAATGATATAATTTTAGGTGACATGCATCAGCATTTAGCGTACTATATATAATGTTAGTTCAATTTTTGGTCGTACAAATCTATAGTACTCCCTCCATTTACTTATACAAGGCCACCAACAGTAATCGAGGCAAAATAAATGATATTTCCTCGTACTAGCAACTTGTTTAATACTTGCATGCATGCAGTCATAATGATAGTCAGCTACTTCCTCCACTCTATTTGCTTGCATGCAGGCGGCATATTAATGATCCCAGTAAATGAAAAGAAAAGTTGACTTGCAAAGCAGGTACTAAATTTTACATTGGTACATGTAATCTGAGTTCGTGGCCTTGTATATAAAAATGAAGGGAGTAGCTAGTAAGGTGCCTGTGCGTTGCACGGAAGAGTGAAATGCATTGATCGGGGAGTTGTTTATTTTGACAAAGGATGTGGGGGTCATCTCTAGATCTCACAAACATCCGGGTGAAATAGATAAAAAGGTATCTTTTGCAAACAAAAGCGTTCAACTATTCAACCTGCATCCAAAACTTGTGAAGAAATAACACTTATTGTGCTTTGCAAGAAATGATCTTTAAGAATTAGTTTTTGAGTATCAATTGTTACATGTTGGCTACAGATGACATGGCACTTTCTTATAGTCAACAGTTGGCTATACTATTAAGTATTAACCATGCCCTTATACACCTAGACGGAGGGATTAAATCAGGATGACTTGGAAGGGGCAGACAAGATGTAAGAAATGGTTCATACTAAGTCTTTCACCAGTACTGTAGTAAAAATTCATACAAGGAAGATTCTTGACTAAACTATAAATGGATACACTTTTATTCATGCGCGATACTCCAATAGAGCAATATCATGCATGGAAGTCTCCACATGCTTAGACAGCAAATTACACTGAGCGAAGACGAATGATCAACATTTAACTTGATAATGTGTATGTCCAGGTGAACCTCCTTGGAGTCCCCGTGCACCGTGTTGGGGGGTAAATCATACCATGCATCTTCCATGTCCACATCGGCAGGAAGGTCCTGAACGTCTCCAATGTATCTATAATTTATGAAATATTCATGCTATTATATTATCCATCTTGGATGTTTTACGGGCTTTACTATGCACTTTTATATTACTTTTGCGACTAACCTATTGACCCAGAGCCCTGCCAGTTTCTGTTTTTCCCTTGTTTCAGTGTTTCGCAGAAAAGGAATATCAAACGGAGTCCAAACGGAATGAAACCTTCGAGAAAGTTATTTTTGGAACGGAAGCAATCTAGAAGACTTGGAGTGTATGTAAGGGAAGCAACAAGGAAGGCACGAGGCAGGAAGCGCCCACCCCCAGGGCACGCCCTCCACCCTCGTGGGCCCCTCGTGGCTCCCCTGAACGACTTCTTTCGCCTATATATATCCATATACCCTAAAAACTTCGGGGAACAGAATAGATCGGGAGTTCCGCCGCCGCAAGCCTCTATAGCCACCAAAAACCAATCGGGGCCCTGTTCCGGCACCCTGCCGGAGGGGGGATCCCACACCGGTGGCCATCTTCATCATCCCGGCGATCTCCATGATGAGGAGGGAGTAGTTCACCCTGGGCTGAGGGTATGTACCAGTAGCTATGTGTTTGATCTCTCTCTCTCTCGTGTTCTTGATTCGGCACGATCTTGATGTATCGCGAGCTTTGCTATTATAGTTGGATCTTATGATGTTTCTCGCCCTCTACTCTCTTGTAATGGATTGAGTTTTCCCTTTGAAGTTATCTTATCAGATTGAGTCTTTAATGATTTGAGAACACTTGATGTAAGTCTTGCGTGGGATAACCGTGGTGACAATGGGTTATTCTATTGATTCACTTGATGTATGTTTTGGTGATCAACTTGCAGGTTCCGCCCATGAACCTATGCATAGGGGTTGGCACACTTTTTCGTCTTGACTCTCCGGTAGAAACTTTGGGGCACTCTTTGAGGTTCTATGTGTTGGTTGAATAGATGAATCTGAGATTGTGTGATGCAATCGTATAATCATACCCACGGATACTTGAGGTGACATTGGAGTATCTAGGTGACATTAGGGTTTTGGTTGATGTGTGTCTTAAGGTGTTATTTTACTACGAACTCTAGGGCTGTTTGTGACACTTGTAGGAATAGCCCAATGGATTGATCGGAAAGAATAACTTTGAGGTGGTTTCGTACCCTACCATAATCTCTTCGTTTGTTCTCCGCTATTAGTGACTTTGTAATGACTCTTTGTTGCATGTTGAGGGATAGTTATATGATCCCATTATGTTATTATTGTTGAGAGAACTTGCACTAGTGAAAGTATGAACCCTAGGCCTTGTTTCCTAGCATTGCAATACCGTTTGTGCTCACTTTTATCATCAGTTACCTTGCTGTTTTTATATTTTCAGATTACAAAAACCTATATCTACCATCCATATTGCACTTGTATCACCATCTCTTCGCCGAACTAGTGCACCTATACAATTTACCATTGTATTGGGTGTGTTGGGGACACAGGAGACTCTTTGTTATTTGGTTGCAAGGTTGTTTGAGAGAGACCATCTTCATCCTACGCCCCCAACGGATTGATAAACCTTAGGTCATCCACTTGAGGGAAATTTTCTACTGTCCTACAAACCTTTGCACTTGGAGGCCCAACAACGTCTACAAGAAGAAGGTTGTGTAGTAGACATCAAGCAGTTTCTGGCGCCGTTGCCGGGGAGGCTAGGTAAGCGGCACTCACACCCCGTCAACTAAGCTCTTTTCTGGCGCCGTTGCCGGGGAGGTGAGTGCTTGAAGGTATATCTTTAGATCTTGCAATCGAATCTTTTGGTTTCTTGTTTTTATCACTAGTTTCGTCTATAAAACAAAACTACAAAAAATGGAATTGAGTTTCCCTCATATGCTTCATCTTTTTAATATCTTTCATGAGAATAAGGATTCCGATAATTGTGCTCAATTGCTAGAGGAAGAATGCATTAGAATGTTTGGCACTAAATCATTGAATGATGAGCATGATTGCAATGTTGTTAGTATGAATTCTTTGAATACCCATGATGCTAATGATATGCAAAGCCACAAGCTTGGGGATGCTATGTTTGATGAAGATGATATGTTTAATCCCCCAAGTTTTGATGAGCAAATTCATTATGATGAAAGCATGCCTCCTATTTATGATAATTATTGTGATGACACGTATGCTATAAAGAATAAACATAACCATGAAACTTGTCATCATGATTTTAATTTTCAATTGGATTATGCTTCACATGATAGTTATTTTGTTGAGTTTGCTCCCACTACTATTCATGAGAAGAAATTTGCTTATGTGGAGAGTAATAAAAATTATATGCACGTAGATCATGAAAAGAATGCTTTATGTGACGGTTATATTGTTGAATTCATTCATGATGGTACTGAAATTTATTATGAGGGAGGAATATATGCTTGTAGGAATTGCAATAATATCAAGTTTCCTCTCTATGTGCTTAAAGTTTTGAAGTGAGGCTTGTTTTACCTTCCTATGCTAGTTGATTATTGTTCCCATAAGTTATTTGCTCACAAAATCCCTATGCATAGGAAGTGGGTTAGACTTAAATGTGCTAGTCATATTCTTCATGATGCTCTCTTTATATTTCAATTCTTATCTTTTATGTGACCATCATTGAAATCATCATGCCTAGCTAGGGGCGTTAAACGTTAGCGCTTGTTGGGAGGCAACCCAATCTTATTTTTGTTCCTTACTTTTTGCTCTTGTTTAGCAATAAATAATCTATCTACCCTCTGGTTAGATGTGGTTTTATGTTTTAGTTAGTGTTTGTGCCAAGTAAGACCTATAGGATCTTCTTGGATGATAATTATTTGATCTTGCTGAAAAAGACAGAAACTTTCTGCTCACGAAAACAATTGTTAAAAATCACCAGAAAGTGATAAAATACTGATTCGAATTGCAGTAGATCAATAAAAAAATTATCTAGGTAGTCCTATTTTGGTAGAATTTTTGGAGTTCCAGAAGTATACGTTTGATACAGATTACTACAGACTGTTCTGTTTTTGACAGATTCTGTTTTCTATGTGTTGTTTGCTTATTTTGATGAATCTATGAGTAGTATCGGAGAGTATGAACCATAGAGAAGTTGGAATACAGTAGATATTACACCAATATGAATTTAGAATGAGCTCACTACAGTACCTAAGTGGTGATTTATTTTCTTATACTAACGGAGCTTATGAGTTTTCTGTTGAGTTTTGTGTTGTGAAGTTTTCAAGTTTTGGGTAAAGATTCGATGGACTATGGAATAAGGAGTGGCAAGAGCCTAAGCTTGGGGATGCCCAAGGCACCCCAAGGTAATATTCAAGGATAACCAAGAGCCTAAGCTTGGGGATGCCCCGGATGGCATCCCCTCTTTCGTCTT
This sequence comes from Aegilops tauschii subsp. strangulata, assembly GCF_002575655.3. NCBI lineage: Eukaryota > Viridiplantae > Streptophyta > Magnoliopsida > Poales > Poaceae > Aegilops > Aegilops tauschii. Next base: position 317,356,120 of record NC_053037.3, on the reverse strand, counting down.
CGTTCATCGGTAACTTTACTTGGAGCTATATTTTTATTCACCACATGATATGTGTTTTACTTGGAGCGTCATGTCATTTTACTTTCTTTAGCTTTGCTTGCTGTTTGAATAAAATACCAAGATCTGAAACTCTTAAATGTTAGAGAGTCTTCGCATAGTTACATAATTATTCGACTACTCATTGATCTTCACTTATATCTTTTTGGAGTAGTTTGTCATTTGCTCGTGTGCTTCACTTATATCCTATGAGTAAGTGGTTGAATGAATTGAATATCATAAATATGAAATTATATATGTTTAATATGCTTATCCCATGGGGAGTAATGACTTTACATATAAGAAGTAGAGGTGGTAATTTTTTTTGAAGGTTAGCAAACATTGTATTGGTCACTTGAACAATTCATGAAAGAATATTGAAGGAAGAGAGATTTCACATATAAATATACTATCCTGGACATCTTCTATGATTCTGATCCTCATTAATTATTTTCAAACCTGAGCAAATTAGTTGAAGTTGGACAAGGAAGACAACATAATGAGTTATGCTTGGGTATATTTGTATAGAAGTTATATTGTTATGGATCCTCTAACATGTGGTGCTTGCTATTTAGAATCCTTTGCTAGCCAAAATATCTGTACTAAGCAGGAATACTGCTTGTGCATCCAAAATCCTAGAACCAAGTTCCTTCCATGAGTGTCCACCATATCTACCTATATGCGGTATTTACGTGCCGTTCCAAGTAAATTTGCATGTGCCAAACTCTAAACCTTCAAATAATAATCTGTTTTGTATGCCCGAATCGCTCATGTAGCGACTAGGGGATGTCAGTATCTTCCATGCTAGGTGGGTTATTCTCATGATGAGTGGACTCTGCTCATCATTCACGAGAAAATGGCTGGTAACTGGGATGCCCAGTCCTATGATCAAAAGATCAAAAACAAATTCGCAAATAATTTAAACAAAACTCCCCCAGGATAGTTGAAAGTTGGACGGCACCCGTTGTTTCGGACAAGCCGTGGAGTGTGAATGTTGGTGGAGGGGGAGTAAAAACTTTACCTTTCTGCGTGGGAACCGCCTATAATGTATCTAGTATGGAAGATATTGGGAACTCTTGGTCGTTATGTTGACAATGAAAGCATACCTCTCAAAATTATTTTCATCTTTGTTTTTGCTTCGAGCTCTGGCACCTCTGCAAATCCCTGCTTCCCTCTGCGAAGGGCCTATCTTTTACTTTTATGCAAGAGTCAGTAGTATTCCTTCTCATTCCAACCTACTCTTTAGTTGGCAAGCATCATGTGTTGGGGAAATATCTAAGCATATATGGCCATTCAAATATATTTGAGCATGAATTATTACTGTTGACATTACCCTTGAGGTAAAAGGTTGGGAGGCGAAACATTAAGCCCCTATCTTTCTCTGTGTTCGATGAATACTATTTGTTCTAAAAATATGCTTTGAGTGGTAGCAATCATGGAAGACTAAATGATAGTTGAGTATGTGAAGTTTGCTGAATCAAAGCTCTGACATAGACTCTTCCTGAAAATAAGATGAATTGTAATTGTTTGATGACTAAATAACATGGTTTATTAGTTTTCAAGAAAGTTTATTGTCTATACTTTAACATGTGAATAGTTTGTTACTTGATCATGAAAAGTTCTATGAGTTGAACTACTATTATGACATATAATGATGCTAGAAAAGGTGATTGAAATTATCATTGATCAAACTTATGCACCTGTTAGCATTCACACTTCATAAATTATTTCTTTTATCATTTACCTACTCGAGGACGAGCAGGAATTAAGCTTGGGGATGCTGATACGTCTCCAACATATCTATAATTTATGAAGTATTCATGCTATTATATTATCCATCTTGGATGTTTTATGAGCTTTACTATGCACTTTTATATTACTTTTGGGACTAACCTATTGACCTAGAGCCCAGTGCCAGTTTCTGTTTTTCCCCTTGTTTCAGTGTTTCGCAGAAAAGGAATATCAAACGGAGTCCAAACGGAATGAAACCTTTGGGAAAGTTATTTTTGGAACGGAAGCAAACCAGAAGACTTGGAGTGTACGTAAGGGAAGAAACGAGGAAGGCACGAGGCAGGGGGGCGCGCCCACCCCCGTGGGCCCCTCGTGGCTTCCCTGACCGACTTCTTTCGCCTATATATATCCATATACCCTAAAAACTTCGGGGAACAGAATAGATCGGGAGTTCCGCCGCCGCAAGCCTCTATAGCCACCAAAAACCAATCGGGACCCTGTTCCGGCACCCTGCCGGAGGGGAGGATCCGTCACCGGTGGCCATCTTCATCATCCTGGCGATCTCCATGACGAGGAGGGAGTAGTTCACCCTCGGGGCTGAGGGTATGTACCGGTAGCTATGTGTTTGATCTCTCTCTCTCGTGTTCTTGATTCGGCACGATCTTGATGTATCGCGAGCTTTGCTATTATAGTTGGATCTTATGATGTTTCTCCCCCTCTACTCTCTTGTAATGGATTGAGTTTTCCCTTTGAAGTTATCTTATCGGATTGAGTCTTTAATGATTTGAGAACACTTGATGTATGTCTCGCTTGGGATAACCGTGGTGACAATGGGTTATTCTATTGATTCACTTGATGTATGTTTTGGTGATCAACTTGCGGGTTCCGCCCATGAACCTATGCATAGGGGTTGGCACACGTTTTCGTCTTGACTCTCCGGTAGAAACTTTGGGGCACTCTTTGAGGTTCTATGTGTTGGTTGAATAGATGAATCTGAGATTGTGTGATGCATATCGTATAATCATACCCATGGATACTTGAGGTGACATTGGAGTATCTAGTTGACATTAGGGTTTTGGTTGATGTGTGTCTTAAGGTGTTATTTTACTACGAACTCTAGGGATGTTTGTGACACTTATAGGAATAGCCCAATGGATTCGGAAAGAATAACTTTGAGGTGGTTTCGTACCCTACCATAATCTCTTCGTTTGTTCTCCGCTATTAGCGACTTTGGACTGACTCTTTGTTGCATGTTGAGGGATAGTTATATGATCCCATTATGTTATTATTGTTGAGAGAACTTGCACTAGTGAAAGTATGAACCCTAGGCCTTGTTTCCTAGCATTGCAATACCGTTTGTGCTCACTTTTATCATTAGTTACCTTGCTGTTTTTATATTTTCAGATTACAAAAACCTATATCTACCATCCATATTGCACTTGTATCACCATCTCTTCGCCGAACTAGTGCACCTATACAATTTACCATTGTATTGGGTGTGTTGGGGACACAAGAGACCCTTTGTTATTTGATTGCAGGGTTGTTTGAGAGAGACCATCTTCATCCTACGCCTCCCACGGATTGATAAACCTTAGGTCATCCACTTGAGGGAAATTTGCTACTGTCCTACAAACCTCTGCACTTGGAGGCCCAACAACGTCTACAAGAAGAAGATTGTGTAGTATACTTTAGGTCCCAGCTCTGCACAGTCCTAGTCAGCATGATGGAGCTGGTGTCGCCGCCCACGTACCTCGGAGGGGTAGTAACAGTGAGCACGCACCCATACATCGGCCTCGTGTCAGTGTCAGCGTCAGCGGCGTCGCCCCTGACGCACACTACAGAGACGGGGCGATGGCCTGCGCGGGCCTCGCCGGTGCCCACAATTAAGAGGAAGACATTGTCGTCCTCCTTCGAGACTAGCAGGCGGCGGTGATCCTCCAGCGACTCCGGCATGGTGAACGGGTAGCACGTCTCGTACTTGATGTTCTCCGCCAAGGGCCAGTAGTGACCTTTTTTTAGTAATGATATCTAGCGATTGTTTGGCACGAGCTCAATCCTGGCGAATCCCACGTGACCGTTAGATTTCCATCCGACGGTGGCCTGTTTTTAAGCCATAGTATTTGACAAAACCGCCACCCTTACACACGTACTGTAACTGCGTCGCGGGCGTTTGCAACTGCCATGTCTCCTAGCGAACGTTTGCTGGGGATTGGAGTTAGTACCGATGGTGGTTCGTAGTCGTTCCACGCTCGGGAATTGAAGTTTGTAACTATTTTAGATTAGAATATACTACTCCTCTGGTGCTAGTAGTAGAGTAGAATCACACTCCACTACTACTCTACTCAAGCAAGTTAGGGCATAGTAGTAGGTACTGTAGGGAGTACCAGTACTGTGATCACTCAAGCAAGTTCTCTGACTTTGATATGACCCTACGCTGCTGGTATGTTTCTCGGAAGTCAAGCGGCGTGTTGTAGTCATCATCACCTGTCCACTTCCCGCAGCACATATTCGCTTCTCCATCTTTGTCCGCTCTTCGATCCCCGCTAAGGCGCCTCCCCCCTCGTCCAATCTTCCATCCCCGCTAAGGCGCCTCCCCCCTCGTCTGAAACCCAAGCACTAACAGTGGCAGAACCGAGTAGCGTCCGCCGAAAGAGTGGCTGGAATTCGCTCCCCACGGAGGTAATCAAGCTCATTATTTCGCGTGTGGACAATCTCAGTACCATGCCACTCGCCGCGTGCTCGTCGAGGCTGTACCGTTTACTCAAAGCCCTCGGGCCGGAGCTTTTTAAGCTAGCTCCTTGCTTGCTGATGCCGCCTGATCTTCAGAAACGGTGTGTCACGCAGCATAACGATCGTAGGGTGGCGATCATCAACCCCCTTGACTGCGATCCGATCCCCGTCACCCTCAACTACATTAAAGGTATGTACTAGGTCGGCATGAACACGTCTTGGATGGTGCTCGTCGACGGTCACGGCAGCTGGATGCTCATGGAGGTCTACACCCGGCGATTGATCCCCCTTCCTTCGATTAACACTGCACTGCTTTGGCACCGCGGCCCAGAATACTCGGAATCTTATAGTAGCCAACATGATACCAAGTTTGATTTGCTCAAGGTTGTAATCTGCCAAGTGCCCACAAGATCTGCGAATTATAAAGACTTCAGGATAATTGCGTTCTTCAACCGCGGTCTCGCCTATCTGACAAGTCACTGCGGTAAGTGGATAAATCTGCATGTCCATCGCAGGATCATACATCCTCCATGGTTCTCTGATGCCATTGAACACAAGGGCTTCATTTACGATGTCGACTCCTTCTATGGCTGGACGTATTGCTGGCCTACTCCAGTCATCGCTACAAACGGCTGTTACAGCAGTATGTTACTTTCCTATGATATCATGATGGCTTGCTTATATTACTGTCAACATTTACTGAAAAAATATTCATGCTCATAACATGCTATTCTTAAGATTGACTACATCAAGAGCCCTTTTTTATTTGACTCCAACTTGATATAATGTTGTAGGCCGCCTGGTGTCCCTACCCTTCCTAATCCCAGAACCTTTCAAAGAAAAGCGGCATGGCAGTTGCAGGTGGTTCCTGGCTCGATCAGACGACGGCGAATGATTGACGATCGTTCGCACGTACCGGACGTGTTGTTTTGCGGAATACAATCACAGTCACTGCAAGGTCTTTAGCAGGATCCCAGCTTCTCTGGGCCTTCAGGAATTTTTGACTGGAGGTTGGTAAGCAGCCTTGGTACATGCTCTCTATTTGTCGGACTGAATTATCCGATTAACCAGGAGATAACCGACGGCAAGGATCATGATGGCAGCGCGGTTTCGTTCATCAAGCAAAACTGTGTGTACACAGCGTACCATACGTCTCTGGATGCACCATACCTTGATATGTGCTGCCACGCTCTGCAGCCCAAAGTAGGAGAGAGGGTCGCAAGTATCAGACTTCGACCCACTGGCTGGAGTTTCCCCCGTCAGGAACCCATCTGGTTCAAGCCGTCAGCCAATCTCCACAGCTTAATAAATAGTAACGTCTAACTGAGCCAGTTAGTTACATGCGTACACTTGGTGTAGTAGGATCTTTATTTAGTTTGATGCATACACTTGTTCTTTTTTGGTAGCCCTTTTGTAATGATGGCTGATGTTTGGTTTGGAAGATAGAGCTGCGTCTTCACTCTTCTGGCCTGCTTACTGCTTCTGTTGCACCCCAGCCCTGGTTGCTGCTGCTGCTGTTTTCAATGTACAATCACTAGTATATTTTGTCTGTTGGTTGAATAAATGTGTTGTTAGAACGACAAACACAATGTTTTGGAAGTCGTTGCAGGTTCGATCCTTTAGTGCCCCGTACCGTATGTAGCGCATACTATTTTTTGTACGGAACACATTTTCCACTTGTTGATAACATGCAGCCCACTGATGAAGGCCCAATAGAGGAGCCCATAATTAACTGGAAGGGAGGCTCTCACATGAATCCGGCCCAGGTACATGCTCATGGTCCCCTAAACATAAATAAGTAAATAAATAAATAATGCTAAATGCTCATGCACCAGTTCTTTAAATTCACTATTTAACAGGAGGATATTATTTCCTATGATAGTGTCGTTACATTCAGTCGATATTATTCTTAGGCAAAGATAGCGACCAGTCTTCTTTCTCCCAGCATTTTCTTCCTGCAACCAGCGGACCCATGCAAATCATAGTCAACGTCGTACATAGTTCCGGTCCATTTTTATTTTTCAATAAGAATGTCCAACCCAGCCCAGCACATTGGCGACAGCACTTTATCCTCCGCCTTGGTGCGCTCGCCGCGGCGCCGCCGTCCAGCCCTGTCAACATAGTTTTTTTCGAAATGGTCCCTGTCAACATAGTGAATCGGGAGAGGACTGTAGTTGTGAGTATGACAGTACGAATCCACCAGGTCCACTCCCGAACACAAGCAAGCGCCTCTTTTACTACTCAGATGAACCCCTCGTTTTTTACTCTAATCCACCCTGCTGATATCTGGGACCCACATCATTTTCAACGTATAGTCAATTAACGACAGAATTGCACAAGTTTTTTTTTAGTAGTAATTCGGAGGAGCAGGCTATAAACTGGGTTGTGCGGTCTCTATGGCCCGTCTAACAACATGACCAGCCCAGCAGTTTTTTCTTTGGGAAAATAGGTAGCCCAGTATTTCTTTTTGAAGAATACCCAAGCTAGGCCTGCTTGTTTTCTCCGACTTACTGGGCCGCAAATCTTTCAAGACGAGGAGGGATGCATTCAGGCCTGGCCAAAGAGTATGGTCAGTGTCTGTTAAAAGTAATATCAAAAGGGGTTGAAAATTCCAAAAAAATTATAGCAAATGGGATATTAGTTTCTTCTTTTGTTTTTGTTATTCACGTATATCTTATACTATATTTCATTGGATTTAACATGACATAGTACTAATTTATTTTTAAATTTGTTTTAGTATGTCTACTAATTTTTGGATTAAGAATATTTTGTTCCCCAGCAAAAATTTGCGAATTTTCAAAATTTCGCACATATTTAGTTAATTCTTTTAACCCTAGTACTGACCAGAAAATGGGCAGCAATTCTAAAAATGGAAAACAGGCTGCAATAAATCCCATATGAATTATAAAATGAGTAAAAATTATAAGAATAATAGCAAATGGGTTGTACATGCCACAGATTTCGAGGATGACTTGTTTACGCAAGGCTTTGTCAGTCAACACACGATTCTAGCAGCAGTGACAGTTGGATGTCCATCCAACGGCCGACGTGCTTCTTCAATCTCTGATCTTCCTGCTCCAGCCGCCTAAACTAGCGCCGACGGGACTGCCTGCTCCCTCCTCTTGTGGCCCGCTGTGATGTTGCGCAGGCTTCCCCGGCCCACCCTACTCCCTCCGCTGGCCTGGCCACACGCAATCAACCACCTCCTTATTACGCGAAAAAAATGATTCCTCCCACTGACATCTGGGGCGCACCGGTTGGGAGGCTGACCTGTGGGTCTACTAGGTTGACGCGTACGCAGGGCTTGTCAACTTAGTTAACAAACGATTCTAGCAGCAGTAACCGTTGGATTTGAATCGAACGGTCCTGCTGCTTCTTCAATCCCTGCTCTTCTTGCACCAGCCGCCCAAACCAGCGCCGGCGGGACCGCCTGCTCCTGCTCCAGTGGCCGGCTGTGCTGCCGTTGAGGCCTCACTGCCCCCCTACTACTCCCACCGCTAGCCAGGCCCTGCAGCGACGGCAGCCTCACACCGCAGCCGAACCAATGAACCCTCGTACTCCTCTCTGCATGGGCATCCACTGCCGCATCTTCCCCAGCTCCGTGTCTTCCCCAGCTCTGCTTCGTCCCCTTCCTAGGCCTCGCCGTCGTCCACCACCTTGGATGCGCTCGGCGCGGAGCGGTCAACATGGTCAACGAATGACACCATCGGAAGTAGACTGTGCATGGAGAGGCTGACAGCTGGGTCCATAGCCGCACGCAAGGAAAAGCCTCCTTATTATGCGCAAAATAATGATTCCTCCACTTGACAGCTGGGACCCAGCGGAAGGGCTTCTGTATTTCGTGAAAAAAAGTTCCCACCGCTTACAGGTCGGACCCACCCGCTATATCTTCGCACGCAAGGAAGTGCCTCCTTATTACGCACAAAAAAATGAATACCCCCTGCTAGCTGGGACCCACAATAGTGGGAGGCTGACTTGTGGGCCAACTAAGTTGACGGGGACGGAGGGCTTTGTCAACTTAGTCAATATGAACGATTCTAGCTCCAGTGACCGTACGATGTCCATCCAACGGCCGTAGTGCTTCTTCAACCTCTGGTCTTCTTGCTCCAACCGCCCAAACCAGCGCCGGTCGTGCCTCCGTGGCACCCCGGCTCAGAGCGACCGGTTTACCCTGCATTCCCAGCCCAGAGATCATGTCTTCTGGCAACACACAACATATTGGTACAGAAAACAACCGCTTTATTGATGCTAGCGGAACATAGTTCATATTACAACAGTGGTCGAGGCCAAGTGGCACACTCGGTGCGGCGGAACAATATGTACATTATTTAGTGAACATAAAGGGGCCTCGACTCGAACAACTATGTGGCAGCGGAATAACGTCGTAGCGGAAGCTCCATTTCACAGGGACACTGATGTGGACACGATCTAGACTCGAACAGCGCTCCTTTCCAATGAGACTTTCCTAAAATCTGGCATGACACGCCAGGTCAGTACATTGAATGTACTTTCAAGCTCACAACAAGCATAATCATAATGACAAACAATATCATGATATTTAACCAATTATTAATAATGCAACATTATATGTCAACATGCTGTGATCAAGCCCGAACGTCCCTCAGGACAGCTTACCAATTGTGATCATCTCTGGACCACAAACACACCACCATAGTGGTCTTTCTCAAGAACAACTCGTGATCCTTACGGCAATCACAACCACGACCATCATTTGGTCCCAAATACCTCGATGGCCTTTCTGCCATCCATTGACAATGCAAAGTTCATAGCTTAGTGTGCAATTTTTATTAGACGTTGACTCATGGTGGGACCTAGTACGAGGTGTCCGTGACCGTGGACTCGGCTATCGATAGATTATACACTCTGCAGAGGTAGCACACTGTACCCACACCACGGAATCCATGGCCTCGCATTCCCATTCGGGTGGACCAACGGCATTCCAACAAAACCCCTCCATTGCCACAACACTCTCTCGGCCACTCCGACCCAAATCCCCAACGGGCTGGTCCTGGGTGGCCCCGTGTCTACCAAAGACACCCCGACCACCATCGTGGTCAAAACACTCCCACTCGGGGACTCGGTACCATAATCTCATCAACGAGCACACAAGATTATGTGTGCTTACCGGGCCAGGGCAAACACGACATAATCTTCCCTAGATGGAGGCACCGACCAGAGGTCGTGTCAATGGACCGAATCAAGGCCTTCCCACAAGGAAAATGTGGTTGCACTGGAAAGAAACTCGATTCAGCGGCACCATGACCCAGTGAACGGTATATTCAAGTTGAGTTATATTCAGGATTAACTTTTAACAAAAAATGACCGGTGTCATAGCATGCCATGAAATGCAAAACAACACACGCATCACATATTGACAAAAATGACCGACGTCATCCATATGCACACCAAGCATAAACGTCAACAACTCATATTACTCTACTTGCTCAAAATGACTCACAACTTAACCAAAATATTTTGCAACAAGTTTTATTAATTTCCTACCAAGAAAGTAACTCCGATAAATTTTTCATATGCTTGACCAAAAGATATCATTATCAACAACTCTTAATTTCTTTATCACTAAGTTGGGTTCAAACATTCTGTAAGACAAGTAATATGATTAAACAAGTATTTAACAGAATATTTTCTAACAAATTTTTATCAATTTATGAATGCAAACACAAAGCTTTAAATAATTACTAACATGCATAACAAAATTATTTCTAACATCACCTCAAATAAATTTTAACTTGCTTTACCCACTTAAACTAGTTTCAACTATTCTGTAAATCAAGCATAACAACTGACCAATACTTAACAGAATACAAATAATTCAATAATTGTTTAAATGCATGGGTTAATCATTTCATTTAAGTGATAAAATCACAAATATTGAAATGGCATCATAAAAATGTTGCTGTGGCTTGCCTTAGTGCAGATGAGGTTCACAAGCCTCCTGGTGATCCTCAAGACAAGCCTCACCTTCTGAAAATAATTTTAAACACAAAAAGAAAATATCAAGAACACTTCTGAAATTCACCAGAAATTCTAAACAGCTCAGAAAAATCTCATCTTTGGTGACCTGTTAGATTTCCTTTCAAAGAACACAATGCAAAAAGAATCATCTCATTTGGACTTATGGTTAAAAAGTTTTAATTGTTTGAAGCTCTCTGGAATATAAATGAATCTGAATAAAAAGAAACAGCTGGGGGGGGTGACATCGAAGGCGTAAAGCCCAGGGGCGCCACCACTCGTACCGCTTCGCGCGTGTACTGAGTGGCTGACTAGCGAGCCCCGCTAGTCAGGTGGGGGAAGAGGGAGAGAAACAGAGAGGGCCGCGGCTTCGCCGGAACTCTCGCCGGCGACGAGGGCTCCTTGGCCCAAACGAGAGGGAGGGATTGAGAGAGGGGACGATGGCGCACCTGCCCGTACCCGTAGCATGGCTAGGGGTGGTCGGACGGCTTCGGAAACTAGCTCGCAAGCGGAGGCAGAACGTGGAGGTCGCCGGAGTTGAGGAAGACGGCGAGCAGAGGTCACTCCAGAGGCTCCAAGTGGGCGAGATGGCCTCACCGGAGAGAGGCGGAGGCCTTGGAGGGTCGCCCAGGCCTGGGAGGGGCTGGAGCTACTGCGACGACCAGAGGGGATCGCCAGCGAGCTCGAGCTCGGGGTCGGCGGCCCGAGGCCTGCCCGGCCGGGCTACGGCTTCCTACTCGATCATGGGGTGTGTGTGAGTGCTGGATGGTGCTCGAGGAGGCTGGGGGTGGCTCTATTTATAGGCGAGCGGAAAGGGTGCTTCGGGCTCCGCCGGTGGACACCTGTCCATGGCGCCCGACGACGAGCGGCGTCAGTGAGAGGGGAGAAGGCGACGAAGGTCATGCGGCTACTATGGGCGAGCGGAGACGAGCATAGGATCAAGGCGATGGCGACGAGCACAGTGCGCTCTGCACTGTTGGGCTGGCCGGACCTTGCCCGCGCTCGCTGCGGCGAGCTCCGGCGTCGGCGAGTGCCAGGGAGGAGTTAAGGACGTCGAGACGATGATGGTGGCGGGGTTTGGCATGGTTGGGCAGGCGGGGTAAGCGAGCACGCTCGAACAGAGCGCTCGGCGTCACCCAGAGCGCGTCGACACGCATGCCTGGCATCGTGGACACGCGTGGTCACCGCGCGAACTCTCTCCTCAGGCCAGCCTTCGTCCAAAAATCATGTCTGGCATGTTGTTCGTGGTAGTTTTGAAGTTTACCATGGTTTTCTTTGGATCCAGGTGCAGTAGAGAAGATTTTACAAGCCAGGTAAGTTTCTGGTCAGTAACTTTGTGATTTTACTGTGGTCAAATGGCTGGGAGTTTGGCGCTGTGCTTTGGAGGCTAGTTATAAGTTACTAAGGTAAAGATGCACAAGAAAGTTCAGGTCAAATGGAGCAAGTAAAATGGTAGTTGCTGTAGAAACCACAATTTCTGTCCAGAACAGAAAAGATTTTCTGCAGCAAAAATATTCCAAAAAGTGATGAAATATTTTTGCTCAGGGAGGTGCCCTAGGGTCCCTAGAATATTTGTGAATTATCTTAGAATTTTCTGAGCCATAAAAATTAGGGTTGCCTTGAAGCAAACAGATCTGGCTTAGGGTTTTTGAGAGAAAATGAATATTTTCCATTTAAGAAAAATATTCCAAAGGTTATTTTGTGGTGGATCAGAAGTGAAGTGATGGTTTGGGAGAGAAGTGAACACTTGGGTGAAAGCCAAGGATGCCCAAGTGTTTAAGTCCAAATGAAAAGATTCAGAAACTCCAAGTTTCAAAAACTTTCAAATGAAATTTCAAGCAAATAAGAAAGGGCAAAAACCAGGCTGTCACAGCCTCGTGCTCCTGCCTCCCGTGGCCGGCTGCGATGCCGCAGAGGCTCACCGCCCCCTACTACTCCCACCGCTGGCCAGGCCATCCCTCTACTCACCAGCACCCCTTGTTATTCTGCGGCGACGGCAGCCTCACACCGCAGCAGAACCAGTGAACCCTCGTACTCCTCTCTGCGTGGGCATCCACTGCCGCGTCTTCCTCGGCTCCGCGTTGTCCCCTTCCTAGGCCTCACCGTCGTCCACCGCCTTGGTGCTCTCGGCGCGGCGTGCTCAATGTGGTCAACGACCGACTTCCATTGGAAGAGTACTGTACGTGGAGAGGCTGACAGCTGGGTCCACGGCAGCCGCAAGGAAGTGCCTCCTTATTACGCGCAAAATAATTATTCCTGCACCTGACAACGGGGACCCATTGGACGGGCCACCGTATTTTGTGAAAAAACATTTCCCCCTGACTGCTGGGACCCACCAGCTACATCTTCGCACGCAAGGAAGTGCGTCCAGGCAAAAAAACGATTCGCGCCCCTGACTGTTGGGACCCACCAGCTATATCTTCGCACGCAAGGAAGTGCCTGACAGTCGGGACCCACCTGGTCGAAGCGTACGTAACATTGTCATTCTGGTCGCGAACGTGTATGTACATACTGGCCGATGTAGAGCGCGCACGTGTCGTAGTAGAGGCGCACATGTGGCATGTACACGTACGTACAACGGCCAGTGTGCAAGAAAGAAAATACGGCCACGTACGTACATACGGGCGGGGTCTCGAACGCCTACTCGCGCATACGTACGGCCAGGGCTCGTGTACATGGCTGGGTCGGAATGGAGAAACAACGTCGTCGTCGTGTTCATGGGGAGCCAACCGGCTGGGTCGGAACGGAATGCGTCATCGTGTTCATTGGGAGGGCTTGGACGGAACAGCCGATGGAAACGAGGCCTGGCGTACCGCAGAACGGAGGAAACGGCCTTGTGTTCGACCGGGCACGGTTGAAACGGGGGTCCGGTTCATCGGGAGGGGTGTGGCATACTGCAAAACAGGACTCCACGCGATACTGTTCATCTCCACCATCGACCCCCTCCAGCCTCCACGGGCTACTGTTCATCCACCATCGACCTCCTCCAGCCTCCACCTGCGACTGTTCATCCACGGCCTCCTGTTCATCCAGCCTCCACCGCGCGCTACTCCACCGGCTACTGTTCAACCAACCCTCTCCACGGCTCCTGTTCAACCACCCCTCCACCGGCTACTGTTCATCCAGCCCTCCACGGGGTCGTCCTGTTCATCCAGCCCTCCACGGGGTCCTGTTCATCCAGCCCCAACCGGCTCGATCGATCGGGGTCCTGTTCATCCAGAGGCAACACCACGGGGTCATGTTCATCCACCCCCACCGGGAACTGTTCATCCAAACCCCCCAGCAATGCTCACTGTTCATCCAGAGGCAGCATCGATCGGCTTCAGTTAGCAGCAGTAGCGAAGGAATCACTCGATCAGGTTCAGTAACGTGTAGCCTGCAGTGCAATCGCTCGGGTTCAGTAGGCGAACGCCTCGCTCGGGTTCAGTTAGAGCCCAATGCCTCGCACCCACGTGCGTGCGTGTACGAGAGAAACGTGCATCGCTCGGCCCCGACCACCCACCGTAACGGGGAACACCTGATATTTCCCTCGCCCTTGCTTCTACCATGGTTTTTTCCGTCATGGACGGCCAAAAGAATGTCATGCAGCTGCGTCTCCGGCCCGCCCAGGACGAAAAGCCCATTTTCTGTCATGATTTTTTGTCATAGAAGTAGGAGCCCACCACATCTATGATGATACCGGGTTTTGTCACAATTATCATCATAGAAGTGTCATAAGTATGACATAATTTTTTTTCGTTCGGCCCAAAATGTCACGGATGTGTCTTTTTTTTGTAGTGTAGGGGTGCGCTGAAGCTTTCCTTTCATCGATCCACGCACCACCGCTCCACCACGTCCATGGTAGACGCGCACCGAGCTCGCGCCGAGCGCCAGGCCGCCCTGGCTGCTCGCGTCGCTCAGACAGCCCCCGTCGGCGGGCCTCCCTGTCGTTCTTCATCACCCGCCGCCAACGCCGCCACCGGCCCGGCGGGAAACTAGCAGCAAGCATCTTCGCCGCACCCCTCGGTGCGGCGGGACGGCCGCACCGCTACCCCGTCGCTGACTCCGGCCGACTCATCGTCCCATGCTCGTCGCGCGCCCACGGACGCGTAGGCCGCGCTGCTCATGGCACGCAAGCTCCTGCGCTACCGCCCGGTTGACGACCTCTACGAGGACTGGCTGGACCGCATCGTCGAGCTCGTCAGCGTCGCTGGGGGCTCACCTGTCCCATCTTTCTCGCTACCTCGCCCATCTCCAGCCGTGGGTGACGTAGCCCATGGAGCGCCTCTGCCACCTCCGCACCAAGACGGCGCCCTGGAGCCAAGACGGGTGGCCCCTAGGCACGACCCACCGTGCCGGGCGCTCGCGCGCGAAGAAGGAAGCTGCCAAGAAGTTCCCCGACCGCAAGAAAACGCTCCTGTGCTCCCGGCGCCACCACGACAAGACCGCGTGCCGCCTGCGGTGGCGGTGCGCGGGCATCAAGAGCACGCTCCGCCTCTACAAAGGGCCCCGGTGGCCACAGCAGGCTGTCGCGCCTTCACTCCGGAGCTGCGTAGCGTCGTCTGGCCAGGCAAGTTCAAGCCAGACGTGCCTCCTCGCTACGACGGCACCCCTGACCCTGCGGAGTTCTTGCAGCTCTACAAGCTGAGCATCGAGACGGCCAATGGCGACGAGAAAGTCATGGCGAACTGCTTCCCCATGGCTCTCAAGGATGGTGCTCGCTCGTGGCTCCTGAACTTGCCCCCGGGGTCGATATCTTCCTGGGGTGAGATGCGCGACCGCTTCGTCGCCAACTTCCAGGGCACGCGCGACCGCCCTCCGGCGGCGGGTGACCTGCGCCGCATCAAGCAGCAGCTAGGAGAGACCTTGCAGAAGACCATCTAGCGCTTCAGCAGCGTTCGGCTCAAGATCCCCAAGGTGACGGATGAGGCCATCATTTCAGCGTCTTTCGATGGCGCCCACGACGCCAAGATGAAGGAGGAGGTTGCCATCCACGAGGAGCTATGCACGACTTTGGAGATGTTCAACATGGCGACCAAGTGCGCAAGAGTTGAGGAAGGGCGCCTTTCCCTCCTCGGGCTCCCTGCTGCCAACCCAGAGGAGAAAAAAAGCCAAGGCCAAGGACTTGAAGCGCAAGGGGGTGGCCGTGCTCGTGGCGGAGCTGGACACGAAGCGCGGCCGGGACCACCCTGGGTTGTCCAAAAGCAGCCGTCCATTCTGCGCCTTCTACAATGTACACAGCCACAACACCAACGATTGTCAAGAACTCAGGGCCATCCGAGATGGACGCTTTGGTCGACGCCTCGAGCGCAACGACCGGGGCTACGGCCGAGGAGGAGGACGAGGTGGGGGGCGCTGGGACGACCGTGGCCCTCGCCAAGAGTGGCGCGACCGGCCTCGTGAGGACCGCTCGCAGGACCAACCTCGTGAGGGCGCATGGACGGATCAGCCGCGCGAGGACCGCCCTCAGGGCAATTCTGGTCTCCCTCCACTGCCGCCACCCCCAAGAAGAAACAACGACCACCATTAGGACGAGGGGGCTGGGGGCTTCCAGGAACCGCGCGCGATCGCCTGCATCTTGGGCGGACCTCAGGCCCCAGCATCCCAGCGCATCTTCAAGCAGTTTGCTTGCGAGGTGAACGCGGCCCTTCCCAGGCTCGAGGCCACGCGCCCTGATACGTCCATTTTGCATCATGCTTTTATTTCGATATTTATTGCATTATGGGCTGTTATTACACATTATGTCACAATACTTATGCCTATTCTCTCTTATTTTACAAGGTTTACATAAGGAGGGAGAATGCCGGCAGCTGGAATTCTGGGCTGGAAAAGGAGCAAATATTAGAGACCTATTCTGCACAACTCCAAAAGTCCTGAAACTCCACGAAAGTTATTTTTGGAAATAATAAAAAATACTGAGCGGAAGAAATACTTGAGGGGGCCCACACCCTGGCCACGAGGGTGGGGGCGCGCCCTACCCCCTGGGCGCGCCCCCTGCCTCGTGGGCCCCCTGTTGGCCCTCCGGTGCCCATCTTCTCCTATATGAAGTCTTTCGTCCGAAGAAAAATCATAAGCAAGCTTTCGGGACGAGACTCCGCCGCCACGAGGCGGAACCTTGGCGGAACCAATCTAGGGCTCCGACAGAGCTGTTCTGCCGGGGACACTTCCCTCCGGGAGAGGGAAATCATCGCCATCGTCATCACCAACGCTCCTCTCATCGGGTGAGGGCAATCTCCATCAACATCTTCACCAGCACCATCTCCTCTCAAACCCTAGTTCATCTCTTGTATCCAATTCTTGTCTCTAAGTCTGGGATTCGTACCTGTAGGTTGCTATTAGTGTTGATTACTCCTTGTAGTTGATGCTAGTTGGTTTATTTGGTGGAAGATCATATGTTCAGATCCTATATGCATATTAATACTCCTCTGATTATGAACATGAATATGCTTTGTGAGTAGTTACGTTTGTTCCTGAGGACATGGGAGAAGTCTTGCTATTAGTAGTCATGTGAATTTGGTATTCGTTCGATATTTTGATGAGATGTATGTTGTCTCTCCTCTAGTGGTGTTATGTGAACGTCACTACATGACACTTCACCATTATTTGGGCCTAGAGGAAGGCATTGGGAAGTAATAAGTAGATGATGGGTTTCTAGAGTGACAGAAGCTTAAACCCTAGTTTATGCGTTGCTTCGTAAGGGGCTGATTTGGATCCATATGTTTCAAGCTATGGTTAGGTTTACCTTAATACTTCTTTTGTAGTTGCGGATGCTTGCAATAGGGGTTAATCATAAGTGGTATGCTTGTCCAAGTAAGGGCAGCACCCAAGCACCGGTCCACCCACATATCAAATTATCAAAGTACCGAACGCGAATCATATGAACGTGATGAAAACTAGCTTGACGATAATTCCCATGTGTCCTCGGGAGCGCTTTTCTCTATATAAGAGTTTGTCCAGGCTTGGCCTTTGCTACAAAAAGGATTGGGCCACCTTGCTGCACTTTATTTAATTTTGTTACTTGTTGCTCGTTACCAATTATCTTATCACAAAACTATCTCTTACCTATAATTTCAGTGCTTGCAGAGAATACCTTGCTGAAAACCGCTTATCATGTCCTTCTGCTCCTCGTTGGGTTCGACACTCTTACTTATAGAAAGGACTATGATAGATCCCCTATACTTGTGGCTCATCAAGACTCTTTTTTGGCGTCGTTGCCGAGGAGTGAAGCGCCTTTGGTAGGTGGAATTTGGTAAGTTAAAATTTATATAGTGTGCTGAAATTTACTGTCACTTGTTACTATGGAAAGTAATCCTCTGAGGGGCTTGTTCGGGGTATCTTCACCCCGACCAGTAGAGCAAAGAGTTGCTCCTCAACCTACTGAACCTACTGAAAATGAAAATGTCTACTTTGAAATTCCTTCGGGTATGTTAGAAAAACTGCTAGCTAATCCTTTTGCAGGAGATGGAACAATGCATCCTAATGAGCACCTAATATATGTGGATGAAGTTTGTGGATTATTTAAGCTTGCAGGTATACCCGATGATGTTATTAAGAAGAAGGTCTTCCCTTTATCTTTGAAGGGAGATGCATTGACATGGTATAGGCTATGTGATGATATGGGATCATGGAACTACAAACGATTGAAATTGGAATTTCATCAAAAGTTTTATCCTATGCATCTTGTTCATCGTGATCGCAATTATATATATAATTTTTTGCCTCGCGAAGGAGAAAGCATCGCTCAAGCTTGGGGGAGGCTTAAATCAATGTTATATTCATGCCCCAATCATGAGCTCTCAAGAGAAATCATTATTCAAAAATTTTATGCTCGGCTTTCTGATAACAATCGCACCATGCTCGATACTTCTTGTGCTGGCTCTTTTATGATGAAGACTATTGAATTCAAATGGGATTTATTGGAAAGAATTAAACGCAACTCTGAAGATTGGGATCTCGACGAAGGAAAGGAGTCAGGTATGCCACCTAAGTTTGATTGTGTTAAATCTTTTATGGATACCGATGTTTCCGTAAGTTTAGCACTAAATATGGACTAGACTCTGAGATAGTAGCTTCTTTCTGTGAATCTTTTGCTACTTATGTTGATCTCCCTAAGGATAAGTGGTTTAAATATCATCCTCCCATAGAAGTAAAAGTAGCTGCACCTATTAAAGTTGAAGAAAAGACTATCACTTATAATGATCCTATTGTTCCTACTGCTTATGTTCAGAAACCACCTTTCCCTGTTAGAATAAAGGATCATGCTAAAGCTTCAACTGTGGTTCGTAAAAGAAATATTAGAACGTATACACCTCCTGAGCAAGTTAAAGTTGAACCTAATATTGCTATTGTTAAGGATCTCTTGTCTGATAATATTGATGAGCATGTTATTCATTTCCGTGATGAAACTGCTAGAATTGCCAAACCTTGTGCTAAAGATAAACATAGACCTGTGGTAGGCATGCCTGTTATTTCTGTTAAAATAGGAGATCATTGTTATCATGGCTTATGTGATATGGGTGCTAGTGCTAGTGCAATACCTATTGACTTATACAAAGAAATTATGCATGATATTGCACCTACTGAGAAAGAACATATTGATGTCACAATTAAACTTGCCAATAGAGATACTATTTCACCAATGGGAATTCTTAGAGATGTGGAAGTCTTGTGTGGGAAAACTAAATATCCTGCTGATTTTCTTGTTCTCGGTTCCCCACAAGATAGCTTTTGTCCCATTATATTTGGTAGACCCTTCTTGAACACTGTTAATGCTAAGATAGACTGCGAAAAGGATGTTGTTACTATTGGTTTGGGTGATATGTCTCATGAGTTTAACTTTTCTAAATTTTGTAGACAACACCGTGAAGAGGAATTGCCTAGTAAGGATGAAATTATTGGTCTTGCTTCTATTGTCGTGCCTCCTAGTGATCCTTTAGAACAATATTTGCTAGACCATGAAAATGACATGTTTATGAATGAAAGAAGGGAAATAGATGAAGTATTCTTTAAATAGGAACCCATCCTGAAACACAATTTGCCTGTTGAAATCCTAGGGGATCCTCCTCCACCCAAGGGTGATCCCGTGTTTGAGCTTAAACCGTTACCTGATACTCTTAAATATGCTTATCTTGATGAGAAAAAGATATATCCTGTTATTATTAGTGCTAACCTTTCAGAGCATGAAGAAGAGAGATTATTGAAAACTCTGAAGAAGCACCGTGATGCTATTGGATATACTCTTGATGATCTTAAGGGCATTAGTCCCACTCTATGTCAACATAAAATAAATTTGGAGAAAGATGCCAAACCAGTTCGTGATCATCAACGATGGCTGAATCCTAAGATGAAAGAAGTGGTAAGAAAGGAAATACTAAAGCTCCTTGAGGCAGGTATAATTTATCCCGTTGCTGATAGTCAGTGGGTAAGTCCTGTCCATTGTGTCCCTAAGAAGGGAGGTATTACTGTCGTTCCTAATGATAAAGATGAATTGATTCCGCAAAGAATTATTACAGGTTATAGGATGGTAATTGATTTTCGCAAATTAAACAAGGCTACTAAAAAAGATCATTACCCCTTGCCTTTTATCGATCAAATGCTAGAAATATTATCCAAACATACACATTTTTGCTTTCTAGATGGTTACTCCGATTTCTCTCAAATACCTGTGTCAGCCGATGATCAATCAAAGACCACTTTTACTTGCCCTTTCGGTACTTTTGCTTATAGACATATGCCTTTTGGTTTATGTAATGCACCTGCTACCTTTCAAAGATGCATGATGGCTATATTCTCTGACTTTTGTGAAAAGATTTGTGAGGTTTTCATGGACGATTTCTCCATTTATGGATCTTCTTTTGATGATTGCTTGAGCAACCTTGATCGAGTTTTGCAGAGATGTGAAGAAACTAATCTTGTCTTGAATTGGGAAAAGTGCCACTTTATGGTTAATGAAGGTATTGTCTTGGGGCATAAAATTTCTGAAAGAGGTATTGAAGTTGATAAAGCCAAGGTTGATGCTATTGAAAAGATGCCATGTCCCAAGGACATCAAAGCTATAAGAAGTTTCCTTGGTCATGCTGGTTTTTATAGGAGGTTCATTAAGGACTTCTCAAAAATTTCTCGGCCTCTGACTAATTTATTACAAAAAGATATACCATTTGTCTTTGATGATGATTGTGTAGAAGCATTTGAAATACTTAAGAAAGCATTAATTTCTGCACCTATTGTTCAGCCACCTGATTGGAATTTACCCTTTGAAATTATGTGTGATGCTAGTGATTATGCTGTAGGTGCTGTTCTAGGGCAAAGAGTTGATAAGAAATTAAATGTTGTTCAATATGCTAGTAAAACTCTAGACAATGCTCAGAGAAATTATGCTACTACTGAAACAGAATTCTTAGCAGTTGTATTTGCGTGTGATAAGTTCAGACCCTATATTGTTGATTCTAAAGTAACTATTCACACTGATCATGCTGCTATTAAATATATTATGGAAAAGAAATATGCTAAACCTAGACTTATTAGATGGGTTCTCTTGCTGCAAGAATTTGATTTGCATATTATTGATAGAAAGGGAGCTGAGAATCCCGTTGCAGACAACTTGTCTAGGTTAGAAAATGTTCTTGATGACCCACTACCTATTGATGATAGCTTTCCTGATGAACAATTAAATGTCATAAATACTTCTCCTACTGCTCCATGGTATGCTGATTATGCTAATTACATTGTTGCTAAATTTATACCACCTAGTTTCACATACCAGCAAAAGAAAAAAAATTCTATGATTTGAGACATTACTTTTGGGATGACCCACATCTTTATAAACAAGGAGTAGATGGTGTTATTAGATGTTGTGTACCTGAGCATGAACAGGAACAGATCCTACGCAAGTGTCACTCTAAGGCTTATGGAGGACACCACGCTGGAGATAGAACTGCACATAAGGTATTGCAATCCGGTTTTTATTGGCCTACTCTCTTCAAGAATGCCCATAAGTTTGTCTTATCTTGTGATGAATGTCAAAGAATTGGTAATATTAGTAGACGTCAAGAAATGCCTATGAACTATTCACTTGTTATTGAACCACTCGATGTTTGGGGCTTTGATTATATGGGACCGTTTCCTGCCTCTAATGGATATACACATATTTTAGTTGTTGTTGATTACGTTACTATGTGGGTAGAAGCTATTCCAACTAGCAGTGCTGATCATAACACCTCTATTAAGATGCTTAAAGAAGTTATTTTTCCAAGGTTTGGAGTCCCTAGATATTTAATGACTGATGGTGGTTCACATTTTATCCATGGTGCTTTCCGTAAAATGCTTGCTAAGTATGATGTTAATCATAGAATTGCATATCCTTATCACCCGCAGTCTAGTGGTCAAGTAGAATGGAGTAATAGAGAACTCAAATTAATTTTGCAAAAGACTGTTAATAGATCCAGGAAGAATTGGTCCAAGAAACTTGCTGACGCATTATGGGCCTATAGAACTGCATACAAAAATCCTATGGGTATGTCTCCGTATAAAATGATTTAGGGAAAAGCATGTCACTTACCTCTCGAACTAGAACATAAGGCTTATTGGGCTATTAAAGAGCTCAATTATGATTTCAAACTTGCCGGTGAGAAGAGGTTATTTGACATTAGCTCACTTGATGAATGGAGAACCCAAGCTTATGAGAATGCCAAATTGTTTAAAGAAAAGGTCAAAAGATGGCACGACAAAAGGATACAAAAGCGTGAGTTTAATGTAGGTTATTATGTATTGCTATACAACTCTCGTTTAAGATTTTTTGCAGGAAAACCTCTCTCTAAATGAGAAGGTCCTTACGTTATCGAGGAGGTCTATCGTTCCGGTGCCATAACAATCAACAACTTTGAAGGCACAAATCCAAAGGTGGTGAACGGTCAAAGAATTAAACATTATATCCAGGTAATCCTATAAATGTTGAAACCAATGTTATTGAAACCGTAACCCCAGAGGAATACATAAGGGACACTTTCCAGAACATTTCAGACTCCAAAAAGGAATAGGTATGTGGTACGGTAAGTAAACCGACTCCAAAACTGTTCTAAAGGCAATTTTTCTTCGTTTTGGAATATTTAGAAAATAGAAAAATAAGAAGTAGTCTGGGAAGAACACGAGGCCTCCATG
The DNA here is from genome assembly GCF_002575655.3 of Aegilops tauschii subsp. strangulata. Lineage (NCBI taxonomy): Eukaryota > Viridiplantae > Streptophyta > Magnoliopsida > Poales > Poaceae > Aegilops > Aegilops tauschii. Next base: position 317,333,494 of record NC_053037.3, on the reverse strand, counting down.
AGGGTGGAGGGCGCGCCCTACCCTACTGGGTGCGCCCCCCTGCCTCGTGGGCACCTCGTGTGCTCTCCGGACTCCGTTTTCTTGCACGATACGTATTTTGGTCGATAAAAACTCATTATATAATCTCCTGATGGGTTTGACTCCTGTATCACGCAAATATCCTCTATTCTTGTTTCGAGCTGTTTTTCTGACAGATCTAGATCATCATGACTTCTCCAAGTGCCCCCAAGGACAAGCTCTTCGAGAAGGTCATCAATCCCTACCTCGCGGAGGTGCTGCAACACCCTCAAACCATTGAGATGCATGAGGGGGTGCTGCACATCCGCGATGTTGAGGGACCGAGGAAGACCGGAAGCGTGGAGACAAGGCTCGAGGCAATGGAGCAGCAAGTTTTCAAGTGCCAGGAGATGGTGGAGCGTGGACTTGACTCCAATCACATGATGATCGAGGAGTTCACCAACAACCACAAGCTGGATGCCAAGGACATTGGGGAGGCCATCTTCAAGCTCCACGAGAAAATTGAGCACCTCCAAGCCCAAATCTATGACCTGCAAAACCAAAACAGTGAGTATGAATATAGATTCAAGAGAATGAGTTTGGCTGCAGATTTGAGGATCCCGGAGACTCGATCATACTTCTATGATGGTGAGCCCATGCCTTGGAAGATGGACAACAAGCCTACTTCATCAACAACCCCATCACCACCACTTCTGAGGAAGGAGACATAACCACATGGGTATGGGCACTGCCCTTGGCAACTGCCAAGCTTGGGGGAGGTGCCCCGGTATCGTATCACCATCACACTCCTATCTTTACTGTTTTTCTTAGTTCGATCCTATAAAGTAATATCTTGATCTAGTAGAATAAAGTTTTAGTATGATCTAGTTTTGAGTTTTGCTTTATGATCTTTCTATGTAATCAAGTCCGTGAGCTATATATAATAAAGATTAGTGTTGAGTCAAGGGCTTGATTATCTTGCTATGATCTTGAGTGAATAAAAGAAAAGAGAAAGAATAAAAAGAAATAAAGAGATTATATTGATCTTATTGAGAGTAATGACTTCACATAGAAAGAGTATGATGGTTAAAAATTGTTGGGAGTTGGCAAACATAGCTTTGGTCATCGTTGCAATTAATAGGAAGTAATAAAGAAAGAGAGGTTTCACATATAAATACACTATCTTGGACATCTTTTATGATTGGGAGCACTCATTAAAATATGACATGCTAAAGAGTTGATGTTGGACAAGGAAGACAACATAATGGGTTATGTTTTCTTATATCTGAGATAAAGTATATTGTCATGGATCATCCAACATGTTGAGCTTGCCTTTCCCCCTCATGCTAGCCAAATTCTTTGCACCAAGTAGAGATACTACTTGTGCTTCCAAAAACTCTTAAACCAGTTTTGCCATGAGAGTCCACCATATCTACCTATGGATTGAGTAAGATCCTTCAAGTAAGTTGTCATTGGTGCAAGCAATAAAAATTGCTCTCTAAATATGTATGATTGATTGGTGTGGAGGAAATAAGCTTTATACGATCTTGTGATGTGGAAGAAATAAAAGCGACGGACTGCATAATAAAGGTCTATATCACAAGTGGCAATATAAAGTGACGTTCTTTCGCATTAAGATTTTGTGCATCCAACCTTGAAAGCGCATGGCAACCTCTGTTCCCTCTGCGAAGGGCCTATCTTTTACTATTATCTTCTACCTTATGCAAGAGTCATGGTGGTCTTCACCTTTCCTTTTTACATTTTATCCTTTGGCAAGCACAGTGTGTTGGGAAGATCCTGATATATATATATATATATATATATATATATATATATATATATATATATATATATATATATATATATATATATATATATATATATATATATATATATATCTAATTGGATGTAGGGTAGCATGAGTTATTATTGTTGACATTAACCTTGAGGTAAAAGGTTGGGAGGCGAAACTATAAGCCCCTATCTTTCTCTGTGTCTGATTAAAACTCCGTAACCACAAGTATTGCGTGAGTGTTAGCAATTATGAAAGACTAAATGATAGTTGAGTATGTGGACTTGCTAGAAAGCTCTGACATAGACTCTTTCTGATGTTATGATAAATTGCAATTGCCTCAATGACTGAGATTATAGTTTGTTAGTTCTCAATAAAGTTTATGACTCATACTTTGCATTGTGAATAGATTATTACTTGACCATAAGAAATCATATGACAATATCCATATATGTTGCTGTTATGAGAATGATCATGATGCTCTCATGTCCGTATTTTATTTTATCGACACCTCTACCTCTAAACATGTGGACATATTTATCGTTATCGGCTTCCGCTTGAGGACAAGCGAGGTCTAAGCTTGGGGGAGTTGATACGTCCATTTTGCATCATGCTTTTATTTCGATATTTATTGCATTATGGGCTGTTATTACACATTATGTCACAATACTTATGCCTATTCTCTCTTATTTTACAAGGTTTACATAAGGAGGGAGAATGCCAGCAGCTGGAATTCTGGGCTGGAAAAGGAGCAAATATTAGAGACCTATTCTGCACAACTCCAAAAGTCCTGAAACTCCACGAAAGTTATTTTTGGAAATAATAAAAAACACTGAGTGGAAGAAATACTTGAGGGGGCCCACACCCTGGCCACGAGGGTGGGGGCACGCCCTACCCCCCTGGGCGCGCCCTCCTACCTCGTGGGCCCCCTGTTGGCCCTCCGGTGCCCATCTTCTCCTATATGAAGTCTTTCGTCCGAAGAAAAATCATAAGCAAGCTTTCGGGACGAGACTCCGCCGCCACGAGGCGGAACCTTGGCGGAACCAATCTAGGGCTCCGGCAGAGCTGTTCTGCCGGGGACACTTCCCTCCAGGAGGGGGAAATCATCGCCATCGTCATCACCAACGCTCCTCTCATCGGGAGAGGGCAATCTCCATCAACATCTTCACCAGCGCCATCTCCTCTCAAACCCTAGTTCATCTCTTGTATCCAATTCTTGTCTCTAAGTCTGGGATTCGTACCTGTAGGTTGCTAGTAGTGTTGATTACTCCTAGTAGTTGATGCTAGTTGGTTTATTTGGTGGAAGATCATATGTTCAGATCCTATATGCATATTAATACTCCTCTGATTATGAACATGAATATGCTTTGTGAGTAGTTACATTTGTTCCTGAGGACATGGGAGAAGTCTTGCTATTAGTAGTCATGTGAATTTGGTATTCGCTCGATATTTCGATGAGATGTATGTTGTCTCTCCTCTAGTGGTGTTATGTGAACGTCGACTACATGACACTTCACCATTATTTGGGCCTAGAGGAAGGCATTGGGAAGTAATAAGTAGATGATGGGTTTCTAGAGTGACAGAAGCTTAAACCCTAGTTTATGCGTTGCTTCGTAAGGGGCTGATTTGGATCCATATGTTTCATGCTATGGTTAGGTTTACCTTAATACTTCTTTTGTAGTTGCGGATGCTTGCAATAGGGGTTAATCATAAGTGGTATGCTTGTCCAAGTAAGGGCAGCACCCAAGCACCGGTCCACCCACATATCAAATTATCAAAGTACCGAACGCGAATCATATGAACATGATGAAAACTAGCTTGACGTTAATTCCCATGTGTCCTCGGGAGCGCTTTTCTCTATATAAGAGTTTGTCCAGGCTTGTCCTTTGCTACAAAAAGGATTGGGCCACCTTGCTGCACTTTATTTACTTTTGTTACTTGTTGCTCGTTACCAATTATCTTATCACAAAACTATCTGTTACCTATAATTTCAGTGCTTGCAGAGAATACCTTGCCGAAAACCGCTTATCATTTCCTTCTGCTCCTCGTTGGGTTCGACACTCTTACTTATCGAAAGAACTATGATAGCTCCCCTATACTTATGGGTCATCACGCCCGCTCAGGTGCTCCAAATGCGCCATCACCTTCAGCACGTCGGACCAGCTCAAGTGCGCGGCGACTGCCGGCGCCCTCCCGGTGCTTTGCTCGCCCGTCATCAGCAACGTCCAAGTCACCAAGACCCTCATCGACGGCGGCGCAGGGCTTAATGTCCTATCCGTCGAGACATTCGATAGCCTCCAAGTGCCATACGATCAGCTGCAGTGTACCAAACCCTTCTCAGGAGTGACCATCGGCTCTACCACCCCGATAAGGCAGGTTCGTCTCCCTGTCACCTTCGGCCAGCGCGAAAACTACCGCACTGAGCTCATCGACTTCAACGTCGCCCACATCTGTCTGCCGTACAATGCCATCCTTGGGTATCCAGCATTAGCCAAGTACATGGTAGTGACCCACCATGGCTACAACATCCTCAAGATGCCAGGAAGCAGCGGAATCATCATAGTCCCCTGCGAAGAAAGAGATGCGGTGTGCTCCCTGGAGAGCGCCTTCCAAGCCGCAGCAATCGAAGACCCCAACAGCGAGGGCACCCTGTACCCTTCTGAGGTCATCCCCAAGAAGAAGAAGAAACTACTCCGTGCAGGGCCTCAGGAGAGCGGCGTCGCCTCAGGATCAGCGCCCGCACCTGGGGCACCTCCCTCCCTCGCGTAGGAAGGCGCGCCCGGCGCCTTTCTCGGGCAGGGCTCGGGGGCTCTCTTCTGGAGGGCCTCGGACCTAGCCAACATCACGAGGGAGGCGCTCGGGCACCATGTGGAGGCGTGCTTTGCGGCACGTTTCCCTCAAGAGAGCATTGGGCGAGGAGCGCCCGGTGCTCAGGAGTTCATCATCAAGGCCGTCGGTGTCAAAAGCGGCGGATCTCTAGTAGGGGGTCCCGAACTGTGCGTCTAAGGTCGATGGTAACAGGAGACAGGGGACACGATGTTTACCCAGGTTCGGGCCCTCTCTATGGAGGTAACACCCTACTTCCTGCTTGATTGATCTTGATGAATATGAGTATTACAAGAGTTGATCTACCACGAGATCGTAATGGCTAAAACCCTAGAAGTCTAGCCTGTATGATTGTGATTGCCTCTACAGACTAAACCCTCCGGTTTATATAGACACCAGAGGGGACTAGGGTTGTACAAAGTCGGTTACAGAGAAAGGAATCTTCATATCCGAACGCCAAGCTTGCCATCCACACCAAGGAGAGTCCCATTCGGACACGGGTGAGAGTCTTCGGTCTTGTATCTTCATAGCCCATTGGTCTGGCCCATGTCCAACAGGCCGGACGCCCGAGTACCCCTTAATCCAGGACTCCCTCAGTAGCCCCCGAACCAGGCTTCAATGACGAGGTGTCCGGCACGCAAATTGTCTTCGGCATTGCAAGGCGGGTTCCTCCTCCGATGACTTCAAAGCACCTGACTTCAAAGAGCTGTATTCGGCCTTCCATTTAATATCATACCCATCGGCTTCTGTGCATCCATAGCTTCAGCTTCCATGTGTTGAGCGAATATGAGAGGTCAAGGTATTTTTTGCACATAACACCCCGGCCATTGTAAAAAAGGCGTCTATTTAAAGAGATTGGATCTCAGATCCATTCCACACCAAGCGGAAAATCCTCAGAGCTTGCTAGGAGAAACCACTCCAACATGGCTAGCGCTCCCAATTCTTCCTCCCGCCCCCACGGCTCCAAAAAAGGCTACAAGGAAAGATGCTCCATATCCCACGATCAGCTGGTGAAGCTGCAAACGCAGGGATTTCTTCCCCCCGCGGATCTAGTCCCCGTTTGGGCAGGATTGACCTCCTTCAACGGCGGGGCTCAGGCGGAGAATTTCCCCAATCCATCCAGGGGGAACGAGTGTGCTTCGTTCCCTACTTGTTAAGAGGCGTCGAATTTCCAATCCATCCTTTCCTCCGAGGACTTCTGGAGTATTACGGCCTCCAACTGCACAATCTTACTCCTGCCTCCATCCTGCACATCGCGGGTTATGTTGCTCTTTGTGAGCTATTCCTAGGTTGTGAGGCCCATTTTGAGTTATGGAGGAAACTATTCTGCCTCGTCCCTCGCAACCAAGAGGGATCGATATTCGAAGTGGGCGGTGCCGAGGTATGGCGCATCGCCGGGACCGGATACCTGTCTGGCACACCGAAGAAGGCGTCCGAAGAGTGGCCTTTCGAATGGTTCTATATTGAGGACGTCGCTCTTCCTGACCTAGTCCGAATGGGTCTTCCTAAATTTTCAAGCGCTCCGTTGAAGAAACGCCACAGCTGGCGCCCTCGGAGCCTCAAGGAGGAAGATAGTGCGGAAGTCCGTCAATTGATGGGCAAGATAAAGACGCTCACCCAGTCCGGATTATCAATAATCGAGGTAATGGCGACTTCCATAGTGCGGGGGGTGCAGCCACTCCAATATAGAGGGCTTCCCATGTGGCACTACAATGGGGAAGATGACGCCTCACGCTGCGGTCGGAAGGGTCCGGACACCCCCGCCGCGTTGGCCAAAATATTGGCCGAACTGACAAAGGGGAGAAAGAGGAGTTCACTCGTCTTAAACGTCGAGATGGATTTTCCATGTACAGTCCTCCTAGCTGGGTGAGTTCTAATCCCACCACTTTACTCAATCCTCTCCCTGAGCCACTTTCAATGGACATTAACCCATCTATTTTCAACAGGAATGGCAGAAGGTTACCGAGGGGATCCATAGCCCCGCCCCACAGCGAGAGGATCACAACCGGGACCTTGACCCCGGATTCGAAGAGGATCCGGACATATTTGTGGAGCTTGAGGATGGAGTGTTCTACCAGGCGAGCTATGACGACACGGAAGTGGCCATCATCGCCGACTATCCCGGCCTCCTCCCTGCCTCGCATGTAAGTGATCAAAAGACACCTTCTTTGAAAGAGCTTCCTCATTACGCCTCACCCACCGCACTATTTTGTGCTCCAAAGGGGAGGCCTCCGACGTATCAACGTGCGCCAGAGGTATCTCCTAAGAGAGCGGTGCCCACGCCGAGCAAATCTTCAAAGAGGAAGGCGAGCGACAACACAGCAGAGCCTTCATCAAAGAGGTATGGTTTTTTAATCATGCCCCCTAGCAGTCACATCAAGCTGTGACATTATCCTCCGTGTCTTATCAGGAAAAGCGTTCGCCGGACTATGTCCGGGGATCTTGCCGGCCGCGCCTCCACAAGTCAGGTTCCCGACCCTGCCTTAAAGGCAAGGGCTGATACGGGAGTGACGCCGGATTGTCTTTCGGCAGAGGATTCGGATGATCTATCCGTCACAAACTCTGAAGTAGAAAGCGCCATGAATCATCGGCGTCGACGGGCTACTCTTCTTGACACCGGTTTTACAAAAGAGGCATTCAATGCCTTCAGCTCGGTTGATGCATACATCCGAGCTGCTCGAGACAGGCTTACTAGAGCCACAGACCAGCATTTGAAAGATATGCGGGTAAGTACACATTTGTACAAATCTGATAATTATATACCAGTAGCCCCCGAGACTTGAAGCAGTTGATACAACTGATTTCAGGATCATTGTATAACCAGGTGCTCACAGAGAAGAACAACCTGTTGTCTCAAGAGCTGGAAAAGTGTCAGACTCAGCTAGCTGCTGCTACCGCTGAACTGGAGGAATCCAAGAAGGCATCGCCTGGTAATGTTCCCCCCCCCCCATCAAGAAAATATAATCATATACCAGCAATATTAAAACTTTTTATACTCCCCATGGCAGGATCGTCAGATCAACTGAAGGAGGCCCTGCAAGTCGCGCAAGCGGGGGAACAAGAGGCCAAAAGGCAACTGGCCGCGGGCGAACGTGTGCTGACACGGGTCAGGGATGAGAAAAATAAGCTGCGGATTCCAACACCCTGCTGGGCAAAGAACTAAAAGATGTGCGAGCCCAGCTGGCCGACTCCGTGAAGGAGAATAAGAGGCTACGAGGTGGCATATTCAATATACTTTTCGAACTTGCCTCCATATAATTCGGTGAGGACAGGGACTGGCAGATTTATGTCTGCAGGTATACTGACTGGCCGTCTCGAAGAGGAAATGTCTGGATCTCAAGGAGACCTGCTACAAGAGCTGTCCCAAATGCACGAGCGAGCTCGGCAAATAATGCGGAGTGTTGCCAAGGCTTTATGGCCATCCGCCTCCCCTCCAGGAAGTATGGCGGAGCTCGTGGAGCTATTCAAAGGACCACGACGGCGTATTTGATTATGGAAGATATCAGCCTGCCGAGAAGGTGTGCGGGAGGCCTATGCCATGGTGAAGACAAAGTACACCAAGCTTGATCCAAATCAGATGGCCCGGGTTGGACCTCTAGGGTCGGATGGAAAAGAAATTCCCGCTAGTTTGGTATATGACCAAGTAAAAGTAGCCGCAAAATATTCCCAACAGGATTGTAAGTTACACAGCCTGTTAGACGGCATAGAGGAGGAATTTTTTTTGTCCAAGTGACTATGTACTTTTCTTGATATATTTGTCCCTAGCCGGATTGTAAAACGATTGTCATGGCAGACCTTTTCGCTTCGACCTCTGGACCCGAAGGTACGGAGTGTTTCCGAATACCTGAGCGGCAAGATAGACCGGGGTATGCATGGAAACAAGGCGTAGGGGTCATAGTTGCTTAAACAGACAAGTTGTATCTGGCTAGCTATGTTATATTACATTGTAATTGTAAGAAACATCTTCCAGAGAGAATAGTTCCGTTAAGGGTTCCTTTCCCTGGGTGAACATGTGTTAATGTGCATGCCCGAACTGTGATTGAGAAATCGCAGTATACGTAACATCTGGGGGTTCATAGTGTAATGAGTGTGAAAACATCTTTAGTCCGCCGACCGAATATTCCCTTAAGAACGCTAGCTTTCGGCTTCACCTAGTCTGAGGTACACATCCGGATGACCCGGCAGTAACAATCACAGAGGTGCTCCCTTTATGCCCTAGCCGAACAAACGGGAACGTAGGGCATAAGCACAGGAGACAGGCAACCCAGCTTGGCCAAAACTTAAGTCATAATGATGCATATAATGGCGAAGAAAAGGTACATCTGAGGAAAAAACACATATGTGGTGAGCTTGATGCCCGAAAAATAATAATAAGCTTCTGTACAAGAAGCCCCCAGGTATTATGGCAGTACATATTTAAGGATGTGTACGTCATAGGTGCGCAGTTTAGCCACATGAGAGCTTAAAGCTAAAAAAGCAAAAGAGAGGAAAAAGAAATGGAAACAAAAGGGAGAAGAAGACGAACAAAGAGTTCGGCTCTAGGCGTAGAATCTTCGGAGTCTGGCAGCGTTCCATGGGTTCGGCTCTAAACGATTATCTGATGCATCACGTAGGTGGTACGCTCCTCCAGTGAGAACTTCGTCAATGATGAAGGGACCCTCCCACTTGGGCTTGAGTTTGTCCTTTTTCTTCTGTGGCAAGCGTAGAACGAGTTCGCAACATTATAAGTCTTATCCCGCACTTCTCTGCTTTGATATCTCCGAGCCTGTTGGTCATACAGTGCGGAACGGGCCTTTGCAACATCGCGCTCCTCCTCCAGGGCATCTAAACTATCCTGCCGATCAAGCTCGGCATCTCTCTCTTCATACATGCGCACTCGAGGTGAGTCATGAATAATGTCGCAGGGCAACACGGCCTCTGCACCGTACACCATGAAGAATGGTGTGTATCCGGTAGTATGATTGGGCGTGATCCGCAGCCCCCAGAGTATGGAGTCAAGCTCCTCGACCCAGTGCTTGTCTATTCTTTCGAAGACCGCACTAGTCTAGGCTTAATGCCGCTCATAATAAGACCATTAGCTCGTTCGACTTGACCGTTTGTTTGCAGGTGATAGACGGAGGCGTAATCGAGCTTAATGCCCAAATTAGCACACCAGGTTTTCACCTCATCGGCTGTAAAATTGGAGCCGTTATCGGTGATGATGTTGTGTGGGACGCCATAACGGTGCACGACACCGGATATAAAGTCTATCACTGGTCCGGCTTCGACCGTCGTAACTAGTTTGGCCTCTATCCACTTGGTGAATTTATCTACCATGACCAGTAGATATTTTTTCTTATAGCTTCCTCCTTTAAGGGGTCCGACCATATCAAGCCCCCAGACCGCAAAAGTCCAAGTAATGGGGATTGTTCGTAGAGCAGTGGGTGGCATATGGCTTTGGTTGGTGAAAAGCTGGCATCCGACACAACGTTGGACAAGGTCCTGTGCATCTGCTCGGGCCGTCGGCCAATAGAAACCTGTACGGAAGGCGTTACTTACAAGGGCCTGAGCCACAGCGTGGTGACCACCGAGACCGGCATGAATTTTGGCCAAGAGCTGTCGTCCCTCTTCTTCGGAGATACATCTTTGAAGTACTCCGGTAGCGCTTTTCTTGTAGAGCTCTCCATCCTGGACCTTGTAGGCTTTCGAACGCCGAACAGCGCAGCGAGCTTCATTCTGATCCTCGGGGAGTTCTTGCCTATTAAGGTAGGCCAAGAAGGGTTCGGTCCATGGGGCAATTACTGCCATGATAAGATGGGCCGATGGTGTTATTTCGGTGGCTGAGCCCCCGATGATATCGGTATTGTGTTCGGAATCTGGGGGTATAATAGGATATGGATTGGTGTTGCCACTCTCCCCTTGCCACACCACGGATGGCTTGAAGAGCCTTTCCAGGAATATGTTAGGCGGGACAGGGTCGCGTTTGGCGCCGATGCAAGCAAGGACATCCGCCGCTTGATTACTCTCTCGAGCCACATGATGAAACTCGAGCCCCTCAAACCGAGCTGACATTTTGAGAACGGAGTTAGGATAGGCCGCCATCTTTGGATCTTTAGTGTCAAAATCTCCATTTATTTGGGATATTGCGAGGTTTGAATCCCCGCGCACCTCCAGGCGTTATATGCCCATGGAGACAGCCATCCGAAGACCATGCAATAAGGCCTCGTATTCGGCTGCATTGTTGGAGTCTGTGTATAATATTTGGAGTATGTATTGAACTGTGTCTCTAGTGGGGGACGTTAAGACAACGCCTGCCCCTAAGCCCGCCAGCATTTTGGAGCCATCGAAGTGCTTGACCCAGTTGGAGTATGTGCCGTACTCTTTAGGGAATTCAGACTCTGTCCATTCGTTGATGAAGTCAGCCAGTACTTGGGATTGAATGGCCCGGCGCTGTTTGTATGTTATATCTAATGGAAGGAGCTCAATGGCCCACTTGGCAGTCCGGCCCATGGCACCGCGGTTGTTTATTATGTCATTGAGTGGTACTTCGGAAGCCACCGTGATTGAGCATTCTTGAAAGTAGTGTCGTAGCTTCCGGGATGCCATGAAGACCGCGTACGCTATCTTTTGGTAATGAGGGTACCGGGATTTGCATGGTGTGAGGACAGTGGATACGTAGTATACCGGCTTCTGAAGCGGGAATTTGTGTCCGTCCTTCTCTCGTTCAACGACGAGCACCGCACTCACGACCTGGTGTGTTGCCGATATGTATAATAACATGGGTTCGCTGACGCTTGGTGCGGCCAGGATTGGGTTGCTTGCTAAAAGAGTCTTTATTTCTTCCAGTCCGGCCGTTGCCGCATCCGTCCACTCAAAGTGGTCGGTGCGTCGGAGAAGGCGATAAAGTGGCAATGCTTTTTCTCCTAGTCTGGAGATAAAGCGGCTTAAAGCTGCCACACATCCGGCTAGTTTTTGGACCTGTTTAAGGTCTGTTGGTGTAGCCAATTGTGACAAAGCTCAGATTTTGGCTGGATTTGCCTCAATTCCTCTATTGGAGACGATGAAGCCCAACAGTTTTCCTGCGGGAACGCTGAAAACACACTTTTCCGGATTGAGCTTGATGTCATATGTACGGAGGTTGTCGAATGTGAGACGCAGATCATCTATCAATGACTCGACGTGCCTTGTTTTGATGACGATGTCGTCCACATATGCTTCAACTGTCTTGCCGATCTGTTTCTCCAGGCATGTTTGAATCATGCGTTGATAGGTGGCGCCGGCGTTTTTAAGTCCGAAGGGCATAGTGCTGAAGCAGAACGGCCCATATGGGGTAATGAATGCCGTTGCGGCTTGGTCAGACTCCTTCATTTTGATTTGATGGTATCCGGAGTATGCGTCGAGGAAACACAGTAAATCGTGTCCTGCAGTAGCATCAATAATCCGATCGATGCGAGGGAGGGGGAAGGGATCCTTAGGGCAGGCCTTGTTGAGGTCTTTGAAATCGACGCATAGGCGCCAGGATTTATCCTTCTTTGGCACCATCACCAGGTTTGCTAGCCAGTCCGGGTGTTTTATTTCTCTGATAAATCCGGCCTCGATTAACTTGGCTAGCTCCTCCCCCATAGCTTGTCGTTTGGCTTCGTAAAAGCGCCGCCGTGTTTGCTTGACCGGTTTATATCCCTTCAATATGTTGAGGCTGTGTTCGGCCAACCTGTGTGGGATTCCTGGCATATCAGAAGGGTGCCAAGCGAATATGTCCCACTTCTCACGCAGGAACTCACGTAGCACGGCGTCAGCCGTTGGGTCCAGCTGTGCCCCGATGGATGTTGTCTTCTTGGGGTCCGTCGGGTGGACTTGAAATTTGATTATTTCATCTGCTGGTTTAAAGGAGGTGGATTTGGGTCGCTTGTCCAGGATTACGTCGTCCCTGTCCACCGTGGAGTGCAGCACGGTTAACTCTTCCGCCGCGAGGGCTTCAGATAGTGCCTCGAGGGCCAGGGATGCGGGTTTTTTCGGCGTGGAGTGCTATGTCCGGATCACTGGCAAGAGTGACAATACCATTGGCCCCGGGCATCTTGAGCTTCATGTACCCGTAATGAGGTATAGCTTGGAAGCGAGTAAATGCATCTCGCCCCAATAGGGCGTGATATCCACTGTTGAAAGGGGCCACTTGAAAGGTTATCTCTTCGGACCGATAATTCTCTGGCGTGCCGAATACCACGTCGATCGTGATTTTTCCCGTGCACCGCGCCTCCCGACTGGGATTGATTCCTCGGAAGGTCGTGCTACTTTGCTCGATGCGGCTCCTATCTATTTCCATTTTGTTGAGTGTGTTCTCGTAGATGAGGTTTAGTCCGCTGCTGCCGTCCATGAGAACTTTGGTGAGCCGAAAACCGTCCACAATTGGATTGAGGACCAAGGCGGCTGGTGCCCGGACTGTTCGGAATTTTCGTTCGTCACTGGCATTGAAAGTTATGGCCGTGTCATTCTAGGGGTTTATTGCTGCAACAAGGCAGACTTCAGCGAGGTCACGGAGGGCCCTTTTGCGCCGATTGTTTGAAGCGAAAGTCTCGAAGACCATCAATACCCTGAGGTCGTCGTCCTCTGGGCGGTGTTGCTCTGAGGTATTTTTGGTGAGGATATCCTCGCCGCTCTTGGCCACTTGCCGGAGTATCCAACATGCTCTAAGGTTGTGGGTTGGTATGGTATCCGGTGTTGTGTGTATTTTCCATGGCCTATCGAGCCATCCCTCCAGAATGGTTCCGTGCCCCGTAATGGGCTTAGATTTCTTTATCACTGAGTCGGGCGTCTCGCGAGGGTGCATCCTTTTTGCCCGGATGAGGGGTTGAGTGAAAACCGGTGGTTCCCAGCGAGCTGCCTGAGTTTTCTAGGCGCTTTCCATTGTGCAATACTTCTGTACTATGGTTGCCAAGTCGGCGAAGTGTAATACGCGATGGCGGTTGATGGCGTTGAGGATTCCTTTGTCCGTGCAATTATTGCAGAATACTGAGATCGCGTCTTCGTTGCGGCAATCTTTAATCTTGTCTTTGACAAGGAGGAATCTAGCCCAAAAGTGATGGACTGTTTCCTGAGACTGCTGTCGTATGTACGTGAGATCGCGTATATATGGGTGGGAGGGTGGCTTTAAATCCGAACCCTGACCCAATTTGGGATCCGGAGTTTGAGGGACTTCCGAGCTTAGTAGTTCGAGCTCCGAGATATCAGCTGATTTTTCAGGTTCACTATCCGATTCTAGGTTTGGTGGATAGGGCGTGTCGTTCCGCGGACAGGTATCCGGCTCTTGGAGCTTGGAAATCCGAATATAGTTCGTCCTCAATATAGAGGAAGAGTTGTTGTTTTGCTCCTCTACTACTGCTATCTGATGGGTGATCGGCGGAGATTTGATTTCTCTCTGATCGGGTTTAAGCCCAATCCGATCATAGTCTGTAGCGACCCCCAAGGCGGTGATGCGATCCAGGAGTTCGTTTAAAGACGACAACTCCGTCGGATCCATCCGTTTGGAGTATTCGGAGTCGACACGGAGGCGATTTTCGATGACGCGAGAAGTCATCGTCGGCTTAACGGCCTGACGGGCGGTCATGGTAAAGCCGCCCAGCCGGAGGGTTTGGCCTGAGGCTAGGGCTCCTCCGGAAGTGATACTGTCCTTGATAACAAGGCGAGCCATCAATCCTGTCTTCGACGTCACAGCGGAATTCTCAATGAAAGGACCAATGTCGGTGTCAAAATCGGCGGATCTTGGGTAGGGGGTCCCGAATTTTGCGTGTAAGGTCGATGGTAACAGGAGACAGGGGACACGATGTTTACCCAGGTTCGGGCCCTCTCTATGGAGGTAATACCCTACTTCCTGCTTGATTGATCTTGATGAATATGAGTATTACAAGAGTTGATCTACCACGAGATCGTAATGGCTAAAACCCTAGAAGTCTAGCATGTATGATTGTGATTGCCTCTACGGACTAAACCCTCTGGTTTATATAGACACCGGAGGGGACTAGGGTTGTACAAAGTCGGTTACAGAGAAAGGAATCTTCATATCCGAACGCCAAGCTTGCCATCCACGCCAAGGAGAGTCCCATCCGGACACGGGAGAGAGTCTTCGGTCTTGTATCTTCATAGGCCATTAGTCCGGCCCATGTCCAACAGGACAGACGCCCGAGGACCCCTTAATCCAGGACTCCCTCAGTCTCCAACAAAGCTGATAAAACAGCTAAGGAAAACTATCTTGAAGAGAGTGAGACAACCCCAAAGTCCTGTCTTGATTTACTGTTTGAGTTACTGGCCACTACCTCTTGCACAAGCTATTCAAACTCACTGTCTGAATCAGTTCGGTTTCTTGAATCTCAACTACAAGCTGAAAGACATCGATCAGCTGTGCTGCGACAAGAAGCGGAAGGACTGCGGAAGTCCCTGGAGAATTCAGATGCATACTTTTGGTGCAACAGCAAGCGTTGGAGGATTTTAGCGCCAAACAGGACAAAGCTAATAAGCTTACTAAGCTTATTGTCGGCATGGTGGATACCCAGGATAACATTTCTTGAGCTCTTCTGAAGTTGTTTCAGTTATGCACTTGTTTTGCTGCCGCGTTTATTTGCACTGGTGGCCAATTTTGACGGCCAGATATGCTGCTTTGTGCCCTATATTTGCACTAGTGGCGAACTTTGATGCCCAGTGGATGTAATATGTGTAATAGCTATAATAGGCTAGCATTAGTTGCTTGCTTATTTATTTCCTTATTGTCTTGTTTAGTTGTTTGCTTGTAGTCACTGCAGTTCTTTTTCCGCATTTTTCTAGTGGCCACAATAACCTATTTTTGGTAACTAGGCCACAATAATCATGGCAACACACGGACTCTTGTAACCATGGGCCTCCTGCGGGCTGTAGGATCCATGGTCCTTCTACGGGCCGTAGGATCCATGGACCTTCTACGGGCCGTAGGATCCATGGACTTTCTACGGGCCGTATGATCCATGGGCCTTCTACAGGCCGTAGGATCCATTGGTCTTCTACGGGCCGTAGGATCCACGGGCCTTCTACGGGGTGTATAAACATTTCGCCAAACATGGGACGTACTATTCGTGGACCATAAGGAGCCGTTAATAGGCCGTATTTGATAACGCTATGAAAACAGCCCAATGGGTTAACGGGCCACAAACGGGTCGAATGTAACCACGGGCTGAATTTGGCCCATAAATGGAACAGGCCAGTAACGGACCGTAACTAACCGAATTCTAGAAATGAGCCCAAGAATAAATGGGCCCTTAGAAGTCCGAAAGTTAACACGGGATGGAAATGGCTGTCAATGGGTATAAAGCGATACACTGTTCATTATGGGCCAGTTTCATCTCGGGCCTTTAATGGGCCCAGAGTTATGAAGGGCCTCATATGGGCCGAAAGACATCATGGGCCATACATGGGCCGGAAGTTACAACGGGCTGGAATCATATTGGACGGCACAGATGAAGCTACTGGGCTTAATTCCGATAGGCCGTAACGGGTCGGAAGTTAGCGGGCCGTAAATGGGCGATATACGAACAGGCCGTTAACAGGCTTTCCGTGCGCCGGCCCGTTACCTTTTGACCAAGCCAAACGGGCCGGCCTTTTCACCGGAATGTTCCTCTGTTGGGCCGTGCCACGTGTCGACAGATCATGGGCACCTCCTGTCCAATGAGTGGATGACATCTATCCCAACAGTGAGCCAACACGTGTTTCCTCTGGCAAATGAGAATTTTACACGTGGAAAATCCCCATTGGTCCGGGCTGTTAACGGGTTATCGAATCCAAAACTGGACCCGATAGCTTAACGGCGACTTGTTACGGTGGATGCCACGTGTCAGTCACCCTTGACGAAAGCACTTCTATGACGCGCAATTTATCGTCATGGAAGTGGACGCTTCCGTGATGATAATTCTGGTAATGTCATGGAACACTTCTACGACAGCACAGGTATGACTATCTTGATTCTGTCATAAAATCTTCATGGATGTACATGCATGACAGAAAACGTGACCTACTGTGACAAACACGTATCATCACGGAAGTGTATTTTTTTGTAGTGCTACCAAAAGATTACGAAGCGACTAACCAAGAAACGAATAATCTCATAAGCGAGCATTAAGCATAATTAACACTGAATAATGCACCACAAGTTGGATATAATTTCATTGCATAATTATTGACTTCCGTGATTGCATAGGGAATCACAAACCTTAACACCAATATTCTTACCAAAGCATAATTACTCATCAAGATGACTCACATATCACATCATCATATCTCAAAACTATTACTAAGAATCAAGTTTATTTTGTCCAATGATCTTCATGAAAGTTTTTATTATATCCTTCTTGGATATCTATCACATTGGGACTAATTTTCATGTGTTGCTTTTGAATAGCAAACTAATATAAGTGAAGATCATGAGCATAATTTTTCTTTCTCTCAAATTAATTTAAGTGTAGCAAGAGAGAATTTCTTGAAAATTTTACTCTCTCAAATAAATCTAAGTGAAGCAAGAGAGCATTTCTTCAAAAATACTAAAGCACACCATGTTCAAAAAGATATAAGTGAAGCACTAGAGCAAATCCATAGCTCATAAAAATTTAAGTGAAGCATAGAGAGAAATTCTAACAAGTCATGGCATAATTTTGGCTCTCACAAATAGCTGTGTCCAGCAAGGAATCAAGACTTAGAACACAAAATAAAACAAGCAAAGACTCATATCATACAAGACGCTCCAAGTAAAACACATAGTATGTGACGAATAAAAATATAGCTTCGAGTAAAATACCGATGGTTGTTAGAAGAAAGAGGGGATGCCACTCGGGGCATCCCCAAGCTTAGTTGCTTGCTCTCTTTGGATAATAGCTTGGGATGTCGGGGCATACCCAAGCTTAGGCTCTTCTTACTCCTCATTCCTTCATCCATCATAAGATAACCCTAAACTTGAAAACTTCAATCACACAAAACTCCAACAAAACCTTCGTGAGATCCGTTATTATAAGAAAGCAAATCACTACTATAAGTACTGTAGCAAACCAATTCATATTTTATTATTGCGGTATATCTCTCGAAATAGGCTTTCGCCCCACTTTATAAATAAAGCAACGGTCCATACATCATCAGTTCCACAACATACGACAAATAACGGCTGGGGCCACAGCACAATCAAACCCAAGAAAGCATAAGAGAAATAAGAAAAAAGCCACCTAGTGGCGGCCGCAAAGCGGCCCTACGAGGAAGATAGTCGACGCGCCGAAGCCAGAAGCTCGTCCATCATAAAGCCAAGACGTTCGTGATCACGCTGCCTCTAGAGCGGGTGCCAGTGCTACAGGAAAGCAAGGAATTTGAAGGAGTCAGATGCCTTCCTCGGAAAAACCTTCTCTATCACCATCTTATTCCTAGTAGTCCAAAGAGTCCATGACATCGCCGCAAAAATAAGCCAAAATAGGCGGCGATGACGTGACGGCTGTATAGCTCTAAGTTGGAGGAACTCGATGAGATTTAGGGCCTCCCATTCAGGCCCCAAGGCCTCATGGACATACGTCCAAAGAACCCTCGCTGTGGTACACGAGAATAGGATATGGGTCCCAGTCTCTGGTACCGCACAGAGAGGGCATAGACCTTCACCAGGTCCATGCCGCTTAAGAACCTCAGACACCGAGGGGAGGCGGTCTCGTAGTAATTGCCCAACAAAGATCTTAATCTTTAGAGGTACGGGGGCTTTCCATAATGGGGACAACCAAGGGGTGGCCGGCGACAGGCAGAGGGCCTAGTATGCTATGCACACATAAAACTCCGCCGATGGCGCGAGCCGCAAGGATACCGTGTGTGGATAGTCTGGGAGCACGAGCGGGAGGGCAGCCCGCAGTCTAGTCCAGTCATTATGCTCGGCATGTCCAAAGGTGTGACGGAAGCCGATGTTCCACTGTCTAGCGTGGAAAACCGTAGCCACGATGTGGCACCCCGGCTCAGAGCGACCGGTTTACCCTGCATTGCCAACCCAGAAATCATGTCTTCTGGCAACACACAACATATTGGTACAGAAAACAACCGCTTTATTGATGCTAGCGGAACAGAGTTCATATTACAATAGTGGTCGAGGCCAAGCGGCACACTCGGTGTGGCGGAACAATATGTACATTATTTAGTGAACATAAAGGGGCCTCGACTCGAACAACTACGTGGCAGCGGAATAACGTCGTAGAGGAAGCTCCATATCACAGGGACACTGATGTGGACACGATCTAGACTCGAACAGCGCTCCTTTCCAACGAGACTTTCCTGAAATCTGGCATGACACGCCAGGTCAGTACATTGAATGTACTTGCAAGCTCACAACAAGCATAATCATAATGACAAACAATATCATGATATTTAACCAATTATTAATAATGTAACATTATATGTCAACATGCTGTGATCAAGCCCGAACGTCCCTCAGGACAGCTTACCAACTGTGATCATCTCTGGACCACAAACACACCACCATAGTGGTCTTTCTCAAGAACAACTCGTGATCCTTACGGCGATCACAACCACGACCATCATTTGGTCCCAAATACCTCGATGGCCTTTTTGGCATCCATTGACAATGCAAAGTTCATAGCTTAGTGTGCAATTTTTATTAAACGTTGACTCATGGTGGGACCTAGTACGAGGTGTCCGTGACCGTGGACTCGGCTATCGATAGATTATACACTCTGCAGAGGTAGCACACTGTACCCACACCACGGAACCCATGGCCTCGCATTCCCATTCGGGTGGACCAACGGCATTCCGAAAAAAACCCCTCCATTGCCACAACACTCTCCCGGCCACTCCGACCCAAATCCCCAACGGGCTGGTCCTGGGTGGCCCCGTGTCTACCAAAGACACCCCGACCACCGTCGTGGTCAAAACACTCCCACTCGGGGACTCGGTACCATAATCTCATCAACGAGCACACAAGATTATGTGTGCTTACCGGGCCAGGGCAAACACGACATAATCTTCCCTAGATGGAGGCACCGACCAGAGGCAGTGTCAATGGACCAAATCAAGGCCTTCCCACAAGGCAAATGTGGTTGCACTGGAAAGAAACTCGATTCAGCGGCACCATGACCCAGTCAACGGTATATTCAAGTTGAGTTATATTCAGGAATAACTTTTAACTAAAAATGACCGGTGTCATAGCATGCCATGAAATGCAAAACAACACATGCATCACATATTGATAAAAATGACCGACGTCATCCATATGCACACCAAGCATAAACGTCAACAACTCATATTACTCTACTTGCTCAAAATGACTCACAACTTAACCAAAATATTTTGCAACAAGTTTTATTAATTTCCTACGCAAGAAAGTAACTCCGATAAATTTTTCATATGCTTGACCAAAAGATATCATTATCAACAACTCTTAATTTCTTTATCACTAAGTTGGGTTCAAACATTCTGTAAGACAAGTAATATGATTAAACAAGTATTTAACAGAATATTTTCTAACAAATTTTTATCAATTTAAGAATGCAAACACAAAGCTTTAAATAATTACTAACATGCATAACAAAATTATTTCTAACATCACCTCAAATAAATTTTAACTTGCTTTACCCACTTAAACTAGTTTCAACTATTCTGTAAATTAAGCATAACAACTGACCAATACTTAACAGAATACAAATAATTCAATAATTATTTAAATGCATGGGTTAATCATTTCGTTTAAGTGAGAAAATCACAAATATTGAAATGGCATCATAAAAATGTTGTTGTAGCTTGCCTTAGTGCAGATGAGGTTCACAAGCCTCCTGGTGATCCTCAAGACAAGCCTCCCCTTCTGAAAATAATTTTAAACACAAAAAGAAAATATCAAGAACACTTCTGAAATTCACCAGAAATTCTAAACAGCTCCGAAAAATCTCATCTTTGGTGAGCTGTTAGATTTCCTTTCAAAGAACACAATGCAAAAGGAATCATCTCATTTGGACTTATGGTTAAAAAGTTAAAATTGTTTGAAGCTCTCTGGAATATAAATGAATTTGAATAAATAGAAACAGCTGGGGGGTGACGTCGAAGGCGTAAAGCCCAGGGGCGCCACCACTCGTACCGCTTCACGCGTGTACTGAGTGGCTGTCTAGCGGGCCCCGCTAGTCAGGTGGGGGAAGAGGGAGAGAGAAACAGAGAGGGCCACGGCTTCGCCGGAGCTCTCGCCGGCGACGAGGGCTCCTTGGCCCAAACGAGAGGGAGGGATTGAGAGAGGGGACGGTGGCGCACCTGCCCGTACCCGTAGCGTGGCTAGGGGTGGTCGGACGACGTCGGAAACTAGCTCGCAAGCGGAGGCAGAACATGGAGGTCGCCGGAGTTGAGGAAGACGGCAAGCAGAGGTCACTCCAGAGGCTCCAAGTGGGCGAGATGGCCTCACCGGAGAGAGGCGGAGGCCTTGGAGGGGTCGCCCAGGCCTGGGAGGGGCTGGAGCTACCGCGGCGACCAGAGGGGATTGCCGGCGAGCTCGAGCTCGGGGACGGCGGCCCAAGGCCTGCCCGGCCGGGCTACGGCTTCCTACTCGATTGTGGGGGGTGTGTGAGTGTTGGATGGTGCTCGAGGAGGCTCGGGGTGGCTCTATTTATAGGTGAGCGGCGAGGGTGCTTCGGGCTCCGCCGGTGGACACCTGTCCACGACGCCCGGCGACGAGCGGCGTCAGTGAGAGGGGGAGAAGGCGACGGAGGTCACGCGGCCACTGTGGGCGAGCGGAGATGAGCACAGGATCAAGGGGATGACGACGAGCACAGTGCGCTCCGCACTGTTGGGCTGGCCGGACCTTGCCCGTGCTCGCTGCGGCGAACTCCGGCGTCGGCGAGTGCCAGGGAGGAGTTAAGGACGTCGAGACGATGATGGTGGCGGGGTTTGGCATGGTTGGGCAGGCGGGGGAAGCGAGCACGCTCGAACAGAGCGCTCGGCATCACCCGGAGCGCGTCGACACGCATGCCTGGCATCGTGGACACGCGTGGTCACCGCGCGAACTCTCTCCTCAGGCCAGCCTTCGTCCAAAAATCATGTCTGGCATGTTGTTCGTGGTAGTTTTGAAGTTTACCACTGTTTGGTTTGGATCCAGGTGCAGTAGAGAAGATTTTACAAGCCAGGTAAGTTTCTGGTCAGTAACTTTGTGATGTTACTGTGGTCAAATGGCTGGGAGTTTGGGGTTGTGCTTTGGAGGCTAGTTATAAGTTACTAAGGTAAAGATGCACAAGAAAGTTCAGGTCAGATGGAGCAAGTAAAATGGTAGTTGCTGTAGAAACCACTATTTCTGTCTAGCACAGAAAAGATTTTCTATAGCAAAAATATTCCAAAAAGTGATGAAATATTTTTGCTCAGGGAGGTGCCCTAGGGTCCCTAGAATATTTGTGAATTATCTTAGAATTTTCTGAGCCATAAAAATTAGGATTGCCTTGAAGCAAACAGATCTGGCTTAGGGTTTTTGAGAGAAAATGAATATTTTTCATTTAAGAAAAATAATCCAAAGGTTATTTTGTGGTGGATCAGAAGTGAAGTGATGGTTTGGGAGAGAAGTGAACACTTGGGTGAAAGCCAAGGATGCCCAAGTGTTTAAGTCCAAATGAAAAGATTCAGAAACTCCAAGTTTCAAAAACTTTCAAATGAAATTTCAAGCAAATAAGAAAGGGCAAAAACCAGGTTGTCACAAACCTCCCCCACTTAGAATGAATCTCGTCCTCGAGATTCGGTTGCTTGGGAAAACCACTCTGGATACTGACTCTTAAGGAACTCTTCCTGCTCCCAAGTTGCTTCTGACTCGGTGTGATGCTCCCACTGAACTTTGAAAAAAATTCTGACTTTGCTGGGAGTGAACATTTCCACTTGATCCAAAATTTTGGACGGTCTTTCTTCATAAGTTAAATCCTTTGCCAATTCTATCTCAGCCATTGCAGTCCTTTTCTCAGGCGGGGATATGCATCGTCTCAATCGCGAAACATGGAACACATTGTGTATTTCTGACAACTCCGGGGGTAGTTCCAGTTGGTATGCAACCGTACCCACTCGAGACATAATTGAGAATGGACCAATGAATCTGGGTGTCAGCTTTCCACAAGTCTGAAATCGCTTAACTCCTTTCATAGGAGTGACTCAGAGGTACACATGTTCTCCGGGTTCAAAACTGACCTGCCGGTGCTTTGCATCATAATAACTCTTCTGACGGGATTTGGCCAATTGGAGTCGGTCTCTGATTTCCCTGACTTGTTTCTCGGCTTCCATCATGAGATCGGTTCCGAAGATATGGCTATCTCCAGCTTGAGACCAATTTAGAGGAGTGCGGTACTTACAACCATACAGAGCTTCATAGGGTGACATCTTTAGACTGGTCTGGAAACTGTTGTTATACGAGAACTCGGCGTATGGCAAGCAATCCTCCTAGTTCTCCCCATTGGCTAGCACACAGGCTTGCAACATATCTTCGAGTATTTGATTTACTCGCTCTGTCTGACCGTCCGTCTGAGGGTGATAAGCAGTACTATATTTTAGTGCTGTCCCCAAGGCTTGATGGAGGCGGGACCAGAAAGCGGAGGTAAACAAAGAACCTCGGTCGGAAGTGATAGTCCAGGGTACCCCATGCAGACTGACGATTCTGGATACATACAGTTGCGCCAGTTCATTTGCTCTGTATCTGGTGCTGACCGGGATGAAATGAGCAACCTTGGTTAGGGTGTCCACTATAACCCAGATTGCGTCTTTGCCTCGCTGAGTCCTAGGCAATCCGGTGATGACGTCCATGCAAACATCATCCCATTTCCATTGTGAAACTGGCAGTGGTTGGAGAAGTCCGGCTCGCTTCTGATGCTCTGCTTTCACCTTGTTGCATATGTCGCAACAGGCTACAAAATAGGCAATGTCTTTCTTCATCCCATTCCACCAGAATATTTGTTTAAGGTCTTCATACATTTTCGTACTTCCCAGATGAATGGAATACGAGGATTCGTGTGCTTCTGACAACATTTTCCTCTTCAAGTCCGGTTGATTTGGTACACAAATTCGTCCACGGAATCGGAGGGTACCGAAGTTGTCCTTGAAGAAATCTGGGGGCTGCCTTGCATGTTTTTGTAGCTTGGCGTCATCTGGCTGGGCCTTGTGGATTTCCATCTCAAGTGTGGGGGTAACTTCCAAAATATTAGTGAGGCCAGCATCCACGATGACCAAGTTGAGCTGAGCGATCTCCTCCTGAAGTTCGGTAGGCAATGATTTTAACATGACATTTAAGCTGACGGGCTTTCGACTGAGCGCATCGGCAACGACGTTGGCCTTTCCTGGATGGTAATTTATTCCAAGGTCATAATCCTTGACCAACTCTAACCATCTTCGCTGACGGAGATTTAAATCTGGCTGAGTGAAGATGTACTTGAGGCTTTTGTGGTCGGTAAAAATTTGGCACCTTTTTCCAATGAGATAGTGTCTCCAAATTTTTAATGCATGAACCACTGCAGCCAATTCCAAATCATGAGTAGGATAATTTCCCTCATGTGGTCGTAGTTGTCGTGATGCATAGGCTACTACCTTGCCGTCTTGCATCAATACACAACCAATACCTTGTCTGGAGGCATCGCAGTACACGTTGAAGCTGCGATAAATGTCTGGAAGAGTCAATACGGGTGCGGTTGTCAGACGCGTCTTTAGCTCATAAAAACTCTTCTCACAGTCCTTGGTCCACTCAAACTTTGTATCCTTTTTGAGCAGTTCCGTCATAGGTTTAGCAATTTTGGAAAACCCTTCAATGAAACGACGATAGTATCCAGCTAATCCAAGGAAACTCCGGATCTGTGTTATAGTCGTGGGCGGTACCCAATCGAGCACATCCTTTACTTTGCTCGGGTCCACGGCTATGCCTTCGGCGGATAGTACATGCCCGAGAAACCCAACTTGCTTGAGCCAAAATTTGCACTTACTGAACTTGGCGTATAGCTGATGGTTGCGGAGCCGTTGTAGCACTGCCCGGAGGTGATCCTTATGCTCTTCTTCACTCTTGGAGTAAATGAGGATGTCGTCGATAAAGACTACCACAAATTTGTCGAGGAAGCCCATGAACACCTTGTTCATCATATGCATGAAGAAGGCAGGGGCATTGGTGAGACCAAAGGACATCAAAGTATATTCGTAAAGACCATATCGTGTAGTGAATGCGGTCTTAGGAATATCTTCTGTTTTAATCTTGAGCTGATGATACCCGGTCCGTAAATCGATTTTTGAGAATACTTTAGCCCCACTAAGCTGATCGAACAGATCATCAATCCTTGGCAGTGGGTATTTATTTTTGATGGTGACCTCATTCAGCTGGCGATAATCTATGCACATACGGAGACTGCCATCCTTTTTACCCACGAAGATTGCAGGTGACCCCCACGGTGAAGAGCTGGGACGAATATAACCTTTCCGGAGTAATTCGTCAAGCTGTTTCTTTAGTTCCACTAATTCTGATGAGGGCATCCGGTAATACTTCTTGTATAATGGTGCGGTTCTCGGCACAAGATCTATGGCAAATTCCAGTTCCCGATCTGGTGGCATGCCTGGCAGTTCTTCTGGAAACACATCAGGGTACTCACTAACCACAGGAATAAATTCCAATTCGACCACAGCAATGCACACTAGTTCTGGCTTGGGTATATGCTTGCGAGCATAGAATTTGGTGAGCTGCCCATTCAGACTGGTTAAATTGACTTTTCGGGTTGCGCAGTTTATACAAACTTGATATTTGGTCAGCCAATTCATTCCCAATATAATATCCAACTGTTCAGACTCAATGATTATCAGAGATGTTGGAAAGTGGACCCCGTTGATATTGATCTCCAGATCACGGCAGACTAGATTGCTCTTGATTATAGATCCCGGGGATTGTACCAGCATATTTTTGCCCAAAATTGTGCAAGGAAAATTGTTTTGGGCGGCAAAACTCCGAGAAATAAAAGAATGGGAAGCCCCAGAGTCAAGTAAAATTACTGCAGGTATGTCATTAACAGAAAACATACCAATGATGACTTCTGGCTTCTCTTGGGATTCATCGGCGGAGATATGATTCACGTGCCCAGTGAAGTTTTGCTGGGTTGGCCCTGACTCCATAAAGTTGACTTGTGGCCTGCTCAGCGCATTCACCTTGTGGTTCTTGGGGCACTGTTTGGCATAATGTCCGGGCTGCCCGCAAGTGAAACAAGAATTATTGCGCTGCCGCTCCTCATGCATTGGATTGGCCACAACATTCTTGACTTGAGTGGTGGTCTTGTTAACATTCTGCTGCCAATTTGGCCGGTATTCCACCTGAGTCTGCTGCCAGGTACGAGCCTTTTGCATAGGTTGCCCATCCTTCTTTGGCTCAAACTTGCGCTTATTGTCATTAACAGGCCTATTATCTGATATAAGCTTGTGTTCCCGTTCAGCAATGAATGCCTTGTCTACCAGGGTTTGGAAATCCGTGAAATCAAACATACTGAGAGCACACCGAAGTTGCGGATTTAAACCTCCAAGAAATCTGTCCATCTTCCTTTCTTCGGTGGCTACGTCATACAGAGAGTAACGGGCCAGATGATTGAATTTTTGCAGATACTCAGCCATAGATTGATTTCCTTGGACAAGCGCGAGAAATTCACGCTGCTTGGCCTTCATAACTCCAGTAGGGATGTGATATTTGCGGAACTTATCCTTGAATTTTTCCCAAGTGACTTCCTCATCAATCGACCACATGGCTTTTGTATTTTCCCACCATATGGCAGCTGCGCCTTCAAGGTAATGGGTTGCAAATGGGACTTTATCATTTCCTTCAGTACGGGCGATCTCAAGCTTTTTCTCCATGGTGCGCAACCAATCGTCTACATCCAATGGGTCAACAACCTGACTGAAATTGGGTGGATTGGTCCTCTGAAAATCTGACAGCTTTGAGTGATGACCATTCGGATTTCCATTTTGTCCAACTATAGCTTGCACACTTCTCAATATTTCAATCAGATCATTGTTCTTTTTTTCTTCAAACATACGCAGAACTTGCTCGGTGGAGGGAGGATCAGGCGGAGGAGGTGGTGGCTGAATGTACGGCTCGGGAGAATATCCTGCCTGTCGTGCGGAACGACGAACAGGAGTTCCCTCACGAACGTTGCTACTGCCGCCTCCCCGCGTCATCCTATTGAGTATTCTTTCCAAGGCAACGAAATCGAGATGAGATACATCCAAGAATAAAATTGGGGAAAAGCCAGCAACAATTCTCGAAAAAGACAAAAGAGCGAAGAGAATACGACGATTAAAGTC
Source organism: Aegilops tauschii subsp. strangulata (assembly GCF_002575655.3). Lineage (NCBI taxonomy): Eukaryota > Viridiplantae > Streptophyta > Magnoliopsida > Poales > Poaceae > Aegilops > Aegilops tauschii. The sequence continues at coordinate 317,306,598 of NC_053037.3, read as the reverse complement.
CCATCATAATTATACATAGACTCATACATGAAAATTTAACAACCTGACTGGTTCCACTACTCTCATACATGAAGCATCATGACTCGTACAACTACATCCGTACACCATCTAGACGACTGCGAATACTGAAAGACACTACTGCTCTGCTGGTGCTGCGGTGTCCTCCCCTGAAGCGGTCTCAGATCCCGAACTGACGTGCTTAACGGAAACCTCCGGGTTAAAGGTAACATGACGACGCTGCCTCGAGGGCTCTCCCTCAGGGGCAGGGGTAGGATGAAGCATCGGGGCTGCAGGAGTAGCAAGAATTGAGACCCACTCGGCAGGAGTACTGAGAGGGTTCACGGCCGGAACGCCTGTGCTACTCGGGGGAGTAACCAGCGAAATAGGGGAGCTAGAGCTAACTGGGACATAAGGGGTAAATCCCAGTGAGGATGGAGTAGTGGTGGATCTAGTAGTGACGAAGGTAGCGGCTAAAGCAGTACGGGCATGAGTCAGCTCTCGACCCAGCTCGCGGATCATCAGATAGCTAGCAGTGATATAGCGAGCAAGATGGCTAGCAACACTATCAGACTCCGGGTTAACGAGAGGAAAACGGACATGACCGTTGTCGTGCAGAGATGGGTAGTAATAGAATCCTGGGTGATGCTGCATTTGAACCTCGGTATAACGAAGCTCGACAACGACCTCAAATGCGGCAAACTGGACAGCCTGAGAAGCGGTGGAGGCGTAACCGCTCCGAGAAGTGCGAGTGTAAGAGCCGGAATCGGAACTGGTGCGCAGAGTAACCACTGCGTGATACTCATACACTGAGTCTGCTAGACGCTCCCGGTACACATGGTAGACTGGTTCGTCTCCGTGAGGGTACAGCCGATGCCACACGTCGCGGAGAAGGTGCGGTGACGTGTACGGCATCAACTGCAACTGGCACGGATACGGCACCGGAGCCATCTACACTCACAACCATTAACAGGTTAGCATAAAAATAATAATCAAATGACTACAATGCAACAACCAGCTATAACTGCTACCGACACTCACATTTACTCGTGTCTAGCGTCCAGCTAACACGTCGTAGTCTAGCGTGTCCTACAGTCAACGCGGCTCTGATACCAACCGCTGTGGCACCCCGGCTCAGAGCGACCGGTTTACCCTGCATTGCCAGCCCAGAGATCATGTCTTCTGGCAACACACAACATATTGGTACAGAAAACAACCGCTTTATTGATGCTAGCGGAACATAGTTCATATTACAACAATGGTCGAGGCCAAGCGGCACACTCGGTGGGGCAGAACAATATGTACATTATTTGGTGAACATAAAGGGGCCTCGACTCGAACAACTACGTGGCAGCGGAATAACGTCGTAGCGGAAGCTCCATATCACAGGGACACTGATGTGGACACGATCTAGACTCGAACAGTGCTCCTTTCCAACGAGAACTTCCTGAAATCTGGCATGACACGCCAGGTCAGTACATTGAATGTACTTGCAAGCTCACAACAAGCATAATCATAATGACAAAAAATATCATGATATTTAACCAATTATTACTAATGCAACATTATATGTCAACATGCTGTGATCAAGCCCGAACGTCCCTCAGGACAGCTTACCAACTGTGATCATCTCTGGACCACAAACACACCACCATAGTGGTCTTTCTCAAGAACAACTCGTGATCCTTACGGCGATCACAACCACGACCATCATTTGGTCCCAAATACCTCGATGGCCTTTCTGGCATCCATTGACAATGCAAAGTTCATAGCTTAGTGTGCAATTTTTATTAAACGTTGACTCATGGTGGGACCTAGTACGAGGTGTCCGTGACCGTGGACTCGGCTATCGATAGATTATACACTATGCAGAGGTAGCACACTGTACCCACACCACGGAACCCATGGCCTCGCATTCCCATTCGGGTGGACCAACGGCATTCCGACAAAACCCCTCCATTGCCACAGCACTCTCCCGGCCACTCCGACCCAAATCCCCAATGGGCTGGTCCTAGGTGGCCCCGTGTCTACCAAAGACACCCCGACCACCGTCGTGGTCAAAACACTCCCACTCGGGGACTCGGTACCATAATCTCATCAACGAGCACACAAGATTATGTGTGCTTACCGGGCCAGGGCAAACACGACATAATCTTCCCTAGATGGAGGCACCGACCAGAGGCCGTGTCAATGGACCGACTCAAGGCCTTCCCACAAGGCAAATGTGGTTGCACTGGAAAGAAACTCGATTCAGCGGCACCATGACCCAGTCAACGGTATATTCAAGTTGAGTTATATTCAGGATTAGCTTTTAAATAAAAATGACCGGTGTCATAGCATGCCATGAAATGCAAAACAACACATTCATCACATATTGATAAAAATGACCGACGTCATCCATATGCACACCAAGCATAAACGTCAACAACTCATATTACTCTACTTGCTCAAAATGACTCACAACTTAACCAAAATATTTTGCAACAAGTTTTATTAATTTCCTACGCAAGAAAGTAACTCCGATAAATTTTTCATATGCTTGACCAAAAGATATCATTATCAACAACTCTTAATTTCTTTATCACTAAGTTGGGTTCGAACATTCTGTAAGACAAGTAATATGATTAAACAAGTATTTAACAGAATATTTTCTAACAAATTTTTACCAATTTAAGAATGCAAACACAAAGCTTTAAATAATTACTAACATGCATAACAAAATTATTTCTAACATCACCTCAAATAAATTTTAACTTGCTTTACCCACTTAAACTAGTTTCAACTATTCTGTAAATCAAGCATAACAACTGACCAATACTTAACAGTATACAAATAATTCAATAATTATTTAAATGCATGGGTTAATCATTTCATTTAAGTGAGAAAATCACAAATATTGAAATGGCATCATAAAAATGCTGTTGTGGCTTGCCTTAGTGCAGATGAGGTTCACAAGCCTCCTAGTGATCCTCAAGACAAGCCTCACCTTCTGAAAATTATTTTAAACACAAAAAGAAAATATCAAGAACACTTCTGAAATTCACCAGAAATTCTAAACAGCTCAGAAAAATCTCATCTTTGGTGAGCTGTTAGATTTCCTTTCAAAGAACACAATGCAAAAAGAATCATCTCATTTGGACTTAAGGTTAAATAGTTAAAATTGTTTGAAGCTCTCTAGAATATAAATGAATTTGAATAAAAAGAAACAGCTGGGGGGTGACGTCGAAGGCGTAAAGCCCAGGGGCGCCACCACTCGTACCGCTTCGCGCATGTACTGAGTGGCTGACTAGCGGGCCCTGCTAGTCAGGTGGGGGAAGAGGGAGAGAGAAACAGAGAGGGTCGCGGCTTCGCCGGAGCTCTCGCCGGCGACGAGGGCTCCTTGGCCCAAATGAGAGGGGGATTGAGAGAGGGGACGATGGCGCACCTGCCCGTACCCGTAGCGTGGCTAGGGGTGATCGGACGGTGTCGGAAACTAGCTCGCAAGCGGAGGCAGAACGTGGAGGTCGCCGGAGTTGAGGAAGACGGCGAGCAGAGGTCACTCCAGAGGCTCCAAGTGGGTGAGATGGCCTCACCGGAGAGAGGCGGAGGCCTTGGAGGGGTCGCCCAGGCCTGGGAGGGGCTGGAGCTACCGCGGCGACCAGAGGGGATCGCCGGCGAACTCGAGCTCGCGGACGGCGGCCCGAGACCTGCCCGGCCGGGCTACGGCTTCCTACTCGATCGTGGGGTGTGTGTGAGTGCTGGATGGTGCTCGAGGAGGCTGGGGGTGGCTCTATTTATAGGCGAGCGGCGAGGGTGCTTCGGGCTTCGTCGGTGGACACCTGTCCACGGTGCCCGGCGACGAGCGGCGTTAGTGAGAGGGGTAGAAGGCGACTGAGGTCACGCGGCCACTGTGGGCGAGCGGAGACGAGCACATGATCAAGGGTATGGCGACGAGCACAGTGCGCTCCGCACTGTTGGGCTGGCCGGACCTTGCCCGTGCTCGCTGCGGCGACCTCCGGCGTCGGCGAGTGCCAGGGAGGAGTTAAGGACGTCGAGACGATGATGGTGGCGGGGTTTGGCATGGTTGGGCAGGCGGGGGAAGCGAGCACGCTCGAACAGAGCGCTCGGCGTCACCCAGAGCGCGTCGACACGCACGCCTGGCATCATGGACACGCGTGGTCACCGCGCGAACTCTCTCCTCAGGCCAGCCTTCGTCCAAAAATCATGTCTGGCATGTTGTTCGTGGTAGTTTTGAAGTTTACCACGGTTTGGTTTGGATCCAGGTGCAGTAGAGAAGATTTTACAAGCCAGGTAAGTTTCTGGTCAGTAACTTTGTGATGTTACTGTGGTCAAATGGCTGGGAGTTTGAGGCTGTGCTTTGGAGGCTAGTTATAAGTTACTAAGGTAAAGATGCACAAGAAAGTTCATGTCAAATGGAGCAAGTAAAATGGTAGTTGCTGTAGAAACCACTATTTCTGTCCAGAACAGAAAAGATTTTCTGTAGCAAAAATATTCCAAAAAGTGATGAAATATTTTTGCTCGGGGAGGTGCCCTAGGGTCCCTAGAATATTTGTGAATTATCTTAGAATTTTCTGAGCCATAAAAATTAGGGTTGCCTTGAAGCAAACAGATCTGGCTTAGGGTTTTTGAGAGAAAATGAATATTTTTCATTTAAGAAAAATATTCCAAAGGTTATTTTGTGGTGGATCAGAAGTGAAGTGATGGTTTGGGAGAGAAGTGAACACTTGGGTGAAAGCCAAGGATGCCCAAGTGTTTAAGTCCAAATGAAAAGATTTAGAGACTCCAAGTTTCAAAAACTTCCAAATGAAATTTCAAGCAAATAAGAAAGGGCAAAAACCAGGCTGTCACACACGAGGACCGACGGATCCACACAAATCGAGAATAGGCCCGGGAAAGAAATGCGGAGGGGTTCAGCATTCAGTCAGGGGTCCAACCAGAATTGGATCCCTTTCCCGTTCCCCAAGGAGAAGGAGATCCCTAGGCGGATCTCCTCCTTGATCCTTTGGATGGCCTGCCAGAATTGTGAGCCCTCCACCCAGTTGCAAGCTAAGAGCGGGTCTCCCCTTAGGTATTTCGCTTGAATGAGTTGCAACCATAATCCTCCCTTGCCTCGTAAGATGCGCCATACCCATCTCAACATGAGCGCCACATTCATCCGACGGGAGGAAATGATGCGCAGACCACCATGGTCCTTGGGCATGCAGATATCCGCCCATTTTACCATGTGGTATTTTTGGCGGCCATTGATCGCCTGCCAAAAGAACCTCGCGAGATCCCGGTCGAATTCACTATGCACACCCCATCATGAACATGGGGAGGCTCGCTAGGTTGGAACTAATAAGGATCGATTTGCTCCCTTTGGAGGTAAACCGTCCTCGCCAGTGTTCAGCCCGGCCAGCCACTCGATCCACCAGAGGATTTAATGCACTAGAAAGGATCTTGGAGTCAGCCAATGGCATCCCCAAATATGTTGTGGGAAAGGAGGTTAGTCTACAATTCAAGTTATCTGTGATCCTCTGTTGCTCCTCAGCGGGGTATCCGAAGAAGACGACCTCGCTCTTGTCAAAGTTAATCTTGAGTCCCGACATAGCCTCAAATCATAGGGGTAGGAACTTAAGATTAACTATGTCGAGGGCGGATCCCTTGACCATAATCATGGTGTCATCGGCGTATTGGAGATGGGTACCCCTCCTCCCGGAATGAGGTGACCAACAACGCCAGAGAGGTGGCCGGCCCTCCTAGCTTTGTCCAGGGTGCTTGCCAGAGCGTCCACAGTGAAATTGAAGAGAAGAGGAGATATCGGATCCCCTTGCTTCACTCCCGCAAAAGATGCGAAGAATGGCCCCACATCGCCGTTAATGTTAATAGCCGTCTTGCCAGATCGTACCAACTGCATAATCCAGTTGCACCATCTGACATCGAAGCCTCTGCGCTGCATAACTAGCTGCAGAAAGTCCCAGTCTAGCCGATCATAGGCTTTCTGGAAGTCCAGCTTGAGGAAGACACCCTTCTGCCCACGTGATCGCACCTCGTGCACAATCTCGTGGAGGGACAAAATCCCATCATGGATTCGTCTCCCTTTTAGGAAAGCTGTCTGAAGTGGGTGATTCATCCTCTTAGGTATCGGGGCAAGTCTAATCGCGCACACTTTAGAGAAGATGCGCTCCAAGACGTTCATAACTGTGATAGGTCTGAATTGGCAAATATCCGTTGCCCCAACTACTTTAGGGATCAAGGTAATAACACCAAAGTTTATTCGCGCCATGTCAAAAGTTCCAATATAGAATTCATGGAACATAGGCATGATCACAGGTTTAAGGACATTCCAGAATTTCTGGAAGAAGGCAACCGGCAAGCCGTCTGGCCCCGGTGCCGACCCTGCCTTCATAGAGGTGATCGCCCTCCCCACCTCTTCCGGTGAAAATGGGGTATTTAGATCCGCATTCTCATTATCGGTGACTCTGTCCGCAAGGGGCCGAAAATCATCCGCCAAGGAAACCCCTCCACGGGGTTCTGCCAAGAAGAGCCCCTTAAAAAAGGAGTAAACATCGGCCCTGATCTCATCCGGGTGCTCCAGGAGGTTGTCTCCATCCCAGAGGCATGGGATGGAGCACTTCCTGCGACGCCCGTTAGCGATTGCCTAAAAGTAAGCGGTATTAGAGTCTCCTTGTAAGAGCCACTTTTGCCCCCCCCCCTGCGCTGCCAAAACAGCTCCTCCCCCTTGAAGATCTCCATAAGGGATTCAAGGGAGTACCTCCGCAACCAGTCTTCATCCGACAGACCGACTGAGTCAGCAGTCACGTCAAGGGCCTTAATCTGGTCCAATAGCACCCCTTTGTGGGACCTCAAGGCGGCCCCAAGGTTGGCACCCTAGTCCCTCATAAACTGGCGAGTGGTTTTAGAGCAGTGATGCCAGATGTCAGTGGCACAGAAAGCTCTAGGCGGGTAATGCGATGCCCGCACCCACCAGTCCTGGACCATCTCAACGAACCCTGGCTGCAGAAGCCAAGATGGTTCGAAGTGAAATTGCCTAGACCGCGGTGGAGACCCTTCCCCTGACGCAAACAACAGGGGGACGTGGTCGGAGCCAATCTGAGTGACCGCCCGCAGAGAACACAGTGGGAACATAACCTCCCACTGTACTGACACTAGAACCCGATCCAGCACACTCCGAATAGGGTCCACCTGTTTATTGGTCCAAGTGAACCTAGCCCCTACCCGGGCTATCTCACGAAGGGCCATCTCTGCTATGGAATCGTTGAACATGCGCATACGCTGCCGGTCAATGTTGGGTGAACTTTTGTCTGCATCATGTCTGATAAGGTTGAAGTCACCCGCCACTACAACTGGGGTCGAGCACCGTTCAACCTTATCCTGGAGCTCGGTCAGGAACGCAGCCAACCGCCCGTGATCAGCCGGGCCATAGACAATGATCACCTCCCAAATGAGGTTCACACGTCGGTCGGTGATGGACATATTAAGGAAAAATTCCCCGCGTTCCATATCCTCGATTGTGAAGAAATCCTCCCTGACACCCAGGAGGATCCCTCCAGACAACCCAGCCGCTGGCAACCATTGCCAGGCGAACGAGTGACGAGAGAGCCCTTGTAAATCCTGAATGGAGAAGTCCTGGCGGATCGTCTCCTGAAGACCTACTATGTCAATATCTTCCTGCCGTATGTAATCAACCAGTTGGCGTCGGCGTCCTAGATTGCCGAAGCCCCTAATGTTCCAGCATAGGAGCTTCATATGGGAACTTCGCCAGAATCACTAGGCCCCTCAGGTGGGGCTGAGCTATCCCTCCCGCCTACGGGGGGGGGGGGGGGTGGAGGAGTGCTTCGACGGCCGGCCGCGCCGCCCCCTCCGCAAGAGCACCATCAAGCCGCTCTTTGGCACAAATGGCCAAGATCTGCTCAAGGCGGGGACCCTTCTAAACCCGGAACACAATATCACAATCTGAAGCCACATCACCCAAGTGTGCCAACGGCACCAAGTCTAGAACCACAAAATGAGAGCCGGAACTAGAAGGTCCCGACGGACCAACGGAAGGGGGAGGAGTCGTACCTGGGGTGAGGTCGCGTGCCGCAGCCCGCATGGCCGCCATCTCAGGAACCGTCGGGACCCGGCCATCCGGAAGGGTCCGGGACCGGCAGAGGCGGGCGCTCTGCCGCGACGCCACCACCGGCGAAGGCACCACCCGCATGCCAGGGCTGGTCACAGGGGAGTCGGCGTGGACCGTGACCAACCCCACTCCCGGAGGCGGTGGCAGCGTAGCAGGCACCATGACCGGGGACCCCACCACTAGCGATGGTGGAGTCCCAGGCGAGCGAGAATAGCACACCACCCCAGGAGAGCGCGGGGAGGATGATGGGCACACCTCCATCCCCACACTATCAGTATCGTCCTCCAGATCCAAGGCCACCGAAGGAGCCGGCGAGGAAGGCCTCCCCACCACCAGGGACGTCGCAGCCAGCCCGACCCCAGTGAGGGCGCGAGCGGCAGTCTTGGAAGGCGCCGACCCCGCCCCCCCCTCCCACGTGGGCCGGGCTCCGCCTGGTAGACTCCTACGGCCGGGGAACGTCATCTTCCTCAGAGGAAGTCTCTTCGAAGCCCTCCGTGCCCCCTCTGTGTCGGTCGTCGGAAGGAGCCGGAGGTGGGGGAGGCGGGATCACGCCGGACCGGCTCTCGAGCTCCTCCAAATCCACCTCATAGGTGAGACGCCTGCCCTTCCTACCGAAGTAGAAGATCAGGGAAAGGCCGTCCACCTTAGCCGGCGCCGGGCAAAGCACCTCAATACGGGCCGGTCCATCGCCCTCCAGGGAGGCGAGATCCACGGACAAGAGCTTGTCCACCAGCTCGGAGACTGCCTGGAGAATGTGCTCGAGCTTGCCCCCTCTAGGGGCAAGTCTGCTTCCCTTTGGCAGCCCATATACCAGCACCCAAACTGGGGTGAGCGGGGGAACCGAATCCGGTTCCGTGACGGCTTCCTTAACCGAGATGAGGAACTTGTTGATCGGGCACCTGATGTTGTCGTGGGTGCAGACGCGGAGAAGCTCAACGGAGGGAAACGACACCGAGAAGACCACCGGTGCCGTCTCGGTGTTGACCTAGGAGAAGTCGTTGTCATGGTAGTCACCGATGTAGGCTGCCAGCTCTTCGTGGATAAGGTCCGCGGTCACCACGACTGACAACGACAGAGTATGATCAAGGATGAGCGAGACCGTCACCAAGTGCGGCCTGACCGGATCCTCGTCCAGCTCCGCGTCGACATAGTAGAAGCCACAACCCTTGGAGCCATACCCCAAGTAAGCCAGAGTCATGCGGCAGCGGGAGGGCACGAGGCACTCGTAGCGGAAGTGGCCGGTGCAACCACAGTTGATGCACATCGTCTTCTCACGGGATCTGGGCCGTCCGCCCCTAGCCGGTGGTGGCACCGGAGCCTCCTGCTCCGGGATGGGAATGGTGGAGCGGATGTCCAGGACTGCCCCATCGCCGTCGGGAGGGCCATTCTGGGAGCGCTTCTTCTTTTTAGACTTGTTCTTCTTCTTCCGGGGTGGGAGGTCGGACGGACCCAGAGCATCCTCAAAGCGCCGCGGTGGAGAGTACCGCGGTACCTCATCCGAGGAACGACGCCAGTCCAGGGAATCCGCACCACCGCGGCACCGTGAGAGTTCAGCACCACGGGCATGCCGGTCCTCGGCAAGCGGCTCCCTCGGGGCCTCCCGAAGAGAGCGTCCGTAGGCTCCGGGATCGTTCCGATCAAAGGGAGACACCACGGGGGCCTGGTACTGTTCCCGGTCGCTGCGCGCGGCGGAAGCGTCAAGGCTGCGAGACCCCACACCAGGTCTGGTTTCCAGCTCACGACGAAGGGAAGCCTCCCGCGCCTTAACCTGAGTAGTGGGAGGCGGGGGAGGCTAGCAAAAGATTGAGAAGCGACCAACCAAGAAACGAATAATCTCATAAGCGAGCATTAAGCATAATTAACACCGAATAATGCACCACAAGTAGGATATAATTTCATTGCATAATTATTGACTTTCGAGCTTGCATAGGGAATCACAAACCTTAACACCAATATTCTTAATAAAGCATAATTACTCATCAAGATGACTCACATATCACATCATCATATCTCAAAACTATTACTAAAAATCAAGTTTATTTTGTCCAATGGTCTTCATGAAAGTTTTTATTATATCCTTCTTGGATATTATCACTTTGGGGCTAATTTTCATGTGTTGCTTTTGAAAAGCTCAAACAAATATAAGTGAAGATCATGAGCATAATTTTTCTTTCTCTCAAATTAATTTAAGTCAAGCAAGAGAGAATTTTTGAAAATTTTACTAACTCTCAAATAAATCTAAGTGAAGCAAGAAAGCATTTCTTCAAAAATACTAAAGCACACCGTGCTCAAAAAGATATAAATGAAGCACTACAGCAAATCCATAGCCCATAAAAATTTAAGTGAAGCATAGAGAGCAATTCTAACAAGTCATGACATAATTTTGGATCTCTCAAATAGGTGTGTCCAGCAAGGAATTAAGACTTAGAACATAAAATAAAACAATCAAAGACTCATATCATACAGGACGCTCCAAGCAAAACACATAGTATGTGACGAATAAAAATATAGCTTCGAGTAAAATACCGATGGTTGTTAGAAGAAAGAGGGGATGCCACTCGAGGCATCCCCAAGCTTAGTTGTTTGCTATCTTTGGATAATAGCTTTGGATGCCGGGGCATCCCCAAGCTTAGGCTCGTCTTACTCCTCATTCCTTCATCCATCGTAAGATAACCCAAAACTTGAAAACTTCAATCACACAAAACTCCAACAAAACCTTCGTGAGATCCATTAGTATAAGAAAGTAAATCACTATTATAAGTATTGTAGCAAACCAATTCATATTTTATTCTTGCATTATATCTACTGTATTCCAACTTTTCTATGGCAAAAACTCATTAAAGAAAACCATAGAATCATCAAAACAAACACAGAACGCAAAGAAAACAGAATCTGTCAAAAACAGAACAGTCTGTAGTAATCTAAATATTTCGAATACTTCTGAAACTCTAAAAAATCTGAAAAAACTAGGACCACGTGAGCAATTTACATATTAAACTTCTTCAAAAAGAATTGGCATGATATCACACTCTGGTTAAAAATGAGAATTGTTTTCGTGAGCAAACAAAATTTCTATTTTTCAGCAAGATCAAATAACTATCACCCAAGAAGATCCTAAAGGCTTTACTTGGCACAAACACTAATTAAAACAAAAAAAACAATCATAACAGTAGCATAATTGTGCTAACACTCAAGAACAGAAAGCAAAACACAAAAATAAATTTTATTCATTGGATTGCCTCCCAACAAGCGCTATAGTTTTACGCCCTTAGCTAGGCATAAAGCAAGGATCTAAGTTTTGTGTAGGGTCGAAAGTATGTCTAGAGGGGGGGGGGTGATTAGACTACTTGACCAAATAAAAATCTAGCCTTTTCCCAATTTTAGTTCTTGGCAGATTTTAGCAACTTAGCACAAGTCAAGCAATCAACCTACACAAGCAATTCTAAGAGTATAGCAGCGGAATGTGAAACAATTGCATATGAAGGTAAAGAGATGAGTTTGAGGGAGCAAACGCAATGTTGACACGGAGATTTTTTATCCGTGGTTCCGATAGGTGGTGCTATCATACATTCACGTTGATGGAGACTTCAACCCACGAAGGGTAACGGTTTTGCGAGTCCACGGAGGGCTCCACCCACGAAGGGTCCACGAAGAAGCAACCTTGTCTATCCCACCATGGCCGTCGCCCACGAAGGACTTGCCTCACTAGGGTAGATCTCCACGAAGTAGGCGATCTCCTTGCCCTTACAAACTCCTTGGTTCAACTCCACAATCTTGTCGGAGGCTCCCAAGTGACACCTAGCCAATCTAGGAGACACCACTCTCCAAGAAGTAACAAATGGTGTGTTGATGATGAACTCCTTGCTCTTGTGCTTCAAATGATAGTCTTCCCAACACTCAACTCTCTCTCACGGGATTTGGATTTGGTGGAAAGAATATTTGAGTGGAAAGCAACTTGGGGAAGGCTAGAGATCAAGATTCATGTGGTTGAAATGGAATATCTTGACCTCAACACAAGTGTAGGTGGTTCTGTATCAGAAAATATGTGTTGGAAGTGTAGGCATGTTCTGATGGCTCTCTCCACGAATGAAGAGTGGGTGAAGGGGTATATATAGCCTCCACACAAAATCTAACTGTTACACACAAATCACCAAACTCGGCGGGACCGATTCAAAGAACTCGGTCAGGCCGATTTGGTTCATAATGTGACCGTGAGGTGTTTCGATGGGACCGACACGTCAACTCGGTGAGACCGATATCATTAGGATTTGGGCATAACGTAATCTCGGTGAGACCGATTACACAAACTCGGTGAGATCGATTTTGGTAATAGACTAACAGAGAGTTGGTCAGGCAAACTCGGTGGGACCGATTCGCTCATCTCGGTTGGACCGAAACGTTACGAAAAGGAAACAGAGTGTTTGCATTGCAATCTCGGGGGGACTGATCACTCATCTCGGTTTGACCGAAACATTACGAAGGGAAACAGAGAGATTACAATCCCATCTCGGTGAGACCGAGATCCCTACGGTGAGACCGAAAAGACTAGGGTTTCTGGCAGTGGCTATGTCGAATGAACTCGGTGGCTCCGGATATGAAATTTTGGTGGGGCCGAGTTGGACTTTTTGGTTTGGGACATATGTGGATGTGAGAAAGTAGTGGAGGGTTTTGGAGCATATCACTAAGCATTTTGAGCAAGAACCTCATTAAGCAACACCTCATACCTTCTTAATCGTATTGGCTTTTCCTATAGACTCAATGTGATCTTGGATCACTAAAATAGAAAATGTAGAGTCTTGTGCTTTGAGCTTGAGCCAATCTTTTGTCCTTAGCATTTTGAAGGGTCCACTTTCTAATCCATGCCATGCCAATCATTGAGCTTTCCTGAAATATTTATCTTGGAATAGCATTAGCTCAATGAGCTATATGTTGTTAGGAATTACCAAAACCACCCAGGGATAGTTGCACTTTCAATCTCCCCCTTTTTGGTAATTGATGACAACATATAGATCAAAGCTTCGACAAATGATAAATAAGATTGAAAAACATCGTCGCTTTGAGAAGTATGTGAAAAGCAAGAGCTCCCCTAAATTTGTGCATTATTTAAAATTTGCTTTTGAATGCAAATGCACAATCGATTAGGATCATGGGTTACTCTTCCATGTCACATACATCTTGGTGGAGTGCTCAAAATGATAGAAATTAAAACACATGCACTCATCACCAAGCAAAGTGAATGATCATAAGAGGATATAAAGATAATATCATCCAACAAGCATTAAGGGTAGCATATGATCAAACACATGATCAAACATGTATCTCACAAGGACATAAAGTAGTATCTCGCACAAGCACAGAATAGAAAGTTTCAACTAAAATAGCAAGAGAGAATAAAAGGCAACACTCTCTCTCGAAGCCTATGATCTATACATTTTTCTCCCCCTTTGGCAACACATTACCAAAAAGTTCAAAAAAGCATAGTGCTAAACGACTCTCAGGCTTGATCTTCGGGAGGTGGTGTTGAGAGGACTCCAAGGACGAAGGCTTCAGAGGAAGTAGCTGGAGCTGGTGGAGTAGCTACTGGAGGTGGAACTGGAGCTGTAGCTGCTGGTGCTAATGATGTAGCTCTAGTGTATGTCACTGGCACTGCAGCAGATCTCTGTCCTCTGGGCACTCTGGCAAAAGCATCTATGGTAGACTTGCCCTTCTTCTCCTCTACTTCCTCCTGAAGTTGCTCAACTGCAGTTTGGATCTCTGTCACCTTGACATCAAGGCCATAGAATTTTGTCTCAATGATCCTCTCCAAGCTCTCCTGGTTCTTGGTCAGGGTGGCCAAGCCCTTCTCAATCCTCAGAGTGGATTGGATCAGATATCCAAGCTGGTCTTGCTTGCTCTTCAAGAATACCTGAGATGCCTCCTCTGCTGTTGGCATCTTTGCAGCCTTCTCAGCCTTAGCCTTCTCTCTCTTCTCATGTTCTCTGCAACTGGGTGTGCATCAGTGTGGTCAGGGATCTTGGGTTTCAGCTTCCTCAATACCACAGAGTCATCTTCTTCTTCTTCAGTAGCTTCATGCACTCGGGCCTTGTTCTTCTCTTCAGCAGGGATGTTCCTAGTGCTCTTCTTGGGTTTAGGCTTTGGAGCTGGAGCAGTAGCCTTGGGAGCAGGTTTGGGCTTAGATGGAGCAGCCCCTGATTTGATTGCATCCCCCATAAGCTTTTGAGCTTTGGGTGCTGGTGCAGCATCCTCTTCCTCTTCCTCTTCAGAATCTTTCCTCATTGTGGGCTTGCCAAGAACTGGTAGTAGTGGTTCTGGCCCTCTTCTTCTTCTTATCTTCACCAGCTGCCTCTTCTTCAGGCTCAATGGTGAACTTCATAGTTTCACCTGTGGCAACTTTTCTTGGCTTAGACATGGGCTGTCTTCTTGCTGGAGCCTTTGTTTTCAGACCAGGCTTTGTTGCTACAGCTGTGCCATACTCTTTCTTCAGCACCTTTTTCTTTGAAGTGGCTTCATCTTCAACTGCCACATAGTCTTCATCCTCAGAGTCAGAATTCCTCTTCTTCCTTGTCCTAGTGGCAGCCTTTGGCAAATTGCTGGGAGTGCTCCTGCTGCCATCATCATAACTGCTGGAGGGATCTGAACCTTCACTCATCTCCACCTACTGTTCAGACTTGTTCTGGCTGTCACTCTGGTCAGACATCTTTGCAAACTCTCTGACAGCAGACCCTGTGAATAGATTATAGATGAGGTAGAGAAGATGTCCATCACAAAGTGCAGGAGTTTTGCAAAAAGATGACTTAAAAACTTAGTTTTAGTTCTTCATAGAAAGCATTTCGGATCTACCGATTTGTAAACTTGGTGATACCGAAGCAGCTATTGGAACCTAAACTAGTGAACTCGGTCAGACCGAGTCACAGTTCGGTGGCACCGAGACTGCTAGGGTTTCACAAAGAATCGAACTCGGTCAGACCGATTTGCAATTTTTGGTCGGACTGAAAAT
This sequence comes from Aegilops tauschii subsp. strangulata, assembly GCF_002575655.3. Lineage (NCBI taxonomy): Eukaryota > Viridiplantae > Streptophyta > Magnoliopsida > Poales > Poaceae > Aegilops > Aegilops tauschii. The sequence continues at coordinate 317,291,482 of NC_053037.3, read as the reverse complement.
GCATGTGCTCTGGCCTAAGCCAAATCGGTGAGACCAATTTCTACAACTCGGTCGGTCCGAGATGAATTCGGCGGAGACCTAACCCTAAATTTTCAAATCAAAACTAATCTACGGGATGTTTTCGCTGGATAGGATGATTTCAATCGTGGCAAGAATCATGGCAAAGCAATGTGCTAAGAATCAGAGTTAAGGATTAGCACAAAGTTCAAGTTCGTACCCTAGTTCGGCGGCGAACTTGCTACGGCAACAACGGCGGGGCAGATTGCCGTTGACTGCGGCGGAGACCAGCGGCGGGAGGTCGCTGGCGACGAGAGGATGATCCGGAGACCCAAAGAGGCAGAGCAGGTTATGCGCGGGTGAGGAGGTTCAGAAAATTTTCCAAATTTTGGCCCGTCGGTATATATAACCTGACCCTGTCGGTGTGACCGAGTGGAATGACTCAGTGGCACCGAGATGCAAAACTGCAAGCAGTTACTGCAACTCGATGTGACCGAAAGGTTCTAATCGGTTGCACCGAGATTGAAAACCCTAGATCAACTTAGTGATCTCGGTAGGACCGAAAGGGATGAATCGGTCAGACCGAGATGCACAAAGAGGTTTTGGAGGTTTAAGTTTATGATGAATCAGGAACTCCGAGTGCTCCTCACACAGAGTGGTTCGAATCTGACTTGATCAAACTTTGTGATGTAGCATGAATAGAGTTTGAGACGAGGAAAGCATAGATAGCTAGAGGGAGTTCTTAGGCATTCTTGTCCATCCATTTGGCAAAAGAGAAAACGCCAAACAATCAAAACAACAAATGGATGTCCTCGAATGAGTAAAATATGCAACCAACATGCTCACACAATAAAATGGCAAATAAAATAAGCATGCACAAACACTCTATCATCTATCAAGCAATTTGGCGATGACTAGGTCATCTATATATGAGTATATTGACTTAGGATACAAATGAGAACATTTGATCATAGGTCATACTCATCGTTTAAGCAGAAGTGGGGTTACCACTTTTACATAAAGCATTGTTGTGTTCACACCATTAGAGTTTCTTTAGCTCAATTGATTAGAGTAGAGCTCCCCCTAGATGTGATATCCCCCCTAAGAGGAATGAACTAACCTTGGGTTTTGTCGATGATGACTTCATGTAGGTGTTGAAGATGTAGATGCTCGATGTTGATGTAGATCCTTCGAAGCAATCCTTTGGAGTGATTTGCACTTTCAATACCTACACGGGTTAGTCCCACAAGGAACAAACAAGGATATCCATAGACATAGAGTGATGCATACACAAGATGATGTCCATGAAAGCATTAGGTTACCTTGTCCCTTGTCTTACCAACAAGAGGGTTTGTGACTCCTTGAACTAGTGCAAGATATGGAAGTTGTTTGCACTTGTCCTTGCCAAAATGATAAGAGTGAAGTATGTTGGCGGAGTCACCCTCAAGAAGTTCCTAGTTCTTCTTCTTAGGGATCCACACCATCTTGATGGGAATCCTTGGAGTCGTAGTCGTACTTGATGAAGTAGAACTTGATGTAGTCTTGGGAACCCACTTGACCAAGGCCTTTGGTGCTTCTTCAAATGCATCAATTTCCTCTTGAAGCTTATCCTTGCCTTTTTGCTTGTGGTCTTGTGGTGGAAGATCATCTTGAGCTTGTGTCCCTTTGAAAGAAGTAGGATCATACTTCTCTTGTTGAGGAACAAACTTCGTCTTGGGGTATTGATCTTCTTCCCACTCAACTCCATTGGCATTGAACTTTCGTTCAAAACCAACACCTTGATTCTTCCGGTGTCTTCCTTGCTTGCATTCAATTTCCTCAAATTGCTTACTTCCGGAAAGGCTCTTGTAAACAACTTTCTCTATAATTCCCTTCAATAAGCTATTTCTTGCTCAAGTGCAACTTGGCTAAGAGAGTCATTAGTGGAATCAAGAGAACTACTAGAAGCAACAACATTGGATTTAGCATGATTGTAGTTACTACTAGATGAAGAATCTTTCTTGTTCTTGTTGCTAGATTTAACTTGTGGCATGTAAGTAGACAAGAGTAAACGCTTGGCAATGTAAGAAGAACTTTTCTTGCGAAGATCATCATTGATTGCCTTTAAAAACTCATGCTCTTGCTCAAGGTTGAGATTTTCAAAGCGTAACTTGTCATGAGTCTTTAAAAGTTCTCGATGATCTTCCAAGGTAGTTTCATGATCTAACTTAAGAGTGTTTAGTTCTTTAGTTATACGCTCAATCTCCTTCTTATCATCATCATTCATTTTATCTTGATTAGCATGATTAATTGACGTTTCATCATAGTTTTCATCACTAGAGTTGTCAACAAGTAAATCATCATCACCTAGCAAATCATCTTCATCACTATTGAAATCAACATACTCGGGATGTGTTACCTTTGGACCTTTGGCCATGAAGCATCTTCCAATTCCTTCATTTGGTGAGTCAATTATGTCGTAGGAGTTGGTTGACACAAGTGCTAGACCGGAAACACCTTCAACTTGAGTATATTCGGAGTCGGAGTGATAACTTCTTTCGGAGTGATTGTCGGAGTCGGAGCCGGATACCCATTCACCAACATGAGCTTGATGTCTTCTTTTTGTGTAGCTCCTTGATGACTTTTCCTTCCTTTCCGAGTCCTTGCTTCTCCGAGAGGGTTTTCGTTCATAACGATCATCTCTACTCCTCCTTTCTCTTGGTGGTGACTCTTCTCTTCTACTTCTTCTTTTGGGAGAATCTTCTCTTCTTTTGTAGGGGGGCGTACACTCATTGTAGTAGTGTCCGGGTCTTCCACAATTGTAGCAATTACGCTCACGACTAGAAGATCTTTTGTCATTGTAGGACCTCGACTTGGAACTTCTTTCTTTGCTTCTACTCTTGTAGAACTTGTTGAACTTCTTCACCATTAGACTCAATTATTCATTGAAGGTTTGCTTCTCACTTGATGATGTGGGAGCATCACACGAGGCTTTGTAAGCACCACTTGACTTGTTGTGAAGCTCTTCCTTATCCTTGAGTGACATCTCATGAGCAACAATTCTTCCAATGACTTCCGTTGGCTTGAGATCTTTGTAATTGGGCATCATTTGGATCAAAGTGCACACGGTATCATATTTTCCATCCAAGGCTCTGAGGATCTTCTTGATGATGAATTTGTCGGTCATCTCTTCACTTCCTAAGCCGGCAATCTCATTTGTGATCAGAGCAAGCCTAGAGTACATTTCAGCGACACCTTCACCATCCTTCATTTTGAACTTGTCAAGTTGACTTTGAAGCACATCCAATTTGGATTCCTTGACGGAGTCGGTACCTTCGTGCATATCAATCAAAGTGTCCCAAATTTCCTTTGCATTCTCAAGACGGCTGATTTTGTTGAACTCTTCAAGGCACAATCCGTTGAAGAGAATATCACAAGCTTGAGCATTGTATTGTAGCATCTTCAACTCTTCCGCGGTAGCTTCACGGTTTGGTTCTCTCCCATCAAAGAATTCACCTTGCAAGCCAATACACACAATGGCCCAAACGGCGGGGTTATGTCCAAGAATATGCATTTTTATCTTATGCTTCCAACTAGCAAAATTTGTACCATCAAAGTAAGGACCTCTACGGTGGTAATTTCCCTCGCTAGATGCCATACTCTCCTAGGTTGTGAAACCAAGGCTATGACCACCAAAAGCTATGGAAATCAAAGAAAATGGAGACCAAAGCTCTGATACCACTTGTAGGATCGAAAGTATGTCTAGAGGGGGGTGATTAGACTACTTGACCAAATAAAAATCTAGCCTTTTCCTAATTTTAGTTCTTGGCAGATTTTAGCAACTTAGCACAAGTCAAGCAATCAACCTACACAAGCAATTCTAAGAGTATAGCAGCGGAATGTGAAACAATTGCATATGAAGGTAAAGGGATGAGTTTGAGGGAGCAAACGCAATGTTGACACGGAGATTTTTTATCCGTGGTTCCGATAGGTGGTGCTATCGTACATCCACGTTGATGGAGACTTCAACCCACGAAGGGTAACGGTTGCGCGAGTCCACGGAGGGCTCCACCCACGAAGGGTCCATGAAGAAGCAACCTTGTCTATCCCACCATGGCCGTCGCCGACAAAGGACTTGCCTCACTAGGGTAGATCTTCACGAAGTAGGCGATCTCCTTGCCCTTACAAACTCCTTGGTTCAACTCCACAATCTTGTCGGAGTCTCCCAAGTGACACCTAGCCAATCTAGGAGACACCACTCTCCAAGAAGTAACAAATGGTGTGTTGATGATGAACTCCTTGCTCTTGTGCTTCAAATGATAGTCTCCCCAACACTCAACTCTCTCTCACCGGATTTGGATTTGGTGGAAAGAATATTTGAGTGGAAAGCAACTTGGGGAAGGCTAGAGATCAAGATTCATGTGGTTAGAATGGAATATCTTGACCTTAACACAAGTGTAGGTGGTTCTGTCTCAGAAAATATGTGTTGGAAGTGTAGGCATGTTCTGATGGCTCTCTCCACGAATGAAGAGTGGGTGGAGGGGTATATATAGCCTCCACACAAAATCTAACCGTTACACACAAATCACCAAACTCGGTGGAACCGATTCAAAGAACTCGGTCAGACCGATTTGGTTCATAATGTGACTGTTAGGTGTTTCGGTGGGACCGACACATCAACTCGGTGAGACCGATATCATTAGGGTTTCGGTAAAATATAATCTCAGTGAGGCCGATTACACAAACTCGGTGAGACCGATTTTGGCAATAGACTAACAGAGAGTTGGTCAGACAAACTCGGTGGGACCGATTCGCTCATCTCGGTTGGACCAAAACGTTACGAAAAGGAAACAGAGTGTTTGCATTGCAATCTCGGTGGGACCGATCGCTCATCTCGGTTTGAACGAAACGTTACGAAGGGAAACAGAGAGATTACAATCCCATCTCGGTGAGACCGAGATCCCTATCGGTGAGACCGAAAAGACTAGGGTTTCTGGTAGTGGCTATGTCAACTGAACTCGGTGGCTCCGGATATGAAATTTCGGTGGGGCCGAGTTGGACTTTTTGGTTTGGGACATATGTGGATGTGAGAAAGTAGTGGAGGGTTTTGGAGCATATCACTAAGCATTTTGAGCAAGAACCTCATTAAGCAACACCTCATCCCTTCTTAATAGTATTGGCTTTTCCTATAGACTCAATGTGATCTTGGATCACTAAAATAGAAAATGTAGAGTCTTGTGCTTTGAGCTTGAGCCAATCTTTTGTCCTTAGCATTTTGGAGGGTCCACTTTCTAATCCGTGCCATGCCAATCATTGAGCTTTCCTGAAATATTTGTCTAGGAATAGCATTAGCTCAATGAGCTATATGCTGTTTGGAATTACCAAAACCACCCAGGGATAGTTGCACTTTCATTTTGTCATCCTTATCCAACTCTTCAATCAAACACTTAGAATTCTTCAAAGATTTAGCATAAAGATTTTCAATGACAATACTCCTACGAACAAATTTAAAGAATTCATTCTTGCCAAAGGGATCTCTTATAACTTGAACAAAATCCGGGTGAATACTAATCATCTTAAGATCCTCTTTACTGTTATTACTAGAAGTTGCACCCTTGTTCTTAGTAACTTGAGTAGTCCTACCAATCTTTACGGGAGTTTTTTCAATAGTTTTAGCGGAAACAAAATATGTGCTTAAATTACTAAAGATTTCTTCCTGTTTATCAATCTGAGACGGGCTTTCTTCAATTCTTTCATGAATTATGGTTCCCTTTTCTTTTAACAACTTAAAAACTTATCCCGCTTTTGACCCAATCTTAGTAGCAAAATTATGCATCTTTTTATCCAAGTTTTCAATATGCTCTTCAGTAAGAATTTTCTTTTCAATAGCATCTAATCTTTCCATGACATGCTCAAGAGTCAAAGTTGTTTCATTAATCATAAGAGGTGGTGAGCCTACTAAACTTCCCATAGCATTAAAAGCATCAAGAGAGGGACACATCAAGAAATTTCCACCGGTAACCGTATCAAGGACGAATCTATACCAAGTGGTGATGCCTACATAAAAACAACGAAGAAGAACAACTGTAGATTGCTGACGGATATATCTATTATGAGCATTGCAAATTCTATACGAGGCATCTTTTAAATTTTCTCCTCCCCTTTGTTTAAAGTTGAGAACCTCGTTCTCGAGAGTGCACACAATAGAGGAAGAACTATCCATGATGATAATACTGGCAAACAAGATTGCACACAAAAACAATCCAGCAAGAAAACAGCGAATGAAAAAGAGGGCGAATAAAATGGCAATTTTTTGTGAAGCGGGGGAGAGGAAAACGAGAGGCAAATGGCAAATAATAAATTGTGAGGAGCTGAGATTTGTGATTAGGAACCTGGTATATGTTGAAGATCCTCCCCGGCAACGTCGCCAGAAATTCCTTTTGATGTGGCTTGAAGCTACGTCGGTATTTCCCCAAAGAGGAAGGGATGATGTAGCATAGCGACTGATGAGACCAAGCTTATCGAACCAGTAGGAGAACCAAGCAACAACACGTAAACGGTGCTTGCACACAAATAACAAATACTCGCAACCCGACGTATTAAAGGGGTTGTCAATCCCTTACGGGTAACGGGGCCCGAAATTGGCAAATGGACGTGAATAAATTGTAGTAGATTGATAGATCGAACGCCAGATAAAATAAATAAGAATAAATGGCAGCAAGGTATTTTTGTATTTTTGGTTTAATAGATCTGAAAATAAAAGCAAAGGAAAATAGATCGCAAAGGCAAATAATATGGGAAAGAGACCCGGGGGTCGTGGGTTTCACTAGTGCCTTCTCTCGAAAAAAATAGCAAACGGTGGGTAAACAAATTATTGTTGGGCAATTGATAGAACTTCAAATAATCATGATGATATCCGGGCAATCATCATGACATAGGCATCACGTCCAAGATTAGTTGACCGACTCCTGCCTGCATCTACTACTATTACTCCACACATTGGCCACTATCCAGCATGCATCTAGTGTATTAGGTTCATGGAGAAATGGAGTAATGCAATAAGAACGATGACATGATGTAGACAAGATCTATTTATGTAGAAATAGACCCCATCGTTTTATCCTTCGTAGCAACGATACATACGTGTCGGTTCCCCTTCTGTCACTGGGATCAAGCACCGTAAGATCGAACCCACTACAAAGCACCTCTTCCCATCGCAAGATAAATAGATCGAGTTAGCCAAACAAAACCCAAATATCGGAGAATAAATACGAGGCTATAAGCACTCATGCACATAACAGATCAAAGAAACTCAAATAACTTTCATGGATAAAAAGATAGATCTGATCATAAACTCAAAGTTCATCCGATCCCAACAAACACACCGCAAAGAGTTACATCATATGGATCTCCAAGAGACCATTGTATTGAGAATCAAACGAGAGAGAGGAAGCCATCTAGCTACTAACTACGGACCCGAAGGTCTACAAAGAACTACTCACGCATCATCGGAGAGGCACCAATGGAAGTGGTGAACCCCTCCGTGATGGTGTCTAGATTGGATCTGGTGGATCTGGTGGTTCTGGACTCTGCGGCGGCTGGAATTGATTTTCGTTGACTCCCCTAGGGTTTTTGGAATATTGGGGTATTTATAGAGCAAAGAGTCGGTTCAGGGGGCACCTGAGGTGGGCACAACCCACCTGGGCGCGCCTGGGCCTCCTGGCGCGCCCTGGTGGGTTATGCTCCCCTTGGAGCACCCCCAGGCGCTTCTTCGGCCCATTGGTTGTCTTCTGGTCCAGAAAAAATCTACAAAAAGTTTCGCTGTGTTTGGACTCCGTTTGGTATTGATTTCCTGCGATATAAAAAACATGCAAAAAAACAGCAACTGGCACTTGGCACTATGTCAACAGGTTAGTACCACAAAATGATATAAAATGACTATAAAATGATTATAAAACATCCAAGATTGATAATATAACATCATGGAACAATCAAAAATTATGGATACGTTGGGGACGTATCACATCCTTCTCGTCACAGGCTACGGTGATGATGCCACAGCTTCCTGGCATCTTAAGAACATTGTAGCTGTGGTGAGTCGCTGGCATGAACTTGGCGAGGGTCGGATACCCGAGGATGGCGTTGTACGGGAGGCGTATTTGGGCGATGTCGAAGTCGATGAGCTCGGTGCGGTAGTTGTCACGCTTGCCAAAGGTGACAGGGAGACGAATCTGTCCCAGGGGGACGATGGAGCCGTCGGCCACCACTTAGAAAGGCTTGGTGGGGACGAGCTGGTCGTAGGGCACCTGGAGCCTTTCGAATGTCTCGCAGAGAGGACGTTGTGTCCCGCGCCACAGTCGATGAGTGTCTTGGTGACGGGGACGTTGCTGATGGTCGGTGAGCAGAGCACTGGGAGCGCGCCAGCGGCAATTTAGCACTTGAGTTGGTCCGTAGAGTCGAAGGTGACGGCGTACTTGGACCATCTGAGGGGACGCGATGCCCCGATCTTGGGAAGGGTTGCGTTCACCTCACGAGCGAACTGCTTGAAGATGCGATGAGAGGCGGGGGCGTGAGCGCCACCCAGGATGCAGGCAATGGCTCGAAGCTCTTGGAAGCCCCCAGCCCCATCATCGTGGTGGTGGTCATCGTTCCTCCTTGGCGGCGGTGGCAGCGAAGGGAGGCCGGCGTTGCCCTGAGGATGGTCCTCACGAGGCTGGTCCCTCCAGGGGCCATCATGAGGCTGGCCCTGCCAACGGTCCTCACGGGGCTGATCGCGCCAGTCCTGGCGGGGGTCATGGTTGTCCTAGCGGCCTCCATCTCGGCCTCCTCCGCGGCCATAGCCACGGTCATTGCGCTCGGGACGGCGGCCAAGGTGCCCGTCGCGGATTGCCCTGAGCTCCTGGCAGTCGTTGTTGTTGTGGTTGTGGACGTTGTGGAGCCCTTGGAGGGTTCGGCATGGTCGCAGCCGCGCTTCATCTCAGGTCGCATGGTCGGATTGCCCTGAGCTCCTGGCAGTCCATGCAGAATGGGCGGCTACCCTTGGAGGGTTCGGCATGGTCGCAGCCGCGCTTCATCTCAGGTTCGGCCGCGAGCACAGCAGGGCCCTTGTGCTTCACATCCTTGGCCTTCTTTTCTTCAGGATCAGCCTCCAGGAGCTCCAGGAGGGAGAGGCGACCTTCCTCTGCCCTTACGCATCTGGTTGCCATGTTGAACATCTCCAAAGCCGAGCACAGGTCTTCGTGTATGGAGAGCTCTTCCTTCATCTTGATGCCCCAGACGCCATCAGTGAACACCGAAATGATGGCCTCGTTCGACACCTTAGGGATCTTGAGGCGAACGTTGGTGAAGTGATGTATGTATTTGTGCAGGCTTTCTCCCGGCTACTGCTTGATGCGCCGTAGGTCACCTGCCGCAGGAGCGCGGTCACGAGTGCCTTGGAAGTTGGCGATGAAGCGCTCGTAGAGCTCATCCCGGGAGGAGATCGACCCCACCGGAAGGTTCAGGAGCCATGAGCGTGCGCCATCTTTGAGGGCCAGGGGAACCAGTTCACCATGACTTTGTCGTTGCCATTCACTGCCTCGATACTTAGCTCGTAGAGCTGGAGGAACTCGGCGGGGTCAGGGGTGCCATCATAGCGTGGAGGTAGATCCGGCTTGAACTTGCCGGGCCAGGCGACGCGGCGCAGCTTCGGGGTGAAGGCACGGCAACCTGCTGCACTCATGGGAGCCAGCCGCTGAGGAGGAGCCTAATCTTGACGCCCGCGCGCCGCCGCCTCTAGCGGCACACGGTCTTGACGTGGCGGAGCTGGAAGCGCACATGCTTCTCCTTGGGGCCGCTACACCACCTCGCAGCTTTCTTCATCGCGTGCCGGTGCCCTGCGCAGCGGGTCGCGCTAGGGAGCCTCACGCCTTGGCTCGGGGGTCAACGCCATGCAAAGGAGGAGGAGGAGGCGTGTCGTGAGCCACGTCGTCCGCCAGGGACGGCGGAGGACGAGGTGAGCGGGACAGTGTAGGGGCCTCACCAACGACGTTAACGAGCTCGGTGATGCGGGCGAGCCAGTCGTCGTAGAGGTTGTTGGCCGGGCGGTCGCGTAGAAGCTCGTGTGCCATGAGCAGCGCAGCCTGCGTGTTCGCCAACCCGCGATGAATGTGAGAAGACGACGCCGTGGCCGGAGTGGGTGATGGAGTCGCGGTGCGGCCGTCGCGCCGCACGGATGGTGGCTGCGACGAGTCCTGCTGTTCACGGGCAGCAGGGTCGATGGCGGTGTTAGCCACCGGGGAGGGGGAGCGGCGAGGGACGTCGTTTCCCATGGGAGTCGTCTGGGCGACCCGAGCTGCTTGGGGCTCGGCACGGACGCGGCGGGCGTCTGCCATAGGAACGGCGGAACAACAGCGGAGCGAACGGTGGAAGAGAGGCTTCGACACACCCCTACCAATCCTGCTAAATGTCAGATTCAGGGCTCCGCGGACCCAAGAAAGGTTCAAACTCTGGGGCATGTGCAAAGAACTCAACCTCTCCAGCCAACCAGTTCATTGCTCCCACGGCCTAGCTCGATGAACAAGAAAGGAAAGGGACACAACAATTTACCCAGGTTTGGTCCACCTTGCGATGTAAGACCCAACTCCTGCTTTGTTGTGGATTAGCCTCACGAGGGGCTGAGGATGGACTAGTACAAGGGAAGAACAACCTCGCGAGGTCTGCTTTGGTGTGGGTGTGAGTGGATGATGTCTGGGATCCCTACTACGATGGTGGCTAAGCTATATTTATAGTGGCCTCGGTCCTCTTCCCCCAAAATGAAGGCGGGAAGGGATCCCACAATGGCCAATTTTGAAGGGGGACAAGTAGTACATCTTATCCTGATGAAAGGTGGTCTTTGCCTGCAAAGCTTTTGGTCGTGACGCTACGTGGGCTCGGTGATGACATCCGTCCTGCCGTCCTGGCGGTCTTGGTCTTGTTGCACGAGAATGGAAACCTTTAGCTGATTCCTCGGGACCCTGCGTCTGCGCTTGCCTCCTTGCACCAAAGAGGAAACCTGCTCCTCTGCGCCCGCTGGCGCCTGCCTGGCCTTGGTCATCAAGGCTTGCGTCACCTCAACCTCATGAGGGTGGGATCCCACATAGAAATCTCCGCTCCTCAGGAGCCAGCCCGGGGAGGCCGCTCCCTCCGGAGCTCTTGATGTCGCCCGCCTCGCGAGGCTTGGCCACTCGTGAGGGTCTTGTCTTGGAGGTGTCGTAGATGGGTCGTACCAGGCCGTCGATGAAGCCACGCCATGGGCCGCAGGCTGGCAAGTCTGGGTACCCTGGTTCCCAGAACGCCGACAGATTGACATTAAACATGTTTATGATGAATTTGATATTATAGTTGCTCATGCCATGCTTAAGTAGCTAGGAGTGGATAATGATTTATCTTAGATGTCAACATGCATTAAAATGGTTGTGATGTAGTATGATGATATGGTATCCTCCTCTGAATGTTTCAAGTGGCTTGACTTGGCACATTTTCACGCATGTAGTTGATTCAAAACCAACATAGCCTCCACGACATTTATGTTCATGGTGTTTATACCCAACTCATGCTAGTATTCAATGTTAATTATTCATAATGCTTGATTATGACCGTTTTCGCTCTCTAGTTGGTCGCTTCTCAACCTATTTGCTAGCCTTCACCTGTACTAAGCGGGAATACCACTTGTTCATCAAAATCCTTAAACCAAAGTTATTCCAAATGAGTCCACTATATCTACCTATATGTGGTATTACCCTGTTGTTCCAAGTAAATTTGCATGTGCCACCTCCCAAAATTCAAATGAACAGATGTTTTGTGTGCCCGTACCGCTCATGGAGCGAAAGGGGGTGGTCAGTATCCTCCATGCTAAGTGGGTTATTCCCACATGAGTGTTTATTCACTCGTCCTTGCATGAGAGGGGACGGTAATCGGAATGCCTAGTCCCATGATCAAAAATTGCAATAATAATAAAACAAACTCCCCCGGACTGTTGCTGGTATGGAGGGCACCCGAGGATTCCGCTAGCCATGGCTTGTGTTTGTTGGTGGAGGGGGGTAAACTTTACTTCTACCGCTTGGGAACCACCGCTAATGTGTTTAGCATGGAAGATATTGATAACTCTTGGTAGTAATGTTTACCTCCCAAAATTATACTTATCTCTGATTTAAGCCTTGAGCTCTGGCACCTCTGCAAATCTCTGTTTCCCTCTGCGAAGGGCCTATCTATTTACTTTTGTGTTATTTTACTTTTATTATTGAGTCATTACCTTCTCAAACAAGCACCAGTCTGGAGAGCACTATTGTCGTTCTCATGCATTGTGTATAGTTAATGTTGTGTGCATCATGACTGGATCTCTTCTACCATGAATTACAATGTTTAGTCGCTGCTTGAACTTTGGAGATGCTCTGCATTTATGTTTTGCGGTCTCAGAAAGGGCTAGCGAGATACCATTATTGTCATATTATATCATGATTGTTTTGACAAAGTGTTGGCATTTGAGATATTTTATTATTGCTCGCTAGTTGATTATGCCATTGATATGAGTGAAATATAATTTCTGAGAGTTATTGTTTGCATGTTTAGTCATGATCTTTGTTGAAAACCTGGGTATTATTTAAGCATATAGATGGACACAAGAACAAAAGAGTTCGTAATTTTTTTTCTTTATCACTTTCAGTTTGCAAACTGAATTGCTTCAGGACAAGCAATGAGTTAAGCTTGGGGGAGTTGATACGTCTCCGTCGTATCTACTTCTCCAAAAACTTTTGCTCTTGTTTTGGACTCTAATTTGCATGATTTGCATGAAACTAACCCGGATTGATGTTGTTTTCAGCAGAACTACCATGGTGTTGTTTTTGTGCAGAAATAGAAGTTCTCGGAATTGGACAAAACTTTTTGGAGAATTATTTTTGAATAAAAGAAAAATATTGGAGCAAATACCCACTGGAAAGGGGGCCCCTGCTACCCACTAGGCACCAAGGCGCGCCACCCCCCTCTGGCGCGCCCTAGTGGGTAGTGGGCCCCTCGAGGCTCCGCTGACCCTAACTCCAACTCAATAAATTCCTATTTTCCAAGAGAAAAATAATAGATGAAGTTTCATCGCGTTTTACGATACGGAGCCACCGTCACCTCATGCTCTTCACCGGGAGGCTAGATCGGGAGTTCGTTCTAGGCTCCGGAGAGGCGGATTCGCCATCATCGTCATCACCAACCATCCTCCATCACCAATTTCATGATGCTCACCGCCGGGAGTGAGAAATCTCCTCGTAGGCTTGCTGGACGGTGAGGGGTTGGATGAGATTCATCATGTAATTGAGTTAGCTTTGTTAGGGCTTGATCCCTAGTATCCACTATGTTCTGAGATTGATGTTGCTATGACTTTGTTGTGCTTAATGCTTGTCACTAGGGCCCGAGTGCCATGATTTCGGATCTGAACCGTTTATGTTTTCACCAATATATTTGTGTTCTTGATCCTACCATGCAATTTATATGCACCTATTATGTGTTATGATCCGCATACCCCAAGGTGACAATAATTGGGATTCTTTCCAGTGATTACCGTAGTTTGAGGAGTTCATGTATTTACTATGTGTTAATGTTTTGTTCTGGTTCTCTATTAAAAGGAGGCCTTAATATCCCTTAGTTTCCTTATGGACCCCACTGCCACGGGAGGGTAGGACAAAAGATGTCATGCAAGTTCTTTTACATTAGCACATATGACTATATACGGAATACACATGCCTACATTATATTGATGAATTGGAGTTAGTTCTGTGTTGCCCTAGGTTATGTCTGTTATATGATGAATATTATCCAAGGAAATCACCGATCCAATGCCTAGGAGTTTTTCCTATATTGTTCTTAATGCGTTACTATTACTATTGCTACTTTCATAACTGCTACAAAATTACTGCTACCAATGTTACCGTTGCTATTGTTGTTACTATTAGTGCTATCACTATCAAATTACCATACTACTATGCTACTGATCACTTTGCTGCAGATATTTAGTCTCCAGGTGTGGTTGAATTGACAACTCAACTACTAATACTTACAAATATTCTTTGCATTCCCTTGTGTCGAATGTATAAATTTGGGTTGAATACTCTATCCTCGAAAACTGTTGCGATCCGCTATACTTGTGGGTTATCAAATTCGCACAAAATTTGGACCCATGGCCTGAAAGTGGAAAAAGCATGCGAATTTTCCACTAGTGATAGTTTGTGCCACTAAAACAAAAGTGGCATCATGCACTATACCACTAGTCGACATCTTTACTCTCTAGGCAGTAAAGACAACTAAGGAGAGACCAAAGCTCTAATACCAATTGAAAGGATCTAGATGACAACTAGACGGGGGTGAAGGCGTTTAAACACTTTTATGGATTTGGCTTTATCCTAATGCGAAATTAAACTAAACAAATAATTTTCAAGCACAAATCATAAATATGCTAGGCTCAACTAAGTGCACCAACAACCTATGCTAAACAAGATAGGCACTTAAGGAAACTAGCAAGCACAAACTATATCACAATATATGGAAATGTAGGAACAACTAAGCAATTCAACTAGCACAAGATATATCAATATGAGCAAGTATGAATTGTGGAAAGTAAAGGGTGTGGGTATGATATAACCACAAGTGAGTCAGGGATGTGGATTTATCCCGGAGTTCACACTCGTGAGAGTGCTAATCTCCGTTAGAGCGATGCCAAAGCTAAAGCTCCGGAGTGTCACCAAGTGACTCACCGTATTCTCCCTTTCGAGTCACCCCCACAGACGAGCCTTGATTCACTTGGGGTTGGTCTTGAAGGCGACCACCACACCTTTACAAACTTCTTCGGAGCACACCACAAACACGGAAGCTTCCAGAGGAACTTGACCACCTAGTCCACTTCACACCCTTCCCCGGAGCACACCACAAAAGGAAGCTTCCGGAGGAACCTTGGCCACCTAGGCCTCTTCACAAACTTCTAAATATATCACCAAACCGTCTAGGAAGCGGAAGCCTCCAAGAGTAATAAACTCGCGGGCTCTCACTCGAACAAATCGATGAGGGGAGCTCAAACCAATGCAACAAATGCAATGCAAGATCAAGCAACAAATGCTCAACTCACACTCTCAATCTCACAAGATGCACTCTCGAAAGTCGGAGATTGAAGAGAGGGGATGCAATGGATAGAATCAACAGATGACTCAAAGATCCATCCACAAATCCCCCTTCACATAGAGGGGAGATAGGGGTTTGGGAGAGGTGGTAAGAGGCTCAAAATGATGTTTAGAAGGTGTGTGAACATCCCCCAAACCGGAGGGGGCGGAGCCATTAAATAGGCAAACCCCCAAACTAGCCGTTGGGGCACCAACGGACACTTCCTAGACACACCATGCCCACGGGGTCCCGTGTGCACGGGGGGGCCGTGCCCACGAGGTCAAAACCCTGTGCCCACGGGGTACCCATAACAGCGAGCAGCAGCCCACTAAAACATGCACAACTTTGGCACACGAACTCTGAATTCGATGATCTTGCGCTCATTTTAAAGTTATGGAAAAGCCCAAGGTCCTCACATAGAGAAACCACCCAAGATCAACAATAAAGAATGATGCAAATCATGAAAAGGTTTGAGCTCTCTACATGCGACGTGATAAAGCTACTCGCCCGAAAGTCCCTCTTGATAGTATAACTATCAAACCTATAATCTGGTCTCCCACCAAGCACCATGAGACCGGCAAAATTAGGAAAACCTAGCTAAGGTATACCTTTGCCTTGCACATTCCACTTGAGCTTGATGATGACTTTAATGCTTGCCTCAAGTTGGACTCTTTTTCTTGTCCACAGTCACTTGGTGAAGATACTCGAAATGCTTCCTCATATTGCAATGAGGAAATCCTTAACTTAAGCCCATCTTCACATGCACATTATCAAGATGTGGACCACAAGCTTCAAATCATATAACGTCCGGCTTCTCATCTTGCACTTGGACTCCTCAAACCCTATGACCATCACCACTTGATGTCATCCACACATAGGCCACTTGAAATCTTTCCTTTTGATGCAAGCCCATGAGAAACACCTAACCCACATAGACATAACAAACACATAGTATGGGTTAGGTAACAAAGCACAATTCACAATTACTTACCATACCATTAGATCACTTGATCCCACGTGGTACAAAGATTGCACTTTGTGAGTTGACCATCTAGATATAATCTTCGAGCTTCATCTTCGTCAACCAACATCTTTACTTCATGCCCCATCTTGGTTTCTTGAAAGCCATAATGAACTCTTCATTTCCCTTCATTGCTTCAAGACTATATCACCAAAGACTCTTTCATGACCATATCAAGTCCCACTATGAATATCATCTTGGTCACCACATGCTCTTCTAAAACTCCATCGTAATCTCTTGAGAGACACAATGAATTATTCACTCTAGTTTCTTGCTTCAAGACTTGATCAACCAAAAACCCAACACATGAGCTTACCATGATCTTGTCTTAAAAGCATAACTTGAATTCTTCTATTTGATTATACTCTCAAGCTCTTGATCCTTAAAAGCCCAAATATGTCAATCTTTGAGAACTTCCAACGAACACCATCTTGAAAAAATTTGTTGGACATGGAAATCAATCTTGATGGATTCAATAGAAGTACCCGAAAACCAACTTGAAACCTCACTGGACAAGGGATCTCAAGAGCCAACACCTAGGCCCTATGAGCATAGGGTATCCAGAGAGTTGACACTCGGCCACGTGCGCACGGTACAAGCCCATGTGCACGGGGTATCCAGAAAAGGATACCATGAGGACTTCTTTGGTTGCTTTGATGGCATTCTTCACAAAACAACCTAATGCACATCAAGCATCACTATGGAACATATATCTTCATATAAGATTCAGTTCACTTAATGCTCCATAAGAATTATCATTTAATTCCAAAACTTAGAGTAAATATATCTTCATATATATGTACTTCATTCTTGATTCCATCCAATATCCCTGAGGCACCATCTATGGACAAAACCTTCAAATATATCTCATTGAAAACATTACTCCATAGAGATTGTCATTAATTACCAAAACCACACTTAGGGGCGACATGCCCTTTCACTAACGCTATTTTCAGTAGAACTATCTTGGTGTTGTTTTTTGTGCAGAAATAAAAGTTCTCAGAATTGGACAAAACTTGGCGGAGATTTTTTATTGAATATATAAAAAATACTGGTGCAAAGATCTATCATAGGGGGGCCACCAGTTGCCCACAAGGTAGCGGGGCACACCCACCCCCCAGGGCGCACCTGGCTGCCTTGGGGGCCCACATGTGGCCGTCTAACCTAATTCCAGGCCTACAAGTATCGTCTTTCCAAGAAAAAATCAGAGAGAAAGAATCATCTCGTTTTATGATACGGAGCCACCGCCACCTCCTGTTCTTTATCTGGAGGCCTGGTCTAGAGTCCGTTCGGGGCTCCAGAGAGGGCGATGCATCACCGTGCATCATCAACCCTGCTCCATCAACAATTCCATGATGCTCGCCACCGGGAGTGAGTAATTCCTACGTAGGCTTCCTAGATGGTAATGGAGACGGATGTGATTTCTTGTGTAATCGAGTCGATTTTGTTAGGGCATGATCCCTAGTATCCACTACATTCTGAGATTGATGCTGCTATGACTTTGTTGTGCTTAATGCTTGTCATTAGGGCCCGATTGGCATGATTTTAGATATAAACCCTTTGTGTTTTCATGAATATATTTGAGTTCTTGATCCTATCTACAATTTATATGCACCTGTTATTGTTCTGAACCGTAGACCCCAAGGTGACAATAGTTGGGATACAATCCGAGAATGACTGTAATTTGAGGAGTTCATGTATTCACTATGTGTTAATGCTTTGTTCTAGTTCTCTACTAAAAGGAGTGCCTTAGTTACCCTTAGTTTCCATTAGGACCCCGCTGCCACAGGAGGGTAGGACAAAAGATGACATGCAAGTTCATACTGCAAGCACGTATGACTATACACGAAATAAATTCCTACAGATAATTGATGAATTGGAGATATTGTGTATCGCTCTAGGTTGTGACAATTACATATTGAATTTCATCCAAATATCCATCGTTGATCCAATGCCTACGATTTGCTAATATTGTGTTTGCTCAAGTTACTATACTACTACTATTCCCATTGCTACAAAACTATTATTACCACTACTGTTACTACGTTACCATGGTTATCATTGCTATCGTATTAATGCGCTACTAATAAATTGGTGCAACGAAGTGACTTTTTAGGTGTGTTCGAATTGACAAATCAACTGCTAAGGCTTACAAATATTCTTTGGCTCCCTTGCGCCTAATCAATAAATTTGGGTGAAATACTACCATCGAAGACTGTTGCGACCCCCTATACTTGTGGGTCATCAAGTCTATTTTCTGGCACCATTACCGAAGAGCGTAGCTCTATTTATTAAGTTCACTTGAGGAGTTAAATATCTTCCGCAATTTATATTCACTATGAAGAATCTGAAAGACTCTAAGGCCAAGACCATACCCATCTAAGACGAGGGGGGGTAAGGAATTGACATCTAGCTCTTCGCTTGATTCACCTGATGTTTTAAGTCAGCTTGCGAGACCACCACCTACTATTCCATCAATATGTCGCAAGTAACAGACTCAACTTCTACTATTGAAGATACTCGTGATGATGCTTCTATTTTGCTTGATAAAACTGTTCCACTTGGTGAATTACTTGATGCTCATATTGCTAAAGCTAAATAATCTGAAATTACTGAAAAATATGAATCACCTATTACACCTAGTACTCATGCTAGAACTAAGATGCTTGATATACTTGAAGGTTACACTTTTCTTGAGTTTACTAGAGAACATATGGCTTGTTCTACTTGTAATGACATAGAAGGTTTTATGGCTATAAGGAAAGAAAAATCAATGAACCAAATGATGAAATATGATCCCGAGTTTGCAATTTCTCCTTTTTTTTTACTGATAAGGATTATGAATACTCTGTTGATCCTGAACTTATTACTTTGGTAGAATCTGATCCTTTTCATGGCTATGAATCTGAAACAATTGTTGCACAGTGATGGCCTGCAAGTGCACATGGTTTAGCTGTAGCCTTTTCAAAGTAAGAGTTTCGATCCCACAGGGAGCACAGGAATAAGACTTTTGCCTCTTGTAATGAATTGTGTTTTTTTGTGCCTGTAGATAATTGTAGACTTAAAGCAGAGTGAGGGCGGATGTAGATGATAATTGCATAATGGAGTAAACTTTAAAGTAAATAACATGAAAGTAAATAAAGAGCAATAACTAGAGTAACTGACGAAACAACAAAGTAAGGCGCTCTCAGGGAGTCCGGAATCCCCATTGGTATGTTTCTATGCTCCTATGCTTAGGCAAAATATGGCATGGATACTTGAGCCACTTTTGACTTATGCTTGACGGAGCCGGGTACAGTACACGTTCTACCCGAGGTTGACTTCGTGCCACACACACCACCATCATAGTCTCCCCCAGAGGGTTACAACTCATGGTAATTAAGGGTTACCCCATGGAAGAGGCCTCTCTAAGGGTTCTTTGTTATTCCTCGGCCAATTGCAAAGGTTAGGAGTAGAAGGCTTTTAGTGTCACCTCGAATTACCTCCACAAGCTAGCCCTTTACAACGATAGTGATATACTTCGTGGCCATAAGGCACAAATGTTGAGTGGGGCCCCTTCAAAACATTCACGGAGTTATTAAATTAAGCATTCACCAGAGGATCTCATATCCATAATAACATTTCATATCCTAGACATTCCAAGGTTCATCCATATCCCCGAGAACTAGGGGTCTACTCACACATGGGAATAACAATCATCATGGGAAAAGGAATGGCATACATGGATGAATGATTCAAATGATACACAAAACGATCCACTAGGGTTCTTGATGTTGCAGATGATGTCCATAATCCCAACCTAGAGCCACCTCGCAACCACTAGCAACCAATCGCTGTCTGAGCCGCCTCCAGGACCCCAGCCACCAGGGCGCCAGATCCGACCGATAGTGGTCCCCCAGATCCGGCCGCACCAAGCCAGGGACCGCCCGTCAGGGGGGAGGTGAGCCGCGTCCTCCTGCCGCATCCCGCGAGGGCGACGTGCGCAGCCGCGACGCCCCTGGCCCTCCATGCCGTCTGGGCCGCGCCCAGCAACTCCATTGCGCAGCCAAGAGCGCGTGCGAACGAGCTACCGGATGGGCGCGTGGCCAGCCGCCTCCATCTCGTCGCCGCGGGCGCGCACGAATGGATCTGGACACACAAATCTCCTCGACGCGCCAAGCCGCTGTCCTCGCGACGCCGCACTGGCAAGAGCTAGCGCCCCGCCGCCACCTTCCTTGGGGTGGGCCTGGACTTTGCCGGTGGACGCCCTCTGGCGGCGGCGAAACGGGTGGGAAGGAGGAGGAGAAGGTGGCAGCGCTAGGGTTTTTCCCCGGAGTCGCCGGAGCGAGGCGACGCGGGAGTGCGACGGGTTGTAAAGGGTAGCTCCTCTAGGTGTGCCTGGGCCTCACTCCGAACCCTGAAGCTCCTCTGCACACTGACATAACCGAAACACCCTAGCCAGCCAGTCAGCCTTTTCACTACCATAGACTGGTCATTCACTTACTTACTGTGACCAACAACTATTGGATCCTAATTAAAAAGCATTTGCCTGTCCATGCCATGCAGTATTGCAGTGCTTGTGTATTTTGTGCATGCGGTTGATCGGGTAGGACTAATTGGATGATAGAGATGTGGAATTTTTTTTTGCGGGGGAGAGACTTTTTTTATTAAAAAAGGAGGGGGACCCCGGCCTCTGCATCTCGACGATGCATGCAGCTATTTTGTTAATTGTTCACACAAGACCTTACAAAGTCATACAACAGTAAGACTAAAGTCACCGTCTAGGCAACATTTGTCGCTACTCCTAACCAGTTGATGAAGGGGCGCTGATAGTCTGGGCCTAATACCAAACAGACATCACATCCAAACCTAACATCTAAGACCTGAGGTCCCAACTAGGACGCCTGCCAGGTATGGGGTACCCACCAGTCCGGCGCACTCCTCAACCAGGACGCGTGCCGGGTATGAGGCCGCCGTAGCCACCTGCCACCAATCCATCTTCAGTGTTGTACTGCTGCATCTACCTTGCCCGGTCTCGCTGCCGTCGACGCCACCATGGCGCCAGACAGCTCCATCGCCCTGCGCTCGTCCATCCAGCCGCATCCGTCGTCGATATGCAGCTGCACCATGCCGCCAAAACTCGCCGTCATCTATGCGGTAGATACAACGTCGCACCACCTGGCAACCTCCACACCGTCGCCACTGCTGGAGGTACTCGGAGCCCACCATCCACATCATCTCTCCCCCGAACAACAAGTCCTCCCAAGACGGCGCCTCCATGGAGGATACGACGCGCAGGACGCCGCCGCCGCCCAATCCAGACTAAATTTTGGACTTTCGTCTGGGAGGGGTTCGGAGGTGGATAGGAGAGACCTCGGCTTCGCCTCCACGGAGGGTAACGACGTCGAGTGACGTCGCCGATGCCGGGTCGGCCTAGCCGACCAAATTTTCCTCCGGTCCCCATCCTATGCCACTAAACCTCCGCCTGCTCCGGATCCGGCAACGAGCCATGATCCAAAACCTGTGAAGATGCAAGAGCCATGGGGCTCGACCCGCCATGAGGATCGAGAAGAACCCGTTGTAGATCTCCACACGCCGAAACCAGCGGTCTGACGTGGTTAGTGACGACCATCACCACCCCGCGGCGGCCGACGGAGTCCGAAGACAGGATCCAGATGGATCCGATCTGGATCCGGCGGCACCCGTGACCACCGGGCAGGCCCAAGGCAGCCACCACCTCGCGACACGCAGGCCGCCACCACCGTGCCGCGCATGGCGCCGCCGGGAGACCCGCCCGCCGCGCCGCCGAAACCCACATTCGCCCGACGCTCCTCTCGGCCCCGCTGTCCCACGCCAGCCAAGACGAAAAGGATGGGAAGAAGCCGCCCCACCGCCCAGCCGGCCAGGCTTCGCCCGGCGGCGCTACGGACAACGGCAAGGAGGGAGAGGGGCGGAGGAGGTGCGAGACGCGGCGGCTAGGGGGAGAGACGTGGAATTAAAGAGATGACATTCGGCCATATACATTTGCATCCAAATCCAATTAATCGAAACCGAATAAGAATCATGCCTGAGAAAACATATGCTGCCAACCCAAATGAAGAATGTGCGTGTATAGGGCTGGAATTCAAGCCGGGTCGAGCCAGCTCGGCTCGACTCGCTAGAGCTCGTTTCGTTAACGAGCTAGCTCGACTCGACTCGTTATTATAACGAGCTCAAATCCAAGATTGGCTCGACTCGTATAACTCGCGAGCTGGCTCGTTTAGCTTGTTAAGCTCGTTAAAGATATGAACATAAAACCCTCAAATATTATAAAAATGATTATGTATATATTAAACATATATATTACTAACAATAGTAATTTCCTTGTAACGCATGAGTCTCCTAGGCGGTTGGGCCTTCAACGGCTAGGCCTTGCGTTGTGCGCCTAGGACATAGGGTGCTGAGTGGCTGATCTTTTTTTGTATTGGGAGTGGCTGATCTTTTGTACCGAGCCTAACGAGTTACATGAGTACTCGTGAGATTGGCTCATTTAACTTGGTCTATAAACGATCTTAAACTAAAGTTTGGCTCGACTCATTATTCTTCAAGTTCGAGTCGATTCGAGCCGAGTCACGAGCTACTCGTTTAGCTCACGAGCTTCGAGCTTTTTTTCCAGCCCTACGCGTGTACGTATCTGCGGGCGCGAATGAAAGAGATCACCCACATGCCTCGCTTACTTACTAATGTGTTGTGCTGATGTGGCGCACGCTGATTGCAATCTTAATTTGTTGTCTTAGCGGTTACTTTGTGGACTTAATGAACCATTCCAAGGAAATACTGAGTATACTCGTAGTAGTGGAGGCAGGTACGAACCGCAACAATAATACTAGTAGTAGTACTTGTCTTGTGCTTTAAGTGTTTTTAGCAGCTGAGACACGTAAGAACGACTGTGAGGTGAATGTCCTGCACAAAATAAGGACATTGATCCTGGCCGGTTTTGGTAGAAAGTTTGACGTTCTTCACCAGCCATTTTTGACGCTCACATCTGTTAGTCAAGTCAAGTGGATCGTCGAGGCGAGTTCCAAAAAGAAAAGGAAAAAAAGCATGACACTTGGAGTTGAGGTCGTCACACTGTCATGTGCTCAAGGCCGTAGCAGCCCGCAGATACCTCTGTATCTGATGCCATCATCATCTCGTGCGCCCTCCCGCCGTACGTTACGTACTTTGCCGACGCCGTCGCCGTGCGCCATGCACGCCAACAAGACAAGATGTTCTTATGAAATGCCAACTGCCAGCGGGCATCTAATTTTTGCGGGACATCTAATTTCATGTTAATTTCCATGTTGGTGTACAGGTGTGATGCGTGTGCGCGCGCGCCATCTGACCAGAGATAGCTCTTTCATTTTTAGTGGAGACCAGAGATAGCTGAGCGAAATTTTTTTTGAGAGAGTACTCAAGGCGTTTTTAAAACTCATTATTAATAATTTCGTGTGGGTGAAAAAGTAACAACATCGTTGTTCCAGTCCAATTACAACTTCTTTACCGAAGTGTTTGGAGTCGCGAAGAAAGTGTTTTCAAGATATTTCATTGTAATTCTTAGTTATATAACTTATTTTGTATTTTCTTGGATCTTAGTTTCAAACAATGTACTTGTAATGTTATGAGTATGAATAAAGTTACATGTGCTTCTGAGAAAACATTTACGCAGCACCCTTTACGCACCAAATTCCGTACCCCTCCCTCCCTTTCCTTTCCTTTTATGACGCGGGCACGAAACTGAAAGAGGCAACCGAAATTCCTTTGGTCCAATGATGACGGGTGCCCTTCCCTCGGGAGAAAGGACACAGGCTCCATTTCATCCACTGACAGCGGGCCCGGAGGGGTACCCGTTGCCACTCATTGCGCTGGGCGAGCGCGTGCCACCCATCGAGGCCGGAGGCGACACACGATGGTGACGCCTGGCCATCGCAGCCGTTCGTTTCGCAGTTAACGGCGCATAATTTCTTCTCGCAAAAAAAAAACGGCGCTTGATATTCCATTCGCCGGGACCGGGGGGAAACGCATTCGCCAGATGGGATGTGGCACTCCTGCTGCTTGGCTATTTCTGGCAGGCAAGGACTTGTTTTGGTTTTCCATTTTGCGCCGCTCAAGTTGCTGCCATAGTATAGGACAGTAGCTGCAGCCCCTTGAGTAAAAAACTACTACGTATATCAAACCAGCAGACCATGAGACGAGCGCTTGCAACATCAAGTACTAGATGGGTCCGGTTAATTTACTTTGGGTAATCAAAGTGTAAGCCGTACGTACGTCGGCGTCGATTGACCCCGGCCGGCTCTACGTACGTGTAGATCCACCCCGGCCCTACGTACGGCCGGGCGCCGCGACGCCCTCCTGCTAGCTTCTTACTGCACCATTTTGGCTCTCCCTCCATATATATCTTGGGACTTCTTTCTTTCTTTCTGGTGCGATGCGATCGATGAGTGGATCAATCTCTGAATTAAAGCCGGGCGATATGTGGATCCATCCGCATCCACATCCACATCTAGCAAGTTGCAAGCGCGGCCTCCCCCTCCCTCTGCTTATGTGCCACGCACCGGTGCCGTGCCGCCGAAGTAGGGTTGTTGCATTAGCCCAAATCATCATCGTCTACTACGGGCTAGTCCAGACAGACACGCGCGTACGCACGCACGTTTCCCATGGTCCATCCACCGGAACGGACTGAGGAAGCGAGCGACGGGCACTAGCTCGCGCGTCCATCCATTCATTCCATCATCATCGAGCTTCGCCACCGCTCACGCTCGCTGGAAAGGTTGCTTTTGTTCCTTCGCATCGATCGAACCCAGCCGATCCCACAGCCATCCTGCGGGTGCGGTGTCAACGGGAAAATCATGTGCACATTGTATTGTATGCACGTAACGTACCTACGTACTCGGCTGATTTCTTGTCTACAGGTAGCTAGCTAGGTAGGTGGGACTATTGGCTTCAAGACCTATCCATGTCGTCACGTTGCACGGGCTATCTTCAGTCGATTTGAATGACGAGCTAATAATAGGCTAGATGTGTAGGCATCGTAGCCTGTTTTTATAGCCGGATGTGCTTTCTCCGCGGGTGTGGTGTTTTACAGTTTATGTTTATCTTTCTTGCTCAGATTTTGAGATTCCGTGAAACTTAAGACCTTGTTTTGATTTTAATAATATGGCTGCGTGCATTGATTGATGCAGAGGCTGAAAGTAAGCCTCCTTTTGAAAAAAAATTGTCGTTAGGGCTTGAGTGCTCGACATTGGATCCACCGATCAACATATCTACTCCCTCTGACTGCAAAAACGTATTATATGAAGAAAGTAGTTTTCTTTGACACAATACAGACACATACATTCATGCATACGCATATACACTTGTCCCTATAAACGTCCACACGCACGCCCTATCATTATGAGCATTTTTTAGAGATTGAGCCGGCACATCATTTTGAGATTGACATAAACGCCTCCTCCACTGAACGCACATCGCATTGAGCTTTGGTCAGCAGAGGATATCGCTATATTCCTAACCACACAACCACATGTTGGTTCGCTATAGAGGGAGTAGTTAGTAAGTACATCGTCACAACACACATGATGTGTCACGTGTCGGCTGGCGACCCTTCCAACACTGCGTATGTGGTCTTTTCTGTCAATACGGATCAGAGGTGGTCACTTCTGGCAATATGAAAACGTAGGTGGTCTTTCTCAGACAAAAATTCCGTTTGTGCGTGTGTGCAACCGAATACGAATATACTCCATGAAGCCATCATTTTTGTTTTTGGGGACGCGCTGCCTTTTGCTTCTTTTTTTTTACAGAAAAAGAACCGAAACTAGCTTGTCAGTTGCATGCATGTAAACGAAACCATTTAGACCACGACACGCGCCCTGCTTTGCATAATTGCACTAAACTTTCTAGTTAAAAGCCCGAGAACGTGTACTACTACTTAAGTACGAAGAAAACCACTTAACTAAGCATAGATTATAGCTTTAGCGGTTTCGTGCTGATAGCTACTCCAACTGCCCAAGGTTTTTGCACTTCCTCCTCTACCACTAATTGTAAGTACCTTTTCTGGTTGTATGTGCCTTTTTTCATAACTAATTCAAGCCCTAGGCACAAAGTACACATATACAATTTTTTTAGAAAAGAAGGACGACCCCGGCCTCTGCATCTGGACGATGCATACGGTCATTTTATTAATTATTGATATAAGACCTTACAAAGTCATACAACAATAAGACTAAAGCCACCAACTAAGCAACACCTGTCGCTATCCCTATCCAGTTGGTAAGGGGCGCTGAAAGTCTGGGGCTAATACCAAACAGACCTCGCGGTCAAATCTAACATCTAAGACTTAAGGTCCCAACCAGAACGCCTAGCGGGTATGGGCACCGATCAGTCCGGCGTGCTCCTCAACCAGGACGCCTGCCGGGTATGATGCCGCCGCAGCCACCTGCCACCAATCCATCTTCAGAGTTGTACTGCTGCATCAACCTTGCCGGGTCTAGCTGCCGCCGACGCCACCACGACGCCAGGCAGCGTCACCCTCCTGCACGAGTCCATCTCCGCTCATCAGGCGCAGAGTCTCCACTGCGCCACGCCACCGAGATCCGCCGTCATCAATGGACCAGATGAATCACCGCTCCTCCTCTTGTCCCCTCCAACCAGCACTTGCTCCAAAACAATGCCCCCAGGAGGGAGAACGATACCGAAGGCACCGTCATCGTCCGATCCGGTAGACCCAGATCTAGGGTTTCCCCGGAACTTCCCGGTCAGGTTGACGTGACCTGCAACGACGATGCCTCCAGAAGGGAACGACGTCTGAGAAGCCGCCATCGTCCGCCAAGACCGCAGTCAGGCGCAATTTTCACCGGAAGCCACGTCTTCCCAACCTCGCGGCTGGCTGGAACCGAGCGGAACCTCGCCACGAAGACGTATGTCGCCGTCGGTACTCCGGCAGAGATCCGGCATCTCCTCACCGGTCCCTCCACGCGCCGCCGGTCGGCGGAAGGCCTTCCCGCGACGGATCCAAACGAGGCGTTGGATCTGCAGTGACCGCAGTCACCATCACGACCAGAACAGCCCACCCCGCCGGCTGGGGCGCTACTGCTGCCGTCGTCCAATCAGGGCCGCCGCTCCGCCGGCTATGGTGCTCCGGCCACCGCCGCACAGCCTGGAGTCGCCGTCCCAGCCGTTGCTGTTGGATCGCACGAGAGGAGCCGCCCCTGCCGCCTCAGATGGGATCCGCCGCATCCGCCCGCCCAGATGCCTTCGGCACCGGGCCCGCCGCCACCGCGGCCCACGGCGGCGGCGGCAGCGGCAGGAGGAGGCGGCTAGAAGGTGCTGACGGCGCTAGGGTTTCGGGACCCCTGGCGCCGCTCGGAGGAGGCGACGCGAGGGGGAGGGGGAGCAAGTACACATACACATTACTGGCCATTTTTTATTACCACGAACATGCAGCAGTGTGCTTTGTTTGGAGGAGACATGCATACGTACATTAATCATTTTCATTTTGCAAGCCCTAGGCTTACATGCACCCTTTCGGTTTGGTCGGTCGTAACAATGAACTTTGTGCCTTAACCCTCAATCAGCACACAATATTAGTGCAACACGTGCTAACTAGACACCAAGGTACAGCTAGCTCCTAATCCCCTCAAAAAAGACAAATCTTCCAAGCAACGATCTCAACTGAAAGTTAATCCTAGCACCAAAATGGCATCCAGATGGAATATGACAGACACGATCGGTACTCGTACTTCGAACATGGGCCGTCCAGTAGCAGTTTTTTTTTAAGAAAGACGTAGATTTATTATTTTAGCAATACTTACATAATTCGCAAGAAAAACAAATAAGCAACTAATGTCTTTTCCAGGAGCCAAAAGAAATGCATCTCAAGTACATGAATTAGTAGGTATGAGAATATAAACTCTTAATAGGTATGGATCATAGCAGTTATATCATAGAATATAAACTCTTAATCACGGACGGATCCAGGATGAAAGTTGAGAGGGGGCAAAAAAAAAATTTTCATGGAGATGTGTAGGAACTTATGGCTATCATTTGCAAACACTTAGCCCACAATCAGACATATATGCAGGACAACAATTGATCTTTCATTCCATGAAAGTTTTGAGCTATCACCTCATTAATGATTTTGTCAAATAATTCATTTTGTACAAGCAAATAAGGCTACTGCTGAAAAATACGATCGTCCATTTCTTTCTACTCTCACATACTAACCCATTTTTAATAAATTACTACGTCAAGCTAGACTCGATCAACCCACGAACACGGAGCTCAAGCAATGCCGCTGGACACCAGCGATTTTTGGAAATTCTCACTAAGTTTGCACTAATCATTTTTAATCTGTAAAGATGACATGACTAATTTGGAGTTGCCCCATAGGATCTATTTTATAGCTTCGTCCCTGAGTCAAACTAATTGACAGTTCGTGTGGTATCACATAGTGGAAATTTTATGAAACTCCTTAACTTTGTATGTGGAAATTGGAAAAGAAACAAGAACAGAAAGCAAATAAAGAATATGATTGATGAATTGACCCTAGGGTTTACCTCGATTGATAAAAACACGTAGTGCTTGTACCGATCTTCTGAATCCAAGAACCAAAGACGGCAAGGACCAGCCGACGTGCGAGGCGCAGATTGTTGCCGGAGCGATGGGGCAGTCTGGCGAGGTAGCTTCACATCTCGCGTGGTCAGGGCGGCGGCAGGGCACGTCTAGCAGTCTAGGACCCCATCTCCGTCTTTTTCTTTAGGGGTACCCCATCTCCTCCGTCTAGGCTCGTGACTTGTGGCTCGTGCCTGCGTGCGTTTCAAGGCCTCGCTCGTACGCATACCATATAGGCCGTCGTGCGGGCCTCTATGTGGGCTCTGTAGCACTGGCTGACGGGCTGCTTAGGCTTTGAAAATAACAAGAAAAATGGAAGAAGTGGGGGCAAATGTCATGGGCTCAGTGGGGGCAATCCTTTGTACTCTGGACATAGTATTAAGTGGGCCGAAAATCAAGTGGGGGCATTCGCCCCCAGAGAGCTGTACGTGCGTTCGCCCCTGCTCTTAATTATAAATGTAGAATAAATAATATAATATTATTGCCTCTAGGGCATATTTTCAATGATGACAATATCTATGAACTAATGCTTTCCCTGACATATATTTG
Organism: Aegilops tauschii subsp. strangulata; assembly: GCF_002575655.3. Taxonomy (NCBI): domain Eukaryota; kingdom Viridiplantae; phylum Streptophyta; class Magnoliopsida; order Poales; family Poaceae; genus Aegilops; species Aegilops tauschii. Next base: position 317,262,177 of record NC_053037.3, on the reverse strand, counting down.
AAGAAATATTACATAGATGGTGTCATAAGCATGAAGATTTGCTCTAAGCTTTGGTATCGAATGGCAATGTCTATGGATCGTCAATGGCATTGTATCTTATATGAAGATTGTGTGGATATATAGCGTGGCCACGACCAATGCCGACTCCAGCCGCGGTGCTTGGCGACGGCCTTACCCCTGTCGACAACGGAGAAGGTGTCATTGAGCGAGCACTCCTCGCTGATCTTGGCGGAGCACGGTTTATACAGCGTGCGGTGGCTACACGGAAGGACGAGAAGCCAGCTTCAATGCGGCCCTGCGGCCGGAGTAGGTTTCTCGGTCGCTGCGTCTGCATTGAAGAAGCGCCGCCCGCTCCTTCGGTTGCGTCGTTCTCACCGACATCTGGAGCGGTGCTGACCGGCATGAATGCACGACAACATCTTCGCACGGTGCGGGTTTTTCGGACGAGAAGATTTTTTGGGTGGGACCGGGTTGGCAGACACGTGCGTGGCAGCGGTCGAGACTACCGCAAAGCTCCCTGGTTTATGTGACGCCCTCGATTCAATCATACACTAATCATACACGCAAATGTGTACGATCAAGATCAAGGACTCACGGGAAGATATCACAACACAACTCTAGACACAAATTAAAATAATACAAGCTTTATATTATAAGCCAGGGGCCTCGAGGGCTCGAATACACAAGAGTCAGGGGAAGCAGTAGTATCTGAGTACAGACATAAGTTAGACAAGCTTGCCTTAAGAAGGCTAGCACAAAAGTAGCAACGATCGAAAAGGCAAGGCCTCCTGCGTGGGAGCCTCCTAACTACTCCTGGTCGTCGGCAGCCTCCACGTAGTAGTAGGCACCCTCAGTGTAGCAGTCGTTGTCGAAGGTGACGTCTGGATCCTGGGCTCCAACATCTGGTTGCATCAACCGGAAAGAAGAAGAAAGAGGGAAAAGGGGGAGCAAAGCAACCGTGAGTACTCATCCAAAGTACTCGCAAGCAAGGATCTACACTACATATGCATCGGCATCAATGAAATGGGTTGAATCTGTGGACTGGACTGCAGAATGCCAGAAGAGAAGGGGGAAAGCCTAGCCTATCAAAGACTAGCATCTTCAAGCGTCTTACAGCATCAGAAGAGATAAGAGTAGCATATAGTAAAGTAGTAGTCGTGTTATCAACCTCGGCCAGAGATCCTTTCTCGACTCCCTGCGAGAAAGGAATCCCAGAGCCATACTATCCAATTCTCATCACAAGTATCCAATTCTAGTTGTATCGATCGGGAACGTAAGAGGATCCACCCTCGAGGTTCACACTTGAGGGGTTGCACGACAGAGCCGTATCGGAAGTGGTTAAGGAGGAAATCACCCTCGATGACCACGACCGAATAGCTACACTACAGGGTTAACATCAGAAGTGCTGATGAGGTCTCACCCTCGGCACTCGATAGTAACCCAGTAGTGTTGAGCAACTATGGGGAAAGTGATGTGCGGTGCCGGGGCCTGGTCTTCGATCCCGTTGATTGGGTCTTCGACGATGAAGCAGGGGCAACAAGGACAAGGTGGGGGTCACTGATGGATCACTAACCAACCTATACTAAGTAGTTTAGGATAAGCAAGTAAGGTATAATGAGCAGGTTACAAAAGTAGGCTATGCATCAGAATAGGAGCAAACAATAACAGTAGCAAAATCTAATGCAAGCATGAGAGAATGGAATGGGCGATATCGGAATGATCAAAGGGGGGGCTTGCCTGGAATCTCTGCTGAAAGAGAAGAAGGTTCGTTGTCGACGTAGTCGATCACAGGAGCGGCATCGGTCTCGGGGTCTACCGGAGAGAAGAGGGGGAAGAAACAATAAATATAAAGCAAGCATAGCATCACAAAGCATAACATGGCAATATGTTGTGTCGGGTGTGACCTAACGTATGGCTACACGATAAAGGTGAAGGGGGATTCAACCGGGAATGTATTCCCGGTTCCGGACCTGTGTCACACAGATGACCGGAGGGGGAATGTTCCATGTTCAGAAATTTAGAAGCATCTGACAGGTAAATGGATCGCGCATCCGGATTCGTTGGATTTTTCTGAGCAACTTTCATATATAAAACATTTTCATCCGATTTACGGTTTATTTTCTATGAATTTTCAAAGATTAAACCATTTTTAGAAATTATTTGACTTAACAGAAAAGAAATATTGCACCAGCATGACATCATAGTGACATCAACAGTCAACAGCCGCACTGACCAGGTCAAACCTGCCCAGTAGGGCCCACCTGTCATTGGCAGTGGGCTAACAGCAGTTCATTTTAATTTAAATAGAGTAATTAGTGACTGGACCCCACTAGTCAGTGACTCATTGGTTTAGCTAATTATGCTTATTTAGGAAAATGTTTTAGTTAGGTTAATTATGCGGGGGGCGCGTGTCAGTGGCACTGAGTGCCCTGGCACGGTCAACGTGGTCAACTGGGTCCAGGGGGGCCCACGGGCAGCGACCCAGAGGCGGGCCCTGCCGGTGCCAGGTCAGAGCCGGCGCCGGAGCAACGCTGGCGAGGCCATCCGCGGCGGCCGAACGCCGGAGACGGCCGGAATTCGCCTACAGGGGACCAACACGGGCGCGGGCAGGCGCGTTCGAACGGGAGAGCCCGCCGCGTCGCGTGGTGAGGCCGGCCAGAGCTGGAGCTGCCGGAAACGGCACCGGCGACGAGTGGAGGCGGTGGTGGCGTTCAGGACCTCGTCGGGATCGTGTTACGAGGCACCAGAGAGCGCGTGCGATGGTGCGTTCGGACACCCGAGTCGAGCGGCGACGACTGGTGGTGGTGACGGCCGCCGAGGGGCACTATGGCGACGGCGGCGAGCTCACGAGCGGCGGCCGGCATCGGGACTCGTCGGGGCGGTTCTAGGGGGCACATGAGGGGGGTGTGCGTGTGTGCGTGTGTGCGTTGTGCTGCCGGGAGCACCAGGAGCACGATGGTGGCCTCGGGTGACCACGGCAGCCACCACAGCGCCGGCGACGAGTTCAACAGCGGAGCAAAGCTCCGGCAATGACACGGCGGCATCGACCGCAAGCTACGGCGAAAAGCAGGCGGCTAGAGGGAGGGGAAGAGAGGGGAAAGCTCACCGAGCGGCTAAGAAAAGCCCTCGATAGGTTAGGAGCAGCAGAGCGGAGCGGATCGGCGGCGGCGGTGCGTCGGGATCCGAGGAGGAAGAAGGTGGCCTGCCGGCAATGCAGGGCTCCTCGGCTCCCTCCAACGGCTCCAGAAGACGCGGCAGTCCACGGCGATGCCGACGAGCACGGCCAGGCCACGTCGAAGGCACGGTGTCCGTGGAGATGACGAAGACGCGGCGGCGGTGGCGCTCGGAGGTGGATGGGGAACGAGGGGAGAGGCAGTGAGCGGGGGAGGATCTGGTGGGGAGAGGCGGAATGGACGAGGGGGGGGGTGTGAGAATGGCCCGAGGCACCGGGGGCGTGGAGGCCTTATCCTCCCCCTCGTCGTCGACGGCGAGGCGGTCCAGGGCGACAACGCCCCTGTAGCAACGAGGTCGGTCAAACAGGGAAGGCGACCCGAGGTAAGGTGGGATGGGCAGTGCAATGGGCTAAGGCCCAGGGAGGCAGGGGGGCTCTTTTCTCTCTCCCCCTCTGCTTTTTCCTTTTTAATTTCTTTTTTGTTTTTCCAGCAGCTTTTGCATCTTCTTTTTAGACACTAATGACTTTGCAAAATTATGCCACTGGCTAAGATAATTTCAAAGAATTATTTTGCACTGCCACAAAAAGGTTGTGAGACTTTAGAAGTAGTTTGCAAATTTTATAATTTAATAAGGCATTTAAATTATTGCTTAGGTCACTGTTATAAGTAGTTTAGGACACTTAAACACTTTGCAAAAATGTTGGTTCACCACCAATATTAGTTGTGGATTATTTGGCACATGATGAACATTTTAGTTTTCATGTTTGAGCAATTTTGAATTTCACTCAGAAATTGAAATTGAATTCAACTGGAATTTGAAATGGAATATTGATTAAAGTGACTAAGCACTGTTATAGCAAAATGATTAGCTTGATCTCAGGGATTACTGTAGCATCATTACACCGGGGTGTTACAACTCTCCTCTTTTAAAAGAAATTCTCGTCCCGAGAATTACGAGGTAGAAGGGAATAGGTCGGGGTATTCAGGCCGGAGGTTATCTTCGCGTTCCCAAGTGGCTTCATCTTTAGTATGATTCGACCATTACACCTTGAGGAACTTGGTAACCTTCTGGCGGGTTCGACGTTCAACTTCTTCAAGAATGCGGATAGGATGCTCTTTGTATGTGAGATCATCTTGAACTTCAATCAATTCCGGATCCACTTCACGTTCCGGATCCTTGAAGCATCGACGAAGTTGCGACACGTGGAAGACGTCATGGATGTGAGAGAACTGAGGTGGCAACTGTTGGGGAACGTAGCAGAAATTCAAAATTTTCTACGCATCACCAAGATCAATCTATGGAGTAATCTAGCAACGAGGGGAAGGGGAGTGCATCTACATACCCTTGTAGATCGCGATGCGGAAGCGTTGCAAGAACGCGGATGAGGGAGTCGTACTCGTAGCGATTCAGATCGCGGTTGATTCCGTTCTAAGCACCGAAGAACGGTGCCTCCGCGTTCAACACACGTGCAGCCCGGTGACGTCTCCCACGCCTTGATCCAGCAAGGAGAGAGGGAAAGGTTGGGGAAGACTCCATCCAGCAGCAGCACGACGGCGTGGTGGTGATGGAGGAGCATGGCAATCCCGCAGGGCTTCGCCAAGCACCGCGGGAGAGGAGGAGGAGGGAGAGGGGTAGGGCTGCACCGAAAGAGAGACGTTCTCGTGTGTCTTGGGCAGCCCAAACCTCAACTATATATAGGGGGGAGGGGGCTGCGCCCCCCTTAGGGTTTCCACCCCCAAGAGGAGGCGGCCAGCCCTAGATCCCATCAAGGGGGGCGGCCAAGGGGAGGAGAGGGGGGGGCGCCCCACTAGATGGGCCCTAAGGCCCATCTGGACCTAGGGTTTGCCCCCTCCCACTCTCCCATGCGCCTTGGGCCTTGGTGGGGGGGGGCGCACCAGCCCACCTGGGGCTGGTCCCCTCCCACACTTGGCCCACGCAGCCTTCTGGGGCTGGTGGCCCCACTTGGTGGACCCCCGGGACCCTCCCGGTGGTCCCGGTACATTACCGATTTCACCCGAAACTTTTCCGGTGACCAAAACAGGACTTCCCATATATAAATCTTTACCTCCGGACCATTCCGGAACTCCTCGTGACGTCCGGGATCTCATCCGGGACTCCGAACAACATTCGGTAACCACGTACATACTTTCCCTATAACCCTAGCGTCATCGAACCTTAAGCGTGTAGACCCTACGGGTTCGGGAACCATGCAGACATGACCGAGACGTTCTCCGGTCAATAACCAACAGCGGGATCTGGATACCCATGTTGGCTCCCACATGTTCCACGATGATCTCATCGGATGAACCACGATGTCGGGGATTCAATCAATCCCGTATGCAATTCCCTTTGTCTAACGGTATGTTACTTGCCGAGATTCGATCGTCGGTATCCCTATACCTTGTTCAATCTTGTTACCGGCAAGTCTCTTTACTCGTTCCGTAACTCACATCATCCCGTGATCAACTCCTTGGTCACATTGTGCACATTATGATGATGTCCTACCGAGTGGGCCCAGAGATACCTCTCCGTTTACACGGAGTGACAAATCCCAGTCTCGATTCGTGCCAACCCAACAGACACTTTCGGAGATACCCGCAGTGCACCTTTATAGCCACCCAGTTACGTTGTGACGTTTGGCACACCCAAAGCATTCCTACGGTATCCGGGAGTTGCACAATCTCATGGTCTAAGGAAATGATACTTGACATTAGAAAAGCTCTGAGCAAACGAACTACACGATCTTGTGCTAGGCTTAGGATTGGGTCTTGTCCATCACATCATTCTCCTAATGATGTGATCCCGTTATCAACGACATCCAATGTCCATGGTCAGGAAACCGTAACCATCTATTGATCAACGAGCTAGTCAACTAGAGGCTTACTAGGGACATGGTGTTGTCTATGTATCCACACATGTATCTGAGTTTCCTATCAATACAATTCTAGCATGGATAATAAACGATTATCATGAACAAGGAAATATAATAATAACCAATTTGTTATTGCCTCTAGGGCATATTTCCAACAGTCTCCCACTTGCACTAGAGTCAATAATCTAGTTCACATCACCATGTGATTAACACTGACAGGTCACATCACCATGTGACCAACATCCAAAGAGTTTACTAGAGTCAACAATCTAGTTCATATCATTATGTGATTAACACTCAATGAGTTCTGGTTTGATCATGTTATGCTTGTGAGAGAGGTTATTAGTCGACGGGTCTGAACCTTTCAGATCCGTGTGTGCTTTACGAATATCTATGTCATCTTGTGGATGCTACCACGCGCTATTTGGAGCCATTTCAAATAATTGCTCTACTATACGAATCCGGTTTACTACTCAGAGTCATCCGGATTAGTGTCAAAGTTCGCATCGACGTAACCCTTTACGACGAACTCCTTTTCACCTCCATAATTGAGAAAATTCCTTAGTCCACTAGGTACTAAGGATAAGTTCGACCGCTGTCATGTGATCCATTCCCGGATCACTATTGTACCCCTTGACCAACTCATGGCAAGGCACACTTCATGTGCGGTACACAACATAGCATACTGTAGAGCCTACGTCTAAAGCATAGGGGACGACCTTCGTCCTTTCTCTCTCTTCTGCTGTGGTCAGGTCTTGAGTCTTACTCAATACTCACACCTTGTAACACAGCCAAGAACTCCTTCTTTGCTGATCTATTTTGAACTCTTTCAAAATCATGTCAAGGTGTGCGTTCTTTGAAAGTATCATCGGGCGTCTTGATCTATCTCTATAGATCTTGATGCCCAATATGTAAGTAGCTTTTATCCAGGTCTTCCTTTGAAAAACTCCTTTCAAACAACCCTTTATGCTTTCCAGAAATTTTACATCATTTCAGATCAACAATATGTCATTCACATATACTTATCAGAAATGTTGTAGCGCTCCCACTCACTTTATTGTAAATACAAGTTTCTAACAAACTTTGTATAAACCCAAAAACTTTGATCACTCCATCAAAGCGTATATTCTGACTCCGAGATGCTTGCTCTAGTCCTTGGAAGGATCGCTGGAGCTAGCATACCTTTTAGCATCCTTAGGATTGACAAAACTTTTCTGATTGTATCACATACAACCTTTCCTTCCGAAAACTGGTAAGGAAACTTGTTTTGACATCCATCTGCCAGATTTCATAAATGCAGCTAATGCTAACATGATTCCGACGGACTTAAGCATCGCTACGGATGAGAAAATCTCATCGTAGTCAACTCCTTGAACTTGTGAAAATACTCTTTGCCACAAGTCGAGCTTCATAGACGGTAACATTACCGTCCATGTCCGTCTTCTTCTTAAAGATTCATTTATCTCAATGGCTTGCCGATCATCGGGCAAGTTCACCAAAGTCCATGCTTTGTTCTGATACATGGATCCTATCTCGGATTTCATGGCTTCTAACCATTTGTCGGAATATGGGCCCACCATCGCTTCTCCATAGCTCGTAGGTTCATTGTTGTCTAGCAACATGACTTCCAAGACAGGATCACGTGCCACTCTGAAGTAGCACGCATCCTCGTCGTCCTACGAGGTTTGGTAGTGACTTGATCCGAAGTTTCATGATCACTATCATGAGCTTCCACTTCAATTGGTGTAGGTGCCACAGGAACAACTTCCTGTGCCCTGCTACACACTAGTTGAAGTGTCGGTTCAATAACCTTATCAAGTCTCCACCATCCTCCCACTCAATTCTTTCGAGAGAAACTTTTCCTCGAGAAAGGAACTGTTTCTAGAAGCAATTACCTTTGCTTCCAAATCTGAAATAGGAGGTATACCCAACTGTTTTTGGGTATTCTATGAAGACGCATTTATCCGCTTTGGGTTCGAGCTTATCAGCCTGAAACTTTTTCACATAAGCATCGCAGCCCCAAACTTTTAAGAAACGACAACTTAGGTTTCTCTAAACAGTGTCGTCTTAACGGAATTGCGTGGTGCCCCCTTTTAAAGTGAATGCGGTTGTCTCTAATGCCTAACCCATAAACGATAGTGGTAATTCGATAAGAGACATCATGGCATGCACCATATCCAATAGGGTGCAGTTATGATGTTCGGACACACCATCACACTATGGTGTTCCAGGCGGTATTAATTGTGAAACACTTTCCACAATGTCTTAATTGTGTGCCAAACTCGTAACTCAGATACTCATCTCTATGATCATATCACAGACATTTTATCCTCTTGTCACGACGATCTTCAACTTCACTCTGATATTACTTGAACCTTTCAATAATTCAGACTTGTGTTTCATCAAGTAAATACACTCAGCATCTACTCAAATCATCTTGTGAAGTAAGAACATAACGATATCCACTGCATGCCTCAGCACTCATTGGACTGCATACATCAAAATGTATTACTTCCAATAAGTTGCTCTCTTGTTCCATCTTACTGAAAACGAGGCCTTTCAGTCATCTTGCCCATGTGGTATGATTTGCATGTCTCAAGTGATTCAAAATCAAGTGAGTCCAAACGATCCATCTGCATGGAGTTTCTTCATGCATATATACCAATAGACATGGTACACATGTCTCAATCTTTTCAAAAACGACTGAGTCCAAAGATCCATCTACATGGAGCTTCTTCATGCGTTCTATACCAATATGACTCAAGTGGCAGTGCCACAAGTATGTGGTACTATCATTACTATCTTATATCTTTTGGCATGAACATGTGTATCACTGCGATCGAGATTCATTTTAGGTGCAAGACCATTGAAGGTATTATTCAAATAAACAGAGTAACCATTATTCTCCTTAAATGAATAACCATATTGCGATAAACATAATCCAATCATGCTCAACGCAAACACCAAATCTCGATGGTAGAGGGAGCATGCGATGCTTGATCACATCAACCTTGGAAACACTTCCAACACATATCGTCATCTCACCTTTAGCTAGTCTCCGTTTATTTCGCAGCTTTTATTTCGAGTTACTAACACTTAGCAACCGAATCGGTATCTAATACCCTGGTGCTGCTAGGAGTACTAGTAAAGTACACATTCATATAACGTATATCCAATATACTTCTGTCGACCTTGCCTGCCTTCTCATCTACCAAGTATCTAGGGTAGTACTGCTTCAGTGACCGTTCCCCTCATTACAGAAGCACTTAGTCTCGGGTTTGGGTTCAACCTTGGGATTCTTCACTAGAGCAGCAAACGATTTGCTGTTTCATGAAGTATCCCTTTTGCCCTTGCCCTTCTAGGAACTAGTGGTTTTACTAACCATCAACAATTGATGCTCCTTCTTGATTTCTACTTTCGCGGTGTCAAACATCGCGAATAGCTCAAGGATCATCATAACTATCCCTGATATGTTATAGTTCATCACGAAGCTCTACTAGCTTGGTGGCAGTGACTATGGAGAACCATCACTATCTCATCTGGGAGATTAACTCCCACTCGATTCAAGCGATTGTGGTACTCAGACAATCTGAGCACATGCGCAACGATTGAGCTTTTCTCCCTTAGTTTGCAGGCTTAAGAAACTTGTCAGAGGTCTCATACCTCTTGACGTGGGCACTAGTCCGAAATCCCAATTTCAGTCTTCGGAACATCTCATATGTTCTGCGACGTTTCAAAAACCGTCTTTGGTGCCACAATTCTAAACCGTTAGCATTACGCACTGAACTATCACGTAGTCATCAAAACGTGTATGTCAGATGTTTCGCAACATCTACAGACGACGCTGAGGTTCAGCACACCGAGCGGTGCATTAAGGACATAAGCCTTCTGTGCAGCAATGAGGACAATCCTCAGTTTACGGACCCAGTCCGCATAATTGCTACTACCAACTTTCAACTAAATTTTCTCTAGGAACTTATTTTAAACAGTAGAACTAAAGCGTATGACATAATTCGCAAAGACCTTTTGACTATGTTCATGATAATGAAGTTCATCTGATTATTGAACTCCCACTCAGATAGACATCCCTCTAGTCATCTAAGCGATACATGATCCGAGTCAAACTAGGCCGTGTCCGATCATCACGTGAGACGGACTAGTCATCATCGGTGAACATCTCCATGTTGATCGTATCTTCTATACGACTCATGCTTGACCTTTCGGTCTCTTGTGTTCCGAGGCCATGTCTGTACATGCTAGGCTCGTCAAGTCAACCTAAGTGTTTTGCATGTGTTCCGAGGCCATGTCTGTACATGCTAGGCTCGTCAACACCCGTTGTATTCGAACGTTAGAATCTATCACACCCGATCATCACATGGTGCTTCGAAACAACGAACCTTCGCAACGGTGCACAGTTAGGGGGAACACTTTCTTGAAATTTAAGTGAGGGATCATCTTACTTACTACCGTCGTTCTAAGCAAATAAGATGCATAACATGATAAACATCACATGCAATCAAATAGTGACATCATATGGCCAATATCATTTTGCTCCTTTGATCTCCATCTTCGGGGCACCATGATCATCTTTGTCACCGGCATGACACCATGATCTCCATCATCATGATCTCCATCATTGTGTCTTCACGAAGTTGTCACGCCAATGATTACTTCTACTTCTATGGCTAACGCGCTTAGCAATAAAGTAAAGTAATTACATGGTGTTATTCATTGACACGCAGGTCATACAATAAATTAAAGACAACTCCTATGGCTCCTGCCGGTTGTCATACTCATCGACATGCAAGTCGTGATTCCTATTACAAGAATATGATCAATCTCATACATCATATATCACATCTTCTGGCCATATCACATCACATAGCACATGCTGCAAAAACAAGTTAGACGTCCTCTAATTGTTGTTGCAAATTTTTACGTGGCTTGTATAGGTTTCTAGCAAGAACGTTTCTTACCTACGTAAAACCACAACATGATATGCCAATTTCTATTTACCCTTCATAAGGACCCTTTTCATCGAATCCGTTCCGACTAAAGTGGGAGAGACAGACACCCGCTAGCCACCTTATGCAACTAGTGCATGTCAGTCGGTGGAACTTGTCTCACGTAAGTGTACGTGTAAGGTCGGTCCGGGCCGCTTCATCCCACAATGCCGCCGAAACAAGATAAGACTAGTAGCGGCAAGAAGAATTGACAACATCGACGCCCACAACTACTTTGTGTTCTACTCGTGCATAGAAACTACGCATAGACCTAGCTCATGATGCCACTGTTGGGGAACGTAGCAGAAATTCAAAATTTTCTACGCATCACCAAGATCAATCTATGGAGTAATCTAGCAATGAGGGGAAGGGGAGTGCATCTACATACCCTTGTAGATCGCGATGCGGAAGCGTTGCAAGAACGCGGATGAGGGAGTCGTACTCGTAGCGATTCAGATCGCGGTTGATTCCGATCTAAGCACCGAAGAACGGTGCCTCCGCGTTCAACACACGTGCAGCCCGGTGACGTCTCCCACGCCTTGATCCAGCAAGGAGAGAGGGAGAGGTTGGGGAAGACTCCATCCAGCAGCAGCACGACGGCGTGGTGGTGATGGAGGAGCATGGCAATCCCGCAGGGCTTCGCCAAGCACCGCGGGAGAGGAGGAGGAGGGAGAGGGGTAGGGCTGCACCGAAAGAGAGACGTTCTCGTGTGTCTTGGGCAGCCCAAACCTCAACTATATATAGGGGGGGAGGGGGCTGCGCCCCCCTTAGGGTTTCCACCCCCAAGAGGAGGCGGCCAGCCCTAGATCCCATCAAGGGGGGCGGCCAAGGGGAGGAGAGGGGGGGCGCCCCACTAGATGGGCCCTAAGGCCCATCTGGACCTAGGGTTTGCCCCCTCCCATTCTCCCATGCGCCTTGGGCCTTGGTGGGGGGGGCGCACCAGCCCACCTGGGGCTGGTCCCCTCCCACACTTGGCCCACGCAGCCTTCTGGGGCTGGTGGCCCCACTTGGTGGACCCCCGGGACCCTCCCGGTGGTCCCGGTACATTACCGATTTCACCCGAAACTTTTCCGGTGACCAAAACAGGACTTCCCATATATAAATCTTTACCTCCGGACCATTCCGGAACTCCTCGTGACGTCCGGGATCTCATCCGGGACTCCGAACAACATTCGGTAACCACGTACATACTTTCCCTATAACCCTAGCGTCATCGAACCTTAAGCGTGTAGACCCTACGGGTTCGGGAACCATGCAGACATGACCGAGACGTTCTCCGGTCAATAACCAACAGCGGGATCTGGATACCCATGTTGGCTCCCACATGTTCCACGATGATCTCATCGGATGAACCACGATGTCGGGGATTCAATGAATCCTGTATGCAATTCCCTTTGTCTAACGGTATGTTACTTGCCCGAGATTCGATCGTCGGTATCCCTATACCTTGTTCAATCTCGTTACCGGCAAGTCTCTTTACTCATTCCGTAACTCACATCATCCCGTGATCAACTCCTTGGTCACATTGTGCACATTATGATGATGTCCTACCGAGTGGGCCCAGAGATACCTCTGCGTTTACACGGAGTGACAAATCCCAGTCTCGATTCGTGCCAACCCAACAGACACTTTCGGAGATACCCGTAGTGCACCTTTATAGCCACCCAGTTACGTTGTGATGTTTGGCACACCCAAAGCATTCCTACGGTATCCGGGAGTTGCACAATCTCATGGTCTAAGGAAATGATACTTGACATTAGAAAAGCTCTGAGCAAACGAACTACACGATCTTGTGCTAGGCTTAGGATTGGGTCTTGTCCATCACATCATTCTCCTAATGATGTGATCCCGTTATCAACGACATCCAATGTCCATGGTCAGGAAACCGTAACCATCTATTGATCAACGAGCTAGTCAACTAGAGGCTTACTAGGGACATGGTGTTGTCTATGTATCCACACATGTATCTGAGTTTCCTATCAATACAATTCTAGCATGGATAATAAACGATTATCATGAACAAGGAAATATAATAATAACCAATTTGTTATTGCCTCTAGGGCATATTTCCAACAGCAACTCCAATTGATAAGCCACCAGTCCACGACGGGCCAGAATGCGGAAAGGACCAATGTAGCGCGGAGCTAGCTTGCCCTTGACTCCGAACCGATGAGTGCCTCTCAAAGGAGTGACACGCAGATAAGCTTGTTCACCAGGTTGATAAGTTGAACCCCAGTGTTTCCGGTCATAGTTGCTCTTCTGGCGAGACTGGGCCGCCTTGAGATTATCCCGGACAATGCGAACCTGCTCTTCAGCTTGTTGAATAATGTCTGGACCAATGAGCGTCCGTTCCCCAGTTTCTGACCAATTCAGAGGGGTTCGGCACTTACGTCCATATAGCACTTCAAAGGGTGCCATCTTCAAGCTGGCTTGATAGCTGTTGTTATAAGAGAACCCCGCATAAGGGAGAGATTCTTCCCACTTCTTGCTGAAAGAAGTAACACAAGCTCGAAGCATGTCTTCAAGAATTTGATTGACTCGCTCGACTTGGCCTTGGTATTGGGGATGATAAGCAATGCTCCAGGTAATATGAGTTCCCATTGCCTTTTGGAAACTATCCCAGAACTTCGAAGTGAAAATACTTCCGCGGTCTGAACTGATCTCCTTCGGAATGCCGTGGAGTGACACAATTCTGGAGATATACAAGTTTGCTAATTGACTAGCAGTGATAGTCTCCTTGACTGGCAGAAAGTGAGCAACCTTCGAGAATTGGTCGATGACGACAAAGATAGCATCGTTACCTTTCTGAGACTTGGGAAGGCGAGTGACGAAGTCCATTTGGATCTTATCCCATTTCCATTCAGGAATCGGAAGCGGTTGTAGAAGTCCAGCCGGTTTCTGATGTTCTGCTTTGACGCGACGACAAACGTCACATTCTTCGATATATCGAGCAATGTCTTGCTTCATTTTAGACCACCAGTACTTCTGACGGATGCCTAGATACATCTTCGTACTTCCTGGATGAATAGAGAGAGGGGTGTCATGCGCTTCTTTCATCACCTTCTCTGTCATATGCTCGAACTGGGGTACTACAATGCGATCTCTGAAGTATAAGGTTCCATCTTCACCAAGTGAGAAATCTCTGGATTTCTCTAAGGCAAGATCCTTTTTCATCAGATCAACATGAGCATCTTTGGCTTGAGCGGACTTAATTGCTTTCAGAAGAGTTGGTTCCAAGACAAGGTTATTCAGAGAACCCTGTGGAACTAGTTGAAGGTTCAGCTTGCATAGCTCTTCATAAAGGCGGGGTTGAGCTTTGAAGACCATGTGATTGTTGCAATAAGATTTACGGCTCAGGGCATCGGCATTACATTAGCCTTGCCAGGGGTATAGGATATACCGCAGTTGTAGTCAGCAATAGCTTCCATCCATCGCTGCTGACGGAGGTTCAGATCTGGTTGAGTAAACATGTACTTCAGACTCTGATGATCGGTGAAGATCTCGCAACGATTACCGAGAAGGTACTGTCACCATAGCTTCAGTGCAAAGATAACCGCAGCAAGCTCGAGGTCATGAACTGGGTAGTTCTCTTCATGAGGATGCACTTGACGGGAGGCATAAGCAATCACTCTGCGCTCTTGCATTAGGACACAGCCTAATCCTTGTCGTGAAGCGTCGCAATAGATGACGAAGTCCTTGCGAGAATCAGGGGGAGCAAGCACTGGGGCAGAAGTCAGCTTGTCCTTGAGTGTCTGGAAACTTTCCTGACAATTGTCTATCCAATCGAACTTAACGCCCTTGTGAAGCAGATTAGTCAGGGGCTTGGCAATCTTGGAGAAGTTCTCGACGAAACGGCGGCAATAACTGGCAAGTCCGAGAAAGCTTCTGACTTGCTTGACAGTATTCGGAGGGGTCCAGTCAAGAATAGCCTGAACGCGCTCTGGGTTGACGGCAATACCATCCTTGGAGATGACATGCCCAAGGTAGGTTACTTCGGGAAGCCAGAATTCGCACTTGGAATACTTGGCATAAAGTTGGTGCTCTCGAAGCTTTTCAAGAACAAGGCGAAGATGTTCAGCATGTTCTTCTTTATTCTTCGAATATACCAGAATATCATCCAGATAGACTACGACGAACTTGTCGAGGTAATCCATGAATATGTAGTTCATCAGACGAGAGAATGTGGCTGGAGCATTGGTCAAGCCAAAAGACATGATGGTGTACTCGTAAGAACCATAACGAGTGACGAATGCGGTCTTTGGAATATCCTCTTCACGAACATGGATCTGGTGGTAACCCAACCTCAAGTCGAGTTTAGAGAATATCGATGAACCAGCCAGTTGATCATACAGATCATTGATCCGAGGAAGGGGATATTTGTTCTGAATTGTAGCTTGGTTGATAGGATGGTAGTCTTGGACCAAATGGTTCGTTCCATCCTTCTTCTTGACGAAGAGAGAAGGTGCTCCCCAAGCAGAGGAACTTGGACGAATGAAACCCTTGCGAAGAGATTTGTTGATTTCCTCCTTAAGTTCAAGGAGTTCATGAGGTGGCATCTTGTAGGGTCGTTTGGCAATAGGAACGGTGCCTGGTTTCAAGTCGATGACGAACTCGACAGCCCGGGCAGGGGGTATTCCTGGAAGTTCTTCTGGAAAGACGTCTTGGAAATCGCGAACGACTGGAATCTTTTCAACTCCCTCAATAGGTGCTGCGTTCAACGCATTCAAGACATAAAGTCGTGCTTCAGCGTTTTGAACAAGCTGAGCATGGTAGCTTACTATCTCATCGGAAGGATGTAGGAGGTGAACGACCTTGGTGGCACAAACGATAGAAGCAGTATGTGCTTTCAACCATTCCATTCCCAGAATGAGGTCAATATTGGAAGACTCCAGAATAATGGGAGAAACAAGGAATTCCAGCCCTTCAATCTCAACGGGAACGTCGCGACCAATCATGGTAGTTTGACATCGGCCCGCAGGGGTGCGTACCATTATTGGAGTGTTCATGGGCTCGCATCGAATGTCGTGTGCGTATGCAAAATTTTCTGACATGAATGAATGTGATGCCCCTGAATCGAATAAAACTGAAGCTGGTACTGAATTAACAAGGAGAGTACCCATCACAGTAGCAGGCTGGTCTTGAGCTTCATTCAAATCAATGTTGTTAGCCTGCCCACGACCATAAGGTCGGGCATTGTTGTTGCGGGGTTGATTGTTACCACGACCCGCAGCAGGAAGAGCCAGTTGGTTCTGATTCTGAGGACATTTCCTGGAGCGGTGACCTGGAAGGCCACACTTGAAGCATAAACCATCATTGGGGTTGGGATCAGGAGCTTGGGGTGGTACAGCTCGAAGAGGCTGCCTCTGCGATGGAGGAGGCAGACGAAGTGCAGAATAGGACTGTCTTGGTGCAGGTGCAGTTGGGCGGTACATGCTATGGGGGATCCATATCCGACGCTTCTGCGCTGACGGGCCCGAAGATGAGCCAGCGTCACGGCTGCGCCTGAGGGATCCCTGGTGTTCCTAAAGACCAGTCTCGACATGAATAGCCTTGTTCACCAAGGTGGCGAAGTCGACAAAGTCATGAACAAGCAGTGCTAGCTTGATATCAGGGTGGAGTCCATCACGAAACTTCTCTTGCTTACGAGCATCAGTTGCAATGTCTTCTTCAGCATAACGAGACAAGTCCAAGAATTCCCGCTGATAAGCATCTACAGACTTGTTGCCTTGGGTGAGGTTGCGAAACTCTCGCTTCTTCTTGTCCATGATTCCCTGAGGAATGAAGCGGGCACGGAAAGCGGCTTGGAAATCCGGCCAAGTGATGACCGTTCCAGCAGGTAGGGTACGCCTGTGGCTGTCCCACCATTGAGCAGCGGGACCCTTCAGAAAGAATGATGCAAAGGTGACATAGCTAGCAAGGGCCACACTAGCAGACTCCATTTCATACGTGATGTCGCGGAGCCAGTCATCAGGATCAAGGGGCTGAGTTGAGCTGCGGTAAATAGTTGGGTTGAGGCGCATGAAGTCCTGCAGAGTTACTGGGGTTGGCTGTTGATTCATGTTCGGATGAGGAAACTGAGCCATCATTCCTTCCATGAACTGGCGGTTCAGCTCAAATTGTTGCATCATTCCAGCAAAGAATTCGGGCGGTGGTGGATCGTTGGCACCACGGCCATGACCAGCGGGTCTAACCATCCTGCTAACATGTAACAGGGGGTAGTTTAGCATTGAGCATTTGCAAAGACAAGGATCATTCATGATGAAACAAGCATAATGAAAGAGGTACGATGGATACCACTTCGTAGTCAACACGACAGTGTGTGTACTATTCAGAAACTATTCTAAGAACTATGGCTTATCCAACTTTGGGGTGAATGTGGTCACGGGATCCTAATGTTAGAGTTAGTAAATTCATTTAACCCGAATGGTAGAGAGATCAGAGTCCCAGAGTATAGACGAGGAGTAAAAGATCCTAATACCACCCAATGGCGACGTGGGCCCGTAAGACACACAGCCATGTTAGTAAAAGTTTTTTAGTGACTAGACTCAACTTCGGCCAAGGAGTTGGAAAGGGGGCTACCTACAGGCAGTCGGCTCTAATACCAACTTGTGACGCCCTCGATTCAATCGTACAGTAATCATACACGCAAATGTGTACGATCAAGATCAAGGACTCACGGGAAGATATCACAACACAACCCTAGACACAAATTAAAATAATACAAGCTTTATATTACAAGCCAGAGGCCTCGAGGGCTCGAATACACAAGAGTCAGCGGAAGCAGCAGTATCTGAGTACAGACATAAGTTAGACAAGCTTGCCTTAAGAAGGCTAGCACAAAAGTAGCAACGATCGAAAAGGCAAGGCCTCCTGCCTGGGAGCCTCCTAACTACTCCTGGTCGTCGGCGGCCTCCACGTAGTAGTAGGCACCCTCAGTGTAGTAGCAGTCGTCGTCGAAGGTGACGTCTGGATCCTAGGCTCCAACATCTGGTTGCATCAACCGGAAAGAAGAAGAAAGGGGCAAAGCAACCGTGAGTACTCATCCAAAGTACTCGCAAGCAAGGATCGACACTACATATGCATCGGTATCAATGAAATGGGTTGAATCTGTGGACTGGACTGTAGAATGCCAGAAGAGAAGGGGGGAAGCCTAGCCTATCAAAGACTAGCATATTCAAGCGTCTTGCAGCATCAAAAGAGATAAGAGTAGCATATAGTAAAGTAGTAGTAGTGTTATCAACCTCGGCCAGAGATCCTTTCTCGACTCCCTGCGAGAAAGGAATCCCAGAGCCATACTATCCAATTCTCATCACAAGTATCCAATTCTAGTTGTATCGATCGGGATACAACTCCAAGTGTCCGTTACCGTAGGACAGGCTATCGATAGATGTTTTCTTCCCTGCAGGGGTGCACCAACTTACCCACCACGCTTGATTAACTCCGGCCGGACACACTTTCCTGGGTCATGCCCGGCCTTAGCCAAACAATACGCCGCAACCCGACCTAGGCTTAATAGAGAGGTCAGCACGCCGGACTAAACCTATGCCCCCAGGGGTCATGGGCCATCGGCCCGGGAACTCCTGCACGTTGCGTACGCGGCCGGTGAGCAGACCTAGCAACCTCCTTCAAAAAGGCAGGTGCTTACGCAGTCCAACCCGGCGCGCGCCGCTGAGTCGCTGACGTCTATTAAGCTTCGACTGATGTATACGACGCAGAACGCCCATACTATGCCCACGTGATGGTTAGTGCTATCAGGCCAGAGGCCCCTCGGATCAAATATCCAAATCGTAGTGGATTAGGAGCACGCGGTAACAAGCAGAGACTCACGAAAGATGTGACCCCGTTGCCCCGTCTCGAGGACTTGCGGCAAGGTCTAGGAATGCCCGGCCACGCCTCGTAATTATCTCGCGGGCACCCTCCAGGTCAACCCTACTCCACATCACTCGCGGGTACCCCTCAGGGCCGACCCGCCCTTCCAACTAACAGTTGTAAAGTCCAAGTATCCGTGTGTTCAAACATCAAGGGGAAAACCCGAGGAATCACCCCCGGTGAATTCCACTCGATGTAATCATCAAGGTGAACGTAAGAGGATCCACCCTCGAGGTTCACACTTGAGGGGTTGCACGACAGAGCCGTATCGGAAGTCGTTAAGGAGGAAATCACCCTCAATGACCACGACCGAATAGCTACACTACAGGGTTAACATCAGAAGTGCTGATGAGGTCTCACCCTCGGCACTCGATAGTAACCCAGTAGTGTCAAGCAACTAAGGGGGAAGTGATGTGCGGTGTCAGGGCCTGGTCTTCGATCCCATTGATCGGGTCTTCGACGATGAAGCAGGGGCAACAAGGACAAGGTGGGGATCACTGATGGATCACTAACCAACCTATACTAAGTAGTTTAGGATAAGCAGGTAAGGTATAATGAGCAGGTTACAAAAGCAGGCTATGCATCAGAATAGGAGCAAACAATAACAGTAGCAAAATCTAATGCAAGCATGAGAGAATGGAATGGGCGATATCGGAATGATCAAATGGGGGGGCTTGCCTGGAATCTCTGCTGAAAGAGAAGAAGGTTCGTTGTCGATGTAGTCGATCACAGGGGTGGCATCGGTCTCGGGGTCTACCGGAGAGAAGAGGGGGAAGAAACAATAAATATAAAGCAAGCATAGCATCACAAAGCATAACATGGCAATATGTTGTGCCGGGTGTGGCCTAACGTATGGCTACACGATAAAGGTGAAGGGGGGATTCAACCGGGAATGTATTCCTGGTTCCGGACCTGTGTCACACAGATGACCGGAGGGGGAATGTTCCATGTTCAGAAAGTTAGAGGCATCTGACAGGTAAACGGATCGCGCATCCGGATTCGTTGGATTTTTCTGAGCAACTTTCATATGTAAAACATTTTCATCCGAGTTACGGTTTATTTTCTATGAATTTTCAAAGATTAAACCATTTTCAAAAATTATTTGACTTAACAGAAAAGAAATATTGCACCAGCATGACGTCATAGTGACGTCAACAGTCAACAGCCGCACTGACGAGGTCAAACCTCCCTAGTAGGGCCCACCTGTCATTGGCAGTGGGCTAACAGTACTTCATTTTAATTTAAATAGAGTAATTAGTGACTAGACCCCACTAGTCAGTGACTCATTGGTTTAGCTAATTATGCTTATTTAGGAAAATGTTTTAATTAGGTTAATTATGCGGGGAGGCGTGTCAGTGGCACTGAGTGCCCAGTCAGCATAGTTGACCACGGTCAACGTGGTCAACTGGGTCCAGGGGGCCCACGGGCAGCGACCGAGAGGCGGGCCCTGCCGGTGCCAGGTCAGCACCGGCGCCGGAGCAACGCCGGCGAGGCCATCCGCGGTGGCCGAACGTCGGAGACGGCCGGAATTCGCCTACAGGGGGCCAACACGGGCGCGGGCGGGCGCGTTCGAACGGGGAGAGCCCGCCACGTCGCGTGGTGAGGCCGGCCGGAGCTGGAGCTGCCGGAAACGGTGCCGGCGATGAGTGGAGACAGTGGTGGCGTTCGGGACCTCGTCAGGATCGCGCTACGAGGCACCAGAGAGCGCGTGCTATGGTGCGTTCGGACACGCGAGTCGAGCGGCAACGACTGGTGGTAGTGACGGCCGCCGAGGGGCACTATGGCGACGGCGGCGAGCTCACGAGCGCCGGCCGGCATCAGGACTCGTCGGGGCGGCGCTAGGGGCACGTGAGGGGGGTGTGCGTGCGTGCGTTGTGCTCCTGGGAGCACCAGGAGCACGATGGTGGCCTCGGGTGACCACGACAGCCACCACAGCGCCGGCGACGAGTTCAACAGCGGAGCAAAGCTCCGGCAATGACATGGCGGCGGCAACCGCAAGCTACGGCGAAAAGCAGGCGGCCAGAGGGAGGGGAAGAGAGGGGAAAGCTCACCGAGCGGCTAAGAAAAGCCCTCGACAGGTTTGGAGCAGCAGAGCGGAGCAGATCGGCGGCGGCGGTGCGTCGGGATCCGAGGAGGAAGAACATGGCCTGCAGGCGATGCAGGGCTCCTCGGCTCCCTCCAGCGGCTCCAGAAGACGCGGCAGTCCATGGCGATGCCAACGAGCACGGCAGGCCGCGTCGAAGGCACGGTGGCCGCGGAGGTCACGAAGACGCGGCGGCGATGGCGCTCGAAGGTGGATGGGGAACGAGGGGAGAGGCAGTGAGCGGGGGAGGATCTGGTGGGGAGAGGGAGAGGCGGAATGGACGGGGGGGGAGTGGGAGAATGGCCCGAGGCGCCGGGGGCGTGGAGGCCTTATCCTCCCCCTCATCGTCGACGGCGAGGCGGTCCGGGGCGACCGCGCCCCTGTAGTGGCGGGGTTGGTCAAACAGGGAAGGCGACCCGGGGTAAGGTGGGCCGGCCAGTGCAATGGGCTAAGGCCCAGGGAGGCAGGGGGCTCTTTTCTCTCTCCCCTCTCCTTTTTCCTTTTTAATTTCTTTTCTGTTTTTTCAGTAGCTTTTGCATCTTCTTTTTAGACACTAATGACTTTGCAAAATTATGCCACTGGCCAAGATAATTTCAAAGAATTATTGTGCACTGCCACAAAAAGGTTGTGAGACTTTAGAAGTAGTTTGCAAATTTTGTAATTTAATAAGGCATTTAAATTATTGCTTAGGTCACTGTTATAAGTAGTTTAGGCCACTTAAACACTTTGCAAAAATGTTGGTTCACCACCAATATTAGTTGTGGATTATTTGGCACATGATGAACATTTTAGTTTTCATGTTTGAGCAATTTTGAATTTCACTCAGAAATTGAAATTGAATTCAACTGGATTTGAAATGGAATATTGATTAAAATGACTAAGCACTGTTATAGCAAAATGATTAGCTTGATCTCAGGGATTACTGTAGCATCATTACACCGGGGTGTTACAGTTTACCTTCAGTTTATGGAGAAACAGATGTCCGGACCGGTCCACGGGCCGATGAGGTGCCACATTGGATGACAAATCGGGTCCGAACCATTCGGTCCAAGGGTTGCGGGCGGTCTAGGGGTCCGCGTCAGAGTTACGCTGACCGGCATGAGTGCGCGGTGACCGCTTCGAGCAAACAAGGTTTTTTCGGATGAGAAGATTTATCGGTGGGACCGGGGTGGCGGACGCATGCGTGGCAGCGGTCCGAATGCCGGTAAAACCCCCTGGTTTGCCTCCAGTTTGCGGAGAAACATATATACGGACCTGTTCACGGATCGATGGGGTACGTTGGATGGTAAATCAGGTCCGAACAGTTTGGTCCGTACTGTTGTGGGCGGTTTACGGGTCCGCGCCATAGATACGCTAACTAACTACAGTAATCTGCTAGCTTGGTACGGGGCAAGTAAAAATCTAAGGCCAAGTGCATTGTATGTGTTGTTCCCACAGCTAACTGAATTACTTGACCGAGATTAGTTACAAGTTAATCTCGGACAACTGGACATGCATGGTGCAAGTGCAACCGTGCATGCAAGCAATACAGTATGGCGTCAGCGGTGTGACAAGCCATATTTGCAAGATTTGCAAGGCTTTAAACAACTAGATTTGATCCCTGGACTGCCATGTGCACCCTGTCAGTCAGGCCCAGGGGATAACTGCACCCTCATTCTGTATGTACTGCACTGGAGCATCATAACTCATGCTTAGTACAAGAACTAAGCAAAAAAAACGTTGTTAACAAAGGCAAGCTATATTACTTTCTTGACAAAGAAACTTAAACAGAGCTATATTACTGGCTCAAGTGCTGGTTAAACTATATTATGAGAATAAAAGCAAGTGCTTTCGTCAGATAACCATGGTTTGGGATGACAGGATCTCTGTTTCGACGGCATGCATGCACAAGAAAGGAAGAAGTTTTCAGACCTTTTTTCATGTGTGAAGGTTCAGTGTATGCAGATGAAGAAGGAGCTCTTCTTTTGTGCGCCCATTGGTCAGGTCAGAGCATATTTATAGTTTATACTGTTGTGCCTGCATAAACTGGGAAGGATAAAAAAGCATCATGCACCCGGGTTAATCATTACGTGCTCTTATTATAAGTTTTACAAGGATTCTATAGCTTGTATGCGGCATGGGACTTGGCACCCGCAATTAACCGTTGCAGTTTTGGGGCTTCCAAAGGGGAAGCTCTGCAACCATTGAATTCAGGTACAGATAGCACTAACTGTAAACCAGTTCGAAGCATGGTGACAAGAAGCATTCTAAAAGAGAGCCAGTCTGCTTGACCGAGATTTGGGTTCAGTCCATGGGGGTTGAAGAATCTTGCAGAACATAATGTTGTGTTTATAGCCTTGGTGGTGGTGGCAGCAGGAACAAGCAGCCCAGCTTGGGAGGAGGGGAGAAGAAAAGGGAAGAGGGGAGAAGCCCTCTTGTGAGCCCTGAACTAAAGAGCGGGGAAAAGTAGATGGGCACACACATGTCCTCCTTAATGCAGATCACCCCCCACCTGTGATTGTGATTGCGAATTGTGATCCATGAAACATTTGTTTATTGATTTGTTCCGCTCCATGATGACCCGATGCTTCACTCGGTCACATCTCTCATTTTCTGTTGGAACCAGTCACATCTCTTTGGGAGTCCCAACTCACAAGTTGATAGCAGAATGGATGGTGTACGCCACATCCCTTTTTCCGTTGATTTGATCCAACAACCACCTCCACTCAACGACGCTTCAAAGTTCAGATTAACTAACTGAAACTGAACCTACCACATCTTTGTTGGGTATTGTCAAAATTTAATTATGATTGCTGGCTTGGTTGCCTCAAGAATCAAGATGAATGCTAGGTAGAGAGAGTCAAAATGTTGCTGCAATGCCTCAAGATCCCAAAACAAGAATTTTTATAGTATCTATCCTTTTATGGCAGCGGTGAGTGAGTAAAACTAACTAGATTTTGTCTGAAAGACATGTGCCAAGGGGACCAACAAGGTGGCCGGGTAAGAATCCAATGGAACAGTAAATAGGGTGCATGGCCATGGCCCCCTTATTAATTAACTCTGCCAGTGGGGAGGTGAAATTGGCCATGTGGGCAGTTAGACTACCCACAGTGAGAGTAACATAGATAGTAACATCACACATATCTAGATAAAATAGATGATGTGGCAAGTGATAAATGAAGAAATGGAGAAAAGTGGTAACATAGCTAGTTACCAGTAGTATGAGTAACATCACACATATCAAGGCAAAATGAGTCTATAGCCTACTAAATAAAGTGTTGCATGTTACCACACATATGTTACTCCCCACTATAGAGGTAGTAACATAGACTAGCATGTTACTAGTCTATGTTACTACCCATTATGGCCAGTCTTAAATTCTGTGACCGTACTGCGGTTAGGGCAATTTGGGACACGGCGAGGATCGGACAGCAGAAAAGCTAAGAGATGGAATGGATGAGTAGATCCTTGCACAGCCAATTGGTCTATGTTAGATCGAGATCGAGTGGCTACTAATGGGAATAATGCATTTAGTTTGGTGGACCGGGCTGACCAGAGTACTTTCTTAATGAGTTGTTTTTTCTTTATTTTCAGAGTCTTTGCCTTGAGAGTTGAGATATGGATGGTTTGGAGTGGAAGGCAAGCAAGGCAGCTCAACTGTAATTCTGTAAACATATCAACTGAAGGTATCTAGTATCATTTTTTCCATGTTCACGGTATTGAATTATTAATGCTTCAGCCAGTTACTATAAAAGTATGGAAGTATGAAGTGATGGAGAGAGGCGTGCAATATATTTCAATAGGCAGAAACATAAAGTAAGCATCTGTTGCAATTTCCAGGGATGCAAAATACGAAAATAAATTCCACAGCGGGTAAATTTTAGAGCAACCATTTCACTTAAGAAGTACTCCCTCTGTTTTAAAAATAAGTGTCGCGGTTTTAGTCCATTCTTAAATTTTTCTTGGCGGTGTTTGTGTTCGGGTGCAGACATTCAACTCACGCAAGGTAAAATGTTAAACCCCCCGAAAAGAAAACACGCAGACAAAGTAAGAACAAAAGGATTTGAACAAGCAAGAGATGACACACGATTAGGTGAGGGCAAGAGGTCCACATTCCATCTCCCTGTACCAGGATCCAATTCATGGTGCTTTTATTGGCTTTGGTCGACCTGAGGCCTCTGTAAGTACACAATGATGCCACTGTTTGCTCTTAGTGCTGCCACTAAGCTGTACCATATGTGCTGATCTGTGGGGGGAAAGGCTGCAGCCTTTTTTATTAAAAACACGCGCACTTTTTCAGCCCCCAATTGCCAGCCTTTTCAGGTAGACAGAGCATCTCACAGACAGATCCATCATGGCAAAACATGGCTTTTTTGCCGCATAGGTTCTTCTGCGCTTTAGATTGATGGGCAGATGAGATGCGTCCAGGCACATGAGCTCCAACAACCCAGAGTTAAAGGCTTGCTCATGGCAACTTGGAAACTAGTGCCTTAGACATGCAGCATGCAATGGGTCTTGTGAGAAAGTTTTGGGGCACCCTGGCTTCTTTCTCTCAGTCATGGATCTGAATCCAGTGGTCACACAGCAGAGGCAAGGCTTGCATGGCATCTCCTTCTGCGGCTACTTGGTTAGCTTTCTGCAAGATCCTCCAAGAAGCATCATCTTCTCTCTTGATAGGCCGGAAATCAGCAAAATGAGGACTTAATCCTTTGAGTTATCGGCATACAAGCACACTGGAACGTAGAATAAGAAAATGACATCTTGAAAGGAAAGGAAAAACTGCAAATGGATCACAAAAGGACACAGCCAGTTTTTTTTTGCGAAAAAGGACACAGCCAGCTGATGGTTGCACTTGGCACTTGCAAGCATGGGTCAACCCGTTAATTACTGCTTTCAGGGAATCCCAGGTTAGCCTACTACTCGTATCTAGGGAGCATACAATGCTGAGGAAACACACACACTATAATTTGATCATCTTCACGTGAAGAGTATAATAGAATTTGATCGTCTCTCTTTCTGACTGTGTGTTAACCACAGCACCAGAGTAGGTGATAAGTGGGAAGAGGGAACAGGGCGTGTAGGTGTCAATCGCCGTAAGAAGTGTGTTTGTAATCTTTTGTGTGGTCGGCCATCTCGTTGCTCGGTTACTTTTTCTTGAGCCAATTGCTTGGTTACTTAGTTTCCCTTGCTTAGGGCATCTCCAACCGCCTGCGATTGTCTGAATCGCTCGGTACGGGCGTGTTTTGCCATCCAACATGGTCCTCCATCAGTCTGTTTGGCAGTTCGGACGCATTTTTCTCGTAAACTGGAGACAAGTCGAGGGGCTTTGCGGGCGGGCGTCCGGACCACTGACACGCCCATCTCTGACTAATCTGGCCCATCAAAACCCTTTCCCACGCCCGCGCGCTTTTTCGCCCAAAGCCAGCTGCCCGCATTCATGCCGGCCCAGAGAGAACACGATCACTCACTGGAGCCGGCATTGTAGCGGCTTGCCAGCCAAGAGCGCCACCTACTGCTCACCCGATGTGCACGCCTTCTCTCCGGATTGAAACGACATCCATCTGCCCGCCTACCTTCATTAAACCGGCGCGTGTGCCGAGGAACCTACTCCGGCGCGCCGAGCGCCACACGTCCATTCCTGTACCGGCGTGCATTAAACACCTCTTCAGCCGGCTCCTCGCATTTGCCCGCTATACAAACGTGTCCAGACGTCGGGTAAGAACCACAACTCACCTCCGCTCTCTCCATCTCCTCCTTGTACAACACCCGCCATGCCCTCCGGCGAACAGAAGGAGTTCTTCGGCATTGCGGCTGCCTAGGTTGTCCGACGAGCCAGCTCGATACAAATTGGCTTGTCGGCAAACCCTCCAGATCTGGCGCCACCGCCATCACCATCGCCACCCTCTCCTCGCCCATGCAGAGTAGATAACGTCGTCTCTCGGCAAATCTGCCTCGAGCAATGGTGGCAACGTGTCCGGCAGGTGCGGAAAGAAGCCATATCCACAGAGGTCAACATGTCTACGACCACCTCGGACAGTGTGGAAAAGTAGATCATGGGAGGCCGCCGTCGCTTGGGCCCCACGAACGCCACCACCACCACGTCGCCGAGTTATACAACCGGTGTCTTGCCCGGTGAGCCGGGGGTGTAGACCACGGCGATCGTCTTCCACCGCCCAAAAACCAACTCTCATTCGTGCTTCATGGAAGCGGAGGAAGGCTACTCTGTTGAAAATATGCCCTAGTGCCAATAATATTGTATTATTATATTTCCATGTTTATAACTAAAGAGTTTATATTGTATACTATAGCTGCTATGATCTTGGAATAAGCGATCTAATGGAAAACTCATATGCACATGTGCAATTATAAATGGTAAAACCTGACTTTAAGTCTCGCCTTTAGACTAGCTCAAGTGTTGTTAGTGATCATGTTTTCCGAATCTTAGGATGTCGTTAAGTGTGACGATGGTCCTAAAACAACTTTGAGGATATGACATTGGAAGAACGATATTACTGAATCAAACCAAACTTGTTTGTTATACTTTGAGATACTATCGTCACAAGTCAATTTTTATAACACGGAGAGTTGACATGTGATTTAGTTCCTTAGACCATGAGAGTATTGTAGTCACTTCTCACCGTACGATGAACTTTGGGGTTGCTCAAACGCCATCTATAATATGGTGATCATAACGACAACTTACATGTTCATCGAAAAGTTTGACAAGGGGCTAGATAGCTCAAGAGTGGGATTTGCTCCTCCGACGATGGAGAGATAGTCTTAGGGCCCTCCCGATGTGACGACATCCATCATCGTCTGGCCAGACACATGTGACTAGGTCACGGGGATGCCGAAACATGTCAATGAGAATGAATAACAAAACCGGTAACGAGGAGACCGGTATAGTGAGCATGAGAATGACTGAAGAGGATATCGATATATCTCACCTCGGGTTTTGTAAAGTATCACTAAGCAATGGGAATAACACATGATAACCAAAGGTTCACTCGAATAGCATTCGTGTATTCATAGGGATCGATATGGATGTCCACAATTATGTTGGAAATATGCCCTAGAAGCAATAATATTTGTATTGTTATATTTCCATGTTCATAATTAAGAGTTTATATATCATGCTATAACTACTATGATCCTGGAACATTTGATTCAGTGGAAAACTCATATGCAGGTGTGGAATGATGAACGGTAAAGAATAGGTTCCAAGTCTTGCCTCTAAGACGGTCTCAAGTGTTGTTGGTGATCATGTTTGGATCTTAGGATATCGATAAGTGTAACGATAGTCCTAAAACAACATTGAGAGTATGATGTTAGAAGAACGATCATATTGAATTGACCGAAACTTGTTTGTTATACTTTGAGGTAATATCGTCTGAAATCAATTGTTATAACACAGAGTGTTAGCATGTGATTTTAATTGTTCAGACCATGAGAGTATGATAGTCACTTCATATCATACGGTGGACTTTGGGGTTGCTCAAATGTCATCTGTAGTATGATGATCATAATGACAACTAACGGGTTCATCGGAAAGTTTGACAAGGGACACAGGTGACTACATCACGGGGATGCCGGAACACTTCAACGAGAAAGAAAAAGTAGAATTAGCAAGCATGGTGGAGGTTTCAGCTTCCAGTATTTTTCTCTTATTGGTGATGATGTCTTTCATGTACTTTGCATAAGGAGGCATTTTTAGGATATCATTCAAGCGAGTGCGCAAAAAGAATGGCCTAATCATTTCAGCAAAGCGTTCAAATTCTTCATCATCTTTCTTTTTAGTTGACTTAGGTGGAAAGGGCATAGGTTTTTGAACCCATGGTTCTCTTTCCTTACCGTGTTTTCTAGCAACAAAGTCTCTTTTATCATATCTTTTATTCTTGGGTTGTGGGTTATCAAGATCAACTGTTGGTTCTATCTCAACATCATTGTCTGGTTCTTTATTATTTGTTTGAGTATATTCACGAACCTCATCATTATCTTTTTCATTATCAGAAGGTGAGTGTTCACTACCAGATTGAGTTTCAGCATCAGAGATAGAAACTGCATTATCATTATCAGGAGTTTTTTCTACTTCAGGTACACTAGAGGCATGCAAAGTCCTATCATTTTTCTTCTTCTTTTTCTTTTTAGAAGGACTAGGTGCATCAGTGTTAACCCTTTGAGAGTCTTGTTCAATTCTTTTTGGGTGTCCCTCAGGATAAAGTGGTTCCTGAGTCATCCTACCTCCTCTAGTCATTACTCTAATAGCATGATCATTGATATTATTATTCATTTCATCTAACAACTCTCTTTGAGATTTAGCAACTTGTTCTAACTGAGTTAGAACCATAGAAGCATGCTTCCCCACACCTCTAACATCATTTGATATTCTAAATAACAAGTCACTCAAGCGAGCAATCATATCAGAATTGTATTTCAATTGTTTCATAACATTTGCTCAAAATGCTTAGTGATATGCTCCAAAGCCCTCAACCACTTTCTCATATCCAAATATGTCCTAAACCTAAAGTCAAACTCGGCCCCACCGATTTGATCTATCCGGCGCCACCGAGTTCCTTTGACATAGCCATAGCCAGAAACCCTAATCAGT
This sequence comes from Aegilops tauschii subsp. strangulata, assembly GCF_002575655.3. Taxonomy (NCBI): domain Eukaryota; kingdom Viridiplantae; phylum Streptophyta; class Magnoliopsida; order Poales; family Poaceae; genus Aegilops; species Aegilops tauschii. The sequence goes on along the minus strand of NC_053037.3, from coordinate 317,232,589 downwards.
TCGGTCTCACCGTTAGGGATTTTGGTCTCACCGAGATGGGATTGCAAACTCTCTGTTTCCCTTCGTAACATTTTGGTCACACCTAAATGAGTGATCGGTCCCACCGAGTTCGCAATGCAAACTCTCTGTTTCCCTTTCATAACGTTTTGGTCTTACCAAAAGGAGCGATCGGTCCCACCGAGTTTGCCTGACCAACTCTTTGTTTGCTCATTGCTGAAATCGGTCCCACCTAGTTCATGCAATCGATCACACCGAGATGAGGTTTTGCCCTAACACTAGCGCATCGGTCCCACCGAGTTGATCATGTCGGTCCAACCGAGAATCCTAACGTTCACATTTTGAACTGAATCGGTCTCACCGAGTTCACCTGTTCGGTCTGACCGAGTTGGGTCAAATGTGTGTAATGGTTAGATTTTGTGTGGAGGCTATATATACCCCTCCACCCCTTCTCTATTCAAGAGAGAGCCATTAGAACGTGCCTACACTTCCACTACTCATTTTCTGATAGAGAACCACCTACTCATGTGTTGAGACCAAGACATTCCAATCCAACCACAAGAATCTTGATCTCTAGCCTTCCCCAAGTTGCTTTCCACTCAAATCATCTTTCCACCATAGCTGAATCTGTGAGAGAGAGTTGAGTGTTGGGGAGACTATCATTTGAAGCACAAGAGCAAGGATTCATCATCAACACACCATCTATTACCTTTTGGAGAGTGGTGTCTCCTAGATTGGTTAGGTGTCACTTAGGAGCCTCCGACAAGATTGTGGAGTTGAACCAACACTACTGCAGGATACTAGTAACGCGACACTACAATTAGAGACCCTTTGCCGAAACTGTATGCGATGCAATAATCGCAAACGATGGTGTAAAAAAACCATCAAAAAAGGTGCAAAACGTTTGCGATGGCGAAGCCATCAAACACGGTTCAGATTTTAGTTGCATGTGCGATGCAGGGCACACGGTTAATCCATTTAAACTGTTTGCGATGAGGCAGAACAAAAGAAACTCGCACCATATCAATGTGTGTGCGATGCAGGACACATGGTTAATCCATTCAAACTGTTTGTGATGAGGTAGAACAACAGAAACGGGCAGCCATATCAATGTGTGTGCGATATACGGCATACGGATCACTCGGACGAACTGTTTTTGATTAGGGAACACAACAGAAACAGTTCAACTTAACAAGATGTGTGTGATATGCGGCATACAGTTCACATGGATGAACTGTTTGCGATGAGCCAAAAGAACACAAACGAGTTGTGTAAACAAGATGTGTGTGATACGTGGCAAACAGCCGACTCGGATGAACTGTTTGCGATGAGAAATTACAACACAGGCGGTCAATACAGTTACTTCATGTGTGATTATGTGTGTACAAAAAACTTTGAAAAATGCAAACTAGTTGCTTGCGGTGGCTAGGAGTATCGCACACGATGCGTCTGCGAGTACTCGTGTGCGATGATTAGTATGTTACACATACGTTTCCTTATGTTAACATGTGTGTGAAAATTTATGAACTTTGGTAACAACATTTGAGTAACATATATATAGTGGTTACACTATTCGACAAAAGGAGGATCTTCGTAACACGGTTTTGACAACCATATGGTCCATATCTACATACTTAACATAGTAACAACTATCACATTTTAAGAGGCTAAGGGCCAACAACCATATGGTCCATATCCACATACTTAACATATATAGTAACAACTAGCACATTAAGAGGCTGAGGGCCAACAACCACAACTATCCACTGGAAGCAGCCTGATCACGGCGACTCGGCATCTCGTCAATGAAAAGGAAGAGCCCTCATGTGCCTTGGTAGAGCATGAGTAGAATAGTGTCTCCAATTTTCCAATATGGATGCATTGCCACGAGAAACGAGAACTTGTTAATTTGAATGGTTCCATTTCTGCGGGAAATAGAGTACCTTGCAATCACTTTGGCGTTATTAGCATGCACAAGTGTAATTCGACCACGCCGGGAAATCGATCCAGGAACTGCTAAAGGGAGCAATTTCTGTTGACATGTTGAATAAAAACCAATTGTAACATATCGTTGAAGATATATATAGTTTATGAGCATCAACATTAAAATAAGACCTTTTACCAGTGTTTTGTGCACACAATTGGTCTTGTTCAGTGTGTGCACCATAGGTCTAATTAATCCCATCCAAAATCCAGCGTCCATACGATGTGCTATCTCTGTCAGATTATCAACAAAGTTTATGACATGCTTCAAGTCCTTCGAGTGAAATTTGGCATGCTTAGTAACATACAGATCGTTCACTATGCATCCAACATATCCTGCTTAAAAGGTGGAAAGGTATTATTTATTCAGAACATGGCAGAAGAATATATAGTGCGCACAAATTGGTAAACAGAATTTGTTACTGCCTAGGAACAGAGTCAGAATATGAAATCACAATTGGTTGCTTAAATAGTGATCAATTAGTCAAAAAAACCCTGATTTTGCTAAGTAATATGACAGCATGGAGAAAGTTGAAAGGACACTAACCTCGGTCAGACTTTGATCGGCTGATGACATTGGGGAAGTAAACATCCATGTTAATTAGACCAGGCTGTAGTGCATGCACTAGAATTTTATTGCCCGCTTTCAGTTCATAACACTTAGACATTTTTCTCCAAAGGTCCACACTAAAATAGGAGTGACCATCTTTATCAAGTTTTATGCTAACCCTCATTGTAAATCCATGTTGCCTTGCCAATATGACATCCTGGGAGTCATCAACAAAGTAAAGCCCAAGATTTCCTTCTACTCTTGTTCTTGCAAAGCTAGGGATGTACTGCTTGAAATGAAAATTAAGATCGTAAATTAGATATATTAAAATAATAGAGCAAGATGCAAATATGGGAGTAACTGATAGAACAGATCAATATATAGATGAAAGCAAAGTACAAAAATATAGAATTAAAAATAGATAATGTAACAAAGATTTGATGCAAATATATAGATAATGTAGCAACAGACGGTATATGTTCACAAATTTAGGCCATGCCGACCGTGGTAGGTTGAGATTGAACATACCGAGCGCTCCCTGAAGTCACCAGGAATTGTGAGATAGAACTTCGTTTCCGACTAGCCACGACCAAAGTTGCCCGATTTGTGCTCGCACTGTGGACACATGAATGAACACCCACGAATCAGCTAGAACAAAAATGATTCCATGGCGATTTCTGTCGGTTGATTAACAGCGAAGGGCGGACTGCGATAAGCGATGAGTGAATATTTGGCTAAGTTGATTACCTTCTCCATGAGAAAAATCCCCGGCCCAATCCCGCAGAAAACCCCAGTCGACGAGAGTCAAGAATGTCGGTGCAGATAGGCGGCGAAAAGCGGTAGGGGCAAAATCCCGTGCTGTTTGGAGCGCGACCTACGCCCGCTGCCAACAACCGTCGAGCTTAGGGTGCCGAGTTGCGGAGGAGTCCGCGGCGAGTGAGTGGGGACGAAGTAGGCGAGGGTTTTCTTTTTTCCTTTTGCATGTGTGAGTGAACACACACGGTTTGCAGAGGCGACGGAGATGAATCGTGTGTGATAGTAAATCACCGAGATTGAATGGGAATCCAAATTTCCTTTGTCCTTCATCCATGAGTTTTTTTCTACGATGAACATAAACCCTGCTAATCACCGTGTTCAAATTTGACACTTTTCCGGGTTCATTTATAATATTTAGGGGATTATGTGCATTTTGTAGGCATTAATGCACATAATTCAAATTCAAACAATTGGTGCTTGACAAGGTGCACAAGAACGGTCTGGAAAAACCATACTCGTGGTATTTAGTAATTTCTCAAGCCTTTTACAAGGAATGGGCAGAGATTTCAATGGAATGCGTGGCAATAGTCAACCACAAACGCGTCATTTACTGGGTTATCAACTATAGAATAATGAAATACGTGCTTCAAAAACATGACTCCTGGCATGGTGCCATGGTATGGCCTCACCGTGCCCTGGTTAAAAGCTGAGAAGGTTTGATTTATGTCGTCATGCATGCCCTTCATAAATTGAACTATCACCGAGGAAGTTCAATGCTTTCGAGGGGGAAATCACCAAGATTGAAGGGGAATCCAAATTTCCGTCCTAGTTTGTCATTCAGTTTTTTTCCAACGATCAACATACCGCCTCAAATGCAACATGTTCAAATTTGACATTTTCCCGAACTTATTTACCATATGTAGGGGATTATGTGCATTTTCTAGGCATTAATTATGCACATAATTCAAATTCGGACAATCGGTGCATGAAAAGGTGCACAAGAACGGTCTGGAAAACCATGCTCGTGCTATTTAGTACATTCTCATGCCTTTTACAAAGAATGGGCAGATATTTCAACAAAATGTGTGGCAATAGTCAACCATAAATGTGTCGTTTACTGGGTTAACAACTATACAAAAATGAAATACATGCTTGGAAAACATGACGCCTGGTGTGGTGCCATGGTATGGCCTCACCGTGCCCTGGTAAAAATGTCGTCATGCACGCCTTTCATAAATCGAACCATCACCGAGGAAGTTTCATGGTTTCGAGGGGGAAATCACCAAGATTGAAGGGGGATCCAAATTTCCTTTGTCCTTTGTCCACGAGTTTTTTTTCTATGATGAACATACAACCTGCAAATCACCGCGTTCAAATTTGGCACTTTTCCAGGTTCATTTGCCATATTTAGGGGATTATGTGCATTTCCTAGGCATTAATAGACATAATTCAAGTTCAAACAATCGGTGCATTAAAGGGTGCACGAGAATGGCCTGGAAAACCATGCTCGTGCCATTTAGCAAATTCTCATACCTTTTACAAGGAATGGACAGATATTTCGATGAAATGTGTGGCAATAGTCAACCACAAATGTTTGTTTGTTGGGTTTTCAACTATAGAAAAAATGAAATAAATGCTTGAAAAACATGACGCCTGGCATGGTGCCAAGGTATGACCTCACGATGCCCTGGTAAAAATTTGATAAGGTTTGGCTTATGTCGTCATGCACGCCCTTCGTAAATCGAACCATCACCGAGGAAGTTCCATGCTTTCGAGAGGGAAATCCCCAAGATTAAAGGGGAATCCAAATTTCCGTCCTAGTTTGTCATTCAGTTTTTTTCCAACGATCAACATACCGCCTCAAATGCAACGTGTTCAAATTTGACATTTTTCTAGGCTCATTTACCATATTTATGGGATCATGTGCATTTTCTAGGCATTAATGGACATAATTCAAATTCAAACAAACGGTGCATGAAAAGGTGCACAAGAACGGTCTGGAAAACCATGCTCGTGTTATTTACTACATTCTCATGCCTTTTACAAGGAATGGGCAGATATTTCAAGGAAATGTGTGGCAATAGTCAACCATAAACGCGTCGTTTACAGGGTTAACAACTATACAAAAAATGAAACACATGGTTATAAAACATGACGCCTGGCGTGGTGCCATGGTATGGCCTCACCATGCCCCGGTAAAAATTGGAGAATGTTTTCCTTATGTCGTGATGCACGCCTTTCATAAATTGAACCATCACCGAGGAAGTTTCATGGTTTCGAGGGGGAAATCACCAAGATTGAAGGGGGATCCAAATTTCCTTCGTCCTTTGCCCACGAGTTTTTTTCTACGATGAACATACAACCTACAAATCACCGTGTTCAAATTTGGCACTTTTCCGGGTTCATTTGCCATATTTAGGGGATTATGTGCATTTCCTAGGCATTAATGCACATAATTCAAGTTCAAACAATCGGTGCATGAAAGGGTGCACAAGAACGGCCTGGAAAACCATGCTCGTGCCATTTACTAAATTCTCATGCCTTTTACAAGGAAGGGATAAATATTTCGATGAAATGTGTGGCAATAGTCAACCACAAACGTTTGTTTATTGGCTCTTCAACTACAGAAAAAATGAAATAAATGCTTAAAAAACATGACGCCTGGCATGGTGTGCCATGGTATGACCTCACCATGCTCTGGTAAAAATTTGAGAAGGTTTCACTTATGCCATCATGCACGCCCTTCATAAATCGAACCATCACCAAAGAAGTTCCATACTTTCGAGAGGGAAATCGCCAAGATTGAAGGGGAATCCAAATTTTCTTCGTTCCTTGCCCTGGAGTTTTTTTATACGACGAACATACTATTGGAAATATGCCCTAGAGGCAATAATAAATGGTTATTATTATATTTCTTTGTTCATGGTAATTGTCTATTGTTCATGCTATAATTGTATTATCCGGAAATCGTAATACATGTGTGAATACATAGACCACAACGTGTCCCTAGTAAGCCTCTAGTTGACTAGCTCGTTGATCAATAGATAGTCATGGTTTCCTGACTATGGACATTGGATGTCGTTGATAACGGGATCACATCATTAGGAGAATGATGTGATGGACAAGACCCAATCCTAAGCATAGCATAAAAGATCGTGTAGTTTCGTTTGCTAGAGCTTTTCCAATGTCAAGTATCTTTTCCTTAGACCATGAGATCGTGCAACTCCCGGATACCGTAGGAGTGCTTTGGGTGTGCCAAACGTCACAACGTAACTGGGTGACTATAAAGGTGCACTACGGGTATCTCCAAAAGTGTCTGTTGGGTTGGCACGGATCGAGACTGGGATTTCTCACTCCGTGTGACGGAGAGGTATCTCTGGGCCCACTCGGTAATGCATCATCATAATGAGCTCAATGTGACTAAGGCGTTAGTCACGGGATCATGCATTGCGGTACGAGTAAAGAGACTTGCCGGTAACGAGATTGAACAAGGTATTGGGATACCGACGATCGAATCTTGGGCAAGTAACATATCGATTGACAAAGGGAATTGTATACGGGATTGATTGAATCCTCGACATCGTGGTTCATCCGATGAGATCATCGTGGAACATGTGGGAGCCAACATGGGTATCCAGATCCCGTTGTTGGTTATTGACCGGAGAGGCGTCTCGGTCATGTCTGCATGTCTCCCGAACCCGTAGGGTCTACACACTTAAGGTTCGGTGACGCTAGGGTTGTAGAGATATGAGTATGCGGAAACCTGAAAGTTGTTAGGAGTCCCGGATGAGATCCCGGACGTCACGAGGAGTTCCGGAATGGTCCGGAGGTGAAGAATTATATATAGGAAGTCCAGTTTCGGCCACCGGGAAAGTTTCGGGGGTTATCGGTATTGTACCGGGACCACCGGAAGGGTCCCGGGGGTCCACCGGGTGGGGCCACCTGTCCCGGAGGGCCCCATGGGCTGAAGTGGGAAGGGAACCAGCCCATAGTGGGCTGGGGCGCCCCCCATGGGCCTCCCCCCTGCGCCTAGGGTTGGAAACCCTAGGGTGGGGGCGCCCCACTTGACTTGGGGGGTAAGTTACCCCCCCCCCCCCGGCCGCCGCCCCCCCATCCAGATGGGATCCTGGCCGGCGCCCCCCTCCCAGGGGGCCTATATAAAGGGGGGAGGGAGGGCAGTAGTATTACAGCCTTGGGCGCCTCCCTCCTCCCCTGCTACACCTCTCCCTCTCGCAGAAGCTCGGCGAAGCCCTGCCGAGACCCGCTACATCCACCACCACGCCGTCGTGCTGCTGGATCTCCATCAACCTCTCCTTCCCCTTGCTGGATCAAGAAGGAGGAGATGTCGCTGCACCGTACGTGTGTTGAACGCGGAGGTGCCGTCCGTTCGGCACTCGGTCATCGGTGATTTGAATCACGGCTAGTACGACTCCGTCATCCACGTTCATTGGAACGCTTCCGCTCGTGATCTACAAGGGTATGTAGATGCACTCCTTTTCGCTTGTTGCTAGTATACTCCATAGATGGATCTTGGTGAGCGTAGGAAAATTTTAAAATTATGCTACGATTCCCAACAGTGGTATCAGAGCCAGGCCTATGCGTAGTTACTATGCACGAGTAGAACACAAAGTAGTTGTGGGCGTTGATGTTGCCAATTCTTCTTGCCGCTACTAGTCTTATCTTGTTTCGGCGGTATTGTGGGATGAAGCGGCCCAGACCGATCTTACACGTACGCTTACGTGAGACAGGTTCCACCGACTGACATGCACTAGTTGCATAAGGTGGCTAGCGGGTGTCTGTCTCTCCTACTTTAGTCGGAACGGATTCGATGAAAAGGGTCCTTATGAAGGGTAAATAGAAATTGGAAAATCACGTTGTGGTCATACGTAGGTAAGAAACGTTCTTGCTAGAAACCTACAAACCACGTAAAAACTTGCAACAACAATTAGAGGACGTCTAACTTGTTTTTGCAGCATGTGTTATGTGATGTGATATGGCCAGAAGATGTGATGAATGATATATGTGATGTATGAGATTGATCATATTCTTGTAATAGGAATCACGACTTGCATGTCGATGAGTATGACAACCGGCAGGAGCCATAGGAGTTGTCTTTATTATTTTGTATGACCTGCGTGTCATTGAATAACGCCATGTAAATTACTTTACTTTGTTGCTAAACGCGTTAGCCATAGAAGTAGAAGTAATCGTTGGCGTGACGACTTCATGAAGACACAATGATGGAGATCATGATGATGGAGATCATGGTGTCATGCCGGTGACGAAGATGATCATGGTGCCCCGAAGATGGAGATCAAAGGAGCAAAATGATATTGGCCATATCATGTCACTATTTGATTGCATGTGATGTTTATCATGTTTTTGCATCTTATTTGCTTAGAACGACGGTAGTAAGTAAGATGATCCCTTATGATAATTTCAAGAAAAGTGTTCCCCCTAACTGTGCACCGTTGCGAAGGTTCGTTGTTTCGAAGCACCACGTGATGATCGGGTGTGATAGATTCTAACGTTCGAATACAACGGGTGTTGACGAGCCTAGCATGTACAGACATGGCCTCGGAACACACGCAATACACTTAGGTTGACTTGACGAGCCTAGCATGTACAGACATGGCCTCGGAACACGGAGGACCGAAAGGTCGAGCATGACTCGTATAGAAGATACGATCAACATGGAGATGTTCACCGATCTTGACTAGTCCGTCTCACGTGATGATCGGACACGGCCTAGTTAACTCGGATCATGTTTCACTTAGATGACTAGAGGGATGTCTATCTGAGTGGGAGTTCATTGAGTAATTTGATTAGATGAACTTAATTATCATGAACTTAGTATAAAATCTTTACACTATGTCTTGTAAATCAAATGGCCCACGTTGTCCTCAATTTCAACGCGTTCCTAGAGAAAACCAAGCTGAAAGATGATGGCAGCAACTATACGGACTGGGTCCGAAACCTGAGGATCATCCTCATAGCAGCCAAGAAAGATTATGTCCTAGAAGCACCAATCCCAGAGAACCAAGACGTTATGAACGCTTGGCAGCAGCGTGCTGATGATTACTCCCTCGTTCAGTGCGGCATGCTTTACAGCTTAGAACCGGGTCTCCAAAAGCGTTTTGAGAAACATGGAGCATATGAGATGTTCGAGGAGCTGAAAATGGTTTTCCAAGTTCATGCCCGGGTTGAGAGATATGAAGTCTCCGACAAGTTCTTCAGCTATAAAATGGAGGAGAATAGTTCTGTTAGTGAGCACATACTCAGAATGTCTGGGTTGCACAACCGCTTGTCTCAGCTGGGAGTTAATCTCCCGGATGATGCGGTCATTGACAGAATCCTTCATTCGCTTCCACCAAGCTACAAGAGCTTTGTGATGAACTTCAATATGCAGGGGATGGAAAAGACCATTCCCGAGGTATATTCAATGCTGAAATCAGCAAAGGTGGAGATCAGAAAAGAACATCAAGTGTTGATGGTGAATAAAACCACTAAGTTCAAAAAGGGCAAGGGTAATAAGAACTTCAAGAAGGACGGCAAGGGATTTGCCGCGCCCGGTAAGCCAATTACTGGGAAGAAGTCAAAGAATGGACCCAAGCCTGAAACTGGGTGCTTTTATTGCAAGGGAAGTGGTCACTGGAAGCGGAACTGCCCCAAATACTTAGCGGACAAGAAGGCCGGCAACGCCAAAGGTATATGTGATATACATGTAATTGATGTGTACCTTACCAGTACTCGTAGTAGCTCCTGGGTATTTGATACCGGTGCGGTTGCTCATATTTGTAACTCAAAACAGGAACTACGGAATAAACGGAGACTGGCGAAGGACGAGGTGACGATCAGCGTCGGGAATGGTTCCAAGGTCGATGTGATCGCCGTCGGCACGCTACCTCTGCATCTACCTACGGGATTAGTTTTAAACCTCAATAATTGTTATTTAGTGCCAGCTTTGAGCATGAACATTGTATCTGGATCTCGTTTAATTCGAGATGGCTACTCATTTAAATCCGAGAATAATGGTTGTTCTATTTATATGAGAGATATGTTTTATGGTCATGCCCCGCTGGTTAATGGTTTATTCTTGATGAATCTCGAACGTGATGTTACACATATTCATAGTGTGAATACCAAAAGATGTAAAGTTGATAACGATAGTCCCACATACTTGTGGCACTGCCGCCTTGGTCACATTGGTGTCAAGCGCATGAAGAAGCTCCATGCAGATGGACTTTTGGAGTCTCTTGATTACGAATCATTTGACACGTGCGAACCATGCCTCATGGGTAAGATGACCAAGACTCCGTTCTCCGGAACAATGGAGCGAGCAACCAACTTATTGGAAATCATACATACCGATGTGTGCGGTCCAATGAGTGTTGAGGCTCGCGGAGGATATCGTTATGTTCTCACTCTCACTGATGACTTAAGTAGATATGGGTATGTCTACCTAATGAAACACAAGTCTGAAACCTTTGAAAAGTTCAAGGAATTTCAGAGTGAGGTTGAGAATCAACGTGACAGGAAAATAAAATTCTTACGATCAGATCGTGGTGGAGAATATTTAAGTCACGAATTCGGTGCGCACTTAAGGAAATGTGGAATCGTTTCACAACTCACGCCGCCTGGAACACCTCAGCGAAATGGTGTGTCCGAACGTCGTAATCGCACTCTATTGGATATGGTGCGATCTATCATGTCTCTTACCAATTTACCGCTCTCATTTTGGGGTTATGCTTTAGAGACTGCCGCATTCACTTTAAATAGGGCTCCGTCGAAATCCATTGAGATGACACCGTATGAATTATGGTTTGGGAAGAAACCTAAGCTGTCGTTTCTAAAAGTTTGGGGATGCGATGCTTATGTCAAGAAACTTCAACCTGAAAAGCTCGAACCCAAGTAGGAGAAATGCGTCTTCATAGGATACCCTAAGGAAACTATTGGGTATACCTTCTACCTCAGATCCGAAGGCAAGATCTTCGTTGCCAAGAACGGGTCCTTTCTGGAGAAGGAGTTTCTCTCGAAAGAATTGAGTGGGAGGAAAGTGGAACTTGATGAGGTGATAGTCACCCCTTCCGAACCGGAAAGTAGCGCAGCGCGGGAAAATGTTCCTGTGGTGCCTACACCGACTGGGGAGGAAGTTAATGATGATGATCATGAAGCTTCGGATCAAGTTACTACTGAACTTCGTAGGTCCACAAGGACACGTTCCGCTCCAGAGTGGTACGGCAACCCTGTCCTGGAAATCATGTTGTTAGACAACGGTGAACCTTCGAACTATGAAGAAGCGATGGCGGGCCCGGATTCCGACAAATGGCTAGAAGCCATGAAATCCGAGATAGGATCCATGTATGAAAACGAAGTATGGACTTTGACTGACTTGCCCGATGATCGGCGAGCCATAGAAAACAAATGGATCTTTAAGAAGAAGACAGACGCGGATGGTAATGTGACCATCTATAAGGCTCGACTTGTTGCTAAGGGTTATTGACAAGTTCAAGGGGTTGACTACGATGAGACTTTCTCACCCGTAGCGAAGCTGAAGTCCGTCCGAATCATGTTAGCAATTGCCGCATACTATGATTATGAGATATGGCAGATGGACGTCAAAACGGCATTCCTTAATGGCTTCCTTAAGGAAGAGTTGTATATGATGCAGCCGGAAGGTTTTGTCGATCCTAAGAATGCTAACAAAGTATGCAAGCTCCAGCGCTCAATCTATGGGCTGGTGCAAGCATCTCGGAGTTGGAACATTCGCTTTGATGAGATGATCAAAGCGTTTGGGTTTACACAGACTTATGGAGAAGCCTGTGTTTACCAGAAAGTGAGTGGGAGCTCTGTAGCATTTCTCATATTATATGTGGATGACATACTATTGATGGGAAATGATATAGAATTCTTGGAAAGTATAAAGGCCTATTTGAATAAGTGTTTTTCAATGAAGGACCTTGGAGAAGCTGCTTATATATTAGGCATCAAGATCTATAGAGATAGATCGAGACGCCTCATTGGTCTTTTACAGAGTACATACCTTGACAAGATATTGAAGAAGTTCAATATGGATCAGACCAAGAAGGGGTTCTTGCCTGTATTGCAAGGTGTGCAGTTGAGCACGGCTCAATGCCCGACCACGGCAGAAGATATAGAAAGATGAGTGTCATCCCCTATGTCTCGGCCATAGGGTCTATTATGTATGCCATGCTGTGTACCAGACCTGATGTAAACCTTGCCGTAAGTTTGGTAGGAAGATACCAAAGTAATCCCGGCATGGGACACTGGACAGCGGTCAAGAATATCCTGAAGTACCTGAAGAGGACTAAGGATATGTTTCTCGTTTATGGAGGTGACGAAGAGCTCGTCGTAAAGGGTTACGTTGACGCTAGCTTCGACACAGATCTGGATGACTCGAAGTCACAAACCGGATACGTGTATATTTTGAATGGAGGAGCAGTAAGCTGGTGCAGTTGCAAGCAAAGCGTCGTGGCGGGATCTACATGTGAAGCGGAGTACATGGCAGCCTCGGAGGCAGCACAGGAAGCATTCTGGATGAAGGAGTTCATTACCGACCTAGGGGTGATTCCCAATGCGTCGGGCCCGATGACTCTCTTCTGTGACAACACTGGAGCTATTGCCCTTGCGAAGGAGCCTAGATTTCACAGGAAGACCAGGCATATCAAGCGTCGCTTCAACTCCATTCGTGGAAGTGTTCAAAATGGAGACATAGATATTTGCAAAGTACATACGGACCTGAATGTAGCAGATCCGTTGACTAAACCTCTCCCTAGAGCAAAACATGATCAACACTAGGACGCAATGGGTGTTCGATTCATCACAATGTAACTAGATTATTGACTCTAGTGCAAGTGGGAGACTGTTGGAAATATGCCCTAGAGGCAATAATAAATGGTTATTATTATATTTCTTTGTTCATGGTAATTGTCTATTGTTCATGCTATAATTGTATTATCCAGAAATCGTAATACATGTGTGAATACATAGACCACAACGTGTCCCTAGTAGGCCTCTAGTTGACTAGCTCGTTGATCAATAGATAGTCATGGTTTCCTGACTATGGACATTGGATGTCGTTGATAACGGGATCACATCATTAGGAGAATGATGTGATGGACAAGACCCAATCCTAAGCATAGCATAAAAGATCGTGTAGTTTCGTTTGCTAGAGCTTTTCCAATGTCAAGTATCTTTTCCTTAGACCATGAGATCGTGCAACTCCCGGATACCGTAGGAGTGCTTTGGGTGTGCCAAACGTCACAACATAACTGGGTGACTATAAAGGTGCACTACGGGTATCTCCGAAAGTGTCTGTTGGGTTGGCACGGATCGAGACTGGGATTTCTCACTCCGTGTGACGGAGAGGTATCTCTGGGCCCACTCGGTAATGCATCATCATAATGAGCTCAATGTGACTAAGGTGTTAGTCACGGGATCATGCATTGCGGTACGAGTAAAGAGACTTGCCGGTAACGAGATTGAACAAGGTATTGGGATACCGACGATCGAATCTCAGGCAAGTAACATACCGATTGACAAAGGGAATTGTATACGGGATTGATTGAATCCTCGACATCGTGGTTCATCCGATGAGATCATCATGGAACATGTGGGAGCCAACATGGGTATCCAGATCCCGCTGTTGGTTATTGACCGGAGAGGCGTCTCGGTCATGTCTGCATGTCTCCCGAACCCGTAGGGTCTACACACGTAAGGTTCGGTGACGCTAGGGTTGTAGAGATATGAGTATGCGGAAACCCGAAAGTTGTTCGGAGTCCTGGATGAGATCCCGGACGTCACGAGGAGTTCCGGAATGGTCCGGAGGTGAAGAATTATATATAGGAAGTCCAGTTTCGGCCACCGGGAAAGTTTCGGGGGTTATCGGTATTGTACCGGGACCACCGGAAGGGTCCCGGGGGTCCATCGGGTGGGGCCACCTGTCCCGGAGGGCCCCATGGGCTGAAGTGGGAAGGGAACCAGCCCAAGTGGGCTGGGGCGCCCCCCATGGGCCTCCCCCCTGCGCCTAGGGTTGGAAACCCTAGGGTGGGGGGCGCCCCACTTGACTTGGGGGGTAAGTTACCCCCCCTGGCCGCCGCCCCCCCATCCAGATGGGATCCTGGCCGGCGCCCCCCCTCCCAGGGGGCCTATATAAAGGGGGGGAGGGAGGGCAGTAGTATTACAGCCTTGGGCGCCTCCCTCCTCCCCTGCTGCACCTCTCCCTCTCGCAGAAGCTCGGCGAAGCCCTGCCGAGACCCGCTACATCCACCACCACGCCGTCGTGCTGCTGGATCTCCATCAACCTCTCCTTCCCCTTGCTGGATAAAGAAGGAGGAGACGTCGCTGCACCGTACGTGTGTTGAACGCAGAGGTGCCGTCCGTTCGGCACTCGGTCATCGGTGATTTGAATCACGGCGAGTACGACTCCGTCATCCACGTTCATTGGAACGCTTCCGCTCGCAATCTACAAGGGTATGTAGATGCACTCCTTTCCCCTCGTTGCTAGTATACTCCATAGATGGATCTTGGTGAGCGTAGGAAAATTTTAAAATTATGCTACGATTCCCAACACATACACCCTGCAAATCACCATGTTCAAATTTGGCATTTTTCTGGGCTCATTTACCATATTTAGGGGATTATGTGCATTTTCTAGGCATTCAGCACATATAAATCCAATCCAGCTACAGGTGCATGGGTGTGATGTGAGGGACGTGGATTGCCGTTCGATCGCGGCGCATCCTACGGTGCACACGGGCGATCCGCGTGGCCGGGGTTCCGGCCAATCATAACGCAACACACAATAGGCTCAGCGCACACTGTTTCCGGAAGCGATGGAGATGAACCGTGTGCGATAATGAACGAGCAAAATTGTAAGGGAAGCCAAATTTCTGTTGTCGTTTGTCATTGAGCTCTTGAATACCACCGAACTGTACGGCTGTCCGGCCCCTTCGTCCCAGTGCTCTCTCCAAGCGTCGTCCATGGCACCGCGGCGCAAAGTAACTGGTAAGGAAGCGATGGCATCCCGCCGCACCGCGTTCCTCGCCGCCTGCGACCGCACACATGGTAAGGAAGCGATGGCATCTCGCCGCGCCGAGTTCATCACCGGCGGCGGCCAGACAGTTACATGGGCGGACTTTGAGGCTGCCATGGCCAAATGGGTCGTGGATCTAGAGGCGGTCAAAGCCGCACAGAAGGAGCGGAAAAGGCAGAAAGCAGTCAAGAAAAGAGAGTCCCGCCGCCGCAAGAAAAAAGAGGCCACACGCCGTGGTGAGGAGAGCTTGGCCGAGATCGAAGCACGGTGGGCTGCCGCCTACAAGGCCGGGAAGGAGAACGCCGGCGGCTGGCCAGCATGCCCCGATGGCAGCATGTGAGAAGTAGTTTAAGTTTGTAGTATTAGAGCAAATTACCAGTAGTGCTTTAAGTTTGTAGTATTAACGTACAATTTCGGTAAGAGCGTCCTTTGAGGGCTTTGAGTGTTGATTAGCATGTGTGCCCGTGTGCGTTTTTTTGCGTTAATCATTAGAAGATCACAGAACACACGGTTTTTATGCCGTACCCGTCTGCGTTTTTTTTTTGCGTTAATAATCCATAAGTCGGTTACCTGTGCGATGTTTCCTAATAAATCAGGCATACCATTGACCGAAAAAATCAACTACATGTGTATATTTTTTTGGAGACGGGATCTGCCAACTTTCTTTTTTCTCGCACACGAGTATTTTACACGCTTCGTCTGCGTTGTGTGTTTCCCTCGCCCAAGTTTCAAGTTTCGCAGTGAAATTTTCATTAGGCGCATGATTTCAGAATTTATTCCTCCAACCACATCCCCACCCTCAGTATCCCCCCCTCGCGCCTCCCCCTACCGGCATCTCAAACCGCCGCCACCGCAACGACAGCTTCAACCACATCTACGTTCTGCTCGGTTCCAGTCAGGTAACCCATCGATCTCTATCATAGCCCCGGCCTGATTGCTTAAATGGTGCCTGGGAAACATCCTCATGCCTCCAAATCCCCACCGCCAGGAGCTGATGGCGGTCCATGGCACGATGGCCGCTGTGCGTGTTGACCCGGAGGAACACCTCGCCTCCGCCGCCGCCGCCGACATGGTGCAGGCTCTGGCCCAGATGAAGTGCCCCAGCGACTACCCCCCCCCCCCAGGACTTAACAGGTAAGATCTGACCAGCTAAATCTTACCAATACCACTTGCAACGGCTATGATTTGTACGGTTGATGTATTAAGCATGTTCATGCCTTGTTTATTTCAGTACTGCACACTGTGTGATGTTCAAATATTACCGTGTCCAGCTCAATTTCACCAATACCAGCAACAAACTTACAATACATGAATCAGGATATCACTAGAGATGCTGCCCATTTGCTATTTTTAGTGGATGCTAACCCTGGTGTACTTAACATGCATGTCCATGTACTTACGTAGGGTCATAACGGCCGATACTATTGTTTGTCGTCGAGGTTAGCTGCATCCCATGTCTTACAGTATTTCACATCATTTGTGCAATTGCAGTTTAACTTCTACCATTTATTGGTTGCCTGTAGGTACACATGTCAGTGGCACTGATCCACGCTTCGACCCGGAGGAACTGCTCGCCTCCGCCGTCGCTGACTTTGGGCGGGCTCTGGCCAAGATGAAGTGCCCCAGCAACTACCTCTCAGGACTTACCAAGTATGTACTCACCAGCTCAATCTTACCAATACCAGTTGTAATTAATGGCTATGTTATGTACGGTTGATGTATTAAGCATGTTCTAGTAAACATGCCTAACACGTTTAGCTACTTTCCCTACCTTTTATAGACATTTGGGCCATTATCCGCTCTGGCAGCACCTGCCTTGTGATGCTTAACTATGCCAATTGCATTTTTATCAGTACCGGTTTCAATGTCTATTAAGCCTGTTACAATTAACGGTTGAATCCATTTTTAAACAGTTGTATTTCAATGGCTACAAACTTACAAAGGATGACTTAGGATGTTGTTAAGCCTGTTGCAATTAATAGTTGTATCCATTTTTTAATCTGTCCATTTGCTACCATGCTACTCTCCGCAATGAGGATATACTAGAGATGCTACCCATTTGCTATTTTTGGTGGATGCTAACCCTGTTGTACTTAACATGCATGTCCATGTACTTACGCAGGGTCATAACGGCTGATGTTGTTGTTTGCCGTCGAGGTTAGCTGCATCCCATGTCTTACAGTATTTCACATCATTTATGCAATTGCAGTTTAACTTCTACCATTTACTGGTTGCCTATAGGTACACATGTCAGTGGCACTGATCCATGCTTCGACCCGGAGGAATAGCTCACCTCTGCCGCCGCTGACTTTGGGTGGGCTCTGGCCAAGATGAAGTGCCCCAGCAACTACCTCTCATGACTTACCAAGTATGTACTCACCAGTTCAATCTTACCAATACCAGTTGCAATTAATGGCTATGTTTTGTACGGTCGATGTATTAAGCATGTTGTAGTAAACATGCCTAACACATTTTAGCTATTTTCCCTACCTTTTATAGACAAGTGGGCCATTATCTGCTCTGGCAGCACCTGCCCTGCGATGTTTAACTCTGCCAATTGCATTTTTATCAGTACCAGTTTCAATGGCCATTAAGCATGTCGCAATTAACAGTTGTATCCATTTTTAAAGAGTTGTATTTCAATGGCTACAAACTTACAAAACATGAATTAGGATGTTGTTAAGCCTGTTGCAATTAACAGTTGTATCCATTTTTTAATCCGTCCCTTTGCTACCGTGCTACTCTTCCGCAATGAAGATATCACTACAGATGCTGTCGTTTTATTACCATTTGCTATTTTTGGTGGATGTTAACCCTGTTGTAGTTAACATTGGCTTTCCATGTACTTACACAGGGCTACGATGGGCGATGTTGTTGTTTGTCGTCGAGGTTAGCTACATCCCATGTCTTATTCACCATCTGTTCCTAAATATAAGTATTTTTAGAGATTCCAATATAGACTACATAAGGAGCAAAATGAGTGAATCTAGATTCTAATCTAAACTATATCTATAATTCTATATACATTCGTATGTAGTTCATATTGAAATCTCAAAAAAAAACTTGTACTTAGGAACATAGGTAGTTGTATTTTACATCATTTGTGCAATCTCAGTTTAGCTTCTAACATTTACTGGTTGCTTGTAGGTACATATATGAGCGGTACTGATCCACGCTTCGATCTCTTTTGCGTATGGGCAATGAGATATTCATGAACAAGCGTCAAGTGAGGAAACTAAGAAAGATTGTTAGGCGAAAGAAACGGGTGATTGGAATTAAGCTCTTTATTTACACTTCAAGACAACAGTGGACTTTAGGATGGTTAGTAATGTGTTGCCTTTTCCCCCTGCCCACAACAAGTTTCTCTATTAAACCTCAGTATCTGATATTTTTCTCTTTTCAGTGGTTTCCGAAGCTATTTACTGATGATTACCTTGCAAACTACATGACCGGAGTGGAGGCAACTAAGGCTAAAGTATATAATTAATGCTACCATGATAATGCTCTAAAAGTCTTCCTAAAGGCGGTGAAGGATGGGCGGGCGATCGTCACAAGGGGTTGGACAAAAGTGGTTCGTGCCTATGGCATGCAGGAAGGCATATTATGGGCATTCCGCTTCTTCAACACCGTCGGCAGTCAAAATAATTTACACTTGTCTCTTCACCTTTACCGCCTTTAAATATTGTGGTTCATCATAGTTAATTGCTGCCTAATCCTGTAATTACTGAACATATTGTACTGGCAATTTTATTTATGGATTCGTTGTTGAACCATTGTGCTGAGAATTTGAATTGCGCGTTTCATATTTCAAAATTTCCAATTCGAATAATAAATTACAGGCAAAAATAAAAATATACAGGAGCTAATAAAATAATGTGCACACGGTTAGAAAGAAAACAGCGTGTGATGTAAAAAGAGAACAGACAGTCATGGAACTTTGCAAACGGTTCTGGCAGTAAAAGCGCTTGTGATGGATAGCCCAATGCCACACAGTTTTCTACATCAAATCATGTGTGATGTAGTTCATAAAACCAAACAGTTAACCAAGGCAGAGCGTGTGTGATAGTTACACCTTTCACACATGAGCGTATACATAAAATTGTGTGGGATGTACATACCGAAAACGTTTTCCCTGGATTGACTGTGTGGGATGTACATAAGAACGGAAACATATTCCTTGGATTGATTGTGTGTGATATACATACGAACGGAAATGTTTTTCTCGGATTCACCGTGTGGGATGTACATACGAACGGAAATGATTGGGTTTCGATGCCTCGCCTGATCGCACACGGCCCCAGCCTGTGTCCCAGGAGGGCCTATCCCCGACGATTTCTGAGTCGTGTGGGAAGGACCCCCCTATCGCCCACACTCACTTGGCGACGGTTCCAAATGACGTCGCCGAAAGGGGTTAAAAACCGTCTGTATAGCACCGACGCGTATCAGTGCAAGGAGTTTGTAAGGGCAAGGAGATCGCCTATTTCGTGAAGATCTACCCGAGTGAGGCAAGTCCTTCGTGAGCGATGGCCATGGTGGGATAGACAAGGCTTCTTCTTCGTGGTGGATCCCTCCATGGACTCGCGCAACCATTACCCTTCGTGGGTTGAAGTCTCCATCAACATGGACGTACGATAGCACCACCTATCCGAACCACGCCAAAAATCTCCGTGTCTACATTGCGTTTGCCTTCTCCAAACCCTTCCCTTTACCTTCATATGCAATGTTTTACTTTCCGCTGCTATACTCTTAGAATTGCATGTGTAGGTTGATTTCTTGACTTGTGCTAAGTTGCTAAAATCTGCTAAGACTTAAAATTGGGAAATGGCTAGATTTTTATTTTGCCAAGTAGTCTAATCACCCCCCCTCTAGACCTACTTTCGATCCTACAAGTGGTATCAGAGCTTTGGTCTCCATTTGCCTTGATTTCCATAGCTTTGGTGATTATACCCTTGGTTTCACAACCTAGGAGAGTATGGCGTCTAGCGAGGGACGTAGAGGTCCTTACTTTGATGATACTAATTTTGCTAGTTGGAAGCATAAGATGAAAATGCATATTCTTGGACATAACCCCGCCGTTTGGGCTATTGTGTGTATTGGTTTGCAAAGTGAATTCTTCGAAGATGGAAGAGAACCAAATCATGAAGCAACCGCGGAAGAATTGAAGATGTTGCAATACAATGCTCAATCTTGCGATATCCTCTTCAACGGATTGTGCCCCGAAGAATTCAACAAAATCAGCCGTCTTTAGAATGCAAAGGAAATTTTGAATACTTTGATTGATATGCACGAAGGTACCGACTCCATCAAGGAATCCAAATTGGACATGCTTCAAAGTCAACTTGACAAGTTCAAAATGAAGGATGGTGAAGGAGTCGCTGAAATGTACTCTAGGCTTGTTGTCATCACAAATGAGATTGTCGGCTTAGGAAGTGAAGAGATGACCGACAGATTCATCACCAAGAAGATCCTAAGAGCCTTGGATGGAAAATATGATACCGTGTGCACTTTGATCCAAATGATGCCCAATTACAAAGATCTCAAGCCAACGAAAGTCATTGGTAGAATTGTTGCTCATGAGATGCCACTTAAGGATAAAGAAGAGCTTCACAACAAGTCTGGTGGTGCTTACAAAGCTTCATGTGATGCTCCTACAACATCAAGTGAGAAACAAGCCTTCAATGAAGAATTGAGTCTAATGGTGAAGAGCTTCAACAAGTTCTACAAGAGTAGAAGCAAAGAGAGAAGTTCCAAGTCAAGGTCCTACAATGACAAAAGATCTTCTAGTCGTGATCGCAATTGCTACAATTGTGGAATACCCGGACACTACTCTAGTGAGTGTACAGCTCCCTACAAAAGAAGAGAAGACTCACCTAAAAGGAGAAGGAAAATAGAGGAATCACCACCAAGAGAGAGAAGGAGTAGAGATGATCATTATGAACGAAGACCCTCTCGCAGAAGCAAGGATTTGGAAAGGAAGGACAAGTCATCAAAGAGCTACACAAGACGAAGACATCAAGCTCATGTTGGTGAATTGGTATTCGGTTCCTACTCCGACAACTACTCCGGGAGAACCTATCACTCCGACTCTGAATATACTCAAGATGAAGGTGTTGCCGGTATTGCACTTGTGTCATCCAACTCCTACGACATATTTGATTCACCAAATGAAGGGATTGGAAGATGCTTCATGGCTAAAGGCCCCAAGGTATCACACCCCGAGTATGTTGATTTCAATAGTGATGACGATGATTTGCTAGGTGATGATGATTTACTTGTTGACAACTCTAGTGATGAAAACTATGATGAAACTGCCATTAATCTTGCTAATCAAGATGGAACGAATGACAATGATAAGAAGGAGATTGAGCGTCTAACTAAAGAACTAAACACTCTGAAGTTAGCTCATGAAACTACCTTAGAGGATCATCGAGAGCTTTTAAAGACTCATGAGAAGCTACGCTTTGAAAAGCTCAATCTAGAGCAAGAGCATGGGTTCTTAAAAGCAATCAAAGATGATCTTCGTAAGAAAAGTTCTTCTTACATTGCCAAGCGTTTACTCTTGTCTACTTACATGCCACAAGTGAAATCTAGCAACAAGAGCAAGAAAGATTCTTCTTCTAGTAGTAACAATAATCATGTTAAATCCATGTATTGTTGCTTCTAGTAGTTCTCTTGATTCCACTAATGATTCTCTTAGCCAAGTTACACTTGAGCAAGAAAATAGCCTATTGAAGGAAATAAAAGAAGGGTGTTTACAAGAGCCTTGCTGGAAGTAAGCAATTTGAGGAAATTGTACGCAAGCAAGCAAGGCATCGGAAGAATCAAGGTGTTGGTTTTGAACGCTAGTTCAATGCCAATGGAGTTGAGTGTGAAGAAGATCAATACCCCAAGACGAAGTTTGTTCCTCAACAAGAGAAGTATGATCCCACTTCTTTCAAGGGAACAGAAGCTCGAGATGATCTTCCACCACAAGACCACAAGCTAAAAGGCAAGGACAAGCTTCAAGAAGAGATTGATGCATTTGAAGAAGCTCCAAAGGCCTTGGTCAAGTGGGTTCCCAAGACTACATCAAGTTCTACTTCATCAAGTACGACTACAACTCCAAGGATTCCCATCAAGATGATGTGGATCCCAAAGAAGAAGAACTAGAGAGTTCTTGAGGGTGACTTCGCCAACATACTTCACTCATATTCATTTTGGCAAAGACAAGTGCAATCAACTTTCACATCTTGCACTAGTTCAAGGGACAAGGTAACCTAATGCTTTCATGGACAACATCATATGTGTATTTCACTCTATGTCTATGGATATCCTTGTGTGTTCCTTGTGGGACTAACCCATGTAGGAATTGAAAGTGCAACTCACTCCAATGGATTTCTCCAAATGATCTACAACAACATTGAGCATCTACATCTTCAACGCCTACATGAAGTCAACATCGACAAAACCCAAGGTTAGTTCATCCCTCTTAGGGGGATATCACATCTGGGGGGAGCTTTGCTCTAAGAATTGAGCTAAAGCAACTCTAATGGTGTGAACACAACAATGCTTTATGTAAAAGTGGTAACCCCACTTGTGCTTAAACGATGAGTATGACCTACGATCAAATGTTCTCATTTGACTCCTCAGTCAATATACTCATATATAGATGACCTAGTCATCACCAATTGCTTGATATATGCTAGAGTGTTTGTGCATGCTTTGCCACATATTTCATGTGCTATCTTATTGTGTGAGCATGTTGGTTGCATATTTTTCCCCATTCGAGGACATCCATTTGTTGTTTTGATTGTTTGGCTTTTCTTTTTGCCAAATGGATAGACAAAAATGCCTAAGAACTCCCTCTAGATATCTACGCTTTTCTCGTCTCAAACTCTATTCATGCTACATCACAAAGTTTGATCAAGTCAAATTCGGACCCTCCGAGTGAGGAGCACTCGGAGCCACCGATCCGTCAAGGGCTTAAACTTCCAAAACCTCTTAATGACATTTCACTCTGACTGATTCACTCCCTTCGGTCCCACCGAACTCATTAAGTTGATCTAGGTTTTCACCTCGGTGCAACCGATTAGAACTGTTCGGTCTCACCGAGTTGCAGTAACCGCTTGCGATTCTGCATCTCGGTGCCACCGAGTCGTTCCACTCGGTCACACCGACAGTGACTGGGTATATATATACGCGGGTTGAAATTTGGAAATTACTTCAAACCTCCAACCGCGCCTGCCCAGCTCTACCGCCCCTCCTGGTCTCTGAATCATCTCCGTCGTCGTCAGCGCCCTCCTGCCGCTGGTCTCCACCGTCGTTGTCGTTGTAGCGAGTTCGTTGCCAAGTTAGGGTACAGACTCGATCTCCTTGCGCAATCTTTAACTCCGATTCTTGCACTAAGGATAATGCCATGTTTCTAGCCACGATTGAGATCATCCTATCCAACCAAAACTTCCTCTAGATTAGTTTTGATGCAAAAACTTAGGGTTAGGTTTCCGCCGAACTCATCTCGGACCGACCGATTTGAAGTACTCGGTCTCACCGATTTGGCCCAGGCCATTGCACATGCACTACTCGGTCTGACCGAAGTGTGCCAATTGGTGTGACCGAGTTCACTTTCTATGTGAAACCCTAGCATCTCGGAGTCACCGAACTGTGTCTCGGTCTGACCGAAATCACATGTTTAGACTCCAAAGCTGCTTTGGTGTCACCGAGTTTATCATATCGGTAGCTCCGAAATGCTTTCTGTAGAAAACTAAAATCAAGTTTTTGAGTCAATAGTTTGCCAAAATAGTTGTGCTTTGTGATGCTCATCTACTCTACCTATACCTATCTATTCACAGGTTCAAATTCAGCCATGTCAGACAATAGTGACAGCCAAGAACGGGTCAGAGGAGCAAGCAAATCTTAGTGAGGGCACTAGTCCCTCAATTAGCAGCTATGATGAGGGTAGCAGAAGCACCCCAAGCAATCAGCCTAAGGCTGCAACTAGGCAAAGGAGGAAGAGAAACTCTGAATCTGAAGATGAAGACTTTGTTGTTGATGAGGAGGTCACCTCAAAGAAGAAAGTGATCAAGAAGGAGCATGTTGTTGCTGCTGCCATCAAGCCTAGCATGCACAAGAAGGCTCCTGCTCAGAGGAAGCCCATGTCAAAAGCCAGAGCCTCCACTCTTGAATCCATGGAATCAATTGAGGAAGAGGCTGCTGGAGGCAAGAAAAGAAAGGAAAGAGTCAAGAAGACTATGGCCAGAGTGACTGGAAGACCTTCAATGATGAAAGGATCTAATGAGGATGACGAGGAAGAGGAAGAGCCAGCACCAAAATCTCAGAAACTGATGGGAGATGCTATCAACTCTGGGGCTGCTCCATATAAGCCCAAGACAGCTCCCAAGCCATCTGCTCAAGCTCAAGCTTCAAAGCCAACTGCACCCAAGAGATCCACAAGAAACATCTCAGTTGTAGAGAAGAACAAGGGCCCAGTGCCTGAAGTTCAAGAGGATGAGGAGCAGCAAGTGCTCAGGAAGCTTAAACCAAAAATTCCAGATCATGATGACAATCATCCAATTGTAGAAAACATGAAACTGAGAAAGGATCCAGGTCTCGGACTGTGGAGACAGACAGACCCATATGCTGTGAGGAGAAGGACTGCTATGGATTACAGATTTCACACCAAGGAGCCGCAAGATTTCTATGAGATAGTTCTCTTAGATAAGAAGCCCATAGCTAGTGACATGAGATGGGTTGACTGGAAATTCATTGATGACAATGAAGACTACTTCCCTGGAGTTCATGAGAGCTTCAGAATGAACGGAGTTGACACCTTTGTTGGTCAGAAGCTGACTAAATGGAATGATGAGATGGTGATGCAATTTTATTCCACTACACATTTCTACCTAGATGGCAAGATAGTCTGGATGACAGAAGGCACAAGATACCAATCATCCATTGCTGAATGGGCCAAGTTGATAAATGCCCCTGAAGAAGGTGAAGATGACACAGATGTTTATGCCAAGCCCAGGAAAGATCATAACTCCATGGCTCATATGTACAAGGAAATTCCTCATGCTGCCTTGGAGACTCACAAGTTTGGCTCCATCTACTATCTGCTGTCAGGGCTACCCACAATAAACACTATAATGAGGCACACTCTGTTGCCCAAATCAAGAGATGACAGGATGATCATAGGTCACTCAATCAACTTGCTACATATGTTTGATGTGCCAGAGAAGTTCAAGGTGATGACCTTGATTGTTGAGACTACCAAGAGAACTGCTGCTGACCAGAAGAGGTCATGTGGATATGCCCCCCACATTCAGATGCTCATCAACTCCAAGATGGGAACAGGCACATATCTACTGGACAGAGAGCACCTTCCCCTGAGGCCAGACTTTGAGGACAATGTTGTTGTCATGGATGCATCACATCCTACATCTGTAAAGGCTCAGGAGAAGAGAGAGAAAGCAAAGGCAGCAAAGACTTCCAAGATGCAAGATGTCTTAGCTGTCAATCTCAAGATCAAGCAAGATCAACTCAGCTATCTACTTGATGTAACAGTGAGAATAGAGAAAGGACTAGCCACCCTGACTCGAAATCAAGAGAGCCTTGAGAGGATCTTTGATACAAAGCTTCATGATTTAGATGTGAAGGTCACTAAGATTCAGACCTCAGTTGAGAAGATACAGGAAGACCTGAGTGACAACCCAACTACAGATGCATTTCAGAGAGTGCCAAGAGCACATAGGTCTACAGCTGTGCCAGTTGACAGAGACTCCAGAGCTACTGCTTCAGCACCTGCTGCAACTGCCACTGTTGTACCTCCAGTTGCAACTCCTCCAGCTCCTTAGACTTCAGCAGAAGCTTTTGCAGACAGACTCCTCTCCACGCCATCTACGCACACCGAAGCCACCTGTCACGCCCAATATGCGATCCTATCCGAGAGGAACTCGAAGGTCCCACCAAGGATAGAGCCACATATTGAAGACGCTTTTGCAAGGTGGATATCATTACATCGTACCATTACATAATAGATGGTGCTACATACAAAGGCATACAAATGCCACATGAATACATCAAACATCATATAGAAGAGGGGCATCCGACTACGGATGAAACACAAACAGAAACTCAAACGACATCCACCCTGCTAGCCCAGGCTGCCGACTAGGAACCTATCCCCTGATCGAAGAAGAAGAAGAAGAAGAAGAAGTAGAAGAACTCCAAAGCAAGCAAACATCGCTCTCACATCAGATCATCGCATTACCTGCACCTGCAACTGTTGTTGTAGTAATCTGTGAGCCACGAGGACTCAGCAATCCCATTACCATCGGTATCAAGACTAGCAAAGCTTAATGGGTATGGAAAGGATAAGTGGTGAGGCTGCAGCAAGCGACTAAGCTTTGTATGGTGGCTAACTTATGAGTACAAGAGTAAGATGAGAAACTACGCAAACGGTCGCAAACTAGTAATGATCAAGAAGTGATCCTGAACTACTTATGTTCAAACATAACCCCACTGTGTTCTCTTCTCGACCTTACTCGAAAAGAGATGATCACGGTTACGCACGCGGTTGGTGTATTTTAATTTGGATCTGGTGTCAAGTTCTCTACAACCGGATTTTAAAAATTCCCATCTGCCACATAACCGTGGGCACGGCTTTCGAAAGATCAAACCCTGCAGTGGTGTCCCAACTTAGCCCACGACAAGCTATCACGATCAACTGAGGAAAAACCTCCTCCCGGAACAACCCGATCAAGCTCGGAATCCCAAACAAGTCCAGCAAGACCTCCCGACGTGCCGACACCCTGATAGTAGCCGCGCGTATCTCGTCTCAGGCCACGACGGATGAGCGACGCGTACATGTGCCAAAATACCCCAAGTTGCCAAGGGGCGGCCCCACACAATGCTCTAGTTTGGGACCAACACCATTAGCACTGGCCCCCTGTATTATGTTAAATTACTCCTCGGGTAGCGCTAACTCCCTATGCATCAAGTTTGTTATCATGTTTAGTTATTAAGTTGGGCAAATGGTAAAACCAATGTTGAGTCTTGAACATAACACCGGTATGACGGAAACTAGGGCGGAAAGAGTGGAACAGAACACCAGGCAAAAGGTCGAGCCTTCCATGCTTTACCAAGTATATAGATGCATTAATTAAAATAAGAGATATTGTGATAACCCAAGATATCCATAATATCCTCCAAACATGGAACAACGTGCAACTACACCTGCAACTAGGGTTGAGCAAAGCGGTAACATAGCCAAACAACGGTTTGCTGGGAAGGTGGAAAAGGTTAGAGGTTATTTCATTGCATATTGGGAGGCTTGATAAACAAGTGGTGGGTAGAGTGACATAGCGATATCATCGAGACAACTAGCAAAGCAAAGATAGTAGTGGTATCCAGGGTAACGGTCATCTTGCCTAGAATCCCGCTAGGAAGAAGACTGAATCCATGAAGAAGACAAACGGGCGTAGTCGAACGAATCCTCGCAATCGAAACGTTACCGGAACTATCAAGAAGAAGCAACACCAGAAAGAAGCAAGCAACATGGTAAACCAATAGGCATAATCATGGCATGAAGCACAATCAAGTATGATGCATGTCCGGTTTAATGAGTCATGGCATGGCAAAATGCAACAAACAATACTACAAATTAAGTGGAGCTCAATATGCAATGGGTTGCATATTGACGGAACTTCACAACAATTATTTAGTTCTCTCTCATTTATGAACAAGACAAGATTAAATGTTGGTTAACATGGCAAGAGATGAATCATATGTAAACTACCTATCTAGGCAAGTTAAATGAGGCCAGAAACAACAAACAACAATTTCGGAAAATCCCCATATGCATATTTCGAATTTGGTACTGTTCTGCCTAAAGCCATATTTTATTGTTGTTAAATGGGAAAATAAAGGGCACCAAGTTAATATATGCATTTTTCTACCCCATTTACATATAAAGTTTATTTAATTCGGAGCTACGGTTAATTAGTTACGAAATAAACCATTTTAGCATGGAATTTATGCAAATTAATGCAAACAACAATTTTAAACGGTTTGAACATGGTTGAAAGTTGGATATTGTGGAAGTACGTGAAAAATCTGAGCAAGATGGATTTATGACATGTTTCATTTGGATGCATGGATATTTAGTTATTAACAATTCAAAATGATGGCATTTTTGTAATTATGCAATGCATTGGAAATTAACCAAATCTATAGGCGGAAAATCATGCACGGGGCCGAAGCATCACGCTAGAGCGGCCCAGATGAGGAATAGGCCCAAGTGGCTGTGTGCAAAAGAAAAGAGAAAAAGGGGCAAAAACTGGGTGCCTGGGACTCGAACCCAGCACCTCCTGGTGTTGCTTCGCTAGGATGACCAAAGAATGCAGTTGTGGGGATTTGATCCCTGGTCGCCTGCGTAACAAAGGGGACGGCTATCCAGTTGGCTGCTACATGTGTTGTGGGCGCAAGGAGGTGTCTTACTTGATACCCAAACAGCAGAGGTGGTGAGCTTCAGCCATGGCTACGCCAAGAAAGCTAACGGCAACTGCGAGCAAACGCGGCGGCGATCTCTGCTGCTAAGCGGGCCCGGGGTGGGTGTCCAACGTGGATTACCACATGAGGGGGATCGAAGGAGGTCGGGCGCTGGCTACGGGCTGGCCAGGTAAGTGGGCTTCGGCTGGGCTGCTGCGACTGCTACTGTTCTCCCTCTTTGTTTCTTTTCTTTAAACCATCTCCCAACAGAGAATAGGAAGAAAATTCCATGAAGATGGGAGAGGGGTATGAGAGATATAAGAATATCCACAAGAAGCTGGAATTATGCACTATTTGAAATAATTGGTTTGGGCAGCTTTAGAGGTAGAAAAAACAGTCCAAATGGGATGAAATTTGACAGAGAGGATGTAGACATGGTGCGAGATTTGTGGGGAAAGAATGAACATTAATGGGGACAGGGAAGAACTCACTTGCAAAAAAACATGAAAGAAGAAGGAAGGGAGATGTGATGATGCATGGCCATGGTTTGGGAGAGAGATGGCAAGGGGTGATGCACACACATCAACTAGAGGAACACACAACATATATAAGGGACAATGCACAAGATGATCATGGCAACAACATAGGATGGAAAATGCAATATAATGGCAAGAGGCACATTGCAAACACATGGCACAACAAGTGAAATGAGCATGGTGCAAGAAGCAAAGATATGACAAGGCACTCAACATGATCATGGCATAAACATATAGGAATGAAATATGCAAAACAATTATGATAATGCAACAAACATAATAAACACACGACAACAACCAAAATAAATGGAAGGCAACTAGAGCATCGGTCTCGGGGCGTCACACCACTAGCCACAAGACCACTTCCGGAGCTCCCGAAGATCGTGCTTAGAATGCCGCATAGCACTATGCATGTTCAAGCTTTTTGGCATTTGTTGCCAAATGGGGAGAAAGTTTATAGATCACAGGCTTCGAGAGAGTGTGTGTGTTTTGCTTTTGTTTGTCTCTCTTGCTACATGCTTTTGTTCGTTTGGTTGCTACAATATTTTTGCTTGTGTGTGAGATACTCTTATGATCATGTGGTTGATCATTATGCTTTAATGTGTGCTTGAATGATGATATCTTAATACTTGTGTATGATCAATCATGTTTGCCTTGGTGATGAGTGCATATTCTTTATATTCTATCATTTTGAGCGCTCCACCAAGATGTATGTGACATGGAAGAGTAACCCATGATCCTAATCGATTGTGCATTTGCATTCAAAAGAAAATTTTAAATAATGCACAAATTTAGGGGGAGCTCTTGCTTATCACATACTTCTCAAAGCGACGATGTATTTTCATTTATATTATCATTTGTCGAAGCTTTGATCTATATGTTTTCATCAATTACCAAAAAGGGGGAGATTGAAAGTGCAACTAATCCCCGGGTGGTTTTGGTAATTCATAATAACATATAGCTCATTGAACTAATATCCATTCAAGTTGAATATTTCAGAAAGTTCAGTGATTGGCATGGCATGGACTAGAGATGTGGACCCCTCAAAATGCTAAGGACAAATATTGGCAAAAGCTCAAGACTCTTCATTTCTATTTTAGTGATCCAAGATCACATTGAGTCCATAGGAAAAGCCAATACTATTAAAAGGGGATGAGGTGTTGCCTAATGGTCTACTTGCTCAAAATGCTTAGTGATATGCTCCAAAACCCTCAACCACTTTCTCGTATCCAAATATGTCCTAAACCTAAAGTCAAACTCGGCCCCACTAATTTGATCTATCCGGTGCCACCGAGTTCCTTTGGCATAGCCATAACCAGAAACCCTAATCTGTTCGGTCTCACCGATATGGATTTCGGTCTCACCGAGATGGGATTGCAAACTCTCTGTTTCCCTTCGTAACATTTCGGTCTCACCAAAATGAGCAATCGGTCCCACCGAGTTCGCAATGCAAACTCTCTATTTCCCTTTCGTAACATTTCGGTCTTACCAAAGGAGCGATCGGTCCCACCGAGTTTGCCTGACCAACTCTCTGTTTGCTCATTGCTGAAATCGGTCACACCGAGAAGAGGTTTTGCCCTAACCCTAGCGCATTGGTCCCACCCAGTTGGTCATGTCGGTCCCACCGAGTATCCTAACGTTCACATTTTGAACTGAATCGGTCTCACCCAGTTCACATGTTCGGTCTAACTGAGTTGGGTCAAATGTGTGTAACGGTTAGATTTTGTGTGGAGGCTATATATACCCCTCCACCCCCTTCTCTATTCAAGAGAGAGCCATCAGAACGTGCCTACACTTCCACTACTCATTTTCTGAGAGAGAACCACCTACTCATGTGTTGGGACCAAGACATTCCAATCCAACCACAAGAATCTTGATCTCTAGCCTTCCCCAAGTTGCTTTCCACTCAAATCATCTTTCCACCATAGCCAAATCTGCGAGAGAGAGTTGAGTGTTCGGGAGACTATCATTTGAAGCACAAGAGCAAGGAGTTCATCATCAACACACCATCTATTACCTTTTGGAGAGTGGTGTCTCCTAGATTGGTTAGGTGTCACTTGGGAGCCTCCGACAAGATTGTGGAGTTGAACCAAGGAGTTTGTAAGGGCAAGGAGATCGCCTACTTCATGAAGATGTACCCGAGTGAGGTAAGTCCTTCGTGGGCGATGGCCATGATGGGATAGACAAGGTTGCTTCTTCGTGGGTGGAGCCCTTCGTGGACTCACGCAACCGTTACCCTTCGTGGGTTGAAGTCTCCATCAACGTGGACGTATGATAGCACCACCTACCGGAACCACGCCAAAAATCTCCGTGTCTACATTGTGTTTGCCTTCTCCAAACCCTTCCCTTTACCTTCATATGCAATGTTTTACTTTTCGCTGCTATACTCTTAGACTTGCATGTGTAGGTTGATTGCTTGACTTGTGCTAAGTTGCTAAAATCTGCCAAGACTTAAAATTGGGAAAAGGCTAGATTTTTATTTGGTCAAGTAGTCTAATCATCCCCCCTCTAGACCTACTTTCGATCATACACAAATTCATAGAGGCATTGGCTAGGGTGCATATTGTGAGGATTATCATTATCATTGAATTTCATTAGAGAATTTACCTCTACCACCTTAGGTGGTGGTGGTGTATCAAGCCCATGTGGTTCTTCAATAGGAGGTAAATTTTTGACATCCTCAGCTTTAATACCTTTTTCTCATAGATTTCTTTGCCTCTTGCATATCTTCAGGAGTGAGATATAAGATACCCCTCTTCTTCAGAGTGGGTTTAGGCGGTGGTTCAGGAAGAGTCCAATCATAATAATTTTTCAATATGTTATTCAATAATTCTTCAGCTTGCCCACTAGTTCGTTCCCTGAAAACACAACTAGCACAACTATCTAGAAAATCCCTAGAAGCATCGATTAGTCCATTATAGAAGATATCGAGTATTTCATTTTTCTTAAGAGGATGATCCGGCAAGGCATTAAGCAATTGGAGAAGCCTCCCCCAAGCTTGTGGGAGACTCTCTTCTTCAATTTGCACAAAGTTAAATATTTCCTATAAGGCAACTTGTTTCTTATGAGCAGGGAAATATTTTTCAGAGAAGTAATAAATCATGTCCTGAGGACTACGCACACAACCAGGCTTTAGCATCACCCTTTAATGAGAACGAAAATAATTTGAGAATATAATAATAGCAAATTTTCTCATCATGAGCAAAAAGGGTAGCTATATCATTCAACTTAGTAAGATGTGCCACAACAGTTTCAGTTTCATAACCATGGAAAGGATCAGATTCAACCAAAGTAATCAACTCTGGGTCGACATAAAATTCAAAATCCTTATCGTCAACAAAGATAGGTGAAGTAGCAAACTGAGGATCACATTTGATTTTAGCATTCAAAGTCTTTTCTTTATACTTGCATAATAATTTTTCTAGATCATCTCTATCCTTATAAGCAAGAATATGCCTAGTTTCCTCCTCATCCATAACATAACCTTCCGGTACCTTTGGCAATTCATATCTAGGAGGGCTACTTCTAATAGGTGTTTCAAGATTTTCAGTTCCAAGCTCTTCATCAATTTCAACATTCTCAAAATCTTTAGTTCTAGCAAGTTGTTCATCAAGAAATTCACCTAGTGGCACATTATCATCAAGCAAGGTACTAGCATCATCATAAATATCATTCATAGCAGAAGTGGCATCATCAATAACTTGCGACATATCAAGATTAATAGCATGTGGTGGTATTGCAAGTTTACTTATAACAGAGGGTGAATCAAGTGCAGAGCTAGATGGCAGTTCCTTACCTCCCCTCGTCTTAGAGGGAAAAATCTTAGTCTTAGCATCCTTCAGATTCTTCATAGTGACAATTTGATAATAATCCCAAGTGACTCAACAAATATAGCTATGCTCTCCGGCAACGGCGCCAGAAAAAGGTCTTGATAACCCACAAGAATAGGGGATCGCAACAGTTGTCGAGGGTAGAGTATTCAACCCAAATTTATAGATTCGACACAAGGGGAGCCAAAGAATATTTGCAAGTATTAGCAACTGAGTTGTCAATTCAATCACACCTGGAGATTAATTATCTGCAGCAAAGTGATCAATAGCACAGTAATATGATAGCCTTGATAATAGTGGTAGCAGCAACAGTAACGGTAATAGTGATAGCAATAGTTTTGTAGCAGTGATAATAGTAACAGCAACAGTAGTAACTTAGCAAGATCAATACGTAGGAAAATCATAGGCATTGGATCGGCGATTTGTTGGATGATATTCATCATGTAATAGTTACAACCTAGGGAGATATGGCACTAGCTCCAGTTCATAAATATAATTTAGGCATGTATTCCGTAAATAGTCATATGTGCTTATGGAAAAAACTTGCATGATATCTTTTGTCCTACCCTCCCGTGGCAGCGGGGTCCATAAGGAAACTAAGGGATATTAAGGCCTCCTTTTAATAGAGAACCGGAACAAAGCATTAACACATGGTGAATACATGAACTCCTCAAACTACGGTCATCACCGGGAAGTGTCCCGACTATTGTCACTCCGGGGTTACCGGAGCATAACACGTAGTAGGTGACTATAACTTGCAAGATCGGATCTAGATCATAGATATAATGGTGATAGCATAAACTGTTCAGATCTGAAATCATGGCACCCGTGCCCAAAGTGACAAGCATTAAGCATGGCAAACTCATAGCAACATCAATCTTAGAACATAGTGGATACTAGGGATCAAGCCCTAACAAAACTAACTCGATTACATGATGAATCTCATCCAACTCCTCACCGACCAGCAAGCTTACGAAGGAATTACTCACTCCCGGTGGGGAGCATCATGGAATTGGCAATGGAGAAGGGTTGGTGATGACGAAGATCGAAGATCCCCCTCTCCGGAGCCCAAAACAGACTCCAGATCTGGCCTCCCGATGAAGAACAGGAGGTGGCGGCGGCTCCATCTCGTGAAACGGGATAATTCTTCCTCCCTGATTTTTTTCTGGAAACATGTGATTTTATAGCGTCGGTTTTATGGTCTGCGAGGCCTCCAGGTGGGGACAACCCACCTGGGCGCGCCTGGAGGGTGGGCATGCCCTGGTGGGTTTTGCCCACCTAGGTGCCCCCTCCGGTGGTTCTTGGCTCCAGAAATTCTCTTTTAAAAGTTTTGTTTCAATCCGAAAACTTTTATTTCTGCACAAAAACAACACCATGGTAGTTCTGCTGAAAACGGTGTCAGTCCGGGTTAGTTTCATTCAAATCATGCAAATTAGAGTCCAAAAAGAGAAAAAGCATTAGGAAAAGTAGATACGACGGAGACGTATCATGGCCCTTTTCGATACACAAGTTTTGGAGCCTCCTCTAGTTCCTCTAGTTCCTGTTCTAATTGATCCTAGTTGATCAATTAGAGTTTGACCTAGATCCTCTAATCCACATAATTAGAAATCCAGTATGGTTCTAATCTCCATCCTCTAATTCTCCGGCAACAATTAGCTCTGTACGGCAAAGCGCTGCCAGATCGTGAAGACCGTACGCTTGCAACCAATTAGAGAGGCCATGCTTTCAGTCTTCTGTTCGAGGGTGGTACGCGGGATCTTCATCAACGATTTGAGGGACTCCAAGTTCGATCTACACTGACTCGTCTACTTCCGTTGCACTCCGGAGTCGGTAATGATCATTGATCCAAACCCTATATGCATCTTCATAATGTTCTTGGGTGTTCGTAGGGAGAATCTTTTTTGTTTTCTACTATGTTTCCCAACAGGTTCCGCTGTGGGTCATTGGACGAAAGGGGTTTTGTTCATGTCTATGTTTTACTGGACCTACAGTGGGTCACAAGCTTAAGGGAATCACGATCTCTTGAGTGTTAGTGGAGCAAGAGTTATGAGAAAATATTTATGAAATAGCTTCATTAATATTCTAAATAGTTTCGAGAGGAACCGGAAGCGTTTTGAAGTTATCGAAAGGGTTTCGAGGTTTACCGGGTAATACCGAGAATTGATATATAGGTGGAAATTGTTTCTGAGGACTTAAATATAAATTATAGAGGGCTCTAATGTGATTAGGAGCCCCTGGAATTTATTCAGAGTCAACAGGGTAAATAAAATAAGAAAAGGCCTATTTGGGGAGAGTTAATGGGCCCTAAGGCCCATTAGTGGAGGCGCCCAAGGGGGAGGCCGAATTGGGGATGGAGTTGGACTCCACCAGCCTCTAGGCTAGCGCAAGGGGAGGGAAACTCCTCCCCAAGTCGGCCACCCCTCCCTCTTCCTTCAACCCATATATGCTAGAGGATTTTGGCCTTTGGAGACACAAGTTTTGGAGCCTCCTTTAGTTTTCTAGTTCTAGTTCTAGTTGATCCAATTAGAG
This sequence comes from Aegilops tauschii subsp. strangulata, assembly GCF_002575655.3. NCBI lineage: Eukaryota > Viridiplantae > Streptophyta > Magnoliopsida > Poales > Poaceae > Aegilops > Aegilops tauschii. The sequence continues at coordinate 317,196,889 of NC_053037.3, read as the reverse complement.
CTAGATCTAATCCTCTCTAGTCCTTATAATTAGAAGCTCGGTGTGGTTCTAATCTTCTCCATCTAATTCTCCGGTGGTGATTAGCTCTGGACGGTGAAGCGCTGCTGGATCATGAAGACCATACGCTTGCAAACTGTGGAGATGTCTTACTTTTGGTCGTCCGTTCGAGGGATCGCTCATGAACGGTTTGAGGGACACTAAAGTACTATCTACACCAACTTGTCTTCTTCCACTGCAACTCGGTATTGGTAACGATCCAGTCTAAACCGTTATTGCATCTTCATAGTGTTCCTGGTTGATCATAGGACGAAATTTATGTTTTCTACTACATTTCCCAACATACTTTTCCCCTCTCGGTGAAGAATATCCCTACAAGGCTCCCTGCAGTCCTATTAGCAGGCTGCTGAACATAAAAAAGACATGCCGTGGGAGTGAAGATCCGACGCGGCTGGCCGTAGCCTAGTTTTACCGTAGCCCGGTAAAGTTTAGTGAAAAAATGCCCGAAATATAAACGTTTTCGTCCGATTTGAATGAAAATCATCTTGTTTGCATGTAATTCGTCTATTTTATTGAAAGCCGATTTGAAATGTTTGCGGGTAGCATTGGATGACTGGCTCCCGCATCCATGTCCGAGGACGGATGCGGTGTCCGGTTTGTGGGTCATCGTTGGAGATGCCCTCACGCCGCGTATTAGTTGTTAGTTAAGTCCCACTTTCTCGGGCTTTTAGGGCATCTCTGACGCTGACCTTCGTATTGGACATGGTATCATCCACAGGATCGGTGGGGACCAGTCCTCGGACAGTGATGCGGGAGTTGTCCCTCCAACCATGCCCGCATACATTTAGAACTGGATTTCAACAAACCGGATGAAAATACGACGGAATTCAGCAAAGTTCGGATATAATTTACATTAAAAGGAATTCAAATTCAATGAGGTAGCCGAATGTTCAACAAGTTCTTTGATTTCATTAATTCCGAATCAACCATACTAGAATAATCAGAGCCGAAGCATGTCATCCCACAAAGGTTGCCCCTTGAGCTTCATCCAACAATGTATGTGCATGAATGGCCTGCCCTCGGTTCTGTAGTACAGCACAGCAGAGCGTGCAAGCTATACAATGTGCAGAGCAATATTAAGCAAATGAATGAATTAACCAACACATAGAGCAACATGAAGTAAAACTTATCATCTCCATGGTTTACGAGTCCGATGGCGACATTGTCTCCACTCGTGCAACCGCACCGCAAAACATCATGGAAGAGTTGCAAACGGTGTATCATCGATGCGACATCAACTTCACATTGCATTCATGGATGACGTCCATGTCGTCAGGCGCAAAGTTCTTTCGCGCATGAAATGAAGCAAGCACACGCTGCCGAAATATCGAGCCCCTTGAGTTACTGCCTACAAAGTCCTCAGATACGACCAACCACGCATCACATAATAACTCATTCTCGATCACTGAGTCTCCGTCATCGTGCTTACTCTAGAAAATAACAAGAAGTTCAACAGAAAGGCTCAATGGCATTTGACCGAACACCTGTCGGGTGTGTTGCCCACCATGGATGTCGTCGGCATGGGGTGGAGGTACCGAGCTGCAGAGGGATCCTAGGTTTATGGCGGCGTAATTTATGGAGGGCAGGTGCGTTAGTGGTGGCTGCGGACGTCCTACGATGCATGGGCAGTGGCCGGAGAGGTACAACTGCGGCAGCGGGCGAGGAGGGTGCGGATGCAAAGTAAGGGGGAGCAGGGACATAGTGGAAGAAAAGTAACCCGGAGGGGATTTGAGGGTGTCGAAGTCCTACGTGGCGGCGGTCAGACTCCCGCACAGAGCACCCCCATCCCCTCCCCCACCGTCGTCGTTTGTCTCTGGTTTGCAGGAAAATAAATGTCCAGACTGGTCCATGGACCGATGGGAACTGCATAGGATGGCAAAATGCGTCCGGACAATGCAGGCGGTTTGAGGGTCAGCGTTGGAGATGCCCTAATATGTATAAAAAACATTGGTCCGGGCAGGCATATGCATCAATCATTGCTAGGAGGCGTCTCGTCCGTTCGATACAAGTTACTCCTGGAGAAAGCAACAATCAATAGGACTTTTCTAATCCTCCCATTCTTTTAGGAAAAACGTGAAATTGTTTCTCCTTAAATGGTAGCAGGGCAGGTATGAAAAAAGATCTTAGACTTTCTAGGGTTGGGCTAGGAGGGTCTAATGCCTTTCTTTTTTTGCCCATCGGGGTTATTTCCCAAGGGTTGTCATGGTAAGAGGGAGAAGGGGGATAAGCGTATGCACATTTCACACTATAGATATGGATATGGATATGATCGTGATCGTGTGGCATGCAGGCGTCTCCATTTTAATGTTCTCCAACTACGGTGGACATGGTTCCACATGCATCCATCGAAAATGCTACGATGGACATAGTTTCAGATGTATTCAAATGAACAGTAAAATCTAAAAAATAGCAAAAGTAATAAGTAACTTGTTTTATTATAGTAACAGAAAAGATATTTGCCTAACGTCAGATTTTAAGCCTCTCCCAGCAAACGCGCTCTCTTCCCTCAGATTCGTTCCACGAATCTTGGCGCAGGGGCATGAGGCACGTGAAATTATTAACTCGTTCGCTATGAATACAAAGGCCAGCAAACGCTATACTAATAAAAACATTACTGCATACTGCATTGGCTAGGGACGCAAGCCTTTACTTGGGAGACCTAAGACTAAGTTCAAACCTCAGTCCCTCCTTTTTTACTAGATGGCAAATTATGGTTTTTTTCCTTAGGTATATGGCAGTTTTTCAAAAAGAATTAACATGGCAATTAGCCAATTATATAGTTTTGAACTTTGCACATGGAAAATTTAAAGATTTATTTCTACCGTTCACAAGTCAAATTTGTTTTTGTACATGGCAGTTTATTATTAATAACATGACATTTTTTATTTTAAAGATTTTTTTAAATTTTCACAAGTCAAATATATTTTTATACACGGCGCCTTATAGGAGCTCCCTGAAGCCCGATCTCTGTGCTTCAGGGAGCCTTATATTTGACTTGTGAAAATTTTAAAAAATCTTTAAAATAAAAAATGTCATGTTATAGGAGCTCCCTGAAGCGAGACATAGGGGTTTGATCTTAGTCTTAGGTCCATTTTTAAAAACCCCTATGTCTCGATTTAGGGAGCTCCTATAGGGCGCCTTATGCGCCGGTTAGCAGAACTGGCGCCCACTACAGCTCGCCAGTAGGCCGGCCCATGAACATCATGGGCAGTGCAAGAAAAATTGTATTTATTCACGAAAAACACAGCGCAAATGATGCTCCCGTGTCGATTCAGACAAGCACCATTAAGCTCCAGTGCATGATTGGCTAACCACTAAACCTACTAAGCTGTTACAGAAAGAGTTCAACGCGAAATTTCTAAGAACTATACTTTTTCCGCGCTATTTAGTAAAACAAGATTTTTTTTTTTAAAGAAACGTGAACAAATTTTGAATGTCCACGGATAAAAAAAACCTCACGAATTAAAAAAAATCATGTATTCAAAAAAAATTCACGAATTCAAAAACTTCATAAAATTGAAAAAAGTTCATCGATTTTCAAAGAAGTTCGCAAATTATTAAAAAGTTCACCTATTTTGAAAAAAAGTTCATAGACTTTCAAAAAAGTTCACAAATTTTGGAAAAATGTTCACGGATTTTGAAAAAAAGTTCATCGAATTTGGAAAAAGTTCATCGAAATTGAAAAAAATTCATCAAATTTGAGAAAAAATCATTGATTTTGAAAAAAAAATTCATCAAATTTTAGAAAAAGTTCATAAAAAAAAAAAAGGTTCATTGGTTTTGCAAAAAGGTTCACGAAAAACTTGAAAAGTTCATTGAACCAAGAGGAAGGAAAAAAAAAGATAATGTAAAGTTGATGGATAAAAAAGGTGAGAAAGATGAACGTAGGCACATGAGGTTGGTTGGCGGGGTGGTCGGTGCGTTGAACCTCAAAGGAGGAGGTCGCAGGTTCGACTCAATGTGTGTGTAAAAAACTTGATAATGTATTTAAAAATGTTAATTAAGCATTTAAAAATGTTAAACAAGTATTCGAAAAATTTAAATGTGTATCGACAAAATTTGACAATGTATTCAAACAAATATTAAACAAGGATTTGAAAATTCTAATTAAGCATTTGAAAAATGTTAATTCTGTACAGAAAAAATATTGACCAATGTTCGAAAATATTAATCTTGTATTTAAAAAAATAAAGCAATTGAAAAATGTCAAATGTATATATTAAAAATGTTGACCATGTGATCAAAAAATGTTATTCATGTATTTCATAAATACTAATCGAGCATTTGAAAAGGTTGTTAAATGTGAATATAAAAAATGTTGACCACGTATTAAAAAAATTAAAGTTGTATTTCAAAAATGTTAAACATATATTAGGTTTATACCAAAAATGTACAATGTGTATGAAAAAAGATAGACATATAAAATATTTTATTTTTCAAAAAATGTTAATAATGTATTTCAAAATGTTAAACGTGTATATAAAAAATATTTCTGATGTATACAAAGATGTTGAATGCGTACATAGTCAACATGTGTTGACAAAAAATAAACCTATGAAAATTGACAAAGAAAAACAAAGCAAAATGAAGAAACCTAATACAATTAAAAAAACATGTAAAACGACAAAGAAAAAACAAAAACGAAGAATAATGAAGAAAGAGAAAGAAAATTAGTCATATATTTGAAAAGGTAGTCATATACGGAATATGTATAATGTGTATAAAAATTAGTCGTTAAACACAAATATTTGTAAAACAAATGTTAATCATCTATTTCAAAAATGTTAAACCTGTACAAAACAAATCCTGATATATACGAAAAATGTAGAACGTGTCTTAAAAACATTGAACATAAAACATAAATTCTAGAAAAAGTTGATGGCGTATAAAAATAGCTTAATCATATAATTCAAAAATGATAAACATGTACTAAAAAATGTTCCTGATATATACCGAAAATGTGCAATGTGTATGAAAAATGTAGTCATAAAACATAAATGTAAAAAAATGTTAATCATGTATCTAAATAATGTTAAACATGTATAAAAATATTAAATATGTATAAAAATGTTTCTAATGTATATGTAAAATGTATAAATGTGTATGAAAAATTTATACGCATGCTGAAGAAAAAAGAAGAAAAGCAGTGGAAACTGAAGAAACAACAGAAAGAAACAAAAGAAATTCATCGAGTAAGAAGGAAAACGGAAATCTGAAGAAAACCTAGAAAATTCATGAGGAGCGAAGAAAAATTGAAAATAATAATAAGAAAACCATATAAAACTAGTGCAATAAAGGAAAGGGAAGCAAAGAAACAAGAAAAAACAAGAAAGAAACAAAAAAACTGAAGAAAAGAAGATAGGAACAAAAACCAGTGAAAACCAAGAAATGAACAAAGACACCCGATGAAAAAACAAAAAACCGAAGGAAAATCATGATGAACAAGAAAATCAGTAGGAACCATGAAAAATGAAGAAAACAATGAAAAAACAAAGAAAATGGAAAACCGAAGAAAACCATAAAGGAAAGCAAAAGATAACGAAAAAGGGAAGAAAACCGGAATGAACCAATGTATCGAGCTAACAAAAGGGAGAGATCGATCGACCTGAGCGAGCGACGAAGGAGAAGAAATAGGTTGACCCAATACCTACGCAAGAGAGAAAACCTTTTAGAGAAGCTATTGTCTCGCTATAAGCTATTGTCTCGCTATAAGCGAGGCATAGCTCTCGTGCAGAAATCGTTCTCTGGATGGATACGCCTGAACCAATTCATTCGTTGCACCCTTCCCCTAGCTGACATTTCCTAGCTATTTGATAGTAGACATAGTAATTACCCTACTCAAATGCGAATTTCGTAATAAATTGACATCCATGGTTTTGGAGGTGAAAATGCAAAATAGGACCTCTAGAATGCTTGAGAAATAGTCTTTCTCGAGCATTGATTTTTGCCTTTTTTCGTCCAGAATACCATGTTTCTCATTTCTTCATAAAAATTAGCATGTACATAGAACATTCGGTTATGTTGTTTTTGCTATCGACTTTACTATTTAAGCACAAATGCCCGTGCTTTGCAATGGAAGACATTGTTATCTGTCTCACACGTCCACTTATTTTCACTTTTTCGTTTGTCCCCGTCCTGTTGTCCTTCTTCTCTCCTTCGGAGAGCTCCTCTAGTACGCTGGACAGGGAGTTTCTTCGCATTCATAAATGCAGTCTTTCGTCCACCTCTATTTAATTACGCATCACTTACTAAGTCCCAATAGCGTGCAACCTCCTTTAATTATGCAGCAAGCCATTAAATTGTGCATCACTTAATTAGCCCACATAGGACATCATATTCCTTCCTTCCTTTAGCGAGACTCATTCTCTTCTTCTCACATCTTCATCCTCATCCTCCGCTTATCGATTCCCAAGCCGACTTATTGAGTTGATCAATAACAGGTAACTTCAAGACATATATAAATTGGTCGTTGTGGTTTTAAGGGCGCAGGTGGTACTATTTAATGATAGTAGGAAGAGACGACTTATTGAGTTGGTAGTTTTTTTAGGCCCAGCGGAGGCCCAATGCATGTTGTGTTATGTAATTGCAATCGGCCTACTCATAGTGTAGGTTGCAAAAGAAAAGGCTAATTTTTTCCCCTCTGCATCCCAATCGAAGAAAAAAAAGATGTGGAGCAGGCCCCTTGGCCCATGTAGGGGACTACTCCCTGTGGCCTAATCGAAGGAAAAAAATTGCAGAGCAGGCCCCTCAATGCATGGTTTGGAGGCCCAACCCGAAAATTTATTTATGCGTGGACGGACAATTTTTTTTAGTACCACCTGGCATAGGTACGAAAAAAAATCATATATGGTGAACAAACAAAAAATTCAGAGAAACGCACGTCCCTTCATTTGTAGGCATACTAGATCGGCATCGCGCCTTGGCGCGAGGGTGCCGGTCCCAACGATGTGGCGAAGCAAGTAATGGTCAAAGTTAGTAGAAAGCCAGGGTTTATCAGGATATAACAGAATAAAGGAAAGAAGAAATATTCACATGTAATAGGAGCAAGACATCATAGATGGATACCAAAACTGTAGTACAACACATCTCCATAGCCAACAGAATGACAACACAACACATTTGAGGATGCAATGTTCATATACATGGTAAATTAAAGGATACAATTGTTCATACACGGTAGATATCAAGTACAAAAGGATGGATAGATGTGACAAAAGGGACGCATTCACAAAAGAAGAGGGAGATCACATGGTAGTTTACACGGTGCATCACAGGAGCTAGTGGCATCGAATGAAAGTCTAGTCCCATGGTTCATGAATCCAAACAAACATAGGGACTTGTATAATCTAAGAGTTCCTGGAATCACAGTAATTGGTTGTCAACAAACAAAAGTAACCACCAGTTTCCGAAACACCACTATGTATTAGTAAACATATGGTTGTCGCATAAACGTGTCTTCATCCAAGGAAATCAAAAACAATATTTATGGTTGCTTGTTACGACCACGTCACTAATACAACACATACATCAAGTACTCCAACCCTAATGGGGAAATGACACACTATCTTCCCATGAAAGGTTATGTGTAGGTCAAAAAGAAAACAAAAGAATTCATGGTTTCTTCAGTGACAAATTCATTTGAAGCAAGTGGAAAACTGGTAAAGCTTTGGAGCCTTGCACAAGGTTGAAACTTTAAAGCCTCACATTCCCAAACAATCTTAAGGAGGGCCAACATAATTGAAACCAAGAAGAACTAAACAATATATCAGCTAGAGAGCAATACCTGCACTGGCCAATGATGACATAGTGGCATGTTTGGGAATAATTATGAAAGGTTCATATTCATCTTCACACGGTGCGTGTTTCAACAATAATTATGCCCCTGATAGAAACAATTTTAGCGAGTGAGCACTTCCTGTCAATGTATCTCCCTGAAATGAAATAAGTTAATAATCAGATTTCATCCTCCCTAGAATGGAGCAAATTAATAATTTGATTACATTCTTATAAGCAACATATTGCCTAAATACTCCATAGAGGTTACTGACAAGTAAACAACATAAGACACATGCATCAACAGATAAATATCACATGTCTTTCAAGAAAAAATATCACATGCCAGCAAAATAAAGGTTTTGGTAAGTATTTTCCTTCATGTACTCACTCTACAGGACAAACAAATTGGTACCAGGAATCAAAAGGACCAACTTTTTTTACTGAATAGTAAGGATTAGCTAAATTGATGAACCAATTATCACAGTAACTTCAACTCCATCATGGATACTATCTATTTTCAAAAAACAACAAGGATCGACTAAATAGATAAAGCAATTATCTTATACACAAACAGAAAGACTACATCTACATATCTAAACAGAAAGACTTCATAATTGGCTTCTATCTTACCAATGTAATCGACACCTATAATTGACTCACAAATATTAAAGCCTAACCTGAACCAAAATGGAGGTCATAATCTATTACCTTGACATAAGAAGTACCAACATAAAAAAATATAGGCAAAACCATTTGGAACCTCGATAACAAGAGTGGTGGTTACATAAGAAGTGGTTTCACCATTTGAGAGAGTGTGGCCATGAGTTTACTGCTTAGGTTTCACCAAAGCATTCAAAACTAACATGTTGATTAGACAACGTGAAGAGCTACAAATATTTACTGGTGCAAGTTTGAAGAAAATGATTCAATAAATAGGCGCTTGTAGTGAAACAACTGGGAAAAATGTTTCAATAAATAGGCGCTTGTAGTGACTCATGATATAACCACTAAATCTTCTCTAGCCTTCAATTGAATGTACTATTTTAGAATTAAAAAATTGCACACAAGAGCATGTAAGAGGCTCAAGTACCTCTATCAAGACCAAAAGCAACACATAAAAGGCGTATCAACAAAGAGTTCACATGTTTCCCAGTTCATGGATACATTCCTGCAACATATAGCAACATAAATGATCCAGCAATAGGTACCTCTGTCAAGCAAATGCTTCACATTATACCTAATCGTATTTAAGTGCCAGGAGGTTAGCAGGGAATTTCTAAATAACTGGATATGAAAGAGAAGTAAAACAAAGCAACACATATGGCCTTTTGAAGGGGGCAAGTAGATCAATGCTACCTCTGCATATAAAATTAGGCATGTTTATGGGAGACGCAGCGTGCCGGCTGGATCCCCTCTGCTATGGCAAAAGCGGCAACCTGCACGACGGGAGATGGAAGGAGCATCTGTGTGTGTGTGTGTGTGTGTGTGTGTGAGAGAGAGAGAGAGAGAGAGGCTAAGACGAATCGGCACCACGAAGGGGAGCCGCACTGGCTGAAGGAGGCTCACCTCATCACGATGCCCTCATCAGCCCCTATATGGCGGCGGCCTCCGGTGCGGTCTGCCGGCAGATAAGGAAAATCCAGCAACCAACAAAGCACCGACGACCTGCTTGAATATATGCAATCCTCAATTGACATGAGCTATATATAAGTGAGCAATTCAAAAATCCATTATAGCAAGTTTTAGCCTCCTGGCTTGTTTAAGTAGTGAACCACTAATTAATTTTATTATCCTGGTTTGTGTAATTAGCTCCATTGTAGAAAGATTCATCCTGGGTTGTTTAATTAGGGAGCCACAAATTCATTCTAGCATCCAGGTTTGTTCAATTAGTGAGCCACTAATTATTCAATCAACCGAGCAGTAGATACACACAATCAGTGATATATATGCAACACTAATGCAACCATTACTTGTGTTGCTCTCATCATGACACACATCATCTGCTTGTCATGGCAACACACTTACACTGATGTACATGGCATCAGGTTTCAGCATCCATGATGCAAAAATAGCAAGTAAAGCTACATGTATGCTACCTTACTTGATTTAAACCCAAATGATACAAGCTAGGACGGCGCATTAAGGATGCGATATATGATTAATAAGAGGAAGGGTTGGTTATATATATTTTAAAGCGGAGAGAGAGGGGGAGATCCTTTATTGCAATTGTTCTTCTAATTATTGGACTGTCTGAGTAAACATAGCTGATAAAATATTAGAATAAAATTAGCATTTATACTCAGATTCTATCATGTTATTCCTCAGACATCTTGTAACACCCCGGATGTAGCTTTCCATATTTGTAACTCCAACTCTTGCCATTTTCGGCTATGTGTTATGATATTCCCTCCGTGGTCGGGTTTTGTCTTTCGTTTTGCATTTTGTTCATGTCATGCATATCATATCATGTCATCATGTGCATCTCATTTTGCATACGTGTTCGAGCATTTTTCCCGTTGTCTGTTTTGCAATCCGGCGCTTCCACCTCCTCCGGCGCACCCCTCTTGTTTTCTTTCGTGAGCGGGTGTCAAACGTTCTCGGAATGGACCGAGGCTTGTCAAGTGGCCTTGGTATACCACCGGGAGACCACCGGTCAAGTTTCGTTCCATTTGGAGGTCGTTTGGTACTCCAACGGTTAACCGGGCATCCGCAAAGTCCTTTTGTGTGTTGCAGCAAAACCCCTCTCTAATAAGCCCAAAACCCACCAAACTCTCTTCCATGCTCTAGGTCGTTCGATCATGATCGTGTGGGCGAAAACCGCACTCCGTTTGGAGTCTCCTAGCTCCCTCTACCTATATATTTGCACCCCTCCCGAAATAATCCGCAGTCCAAACCCTAACCCTATCCCTCCGCGCCGTCGGACACGTCCGTACCCCGTCGGACGAAGCCGCAGCCGCCCCGAGCCAACGGGCGCGCGGCACCTGACCCCGCCGCCGCTCCCACGCCGCCGGCCCGCGCGGCCCGCGCCTGGCCCGCGGGGCCCGACCGCCCGTCGCCCGCTGCCCCGCCGCCTCGCGCAGCGCGCCGCCGCTGCCGCCTCGCCTCCTCCCGCGCCGGTCGCCGCCCTCGCCGCCCCCTCGTCGTCTCCGGCGAGCGTCGGCGCCGCCCGCGGCTGCCCGAGCGCGCCCGGCGCCCGACGCCGCCGCCCGACCTCCTCGCCGTCTCCTTCTTCCTCCCCTCCGACCGGCTCCTTCCTCGCCGTCCTCTCCCTCGCCGTCGCCTCCCTGCAGCTCCGGCGAGCTTCGCTCGAGCTCGCGCCCCGGCCAGATCTGGATCGGCCGAACCCTAGGTTGACTTCTCTCCCTCCCCCGAAATCCGCCAAGTCTTTTATTCTTACATTACGTGCACCTGTTCATCGCATCATAACTCTCTGCATATAGCTCCGTTCCGTGCGTGTAATATATCGAAATGTTCGCCTCGTGATGCTCTACATTTTGTTCCATTGCACCATGTTCATTTGGGGTCATCTTGATGCCCCAATCTCTGATGCAAGAGTGCTAATTGCTGTTATCTGCTGTTACTTAGCAGAACTTGGAGATTTGTTATTTTTGTATCATATAATCTGTGCATCTTATGGGCATGAGCTCTACATGTGTTTTGTTTTATGCCATGCCATCTTTACAGAGGTGTTTGCCATGTATTTTTGTGATCTCTGTGGTGACTAGCACAAGCATGCAAACTAGGCCCCGTAATGTTTCTGATTTCAGGGACTTAGTATTTTCTCCAAGTCTTTGTCTGCTGTTATTTTGTTGCCATGTAAACTTGATGCTATAGAGAGATCCATGCATATTTTGGAGATGTTTAGTAAGGATGTTTTGTAGATATTATTGTAATTGATCCATTCCTTCCCTTGTTTGCAATTATGGAGTGCCATAGCATGACTCAATCTTGCTCTACTTTTGCTATAAAATATTTCTGGCAGATTGTTTACGTGTTATTCAATTTTGCCAAGCTTGTTGTAGTTGATCCATACATGCTATGCTTTTTTTCTTGGCATGGATATTTTCATAAACATGCCATATTGCTGTAGGTATGCTTGTCTTGTCATGCATTGCTTTGTGGTGAGTGCATCAAGCTCACCAAGATGCCTTCATATTATTGTTTCTGCCATGCTCTGTTTTCTGCTAAGTCTGAAACCTGTTAACGAAACTTGCTACGTTTACATGGTTGCCATCATATCTTATGGTCCTTTTTGGCTCATGGTCAGTAAGGGACTTTTGTCATATGCATTTATTAGAATATATGCATGCCTTGTTTTTCCATGTTAAGTTCCTGTAGCATGTTGATTTCGTGCTCTGAACATTGCTACCTGATGCTGTTTCAGTCATGTCCAGTAATTTCACCAAGTCTGTGAACCTGATTTCTTTTGCACTTTTGCCATGCTTGTTTGAGCTTGCTATGTTGTGATTTAGCCATAGCTCAGTGTTCATCTTTTGTCAAGCATCTCCTGTAGATTACTTTCATATGCTTTGTTGCTATGTTGGAGTGCTGTAGCATTGTTACTTGTTGCATTCTAAGTGCTATCATGCTGTTAATCGCAGATTCGTGTCATTCTTGTTTTGCTTGCCATTTGCAAACCGTGCATCCGTTTCCGGTGATTTTTATATCGATTTCGACCGAAATCATCTCATCTTTCCAGTGGCATGCTTGGTTTTCCAAGTTACTGCCTTGTTCATCATTTTTCTTCCGGAGCACGCATATGCATCGCATATCATATCTTGTATATCATTCATGTATTGCATCATGTTGTTTGTGCATTTTCCCATGATTGATTGTGGTTCCGTTGCTTGTGTTCTTGTCTTGGGTAGAGCCGGGAGACGAGTTCGTGAACGAGAAACCTGTTGAGTACGCTTACGAGGATCAAGCTTTCGACAACTCTGAGAACCTTGCAGGCAAGATGACCATACCCTCGAAATCACTTCTATCTTTGCTTTGCTAGTTGTTCGCTCTATTGCCATGCTGCGCTACCTACCACTTGCTATATCATGCCTCCCATATCGCCATGTCAGCCTCTAACCATCCTTTCCTAGCAAACCGTTGTTTGGCTAAGTTACCGCTTTTGCTCAGCCCTTCTTATAGCGTTGCTAGTTGCAGGTGAAGTTGAAGTTGGTTCCATGTTGGAACATGGATATGTTGGGATATCACAATATCTCTTATTTAATTAATGCATCTATATATTTTGGTAAAGGGTGGAAGGCTCGGCCTTATGCCTGGTGTTTTGTTCCACTCTTGCCGCCCTAGTTTCTGTCATACCGGTATTATGTTCCTTGAGTTTGCGTTCCTTACGCGGTTGGGTGATTTATGGGAACCCCTTGACAGTTCGCCTTGAATAAAACTCCTCCAGCAAGGCCCAACCTTGGTTTTACCATTTGCGACCTAAGCCTTTTCCCCCGGGTTTTCGCGAGCCCGAGGGTCATCTTTATTTTAACCCACCCCCCCACCCCCGGGCCAGTGCTCCTTCGAGTGTTGGTCTGAATCGAGCAGCCTGCGGGGCCACCTCGGGGAAACTCGAGGTCTGGTTTTACTCGTAGCATGACTTATCCGATGTGCCCTGAGAACGAGATATGTGCAGCTACTATCGGGATTTGTCGGCACATTCGGGCGGCTTTGCTGGTCTTGTTTTACCATTGTCGAAATGTCTTGTAAACCGGGATTCCGAGACTGATCGGGTCTTTCCGGAAGAAGGTTTATCCTTCGTTGACCGTGAGAGCTTATAATGGGCTAAGTTGGGACACCCCTGCAGGGTAATATCTTTCGAAAGCCGTGCCCGCGGTTATGAGGCAGATGGGAATTTGTTAATGTTCGGTTGTAAAGAACTTGTCACTTGATCCAAGTAAAACACATCAACCGTGTGTGTAACCGTGATGGTCTCTTCTCGGCGGAGTCCGGGAAGTGAACACGGTTTGAGTTATGAATGACGTAAGTAGGAGTTCAGGATCACTTCTTGGTCATTACTAGATGACGACCGTTCCGTTGCTTCTCTTCTCGCTCTCATTTGCGTATGTTAGCAACTATATATGCCTAGTGCCTGCTGCAGCTCCACCTCATAACCCCATCCTTTCCTATAAGCTTAAATAGTCTTGATCTCGCGGGTGTGAGATTGCTGAGTCCTCGTGACTCACAGATTCTACCAAAATAGTTGTAGGTGCCGACGATGCCATTGCAGATGATGGGATCGACCTCAAGTGGGAGTTTGATGAGGAACGTGGTCGTTACTATGTGTCTTTTCCTGATGATCAGTAGTGGAGCCCAGTTGGGACGATCGGGGATCTAGCATTTGGGGTTATCTTATTTTCATTTGGATTTGACCGTAGTCGGTCTATGTGTGTATTTTGGATGATGTATGAATTATATTTATGTATTGTGTGAAGTGGCGATTGTAAGCCAACTCTCGTTATCCCATTCTTGTTCATTACATGGGATTGTGTGAAGATGACCCTTCTTACGACAAAACCACAATGCGGTTATGCCTCTAAGTCGTGCCTCGACACGTGGGAGATATAGCCGCATCGTGGGCGTTACACATCTTGTGGGTTGTTAAAAGGATCACATATATGAAGTAACAGAGGCCTTTGTTATTTGGTAATCTCTCATGTGGCCATTAATCAATCATATACATATTAGTCGCGACAAAAGAGCTATGCACATTATCTACCCTACTTCTCTACCTAGACCAGTTGGTGTTATGTGTGGCTGTAGATAATAAAGTACATCATCACACCTTTGATCCATAGGTTAAGGTAGCCTTCCACCTCAATCATCACATCAAATCTCTTTCTATGAGCTGAGAGGAGAAAACCATCAAACATGGGATAATAAAAATGGATTCACCATGAAAGAGTAAGGAGAGACTTGGTACCTCTGGTTCATTGCAGATCAAGATGAGGCAAGGATGCATTGGGGATGGAGATGGAACTGTTGCTGTTCAGCAACCATCCACAAGAAGAGGTGATTCCGCAGTAAGGATCGGGTACCCATATCGCGTCCGCTGGTTCCTCATGATGGATCCCCTCACAGAAGACAGGACGATGGCGCGTCAGCCTCGTCGCCCGCAGCACCCATCTTCTTCTGTCTAGATGGGCGGCGTGAGGTCGAGGATGACCACTGCTTCTAACCCTGGCTGCAATTCACCGCAGTTAATCTACACAATAAGATCTTGTTCACCAGATCTGAAAACGAATGACAAAAAGGTTCAGTATCAAGACCTGAGCATACACCCATTGAAAAAGAAGGCATGGAAATTGTTTGTCAACATCCAACCAGTATATATATAGAACCAGAAACACAAAATAGCTGCAAGACCAAATAAAAAGGGCATCAACAACACACTTATGTAAAATAGTGCAAAGTAAAAAATCAATCATATATTGTACACTGTAGTAGGAGAGATGTTTATTATCGAGTCCATGACTGTATTTGCAAGCTACTGTGAGAACAAAGGAATCTGACCAGGATTTTTTTTTCATCTTCTCCAATAACAACAGAAAAAAGAGATACAACCAGCTCTCCTAGATGTATATATCTAGCAATTAAAATCACTGTAAGAAGGAACCTGGTAAAAGCAGCCATACAAATCTATGGTGTTTAGGTGTTCGGTAAAATTGAACAGACGATGCTTGAAACTATTTAAAATGGAGATTTGGAAAGAGGCAAGTAATTGCAGAGTAGGCTTGTACTGGATACCAATCATGGTACTCTCAAAAAGTAAACAAAAAATCAAATCATGTAAATAGACCTGACAATTGCCGTATCCATTGACCTTGAGCTCAACCAAGCCGTACAACATGAACCTAAGTAAGAGATCATATTGGGATAAAATGACATACATTTAGAAAAACCTACCAAATAGCACAGAAAATTATGTGCAGGTTTATAGGGTAAATGATATTCATTGATGCTTAAACCAACTAATATATATTCACTCACATGATTAGCACTTCAGTACAACATCATAATAGTTAGCATGATGCTCACTAAGTAGCATAAAAGATATTGGTCACAGGTTCATAATAAAAATGCCGGAACACATGCAAGTGAATAAAAATTCATCAAAGAATGAGTTTCTTGATCATCGATGGAGAGTTAGAGATGCAGATTCTGAACTTCTTTTAACCAAGCATGATTCAATCAAACTGCCCTTTTACCCACATCATGGGAGCTGTTCACATGAACACCTTGACATATTGGCGTGACAACAGAAAAGCAAAGGAAAAAACAGGAAGTAAAATCATAGTAGGTCATCTATTTCATATCGACGCATGCATAATCAATATCTGTCAATAGTGTAGGTGGAGAAACCTCACCGGCTATCATCGCCAAGAGGAAACTCCCATGGCTATGACCATTTCTTCATCATGAAAGAAGCAAATAATCCAGCCATACTCACACCAAAAGGGCCAGTACTCCAGTAGCGATGCATTGGCTGTACCGATCACTGCTCGCAACACATACACATTGCAAAAAAAAGTTTTCATAAAAATCAAGCACTGCAAATAATTGGGATGGTCAGGTAGATCTAAGAATCATACAATTTGTCCTAACCTCCTGCAGTATCGGGATGGTCAGGTGGAGCAACATTCTTATACGCCCTGCCAACCGTCAGGAAGAACGCGTAAATCCACAAGACAGCAACGGACATTATGACGGCGAACCCCTCAAAGGCAGTGCCCAGCAAAGGCACCGGATGAGGTATGTACTGCAGAAAAAAAAATGATCATAAGCTTCAGAAATTGTAAGTAAAGGTCACACAGCAGCTACGTAGGACTGATGATGCATGTACCTGGGAAAGAGCTACCAGCAGTATGATCTCTGGAAGACCGATTTTGATACATTTCATGACCTACATAGCATATCCATACTGTTATGCTATTGTTATGCCCACTGCTGTCAACTACAGCCAGATTGAATTCAGAAGTGCAGATTTGTGTATGCACAACATAAAAAGTCTTACACTTGGGAATCGAAGCTTGTAGAGCCCGAATCCAACGAGCGCGATGAGCATCCCGGTGACTGCAACACGGCTAATGCAATCCGTCACACGGTCACACACGCGTTGAACTCGAGGGAGAGGGAAACATGACCTCGAGGCGGACAGCGGTGAGCTCACGCACCTAGGTCAGGGCCGAAGAGGGTGCCGCTGTAGACGACGCTGGGCGCCTTTTCGCCATGGTCGGAGACGATGCGGTCCGTGGCGAAGCCGTCAGTGGTGGCGCGGAGTCCGCATCAGCCCGACCGCCGCCGCTACTGATGGTGTCGGCACGGAGCAGGCAGTGGACGGAGGAAGCATCCCTCCGTTGAGGGAACCACGCCGGGGGGCCCCTGGTCGCCAGGATGCGTGGCGGTTGCCGCGGCCCCCTCCTGTCGGCGGCAGAGGCGGCGCGCGACCCAGAGCAGCGGGAGAAGACCTTGGCCGGGCGACGCACAGTGATGCCGGTCGCCTCCTCATCGTGCTCGTGGCCGGCGCTCCTCCTCCTCTGCCTGGCCCCGATGGGGAGGAGGAAGGACGGCGGCATCAGGGGTGAGGGATGGACGGAGGCTCCGCTAGATGGACGCCGTGTTCTCCATCCCCACCCTCGTCCCGGCTGATGCTGCTCTTCCTTCCTGCGTGCGGCGGCCCGGTTGGGTGCCCAGGAATCGAATGCCCCCGTCGATGCATCCAAAAATTTCAGATTTACTTTATATTATGCTAACTTTGAGTCCAATTGAGTCAAAGAGCATTGAGTCTCATGCCACATTTTTGCACGTTCGTACGTGGAGGGCCAACAGCGAGCCTGCATGCTGGGGTCATTCATTTTCCTTTTTTAGCTGATGCTAGTGTTGTTGGGGACGTTGTATTGTTCGCAGATCGTGCCTAATGTGTTGTCCATGAAGCAATTTCGTTAATTTATATAGATGAGAGAAAGAGAATTAGTGGTCATGCATGCATCTTATTTTACATGCATCATGTGCATGTCCAATGAGAGAAAGGGCAATGCAATAATTGCTTTAGGAGTTGAACAAGTGAGGAATATTTTATTGGATAGTTTTGTATCCACAAAACTCGTGTCATCCACTCACAATCTACATTGGTTGATGACCTTTCTAAATCAGAAGAAAGGGAGTAGATATCCTATATATGCATGCGTTGATCCACACTATCCTATTTATCTCAACATGCATATCTGCCACATCACCACACATGCCGCCTCATCAATTATTTTTTCAATCTTTCTTAATTGCATGCTCCACCCTACTAGCAATGCAAGCATGCTTGCATGGAAAAATGTCTACCTCAATGCACAATCATGTATGGAAAAATGTTTTACAATGTAGAATAATCACATGATATTATTAATCTAAATATTTATGCTCTATACAATAAAATCTCATTAGAATATATTGCAACCAGTTTCCGCCGCTAAGAGTGAGGTATCATCTAGTATAGATATAAATATAGATTTGGGTGCCCAGGAATCGAATGCCCCCGTCGATGCATCCATCCCCTTTGTAGCCTCCCGTTTTTGTGCGTCGCGTGCGTAATGTGCAGAGTCTTCCTTGCCTCACAGGTCGCGGCCCATGAATGCATCGTACGTGCATGCAGCTGACCACCGCAACAACATGGAGAACTTGAGCTCCCGTCCCGTGACGGGAGCGGATGGTGCTTGCTTCTCAACAGACAATCGTCTGAACTTGCATGGTGCTCTTCCAAGTGGCAGAAATGGAACCGAAATATTCCTGCCATGCCAACCAAGACAGCCAATATTTTACAGTGCTGCAAAAGGGTGCACATAATACAAATACAAGGCGCTCTCCTTAAGGGCAACAACAGCTAGTTAGGGTTGCAAGAGCATCTACAACCCGAGGTCCTATGTCCTCCCGAAGTCCGGGCGGCCTCTCGGACACTAAAGTAAATTGTCACTCAACCGGACCTGGCAAATTTAACCCAAACGTTCAGGCTGATCGATATCCCTCATGCCCAGGTCATATGTGGGGCAGATATAAGGATGACCGGGCGCGTCCGACACGTTAGATCCGGCCCATGCTGACCCGCCCCGACCCCACCAATATGCATCCCTATCTGCATCCTAGACCAAACCCTAAACACTTCACTTTCACAATCCGCTCCCAAGCTCCTCTCTGACATGGTGCGCAGTGGATCCGAGTCAAAGATCTCCGGATCCATCGACTGGGACCTCATTCCATGCGGGGATGAGGAGTTGGCCGTCCGGCTAGCTCTCTGCTGGTCCTAGGAGTAAATCCCAGCTCCGCGGTTGGAGTCGCTCCGGCAGGTTTGCTATGCAAATGACACTTGGATCCAGCGGTATCCATGGCTCGAGGCACGTTACTGCGGCAGAGCCGGACCTGCTGACCATTGGCTGGAGGTACCGTGGCGCTAGACCGACATCCCCATGTTGGCAGTGTAACCTATGTGATGGCGCCTCACCCCCACGGCGGAGGACTCCGAGTCCGAGGTCAACACCAGCACGCGGCACGGCCCAACACATGTGGAGCACCAGCGTGCCCAGCGTGCGAGGACGAGGGCGTGGCAAGCCGCGAAGGCCGAGTCGCATGCTACCTCGGGCAGGCACGGGGAAGCCCTTTGTGCCCGCATCGCCGCAAGACAGCAAGCCCGGATTGCGCGTGCCCTTGCAAAGGAGCAAAATCGGGTGGTCTGTTCCCTCTTCGAACTGCCCCAAAAGAGGAGGCCGGTGATGGATCGGACAGCTCCAGCAAGAGCAGATCCGACTTGATACGTATTGTGTCTTTGACAGCTACTTCTGCAACGAAGACGGCAAGAGCAAAGGCAAGGGCGGCCATGGGTGAAGTTCATCCATTGTCATATCATTCGTAACTAGTAGAACATGTTAATTTTTTTAGTCCGATGACATGTATGAACTTCCTATGATATATGTGCGTTGAACTACGTGCTTGAGTGTTAACATTGCATGACATTAGTACGGATTTGAGGATTTGCTTTGAGGGACATTGTTGTGGAAGGGGACTTTTGAGGTATGACCCAAATTTTTCCTGAAAATCGAATTTCATTTTTTCATTCAATGGGGCTAGATGACTAGTTCAGTCACGGTTTGTGGACACGTTTGCAAATGTATAGGGACCAGATTTGCCCGGTCCAGCTGTAGATACTCTAACATTTTTGGTTGGGCATGCAGGGATACATTTCTAAACAAAGCAGAATTAGTAGGGAACTGAAGTGCAAAATAAGCATTTTCACTTTGATGGCAATGTGCGAAAATAAGCATATTTACTTCGACAGTAATAATCACAATACAAGAAACTAGTGGAGCATTTAACAAGTGTCTCCACACACATTTTCCAGGCAGAGGTACAGATGGGCCCAAATTTGGCAATTACACGACATGGGCCCTACCCGGCATAAATGAATACATTCGTGTAGGGTTTCCACTTTCACGAGGCCCATCAGATTCTGGTGGTACATTCTCAACATTCAAAATTTCACATCACCACAACCATTTGTGAACTCTAGACATTACAGCAGAGCCTGGACAAAGATATACACAAATAAAATTAATGCTGCCTCACCACCCCAAAGATGCTGAAATCGAGAAAACTCCAAGCAAGAATACATTCTCTAACCTCAGGAAGGCTCTTTCCTGAAGCAGCTTCCTTGGGGCTAACAACAAAGGCAACCCAGTTTCCACTGACAAGAAAATGCACTATCGCCTGCAACCATGTTTCAGGAAAGTGTAATGCTCATCATATACAAGGCTTGAACGATGTGAGCTATCCAGTGCCGTCTGCAGAACGAAGAACATGGACTCCCCTGTATTTGCTACAGTAAATCAAGAAAAGGTGGCTGCTCTGATGAAACATTGGAATTGGGAGTCCGTGATGCTCGGGAGAGGGCTGACTGCCCTTGATTTCTACCACGCCCTCTTCCAACAGCAGCAGATGGAGGAGGGGCAAGCCTGGGTGGGCCCTGTGTGCCACTGGATAACTGTGATAGTGAACCAAAATCAGATTTTGGTTGCCTGATGCTCTGGCCTGCAATGGAACTAGCTGCATTGGAGAGACCTGAGCTTGGTCCTCCAATTGGATTTCCATATCCCAGAGATGAGTTGCCTTGGTTCAAATAGCTGGCAGTTGAATTCATGCCCATTATATTTGTATTGTTTGGTTTCGCTGACCAGCTCACCTGGTTTGTTTTCATTTGTCCAAGCGAAGTACTGCCACCACCAAACCCCATGTTCCCTGTATTCAACCCAGAAATACTTTGATTTGTGCTTGGCAGGCGCTCCACTGCTGAAATGCTGGCTGCACTGCTTGGTTTGGGGGGCCAGTCGGCAAAAGGATCAACATCATCAACCCCATCGTTAGACAGCCCTCCAGATTTACTATCCTTGTTAGCTGAGAATGGTGCATTAAAGTCAGATGATGTGCTCATTCTAGGAGGCCACTCAATGTCAACAGGAACACATGAACCGGAAGTTTGATGTCCTGAACTAGGTGCAAGAGATTGCAGAGATGGAAGTGGTTGTGCAGACGGGATTGTAGACGCTGCAACCTGAGTGACTGTCAATGGCTGCTTCGTTTGAGTACTAAGATCGAAGGGAAGTGTTGAGGGTTGGTTTGTTTGGGTACTGAAATCAAAAGGGTCTTTTGAGGGTTGCTTTGTTTGAGCACTAGAATCAAAAGAGAGTGGCGGGGCACTGGTTTTCTTAGTAGGGCCCCAGTCTTCATCCCAAGAAGTGCTCTTTGCAGCTGGCATTTGTCCAGTTTGTCCCAGGCCTCCTGAAGTTGGCTTAGAATGAATCCCATTTGAGATTGAAGGCGATACTTTTACCTCTGTATGCCCATTATCCGTAACTGTCACACCACGCTTCTCTTCAATCTTGCTGTAGAAGCACACAGTAGTTTAGTTGATAAATTAATTGCTCCATGGAGAGTACAACTGACTGATTGAATATAGTAACTGGTACCTTGTGATATCCTTGACAAATAGGATATACTTGGCAAATTGCTGTACATTCAGTTGTTGTGCCGTGAGCAATGGGAAGACTAGAGGAACCACATGCTCCGCAGCAAACTCAACACCACACTGGATTAATGAGAATTTAGTTACATAAGGGTACTGCTAGAAGGTAAATAAATTGGCAAGGAGTGCTGGAAGTTCAGCGATAGTGAACAAACATATCAAGGGTAACCTGTTTATAAATCGCATTAGCAACTCCAAGGGTGCACATAAGGGTTGGGGCAGAATGGTCAACAGCTGTGCAACGCCGAAGAGTCTGCAAGATCTCTACTATACCTGTTTTATCCAACGATGGAACAAGATCTCCTAAACAGCGCAAAGCATTTACTCGCACCTACATTTGCAGGGCACTTACGATCATAAGAAAGCACATACACTTATGAAACGATGTAGGGTACAAAATGCTGCCTTCTAGAAAATGAGGTTCAAAGGCAGTAGCAACCAGCAGATATTTGGAAAAATTGAATAAGTCTTAATTCAGCAATGCCCAACAGTACCGTGATAGAACAATCATGTGAAGTAAACTAAGGCCCAACAGATGCGGTACCCCGCAATCCTACACCACTAAATATAAACTCTGCATCACTATATATTGCTAATGCAGCAATCAATAATGTCCAGAGCAACTTAGAAAGGACTATTCACAGCATTGTTACGAATTTGGGCAGAAAACCAGCATTGTTAATATTGTAATAAATGACGGTAAAATGTCTAAAAACAGAGCAGATACGAAGCAGAAGACAGATAATGAGCTGCATGACAAAGGGCATAAGTACACTGTACACAAGAAAAATCATATGTTTCATTATGTCATGGCCCTTATCTTTATATTTTCCTTTTCGTGTGCAAATGTGTCTGCTAAAACAGGAATGAAGACGGCAATTTAGTCTCAAATATTTTATATAACCTAGCCATTCATCAAGAGCGTTATTATTATGGTCGTTTGTTGCATAAGCATATTGACCCGATTATCAATAAATAAATTACTGGGATCAAATCATATACTGTGCATACCGCAGCAACTGTAGTTTTCAAAGCTAATCCATGCACGCGTGGCAGCACAGACTGTTTCAGTAGCTGCAAGAAGAAATAAATACATGAATACATAATGTAGATGCAAAAAATAATGAATAAACACATAATGTGGATTATTATTCATATAATAACTTGGTAAGCTCATCCATCATCTGAGACATAATCCAAGCAATCGGTTAGAAAAAATAATTCCTTGATGGTGAACAAAAGAAAGAGCAATTAAAACTCAATGGCTGTTCTTCTATTTAGCAAGTAAAAAAACAAGGTTAACCTTCATGTCAAGTTGTCGAGACAGTGTTACTGTTCGTCGCAAAACTTCTTCCTGCAGACGGGGATCAGTATCATCATAAGCCCGTACCAGCATAGGAAGGATATGTGATATCAAATGTTCGTTTGTGGCCTGCAAGGGGGGATACAACAACTATAAGTTAATAACGGCAGGAGTCCCAAACACAAATGGCAGATTCCACTAAACTTTAGTTTGTAAAGATCCTTCAGGGATCAAGATCAACATTGCATTCAATCATAGCGAAACCTGACAGGGCTAAAACAAGAATCGGAATTAGTTTACTTCATAAATATACATAATTACCTTGCTAATAATGAGATCGGCACGCTTCACAAGCAAAAGAAGAGTTTCACCTGATGCTGAAGTAAATACTGGAACAAGAGCAGGCAATGTTGACAGCTCAAAGTCATCTTTATCCTGCAGAACAGAAAGAGGGCAGAAAAAAATGATCTTCAGAAGTTGGTATTACTAAAAAAATGCAGCATGGCATAGCTTCAAATTACATTGCTTTCAATAACTACTCCCTCCGTATCATAATATAAGAGCATTTTTTACACTACACCAGTGTCAAAAACGTTCTTATATTATGGGACGGAGGGAGTAAGAGCTATTTTAAATTGAGGTGTCATACGGGATAATCCAATTCTGGTAGGTTAGCATGTGTTGAATCAAGAATGAGCTAAACCACAGAAAGAGAGGTTACAACACATGTACATAGATATAAGAAACTAGCCAGATAAGCAGATACAAGGTTGAGCTACGTGCCAGTTGTTAGAATTAATTAACCATAACATCTTGCTGTTAGCCAATAATCCATAAATAAAAGATGGTACTATGTACAGTTTTTTAGGAGAAGTACCTGTGATTCTGCTATTGTCAGAACCATGGGCAAAATCATTTGCTGCATGACCATGTTGCGTAGCTCGGCACAAAGAGGTGGAAGAACCTGGTCGGAAAATGAGAGTCAGCTATCAAAAAGAAAATCTGTCAACTGAGCATTACAATGCATGTATATTTAATTGAATAAGTGAGGTTCAGATGAACACCATGTGCAAATTAAAGTTAATCACACATCATTAACAAATTTATTGAAATAGGGAACCAGAAAATTAGAATTCAGATGGATCAATGAATGAACCGATTCAGTTCTGTAATATAGAAATGAGCCAGGAATTTGAGGTGTGGACATTTTTTTCTTTGTTTATCATATTACAACCTTTAGTTGTTGGCAGCCTCAACATTTTCCAGAAAACAAGTACGCCCTCAAAATTAGCTCTTTCGTTTTGAACGGAGCTTCAGGCCACAAGGAAAGTTGAGCGCTGGATACTTGATTGAGATGGAAACTTTAGAGTTTGAGCAGTTTATGGCCGTTTAAGCAATAAAGTTTTATCATGCATCTGAGAAAGGCACGAAAGAGCAAGTAAAGATTTTTATTGGACATACGTAATTACAGCTCCTCTGAACAATTCTGACAAACAAAGTAGAGAGAATGGATTGCACATACTTTATATCGAAGAACTCGGGAATCAAAGTCTTTCCACATATCCGATAATGCTTTCAGAAATTCTGTCTTCTGCATATTATCTCTCTCCTGAAAAGGACATTTTATTAACATCAGAACCATCTGCAGCTAACAGTCTAGCAAGTAACTGAAGGCTGAAGCTTAAATTGGTCAGTTGTGATTCTCAAGTTGCAAAGAAGAAAGCTTGATACACATAGCAGTGAAACTCAAAAGGTTTAAACTTATCTAGGAGAAATGAAAGGAGTCATAAATACATACAAGCAAATGGTCAAGGAAACGAAGAGCTCGCAACCTTGTATCATGCCGGAAGAAAGAAGAGCCTGTAAGAAGGAAAAGGGCAATGTATCAAAAGCATTTCAACCTACTGTTAGTGCTGTCAGCAGTTAACACCATTAGTGACAACATCCAGAAACTCCAGTCTACAAGCACTTATGCACCAAATAAGGAAAACACAATCGATACTTTACCTGTGAAAGCCATCGCACTAGGGCGTGATGCTGCATCAACTGATAGCATATTTCGCAAATCAGCCACCAGATCAGTAGGAATACTAGAAAAGGCTTCACTTGTTAAATATGTCAATGAATTCATATACTGCAATAACAGGGGACATGTCAGTATATTTTCTGCACATGCAACCGTAGCATAAGTCAAAGGTAGAGCCAAATTAAATACATTCTATTTTGACAAAGCATGTGCCAGATTAAAGACATACCATTTTCACATTGTTATGGCAATCCAGAAGTGGTCTATGAGCAACTAAGTGGTAAGCCAGGCATCCAAAACTGAATATGTCACAGGTAGAGCCTACTTTAGAATCACCACTGCGAACCAATTCTGGTGCAGTATAGTTCAGAGATGGTTGAAGAGGTAAAGCTGTGTCTTCGACATCGTAGTCCTAAAGAGCAATCAAGCAATAAAAGGTTATGATTCTTATTTACTTTGCTAATCACAGCGACAGTATCATCAAAAAATAGCAAGTGTGCAAAGAATATGCTTAGTTGCAAAGGATGTTTAGCTGTTCACAAAACCATTCAGAACAAATTAAATGACAATTTCTGTCGACCGCAGCATATACGCGGTTATAGAGCTAAGCAAATCCATGTTATCTGCAAATACCTTAAGCAACACTGCAGAAGTTGTAGCACATATTTGGTGGGAAATATATATTCATGACTAGGAAAAATTCTATGGCAGATAAATAGAGAGATTTTCTGTCCAATTTAGTGCTGTGCTCCAGTGCAATCTACATAGCCAGGACTTAAGAATACTAATAAACAATTCTATAGAAATACTCTGTTATGGCTCAAAGAAAGAAGATACCAACTAGTTAATATATCAAAAATGGTAAAACAAATCAGCTACATTACTTACGAAGTACAATGTCAATAAGTACTAACCGAATAATGGAATTGCTGCGATGATGCCAAACCACCTGTGGCTTGGTCAACAGAAAGAGCAAAACCAAAACCTCCAAGCTTCCAAGATCCACTTGAAGTTATAAAGACCGTCTGCAAAAGAGACCAAGTTATTGTAGCATAGAAGTGAAGACATGCGCACGCTTATAAGCAGCAACATCAAAATCATGCAAGGGCAGTAGAATAGACTAAAAACTGCTCCCATTGTTTCTTATAACTGTCCTCACTTAGCCTATTCTAAAGCATTAATGAGGTTTAGAAGTGAAGTACTGCATTAAGATACTATTTTTATTTCCTCAATAGACGTTTATTTTGAAAGGAGACACCTGATGCCAGGGACAGTTGTAGTGAAACGGAAAAAAAAATTAAGCCTTCTACGGGATGGACGATTCGCAGGTACTATTAAACTCTGTGCTACCAACCGTGATGTCAGAACGGAAAATTTACCAAATAATCAGTATAAAGACAATAATATGTATTAACCATTAGAGAAGGTTTGAATTGATTTTGTTGAGTAACTAAGTGCAAGTATAAAGCAGAAGGGTATAATGGCCAGCCAGCCTAGACAGTATGGTACAGATGAACAATAAAGCTAGTTTAATGACGGGGGATACTAATGAGTGCACAACAAAATATATAAAATTACAGGAAATAAAACCACGCAGAAATCTGCTATGTTGCAACCTCAGGTGATATAGCTCGATGTGCAAGATGGGCATTGTTATGGAGAAAATCCAACGTCTCTGCAACTTGTAGCAATCCATGTTTAATCTCCAGTATCCCCATTTCCTGGAACACAGGCGAAAAATAAGCAAACCATAGTAGAGTCAAAAACCAACCAATTGCCATGCGCTACTGACCCCCACAGAGTTCCGTGCAAAAAAAAAATCTACAAGGACCCAACCACAGATGATATTTACGAGTGCATTGGTTGACAAGCCTACTCAATAGCAATCTAACTCCCTGAAATATCACTTGAAAAACTAACAATTTTATAATGGAAGAAATCAACACAATCTGACCCAAAACCTATTGTTAGTGAAGTCAATCATGTTAATCTCGTATGTTCCTACCACATGTCAATGGCGGAGCCACCCTGGGGTAAAATGATGCCGCGAGATTTTTACAAATAGTGCAGAAGTAACAAGACTGGAGAAATGCCACAGGACTTCACACGATTTCAGTAGAATGAACCCACTAAAGGAAGTTAATGTGAAGAAAGGCTTGTTGTGAAGTTCTAAAAATATAGGTGATTCCACTTGGTGAAATTTGCAGATACATCACTCTGAAATGACACATTCGATATCATGGATTACACTGGGCATTCACCATGGTGCTAAATAATGGACAAATTGGGCAAAACTATCAGTTTCTCACTCTCATCTACATGAAAACAGACACTGATCACCTCAACTTGCTTGCTGGCGGTGACTGATCACTAGTTACTACCAGTGAGTAATGTAACCACACCCACCCACACTGATACTACCAGTATACTTGAACTAAATCGTCAATTTCACAAACTCTAGCCTCCATAGCATCCACTTAATTGCGAAGGTCCAAAGCTAGATATCCAGGAATGATCGAGATCAAACAAAGGCGTGAGTGCTATGTCTGTACCATGCCCTTGAGCTCCTTGGGCACCTTGCCCACGTTGTCGAGGCACCCGAGCGCGTTGGAGACGGAGGCGAAGAGCGGCTCAGTGACCATGGCCATGGCGGCCTTGGTCTCGTCCAGCGCCTGCACGACGTGGAGCACACCCGGATGACGCAGCCGCACGAGGCGCGCGGCGTCAGCGCGTGCGAGGTCGAGGAACGCGTCCTCCGCCGCCCTGGAGAGCCCGGCCCGCGCCCGCGCCTCGGAGAGCGCGCGCTTGTCGAGCACCCAAACGGAGACGACGGGGTACGGCGTGGATGCCGCCGCGTCCCGCGGCCGCGCCGTGTAGATCCGCCACGCGAGCCCCGGGCCGCCCGAGCCCGCCTGGTCGAGCAGCTCGTAGTCCTGCAGCGGCCGCGGGCCCGTGACCTCCTGCACCGTGGTGGTCACCGTCTTCTCGATCACCGCCGACGCCTTGGCCAGCGCCTGCTGCAGCGTCTTCATGTTGAGCGACATCTCGTCCGCCGGTGCCCGCGCCGGCGAGATCTGGAGCCCCTCCGCTGCTGTGGTCGACGGGGAATTTTGGTGGAACTTCTGGGGGTCGGTGGCTCGATCGGTCGGTGGCAGCGCGTGTTTGGTAATTTACGGGTATTCTTAATTGATTTTCTAATTTCAATCATTTTTTGGGGGCACGAGACTCATGTGACTGTGAGAAACCGCGAGGAGGATGCTTCGTCGGCAAGGAGAAGAGAGGAAGGGGGAAAGTTTGTCTGATCTGGGCCGTTGTTTGCCTTTGGCTGAAAGGATGAAAGGTTGGGATCCGGTGGAGGCCGGATTTTCATTTAACACAGTCAGGTCGAGGTGTCTGGTCAATGCAGTTAACTAATTTACGAACGTGGAAGTATCAACAATTTTCCTTTTTTACGCTTAGAAGTGTGAACAATTAGGAACGCCGTTATTTTGCAAGTTAGGCTGGTTGTAACAGCGAGTATCATATAATCTATACTCTTATGAAAAACAGAGTTGGTGAGGATAGTGTTCTTGCCATCCTGCAATATAGGTCATCCGATTTATATCTGACGGATAGGAAGGAAACTATGGCAATTTTGCAAAAAGATACCCACACCCCTCTCCATATTTGCAAATAAGGCATTCCCTCGTTCATCCTTTTCTCCCACAAGATAAACTACTCATACAAATGCATCTTGATGTTCCGTGCAACGCATGGGCATCTTGCTAGTAGTATAATACTAGTATCTATAGTGCACAATATCATAGATGACTTCATTTTTTGCTATGCATGACACGTACGGTATCATGATATGATACTCAATCATCTCTTTCTTTATTTAATTCTATGCCATCTCATTAAGTTTGTCTAGTTGGAATGTGTGATACTACCTATGATACTCTCATTACGACCAGCCTTAGAGGTACACGTAAAAATGTTCAATTAACTAATAATTATGAAGTTCTCGCAAAAAACTGATAATTATGAAGTTGTAGAAAATATGACTACCATGAACACTCATCATTCGGAAAAACTGACTGATATGGTTTGAAAAAGGTGAAAAGTACTACTCCTTGCGTCTGAATTATAAGATGCTTTGGATTTCAATATGAACTATATACAGATTGAAGTAAGTGAACAAACACACTAAAATACGCATATATACATCGGATTCAGAACAAAAGTTTGAGCGTCTTATAACAGTGAACGGAAGGAACACTATCCTCTTCTTAAAGTATCTCTTATTGATGTCTTTGCGATAAATTGGTATCTAAAATGAAGCACAATGGCAACAACAAATTGGTAGATCCCACCCGTCATGATATTCATGTTAGTCTGTCACGCCTCTCCATTGGAGCAACTGATAATCACATCATCGCGCTCTGCATAGGGTCACACGAGGGAAATTGTGCCATGTCGCCGCCCTCATGTGCAAGATGAGACATGTTGTCCCGCCTCTCTCATCACGGCCTTTGTCCTTATCTATCGTGGTCGTCGTGTCTCCTCCACCTTTCCTTCCTTTGTCATCTAGAAAGCACACACCTAGAGTGCTCGCTTTTGAGAAGTCCGGGAAGGGTGTCTTTTCTCATCACCATGCTCGACCTTTCAAAGCAGAAAGAAGTATGAGATACATTTTCTGAATCCTTTCATAGATTTGAGTGCAGTGGGGATTTTGAAGTTCAAGATTATATTGACGAAGATTTTATGCATGTACTTTCTAACGGTCTACAACTGTTTTGAAAGTCTAAATTTATGGAATGTTGTTCTCAAATTTGTCGAAATTTTATGCAAAAAAATCTTAAGTTGTCCATGGTTAAAAAAGGTATATGTGGGAGATGAAGATAATGTTGGGGAGTGGAGCAAGCGGTCATCCACCCGTGATAAGAATTGGTGTGTGAGTACTCTTTTGTGGTTACACTAAACTAAAGCATCCATGAATGTTTAGACAATCCTGACTTTTCTATTCCTCCATGGCATTGATACAGTTACTAAGCTCCCAGGAAATCACCGCATGTGATGGCTCGAGGCTTTGAGGGTCGTTTGTGGGCCTAGCTGTCAGCATGTGCTTCGTTGCTTTACATCGTGGGAAAAAACACGCGAGCGCTTCGCACGCGCCTCTCCCTTCTCTCCCGTGCACTCTGCCGCCTCCAATACCAGCTTCCCCACTAGCGCCGCCGTCACTGACCCGTCCACGCCTCTCTTACCTCATCCGATTGCTCGCCGCCGCGTAGCAATTGGTCTGAACCCTAGCCCGGGGCGACCTCCTCGGTGAGCCCTAGGCCTAAGCTACGGCGTCGCCTCCACTTCTCCGCAACAAACCCTTTTATTTTTCTTCGCCATTGGAGGCGCCGCGGCTGAGGAAGATGCATGGTGGACGGTGGGCGAAGCGGGCCGGCAGAAGTGCAGTGTAAGGTGGGGTGGTGGTGTTATGGCTTGGCGGCAAACACACGTGCTAGGGCTGCGCAAACATGTGTGTGGTCTATGTTGAGTGATGAGAGATTTGGAGTGAGATGATTGTGAGATTCGGGAAGAAATGGTTGATATATTCAAAGTCGAATTAGGTAGATAGAGAGTCTATTTGTGCTTTCAGCTGCTCTTTGTGTTCTCTGATTGAGGTTGAGCTGTTGTTATTTGTAATGATTGAGAGAGGGCTTCAAATGATGTTGCTACCTGTGCTTGCTCTTGTATGATTATCCTGCTGTCATTCGTACTGATTGTTGTTTTCTTGCTATCCTATGTAGAGTCTTCAAACAGAGTGGAGTACAACATGTCGATCTTGAAGAATAGCTTGAACAACCTACCCCCACCCCTTCTGTAAAAGCAAGCTTGAAGATGTAGGGGAGATGTTTTAGGGGAACTGCTAGAGTTAGGCAGCTTTAAGAAAGGAGGGTTCCCGGAGGTCAGTTGGGAACGGACGACATGGTCGTCAAACGGTGATAGGGAAGAGAGGTGGACACTACAAGTGGTGGAGGTCACAGAGAGGAGGCATGTTGCTTCTCGCCAGCACCCTTACGGGTGGGATAGCATGGCCCATGTTGCTGCACTCGCCGAGTTCACCGCTGCTTGATGTTGTCAAGGTTGTCACCAGTGCAGCCCTCCGTCGCCACCCCCTGCAATGAGATTTATCCGTCTCCATCTCTGGTATGTTGCTAGCTGTGAATTCCATATAAGGACTACTTTTGCTCATTAGGGCACCCACCAAGTCAATTATGTTTCAAGTTTTGGAGGAGCCACCTGCTCTATTTAAATTTGTTCTTTAGATAGACCCCTCTTCATCGGATACAACTGATGACAATGCTCATTGATTTATGGGTGCGGGTTACAAAGACTTGGAGTTTGGTGGTTTGGAAAAGTTGTACGGATGCTCTCAGAATTCTAGGGGATAAAGCAACACATGAGGAATTGAGAATTTTGGGTGCTTTCCAATATGTCTACAAGTAAATAACTTTTATAGGTTATGTGTTTTTTACTTCCTGGCATGCCGTGTGGATTTTATATCTAGGTGTTTCAGGTTATTGAAGAGTACGATGGGGGTAAACACGAATAAAGTTTGGTGTGGATTTGCA
The DNA here is from genome assembly GCF_002575655.3 of Aegilops tauschii subsp. strangulata. Taxonomy (NCBI): domain Eukaryota; kingdom Viridiplantae; phylum Streptophyta; class Magnoliopsida; order Poales; family Poaceae; genus Aegilops; species Aegilops tauschii. The sequence continues at coordinate 317,165,069 of NC_053037.3, read as the reverse complement.
CACTTCTCTAATTAATTTGAATATACATCGAGGTATACTTTTCTTCAACTTTGTTCATGTTCTTATTCTTTTCATTCAGTTCTACAAGAGCTTTCTTAGAAGCAATCAACAACTTCCGATTTGATTACAACCCAAGAAAAAGTCCGGCGCTACGGCTCACCTGTCCACCTCGAAGGCCCCCACGCATGCTGCCACTGATGCCATGGGGGCTATGGGGACGCACGGGGACGTGGGCGCCGCGGGGGACGTGGCCGGCGCAGGCGGCGCCGCCATCATCGTTCCCCCTGCGGCCGAAGCGGGTGCAGAAGGCGCCGGGGGAGGACAGCGTCAACAGCATCCTAGCGGCCATGCTCCACAAGATGCGGGTGGGGAGAACATTCCATATCCGCCCCTCCACCTCATTGAAGGACGCAACCGCAGGGATGGCGCTCGCTCTGGTGCGAATCGCAACCCTCTAGCTGCCCCTGCTACGGGTGCGACCACGGGGCTCGCGCCATCCCCAGGGCAAGTTAACCAAGACAATGCGCCGAATGGGTCAGCAATCCCCAAGCGCATCTACCTTGTCGCCACGCCACCCTGGCGATCGGCTTGTGGCAACAAGAACACGACGCCGCCACTACCGGCACCATCAGAAGCCAGGCGACGTCAAGATCTGTGTCGTCATCTATGCAAAGCACCGCTTCGGAAGCCATAGCGCGGGCCCAACTCCTGTTGAGATTTCCGCCAGTGGCCGATCAAATGGATGAGTGGAGAGCCACCATTCAGAGCTTGATTGGTTTCGCTGAGGCGGGACGATCATAGCGAGCAAGCCCGCCATGGCCTTCACAGGCGCCGACAACGGCTCGAGCCACTGGTCGTACCGAAGGGGCCACTCCTACGGTGCAGTCCCCTCCGCGACAGCCAGCGCGGGGGCCGTGGCCAGAGGGCTTGGCGGGAACAACTCCCCTCCGCTCGGTGAGCAGCACCCTCCCGCCGAACTACCAGTCTTTGCGGTTGAGGCATGTGCTCCCGTGAACGAGGAGGTGCCGCTGATCCTTGTTGTCGAGCCCCAGGCTCCAACTTGGGCACGACACATAGTCCATTACCTCAAAACAGGAGAACTTCCCGAAGAGCAAGAAGAAGCTAAAAGAGCAGCCCAGAGGGCCAACATGTATCAGTTCGTTAACAACACGCTATACAGAAGGAGGCCCAACGACGTGAAATTGAAGTGCATTTGCCAGGAAGAAGGGAAGGACATGTTGGCAGAGATACACAAAGGCATGTGCGGCTCCCATATTGGATCAAGGACCCTGGTTGGAAAAGCTTTCCGGCAAGGTTTCTACTGGCCTATGGCCCTCCAACATGCAATTGAGCTAGTCACCAGATGTGAAGCCTGCCAGTTCCACTCCAAGAATATCCATCAGCGTGCTCAAGCTCTCTAGACGATCCCTTTGTCATGGCCATTTTCGGTTTGGGGGCTCGACATCTTGGGCCCCTTTCCCCGTGCTACCGGGGGCTTTGAATTCTTGTACATTGCCATCGACAAGTTTACAAAGTGGCCGAAAGTGGAGCCCATGAGGAAGGTGACCGCACAGTCAACTATCAAGTTCTTGAAAGGATTGGTGTGCCGTTTCAGAATACCCGCCAGAGTCATCACTGACAATGGCACCCAATTTACAAGTAGCGCCTTCATGCAATACGTTCATGCCCTCAGAAGCAAGGTCTCATTTGCCTCTGTTGCCCATCCCAGAAGCAACGCACAAGCTGAGAGGGCGAACACTGAAGTGCTGCAAGGACTCAAGACAAGAACATTTGATAGGCTATAGAAATGTGGCAGGCGATGGATCGGCGAGTTGCTGGTGGTTCTTTGGTCCCTCCGTACGACACCAAATCGAGCTACCAGCCAGACTCCCTTCTCCCTAGTCTATGGGGCAGAAGAAGTGATCCCACGAAACTCATATATGGGTCACCTCGAGTTAGCGCAAGAACAACACCGGCGTGACGACGCTGTGCTACTTGAGGAGAACCATCTCCGGGCTGCTGCGCGTGCTACACACTACCAGCAAGCCCTGCGTCGCTATCACGGCCGCAGGGTTCATGCCCGGAGCCTTGAGGAAGGCGACCTTGTCCTTAGGCGCATTCAGTCCGCCAAGGGTACAAACAAGTTGACGCCAAAGTGGAAAGGCCCCTTACCAGGTAGTACGAGTCACCAGACCTGGCCCAGTCCGTTTGGAGACCAGAGATGGCATTCAGTTGCAAAACTCATGGACCCGTAAGGCGCGGCTGTCGGGCCCTGCCCGACAGCCACCCTTTTGTACAAGCCTTGCCGATGTTGCATGTAACCCTTTGTACAAAGCCAGGCGCAGACCCTGAGTAACAAATAAATAAACGAAGCGCTAGGGGCCCCAAAAACTTGCATGCATGCATAAGCATAGCATGAGCATCACATGATCATGTAGATAAGGGCATATGTAGCATTGTTTTCCTCTGCACTTAACTGCAGGGCTCTTGCCGTGGACCCAGTCCCGAAGAGAAGAAATGAAGACAAGCCTACATATCGGTCCCCAACAAGCCAAACAGATAAGTTCCTTCTTATCCATACATGTTCTGTAAAGTAAAATTTTGAGCATATGAAAACCTCATCACCTTCGAAACATAAGTTCTCCCATCCTTTGTCCCGAATGTTGCTTCGGCAAGGTGGTTGTAGTGGCCTTTGACGGAGGAGGTTCGACGAGGAGCTGGTCCCTTTCCATAGTTTTATGCCCGACAAGCCAAGCCCCGCGGCAACAAACGAAAGTCACCGGCAGGATAGCTTGCCGGAGGAAACTTGTTTACTTAAACGTATAGAGGCATCTCCCCTCTGCATGGACATGGTACATGCATAAGAACCCGGCAAGGCTCATCTTTTTTCATTAATATGCGGATAAGCAAGTACAGATCTTACCGGACACAAACATGGATAAAGAAGATTACATATTTTAAACTAAAGTTTGGCAAGTACCTACACATTTTAGACTGAAAAAAGATAAGTGCCCCGTAATCCCTTTCTTGTCCCTCTCCTCCTAGGAACTACGGTGGGAGGTGAAGAGGGCAAAAGGAGTGCACGGGCAGAAGCCCAGGCTGACCCTGTCAGGGCTCGTGTGACGGAGCCTAACAAGGTTGGGAGGGCGCGGACGAAGGTGATGGTGAAGAGAGAGGCGGACACGGTACCCTGGCCACCGCCACCAGAGCTAGCAGGACGCGGTAGGGCGAATGAAGCCAGAGCCCATGAGGAAGCCTGCCGGGGCCCAGCTGGAAGGCTGCTGGAGGAACCGGAGACACCATCCACACCTCCGCATCCAACTCCCCGGCAAATTGCCTTTCTAGAGAGGAGATGTCGGTGCAGATGGTGGTGCCGCTGCCTGGCGGTGATGGTGCGGCTGGTGTTCAGCCAGAGTCGGAGCCGTCGTCCTCCCCATCAGCGCCATCATCATCGCCGTCACTGTCCTCCTCGTTGCTATCACTCAAGGAGGAGCTTTTGTCGTCAGTCGAGCTCTCCGCGTAGCACCCTAAGTGAGCCCCAAGCGTCCGAAGACTTTGACGGAGAGCAGGGTGGCATCCATTAACTTGAAATGGAGGACGTGCCTGGCTGCCAAGCTGTGGGCACGAGCAAAAGTCTTCCAACCGCGCCGGAGAAGCATGACATGAGGAGTGGGGAACTCCACATCCGCCCGCATGCTGCCATTACATCAGCCCCTCATGTGCAGCCTCAGCCCCGACGGCTGCTCAAGCTCCATCACCCTCGCAAATGGATTGGGGAGCCGAAGACGACTGCGCGGAGGCCCTCGCAGTTTGACAATGAACTCCAGCGGCTGGTTCCCGACGTGGCCTTCGTTCGGGTCCTGGACGGCCGGAGGAGGTATGATCAACGCACCGCCCCGTCCTCCTCGGCCCCGAGCGTCGCGACAACCACGTCCCCGTCCTCTCCCGCCTCCCCTCATGGCGGGCTCCACTTCCGCATCCCTAATAGGAGGAGGGAGGCACTGTCGAGCAGAAGCCCTCGTCGCTGCTAGTGGGGTGTTGCTGCGTCCTCTTCCCTTCACCATGATGGAAAACAATATGAGAAGAAAGGAGGAAGAGATAGATGTGAGCCAACACCTCGCCCACGTCCCCTTTTATAGGCAAACGGGGACGGGGGCTGGCTCCTCACTCAGGGAATGCAACCGCCCCGCTGTGCCAATCCGGCTCCCCGCGCCATCAACGGCTCGTGTAATAAGGCCGACCCCCTGCGCCAATCCATTGCGCTCATTCCCGCACCCTCCGCATCTGCCACAAACCCTGCGCAATGCATGCAATGCACGTGGCGGAAGCACCAGGGGCGGGGAAGCTAATGTAATGGCAGTTATCGCCCCGTGAACGTGGGACGTGAGTAGTGATACATCCATTTTGCATCATGCTTTTATATTGATATTTATTGCATTATGGGCTGTTATTACACATTATGGTACAATACTTATGCCTTTTCTCTCTTATTTTACAAGGTTTACATGAAGAGGGAGAATGCCCGCAGCTGGAATTCTGGACTGGAAAACGAGCAAATCTGAGAGACCTATTCTGCACAACTCCAAAAGTCCTGACAATTTACGAAGAATTATTTTGGAATATATAAAAAATATTGGGCGAAGAAAGTACCAGAGGGTACCCACCAGGTAGCCACAAGGGTGGGGGGCGCCCTACCCCCTGGGCACGCCCCCTGGCTTGTGGGCCCCCTGGCAGGCCTTCGATGCCCATCTTCTGCTATATGATGTGTTTTGACCTGGAAAAAATGAGGAGAGAGCTTTCGGGACGAAGTGCGGCCGTCTCGAGGCGGAACTTGGGTAGAACCAATCTAGGGCTCCGGAGGAGCTGTTCTGCCGAGGAAACTTCCCTCTCGGAGGTGGAAATCGAAGCCAGCGTCATCACCAACGATCTTGTCATCGAGAGGGGGTCAATCTCCATCAACATCTTCAGCAGCACCATCTCCTCTCAAAACCTAGTTCATCTCTTGTATCCGATCTTTGTCTCAAAACCTCAGATTGGTACCTGTGGATTGCTAGTAGCGTTGATTACTCCTTGTAGTTGATGCTAGTTGGTTTATTCGGTGGAAGATCATATGTTCAGATCCTAAATGATAATTATTACTCCTCTGATTATGAACATGTATATGCTTTGTGAGTAGTCATGTTTGTTCCTAAGGACATGGGAGATGTCTTGTTATAAGTAATCATGTGAATTTGGTATTCGTTCGATATTTTGATGAGATGTATGTTGTCTTTCCTCTAGTGGTGTTATGTGAATGTCGACTACATGACACTTCACCATTGTTTGGGCCTAGGGTCAGGCATTGGGAAGTAATAAGTAGATGATGGGTTGCTAGAGTGACAGAAGCTTAAACCCTAGTTTATGCGTTGCTTCGTAAGGGGCTGATTTGGATCCATATGTTTCATGCTATGGTTAGATTTATCTTAATTCTTCTTTTGTAGTTGCAGATGCTTGCGAGAGGGTTTAATCATAAGTGGGAGGCTTGTCCAAGTAAGGGCGCCACCCAAGCACCGGTCCACCCACATATCAAATTATCAAAGTAACGAACGTGAATCATATGAGAATGATAAAAACTAGCTTGACAATAATTCCCATGTGTCCTCGGGAGCACTTTTGCTTCATATAAGAGTTCGTCCAGGCTTGTCCTTTGCTACAAGAAGGATTGGGACACCTAGTTGCACCATTGTTACACTTGTTACTTGTTACCCGTTACGAATTATCCTATCACAAAACTATCTGTTACCGATGATACGTCTCCAACGTATCTATAATTTTTTTATTGTTCCATGCTATTATATTATATGTTTTGGATGTTTAATGGGATTTATTATGCACTTTTATATTATTTTTGGGACTAACCTATTAACCGAAGGCCCAGTGCAAATTGCTGGTTTTTTTCCTATTTCAGTGTTTCGCAGAAAAGGAATATCAAACGGAATCCAATCGGAATGAAACCTTCGCGAGGATCGTTTTTGGAACAAACGCAATCCAGGAGACTTGGAGTGGACGTCAAGGAAGCAACGAGGCAGCCACGAGGTAGGAGGGCGTGCCCAAGGGGGTAGGCGCGCCCCCACCCTCGTGGCTCCACCGACCTACTTCTTTCGCCTATATATACTCATATACTCTGAAAACATCCAGGAGTACCACCAAACCCTATTTCCACCGCCGCAACCTTCTATACCCATGAGATCCCATCTTGGGGCCTTTTCCGGCGCTCTGCCGGAGGGGGAATCGATCACGGAGGGCTTCTACATCAACACCATAGCCTCTCCACTGATGTGTGAGTAGTTTACCGCAGACCTTCGGGTCCATAGTTATTAGCTAGATGGCTTCTTCTCTCTCTTTGGATTTCAATACAAAGTTCTCCTCGATTCTCTTGGAGATCTATTCGATGTAATTCTTTTTGCGGTGTGTTTATCGAGATCTGATGAATTGTGAGTTTATGATCAAGATTATCTATGAACAATATTTGATTCTTCTCTGAATTCTTATATGCATGATTTAATATCTTTGCAAGTCTCTTCGAATTATCAGTTTGGTTTGGCCTACTAGATTGATCTTTCTTGCAATGGGAGAAGTGCTTAGCTTTGGGTTCAATCTTGCAGTGTCCTTTCTAGTGACAGCAGGGGCAACAAGGCACGTGTTGTATTGTTGCCATCGAGGATAACAAGATGGGGTTTATATCATATTGCTTGAGTTTATCCCTCTACATCATGTCATCTTGCCTAATGCGTTACTCCATTCTTATGAACTTAATACTCTAGATGCATGTTGGATAACGGTCGATGTGTGGAGTAATAGTAGTAGATGCAGAACCGTTTCGGTCTACTTGTCACGGACGTGATGCCTATGTTCATGATCATGCCTAGATATTCTCATAACTACGCGCTTTTCTATAAATTGCTCGACAGTAATTTCTTCACCCACCGTAGAATATGCTATCTTGAGAGAAGCCACTAGTGAAACCTATGGCCCCCGGGTCTATTTTCCATCATATTAATCTCCCGTCAACTAGCTATTTCTGTCGCCGTTTATTTTGCAATCTTTAGTTTCCAATCTATACAACAAAAATACCAAAAATATTTATCTTATTATCTTTATCAGATCTCACTTTTGCAAGTGGTCGTGAAGGGATTGACAACCCCTTTATCGCGTTGGTTGCAAGGTTCTTGATTGTTTGTGAAGGTACCAGGGACTTGCGTGTAGTCTCCTACTGGATTGCTACCTTGGTTCTCAAAAACTGAGGGAAATACTTATGCTACTTTGCTGCATCACCCTTTCCTCTTCAAGGGAAAACCAACACATGCTCAAGAGGTAGCAAGAAGGATTTCTGGTGCCGTTGCCGGGGAGATCTACGCACAAGTCAAGACATACCAAGTACCCATCACAAACTCTTCTCCCTTGCATTATATTATTTGCCATTTGCCTCTCGTTTTCCTCTCCCCCACTTCACCCTTGCCGTTTTATTCGCCCTTTTTCCGTTCGTCTCTTTTCGCTTGCTTCTTGTGTCTCCATGTGTTAGATCGTTTGTTTTGTCGTTATGGCCAGTCCTTTATCTGCTCCTTTGTCTCCGAAGTTTGAAGTTCTTCACTTCAAACAAAGACAAGGAGAAAACTTAAAAGATGCTTGGTATAGGATGATGGAATCTTATCGTAATTGCACCTTAGAGGTGAATTTTAGAATTTTCTCCGCGATTTTTATGTTGGACTAAATATGTCCCATGGACAACTCTTGGATTGCGTTGCCAAAGGACATTTTATCGAAATTGATCCAAGTATTGCGCATGAAATTATAGAGGGAACAGTGGGAACACTACCTCAACAAAAGGGGCCACATCATACCCAGGAAGAGACACAAGTTTTTGAGAATATTCGCGAAGTAATGAAATTTTTACAAAAGTCTCTTGAACCTCTTAAGAGTGTTAGCAGAAATCTTCACCGCATGAATATGTTGATCACCCTTTGCAATAAGCGGTTGGATTCTTTAGATCTAAAAATTTCCGAATATGAAGGGAAGTGCAAAGAATCTCTCGGATTCGAGCATGACTTCGCTAAAAAATAGAAACCAAAGATGATAATACCTAGATATATCCTTGTTTTCATGCCTAGCTAGGGGCGTTAAACGATAGCGCTTGTTGGGAGGCAACCCAGTTTTATTTTTGTTTCCTGCTTTTTGTTCCTGTTTAGTAATAAATAATTCATCTAGACTCGGTTTGGATGTGTTTTTATGTTTTAATTAGTGTTTGTGCCAAGTAGAACCAATAGGATCTTCTTGGGTGATAATTGTTTGATCTTGCTGAAAAAGACAGAAACTTTGCGCTCACGAAAATAATTGTTAAAATTCACCAGAACGTGATAAAATACCAATTCTTTTTGAAGTAGATCAATATAAAAATTATCCAGGTTTTCCTAGTTTTTCAGAATTTTTGGAGTTCCAGAAGTATTCGAACAAATCAGATTCCTACAGACTGTTCTGTTTTCGACAGATTCTGTTTTTCGTGTGTTGTTTGCTTATTTTAATGAATCTATGGCTAGTATCGGGGGGGGGGTATGAACCATAGAGAATTTGGGATACAGTAGGTTTAACACCAATATAAATAAATAATGAGTTTATTACAGTACCTTAAGGGTGTGGTTTGTTTTCTTATACTAACGGAGCTCATGAGATTTTCTGTTGAGTTTTGTGTTGTGAAGTTTTCAAGATTTTGGGTAAAGATTTGATGGATTTTGGAATAAGGAGTGGCAAGAGCCTAAGCTTGGGGATTCCCAAGGCACCCCAAGGTAAAATTCAAGGACAACCAAAAGCCTAAGCTTGGGGATGCCCCAGAAGGCATCCCCTCTTTCGTCTTCGTCCATCGTTAACTTTACTTGAGGCTATATTTTTATTCACCACATGATATGTGTTTTGCTTGGAGCGTCTTGTATGATTTGAGTCTTTGCTTGTTAGTTTACCACAATCATCCTTTCTGTACACTCCTTTTGGAGAGACACACATGAATTGTAATTTATTAGAATACTCTATGTGCTTCACTTATATCTTTTGAGCTAGATAATTTTGCTCTGGTGCTTCACTTATATCTTTTAGAGCACGGTGGTGGTTTTATTTTATAGAAATTATTGATCCCTCATGCTCCACTTATATTATTTTGAGAGTCCTTTAGAACAGCATGGTAATTTGCTTTGGCTATAAAATTAGTCCTAATATGATAGGCATCCAAAATGGGAATAATAAAAACTTTCATATAGAGTGCATTGAATACTATGAGAAGTTTGATACTTGATGATTGTTTTGAGATATGAAGATGGTAATATTAAAGTTGTGCTAGTTGAGTAATTGTGAATTTTAGAAATACTCGTGTTGAAGTTTGCAAGTCCTATAGCATGCACGTATGGTAGCCGTTGTGTGACAAATTTGAAACATGAGGTGTTCTTTGATTGTCATCCTTATGAGTGGCGGTCGGGGACGAGCGATGGTCTTTTCCTACCAATCTATCCCCCTAGGAGCATGCGCGTAATGCTTGGTTTTTGATGACTTGTAGATTTTTGCAATAAGTATGTGAGTTCTTTATGACTGATGTTGAGTCCATGGATTATACGCACTCTCACCTTTCCATCATTGCTAGCCTCTTCGGTACCGTGCATTGCCCTTTCTCACCTTGAGAGTTGGTGCAAACTTCGCCGGTGCATCCAAACCCCGTGATATGATATGCTCTATCACACATAAACCTCCTTATATCTTCCTCAAAACAGCCACCATACCTACCTATTATGGCATTTCCATAGCCATTCCGAGATATATTTCCATGCAACTTTCTACCGTTTCATTTATTATGACACGCTTCATCATTGTCATATTGCCTTGCATGATCATGTAGTTGACATCGTATTTGTGGCAAAGACACCATGCATAATTTATCATACATGTCACTCTTGATTCATTGCTCATCCCGGTACACCGCCGGAGGCACTCATATAGAGTCATATTTTGTTCTAGTATCGAGTTGTAATCTTCGAGTTGTAAATAAATAGAAGTGTGATGATCATCATTAATAGAGCATTGTCCCGAAAAAAAGGAAAAAAAAGAAGAAAGGCCAAAAAAAGAAAGGCCAAATAAAAAAAGAAATAAAAGGGACAATACTACTATCCTTTTTTCCACACTTGTGCTTCAAAGTAGCACCATGGTCTTTATGATAGAGAGTCTCTTATTTTGTCACTTTCATATACTAGTGGGAATTTTTCATTATAGAAGTTGGCTTGTATATTCGAACAATGGGCTTCCTCAAATGACCTAGGTCTTCGTGAGCAAGCAAGTTGGATGCACACCCACTTAGTTTCTTTTGTTGAGCTTTCATACATCTATAGATCTAGTGCATCCGTTGCATGGCAATCCCTACTCCTTGCATTGACATCAATTGATGGGCATCTCCCTAGCCCGTTGATTAGCCGCGTCAATGTGAGACTTTCTCCTTTTTTGCCTTCTCCTGACAACCCCCATCATTATATTCTATTCCACCCAAAGTGCTATGTCCATGGCTCACGCTCATGTATTGCGTGAAAGTTGAAAAAAGTTTGAGATTACTAAAAGTATGAAACAATTGCTTGGCTTGTCATCAGGGTTGTGCATGATGAGAGAATCTTTGTGTGACGAAAATGAAGCATAGCCAAACTATATGATTTTGTAGGGATAAGCTTTCTTTGGCCATGTTATTTTGAGAAGACATAATTTCTTAGTTAGTATGCTTGAAGTATTATTATTTTTATGTCAATATTAAACTTTTGTCTTGAATCTCGGTTCTGAACATTCATGCCACAATAAAGAGAATTACATAGAAAATTATGTTAGGTAGCATTCCACATCAAAAATTCTGTTTTTATCATTTACCTACTCGAGGATGAGCAGGAATTAAGCTTGGGGATGCTTGATACGTCTCCAACGTATCTATAATTTGTTATTGTTCCATGCTATTATATTATCTGTTTTGGATGTTTAGTGGGCTTTATTATGCACTTTTATATTATTTTTGGCACTAACCTATTAACCGAAGGCCCAGTGCAAATTGCTGTTTTTTTGCCTATTTCAGTGTTCTGCAGAAAAGGAATATAAAACGGAATCCGAATGGAATGAAACCTTCGCGAGGATCGTTTTTGGAACAAACGCAATCCAGGAGACTTGGAGTGGACGTCAAGGAAGCAACGAGGCGGCCACGATGTAGGAGGGCGCGCCCAGCGAGGGTAGGCGCGCCCCCACCCTCATGGGCCCCTCGTGGCTCCACCGACCTACTTCTTTCGCCTATATATACTCATATACCCTGGAAACATCCAGGATTACCACGAAACCCTATTTCCACCGCCGCAACCTTCTGTACCCGTGAGATCCCATCTTGGGGCCTTTTCCGGCGCTCTGCCGGAGGGGGAATCGATCACGGAGGGCTTCTACATCAACACCATAGCCTCTCCGATGATGTGTGAGTAGTTTACCGCAGACCTTCGGGTCCATAGTTATTAGGTAGATGGCTTCTTCTATCTCTTTGGATCTCAATACAAAGTTCTCCTCGATTCTCTTGGAGATCTATTCGATGTAATCCTTTTTGCGGTGTGTTTGTCGAGATCCGATGAATTGTGGGTTTATGATCAAGATTATCTATGAACAATATTTGATTCTTCTCTGAATTCTTATATGCATGATTTAATATCTTTGCAAGTCTCTTCGAATTATCAATTTGGTTTGGCCTACTAGATTGATATTTATTGCAATGGGAGAGGTGCTTAACTTTGGGTTCAATCTTGCGGTGTCCTTTCCGAGTGACAGCAGGGGCACCAAGGCACGTATTGTATTGTTGCCATCGAGGATAAAAAGATGGGGTTTATATCATATTGCTTGAGTTTATCCCTCTACATCATGTCATCTTGCCTAATGCGTTACTCTGTTCTTATGAACTTAATACTCTAGATGCATGCTGGATAGCGGTCGATGTGTGGAGTAATAGTAGTAGATGCAGAATCGTTTCGGTCTACTTGTCACGGACGTGATGCCTATGTTCATGATCATGCCTAGATATTCTCATAACTATGCGCTTTTCTATCAATTGCTTGACGGTAATTTGTTCACCCACCGTAGAATATGCTATCTTGAGAGAAGCCACTAGTGAAACCTATGGCCCCGGGGTCTATTTTCCATCATATTAATCTCCCGTCAACTAGCTATTTCCGTCGCCGTTTATTTTGCAATCTTTACTTTCCAATCTATACAACAAAAATACCAAAAATAGTTATCTTATTATCTTTATCAGATCTCACTTTTGCAAGTGGCCGTGTAGGGATTGACAACCCCTTTATCGCATTGGTTGCAAGGTTCTTGATTCTTTGTGCAGGTACTAGGGACTTGCGTGTAGTCTCCTACTGGATTGATACCTTGGTTCTCAAAAACTGAGGGAAATACTTATGCTAGTTTGCTACATCACCCTTTCCTCTTTAAGGGAAAACCAACACATGCTCAAGAGGTAGCAACCGATAATTTCAGTGCTTGCAGAGAACACCTTTCTGAAAACCGCTTGCCATTTCCTTCTGCTCCTCGTTGCGTTCGACACTCTAACTTATCAAAAGGACTATGATATATCCCCTATACTTGTGGGTCATCAAGACTCTTTTTTGGCGCTGTTGCCGGGGAGTGAAGCGCCTTTGGTAAGTGGAATTTGGTAAGGAAACATTTACATAGTGTGCTGAAATTTACTGTCACTTGTTGCTATGGAAAATAATCCTTTGAGGGGTTTGTTCGGGGTATGTTCACCCCGACTGAAAGACCAAAGAGTTGCCCCTCAACCTACTGAAAATATTTATTATGAAATTCCTTCAGGTATGATAGAGAAACTGCTAGCTAGCCCTTATGCAGAAGATGGAACATTACATCCTGATATGCATCTAATCTATGTGGATGAAGTTTGTGGATTATTTAAGCTTGCAGGCTTGCCCGAGGATGAATTCAAGAAGAAGGTCTTCCCTTTATCTTTGAAGGAGAAGGCATTGACATGGTATAGGCTATGCGATGATATTGGGACTTCTAATTACAACCGATTGAAATTGGAATTTCATGAGAAGTTGTATCCTATGCATCTAGTTCATCGTGATCGGAATTATATTTATAATTTTTAGCCTCGTGAAGGAGAAAGTATCGCATAAGCTTGGGGAGGCTTAAGTCAATGTTATATTCATGCCCCAATCATGAGCTCTCAAGAGAAATTATTATTCAGATTTTTTATGCTCGGCTTTCTCGTAATGATCAATCCATGCTCGATACTTCTTGTACTGGTTCTTTCATGAAGAAGACTATTGAATTCAAATGGGATTTATTGGAAAGAATTAAACGCAACTCTGAAGATTGGGAACTCCACGAGGGTAAGGAGTCCTGTATAAACCTTAAGTTTGATTGTGTTAAATCTTTTATGGATACCGATACTTTTCGTGAATTTAGCACTAAATATGGACTTGACTCTGAGATAGTAGCTTCTTTGTGTGAATCATTTGCTACTCATGTTGACCTCCCTAAGGAGAAGTGGTTTAAATATCATCCTCCCATTGAAGTGAAAGTAGTAGAACCTATTAAAGTTGAAGAAGAAAATATTACTTATAATGTTGATCCTATTGTTCCTACTGCTTATGTTGAGAAACCACCTTTCCCTATCAGAATAAAGGAACATGCTAAAGCTTCAGTTGTGGTTCGAAAGAGTTATACTAGAACACCTACACCCCCTGAACAAATTATAGTTGAATCTAGTATTGCTATGGTTAAAGATCTCTTGGTTGATAATATTGATGGGCATGTTATTTATTTCTGTGATGAAGCTGCTAGAATTGCTAGACCTGATACTAAAAATAAACATAGACCTGTTGTAGGCATGCCTGTTATTTCTGTTAAAATAGGAGATCATTGCTATCATGGCTTATGTGATATGGGTGCTAGTGCAAGTGCAATACCTCACTCCTTATACAAAGAAATTATGCACGATATTGCACCTGCTGAGTTAGAGGAAATTGATGTCACAATTAAGCTTGCCAATAGAGACACTATTTCACCGGTTGGGATTGTTAGAGATGTTGAAGTCTTGTGTGGGAAAGATAAATATCCTGTTGATTTTCTTGTTCTTGGTTCCCCACAAGATAACTTTTGTCCCATTATATTTGGTAGACCCTTCTTGAATACTGTTAATGCTAGGATAGACTACGAAAAGGATGTTGTTACTATTGGTTTGGGGGATATGTCTCATGAGTTTAATTTTGCTAAATTTCATAGACAACCCCGTGACGAGGAATTGCCTAGTAAATATGAAATTATTGGTCTTGCTTCTATTGCCATGCCTCCTAATGATCCTTTAGAACAATATTTGCTCGACCATGAAAATGATATGTTTATGAATGAAAGAAGGGAAATAGATGAAGTATTCTTTAAACAGGGACCTATTTTGAAACACAACTTGCCTGTTGAAATCCTAGGGGATCCTCCTCCACCCAAGGGTGATCCCGTGTTTGAGCTTAAACCATTACCTGATACTCTCAAATATGCTTATCTTGATGAGAAAAAGATATATCCTATTATTATTAGTGCTAACCTTTCAGAGCATGAAGAAAAGAAATGATTGAAAACTCTGAAGAAGAACCGTGCTACTATTGGATATACTCTTGATGATCTTAAGGTCATTAGTCCCACTCTATGTCGGCACAAAATAAAATTGGAAAAAGATGCTAAACCAGTTGTTGATCACCAAGACGGTTAAATCCTAAGATGAAAGAAGTGGTAAGAAAAGAAATACTAAAGCTTCTGGAGGCAGTATAATCTATCCCGTTGTTGATAGTCAGTGGGTAAGTCTTGTCCATTGTGTCCCTAAGAAGGGAGGTATTACTGTTGTTCCTAATGATAAAGATGAATTGATCCCACAAAGAATTATTACAGGTTATAGAATGGTAATTGATTTCCCTAAACTAAATAAAGCTACTAAGAAAGATCATTACCCTTCACCTTTTATTGATCAAATGCTAGAAAGATTATCCAAACAAACGCATTTTTGCTTTCTAGATGGTTATTCCGGTTTTCTCTCAAATACCTGTGTCAAAAGAGGATCAAGAAAAGACCACTTTTACTTGCCCTTTCGGTACCTTTGCTTATAGATGTATGCCTTTTGGTTTATGCAATGCACCTGCTACCTTTCAAAGATGCATGATGGCTATATTCTCTGACTTTTGTGAAAGGATTGCTGAGGTTTTCATGGATGATTTCTCCGTATATGGAACTTCTTTTGATGATTGCTTAAGCAACCTTGATCGAGTTTAGCAGAGATGTGAAGAAACTAACCTTGTCTTGAATTGGGAGAAGTGCCACTTTCTGGTTAATGAAGGTATTGTCTTGGGGCATAAAATTTCTGAAAGAGGTATTGAAGTTGATAAAGCTAAAGTTGATGCTATTGAAAAGATGCCATGTCCCAAGGACATTAAAGGTATAAGAAGTTTCCTTGGCCATGCCGGTTTTTATAGGAGGTTCATTAAGGACTTCTCAAAAATTTCTAGGCCTCTGACTAATCTCTTACAAAAAGATGTTCCTTTTGTCTTTGATGATGATTGTGTAGAAGCATTTGAAATACTTAAGAAAGCCTTGATTTCTGCACCTATTGTTCAGCCACCATTGGAATTTACCCTTTGAAATTATGTGTGATGCTAGTGATTATGCTATAGGTGCTGTTCTAGGACAAAGAGTTGATAAGAAATTAAATGTTATCCAATATGCTAGTAAAACTCTAGACAATGCCCAGAGAAATTATGCTACTACTGAAAAAGAATTTTTAGCGGTTGTATTTGCTTGTGATAAGTTCAGACCTTATATTGTTGATTCTAAAGTAACTGTTCACACCGATCATGCTACTATTAAATATCTTATGGAAAAGAAAGATGCTAAACCTAGACTTATTAAATGGGTTCTCTTGTTGCAAGAATTTGATTCGCACATTATTGATAGAAAGGTAGCTGAGAACCCCATAGCAGAGAACTTGTCTAGGTTAGAGAATATTCTTGATGACCCACTACCTATTGATGATAGCTTTCCTGATGAACAATTAGCTATCATAAATGCTTCTCGTAATGCTCCATGGTATGCTGATTATGCTAATTACATTGTTGCTAAATTTATATCACCTAGTTTCACATACCAGCAAAAGAAAAAGTTTTTATATGATTTAAGACATTACTTTTGGGATGACCCACACCTTTATAAAGAAGGAGTAGATGGTGTTATTAGACGTTGTGTACCTGAGCATGAACAGGAACAGATCCTACGCAAGTGTCACTCCGAGGATTATGGAGGACACCATGTTGGAGATAGAACTGCACACAAGGTATTATAATCCGGTTTTTATTGGCCTACTCTCTTCAAAGATGCTCGTAAGTATGTCTTGTCTTATGATGAATGCTAGAGAATTGGTAATATTAGTAGACTTCAGGAAATGCCTATGAATTATTCACTTGTTATTGAACCATTTGATGTTTGGGGCTTTGATTATATGGGACCTTTTCCTTCCTCTAATGGGTACACACATATTTTGGTTCCTGTTGATTACGTTACTAAGTGGGTAGAAGCTATTCCAACTAGTAGTGCTGATCATAACACTTCCATTAAAATGCTTAAAGAAGTTAATTTTCCTAGGTTTGGAGTACCTAGATATTTAATGACTGATGGTGGTTCACACTTTATTCATGGTGCTTTCCGTAAATTAATTGCTTGCTAAATATGATGTCAACCATAGAATTGCATCTCCATATCATCATCACTCTAGTGGTCAAGTAGAATTAAGCAATAGAGAAATAAAGGTGATCTTGCAAAAGACTGTTAATAAATCTAGAAAGAATTGGTCTAAGAACATTATGGGCTTATAGAACTGCTTACAAAAACCCTATGGGTACGTCTCCGTATAAAATGGTTTATGGAAAAGCATGTCACTTACCTCTTGAACTAGAACATAAAGCTTATTGGGCAATTAAAGAGCTCAATTATGATTTCAAACTTGCCGGTGAAAAGAGGTTATTTGACATTAGCTCACTAGATGAATGGAGAACCCAAGCCTATGAAAATGCCAAGTTTTTTAAAGAAAAAGTTAAAAGATGGCATGAAAAAAGGATACAAAAGCATGAACTTAATGTGGGTGACCTTTTCTTGCTATACAACTCCCGTTTAAGATTTTTTGCAGGAAAGCTTCTCTCTAAATGGGAAGGTCCTTATATTGTCGAGGAAGTTTATCGTTCTGGTGCCATCAAGATTAACAACGCCGAAGGTAATAACCCGAAGGTGGTAAATGGGCAGAGAATCAAACATTATATCTCAGGTACTCCCATAAATGTTGAAACCAATATAATTAATACCATAACACCAGAGGAGTACATACGAGAAACTTTCCAGAATGTTTCAGACTCCAAAAAGGAATATGTATGCGGTACGGTAAGTAAACCGACTCCAAAACTTTTCCAATGGCAAGTTTTATCCGTTTTGGAATATTTGAAAAATTAGAAAACTAAGAAGTAACCCCCGAAACTTTCCCGGTGGCCGAAACTTGACTTCCTATATATAATTCTTTACCTCCGGACCATTCCGGAACTCCTCATGACGTCCGGGATCTCATCCGGGACTCCGAACAACTTTCGGGTTTCCGCATACACATATCTCTACAACCCTAGCGTCACCGAACCTTAAGTGTGTAGACCCTACGGGTTCAGGAGACATGCAGACATGACCGAGATGCCTCTCCGGTCAATAACCAACAGTGGGATCTGGATACCCATGTTGGCTCCCACATGTTCCACGATGATCTCATCGGATGAACCACGATGTCGAGGATTCAATCAATCCCGTATACAATTCCCTTTGTCAATCGATATGTTACTTGCCCGAGATTCGATCGTCGGTATCCCAATACCTTGTTCAATCTCGTTACCGGCAAGTCTCTTTACTCGTACTGCAATGCATGATCCCGTGACTAACGCCTTAGTCACATTGAGCTCATTATGATGATGCATTACCGAGTGGGCCCAGAGATACCTCCCCGTCACACGGAGTGACAAATCCCAGTCTCGATCCGTGCCAACCCAACAGACACTTTCGGAGATACACATAGTGCACCTTTATAGTCACCCAGTTACGTTGTGACGTTTGGCACACCCAAAGCACTCCTACGGTATCCGGGAGTTGCACGATCTCATGGTCTAAGGAAAAGATACTTGACATTGGAAAAGCTCTAGCAAACGAAACTACACGATCTTTTATGCTATGCTTAGGATTGGGTCTTGTCCATCACATCATTCTCCTAATGATGTGATCCCGTTATCAATGACATCCAATGTCCATAGTCAGGAAACCATGACTATCATTTGGTCAACGAGCTAGTCAACTAGAGGCTTACTAGGGACACGTTGTGGTCTATGTATTCACACATGTATTACGATTTCCGGACAATACAATTATAGCATGAACAATAGACAATTACCATGAACAAAGAAATATAATAATAACCATTTATTATAGCCTCTAGGGCATATTTCCAACAGTCTCCCACTTGCACTAGAGTCAATAATCTAGTTACATTGTGATGAATCGAACACCCATTGCGTCCTGGTGTTGATCATGTTTTGCCCTAGGGAGAGGTTTAGTCAACGGATCTGCTACATTCAGGTCCGTATGTACTTTACAAATATCTATGTCTCCATTTTGAACACTTTCACGAATGGAGTTGAAGCGACGCTTGATATGCCTGGTCTTCCTGTGAAACCTGGGCTCCTTCGCAAGTGCAATAGCTCCAGTGTTGTCACAGAAGAGAGTCATCGGGCCCGACACATTGGGAATCACCCCTAGGTCGGTAATGAACTCCTTCATCCAGACTGCTTCCTGTGCTGCCTCCGAGGCTGCCATGTACTCCGCTTCACATGTAGATCCCGCCACGACGCTTTGCTTGCAACTGCACCAGCTTACTGCTCCTCCATTCAAAATATACACGTATCCGGTTTGTGACTTTGAGTCATCCAGATCTGTGTCGAAGCTAGCGTCGACGTAACCCTTTACGACGAGCTCTTCGTCACCTCCATAAACGAGAAACATATCCTTAGTCCTTTTCAGGTACTTTAGGATATTCTTGACCGCTGTCCAGTGTTCCATGCCGGGATTACTTTGGTATCTTCCTACCAAACTTACGGCAAGGTTTACATCAGGTCTGGTACACAGCATGGCATACATAATAGACCCTATGGCTGAGGCATAGGGGATGACACTCATCTTTTCTCTATCTTCTTCCGTGGTCGGGCATTGAGCCGTGCTCAATTGCACACCTTGCAATACAGGCAAGAACCCCTTCTTAGACTGATCCATATTGAACTTCTTCAATATCTTGTCAAGGTATGTACTCTGTGAAAGACCAATGAGGCGTCTTGATCTATCTCTATAGATCTTGATGCCTAATATATAAGCAGCTTCTCCAAGGTCCTTCATTGAAAAACACTTATTCAAATAGGCCTTTATACTTTCCAAGAATTCTATATCATTGCCCATCAATAGTATGTCATCCACATATAATATGAGAAATGCTACAGAGCTCCCACTCACTTTCTTGTAAACACAGGCTTCTCCATAAGTCTGTGTAAACCCAAACGCTTTGATCATCTCATCAAAGCGAATGTTCCAACTCCGAGATGCTTGCACCAGCCCATAGATTGAGCGCTGGAGCTTGCATACTTTGTTAGCATTCTTAGGATCGACAAAACCTTCCGGCTGCATCATATACAATTCTTCCTTAAGGAAGTCGTTAAGGAATGCCGTTTTGACGTCCATCTGCCATATCTCATAATCATAGTATGCGGCAATTGCTAACATGATTCGGACTGACTTCAGCTTCGCTACGGGTGAGAAAGTCTCATCGTAGTCAACCCCTTGAACTTGTCGATAACCCTTAGCGACAAGTAGAGCCTTATAGATGGTCACATTACCATCCGCGTCTGTCTTCTTCTTAAAGATCCACTTGTTTTCTATGGCTCGCCGATCATCGGGCAAGTCAGTCAAAGTCCATACTTCGTTTTCATACATGGATCCTATCTCGGATTTCATGGCTTCTAGCCATTTGTCGGAATCCGGGCCCGCCATCGCTTCTTCATAGTTCGAAGGTTCACCGTTGTCTAACAACATGATTTCCAGGACAGGGTTGCCGTACCACTCTGGTGCGGAACGTGTCCTTGTGGACCTACGAAGTTCAGTAGTAACTTGATCCGAAGCTTCATGATCATCATCATTAACTTCCTCCCCAGTCGGTGTAGGCACCACAGGAACATTTTCCCGCGCTGCGCTACTTTCTGGTTCGGAAGGGGTGACTATCACCTCATCAAGTTCCACTTTCCTCCCACTCAATTCTTTCGAGAGAAACTCCTTCTCCAGAAAGGACCCGTTCTTGGCAACGAAGATCTTGCCTTCAGATCTGAGGTAGAAGGTATACCCAATAGTTTCCTTAGGGTATCCTATGAAGACGCATTTTTCCGACTTGGGTTCGAGCTTTTCAGGTTGAAGTTTCTTGACATAAGCATCGCATCCCCAAACTTTTAGAAACGACAGCTTAGGTTTCTTCCCAAACCATAATTCATACGGTGTCGTCTCAACGGATTTCGACGGAGCCCTATTTAAAGTGAATGCGGCAGTCTCTAAAGCATAGCCCCAAAATGAGAGCGGTAAATCGGTAAGAGACATCATAGATCGCACCATATCCAATAGAGTGCGATTACGACGTTCGGACACACCGTTTCTCTGAGGTGTTCCAGGCGGCGTGAGTTGTGATCCACATTTCCTTAAGTGTGCACCAAACTCGTGACTTAAATATTCTCCACCATGATCTGATCGTAAGAATTTTATTTTTCTGTCACGTTGATTCTCAACCTCACTCTGAAATTCCTTGAACTTTTCAAAGGTTTCAGACTTGTGTTTCATTAGGTAGACATACCCATATCTACTTAAGTCATCAGTGAGAGTGAGAACATAACGATATCCTCCGCGAGCCTCAACACTCATTGGACCGCACACATCGGTATGTATGATTTCCAATAAGTTGGTTGCTCGCTCCATTGTTTCGGAGAACGGAGTCTTGGTCATCTTACCCATGAGGCATGGTTCGCACGTGTCAAATGATTCGTAATCAAGAGACTCCAAAAGTCCATCTGCATGGAGCTTCTTCATGCGCTTGACACCAATGTGACCAAGGCGGCAGTGCCACAAGTATGTGGGACTATCGTTATCAACTTTACATCTTTTGGTATTCACACTATGAATATGTGTAACATCACGTTCGAGATTCATCAAAAATAAACCATTGACCAGCGGGGCATGACCATAAAACATATCTCTCAAATAAACAGAACAACCATTATTCTCGGATTTAAATGAGTAGCCATCTCGAATTAAACGAGATCCAGATACAATGTTCATGCTCAAAGCTGGCACTAAATAACAATTATTGAGGTTTAAAACTAATCCCGTGGGTAGATGCAGAGGTAGCGTGCCGACGGCGATCACATCGACCTTGCAACCATTCCCGACGCGCATCGTCACCTCGTCCTTCGCCAGTCTCCGTTTATTCCGTAATTCCTGTTTTGAGTTACAAATATGAGCAACCGCACCGGTATCAAATACCCAGGAGCTACTACGAGTACTGGTAAGGTACACATCAATTACATGTATATCACATATACCTTTGGCGTTGCCGGCCTTCTTGTCCGCTAAGTATTTGGGGCAGTTCCGCTTCCAGTGACCACTTCCCTTGCAATAAAAGCACTCAGTTTCAGGCTTGGGTCCATTCTTTGGCTTCTTCCCAGTAACTGGCTTACCGGGCGCGGCAACTCCCTTGCCGTCCTTCTTGAAGTTCTTCTTACCCTTGCCCTTCTTGAACTTAGTGGTTTTATTCACCATCAACACTTGATGTTCTTTTCTGATCTCCCCCTCCGTTGATTTCAGCATTGAATATACCTCAGGAATGGTCTTTTCCATCCCCTGCATATTGTAGTTCATCACAAAGCTCTTGTAGCTTGGTGGAAGCGACTGGAGGATTCTGTCAATGACCGCGTCATCCGGGAGATTAACTCCCAGCTGGGATAAACGGTTGTGTAACCCAGACATTCTGAGTATGTGCTCACTAACAGAACTATTCTCCTCCATTTTACAGCTAAAGAACTTGTCGGAGACTTCATATCTCTCGACCCGGGCATGAGCTTGAAAAACCAGTTTCAGCTCCTCGAACATCTCATATGCTCCATGTTTCTCAAAACGCTTTTGGAGACCCGGTTCTAAGCTGTAAAGCATGCCGCATTGAACGAGGGAGTAATCATCAGCACGTGATTGCCAAGCATTCATAACGTCTTAGTTTTCAGGGATTGGTGCTTCACCTAGCGGTGCTTCTAAGACATAATCTTTCTTGGCTACTATGAGGATGATCCTCAGGTTCCGGACCCAGTCCGTATAGTTGCTGCCATCATCTTTCAGCTTGGTTTTCTCTAGGAACGCGTTGAAATTGAGGACAACGTTGGCCATTTGATCTACAAGACATAGTGTAAAGATTTTAGACTAAGTTCATGATAATTAAGTTCATATAATCAAATTATTCAATGAACTCCCACTCAGATAGACATCCCTCTAGTCATCTAAGTGAAATATGATCCGAGTTAACTAGGCCGTGTCCGATCATCACGTGAGACGGACTAGTCAAGATCGGTGAACATCTCCATGTTGATCGTATCTTCTATACGACTCATGCTCGACCTTTCGGTCCTCCGTGTTCCGAGGCCATGTCTGTACATGCTAGGCTCGTCAAGTCAACCTAAGTGTATTGCGTGTGTTCCGAGGCCATGTCTGTACATGCTAGGCTCGTCAACACCCGTTGTATGCGAACGTTAGAATCTATCACACCCGATCATCACGTGGTGCTTCGAAACAACGAACCTTCGCAACGGTGCACAATTAGGGTGAACACTTTCTTGAAATTATTATAAGGGATCATCTTACTTACTACCGTCGTTCTAAGCAAATAAGATGCAAAAACATGATAAACATCACATGCAATCAAATAGTGACATGATATGGCCAATATCATCATGCTCCTTTGATCTCCATCTTCGGGGCACCATGATCATCTTCGTCACCGGCATGACACCATGATCTCCATCATCGTGTCTTCATGAAGTCGTCACGCCAACGATTACTTCTACTTCTATGGCTAACGCATTTAGCAACAAAGTAAAGTAATTTACATGGCGTTATTCAATGACACGCAGGTCATGCAAAATAATAAAGACAACTCCTATGGCTCCTGCCGGTTGTCATACTCATCGACATGCAAGTCGTGATTCCTATTACAAGAATATGATCAATCTCATACATCACATATATCATTCATCACATCTTCTGGCCATATCACATCACATAACACATGCTGCAAAAACAAGTTAGACGTCCTCTAATTGTTGTTGCAAGTTTTTACGTGGTTTGTAGGTTTCTAGCAAGAACGTTTTCTTACCTACGTATGACCACAACGTGATTTGACAATTTCTATTTACCCTTCATAAGGACCCTTTTCATCGAATCCGTTCCGACTAAAGTAGGAGAGACAGACACCCGCTAGCCACCTTATGCAACTAGTGCATGTCAGTCGGTGGAACCTGTCTCACGTAAGCGTACGTGTAAGGTCGGTCCGGGCCGCTTCATCCTACAATGCCGCCGAAACAAGAAACGACTAGTAGCGGCAAGAAGAATTGGCAACATCAACGCCCACAACTTCTTTGTGTTCTACTCGTGCATAGTAACTACGCATAGGCCTGGCTCATGATGCCACTGTTGGGAATCGTAGCATAATTTTAAAATTTTCCTACGCTCACCAAGATGCATCTATGGAGTGTACTAGCAACGAGGGGAAAGGAGTGCATCTACATACCCTTGTAGATCGCGAGCGGAAGCGTTCCAATGAACGTGGATGACGGAGTCGTACTCGCCGTGATCCAAATCACCGATGACCGAGTGCCGAACGGACGGTACCTCCGCGTTCAACACACGTACGGTGCAGCGACGTCTCCTCCTTCTTGATCCAGCAAGGGGGAAGGAGAGGTTGATGGAGATCCAGCAGCACGACGGCGTGGTGGTGGATGTAGCGGGATGCCGGCAGGGCTTCGCCGAGCATATACGAGAGAGAGAGGTGTTGCAGGGGGAGAGGGAGGCGCCCAAGGCTGTGTTGTTGCTGCCCTCCCTCCCCCCCTTTATATAGGCCCCCTTGGGAGGGGGGGGGGCGCCGGCCAAACCCATCTAGGGTGGGGGGCGGCGGCCAGGGGGGTGCCTTGCCCCCCAAGGCAAGTGGGAAGCCCCCCACCCTAGGGTTCCCAACCCTAGGCGCATGGGGGGAGGCCCATGGGGGGGGCGCCCAGCCCACTAGGGGCTGGTTCCCTTCCCACTTCAGCCCACGGGGCCCTCCGGGATAGGTGGCCCCACCCGGTGGACCCCCGGGACCGGTGGTCCCGGTACAATACCGGTAACCCCCGAAACTTTCCCGGTGGCCGAAACTTGACTTCCTATATATAATTCTTTACCTCCGGACCATTCCGGAACAACTTGTGACGTCCGGGATCTCATCCGGGACTCCGAAAAACTTTCGGGTTTCCGCATACACATATCTCTACAACCCTAGCGTCACCGAACCTTAAGTGTGTAGACCCTACGGGTTCGGGAGACATGCAGACATGACCGAGACGCCTCTCCGGTCAATAACCAACAGCGGGATCTGGATACCCATGTTGGCTCCCACATGTTCCACGATGATCTCATCGGATGAACCACGATGTCGAGGATTCAATCAATCCCGTATACAATTCCCTTTGTCAATCGATATGTTACTTGCCCGAGATTCGATCGTCGGTATCCCAATACCTTGTTCAATCTCGTTACTGGCAAGTCTCTTTACTCATACTGCAATGCATGATCCCATGACTAACACCTTAGTCACATTGAGCTCATTATGATGATGCATTACCGAGTGGGCCCAGAGATACCTCTCCGTCACACGGAGTGACAAATCCCAGTCTCGATCCGTGCCAACCCAACAGACACTTTCGGAGATACCCGTAGTGCACCTTTATAGTCACCCAGTTACGTTGTGACGTTTGGCACACCCAAAGCACTCCTACGGTATCCGGGAGTTGCACGATCTCATGGTCTAAGGAAAAGATACTTGACATTGGAAAAGCTCTAGCAAACGAAACTACACGATCTTTTATGCTATGCTTAGGATTGGGTCTTGTCCATCACATCATTCTCCTAATGATGTGATCCCGTTATCAATGACATCCAATGTCCATAGTCAGGAAACCATGACTATCATTTGGTCAACGAGCTAGTCAGCTAGAGGCTTACTAGGGACACGTTGTGGTCTATGTATTCACACATGTATTACGATTTCCGGACAATACAATTATAGCATGAACAATAGACAATTACCATGAACAAAGAAATATAATAATAACCATTTATTATTGCCTCTAGGGCATATTTCCAACACGTCGGTATCTCCATACCTAGTTCAATCTCATTACCGGCAAATCTCTTTACTCGTTTCGTAATACAAGATCCCGTGGCTAACTCTTCAGTCACATTGCTTGCAAGCTCATTGTGATGTTGTATTACCGAGTGATCCTGAGATACCTCTCTGTCATACGGAGTGACAAATCCCAGCCTTGATCCATGCCAAGTCAACATACACCCTTGGTGATACCTGTAGAGCATCTTTATAGTCACCCAGTTACGTTGCGACGTTTGATACACACAAGGTACTCCTTCGATGTCAGTGAGTTTCATGATCTCATGGTCATAGGAACAAATACTTGACATGCAGAAAACGATAGCAATAAACTTGATACGATCGTATGCTACGTTTATAGTTTGGGTCTTGTCCATCACATCATTCTCCTAATGATGTGATCCCGTTATCAAATGACAACTCATGTCTATGGCCAGGAAACCATAGCCATCTTTGATCAACGAGCTAGTCCGGTAGAGGCTCACTAGGGACATGTTGTGGTCTATGTATCCACACATGTATTTGAGTTCCAATCAATACAATTATAGCATGGATAATAAACAATCATCATGAACAAGGAAATATAATAATAACCACTTTATTGTTGCCTCTAGGGCATATTTCCAATAGTCTCCCACTTGCACTAGAGTCAATAATCTAGTATTACATGGTAATGAATCTAACACCCATAGAGTTCTGGTGTTGATCATGTTTTGCCCGTGGAAGAGGTTTAGTCAGCAGATCGGCAACATTCAGATCTGTATGTACTTTGCAAATGTCTATGTCCTCCTCCTTGATTGCATCGCAGATGGAATTGAAGCGTCGCTTTATGTGTCTGGTCCTCTTGTGAAACCTTGGTTCCTTGGCTAGAGCAATGGCACTCGTGTTGTCACAGAATAGAGTCATTGGGTCCAGTGCACTGGGCACAACTCCAAGATCCGCCATGAACTGTTCCAGACACCTTCCTTTGCTGCCTCCGAGGCAGCTATGTACTCCGCTTCGCATGTAGAATCAGCTACCATGCTTTGCTTGGAACTGCACCAGCTTACTGCCCCCCATTTAGAATATATATGTATCCGGTTTGAGACTTAGAGTCATCCGGATGAGTGTCAAAGCTTGCATCGACGTAACCATTTACGACGAGCTCTTGATCACCTCCATAGGCGAGAAATATTTCCTTAGTCCTTTTCAGGTACTTAAGTATATTCTTGACCGATGTCTTGTGTTCCACTCCTGGATCACTTTGAAACCTTCCTGCCATACTTATGGCAAGGATGACATCTGGTCTTGTGCATAGCATCGCATACAGGATAGAGCCTATGGCAAAAGCATAGGGGATGACACTCATCTTTTCTCTATCCTTTGTAGTCGCTGGGCATTGAGTCTTACTCAACTTCACACCTTGCAAGGCAAGAACCCCTTCTTGGACTGATCAATTTTGAACTTCTTCAATATCTTATCAAGGTATGTGATTTGTGGAAGTCCTATTAAGCGTCTCAATCTATCTATATAGATCTTGATGCCTAATATGAAAGCAGCTTCTCCTAGGTCCTTCATTGAAAAACTCTTGTTCAAATATTCCTTCACGTTTTCCAAAAGTTCTATATTGTTTCCAATCAGCAATATGTCATCCACATATAATATTAAAAACATTGTAGAGCTCCTACTCACTTTCTTGTAAATACAAGCTTCTCCGTAAACTTGTATAAACCCAAACGCTTTTATCACCTCATCAAAGCGAAGATTCCAACTCCGAGATGCTTGCACCAGCCCATAAATGGATCGCTGGAGCTTGCACACTTTGTCAGCATTCTCTGGATCGACAAAACCTTCCGGTTGCATCATATACAACTTTTCTTTAAGGAAACTATTAAGGAATGCTGTTTTGACATCCATCTGCCAAGTTTCATAATCGAAAAATGTAGCTATTGCCAACATGATTCTGACAGGCTTAACCATTGCTACGTTGAGAAAGTCTCATCGTAGTCAACTCCTTGAACTTGTGAAAACCCCTTTGCCACAAGTCGAGCTTTATAGACGATGACATTACCGTCCGCGTCCGTCTTCATCTTGAAGATCCATTTATTCTGAATGGCCTTTCGCTCTTAAGGTAATACTTCCAAAGTCCATACTTTGTTTTCATACACGAATCCCATCTCTGGCCTCTAACCATTTGTTGGTATCCGGGCCACCATCGCTTCTCCATAGCTCGTAGGTTCATCGTTGTCCAACAACATGACCTCTAAGACAGGGTTACCATACCACTCAGGTAGTGCGTACCCTTGTTGACCTACGAGGTTCGATAGTAACTTGATCCGAAACTTCATGATCACCATCATTAGCTTCTTCATCAATTGTTATAAGTGCTACATAAACATCTTTCTGCGTTGTGCTATTCTCTGGTTGAAGTAAAGGTTCAACAACCTCATCAAGTTATATCTTCCTCCCACTCAATTCTTTCGAGAGAAACTCTTTCTCGAGAATGGACCCGTTCTTAGCGACAAATACTTTGCCCTCAGATATGAGATAGAAGGTATACCCAATCGTCTTCTTTGGGTATCCTATGAAGATACATTTGCCCACTTTGGGTTCGAGCTTTTCTGGCTGAAGCCTTTTGACATAAGCATCGTGGCGCCAAACCTTAAGAAGCAACAACTTAGGTTTCTTGCCAAACCATAGTTCATATGGTGTCGTATCTATGGACTTAGATGGTGCCCTATTTAAAGTGAATGCAGCTGTCTCTAATGCATAACCCCAAAACGATAGTGGCAGATCGGCAAGAGACATCATAGAACGCACCATATCCAATAAGGTACGATTACGACGTTCGGACACACCATTACGCTGTGGTGTTCGAGGTGGCGTTAGTTGTGAAAAAATTCCACATTGTCTTAAGTGATTGCCAAACTCATAACTCAGATATTCTCCCCCTTGATCAGATCGTAGGAATTTATCTTCTTATCACGATGATTCTCAACTTCACTCTAAAATTGCTTGAACTTTTCAAACATTTCAGACTTATGCTTCATTAAGTAAATATACCCATATCTACTCAAATCATCGAGAAAGTAACGATATCCACCGTGCACACCAACACTCATCAGATCAAACACATCAGTATGTATGATTTCTAACAAGTCGCTTGTCCGCTCCATTGTTTCGGAAAACAAGGTTTTGGTCATCTTGCCCATGAGGTATGGTTCGCATGTGTCAAGTGATTCAAAGTCAAGTGACTCCAAAAGTCCATCAGCATGGAGTTTCTTCATGCGCTTTGCTCCAATATGACCTAAGTGGCAGTGCCACAAGAAAGTGGTACTATCATTATCAACTCTACATCTTTTGGCATCAATGTTATGAACATGTGTATCATCACTATCAAGATTCAATAAGAATAAACCCCTCACAATGGGTGCATGACCATAAAAGATATTACCCGTATAAATAGAACAACCATTATTCTCTGATTTAAATGAGTAACCGTCTCACATTAAATAAGATCCAGATATAATGTTCATGCTCAACGCAGGCACTAAATAACAATTATTTAGGTTTATCACTAATCCCGATGGTAATCGAAGAGCGAGCGTGCCGACGGCGATCACATCAACCTTGGAACCATTTCCCACGCACATCGTCATTTCGTCCTTCGCCAGCCTTCATCTATTCCATAGTTCCTGTTTAGAGCTACAAATGTGAGCAACCGCACCGGTATCAAATACCCAGGCACTACAACGGGAGTTGGTAAGGTACAGATCAATAACATGTATATCATATATACCTTTGTTGACGTTGGCCCCCTTTTTGTTGGCCAGATACTTGGGGAAATTCCGCTTCCAGTGGCCAGTTCCCTTGTAATAGAAGCACTCAATTTCCGGCTTGGGTCCAGCCTCGGGTTTCTTCACGGGAGGAGGAGCAACTGCTTTCCCACTCTTCTTGAAGTTTCCCTTCTTTCCTTTGCTTTTCTTGAAACCAATGGCTTTATTGACCATCAACACTTGATACTCCTTTTGGATGTCTAACTCAGCGACTTTCAGCATCGCAAACAGCTCAGAGACTGACTTGTTCATCCCTTGCATGTTATATTCAACACAAAGCTCTTGTAGCTAGGTGGTAGGGATTGAAGAACTTTGTCAGTGACCACCTCAGGCGGGAGCTCAACTCCCAACTCAGCCAGACGGTTGTAATACCCAGACATTCTGAGTATGTTCTCACCGACAGAGCCGTTCTCCTCCATCTTGCAGACATAGAACTTATCGGAGGTCTCATACCTCTCGATCCGAGCATTTTTCTCAAAAATAAACTTCAACCCCTGGAACATCTCATATGCTCCATGATGTTCAAAATGCCTTTGAAGTCCCGGTTCTAAGCCATACAACACGGCGCACTAAACTATTGAGTTGTCATCAACATAATTTGCAAAGAATTATGAGTAGTCATCAACACGCGACTGCCAGGTGTTCACAACGTCCAGAGTTGCTGGAGGGGGTGGCGCACCAAGCGGTGCATCAAGGACATAAGAGTTTTGGGCAGCCGTGAGGATAATCCTTAGATTACGGGCCCAGTCCACAAAGTTGATTCCATCATCTTTCAGCTTAGCTTTCTCTAGGAACACATTGAAATTCAGGGGAGCTACTGCACGAGCCATTGATCTACAACATAATTTGCAAAGATAACTTAGACTATTGTTCAAGATAAAGAGTTCAATTAATCATATTACCTAAGAACTCCCACTCAAATCAACATCCCTTCGGTTGTCCAAGTGTAACATGATCCAAATTTACCAACCCTAGTCCGATCATCACATGAGATGAGGTGGTTTCAATGGTGAACATCTCCATGTTGATCACATCTACTATATGACTCATGTTTGACCTTTCTGTCTCTTGTGTTCTGAGGCCATGTCTGTACATGCTAGGCTCGTCAAGTTTAACCCAAGTGTTCCGCATCATGATAATCTATACAAAACATGATTATCTCATACATCAAATATATCTCATCATGTCTTTGGCCATATCATATCACAACATACCCTGCAAAAACAAGTTAGACGGCCTCTACTTTGTTGTTGCATGTTTTACATGGCTGTTATGGGTAACTAGTAAGAACTGTTCTTACCAACGCAAAGCCACAACGGTGATATTCAAGTTTCTATTTAACCTTCTACAAGGACCCCCTTTGTCGAATCCAATTCAACTAAGGTGGGAGAGACAGACACCCGCCAGCCGTCTTTATGCAACATGTTGCATGTCAGTCGATGGAACCGGTCTCATGTACGTGGACATGTGAAGTTGGTCTGGGCTGCTCCATCCCACAATACCGCTGAATCAAAATAAGACTAAGGAAGGAAGCAATCTGAACATCAAAGCCCACAAACTCCTTTGTGCTCTACTCGTGATGTCATATACGCATAGACCTAGCTCATGATGCCACTGCTGGGGAACGTTGCATGGGAAACAAAATTTTCCTACGCTCACCAAGATCAATCTAGGAGATGCACATCTACGAGAGGAGAGATTGGACTTACATACCCTTGTAGATCTCTAAGCGGAAGCGTTAAAAAACGCGGTTGATGTAGTCGAACGTCTTCATGATCCAATCACGATCCATCCATAAACTCCCGATCAAGTGGCGAACGGACGGCACCTTCGAGTTTAGCACACATGCGGCTCGGCGGCGTCCTCTCCTTCTTGATACATTAAGCAAGAGAGAGGGGGTAGATGAGATCGGGACCAACACGACGGTATGGTGGTGGTGGGGTGGCAAAATTTCGGCAGGGCTTCGCCAAGCGCGTACCGGTGAAACGTGGGAGGAGTTGGGAGAGGTAACGGGCAAGGGTCCAAGGGGTGGCTGCCCCCAATGCCTCCCCACCTTTATATAGGCATGGAGGGGGCTGGTGGCTTGCCCTCCAAGGCCCTAGGGTCGTTGGCCAAAGGGGGAGGAAGGAAATCCCTCCTTTCCTTCCCCACCGATCGCTATCCCCTTTTTAGAGATCCTGATCTTATCCCTATGGGATATGATACTATTCCTTTTAAGGGAGGATCTTAGTGCACCTAGACCAGGGTTGTGGGGGCCCCACTCCGAAACCTTCTAGAACCTTCTCGGTACAATACCAAAAAAACTCGAACTTTTTCCGGAACCCCGATAACAACTTTCCATATATGAATCTTTACCTCCGGAGTATTCCGGAGCTCCTCGTGACGTCCCAGATCCCATCCAGGACTCCAAACAACCTTCAGACTTTCCACTATTAATATCTCAATACTACCCTAACACCACCGAACGTTAAGCGTGCGACCCTACGGGTTCGGGAATATGCAGACATGACCGAGACTCCTCTCCGGTCAATAACCAATAGCGGAACCTGGATGCCCATATTGGTTCCTACATATTCAATGAAGATCTTTATCGGTTGAACCACAATGTCAAGGATTCAATCAATCCGTATGCAATTCCCTTTATCTGGTGATGTCGCTTGAACTACGTCGGTATTTCCCCAAAGAGGAAGGGATGATGCAGTACAACTATGGTAGGTATTTCCCTCAGTTATGAAACCAAGGTATCAATCCAGTAGGAGAACCAAGCAACACTATGTAAATAGTACCTGCACACAAAGAACATATACTTGCAACCCGACGCATAAGAGGGGTTGTCAATCCCTCCACGGTAAAAAGATAGATAGATTTGTGTTAGATTGGATAAATAGCTCTCGAAAAAACACAAAATAAAATAAGTAATAAAAAAGTGCAGCAAGGTATTTTTGGGCTTTTGGAATAATAGATTTGAAAATAAAAGCAAATAAAAATAGATCTCAAAGAAAATATGATAAAGGATAGACCTGGGGGCCATAGATTTCACTAGTGGCTTCTCTCGAGAAAATAGCATACGGTGGGTAAACAAATTACTATTGGGCAATTGATAGAAGATCGAATAATTATGATGATATGCAAGGCAATGATCAATATATAGGCATCACGTCCAAGATTAGTAGACCGACTCCTGCCTGCATCTACTACTATTACTCCACACATCGACCACTATCCAGCATGCATCTAGTGTATTAAGTTCATGGAGAAACAGAATAATGCAATAAGAACAATGACATGATGTAGACGAGATCTATTCATGTAGGAATAGCCCCCATCTTGCTATCCTTAATAGCAATGATACATGCGTGTCTTGCTGGCCCTTCTATCACTAGGAAAGAACACCACAAGATCGAACCCATCACAAAGCACCTCTTCCCATGGCAAGAAAAATCGATCTAGTTGGCCTAACTAAACCAAAGATTCAAAGAAGAAATACGAGGCTTTAAATAATCATGCATATAAGAGATCAAAGAAGACTCAAATAATATTCATGGATATAAATCTGATCATAAACTCAAAGTTCATCGGATCCCAACAAACACACCGCAAAAGGAATTACATCAAGTAGATCTCCGAGACCATTGTATTTAGAATCAAAAAGAGAGAAGAAACCATCTAGCTACTGCCTACGGACCCTTAGGTCTATGGTGAACTACTCACGCATCATCGGAGAGGCACCAATGAGGATGATGAACCCCTCTGTGATGGTGTCTAGATTGGATCTCGTGGTTCTGGAACTTGCGGCGGTTGGAATTATGTTTCGTCGACTCCCATAGGGTTTATGGAATATTTAGGAATTTATAGGGCAAAGAGGCGGTGCAGGGGGCCTCCGAGGTGGGCACAACCCACCTGGGCGCGCCTGGGCCTCCTGGCGCGCCCAGGTGTCTTGTTCTCACCTCGGGCCTCCCCTCTGATACTTCTTTGGCCCAGTGGGTGTCTTCTGGTCCAGAAAAAATCTCCAAAAAGTTTCGCTGCATTTGGCTCCGTTTGGTACTGATATTCTGCGAAGTAAAAAACAAGCAAAAACAGCAAATGGCACTGGGCACTATGTCAATAGGTTAGTCCCAAAAATGATATAAATTTGCTATAAAATGATTGTAAAACATCCAAGAATGATAATGTAACAGCATGGAACAAGCAAAAATTATAGATACGCTGGAGACATATCAACAACCCCAAGCTTAATTCCTACTCGTCCTCGAGTAGGTAAACGATAAAAACATAATTTTTGATGTGGAATGCTGCCTAACATGTTCATCACATATTCATTTCTTTTGTAGCACGGACATTTGAACTTTTATATGTTTCAAAGCAATAGTCTAGTTTTGACATGAAGATTTCAATACTCAAGCATATCAACAAGCAACCATGTCTTTCAAAATATCAACACTAAATAAAGTTATCCCTAGCCTATCATGCTCAATCATTGATCCATTCGTGAAACACACTCGCATATTAGCTACATCCAATGCTCAAGTACGATCATAGTGCCCCTTAGTTGGTGCTTTATAAGAGGAGATGGAGACTCAAATACAAATAAAAAGTGCATAAAGTAAATAGATAGGCCCTTCGCAAAGGGAAGTAGGGATTTGTAGAGGTGCCAGAGCTCAAAGCTTAAATTGAGAGATAATTTTTTTGAGAGGTATACTTTTCCCATCAACGAAAACGACCGAGTAATTCCCAACACTTTCCATGCTAGATATATCATAGGCGATTCCCAAACATAAAATAAAGTTTATTGCTTTTTCCACCATACTTTCACACTCCACGACTAGCTGTATCCACGTGTGCCATCCATACCAACACTTTCCAAGGAATTTATTATTTGACAACATAAAGTAAATTTCTTTTTCATTTCAGGACTGGGCATCCCTATTACCGCCGTACTCTCGTGCAATGACAAGTGAATAAACACTCATATTGAGAATAACATATCTAGCATGGAAAATATTGGCCACCCCCTGCCGCTTCATGAGCGGTACGAGCACACAAAAAGGAAAATAATTTTGAAAATTAGAGATGGCACAATTTTTTTTGCTTAGAATGGCATGTAAATACCGCATATAGGTAGGTATGGTGGACTCATATGGCAAAACTGAGTTTAAGGATTTTGGATGCACAAGTAGTATTTCTACTTAGTACAAGTGGAGGCTAGCAAAAAGATTGAGAAGCAACCAACCAAGAAATGAAAAATATCATAAGCGAGCATTAAGCATAACTAACACCGAATAATGCACCACAAGTAGGATATAATTTCATTGCTTAATTATTGACTTTCGTGCTTGCGTAGGGAATCACAAACCTTAACCCAATATTCTTACTAAAGCATAATTACTCACCAACATGACCCACATATCACTATCATCATATCTCAAAACTATTACAAAGAATCAAGTTTATTTTGTCCAATGATCTTCATGAAAGTTTTTATTATATCCGTCTTGAATACCTATCACTTTGGACTAGTTTCATATATTGCAATTACTTTTGACAAGCTCAAACAAATCTAAGTGAAGAACATGAGCATAAAATTTGTCGTCTCTCAAAATAATATAAGTGAGGTATGAGAGAATTTCTTTAAAATTACTAACTCTCAAATAAATGTAAGTGAATCATAGCATAATTTTGGCTTTCTCAAATAGGTGTGTCCAGCAAGGATACTTGTGAAAAAATAAAAATAAAAACAAGCAAAGACTCATATAATACAAGACGCTCCAAGCAAAACTCATGATATGTGACGAACAAAAATATAGCTCCAAGTAAAATACCGATGGTCGTTAGAAGAAACAGGGTATTCCTTCTGGGGCATCCACAAGCTTAGTTGCTTGTTTCTCCTTGAATATTAACTTGGGGTGCCATGGGGCATCCACAAGCTTAGGCTCTTTTCACTCCTTATTCCTTCATCCATCGTGATCTCACCCAAAACTTGAAAACTCTAATCACACAAAACTTAACAAAACCTTCATGAGATCTGTTAGTATAAGAAAACTAATCTTTACTTTAAGTACTGTTGCAAACCCATTCAAATTTTGTTATTTCATTATATCTACTATATTCGAACTTTTCCATGGCTTATACCTCCCGATAAAATCCATAGATTCATCAAAATAAGCACATGATGCAATGAAAACAGAATCTGTCAAAAATAGAACAATCTGTAAAGATGCGAATAATTCCCATACTTATGTAACTCCAAAAATTCTGAAAATTTTGGAAAACATAGGCAATTTGTAAATCAATCTTGTGTACAAAAATCAAGATTTTATCATGCCTTTGTGATTTTAAACAATTTTGTTACTAGGTGCAAAAGTTTCCGTTTTTCAACAAGATCAAATCAACTATTACCCAACATGATCCCAAAGGCTTTACTTGGCACAAACACTAATTAAAACATAAAAAACACAATCATAGCAGTAGCATAATTGTGCAAAAACTCAAGAACAGAAAGAAAAAGGCAAAAATAAATTTTATTCATTGGGTTGCCTCCCAACAAGCGCTATCTTTATAGCCATTAAGATAGGCTTGAGATTTCAACGATGCTCACACGAAAGATGAGAATTGAAACACAAAGAGAGCATCATGAAAAATATGACAAACACATTTAAGTCTAACATACTTCCTATGCATCGGAATTTTATAAGCAAACAAATTATCAAGACAAGAAACATCTAACATATGCAAAGAAGAGGAATAAAACATTGACGATCTCAACATAACGAGAGGTAATTTAGTAACATGAAAATTTCTACAACCATATTTTCCTCTCTCATAATAATTACATGTAGGATCATAATCAAATTCAACAATATAACTATCACATAAAATATTATCTTCATGATCCACATGCATGCAAAGTTGACACTCTTCCAAAATAGTGGGATTATCATCAAATAAAGTCATGACCTCTCCAAGCCCACTTTTATCAAATATTTCATAAGATTGAACACTCTCCATATATGTGGGATTATTTTTAGCTAAAGTTGACACCCTTCCAAACCCACTTTTAATATTATCGCAAGCATATTCATCAAGAGGTTTAAATAAATTTTCAAGATCATAAGAATCATTATCACCCTAATCATGATCATTGCAATAAGTAGTGGACATGACAAAACAAGCATCCCCAAGCTTGGGGTTTTGCATATCACTAACACAATTGACATTAATAGAATTTATAATAACACCATTGCAATCATGCTTTTCATTCAAGGAGCTATCATGAATCACTTTATAAATTTCTTCGTTTAACACTTCATCACAATTTTCAGATTCATGAATCTCAAGCAAAACTTCATAAAGATAATCTAGTGAACTCCTAGCAATTGGTTCATCATAATTGGATCTTTTGAAAATATTAGCAAGTGGATGAGGATCCATATCAATAGATATTTAGCAAGTGAAGATGTAAGCAAATAGAAGACACATGGCAACACAAGCAAACAAAAGATCGAACAAGAAAAAGGCAAACAAAAAATAAGGCAAATAAAAGGCAAATTTTTGTGAAGCGGGGGAGATGAAAACGAGAGGCAAATGCCAAATAATATAAATTGCAAGGAGACGAGATTTGTGATTAGGTACCTGATAGATATTGACTTGATCCTCCCCGGTAACGGTGCCATAAATTCCTTTTGACGTCGCTTGAACTATGTCGGTATTCCCCAAAGAGGAAGGGATGATGCAGTACAACTACAATAGGTATTTCCCTTAGTCATGAAACCAAGGTATCAATCCAGTAGGAGAACCAAGCAACACTATGTAAACGGTACCTGCACACAAAGAACAAATACTTGCAACCCGGGCGTAAGAGGGGTTGTCAATCCCTCCACGGTAAAAAGATAGATAGATTTGTGGTAGATTGGATAAATAGCTCTCGATAAAACATGAAATAGAATAAGTAATAAAAAGTGCAGCAAGGTATCTTTGGGTTTTTGGAATAATAGATCTGAAAATAAAAGCGAATAAAAATAGATCTCAAAGCAACTATGATAAAGGATAGACCCCGGGGCCATAGATTTCACTAGTGGCTTCTCTCGAGAAAATAGCATACAGTGGGTAAACAAATTACTGTTGGGCAATTGATAGAAGATCGAATAATTATGATGATATCCAAGGCAATGATCAATATATAGGCATCACGTCAAAGATTAGTAGACCGACTCCTGCCTGCATCTACTACTATTACTCCACACATCGACCGCTAACATGCATCTAGTGTATTAAGTTCATGGAGAAACGGAGTAATGCAATAGGAATGATGACATGATGTAGACGAGATCTATTCATGTAGGAATAGCCCCCATCTTGTTATCCTTAATAGCAACGATACATGCGTGTCTTGCTGCCCCTTCTGTCACTGGGAAAGAACACCGCAAGATCAAACCCATCACAAAGAACCTCTTCCCATGGCAAGAAAAATCGATCTAGTTGGCCTAACTAAACCAAAGATTTGAAGAATAAATACAAGGTTATAAATAATCATGCATATAGGAGATCAAAGAAGACTCAAATAATATTCATGGACATAGATCTAATCATAAACTCAAAATTCATCGGATCCCAACAAACACACCGCAAGAAGAATTACATCAAATAGGTCTCCAAGAGACCATTGTATGGAGAATCAAAAAGAGAGAAGAAGCCATCTAGCTACTGCCTACGGATCCTTAGGTCTATGGTGAACTACTCACGCATCATTTGAGAGGCACCAATGAGGGTGATGAACCCCTCCATGATGGTGTCTAGATTGGATCTCATGGTTCTGGAACTTGCGGCGGCTGGAATTGTGTTTCGTCGACTCCCCTAGGTTTTCTGGAATATTTGGGAATTTATAGGGCGAAGAGGAGGTACAGGGGGGCTCCGAGGTGGGCACAACCCACCTGGGCGCACTTGGGCCTCCTGGCGCACCCAGGTGTCTTGTGCTCACCTCGGGCCTCCCCGCTGGTACTTCTTTGGCCCACTGGGTGTCTTCTGTTCCAGATAAAATCTCCAAAAAATTCACTGTGTTTGGACTCCGTTTGGTACTGATATTCTATGAAAAAAATAAGCAAAAAACAACAAATGGCATTGGGCACTATGTCAACAGGTTAGTCCCAAAAATGATATAAAGTTGCTATAAAATGATTGTAAAACATCCAAGAATGATAATATAAAAACATGAAACAAGCAAAAATTATAGATACGATGGAGACGTATCATCCGGCGATATGTTGCTTGCCCGAGATTCGATCATCTGTATCTCCATACCTAGTTCAATCTCGTTACCGGCAAGTCTCTTTACTCGTTCCGTAATACGAGATCCCGTGGATAACTCTTTAGTCACATTCCTTGCAAGCTCATTGTGATGCTGCATTACCGAGTGGGCCCTGAGATACCTATCTGTCATACGGAGTGACAAATCCCAGTCTTGATCCATGCCAATTCAACAGACACCCTCGGAGATACCTGCAGAGTATCTTTATAGCCACCCAGTTATGTTGCAATGTTTGATACACACAAGGTACTCCTCTAGTGTCAGTGAGTTGCATGATCTCATGGTCATAGGAACAGATACTTGACATGCAGAAAACGATAGCAATAAACTTGATACGACCATATGCTACGTTTATAGTTTGGGTCTTGTCCATCACATCATTCTCCTAATAACGTGATCCCATTAACAAATAACAAATCATGTCTATGGCTAGGAAACCATTGTGACAGCCTGGTTTTTGCCTTCTCTCTTTTTCCGGACTTCATTTGCCTCTGCTTTGAATTTGGGGTTTTTTTGAATCAATTCAAATGGACTTAACCACTTGGGCATGTCCTCGATTTTCACCCAAGTGACCCATCCCTCTCATAACCATCATTCTTTCTCTGAAAATCCCAAAATAACCCAAGGAATATTTTTCATAAAAGAAAAATATTCTTTTTCTTCTCTGAAACTCAATTCAGAAACTTGTGTTCCAAAGCAACCCACATTTTTCTTGCTCCCAAAAATCTGAGAAAATTCCCAAATATTCTTTGGACCTTGGCACACCTCCCTAAGCAAAAATATTGCATAACTTTTTGGAATATCTTTGCTACGGGAAATCATTTCTGTTTTGACCCCAAAATGCAGTTTCTATAGCAAGTATACTTTTCCTTGATCCAATGAGGCTGATTTTTTTAGCCTCATTACCCTCCTAAGAAAAGCTTAAATCCAGAAGATTAGCCCTAATCTCCTTCTAGAAGCCATACAAACTTGGCGTCCAAGTTTTTGTCGAGAAACTTGCCAAGAAGCTCTAGTCTCATCTAGTCGGCCCGGCAGTGTGCCATCTCTTCCTCTAGACCAAACACTGCACGGACAACACACTAGACATGGTTTGGCCTCGCGTGGGCGTCGTTTTGACCATGCCAGTGTGGTGACTGCATGAAGACATGGCCCTGGCAACGCGTCCGACGCGCTCTGTGCTACGCCCGCGTGTCTGTTTCGTGTGTGCTCGTTCCAGAGCTCGCCGACGACTGCCGCACCGCGCCACCATCTTCGTCTCATTGCCCTTGACCCCTCCCTACCGCTCACCGATGCCGGAGCAGCCGCAGCAAGCACGGGCACGTCGCGGCCAAAGCCATAGTGCGCCCATGCCCCTGTCTTCTTCTCCAACCACCTCATGTGCTCGTCTTCAAGCTTCACAGTGCCTGCGTGAGCTCTTAAGCTTTGCCCCCTCCGCGCTGGCGCTCCACGTTGCCGTGCGCCGCTTCTAGAGAGCTCCGGCGGAGCCACGTACCTCCACCCCCCTCCGCCTATAAATTCAGACCCCTCCAGCCTCTCCGAGCACTCCAAGCTCACCGCCCAATGATACATCTCCAACGTATCTATAATTTTTGATTGTTCCATGCTATTATATTATCTGTTTTGATGTTTATGGGCTTTATTATGCACTTTTATATTATTTTTGGGACTAACCTATTAACCCAGAGCCCAGTGCCAGTTGTTGTTTTTCCCTTGTTTCAGTGTTTCGCAGAAAAGGAATATCAAACAGAGTCCAGACGGAATGAAACCTTTGGGAAAGTTATTTTTGGAACGGAAGCAATCCAGGGGACTTGGAGTGCAGTCAGGGGATCAACGAGGAAGGCACGAGGCAGGGGGGGCGCCCACCCCCCTGGGCGCACCCTCCACCCTCGTGGGGCCCTCGTGGCCCCCTTGACGTATTTCTTCCTCCTATATATACCATTATACCCTAAAACCTTCGGGGAACAGAATAGATCGGGAGTTCCGTCGCCACAAGCCTCTGTAGCCACCAAAAACCAATCGGGACCCTATTCCGGCACCCTGCCAGAGGGGGGATCCCTCACCGGTGGCCATCTTCATCATCCCGGCGTTCTCCATGATGAGGAGGGAGTAGATCACCCTCGGGGCTAAGGGTATGTACCAGTAGCTATGTGTTTGATCTCTCTCTCTCTCGTATTCTTGAGGTGATACGATCTTGATGTATCGCGAGCTTTGCTATTGTAGTTGGATCTTATGATGTTTCTCCCCCTCTACTCTCTTGTAATGGATTGAGTTTTCCCTTTGAAGTTATTTTATCGGATTGAGTCTTTAATGATTTGAGAACACTTGATGTATGTCTTGCGTGGGATAACCGTGGTGACAATGGGTTATTCTATTGATTCACTTGATGTATGTTTTGGTGATCAACTTGCGGGTTCCGCCCATGAACCTATGCATAGGGGTTGGCACACATTTTCGTCTTGACTCTCCGGTAGAAACTTAGGGGCACTCTTTGAGGTTCTATGTGTTGGTGGAATAGATGAATCTGAGATTGTGTGATGCATATTGTATAATCATACCCACGGATACTTGAGGTGACATTGGAGTATCTAGGTGACATTAGGGTTTTGGTTGATGTGTGCTTTAAGGTGTTATTTTACTACGAACTCTAGGGCTGTTTGTGACACTTATAGGAATAGCCCAATGGATTGATCGGAAAGAATAACTTTGAGGTGGTTTCGTACCCTACCATAATCTCTTCGTTTGTTCTCCGCTATTAGTGACTTTGGAGTGACTCTTTGTTGCATGTTGAGGGATAGTTATATGATCCAATTATGTTATTATTGTTGAGAGAACTTGCACTAGTGAAAGTATGAACCCTAGGCCTTGTTTCCTAGCATTGCAATACCGTTTACGCTCACTTTTATCATTAGTTACCTTGCTGTTTTTATAATTTCGGATTACAAAAACCTATATCTACCATCCATATTGCACTTGTATCACCATATCTTCGCCGAACTAGTGCACCTATACAATTTACCATTGTATTGGGCGTGTTGGGGACACAAGAGACTCTTTGTTATTTGGTTGCAGGGTTGCTTGAGAGAGACCATCTTCATCCTACACCTCCCACGGATTGATAAACCTTAGGTCATCCACTTGAGGGAAATTTGCTACTGTCCTACAAACCTCTGTACTTGGAGGCCCAACAACGTCTACAAGAAGAATGTTGCGTAGTAGACATCAAGCTCTTTTCTGGCGCCGTTGCCGGGGAGGCTAGGTAAGCGGCACTCACACCCCGTCAACTAAGCTCTTTTCTGGCGCCGTTGCCGGGGAGGCGAGTGCTTGAAGGCATATCTTTAGATCGTGCAGTCGAATCTTTTTGTTTCTTGTTTTATCACTAGTTTAGTTTCTAAAAGAAAACTACAAAAAAAATGGAATTAAGGGTGCCTCATATGCTTCATCTTTTTAATGTCTTTCGTGAGAATGATGGAAAGAAAAATTGTGCTCAATTGCTAGAAAAAGAATGCATTAAAATGTTTGGTACTAGATCTTTTTATTATGAGCATGATTGCAATGTTGTTAGTATGAATTCCTTGAATATCCATGATGCTAATGATATGCAAAGCCACAAGCTTGGGGAAGCTATGTTTGATGAAGATGATATTTTTTGTCCCCCAAGCTTTGATGAGCACATTTACTATGATGAAAGCATGCCTCCTATCTATGATGATTATTGTGATGACACGTATGCTTTAAATAATAATGATAACCATGAAACTTGTCATCTTGATCTTAATTTTCAATCATATGATAGTTATTTTGTTGAGTTTGCTCCCACTACTATTCATGAGAATAAATTTGCTTATGTGGAGAGTAATAAAAATTATATGCTTGTAGATCATGAAAAGAATGCTTTATGTGATGGTTATATTGTTGAATTCATTCATGATGCTACTGAAAATTATTATAAGGGAGGAATATATACTTGTAGGAATTGCAATAATATCAAGTTTCCTCTCTATGTGCTTAAAGTTTTGAAGTTATGCTTGTTTTACCTTCCTATGCTAGTTGATTATTGTTCCCATATGTTGTTTGCTCACAAAATCCCTATGCATAGGAAGTGGGTTAGACTTAAATGTGCTAGTCATATTCTTCATGATGCCCTCTTTATGTTTCAATTCTTATCTTTTATGTGAGCATCATTGAAATCATCATGCCTAGCTAGGGGCGTTAAACGTTAGCGCTTGTTGGGAGACAACCCAATTTTATTTTAGTTTCTTGCTTTTTGGGTCTGTTTAGGAATAAATAATCCATCTAGCTTCTGGTTAGATTTGTTTTTATGTTTTAGTTAGTGTTTGTGCCAAGTTAAACCTATAGGATCTTCTTGGATGATAGTTATTTGATCTTGCTGAAAATTCCAGAAACTTTCTGTTCACGAAAACAATTGTTTAAAATCACCAGAACGTGATAAAATACTGACTCCAATTGCAGAAGATCAATAAAAAAATTGTTTAGGTCGTCCTATTTTGGCTGAATTTTTGGAGTTCCAGAAGTTTGCGTTAGTTACAGATTACTACAGACTGTTCTGTTTTTGACAGATTCTGTTTTTCGTGTGTTGTTTGCTTATTTTGATGAATCTATGGCTAGTAAAATAGTTTATAAACCATAGATAAGTTGGAATACAGTAGGTTTAACACCAATATAAATAAAGAATGAGTTCATTACAGTACCTTGAAGTGGTGTTTTGTTTTCTTTCGCTAACGGAGCTTACGAGTTTTCTATTGAGTTTTGTGTTGTGAAGTTTTCAAGTTTTGTGTAAAGATTCGATGGACTATGGAATAAGGAGTGGCAAGAGCCTAAGCTTGGGGATTCCCAAGGCACCCCAAGGTAATATTCAAGGATAACCAAGCGTCTAAGCTTGGGGATGCCCCGGATGGCATCCCCTCTTTCGTCTTCGTTCATCGGTAACTTTACTTGGAGCTATATTTTTATTGACCACATGATATGTGTTTTGCTTAGAGCGTCATTTTATTTTCTTTTGTTTTTCTTGCTGTTTGAATAAAGTACCAAGATCTGAAATCCTTAAATGTTAGAGAGTCTTCACATAATTGCATAATTATTCAACTACTCATTGATCTTCACTCATATCTTTCGGGGTAGTCTGTCGTTTGCTCTAGTGCTTCACTTATATCTTTTAGAGCACAATGGTGGTTTTATTGTGAACAAATAGATGAAATCTCATGCTTCACTTATATTATTTTGAGAGTCTTAAACAACATGGTAATTTGCTTAATCCTAATATGCTAGGTATTCAAGACTAGTAAAAACTTTCTTATGAGTGTGTTGAATACGAAGAGAAGTTTGATGCTTGATGATTGTTTTGAGATATGGAGGTAGTGATATTGAAGTTGTGCTAGTTGA
Source organism: Aegilops tauschii subsp. strangulata (assembly GCF_002575655.3). NCBI lineage: Eukaryota > Viridiplantae > Streptophyta > Magnoliopsida > Poales > Poaceae > Aegilops > Aegilops tauschii. The sequence goes on along the minus strand of NC_053037.3, from coordinate 317,120,908 downwards.
GTAGTTGTGAAATTGAGAAATACTTGTGTTGAAGTTTGCAAGTCCCGTAGCATGCACGTATGGTAAACGTTATGTAACAAATTTGAAACATGAGGTGTTCTTTGATTGTCATCCTTATGAGTGGCGGTCGGGGACGAGCGATGGTCTTTTCCTACCAATCTATCCCCCTAGGAGCATGCGCATAGTGCTTGGTTTTGGATGACTTGTAGATTTTTTCAATAAGTATGTGAGTTCTTTATGACTAATGTTGAGTCCATGGATCATACGCACTCTTACCCTTCCATCATTGCTAGCCTCTTCGGTACCGTGCATTGCCCTTTCTCACATTGAGAGTTGGTGCAAACTTTGCCGGTGCATCCAACCCCGTGATATGATACGCTCTTTCACACATAAACCTCCTTATATCTTCCTCAAAACAACCACCACACCTACCTATTATGGCATTTCCATAGCACGTCTCTGTTTTCTCTCTCTCTCTCTCCCCGACCTGACGTGTGGGGCCTGCTGTCAGCCTCACCACTCGCGGCCAAAGCGGTATGAGTGGAGGCGTATTCTAGGAATACACCATCGACGCCGCCCCCTGTTTTTCTTTTAATTCAAATTTAAATCAAATCTTTGACCAGAAACTTTGATCAGCCATAACTTTTAAACCATAAGTCCAAATGAGTTGATTCTTTTTGCATTGTTGTAACATCCCAAATTTTCAATTTGGAATGTTATACATAGGTCAATAATGCATATCATATTTTATTGCATTTTTGTTTTGCGATCCTCGAAATTCAAAGCAATTCAAGGACCCTCGGAGAGAGTTGGGGATTTCACGTTTTTCATATTTGAATTTTATCAAATATTAAAACAAGGATCATTTTTTGGTTTTAATTAGTTTTTCTCTCCGAAAATATTTCATATTAAAAATATATGAGAGGAGATAATATGACTTCTCCCAAAATAATGAAATATTGGAGGAAAAATATTAATATCAAATAAACAAATTTTATTGGATTTTATTCGAATTAGGAAAATACGCGTTTTTCAAAATTGCACTAGAGTCCTAAATAAATGTTCACCTTGTCCGGCATATTTTTAGAGGATGGGGAAAATTTATTTATGGATTTTTGGAGTCTGTTTAGTATTTATTTTCTTTGTTTTTCTGCGCGCCGGAATATTTTAAAGAAAAAAAGTGAACCGCCTTCCCGGGCCGTGTCCGCCTGGGACACCGACCCGGCCGGCTTTATAAGCCGAGGCCCCGAGGCCCCAGCCCACCTCGCGCCGCGCCCCAAACCCTAGGCCGCCGCCGCCTCGTCAGCCGCCGCCCGCGCCAGAGCCCGCCGCCGTCGCCCACGCCGGAGCCCGCCGCCCCGCCTCGCCGGACCGCCGCCGGAGGTAGCCGCCGCCGTCGCCGTTCATCGCCGTTTTTTTCTTTCTTTTCCGGTTAACCATTCGGGTTTTTTTAAAACCTAGATTCGTTTTTTATTAGATCGGTTCGGTTTTCTACGGTTTAGTTAAAGAGCGGACGTTCGTCCGTATGTTCGTTTTAGCGAACTCCGTTCATTCGTTAGCCGCAGACAGCGAGCGTTCATTCGTTAGCCTGTTCGTCAATTTTTCTTTTTCCAGGGTTTTCCGCGATTATTTCCGATCGCGATTTTTGCCCTAATTTTTGTTTTAGTTTATCTTTTCGCGAAGATCTTCGTCTCGAAGCCCTCTTTCTGTTTAACCAACTTGAACCAGATTTTGGTACGGTAAAATTTGACTTTAGTCTAGAATAGTAATCGGATCTTGTTTGTTTTGCAGTTTGAGTTTCGTTGCTCCGTTTGATTTGATTCTTTTTGCAAACCGGAGTTCTTCAGTTGAACTTTCTGGTTAGATCTTCTTATTTGAGAATTACCCGTGCATCTTTTGCTTGATTGCTTATGTATACTATTGTTTGTTTGCGATAGAATACCCAGAGTGCGAAGCGTGCTACTATGAGTCTCTAGGTTTTGCGGATCGTCAGCAAGGCAAGTAACACATTGATCATACTTTTTCATACCCAGTTTTTATGCATTAGATACAACCCTCACACATTGCATGAGTAGGATCTCTTAACATGTGGGTTTCGGAAGTAGTTGGTGAGGTAGAACCTATTACCTATTTATATTCAAACCTTGGGAGTTACTTCTACGTTATGCTTATATTGCTATGCTATGCTCGTAGACGTGGATTGGGTTTGAGTGTATCCATGACAGATGTGAGATTGTTAATTAATGGTTCAACTTAAGGTGGCAACTTTAATACACATCTGGGTGGATTGCTTGTGGGCACCTGGAGAATCCAGTGTTGTCCTAGGATATCCCGGAGTACCCGTGTGATCATCCCACGGTCCGCCACCCAGGCTCAAAGGGATCATAATATTATTCTGCTAGAAACTTCCGTGTGTAGCCACAAGCCATTATGAGCTCTGGCATAGTTGAGTATGTTGTGTGACCTCTTTCAGTGGTGGGCTAGCAGATGTAGAGGGAAAGTAGGTGTAACTGTCCACCCAGAGTAAAGAGTTAATGCTTCTGAAAGACCGTGTCTCGGTCATCCGTTTCTCAAACACCAGGTAGTGCGAGAAAATCCAACGGAGGAGATCGAGTCTTGTGGGGAAAAGTGCGCAAACCTCTGCAGAGAGTATAAACTAATCATGGTTAGCCGTGTCCCCGGTTATGGACAATTTTGAGTGTCTGGTACTTGAGTTATTGATTTGATCCCATCACTCTAACATTAATTTGTTGGGTTAAATGATTACTTTAATTGGGATTGAGTTGGAGGAACCTTCTCAATGTTTTCAACCAATTTCGATAGTTAAATAAAATTTATTTCTTTGTTGTAGGGAAAAACTGGCTTTTCGCAAAACAATATAACCATAGAGCCTCCACCAGCCATAAATGCATGTAGTGATAGCATTTATCTGTTCATTGCTCTACTGTGTTATATTGCCAGCATATTCCATGTGCTGACCCATTTTCGGGCTGCAACGTATCATGTTGCAGACTTTTCAGATGAGGAGTAAGGTGCGCTAGGTCGTTTGTCATGCACTCAGCTATGCCGTTGGAGTTGATGGACTCACTTTATCTTCCAAGCCTTCCGCTGTTATCTTATTTATATGGCCTTAAGCCATATTTAGTGTAATTAGTTCTCTTTGGAGACATTCGATGTAGAAGTGTGTGATTGCTACTCTATTATAAATCCTTCGAGTACTGTGTGTGTCAGCATTACCGATCCAGGGATGGCACTGAGCACAGGGACTTGACCGTCTGAGGTCGGGTCGCTACAAGATGGTATCAGAGCACACTCTGAATGTAGGACACGACCACTAAGAAAGGCCCTAGGTCACTGTTCTCTACTCATTTCTGAGTTCTCTCCATTTTCTACTCTTTAGGATGGCGGACTCAAGGAACAAGTTTGCACAACCGGATGAAGACACACCTTTTGGACGACACTTGAAGGAAGTCACTAGGTACCTGAACATCGGAATACCAAGCTTCACCAGGACCTACATCGCCACTTTACCAGAAGAGGAGCGCTGGATGATTCGAGCTCAAGTTCCGGGAAGGACATTCACGCCAGTCACTGAGCCAATAGAGTTTTCCTTTGATGCACCCACCTGGAGCCTAGGCAAGAGCATGGCATCCCACATTACTATGGGACGTATTGGAGAAATCTACAAACAGGAGCTGAAGGACACTATCTATCAGATATGTGGGCGCCGAGATGAGCAATGGGAGATGATCAGCACCAGGAAGGACAGGTCCATTGCAACTTTCATCCAGGAGTTAAACCAGCACATTCGACGACAGGAGAACCAAATGTGCTCAAGCATGTTAGATTTGAAGAAGGCGATGACTAGGATCCCAGAGCTAGAAGAGGAACTCAAGTCTACACACGATGGATATGAGGAGGAAATGACGATACTCGTGGAGAAGAATGACGATCTAACAAGGAAGATAGGAGTATTCTTGGGAGACCCCCCGCCAGGAGGAGAAGACGATGAACCCAAGGAAATTCGTTCTGAAGACTACATCATCATTGACGACACCAACTCCGACCCCGACAGTAGCGATGATGACTATGAAGACGAAGCTAGAGCGGATATCATGGAGTCTTCCACCGATCAATATTTCTAGATGACCACCATATGATTAGCAGTCTTTCCCCCATGTATATAGTAGTAGTCCGAGCACTTTTAACGATAGTTCTAGACTGATTGTATGCCCTTGCTTGATTGATTGAGTGATATGATATGATTGTGTTTGTCTCATGTGCATATGGGTAGTGCTTTCTCACTAGACCTCATTCTATTCTAATCTCTCCCCTCTACACCCATCAGATGCCTCCGAGACGTGATACCGGATTTGTCTTCCCACCGGAGGTCACCCAGTTGATCCAGCAGCAGAATGCCTTGATGCAGATATTAGTCCAGAACCAAGGCAACAACGACAACAACACCACCAACAACAACAACCCGCCGCCACCACCTCCAGTTGACAACTTAGCCCGTTTTCTGAGGTTGCAGCCGCCAGTGTTTTCCAGTAGCACTGAGCCAATAGTTGCTGATGACTGGCTACACAAGATTGGAAGGGAGTTGACCACCGCAGGTTGCACTGATGCTGAGAAGGTGCGTTTTGCCGCACACCAATTGGATGGACCAGCAGCATCATGGTGGGATAATTACACAGCCACTTTCCCCATAGGCAATATCACTTGGGATCAATTTCAACAAGCATTCCGCACAGCCCATGTCTCAACTGGAGTTATGAGCATGAAGAAGCGCGAGTTTCGCAACTTGCGTCAGGGAAATCGTACTGTGGCTCAGTACGTGGATGAGTTTAGTAAGCTATCTCGTTATGCCCCTGATGATGTGGCCACAGGCCCCGAAGCAGGAGAAGTTTATGGAAGGGCTAAATGATGAGATGAGCATGCAATTGATGGTGGTAACATTTAACAACTACCAGGAGTTGGTAGATAAGGCTCTTATGATTGAAGGGAAGCAACATCAGATTGAGAGCCGCAAGAGGAAGTATGGACAAGGAAGGTACAACTCAGGAACTCAGCAGAAGCCTCGTTTCACCCCGAACTCGGGAGGATTGACCCATAACCATGGAGGCCATACTCACAATGGAGGGAGTTCCCATAACCACAATGGCCCCAAGAATGGGAATGGGAATGGAGCAGGCAACAATCAGAACCGCTTCACTCCAGCCACACCCGCCAAGAAGGACCTAAGTCACATTACTTGTTTCAAGTGCGGGAAGACTGGACACTATGCCACTGAGTGCCCTGAAGCGAAGAATGGGAATGGCAATGGAAAATCTGGGAAGAAGCCCAACCCTTTCAATAGGGGACAAGTGAACCACGTGAACGTGGAGGAGGTTGAAGAGCAGCCTGATGCAGTTATCGGTAAGTTTTGGTTAAGTCATTTACTGCAATAGTTCTTTTTGATACTGGTGCATCGCATTCATACATATCAAGGGGATTCGTGGATAAGTATAAGTTGCCCACTAAAATACTTAGGACACCTATGTTAGTAAGCTCACCAGGATCGGAGTATATGGCAAGTCAAGGATGTTTTCAGATGCCATTGACCATTGGAAGCCATGTTTTCCCCTCAGACCTGATTATTTTTGAGTCACAAGGATTGGATGTAATACTAGGCATGGATTGGCTGTCGATGTATGAAGGAAACATCGATTGCGCCAGTAAGTCGATTTTACTCACTACCCCGGAGGGAAAAAGGATCAAGTATGTATCCCGGCATGTGCCGAGGAGGACCCAAGTAAATTCTCTCACGGGAGTTGTTCAGGAGGAAGTGCCTGTTGTGAAGGATTACCCAGATGTATTTCCAGAGGAGTTACCAGGCATGCCGCTAGATCGAGACATCGAGTTTTTGATAGAGCTGTTGCCAGGCACCGGGCCTATATCGAAGAGACCATACCGGATGCCCGCGAATGATATGGAGGAGATCAAGAAGCAGATTAAGGAGTTGTTGGAGAAAGGTTACATTCGACGAAGTTCATCACCATGGGGAGCCCCAGTGCTCTTGGTCGAGAAGAAGGATGGATCGTTAAGGATGGTTGTTGAACTATCGTGCGTTGAATGAAGTAACGATCAAGAACAAGTACCCACTACCAATGATCAATGATTTGTTTGACCAGCTGCAAGGAGCTAAAGTGTTTTCAAAGATCGATTTGCGGTCAGGATACCATCAGCTGAAGATCCGAGAAAAAGATATACCTAAGACAGCTTTCACCACAAGATATGGGCTATATGAGTATACGGTTATGTCATTCGGATTGACCAACGCCCCTTCCTATTTCATGAGTATGATGAATAAGGTGTTTATGGAGTTCTTGGATAAGTTTGTTGTGGTGTTCATTGATGATATCTTAGTATACTCGAAGAATGAAGAAGAACACAAGGAACATTTGCATTTGGTTCTTGAGAAGCTCAGGGAACATCATTTATGTGCCAAGTTCAGCAAATGTGAGTTTTGGTTGAAGGAAGTTGGATGTCTTGGACATGTTATATCAGGAGAAGGTATAGCACTGGATCCTACCAAGGTTCAGTCAGTCACTGAGTGGTTGACACCCACTTCAGTTGGAGAGATCCGCAGTTTTCTTGGACTCACGGGATACTATCGGAGATTTATTGAGAATTTCTCCAAAATTGTGAAACCTATGACGGCATTGTTGAAGAAAGACACCAAGTTCCATTGGACTAAAGAATGCGAAGCAAGTTTCCAGGAGTTGAAGAAACGATTGACTACAGCCCCAGTGCTGATTTTGCCGGATATACGCAAGGATTTTCAAGTATATTGTGACGCCTCTTGCTTAGGACTTGGAGGAGTACTTATGCAAGACGGAAGAGTTGTTTCATATGCCTCACGACAACTTTGACCACATGAGTTGAATTATGCCACACATGATTTGGAGTTAGCAGCTGTAGTGCATGCGCTCAAGACCTGGAGACATTTTCTGATTGGAAACCGTTGCGATGTGTATACGGATCACAAGAGTTTGAAGTACATTTTTACACAGAAGGAGATGAACCTCAGGCAGATGAGATGGTTGGAGCTCATAAAGGATTATGATATGAAGTTGCACTATCATCCAGGAAAAGCCAATGTCTTAGCGGATGCTTTGAGACAGAAAATCTATGTCAATACCCTCGTGAGCGGAGGAATACCCAAGGAGTTAGCAAAAGATCTTAGGGAGCTTCGTTTGGAGATAGTTCCTAGGGGTTTTGTTGTAGCATTGGAGGTCCAGTGAACATTATTGGAAAAGATTCGAGAAGCCCAAAAGGATGACAAAGAAATCACCGAGATAAAGGAGAAGATGAGTGAAGGATAAGCCAAGGGTTTTTGTGAGGACGAGCACGACACCTTGTGGTTCGAGGACCGTGTATATGTGCCCAATAATGCGGAGATCAGGAAGTTACTACTACAGGAAGCTCATGATTCGCCATACTCGATACACCCCGGAAACACCAAGATGTATTTGGATTTGAAGGAGCATTTTTGGTGGACTGGAATGAAAAAGGTTATTACCGAGTATGTAGATGTATGTGATGTATGTCAGAGAGTGAAGGCAGAACATCAGAAGCCAGCAGGATTACTGCAGCCTATGCCGATACCCGAATGGAAGTGGGATAAGCTTGGCATGGACTTTATCACCGGATTACCCAGGACCCGACCGGGCTATGATTCTATATGGGTAGTAGTGGATCGCTTGACCAAAGTGGCTCACTTTATCCCAGTGAAAACCACTTATACAAGTGCGAAGTTGGCCAAGATATATATGACCAGGATCGTATGTCTGCACGGAGTTCCGAGGACCATTGTATCATATAGGGGAACACAGTTTACTTCAAAGTTTTGGCACCAACTGCACCAGACTTTGGGAACCAGGCTGGAGTTTAGTACAGCTTTCCACCCGCAGACAGATGGATAGACCGAGAGTCAATCAGATTCTAGAGGACATGTTGAGAGCTTGTGCGCTAGATTATGGATCTAGTTGGGATGACAACTTGCCCTACGCGGAGTTCTCATACAACAACAGCTACCAGGCCAGTTTGAAAATGGCACCATTTGAAGCCCTGTATAGAAGAAGATGCCGAACACCGTTGATGTGGGATGAAGTTGGAGACTGCTAGTTGTTTGGACCGGATTTGATTAAGGAATCTGAAGAGAAGGTTAAGCTGATTCGAGATAGACTGAAGGTAGCTCAGTCCCGATAGAAGAGTTATGCAGATTCAAAACGCAAGGAGGTAGTCTATGAAATCGGAGACAGAGCATATCTGCGAGTGTCGCCTCTGTGAGGAGTTAAGCATTTTGGAGTCAAGGGAAAGTTAGCCCCGAGATTTGTGGGACCGTACCGTGTTTTGGAACGCGTGGGAGAGGTTGCCTACAAGTTGGAGTTACCCGAAGGACTGTCAGGAGTTCATAATGTGTTTCACATTTCCCAGTTGAAGAAGTGTCATACTGAGATGACCGATATACCTCTGAGAGATATAGTGCCCCTGTAAGATATTCATTTGGACAGTGATCTGACTTATGAGGAGAAACGTGTCAAGATTCTCGAGTTTGCCAGCCGAGTTACTCGCAGCAAGGTTATCAAGTTTTGCAAAGTTCAGTGGAGCCACCATACCGAGGACGAAGCCACTTGGGAATGAGAGGATGATTTACTCAAAGACCACCCACAGCTATTTTCTAGGCAACTCGAATCTCGAGGACGAGATTCATCTTAAGGGGGGTAGGTTTGTAACATCCCAAATTTTCAATTTGGAATGTTATACATAGGTCATTCATGCATATCATATTTTATTGCATTTTTTTGCGATCCTCGAAATCCAAAGCAATTCAAGGACCCTCAGAGAGAGATGGGGATTTCGCGTTTTTCATATTTGAATTTTATCAAAATATTAAAACAAGGATCATTTTTTTGGTTTTAATTAATTTTTCTCCCCGAAAATATTTCATATTAAAAATACATGAGAGGAGATAATATGACTTCTCCCAAAATAATGAAATATTGGAGGAAAATATTAAAATCAAATAAACAAATTTTATTGGATTTTATTGCTATTTTATTCAAATTAGGAAAAATACACGTTTTTCAAAATTGCATTAGATTCCTAAATAAATGTTCACTTTGTCCGGCATATTTTTAGTGGACGGGGAAAATTTATTTCGGGATTTTTGGAGTCCGTTTATTATTTCTTTTCTTTGTTTTCTGCGTGTCAGAATATTTTAAAGAAAAAAAAGTGAACCGCCTTACCGGGCCGTGTCCGCCTGGGACACCGACCCGGCCGGCTTTATAAGCCTAGACCCGAGGCCCCAGCCCACCTCGCGCCGCGCCCCAAACCCTAGGCCGCCGCCGCCTCATCAGCCGCCGCCGCCGCCGCGCCGCCGCCCGCGCTGGAGCCCGCCGCCGCCGCCGCCCACGCCTGAGCCCACCGCCGCCGCCGCCCACGCCGGAGCCCGCCGCCCCGCCTCGCCGGACTGCCGGCGGAGGTAGCCGCCACCGCCGTTCAACGCCGTTTTTTTCTTTCTTTTCCGGTTAACCTTTCGGTTTTTTATTGAAAACCTAGATTCGTTTTTTTATTAGATCGATTCGGTTTTCTGCGGTTTAGTTAAATAGCGGACGTTAGTCTGTACGTTTGTTTTATCGAACGCCCTTCATCCGTTAGCCACAGACAGCGAACGTTCATTCGTTAGCCTGTTCGTCAGTTTTTCTTTTTTCCAGGGTTTTCCGTGATTATTTTCGATCGCGATTTCTGCCCTGATTTTCGTTTTAGTTTATCTTTTCGCTTGTTTATCGGAATCACGTGATTCAAGCGCCTGGATCTTCATCTCGAAGCCCTCTTTCTGTTTAACCAACTTGAGCCAGATTTTGGTACGGTAAAAATTTGACTTTAGTCCAGAATAGTAATCGGATCTTGTTTCTTTCGCAGTTTGAGTTTCGTTGCTCCGTTTGATTTGATTCTTTTTGCAAACCGGAGTTCTTCAGTTGAACTTTCTGGTTAGATCTTCTTATTTGAGAATTACCCGTGCATATTTTGCTTGATTGCTTATGTATGCTATTGTTTGTTTGCGATAGAATTCCCGAGTGCGAAGCGTGCTACTATGAGTCTCTAGGTTTTGCGGATCGTCAGCAAGGCAGTTTTTACGCATTAGATACAACCCTCACACATTGCATGAGTAGGATCTCTTAACATGTTGGTTTGGGAAGTAGTTGCTGAGTAGACCCTATTACTTGTTTATATTCAAACCTTGAGAGTTACTTCTACGTTATGCTTATATTGCTATGCTATGCTCGTAGACGTGGATTGGGTTTGAGTGTATCCATGACAGATGTGAGATTGTTAATTAATGGTTCAACTTAAGGTGGCAACTTTAATACACATATGGGTGGATTGCTTGTGGGCACCTGGAGGATCCAGTGTTGTCCTAGGATATCCCGGAGTACCCGTGTGATCATCCTACGGTCCGCCACCCAGGCAACTTTAATACACATTTGTATGGTGTCATTTCAATATCTATGATTTTCCCAATTTGAATATGAGTTATTTTCATGAATTTAATTATTTAAATGAATATTGCTTATGTTAGTTACTTGGTCATGGGTGAGATGCTTAGTTTATAGTACTGGTTGAATGCATGAACTAGTTTAAGTCAGTAGAAGAAATTTTTGATTATGTGGTTATGCTTTTATGATTTATGGTAGTTTCTTTATGTGATAAATTGCTTTTAATATATTATGGTATAATCAAAATGATGAGTGTTAAAACCAGTAAAGTAGAATCAGTAAAGTTTAATGATGAGTAGTGCAAGTAGAAAACTTTGATGATGTTGATCTGTTTACTTTAAGTGATATGTATTGCATGTCGAATAGTTGCATGATCATGGCATATTGTGACTCGAGTTATTTTACTTCAAGTTAAAACTGATGTTAATTCAACTTGAACATAACGTTGATCGAGTCATGGTGCCACTGGATCGAGTTTTTTCCAGTGCAACCACATTTGCATTTATGGGAAGGTCTTTATTCGGTCTGTTGTCATGCCTCTTGTCGGTACCTCCAACGAGGGAAGGTTATGGGCGTGCAGTACCCTGGCCCGGTAAGCAGACATAACATTGTGTGCCCGTTTGTTGTTATGGTACCTTGTCCCCGTTTGGGACCGTTTTGCCACGACGGTGGCCGTTGATGCATTTGGTAGGCACAGGGCCACCCATGACTTAACCCAGTGGGGAGTTAGTCGGAGTGGCTGGGAGAGTGTCATGGCAATGGGAGGGTTTTGTCGGAATGCCGTTGGCCCACCCGAATGGGAAGACGAGGCCATGGGTTCTGTGGTGTGGGTAAAGTGCGCTACCTCTGCAGAGTGTATTTAAATCTACGATAGCCGCGTCCTCGGTTACAGACATAGCTCGTGAGTAAGTCACACCATGGATCAACATTAATAAGTAATCTTGCACACTAATTTTATGTCTGGCACTGGTTATGTGATGATTTGTGAGCTCATGAAGATGATCGTGGTGGGAACCAAAGTGTTGGTTTCGTTTGTGATCTGGGTATGATCACCGTTTTGGTGACGAGGTAATCCGTCCGGTAAGAGAGTCCGCGGGACTCGGTGCACAAGTTGATTTCACTGCATCAGTAGTATGTCTTGCATTTAACCTGATTAATTGTCATGATATTGTTTGCCATTATGCTTATGCTTGTTGCGAGCTTGAAAGTACATTTAATGTACTGACCTGGCGTGTCACGCATGATTTCAGGAAAGTCATATCGGATCGGAGTGCTTCCCGTGTCTAGATCGTGTCCACATCGGTGTCCCTGTGTTATGGAGTTCCACTTCGTCGTTGTTCCGCTGCAGCGTAGTTATCGTGATCGAGGACCCTTCATGTTTAATAAATAATGTACATATTATTCAGTCGCATAGTGTGTGCCGCTTGGCCTCGCTACTTGATGTAATATCGAAGCTATGTTTCCGCTAGCATCAATAAAGCGGTTGCTTTTTGTACCAAGTTGTTATGTGTTGCTAGAAGACTTGATCTCTAGGCTGGCAATGCAAGGTAATCCGGTTGCTCTGAGCCGGGATGCCACAACGCTTGGTATCAGAGCCGCACTGACTGTAGGACATGCTAGACCGTCGATGCGCTAGATGAACGGTAGTTAGCTTAGTTTGAGTGCCGGTAGTAATAGAAATTGATTGCTGCATTGCATGCATTTTATTTATTGTTATTACTAACCATCTAATGATTGTGAGTGTAGATTGTCGCGGGATATCGACGACCACCTATGGGACCAGGAGGCCCCTTGCTAGTTCGGCAGGGGGACGTCGCGTTGCGCAAAGAGCAGACCAGCGCACGACAGAGAGCACACAAGTAATTTACCAGGTTCGGGCCGCCGCGAGGCGTACGACCCTACTCCTGCTTTAGTGTATTGATGGTGGAATGGTGATGGTGAAACGCAGCACACTTGCCCGGCATGGGTTGCCGTAGGGCAGCAACGACTACGCGCGTATGGGGGTGTGGGTTTGTCAACTTTCCAACCTTTCCTACGGGTGCCATGGGCCTCCTTTTATAGATTAAGGGGTCACCACAATGGCAAAGTAGTCATTATCCACTAATATGATAGCAAACAGTGCTATCATACCTAACTCTGCGGGCTGACAGGGTGCATTAAATGCATCACTTAGTGTCACATCACTGGGTGCCCGGCAAGGCTTGCCGGGCTGTCTCGCCAGCTCCGCACCTGTTCTCTTGACACGTCACAGGACGGGTGTCATCTATGGGTTTCTTCCGTAGGAAATGGCCGCCATGTGGCGAATGGCTGCCACTTAATCACCTTGCGGCTTGACACCGCACTGATTGATGACGTGGGTCGTGCTTGAGTGGTTGGTGGGGTGGTTTTGCCTCCACGAGCCCCGGCAGACCCTGCCGGCATGCCCTGGTCGTCTGCTTCTGGTGGTGGCCTCGCCCCTTGCCGGGCTCGCCTGCCCGGAAAGGGAGGCCCTTCTTTTATCGATACTTTGCTTTTCCAGCTTGATCTCGGTCTCTCTGAGCTGCATGTTGGTTCTTCAAATTTCTTGGTCCTTCAATCTCTGACTTGGGCTGGTGCTTCAATCTTGCTCTTGTGCGTGTGCATAGTCTAGGCAACAGACCCAGGGTTTGTTGCACCGACAGAAGCCCCCGGGCCTGCCCCGAATGCGCTGCTGAGCGTCGTCGGGGTAGGGCCTAATAAGTGCATAGGCAGGGTTGCTGAAGGGGTTGGCCCCTTGAGCTTTCCATTGCTGCTTCATTAGCCTTGATTTCGGGCCAGTTTCCGGTTTCCCCGCATGTCATGCGCGACGTTGTGGAAGAACTCGGATCGTGGCCCGCGGATTCTCCTCGCCCCATGGTCACGGGACGGAAACTGCCATCCCACTCGCCTCCCGCCCCGCATGCACCTGCCACATGTTCCACATGCATCGGGCGTGGTAGGTGGTGGATGCAGAGGACACGGGGAGGGGTGCCATGGCTGAAAACCGAGCGTCGATGGTTGGATCAGAGGGTCGGCCTTGACCCTCAGAGTCACAACGGGTGCAGAGAGGCCGCATTGGAGGAGAGGGGCGGCCATTTCCCGTAGGAGGAGCCACCCCTGTAGGAGATATGCCCTGGAGGCAATAATAAATGATATTATTTATCTCCAAGTTCATAATTATGTTTATGTTCCATGCTATAACTGCTATGGTTCTCGAGTCTGCAATAACACGAGGCTCAGAGGAAGACTCATATGCACGTGTGGAATAATAAACGGTAAGAAGTATTCTTAGTCTGGCCTCTAAGACTAGCTCAAGTGTTGCATGATGGTTCTGTTTTCCTGATCATGGGCATGTCAATGCCAGCAACTTTGAGGGCACAATGTTAAGAGAACATTTCTGTTGAATCGACCCGGATTGATGTTATGCTATGAGATACATTCGTCACAAGTTAATGGTTTATAACACAGAGATAGTTAATGTTTGCATAATTCCTTAGACCATGAGAGTATCGAGTTTCTTCATGCTTGCTTCATGAACTTTAGGGTTTGTTAAACGTCATCCGTAACTGGATGGCTATTACGGCGGCTTACGGGTTCATGGGAAAGTATGTTAATTAACTTGATAGCTCGAGATTGGGATTTGCTCCTCCGATGATGGAGAGATATACTCGGGCCCTCTTGGTGTTACGGTGTCCATCATCGTCTGGCCAGACACTTTGTGATTTGATCACGGGGATGCCGGAACACGAAACGAGAAAAGAGAACAAAACCGGTAACGAGGTAACTAGCATAGTGGACAAGTTGTTGATCCACGGGAATGCCAACATGTCTCACCTCGGGTATTTGTAACATATCGCGAAGCAACAGGAATAGCACACGGCAACTAGAGGTTCACTCGAATATTTATCCGTGAGGGTATAGGGGTCAATATGGGTGTCCACGGCTCCGATGTTGATCATTGATCGGAAGGGGTTCCGGGTCATGTCTATACTTCACCGAACCTATAGGGTCACACGCTTAAGGGTCATCTATCTGCTGAATACTAGACAGGGAGTCTGAGAGAAAATCACGGAAAAAGTTTCAAACACCGAAAAGTTTCGGACAGCGGAATCGTACCACAGAGAGAGGTCATCGGATAAGTTTCGATGATACCGAAAAGTTGTTTCGGGATACACCATTAAGTCAAATTGGTTTCGGCACATGCCTGATAATTCTTGGAGGATGCCAGAATCATTCTGGAAGCTTTTTGGAATTTTCTGAGATAAAAACCGGAAATGTTCCGGAGCTGCCGGAGCCACTTCAGATGCGTTTCGCAGATGAAAATCACTAAAACCGGAATTGTTTCGGAAGGCGTTGAAAATCATTTTAGTGGGTACTGGAAATGTTCTTAGCCCACATAAATATTTTCAGTTCGACCAGACGCTGAAAAATGTCGTCGTGAATAGTGAAAATCAGCTTTATGGTTACTTTATGGAAAGCCACCTTTTGGGGCTTTGCTCCAAAAGATCTTGGGGATGACATGGATGGATAGGAGCCATTTTTTGGGCCCCTCACGGGGGTGTGGCCGGCCACATGGGGTATCCCCCCCTTGGGGACCCTCTTGTTCATTGGTTTCACTCCTAGGTCCTTGTGGAAGGACTTCATTCATGTGCATTTTGGGTTTTTTGTGAAACTACCCTACCCCCTTGGAATTTCCTATAAATAGAGGTGGAGGGGCAGCCCTCCACACTCATACCTTGCTCTCATACACATGCCATGCATTATCTGGCTTCTTCTCTCCCTCCCACGAAAAGAGTTTCGTAGAGCCGTAAGGCTGTCTGGGTTCCGGCAGGAACTAGTTCTGGACGGCGAAGCCCTGCCGGATAGATGACACCGTATGTGTGCAACTCTGTAGAGAGATCGTAGTTTCGGTCTTAGTTCATGAGTGCCTCCCGAAGGGCTGTCCGTGTGACCGTCCGAGTTTCGAAGGTCCTCCTGAAGGGCTGTCCGAGTGACCGTTCGAGTTTCGAAGGTCCTCCCGAAGGGCTGTCCGCGACACCGTCCGGGGGGGGGGGGGGGGGGCTGTTCGACCGCCTCCCGGAGGGCTGTCTGAGGAGCAGATGAGGGTATACATCCTCGCGGTTGGGAGGTTGTAAATCCTAGCTGTGGGGATCTGCAGCGCCGATCGTCATCGACTCTACTTCCCGCTGCGCTACGAGTCGGTAACGAAAAAGATCAAACCATGTTTGCAGTCTCCATAGTGGTCCTGGGCTGGTGCGTAGGTCGGATTTTTTTTGTTTTCTGCTGCGTTACCCTACAACCCCCTGCCCCGTTTTCCTATAAAAGGGGACGGACAGTGTTCTTCTGCACACACTTCTCCTTCTTCTCCGTGATCCTTCTCTTCTAGTCATGGCGCGAGGGCGAGGGCGCGGTGGTGCTCCGGCGGCGGCGACGAGGGCTTCTTCTCGATAGCACGCCCCTCCTCCACCGGACTCTGAGGCAGCGGAATCGTCCGCAAGGAGAGGAGGAAGTCGCCGTAGTGCTCGAGGAGGAGGAGGGCGGGGCGGTGCCTTGGTGGCGCCCCCGCCGGCGGCTCCTCCCCCGATGGGAGGCCGCGTTGGCGACCAACCCCGGGAGTTCATCATCAGGCTGTACAAGCCCGTGTGTGGTCACCTTCGCCTCCCAACTCCCTTTGCACGGGAGATGAAGCTCGAGCAACCACGCGCTCTGCGGCTGCACATGAGGGGCTGCGGGAATGGAGGTATGAGGGTTGATGTCGACTTCCCCGCTCCTCATGTGATGTATCTTTGCTGCGGCTGGAAGACCTTTGCCCATGCCCACGGCTTCTCCGAGGGGCACGTTCTCTAGTTCAAATTAATGGAGAACAGCCTGCTCTCCATCAAGATCTTTGGGCACTCGGGAGGTCGCTTAGGGTGCTGCGCGGAGAGCTCAACCGACGACGAAAGCTCCTCCTCAAGCGAAAGCAACGAGGAGGACAGTGACGGCGATGACGATGGCAGCGGGCGGAGGAGCGACGACTCTGACTCCGGCTGACCGTCGCCCGCACCATCTTCATCAGGCGGCATCACCATCATCTGCATCTGCGTCTCCTCTCCGGTAATGTGATTTACCGGGGAGCTGGATGCAGAGGTGTGGATGGTGCTGCCGGGCTCCTCCAGCAGCCTTCCCGCTGGACTTCGGCAGGCTTCCTCTCGGGCTGCATCTCCATTAGCCCTACCGAGTCCTGCTGGCCCTGGTGACGGTGGCTGACGGGGCCGCCTTCCGCCGTGCTCTCCATCGAGGCGTTCCCTCGCGCTTCCGCTCCCTCTGGGCTACCTCGCTTGGAGCCCGATGAGAGCGGGCTGGGCCTCTGCGCAGGCGCTCCTTTTGCCCTCCTTGCCTTCGATGGCTGTGCCTAGGAGGAGAGGGACAAGAAAGGGCATTACGGAGCACTTAACTTTTTTCAATCTTAAACTTTTAGGCAATCGCCAAATTTTAATTCAAATAATGTAATCTCTCGAGTCCATTTTTGCGTTCTGTAATGCTTGTACTTGTATCAGCATATGAATGAAAAAGATGAACCTTGCTGGGAACCCGTGCATGTGTATGTCCATGCAGAGGTGGAGTGCCTCTTTAGTGAAAATAAATGAGTTTTCCCCGGCAGGATATCCTGCCGGCACCCTCTTTGTCTGCCGGAGAGCTACGTCTGTCGTGGGACAGACAGAGGGGCCAGCCCCCCGCCAGCTCCTTTTTGCTAAAGGCCACTGCGACCATCCTGACTGAAGCAACGTTCGAGTCATGGATGGGAGCACCTTAAGTTTCAAAAGAGAGGTGAGGTTTTATTATGCAAAGTTATAGCTTTACAGAACACTGATGGACAAGAGGTAAAACTTATCTATTTGGCTTGCCGGGGATCGTTGTGCCGTGCAATCTTCTCGTCCCTTGTCGAAGCCAAGTTCACGACAGGAACCTGCAACTTCATGTAGATCATATGCACTTATGATTGGAACTCTAGCAAGCATTCGCAACTACTAAAGATCATTAAGGTAAAACCCAACCATAGCATTAAAGCATCAAGTCCCCTTTATCCCATACGCCGTGACCCACTTATCCGTGTTTATGCTTCTGTCACTCAAGCAACACAGACAATAAGTAAACCATGGACATATTGCAACACCCTACAACGGGAATCCCTCACGCTTGCACGACACGGAGGGCACCATAGGACAACACCAGAATAAAACATACAACTCATACCAATCTAGATCATCAATCAACCCTAAGACAAAGGATATCTACTCAAAACATCATAGGATGGCAACACATCATTGGATCATAATATGTGGCATAAAGCACCATGTTCAAGTAGGGATTACAGCGGGGTGCGGGAGAGTGGACCGCGTAAAAGAGATGAGAATGGTGATGTTGATGAAGACGATCACCGCGGCGATGATTCCCCTCCCGATGGTACTCCGGCTCCACCAAGAGAGAGGAGGAGAGGTCTCCCCCTTGTGCTTCCTCCTCCATGGCCTCCCCCCTAGATGGGGAGAGGTTCTCCCTCTGGTCCTTGGCCTTCATGGCGATGATGGCCCCTCCGCGATCCTCCTCCATGGCCTCCGGTGATGATGGCCCCCTCTGGCAGGGTGCCGAAGAGGGCCTAGATTGATTTCTCATGGCTACAGAGGCTTGCGGCGGCGGAACTTCCGATCTAGGTTCTGTTCTGGGGTTTTCTTGATTTATAGGAGGAGTTGGCGTTGATTTCACGTCAGGGGGGCCCTCGGGGAGTCCACGAGGCAGGGGGCGTGACCAGGGGGTGGGCGCGCCCCCACCCTTGTGGGGCCCACGGGACTCCCCTCCGGTAGATTTTTGTTCCAGTATTTTTCATATTTTCCAGAAAAAATCTTCGTTGATTTTTAGGCCATTCCGAGAACTTTTATTTCTGCACAAAAACAACACCACAGTAGTTCTATTGAAAACAGCGTTAGTCCAGCTTAATTCCTGCTCGTCCTCGAGTAGTTAAATGATAAAAGAAATAAAGTTCCAACCACTTTTTGTAGCATCATTATATATCATAATAGTAGCTCAACTCATAAAACTTCTCATGATCAAGTAACAAGCTATTCACATGTTAAAGTATAGATCATAAACTTTCTTGAAACTAACAAACTATATTCTCAGTCATCAAACAATTGCAATTCATCTTACTTTCAGGAAGGGTCTATGTCAGAGCTTTGATTTCGCAAACTCCACATACTCAACTATCATTTAATATTTCACAATTGCTAACACTTATGTGATATTTATGGGTTCAAAGTTCTAATCGGACACAGAGAAAGATAGGGGCTTATAGTTTCACCTCCCAACCTTTTACCTCAAGGGTAATGTCAACAATAATAGTTCATGATAACTTACATCCAATTGGATATATATATATATCAGGATCTTTCCAACACAACGTGCTTGGCAAAGGATAAAATGTAAAAAGGAAAGGTGAAGATCACCATGACTCTTGTATAAGGTATAAGACAAGAATTAAAAGATAGGCTCTTCGCAGAGGGAAGCAAAGGTTGTCATGTGCTTTTAAGGTTGGATGCACACAATCTTAATGCAAAAGAACTTCACTTTATATTGCCTCTTGTCATAGAGACCTTTATTATGCAGTCTGTCGCTTTTATTTCTTCCTTATCACAAGTTCGTATAAAGCTTATTTTCTCCACACTACTAGATCATACATATTTAGAGAGCAATTTTTTTATTGCATGCAACAATGACAACTTACTTGAAGGATCTTACTTAATCCATAGGTAGTTATGGTGGACTCTCATGGCAAAACTAGTTTAAGGGATGTTTGGAAGCACAAGTAGTATTTCTACTTGGTGCAAAGAATTTGGCTAGCATGAGAGGGAAAGGCAAGCTCAGGATGTTGGATGATCCATGACAATATACTTTATTTCGGATATAAGAAAACATAACCCATTACGTTGTCTTCCTTGTCCAACATCAACCTTTTAGCATGTCATATTTTAATGAGTGCTCACAATTATAAAAGATGTCCAAGATAGTATATTTATATGTGAAATCTCTCTTCCTTCAATATTCTTTCATGAATTGTTTAAGTGACCAATTCTGCGTTTGCTAACTTTCAATAAGTTTACTACCTATACGTATTATGTGTGAAGTCATTACTCCCCATGGTATAAGCATATGAAACATATATAAATTCAGATTTATGATATTCTATTCATTCAACCATTTACTCATAGGATATATGTGAAGCACATGAGTAAATGACAAACTACTTCAAAAAGATATAAGTGAGGAACACTGAGTAGTCAAATAATTAACTAGACATGGGAGGATTCTTTTTCACTCAATATTTCAGATCCAATGATTTTATCCAAACAGCAAGTAAAATTGAAAATACGCTCCAAGCAAAACACATATCATGTGACGAATAAAAATATAGCTCCGAGTAAGGTATACCGATAGTTTTGAAGACGAAAGAGGGGATGCCTTCCGGGGCATCCCCAAGCTTAGGCGCTTGAGTCTTACATGAATATTACCTTGGGGTGCCTATCTTAGGTTCTTTCCGCTCCTTATTCTCCTCATATCGATATCTCACCCAAAGCTTGAAAACTTCAATCACACAAAACTTAACGGAACTTCGTGAGATAGGTTAGTATGATAAAGAGTACACCATTCACTTTGGTACTGTCAAAGACAAGGTTCATAATTGTTCTCACACAATGCCTACTGTACCATATCATTTCTACAATTTATATTGAGAAATATAATCCATAGAAACTAGAAAACAAGCAAAAATATGCAATGAAAACAGAATCTTTCAGAAACAGAACAGTCTGTAATGATCTGAATAGAAACCATACTTATGCTACTCCAAAAATTATGAAATAAATTGTTGGACGTGAGGAATTTGTCTATTAATCTTCTGCAAAAAGAATCAACTCAAAATCACTCTTCTGTAAAAAATGGCAGCTAATCCCGTGAGCGCAAAGTTTCTTTTTCTTACAGCAAGACCACATTAACTTTCACCCAAGTCTTCCCAAAGGTCTTACTCGGAACTTTATTGAAAAAAGCTATAAAACATGATTAATACAGTAGCTTAATCATGTAACCACACGAAAATAGTAAGGGTAAATATTGGGTTGTCTCCCAACAAGCGCTTTTCTTTAATGCCTTTTAGCTAGGCATGATGATTTCAATGATGTTCACATAAAAGAAAAGAATTGAAACGTAAAGAGAGCATCTTGAAGAATATGACTAGCACATTTGAATCTAGCCCACTTCCTATTCCTAGGGATTTTGTGAACACATAATTTATAGGAACAAGAATCAACTAGCATAGGAAGGCAAAACAAGTATAACTTCAAAACTTTAAGCACATAGAGAGGAAACTTGATATTATTGCAACTTCTACAAGCATGTATTCCTCCCTCATAAAAAATTTCAGTAGAATCATGAATGAGTTCAACAATATAACCATCACATAAAGCATTCTTTTCATGATCGACAAGCATAGAAATTTTACTACTCTCCACATAAGCAAAATTCTTCTCATTCGGAATAGTGGGAGCAACTTCTTCTAAATCCACTTTAGATGATAATATTATTAATACTCCAAAGGATATAAGTGAAGTTCATGGAGTATTCTAGGATTAATATCTACTAGCAAATATCCAAGCTCAAAATATATAAGTGAAGCACACGAAGCATTCTATAAAGCCGTACTCAAAAGATTTAAGTGAAGCACAAAGATCATTCTATAAGATCATACTTAAAAGATATAAGTGAAGCACATGAAGTATTCTATAAATCAATGAAGGTCTATATCATAATAGCATGGTTCTTAAAGGAAAAACAAAAACACAAAGGACACAAATCATGTGAACAAAACAAAAACCAAGGTATACCGATATTTGTTGAAGAAGAAAGATGGGATGCCAACCGGGGCATCCCCAAGCTTAGATGCTTGAGTATCCCTTGAAATATCTACTTGGGGTGCCTTGGGCATCCCCAAGCTTGAACTCTTGCCTCTCTTTATTCTTCTCATATTGATAGCTCCTTGATCTTCGAACACTTCATCCACACAAAACTTTAACAAAAACTTTGTGAGATCCGTTAGTGTAATAAAGCAAACTACCACTTTAAGTTACTGCAATGAACTCATTCTTTATTTATATTGGTGTTAAACGTACTGTATTCCAACTTCTCTATGGTTCATACCCCCCGATACTAGCCATAGATTCATCAAAATAAGCAAACAACACGCGAAAAATAGAATCTGTCAAAAACAGGACAGTCTGTAGTAATTTGGAAGTTTAGTAAACTTCTGTAACTCCAAAAATTATAAAATAATTTAGAAAATTTGTACCGAAGTAATGTGCAAAAAGTTTCAGACCCATTTGACCTTCCAGTAAAAAAATGTAAAATCACGCGCTACAGACAAAGTTTCTGTTTTTGTTCTGCACATAGTAAACAAGCAATCTAATCATACTAAAACCAAAGCTTGGCACATTATTTTTATAATACAATGGATATACACAAGGGGATAATTATTTACAGAGAAACTTCCATGAAAAATTCTACATTGTTTCCGTGAGCATGAACACAAGTGCTCAAGGTCGACCCTCACTTCTTCAATGCATAACTTTCCAATCTCTTCTCTTTTTGAAAAAAACTTTTAAGGCATGAGAGGCAAGTATTTTTTTTGGTATTTTCATTCTTTAATTTTTTTGTATGTTTCACCCACAACTAAACAGAAACAAAAAGTAAAAACAAAATCTACTTAGTGAAGAAAGCAAACAAGCACACACGAGAATATCAACCCCACGCTATTGCTCCCCGACAACGGCGCCAGAAAAGAGCTTGGTAATCCCCAAGTGCAGGGAATTATCGTAGCAATTTCCAAAGGTGGAAGTGATAACTATGGAGTGTCGAACCCACAAGGAGCTAAAGGTAAGATCAATATTCTCTCAAGTCCTATCTGCCACTGATACGACTCTACGTACACCGAATGTTTGCTTCCAACTAGAAACGAGAAATAAAACTACGTTGTGGGTATGAAGAGGATAGTTTTGCATGGTATCGGAAAGCTAAAATATAAAAGTAGGTGCTGTTATCATAAGGTTAGAATATATTACTAAATATTATAAATAGCGAGTGTGGAATAATGATGTGTCGGTGTGCGGAATTTTCCTAGGCAATTGTTAACAAGATCGGTAATCACTATTGCAATTTCATATGAGGGAGAGGCATAAGCTAACATACTTTCTCTTCTTAGATCATATGCACTTATGATTGGAACTCTAGCAAGCATCCGCAACTACTAAAGATCATTAAGATAAAACCCAACCATAGCATTGAAGCATCAAGTCCCCTTTATCCCATACGCCGTGACCCACTTATCCGCGTTTATGCTTCTGTCACTCAAGCAACGCAGACAATAAGTAAACCATGGACATATTGCAACACCCTACAGCGGGAATCCCTCACGCTTGCACGACACGGAGGGCACCATAGGACAACACCAAAATAAAACATACAACTCATACCAATCTAGATCATCAATCAACCCTAAGACAAAGGATATCTACTCAAAACATCATAGGATGGCAACACATCATTGGATCATAATATGTGGCATAAAGCACCATGTTCAAGTAGGGATTACAGCGGGGTGCGGGAGAGTGGACCGCGTAAAAGAGATGAGGATGGTGATGGTGATGAAGACGATCACCGCGGCGATGATTCCCCTCCCGATGGCACTTCGGCGCCACCAAGAGAGAGGAGGAGAGGTTCTCCCCCTTGTGCTTCCTCCTCCATGGCCTCCCCCCTAGATGGGGAGAGGTTCTCCCTCTGGTCCTTGGCCTTCATGGCAATGATGGCCCCTCCGGGATCCTCCTCCATGGCCTCCGGTGATGATGGCCCGCTCAGGGTGCCGGAGAGGGCCTAGATTGATTTCTCGTGGCTACAGAGGCTTGCGGCGGCGGAACTTACGATCTAGGTTCTGTTCTGGGGTTTACTTGATTTATAGGAGGAGTTGGCGTTGATTTCACGTCAGGGGGGCCCTCGGGGAGTCCACGAGGCAGGGGCGCGCCCCAGGGGGTGGGCGCGCCCCCCACCCTCGTGGGGCCCACGGGACTCCCCTCTGGTAAATTTTTGTTCCAGTATTTTTCATATTTTCCAGAAAAAATCTCTATTAATTTTCAGCCCATTCCGAGAAATTTATTTCTGCACAAAAACAACACCAGGGTAGTTCTACTGAAAACAACGCCAGTCCGGGTTAGTTCTAATCAAATCATACCAAAATCATATAAAACTATTGTAAACATGGCATGAATACTTCATAAATTATAGATACGTTGGAGACGTATCAGGCTTGCCAGTAGCATGCAGCACGCGTAGCAGCCCGGAGACGGTTCTCCTCGAGTAGCATAGCGTCGTCACACTGGTGCTGATCTTGCGCTACTTCATCATAGGCAAGCACTCGAGGGGACCCGTAAATGAGTTCCGTGGGGATAACTGCTTCTGCCCCGTAGACCAGGGAGAAGGGAGTCTGCCCGGTAGCTCGGTTAGGTGTCGTTCTGAGGGACCAGAGAACTACCGGCAGCTCCTCGATCCACCGCGTGCCGTGCTTCTGCAGCGTATCAAAAGTTTTTGTCTTGAGTCCACGTGGCACTTTAGCGTTCGCCCTCTCAGCTTGCCATTGCTCCGAGGGTGTGCCACAGAGGCGAATGAGACCTTGCATCCGAGGGTATGAACATATTGCATGAAGGCATGGCTCGTGAATTGGGTGCCGTTGTTGGTGATGATCCTTGCCGGAACTCCAAAACGACACACAAATTCTTTCAAGAACTTGATAGCTGACTCAGCAGTCACCTGTCTCACGGCAGTCACTTCCGGCCACTTTGTAAATTTGTTGATGGCGACGAACAAGAATTCAAAGCCCCCCGATTGCTCAGGGGAAGGGGCTGAGGACATCGAGCCCCCAGACCGAAGATGGCCATGATAAAGGGATTGTCTGAAGGGCCTGGGCAGGCAGATGTGTTCTCTTGGAGTGGAACTGGGAGGCTTCACATGTCGTGACAAGCTCGACCGCATCTTGGAGGGATGTGGGCCAATAGAATCCTTGCCGGAATGCTTTCCCAACTAATGCCCTTGATCCAATATATGAGCCGCACATTCCTCTGTGAATGTCAGCCAACAGTTCCTTTCCATCCTCCCGGCAGACACACTTCAATTTCACACCGTTGGGCCTCCTTCTGTACAGAGTGTCATTGACAAACTGATACATACTGGCCCTCCAGGCTACTTTCTCAGCTTCGTCTTGGTCGCCGGGAAGTTCTCTGGTTTGGAGGAAGCGAACGATGTGCCTTGCCCAAGTTGGAGCCTGGGGCTCGGCAACAAGGACTAGCGGCACCTCCTCTGCTGCAGGAGCACCAGCCTTGTCCGCGGGGTCCATGGGCCCGTCTGGAGGGGGTGGTCTGGCAGGCTGTGAGGAGTTGTTTCTGGCAGGGTCTCTGCCATGAGCGAACGGCTTGACCGGGAGAGGCTTACCGTACTCCAACTTTCTCCTTTTCCGGGCCATTGTGGCTGGTGATACGGAGGGCTGAGAGAGACGGAGAACAAAAGTTCCTGGTTCCACAGGAAGCTTCCGCGCAACACACTTTGACAGGTGATCAGCTATGTTGTTTTCCACATGGGGTACGTGCTCTGTTTGCAACCCGTCAAAGTGCTCCTCCAATCTCCTCACTTCCTTGACGTATGCTTCCATCAATGGGCTTTGATAATCCTTGTTGACTTGTCTCACCACAAGCTGTGAATCTCCTCGTATGATTAGCTTCTTGATTCCCAATTCTGCTGCAGTTCTAAGCCCGGCAAGGAGCCCTTCATACTCAGCTGTATTGTTGGTGGCTTCTTCCCGGGCAAAGTGCATTTGGACAACGTACTTCAAATGCTCCCCAGAGGGGGTAACAAGAAGCACGCCAGCCCCTGCACCTTGTAGGGAAAAAGCACCATCAAAATACATAATCCATTCTTGGGGCGTTTCCTTGCCGGGGATAGTTGTCTCTGTCACTTCCTCATCAGGGGTTGGCGTCCATTCTGCAATAAACTCAGCCAGCGCCCTGCTCTGAATGGTTGATGTGCTCTCAAACTTCAAACCAAAGCTGGATAACTCCAGAGCCCACTCCACTATTCTGCCGGTAGCCTCAGGGTTTCGGAGTATCCTTTGCAACGGAAAACGAGTAACAACCGTATTCTCATGGTCTTGGAAGTAGTGGTGCAGTTTCCTTGAGGCCATGATGATACCAAAGATCAAATTTTGCACGCCAGAGTACCTCGATCTAGCCCCTTGTAACAAGGAGCTGACAAAATACACTGGGTGTTGCACCACTTTCTTCCTTGCCGTGTCCTTGGAGTTGCTCTCATTGCCGTGCTCATTACTGTTCTGATCCTTTTCTGACTCTGCCGTTATCTGCCCACTTTCTGTCTCATCCACTTCTCGCTGTGCTACCAAGGCCGCACTAACCGCTTGGTTGGTTGCCTCCAAGTATAGCAACAACGGCTCTTGGGGTTTGGGTGCAACCAAGGTAGGCACAGATGATGGGTAGGCCTTCAACTCCTGCAGAGCTGCATCTGTTTCCGGTGTCCACTTCGTAGGCCCTGCCTTCTTCAAAATTTTAAAGAAGGACAGGGCACGCTCGACAGACTTGGAAATGAATCTACTTAGCGCGGCAGTGCATCCCGTCAAGCGCCTCACATCCTTAACTGTCCTTGGCGCTTGGATCTGCTCGATGGCTTTGATCTTGTCGGGGTTAGCTTCGATCCCCCGATGAGACACGAAGAAACCAAGCAGCTTGCCGGAGGGTACACCAAACACACACTTCTCTAGATTAAGCTTCAAATTGATCTTGCACAGGTTAGCAAATGTCTCCTCCAAATCCTGGATAAGAGTGGTCTTAGCCTTGGTTTTGACCTCGATATCATCCATATAAGCTTCTATGTTTCTGTGTAATTGTGGCTCAAAACCAATCTAAACTACCCTTGCAAAAGTGGACCCGACACTCTTTAGTCCGAATGGCATGCGGACAAAGCAGTACGTACCACATGGAGTGATGAACGATGTCTTCTCTTCATCTTCTTTGGACATGAAGATCTGGTGATATCTGGAATACGCGTCCAGAAAGGAGAGCAAATCACACCCTGAAGTGGAATCCACAATCTGTTTGATACGCGGCAAGGGAAATGGGTCCTTCGGGCAAGCCTTGTTGAGATCTGTGAAATCAATGCAAAGCCTCCATTTCCCATTTGCCTTCCGGACTACCACTGGATTTGCTAACCATGTAGGATGCAATACTCCTCTGTCCAAACCAGCTGCCTCCAGTTTCTTGATTTCTTTGGCAATGAACTGCTGCCTTTCCAAGGCCTGCTTCTGAACTTTCTGCTTGATAGGTCGGGCGTGTGGGCAGACAGCAAGGTGGTGCTCGATTACCTCCCTGAGAACACCAGGGATATCAGATGGTTGCCAGGCAAACACATCAATATTTGCCCGCAGGAAGGCAACGAGCGCGCTTTCCTATTTGTCATCAAGGGTGGCGCTAATGGTGAAAGTACCATCAACGCCAGCCAACCCTGCCGGGACCTTCTTCACTTGGGGTGCAGCAACCTTGGATCTCTTGCTGTTGGAACACTCCGGCACGTCGTCAACGGGTGCCGTGCACTCGGAGGGGGCACGCTTCCCGGACTCCTTGCCGGAGGTCCTACAATCCCTTTTCTTTCCTTTGCTTTTCTTGGCGGGAGCTGTTGCTACTGCAACCTTTGCTGCGACTGCTTCCCGGTACATCTTGTCCACACAGACAATTGCATCCTTCTCATCCGATGGGATAGTGATGACTCCCAGTGGCCCAGGCATCTTCAGAGTGTTATAAGGATAGCAGGATGCTGCCATGAACTTGGCCAGGGCCGGGCGTCCAAGAATCCCATTGTACGGCAGGGGGAGATCAACCACATCAAACACAAACTTCTTTGTCCCGTAGTTCAGTTCTCTCCCAAACGTCACCGGCAACGTAATCTTCCCTTTAGGATGGCTCCTGCCGGGGTTAACTCCTTGAAATGTGCTGGTAACCTCTAGCTCTTCTTCTTCTATCTGAAGCCTGCTGATAACTGCTGGGGAAATCAGATTCAACCCGGCCCCGCCATCCACTAACATCCTTGTGACCTTGAGGTTGCGAATTGTCGGAGAGACCAACAATGGCAAGCATCCTACCGCGGTGGTGTGGCCAGGGTGACCCTCCTCATCAAAGATGTTGGCGTGCGGGACCATTTGAGCGGCTTCCGGGCCTCTGGCGCTGCTCCACAACATTGATCTCTTGTGCCCACCGCTTGAGCGGAGGCGTGCAAAGATGCACCTCCATCAATGCATAGGGCGCTAGTGGCCTTCTGAAATTCCTATTCACTGGTTTCCTCTTCATTCCCTCCATCACTCACATCATCACAGACTTCCTTCTCGTGACCCCTGGCAGGTTTTCCTTGGTTCTGAAAGGGTTTGCCGGGGCAATTTGCTTCACCGCCTCAGCCCTTTCTGGCAGCGACATTCTGACCTTTTTCCTTGTCACGCTTATCATATTCTGCCCTGTGTTTCTTGACAAGCTGCTCAACCTGGTAACACTCCTGAAGGTCATGGCCCTTGGTCCGGTGGATCCTGCAGTATGGGCCATTGCCTTTCCCAGCTTTCTCGGCGGTAGCGGCTTCTCGGCAGGCTGTGCAAGAGGCAACTTCCTTGTCGGGGGCCTCAACCTTGGCTTTCTTGCCGGTACTAGGTGTGCTCGAACCTTCTACAGTCATCACTGCCTTATCTCTTGGCTTCTTACTACGCTTCTTGCTTTCTCTGACTGGTTGATTCATCTTCATCCTCTGAATCAACATTGATGCAATCCTCCTCTCCAGGCAACTTCCTTCCTTCCTCCATCCGAGCACACTTATCCACCAGTGTGTATAGCTCCTTCACAGTCTTGGGCAACCGTACATTCATCTTAGAACAAATGCGACGATTGCACAGAATATTCCTATGAACTTTACTGAATCTATGTAAATACTTACGGAGAGTTTCTCCTTCCTTCTGCTGGAGAAGTTGCAGGTCGCTGGGTCTTTCGGGCTCTTGGTGGCCACCGGTGAAGGTAGCGATGAACTCGTGGCACAGGTCTACCCATGACGAAATGGAGTTCTCCGGCAGGTGCATCAGCCAGGACCTCATGTTGGACTTGAGGGCCAAAGGGAAGTAGTTGGCGAACACCTTCTCATCTCTTCCCCCGGCAGCCTGAACAACGATGGTGTAGATGCTCAGGAACTCTGCCGGGTTTAGCCTCCCGTCATACTTCTCAGGTATCTCTGGCTTGAACGTGCGAACGGACAGCCAACAGACTTGCCGCAGCTCTCGTGTAAAGGCAGGGCAGCCGACCTCGAAAGGCAGGCACCCGCCAACACCGAGCGCAGGCTCGTCGGCGTTGAGGTCGCCGCACCTGTCGGTCTGGCGGAGGTCGTCGTGGCGCCGATCTATGACGACGCGCATGTCTCCCCGCCGCCTATCTTCCGAGGCTCGACATTGGCCTGGACGTGCTCGAGGGTCAGAAGAGGCCATCGAGACATCGTCGGGGCCGTGATTCAGCTGCGCCCGCGTCGGCTGCCGTGGTGGGGACTGCACTGTGGGGACGCCCCCTCCGTTCGGCTAGCAGTACAGGCGGTTGCTGTCGCTTGGGGAGGTTGTGGCGAGCCAGGTCGTCGTGAGCCCCCAGCTTCGGCGAAACCGAGCAGGCCCTGGAGGGTGGCACGCCATTCATCCATCTGCTCGACCGCTGGCGGAAACCTCAGTAGCAACTGAGCTCGCGCCATAGCCTCTGTGGCTGTGCTTGGCATAGATGTTGATGACGTCGACCGCACCGTCGCCTGGCTCCTGATGGTGCCAGCGGCGGCGACGGTGGTGGTGTCGCGTCCACGCAGCTGCGGGACGACCACCTGGGCAGCGGGGTCATGCGGCGGTAGTGCTTGAGGGTCAGCGGCTCCGCCGAGCGCAGCGGTCTGGTCGACTCGTCCGGGAGGAGGCACATGGGCTGCGGCCGCCCCACGCAGTGGGGGCGGCCGGAGGGCGACGGTTTACCCTGGACAGAGCGCTGTTGCTGTGGCTGTGCCCGTCAGTGGGAGGAGAGGGTGCAGATGGAGTGACCCCCTCGCCCGCACCTTGTGGAGCGTGACCGCCAAGGCATTGCTGATGCTGTTCTCCTTCGACATCTCCAGCCCCCATGTCGGCCGTGGGGGGAGTGGCGATGGTGCCACCTGCTCCAATCACGCCCCCGGCAGCGTTCACGTCCTCGCTCGCCCCTGCATCCTCCGAGGCACTAGAGGCCGCGGGCGGCGGAGCCTTCGAGGTGGACGGATGGGCCGAAGGGCCAGACTTCTTCTTCTTAGGCGCCATGGTCGATGGCATCGTCGAAGACGAAGATGGTGATGAAGATGACGCGTTGCGCATGCTTTTAGGTTCGCGCAAGCGACCCCCCTACCTGGCGCGCCAAAGATGTCGCGGGATATCTGTCGGTTCTATATCCGGCATATCTCGTAGTAGGGGTCCTAAGCTAGGCGTCTTGGAGCGATGGTAACATGGACACGGGATTTTACCCAGCTTCGGGCTCTCTCAAAGAGATAATACCCTACATGCTGCTTTTGATTGTATTCATATGGGGTGTAGTGCAGAGTACATGTATCTACCATGACATTTTTCTCGTGAATATGAGTTGCCTATTGACTAGCCTAGCCTCAGTTTATATAAGACACCAGAGGCCTAGGGTTTTAGGGGAGTCCTTGTCTTGGGCGCCAAGTCTTGTGGAGTCTTCCTTGTATGCGGCATGGGCTGTCCGAACTGGCCCATGAATAAGCCGCCATGGGGGTCCTCGGCCCGATCCAGCTGGTCGGGAGACGATGTGGTGAGTACCCCCTAGTCCGGGACACCGTCAGTAGCCCCCTGAACCGGTCTTCAAGTCAGGGACGCTCCTCGGTTCTTCCGAGCTGTTCTTCATCTTTGGACGCCATTCTTGAAAACTGGTTCAACAAATCTTTCCTATCTTTGATTGAGGATTGCCGAGCTGAATCCGAAGAGTGCACACATCGGGCATCCAAGGAGACCTTTAAGTTTTCTGCCTTTATCAATGCCTTGTAATTTTTTACGCCACACCTCGGGTTTGAAATTGTTCCCGTGCGGCGGTGTCCTTTTGCATCCGAGCTCCAACGCTGGACTGCACCCGAGCTCCAACGCCGGACTATATCCGAGCTCCAATGCCGGACTGTACCCGAGGTGTTATAGATCACCTTGGCTCAAAGATGTCAAAGGGGTTTAGCCGAGCTTAATGCTGGAAATGCCCTCTATGGAGCCAGCCACTGCCGCCCGAGCTTTATGCCGGACTGCTTCCGAGGTGGTGCACCACCCCGACTGCGGGATGATTTTTTATGAATATTTTCGATTGGTGCAATTTCTTCTCTGCCGAGATATATAGCTAGTAGCCCTCAAGGTGTGTGTCGGTCTAAAACCTGAGATGCACCTGAAGGATGACATAATACCGCTGATCCCAGTAGCCCCTGAGACTCAGGTTGATTCGCAAAATCGGCTTGAGGATCAAATCCTAGCTCGGCAGAATACTTAGGAATAGAAACACGGTGTAATATATTGGAGGAAGTAGTGATCGGCAGATGGGTCCTTGAGAGAGGGTTTTGAGAAGCTGACGTAATATATTAGCTTGATGCCGGATAGGTCCAGATGGTACCTATTGTTGTCCGAAGACGCGTTTGCCATAGCTCAGTCAAGCCGAACACTGGTCATTATGAATTTTCCGCATTGAATAGGCAATGCAGTAGCCCCCGAGCCACTGGTCAGGTGGTAATACCAGATCAGGGGATCGATGTGCCCCTTTAATATTTGTAAATGATAAGCGCGAAGCCAAGTAGCCCCCGAGCCTTAATGTGGGCATGGGTGGCCGAATGAAGGATCGATATCCGTTTGACAATTTTTGTTGTTGTGTTTAACACAAACTTCTCGGAAAGAGAATAAAGATCTAATAAATGAGTTAGAGCTAACAAAACCTGAGCTCTCCAAGGTTGGCCTCAAGGGGATTAATAGATAGGAAATCCATGCCAATAGGGAACTATGAGAGTGTTATGTTAGCTACTCGGTTGTCTCAAGAGACTGTGCCATTGACTCTTTAAAAGATTGGCTGCGAAAAAATTGACTTTTGCTGACAATTTATGTGTAATGATTCTATGTACCCAAGTACGTTACATCATTAATGCTCGGATCCGCATCGTACAAAACTTTGTTGACTTACCATCGACTTCAACCTCCTCGGCCTGTAGCGGGGGAGTGTTTCCCTACTTCATAAAGCCATTATAAGGGCAAAGATTTATGGGAAACAAGGCAATCCAGCCATACGGTTTTATAAACAAAGCGCAGAGAGATGTGTTATATTACTATTAACGTAGGAAACATCTTTCACAGAAAAATAGTCCCTCTATCGGTTCCTTTCTTTGGGTTGTCATGCTGACTATGATTATGAAACCTCATTTCCGATCAATGTGGGAGGAAAATAGTGAGGATTTAGTTTGGGGAAAGTTCCCGAACTCTATGGTCCAATGAACCAAAATTTTCACTTCCGTCATTGCCGACCAATTATATCCTTTAAGATGGCTAGCTTTCGGCTTCAGCCAGTCTGAGGTACTAATCCGGATGAACCGGTAGTAACAATCACAGAGGTGCTCCCTTTACCGCCTAGCCGAACAATCGGGAACGTAGGGGTAAACGCAGGAGCTAGGCAACCCAGCTTGGCCAAAATCTTAAGTCAAATTGATGCATATTTATGGCTTTATAACGATAATTACGGAAGGCAGCACTCGTATATTGAATACAAACGCTGATGATATATGCATTTTTGACTCCGTTACGACCGTTTATAATCTGAAAGTGGCCCATCGTCGGCTTCTACCCCTTTGTAGATGCTACGCAAGGTGTTTCCGCAATAACAAAACAACCCTTAGCCGATGTCTCGGTGCCCGGAGCCGGTTGTGTTTAGCAGAAACGAGGCAATCAGATATGCAGGTGATACATCTCCAACGTATCTATAATTTTTGATTGTTCCATGCTATATTATATTCTGTTTTGGATGATTAATGGGCTTTATTATACACTTTTATATTATTTTTGGGACTAACCTATTAACCGGAGGCCCAGCCCAAATTGCTGTTTTTTTGCCTATTTCAGTGTTTCGCAGAAAAAGAATATCAAACGGAGTCCAAACGGAATGAAAACTTCGGGAACGTAATTTTCGGAACAAACATGATCCAGAGGACTTGGAGTGGACGTCAAGCAACAGACGAGGAAGCCACGAGGTAGGGGGCACGCCTACCCCCCTGGGCGCGCCCTCCACCCTCATGGGCCCCTCGTGGCTCCACCGACCTACTTATTCCTCCTATATATACCTACGTAGCCCCAAACCATCAGAAGCGACCACGAAAACCTAATTCCACCGCCCCAACCTTCTGTACCTGTGAGATCCCATCTTGGGGCCTTTTCCGGCGTCCCGCCAGAGGGGGCATTGATCACGGAGGGCTTCTACATCAACACCATAGCCTCTCCGATGATGTGTGAGTAGTTTACGTCAGACCTTCGGGTCCATAGTTATTAGCTAGATGGCTTCTTCTCTCTCTTTGGATCTCAATACAAAGTTCTCCTCGATTCTCTTGGAGATCTATTTCATGTAACTCTTCTTTTTGCGGTGTGTTTGTTGAGATCCGATGAATTGTGGGTTTATGATCAAGATTATCTATGAACAATATTTGAATCTCCTCTGAATTCTTTTATGTATGATTGGTTATCTTTGCAAGTCTCTTCGAATTATTAGTTTGGTTTGGCCTACTAGATTGATCTTTCTTGCAATGGGGGAAGTGCTTAGCTTTGGGTTCAATCTTGCGGTGTCCTTTCCCAGTTACAGCAGGGGCAACAAGGCACGTATTGTATTGTTGCCATCGAGGATAAAAAGATGGGGTTTATATCATATTGCATGAGTTTATCCCTCTACATCATGTCATCTTGCTTAAAGCGTTACTCTGTTCTTATGAACTTAATACTCTAGATGCATGCTGGATAGCGGTCGATGTGTGGAGTAATAGTAGTAGATGCAGAATCGTTTCGGTCTACTTGTCACGGACGTGATGCCTATATACATGATCATACCTAGATATTCGCATAACTATGCTCAATTCTATCAATTGCTCGACAGTAATTCATTTACCCACCGTAATACTTATGCTCTTGAGAGAAGCCACTAGTGAAACCTATGGCCCCCGGGTCTATTTTCCATCATATTAATCTCCCGTCAACAAGCTATTTCTATTACCGTTTATTTTGCTTTCTTTACTTTTAGTCTTTATCATAAAAATACCAAAAATATTATCTTATCATCTCTATCAGATCTCACTCTCGTAAGTGACCGTGAAGGGATTGACAACCCCTTTATCGCGTTGGTTGCGAGGTTCTTATTTTTGTGTAGGTGCGTGGGACTTGAGTGTGGCCTCCTACTGGATTGATACCTTGGTTCTCAAAAACTGAGGGAAATACTTACGCTACTTTACTACATCACCCTTTCCTCTTCAAGGGAAAACCAACGCAGTGCTCAAGAGGTAGCAGCAGGCGTTATAACTTTCACTTAGTCAGGGGAGCTTGAAGTTGGGAGGCCGGTTACTAGCCCTCGGTTAGTGTTCGGCGACAGCCGAGGTCAAGCCGTAAACACTTCGGCCAATGTTATGAATGGCCCGTCATTTAACACGGGGTGACCTCTATCGATCTTATAGTTCAATACAGTCATCAGATCGCTGACCAGTTTGCGCTTATTATGACAGTCAATTTTTGGCTTTCTCCACTGAGGCGCTTAACCATCCGAACTGGAAGCACAATCGTAGTGGTTCTCCCTTTGCACACCTAGCCGAACAAAGTGGAACGTAGGAGGCAAGCATAGGAGCCGGGCAACCCAACTATTGATCAAGGACACAAATTGAAACTGATGCATATAAAGCAATATCCGAGAATGTTTTACCGAGGACTCCTCGGAGTACCTTGGCTTTTGGTGGGTTCGGCTCTAGCCGCATCCCCCCATTGCTATTGCCGAAGCTTTAAAGGTGTTCGACGTTGTACTGCGAGACTTATGTTGGAAACACACAAATGGGTTAAAAGTGCCATAGGCTTGGAAAACCAAAAAACTTCGGTAAAAACTTTACGCCCGAACTAAATCAAGTTTTTGGTGCCAATCCAAAAATTGGTTTTAAAGTTATTTGTGCTTCTATTGTGCTTTAACATGACACATCCGATCTCTAAACTGCAAGTAGGTCAGCATCAGCTTCAACCTCCTAATCCCGAAAGCGGAGTGCTTCTCCGAGGCCATTTTAGCGAACTAAACTCGAGAGGCTTTAGAGAGAATCCAGGCTGTCCGGCTATTGACCATATTCTCGAGTCGAAAAAGCAGTGGTAGAAAAAGACTTTGCAACGACCAAGAAGAAAACACATTTACTATAAAACGGCTCATATAAATTTTAAGAGCCCCCAGTTAACATGGGTAAGGGGAAATTCTTTAAAAAAATGTATGTGAGCATGGTCGAACCGAACACAAATTAAAAATTTAAAACTTTGAGCATGAAAGCGACTTAGCTGGTTAGTGTGTTCGACATTGATGACACGGTCCGAGCTTGATGCGGGACAAGGTTCTAGCCCCCAGGTTGGTCCTGAGTTGGCCGATCGGAGAGCTCGGCACTCCTAAGTGGCGATGTAGCACGGCCAATGTAGCGAGGTGGAACCCCCAGTCCGACCGAGGCGAAGGAGTAGGCCGGTAGTATAACGCCGAAGTCACCGGCGTGGGTTAATGAAGTGACGACGAAGCCCGTGTCCAGCCGAGGTGACATGGTATGTCAGTATGGCGAGGTGACAGGGCTGCCCAACCCGGATCATTTACCTGATGGTTTTCTCGGTAGCAGTCATGGCAACCGAATGAAAAACAACTTCCAACAGTACTAGTGCTTAGTACCCACGTGAAGTCCAAACCGATCCATCCTTTGTACGTGTATGCGCGAGTGTTTAGCTGGAAAAGGTTGGTCAACATAGAGATTGGTCGGCCTGTGCTGTAGATTGCCAAGGCCACGTGACCCCTTGGTACTTTGTGAAGAGGAGCTATAGCCAGCATGGATACTATGGCAGCTTGTCCTTAAATTGCGCGCCGATCTGATTGCTCTAGGACGTGTTAGATCGGCCTATGCCAACCTCGGTTTGGGTGAGGCTTCACGCGCCGCTCTCCTATCTTTGGATCAAACATGTAGCATCTCGCGTAAAGGCGCCGTCAGTCGATCGATCCTAGATAACCTGCAAAACCAGAACAGTGCAAATCAGAAGAACCGAATTTCTCAGATTAAATCATACGAGACAAATAACTGGAATAGTTCTACTTGAGTGCGGATATAGCCATATGCTAGCGTGTTGCATCGGTCAAACCAATTGATGTGTCACGACTAGTACTCCAGTTGATTGGTCCACGGGAAAGTGCATGAAAAAGGATCATTAGTAAAGAAGCGTAAACAACCCCAGCTTAATTAAATAATAAAGAAAAGATCAAATCTCCCTGCGGCCGCCCCCGAGTCGAGCTCGTGTGCTGCTGCATGCCAGCAATACTAGTCCATGCAGCACAGTTCCTTGGCTGGGGCGCCGCTTGCTGGCTCCTCGGCCGCGGCGCGTGAGAGTCGCAGTGGAGGCCGGGCCTGGCATACGACCAGTCGCCGAACACTTTTTCTGATTTTGATTTAACTGCGAATAGGGTACCTCATGGTAGCAACCGTAATCTTGCAAAAAAGACAGTTTATACTAAATAGATCTAACTGAAAAAATATCACCTGATTATCCCACCGATCCGTGACGATCACCGAGCAGACTCTCAATGAAAGCACCATTGTCGGTTCTATATCCGGCATATCTCATAGTAGGGGTCCTAAGCTAGGCGTCTTGGAGCGATGGTAACATGGACACGGGATTTTACCCAGCTTCGGGCTCTCTCGAAGAGATAATACCCTACATGCTGCTTTTGATTGTATTCATATGGGGTGTAGTACACAGTACATGTATCTACCACGAGATTGTTCTCATGAATATGAGTTGCCTATTGACTAGCCTGGCCTCGGTTTATATAAGACACCAGAGGCGTAGGGTTTTAGGGGAGTCCTTGTCTTGGGCGCCAAGTCTTGTGGAGTCTTCCTTGTATGCGGGATGGGCATTCCGAACTGGCCCATGAATGAGCCGCCATGGGGGTCCTCGGCCTGATCCAGCTGGTCGGGAGACGACGTGGTGAGTACCCCCTAGTCCAGGACACCATCAATATCCACGGCTACCTACGGGACCAGGAGGCCCCTTGCTAGTTCGGCAGGGGGACGTCGCATTGCGCAAAGAGCAGACCAACGCATGACAGCACGACAGAGAGCACACAAGCAATGTACCCAGGTTAGGGCTGCCGCGAGGCGTAAGACCCTACTCCTGCTTTATTGGATTGATGGTGGAATGGGGATGGTGAAACGCAGTACACTTGCCCAGCATGGGTTGCCGTAGGGCAGCAGCGACTACGCGCGTATGGGGGTGTGGGTTTGTCAACTTTCCAACCCTTCCTACGGGTGCCATGTGCCTCCTTTTATAGATTAAGGGGTCACCACAATGGTAAAGTAGTCAATATCCACTGATATGATAGCAAACAGTGCTACCATACCTAACTCTGTGGGCTGACAGGGTGCATTAAATGCACCGCTTAGTGTCAAATCACTGGTTGCCCGGCAAGGCTTGCCCGGCTATCTCGCCAGCTCCGCACCTGTTCTCTTGACACGTCGCAGGACGGGTGTCATCTGTGGGTTTCTTCCGTAGGAAATGGCCGCCATGTGGCGAATGGCTAACACTTAATCACCTTGCGGCTCGACACCGCACTGATTGACGACGTGGGTCGTGCTTGAGTGGTTGGTGGGGTGGTTTTGCCTCTGTGAGCCCCGGCAGACCCTGCCGGGGTGCCTTGGTTGCCTGCTTCTGGTGGTGGCCTCGCCCCTTGCCGGGCTCGCCTGCCCGGCAAGGGAGGCCCTTCTTTTATCGATACTCTGCTTTTCCAGCTTGATCTCCGTCTCTCTGAGCTGCATGTTGGTTCTTCAAATTTCTTGGTCCTTCAATCTGTGACTTGGGCTGGTGCTTCAATCTTGCTCTTGTGCCTGTGCACAGTTTGGGCAACAGACCCAGGGTTTGTTGCACCGACATAGATGGCTCCAGTTCCGTTGCTATACCAGTCCGAGGTAGCACCGTACACCTCGCCGCACCCGCTTCAGAATGTGTGGCGTCGACTCTAACCAGAGGGTGCTGATCTAGTGTATCAGGTGTATCGGGAGCATCTGGCCGGTTTGCTATACGAGTATTATGCGGAGGTCACTTTACACTGCAATTCTCCTTCCGGCGCTTACACCCGTTCCTCTAATGGTGGTTTTGCTTCGACGCCATCTCAGGCCATCCAGTTTGCTGCACTCGAGGCTCTTGTAGACTTGCGCTACAACGAGGTTCGCATGCAAGCCCATCCAGGTTTCTATTTCTACCCGTCTCTGCACGAGAATGGGCGTATCCGCTTCCCTTTTATTGATCCGGCGTGTGATCGTCCTGCTAGCCACCTTTCTCACTATATCACTGCCAGCTATCTCTTAATCTGTGAGTTCGCCCGAGAGTTAACCCGAGCCTGGATAGCCCTTGCCGCTGCTCCGAATAGGAACCCTCCACCTACTGTCGGATTCACTCCGTTCGTTCCTCCAGCCTCTATTACTCATGTTACTCCGGTGACCACTCAGGGTACCACAAACCCTTTGACAGTGACTCCTTGCAATGCCCCTGTTGCGTGGGCTTCCCTTGTCGCTACTCCTGTAGCCCCTATGCTTAGGTTTCACCCCGCACCTGCTCCTGAGGGAGAGTCCTCGAGGCACCGTTGTTGTGTCACTTTTAACCCCGAGGTTTCCACTATCAGCTTTGGATCTGAGTCCGGCTTAGGAGAGGAGCCTGCAGCACCAGCCGAGCACTAGATCGGTAGAGTATCCGCAGTTGTCATGAGGTTGATTTACGGATATAGTCGTATGTGTCATGATGCTTAGTTTCATGTATGAGGGTAGTCGAGCCCGTTATGATGTTTACTTTCA
Source organism: Aegilops tauschii subsp. strangulata (assembly GCF_002575655.3). Taxonomy (NCBI): domain Eukaryota; kingdom Viridiplantae; phylum Streptophyta; class Magnoliopsida; order Poales; family Poaceae; genus Aegilops; species Aegilops tauschii. The sequence continues at coordinate 317,082,098 of NC_053037.3, read as the reverse complement.
TGTATGAGTCTATGTATAATTATGTTGGTACCTTTTTATTATTCACCATGATTTCTTTTTTTGCTACTTTCTTTCGGCTTGTCGCTGGCCTTTTCCCATTTTTGGATATTTCTCATCTCGGTTGCTTTATATTGGAAAAAACAAACAATAGGATGACGCGGGGAGGCAGCAGCAGCCAGGCTTGTGAGGATGTTCCTGTTTGTCGCTCATCAACACAGGCAGGACATTCCCCCAAGCCATATCAGCCACCACCGCCTCCACCGCCACATCCGTCCTCCACTGAGCAAATTATGCGTATTTTTGAAGAAAGAAGGAACAACGATCTGATTGAGCTGTTGAAAAGTGTGCAAGCTATGGTTGGGCAGAATGGAAATCAGAATAGTAATCACTCCAAGCTGTCAGATTTTCAAAGGACCAAGCCTCCCAGTTTCAGTCATGTTATCGATCCTTTGGAAGCCGATGATTGGTTAAGGACTATTTAGAAGAAGCTTGAGATTGCTCGCACTAAATAAGCCGACAAGGTTACGTTCGCTACGCATTATCTTGAAGGAGCTGCCACTATATGGTGGGATAATGCTAAGGCTATGTGGCCTGCGGACGAAGAAATTACTTGGAGTAGATTCAAGGACCATTTCCCCAAGTACCATATTCCCGCTGGTATTATGAAGGTCAAGCAACGCGAATTCCTCGCTCTCACACAAGGAAGCCTATCAGTAAGTGAGTACTTGCACAAGTTCAACCATTTGGCCCGTTATTCTCTCTATGATGTGGCCACAGAAGAAAGGAAGATCGACAGATTTCTTGGAGGACTGAACCAACACCTTAGATGCACTCTCAACATGTTTTATTTCCCGGATTTCCAAACTCTGGTAAACAAAGCCCTCATCACAGAAAGGGAACACAAGCTCGTGCACGACAACAGGCCCGCTAATATTGATCACAAGTGCAAATTTGAGCCTAAGAAGGATGGACAACCAGTGAGAAGGCTCGTACTTGGCAGCAGACTCAGGTTGAGTACTAACCAAACATGCAACAAAATGTTAACAAGACCACTACTCAAGTCAAGAACGTCGTGACTAGCCCGGTGTGCGAAGAATGTCAGCGCAACAATTCCCGTTTCAATTGTGGGAAAACCGGACATTATGCCAGACAGTTCCCCAAGAACGGCAAGCCAACCGCCCCATTCAGGCCACAAGTCAATCATCTGGAGCCCTACTCGGTCCAGAGGACCATCCAAGGGCAAGTTCACCACCTCTCCACAGATGAAGCCCAAGAGGACCCGGAAGTTGTCATTGGTATGTTTCCTATTAATAGCATACCTGCAATAATTTTATTTGACTCTGGGGCTTCCCACTCTTTTATTTCGCGGAGTTTTGTTGCCCAAAACAAGTTTCCTTGTTCGATTTTGGGAAAAAGTATGATGGTACAATCCCCGGGATCCGTGCTCAGAAGCTATCTGGTCTATCATAATTTGGAAATTGATATCAAGGGAGTCAAATTTCCAACTTCTTTGATAGTCATCGAGTCTGCCAAGTTGGATATTATTTTGGGAATGAAATGGTTAACCCAATATCAAGTATGCATAAATTGTGCGACCAGAGAAGTCACCATGACAAGTCAGGAAGGTCGAACCACAAAATTCTATGCCCGGAGGAGCATACCCAAGAAGGAAATGGTTTTCATGGCTGTGGCTGAAGAATTGGAATTAATTCCTGTGGTCAGTGAGTTTCCAGATGTATTCCCTGAGGAATTAACAGGAATGCCGCTAGACAGGGAGCTTGAGTTTGCAATTGATCTTGTCCCCGGAACCGCACCGTTATACAAGAAGTATTATCAGATGCCTTCTTCAGAATTAGTGGAATTAAAGAAATAGCTCGATGAGATGCTTCAGAAAGGATACATCCATTCGAGCTCTTCACCATGGGGATCACCCGCAATATTTGTGGACAAGAAAGACGGCAGTCTTCGAATGTGTGTGGATTACCACCAGCTGAACGATGTCACCATCAAGAACAAATATCCACTACCGAGGATTGATGATTTGTTTGATCAACTCAGTGGGGAAAAAGTATTCTCCAAGATTGATTTGAGGACCGGATATTACCAGCTAAAAATCAACAAAGTAGATATTCCTAAGACCGCGTTCACTACTCGATACAGTCTTTATGAATACACAGTTATGTCTTTCGGCCTCACCAATGCCCCTGCCTTTTTCATGCATATGATGACCAAGGTATTTATGGATTTCTTGGATAAGTTTGTGGTGGTCTTCATCGATAACATCCTCATCTACTCAAAGGGTGAAGAAGAACACAAGGAACACCTCAGAGCAGTTTTGCAAAGGCTCCGTGACCATCAGCTATATGCGAAGTTCAACAAATGTGAGTTTTGGATCAAGCAAGTTGGATTTCTAGGGCATGTGCTTTCAGCAGAAGGGATAGCCATGGATCCAAGTAAGGTGAAGGACGTGCTTGATTGGACTGCACCCGCGATAGTATCCGAGATCCGAAGTTTCCTGGGACTAGCCGAATACTATGGCCGCTTCATCGAAGGATTCTCCAAGATTGCCAAGCCAATGACAGAGCTCCTCAAGAAAGATAAGAAGTTTGAATGGACTGAGGATTGTGAGAAGAGCTTCAATGGGCTAAAGACCAGACTGACAACAACACCTGTGTTGACTCTCCCAGACATCTACCGCAGCTTTGATGTATACCGTGACGCATCCAGGAGAGGCATTGGATGTGTACTCATGCAAGATGGCAAGGTTGTGGCCTACGCATCTCGGCAGTTACGACCTCACGAAAGGAACTATCCAACGCATGATTTGGAGTTGGCCTCAGTTGTGCATGCTTTAAAAATTTGGAGACACTACCTCATTGGAAAAGGTGTCAGATATTTACCGACCACAAGAGTCTCAAGTATATATTCACTCAACCGGACTTAAACCTTCGACAGCGAAGATGGCTCGAGTTGGTCAAGGATTATGACTATGGAATAAATTATCATCCGGGTAAAGCCAACATGGTTGCCGATGCCCTCAGCCGCAAGCCTGCCAGTCTGAATGCCATGATGGAGTCCTTGCCTCCCGAACTCCAAGAAGAGACCGCTCACCTCAATTTGGTTATAGTTGATGCCAGTCTTGCCAATCTATTGGAAGTTACTCCTACCCTTGAGGATGAGATTCGCAGGGCCCAGACAGATGACTTAGCGCTACAACACCATGTCAAGTGTATGCTAGAAGGCAAGACCCAGGATTTCTCTAAGGATCAGCAGGGTACGCTAAGGTTTCGAGGATGAATTTGCCTACCTGAGCAAGCAGACCTAAGAAAGAAGATCTTGGTTGAGGCACACAAATCTTCGTATTCAATTCACCCAGGAGGTACCAAAATGTACGAAGACCTTCGCCAGATACTTTGGTGGGATGGAATGAAGAAAGACATCACATATTTTGTCGCTTGATGCGATATATGCAACAAATTCAAGGTGGAACACCGGAAACCCGCCGGACTCCTTCAACCTTTACCCATCTCACAATGGAAGTGGGATGATGTCTGCATGGATTTCATCATAGGCCTACCAAGGACTCACCGAGGCAATGATGCAGTATGGGTTGTGGTGGACACGCTAACAAAGGTAGCTCACTTCATTCCCATCCGAACCACCTATAGAGCCGATCAACTCGCACAATTATATGTGTCCAGGATCGTCAGTTTGCATGGAGTGCCAAGAACAATTACTTCCGACCGAGGTTCTCTCTTTACCTCAGCATTCTAGTCACGTCTCCATCAAGCTTTGGGGACTGCCCTAAAATACAGCACAACCTATCATCCTCAGACACACGGGCAGACTGAGCGAGTAAATCAGATACTCGAAGATATGCCCCGAGCATGTGCTTTGGCCCAAGGACACAAGTGGGAATATTGTCTGCCGTATGCTGAATTCTCCCACAACAACAGTTTCTATACCAGCCTGAAGATGTCACCCTATGAAGCTCTGTATGGCCAGGAGTGCCGCACTCCGCTAAACTAGTCCCAAACCGGAGATAGCTGCATTTTTGGAAATGATTTAATGATGGAAGCTGAAAAGCAAGTCAAGGAGATCCGAGATAGACTGCAGTTGGCCAAGTCCCGACAGAAGAGTTATTATGATGCAAAGCACGGTTAGATCAGTTTCGAACCCAGAGAGCATGTGTACCTCCGAGTCACACCCATGAAAGGAGTCAAGAGATTTCAGACCCGAGGAAAACTGGCACCTAGATATTTTGGTCCATTCCCAGTTATGACCAGAGTTGGCACGGTCGCTTATCAGTTGGAATTGCCACCAGAATTGTCAGAAGTGCACAATGTGTTCCATGTCTCACAGCTAAGAAGGTGTATTTCGCCACCCGAGAAAAGGACTGATATGGCAGAAATAGAACTTGCTAAGGATTTAACCTATGAGGAGAGACCGGTCAGAATATTGGATGAGACAGAAAGAGTCACTCGCAGTAAAGTGATAAAGTTTTATAAGGTTCAGTGGGAGGATCACACCGAGGAAGAAGCAACCTGGGAAAGAGAGGAATTTTTAAGGACAGCCTACCCAGAATTGTTTTCCCGAGCAACTGAATCTCGAGACGAGATTCCTCCTAAGTGGGGGAGGTTTGTGACAGCCTGGTTTTTGCCTTTTCTCTTTTTCCGAACTTCATTTGCCTCTGCTTTGAATTTGGGGTTTTTTGAATCAATTCAAATGGACTTAACCACTTGGGCATGTCCTTGATTTTCACCGAAGTGACCCATCCCTCTCATAACCATCATTCTTTCTCTGAAAAATCCCAAAATAACCCAAGGAATATTTTTCATAAAAGAAAATTATTCTTGTTCTTCTCTGAAACTTAATTCAGAAACTTGTGCTCCAAAGCAACCCTCATTTTTCTTGATCCCAAAAATCTGAAAAAATTCCCAAATATTCTTTGGACCTTGGCACACCTCCCTGAGCAAAAAAATTGCATAACTTCTTGGAATATTTTTGCTACAGAAAATCATTTCTGTTCGAACCCCAAAATGCAGTTTCTACAACAAGTATACTTTTCCTTGATCCAATGAGGCTGATTTTTCTTGAGCCTCATTACCCTCCTAAGAAAAGCTTAACTCCAGAAGATTAGCCCTAATCTCCTTCTAGAAGCCATCCAAACTTGGCGTCCAAGTTTTTGTCCAGAAACTTGCCAAGAAGCTCTAGTCTCATCTGGTCGGCCTGGCAGTGTGCCATCTCTTCCTCTAGACTAAACACTGCACGGACAACACAGTAGGCATGGTTTGGCCTCGCGTGGGTGTCGTTTTGACCATGCCAGCGTGCTAACCGCGTGAAGACACGACCCTGGCAACGCGTCCGACATGCTCTGCACTGCGCCCGCGCGTCTATCTCGCGCGTGCTTGTTCTAGAGCTCGCCGACGACTGTCGCACCGCGCTACCGTCTTCTTCTCATCGCCCTTGACCCCTCCCTGCCGCTCACCAATGCCGGAGCAGCCGCGGCAAGCATGGGCACGTCGTGGCCAAAGCCATAGTGCGTCTGTGCCCATGTCTTCTTCTCCAACCGCCTGCTCTACTCGTCTTCGAGCTTCACAGTGCCCGCATGCGCTCTGAAGCTTTTCCCCCTCCTTGCTGGCATTCCGCATCGCCGTGCACTGCTTCCAGAGAGCTCCGGCGGAGCCACATACCCCCACCCGCCTCTGCCTATAAATTCGGACCCCTCCAGCCTCTCTGAGCACTCCAAGCTCACCGCCCAACCTCCACAAACCCGTAGCAAGCCGCAACCCGGCCGGGAAAGCCTCTGGCCGCCGTCCCCGACCCGAGCTCGCCGGCAATCCCCCCAACCCCTCCTCCTCACTCCGGTGACCCTCGAGCTCAAGCCACTCCTCAGGCGACTCCCTAGTGGCCCACTGGTGCCGCCCCATGTCGCAGTCTTCTTCAACTCCGGCGAGCTCCGCTTTCTGCCTCCGCTGGAGAAGCCCGTTCCGACCCCGTCCGTCCACCTCTAGCCACGCCACGGATACAGGCAGGTGTGCGAGCGTCTCCTCTATCCATCCATCCCTCTCGATCTGGCCGCCGAGCCCTCCTCGCCGGAGAAAGCGCCGGTGAAGCGCCACCCATCTCTGTTTTGTCTCTCTCTCTCCCTAGACCTGACGTGTGGGGCCCGCTGTTAGCCTCACCACTCGTGGCCGAAGCGGTATGAGTGGAGGCGTATTCCAGGAATACGTCATCGAGGTCGCCCCTGTTTTTCTTTTAATTCAAATTTAAATCAAATATTTGACCAGAAACTTTGACCAGCCATAACTTTTAAACCATAAGTCCAAATGAGTTGATTCTTTTTGCATTGTGAAAAGTTCTAGCAGCACACCAAAATGGAGATTTTTCCTTACTGTATAGAATTTCTGGTGATTTTCAAAATGATTCTTGATATTTTCTTTTGTTGTTTTTATTTATTTTCAGAGGAAGAAACTTGTCTTAAAGATAACCAGGAGGAGTGTGAACCTCCTCTGCACTAAGGCAAGCCACACCAACATTTGTATGGTGTCATTTAAATATCTATGATTTTTCCAACTTGAATATGAATTATTTTCATGCATTTAATTATTTAAATGAATATTGCTTATGTTAGTTACTTGGTCCTTGGTGAAATGCTTAGTTTATAGTACTGGTTGAATGCATGAACTAGTTTAAGTCAGTAGAAGAAATTTTTGATTATGTGGTTATGCTTTTATGATTTATGGTAGTTTCCTGATGTGATAAATTGCTTTTAATATATTATGATATAATCAAAATGATGAGTGTTAAAACCAGTAAATTAGAATCAGTAAAGTTTAGTGATGAGTAGTGCAAGTAGAAAAATTTGATGATGTTGATATGTTTACTTTAAGTGATATGTATTGCATGTCGAATAGTTGCATGATCATGGCATATTGTGACTCGAGTTATTTTATTTCAAGTTAAAACTGATGTTAATTCAACTTGAACATAACGTTGATCGAGTCATGGTGCCACAGAATCGAGTTTTTCCCAGTGCAACCACATTTGCCTTTATGGGAAGGTGTTTATTCGGTCCGTTTTCATGCCTCTGCTCGGTACCTCCAATGAGGGAAGGTTATGGGCGTCCGGTACCCTGGCTTGGTAAGCAGACATAACCTTGTGTGCCCATTTGTTGTTATGGTACCTTGTCCCCGTTTGGGACCATTTTTCCACGACGGTGGCCGTTGATGCCTTTGGTAGGCACGGGGCCACCCATGACTTAGCCAGTGGGGAGTTAGTTAGAGTGGCCGGGAGAGTGTCATGGCAATGAGAGGGTTTTGTCGGAATGCCGTTGGTCCACCCGAATGGGAAGATGAGGCCATGGGTTCCGTGGTGTGGGTAAAGTGCACTACCTCTGCAGAGTGTATTTAAATCTATCGATAGCCGCGTCCTCGGTTATGAACATAGCTCGTGAGTAAGTCACACCATGGATCAACATTAATAAGTAATCTTGCACACTAATTTTATGTCTGGCACTGGTTATGTGATGATTTGTGATATCATGAAGATGATCGTGGTGGGAACCAAAGTGTTGGTTTCGTTTGTGATCCGGGTATGATAACCGTTTTGGTTACGAGGTAACCCGTCTAGTAAGAGAGTCCGTGGGACTCGGTGCACAAGTTGATTTCACTGCATCAGTAGTATGTCTTGCAATTAACCTGATTAATTGTCATGATATTGTTTGCCATTATGCTTATGCTTGTTATGTGCTTGCAAGTACATTCAATGTACTGACCTGGCGTGTCATGCCAGATTTCAGGAAAGTTGTATCGGATTGGGCTGCTTCCCGTGTCTAGATCGTGTCCACATCGGTGTCCCTGTGCTATGGAGTTCCACTTCGTCGTCGTTCCGCTGCCGCCTAGTTATCGTGATCGAGGCCCCTTCATGTTCAATAAATAATGTACATATTGTTCAGCCGCATAGTGTGTGCCGCTTGGCCTCTCTACTTGATGTATGTTTCCGCTAGCATCAATAAAGCGGTTGCTTTCCGCACCAAATTGTTGTGTGTTCCAGAAGACTTGATCTCTGGGCTGGCAATGCAAGGTAATCCGGTTGCTCTGAGCTGGGGTGTCACAACGCTTGGTATTAGAGCCGCACTGACTGTAGGGCACGCTAGACCGTCAATGCGTTAGAGGAACGGTAGTTAGCTTAGTTTGAATGCCGGTAGTAATAGAAATTGATTGCTGCATTGCATGCATTTTATATGGTTTTGGTACATTAGCTATAATTTATGAAGTATTCATGCCATGTTGACAACAATTCTATATGGTTCTGTATGATTTGAATGGAACTAACCCGGACTAACATTGTTTTCAGCAGAACTACTGTGGTGTTGTTTTTTGTGCAGAAATAAAAGTTCTCCAAATGCAACAAAACTTTTTGATGATTTTTTTTGGAACAAGAGAGGCACTAGAAGCTTCGTGGGAGGACTGGAAGGTGAATGAGGTGTCCACCACCCACCAAGGCCTGCCAGGGGCCTTGCCCGTGTGCTGGTGGGTGGTGGGCCCCTCGAAACCCATATTCGCGTGAAACCAATGCCAAAAAATCCTATAAATACGGAAACCCCCAGAAACAACCCTAGATCAGAAGTTCTGCCGTTGCAAGCCTCTGTAGCCATGAAAAACTAATCGGGAACCCATTCCGGCACCCTGCCAGAGGGGGAAATCATCACCAGAGGCCATCTTCATCATCCCGGTGGCCACCATGATGAGGAGCGAGTAGTCCACCCTCGGGGTTGAGGGTTTGTACCAGTAGCTATGTGTTTAATATCTCTCTCTCTCTCTCTCTCTCTCTCTCTCTCGTGTTCTTGGTTTGGCACGATCTTGATGTATCTCGAGCTTTGTTAACATAGTTTTATCATATAGTGTTTCTCCCTCTCTTATCTTGTTGAGATGAATTGAGTTTTCCCTTTGAGATTTCATTCTTATCGGATTGAACACTTTTATGGATTTGAGAGCACTTGATGTATGTCTTGCTATGGATACTTGTGGTGACAATGGGGTATCATATTGATTCACTTGATATATGTTTTGGCACTCAACTCACAGATTCCCGAGGTGACATTGGGGTAATCTATGCATAGGGGCTGATGCACGTTCTTGTCTTTGTTTCTCCAGTAGAAATCTTGGGGCACTCTTTGAGGTTCTTTGTGTTGGATTGAGTATTATGAATCTGAAATTGTTTGATGCATATTAGAGCCAATGGCTCCAGTTCATTGTACATACCTATCCTATGTATATATCTTTTTATGATCAATATAATAAAACCGACATCCCCGAAACTTGGCGTATATGTCATTTCATCTCATATATTGTGCATGAGTCTTTATTCTTTGATCATAGGTCACTTGGGGGCTTCCAACTCATCGAGTTTAGCTATTAACATCCCTCTTGACCCGGCATATGCCATTATAAAACTTGGTTAAACCTGCCTGTTAGCTTGATGCTACTCCAAAAAGGTGACCCGACGTACTCTTGATAAGTCAATCAAAATTGACCCTGAACTTATCAAGGTGAAAACGCCGGCTTAAGTCACATTAGAGCCGGCCTTCACACAGCTAGGTTAAACCAAAAAGGGCTACAATGCCTACTTCACAGAAGCGAATTAGACTCGAGCCTCGAAAGCCGGTCTTTATGTCGTGCCTCGAAAGCCGGCTTATTATTGTTAATTGTTTTGTTTTAATATTTCTCTCTGTGTGTGTGCTTTTATTTTACAAAAATTTTCTTTGGATAAACATACCGGGTTATATATAACACATGCTTATTCTAATTGTCGGGTTGCCAAATTGACCCGGCCCTGTATATATTCCAGCACCCGTGGTATAATTTGCACCAAGTTATTTCTATAAAGCAAACAAGGCATGCAGTTGCAAACCGGCCCATGAAGTTATTGGCGAGTCGACCAAGTAAGGGGTGAAAATCATCTTGACAGCCGTCGCCAGGTCATCCTGTGCGAGCTTTTCTTGGCCCTTGGAGGATGTTCATTCGTCTGCCAGCCACAAAATTGCATCCAAAGCTTCAAAAACCGACTCTTTGGTCATCCAAAGCTCAAGCCGGGTCATCCTGTGTCGGCTTTTCTTGGCCGTTGGAGGATGTTCCTTTGTCTGCCAGCCACTGAATTGCATCCAAAGCTTCAAAAACCGACTCTTTGATCATCACGGTGGAAGAATTAACGCCAGGTGCGAAGACTTGCTTACATGGAGGATTAAGCTCAAAGGGCTGCAGCCTAGGAGGACTCAGGCGCTTGCCGGCTTCCGAGTAGGTGGCTTGATACTTGGTCAGATCACTTTCCTCTGCAAGCTGGTTCGCCACCACATGATTCTCCCTAACACAATGTAGATAGTCTACATTACCAAAAGGCGTTCCATCTATGTTGAATTCAGGGAAGCCGTCAGCCAGTTGAGCCGGCACCAACTCAGGGAAATAAGCTTTGGCACGTGCCAAGGCAAGCAGCACCCCCTGGCGGCAAGCAGACTTCTCCAGTTCTTTTACCCCCTCTGGTACTATGGACAACTCCTTCAGCATATCCATGAAATAATGGGGGGCGCCTTGGTATTTTTGACTGCCATGATGCAGTACGAGCCGCCCACATATAGTTGTTCAAGAAATTTGTACACGGCTTTTAGCTTCACCAAAGGTTGCTCCACAAGGTTATGGCTTTTTCTGCCTGTAGCCATACATCAGAAACACAACATACCAGGGATTAGAATGATGCAATGAGCCGGCAATTTGCGGCGGCTAGTCAGAAATTATTCTTACTAAAGATGGCTATGCACATGTCCTTTATTTGGCTCTTTAAAGTCGCCAACTCTTGCTTGACCGACTCAAGTTTAGCCTCAACATCTTTGGCTCTTTTTAGCAAGTCAGACCTCTCCTTCTCAAAGTTGGCATTGGCATCCTACAGTGCATCAGTTGCTTGGCGCAAGGATTTCTGGAGGTCTGAAGACAAATTCTCCGCCTCTGTCTTGCGCCATCTCTCCTTCTTCAATTTCCTTTGCAAGTCGGCCACAGATGACTCAGCCTCATCCAACATTTCCTGCGTATTTTGAATTGCCAAGTCAGGAGTGCTATTTCAAGTCCTGAGCCGCCACAGGCAGACACTTGGGGGCTAAAACAGTCAAAATTTGTCATATGTTCAAGTCCCATGCAGTTGCAAGCACACTAACTAGCACTTGGGGGTGTAACACCCCAGATGTAAAACTTCCATATTTGGCAATATATCCATGTTGATCTCCATCCAATTCCTTTCGGGGTTCCATCTTTAGGTCTCTTTTTGCTTTGTTATGTTGTTCTACTCATTTCATTGCCATGCTTACCTTGTCATATTGCATTTGTGCTTCTTGTCATATTCCTTTTAGCCATCATATGTTTGCATCATGTGCATATCAATGTTGTGTTGTGCTTATGTCTACTTGCATTTCCATGATATGCATGCATGATATGCTGTTGCATGTTCTATGTGTGATCCATGCATCACCACCTTCATGCATCACCACCTCTCCTTCTCTTTCTTTCTTTCTTTTGCAAGTTCCATTTTACCCTCCTCCATTAATGTTCAACTTTCCCTTAATATTCTATCACCATGTCACTTACCTCTCTGCCAAATTTCAGCTCCATCTAAATTGTTTTGGTTAGGTTAAAAAATGCCTCAAGTTTGAATTATATTCAAACTTGTTTTATTTTTATACCTCTAAAAATTCCCAACTCATTTTTATCAAATAGAGCATAATTCCAGGAGCTGGAGGGTATTTTTTTATAGCTGCAAAGCTCCTCTCCTAGCCCCCTGGCTTTTTTTCTTTTCTTCAGCTCGGTATTTAGATAAACAGATTTTAGAAAGAAAAGAGATGGGAGACTTACCTCTCCTTACCTGGGTCCTTTTCCCCTCCAACCGGCCAGCCCAGCCAGTGCAGCCATCCAGCCCGCGAGCAACACGAGCATCGTCTCCCCTGTACGGCAGCTCATCCACAGGAGCCACGTCGGCGCGCCGGGTGATTTGACGGCCGTCCGGCGCCCTAGGAGCCTATAAAGCATGTCCAAACCCTACCCCGGCCTCCCCTCGACCGTTTCAGACCCTCTCCTTCCCTCGCCGCCGCCTGGTAAGGCTAGCCACGCCAACACCGTCGCCCTGCCCACCATGCTCCAGCCGAGCTTGAGCTCAAGCTCGGAGTAGCTCGTCGCCGCGCCTCCACCCCCATCGGCCACCGTGGAGAGGAACTCCAAGTACCTCTCCGTCTCCTACCTCGACGCACCCGACGCCACGGCCCCTGGATCTACCTCCCCGTCATCCTCTATTTCCATCTTCTTCTCGGTCAGGACCGCGCCAAGGTTCATAGATCGACCGCGTCGCCGTAGGCTCGTCTCCGTCACCGTCTTCTTGTCCTAGGGTAAGGAGGTATACCCGGCTTCCTCAATCCTCCTTCTCAACACTGGATGATCCCCGTAGGAGATGCTAGGATCGCGCCTTCGCCATGATCTAGATGCTCCGGAGAAGCCTGAATTTTGATGTAGTTGCTGTTCTACCGTAGCGAGCCCGAGTGTTCCCCGTTCTGGATCCCCTCGCGCACCACGACCTGCTCGCACCCTCGCAGGAGAGCAGAGTCCCGCATCCCATGCTTGTGCCACAGCTCGCCTCTGCTTCGCCATGGACGCAAGTTCATCTGAGCGCACACCCACGATCAGTAGCAGCTGTTGGGGATCGTTGCAGAAATTAAATTTTTTCTACGCATCACGAAGATCAATCTATGGAGCTTACGAGCAACGAGAGGGGAGTGCATCTTCATACCTTTGAAGATCGCGATGTGGAAGCGTTGCAAGAACGCGGTCGGTGGAGTCGTACATGAAGCGATTCAGATCGCGGCCGAATCCGATCTAAGCACCGAACAACGGTGCCTCCGCGTTCAACACACGTGCAGCCCGGTGACGTCTCCCGCGCCATGATCCATCAAGGAGAGAGGGAGAGGTTGGGGAAGACTCCGTCCAGCAGCAGCATGACGGTGTGGTGGTGGTGGAGGAGCGTGGCACTCAAGCAGGGCTTCGCCAAGCACTGCGAGAGACGAGGAGGGAGAGGGGTAGGGCTGCGCCAAGAGAGAGGGAGACTCGTGTCTCTGGCAGCCCCAAAACCACCACTATATATAGGGGAAGGGGAGGGGGCCGGCCCCCTAGATCCATCTAGAGGGGGGGCGGATGCCCCCGGGGCGGCGGCCCCTCGGGGGGGGGGGGAGTGCCCCCTTAGGGTTTCCAACTGGGGGGCGCCTGCGGGGGGGGGGGGGGGGGCAGCGGCCCCCTAGGGTTTCCAACCCTAGGCGCCTAGGGCCCTTGGGGGGGGGCGCACCAGCCCACTAAGGGGCTGGTTCCCACCCAACTACAACCCATTAGGTCCTTTGGGGCAGGTGGACCCTCCCGGTGGACCCCCGGAACCCCTTCGGTGGTCCCGGTACAATACCGATAAACCCCGAAAACTTTCCGGTGAGTGAAACTGGACTTCCCATATATAAATCTTCACCTCCGGACCATTCCAGAACTCCTCGTGACGTCTGAGATCTCATCCGGGATTCCGAACAACATTCAGTAAACACATACATCTATTCCCTATAACCCTAGCGTCATCGAACCTTAAGTGTGTAGACCCTACGGGTTCGGGAACTATGCAGACATGACCGAGCCATCTCTCCGGCCAATAACCAACAGCGGGATCTGGATACCCATGTTGGCTCCCACATGTTCCACGATGATCTCATCGGATGAACCACGATGTCAAGGATTCAATCAATCCCGTATACGATTCCCTTTGTCTACCAGTATAACACTTGCCCGAGATTCGATCGTCGGTATACCAATACCTTGTTCAATCTCGTTACGGCAAGTCTCTTTACTCGTTCCGTAACACATCATCCCGTGACCAACCGCTTAGTCACATTGAGCTCATTACGATGATGTCTTACCGAGTGGGCCCAGAGATACCTCTCCGTCATACGGAGTGACAAATCCCAGTCTCGATTCGTGCCAACCCAACAGATACTTTCGGGGATACCCGTAGTGTACCTTTATAGCCACCCAGTTACGTTGTGACATTTGGCACACCCAAAGCATTCCTACAGTATCCGGGAGTTGCACAATCTCATGGTCTAAGGAAATGATACTTGACATTAGAAAAAGCTTTAGCAGACGAACTACACGATCTTGTGCTATGCTTAGGATTGGGTCTTGTCCATCACATCATTCTCCTAATGATGTAATCCCGTTATCAACGACATCCAATGTCCATGGTTAGGAAACCATAACCATCTATTGATCAACGAGCTAGTCAACTAGAGGCTCACTAGGGACATGTTGTGGTCTATGTATTCACACATGTATTACGATTTCCGGATAACACAATTATAGCATGAACAATAGATAATTATCATGAACAAGGAAATATAATAATAACCATTTTATTATTGCCTCTAGGGCATATTTCCAACAGTCTCCCACTTGCACTAGAGTCAATAATCTAGTTACATTGTGATGAATCGAACACCCATAGAGTTCTGGTGTTGATCATGTTTTGCTCGTGGAAGAGGTTTAGTCAATGGATCTGCGACATTCAGGTCTGTATGCACTTTACAAATATTTATGTCTCCATCTTGAACATTTTCACGAATGGAGTTGAAGCGACGCTTGATATGCCTGGTCTTCTTGTGAAACCTGGGCTCCTTGGCCAGGGCAATAGCTCCAGTGTTGTCACAGAAGAGAGTCATCGGGCCCGACGCATTGGGAATAACTCCTAGGTCGGTTATGAACCCCTTCATCCAGATTGCTTCATGTGCTGCCTCCGAGCCTGCCATGTACTCTGCTTCACATGTAGATCCCACCACGACACTTTGCTTGCAACTGCACCAACTAACTGCCCCACCATTCAAAATATACACGTATCCGGTTTGTGACTTGGAGTCATCCAGATCTGTGTCGAAGCTAGCATCAACATAACCCTTTACGACGAGCTCTTCGTCACCTCCATAAACGAGAAACATATCCTTAGTCCTTTTCAGGTACTTCAGGATGTTCTTGACCGCTATCCAGTGTTCCATGCTGGGATTACTTTGGTACCTTCCTACCAAACTTACGGCAAGGTTTACATCAGGTCTGGTACACAGCATGGCATACATGATAGACCCTATGGCCGAGGCATAGGGGATGACACTCATCTTTTCTCTATCTTCTGCCGTGCCCGGGCATTGAGCCGTGCTCAATCTCACACCTTGTAATACAGGCAAGAACCCCTTCTTGGACTGATCCATATTGAACTTCTTCAATAACTTTCAAGGTATGTGCTTTGTGAAAGACCAATGAGGCGTCTTGATCTATCTCTATAGATCTTGATGCCCAATATATAAGCAGCTTCTCCAAGGTCCTTCATTGAAAAACACTTATTCAAGTAGGCCTTTATGCTTTCCAAGAGTTCTATATCATTTCCCATCAATAGTATGTCATCCACATATAATATGAGAAATGCTACAGAGCTCCCACTCACTTTCTTGTAAACACAGGCTTCTCCATAAATCTGCGTAAACCCAAACGCGTTGATCATCTCATCAAAACGAATGTTCCGGCTCCGAGATGCTTGCACCAGTCCATAGATCGAGCATTGGAGCTTGCATACCTTGTCAGCATTCTTAGGATCGACAAAACCTTCCGGCTGCATCATATACAATTCTTCCTTAAGGAAACCATTAAGGAATGCCGTTTTGACGTCCATTTGCCATATCTCATAATCATAGAATGTGGCAATTGCTAACATGATGGGGACGGACTTCAGCTTCGCTACGGGTGAGAAGGTCTCATCGTAGTCAACCCCTTGAACTTGTCGATAACCCTTAGCGACAAGCCGAGCCATATAGATGGTTACATTACCATCCGCGTCTGTCTTCTTCTTAAAGATCCATTTATTTTCTATGGCTCGCCGATCATCGGGCAAGTCAGTCAAAGTCCATACTTCGTTTTCATACATGGATCCTATCTCGGATTTCATGTCTTCAAGCCATTTGTCAGAACCCGGGCCCGCCATCGCTTCTTCATTGTTCGAAGGTTCACCATTGTCTAACAACATGATTTCCAGGACAGGGTTGCCGTACCACTCTGGTGCGGAACGTGTCCTTGTGGACCTACGAAATTCAGTAGTAACTTGATCCGAAGTTCCTTGATCATCATCATTAACTTCCTCTCTAGTCGGTGCAGGCACCACCGAAACATTTTCTTGAGCTGCGCTACTTTCCGGTTCAAGAGGCAGTACTTCATCAGTTCCACTTTCCTCCCACTTACTTCTTTCGAGAGAAACTCTTTCTCCAGAAAGGATCCATTCTTGGCAACAAAGATCTTGCCTTCGGATCTAAGGTAGAAGATATACCCAATAGTTTCCTTAGGGTATCCTATGAAGACGCATTTTTCCGACTTGTGTTCGAGCTTTTCAGGTTGAAGTTTCTTGACATAAGCATCGCATCCCCAAACTTTTAAAAACGACAACTTAGGTTTCTTCCCAAACCATAATTCATACGGTGTCGTCTCAATGGATTTCCACGGAGCCCTATTTAAAGTGAATGCGGCAGTCTCTAACGCATATCCCCAAAATGATAGTGGTAGGTCGGTAAGAGACATCATAGATCGCACCATGTCCAACAGAGTGCGATTACGATGTTCGGACACACCATTACGCTGAGGTGTTCCAGGCGGCGTGAGTTGTGAAACAATTCCACATTTCCTTAAGTGCGTGCCAAATTCGTGACTCAAATATTCTCCCCCACGATCTGATCATAAGAACTTTATTTTCCTGTCACGCAGATTCTCAACCTCACTCTGAAATTCCTTGAACTTTTCAAAGGTCTCAGACTTGTGTTTCATTAAGTAGACATACCCATATCTACTTAAGTCATCCGTGAGGGTGAGAACATAGCGATAACCACCGCGAGCCTCAATGCTCATTGGACCGCACACATCAGCGTGTATGATTTCCAATAAGTTGGTTGCTCGCTCCATTGTTCCGGAGAACGGAGTCTTGGTCATTTTGCCCATGAGGCATGGTTCGCACGTGTCAAATGATTCATAATCAAGAGACTCCAAAAGTCCATCTGCATGGAGTTTCTTCATGCGTTTGACACCAATGTGACCAAGGCGGCAGTGCCACAAGTATGTGGGACTATCATTATCAACCTTACATCTTTTGGCATTCACACTATGAATATGTGTAACATCACGTTCGAGATTAAATAAGAATAAACCACTGACCAGTGGGGCATGACCATAAAACATGTCTCTCATATAAATAGAACAACCATTATTCTCAGATTTAAATGAGTAGCCATCTCGCATTAAATGAGATCCAGATACAATGTTCATGCTCAAAGCTGGTACTAAATAACACTTATTGAGGTTTAAAACTAATCCCGTAGGTAAATTTAGAGGTAGCGTGCTGACGGCGATCACATCGACCTTGGAACCATTCCCGACGCGCATCGTCACCTCGTCCTTCGCCAGTCTCCGCTTATTTCGCAGCTCCTGTTTTGAGTTACAAATATGAGCAACCGCACCGGTATCAAATACCCAGGAGCTACTACGAGCGCTGGTTAGGTACACATCAATAACATGTATATCACATATACCTTTGGTATTGCCGGCCTTCTTATCCGCTAAGTACTTGGGGCAGTTCCGCTTCCAGTGACCGTTTCCCTTACAATAAAAGCACTCAGTCTCAGGCTTGGGTCCATGCTTTGGATTCTTCCCGGCAACTGGCTTACTGGGCGCGGCAACTCCCTTGCCGTCCTTCTTGAAGTTCTTCTTACCCTTGCCTTTCTTGAACTTAGTAGTTTTATTCACCATCACCACTTGATGTTCCTTTTTGATCTCCACCTCCGCTGATTTCAGCATTGAATATACCTCAGGAATGGTCTTTTCCATCCCCTGCATATTGAAGTTAATCACAAAGCTCTTGTAGCTAGGTGGGAGCGACTGAAGGATTCTTTCAATGACTACATCATCCGGGAGATTAACTCCCAGCTGAGATAAGCGGTTGTGCAACCCAGACATTTTGAGTATGTGCTCGCTGACAGAACTATTCTCCTCCATCTTACAACTGTAGAACTTGTCGGAGACTTCATATCTCTCGACCCGGGCATGAGCTTGGAAAACCATTTTCAGCTCTTGGAACATCTCATATGCTCCGTGCTGCTCAAAATGCTTTTGGAGCCCCGGTTCTAAGCTGTAAAGCATGCCGCACTGAACCAGGGAGTAATCATCACTACGCGACTGCCAGGCGTTCATAATGTCTTGAGTTGCTAGGAAAACAGGTGCATCACCTAGCGGTGCTTCAAGGACATATGCTTTCTTGGCAGCTATGAGGATAATCCTCAAGTTACAGACCCAGTCCGTGTAGTTGCTACCATCGTCTTTCAGCTTGGTTTTCTCTAGGAACGCGTTGAAGTTGAGGGCAACATTAGCGTGGGCCATTTGATCTACAAGACATATTGCAAAGTTTTAGACTATGTTCATGATAATTAAGTTCATCTAATCAAATTATTTAATGAACACCCACTCAGATAGACATCCCTCTAGTCATCTAAGTGATACATGATCCGAGTCAACTAGGCCGTGTCCGATCATCACGTGAGATGGACTAGTCATCATCGGTGAACATCTTCATGTTGATCGTATCTTCTATACGACTCATGTTTGACCTTTCGGTCTTCCATATTCTGAGGCCATGTCTGTACATGCTAGGCTCGTCAAGTCAACCTAAGTGTATTGTGTGTGTAAATCTGGCTTACACCCGTTGTATGCGAACGTTAGAACCTATCACACCCGATCATCACGTGGTGCTTCGCAACAACGGACCTTAGCAACGGTGCACAGTTAGGGGGAACACAATTCGTGATATTTTAATGAGGGATCATCTTATTTATGCTACCGTCGTTCTAAGCAAATAAGATGTAAAAACATGATAAACATCACATGCAATCAAATAGTGACATGATATGGCCAATATCACTTTGCTCCTTTTGATCTCCATCTTCGGGGCACCATGATCATCATCGTCACCGGCATGACACCATGATCTCCATCATCGTGTCTTCATGAAGTTGTCTCGTCAACTATTACTTCTACTACTATGGCTAACGGTTTAGCAATAAAGTAAAGTAACTACATGATGTTTATGTTGACACACATGTCATAAATAAATTAAGACAACTCCTATGGCTCCTGGCGGTTGTCATACTCATCGACATGCAAGTCGTAATTCCTATTACAAGAACATGATCAATCTCATACATCACATATATCATTCATCACATCCTTTTGGCCATATCACATCACACGACACATGCTGCAAAAACAAGTTAGACGTCCTCTAATTGTTGTTGCAAATTTTTACGTGGATGCTATAGGTTTCTTAGCAAGAACGTTTCTTACTTACGCCAAAACCACAACGTGATATGCCAATTTCTATTTACCCTTCATAAGGACCCTTTTCATCGAATACGATACGACTAAAGTGGGAGAGACAGACACCCGCTAGCCACCTTATGCAACTAGTGCATGTCAGTCGGTGGAACCTGTCTCACGTAAGCGTACGTGTAAGGTCGGTCCGGGCCGCTTCATCCCACGATGCCGCCGAATCAAGATAAGACTAGTAACGGCAAGTAAATTGACAAAATCGACGCCCACAACAACTTGTGTTCTACTCGTGCATAGAAACTACGCATAGACCTAGCTCATGATGCCACTGTTGGGGATCGTTGCAGAAATTAAAAATTTTCTACGCATCACCAAGATCAATCTATGGAGCTTACTAGCAACAAGAGGGGAGTGCATCTTCATACCTTTGAAGATCGCGATGCGGAAGCGTTGCAAGAACGCGGTCGGTGGAGTCGTACACAAAGCGATTCAGATCGCGGCCGAATCCGATCTAAGCACCGAACAACGGTGCCTCCGCGTTCAACACACGTGCAGTCCGGTGACGTCTCCCGCGCCTTGATCCAGCAAGGAGAGAGGGAGAGGTTGGGGAAGACTCCATCCAGCAGCAGCACGACGGCGTGGTGGTGGTGGAGGAGCGTGGCACTCGAGCAGGGCTTCACCAAGCACTGCGAGAGACGAGGAGGGAGAGGGGTAGGGCTGCGCCAAGGGAGAGGGAGACTCGTGTCTCTGGCAGCCCCAAAACCCCCACTATATATAGGGGAAGGGGAGGGGGCCGGCCCCCTAGATCCATCTAGAGGGGGGGGGCGGACCCTCGGGGGGCAGAGGCCCCCTTAGGGTTTCCAACTCGGGGGGGCGCCCGCCCCCCGGGGGGTGGGGGGGGGGGGGCAGCGGCCCCCTAGGGTTTCCAACCCTAGGCGCCTTGGGCCCTTGGGGGGGGGGGGGGCGGGGCGCACCAGCCCACTAAGAGGCTGGTTCCCACCCAACTACAGCCCATTAGGTCCTTCGGGGCAGGTGGACCCTCCTGGTGGACCCCCGGAAACCCTTCGGTGTTCCCGGTACAATATCGATAAACCCCGAAACCTTTCCGGTGACTGAAACTGGACTTCCCATATATAAATCTTCACCTCCGGACCATTCCGGAAATCCTCATGACGTCCGGGATCTCATTCGGGACTCCAAAAAACATTCGGTAACCACGTACATCTATTCCCTATAACCCTAGCGTCATCGAACCTTAAGTGTGTAGACCCTACGGGTTCGGGAACTATGCAGACATGACCGAGACATCTCTCCGGCCAATAACCAACAGCGGGATTTGGATACCCATGTTGGCTCCCACATGTTCCACGATGATATCATCGGATGAACCACGATGTCAAGGATTCAATCAATCCCGTATACGATTCCCTTTGTCTACCGGTATAGCACTCGCCCGAGATTTGATCGTCGGTATACCGATACCTTGTTCAATCTCGTTACGGCAAGTCTCTTTACTCGTTCCGTAACACATCATCCCATGACCAACCCCTTAGTCACATTGAGCTCATTACGATGATGTCTTACCGAGTGGGCCCAGAGATACCTCTCCGTCATACGGAGTGACAAATCCCAGTCTCGATTCGTACCAACCCAACAGATACTTTCGGGGATACCCGTAGTGTACCTTTATAGCCACCCAGTTACGTTGTGACATTTGGCACACCAAAGCATTCCTACGGTATCCGGGAGTTGCACAATCTCATGGTCTAAGGAAATGATACTTGACATTAGAAAAGCTTTAGCAGACGAACTACACGATCTTGTGCTATGCTTAGGATTGGGTCTTGTCCATCACATCATTCTGCTAATGATGTAATCCCGTTATCAACGACATCCAATGTCCATGGTCAGGAAACCGTAACCATCTATTGATCAACGAGCTAGTCAACTAGAGGCTCACTAGGGACATATTGTGGTCTATGTATTCACACATGTATTACGATTTTCAATAACACAATTATAGCATGAACAATAGACAATTATCATGAACAAGGAAATATAATAATAACCATTTTTTTATTGCCTCTAGGGCATATTTCCAACAGCAGCACTGCCTCCCAATCCCGCACCCCCGCCGGTGCTCCACTTCTCCAGTGGTCGCCATCGTTGCCCGCCGGCGCCGTCACCATCTTCCCCGTGCGGTGGAGAAGAAGGCTCATCCTTCCAATGCTTCAAAAAGGGTCAAGCCCCTTCCTGGTCACCTACACATGCATAGCCTGACTGGTTGCTCCAACGCGCTCTCTAGCAGGAGGTCTCGGTTTCGATTCCCAGGCGGTGCATATTTTTGCTGGGGTCTTTTATTTGTTTTAGCGTGACAGTGATTGCAGGGCCCTACCTGTCATCCTCTAGTAACCCCTCCCTCCTTTTTATTTTTATTTTTAGCCCAGCGAGTTTCCATTTATGGCAAGTCCCTATTTTCCATTTCGGGAAAGTCCATATCTGGACGTTTCCAAATAAGGAAAATGCCATTTCTGTCATATTCCATTTAGGGCAGTTTTTAACTTATTGCACTTGTGATGATTTTTCTACAGCAACCCCAACATATTATATATGTTTTCGGGGTAGAAAAAATCCCACCAATCCAGTGGTGGCATTAGTTTATGCATTTGAGCAAGTTCATGAACATGTCATTTTACATCATGTTGCTGTTTCGTCTTTTATGTGTATATTCATGCGAATATGCTATATGGTTGTTTTGCACATGGATAGCTTCATTTTCATGTCTACTTCATGCTAGAAGTTGTTCCATGCCATTACATGCCTTGTAGTGAGTTAATCAAGCTTGTTAACAAGCCAACATGAATCTGTTTTTGCCATGTCCTGAAATTTCACCAAGTCTGAATCTGTTTATAAAACTTGCTATGTTTGCATGGATATAATCATATTTTCTGTGCCCTTTTGACTCATATTCCGTAAGGGAGTTTTGTTCTATGTCTTTAGTACTATCATGCCATGTCTTTGTTTGCCATGATATGTTCCTGTAGCATGTAGTTTGCCAGCTCTAAACATTGCTACCTGCTCCTGTTTTGCCATGTTTAGTATTTTTCCAAGTCTGTGAATCTGTTATCTTTTGCACTTTTGCCATGCTTGTTTGAACCTGCTCTGCGTGTGATTTAGCCGTAGCTCAGTGTTCAAGTTTTGTCAAGCATCTTGTATACATCACTGCCATATGCTTTGTTGTTATGTTGGAGTGCAGTAGTTTAGATTCGTGTTGCATTCTAGATGGCATCATGCTGTTAATCGCAGAATTGTGCCATCCTTGTTTTGCTTGCCATTTGCAAACCGTGTATCCGTTTCCGGTGATCTTTATATCGATTTCAACCGAAATCATCTCATCTTTCCAGCGGCACACTTGGTTTGCCAAGTTGATGCATTGTTCATCCTTTTCCTTCCGGAGCACGCTTATGCATTGCATATCTCATCTCGCATATCATGCCATATTTTGCATCATGTTGCTTATGCATTGCACCGTGATTGATTGTTGGCCCTTTGCTTGTGTTCTTGCTTTGGGTAGAGCCGGGAGACGAGTACGTGAACGAGGAACCTGTTGAGAACGCTTATGAGGATCAAGCTTTCGACAACTCTGAGAACTTTGCAGGCAAGATGACCATACCCTCGAAATCACTTCTATTTTTGCTTGCTAGTTGTTCGCTCTATTGCTTTGCCGCGCTACCTTCCAATTGCTATATCATGCCTCCCATATTGCCATGTCAAGCCTCTAACCCACCTTTCCTAGCAAACCGTTGTTTGGCTATGTTACCGCTTTTGCTCAGCCCCTCTTATAGCGTTGCTAGTTGCAAGTGAAGATGAAGTTGTTCCTTGTTGGAACATGGATATTGTTGGGATATCATTGTTATCTCTTATTTACTTTAATGCATCTATATACTTGGTAAAGGGTGGAAGGCTCGGCCTTATGCCTGGTGTTTTGTTCCACTCTTGCCGCCCTAGTTTCCGTCATACCGGTGTTATGTTCCTTGATTTTGCATTCCTTACGCGGTTGGGTGTTATGGGAACCCCTTGATAGTTTGCCTTGAATAAAACTCCTCCAGCAAGGCCCAACCTTGGTTTTACCATTTGCCTACCTAAGCCTTTTTCCCTTGGGTTCCGCGGACTCAAGGGTCATCTTTATTTTAAACCCCCGGGCCAGTGCTCCTCTGAGTGTTGGTCCAAACTAGAGCCCCTTGCAGCGCCGCCTCGGGGAAACTTGAGCTTGTGATGGGCTAGGTTGGGACACCCCTGCAGGGTATAAACTTTCGAGAGCCGTGCCCGCGGTTATGTGGCAGATGGGAATTTGTTAATGCCCGGTTGTAGAGAACTTGACACTTAACTTAATTAAACCGAATCAACCGCGTGTGTAGCCGTGATGGTCTCTTTTCAGCGGAGTCCGGGAAGAGAACAGGGTCTTGTGTTATGCTTGAACGTAAGTAGCTTCAGGATCACTTCTTGATCTTTTCTAGCTTCTCGACCCTGCGTTGCTTTTCTTCTCGCTCTCATTTGCGTATGTTAGCCACCATATATGCTTAGTGCTTGCTGCAGCTCCACCACATTACCCCTTTCCTACACATAAGCTTAAATAGTCTTGATCTCGCGGGTGTGAGATTGCTGAGTCCTCGTGACTCACAGATTCTACCAAAACAGTTGCAGGTGCCGAGGATACCAGTGCAGGTGACGCAACCGAGCTCAAGTGGGAGTTCGACGAGGACCTTGGTCGTTACTATGTTTCGTTTCCTGATGATCAGTAGTGCAGCCCAGTTGGGACGATCGGGGATCTAGCATTTGGGGTTGTCTTCTTTTATTTTGGTTCCGTACTCGGACCTTGATTGTACTTTGAATGATGTAAGTTTAATTTATGTATTGTGTGAAGTGGCGATTGTAAGCCACCTTTTTATCCCATTCTTGTTCATTACATGGGATTGTGTGAAGGTGACCCTTCTTGCGACAAAACTACCATGCGGTTATGCCTCCAAGTCATGCCTTGGCACGTGGGAGATATAGCCGCATCGTGGGCGTTACAAGTTGGTAATCAGAGCCATCCCCGACTTAGGAGCCCCCTGCTTGATCGAATCGCTGGCGTTGTTTAGTCTAGAACAAAAATGTTTTGAGTCTTAGGATTATATATATCGGAGAGTAGGATTCTTTTTACTCCTCAGTCCCTTCGTCGCTCTGGTGAGGCCTCCTGACGTAGATGTTTTTGACTTTCCTCTCCTCAAATTTCACTAATTTTTTTAAGGATCACGCGGGTATCATGGAATCGTTCCGATGGTTTTGTGACGAGAACATTGTTCTTGGTGCCTCCTGACATTTAGGGGTTGTGGCAGTGTCCCGGGGAGTTGAGCTCCGAGGTGTTGTCGTCACAATTTTATCGTTGCAGTTCTGGAATACCTGAGTTTCGCCGACATCAAAAATCTCTTTTATGCAGTTTGTTGGTGAGATCACCTCGACGCCACCCAGTACTGGGGCGGGAGTTCGGGAGTATTGCCATAACTCATATAACGGATGCTTTTCGAAGGTTGAGGTACACGATTTCCGGAGTTTTCTTGGTTATGTGTTGACGGATGGATACAACTGGATCTAGGGATTGTTAGTTTGGGTGAGATATATTGCGTCCCCTGTATCCCCAACACCTGATTGCATAACCAGAAAGTTTCGGGAGTTTATAGGTGGGAATTCAAGTAGCTCTAGCATTTCTTCCCACAGATATTTGGTTGGTGATTGGGTAATCCTTACCACTTATCTGTTCCATTCGTACCTTGGTATTTCTTTCATCAATCTCTTATCAAGTGGCTTCTCACCTTAATGGACGTGTGATGTTAACTTTGGAATTCATTCGTTCATCCTTGTCCGAATGTTTATTGTGAAGACTATATGTTGCAATTTCTATCCGTTGATTCAACTTGTCTATCTGTCTATCAAGATGCTAACGGATGTCACCCTCTTCAGGATGGCTCTGCCAACGCGTCAGAATCCAGAACGCAATGATGGGAGTCAGGCAAACCCTCCGCCACCTCCTCCGCCTCCGGAGGCATGGCAAGCTATCATGGCAGCCACCAACGCCAACACTCAGATGCTTTTGCAACTCTTGAAAGAGCGCAACCAAGGGCAAGGCAACCAAGGAAATCAAGGCCAATGCAACAATCATCCTCAGTTTGCTACCCTCAACCAGTTCCTCGCAAACCAGCCGAAGTCCTTCAGCAACTATGTCGAGGCCACAGACGCTGATGATTGGCTCGTGGACATTTGCAAACATTTTGAATGTAGCAATGTCAGACCTGAGGACTTTGTCAAGTTTGCTTTGTTTCAACTCAAGGATCAAGCTGCTGAGTGGTATCAACAATACAGAGATTCCAGAGGAGGTCGAGTGATTACCTGGGATGATTTCCGCCGAGACTTCAAAGCTCATCACATTCCACAAAGTGTTGCTGAGAGCAAGTGTGAGGAGTTCCGCAGTCTCAAGCAAGGCAGCATGTCCGTGTATCAATACAACATCCAGTTTCAGAAACTTGCTCGCTTCGCTAAACAAGACGTTCCTGATGAAAAGAGCATGATCTATCAATTCAGAGGTGGCCTTAGAGAAGATCTGTAGTTAGCTCTCGTTCTTGTTGAGTCGGCTGAGTTTGATCAATTCTATAACATGGCACTAAAGCAAGAAGTTGCCCAGCTCAAGTGTGAGGCATCTAAGAAGAGAGTCAGGGACGCAGTTCAGTCTTCTTCTTCCTCACTAGTGGCAGCTACGCAACAGAAGTTTTGGCTTCCTCCACCTCCTCCGCTTCGTCAGCCTTATCAACACAAGAACAAAGGTGGCCATGGATCTTCCCACCCACCCAACCCAGGCTATCAGAACAAGTCTCAGACTCAAGCTCCAAGGTCAAGTGCTCCTTATCATCGTCCGCTCTCACAGGTGACTTGCAACAAATGTCAGCAGAAAGGTCACTATGCGAACAAGTGCTTCAACCAAAGGCGCCTTCCGTCTCCTCCTCCTGTGAGATCTTCCAGCAATGCAGTGATCAAGCATAATTCCAAGTTTGCAAAGGTCAACATGATGAACGCAGCTCAGGCAGAGGATTCTTCAGAAGTGATCATGGGTAACCTCCCTGTTAATGATATGCCTGCAAAAGTCTTATTTGATACTGGTGCATCGCATTCTTTCATTTCAAGACCTTTTGTGGCTATGCATGATTTGGTTACTCAAGTATTGCCGAGACCTTTGTCTATTGTTTCTCCGGCTCGACAAATGTCTTCTCGAGTATTCGTTCCGGATTCCGTTATCAAAATGGGAAACTATAAATTTCTGTCTTCTCCAATTGTTCTTGGTGACTCGGATATTGATCTAATTCTCGGCATGGACTGGTTTTCCAAGCACAAGGCTCAGCTTGATTGTGCTGCCAGGCAGATTCAATTGACACACTCTTCTGAGGATGTGATCATCTATGCCGCTCGTGATGAAACCATTCGACTATTTTCTCTCAATGAGAAGGGCAAGTTGAATGCCATCTCTCAGATTCCAGTCGTTTGTGAATATCAAGACGTCTTTCCAGAAAAGCTTCCGGGAATGCCTCCTCATCGGCCAGTGAATTCGTTATCGATCTTGAGCCCGTTACAGCACCTGTTTGCAAGCGTCCTTACAAGCTTGGACCAGAGGAGTTGAAGGAATTGAAGAAACAACTCAATGAACCAGAGCGTCTGGGTCTGATCAGACCGAGTTCATCTCCATGGGGTTGTGGTGTTCTTTTTGTCCAGAAGAAGGATGGCACGGACCGACTTTGCGTCGATTACCGCCCATTGAACAAGAAGACTATCAAGAACAAGTACCCACTTCCCAACATCAATGAGCTATTCGAGCAACTTAAAGGTTCAAAAGTATTCTCCAAGATTGACCTTCGTATGGGTTATCATCATATTCGCATTCGTGAACAAGATATCCCCAAGACAACATTCAGAACTAGCTTTGGTTCCTATGAATATACTGTCATGTCTTTCGGCCTTGTCAATGCTCCTCCAACATTCTCTCGAGTGATGAACTTCATCGTCAACCCCTACACAAACGAATTCGTCCTAGTGTATCTCGATGATATCTTGGTCTTCTCCAAGAATAAGAAGGATCATGCCAAACATTTGCGATTGGTGCTCGACAAGCTCAGAGAGTATCAATTCTATGCGAAGTTTTCCAAATGTGAGTTTTGGCTTGATGAAGTTCTTTACCTTGGTCATATCATCTCCACCAAGGGCACTGCTGTTAATCCAGAGAGGGTTTCTACAATTGTGAACTGGGAACCTCCTCAGAATGTCAAGCAGCTCCGCAGTTTTCTGGGACTTGCAAGCTATTGCCGAAGATTCGTTGAGAATTTCTCTAAGATTGCAAGGCCTCTTTCCAACCTCCTCTAGAAGCATGTGAAGTATGTCTGGACTCATGAGTGTGATGTTGCTTTCAACACCCTCAAAGAGAAGCTTGTCTCAGCTCCTGTCTTAACTCCTCCTGATGAATCCAAACCATTCAAAGTTTTCTGTGATGCTTCTCTTCAAGGTCTCGGTGCTGTGTTAATGCAAGAGAAGAAAGTTGTGGCCTATACCTCTCGTCAGTTGAATCCCAACGAAAAGAACTACCCCACTCACGATCTTGATTTGCCGGCAGTTGTCCATGCATTAATAACATGGAGACATCTCTTGTTGGGAAGGAAAGTAGACATATTCACCGATCACAAGAATCTCAAGTATATCTTCACTCAACCCAACCTCAACCTCAGGCAAACTCGATGGGTCGAAATGATTCAAGAGTACAATCCGAGTATTGAATATACTCCAGGCAAGGCCAATGTCATTGCAGATGCTTTAAGCAGGAAGGCTTACTGCAACAGCTTAATTCTCAAGCCCTTCCAACCGGACCTTTGTGAAGCTTTCCGCAAACTGAATCTCCAAGTTGTTCCTCAAGGTTTTCTTGCCAACCTCCTAGTCTCTCCTACTTTGGAAGATCAAATTCGTGAGGCACAACTCTTGGATACCATGGTGAAGAAGGTGAAACATGGTATTGACAAGGGCATTTCCAAATACAAGTGCTATCGCATTGATGACAAAGACACTCTATTCTTCGAGGATCGAATTGTGGTTCCTAAAGGTGATCTAAGGAAAGTCATTATGAACGAGGCACACAATTCCCTTCTATCCATTCATCCTGGAAGTACGAAGATGTACCATGACCTCAAGCAGTCGTATTGCTGGACTCGAATGAAGCGAGAAATTGCTTAATTCGTAAATGAATGTGACATCTGCAGAAGGGTGAAAGCAGAACACCAACGACCAGCTGGTCTCCTCCAACCTCTTGCTATTCCAGAATGGAAGTTTGATCATATCGAGATGGACTTCGTTACTGGATTTCCCAAGTCCAAGCGTGGGAATGATGCTATTTTCGTTGTCATCGACAAGCTTACCAAAGTGGCTCATTTCCTTCCAATCAAAGAATCTATCACAACAGCTCAGTTGGCAGAGCTATACACCTCCAGAATTGTCTCCTTGCATGGTATTCCGCAATTGATCTCTTCAGACCGCAGAAGCATTTTCACCTATAAGTTCTGGGACTCCTTTCAGAAGGCCATGGGCACCAACATTCGCTTCACCACAACTTTCCATCCTCAAACAAGTGGCCAAGTCGAGCGAGTCAATCAAATCCTTGAAGATATGCTCAGAGCTTGTGTCGTTTCCTTCGGTATGAAGTGGGAAGATTGCCTCCCATATGCCGAGTTCTCCTACAACAACAGCTTCCAAGCAAGTGCGGGCAAGGCCCCATTTGAAATTCTCTATGGCAGGAAGTGTCGTACTACTCTCAATTGGTCCGAGACAGGTGAACGCCAACTTCTTGGAAACGACTTGATCATAGAAGCCGAAGAAATGTGCAAAGTCATTCGTGAGAATCTCAAAGCCGCGCAATCGCGCCAGAAGAGCTATTATGATGACAAGCACCGTGATGTGGGTTTTGAAATCGGAGACCATGTCTACCTCCGCGTCTCTCCAATGAAAGGCACTCGATGCTTCGGTATCAAAGGGAAGCTTGCCCCGAGATACGTGGGTCCTTTCAAGATCATTGGCAAAAGAGGCGACCTCGCCTATCAACTTGAGCTTCCCTCCAACTTCGCAAACGTGCACGATGTGTTCCATGTGTCATAGCTTCGCAGGGGTTGTGGGTTTTTTTCTACCAATGGGAGCTTTCCCTTCACCGCCCCCAAAAAAAATGAAAGAAACAAACGTATTCAATAAGCAAACTCTTCATAGACAAACTTGGGGTTTGCGAGCCAAGGTAAGATCGGCTCGGGTAAAATACCGGTACTCTATTCCATAAGAGTGGAATAGGAAATTAAGATGAGGCCAAGGCGAAGATTGAATCACTTAGCCAACATCCAGAAGCTATTGGCACTTTGTTGAATCGAAATAAAGAATACCAGGGTCTACTCGATGTTAATTAGGCGTAAATGAAACTTTAGAAAAAATCTCGTAAAACAAAAAATAAAAAAAATGAAAGGATAATAAGAAAATTCCAAAAAAGGAGAACTAATTAAAAAGATTTTATTTTGATTTTCCCATCAGTTCTTTTCAATTTCGATTATCTATATATTAGTTCATTTCTATTTCTAGTGCTTCAAGACGCCTGAGCGCACTATCAACTTCGAAGAGATTGACCTCCAAGAAGATCTGTCTTATCATGAGCACCCCGTTGCTATTCTTGAAGAAACTGAGAGCAAGATTCGCAACAAGTCAACCAAATTCCTGAAAGTTAAGTGGCCGCACCATTCCGACCGAGAAGCCACCTGGGAGCGCGAGGATCACCTCCGTTCCGAATATCCGGAGTTCTTTCAGTCCTAGATCTCGGGACGAGATCCTCTTGTAGTGGAGGAGAGTTGTAACACCCCAGATGTAAAACTTCCATATTTGGCAATATATCCATGTTTATCTCCATCCAATTCCTTTCGGGGTTCCATCTTTTGGTCTCTTTTTGCTTTGTTATGTTGTTCTACTCATTTCATTGCCATGCTTACCTTGTCATATTGCATTAGTGCTTCTTGTCGTATTCCTTTTAGCCATCATATGTTTGCATCATGTGCATATCAATGTTGTGTTGTGCTTATGTCTACTTGCATTTCCATGATATGCATGCATGATATGCTGTTGCATGTTCTATGTGTGATCCATGCATCACCACCTCTCCTTCTCTTTCTTTCTTTTGCAAGTTCCATTTTACCCTCCTCCATTAATGTTCAACTTTCCCTCAATATTCTATCACCATGTCACTTACCTCTCTGCCAAATTTCAGCTCCATCTAAATTGTTTTGGTTAGGTTAAAAAATGCCTCAAGTTTGAATTATATTCAAACTTGTTTTATTTTTATACCTCTAAAAATGCCCAACTCAATTTTATCAAATAGAGCATAATTCTAGGAGCTGGAGGGTATTTTTTTTATATCTGCAAAGCTCCTCTCCTAGCCCCCTGGCTTTTTTTCTTTTCTTCAGCTGGGTATTTAGATAAACAGATTTTAGAAAGAAAAGAGATGGGAGACTTACCTCTCCTTACCTGGGCCCTTTTTCCCTCCAACTGGCCAGCCCAGCCAGTACAGCCATCCAGCCCGCGAGCAACAGGAGCATCATCTCCCCTGTACGGCAGCTCATCCACAGGAGCCACGTCGGCGCGCCGGGTGATTTGACGGCCGTCCTGCACCCTAGGAGCCTATAAAGCATGTCCAAACCCTACCCCGGCCTCCCCTCGACCTTTTCAGACCCTCTCCTTCCCTCGCCGCCGGCAGGTAAGGCTAGCCACGCCAACGCCGTCGCCCTGCCCACCATGCTCCGGCCGAGCTTGAGCTAGAGCTCGGAGTAGCTCGTCGCCGCGCCTCCGACCCCATCGGCCACCGTGGAGAGGAACTCCAAGTACCTCACCGTCTCCTACCTCGATGCACCCGACGCCACGGCCCCTGGATCTACCTCCCCGTCGTCCTCTGCTTCCATCTTCTTCTCGGTCAGGACCGCGCCAAGGTTCAGAGGTCGACTGCGTCGCCGTAGGCTCGTCTCCGTCACCGTCTTCTTGTCCTAGGGTAAGGAGGTATACCCGGCTTCCTCAATCCTCCCTCTCAACGCTGGATGATCCCCGTAGGAGATGCTAGGATCGCGCCTTCGCCATGATCTCGATGCTCCGGAGAAGCCTGAATTTTGATGTAGTTGCTGCTCTACCGTAGCGAGCTCGAGTGTTCCCCGTTCTGGATCCCCTCGCGCACCACGACCTGCTCGCACCCTCGCAGGAGAGCAGCGTCCCGCATCCCGTGCTTGTGCCGCAACTCGCCTCCGCTTAGCCTCGCTTTCACTTCGCCTCGCTGCACCTAGCCGCCATGGACGCAAGTTCATGTGAGCGCACACCCACACATGCGTGCCTGCACACGCACGATCAGTAGCAGCACTGCCTCCCAATCCCGCACCCCCGCCGGTGCTCCACTGCTCCAGTGGTCGTCGTCGTTGCCCGCCGGCGCCGTCACCATCTTCCCCGTGCAGTGGAGAAGAAGGCTCGTCCTTCCAATGCTTCAAAAAGGGCCGAGCCCCTTCCAGGTCACCTACGCATGCATAGTCCGACTGGTTGCTCCAGCGCGCTCTCTAGCAGGATGTCTCGGTTTCGATTCCCAGGCGGTGCATATTTTTTCTGGGGTCTTTTATTTGTTTTAGCATGACACTGATTGCAGGGCCCTACATGTCATCCTCTAGTAACCCCTCCCTCCTTTTTATTTTTATTTTTAGACCAGCAAGTTTCCATTTATGGCAAGTCCCCGTTTTCCATTTCGGGCAAGTCCATATTTGGAAGTTTCCAAATAAGGAAAATGTCATTTCTGTCATATTCCATTTAGGGCAGTTTTTAACTTATTGCACTTGTGATGATTTTTCTACAGCAAACCCAACATATTATATATGTTTTCGGGGTAGAAAAAATCCCACTAATCCAGTGGTGGCATTAGTTTCTGCATTTGAGCAAGTTCATGAACATGTCATTTTACATCATGTTGTTGTTTTGTCTTTAATGTGTATATTCATGCAAATATGCTATGTGGTAGTTTTGCACATGGATAGCTTCATTTTCATGTCTACTTCATGCTAGAAGTTGTTCCATGCCATGATATGTCTTTTAGTGAGTTAATCAAGCTTGTTAACATGCCAACATGAATCTGTTTTTGCCATGTCCTGAAATTTCACGTCTGAATCTGTTTATAAAACTTGCTATGTTTGCATGGATATAATCATATTTTCTGTGCCCTTTTGACTCATATTCCGTAAGGGAGTTTTGTTCTATGTCTTTAGTACTATCATGCCATGTCTTTGTTTGCCATGAGATGTTCCTGTAGCATGTAGTTTGCCAGCTCTAAACATTGCTACCTGCTGCTGTTTTGCCATGTTTAGTATTTTCTCCAAGTCTGTGAATCTGTTATCTTTTGCACTTTTGCCATGCTTGTTTGAACCTGCTCTGCGTGTGATTTAGCCGTAGCTCAGTGTTCAAGTTTTGTCAAGCATCTTGTATACATCACTGCCATATGCTTTGTTGTTATGTTGGAGTGCAGTAGTTTAGATTCGTGCTGCATTCTAGATGGCATCATGCTGTTAATCGCAGAATTGTGCCATCCTTGTTTTGCTTGCCATTTGCAAACCGTGTATCCGTTTCCGGTGATCTTTTATATCGATTTCAACCGAAATCATCTCATCTTTCCAGTGGCATACTTGGTTTGCCAAGTTGATGCCTTGTTCATCCTTTTCCTTCCGGAGCACGCTTATGCATTGCATATCACATCTCGCATATCATGCCATATTTTGCATCATGTTGCTTGTGCATTGCACCGTGATTGATTGTTGGTCCTTCGCTTGTGTTCTTGCTTTGGGTAGAGCCGGGAGACGAGTACGTGAATGAGGTGTCGGGTGGTTGGTGCGACATATGCCAAGGGATGGCTTATCATTGTGGGAGCCAATAAAACGTTGCCGGTGCCTGGAAACGGGATGAGGCGAAGACATGCATGCCGGCGAATCTTACCCAGGTTCGGGGCTCTCCGAGGAGATAACACCCCTAGTCCTGCTCTGCGGGGTCTCCGCATGATCACTAGATCGATAAAGGGTAGCTACAATCGCTCCTAGAGCTGTTGGGATCAAGGGAGAAGAAGAACAAGGCTAGCTCCTGCTTCTCTCTATCTATGGTGTGTGTGCTATGCGTGGGTGTTAACCTAGAAGCCAACTATGCTCCAAGGCCAATCCAGAAGCCAACCCTTTGCATGGGTGCTCCGGGGGGTTTATATAGGCCTACCCCCCGGGGGTACAATGGTAATCCGACTGGGATCTGGTCCCAGCCGTTAGTGTCTACGCTCGCCGGCTTCTCCGCCGGCTGCTGGGTCCCGCCGGCTGCCGGCTACTTGGTCGACAGGCCGGTCCCACCGCCTAGGGTTTTGTCGGCGGCTGCTTACTGTAGCCGCGCCTCTGATGATGAGGGCTTTGTCGAGGTGAGCATGGCTACAGTGGGCCGCCTCGGGGGCTATCACTGTAGCCTCACCTCGTCTTGTCTCCTTAATGGGGCTCCTGCTTCGAGGAAGGGAGTAGCCGGCTATACTCTTGGCCGACTAGGAAAAGCCGGGCCGCCTTCACGCCTCTCTCTGGCTGAAGGGGCCCGCAGTCCTTGGGCCGTACAGGAGTGGGTCGTGGATGACGTCGAGGCTAGCATGGCTACAGTGCCGAGCCGCACGGGAGACGTCCCTCCCGTACGGCCTCCTGTAACCATGCCCGCCTCGGGCTTCGGGGGTCGTGAGCCGCACTGTGGCCAT
Source organism: Aegilops tauschii subsp. strangulata (assembly GCF_002575655.3). Lineage (NCBI taxonomy): Eukaryota > Viridiplantae > Streptophyta > Magnoliopsida > Poales > Poaceae > Aegilops > Aegilops tauschii. Next base: position 317,047,760 of record NC_053037.3, on the reverse strand, counting down.
ACCCCGTCAGGTCGCCGTTATGTAGGAGTGGTTGTGGTCTTGGCCGGCTTCTAGGAGTCAGCGTCCTTCTTGGCCGGCTTCTTAGAGTCGGCCACCCCCCAGTCGTCCTAGGGAGGAGTCGGTGAGGCTGGGTTGCCTTCCGGGAGTCGGCTTTAGTGGTAGCCGGCCAGGGAAGGCGGCCCAAGTGCTTGGAGTGCTTGAAGGCCCAAAGGCCTGATAAATTTTCTGAAGAGCCAGGGGTAGTCGGCTAGGCTACCCATGGCCATTTACTCCGACAGTAGTCCCCGAAGCTGATTGGGCTTCGAGGTGGAGTGGGGTTCAAGAAGCTCGATCAGCTTCCTATCGTGACGAGCCGGCAGCTGGGAGCCGGCCTTGGTCAGGCGTGCCGCCTTAGTCGAATTCTTCTAGAGTCGGGGGGGGGGGGGGGGCGGGAACCCGCAGGTACGTGCACCGGGCCGCGGGCCGGCCTCGGGCCGTTAGCGTGCCACGTGGCCGGAAAGCCTGCCAGCCCACGCGCGTGACGGGACGTCGCTGCAGGGAGGGGGCCCGCCACGTCCGCGCCCCGGCCCAGGCGCGGATCCTTTGTATCCCGAAACTGCCCGCACGTTCCGTGCGGCAGTTTCGGCTCGCACTTATGCGTAATAAACGCGAGACGTGGGGGGAGTGGGCGCAGTTAATCCCACGTCTCCCCCCACATCCGGCCTCTTCGGCCGCGTGAGGCTATAAGTAGGGGGAGGTGGAGGGCGGCAGGCCCTCGCACGCTCCTCCTACTTCCACCGTCTTCTTGCCTTGCTCGTTCTCGCGTCAGCGCCTCGCCGTCGCGCTCTTCCTCCGCACGCTCCTCCGCCGCCATGCTTGCTTCCGCTATGCCTCCCCACGTAGAGCAGCTTGGCGGGGATTGGGATGGCTCCATCGTCCATAACGACCACATCAACTTCCTCCGCGACACCCGGCGTCTGCCCAGCGCGGACAAGGTGGAGGTCCGCCTCGCGCCGGAGAAGGAAGTCAGGCCGGCGCCGCGGGAGGGCGAGCGGGTGGTCTTCCGCTCGCACTTCCTGCGCGGCTTCGGCCTGCCAGTGAGCGCCTTCTTCCGCTCCTGGCTGGAATTCTATCAGCTCCAGCCGCACCACCTCACCCCCAACGCGGTGGTGCTGCTGTCGGCCTTCGTTACCCTGTGCGAGGGCTATCTTGGCGTCCTCCCCACCCTCGAGCTCTGGGGGGAGTTCTTCCAGTCGAAGCTGGGCACGCGCGTGCGGGGCGTGCCGGCTCAGACCGGCGCCTTCATCGCGTCGCGGAGATCAGGCGCCGACAACCCCTTCCCCGTCACCACGCTGATCCAATCGGTGAAGAAGTGGCAGAAGTCATACTTCTACGTGCGGAGCATCGCTCCCCGGGGCGACTACCTCAACCTGCCGGCCTACGTGGCCGGCCCACCGGCGGGCAGGCTGCCCCAGTGGTCCTTCCGGGCCGTGACGCTGTCGCAGGGAGGAAACGCCGCCATCGCCCGCCTGCGGGTGATGGTCCAGTCGGAGGGCCTGACGGGGCCCGACCTCCTGGCCGCGTTCGTCACGCGCCGGGTCCTTCCGCTCCAGAGCCGGCCTCATCTGATCTGTCAGATGAGCGGCCAGCTCGATCCGAGCCGGATGTGCACCAAGGAGATGCCGCAGCCCGACGCCGCCGACATGGTGAATTACCTTGCCAACTGCCAACTTTCCGAAGACTGGCAATTCGGCAAGGAGCCATACAGCCGCGCCAATCCTCCGCCTACGGTACGCTCCCCTCGTCTCTTTCTCTCTCTCTCTCTCTCTCTCTCTCAGCTTTGTCGCCGAGTTCCTCTAGGCCGACACTAACTCAGACGGCTTGCTCTTTTGACAGAGTCCTCTGCTTCGGCCGGCCGGTGGGGCAGACGTGGAGCGCCGCTTCGTCCCCGACCGGACCGAACACGACCAGGAGGACCCCGACCTGGGGGCGGTCCATATGGAGGATGCCGCCGAGCCGGCCGGCGGCCAAGCCGGCGGCGAAGCAGGCGGCTCCGGGTTCACCGCTACCTTCGACGACTGGCCGGACGAGGACGAAGCCGTCCCGCATCGCCAGCCGGCATCCGTACGCGGCGCGGGCTCCTCCGACGCGCAGCCTGCTCGGGGTAGAGGCCAGAAACGTCGCGCCACCCAGGGCATGTTCGGTAGCCGGATGAAGAAGCCCAGGGGTGGGGCGGCGGCCACCAGGCGGGAAGAGGCGGCCGCGAAGGCGGCTCGCTTCCGCAAAGTGGTGAAACAGCCGCAGAATGTGTTGGCGTAAGTTCTCTCTTTCCATGTACTGTCCTTCTTTCTTTCCTTTGGTGGTTCTTGAATCTTCGTCTTCTTTTTCAATGGTCAAAGCTCCGCTGTCACTTGAGCGGGCGGCTGCCGGCTCTGTCGTCGAGTCACCAGGGGGCTCTGGGAGCACCACCCGCCGCGTGGATCCCCGCGCCGCCCTCCTGGAGGCGACGGAAAGGAACACGCGGGAGGCGCGGGAGGAGCAGGAAGCGCGGGAGGCGGAGGCACGGAGGGCAGCCACCGCCCAGGCAGCTCGGGAGGAGGAGGCGGCGAAGGCGCTCGCCGAGGCCGCAGCCAAGGCCCAGGCAGAGGCCGAGGCCGAAGCGGCGGCAGGGGAGGCTTTGATGGTCACCCCCCTGCGCACCATGGCGCCCGGGGACGTGGATCCCTCGCCAGGGGGAGCCAGCGGTTCCCAGCCGGGGCTGGGAGGAAGCGGCGACGACGTCGTCATCTTGGGGGAGGCGCCGGGGCCGACTCCTCCGACTAGGGCGACCCAAGGCCGCCAGCCTGAGCCTGCGCCCGCACAGTCGGCGGAGGGCGAGCCGGCCGCGGGGGTTGAGGTGGCGGTCCGGGTTCCGCCAAGCCGGCGTGCAGGGAAGGCCGCGTCTGAACCGCAGAAGGCTGCGTCGGAGCCACAGCCGGCCGTGGGCTCCAGCTCGTCGGCCCGAGACGCGGAGGCGGCCAGCGCTACCTCGGGGTGGACGCCGGGTGGAGGGTCAGCCGTGGTGAACGTCGCTGCACAAGACGTCCGGACCCGGCTGCAAAGCCAAGCCGCGGCGCTGAGGCAGTTCACCGACGAATTCCTCGCCACGCGGGCAGCCATCCAGGTTAGTATTCTCATCTTGTTCTTTCTTGAACTTGATTTCTCTCGTGGGGGCGCATCAGCGCACCCACTGGGTGTAGTCCCCGAGTTCCGAGTCGGCTGCTGAGTAGGCGGCTTGGAACTTCTTGGAGATTTTGTTTTTGCTGCTTTTGTTCTCACGTCGGTCTTCTGTCCGTCTTGCAGGACTACCACAACCTCCGAGCGGCCGCCTTCAACTCCCAGGCTCGGGAGCTGACTCAGAAGACCGCCGATCTTACTGAAAGCCGAGGTATGTGACTTGATCTTTATCTCATGTGGGGGCGCGTCAGCGCACCCACTGGGTGTAGTCCCCGAGATTTGGGCCGACTGCTGAGCAGTCGGCTCGGATCTTCCTTGATGATTTCTCATTGTTCTTCTTCTTCTTCTATCTCTGCAGCGGCCAACGCCGGTCTGAGGGCACAGCTGGGGGAGTCCCAAACTGCTCTTCGTGCCAAGGACGCGGAGCTCGCCGCCTTGGTGCAGGAGCGCGACCGCCTGGTCAAGAAGCTGGCCGACCAGGAGGAAGGCCACCAGGCGGCGCTGAAGGCTGTGCAAGATCGCGAAGCCACCCTCCAGGCCGAGTTCAAGACGGAGGCGGCCGGCTGGGCAGAGGCCAGGCAGACTCTGGTCTCCGGCTATGGCCAGATCGAGGATCTGGTTTATGGTAAGTCGTCTACCCCTTCGTCCTTTCTTGCCATCTGCCATTTTGACTTGTTTTTCTGATTTTGGTGTTTTTCTTTCCTTTTCTTCTTCGCGCAGAGTACTTCCCCGGCTATTCCACTGCCGCCAACCAGGCCATCGAAGCCCGTCGCCAGGCGAAGAGGCAAGCCGGCTTCGAGATCTCGCCAACCGCCGGCCGCTCGCTGGAGGAACAGCTCCTGGCGATCCAGGCTCGCATCCAGCCGGCTCACAGGCTGCTCCGCCGGCTTCAGCGCACGGGATCGCAGGTCTTGGCCGCCCTCTGGCCCGGCCAAGTGGTCCCTCGCACCCCCAGTCGGACCGCCGACTGGCTGGAGGTGGCAGTCGGCCGCTTCGAGGCTTGGAAGGCGTCAGCGGCTCGCTCCGGCGCCAGGCGGGCGCTGGAGTTCGTCAAGGCCTGGTATCCCGGCCTGGACCTGGACCAGCTGGCGACCTGGCGGCAGCAAGCCGACACGGAGCTGGAGCCGGCGGCCGGCCATCATTCGGCGGGCTTCAGCGATCGCCGACTACACCGACACCAACGTCTTCGCCCCCGAGGTGGACGACAATGGAGTCGCCCAGCCGGAAGATTGGTTCGGGCTGGACCCGGCGTATGGCGAGGACTCGGCGGAGGAGATCGACTCCAGCGACGAGGGCGAAGAGGAGGAGGAGGAGGGTGAAGACGCCGAGCCGGTTGGTGGAGTAGCCGGCCAGCCTGACCGCGCCTCCAGCACTATGTCACGTGCGAGTGCGTCTCCTGCCGCGGGAGGTGGTCAAGCCGGGACCAGCTAGGCGGCCACTCCTTCAGCCGGCGAGCTGCCTTCACCGACCAGCTCGGTCTCCAAGTCGCGCCTTAGTCTTCTTTCTTTTGTTTTCCTGTCTTGTTACTTTTGAACAATGTTTGGTTAAGTCTGCAAAATTCCACCCACTGGGTGTATTCAAACTTAAGTCTGTTGCCGGCCTGTGGGCGGCTTTATGTATATAAGTTATGCAATCGGTCTTTCCTTGTACTTTCGCTTTTTGTCCTTCTGCTTTTTTCCTTTGCCGCCCTCCCTTGGTTGCCGCCTCCCTAGTCAAATAGTTGCTCTGCAATCTGTAGCCGGGGAGTGCCTGGCCGATTGGGGAGGGGGAAGTACTTTTAGCTCTGCCGGACTTAAGCTAAGTTTTTTAGGAAGCCGGCCACCCGGCTGCTGTGACAGCCGGCAGGCATATATGGAGGCCGTCTTTTTGCTATATAGGTTAGTTGTTCCTTAGCCGTTTTTCGTGTGGGCGTCCTTTCTGTCTTCTCTCTTGCTAGTCGGACAGTCAGTTCTTTGAGCTGCGACTTTCAACAAGAGAGGACTTGGGAGCCGGCGCACTACTTTGCTGACTTCGGGAAGAACTTAGAATATAGCTCAAGGCGGCCAGTCCCCGGGCCGACTAGTCGGACCCGGTGCCGGACAAGAATTCAAAATGTAATAATACATTCATGGATATGACACTCGTCATTCATAGATAAATAAAAGGCAGTCCCCGAGTACTGTTCGGGGGGCCTGTTGGTTTGTAACTTAATACAAAAGGGGTAGCGTGATACATATTGCTTTTCAGCTGTAAAATCGTCTTAGGAGGTTTGCGTTCCATGGTCGCTCCGACTCCTTGCCGGAGTCGTCTCTCTTGCGTGCTCTTGGCTTTTGCGCGTCGATCAAGTAGTAGGAGTCGTTGCTGAGTGCCTTGCTGACGACGAAGGGGCCTTCCCAAGGGGCCGAGAGCTTGTGCAGGCCGGCTGTTCGCTGGATCAGCCGGAGCACAAGGTCGCCCTCTTGCAAGGATCTTGGCTTGACCTTGCGGTTGTAGTAGCGGCGCAGGCCTTGCTGGTAGATGGTGGACCGGCTGAGGGCTAACAGCCGGCCTTCTTCCAGTAGGTCGACGCCGTCTTCTCTTACTTCTTTAGCTTCCTCCTCCGTGTACATGGTGATCCGAGGCGAGTCGAACTCGATGTCTGTTGGGATGACAGCCTCGGCACCGTACACAAGGAAGAATGGAGTGAAGCCAGTTGACTTGTTGGGTGTAGTGCGCAGACTCCAGAGGACAGCCGGCAGCTCTTCGAGCCAGCAGCCGGCCGATCGCTCCAGTGGTACAACCAGTCGGGGCTTGATGCCGGAAAGGATAAGTCCATTTGCTCGCTCGACCTGGCCGTTTGACTGCGGCTGGGCAACGGACGCTAAGTCCAGTCGGATGCCCTGCGTCACGCAGAAACGTGCCAGTGCGCCTTTGGCGAAGTTCGTGCCGCTGTCGGTGATGATGCTGTGCGGCACGCCGTACCGAGTAGTGATGTCGGTGATGAATGTCACGGCAGTCGGCCCGTTCAGCTTCTTAATTGGCTTGGCTTCAATCCACTTTGTGAACTTGTCCACAGCAACGAGTAGATGTGTCAAGCCACCGCGGGCTGTCTTGAAAGGGCCCACCATGTCCAGTCCCCAGACGGCAAAAGGCCAGGTGAGGGGAATGGTCTTGAGGGCAGAAGCCGGCAGGTGTTGTTTGGAACTGAAGACTTGACATCCTCTGCAGCTCTTGACTATTTCTTTAGCATCCTCCAAGGCAGTCGGCCAGAAGAACCCATAGCGGAAAGCCTTGGCCACGAGGGATCTTGAGGCGGCGTGATGGCCGCATTCGCCTTGGTGGATGTCTTTGAGGATTGCCACTCCTTTTTCTGGCTCGACGCAACGCTGGAAGACTCCAGTGACACTGCGCTTCACAAGCTCCCTGTTGATTATTGTGTATGCTGCGGCTCGTCGTTGCACTAGTCTTGCTGCGATCTCATCAGCCGGCAGCTCTCTGCTGACTAGGAACTTGAGGATGGGCTGGGCCCATGAGGGAGCTGTGACTTCTTCTGCTGTTAATGTGGCCACCATGACTCGGGTGGGTGGGTTGGGTGTTGCATTGGAGTCGACCACCGCTTCTTGTGTCGTTGCAGTCCCCGGGCCGACTGCTGCAGTCCCCGGGCCGGGTTCTGAAGTCCCTGGGCCGGGTGCGACTACGTCAGTCCCCGGGGCAGTCGTCGAAGTCCCCGTGCCGCCTGCGGGATTTCTTGAGCCGGATCCGGCTGTTTCTGGCGCAGGCGGTACGAAGATGGAATCCGACTCTGGAGACGGCTTGATGGACGGCTTGAGGAGGCGCTGGAGGGAGACGCCAGTCGGTATGGCTTGTCGGGTGGAGCCGATCCGTGCTAGGGCATCTGCTTGGTCGTTGTCGGCCCTTGGCACGTGAAGGAACTCGCACCCTTCGAAGTATCCGCTCATCTGCTGGACGAGGAAACGGTAGCTTGCCATGTTTGCGTCCTTGGCGTCCCAGTCGCCAGATGATTGCTGGACCACCAAGTCTGAGTCGCCGTAGCACAGGATCCGGCGTATGCCGAGTTCTTTGGCTAGCCGGAGCCCATGTACGAGCGCCTCGTACTCGGCCACGTTGTTGGAGGCGGCGAAGTGGATCTGCAGCGTGTACTTGAGCTTGTCGCCTTTGGGAGAGGTGAGGACGATGCCGGCTCCCAAGCCGGTGCACATCTTGGACCCGTCAAAGTGCATCCGCCAATGGGTGGAGTCGGGAGCCGGCGGTAAGTACTGGGTCTCGGCCCAGTCGACGAGCAAGTCGGCCAATGCTTGCGACTTGATGGCGGTGCGGGGTTGATAGAAAATCGTGTTGGGCGCCAAGGCAATGGCCCATTTGGCCACCCGGCCGGATGCATCCCGGCTGCCTATGATCTCGGCGAGTGGGGCAGTGCACACGACCGTGATGGGGTGCTCTTGGAAGTAGGGCTTCAATTTCTTGGCAGCGAAGTACACCCCATAGCACATCTTCTGGTAGTGCGGGTAGTTTTGCTTTGAGCTGGACAGTACTTCGCTGAGATAGTAGACCGGCCTCTGGACCAGCTGGGCTCGGCCTTCCTCCGGGCGCTGGACCACAACAACAGTGCTGATGACTCGGCTTGTCGCGGCGATATAGAGGAGCATGGGCTCCTTCTCAGTCGGCGCAGCCAGGACAGGCGGAGTGGTCAACATTTTCTTCAACTCATGGAAGGCTTGGTCGGCTTGATCATTGCACTCAAAGTGAGCGGACTTCTTCATGAGTCGGTACAGGGGGAGAGCCTTCTCTCCTAGTCGGCTGATAAAACGGTTCAGGGAGGCTAAGCAGCCAGTGAACTTCTGCACATCTCGCAGCTTGGTGGGAATCTCCATCCTCTCGATGGCTTTGATCTTGACAGGGTTGCACTCAATGCCGCGTTCGGAGACCAGGAAGCCTAGCAGCTGGCCGGCTGGGACTCCGAACACGCACTTCTCGGGGTTGAGCTTGATCTGGAATCGGCGCAAGTTGGCAAATGTTTCCTTCAGGTCCTCCAACAAGGTACCGCGCTTCTCTGTCTTCACCACAATGTCGTCTACGTAGACGTGGGCATTTCTTCCGAGTTGTTTCAAGAGACATTTCTGCATGCAACGCTAAAAAGTGGCACCGGCGTTTCTCAAGCCGAATGTCATTGTCAGGTAGCAGAAAGCTCCAAAGGGTGTGATGAAGGCAGTCTTCAGGCGGTCAGCCGGGTCCAACTTGATTTGATGATACCTTGAGTATGCATCCAAAAAACTTAACAGCTCGCATCCGGCTGTGGAGTCTATCACTTGGTCAATCCGTGGCAAAGCAAACGGATCCTTTGGGCAGGCCTTGTTCAAACTTGTGTAGTCTATACACATGCGCCACTTGTTATTCTTCTTCAAAACCAGAACTGGATTGGCAAGCCATTCTGGAAAGAATACTTCCATGATGAAGCCGGCTGCAAGGAGCCGGGCTATCTCTTCTCCCACGATTCTTCGCTTCTCTTCTGATAGTCGGCGGAGGGGTTGCTTGACCGGCTTCGCATCAGCTCGGACATGTAATTTGTGCTTGGCGAAATCCTTCGGGACACCCGGCATGTCCTTTGGGGACCATGCAAAGATGTCTCGATTCTCACGGAGGAAGTCGGCGAGCTCGCCTTCCTATTTGCTGTCCAAGTTCGCCCCAATCACGACGAACCTCTCCGGGTGCTCCGGGTCTAGAGGTATCTTCTTCGTCTCTTTGGCAGGCTGGAAGGAGCCCTGCGCATCACAGTCCTTGGGGTTGGGGGACAAGGCCGGCTGCTTGCCGGCCATGGCCACAACCCGTTCCAACATCTTCTTCTCTTCTGCCACCACGAGGGACTCGGCCAGCCGGCTGCTGGCCATGGCACACTCGATGGACTTCTTGTAGTCGCCGGCTACCGTGATGATCCCCTTCGAGCTCGGCATCTTCATATTCAGGTAGGCATAGTGGGGCACAGCCATGAACTTGGCCAACGCTGGTCGGCCAAGTAGCGCATGATAGGGGCTCTCCAAATCCACCACCTCGAACCATATTGCTTCCCGGCGAAAGTGATCTTTGTCTCCGAAGAGAACATCCATTTTGATCTTGCCGATTGGAGAGCAAGATAGGCCGGGTACGATACCATGGAAGACGGTGCGGCTCGGCATGAGCTGCTTTGCTTTGATGTTCAGCTTGTCCATGGTATCGCGGTACAGTATGTTGATACTGCTTCCGCCGTCTATCAGGACGCGGGAAAATCTGGCAGCTCGCCTCTCCGTCGCAAGGGTGACGTCCAAGACCATAGCAAAGGAGCCAGGCGAAGGCATCACCTCTGGGTGGTCGGCCTGGCTCTAGCTGATGGGCTTTTCCGACCAGTGCATGAACTCGGCGGTGCTAGAGGCGACTGCGTTTACTTCTTGGTGCTGCCGGCGTCGGCTGCGCTTGTCGTCGACTTGACTTGTGAAGACGACGTAGGCGTCGTGCGCTTCGGGGAACTCGTCTTGGATGGCGCCGACTGCCGGCCGGGCCGCCGGCTGCTGGGGAGCTGGAGGCGGCGGGCCGGGAGGCGGAGGCGGCACCATCCCTTCGCCCTTGGTGATGCGGGTGAGCCAGTGGCATTTCCGTGACGTATGGTTGGACGGCTTCGCGCCGCTGTGGAATTTGCAGGGAGCATCGAGTGCTTGTTCGTAGGAGAAGGACGGCTGCCAAGGCGGCCGGCCTCCCTTCTTCTTGGGAGCGGGCCGCTCTTCGGGCTGCTCGTCTTCAATGGTGGCCACCTGCCGACTGGAGGAAGTCGGCATGGGGCCCTTGCGCTTGTGGTCGTTCTGGTAGGGGCGCCGGTTAGGGTCGCCAGCCGGCGTCTTGGGAGCCGGAGCAACTACTTTCCCTGAGGCGTCCACTCGGAGCTCGGTCTTCATGGAGGAGTCGGCAGTGGCATACTTGTCGGCGGTGATCAGCAACTCATCGATGGTAGCCGGCTCGTCGCAGAGGAGTCGGTGCTTGAGGAGGGTGCCCTCTCGGCACCCGGCGGTGAAATACTCGATGGCCTGGACCTCGTGCACTCCCTCGCAGGAGTTGCGGAGCTCGGCCCATCGCATGAGGTAGTCGCGGGTCGACTCGTTGGGCCCTTGGACGCAGAGGGAGAGCTGGCGAGGCTTGGGAGGCCGCTTGTAGGTGCTGGTGAAGTTGCGGACGAAAACTTCGGTGAAGTCCAGCCAGCTGTTGATGCTGTAGGGCTTGAGGCTGTTGAGCCACGTGCGCGCCGTGCCTTGCAGCATCAAGGGGACGTACTTCACGGCGACGCGCCGATTGCCGTTGGCGATGCTGACGGCTGTGGAGTAGTCGATGAGCCAATCTTCCGGCTTCACTGAGCCGTTGTACTTGGGTGTGTCTCTGGGGAGCGAGAACCCTTTGGGGAAGGGCTCGTCGCGGATGCGGGGGCCAAAGCATGGCGGGCCGACATCGTCTTCTTCTTCTAGCGCCAAGGATCGAGCAAGGCGGTCGATCCTGTGGCGGGCGTCGTTTTCTCTGACTCCTTCTCGGCGGCCGAGTCGGTCGCCAAGAGTCGGATGGGTGACAGGCGGTGGAGTGAGGCGTCTTTCTCTTCGAGGCGGGGGAGGAGGCAGGTTTCCCTGGTGCTCTACAGCTCGAGGGCGGCCATCCGCGTCGCGCTCGATGGTAATGTGAGTCCGGCTGCGGCTGGCAGCCGGCTCCTTGTCTTTCTTCTGGCGCGCACCGCTCGCAGTCGACGAGCGGGACGTCGCAGCATGCTCCCGGTGCGGGGGATGGCGATCAGTTCGGGCGCCAGCTTCGTGCCGTTCTGCAGCCGCGTCGATCAGCTGTTGGATCCGTCTTGTCATGTAGGGGAGCTCGTCGGCTCCCAGCCCATTGAGCTCCTCTGCAGCCGCCTGAGCGGCTCGCAGATTCTCGAGCGGGGTGGCGTAAACGGGGCGATCTGCGCCCAGCATGCTGGCAACGGCTGCGCCGCGCTTCTGGACGAAGCCGGCTCGGCTCGGGCCGCTAGGCGGCGGCATCCCGAAGGCGGCGCGGTCGACTTCGCGCTGGTGGGCCTCGGTGAGGCGTCTCATCGAGGCTATCTTCTTGCCCTCCGCGATGAGGGCAAGGCGGCGTGCCTCCAGGGTCTCGGCGTCGGCGTCGGCCGGGATGGGGGCGGAGAGGTCGTGCATCGCCGCTTGCTGAGCGTCGCGGGCATTCTCGCCCGAGTTGGAGACGTGGCTGATGACCAGCACTTCGGTGACAGCGCTGCTGCCGCTGTCAGCTCTAGGGAGGGGGTCGTCGAAGACCACCACGTCGGAGGGGTAGGCGTCGAGCGACGCGGTGTCGGAGTCGATGATCATCGGGTCGGTGGAGCCGACCGACTCCATGTCCGCAGCAGGCTCGCTGGAGACGTGAAGTTGGTCGAGGAGGCTGACGAGGCGGCTCTCGGGGTAGTCGGTGCCTGCGTTGGACGCAGGCTTGTCGGAGATGCGAGTCTCGCCGAGCAGATCGGCGAGGCGGCTCGCTGCGCAGGCGTCATCGAAGCCTTGCAGCGCGTCGAGGCAAGCGCCATCGGGCGCAGCAGGCTGGCTGCGCTCGCGGGGAAGGAAGAGGGTTCCCGTCCAGAACAGGTCTCCGGACGACGGTGCACCTGGCCCCACGGTGGGCGCCAAATGTCGGGTGGTTGGTGCGACATATGCCAAGGGATGGCCTATCATTGTGGGAGCCAATAAAACGTCGCCGGTGCCTGGAAACGGGATGAGGCGAAGACATGCACGCCGGCAAATCTTACCCAGGTTCGGGGCTCTCCGAGGAGATAACACCCCTAGTCCTGCTCTGCGGGGTCTCCGCATGATCACTAGATCGATAAAGGGTAGCTACAATTGCTCCTAGAGCTGTTGGGATCAAGGGAGAAGAAGAACAAGGCTAGCTCCTGCTTCTCTCTATCTATGGTGTGTGTGCTATGCATGGGTGTTAACTTAGAAGCCAACTATGCTCCAAGGCCAATCCAGAAGCCAACCCTTTGCATGGGTGCTCCGGGGGGTTTATATAGGCCTACCCCCCGGGGTACAATGGTAATCCGACTGGGATCTGGTCCCAGCCGTTAGTGTCTACGCTCGCCGGCTTCTCCGCCGGCTGCTGGGTCCCGCCGGCTGCCGGCTACTTGGTCGACAGGCCGGTCCCACCGCCTAGGGTTTTGTCGGCGGCTGCTTACTGTAGCCGCGCCTCTGATGATGAGGGCTTTGTCGAGGTGAGCATGGCTACAGTGGGCCGCCTCGGGGGCTATCAATGTAGCCTCACCTCGTCTTGTCTCCTTAATGGGGCTCCTGCTTCGAGGAAGGGAGTACCGGCTATACTCTTGGCCGACTAGGAAAAGTCGGGCCGCCTTCACGCCTCTCTCTGGCTGAAGGGGCCCGCAGTCCTTGGGCCGTACAGGAGTGGGTCGTGGATGACGTCGAGGCTAGCGTGGCTATAGTGCCGAGCCGCACGGGAGACGTCCCTCCCGTACGGCCTCCTGTAGCCATGCCCGCCTCGGGCTTCGGGGGTCGTGAGCCGCACTGTGGCCATACCCCGTCAGGTCGCCGTTATGTAGGAGTGGTTGTGGTCTTGGCCGGCTTCTAAGAGTCGGCGTCCTTCTTGGCCGGCTTCTTAGAGTCGGCCACCCCCCAGTCGTCCTAGGGAGGAGTCGGTGAGGCTGGGTCGCCTTCCGGGAGTCGGCTTTAGTGGTAGCCGGCCAGGGAAGGCGGCCCAAGTGCTTGGAGTGCTTGAAGGCCCAAAGGCCTGATAAATTTTCTGAAGAGCTAGGGGTAGTCGGCTAGGCTACCCATGGCCATTTACTCCGACATGAGGAACCTGTTGAGAACGCTTACGAGGATCAAGCTTTCGACAACTCTGAGAACTTTGCAGGCAAGATGACCATACCCTCGAAATCACTTCCATCTTTGCTTGCTAGTTGTTCGCTCTATTGCTTTGCCGCGCTACCTTCCACTTGCTATATCATGCCTTCCATATTGCCATGTCAAGCCTCTAACCCACCTTTCCTAGCAAACCGTTGTTTGGCTATGTTACCGCTTTTGCTCAGCCCCTCTTATAGCGTTGCTAGTTGCAGGTGAAGATGAAGTTTGTTCCTTGTTGGAACATGGATATTGTTGGGATATCATTGTTATCTCTTATTTACTTTAATGCATCTATATACTTGGTAAAGGGTGGAAGGCTCGGCCTTATGCCTGGTGTTTTGTTCCACTCTTGCCGCCCTAGTTTCCGTCATACCGGTGTTATGTTCCTTGATTTTGCGTCCCTTACGCGGTTGGGTGTTATGGGAACACCTTGACAGTTCGCCTTGAATAAAACTCCTCCAGCAAGGCCCAAACTTGGTTTTACCATTTGCCTACCTAGCCTTTTTCCCTTGGGTTCCGCGGACTCAAGGGTCATCTTTATTTAAAACCCCCGGGCCAGTGCTCCTCTGAATGTTGGTCCAAACTAGAGCCCCTTGCAGCGCCGCCTCGGGGAAAATTGAGGGTTGGTTTTAGTTGTACGGACTGCTCATCCGGTGTGCCCTGAGAATGAGATATGTGCAGCTCCTATCGGGATTTGTGGGCACATTCGGGTGGCTTTGCTGGTCTTGTTTTACCATTGTCGAAACGTCTTGTAACCGGGATTCCGAGCCTGATCGGGTCTTTCTGGGAGAAGGAATATCCTTCGTTGACCGTGAGAGCTTGTGATGGGCTAAGTTGGGACACCCCTGCAGGGTATAAACTTTTGAGAGCCGTGCCCGCGGTTATGTGGCAGATGGGAATTTGTTAATGTCCGGTTGTAGGGAACTTGACACTTAACTTAATTAAACTGAATCAATCGCGTGTGTAGCCGTGATGGTCTCTTTTTGGCGGAGTCCGGGAAGAGAACACGGTCTTGTGTTATGCTTGAACGTAAGTAGCTTCAGGATCACTTCTTGATCTTTTGTAGCTTCTCGACCGTGCGTTGCTTCTCTTCTCGCTCTCATTTGCATATGTTAGCCACCATATATGCTTAGTGCTTGCTGCAGCTCCACCACATTACCCCTTTCCTACACATAAGCTTAAATAGTCTTGATCTCGCGGGTGTGAGATTGCTGAGTCCTTGTGACTCACAGATTCTACCAAAACAGTTGCAGGTGCCGAGGATACCAGTGCAGGTGACGCAACCGAGCTCAAGTGGGAGTTCGACGAGGACCTTGGTCGTTACTATGTTTCGTTTCCTGATGATCAGTAGTGGAGCCCAGTTGGGACGATCGGGGATCTAGCATTTGGGGTTGTCTTCTTTTATTTTGGTTCCGTACTCGGACCTTGATTGTGCTCTGAATGATGTATGTTTAATTTATGTATTGTGTGAAGTGGCGATTGTAAGCCAACTCTTTATCCCATTCTTGTTCATTACATGGGATTGTGTGAAGATGACCCTTCTTGCGACAAAACTACCATGCGGTTATGCCTCCAAGTCGTGCCTTGACACGTGGGAGATATAGCCGCATCGTGGGAGTTGCAAATGCATCCTCAATTTTTGCTAAGTATCATGACATAAGACACGGCCCATCATGTGATGATGAGCCGGCCCTTGGGGGTTACCAGTTGTCAAAATTTTACTACAATATACAAGTCCTAGATCATTATATCATAATGACCCGGCCCTTGGGGGCTATACAAGTATGAAACTATCAGAAGCATGTTGCAAGCGGGTCAAGATTCATGCAAGTTTCAAGTATTGTTATAATTCTCAATTCTTAAAGCTTGGGGTGCTATATAAAGGCATATAAGGAAGAAGGAACAGGGAAGCATACCTCATATTTTCTCCTCAAAGTATCTACCATGGTAGCTTCGGTTTCCCGGCTCTCAGACAACCGGGTCAAAAAAGCTTGGTGGAGGGATCCCACATCTAAACTTTCCAAGGATGGAAGTTCAAGCTTGGCTTTTCCTTTTTCCACCATGGGCGACTCCTTCTTGTTGGTGATCTTGGCCAGGACATTTGGAGTTTCTGGCGTTCTGTGCACCTCTCCCGTAATGGCAATTTCATCATGAGCCGCATCCATAGGCGGCTCACTTATCAAAATTTCTATCTCCATGACAAGAGAGGTGGCCTTAGTTGGACTTACATGAATATCATCTTGAAATGGCTGATTTTTCACGAGTCAGGTACGCTCCATCAACACGAGCCCCATCCGCCAGCTCGTTTTGGACTTCTGGGTTGACCCTTGAAAGAGAAGGGTCCTCGGTTTCTGGAGCAGCAACATTTGAGCCATCCCCCTTATCAAGGCTTTGGCTCTAAAAATTGGATAAGTGATTAAGCAGCAGAAATACAAAGATAAATGAAAAAATATACTATCATGTACTTACCCATGGTTGATGGCAAACTTTGGCACCTGAGTGGTGCTTGATTCATTGGAAGATCGTGAGGTTAGGTGGTAGTCCCGGTTAGACGGACAAAGAGGTTCTTTGATCTAACTGGCTCGAGGACACGATTCGGTTGGGCTATGAGGCACTTCAACACGCGGCCTGCAATGAACCGGCGAGTTCGACAAGCCGTCACTAAGGTTACTAGAGCTGTTCCGGGTCTTCCACTTCGAAGTGCCAGCACACTAAGTTTTCTTCAGAAGAAATCGCAGATCTAAGTGAGCATCTGGATGTGAAAGGGCACCTTTCTGATGGCTCATCTTGTTCTCTTTGGGATAAATGGCTCTAAGTCAGAATAAGAAGGGTTTACCTCCAAATTGTTGGCTTGGCTGGTCTCGGCATTTTTCTGCGCCGTTCTTGCATCAGCGAGTTGGTTAAATAGATGGCTGAGGGAGTCAAGATCTGCTACCTCATTATCTTCCTTGCCATTGTCAGCCGGCTCTTCCACATTAGCATCCTTTGGAGGGGTGGGGACCCGTTCGGTTTTCCACCATGGAAAATTCTCCTAAATAAATGATGAGCCGAACATTAAGTAAAAATATGACTCAAAAGGTTTTAAGTAGAGTATATGAAAAGGAAAAGTGATTTACCAGAGGTGCCGGGTTGCCTGTGCAGAAGGGGGCGAGCCCCACAGTCTTGATGGTCTCCCTAGATTCACCAAGTAATTCAATGGTGGCTATTAGTAACTCACTAGGTGAGAGGTTGACCCAGCTAAAGCAAAGGGCGTCGTCTGGATGGCTGGTGCAAGTGTGCATGAGCTGACTCCTCATGTTGAGGGGTTGGACCCGCCAGCTCATCCAACACCGGGTCAATCCAACGCCGGTAATGTCGTGAGCTGTCAAAGCATTCATCTTTAAGTATAACGGCTTGAATTTTTTCCCTTTATTTATGGGAAGAAAAGCCTGGAAAGATGACTGAAGAGTCAAGCCGGTCTAGCTTATAAACCGACACTCAATTCTCATCAGCAGGATAAGTGTCTCTGCAATAGAACAAAGTCTTGTGCCATCCCTTCGGATGGCTCGCTGGCTTGACTCCTGGTGAGACAAAATTTTGCCGGCTCTGGATGGTGACGCCTCCAAGTTCAAGACTTGGGTCGTTCTTGGACTCTGTTTGATGGTTGAGATAGCAAAATTCTTGGAAGAAGCTGATGGACAGCTCAATCTGCAAATACACCTCAAAGAATACTTGGAACTGACATAAATTCAGAATGGAAATGGGGGTAGATCTTGAGGCTTGATGCTGAAATGATGAAGTATGTCCCGGAAAAACTTTGAGCCAGGAGGGCAAAATCCTCGCTCCTGGTGATCGGTAAAAACAATAACCTCACCCTGATTCGGTTGAGGATGAGTCTCTTCTTCGGGTGCGCGCCAATGGATTTCATGTTGAGGCAGCAACAGTCCAGAGTTCACCAAAGATTCCAGTTTCAACGGGGTAGAAGTGGACTTGGCCCGGTTGACTGTCTTGCTGGTCCTAGCAATTTGCTCGTTTTCGATGAAGCCTGAATTTACAAAAAATAAAAAGACGACCATGAGCCGGCAAATCTTGAAGTATAGCGGGTCAACTCAATTAATGACACAAGCATTAAGATTGACTGGAGGTAGCCGGGCCGTGACTACAAGACAAGCTAAACGGTTCAATGAAATACTGTCTACACTGGATTCACAAGCTGGCTAAAGATTAAACCCGCATAGGACACTGATAAGGCTCGAGATCGATAAAGTGATAGTGGATTTCACGATGAAGCAAGTCATAAACAGAAAAATACGAGGTTTAGCTATCAAAGCAGATCTAGAAATTACCCGAAAAACAAAATAAAAAGACCTAACTACGGCGGGGTCGGTAAGAACATAAGAGCTAATGGGATCTACCAGATATTGAAGAAAAGATCAATGAAAACTACATTGAAATGAAAGCTGGACAGTACGTCATTAAGGTAAACCTAGATCTATGGGGATGAATGACCACGAGCTACGAAGAACTCCGGTGAATGCGCTATGAACGATAGTGGCATAACGGAGGCAATGGTTACTCATAGATATGTGGAGGAGATTCGAATTTGGGAGAAGTTGACGGCACGGCCGCGGCTCCTCCGACGAAAGCTCCGGCGGTTTCTCCTCGCTGGCGTGGACGACGGTTGAACGGGGCGGCGAGCTCGGAGCGGCGCGGGGTGTCAGTGGCAAGAGGAAGAAGACCAGTGTGAGAGGAAGGAGTAAAAGAGGAGCGGAGGTTCTGTCGTACTTTTATACGGGATGAGAACCCAAAGCGGCAGGTGCGAAGCCCCGGATGCGCATTAAATTTTTGCTAAAGAGGCTCCTCGATTCTCGCGCCCAATAAGATGACACATATCTATTCAAAAAGATCTGTTATGATGTCATCTATTGAATTTGGGAAACGAACAAGTGATGTCATGGGACAGAGCAGGATGGAAAGATACCAAGTGTGAAAAGTCTTCATAAGCTGGCTAAAATAATTGACCCGGCCAAAGTATATGGAAAGGCAGGGGCGAAGATGACAAGACCAGCCTTCCCGGCTTGACAATATAGACTCGGGTTTATCTTTTGATTTTCTCCTTTCCTTCATTTTTATTTTTCAGATATGTAATTTAGAATGGATAAATCCAAGCTAAATTGGGGGCTAATGTTGGGGATCTTTCCTAGCACTATGACCCGGCAGGAGGAATAACCCAGCCCAGAGTGCACCGGGTCATTGGTACTTCGACTTGGCGGATCACCATGTGGTGGGGACCCAGACGATTAAGTGAAGGCCGGCTCAATGACGTCACTTGATGGGCCGTCTTAACGAAGGCCCAAAGATGAAGACTTTCAGTTTTATTGCTATCGCTTTCTTCATGTCAAATACATATTCCTTCGACTATGAGATTATGCAACTCCCGGATACTGGAGGAATGCCTTGTGTGCTATCAAACGTTCATGTTTGCTAGAACTACGTCGGTATTTCCCCAAAGAGGAAGGGATGATGCAGCACAACAATGGTAGGTTTTTCCTCAGTGATGAGACCAAGGTTATCAAACCAGTAGGAGAACCAAGCAACACTACGTAAACAACACCTGCACACAAATAACAAATACTCGCAACCCAACATGTTAAAGGGGTTGTCAATCCCTTTCGGGTAACGGCGCCAGAAATTGGCAAAAGGACGGGGTAAAGTTGTAATAGATTGGATAAATAGATCGCAAAGCAAATAAAGTGCAGCAAGGTATTTTTGTATTTTTGGTTTAATAGATCTAAAAATAAAAGCAAATAAAATAGATCACAAAGGTAAATATAATAAAGAAGAGACCCGGGGGCCATATATTTCACTAGTGGCTTCTCTCGAGAAAAACAGCAAATAGTGGGTAAACGAATTACTGTTGGGCAATTGATAGAACTTCAGATAATCGTGACGATATCCAGGTGACGGTGTCCTGGACTAGGGGGTACTCACCACATCATCTCCCGACTAGGTGGATCGGGCCGAGGACCCCATGGCGGTTCACTCATGGGCCGCTTCGGACAGCCCATGCCGCATACAAGGAGTATTCCACAAGACTTGGTTATCAAGACAAGGACTCCTCTCCACCAACGTATTCAGCTAGGACTCTTTTTATCCTAGGCCGCTGGTGCATTTTATAAGCCAAGGCCAGGCTAGTCGATAGATCATTATGGCATTAATCATCATACCCCTAGGGTTTAGACCACAACATATGATCTCGGGGTAGATCAACTCTTGTAATACTCATATTCATCAAGATCAATCAAGCAGGAAGTAGGGTATTACCTCCATAGAGAAGGCCCGAACCTGGGTAAACATCGTGTCCCCTATCTCCTATTACCATCGACCTTAGACGTACAGTTCGGGACTCCCTACCCGAGATCCGCCGGTTTTGACACCGACGTTGGTGCTTTCATTGAGAGTTCCGCTGTGTGGTCTGCAAAAGGATCAATGGCTCGCCTGCAGATCAACTGCGACGTTCGCGTCTTCGTCGTCGCCTCGACTGGTCACCTTGGCTTCACCAAGGACTATGCCCTACCTCCAATCATCATGTTCGGACAAGGGCCTTCATCAACATCAACTCCGATCTCTATCAAGATCATGGAGGAATCATCCATGGAGCTCGGGGGCTCAACGTCAACATTGCCCTTGGGCGACCGTGCTGTTTTTTCGAACAGGGAACTTGTATCCGCTACCAACACCTCCTCGAGCATCGCTTTGACGATTCCTTCAGTGGAATTGTGCAGAATTAAATCTACAACAACACTGTAAAATTTCGTCGCATTCCGACGGAGCGATCTCCGCCGGTCTCCGATTTACCGGAGCCCCGTCGAATCTGGATGGGAATCTGGACGAGTTTGGAGCATGGTGTCCAGCACCTAGCTCGGACGTCCTTTGGAAGATCCAACCGTTGATCGGTTGTGGAATTCCTATATCTACCACCCCTCAAAATTTCAGCTCGATCCGACCGTCCAAACTCTGGGAACCTTCCGATTAGTGCATCACTTTTCAGATCTGTTTTCTGCGCGAGAACAAATCCGACCCGAGTTCATCTTTTTTATGAACGGGATTTTGGACATCCTTTTTGAAGGAAGTTTTGTATGGGGTATTGTGTTTTGTTCCCAAACACATCCCACTAATTTTAAAGTCTTTTCCAATATGATCTTCACCATCACGTCGGTGTCAAACCAGCCCGACAACATTGCTCTACGACTGCCAACCTGCGCTAGACACGTCCTCGCTTTGTTGAGCCGAGCTCAACTTCTTCGGATCATCATCTCGGCAAGCTGAACAAGAGTTCGGCATCGCGAAGGATAAATCATCACCAACATCGCCGCCCCACGGATTACATGGAGCGGGCACACCGGCATCGCCGCACGGTCACTTCATCAAGCCAGCATTGACCACGTCACGAGTTACGACCTGCATCGGCATGGCCGCACCGTTGCTTCATCGAGCCGATGTCCATCACGCCGAACTACTTCAACACCTCGGCTGACATGGCAGCTGCAACGTCTCCTTACCTACCTGCTCTGTCCCCTTGTCTGGACCGGGGGCTTTGCCATCCCTTCATCAACCTACTTCGGAGTCTTCGGCATCGTCAACCGACCAACTTCATCACGTTAGCTGGACCGGGGGCTTTGCCTCGGTGAGCCATCCTTTACCAGCATCGCCATGCCGTCGCTTCACCGCCCATTAGGCAATGGGTATGCGGATCGAGTCCCAACTGTGGGAGTCACTTTTCTTCGGACTGCTACAACAAATAAACCAGGTGCTATTAATCCTAGCAAATTTTGCTTGTTTGGGTTTATTTTTCCCAAGGAATTATTACTCTAGTTTGTTCCATCATCTGTACACAGGTCTATCAAATGGTGGCCGCATTAACGATAGTCACGTGGTGGTTCGGTCATTTTTCGTACATAGTTCGGCGAACGCCGCATCCGGAACTCGGACCGACCTGTGAATTCGGGCTTTGCCACGCCTTTACCGCATCACGCCGACGCCCTGCGTCGACATTGACTTTGGCGCCAGGCCACATCTCTTTAAATAAATTATTTTTGCGAAAAGCAATTATGCAAGGTTTTATATATACTTATATTATTCTTTTTGGACCGCACTATTTTATGTGTGTAGGTGATCGACTTCGACTGCGTCACGCGGTCACTTCGGCAAGCCAACGTCGTCGTCCCAATTGGCATAAATCGGCTCGCATGATCATCTTGTTGATTAAATTGCCATACCGACATGTTCGGTTGCCTCGGGGACTTCGGAATCATCAAGAGGGTCCTACCTCATTGGGTGTTTGGCGCACGGGCCATATTTCTTTTATTACTCACTTTGCATGAATTATTAATCATGCAACCTTTTTTATTACTGTTATCTCCGGCTTGCACTATCTTCCGTGCACAGGTAAATGATCCGGATTGGGCAGCGCTGTCACCTCGGCTGGACCAGGGGCTTCGTCATCACTTCATTAACCCACCCAGGAACTTCGGCGTCATACTGTCGGCCTGCTGCGTCGCCTCAGATGGACGGGGGGTTCCACCTTCCGACATTGGCCGTGCTGTGTCGCCACTTCGGAGTGCCGAGCTCTTCGCTACTCCATCTCGGGACCGGCTTAGGGGCTGGGACCTCGTCCGCCGTAAACTCGGACAGCGTCATCGATGCCGAGCACATTAACCAGCTAAGTCACTTTCATGCTCAAAGTTTTAAATTTTAAATTTGTGGTTGGTTCGACCGTGCTCACCTGAGTTGTTTGTTAAAAGAAACACCATTTACCCATGTTAGCTGGGGGCTCTTAAATTTACATGAGCCGTTTTATAATAAGTGTGTTTTCTTCTTGTTCGTTGCAAAGTCTTTTTCTATCACTCCTTCCTCGACTCGAGTGTGTGGTCAATAGCCGGATAGCCTGGGTCCGATCTTGACCCACTTGCAGTCTTGAGATCAGATGTGTCATGTTAAAGCACGACAAAAGCACAAAATTTTTTTAGACCAATTTTCGGATTGGCACCAATCGACTTGATTTACTTCGGACATGGAGTTTCCGCATAAATCTTTTGGTTTTTAAGCCTATGGCACTTTTAAACTATTTGTGTGTTTCCAGCATAAGTCTCGCAGTGCAACGCCGGACACCTTTAGAGATTCGGCAAAACATTCTCTGGTATTGCTTTATATGCATCGGTTTCGAATTGTGTCTTTGGTCAATAGTTGGGTTGCCCGGCTCCTGTGCTTGTCTCCTATGTTCCGCTTTGTTCAGCTAGGTGTGCAAAGGGAGAACCACTGCGATTGTACTTCCAGCTAGCATGGTTAAGCACCTCAGTGGAGAAAGCCGAACACTGACTGTCACAATAAGTGTAACTGGTCAGCGATCCAATGACTGTGTTAAATTATAAGATCGATAGAGGTCACCCCATGTTAAAGACAGTTCGTTCATAACATTGGCCAAAGTATTTACGGCTTGACCTCGACTGTCGCCGAACACTAACTGGGGGCTAGTAACTGGCCTCCCAACTTTAAGCTCCTATGACTAAGTGAAAGTTATAAAGCCCGCATATTTGATTGCCTCATTTCCGCTAACACAACTGCCTTCGGGCACCGAGACGTCGGCTAAGGGTTGTTTTGTTATTGTGAAAACACCCTGCATAGCATCTACACGGGGGTGGAAGCCGATGATGGGCCACTTTCAAATGATAAACGGTCGCAACGGAGTCAAAATAAACATATCATCGGCGTTTGTATTTAATATACGAGGGCCTCCTTCCACAATCATCGTTATAAAGCCATAAATATGCAATCAATTTGACTTAAGATTTTGGCCAAGCTGGGTTGCCTGGCTCCTGTGCTTACCCCTACGTTCCCGATTGTTCGGCTAGGTGGTAAAGGGAGCACCTATGCGATTGTTACTACCGGGTCATCCGAGTAAGTACCTCAGACTGGGTGAAGCCGAAAGCTAGCAATCTTCAAGGATCACATTGGTCGGCAACGACGGAAGTGAAAATTTTGGTTCATTAATACCATAGAGTTCGGGAACTTTCCCCGAACTAAATCCTCAATATTTTCCTCCCACATTGATCAAAGGTGAGGTTTCATGATCATGATAAGCATGACGACCCAAAGAAAGGTACCGATAGCGAGACTATTTTCTTTGGAAGATGTTTCTTATGTTACAATGTAATATAACATATCTCTCCGTGTACCTTTGTTTATAAAACCGTATGGCCGGATTGCATTGTTTTCCATAAATCTTTGCCCTTATAACGGATTTATAAAGTAGGAAAACACTCCTCGGCTACTGGCCGAAGAGGTTGAAGCCGATGATCGGTCAACAAAGTTTTGTACAATGCGTATCTGAGCATTAATGATGTAAAGTACTTGGATAGATAGAGTCATTACACATAATTTGTGATTTTACTATGGATATCGATCCTTAATTCGGCCACCCGCATTAAGGCTCGGGGGATACTGGGCTTCGGGCTTATTATTTACAAATATTAAAGGGGCACATCGATCCCCTGATCTGGTGTTGCCACCCGACTAGTGTCTCGGGGGCTACTGCATTGCCTGTTCAATGTAGAAAATTCAAAGTGCTTAGTGTTTGGCTTGACCGAACTATAGGCAAATGCGACTTCGGACAACAACAGGTACCATCTGGACCTATCTGGCATCAAGCTAATATATTACAGCAACTTCTCAAGACCCTCTCTCAAGGGCCCGTTCGCCGATCACTATTATCTCTACTATATTACACTGCGTTTCTATTCCTACGTATGCTGCCGAGCTAGGAGTTGATCCTCAGGCCGATTTCGCGCATCGACCTGAGTACCAGGGGCTACTAGGATCAGCGGTTTCATGTTTTCCTTCAGGTGCATCTCGGGTTTTAGACTGACACGCACCTTGAGGGCTACTAGTTATACATATTGACAGCAAATAAATTTACACGCATCGGAAATAAAATCTGTAAACAATCAGCCCAAGCCTGAGGTGGTGCATCACCTCGGAAGCAGTTCGGCATAAAGCTCGAACGCAAGTGGCTGGCTCTATAGAGGGCATTTCCGGCATTAAGCTTGGCTAACCTCCTTTAAACTGCTTCAAGCCAAGGTGATCGATGACACCTCGGATACGGTTCGGCGTTGGAGCTCGGATACAGTCCGGCATGGGAGCTCGGATACAGTCCGGTGTTGGTGCTCGGCTGCAAAAGATACCTCGAATGCACTCCAGCGTTGGAGCTCGGATGCAAGAGGACACCGCCGCCCGGGAACAACTTCAAACCCGAGGTGGGCGTAAAAATACAAGGCATTGATAAAAGCCGATAACTTAAAGGGGCTCCTCGGATACTCGACATGTACACTCTTTGGATTTACTTCGGCGATCCTCAAGATCGAAGATAAGAAGATTTGTTGAACCAGTTTTCAAGACCGACGACCGAAGATGAAGAACAGTTCGGAAGGATCGAGGAGCGTCCCCAACTTGAAGACCGGTTCAGGGGGCTACTGTTGGTGTCCTGGACTGGGGGGTACTCACCACATCGTCTCCCGACTAGGTGGATCGGGCCGAGGACCCCCATGGCGGTTCACTCATGGGCCGCTTCGGGCAGCCCATGCCGCATACAAGGAGTATTCCACAAGACTTGGTGATCAAGACAAGGACTCCTCTCCACCAACGTATTCGGCTAGGACTCTTATTATCCTAGGCCTCTGGTGCATTATATAAGGAGTATTCCACAAGACTTGGTGATCAAGACAAGGACTCCTCTCCACCAACGTATTCGGCTAGGACTCTTATTATCCTAGGCCTCTGGTGCATTATATAAGCCAAGGCCAGGCTAGTCGATAGATCATTTTTACATTAATCATCATACCCCTAGGGTTTAGACCACAACATATGATCTCGGGGTAGATCAACTCTTGTAATACTCATATTCATCAAGATCAATCAAGCAGGAAGTACGGTATAACCTCCATAGAGAGGGCCCGAACCTGGGTAAACATCGTGTCCCCTGTCTCCTGTTACCATCGACCTTAGACGCACAGTTCGGGACCCCCTACCCGAGATCCGCCGGTTTTGACACCGACACCAGGCAATGATCATTATATAGGCATCACGTCCAAGATTACTGGACCGACTCCTGCCTGCATCGACTACTATTACTCCACACATCGACCGCTATCCAGCATGCATCTAGTGTATTAAGTTCATGGAAGAATGGAGTAATGCAATAAGAACGATGACCTGATGTAGACAAGATCTATTTATGTAGAAATAGACCCCATCTTGTTATCATTAATAGCAATGATACATACATGTTGGTTCCCTTTCTGTCACTGGTATCAAGCACCGTAAGATCGAACCCATTACAAAGCACCTCTTCCCATTGCAAGATAAATATATCAAGTTGGCCAAACAAAACCCAAATACCGGAGAAGAAATATGAGGCTATAAGCAATCATGCATATAAGAGATCAAAGACTCAAATGACTTTCATGGATAAAAAGATAGATCTGATCATAAACTCAAAGTTCATCGGATCCCAACAAACACACCGCAAAAAGAGTTACATCATATGGATCTCCAAGAGACCATTGTATTGAGAATCAAGAGAGAGAGAGGAAGCCATCTAGCTACTAACTACGGACCCGTAGGTCTACAAAGAACTACTCACGCATCATCGGAGAGGCACCAATGGACATGATGAACCCCTCCGTGATGGTGTCTACATTGGATCTGGTGGTTCTGGAACTTGTGGTGGCTGGAATTGATTTTTGTCGACTCCCCTAGGGTTTCTGGAATATTTGGGTATTTATAGAGCAAAGAGGCCGTGCGGGAGGCCACCGAGGTGGGCACAACCCACCTGGGCCCGCCTGGGCCTCCAGGTGTGCCCTGGTGGGTTGTGCCCCTCTCGGAGCACCCCCAGGTGCTTCTCCGGCCCACTGGATGTCTTCTGGTCCAAAAAAAATCCACAAAAAGTTTCGCTGCGTTTGGACTCCGTTTGGTATTGATTTCCTGCGATGTAAAAAACATGCAAAAAACAACAACTAACACTGGGCACTATGTCAATAGGTTAGTACCAAAAAACGATATAAAATGACTATAAAGTGATTGTAAAACATCCAAGAATGGTAATATAAAAGCATGGAACAATAAAAAATTATAGATACGTTGGAGATGTATCAGCATTCCCAAGGTTAATTCCTGCTTGTCCTCGAGTAGGTAAATGATAAAAACAACATTTTTGATGTGGAATGCTGCCTAACATGTTCATCACGTATTATTTTCTTCATACCATGGACATTTGGACTTTTATATGGTTCAAAGCAATAGTCTAGTTTTGACATGATAACTTAAATACTCAAGCATATCAACAAGCAACCATGTCTTTCAAAATATCAATGCTAAAATAAGTTATCCCTAGCCCATCATGCTCAATTACTGATCCATTCATGAAACACACTCACATATTAGCTACACCTAATGCTCAAGTATGATCATAGTGCCCCTTAGTTGGTGCTTTATAAGAGAAGATGGAGACTCAAATTAAAAATAAAAATGGCATAAAGTAAAAGAAAGGCCCTTCGCAGGGACTTATAGAGGTGCTAGAGCTCAAAGCGAAAAACATAGAGATAAAAACATTTTGGGAGGCATGCTTTTCCGACCAACGAAAATGACTTAGAGTTACCCACACTTTCCATGCTAGATATATCATAGGCGGTTCCCAAACAGAAAATAAAGTTTATTCCTTTTTCCACCATACTTTCAATTTCCATGGCTAACCGTATCCACGGGTGCCCTCCATACCAACACTTTCCAAGGAATTTATTATTTGACAACATAAAGCAAATTCATTTTTCATTTCGAGAATGGGCATCCCTAATACCTTTGCCTTACTCTCGTGCAATGACAAGTGAATAAACACTCATCGTGAGAATAACACATCTAGCTTGGAAAATATCGGCCACCCCTCACCGCCTTGCGAGCGGTACGAGCACACAAAATAGAAATTTATTTTGAAAATTAGAGATGGCACATACAAATTTGCTTAGAATGGCAAAAGAATACCGCATATAGGTAGATATGGTGGACTCATATGGCAAAACCGGTTTAAAGGGTTTTGGATGCACAAGTAGTGATCATACTTAGTGCAAAATGAAGGCTAGCAAAAGATTGAGAAGCGACCAACCAAGAAACCAAAAATCTCATAAGCGAGCATTAAGCATAATTAACACCGAATAATGCACCACAAGTAGGATATAATTTCATTACATAACAATGGACTTTCGTGCTTGCATAGGGAATCACAAACCTTCACACCAATATTCTTACTAAAGCATAATTACTCATCAACATGACTCACATATCACATCATCATATCTCAAAACTATTACAAAGAATCAAGTTTATTTGTCCAATGATCTTCATGAAAGTTTTTATTATATCCTTCTTGGATATCTATCACTTTGGGACTAATTTTCATGTGTTGATTTTGATAAGCTCAAACAAATATAAGTGAAGATCATGATCATAATATTTCTTTATTTCAAATTAATTTAAGTGAAGCAAGAGAGAATTTCTTCAAAAATAACAAAGCACACCATGCTCAAGAAGATATAAGTGAAGCACTATAGCAATTCCATAGCTCATAAAGATTTAAGTGAAGCATAGAGAGCAATTCTAACAAGTCATGGCATAATTTTGGCTCTCTCAAATAGGTGTGTCCAGCAAGGATTCATGACTCAAAACAACAAGAAAAACAAGCAAAGACTCATATCATACAAGACACTCCAAGCAAAACTCATAGTATGTGACGAATAAAACTATAGTTCCGAGTGAAGTACCGATGGTCGTTAGAAGAAAGAGAGGATGCCACTCGGGCATCCCCAATCTTAGTTGCTTGCTTCTCTTTGGATAATAGCTTGGGATTCCATGGGTATTTCCAAGCTCAGGCTCTTCTTACTCCCTATTCCTTCATCCATCATAACATCACCCAAAACTTGAAAACTTCAATCACACAAAACTCTACAAAACCTTCGTGAGATTCGTTAGTATAACAAAGCAAATCACTACTATAAGTACTGTATAAAACCAATTAATATTTTATTCTTGCATTATATCTACTGTATTCCAACTTTTCTATGGCAAAAACTCTTCAAAGAAAACCATAGAATCATCAAAACAAGCACACAACGCAAAGAAAACATAATCTGTCAAAGACAGAACAATCTGTAGCAATCTGGATACTTCGAATACTTCTGAAACTCCAAAAAATCTGAACAATTAGGAATGCGTGAGCAATTTGTATATTAATATTCTGCAAAAAGAATTGGTACTTTATCTCGCTCCTGTTAAAAATGATAATTATTTTCGTCAGCGCAAAAGTTTTTGTTTTTCAGCAAGATCAAATCTACTATCACCCAATATAATCCTAAAGGCTTTGCTTTGCACAAACACTAATTAAAACACAAAAAACACAATCATAACTGTAGCATAATTGTGCAAACACTCAAGAACAGAAAGCAAAAGGAAAAAATAAATTTTATTCATTGGGTTGCCTCCCAACAAGCGCTATTGTTTTACGCCCCTAGCTAGGCATAAAGCAAGGATCTAAGTATTGCCATCTTTGTTTTTCCAACTCTTCAATCAAGCACTTAGAACTTTTCAGAGATTTAACATATAAATTTTCAATGACAATACTCCTAGGAACGAGTTTAAAGAATTCATTCTTACCCAAAGGATCTCTTATCACTTCTACAAAATCCGGGTGAATACTAATCATCTTAAGATCTTCCGTTATTACTAGAAATTGCACCCTTGTTCTTGGTAACTTGTGTACCCTTGCCAATCTTTACAGGTGTTTTTTCAATAGTTTTAGTGGAAGAAAAAGCCGCTTAGATTACTAAAGATTTCTTCCAGTTTATCAATCCGGGACGGGCTTTCTTCAATTCTTTCATGAATTACGGTCCCTTTTTATTTTAACAACTTAAAAACCTCTCCCGCTTTTGACCCAATTTTAGTGGAAAAATTATGCATCTTTTTATCCAAGTTTTCAATATGTTCTTCGGTAAGCAATTTCTTTTCAATAGCATCAAGCCTTTCCATGACATGCTCAAGAGTCAAAGTTGTTTCATTAATCATAAGAGGTGGTGAGCGCACTAAATTTCACATAGCATTAAAAGCATCAAGAGAGGGGCACATCAAGAAATTTCCACCGGTAATCGTATCAAGGACGAATCTATACCAAGTGGGGATGCCCACATAAAAACAGCGAAGAAGAACAACAGTAGATTGCTTACGGATAGATCTATTATGAGCATTGCAAATCCTATACAAAGCATCTTTTAAATTCTTTCCTCCCCTTTGTTTAAAGTTAAGAACTTCGTTCTCGGGGGTGCACGCAATATTGGAAGAACTATCCATAACGACAAAAAGTGGTCAAGAAGATTACACACAAAACAGACCCGGCAAGAAAACGGCGAACGAAAAAGAGGGCGAATAAAACGGCGAATTTTGTGAAGTGGGGGAGAGGAAAATGAGAGGCAAATAGCAAATAATGTAAATTGCGAGGAGATGAGATTTGTGATTACGAACCTGGTAGATGTTGATGATGTCTCCCCGGCAACGGCGCCAGAAATTCCTTTTGATGTTGATACGTCTCCAATGTATCTATAATTTATGAGGTATTCATGCTGTTATATATCATTCTTGGATGTTTTACAATCATTTTATAGCAACTTTATATCATTTTTTGGGACTAACCTATTGATCCAGTGCCCAGTGCCAGTTGTTGTTTTTTTGCTTGTTTTTTACATCGCAGGAAATCAATATCAAACGGATCCCAAATACCGCGAAACTTTTTGTGGATTTTTTATGGGCCAGAAGACATCCAGTGGGCTAGAGAAGCACCTGGGGGTACCCCGAGGGGTGCACAACCCACCAGGGCGCGCCTGGGGGCCCAGGCGCGCCCAGGTGGGTTGTGCCCACCTCGGTGGCCTCCCGCACCTCCTCTTTGCCCTATAAATCGTCAAATATTCCAAAAACCCTCAGGGTAGCCCTAGATCGGAAGTTCTGCCGCCGCAAGCCTCTATAGACACGAAAAACCAATCCAGACCCCATTCCGGCACCCTGTCGGAGGGGGAAATCATCACCGGTGGCCATCTTCGTCATCCCGGCGGCCACCATCGTGAGGAGGGAGTAGTCCACCCTCGGGGCTGAGGGTTTGTACCAGTAGCTATGTATTTAATCTCTCTTTCTCTCGTCTTCTTGAGATGTCACGATCTTGATGTATCGCGGTCTTTGTTAATATAGTCGGATCATGTGGTGTTTTCCCCTCTCTATCTTGTTGTGAATTGAGTTTTACCTTTGAGATTTCGTTTTATCGAATTGAATACTTTTATGGATTTGAGAACACTTGATGTATGTCTTGCTATGAATACCCGTGGTGAAAATGGGGTATCATATTGATTCACTTGATATGTGTTTTGGCACTCAACTCGCAGATTCCCAAGGTGACATTGGGGTAATCTATGCATGGGGGTTGATGCACGTTCTCGTCTTTGTTTCTATGGTAGAAATCTTGGGGCACTCTTTGAGGTTCTTTGTGTTGGATTGAGTATTATGAATCTGAAATTGTTTGATGCATATCGTATAATCAACTCACGGATACTCGCGGTGACATTGGAGTATCTAGGTGACATTAGAGTTGGTTGATGTGTATCATATGGTGTTATTTTAGTACGAACTCTTGGATAGATCGAACGGAAAGAATAGCTTTGTGTTATCTTAGTATGAACTATTGAATAGATCGAACGGAAAGAATAGCTTTGAGGTGGTTTCGTACCCTACAAACAATTTCTTCTTATGTTCTCCGCTAGATAAGAACTTTGGAGTGATTCTTCGTCGCACGTTGAGGGATGGTTATATGATCCAATTATATTAGCATTGTTGAGAGATTGCACTAGCAAAAGTACGGACCCTAGGCCTGATTTTGAAGCATTGCAATACCGTTTGTGCTCCATTTTATCAATTGCTATCTTGCTATTTTTCTATTGTTCCTATCACAAAAATCAAAATCTAGTATCATTACTACGTTTGTATCCCCATCTCTTCGCCGAACTAGTGCACCTATACAAATCACCATTGTATTTGGTGTCTTGGGGACACAAGAGACTCTTTGTTATTTGATTGCAGGGTTGTTTGAGAGAGACCATCTTCATCCTACGCCTCCCACGGATTGATAAACCTTAGGTCATCCACTTGAGGGAAAATTGCTACTGTCCTACAAAACTCTGCGCTTGGAGGCCCAAGACGAGTCTACAGGAATAAAGTTGCGTAGTAGACATCAAGCTCTTTTCTGGCACCGTTGCCGGGGAGGTGAGTGCATGAAGGTATATCTTTAGATCTTGCAATTGAATCTTTTAGTTTCTTGTTTTATCACTAGTTTGGTTTATAAAAAGAAAACTAAACAATGGAATTGAGGTTGCATCATATTATTGATCATCTTTATAATATCTTTCTTGAAAATGATGGATCGGAAAGTTGTGCTCAATTGTTAGAAGAAGAAGTGAGTAAAATATTTGGCATGAAATATTTGAATGATGACATGATTGCAATGTTGTTAGTATGAATTCTTTGATTATCCAAAATGCTAATGATTATTTCACTAGTCATGAGAAAAATGTCTCCTATAAGAATGTCAATTTTTGCGGAGTGAATTGGGAGTGCAAATGCACACAAAAAAGGGAAGATAGATTTTGTAAGAAGCATAAATATTTAGAAATGAAAAAGTTGCAAGAGAGGCTAGATGATTGTGCTGAAAGATTTAATTTTTTTCGCCATCCTTGTGAACTTTGCAATGAACGCGTGGTCATTTAAATCTCAAATGCAAATTGTTTCATGATCAAATTGTGTCCAAAAATTGTGATAACTTGATTACCCTTGAGCATCATAAAGAGCTTAGTCTTCTTTTGGGGTATTAAGAAATGAAACATATAACTGAGGGTATTCCAAAATTTCATCTCGAGAGATTTCTTGATTTTGGTCTAGAGGAAATTTATATGTTTTGTGCGGTAAATTGCATTGAGAATCCTTATATTGCCAACTATCTAAAGACAAGAAAACAAATATAATATGAAGAGTGTACTAATGAAAAGGAAAATATTTCCCAATACCCTCCTATTGTTTATTATGATGAATCAGGTAACAAGGAGGAGCTTCCTATCGCATAAATCTCTTCAACAAGAAGCTCGAAAAAATTGATTAAACCCATACGTGAGGTGGTGAAGAAGAAAATGAAAATAAGAAAGAATAGAGGTAAAAAGGTACCTCTCCCAAATAATGTTGTTCCTATTATTGTGGTGCCTCATGAAAATGAATCAAAAATAATTGTGGAAGATGATGCACTTGAAGATGATATTGCTTCTATGTTTTATGGCACAATGTCCGAGAGCACTATTGATGATGATTTTGTTATGCCTATTGCTTGTTGTGATGATTATGATTGGGAAGATAATGACACTTCCTATAATCTATCGGGGATCTGGAACGACACCTATGGATCACTGGGAATCCTTACTACGGTTGGCGGGGCGTGGGGCTGCGCAAAGAGCGGGTCAAGAAGACCAACACGGGGGGATTTTTACCCAGGTTCGGGCCGCGAACGATGCGTAAAACCCTAGTCCTGCTTTGTGTGTATTTAGTGTTCTTGAGCCCCTGAACTAGCTGCGGTGCATGCCCGGTCCAAAAACTCTGAATCCTTCCTCAGTACGCCTCGGGCCTCCTTTTATATGTCAAAGGGGTTGCCACAGTGGCACACAGGAGGTGGAAAGTATGTACAGTGTACTATCTCCTAACATCATAGGACAAACACATTTAATGCACCGCCTATGTGTCCTCTTGCTTTATCGAGGACGGCAGAGAAGCTTATCCCGTCCATCGCCACCTCACCTTGCTTCGACGCGCTTCCATGGTGACGAGGCATGTAGCGCCACGCTGGCTGGTTGGCTTCTGAGTTGGTGCGGTGGCAGGGTCTTCATGAAGATCTGCATGCCTCCATGCAGGTGCTTGGCTAGTTGGCCTAGAAGTTGCATGCTGCCATGCAAGTGCTCGCCTAATTGGCGGGCTGGCCGCCACATCGGAACGGGCAGCGAAACTCTGGCATGTGCTGGCCTGGCCTCGGCCCCGCAGATGTCCCCGGCAAGGGCCTTGCCGGGGTCCCGGCAAGGGTCTTGCCGGGGTCTCGTGGGCGTCCCCGGCAAGGATCTTGCCAGGGGTCTTCGTCTTCTGGTTCTCATCTAGTTTTGCAGGCCTTTGGTCTTTACAAAGATCTGCATGCCCCTACGCAAGGCACCCCTAAGTCTTGGCCTTGATGTTGTTGATGGTGCCAGAGGTCTCAGGCTAGTGTTGGGCAATTTGCCCCGGCAAGGGTCTTGCCGGGGCTACGTAGGCCGCCCCAGCAAGGCTCTTGTCGGGGGAAGCCCATCTTCATCCTACGCCTCCCACGGATTGATAAACCTTAGGTCATTCACTTGAGGGAAAATTGCTACTGTCCTACAAAACTCTGCACCTTGGAGGCCCAAGACGAGTCTACAAGAATAAAGTTGCGTAGTAGACATCAAGCTCTTTTCTGGCACCGTTGCCGGGGAGGTGAGTGCATGAAGGTATATCTTTAGATCTTGCAATTGAATCTTTTAGTTTCTTGTTTTATCACTAGTTTGGTTTATAAAAAGAAAACTAAACAATGGAATTGAGGTTGCATCATATTATTGATCATCTTTATAATATCTTTCTTGAAAATGATGGATCGGAAAGTTGTGCTCAATTGTTAGAAGAAGAAGTCAATAAAATATTTGGCATGAAATATTTGAATGATGAACATGATTGCAATGTTGTTAGTATGAATTCTTTGATTATCCAAAATGCTAATGATTATTTTACTAGTCATGAGAAAAATGTCTCCTATAAGAATGTCAATTTTTGCGGAGTGAATTGGGAGTGCAAATGCACACAAAAAAGGGAAGATAGATTTTGTAAGAAGCATAAATATTTAGAAATGAAAAAGTTGCAAGAGAGGCTAGATGATTGTGCTGAAAGATTTAATTTTTTTCGCCATCCTTGTGAACTTTGCAATGAACGCGTGGTCATTTAAATCTCAAATGCAAATTGTTTCATGATCAAATTGTGTCCAAAAATTGTGATAACTTGATTACCCTTGAGCATCATAAAGAGCTTAGTCTTCTTTTGGGGTATTAAGAAATGAAACATATAACTGAGGGTATTCCAAAATTTCATCTCGAGAGATTTCTTGATTTTGGTCTAGAGGAAATTTATATGTTTTGTGCGGTAAATTGCATTGAGAATCCTTATATTGCCAACTATCTAAAGACAAGAAAATAAATATAATATGAAGAGAGTACTAATGAAAGGGAAAATATTTCCCAATACCCTCCTATTGTTTATTATGATGAATCAGGTAACAAGGAGGAGCTTCCTATCACATAAATCTCTTCAACAAGAAGCTCGAAAAAATTGATTAAACCCATACGTGAGGTGGTGAAGAAGAAAATGAAAATAAGAAAGAATAGAGGTAAAAAGGTACCTCTCCCAAATAATGTTGTTCCTATTATTGTGGTGCCTCATGAAAATGAATCAAAAATAATTGTGGAAGATGATGCACTTGAAGATGATATTGCTTCTATGTTTTATGGCACAATGTCCGAGAGCACTATTGATGATGATTTTGTTATGCCTATTGCTTGTTGTGATGATTATGATTGGGAAGATAATGACACTTCCTATAATCTATTGGGGATCTGGAACGACACCTATGGGATCACTGGGAATCCCTACTACGGTTGGCGGGGCGTGGGGCTGCGCAAAGAGCGGGTCAAGAAGACCAATACGGGGGGATTTTTACCCAGGTTCGGGCCGCGAACGATGCGTAAAACCCTAGTCCTGCTTTGTGTGTATTTAGTGTTCTTGAGCCCCTGAACTAGCTGCGGTGCATGCCCGGTCCAAAAACTCTGAATCCTTCCTCAGTACGCCTCGGGCCTCCTTTTATATGTCAAAGGGGTTGCCACAGTGGCACACAGGAGGTGGAAAGTATGTACAGTGTACTATCTCCTGACATCATAGGACAAACGCATTTAATGCACCGCCTATGTGTCCTCTTGCTTTATCGAGGACAGCAGAGAAGCTTGTCCCGTCCATCGCCGCCTCACCTTGCTTTGACGCGCGTCCATGGTGACGAGGCATGTAGCGCCACGCTGGCTGGTTGGCTTCTGAGCTGGTGCGGTGGCAGGGTCTTCATGAAGATCTGCATGCCTCCATGCAGGTGCTTGGCTAGTTGGCCTAGAAGTTGCATGCTGCCATGCAAGCGCTCGCCTAATTGGCGGGCTGGCCGCCACATCGGAACGGGCAGCGAAACTCTGGCAAGATGCGGGCCTGGCCTCGGCCCCGCAGATGTCCCCGGCAAGGGCCTTGCCGGGGTCCCGGCAAGGGTCTTGCCGGGGTCTCGTGGGCGTCCCCGGCAAGGATCTTGCCGGGGGTCTTCGTCTTCTGGTTCTCATCTAGTTTTTCAGGCCTTTGGTCTTTACAAAGATCTGCATGCCCCTACGCAAGGCACCCCTAAGTCTTGGCCTTGATGTTGTTGATGGTGCCAGAGGTCTCAGGCTCAAGGGGGGGCCTTGCTAGTGTTGGGCAATTTGCCCCGGCAAGGGTCTTTCCGGGGCTACGTAGGCCGACCCAGCAAGGCTCTTGTCGGGGGAACCCCATCTTGTCCCTTTGCTCTTTATGCTTCTGGCTTGAGTGCAGCCTTGGCAGCCTTGTACCTTTACTTCCTCTGCTCCGCCAAGCGTGGCTGCGACTGCCGTGCACAAGTAAAGGGGTATAGAAAGGCCCCTACTTTTGTACACCCACATAATCTTGGAAATCTTTTTGGCACCAACTTGGGAAATTACGATGATAGCAATTGTTATACCGTTGGTGCTATTCATACTATTAATGATGATAGTGATTATGATTATTATATGCTAAGCCACAAGCTTGGGGATGCTATGTTTGATGAGAATGACATGTTTGAGAATTTATTTGCTGCAATTAATGTTTGTCCCAAGCTTGGGGATGATATGCTTAATGAAGATGATCTTTTTAGCCCCCCTACTTCGAATGATCAAATTTTCTATGATGATTGCATGCCTCCTATCTATGATGAGAACAAAGTTGCTACTTATGATGATTATTGTGATGATACTTATGTTATAAAAAGTAGTGATAATTATTTTCATAATTTTGATTATCCTTTTACTGAACATTACTCTTTTAATGTGGAAACAATTTATAGTATTCGAGTTCCATATGATACTCCCACTATTGTGAATGAGAATAAATTTTCTTATGTGGAGAGTAATAAAATTTCTATGCTTTTGAATCATGAAAAGAATACTTTATGTGATGGTTATGTTGATGAATCTATTCATGATGATACTGAAAATTATTACGAGAGAGGAACTTATGATTCATGATGCTCTTGTTATGTTTCAATCCTTATCTTTTATGCGAGCATCATTGAACTCATCTCGCCTAGCTAAAAGGCATTAAAGAAAAGCGCTTGTTGGGAGACAACCCAACACTTTTACCTACTGTTTTTGTGTGTTCACATGATTATGTTACTGTAGTAATCATGTTTTATTGCTTTTGTTTCAATAAAGTGCCAAGTAAAACTTTTGGGATAGTGTGGATGATAGTTGACTTGAATCTGTGCAAAAACAGAAACTTTTGCGCTCAGTCCAGGAATTTTTAAAATTCACTAGAACGTGCTTTTGATCTGAATTTTTTACAGGTGATAGATATGCAAATTCTCTACGTTTTCATAAGATTTCATAATTTTTGGAGTAGCAGAAGTATGGTTTGAGTACAGATTACTACAGACTGTTCTGTTTTTGACAGATTCTGTTTTCAATGCATAGTTTGCTTGTTTCCTAGTTTCTATGGCTTATATTGCTAAATATAAATTGTGGAAATGATATGCTACAGTAGGAATTGTGTGGAAACAATTATGAATCTTGTCTTTTACAGTACCAAAGTGAAATGATTTTGCTCTTTATCATACTAACCTATCTCACGAATTTCCGTTAAGTTTTGTGTGATTGAAGTTTTCAAGTTTTGGGTGAGATGTCGATATGAGGAGAATAAGGAGTGAGAAGACACTAATATCCAAGGCACCCCAAGTTAATATCCAAGGAAGATCCAAACAACTAAGCTTGGGGATGCCCCGGAAGGCATCCCCTCTTTCGTCTCCAGTATTATCGGTAACCTCACTTGGAGCTATATTTTCATTCGTCACATGATATGAGTTTTACTTGGAGCATCATTTTATTTCGTTAGGATTTGCTTTCTGCTATTTAGAATAATTTTTTGCATCTTTTATTTCAATAAAAGTGGCCATGATAGCCTTTGCCATGCTTACTTTGCAAGTCTACATGTTGCTGTTTCAAAACAGAAAGTTTACCGCTGTTGCAAAAATTCCCAAGAAAAGTCAGAATGTGATAAAATGTTGAAACTTTTTGCACAAAAAGCTCTGATAAATTTTCTACAGTGTGGTAAATTTTCATAATTTTTGGAGTTAAAGAAGTATTGATACTCTTGCATTCTTTACAGACTGTATTGTTTTGGCAGATTGCTGTTATGTTTGCATTGTTTGCATATGTTTGCTTGTTTAATGATTTTATTTGAGGATAGGAGTATTAAATATGCAGAGGCATTTAGCATGCAATGTTGAATAATATTTTTTGTGATTTGCTATAGTAGAGAATGATAAGGTTTTTGCATTGGTTTATACTAACTTATCTCACGAGTTCTTGTTGAGTTTTGTGTGGATGAAGTTTTTAAGATTTAGGGAACCCGTGATATAAAAGGAATTAAGGAGACACAAAAGCTCAAGCTTGGGGATGCCCAAGGCATCCCACCTTTCTTCTTCAACAATTATCGATAGTATCGGTTGAGCCTAAGTTTTTGCTCCTCCACATGAGTTGTGCTATCCTTGAAATGCCATTTTATTTTCATTTTGCTTGTTGTTTTAATAAAATACTTAGATCTGAAAGTTTTAAATAAGAGAGAGTCTTCACATAGCTATCTATTTACTTAACTACTCGCTTGATCTTCACTTATATCTTTTTGGAGTAGCTGGTCATTTACCCTTGTGCTTCACTTATATCCTATGAGTAAATTGTTGAATGAATTGAATATCATGAAGTTGAAATTATATGTTCATATCATGCCTAGTGGTAGCTTCACATTGGGTTTAGAAAGTGAAATCTTTTGAAGCTTGACAATCACAATATTGGTCATACAAGCAATTCCTGAATGATTACTATAAGGAAGAGAACTTTCAAATGCAAACACACTATCTTGGAAATCTTTTGTGATTGTGAGTCCCCATCAAAATATTATATGCCAAAATTGTTGACGTTGGACAAGGAAGACAATGTAATGATTTATGTTTGTTCATATTCACATAGAAGTTATATTTTCATAGATCCTTAAACATGTGGTGCTTGCCCCCCATCTTTTCTAGCCAAAAAATTCCGCACCAAGTAGAGATACTACTTATGCATCCAAAAACCCTTAAACCAAATCTTATTTTCAAGAGTCCACCATACCTACCTAAGGATTGAGGAAGATCCTTCAAGTAAGTTGTCATCGGTGCAATAAGGCAATAAAAATTGCTTCTAAAAGTGTTAGATCATTCAGTGTAAGAGAAAATTGAGAGTTGTACGAACTTGTGATGGCAAGGAATAAAAGCGACAGACTGCATAATAAAGGTTTCTATCATAAGGGGCAATATAACGTGACGTTCTTTTGCACTAAGGGATTGAGCATACAAACAAAAAGCGCATGGCAACATCTGTTTCCCTCTGCGGAGGGCGTATCTTTTACTTCTATGTATTTACTTTCATGCAAGAGTCAAAGTTTTTCTCTCTATTCCTTTTTATTTTTCTCTTTTGGCAAGCATCACGTGGTGAGGAAAGATCTAGGCACATTTATCCAGTTGGATATGGGTAGCATGAGTTATTATTGTTGACATCACCCTTGAGGTGAATATGTTGGGAGGCGAAATTATAAGCCCCCATCTTTCTATGTGTCCAGTTGAAATGTTTTGCTCATGTGTGTGCGGTGAGTGTTAGCAATCATATAAGACTATATGATGGTTGAGTATGTGGAGCTCTTACTTATACTCTGTTGAATAAGTTGAATTGCAATTGTTTGGTGACTAAGAATATAGGTTATTGAGTTTTAAGAGAATTCATTGTTTGAACCTTAACATGTGAATTGGTTGCCACTTTGTCATGATGAGTTTTATGAGAAAGAATTGTTGTTATGATGCTAGGAAAAGTGATTAAAATTATCATTAATCAAACTTATGCACTTTGCTAGCATTCACACTTCATAAATTATTTCTTTTATCATTTACCTACTCGAGGACGAGTAGGAATTAAGCTTGGGGATGCTGATACGTCTCCAACGTATCTATAATTTATGAAGTATTCATGCAGTTATATTATCATTCTTGGATGTTTTACAATCATTTTATAGCAACTGTATATCATTTTTGGGACTAACCTATTGACCC
Source organism: Aegilops tauschii subsp. strangulata (assembly GCF_002575655.3). Lineage (NCBI taxonomy): Eukaryota > Viridiplantae > Streptophyta > Magnoliopsida > Poales > Poaceae > Aegilops > Aegilops tauschii. Next base: position 317,008,058 of record NC_053037.3, on the reverse strand, counting down.
AGTGCCAGTTGCTGTTTTTTGCTTGTTTTTTACATCGCAAGAAATCAATATCAAACGGAGTCCAAACACCGCGAAACTTTTTGTGGATTTTTTATGGACCAGAAGACATCTAGTGGGCCAGAGAAGCACCTGGGGGTTCCCCGAGGGTTTCACAACCCACTAGGGTGCGCCTGGGGGCCCAGGCGCACCTAGGTGGGTTGTGCCCACCTCGATGGCCTCCCGCACCCCCTCTTTGCCCTATAAATCGTCAAAAATATTCCAAAAAACCCTCGGGGTAGCCCTAGATCGGAAGTTCCGCTGCCGCAAGCCTCGGTAGACACGAAAAACCAATCTAGACCCCGTTCCTGCACCCTGCCGGAGGGGGAAATCATCACCGGTGGCCATCTTCATCATCCCGGCGGCCACCATGATGAGGAGGGAGTAGTCCACCCTCAGGGCTGAGGGTTTGTACCAGTAGCTATGTATTTAATCTCTCTCTCTCTCTCTCTCTCTCTCGTGTTCTTGAGATGTCACGATCTTGATGTATCGTGGGCTTTGTTAATATAGTCGGATCATATGGTGTTTTCCCCTCTCTATCTTGTTGTGAATTGAGTTTTCCCTTTGAGATTTCGTTTTATCGGATTGAATACTTCTATGGATTTGAGAACACTTGATGTATGTCTTGCTATGAATACCCGTGGTGACAATGGGGTATCATATTGATTCACTTGATATGTGTTTTGGCACTCAACTCGCAGATTCCCGAGGTGACATTGGGGTAATCTATGCATAGGGGTTGATGCACAATCTTGTCTTTGTTTCTCCGGTAGAAATCTTGGGGCACTCTTGTGGCACCCCGGCTCAGAGCAACCGGTTCACCATGCATTGCCAGCCCAGAGACCTTGTCTTCTGGCAACACACAACATCTTGGTACAGAAAACAACCGCTTTATTGATGCTAGCGGATCAAAGTTTAAATTACAACAGGTAACGAGGCCAAGCGGCACACACGGTGCGGCTGAACAATATGTACATTATTTAGTGAACATAAAGGGGCCTCGATCATAGCAACTACGCGGCAGCGGAACAACGTCGTAGCGGAACTCCATAGCACAGGGACACCGATGTGGACACGATCTAGATTCGGACATCACTCCTTTCCAACGAGACTTTCCTAAAATCTGGCATGACATGCCAGGTCAGTACATTGAATGTACTTGCAAGCTCACAACAAGCATAAACATAATGACAAACAATATCATGATAATTAACCAATTATTAATAATGCAACAATATATCCAACATGTTGTGATCATGCTTTTGTGAGAAAAGTCCCTCGGACTGGCTTACCAACGGTGATCGCTCTAGGATCACAAACGTACAAACCTCATGGTCTTAACTAGGGATACCTCGTGATCCTTCCGGCGATCACAACCACGACCAATATTTGGTCTCAAACGGTGATCCTTCCGGCGATCACAACCACGACCAACAATTGGTCTCAAACAGCAAGATGACCTTCACGCCATCATCAACAGTGCAAAGTTCATAACTTAGTGTGCAAGATTTATTAAACGTTGGCCCATGGTGTGACCTACTTTCGAGCGTGTCCGTAACCGTGGACTCGGCTATCGATAGATTAATACACTCTACAGAGGTAGCGCACTGTACCCACACCACGGAACCCATGGCATCGTCATCCCATTTGGGTGGACCAACGGCATTCCGACGAAACCCCTCCATTGCCATGACACTCTCCCGGCCACTCCGACTCACTCCCCACTGGGCTAGTCCTGGGTGGCCCCGTGTCTACCAAAGACACCAACGACCACCATCGTGGCCAAAACATAAACGTCCCACACGGGGACACGGTACCATAATCTCAACAACGGGCACACAAGGTTATGTCTGCTTACCGGGCTAGGGTACCGAATGCCCATAACCTTCCCTCGTTGGAGGCACCGACCAGAGGCATGACAACGAACCGAATAAAGGCCTTCCCATAAAGGCAAATGTGGTTACACTGGGAAAAACTCGATTCAGTGGCACCATGACCCGGTCAACGATATATTCAAGTTGAGTTATTATCAGGTTCAACTTAAAATGAAAATAACCGGTGTCATAGTATGCCATGAAATGCAACACTAACATATGCATCACATATCAACGGAAATGACCGAGTCAACTAAATCCACACTAAGTATAAACATCAACAACTCATGACACTCCTCTGGTTAGGATTAAACAACACTTTAAACATAATCTTTTCTAACAAATTTATCAATTTACTCATGCAAGAAAAATAACTCCAAATAACTACTTATATTCGTAACCATATTACTCTTTCATAACAAAAATTAATTCTAGTTTCTTTACCCACTTAGTTAGCTTCAAACTTTCTGTAAATCAAGCATATTAACTTAAACAAGCAACTAACAGAATATAAATAACATAATAGTGATTTAAATGCATGGATTAAATCATTCATTCAAGTAAGAAAATCACAAATATTGTAATGGCACCATGAAAATTTTGTTGTGGCTTGCCTTAGTGCAGATGAGGTTCACAAGCCTCCTGGTGATCCTCAAGACAAGCTTCACTCTCTGAAAATATTTATAAACACAAAAAGAAAACATCAAGAACCCTTCTGAAATTCACCAGAAAATCTAGACTGCAGGGAAAAATCCCATTTTTGGTGAGCTGCTAGATTTCTTTACAAAGAACACAATGCAAAAAGAATCAATTCATTTGGACTTATGGTTAAAGAGTTTTGGCTGTTTGAAGCTCTCTGGAAAAATATGAAATTTGAATTTAAATAAAACAGACTTGGGGGGTGATGTCGAAGGCGTAAAGCCTCGCGGGCGCCACCACTCGTACCGCTTTGCGCGCGTACTGAGTGGCTGACTAGCGGGCCCCACTAGTCAGGTGAGGGGGAGGGGGAGAAGGAAACAGAGGACGGCGTGGCTTTGCCGGAGCACACGTCGACGACGAGGGCTTCTTGGCCAAAACGAGAGGGAGGGATCGAGAGAGGACACGGAGGCGCACCTGCCCGTACCCATAGAGTAGCTAGGGGTGGTCGGCCGGCGTCGGAATCAACCTCTCTAGCGGAGGCAGAGCGGAGGTCGCCGCAGATGAAGACGACGGCGAACAGAGGCGACTCCAGGGGCTCCAACGAGGTGGAACAGCACCACCAAGAGCGGCGGAGGCCCTGGAAGGGTTGCCCAGGCCTGGGAAGGGCTGGAGCTACGGAGACGACCCGAGGGGATCGCCGGCGAGCTCGAGCTCAGGGACGGCGGCCCGTGGCCTGCCTGGCCGGGCTACGGCTTCTACAAGATCTTGGAGTGTGTGGGAGGAGTGGGTGATGCTCGAGGAGGCTGGGGAGGGCTCTATTTATATCCGAGCATCGAGGGGGGATCGGGCTCCGCCGGTGGACACCTGGACACGGCACTCGGCGACGAACGGCGTCAGCGACAGGGGGAGAAGGCGACGCAGCTCACGCGGGAACTGTGGGCGAGCGGGGATGAGCACAGGGGCACTGGGGTGACGACGAGCACAGTGCGCACCGCACTGTTACGTTGGCCGGACCGCGCCCGTGCTCGCTGCGGCGAGCTCCGGTGTCGGCGAGCGCCAGGAGGGAGTTAAGAGGTTCGGGATGACGATTTTGGCACGTTTTGGCAAGGCTAGGCAGTGTGGGAAGCGAGCACGCGAGCAACAGAAGCTCGGGCGTGACGCAGAGCGCGTCGACACGCAGGTTGGCATCGTGTACACGTGTGGTCACCGCGTGAACTCTGCCCTCAGGCCGACCTAAGTCCAAACTTCATGTCTGGCGTGTTGTTCGTGGTAGTTTTGAAGGTTACCACACTTTGGTTTGGACTCAGACGCTGTAGAATAGATTTCAACTGCCAAGTAAGTTTCTGATCAGTAACTTTGAGAGCTTACTGTGGTCAAACTACTGGGAGTTGGGAGCTGGGCTTTGGAGGTTAGCAATCATCTACTAAGGTGATGATGCACAAGAAAAATCAGCCACAATGGAGCAAGTAAAATGGTAGTTGCTGTAGAAACCACCATTTCTGTCCAGAACAGAAAATATTTTCTGTAGCAAAAATATTCCAAAAAGTGATGAAATGTTTTTGCTCAGGTAGGTGCGGGCCTGGCCTTGGCCCCGCAGACGCCCCCGGCAAGGGTCTTGCCGGGTCTCGCGGGTGTCCCCGGCAAGGGTCTTGCCGGGGGCTCACGGGCGTCCCCGGCAAGGATCTTGCCGGGGGTCTTCGTCTTCTGGTTCACAACTAGGCTTGCAGGCCTTTGGTCCTCACAAAGATCTGCATGCCACTACGCAGGCGCCCCCAAGTCTTGGTCTTGACGTTGTCAATGGTGTCAGAGCTCTCAGGCTCAAGGGTGGCGGCCTTGCTGGTGTTCGGCAAGTTGCCCCGGCAAGGCTCTTGCCGGGGCTAAGGAGGCCGCCCCGGCAAGGCTCTTGCCGGGGCTATGCAGGCCGCCCCGGCAAGGCTCTTGCCGGGGCTATGCAGGCCGCCCCGACAAGGGTGTTGCCGGGGGAAATCCATCTTGTCCTTTTGCTCTTTGTGCCTCTGGCTTGAGCATTGCCTTGGCAGCCTTGTACCTTTCCTTCCTCTGCCCCGCCAAGCGTGGTCGCAGGTGTGGCTACGACTGCCCGTGCACAAGTAAAGGGGTACAGAAAGGCCCCTACTTTTGTACACTAACAGGAGCCCCCGGGCCTGGGCCACACATAAGCGCAAACCGTTGTTGGGCTAGGCCGTGAACGGTGCGCGGGCACGCGTGGCAAAAGTTTTAACTGCGGTAACTCCTTCGCCAGGTGCGCTTCCCCACGACCCGCATTGAGTGCGTGACGTGGGGGTCGCGCGTGGAACGGTCGCAGCATGCTTGCGTCACCTCGCGGTGGATAGTAAAGAGGCGGCCCACGTCTTCCCCATAAAAAAGAGGAAGCCGCAGGGGCGCGACTCATTTACTAAGTGGACTCGGGTCGTGGCCATCATGGCGCCCGCGCCCCACGATCACGGGGCGGGAAAACGATCGTTCCACTTTCCTTCTTAATCCCGGCCCACCCACCACGTGTCCCCCATGCCTCACGGAGGGTAGGCGGCGGATACGGAGGGCACGGGCATTAATGTCGAGGCGGGAAGCCGGGCATCGCTGATTGGAGCAGCGGGTCAGTCCTGATTCCCCGCGCCTCTGGCGGCCGGATTGGTCGAATGGGGCAGCCGCCCTTAGGTTGGGGGCCGAGCCCCTGGCCCTGCCCCTCTATAAAAAGGGGAGAGGGACGGTGTCTTTCTGCATTCGTCTCCTTCCAGCTTGATTCCTTCCTTCTCTTCGCCATGGTGAGAGGGCGTGGTGGCGCTCTAGTGGCGGCAACGAGGGCTTCTGCTCGACAGCGTGTCCCCCCTCCTCCGGAGCTCATGGCAGCAGAGCCTGCTGTGAGAGGAAGAGGGAGGGGCGAGGCCAAGGCTGCTGTGGCGCTCAGGGGAGAGGAGGAGAACGGGGCGGCGCACCGGCCGCGCTTCCGCCAGCGGCCCTTCCCCCAATGGAGGGCCATGTCGGAGACCAGCCACGCGAGTTCTTCATCAGGCTGTACAAGTCGGTGTGCGGTCACCTCCGCCTCCCCACCCCGTTTGCTCGGGTAATGGAGCTTGACCCGCCGCCGGTCTTTAGGCTGCATATGAGGGGCTGCGAGAATGGCGGCATGTGGGTCGATGTCGACTTCCCCGCCCCTCATGTCATGTATCTCCGCCGTGGGTGGAAGACTTTTGCCCACGCCCATAGCCTGTCGGAGGGGCTCGTTCTCCATTTCAAATTAATGCAGAACGGCATGCTCTCCGTCAAGGTCTTCGGGCACTTGGGAACCCGCTTAAGGTGCTGCGCGGAGAGCTCTACCGACAACGAAACGTCCTCCTTGGGCGACAATGATGAGGAGAACAGCGACAGCAATGACGAGGGTAGCGGGCGGGAGGACGCCGATTCCGACTCCAGCTGACCGTCGGCGGCAGCACCGTCATCCACATCGCCCTCCTCCCTCGGCCACGCGCCTTGCCGAGGGTCATCCCCGCCATGCTCTCCATCGGCGCATTCCCCGTCGCCCTTTTTTGCCTTCACCTGCCGCACCTGGGAGGAAAGGGGCAAGAATGGAGATCATGGGGCACTTATCTTTTTTAACATGTAGGCACTTGCCAAATATTAATTACTAAGTAATGTAATCCCTCGAGCCCATGCTTATGTCCTGTAACGTTCGTACTAGTATCAGCATGTCAATGAAAAAGACCAGCCTTGCTGGGAACCCGTGCACGTATACGTTCGTGCAGAGGCGAAATGCCCCCTTAATGCAAATAAATGAGTCCTCCCAGCAAGCCGTCCTGCCGGTGTCCTCTGCGCCTGCCGGAGAATCACATCTGCCGGGTTATAGACAAAGGGTCCAGCCCCTCGTCAGTCTCCTTTTAGCAAGGGCCACTACGACCATTCCGACCGAAGCAGCGTTCGTTCTAGGGATGGGAGCACCCAAGTTTTTAAAAGAGAGTGGCGAGGTTTTCTAATGCACAAGTCACAGGTTACGAACATGAATGGGCAAGAGGTAAACTTTATCTATTTGGTTTGCCGGGGATCGCCGTGCCGGGCGGTCTTCCCAACTTCTTGCCGGAGCCGGGTCTTTGGCGGGATCGAGCGTCCTTGCCACGGCTGGAAGGAAGAGAGGGCAAGAGCATGGAACCTTGGTGGTCCATTAACATTTGTTGGAATCAAAAAGCAGTACAGTATCCTGGACTAGCATGCATATACGTATACACATAAACATGGAAATCAACGGGAAACTGTACATACTAAGGGTTTTCTTTCCCTGACTATGCACAGGGTCTGCGCCTGGCTCTGTACATAGGGTTACATGCCTTGCCGGCAAGGCTAGTACAAAAGGGGGGTTGCCGGGGCCGTGCGTTAGGGGTAAAACTTGCGAACATGTTCGATATTCTAGGAATTGCTCACCGGAAGCCATCTTCGGTCTCCAGGCGGACTGCGTCGGGCCTGGTGACTCATATTACCCGATAAGGGCCTTCCCACTTTGGCGTCAACTTCTTTGAATTCTTGGCGGATTGGATTCGCCGAAGAACAAGGTCGCCTTCCTCAAGGCTTCGAGCGTGAACCTTGCGGCTATGGTAGCGGTGCAAGGCTTGTTGGTAGCGAGCGGCTCGCACAAGAGCCTAAAGACGATCTTCCTCAAGGAGCGTCGCATCATCTTGGCGCAACTGCTCTTGCTCAAGCTCATCATAAGCGAGCACTCGAGGTGACCCGTATATGAGTTCCCTGGGGAGAACTGCTTCTGTCCCGTAAACCAGGGCAAAGGGTGTCTGGCCAGTGGCTCGATTTGGTGTCATTCTGATCGACCAAAGAACCGTTGGCAACTCATCAATCCAGCGCCTTCCGCACTTGCATAGCCTGTCAAAAGTTCTGGTCTTGAGGCCTCGCAACACTTCTGCATTCGCCCTCTCAGCCCGGCCGTTACTTCTGGGATGGGCAACAGAAGCAAAACAAACCATGCCGTCGAGGCCTTGGATATACTGTATGAAGGTGCGGCTCGTGAACTGCGTGTCGTTGTCGGTGATGACTCTATTTGGCACACCAAAATGGCAGACTAGTCCCTTGAAGAACTTGACGACTGATTGTGTTATCACCTTTCTCACCGGTTCCACCTCCGGCCACTTTGTGAACTTGTCAATCGCGACGTACAAGTACTCAAAGCCCCCGACAGCACGGGGAAAGGGGCCTAGTATGTCGATCCCCCAGACCGAAAATGGCCAGGAAAGAGGGATTGTTTGAAGGGCTTGGGCTGGCTGATGAAGTTTCTTTGAATGGAACTGGCATGCTTCACACTTGGTTACTAGTGCCGTTGCATCCTGGAGAGCGGTGGGCCAGAAGAAACCTTGCCGGAACGCTTTACCGGCAAGGGCTCTTGACCCTATGTGGAAGCCACACATGCCTCCATGTATCTCTGCCAACAGCTCCAGTCCGTCCTCCTGAGGAATGCACTTTAATTTCACGCCGTTCGGTCTCCACCTATATAGGGCATCATCCACAGATTGGTACATGCTAGACCGACGGGCTACTTTCTCTGCCTCTTCCTGTTCCTCGTGGAGTTCTCCTATTTGGAGGAAATGGACGGTGCGCCGCGCCCATGCCGGAGCCTGGGGCTCGACGGCAAGGACTAAAGGCTCATTTATGGCCGTAGGGGCAGCTGCCTCTACGGTTAGGGCTTGAGGCCCTGCCGGAGGTTGCTGCTCCCCGGCAAACTTGGGGCACCGACAACGTCCTTGCCGGCAGCTCCTGGGAGCTCAACGGGAAAGTACTTGACGGGGTCTGCCTTCCTTTGTTTGTTCTATCCTACTCATGGCTCAACGGATGGCTGTGTTAATTGAAGCACAAAGGTACCTGCTTCCACAGGCAACTTGAGGGCAGCGCGTTTCGACAAGTCATCGGCAATGTTGTTCTCTGCTCGGGGAACATTCTCTGCTTGTAGACCGTCAAAACGCTCCTCCAACTTCCTCACCTCATCCACATAGGCCTCCATCAACGGGCTCTGGTAATCCTTGTTAACTTGTTTGACGACGAGCTGCGAGTCACCTCTGATGATGAGCTTCCTGATCCCGAGGTCTGCCGCGATCCTGAGACCGGCAAGCAATCCCTCGTACTCCGCTGTGTTGTTCGTTGATTTTTCCAGGGGAAAGTGTATCTGGACTACGTACTTGAGGCGCTCTCCGGTGGGTGCGACAAGCAGCACGCCGACACCAGCACCTTGCAGCGAGAAAGCTCCATCAAAGTACATGATCCAATCACGGCTCGTCTCCTTGCCAGGAAGGGTGGTCTCTGGAATCTCTTCGTCGAGCGTTGAGATCCATTCTGCTAGGAACACTGCCAAGGCTCGGCTCTTGATTGTTGAAGTACTTTCAATCTTGAGGCCAAAGCTTGACAGCTCCAATGCCCACTCCACGATCCTCCCGGTTGCATCCGGGTTGTGCAAGATTCATTGCAAAGGGAGGCGGGTGACGATGGTGATCTCATGCGCTTGGAAGTAGTGACACAACTTTCTCTGGGCCATGAGGAGGCCGAAAAGTAGCTTCTGTATACCGGAATATCTTGATCTAGCCCCCTGCAAGAGGGAACTGGCAAAATAGACCGGGTGCTGCATCACCTTCTTCTTTTGTTGAACTTCGCCCACCTGCGCAGACTCTGTCTTGCCGGGACCAGGCCTTGCCGGGGGTTCCACCTTGCCGGCATCAGGCCCTGCTAGGGAAAGCTTCGGCCCACCATCCGACAGCACTACTGCTACTGCTGCTTCTTCTTCAAATTCTCTCTGTGCCACTAGCACAACACTGACCACTTGATTCATTGCCGCTAGATATAGCAGCAACGGCTCGTGCGGTTTAGGCCCGACTAGTATTGGCATGGAGGAGAGGTACTTCTTCAAATCTTGCAGCGCCGCCTCTGCCTCCGGAGTCCATTTCATTGGACCCGCCTTTTTCAAAACTCTGAAAAAGGGGAGGGCACGCTCAGCAGATTTGGAGAGGAACCTACTTAGAGCAGGAACGCACCCGGTGAGCCTACGGACGTCTTTGACTCATCTTGGTGCCTCAATCTGCTCATTCGCTTTGATCTTGTCGGGGTTTGCTTCGATTCCGCATTGAGACACAAAGAACCCAAGAAGTTTGCCGTATGGGACGCCGAACACGCACTTCTCTGGGTTGAGCTTCAGGTTGATCTTGCGCAAGTTGGCAAATGTTTCCTCCAGATCCTGCAGAGCATGGCCTTGTCCTTGGTTTTGACTACTATATCATCCATATAAGCTTCCATATTTCTATGTAGCTGGGGCTCAAAACCAATTTGGACTGCTTGGGCAAATGTCAAACCAGCGCTTTTCAACCCGAAAGGCATCCGTACAAAACAGTATGTACCACATGGGGTGATGAACGCAGTCATCTTCCTTCACCATGAAGATCTGGTGGTATCCTGAATAGGCATCGAGGAACAACATCAGGTCATACCCGGCAGTGAAGTCCACTATCTGGTCGATGCATGGCAGAGGGAAAGGATCCTTTGGACAGGCCTTATTGATATCTGTGTAGTCTATACACAGCCTCCATTTCCTATTAGCCTTACGCACTACCACTGGATTGTCCAACCACGTGGGGTGGAATACTCCTCTGACCAAGCCTGCCGCCTCTAACTTCCTAATCTCCTCGATGATGAAATCTTGTCGCTCCAAAGCTTGCTTTCTGACCTTCTGCTTGACGGGCCACACATGGGGACAGAAAGCAAGGTGGTGCTCAGTCACCTCCCTGGGAACACCGGGGATGTCGGATGCTTGCCATGCAAACACGTTGACATTCGCCCACAGGAAGGCGATGAGCGCGCTTTCCTATTTGCTGTCAAGGGTGGAGCTTATGGTAAAAGCTCCACCCATGCCATCCTCCTTGACGGGCACCTTCTTGGTTTCTGGTGGGGCCACCTTGGACCTCTTGCTCCTGCTGGCGGAGCTCTCTGGCACGTCCTCAACGGGAACGCGGCACTCCAAAGAGGCGCGTTTGCCAGAGGAGGTACAGGAGTCCTTGCCGGGGTAAGAAGTCTTCCTGGAAGGGGCCTTGCCGGGAGGGGCAGAGGCCTTGCCGGTTTTCTTTCCTCCCCGGGTCTCAGCGGCAGGAACAAGTGCCTTGGAGGCAGCTGCTGCAACTGCCTCCCGGTAGAGTTGGTCGGCGCAGATGAGCGCGTCTTTCCTGTCGGAGGGGACGGTGATGATGCTCATTGGCCCGAGCATCTTCAACGTGTTGTAGGCGTAATGTGATTGCGCCATAAACTTGGCCAGCGTTGGGCGGCCGAGGATCCCATTGTAGGGCAAGGGGATCTTGGCAACATCAAAAACAATCTTCTCCGTCCTGTGATTTAGCTCGCCCCCAAATGTGACGGGCAACGTGACCTTGCAATTCGGCTGACTCCTCCCCGGGTTGACCCCTTGAAACGTGCCCGTCTCCTCGAGATCTCCATCGGGGATTTGCAACCTCTCGATCACGGCGGGCGAGATCAAGTTCAGACCGGCCCCACCGTGATCCTCGGTGTCAAAAATGATAGGCGTGCTGGACCACTTCAGTGGCCTCTGGGCATCGAACGATGGCTCTGCCACAGTGACTTCACGCACCCACTGCTTCAGTTGGCGGTGAGAGGTATGCGACGAGGCGCCACCGTCGACGCACATGGCCTCCGTAGCTTTCTGGAACTCGTGCTCGCCAGACTCGTCGTCCTCATCATGACCATCGTCTCCCTCCTTCTTGCCGCGGCCCCGAGCGGGCCTCTCTTGTTGATTATCCTTGTCGCGGCGACCTCCTCGACCGCCATGCTTCTTGCCGGACCCCTCAGCACCGTCCTGGCCCTTCTCCTTATCGCGCCTCTCATACTCAGCTTTCTGCTTCTCTGCAAGCAGCTCAACCTGTCAGCAATTCTGGAGGCCATGGCCCTTGGTACGATGGATCTTGTAGTACTGCTTGTCGGAGCCTCCCGGCTTGTCGGCAGCCGCCAAGGCCCGGCAGACGGTGCACCCTCCTTGCCAGGGTCGTCAACCTTGGCCTTCTTGGCGGCACCGGGGTCGCCGGATCCCTCGAGGGCAAGCACGGTCTTGCCCTTATGCTTCCTATTGCGGCGTCGGCCCTTCTTTGCCGGGGTGACGGCATCTTCGTCTGTGGAGTCGGTTTCCGCACCGGCATCTTCGCCGGGGTACTTCCTCCCTTCTTCAGCTCGAGCACATCTATCGGCCAGAACATAAAGCTCGGCTACATCCTTGACCTTGTTCATCGCCAGCTCCTCACGCATCTTGCGATTGCACACATTCTGATGGAATGCATTGATGACAACGGCGGGATGAACATCTGGGATGTTGTACAGCACACGGCTAAACCTTTTTATGTACTTTCGTAGGGTTTCGCCGTCCTTCTGGGGGATGACATGCAAATCACTTGCCTGGCCAGGAGCTTGATGGCCTCCGGTAAAGGCGCCAACAAACTCGTGGCACGGATCCGACCAAAAAGAAATGGAATCCACTGGCAGGTACATCGGGCTTAAGTGCCAATGGGAAATAGTTGGCAAGCACCTTGTCGTTGCGAGCCCCGGCAGCTTGCATCGCGATAGTGTAGATGCCGAGGAACTCCGACGGGTGAGTCTTACCGTTGTACTTTTCTACGACCTCAGGCTGGAATGGGCGGTGGGTGGGCCACTGGAGCTGCCGCAGCTCACGGGTAAAGGCTGGACAACCCACCTCGTAAGGTAGGTCACCAGCACCCCCGGAGCTGGGCGGTCCATAGTGGGCCCCGCTGTCGGTGTCAAAACCGGCGGTTCTCGGGTAGGGGGTCCCAAACTGTGCATCTAAGGTCGATGGTAACAGGAGACGGGGGACACGATGTTTACCCAGGTTTGGGCCCTCTCTATGGAGGTAATACCCTACTTCCCACTTGATTGATCTTGATGAATATGAGTATTACAAGAGTTGGTCTACCTCGAGATCGTAATGGCTAAAACCCTAAAAGTCTAGCCTGTATGACTATGATTATCCTCCCCTCTACGGTCTAAGCCCTCCGGTTTATATAGACACCGGAGGGGACTAGGGTTGTACAAAGTCGGTTACAGCGAAAGGAATCTTCATATCTGGGCACCAAGCTTGCCTTCCACGCCAAGGAGAGTCCCATCCGGACACGGGAGAGAGTCTTCGGTCTTGTATCTTCACAGCCCATCAGTCCGGCCCACGTACCATAGTCCGGACGCCCGTGGACCCCTTAATCCAGGACTCCCTCAGTAGCCCCTAAACCAGGCTTCAATGACGAGGTGTTCGGCGCGCAAATTGTCTTCGGCATTGCAAGGCGGGTTCCTTCTCTGAATACTCCAACACATTCTTCGGACACAACGGACGTGTCCAGCTCTGCAAAACAAATACCACACACCACCGCAGAGAGTATAATATTTCTTGAGTCCAATCCGCTGACAACTTTTTTGTAACATGATATCACGTCATCACCAGTCACTATTTCGAACCGTTTTGCGGCCTGCCGCTTCGAGATGCGGTCTCACTAGCACGTCTTGTCAAAGCAGAGATCGTGTCCCTTATTGCGGGATTCTCATCAATACGGGCGTGGGTAACCCAACTGTGTCGTCTGCACAGCCCTTGGGAACAGGCGAGTTTTAAGGCGAGTGGGGAGGCGCTTGATATTCACTACCCTTATAAGGAGATAAGGATTCCTTTCCTTCACCCACGCCTTCTCTCTCTGCCCTCCCATTCTCGAGCTCCAGCGCCCAAGTCCTCATCTTTTCCGCCTCGAGAAAGCACTCGACCATGTCCGGATCTGGAGTGCAAGGCAAGTGGATGGCCTCCTCCGTCAAGGAGAAGGACATCACCAAGCTTCGGGAGGTCGGGTACCTCGCGAAAGAAATCGCCCATCGGCTTCCGGCCAAGGGGCAGATCATCCCCACCCCGAAGCCCAATGAGAGGGTGGTGTTCATCCCACACTTTGTCCGTGGGTTAGGGTTTCCTCTCCACCCTTTCGTTTGTGGACTCATGTTGTATTATGGGCTAGATTTCCATGATCTAGCCCCAAACTCCTTCCTCAACATCTCGGCATTTATTGTCGTGTGCAAGGCCTTCCTCCGCATTCCCCCCACTTCGGACTGTGGCTCAAAATCTTCAACGTGAAGCCGAAGGTGGTGGATGGCCAACACGCAGAGTGCGGAGGTGCCATGGTGAGCAAGATGCCCAATGTCACATGGCCCAAAGGTACTTTTGTGGAGACCGTCAAAGAGTGGCAGAAACTTTGGTTCTATATCACAGAGCCCCGCGACGCCACCTGGGTCGCGGCTCCCGAATTCAAATCCGGAGCCCCAATGCGGCTCACCTCCTGGCTAGAGAAGGGCCTGAATTGGACTTCGTCGGATGAGCTGACAGCGCTGCAAACGCGCATCCAGAGCATGGTGGACAAGAACATCAAGCTCATCAATGTGATCCAGGTGATGCTAGTTCGCCGGATCCTTCCATGCCAGAGCCGGACTTGCCATTTATGGGAGTTCAATCCGGCCGAGCACCAGACCTTGCAGCAGTTCTTCAGAACTACGCACGAAGATATCTGGAAGGTGCTCTTCAAGGGCAACGAGATGCCGGCGGAGACCACCGAGGACCGCGGGCACAACCTGGCCCATCCCGCCAGTGCGGTAAGTCTTTCGCGTTTTAAGGTGTATCCTTTACTTGCTTATTCAAGGAAGATACCTAAACCTCACTATTTAATTTTCAGGGATGGACGGATTAAGTGTCCGGCTCCGCTGCCCGAGGAACCAGCCATCCCGCTTCTGACGAAGATGTTGGTCCCGGCGCCTTACCAGACACTGGAGAAGAAGGCCAAGGGGGCCAGAAGTGACCTCCGCCGCAAGGGAGCTTCAGACGTGATGTCCGAAGACAACGAGACTCACTCCTCCGCTGCTGAAGACGACGACGAGGAGGAGGAAGAAAGCAACTCTCCCCCTGAGGGGAAGGAAGAAGTGGGCAGCCTCCACAAATCTGGAAGCAGAGGCATCCAAGAGGGGGAAGGGCTCCCTCGCGGATAACTCCGTGTGGGATGTTGACAGCAGCCCAGAGTCGCGCCGCCGAAACAAGCCCCTGGCCGAATTGTGAGTACTAAAAAACCGGATGCGTCCATATATCCGGCCTCTCTACTTCATAGTCTTAACATGTTAAATTATGCAATTGCAGTCCGGCCCACGACAGCTCCCTGTGATCCTCATCAGGGGGTACGCTGGATTCAAAGGCGATGGCCAGCGAGTCACCGCTGGCGGCTTACTCTCCCAAGGCCATGGGCGACGCCGAGGTGCTGTCCTGAAGGACCTTCCCAGGCCAGGGAGAGGTTCAGAAGGCCGTCAGGGTGGCGCCAGAGGGTAACCCCTCGGCTGCCGGACACCTGGGGGAGGAAACCCCCATGGAGACTGGCGATGGGGGCCATATCCAATTCGGCCCCCAGTCGGATACCATCCCGGAGACCTACAAGGCTCCGAAATCAAGCAAGCAGCCTCCTCCGAAGGGAGGAGGTGCGCCTATTCCGGCGATGACCTCTGTCCATCCAAGGCACCGGATAATCTGCTGGAAGCGCTACGAGGCGCTTCCATTGTGGAGGAATGCCGTATCCTTATGGGTACGGTGGTTGAGAGGGTTCAGTCCGTTAAGACTAGACTGACCGAAGCCTGCACCAGCCTGCTGACAGGCTTTGAGGTAAGTGACGCAAAAAAAGTCATAGTATAGACAGTAGCCCCTGAGACACTGTCCAGTGTTCGAAAAGAAAAGCCGGATAGAGGATCAAGTAATTTTCACAGGAAACTAACTAAATATGTATTATGTGAATAAGCAGGCGTCGTTGCTGGCCGCAACCTCTCATGCTGCTGAGGTCTCTGGACTAAAGCAGAGTCTGGAGCGGGCCGAAGAAGAGCTCGGCCGTGTAAAAAAGCAACTGGAGGACAACCAAGGTATGTGATGACCTTGTGTATATCCATAAAAGGATGAATGACTTGTGCTGACCATGGTGCCATGATATTTGCAGGAGCGGATACTGAGGTGGAAACCCTCAAGAAAGCGCTGGCTGAGGCCAAAAAGAAAACGGCAAAGGAGCGAGCCGCCCGTGAAAAACACGAGGCCAGGGTTTGTGAGGTCTAGCAGGAGCTCCAGGACGCCGTTAAGAAGAGCAAGTCCTTGGAGCGCGATACTGCGGATCGAGAGACCGAACTCGCCAAGGCTCGCCAGAGCACACAAGAGGCCCGGGTTGAAGCCCAGGGCGCCCTCCAGGAAATCCAGGAGGCCAAGAAAATCGCGGCGGGTAAGGCTTTTATTATGCAAAGAAAGTATGTGAAGAAGAGGTATCTCTTACTAAACCGGATTTGGAGTTCTCCAGGGGCGTTTGCGGATCTGCCGTGCAGCGTTTCTGATGCTACTGAATTCTTCCAAGCCAAAGAGGGGAGCTCAACGGAAAAGCTGTTCTGGTCACAATACATTGCGCCAGAACATCCGGTGCCCTTTAGAGATCAGCTAAAACAGCTGGTCGAACTGCATAGGGTGGCCGAACTGGCCATGAAGGACTTAATAATCTGGATGTGGCCTGCCGAAGCCATACCCAGCAGTTACTTTGGTCTCGTGAAGCGGCTGTTCAATGCCTGCCCTCGGCTTGACGCCATCAAGCGGTCGGTCTATATCGAAGGTGCACGGATGGCTTTCGCCCGTGTCAAAGTGTAGTGGGCGAAGATGAATGCCGTCAAGCTCGCGACCGAGGGACCGCCCGAGGGCAAGGAGCGCCGCACGCCCGAGCGATATTTTAGTGATGTCCTGGAGGGATCCCGCATTGTAGCGGAGCAATGTGCGAAAGATGTAATATTTGAATGAATACATTCATCTTATCTCGCCCTATATTATGAAACAAAGTCGATTGTGTGATATAATGTTTGTTACTATTAAAATTTTACCTCCTGTGCGGCCGTGTTTATGAAATCTGATAGTTGGCCAGTCGTCGGCTTCAGCCCCCACGTAGGTAGTACGGGGGTGTTCGGGATGGAATCTAAACACTCTTGATCCAATTGTTTGGTCCTTGAAGGAGGTGTTTAGCACAACGAACCAGGCAATCATACTATGTGGCTTTATCACCCTCACTTAGCCATAGGAGTTTGACAATAAAATTTAGGCGCAGACCCTAGTATCCAAACTGGGATGCTGTAAACACCTGATCAGGTAAGAACCGATCCATCGCATAATGCGGAAAAAATTCGCTAAAGATTTGAAACCTCCGAAGAGCTGACCGGCTCTCGCCGTATCATGACAGTCAATTTTCGGCTTTCTCCACTGAGGTGCTCATCCGGATGAACCAGGACACAATCACAGTAGTTCTCCCTTTACTATCCTAGCCGATATAGCGGAACGTAAGGTAGTAAGCACAGGAGCCGGGCAACCCAACTATTGACCAAAGATATGATTCGGAGCCAATGCATATAATGCTAAATTCGGGGTGCCGAACTATACTGTAAAAAGTGTTCAGACTTTGTTGCCGTATTATGGGGCACAATGAAGCCCCTGGCTGATTAACGCGTACCAAAGTGTACGGGTGCGACTTGATAGGATTATCAAAAAAAGAAAAGGGGGTAGTAAGCTAGTGCCGCAGAAGTTGGGCCGCAAACTGTTTCCACTATAGTTTGATTAGTACGTCAAAGCGTATTTGTACAAGTAGTGCAATAAGCAACAGGGCTATTTAACATGCCACAACCAAGGGGGAGCTGCGTGCGGGTCCTGAAAATAGGTAGAGTGATCATTAGAGAGACCACCTAGAGATTCCCTTATACGTCAGTGCTTCTTGCCGTCTTGGTGTATGTATCCTGTCGAGAGGACCGATGATCAGGTTGTTAGAAAAAGCATGTGGAAAAGAAACCTGAAAAGGATAAAAAAGAAAAAGTGAAAGTATGTGTGTCTAGGGAGGGGTCGAGCTGTATTATGGATCACAATCTGGTCAAGCCTCCGTCTATGTCCATGGTATTTTGAGTGCGTAGTTATGTACGCGCGGTACGAACGCCGCCGCTTGTTCGTGTCGGATGTGGGGTTCCGGCAAAACCCTTAAGGTTCGAACTCTGGGGTGCGCGCGAAGTCTTTCCCTCCTACCGATCTACACCCTAGCTCTCTAAGATCTTGCGGACGAACTCGTCGAACTCACAACACAGAAAGACACGAGATTTATACTGGTTCGGGCCACCGTTGTGGTGTAATACCCTACTCCAGTGTGGTGGTGGCTGATTGCCTCTTGGGCTGATGATGAACAGTACAAAGGGAAGAACAGCCTCCTGAGGTTGAGGTGTTCTTGTGGCTAGGGTAGGCTCTCGATCGGATCAGATCAAGTTGAGATGCCCCTACTGTGGTGGCTAGTTCTACTTATATAGGCCCTAGTCCTCTTCCCAAATATTGAGCGGGAAGGGAGCCAACAACGGCGGGCGAATTTGAAGGGGGACAGCTAGTACCAGCTATCCTGACAAAAGTGGTCTTCGCCTGCCAAAGGCTCTGGTGGTGACGCCGTCTTCGGCTCCACGATGACCTCTGCCTTGCCGTCCCGCTGGTCTTGGGCTCGTTGCACGGATATGGCAACCTTTGCCCGATGCCTCGGTACTCCTCGCCTGCGCTTGCCTCCTTAGCACCAAAGAGGAAACAAGGACGCTGCGCGCGCTAGCGCCCGCCTGGCGCCCGCCTGGTGTCGATCGTCATGGCTCACGTCACAAAAGCCTCGTGAGGTTTGCCCCGCCTTGACATCTCCGCTCCTCGTGAGCCTGCCTAGGGTGGCCGCTCCTGAGGAGGTCTTGCGTCGTCCGCCTCGCGAGGCTTGGCCCCTCGCGAGGGTCTTGGAGGCTCTGCTGATGAAGATGGGCCGTACGGGCCTACTAGCTTAGCCACGCCATGGGCCGCAGGCAGGCAAGTCTGGGGACCCCCGTTCCCAGAACGCCGACAGTAGCCCCCGTGCCCAAGGTGCGCTTGGGCTTGGCTTCGCGGTGAAGCCAAGGGTCAAGTACGGAGCGCCGCGGGCCCCAAAAGCATGCCGCCTCGGTTGACGCGTGGCGGTTGATTGGACGTGGGCGTCTTCGCTTCCCCACGAAGCCTTTGAATCCGCCTGGCTTTGCGGCCCCCGCAACTTACACAGTTTTACCTCCGTCGTCTGCGCCTCGCTTCCCCAATCTCCCTGCTTCCTCGAGACTCTGTTTATGTTCTCCAATCTGACCTGCCCTCCGCCCGCTTCGTTGCCATGTCGCCGAAACAAGCAAATAAGGGAAAGAAGCCCTTGTTTCCGCTAAGCGCTCCTCCGGCCGTCGAGCCGGCGCTAGGTCGATCCCGAGTGCTCAACGATGAGGCCATGGACAAGGTGCGTCCGATGCTTGCTTCTAGCTTCAACGAGTGGGGAGAGACGGTGGCTTGGCCCGCGTATCGCACTCGTATGGCTCGGGCAGCCACTGAAGTCCCAATCTTCATAGACGCCCTCTGGGCTGGCCTGATTCCTCCCTTCTCTGCCTTCTTCAACGCGGTGCTCGAGCATTATCAGATCCACATGCTGCACCATGACCCTCAATCTGTGACCCTTCTTGCCGTTTTCGCCTTCTTGTGCGAAGCCATGGTGGGCATCGCTCCCTCAGTGGCCTTCCTCTGCCATTTCTTCTCGTTGCATCTGGCTGATCCTCGTCAGAGCTCGGGGTGCGTGAGCTTCCAGGCCGTGGCCGCGATGGCGGGCGCGGGGATTGACTTCGAGCTTCCTTCATCCGCGAGCTAGTTCCGTACACGATGGGTGTTTGTTGACGCCGGCGTGCTCAGCCCCCTGCTCCAAGCTCCGACGGGGCCTGCTGTTCCAAACTCTGGTTGGGGCCATCAGAAGCTCACGAGCCCCCGCCACGCCCCCGTCTGGGTCAGGCTGAGGAGGTTGAAGGACCGCGGCGTGACTGCGCCTATGGTGGTGAAGGAGTTTGTCAAGCGTCGAGTCGCTCCGCTTCAGCGCCACTCCCGCCCAATGTGGGACTTGCTCAGCAGCCAGGACCATATGAGGTTTCAGGAGAAGGGGCTTCCTCTTGCGACGCGTCAAACGGTGCTTACGGTCCTATCGGGTGTTCCTTTGCCGGACGACATGCCCAGGAATAGCTGCCTGCTGTACCGCTGCGAGAACAAGGCCGCATTTGCCGCGAGCATGCCTTCCTTTGATAAGTGGGGGCTGCGCCCAATCGGCCTGGTGGGGCCCCGCGAGAACCCCATCGACGTGGTCCCCTTCCTCGCCGCCGGTGCCGAGCTCACCCCAGGTGAGGGTGCAGGAGGGCGAGCTTCGACGGTGGCCGGTGGCTCGAGTGCTGAGGAGCACATGCTGCGTGGTGATCCTGGGGCGTCGTCCTCGGGAGCCTGCGACCCCTCCCCTGGGGCGTCGGTGGCTGAGGTGACGCTGCATGCGGCTCCCGAGGCCAAGGCCCCATCAGCCTCGGGAGGTTGTGGTGAGACGGCGCTCGGCTATTCGTCGCAGCCGGGCACCCCTGAAGTTGTCCTTCCCAGCTCTTCTTCGGCCCCGCCGTGCACCGGCCGTCACGTCCAGCGCTTCGGTCATCTTTGCGTGGACTTCGAGGAGCTCTGCAAGAGGAAAGGATCCCCAAGCGGCAGCAACATCTTTGGGCCGCTAAAGCGGAGGAAGTACATCACCGTCGACGTGTAAGTACCGTATCGCTGTGGCTCCTCGTGTGCTGCTTCCATTTCTTGACGTTAGTTCTTCAGGGCTCCTTCCGTTGAGGCGGCTGCGTCTTGTGAGAAACGGCCTCCTACTTCCTCGACTCCCCCGTCGTCCTCGAGCGCTCCGGGTCCGCTTGCTGCCCATGGGGCAGGGTCAGTCGAAGGAGCACTCTTGCCTTCATGGCGTGCTGAACCCGCGACTTAGTCGCCCCTCCCCCGCGGTCTGGCGTGGAGCTTGGAGGGCGTGCCCAAGACCCCTCCTTTGGTCACGGTCAGTAGCTGGTTGGCTTCGATCTTCGGTTCCTCTTCAAGCAGCGAGCCTCGATTGGCTTGGGCTCCTCGCGAGGACTGGTTGACGTCAGGTGCAGCGCCAGCCCCTAGCCCCTTGCCGAGAGGTGGTGCCCCGCTTGGTGCCCCGCCCGTAGCCTCCGAGGTGGTGGACGAGGTGGACCGAGCGTTCGAGCTCGAGCACGGGCGGAGCGTAGTTCGTCATGAGCTCTTCCAGGAGGCAATGGGCGCAATGAGCCGACTTGGTGAAGAGCTCGCGGGTGTCGACTCGCGCCTTGAGGCTGAAGGTCTCCGGTTGGCGGAGGAATGACGCAAGCTGAGGGTGGCTATCAACCTCGGCCGCTATTAGCATGACCTTGAGAACGCGAAGGCCGAGGCGTCCCTCAAGGTTTCCCGTGAAGCCCGCTCGGGAGCTTTGGAAGAGGCTCGCGAGGCTGACCGCCGTCGTGAGGCTAGGATTAGCGCGTGTGGGAGCTCCAGGCTTGGAGTGCGTCCCTTGAGCAGCAGGTGGAGGCGCAGAGCCGCTCTTGCATCGCTGAGGGGGACGCCCGCGGAGGAAGAGGAGGTCCGGAAGCGCGAGGAGGTGCTGGCCCTGGAAGCCGTGGAGCGCAGCCTCGAGCTCAAGCAACTGGAGACGAGGGAGCGTCAAGTTGCTCAAGCAGAAGATGTCGTCGGAGCTCGCGAGGCCAGGGTCCAGGAGGAGGTCGACCGCCGGGTGGCCGAGGTTCGCGCAGGCCTGGAGGGTAGGTACGACTTGAAGTTGAAGCTCGTGGGTGCGGAGGATGCGGGCAGGGCCGCTGCCCTCAGGCCCAGGTTGGATGAGGCTGAGAGGCGTGTGGAGGCCACGGCCGCCGCCCTGGTTACGGCGCAGGAGGACTTGGCCTCCGCCCACGCCGAGCTGTTTTCTCTTCGGAAGCGGGTCGATGACGCTGAGGCCGTCGCACAGCAAAACAGGGAGGAAGTGCTCCAACGACGAACGCTGGACCGCGAGCATGCCCCCATGCTTCAGGATCTCCGGAACAGGGCCAATACCGCCCTGGGCCATATTTGCGACGAGGATGCACCAGCCCCTCACTCGAATGACTATGCCAGCCACCTGACCTTCTTCACCGAGGTGGTGACGCGCCTGGAAGCCCGATCTGACAGAGCTCGCCAGCTTGTGGAGGAGAGGGGTCGTGGCCAGCTTGAGCGCGCTTTCTCCCATGTCTTCAGCCACCTTCTGAATGCCAACCCCAACTTTGATTTCGACGCCGCCATCGCCCCCGTACCCACGGCCGTCCGGGGCGACCTGGCGCATTGGGTTGAGGACAATGTGGACGCGTTGGTCAGGGCCTTCACTTCGGAGGATGACGCGGTGGTGGTCGTCGCAGACGAAGGCGACATGGTTGACGTCGGCGATGGGGACGTCGCCGAAGGCGGCGACGGTGCCGACGAAGATGATGACGACGCGACCGACGTGTCCGAGGGTGATGTCGCGAGTGACATTTCTGGTTGATCCCATGTTCTCCTGTCGTTTTACCCTGTACGCAAAACTCGGGTGTGGCCCTTGGAGAACTTGTAAGAGCATTTTGAGAGGGGGAGCCCCTCATGTAAGCAAGTTGCAGCCTTTACTTTCCTATGCGGTATTGAATATGTGCCCTCGTGAACTCGTGAATCCAGGGGCGAGTTTTCCGTCGTGGTTTACCTTAGTCAGCACCAGCTTCGAGCCGGGTCGCGAGGTGATGAGTTTCTGAGAATCCTGCAGAGCTTGTTGCCCCATCAGAAGGGCCCCACAAGAGGTGAGCACCAGTTGCAGCGCTGGCGCGCGTGCGCTTCGTGCAGTCCCGCTCGCGAGGAGCTCGTGAGGGGAAGGCGACGGACATGAGTCCCAGACGAAACGAGATCCAGAAAGCAAGAAATTGCTCGAACGAGAAAAGGCACCCCCCGCGCGCATCGATAAAAATCCGGCTTCAACTTAAATCCAAATCCAGGAAGCAAGGCTACAGAAAAAGAGATTCGAAACGAAAGGCCGCGTCTGGCGCCTAGTCTAGTCTTCTGGTCTTCAAGTCTTCTCACCAGCACGGAGCTAAGTGCTGCCACTAGGCATGGGAGGGAGCCCCAGGGCCTGAGGCCGGCACCCCTGAGACTCCGGGGCGTGTACAGCCCCAACTCATTATTACGTGAGAGTGTCACGGGCGGCAAGCTTCACAGGCACTAGGCCTTCTTCACAGGTACTGGCCTTGCTTCATATCGCCAGACGAGGGCCCCGCCTTGAGCCACCCTCGACCACCTTTGAGCCGACCGACAAGCTGGACGATGCAAAGGGGGGGAAAGGGGATGCCAGCGGTGCCCTCGGCGACCACAGGTCCTCTGCTGGGGGAAGGGTCGTCGAAGCCTCCCCGGCAGAGGGCCTACCTCCGGGTGTCCCCTGGCTTCGTGCGCCGTGGGGAGGGGCCTGGCTCCCAACCCCTCTCCTGCAGCCCCCAACGCGATCCCCCTGCTGGCAGGATGGCCGTCGAGCCGGGGCCACCGGCCGTTGTGGTGATCTGTTCCTCCTGCGACTCATGGTTAGCATAAGCTTGCTCCTGAGGGATTAGGGGTACCCTGTAGTGGTTGTTGCACACGCGGTCATGGTGGTTCCCCGGCGGCTCCTGGAAGGCTTCGACTCCTAGCGCCCCTTCTTCCCAATCTTCTCCAACAAACGAGCCGGGGTCGTCCTCCGATGTGTACTCCTGGTCCATCATGCGGGGCACGTAGGCCTCCGGGGCTGTTACCCCGAACACCTCGCCGTAGTGCCCCACACTCCATGTTGCCTGGCCCAGCGTGGCGTCCTGAGGATAGTAGCGCGGCATCTCGCCGGGACCATGGGGGGCGACGCTTGTGCCCGTGCTTGTCGCGGGCGGTATGGGGGCGGGGGAGCCCCCGGCGCCGCCGGCCGCGCTAGTGTTGACGAAGCCCCCATGCGCGCCCGATGGTGCGTGGTTGCGGTGAGGCCCGCCATGAGGCCCCGTAACGGCCTGAGAAGGGAGCCGATAGCAGAAAGGCGGCGCTCCCGAGGCCGCCGCGTCCAGCAGCTCGGCAACGCGTTCCAGCAGCGCGCCCCGGCCGCTCTCCATCAGCCGGCACCGCAGCACCTCCCTTGCCACGGTGAGTGCTGCCCACATGTTTGCCTGCTCTCGCTGCGAGTGCGGCGCCGCTGCCGCAGCGTGGCTTGCTGCCCTTGCAGCGGCTCGTACCTGTCGTGGAGTGAGGGTGGCCGACGCCTGGCCGCGCCGCCCGTGCCCTGCAGCGTTGGACGGCGCCCGCGCCGCCTGGGGCGCGGGGTCGAGGTCTTCATGAGCAGGCATCGTCGCCCGGGCCGGCCAGGCTTCCCAGCGGTCGGAGTCAGCTCTTGGGTCACCGGACATCTTGACCGTGGAGCGTCGGCAAGTCGATTGTCGAGGAAGAAGCTCCGGCGCACCCCTACCTGGCGCGCCAAATGTCGGATGTGGGGTTCCGGCAAAAACCTTAAGGTTCGAACTATGGGGTGCGCGTGAAGTCTTTCCCTCCTACCGATCTACGCCCTAGCTCTCTAGGATCTTGCAGACGAACTCGTCGAACTCACAACACAGGAAGACACGAGATTTATACTGGTTCGGGCCACTGTTGTGGTGTAATACCCTACTCCAGTGTGGTGGTGGTGGATTGCTTCTTGGGCTAATGATGAATAGTACAAAGGGAAGAACAGCCTCCTGAGGTTGAGGTGTTCTTGTGGCTAGGGTAGGCTCTCGATCGGATCAGATCAAGTTGAGATGCCCCTACTGTGGTGGCTAGTTCTACTTATATAGGCCCTAGTCCTCTTCCCAAATATTGAGCGGGAAGGGAGCCAACAACGGCGGGCGAATTTAAAGGGGGACAGCTAGTACAAGCTATCCTGACAAAAGTGGTCTTCGCCTGCCAAAGGCTTTGGTGGTGACGCCATCTTGGGCTCCACGATGACCTCCGCCTTGCCGTCCCGCTGGTCTTGGTCTCGTTGCATGGATATGGCAACCTTTGCCCGATGCCTCGGTACTCCTCGCCTGCGCTTGCCTCCTTAGCACCAAAGAGGAAACAAGGACGCTGCGCCCGCTGGCGCCCGCCTGGTGTCGATCGTCATGGCTCACGTCATGAAAGCCTCGTGAGGTTTGCCCCGCCTTGACATCTTCGCTCGTCGTGAGCCTGCCTGGAGTGGCCGCTCCTGAGGAGGTCTTGCGTCGTCCGCCTCGCGAGGCTTGGCCCCTCGCGAGGGTCTTGGATGCTCTGCTGATGAAGATGTGCCGTACGGGCCTACTAGCTTAGCCACGCCATGGGCCGCAGGCAGGCAAGTCTGGGGACCCCCGTTCCCAGAACACCGACAGTTCGGGACTAGGACGGAGGCTGGATTGCTAGTCGAGCTCTTGACGAGCTGGGCTGTCCTGCTGCAGAGTAGTCCGGACTCGTTTGACAGTGTCCGGGAGCTCGGCCGTCGAATTAAGGTTCTGTTTGAGAAGGCCGCTCTGTACTTCTGCTGCTAAAGCAGCGGTGTGCTCCTCGATACGGAGGGAGCGTTCTGTGTTTCCATTGACTGTTATGACGCCGCGTGGTCCGGGCATCTTGAGCTTGAGATAAGCGTAGTGTGGCACTGCGTTGAATCGAGCAAATGTGATTCGTCCCAGTAGTGCGTGATAGCCACTGCGGAAGGGGACGATATCGAAGATCAATTCTTTGCTTGGAAGTTGTCCGGGGATCCGAAGACAACCTTTAGTGTGATTGAGCCCGTACAACGGGCCTCTACACCTGGTATGACTCCTTTAAAGGTAGTCTTTGTGGGCTTAATTCTTGAGGGATTAATGCCCATTTTGCGCATTGTATCCTGATAGAGCAGGTTTAGGCTGCTACCACCGTCCATGAGGACTCGCGTGAGGTGGAATCTATCAATGATTGGGTCGAGGACCAGTGCGGCTGAACCGCCATGACGGATACTGGTCGGATGGTCCCTGCGATCGAAAGTGATCGGACAGGAATACCATGGGTTGAACTTTGGGGCGACTGGCTCCATCGCCTAGACGTCCCTGAGTGCGCGCTTGCGCTCCCTCTTGGGGATATGGGTAGCA
Organism: Aegilops tauschii subsp. strangulata; assembly: GCF_002575655.3. Lineage (NCBI taxonomy): Eukaryota > Viridiplantae > Streptophyta > Magnoliopsida > Poales > Poaceae > Aegilops > Aegilops tauschii. The sequence continues at coordinate 316,982,412 of NC_053037.3, read as the reverse complement.
TATATCATGTTCACCGTTTTAACTTGGGGGGAAACTTCTTCTGTCCCCCTGTGTTCGGTGGCCGGGGCTCCTCATCATCGTCCTCGCTTTGTGACCCCTTCTCCTTGTTCTCGGCATTTAACTTGCCGGCCTGTTTAAAAACCCAACAGTCTCTGTTGGTATGATTGGCTGGTTTGTCGGGGGTGCCGTGTATCTGGCATGGGCGATCGAGTATGCGGTCCAGGCTTTATGAGCCCGAATTGTTCCTTTTGAACGGCTTCTTCCGCTGGCCGGACTTGGAGCCACTGAATCCGGCGTTGACCACCGTGTCGTCGGTATTATCACCGTTGTTCCGACGCTTGTGTCTGTTGCGTCGGGGCTTGCCGTTGCTATTTCTGTCTTCCGCAGTGCTAGGTTCGCTTGCATTGTTATTGCTACGGGCTAGCCAGCTATCTTCGCCCATGCAAAAGCGGGTCATAAGTGCCGTAAGGGATGCCATGGACTTCGGCTTTTCTTGGCCGAGGTGTCGGGTGAGCCATTCATCCCGGATGCTGTATTTAAAGGCCGCTAGGGCTTCGGCATCCGGACAGTCGACGATCTGGTTCTTTTTGGTTAAGAACATAGTCCAGAGTTCGTTGGCTGACTCTCCGGGCTGTTGAATTATGTGACTTAAGTCGTCGGCATCCGCAGGTCGAACATATGTACCTTGGAAGTTGTCAAGGAAGGCCTCTTCCAAGTCCTCCTAGCTGCCGATGGAGTTTTCGGGCAGACTGTTCAACCAGTGCCGGGCTGGTCCTTTGAGTTTTAGTGGGAGGTATTTGATGGCATGGAGATCATCGTCGCGGGCCATATGAATGTGAAGAAGGAAATCCTCGATCCATACCGCGGGCTCTGTTGTCCCATCATATGATTCGATGTTTACGGCTTTAAACCCTTCTGGGAATTGTGCTCCATTACCTCGTCAGTGAAGCAAAGAGGGTGTGCGGCGCCTCTATATCGGGCCACGTCGCGACGTAGCTTGGATGGAGTCCGTCTGCGGTTCTCGGCCTGGGCGTGAGTATGATTGTTGCGTCCGGCTAGGTAGCCGTTGTCCCGTGTCGGGGCACGTCCCCGTGATCCATAGATCGATCTGGTCTGGCCGGCTCTACAGTCCAAGTCGTGCCGCAGGTCATATGTATGTCCCCGAGCTGTTTTATCTCTGCCTTTATGCTGAGGTGGGGCGAGCTGGTGTTCAGCTTGAGTTGCCGCTTTGTCTCGACCACGTGGTGGTCGGGCAGCCGCATTGTGCGATGATGGTACGGACTCCAGCGCCTCATCATTGAACTGAGGTAGCAATTTGCGCTTCGGGTAACTTTTGGCTGGGCGCTTGAGGCCGTATTCTCTGGCTGCCAGGACATCAGTCCATCTATCGTTGAGCAGATCTTGATCAGCTCGAAGCTACTGCTGCTTCTTTTTCAGGCTCCTTGCAGTGGCTATTAGCCAGCGCTTAAAGCGCTCCTGCTCGAGAGGTTCCTCGGGTACGATGAAATCCTCGTTGCCAAGGCTCACCTCATCCTCGGAGAGCAGAAGATAATTACTGTCCTCCGAGTCTTTGTGTATGGCCTGTTCATCAGGGCTAACTTGCCCGTCTTCCCGTTTGTCCTGTTCGGAAGCTGCCTCAACGGGGTCTTCATTGTCTTCGGCATCGTCCGGAGTATTGTTTTCTCCTGTGTTGGTATTGCTGTCTTTTCCACGGCGTGACTTGGAGCGGCGCCGCTGACGTCGGCGCTCTGGTTGTATCTTAGGAGGTTTATCCTTGACTGGGTCTTCCTTGTCGTCGCCGCTATTCTCTTTGGGTGCGTCCACCATGTATATGTCATACGAGGAAGTGGCCGTCCAACGTCCGGTAAACGGCGGGTTTTGGGCCTCCTCTTCTCCGGCATCATTGTCCATCCCGTCGATGTCTTCGGAGCCATAATCAAGCATGTCAGTTAGGTCCTCGACAGTGGCTATGAAGTGGGCGGTGGGTGGGAAGCGAAATTCTCCGTCATCAGCCTCTAGTTCAAACCGGATATAATTCAACTGTGAGTCCCCTGCTAAGGAAAGTGTTTTTAATGAGTTTAGCACGTCGCCTAAAGGCGAGTGCCGGAAGATGTCCGCGGAGCTGAATTCGACGATTGATGCCTGATCAAGCTAGAGGTGCGCGGATGCACATGGTTCGGAACAGGTGGCCGGAAATGAGTCCGAGGTTCCGGTGACACAGATCCCACTTGAGGTTGGGTCTGTGTGCGGCTCCGACGCCGCTGAGTCTGCGGCATCCATGGCGGGGTTGAGCCTCCCGTCCTCAGATGGCGCGATCAGCTCCGGATCTAGGGCCAGAGCGGTTGCAGGCGCTATCTCCTGGGTATGGTCTGATGACAGATTTAAGTCATGTTCATCGCAGTGACAGGGAGCGTCTACTGTGGGCGCGAATCCATCGAAGATCAAGTCCCCGCGGATATCAGCGACGTAGTTCAAGCTTCCAAATCTGACCTGATGGCCAGGGGTGTAGTTGTCGATCTGCTCTAGATGGCCAAGTGAGTTGGCCCGCAGTGCGAAGCCGCCGAATACGAAGATCTGTCCGGGGAGGAAGACCTCCCCCTAGACAACATTGTTGTAGCTGATTGACGGGGCCATCGAACCTCTTGACGACGACACAGCGGAACTCTCAATGAAAGCACCAATGTCGGTGTCAAAACCGGCGGACCTTCAGGCAAGGGTCCTGAACTATGCGTCTAAGGTCGATGGTAACAGGAGACGGGGACACGATGTTTACCCAGGTTCAGGCCCTCTCTATGGAGGTAATACCCTACTTCCTGCTTGACTAATCTTGATGAATATGAGTATTACAAGAGTTGATCTACCTCGAGATCGTAATGGCTAAAACCCTAAAAGTCTAGCCTGTATGACTATGATTATCCTCCCCTCTACGGTCTAAGCCCTCCGGTTTATATAGACACCGGAGGGGACTAGGGTTGTACAAAGTCGGTTACAGAGAAAGGAATCTTCATATCTAGGCACCAAGCTTGCCTTCCACGCCAAGGAGAGTCCCATCCGGACACGCGAGAGAGTCTTCGGTCTTGTATCTTCACAACCCATCAGTCCGGCCCACGTACCATAGTCCGGACACCCGAGGACCCCTTAATCCAGGACTCCCTCACCCGCACGCCTATCTGACTGATGGTGCGCTTCCCGCCGCCGCTCAATAGTGGTTCGGGCATCTTCCTGAGCTCGCTCCCGAAGAACTTGACGTTGGTCGCAGCGGGCTCGCGGGTTGGACGACGCCGTGGAAACGTTGTCGCGGGCATCGGCCCGACGAGCCGGCGGCTGCTGTTGCGGGCGTGGGGGAGGCTAGTGCACCGTGGTCGCAGCGTCTCTGGTCCTTCCGCCGCCGGCGTGCACTGGCTCGATAGAGCACCGACACGAGGGTCCGGCTGGTCGCGGTTCGTCTTTATTGGCGAAGCTCATGAGGCTCCGAATGGTGGCTCTCCACTCGTCGAGCTTCTCCGCGGCATTAGGAAAGTCGAGGAGCAGTTGCACGCGTGCCAACGCTTCCGCTGGCGTGGGTGGCAGCGAAAGCTGCGTGGATCGTGACGCACTCCGACTTCTAACCACGTTAGAAAGAGCTCTATCACGGTCTCGCGGTCGCACGCCGTTTCCGCCAGCGTCTGGGCGCGCATGCTAGCCCGGTGCGTCTTGAGAGTGACGCAAAGGGCTCTTCCCGCGGCAGCGCCCGGGGCACCGACGTCGTGGCGTTACTCGCCATGCGCGGCCTGGGAAGACCGCGGAGCAAGCGTCAGCTGGGGCTTCCCGGAGGCCACCGCGCCGCCCGTGGGCAGCATGGCTCCACCCTTGGACCCAGCGGCGTGTGGCTCGTCGTCTTAGACACGAACAACGACGCTCGCCTGGCTCCGATTGCCAGAGTGTCGTGGATGCTCACGGGCCACGCCTCCGCCACCATCCGTGGCCGCCCTGTCGCCCGCCCGTGCTGGTACGGGCGGTTCGGCTGTGAAGAAGTCGATGCGCTAACCTTTAGACCAGATTTTCACAGCCTCAGCGCCCCCTACCTGGCGCGCCAAAGATGTCGGGGTGAACGACACCTATGGGATCCCGAGGAATCCCTTCTACGGTTGGCGGGGCGTGGAGCTGCGTAAAGAGCAGGTCTAAAAGATCAACGCGAGGGTATTTTCACCCAGGTTCGAGCCACAAATGATGCGTAAAACCCTAGTCCTGCTTGTCTATGTTTATTTGGTGTTCTTGAGCTCTTGAACTAGCTGCGGTGCATGCCTAGTCCAAAAAGTCTGAATCCTTCCACAGTAGGCCTCGGGCCTCCTTTTATATGCCAAAGGGGTCGCCACAGTGGCACACAGGAGGTGGAAAGTATCTACAGTGTTACAAGTCTATCACCTTGCAAGGTAGGACAAACGCATTTAATGTGCCACCTACATGCCTTCTTGCTTTATCGGGGACAGCAATGAAGCTCGTCCTGTTTGTCGCTGCCTCGCCTTGCTTCGACACGCGTCCACGCTCACGAGGCATGCAGCGCCATGCTGGCTGGCTGGTTGCTGAGCTGGTGCGGTGACAGGGTCTTCACGAAGATCTGCATGCCACCACGCGGGTGCTTGGCTAGTCGGCGTAGAAGTTGCATGCTGCCACGCAGGTGCTCGCCTAGTTGGTGTGCTGGTTGCCCCGTCGGAACGGGCGCAGGGCAACGAAACTTTGGTAGGTGCGGGCCTGGCCTCGGCCCCGTAGACGCCCCCGGCAAGGGTCTTTCCGGGGTCTTGCGGGCGTCCTCGGCAAGGGTCTTGCCGGGGGCTCGCGGGCGTCCCCGGCAAGGATCTTGCCGGGGGTCTTTGGCCGTCCCCGGCAAGGATCTTGCTGGGGTCTTCGTCTTCTGGTTCACATCTAGGCTTGCAGGCCTTTGGTCCTCACAAAGATCTGCATGCCACTACGCAGGCGCCCCCGAGTCTTGGTCTTGACGTTGTCAATGGTGTCAGAGCTCTCAGGCTCAAGGGTGGCGGCCTTGCTGGTGTTGCGCAAGTTGCCCCGGCAAGGCTCTTGCCGGGGCTATGTAGGCCGCCCCGGCAAGGCTCTTGCCGGGGCTATGCAGGCCGCCCCGGCAAGGCTCTTGCCGGGGCTATGCAGGCCGCCCCGGCAAGGGGGTTGCCGGGGGAAATCCATCTTGTCCTTTTGTATTGGGGAAGGTAGTATTTCAAAAAAATTCCTACGATCACGCAAGATCTATCTAGGAGAAGTATAGCAATGAGCGGGGAGAGTGTGTCCACGTACCCTCGTAGACCGAAAGCGGAATCGTTTAGTAACGCGGTTGATGTAGTCGAACGTCTTCACGATCCGACCGATCCAAGCACCGAACGTACGGCACCTCCGAGTTCTCCACACATTCAGCTCGATGACGTCCCTTGAACTCTTGATCCAGCAAAGTGTCGAGGGAGAGTTTCGTGAGCACGACGGCATGGTGATGGTGATGGTGAACTAATCCGCGCAGGGCTTCGCCTAAGCACTACGTGAATATGACCAGAGGCGTAAACTATGGAGGGGGGCGCCGCACACGGCTAACAATGTTTGTTGTGTGTTCTAGGCGCCCCCTCCCCACGTATATATAGGTGGGAGGGGGAGGGGAGCAGCAAGGGCGCGCCCAAGTAGGAGGAATCCTACTTGGGGCCTTGTCTAATTCGGCCTCCCCCCTTCCAGAAGTGTTGAGGGGGAAGGAAAGAGAGGGGGGAGAGAAGGGAAGGGGAGGCCGAATCCTCCTCTTTCCTTTCTCTCTTCCCCTCCTTCCTTCTCCTCCTATTTGGCATATATGGGGCGCACCAGCCCACTAGGGGCTGGTCTGTCCCGCCCTTGGCCCAATAAGGCCCATATCTTTGCCGGGGGTGCTCGGAACCCCTTCCGGTGACCCGATACGTACCCGGTACCCCCAGAACACTTTTCGGTGTCCGAATACTATCGTCCTATATATGAATCTTTACCTCTCGACCATTTCGAGACTCCTCGTCATGTTCGTGATCTCATCCGGGACTCCAAACAACATTCGGACACCAAATCACATAACTCATATAATACAAATCGTCATCGGACGTTAAGCGTGCGGATCCTACGGGTTCGAGAACTATGTAGACATGACCGAGACACATCTCCGGTCAATAACCAATAGCAGAACCTGGATGGTCATATTGGCTCCTACATATTCTACGAAGATCTTTATCGGTCAAACCGCATAACAACATACGTTGTTCCCTTTGTCATCGCTTTGTTACTTGCCCGAGATTCGATCATCGGTATCATCATACCTAGTTCAATCTCGTTACCGGCAAGTCTCTTTACTCGTTCCGTAATGCATCATCCCGTAACTAAGTCATTAGTCACATTGCTTGCAAGGCTTATAGTGATGATCATTACCGAGTGGGCCCAGAGATACCTCTCCGATGCACGGAGTGACAAATCCTAATCTCGATCTATGCCAACTCAACAAACACCATCGGAGACACCTGTAGAGCATCTTTATAATCACCCAGTTACGTTGTGACGTTTGATAGCACACAAGGTGTTCCTCCGGTATTCGGGAGTTGCATAATCTCATAGTCAGAGGAACATGTATAAGTCATGATGAAAGCATTAGCAATAAAACTATACGATCATTTTGCTAAGCTAACGGATGGGTCTTGTCCATCACATCATTCTCAAATGATGTGATCCCGTTCATCAAATGACAACACATGTCTATGGTGAGGAAACTTTACCATCTTTGATTAACGAGCTAGTCTAGTAGAGGCATACTAGGGACACTTTGTTTTGTCTATGTATTCACACATGTATCAAGTTTCTGGTTAATACAATTATAGCATGAATAATAAAAATTTATCATGATATAAGAAAATATGAATAACAACTTTATTATTGCCTCTAGGGCATATTTCCTTCAGTCTCCCACTAGCACTAGATTCAATAATCTAGTTCACATCGTCATGTGATTTAACACCAATAGTTCACATCTTTATGTGATTAGTTCACATCTCCATGTGACTAATACCCAAAAGGGTTTACTAGAGTCAATAATCTAGTTCACATCGCTATGTGATTAACACCCAAAGAGTGATCATGTTTTGCTTTGTGAGAGAAGTTTAGTCAACGGGTCTGCCACATTCAGAGCCGTATGTATTTTGCAAATTTTCTATGTCTACAATGCTCTGCACGTAGCTACTCTAGCTAATCGCTCCCACTTTCAATATGTATCCAGATTGAGACTTAGAGTCATCCAGATCAGTGTCAAAGCTTGCATCGACGTAACCCTTTACGACGAACTTTTTGTCACCTCCATAATCGAGAAACATGTCCTTATTCCACTAAGGATAATTTTGACCGCTGTCCAGTGATCCACTCCTGGATCACTATTGTACCCTCTTGCCAAACTCATGGTGAGGTACACAATAGGTCTGGTACACAACATAGCATACTTTATAGAACCTATGACTGAGGCATAGGGAATTCTCTTTCTATTTTCTGTCGTGGTCGGGTTTTGAGTCTTTACTCAACTTCACACCTTGCAACATAGGGAAGAACTCTTTCTTTGACTCTTCCATTTTGAACTACTTCAAAAACTTGTCAAGGTATGTACTCATTGAAAAAAAATATCAAGCGTCTTGATCTATCTCTATAGATCTTGATGCTCAATATGTAAGCAGCTTCACCGAGGTCTTTCTTTGAAAAACTCCTTTCAAACACTCCTTTATGCTTTCCAGAAAATTTTACATCATTTCCGATCAACAATATGTCATTCACATATACTTATCAGAAAGCCTGTAGTGCTCCCACTCACTTTCTTGTAAATACAGGCTTCACCGCAACTCTGTATAAAACTATATGCTTTGATCAACTTATCAAAGCGTACATTCCAAATTTGAATTCTTGCACCAGTCCATAGATGGATCGCTGGAGCTTGCATATTTTGTTAGCGCCTTTTGGATTGACAAAACCTTCTGGTTGTATCATATACAACTCTTCTTTAAGAAATCCATTAAGGAATGCAGTTTTGACATCCATTTGCCAGATTTCATAAAATGTGGCAATTGCTAACATGATTCGGACAGACTTGAGCATCGCTACGAATGAGAAAATCTTATCGTAGTCAACACCTTGAACTTGTCGAAAACTTTTTGCGACAATTCGAGCTTTGTAGATAATAACACTACTATCAGCGTCCGTCTTCCTCTTGAAGATCCATTTATTCTCAATGGCTTGCCGATCATCGGGCAAGTCAGTCAAAGTCCATACTTTGTTCTCATACATGGATCCCATCTCAGATTTCATGGCCTCAAGCCATTTCATGGAATCTGGGCTCATCATCGCTTCCTCATAGTTCGTAGGTTCGTCATGGTCTAGTAACATGACTTCCAGAAAGGATTACCGTACCACTCTAGTGCGGACCATACTCTGGTTGACCCACGAGGTTCGGTAGTAACTTGATCTGAAGTTTCATGATCATCATCATTAGCCTCCTCACTTAATTGGTGTAGGAATCACTGGAATTGATTTCTGTGATGAACTACTTTCCAATTCGGGAGAAGGTACAATTACCTCATCAAGTTCTACATTCCTCCCACTCACTTTTTTCGAGAGAAAATTCTTCTCTAGAAAGGATCCATTCTTAACAAGGAATATCTTGCCTTCGGATCTGTGATAGAAGGTGTACCCAACAAGCTTATCAGGTTGAAACTTTTTCACATAAGAATCACAGCCCCAAATTTTAAGAAACGACAGCTTAGGTTTCTTGCTAAACCACAGTTCATATGGTGTCATCTCAACGGATTTAGATGATGCCCTATTTAACGTGAATGCAGCTGTCTCTAATGCATAACCCCAAAATGATAGTGGTAAATCGATAAGAGACATCATAAATTGCACCATATCCAATAAAGTGCGGTTACGATGTTCGGACACACCATTACGTTGTGATGTTCCAGGTGGCGTGAGTTGCGAAACTATTCCACATTGTTTCAAATGAAGACCAAACTCGTAACTCAAATATTCACCTTCACGATCAGATCGTAGAAACTCTATTTTCTTGTTACGATGATTTTCCACTTCACTCTAAAATTCTTTGAACTTTTCAAATGTTTCAGACTTATGTTTCATCAAGTAGATATACTTATATCTGCTCAAATCATCTGTGAAGGTCAGAAAATAATGATACCCGCTGTGAGCCTCAACACTCATCGGACCGCATACATCAGTATGTATTATTTCCAACAAGTCAGTTGCTCGCTCCATTGTTCCAGAGAACGGAGTCTTAGTCATCTTGCCCATGCGGCATGGTTCGCAAGCATCAAGTGATTCCAAAAGCCCATCAACATGGAGTTTCTTCATGCGCTTTACACTAATATGACTTAAACGGCAGTGCCACAAATAAGTTGCACTATCATTATTAACTTTTCATCTTTTGGCTTCAATATAATGAATATGTGTATCACTACGATCGAGATTCAATAAACCATTTACATTGAGTGTATGACCATAGAAGGCTTTATTCATGTAAATAAAACAACAATTATTCTTTGACTTAAATGAATTAGAATTATAGATATAGTTTAGATTAGAATCTACATTCACTCATTTTGCTCCTTATGTAGTCTATATTGGAATCTCTAAAAATACCTATATTTAGGAATATATGGTGTATAAGACATGGGATGCAGCTATCCTCGATGGCAAATAACAGCATCGCCCATTGTAGCCCTGTGTAAGTACATGGAAAGCCAATGTTAACTACAACAGGTTTAACATCCACCAAAAATAGCAAATGGTAATAAAACGGCAGCATCTGTAGTGATGTCTTCATTTCGAAAGAGTAGCACGGTAGCAAAGGGATGGATTAAAAAATGGATACAACTGTTAATTGCAACAGGCTTAACAACATCCTAATTCATGTTTTGTAAGTTTGTAGCCATTGAAATAAAGTGGATACAACTGTTAATTGCAACAGGCTTAGTGGCCATTGAAACCGGTACTGATAAAAATGCAATTGGCAGAGGTAAACATCGCAGGGCAGGTGCTGCCAGAGTAGATAACGCCCCAGCTGTCTATAAAAAGGTAGGGAAAATGGCTAAAACGTGTCAAGCATGTTTACCACAACATGCTTAATACATCGACAGTACAAAACATAGCCATTAATTGCAACTGGTATTGGTAAGATTGAACTGGTGGGTACATACTTGGTAAGTCCTGAGAGGTAGTTGCTGGGGCACTTCATCTTGGCCAGAGCCCGCCCAAAGTTAGCGGCAGCGGAGGAGAGTTGTTCCTCTGGGTTGAAGCGTGAATCAGTGCCACTGACATGTGTACCTACAGGCAACCAGTAAATGGTAGAAGTTAAACTACAATTGCACAAATGATGCGAAATACTGTAAGACATGGGATGCAACTAACCTCGATGGCAAACAACAACATCGGCCGTTATGACCCTGCGTAAGTACATGGACAAGCATGTTAAGTGCAACAGGGTTAGCATCCACCAAAAATAGCAAATGGGGCAGCATCTCTAGTATATCTTCATTGCGGAGAGTAGCATGGTAGCAAATGGGCAGATTAAAAAATGGATACAACTGTTAATTGCAACAGGCTTAACAACATCCTAAGTCATGTTTTGTAAGTTTGTAGCCATTGAAAAACAACTATTTAAAAATGGATTCAACTGTTAATTGCAACAGGCTTAATAGACATTGAAACCGGTACTGATAAAAATGCAATTGACATAGTTAAACATCACAAGGCAGGTGCTTCCAGAGCAGAGAATGGTCCAGATGTCTATAAAAAGGTAGGGAAAGTAGCAAAAATATGTTAGGCATGTTTACTAAAACATGCTTAATACATCGACCATACAGAACATAGCCATTTATTGCAACTGGTATTGGTAACATGAACTGGTGAGTACATACTTGGTAAGTCCTGAGAGGCAGTTGCTGGGGCACTTCATCTTGGCCAGAGCTCGCCCAAAGTCAGCAACGGCAGAGGCGAGCTGTTCCTCCGGGTCGAAGCGTGGATCAGTGCCACTGACATGTGTACCTATAGGCAACCAGTAAATGGTACAAGTTAAACTGCAATTGCACAAATTACGTGAAATATTGTAAGACATGGGATGCAGCTCACCTCGACGGCAAACAAAAGCATCGGCCGTTATGACCCTGTCTAAGTACATGCACAGGCATGTTAAGTACAACAGGGTTAGCATCCACTAAAAATAGCAAATGGGCAGCATCTCTAGTGATATCCCGAGTCATGTATTGTAAGTTTGTTGCTGGTATTAGTGAAATTGAGGTGGACACGGTAATATTTGAACATCACACAGTGTGCAGTACTGAAATAAACAAGGCACGAACATGCTTAATACATCAACCATACAAATCATAGCCGTTACAAGTGGTATTGGTAAGATTTAGCTGGTCAGATCTTACCTGTTAAGTCCTGGGGGCTATTCACTGGGGGACTTCATCTGGGCCAGAGCCTGCACCATGTCGGCGGCGGCGGCGGAGGTGAGGTGTTCTTCCGGGTCAACACGCACAGCGGACATCACGCCATGGACCGCCATCAGCTCCTGGCGGGGGGGGGGGATTTGGAGGCATGAGGATGTTTCGCAGGAACCATTTAAGCAATCAGGCCAGGGACGTGATAGAGATCAGTGGGTTACCTGACTGGATCCGAGCAGAACATAGATGTGGTTGAAGTTGTGGTTGCGGCGGCGGCTGTTTGAGATGCCGGTAGGGGGAGGCACGAGGGAGGGGGATACTGAGGGGAAGGGGATGTGGTTGGAGGAATAAATTCTGAAATCGCGCGCCTAATGAAAATTTTGGTGCAAAACTTGAAACTTGGGCGGGGGAAACACACAACACATACGAAGTGCGTAAAATACTCGTGTGCGAGAAAAAGAAAGTTGGCAGATCCCGTCTCCAAAAAAATGTACACGTGTACTTGATTTTTTTCGGTCAATGGTACGCCTGGTTTATTAGGAAACATCGCACAGGTAACTGACTTATGGGTCATTAACGCAAAAAAACACAGACGGGTACGGCATAAAAACCGTGTGTTTTGTGATCTTCTAATGATTAACGCAAAAAAACACACATGCGCACACATGCTAATCAACGCTCAAAGCCCTCAAAGGATGCTCTTACCGACATTGTACGTTAATACTACAAACTTAAAGTACTACTGGTAATTTGCTCTAATACTACAAACTTAAACTACTTCTCACATGCTGCCATCAGGGCATGCTGGCCAGACGCCGGCGTTCTCCTTCCCGGCCTTGTAGGCGGCAGCCCACCGTGCTTCGATCTCTGCCAAGCTCTCCTCACCACGGCGTGCGGCCTCTTTTTTCTTGTGTCGGCGGGACTCTCTTATTTTGACTTCTTTCTACCTTTTCCGCTCCTTTTGTGCGGCTTTGGCCGCCTCTAGATCCACCACCCATTCGGCCATGGCAGCCTCAAAGTCCGCCCATGTAACTATCTGGCCGCCGACGGCGATGAACTCGGCGCGGCGAGATGCCTTCGCTTCCTTACCATGTGTGCGGTCGCGGGCGGCGAGGAACGCACCGCGACGGGATGCCATCGCTTCCTTACCGGTTACAGTGTGCCGCGGTGCCATGGACGGCGCCTCGAGAGAGCTCTAGGATGGAAGGGTCGGGCAGCCGTACAGTGTGGTGGTATTCAAGAGCTCAACGACAAACGACAACAGAAATTTGGCTTCCCTTACAATTTTGCTCGTTCATTATCGCACATGGTTCATCTCTGTCGCTTCGAGAAATAGTGTGCGCTGAGCCTATTGTGTGTTGCGTTATGATTGACCGGAACCCCACCCACGCGGATCGTGCGTGTGCACCATTGGATGCGCCGCGATCGAACGGCAATCCACGTCCCTCACATCACACCCGTGCACCTGTAGCTGGATTGGATTTATATGCGCTAAATGCCTAGAAAATGCACATAATCCCCTAAATATGGTAAGTGAGCCCGGAAAAATACCAAATTTGAACACGGTGATTTGCAGGATGTCTGCTTGTCGTAGAAAAAACTCCAGGGCAAAGAACGAAGAAAATTTGGATTCCCCTTCAATCTTGGGGATTTCCCTCTCGAAAGCATGGAACTTCCTCCGTGATGGTTCGATTTATGAAGGGCGTGCATGACGACATAAGCCAAACCTTCTCAAATTTTTACCAGGGCATGGTGAGGTCATACCATGGCACCATGCCAGGCGTCATGTTTTTTAAGCATTTATTTCATTTTTCTATAGTTGAAAACCCAACAAACAAGCATTTGTGGTTGACTATTGCCACACATTTCATCGAAATATCTGTCCATTCCTTGTAAAAGGCATGAGAATTTACTAAATGGCACGAGCATGGTTTTCTAGGCCATTCTTGTGGACCCTTTCATCCATCGATTGTTTGAACTTGAATTATGCGCATTAATGCCTAGGAAATGCACATAATCCCCTAAATATGGCAAATGAACCCAGAAAAGTGCCAAATTTGAACACATTGATTTGCAGGTTGTATGTTCATCGTAGAAAAAAACTCATGGACAAAGGCAAAGGAAATTTGGACCCCCCCCCCTTCAATCTTGGTGATTTCCCCCTTGAAACCATGAAACTTCCTCGGTGATGGTTCGATTTATGAAAGGCGCGCATCACGACATAAGGAAAACATTCTCCAATTTTTACCAGGGCATGGTGAGGCCATACCATGGCACCACGGCAGGCGTCATATTTTCCAACCATGTGTTTCATTTTTTGTATAGTTGTTAACCGAGTAAACTACGCATTTATAGTTGACTATTGCCACACATTTCCTTGAAATATCTGCCGATTCCTTGTAAAAGGCATGAGAATGTACTAAATAACACGAGCATGGTTTTCCAGACCGTTCTTGTGCACCTTTTCATGCACCGATTGTTTGAATTTGAATTATGTCCATTAATGATAGAAAATGCACATAATCCCCTAAATATGGTAAATGAGCTCGGAAAAATGTCAAATTTGAACACGTTGCATTTGAGGCGGTATGTTGATCATTGGAAAAAAACTGAATGACAAACTAGGACGGAAATTTGGACTCCCCTTCAATCTTGAAGATTTCCTCTCGAAAGCATGGAACTTCCTCGGTGATGGTTCGATTTATGAAGGGTGTGCATGACGACATAAGCCAAACCTTCTCAAATTTTTACCAGGGCATGGTGAGGTCATACCATGGCACCATGCGAGACGTCATGTTTTTTAAGCATTTATTTCATTTTTCTATAGTTGAAAACCCAACAAACAAACATTTTTGGTTGACTATTGCCACACATTTCATTGAAATATCTATCCATTATTCCTTGTAAAAGGCATGAGAATTTACTAACTGGCACGAGCATGGTTTTCCAGGCCATTCTTGTGGACCCTTTCATGCACCGATTGTTTGAACTTGAATTATGTGCATTAATGCCTAGGAAATGCACATAATCCGCTAAATATGGCAAATGAACCCGGAAAAGTGCCAAATTTGAACACGGTGATTTGCAGGTTGTATGTTCATCATAGAAAAAACTCATGGACAAAGGACAAAGGAAATTTGGATTCCCCTTCAATCTTGGTGATTTCCCCCTCGAAACCATGAAACTTCCTCGGTGATGGTTCATTTTATATATGAAAGGCGTGCATGACGACATTTTTACCAGGGCACGGTGCGGTCATACCATGGCACCACACCAGGCGTCATGTTTTTCCAAGCATGTATTTCATTTTTGTATAGTTGTTAACCCAGTAAACAACGCGTTTATGGTTGACTATTGCCACACATTTCCTTGAAATATCTGCCCATTCCTTGTAAAAGGCATGAGAATGTACTAAATAGCACGAGCATGGTTTTCTAGACCCTTCTTGTGCACCTTTTCATGCACCGATTGTTCGAATTTGAATTATGTGCATAATTAATGCCTAGAAATGCACATAATCCCCTAAATATGGTAAATGAGTTCGGGAGAATGTCAAATTTGAACACGTTGCATTTGAGGTGGTATGTTGATCGTTGGAAAAAAACTGAATGACAAACTAGGACGGAAATTTGGATTCCCCTTCAATCTTGGGGATTTCCCTCTTGGAAGCATGGAAATTCCTCGGTGATTGTTCGATTTATGAAGGGCGTGCATGACGACATAAGCCAAACCTTCTCAAATTTTTACCAGGGCATGGTGAGGTCATACCATGGCACCATGCCAGGCGTCATGTTTTTTAAGCATTTATTTTAGTTTTTCTATAGTTTAAATCCCAACAAACAAACATTTGTGGTTGACTATTGCCACACATTTCATCGAAATATCTATTCATTATTCCTTGTAAAAGGCATGAGAATTTACTAAATGGCACGAGCATGGTTTTCCAGGCCGTTCTTGTGGACCCTTTCATGCATCGATTGTTTGAACTTGAATTATGTGCATTAATGCCTAGGAAATGCACATAATCCCCTAAATATGGCAAATGAACCTGGAAAAGTGCCAAATTTGAACACGGTGATATGCAGGTTGTATGTTCATCATAGAAAAAACTCGTGGACAAAGGACAAAGGAAATTTGGATCCCCCTTTAGTCTTGGTGATTTCCCCCTCGAAACCATGAAACTTCCTCGGTGATGGTTCGTTTTATATATGAAAGGCGTGCATGACGACATTTTTACCAGGGCACGGTGAGGTCATACCATGGCACCACACCAGACGTCATGTTTTTCCAAGCATGTATTTCATTTTTGTATAGTTGTTAACCCAGTAAACGACGCATTTATGATTGACTATTGCCACACATTTCCTTAAAATATCTGCCCATCCCTTGTAAAAGGCATGAGAATGTACTAAATAGCACAAGCATGGTTTTCTAGACCCTTCTTGTGCACCTTTTCATGCACCGATTATTCAAATTTGAATTATGTGCATAATTAATGCCAAGAAAATGCACATAATCCCCTAAATATGGTAAATGAGTTCGGAAAAATGTCAAATTTGAACACGTTGCAGTTGAGGCGGTATGTTGATCGTTGGAAAAAAATTGAATGACAAACTAGGACAGAAATTTGGATTCCCCTTCAATCTTGGGGATTTCCCTCTCGAAAGCATGGAACTTCCTTGGTGATGGTTCGATTTATGAAGGGCGTGCATGACGACATAAGCCATACCTTCTCAAATTTTTACCAGGGCATGGTGAGGTCATACCATGGCACCATGCCAGGCGTCATGTTTTTTAAGCATTTATTTCATTTTTTCTATAGTTGAAAACCCAACAAACAAACATTTGTGCTTGACTATTGCCACACATTTCATCGAAATATCTATCCATTATTCCTTGTAAAAGGAATGAGAATTTACTAAATGGCACAAGCATGGTTTTCCAGGCCGTTCTTGTGGACCCTTTCATGCACCGATTGTTTGAACTTGAATTATGTGCATTAATGCCTAGTAAATGCACATAATCCCCTAAATATGGCAAATGAACCCGGAAAAGTGCCAAATTTGAACACGGTGATTTACAGGTTGTATGTTCATCATAGAAAAACTCATGGACAAAGGACAAAGGAAATTTGGATCCCCCTTCAATCTTGGTGATTTCCCCCTCGAAACCATGAAACTTCCTTGGTGATGGTTTGTTTTATGAAAGGCGTGCATGACGACATTTTTAGCAGGGCACGGTGAGGTCATACCATGGCACCACACCAGGCGTCATGTTTTTTCAAACATGTATTTCATTTTTGTATAGTTGTTAACCCAGTAAACGACGCGTTTATGGTTGACTATTGCCACATATTTGCTTGAAATATCTGCCCATTCTTTGTAAAAGGCTTGAGAATGTACTAAATAGCACAAGCATGGTTTTCCAGACCGTTCTTGTGCACCTTTTGATGCACCGATTGTTCAAATTTGAATTATGTGCATAATTAATGCCTAGAAATGCACATAATCCCCTAAATATGGTAAATGAGTTCGGAAAAATGTCGAATTTTAACACGTTGCATTTTAGGCGGTATGTTGATCGTTGGAAAAAAACTGAATGACAAACTAGGACGGAAATTTGGATTCCCCTTCAATCTTGGTGATTTCCCTCTCTAAAGCATTGAACTTCCTCGGTGATGGTTCGATTTATGAAGGGCGTGCATGACGACATAAATCAGACCTTCTCAGCTTTTAACCAGTGCACGGTGAGGCCATACCATGGCACCATGCCAGCCGTCATGTTTTTCAAGCACATATTTCATTGTTCTATAGTTGATAACCCAGTAAATGACGCATTGGTGGTTGACTATTGCCACGCATTCCATTGAAATCTCTGCCCATTCCTTGTAAAAGGCTTGAGAAATTACTAAATACCACGAGTATGGTTTTTCCGGACCATTCTTGTGCACCCTTTCATGCACCGATTGTTTGAATTTGAATTACGTGCATTAATGCCTACAAAATGCACATAATGCCCTAAATATTGTAAATGAACCCGGAAAAGTGTCAAATTTGAACATGGTGATTAGCAGGGTTTATGCTCATCATAGAAAAAAACTCATGGATGAAGGACAAAGGAAATTTGGATTCCCATTCAATCTCGTTGATTTACTATCGCACACGATTCATCTCCGTCGCCTCTGTGAACCGTGTGTGTTCACTCACACATGCAAAAGGAAAAGAAAACCCTCGCCCACTTCATCCCCACTCACTCGCCGCGGCCTCCTCCGCAACTCTGCCCCTAAGCTCGACGACTGTTGGTGGCGGGCGTAGGTCACGCTCCAGACGGCATCGGATTTCGCCTCCATTGCTTTCCACCGCCTATCTGCACCGACATTCTAGACTCTGGTCGACTGGGGTTTTCTGCAGGATTGGGCCGGGGATTTTTCTCATGGAGAAGGTAATCAACTTAATTAGCGAAATATTCACTCATCTCTTATCGTAGTCCGTCCGTCGTTGTTAATCAACCGGCGGAAATCACCGTGGAATCATTTTTGTTCTAGCTGGTTCATGGGTGTTCATTCATGTGTCCACAGTGCGAGCACAAATCAGGCAACTATGGTCGTGGCTAGTCGGAAACGAAGTTCTATCTCACCATTCCGGATGACTTCAGGGAGCGCTCGGTATGTTCAATCTCAACCTACCACGGTCGGCATGGCCTAAATTTGTGAACATATACCGTCTGTTGCTACATTATCTATATATTTGCATCAAATCTTTGTTACATTATCTATTTTTAATTCTATATTTTTGTACTTTGCTTTCATATATGTGTGTGTGTGTGTGTGTATGGATCTGTTCTATCAGTTACTCCCATATTTGCATCTTGCTATGTTATTTCAATATATCTAATTTAGGATCTTAATTTTCATTTCAAGCAGTACATCCCTTGCTTTGCAAGAACAAGAGTAGAAGGAAATCTTGGGCTTTACTTTGATGATGACTCCCAAGATGTCATATTGACCACACAGCATGGATTTACAATGACGGTTAGCGTAAAACTTGATAAAGATGGTCACTCCTATTTTAATGCGGACCTTTGGAGAAAAATGTCTAAGTGTTATGAACTGAAAGCTGGCAATAAAATTCTAGTGCGTGCACCACAACCTGGTCTAATTAACATGGATGTTTACTTCCCCAATGTCATCAGCCGATCAAAGTCTGATCGAGGTTAGTGTCCTTTCAACTTTCTCCTTGCTGTCATGTTACTATTTAAGCAACCAATTGATTACTATTTAAGCAACCAATTATGATATCATATTCTGACTCCGTTCCTAGGCAGTAACAAATTCTATTTACCAATTTATGCGCACTATATATTCTTCTACCATGTTCTGAATAAATAATACCTTTCCACCTTTTAAGCAGGATATGTTGGATGCATAGTGAACGATCTGTATGTTACTAAGCGTACCAAATTTCACTGGAAGGACTTGAAGCATGTCATAAACTTTGTTGATAATCTGACAGAGATAGAACAGCATATGAACACTCGATTTTGGATGGGATTAATTAGACCTATGGTGCACACACTGAACAAGACCAATTGTGTGCACAAAACGCTGGTAAAAAGTCTTATTTTAATGCTGATGCTCATAAACTATATATATATATATATCTTCAATGACATGTTAGAATTGTTTTTTATTCTACATGTCAACAGAAATTGCCCCCTGTAGCAGTTCCTGGATCCATTTCCGGGCGTGGTCGAATTACACTTGTGCCTGCTAATAATGCCAAAGTGATTGCAAGGTACTGCATTTCCCGCAGAAATGGAACCATTCAAATTAACAAGTTCTCGCTTCTCGTGGCAATGCATCTATATTGGAAAATTGGAGACACTGTTCTACTCATGATCTACCAAGGCACAGGAGGGCTCTTCCTTTTCATTGACGAGATGCCGAGTCGCCGTGATCAAGCTGCTTCCAGTGGATAGTTGTGGTTGTTGGCCCTCAGCCTCTTAAAATGTGCTAGCTGTTACTATAT
This sequence comes from Aegilops tauschii subsp. strangulata, assembly GCF_002575655.3. Classification (NCBI taxonomy): domain Eukaryota; kingdom Viridiplantae; phylum Streptophyta; class Magnoliopsida; order Poales; family Poaceae; genus Aegilops; species Aegilops tauschii. Next base: position 316,962,911 of record NC_053037.3, on the reverse strand, counting down.
ATGTTAAGTATGTAGATATGGACCATATGGTTGTTGGCCCTTAGCCTCTTAAAATGTGATAGTTGTTACTATGTTAAGTATGTAGATATGGACCATATGGTTGTCAAAACCGTGTTACGAAGATCCTCCTTTTGTCGAGTAGTGTAACCACTATATATATGTTACTCAAATGCTGTTACCCAAGTTCATAAATTTTCATGGAAAGTATTAGTATCATACACAGTTCATTGAGTTTAAGCGTGTGCCCGATGACCAGAAGGCATTTGCATATTAACTGTCCATATTGCAAATTCACACACATGTTAACATAAGGAAACATATGTGTAACATACTAATCATCGCACACGAGTACTCGCAGACGCATCGTGTGCGATACTCTGCCACCGCAAGCAACTAATTTGCATTTTTCAAAGTTTTTTGTACACACAGAATCACACACGAAGTAACTGCATTGACCGTCTGTGTTGTAATTTCTCATCGCAAACAGTTCATCTGAGTCGGTTGTTTGCCACGTATCACACACATCTTGTTTACACGACTCATTTGGGTTCTTTTGGCTCATCGCAAATAGTTCATCCATGTGAACTGTATGCCGCATATCACACACATCTTGTTAAGTTGAACCATTTCTGTTGTGTTCCCTAATCGAAAACAGTTCGTCCGAGTTAACCGTATGCCGTATATCGCACACACATTGATATGGCTGCTCATTTCTGTTGTTCTACCTCATCGCAAACAGTTCTAATGGATTAACCATGTGTCCTGCATCGCACACACATTGTTATGGCTGCCCGTTTCTGTTGTTCTGCCTCATCGCAGACAGTTTGAATGGATTAACCGTGTGTCCTGCATCGCACACGCAACTAAAATCTGAACCGTGTTTGATGGCTCCGCCATTGCAAACATTTTGCACCTTTTTTGACTGTTTTTTACATCACCGTTTGTGATTATTGCATCGCACACAGTTTCGGCAAAGGGTCTCTGATCGTAGTGTCGCGTTAGCAGTATCCTGCAGTAGTGACATACCGATGGACAAAGGGAATTACGTATGTTGTCATAATGGTTCGACCGATAAAGATCTTCGTAGAATATGTAGGAGCCAATATGGGCATCCAGGTTCCGCTATTGGTTATTGACCAGAGAGTTGTCTTGGTCATGTCTACATAGTTCTCGAACCCGTAGGGTCCGCACGCTTAACGTTCGATGACGATTTAGTATTAAATGAGTTATGTGATTTGGTGACCGAATGTTGTTCGGAGTCCTAGATGATATCACGGACATGACAAGGAGTCTCGAAATGGTCGAGAGGTAAAGTCTGATATATAGGACGATGGTATTCGGACACAGGAAGTGTTTCGGGGGTACCGGGTACTTATCAGGTCAGCGGAAGGGGTTCCGGGCACCCCCGACAAAACATATGGGCCTTATGGGCCAAGAGGGGAAACACACCAGCCACAAGGGGCTGGTGCGCCCCCATATGGGTCAGCCTAAGGAGGGGAAGGAAAGGGGAGAAGGGAAAGGAAAGTGTGGATTAGGATTCCCACTTCCTTCCCTCTCCCCCCTCTTTTCTTCCCCTTGTTGGAAATATGCCCTAGAGGCAATAATAAAATGGTTATTATTGTATTTCCTTGTGCATGATAATTGTCTATTGTTCATGCTATAATTGTATTAACTGGAAACCGTAATACATGTGTGAATACATAGACCACAACATGTCCCTAGTAAGCCTCTAGTTGACTAGCTCGTTGATCAATAGATGGTTATGGTTTCCTGACCATGGACATTGGATGTCATCGATAGCGGGATCACATCATTAGGAGAATGATGTGATAGACAAGACCCAATCCTAAGCATAGCACAAGATCGTGTAGTTCGTTTGCTAAGAGCATTTCTAATGTCAAGTATCATTTCCTTAGACCATGAGATTGTGCAACTCCCGGATACCGTAGGAATGCTTTGGGTGTACCAAACGTCACAACGTAACTGGGTGGCTATAAAGGTACATTACAGGTATCTCCGAACGTGTCTGTTGGGTTGGCACGAATCGAGACTGGGATTTGTTACTCCGTATGACGGAGAGGTATCTCTGGGCCCACTCGGTAATGCATCATCATAATGAGCTCAATGTGACTAAGTAGTTAGTCACGGGATCATGCATTACGGAACGAGTAAAGTGACTTGCCGGTAACGAGATTGAACGAGGTATTGGCATACCGACGATCGAATCTCGGGCAAGTAACATACCGATTGACAAAGGGAATTGTATACGGGATTGATTGAATCCCCGACATCGTGGTTCATCCGATGAGATCATCGTGAAACATGTGGGAGCCAATATGGGTATCCAGATCCCGCTATTGGTTATTGGCCGGAGAGGTGTCTCGGTCATGTCTGCATGGTTCCCGAACCCATAGGGTCTACACACTTAAGGTTCGGTGACGCTAGAGTTGTTATGGGAAATAGTATGTGGTTAACGAAGGTTGTTCGGAGTACCGGATGAGATCCCAGACATCACGAGGAGTTCCGGAATGGTCCGGAGGTAAAGATTTATATATGGGAAGTCATCATACGGTCACCGGAAGTATTCGGGGGTATGTCGGTATTGTACCGGGGCCACCGAAGGGGTTCCGGGGGTCCACCGGGAGGGTCCACCTGCCCCGGAGGGCCTTATGGGCTGTAGGTGGAAGAGAACCAGCCCCTAAGTGGGCTGGGCACCAACCTCCCCCTAGGGCCCATGCGCCTAGGGTTGGGGGAAACCCTGGAGGGGCGCCCCCCTTGACTTGGGGGGCAAGCCACCCTCCCTGGCCGCCGCCCCTCCCACCAGATGGGATCTAAGGGGCCGGCCCCCCTCTCCCTTGCCCCTATATATAGTGGAGGGGTGGGAGGGCAGCCGCACCCCTGGCCTGGCGCAGCCCTCCCTCCTCATACACCTCCTCCTCCTCCGTAGTGCTTAGCGAAGCTCTGCCGGAGAACCACGAGCTCCATTGCCACCACGCCGTCGTGCTGCTGGAGTTCTCCCTCAACTTCTCCTCTCCCCTTGCTGGATCAAGAAGGAGGAGACGTCCCCGGGCTGTACGTGTGTTGAACACAGAGGCGCCGTCCGTTCGGCGCTAGATCGGATCTTCCGCGATTTGAATCGCCGCGAGTACGACTCCATCAACCGCGTTCTTGTAACGCTTCCGCTTAGCGATCTTCAAGGGTATGAAGATGCACTCCCTCTCTCTCGTTGCTAGCATCTCCTAGATTGATCTTGGTGACACGTAGGAAAATTTTGAATTATTGCTACGTTCCCCAACAGTGGCATCATGAGCTAGGTCTATGCGTAGATTCTATGCACGAGTAGAACACAAAGTAGTTGTGGGCGATGATTTGTTCAATTTGCTTACCGTTACTAGTCTTATCTTGATTCTGCGGCATTGTGGGATGAAGCGGCCCGGACCGACCTTACACGTACTCTTACGTGAGACAGGTTCCACCGACTGACATGCACTTGATGCATAAGGTGGCTAGCGGGTGTCTGTCTCTCCCACTTTAGTCGGATCGGATTCGATGAAGAGGGTCCTTATGAAGGGTAAATAGCAATTGGCATATCACCGTTGTGGCTTTTGCGTAGCTAAGAAACGTTCTTGCTAGAAACCCATAGCAGCCACGTAAAACATGCAACAACAATTAGAGGACGTCTAACTTGTTTTTGCAGGGTATGCTATGTGATGTGATATGGCCAAAAGGATGTGATGAATTATATATATGTGATGTATGAGATTGATCATGTTCTTGTAATAGGAATCACGACTTGCATGTCGATGAGTATGACAACCGGCAGGAGCCATAGGAGTTGTCTTAATTTATTGTATGACCTGCGTGTCAATGAAAACGCCATGTAATTACTTTACTTTATTGCTAATCGTTAGCCATAGTAGTAGAAGTAATAGTTGGCAAGACAACTTCATGAAGACACAATGATGGAGATCATGATGATGGAGATCATGGTGTCATGCCGGTGACGAAGGTGATCATGCCGCGCCACGAAGATGGAGATCAAAGGCGCAAGATGATATTGGCCATATCATGTCACTTTATGATTTGCATGTGATGTTTGTCATGTTTACATCTTATTTTCTTAGAACGACGGTAGCATAAATAAGATGATCCCTCACTAAAATTTCAAGAGACGTGTTCCCCCTAACTGTGCACCGTTGCGAAGGTTCGTTGTTTCGAAGCACCACGTGATGATCGGGTGTGATAGATTCTAACGTTCGCATACAACGGGTGTAAGCCAGATTTACACATGCGAAACACTTAGGTTGACTTGACGAGCCTAGCATGTATAGACATGGCCTCGGAACACAAGAGACCGAAAGGTCGAACATGAGTCGTATAGTAGATACGATCAACATGGAGATGTTCACCGATGATGACTAGTCCGTCTCACGTGATGATCGGACACGGCCTAGTTGACTCGGATCATGTATCACTTAGATGACTAAAGGGATGTCTATCTGAGTGGGAGTTCATTAAATAATTAGATGAACTTAATTATCATGAACATAGTCAAAAGGTCTTTGCAAATTATGTCGTAGCTTATGCTTTAGTTCTACTATTTAAGATATGTTCCTAGAGAAAATTTAGTTGAAATTTGATAGTAGCAATTATGCGGACTGGGTCCATAAACTGAGGATTGTCCTCATTGCTGCACAGAAGGCTTATGTCCTTAATGCACCGCTCGGTGTGCTGAACCTCGAGCGTCGTTTGTGGATGTTGCGAACATCTAACATACACGTTTTGATGACTACGTGATAGTTCAGTGCGTAATGTTGAACGGTTTAGAATTGGGGCACCGAAGACATTTTGAAATGTCGCAGAACATATGAGATGTTCCAAGAGCTGAAATTGGGATTTTAGGCACGTGCCCACATCAAGAGGTATGAGACCTCTGACAAGTTTCTTAAGCCTGCAAACTAAGGGAGAAAAGCTCAATCGTTGAGCATGTGCTCAGATTGTCTGAGTACTACAATCGCTTGAATCGAGTGGGAGTTAATCTTCCAGATGAGATAGTGATGGTTCTCCAAAGTCACTGCCACCAAGCTACTAGAGCTTCGTGATGAACTATAACAAATCATGGATAGATATGATGATCCTTGAGCTATTCGCGATGTTTGACACCACGAAAGTAGAAATCAAGTAGGAGCATCAATTGTTGATGGTTAGTAAAACCACTAGTTTCAAGAAGGGCAAGGGAAAGAAGGGATACTTCATGAAACGGCAAATCAGTTGCTGCTCTAGTGAAGAAACCCAAGGTTGAACCCAAACCCGAGACTAAATGCTTCTGTAATGAGGGGAACGGTCACTGAAGCAGAACTACCCTAGTTACTTGGTAGATGAGAAGGTAGGCAAGGTCGACAGAAGTATATTGGATATACATTATATTAATGTGTACTTTACTAGTACTCCTAGTAGCACCAGGGTATTAGATACCGGTTCGGTTGCTAAGTGTTGGTAACTCGAAATAAAAGGCTACGGAATAAACAGAGACTAGCTAAAGGTGAGATGACAATATGTGTTGGAAGTGTTTCCAAGGTTGATGTGATCAAGCATCGCATGCTCCCTCTACCATCGAGATTGGTGTTAAACCTAAATAATTGTTATTTGGTGTTTGCGTTGAGCATAGACATGATTGGATTATGTTTATCGCAATACGGTTATTCATTTAAAGAGAATAATGGTTACTCTGTCTATTTGAATAATACCTTCAATGGTCTTGCACTTAAAATGAATGGTTTGTTGAATCTCGATCGTAGTGATACACATGTTCATGCCAAAAGATATAAGATAGTACCACATACTTGTGGCACTGCCACTTGAGTCATATTGGTATAAAACGCATGAAGAAGCTCCATGGTGATGGATATTTGGACTCACTCGTTTTTGAAAAGTTTGAGACATGCGAACCATGTCTATTGGTTTATACGCATGAAGAAACTCCATATAGATGGATCGTTTGGATTCACTTGATTTTGAATCACTTGAGACATGCAAATCATACCACATGGGCAAGATGACTGAAAGGCCTCGTTTTCAGTGAGATGGAACAAGAGAGCAACTTGTTGGAAGTAATACATTTGATGTGTGCAGTCCAATGAGTGCTGAGGCACGCAGTGGATATCGTTATGTTCTTACTTCACAGATGATTTGAGTAGATGCTGAGAATATTTACTTGATGAAACACAAGTCTGAATTATTGAAAGGTTCAAGTAATTTCAGAGTGAAGTTGAAGATCGTCGTGACAAGAGGATAAAATGTCTATGATATGATCATAGAGATATCTGAGTTACGAGTTTGGCACACAATTAAGACATTGTGGAAATTGTTTCACAATTAATACCGCCTGGAACACCATAGTGTGATGGTGTGTCCGAACATCATAACTGCACCCTATTGGATATGGTGCATACCATGATGTCTCTTCTCGAATTACCACTATCGTTTATGGGTTAGGCATTAGAGACAACCGCATTCACTTTAAATAGGGCACCACGCAATTCCATTGAGACGACACTGTATGAACTATGGTTTAGAGAAACCCAAGCTGTCGTTTCTTAAAAATTTGGGGCTGCGACGCTTATGTGAAAAAGTTTCAAGCTGATAAGCTCGAACCCAAAGCGGATAAATGCATCTTCATAGAATACCCAAAACAGTTGGGTATACCTCCTATTTTAGATCCGGAAGCAAGGTGATTGTTTCTAGAAACAGGTCCTTTCTCGAGGAAAAGTTTCTCTCGAAAGAATTGAGTGGGAGGATGGTGGAGACTTGATGAGGTTATTGAACCGTCACTTCAACTAGTGTGTAGCAGGGCACAAGAAGTTGTTCCTGTGGCACCTACACCAATTGAAGTGGAAGCTTATGATAGTGATCATGAAACTTCGGATCAAGTCACTACCAAACCTCGTAGGACGACAAGGATGCGTACTACTTCAGAGTGGTACGTAATCCTGTCTTAGAAGTCATGTTGCTAGACAACAATGAACCTACGAGCTATGGAGAAGCGATGGTGGGCCCAGGTTCCGACGAATGGCTCGAGGCCATAAAATCCGAGAAAGGATCCATGTATAAAAACAAAGTATAGACTTTGGAAGAACTACTTGATGGTTGTAAGGCTGTTGGGTGCAGATGGATTTTAAAAGGAAGACAGACAATGATGGTAAGTGTCACCATTAAGAAAGCTCGACTTGTCGTTAAGATGTTTTCCGGCAAGTTCAAGGAGTTGACTGCGATGAGACTTTCTCACTCGTAGCGATGCTAAGAGTCTGTTGGAATTATATTAGCAGTTACTGCATTATTTATGAAATCTTGTAGATAGGATGTCAAAACATTGTTTCCTCGACGATTTTCTTGAGGAAAGGTTGTATGTGATACAACCAGAAGGTTTTGTCAATCCTAAAAGATGCTAACAAGTATGCAAAGCTCCAGCAATCCTTCTAAGGATTGGAGTAAGCATCTCGGAGTTGGAATGTACGCTTTGATGAGATGATCAAAGATTTTGGGTTTTTACAAAGTTTATGAGAAACTTGTATTTCCAAAGAAGTGAGTGGGAGCACTATAGAATTTTTGATGAGTATATGTTGTTAACATATTGTTGATCAGAAATGATGTAGAATTTCTGGAAAGCATACAGGGTTATTTGAAAAGTGTTTTTCAATGGAAAACCTGGATTAAGCTACTTGAACATTGAGCATCAAGATCTATAAGGATAGATCAAAAACGCTTAATAGTACTTTCAAATGAATACATACCGTGACAAGATTTTGAAGGAGTTCAAAATAGATCAGCAAAGAAGGAGTTCTTGGCTGTGTTACAAGGTGTGAGTATTGAGTAAGACTCAAGACCTGACCACGGCAGAAGAGAGAGAAAGGACGAAGGTCGTCCCCTATGCTTTAGACGTAGGCTCTACAGTATGCTATGCTGTGTACCGCACCTGAAGTGTGCCTTGCCATGAGTTAGTCAAGGGGTACAATAGTGATCCAGGAATGGATCACATGACAGCGGTCGAACTTATCCTTAGTAACTAGTGGACTAGGGAATTTTCTCGATTATGGAGGTGGTAAAAGAGTTCGTCGTAAGGGTTACGTCGATGCAAACTTTGACACTAATCCAGATGACTCTGAGTAGTAAACCGGATTCGTATAGTAGAGCAGTTATTTGGAATAGCTCCAAGTAGCACGTGGTAGCTGCATCTACAAGATGACATAGAGATTTGTAAAGCACACACGGATCTGAATGTTGCAGACCCGTTGACTAAAACCTCTCTCGTAAGCATAACATGATCAAACCCTAGAACTCATGGAGTGTTAATCACATGGTGATGTGAAATAGATTATTGACTCTAGTAAACTCTTGGGTGTTAGTCACATGGCGATGTGAACTTTGAGTGTTAATCACATGGTGATGTGAATTAGATTATTGACTCTAGTGAAAGTGGGAGACTGTTGGAAATATGCCCTAGAGGCAATAATAAAATGGTTATTATTGTATTTCCTTGTTCATGATAATTGTCTATTGTTCATGCTATAATTGTATTAACTGGAAACCGTAATACATGTGTGAATACATAGACCACAACATGTCCCTAGTAAGCCTCTAGTTGACTAGCTCGTTGATCAATAGATGGTTATGGTTTCCTGACCATGGACATTGGATGTCATTGATAACGGGATCACATCATTAGGAGAATGATGTGATGGACAAGACCCAATCCTAAGCATAGCACAAGATCGTGTAGTTCGTTTGCTAAGAGCTTTTCTAATGTCAAGTATCATTTCCTTAGACAATGAGATTGTGCAACTCCCGGATACCGTAGGAATGCTTTGGGTGTACCAAACGTCACAACGTAACTGGGTGGCTATAAAGGTACATTACAGGTATCTCCGAAAGTGTCTGTTGGGTTGGCACGAATCGAGATTGGGATTTGTCACTCCGTATGACGGAGAGGTATCTCTGGGCCCACTCGGTAATGCATCATCATAATGAGCTCAATGTGACTAAGTAGTTAGTCACGGGATCATACATTACGGAACGAGTAAAGTGACTTGCTGGTAACGAGATTGAATGAGGTATTGGGATACCGACGATCGAATCTCGGGCAAGTAACATACCGATTGACAAAGGGAATTGTATACGGGATTGATTGAATCCCCGACATCGTGGTTCATCCGATGAGATCATCGTGGAACATGTGGGAGCCAATATGGGTATCCAGATCCCGCTATTGGTTATTGGCCGAAGAGGTGTCTCGGTCATGTCTGCATGGTTCCCGAACCCGTAGGGTCTACACACTTAAGGTTCGGTGACGCTAGAGTTGTTATGGGAAATAGTATGTGGTTACCGAAGGTTGTTCGGAGTCCCGGATGAGATCCCGAACATCACGAGGAGTTCCGGAATGGTCCGGAGGTAAAGATTTATATATGGGAAGTCATCATACGGTCACCGGAAGTATTCGGGGTTATGCCGGTATTATACCGGGGCCACCGAAGGGGTTCCGGGGGTCCACCGGGAGGGTCCACCTGCCCCGGAGGGCCTTATGGGATGTAGGTGGAAGGGAACCAGCCCCTAAGTGGGCTGGGCACCAACCTCCCCCTAGGGCCCATGCGCCTAGGGTTGGGGGAAACCCTGGAGGGGGCGCCCCCCTTGACTTGGGGGGCAAGCCACCCTCCCTGGCCGCCGCCCCTCCCACCAGATGGTATCTAAGGGGCCGGGGCCCCTCTCCCTTGCCCCTATATATAGTGGAGGGGTGGGAGGGCAGCCACACCCCTGGCCTGGCGCAGCCCTCCCTCCTCATACACCTCCTCCTCCGTAGTGCTTAGCGAAGCTCTGCCGGAGAACCACGAGCTCCATTGCCACCACGCCGTCGTGCTGCTGGAGTTCTCCCTCAACTTCTCCTCTCCCCTTGCTGGATCAAGAAGGAGGAGACGTCCCCGGGCTGTACGTGTGTTGAACGCGGAGGCGCCGTCCGTTCGGCGCTAGATCGGATCTTCCGCGATTTGAATCGCCGCGAGTACGACTCCATCAACCGCGTTCTTGTAATGCTTCCACTTAGCGATCTTCAAGGGTATGAAGATGCACTCCCTCTCTCTCGTTGCTAGCATCTCCTAGATTGATATTGGTGACACGTAGGAAAATTTTGAATTATTGCTACGTTCCCCAACACCCCCTCGGTTATATATGGCAGGGGGCGCGCGGCTTGGGAGGGACTCTCCTATGGCTGCTCCTCCCTCCCTCCCACCTATATATATGTGGGGGGCGCCCTAGCACACAACACACAATTGCCTAGCCGTGTGCACCGTTTACAGTTTACACCCCCCCCCCCCCCCCGTCCACCGTTTACACCCCCGGTAATATTTTCGTAGTGCTTAGGCGAAGCCCTGCGAAGATCACTTCACCATCACCGTCACCATGTCGTCGTGCTGACGGAACTCTCATCTACTAACTCGACCTCTTGCTGGATCAAGAAGGCGAGGGACGTCACCGAGCTGAACATGTGCAGAACGCGGAGGTGTCGTGCGTTCGGTACTTGATCGGTTGAAGCGCGAAGAAGTTCGACTACACCAACCACGTTGAGAAACGCTTCCGCTTACGGTCTACGAGGGTACGTAGACACACTCTCCCCCTCATTGCTATGCATCTCCATGGATAGATCATTGCGTGTGCGTAGAATTTTTGTTTTCCATGCAACGATTCCCAACAGGAATCTCGATCCAGCCTAGCTGGTTGGTCGAGTTGGAGAGAGGTTGTTCCGGCGCTGAGGTCATGCCAGTGCTACTCCGATCGTCGGTCACGACCGCCATCAGACCGCTGCAACTACTCAGAGGGGCCTGTATGAGCCACTAATGATGGAGTCAAATCCAATAGATCTCGGCTAGGGGGTCCTGAACTGGTAGCCTTGGTGTGATGGTAACAGAGACACGGAAGTTTTACCTAGGTTCGGTCTCTCTCGAAGAGATAACACCCTAGCTCCTGCTTTGATTGTATTGATTTAAGGGAGTACAGATTACATGCTGATGTACTGTGAGATCATTGCGTGTCGTCTATGAGCTCTAACCCTCGGCTTATATAAATACCAGCGGTGTCTAGGGTTTACATATAGGCCAGTTACATTTATGGTAATCGTCGGGTAGAGGACCTCTAAGTTTTAGGGTATGTGCCTAAGTGTTTCGAAACATCCCATCTTGGCGTTGTGGGCTTTGATGAACGTGGCCCACTAATAAATCATCATGGGGGTCCTCGGCCCGGTTCTCCTCACCGGGAGACGATGTGGTGAGTACCCCTAGTCAAGGAAACCACCACTAAGCGAACGATCTAGTGTGACGTTGTTCCATTTTTTTCAAGAACGGCCCAACCAATTTTATGAAGCTTCCAACTGGTTTTTGGAAACTTCTAGAAGCGGTGTCTAGGGTTTTTTATTTTTCTTTTCCTCTGTTTGAACTTCTTCAAACTCGTAAACTTTTTAAGATAATTGATGATTTTTTTAAATGATAACGCCCACAGGTGTGGCACGAAGCAACATGGCCCAAACGCCTTCATTACCATCCATTTTGCCATGTCAAAACAGATGACATCAGCGGGAATCTTTTTGGTTTTTGGCTTAGACATGTTTTATCTCCTAATTAAAAATCCGTTTTCACCATTAAATCCGTCTCGACGAGATCTTCAAAACTAGATCCCATGTTGATATGTTTTGACGAAAAAAATTGGCCTAAGTTGCCATGATGTTTACACTGTAGTTGCCATAGTGTTTACAGTAAAGTTGCCATGATATGTTTTATCTATTTTTTCTAGATTTAAAGCTACCGTTGTATTTTCAACTACTTTTTACGGCAATTTTTATTAATTGACCATGGCAATTTTTAGTAATTAACCACGGCAAACTTAATGCATGGATCATGGCAATTTTTAGTAATCCATCATGGCAAATTTAGTTTATAGATCATGGCAATTTTAGTTTACAGATCATGTCAATTTTAGTATTTTGACCATGGCAATTCCAATACTTTGACCATGGAAATTTCTTTTTATGAACCATGGCAAATTTAAGTGCATGTATCATGACAAATTTATGTAATTCACCCTAGCAATTTAAGTTTATGGTTCATGGCAAGTCTAGTTTCTTAATTCCTCATTTTATAATATGTCAAAATTTACTTTAAAAGGTTGAAGAAAAAATAGCTGAAACATATCATGGCAACTTCAGTGTAAACATCATGACAATTCATGTGCAATAGATATGGCAACTTTTAACCCCCAAAAAGAGTCGACGAAACATATTGATATGAGATCTACTTTCGAAGATCTCGTCACGATGAATTTAATGGTGAAAACGGATCTTCAATCGAATCTTTTATTTAAGAGATAAAACATTTTAAAAACTGGAAATCCAAAAAGATTCTCGCATGCATGCATGGGGTGACGTGGCACAATGTGTGTGTTATAGGGCATGTGTTGCTCCCACCACACATGTGTGAAGGAAATATGCCCTAGAGGAAATAATAAAGTTGTTATTTTATATTTCCTTACATCATGATAAATGTTTATTATTCATGCTAGAATTGTATTAACTGGAAACTTGATACATGTGTGGATACATAGACCAAACACCGTGTCCCTAGTAAGCCTCTACTAGATATCTCGTTAATCAAAGATGGTTAAGTTTCCTAACCATCGACCTGTGTTGTCATTTGATGAATGGGATCACATCATTAGGAGAATGATGTGATGGACAAGACCCTTCGTTATCTTAGCATAATGATCGTTAAGTTTTATTGCTATTGCTTTCTTCATGACTTATACATATTCCTTTGACTATGAGATTATGCAATTCCCGGATACCGGAGGAATACCTTGTGTGCTATCAAATGTTACAACGTAACTGCGTGATTATAAAGATGCTTTACAGGTTTCTCCGAAGGTGTTTGTTGGGTTGGCATAGATCGATGTCGGATGTGGGGTTCCAGCAAACCCTTAAGGTTCGAACACTAGGGTGCGCGCGAAGTCTTTCCCTCCTGCCGATCTACGCCCTTGCTCGCAAAGATCTCGCAGACAAACTCGATGAACTCGCAACACAGAAAGACACGAGATTTATACTGGTTCGGGCCACCGTTTTGGCGGGCAAATTTGAAGGGGGTCAGCTAGTACAAGCTATCCTGACAAAAGCAGTCTTCACCTGCGAAAAGCTCTGGCGGTGACGCCATCTTGGTCTCCACGATGACCTCCGTCTTGCCGTCCTCCTGGTCTTGGTCTCGTTGCACCAATATAGCAACCTTTGCCTGATGCCTCGGTACTCTTCGCCTGCGCTGGCCTCCTTAGGACCAAAGAGGAAATAAGGACGCTGCGCGCTGGCGCCCGCCTGGCGCCCGCGTGGTGTCATTCGTCATGGCTCACGTCACGAGGGCCTCGTGAGGTTTTGCCCCGCCTTGATATCTCCGCTCCTCGTGAACCTGCCTGGCTAGGCTACTCCAGAGGAGGTCTTGCGTCATCTGCCTCGCAAGGGTCTTGGATGCCTTGTTGATGAAGATGGGCCGTACGGCCTGCTGGCTTAGCCACGCTGTGGGCCGCAGGCAGGCAAGTCTGGGGACCCCCATTCCCAGAACGCCGACAGTAGCCCCGGGGCCCAAGGTGCGCTCGGGCTTGGCTTCGCGGTGAAGCCAAGGGTCAAGTTCGGAGCACCGCGGGCCCCAAAAGTCTGCGGCCTCGGTTGACGCGTGGCGGTTGATTGGACGTGGGCGTCTTCGCTTCCCCACGCTGCCTCGACAACTGCACGACTTGACAAGCCCCTGCGACATGCAAGGAAAACCATCATTACCTACGATCGTGGGAGACGTCGGTTGGCCTTCTCTTGCTATAAATGGGGAGGGGGCGGAGCCCCCATTGCCCATCTCTTCGTCGCTTGCTTGCTTCTTCCTCCTTGCTCCACTGCTCACAACAATGGCGCCTATCAGAAGGTTTTCTGCCAAAGAGAAAGGGAAGGCTCCTCGTGATGATCCGGGGCCACTTCCGCCAAAGAAGAGGTCGATCCATCGCCGTGATGAAGCGGTGATGCAGGTGGTGGCGAGGCCTTGGTGCGAGCGGCCTCCTTTGGGGTACCCGCTACACTTGTACGCCCGAGCCGAGGGCTCGGGAGGTCGGAGCGACGAGCAGTGCCGCCCATGCCATGTCCAGAGTCGCCGTGCTGCGGCGACGCGTGCCGCCGCCCCTGGGATCCACGCCGCGGATTCCTCGCGCGAGTTGGTGATGTGGGCGCCGATGCCTCCAAGCTCCTGGATCCGCTTCCCGCGGTTCTTCTCTGACGTGATGCCGCCGAGGGGGCCTCTCGAGCTCTGGTTGCAGCATGCCGACTTCAGCACTTTGGTGACCGGAGCGGAGATCGAAGCGGTTCCTATCGGCAAGATCTTCATGACCCGCGGCTGGGGGGAGATCGCGCGGGTCTGCCGTGCGAGGGGCGCCCTCACGGTCCACTTTGAGTACGACGGCGCTTCCACGCTCTTCTTCCAGGTCTTCAACGCCGAGGGCCACTGCCTGGAGTGCTGCTCCGGAGAGGAGCGCCAAACTGACGCGCGCTCCGCTCGCGGCTACTCCAGCAGCAGCAGCCCTTGGGAGTCCAGCAGCTCTCCTGAGCCTTACGAGACTCCGGAGACGAGCAATGACAGCTACGTGCCCCTGAGCTCTCGCCGTGCTCGGAGCAGAGCTGCGGCGCCCGGCCGTCGCCGCCGCTGATCTGGATGTGGTTGGCGCCGGCCCACCGTGGCCCACTGTTGATGATGGCGTCCGCCACGGAAGGGTGTAGATAGGATTCCCCTTAGTATCAGCTTTTGTTTCCTGCGAAGAACCATGAATCACCCCGTGGGGGCATGTAAGGATTTGCAATGTCTTTTGTGCCTATCTTCCCTGTTATGAGAATTTGGTGAACGCACGTCCCGTTAAGGCTCGGTCCCCCCTTTCTTTCCTCGCGATAGCTTGTTGCTCTACGCTGACAGGTCCCGGTCCCCAGGCAGGCTACAGCCGTCGCTGGTATGCCAGGTCGCGTGCCGTGGTCAAGGCCAGGAGGTGTGCGGCCCGAGGTCCAGTAAGAGCCCCTGAGGCGCGATGCTCAGGAGGTCCCCCTTAGCGCTCAAGCAGCCATGGTAAGGCGAGAAAGGGAGTCAACGTGGCCGCACAGGGTTGCGGCAAGGCGTGAGTGACCATTAGGCTCAAACATTTAGCCGATCCGAGTGAGGGACTTATCTTGTTGATTTCGTGGCGACTCCTGACGTTGCGTTGGGGCTGCGCGCCTACTTGTGTGGCATAGCTAGGCCGGCCCATATGAGTTCCCCTCCCCTCATGCTCCCCTTAGTGCTCTACGTCCTCAGGTCCCGGCCCTCGAGCGAGCTCAGCCACCGCTGGTATGCCATGTCATGATACCGTGGTCAAGGCCAGGGGGTGAGGGCTGGAGAGCCAGTAAGAGCTCCTGAGTCGCGATGCTCAGGAGCCCCCCTTTCAACGCGCAAGCGAATTGCATGAGGGAAAAGGAGGCCCGCGGTGCCGCCTGCTATCCTTCCCACGGGATCCCTGTGAACAGGCACCGGTTTGCCGTTACAGCTGTCAGCCTGCCGCTGGTTGTTCTGGATGAGATGAAGGCACTGAGGGCCTGGTGAGGTGACGTGCGCGGGGCGTGCCGCGAGCCAGAGCTCGGCCGCTCAGGTTTGTCGACGTGACAGGGACGGACCCATGCGCCAGCGCCGTGCCTGTGTGGAGGCCCCGGGGAAGGCGATGATCGAGCAGGTGGTAGCAGTTGGCGGGTTAAGCATGGAGAGCAGATCAGCTTAGGTAAATGCAGGAAGATACATGACACCGGGTCCGGCCCGAGCGGCTTGGGGATGATGCAGCCCGAGGGGCGCCCCCAACAAGGTAAGCTAAAGACATAAGCAAAAGGGATACATGCCACAGGGATGGACCCATGTGGCCTGTGAATAATGCAGCCCGAGGGGCGCTCCCAGCTTAACAAGCTTGGAAGGTGTCACCTGGTTCTGTAGACGAAGTAGAGTTGGTGCAGCTGAAGGCGTGCGTTGAAGAAATGACTCCTCATGAGCCACCGATACCCTGAGCCTCGGGAGGTTCCCTGAAGACCGTCTCCATCTCCTCCGACAGCGTGGTACCTGGCCTCCTGAGCCGCCAGGACACGCCGCAAGTCGCGTTGATAGGCTGACGCCACGCTCGGCAAGCTGAAGGGCATGCGAACGTAGCTGTGTGGTGGGCCCTCGCAGTGGCCCACACGTGATGGCCAGAAGCGCTCCTGAGATGCGGCCCTGTTGAGCCCGGGGACGTTGATGCAGACACGCAGCCCAGCATCCTCGCTAGGATGCGGAGCTGCCCCTCGTGAGCGGCTTTCACCGCGCATGGCCCTTGCATCTTGCAGTTCCTGAGTCGTCTTGGTGATGAACTCCTGAGTGGTGGGCACTCCTTGCCCTGTGCTCTCCTGAGGAACATGTGCCGCGAAGCACGCTTCCAAGTGGTGCCCAAGCGCCTCCCTCGTGAGGTTGGCAAGGTCAGAGGCCCTCCAGAAGAGAGCCCCCGAGCCCTGCCTGAGGAGGGCGCCGGGCGCGCTTTCCTATGCGATGGAGGGAGGCGCCCCTGGGACGGGCGCAGATCCTAACGAGGCTCCTACTGCGTCGCCATCCTCCTGAGGTCCTGCGCGGCGCGGCTGCTTCTTCTTGGGGATGGCCTCCGGAGGGCCTTCACTTCTGCTGTCGGGGTCGTCGATCGCTACGGCTTGAAAGGCGCGCTCAAGGGAGCACACCGCATCCCTCTCCTCACACGGGACCGTGATGATTCCTCCGCTTCCCGGCATCTTGAGAACGTTGTAGCCATGATGAGTGACTACCATGAACTTGGCCAGGGCTGGATACCCGAGGATGGCATTGTACGGCAGGCGGATGTGCGCGACGTTGAAGTCGATGAGCTCGGTGCGGTAGTTCTTGCGCTCCCCGAAGGTGACAGGCAGGCGGACCTGCCCTATCGGTGTGGTGGAACCGTCGGTCACTCCTGAGAAAGGCTTGGTGGGTTGGAGCTGCTCATATGGCACTTGGAGGTTGTCGAACGTGTCGATGGACAGAACATTGAGCCCTGCGCCGCCGTCGATGAGGGTCTTGGTGACCTGCACATTGCTGATGACTGGGGAACACAGCATAGGAAGGGCGCCAGCTGTGGCCGCGCACTTGAGCTGATCCGCCGAGTTGAAAGTGATGGCGCGTTGGGACCACTTGAGCGGGCGCGTGGCCTCGAGCTTGGGGAGCACCGCGTTCACCTCGCGAGCGAACTGTTTGAAGATGCGCTGAGAGGCTGGGGCCTGGGCTCCGCCCAAGATGCAGGTGATCGCACGCGGCTCCTGGAAGCCCCCAGCCCCCTCGTCCTGGTGGTGGTCGTCGTTCCTTCTTGGTGGCGGCAGCGGGGAAGACCGGTGTTGCCTTGGGGGTGATCCTCACGAGGCGGGTCCCTCCAGGCGCCCTTGTGAGGTTGGTCCTGCCGGCGGTCCTCACGAGGCCGGTCGCGCCACTCCTGGCGCGGGCCACGGTCGTCCCAGCGTCCACCTCCACATCCTCCTCCGCGGTCGTAGCCCCGGTCGTTGCGCTCGGGGCGTCGACCGTAGGATCCTTCCCGTATGGCTCTGAGCTCTTGACAGTCGCTGGTGTTGTGGGTGTTCAGGTTGTGGAAGGCGTAGAATGGTCGGCCATTCTTGGATGACTCGGGCTGTGCCCCGCTTGGTGTCGGGCTCCGCTGCTAGCACCGCCGCCTCCTTGCGCTTCACGTCCTTGGCCTTGGCCTTCTTCTCCTCCGCTCGTGCGGCTGGCAGCTCGAGGAGAGAAAGGCGCCCCTCCTCAGCTCTTGCGCACTTGGTCGCCAGGTTGAACAGCTCCTGAGATGTGTAGAGCTCCTCGTGGATGGCGAGCTCTTCCTTCATCTTGATGTCGCGGACGCCGTCAGAGAACGCGGAGATGATGGCTTCGTCCGTGACCTTGGGGATCTTGAGGCGGGTGTTGTTGAAGCGTTGGATGTACTTCTGGAGGGTCTCTCCTGGTTCTTGCTTGATGCGGCGCAGGTCACCCGCGGCCGGCCAGCGGTCGCAAGTGCCCTGGAAGTTGGCGACGAAGCGGTCGCGCATCTCATCCCAAGAGGAGATCGAGCCGCGCTGCAGGTTCAGGAGCCAGGAGCGGGCTCCATCCTTGAGAGCCATGGGAAACCAGTTCGCCATTACTTTTTCGTCGCCGTTGGCCGCTTCGATGCTCAGCTCATAGAGCTGCAGGAACTCCGCAGGGTCGGCAGTGCCGTCGTAGCGAGGAGGCGGGTCTGGCTTGAACTTGATTGGCCAGGCGACGCTACGCAGCTCGGGGGTGAAGGCGCGGCAGCCTGCCGTGGTTTCCGGGGCCCGCTTCGGAGGTGGAGCTTGGTGTTGATGAGGTCCGCGCTGCGCCGCTACGGGCGGCGCGCGGTCTTGACAAGGTGGCGCGGGGAGCGCAGGTGCAACTTCTCACGGCCGCGGGATTTCTTGGCAGCTTCTCTCTTCGCGCGCGAGCGCCGGGCGCGGCGGATCACGCCGCGGAGCCGTGCGCCTTGGTGCCAAGGCGCCGTCTTGGGGCTGAGGTGGTGGAGGCACGCCATGAGCCCCGTCGCCCGCGGCTGGTTGAGGAGGAGGCAGAGAGTGGGACGGTGCCAGAGAGCCCCCTGCGACGCGGACGAGCTCGGCGACGCGGTCAAGCCACTCCTCGTAGAGGTCATCGACGGGGCGGTAGCGCAGGAGCTCGTTCGCCGCGAGGAGCGCGGCCCGTGCCTCCATGGGAGCGCGGTGCGCGTGAGACGAAGAACCGGCAGGAGTCAGTGATGGAGTAGCGGTGCGGCCGTCCTGCCGCACCGAAGGATGCAGCGAGGACGCCTGCTGCTCGTTCCCCGCCGGGCCGGTGGCAGCGTTGGCGGCGGGAGATGGAGAACGACGGGGTGGCCCGCCAACGGGAGCCGTCTGAGCGACGCGGGCGGTGAGGGCAGCCCGACGCTCAGCTCGAGCACGGCGAGCATCCGCCATGGAGACGACGGAGCGATGGAGCGACGAACTGATAGAAGGGAAGCTACGGCGCACCCCTACCTGGCGCGCCAAATGTCGGATGTGGGGTTCCGGCAAACCCTTAAGGTTCGAACACTGGGGTGCGCGCGAAGTCTTTCCCTCCTACCGATCTACGCCCTTGCTCGCAAAGATCTCGCGGACGAACTCGACGAACTCGCAACACAGAAAGACACGAGATTTATACTGGTTCGGGCCACCGTTGTGGTGTAATACCCTACTCCAGTGTGGTGGTGGTGGATTGCCTCGAGGGCTAATGATGAACAGTACAAGGGAAGAACAGCCTCCTGAGGTTGAGGTGTTCTGGTGCTTGTGCAGTTGAGGATGATCTGAATCGGTTCAAGATCAGTTGCCTCCTACTGTGGTGGCTAGACCTATTTATAGAGGCCCTGGTCCTCTTCCCCAATATCGAGCGGGAAGGGAGCCAACAACGGCGGGCAAATTTGAAGGGGGACAGCTAGTACAAGCTATCCTGGCAAAAGCGGTCTTCGCCTGCGAAAAGCTCTGGCGGTGACGCCGTCTTGGGCTCCACGATTACCTCCGTCTTGCCGTCCTCCTGGTCTTGGTCTCGTTGCACCAATATAGCAACCTTTGCCTGATGCCTCGGTACTCTTCGCCTACGATGGCCTCCTTAGCACCAAAGAGGAAATAAGGACGCTGCACACGCTGGCGCCCGCCTGGCGCCTGCCTGGTGTCGTTCGTCATGGCTCACGTCACGAGGGCCTGGTGAGGTTTTGCCCCGCCTTGATATCTCGGCTCCTTGTGAGCCTGCCTGGCTAGGCTACTCCGGAGGAGGTCTTGCATCGTTCGCCTCACGAGGCTTGGACCCTCGCGAGGGTCTTGGATGCCTTGTTGATGAAGATGGGTCGTACGGCCTGCTGGCTTAGCCACGCTGTGGGCCGCAGGCAGGCAAGTCTGGGGACCCCCATTCCCAGAACGCCGACAATCGAGATTAGGATTTCTCACTCCGAGTATCAGAGAGGTATCTCTGGGCCCTCTCGGTAATGCACGCCATGATAAGCCTTGCAAGCAATGTGACAAATGAGTTAGTTAAGGGATGATGCATTACGGAACGAGTAAAGAGACTTGCCGGTAATGAGATTGAACTAGGTATGAGGATACCGACGATCGAATCTCAGGCAAGTAACATACCAATGACAAAGGGAATAACGCATGTTGTCATTGCGGTTTGACCAATAAAGATCTTCGTAGAATATGTAGGAACCAATATGAGCATCCAGGTTCCGCTGTTGGTTATTGACCGGAGACGTGTCTCGGTCATGCCTACATAGTTCTCGAACCCGTAGGGTCCGCACGCTTAACGTTTGATGACGATTTGTATTATGAGTTATGTGTTTTTGGTGACCGAAGATTGTTCAGAGTCCCGGATGAGATCACGGACATGACGAGGAGTCTCGAAATGGTGGAGAGGTAAAGATTGATATATTAGACGATAGTATTTGGACACTGGAATGGTTTCAAGACGTTTCAGATATTTATCGGAGTACCGAGGGGTTACCGGAGCCCCCTGGGGAAAGTATTGGGCCACTATGGGCCATAGGGGAGAGAGACGGAAGCCCACAATGGGTGGCGCCCCCCCTATGGGCTGTCCAAATTGGACAAGGGGAAGGGGGCGCGGCCCCCCTTTCCTTTCCCCCTCTCCCTCTCCTTCCTCCTTTCCACCTCCAAGATAAGGAGGGGGCGAGTTGGACTAGGAGTCCTAGTTGGTTTCCCCCCCCCATGGCGCGCCCCCTAGGGCCGGTGGCCTCCTCCCCTCCTCCTTTATATACGGGGGCAGGGGGCACCCCAAATCACATCAACTGTTCTCTTAGCCGTGTGCGGTGCCCCCTCCACAGTTTACTCCTCCGGTCATAGCGTCATAGTGCTTAGGCGAAGCCCTGCGTGGATCACATCACCATCACCGTCACCACGCCATCGTGCCGACGAAACTCTCCCTTGACACTTTGCTAGATCAAGAGTTCGAGGGATGTCATTGAGCAGAACATGTGCAGAATTCGGAGGTGTCGTACGTGCGGTGCTTGATCGGTTGGATCGCGAAGACGTTCAACTACATCAACCGCGTTAAGCTAACGCTTCCACTTTCGGTCTACGAGGGTACGTGGACACACTCTCCCCTTCTCGTTGCTATGCATCTCCTAGATAGATCTTGCGTGATCATAGATTTTTTTTTTGAAATTGCATGCTACGTTCCCCAACAGTGGCATCCGAGCCAGGTCTATGCGTAGATGATATGCACGAATAGAACACAAAGAGTTATGGGTGGTGATCGTCATACTGCTTTCCACCAATGTCTTATTTTGATTCGGCGGTATTGTTGGATGAAACGGCCCGGACCAACCTTACATGACCATGTTCATGAGACCGGTTCCACCGACAGACGTGCAACTAGTTTTGCATAAAGGTGGCTGGCGGGTGTTTGTTTCTCCAACTTTGGTTGAATCGAATTTGACTGCGGCCGGACCTTGTTGAAGGTTAAAACAACAAACTTGATAAATCACCATTGTGGTTTTTGATGCGTAGGTAAGAATGGTTCTTACTAGAAGCCCGTAGCAACCACATAAAACTTGCAACAACAAAGTAGAGGGCGTCTAACTTGTTTTTGCAGGTATGTTGTGATGTGATATGGTCAAGACATGATGTGATATACGTTATTGTATGAGATGATCATGTTTTGTAAAAGTTATCGGCAACTGGCAGGAGCCTTATGGTTGTCGCTTTATGTGTTAGCGATAGTTGTAGAAGTAACAGTTGGCGAGACGACCACGACGCTACGATAGAGATCAAGGTGTCAAGCCGGTGACGATGGAGATCATGATGGTGCTTTGGAGATGGAGATCAAAGGCACAAGATGATGATGGCCATATCATGTCACATATATTGATTACATGTGATGTTTATCTTTTATGCATCTTATTTTTCTTAGTACAACGGTAGCATTATAAGATGATCCCTTAACTAAATTTCAAGGTATAAGTGTTCTCCCTGAGTATGCACCGTTGCGAAAGTTCTTTGTGCTGAGACACCACGTGATGATCGGGCGTGATAAGCTCTACATTCACATACAACATGTGCAAGACAGTTTTGCACATGCGGAATACTCGAGTTAAACTTGACGAGCCTAGCATGTACAGACATGGCCTCAGAACACTGGAGACCGAAAGGTCGAACGTGAATCATATAGTAGATATGATCAACATAGAGATGTTCACATTGAAAACTACTCCATCTCACATGATGATCGGACATGGTTTAGTTGATATGGATCACGTGATCATTTAGATGACTCGAGGGATGTCTATCTAAGTGGGAGTTCTTAAGTAATTTGATTAATTGAACTTAATTTATCATGAACTTAGTCTTGATAGTATTTGCATATCTATGTTGTAGATCAATAGCTCACGCATAACTCCCTTGTTTTATTTTTGATACGTTTCTATAGAAAGCTAAGTTGAAAGATGATAGTAGCAATGATACAGACTGGGTCCGTGATCTGAGGATTATCCTCATTGCTGCACAGAAGAATTATGTCCTTGATGCACCGCTAGGTGACGGACCTATTGCAGGAGCACATGCAGACGTTATGAACGTTTGGCAAGCTCGGTATGATGACTACTTGATAGTTTAGTGCCCCATGCTTTACGGCTTAGAACCGGGACTTGAAAAATGGTTTGAACGCCATGGAGCATATGAGATGTTCCAAGAGCTGAAAATGATATTTCAGACTCATGCCCGTGTTAAGAGGTATGAGACCTCTAACAAGTACTTTGCCTACAAGATGAAGGTGAATAGCTCAGCTAGTGAGCATGTGCTCAGAATGTCTGGGTACTACAATTGCTTGAATCAAGTGGGAGTTAATCTTCCAGATAAGATAGTGATTGACAGAGTTCTCTAGTCACTATCACCAAGTTACTAGAACTTCATGATGAACTATAATATGCAAGGGATTACGAAAACGATTCCCAAGCTCTTCGTGATGCTGAAATCGGCAAAGGTAGAAATCAATAAATAGCATCAAGTGTTGATGGTTAACAAGACCACTAGTTTCAAGAAAAAGGGCAAGGGAAAGAAAGGGAAACTTCAAAAAGAATGGCAAGAAAGTTGCCACTCCCATGAAGAAGCCCAAAGCTAGACCCAAGCCTGAAACTGAGTGCTTCTACTGCAAAGGAAATGGTCACTGGAAGTGGAACTGCCCTAGATACTTGGCGGATAAGAAGGATGGCAAAGTGAACAAAGGTATATTTGATATACATCTTATTGATGTGTACTTTACTAATGTTTATAGCAACCCCTCGGTGTTTGATACTGGTTCAGTTGCTGAGAGTAGTAACTCGAAATAGGAGTTGTAAAATAAACAGAGACTAGTTAAGGACGAGGTGACGATGTGTGTTGGAAGTAATTCCAAGGTTGATACGATCACCATCACACACTCCATCTACCTTCGGGATTAGAATTGAACCTAAATAAATGTTATTTGGTGTTTGCGTTGAGCATTAATATGATTAGATCATGTTTATTGCAATATGGTTATTCATTTAAGTCAGAGAATAATTGTTGTTCTGTTTATATGAATAAAACCTTCTATTGTCTTACACCCAATATGAATGGTTTATTGAATCTTGATTGTAGTGATACACATATTCATAATACTGATGCCAAAAGATGTAAAGTTGATAATGATAATACACCATATTTATGGCACCGCCGTTAGGTCATATTGGTGTAAAACACATGAAGAAACTCCATGCGGATGTACTTTTGGAACCACTTGATTATGAATCATTTGATGCTTGCGAACCATGCCTCATGGGCAAGATGACTAAAACTCCATTCTCTAGAACAATGGAGCGAGCCAACAACTTATTGGAAATAATACATACTGGTGTATGCGGTCCGATGAGTGTTGAGGCTCGCGGCGGGTATCATTATTTTCTGACCTTCATAGATGATTTGAGCAGATATGGGTATATATACTTAATGAAACACAAGTCTGAAACATTTGAAAATTCAAAAAAAAGTCAGAGTAAAGTGGAGAATCATCGTACCAAGAAAATAAAGTTTTTACGATCTGATCGCGGATGCAAATATTTGAGTTACGAGTTTGGCCTTCATTTAAAACAATATGGAATAGTTTCACAACTCACGCCACCTGGAAACACCACAGCATAATGGTGTGTCTGAATGTCGTAACCATACTTTATTAGATATGGTGCGATCTATGATGTCTCTTATCGATTTACCACTATCATTTTGGGGTTATGCATTAGAGACAGCTGCATTCACTTTAAATAGGGTACCATCTAAATCCGTTGAGACGACATCGTATGAACTGTGGTTTGGCAAGAAACCTAAGTTGTCGTTTCTTAAAGTTTGGGGTTGCGATGCTTATGTGAAAAAGCTTCAGCCTGATAAGCTCGAACCCAAATCGGAGAAATGCATCTTCGTAGGATACCCAAAAGAAATTGTTGGGTACACCTTCTATCACAGATCCGAAGGCAAGATGTTTGTTGCTAAGAATGGATCCTTTCTAGAGAAGGAGTTTCTCTCGAAAGAAGTGAGTGGGAGGAAAGTAGAACTTGATGAGGTAATTATACCTTCTCTCGAATTGGAAAGTAGCTCATCACAGAAAACCGTTCCCGTGATGCCTACACCAACTAGTGAGGAAGCTAATGATAATGATCATGAAACTTTGGATCAAGTTACTACCAAACCTCGTAGGTTAACCACAGCACGTTCCGCACCAGAGTGGTACGATAATCCTGTCCTGGAAGTCATGTTATTAGACCATGACGAACCTACGAACTATGGGGAAGCGATGATGAGCCCAGATTCCGATAAATGGCTTGAGTCCATGAAATCTGAGATAGGATCCATGTATGATAACAAAGTATGGACTTTGATTGACTTGCCCGATGATCGGCGAGCCATTGAGAATAAATGGATCTTCAAGAGGAAGACGGACGCTGATAGTAGTGTTACTATCTCTAAAGCTCGAATTGTCACAAAAGTTTTTCAACAAGTTCAAGGTGTTGACTATGATGACATTTTCTCACTCGTATCGATGCTTAAAGTCTGTCCGGATCATGTTAGCAATTGCCGCATTTTATGAAATCTGGCAAATGGATGTCAAAACTGCATTCCTTAATGGATTTATTAAAGAAGACTTATATCTGATGCAACCATAAGGTTTTCTCAATCCTAAAGGTGCTAACAAAGTGTGCAAGCAACAGCGATCCATCTATGGACTGGTGCAAGCATCTCAGATTTGGAATATACGCTTTGATGAGTTGATCAAAGCATATAGTTTTATACAGACTTGCGGTGAAGCCTATATTTATAAGAAAGTGAGTGGGAGCACTAAGAGCCTTTCTGATAAGTATATGTGAATGACATATTGTTGATCGGAAATGATGTAGAATTTTCTGGAAAGCATAAAGGAGAGTTTGAAAGGAGTTATTCAAACAAAGACCTCGGTGAAGCTACTTACATATTGGGCATCAAGATCTATAAAGATAGATCAAGACGCTTGATAAGACTTTCGATGAGTACATACCTTGATAAGATTTTGACGGAGTTCAAAATGGATCAGTCAAAGAAGGAGTTCTTGCCTGAGTTGCAAGGTATGAAGTTGAGTAAGACTCAAAATCCGACCACGGCAAAAGATAGAGAGAGAATGAAAGTCATTCCCTATGCCTCAGCCATAGGATCTATAAAGTATGCCATGCTGTATACCAGACATATTGTGTAGCTTGGCAAAGGGGTACAATAGTGATCCAGGAGTAGATCACTGGACAGTGGTCAAAAATTATCCTTAGAGGGCAAAGGAAATATTTGTCGGTTATGGAGGTGATAAAGAGTTCATCGTAAAGAGTTACATCGATGCAAGCTTTAACATCGATTTGGATGACTCCGAGTCTCAATCTGGATACATACTGAAAGTGGGAGCAATTAGCTAGAGTAGCTTCATGCAGAACATTATAGACATAGAAATTTGCAAAATACATACGGATCTGAATGTGGTAGACCCGTTGACTAAACTTCTCTCATAAGCAAAACATGATCACACCTTAGTACTCTTTGGGTGTTAATCACATGGCGATGTGAACTAGATTATTGACTCTAGTAAACCCTTTGGGTATTGGTCACATGGCGATGTGAACTATGGGTGTTAATCACATGGTGATGTGAACTATTGGTGTTAAATCACGTGGCGATGTGAACTAGATTATTGACTCTAGTGCAAGTGGGAGACTGAAGGAAATATGCCCTAGAGGCAATAATAAAGTTGTTATTTTATATTTCCTTATATCATGATAAATTTTTATTATTCATGCTAGAATTGTATTAACCGGAAACTTGATACATGTGTGGATACATAGACAAAACACCGTGTCCCTAGTAAGCCTCTACTAGACTATCTCGTTAATCAAAGATGGTTAAGTTTCCTAACCACAGACATGTGTTGTCATTTGATGAACGGGGTCACATCATTAGGAGAATGATGTGATGGACAAGACCCATCCGTTAGCTTAGCATAATGATCGTTAAGTTTTATTGCTATTGCTTTCTTCATGACTTATACATATTCCTTTGACTATGAGATTATGCAACTCCCGGATACCAGAGGAATACCTTGTGTGCTATCAAACGTCACAACGTAACTGGGTGATTATAAAGATGCTCTACAGGTATCTCCGAAGGTGTTTGTTGGGTTGGCATAGATCGAGATTAGGATTTGTCACTCCGAGTATCAGAGAGGTATCTCTGGGCCCTCTCGGTAATGCACATCACGATAAGCCTTGCAAGCAATGTGACTAATGAGTTAGTTACGGGATGATGCATTACGGAACGAGTAAAGAGACTTGCCGGTAACGAGATTGAACTAGGTATGAGGATACCGACGATCGAATCTCGGGCAAGTAACATACCGATGACAAAGGGAATAACGTATGTTGTCATTGCAGTTTGACCGATAAAGATCTCCGTAGAATATGTAAGAACCAATATTAGCATCTAGGTTCCGGTGTTGGTTATTGACCGGAGATGTGTCTCGGTCATGTCTACATAGTTCTCGAACCCGTAGGGTCCGCACGCTTAACGTTCGATGACGATTTGTATTATGAGTTATGTGTTTTTGGTGACCGAAGATTGTTCAGAGTCCCGGATGAGATCACGGACATGACGAGGAGTCTCGAAATGGTCGAGAGGTAAAGATTGATATATTAGACGATAGTATTTGGACACTGGAATGGTTTCAAGACGTTTCAGATATTTATCGGAGTACCGAGGGGTTACCGGAGCCCCCCGGGGAAAGTATTGGGCCACTGAAAGATCGTGGATGTCGCCTAGAGGGGGGGTGAATATGCGCTTTAAAATAATTACGGTTTAGGCTTGAACAAATGCGGAATAAACCTAGCGGTTAATTTGACAAGCACAAAACCTACAACAACTAGGCTCACCTATGTGCACCAACAACTTGTGCTAAGCAATATAAACAACTAAGTGATAGCAAGATGTATGACAAGAAACAATATGGCTATCACAAAGTAAAGTCCATAAGTAAAGGGTTCGGGTAAGAGATAACCGAGACACGCGGAGACGACGATGTATCCCGAAGTTCACACCCTTGCGGATGCTAATCTCCGTTTGGAGCGGTGTGGAGGCACAATGCTCCCCAAGAAGCCACTAGGGCCACCGTAATCTCCTCACGCCCTCGCACAATGCAAGATGCCGTGATTCCACTAAGGGACCCTTGAGGGCAGTCACCGAACCCGTACAAATGGCAACCCTTGGGGGCGGTCACCGAACCCGTACAAATGGCAACCCTTGGGGGCGGTCACCGAACCCGTACACTTTGGCAACCCTTGGGGGCGGTCACCGGTACCCGTCAAATAGCTCGGGGCGATCTCCACAACCTAATTGGAGACCCCGACGCTTGCCCAGAGCTTTACACCACAATGATTGAGCTCCGAACACCACCAACCGTCTAGGGCGCCCAAGCACCCAAGAGGAACAAGCTCAAGGGCACCAAGCACCCAAGAGTAATAAGCTTCTCAACTTGTAACTTCCACGTATCACCGTGGAGAACTCAAACCGATGCACCAAATGCAATGGCAAGGGCACACGGAGTGCCCAAGTCCTTCTCTCTCAAATCCCACCGAAGAAACTAATGCTAGGGAGGAAAATGAGAGGAAGAACAAGAAGGAGAACACCAAGAACTCCAAGATCTAGATCCAATGGGTTCCCCTCACATAGAGGAGAAAGTGATTGGTGGAAATGTGGATCTAGATCTCCTCTCTCTTTTCCCTCAAAAACTAGCAAGAATCCATGGAGGGATTGAGAGTTAGCAAGCTCAAAGAAGGTCAACAATGGGGGAAGAACACGAGCTCAACGGATAAGGTTCATTGGGGAAGAAGACCCCCTTATATAGTGAGGGAAGAAATCCAGCCGTTACCCCCACTTCAGCCCCGCAGAGAGCGGTACTACCGCTTGGCCCTATAAGCGGTACTACCGCTCCCCCTCGCGGTACTGCCGCTGGGCCCAGAGCGGTACTACCGCGGTGGCAGGGCGGTACTACCGCAAACGAGCGGTACTACGGCCCCCACTGCCGCGGCTAGTACCGTAAAACCCGACACGAAAAAGACCCCTCGAATCGAGGCGGTACTAGCACGAGACCGCGGCGGTACTACGGCTGGGGGCTACCAGCGGTACTACCGCTCTGGAGTGGTACTACCGCTCTAGAGCGGTACTACCGCTTGTAGCACCCAAGCGGTACTACCGCTCCGGCCCGCGGTACTACCGCAAGGAAACCAAAACTGCCATAACTTCTGCATATGAGCTCCGAATTGAGCAAACTCAAGCTTGTTGGATAGAGGAAGACGAGTAGCATCAAAACAGCAAATAAAGATATGCTTGTTGGTTATAGTAAGAAGAGGCAGGGGAGGTATGCCAACAAATAGAGGAGTGAAACCTCCAACCGAGAAGAACCGGCATAACCTCCAACATCGAAAACATCATAGAAGAAGCGAGTGAGCTCCGTTTTCGATGAACTCGAGCTTATCATCAAGATGACCGTAAGCTCCAAAACTCACAAAGAAAAGAACCAAACAAGAACCAATAAAGATGATGCAAGGATGCAATGGTTTGAGCTCTCTACGAATGATACGATCAAGCTACTCATCGAGAGCCCCCCTTGATAGTACGGCAATCGATCCTATAACCCGGTCTCCCAACTACCATCATGAGACCGGTAAAATAGAAAACCTATCAAGGACAAACCTTTGCCTTGCACATGGTCCACTTGAGCTCGATGATGACGATCTTGACTCCCTCAAGTTGGACCACCTTTCTTGGTTGTGTTGGCTCGATGAAGACAAGTTGATTGCTCCCCCATACTCCACTATGGGTGAGCCACTCTTCCGCACATCTTCACAAGTCCATTGTCACCACAATGGACGGCAAGCTTCAAGCATTTGATCTCTTCATGATGCTTCACTTGAACTTGCACACCGCAACATCTTCACAAGTCCATTGTCACCACAATGGACGGCAAGCTTCAAGCATTTGATCTCTTCATGATGCTTCACTTGAACTTGCACACCGCAACCTAACCCCACAAAAAAAACTCTCACGAAGATCATGGGTTAGTACACAAAGCGTAATTGACAATGCTTACCACACCATGGGATCGCTTGATCCCTCTCGGTACATCTTCTACGCTTTGTGAGTTGATCAAGTTGATTCACTCTTGACTTAGTCTTGATCAACCTTGAATCTTTTCAACTCTCTTAATTAGGATGATGTCTTGAAGATATACATGAATGATCAGACAATCTTCTTCTC
This sequence comes from Aegilops tauschii subsp. strangulata, assembly GCF_002575655.3. NCBI lineage: Eukaryota > Viridiplantae > Streptophyta > Magnoliopsida > Poales > Poaceae > Aegilops > Aegilops tauschii. The sequence goes on along the minus strand of NC_053037.3, from coordinate 316,932,919 downwards.
CAAGACATGCTTGCAATAAGCTCAACTCTCACATGACCAATCTTTGGATAATTCCTTAATAACACATTGGTCACCACATAAACTCCTTGAAACCACCACATGGACTTCAAGAAATGCCTATGGACAAATCCTTCAAATATAACCCAAGGCAACCATTAGTTCATAGAGACTGTCATCAATTACCAAAACTAAACATGGGGGCACCGCATGTTCTTTCAGCCACTATGGGCCATAGGGGAGAGAGAGGGAAGCCCACAAGGGGTGGCGCCCCCACCCCCATGGGTTGTCCGAATTGGACAAGGGGAAGGGGGCGCCCCCCCCCCCATGGGTTGTCCGAATTGGACAAGGGGAAGGGGGCGCGGCCCCCTCTCCCTCTCCTTCCTCCTTTCCACCTCCAAGAGAAGGAAGGAGGGGCGACTTGGACTAGGAGTCCTAGTCGGTTCCCCCCCATGGCGCACCCCCTAGGGCCGGCGGCCTCCTACCCTCCTCCTTTATATACGGGAGCAGGGGGGCACCCCAAAGCACATCAACTGTTCTCTTAGCTGTGTGCGGTGCCCCCCTCCACAGTTTACTCCTCCGGTCATAGCGTCGTAGTGCTTAGGTGAAGCCCTGCGCGGATGACATCACCATCACCGTCACCACACCGTCGTGCTGACGAGACTCTCCCTCGACACTTTGCTGGATCAAGAGTTCGAGGGATGTCATCAAGCAGAACGTGTGCAGAACTCGGGGGTGTCGTACGTTCGGTGCTTGATCGGTTGGATCGCGAAGACGTTCGACTACATCAACCGCGTTAAGCTAACGCTTCCGCTTTTGGTCTACGAGGGTACATGGACACACTCTCCTCCTCTCGTTGCTATGCATCTCCTAGATAGATCTTGCGTGATCGTAGGAATTTTTTTGAAATTGCATGATACGTTCCCCAACAATGTGGGCGTCATCAGCGTCCTTTTTTCAAATCCGTGAACCTTTTTCAAAATTGATAAACATTTTTTCAAATCAATGATTTTTTTTCAAAATGCATTAACTTTTTTCAAATTCCTGATCATTTTCTTCAAAATTGATGATTTTTTTAAATATAAGATTTTTTTTGAAAAATCAGCAAACTTTTTTCCAAATCCGCAAACTTTTATTCGAAGTCAGTGATTTAAAAAAACCATGATATATCTTTGAGTTCATGAACCTTTTTTAAAAATCGACAAAAATTTTTAAATACGAGAAGTTTTTTCAAATGCGCAAACTTTTTCAAATTCGTGATTTTTTAAAAATCAGGAGGTTTTTGAATTTGCAAACTTTTTCAAATCCATTAGTTTTGTTGAACCTTTTTGAATGCACTTTTTTTCTATTTTTCTCTACTAGCACATATGCCTGTGCGTTGCGACATGAGATAAAATAGTATGCATTTAAAGTTAGTGAGAATTATATGTGCAAGCATAACCTTGTGTGCACACGAAAAATGAACATTTAGCTTCTCGGTTTCGCCACGTGTGAAGGAATCAATCGGTTATTTTTTCATTCATTGATCGAGGGCATTTAAGAGTTTCGTTTCGTCATTGTACGCCAGAGAAGGCCCATGAGTTATTCAATCTACTCTTCCTTTCGATCGAAGGAATTTTAAGGTATGAAGTTTCTGAATATTCTAGGAAACATGAACAATTTTTTAAATCATGAACAGTTTCTTGAAAATTATGTACACTTAAAAAAACGAAAACAAAATATGAAAGGGAACATCTTTTAAAATTCACAAATATTTTCTAAAAACACCAACTTTTTTATAGAAAATGAACATATGTTGAAAATTCATAAGATTTTTAGAACGGGAACATATGTTGAAAATTCATAAGATTTTTAGAAAATGTGTATATTTTTATATACAAATATTATTTTTAATTTTGAAAATTTCACTAAAACATGAATATTTTATAAATTTTGCGCATTTTTTGAAATGCCATTTTCGTTATAGAAATCCCAAACAATTTTGAAAGACAATAAAAAATTTAAAAAATGGGCAACTTTTTGCAAGTTCTGATTTTTTTAAAATAGCAACAAAATTTTGGAATCCTGAACATTTGCCAAATTTTGTTTTTTATTCTAAACTTTAAAAAAAATTACAAAATAAATGCTAAAAGAAAAATTAACTTGGGAGGGAAAAAAGAGATAGAGAAATGAGAATAAAAATAGAAGTAAACACAGAAAAAAGAAAAATGGACCGATTCATTATTGGTTGTCCTGTGCGAATCTGACTATTTGTCGCGCAGTGCAGAAAATAGAATTTTCCCAGCTGCGTGGGCAGAAAAATAAGTGGGCTGGCTTCGCTAGGCCACAGCGCGCGACCCACGTATGGAAATTCTTTTTCTAGCAGACAAACGCATAAGAATTCAGTACCACCTTTTCTCAAAAAAAAAGAATTTAGTACCACCTCAGGTAGAGAAAAATTATTTTGGACGGTGAACGGATGAAAAAATTGACGAAATGCATCTTGCTTTATTAGTTAATAAAGTAGGTATAAATATAGATATAGATACAGTTTCATTGGTCATCATGACTTCTGAAGGTTCGAGCTCATCTCCCTTTGTTCTCTATCTCTTTCCAAATCCATGGATGCTTTTCTTTGATCCCTTAGTCCATGTGTGGATTCGCTCGTATTCGTATATTGGGGTGTTTATCTAGCAGCAATAGTTGCTATTTTTGGTTAGGGTTTGTGCTGTTGTGAGTTATGGTTTCATCTTTTCCACGGTCTTCCTGATGATAGAACTCTAGGTTAGTGTCCATCTTGTTGTGCTTCTGCTAATAGAGCGCATCGGTCTGTTACTTAATATAGATTTTTCACTAGTGTGATAAGTTTTTGCTCGGGACTGCAAGGAATCAATGTTTTGTTTGGTTAATTACTAGTCATTTTTTGTTTCATTCAGTGCAGAGGATGGAAACTTGTCAATGATTTGCACATAGTAGGTGCTCATCTCCCTTCTGTTACTTATCATGTGTGGACTTATCAATTAATAGGGGGTTTCGATGTGAAGATGGCGAATGTGTCATGCTCTTCAGCAGCTGCCATCAGAATTCAGAAACTCACCAATGATTTGGCAATAGTATTGATGCTTATGTGTATGAGACGGACCTGCAATTTTATTTTATTTTTGAGGGGAGACAGACCTGCAATTGATAAGTAAGCAGCTGAGTGACTGTTTAGTGGAGAAAATTAACTTGGCGTTAGTACATTAGGAAATTGGATCTCTTGCCCCGTCTTTGATATAGAGAAAGAGTGAGAAATCAGCTTCCATGCGTGCAATAATGCTGAACCAGTAACAATTTAGTATTGCGCAGTTGCTTTCGCCAACTACTTTCATGAATCATACACGTCTCACATGGACAAGCTCACCAGTTCATACTCTCTTTTGAAAATCACTTGTAAACTGGAATGGCTGCGTGCCACTGTGTTGGACAAAGCAGGTTACTTGGCAGTTTGGCTATCCATCCATAATTTTATAAGGTCTCTTTAACCTCGTTTTTCGATTGCCTCTACATGAACTAGTTTTCTAATTCATTGCCTCTACATGAACTCTTTTTTTCTCTCTAATTCACTAGTGGTTTGTAAGCTTAGCAAAAAAATTGGTAAAATGACAACTTCTTCAATAGGAAGTATTTTTCGGCATGCCCTTTCCTAAAATAACTAATTATATCTTTTATTTCCAGGAAATAGGTTTCCAACATCAAATTGCTTCGTATGCTTAGCAAAATACTTTCAAGAATGTCTTCGACTTTGAGCTACAGCACACATGACCATATCCTTCACACTGCCTATTGTATGTTTCACTTATTTCTAAAGTCTTTTAACACAATTCTAGAACTACATATCCTTGAGAAAAAACTGCTATTAGTCAATAATACTTTTTCTAACTTTTTTGCTGCAGCTCTACCTTTTTTAGCTTAAAACACAATGTGATTTTCTTGGTCATGCAGCAAATCATACAATACAAGCTTTTTTTATGACCACTTGCTCTCTGCGAGACAATTGTATGGTTTTAGGGGAGGGGGATATACAATTTTTTTCTTCCTAGAGAGTGCACACATTTTTTACTTTATTTGTATGCCATTACTTGCACAGTTACACATTATGTCTTCTATTTGTTTTTGTCGTGGGAGAATGTGCCAAAGTACATGATGATTTCAGCACTCAAGCTTTTTAAAAGTCCATTGAACAAGTTGAAGCAAGAAGCTATCCCAATGACCAACTGAAACGAAATAAGCTCTGCAACAAAGTTCTTTCGATCTATGAGCTTGTATTACATGTAGGAAAAGTTTGCTAAAATGTCTAAACTAGATGCAAACTATCTTTTGGATTCCTTGTAGAGATGTTTGCAGCTCTTTTTTTCTACTGTTACTTGTGTGTTCGGTGATGAACTACTTTTTGATACTGATTAATCGATGGGTATTTAGTGGATTTTATAACTTTATGCAATGGTTGGCAGTTGTTACTACCTTTGATCCTGAATGGTTGGCAGTTTTGTTACTAGTTGGTCATGTATCATTTTTTGGTATTTTCCCCAATAAATGAGCTTTCGACTAGTGTTGGGAAAGTAACTATATCAGGAACAATTTTATTTTTTCTGCCTTTTTGTGGAAGTGTTTGGCAAATTTCGTTCACCGCTGTGAAGGGCTTCGGTAAAACAACGAACAAGTGATTTAATACTAAGTTATGAATTACATTTTTTTTCCGACAACAATGCATATATCTACATTATTTGTGTTCAGGATCATGCATGCATGCATGAGATCATGTGTGTGTGAAAGCAGCAGGCCATCATTCAGGTTGCCGCTGCATTTTGCATGTTGTTTCGTCGGTATGTACCGGTACCAATGCCAACAAGACCTCCAAGTTCAATGACCCTATTCAGCTTTTTTAGAAGCATGTATGCATTTTTTAGATGGATGTCGAAGAAAATGACCCTTTTCGTTTAGTTCACTTGTTCAAATTTAGTTCACCTTATTCATATTATAGGTCACTTTTTCAAATTTAGTTCACTTGTTGAAATTTAGTTCTCTTATTCAAATTTAGTTCACCCCATTCAAATTTAGTTCACTCAATTTCTAATTTAGTTACTCTCTTTTTTAATACTTTTAGTTCACTCGAATTCAAATTTAGTTCACCTAATTTTAGTTCACTCAAATTCAAATTTAGTTCATTTCTTTTTAAAACTAGCTCAGTTTTGTTCTCACAAAAATTTAGATCTACTTATTCAATTTTTAGCTCACTTATATTCAAATTTAGTTCATTCATATTCAAATTTAATCAGTTTATTCAACTTTAGCTCACTTGTTCAAGTTTATTTCACTCTCTTTTCCATATTAGTTCACCATATTCAACTTTAGTTTACTCTCTTTTTCAAAATTCTATCACTCAAATTTAGTTCATTGAATTCAAATTTAATTTTAGTTCTCTAATTCAAATGTGCTTCGCTCAATTTCAAATTTAGTTCCATTTTCCAAATTTAATTCACTTATTCAAAGTTAGTTCACTTTTTCAAATATAGTTCACTCATTCAATTGTTCATTCACTCTCTTTTCAAAATTTGTTCACTGTCCTTTTCCAAATTAGTTCATTCACATTCAAATTTAGTGCACTCCTTTTTCAGATTTAGTTCACTTATTCAAATTTAGTTTGCTTGTTCAAATTTTAGTTCACTCAAATTTAATTTTAGTTCACTCTCTTTTTCAAAATTAGTTCACTCAAATTCAAATTTAGTTCACTCTCGTTTTCATATTTAGTTCAGTCTCTTTTTTACAATTAGTTCACTAGATTTAGTTCACTCTTATTTCAATTTTTGTTCACCTTTTCAAATTCAATTCGCTTATTGAAATTTAGTTCGCTTTATTCAAATCAAGTTCTTGTTCAAATTTGCTTCACTCATTCACATTTAGTTCACTTTCTTTTCAATTTCTGTTTTCTCTCATTCAAATTTAGTTTGCTTCTATTTCAAATTTAGTTCACTCTCCTTTTCAAATTTAGTTCACTAAACTCAAATATAGTTCAGGATTATTTGATTTTAGTTCGCCTTATTCAAATTTAGTTCACTTGTTCAAATTTAATTGAGTCATTCAAAATTAGTTCATCTTATTCAAATTTATTTCACTTGTTCAAATTTTGTTCACTCTCTTTTTCAAAATTAGTTCGCTCAAATTTTAATTTAGTTCACTCTCATTTCAAATTTTTGTTCACTTTATTCAAATTTAGTTCACTTATTCACATTTATTTCACTCTCTTTCCAAATTCAGTTCACCCTCATTCTATTTAATATGTTATTACAACAATACTTCCGAATATTTTTTTTATCCTTTTTCCATTTTGCCGTTGGCTTCGATATTAAAAGTTGTTTCCTAAGATTTTATGACGAACAAGAATTTAGCACTACATAATTTTTCTCATTTTTCGACAAATAATCTCGGAACCAAGTAATACCTGATTCTTTAATCATTTTACTCTTCTTTTTATTGTCTTTTCTCATGAATTATTTTTTCCAACAAAAATAAAAATTATTAAATCGTTGAGAAAAGATAAGAAAAAAAACATAAAGCAGTGCACAACCTCGTTCCAACAACAAACAAAACAGTAAACGACAGTGCACAACCTTTTTCCATAATTCGGGGGATTCAGATCGATGCAATTCAACTCATTACGACACAAACAGCGAACGAAGCAGAGATTGAACATAACAACAACACAAAACAGTTACACCACGGAGTGGGCTTCCTAATGCAGCCCACGAAGGAACCACGTAGGCGCCCGAACATCTACTGCACGCTGAAGGCACCGACGAGGAGGTCTCATTAGGAGGAGTCCTCGTCAGTGCTCAAGGAAGTGGTTGGCGCACGAGCACTCACACACATGCTTAGTTGGGCCGGCCCATAAAAGCACAACTCGCTCCTTGATCGCTCCACCGGGCGACCGGCTGAGACCCCCTGTTCGGCGCTCTAGGAATATTCTATTGACGAACTATATGTCGAATTGTCAACCTTTCGCACAGACCCTACCGATCGAGCAATGACTTGGGCCGGCCCATTTAATGTGTTGCAGCATATCCGTTTTTGGGAACCTTCTAGAGTACCCAGACGGGTTTTCTGGTTTTGTTAACCTTCTAAAGGTTCCCTGAACCAGTATTTTCTATTTCTCTTGGGTTTTTTGTTTTTCTATTTTTTTTCTTTCTTTCTTCTTTTCTTTTCCTTTTCTTTTTCTCTTTTTTGTTTCTTTTTTTTACTTTCAACCTTTTTCCTTTTTCAAGTCGATATTCCCTTTGTTTCAATAATTTAAATTTTGTTCAGATTTTAAAAATATGTTCCATTGTTTAAAATATGTTCGCAAATTCAAAAAATGTTTTGAATTCCAAAAAATATATAGGAATTTGAAATAATGTTCATGTATTTCAAAAATTTGTTCACAAATTTAGAAAATGTTCATATTTTAAAAAAAATCAAGAATTACAAAAAAAATGTTCACGGTTGCAAATTTTGGTCTAAAATTCCAAAATGTTCGAGTTTGAAAAAGTGTTCAGGAATTTCAAAAATGTTCGTGGTTTCAAATTTTTGTTAGATATTTCATGAAGTTCCGTTTTCAAATTTTTGTTCACAAATTCAAAAAAAATTGTCGTTTCAATTTTTGTTCGTAATTTCATGAAATGTTCCATTTTCAAATATTTGTTCCAAAATTCAAAATAGTTTGTGGTTCAAAAATTTGTTCAGAATTTCATAATTTGTTCGCAACTTCAAAAAATGTTTCAGGTTTTTCAAAAACATTTGCTGCAGTTTCAATTTTTGTTCGTAATTTCATGAAATGTTCCATTTTCAAATATTTGTTCAAAAATCTAAAAAATGTTCGTGGTTTAAAAATTTGTTGGGAATTTCATAATTTGTTCACAACTTCAATAAATGTTTGATGTTTTTCGAAAACATTTTCAGCAGTTTCAATTTTGTTGTTCGCATGTGCAAAAAAAATCTTGTCTATGAAAATGTTCAGAAATTCAAAAAACGTACACACTTTTTTAAAATATAGACCAATTTTCTGAATTTTTGAACAAATTTCAGGTTCGAGAACATTTTTTTTGGAATTTCGAACAAAAAAGTAAAAAAACAAAAGGAAAAAAGGAAAAGGAATTTCTGAATCTACATTTGTATTGTTCTTATAGTCTTTGCACTGGCAAGTAATCACTAGTTCTCATTATGTAAAGTGGCTAGCCCGAAAATCTTGTTTGATGGAGGTCTCGTGTTCGATTCTCGGTAATGCTCCTTGTTTTTCCGTATTGATATAGTTGCTACAGTAGTCGATCTCTGGCACGGCTCATTCGCCAATTCGGTAGTGGGCCGGCCCAGTCGGGGCCGCCTGTGCGTTTGCTCGACTGTCTGCCGCAATAAGCGACAAATAGGAGCTCCCCGACACTCTAAGTGCTAGTTAGCGCTGCTGGCGCTCGCACGTGACGCCAAGCAGGCCAGCCCGGCAACATGCTGAAAAGGGAAACACGACTAAAAAAGTTTGGTCAACGTCCTTTTTTGAGATGGTAATACGTGTCTCATTTATATCATTAGAACCATAGTACAAGTCTCGTGCACATGATCTGGCAAAATTGAAAAACTAGCAAAACGCTAGCCTTTTGCACACAGGAACACCAGCCAAGAAGAAAAAATACGATCAAGACCGAAGAATCCTTTGAGCTTGACACCAACGCACGTCAAATGCCTTTGACACCACCACAGTAGCCACCAAAAAATGACGGATCACCATCAAACCCGACCTCGACGCGGCTCCATCACTAATACACAGCTTTGCGGACCTCGAAGGTGGCTCACCAAAGGCGAAACCATTTCCGTTGAATGAATCAAACCGGGGCAACACCCCGAACACGTCATCAAATTCCAGATCTGGCACCCCCGCACAACTAAAACGTCGAAGGAGGAAACCATACCTGCCATCCAGGAACCACAAACACAATACACGATCCACCATCTTCCATATGTCGTCGATGCATACCACAATCTGCATCCGCTCCTCGACAACCCCCAGGCTCCGCGCCGACGCTGGAGCAAACGCCGTCACAATGGTGGAGCCCGAGGGCACAAGTCCACCTTGAGGATGTCGTCACCACACCATCCTTGCTTGAACAGACTTGTTTCCAAATCCATTTCTATCCGTAGGACGGATTGCCTCGATGGGGAAAGATCAGATGCTTATTTATTCAGTGCCGCCAAAGCCACCGCCAAAGCCAAGAAGATGAACGACCCAAAAAACATAAGCTACTAGGGCCTAACCTAAAGGTACAGGACCCACACGCATAGATCCGTGACCCCCCTCACCACCGACGATCGAGGTCATCGGCGGAGGGGAGCCACCGGAGAAAGGCAAAGGAGGAGCTCTCCTCGCGGCGGGTATGTTTAGTCGCTCTAGCCCGAGAAATAGCAGATGACTGCAGTTGAGCGAAACTTTGGGCAAGGCATGTCCTACTGCGTTAAACCAGCAGTGACTAGACAGACCTCGCCATGTTGTCTACACGAGGAAACAATACTCACCCTTTTAGTACTACGTATAACATATATGAAATATTATATACCTAGTATAAATTATTTGAAAAACAAAACATGAAATAGAAAAGAATTCAGGAAAAAAACACGAATTTGAAAAACTCTGAAACTATGAAAAGAAAAGTTCATCAATTTTGACAAAGTACATTAATTTTGAAAAAGTTCCCAAATTTGAGAAAACTTCCTCGATTTGAAAAAATGTTCATAATCTTTGAAGAAAAGTACACAAACTTGAAAAAAGTTCTTGATTTTGAAAAAAAAACTTCATCAATTTGAAAATAATCATTGATTTTAAAACAATTTCATAGATTTGAAAAAAATCCATCAATCTTGAAAAAAATTCAAAGCTTTTTTAAAAAGTTGATTGATTTTGAAAAAAAATCATTTGAAAAAAAGTTCACCAATTTTGGAAAAAGTTCATGGACGTTGACAAAAAGTTCGCGTATTTGAGAAAAAGTTCATGACTTAGAAGAGAAGTTCGCGTGTTTTGAGAAAAAGTTCACGGATTTTTAACAAGTTTGTGGATTCGGAAAAGTTCACGAATTTGAAAAAAATCATTAATTTAAGAAAAGTTCACAATTTAAAAAATCCACAAAATTCGAAAATGAAAAGAAAATGAAAAATAAAGTGAAAAGAAAAAAAAGACAAGGAAACCACCGTGTTTTATTTCTTTTAGCATTATATTTGAAAAAGAGAAAAGAAGTATACTAGTCAGAATGGCTAAGGTGTCCCGTTAGTTACCGATTTGTTGTGGATTTTTTGAACTTTAAAAGAAGAGAAAAAAAGGTGTAAATGGGCAGACACAGGGCTGAGGGGTCGTGTGCGCCGGTTGACGAGTTAGCCTATAACCGGCACCTTAAGCGCTCAATAGGATCAGGGGATTAGGAGTACTCATCCAAATCCACTGTTTGGTAAACACTCGGGCAGGGTAATGAGAGTTTTCACAAGGATGCTTGTGGAAGGATTAGGCATAAGAAGTAGAGTTTTACTATCATTTCCTTGTTTGGGAGTATATGATGAAAATTAGTATGGGATAAAAATCTGCTCACGAATTAACAGGGTACCACTGAGAAAAAATGGGTGAGAATTGGCTTGGTCAACTTTCATTCCCTTTCAAACTTAAACTCGCGTTCCCTCTAATCAAACAATTAACTTTCAGCTTTCTCACCCCTCAACTCCCATTCCCCATTTCCAATTCCCCGAACCAAACACGCTGAAGCATAGGGAGAGGGAGAGACAGATTGACCATAGGCTTTAGGTGGAATCCGACGCGCGCCAGTGAAGCGATCTCACCTGCATGCGCTGTAGTCTCACCCCGGCCAGCTGCATAAACCATTGCCCGCAAGTTTGTGCATGTAACCGAAGGCTGCAATATAGATCCCCATGTGCCATGGCTTGCTTGTGAATTCATGACCGTGAGACCCTAGATCTTTATTATTAGTAGCAAGGTGTACGGTGTAAACTTGTTCAAACTCCCGCTCTGATCAACCGCGACTCTGCAACTAACTTGAGCTGCTCCTGCTCGTCACAGTGAAGGTCCTGGCTTGCGCTTTTCAGACGAGCCAGTGGATCGTACTGCAATGCGTTGCATTACTTTTGTTGTGATTTCTTACCGATATGAGCTATATATCGGACAGAGATTTTATTCTTCTCTTGCCACGCACGTACTGCTGCTCAGGATCTCCAGCCAAGACGTAGTACGGCATACGTATATGCATGGGCAGAGTGCGTACGTCTTGTGTTGACTAAGGTAATACTACATCCCACTATGCATGGAAAAGTGGGACCAACGCACCCCTGCCATTGTTTGGCTGTTTCATCATGACCGACGTTCTCAACTTGAGCCACTCGCTCGCTGGATGCGTCCAGTGTTGCCAATGGCCATCATCTTCCTTTCGGAAGAGAAAGCAACAGCATGGCTGATGACCCCCCTCTGTCGAAACCGGCTAGAGCAACGAGCCGTACTCATCCAAAAGCGAAATCATTAGCTTGCGGCTTCCATCGACGACTCTCCGTTCACTGCTGTCAGCCGGGTGATCCATCCAGTTACACTGAAGCAAAGGACGTCAATTTGATACTCACTCTGTCCTAAAATATAAGAACGTTTTTATACTACACTAGTATGAAAAACGTTCTTATATTTTGGGACAAAGGGAGTACTACGTAGTAGCTACACCTTTCTCTAATTTAGGCCTGAACGAGTACGGCAGCTGGCTTGGCAATTGGCATAGGGTGACCGAAGCCAGCCAGGGAGGGAGCAGTGAGGGTGACCAACCGGGTGTGGCCTGCGCGGTCAATGGAACCGCTCATCAGAAAATCTCTGCACCCCGCCGCACTCCACACGGAGACGGAGGTTTCGTGCACCGGGCTGCTGCCTCACCCTGTGCCTGCCGCGCAAGCCAAAGACCAACAACCCACCCCAGGTTAGATCAAATCGGACCGGCCAGCCGTTAGGTCACCGGTGGAAACCCGCCGTCCGACCCGATCCGGCAAGCCCCTGCCGATCCTATTGCCGACCAAGGTCGTAGTAAAATGTTTTCTGAATTCGTTCGTTCCATATATAATGTGTGCATTTGGACTAAGTTATGAGTCAATAAAAAGCGTTCTTTATCGGAAAAAAAAGTTCAGGAGCATCACAAGATAGTGATTTGTACACCCGCAAAAAAAAAAGATAGCGATTTGTAGAAAACTGGTCAAACGACGGGATTAAATGTGCGTAACCATTAGCCCCGAATACTCTTACCGTGTCTATACTCTGTATTCGTCAGAGTATATAGCATTATAAAAAATTTAAACTAGGTTTAGCAATCCAACTAACTGCCCCACGTACGATACGACGACATCTAAACGATGTGAGCAGTGAGCGAGAAACAGAGAGAGAAAAATAGTGAGATGAGTTGATCTGTCCCGGTGCACCAAGCTTGCAAGCTTGGGCGTCAAGCCCCGAACGCGAACCGGCACGTCCTCCGTATCCACAAGCCACCGGACACACACGGATAGACGAGACGAGCGCACCGGAGGAAACACAACAAACCCTTGAAAACTCCCGTGCGGTGGCACCAAACTGACGGCGTCGCACCAGCATCAGGTTCAGACTTCAGACCTCGCGCGCGCGCCAAACCACACAGCAAACATTACGAGTGTACATAAGGGGGAGAGGTTGGTGCGGTTAGCTCAACCCTTCTCACCACCCCTTGCTGGGACGCCTTTGTAACAATCTCTCGCTCTTCTCTCCTACTTGCTCGGACGATCTCCACTGGAAGGCTTATAGGGATCCATGGCGTCTCCGAGGGAGACAGTGGTGAGGCCGGCGATGTCGCTGGGCAAGACGGGGACCGGGCGCCGGAGGCCGAGGTACCGCCTCGAGACGAGGGCTCTGTCCTACGTTCTTCCGGCCCGCGGCGTCGGAGTGTCGTCCTTCTTGCGGGGCGGCAAGGGCGAGCGGCTGCTGCTGAGGAGCGTCACATGCGAGGCGGCCCCCGGGGAGGTGGTGGCGATCGTGGGGCCGAGCGGGGCGGGCAAGACCACGCTGCTGTCGGTGCTGGCGGGGTCGGCGGACCCGGCCAGGGTGCTCACCGGGGCGGTGCTGGTGAACGGCTGCCCCATGGACGCCGCACGCTTCCGCCGGGTGTCCGGCCACGTGCCGCAGGACGACGCGCTCTTCCCGATGCTCACCGTCGAGGAGTCGCTGCTGTACAGCGCGCGCCTGCGGCTGCGCGCCGCGCCGGGCGCCGCGCAGGCGCGGGCCAGGGAGCTCATGGCCGAGCTCGGGCTGCGCCACGTCGCGCACTCGAGGGTCGCCAGCGTGTCCGGGGGCGAGCGGAGGAGGGTGTCCATCGGCGTTGACCTCGTGCACGATCCGGCCGTGTTGCTGCTGGACGAGCCCACGTCCGGGCTCGACTCCGGCTCCGCGCTGCACATTGTCAAGATGCTCAGGGACATGGCCACCGCGCACGGCAAGACCGTCGTGCTCACCATCCATCAGCCCGGCTTCCGCATCCTCGAGCTGCTCGACCGCGTCGTCCTCCTCGCCGACGGCGCCGTCCGGCACCACGGCTCCCTGCCGTTCCTCGAGGCCCGCCTCGCCGGCTCCGGCCACTCCATCCCCGCCCACGTCAACGTCCTCGAGTACGCCATGGAGACCATCGATACCCTCAAGCCGGACGTCGTCATCGCCACCGCGCTCACATACCAAGATGTTGCCGCGCCGGTGCCCTCGCCGTCCTCCTCGTCCGCGCGCCGCGCCGCGTACGCCAACTCGGCAGCGGCGGAGGTTTGCATCCTGTCGGGGCGCTTCGTGAAGACGGTGCTGCGGACGCCGCAGCTGTTCGCGGCGCGAATGGTGCAGTCGGCGGTGGTCGGCGTGTTCCTCGGCACAATCTTCCTGGGCACCACCGACCTGCAGTCCCGGCTGGGCTTCTTCGCCTTCAACCTCACCTTCGTGCTCTCCTCCACCACCGAGGGCCTCCCGGTGTTCCTCCAGGAGCGCCGCATCCTGGAAAGGGAGACCACCCGGGGCGCGTACCGCGTCTCCTCCTACGTCGCCTCCAACGCCGCCGTGTTCCTCCCTTTCCTCCTCGCCGCGGCGCTCCTCTACGCGACGCCCGTGTACTGGCTCGTCGGCCTGGCGCGCGAGCCAGCCAGCTTCGCCTACTTCGCGCTCGTCATCTGGCTCGTCATGCTCACCGCCAACTCATTCACCGCCTGCCTCAGCGCGCTGGCGCCCAACTACATCGTCGGCAACTCCCTCATCGCCGGATTCATCGGCTGCTTCTTCCTCTTCTCCGGCTACTTCGTGGCGAGCAAGGACATCCCGCAGTACTGGGTGTTCATGCACTACATCAGCCTGTTCAAGTACCCCTTCGAGGCCCTCATCGTGAACGAGTACGGCGGCGCGCGCGGCGGCCAGGAGTGCCTCGCCTCGGCCCCCGGCGGCGGCATGTGCGTCCTCGACGGCACCATGCTGCTGCGGCAGCAGGGGATGCGGGAGAGCATGAGGTGGAGCAACCTGGGAGTCATGCTCGGGTTCGTGGTCGGCTACAGGGTGCTCTGCTTCGTGTTCCTGTGGTACAGGTGCCACCGCATGAGGAGGTGAAGAAGCGCGTGCAGAGACGGCAGAGCATGCCATCCCCATTGCCATTGCCATTGGCGTGCATGCAAATTGTAATTGGTCATCATCTGAATTTGATCTCTTTCGATTTTATTTCTTTGCTGTGATTTTTCTGAAGATATTCTAATCTTGATCCGATTAGGTCGATATAAGATTATCTGTATTTATATGTTGGGGGAAGAGGTTGATCAAGTTCTACTGTTCCAGTGGATGTTGTTCTTCTGTATCAACATCAACAGTGCAATTTATGGATGATGCGAATAGGTAAATAAATCTGATTCATATATATAGAAAGAAAATGATCAGGAGATTCTTAGTCGGTTCTTGTTTGGTTTAAAAAATCGTTACTTTTTGGGTGTGTTCCTTCCCAGCTCCAAGGGAAAGTGTCACCTTCTTGTTGGATTTTGCAATTTGTGTAGTCTCTCCCGTGTTTGTGGGCAAGGGGTAGCTGAGAAAAGGAAGACCAAGTGAGCAGTCGTGAGTGATGAAAAAGTACGGGCAACACCGCAGCAGGTCGGAAACATGCCTAATCTGTATCTATCTTGATGAAAAAACTGGTGTATCCAAGATCCAGGTATTAACTGACAGGAGTCCTTCTGGTGGTTTTGTTCGCTCAGCGAAGACGACAGATCCACGCAATATGACTGACTTGTCTCTTAATTTTTGTGATGAGATACTAACATTTTCCCTCCGGCTGAGATGAATTCTTTTTTTGGTTCTGAGATGGATTCTGATAGATAACCTGTTTTTTTTTTCAAACTAGTCTTGTCTATTCTTATGTCCAGCAAGCTGGTCGTTATACAAAAAAATAAAATTACACAGCACAAGTAGGCAGATAATTCCATGTTGCTAACACATGTCACCGGAGTTCGTGAATGCCGTATTTGAGCACACTGTCTGCCATAGGCGAATATTGTTGCACATTTTTTTTGAGGGGTATAACCGAGCTTTATTGCTCAAAGTCCACATAAAATGGCATTACAAAGGGATCATGGAGTTGGATCATCCAAATGTGCCTCCCCTGATCAAGAGAATTGAAAAACTTGGCGAACCTATCGGCATCGCTATTAGCAGCTCGGCCGTCAAAAATAAACTTACAATTAAACATTAAAGCCCTATTCTTAATCTCAGCAATGATGGTGCCATAAGCACCATTGGTTCCCTTCTGAATATCATTCACTATCTGCTTCGAGTCCGATGCTATTACGAAGCTTTGTAACATCAAATCATCCGCCAATGAAAGGGCCTCACGACAAGCGATAGCTTTCATTGTTGCAGCATCATTAATTCCATAAATCACTAATGAAGAACTTCCCATGAAATTTCCATCGCCATCTCTGCAGACGGCTGCAGCAGCACCCTTGTTCTGATCCCTTGCAATGCTAGCATCTACATGGATCTTCATAAAACCTGGAGGTGGCGCCCTAGGCCGTGTGGATACTTCATTGCTGGTTGTTGTTGATTTTGTGCTCTTGCCCGGCATGTATTCTAGCTCCCTTATGAAGCTAGAGATAAACTGATGCGTGGAAGCAGGGCTCTGGAAGATCTCCTCGTGAATAGCTTTTCTTCTAACCCACCATATTGCCCATAGTGTAACTGATAATTTCACAAAAGCTATATGCGACAATGTATCAATCATAGAGAAAAGCCACTGTTTGGCACTAGGTTCTGTTGTCTCGCACAATTGTTCAGCAAGCTCTCCATCTACCAGTGCCCAGATACACCTGGCCATCGGGCACTCAAGCATCGAATGTCGCCATGAGTCCTCCGCGCCACAAAGTCCACATTTACTCGAGCTTGCCATATTTCTATTGGCCCTGACATCTTCCGTCGGTATAGAATGGCGTGCTAGCCTCCATAAAAACATACGGATTTTACCTGGAACTTGTGTTCCACAAAATCTTCCATGAGTGCTCATCTCTATCACAG
The DNA here is from genome assembly GCF_002575655.3 of Aegilops tauschii subsp. strangulata. NCBI lineage: Eukaryota > Viridiplantae > Streptophyta > Magnoliopsida > Poales > Poaceae > Aegilops > Aegilops tauschii. The sequence goes on along the minus strand of NC_053037.3, from coordinate 316,916,316 downwards.
CTGGATGAGCCCGCCATCTCATCCACCCAGGCTCCTCTCCTCATTTTGGTATGCACCATCATCCTATAGGCCGACCTGACTGAAAAAGAGCCACTTTTTTCAAAGTTCCATGCCCAACTGTCGGGTATATTAGAAGTACAAAGAGGAATTTGGATGATAGCAATGATGTCAATCGGGAGACAAACTTCCTCGAGCCTGGCCTGATTCCATGTCGCTGTCGTGTGATCAATGAGCGAGGAAACTAGCTCAGGGGGGTTGTCTGACCTTCGCCCATATGGCTGCATCATCACATCCCTGGGTATCCAGTTGTCCGTCCATATATATGTTGACTCGCCATTACCTATCCTCCTGATCAAGCCCTGCTTCAAGATATCACGTCCCTCAAAAATAGATCGCCAAATTTGGCTTGGGTGGCCTCCTAGTTCAGCCGTCAAGATACCCCCGTCAGGAAACATGAGCTAGCAAGTTGGCTAGGCCATCCCCGGATCGAATGAGCGAACGTCAAACTGGGCCGGAATAAACGGGCGAGGCCCAATTAGTTGTTTTATGCAAAAATATTGCCAACAACCAAAGCATAATTTTGCGGGGACAAAAAATAGTCATCTCAATAAAAAGAAGGGGCGGGGGGGGGGGGTGTTCATATAAAATGAGAGTTTGCTATGATCATGACTAAAATCACCTTACATATAAAAAAAATGTTGCGTTTCAAGATTTAATATACATGAATAAAAATATAAAATACATAGAGAAATTGCCATGATACATACAAAAAAAGGATTTGCCGTGAAATGATCAATAAAGTTGCCATGGTATATACAATAAATTTTTCATGGTACAAATACTTAAAAAACATACACGGGATAAAAATTGCCATGGTATTTGTATGAGAAAACATGCAAAGTTAAAATTTTGACATGGTCCATTGCAACTTTTGAAACTATTCTATAGATCATGCAAAACTTAGCGAAAAAGTTTGTACTTGTAATTAAGGATTTTTTTTTACATAAATCAAGGATTTTTTTTGCAAATTTTATAATCATCACGTGGCAACTTTTTGGAAAAAGAGTAACTTATCACATGGTAAATTGTTGGAAATCTGTAATCATGCAACTTTTTGGAAAAATATTAACCTATCATATGGTATGTAAATTTTATATGTCCATATGAAGACAAAATGTAGGAATTTCGTAATTTGACATGGCAAAAATCAATGAAAATTTGTCTAGTGACATGGCAAACAGAGACAAAAAAAATATGAATATGTCTAGGGAAGTGTAATAAAATTTTACTAGTGATACGACAGAAAATTCTTAAAAATGCCAAGTCACTAGAATAAATCTTCCTTAAATTTGTGATGTTGCAAACACAAATGTACCTACACATTCTCTTAGATGCAACAAAAAAATGGCATGATACACAAGTTATGTACCACAAATTTGCCATGATCCATGGCAAAAACTAAGCGCATGTTTGGTTACCTGCATCGTTTTTGCCCATTTGCATACTTGTCCCAGTTGGGCCTGGCTGAGCAAAAGCAGGCCAAAAACCAACATCTGCACTTCGTTTGGTTGCGTGCATGTCCTCTCCCTGCATCATAACGATGCCTCTAAGCACTGCGTTTGGTTGCTCGCATTGTATGTGCTCACACGGGTGCACGTTGTTTGGTTACATACGAGCATAGAGTTGTGCTCACCTTGTACCCTACTTGGTGAGCTTACTAATACTACTACACCTTACACACGATCACACCGAGCACACCAACGCCACATCACTGCTATGACGATGAACTGGACGAAGATGATGAAGTTCTTCAGTCCTATTGGTCGATCCACCTTCTTGCCAACCTCAACCTTACTGCATGAATGCTCTCGCACATACTTGGAGTAAGCATCTTCTGCCGCCTGCCTAGTCTTAAACCCGCCTCTGTGGTTGCTGTCGTTGTACCCTGAAACTTGTTTGTTCCAAGCTTCCCATGAACTGTAAACCCCTGGAACCCTAAATTCGAACACCTCATACCACTTGCCCTGCCAGTGGAAACGAGCAATAAGTTCAAGCAACAAGCATTGGAACACACGAACAACAAGCAATGAAGAACTCTAGAAGCAAGCAATGGAGCAGAAGAGCATTAGTAAGCATGCATGAAGCCAATCTGATCCATGACGGCGCTGTACAGCTTAGGGTGGATGTCCACACTCTTGCTCTCCCTGATGGCGGTGGCCACCTCCTTCACTACCTCAGTCATGCTGCTGAAGATGCTCAACTCCTCCTCCATGAAGCCTGCCCGCTTCCTCTTCCTATCAAGCACAGGAACGTGCTCAACATCCTTCTCAGGAGCATCAACGTTGATGGTGTCTGACTCCTGGGTGTCTGGATACTCCAGCATCGGCGAGCCCAGCGGCTGACCAGAGCCCATGGCATGCTTGCTGGTTGCCATCCTGCAGGGGAAGATCTGCTACATCTGGTGGTAGTTCTAGATAGGGGTGTTGAGGAACTCAACGTCCTTGGGGTGATCCTAAGAAGAAACAGGGCAGACAGGTTAGTTAGTATGGCAATGGTTCATAGGCTTGAACTGCTGGTCTGTTAGAATGGCATGGTTTGTGAGCTAACCGCGACGTGGCCTTGGTAGTACTCTGCCTCCAGAAAGATCGAGCAGGTGTCCTCATCCCATGAAGCACCGCTAAGGTCTCTGAGCTTGGGCATTTGGATCCATCGAGCTCTCCACTTCCCCAGGTGGTTGTACACCCTGTCCATAGAAGTCGAACACCTGCTTTGCAACAAGGTTCAAGTGCACCTCCTTGAAGCCCTTGTCATTCCTCACCCCACTAGCTATGATCTCACACATCTTGTTAAGCACAAAAGTGGAGAGGAACGACTGCCATTTCATGCTGTTCCCCCTACCATCCTTCTTCTCCTTTGTTGATGCCTTTTGAGCAGAAGCATGAGAAACAACATTGGGCTGAGCCAGCACAAATGGAGGAACCGTAGGCGGCACCTCGAAAACCTCTGAATCAAGAGACATCTCTTCCAATGGAGGCTGGGAGTCCTCGACGTAGGACGGCGGGAACTGGCTCTCGGATAGCACGATGACCTGACTAAACTCTTGCGTAGTCATGTCCTACAAATGTAAGTGTCATCAACACCACAAGACACTACACATGGATAATATGAACTAGCAGTACAACATGGATAGATCGAACTAGTAGTACATGGAGAACAGAGCACTAATCATGGGGAACGGAGCACTAATCATGGACACATGGATGATCTTGTTCAACACTTGCACACTAGCATACCACCGATTCATCCATGACCACTAACTGCCAACACTTGCCCACATGGAAACAACCCCTAGCATGCTCCAAATCCATCACAACTAGCTACTACACCATCACAGTCAAATAGATCGGACGACCTAACCTTAGCGCATGGACAGATCTAGCTAGAACTAGAAGAGAGGAGGTGGTGATTGAACTTACAGAGGCCATCGGAACGGCCGTGGAGGAGGTGCCTCGCACATCGGAGAGGAGGAGGAGTCGACCCGCCGCCGCAGTCAACCGGTCACCGGAGCAGATGTGCCGCTTACCTCGTCGTTGAAGTGGATCCACGGGGGAGGGAAAGCTCGAGAGGGAGGAAATGGTGGCGGGAGTTTTGCCGCGGCGGCCGGTGACCCTCGATATATAGGGCGACCGAATCGGCGGGCGGTGACTCGAATTCGTCCCGCCGCTTTTTCGGAGATGCGCCATCGCTCCCACCATCTCCCTCCCCTGCGCGGCGCGGCGTTCCCCTCCCCTGCATCACTCGAGCCTGGCTCGCTGGAAACGGCCTATTCGGCCGTTCCGAGCGGGTCAGGCCGAGGGGTGCTTTGAGGTTCGTGCTATGCGGGCCAAACAGTAAACACAGGCAACCAAACAGCCTATTTTCATCCCGCGCGGGCCTGGTTGGGCCTAATGCAGGTTAGCAAACGCGTCCTAGATGAAAGAGTGAACACAAGCACATATCAAATTTGCCATGATCTTTAAAAACACACACAAAAAGATAGCAAATTTTTCATGTTCCATGGCAAAACTAAAGCCTGTACAACAGTCATGGCAAAAAATAGAAAAGATGTCCTCTAATTCAATGCAAAAAATAAGAAAGTATGTATGAGTGACATGGCAAACTTGGAGATATTAAATGTCTATATGTAGGCGAAATGTAGAAAATTTTGTACTTTGACATGGCAAAAATCAATCAAAATTTTGACTAGTGATATGGCAAATTCAGAAGAAAAATATGAATATGTGTAGGGAAATTGAATAAAATTTGTAGAAGTAACATGGCAAATTATTTTTAAAATTACCATGCCAATGTGACTAAATCATTTTTTCTTAAAAATTTCCTTGTCGCAAACACAAATCTTCCTATATTTTCTTTAGACGCAACAAAAAAAGCCATTTTAAACATGTTATATACAACGAAAATGCCATGTCACTAGAAAAAACAGTTGTCACCTAAGTACTACACATGATGACAAAAATAGAAAAACATAGTACAAGTGACATGGAAAAAAAAGATTTGCTCCATATGCATGGCAAAATTGCAGAAAAATTAATGGTTACATGGTAATTGAGGAAAAAATCTCATCGAACGTGGCAAAGTGTATATATTTGTGGGAGAAAAGGTCGCATGGCAACTTTCATATAGAGCAAATCTCAGCCATACTGAAGCTGGTTGTGGATACAAAAAGTTTACACAACACAAGTAGGCAAATGTTTCCATGTTGCTACCAAATGTTACTGGAGCTCGTGAATGCCATACTTGAGCACACTCTCTGCCATAGTCGAATACTATGGCACATGAGCTAGCAAGTTTGGCTAGGCCATCGGCAGTGAGAAACCATCATGTAGCACAAAAGCAACTCAATGAGCCATATTGTGGATCACCAAAACACAATTATAGATGTGATCCTTCAAATTAGGATACCAATACCAGGGAACGTCAGCTCGGGAGGTACCCCCGAGCGACAGAGTGAATGTTAAACGTTCCCTAGAGTGTTCGCTCCAGCGGATGTTCAGCGCGACCGCAAACTGACCCAGAATAAATAGGCTTGCCCAATCAGCAGTTTTTTGCAAAAATATTGCCATCAACAAAAGCATAATTTATCCCTAAAAAGCATAATTTGCTAGGCCCAAAAAATTGTCATATAAATAAACAAGAAAAGGGGGGCAAATTCATATAAAAAGTGAGTTTGCTATGCTCATAATTAAAATCACCCTACATATAAAAATAAAAATTGTTCTGTTTCAAGAATTCATATACATGAATAAAAATATAAAAAACATAGAGAAATTGCCATGATACAATGAAAAAGATTCCGCCTACATGTGATATAAAATTGCCATGATGCATACAAAAAAGAATTCGCCGTGAAATGATAAATAATTTTACCATGGCATATACAATAAATTTTCGATGGTACAAATACATAAAAAAAACATATGCAGGATACAAATTAGAATTGTATTGTGTGAGAAACATGCAGAGTCAAAATTTTGCCATGGTCACGTGCAACTTTGGTAGAAAATGTTTCATAGATCATGGAAAAGTTAGCGAAAAAGTTTGTACCTGCAATCAAAGATTTTTTTTACATAAAAACTAGCAAATTATTGGAAATTTTGTAATCATAACATGGCAACATTTTGGGAAAATATTAACTTATCACATGGAAAAATGGTAAATTTGACATGGCAAAAATCAATTACCAATAAAAAATGGAGATGTGATAAGTTAATATTTTCCATGTGATAAGTTAACCAATAGCCATGACAGCATTCCATCAACAACAAAAATCACACTGCTGTAAAGACATATAAAATTTACAGGTGATAATTTAACCAATAGCCATGTGATAAGTTAACCAATAGCCATGACGGCATTCCGTCAACAACAAAAATCACAGTGTTGCATATAAGCACCTGTCAAACAGGGCATGGTGGTATTATCAATAAATTCAAAATATCTGGGTGTGTCAAAATTGAGGTACCACCTCCGTCCTGGTTTATAAGTTCCATTTGTATTTTGTACCAAATTTTAACTAAAGATTTAACTAACAAAATATTAATGCATGTCACCAAAAATTATATCGTTCGATCCTTAATTGAACATAGTTTTCGATTATATTATTTTTTATGACATGCATTAATATTTTGTTAGTTAAATTTAAGATCAAAATTTAGCACAGAATATAAAGGGGACTACTAAACCAGGACGGGGTAGTATTGTAACTGCAGGCTAAAATACTGTGATTTTTCAATACTTTGATTTTCGCAATACTTTGCTACCAAACATAGCCGGTTTCGACTAACTCACAAGCACTTGATCCAAAGTAGAATGTATTCACAAGAATGGGACGTCTCAACATGTCGGCTCTCATATACCTCACTTAACTTGCGTCCCTGACTAATGTCTGAGCCGAATTCAAGCAGCACACTGAGTGTGCGAGTGGCAGTCGCTTTTGACGCAAAGGAGGCGGCCGGTGAGTTAAACGAGGTCGGCAGATGATCCGGAGACCGGAGTGACACTCCCAAGTCCCAACCCATTTCGCCTAGCGCCAGTGACATGCATGCTCTCTCGTGCTCGTATTGTTGGGTGCGTCCATCACTCCACTCGACACTACGATTCGAGGGAGATATTTTTGCAGGCGGGGCGCGCGCGCGCGTCGCGGTCGATCGGCGACCCGCGCGGAGAACGAGTCCTCGGCGCTCTTGGCTACCTTTGCGGCGGTGTCTGCCACTACGAAGCGTGCTTCGCGTAGGCGGCCGGCCGGCATGTGCATGCATGCATACGCCGCGCGCCGTAAGCTGGAGAAGCGGCGGCGTCGGCACGCAGGGTGTGGATTGACGGTGATACGTAGGGGGAGTGCACATCGGACAGCCGAGCTATGTGATTGGTCTCGGTTCATTGGCGCATCCAATGGGTGCTCTCGGATGTGGTGCGTTCATGAGATCCAGGTGATCAATGATGCGAGGACGATGGAAAAGCAAAGCACGCATGCCCCACTCCATCATGATCTACTCGGCGATCCCATTGGCCGGCTCCCACCCACCCGACCCAACTGCGTATGGGTGCCCGTGTCTCTGATCGAGCCTAGTACGTACACCATTATGAGTACTACGTTACATGGTATGCTGGTCAAAAGGTGTGACAGGGAAATGGAGATCATGCTGTGGCCGCACTCACAAAATGGACAGACGAAACATGCCGCACTTTTGCTGTCATCGGTGGAGTGCAAGGAGGCCGGCAATTAGGCTTCATCAGAGCTCATACACGTCTCAAACGTCCGGACAACCCGTCTGATCATTGACCGGTCAAAAAAAAAACGATCCAACCGGACCTCTCAAACCGCGGACAAACACCCGGGCTGACTGACACTCCTCATATCCCGCCCAAATATAAGGCGGCCCGGACACGTCCGGGGCATGCCCAGGCGCGTCCGCCTGATAGGCCCGACCCATCAACGACAGCACAACTGTCCCACAAAAAAAACCAATCCGGACGCCTCGCTCCAAACCCTAGCTCACTCTCTCTCGCTCCGTCCTCTCCTCTCCCTCTCCAATTCCGGTCCTATCCACTCTGATGTTCAGCTCCGGCAGTGACTCCGGCTCCGGGCTCGGCTACGAGGAGGAGAAGACCCTCTGCATTACGTTGGAGCGGTCCAAGGTGGACACCGACGGCAGCTCCTCATCTGGAGCGTCGTCGTAGCTCCCGCATCGGTGCAGCGCGGACGCCGGAGCTGGACCCTCCCGGCCCACGCGCAGCGACACCATGACAGCGCAGTCAGCACCGCCCTGCACCGTCTTCTTCTCCCGTCAGCAGCTCCTCCACGCGGGCAGCGGTGGGTGTTCGGGAACGCGGTATTTCAAAAAAAATCCTACGATCACGCAAGATCTATCTAGGAGAAGCATATCAACGAGCTGGGAGAGTGTGTCCACGTACCCTCGTAGACCGAAAGCGAGTGAATTGCAAGAAACATCGACACTTCAGGCTAGGTTTGCAGGTACCACACATATACGAAATTGTGCCAAAAAGCACTAATTTTTTTCATAATTTTTTGCAAAAAACACTAGTTGCTTGTTTGGACCGTTTTAAGTGCGTTTATGACAAGGGGGGCCCGCATCCGTCGACGTGGCAGCACTGTTCACACGGCAACGCCGTTAGACGGCGTTACACGCCGCTGGCGCACCGGTTCGAGTTGGGCGGGTCAAACACCCCGAAGCGGTGCATGCCCCACCCCCCAGCCCTCACTCTCTCCCCGTCCTTCTCCCTCTCTCTGCTCCCGCTCGTTCGCCGCCGCCCCCTCCCACATCTTCGACCGCCGTCGCCGCTGCGTCGCCATGGTTTCCTGGTCTGATGACGACAGCAGCGAGAACTCTCACCAGTACGCCGACTCAGCTTCAGACGAGGGCATCATCAAGGTGAGTTGCTCGAGCTCAAGCTAGGGTTAGGGTTGCGATTTGGGGATTTTTCTGTTGAGCTTGATCTGAAGTTTTGTTGCCTTTCCTTTGCACCTCCAGATCCCTGAGACCATCGATGACTCCGATTTCGAGGGCACTGAACCTGATGTTTTGTGCAATGAACACTCCCTGCCAGCAGAGAGGCATGTTGCTTTCCAGGGCATCCATACTGGCAGGAGGTTCTTTGCTTGTGCTGTGAAGGTATATGCCAAATTTATGCTAATCTGGTCACTGTTTAGTACTGATTTTGTAGTTAGCAGATCTGGTGTGCTAGTTGCTTAGTGAGGTCATTGTTTATATGTGAGCATGTGCAGAGTGTTGTCAGCAGATCTTGTAGACCTGTTTAACACTAAAATTACAGGAGGGAAGAAACTGTGGGCTAGTTGAATGGGTTGATCCATTTTGGCCAGCTACAATGGAGAATGCATTGACCAAGTTGTGGGATAAGTATGAAGAGTGCAGGAGGAGCAAGATTGAGGACAATCTGGAAAGCTCATTTGTTGTTCACAATCTGACACAACAGAAGATCAAGCTGCATGCAAGTTATGAGAGATTGGTTGAAGATGTCAACGGCCTTTTGGATGCCCAGGAGCAGAGGGCTCAGATGGAGAGAGGTAAGATGCAGAACAAACCTGATGAGAGCAAGCTGCAGGAGAAGTATGACATGCTCAAGAACCTGACAGTTGCTCAAGCCAATGTCATTAGGAACATGAAGTTGAAGCTTGCTGAAGAGAAGATTAAGTTGCAGGCCCACATTGATGAGCTTGAGAAGGTTGCCGAGCAGACCAAGCTGAAGCTGAATGGGATCAAAGCCATCTTAGATGAATGAGCAGTATAATGTAATATGCTGCTTATTAGTACCACCAGCATGGTTATGGGATGATGAGTACTATAATTATGGTTATGTAATGACTACTATTAGATGAATGATCTAGTAATATCTGAATTATGGTTATGTAATGTACCTATTTAGCATTAAGCACTATCGTGTAATATGGTACTTATTAGTTATGACTATGTATGAATCTTCCAGTTATGCTGAATCTGATGCTGTTGGTTTGTTGGTTTTGTCAATGCCGATAGACCCTAGACTCACTTTGGTTGGTTTGTCGATGACGATAGACCCTAGACTCACTTTGGTTGGTTTTGTCGATGACGAGAGACCCTAGACTCACTTTGGTTGGTTTTGTCGATGACGAGAGACCCTAGACTCACTTTGGTTGGTTTTGTCGACGACGAGAGACCCTAGACTCACTTTGGTGGGTTTCTCGATGCCGATAGACCCTGGACTCACTTTGGTGGGTTTTTCGACGCTGAGTGACCCTAGACTCACTTGGTTGGTTTTGTCGATGACGAGAGACCCTAGACTCACTTTGGTGGGTTTCTCGACGCCGAGTGACCCTAGACTCACTTTGGTGGGTTTTTCGACGCCGAGTGACCCTAGACTCACTTTGGTGGGGTTTTCGACGCCGAGTGACTCTAGACTCACTTCGGTGGGTTTTTCGACGCCGAGTGACTCTAGACTCACTTCGGTGGGTTTTTCGATGCAGAGTGACCCTAGATTCACTTTGGTGGGTTTTTCGACGCCGAGTGACTCTAGACTCACTTTGGTGGGTTTTTCGACGCAGAGTGACCCTAGACTCACTTTGGTGGGTTTTTCGACGCCGAGTGACCCTAGACTCACTTTGGTGGGTTTTTCGACGCCGAGTGACCCTAGAATCATAGTAAGCATCATCATCATCCATCTAAGCCAACATCATCACCAGAATCACCATCATCACAGCCAACATTTTCAGGTTCTCACATCCATCCAAGCCAACATTTAAGATAAACATCCAAGTTCTCACAACCAACAATGGTTCAAAGCCAACATAGGCATCATAGGTTCTGAAAGCCAACAAAGGCATAATCTAGTTCGCAACCAACACATAGACATCACATGCCAACAAAGACAAAGGCATCTAGTTCCCAGAAGCATAGAAGTACTCTTTCAACTTGTATGAAGAAGTCCTTTTTCTTCCACTCTGTCTTGGAGCTTGAAAAGTTGACCTGTTTCCTGCAGCAGAGGTAGATGCTGTACCATCATTGGTAGCTTTCTTCCTGGGAGACCTCCTTGGAGGAGCAGCAGGTGTAGTGGCAGCATGTGTAGCTTTCTTCCTATGAGACCTCCTTGGAGGAGCAACAGGTGTAGGAGCAGCAGTTGATGGAGATGGCCTCTTCCTTGGTGGTGCAACAGATGTAGGTGCAGTAGTAGATGAAGATGGCCTCTTCCTTGGTGGTGCAGCAGCTGTAGATGCATTTGTTGTTGAAGTAGAAGCCTGTGACCTGTTTGGCTACATTTCAAAAACAGTTAAGGCTTGTGAGTTACAATGGAGACAAAATAAAGAGAATTGAGGTGCTACTATAACTAACCTGATGCTGGTTCATTCTCATAGCAAGAGCTGGCTTGAGGGGCTTGGAGCAAACATTGTATCTATGCCCTACAAGTTTGCAGTTGCTGCAAGTAATAGATGCCATCCTAGATGTATCTCTTGGTGCTGGCTTTTCAAATTGGTTTTTCCTCCTCTTTGTTTGTTGCTTCCCAACCTTGTCTTTGAATACTGGAGGCTCTATGTCCTGAGTTCTTGTCCTTGGCCACAGGTTTGGACCAGGCACAGGAAATATGATATGTGCAAATGCTTTTTTATACATTTCCTTTTTGAAGAAATCAGCAACAAAGTCCTCTGGCTGCAACTTAGCTTTCACAACTGCAGAAACTGCATGATGGCATGGCATAGAAGTCATATCCCATTTCCTACATCCACATGTTATGTCCAGCAAGTTCACTGAGTATGTGTTTTCTCCACTAGTCACTTGGTAGATGTTAGGACCAGCCATCAAAGTCTGGCACCACCTTGAGTTGTACTTTGTCTCCTCTAACATTTCAGCATAGGTAGGGCAAATCTCCCAATTTGCTGTCTCTGTCTTTGTTCTATTCTTGTTAAATTTGACCATCAACTTTGTCCTAATTCCTTCTATCATGGTCACTATTGGCTTGCCTCTGACATCTAATATCATTTTATTAAACACCTCACTGATGTTGTTCACTACCAGGTCAGTTTTGCAATTAAAATCCATGGCATGCCTAGCCCAAGTATGAACAGGGATTTTGTGAAGCCATGTCCAAGCAGCCTTACACTCTCTTTTCAAAGCATTCATTGCATCAAGGTGTTCATTCTCAGTATAAGAGTAGCTAGCTGCATCCATGTGTTTCTTTAATTCATCACCTCTAAAACCAGCAGTTTGGAAATTCTGGTAGATATGTCTAAGGCAGAATCTTTGTGGACAATTGGGGAAAACATGGTTTATTGCATTTAAAAGCCCCTGTTTGAAACAATGGGAAATAAAGCTAAGCATTGGTCCTATAAACAATGAAACAATGAAGCTATAGCAATGTGCATATGAAACCATGAAACCTAGTGCAATATTGTATGAGAAGAGAAGTTTACCTTCTGCCTATCAGAGATGATGGTATAATAACCAAACTTCCCACTTTCTCCACCAAGTGCATCTTTAAGCTGTGTTAAGAACCAGGTCCAGCTGTCTTTGTCCTCTTTGTCAACAACTCCAAATGCTATAGGGTAGATATTATTGTTCCCATCCCTTCCTATTGCAGCAAGGATCTGTTGACCTGTTGACAGCTTGATAAAACAACCATCTACCCCTGCAAAGCTGACAATTGTGAGAACATAGTGTATGTAATGTGAGCACATAAACAATTCACAACTTAGTAAATGAAATGTACCTATGAATGGTCTGCATCCATCCAAAAACCCTTCTTTGCAAGCACTTAGACAGAAAAAGAGGCCATGAAACCTAGGGTTTTTGCTTGGGTGCTCTGGTACATGCCTAGTAGTAACAATACATCTAGAGCCTGGGTTTGTATCCAACACAGCCTACAAATAATCTCTTATTCTAGTGTATTGTCCTCTCTGATCTCCTTGGACAACCTTCAATGCTTGCTTCCTAGCTCTGTAGGCCATATGGGTGGACATCTCTATTCCATATTTCTTCTTCAGTGTCTGCATTATTGTGGTGACTCGTGTGCCAATATCAACTCTCATCATTGCCTCACACTGGTGTGCAACCCATTTTGCAGTGACCTTGGTGTTCTCTCCTACTGCTGGGCATGTGTGCACAAAATTTGCCTTCCTTATGCAAAAAGTAGTCTCATTTGCAACAACAGAAGCTGCAATAAAGAAAGGGCATTTTGCATTTGTGCACACAACTATGATGCTGTCATTGCAGTTTTTGTGGAACTCATAATTCCTATTCTGAGTTATGTGCAATGTTTGAATTGCTCTCCTAAACTGATACACATTGAGGAAACAAAGTTTTCCGCAAAACTGCTCCTCTGGGTTCTCTCTCTCCTCACTGTACCAGATCCTTGGCAAAGATCTCACTGATCTGCTCTTCCTTCCATTGGGCAGAACAAATTGTACTTCCTCAGCTCCATCATCATATTCCTGCTTCAAAACACCAAGATCTGGCTCCTCATCTGATGATGGTGCCCAAACATCCTCAAATCTCTGTTCCAAGCTAGAATGTGACCTCTCTGTTGGCCCTTTTCTAGCTTTCTTCTTCTTTGTAGGCACCTCTTGCTGCTCCACCTGCTCATCTTGCTCCACCTGCTCCTCTTGCTCCACCTCTACATGTTGCCCTTCCTCATCTTCATCATACAGTTCATCCACATCAGTGTCTCCATCAAAATGAATGAGTGGATCCTCTCTTTGCTTCCTCATCTCATTAAGCCTCTGAAGATAGTCCTCATCTACATCCAGATCTGAATCATCTTCAGTTAGAAGAATTGGTAGCTTCTGCTTAACCTTATTTACATGCTCAGCTGCAATCTTATGTTTCCTAAATTTGGCAATCTTTGTTCTCCTCTTCAACTCCATTAATGTCTCCAGTTCATCCTGATCTGCTGCATTGGATTGGTCCATGGCAGCATTTGTATCCAGATCATGGTTTGTGCTCTGTTGTGTAGTGTAGAACTGCAATGGCTCTGGCTGACTCTGTATTATACTTTTTGGTGGTGATCTTAAGAGAACACCAGAAGGATTTACTACATACACAGGGTTCTCTCCTATATGGCTCAAAGGAACCTGCTCCTCAACCAGATAGCCTGAGTTCAAATCTGCAGGTCTTGGATCAGTGCCCCTAACCACTGTCAAGTTCACTACATGCTGATCATTGTTAGCAATATGGTCAAGCATTTCATCCACCTTATCATCATCACAAATTTCATCCATTCCTGTAATCCCCACACCAGGATCCCTCACAAAATACATGAAATCATTAAGCCCATATCCCTCTGTCTCTATTAGGGCAACCAAATTATAATATGTTATGTCTGAAATGCAAACTGATCTCTCCAAGTTGTCTCTATCATGGAAGTGCATTCTAACTTCCCAAACATCATCGCTCAAACTACACACAAATAATTAAAATAGCTTAATTAATAGAGCACCAAAACAGAGCACCAATGTACTGTAAAAAATGCATAATTCCTAAAACAGAGCACTAAAACAGAGCACCAATGTATTGTAAAAAAATGCATAATTCCTAAAACAAAGCACTAAAACAGAGTAATCAACATTATAATTGCTACAATACAGTACAGTACAGTACACTCTGAAAACAACAAACACCTTCTGAAAACCACTGCCAAGTTCTGAAAACCAGTCAACTTCACTGTCAAACCAATGCAAACTGATCTCTCCAAGTACAGTACCCTGCTAACTACTCTGCTGACTACATCATCAACTAGCTACTCTGTTAACTACTCTGTCAACTAGCTACTCTGTTAACTACAAATCAACCGCAACTAAATCACAATTAAGAGAGCACCAATTAACAGTGCCAAAAAACCTAACCCTAACCCTATAATCGATCTACATGAAGAGGGAAGAGGGAAGAGGGAAGAGGGAAGAGGAAACTCACTAGACGCCGCCGAATGACGAGGCAATCCGGTGACTCTCCGATGGAATCTCCTTCACTGCCCCGGCCCAAGATCTTACCGCCGCATATTCGAGACAGTGCTGGGGGCTCTGGCTGGGGCTGCTCGTATCCGACGGCCAGCTAGGGTTTGAGCTCCCGCATATATCTCCCACAGGTGGACCATCGTTTCCAACGCCGGCAGACCCGCCGTAGTCCCCGCCTGCGCCGCTAGCCGTCGCCATGACTGAGAGGAGAGAGTGTGGGGGAGGAAAAGAGAGTGAGAGGAGCGGACCGGGCGGGGTACGGCTCGAAGACTAAGCGGCCCGGCTCGAACCGGTGCGCCAGCGGCGTGTAATGCCGTCTAACGACGTTGCCGTGTGAACAGTGCTGCCACGTCGATGGATGCAGGCCCCCTTGTCATAAACGCACTTAAAACGGTCCAAACAAGCAACTAGTGTTTTTTGCAAAAAATTATGAAAAAAATTAGTGCTTTTTGGCACAATTTCGTATATGTGTGGTACGTGCAAACCTAGCCTGAAGTGTCGATGTTTTTTGCAATTCACTCACCGAAAGCGGAAGCGTTAAGTAACGCGGTTGATGTAGTCGAACGTCTTCACGATCCAACCGATCAAGTACCGAACGCACGGCACCTCCGCGATCTGCACACGTACAGCTCGCTGACGTCCCTCGAACTCTTGATGCAGCCGAGGCCGAGGGAGAGTTTCGTCAGCACGACGACGTGGTGACGGTGATGATGAAGTTATCGACGCAGGGCTTCGCCTAAGCACTGCAACGATATGACCGAGGTCTGTTTCTGTGGAGGGGGGCACCGCACACGGCTAAGAGAAACTTTTGTGTGTCTTTGGGGTGCCCCCTTCCCACGTATATAAAGGGGGGAGGGAGGAGGAGGCCGGCCAGGGGAGGAGGCGCGCCATGGGGGGGGGGCAATCCTACTCCAAGTAGGATTCGGCCCCCCTTTCCTATTCCAACAAGGAGAAGGGGGAAGGAGAGGGAGGAGAGAAGGAAAGGGGGCCCGACCTCCTAGTCCAATTTGGTTTGGGCTAGGGGGGAGGTGCCACACCTTGGCCTGCCTCCTCTCTTCCACCAATAGGCCCATGAGGCCCAATAACCCCCGGGGGGTTCCGGTAACCCCCCGGTACTCCGGAAAATATCCGATACACCTCGGAACTATTCCGGTGTCCGAATATAGTCTTCCAATATATCAAACTTTATGTCTCGACCATTTCGAGACTCCTCGTCATGTCCGCGATTTCATCCGGGACTCCGAACTACCTTCGGTACATCAAAACACATAAACTCATAATACCGATCGTAATCGAACGTTAAGCGTGCGGACCCTACGGGTTCGAGAACTATGTAGACATGACCGAGACTCATCTCCGGTCAATAACCAATAGCGGAATCTGGATGCTCATATTGGCTCCCACATATTCTACGAAGATCTTTATCTTTGTCATCGGTATGTTACTTGCCCGAGATTCGATCGTCGGTATCACTATAACTAGTTCAATCTTGTTACCGGCAAGTCTCTTTACTCGTTCCGTAATGCAGCATCCCGTAACTAACTTATTAGTTACATTGCTTGCAAGGCTTATAGTGATGTGCATTACCGGGAGGGCCCAGAGATACCTCTCCGACAATCGGAGTGACAAATTCTAATCTCGATCTATGCCAACTCAACAAACACCATCGGAGACACCTGTAGAGCATCTTTATAATCACCCAGTTACATTGTGACGTTTGATAGCACACTAAGTGTTCCTCCGGTACTCGGGAGTTGCATAATCTCATAGTCATAGGAACATGTATAAGTCATGAAGAAAGCAATAGCAATAAACTAAAAGATCATAGTGCTAAGCTAACGGATGGGTCATGTCAATCACATCATTCTCTAATAATGTGATCCCGTTCATCAAATGACAACTAATGTCTATGGCTAGTAAACTTAACCATCTTTGATTAACGATCTAGTCAAGTAGAGGCATACTAGTGACACTTTGTTTGTCTATGTATTCACACATGTACTAAGTTTCTGGTTAATACAATTCTAGCATGAACAATAAACATTTATCATGATATAAGGAAATATAAATAACAAATTTATTATTGCCTCTAGGGCATATTTCCTTCAGTCTCCCATTTGCACTAGAGTCAATAATCCAGATTACACCGTAATGATTCTAACACCCATGGAGTCTTGGTGCTCATCATGTTTTGCTCGTGAGAGAGGCTTAGTCAACCGGTCTGCAACATTCCGATCCGTATGTATTTTGAAAATCTGTATGTCTCCCCCTTGACTTGATCGCGGATGGAATTGAAGCATCTCTTGATGTGCTTGGTTCTCTTGTGAAATCCGGAGTTCCTTTGCCAAGGCAATTGCACCAGTATTGTCACAAAAGATTTTCATTGGACCCGATGCACTAGGTATGACACCTAGATCGGATATGAACTCCTTCATCCAGACTCCTTCATTTGCTGCTTCTGAAGCAGCTATGTACTCTGCTTCACACGTAGATCCCGCCACGACGCTTTGCTTAGAACTGCACCAACTGACAGCTCCATCGTTCAATATAAATATGTATCCGGTTTGTGACCTAGAGTCATCTGGATCAGTGTCAAAGCTTGCATCGACATAACCATTTACGACCAGCTCTTTGTCACCTCCATAAACGAGAAACATATCCTTAGTCCTTTTCAGGTATTTCAGGATGTTCTTGAACGCTGTCCAGTGATCCACTCCTGGATTACTTTGGTACCTCCCTGCTAAACTAATAGCAAGGCACACATCAGGTCTGGTACACAACATTGCATACATGATAGAACCTATGGCTGAAGCATAGGGAATGACTTTCATTTTCTCTCTATCTTCTGCAGTGGTCGGGCATTGAGTCTGACTCAACTTCACACCTTGTAACACAGGCAAGAACCCTTTCTTTGCTTGATCCATTTTGAACTTCTTCAAAACTTTATCAAGGTATGTGTTTTGTGAAAGTCCAATTAAGCGTCTTGATCTATCTCTATAGATCTTAATGCCTAATATATAAGCAGCTTCACCGAGGTCTTTCATAGAAAAACTTTTATTCAAGTATCCTTTTATGCTATCCAGGAATTCTATATCATTTCCAATCAACAATATGTCATCCACATATAATATTAGAAATGCTACAGAGCTCCCACTCACTTTCTTGTAAATACAGGCTTCTCCAAAAAGTCTGTATAAAACCATATGCTTTGATCACACTTTCAAAATAATTATTCCAACTCCGAGATGCTTGCACCAGTCCATAAATGGATCGCTGGAGCTTGCACACTTTGTTAGCATCCTTTGGATCGATAAAACCTTTGGCTTGCATCATATACAACTCTTCTTCCAGAAATCCATTCAGGAATGCAGTTTTGACATCCATTTGCCAAATTTCATAATCATAAAATGCGGCAATTGCTAACATGATTTGGACGGACTTAAGCATTGCTACGGGTGATAAGGTCTCATCGTAGTCAACTCCTTGAACTTGTCGAAAACCTTTCGCAACAAGTCAAGCTTTGTAGAGAGTAACATTATCGTCTGCGTCTGTCTTCTTCTTGAAGATCCATTTATTCTCTATGGCTTGCCGATCATCGGGCAAGTCAACCAAAGTCCACACTTTGTTCTCATACATGGATCCCATCTCAGATTTCATGGCCCAGAATCTGGGCTCATCATCGCTTCCTCATAGTTTTTAGGTTCGTCATGGTCAAGTAACATGACCTCCAGAACAGGATTACCGTACCACTCTGGTGCGGATCTTACTCTGGTTGACCTACGAGGTTCTGTAGTAACTTGATCAGAAGTTTCATGATCATCATCATTAGCTTCCTCACTAATCGGTGTAGGAATCACAGGAACTGATTTCTGTGATGAACTACTTTCCAATAAGGGAGCAGGTACAGTTACCTCATCAAGTTCTACTTTCCTCCCACTCACTTCTTTTGAGAGAAACTCCTTTAGAAAGGATCCATTCTTAGCAACGAATATCTTGCCTTCGGATCTGTGATAGAAGGTGTACCCAACAGTCTCCTTTGGGTATCCTATGAAGACACATTTCTCCGATTTGGGTTCAAGCTTATCAGGTTGAAGCTTTTTCACATAAGCATCGCAGCCCCAAACTTTAAGAAACGACAACTTGGGTTTCTTGCCAAACCACAGTTCATATGGTGTCGTCTCAATGGATTTAGATGGTGCCTTATTTAACGTGAATGTAGCCGTCTCTAAAGCATAACCCCAAAATGTTAGCGGTAAATCAGTAAGAGACATCATAGATCGCACCATATCTAATAAAGTGCGATTACGACGTTCGGACACACCATTACGCTGTGGTGTTCCGGGTGGCGTGAGATGCAAAACTATTCTGCATTGTTTCAAATGAAGACCAAACTCGTAACTCAAATATTCTCCTCCACGATCAGATCGTAGAAATTTTATTTTCTTGTTACGATGATTTTCCAGTTCACTCTGAAATCCTTTGAACTTTTCAAATGTTTCAGACTTATGTTTCATTAAGTAGATATACCCATATCTGCTCAAATCATCTGTGAAGGTTAGAAAATAACGATACCCGCCGCGAGCCTCAACACTCATCAGACCGCATACATCAGTATGTATTATTTCCAACAAGTCTGTTGCTCGCTCCATTGTTCCGGAGAACGGAGTCTTAGTCATCTTGCCCGTGAGGCATGGTTCGCAAGCATCAAGTGATTCCAAAAGCCCATCAACATGGAGTTTCTTCATGCACTTTACACCAATATGACCTAAACGGCAGTGCCATAAATTAGTTGCACTATCATTATTAAACTTAATCTTTTGGCTTCAATACTATGAATATGTGTGTCACTACTATCGAGATTCAACAAAAATAGACCACTCATCAAGGGTGCATGACCATAAAAGATATTACTCATATAAATAGAACAACCATTATTCTCTGATTTAAATGAATAACCGTCTCGCATCAAACAAGATCCAGATATAATCTTCATGCTTAACGCTGGCACCAAATAACAATTATTCAGGTCTAAAACTAATCCCGAAGGTAGATGTAGAGGTAGCATGCCGACGGCGATCACATCGAACTTGCAAATATGAGCAACAGAACCAGTATCAAATACCCAGGCACTACTGCGAGAATTAGTAAGGTACACATCAATAATATGTATATCAAATATACCTTTCACTTTGCCATCCTTCTTATCCGCCAAATACTTGGGGCAATTCCGCTTCCAGTGACTAGTCCCTTTGCAGTAGAAGCACTCAGTCTCAGGCTTAGGACCAGACTTGGGCTTTTTCACTTGAGCAGCAACTTGCTTGCCGTTCTTCTTGAAGTTCCCCTTCTTCCCTTTGCACTTTTTCTTGAAACTAGTGGTCTTGTTGACCATCAACACTTGATGCTCCTTCTTGATTTCTACCTCGGCAGCCTTTAGCATTGCGAAGAGCTCGGGAATTGTCTTATCCATCCCTTGCATATTATAGTTCATCACGAAGCTTTTGTAGCTTGGTGGCAGTGATTGAAGAACTCTGTCAATGACACTATCAACCGGAAGATTAACTCCCAGTTGAGTCAAGTGATTATGGTACCCAGACATTTTGAGTATATGTTCACTAACAGAACTATTCTCCTCCATTTTGTAGCTGTAGAACTTATTGGAGACTTCATATCTCTCAATCCGGGCATTTGCTTGAAATATTAACTTCAACTCCTGGAACGTCTCATATGCTCCATGACGTTCAAAACGTCGTCGAAGTCCCGGTTCTAAGCCGTAAAGGATGGCACACTGAACTATCGAGTAGTCATCAACTTTGCTCTGCCAGGCGTTCACAACGTCTGGTGTTGCTCCTACAACGGGTCTTGCACCTAGCGGTGCTTCCAAGACGTAATTCTTCTGTGCAGCAATGAGGATAATCCTCAAGTTACGGACCCAGTCCGTGTAGTTGCTACCATCATCTTTCAACTTAGCTTTCTCTAGGAACACATTAAAATTCAAAGGAACAGTAGCACGGGCCATTGATCTACAACAACATAGACATGCAAAATACTATCAGGTACTAAGTTCATGATAAATTAAAGTTCAATTAATCATATTACTTAAGAACTCCCACTTAGATAGACATCCCTCTAATCATCTAAGTGATCACGTGATCCAAATCAACTAAACCATGTCCGATCATCACGTGAGATGGAGTAGCTTTCAATGGTGAACATCACTATGTTGATCATATCTACTATATGATTCACGCTCGACCTTTCAGTCTCAGTGTTCCGAGGCCATATCTGCATATGCTAGGCTCGTCAAGTTTAACCCGAGTATTCTGCGTGTGCAAAATTGGCTTGCACCCGTTGTATGTGAACGTAGAGCTTATCACACCCGACCATCACGTGGTGGCTCGGCACGACGAACTGTCGCAACAGTGCATACGCAGGGAGAACACTTGTACCTTGAAATTTAGTGAGAGATCATCTTATAATGCTATCGCCGTACTAAGCAAAATAAGATGCATAAAGGATAAACATCACATGCAATCAATATAAGTGATATGATATAGCCATCATCATCTTGTGCCTTTGATCTCCATCTCCAAAGCACCGTCATGATCACCATCGTCACTGGCTTGACACCTTGATCTCCATCGAAGCATCGTTGTCGTCTCGCCAACTATTGTTACTACGACTATCGCCACCGCTTAGTGGTAAAGTAAAGCAATTATATGGCGATTGCATTTCATACAATAAAGCAACAACCATATGGCTCCTGCCAGTTAACGATAACTATTACAAAACATGATCATCTCATACAACAAATTATATATCATCACGTCTTGACCATATCACATCACAGCAAGCCCTGCAAAAACAAGTTAGACGTCCTCTACTTTGTTGTTGCAAGTTTTACGTGGCTGCTACGGGCTTTTAGCAAGAACCGTTCTTACCTACGCATCAAAACCACAACGATTTTTCGTCAAGTGTGATGTTTTAACATTCAACAAGGACCGGGCATAGTCACACTCGATTCCACTAAAGTTGGAGAAACAGACACCCACTAGCCACCTGTGTGCAAAGCACGGCGGTAGAACCAGTCTCATGAACGCGGTCATGTAATGTCGGTCTGGGCCGCTTCATCTAACAATACCGCCGAATCAAAGTATGACATGCTGGTAAGCAGTATGACTATTATCGCCCACAACTCTTTGTGTTCTAGTCGTGCATATAACATCTACGCATAGACCTAGCTCGGATGCCACTGTTGGGGAATGTAGTATTTCAAATTTTTTCCTACGATCACGTAAGATCTATCTAGGAGAAGCATAGCAACGAGCGGGGAGAGTGTGTCCACGTACCCTCGTAGACCACAAGCGGAAGAGTTAAGTAACGCGGCTGATGTAGTCGAATGTCTTCACGATCAAACCGATCAAGTACCGAACGCACATCACCTCCGCGATCTGCACACGTAAAGCTCGGTGACGTCCCTCGAACTCTTGATCCAGCTGAGGCCGAGGGAGAGTTTCGTCAGCACGACGGCGTGGTGACGGTGATGATGAAGTTACCGGCGCATGGCTTCGCCTAAGCACTGCAACGATACGACCGAGGTGTGTTTCTGTGGAGGGGGCATCGCACACGGCTAAGAGAAACTTTTGTGTGTCTTTGGGGTGCCCCCTTCCCACGTATATAAAGGGGGAGAGAGGAGGAGGCCAGCCAGGGGAGGAGGCGCGCCATGGGGGGCAATCCTACTCCAAGTAGGATTCGGCCCCCCCTTTCCTATTCCAACAAGGAGAAGGGGAAGGAGAGGGAGGAGAGAAGGAAAGGGGGGCCGCCCCCCTAGTCCAATTTGGTTTGGGCTAGGGGGGCACGCGCCACACCTTGGCCTGCCTCCTCTCTTCCAGCAATAGGCCCATGAGGCCCAATAACCCCCCCGGGGGTTCCGGTAACCCCCCGGTACTCCGGAAAATATCCGATACACCTCGGAACTATTCCAGTGTCCGAATATAGTCTTCCAATATATCAATCTTTATGTCTCGACCATTTCGAGACCCCTCGTCATGTCCGTGGTCTCATCCGGGACTCCGAACTACCTTCGGTACATCAAAACACATAAACTCATAATACCGATCGTCATCGAACGTTAAGCGTGCGGACCCTACGGGTTCGAGAACTATGTAGAGATGACCGAGACTCATCTCCGGTCAATAACCAATAGCGGAACCTGGATGCTCATATTGGCTCCCACATATTCTACGAAGATCTTTATCTGTCATCGGTATGTTACTTGCCCGAGATTCGATCGTCGGTATCACTATACCTAGTTCAATCTCGTTACCGGCAAGTCTCTTTACTCGTTCTGTAATGCATCATCCCGTAACTAACTTATTAGTTACATTGCTTGCAAGGCTTATAGTGATGTGCATTACCGAGAGGGCCCAGAGATACCTCTCCGACAATCGGAGTGACAAATCCTAATCTCGATCTATGCCAACTCAACAAACACCATCGGAGACACCTGTAGAGCATCTTTATAATCACCCAGTTACGTTGTGACGTTTGATAGCACACTAAGTGTTCCTCCGGTATTCTGGAGTTGCATAATCTCATAGTCATAGGAACATGTATAAGTCATGAAGAAAGCAATAGCAATAAACTAAACGATCATAGTGCTAAGCTAACGGATGGGTCATGTCAATCACATCATTCTCTAATGATGTGATCCCGTTCATCAAATGACAACTAATGTCTATGGCTAGGAAACTTAACCATCTTTGATTAACGAGCTAGTCAATTAGAGGCATACTAGTGAAACTCTTTTTGTCTATGTATTCACAAATGTACTAAGTTTCTGGTTAATACAATTCTAGCATGAATAATAAACATTTATCATGATATAAGGAAATATAAATAACAACTTTATTATTGCCTCTAGGGCATATTTCCTTTAGTGGGTGCTAGTGCCCGCACCGCCGGTCAGCACGCGCATTCCGAAATTGGAGGCGCGCGCCACGCGCCGCGAGAGGTACCGTGCATGGGAGAGAGAGGCGGCGGAGCAGTCCGCGCACCGCCACCGCAGGAAGCAGGCGGAGCCCGACGAGGACTGATGACCCACAAGTATAGGGGATCAATCGTAGTCCTTTCGATAAGTAAGAGTGTCAAACCCATCGAGGAGCAGAAGAAAATGTTAAACGGTTTTCAGTAAGGTATTTTCTGCAGGCATTAAAATTATCGGTAACAGCTAGTTTGATAGCAAGGTCATTTGTAACGAGCAACAAGTAGTAACGGCAACAAAGGTGCACCAAGGTAGCTCAATCTTTTTTGTAGCAAAGGACATGCCGTAACGGTCTCTCATAATAAGCAAAGCGTTCTTGAGGACACACGGAAATTTTATCTAGTCACTTTCATCATCACTACAAAAAAAAATACACTTCCGTGATGATACGTGTTTGTCACAGTAGGTCACGTTTTCTGTCATGCATGTACATCCATGACAATTGTATGACAGAATCAAGATAGTCATACCTGTGCTGTCGTAGAAGTGTTACATGACATTACCAAAATTATCATCACGGAAGTGTCCACTTCCATGACGATAAATTGCGCGTCACAAAAGTGCTTTCGTCAAGGGTGACCGACACGTGGCATCCACCGTAAGGGGTCACCGTTAAGCTATCGGGTCCGGTTTTGGATCCGATAACCCGTTAACAGCCCAGACCAATGGGAAATTTCCACGTGTAAAATTCTGATTGGCCAGAGGAAACACGTGTCAGCTTGTCAGTGGGTCAGATAGGCGCCTATGATATGTCGACACGTGCGACGGCCACCACCGGCCCATTTAGCTTACAAAGGCCGGCCCGTTTGACTTGGTCAAAAGTTAGCGGGCTGGCCCATGAAAAGCCTATTAACGGTCTCTTCGCAAATAGCCCATTTTACAGCCCGGTAACTCACGGCCCGTTAGGGCCTACTCGAAATCGGCCCAACAACGTCATGTGGGCCGTCGAATATAACACTAGCCCGTTTCACTTTCGGCCCATGTATGGCCCACGACGACTTTCGGCCCATATGAGGCCTTCGTTTCTTTAGTCCCTTTAAAGGACCAAAGTGACTCTAGCCCGGAATGAACAATAAATTTCTTTGTACCCGTTAACGGCCCATGATTCACATGGGCCGTTTCCAGCCCTTGTTAGCTTTCGACCTACTGACGGCCCATACATTCTTGGGCTCCTTTCCGGCCCTCGATTATTTCCGGCCCGTTACTGGCCTGTTCCCCTAATGGGCCAAATTCGGCCCGTGGCAAGAGTCGACCCATTTCTGGCCTGTTAATCGTTGTGCCGTTTCCAGCCCGTCCTATATTCTGGCCCATTAACGACCCGTTATGCCTGTGACTGAATTAAGCCTTTGCTGTCCTCCGGCCTGTTAACGGCCCGTTACCGTGCTGGGCCGATACCAATTACGCCCGTTTACGACCCATGTAGACCCATTTATCCGACGGCCCGAGGCCCACCGATTCTATGGCCGTGTTGGAGGCCCATTTAAAGACGACCCGTAGGAGTCCCATGGATCCTACGGCCCGTAGCAGGGTCATGGTTACCACGGTCCGTATATGGCCCATGGTTGTTGCGGCCACTAGCAAACCAGGGAAAAAGAAGACTAGGAAATAAATAAGCTCGAAACTAACGCTAGGCTATTAAGGCAATTGCACAGATTACATCCACTGGGCATCAAAGATCACCACTAGTGAAAATATAGGGAACACCCTACACTATACAAAAATGGCTTGCTGTTTTCTTCAGCCGGTGGCTGCACGTTAAGAACAAATTTTGTATCACAACAAAACAAATTACAACTATAAAACAAAAGGAAGGTTGGCATAAAAGTTAGCAGTCTGGCAGATAAATGCACCACCAGAAGTTCAGAAGCTCAGTTCATTTGACCTAACTGTTACGTTTTCATGCTATATTGTCCGATGGAGCACCATAACCTTCGCCTTCATTTCTCCTAGGCTCCTGAACAACATAGCAAATGTCTGATAGTCTGGTTTCAAAACCATGCATATGTTGACGACATCGAACAATGTCTGTCCTTGTTTCACAAAGAGTCTCTGTTAGGGAACGGATTTGTGTCTGGAGCACAGATATAAATCGTTTTGAGCTTGCATATCTTGATCATGAGGCAGTTTGGACGAGATTGCCTTAACAACCAACCCAGTATTACGCAGGAACGTGCTTTTGGCACTGTTAGTGGACAGGTACCGACCCACTGCAGCAAGAGCTGACATTGCGGTTATAGTTTCCTCGCCACCTTCAGAAGGTGGCGGTTCCACACTTTTTTCCATAGCTTGCTGAAAAGTTGAGTTTTTACATTAGTAGTACAAGAACAGAAGATATTAAGGAGGCAGCAAAACTAAACAAAATAGCTTTGGTCTATATACAGAACTTATTCTGGTGAACCCATGTAAAATATTAGTTGTATTTTACTGCAAAGTACATAATAAAACCAGGTTCCAAACATATGACCATGTACCATGGCTAATGTATTGTCTATTTTTTCACATTGTATTGACAGTTAAGGATAAAGAGACAAAGTTTATAATACGGTAAGCATAGTATGTCATCATTCATATCACAAGACAACTGAGAACAGACAAACAGGCAATTGTAACATTGTGTGGGCAAGTCCAGCACAGAACTAAATTACAGGTCAAGATCAAAGGAACATCACTCCTCTCTTTTAAACCTTGTAAGGTGCAATGATACGCTAAGACAATTGTGTATAAAATTGAAAAGAGTAATAGACATTGGCTGCAAACCATGCAGTTCAAGGCACAAGTCAGAGTAAGTAGTAGTTAAAAGGCATGAGGATTAAGGACTTACAACAACGGCTTTGACTGGTGTAGTCATGCCCTTCGTCTTGCTGGTGTGATAGTCCTTGAAGATTTCCACAACATTTGGTTCAGGTACTTTTTGGTCCTTGTGGGCTTTCCTCTGCATTTGGAACAAGTCAATATAGATCTGATAATATGGTACAGCAAAAAGAGTGAAACAGTAGCTAATTACAAGAGCCTCGCAGTGTGCAATATAGCTACGAGATCCCGTCGTCTGTTGGAATTTCACTTTCGTACGGTTGGCCTTGTTCTTTGAACAGTTCACCTACAAGAAGATAGATTTGTGTGGCACATGCGTAAATAGGACTTCAACATGTGATCTGATCACATATATATAATGTACCTGATACTTCGGATCAGACCAGTGTTTAACGAGGCCTCTCCAGTCTTCATCCGATATATTTTCCACTGGAGATGTTTGGGCAAGTTCACTGTTAGCCTTGCCTTCAAAGTGAGTTTTCCTCAAGTTATACCGATACTGTCGCAAAGCAGACTTGAAAACATGGGTGCAAGCTTGTCTGGTTGCATCATCTTGGCTATCCAACTTGAACCTCATCTGTTGAAAATTATGGGAGTCTCATTATCAGCAACCTAGAAAGTATTGGACAGAGCAAGACGATATTACTAGTTTCCATACATAACCATACTTATAGATAAATGGTCGAGGAAGGTGTTGAACTGGGTTTCGTCTTTGTCATTCCTGTACTGAATCTATGTTGGGAGGATACGTACATGACACCTAACGGCAACCGCTGCCTCAGATACTAACTTGGCCGACTCTGTAGCATCACGTGGCCTTTTTAAACCTGCCTCAAAACGGATCTCCATTCTTCCTCCTCTAGATTTAGTTAACCTATCGAGCATTATCCCTGATGTTTGTTTCCTCTTGCGCCTAGGTGCTAGTCCAACAACAAACATAGGAAGTGTTAGTGTACATCAAACCGTGAGACTACATATAAAGAAGCATGCAACTGTAACTTGACTCCAGCAACTACCTTCTTGCTGTTGAAGCTCACAAAGTTCATCTGATCTTGCCAACTCATCTTGTGTCAAGAGTGCTTGGGAGGTAGTGTCAGGTGGCAAGGGAGCTTGGGAACGTGCTGCTAGCTGAGTTGACCAACGAGTAAATCGTGCAGCTGGTGATACTGTGGAAGGTGTTGCAACAACTAGGGATGTCTCTGCTTGTTTGGTGGCAGCTATTTGTTTCTGTTTGGCTTGTTCTGCAGCTCGTGTAACACGGGATACCTTGTCGGTACAATTTTCCGCTGGACTTTGACCTTCTATTGCACCATTAGTACCAGCAGAATCTGCAGGATTGTTCCGCTTCCCTTTCCCTGTCGTTCTGTGTTGCTTCCTCTTTCTCTGTGCCATGTTAAGTCAAGCCGACAAGAAAAATAAATAACAATTTAGTTCTTCAGAACAAATTGATGTGTGATACAAACGAACTGAACTTTGATGTTAGACAACCACATGATAGGAGGATGTAATATGTACGAAAAACAGGACGACATGAGATAACCAGAACTATGATGTGTAAACTAAGCAGAAGACATTTCACTAAATTAGAAGCAATGCAATGGAAGGTAGACACCATATGAAAGATGCTACAAATATCGCTATGCCAAGTTAACAGTGTTTCATCATAAATGCCGTTTAAACAAATGTGAAGCAGTACAAGAAATAAATCATATGCAAGATGCAAACAACATCACACTACCAAGTTAAAGGTCTCTCGTCATTAGTGCCATTGCATATTCACAGCTTATGACGTGTAAACTAAGGAGAAGGCATTTCAACAAATTAGAAGCAATGAAAGCTAGACACCATATGAAAGATGCAACGAATATCACTCTACCAAGTTAAAACTGTCTCGTCATAAGTGCCATTTCAACAAATTAGAAGTAGTACAAGCTAGAAAAGAATGCGAGGTGTAACCTATATCACACTCCCAAGTCAAAGTTGCAGGTTACACAACAGTAGTACTTTGATGTAAGAACATGGTGTGATAGACATATATTGCATGTTCTAGAAACAGGAACACATGTCTTAGTCACAAGTATAATGTGTAAAGTAAGCAGATGAAATTCAAAAAAATTAGAAGCAATACAAGCTAGACATCATACATAACATGCAACCACATATAACAGTGCCAAGTTAGAGGGAGCACCTGTGATGGTGCACTAGGGGAGACGTGCTCATCACCAACACAACTACGTTGAGTGTCTATGCATGTGTTGTCTTGGAAATCATCTTGGGGGGATGGAGGAGTAGAATCTGTAGAGGCCCTCCGTTTGGAAGGAGCACCTTCATCCGCTGCCTTGCTAACTTCCTTCTGCTGTATTGATTTTGAATTGTCAAGTAAAACCGACAAGAAAAAGCAATAAAATTCGCTCTTCAGAACTCATTCGTGCATGATAGTGACAATAACTACTTTGATGTAAGGCAAACACATGATTCCAGGATGGACTAATCCGAAAAACGGGACGACATGGCATATTCACAACTGTTTGTGTAAACTAAGCAGAAACCATTTCAACAAATAAGAAGCAATGCAAGCTGGACACCACATGAAAGATGCAACCAATATGACTCTGCCAAGTTAAAAGCGTCCCATCATAAATGGCATTTCAACAAATTAGAAGCAGCACATGCTATAAATCATATGAAAGATGCAACTAATATCACACTGCATATACTAAAGGTGTCTCGTCATATTGATTTATGCGGGATACAAAAAAACAATAGTTTTATGTAAGGACATGCTTAATAGACAAACGTACTATGTACTAAAAACAGGAAGGCATGCCACATTAACAAGTATAATGTATAAACTAAGCAGAATAGCACGTGCAATTTAACCGGATTGGAAGAATTACAATCTAGACACCATATGCTACATGCAACCACATATCACGCTGCCAAGTTAGAGCAAGCACCTGCGATGCTAGTGTAGGGGAAATGCGGTAATCAACTATAGAGCTACGTTCACTATCTTCATCTAGCCTTGTCGTTTCTTGAGAATCATGTGGGGAGGCTGATGCTGCATTCTTTAAATGAGGATCTTTTATCATAGTAGTCCACTGGCCTGACTACCTCATCATAAGTGATTGATGAGGGATACACAAGAACATTAGTTTGATGTAAGAACATGGTTAATAGACAAATGTACTTGTATGTACCAAAAATAGGAAGGCATGTCATATTCAAAGGTATAGTGTGTAAGCTAAGCAGATGCAATTTAACCAAATTGGAAGCAATACAAGCTAGACATCCGGTTGGAGTGGTGAGCATGATCATCTAGGACCTGAGAGCCTGGTGGGAGGCAGGCTGCTTCGCCACCATCGTGGCTTTTTAGTTGGCTTCCAGGTGATGCATGTCTGTGCTGGGCTTGTCACTGGCTCGGCCAGTGCCCTGACTAGCTATTTGACTTCTGGTGCTCCCGGGATGGTGGTTCATGTAAAAAATATCTTTCCTTATCTTAATAAAGACTGACTTCGGCCTTTCGAATACAAGCTAGACACCATATGCAACATGTAACAACATATGACACCATGAAGTTAAAGAAAGCACCTGGGATGGTGGTTCAAGGTGAGCAAGATCATCAACTCCAGAGCTACATTTACCGTCTCCATCTGTTGAACATCCAACCTTTAAAGCGAAAACACGTGTCTTGCCTGCCCGCGAAGCAAGCAGGAGCAACTTCTCTCTTTTATTTCGTGCTTCTGTCATGGCAGAGTCTGAAGTACCCATGCATAAAAACACAATAGTGAGAGTATGGCTGAAGTGTGGGCAGAACTAGTGCATTGTAAAAGTAGAAGATAGCAGGTGGCTAAAAAATAAATGAAAGGAGACATATGATAGCTCTACAACATTGCATGGCAAACAAAATTAGATTCTACTCCGTATGATTTTGTAATATATGAGCACGGGGATGGCTGGGAAATGCAGGTACTCCTCCAGCTCACCACCACATGTGGTCCTATCAAAATAACAGTCGACTGAAAATAAATAGGTCAGTCGATTTTTTTATGAACCGTCCGATCTATAAGGAACGGGCAGATGGCCTTCGTCTACCTCCCGCCAGTCACTGTTGACGATCTTTCTCGAACCGCCAGCGACCACCGACCCAGACCCCTGCCTCCACCGCCCCGCCCTCCCCTCGACCTCACACCACCACCGTGCTTGGCAGCGCCACCAGGCTATCCGTTTAATCCCGGCCGACCTCTAGATCGGGCGCCAGCAGCTCTAGGCCCCACACGCCCCTAAGATAAACACCAAGGCGTTGCTTCCCCGGCGTAATAGGCGGACTAGCGTCTGTTACGCCGGGGAATGCTTCCATTAATTGGGAACCAACTGACCAGGAATTGAAATCCAGGGGGGCGACGGACCTCTAGCTAAGATGAAATAGTATATGAGTAGAAACCTTGTGCATCGCGAGTAACTAGGAACATCTAGTATCAAGAAGAAGTGGTCAACTAGTGTCTTTTGTGGGATGAATACCGTGCAAGCAGACACGTAATATTTCATGAATAAGGGAAGAGGAATACCATTTCCAGTTGCCAGTGTGGTCGCCTCCACATGTCGCGCCGATCTTCTTCTTTTTGCCAGGGAAACCGATGTTTTGGAGGAGGGTGCAGGCTTGGACGAATCCACGGCCAAATTGTTGATTGTCTTGCCGTGGCCGTATGTCGGCGGAGGGGAAGCAGATCCAAGGCGGTGAAGGACGGCGTAGCAGGAACAACTCTGGTGCGGTGGACGGTGGAGAAGTTGGAGCGGCAGCGGTGAGGCGCATGACAGCGTGGTTGAACTGGCTCGGGTACAGACGAATCGGCCTCGGCTTCAACTACTAGCCTTGGAGGGCATTGCGGTTGAGGTTGCGGTGGACGACGACGTCGGGGTATCGGCTCCGGCGTGATGGAGGAGGGCGGCGGTTGTCGGTGTCAAAACTGGCGGATCTCGGGTAGGAGGTCCCGAACTGTGCGTCTAAGGCGGATGGTAACAGGAGGCGGGGGACACGATGTTACCCAGGTTCGGGCCCTCTCGATGGAGGTAATACCCTACTTCCTGCTTGATTGATCTTGATGATATGAGTATTACAAGAGTTGATCTACCACGAGATCATAGAGGCTAAACCCTAGAAGCTAGCCTATGGTATGATGATCGTTGTCCTACGGACTAAACCCTTCGGTTTATATAGACACCGGAGGGGGCTAGGGTTACACAGAGTCGGTTACAAGGGAGGAGATCTACATATCCGTATTGCCAAGCTTGCCTTCCACGCCAAGGAGAGTCCCATCCGGACACGGGACGAAGTCTTCAATCTTGTATCTTCATAGTCCAACAGTCCGGCTAAAGGATATAGTCCGGCTGTCCGAGGACCCCCTAATCCAGGACTCCCTCAGTATCCCCTAAACCAGGCTTCAATGACGATGAGTCCAGTGCGCAGATTGTCTTTGGCATTGCAAGGCGGGTTCCTCCTCCGAATACTCCGTAGAAGAATTTGAACACAAGGATAGTGTCCGGCTCTGCAAAACAAATTCCACACACCATCGCAGAGAGAATAATATTTCCACAAATCTAATCTGCTGACAACTTTTCATAACGTGACATCACACCACGGCCTGGTCATTATTCGAACCATTTTTCTCAACCAGCTACTGCACATATTGCGAGGTGGTTTTCTTGGCACGTCTTGTCGAAGTAGAGATCGTGTCCCCTTATCACAGGATTCTCATCAATACGGGTGTGGGTAACCCAACCGCACCATCAATTACGGCGCTTGGGGAATAAGTGAGTTTTACCAGGCAGGTGGGGAGGCGTATAGTTTCTTCCGCCTTTATAAAGGGACAAGGATTCTTCTTTTTCACCCACGCCTTCTTCCTCCTTGCTCATCCATTCTTGCGCACTCGAGCTCCAGCACCCAAGTTCACATTTTCTCCTCAAACCACTCCAAGCATGTCCGGAGCGGGAGGCAAGTGGATGGTCTCCCCCGTTACGGAGGAGGACATCACAAAGCTACGGAGAGCCGGATATCCGGCCGCGGATATCGCACACCGGTTGCCAGACGCGGGGCAGATCGTCCCTACCCCAGAACCCCATGAGAGGGTGGTTTTTCTTACCCACTTCGTCCGCGGATTGGGATTTCCTCTCCACCCGTTTGTCCGCGGGCTCATGTTCTACTACGGGCTGGACTTTCACGATCTGGCCCCCAATTTCATCCTCAATATCTCGGCGTTCATCGTCGTGTGCGAGGCCTTCCTCCGC
This sequence comes from Aegilops tauschii subsp. strangulata, assembly GCF_002575655.3. Taxonomy (NCBI): domain Eukaryota; kingdom Viridiplantae; phylum Streptophyta; class Magnoliopsida; order Poales; family Poaceae; genus Aegilops; species Aegilops tauschii. The sequence goes on along the minus strand of NC_053037.3, from coordinate 316,883,665 downwards.
ATCAAGCCCCACTTCGGCATGTGGCTGAAGACCTTCAACGTTAAGCCGAAGGTGGTGGTCGGCCAGCAAGCGGAGTGCGGAGGCGCCATGGTGGGCAAAATGCCCAACGTCACCTGGCTCGAAGGCTCCTATGTGGAGACCATAAAGGGGTGGCAATCGGGGTGGTTCTACATCACCGAGCCCCGCGACACCAACTGGGTGGCGGCCCCCGAATTTCGATCCGGAATCCCCACGCGGCTCACCTCCTGGAAAGAGAAGGGCCTATCCTGGGGTTCCTCGATGGAGCTGACCGGACTCCAGACCTGTGTCAAAAACATGATGAGCAAGAAAATCAAGCTCGTCAACGTGGTCCAAGTCATGCTCTTCTGCCGGATCCTCCCGTGTCAAAGACGGGCATTCAATTTGTGGGAGTTCGACCCGACCGAGCATCAGACGCTGCGAGAGCTCTTCGACACGACGCACAAGGATGTCTGGAAGGTGCTGTTCAAGGGCGCCGAGGTACCTCCTCCCCTTACCGAGGATCGCGGACTCTGCGCAAAGCGCCCCACCAATCCGGTAAGTCTTCTACATCTCATAAGATGTTATTTTCCCCAGTATAACCACGCGCGGGATCTAAGCCTCCACGCCATTTTAACAGGACTGGGTAGAGATAGCAGAGCAAATCGATTGCCCAGCCCCCCTGCTCGAAGATCCAGCAGACGCTCTCCTAATGGAGATGCTGGTTCCGACGCCTTACGAGGTGCCGGCGAAGAAGGCCACGGGGACCCGTAAGGGTCTCCGGCGCAAGGTTATATGGGACTCATCATCCAAAAACACCGAGGAGCACTCCTCCCACGAAAACGAGGAGGAGGAAGAGGAAAGTCCCCCCCCCCACCTGCCGGGGGAGACAAGAAAAGGAAGGCCGCCACATCCGGGGAGGCCGAAGGGTCCAAGAAGGGAAGGACCCTCCTCCCGGACTGCTCCACGACGGCCGCCTATAGCGACGACGAGTGGTTGCCCAGGGACAAGCCCCTGGCGAAGTCGTAAGTATCTGGATACCATTACAATTCGTGTTACGTCTTATTGCACTGTTTCTTATCACGCTGTGCATGATTATGCAGCCCCTCCCGAGCCCACATCGACGTATCTTCGTCGGATGATTCTTGGGCCCGTCGGACCTGAACAACGATTCACTTCCGACCGCCTCCTCCCCTCGCCCTACGGACAACGTCGATGTGTTGTCTCAAAGGGCACCGTACCAAGGGGAGGTAGTCCTGGAGGCGCCTCAAGGCGACATTCCGGAGACTGGGCGCAAGGGGAGCATGACTCCCATGGGCTCCGATGGCGGGGGCAGCAAATTCGGCCCCCAGCCGAATACTGTGCCGGAATCTCCAGTGGTTCCGGACTCTGTCAGGCGACCCCTCGCTAAGAGGGGCAAGCCACCTGTGCCGACGGCCTCTGTCCATCCAGAGGCATCGGACAACTTGCTGGAAGCGCTTCACGACGCTTCCATCGACGAAGAGCACCGCACTATCATGAGTGCGGTGATCGAGAAGGTTCAGTCCGCCAAAAGCGGACTGACTGAAGCCTGTGTCAGCCTCCTAACAGGCTTTGAGATAAGTAATCAAATTATAAGAAAATGTTACAGCATAGACAGTAGCCCCTGATGCTCTGTTTGGCGTTCGCGAAGAAAGGCCGAATAGAGGATCAAATAATAACCGCAGGAGTCTAATCGGAATATGTCTATGTGCATATGCAGGCTTCAGTGCTAGCCACTGCCGCACGGACTATGGAGGTTGCTGCACTGAAGCAGGACCTTGAGCGGTCCAAGGAAGAGCTCGGCCTTACCAAGAGGCAGCTCGAAGAGAACAAAGCTAAGCGATACCCCATCTGTATATTGAAAAATTTGGTTTTAGAATAATAAGATTGTCATGAATTTTGCTAGGGGCCACGACCGAAGTGGCGGCCCTGAAGAAGGCGCTATCCAAGGCCGAAGACAAAGCGGCCAAGGAGCGCACCGAGCGCGAGAAACAAGAGGCCCAAGTTGGCGAGGTGCAGCAAGAGCTCCAGGCTCTCGCCAAAAAACATGAGTCCTTGGAGCTTAACTCTAAGACGCAAGAGTCCGAGCTTGCGAAGGCCCTCGAAAGCACACAACATGCCAAGGCCGAAGCCCAAAAGGCCCTCAAGGAAATTGAGGCGGTTAAGAAGATAGCAACGGGTAAGGCATTCATTATGCAAAGCAAGCATGTGAAGGAAACTTTCCTTTTACTTACCCGAGTTCGGAGCTCTCCAGGAGCGTTCGCAGATCTTCCCCGCAGTGTGTCAGACGCCGCGGAGTTCTACTGGGCTGAGGAGGGGAGCTCGACGGAGAAGTTGTTCTGGTTTCAGTATACTGGGACCGAACACCCGATGCCCTTGAGCGACCAGCTGAAGCAAGTGGTCGAGCTCCACAAGGCGGCTGAACAGGCCATGCAGGGTCTTATTGTCCGGATGTGGCCTAGCGAGCCCCTGCCTGATAGCTACTTCAGTCTGGTGAGGCGGCTTGTGAATGCCTGCCCACGGCTTGAAGTCATAAAGCGGTCCGTCTGCATCGAGGGTGCGCGCAGGGATTTTGCCCGGGCGAAGGTGCATTGGGCGAAGCTGGACGCTGTAAAGCTGGTGAAGGAGGGGCCGCCGGAAGGCAAGGAGCATCGCCACCCCGAAATGTATTATGACAGTGTCCTGAAGGGTGCTCGCCTTGTGGTGGAGGAATGTGCTAAGGATGTAATATTCGAGTGAATGTACTCATGTGATCCTGTAATATGAAACGAGTTCATTTGCGCTATACCACGCTTGTTAATTTAAAATATTACCTTCTGTGCGGCCGTTTATAAAATCTGAGAGTTGGCCAGTCGTCAGCTTCTGCCCCCACGTAGCTAGTACTGGGGTGTTCGGGATAAACCCGAGCACTCTTTATCCCAATTTTGGGTCCTTCGAAGGAGGTGTTCAGCACAGCGAACCAGGCAATCGGACTATAAAGCTTTATCACTCTCACTTAGCCATAGAAGTCTATAGTTTTAAATTTTAGCGAAGCCCCTAGTATTCGGAAGGCCGAATTAGGGGCGCTATATACGCCTAAGTCGGGCAAGGCCGACTCCTCGCCCGAAGCGGAAAAAGTCTTTAAGGACTTGAGACCTCTCGAACAGCGACCAGCTTTGCCTCATCATGACAGTCAGTTTTCGGCTTTCTCTACTGAGGTGCTCATTCGGAAGAACCGGGACACAATCGCAGTAGTTCTCCCAGCGCTACCTTAGCCGATATTGCGGAACGTAAGGTACCAAAACATGGGAGCCGGGCAAACCCAACTATTGACCCAAGACATGATTCGGAGCTGATGCATATAATGCTATAAGTTCGGGGTGCCGCACTGTCGAAAGTGTTCGGACTTCTCACGCCGTATTATGGGGTATACTGAAGCCCCTGGCGTACTAGTCGTACTAGAATGTACAGGTGCAATCTGTCGTAATTAAGCAGACAAGAGAAAAAAAGAAAGGGTAATGCAATAATAGGCTAACGCTATGCATTGTTATTAAATAGTACGTCAAAGCGTACGGATACAAGTAGTGCAATAAGCAAAAAATAGGGCCATTTGACATGTCCTATCCAAGGGCAAGTTGCGTGCGGGTATGTAAAACAGGTATTTTGATCGTTATTAGAGACCACCTGGGGATTCCCTTGTACGTCAGACCGTCTTGCTTCCTTGGTATTTCCTTACTGCGATGAGTCCAACAATTAGACTGCTGGAAAGGGCTTCCAGAGAGTAAGGTCCTGAAAGAGAGAAAATGATAAAGGTATACAGCCCCCTGGGCGGTTGAGCCGCATTGTGGGATGTGCCGTATTGGTGCCTCCGCCTATGCCCATGGTATCTTGAGTGCGTAGTTATGTACGCGTGGCACAGATTTCGCCACTTGACTGGGACTAGGACGGAGGCCGAATTGCTAGTCGATCCTCAAACGTGCCTACCGATCCGCCTGCAGGGTACTCCGGACTCGCTTGAAGGTGTCCGGGGTCTTTTTCGCCGAATTGTCAGCTTGCCTAATAAGGCTGCTTTGCGCTTCTGCTGCGAGAGCCGCAGTGTGCTCCTCCGTGCAGAGCGAGCACTCTGTGTTTCCATTAACTGTTATAACCCCGCGTGGTCTTGGCATTTTGAGTTTGAGGTATGCATATTGTGGTACCGCATTGAATCTGGCAAATGCGGTTCGTCTGAACAGTGCGTGATAGCCGCTGCGAAAGGGGACGATATCGAAGATTAACTCCTTGCTTCGAAAGTTTTCCGGAGACCCGAAGACCACTTCCAGTGTGATTGAGCCCGTGCAACAGGCCTCTACACCTGGGATTACCCCTTTAAAGGTGGTTTTTTGGGGTTTGATCCTCGAGGGATCTATGCCCATTTTGCGCACTGTATCCTGATAGAGCAGGTTCAGGCTGCTGCCACCGTCCATAAGGACTCGAGTGAAGTGAAATCCGTCAATGATGGGGTCAAGGACCAATGCGGCAGATCCGCCATGACGGATACTAGTGGGGTGGTCCCTGCGATCAAAGGTGATCGGACAAGAGGACCATGGGTTGAACTTTGGGGCGACTGGCTCCATCGCATAGACGTCCCTTAGTGCACGCTTCCGCTCCCTCTTGGGAATATGTGTTGCGTATATCATGTTCACCATTTTCACTTGTGGAGGGAACCTCTTCTGTGTCCTCCTATGTTCGACGGCCGATGCTCTTCCTCGTCGTCGCTATGCAGCCCCTTGTCCTTGTTTTCAGCATTCAATTTGCCGGCCTGCTTGAACACCCAGCATTCTCTGTTGGTGTGATTGGCTGGCTTATCGGGGGTGCCATGAATTTGACACGAGCGATCGAGTATACGGTCCAAACTGGACGGGCCCGGATTGCTTCTTTTGAACGGCTTTTTCCGCTGACCCGATTTAGAGCCACTGAATCCGGCATTGACTGCCGTGTCTTCAGCGTTATTGCCATTGTTGCGGCGCTTGTGTCTGTTACGACGTGGTTTGCCGTTAGTATCTTTGGCATCTGAAGTGCCAGGATTCCTTGATGTGGTGTTGCTGCCAGCCAGCCAGTTATCCTCGCCCGCGCAAAAGCGGGTCATGAGTGTCGTGAGGGCTGCCATGGACTTCGGCTTCTCTTGGCCGAGGTGTCGGGCGAGCCACTCATCACGGATGTTATGCTTAAATGCCGCTAAGGCCTCTGCATCCGGACAGCCGACAATTTGGTTTTTCTTAGTTAGGAACTGGGTCCAGAATTTCCTGGCCGATTCCCCTGGCTGCTGAGTTATATGGCTTAAGTCATCAGCATCCGGTGGTCGCACATAAGTGCCCTGGAAGTTGTCAAGGCATGCATCTTCCAAATCCTCCCAACTGCCTATGGAGTCTGCTGGCAAGCTATTCAGCCAATGCCGAGCTGGTCCTTTGAGTTTTAGTGGGAGGTACTTGATGGCATGTAGATCATCACTGCGAGCCATGTGGATGTGGAGGAGGAAATCCTCGATCCATACCGCGGGGTCTGTTGTACCATCATATGATTCAATGTTTACGGGTTTAAAACCCTCTAGGAATTCATGATCCATTATTTCATCAGTGAAGCATAGGGGGTGTGCGGCGCCTCTGTGCCGGGCTATATCACGACGCAGTTCATACGAGTCTTGTCTGCTGTATTCGGCCCGGCCGGATTTGCTTTTAGTGTATCTGGTGTGACGATCATCGTCACGCGTTGGGGCGTGACCCCGTGATCCATAGATTGATCTTGTATGCCCTGCTTTGTTTTCCAATACGTCTCGCAGGTCCCGCGTGTTGCCCTAGGCCTTGGTGTTTTTGGTTGTCTGGCGACGGGGTGCGGGCTGGACTTTGGGCTGATATGCCCCTCTGTCTCGGCCACGAGGTGGCCGATCCGCCGCATCATACGCTGGTGATGTAGGCTTTAATGCTTCCTCCTCGAGTTGGGGTAGCAACCTGCGTTTTGGGTAACTCTTGGTTGGGCGTTCGAGTTCGTATTCCTCGGCCGCTAGGACTTCGGTCCATCTGTCCGCTAGCAGATCTTGATCAGCTCGAAGCTGTTGTTGCTTTTTCTTCAAGCTGTTTGTTGTGGCTATAAGCCGGCGCTTGAAGCGCTCCTGCTCGACGGGATCCTCAGGCACGATAAATTCTTCGTCACCGAGGCTCACCTCGTCTTCGGAGAGAGGCATGTAATTGTCATCCTCTGTTTCTCCGTCTGCTGCCTGTTCTGGAGGGCTAGCTTGTTCATCCTCCCGGTCTAAATCTGGCTGGAGGGGATTGTCGTCGTCTTTGGCACTATCCGGAGTGTTATTGTCTCTTGTGCTGGTATCGCTACTTTTGCTATGGCGGGACTTAGAGCGGCGCCGCTGACGTCGGTGCTTGGATTGCTTCTTGCAGGGGTTATCCTCCGCTGTTTTATCGCCATTGCCTTCTCTGGGAGTGTCCACCATGTATATGTCATACAATGAGGTGGCAGTCCAGTGCCCTGTGGGCGGTGGTTCCTGTTCGTCTCCGGCATCGTCGTCCATACCGTCGATGTCTTCGGAGCCGAAGTCGAACATGTCGGTTAAATCGTCGACAGTGGCTACTAAGTGGGAGGTGGGTGGGGAGCGAATTTCTTCGTTGTCCGCATCCCATTCTAGCCGGACAGAGTTCGGCCAAGGGTCTCCTGACAGGGAGAGGGACCTCAACGAGTTTAGTACATCGCCAAAGGGCGAGTGCTGAAAGATATCCGCAGAGTTAAACTCCATGATCGGTGCCCAATCAGATTCGACAGGCACGGACGCAAGCGGCTCGGAGCCCGTGGCCGGGGACGAATCCAGCGGTTCGGCAACGCGGCTCTCGTAGGAGGTGAAGTCAGTATTCGGCTCTATCGCCACTGAGAGTGCGGCCTCTGTGGCGGGGTCTATCCACCCGTCCTCTGATGGCGCAATTTGTTCCGGATCGAGGGCCGGAGTAGTTGCAGGTGCGATTTCCTGAACATTGTCCGACGGTAGGCAGTGTAGTTTAAGTTTCCAAACCTGACCTGATGGCCAGGGGCATAGCTCTCGATCTGCTCCAGATGGCCAAGCGAGTTGGCCCGCAGTGCGAAGTCGCTGAACACGAAGATCTGTCCGGGGAGGAAAACCTCACCCTGGATCGCATCGTTGCCGATGATCGAAGGGGCCATCAAACCTTATGGTGACGACACAGTGGAACTCTCAATGAAAGCACCAATGTCGGTGTCAAAACCGGCAGATCTCGGGTAGGGGGTCCCGAACTGTGCGTCTAAGGCGGATGGTAACAGGAGGCGGGGGACACGATGTTTACCCAGGTTCGGGCCCTCTCGATGGAGGTAATACCCTACTTCCTGCTTGTTTGATCTTGATGATATGAGTATTACAAGAGTTGATCTACCACGAGATCGTAGAGGCTAAACCCTAGAAGCTGGCCTATGGTATGATGATCGTTGTCCTACGGACTAAACCCTCCGGTTTATATAGACACCGGAGGGGGCTAGGGTTACACAGAGTCGGTTACAAGGGAGGAGATCTACATATCCGTATTGCCAAGCTTGCCTTCCACGCCAAGGAGAGTCCCATCCGGACACGGGACAAAGTCTTCAATCTTGTATCTTCATAGTCTAACAGTCTGGCTAAAGGATATAGTCCGGCTGTCCGAGGACCCCCTAATCCAGGACTCCCTCAACGGTTGATGGGTGGGATGGGGTGGCGAATGGAGGACGCCGGGGTTTCGCGGCTGGTGGAGAGGTAGTTTGGCGCCCACGGAGTACGAATGGGGAATCGGATGCGGGGGGGGGGGGGGGGGGAGCTAAGGGAGAACCATGTTTCGGTCTGGGACGCGCTTGTTTTTGGCTTTTTTGAACAGATGGGACACGCTTGTTTGAAATTTGGGGAAAGTACAAACTTTGCCCCCTGTTAAATTTTGGACCTACTGCGGGTCGGGGGTAGGATGGTAATCCCAGGTGTCCTAAATAGTGGGCGGGAGCGATTTTGGCAGCGCGCATGTGTGCTTAGGCGGCCATTGTGTGTGAATGTTTTTCGGAGGCGGTTGCGTGGCGTCTAGATGAAGCTACAAACCTACCCCAGTTTAGACCTTTGGATGTCGGGCCGGTAGGTTTCATGGGTCGGAGTTAGAAAAGTAATTTCCTTCTACTACCAAACATTGGTCTCATGCGGTTTCGGGCGATAGAGGCTCTTTTGGCGCTTCGTTCGAAATTTTGAAACAGAAGCATTCACGTTTAGTGTACTCTTGAACTTTGAGGATTGACCTAAATAGACAACGTTAAATTTGACCTTGTATGTTTGAAAACCTCATTAAATTATCCGCTTCTTTTTGAATTTTTGACACCTGAAAATCCTATAACTACGATTATTTTGGAATGGAGGAGCTAAATTTGAATCTATTTTGTACACGACTATATATGCTATTATGTACAAAATCAGAGCAAAGATTGGTGCCCGCATAATTAGGTATGATTTACAAATGCCATGATATCGAATTCAAATAATTGAATGGACTTCATGTTGAATTCGATTTTTTTAAACCACCTTAAGTTGAATTCAAATGTATGCTAGTTCATAGCTAGCTATTTATAATGTTCATTGTGTAACTTTCTTATGGATAATGTGCTTTACACACAACATGAACTATACTCACGTTTATATTCGATTGCTAAAGCGATGCATTGTCTGGAGTTCAAAATACTAACTATGTGGATCAATTATGTCGAATAATAACAATGACATGCTCAAATTCGATAGAATCTAGATGTCTGATGGATCAATGACCGTTCCTTACGCGAATTGCAAATATCATGATCCCATCCTAATATTTGGATACAATTTATATCTTTAATCAATGTGTACATCAGTCTTTTACATGTAGTTTCACTCTCCATCGGTGGTCTCTCACACATGCTCACACACTTTCTCCTGAGGTGTCTTTCTCGCAGACATGCTCTCGATATAACCCTCCCTCACTCTCGTAACCATTTACGACTATTTTCACTAACCTTTATCACAAGCACTCTTCCTCTCACAAGCATACACACACACAATCCCCGTCGACCATTTCTATATACATAGACCTACCTACATGTCTCCTGTACGCACATTATCTTTAGGTCTGTCTCTCACGCATTGTCTCACACCTCTCTTCCTAATCAATGAGTATGATTCTAGAAGAGCATTCTGTAGGATGCCCCTTAAAGTTAGGTTGGATGAATAGTAATATCAGAGATAAGGGGTTACCTTAGTCCGAGAACCCAGGGTTACAAATCCTAGCCGGCTTTGTCAGTGGACACAGAGTCCTTCACAATTCTGCTATCGTTGTCTTGTACGACAAGTCATCCATGGGTCTTCCTAAATGCGTCACGGGCTGACCAATGTGGTGCAGGACGGAACCGAACCAAGGGCCTCACCTCGACCCACCGGACCTCACGCGGTGACACACCCTCTGCCCCCAGGTCTCGTTATCTTCTCACACCCACACATACCAACACAGACACCACACAAAAAAAAATCTCCTCGTGCCTCTATCCCCTCCCCCTTGCATATACACACTCAAGGGAATCTCTCGCCGTGACATCATATTAGTCTCTCTCTCGCTCTCTCTCTCTCTAGACCTATCTCATTTCTCGTGCTATCTCTCCCACGCCCCCTCCCCCTGCTGGCCCCTCTATCCATGCCTCTCTCGAATACGTAATACACACACATACCTCTCTAGGCCCTGCCAAATACATCAACTACACATTCACACATGTTACATCACGTACCCCATTGATCTAAAAAGCCCTCTCTTCACGTTTATTTCGCATACAACATTCCTTTTGAATAAAGAGTGACCAAAAAATTATTTTAGAATTTCTACATATATACAACATTACAAAGTTATATGGAGGAGTATGAACATTAATTTGTTGCATGGTGCCCACAATGATATTTATTCCGCACTGTGAATTTTTGTATTTTTATACTATATACTCCCTCCGTTTCTTTTTACTCCGCACATAAGATTTGGTCAAAGTCAAACTACACAAAGTTTGACCAAATTTATATAAAAAATATGAACATCTACAATACTAAAACTATATAGTATGAAAATACGTTTCATGGTGCATCTGATAATATTGATTTCATATTGTGAATGTTTATATTTTTTAATATAAAGTTAGTCAAACACTACAAAGCTTGACTTTGACAAAACCTCATATGCGGACTAAAAAGAAACGGAGGGAGTATAAAGTTAGTCATAATAAAGAGAAACGAAGAGCATCTCTCTCCCCATCGCATACACCCCCTCTACGCCCCTTTCACGTATGCACACAAACTATCTCCAGGTCCTCTAAAAGTAAGCCCCCATCACATTCACGCATGTTTCATCTTTCTCTCGCGATATATACAGTGACGATCATTGTATTTGGAGAGAAAGCACGATACATACATTGGACTTCAGAATCCACTCATTACGGTCACCATTTATGTTTTGTGGTTATTATACATTCATGGGCTCACCGTACAGCTCTGTATTTGCTCAAGACACGACTAGTTGACCAGTTAAATGCTCCACGTGGCACCTCTAGTGTTGCATCACATTATCTCACTACCATTGGGCCCACCTGTCAGCTTGTATCTACTCTTCTACACTCTTATAAAAAAACAGAGTTGGTGATGATGGTGTGTCTGCCATCCTGCAATATAGGTCGTCCGATTTATATCCGACGGATAGGAAGGAAACTATGGCAATTTTGCAAAAAGGTACCCACACGCCTCTCCACATTTGCAAATAAGGCCTTCCCTCGTTTGTCCTTTTCTCTCACAAGATAAACTAGTCATACAAATGCATCTTGATGTTACGTGCAACGCACGAGCATCTTGCTAGTACAAATGAAAACAAACGACAAAAAAAATATTGGACGGTGGTTCGAAGTCATGACCGCGGGCACAACGGACAAGGTGGCCTTGTATTGGTATGCTGAGCCGTCTGTTTTAACACACAGGAGCTGGTGTGGTGATTATACACACACGCACGCATGCACACGAACTGCATGCACGTAACACTCACACGAACACATGCAGCCACACACGCACGCAACACTCACACGTACACACGCAGCCACGCACGCACGCAACACTCACACGCACACACGCACGCATGCATGCACACACCACACGACCAACACACTCTCTCACGCTCAAGTGCTCAACCTACACGTGCATGCGCACACATCAAGCCCTGACAGACACATACACAACCAGGTGATTCCCGCTCACGGGTTGGAGTCTTGTCGCGCCTGCGTAAATTTGTGTTTATCTGACCTTTTTCCTATGTGAACTGACATGTGGGACCCACAAGGAATGTGGTCAATTTAACTAGTCAACATGGTGCCATGCAGACTATTTGGCCGGTCAACAGAGTGCAATCCGATGCTGAACGGTGAGCAAGTGACCGTATAATCACTGCAAAACATATATAGTGACCGTAATGAGCGTATTCTGAAGTTCGGTGACCGTATTACGCTTTTCTCTTTGTAGGCCCTCCAAAACTACATCTCTACACGTTCTTGCATGTTACATCTAACAACTATGCAATACAGCACTACTACTACACTCTAACACAATAAATCATATGTGTTTTTAGTTTTACTAGATATCATATTGTTACTTAATTATTCAGTTTGCATACATTAAAATTGCCTTTGAAATGTATGGCCAGTATCATCTACCGCGCGTGGAAAATCCCGCCCTTTCCTGTTTAATCGGGTTTGTATCGATGGATCATGCGAAACAGCAAAACTATAGTACTATACAGTACAAGTGACAGTTCACGGGGCCGCCGTGTCGTGTACTCCTCCGTCGTAAGAGTGGAGCGCTCGCTTTCATAAATGTTCTAGTCCTGTTCGGCGACATGTGGGACATCATGCTACCGGGTCCATATGCCATACCGAAATACAGTGCAGAGCAAAGGGGTGAAGCACCCCAGTCATGGCGCCGACGTAGTAATGAGCAATGAGGCGTCAAATCACAAAGCTGCACCTTTCCCGCAGTTAAGTTGGAGGGACGAAGTAATAATGCTAAAAAAAGAAGTTGGAGGGACGAAGCGACCATCATTTCACTCGTTGCTGAATCCGCTTCTCCCTCATCTTCTTCAAGTTAACCACATGTTGCTTCTGCCGTTGTTCTGCCTCATGTGGGACGCGGATCGGCTTGGTAAAGCACTGACACGTGGGACCGCATGTTAGCAAACCGCCAGGCCAACGTCCTCTAAAAATAAGAAACCTCCCCCGCCATCCGTGCGGCAAAATCACCTCCTTTTTACTAATCTTGATTCTATAATTTTTTAGATCAATATAACTGAGATTTGTATAGATAGCACACAGGAGCAAAACCAAGTGGTACAGTTAAGGGCATCCATAATGTGTAGCCAAATGTGAAAATAGCTTTTCTCATCGATGGGAACCATTGTGGATGGTGCTGCCAAAGCCAAAAAGATGGAACCGAAGCCCCCTGATTGATTGATTGAAGGAATAGAAAAATGCAACGTCTCTCCTATTTCTCCCGTGCTTGGACGCATGTACAATATAGAGCACAGAGTCTACTCCCCTGTCCCTTCTATCACAAATCACAAAGCAGTGAGGCGTCAAATCACAAAGCACGGACGAAGCAACCATCATTTCACTCTTCGCTGACTCCGCTTCTCCACCGTCTTCTTCGAGAAACCACCTCACCGCACTAAGTTGGACGGACGACGCTATTGTGTACTAGTAGTACTAGTACATTTACGCGTCCTTTGGTTCAACGGACTTCCTGGATGCAAATAAGGCGGTTGTCTCGGCTTGCAGGCGGCACTTGCGAACGACTTACCGTGGTCTCCCTTAATGGTGTTCTCTGTCGAACGCACTTCGCCAAACCACAACGTTCGAGATATCGTCGACGTCACTACAATGGGGAAGGAAGTCAAATAGTTACTACCTCCATTTTTTGTACATAAGGCCAGTATATCAAAATTACAATTTGCAAAAGGCCACTAACACTAATCGAGGCAAAATTGACGGGGTTTGCCTCGTACTAGCAACCAAGGACATTAGTATACCTTTGCATGCATGCAGAAGTGAGAAGGTTTGTTTTCATTGCGCTGCATTAATCAAAGCGACGAGGAGTGAGATGGTTAGCTCTTTGGGCTTTGGAGAAAAAAATACGCATTAATTGACACGTCAAACGAGGATTTGTATCGGTTAATCCCGCGAAGGAAAACCTCGCCTTTCTTTTTAACACCAGTACTCCTAGTACGTACGTACTTATCCTGTTTGGGTCTAGGCCTTGCATTGCCATACTTCGCCACACATTTTTGCCAAGCTTGCCTAAAGTTTTCAAAATGAAAAGGAGGTACACTTGCGCACGGCTGTCGCGGTCGCACCGCACCCTCACACGGTCACTCATGCACGCCGTGGTCGCACCGCACCCTCAGACAGTCGCTCCTGCATGTCGCAAACCCATCCAAGGGAACACACCCTCACTAACATGTGCTACCACTGACAGATAATTTTCGTTCATACATTATGTTTATCCAACCGCATGTTGGGGTGGATCCGTACGACTCGTGCGATGGTCTGTTGGGGAAGAAGAAGAGGTGAGGAAGAAGGGTTAGGAGACGTAGGATATTTATCCAACCGCGTGAAATGGTAGACTGACCCAAATGATGAAAGTCAGGCGACTTGCATCACAATATATGTTTTTACACAGCAAAAGATCCCTAAAAACAACAACATAAAGAAAAACTATCACCGCTCGCGGAACGAGTCGGCCTCGTCGTCTTTGGCTTCCGGTGCGAACTAGCCATAGCTGCCGACGTGTGTCTCCGCACCGTGGTTGTCCTCGTCCTCCAGCTACTCGCTCACGCGGAGCGTGCGGGTGCTCTACACGGATGAGAGCACCGCCCGGTTCAAGTCAAGGGCGTCCGGTTTCGCCTGCAGGAGGGCCTCGATGGCAACAGCATCCACGCGCTCCGCGTCGAGTTGAGCCTCCGCCGCCCGGTTCAAGTCGAGGACGTCCGGTTCCGCCTGCAGGAGGGCCTCGATGGCATCCGCGCGCTCCGCGTCGAGTTGAGCCTCCGCCGCCCGGTTCAAGTCCAGGACGTCCGGTTCCGCCTGCAGGAGGGCCTCGATGGCAGCGGCATCTGCGCGCTCCACTTCGAGTTGAGCCTGCGCCGTCCGGTTCAAATCCGCGGCATCCGGTTCCACCTGCAGGACAGCCTCGATGGCAACGTCATGCGCGCGCTCAACGTCGAGTTGAGCCTCTGCCTGCCGGTCCTCCTATAGTATCGCCAGGTTGAACCGTTGGTCCGCCTACACCATGGGGGACCCGGACACCGGCACGAAGTCGACGTCCATCGTCTCATACCCATCGGGGGCCTTCTGCACCGCGACATTCGCCATGAACATTGGATCGGCTTCCTCCTCCTCATAGCTTGGCTCTAGAGAACTCGGGGATTGGCCCGCCGTAAAGCGAGCTTGGGAACGGAGGTCTGTGGTGCCGACCGCCACCACGATTTCTGCGCGGCGCTCCGGCGTCAGCATCTTGTAGTATGTGATCTTGCGGTGCACCATGGCTTTCCGGCGAACTAGAGGATGCTTGATGCGGGCTAGGGGATCGAAAGGTGGGGGAATGGGCTGGAGAGGAGGTGTGGTTTTGGGGCAGTGGCTGGCATAGGCAGAGCAGCGAAGGTTCTAGTGTGAATAGTAGTTCCGGCCGAGCAGCGAAGGTCAATCGGTTTTGACTCTACATCGCTCTTGTCGCATTCGCGTTGCACCTCGGCACGCTGGACCCTCCACGTCGTTCACCGAATGGAACGCGCTTCATCTTGCGTTTTCGCTCGCTTGTGGGACCACAGTTGAGAGCAAACCGACGTCCCTCCCCCTCCCCCGACCGCGTCATTTATACTACCACTCCCTCTGTTTTATGCGGTGTAAATAAAAACAGAAGGAGTATACTACAGATGAGGATCCCCTGACGTGGCCGAACCCATTGAGTAACTGACATGCGGGGCCTAGCAAGCATGGGGTCCGCCAGTAAGTGACCGAAAGGGAGGGTAAGGCAGGGATAGCTACGTCAGAGGATCCACTTCCACTACTACTCCCTCCTTCCATCTACAGGGCCTAATGCGTTTTTCGAGGCTAACTTTGACCAAATGTTAGAGTAATAATATATGACATGCAGCTTACACAAAGCATACGGTCAAATTCTTATGTGAAAGGAGCTTCCAATGATATAATTTTCACATTATACATCTCATGTACTATTAATCTTGTCAATAGTCAAAGGCGGTTTTGAAAAACGCATTAGAGCATGGTTAATAATATAGCCAGCCAATGGCTATAAGGAACTGCCATGTCATCTATAGCCATCATCTATATGCACTCATACAATAGTGTGGGCTATAAGGTTGGCTATTTCCCGCAAAGAAATAATATAAAAGGTTGGCTATTGTATTAGTACCTTTTCCCATCTCCTCTCTAACTCTTTCTTCATATTTATTGTATTTACCTAGGAATGCGTATATAGCTAGGCTCTTGCATGAGAGCTCACTCCCCTTACTTTTTCACATCTCTCTCCTTCACATAGGCAAAAGTGCCATGTAAGTTGGCTCTTAGAATGGCTATTAGGTTGGCTCTAAGCATTTAATATTTGCATGAGCAAGGTATATGATTGGGAGAGAGTTGCATGCATATTATTTTTTCTTGATCTATGAGCAAGGTATATGATCTATAGCCATCATCTATATGATTAGAGTCTTATAGCCTGCTGACTAGGCCTTATTAGATTTGCTCTTAGGCCCTATATAAATGGAAGGAGGTAGTATGAGCACCGCATACTCTACTACAGATGTTGTCAGTACTCCACTATTACTATTGGACAGGGAGCTTAAAAAAAGTTACTATTGGACTGGCTATACGTGGCGAAATCCTAGTAGGAAGAGCATGCGCTAGAACAAGCACATTCACGTGGTTGAAAACAAATTGGAAACCATCTCTGTTTGAATACAAATCTAGGAGTACGTACAAATCTAACAATATTGATTGGGCGTTGTTGAATGTTGATACTTTTTTCTATAAGTTTGATCAAAGTAGAGATACTTTGACTACACATAAAACTTATATGTAAACTAGAAAGGATTGGAGGGAGTATATTATACGTTCAAAAGTGAAACGAACATTGAATACCCTTTATATATGATTTGCGGATGCTATGCTCACCGGTTCAAAATTTTGAATCCGCCTTAGGTATCACACATGCACCCACACGTTTTCTCTCGATTTCATCTCGGGGTCCGGAGATCGATTGAAAGAGGACTAGGGTGGGTACAATACGTTCGTTTCGCTTATGAATGTGCAATATACTCCCTCTGATCCCCACAGACCCCCCCACGGGTCATTTCTATCATAGAAACAGACCAAACCTTTATCTCCTTGCACGACACGCAATTGATCTCTCAACATCAATCGATCTCGTCAAGATGTGTCAGGGCATGAACTGAATGGGATGTCAAAACTAAGACAGGAAGCGACACGTAGTGGGGGCAAAGTGAAACTTTAAATGAACCGTTTGTTTGTATGCATGTCGGACAAATTACAACATTGGAAATACAAGCATGGTCTAGGACCACATGCGAATGATACTCGGCGGGCATCTTGCTAGTGTACATAAAAAACAGAGTTGGTGACGATGGTGTGCCTGCCATCCTGCAATACAGGCCGTCCGATTTATATCTGACGGATAGGAAGGAAACTATGGCAATTTTGCAAAAAGGTACCCACACACCTCTCCGCAATTGCAAATAAGGCCTTCCCTCATTCATCCTTTTCTCTCACAAGATAAACTAGTCATACAAATGCATCTTGATGTTACATGCAACACACAGGCATCTTGCTAGTAAGAGTAGAAAGATGAACATTTACAATAGCAAATATATATGATGTGAAAGTATATTCATAATGAATCTAATGGTACTGATTTGTTATTATATATGTTATTATTTCTGTCTATGAAGTTTGTCAAAGTTTACAAAGTTTGACTTTGAGCAAAGCTAAAATGCGGAGTAAATAAAAACAGAGGGAGTACGCAGGGACTAGTATAGTTACTACTGCCGGAACATGGTAAGTTGGACCCCTAAATGCGGGCACGGACCAGGTACACCTCAATTATTCTTTCAAACAGTCGGACACCTACATTTAGCACACCATCTGACTACTTAATCAAGTGTTATGCTTCACTACTTGAAAAGGAAAAGGGTGGTACCATACCCAAAACCACCATACTTGGGGCTAGGGTAACAACTTGGTAGTGTACCAGATTTGAACCAGGGCAAAAAAACCACCTGTTCTGTGCCTAATGCGCAACGCGGAGCACCGACGCTCGAATATGGTCGGGAAAACAAGGAAACCGACATGTGGGGCACACCTGTCGGGACGACGTGGCGTAGACTAGTCCAATGGAGGAGCTGGCCCATGACCTCCTCGCCACCGGCAACCGTTCATGTGGGTCATGGGGGCCAGCAATGTGGCGCAGCTCCAGCACCGCCTCTGGACAGGGCGACCGCGGTGAGCGACACGCTCATTGTCGCTGGACACGGTCGGTTTCAGTGTGCCGAGGATGGCGTTAGCGCTGTGGCACAACCAGCAGATCAACACCCGGCTCGTCGAGGATGCACGGGGCGCCGAAGTGCACGCGCGCCGTGACGCGTCCACAGAGTGGTGTAGCGCGGCCAACTGCATCCCCAGGACTTGAGACCATGCCGGGTCATCCTGCTTTTTCAATGACATGTGGGGTCGCATGTGAGCAAAGGGCATCTCCAACGTTGCCATGACCGCAACTGACTACCCTGGCACAACAAAAACCCTCGTCCCTCGCGCCGTCGTGCGGTGCGTGCCCACTCGGTGCTAGCTGCCCGCATTCATGGCGTCCGTCCGTATGACGTCGTTAAGAGGCTCGATGCCCGAGGAACAAACTTCGACGACTTAATGACGCGCCCGGACGCTTTGGCCTCACCGGAATGCGCCACTTAAAGCGGCAATGCCCAGCTAACCTCCACACCATAGCGCATCATCCTGCTGCCTGGCACCACATCCGCCATGACCGCGAGCGTGAACACTTTGCTGGAGAGCTTTGTCTTCGGGGATGAAGCTCGAGGTCACCGCCCTCACTCAAGTCACCGCTCGTGACGCAATAGCGGTGTAGTCGGACGCGGACGCGACCGCACAAGCGGTGGCCACGATGGCGGCCAACGACGGGAGCACCATCAGCCACGCGTCCTATTTGCCGCCGCCCAACATCTGCCACCGCCGAGGTCGGGGACTCCTCCGAAGATGAGTAGGGCATGGGAGGCGGCAGGGCATTGTGTGCCAACTGGCCGGTCCGTCTCCCGTGTTCTACTCTTCCTCGCCGGAGACCGCACCTTCGTCTTGAACCCCGCCCCCGTACAAGGAGATCGCAGATGGAGGACGTCGGTCGCCGTCGTAGAATAGGTTTAGGGTCGGGTTTCTTTTATTTTTCTGTCCTATAAAAGTTTGAAATGTAATGAATATCTGCCATGTTTGCATTAATCTCAGCCGGTGTATATGAACTTTCACAGTAATATAGTATATTGTAGGAGTACTGGCAAGATGCCGTGCATTGCACGGAACATCAAGATCTTGTGGGAGAAAAGGATGAACGAGGGAAGGCCTTATCTGCAAATGTGGAGAGGAGTGCGGGTAAATTGTCATAGTTTCCTTCCTATCCATTAGATATAGATCAGACGGCCTATATTGCAGGATGGCAGGCACACCATCATCACCAACTCTGTTCTTTATTGAACCGAGACAAAGCTAACATGCGAAGTAAATAAACACATAGGGTCTACATGCACAATTTATCTTAGGCACTCCAATAGTACGTCCACTACACATTCACGCATTTCACATCTTTCTACATCTACGGGAACCTACGAAAGGGTTAACGTAAATTGCCTCTCTCTCTCCTCCCTGATTTTTATGGTGGTGGGCCCCTCCCCCCAATCTACAATCAACAGCTCACACGTTTCACTTTACGTTAATTACGTAACTGGGATTACGTAGGTGTAGCATTACTCGTCCAAAAAACACAACTAAGCTAACCTCCCAGCATATCGCGTGGGAAAAGACCCGGCCGCGCCGTTTTAGTCGGGATTACCGGATTACTAGTAGTAGTATCGATGGATCACGCGAAGCATCAAGTTTTTTTTTGAGGGGGTGAAGCACCTATTTTAAAAGGAAAAAGGGGTACACTCACAGCACCCCTGTCGTGGTCGCACTGCACCCCACACACGTTCGGTCCTGCACACGGCTTACGCAAACGGAACACGCTTCGGCTTGCCTCTTCACTGACACGTGGGACTGCACTTGGAGAAACCGACCATGCGCCAAACTCCCCCCGCCCACCGCGCGAAAATCACCCCCCCAAAATTCCCCCCAAATCCCAAATTCAACCGCCCTTCGGCCAACTAGCCAATAATATTCCCCAAACCCCCCTCCACCGCCCCCTCCACTCCATTCGCTCTGCCAAAGCCGCCCTCCCCGTCGCACTGATACGTCAGCGCCGCGCTTCATCGAGGGGACGCACGGCGATCCTCTCGCTCCCACAGTACGCTCTCGTAGACTACCGTCCTCGAGACGCGCCGCCACCGCTGGCGGCGTTCTTGTGGAGGCGCACGGCGGTCAGCGCCGCCACCGCTGGCGACGTTCGTGTGGAGACACACGGTGGTCAGCTTCTCCCACGATACGCGCATTCTAGACTGAGGCCCCGTGCATGTCGGTGTAGCGCTGAATGTTAGCTGATAGACGCTGTTAATCTCACTTTTTGCCGAAGTAGTTTACAGTCAATATGCTCTCCTTAAGAAGCTTCCTTGCCCTGTTCTGCACTCAATCTTCTTAGCTGAGATGGCATGCCAAGCCCGATTAGTTGCTAAAATATCCTGCCATATATTTATTGTGACGTAGATTGCCATGGTCTGGTAGCCAATCTGTTAGGTGAAATAGCTCTACACCGTTTTATACTCGATCTTTGTTCGATGGCTGTGTGCTCGGCCTCATTGACTACTGAAACAGCCTGCCATAATTTAGCACTCAAATCTGTTTGCTGAATTAGCTTTAAATATATTTCATTACTTAGATCTGCTCGTCCAAATATCTTGCCATAGCTTTAGATATCGACCTAGGTATTTTTTCCGGACTTCATAAAAAAGCATATATGTTTTTCCTATAATATCTAGTAGAAGAACTAATTTGTATGTCTAACAGATGGACATGACTTGGATAACTTCTGCTCGAAGATTCTCCACTGCATATGTCGAGGGGGTTGAAAACTTCATGAACTTTATCAGAGCTGAGTACGGTGGTCCGAAATCAGATGTGCTCTGCCCGTGTAGCAGTTGTATGAATTCAATTACAAGACCCCAGTCAACTGTGCAAAATCATCTACACTTGTATGGGATGTCGGTCACATATACTAGGTGGGTTCATCATGGTGAAGCTGTGAACGTCAATGTTACTGACTACGTGGAAGCAACAGATCACCATCTTGATCTGCCTGATGCTCAGGTGGAAGAGGAGGAGGAGGTGGTGGTGGCGGAGCCAGTGAGTTTGACCAACATTGAAACAATGCTACGAAATGCTCGTCCATTTTATGAACTTTCACCTGCAGAAGAAAAACGGTGGGCCCGCATGTTGGAACAATGCAACGTGGCTGTCACCCCTGGAAATAAGCTGTCAGTATTCTCAGCTATGGTCACATTTCTTCAGGTGAAGACATCTGAGCGGATGACCAACAAATCATTCGATGCGATGTTGGCTGCTTTCCGCAAAGCTTTCCCAGATGCATCTGAGCTGCCACACACCTATAGTAAAATGAAGAATTTCCTTTGTGCAGTTGGAATTGGATATGATATTATCCATGTTTGTAAGAATAATCGTGTTCTGTTCTGGAAGGATTATGCCAACTTAAGTGAATGCCCGAAATGCAAATCATCAAGATGGAAAGATGGCGATGTTGTGAAGAGGATTCCTCATAATGTTCTGTGACATTTTCCAATTACACCAAGATTGCAGAGGTTGTTTCATGATGCTGAAACAAGAGAGGATGTACTGTGGCATTCTAGGAACCAGGAGTACAGATATCAGAATGTAATGAGCCATCCATCACATGGTAGTGAGTGGAAAAGCTTCAATCAGAAACACAAAAAGTTTGCTGCTGACCCGAGAAACATTAGACTTGGCTTAGCTTCAGATGGATTTAACCCATTTGGCCACCAGAGCGCCACATATAGCATGTGGCCAGTGCTTGTAATCCCTTACAACATGCCTCCAAATGTCTGCGCCAAAGAATCAAACTACATGTGGCCTTGCTCATCCCAGGTCAAAGTCCTGGAAAGGATTTTGATTTATTCATGGAGCCTCTTGTGGAGGAACTTCAATAGCTATGGAAGGGTGTTCTCACTCGAGACCTATATAGCAGCCCACCAGCTGATTTCTTTCTGCGTGCTGTTATAATTTGGTGCATCCATGATTATCCGGCTTTGGGCACTATGTCAGGGCGAACGACACATGGTTATAATGCATGTGTTTGCTGTGGCAGGAATCCGCTGTCATACGCAATACTTAGCAAGATCTGTTACATTGGACACCACCGTTTCCTTGCCAAGGACAAGCTGCGTCCTACAAAATACCGAAGACATGTGTTCAATGCAAAGCATGAAACCCGCGATGCGCCAAAGAGGCTCACCGCCGATGAGTTGCAAGTGGAATTAGAGAAGGTCAGGCATATTACACCAGGAAACCATCCTGGTAATGGTAGCGGGAAAAGGAAGCATGGCAGGGCACAAGGGAGATTATTGTTTACCCGCAGGTCCACTTTGTGGGACTTGGAGTATTGGAAAGATTTGGATCTGCGGCATAATCTTGATGTGATGCACATCGAGAAAAATATATGTGACAACATTATCGGCACACTTCTTAATATTGAAGGCAAGACGAAAGATACCTTAAAATCTAGTTGATTTGACACACGTGGGTATCAGAAAGGATTTGCAGGTGGAAGATGAAGGTAAACCACGGGATATGGCACCAGCTGTGTACATCTTGGACAAGGTAAAAAGAAAAGAATTCTGTGAGGTCCTGTCACGTGTGAGATTCCCACATGGATTTGCTTCCAACCCTGAAAGGAGAGTTAGTGCAGATGGAAACAAGGTACAAGGGTTGAAAACTCATGACTGCCACGTCCTACTTCAAAGGGTTTTACCGGTTATCCTTAGAGGATTGGGCCGCCCTGACTTATACAAAGCAGTTGCAGAGTTCGGACTATTCTCCAGGAAACTCTGCAGTAGAAATATGAGGGTAGATGCTTTGGAGCATCTTAGAGACAAGATACCAACTATCCTATGCGACCTTGAGAAGATATAGCCTTCTTTAATGTGATGGTGCATTTGGCTATTCATCTACCTGATGAGGCACTACTTAGAGGTCCAGTACAGTATGGCTGGATGTACCCTATTGAAAGGCGGCTAGGCACTTTCAAGGGCTATGTTAGGAACAGAGCTAGACCCGAGGGTTCCATTGCAGAGGCCTACATTGCTACAGAAGCGTTGACATTCTGCTCAAAATACATTGAAACAGCTGATCAGCTTAGCAAAGAGGTGGGTGAAGACAATCTCGAGCTCAATGTTTTCGATTATTCTGTTCGAGTTACAGGGAAGAGTCGACAAGAGGACAGATCTAAAGATTTGGACAAAATGGTTTGGTATGTGTTGAATAACTGTCCTGAGATACTACCTTATATCAAGTAAGTGTAAGTACTGCAGCTTATACATCGTAATCTACTAAACTTGCAGCACATTCTTATATGTTTAGATGTTTGACGCGATCACTATGTTGTGCAGCATCTACAAAAAGGAGTTACTGCCACAAAATCCAAGAAACATTGACATACTAGTTATGGAAGGATTTGCGAAATGGTTCAAGAGCCATGTAAGCTTTTGAATTGCACTGTCAGTTTTTTTTATATATTGAGTACATAAGATGATCAGCTTGTCTATTTTCTAACCATAGGTTAAGAAGATGTGGGAGGATGGGCAGGCAGTTGATGATGCCCTTTACGCACTAGCAATGGGCCCTGATACTCGGGTAAGACATTATGAATCTTGCGTTGTTGGAGATGTGCGCTACAACACCCTTGCACGTGACGAAGGCAGGAAGACACAAAACAGTGCCATCATGAGCACGGATACGTAGGACGGAGAGACAACTGAAATGTATGCTAACATAATAGACATTGTTCAGTTGCAGTATATCTCCAGTTTCAAGGATCATCGGTGTGTGGTTCTGTTGTGTTGTTGTTGGTATAACCTGTTTTCCAGGATCGCAAAACCCAGAGCTGATGATTATTTCAAATCCATCAATGTCAAGGCGGTGTACCAGACCAACGAGCCTTTTATTTGGCAAATCAAGCAACATAGATATTTTTCTTGGAAGACACATTTGCACGTAGCGATGACTGGAGAGTATTGCAAAGGTTTGAGCAGAGGAATTCGTTTAATGAAGTTGCACAACAAGATTATGCTTACACTGCTCCTGATGTACAAGACTTCACAGATGTTCCTAATATCTTTGAGAACCATCACGTCAATGACGCAGGCGAAAAGATTGCCCGTGCTGTGGACATACAAGAGTTGATCAAGAAGAAGCCAACGTTCGAGGACATTGAGGATGAAGAAGAAGATGACACTCCGGGGAATTATGATTCAGACTGATACACATGGCGAAGATGTTGACGCTGCTGCTGCGGATGATGATTAGATTTCTTTTGTCGTATTTGCCTGTCAGAAGACGTTTTTTATCTACTATGTGAAATTGTGTTTGCTATGACAACTGAAACCTGATGAGCGTGTTGCTTAGTATTTTGCTGTGAGAACATCACTTGTTATGTATGTTCATTTGTGTTTGTTGATTGTATGACGACTAAAACATGATGACATTGTTGTTTAGTTGTACTCATATTTGGCTGTGAAACTTGAATTTGATGACATAGTTTGCTGTTCGACTGCAATTTGCTCGACGTCTTCGAATGGGAAAAAAGCTAACCCGACAGGGCCTCTGCTAATTTATTTATTTATTACCAAAAGGGCCTATGCTATTTATTTATTTATGAGCAAAAGGGGATACCCCCCGATTTCTATTAATAGAAATCATTAGATGTTCACAACACTACGCCCAGCCTGCCACACAGGTTTCATTCATTACTAGTTTCAACAAAGTGCTCATGTCATAGCCACTGAATACATCACGAGTGCTACATACACTGCAAATAAAGAGACAATCATCCTACAGAGCACATCGATTTTGCCCATTATCTTCACAAGCTCTTTCATCTCCTCATTGCTGTGAAGGCCGTTCAGCAGCTGTTGCTTGGCCATGATTAGAGGAACTGCATCTTTAACCTTATTCTACTATGCATCTTCCTCTTCTGCCGCTCCTTCAGTTACTTGTCCAGCACCCCAACCTGCTGGTATTGGGATTCCTCGGCTAACCAAATAATCAGCGTAGTTGCGTTCCCCCACATCAGCAACTTCCCAGAAATAAAAATCACAAGAATCTTCCATTTTCTGCACGATCAAATTGGAAGATCATCAACTAAACTATTAAAAAAATTAGCAACTGAAAGCAGCAGAACAACACTTCAACATATTATTACCCCATGATTCGGGCATTTGTAGAAGACTCGGCCAGGCTTGAGGATTGTGGTTGAGACGCGACGGATGACTCTGCGTGATTTGCAGCAGTGGCACCACACCAACGGCAGCGGGTTGCGATGAGCAACCGGCTGCGGTGCGTGTGCCGGCGAGGGTGTGATGAGACCCACAGGCGATGGTACGGGTGGCGACTTGGCGCATATCTGGTTGTTGCCCGCTGAAGAGCAGGTGGACGAGCAGCCAGCGGACATGGTTGCTGCGGCCAGAGCTTCTGATGCTAGGCAGAGTAAGTAGAGAAGAGGAGAAGCAAACGTTGGATATGTCAGTTTCATTACTTGCAGCGTAGCATAGCACCATATATCATAGTCTAGGTTTGGATTCGAACCAGCTACAGGAGCACGTCTCTCTTTTTTCTAAAACTCATCAACGTCTCTTTACTGGTACACTAGCTTGTTCTGTACGCCTTCTCAAGTCTTTGATTTTCTTTCTTTTTTTGCGAGAAGGAAGGAGGACAAAATTGAGAGTTCCTGGGACTTGAACCCAAGACCTCTCAGTTGAAAACCAAGGGTGCTAGTCACTTATGTGGCGAACGTTCCCTGGGAGGAGGACGGCAGACGAACGCATTTTCCTCGCAGTTTTAGTTGCGACGCAAGATCGAACGGTCACAGTTTCGGGAATGTTAACAGGCGAACGAGCCCAGTTTTTCTTTTCTTCCTATATATAAAAAAGTATGCTACTTGGTGTCAGCTTAGTCGACAAACGATTGTGCTAACCTTGACCGTTGGATTGACATTCAACGTCTGTCGTGTTTCTTCAGTCTCTTCTTCCTCCAGCTGCCAAAGCCAAACAAGCGCCGGCAAGACCGCCTGCTCCCGCCTCCCATGGCTGGCTGTGCTGCCGTGCACGCATCATGGCCACATTGCACCCTAAAACTCTGCGCATCTTCCCAGGCTCCTGTTCGTTCCTGTCCGAGGCCTCACCATCGTCCTCCGCCTTGGTTCACTCGCCGCGGCGCCGCCCTCCAGTGTTGTCAACATGGTCAACAACTGAGAGGAATAAGGAGATGACTGTACATGGTGAGGATGACAGTAGGGACCCAGCAGCACGCACAGTAATTTTGTTTTTTCAGGACGGAGAAGGGTATCAACTGGGTTGTTCGGGAGCTGTGGCCCGTCTAACACATGACCAGCCCAGTTTGTTTTTTTCCTTTCTGAAAATGGCTAGCCCAGCTATTTTGTTTTTTGCAGAATAACCAACGTAGGCCTACTTTTTTTTCTACGCCTTGCTGGGCCGGAAATCTTTCAAGATGAGGAGGGATGCATTTTGCCCAGAAAATGGGCTATAAGTAATAAGAAATGGGCTATAAGTAATATTAAATGGGCTGTAAAATGAAAAAATACGGCAAACATGCAATTAGTTCCAAAATACTATTTTCTTTCGGATTTTGATATTTTAAATTTCATTGTATTTGTGCGGGTAAAATTTCATTGGATTTAAATTAAGGTATGTTTAGTTTTTAAATTAATTTGAATCTGGCTAGAAATTTCGGGCTATATGCTGTTTGGGACAGATTTGGAGGCTGACTTGTGGGTCTACTAGGTTGACGTGTACGAAAGGCTTTGTCAACTTAGTCCACAAACGATTCTAGCAGCAGTGACCGTTGGATGTTAATCCAACGGCTGTGCTGCTTCTTCAATATATGATCTTCTTGCTCGAGCCACCCAAACCAGCGCCAGTGGGACTGCTTGCTCCCGCCTCCCGTGGCCGGCCATGCTGTCGCACAGGCCACACCGCCCCACCCTACTCCATTGCTGGCCAGGCCATTCCTCTACTCACCCACACCTCCTGTTATTTTCCGGCGACGGCAGCCGGACCAGTAAACCCTCGTACTCCCACCACGTGGGCAACCACTGCCGAGTTTTCCCCAGCCCCGTGTCGTTCCCTTCCTAGGCCTTGCCGTCGTCCACCGTCCTGGTGCTCTTAGCACGCCGTGGTCAACGAACGACATCCATCGGACGTGGACTGTACGTGGAGAGGCTGACAGCTGGGTCCACGGCTGCACACAAGGAAATGCCTCCTTATTACGTGCAAAATAATGATTCCTCCACCCGACATATGGGACCCACCGGAAGGGCCTCAGTATTTCGTGAAAAAACGTTCCCCCCGCTGACAGGTCGGACCCACCAGCTATATCTTCGCACGCAAGGAAGTGCCTCCCTATTACGTACAAAAAAATGAATACTCCCCCTGCTAGCTGGGACCCAGCATAGTGGGAGGCTGACATGTGGGCCTACGAAGTTGACGGGGACGGAGGGCTTTGTGAACTTAGTCAATATGAATGATTCTAGCTCTAGTGACCGTACGATGTCCATCCAACGGCCGTAGTGCTCCTTCAACCTCTGGTCTTCTTGCTCCAGCCGCCCAAAGCAGCGCCGGTCGTGCCGCCTGCTCCTGCCTCCCGTGGACTCCGTTTGGTATTCCTTTTCTGCAAAACTCTAAAATAGGCAAAAAACAGAAACTGGCACTGGGCCTCCAGTTAATAGGTTAGTCCCAAAAATAATATAGAAGAGCATATTAAAGCCCATTAAACATCCAAAACAGATAACATAATAGCATGGAACAATAAAAAATTAAAGATACGTTGGAGACGTATGAAGCATCTCCAAGCTTAATTCCTGCTCGTCCTCGAGTAGGTAAATGATAAAAATAGAATTTTTGATGTGGAATGCTACCTAACATAATTATCAATGTAATTTTCTTTATTGTGGCATGAATGTTCATATCTGAAAGATTCAAGACACAAGTTTAATATTGACATAAAAATAATAATACTTCAAGCATACTAACAAAGTAACCATGTCTTCTCAAAATAACATGGCCAAAGAAAGCTATCCCTACAAAATCATATAGTCTGGTTATGCTCTATCTTCATCACACAAAGTATTTAATCATGCACAACCCCGATGACAAGCCAAGCAATTGTTTCATACTTTAGTATTCTCAAACTTTTTCAATTTTCACGCAATACATGAGCGTGGGCCATGGACATAACACTATAGGTGGAATAGAGTGGTGGTTGTGGAGAAGGCAAAAAGGAGGAAGATGGTCTCACATCAACTAGGCATATTAATGGGCTATGGAGATGCCCATCAATAGATATCAATGTGAGTGAGTAGGGATTGCCATGCAACGGATGCACTAGAGCTATGAATGTATGAAAGCTCAACAAAAGAAACTAAGTGGGTGTGCATCCAACTTGCTTGGTCACGAAGACCTAGGGCATTTTGAGGAAGCCCATCATTGGAATATACAAGCCAAGTTCTATAATGAAAAATTCCCACTAGTATATGAAAGTGACAACGTAGGAGACTCTCTATCATGAAGATCGTGGTGCTACTTTTAAGCACAAGTGTGGAAAAAGGATAGTAGCATTGCCCCTTCTCTCTTTTTCTCTCATTTTTATTTGGGCCTCTCTCTCTCTCTCTCTCTCTTATGGCCTCTTTTTTCGTCCGGAGTCTCATCCCGACTTGTGGGGGAATCATAGTCTCCATCATCCTTTCCTCACTAGGAAAATGCTCTAATAATGAAGATCATCACACTTTTATTTACTCAAGAATTACAACTCAATACTTAGAACAAAATATAACTCTATGTGAATGCCTCCGGCGGTGTACCGGGATGTGCAATGATTCAAGAGTGACATGTATGAAAAATTATGAACGGTGGTTTTGCCACAAATACGATGTCAACTACATGATCATTCAAAGCAATATGACAATGATGGAGCGTGTCATAATAAACGGAACGGTGGAAAGTTGCATGGCAATATATCTCGGTATGGCTATGGAAATGCCATAATAGGTAGGTACGGTGGCTGTTTTGAGGAAGGGTATATGGTGGGTGTATGGTACCGGCGAAAGTTGCGCGGCACTAGAGAGGCTAGCAATGGTGGAAGGGTGAGAGTGCGTATAATCCATGGACTCAACATTAGTCATAAAGAACTCACATACTTATTGCAAAAATCTATTAGTTATCAAAACGAAGTACTACGTGCATGCTCCTAGGGGGATAGATTGGTAGGAAAAGACCATCGCTCATCCCCGACCGCCACTCATAAGGAAGACAATCAATAAATAAATCATGCCCCAACTTCATCACATAACGGTTCACCATACGTGCATGCTACGGGAATCGCAAACTTTAACCCAAGTATCTCTCAAATTCACAACTACTCTACTAGCATGACTCTAATATCACCATCTTCATATCTCAAAACAATCATAAAGAATCAAACTTCTCATAGTATTCAATGCACTTTATATGAAAGTTTTTATTATACCCATGTTGGATGCCCATCATATTAGGACTAATTTTATAACCAAAGCAAATTACCATGCTGTTCTAAAAGACTCTCAAAATAATATAAGTGAAGCATGAGAGATCAATAATTTCTATAAAATAAAACCACCACCGTGCTCTAAAAGGATATAAGTGAAGCACTAGAGCAAAATTATCTAGCTCAAAAGATATAAGTGAAGCACATAGAGTATTCTAATAAATTCCGATTCATGCGTGTCTCTCCCAAAAGGTGTGTACAGCAAGGATGATTGTGGTAAACTAAAAATCAAAGACTCAAATCATACAAGATGCTCCAAGCAAAACACATATCATGTGGTGAATAAAAATATAGATCAAGTAAAGTTACCGATAGACGGAGAAGAAAGAGGGGATGCCTTCCGGGGCATCCCCAAGCTTAGGCTTTTGGTTGTCCTTGAATTTTACCTTGGGGTGCCTTGGGAATCCCCAAGCTAAGGCTCTTGCCACTCCTTATTCCAAAATCCATCAAATCTTTACCCAAAAACTTGAAAACGTCACAACAGAAAACTTCAACAAAAAATCTCATGAGCTCCGTTAGTATAAGAAAATAAACCACCACTTTAAGGTACTGTAATGAACTCATTCTTTATTTATATTGGTGTTAAACCTACTGTATTCCAACTTCTCTATGGTTCATACCCCCCGATACTACTCATAGATTCATCAAAATAAGCAAACAACACACGAAAAACAGAATCTGTCAAAAAACAGAACAGTTTGTAGAAATCTGTAACCTTCGAATACTTCTGTAACTCCAAAAATTCTTAAATAAATTTGTGGACGTGAGGAATTTGTATATTAATCATCTTCAAACAGAATCAACCTAAAAGCACTCTCCAGTAAAAAATGACAGCTAATCTCGTGAGCGCAAAAGTTTCTGTTTTTACAGCAAGATCGCAAAGACTTCACCCATGTCTTCCCAAAGGTTCTACTTGGGACAAACACTAATTAAAACATAAAACGACATCTAAACAGAAGCTAGATGAATTATTTATTACTAAATAGGAGCAAAAAGCGAAGAACAAAAATAAAATTGGGTTGCCTCCCAACAAGCGTTATCGTTTAACGCCCCTAGCTAGGCATAAAAACAAGAATAGATCTAGGTATTGCCATCTTTGGTATGCAATCCATAAGTGGCTCTCATAATAGATTCATAAGGAAATTTAATTTTCTTCCTAAGAAAGTGTTCCATGCCTTTCCTTAACGGAAATTGGAATCTAATATTTCCTTCTTTCATGTCAATAATTGCACCAATTGTTCAAGGAAAGGTCTACCAAGAATAATAGGACATGTAGGATTGCAATCTATATCAAGAACAATGAAATCTACAGGCACATAATTCCTATTTTCAACAATAAGAACATCATTAATCCTTCCCATAGGTTTCTTAATGGTGGAATCCGCAAGATGCAAATTTAAAGAACAATCATCAAATTCACGAAAACCTAGCACATCACACAAGGTTTTTGGAATCGTGGAAACACTAGCATCCAAATCACACAAAGCATAACATTCATAATCTTTAATCTTAATTTTAATAGTAGGTTCCCACTCATCATAAAGTTTTCTAGGGATAGGAACTTCTAGTTCAAGCTTTTCTTCATAGGATTGCATTAAAGCATCAACGATATGTTTAGTAAAAGCTTTATTTTGATTATAAGCATGAGGAGAATTTAACACGGATTGAAACAAGGAAATAAAATATATCAAAGAGCAATTATCATAATTAAATTCCTTGAAATTTAAAATAGTGGGTTCATTGCTATGTAAAGTTTTGACCTCTTCAATCCCACTTTTATTAATTTTTGCATCAAGATCTAAACACTCCGAATCATTGGGACGCCTTTTAACTAAATTTGACTCATCTTCAGTCCCATCTTTATCAAGATTCATATTGGAAAACAAAGATTTAATAGGAGTCACATCAATCACTTTTAGATCTTCATCATTATTATCATGAAAACTAGAAAAACACGCTTTCACAAAGCAATCTTTTTTAGCACGCATCCTAGCGATTCTTTCTTTGCACTCATCAATGGAAATTCTCATGGCTTTGAGAGACTCATTGATGTCATTCTTGGGTGGAGTAGATCTAAGTTTGAAAGAATCAACATCAAGAGAAATTCTATCCACGTTCCTAGCCAACTCATCAGTCTTAAGCAATTTTTCATCAACCAAAGCATTGAAATTCTTTTGCGAACTCATAAATTCTTTAACACTAGTCTCAAAATCAGAGGGCATCTTATTAAAATTTTCATAAGAGTTGTCGTAGGAATTACCATAATTATTAGAGGAATTACTATGAAACAACCTAGAATTAAAGTTTCCTCTATACGCGTTGTTACCAAAATTGTTCCTACCAAAAAAATTCACATCCATAGATTCATTATTATTCTAAATCAAAGTGGACAAAGGCATACCATTAGGATCAGAAGAAACACTTTTATTAGCAAAAAAATTCATAAGTTCATCCATCTTTCCACTCAAAACATTAATCTCTTCAATCACATGAACTTTTTTACTAGTGGATCTTTCGGTGTGCCATTGAGAATAATTAACCATAATATTGTCTAGGAGTTTAGTAGCTTATCCTAAAGTGATTTCCATAAAAGTGCCTCCCTTGGCCGAATCTAAAAGATTTCTAGAAGCAAAATTCAATCCGGCAAAATAGTTTTGTATAATCATCCACAAATTCAAACCATGTGTAGGGCAATTACGTATCATTAATTTCATCCTCTCCCAAGATTGTGCAACATGCTCATGATCAAGTTGCTTAAAATTCATAATATCGTTCCTAAGAGAGCTGATCTTAGCGGGAGGAAAATACTTAGAGATAAAAGCATCTTTGCACTTATTCCATGAATCAATACTATTTTTAGGCAAAGAAGAGAACCAAGTTTTAGCACGATCACTAAGAGAAAACGGAAATAAGTTCATCCATCTTTCCACTCAAAACATTAATCTCTTCAATCACATGAACTTTTTTACTAGTGGATCTTTCGGTGTGCCATTGAGAATAATTAACCATAATATTGTCTAGGAGTTTAGTAGCTTATCCTAAAGTGATTTCCATAAAAGTGCCTCCCGCGGCCGAATCTAAAAGATTTCTAGAAGCAAAATTCAATCCGGCAAAATAGTTTTGTATAATCATCCACAAATTCAAACCATGTGTAGGGCAATTACGTATCATTAATTTCATCCTCTCCCAAGCTTGTGCAACATGCTCATGATCAAGTTGCTTAAAATTCATAATATCGTTCCTAAGAGAGCTGATCTTAGCGGGAGGAAAATACTTAGAGATAAAAGAATCTTTGCACTTATTCCATGAATCAATACTATTTTTAGGCAAAGAAGAGAACCAAGTTTTAGCACGATCACTAAGAGAAAACGGAAATAAGTTCATCCATCTTTCCACTCAAAACATTAATCTCTTCAATCACATGAACTTTTTTACTAGTGGATCTTTCGGTGTGCCATTGAGAATAATTAACCATAATATTGTCTAGGAGTTTAGTAGCTTATCCTAAAGTGATTTCCATAAAAGTGCCTCCCTTGGCCGAATCTAAAAGATTTCTAGAAGCAAAATTCAATCCGGCAAAAAAGTTTTGTATAATCATCCACAAATTCAAACCATGTGTAGGGCAATTACGTATCATTAATTTCATCCTCTCCCAAGCTTGTGCAACATGCTCATGATCAAGTTGCTTAAAATTCATAATATCGTTCCTAAGAGACCTGATCTTAGCGGGAGGAAAATACTTAGAGATAAAAGCATCTTTGCACTTATTCCATGAATCAATACTATTTTTAGGCAAAGAAGAGAACCAAGTTTTAGCACGATCACTAAGAGAAAACGGAAATAGCTTCAATTTAGCAAAATCATTATCCACATCTTTCTTCTTTTGCATATCACACAAATCAACAAAGTTGTTTAGATGGGTAGCGGCATCTTCACTAGGAAGGCCAGAAAATTGATCTTTCATAACAAGATTCAACAAAGTGGTATTAATTTCACAAGATTCAGCATCGGTAGTAGGAGCAATCGGAGTGCTAATAAAATCATTGTTGTTGGTATTGGAAAAGTCACACAATTTAGTATTATCTTGAGCCATCGTGACAAACAATCAATCCAACACAAGCACACAAGAAGCAAGCGAAAAGAGACGAATGAAAGAGGGGCGAAGAAAAGGCAAAGGTTTTGAAAATCGTTTTAGAAGTGGGGGACAGGAAAACGAGAGGCAAATGACAAATAATGTAATGCGAGGGAGAAGAGTTTATGATGGGTACTTGGTATGTCTTGACTTGGCGTAGATCTCCCTGGCAACGGCGCCAGAAATCCTTCTTGCTACCTCTTGAGCATGCGTTGTTTTCCCTTGAAGAGGAAACGGTGATGCAGCAAAGTAGCGTCCGTATTTCCCTCAGTTTTGAGAACCAAGGTATCAATCCAGTAGGAGACAACACACAAGTCACCTAGTACCTGCACAAACAATCAAGAACCTTGCAACCAACGCGATAAATGGGTTGTCAATCCCTTCACGGTCACTCGCAAAAGTGAGATCTAATAGAGATAGTAAAGTAAATATTTTTGGTATTTTTGTTGTATAGATTGGAAAGTAAAGATTGCAAAATAGTAAACGAGATGTGATGTAAATAAAAGAGATGCAATATAATAGGAAGGAAACCCGGGGGCCATAGGTTTCACTAGTGGCTTCTCTCAAGATAGCATGTATTACGGTGGGTGAACAAATTACTGTCGAGCAATTGATAGAAAAGCGCATAGTTATGAAGATATCTAAGGCAATGATCTTGCATATAGGCATCACGTCCGTGTCAAGTAGATCGAAATGATTCTGCATCTACTACTATTACTCCACACATCGACCGCTATCCAGCATGCATCTAGAGTATTAAGTTCATAAGAACGAAGTAACGCATTAAGCAAGATGACATGATGTAGAGGGATAAACTCAAGCAATATGATATAAACCCCATCTTTTTATCCTTGATGGCAACAATACAATACGTGCCTTGCTGCCACTATTGACACTGGGAAAGGACACCGCAAGATTGAACCCAAAGCTAAGCACTTCTCCCATTGCAAGAAAGATCAATCTAGTAGGCCAAACTAAACCGATAATTCGAAGAGAATTGCAAAGATATCAAATCATGCATATAAGAATTCAAAGAAGAACCAAATAATATTCATAGATAATCTTGTTCATAAATCCACAATTCATCGGATCTCGGCAAACACACCGCAAAAGAGTATTACATCGAATAGATCTCCAAGAACATCGAGGAGAACTTTGTATTGAGAATCAAAGAGAGAGAAGAAGCCATCTAGCTAATTGTAGCGACCCGACCCGAAATCAGTCAAGTCTCTGTGTAGCTGTACCATCCCAAGATCATGCTGGCACACACAGTACATTGATGAAAAGACTCAAAGTTCAATCACACCTGAATTTATTACATGATTCTCATATCGAGTCTTTATTACATCATAATAAATTCGGCCGAAGGCCATCTCATGAGAAATAAACTAAATAAAGCTGCGGAAGCGTAGACGAATAGCGAGTCCATCCGACTCCATAGGGCAATCGCCAAGCGTGGATCGTAGCCTCACTCTTGGTTGGAAAACTCCTCTGCAACATAAGACGTTGCAGCCGTGTAGGTCAGCATTTTGAATATGCCGGCAAGTCATAGAGAGAACAACACTAATAATGCTAACACTATATGCAATTTGGCTGCGGGGCTCTAAGTTTTAAGTTTTTGCGAAAAAGCCAGTTTTCCCTACAACAAAGGACTTGCTTGCAATTAATACAAAATGTTGGTTGTTATTGAGATGGTTCCGCCAACCAATGTCTCATTCCCAATTATTAAATAACCCCTCAATTAGTTTATTAAGTTCGGTGTTGAGATTTCCGAAATACTCCAATTCCAGAGGCTCAAATGTCCGTAACCGGGGACACGGCTAATTGATTAGGTTTTTACTCTGCAGAGTCTTGTGCACTTTACCCGCAAGATTCGTTCCCTCCCTTATGTCCTCGCACTGCCTGTTGTTTGAAGACGGGACGAACGAAACAGGGTCTTCCGTAGAGTTTCTCTGGGCACTGCCGGTGCCCATCCATGTCCTACCGTTCTTCTACATCCGCTGGCACCGTCCGTCCAGAGTCACGCCTCAGGTCAACCCAGCCAGAGCCCATAATGGCTTGCGGCTGCACAGGTAAGCTTTCGGTCAAGGTGTATCCATCCGTCTCTTCGTGGCTGGGTGAAGCTTTCCGCAAGATGTCATGGCGCTTCTCCATGCATCCCGGCCATCCGCTGGTTTCTCCAGGGTGCCCGTCAACCGTCCTCCACCCAGTAGTGAATTTGAAGTCCATCTCGAGCTTGAAGTCATGGGGTTGTCATCATCTTGACTCTCACATCTCCCTTATGAATCTCTCAACCAACCCCGTCTACGAGCATAGCAAAATGAACTACATCGTCCCGGGCAATGGTAACAAGGGGAATTGGGTTCATCCTACCTCATGATACTACTCAAGAACATAACATAAAATTCTCCTACTGCATGCATGGTGGGGAGGAATAATTCTAATGCAACAAAATCATAGGTATTGTAAAACATGATCAAATGACTTGCCTGACTGACGGTCTTCGAAAGCTAGCGACTCGTAATAGCAGGCTTCGCACTCCGGGAATTCTATTCGAAGCAAACAATAACCACATAAGCATACAACTATATTAACATAACAGCAAGCTAACGTAATTCACACATAAACAATCAAACCAAACCAAAGAGAACTCAAAGAACTCTAAGCCAACAACTAGCAAGAAAAAAAATAGACATTTTCTTTTTTTGTAAATAAAAGTTCACGTTCTAAAACTACAGAAACTAATCTAAAAGAAATTATAACGGAGGTAAAATAAAATTTTAAAGTAACTAGAACAGCAGCAAGCTAAATAAAACTAGAAAGGCTTGATTTTGACTAAAAATAATTTTAAGAAAGGCAAAAAATACCCAGATAAATTCCTACTGCTAGGCAAGGTCAAAACAAAGCAGTGACAAAAAGAATCACTAAAAAGGAATAATCCTAGCTCAATCTATAGCAGAAATACTAATCTGACTAAAACTAATGTAAACCAATTTTTAAAAACTAAAACATGGCCGAATCTATTTTCTACAGAAACTATAGGAAATTTGAGACTAACAAAAGAAGAATCAACTAAAAATAATAAATAACCTAAAAGATATAGATTTTTCAAGATTGGAACTATTCTGTTTTAAAACAGAAACGAAAAAAAACTAACGCGCTAACGGGCCGAAACAGTGAGCATTCTAAAACTAAACAACGCCTAAGCATTTAATAAACCAATGCGTCCACGGGCTAAAAGAAATAAACCATTCGGGCCGATCTAACTAAACCAGGAACTAAACCGGAAATAGACCGTAAACTAAACCGATCTATTGAAAATAACCTAACCCTTCGCGGATCTAATCTAAGCCGTACATGCGAGATCCAACGGTGGAGGGGGCTCGGGCTTACAGCGGACGGCGGCGACGGACGGGGACGATGGCGGCGACTCGGGCGATGGCGGTGCAGCGGCTCCGGTCGTCGGGGAAGAAGGCAGTGGCGTCGGGGCGATGCGGCGGAGCGAGGCGGAGGTGGTGGTGGAGTTGTTGGAGCTCGGGGATGGCGTGGACGTCGAGGGCGAGGCGAAACAGAGCCCGGTGCTCTGCAGCTCCGGCGGGTGGCGGACGAGCTCGGGGTGACGGCTTCGGCGGTTCTTGGGCGACGATAGGATGTCAAAGAGATGAGCAACGAACAGGATGTTCGGGTGGTGTAGCTTGGAAGCAAGGGGAATGCTCACCGGTGGCGGCAGCGGCGGCAAACCGAGGCGGCGGCGGCGAGATGCGTTTGGCGAGGGCGCGAGCTACGGGTGGATTTGAGCTTAGGGTTTTAGGGGGATCGAGAGAGGAGGCCGAGGGGTTTATATAGGGCATAAGCGTGGGCGAGGGGTCGACTCGGGATCACGATCCCGAGAGGATCGGAACCGCGGCGCGCTCTGGACGCGCTCCGGGCGGAATTGCGTGCGCGAGGAGGAAAGAGAAGGGGTTGGGCCGGCGCGTCGGTGAGAGAGGGAGAGGATGGTTCGGTCGGGCGACCGAAGCGGAGGCGGCTCGGGCGTGTGCCGCGCTGGGCTGGCGGCCTTGGCGCTGGTTGGGCTGCGGCCTTGCTGGCTGGGCCGTCGGCCTGGCCAGCTCGGGGCTTTTCCCTTTTTTTATATTAAGGCAGAGAGAGAAAACTAATTATAGAGAAACCTTTAATATTTTTATATAGGAAATATATATCAATAAAATTAGAAAAAATAAATCCTACAACGTGAACATTTTTCCAGAGGCAAAACAGAAACAAAAATAAAAACATTTTCTGCAAATTCCAAATAAAATTCAAATTTTGAATTCAAACCTTTTGGCAATATTTTCTTCTGATATTTTTTTGGAGTGTCGTGTTAGCTCCTCTCATACTTTTAAACAAGTATTTGTCAGGGATATTTGAAACAAATTTCGAATGCCAAGTTGAATTCAAATTCAAATAAAACTCAAATGCCTCTGAAAATTTCCAAATGCCACACAATTCAAACAAAATGCATAGATGCTTAACTAATAATTGTAAAACATTCCAAATTGAAAATTTGGGATGTTACAAACCTACCCACCTTAAGATGAATCTCGCCCTTGAGATTCGGGTTGGCTAGCAAATAGGTGCAGGTGGTCTCGGCGGAGATCTTCTTCTCGCTCCCAGGTGGCTTCCTCCTCGGAATGATGACTCCACAGAACCTTGCAAAAGTTGATGATCTTGCTGCGGGTAACTCTGTTCGCAGTCTCGAGAATTCTGACGGGTTTCTCCTCATAAGTCAGATCACTGTCGAGCTGTATGGCCTCTAGGGGCACTGTGTCTCTCAAAGGAATATCAGCCATCTCAGCATGGCATTTCTTTAGCTGGGAAACATGGAAGACATCGTGAACTCCTGACAATCCTTCTGGCAATTCCAGCTTGTATGCAACTTCTCCTCTGCGTTCGAGGATTTTGTAGGGGCCTATAAACTAGGGTGCTAACTTTCCTTTAACACCGAACCTCTTGATTCCTCGAAGTGGGGACACACGGAAATATGCTCGGTCTCCAAGTTCATACGTTATCTCCTTGCGTTTACTGTCGGCATAACTCTTTTGTCTCGACTGGGCTATCTTGAGTCTATCTCGAATCAGCTTGACCTTCTCTTCGGAGTCTCTGATAAGATCGGGACCAAAAAGTTTTCAGTCTCCAACACCATCCCACAGCAACGGTGTTCTACACCTCCTTCCGTATAGAGCTTCGAAAGGGGCCATCTTCAGACTGGTCTGATAGCTGTTGTTGTACGAGAACTCTGCGTATGGCAGATTGTCATCCCAGCTAGATCCATAGTCTAGCGCGCAAGCTCTCAACATGTCCTCGAGAATCTGGTTGACTCTCTCGGTCTGTCCATCTGTCTGCGGATGAAAAACTGTACTGAACTCCAGCCTCGT
Organism: Aegilops tauschii subsp. strangulata; assembly: GCF_002575655.3. Taxonomy (NCBI): domain Eukaryota; kingdom Viridiplantae; phylum Streptophyta; class Magnoliopsida; order Poales; family Poaceae; genus Aegilops; species Aegilops tauschii. The sequence continues at coordinate 316,844,944 of NC_053037.3, read as the reverse complement.
ACCCAAAGTTTCATGCAACTGATTCCAAAACTTTGAGGTAAATTGTGTTCCTCTATCTAACACGATACTCCTCGGAACTCCATGCAGACATATGATCCTGGTCATGTATATCTTGGCTAACTTAGCGCTGGTATATGTGGTCTTCACGGGAATGAAATGAGCTACCTTGGTCAAGCGATCAACCACTACCCAGATAGAATCATAACCTGAACGGGTCCTCGATAATCCTGTGATAAAATCCATTCCAAGTTTTTCCCATTTCCACTCGGGTATCGGCAAATGTTGAAGTAACCCTGCCGGCTTCTGATGTTCCGCCTTTACTCACTGAAAAACATTGCATACTGCTACGTACTCGGCAATATCCTTCTTTATACCTGTCCACCAGAAACTTTCCTTCAAATCTAGATACATCTTGGTGTTGCCTGGGTGAATCGAGTACGGTGAATCATGGGCCTCCTGAAGAATTAACTTCCTGACCTCTGGGTCATTAGGCACATAGATGCGATCCTCAAACCATAAAGTTCCGTGCTCATCTTCACGAAAACCTTTAGCCTTTCCGTTACTCATCTTTTCCTTTATCTCTGCAATTTCCTTGTCTGTCGTCTGGGCTTCATGGATTCGTTCGGTCAGAGTGGACTGTATATCCAAGGTGGTGACAAATCCTCTCGGTACTATCTCCAGTCGGAGCTCTCTGAGATCGTCGGCTAATTCCTGAGGTAATCCTCCAGCTATGAGGGTGTTCACATAACTTTTACGGCTCAAGGCATCTGCTACAACATTTGCCTTCCCTGGGTGATAATGCAATATCATGTCATAGTCCTTGATCAATTCAGGCCATCTCCTTTGCCTGAGGTTCAATTCCTTCTGCGTGAAAATATACTTCAGGCTCTTATGATCCGTGTAAACATCACAACTGTTTCCGACAAGGAAATGTCTCTAGGTCTTGAGTGCATGCACTACGGCTGCTAACTCCAAATTGTGTGTGGCATAATTCATCTCGTGAGGTCGTAGCTGTCTGGAGGTATAAGCTACAACTTTTCCTTCCTGCATGAGCACTCCTCCGAGTCCTTGACGAGAAGCATCACAATATACCTGGTAATCCTTGTGTATGTCCGGCAGAATGAGCACTGGGGCTGTAACCAGACGTTTCTTCAGCTCCTGAAAACTGGCTTCACAATCCTTGGTCCAAATGTACTTGGCTTCCTTCTTCAACAGCTCAGTCATGGGCTTGGCAATCTTGGAGAAATTCTCAATAAACCTCCGATAATATCCTGCGAGTCCGAGAAAACTGCGGATCTCCTTGACTGAGGTGGGGGACTGCCAGTTGGTGATCGATTCGACCTTGGTGGGGTCGACTGCTATTCCTTCTCCTGAAATAACATGTCCGAGGAATCCGACTTCCTTCAGCAAAAATTCACATTTGCTGAACTTGGCATATAACTGATGTTCTCGGAGTTTCTCCAGAACTAGACCCAGATGTTCCTTATGCTCTTCCTCGCTCTTGGAGAAAACCAATATGTCATTGATGAACACCACGACAAACTTGTCCAGATATTCCATAAATACCTTGTTCACCATGCTCATGAAATACGCAGGGGCATTAGTCAATCCGAATGACATGACGGTATACTCATATAAACCATACCTGGTGGTGAAAGCTGTTTTGGGTATATCCTGTTCACGAATCTTCAATTGATGATACCCTGATCGAAGATCGATCTTGGAGAATACCTTGGCTCCAACTAGCTGATCAAATAAATCATTAATCATCGGCAGAGGGTACTTGTGCTTGATGGTCACATCGTTCAATGAACGATAATCCACAACCATTCTCAGGGTTCCATCCTTCTTCTCTACCAAAAGAACTAGGGCTCCCCAAGGTGACGAGCTTGGCCGAATATATCCCTTCTCCAATAGCTCCTTAATTTGCTTCTTTATCTCTTCCAAATCATTCGGGGGCATCCGATAGGGTCTCTTGGATATTGGGGCTGTGCCGGGCAATAACTCAATCAAAAACTCAATGTCTCTGTCCGGTGGCATTCCTGGTAATGCCTGTGGAAACACATCGGGAAAATCTTGCACTACGGGCACTTCCTCCTGAACAACACCCATGAGGGAATTCACCCAATTCTTCATCGGTGTGCGTCTGGATACATACTTGATCCTCTTCCGCTCCGGGGTGGTGAGCAAACTCGTCTTGCGGGCACAGTCGATGTTTCCTTCAAACTTGGTCAACCAATCCATGCCTAGGATTACGTCCAATCCCTGGGATTCCAATACTATGAGGTCTACGGGAAAATCATGATTTCCAATGCTGAGGGTCGAATGACAGCCTAAGCCTGTCGTCATCTCTCCTCCTGGGGAAGTGACCGGAAGCGGGGTTCTAAGGGTTCTAGTGGGCAACCCGTACTATTCCACAACTACCCTTGATATGAATGAATGCGTTGCACCGGAATCAAAGAGTACCAATACTAGATGTGAATTTAATAAAAACTTACCAACCACAGTGTCTGGCTGATCATAGACGTCCTCCACATCAAGGTGATTCACCTGAGCACGAGGAAAAGGGTTGGGCTTCTTTGCTAAGCTTCCATTGCCGTTGCCGTTTCCATTCCTCTGCTTGGCCTCCGGACAATCGGTGGCATAGTGTCCTATCTTCTGGCACTTGAAACAGGTGATATGACTCAGATCCTTCTGAGCCGGAGCAGGACGGTGTTGGTTGCCATTGCCTCCATTGCCTGACTTGGAGTTGTTGTCGTGGTTGCGATTGTTCCCATTCCCTCCATGGTTATGTCCTCCATGATTATGTCCTCCATGGGTGTGATGGGTATGTCCTCCCGAGTATGGGGCATAGCGGGGATTCTGCTGAGCTCCGGAGTTGTACTTTCCCTGGCCATATTTCCGCTTGCGGCTGTCAATTTGCTGCTGCTTGCCTTCAAGTATGGTGGCCTTGTCTACCAGCTCCTGGTAGTTGTTGAAGGTAGCCACCATTAGCTGCATTCCTAGCTCATCATTGAGTCCCTCGAGAAACTTCTCTTGCTTTGCGGCATCTGTGGCCACATCATCTGGGGCATAGCAAGATAATTTGCTAAACTCATCCACGTACTGCCCCACAGTACGGTTCCCCTGGCGTAAGTTGCGGAACTCACGCTTCTTCAGACTCATGGCTCCAGCTGAGACATGAGCGGTGCGGAAAGCCTGCTGGAACTGATCCCATGTCATGGTGGCGACCGGATAAGTGGCGGTGTAGTTCTCCCACCAAGAGGCTGCAGGTCCATCAAGCTGATGTGCGGCAAAGCGCACCTTCTCTGCATCTGTGCACCCAGCAGTGGCTAACTCCCTTCCGACCTTGCGGAGCCGATCATCGGCCACAATCGGCTCAGTGCTGCTAGAGAACATTGGCGGATTCAGCCTTAGGAAGCGGGTCAAGTTGTCAACAGGGGGTGGTGGCGGTGGATTGTTGTTGTTGTTGTGGTTGTTGTTGTTGTTGTTGTTGTTGTTGTTGTTGTTCTGGTTCTAGATGAGCATCTGCATCAGGGCATTCTGCTGCTGGATCAGCTGGGTGAGCTCCGGCGGAAAGTTGAAACCGGGGTCACGTCTCGGAGGCATGTGGTGTTTTGGAGTGGATGAGAAATTAGAATAGAACAAGGGTCTAATGAGAAAATAGCACTACCCATATGAATGCACAATCATAATCACACCAATCATTTATTCATTCATCTCAAACAAGGTTCCATCTTGGATTACAAAATCTCGCGACTAATCAAAAATAACGGCCTAACTGATCAACGAAAAAAAATATAGCATGGCGGTTGACTAAATGTCTTCATCAATTATCCTTGTGTCCTCCGGTGCGGCGTCCTCTGGTGCGTCGTCCTCTGGTGCGGCGTCTCCTCTTGCGGCTTCCTTCGGTGGAGCTCTCTTCATAATCCTGGTCATTGCTCATGAGGGGTCCATCATCTCCACTCGGAAAAAGGTCTTCTCCCAGGTCCATCTTCTCCTCCAGTGTGGCAATATATTTATCCCGGTCCTCGATTCTATCCATAAAATCCTTGACTTCTTCTTCATGTTCAAGGAAGTCCGCGCGTGCCTTCTCCTCCAGTTCTAGTTCACGGAACAACAGCCTCCTGTGTACCTTTGAGTTTCGGCGCGTCTGGATTTCCCGGTTCCTGAAGAGACTCTCCAAGTCTTGGACATATGAAAGAATGGAGTCGTCCTCTACGGTACGGATGATATCTCCATTCCTAGCTCTGCGAGAAATCATGGCGAGGTCTGATGGGTCGAGCTCGGCCCTGTACTCTTCTCGGAGATGTCCAAGTGCAGGATAAATCGCCATGTCTCTTCCGAGGATCCAAGTGAAATCGGTAAACTCAAAGTCAATGGGCTCTGAATGTCCTCCGAAGGTCCTCCCTGGAATGTGCACCTTAATCCTGTAGCGGGTATCCGTCGGAAGTGCATTGGTAGGCTTCCCGGTGATTGAGGGCAGAGCAATCTTCAGCTTCTTCATGATCTAAACCAGCTTCTTACCGAGAAGCATCGTCTCATCTGGCTAGCAAAACTCCGGTAGCAGAACTGGGGTGAACTCGGCGGCCATCTAGAATGTTGAAAATCGGATGAGAAGTCAGAAATGAACAGGGGAGAATTACGGAATGATAAGGACATAAAATAAAATAGTCTCTTCCTATGGCTTTCCGATCCTAGGGGTTACATCCTACGGTCAGCGTGTGCTCTGATACCATCTCTGTAGCGACCCGACCCGAAATCAGTCAAGTCTCTGTGTAGCTGTACCATCCCAAGATCATGCTGGCACACACAGTACATTGATGAAAAGACTCAAAGTTCAATCACACCTGAATTTATTACACGATTATCATATCGAGTCTTTATTACATCATAATAAATTCGGCCGATGGCCATCTCATGAGAAATAAACTAAATAAAGCTGTGGAAGCGTAGACGAATAGCGAGTCCATCCGACTCCATAGGGCAATCGCCAAGCGTGGATCGTAGCCTCACTCTTGGTAGGAAAACTCCTCTGCAACATAATACGTCGCAGCCGTGTAGGTCAGCATTTTGAATATGCCGGCAAGTCATAGAGAGAACAACACTAATAATGCTAACACTACATGTAATTTGGCTGCGGGGCTCTAAGTTTATGTTTTTGCAAAAAAGCCAGTTTTTCCCTACAACAAAGGACTTGCTTGCAATTACTACAAAATGTTGGTTGTTATTGAGATGGTTCCGCCAACCAATGTCCCATTCCCAATTATTAAATAACCCATCAATTAGTTTATTAAGTTCGGTGTTGAGATTTCCGAAATACTCCAATTCCAGAGGCTCAAATGTTCGTAACCGGGGACACGGCTAATCGATTAGGTTTTTACTGTGCAGAGTCTTGTGCACTTTACCCGCAAGATTCGTTCCCTCCCTTATGTCCTCGCACTGCCTGTTGTTTGAAGACGGGACGAACGAAACAGGGTCTTCCGTAGAGTTTCTCTGGGCACTGCCGGTGCCCATCCATGTCCTACCGTTCTTCTACATCTGCTGGCACCGTCCGTCCAGAGTCACGCCTAAGGTCAACCCAGCCAGAGCCCATAATGGCTTGCGGCTGCACAGGTAAGCTTTCGGTCAAGGTGTATCCATCCGTCTCTTCGTGGCTGGGTGAAGCTTTCCGCAAGATGTCATGGCGCTTCTCCATGCATCCCGGCCATCCGCTGGTTTCTCCAGGGTGCCCGTCAACCGTCCTCCACCCAGTAGTGAATTTGAAGTCCATCTTGAGCTTGAATTCATGGGGTTGTCATCATCTTGACTCTCACATCTCCCTTATGAATCTCTCAACCAACCCCGCCTACGAGCATAGCAAAATGAACTACATCGTCCCGGGCAATGGTAACAAGGGGAATTGGGTTCATCGTACCTCATGATACTACTCAAGAACATAACATAAAATTCTCCTACTGCATGCATGGTGGGGAGGAATAATTCTAATGCAACAAAATCATAGGTATTGTAAAACATGATCAAATGACTTGCCTGACTGACGATCTTCGAAAGCTAGCGACTCGTAATAGCAGGCTTCGCACTCCGGGAATTCTATTCGAAGCAAACAATAACCACATAAGCATACAACTATATTAACATAACAGCAAGCTAACGTAATTCACACATAAACAATCAAACCAAACCAAAGAGAACTCAAAGAACTCCAAGCCAACAACTAGCAAGAAAAAAAACATTTTCTTTTTCTGTAAATAAAAGTTCACGTTCTAAAACTACAGAAACTAATCTAAAATAAATTATAACAGAGGTAAAATAAAATTTTAAAATAACTAGAACAGCAGAAAACAGCAGCAAGCTAAATAAAACTAGAAAGGCTTGATTTCGACTAAAAATAATTTTAATAAAGACAAAAAAATACCCAGATAAATTCCTACTGATAGGCGAGGTCAAAACAAAGCAGTGACAAAAAGAATCACCGAAAAAGAATAATCCTAGCTCAATCTATAGCAGAAATACTAATCTGACTAAAACTAATGTAAACCAATTTTTAAAAACTAAAACATGGCGAAATCTATTTTCTACAGAAACTATAGGAAATTTGTAGACTAACAAAAAAAGAATCAACTAAAAATAATAAATAACCTAAAAGATATAGATTTTTCAAGATTGGAACTATTCTGTTTTAAAACAGAAACGAAAAAAAAAGACTAACGCGCTAACGGGACGAAACAGTGAGCATTCTAAAACTAAACAACGCCTAAGCGTTTAATAAACCAATGTGTCCACGGGCTAACAGAAATAAACCAATCGGGTCGATCTAACTAAACCAGGAACTAAACCGGAAATAAACCTTAAACTAAACCGATCTACTGAAAATAACCTAACCCTTCGCGGATCTAATCTAAGCCGTACATGCGAGATCCAACGGTGGAGGGGGCTCGGGCTTACAGCGGACGGCGGCGACGGACGGAGACGATGGCGGCGACTCGGGCGATGGCGGTGCAGCGGCTCCGGTCGTCGGGGAAGAAGGCGGTGGCGTCGGGGCGATGCGGCGGAGCGAGGTGGAGGTGGTGGTGGAGTTGTTGGAGCTCGGGGACGGCGCAGACGTCGAGGGCGGGGCGAAACAGAGCGCGATGGTCTGCAGCTCCGGCGGGTGGGGGACGAGCTCGGGGTGACGTCTTCGGCGGTTCCTGGGCGACGATAGGATGTCAAAGAGATGTGGAACAAATAGGGGGTTCGGGTGGAATAGCTTGGAAGCAAGGGGGATGCTCACCGGTGGCAGCAGCGGTGGCGAACCGAGGCGGCGGCGGCGAGATGCGTTTGGCGAGGGTGTGAGCTACGGGTGGATTTGAGCTTAGGGTTTTAGGGGGATCGAGAGAGGAGGCCGAGGGGTTTATATAGGGCATAAGGGTGGGCGAGGGGTCGACTCGGGATCACGATTCCGAGAGGATCGGAACCGCGGCCCGCTCTGGACGTGCTTCGGGCGGCATTACGTGCGCGAGGAGGAAAGAGAAGGGGTGGGGCCGGTGCGTCGGTGAGAGAGGGAGAGGAGGGTTCGGTCGGGCGACCGAAGCGGAGGCGGCTCGGGCGTGTGCCGCGCTGGGCTGGCGGCCTTGGCGCTGGTTGGGCGGCGGCCTTGCTGGCAGGGCCGCGGCCTGGCCAGCTCGGGGGTTTTCCCCTTTTTTTTTGAATTAAGGCAGAGAGAGAAAACTAATTATAGAGAAACCTTTAATATTTTTATATAGGAAATATATATCAATAAAATCAGAAAAAGAAATCCTACAATGTGAACATTTTTCCAGAGGCAAAACAGAAACAAAAATAAAAACTTTTTCTGCAAATTCCAAATAAAATTCAAATTTTGAATTCAAACCTTTTGGCAATATTTTCTTCTGACATTTTTTTGGAGTGTCATGTTAGCTCCTCTCATACTTTTAAACAAGTATTTGCCAGGGATATTTGAAACAAATTTCGAATGCCAAGTTGAATTCGAATTCAAATAAAACTCAAATGCCTCTGAAAATTTCCAAATGCCACACAATTCGAACAAAATGCATAGATGCTTAACTAATAATTGTAAAACATTCCAAATTGAAAATTTGGGATGTTACACTAATAACTATGGACCCGAAGGTCTGTGGTAAACTACTCACACTTCATCGGAGAGGCAATGGTGGTGTTGATGTAGAAGCCCTCCGTGATCGTTTCCCCCTCCGGCAGATCGCCGGAAAAGGCCCAAAGATGGGATCTCACGGGTACAGAAGGTTGCGGCGGTGGAAAAGTGGTTTCGTGGCTCCCCCTGATGTTTCTAGGGTATAAGAGTATATATAGGCGAAATAAGTACGTCGGTGGAGCTACGAGGGGCCCACGAGGGTGGGAGGCGCGCCTACCCCCCTGGGCGCGCCCTCCTGCCTCGTGGCTTCCTCGTGGAGTTCCAGACTTCGACTCCAAGTCTTCTGGATTGCTTTCGGTCCAAGAAAGATCATCGCGAAGGTTTCATTCCGTTTGGACTCCGTTTGGTATTCCTTTTCTGCAAAACTCTAAAATAGGCAAAAAAAAAAAAACAGAAACTGGCACTGGGCCTCCGGTTAATACGTTAGTCCCAAAAATAATATAAAGGAGCATATTAAATCCCATTAAACATCCAAAACAGATAATATAATAGCATGGAACAATAAAAAATTATAGATACGTTGGAGACGTATCAGGCACAAACACTAATTAAAACACCAAAACACAATTACTACAGAGGTAATAATGTGTAATTTATTCAAGAACAGTAGCAAAACAAAAAGCACAAAAATAAAATTGGGTTGCCTCCCAACAAGCGCTATTGTTTAATGCCCCTAGCTAGGAATAAAACATAGAATTGATCTAGGTATTGTCATCTTTGGTATGCAATCCATAAGTAGCTCTCATAATAGATTCATATGGCAATTTAATTTTCTTTCTTGGAAAGTGTTCCATGCACTTCCTTAACAGAAATTGAAATCTAATATTTCCTTCTTTCATATCAATAATTGCACCAATCGTTCTAAGGAAAGGTCTACCAAGAATAATAGGACATGTAGGATTGCAATCTATATGAAGAACAATGAAATCTACGGGCACATAATTCCTATTTGCAACAATAAGAATATCATTAATCCTTCCCATAGGTTTCTTAATAGTGGAATCCGCAAGATGCAAATTTAAAGAACAATCATCAAATTCACGGAAACCTAGCACATCACATAAAGTTTTTGGAATCGTGGAAATACTGGCACCCAAATCACACAAAGCATGGCACTCATAATCTTTAATCTTAATCTTAATTGTAGGTTCCCACTCATCATAAAGTTTTCTAGGGATAGAAACTTCCAATTCAAGCTTTTCTTCAAAAGATTGCATCATAGCATCAACGATATGTTTAGAAAAGCTTTGTTTTGATTATAAGCATGAGGAGTATTCAACATGGATTGCAACAAGAAAATACAATCTATTAAATAACAATTATCATAATTAAATTCCTTGAAATCCAAAAGTGTGGGTTCATTGCTACTTAAAGTTTTGACCTCTCCAATCCCACTTTTATCAATTTTTGCATCAAGATCTAAAAACTCCGAATCATTGGGACGCCTTTTAACTAAAGTTGACTCATCTCCAGTCCCATATTTATCAAGATTTATATTGGAAAACAAATATTCAATAGGAGTCACATCAATCACTTTAAGATCTTCATCTTTATTTTTACGGAAACTAGAAGAACACGTTTTTACAAACCAATCTCGTTTAGCATGCATCTTAGTGGTTCTTTCTTTGCACTCATCAATGGAAATTCTCATAGCTTTGAGAGACTCATTAATATCATGCTTGGGTGGAATAGATCTAAGTTTCAAAGAATCAACATCCAGAGAAATTCTATGCACGTTCCTAGCCAAATCATCAATCTTAAGCAATTTTTCTTCAGTATAAGCATTGAAATTCTTTTGCAAACTCATAAATTCTTTAACATTATTCTCAAAATCAGAGGGCATCTTATTATAATTTCCATAAGAATTGTTGTAGGAATTACCATAATTATTAGAGGAATTACTAGGAAACGGCCTAGGATTAAAATTACCTCTATACGCGTTATTACCAAAATTGTTCCTACCAACAAAATTCACATCCATGGATTCATTATTATTTGAAATCAAAGTAGACAAAGGCATATCATTAGTATCAATATAAGTAATCTTGCTAGCAAATAATTTCATAAGCTCATCCATCTTTCCACTCAAAACATTAATCTCTTCAATCACATGCACTTTTTTACTAGAGGAAGATCTTTCGGTATGCCATTGAGAATAATTAAACATAATATTATCTAGGAGTTTAGTAGCTTCTCCTAAAGTAATTTCCATAAAAGTACCTCCGGCGGCCGAATCTAAAAGATTTCTAGAAGCGAAATTCAATCCGGCATAAAAAATTTGTATAATCATCCACAAATTCAAACCATGAGTAGGGAAATTTCGTATCATCAATTTCATCCTCTCCCAAGATTGTGCAACATGTTCATGATCAAGTTGCTTAAAATTCATAATATCGTTCCTAAGGGAGATTAGCGTAGCGGGAGGAAAATACTTGGAAATAAAAGCATCTTTACACTTATTCCATGAATCAATACTATTTTTAGGAAAAGATGAAAACCAAGTTTTAGCACGATCTCGTAGTGAGAACGGAAATAGTTTCAATTTAACAATATCATTATCCACATCTATTTTCTTTTGCATATCACATAACTCAACGAAACTATTAAGATGGGATGCGGCATCTTCACTAGGAAGGCCGGAAAATTGATCTTTCATAACAAGATTCAGCAAAGCGACATTAATTTCATAAGATTTTGCACTAGTGGCGGGTGCAATCGGAGTACTAGCAAAATCATTATTATTGGTGTTGGAAAAGTCACACAATTTGGTATTCTCTTGGGCCATCGTGACAAAGCAAGCAATCCAACAGACGAGCACACAAAAAGCAAACAAAGAAGATGAACGGAAGAGGGGCGAAGAAAAGGCAAATGTTTTCGAAAATCGTTTTAGAAGTGGGGGAGAGGAAAACGAGAGGCGAATGGCAAATAATGTAATGCAAGAGATGAGAGTTTATGATGGGTACTTGGTACGTCTTGACTTGGCGGAGATCTCCCCGGCAACGACACCAGAAATTCTTCCTGCTACTTCTTGAGTTTGCGTTGTTTTATCCCTTGAAGAGGAAAGGGTGATGCGGCAAAGTAGAGATACGTATTTCCCTTAGTTTGAGAACCAAGGTATCAATCCATTAGGAGACAACGCACAAATTACCTAATACCTTCACAAACAATCAAACAACTTGCACCCAACGCAATAAAGGGGTTGTCAATCCCTTCACGGTTATTTGCAAAAGTGAGATCTGATAGAGATAGATAAATGGTAAAGTAAATATTTTTGGTATTTTTGGTTTATAGAAAGGAAAGTAAAAGATTGCGAAATAGAAAATCGAAAACTTATATGATGGAAAATAGACCCGGGGGCCATAGGTTTCACTAGAGGCTTCTCTCAAGATAGCAAATAATACGGTGGGTGAACAAATTACTGCCGAGCAATTGGTAGAAAAGTGCATAGTTATTACTATATATAAGGCAATGATCATGAATATAGGCATCACGTCCGTGTCAAGTAGACCAAAACGATTCTGCATCTACTACTATTACTCCACACATCGATCGACTCCTGCCTGCATCTAGAGTATTTAGTTCATGAAGGACAGAGTAACGCATTAAGTAAGATGACATGATGTAGAGGAATTAACTCAAGCAATATGATGAAAACCCCATCTTTTTATCCTCAATGGCAAAAATACAATACCTGCCTTGCTGCCCCTACTGTCAGTGGGAAAGGACACCGCAAGATTGAAACCAAAGCTAAGCACTTCTCCCATTGCAAGAAAAACCAATCTAGTTGGCCAAACCAAACCGATAGTTCGAAGAGAATTACATAGATATCAAATCATGCATAAAAGAATTCAGAGAAGATTCAAATAATATTCATAGATAAGCTGATCATAAATCCACAATTCATCGGATCTCGGCAAACACACCACAAAGAAGTATTACATCGAATAGATCTCCAAGAACATCGAGGAGAACATGGTATTGAGAATCAAAGAGAGAGAAGAAGCCATCTAGCTACTAGCTATGGACCCGCAGGTCTGTGGTAAACTACTCACGCTTTATCGGAAGGGCAATAGAGTTAATGCAGACGCCCTCCATGATCGAATCCCCCTCCGGCAGGGTGCTGGAAAAGGTCCCTAGATGGGATCTCATAGGTACATAAGGTTGCGACGGTGGAAAAGTGTTTTCGTGGATGCCTCTGGTGGTTTGGGGGATATTTGGGAATATATAGGCGAAAGAATTAGGCCAGGAGGGTCAAGGAGGGCCCACAAGGGTGGGGGGCGCGCCCTACCCTGCTGGGCGCACCCTTCGTCCTTGTGGCCGCCTCGTGGCTCCTCCGACTCCATCTCCAAGTCTCTTGGTTGTCTTCTGGTCCAAGAAAAATCATCGTGAAGCTTTTATTCCGTTTGGACTCCGTTTGGTATTCCTTTTCTGCGAAACTCAAAAACAAGGAAAAAACAGAAACTAGCACTTGGCTCTAGGTTAATAGTTTAGTCCCAAAAATAATACAAAATAGAATATTAATGCATATAAAACATCCAAAACAGATAACATAATAGCATGGAACAATAAGAAATTATAGATACATTGGAGATGTATCACCCATGAAGATGTTGATGAAGATTGGTCCTCCCGCGATGAGAGGGTTGTTGGTGATCTCGATGGCTTCGATTTCCCCCTCTCGGAGAGAAGTATCCCCGGCGGAATCTCTCCATCGAAGAGCAAAAGTGCTCCTGCCCAGGTTCCGCCTCGCGATGGCGGCGCTTCGTCCCGAAAGTCCTCTCCTTATTTTTTTCTAGGGCAAAGAATTATATACCAGAAAGATGGGCCACAAAGGATGGCCAGGGGCCCCATAAGCCACCAGGGTGTGCCCGGGGTGGGGGGTGGGCGCTGATACGTCTCCAACGTATCTATAATTTTTGATTGTTCCATGATGCTATATTATTATTCTAGGATGGTTTACAATCATTTTATAGCAACTTTATATCATTTTTTGGGACTAACCTATTGACATAGTGCCCAGTGCCAGTTGCTGTTTTTTGCTTGTTTTTTACTTCACAGAAAATCAATACCAAACGGAGTCCAAACACAGCGAAACTTTTTGGAGATTTTTTTGGACCAGAAGACATCCAGTGGGCCAAAGAAATACCAAGGGGCAGGCTCTGAGGGGAGCACAACCCCCCAGGGCGCGCCCAGGAGACCAGGCACGCCCAGGTGGGGTGTGCCCACCTCGGTGGCCTCCTGCACCGCCTCTTCGCCCTATAAATTCCCAAATATTCCAAAAACCCTAGCGGAGTTGATAGATTAGAAGTTCCGTCACCGCAGGCCTCTGTAGCCACGAAAAACCAATCTAGACCCCGTTCCGGTACTCCGCCGGAGGGGGAAATCATCACCGGTGGCCATCTTCATCATCCCTATGGTCTCCATGATGAGGAGGGAGTAGTCCACCCTTGGGGCTGAGGGTTTGTACCAGTAGCTTGATACGTCTCCGTCATATCTACTTTTCCAAACACTTTTGCCCTTGTTTTGGACTCTATCTTGCATGATTTGAATGGAACTAACCGGACTGACGCTGTTTTCAGCAGAATTGCCATGGTGTTATTTTTGTGCAGAAACAAAAGTTCTCGGAATGACCTGAAACTTCATGGAGATTATTTTTGGAAATAATAAAAAATACTAGCGAAAGAATCCAGGCCAGGGGGGCCCACACCCTGACCACGAGGGTGGGAGGCACGCCTGCCCCCCGGGTGCGCCCCCTGCCTCGTGGGCCCCCTGGAGCTCCACCAACCTCAACTCCAACTCTATATATTCACGTTTGGGGAGAAAAAATCAGAGAGAAGGATTCATCGCGTTTTACGATACAGAGCCGCTGCCAAGCCCTAATCTCTCTCAGGAGGGCTGATCTGGAGTCCGTTTGGGGCTCCGGAGAGGGGAATTCGTCGCAGTCGTCATCATCAACCATCCTTCATCACCAATTTCATGATGCTCACCGCCTTGCGTGAGTAATTCCATCGTAGGCTTGCTGGACGGTGATGGGTTGGATGAGATTTATCGTGTAATCGAGTTAGTTTTGTTAGGGTTTGATCCCTAGTATTCACTATGTTCTGAGATTGATGTTGCTATGACTTTGCTATGCTTAATGCTTGTCACTAGGGCCCGAGTGCCATGATTTCAGATCTGAACCTATTATGTTTTCATGAATATAAGTGAGTTCTTGATCCTATCTTGCAAGTCTATAGTCACCTACTATGTGTTATGATCCGGCAACCCCGAAGTGACAATAATCGGGACCACTCCCGGTGATGACCATAGTTTTAGGAGTTCATGTATTCACTATGTGTTAATGCTTTGGTCCGGTACTCTATTAAAAGGAGGTCTTAATATCCCTTAGTTTCCATTAGGACCCCGCTGCCACGGGAGGGTACGATAAAAGATGTCATGCAAGTTCTTTTCCATAAGCACGTATGACTATATTCGGAATACATGCCTACATTACATTGATGAATTGGAGCTAGTTCTGTGTCACCCTATGTTATAACTGTTGCATGAATAATCGTATCCGGCATAATTCTCCATCACCGATCCAATGCCTATGAGTTTTTCACATATTGTTCTTCGCTTATTTACTTTACCGTTGCTACTGTTACAATCACTACAATACTATCACTGTTACTTTTGCCACTTTTACCGTTACTATCATACTACTTTGTTACTAAATACTTTGCTGCAGGTACTAAGTTATCCAGGTGTGGTTGAGTTGACAACTCAACTGCTAATACTTGAGAATATTCTTTGGCTCCCCTTGTGTCGAATCAATAAATTTGGGTTGAATACTCTACCCTCGAAAACTGTTGCGATCCCCTATACTTGTGGGTTATCATAGCTATATGTTTAATCTCTCTCTCTCTCTCTCTCTCGTGTTCTTGAGATGTCACGATCTTGATGTATCGCGGGCTTTGTTAATATAGTTGGATCGTATGGTGTTTTCCCTCTCAATCTTGTTTGGAATTGAGTTTTCCCTTTGAGATTTCGTTTTATCGGATTGAATACTTTTATGGATTTGAGAACACTTGATGTATGTCTTGCTATGAATACCCGTGGTGACAATGGGGTATCATATTGATTCACTTGATATGTGTTTTGGCACTCAACTCGCAGATTCCCGAGGTGACAATGGGGTATGCATAGGGGTTGATGCATGTTCTCGTCTTTGTTTCTCTGGTAGAAATCTTGGGGCACTCTTTGAGGTCCTTTGTGTTGGATTGAGTATTATGAATCTGAAACTGTTTGATCCATATCGTATAGTCAACTCACGGATACTCGCGGTGACATTGGAGTATCTAGGTGACATTAGAGTTGGTTTATGTGTATCATATGGTGTTATTTTAGTACGAACTCTAGGATAGATCGATTGGAAAGAATAGCTTGGTGTTATTTTAGTACGAAATCTAGGATATATTGATCGGAAAGAATAGCTTTGAGGTGGTTTCGTACCATACAAACAATTTCTTCTTATGTTCTCCGCTAGATAAGAACTTTGGAGTGATTCTTCATCACATGTCGAGGGATGGTTATATGATCCAATTATATTAGCATTGTTGAGAGATTGCACTAGCAAAAGTATGAACCCTAGGCCTTTTTTCAAGCATTGCAATACCGTTTGTGCTCACTTTTGTTACTTGCTACCTTGCTGTTTTTTATTGTTCCTAATACAAAATTCAATATCTACTACCATTACTACACTTGTATCATCATCTCTTCGCCGAACTAGTGCACCTATACAAATTTACCATTGTATTTGGTGTGTCGGGGACACAATAGACTTTTATTATTTGGTTGCAGGATTGTTTGAGAGAGATCATCTTCATCCTACTCCTGCCACGGATTGATAAACCTTAGGTCATCCACTTGAGGAAAATTTGCTATTGTCCTACAAAACTCTGTGCTTAGAGGCCCAACACGAGTCTACAAGAACAAGTTGTGTAGTAGACATCAAGCTCTTTTCTGGCGCCGTGCCAGGGAGGCGAGTGCTTGAAGGTATATCTTTAGATCTTGCAACTGAATCATTTAGTTTCTTATTTTATCACTAGTTTGGTTTATAAAAGAAAACTACAAAAAATGGAATTAAGGTGGCCTCATATTATTCATCTTTATAATGTCTTTCATGAAAATGATGGAAAGGAAAATTGTGCTCAATTGATAGAAGAAGAATTTTATAAAATGTTTGACAAAAAAATTCTTTGAATGATGAGCTTGATTGCAATGTTGTTTGTATGAACTCTTTGAATATCCATGATGCTAATGATATGCAAAGCTTCAATCTTGGGGATGCTATGTTTGATGAAGATTATATTTTTAGCCCCCAAGTTTTGATGAGAAAATTTATTGTGATGAAAGCATGCCTTCTATCTATGATGATTATGGAGATGACATGTACTCCCTCCGTAAATTAATATAAGAGCATTTAGAATACTAAAATAGTGATCTAAACGCTCTTATATTAGTTTACAGAGGGAGTGTGATATAAAGAATAATGATATCCATGAAACTTGTCATCATGATTTTAGTGCTCAAATTGATTTTGCCAACCAAGTATCACATGATAGTTATTTTGTTGAGTTTGCTCCCACTACTATGAATGAGAATAAATTTGCTTATGTGGAGAGTAATAAAATTTCTATGCTTGTGGATCATGAAAAGAATGCTTTATGTGATAGCTATATTGTTGAATTCATTCATGATGCCATTGAAAATTATTATGAGAGAGGAACATATGCTTTTTACATATCTCAATAATATCAAGTTTCCCCTCTATGTGTTGAAAGTTTTGAAGTTGCACTTGTTTTGCCTTCCTATTCTAGTTGATTCTTGTTCCCATAAGTTGTTTGCTCACAAAATCCCTATGCATAGGAAGTGGGTTAGACTTAAATGTGCTAGTAATATGCTTCATGATGCTCTCTTTGTGTTTCAATTCTTATCTTTTATCTGAGCATCATTGAAATCATCATGCCTAGCTAAAAATGCATTAAAGAAAAGCGCTTGTTGGGAGACAACCCAACACTTTTACCTACTGTTTTTGTCTGTTCGCATGATTAAGATAATGCAGTAATCATGTTTTATAGCTTTTGTTTCAATAAAGTGCCAAGTAAATCTTTGGGATAGTGTGGATGATAGTTGACTTGATTATGTGCAAAAACTTCTTCCAGTAACATAATTGTTTGAATTCACTAGAATGTGATAAAATTCTAAGTTTTTTATAGATGATTCATATACAAATTTTCTACGGTGTCCTAATTTTTTAGAATTTTTGAACTTACAGAAGTATGGTCATTGTCCAGATCATTTCAGACTGTTCTGTTTTTGACAGATTCTGTTTTCAATGCATAGTTTTCTTGCTTACTAGTTTCTATGGCTTATATTGCTCAATATAAATTGTGGAAATGATAAGGTACAATAGGAATTGTGTGAGAAAAATTATGAATCTTGTCTTTGACAGTACCAAAGTGAATGGTTTGCTCTTTATCATACTAACCTAGCTCACGAAGTTCCGTTAAGTTTTGTGTGATTGAAGTTTCCAAGTTTTGGGTGAGATATCGATATGAGGAGAATAAGGAGTGACAAGACCCTAAGCTTGGGGATTCCCAAGGCACCCCCATGGTAATATTCAAGGAAGATCCAAGAAACTAAGCTTGGGGATGCCCCGGAAGGCATCCCCTCTTTCGTCTCCAACATTATCGGTAACCTCACTTGGAGCTATATTTTTGTTATTCATCACATGATATGAGTTTTGCTTGGAGCGTCATTTTATTTTATTTGTATTTGCTTGCTGCTATTTAGAATAATGTTTTGCATCTTTCATTTCAATAAAAATGTCAAGGATAGCCTATACCATGCTTATTTTGCAAGTCTATATGTTGCTGTTTTGAAAACAAAAAGTTTTCTATCATTGTCTGAATTGTTAAAAAATGTCAGAATGGGATAAAAACTTGAAATTTTTACGCAATAAGCTACAAAAAAAATTCTACAGTGTGGTACTTTTCAGAATTTTTGGAGTGACAGAAGTACGAATCTTCTTGCATTCTTTATAAACTGTACTATTTTGACAGATTGCTGTTATGTTTGCATTGTTTGTATATGTTTGCTTTGTAATTGATTCTATTTGAGGATAGGACTATTAAATATGCAGAGGCATTTAGTATGCAATGTTAAATAATAATTTAGTGATTTTCTACAGTAGAGATTGATAATTTTTTTGCATTGATTTATGCTAACTTACCTCACGAGTTCTTGTTGAGTTTTGTGTGGATGAGGTTTTCAAGATTTAGAGAAACTGTGATATAAAAGGAATTAAGGAGACACAAAAGCTCAAGCTTGGGGATGCCGAAGGCATCCCCAGATAATATTTCAAGAACTCTCAAGCATCTAAGCTTGGGGGGGGGGGTGCCCCGGTAGGTATCCCACCTTTCTTCAACAATTATCGGTTAGTCTCGGTTGAGCCTAAGTTTTTGCTTCTTCACATGAGCTGTGCTATTATTGGAATGTCATTTTATTTTGTTTTGCTTGATGTTTTAATAAAATACTTAGATCTGAAGGTTTTTAAACAAGAGAGAGTCCTCAAATGGCTACCCATTTACTTAACTACTCATTTGATCTTCACTTATATCTTTTGGGAGTAGTTTGTCATTTGCTCTAGTGCTTCACTTATATCTTTTTTAGTATGGTGTGCTTTAATTTTTTTGAAGAAAAACTCTCATGATTCACTTATATTATTTTGAGAGTAGAAAATTTTATGCTCATGTTCTTCACTTAAATCTGCTTGAGCTTGTCAAAAGCAATTGCAACTTATGAAATTAGTCCCAAAGTGATAGATATTCAAGAGGGATATAATGAAAACTTTCATGAAGATCATTGGAAAAAATAAACTTGATTCTTTGTAATAGTTGTGAGATAGGATGATAGTGATATGTGAGTCATGTTGGTGAGTAATTATGCTTTAGTAAGAATATTGGTGTAAAGGTTTGTGATTCCCTATGCAAGCACGAAAGTCAATAGTTATGCAATGAAATTACATCCTACTTGTGGTGCATTATTCGGTGTTAGTTATGCTTAATGCTTGCTTATGAGAATTTTCGTTTCTTGGTTGGTTGCTTCTCAATCTATCTTGCAAGCCTTCATTTCTACTAAGTGGGAATACTACTTGTGCATCCAAAATCCTTAAACCCAGTTTTGCCATATGAGTCCACCATACCTACCTATATGCGGTATTTATGTGCCGTTCCAAGTAAATTTGTATGTGCCAACTCTAATTTCCTTTTTGTGTGCCCGTACCACTCATGAAGCGGCAGGGGGTGGCCAATATTTTCCATGCTAGATGCGTTATTCTCAAGATGAGTGTTTATTCACTTGTCATTGCACGACAGTGTGGCAAAGGTAATAGGGATGCCCAGTCCCGAAAAGCAAAAAAAAAAATTAGGTTGTTCAATAATAAATTCCTTGAAAAGTGTTGGTATGGAAGGCACCCGTGGATACGGCTAGCCATGGATTGTGAAAGAATGGTGGAAAAGGGAATAAACTTTATTTTCTGTTTGGGAACTGCCTATGATGTATCTAGCATGGAAAGTGTTGGGAATTACACGGTCGTTTTCGTTGACGGAAAAAGTATGCCTCTCGAAAATTTTATCTCTCAATTTTTTGCTTTGAGCTCTGGCACCTTTACAAATCCCTACTTCCCTCTGCGAAGGGCCTTTCTATTTACTTTATGCAATTTTATTTTTACTTGAGTCTCCAAGTTCTCTTATAAAGCACCAACTAGGGAGCACTATGATCATACTTGAGCATTGGATGTAACTAATATGCGAGTGTGTTTCATGAATGGATCAATGATTGAGCATGATGGGCTAGGGATAACTTTCTTTAGTGTTGATATTTTGAAAGACATGGTTGCTTGTTGATATGCTTGAGTATTGAAATCTTCATTCAAAACTACACTATTGCTTTGAACCATAAAAGTCCAAATGTCCATGCTACAAAAGGAAAGAATACATGATGAACATGTTAGGCATCATTCCACATCAAAAATTCTATTTTTATCATTTACCTACTCGAGGACTAGCAGGAATTAAGCTTGGGGATGCTGATACGTCTCCAATGTATCTATAATTTTTGATTGTTCCATGCTGTTATATTATCATTCTTGGATGTTTTACAATCATTTTATAGCAACTTTATATCTTTTTTGGGACTAACCTATTGACATAGTGCCCAGTGCCCAGTGTCGGTTGCTTCTTTTTGCTTGTTTTTTACTTCGAAGAAAATCAATACCAAACGGAGTCCAAACACAGTGAAACTTTCTGGAGATTTTTTTCGGACCAGAAGACATCCAGTGGCCAAAGAAGTACTAGAGGGGGGCTCCGAGGGGAGCACAACCCACCAAGGCGCGCCTAGGTGGGTTGTGCCCACCTCGGTGGCCTCCCGCACCGCCTCTTCGCCCTATAAATTCCCAAATATTCCAAAAACCCTAGGGGAGTCGATAGATCAGAAGTTCCGCTATCGCAAGCCTCTTATCCATGAAAAACCAATCTAGACCCCGTTCCGGCCCTCCGTTGGAGGGGGAAATCATCACCGGTGGCTGATACGTCCATTTCGCATCATGTTTCCTTATTATTATTTATGATGTTTTTGTTGGGGAACGTAGTAATTTCAAAATTTTCCTACGCACACGCAAGATCATGGTGATGCATAGCAACAAGAGGGGAGAGTGTTGTCCACGTACCCTCGTAGTCCGTAAGTGGAAGCGTTATGGCAACGCGGTTGATGTAGTCGTACGTCATCACGATCGGCCGATCCTAGCACCGAAAGTACGACACCTCCGCGATCTGCACACGTTCGGCTCGGTGACGTCCCATGAACTCACAATCCAACAGAGTGTCGAGGGAGAGCTTCGTCAGCACGATGGCATGATGACGGTGATGATGAAGCTACCGGCGCAGGGCTTCGCCTAAGCACTGCAACGATATGACCGAGGTGGATTATGATGGAGGGGGGCACCGCACACGGCTAAGAGATCAATGATCAACTTGTGTGTCTATGGGGTGCCCCCTCCCCCGTATATAAAGGAGTGGGGGAGGGGAGGGGCCGGCCCTCTCTATGGCGCGCCCTAGGGGAGTCCAACTCCCACAGGGACTAGGATCCCCCTTCCCTAGTTGGAGTAGGAGAGGAAGGGAAGGAGGAGTAGGAGAGAAGGAAAGGGGGCCGCCGCCCCCCAAACCTATTCCAATTCGGCCTCCTGCCCAAGGGGGGTGCACCAGCCCCTTGTGGGCTGGTGTGCTTCCTTCTTATGGCCCATAAGGCCCATAACTTCTCCCGGGGGGGGGGGGGGTCCGGTAACCTCCCGGTACTCCGGAAAAATGCCCGAACCACTCGGAACCTTTCCGATGTCCGAATATAGCCTTCCAATATATCGATCTTTACGTCTCGACTATTTTGAGACTCCTCGTCATGTCTGTGATCTCATCCGGGACTCCAAACAACCTTCGGTACATCAAATCACATAAACTCATAATACCGATCGTCACCAAACGTTAAGCGTGCGGACCCTACGGGTTCGAGAACTATGTAGACATGACCGAGACACATCTCTGGCCGATAACCAATAGCGGAACCTGGATGCTCATATTGGCTCCTACATATTCTACGAAGATCCATATCGGTCAAATCGCATAGCAACATACGTTGTTCGCTTTGTCATCGGTATGTTACTTGCCCGAGATTCGATCGTCGGTATCTCAATACCTAGTTCAATCTCGTTACCGGCAAGTCTCTTTACTCGTTCTGTAATGCATCATTTCGCAACTAACTCATTAGTCACATTTCTTGCAAGGCTTATAGTGATGTGCATTACCGAGAGGGCCCAGAGATACCTTTCCGACAATCGGAGTGACAAATCCTAATCTCGATTTATGCCAACTCAACAAGTACCATCAGAGACACCTGTAGAGCACCTTTATAATCACCCAGTTACGTTGTGACGTTTGGTAGCACACAAAGTGTTCCTCCGGTATTCGGGAGTTGCATAATCTCATAGTCATAGGAACATGTATAAGTCATGAAGAAAGCAATAGCAACATACTAAACGATCAAGTGCTAAGCTAACGGAATGGGTCAAGTCAATCACATCATTCTCTAATGATGTGATCCCGTTAATCAAATGATAACTCATGTCTATGGCTAGGAAACTTAACCATCTTTGATTCAACGAGCTAGTCAAGTAGAGGCATACTAGTGACACTCTGTTTGTCTATGTATTGACACATGTACTAAGTTCCCGGTTAATACAATTCTAGCATGAATAATAAAAATTTATCATGATATAAGGAAATATAAATAACAACTTTATTATTGCCTCTAGGGCATATTTCCTTCAGTCTCCCACTTGCACTAGAGTCAATAATCTAGTTCACATCGCCATGTGATTTAACACCAATAGTTCACATCACCATGTGATTAACACCCATAGTTCACATCGCCATGTGACCAACACTCAAAGGGTTTACTAGAGTTAGTAATCTTAGTTCACATCGCCATGTGATTAACACCCAAAGAGTACTAAGGTGTGATCATGTTTTGCTTGTGAGATAAGTTTAGTCAACGGGTCTGCCATATTCAGATCCGTATGTATTTTGCAAATTCCTATGTCAACAATGCTCTGCATGGAGCTACTCTAGCTAATTGCTCCCACTTTCAATATGTATCTAGATCGAGACTTAGAGTCATCCAGATCGGTGTCAAAGCTTGCATCGACGTAACTCTTTACGACGAACCTTTTGTCACCTCCATAATCGAGAAACATATCCTTATTCCACTAAGGATAATTTTGACCGCTGTCCTGTGATCTACTCCTAGATTACTATTGTACTCCCTTGCCAAACTCAGTGTAGGGTATACAATAGATCTGGTACATAGCATGGCATACTTTATAGAACCTATGGCTGAGGCATAGGGAATGACTTTCATTCTCTTTCTATCTTCTGCCGTGGTCGGGCTTTGAGTCCTACTCAATTTCACACCTTGCAATACAGGCAAGAACTCCTTCTTTGACTGTTCCATTTTGAACTACTTCAAAAATTTGTCAAGGTATGTACTCATTGAAAAAACTTATCAAGCGTCTTGATCTATCTCTATAGATCTTGATGCTCAATATGTAAGCAGCTTCACTGAGGTCTTTCTTTAAAAAAACTCCTTTCAAATAATCCTTTATGCTTTCCAGAAAATTCTACATTATTTCCGATCAGCAATATGTCATTCACATATACTTATCAGAAATGATGTAGTGCTCCCACTCACTTTCTTGTAAATACAGGCTTCACCACAAGTCTGTATAAAACTATATGCTTTGATCAACTCATCAAAGCGTATATTCCAACTCCGAGATGCTTGCACCAGTCCATAGATGGATATTTGGAGCTTGCACATTTTTTTAGCACCTTTAAGATTTAAAAAAACCTTCTGGTTGCATCATATACAACTCTTCTTTAAGAAATCCATTAAAGAATGTAGTTTTGACATCCATTTGCCAGATTTCATAAAATGTGGCAATTTGCTAACATGATTCGGACAGACTTAAGCATCGCTACGAGTGAGAAAATCTAATCGTAGTCAACACCTTGAACTTTGTCAAAAACCTTTTTCGACAAGTCTAGCTTTCTAGATAGTAACACTACTATCAGGGTCTGTCTTCCTCCTAAAGATCCATTTATTTACTATGGCTTGCCGATCATCGGGCAAGTCAACCAAAGTCCACACTTTGTTCTCATACATGGATCCCATCTCAGATTTCACGGCCTCAAGCCATTTTGCGGAATCTGGGCTCATCATCGCTTCCTCATAGTTCGTAGGTTCGTCATGGTCTAGTAACATGACTTCCAGAACAGGATTACCGTACCACTCTGGTGTGGAACGTACTTTGGTTGACCTACGAGGTTTGGTAGTAACTTGATCTGAAGTTTCATGATCATCATCATTAACTTCCTCACTAATTGGTGTAGGCATCACTGGAACAGATTTCTGTGATGAACTACTTTCCAATTCGGGAGAAGGTACTATTACCTCATCAAGTTCTACTTTCCTCCCACTCACTTCTTTCGAGAGAAACTTCTTCTCTAGAAAGAATCCATTCTTAGCAACAAAGATCTTGCCTTCGCATCTGTGATAGAAGGTGTACCCAACATTTTCTTTTGGGTATCCTATGAAGACGCACTTCTCCGATTTGGGTTCGAGCTTATCAGGTTGAAACTTTTTCACATAAGCATCACAACCCCAAACTTTAAGAAACGACAACTTTGGTTTCTTACCAAACCACAGTTCATATGGTGTCGTCTCAACGGATTTAGATGGTGCCCTATTTAACGTGAATGCAGCTATCTCTAATGCATAACCCCAAAACGATAGTGGTAAATTGGTAAGAGACATCACAGATTGCACCATATCTAATAAAGTACAGTTACGATGTTCGGACACACCATTACGCTGTGGTGTTCCAGGTGGCGTGAGTTGCGAAACTATTCCGCATTGTTTCAAATGAAGACCAAACTCGTAACTCAAATATTCTCCTCTACAATCGGATCGTAGAAACTTTATTTTCTTGTTACGATGATTTTCCACTTCACTCTGAAATTATTTGAACTTTCCAAATGTTTCAGATTTATGTTCCATCAAGTAGATATACCCATATCTGCTCAAATCATCTGTGAAGGTCAGAAAATAACGATACCTGCCGCGAGCCTCAACACTCATCGGACTGCATACATCAGTATGTATTTTTTTCCAACAAGTCTGTTGCTCGCTCCATTGTTCTGGAGAACGGAGTCTTAGTCATCTTGCCCATGAGCCATGTTTCGCAAGCATCAACTGATTCATAATCAAGTGATTCCAAAAGCCCATTAGCATGGATTTTCTTCATGTGCTTTACACCAATATGACCTAAACGGCAGTGCCACAAATAAGTTGCACTATCATTATTAACTTTGCATCTTTTGGCTTCAATATTATGAATATGTGTATCACTACGATCGAGATTCAATAAACCATTCACCTTGGGTGTATGACCATTGAAGGTTTTATTCATGTAAACAGAACAACAATTATTCTCTGACTTTAAATGAATAACCGTATTGCAATAAACATGATCAAATCATATTCATGCTTAACGCAAACACCAAATAACATTTATTTTGGTTCAACACTAATCCCAAAAGTATAGGGAGTGTGCGATGATGATCATATCAATCTTGGAACCACTTCCAACACACATCATCACTTCACCCTTAACTAGTCTCTGTTCATTCTGCAACTCCCATTTCGAGTTACTAATCTTAGCAACTGAACTAGTATCAAATACTGAGGGGTTGCTATAAACACTAGTAAAGTACACATCAATAACATGTATATCAAATATACCTTTGTTCACTTTGCCATCCTTCTTATCCGCCAAATATCTAGGGCAGTTCCACTTCCAGTGACCGTTTCCTTTGCGGTAGAAGCACTCAGTTTCAGGCTTGGGTCTAGCTTTGGGCTTCTTCACGGGAGCAGCAACTTGCTTGCCGTTCTTTTTGAAGTTCCCCTTCTTCCCTTTGCCTTTTTCTTGAAACTAGTGGTCTTGTCAACCATCAACTTGATGCCTTTCTTGATTTCTACCTTCGTCGATTTCAGCATCACGAAGAGCTTGGGAATCGTTTCCGTTATCCCTTGCATATTATAGTTCATCACGAAGTTCTAGTAACTTGGTGATAGTTACTAGAGAACTCTGTCAATCACTATCTTATCTGGAAGATTAACTCCCACTTGATTCAAGTGAATGTAGTACTCAGACATTCCGAGCACATGCTCACTAGCTGAGCTATTCTCCTCCATCTTGTAGGCAAAGTACTTGTCAAAGGTCTCATACCTTTTGACATGGGCATGAGTCTGAAATACTAATTTCAACTCTTGGAACATCTCATATGCTTCGTGGCATTTCAAAATCGTCTTTGAAGCCCCGATTCTAAGCCGTAAAGCATGGTGCACTTAACTATCAAGTAGTCATCATATCGAGCTTGCCAAAACATTCATAACGTCTGCATTTGCTCCTGTAATCGGTCTGTCATCTAGCGGTGCATCAAGGACATAATTCTTCTGTGCAGCAATGAGGATAATCCTCAGATCACTGATCCAATCCGCATCATTGCTACTAACATCTTTCAACTTAGTTTTCACTACGAACATATCAAAAATAAAACAGGGGAGCTAAACGCGAGCTATTGATCTACAACATAGATATGCTAATACTACCAGGACTAAGTTCATGATAAATTAAAGTTCAATTAATCAAATTACTAAAGAACTCCCACTTAGATAGATATCCCTCTAGTCATCTAAATGATCACGTGATCCAAATCAACTAAACCATGTCCGATCATCACGTGAGATGGAGTAGTTTTCAATGGTGAACATCACTATGTTGATCATATCTACTATATGATTCACGCTCGACCTTTCGGTCTCCAGTGTTCTGAGGCCATATCTGCATATGCTAGGCTCATCAAGTTTAACCCGAGTATTCTGCGTGTGCAAAACTGGCTTGCACCCGTTGTATGTGAACGTAGAGCTTATCACACCCGATCATCACGTGGTGCCTCGGCACGACGAACTTTCACAACGGTGCATACTCAGGGAGAACACTTATACCTTGAAATTTAGTGAGAGATCATCTTATAATGCTACCGTCGAACTAAGCAAAATAAGATGCATAAAGGATAAACATCACATGCAATCAATATAAGTGATATGATATGGCCATCATCATCTTGTGCCTTTGATCTCCATCTCCAAACCACCGTCATGATCACCATCGTCACCGGCGCGACACCTTGATCTCCATCGTAGCATCGTTGTCGTCTCGCCAACTATTGCTTCTACGACTATCGCTACTGCTTAGTGATAAAGTAAAGCAATTAAATGGCGATTGCATTTCATACAATAAAGCGACAACCATATGGCTCCTGCCAGTTGCCGATAACTCTGTTACAAAACATTATCATCTCATACAATAAAATTTAGCATCATGTCTTACCATATCACATCACAACATGCCCTGCAAAAACAAGTTAGACGTCCTCTACTTTGTTGTTGCAAGTTTTACGTGGCTGCTACGGGCTGAGCAAGAACCATTCTTACCTACACATCAAAACCACAACAATATTTCGTCAACTATGTGATGTTTTAACCTTCAACAAGGACCGGGCGTAGCCACACTCGATTCAACTAAAGTTGGAGAAACTGACACCCGCCAGCCACCTGTGTGCGAAGCACATCGGTAGAACCAGTCTCGCGTAAGCGTACGCGTAATGTCGGTCCGGGCCGCTTCATCCAACAATACCGCCGAATCAAAGTATGACATGCTGGTAAGCAGTATGACTAGTATCGCCCACAACTCACTTGTGTTCTACTCGTGCATATAACGTCTACGCATAAACCTGGCTCGGATGCCACTGTTGGGGAACGTAGTAATTTCAAAGTTTTCCTACGCACACGCAAGATCATGGTGATGCATAGCAACAAGAGGGGAGAATCTTGTCCACGTACCCTCGTAGACCATAAGCGGAAGCGTTATGACAGCACGGTTGATGTAGTCGTACGTCTTCATGATCGACCGATCCTAGCACCGAAAGTACGGCACCTCCGCAATCTGCACACGTTCGGCTCGGTGACGTTCCACGAACTCACGATCCAGCAGAGTGTCGAGGGAGAGCTTCATCAGCACGACGGCGTGATGACGGTGATGATGAAGCTACCGACGCAGGGCTTCACCTAAGCACTGCAACGATATGACCAAGGTGGATTATGGTGGAGTGGGGCACCGCACACGACTAAGAGATCAATGATCAACTTGTGTGTCTATGGGGTGCCCCCTCCCCCGTATATAAAGGAGTGGGGGAGGGGAGGGGCCGGCCCTCTCTATGGCGTGCCCTAGGGGAGTCCTACTCCGACCGGGACTAGGATCCCCCTTCCCTAGTTGGAGTAGGAGAGGAAGGGAAGGAGGAGTAGGAGAGAAGGAAAGGGGGGCCGCCGCCCCCCAAACCTATTCCAATTCGGCCTCCTGCCCAAGGGGGGCGCACTAGCCCCTTGTGGGCTGGTGTGCTTCCTTCTTATGGCCCATAAGGCCCATAACTTCTCCCGGGGGGTTCCGGTAACCTCCCGGTACTCCGGAAAAATGCCCGAACCACTTGGAACCTTTCCAATATATCGATCTTTACGTCTCGACCATTTCGAGACTCCTCGTCATGTCCGTGATCTCATCCGGGACTCCGAGCAACCTTCGGTACATCAAATCACATAAACTCATAATACTGATCGTCACCAAACGTTAAGCGTGCGGACCCTACGGGTTCGAGAACTATGTAGACATGACCGAGACACGTCTCCGATCAATAACCAATAGCGGAACCTGGATGCTGATATTGGCTCCTACATATTCTACGAAGATCTTTATCGGTCAAACCGCATAACAACATACATTGTTCACTTTGTCATCGCTATGTTGCTTGCCCGAGATTCGATCGTCGGTATCTCAATACCTAGTTCAATCTCGTTACCGGCAAGTCTCTTTACTCGTTCCTAATGCATCATTTTGCAACTAACTCATTAGTCACATTGCTTGCAAGGCTTGTAGTGATGTGCATTACCGAGAGGGACCAGAGATACCTCTCCGACAATCGGAGTGACAAATCCTTATCTCGATCTATGCCAACTCAACAAGAGCCATCGGAGACACCTGTAGATCACCTTTATAATCACCCAGTTACGTTGTGACGTTTGGTAGCACACAAAGTGTTCCTCTGGTATTCGGGAGTTGCATAATCTCATAGTCATAGGAACATGTATAAGTCATGAAGAAAGCAATAGCAACATACTAAATGATGAAGTGCTAAGCTAACGGAATGGGTCAAGTCAATCACATCATTCTCTAATGATGTGATCCCGTTAATCAAATGACAACTCATGTCTATGGCTAGGAAACTTAACCATCTTTGATTCAACGAGCTAATCAAGTAGAGGCATACTAGTGACACTCTGTTTGTCTATGTATTCACACATGTACTAAGTTTCTGGTTAATACAATTCTAGCATGAATAATAAACATTTATCATGATATAAGGAAATATAAATAACAACTTTGTTATTGCCTCTAGGGCATATTTCCTTCAATTTTTATGCATAATAATGCTTTTTGGAGTAATTCTAATGCCTTTTCTCTCATAATTTACAAGGTACACACAAAGAGGGAGAATTCCGGCAGCTGGAAATCTGGACCTGGAAAAGCTACGTCAGGCCACCTATTCTGCACAACTCCAAACAAGCTGAAACTTCACGGAGATTTTTTTTATCAAATACATGATGAATATTGGAGCAAATAACTACCAGAGGGGCCCTACCAGGTAGGCACAACCCACCTGGGCGCGCCAGGGAGCCCAGGCGCGCCCTGGTGCGTTGTGCTCACCCAGGCCCACCTCCGGTGCCCATCTTCTGGTATATAGGTCATTTTGACCTAGAAAAAAGCCAGGAGAAGACTTTCGGGATGGAGCGCCACCGTCTCGAGGCGGAACTTGGGCAGGAGCACTTTTGCCCTCCGGCGGAGCGATTCCGCCGGGGGAACTTCCCACCTGGAGGGGGAAATCATTGCCATCATCATCACCAACAACTCTCTCATCTTGGGGAGGGCAATCTCCATCAAACCCTAGTTCATCTCTTGTGTTCAGTCTTGTTACCGGAACTATAGATTGGTGCTTGTGGGTGACTAGTAGTGTTGATTACTATATGGTTTATTTGGTGGAAGATTATATGTTCAGATCCAATATTCTATTTAATACCCCTCTAATCTTGAGCATGATTATCATTTGTGAGTAGTTACTTTTGTTCTTGAGGTCATGGGAGAAATCATGTTGCAAGTAATCATGTGAACTTGATATGTGTTCGATAATTTGATAGTATGTATGTTGTGATTCCCTTAGTGGTGTCATGTGAACGTCGACTACATGACACTTCACCATATTTGGGCCTAAGGAAATGCATTGTGGAGTAGCAATTAGATGATGGGTTGCGAGAGTGACAGAAGCTTAAACCCCAGTTTATGCGCTATTCCGTAAGGGACCGATTGGATCCAAAAGTTTAATGCTATGGTTAGAATTTATTCTTAATACTTTTCTCGTAGTTGTGGAGGCTTGCGGGAGGGTTAATCATAAGTAGGAGGTTTGTTCAAGTAAGAACAACACCTAAGCACCGGTCCACCCACATATCAAATTATCAAAGTACCGAGCACGAATTAAACCAACATGATGAAAGTGACTAGATGAAAATCCCGTGTACCCTCAAGAACGCTTTGCTTATCATTAGAGACCGTTTTAGCCTGTCCTTTGCCTCAAAAGGATTGGGCTACCTTGCTGCACATTTGCTGCTACTATTGTTACTTGGTCGTTACAAATTATCTTGCTATCAAACTACTCTGCTAATTACAATTTCCACACTTGCAGACATTACCTTGCTGAAAACCACTTGTCATTTCCTTCTGCTCCTCGTTGGGTCTGACACTCTTACTTATCAAAAAGAGCTACAATTGATCCCCTATACTTGTGGATCATCAGTGGCCATCTTCATCATCCCTATGGTCTCCATGATGAGGAGGGAGTAATCCACCCTCGGGGCTGAGGGTTTGTACCAGTAGCTATGTGTTTAATCTCTCTCCCTCTCTCTCCCTCTCTCTCGTGTTCTTGAGATGTCACGATCTTGATGTATCGCGTGCTTTGTTAATATAGTTGGATCATATGGTGTTTTCCCCACTCTATCTTGTTGTGAATTGAGTTTTCCCTTTGAGATTTCGTTTTATCGGATTGAATACTTTTATGGATTTGAGAACACTTGATGTATGTCTTACTATGAATACCCGTGGTGACAATGGGGTATCATATTGATTCACTTGATATGTGTTTTGGCACTCAACTCGCGGATTCCCGAGGTGACATTGGGGTAATCTATGCATAGGGGTTGATGCACGTTCTTGTCTTTGTTTCTCCCGTAGAAATCTTGGGGCACTCTTTGAGGTTCTTTGTGTTGGATAGTATTATGAATCTGAAATTGTTTGATGCATATCGTATAGTCAACTCACGGATACTCGTGGTGACATTGGAGTATCTAGGTGACATTACAGTTGGTTGATGTGTATCATATTGTGTTATTTTAGTAGGAACTCTTGGATAGATCGATCGTAAAGAATAGCTTGGTGTTATTTTAGTATGAACTCTAGGATAGATTGATCGGAAAGAATAGCTTTGAGGTGGTTTCTTATCCTACAAACAATTTCTTCTTATGCTCTCTGCAAGATAAGAAATTTGTAGTGATTGTTCATCACACGTTGAGGGATGGTTATATGATCCAATTAGATTAGCATTGTTGAGAGATGGCACTAGCGAAATTACGGACCCGAGGCCTTGTTTTCAAGCATTGCAATACCGTTTGTGCTCACTTTTGCTACTTGCTACCTTGCTAGTTTTTATTGTTCCTATTACAAAAATCAATATCTACTATCATTGCTACACTTGTATCATCATCTCTTCGCCGAACTAGTGCACCTATCACTGGTGCGTGTTGGTGCTATACAAACGGTTTTTAACCCCTTTCCGCAACGGCATTTGGAACCGTCGCCAAGTGAGTGTGGGCGATAGGGGGGGTCCTTCCCACATGACCCAGAAATCGTCGGGGATAGGCCCTCCTGGGACACAGGCTGGGGTCGTGTGCGATCGGGCGAGGCATCGAAACCCAATGATTTCCGTAGGTATTTACATCCCACACGGTAATCCGAGAAAAACATTTCCGTAGGTATGTACATCCCACACAGTGAATCCCAGAAAACATTTCCGTTCGTATGTATATCACACACAGTCAATCCAAGGAATACATTTCCATTCTTATGTACATCCCACACAGTCAATCCAGGGAAAACGTTTCCATTCGTACGTACATCCCACACAGTTTTTTGTGTAGGCTCGTGTGTGAAAGGTGTAACTATCACACACGGTCTGCCTTGGTTAACTGTTTGCTTTTATCAACTATATCACACACGATTTGATGAAGAAATCTGTGTGGCATTGGGCTATCCATCGCAAGCGCTTTTACTGCTAGAACCGTTTGCAAAGGTCCATGACATAGTTAGCATGTTTATTAGTTTACAATTAATAATTCCAGTATTACGCAAATTCACATTTCATATCGAACAGCTGTTTGCCAATTTCATATCAGGCACATAAATATATTATAACATCACAGTACGGTAGTTACATAAAAACAACACAGTACAACATATAGCTAGTTCAACTTCATAAGAACAATATATTCATTTCCCTAATTGAGATCATCCAGGCTTGTCTTGTCCGCCTCTGCTTTTAGTTTAGTAAGAACCTGTTTTGCACGGGCCAACTGGGAAAGTGCCTCCTCCTTCGCCAACACCATCTTAGCAAAGTTTGATTTAAAAAATCTGAGCTCATTCTCCACCTTCAACTTTTTATCCCGCATCTTCAAATTTTCTTCAGCGTTGACAACAGTTTCTCTAAGCCTATGTCTGTTCTCTTCCTCATACATGCTCCAGAGCTTCGCTAGGCACATCTTCAAAGACTGTGGCCACTCTTGATCAACCCACTCCAAGTAAGAACACTTCTGTTCATCCTATAATATTTAAAACTAGATCAGTAACAATTGTAGGGGAAATGGGTTTATAGCAACATAGAAAATCACCAATGCTTATTTTGAAAAACTGAAGAAACATGTTAATTATGACATATCTTCTCAAAAAGATCAATGTGCAAATGAATTAATTGCTACTGAGACAACAACCAAATTCTAGAACATCAGAAGCTATAATTAACTACAACGACGTACAAGTTCTTACTCATGTACAATAAATAACAAATTGAACATTTTATGAGGAAGGTAAATATAACTACAACAGCATAGCGACAGTGTTTGGATGACAACAAATTGATACTAACAGGTGTGTACATGCACAAATTTAGTAGCATAGAACTAATAACACTAAGGCCGTCCACAATGTATGCCAAAACTGGGGTAAACACAACTGTTGCTACATCTAGCACCAGTGCCCTGCACTGGCGAGCCGATGCAGCGAAAAAATCAGGGACCCGGACTCCGAAGCAAGTAGTTGCTCCGATGCCCAGTTCCTTCGTGCCATAAAGATTTAGTATTTTACTGCTTGGCTGCTCGGATGTGTGGACCAAAGTTGGCTGCACAAACTGTTGAAGCGGTGCCAAATAATTTTCTAATGGCACCGCTGATGAGATGGCAACAATTTAAGATACTAGGTACAAACTGTGACACTGTCTTAGGATGCGTTTGGTTGAAGGTGTGGTATGAATGGGTTGGGACCGTGACAGTGTCTGAATCACATCTAACAAATGATTTGTAACAATGAAAGAGGGTCTAACCTTCTCTGCACATGTCAGAAACTTCCTCCCATTGTCCACAGATTCAAACGCAACTAGCTTCACGCATGGAGATTGATGGTGATAACGAGCATATAGATCTTCAGCCACCCCGCTCCATTCGTTGCCATTGATGGTCCTAGGGAGCTACAAGAGGAAGAAATGACTCAAATCGACCGCCGGGTAAAAATCCTTCATTCCAAGTCATAGCCCGAGAGAGAGAAGAGAGGCATACCCGGGTGGTGAAGGAGTAGTCGCCGGAGGAGGAACCGCTGGAGAGGTCTTTGAAGAAGACAATGGCGACCCCAGCGGTAGGATGCGAGACGGCGAGGGCGAGGAAGCGGCTATAGCTTAGGAAGGAAGGAAGGAAGGAAGGAGGAAACAGGGGAAATGTGACTTGTGGTCGGGGAGAAAAGGGGGTGGGGGTAGATATTTTGGCGGTAGGCCAAAATTTTGGAAATGTGGAGGGAAACTTTGCGCGCGGTGCCGCCGGACCATTCACTTTGAACGATTGTGTGCATCGCAAACGATTCTTCCGCTTTACATGCATGGGATGAGTATGATAATTCAAATTTTGGTGGAAATTTCCCCGGGTACGACATTGCATAATTTAACATCACTTGCTAATTTGGGCACACAAAAAAGCGTATAGCAGACAGACCACACTTATTGAATCGAGCAACTTTAGTAATTAAAAAGAGCCATTTGACCTAAACACTGCTCTAACAAAAGACCAGCATTAAAAACAAAGCCCAAGTACGCATAATTTTAACAAATCCGCCGCCGCGCTGGCCTATGCATCGCCGGTGTGAGATGAGACGTCGATGACTTGTCCTGGCGACACACCGTCGTTGGTGGACTCCGCGTCCCCCTGCTGAAGTCGATCGTGTCCTCATCCTCGTCCTCGGCGCCGCCCTCAAGGTTGTCGTACTCGTAGTAGTGGCTGCGCCAGAGCTCGCGTTGGTACTCCACCGCCGATTCCTCGACGGACATACTATTCTCTACCTCGACCTCGGCCACGCGCAACTCCTCCTCCCGGTGCTCCTCGATCTCCGCCGCCTCTTGCATCTCCAGCTCCCGCTCGGCAACCTCATGAGGAAGCATGTGCTCCATGGCCACCGCTGCCTTTTCAGAAGTGGATTGCATGCTGGAGTCTGAGGTGGCCTGGAATATCTTAGCGTGTGCATCCTCGATCTTGGCATGGATGCCCTCGACCTGGGCCAGGGCAACATCGGCGGCACAGACGGCAGCTCGAGCGCTCTCGGCGTTTGCAGCCGCCGTCACAGCAGCAGCTGCAGCCGTCTCGGCTGCAACAGCTGCCCTGTCGGCTGCCACAGACGCCCTCTCAGCGGAAGTGGCCGCGCTCAATGCGGATGCGGCGACACTCTCGGCGTAGGCGGCGGCGCTCGGGGGGGATGCGGCCATTGTACGGGCCTTCACGAAGCATTTCCACGGTGTCATCTTTGCAAGAAGGGGGTGCGGGAATGGGGATCAGGATTCGTAGATTCGGGTGTTGCCGGCATTGGAGCAGATGAGCCAGCGAAGCTTAAGGAGGGAGACTTAAATAGACCCAGATATTTTCATCGCAAACGGTTCCTAGAAAACAACTGTGTGTGATGTTGTAGATATTTTTTATTAGCTGTGAAAGACGAATTTGGAGTAAAGTGGCAACAGATGGTGTTTTAAATGAGCGAGAAATTTTGTAGTACCAATAAAACTCTGATGTCAAATTTTGGAAAATTTCAGGGTTCATTTGACCTTTTAAGACATTTAAGTGATTTTCTAGCCATTTAATGACAATTGAAATTTGAACTACATGTACATGCAACACTAACCATAACGGTTTGAAAACTCATATTCTGTGTACTTGTGTGTGATTTAATTCCATGTGCAGAAAATTGGAAGGAATTTTCAAACATATTGGTCTAACGGCTATGACACAATTAAGCATGGAGTGACATGGCACTTTAATTCCAAAAAATCAAAAACAAATCAGAAACACATGAAACCTTGGTTGATGTAATGTCATGCCACCAAGATGGTGTGGTAAAAAATTGGCATGTTTGACGAAAGTTTGGACACACACCCCTCACAAACCGGAGCAACTCACTAGAAGGTTCGTGGTTCCGAGAGGGAACAATGCATGTTTGATGACGAACGGGACATAGCTTCCTCTTACGGCCTACAAATTTTTCTACGTCTAACGTGCACTACTAGAACTGTAATGTGAAATTTTGGAAAATTGCAGGGGTCATTCGACCTTTTAAAGACATTTAAGTGATTTGCTAGCCATTTAATGACCGTAATTGAAATTTGAACTACATCTACATGCAACGCCTAACCAAAACAGTTTGAAAAATCATATTTGTGTACTTGTGTGCGAGTTAATTCCATGTGCAGTAAATTAGAAGGAATTTTCAAACATATTTGTCTCACGGCATGGGCACATGCATACGTATGCATGGAGTGACATGGCATTTTAATTCCAAAAAAAATTCAGAAATACATGAAACCTTGGTTGATGTAATGTCATGCCACCAAGATGATGTGGTAAAGAAATTGGCATGTTTGACGAAAGTTTGGACACACACCCCTCACAAACCGGAGCAACTCACTAGAAGGCTCGTGGTTCCGAGAGGGAACAATGCATGTTTGATGACGAACGAGAGATAGCTTCCCCTGACGGCCTTCAATTTTTTTCTACGTCTAACGTGCACTACTAAAACTGTATTGTGAAATTTTGGAAAATTCCAGGGGTCATTTGACCTTTTAAAGACATTTAGGTGATTTTCTAGCCATCTAATGACCATAATTCAAATTTGAACTACATCTACATGCAACACCTAACCAAAATGATTTGAAAAATCATATTTGTGTACTTGTGTGCGAGTTAATTCCATGTGCAGTAAATTAGAAGGAATTTTCAAACATATTTGTCTCACGACATGGGCACATGCATACGTATGCATGGAGTAACATGGCATTTTAATTCCAAAAAATAAAATAAATATCAGAAACACATGAAACCTTGGTTGATGTAATGTCATGCCACCAAGATGATGTGGTAAAGAAATTGGCATGTTTGACGAAAGTTTGAACACACACCCCTCACAAACCGGAGCAACTCACTAGAAGGCTCGTGGTTCCGAGAGGGAACAATGCATGTTTGATGACGAACGGGAGATAGCTTCCTCTTACGGCCTTCAATTTTTTATACGTCTAACGTGCACTACTACAACTGTAATGTGAAATTTTGGAAAATTATAGGGGTAATTTGACCTTTTAAAGACATTTAAGTGATTTTCTAGCCATTTAATGACCATACTTCAAATTTGAACTACATCTACATGCAACACCTAACCAAAATAGTTTGAAAAATCATATTTGTGTACTTGTGTGTGAGTTAATTCCATGTGCAGTAAATAAGAAGGAATTTTCAAACATATTTGTCTCACGACATGGGCACATGCATACGTATGCATGGAGTGACATGGCATTTTAATTCAAAAATAAAAAAATATCAGAAACACATGAAACCTTGGTTGATGTAATGTCATGCCACCAAGATGATGTGGTAAAGAAATTGGCTTTTTTGACGAAAGTTAGGACACACACCCCTCAAAAACCGGAGAAACTCACTAGAAGGCTCGTGGTTTCGAGAGGGAACAATGCATGTTTGATGACTAACGGGAGATAGCTTCCTCTTACGGCCTTCAATTGTTTCTACGTCTAACGTGCACTACTACAACTGTAATGTGAAATTGTGGAAAATTCTAGGGGTCAATTGACCTTTTAAAGACATTTAAGTGATTTTATAGCCATTTAATGACCGTAATTCAAATTTGAACTACATCTACATGCAACGCCTAACGAAAACGGTTTGAAAAGTCAAATCTATGTACTTGTGTGCGAGTTAATTCCGTGTGCAGTAAATAAGAAGGAATTTTCAAACATATTGGTCTCAAGGCATGAGCACATGCATGGAGTGCCATGTCATTTTAATTCCAAAAAAATGACCAGAAAAACATGAAACCTTGCTTGATTTAATGTCATGCCACCAAGATGATTGATACGTCTCCAACGTATCTATAATTTTTTATTGTTCCATGCTGTTTTATTATCAATCTTGGATGTTTTATAATCATTTTATAGTCATTTTATATCATTGTTTGGTACTAACCTATTGACATAGTTCCAAGTGCCAGTTGATGTTTTTTTCGTGTTTTTTACATTGCAGGAAATCAATATCAAACGGAGTCCAAATGCCACAAAACTCCACGATGATTTTTTATGGACCAGAAGGAAGGCCAAGGGCCCTGGTTGCACCTGGGGGTTGCCCCGAGGGTGGCACAACCCACCAGGGCACGCCAGGAGGCCCAGCCGTGCCCTAGTGGGTTGTGCCCACCTCGGGTGCCCCCCGGACCGCCTCTTTGCTCTATAAATACCCCAAAAAATCCACAAACCCTAGGGGAGTCGACGAAATATTCATCCAGCCGCCGCAGAGTCCAGAACCACTAGATCCGATCTAAACACCATCGCGCGGGGGGGGGGGGGGGGGTTCACCACCTCCATTGGTGCCTCTCCGATGATGCATGAGTAGTTCTTTGTAGACCTTCGGGTCCGTAGTTAGTTGCTAGATGGCTTCCTCTCTCTCTTGCTGAATTCTCAATACAATGGTCTCTTGGAGATCCATATGATGTACTCTTTTGCGATGTGTTTGTTGGGATCTGATGAACTTCGAGTTTATGATCAGTCATATCTTTTTATATCCATGAAAGTTATTTGAGTTTCTTTTATCTCTTATATGAATGATCTCTTATAGCCTCGTATTTCTTCTCCGATATTTGGGTTTTGTTTGGCCAACTTGATCTATTTATCTCGCAACGGGAAGAGGTGCCCGGTAGTGGGTTCGATCTTACGATGCTTGATCCCAGTGACAGAAAGGGAACCGACACGTATGTATCGTTGCTACTAAGGATAAAAAGACGAGATCTATATCTACCGCCATATAGATAAACGGATCTTGTCTACATCATGTCATCGTTCTTATTGAATTACTTTGTTTTTCCATGAACTTAATACATTAGATGCATGCTGGATAGCGGTCGATGTGTGGAGTAATAGTAGTAGATGCAGGCAGGAGTCGGTCTACTAATCTTGGACGTGATGCCTATGTAATGATCATTGCCTGGATATCGTCATAATTATTTGAAGTTCTATCAATTGCCCAACAGCAATTTGTTTACCGACCGTTTGCTATTTTTCTCGAGAGAAGCCACTAGTGAAACCTACGGCCCCCGGGTCTTATTTCTCATATATTTGCCTTGCGATCTACTTTTCCTTTGCATTTTTAGTCAGATCTATTAAGCCAAAAATACAAAAATATCTTGCTGCACTTTATTTTATTCGCGATCTATTATTTCAATCTATTACAATTTTCTCCTGTCAACGTGCCTTCTGGGGCCGTTACCCGAAAGGGATTGACAACCCCTTTAACACGTCAGGTTGCGAGTGGTTGTTATTTGTGTGCAGGGGTTGTTTATGTTTTGATGCGTGGTTCTCCTACTGGTTTGATACCTTGGTTTCACTACTGAGGGAAATACCTACCGTTGCTGTGCTACACCATCCTCTCCTCATGGGGGAAACACCAACGTAGTCTTAGCAAACATCATTAAGGGAATTTCTGGCGCCGTTGCCGGGGAGGATCTTCAACATAACCAGGTTCCTAATCACAAATCTCATCTCCTTGCAATTTCCATTATTTTCCATTTGCCTCCCGTTTTCCTCTCCCCCACTTCACAAAAATTTGCCGCTTTATTCGCCTCTCCTTTTCCGTTCGCCATTTTCTCGTCTGATCTATTCTTTTCTTTCAATCATGAGTGATTTCGGTATGGCACCAACAGCTGATGGCCTGACTCCTAAGATTGGACGTACAGGCAATCCGGATGCTAAAACTTTTATCTTGGGGCAAGGAAACGTTATGGGGAAAGAATGTATCCAAGAATTTTTCAATTGTGTTGGAAATCTGAGTCTTGATGATGCTCCTATACTTAAAACTACTAGATCTTATGCGGATGCTATTTTAGCACTAGTTCTGAAACTTGAAAGTAAATTTATCCGCACTCATCCTACTTTGCAAAGATTGTTTTTTGAGCTTCCCGAAATAAAGAATCCTAGAGCCAAAAAGTTGGCCACTCTCGTTCTTATGAACGAGTTTGACTACATAATTCGGGAAGCTAGGGAAATCTTTGACTTTTATGGTATGAATCGTGAAAAACCCGTGATAGATGAAATTATTTACAATAGTGACTATGCACTAAGGCATTTGCTTTGGGATAATAAGATCTTTGATGAGAATCTTAAAAAGGAGGTCCCCGTTCTAGAAATAATCCAACAAGTTTTTAATAATGTTAATCAACACTATTCTTGAATGGTTGCGGGAAATCAAAAGGGTTATGATGAAAACCAACTAAGGAATGCTAAAGTTTCTATGGATAATATGTTTTATTTTGTGTTTACAAAACCTCCTGATACAAATACCCCCAAGAAAATTAAGAAGAAGAAAGATGACAAAACTTAGATCCTTACTTTATGCCTAGGTAAGGGCGTAAAACTATAGCGCTTGTTGGGAGGCAACCCAATGAATAAAATTTATTTTTGCTTTTTGCTTTATGTTCTTGTGTGTTAACACAATTATGCTACTGGTATGATTGTGTTTTTTGTGTTTTAGTTAGTGTTTGTGCCAAGTAAAGCCTATAGGATCTTCTTGGGTGATAGTTGTTTGATCTTGCTGAAAAAGACAGAAACTTTGCGCTCACGAAAATAATTTTCAGAAATCACAGAAAAGAGCTTTTGCCCTGATTCTTTTTGCAGAATATTAATATACAAATTACCCTGATCGTCCAATTTTGCTAGAATTTTGGAGTTCCAGAAGTATTCGCTAAAGTCAGATTACTACAGACTGTTCTGTTTTGACAGATTCTGTTTTCTTTGTGTTGTGTGCTTATTTTGATGGCTCTATGGTTTTCTTTGATGAGGTTTTGCCATAGAATAGTTGGAATACAGTAGATATAACACAAAAACAAAATATGAATTGGTTTGATACAGCACTTATAGTAGTGGTTTATTTTTCTTACACTAACGGATCTCACGAAAGTTTTGTTGAGTTTTGTGTGATTGAAGTTTTCAAGTTTTGGGTTATCTTACGATGGATGAAGGAAGGATGTAAGAGCCTAAGCTTGGGGATGCCCTGGCATCCCAAGCTATTATCCAAGAATGAGCAACCAACTAAGCTTGGGGATGCCCCCGAGTGGCATCCTCGCTTTCTTCCAACAACTATTGGTATTTTACTCAAGGCTATATTTTTATTCGTCACATGATATGTGTTTTGCTTGGAGCGTCTTGTATGATATGTGTCTTTGCTTGTTTTATTTTGTGATTTAAGTCATCAATCCTTGCTGGACACGCCTATTTGAGAGAGCCAAAATTATATCATGACTTGTTAGAATTGCTCTCTATGCTTCACTTAAATCTTTTATGAGCTAGGACTTGCTCTAGTGCTTCACTTATATCCTCTCGAGCACGGTGTGCTTTGTTAGTTTTGAAGAAATGCTCTCTTGCTTCACTTAGATTTATTGGAGAGTTAATTTTTTTTTAAGAAATTCTCTCTTGCTTCACTTAAATTATTTTGAGAAAAGAAAATTTGTTATGCTCATGATCTTCACTTATATTTGTTTGAGGTTATGAAAAGAAACACATGAAAATTAGTCCCAAAGTGATAGATATCCAAGAAGGATAAAGAAAAAAAATGTCATGAAGATCATTGGACAAAATAAAACTTGATTCTTAGTAATAGTTTTGAGATATGATGATGTGATATGTGAGTTATGTTGATGAGTAATTGTGCTCTAGTAAGAATATTGGTGTTAAGGTTTGTGATTCCCTATGCATGCACGAAAGTCAATAATAATGCAATGAAAATTATATCCTACTTGTGGTGCATTATTCGGTGTTAATTATGCTTAATGCTTGCTTATGAGATTATTCGTTTCTTGGTTGGCCGCTTCTCAATCTTTTTGCTAGCCTTCATTTTGCACTAAGTATGACCTCTACTTGTGCATCCAAAATCCTTTAAACCAGTTTTGCCACATCAGCCCACTATTGTTGGAAATATTCCCTAGAGGCAATAATAAATAGGTTATTATTATATTTCCTTGTTCATGATAATCGTTTATTATCCATGCTAGAATTGTATTGATAGGAAACTCAGATACATGTGTGGATACATAGACAACACCATGTCCCTAGTAAGCCTCTAGTTGACTAGCTCATTGATCAATAGATGGTTACGGTTTCCTGACCATGGACATTGGATGTCGTTGATAACGGGATCACATCATTAGGAGAATGATGTGATGGACAAGACCCAATCCTAAGCCTAGCACAAGATCGTGTAGTTCGTTTGCTCAGAGCATTTCTAATGTCAAGTATCATTTCCTTAGACCATGAGATTGTGCAACTCCCGGATACCGTAGGAATGCTTTGGGTGTACCAAACGTCACAACGTAACTGAGTGACTATAAAGGTGCACTACAGGTATCTCCGAAAGTGTCTGTTGGGTTGGCACGAATCGAGACTGGGATTTGAAACTCCGTGTAAACGGAGAGGTATCTCTGGGCCCACTCGGTAGGACATCATCATAATGTGCACAATGTGACCAAGGAGTTGATCACGGGATGATGTGAGTTACGGAACGAGTAAAGAGACTTGCCGGTAACGAGATTGAACAAGGTATCAGGATACCAACGATCGAATCTCGGGCAAGTAACATACCGATAGACAAAGGGAATTGTATACGGAATTGATTGAATCCCCGACATCGTGGTTCATCCGATGAGATCATCGTGGAACATGTGGGAGCCAACATGGGTATCCAGATCCCGCTGTTGGTTATTGACCGGAGAACGTCTCGGTCATGTCTGCATGGTTCCCGAACCCGTAGGGTCTACACACTTAAGGGTCGATGACGCTAGGGTTATAGGGAAAGTATGTACGTGGTTACCGAATGTTGTTCGGAGTCCCGGATGAGATCCCGGACGTCACGAGGAGTTCCAGAATGGTCCGGAGGTAAAGATTTATATATGGGAAGTCCTATTTTGGTCACCGGAAAAGTTTCGGGTGATATCGGTAATGTACCGGGACCACCGGGAGGGTCCCGGGGGTCCACCAACTGGGGCCACCAGCCCCAGAAGGCTGCGTGGGCCAAGTGTGGGAAGGGACCAGCCCCAGGTGGGCTGGTGCGCCCCCCCACCAAGGCCCAAGGCGCATGGGAGAGTGGGAGGGGGCAAACCCTAGGTCCAGATGGGCCTTAAGGCCCACCCTAGTGGCGCCCCCCCTCTCCTCCCCTTGGCCGCACCCTAGATGGGTTTGGGGGTTGCTGCCACCCCTGGGGAGGGAACCCTAGATGGGGGCGCAGCCCCTCCCCTTCCCCTATATATACTTGAGGTTT
This sequence comes from Aegilops tauschii subsp. strangulata, assembly GCF_002575655.3. Classification (NCBI taxonomy): domain Eukaryota; kingdom Viridiplantae; phylum Streptophyta; class Magnoliopsida; order Poales; family Poaceae; genus Aegilops; species Aegilops tauschii. The sequence goes on along the minus strand of NC_053037.3, from coordinate 316,801,746 downwards.
TGGGGCTGCCATACACACGAGATGGTCTCTCTCATAGCGCAGCCCTACCCCTCTCCCTCCTCTTCTCCCGCGGTGCTTGGCGAAGCCCTGCAGGATTGCCACGCTCCTCCATCACCACCACGCTGTCGTGCTGCTGCTGGACGGAGTCTTCCCCAACCTCTCCCTCTCTCCTTGCTGGATCAAGGCGTGGGAGACGTCACCGGGCTGCACGTGTGTTGAACGCGGAGGCACCGTTCTTCGGTGCTTAGATCAGAATCAACCGCGATCTGAATCGCTACGAGTACGACTCCCTCATCCGCATTCTTGCAACGCTTCCGCATCGCGATCTACAAGGGTATGTAGATGCACTCCCCTTCCCCTCGTTGCTAGATTACTCCATAGATTGATCTTGGTGATGCGTAGAAAATTTTGAATTTCCGCTACGTTCCCCAATAGTGGCATCATGAGCTAGGTCTATGTGTAGTTTCTATGCACGAGTAGAACACAAAGCAGTTGTGGGCGTAGATGTTGCCAATTCTTCTTGCTGCTACTAGTCTTATCTGGTTTCGGCGGCATTGTGGGATGAAGCGGCCCGGACCGACCTTACACGTACGCTTACGTGAGACAGGTTCCACCGACTGACATGCACTAGTTGCATAAGGTGGCTAGCGGGTGTCTGTCTCTCCCACTTTAGTCGGAACGAATTCGATGAAAAGGGTCCTTATGAAGGGTAAATAGAAATTGGCATATCACGTTGTGGTTTTACGTAGGTAAGAAACGTTCTTGCTAGAAACCTATACAAGCCACGTAAAAACTTGCGACAACAATTAGAGGACGTCTAACTTGTTTTTGCAGCATGTGCTATGTGATGTGATATGGCCAGGAGATGTGATGAATGATATATGTGATGTATGAGATTGATCATATTCTTGTAATAGGAATCACGACTTGCATGTCGATGAGTATGACAATCGGCAGGAGCCATAGGAGTTGTCTTTATTTTTTTGTATGACCTGCGTGTCATTGAATAACGCCATGTAAATTACTTTACTTTATTGCTAAGCGCGTTAGCCATAGAAGTAGAAGTAATCGTTGGCGTGACAACTTCATGAAGACACAATGATGGAGATCATGATGATGGAGATCATGGTGTCATGCCGGTGACAAAGATGATCATGGTGCCCCGAAGATGGAGATCAAAGGAGCAAAATGATATTGGCCATATCATGTCACTATTTGATTGCATGTGATGTTTTATCATGTTATGCATCTTATTTGCTTAGAACGACGGTAGTAAGTAAGATGATCCCTTATAATAATTCCAAGAAAGTGTTCCCCCTAACTGTGCACCGTTGCGAAGGTTCATTGTTTCGAAGCACCACGTGATGATCCGGTGTGATAGATTCTAACGTTCGAATACAACGGGTGTTGACGAGCAGCATGTACAGACATGGCCTCGGAACACATGCAAAACACTTAGGTTGACTTGACGAGCCTAGCATGTACAGACATGGCCTCGGAACACAAGAGACCGAAAGGTCGAACATGAGTCGTATAGCAGATACGATCAACATGGAGATGTTCACCGATGATGACTAGTCCGTCTCACGTGATGATCGGACACGGCCTAGTTTGACTCGGATCATGTACCACTTAGATGACTAGAGGGATGTCAATCTGAGTGGGAGTTCAATAATCAGATGAACTTCATTATCATGAACATAGTCAAAAGGTCTTTGCAAATTATGTCATAACTTACGCTTTAGTTCTGCTGTTTAAGATAGTTCCTAGAGAAAATTTAGTTGAAAGTTGATAGTAGCAATTATGCGGACTGGGTCCGTAAACTGAGGATTGTCCTCGTTGCTGCACAGAAGGCTTATGTCCTTAATGCACCGCTCGGTGTGCTTAACCTCAGCGTTGTCTGTAGATGTTGTGGAACATCTGACATACACGTTTTGATAACTACGTGATAGTTCAGTGCGTAATGCTAACGGTTTAGAATTGTGGCACCAAAGACGGTTTTGAAATGTCGCAGAACATATGAGATGTTCCGCAGACTGAAATTGGGATTTCACACTAGTGCCCACGTCAAGAGGTATGAGACCCCTGACAAGTTTCTTAAGCCTGCAAACTAAAGGAGGAAAGCTCAATCGTTGAGCATGTGCTCAGATTGTCTGAGTGCCACAATCGCTTGAATCGGGTGGGAGTTAATCTTCCAGATGAGATAGTGATGGTTCTCCATAGTCACTGCCACCAAGCTATTAGAGCTTCGTGATGAACTATAACATATCAGGGATAGATATGACGATCCTTGAGCTATTCGCGATGTTTGACACCCCGAAAGTAGAAATCAAGAAGGAGCATCAATTGTTGATGGTTAGTAAAAACCACTAGTTTCTAGAAGGGCAAGGGCAAAAGGGATACTTCATGAAACAGCAAATCATTTGCTGCTCTAGTGAAGAATCCCAAGGTTGAACCCAAACCCGAGACTAAGTGCTTCTGTAATGTGGGGAACGGTCACTGAAGCAGTACTACCCTAGATACTTGGTAGATGAGAAGGCAGGCAAGGTCGACAGAAGTATATTGGATATACATTATATGAATGTGTACTTTACTAGTACTCCTAGCAGCACCAGGGTATTAGATACCGGTTTGGTTGCTAAGTGTTAGTAACTCGAAATAAAAGCTACGGAATAAACGGAGACTAGCTAAAGGTGAGATGACGATATGTGTTGGAAGTGTTTCCAAGGTTGATGTGATCAAGCATCGCATGCTCCCTCTACCATCGAGATTTGGTGTTTGCGTTGAGCATGATTAGATTATGTTTATTGCAATACGGTTATTCATTTAAGGAGAATAATGGTTACTCTGTTTATTTGAATAATACCTTCAATGGTCTTGCACCTAAAATGAATCTCGATCGTAGTGATACACATGTTCATGCCAAAAGATATAAGATAGTAATGATAGTACCGCATACTTGTGGCACTGCCACTTGAGTCATATTGGTATAAAACGCATGAAGAAGCTCCATGTAGATGGATCTTTGGACTCACTCGTTTTGAAAAGATTGAGACATGCGAACCATGTCTAATGGTATATATGCATGAAGAAACTCCATGCAGATGGATCGTTTGGACTCACTTGATTTTGAATCACTTGAGACATGCAAATCATACCACATGGGCAAGATGACTGAAAGGCCTCGTTTTCAGTAAGATGGAACAAGAGAGCAACTTATTGGAAGTAATACATTTTGATGTATGCAGTCCAATGAGTGCTGAGGCATGCAGTGGATATCATTATGTTCTTACTTCACAGATGATTTGAGTAGATGCTGAGTGTATTTACTTGATGAAACACAAGTCTGAATTATTGAAAGGTTCAAGTAATTTCAGAGTGAAGTTGAAGATCGTCGTGACAAGAGGATAAAATGTCTGTGATATGATCATAGAGATGAGTATCTGAGTTACGAGTTTGGCACACAATTAAGACATTGTGGAAAGTGTTTCACAATTAATACCGCCTGGAACACCATAGTGTGATGGTGTGTCCGAACATCATAACTGCACCCTATTGGATATGGTGCAAACCATGATGTTTCTTATCGAATTACCACTATCGTTTATGGGTTAGGCATTAGAGACAACCGCATTCACTTTAAATAGGGCACCACGCAATTCCGTTGAGACGACACCGTTTAGAGAAACCTAAGTTGTCGTTTCTTAAAAGTTTGGGGCTGCGAAGCTTATGTGAAAAGTTTCAGGCTGATAAGCTCGAACCCAAAGCGGATAAATACATCTTCATAAGAATGCCCAAAACAGTTGGGTATACCTCCTATTTCAGATCTGGAAGCAAAAGTAATTGCTTCTAGAAACTGGTTCTTTCTCGAGGAAAAGTTTCTCTCGAAAGAATTGAGTGGGAGGATGGTGGAGACTTGATAAGGTTATTGAACCGTCACTTCAACTAGTGTGTAGCAGGGCACAGGAAGTTGTTCCTGTGGCACCTACACCAATTGAAGTGGAAGCTTATGATAGTGATCATGAAACTTCGGATCAAGTCACTACCAAACCTCGTAGGACGACGAGGATGCGTGCTACTTCAGAGTGGTACGTGATCCTGTCTGAGATATCATGTTGTTGGACAATAATGAACCTACGAGCTATGGAGAAGCGATGGTGGGCCCATATTCCGACAAATGGTTAGAAGCCATGAAATCCAAGATAAATGGATCTTTGAGAAGAAGACGGACGTGGACGGTAATGTTACCGTCTATGAAGCTCGACTTGTGGCAAAGAGTATTTCCACAAGTTCAAGGAGTTGACTACGATGAGATTTTCTCATCTGTAGCGATGCTTAAGTCCGTCGGAATCATGTTAGCATTAGCTGCATTTATGAAATCTGGCAGATGGATGTCAAAACAAGTTTCCTTACCAGTTTTCGTAAGGAAAGGTTGTATGTGATACAATCAGAGAGGTTTTGTCGATCCTAAGGATGCTAAAAGGTATGCTAGCTCCAGCGATCCTTCCATGGACTAGAGCAAGCATCTTGGAGTCAGAATATAAGCTTTGATGGAGTGATCAAAGTTTTTGGGTTTATACAAAGTTTGTTAGAAACTTGTATTTACAATAAAGTGAGTGGGAGCGCTACAACATTTCTGATAAGTATATGTGAATGACATATTGTTGATCCGAAATGATGTAAAATTTCTGGAAAGCATAAAGGGTTGTTTGAAAGGAGTTTTTCAAAGGAAGACCTGGATAAAGCTGCTTACATATTGGGCATCAAGATCTATAGAGATAGATCAAGACGCCTGATGATACTTTCTAAGAACACACACCTTGACATGATTTTGAAAGAGTTCAAAATAGATCAGCAAAGGAGTTCTTGGCTGTGTTACAAGGTGTGAGTATTGAGTAAGACTCAAGACCTGACCACAGCAGAAGAGAGAGAAAGGACGAAGGTCGTCCCCTATGCTTCAGACGTAGGCTCTACAGTATGCTATGCTGTGTACCGCACATGTAGTGTGCCTTACCATGAGTTGGTCAAGGGGTACAATAGTGATCCGGGAATGGATCACATGACAGCGGTCGAACTTATCCTTAGTATCTAGTGGACTAAGGATTTTCTCGATTATGGAGGTGAAAAGGAGTTCGTCGTAAAGGGTTACGTCGATGCGAACTTTGACACTAATCCGGATGACTCTGAGTAGTAAACCGGATTCGTATAGTAGAGCAATTATTTCAAATGGCTCCAAATAGCGCGTGGTAGCATCCACAAGATGACATAGATATTCGTAAAGCACACACGGATCTGAAAGGTTCAGACCCGTTGACTAATAACCTCTCTCACAAGCATAACATGATCAAACCAGAACTCATTGAGTGTTAATCACATAGTGATGTGAATTAGATTGTTGACTCTAGTAAACTCTTTGGATGTTGGTCACATGGTGATGTGACCTATGAGTGTTAATCACATGGTGGTGTGGACTAGATTATTGACTCTAGTGCAAGTGGGAGACTGTTGGAAATATGCCTTAGAGGCAATAATAAATAGGTTATTATTATATTTCCTTGTTCATGATAATCGTTTCTTATCCATGCTAGAATTGTATTGATAGGAAACTCAGATACATGTGTGGATACATAGACAACACCATGTCCCTAGTAAGCCTCTAGTTGACTAGCTCGTTGATCAATAGATGGTTACGGTTTCCTGACCATGGACATTGGATGTCGTTGATAACGGGATCACATCATTAGGAGAATGATGTGATGGACAAGACCCAATCCTAAGCCTAGCACAAGATCGTGTAGTTCGTTTGCTCAGAGCTTTTCTAATGTCAAGTTTCATTTCCTTGGACCATGAGATTGTGCAACTCCCGGATACCGTAGGAATGCTTTGGGTGTACCAAACGTCACAACATAACTGGGTGACTATAAAGGTGCACTACAGGTATCTTCGAAAGTGTCTGTTGGGTTGGCACGAATCGAGATTGGGATTTGTCACTCCATGTAAACGGAGAGGTATCTCTGGGCCCACTCGGTAGGACATCATCATAATGTGCACAATGTGACCAAGGAGTTGATCACGGGATGATGTGAGTTACGGAACGAGTAAAGAGACTTGCCGGTAACGAGATTGAACAAGGTATCGGGATACCGACGATCGAATCTCGGGCAAGTAACATACCGATAGACAAAGGGAATTGTATACGGGATTGATTGAATCCCCGACATCGTGGTTCATCCGATGAGATCATCGTGGAACATGTGGGAGCCAACATGGGTATCCAGATCCCGCTGTTGGTTATTGACCGGAAAACGTCTCGGTCATGTCTGCATGGTTCCCGAACCCGTAGGGTCTACACACTTAAGGTTCGATGACGCTAGGGTTATATGGAAAGTATGTATGTGGTTACCGAATGTTGTTCGGAGTCCCGGATGAGATCCCGAACGTCACGAGGAGTTCCGGAATGGTCCGGAGGTAAAGATTTATATATGGGAAGTCCTGTTTTGGTCACCGGAAAAGTTTCGGGTGATATCGGTAATGTACCGGGACCACCGGGAGGGTCCCGGGGGTCCACCAAGTGAGGCCACCAGCCCCAGAAGGCTGCGTGGGCCAAGTGTGGGAAGGGACCAGCCCCAGGTGGGCTGGTGCGCCCCCCACCAAGGCCCAAGGCGCATGGGAGAGTGGGAGGGGGCAAACCCTAGGTCCAGATGGGCCTTAAGGCCCACCCTAGTGGCGCCCCCCCTCTCCTCCCCTTGGCCGCACCCTAGATGAGTTTGGGGGCTGCCGCCACCCCTGGGGAGGGAACCCTAGATGGGGGCGCAGCCCCTCCCCTTCCCCTATATATACTTGAGGTTTTGGGGCTGCCATACACACGAGATGGTCTCTCTCATAGCGCAGCCCTACCCCTCTCCCTCCTCTTCTCCCGCGGTGCTTGGCGAAGCCCCGCGGGATTGCCACGCTCCTCCATCACCACCACGCCGTCATGCTGCTGCTGGACGGAGTCTTCCCCAACCTCTCCCTCTCTCCTTGCTGGATCAAGGCGTGGGAGACGTCATCGGGCTGCACGTGTGTTGAACGCGGAGGCACCGTTCTTCGGTGCTTAGATCGGAATCAACCGCGATCTGAATCGCTACGAGTACGACTCCCTCATCCGCGTTCTTGCAATGCTTCCGCATCGCGATCTACAAGGGTATGTAGATGCACTCCCCTTCCCCTCGTTGCTAGATTACTCCATAGATTGATCTTGGTGATGCGTAGAAAATTTTGAATTTCCGCTACGTTCCCCAACAACTATATCTACCTATATGCGGTATTCTTTTGCCGTTCTAAGCAAATTTGCATGTGCCATCTCTAATTTTCAAAATAAACTTCTCTTTTGTGTATTTGTTTCGCTCGCGGAATGGTAACGGGTGGCTAATATTTTCCATGCTGGATGTGTTATTCTCAAGATGAGTGTTTATTCACTTATCATTGCACGAGAGTAAGGCAAAGTTTTTAGGGATGCCCAGTCCCAAAATGAAAAAAAAAATATTTACTTTATGTTGTCAAATAATAAATTCCTTGGAAACTGTTGGTACGGAGGGCACCCGTGGATACGGTTAGCCACGGAGAGTGAAAGAATGATGGAAAAAGGAATAACCTTTATTTTCTGGGGAACCACCTATGGCATATCTAGCATGGAAAGTGTTTGTAGCTCTGAGTCGTTTTTGTTGGTGGGATGGATACACCTCCCAAAATGTTTTTATCTCAAATTTTTCGCTTTGAGCTCTGGCACCTCTACAAATCCCTACTTCCCTCCGCGAAGGGCCTTTGTTTTAGTTTATGCAATTTTTATTTTGAATTTGAGTGTCCATCTTCTCTTATAAAAGCACCAACTCGGAGGCAATATGATCATGCACAAGTATTGGGTGTAGTTAATATTCGAGTGTGTTTCATGAATGGATTAATGTTTGAGCATGGTGGGCTAGGGATAACTTATTTTAGCGTTGATATTTTGAAAGACACGGTTGCTTGTTGATAGGCTTGAGTATCTAAATTATTATGTCAAAAATAGGCTATTGCTTTGAATGACATAAAAGTCCAATTGTCCATGCTATAAAGAAAAGAATATGATATGACTTGATGAACATCACTCCACATCAAAAATTCTGTTTTTACCACTTACCTACTCGAGGACGAGTAGGAGTTAAGCTTGGGGATGCTGATACGTCTCCAACGTATCTATAATTTTTGATTGTTCCATGTTGTTTTATTATCAATCTTGGATGTTTTATAATCATTTTATATCATTTTTTGGTACTAACCTATTGACATAGTGCCAAGTGCCAGTTGCTGTTTTTTTCCATGTTTTTTACATCGCAGAAAATCAATATCAAACGGAGTCCAAATGCCACGAAACTCCATGATGATTTTTTATGGGCCAGAAGGAAGGCAATGGGCCCTGGTTGCACCTGGGGGGTGCCCCGAGGGGGGCACAACCCACCAGGGCACGCCAGGAGGCCAAGGCGCGCCCTGGTGGGTTCTGCCCACCTCGGGTGCCCCTCGGACCGCCTCTTTGCTCTATAAATACCCCAAAAATCCACAAACCCTAGGGGAGTCGACGAAATATTCATCCAGCTGCCGCAGAGTCCAGAACTACCAGATCCAATCTAGACACCATCGCGCGCGGGGGGGGGGGGGGGGGGTCACCACCTCCATTGGTGCCTCTTCGATGATGCGTGAGTAGTTGTTTGTAGACCTTCGGGTCCATAGTTAGTAGCTAGATGGCTTCCTCTCTCTCTCTCTCGCTGAATTCTCAATACAATGGTCTCTTGGAGATCCATATGATGTAACTCTTTTGCGATGTGTTTGTTGGGATCTGATGAACTTCGAGTTTATGATCAATCATATCTTTTTATATCCATGAAAGTTATTTGAGTTTCTTTGATCTCTTATATGCATGATCTCTTATAGCCTCGTATTTCTTCTCCGATATTTGGGTTTTGTTTGGCCAACTTGATCTATTTATCTTGCAATGGGAAGAGGTGCCCGGTAGTGGATTCGATCTTACGGTGCTTGATCCCAGTGACAGAAAGGGAACCGACACGTATGTATCGTTGCTACTAAGGATAAAAAGACGAGATCTATATCTACCGCCATATAGATAAACGGATCTTGTCTACATCATGTCATCATTCTTATTGCATTACTCCGTTTTTCCATGAACTTAATACACTAGATGCATGCTAGATAGCGGTCGATGTGTGGAGTAATAGTAGTAGATGCAGGCAGGAGTCGGTCTACTAATCTTGGACGTGATGCCTATGTAATGATCATTGCCTGGATATCGTCATAATTATTTGAAGTTCTATCAATTGCCCAACAGCAATTTGTTTACCCACCGTTTGCTATTTTTCTCGAGAGAAGCCACTAGTGAAACCTATGGCCCCCGGGTCTTATTTCTCATATATTTGCCTTGCGATCTACTTTTCCTTTGCATTTTTATTCAGATCTATTAAGCAAAAAAGACAAAAATATCTTGCTGCACTTTGTTTTATTTGCGATCTATTATTTCAATCTATTACAATTTTCTCCTGTCAACGTGCCTTCTGGGGCCGTTACCCGAAAGGGATTGACAACCCCTTTAACACGTCGGGTTGCGAGTGGCTGTTATTTGTGTGCAGGGGTTGTTTACGTTTTGTTGCTTGGTTCCCCTACTGGTTCGATACCTTGGTTTCATTACTGAGGGAAATACCTACCATTGCTGTGCTACACCATCCTCTCCTCATGGGGGAAACACCGATGTAGTCTTAGCAAACATCATCAATGATGTGGTAGAAAAATTGGCTTGTTGACCAAAGTTTGAACACACACCCCTCACAAACCGGAGCAACTCACTAGAAGGTTCGTGGTTCCGAGAGGGAACAATGCATGTTTGATGACGAATGGGAGATAGCTTCCTCTTACGGCCTTCAAATATTTTTTCTACGTTTAACGTGCACTAATACAATTGTCATGTGAAAATTTGGAAAATTTCAGGGGTCATTTGACCTTTTAAAGACATTTAAGTGATTTTCTAACCATTTAATGACCGTAATTCAAATTTGACTACATCTACATGCAACGCCTAACCTTAACGGTTTGAAAAAACATATTTTTGTGTACTTGTGTGCGAGTTAAAAAATCATCAGACGATGTAAATATCTGGTGTTCAAATAAGAAAAATGTAAAGATCTGGCAAGACAACCGGCCCCCACATGATTGGCACTCTATCTCGCGGCTCGAGGTTTGGTAGGTGAGTGGCGGGGATCATTAATCAGACACAGTTCTGTATTGGAAACCGTTAGCTATTATGTTCACACGCGGTTTTTGCTGCGGGAATCGTGTGTAATTCAAACTACAGTACTCGTAAATTTTGGCGACCGGCGTGTGTACTGTCCCTGTCGATCTAGATTCTGGCCGCTAATAAATACTCCCTTGCTCACGTCGTCCTGCCTGCATTCTCATCTACATCCTCCCCTCGCTCGCCCTCTCTGTCTCACACAAATCTCTGCCATGGCGCCGCCGGTCTGCCCACGCGTCGACGAGGAGTCGCCGCCCCCCGAGGACGCTCACTTGAATAGCAGCGACGAGGAACCCGACGCGCCGCCTGACGAGGTTGCGCCGGACCCCCCCAACTTTGGATTGTTTTTGGGCCAGTACAATCTTTGTCTGTGGAAGTCGCTGCCGCCGGCTGAGAAAGCCAGGCAAGTGGCCTTCAAGAAGGAGATGGCGGACGAGGAAGCCAGGTACCAGGCGACCTGTGAAGCCTGTGATGCCGCCTGGAAAAAGGGCGGCGGAGCTTTGGGGGTGGGCGCATCGTCATGCCAAGGAGGTGTACGAAGACGGGTACTTCGCGAGGAAGGTCATAGGCGCTGGGCGCCTCGTCGCTACATGGAGATGGGACGATAAGCTCCAGCGTGCCACTGACGAGGAGCTTCGGTGGGCGCCCAATGAAATGGCAAGATCGTTCGCGTGCATCCGCCAGCAAGAGGCAGATCGGTACGTCAAGTGCTGCGAGGCGGAGGAGGCGGAGTACTGCCTCCGCACTGGGAAGACGCCGCGCACCAGGGAGCTGCTGGCGAGGGGCTACCGGAATACTGGCCCCAGGAGGGATTATTAGTTTTAGTATTGTTCGTTTTCAATTTTATGCATATATATATTATGAATTCCATTTTCTATCTATTTTTGTATACTAATTTGAATCTAGCTTTTATCATCCACATATACAGAATGGAAAGCATATATACACACATTGAAACAGAACATATAAGAACGGAAAACAGAGTACACACATTGAAACAGAGGAATAAACAGAGCAATACTATGATGGCTGTGAATACATAGCTATCCACGTCGAAACAACTCAACAAAATAAAACGCGTCCATGAGACCATGACCAGCAGCCCTTGCCTATGGTAGCTCTTGGCTCTGCCTGAACTCGTGCAGGCGTTCGTCCAAGCGGTCGACAAGCTCGCGGTACATCTGGAGTGCAATCTCGAGCTCCAAGTTGGCTATTTCATCGGAGATCACCAGCTCGAGGATGCGACGGCCATGTTCCTCTACTGCACCCAGGTGGACACCTGGGCCAAGGAGGCGGTCGAGTCTACAGACCAGCGCGTTGGCATCCAGCGGGCCACGGACAAGGCGAATGGCGGCACCCATGCGAACGGCGCGGCGGGCGTCCGGTGCAAGTACGACACGGCCGGCCTCTGGTGCAAGTACGACGCTGAGGGCCTTTGCCCACTCCTGGCGAGGAATGGGGATACTGACGGGACGTGTACCCAGCTGCGACGCCGTGTCGACAGCAGGCAAGCGCCGATGGATCTGCTCTTGTGGCGTGGCATGCCGCGCCTCTCGCTCTGCGGCGCTCCAAAGGTATCGATGTGACAGCCTGGTTTTTGCCCTCTCTTCTTTTTCTATTTTTTATTTGGTTTTTATTTGAATTTGGAGTTTTGGATCTTTTCAGTTGGACTTAAACACTTGGGCATCACCTTGATTTTCACCCAAGTGACTCATCCCTCTCCCTAGCTATCATTTCTTCTCTGGTTAACCTCAAAATAATATTATGAATATTTTTCTTAAATGGAAAAATATTCATTTTCTCCTCCAAAACCCTAACCAGCCACATGTGTTCCAAAGCAACCCCTATTTTTCTTGCCCACAAAAATCTGAGAAAATTCCCAAATATACTTTGATCCCTAGGGCACCTTTCTGAGCAAAATATTGCATCACTTTTTCGAATATTTTTGCTACATAAAATATTTTCCATTCTGACCAGAAATGGTAGTTTCTACAACAACTACCATTTTACTTACTTCAATACTTCTGAATTTTCTTGTGCATCACTACCTTCCTAGATGATGATTGCTAACCTCCAAAGCTCAGCTCCCAACTCCTCCTAATTTGACCACAGCTAACTCTCAAAGTTACTGCCCAGAAACTTACCAGGAAGTGAAACTCCAACTTACAGCACTTGGGCTCGACTCAAAGCATTGGCACAACCCAAAACACTAAGGACTACACACCAGACATGACATTGGGGGCAGTCGTGGCTCTATGCCGAAGTGCACGCGGTGACCACGCGTGCGCACGGTGCCAGCATGCTAGCCGACACGCTCTGAGTACTGCCGAGCGCTCTGTTCGTCGCGTGCTCGCTACCCCGGCTGCCACACCTCACTAAACTTAGCCACCATCGCTGTCTCGATGCCCTTAACCCCCTCGTGGCGCTCGCCGACGCCGGAGCTCGCCGCAGCGAGCACGGGCTTGACCCGGCCAACAGAATAGTGCACCGTGCACTGTGTTCGTCACCACCCCCTCGTTCCTGTGCTCGTCGCTGCCCTCTCACAGTGCCCGCGTGAGCTGCGTTGCCTTCCCCCTCGCTCACCGATGCCGTTCGTCGTCGGGCGCCGTGTCCAGGTGTACTCCGGTGGAGCCCAATCCCCTCACCTCGCTCGCCTATAAATGCATCCCTCCCCAGCCCTCTCGAGCATCACAAACTCACCTCACACACTCCACAAGACAGTAGGAAGCCGTAGCCCAGCCAGGAAGGACTCGGGCCGCCGTCCCCGAGCTCGAGCTCGCTGGTGATCCCCGCGGTTCGCCCCCACCGCTCCAGCCCCTCCCAGGCTCGGGCTAGTCTTCCAGAGCCTCCGCCGAGCTGAAGTGGTGCCATCCGACCCATTTGGAGCCACTGGTGCCGCCTCCCGTCGCCGTCATCCCCAACTCCGGCGACCTCTGCTCTCTGTCGCCGCTGGAGAGGCTCGTTCCGACGCAGTTCGATCACCCCTAGCTATTCTACGGGTACGGGCAGGTGCGCCTCGGTCTTTTCTATCGATCTATCCCTCTGGATCTAACCAAAGTGCCCTCCTCGCCAGCGTGTGCTCCGGCCGAGCCCCGCCGTGCTCTGTTTCCTTCTCCCCCTCCCTCTCACCTAACCAGCGGGGCCCACTGTCAGCCACTCTGGCCGCGCCTGAAGCGGTACGAGTGGTGGCGCCCCGCGGGTTTACGTCTTCGACGTCACCCCCCAGTTCTGTTTTTATTTAAATTAAATTCAAATTTAACCAGAGAGCTTCAAACAGCCACAACTTTTTAACCATAAGTCCAAATGAATTGATTCTTTTTGCATTGTGTTCTTAATGAAAATATCTAGAAGCTCACCAAAAATGAGATTTTTCTCTTCTGTCTAGAAGTTCTAGTGATTTTCAGAATGTTTCTTGATGTTTCCTTTTTATGTTTTTAATTTCTTTCAGAAGGTGAAGCTTGTCTTGAGGATCACCAGGAGGAGTGTGAACCTCACCTGCACTAAGGCTAGCCACAACAACATTTTCATGGTGCCATTGCAATAATTGTGATTTTTCAACTAGAATAAATGCTTTAGTTCATGCATTTAAATCATTTAAATAACTATATACATTTTGTTGGATGCTTGTTTAGCTTGATATGGTTAGTATACATTAGTTTGAAGTTACCTAAGTTAGTTTAAGTCAGTAGAAGTAATGCTTGGTGGTGAAGTAATAAAATGACTATGAAAAAGATTTAGTTTGGTGAATTTTTTCTTAAATGAGGAAATGATTTATATTAAGTTACTAGCATGGTGAAGCTTGCTGAATAAATATAACCAGAGAAAGGTTATGAGTTGTTGATATGTATGGTTACTAGTTGATGAAGTTGACCCATTTATATTCAATGATAAGTGATGCATGTTATATGATTACATTTTCATGGCATATCATGACACCGGTTATTTTCATTTTAAGTTGAACATGATAATAACTCAACTTGAACATATCATTGACCGGGTTGTGGTGCCACTGAATTGAGTTTTTCCCAGTGCAACCACATTTGCCTTTATGGGAAGGCCTTTATTCGGTCCGGTGCCATGTCTCTGGTCGGTGCCTCCAACGAGGGAAGGTTATGGGCGTGCGTTACCCTGGCCCGGTAAGCAGACATAACCTTGTGTGCCCGTTGTTGTTATGGTACCTTGTCCCCGTTTGGGACCGTTTATGTTTTTGCCATGATGGTGGCCATTGGTGTCTTTGGTAGACACGGGGCCACCCAGGACTTAGCCCAGTGGGGAGTGAGTCCGAGTGGCCGGGAGAGTGTCATGGCAATGGAGGGGTTTCGTCGGAATGCCGTTGGTCCACCCGAATGGGAGTACGAGGCCATGGATTCCGTCGTGGGTACAGTGCGCTACCTCTGCAGAGTGTATTTAATCTATCGATAGCCGAGTCAATAGTTACGGACACAACTCGAAAGTAGGTCACACCATGGGTCAACATTTAAATAATCTTGCACACTAAAGCTAATAACTTTGCACTGTGGAAAGAGGATGGTTGAGAAACCATTTTGATGATGGAGACCAAATTGTTGGTCAGCTTGTGATCCGAGAAAGATCACCGTTTGGTTACGACGTAACCCGTTTAAAGACCAAGATGTTGGTCCGTTTGTGATCCGAGAAATATCACCGTTTGGTTACGAGGTAACCCGTATGGTAAGCAAGTCCGAGGGGCTTGAGGCACGAGATCTTATTCACTGCATCCCTAGTATGTTCTTGCATTGATGATAATATGCTTAAGATCATGATATTGCTTGTCATTATGTTTATGCTTGTTGTGAGCTTGCAAGTACATTCATGTACTGACCTGGCGTGTCATGCCAGATTTGAGGAAAGTCTCGTTGCAACAGAGTGCTGTCCAAGTCTAGATCGTGTCCACATCGGTGTCCTTGTGCTATGGAGTTCCGCTATGTCGTCGTTCCGCTGCCGCGTAGTTGTCGTGATCGAGGCCCCTTTATGTTCACTAAATAATGTACATATTGTTCAGCCGCACCGTGTGTGCCGCTTGGCCTCTCAACTTGTTGTAATATGAACTATGTTCCGCTAGCATCAATAAAGTGGTTGTTTTCTGTACCAAGATGTTGTGTATTGCCAGAAGACAAGATCTATAGGCTGGCAATGCAAGGTAAACCGGTTGATCTGAGTCGGGGTGCCACACTCGGCTCATATAACTATCATAATTGGATCATATAACTATCCCTCAACATGCAACAAAGAGTCACTCCAAAGTCACTAATAGAGGAGAACAAACGAAGAGATTATTGTAGGGTATGAAACCACCTCAAAGTTATTCTTTCTGATCGATCTATTCAAGAGTCCATAGTAAAAAAACACGAAGCTATTCTTTCTGTTCGATCTATCATAGAGTTCATACTAGAATAACACCTTAAGACACAAATCAACCAAAACCCTAATGTCACCTACATACTCCAATGTCACCTCAAGTATCTGTGGGTATGATTATACGATATGCATCACACAATCCCAGATTCATCTATTCAACCAACACAAAGTACTTCAAAGAGTGCCCCAAAGTTTCTACCGGAGAGTCAAGACGAAAACGTGTGCCAACCCCTATGCATAAGTTCACAAGGTCACTGAACCCGTAAGTTGATCACCAAAACATACATCAAGTGGATCACGTGATATCCCATTGTCACCACAGATAAGCACATGCAAGACATACATAAAGTGTTCTCAAATCCTTAAAGACTCAATCCGATAAGATAACTTCAAAGGGAAAACTCAATCCATTACTAGAGAGTAGAGGGGGAGAAACATCATAAGATCCAACTATAATAGCAAAGCTCGCGATACATCAAGATCGTACCACCTCCAGAACACGAGAGAGAGAGAGATCAAACACATAGCTACTGGTACATACCCTCAGCCCCGAGGATGAACTACTCCCTCCTCATCATGGAGAGCGCCGGGATGATGAAGATGGGCACCGGTGAGGGATCCCCCCTCCGGCAGGGTGCTGGAACAGGGTCCCGATTGGTTTTTGGTGGCTACAGAGGCTTGCGGCGGCGGAACTCCCGATCTATTCTGCTCTCTGATGTTTTTAGGGTATATGGACATATATAGGCGAAAGAAGTCGGTCAGGGGAGCCACAAGGGGCCCACGAGGGTGGGGCCGTGCCCAGGGGGTATGGCGCGCCTCCCTGCCTCGTGGCTCCCTCGAAGCTTTCCTGTCGTCTACTCCAAGTCTCCTGGATTGCTTCCGTTCCAAAAATAACTCTCCCGAAGGTTTCATTCCATTTGGACTCCGTTTGATATTCCTTTTCTTCGAAACACTGAAATAGGCAAGAAAACAACAATTTGGGTTGGGCCTCCGGTTAATAGGTTAGTCCCAAAAAATAATATAAAAGTGTTTAGTAAAGCCCATAAACATCCAAAACAGATAATATAATAGCATGAATACTTCATAAATTATAGATATGTTGGAGACGTATCAGCGACATGTGGGCGAACACAAGGTTCCCCGTCCCTCATGTAATGCTTTTTCGTCGGGGCTGGAAAACCTTCGCACGCGCCCACTACTTGATGAAGGGGCGCCTTCTCCACTTCAAATTAGTGGAGAGCGACCTGCTCTCCGTCAAGGTCTTGGGCGCTCGAGAATCAGGTTAGGGTGTTGCGCGGAGAGCTCGACCGACGATGAGAGCTCCTCCTTGAGCGACGGCGACGAGGAGGGGACCAGTGGGGAGGACGACGGGGACGGGTCCGACTAGACATCGGACGCCCCGTCCCTAGGCGACGCCGGCAGCAGCACCATCTACACCTAGCCTTCTCCTCGATAGAGTGATTTGCCGGGGGGTAGTTCTTGGCGGCGGCTCCTCGAGCCAGCTCCTTGAACTTCTCGGGGCCGTTGCTTCTGGCGGATGGTGCTGGATGGCCGGAGAAGACGAAGAAGGCGGGTGGCGGACCGTCAAGTCGGAGTACGATGGCATCAACACCTTCGTCTCATATTGCCAGCCCGCTGCCTCATCTTTCGGCTTCTTCCCCGGCATCGTCATCACCAGCCCTCTTCTGGGCGGCCACTGGGACATTCTCTTGGTGTCTTCTACTGCTCGTACCTCGCCTAGGCACTCCCTGCTATCCTGATCCACTTCCTGAGGAGAGGGACAAGAAAGGAATTACGGGCACCTTATCTTTTTTTAGATCTTAAGCATGTGGGCACTTGTCGAATATAGACTTTGTAATCCCTTGCTCATGTTTACATTTCGTATGAATTGTACTTTTTTAATCAATGTATTAATGAAAAATGGTGTTTTCCGGGTTCTTTTGTGCGTGAGCGAGGCCCACACTAAGGAGTGAGTCCTTGTTATTTTAAGTAAACAACGTCACACGGGAACAAACCTTGCCGCCCTCCCGCTTTATACCATGATTATACCCACGCCCTTGGCGGGAGTAGGGGCAAAGTAGGATCGGGCCCTTCGTTTGTTTTCCTTCCATCGCAACTACAACCAAATTTCGGCCTGAAAGGGATTTCGGGCACAGGAAGGAGGGAGCACGGTGGCATAGGAATGAACGAAGTTTCGTACGTTCAAGTTTCATCCGGAAGCGCATAGCGGGGGAGAAAAAACTTATCTGAATCTGCAGCCCCCGGCAACCTCGGCTTGCCGGGGTCGGGGGTGTCTGTCCGTCTTCTTTGCTCCAAATGGTTCTGCAGAAGCGCATGTGCAGCCTGCGAACCAAAAAGGACTGGAAGAGACAGAAAGACACACACTCGATCTCTATGCTAGGGGTTAGTTGCCGCCAAGCACTATCAACCCTACCAGAGAGAGAGAGAGACTCAACCTAGCATGCATGCTAATTTCTAGGGCGCTGATGCTTCATTTATTTATCTGTTGCTCAGGGTCTGCGCCTGGCTTTGTACAAAGGGTTGCATGCCTTACCGGCAAGGCTTGTACAAAAAGTGGTTTGCCGGGGGGCCCGGCAACCGCGCCTTATGGGTAAAACTTGTGAAGATGTTCGATGTTCCAGGAGTTGCTCACTTGAATACCATCTTCGGTCTCCACGCGGACTGCGCCGGGCCTGGTGACTCGCATTACCCGATAAGGGCCTTCCCACTTTGGCGTCAACTTGTTGGAATTCTTGGCGGATTGGACTCGCCGAAGAACAAGGTTGCCTTCCTCAAGGCTTCGGGCATGAACCTTGCGGCTATGGTAGCGGCGCACGGCTTGCTGGTAGCAAGCGGCTCGCACAGCAGCCCGAAGACGATCTTCCTCAAGGAGCGTCGCATCATCTTGGTGCAACTGCTCTTGCTCAAGCTCATCGTAAGCGAGCACTCGAGGTGACTCGTATATGAGTTCCGTGGGGAGAACTGCTTCTGCCCCGTATACCAGGGCAAATGGTGTCTGGCTATTGGCTAGATTTGGCGTCGTTCTAATCGACCAAGGAACCGTCGGCAACTCATCAGTCCAGCGCCTTCCGCACTTGTGTAGCCTGTCAAAAGTCCTGGTCTTGAGGCCTCGCAACACCTCTGCGTTTGCCCTCTCAGCCTGGCCGTTACTTCTGGGATGAGCAACAAAAGCAAAACAAACCTTGTCACCGAGGTCTTGGATATACTGCATAAAGGTGCGGCTTGTGAACTGCGTGCAGTTGTCGGTGATGACTCTATTTGGCACACCAAAACGGCAGACTAGTCCCTTGAAGAACTTGACGGTTGATTGTGATGTCACCTTTCTCACCGGTTCCACTTCTGGCCACTCAAAGCCCCCGACAGCACGGGGAAACAGGCCCAGTATGTCGAGCCCCCAGACCGAAAATGGCCAGGAGAGAGGGATTGTCTGAAGAGCTTGAGCTGGTTGATGGAGCTTCTTTGAATGGAACTGACACACTTCACACTTGGTTACTAGTGCAATTGCATCCTGGAGGGCAGTGGGCCAAAAGAAACCTTGCCGGAATGCCTTGCCGGTAAGGGCCCTTGATCCTATGTGAGAGCCACATATGCCTCCATGTATTTCTGCCAACAGCTTCAGTCCGTCCTCCTGAGGAATGCACTTCAATTTCATGCGCGTTTGGTCTCCTTCTGTATAGGGCATCATCCACAAACTGGTACATGCTGGACCGACGGGCTACTTTTTCTACTTCTTCCTGTTCCTCAGGAAGTTCCCCTGTTTGGAGGAAACGGACGGTGCGCTGCGCCCATGCCGGGGCCTGGGGCTCGACGGCAAGGACTAAAGGCTCATCTTCGGCCGTTGGGGCAGCTGTCTCTACGGTCAGGGCTTGGGCTCCTGCCGGAGGTTGCTGCTCCTCGGCAAGCTTGGGGCACCCGACAGCCTCCTTGCTGGTGGCTTTTGGGAGCTCAGCGGGAAATTACTTGCCAGGGCCCGCCTTCCTTCGCTTGTTCTATCCTACTGATGGTTCAACGGATGGCTGAGTTAATTGAAGCACAAAGGTACCTGGTTCCATAGGCAACTTGAGGGCAGCGCGTTTCGACAGGTCGTCAGCAATGCTGTTCTCTGCCCGGGGAACATGCTCTGCTTGTAGACCGGCAAAACGCTCTTCCAACTTCCTCACTTCATCCACATAGGCCTCCTTCAACGGGCTCTGGTAATCCTTGTTAACTTGTTTGATGACGAGCTGCGAATCACCTCTGATGATGAGCTTCCTGATTCCGAGGTCTGCCACGATCCTGAGACCAGCAAGCAATCCCTCATACTCCGCCATGTTGTTCGTTGACTTTTCCCGGGGAAAGTGCATCTAGACTACGTACTTGAGGCGCTCTCCGGTGGGTGCGACGAGTAGCACGCCGGCACCAGCACCTTGGAGTGAGAAAGCTCCATCAAAGTACATAATCCAATCATGGCACGTCTCCTTGCCGGGAAGGGTGGTTTCTTGAATCTCTTCATCGGGCGTTGCGGTCCATTCTGCTATGAACTCCACCAAGGCTTGGCTCTTGATCGTTGAAGTACATTCAAACTTGAGGCCAAAGCTCGACAGTTCCAATGCCCACTCCACAATCCTCCCAGTCGCACGTGGGTTGTGCAAGATTCGTTGCAAAGGGAGGCGGGTGACGACGGTGATCTCATGTGCTTGGAAATAGTGACGCAGCTTTCTCGAGGCCATGAGGAGGCCGAAGAGTAGCTTCTGCATACCAGAATATCTTGATCTAGCACCCTGCAAGAGGGAACTGACAAAATAAACTGGGTGCTGCACCACCTTCTTCTTCTGTTTGACTTCGCCTACTTGCGCAGACTCTGTCTTGCCGGGATTGGGCCTTGCTGGGGTCCCACCTTGCCGGCATCAGGCTGTGCTAGGGAATGCCCCAGCCCATCATCCGATGGCTCGGCCGCTGGCGCTGTTTCTTCCTCAAGTTCCATCTACGCTACTAGCGTTGCACTGACCACTTGATTCGTTGCCGCTAGATACAGCAGCAACGGCTCTTGTGGCTTAGGCGCGACTAGTGTTGGCATGGAGGAGAGGTACCTCTTCAGATCTTGTAGCGCTGCCTCTGCCTCCGGAGTCCATTCCATTGGACCCGCCTTTTTCAAAACTTTGAAAAAGGGGAGGGCGCGCTCAGCAGATTTGGAGATGAACCTACTTAGAGCAGCAACGCAGCCGGCGAGCCTACGGACGTCCTTGACCCATCTTGGCGCCTCAATCTGCTCAATCTCTTTGATCTTGTCGGGGTTTGCTTCGATTTCGCGCTGAGACACAAAGAAACCAAGAAGCTTGCCAGACGGGACGCCAAACACGCACTTCTCTGGATTGAGCTTGAGGTTGATCTTGCACAGGTTTGCAAATGTTTCCTCTAGATCCTGCACGAGCGTGGCCTTGTCCTTGGTCTTGACCACTATATCATCCATATAAGCTCCCATATTTCTATGCAACTGTGTTTCAAAACCAATTTGGACTGCTCGGGCAAATGTTGAACCAGCGCTTTTCAACCCGAAAGGCATCCGTACAAAACAGTATGTACCACATGGGGTGATGAACGTGGTCTTTTCCTCGTCTTCCTTCATCATGAAGATCTGGTGGTATCCTGAGTAGGCGTCGAGGAATGACAGCAAGTCACACCCAGCAGTGGATTCCACTATCGGGTCAATGCGTGGCAGAGGGAAAGGATCCTTTGGACAGGCTTTATTGATATCCGTATAGTCAATGCACAACCTCCATTTCCCATTTGCCTTACGTACCACCACTGGATTAGCCAACCACGTAGGGTGGAGCACTCCTCTGACCAAGCCTGCCGCCTCCAACTTCCTGATCTCCTCGATGATGAATTCTTGTCGTTCCAAAGCTTGCTTCCTAACCTTCTGCTTGACGGGCCGTGCATGAGGACAGACAGCAAGATGGTACTCAATCAGCTCCCTGGGAACGCCGGGGATGTCTGATGCTTGCCACGCAAACACATCGACATTCGCCCGCAGGAAGGCGACGGGCGCGCTTTCCTATTTGCTGTCAAGGGTGGAGCTTATAGTAAAATCCCCGCCCATGCCGTCCTCCTTGACGGGCACCTTCTTGGTCTCAGGTGGTGTTGCCTTGGATTTCTTGCTCTTGCTGGTGGAGCTCTCTGGCACGCCATCGACGGGAGCGCAACACTCCGAAGAGGCGCGCTTGCCGGAGTGGGTGCAGGAGGTCTTGCCGGAAGAGGTCTCACCGGAAGGGGCCTTGCCGGTTCTCTTCCCACCCGGGGCTTCAGCGGCAGGAGCAAGTTCCTTGGCGGCAGTTGCTGCAACTGCCTCCCGGTAAAGTTGGTCGGCGCAGATGAGTGCGTCTTTCTTGTCGGAGGGGACGGTGATGATGCTCATTGACCCGGGCATCTTCAACATGTTGTAGGCGTAATGTGATGCCGCCATGAACTTGGCCAGTGCTAGCGGCCAAGGATTCCATTATAGGGCAGGGGGATCTTGGCGACATCAAAAACGATCTTCTCTGTCCTATAGTTAAGCTCGCCCCAAATGTAACGGGCAACATGATCTTACCCTTTGGCTGACTCCTCCCCGGGTTGACCCCTTGAAACGTGCCCATCTCCTTGAGATCTCCATCGGGGATCTGCAGCCTCTTGATCACGGCAGGCAAGATCATGTTCAGACTGGCCCCACCGTCAACTAGCACTTTTGTCACCTCGAGGTTGCGTATCGTTAGTGTAACCAACAACGGCAAGCACCCGACCGCAGTTGTGTGATTGGGGTGATCCTCTGTGTCAAAAATGATAGGCGTGCTGGACCACTTCAGTGGCCTCTGGGCATCGAACGATGGCTCCGCCACAGTGACTTCACATGCCCACTGCTTCAGCTGGAGGTGAGAGGTGTGCAACGAGGCGCCACTGTCAACGCACATGGCCTCCGCGGCCTTCTGGAACTCGTGCTCGGTGGACTCGTCGTCCTCATCATGGTCATCGTCTCCCTCCTTCTTGTCGCGGCCCCGAGCGGGCCTCTCTGGTTGGTTATCTTTGCCGCGGAGATCCCCTCGGCCGCCACGCTTCTTGCGGGACCCCTCAGCACCATCTTGGCCCTTCTCCTTGTCCCGCCTCTCATATTCAGCTTTCTGCTTCTTTGCAAGCAGCTCAACCCGCCAGCAGTTCTGGAGGTCATGGCCCTTGGTGCGATGGATCTTGCAGTACTGCTTGTCGGAGCCTCCTAGCTTGTCAGCAACCGCCAAGGCCCGGCAGGCGGCGCACCCGGCAACTTCCTTGCTGGGGTCGTCGTCCTTGGCCTTCTTGGCGGCGCCGGGATCGCCGGATCCCTCAACGGTAAGCACGGTCTTGCCCTTATGCTTCCTATTGTGGCGTCGGCCCTTCTTTGCTGGGGCGGCGGCGTCTTCGTCCATGGAGTCGGTTTCCATACCAGCGTCCTCGCCGGGGGTACTTCCTTCCTTCTTCAGCCCGAGCACATCTATCAGCCAGAAAATAAAGCTCGACTACATCCTTAACCTTGTTCATCACTAGCTCTTCACGCATCTTGTGGTTGCGCACATTCTGATGGAATGCACTGATGACAGCGGCGGGGTGAACATCTGGGATGTTGTACTGCACACGGCTGAACCTTTGTATGTATTTGTGCAAGGTCTCGCCGTCCTTCTGGGGGATGACATGCAAATCACTTGCCTAGCCAGGAGCTTGGTGGCCTCCGGTAAAGGCGCCAACAAACTCGTGGCACAGATCCGACCAAGAAGAGATGGAATCCACTGGCAGGTGCATCAACCATGACATGATGTTGGGCTTAAGCGCCAATAGAAAGTAATTGGCAAGCACCTTGTCGTCGCGAGCCCCGGCAGCTTGCATCGCGATAGTATAGATGCTGAGGAACTCGGACAGGTGAGTCTTGCCGTTGTACTTCTCTCCGACCTCAGGCTTGAACGTGCGGTGGGTGGGCCACAGGAACTGCCACAGCTCACAGGTAAAGGTTGGACAACCCACCTCGTAAGGTAGGTCGCCGGAGCCACCCAGCGCTGGGCGGTCCATAGTGGATCCCGCACGCTGATCCGACTGATGGCGCGCTTCTCGCCGCCGCTCAATAGTGGTCTGAGCATCCTCCTGAGCTCGCTTTCGAAGAAATTGACCTTGGTCACAGCGGGCTCGCGGGTCGGACGACGCTGTGGAAACGTTGTCACAGGCGTCGGCCCGACGAGCCGGTGGCTGCTGTTGCTGGCGTGGGGGAGGAGAGTGCACCTTGGTCGCAGCTGCCGCGGTCCTCCCACCACTGGCGTGCGCCGGCTCGACGGAGCGCCGGCACGAGGGTCCCGCTGGTCGCGGTTCATCTTTATTGGCAAAGCTGATGAGGCTCCGAATGGTAGCTCTCCACTCGTCGAGCTTCTCCGCGGCAGGAGGAAAGTCGAGGAGTAGTTGCACGTGCGCCAACGCTTCTGCTGGCATGGGTGGTGGCGAAAGCTGCGTGGACCTTGACGCGCTCCGACTGCTAACCACGGTAGAAGGAGCTCTCTCACGGTCTCGGGGTCGCGCGCCGCTTCCGCCAGCGTCCAGGTGCGCACGCCGGGCCGGTGCGTCCTTAGAGTGACGCAAAGGGCTCTTCCCGCGGCGGCGCCCGGGGGCACCAACGTTGCGGCGTTGCTTGTCGCGCGCGGCCTAGGAAGGCTGCGGCGCAGGCGCCAACTGGGGCGTCCTAGAGGTTGCCGCCCTGCCCGTGGGCAGCATGGCCCTGTCCCCGGACCCAGCAGTGTGTGGCTCGTCGTCTTGGACCCGAACAACGCTGCTCGCCTGGCTCCGATTGCCAGAGTGTCGTAGGTGCTCGCGGGCCGCGCCTCCGGCACCATCTGTGGCCATCCCGTCGCCCGCCCACGCTAGTGCGGGCAGGCCGGCTCCGGACGACCCGATCACTGTGATCCCCTTCTTCTTGGGGGCCATGGAGATGATGAAGTCGATGCGCTAACTTCTAGACCAGATTTTCACAGCTTGCGCCCGCTACCTGACGCGCCAAAGATGTCGGGGGAAACGACACCTATGGGATCACAGGGAATCCCAACTATGGTTGGCGGGGCACGGAGCTGTGCAAAGAGCGGGACTGAAAGATTAGCGCGAGGGGATTTTTACCCAGGTTCGGGCCGCAAGCGATGCATAATACCCTAGTCCTACTTTGGTGTATATATTTGGTGTTCTTGAGCTCTTGAACTAGCTGCGGTGCATGCCTAGTTCAAAAATTCCGAATCCTTCCTCAGTACGCCTCGGGCCTCCTTTTATATGTCAAAGGGGTTGCCACAATGGTACACAGGAGGTGGATAGTGTCTACACTGTACAAGTCTATCCCTAACATCGTGGGACAAACGCATTTAATGCGCCGCCTACGTGTCCTCTTGCTTTATCGGGGACGGCAATGAAGCTCGTCCCATCCATCGCCGCCTCGCCTTGCTTTGACGCGCGTCCAAGCTGACGAGGCATGCAACGCCATGCTGGCTGGCTGGCTGCTGCGCTGGTGTGGTGGCAGGGTCTTCACGAAGATCTGCATGCCACCACGCAGGTGCTTGACTGGTTGGCCTAGAGGTTGCTTGCTGCCACGTAGGTGCGTGCCTAGTTTGGCAGGCTGGTTGCCGCGTCGGAACGGCCGTGGGATAGCGAAACCTTGGTAGGTGCGGGCCTGGTTGTGGCCCCGCAGATGCCCCGGCAAGGGTCTTGTCGGGGTATTGTGGGCGTCCCCGGCAAGGATCTTGCCGGGGGTCTTCGTCTGTCCCCGGCAAGGATCTTGCCGGGGGTCTTCGTCTTCTGGTTCCCATCTAGATTTGCAGGTCTTGGTGTCGGTGTCAAAACCGGCGGATCTCGGGTAGGGGGTCCCGAACTGTGCGTCTAAGGTCGATGGTAACAGGAGACGGGGGACACAATGTTTACCCAGGTTCGGGCCCTCTCTATGGTGGTAATACCCTACTTCCTGCTTGATTGATCTTGATGAATATGAGTAATGCAAGAGTTGATCTACCACGAGATCGTAATGGCTAAAACCCTAGAAGTCTAGCCTGTATGACTATAATTGTGTATCTCTATCTCGATCCGGACTAAGCCTTCCGGTTTATATAGACACCGGAGGGGGCTAGGGTTGTACAAAGTCAGTTACAGAGAAAAGGAATCTTCATATTTGATCGCCAAGCTTGCCTCCCACGAGTCCCATCCGGACATGGGTGAAAGTCTTTGGTCTTCGTATCTTCACAGCCCATCAATCCGGCCCATGTCCAATAGGCCGGACGCCCGAGGACCCCTTAGTCCAGGACTCCCTCAGTAGTCCCTGAACCAGGCTTTAATGACGAGGTGTCTGGCGCGCAGATTGTCTTCGGCATTGCAAGGCGGGTTCCCTTTCCCGAATACTCCAAGATAGTCTTCGGACGAACGTGTCCGAATCTGCAACACAAGTACCACATACAACCATAGAGAATATAATGTTTCACAAGTTAAATCTGCTGACAACTTTTTGTAACGTGACATCATGCTTGTCCGGTCATTATTTCGAACCGTTTGTTGTCCTGTCGTTCCACGTTTCGAGGCGCGGTTTTTATTGGCACGTCTTGTCAAAGCAGTGATCGTGTCCCCTTATTGCGGGATTCTCATTAATACGAGCGTGGGCAACCCAACCGTTCCACTGGGAAGATTCCTTAGTGAGGGACTCATGGACTAAGGGGTCCTCGGCCGTCTGGCCTGTTAGCCGTGGGCCGGACTGATGGGCTATGAAGATACAAAGAAGACTCTACCCGTGTTCGAATGGGACTCTCCTTGGCATGGAAGGCAAGCTTGGCGACCAAATATGAAGATTCCTTTCTCGGTAACCGACTTTGTGTAACCCTAGTCCCCTCCGGTGTCTATATAAACCGGAGGGCTTAGTCCGGAAAAGATACAGTCATACAGTCTTGACTTCTAGGGTTTTAGCCATTACGGTCTCGTGATAGATCAACCCTTGTAATACTCATATTCATCAAGATCAATCAAGCAGGAAGTAGGGTATTACCTCCATAGAGAGGTCCCGAACCTGGGTAAACATTGTGTCCCCCGTCTCCCGTTACCATCGACCTTAGACGCACAGTTCGGGATCCCCTACCCGAGATCCGCCAGTTTTGACACCGACATTGGTGCTTTCATTGAGAGTTCCACTGTGCCGTCCTCAAAAGGTTTGATGGCTCCTTCAATCGTCAACAACGATGCCGTCCAAGGGGAAACCTTCCTCGCCGGACAGATCTTCGTGTTCGGCGACTTCGCACTGCGGGCCAACTCGCTTGGCCATCTAGAGCAGATCGACAGCTACGCCCCTGGCCATTAGGTCAGATTTGGGAGCTTGAACTACGTCGCGGATATCCGCGGAGACTTGATATTCGATGGATTCGAGACCACGGCAGTCGCTCCCCGTCTCCACGATGAAGATGACTTAGATCTGTCATCGGGCCATGCCCAGGAAATTGCACCTATAACCGCTCTGGCCTTAGATCTGGAGCAGATCACGCCATCCGAGGACAGGAAGCTCAACCCCACCACAGAAGACGTAGATTCCGCGGCGTTGGAGCCGCACACAGACCTAACCTCGGGTGATATCTGTGTCTCCGGAACCTCGGACTCGTTTCCGGCTATAAGTTTCGAACCATGTGCGTCCGCGCATGTCGAGCAGGATCGGTCATCGATCGCCGAATTCAGCGCCGTGGGCATCTTCCGGCAGTCGCCTTTAGGCGACGTGCTCAACTCATTAAAAAATCTATCCCTAGCGGGGGACTCTCAGCCGAATTATATCCGGTTTGAACTGGAGGCTGATGATGGAGAATTTCGTTTCCCACCCACCGCCCACTTCATAACCACAGTCAAAGACCTAACCGACACGCTTGACTATGACTCCGAAGACATCGACGGTATGGACGATGATGCCGAAGAAGAGGAGGCCCAAAACCCGCCGTTCACCGGACAATGGACGGCCACTTCCTCATATGATGTATACATGGTGGATGCACCAAAAGATAATAGCGGCGACGACAAGGAGAACCCAGCGAAGGATGACCCTCCTAAGACACAACCAAAGAGCCGTCGTCAGCGGCGCCGCTCTAAATCGCGCCGTAGCAAGGACAGCAACACCAGCACAGGAGACGATAACGCTCCGGATGGTGCCGAAGACACAGAAGACCCCGACGAACAAACTGCTGAACAAGACAATCGGGAAGATGGGCAAGTCAGCCCTGATGAACAGGCCATAGAAGAAGACTCGGAGGATGGTAGTTATCATCCGCTCTCCGAGGAGGAGGTGAGCCTCGGCAACGAAGATTTCATCGTGCATGAGGAACCTCTCGAGCAGGAGTGCTTTAACCTTCACCTAATAGCCACTGCGAGGAGCCTGAAAAAGAAGCAGCAGCAGCGTCAAGCTAATCAAGACCTGCTCAATAACAGATGGACTGATGTCCTGGTAGCCGAGGAATACGGCCTTAAACGCCCAGCCAAAAGTTACCCGAAGCGCAAATTGCTACCTAAGTTCGATGACGAGGCACCAGAGCCCGCACCAGCATCGCGCAATGCGGTTGACCGACCACCGCGTGTTTGGGATAAAACGGCAACTCGAGCCAAAAACCAGACTGTCCCACCTCACCATAAAGGCAGGGATAAGACAGCTCGGTGTTATACATATGACCTTCGTCAAGACCTGGACAGTAGAGCAGGACATACAAGATCGATCTACGGATCGCGAGGACGTGCCCTAAGACGCGAGGACAGCTATCTATTCGGACGTGACAAACCTAGTCACGCCCGGGCCGAAAACCGCAGACGGACTCCATCAGAGTTACGTCGCGATGTGGCCCGATATGGAGGCGCCGCACACTCTCTTTGCTTCACTGACGAAGTAATGGATCATGAATTCCCAGAAGGGTTCAAACCCGTAAACATCGAATCATATGATGGAACAACCGATCCCGCGGTATGGATCGAGGATTTTATTCTCCACATCCACATGGCCCGCGGGGATGATCTTCCCGCCATCAAATACCTCCCACTTAAACTCAAAGGGCCAGCTCGGCACTGGCTAAACAGTCTGCCTGAAAATTCTATTGGCAGCTGGGAGGACTTGGAAGAAGCTTTCCTTGACAACTTCCAAGGTACATATGTCCGGCCACCAGATGCCGATGACTTAAGTCATATAGTCCAACATCCTGGAGAGTCAGCCAGGAAATTCTGGACTAGGTTCCTAACTAAAAAGAACCAGATCGTCGATTGTCCGAATGCCGAAGCCCTAGCGGCCTTTAAACATAGCATCCGCGATGAATGGCTCGCACGCCACCTCGGCCAGGAAAAGCCGAAGTCCATGGAAGCCCTCACGACACTCATGACCCACTTCTGTGCGGGTGAGGATAGTTGGCTGGCCCGTAGCAAAAACACAGCAAGTGAAATAGGCACCTCCGAGGGCAAAAATAGCAGCGGCAAGCTTCGACGCAACAGACACAAACGCCGAAGCAATGGCGACAACACCGAGGACACGACAGTCAACTTCGGATTAAGTGGCTCCAAGTTCGGTCAGCGGAAGAAGCCATATAAAAGGAACAATCAGGGACCATCCAGCTTGGACCGCATACTCGACCGTCCGTGTCAAATCCATGGCACCCCTGACAAACCAGCCAATCATACCAACAGAGATTATTGGGTTTTTAAACAGGCCGGCAAGTTAAATGCCGAGAACAAAGAACAGGGATCTCAAAGCAACGACGATGACGAGGAGCCCCGGAAACCGAACACAGGAGGACAAAAGAAGTTTCCCACCCCCCAGGTCAAAACGGTGAACATTATACACATCCCCAAGAGGGAGCGCAAGCGCGCGCTCAGGGACGTCTATACGATAGAGCCAGTCGCCCCAAAATTTAATCCATGGTCGTCATGCCCGATCACTTTTGATCGACGGGATCATCCGACCAGTATCCGTCATGGCGGTTCAGCCGCATTGTTCCTTGACCCAATAATTGACGAATTCCACCTGACGCAAGTCCTTATGGACAGCGGCAGCAGCCTAAACCTGCTCTATCAGGATACAGTGCGCAAAATGGGCATTAACCCATCACGGATCAAGTCCACAAAGACTACCTTCAAAGGAGTCATACTAGGTGTAGAGGCCCGCTGCACGGGCTCAATTACACTAGAGGTTTTCTTCGGATCTCCGGTCAACTTTCGAAGCAAAGAGTTAATCTTCGATATCGTCCCTTTTCGCAGCGGCTACCACGCACTGCTTGGACGAACCGCATTTGCTCGATTCAATGCGGTGCCTCATTATGCTTACCTCAAGATGCCCAGGCCACGCGGCGTCGTAACAGTTAATGGAAACACGGAACGTTCCCTCCGCACCGAGGAACACACTGCAGCCTTAGCAGCGGAAGTACAGAGCGACCTTTTCAAGCAGAACCTTAATTCGGCGGCCAAGCTCCCGGACACTGTCAAGAGGGTCCGGACTATTCTGCAGCAAGACAACTCGGCTTGTCAAGAGCTCGACTAGCAATTTGGCCTCCGTCACAGTCCCACTGAAGTGGCGGCATTTGTACCGCACATACATAACTATGCACTCAAACTACCATGGGCATAGACGGAGGCATAACTAGCTTGTGATCCGCAATACAGCTCGACCGCTCCCGGACACACATACTTTCACTGTTTCTCTTTCCCCTTTTCAGGTCTCTTTTCCACAGGCTTTCCCTGATGGCTTGATCACCGGTCCTGTCAAAGAATAAACACACCAAGGACCCACACGCGGCTCTCCCTTGGTCGCGGCATGTCAAATAGCCCGTTGCTTATCGCACTATTTGTATCAATGCGCTTTGATGTATTAATAAAATTGCAATGAAAACAGTTCGCGGCCCAAATTATGCGGGCCTAGATCATCACCTTTGCTCCTTTTTCTGTTTTCCTTTATTTTTTGTTAATAACCTTATTAAGTCGCACCCGTACACTTTGGTACGCTTCCATTTGCCAGGGGCTTCATAGTGCCCCGCACTACGGCAACAAAGTCCGAACACTTTTTTACAGTACAGTTCGGCACCCCGAATTTCGCATTATATGCATTGGCTCCGAATCATGTCTTTGGTCAATAGTTGGGTTACCCGGCTCCTGTGCTTGCTACCTTACGTTCCGCTATATCGGCTAAGGTAGTAAAGGGAGCACTACTGCGATTGTGCCCTAGTTTACCCGAAGGAGCACCTCAGTAGAGAAAGCCGAAAACTGACTGTCATGATGCGGCGAGAGCCGGTCAGCTCTTCGGAGGTTTCAAATCGATAAAGATTTTTCTGCATTACGCGAGGGATCGGTACTTATCCAATCAGGTGTTTACAGCATCCCAGTTCGGATACTAGGGGTTGCGCCTATATTTTCATTGTCAAACTCCTATGGCTAAGTGAGGGTGTTCAAGACGTATAGTTTGATTGCCTGGTTCGTTGCGCTAAACACCTCCTTCAAGGACCAAACAATTGGGTCAAGAGTGTTTAGATTCCATCCGGAACACCCCCGTACTACCTACGTGGGGGCAGAAGCTAACGACTGGCCAACCCTCAGATTTTATAACACACGGCCGCATAGGAGGTAATTTTTTTTATAAAAACCAACATTATATTATATGACAACTTTGTTCGATCATACAAGGCCGAGACAACATGAATGTATTCATTCAAAGATAATGTCTATCACACATTGCGTCACCACAATGCGAGGCCCCTCCAGGACGTCTCCAAAATATCGCTCGGGTGTGCGGTGCTCCTTGCCCTCAGGCGGCCCCTCGGTCACTAGCTTGAAGGTGTCCATCTTCGCCCACCACACCTTGACATAGGCGAAGGCCAGGCGCGCGCCCTCGATGCAGCCGACCGGTTGACGACGTCCAGCCGAGGACAGGCATTTACCAGCCGCTTCACGAGGCCGAAGTAGTTGCTGGGTATAGCTTCGGCAGGCCACGGCCGGATTATCAAATCCTTCATGGCCAATTTGGCCACCCTATGCAGCTCGACCAACTGTTTGAGCTGATCGGTGAAGGGCACTGGATGTTCTGGTGCAAGGTACTGCGACCAGAACAGCTTCTCCGTCGAGCTCCCTTCTTCGGCTTGGAAGAACTCCACAGCGTTTGACACGCTGCGCAGCAGGTACGCAAACGCCCCTGGGGAACTCCGAATTCGGGTTAGTAAAAAATACTTCTTCTTCACATACTTGCTTTGCATATTAAACGCCTTACCCGCCGCGATCTTCTTGCCTCCTGGATCTCCTGGAGGGTGCCCTGGGCTTCAACCCGGGCCTCTTCCGCACTTTGGCGCCTTGGCGAGTTCGGTCTCTCGAGCCGAAACATCACCCTCCAAGGCATCGCACTTTTTCACCGCGTCCTAGAGCTCTTGCTGGACCTCGTTGAGCCTGGCCTTGAGCTTTTTGCGGGCGGCTAGCTCCTTGGCAGCTTTCTCCTCAGCTTTGGCCAGGGCCTTTTTTAGGGCCTCGTCCTCGATCGTCGCTCCTACACAAATCATGACATTACAGTCAATACACATTTTTTATTCTTTCCGAATATATATTGAGTCATTGCATACCTTCCTGCTCTTCCAACTGCTTCCTCGCTTGGCCGAGCTCTCCCTCGGCCCGCTCCAGCTTCTGCTTCAGTCCAGAGACTTCGGCAGTGTGTGAGGTCGCGGCCAACAACGATGCCTGCTTATTGATATAAAGACACATTTAGTTAGTTCCCTGTGAAAATTAATTGATCCTCTGTCCGGCTTTTCTTTCCGAACACTGGACAGTGTCTCAGGGGCTACTGTGTATATTGGGACTTTTTCTCTTTTGCGTCGCTTACCTCAAAACCTGTCAGCAGGCCGCTGCAGGCTTCGGTCAGTCCGCTTTTGACGGACTGAACCTTCTCAATCACTGTACCCATAAGGATACGGTGTTCTCCAAAATGGAAGCGCCTTGTAGCGCTTCCAGCAGATTGTCCAGTGCCTCTAGTTGGACAGAGGTCACCGACGGGATGGGCGCGCCTCCTTCTTTCGAGGGAGGCTGCTTGCCAGATTCCGGAGCCTTGTTGGTCTCCGGAACCGTATTCGGTTGGGGGCCGAATTGAACCTGGCCCCCATCATAAGTCCCATGGGGATCTGTTCCCCCATGTGTCCGGCGGCCGAGGTCTTGCCCTTTGGCGCCGCCCTGACGGCCTCCGGAGCCTCTCCCTGGCCTGGGAAATTCCTTTGGGACACCACCTCGTCGTCGCCCTTGGCCATGGGAGAATGAGCGGCCAGCAGTGACTCGCTGGCCATCGCTTTTGAATCTAGCGAACCTCTTGATGAGGATCGCTGGGAGCTGTCGTGGGCCGGACTGCAATAGCGCAATTACCCATGTTAATATAATGAAGAGGAGAGGCCGGATACACGGACGAATACGAGTCTGACGGTACTTACGACGCGGCCAGGGGCTTGTTCCGGGGGCGTTGCTCCGGACTGCTGTCGACGTCCCACGCGGTGTTACCCGCAAGGGAAACCTTCCCCTTCTTGGGCGCCTCCGCCTCTAGACTTGTGGAGGCCGCCCTCTTCTTCCTCCCCCCATCAGGGGGAAGGTTGCTTTCCTCCTCCTCCTCCTCGTCATCTTCGGCGGCAGAGGAGTGAGTCTTGTCTTCGGACATCACGTCCGAAGCGCCCTTACGGCGGGGGCCACCCCGGCCCCCCTTGGCCTTCCTCTCCGGCAGCTGATAGGGCGCTGGGACCAGCATCTTTGCTAAGAGTGGGATGACTGGTTCTTCAGGCAGCGGATCCGGACATCAAATCCGCTCTGCTTTCTCCGTCCATACCTGGAAAGAATAAATTAGTAAAGTTTAGTTACCCTCCTTGAACAAGCAAGTAGAGGGTGCGCTTTGAGACTCGAAGGACTTACTAGATTCGCGGGATGGGCAAGATCGTGCCCACGATCCGAGTCTATGGCCGGCGGCTTCTCGTCGCCCTTGAAGAGCAACTTCCAGGCATCTTCGCGAGTGGTTCCGAAGAGCCCCGCCAGGGTTTGGTGCTTCTCCAGATAGAATTCCCATAAAGGGGAAGTTCGGCTTTGGCAGGGGAGGATTCGGCGAACTAACATCACCTGAATCACGTCGATGAGCTTGATGTTTTTGTCCACCATGCTTTGGATGCGCGTTTGCAGCGCAATCAGCTCGTCCGACGAGGACCAATTTGGGCCCTTCTCCATCCAGGAGGTAAGCCGTACGGGAGCTCCGGACTTGAATTCAGGAGATGCGGCCCAGGTGGTGTCGCGGGGCTCTGTGATATAGAACCACAACTTCTGCTACTCCTTGACGGTCTCCACAAACGTGCCTTTGGGCCATGTGACGTTGGGCATCTTGCTCACCATGGCTCCCCTGCAGTCCGCGTGTTGGCCATCCACCACCTTCGGCTTCACGTTGAAGATTTTGAGTCACAGTCCGAAGTGGGGCTGGATGCAGAGGAAAGCCTCACACACGACAATGAATGCCGAGATGTTGAGGAAAGAGTTCGGGGCTAGATCGTGGAAATCTAACCCATAGTAGAACATCAGTCCGCGGACAAATGGGTGGAGTGGAAACCCTAACCCGCGGGCAAAATGATGGAGGAACACCACCCTCTCGTTGGGCTTCGGTGTGGGGACGACTTGCCCCTTGGCCGGGAGCCGATGGGCGATTTCCTTCGCCAGATATCCAGCCTCCTGAAGCTCAGCGATATCCTTCTCCTTGACGGAGGAGGCCATCCACTTGCCCTGACCTCCGGATCCGGACATGGTTGGGTGTTTTCTCGGAGTGGAAAAGATGAGAACTTGGGCGCTGGAGCTCGAGAATGGAAGGGCAGAGGAAGAAAGAAGGCGTGGGTGAAGAAAGGGAATCCTTATCTCCTTATAAAGGCGGTGAATATCGAACGCCTCCCCACTCGCCTTAAAACTCGCCTATTCCCAAGGGCCGTGCAAACGGCACGGTTGGATTACCCACGCCCGTATTGATGAGAATCCCGCAATAAGGGGACACGATCTCTGCTTTGACAAGACGTGCCAATGGAAACCGCATCTCGAAACGCGGAACGGCAGATGAAAACGGTTCAAAATAACGACTGGGCGGACATGATGTCATCTTGCGAAAAGTTGTCAGCAGATGGGACTCGTGAAATATTATACTCTATGCGGCTATGTGTGTGGTACTTGTGTTGCAGATCCGGACACGTTCGTTGCATCCGAAGACTATCCTGGAGAATTCGGAGAAGAGGAACCCGCCTTGCAATGCCGAAGACAATCTGCGTGCCGGACACCTCGTCATTGAAGCCTGGTTCAGGGGCTACTGAGGGAGTCATGGACTAAGGGGTCCTCGTGCGTCCGGCCTGTTAGCCATGGGCCGGACTGATGGGCTATGAAGATACAAAGAAGACTCTACCCGTGTTCGGATGGGACTCTCCTTGGCGTGGAAGGCAAGCTTTGGCGACCAAATATGAAGATTCCTTTCTCTGTAACCGAATTTGTGTAACCCTAGTCCCCTCCGGTGTCTATATAAACCGGAGGGCTTAGTCCAGAAAAGATACAGTCATACAGGCTAGACTTCTAGGGTTTTAGCCATTACGGTCTCGTGGTAGATCAACTCTTGTAATACTCATATTCATCAAGATCAATCCAGCAGAAAGTAGGGTATTACCTCCATAGAGAGGGCCCGAACCTTGGTAAACATTGTGTCCCCCGTCTCCTATTACCATCGACCTTAGACACACAGTTCGGGACCCCCTACCCAAGATCCGCCGGTTTTGACACCGACACGTAGGAATAGGCCGGTTTTCAGGCTTAGGAGGAAGCGTTCGATACCCGATGCCTTTATAAAGGAGCCAATGGGTCGAGCTTCACCGGATATCCGGTACTGCCATTAAGGATGTCGTGGTCCGGCTGTGGCCGATCGAGCCAATTACGGATAGTTATTTTGGTTTGGTGCGGCGACTTGCTGATGCGGTGCCGTGTATTGACGCCGTTAAGCGATCAGCATGCATTGAAGGTGCACGGATGGCCTTTGCCTGTGCTAAGACGTACTGGACGAAGATGAAGGCCGTCGATGTTGCAGCGAAGAGTCCACCCAAGGGCAAGGACCACCATGCACCAGAGCATTATTTCAAGGATGTCTTAGAGGTTGCCCGCTTGATGGAGGGTCAATGCTCGAAAGACATAATATTCGAGTGAAGTGTCTGGAAATTGTAAAAGACAATATTATAATAAAGCTATTTTCGTTTTAGTGTTGCCTAAAAGCTTTGGTTCCTCCTGTGCGGCTGTTTTTGTATAATCTGAAATTTTTCCTGTCGCCGGCTTCAGCCCCCTTGTAGGAAGTACGGGGGTGTTCGGAAAAGCATTTGATCACTCTTAATCCAACGTCTTGGTCCATGAAGGAGGTGTCAATGCGGCGAACTAGGCAATTGGACTATAGGGCGTTAACGCTTTCACTTAGCCATAGGAGTTTTATGCGGGGACTACGATATAGCCCCTGGTATGTACACGGCTTATTCCAATACGGTGCATTACATATATGACCTGAAGAAAAAGGTCCTTCGTATAATACGGAGGGAATCGCGAAAGATTCCAATAAGTCGTCGAGTGGTTGACCAGCTCTCGCCGCATCATGACAGTCAGTTTTCGGCTTTCTCTACTGAGGTGCTTGACCAGATGAACCGGAAGCACAATCGCAGTAGTTCTCCCTTTACTACCTTAGCCGATAGAGCGGAACGTAAGGTAGCAAGCACAGGAGCAGGGCAACCCAACTATTGACCCAAGACATGATTCAGAGATGATGCATATAAGGCCAAACTCACGATGCCGAAGTATGCTATCAAGCTGTTCGGACTTGTCGGCAACTCATTTGTTCCCGTACCGAGCCCCTGGCAGGTTATGCCGAGGTGTGTGTGAAACAATCAAAGGAGCAAAATTCGGTTCTTCAGAAAAAATGAATACCGAATACGGTTTATGTTCACTGGGACCTGAGTGATATGCTAATTGTTATTTTATAGATGACAAAGCCGCGACCCCGGCTATTTGACATGCCAGGGGTCGAAGGCTGAGGAAAAAGGCACCTTACAGGCTCAAGATAGAGAGTGCAGTCTACAAAAACTTATTTTGGACCTCCTGTCGCACGTCTGCGCCGCCTGTCCTCGATGAAGGGGTTCCTTGACGGGAATATCCTTTGTGTGAGTATATGAACCCGAACTTCAATAGAGTCTGTGGGATGACCCGCCTTTGAGCCACCTATGGTAAAGGATAATGAAAAGAAAAGAGTAGTTAGAAAAGAAAAAAGAGGTTTATGGGAGTACTTGCAGGTTCGTCCGTATATTGCTTCCGCCGATGCCCAGGGTATCTTAAGTGCATAGTTATGTATGCGCGGTACGATTTCGTAGATATATGGGGAGGACGGCGGAAGCCGAACTGCTAGTCCAGCTCCAAAATTGGTCGATCCTGTTGAATGGAGACCGGTGGCTTAATGGCCGACGAGGTACGCGGTTTAATAAGACCGCTTTGTACTTCGGCTGAGGTTGTCGTAGTATGATCCTCAGTCTGGAGGGAGTGCCTCTCCTGCTCCCCTTTAGAGTTGTGTGTCACGTATACCATGTTCACCGTTTTTACTTCGGGGGAAATTGCTTGTGACCCCCGGTGTTTGGTTGGCGAGTCTCTTGGTCATCGTTATCGCCGGGCGGCCTCTTCCCCTTGTGTTCGGCATTTAACTTCCCGGCCTGTTTGAAGACCCAACAGCTTATGTTGGTGTGATTAGCTGGTTTATTGGGGTGGCCATGAATCTGGCATGGCCTATCCAATATCTTGTCTAATTTGGATGGTCCGTCTTTATTTGCCGTAAATGACTTTTTCCGTTGACCCGGTTTGGGGCCGCTGAATCTGGCGTTGACCGCTGTGTCGTGCGTTCCCTCATTAGTATTACCACGTTCGTGTTTATTGCGTTGTGGTTTTCCATTGCCGTCTCGAACTTCGGAAGTGCCCGGATGGCTGGTGCTGTTGCTTCTACGAGCGAGCTAGCTATCCTCTCCCGCGCAAAAGCGGGTCATCAGAGCAGTGAGGGCTGGCATGGATTTTGGTTTTTCTTGACCGAGGTGGCGGGCGAGCCACTCATCCCGGACAGTCGACGATTCGGTTCTTTTTAACTAAGAACCTAGTCTAGAGCTTCCTGGATGACTCTCCGGGCTGCTGGACAATGTGACTTAAGTCATCGGCATCTGGTGGCCGGACATATGTACCTTGGAAGTTGTCGTGGAAGGCGTCTTCCAAGTCCTCCCAGCTACCAATAGAGTTTTCCGGCAGACTGTTTAACCAGTACCGAGCTGGTCCTTTGAGTTTTAACGGGAGGTATTTAATGGCGTGGAGGTCATCTCCGCGGGCCATATGGATATGGAGGAGAAAATCCTCGATCCACACCGCAGGATCAGTTGTTCCATCGTATTATTCGATATTGACGGGCTTAAACCCTTCTGGGAATTCATGCTCCATTACTTCATCGGTGAAGCAGAGTGGGTGTGCGGCGCCTCTATATTGGGCCACGTCGCGACGTAGCTCAGATGGAGTCCGTCTGCGGTCTTGGGCATGACTAGACTTATCACGTCCGAATAGGTAGTCGACGTTGCATGTCGATGCACGTCCTCGCGATCCGTAGATCAATCTGATGTGTCCAGCTCTACTGTCCAGGTCCTGCCGAGAGTCGTATGTATGACCCTGAGCTGTTTTATCTCTGTTTTTTCGTTGGGGTGAGGCGGGCTGCTAGTTAGCTTGAGCTGCCACTTTATCCCGGCCGCGTTGTGGTCGGTCAGCCGCATTGTCCCGACCGCGTGGTGTAGGTTCAGTCGCCTCCTCATCGAACTGAGGTAGCAATCTGCGCTTCGGGTAACCCTTGGTTGGGCGCTTGAGGCTATATTCTTCGGCTGCTAGGATATCTGTCCATCTATCGTTGAGTAGGTCTTGGTCAGCTTGAAGTTGCTGTTGTTTCTTTTTCAGGCTCCTTGCAGTGGCTATTAGCCGGCGTTTAAAGCGCTCCTACTTGAGAGGTTCCTCAGGCACGATGAAATCCTCGTTGCCGAGGCTCTCCTCGTCCTCGGAGATCGGAAGATAATTACTGTTCTCTGAGTCTTCGTGTATGGCCTGTTCATCAGGGCTAACGTGCCTGTCTTCCCGTTCATCCTATTCGGAGGTTGCCCGGACAGGGTCTTCATTGTCTTCCACATCGTCCGGAGTATTGTTTTCTCCGGTGCCGGTATTGCTGTCTTTTGCACGACACGACTTAGAGCGGCGCCGCTGACGCCGGCGTCTAGGCTGTGTCTCAGGAGGTTTATCCTCGACTGGATCTTCTTTGTCGTTGTTGTTAGGTTCTTTAGGTGTATCCACCATGTACACGTCGTACGGAGAAGTGGCCGTCCGGCGTCCGGTAAACGGCGGGTTTTGGCCATGCTCCTCATCTGCATCGTCGTCCATACCGTCGATGTCTTTGGAGCCGTAATCGAGCATGTCTGTTAAGTCCTCGACAGTGGCTATGTAGTGGGTGGCCGGTGGGAAGCGAAATTCCCCGTCATCAGCCTCCAGTTGGAACCGGATATAGTTCGGCTGTGAGTCCCCCGCTAAGGATAGATTTTTTAATGAGGTCAGCGCGTCGCCTAAAGGCGAGTGCCGGAAGATGTCCTCAGCGCTGAATTCGACGATCGATGACTGATCCAGCTCGTCGTGCGCAGACACACATGGTTCAGAACTTATGGCCGGAAACGAATCCGAGGTTCCGGAACACAGATATCTCCCAAGGTTATGTCTGTGTGCAGCTCCAACACCGCGGAATCTGCGGCTTCCGTGGCGGGGTTGAGCTTCCCGTCCTCGGATGGCGCGATCTGCTCCGGATGTAAGGCCGGAGTAGTTACAGGTGCAATTTCCTGAGCATGGTCCGATGACAGATTTAAGTCATGTTCATCGTAGGGACAAGGAGGGGCTGCCGTAGTCTCGAAGCCGTCGAAGATCAAGTCTCCGCGGATATCCGCGATGTAGTTCAAGCTCCCAAATCTGACCTGATGGCCAGGGCGTAGCTGTCGATCTGCTCCAGATGGCCAAACGAGTTGGCCCGCAGTGCGAAGCCGCCGAACACGAAGATCTGTCTGGGGAGGAAGGTTTCCCCTTGGACGGCATTGTTGTTGACGATTGAAGGAGCCATCAAACCTTTTAAGGACGCCACAGTGGAACTCTCAATGAAAGCACCAATGTTGGTGTCAAAACCGGCGGATCTCGGGTAGGGGGTCCCGAACTGTGCGTCTAAGGTCGATGGTAACAGGAGACGGGGGACACAATGTTTACCCAGGTTCGGGCCCTCTCTATGGAGGTAATACCCTACTTCCTTCTTGATTGATCTTAATGAATATGAGTATTACAAGAGTTGATCTACCACGAGATCATAATGGCTAAAACCCTAGAAGTCTAGCATGTATGACTATAATTGTGTATCTCTATCTCGATCCGGACTAAGCCCTCCGGTTTATATAGACAACGGAGGGGGCTAGGGTTGTACAAAGTCGGTTACAGAGAAAAGGAATCTTCATATTTGATCGCCATGCTTGCCTCCCACGCCAAGGAGAGTCCCATCCGAACACGGGTGAGAGTCTTCGGTCTTCGTATCTTCACAACCCATCAGCCCGACCCATGTCCAATAGGCCGGACGCCCGAGGACCCCTTAGTCCAGGACTCCCTCACTTTGGTCTTCACAAGGATCTGCATGCCACCACGCAGGCGCCCCTGAAACTTGGTCTCGATGTTTGTCGATGGTGTCAGGACTCTCAGGCTCAAGGGTGGCGGCCTTGCTGGTGTTGGGCAAGTTGCCCCGACAAGGCTCTTGCCGGGGCTATGTAGGCCGCCCCGGCAAGGGTCTTGCCGGGGGGAATCCACCTTGCCTGTTTTCTCTTCATGCTTCTGGCCTGAGGTTTGGCTCGGCAGCCTTGTACCTTCCCTTCCTCTTCCCCACCAAGCCCGGCCGCAGGTGCGGTTACGACTGCCCGTGCACAAGTAAAGGGGTACAGAAAGGCCCCTACTTTTGTACACTGACAGACGCGCCCCCACCCTTGTGGGCCCCTCGTGACTCCACCGACCTATTTCTTCCGCCTATCTATTCTCAAATATCCCAAAACCTTCCAGGAGAGCCACGAAACCACTTTTCCACCGCCGCAACCTTCTGTACCCATGAGATCCCATCTAGGGGCCTTTTCCGGCGTCTTGCCGGAGGGGATTCGATCATGGAGGGCTGCTACATCAACACCATTGCCTCTCCGATGAAGCATGAGTAGTTTACCACAGACCTGCGGGTCCATAGCTAGTAGCTAGATGGCTTCTTCTCTCTCTTTGATTCTCAATACCATGTTCTCCTCGATGTTCTTGGAGATCTATTCGATGTAATACTCTTTTGCGGTGTGTTTGCCGAGATCCGATGAATTGTGGATTTATGATCAGCTTATCTATGAATATTATTTGAATCTCCTCTAAATTCTTATATGCATGATTTGATATTTTTGCAAGTCTCTTCGAACTATCGATTTGGTTTGGCCAACTAGATTGGTTTTTCTTGCAATGGGAGAAGTGCTTAGCTTTGGGTTCAATCTTGTGGTGCTCGATCCTAGTGGCAGAAGGGGGAACCGACACATACTCTAATGTTGCCATCGAGGATAACAAGATGGGGTTTCATCATATTGCTTGAGTTAAGCCCGCTACATCATGTCATCTTACTTAATGCGTTACTCTCTTCTTATGAAGTTAATACTCTAGATGCAAGCAAGAGTCAGTCGATGTGTGGATTAATAGTAGTAGATGTAGAATCGTTTCGGTCTACTTGACACGGATGTGATGCCTATATTCATGATCATTGCCTTAGATATCATCATAACTTTGCGATTTTCTATCAATTGCTCGGCAGTAATTTGTTCACCCACCAAAATAATTTCTATCTTGAGAGAAGCCTTTAGTGAAACCCATGGCCCCCGGGTCTACTTTCCATCATATAAGTTTCCGATCTACAGTTTTAGTTCCCTATTTACTTTCTTTGCAATCTTTTACTTTCCGTTCCATAGACCAAAAATACCAAAAATATTACTTTACCATTTATCCATCTCTATCAGATCTCACTTTGCAAATAACCATGAAGGGATTGACAACCCCTTTATCGCGTTGGGTGCAAGTTGGTGTTTGTTTGTGCAGGTATTCGGTGGCTTGCGCGTTGTCTCCTACTGGATTGATACCTTGGTTCTCAAAAGCTGAGGGAAAAATACTTACTCTACTTTGCTGCATCACCCTTTCCTCTTCAAGGGAAAATCCAATGCAAGCTCAAGAGGTAGCAAGGTGCACCAAGTGGGCACAACCCACCTGGGCGTGCCACGACCCCCAGGCACGCCCTAGTGGGTTGTGGTCACCATGTGGGCCCTGTCACTTATCCCTTCATCCCACATCATCACCTACCTCCAGAAAAAATTCACCATTGCTCTCTCTCTCTCTCTCTCTCGTGTTCTTGCTCTCAAACCCGCGGATTTTGATCTCTTTGCTCAAAGCTCTGTTTCCGAAACTGTTTCGGGGGATTGTTGCTTGGTATGTGACTCCTCCGTTTACCCAATTAGTTTTTGTTTTAGTGGTTTATATTTTGAATAATTAGCTACTCTTAGTGCTGCTATAGATGAGCTTGCATGTTGAATTCCTAGAGTTTTAAGTAGTTTGAATGCTTGCTATGGCCTCTAGGCATCCCTATGAGTAGTTGCTATCAATCTTGTAAAGTTTTGTTGATAAGTTTTTATCACATAAATTTTTTCAAAAAATTGTACGCGAATATGATGAACCTTTTTGGAAGGAGTTATTCGAGGAGGAGATCCTCGGGGGCATCCTCTAGTGACAGCTCCGCTCGTCGTTCTTATGTCGAACCAAGTGAGAGTTCAATACGAGATGCCACTACCCAAACATGCTTATGGCCATGTGATGATTATATGGTGAGTGTGGGCATTAAGGAGGAATTTAAGCAATATGTTCACAATGTCGACCTCGGTCCCTACACTTCAGATAAGTGCAATCAACACCACACTCTCACCGAATCATTTGTCAAAGGATTTAAATTCCATCCCCGTGAGTCTAGGGTGTCATTTAAACTATATGAAAATTCATTTACCATATCACTAGAAAGGTTTGCTCACCACTGCAAAATTCCATTCTGGGGTTCGCTTGACGAACCACCAAGAGCTGAGTTCAAAACATTTTTGTCTAGCCTTTGCTATGGTGAGAATAGGGGAGTGACGCAAGGTAGAATAAAGAGCATTCATTTTCCCGCAATTCAGTACTTTGCATTATTCAATGGGAAATGTATTGTAGGCAAACAAGATTGTAGTACACTTTGTGCTCCAGACTTGAGCCTCGTATGCGCCGCTCTCACTGGTGACAAAAGCTATAATCTTGGAGCGATTGTTGCACGTAGGTTGCAACACAACGCTAATAGTGGTTATTTTGATGGTGGAATTTATGCCACACGCTTAGCAAGAGATCTGGGTGTTGCACCTTTGCCATATGACCCTATTTTACCCATGCAATATTTAGACTTTGATGCTATGAAGCGTCATAAGATCCTTAAGGGTAAACTTGATAATTTCACCTATAAATTGATGTTTAATCAAGACTCCATTGTATACACATATTTGCCTGCGCCTGCTCTCTTAGACTATCACAACAGGGGAAGATATTTTGTTCATGAGAGCGAGGCTAGAGCCCACAACGCAATGGTTGTGGCTGCACGGCAGGCTGAGACATCTGCACCAAGAGCCTCCGTGAGCTACCACTCCGACTATTATCCAGGCTACTGATCGATTACCAAGTTATGCGAAGAGCCTAAGCTTGGGGGAGTACGTATTCCCACCGACATTCAATTCATGTTCACATATTTCAGTTGTCGGTGTTCACACTTTTTCATTGTATTATCCATGCTTAATTTTATTTTTCGC
Organism: Aegilops tauschii subsp. strangulata; assembly: GCF_002575655.3. NCBI lineage: Eukaryota > Viridiplantae > Streptophyta > Magnoliopsida > Poales > Poaceae > Aegilops > Aegilops tauschii. Next base: position 316,758,036 of record NC_053037.3, on the reverse strand, counting down.
TTTCTTCTTGTGTGTTTGAAAAACTTTGAGAAAATACAAAAATATTTCCTACTTATTTTTTATTTTTCTTTCTAGAGTAGTTAGCTGTAGCACTAAAAAGAAAACCCAAAAAGATTTTCGTGTTCTTCTTTTGCTTGTTGGGAGCTTTCCCGTGTAAATAGTTTTTCTCGTTTTTGCTTTTCCCTTTTATTTGCTTCTTTCAGATATAACCAAAAACTCCAAAAATATTTCAGTGTGTTTCTATGAATTTCTTTTCTTCTTATCGAGTCGTACCAAGGAGAAGACCACGATGAAAATGTTGAGTGGCTCTCATATGCATAATAGTTGATCTAACAAAGAGCCCATTTTACCTTGTCTTCTTCTGTTGAATAAAATGTTTGCAGATTCCAGCTTAGTCCACGGCACTCTTGCACTATTATTATTTTCTTATCGTTTGGTCGTGCAAGTGAAAGGCAATAATGACGATATTCGATGAACTGGTCGTGGTAGAGAGAAACGGGTATGAACTCGACTTGTTCTGTTTTTGTAAATATGTTTAACCTAGTATCCATGATTCAGCCCATTATGATTAAACATGTTTGCAATGACAATTAGAGATTATAGTTTCTCATGCCATGCATAAGTAGCTGGGAGTGGATAATGATTTATCTTGGATGTCAACATTGCAATAAAATGATTGTGATGTAGTATGATGATATGGTATCCTCCTCTGAATGTTCGAGTGGCTTGACTTGGCACATGTTCATGCATATAGTTGAATCAAAACCATCATAGCCTCTATGATATTTATGTTCATGGTGTTCATATCCTACTCATGCTAGTGTCCAATGTTACTTATGCATAATGCATATTCATGACCGTTGTTGCTCTCTAGCTGGCCGCTTCTCAACCTATTTGCTAGCCTTCGCCTGTACTAAGTGGGAATTCTATTTGTACATCCAAAACTTAAACCCAAGTTATTCCAGATGAGTCCACCATACCTACCTATATGCGGTATTATCGTGCTGTCCTAAGTAAATTTGCATGTTATATCTCTAAAAAACTTCAAATAAATATCCTTTTTGTGTGCCTGGATCATTCATGGAACGACAGGAGGTAGTCGGTATCTTCCATGCTAAGCGGGTTATTCTCAGGTCGAGTGTTTATTCATTCGCCATCGCACGAGAAAAGGGTGGTAATAGGATGCCCAGTCCCAAACTGCAAAAAGAATTGATCTCTCAAATAATTAAACAAAAACTCCCAATGGAGTCATAACCTTTACTTTTCCGCTTGGGAACCGCCACTAGCGTGCTTAGCATGGAAGATATTGATAACTAATAATCATGAAGTAAACAAGAAGGGTGCATGTCTCAAAATACCATTTACCTCTGTTTTAAAAACTTGAGCTATGGCACCTCTGTGAATCACTGCTTCCCTCTGCGAAGGGACTATCTATTTATTTTTTATGTTGTGTCATCACCTTCTAAAATAAGCGCCAGAACCTGAGAGCACTGATGTCATGCTGATGCATTGTGTGTAGCTAATGTTGGGTGCATCACGACTGGATCTTTTCTACCATGATTACAATGTTTAGTCGCTGCTTGAACTTTGGAGGTGCTCTGCATTTATGTTTTGCGATCTCAGAAAGGGCTAGCGAGATACCACTATTGTCATATTATATCATGGTTGTTTTGATAACATGTTGCCCTTTGAGATATCTTATTATTGCTCGCTAGCTGATTATGTCATTGATATGAGTTAATATAATTTTTAAGAGTTATTGTCGACATGGTTAGTTATAATATTGGCTGAAAACCTGGGTGTTGTTTAAGCTTATTTACGCAAACAAGAGCAAACGAGTTCGTAAAAGTTTTTCTTTTTCACTTTCAGTTTATCAACTGAATTTCTTGAGGACAAGCAAAGGTTTAAGCCTGGGGGAGTTGATACGTCTCCACGTATCTAGTTTTCCTAACGCTTTTCCTCTTGTTTTGGACTCTAATTTGCATGATTTGAGTGAAACTAACCCCGGACCGACGCTGTTTTCAGCAAAACTACCATGCTGTCATTTTTGTGCAGAATTAAAAGTTCTCGGAATGGAACGAAACTTTGCGAGGAATTTTATGTCAATAAAGAGAATTTCTGGAGCCAAGAACCACTGGAGGGGGGCACCTGGGTGGGCACAACCCACCAGGGCGCGCCACCCCCTCCAGGCGCGCCCAGGTGGGTTGTCCCCACCTGGTGGCCACGCAAACCCTGAAACCTACGCTATAAAATCACATTTTTCCAGAAAAAATCACAGAGAAAGAATTATCGCGTTCCACAAGACGGAGCCGTTGTCACCTCCTGTTCTTCATCGGGAGGCCAGATCTGGAGTCCGTTTGGGGCTCCGGAGAGAGGGATCTTCGTTCTTCATCATCACCAACCCTTCTCCATCGCCAATTCCATGATGCTCCCCACCGGGAGTGAGTAATTCCTTCGTAGGCTCGCTGGTCAGTGAGGAGTTGGATGAGATTCATCATGTAATCGAGTTAGTTTTGTTAGGGCTTGATCCCTGATACGTCTCCAACGTATCTATAATTTTTGATTGTTCCATGCTATATTATATTCTATTTTGGACATTATTGGGCTTTATTATACACTTTTATATTATTTTTGGGACTAACCTATTAACCGGAGGCCCAACCCAGAATTGCTGTTTTTTGCCTATTTCAGAGTTTCGCAGAAAAAGAATATCAAACGCAGTCCAAATGGAATGAAACCATCGGGAACTTGATTTTCGGAACGAACGTGATCCAGAGGATTTGGACCCTACGTCAAGACATCAACCAGGAGGGCACGAGGTAGGGGGCGTGCCTACCCCCCCAGGCGCGCCCTCCACCCTCGTGGACCCCCTGTTGCTCCACCGACGTACGCCTTCCTCCTATATATACCTACGTACCCCCAAACTACCAGATACGGAGCCAAAAACCTAATTCCACCGCCACAACCTTCTGTACCTGTGAGATCCCATCTTGGGGCCTATTCCGGAGCTCCGCCAGAGGGGGCATCGATCACGGAGGGCTTCTACATCAACACCATAGCCTCTCCGATGAAGTGTGAGTAGTTTACCTCGGACCTTCGGGTCCATAGTTACTAGCTAGATGGCTTCTACTCTCTTTTTAGATCTCAATACAATGTTCTCCCCCTCTCTCATGGAGATCTATTCGATGTAATCTTCTTTTGCGGTGTGTTTGTTGAGACCGATGAATTGTGGGTTTATGATCAAGTTTATCTATGAACAATATTTGAATCTTCTCTGAATTCTTTTATGTATGATTGGCTGTCTTTGCAAGTCTCTTCGAATTATCAGTTTGGTTTGGCCTACTAGATTGATCTTTCTTGCAATGGAAGAAGTGCTTAGCTTTGGGTTCAATCTTGCGGTGTCCTTTCCCAGTGACAGTAGGGGCAGCAAGGCACGTATAGTATTGTTGCCATCGAGGATAGCAAGATGGGGTTTATATCATATTGCATGAGTTTATCCCTCTACATCATGTCATCTTGCTTAAAGCGTTACTCCGTTCTTATGAACTTAATACTCTAGATGCATGCTAGATAGCGGTCGATGTGTGGAGTAATAGTAGTAGATGCAGACAGGAGTCGGTCTACTTGTCTCGGACGTGATGCCTATATACATGATCATACCTAGATATTCTCATAACTATGCTCAATTCTGTCAATTGCTCAACAGTAATTTGTTCACCCACCGTAATACTTATGCTCATGAGAGAAGCCACTAGTGAAACCTATGGCCCCCGGGTCTATTTTCCATCATATTTAATCTCCCGACAACAAGCTATTTCTGACGCCGTTTTTATTTTGTTACTTTACTTTGCATCTTTATCACAAAAATACCAAAAATATTATCCTATCATATCTATCAGATCTCACTCTCGTAAGTGACCGTGAAGGGATTGACAACTCCTTATCGCGTTGGTTGCGAGGATTTATTTGTTTGTGTAGGTGCGAGGGACTCGTGCGTGGCCTCCTACTGGATTGATACCTTGGTTCTCAAAACTGAGGGAAATACTTACGCTAGTTTGCTGCATCACCCTTTCCTCTTCAAGGAAAACCAATGCAGTGCTCAAGAGGTAGCAAGAAGGATTTCTGGCGCTGTTGCCGGGGAGTCTACTTAAAAGTCAACATACCAAGTACCCATCACAAACCCTTATCTCCCGCATTACATTATTTGCCATTTGCCTCTCGTTTTCCTCTCCCCCACTTCACCCTTGCCGTTTTATTCGCCCTCTCTTTTCCGCTCGTTTCCCTTTTGCCATGTCAGAATCAAAAAGGGGTGGGGTTTCTCTCCCGAGTTTTAGTGCTTTGGACAATCCTGCTATCCTATCTAAACTCATGAATAAAAATACTACAGAAAAATCTGCCGAAGTTATCAATAAGAGTCTTAGTAATTTTGATGAAGATGATTCCGGAATTTTTCGTTACTTACTCGATGAATCTTTGAAAGATGCTTGGGATAGGCTGTTAAGGATCCGGGCTAGCTATGTACCCCAATATCAAATTGAGGTTTACTTAAAAAGCTTTTATGTTGCCCTACCTTCTTTGTTCAAACATGTCTTAGATTCTATATTTGAAGAAGGTTTTCTTGAAGGGGATGCCATAGATACCTATGAAAAGATGAAAACCATATTTGGGCACCCCATGAATTAGAAGGTCGAATCCACCTCTCTTTTGCTTTCATATCAAAACGAAACTATCAAAGAAATGAAGGCTAGTTTAGATGCAAACTTCCGTAACGTGCTTAATATTTCATCTACCATTAATAGCCACGTGCTTTATCAAAATAGAAAGATTAAATCAGATAATAAGTTTGCTCTTTTCTTCCCGAAAGCCAAAGATGGCAATACCTAGATCTATCCTTGCTATTATGCCTAGCTAGGGGCGTTAAACGATAGCGCTTGTTGGGAGGCAACCCAATTCTATTTTCAGTTTTTTGCTTTTTGCTTCTGTTTAGAAATAAATCTGTGATCTAGCCTCTGGTTAGACTTGTTTTTATGTTTTAATTAGTGTTTGTGCCAAGTTAAACCTATAGGATCTTCTTGGATGATAGTTATTTGATCTTGCTGAAAATTCCAGAAACTTTCTGTTCACGAAAATAATTGTTAAAAATCACCAGAACGTGATAAAATATTGATTCCAATTGCTTCTGATCAATAATTTTTTTTCTAGATCTTCATATTTTGGCTGAATTTTTGGAGTTCCAGAAGGCTGCGTTAGTTACAGATTACTAGACTGTTCTGTTTTTGACAGATTCTATTTTTCGTGTGTTGTTTGCTTATTTTGATGAATCTATGGGTAGTAAAATAGTTTATAAACCATAGAGAAGTTGGAATACAGTAGGTTTAACACCAATATAAATAAAGAATGAGTTCATTACAGTACCTTGAAGTGGTGTTTTGTTTTCTTTCGCTAACGGAGCTCACGAGATTTTCTGTTAAGTTTTGTGTTGTCAAGTTTTCAAGTTTTGGGTGAAAGATTTGATGGATTATGGAACAAGGAGTGGCAAGAGCCTAAGCTTAGGGATGCCCATGGCACCCCAAGATAATCTAAGGACACCAAAAAGCCAAAGCTTGGGGATTCCCCGGAAGGCATCCCCTCTTTCGTCTACTTCCATCGGTAACTTTACTTGGAGCTATATTTTTATTCACCACATGATATGTGTTTTGCTTGGAGCGTCTTGTATGATTTGAGTATTTGCTTTTTAGTTTACCACAATCATCCTTGCTGTACACACCTTTTGAGAGAGACACACATGATTCAGAAATTATTAGAATACTCTATGTGCTTCACTTATATCTTTTGAGCTATATAGTTTTTGCTCTAGTACTTCACTTATATCTTTTAGAGCACGGTGGTGGTAACTTTTGTTTTATAGAAACTATTATTCTCTCATGCTTCACTTAGATTATTTTGAGATTCTTAAATAGCATGGTAATTTGCTTAAATAATCCTAATATGCTAGGTATTCAAGACTAGTAAAAACTTTCTTATGAGTGTATTGAATACTAAGAGAAATGTGATGCTTGATGATTGTTTTGAGATATGGACGTAGTGATATTAAAGTTGTGCTAGTTGAGTAGTTGTGAATTTGAGAAATACTTGTGTTGAAATTTGCAAGTCCCGTAGCATGCACGTATGGTAAATGTTATGTAACAAATTTGAAGCATGAGGTGTTCTTTGATTGTCCTCCTTATGAGTGGTGGTCGGGGACGAGCGATGGGTCTTCTCCTACCAATCTATCCCCCTAGGAGCATGCGCGTAGTGCTTGGTTTTTGATGACTTGTAGATTTTTGCAATAAGTATGTGAGTTCTTTATGACTAATGTTGAGTCCATGGACTATACGCACTCTCACCTTTGTAAGTGCATCTAGTGCCCCTTAGTGATTTTGGTGTATTGAAGACTTATAGGTTAAGGGACTAATGTGTTTATGAGTGTACACACGTCTATAAGTCTATGTGGAGTTTGATATTTACAAAGAAAGTTGACCTCTAAAAATGAAGTTCTTCGACTGAAGACTTTGGATTTCTGAAGACTTTCTGAAGACTTTGAAAGTGAAGAAATTGGTGTGACCTTGAAGACTTGGTATTCATTTGAGGAACATGAAGCGTGAAGACTTTTGTTTTTGTAGTTTCATTTTCTCTTTCTTGAGTCATAGGAAACACCGTACTGTTAAAGGGGGTTGAGGAAATACAAAGGAAAAATTTCCATGTGATGCTCAACTCAAAATCCCACACCTACCAATCCCTTCGAGTGAAGCCATTGGAAATCTCATACAATTCAGTCATATTCTTCAGTGACAGAGACGAAGTTCTTCTGGTCTCTGAGGAATTTGTTCTGACTGAGGAGTTAGGAATTCGCCAGTGCGGATTGTCTACACAGTGAGGAACATGATAGCCCTGAGGAATTTGATACTCAAATTTCCGACTGTTGCTGTGCTATGCGCCAGCTGTCCCAAAATATCTACCCACCTAACGGTCATATCATTGAAGGGTATTTATGTCTTATCATGTCGGGCTGCTCCCTAGGCTATAAATAGCCGCCCCCTACAACCACTAGCTGGTTGGCTGCTCCGAGAGAAACTGACACTTGTCATTTGAGAGCATCCCATCCTCCGAGGACTTTGAGCGAAAATCATCAAGTGAGGAAAACCCAAACCCAAACACCTACAAACCCAAAGTGATTGACCATCACTGAAGAGATGGATCCTGCGCGGATCCGACGCTTGTTACCTTTGAAGACTGTGCTTCTTCCAGACGGTTAGGCGTCATGGTCTAGAGCATCCAAGAGGAAATTGTGGATCGCTGAGTGACCGAGTTTGTGAAGGTTCGGAAGTCACCTGAAGACTTACCACGAGTGATTGGGAGAGGTCTGTGTGACCTTAGCTCAAGGAGAATACGGTGAGGACTGTGTGTCCTCAGGTTTAAATACCTAGCCGCTCCAACCAGATGTACAACTGAGACAGCAGTTGGAACTGGTCTACCAAATCATTGTCTTCACCAAGCTTACTGGTTCTATTTCCTCAACCCTTTCATTTCCTCATTACTGTGTTGTGTGCTTGTTCATATCTGTGTTTGAAGACTTTGGCTGAAGACTTTCTGAATTTCCTCAGTTCAATTTCTTCAGTCTGTTTGTCTTCATCCTGTGCTATCTTGTGTTTACGCTTTCTGTACTCTGTGTTTGTCTTCATTTCATCATGATGACCATGCCTATGTTCTGTGATGCTTACTCTTGAGTACTTATTCTGCTGCAAGTAGTTCTTCGCTAAGGAATTTCCTCACTGGCAAATTCCTCAGTGATGAATTCATAAAAATAGCCTATTCACCGCCCCCTCTTGTCGATATAATGCACTTTCAATTGGTATGAGAGCAAGGTACTCCCTTGTTCTGTGTGATTTTGGTTTAACCGCCTAGAGTTTTAGTTATGTCGACCGCAGGTATGAAGAAAGTGACATGCCCCATCTTTGACGGTCACGAGTGTCCCAAGTGGAAGGCCATGATGAAGAAGCGCCTCATGGCGATGAACCGCGAACTGTGGACCGTCACTGAGATTGGTCTTACCGATCTGTGCAAGACGGCGGAAGCTGATGACATTCGCAAGTACACTCTTCTCAACCTCACGGCGAAGGACGTCATCTGCTCCTGGCTGTCTCAAAATCAGTTCAGGATCATCATGCATCTCAATCATGCGAAGCTTATCTGGGACCGTCTCTCTGAGGTCTATGAAGGTCATCGAACCCGTCATGATCCTTGGTTTGAGGACTTCAAGGAATCTCTCAAAGCGATGACATTTGAACCAGAATCATCATCCTCTTCATCATGCCTTATGGCAAAAAGTGCTGAGGTAACTGAATGCTACCTATCCGAGTCAAGTGATGATGAATCTGGTGATGAATTTGGACCCAGCTATGTCAAACTTGCTTCCCTTGCCACTAAACAACAAAGAGCTTTGGAAAAAGTTCAATACATGCTAAATAAGAGCGATGATATGTTGGGTGAAGAAATGGATCAGTCAACAGCTTTGGATGAAAGTCTTCAGAGACTTCATAATAAGTATGACACCCTTCAAGATCAACATAACACTCTCTTTTCTGATCATGAGAAGCTTTCTTATGAATTTCTTCAAAGAAAGCAAGATCTTGAGAAGCGAAGAGTGAGTTATGAAGATCTTCAGAAGGAGCGCGATTCATTACTTGCTCAACAAATCAGCGCTGCTCAGGAAGAATTTGTTCCTCCATGTTTGAAATGCATTGAACGTGAATCTGCTAATTCTTCACCTGAATGTTCAAATGCTACAAATTCTTCAACTGTCTCTGCTATCACTAATTCCTCATCTGAGGACATTGCTAGTATCACTGACGATGCAGGGCTGAAGGAATTGTACATGACAGGCATGTACAAAAGCCTCAAAGGGCATCAGACTCTTTGCGATGTGCTTAAAAAGCATATCCTCAACAGGAACCCTAGGAAAGAGGGTATTGGCTTTGAGAGGAAACTCAATGCTGATGGTACATATTGGAAGCCTGAGCAGTACCCCAAAACCTCATGGGTTGCTGCAAAGGGACCTCCAGTTGATCCATCTAATTTACCTGGCTTTACATGTCAATCTTGTCATTCTTCTGATGAGTCATTTGACTCGAACTATAAACTGTTTAAAAATCAGAATGGTGAAGTATTTGCTAGATATGTTGGCACTAACTGCAGGAACGGTTCTCCTATGAAGAAAATCTGGGTTCCCAAAAGGTGCCTTGAAAGTCTTCAGGTGAATGTCCTCATGACACCACCTGTGAAGAATAGGAACCCCAGATCAAATTCTTCATATGGACCAAATTCTTCATATGGATCCAAGTCCTCATACGGATCGAATTCCTCACATGGATCGAATTCCTCAAAAGGATCAAAGTCCTCATATGAACATCATCGTGCTAACAACTCTGTTTCGCAGGGAAGAGCTAAGGGCTATGAATATGAGCATTATTCTTCTAATCATTATGTTCATAAGTCCTCGAAGAATTTCTCTGCTTATTCATATGCTTACCCTAACTCCTCTTATGTGAAACGAAATGGATTGGCTTCTATGCCACCTTTCTCGCATGGAGCTCGCAGAGTGATGAACTCTTTGCCACCCCTTCAGATGTGGGTGGTGAAGAAAAAGAACTAATCTTTTATGCAGGGTCAGGTCTCCAGACGTACTTTAACGTCTAAAGAATTTGCTGGAGACCTAAAAAATGCCTGAAAGGACGCATGCTAATCATGAAGAAATGAACTTTCATTTCTCACGTCCTCATACTGTTTTAACTGTTGCATTGCTTGATGAAATTGGTCTGATGAATTGTGATGTCATATTCTTCACTGATGAAGTATATGAAGTTCGTAAGCTGCACTAATTCATCTGCAGGATGATCAACCCAAAGCCACTGAGTGGGTCCTCGATAGTGGATGTACAAATCACATGACTGGTAACAAGAATCTATTGATGGATGCTCCCTTATCACCATCGCATCTGAAGCATATCATCTTCGCTGACAAAGGCAAAAGTCAGGTATTGGGTCTAGGTAAGGTTGCGATCACAAAGGATCAACACATGGACAAAGTCATGCTTGTCGAGTCCGTAGGATACAACCTCATGTCTGTCTCAATGCTTTGTGATCTTGATATGGTGGTTGTCTTTGGCAAGTATCGTTGTGTATTGGTTATGGAAGCAGACAATTCCAAAGTCTTCGAAGGCTTTAGGAGAGGAGACTTGTATATTGTTGATTTCCCTACAGGACCGCAACCAGCAGTGTGCCTACTTGCAAAAGCTTCAGAAGGCTGGCTATGGCATCGACGACTTGGTCATGCAGGCATGAGGAATTTGCACATGCTTGGGAAGAAGAAGCATGTCATTGGCATTGAGAATGTCAAATTCCTCAAGGATCACTTGTGTGGAGCTTGTGAAGCTGGAAAGATGACCAAGGCTAAGCATCCAGCGAAGACTATCATGACCACTACTCGACCATTTGAATTGCTTCATATGGATCTCTTCGGTCCTAACCATTACTCAGCAGTCACAAATGACGCATCTCTCTATGGCTTTGTTATTGCTGATGATTACTCTCGATACACATGGGTACACATTGTTACTTACAAACATGAAGTGCAGGAAGTCTTCAAACGATTTTCCTCGAGGGCTTCAACCAACTTTGGTGTAAAGATCAAGCACATCAGAAGTGACAATGGAACCGAGTTCAAGAATTCTGGTCTTGATGACTATCTTGATGAACTTGGTATTACTCATGAGTTATCTGCTCCTTATACTCCTCAGCAGAATGGCGTCGTGGAGCGCAAGAACAGAACTCTTGTTGAGATGGCTCACACTATGCTTGATGAATACAAGACGCCTCATCACTTCTGGATTGAGGCGATTTATACTGCGTGCCACATCATCAACAGGGTATATCTTCACAAATTCTTCAAGAAGACTGCCTATGAACTCCTCACTGACAAGAAACCCAATGTGAGTTATTTCAAAGTCATCGGTGCTAAATGTTGGATTAGAGATCCTCATCACAATGCTAAATTTGCACCGAAAACACATGAAGGTTTTATGCTTGGTTACGGAAAGGACTCGCACACCTACAGAGTCTTCAACAACGTTCTTCACAAGGTTGTTGAAACTGTAGATGGCAGTTCGATGAAACTAATGGCTCGCAAAGAGAGCACCTACCCTCTGTGATAGATGAACCAGCACCTGAGGAAACTATCAAGTTCAAGGCTACTGAGGATGTCATTCCTACCGAAGAATCTGCTGAAGAATTCATTCCAGAATGTGAAGAACGTCGAGCTAATGCACCTGAAGAAAATGCTGAAGAAAATGGTGCTGAAGAAAATGCTGATCAAATTCCTCGACGACAACCTACTCATCCTCGCGTTGCAAAAGAAGTGCAAGTTGAAAAGATCATCGATGACATTGAAGCACCAGGTCCTCTCACACGCTCAAAAGCTTCACATTTATCTAACTTTTGTGGGCACTATGCTTTTGTCTCTATCACAGAGCCCACTAAGGTAGATGAAGCATTTCTAGAGCCTGAGTGGATTCAGGCCATGCAAGAAGAATTACATCAATTCGAACTCAACAACGTCTGGGAACTGGATAAACATCCAGATCCTCGCAAGCACAACATCATTGGCACAAAGTGGATCTACCACAACAAGCAAGATGAAAATGGCCTTGTGGTGAGGAATAAAGCACGACTTGTAGCTCAAGGCTACACACAGGTTAAAGGAATTGATTTCGATGAAACTTTTGCACCTGTTGCTAGACTTGAAGCTATTCGCATATTACTTGCTTATGCTAACCATCATGATATCACTTTATATGAAATGGATGTGAAAAGTGCATTCCTCAATGGTAAGCTTGAGGAAGAAGTATATGTTGCTCAACCCCCAGGTTTTGAAGATCCAAAGCATCCTGACAAAGTCTTCAGACTCAATAAGGCCCTCTATGGCCTCAAGCAGGCCCCTCGGGCATGGTATGATACTTTGAAGGAATTCCTAATGAAGAAAGGCTTCAAACCCGGTTCACTCGACCCTACTCTTTTCACTAAATCTTATGATGGTGAATTGTTTGTGTGCCAAATATATGTTGATGATATTATCTTTGGCTGTACTGACCAACATTATAGTGATGAATTTGCCTATATGATGAGTGAAGAATATCAAATATCTATGATGGGAGAGTTGAAATTCTTCTTAGGTCTTCAAATTCGTCAACAGCGCAATGGCATATTCATATCTCAGGAGAAATACCTCAAGGATGTACTGAGGAAATTCGGCATGCAAGATTGCAAAGGCGTCAAAATTCCGATGCCCACAAATGGCCATCTGTGCACTGATGAAAATGGTATTGACTTCGATCAAAAGGTATACCGCTCCATGATTGGTTCTTTATTGTATTTATGTGCATCTAGGCCAGATATTATGCTTAGTGTTTGCATGTGTGCCCGATTTCAAGCTACACCGAAGGAATCACACCATAAGGCTGTGAAGCATATTCTTCGATATCTAGCTCACACACCAACACTTGGATTATGGTACCCCAAGGGCTCGGCTTTTGATCTCATTGGATATTCTGACTCTGACTATGCTGGTGATCGTGTGGACCGCAAGTCAACATCTGGTACATGTCATTTCCTCGGACGATCTTTGTTCTGTTGGTCCTCGAAGAAACAGAACTGCGTATCACTGTCTACTGCTGAAGCGGAGTACATTGCTGCTGGTTCTTGCTGTGCTCAATTGTTGTGGATGAAGCAAACTCTCAAGGACTACGGCGTCAACGTGAAGAATGTGCCTCTCTTCTGTGACAATGAGAGTGCCATCAAGATTGCTCACAACCCAGTTCAGCACTCGAAGACAAAGCACATTCAGATTCGTCATCATTTTCTTCACGATCATGTGTTGAAGGGCGGCATTTCTATTGAGCATGTGAAGACTGAAGAACAACTAGCCAATATCTTCACAAAGCCCTTGGATGAGAAGAGATTTAGCAAGTTGCGGTGTGAGCTAAATATCCTAGAATCTTTGAATGTTCTTTGAAAAGGACACTGATCCTAACACTTATGCAAAATTGATGACTTAGATGTGCAATACATGAAGAAACGTTTTTATTCAATCAATGAAGAATAACACTCTAAGTGTGAAGAAATTAATGAAGAATTTGATTCTCAGAGCCCTACGACAATTGTACGCGGTGTCTGAAATCATCATTCTTATACGGTGGGTCACGCCACCACAAAAGTTGAAAATCTTCAATTTGAGTTTTTTTGGTTTTTGAAATTCCTCAGTTGTTCATGTTCTTCAACTTTGCATTGTCTTCACCTTCTCCGTCGTTTTTCTTCATTGGCTAAATATATATATATATGAGTTTATGTCCTCTACAGCATTCACTTATCGCTAATTCTTCAAGTTGGTTTTTCTGCTAAGTGAATGTGATCGGACCCTTCCCCCTCTATGCTATACTCAACCCAATCTATTCACAAATTCTTCATGTGCATTCTATTTGAAACTCGTTCAAAATCTTCATTGTGTCCTTGTCAGCTGAAGAATTTGCAAACGGAACTTTTAACTTATCTTATCCAAATTTTCGGCGTTGCCGCTCAAACCGTTCCGCATCCCACGAATTACTTATCTATTCACCCACGATCTAACATGATCTCCACTTCTCAGTACGTGGGTGACACATGTCAGGAAAATGAGAAGGGTCAGGGGCACGTTCGTCCAATTTCTTCGGGTGAACAATTTTTCACCGTGGCTATAAATACCCCCTCTCCTCTTCCTCACTTCCTTTACTCCGCTCGACCTCTCTCCAGCTCGAGCTTCTCAAATCCTAGCGCCGCTGCTACTTCATCGTCGCCGGTGAGGAAGAGCTTCACTGCCTTGACCTCGTCACCGCCGTACTCGCGGCGGCCGAGGAAATCTTCACTCCGCTGCCGCCGTAGCCGTCTTCCTCCGCCGAGTTAGGGCGTGGAAGATCTGCACAGACGAACTTCTCATCTCTACCTCATAGTTCGTCGTGTTCTTCGTTCAGGGTAATTAAAAGTTACTTTTACTTACCTCCTTGATTCAAATGATTTCTACAAAATCTTCAAAGGTGTTTATTCTTCAAATTCTTCACACACTAAACACCTCACATGTCATCTGTTCTTGATTCGTTTCTCTAAGCAATAATTTTTCTTCAAGATTCCTCAGTTGTGTGGATCTTTGATCTATACAACTCTGGAACCTAAGACAAAGAACGCTTAGTGAAATTCTTCAAGACTCATCTGGTCAAATTCCTCAAACTTGTTCTTTTTGAAAAATCTTCTGAGAACGCATATGAACTCTTCAAATTCCTCGCAACTATACTCTGTTCACAGGTACTCATGTCCGCAGCTGAATCACTAGGTTCTCATCAACTTAACTCATTTGCAGCGTTCCTCGAAGAAAGGTTGCATACTTCTTCAGAGCATTCAATTGTTCAAATTCCTCATCTGAAGAAAATGGCTGATGGAAAGAAGCCACGGAAAGGAGGAAAGAGGCCTGAGATCAACACTGCATTTGAAATCCCTGAGGATATCTATGCTGGGTACTGCACACCCCCTGAGGAAGATAAAAATCAGAGCAAGGTGTGCATTCAGAAGATAGAGAGGAGATGGGCAAGAGAGTGGAGGGAGTACAGGTATGTGACTCCCAAATACATGAAGAAATTCGCACCAATCCTCCATGCTCAAGACCTCCGTTGGCACCTGGCCAAGAAGCTGATCTCACCAGCCTCAAGCATGGTGAAGATTATCCTAATGAATGGGCCAAGCGCCAGGCCAAGCTAGCTAAACAAGCTAGAGAAGCAGTGAGGAAATTCAATGAACACTCTGCTGCTGCCGCTGCCGCTGGGGTCTCTGTCAAGCCAAAGAAATCCATGGCAAAGAAGCCTACGCGTAAGCCAAGTGCTTCACCTTCAATGCCCTCACGGCCAATTCCTCATGCTGCTCCTGCTCCTCCAAAGTCCTCAGCTGCTCCGACCAAATCCTCAGCACCTGTGCATCTTGCCACGTGCCAAAGGACTATAGGCATCTCTCTTGCCTCAGGAGCTTCAGCTAGTTCCTCAGCTGCACCAAATTCTTCAACAGGACCCTCTTTGCTGAAGACAAAGACCACTGCTGGACGAGGCTCTCGCCCAAGTCCTCACAAGAAGCAGGTTGCCTTCCAAGTGTCGTCTGAAGAAGACGAAGCTGATGATGAAGAACTTGCTGAAATCATCAGAGATAGGCAAGTCAGGGCCGCTAGAGCCAAGGGCACAAATGTGCCTCTGCTTTTGGATCCAAAGTTGATCCTCGATTACATTGATCTCTGGCACAAGGACCCAAACACTCCTATGCTTGACTTCAAGCTGACTCCTGGCCAAAGTCATATGCTGACTGCCTTCATCCAAGAAGAGAAATGGAAATTTGAGAAGGCCAGGCAGCTCAAGAAAGCGCAGTACAGGAAGGAGAAATTCCTGAAGAACAACATTGTCTCTATGACAACTGATGAACTTGTGAAGATCCAGTCTGAAATCAAAGTCCTCAGCGATGATTTCAATGCTTACTATGCTGATTGGAAAGGAGCCAAGGTCAGGTTTGTTAAACTGACTGAGAAGTTCACCTCCAATGTTGGAGCCCCATCGCAACAAGAAATTCCTCAGGCTGAAGCATCTGCTCAGCCAATTGAAGAACATGCCAGCACCGCTGATGACATTCAGGCTACGGAAGAAAATGTGAGTTCCAGGGCTGATGACTGCATTCCAGCCGCTGATGAAATTGTCAGGGCATCCACTAGTGGTGCGCCTGTAGAAAATGAAGAGGCCAGGGCAACTGCATCAGTTGTGCCTGAAGAAAATCAACCACATTCCTCTGCTCCTCCTGCGCCTACCCCAACTCCAATTCTTCCATCTGCATCAGATGTGAAGAAGACCAAGGCTGCAGAGTGTGCAGCAGTGAAGAAAAGGAAAGCATCAGCTCCTTCAGATTCTTCAGCACTGAAGAAGATGAAGAAATTGACAAGCTCATTTGCTAATCCAATTGATGTTGTTCCTGTCTCCTCCGTGCCATCAAAGGAAATCGTCCCTTTTGATGAAGAATATGTGATCCCTAGCGGATCTGATGAAGAAAATCCTTCTGCTGCTTCGTCAGAGCAGATGGATGAGGAAATTGAAGTGGATAAAATCCCTTCAACCCCCACAGTTAACTCACCTATGCCTCAGTTTACTGCTGAAGAGGACAGCGTTGAAGAAATAGAAGATGAAGATGTGGACATTGGCTGTACCACACCAGTGATGAATGATGACTTTTGGGAAAGTCAGCACCCCAACTCTCCACTCTTCACACCATTGCAACAAATTCCTCAGTCCCCAGCAACTACAGTTCAAATGGGATCTGATGAAGCTCATGAAGGAATTCCAACCACTAGTGCTGAAGAAAATGAAAATGAAGAATTGAAGACCCAGGCTGCCACTGAAGAGGAACCAGAAATTCCTCAGCCTGAAGAACCTGAGATTGCGATTCCTGAGGTTGTAATGCAACTGACTGACACTCCTCTGCCCAACCCAAAGGATCCATTCTCAAGGAAACAAAAATTCAAGGCTAATGATTTCTTCGGCGAGCACGTATTCTTCACTGATTACAGCCCCTATGACTCTGCTCGCATTAGGAAGAGGCGTTTCTGGACTGCCAGCCAGGCAAATTTTTATTCCTCAGTGTTGTTCAACAAAGACAAAGTCTTCGATCATGAGCACATTCCTCACGTGGATATGGAATCTCTGCTGTGCTTCGTGCCAGTCCTCAGTGTTCTTTATGACGCTGGACTGTTAAATTTCTGCACTGATATATGTGATTGGAATGAAGAGCTCATTCTTTAATTTTATGCAACTCTGCACATCACCGGAGACTCTGAAGATGTGAATTCATGGGTGCTGGACTGGATGTCTGAAAATACTCACTACAAGGCACCAGCTACTAAATTGCTTCATGCTTTGCCTCTCAGTCCTCCCCTTGAAGCTGCTCGTTGCGTCTACAGTGAACCTGAGCTTACAGATCACTATATGCAAGTACTGATGAAGCCATTGAAGCCTGGTCAGGCCCCAAGAACTAAATTCCTTGTGAAGGAATTGTTATATGTGCCTCGGACTGTCTATCGCATTCTGACGAAGACATTGAGTCCTATCAAGGGCCACGACTCGAATGAAGAAGAAGTCGTTGGCATCATGAAGAATCTACTTTTCAATATCATTCATGGCGTTCCCGTCAACTTCCATGATTTCTTCATGAGGACTCTGGCCAATGTCGCAATGTCACCTTTTGAGTTGAAGCCTTATGCTCCGTGGATTATGAGATTCATCAGAACAAGGTCTTCACTCAACTACAAAGCTGATACGCTGAACCATTGCAGCTACTTGCCCCCGATTGAAGTCCTCAAACGGACATTTTCCTCAGCTGATGAAAAGGGCAAGGCTACTGCTGTTATTGATGAAGGCATTCGTCCATTGGATGGTCAATTTCGTAAGGCTGCATGCTACTCCACCAATGATGACTCTGCCACCCATGACTCTGCCGCCAACGCAACCAAGCCAAATCCTCAAGGCACAGCTCCCAGGGTGATGACTGACCGTGAGCTTCTCCTCAGTCTTCACCAAAAGGTTGATCGCAATCACAAATGGGTCAAGCGTCAGTTTGGTTCAATTCTTCACAACATGACTGTTACCCACAATGCAGTGAAGAAAAACCATTACTACCTTCATGAAACCCTCAACCGCACCTGGGCTGTTCTGTCGCACATTTATAGCGCAGAAGATCTGAAGAAAATGGATCTCAAGGAGGACTTTGCATGGTCTGCTCCTCCACCGAAGAAATACAAGAAGGTCAAGGTTCCGTCCTTGGAGGCCAGCTCCTATTCTTCATCGCGCGACACCGATGAACATGAAGACTTGGACGACACTGCGGCAGGCCCCACATCAACAAATGACCCCAACAACGCTAGCGCTCCTTCATCAACTTGATATTCTTCAGGGGCGTTAGTCCTCATTTTCGAACCTTTTGGTCATTCGATGACAAAGGGGGAGAAATTTGAGTTAGTCTTCAAGCGGGTCTATCTTATATGGGCATTTTTTTCTAAGTTACAACTCTCGTTCTTCTGATGACTTTGTTGGATCGAGTTGTAAACTTAAACTCTATTGTGGCCTGATACTTTTGTTGTTTCTTCTGCATGCTTATTCCTCGTTAATGTTATTGCACGCATGCTGAATTACATCAGTCACCATATTTCATCATGCATTTTAAATTCTTCATATATTATGTCAAATGCGTGTATGAATTACAAGATATAGGGGGAGATCTCCATGATTTTACTCTTCAAGTGTGCATTGCTTCCAAAGCAAATTCCCCACTATGCACATCTTTAGGGGGAGTTCTTCTATATTTTGCAATCAAATTCCTCAATATCAGTATTTACACTTCATATGTTTATCCCCATTGAAAACATAACCTATATTGTCATCAATCACCAAAAAGGGGGAGATTGTAAGTGCATCTAGTGCCCCTTAGTGATTTTGGTGTATTGAAGACTTATAGTTTAAGGGACTATGTGTTTATGAGTGTACACATGTCTATAAGTCTATGAGGAGTTTGATATTTACAGAGAAAGTCGACCCTTGAAAATGAAGTTCTTCGACTGAAGACTTTGGTTTTCTGAAGACTTTCTGAATACTTTGAAAGTGAAGAAATTGGTGTGACCTTGAAGACTTGGTATTCATTTAAGGAACATGAAGCATGAAGACTTTTTTTTTCGTAGTTTCATTTTCTCTTTATTGAGTCATAGGAAACACCGTACTGTTAAAGGGGGTTGAGGAAATACAAAGGAAAAATTTCCATGTGATGCTCAACTCAAAATCCCACACCTACCAATCCCTTCGAGTGAAGCCATTGGAAATCTCATACAATTCAGTCATATTCTTCAGTGACAGAGACGAAGTTCTTCTGGTCTCTGAGGAATTTGTTCTGACTGAGGAGTTAGGAATTCGCCAGTGCGTATTGCCTACACAGTGAGGAACATGATAGCCCTGAGGAATTTGATACTCAAATTTCCGACTGTTGCTGTGCTATGCGCCAGCTGTCCCAAAATATCTACCCACCTAACGGTCATATCATTGAAGGGTATTTATGTCTTATCATGTCGGGCTGCTCCCTAGGCTATAAATAGCCGCCCCCTACAACCACTAGCTGGTTGGCTGCTCCGAGAGAAACTGACACTTGTCATTTGAGAGCATCCCATCCTCCGAGGACTTTGAGCGAAAATCATCAAGTGAGGAAAACCCAAACCCAAACACCTACAAACCCAAAGTGATTGAGCATCACTGAAGAGATGGATCCTGCGCGGATCCGACGCTTGTTACCTTTGAAGACTGTGCTTCTTCCAGACGGTTAGGCGTCATGGTCTAGAGCATCCAAGAGGAAATTGTGGATCGCCGAGTGACTGAGTTTGTGAAGGTTCGGAAGTCACCTGAAGACTTACCATGAGTGATCGGGCGAGGTCTGTGTGACCTTAGCTCAAGGAGAATACGGTGAGGACTGTCTATCCGGGACTGTGTGTCCTCAGGTTTAAATACCTAGCCGCTCCAACCAGATGTAAACTGAGACAGCAGTTGGAATTGGTCTACCAAATCATTGTCTTCACCAAGCTTACTGGTTCTATTTCCTCAACCCTTTCATTTCCTCATTACTGTGTTGTGTGCTTGTTCATATCTGTGTTTGAAGACTTTGACTGAAGACTTTCTCAATTTCCTCAGTTCAATTTCTTCAGTCTGTTTGTCTTCATCCTGTGCTATCATGTGTTTACGCTTCCTGTACTCTGTGTTTGTCTTCATTTCATCATGATGACCATGCCTATGTTCTGCTATGCTTACTCTTGAGTACTTATTCTCCTGCAAGTAGTTCTTCGCTAAGGAATTTCCTCACTGGCAAATTCCTCAGTGAAGAATTCATAAAAATCGCCTATTCACCCCCCCCCTCTAGTCGATATAAAACACTTTCAACCTTTCCATCATTGCTAGCCTCTTCGGTACCGTGCATTGCCCTTTCTCACATTGAAAGTTGGTGCAAACTTCGCCGGTGCATCCAAACCCCGTGATATGATACGCTCTTTCACACATAAACCTACTTATATCTTCCTCAAAACAGCCACCATACCTACCTATTATGGCATTTCCATAGCCATTCCGAGATATATTGCCATACAACTTTTCACCGTTCCGTTTATCATGACACGTTCATCATTGCCATATTGCTTTGCATGACCATGTAGTTGACATAGTATTTGTGGCAAAGCCACCAGTCATAATTCTTTCATACATGTCACTCTTGGTTCATTGCATATCCCGGTAAACCGCCGGAGCCATTCATATAGAGTCATACTTTGTTCTAGTATCGAGTTGTAATCATTGAGTTGTAAATAAATAGAAGTGTGATGATCATCATTTTCTAGAGCATTGTCCCAAGTGAGGAAAAAAAGAGAAAGGCCATAAAAAAGGAGAAGGCCCAAAAAAAGAGAGAAAAAGAGAGAAGGGGCAATGTTATTTTCCTTTTTACCACACTTGTGCTTCAAAGTATCACCATAATCTTCATGATAGAGAGTCTTTTTGTCACTTTCATATACTAGTGGGAACTTTTCATTATAGAACTTGGCTTGTATATTCCAACAATGGGCTTCCTCAAATGCCCTAGGTCTTCGTGAGCAAGCAAGTTGGATGCACACCCACTTAGTTTCTTTTGTTGAGCTTTCATATATTTATAGCTCTAGTGCATCCGTTGCAAGGCCCACGATGCCATCACCTACCCATGATGGCATCACCTTACTTTGCATAATAGGTGCCCTACTCCTTGCATTAACATCAATCGACGGGCATCTCCATAGCTCATTGATTAGCCTCGTTGATGTGAGACTTTCTCCCTTTTTGTCTTCTCCACATAACCCCCATCATTATATTCTATTCCACCCATAGTGTTATATCCATGGCTCACGCTCATGTATTGCGTGAAGGTTGAGATTACTAAAGTATGAAACAATTGCTTGCCTTGTCATCGGGGTTGTGCATGATGAGAGCATTCTTGTGTGACGAAAATGGAGCATGACTAAACTATATGATTTTGTAGGGATGAACTTTCTTTGGCCATGTTATTTTGAGAGGACATAATTGCTTAGTTAGTATGCTTGAAGTATTATTATTTTTATGTCAATATTGAACTTTTATCTTGAATCTTTCAGATCTGAATATTCATACCACAATTAAGAAGAATTACATTGAAATTATGCCAAGTAGCATTCCACATCAAAAATTCTGTTTTTGTCATTTACTTAAGCTTGGGAATGCTCGATACGTCTCCAACGTATCTATAATTTTTGATTGTTCCATGCTATATTATATTTTGTTGTGTACATTATTGTGTTTTATTAAACACTTTTATATTATTTTTGGGACTAACCTATTAACCGGAGGCCCAACCCAGAATTGCTGTTTTTTGCCTATTTTAGAGTTTCGCAGAAAAAGAATATCAAACGGAGTCCAAACAGAATGAAACCTTCGGGAACGTGATTTTCGGAACGAACGTGATCCAGAGGACTTGGACCCTACGTCAAGACATCAACCAGGAGGGTACAAGATAGGGGGGCGCGCCTACCCCCCAGGCGCGCCCTCCACCCTCGTGGGCCCCCTGTTGCTCCACCGACGTACTCCTTCCTCCTATATATACGTACGTACCCCCAAACTACCAGATACGGAGCCAAAAACCTAATTCCACCGCCGCAACCTTCTGTACCCGTGAGATCCCATCTTGGGGCCTGTTCCGGAGCTCCGCCGGAGGGGGCATCGATCACAGAGGGCTTCTACATCAACACCATAGCCTCTCCGATGAAGTGTGAGTAGTTTACCTCAGACCTTCGGGTCCATAGTTATTAGCTAGATGGCTTCTTCTCTCTTTTTGGATCTCAATAAAATGTTCTCCCCCTCTCTCGTGGAGATCTATTCGATGTAATCTTATTTTGCGGTGTGTTTGTTGAGACCGATGAATTGTGGGTTTATGATCAAGTTTATCTATGAACAATATTTGAATCTTCTCTGAATTCTTTTATGTATGATTGGTTATCTTTGCAAGTCTCTTCGAATTATCAGTTTGGTTTGGCCTACTAGATTGATCTTTCTTGCAATGGGAGAAGTGCTTAGCTTTGGGTTCAATCTTGCGGTGTCCTTTCCCAGTGACAGTAGGGGAAGCAAGGCACGTATTGTATTGTTGCCATCGAGGATAACAAGATGGGGTTTATATAATATTGCATGAGTTTATCCCTCTACATCATGTCATCTTACTTAAAGCATTACTCTGTTCTTTTGAGCTTAATACTCTAGATGCATGCTGGATAGCGGTCGATGTGTGGAGTAATAGTAGTAGATGCAGGCAGGAGTCGGTCTACTTGTCTCGGACGTGATGCCTATATACATGATCATACCTAGATATTCTCATAACTATGCTCAATTCTGTCAATTGCTCAACAGTAATTTGTTCACCCACCGTAATACTTATGCTCATGAGAGAAGCCACTAGTGAAACCTATGCCCCCCGGGTCTATTTTCCATCATATTTAATCTCCCGACAACAAGCTATTTCTGACGCCGTTTTTATTTTGTTTACTTTACTTTGCATCTTTATCACAAAAATACCAAAAATATTATCCTATCATATCTATCAGATCTCACTCTCGTAAGTGACCGTGAAGGGATTGACAACCCCTTATCGCGTTGGTTGCGAGGATTTATTTGTTTGTGTAGGTGCGAGGGACTCGTGCGTGGCCTCCTACTGGATTGATACCTTGGTTCTCAAAACTGAGGGAAATACTTACGCTACTTTGCTGCATCACCCTTTCCACTTCAAGGGAAAACCAACACAGTGCTCAAGAGGTAGCAATCCCTAGTATCCACTATGTTCTGAGATTGATGTTGCTATGACTTTGCCATGCTTAATGCTTGTCACTTTGGGCCCGGGTGCCATGATTTCAGATCTGAACCATTTATGTTATCACCATTATATCCATGTTCTAGATCCGATCTTGCAAGTTATAGTCACCTACTACGTGTTATGATCCGGCAACCCCGGAGTGACAATAGTCAGGACCACTCCCGGTGATGACCGTAGTTTGAGGAGTTCATGTATTGACCATGTGTTTATGCTTTGCTTCGTTTCTCTATTAAAAGGAGGCCTTAATATCCCTTAGTTTCCAATATGGACCCCGCTGCCACGGGAGGGTAGGACAAAAGATGTCATGCAAGTTCTTTCCATAAGCATGTATGACTATTTACGGAATACATGCGTACATTATATTTATGAACTGAAGCTAGTGCCGTATAGCCCTAGGTTATGACTGTCACATGATGAATATCATCCAACGAATTACCGATACAATGCCTACGAATTTCCTACATATTGTTCTTGCTAAGTTACTACTGCTATTGTTAGTGTTGCACTTGATACAAAATCACTGCTATCACTATTACCGTTACTATTGCTACTCCTACTATTATCAAAACTATCATACTAATTTGCTACTGATCACTTTGCTATAGATAATTAATCTCCAGGTGTGGTTGAATTGACAACTCAGCTGCTAATACTTACAAATATTCTTTGGCTCCCCTTGTGTCGAATCTATAAATTTGGGTTGAATACTCTACCCTCGAAAACTATTGCGATCCCCTATACTTGTGGGTTATTAGCTCCCACTCACTTTCTTGTAAATACAGGCTTCACCATAAGTCTGTATAAAACCATATGCTTTGATCACCTCATCAAAGCGTATATTCCAACTCCGAGATGCTTGTACGAGTCCATAGATGGATTGCTGGAGCTTCCACACTTTGTTAGCAACTTTAGGATCGATAAAATTTTTGGTTGCATCATATACAACCTTTCTTTAGAAATCCATTAAGGAATGCAGTTTTGACGTCCAGTCGCCCGATTTGATAATCATAAAATGCGGCAATTGCTAACATGATTCGGACGGACTTAAGCATCGCTACGGGTGAGAAAGTCTCATCGTAGTCAACCCCTGGAACTTGTCAAAAACACTTTTGTGATAAGTCGATCTTTGTTGACTGTGATATTACCATCAGCGTCCGTCTTCCTCCTGAAAATCAATTTATTCTCAATGGCTTGCCGATCATTGGGCAAATCCACCAAAGTCCACACTTTCTCATACATGGATCCTATCTCAGATTTCATGGCCTCAAGCCATTTATCGGAATCTGGGATCATCATAGCTTCTTCATAGTTCATAGGTTCTCCATGGTCTAATAACATGACTTCCAGGATAGGATTACCGTACCACTCTGGTCCGGAACATGCTCTATTCGACCTACGAAGTACAGTAGTAACTTGATCTGAAGTTTCATGATCATCATCATTAGCTTTCTCTCTAGTTGGCATAGGCATGACGGGAATGGATTTCTCTGATGCGCTACTCTCCAATTCGAGAGAAGGCAAAATAACCTCATCAAGTTCTACTTTCCTCCCACTCACTTCTATCGAGAGAAACTCCTTCTCTAGAAAGGACCCATTCTTAGCAAAAAAAGATCTGGCCTTCGAATCTATGGTAGAAGGTGTACCCAATTGTTTCCTTAGGGTATCCTATGAAGATACACTTCTCCGATTTAGGTTTGAGCTTATCAGGCTGAAGCCTTTTGACATAAGTATCGCATCCCCAAACTTTAAGAAACAACCGCTTAGGTTTCTTGCCAAACCATAGTTCATACGTTGTCGTCTCAACGGATTTAGACAGTGCCCTATTTAACGTGAATGCAGTTGTCTCTAATGCATAACCCCAAAACGATAGTGGTAAATTGGTAAGAGACATCATAGAAGGCACCATATCTAATAAAGTACGGTTACGATGTTCGGACACACCATTACGCTGTGGTGTTCCAGGTGGCGTGAGTTGTGAAACTATTCCACATTGTTTTAAATGAAGCCAAACTCGTAACTCAAATATTCGCCTCCGTGATCAGATCATAGAAACTTTATTTTCTTGTTACAATGATTCTCCACTTTACTCTGAAATTCTTTGAACTTTTCAAATGTTTCAGACTTGTGTTTCATCAAGTAGATATACCCATATCTACTCAAATCATCTGTGAAGGTCAGAAAATAACGATACCCGCCACATGCCTCAACACTCATCGGACCGCGTACACCGGTATGTATTATTTCCAATAAGTTATTAGCTCGCTCCATTGTTCTGGAGGACGGAGTTTTAGCCATCTTTCCCATGAGGCATGGTTTGCAAGTATCAAATGATTCATAATCAAGTGATTCTAAAAGTCCATCTGCATGGAGTTTCTTCATGACACCAATATGACCTAAACGGCAGTGCCACAAGTATGTTGCACTATCATTATCAACTCTGCATCTTTTGGCATCATTATTATGAATATGTGTATCATTACGATCGAGATTCAATAAACCATTCACATTGGGTGTATGACCATAGAAGGTTTTATTCATGTAAACAGAACAACAATTATTCTCTGACTTAAATGAATAACCGTATTGCAATAAACATGGTCTATTCATGTTCATGCTCAACGCATACACCAAATAACATTTATTTAGGCTCAACACTAATCCCGAAGGTAGAGGGAGTGTGCGATGGTGATTGTATCAACCTTGGAATCACTTCCAACACACATCGTCACCTCGCACTTAACTAGTCTCTGTTTATTCTGCAACTCCTGTTTCGAGTTACTAATCTTAGCAACTGAACCAGTATCAAATACCTAGGGGCTACTAAGAAAACTAATAAGGTACACAGCAATAACATGTATATCAAATATACCTTTGTGAACTTTGCCATCATTCTTATCCGCTAAGTATTTGAGGCGGTTCCGCTTTCAATGACCATTCCCTTTGCAGTAGAAGCAGTCAGTTTCAGGCTTGGGTCCAGCTTTGGGCTTCTTCACGGGAGCGGCAACTTGCTTGCCATTCTTCTTGAAATTCCCTTTCTTTCCCTTGCCTTTTTTCTTGAAACTAGTGGTCTATATTAACCATCAACACGTGATGCTCTTTCTTGATTTCTACCTTCGCCAATTTCAGTATCGAAAGAGCTCAGAAATCATTTTAGTCTTTCCTTGCATATTATAGTTTATCACGAAGTTCCAGTAGCTTGGTGGTAGTGACTAGAGAACTCTGTCAATCACTATCTTATCTAGAAGATTAACTCCCACTTGATTCAAGCGATTGTAGTACCCAGACATTCTGAGCACATGCTCACTGGCTGAGCTATTCTCCTCCTCCTTCATACCCAGTTTTGCCATGAGAGTTCACCATACCTACCTATGGATTTAGTAAGATCCTTCCAGTAAGTTGTCATCGGTGCATGCAATAAAAATTGCTCTCTAAATATGTATGATCTATTAGTGCGAAGAAAATAAGCTTTATACCAACTTGTGATAGGGAAGTAATAAAAGCAATGGACTGCATAATAAAGGTCTTTCTCACAAGCGGCAATATAAAGTGATGTTCTTTTGCATTAAGATTTTGTGCATCCAACCATAAAAGCGCATGACAACCTCTGCTCCCCTCTGTGAAGGGCCTATATTTTACTTTTATCTTCTACCCTTATACAAGAGTCATGGTGATCATCATCTTTCATTTTTACACTTTTTCCTTTGGCAAGCACTTTGTGTTGGAGCGATCCGGATATATATATATATCCACTTGGATGTAGGTTTTCATAAATTATTATTGTTGCATTACCCTTGTAACATCCCAAATTTCCAATTTGAAATGTTATACATAGATCATTCATGCATATCATATTTTTGCTGCATTTCGTTTCGCAATCCTCGAAATCCTAAGCAACTCAAGGACCCTTGGAGAGAGTTGGGGATTTCCCTGTTTTCATATTTGAATTTTATCAAATATTGAAACAAGGGTTTTAATTAGTTTTCTCTCCGAAAATATTTCGTATTCAAATATATGAGAGGAGATAATATGACTTCTCCAAAATAAATGAAATATTGGAGGAAAAATATTAAAATCAAATATCGGATTTTGTTCGGAGTTTTGTCGCTATTTTATTTGAATTAGGAAAAATATGCGTTTTTCAAAATTGCATTTTAGGCCCAAATAAATGTTAACCTTGTCCGGCATATTTTTAGAGGACAGGGAAAATTTATTTCAGATTTTTCAGAGTCCGTTTAGTATTTCTTTTCTTACTTTTTCTGCACGTCGGAATTTTTTTTTAAAGTGAACCGACTCCGGGCCGTAACCGGCCAGGACTCCTCGGGCCAGCCTTTAAAGCCCGAGACCCCGAGCCAACGCAGCCGCCACCCGCGCCCTAACCCTAATCCCGCGCCGCCCGCCGCTGCCGCCCGCCGTTGTCGCCGCAGCCCGCCATCGCCGGACCTCGCCGGACCCACCGGACCCGAGGTAGCCGCCTCGGTTTTCGTGAGAAAACCGTTTTGGTTTTTTTATCGAAACCCTAGATCCGTTTTTTTATAGATCCGGTTCGGTTTAGTTATTTAGCGAACACCCGTTTTACGTCCGTTTTAACGAACAGTTTTCACCGTTTAATCGCAGACAGCGAACGTTCGTTCGTTAGCCTGTTCGTCAGTTTTTCTTTTTCTCGGATTTTTTGCGATTATTTTTGATCGCGATTTCTGATCCGATTTTCGTTTTAGTTTATCTTTTCGCTCGTTTATCGGAATCAGGCGATTCAAGCGCCTAGATCTTCGTCTCGAAATCCTCTTTCTCTTTAACCAACTTGAACAAGATTTTGGTACTGTAAAATTTGACTTTAGTTTAGATTAGTAAACGGATCTTGTTTCTTTTGCAGTTTGAGTTTCGTTGCTTCGTTTGATTTGATTCTTTTTGCAAACCGGAGTTCTTAAGTTGAACTTTCTGGTCAATTCTTCTTATTTGAGTTTTGCCCATGCGTCTTTGCTTGATTGCTTATGTATGCTATTGTTTGTTTGCGATAGAATTCCCGGAGTACGAAGCGTGCTACTACGAGTCTCTAGGTTTCGCGGATCATCAGCAAGGCAAGTAACACTTTGATCATACCTCTTTCATACCCAGTTTTTATGCATTAGCTTCATCCCCAAACAATTGCATGGTTAGGATCTGAATTAAATTGTGGGTTGGGAAGTAGCTGAGGTAGTACCTATTCACCTGTTTATTATCAAACCCTGGGAGTTACTTCTACGTTATGATTATATTGCAATGCTATGCTCGTAGACGTGGATTGGGTTTGAGTGTATTCATGACAGATGTGAGATTGTTAATTAATGGTTCAACTTAAGGTGGCAACTTAAATACACATCTGGGTGGATTGAGGCACCTGGGGTACCCAGTGATTGCCTGTATTTTTTTGGAAATCCCGGGGTACCGTGTGATTCTCCTATGGACCGCCACCCAGGCTCAAAGGGATCATGAGATTATTCATACTAGAAACTTCCATGTGCAGCCACAAGCTATTATGGGCTCTAGCATAGTTGATTAAGTTGTGTGAACTCTTACAGTGGTAGACTAGCAGATGTAGGGGATGTAGGTGGTACGGTCTACCCATTGTAAGGTGCTAATGCTTCTGAAAGACTATGTCTCGGTCATCCGTTTCTCAAACATCATGTAGTGCGAGAAATCAAATGGAGGAGATCGAGTCTTGTGGGGAAAAGTGCACAAACCTTTACAGAGTGTACAAACTAATCATGGTTAGCCATGTCCCCGGTTATGGACATCTTGAGTATCTGGTTCTTGGATTTTCATGTTGATCTCATCACTACTTAATTAATTTGATGGGTTGTTAATGATTACTTTTAATTGGGATTGAGAGGGGTTTACCTTCTCAATATTTTCAACAAACTTTGTAGTTAAATAAAACTTATTCCTTTGTAGTATGGAAAATTTGGCTTTTCGCAAAAACATATTAGCCCTACAGCCTCCACCAGCCATATATGCATGTAGTGATAGCATATTTCTGTTCATTATCCTTTTGTGTTACATTGCCAGCATATTCCATGTGCTGACCCGTTTTCGGGCTGCAACGTATCATGTTGCAGACTTTTCAAACGACGAGTAAGGAGCCTTAGGTCGTGGTCTTTCACTCAGTGATGCCATTGGAGTTGATGGACTCACTTTATCTTCCAAGCCTTCCGCTGTTATCGTTTTAGATGGCCTTAAGCCATATTTATTGTAATAAGTTCTCTTTTGAGACATTCGATGTAATAAGTGTGTGATTGCTACTCTGTTATAAATCCTTCAAGTACTGTGTGTGTCAGCATTACCGATCCAGGGATGATACTTATGCACAGAGATCAGACTGTTTGAGATCTGGTCGCTACAAAGATGGTATCAGAGCACACGCTGACTGTAGGACACGACCACTAAGCTAAAGCCCTAGATCACTACTCTCTTCTCATTTCTAACTCCTCTCCATTTTCTACTGTTTAGGATGGCGGATGCAAGGATTAAGTTCACGCAACCGGATGAAGACACCCCATTTGGACGCCACTTGAAGGAAGTTACTAAGTACCTGAACATTGGAATACCAAGCTTCACCGGGACCTACAACGCCACTTTACCAGAAGAGGAGCGCTGGATGATTCAAGTTCAAGTTCCAGGAAGGACGTTCACACCAGTCACTGAGCCCATAGAGTTTTCTTTTGATGCACCAACCTGGAGTCTAGGAAAGAGTATGGCAGCTCACATTACCATGGGACGCATTGGAGAAGTTTACCACAATGATCTCAAGGATACAATCTACCAGATTTGTGGGCGCCGAGATGAGCAATGGGAGATGATCAGCACCAGGAAGGATAGATCGATTGCCTCTTTCATCCAGGAGTTAAACCAGCACATTCGACGCCAGGAGAACCAGATGTGAGCAGGCATGGCGGATTTGAAGAAAGCAATGACAAAGATCATGGAACTGGAGGAAGAACTCAAGGCTACACGCGAGGATTATATGGAGGAAATCGTCGCACTAGTGGAGAAGAATGGCGACCTGACAAAGAAGCTAGGAGTTTTCATGGGAGACCCTGCGCCAGGAGGAGAAGATGACAGTTCCACTTGACCGGAGAACTACATCATCATCGACAACACCGACTCGGACCCTGACGATAGCGATGATGACTATGTTGATGGAGCTGGAGCAGATATCATGGAGTCTTCGACCGATCAATTTTTCTAGTAGACCACCAAATCAGTATTAGTATTCCACCATGTATATAGTATAGTCCAAATACATTTGTAACGATAGTTCTAGACCGATTGTATGCCTTTGTTTGATTGATTGAGTGATATGTTTGTGTTTGTCTCATGTGCATATGGGTAGTGTTTCCCCTCTAGACCTCATTCTATTCTGTTTCTCATCTTTTCTAAATCCAGCAGATGCCTCCGAGACGCGACAATGGATTTGCTTTCCCACTGGAGCTCACTCAGTTGATCCAGCAGCAGAATGCATTGATGCAGATACTAATCAAGAATTAGAACCAGGGGAACAACAACAACAACAACAACCCACCACCACCCCACCAGTTGACCACTTAGCCCGTTTTCTTAGGCTGAATCCGCCGGTGTTCTCCTGTAGCACCGAGCCGATTGTTGCAGATGATTGGCTTCGCAAGATTGATAGGGAGTTGACCACTGCAGGATGCACAGATGCGGAGAGAGTGCGTTTTGCCGCACATCAGCTTGATGGACCCACAGCATCTTGGTGGGAGAATTTCATAGTCACTTACCCTATTGACACTGTGACATGGGACCAGTTCTAGCAGGCTTTTCGCACTGCCCATGTTTCAGCAGGAGCTATGGCCATGAAGAAGCGTGAGTTTCGCAACTTACGCCAAGGAGGGCGCACTGTTGGCCAATATGTGGATGAGTTTAGTAAGTTAGCACGTTATGCCCCAGATGACGTCGCTACAGATGCAGCTAAGAAGGAGAAGTTTCTGGAAGGACTAAATGATGAGCTGAGCATGCAGTTGATGGTGGCAAATTTCAATAACTATCAGGAGTTGGTGGATAGAGCTCTCATGCTCGAAGGGAAGCAGCAGCAGATTGGCAGCCGCAAGAGGAAGTATGGACAAGGGAAGTATAATTCTGGAGCCCGGCAGAGACCCCGTTACACCCCGAACTCGGGAGGACTTGTTCATAACCATGGAGGCCACACTCATAATGGAGGAAGCTTGCACAATCATGGTGGCCCCAAGAACGGTAATGGTAATGGAGGAAGTAGCGGACAGAACTGTTCCAACCCGTCAACACCCGCCAAGAAGGATCTAAGGCACATGACGTGCTACAAATGCCAGAAGACCGGACATTACGCCAATGAATGTCCTGAAGCCAAGAATGGGAATGGCAATGGAAGCTCTGGGAAGAAGCCCAACCCTTTCACCAGGGGACAAGTGAACCACGTTAACATGGAGGAGGTTGAAGCCCAGCCAGATGCAGTAATAGGTAAGTTTTTGGTTAAGTCTTTTACTGCAGTCGTACTTTTTGATACTGGTGCATCGCATTCATACATATCAAGGGGATTCATGGATAAGTTTAAACTGCCAACCCAAGCCCTTAGGTCACCCATGTTAGTAACCTCGCCAGGAGCAGAGTATATGGCTAGCCTATGGTGTGATCGGTTACCGTTAAGGATTGGTAACTACTCGTTCCCCTTAGACCTAATAGTATTGGAGTCACAAGGATTGGATGTGATATTAGGCATGGATTGGTTATCGAAGTATGGAGGGAACATTGACTGCGCCAGTAAGTTGATTTTGCTTACCACCCCAGAAGGAAGAAGGATCAAGTATGTACCCCGGCATGTGCCGAATAGAACTCAAGTAAATTCCTTATCATGAGTTGTACAGGAGGAAGTACCAGTGGTGAAGGATTTTCCGGATGTATTTCCAGAAGAGTTGCCAGGCATGCCACCAGATAGAGACATTGAGTTTTTTATTGAACTATTGCCAGGCACAGGGCCAATATCTAAGAGACCGTACAGAATGCCCGCAAAGGATTTGGAGGAAATTAAGAAGCAGATTAAGGAGTTACTAGATAAGGGATATATTCGCCCAAGTTCGTCACCTTGGGGATCACCAGTACTTCTAGTGGAGAAGAAGGATGGATCGTTAAGGATGGTTGTTGATTATCGTGGATTGAATGAGGTGACGATCAAGAACAAGTACCCATTGCCGATGATCAATGATTCGTTTGACCAGTTGCAAGGAGCTAAAGTGTTTTCTAAGATCGATCTACGATCAGGGTACCACCAGCTGAAGATTCGAGAGCAGGATATACCTAAGACAGCTTTTACAACGAGGTACGGGCTGTATGAGTACACCGTTATGTCATTTGGTCTGACTAACGCACCTGCCTATTTTATGAACATGATGAACAAGGTGTTTATGGAGTTTTTGGATAAGTTCGTCGTGGTGTTCATTGATGATATTCTGGTCTACTCTAAGAACGAAGAGGAACATAAAGAGCATTTGCGTTTGGTACTTGGGAAGCTCAGGGAACATCAGCTATACGCCAAGTTCAACAAGTGTGAGTTTTGGCTGAAGGAAGTCGGATTCCTTGGACATGTTATATCCGGGGAAGGAATAGCAGTAGACCCCACCAAAGTTGTCACTGTGACAAATTGGGAGTCACCCACGACAGTTGGATAGATCCGGAGTTTTCTTGGACTCGCAAGGATACTACCGGAGGTTCATTGAGAATTTCTCAAAGATTGCAAAGCCAATGACGGAATTGTTGAAGAAGGACACCAAATTCAATTGGACTGAGGAATGTGAGGCCAGTTTTCAAGAGTTGAAGAGACGCTTGGTTACATCACCAGTGTTGATTCTACCAGATCAATGCAAAGATTATGAAGTTTATTGCGACGCTTCACGCCGAGGACTTGGAGCCGTACTTATGCAGGAGGGAAGAGTTGTTTCATATGCCTCACTATAGCTTAAACCCCATGAGTTAAATTATGCTATGCATGATTTGGAGTTAGCAGCCGTAGTGCATGCGTTGAAAACATGGAGACATTTTCTCATCGGAAACCATTGTGAGGTATACATGGATCACAAGAGTTTGAAGTATATCTTCACGCAGAAGGAGCTGAATCTCAGACAGAGGAGATGGCTAGAGCTCATTAAGGATTATGATATGAGATTGCATTATCATCCAGGAAAGGCTAACGTAGTAGCTGATGCGTTGAGCCGCAAGAGTCATGTAAATACCCTCATGACCGGAGAGTTACCCAAGGAGTTAGCAGAAGACCTTTGCGAATTGTGTTTGGACATAGTTCCAAGAGGTTATGTAGCAGCCTTGGAAATTCAGTCTACCTTGATGGATAAGATCAGAGAAGCTCAGAAGACGGACAAGGAGATTGCAGAGATAAAGGAAAGGATGAGTAAAGGAAAGGCTAAAGGATTTCGTGAGGATGAGCACGATACCTTATGGTTTGAGGACCGCGTATATGTGCCCAA
Source organism: Aegilops tauschii subsp. strangulata (assembly GCF_002575655.3). Taxonomy (NCBI): domain Eukaryota; kingdom Viridiplantae; phylum Streptophyta; class Magnoliopsida; order Poales; family Poaceae; genus Aegilops; species Aegilops tauschii. The sequence continues at coordinate 316,724,456 of NC_053037.3, read as the reverse complement.
TGATCAGGAGATCAGGAAGCTGATTCTGCAAGAGGCCCATGATTCACCATATTCGATTCACCCAGGAAATACCAAGATGTATCTGGATTTGAAGGATAGTTTCTGGTGGACCGGAATGAAGAAGGATATTGCGAAGTATGTAGCAGTTTGTGATGTATGTCAGAGAGTGAAGGCAGAGCATCAGAAGCCAGCAGGATTGCTACAGCCATTGCCTATACCCGAATGGAAGTGGGATAAACTAGGCATGGATTTTATCACGGGATTACCCCAGGACTCGTTCAGGCTATGACTCGATATGGGTTGTAGTCGATCGTTTGACGAAAGTAGCTCATTTCATCCTAGTGAAGACCACTTACACAAGTGCTAAGTTGGCAAAGATATACATGACCAGGATCGTATGTCTGCATGGAGTTCTGAGGACCATTGTATCAGATAGAGGAACCCAGTTTACTTCAAAGTTTTGGAATCAGTTGCATGAAACTTTGGGAACCAGACTAGAGTTCGGTACAGCTTTTCACCCGCAAACAGATGGACAGACTGAAAGAGTAAATCAGGTTCTGGAGGACATGTTGAGAGCTTGTGCGCTAGACTATGGATCTAGTTGGGACGATAATTTGCCTTATGCAGAGTTCTCTTATAACAACAGTTATCAAGCCAGTTTGAAGATGGCCCCTTTTGAAGCACTGTATGGACGAAGGTGTAGAACACCGTTGATGTGGGACGAAGTTGGAGACCGACAGTTGTTTGGACCAGATTTGATTAAAGAGTCTGAAGAGAAGGTTAAGCTGATTCGTGATAGACTCAAGGTAGCCCAATCCAGGCAGAAGAGTTACGCGGATTCTAAACGCAAGGAGACAGTCTACGAAGTCGGAGACAGAGTGTATCTTCGAGTATCCCCACTTCGAGGAGTAAAGCGCTTTGGAGTTAAGGGAAAGTTAGTGCCACGTTTTGTGGGACCATACAGAGTTTTGGAACGTATGGGAGAAGTTGCCTACAAGTTGGAATTACCCGAAGGATTGTCCGGAGTTCATGATGTCTTCCACGTTTCTCAGTTGAAGAAGTGTCATGCTGAGATGGCTGATATACCGTTAAGAGATACAGTACCCTTGGAGGCGATTCAGTTGGACAGTGATTTGACCTATGAGGAGAAGCCAGTCAGGATTCTTGAATTTGCCAGCCGAGTCACCCGCAGCAAAGTAATCAAGTTCTGCAAACTTCAGTGGAGTCACCATACCGAGGATGCAGCCACTTGGGAACGAGAGGAAGACCTACGGAAAGACCACCCACACCTATTTTCTAGCTAACCCGAATCTCGAGGGCGAGATTCATCTTAAGGGGGGGTAGGTTTGTAACATCCCAAATTTCCAATTTGGAATGTTATACATAGATCATTCATGCATATCATATTTTTGCTGCATTTCGTTTCGCGATCCTCGAAATCCTAAGCAACTCAAGGACCCTCGGAGAGAGTTGAGGATTTCCCTGTTTTCATATTTGAATTTTATCAAATATTGAAACGAGGATTATTTGTTTTAATTATTTTTCTCTTCGAAAATATTTCCTATTCAAATATATGAGAGGAGATAATATGACTTCTCCAAAATAAATGAAATATTGGAGAAAAAAATATTAAAATCAAATATCGGATTTTATTCGGAGTTTTGTCACTATTTTATTTGAATTCGAAAAAATATGTGTTTTTCAAAATTGCATTTTAGGCCCAAATGTTCACCTTCTCCGGCCTATTTTTAGAGGACGGGGAAAATTTATTTTGGAATTTTTGGAGTCCGTTTAGTATTTCTTTTCTTACTATTTCTGCACGTCGGAATTTAAAAAAAAGTGAACCGACTCCGGGCCGTAACCGGCCAGGACTCCTCGGGCCAACCTTTAAAGCCCGAGACCTTGAGCCCCGAGCCAGCCCAGCCGCCACCCACGCCATAACCCTAATCGCGCACCGCGCCGCCCGCTGCTGCCACCCGCCGCTGCCGCCGCCGCCCGTCGTCGCCGGACCTCGTCGGACCCGAGGTAGCCGCCTCGGTTTTCGTGAGAAAACCGTTTTGGTTTTTTTTTGAAACCCTAGATCCTTTTTTTATAGATCCGGTTCGGTTTAATTTTCGCTTTAGTTATTTAGTGAATGCCCGTTTTACGTTCGTTTTAACGAACGATTTTCACCGTTTATCCGCAGACAGGGAACATTCGTTCGTTAGCCTGTTCGTCAGTTTTTCTTTTTCTTGGATTTTCTGCGATTATTTTCGATCGTGATTTCTGATCCGATCTTCGTTTTAGTTTATCTTTTCGCTCGTTTATCGGAATCAGGCGATTCAAGCGCCTAGATCTTCGTCTCGAAACCCTCTTTCTGTTTAACCAACTTGAACAAGATTTTGGTACTGTAAAATTTGACTTTAGTTCAGATTAGTAAACGGATCTTGTTTCTTTCGCAAATTGAGTTTCGTTGCTTCTTTTGATTTGATTCTTTTTGCAAACCGGAGTTCTTAAGTTGAACTTTCTGGTCAATTCTTCTTATTTGAGTTTTGCCCATGCGTCTTTGCTTGATTGCTTATGTATGTTATTGTTTGTTTGCGATAGAATTCCCGGAGTACGAAGCGTGCTACTACGAGTCTCTAGGTTTCGCGGATCATCAGCAAGGCAAGTAACACTTTGATCATACCTCTTTCATACCCAGTTTTTATGCATTAGCTTCATCCCCAAACAATTGCATGGTTAGGATCTGAATTAAATTGTGGGTTGGGAAGTAGCTGAGGTAGTACCTATTCACCTGTTTATTATCAAACCCTGGGAGTTACTTCTACGCTATGATTATATTGCAATGCTATGCTCGTAGACGTGGATTGGGTTTGAGTGTATTCATGACAGATGTGAGATTGTTAATTAATGGTTCAACTTAAGGTGGCAACTTAAATACACATCTGGGTGGATTGAGGCACCTGGGGTACCCAGTGATTGCCTGTATTTTTTTGGAAATCCCGGGGTACCGTGTGATTCTCCTATGGACCGCCACCCAGGCTCAAAGGGATCATGAGATTATTCATACTAGAAACTTTTGTGTGCAGCCACAAGCTATTATGGGCTCTAGCATAGTTGATTAAGTCGTGTGAACTCTTACAGTGGTAGACTAGCAGATGTAGGGGATGTAGGTGGTACGGTCTACCCATCGTAAGGTGCTAACGCTTCTGAAAGACTATGTCTCGGTCATCCTTTTCTCAAACATCATGTAGTGCGAGAAATCAAACGGAGGAGATCAAGTCTTGTGGGGAAAAGTGCACAAACCTTTACAGAGTGAACAAACTAATCATGGTTAGCCATGTCCCCGGTTATGGACATCTTGAGTATCTGGTTCTTGGATTTTCATGTTGATCTCATCACTACTTAATTAATTTGATGGGTTGTTAATGATTACTTTTAATTGGGATTGAGAGGGGTTTACCTTCTCAATATTATCAACAAACTTTGTAGGTAAATAAAAATTATTCCTTTCCAGTAGGGAAAAATTGGCTTTTCGCCAAAACATATTAGCCCTACAGCCTCCACCAGCCATATATGCATGTAGTGATAACATATTTCTGTTCATTATCCTTTTGTGTTACATTGCCAGCATATTCCATGTGCTGGCCCGTTTTCGGGCTGCAACGTGTCATGTTGCAGAATTTTCAGACGACGAGTACGGAGCCTTAGGTCGTGGTCTTTCACTCAGTGATGCCGTTGGAGTTGATGGACTCACTTTATCTTCCAAGCCTTCCGCTGTTATCGTTTTAGATGGCCTTAAGCCATATTTATTGTAACAAGTTCTCTTTTGAGACATTCGATGTAATAAGTGTGTGATTGCTACTCTGTTATAAATCCTTCAAGTACTGTGTGTGTCAGCATTACCGATCCAGGGATGACACTTATGCACAGAGATCAGACTGTTTGAGGTTGGGTCGCTACAACCCTTAAGGTAAAAGGTTGGGAGGCGAAACTATAAGCCCCTATCTTTCTCTGTGTCCGATTAAAACTTTGAACCCATAAATATCACATGAGTGTTAGCAATTGTGAAAGATTAAATGATAGTTGAGTATGTGGAGTTTGCTGAATCAAAGCTCTTACATAGACCCTTCCCGAAAATAAGATGAATTGCAATTGTTTGATGACTCTGAGCACTATTTGTTAGTTTTCAAGAAAGTTTATGATCTATACTTTAACATGTGAATAGCTTGTTACTTAATCATGAAAAGTTTTATGAGATGAGCTACTGTTATGACATATAATGATGCTAGAAAAGGTGATTGAAATTATCATTGATCAAACTTGTGCACCTGCTAGCATTCACACTTCATAAATTATTTCTTTTACCATTTACCTACTCGAGGACGAGCAGGAATTAAGCTTGGGGATGCCGATACGTCTCCAACGTATCTATAATTTATGAAGTATTCATGCTATTATATTATCCATCTTAGATGTTTTATATGCATTTATATGATATTTTATATGATTTTTGGGACTAACCTATTAACCTAGAGCCCAGTGCCAGTTTCTGTTTTTCCTTGTTTTTGAGTATCGCAGAAAAGGAATACCAAACGGAGTCCAATTGACGTGCCAATTTTTAATGATTTTTTATGGAGCAAAAGAAGCCCGCGGAGTAAAAGAGTTGGGCCAGAAGAGTCCCGGGCTGTCCGCAAGGGTGGGGGCGCGCCCACCCCCCCTGGGCGTGGGCCCCTATCTCGTGGACGACCTGGAGACCCCCCTGATGTGAGACCTACGCCAAAAATTCCTATAAATACAGAAACCTCCAGAAAATAACGTAGATCGGAAGTTCCGCCGCCACAGGCCTCTATAGCCACGAGAAATCAATCTAGGCCCTCTCTGGCATCCTGCCGGAGGGGGCCATCATCACCGGAGGCCATGGAGGAGGATCCCGGAGGGGCCATCATCGCCATGAAGGCCAAGGACCAGAGGGAGAGCCTCTCCCCATCTAGGGGCAAGGCCATGAAGGAGGAAACACAAGGGGGAGAACCTCTCCTCCTCTCTCTTGGTGGCGCCGGAGTGCCATCGGGAGGGGAATCATCGCCGCGGTGATCGTCTTCATCAACATCACCATCCTCATCTCTTTTACGCGGTCCACTCTCCCGCACCCCACTATAATCCCTACTTGAACATGGTGCTTTATGCCACATATTATGATCCAATGATGTGTTGCCATCCTATGATGTTTTGAGTAGATATCCTTTGTCTTTGGGTTGATTGATGATATAGATTGGTATGAGTTGTATGTTTTATTTTGGTGTTGTCCTATTGTGCCCTCCGTGTCGCGCAAGTGTGAGGGATTCCCGCTATAGGGTGTTGCAATACGTTTGTGATTCGCTTATACTGGGTTGCTTGAGTGACAAAAGCATAAACCCGAGTAAGGGGGTTGTTGCGTATGGGATAAAGGGGACTTGATGCTTTAATGCTATGGTTGGGTTTTACCTTAATGATCTTTAGTAGTTGCGGATGCTTGCTAGAGTTCCAATCATAAGTGCATATGATCCAAGAAGAGAAAGTATGTTAGCTTATGCCTCTCCCTCATATGAAATTGCAATAGTGATTACTGGTCTTGTTAACGATTGCCTAGGATAATTCCGCACACCGATGCATCATTATTCCACACTCGCTATTTATAATATTTAGTAATATATTCTAACTTTATGATAACAACACCTATTTTTATGTTTAGCTCTCCGATATCATGCAAAGTTATCCTCTTCATACCCACAACGTAGTTTTATTTCTCATTTCTAGTTGGAAGCAAACGTTCGGTGTACGTAGAGTCGTATCAGTGGCAGATAGGACTTGAGAGAATATTGATCTTACCTTTAGCTCCTTGTGGGTTCGACACTCCATACTTATCACTTCCACCATTGGGAATTGCTACGATGATTCCCTGCACTTGGGGATTATCACATCACATGCAATCAAAATATGTGACATGATATGGCCATCATCTTGTGCTTTTGATCTCCATCTCCAAAGCATCGTCATGATCTCCATCGTCACCAGCTCGACACCTTGATCTCCATCGTTGCGTCGGGGTCGTCTCGCCAACTATTGCTTTTAGAACTATTGCTAACGCATAGCGATAAAGTAAAGCAATTACATGGCGTTTGCACTTCATACAATAAAGATACAACCCTAAGGCTCCTGCCGGTTGCCAATAAATTACAAAACATGATCATCTCATACAATAACATATATCACATCATGTCTTGACCATATCACATCACAACATACCCTGCAAAAACAAGTTAGATGTCCTCTACTTTGTTGTTGCAAGTTTTACGTGGCTGCTACGGGTTTCTAGCAAGAAACGTTCTTACCTACGGCAAAAACCACAACAGTGATTCATCAAGTTTGTTGTTTTAACCTTCTTCAAGGACCGGCCATAGTCAAAATCGATTCAACTAAAGTAGGAGAAATAGACACCCGCTAGCCACCTTTATGCAAAACTAGTTGCATGTGAGTCGGTGGAACCGGTCTCATGTGCGTGGACATGTAAGGTTGGTCCAGGCTGCTTCATCCCACAATACCGCCGAATCAAAATAAGACGTTGGTGGTAAGCAGTCTGACTATCACCACCCACAACTCTTTGTGTTCTACTCGTGCATATTATCTACGCATAGACCTGGCTCGGATGCCACTGTTGGGGAACGTTGCATGGAAAACGAAAAAAATTCTACCCACACACAATGACCTATCCTTGGAGATGCATAACAACGAGGGGGAGAGTGTGTCTATGTACCCTCGTAGACCATAAGCGGAAGCATTTAACAACACGGTTGATGTAGTCGAACTTTCTTCGCGATCCAATCGATCGAGTACCAAACGTACGACACCTCCGCGTTCAGCACACGTTTAGCTCGGTGATGACCTCCGCCTTCTTGGTCTAGCAATACGGCGAGGTAGTGGATGAGTCCCAGCAGCACGACGGCATGGTGACGGTGATGGTGAAGTGATCTTTGCAGGGCTTCGCCTAAGCACTACGAAAATATGATCGGGGGTGTAAAAGGTGGAGGGGGCGCCGCACACGGCTAGGCAATTGTCTGTTTTGTGCTAGGTGCCCCCTCCCACATATATATAGGTGGAAGGGAGAGAGGAGCAGCCAAGGGGGGCACCCAAGTAGGAGGAATCCTACTTGGGGTCTTTCCCAAGCCGCGCCCCCTTTCCTTATTTGGAGCACGGGAGGAAGGAAGGAGGAGGTGGCGCCCCCCTTCCTTTCTCTCCTTAGGAGGGAAAGGCAGGAGGGGCCACCCCTCCCCTTTCCTTCCCATTAGTGTCGGCCAGCCATGGGAGGGGCGCACCAGACCCCTTGTGGGTTGGTCTATCCCCTCCTTTGGCCCATAAGGCCCATATCTTGCAGGGGGGGTGCCCGGAACCCCTTTCGGTGACCAGATAAATTCCCGGTACGTCCCGAAACACATTCGGTGTCCAAATACCACCGTCCTATATATCAATCTTTACCTCTTGAGCATTTCAAGAATCCCCGTCATGTCTGTGGTCTCATCCGGGACTCCGAACAATATTCGGTCACCAAAACATATAACTCATATAACACTATATCGTCAACGAACGTTAAGCATGCGGACCCTACGGGTTCGAGAACTATGTATACATGACCGAGACACCTCTCTGGTCAATAACCAATAGCAGAACCTGGATGCCCATATTGGCTCCTATATATTCTAAGAAGATCTGTATCGGTCGAACTGTTATGACAACATACATAATTCCCTTTGTCCATCGGTATGTTACTTGCCCGAGATTCGATCGTCGATAATCACAACGCGCAAATTTGACCCCTCAAACCTGTACGGATGCATTCAGTCAGCGTCGATGTGTGTATATTTTGAGCTTCTATTTGTCCATGCGCACAACCGTGCTTCTTATTTTTCTCCTTATATGTCTGGCCAGAGCATTTACAGTCATGCATCTCAAACCCGTCTTAAACACCCGGACAAATGGCCAGGTCACTAACTAGTCACGAAAATGTGACCTAGATGGCCACCTTAAAAGGGCCTCAAACGCCCGAGCTGGCTAGCAGCCCTCATATCCAGCCCAAATATGGGGCCAATATGGGGGCACCCGGGCGTGTCCGCCACGTCGGTCCCAGCCCATGCTGGCACACCCGACCCCACATATATTCCTCCCCATCAGCTCGCTGTACCAAACCTAGCCACTTCACTCCACTCCCTTACACTCCCCTTCACCACCCAAGCTTCTGTCTGGTGCTCTCAGGCCTTCTCCGGCATGGCGGGCAACGGGTCTGACACCGATCAGTCTGGATCCGTCTACTGGGGTGTCATTCCGTGCGGGTTGGAGGAGACAATGACCATCCTCATTGCACTCCGCCGCTGTCGGGAAGACAGCGCCCGACCGATGGCAGGATCTGTCCGGTGCGACTCCATAGCATCGACACATCAGGCGCTCGGATCCTCTGGGGCTGGATCATCGCGGCCCCGGGAGCTTCAAATCTCCCCTTCCCCATCACCGGTCTGGCGGAGTATGAGTCCCGTTGGGACCGGTGTACCCATCGTGAGAAGGAGAGGGTAAGGGTGGTTGATGCGGCAGCACGCGCGACCGTAAAGGAGGAAGCCATCCGCGCCCTTATTGTAAAGAAGCGGCAACGGAGGAACACGTGCGCCCTCGTCTGAGAGCATAATTAGGCGGTTGATACGTCTCCGTCGTATCTATAATTTTTATTGTTTCATGCCAATATTCTACAACTTTCATATACTTTTGGCAACATTTTATATTATTTTTAGGACTAACATATTGATCCAGTGCCCAGTGCTAGTTCCTGTTTGTTGCATGTTTTTTCTTTCGTAGAATATCCATACCAAACAAAGTCCAAACGTGATAAAAATTTATCAAAGATTTATTTTGGAATATACGTGATTTTTGGGAAGAAGAATCAATGCAAGATGGTGCATGAGGTGGCCACAAGGCACCAGGCCGCGACATGGTCGCTTGTGAGAACCTCGTAGGTCAGTTGCTGCCCTTCTTTCACCGCAAGAAAGATAATATCCGGAAAAAATAGGGTTAAAATTTCAGCCCAATCGGAGTTACGGGTCTCTCGGAATTTAAGAAACAGTTTTCGGCCAGAAAATAGCAACGTGAAACAGAAGAGAACAAAGAGAGAGAGAGAGAGAGATCCAATGTCGGAGGGGCTCCTGCCCCTTCGCTGCCATGACGGCCGTGGACCAGAGGGGGAACTCTACTCCCATCTAGCTAGGGGGGCAAGGAAGAATAAGGAGGGGGATCTCTCTCTCTCTCTCTCTCTCTCCCGGTGGCATCGGAATGGCGCCGGGCCAATCATCGTGATGGCGATCTACACCAACAACTTCGCCACCGTTATCACCAACTCCCCCTCTATGCAGCGGTGTAACCCCTCCATTCCCACTGCAATTCTCTACTTAAACATGGTGCTCAACACTATATATTATTATCCAATGATATGTGGTTATCCTATGATGTTTGAGTAGATATGTTTTGTCCTATGGGTTGATTGATGATCATGACTGGTTTGAGTTGTATATTTTATTTTGGTGTTGTCCTATGGTGCCCTCCATGTCGCGCAAACGTGAGGGATTTCCTTTTTAGGGTGTTGCAATACGTTCATGATTCGCTTGTGGTGGGTGGCTAGAGTGACAGAAACTTATACCCGAGTAAGGGGGTTGTTGCGTATAGGATAAAGAGGACTCGATACTTAATGCCATGGTTGGGTTATACCTTAACGATCTTTGGTAGTTGCGGATGCTTGATAGAGTTCCATCATCAGTGCATATGATCCAAGTACGGAAAGTATGTTAACTCATGCCTCTCCCTCATATATTATTGTAATAATGATTACTGGTCTAGTTATTGATTGCCTATAGACAATAATTTTCTTGTGTTACAAAAGCTATCTACTAAACAACTAACTTTTATTATCTTGCAAATTACTCGTAGTTTTATTCTCACTAAGTATATCTAGTTTTATTCTTGCAAACCTATCCTATAACCTACAAAACAGTTTCATACTTGTTCTGGGTAAAGCGAATGTTAAGCGTGCGTAGAGTTGTATCGGTGGTCGATAGAACTTGAAGGGAATATAAATCCTACCTTTAGCTCCTCGTGGGGTTTGACACTCTTATTTATCAAAAAAGCTACACTTGATCCCCTGCACTTGTGGGTTATCGTCCATGCCATGGCTGGACTACCACCCAAGGAGGAGAAGGAGGACAACGATGGGACGGACAACTCCGGCGACGAGTAGATCCAGCTCGATCACTACTACGTCTTCAATTGGTACTTTCGCGAGAAGGACGACAACGGCGCCGGGAAGGGCAAGGGCAACCGTGGATAATCTTGTCCACCATAACCAAACATGCCAAATTTTGGTAATCCGATGGCATGTTATGATGTAGTAGCCGGACGATGCGTGTAATACATCGTTATATAGTTGCATGGGTTTGTATGGATTTGAGGTATGCTAATTGAGGTGTTCGGTTGCGAGAAGGGAAATTTGAGACTTGACCGATCAGTGTCCGCGGATGTGCCCGAGCGTTTGAGGTGTCGGATTTGCCAAGTCCGGCTCTAGATGCTCTCACATGCACATGATTGGTGTGGACAAAGAGAGAGAAAATAAAGAAAAATATAAAGAAAGAGAAAAGGTGGTCCATGTGGGTCAAATCCTATGTGGCACTGCCTGGACACATATGAGTCCGAACATTCTTTATATCCTCCCCATATATGTTTTGAGTATGAGAATTTGCGGGCAACCCAGACATATGAGAGCAAAGTGGGGGGTTCGGTTGGGTGCAGTGGCCGGGCGGCATTTGGGAAGTATTTGAGTGGACCGTTCGTAGATAATCTAAGGGCAACTTCAGCCTTGTACATCAATCCCCCTCCCCCTAAATGTCTAGATAATGCAGTCAAAGCACTTTTTACCAGTCAACATCGTGCATCAAATGTCCGTGACATGGTCCGTGTGTCTAAAATTCTTCAAACGGGAAACAAACTCTCTTTTTCAGAGGTTCCAGAAATGAACTCACCTTTTTCTCAAAATCTCACAAAAGTTTTATTACGGCATCTCACAGGGATGAATACAAGGTCGTTGGGATTGCCTAACCAAACTTGGTGGCCAAATCCTAGGGATAAAGTATACTTTGCGAGCTTATGAGCCTCATCATTTGAGGTTCAAAATTCATGGCTAAAGATACAAGCAAAAAAATCTCTAGTCCAGCTATTATTTCTCGAAGTATGGCACCAAAATAAGCTCCACTTCCTTGTTTTATCACATCAACTGCCACCTTGCAATCCAAAGTAACCAAATTCTTGGGACATAAAGATCAGTAGCAAGAGCTTCAAACTCATGGGATGGGGAGTTCGCACGCACAAATGATAGGTATCACCCAGCAAGCGCTAGGGGCAAACCGCTCACTGCAATACGAGCGAGAACCGGCCCAGTAGCGCTCGCTACGGGCATTCGTATAGGTTTGGTTCGGGCGCGATTGTTTCGATCTTAGGGTTTGAGTTTTCCAAAAAAGATCTTTTTATTATGTTTTCCTGCATGGTTTTCTTTGTTTTTTTCTCTTCATGTTTTGTGTTTATGTTTTCTTTTTTATATTCTTTTTTGATTCCAGAACGTTTTTTAATTCACAAAAAAGTAAAATCCACAAACTCTATCAGATTTTCTAATATTTTTCAAATTTGTGAACATTTTTTAAATCACAATTTTTTAATTCATGAACACTTTTTGAATTCACGAACCTATCTTTTGAGTTTCCATGATTTTCTTTCAAATTTGTGTTTTAAAAAAATAAAAAAATGAGCCCGTGAATATTTTTTTGAACCCATGAACATTTTTCTAGTTTGTGAACAATTCTTCGAGTTGCATGAATGTTTTTCAAATTTGTGTTCATTTTTTGACTCGGGAACATTTTATTAACTTTGCATAGACTATTTGCAATTCGCAAACATTTTTAAAATATCCGACTTGTTTCGAATTTGTAAACTATTTTGCATCCATGAACTTTTTTGAATCCGCGAACATTTTTTCGGGTTCTCATGAACTTTTCAAATTCATGATTTTTTGAATTCACAAACATTTTTTAATCCATTAATTTTTATTATTTCATGAACATTTTCTTAAAACTATGTGAACATTTTCTTGAGTCTGCGAGAATTTTTTTGAATCCGCGAACTTTTTTGAATTTGTGAACATTTCGAGGAAGATTTTTTTCATTTTTAAATAAAACCATGAAGGGAAACTGGTGAAAGAAGGTTCTAGAATATTCCGAAAATCATAGAGACAGAAAAGGAAGCATGTTTGACCAATTTTCATGTGTGGCAGATGGCATGCACAATGGGCATGCCGACCTAGACCAGTTGTACGGGACACAGATATACGACGCGACGCACCGTATTGCTCGATAAGAGTGACCTACAGGACCGTCCGTCCGAACGCCCTCTACGTTTTATTAGGCAAACTCGCAAGATTTATTAAGACGCCACAATGTTTATAGGGCCGAATAAAAGATCTCCGGACTGGCCTAACCAAGCATGTCATCAAACCCTTAGTGAAAGTGTGTGCTTTGCGAGATTGTGAGCCTCGATATTCGAGGTTCGAAACTCATGACTAGAGAAACCAAAATCAAAAGCTCTAACCCTATCTATAATTGCATGTATACCTACTGTTGGGGAACGTAGTATTTCAAAAAAAATCTACGATAACGCAAGATCTATCTAGGAGAAGCATATCAATGAGTGGGGAGAGTGTGTCCACGTACCCTCGTAGACCGAAAGCGGAAGCGTTAAGTAACGTGGTTGATGTAGTCGAACGTCTTCATGATCCAACCGATCAAGTACCGAACGCACGACACCTCCGCGATCTGCACACGTATAGCTCGGTGATGTCCCTCGAACTCTTGATCCAGCTGAGGCCGAGGGAGAGTTTCGTCAGCACGACGGTGTGGTGACGGTGATGATGAAGTTACCGGCGCAGGGCTTTGCCTAAGCATTGCAACGATATGACCGAGGTGTGTTTCTGTGGAGGGGGGCACCGCACACGGCTAAGAGAAACTTTTGTGTGCCTTTGGGTGCCCCCCTCCCATGTATATAAAGGGGGGAGGGAGGAGGACGCCGGCCAGGGGAGGAGGCGCGCTATGGGGGGGGGCAATCCTACTCCAAGTAGGATTCGCCCCCCTTTCCTATTCCAACAAGGAGAAGGGGGAAGGAGAGGGAGGAGAGAAGGAAAGGGGGGCCGCCCCCCCTAGTCCAATTTGGTTTGGGCTAGGGCGGCGCGCGCCACACCTTGGCCTGCCTCCTTTCTTCCACCAATAGGCCCATGAGGCCCAATAACCCCCTAGGGGGTTCCGGTAACCCCCCGGTACTCCGGAAAATATCTGATACACCTCGGAAGTATTACGGTGTCCGAATATTGTCTTCCAATATATCAATCTTTATGTATCGGCCATTTCGAGACTCCTCGTCATGTCCGTGATCTCATCTCGGACTCCGAACTACCTTCGATACATCAAAACACATAAACTCATAATACCGATCGTCATCGAACGTTAAACGTGCAGACCCTATGGGTTCGAGAACTATGTAGACATGACCGAGACTCATCTCCGGTCAATAACCAATAGCGAAACCTGGATGCTCATATTGGCTCCCACATATTGTACGAAGATCTTTATCGATCAAATCGCATAACAACATACGTTGTTCCCTTTGTCATCGGTATGTTACTTGCCTGAGATTCGATCGTCGATATCACTATACCTAGTTCAATCTCGTTACGGCAAGTCTCTTTACTCGTTCCGTAATGCATCATCCCGTAACTAACTTATTAGTTACATTGCTTGCAAGGCTTATAGTGATGTGCATTGCCGAGAGGGCCCAGAGATACCTCTCCGATACACGGAGTGACAAATCCTAATCTCGATCTATGTCAACCCAACAAACACCTTCGGAGACATCTGTAGAGCATCTTTATAATCACCCAGTTACGTTGTGACGTTTGATAGCACACAAGGTGTTCATCCGGTATTCGGGAGTTGCATAATCTCATAGTTAGAGGAACATGTATAAGTCATGATGAAAGCAATAGCAATAAAACTAATTGATCATTATGCTAAGCTAACGGATGGGTCTTGTCCATCACATCATTCTCTAATGATGTGATCCCGTTCATCAAATGACAACACATGTCTATGGCCAGGAAAAATAACCATCTTTGATTAACGAGCTAGTCAAGTAGAGGCATACTAGGGACACTCTGTTTTGTCTATGTATTCACACATGTACTAAGTTTCCGGTTAATACAATTCTAGCATGAATAATAAAAATTTATCATGATATAAGGAAATATAAATAACAACTTTATTATTGCCTCTAGGGCATATTTCCTTCAGTCTCCCACTTGCACTAGAGTCAATACTCTAGTTCACATCGCCATGTGATTTAACACCAATAGTTCACATCACCATGTGATTAGTTCACATCGCCATGTGACTAATATCCAAAGGGTTTTACTAGAGTCAATAATCTAGTTCACATCACTATGTGATTAACACCCAAAGAGTACTAAGGTGTGATCATGTTTTGCTTGTGAGAGAAGCTTAGTCAATGGGTCTGTCATATTCAGAGCTGTATGTATTTTGCAAATTTTCTATGTCTACAATGCTCTGCATGGAGCTATTCTAGCTAATTGCTCCCACTTTCAATATGTATCCAAATTGAGACTCAGAGTCATCCGGATCAGTGTAAAAGCTTGCATCAGCGTAACTCTTTACAACGAACTCTTTATCACCTCCATAACTGAGAAATATCTCCTTAGTCTTCTAAGGATAATTTTGACCGCTGTCAAGTGATCCACTCATGGATCAGTATCATACCCCCTTGCCAAACTCATGGCAAGGTACACAATAGGTTTGGTACACAGCATAGCATACTTTATAGAACCTATGGCAGAGGCATAGGGAATGACTTTCATTCTCTTTCTATTTTCTGCTGTGGTCATGTTTTGATTCTTACTCAACTTTACACCTTGCAATACAGGCAAGAACTCCTTCTTTGACTGTTCCATTTTGAACTACTTCAAAAATCTTGTCAAGGTATGTACTCATTGAAAAATCTTTCAAGCGTCTTGATCTATCTCTATAGATCTTGATGCCCAATATGTAAGCAGCTTCACCGAGGTCTTTCTTCGAAAAACTCCTTTCAAACACTCCTTTATGCTTTCCAGAAAATTCTACATCATTTCCGATCAACAATATGTCATTCACATATACTTATCAAAAAGGTTGTAGTGCTCCCACTCACTTTCTTGTAAATACAGGCTACACCGCAAGTCTGTATAAAACTATATGCTTTGATCAACTTATCAAAGCGTATATTCCAACTCCGAGATGCTTGCACCAGTTCGTAGATGGATCGCTGGAGCTTGCACATTTTGTTAGCACCTTTAGGATTGACAAAACCTTCTGATTGTATCATATACAACTCTTCTTTAATAAATCCATTAAGGAATGCAGTTTTGATATCCATTTGTAAAATTTCATAAAGTGTGGCAATTGCTAACATGATTCGGACAGACTTTAAGCATCGATATGACTGAGAAAATCTCATCACAGTCAACATCTTGAACTTGTCAAAAACCCTTTTCGACAAGTCGAGCTTTGTAGATAGTAACACTACTATCAGCGTCCGTCTTCCTCTTGAAGATCCATTTATTCTAAATGGCTTGCCGATCATCGGGCAAGTCCACCAAAGTCCACACTTTGTTCTCATACATGGATTCTATCTCAGATTTCTTGGACTCAAGCCATCTATCGGAATCTGGGCTCATCATCACTTCCTCATAGTTCGTAGGTTCATCATGGTCTAGTAACATAACTTCCAGAACAGAATTACCATACCACTCTGGTGCGGATCGTACTCTAGTTGACCTACGAGGTTCGGTAGTAACTTGATCTGAAGTTTCATGATCATCATCATTAACTTCCTCACTAATTGGTGTAGGCATCACTGGAACTGATTTCAGTGATGAGCTACTTTCCAATTCGAGAGAAGGTACAATTACCTCATCAAGTTCTACTTTCCTCCCACTCACTTCTTTCGAGGGAAACTCCTTCTCTAGAAAGGATCCACTCTTAGCAATAAAGATCTTGCCTTCGGATATGTGATAGAAGGTGTACCCAACATTTTCTTTTGGGTATCCTATGAAGACGCACTTCTCCGATTTGGGTTTGAGCTTATCAGGCTGAAACTTTTTCACATAAGCATCGCAACCCCAAACTTTAAGAATAGGTTTCTTGCTAAACCATAGTTTATACGGTGTCGTCTCAACGGATTTTTAGACGGTGCCCTATTTGACGTGAATGCAGTTGTCTCTAATGCATAAGCCCAAAACGATAGTGGTAAATCGGTAAGAGACATCATAGATTGCACCATATCTAATAAAGTACGGTTACGACGTTCGGCACACCATTACACTGTGGTGTTCCAGGTGGCGTGAGTTGCGAAACTATTCCACATTGTTTCAAATGAAGGCCAAACTCGTAACTCAAATATTCGCCTCCGCGATCAGATCATAGAAACTTTATTTTCTTGTTACGATGATTCTCAACTTCACTCTGGAATTCTTTGAACTTTTCAAATGTGTCAGACTTGTGTTTCATTAAGTAGATATACCCATATCTGCTCAAATCATCTGTGAAGGTTAAAAAATAACGATACCCGCCGCGAGCCTCAACACTCATCGGACCGCATACATCAGTATTTATTATTTGCAATAAGTTAGTGGCTCGCTCCATTGTTCCGGAGAACGGAGTCTTAGTCATCTTACCCATGAGGCATGGTTCGCAAGCATCAAATGATTCATAATCAAGTGATTTCAAAAGTCCATCCGCATGGAGTTTCTTCATGCGCTTTACACCAATATGACCTAAACGGCAGTGCCACTAGTATGTTGCACTATCATTATCAACTTTGTATCTTTTGGCATCAATATCGTGAATATGTGTATCACTACAATCGAGATTCAATAAACCATTCACCTTGGGTGTATGACCACAGAAGGTTTTATTCATGTAAACAGAATAATAATTATTCTTTGACTTAAATGAATAACCGTATTACAATAAATATGATCAAATCATATTATGCTCAACGCAAACACCAAATAACATTTATTTTAGGTTCAACACTAATCCCGAAGGTAAGGGAATGTGCGATGGTGATCTTATCAACCTTTGGAATCATTTCCAACACACATCGTCACCTCGCCCTCAACTAGTCTTTGTTCATTTTGTAACTCCTGTTTTGAGTTACTAATCATAGCAACTGAACCAGTATCAAATACCCAGGGGCTACTATGAACACTAGTAAAGTACACATGTATATCATATATACTTTTGTTCACTTTGCCATCCTTATTATCCGCCAAGTATTTGGGGCAGTTCCGCTTCCAGTGACCATTTCCTTTGCAGTAGAAGCACTCGGTTTCAGGCTTGGGTCTAGCTTTGGGCTTCTTCATGGGAGTGGCAACTTGCTTGCCATTCTTCTTGAATTTCCCTTTCTTTCCCTTGCCCTTTTACTTGAAACTAGTGGTCTTGTCAACCATCAACATTTGATGCTTTTCTTGATTTCTACCTTCGTCGATTTTAGTATGCTCGGGAACCATTTTCGTCATCCCTTGCATATTATAGTTCATCACGAAGTTCCAGTAACTTGGTGATAGTGACTAGAGAACTCTGTCAATCACTATCTTATCTGGAAGATTAACTCCCACTTGATTCAAGCGATTGTAGTACTCAGACATTCTGAGCACATGCTCACTGGTTGAGCTATTCTCCTCCATCTTGTAGGCAAAGTACTTGTCAGAGGTCTCATACCTCTCGACTCGGGCATGAGTCTGAAATACAAATTTCAGCTCTTGGAACATCTTATATGCTCCGTGGCGTTCAAAACATTTTGAAGTCCCGGTTCTAAGCCGTAAAGCATGCCGCACTAAACTATCAAGTATTCATCATACCGAGCTTGCCAAATGTTCATAACGTCTGCATCTTCTCCTGCAATAGGTCTGTCACCTAGCGGTGCATCAAGGACATAATTCTTCTGTGCAGCAATGAGGATAATCCTCAGATCACGGACCCAGTTCGCATCATTGCTACTATCATCTTTCAACTTATTTTTCTCTAGGAACATATCAAAAAATAAAATAAAACAGGGGAGCTATACACGAGCTATTGATCTACAACATAGATATGCAAAAACTATCAGGACTAAGTTCATGATAAATTAAAGTTCAATTAATCATATTACTTAAGAACTCCCACTTAGATAGACATCCCTCTAGTCATCTAAATGATCACGTGATCCATATCAACTAAACCATGTCCGATCATCACATGAGATGGAGTAGTTTTCAATGGTGAGCATCACTATGTTGATCATATCTCCTATATGATTCACGCTCGACCTTTCGGTCTCAGTGTTCCGAGGCCATATCTGCATATGCTAGGCTCGTCAAGTTTAACCCGAGTATTTTGCGTGTGCAAAACTGGCTTGCACCCGTTGTATGTGAACGTAGAGCTTATCACACCCGATCATCACGTGGTGTCTCGGCACGACGAACTATAGCAACGGTGCATTCTCAGGGAGAACACTTATACCTTGAAATTTAGTGAGGGGTCATCTTATAATGCTACCGCTGTACTAAGCAAAATAAGATGAATAAAGGATAAACATCACAAGCAATCAAAAAAAGTGATATGATATGGCCATCATCATCTTGTGCCTTTGATCTCCATCTCCAAAGCACCGTCATGATCACCATCATCACCGGCTTGACACCTTGATCTCCATCATAGCATCGTTGTCGTCTCGCCAACTATTGCTTCAATGACTATCGCTACCGCTTAGTGATAAAGTAAAGCAATTACATGGCGATTGTATTTCATACAATAAAAGCGACAACCATAAGGCTCCTGCCAGTTGCCGATAACAGTTACAAAACATGATCATCTCATACAACAATTTATATCTCATCACGTCTTGACCATATCACAACACAGCATGCCCTGCAAAAACAAGTTAGACATCCTCTACTTTGTTGTTGCAAGTTTTACGTGGCTGCTACGGGCTTCTAGCAAGAACCGTTCTTACCTACGCATCAAAACCACAACGATTTTTCGTCAAGTGTGATGTTTTAACCTTCAACAAGGACCGGGCGTAGTCAAACTCGATTCAACTAAAGTTGGAGAAATAGACACCAGCCAGCCACCTGTGTGCGAAGCACGTCGGTAGAACCAGTCTCATGAACGCGGTCATGTAATGTCGGTCCGGGCCGCTTCATCCAACAATACCGCCGAATCAAAGTAAGACGTTGCTGGTAAGCAGTATGACTATTGTCGCCCACAACTCTTTGTGTTCTACTCGTGCATATAACATCTACGCATAGACCTGGCTCGGATGCCACTGTTGGGGAACGTAGTATTTCAAAAAAATTCCTACGATCACGCAAGATCTATCTAGGAGAAGCATAGCAACGAGTGGGGAGAGTGTGTCCATGTACCCTCGTAGACCGAAAGCGGAAGCATTAAGTAACGCGGTTGATGTAGTCGAACGTCTTCATGATCCAACCGATCAAGTACCGAACGCACGACACCTCCACGATCTGCACACATACAGCTCGGTGACGTCCCTCGAACTCTTGATCCAACTGAGGCCGAGGGAGAGTTTCGTCAGCACGACAGCGTGGTGACGGTGATGATCAAGTTACCGGCGCAGGGCTTCGCCTAAGCACTGCAACGATATGATAGAGGTGTGTTTCTATGGAGGGGGGCACCGCACACGGCTAAGAGAAACTTTTGTGTGACTTTGGGGTACCCCCTCCCACGTAAATAAAGGGGGAGGGAGGAGGAGGCCAGCCAGGGGAGGAGGCGCGCCATGGCGGGCAATCCTACTCCAAGTAGGATTCGGCCCCCCCTTTCCTATTCCAACAAGGAGAAGGGGGAAGGAGAGGGAGGAGAGAAGGAAAGGGGGGCCGGCCCCCCTAGTGCAATTTGGTTTGGGCTAGGGGGGCGTGCGCCACACCTTGACCTGCCTCCTTTCTTCCACCAATAGGCCCATGAGGCCAATAACCCCCCACGGGGGTTCCGGTAACCCCCCAGTACTCCAGAAAATATCCGATACACCTAGGAAGTATTCCGGTGTCCGAATATAGTCTTCCAATATATAAATCTTTATGTCTCAACCATTTCGAGACTCCTCGTCATGTCCGTGATCTCATCCGGGTCACCAAACTACCTTCGACATCAAAACACATAAACTCATAATACAAAATCGTCATCGAACGTTAAGCGTGTGGACCCTAGGGGTTCGAGAACTATGTAGACATTACCGAGACATCTCTCCAGTCAATAACCAACAGCGGAACCTGGATGCTCATATTGGTTCCTACATCTTCTATGAAGATCTTTATCGGTCAAACCGTAATGAAAACATACATTGTTCCCTTTGTCATCGGTATGTTACTTGCCCGAGATTCGATCGTCGGTATCACTATACCTAGTTCAATCTCGTTACCGGCAAGTCTCTTTACTCGTTCTATAATGCATCATCCCGTAACTAACTTATCACTACTGCAGGATGCTGCTAACGCGACACTACGATCAGACACCCTTCGACGAAACTGTGTGCGAGGCAATAATCGCAAACGGTGGTGTAAAAAACCGTCAAAGAAGGTGCAAAACGTTTGCGATAGAGGATGCATCAAACACGGTTCCGATTTTAGTTGCGTGTGCGATGCAGGGCATACGATTCAGCTCAATTAACTGTTTGCGATGAGGAGGAACAAAAGAAACGGGCAGCCAGATGAAGGTGTGTGCAATGTACAACATACGGTTCACTCGGATGAACTGTTCGTGATTAGGCAACACAAAACAAACGGTCTGCTCGATCAAGGTGTGTGCGATGTACAACATACGGTTCACTCGGAAGAACTGTTTGTGATTAGGCAAGAGAACAGAAACGGTTCAATATAACAAGATGTGTGTGATACGCGGCAAACAAGTCTGTAATCAGAAATGTTCGCGAAGACCGATAATAACACGGACGATTGCTTCTAATATGACGTATGTGATATGCTCTGTCTACAGAAAATCTATTGGCCATTGTGGGACGGGCGGTCATCCGGATACGCCATAAGGATGCGAAGAGGCATTCCTACCAGCAAGGACTAGTTGTTCCACCAGTAGCTCATGTAAGAAAACTATCAAGTTAAGTGTGCTCAGGCTGGACCAGCCATGAGATGGGTGACTGGATGGGAAGTTCTGTTGATGTTAAATTAACTGATGGGATGGGTCATTTTGGTCAAATGACCGAAATGACCCATTCCCTCAGCTAATTTAACCTCGAGGTCGTTGTTTTTTTAACACATGTTAAAGAAGGTCTACCGCAAACGCTTGCTAGTATATCGCATTTCCTC
Source organism: Aegilops tauschii subsp. strangulata (assembly GCF_002575655.3). Classification (NCBI taxonomy): domain Eukaryota; kingdom Viridiplantae; phylum Streptophyta; class Magnoliopsida; order Poales; family Poaceae; genus Aegilops; species Aegilops tauschii. Next base: position 316,702,945 of record NC_053037.3, on the reverse strand, counting down.
ACCTGTTTACCGCATTACTTTTTGACAATGTGCGATACGTGGCATACAGTTCATCCATCCGACCTGTTTGTGATGGAATAGGCCGTGTGTGTTGTGGGCAAACGCTTGCTAGTATTCTACTGTTTGGGATTGATGAATTCATCACCGACGGGTTCCCTAGTGTGGTCCGTGTTCATCTGATCATCATCGACTTCTTGTGCTAGCTCAATTTTCCTTCTATGCTAAGTTTCCATTAATTGATGGCATTTTATGAACACGCCACCATTTCCCGCCATTTCCTCACCTGTTTCCCGCCACCCTGCTCTATTGCGCATAGGCAACGCGCGACGCACGGAGGCGACAAGCGCAGCCTGTAGCACATCCACTTTTTCCAAGCATGCCAACCCACCAAAGCGTCGCCTCTGCCATCAACCTCGTCGACAAGGAAAACGAGCAGGCGCCACGGCCCGTCGAGGTCGAGGCGCTCCCCGGCAACGCGATGGACGATGCCGTGATGTGCGTCATCGCCAGGGTTGAGCAGACCTTTGGCGCATGGCGCTTGAGCGCCACGGATCAAGATAGGCATGTCAGCACCGACAAGCTGCAGCTCGCCGCACAACATGATCGATGGCGCGCCGCAGAGTAAGCTAGGCGCGTCCGCGCCGATAGGCTGCGGCTCGCCGCACAGCGAGACTGTTGGAGCGCCGCAGAGCGAGAGGCACGGCGCGCCGCACAGCAAGAGCGGATCCATCGGTGCTTGCCTGCTGTCGACACGGCGTCGCAGCTGGGTACACATCCCATTAGTACCGCCATTCCTCGCCAGGAATGGGCAGAGGCCCTCAGTGCCGTACTTGCACCAGAGGCCGTCCACGCCGTACTTGCACCGGACGCCCGCCGTGCCGTTCGCATGGGTGCCGCTGTTCGCCTTGTCCATGGCCCGCTGGATGCCAACGCGCTGGTCCGTAGGCTCGACCGCCTCCTTGGCCCAGGTGTCCACCTGGGCGCAGTAGAGGAACATGGCCGTCACATCCTCGAGCTGGTGATCTCCGACGAAATAGCCAACTTGGAGCTCGAGATCGCGCTCCAGATGTACCACAAGCGTGTCGATCGCTTGGACGAACGCCTGTGTGACACCCAATTTTTTTTTATTTGGCTTTTTCAAACTTTTATTTGATTTGAGGGGTGTTATTTAAAATTTTCTTCTAAAGAACTCTTCCTCTCAAAAACTTTCTTTTATGAAAAATGTTTTGTTTGGATTCACCCAAGACTTGATTTTGGTCTTGGAGGTTTTTCCATCTTATGTGGACTCAAACCCCAAATGTTTTTCATTTGGGAAATTTCTTTTGAAAATCTTTTAAAATAGCCCTATGGCATTTGGAGTGATCCTTTCCCCTTTTCAAAATCTCTTCTTGCCATGACATGAGTGGAAATCCCCTCCCAAAAGCCATTCCCCATCTTTGTGTCAAGTTATACTTCAAATCCAGCAAGTTGAACCTCCCCATATATTTTCTTCCATTTAAAATAATTTTTGCCTTCTATTTTGACCCTTGGAGGTTTTCAAAGGAACTACCATTTCTACTTTGAGTTTGGCCTCCAAACAAGTTTCCTTGGCTAGTCCTTAGAGCCCTCAACCAAGATCCATGAAGATCCACTGGTCTCCAGTTCAAATATTTCAAATTGTACTTGCTGCAAGTTTGGACCATATTTGCCAAATTTGATGAAATTCATTTGAATTCTCCTCCTAAAAATCTGAGAAAATTCAGGCAGCCTCTGGGTGCATTGAGAGGTCACCTCACCAAGTCCCAGCTCCAGAATTTTTTTTCTTCATGCCAAATCATTTCGTCGAGCACTTGAAGGGCACTGTTTCTATCAGGTTCAGAAGTTCAGTTAACAGTTTCAGTGCGCACTGTCGTTTTCTTCAGAAACCGTTCTCGATCTCGCCAGTACCCCGGTGGCGCCTTGCTCCCTGTTCCCTCCTTCTTATCCCTGCGCCACACGATCGCCTGGAGGCTTGCGGGCGTCGGCGACGAGCAGGAGGAGGTGCGCCACCCCGTGAGCGACGGCAGCAGCGGCTTTTGCGGCTGCCAGAGAGGCGCAGCGTTGGACGGCGCCGTCCAGCGCCGCCCAAGCCACCCGAGGCCGCCGCGTGGCCATCCACTCACCCGTGCACGCTGCCGTCCGTCGTCGTGAACTGCTAGGCGCGGAGCGCGCTCCCTGCCGCCGTCGTGCCCGTATGGCCGCCCCGTCGAGGATCGGCGCATTACGCCTAGCCCGACCAAAGTTTAGTGGGGGAACGGCACCAATGATCCTCCCTGATGGTGCCTAGCCGCTTAAACCCCCTGCCCAACCTCTGCCTCGCCGTAATCGCTCGCCGGAGCTACCCCGTTCACGGCCACCCCCTCGGATCGCCTATAAAAGGAGGCCCCAAGCTCGAACTCGAACCCACACCACCTCTGCACTCCACCAATACCACGCCAAGCCACTGGAAGAGCCCCGAGAGAGCCTTCTTCTCCAACTCCGGCCGCCTCGACCCGCCACGGGACCCAGCTCGATTTGCTCCCGTGCGTGCACCTCTACCCCTCAGCTCTAGCCAGTAGCTTCCTAGTGCATCCACTCTCCTGACCCGCGCTTCAATTTGGAGTTTGCAGCACCCACCGGAGTTCTCCACCATCGCCCAAATCACCGTCCGCCGGAGAAAGTGTCGCCGTCAACGTGGTGCTCTCCGACGGCCAAGTCCACCACCCACCGACGCGGAAGAACACCCTGAACATCTTGGTACCCTCCGATCTCCCTGCCTCGCCGTGGTTCAACGCCGGCGACCACCGCAGCCTTCGGGCGCCGGCGAAGTTTTAAACCTGACGTGTGGGACCCCCCCCCCCGTCAGCCTCTCTTCTGTTTCCCTCTCGAACCGTTTTCTGATGGCGCCTTCGGGCAAAATGCGTTTTCTCTTTGGGCTGGCGCATTTCTTTCCGAATCGTTTTCTGTTTTCTCAGTTAAGTCCCTGGTTCTTTTCTGTTTCATCACAGATCAGTCCCTAGACTAAAACCCTTATATCTTTTTAATAAAAGATGATTTTTGATTGATTCTTTTTCTGTCAGGCTTATATTTTTGTCTAGTTTTTTATAGTATTTATTTGGAATATTTTTGGAACAATTTTTATGCACGCGATGATTTTTCACGTTAGTATACGGTTTCGTTATACCGTAGGTTCCGGAGGAGGTGACGGAGCCGCGAACTTCGCCGAGCTAGACTCCGACTTCTCCGAACCAGGCAAGCATGTTTGAACCTTTGATATGATAGGTGTTTTGCATGTTTGCTTGAATGGTTGTGCATGGCATATGAGCATCGGTGAGTATCTCGTTGCATGCAAGGCAACTATCTGCGTGTTCCGAAGTTACCGTGATCTTTGATGAGAGATGACATGATCATGTGGTGACATGAAAGGTAGTAAGATGGTATTGTTGTAGCATGCCAGTCTTCGTCATCCGATAAACTCCTACGTTAACGTGGACTGAGCCACGTTACCGTCCCTTCCTTTTCGTGCTGCCACATGTTTTCTGCAAAGAATGCGGTTTAGTAAGTTGTTAACCTCTTTCCTTGTACACACCAAATAGAGGGGCCGGGATGAGGGTTCCATGGCCCTGGATTAAAGCCAATCATCCGGTCAGGGGGCATGGGTGTTTCCGGTTGGCACCGAGAGGGGGGCAAACCTTAGAGCGCGCGGTATAAATTTGATCCCATGCTACGCGAGGTTGTAGCCTCCCCGTCTCAAGGTTTTTCTTGAACGCTGCCGAGGGTGATTCCTGGCATCGGAATGTTGAATGGGTGTGTACTGGTTAGATGTGTTTCTCCTAAAACACCATAAACGGAACTAGTCCCTTGTGACTACTGAAATCCGTTGGCTGTGGTTAAATAGTACAAACTCTGCAGAGTCAAATCTTTCCGAGTCATCGTGTCCATGGTCAAGGACCGTGGCCAACTTATCCATATCCATGTCAGTTCCTATGTCAGTCTCCATGGTAAATCCCCGGTGAACAAGTTCGAGTGGTAAACCCGGTTAAATTGTTATTCCTGTGGATGGACTAACCTTTTATTTGTCTCATACCTGAAATGATTTACATTCTTGAGCTACTGAGTTATTAAGTTATGATATAAGCCCTTTATGTGATGTCGCTCAGACGTCCGACTGTGGCACTCTTGTCTTTTACTTTCAATATAAGCCCTTTATGTGATGTCGCTTAGACGTCCGACTGTGGCACTCCTGTCTTTTACTTTTGATATAAGCCCTTTATGTGATGTCGCTCAGACGTCTGACTGTGGCACGCTCGTTATTTACTTTTGATATAAGCCCTTTATGTGATGCCGCTCAGACGTCCGACTGTGGCACGTACTGTCATTTATTTTTCCATTATAAGCCCTTTATGAGGTGTCGCCTTGATGCCCGACTGGGGCATTGTTATTTCATTTTTACCCTTCCGAGGAGTCTTTCAGACACTCGATTGGCCTTCAGTATTACTTTGGGATTTCGGGAGGACTACCGCCCGACTTCCCTTTTATATTTCCATGCATTGCTAACTCATTGTCTGAGTGCGCTTGTTAATCTGTTCATATGCATCATGTTTACATTTATTATATCTTATGTCCGAACTGTCTTGCGAGTACTTTCATAGTACTCACCTGGCTTGTTGATTTGGCCAGATGTTGACGAAGGCGATCTCATGGATGAAGAGTTTGATAGTGAGTCCGACACCTAGAGGAATCCCAGTCAGTCCCGTGCGATCCTGGAGATTGGTCACTTGTATTATATTCGCTTCCGCCACCCACAATAAGAATCCTCAAGCCTCACTCCGACGCTCGAAGAGTTGTTAGATTCAGGAGTCATGTCACCCACTTCTCTGTGACATATCCATCACCGTTGTTTCTTTGCGAGTCAGTAGCATGCCACCCTATCTGCCTTTATGTATTATTGGCGTGCTTGTAATAAATTGTTGAGCAGTCTCCGCTCAGCCTTGTATTATATTTAGTACTCCTGCTTTTTCTTCTGTGATCAAGACATTGTCTACCAGTGAGGAGGAATTCTTCTCTACTGGTCCATAAAAGGATCGGTTTCTCAATAAATATTTTTATTGGAAAACCGGTCGTGACAGCCTGCACGAGTTCATGCAGAGCCAAGAGCTACCCTAGGCAAGGGCTGCTGGTCATGGTCTCATGGACGCGTTTTAGTTTGAAAACCGTTTCGACGTGGATAGCTATGTATTCATAGCAATCATAGTATTGCTCTGTTTATTGCTCCGTTTCAATGTGTGTACTCTGTTTTTCATTCTTATATGTTCTGTTTCAATGTGTGTATATACGCTTTCCATTCTGTATATGTGGATGATAACAGCTAGATTCAAATTAGTATACAAAAATAGATAGAAAATGGAATTCATAATATATATATATATTAATTGTTCATTAGATCATCACATAATATATATATATAATCATCACATATACGTGATGATACTTAACTACAAGGTACAATGCATAAAAGTGAAAACGAACAATACTAAAACTAATAATCCCTCCTGGGGCCAGTATTCCGACAGCCCCTCGCCAGCAGCTCCCTGGTGCGCGGCGTCTTCCCAGTGCGGAGGCAGTACTCCGACTCCTCCGCCTCGCAGCGCTTGACGTACCGATCTGCCTCTTGCTGACGGACGCGCACGGCCGACCTTGCCATTTTGTTGGGCGCCCACCGGAGCTCCTCGTCGGTGGCACGCTGGAGCTTATCGGCCCACCTCCACGCAGCGACGAGGCGCCTATGACCTTCCTCGCGAAGTACCCGTCTTCGTACACCTTCTCGGCACGACGACGCGCCCGACCCCAAAGCTCCGCCGCCTCCTTTTTCCAGGCGGCATCATGGGCTTCACAGGCTGCCTGGTACCTGGCTTCCTCCTCCGCCATCTCCTTCTTGAATGCCACTTGCCTGGCTTTCTCAGCCAGCGGCAGCGACTTCCACAAAAAAAGATTGTACTGGCCCCAAAACCAATCCAAAGTTGGGGGGTCCGGCGCAACCTTGTCAGGTGGCGCGTAGGGGTCCTCGTCGCTGCTAATCGAGTGAGCTTCCTCGGGGGGCGACGACTCCTCGTCGGCGCGTGGGCAGACCGGCGGCGCCATGGCAGAGATTTGAGAGAGAGAGAGCGAGGGGAGGATGTAGATGAGAATGCAGGTGGGACGACGTGAGCAAGGTAGTATTTATTGGCGGCCGGAATCTAGATCGACGGGGATAGTACACACGCCGGTCGCCGGAATTTACGAGTACTGTAGTTTGAATTACACACAATTCCCGCAGCAAATCCGTGTGTGAACATAATAGCTGACGGTTTCCAATACAGAACCGTGTCTGATTAATGATCCCCGCCAATCACCTACCAAACCTCGAGCCGCGAGATAGAGTGCCAATCGTGTGGGGGCCCGTTGTCTTGCGAGATCTTTACATTTTGTTTTTTGAACACTAGATATTTATATCGTCTGATGATTTTTTAACTCGCACACAAGTACACAAAAATATGATTTTTCAAATCGTTTTGGTTAGGCGTTTCATGTAGATGTAGTTCAAATTTGAATTACAGTCATTAAATGGTTAGAAAATCACTTAAATGTCTTTAAAAGGTCAAATGACCCGTAGAATTTGCCAAAATTTCACATTACAGTTGTAGTAGTGCACGTTAGACGTAGAAATTTTTTTAAGGCCGTAAGAGGAAGCTATCTCCCGTTCGTCATCACACATGCATTGTTCCCTCTCGGAACCACGAACCTTCTAGCAAGTTGCTCCGGTTTGTGAGGGGTGTGTGTCCAAACTTTTGTTAAACATGCCAATTTTCTTTACCACAACATCTTGGTGGCATGACATTAAATCAAGCAAGGTTTCATGTTTTTGTGATCATTTTTTTATTTTTTGGAATTAAAATGCCATGGCATGCACTCCATGCATGTGCCCATGCCTTGACAACAATATGTTTGAAAATTCCTTCTAATTTACTGCACATGGAATTAACTCGCACACAAGTACACAAAAATATGATTTTTCAGACCGTTATGGTTAGGCGTTGCATGTAGATGTAGTTCAAAATTGAATTACGGTCATTAAATAGTTAGAAAATCACTTAAATGTCTTTAAAAGGTCAAATGACCCCTGAAATTTACCAAATTTTCACATGATAGTTGTATTAGTGCACGTTAAACGTAGGAAAAAATTTGAAGGCCGTAAGAGGAAGCTATCTCCCGTTCGTCATCAAACATGCATTGTTCCCTCTCGGAACCACGAACCTTCTAGCGAGTTGCTCCGGTTTGTGAGGGGTGTGTGTCCAAACGTTCGTCAAACATGCCAATTTCTTTACCACATCATCTTGGTGGCATGACATTACGTGAACCAAGGTTTCATGTGTTTCTGATCATTTTTCTATTTTTTTTGAATTAAAATGCCATGTCACTCCATGCATATGTATGCATGTGTCCATGTCGTGAGACCAATATGTTTGAAAATTCCTTTTAATTTACTGCACATGGAATTAACTTGCACACAAGTACACAGATATGATTTTTCAAACCGTTTTGGTTAGGCGTTGCATGTAGATGTAGTTCAAATTTGAATTATGGTCATTAAATGGTTACAAAATCACTTAAATGTCTTTAAAAGGTCAAATGACCCCTAGAATTTTCCAAAATTTCACATTACAGTTGTAGAGTGCACGTTAGACGTAGAAAAAAATTGAAGGCCGTAAGAGGAAGCTATCTCCCGTTCGTCGTCAAACATGCATTGTTCCCTCTCGGAACCATGAACCTTCTAGCGAGTTGCTCCGGTTTGTGAGGGGTGTGTGTCCAAACTTTCATTGAACATGCCAATTTCTTTACCACATCATCTTGGTGGCATGACATTACATCAACCAAGGTTTCATGTGTTTCTGAATTTTTTTTGGAATTAAAATGCCATGCCACTCCATGCATACGTATTCATGCATATGTGTCAATGTCGTGATAGAAATATGTTTGAAAATTCCTTTTAGTTTACTGCACATGGAATTAACTCGCACACAAGTACACAAATATGATTTTTTTAAACCGTTTTGGTTAGGCGTTGCATGTAGATGTAGTTCAAATTTGAATTACGGTCATTAAATGGCTAGAAAACACTTAAATGTCTTTAAAAGGTCAAATGACCCCTAGAATTTTCAAAAAATTCACATTACAGTTGTAGTAGTGCATGTTAGACGTAGAAACAAAATTGAAGGCCGTAAGAGGAAGCTATCTCCCGTTCGTCATAGAACATGCATTGTTCCCTCTTGGAACCACGAGCCTTCTAGTGAGTTGCTCCAGTTTGTGAGGGGTGTGTGTCCAAACTTTGGTCAAACATGCCAATTTTTTTACCACATCATCTTGGTGGCATGACATTACATCAACCAAGGTTTCATGTGTTTCTGATTTTTTTTGGATTTAAAATGCCATGTCACTCCATGCTTAATTGTGTCATAGCCGTTAGACCAATATGTTTGAAAATTCCTTCCAATTTACTGCACATGGTATTAAATCGCACACAAGTACACGAAATATGAGTTTTCAAACAGTTATGGTTAGTTGTTGCATGTAAATGTAGTTCAAATTTCTATTACGGTCATTAAATGGCTAGAAAATCACTTAAATGTCTTAGAAGGTCAAATGACCCCTGAAATTTTCCAAATTTTGACATGACAGTTGTATTAGTACTACAAAATTTCTCGTTCATTTAAAACACCATCCGTTGGCACTTTATTCCAAATTCGTCTTTCACAGCTAATAGAAAATATCTACAGCATCACACACAGTTGTTTTCTAGGAACCGTTTGCGATGAAAATATCTGGGTCAATTTAAGTCTCCCTCCTTAAGCTTCGCCGGCTCGTCTGCTCTAGTGCCGGCAACCCCCGAATCCACGAATCCCGATCCTCATTCCCGCACCCCCTTCTGCAAAGATGATGCCGTGGAAACGCTTCGTGAAGGCCCGTACGATGGTCGCGTCCCCCCCCCCCCTCGAGCGCTACCGCCTATGCCGAGAGTGCCGCCGCATCCGCATTGAGCGCAGCCGCTTCCGCCAAGAGGGCGTCTGTGGCAGCCGACAGGGCAGCTGCAGCGGCCGAGACGGCGGCTGCAAACGCCGAGAGCGCTCGAGCTGCCCGTCCGTGCCGCTGGTGTCGCCCTGGCCCGGGTCGAGGCCATCCACGCAAAGATCAAGGATGCACACGCCAAGATATTCCAGGCCACCTCGGACTCCAGCATGCAACCCACATCTGAAAAGGTGGCGGTGGCCATGGAGCACCTGCTTTCTCATGAGGTCGCCGAGCGGGAGCTGGAGATGCAGGAGGCGGCGGAGATCGAGGAGCGCCGGGAGGACGAGTTGCGCGTGGCCGAGATCAAGGTAGAGAAGAGTCTATCCATCGAGGAATCGGCGGTGGAGTACCAATGCGAGCTCTGGCGCAGCCACTACTACGAGTACTACAACCTTGAGGGCGGCACCGAGGACGAGGACGAGGACGTGGTCGACTTCAACAGGGGGGATGCGGAGTCCACCAATGGCGGCATGTCGCCAGGACAAGTCATCGACGTCTCGTCTCACACCGGCGATGCATAGGCCGGCGCGACGGCGGATTTTTAATTATACGTACTTAGGCTTTGTTGTTAATGCTGGTCTTTTGTTAGAGCAATGTTTAGGTCAACTGGCTCTGTGTAATTACTAAAATTGCTCGATTCAATAAGTGTGGTCTATTTGCTGTACGCTCTTTTGTGTTCCCAAATTAGCAAGCGATGTTAAATTATGCAATGACGTACCCGGGGAAATTTCCACAAACTTTGAATTATCAAACTCATCCCATGCGCGTAAAGCAGAAGAATCGTTTGCGATGCACACAATCGTTCAAAGTGAATGGTCCGGCGGCACCGCGCGCGTTCAAAGTGAATGTGCCCATGCCTTGAGACCAAAATTTGAATTATCAAACTCATCCCATGCGCGTAAAGCAGAAAAATCGTTTGCGATGCACACAATCGTTCAAAGTGAATGGTCCGGCGGCACCGCGCGCAAAGTTTCCCTCCATATATCCAAAATTTTGGCCTACCACCAAAATATCTACCCCACCCCCTTTCCTCCTTCCCCACCCCCTTTTCTCCCCGACCACAAGTCACATTTCCCCTATTTCCTCGTTCCTTCCTTCCTTCCTTGCTAAGCTATAGCCGCTTCCTCGCTCTCGCCGTCTCGCATCCTACCACCGGGGTCGCCATGGTCTTCTTCAAAGACCTCTCCAGCGGTTCCTCCTCCGGCGACTACTCCTTCACCACCCGGGTATGCCTCTCTTCTCTCTCTCGGGCTATGACTTGGAATGAAGGATTTTTACCCTGCGGTCGATTTGAGTCATTTTTTCCTCTTGTAGCTCCCTAGGACCATCAGTGGCAACGAATGGAGCGGGGTGGCTGAAGATCTATCTGCTCATTGTCACCACCAATCTCCATGCATGAAGCTAGTTGCGTTTGATTCTGTGGACAGTGGGAGGAAGTTTCTGGCATGTGCAGAGAAGGTTAGACCCTCTTTCGTTGTTACAAATAATTTGTTAGATGTGATTCAGACACTGTCACGGTCCCAACCCATTCATACCACACCTTCAACCAAACGCATCCTAAGACAGTATCACAGTTTGTACCTAGTATCTTAAATTGTTGCCATCTCATCAGTGGTGCCATTAGAAAATTATTTGGCACCGCTTCAGCAGTTTGTGCAGCCAACTTTGATCCACACATCCGAGCAGCCAAGCAGTAAAATACTAAATCTTTATGGCATGAAGGAACTGGGCATCGAAGCAACTACGTGCTCCGGAGTCCGGGTCCCTGATTTTTTTGCGCTGCATCGGCTCGCCAGTGCAGGGCACCGGTGCGAGATGTAGCAACAGTTGTCTTTACCCTCGTTTTGGCATACATTGTGGACGACCTTAGTGCTATTAGTTCTATGTTACTAAATTTGTGCATGTATACACCTGTTAGTATCAATTTGCTGTCATCCAAACACTGTCGCTATGCTGTTCAGTTATATTTACCTTCCTCATAAAATGTTCAATTTGTTATTTATTGTACATGAGTAAGAACTTGTAGCATCGTTGTAGTTAATTATAGCTTCTGATGTTCCAGAATTTGGTTGTTGTCTCAGTACCAATTATTTCATTTGCACATTGATCTTTTTGAGAAGATATGTCATAATTAACATGTTTCTTCAGTTTTTCAAAATAAGCATTGGTGATTTTCTATGTTGCTATAAACCCATTTCCCCTACAATTGTTACTGATCTAGTTTTAAATATTATAGGATGAACGGAAGTGTTCTTACTTGGAGTGGGTTGATCAAGAGTGGCCACAGTCTTTGAAGATGTGCCTAACGAAGCTCTGTAGCATGTATGAGGAAGAGAACACACGTAGGCTTAGAGAAAGTCTTGTCAACGCTGAAGCATATTTCAATATGCGGGATAAAAAGTTGAAGGTGGAGAATGAGCTCAGATTTTTAAATCAGACTTTGCTAAGATGGTGTTGGCGAAGGAGGAGGCACTTTCCCAGTTGGCTCGCGCAAAACGGGTTCTTAGTGAACTGAAAGCAGAGGTGGATAAGACGAGCCTAGATGATCTCGATTAGGGAAATGAATATATTGTTCTTATGAAGTTGAACTAGCTATATGTTGTACTGTGCTGTTTTCATGTAGCTACCGTACTGTGATGTTATAACATATTTATGTGCCTGATATGAAATGGGCAAACAACTGTTTGATATGAAATGTGAATTTGCGTAATACTGCAATTATTAATTGTAAACTAATAAACCTGCTAAATGTGTCATGGACCTTTGCAAACGGTTCTAGCAGTAAAAGTGCTTGTGATGGATAGCCCAATGCCACACAGTTTTCTTCATCAAATCATGTGTGATATAGTTGATAAAAGCAAACAGTTAACCAAGGAAGATCGTGTGTGATAGTTACACCTTTCACACACGAGCCTACACATAAAACTATGTGGGATGTACGTCCGAACGGAAACGTTTTCCCTGGATTGACTGTGTGGGATGTAAATAAGAATGGAAACATATTCCTTGGATTGACTGTGTGTGATATACATACGAACGGAAATGTTTTTCTGGGATTCACCGTGTGGGATGTACGTACCTACGGAAATGATTGGGTTTCGATGCCTCGCCCGATCGCACACGGCCCCAGCCTGGGTCCCAGGTGGGCCTATCCCCGACGATTTCTGGGTCGTGTGGTAAGGACACCCTATCGCACACACTCACTTGGCGACGGTTCCAAATGCCATCGCGGAATGGGGTTAAAAACCGTTTGTTTAGGACCGACGCGCACCAGTGTATGTGCATTACCGAGAGGGCCCAGAGATACCTCTCCGATACATGGAGCGATAAATTCTAATCTCGATCTATGCCAACCCAACAAACACCTTCGGAGACATATGTAGAGCATCTTTATAATCACCTAGTTACGTTGTGACGTTTGATAGCACACAAGGTGTTCCTCCGGTATTCGGGAGTTGCATAATCTCATAGTTAGAGGAACATGTATAAGTCATGATGAAAGCAATAGCAATAAAAAACTAAACGATCATTATGCTAAGCTAATGGATGGGTCTTGTCCATCACATCATTCTCTAATGATGTGTTCACGTTCATCAAATGACAACACATGTCTATGGTCAGGAAACATAACCATCTTTGATTAATGAGCTAGTCAAGTAGAGGCATACTAGGGACACTCTGTTTTGTCTATGTATTCACACATGTACTAAGTTTCCGGTTAATACAATTCTAGCATGAATAATAAACATTTATCATGATATAAGGAAATATAAATAACAACTTTATTATTGCCTCTAGGGCAAATTTCCTTCATGTGCACCATGCGATGTTGCACTCCCTTCCTTAATTGCTTCAACCGCCACCTTGGAATCTGACGCTAACGCCTTCCCCACTGCCAAAGTCTCAAGAATTGTTGAATCATCTAGGTGATTGAAAACCACACGCCGTCGCCCCTTGGTATGCTCCTGCATGGTCTCGGCAAATTACAGCTGCAACAACACGTCCTCCAACCTTTGACACTGTTGGTCGACGTTGATCTTTGCATGGCCAACTAAGGAAGGCAACAAATGCCTTGTTCTTAGTGCCCGCTACGTCTGATGAAGTTATCTCCCACTAGGTAGGCCCATGATGACTTTAAACCCAACATAGACCCATGGAGGTCCAAAGCTCAGATAGTGTGTAACAAGATAGCAATAACGTGTAAGGGTTTTTGTCACTCGACCTGGATTACCCGTGAGGAGAATTATGCCACTCGGCTCAGATGGAAAAGGACATATCTTTACTTGGATGGACTTCACTCGGCTCAAAGCAGTACAACGACCAGAGACATTAATTGAGGTGTTTCCTAGTCTTGAAGCCTGGCGCTACGAGCCTTTAGATACCTCTAGTAGTTGGCGTGTAATAACTCTCTCCCTCTCTTAAACTCACCTATAACGTAGCAGCAGTCAGGAGGTAGCGAACTCTATATAAGCGTACCTCTAGTGGTGGATGTGTACTATCTCGAGGTTTGGTTTTTTGGTTTTTTTCTCTTTCTGTTATGTTCCCCTGTGTGGTTTTCTTCGGGGTTTTTAACTTTGTGTTTATGTTTTCTTTTGTATTATACTTTTTTGATTCATGAACATTTTTCGAATTCACAAAAGTATTAAATATGCAAACATTATTGAATCTGTAAATATCTTTAAAATTCTTGAACGTTTTTCAAATTTGTGAACATTAATTAATTCATAAAAAAATCAAATTCATGAAGATTTTTAAAATTCATGAACATGTTTTTCGAGTTTGCATATTTTCTTTCAAATCCATGACCATTTTTAAAATTCGTCAACATTTTTCGAACTTGTGAACGTTTTTTTTGATTTTGTGAACAACTTTTCAAGATTTCATGAATGTTTTTCAAATTTGTGAACATCTTTTTGGCACTGAATTTTTTGTAGGTTCATGTGAACTTTTTTCATATTCACGAACATTTTTGTAATTCGTGAATGAATTTGCAACAATGTTACCATTTTTTGAATCCACAAACATTTTTTTGAATTCTCATGAACTTTTTCAAATTCATGAAGCTTTTTCAAATTCATGAACGTTTTCTCGAGTTTGCGAGATTTTTTTTGAATCCACAAACTTTTTTGAATTCTAACATTTCTATGAAGTTTCTTTTCATTGTTAAATAAAACTAGTAAAATCATGAGAGGAAACCAAACAGAGAAAAGAAAAACCGGTTAAGGAAGGTTCTAGAATGTTCCCAAAATCATAGAGAGTAAAAAGGATGCACGTCTAATCTATTTTCCCGCGTGGCGGATGACATGCACAATGGGCTGGCCCAGACGAGCTGCGCGGGACGGGGACATACGAGCGACACATTGTATTGCTGGCTAAGGGCGACCTACAGGTGCATCCGTCCAAACGCCCGCTATGTCTGATGAAGTAGGCCCGTGCTGACATAACACCCAACAAAGGCCCATAGAGGCCCAAGCTAACATACAATATGTACCAAGATATAGCAATTATAATGTATAAACTACCATGGCAATTATAAAGTATATACCATCACGAATTTTTCGTTTTTTAGAAACCATGGCAAAATAGAGCCATGGTAGTTTATATATTTTTTCCTAAATCTGTTAGCACATCAATTTTTTGCCATTCTCCTTTTTTATGGGATGATATGATACGTCTCAAATGTATCTGTAATTTTTGATTGTTCCAAGCTATTATAGTATCAGTCTTGGATAATTTATATGCAATTATATTTTTTGGGGGCCTAACCTATTAACCTAGTGCCAAGTGTTAGCTGCTGTTTTTTTTGTGCCTATTTTTGGTTTTCCAAGAACTCAGTACCAAACGAAGTCCAAATGCTATGAAACTTTTTGTCGATTTTTTCTGGACAAGAGAGACCCTAGAAGCTTCGGGAGGAGATCAAAAGGCAAATGAGGAGACAACAAGGCAACAGGGCGCGCCCAGGGGGTAGGCGTGCCCTGATGCCTTGTGGGCCACCCCTGGCTCCGTCTGACTTAATTTCACCTCTATAAATTCTCTAAATCGGGAAACCAACATGGAGCTGTGACGCCCCCGGTTTGACCGTACACTAATCATGCACGCAAATGTGTACGATCAAGATCAGGGACTCACGGGAAGATATCACAACACAACTCTAAAACATAAATAAGTCATACAAGCATCATAATACAAGCCAGGGGCCTCGAGGGCTCGAATACAAGTGCTCGATCACAAACGAGTCAGCGGAAGCAACAATATCTGAGTACAGACATAAGTTAAACAAGTTTGCCTTGAGAAGGCTAGCACAAACTGGGGTACAGATCGAACGAGGCACAGGCCTCCTGCCTGGGATCCTCCTAACTACTCCTGGTCGTCGTCAGCGGGCTACACGTAGTAGTAGGCACCTCCAGTGTCGTAGGTGTCGTCGTCGACGGTGGCGTCTAGCTCCTGGACTCCAGCATCTGGTTGCGACAACCGGTGGGAAGGAAAGGGGGAAAAGAGGGAGAGAGGCAACCGTGAGTACTCATCCAAAGTACTCGCAAGCAAGGAGCTACACTACATATGCATGGTTATATGTGTAAAGGGGCATATCAGTGGGCTGAACTGCAGAATGCCAGAATAAGAGGGGGATAGCTAATCTTATTGAAGACTACGCTTCTGGCCATCTCCATCTTGCAGCATGTAGAAGAGAGTAGATTGAAGTCCTCCCAGTAGCATCGCATAGCATAATCCTACCCGGCGATCCCCTCCTCGTCGCCCTGTTAGAGAGCGATCACCGGGTTGTATCTGGCCGTTGGAAGGGTGTATTTTATTAAGTATCCGGTTCTAGTTGTCATAAGGTCAGGGTACAACTCCGGGTCGTCCTTTTACCGAGGGACACGGCTATTCGAATAGATAAACTTCCCTGCAGGGGTGCACCACATAACCCAACACGCTCGATCCCATTTGGCCGGACACACTTTTCTGGGTCATGCCTGGCCTCGTAAGATCAACACGTCGCAGCCCCACCTAGGCTCAACAGAGAGGTCAGCACGCCGGTCTAAACCCTATGCGCGCAGGGGTCTGGGCCCATCGCCCTATGCACACCTGCACGTTGCATACGCGGCCGGAAGCAGACCTAGCCCCCTTAATACAAGCGCGAGCTTACGGTCCAATGCGGCACGCGGCACTCAGTCGCTGACGTCAAAAGAGCTTCGGCTGATACCACGACGCTGGGATACCCATAACTACTCCCGCGTAGATGGTTAGTGCGTATAGACCAAATGGCCAGACTCAGATCAAATACCAAGAACTCGTTAAGCGTGTTATTTTGAAGTAACCGCAGACGCCGTCCAGGGCCAGGCCCACCTCTCGCCTAGGTGGTCTCAACCTGCCCTGTCGCTCCGCCACAAAGATCCACTTGCGGGTACTCCTATGAGCCGACCCGACTTTAGTCATCACATGTGTCATGTATATAGTATATAAGTATATACCCGTGATCACCGCCCAAGTGATCACGGCCCGATAGCATAGTACAGCAGACGGACAAGAATGTAGGGCCACTGATGGAGAACTAGCATCCTATACTAAGCATGTAGGATTGCAGGTAAAGGTAACAACAGTAGAAGCAAGGACAGGCTATGCATCAGGATAGGATTAACGGAAAGCAGTAACATGCTACACTACTCTAATGCAAGCAGTATAGAGAAGAATAGGCGATATCTGGTGATCAAGGGGGGGGCTTGCCTGGTTGCTCTGGCAAGTAGGAGGGGTCTTCAACTCCGTAGTCGAACTGGGCAGCAGCAGCGTCGGTCTCGTAGTCTACCGGAGAGAAGAGGGGGGAAGAAACAGTAAATACAATGCAAACATAAGCATGACGATGCGTGACATGACAATGAGCGGTGCTAGGTGTGTCCTAACGCGGCAGTAGGTGGTACCGGCGAAGGGGGGAACATCCGGGAAAGTATTCCCGATGTTTCACATTGTCGGACAGATGAAACAGAGGGGGAAAGTTGCGTGTTCGATAGGTTAGGGAGGTGTGGTGGACGAACGGGCTGCGTATCCGGATTCGTCTCGTCGTTCTGAGCAACTTTCATGTACAAAGTATTTTCATCCGAGCTACGGTTTATTTTATATGAATTTTAAAAGATTAAATTAATTTCTGGAATTTATTTAATTATTTAATATATACATTATCCGAAACAGTGTTGTGATGACATCAGCATGACATCATGCTGACGTCAGCAGTCATCTGACACGTGGGTCCCACATGTCATAGACTGATTAGGGTAATTAGGGTTAACTAATTAATTAACTATTAATTAAACTAATTAATTAAATTAGATTAATCTAAACAGGGTTAATTAACTAATTAATTAATTATTTTTATTTTTATTTTTATTTTTAGTTTCTTTATTTATTAATTTTTATTAATTTATTTATTATTATTATTATTTATTTTATTTTTTTATTATTTTTTAAATCAAATTTTTTTTCGTTCTCTGGGCGTGGGGCCCATCTGTCATAGGCCCCAGGGGGTTCGGGCTCAGGGGCGCGAGGCCCCACCTGGCAGTGGCCCAGGGGCCACAGGCGGGCGCAGGCGCGGCGCGCGTGTGCGGCGCGGGCGAGGCCAGTGGCCAGGACGGCCTGCCGGCGGCGGGCACGGCCGCGCGTGGAGGGGGAGGGGCCGTGGCCGAGCCAGAAGGGCGCGAGCGCGTGAACGCGCGTAGAGGGAGAGCAGGGGGAAGCGAAGGGGGCACGGGGTGAGCAGGGGGCGGCCACGCGCGAGGCGCGAACGGCGCGGGCGGGCGTCGAGCGCGGCAAGGACGGCGAGGCCGGGGTAGACGAGGGAGTAGCGGGACAACGCGGCGACGGGCGTGCACGGGGCGCAGGCGTGCGGTGGTCGTGGCGACGAGCGCGCGCGCAGCACGGGAAGGCGGGCAGGCGCGAGGGAGAGGGGAGGAAGCGGGGCACGGCGTAGGGCTCGGGTGCACGTGCTCGCGCGCAGCCACGGGCGCGAGGCAACCGTCGGCGCGGGCCGCGCGGCGGGGCGCCGCGAGCGCGAGCGTGGAGCAGAGGAGAAGTGGGAGGGAGGTGCTGGAGGTGCTCACGGCGGCCGTAGGGAGTGGGCAGTGGGGCTCGGGGTGGTCGACGGGGACGACGGGCGACGTGGGAGCAGGCCGGTGGGGAGGAGGAAGCAGGCCGGCGGAGGAGCTCCGGCGTGGCGACGTCCAACGGCGAGGCGGCGTGGTCTCCTGGCGGCGACGGGCGACGGCGTCGAGCCCGATCCGATCTGGATCGGGGGAGGGAGGGGGAGAGTGGGAAGGTGTCGGTGGAGTGGGTGGGGGTGAGGGGATAAGGAGGGGTGGGTGGCCGGCTGGGCCTGGTGGTTTGGCCCAGTTGGGCCACGGTCCAGGGGGGTTTTCTCCTTTCTTCTTTTTTTTGTTTGCTTTCTCTTTTGTATTTTCTTTCTTTTATTTATTTTCTTTTCTGTTTTAAATCATTTTAAATTGTCTAGGCATTTTATAAAAATGTGTTTATTACACCATATTCACTTATGCAAAATATGGCATCTCCCGAACATTTTTGTTTTAAATTTTGAAAAACTTTTATTGTCGACATTAATTTAAATTTGAATTTGAAACGGTTTGACCTAACGGTAGATTAGCAACAGTAACTGTGGTGACGTGGCACCATTAGCGTGGGATTACTGTGGCTTGATTATCCGGGCGTTACAGGAGCCCCCCAAAATACTTTTTCCGCCACCACAAGTTTCTGTTCTTTCGCGATCCCATCTGGAGGCCTTTTCCAGTACTCTGCGGGAGGGGAAATCGATCACGGAGGGCTTCTACATCAACCTTGCTGCCCTTTCGATGATGTGTGAGTAGTTTACCTCTGACCTACGGGTCCATTGCTAGATGGCTTCTTCTCTCTCTTTGATCTTCAATACAATATTATCTTCGATGTTCTTGGAGTTCTATTCGATGTAATTTTCTTTTGCGGTATGTTTGTTGGGATCCGATGAATTGTGGGTTTATGATCAGATTATTCATGAATATTAATTAAGTCTTCTCTGAATTCTTTTATGCATGATTATTATAGCTTTGTATTTCTCTCCGATCTATCTGTTTGGTTTGGCCAACTAGATTGATTTATCTTGCAATGGAAGAGGTGCTTTGTAATGGGTTCAATCTTGTGGTGCTTTATATCCCAGTGACAAAGTAGGGGACAAGACACATATTTGTATTATTGCCATTAATGGGAAAACGGTGGGGTTTATTCATATTGGTTGGATTTACTTTGTCTACATCATGTCATCTTTCTTAAGGCGTTACTTCATTTTTATGAACTTAATACTCTAGATGCATGTTGGATAGCGGCCGATGGGTGGAGTAATAGTAGTAGATGCAGACAGGAGTCGGTCTACTTCTCTAGGACATGATGCCTATATACATGATCATTGCCTTGAATATCGTCGTAACCATGCACTTTTCTATCAATTGCCCAACCGTAATTTGTTTACCACGGTATGCTTTTTGTTTGAGAGAGAAGCTCTAGTGAAAACTATGCCCCCGGGGTCTAATTTTACCATATATAAAATACCTTGCTGCAATTTGTTTACCGTTATTTTATTTTGTGTTTTATCTTATCTATCTATCACTACGAGATTTGATCCTTGCAAATAACCGCTGAGGGGATTGACAACCCCCTTGGTCACGTTGGGTGCAAGTATTTGCTCTTCTGTGTGTAGGTGATGTTAATGAGGTTTCGTGTGGTTCTCTTGCTACTGGATTGATAACCTTGGTTCTTAACTGAGAGAAATGCTTATCTCTATTGTACCGCATCATCCTATCCTCTTCGAGGAAATTCCAACACAGCTCACAAGTAGCATGATACAGTACCTTCTTTAAGAAATGTATAGTACATAAATAATTTTGAACATGATGGCATTTTTATTTTACACTTCATAACATTTTCTGTGTTGTTTATAACTTGTCAAATTGAGTCCAAAATAACAATTTTTAGGTCATATTTATCATTACAGAAAATTGCCCCCCCCCCCCCCCCCCCAATTTTTTTTTGAGAATCTTCTTTTTTCTAGAATATTCACAAGCATGCATATCTCATATTCATAGAAGAAAAAGGTGGGGACCCCACCAGGTTTTTACAAGGATGGTGCGAGGCCGAGAGATAGGTCTACTCCTCGCTACTCATCGACGTAGACAACCTATCGAAGAACAAAAAGAGCTCTTGGCTCAGCAGCCCAGCCATACACCAGGCCTTACCCTCTTTAACGATCCTACCCAGAAGTCTATTTGTCGACAAAGCCGCACTATCAAAGTCTATTGAGTTCATGTGCTTCTATGTCTCCCACATAACCAGGAGGAGAATGGAGTTGAGTTCATGTGCTTCTATGTCTCCCACACACAGTCTCCCATGGGCCAAAAGAAGCTTCTGCAGATTCTCACAATAGAGGTGATCACTTCCGGAGGCACCTCCATAGCAAGCATTGAATGGACCGGCATGGCACTCAGGACCGATTGCACAAGGATGAGCTGGTCTGACTTATCCATCGAAGCCGCCCGACACGTGGAAGTTTCTTACGGATGCCATCTACGATTCCTTGGAACTGCGTTGTCGTTGCCTTCCTGATGTAGAGTGGAAGGCCCAGGTGCCGGCAGGGAAAGCAGCCCAGAGGGCATCCTGAACCCAGAGTCAACCTGTCCCGTGTCCTTGGCCAAGCATCTGATTGGGAGGATCAGGCACTTTTGTCTATTGATTCGAAGGTCGGATGCTTCCCCAAAATCTTCTAGAATTGCAGAACAGACCGTGATATCCATCTGATTGGGCCTCAAGAACAGCATTACGTTGTTGGCGAAGATAGACAAGCGTTGGCTCAACCCTCTGCCGCCTAAAGGCGGCAACCAGCCCGACCTCTTCGCGTGAGTGAACATGTAGTGCAGTACCTCCATGGCGAGTATGAACAACAGTGGTGATGTCGGGTCTCCTTGCCGAGGATTCCCTCTAGCGAACAACAGTGTTCACTGGATCATAACACACGTGGGAACGAGTCGGTCTCTAGGACCACCTCCCCAAGGGAATGTTCCTTAGTTATTCGGGGTCCAACATGCCAATGATCTTTTTTGTTAGATTCATCTACAAGATGAACTAGTAACACATCCAGCCTTAACATCCAAGATGTCCGTTTTCGATACACTAACGCGCCATATCAAAATTTGATACGATTTAATCTGGTATCCGAATCCATAATATGATCATCATCACGAGTCCAAATCCAACATAATAAATACTCCCTCTATAAATAAATATAAGAGTGTTTAGATAACTAGAGTAGTGATCTAAACGCCCTTATATTTCTTTACGGAGGGAGTATGAAATAGGATATGATTTAAATATTGTGCGTATGACTCCGCTCTAATCATTTGTAGATTTTAATCTAGATTAGAGCAACTCCAACGCGCAGACCTATTTCGTCCGTGCGCGTCCGTTTCGATTGGTGCGGACAGAAAAGTCGGCCCAACGCGCCGACCCAAACGGATGTGCATCCGCCTTTCTTCCGCCTGCCGACCCATTCCCGGCCCATTTTTGAGCCTCATTTGCGTCGACGCGAACACAAAACGGACACGCGCGGCGCCCGCCTACTCCTCCCCTGGCCCGCTAGTCGGTGGCACATTGGTCATCCTCTCCCATCCAACAGCAAACCCTTGCCTGCCTCCGCCGCGACGCCGCCGTCGCCCATTTTCCGGTGTCTCTGCCAGCAGCTAGTGCCGCAACATCTTCCCCCAACGCCGCCACCTCCCACCTCGCTGCCACCACCGTCTCACCATCGGGGCACCGAAAGCTTCCCACCCCCACCTCCCCCGACGCCGTCGCGACCAGGAAGCCACCTCGCCGCCCCGGCCAGCTCATTCGTCCTGACGCCGGCAAGCTCGTCGGATGCCTCCAGGCCAGCCACCTGGTCCAAGGGAGGCGCGCCTCCCTTCACCAGTCGGCTCCTTCGTCGACGCCCTCAAGCTGTTGGACAGTTTGCCAAGGTACAAAATGGACTCCGCCGATGAGTTCTGTTTCCATAATTTTCTTTGCGACTCCGACGATTCCCCGTCTAATAATGAGGAGGAGATCTTGGCTGCCGTGTTGGTCCATCACCACCTTAATAGCCAACGATCGTTGTTCCGTGGCTCCATCCCGGGGCACCTTCCGGCGTTGAATCGCAACCGAGAGAGCGGCCATCTCCTTCTTTGGAATGACTACTTTGACACAACCAACCCGCTATTCAAACATCAGAAATTCCGCGCGGAGTTTTCGTATGACTAGGAATCTTTTCAATCGTATTAGAGAGGGGGTGGTCGGATACGATGACTATTTCGAGTGCAAAGAGGATGCCCTTGGAAAGATTGGCTTCTCATCTTATCAGAAATGCACTGCAGCCGTCCAGATGCTTGCATACGGAGTGCCCGGTGATCTCATTGATGACTACGTCCGTATGAGCGAGTCTACATGCCTATACTCCATGTACAAGTTCTACAAGGCTGTGATTGCTGTGTTTGGCCCTGAGTACTTGAGAGAGCCGACCCTCAAGATACAGCCCGCTTGTTGGCGATGAATGCCAGCAGGAGCTTCCCAGGGATGCTTGGCAGCATAGACTGCATGCAATGGGAGTGGAAGAACTACCCTTCTGCTTGGCAAGGGCAGTATAAGGGCCATGTCAGGTCTTGCACTGTCATACTTGAGGCCTTGGCCTCACAAGATCTCTGGATCTGTCACTCTTTCTTCGGCATAGCCAGATCACACAATGATATCAACATGCTTCAACGCTCGCTGATGTTTTCAAGGCTTGCCGAAGGCAACAACCCGCCGGTGAATGTTACCATCAACGACCACAACTACGACAAAGGATACTACCTAGGTCATAGTATCTATCCTCAGTGGACCACTATTGTGATGACAATCCCCAACCCTGTCGGAGAGAAGAGGAAAAGATTTGCCCAAGAGCAAGAGAGTGCTAGGAAGGACGTCGAGCATGCCTTTGGTGTTTTGCAATCTCGATGGGCATCGTTCGGTATCCTGCTAGGACTTGGAGCACGAAGAAGCTGCGGGGGGTGATGACTACTTATGTGATCATGCACAATATGATCGTAGAAGATGAGCGTCCGGAACGTATCTACGATCAAGGGTTTCAGTTTCAGGGTGAGAATGTTGTGCCTGAGTATGGAGGAGCGGCAACGTTTGAACAGTTCACCCAATTTCATCATGAAATGCATGATTGGAAACTCACATACAGCTGCAAAATGATTTGGTTGAGCATATATGGGCTCATGTTGGCAACCAATATATGTATCCTTTTTATTCGGCTTGTAAAACTGTGTGAGACAATTTAATTATTATTCGTCGGGTAAAACTACGCTTTATTTGGTTGTGAAACTATATATTTGCTTGTGAAATATGCAAAAATGTGTGCATATTTGTTCAAAAAGGGCGGTCAGCCGGCCACACCAGCAAATATGGGTCGACACGTTGGGCGCACTGCCGATCCAAAACAAAAAGAGGACGAACACTAAGCGGGCGGGCGACCCAAATGGACAAAAGCGCCGTCCGTTCCATTTGGGTCGGGGCATTGGAGTTGCTCTTAGAGCAACTCCAATGGGGCGACCCATTTCGTCCGCCGCCGTCCGTTTGGGTCGGCGCGGACACAAAAGGCGGCCTGCTACCTCTTGAGCACTGCGTTGGTTTTCCCTTGAAGAGGAAAGGGTGATGCAGTAAAGTAGCGTAAGTATTTCCCTCAGTTTTTGAGAACCAATGTATCAATCCAGTAGGAGACCACGCTCGAGTCCCACGCACCTACACCAACAAATAAGAACCTCGCAACCAACGCGATAAAGGGGTTGTCAATCCCTTCACGGTCACTTACGAGAGTGAGATCTGATAGATATGATAAGATAATATTTTTGGTATTTTTATGATAAAGAGAAATAAAGATGCAAGGTAAAATAAACGGCGCAAGAAATAGCTTGTTAACGGGAGATTAATATGATGGAAAATAGACCCCGGGGCCATAGGTTTCACTAGCGGCTTCTCTCAAGAGCATAAGTATTACCGTGGTTAAACGAATTACTGTCGAGCAATTGATAGAATTGAGCATAGTTATGAGAATATTTAGGTATGATCATGTATATAGGCATCACATCCGCGACAAGTAGACCGAAACGATTCTGCATCTACTACTATTACTCCACACATCAACCGCTATCCAGCATGCATCTAGAGTATTAAGTTAATAAGAACAGAGTAATGCTTTAAGTAAGATGACATGATGTAGAGGGATAAACTCATGCAATATGATATAAACTCCATATTTTTATCCTCGATGGCAACAATACAATACGTGTCATTTCCCCTACTGTCACTGGGATCGAGCACCGCAAGATTGAACCCAAAGCTAAGCACTTCTCCCATTGCAAGAAAGATCAATCTAGTAGGCCAAACCAAACTGATAATTCGAAGAGACTTGCAAAGATAACCAATCATACATAATAGAATTCGGAGGAGATTCAAATATTGTTCATAGATAAACTTGATCATAAACCCACAATTCATCGGATCTCGACAAACACACCGCAAAAGAAGATTACATCGAATAGATCTCCAAGAAGATCGAGGAGAACTTTGTATTGAGATCCAAAGAGAGAGAAGAAGCCATCTAGCTAATAACTATGGACCCGAAGATCTGAGGTAAACTACTCACACATCATCGGAGAGGCTATGGTGTTGATATACAAGCCCTTCGTGATCAATGCCCCCTCCGGCGGAGCGCCGGAAAAGGCCCCAAGATGGGATCTCACGGGTACAGAAGGTTGCGGCGGTGGAAATAGGGTTTTGGCTCCGTATCTGGTGTTTCCAGGGTATATGGGTATATATAGGAGGAAGAAGTACGTCGGTGGAGCAACGAGGGACCCACGAGGGTGGAGGGCGCGCCCCCCTGCCTCGTGCCTTCCTCGTTGATTGCTTTACGTAGACTCCAAGTCCTCTGGATCATGTTTGTTCTGAAAATCACGTTCACGAAGGTTTCATTCCGTTTGGACTCCGTTTGATATCCTTTTCCTTCGAAACACTGAAATAGGCAAAAAAACAGCAATCTGGGCTGGGCCTCTGGTTAATAGGTTAGTCCCAAAAATAATATAAAAGTGTATAATAAAGCCCATTAAACATCCAAAACATAATATAATATAGCATGGAACAATAAAAATTATAGATACGTTGGAGACGTATCAAGCATCCCCAAGCTTAATTCCTGCTCGTCCTCGAGTAGGTAAATGATAAAAACAGAATTTTTGATGTGGAATGCTACTTAGCATAATTTTCAATGTAATTCTCTTAATTGCGGAATGAATATTCAGATCTGAAAGATTCAAGATAAAAGTTTAATATTGACATAAAAAATAATAATACTTCAAGCATACTAACTAAGCAATTATGTCTTCTCAAAATAACATGGCCAAAGAAAGTTATCCATACAAAATCATATAGTCTGGCTATGCTCTATCTTCCCCACACAAAATATTTAAATCATGCACAACCCCGATGACAAGCCAAGCAATTTTTCCATATTTTTGGTGTTCTCAAACTTTTCAATCTTCACGCAATACATGAGCGTGAGCCATGGATATAGCACTATATGTGGAATAGAATGGTGGTTGTGGAGAAGACAAAAAGGAGAAGATAGTCTCACATCAACTAGGCGTATCAACGGGCTATGGAGATGCCCATTAATAGATATCAATGTGAGTGAGTAGGGATTGCCATGCAACGGATGCACTAGAGCTATAAGTATATGAAAGCTCAAAAAGAAACTAAGTGGGTGTGCATCCAACTTGCTTGCTCACGAAGACCTAGGGCATTTTGAGGAAGCCCATCGTTGGAATATACAAGCCAAGTTATATAATGAAAAATTCCCACTAGTATATGAAAGTGATATCATAGGAGACTCTCTATCATGAAGATCATGGTGCTACTTTGAAGCACAAGTGTGGTAAAAGGATAGTAGCATTGTCCCTTCTCTCTTTTCTCTCATATTTTTTTCTTTTTTTTCTTTGGGCCTTTTCTCCTTTTTTATGGCCTCTTTTTTTTAGTCAGGAGTCTCATCCCGACTTGTGGTGGAATCATAGTCTCCATCATCCTTTCCTCACATGGGACAATGCTCTAATAATGATGATCATCACACCTTTATTTACTTACAACTCAAGAATTACAACTCAATACTTAGAACATAATATGACTCTATGTGAATGCCTCCGGCGGAGTACCGGGATATGCAATGAATCAAGAGCGACATGTATGAAAATAATGAACGGTGGCTTTACCACAAATACGATGTCAACTACATGATCACGCAAAGCAATATGACAATGATGAAGCATGTCATAGTAAATGAAACGGTGGTAAGTTGCATGGAAATATATCTCGAAATGGCTATGGAAATGCCATGATAGGTAGGTATGGTGGCTGTTTTGAGGAAGGTATATGGTTGGTGTATGATACCGGCGAAAAGTGCGCGGTATTAGAGAGGCTAGCAATGGTGGAAGGATGAGAGTGCGTATAATCCATGGACTCAACATTAGTCATAAAGAACTCATATACTTGTTGCAAAAATCTACAAGTTATCAAAGCAAAGTATTACGCGCATGCTCCTAGGGGGATAGATTGGTAGGAAAAGACCATCGCTCGTCCCCGACCGCCACACATAAGGAAGACAATCAATAAATAAATCATGCTCCGACTTCATCACATAACGGTTCACCATATGTGCATGCTAAGGGAATCACAAACTTTAACACAAGTATTTCTAAAATTCATAGCCACTCAACTAGCATGACTCTAATATCATCATCTTCATATCACAAAACAATTATCAAGCATCAAACTCCTCATAGTATTCAACACACTTATAAGATTTTTTTTACTAATCTTGGATGCCTATCATATTAGGACTAATTTTATGATTAAAGCAAATTACCATGCTGTTTTGTAGGACTCTCAAAATAATATAAGTGAAGCATGAGAGAACAAAAGTTTCTATAAAACATAACCACCGCCGTGCTCAAAAATATATAAGTGAAGCACTAGAGCAAAAACTATATAGCTCAAAAGATATAAGTGAAGCACATAGAGTATTCTAATAAATTCTGAATCATGTGTGTCTCTCTCAAAAGGTGTGTACAGCAAGGATTATTGTGGTAAACTAAAAAGTAAAGACTCAAATCATACAAGACGCTCCAAGCAAAACACATATCATGTGGTGAATAAAATTATAGCTCCAAGTAAAGTTACTGATGGACGAAGACGAAAGAGGGGATGCCTTAGATTACCTTGGGGTGCCATGGGAATCCCCAATCTTAGGCTCTTGCCACTCCTTGTTCCATAATCCATCAAATTTTTACCCAAAACTTG
Organism: Aegilops tauschii subsp. strangulata; assembly: GCF_002575655.3. NCBI lineage: Eukaryota > Viridiplantae > Streptophyta > Magnoliopsida > Poales > Poaceae > Aegilops > Aegilops tauschii. The sequence continues at coordinate 316,675,402 of NC_053037.3, read as the reverse complement.
AAAACTTCACAACACAAAACTCAACAGAAAATCTCGTGAGCTCCGTTAGCGAAAGAAAAGAAAACACCACTTCAAGGTACTGTATTGAACTCATTATTTATTTATATTATTGTTAAACTTACTGTATTCCAACTTTTCTATGGTTTATAAACTATTTTAGTAGCCATAGATTCATCAAAATAAGCAAACAACACACGAAAAACAGAATCTGTCAAAAACAGAACAATCTGTAGTAATCTGTAACTAACGCAAACTTCTGGAACTCAGAAAAATCTACCAAAATAGGAAGACCTAGACAATTTGTTTATTGATCTACTGTAATTGGAATCAGTATTTTATCATGTTCTGGTGCTTTTTAACAATTGTTTTCGTGAACAGAAAGTTTCTGGAATTTTCAGCAAGATCAAATAACTATCATCCAAGAAGGTCCTATAGGTTTAACTTGGCACAAACACTAATTAAAACATAAAAACAAATATAACCTGAGGCTAGATCAAATATTTATTACTAAACAGAAACAAAAAGCAAAAAACTAAAATAAAATTGGGTTGCCTCCCAACAAGCGCTAACGTTTAACGCCCTTAGCTAGGCATAAAAGCAAGGATAGATCTAAGTATTGCCATCTTTGGTAGGCAATCCATAAGTGGCTCTCATAATAGATTCATAAGGTAATTTTATTTTATTTCTAGGAAAGTGTTCCATGCCTTTCCTTAATGGAAATTGGAATCTAATATTCCCTTCCTTCATATCAATAATTGCACCAATCGTTCTAAGGAAAGGTCTACCAAGAATAATAGGACATGAAGGATTCCAATCGATGTCAAGAACAATTAAATCTACGGGCACATAGTTCCTATTTGCAACAATAAGAACATCATTAATTCTTCCCATAGGTTTTTTAATGGTGGAATCCGCAAGGTGCAAGTTTAAAGAACAATCATCAAATTCACGGAATCCTAGCAAATCACATAAAGTTTTTGGAATCGTGGAAACACCAGCACCCAATTCACGGAATCCTAGAAAATCACATAGAGTTTTCTAGGGATAGAGACTTCCAACTCAAGTTTTTCTTCATAAGATTGCATCAAAGCATCAACGATTTGTTTGGTAAAAGCTTTATTTTGACTATAAGCATGAGGAGAATTTAGCACAGATTGCAACAAGGAAATACAATCTATCAAAGAGCAATTATCATAATTAAATTCCTTGAAATCCAAAATAGTGGGTTCATTGATATCTAAAGTTTTGACCTCTTCAATCCCACTTTTACCAATTTTTGCATCAAGATCTAAAAACTCCGAATTTTTGGGATGCCTTCTAGGTAAAGGTGACTCATCTCTACTCCCATCATTATCAAGATTCATATTGCAAAACAAAGATTTAATAGGAGACACATCAATAACTTTTAGATCTTCATCTTTATTCTCATGGAAACTAGAAGAACACGCTTTCACAAAGCAATCTTTCTTAGCACGCATCCTAGCGGTTCTTTCTTTGCACTCATCAATGGAAATTCTCATGGCTTTGAGAGACTCATTGATATCATGCTTAGGTGGAATAGATCTAAGTTTCAAAGAATCAACATCAAGAGAAATTCTATCAACGTTTCTAGCCAATTCATCAACCTTAAGCAATTTTTGTTCAAGCAAAGCATTGAAATTCTTTTGCGAATTCATAAACTCCTTAACACTAGTCTCAAATTCAGAGGGCATCTTATTAAAATTTCTATAAGAATTGTTGTAGGAATTACCATAATTATTAGAGGAATTACTAGGGAACGACCTATGATTAAAGTTTCCTCTATACGCGTTGTTACCAAAATTGTTCCTACCAACAAAATTCACATCCATAGATTCATTATTATTCTCAATCAAGGTAGACAAAGGCATATCATTAGGATAAAAGAATAAACACTCTTATTAGCAAACAATTTCATATGTTCATCCATCTTTCCACTCAAAACATTAATTTCTTCTATCGCATGCACTTTTTTATTAGTAGATCTTTCGGTGTGCCATTGAGAATAATTAACCATAATATTGTCTAGGAGTTTAGTAGCTTCTCCTAAAGTGATTTCCATAAAAGTGCCTCCCGCGGCCGAATCTAAAAGATTTCTAGAAGCAAAATTCAATCCGGCATAAAAATTTTGTATAATCATCCAAAGATTCAAACCATGTGTAGGGAAATTGCGTATCATTAATTTCATCCTCTCCCAAGATTGTGCAACATGTTGATGATCAAGTTGCTTAAAATTCATAATATCATTTCTAAGAGAGATGATTTTAGCGGGAGGAAAATACTTAGAGATAAAAGCATCTTTTCACTTATTCCATGAATCAATACTATTTTTAGGCAAAGACGAAAACCAAGTTTTAGCACGATCTCTAAGCGAAAAAGGAAACAACTTCAATTTAACAATATCATTGTCCACATCTTTCTTCTTTTGCATATCACACAAATCAACGAAGCTATTTAGATGGGTAGCGGCATCTTCACTAGGAAGGCCGGCGAATTGATCTTTCATGACAAGATTCAACAAAGCAGCATCAATTTCACAAGATTCAGCATCGGTAAGAGGAGCAATCGGAGTGCTAAGAAAATCATTGTTGTTGGTATTGGTAAAGTCACACAATTTAGTATTATCTTGAGCCAACGTGACAAGCAAGCAACACAAGCGAACAAGAAGCAAGCGAAAAAAAAGGCGAACGGAAAAGAGAGGGCAAATCAAACGGCAAGGGTGAAGTGGGGGAGAGGAAAACGAGAGGCAAATGGCAAATAATGTAATGCGAGGGATAAGAGTTTGTGATGGGTACTTGGTATGTCTTGACTTGTGCGTAGACTCCCCGGCAACGGCGCCAGAAATGGGTCGTTGCTGGGAGTCAAATCTTGACTTGACTTGGTGTGAGCCTCCCCGGCAATGGCGCCAGAAATCCTTCTTGCTACCCCTTGAGCACTGCGTTGGTTTTCCCTTGAATAGGAAAGGGTGATGCAGTAAAGTAGCGTAAGTATTTCCCTCAGTTTTTGAGAACCAAGGTATCAATCCAGTAGGAGACCACGCTCGAGTCCCACACACCTACACAAACAAATAAGAACCTCGCAACCAACACGATAAAGGGGTTGTCAATCCCTTCACGGGCGCTTACAAGAGTGAGACCTGATAGATATGATAAGATAAGATTTTTGGTATTTTTATGATAAAGAGAAATAAAGATGCAAAGTAAAATAAACGGCGCCAGAAATAGCTTGTTGACGGGAGATTAATATGATGGAAAATAGACCCGGGGGCCATAGGTTTCACTAGTGGCTTCTCTCAAGAGCATAAGTATTACGGTGGTAAACGAATTACTGTCGACCAATTGATAGAATTGAGCATAGTTATGAGAATATCTAGGTATGATCATGTATATAGGCATCACGTCCGCGACAAGTAGACCGAAACGATTCTGCATCTACTACTATTACTCCACACATCGACCGCTATCCAGCATGCATCTAGAGTATTAAGTTCATAAGAACAGAGTAATGCTTTAAGTAAGATGGCATGATGTAGAGGTATAAACTCATGCAATATGATATAAACCCCATCTTCTTATCCTCGATGGCAACAATACAATATGTGTCATTTCCCGTACTGTCACTGGGATCGAGCACCACAAGATTGAACCCAAAGCTAAGCACTTCTCCCATTGCAAGAAAGATCAATCTAGTAGGCCAAACCAAACTGATAATTCAAAGAGACTAGCAAAGATAACCAATCATACATAAAATAATTTAGAGGAGATTCAAATATTGTTCATAGATAAACTTGATCATAAACCCACAATTCATCGGATCTTGACAAACACACCGCAAAAGAAGATTACATCGAATAGGTCGCCAAGAATATCGAGGAGAACTTTGTATTGAGATCCAAAGAGAGAGAAGAAGCCATCTAGCTAATAACTATGTGTTGGGGAATGTAGTAATTTCAAAAAAATTCCTACGCACACACAGGATCATGGTGATGCATAGCAACGAGAGGGGAGAGTGTTGTCCACGTACCCTCGTAGACCAAAAGCGGAAGCGTTAGCACAACGCGGTTGATGTAGTCGTACGTCTTCACGATCCGACCGATCAAGTACCGAACGCACGGCACCTCCGAGTTCAGCACAGGTTCAGCTCGATGACGTCCCTCGAACTCCGATCCAGCCGAGCTTTGAGGGAGAGTTCCGTCAGCACGACGGCATGGTGACGATGATGATGTTCTACCGACGCAGGGCTTCGCCTAAGCACTGCTACGATATTATCGAGGTGGATTATGGTGGAGGGGGGCACCGCACATGGCTAAGAGATCAAGAGATCAATTGTTGTGTCTCTAGGGTGCCCCTGCCCCCGTATATAAAGGAGCAAGGGGGGAGGTGCGGCCGGCCAGGAGGGGGCGCGCCAGGAAGAGTCCTACTCCCACCGGGAGTAGGACTCCCTCCCTTCCTTGTTGGAATAGGAGAAGGGGGGAAAGAAGTGGAGGAGAAGAAGGAAAAGGGGGGGCGCCGCCCCCCTCTCCTTGTCCTATTCGTACTAGGGGGGAGGGGCGCGCGGCCCTTACCCTAGCCGCCTCTCCTCTTCTCCACTAAGGCCCACTATGGCCCATTAACCCCCCAGGGGTTCCGGTAACCCCTCGGTACTCCGGTAAAATCCCGATTTCACCTGGAACACTTCTGATATCCAAATATAGGCTTCCAATATATCAATCTTCATGTCTCGACCATTTCGAGACTCCCCGTCATGTCCGTCATCACATCCGGGACTCCGAACAACCTTCGGTACATCAAAACTCATAAACTTATAATATAACTGTCATCAAAACTTTAAGCGTGCGGACCCTACGGGTTCGACAACTATGTAGACATGACCGAGACACATCTCCGGTCAATAACCAATAGCGGAACCTGGATGCTCATATTGGCTCCCACATATTCTACGAAGATCTTTATCTGTCAGACTGCATAACAACATACATTGTTCCCTTTGTCATCGGTATGTTACTTGCCTGAGATTCGATCGTCGGTATCTCAATACCTAGTTCAATCTCGTTACCGGCAAGTCTCTTTACTCGTTCCGTAATACATCATCCCGCAACTAACTCATTAGTTGCAATGCTTGCAAGGCTTAAGTGATCTGCATTACCGAGTGGGCCCAGAGATACCTCTCCGACAATCGGAGTGACGGATCCTAATCTCGAAATACGCCAACCCAACAAGTACCTTCGGAGACACCTGTAGATCACCTTTATAATCACCCAGTTACGTTGTGACGTTTGGTAGCACACAAAGTGTTCCTCCGGTAAACGGGAGTTGCATAATCTCATAGTCATAGGAACATGTATAGGTCATGAAGAAAGCAATAGCAACATACTAAATGATCAAGTGCTAAGCTAACGGAATGGGTCAAGTCAATCACATCATTCTCCTAATGATGTGATCCCATTAATCAAATGACAACTCATGTCTATGGTTAGGAAACTTAACCATCTTTGATTAACGAGCTAGTCAAGTAGAGGCATACTAGTGACACTCTGTTTGTCTATGTATTCACACAAGTATTATGTTTCCGGTTAATACAATTCTAGAATGAATAATACATTTATCATGAAATAAGGAAATAAATAATAACTTTATTATTGCCTCTAGGGCATATTTCCTTCAGTCTCCCACTTGCACTAGAGTCAATAATCTATTTCACATCGCCATGTGATTTAACATCAATGGTTCACATCTTTATGTGGTTAACACCCATAGTTCACATCGATATGTGACCAACACCCAAAGGGTTTACTAGAGTCAGTAATCTAGTTCACATCGCTATGTGATTAACACCCAAAGAGTACTAAGGTGTGATCATGTTTTGCTTGTGAGATAATTTTAGTCAACGGGTCTGTCACATTCAGATCCGTAAGTATTTTGCAAATTTCTATGTCTACAATGTTGTGCATGGAGCTACTCTAGCTAATAGCTCCCACTTTCAATATGTATCCAGATTGAGACTTAGAGTCATCTGGATCAGTGTCAAAAACTTGAATCGACATAACCCTTTACGACGAACCTTTTGTCACCTCCATAATCGAGAAACATATCCTTATTCTACTAAGGATAATTTTGACTGCTGTCCAGTGATCTACTCCTAGATCACTATTGTACTCCCTTGCCAAACTCAGTGGTAGGGTATACAATAGATCTGGTACACAGCATGGCATACTTTGTAGAACCTATGACTGAGGCTTCATTCTCTTTCTATCTTCTGCCGTGGTCGGGCTTTGAGTCTTACTCAATTTCACACCTTGTAACACAGGCAATAACGATTTCTTTGACTGTTCCATTTTGAACTACTTCAAAATCTTGTCAAGGTATGTACTCATTGGAAAAACTTATCAAGCGTCTTGATCTATCTCTATAGATCTTGATGCTCAATATGTAAGCAGCTTCACCGAGATCTTTCTTTGAAAAACTCCTTTCAAACACTCCTTTATGCTTTGCAGAATAATTCTACATTATTTTCGATCAACAATATGTCATTCACATATACTTATCAGAAATGTTGTAGTGCTCCCACTCACTTTCTTGTAAATACAGGCTTCACTGCAAGTGTGTATAAAACTATATGCTTTGATCAACTTATCAAAGCGTATATTCCAACTCTGAGATGCTTGCACCAGTCCATAGATAGATCGCTGGAGCTTGCATATTTTGTTAGCACCTTTAGGATTGACAAAACTTTCTGGTTGCATCATATACAACTCTTCTTTAATAAATCCATTAAGGAATGCAATTTTGTTTATCCATTTGCCAGATTCCATAAAATGCGGCAATTGCTAACATGATTCAGACAGACTTAAGCATAGATACGAGTGAGAAACTCTCATCGTAGTCAACACCTTGAACTTGACGAAAACCTTTTGCGACAATTCTAGCTTTGTAGATAGTAACACTACTATCAGCGTCTGTCTTCCTCTTGAAAATCCATTTAATCTCAATGGCTCGCCGATCATTGGGCAAGTCAATCAAAGTCCATACTTTGTTCTCATACATGGATCCCATCTCAGGTTTCATGGCCTCAAGCCTTTTGGCGGAATCTGGGCTCATCATCGCTTCCTCATAGTTCGTAGGTTCGTCATGGTCAAGTAACATGACCTCCAGAACAGGATTACCGTACCACTCTGGTGCGGATCTTACTCTGGTGGACCTACGAGGTTCGATAGTAACTTGATCTGAAGTTTCATGATCATCATTATTAGCTTCCTCAGTAATTGGTGTAGGAGTCACAGGAATAGATTTCTGTGATGAAGTACTTTCCAATAAGGGAGCAGGTACAGCTACCTCATCAAGGTCTACTTTCCTCCCACTCACTTCTTTCGAGAGAAACTCCTTCTCTAGAAAGGATCCATTCTCAGCAACGAATATCTTGCCTTCGGATCTGTGATAGAAGGTGTACCCAACATTTTCTTTTGGGTATCCTATGAAGACGCACTTCTCCGATTTGGGTTTGAGCTTATCAGGTTGAAACTTTTTCACATAAGCATTGCAACCTCAAACTTTTAAGAAACGACAGCTTAGGTGAAAGAACATGTGGTGCCCCCATGTTTGGTTTTGGTAATTGACGACAATCTCTATGGACTAATGGTTGCCTTGAGTTATATTTTAAGGTTTTGTCCATAGGCTTTTCTTGGAGTACATGTGTTGGTTTCAAGGAGAGTTTGTGTTGACCAAGGTGCTATTAAGGAATTATCCAATGATTGGTCATGTGAGAGTTGAGCTTATTGCAAGCATGTCTTGAAGAAGAAGATTGTGTGATCATTCATGTTTACCTTCAAGACATCATCCAAATGAAGAGAGTTGGAAAGATTCTAGGTTGATCAAGACTAAGTCAAGAGTGAATCAAGTTGATCAACTCACAAAGCGTAGAAGATGTACCGAGAGGGATCAAGTGATCCCATGGTATGGTATGCATTGTCCATTGTGCTTTGTGTACTAACCCATGGTCTATGTGAGAGTTCTATGTGGGGTTAGGTACGTGTTCATGGGTTTGCGTCAAGAGGAAGATATCACTCAACCCATGGAGAGGATGACATCAAGTGGTGATCGTCATCAAGATTGCCATGTGCAAGTTCAAGTGGAGCATCACGAAGAGATCAAGTGCTTGAAGCTTGCCGTCCATTGTGGTGACAATGGACTTGTGAAGATGTGTCGAAGAGTGGCTCACCCATAGTGGACTATGGGGGAGTAATCATCTAGTCTTCATCGAGCTAACGCAATCAAGAAAGGTGGTCCAACTTGAGGGAGTCAAGATCGTCATCATCTAGCTCAAGTGGACCATGTGCAAGGCAAAGGTTTTCCCTTGATAGGTTTTCTATTTTACCGGTCTCATGGTGGTAGTTGGGAGACCGGGTTATAGGATCGATAGTCGTACTATCAAGGGGGGCTCTCAAGTGAGTAGCTTGATCGTATCGTTCATCGAGAGCTCAAACCATTGCATTCTTGCATCATGTTTCCTGGTTCTTGTTTGGTTCTCTTTGTGAGTCTTAGAGCTTATGCTCATCTTGATGACAAGCTTGAGTTCATCGAAAACAGAGTTTGCATGCGTCTTCTATGATGTTTTCGATGTTGGAGGTTTTACCGGTCTTATCCGAGGAAGGGTTCTCACCATTTTATTTTGGGCCTTTTCTCATTTGCTTCTTATTGGTATTTATATCAAGATTGTGTTAGCCCTTGTCGCTAGCTTTCCAACAAACTTGGTTTCGTCGAATTCGGAGTCCGTTTGCAGAAGTTGTGTCAGTTTTGGTGTTCTGAAAAGGCTGCAGCGGTACTACCGCGGACAGGAGCGGATGTAATTTTTTACTACCGCTCTTGGGAGCGGTACTACCGCTTGGAGCAGTACTACCACGGCTACTTCCATGGCTACTTCCGCTCGGGACCAAAAACTCGTCACAAGTCCAGCGGTGGTAGGCACGGATGTAATTTTTTAGTACCGCTCGCAAGCAGTAGTACCGCTACCCTTAGCAGTAGTACCGCTACCCCTAGCAGTAGTACCGTGAGGTCAAGCGGTACTACCGCTCCGGCTGTTCTTCTGGCTTTTTGCCTCCTCGCTGTTGTGTTTCAAAGGGCTACTACCGCCCTAGCAGTAGTACCGCTCCTTGGAGCGGTAGTACCGCTCGGTGCAGGTTGTGACCATAACGGTTGGATTTTCCCCCACCTATAAAAGGGGGTCTTCTTCCCCAATGAACCTTATCCTTTGAGCTCGTGTTCTTCCCCCATTGTTGACCTTCTTCGAGCTTGCTAACTCCCAATCCCTCCATGGATTCTTGCTAGTTTTTGAGGGAAAAGAGAGAGGAGATCTAGATCCACATTTCCACCAATCACTTTCTCCTCTATGTGAGGGGAACCCCTTGGATCTAGATCTTGGAGTTCTTGGTGTTCTCCTTCTTGTTCTTCTCTCTCATTTTCCTCCCTAGCATTAGTTGCTTCGGTGGGATTTGAGAGAGAAGGACTTGGGCACTCCGTGTGCCCTTGCCATTGCATATGGTGCATCGGTTTGAGTTCTCCGTGGAGGTTACAAGTTGAGAAGCTTATTACTCTTGGGTGCTTGGTACCCTTGAGCTTGTTCCTCTTGGGTGCTTGGGCGCCCTAGACGGTTGGTGGTGTTCGGAGCTCAATCATTGTGGTCTAAAGCTTCGGGCAAGCGTCGGGGTCTCCAATTAGGTTGTGGAGATCGCCCCGAGCAATTTGAAGGGTTCCGGTGACCGCCCCCAAGGGTTGACAAAGTGTACGGGTTTGGTGACCGCCCCCAAGGGTTGCCATTTGTACGGGTTCGGTGACCGCCCTCAAGGGTCCCTTAGTGGAATCACGGCATCTTGCATTGTGCGAGGGCGTGAGGAGATTACGGTGGCCCTAGTGGCTTCTTGGGGAGCATTGTGCCTCCACACCGCTCCAAACGGAGATTAGCATCCGCAAGGGTGTGAACTTCGGGATACATCGTCGTCTCCGCGTGCCTCGATTATCTCTTACCCGAGCCCTTTACTTATGCACTTTACTTTGTGATAGCCATATTGTTTCTTGTCATATATCTTGCTATCACCTAAGTAGTTTTTCTTGCTTAGCATAAGTTGTTGGTGCACATAGGTGAGCCTAGTTGTTGTAGGTTTTGTGCTTGACAAATTAACCGCTAGGTTTATTCCGCATTTGCTCAAGCCTCAACCGTAATTATTTTAAAGTGCCTATTCACCCCCCCCCCCTCTAGGCGACATCCACGATCTTTCATTAGGTTTCTTGCCAAACCATAGTTCATACGATGTTGTCTCAACGGATTAGACGGTGCCCTACTTAATGTGAATGCAGCTGTCTCTAATGCATAACCCCAGAACGATAGTGGTAAATCGGTAAGAAACATCATAGCACTACAAAAAAATACACTTCCGTGATGATACGTGTTTGTCACAGTAGGTTGCATTTTCTGTCATGCATGTACATCTATGACGATTTTATGACAGAATCAAGATAGTCATACCTGTGCTGTCGTAGAAGTGTTCCATGACATTACCAAAATTATCATCACGGAAGTGTCCACTTCCATGACGATAAATCCCGCGTCACAGAAGTGCTTTCGTCAAGGGTGACCGACACGTGGCATCCACCATAACGGAACGCCGTTAAGCTATCGGGTCGGGTTTTGGATCCGATAACCCGTTAACAGCCCCGACCAATGGGGATTTTCCACGTGTAAAATCATCATTGGCTGGAGGAAACACGTGTCGGCTCATCGTTGGGACAGATGTCATCCACTCATTGGACAGAAGGCGCGTATGATACGTTGACACGTGGCACAGCCCAACAGAGGCCCATTCCTGTGAAAAGGCCGGCCCGTTTGACTTGCTCAAAAGGTGGCGGGCCGGCCCATGTAAAGCCTGTTAACGGCATGTTCGCATATAGCCCATTTACAGCCCATTTACAGCCCGTTACGCCCTATCCGAATTAGGCCTAGTAGCGTCATCTGGGCCACCCAATATGATTCCAGCCCGTTTTCACTTCTGGCCCATGTATGGCCCATGACGTCTTTCGGCCCATATGAGGCCCTATGTAACTCTTGGCCTATTAACGGCCCGTGGTGAAACTGGCCCGTAATGAACAATGTATCACTTTACACCCATTAACGGCCCGTGGTGAAAATGGCCCGTAATGAACAGTGTATCACTTTATACCCATTAACGGCCCGTTATTCCGTTGGGCCGTTTCCACCCATGTTATCTTTCGGCCTTCTCAGAGCCCATTTATTCTTGGGCTTATTTCCAGCATTCGTTTACTTACGGCCCGTTACTGTCATTTTCTGCTTGTGGGCCAAATTCAGCCCATGGTTACAGTCGGCCCGTTTGTGGTCCGTTAATACGTTGGGTCGTTTTCATAGCGTCATCAAATACGGCCTATTAACGATGGCCCGTTATGGTCGGCCCATGAACAGACGATTCCAACTCTAGCCCGTTTACGGCCATAATGTGGCCTGTTATTGGCCCATGTTTGGCCAATCGATCATACTGCCCGTATAAGGCCCATTGATGATACGGCCCGTAGAAGGCCCATTGTTTCTACGGCCCGTAGAAGGCCCATTGTTTCTACAGCCCGTAGAAGGCCCACTGTTTCTATGGCCCGTAGAAGGCCCACTGTTTCTACGGCCCGTAGGAGGCCCAGTGTCAATACAGTAAATATTAGCCCATGCTTATTGTGGCCTAGTTTTAAAAAATAGGTTATTGCAGCCACTAGCAAACCACGGAAAAAGAACTGCAATGACTACAAGCAAACAAATAAACAAGACAACAAGGAAATAAATAAGCAAGCAACTTACGCTAGGCTATCACGGCTATCACACATATTACATCCACTGGGCATCAAAGTTCGCCACCAGTGCAAATAAACACGCCGACAAAAGAATATACAAAACTAAGAGCACTTCAGAAGGCACTAGGCCTGGCCACGTCAGGCCCCCCAAACAACTGAAGAAGCTGAGTAGACCTCAGTTGTGTCAACAATAGATGCATCAACACTAGATTTAAGGCATGATGGTGCGCACGGCAGTCCTCTCACATCTTCATTGCATCTTTGACTTCAAGTCGGAGCTGAGCTGAAGCAAGCCTTTCCGCTTTAAGTTGAGACTGAAGAAGTCGAACTGATTGAGGCAACGACTGCACAGAGGTTGTCTCACACCTGCTGGTGAGTAGCTTCAACTCACTGTCTTCATCAAGACAGGACCTTGGGGTCATCTCACTGTCCTCAAGATGGTTTGGCTCACAATCTTCCCTAAAGTTCTGCCTGGTGTAAGAGATACGAGTCTGAAAGAGAAACAAGGAGACACGTAACAGGTTTCACAATTATATAAGCAAATAAATGGATCTATTCTGCATAAGGAACATGTTTTTACAACTACAATTTGAAACTGGTAGTTGTTGCAAACATCCAATCAGATGTAAACAGCAAAGCAAACAACAGTGGAGGAAATGATGCCTATCCAAATCTATACTAGAACAAAGTTTGAAGGCTTGAGAAGGATGAACTTACATTACATGTTAACACGGGCTGGACAAAGCCCTTCTCCATGTTGATGGAAGGATAATTCAATAAATTCCCCAAAGAAAATTCTTTATAAGCGTTGCCATTATTCTACATTTTGCAAAGAGTAAATATAGATCAAATAATATTGGAAGAAACAGAGGATAATGAAGCTCAGGTGCAGACTGATGATACATAATCAAATAGCAATTAATTAAGTACAACGTTACAAGGCAAAAGGGAGAGAGGTACTGACAAGAGCAATGCAGAGCCCATTATTGTTTTGAGATCGTATGATCCTTTGAGCAAGGAGATTCATCTGAAATTAGTTTTCATACAAGAGAGAAGGTAAGGCACAAGCAGAAATTTAGGAGTTCAAATTTTGAATTGATATCATAGACAGTACCTGACGCTGGGCTCCCAGCAGTTCTAATAGGGGTTTGGCCACTGGAGTAGGGGTAAAGTGTGGTACAGTTGGGCCTGTGTTTTCTGTGGCTGCTGATCTATCTGATTTAACAGGTATCACTACCTTTTGCAAATACCTAGTTTGTACTCCTTGAGGATCTGCACTCACCCTCTTCCTTTTGGACATCTATTACGAAAGAACAACATTTGACTGGAAAAACATAGTGTGACGACACATGGAATTGGTACAGAAAATGGATAGGTATGGCATATACTCATATATGATGCTTAAACTAAGCAGATGGTGTAACAAAGTAGAAGTAATGCAAGAGGTCAGATGCAAAATATGTGCGACCAATACAACTTTGCAAAGTTAGAGCAAGCACCTTGATGGGTGAATAAGATAGGCCATCCTCCACCATGCCAAGTTTGTTAGCCAATGGATCGTTCCGCGATATTCCTCTCATGCGCCCATTCTCATATTCATTTTGATAATGTTCAATATCTGACATGCATGAAAACATAAAAACAAGTGAGATTTTCTTTGTAATGCAGAAGTGATTCTAATCCAATACTGCCTCCCTGTAAACCCCTTTGTGCTATCTCTGCAATTCTTTTAAAAGATGCCATGCATGCTGTAATTTGTTGTGTGCATTAATATAATGCGGCCTACTACTCAAAATATGAGAGCTCCAGAAGTGATGACACTTCGCAGATGATAGCTTCAACATATAGTAAAGAAGAACAAGTCGACCTGACCTGAGAGATTCAAAATATACTAAGGGAGAACAACTCGACCTGACCAGTCGACCACAAGAGAAGAGTATCATCTTAAAGAAGAGCAGAAGAGCAAGCAGATTGAAGATATTACAAGTCTTTCAATACAATGTCGGTTGGCCACCCATGATGAACCAGAGCGCACAGAGAAATACTATTCTTTCCGGTCTCTCCATATGTGGCTCACATGCATTTCGAAACTAAAGTAGGAACATTTAGCTAACCAATTAAACATCTCTCAGTTTTACTAATATCAGCAATAATATAAGATATGAATTTGTACAACTAAGCTTGTTTAGCTCGATGGGTGGAGCGGTGCTATTACGACATGAACCACGTAGGCTGATTGTGGTCATCATAAAATGGGGAAAACATAAGCATGATGAGTACAGTGTTGACCGTGGCAGTGGGATGGCAGATCTGAAGCTGCAAACCGCACAAAGGGTAGTTAGCAACCGATGTTTGCTTTGAAATGACAACTAAGATTTGGTATGGACAAGAAAGTATGGTCAACAAGTGACAAAGAAATGCAATTATGTTGTCTCTCTATATGTCGCGACATGCATTTGGAAACTCAAGTGGGACCTTTAGCTAACCAATTAAATGTGTCGGTTAACTAATATCAGTATCATATCACAATCATATTTGAACAACTAAGCTTTCGAATTCTGAGTGTTGTGTTGTTTAGCTTGAAGGGTGGAGTAATGCTAGTACGACAGAAAGGACCTACGCAGATCATAGTAGAGTAGATAAAAGGGGAAAACCCTAAGCATCAAGAGAAAAATCAGGAAAGTGGAACTAGCTGGACCAGTGGGTGGCGCACATGCTTTTCGAAATGAATTTAGGAACATTAGGTGACCAATTAAACGTTCTCTGTTTTAGTGATATGAGCATCATATCAGATTTTATTTCAACACGTAAGCTTTGGGTTGAGGTCTTGAGGAGCAGTGCTAGCATGACACGAATCACCTACGATGATGGTAGTGAATATAAAGGGGGGAAACCATAAGCTTTACGAGTATAGTGCCTATGCCATGGCGGATCTGAAGGTGCAAACCGGACAAAGGTACTTCGCAACCAATGTTTGCTTTCAACTAGCCACTACGATTTGGTACGGACAAGAAAAGTACAGTAAACAAATTACGATCTATTTTCCGGGTGAGATCAATAACTTAAGCACATATGGAAGAGTACCGCCTCTCTTGCGACGCCGTGTAGGCCTATGCTGATACGTTGAGGGTGCTGCGGGTGCGATGGCTGTCGGCGGCGGGGAAGAAGACTTTAGACGGCAGACGACCGGGTCGGGGGATATATCCTGTTGCCGTGGACGAGGCGGTCGTAGGAGCGGCAACGGCAAGGTGGACGACGGCGCCGATGAAGCAAGAGGGGGTGATGAAAGGATCCTGGTCCAGCGCCGTGGATGAGAGACGTCCATCTCTTGCAGTGGACGACGGGGTAGGGGTAGCGTCTCCGGCAAGGTGGAGGATGGGGTGGCGGACGGAGGAGGCTGGCCGCAGTGCGGAGGTTGTCATGTCGCCGACGGTGTATGAATGGGGAAATGGAGGGGAGGGGGGATCTCAAACTTTGGGACGCGCTTCTCTGAAATGGGGGTAAGTTACGAACTTATCCCCCGTTTAAAATTTCGGACATCACGTCGATTGGGGATAGGACGGTAATCTCGCATCTCCCAAATATTTGCCGGTAACTATTTCGGGCGAGGAGAGGGTGTTTTTCCGCCCACGGTTGGCGCCCACGGTGTATGAACGGGGCTGACAGGTAGGGCGGTTGTGTCACGTCTGATGGAAGTTACACATCTGCCCCTATTTAAAATATTAGCCTACATCAATTTCGGACGAGGAGAGTTTGTTTTGCCGCCCACCGTGTATGAATGGGGAAATGGAGGAAGAGACACATGTCTTTCGGACGAGCTTGAATCAAATGTGTTTTGCCGCCCACGTTTGGCGCCCACCGTGTCTGAATGGGCTCAGAGGCCGTCGTCTCACGTCTGATTGAAGTTACTAGTCTAGCCCTATCGACAGCAGTGTAAATCCGGTCGATAAGGATGTCAAGTGTCAGGGGTAGACAATAATTTCCATCTCGCAAACACTTGCTTCGGGCAGCCCACAAATTATAGTGGGTGTTTAGCCGCTTTGTTCAAAACTTGGGAGAATTAGCATTCATGTTTGCCCTGGGACCTGGCAAACTAAATTCGAATCCAATTTGTATTCGATTACGAATATCCACAGATAATTATATGTTTTTTATTTATTTCTTCAAAACCACAACAAAGATTTATTCCACCTTTATATATGATTATGATTTAGAAATGTCGTGATCTTCGAATTCAGTAGGTTGGATACACTCTGAGTCAAACAGTTATTTCATCCAATACAATATGCTGACACGAAAGACAGTTCACCTTATGTCAATCATACAAGTACTGAGGATTACCTCGCCTAAAAAATTCGAATCATTACAACACATGGACAACATAGGGGGTCTTGCAACATAATCCATTCAGAGACATGACACAACATGCAAGTACAATAATCTAATGACAATTTCAACTGGTATCTAAAGAAGAACCGGGATTACCTTGGACTTCAGATAGCAGAAACAGCAGGACCTCCTCCGTCTTCAAATGCAACATTCTTACTTCCTCCAATTCTTGGGTTGCTTGCATAATGCGTGCCGCTAATTCCGTAATTTCCAGCCTCAAGATAAAGATTACCTCATTCATGGCAGCCACACCATCTCTTTCTGCCTCTAGTAGAGCCTCAAGCACTATAATATCTATGCTCAGACTGCTCTCCGGCGGTGTTGCCTCTGAACTGCTACCATCTGGTAACATGGATGGCGCACTGCTTCCACAAATAGATTCTGGGGTTGTACATTGTGTCCTAGTGTGAACGGCATCCTGAAAGGTTTCCGCTGGACATCGGTAAGAGATAGTTATCGTATGATCCAGGCAGTAAGCTTACATGGTAAACGATGGACGAATTATTGCCGAGCATGCCAAACTATATTTAAATGGTTCAAAGCAGCATCAGCCAAAAAGAAATTAAAATGGTAAGATGAAACTAGGGATGTAAGTGGCAAATAAACGACATCCGCCAGTCCCATCTAGTTAGTTTTTGCTACCTCCCTAGTTCATTTTCCTCAAAAAACAAAAACTCTTTTGAACTATCATACCACTAGTGGACTTTAATCGGGATTAAATGGGACCCAGTTGACATCCCTAGTTGAAAGGGAGTGTACAACCGCTATATTTAAGTTTCCAAGGCATCTAAGCAGTTGAAATAATCTAAGAAAGCACTTAACAGTGTGGCCTCATATAAACTACGAAGACAGTCTTGTGATGAAGTTGAGAGGAAAAGTTAAGGACTCAAATGAAATAGGCATGCATTTCTTTACGACAGTACAGCAGGCACTGCTGACATATTGGCCAACTCAGGTATAGCGTAACAACAAATAAGCATTCGAATCAAGCAATAGAGCAAAGCAGACAACTGAACTATTTGTAATTCGGTAGGATTACACGTTGAGGGCACAAGCCAAGAAAGCAGCCCACTCGCATTACATTTCACATGTACTAAAACACACTAGCTTACCATATGTTGCTGTGAAGCCTAGCTGTTGTTGCAATGTTCTTTGAAGATATCATCAGCATCCCGTGGTTGCAAATCTAGTTGTTGTAGTTTATTCTGCACCATCTATTTAGGTAAAATTAATTTTAATCGCATGCACTGGTCCGAATTGATCATCAATGGTTCATCTAAACTAATGAAAGAAGGGTGTGTGCATACACGACAATATATCTGCCTCCCTCTATTTTTATGCTTGTTCGAGGTGCCAGCCCCAAAAGAACAAATATTTTGCTTGATGGGGTTGGCAGCTCCATAATTAATAGAAGCATCAAATTAGTCATGCAACTTGGGAAGATCAAGAACACACAAACAAGTAATGAACAGAGGCTCGGATCAGTGATGTAATAGCTAGCATCAGAAAATGTAGGGTAAAACGAACAAAAAGTAGCGGAACCACATGCTAGTTTGCTGATGTGTAATTAAGCATAGAGAACATTAAGCAGTCTGATGGAACCAACAGGTGGCATAAGAACAAAACTAAAGCATATTAACTATATGTGCACTGGTATGTAATTTAGCACATGTAACATGTTCACTACCAGAAGTATGGCCCTACAGGTGCAAGCAGAATAACGCATCTCATGAAAAACTGAATGATGCCCTGAAGAAATTCAAAGGTGCGGTGCTTATGCTAGGAAAGTGAACGTAGGCGCCGACCGTTGGATAATAGTACCTGATTCTCGGCGGCGTATGGGTATCGTTGTCATACTTGATAGCTAAGGATCGTCGATGGTGCTCGTGTTGCGGTTGAGTTTGGGCCGGCTGTCGCCGTCGCTGAAGCGGCTCCGGTGCCACGGTTGCGACGCCTGTCAACATACAAGAAAGCTCATCTGTGGTAAGTGAACAGTTGCACGATAAAGAGAAAAACCGAAGGAGTACAAATCGAAATAACCTAATGAGGTTGCGGCGTCGGTAAAGTAGAGCCGGTGGAGTTGAATATGGCGTCCGTGGAGCGGGTCCGGTGCAGTGGACGAAGGCTTCGGCGGGCGTGTTGTACAGTGCTTTCGGTGAGGCGGATCTGTTGCGGCGGACGAGGGCTTGTATGAAGGGCCAGCGAAGGGGCGGACGAGGGAGTCAGTGAAGGGCCTACGCTGTGGTGGACGAGGGCGCCGGTTAAGCAGATCCGGTGCGGTGGACCATGATGGCGGTCAAGGAGATCGGGAGGGGTGGACAAGCCAGTCGCTGAAGCGGCTCCAGTGAAGTGGTGAGTTGGCAGTTGGGGGTTCCAAGGTGCGGAAGGTAGATCCGGCGGGGTGTGAGGTCCACCGCTGCGGCGGAGAACTAGATTCGGCGGCTTGCCGTGGTTGGGGGTCGGGGAGGGGAAGGGGAGGGGCTCTGGGGAAGAATGTTGGGGGCAAAGAGGGGAAAACAATGGAGTTACCAAAGCAGCACTTTTTCGTTCATGTAGCAGGGGTAAAACAGGAATATCGCAGGGCTAAACTTTCGGGCGCGTGATATTTCGATGTGAGTAGGAAGTTTGAAAGCTAAGTATTCTGCTCTCGTACGGCCGACTATGATATCATGGCCGACAATTTGTTTGTTTTGCACGCAAAAAAATGTGCAAGTTTTGAAAATCAGTGTCTCCAACTCGAAACTTAGATTGTCTATTCAATTCAAATATGGATCATTGAGCTACTACAAGCAAATACCATCATACGGTCCAATTCAAATGAAATTCCAAATGTGTTTATCCTAAATATGATGACAAAAGCAAAAATGTGTATGTGTATGAATAAAGTGGATGATTATAAAGTTTGAACATGCTCGTATGTGTATATCTCTAGGTTTGATATATGAATTTGAAATCACGAAATCCCGGCTTAAAAAATGTACCTCCGTTTAAATGAATTACAAAAGCTAATGATGGAGTCGAATTCCAAAATTCCAATCTTAGGTTTGTAATTCTGGTACATCAAGGTATATCACGCATGTTCAAAAGTATCGTTATCGCATAGTACAAACTGTGAAACAAATTGATCAACCATGAGTGCACAATATCTCAATTACGCTAAAGTCCCTCAAATATAGACACCTCACTCTTTATCTGAAGTCAACCCCCCCCCCACCACACACACACACACACACACACACACAGAGAGAAGTCATTCTCTCCCCCAAACACCAACACACGAGCACATTAACACCCCTCTCTCTTGTAAAGTCCGGACCCCAACATAGGTCTCTATCACTTTGTCTCTCGGGCATGCACACATCTCTTCCCTCACTCTCTAGGTCTCCCGCTATCTCTCTTACCCAAGCACACGCACTATGTAGAGTGTATATTTCCCATACACACAAAACGTCGCCCCCAAACGTCTATCTCCCTGGTTATGAGGTTCTCGCGCACTCACCTCACACACCACCCCCACTGCAAACAAGCACACTTTGCCTCCTTGTGCACCACTCTCCTCTTTCTATTTCTCTCACATGCGGACCCGCCCCAGCTCCTTCCCTGTATACATATATGTCGTGACTCTTTGCATAGCTCCCTAATGTATAATCGTTCTCGATTTCGCACATTGTTCTCTACACCATCTATTCTAGATCTCTCATGAAGTCCCTATCACACACACGATGACTCGCTTCCCTTGCGTCTCCGTTCATAGGCCAATTTCGGACAACATCAACATTGTCTCCCTATCTATACGCCATTTATGGACACAAACGACCCCTCTCGCCCCCTCTCTTCCTCTCTCTCTCTCTCTCTCCGTCGCTAGCTCTCTCTTTCTCTCGCTCTCACACCCCTCTCCCACACACACACTCGATGTCTCTTCCAAATAGTCTGCTCCCCCCGCCCGCACCCGTGCTATCTCACTACTACACATGTCACACCATTCCCCCTTCCCTTATACTAGGTTTACATCATCAGTGGTCTCTCTACTCCACATACACTCTCTCCCTCTCACACACAAACGCGTGCACAAACACACACAGACACGCACAAACACCCATTTATCTGGATCCTCATCTCTCCTCATGTCCGCATGTGTATCTCACACACTCACTCTCTAATTATGTATATGTGTCTCGACGTTACACAACACAAAGCCCCATGTACATGTCTCTCTCTATCCTCCACACACATAGACACAAAGAATCTGTTATCATTGCCTCAGTCTCTAACATATCACACACGCACACTCTCTCTCTCTCTCGCAAACACGCTCAACAAGGGTTTCCCCGTGAATAACTTACCGTCTATTCATCAACAGTCGTGGCAGTACGGCAAACATGAGACATGAAAAAGAATAAATCTACACGTGCTTAGACCACCTAGTATGACTACTAGGACTAGAGCAAGCCAAAAAGCGCGCCGCCGTCACCCCCTCCTTGTCGGCGACGGGAAAATCTTTGTTTTACACAGTCGAGAAGTCATTGTGCTAAGGCCCCACATGCCGAGGCGTTGAATAGAATGTAGATGCTAGTTTACGGAAGCAAGTATCGATAATACGTTTTTATCTCCATACTTATATTTCTTCTCTTATAAAAAACCGAGTTGGTGATGATGGTACGTGTGCCATCTTGCAATATAGACCGTCCGATCTATATCTGACGGATGGAAATTAAACTAAAAGATGCCCGCACCCCTCTCCACATTTGCAGACAAGGCCTTCCCTCGTTCATCCTTATCTCCAACAAACCTCATTGTTGAGCAATTAAGAAAGGAAGCCTCTGGAACAAACTGGCCTGGTGGCCGCTGCCGGCGTCGTCAATCCCCATGCCTCCGCTCAGTCCGACCACCAACCACCACCACACCCCACTCCTCTTCACCTTATCTCATATTTCTCGAGATATCATTAGTTTTTACACATGGGATTACTCCCGCAAGGGTCAATCACAACAAGTGTTTTATAAAAAAATGCATCTTGATGTTCCGTGCAATGCATGGATCTTGCTAGTATTCCTACACAAGACTAAGTTGGTGATGCTGGTGTGTCTGCCATCCGTCGTTTCTGACCATCAGATCTACATCTAACGATCGTGAGGTGCGTTGTTGCCTTTTCTCACCAACATCCCACTTGTCTACCAATTTGCAGAAAAACCCATAATTAGTATCTTAAAACCAACCACATCCCTCCTTGACCTCACCAAAACAGCCCAAGGAATATATTCTAATTGAAACATAATATATCTCTAGTGACATATGTATATCAAAATTAGAGTGTTTTGTACCAAGTTTGTGAATAAGTATTATTCTAATTATGATTCGTTGCAACGGACATGAACATTGCTAGTATTTCCAACCATGCAATTTTTTTCCTAGTATTCCATAGTTTCGAGTTTTCCATCAAGATATTAGTCACTCATGGTTGTTATTTGCTTTCAATCATGTACACATATGCACTATGTAACTAGCCTTGCTTATTGGCTTCCAAAGCTTAACTTTCACTCCTACTTACAATATGTAGAGTATTTAACAAAAAACTACCACTTTCAACCAGCCCTAGGAAGAATCTATTGTACAAAAAATAGCAAAAACATACCCAAAATTTCTTAATCCACGCCAAAAACTACCTAGTACTCCTACCGATTAGGTTCGTTTAAACCCATTTATGACAGGGTTGGCCCACACGTCCGTGCTGACGAGGCAGCTTAAACCAACACATTTTGTTTGACCGTTGACACGAGGGACCCACATCTGACCTTCTATCCTGTTATTCCCCCTCAAATCATTATTTTTCCTGAACATTACTTCAAACAGTACTGATGCGTGTTCGTCGGTGGCGCCGGTGATGAGCGAGTTGGCCGCCGCTCCGCCGGACGGGCCGGACGCCGCGCTGGCCTCCGCACGGGTTGGCAGGCTGGCCCGAGCGTGACTCACGAGCGAGCAAGCCACCGCGCTGGCCTTTGCTCGAGCCAGATGGCTGGCCTTAGCGCGGCGCGCGCGAGCAAGCCGCCGCGTTGTCGTGCCAATCTAGCTAGCAAACCTTGCAGACAAGCAGCTGGACGGAGCTATCTTGGCTAGCTAGCGGCCGCGAGCGCCGGACGGAGCTAGCATCCGGGCTGCCGCAACATGGGCTCCGCACTGCCGGCGGTTTTGACCTCGCCTTCTGCCGGTGGCGGTAGCTGCGTCCCATGGCCGAGGATGACTAGGTGGACGGGCCGGAGGTAGGAGGTCACTCGAGGATTTTTGTTGGTAAGAGCATGTACAATGGTTGATAAGGTAGTCTTATCTTAAGTCTGCCACGTATGCAAGTGGTAGTAGTTTCTTGACATTTTAGTGGTTTCTTGCATTATTAGAGCAAGTACAATAGAGCTGAGTCAGCGGGCTATAAGAAATAAACTAGTATATTTCTGCTTAGTTGGAGGAAAGAGAAGAGGAGAGAAGGTAAGCGAGCTCTTCGTGAAGAGCCAGCTCTAGCACGTGCTCCTAGGCACTTTGTGAGAATGAGAAGTGGGCCACATAATAAAAAAGTAGTACACTCTTTTGATCTATTATTGTACATGTTGGCTATAAGATGGGTTGTAGATGACATGGCACTGGCTTATAGCCAGCAGCTGGCTATACTATTAACCATGCTCTTAGGGGTTTCTTGTAAGGAACAATGTACGTACTACTAGCGACAAAAGGCGATTCTAGGTTGCGTTGTACTCCAACGAGTACTACTAGTGGTCGCGGGAGTGTATACCTCGTTTTGTGGGTTCGATCCCGGCCGAACGCACGACGGCCTTTTTTTAAAATAGTACTACTACACTTTGCTGCGAGCCAATATTTTCCATGGGTAGTTTGAGTTTTGAAGTCAAACGGACGTGCGGCCCCACAATCTGGGTGCACTAGACAGCCTAGCCACATGAACGGGTTTTCCTTCCCAGCATCCTGTGGCTCGCGTGCTCGCCCTAGCCGCACCTCGCTTGCAGCTTCCAGCTAGTAGCATATTTAAACTAGCGCCTCCCAATTAAGCCCGAGGAACCGGAAAAGCCTGGCGGGGCATTGGGAACTGTGCAATATGGCTCTGTACGTAAAGTGCTCTACTACTACTCTATAGCTTGTGGCGTTGCACGCATGGACTTCACTCCATTATCGGCTCTACTATAAAAGAAATTCCTCTTGACGTGTTTTTTTAAACGGAGGCAAAAGCTTTGCTTCATCTCATTCATAAAGAAGGAACTACTAACAAAGTTCGACGAGATCCATTACACCTCCACAAATGGAAGCGAAAAGCCTAGTCTCGTTGTATCAAATAACTCAAATGTTCTGCCCCCGCAGTAACCGTCGCTAATAAACAGGCTGCTAGTGTGTGCGTGAGAGGAGCGGCTGAGTAGGCCAGCTACGTGAGAGGAGCGGCTGAATAGAGCACCGAGAGTACCCACTAGGCCACTACGCAGGTGTACTTCCCCTGCATTGATAGTACAGCGATGGTTCTAGAGAACAGTAGTACCCTCCACTTCCAACTGTAGCTCCTTGGCCCTGAGATTCAAGAGTTCAAAACTGGTGCACTATACTAGACTAGACTAGAAGTACAGTACATCGCACTACTAGTTGAGAAAAGTAGTACTAGTACTGCTACAGTACGAGTACGTACTCCTCCGTCACATAATGTAAGACGTTTTTTGACACTAGTTGGCGTGTACAAAAAATGGCAAAAACATACCCAAAATTTCTTAATCCACGCCAAAAACTACTACCTAGTGCCAAAAATTTCTTACTAGTGCTATTATTTACAGTATAATGCAATCCCATAACGTTCCATAATGCTAGTACTAGTAGTAAATAATAGCCTCTCCCCTTCGCTGAGGAACGATCTATAGTTGGAAGGGACGAGGCCCTGCGGTTACTACGCTCTTATCTCCTCCTCGCCAGTTCCCCTCCCCCCGAAGAGAAGGCAGTTCATCGCTGCTCCCATGGATATGCCAGGCGGTTCTCCTCCTCGTCGGGGCTGGGAGACCTTGGGCGATGATCCTCTGGGAGAAATCGCACGCCGCTCCGACGTCCTCACCGCCGCAAGACTCGGTGCTTCCTGCACCAACTTTTTCAACACGTTGCTTAAACAGGCTTGGGAAAAGGCCATGCTTGTTGGTCTTCCATGCATCCTCGAGGAGAAGGTTCTTCTATGGGACAATCCTTCGAACAGTCCACCGCTCCCTGGCCATGGTTGCACGTTGACTCTGCTAGAGTTGTCGACGTTGAGAGGTAGTCGGATTTTGTCCGATGAGCAGGTCAGTAACGGAGTTTGATCATGTAGTACTTAGTTATTCCATTTACATCCCGTAATTTCTCCGCTGCCCACCGTCTTATATATAGGTCTGGGTCGATGCCAACGAAGATTGGCTTGCATACCTCCGGCCGGATACCACCATCATTTTGCACAACATCCACAGCAGTGCGGCCGTTCTGGTAGACCCCTTCTCCACCATTGGGATCGGCCTTCCGGACTGGCTGGGCTTGAATACGTATGATGATGCCTACATGAGATTGAAGAAGATAGCAATTGCGGACCCGCCGACAAAGCGACGCAGCTACGACGATTACTATCTCATCGCGGTGTTCGACATAAGGATTGCCATCAATGCAAGAGGCAGTAACGGCAGAGGTTGGCGCATGTTGGCAGCGGCAGATTTTTACCCCTACACATTCGAAGACGCCGTGCGCCATCTAGGCCGCATCTTCGCGGTGACAAGCCAGGGGACTTGTTTCATCTGGTTGCCATCCTACGGTACGGGAGATTACAAACGGAATGCACAAACCATCATTTGCATCCCTAACGGTACTCCATTATTTTGCAGGGACCAGTCATCCCCTGATCAAAATAAGATCGCCGATCATGGATGTGCATTTGCATCCACGATTCGGTCTAACCTGGAACCTTGTAGCTGACTTTGGCATATTGGGATCAACTATCTTAGCAGTCGTTACCCATGGTACCACTGATGTGCAACATGGTCACACAATCTACCACGATCAGACCGTCACCATCTACCCAGGTATTCCATTTTTTAACCCTCTCGCCTTCTCTTTCATTGTTGTACTAGTAGTATACTTTGTAGTACTAGTAGGAGTACTTTTTACCTTGGAGGACGTGTATAGCTAGCTAGGCCCTTGAAGACTTGAACCCACTAGCTGCCACCATTTTTGTTTTTCCATGTCTTACTATCTCATCCATGTAGCCAAGAGTGGCTATATATAATAAGCCGGTTATTTTACTTCCTCTATACCGGAGGAGTACTATTTGCTGCACAGTATTACTGACCGCCATATTTGAGCACAACATTATTATGCATGGACCTTGACTATGTACGTCACCATGTGTCCAGATTTGGGATGCCGCGTGTACCGGATGAACGGCGCCGAGTTCGACCCCCGTGATGCTACGTGGGTGCCGAGGAACACTCTTGGAGAGTACTCGCTTTTCATCGGGGACAGCTACCCCATTGTGAAGCGGATGCCACCTTCCGTGCGCAACACGGAAGGGCTGCCGTTCATGAAGCATGGTTGTGTCTTCAGTGCGCACCGCCGGATGAACGACATGCTGGGACACGCTATCCCTGATTTATGCCGCTTCAGCTTGGATGAGTCTCCATCGTGTGGAACCGGACTAGAAAGCTGCGACAATGATTCCCGTTGCCCACCGCTATGGATCGTGCCATCCATGAAGAACACCTGGGACTGGAACCTGGAGGAGGACATGTAGCCCATCTATAACGTGTAAGTGGAGTACGGTAATTGTGAACGGTAGCGCTGTGAATATATGTAGACTAGTCGTGCACAAATTTATCACATGAATTGGAGATGAACTTGTGTGGCATACTGGCATTTGTCCTTTAGAATTTATTACTAGCAAATGTGTTATGTGTACGTGCAACTTGTGTGGTTGTTGCACGGGCTCCAACACGCTCTTTGAGAAAAAAAGGTGGCACAGCTTTGGATATACGTGACGTGGCGGCATCATACAGTAGCATCGTTCGCTATAGTTGTAGTACACTCCTACTAGGACGACAACTCCTATAAAACCTTGCACTTGGCTCTTTGCCTCTTCGGGAGGTTCAACAGTTCGTACTTGTGTGAACCTTGCACTTGGCTCTTCGCCTCTTCGGAAGGTCCAACAATGATGATACTACAGTACAATATGCTTCTGGCAATCTGACACCGATTGAACTGTTGCACGTCCACCGCGAGGGCGAGGGCGAGGGCGAGGGCGAGGGCGATGTAGTCAAAACCCTCTCCTCATCCTGCGAACCACCGCGCGCGTGGGCAAGGGAGAGGCGTAGTAAGCAAGCTTCTCCTCGTTCGGCGAGTTGACGGGACACATCAAAGCAGTACTAGTACTAGTAGTAGTAGTCCATACTGTGTCCTTTCTGATTAATATGGCTTAATTTGAAATGATAAAAATACACTGGCGGTCAACGTATGTAACAATACGCTCTTTACGGTCACTATATATAGTTTTGCGGCGATTATACGATCACTAGCTCATCGTAGAGCACCGTATTGCACCCTACTGACCGGCCACATAGTCGAGGTGGCACTTTGTTGACTGGTTAAATTGTCACTTGGTTTCTGGGTCCCACCTGTCAGTTGGCAGAGCAAAGAAATCAGTTAAACAAAACTTTACGCAGGCGCGACACGAGTCCAACCCTTGCGCGCGAACCGCCCTGGCTGTGTATGTGAGTGCATGCACGTGTCCTCCCTCGGTCTTCCAACAAAGAGTGTACATCGGCTATAAAACAAAGAGTGTAGTACATGATGTACATCTACACTTCCAATGCATTTAGCCTTTAATCTAAATCGATATTGATTGACTAATGCACCAACTTCTGCTGTAGGTATAGGCTACATGTCTATCCTTAATTACAGCATGCAACGGCCTTCATTTAATCTTCTTATCTCAATGGTCGCATGCACACATAAGTTTGCTACTTTTGGGCGTTAATTATGCCCTGGTCAATGTGTAAATCTCTAAATGTACAGTCTTTCATGGACGTAGGGAGTAGGTTGAGCACTTGAGTGTGAGCGTGTGTGTTGCGTCGTGTGCTGTGTGCCGCATGGGTGCGTGAGTGTTGCGTGCGTCCATGTGTACGTGTGAGTGTTGCATGTTGCATGCATGCATGCATGCATGGGGCTTACTCCCTCCCGTTGACATGTTCATATTTCAAGCTTCCTATGTTCCCTCCATATGGTGATACTCCCTCTATTCCCAAATAGTACGGAGTAAAAGCCTCCCTCTGTTCCCAAATACGGAGTATTTGTCTTTCTACAGATTTCAACAAGTGACTAGGTACGGAGCAAAATGAGTGAAGTGAGTGTAGAGGCATAGGTATACTGTAGAAAGGAAGTCCTCGCGATCCATTATTCCCCATCTCGGTCAGAGAGAACTATTCAACTAGTCTTCGTAGTGAAGTGACAATACACGCTGCAGCAGATGGGACACGTAATTAATAAGCTGAACCAGCGTGTTGGTGTTACTAAATCAGCCTTACCCAGTACTGCCATCATGTTTGCCAGTAGAGCACACTTCCGCAAATACGCCTACGCACCTCTGTCCTCCATTAACTGACATATGGGCCCTGTTGTGGTAGACCCACATGTCATCGGTGTAACTATTTACACTCCGAAGGACGGTATATCCTGGTAGTAGTACTAGTAGAATTGAGATTGAATGCACTTTCTTCCCCGTCTTCCACTCTTCTTCTTCCTCCTCTCTTCCCCATCGTCGGCCGCACACCATTTACCCCCGCTCACTGCTCGCCCGCCCGCGCCATCTTCCTTGGTAGCTCGCGCATACCATATCCCCCCGCTCACTGCTCGGCCACACGAGGAGAAGCTTCTTCGCTCGCCCGCCCGAATCCACTTCCCTGCTGGCTCGCAGGCACCAAAAACCCCAATGGCAGAACCGACTGACACGCAGAGCCGCGATTGGAATTCCCTCCCCGATGTTCTCTTGGAGCAGATCTGTAGTCGTATGGACCTACTCAGCACCGTCCGTCTGGCCGCATGCTCGGTGTCTTTGTACCGTCTACTCATCGACAACCGGCCGGCTCTTTTCAAGGCACCCTGCTTGCTGATGCCCGATCCTCGCAGGTGGCCCAGACACCGACTTGAAGATCCTACGGAGGTTGCCGTGGTGCCCCTCGACATGCTACCACTACCCGTCCACCTGTCCTTCATGCGCGGCCACTACTGGGCGGGCATGAAGGCCAACTGGATCGTCCTCATCCACCACACCGGTAGTCCGTGGTGTGTCGTGGATATCTACACCCAGCGAGAGATCACCCTTCCATCGTTGGATACTGCCGCCATCGAGCCTCGCGGCCCGCCGGACACTCCTGCCTACTACGCACGAGACGCGTCAAGCTTTTGGCTCGACCTCTGTTTGCAGAAAGTTGTAATCTGCGAAGTGCCCACACCATCAGAAGACTACATGGATTACAAGCTCACTGCCTTGTTCAACATGGGATTAGTCTATCTGGAATCCAGTTGCCATACATGGTTATGGCTCATCATCAATCCTGTTGAGGCAACATTTCTGTCTGATGCTATAGTGCACGATGGCATCGTTTACGCGGTCGACGCACAGATTGGCTGCCTATACTGGTGGAATCTATCATCGTGTAATTGTTCTATCTCATCTCATCTTTACCTTGTGAATACGGCTGCCTGTTCATTTGTTACAAATTTAGAATGCATAGCATGTCTATAACCACATCATTGCTATATGTTCCTCTCATTTCCTAGATTTTTATGACCACACATGTTATTGTTAGAGTTGATATGAGAACAATTGGCATCTATGATTGTTAGAATACATATTATGAGCATAACATCATGATTGCTATGTGTTACTCTCGTTTACAAGATTTTTATAACAACGCATGTTATTGCTTAGAGTTGATATGAGAACAGTAGTAGTAAGTGCTATGGTAGAATATGAGTAGGCGCTGTCATAGCTGTTTTCCTCTCATTGTTACATGATGTTTGAACCATGACATATTGCTAGAATATGAAAGCCATTGGCTTATTTTTTTTTTAACTTGGGGTATGATTATGACCACGGCATTGCAATTCTCTGTCTATGATATGTGTCACTGTTATAATAATCTTAATTCCACACATACTCTGAACATGATTGTTTATTTTTGTCCTTTTGGTCTCCAATTTGAATTGTTGCAGCAGACGCAAATGCGCCGGCCTTCATGATTCCAGGACCTGGAATCATACCAGCCGATGGGTGGTGGTTTATCGCTCGTTCAGCTGATGGCGGTCATTTGATGCTCATTCGCACGTACCAAATTGACCAAACCATTACATCAAACCACATGCAGTACAATGCGTGGGGCATTCGTGACATTGATGGCTACGGCTGCTTCATGTTCGAGAAAGATCCCAGCTCCGTTGGGCCAGGCGTATTCAACTGGAGGCGGGTTTACAGCCTCGGCAACCACTCCTTGTTCCTCGGGCTCAATTATCCGATCATCCAACCAATCATCGATCATATCACCGGCGATGATTACTGTGCTATGCAACTTCCATTCGCGAGGGGGGGCTGTGTTTACACATCATACCATGGGTTTCATGAATCACCATATCCAGAGATTCGTCGACACAGCTTGTTGCCAGATAATCTTCAGTGTGTGAAAGGCATCAAGCTTCCATGCGATGGATGGCTTTTGCAAACCCGACATGCGGCGATGTGGTTCATGCCAACAGCAAATATGCACAACTTGATTTGTGCTGATATCTAGACTGAGCCATGTATTATGCTGTTGTA
This sequence comes from Aegilops tauschii subsp. strangulata, assembly GCF_002575655.3. Lineage (NCBI taxonomy): Eukaryota > Viridiplantae > Streptophyta > Magnoliopsida > Poales > Poaceae > Aegilops > Aegilops tauschii. Next base: position 316,645,306 of record NC_053037.3, on the reverse strand, counting down.
GCACGACCCTCTTTTGTTGGATATTATGTACTGTTGTTAGTTTGAAGCACTCCTCTGGTTTGAAGGATAGATACCTTCCTGGGATCAAGTGCATCCTAACTCACCTAGGTAGGATGTATTGATAATGATGATGGAGATGCTGTACAGAAGCCATATATATATATATATCAGTTAGGCTTCAAGTGCGTACTTGTTAGTTAAACCTATGTATAAATTGTGACACTAAATACGACTAGTAAGTAGTACAGTAGCAGTACTAGTATACGTCGGTCAAATTATTCAATATGACCACACATTGAATTGACGTGACAACACGCTGCGCATGAGGTGACACAAGAATCCCGGCGGCGTGTTCGGGTATTCTAGACTTCAGATTTGGAGTACCACTTATCTGTCGAAATCTTTCATCATTCACTTAAAACAGTCGATTGATCATACATTGAGTACCATATAACTGGAATTACCGATGCAAGTCGAAGAAGGATTGGCCGGTGCTTCCGGCTGGCGTCAAGTTCGATCCCATGGATCAGAGCTGATCGAGCACCTTGAGGCCAAAGTGAGTGCTGACAGCGTGAGATTTCAGTCTCTCATCGATTTGTTCATACCAACCATCGATAGCGAGCACGGCATATGCTACACCAAACCTGGGAAACTTCCAGGTAAGACAACGATCGGCCGTCTACTTTCAAAAGCATATTCCTTTGTTTATAGCTCTATTTTTCTTTTTAGACGTAGACCTGGTGAAGCAATTACAATTTGACAGTTAATAAAAAGTGAAACAAGTGACTGCAACATGCCAAAGATGTTATGAAAATGCCAACTAGGTACACTAAAACCTGTATTCCACAATACTGCAGGTATCACACTGAGTGGCCTAAGGAAGCATTTCTTCCAGCGTAATTCCGGGGTGTTCAAAATGGGCATGTGGACGCGTCGCAAGATACAGTCGGAGTGCGGCATGCACGCGATGTGGCACAATACCGACAATACCTTGTCGGTGATGGTCAACAGCCGGCAGACGGGCAGCAAAAAAGGTTTTGGTGCTGCACACCAACAAGAACTTCGACCAGCAGAGGACCAACTGGGTGATGCACCAGTACCACCTCGGGGACCTGGAGCAAGAGAAGGAGCGGGAGCTAGTCCTCTGCAAGATTTTCTACCAGACGAACACTAGGGCCAGGAGTAAAAAGATTATAAGTTAGTTTGGTATTGGTAGTTGTACTACCTTGTCGTCCGCAAGTTGGTATTGTTGTTAACGATCTTTTGGTATGAACTTGCATTTGCTTCCAACCATCATGCTGAGGGTCGACGTGGATATAAAGCTGAATCATTTGTTTTGAAACGAATTTTCAGGCACCTGATTTTTATTTGATGGGTAGCATAAGCACCCGCCGTCCGAATTCCCAGTTCTCCAATTTTTTTGAAACAAGTGCATGCACTTATTATCACAATAAAAAAACAATATCCGTGCTGCATCCCAGTTATCAGTCTGTACTTGCAGAATTCTCTCGTTTATTGAGCACGTATATTGTTTTTTCAGGTCGAGCAAGTTTCAACTGGGCTGTAGACTGCCCAGGGTTGGTTTTGTTTTTATCAGGCCCAGCCCATGACGACAATGGGGTACAAAGATCCAGCAGGTATCTACTGGCCTCTGGCCCGCCAGCGTTAGTTATATTTTGTCTTACAACATCCGCAGGCAGTTTTTTTACTAAATCAAACACACAGCCCAGTTCTATTTTCCTCTTGAAACGCATGTCCTACATCCGTTTTCTAATCTCTACCTATAGTTTTACTAGTTCATATACACGTATCATTATATTGAAAACACATAAAATTCCCTTTTCATATTTACATCCTTATTTTTGTTGTTTTTTCCCACCCAGCGCTGATTTTTTTACCACTGGTTTTCCCTTAATACAACTCAATTGTCCCACGTCTTATTTGCTTACTAAAACAAAACGATTTTTTTGGCAAATCAATAAGTTCTTAAAAAAATGTTTATCATTTCGGGATTACAACAGTTCGGACTCCACCGAAATATGCAAAATAAGGTTGAACTTTTTGACCGTGGTCCTGGGCAGAAAATTGGCTGTAATAAATTACTTAAGAATTAGCAAATGGGCTGCAAATTATAAAAAATAGCAAATGGGCTTTATGTTGTCTGCCACAGATTTGGAGGCTGACTTGTGGGCCTACTAAGTTCATGCGTACACGAGGTTTCTCAAAAAAGAAACTTAGTCAACAATCGACCCTACCAGCGTCAGACCGTTAGATGTCAATCTAACGGCAATCGTGCTTCTTCAGTCTCTGATCTTCCTGCCCCAGCCGCCCAAACCAGCGCCGTCGGAACCGCCTGCTCCCGCCTCCCATGGCTGGCAGTGCTGCCGGGCAGGCCTCATGGCCCCATCATACTCGCATCCCTGGCCTGTCTATCCCTCTACTCACCCACACCTCCTGTTATTTTCCGGCGACGGCAGCCAAACCAGTCAACCCTCATACTCTCCACCGCGTGGGCAGCCACTGTCGTGTCTTCCCCGGCTCTGTGTTGTTCCCTTCGTAGGCCTCGCCGTCGTCCACCGCACTGGTGCTCTCGCCGCGGCACGGTCAACGATGTCCATCCAACGGTCGTAGTGCTTCTTCAACCTCTGGTCTTCTTGCCCCAGCCGCCCAAAGCAGCGCCGGTCGTGCCGCATGCTCCTGCCTCCCGTGGCCGGCTGTGCTGCCGCGGAGGCCTCACCGTCCCCATACTACTCCCAGCGCTGGCCAGGCCATCCCTCCACTCACCCACTCCCCCTGTTATACTGCGGCGACGGCAGCCTCACACCGCAGCCGAACCAGTGAACCCTCGTACTCCTCTCCGCGTGGGCATCCACTGCCACGTCTTCCCCGGCTCCGCGTCGTCCCCTTCCTAGGCCTCGCTGTCGTTCACCGCCGTGGTGCTCTCGGCGCTGCGTGGTCAATGTGGTCAACGACCGACTTCCATCGGAAGAGTACTGTACGTGGAGAGGCTGACAGCTGGGTCCACGGCAGCCGCAAGGAAGTGCCTCCTTATTACACGCAAAATAATTATTCCTCCACCTAACAGCAGGGACCCACCGAACGGGCCACCAGTATTTCACGGAAAAAATGTTTCCCCCCTGACTGCTGGGACCCACCGGACAGGCCACCATAGTTCGCGAAAAAAACGTTTGCCCCTGACTGCTGGGACCCACCGGACGGACCACCGTATTTCGTGAAAAAATGTTCCCCCGCTGTCAGCTCGGACCCACCGGAAGTGCCTCCTTATTACGCACAGAAAAATGAAAACTCCCCCTGCTAGCTGGGACCCACCATGGTCGGAGGCTGACTTGTGGGCCTACTAAGTTGACGGGGATGGAGGGCTTTATCAACTTAGTCAATATGAACGATTCTAGCTACAGTGACCGTACGATGTCCATCCAACGGCCGTCGTGCTTCCTCAATCTCTGCTCTTCCTGCTCCAGCCGCTCAAACAAGCGCCGGCGGGACTGCCTGCTCCCTCCTCCCCACGGCCGGCTCTGCTGCCGCGCAGGCCTCACCGCCCCACCGTACTCCCATCGCTGGCATAGCCATCCCTCTACTCACCCACACCTGCTGTTATTCTCCGGCGACAGCAAACGAACCAGTAAACCCTCGTACAGTCGTACTCCCCTCCGCGTGGGAAACAACTGCCGAGTCTTCCCTGCCTCCGTGTCGTTCCCTTCCTAGGCCTCGCCGTCATCCACCGCCCTGGTGCTCTCGGCGCGGCCTGGTCAACATGGTCAACGACCGACATGCATCTGAAGTGGACTGTACGTGGAGAGGCCGACAGCTGGGTCCACGGCCGCATGCAAGGAAATGCCTCCTTATTACATGCAAAATAATGATTCCTCCACCTGACATTAGGGACCCACCGAAAGGGCCTCTGTATTTCATGAAAAAAACGTTACCACCGCTGACAGCTCGGACCCACCAGCTATATCTTCGCACGCAAGTAAGTGCCTCCTTATTACGCAGAAAAAATGAATACTCCCCCTATTAGCCGGGACCCAGTATAGTGGCAGGCTGACTTGTGGGCCTACTAAGTTGACGGGGATGGAGGGCTTTGTCAACTTAGTCACTATGCACGATTCTAGCTCCAGTGACCGCACGATGTCCATCCAACGGCCGTAGTGCTTCTTCAACCTCTGGTCTTCTTGCTCCAGCCGCCCAAACCAGCGCCGGTCGTGCCTTGTGCTCCTGCCTCCCGTGGCCGGCTGCGATGCGGCGGAGGCCTCACCGCCCCCTACTACTCCCACCGCTGGCCAGGCCATCCCTCTACTCACCCACACCCCCTGTTATTCTGCGGCAACGGCAGCCTCACACCGCAGCGAACCAGTGAACCCTCGTACTCCTCTACGCGTGGGCATCCACTGCCGCGTCTTCCCCGGCTCCGCGTCGTCCCCTTCCTAGGCCTCGCTGTCGTCCATCGCCCTGGTGCTCTCGGCGCGGCGTGGTCAACGTTGTCAAGGAACGGCTTCCATCAGACGTGGACTGTACGTGGAGAGGCTGACAGCTGGGTCCACGGCCGCGGCAAGGAAGTGCCTCCTTATTACGTGCAAAATAATTATTCCTCCACCTGACAGCGGGGACCCACGGGACGGGCCACCATATTTCGCGAAAAAAACGTTTCCCCCCTGACTGCTGGGACCCACCAGCTACACCTTCGCACGCAAGGAAGTGCGTCCGGGCAAAAAAACAAAATGATTCGCCCCCCTGACTACTGGGACCCACCAGCTACATCTTCGCACGCAAGGAAGTGCCTGACAGTCGGGACCCACCTGGTCGAAGCGTACGTAGCGTTGTCATTCTGGTCGCGAACGTGTACGTACATATATACTGGTGGATGTAGAGGCGCGCACGTGTCGTAGTAGAGGCGCGTACGTGTCATAGTAGAGGCGCACACGTAGCATGTACACGTACGTACAGTGGCCAGGGTGCAAGAAAGAAAATACGGCCACGTATGTGTACATACGGGCGGGGTCTCGAACGCCTACTCGCGCATATGTACGGCCAGGGCTCGTGTACATGGCTGGGTCGGAACGGAGAAACAACGTCGTCGTCGTGTTCATGGGGAGGCAACGGAATGCGTCGTGTTCATGGGGAGGCAACGGAATGCGTCGTGTTCATTGGGAGGCGATGGAACGCATGCGAGCCAACCGGCTGGGTCGGAACAGAATGCGTGGTCGTGTTCATCGGGAGGGCTTGGACGGAACAGGCGATGGAAACGAGGCCTGGCGTATCACAGAACAGAGGAAACGGACCTCCTACGGTCGAAACGGGGGTCCTGTTGATCGGGAGGGGTGTGGCGTACCGCAAAACGGAGGAAACGGACCTCCTACGGTCGAAACGGGGGTCCTGTTAATCGGGAGGGGTGTGGCGTACCGCAAAACGGACGAAACGGACCTCCTACGGTCGAAACGGGGGTCCTGTTGATCGGGAGGGGTGTGGCGTACCGCAAAACGGACGAAACGGACCTCCTACGGTCGAAACGGGGGTCCTGTTCATCGGGAGGGGTGTGGTGTACCGCAAAACGGGACTCCACGGGATACTGTTCATCTCCACCGTCGACCTCCTCCAGCCTCCACGGGCTCCTGTTCATCCAGCCTCCACCGCGCGCTACTCCACCAGCTACTGTTCAACCACTCCTCCACCGTCGAAGCGTACGTAGCATTGTCATTCTAGTCGCGAACGTGTACGTACATATATACTGGTGGATGTAGAGGCGCGCACGTGTCGTAGTAGAGGCACGCACGTAGCATGTACACGGTCGTACAGCGGCCAGGGTGCAAGAAAGAAAATATGGCCACGTATGTGTACAGACGGGCGGGGTCTCGAACGCCTACTCGCGCATACGTACGGCGAGGGCTCGTTGACATGGCTGGGTCGGAACGGAGAAACAACGTCGTCGTCGTGTTCATGGGGAGGTAATGGAATGCGTCGTGTTCATGGGGAGGCAACGGAATGCGTCGTGTTCATCGGGAGGGGTGTGGCGTACCGCAAAACGGGACTCCACGGGATACTGTTCATCTCCACCGTCGACCTCCTCCAGCCTCCACGGGCTCCTGTTCATCCAGCCTCCACCGCGCGCTACTCCACCGGCTACTGTTCAACCACCCCTCCACCGTCTACTGTTCATCCAGCCCTCCACACCATGGGGTCCTGTTCAACCACCCCTCCACGGGCACCCCTCCACCGTCTACTGTTCATCCAGCCCTCCACACCACGGGGTCCTATTCATCCAGAGGCAACGCCACCGCCCACTGTTCATCCAACCCCCCCCCCCCCCCCCCCGCAACACTCACTATTCATCCAATCGATCGGCTTCAGTTAGCAGCAGTAGCGAAGGAATCGCTCGATCGGGTTCAGTTAACAGCCATCGATCGCTCGGGTTCAGTAACACGTAGCCTGCAGTGCAATCGCTCGGGTTCAGTCAGAGCCCAACGCCTCGCTCGGGTTCAGTTAGAGCCAACGCCTCGCACACACGCGCGTACGTGTATGAGAGAAACACGCATCGCTCAGCCCCCGACCTCCCACCGTAACCGGGAACTCCCCAAATTTTCCTTGCCCTCGCTTCTACCACGGTTTTTTCCGTCATGGACGGCCCAAAGAATGTCATGCAGCTGCGTCTCCGGCCCGCCCAGGACGAAAAGCCCATTTTCTGTCATGATATTTTGTCATAGAAGTAGGAGCCCACCACATCTATGATGATACCGGGTTTTGTCACAATTATCGTCATAGAAGTGTCATATGTATGACAGGAAAAAAATTCGTTCGGCCCAAAATGTCACGGATGTGTCTTTTTTTGTAGTGTAGATTGCACTATATCCAATAAAGTACGGTTATGACGTTCGGACACACCATTATGCTGTGGTGTTCTAGGTGGCATGAGTTTGTGAAACTATTCCACATTGTTTTAATTGAAGGCCAAACTCATAACTCAAATATTTTACCTCTGCAATCATATTGTAGGAACTTTTTTTGTTACGATGATTCTCCACTTCACTCTAAAATTCTTTGAACTTTTCAAATGTTTCAGACTTGTGTTTCATCAAGTAGATATACCCATATCTGCTCAAATCATCTGTGAAGGTCAGAAAATAATGATACCCGCCGCGAGCCACAACACTCATCGGATCGCATACATCAGTATGTATTATTTCCAATAAGTCAGTTGCTTGCTCCATTGTTCCGGAGAACGGAGTTTTAGTCATCTTGCCCATAAGGCATGGTTCGCAAGCACCAAGTGATTCATAATCAAGTGATTCCAAAATCCCATCAGCATGGAGTTTCTTCATGTGCTTTACACCAACATGACCTAAACGGCAGTGCCACGAATAAGTTGCACTATCATTATTAACTTTGCATCTTTTGGTTTCAATATTATGAATATGTATATTATTACGATCGAGATCCAACAAACCATTTTCGTTGCTGTGTATGACCATAGAAGGTTTTATTCACGTAAATAGAACAACAATTGTTATCTAACTTAAATGAATAACCGTATTGCAATAAACATGATCAAATCATATTCATGCTTCAACGCAAACACCAAATAACACTTATTTAGGTTCAACACTAATCCCGAAAGTATATGGAGTGTGCGATGATGATCATATCAATCTTGGAACCACTTCCAACACACATCGTCACTTCACCCTTAACTAGTTTCTGTGTATTCTGCAACTTCCATTTCGAGTTACTAATCTTAGCAACTGAACTAGTATCAAATACTGAGGGGTTGCTATAAACACTAGTAAAGTACACATCAATAACATGTATATCAAATATACCTTTGTTCACTTTGCCATCCTTCTTATCCGCCAAATACTTGGGGCAGTTCCGCTTCTAGTGACAAGTCCCTTTGAAGTAGAAGCACTCAGTCTCAGGCTTAGGTCCAGACTTGGGTTTCTTCACTTGAGCAGCAACTTGCTTGCCATTCTTCTTGAAGTTCCCTTTCTTACCTTTGCCCTTTTCTTGAAACTAGTGGTCTTGTCAACCATCAACACTTGATGCTCTTTCTTGATTTCTACCTTCGTCGATTTCAGCATCGCGAAGAGCTCGGGAATTACTTTCGTCATCCCTTGCATATTATAGTTCATGACGAAGTTCTAGTAACTTGGTGATAGTGACTAGAGAACTTTGTCAATTACTATCTTATCTGGAAGATTAACTCCCACTTGATTCAAGCAATTGTAGTACTCAGACAATTTGAGCACATGCTCACCGGTTGAGCTATTCTCCTCCATCTTATTGGCAAAGTACTGTCAGAGGTCTCATACCTCTTGACATGGGCACGAGTATGAAATACCAATTTCAACTCTTGGAACATCTTATATGCTCCATGGCGTTCAAAACATTTTTGAAGTCCCGGTTCTAAGCCGTAAAGCATGGTGCACTAAACTATCAAGTAGTCATCATACCGAGCTTTTGTCAAAACACTCATAACGTCTGCATCTGCTCCTGCAATAGTTCTGTTACCTAGCGGTGCATCAAGGACATAATTCTTCTGTGCAGCAATGAGGATAAACCTCAGATCATGGACCAAGTCCGCATCATTGCTACTAACATCTTTCAACATAGTTTTTCTCTAGGAACATATTAAAAAATAAAACAGGGAACAACATCGCGAGCTATTGATCTACAACATAGACAAGCAAAATACTATCAGGTACTAAGTTCATGATAAATTTAAGTTCAATTAATCATATTACTTAAGAAGTCCCACTTAGATAGACATCCCTCTAATCATCTAAGTGATCACTGATCCAAATCAACTAAACCATAACCGATCATCACGTGAAATGGAGTAGTTTTCAATGGTGAACATCACTATGTTGATCATATCTAGTATATGATTCATGCTCGACCTTTCGGTCTCAGTGTTCCGAGGCCATATCTGCATATGCTAGGCTCGTCAAGTTTAACCTGAGTATTCTGCGTGTGCAAAAATGGCTTGCACCCGTTGTAGATGGACGTAGAGCTTATCACACCCGATCATCACGTGGTGTCTGGGCACGACGAACTTTGGCAACGGTGCATACTCAGGGAGAACACTTATTGAAATTTAGTGAGAGATCATCTTATAATGCTACTGTCAATCAAAGCAAAATAAGATGCATAAAAAATAAGAATCACATGCAATCAATATAAGTGATATGATATGGCCATCATCATCTTGTGCCTTTGATCTCCATCTCCAAAGCATCGTCATGATCTCCATCGTCACCGGCATGACACCATGATCTCCATCATCTTGATCTATATCAATGTGTCGTCATATGGTCGTCTCGCCAACTATTGCTCTTGCAACTATTGCTATCGCATAGCGATAAAGTAAAGCAATTATTTGGCGCTTGCATCTTATGCAATAAAGAGACAACCATAAGGCTTCTGCCAGTTGCCAATAACTTCAACAAAACATGATCATCTTATACAACGACTTATATATCATCACATCTTGACCATATCACATCACAGCATGCCCTGCAAAAACAAGTTAGACGTCCTCTACTTTGTTGTTGCAAGTTTTACGTGGCTGCTACGGGCTGAGCAAGAACCATCCTTACCTACGCATCAAAACCACAACGATAGTTCGTCAAGTTAGTGTTGTTTTAACCTTCTCAAGGACCGGGCGTAGCCACACTTGGTTCAACTAAAGTTGGAGAAACTGACACCTGCCAGCCACCTGTGTGCAAGGCACGTCGGTAGAATCAGTCTCGCGTAAGCGTACGCGTAATGTCGATCCGGGCCGCTTCATCCAACAATACCGCCGAACCAAAGTATGACATGCTGGTAAGCAGTATGACTTATATCGCCCACAACTCACTTTGTGTTCTACTCGTGCATATAACATCTACGCATAAAACCTGGCTTGGATGCCACTTTTGGGGAACGTAGTAATTTCAAAATTTTCCTACGCACACACAGGGTCATGGTGATGCATAGCAACGAGAGGGGAGAGTGTTGTCCACGTACCCTCGTAGACCGAATGCGGAAGCGTTAGCACAACGCGGTTGATGTAGTCGTACGTCTTCACGATCCGACCGATCAAGTACCGAACGCATGGCACCTCCGAGTTCAGCACACGTTCAGCTCAATGACGTCCCTCGAACTCCGATCCAGCCGAGCTTTGAGGGAGAGTTCCGTCAGCACGACGGTGTGGTGACGATGATGATGTTCTACCAACCAGGGCTTCGCCTAAGCACTGCTATGATATTATCGAGGTGGATTATGGTGGAGGGGGGCACCGCACATGACTAAGAGATCAAGAGATCAATTGTTGTGTCTCTAGGGTGCCCCCTGCCCCCGTATATAAAGGAGCAAGGGGGAGGTGCGGTCGGCCAGGAGGGGGCGCGCCAGGAGGAGTCCTACTCCCACCGGGAGTAGGACTCCCTCCCTTCCACTACAAAAAAATACACTTCCGTGATGATACGTGTTTGTCACAGGTCACGTTTTCTGTCATGCATGTACATCCATGACAAACTTATGACAGAATCAAGATAGTCATACCTGTGCTGTCGTAGAAGTGTTCCATGACATTGCCAAAATTATCATCATGGAAGTGTCCACTTCCATGACGATAAATCGCGCGTCACAGAAGTGCTTTCGTCAAGGGTGACCGACACGTGGCATCCACCGTAACGGAACGCCGTTAAGCTATCGGGTCGGATTTTGGATCCGATAACCCGTTAACAGCCACGACCAATGCCGATTTTCCACGTGTAAAATTCTCATTGGCTGACGGATCCACGCGTCAGCTCCGCGTTGGCACAGGTGTCACTCATCCAACGGTCAAGATGGGCCTATGATATGTTGACACGTGGACCGGCCCAAAAGTGGCCCACAAAGTTTAAATGGGCGGGCCCAACCAAAGGCCCATAAGATTTAGCGGACCATAATGGGCCGGCCCAGCTAAAGGCCCACAAAATTTAGCGGACCATAATGGGCCGGCCCAGCTAAAGGCCCACATGATTTTGCAGACCATAATGGGCCGGCCCAGCTAAAGGCCCACAAGATTTTGCGGACCACAATGGGCCAGCCCAGCTAAAGGCCCACAAGATTCTGCAGACCATAATGGGTCGGCCCAGCTAAAGGCCCAACATTCTTTGTCAAATCGGCCCGTCAACGGCATGTCCTAAACTTGTCATCAATGCGGCCCATGGTCACTTCTGGCCCGTTAACAGTCCGCTAAGTAATTGGGCCGAATTAGGCCCGGTGTATTTCCGGCCTATTAAAGGTCCGGCTTCATTTGGGCCCATTTACAGGCCATCAAAACTTTCGGCCCATAAACGACCGTGAAGGATTTGGGTCATATTCGTCCATGTCTGACATTCGGCCTGTTAGAGGCCCACTATAGCTTTGGGCCACTTTCGGCCTGTTGTCATTTTCGGCCTGTTAACGCCGGATGTAAACCATGGGCCATATGTGGCCCAACGTCATATCGGGCCCATTAACGGCCCATGTAAAAATGATGATAATCTAGCCCGACCGAAGTTCCGGCCTGTTAAAGGCCCGTGTATTAGGTCGGCGCATTTACGGCCCGTCCGAATTTCGGCCTGTCAAAGATCCGCATCGTAAATGGGCCACCATTTCGGCCTGCTAAGTCCAGTGGGTTATTTGGCACAATCAGGGCCCAATCTCACTTTCGGTCTATTAAAGGCCCATGTTTTTTATGGGCTCGAGATATTTACACCTGTAAACGGCCTATTTTTACTGAGGGCCCAAATTATGTTTAGGCCTGTTAAAGGCCCACTATGGGCACAGGCCTACCAGAAAAATATGAAAGCTTACGCTGATTTAGGCCCAGATATTTTTAGTGGGCTACATGCCAATTTCGGCCCGTAATCATTTTTAGCCCAATTGGAATGGGCCCGACGAATGTTGGCATGTTGGGCTACTACGAAGCTTTCGGCCGAATACATTACTAAGATAAACCTACACTATACAAAAATAGCGTCGTAATTACTGCAGCCTGAGGCAGCATCATAAATGTTGTATCACAACAAAATAAATTCCAACCATACAACAAAAGGTTTGTTGGCATAAAGTTTACAGTCCTTCCAGATAAAAGCACCATCAGATGTATAGAAGCACAGATCATTTGACATGAGTGCTAATGTTTCAGGCTGTAGAATCTGATGGAGCAGCACGATCTCCACCTTTTTCCGCCATTGCTCTTGAACAACGAAGCGAATGTCTGATAGTCTGGTTTCAAAACCATTCATATCTTGACGACATTTCTCAACCACTATTCTTGTTTCCGAAACAACGTCCATTAGGGATTGGACTTGTGTCTGGAGCACAGATATATCACTCTGTCTAGCAGGAAGATTTTGTTCAGTAGGCGATTTGGACGAGGTTACCTTGACAACCAACCCAGAATTACGCAGGAAGGTGCTTTTTGCACTGTTAGTGGAGAGGTACTGACGCACTGCAGCAAGAGGTGACATTGTGCCTGTAGTAGCCTCGTCACCTTCAGGTGGTTGTGGCTGTTCAATCATTTGTTCCATAGCTTCCTGAAAGTTTGAACTTGTAGATTAGTGTACCAGATAAGTTACTAATGAGACAAAAACAAACAAAGTAGGTTAAACGTTTATACATAACTTATTTTGGTGAACTACTGTAATACATTAGCATGTATTGTAGTGCCAACTACATAATAAAATCACTTTCGGAACATATGTCCATGTAGCATGCCTACTGTATTGTCTATTTCCTCACATTCGTTGACATCTAAGGATAAAGAGACATGGTTTAAAGTAGGATGAACATAGTATGACATCATTCATATCATGGGCAAACAGATATAAAACAAACAGGCTATTTTATCATTGTGTGCGCACGTGAACATAACAACTAGATTACAGATCAAGACCAAAAGAATATCCTTCATCTCTTTTAAACCATGTAAGGTGAAATGATACGTTAAGACAACTGTGAATAAAAGTGAACAGAGTAACTAACATTGGCTGCAAACCAAGTAGTTAAATGAACACATCACAGTACCAATCAGTTCAAGGCAGGAGGAGTAAGGACTTACAACAGCGGCTTGAACTGGTGTGCTCATGCCCTTCATCTTGCTGGTGTGGCAATCCTTGAAGATTTGCACTGCATTCGGTTCAGGTTCTTTTTGGTCCGCACGGGCTTTCCTCTGTATTTGGAACAAGTCAATATAGATACGATAATATGGCACAAAAAAAGAAGGAAGTAGCAGCTATTTACAAGAGCCTCACAGTGTGCAATATAGCTATGAGATCCTGTTGTCTGTTAGAATTTCACTTTAGAACGGTTGGTTTTGTTCTTCAAACAGTTAGCCTAGAAGAAGATACACTTGTAAGGCACATACATAAATACAAGTTCAATATGTGGTCTGATCAAATACATATAGCCTACCTGATACTTTGGATCAGACCAGTGTTTAACGAGGGTTGTCCAGTCTTCATCTGTAATATATTCCACTGGAGATGTTTGGGCGATTTCATTGTTAGCCTTGCCTTCAAAGTGAGATTTTCTAAGGTGGTGTTGATACTGTCGCAGAGCAGACTGAAAAACATGACTGCATGCTTGTTTAGTTGCATCATCTTTCGGATCCAACTTGAACCTCATCTGTTGAAAAAAGAATGTGAGTCTTATTAGGAGGAAGCTAGAAAGTATGGGACAGAGCAAGACAATATTACTAATTGCGATGAATAACATTACTTACGGATAAATGGTCAAGGAAGGTGTTAAACTGGGTATTGTCTTTCTCATTCCTGTACTGGATCCACGTTGGGAGGATACGTGCATGACACCTAATGTCAACGGCTGCCTCTGATACTAACTTGGCTGACTCTGTAGCATCACGTGGCCTTTTTAAACCTGCCTCAAAATGGATCTCCATTCTTCCTCCTTTAGATTTTGTTAATCTGTCAAGCATTATCCCTGATGTCTGTTTCCGCTTGCGCCATGGTGCTAGTTCAACAACGAATATGGAAAGTGTTAGTGTACATCAAACTATGAGAGTACATATAAAGGAGCATGCAACTGCAACTTGACTCAGTCAGGTACCGTCTTGGTGTTGATGCTCATGAGGTTCATCTGATCTTGCCAAGTCCTGTTGTGTCAGCAGTGCTTCGGAAGTAGTGTTAGGTGTGAAGGCAGCTTGGGAACTGGCCAGTTCCGGAGCAAACGAACGAGTAACTGGTTGAGATGCTGGTATAGTTGAAGCGGATGCTGCAGCTGGTGGAGCAGGTGATACTGTGTTTGTAGATTTAGCCGGTGGACTTGGACCTTCTACTGCACTATAAGTACCAGCAGAATCTCGATGGCAGAACCTTTTCCGTTTCACCCGACGAGTAACAGCACTCCCTACTATATTATTTTCCTTGCTCTTTTTTGACTTTGCCATGTCAAGTTGTACCCACAACACAAAAGAATAAAATCACTCTTCAGAACTCATTGATGCATGATACAGCCAAGCAATACTTTGATGTAAGACAACCGTATGAGGATGGAATATGTAAGAAAAACAGGACGGCATGACATATTCACAGCTACGATGTGCAAACTAAGCAGAAGGATTTTCAAGAAAATAGAAGTAATGCAAGCTAGACACCATATGAAAGATGCAACCAATATTACTCTGCCAAGTTAAAAGTGTCTTGTCATAAGTGGCAATTCAAAAAATTAGAAGCAGTACAACGTAGAAATCAATGCAAGATGCAACCACTATCAAACTGCCATGCTAAAAGCGTCCAATCATGAGTGACTGATGCGGGATACACAACAGCAGTACTTTGATGTAAGAACATGGTATGATAGATAGATGCAGTGTGTTCTAGACACAGAAAGCCATGTCATATGCACATGTATAACGTATAAACTCATCAGGTGCAATTTAATCAAAATAGAAGAAATACGGGCTAGACAACATATGCAACATGAAACCAATTATCACACTGTCAACTTAGAGCAAGCACCTGTGATGGTGGAGTACGGGAGATGAACTCATCATGTAGACTTGGGACTTCAACTTCATTAGCAGTAGCAGTGGCAAATCTAGAGAGTCTCAGTTTGCGTCGGTGCGGAGGACCACCAACATCCCCTAACTTACTCTTTTCCTTCCTATTTTCTGATATTGCCTTATGAAGTCAAAACCACAAGAAGATGAATAAAATTAGCTCTGCATAACTGGTTGATGCATGATACAAACGAACACTACTTTGATGTAAGGCAAGCGCAGGATAGGAGGATGGATAAGTGATCGTTGCAGGTATAAGTTGTAAGCTACGCAGATGCAATTCAACATAATCAGAAGCAATACAAACTAGACATCATACGGAAAACGCAACCACGTATAACAGTTCCAAGTAAGAGCAAGCACCTGTGATGGTGGAGTAGGGGAGATGTGCTCATCATGTACACATATGTTCTTGAAACAGGAACACGTGTCATATTCACAGGCATTATGTGTAAAGTAAGTAGATGCAATTCAAATTAGAAGCAATACAAGCTAGACATCATACGCAACATGCAACCACATATAATAGTGTCAAGTTAGAGCAAGCACCTGTGATGGTGGAGTAGGGGAGATGTGCTCATCATCTACACAGCTACGTTGACTGTCCAGCCTTGTGTTGTCTTGCGAATCTTGTTGGGAGGATGGCGGAGTAGAATCTGTAGAGACCCCCTGTTTGAGTTGCTCCGAAGGACCACCATCATCCACTGCCGGACTAATTTCCTTCAGCTGTAATGATTTTGCATTGTGAAGTCAAACCGATAAGAAAAAGGAATAAAATTCGCTCTTCAGAACTCATTCATGCATGATACTGACGAACACTACTCGGATGAAAGGCAAACACATGATGCGAGGATGGAATATGTATGAAAAATAGGATGGTGTGACATATTCACACCTATGATGTGGTAACTAAGCAGAAGGCATTTCAACAAATTAGAAGCACTGCAAGCTAGACACCATATGAAAGATGCAACCAATATCACTCTGCCAAGTTCAAACTGTATGGCGTTTCAACAAATTAGAAGCAGTACGTGCTAGAAATCATATGCAAGACACAACCAATATCACAGTGGCGACTTAAAGGTGCCTTATCATAAGTGACTGATGCGGGATATGCAAGAATAGTAGTCTGATGTAGAAACAGGAACACATGTCATATTCACAGGCATTATGTGTAAAGTAAGCAGATGCAATTCAACAAAGTTAGAAGCAATACAAGCTAGACATCATACGCAACATACAACCACATATAATAGTGCCAAGTTAGAGCAAGCACCTGTGATGGTGGAATAGGGGAGATGTGCTCATCATCTACACAGCTACGTTGACTGTCTAGCCTTGCGTTGTCTTGCGAATCTTGTTGGGAGGATGGCGGAGTAGAATCTGTAGAGAACCTCCGTTTCAGTTGCTCGGAAGGACCACCATCATCCAATGCCTTGCCAATTTCCTTCAGCTTTATTGATTTTGCATTGTGAGGTCATACCGACAAGAAAAAGGAATATCATTCGCTCTTCAGAACTCATTCATGCATGATACTGATGAACACTACTCTGATGAAAGGCAAAGTCATGATACGAGGATGGAATATGTACGAAAAAATGGACGGCTTGACATATTCACACCTATGATGTGGTAACTAAGCAGAAGGCACTTCAACAAATTAGAAACACTGCAAGACACCATATGGAAGGTGCAATCAATATCACTCTGCCAAGTTAAAACTGTCTCGTCATAGGTGGCGTTCATCAAACTAGAAGCAATACATGCTAGAAATCATATTCAAGACGCAAACCAATATCACACTGCCAACTTAAAGGTGTCCCATCATAAGTGACTGATGCATGATACACAAGAAGAGTAGTTTCATGTAAGAACATGGTGTGATAGACAGATATAGTATGTACCAAAAACAGGAAAGCGTGTCATATTCACATGTATCATGTGTAAGCTAAGCAGATGCAGTTTACACTAATTAGGAGCAATACGAGCTAGACACCATATGCAACATGCAACCAGATATCACACTGCCAAGTTAGAGCAAGCACCTTGGATGGTGGAGTAGGGGAGCGGAGACTTGGACCTTGTAATGCACTATCAGTACAAGGAGAATCGTTACAGATGCTCCGTTTACGTTGCTGCAGAGGACCACCATCATCGCCTTCCTTACTCTTTTCCTTCCTCTTTCTTGATTTTGCCTTGTCAAGTCAAACCCACAAGAAAAAGGAATAAAATTTGCTCTTCAGAACTCATTGATGCATGATACTGACGAGCACTACTTTCATGTAAGGCAGCCGCATGATAGGAGGATGGAATATGTATGAAAAACAGGACGGCGTGACATATTGACATGTATGATGTATAAAGTGTAAACTAAGCACAAGGTGCTTGAACTTGTTAGAATCGATGCAAGCTAGAAACCATATGAAAGATGAAACCAATATCACTCTGCCAAATTAAAAGGGTGCCCTAACAAATGTATTTGACCAAATTAGAAGCAATACATGGCAACAGGCTAGAAATAATATGCAATATGCAACGAATAAAGGTGACTCATCGTAAGTGATTGATGCAGGATACAGAAGAGAGGTAGTTTCATGTAAGAACAAGGTTAACACATAGATGTAGTGTGTACCAAAAATAGGAAGGCATGTCATATTCACAGGTATAGTGTGTAAACTAAGCAGATGCAATTTACCCTAATTAGAAGCATTACAAGCTAGACACCGTATGCAACATGCAACCACATATCACACTGCGAAGTTAGAGCAAGCAACTGTGATGGTGGTGTAGGGGAAGTGCGGTCTTCAGGTATAGAGCTACGTTCAATATCTTCATTTAGGCTCGCTGTTTCTTGAGAATCATGTGGAGAGGATGAAATTGCATTCTTTATAAGAGTATTGCATCCCATATTAACCCACACGCGTGACTGTCTCATCATAAGCGATAGACGCAGGATACACAAGAACAGTAGTTTGATGTAAGAACTTGGTGTGATAGGCAGATGTAGTATGTACCAAAAACAGGAAGGTGTGTCATATTCACATGTATAATGTGTAAGCTAAGGAGATGCAATTTAACAAATTAGGAGCATTGATGAGGGATACACAAGAAAAGTAGTTTGATGTAAGAACATGGTTAATAGAAAGACGTAGTATGTACCAAAAACAGGAAGGCATGTCATATTCACAGGTATAATGTGTTAACTAAGCAGATGCAATTTACCCTAATTAGAAGCATTACAAGGTAGACACCATATGCAACATGCAACCACATATCACACTGCCAAGTAAGAGCAAGCACCTGCGATGGTGGCGTGGGGGAATTGCGGTGATCAACTAGAGAGCTACGTTGACTATCTTCATTTAGCCTTGTTGTTTCTTGAGAATCATGTGGGGAGGATGACACTGCACTCTTTAAACGAGTAGGGCGTCTCACAGTAACCCACTTGGGTGACTATCTCATCATAAGTGATTGATGAGGGATACAAAAGAGCATTAGTTTGGTGTACGAACATGGTTAATAGACATATGTAGTATGTATCAAAAACAGGAAGGCATGTCATTATCAAAGGTATAATGTGTAAAGTAAGCAGATGCAATTTAACCAAATTGGAAGCAATACAAGCTAGACACCATATGCAACATGCAACCACATTTGACAGTGCGAAGTTAAAGCAATCACCTGGGATGGTTGTGTGTGGCAATTGAGATCATCAACTGCAGAGCTACGTTTACTGTCTCCAACTGCTGACACTGCACCCATTAGAGCGCTGAAACGCTTAGTGCTTATCTTCGAATTACACTAGAGCGACTTTTGTCTTTTCTTTTCTGCATTCATCAACACTGCGTCAGAGTTTGAAATACACATGCATAAAAAACAATAGTATGAGTATGGGTGAAGTGTGTGCACAATTAGTACAGTGTAAAGGTAGCAGATAGCAGGTCGGTGAGAAATAAATGACAGGAGACATATGATAGCTCTACAACATGCATGGCACACTAAATTACTACAGGATTCTATGAAAATAACAATCGACTGAAAGCAAATAGGTCAGTCCATTTTTTCTGCACCGTCCGATGTACAAAGAACGGGCAGATCGCCTTCATCTACCTCCAGCCAGTCAGTGTTGACGATCTTCCTCGAAATGCCAGCGACCACCGGCCCAGTATTCCTCCCCTGCCTACGCCCTCCCCTCGACCTCACCGCACCGCCGTGCTTGGCACCGCCCCACCCCCCCGGCCATCCATTTAAGCCTCGCCGACCTCCAGATCGGGCGCAAGCAGCTCCTGCGCCCCACACCCCTATGATAGACAACGATGCGCCGCTTCCCCGAGGAATAGGCGGACTAGGTGCTCCGCGCGCCTAAGCGGGTGCTGCTTCTTTTAATTGCGGTTCGACTGACCCTGAATTGAAATCCAGGCGGGCTACTGACCTCTAGCAAAGGTGAAATAGTAAAAGGGAGGAAACCTTGTGCATTTAGTATCACGAAGAAGATGCAGTAAGAAGCGTTCAACTAGTTTCTTTCGTGGGATGAATATGGTGTGAGCGGAGATGTAAGATTTGCACGAATAAGGGAAGAGGAGTACCTCTTTCTGCTGGCAGTGTTGTGTCCTCCTTCTGTTTTTCCGACGATCTTCTTGTTGTTCGCCGGAAACCAGAAGTTGTGGAGGACGGTGCAGCCTTGGACGAACCCATGGCCAAGTTGTTGAGTGTGGTGCGGTGGCCGTATGTCGGCGGCGGGGAAGCAGATCCGAGGCGGCGAACGACGGCGTAGCGGGAACAGCTCCGATGCGGTGGACGGTTGCGACAGTGGAGCCGCAGCAGTGAGGCGTAGGACGGCGTGGTCGGAGTGGTTCTGGTACGGCGCACGTCAGCGTCGGCGTCGTGGAGGCAGCTCTGCCTCGGCTTCAGCTGCTAAGTCCTTGAGGGCATTGCGGTTGCGGTTGCGTTGGACGACGACGTCGGGGTACCGGCTCCGGCGTGATGGAGGAGGGCGGCGGTGGATTGGCTGCTATGGGGTGGAGGACGGAGGAGGCTGGGGTTTCGCGGCTGGTGGAGAGGGCGTTTTCGCGCCCACGGAGTATGAATGGGGAAACGGAGGGAGGCAGGGAACTAAGGGGGAACAATGTTTCGGTTTGAGACGCGCTTGTTTGAAATTTGGGGAAAGTTACAAACTTTGCCCCTGTAACATCCCGCACGTAACTTGCCATATTTGTAACTCCGACTCTTGCCATTTTCGGCTATGTGTTATGATATTTCCTCCGTGGTCGGGTTTTGTTTTTCGTTTTGCATTTTGTCATGTCATGCATTTTCATATCATGTCATCATGTGCATTGCATTTGCATACGTGTTCGTCTCATGCATCCGAGCATTTTCCCCGTTGTCCGTTTTGCAATCCGGCGCTCCTATCTCCTCCGGCGCGCCCCTCTTGTTTTCTTTTGTGAGCGGGTGTCAAACATTCTCGGAATGGACCGAGGCTTGTCAAGTGGCCTTAATATACCACCCGGAGACCACCGGTCAAGTTTCGTTCCATTTGGAGGTCATTTGGTACTCCAACGGTTAACCGGGCATCCGCAAAGGCCATTTGTGTGTGCAGCAAAACCCCCCCTAAAAACCAGCACAAAACCCACCAAACTCTCTTCCATGCTCTAGGTCGTTCGATCACGATCGTGTGGGCGAAAACCGCACCTCATTTGGAGTCTCCTAGCTCCCTCTACCTATTTATATGCATCTCCCCCGAAAAACGCACGCAGACCAAACCCTAACCTCGTCCCTCCGCGCCGCCGGACACGTCCGGGCGGAGCCGGACGCGTCCACCGCCGCCCTCCGACGCATCACGCGCCGACACGTCACCCCGCCGCCATCCCACCGCGCCGCCGGCCAGCAGGCCCGCCGCGGGCCCTCCCGGCCCGGCCGCCGCCGCGCGCCTGCCCTCAGCCGTCGGCGCCCTCGCCCGGCGACCGCCGCCCGCCGGCGCGCCTCCCTCTTCGCCGCCGCCCGGCCCCGCCGTGCCCCGCCGCCGCGGCCGCGCCGCCCCGCGCCGCCGTGCCGCCCCCGTCGCCGGTGGTCGCCGCGCCGCCCGGTGCCTCCTCCTCCGGCCTCCCTCTGTCGCCCTCCGGCCGCCTCCTCTTCCTCTCCTCCTCCGGTGAGCACCCGAGGCCGAGCCCGAGCTCCTGTTCCCTCGATCGGATCTGGAACTAGCCCACTGTATGCGTTGACTTTCTCCCGTGCCCGATTTTTCTCCAAGTCCTAAGATTCTACAGCATATTGCCATGTTCATCAGTGCATAACTTCTTACATGAAGCTCCTATTCGCGCATGTGATATGTCAAATTGTTTGTCTCGTGATGCTCTACATTTTGTTCAATTGCACCATGTTCATTAGAGGTCATCTTGATGCCCAAATCTCTGTTGCAAGAGGGCTAGTTGCTGTTATCTTCTGGTTCTTAGCAGAACTTGGAGATTTGTCATTTTTGTATCTTTAAATCTGTGCATCTTTTGGGCATGAGCTCTACATGTGTTTTGTTTTATGCCATGCCATATTTCCAAGGGTGTATGCCATGTATTTTTTTGATCTCTGTCGTGACTAGCACAAGCATGCAAAGTAGGCTCCGTAATGTTTCTGATTTCAGGGACTTAGTGATTTCTCTAAGTCTTTGTCTGCTGTTATTTTGTTGCCATGTAAACTTGATGCTACAGAGAGATCCATGCATATTTTGGAGATGTTCAGTAAGGTTGTTTTGTAGCTATAGTTGTAATTGATCCATTCCTGCCCTATCTTGCTCAACTTTTGCTATAAAATATTTCTGGCAGATTCTTAACATGATATGCAATTTTGCCAAGCTTATTGTAGTTGATCCATACATGCTATGCTTTTGTTCTTGCCATGGTTAGCTTCATAAACATGCCATCTTGCTTTAGGTATGCTAGTTTTGTCATGCATTGCTCTGTAGTGAGTGCATCAAGCTCACAAACATGCCTTCATATTATCGTTTCTGCCATGCTCTGTTTTCTGCCAAATCTGAAACCTGATAACGAAACTTGCTATGTTTACATGCTTGCCATCATATCTTCTGATCCTTTTTGGCTTATGGTCAGTAAGGGACTTTTGTCATGTGCATTTAGTAGAACACTGCCATGCCTTGTTTTGATATGTTAAGTTCCTGTAGCATATTGATTTCGTGCTCTCAACATTGCTACCTAATGCTATTTTCTGCCATGTCCAGTTTTTCACTAAATCTGTGATCCTGTTATCTTTTGCACTTTTGTCATGCTTGTTTGAGCTTGATATGTTGTGAACTAGCCGTAGCTCAGTGTTCATCTTTTGTCAAGCATCTCCTGTAGATTACTGTCATATGCTTTGTTGCTATGTTGGAGTGCTGTAGCTTTGTTACTTGTTGCATTTTAAGTGCTATCATGCTGTTAATCGCAGATTCGTGTCATTCTTGTTTTGCTTGCCATTTGCAAACCGTGCATCCGTTTCCGGTGATCTTTATATCAATTTCGACCGAAATCATCTCATCTTTCCAGTGGCATGCTTGGTTTGCCAAGTTACTGCCATGTTCATCATTTTCCTTCCGGAGCACGCATATGCATCGCATATCATATCTCGCATATCATACATGTTTTGCATCATGTTACTTGTGCATTTCTCGTGGTTGATTGTGGTTCCGTTTGTTTGTGTTCTTGTGTTGCGTAGAGCCGGGAGACGAGTTCGTGAACAAGGAACCTGTTGAGTACGCTTACGAGGATCAAGCTTTCGACAACTCTGAGAACCTTGCAGGCAAGATGACCACCCCTCGAAATCACTTCTATCTTTGCTTTGCTAGTTGTTCGCTCTATTGCCATGTTGCGCTACCTATCACTTGCTATATCATGTCTCCCATTTTGCCATGTCAGCCTCTAACCATCCTCTCCTTGCAAACCGTTGTTTGGCTAAGTTACCGCTTTTGCTCAGCCCTTCTTATAGCGTTGCTAGTTGCAGGTGAAGTTGAAGTTTGTTCCATGTTGGAACATGGATATGTTGGTATATCACAATATCTCTTATTTAATTAATGCATCTATATATTTTGGTAAAGGGTGGAAGGCTCGGCCTTATGCCTGGTGTTTTGTTCCACTCTTGCCGCCCTAGTTACTGATATACCGGGATTATGTTCCTTGAGTTTGCGTTCCTTACGCGGTCGGGTGATTTATGGGACCCCCTTGACAGTTCGCCTTGAATAAAACTCCTCCAGCAAGGCCCAACCTTGGTTTTACCATTTGCCACCTAAGCCTTTTTTCCCCCGGGTTTTCGCGAGCCCGAGGGTCATCTTTATTTTAAACCCCCGGACCAGTGCTCCTTCGAGTGCTGGCCCAAACCGAGCGATGTCCGGCGCCCCCTGGGCAACCAGGGTCTATGCCAACCCGACGTCTGGCTCATCCGTTGTGCCCTGATAACGAGATATGTGCAGCTCCTATCGGGATTTGTCGGCACATTCGGGGGCTTTGCTGGTCTTGTTTTACCATTGTCGAAATGTCTTGTAAACCGGGATTCCGAGACTGATCGGGTCTTTCCGGGAGAAGGTTTATCCTTCGTTGACCGTGAGAGCTTATGATGGGCTAAGTTGGGACACCCCTGCAGTGTATTATCTTTCGAAAGCCGTGCCCGCGGTTATGAGGTAGATGGGAATTTGTTAATGTCCGGTTGTAGAGAACTTGTCACTTGACCCAATTAAAATACATCAACTGCGTGTGTAGCCGTGATGGTCTCTTCTCGGCGGAGTCCGGGAAGTGAACACGGGTTGTGTTATGTATGTCGTAAGTAGGAGTTCAGGATCACTTCTTGGTCATTGCTAGTTGTCGACCGCTCCGTTGCTTCTCTTCTCGCTCTCATTTGCGCAAGTTAGCCACCATATATGCTTATTGCCGCTGCAGCTCCACCTCATTACACCATCCTTTTCCTATAAGCTTAAATAGTTTTGATCTCGCGGGTGTGAGATTGCTGAGTCCCCGTGACTCACATATTCTACCAAAACAGTTGCAGGTGCCGACGATGCCAGTGCAGATGATGGGGTCGATCTCAAGTGGGAGTTCGATGAGGAACGTGGTTGTTACTATGTGTCTTTTCCTGATGATCAGTAGTGGAGCCCAGTTGGGACGATCGGGGATCTAGCATTTGGGGTTGTCTTATTTTCATCTGGATCTTGACCGTAGTCGGTCTATATGTTTGTATTTTGGATGATGTATGAATTATATTTATGTATTGTGTGAAGTGGCGATTGTAAGCCAACTCTTTATCCCATTCTTGTTCATTACATGGAATTATGTGAAGATGACCCTTCTTGCGACAAAACCACTATGCGGTTATGCCTCTAAGTCGTGCCTCGACACGTGGGAGATATAGCCGCATCGTGGGCGTTACAGCCCCCATCTAAAATTTCGGACATATTGCGGGTTGGGGGTAGGATAGTCATGTCAGGTGTCCCAAATGTGGGCGGGATAGATTTGGGCCGAGCACATGGGTAGGCGCCCACGGCGTATGAATGCTTCTCGGAGGCGGTTGAGACTGGCGTCTTGGTGAAGTTACAAACCTACCCCGGTTTAGACCTTTGGACATCGGGCCGATAGGCTACACGGGCCAGAGTCAGGACAGTAATTTCCTACCACCAAAACATTAGTCTCGCGCGGTTTCGGGTGACCAGAGGCCTATTTGGCGCTTCGTTCAATATTTGGGAGCAGAAACATTAACGTTTTCGGTTCTCTTGAATTGAACTTTCAGGATTTGTCAAACTTCACAAATCTTTACTCTTGAAAATCCTAAAGCTACGATTATTTTGGAATGGAGGGGGTACATTTGAATATACATTGTACACGAGTATATATTAAAAAATATGCAACTTATCTCAGTTCATGCATGGCTCCAGATATAATCTCCTTGGTTGCAAAAAAAGTTAGATTTGTGTATGAATATATATATCATGTTCAAACTCACAACAAAGATTGATGCCCCCTTTTACATCCGATTTACAAATGCCATTATCTCGGGTTCAAATAGATGAATGCACTTCCTATGAATTCGAATCTTCGAAACCCCCTTTATGTTGAATTCGACATGTATTCTATTTCGTAGCTAGCAATTTGGAATGTATCCATGCAAGTGACAAATGTATAAAGTGCTTCAGACTAACAACATGGAGTGCACTAATTAATGTTTATATATGAATTGCAAAAGCATCCATTGCCTGTATTTCAAACCGCTCTCACTCTATGGATCGATAATATGAAATAAACACATGCACATGCTAGAATTCAATAGAGTATGGGTGTCTGATAGACCGATTTTCGTCCATACGCAATTTGCAAAATTCATGATCTCATCCAAAAATAATAATGCCATTTATATTTTAATTTAATGCGTAGAACCGCCTTTTACACGTAGATGCACTATGCCTCGCCCCGTTCTCACAAACGCGTTATATATCTCTCTATCTAACACATAAGTGCACACACTTTATATGCATCGGCATTTCTTTTCACACATGCTCACAATCTCTCTCAGGGTGTCGGGGTGTCTCACGCACATGCTCTCTCTGTTTCTCTCTCTCTCTCTTTCTGACTACTATGTACCACTCTTTTCACTAATCTCAGTTGGAAAACACTATTTCTCTCACATGCATATATACACATGCACGGTCTCTACTAGCCCTCTATACGCACATATATGTGCCTACGTGTCTCCCACACGCACATTATCTTTAGGCCTCTCTCGCACACACTCCCCCCCCCCCGACACACCTCTCTCTTAGTAGTTAGCAGATATGATTTCATCATATCATTCGGTAGGATATCCCTGGCTGTTAGGCTGGATGGTAATACGAGGCAAAGTTTTACCCTAGTTCGGATCGGACCCTTGCAGTTGAAGAAAGAGCCTACTCCTGGTACTGTATATTAGTGATAGGGGTGTGTACAAAGTACACGTGAATACCAGGCATTGTGCGTGTGTGTATACTATCGACGAACTAGCCCCCTAGCTTGTATAACATACTAAGGGCCTAGGGTTACAAATCATATATACTCGGCTTATCACCAGTGGGGATAGAGTCCTCCGCGACTCTGGTAGCTTCGTGTTCTACGCCGAGTCCTCCACATGGGTCTTCGTATAACACGTCTCGGTCCAACCTATATGTGGCGCAGGATGGAACCGACCCATGACTCTTCATGTTGACCCACCACAACTAGAAATGATGTGCCCACCACACCACACACGCAATCGGCCACTAAGAAAATAAGCATATACAATAGTACAACGCTATCTAGCTCACGATACGTCTCCATATTTTGTTGATGACACTGACGGACTTTGCATATTTGATGCGTGCTCCGTATTTTGTTGACGACACTTACGGACATTGTATTTGAAGCGAAAGCACGATATGGTGACTGGACTTCAGAATAAGCTCATCACGGTCACCACATACATTTTGTCGTGCTAACCAACATGTGGTTGGATGGTTAGAGGATAGTGGTTTCTCGAGCCCACCAAGGTTAAAGTCCCGGTGCTCGCATTTATCTTGTGTTAATTTCAGTATTTTCCGGCGATGTACGTTCAGTGGAAGGAGACGTTCCACTCGACTACGAGGCACCGATGGTGACTTCGTAAAATCTCGAGATCATATATGCTAGCCCACTCTCTCGAAGGTGCTCATAGGGGTAGGGTTCGCGTGTGTGCGCTTATAGCGGTGAGTGCTTGTGCGTATATATGAGCCCTTGCGTTTGTACCGTGTTAAAAAAATACATGTCATGATTATACGGTCACTGGCTCACCCGTACAACTCCGTATTTTGTTGATGACACAATCAATTGACCAGTCAAACGTTCCACGCGGCGCAACTAGTGTTGCACCATCGGGGCGCGTAACTGTGGGGCCCACCTGTCAGCCCGTATATGAAAGAAAGAAATGGTAGTTTGAGTCTGTACTGTGTTAATAAAATAGGAGTACATTTTAGGGTGATCATACGGTCACTGGCCCACCATACAGCTCCGTAATTTGTTGATAACACGATCAATTGACTAGTCAAACGGTCCACATTCAGCAGCGCACATTACCATAGGGCCCACCCGTCAGCGCGTATATGAAGGACAGAAATGGTAATAAATTAGTGGTCGGTGGGTATTCGAAGTCGTGAGACCTCTGGTTGGCAGTCACCGGCAGTTGGGGGCGTTCATTGGGCGGTGGTGTAACGCCCGGATAATTAGGCTACAGTAAACCTCTGTTAAAGATGCCACGTCACCACGGTTACTCTTGATAAACTCGCGTTAGTTCAAAACGATTCAAATTCAAATTTAAAATATAGGCAAACAGTATATGTTTTCAAACATAAAAACTAAAATGTTCTTATTGTGGCAAATAATTCATAGGATATATTGGTGGAGAGACCAAACTTTGATAAAATGTTTTAGGGCTCTAAAGTAATTAAAATAGCAGCAAAAACAATTAATTTAATGCCTTTATAAAGTTATAATAATATAACTAATTTAATAATGTGCCAAAATAATTGTGGCAGTGGACTAATTAGTAATACTAATTTAGGTGCTCATTTGGCATTTTATAAAACTAAAATAAAAGGAAGTTTAGATGGAAACAGTAAAGAAATAAAATAATAAAAATAAGAAAACAGAAAAGTCTATAAAAAAAAGGAAGAAGAAGAGGAAAGGCCTCCCCGGCCACCTGGGCCAAAACAGCCCAACCGGCCGGCCCAACCGGCCCAGCGGCGCCCTCTACTTCCCCCTGGGCGCCGGAAACCCTAGCCCCACTCGCCCACTCCCCCCCCCGCACGACGCCCACTCCCCTCGCTCCTCTCCTCCCCACTCGCCTGTTCTGGATCGACGCGTGGGACCCGATCCAGCGCCGCCTCGCGACCTCGACCCCGGCGCCCATCACCGGCGACACCACGCCGCCGCTGCCTCATCTTCCTCCTGCGCCTCCCCCTCTTCCGCGATCTGGATCGCCGTCGCCTGCAGTCGTCGTTGCCTCCTCGCCCCTCCTCTCCGTCGATCCAAGCCGCCTCCCCAGCGCTACGGCGCCGCCCCGTCGTCCCCGTCTCCTCCTCACCGGACGCGACCTCGAATCCTCCTCGAGCCTGTTGCCTTAGTCCCTGCGCCCCACCGTGAGCACCACACCTCCCTCTCTCTCCCCTCCCCCCCCCCCCCGCGCGCACGCGCTTCCCCACATGCTGCGCACCGCGTGTCCGACGCCGCGTCTGGCCGCGCTCACCGCACCGCTCGCGCCCTCCCACTGCCTTCCAGCGCCGCGCCGCCCGCGACTTGCGCCTCGCCCCCCCCCCAGTGCGCGTCGCCGCCCTGGGCGCGTCCTGCCCTGCGCCGCCGCACCCCCGGGCTCCCCTGCCCGCACTCCGCGGCCGCCTTGTGCTCGCGCGCCGGCTGCCGCCGGCCCTTGCTCGCCCGCTGCCGGCGCTCGCCCCCGCGGTGCCCCATCGTCCTGCGCCCGGGCTCACCCAATCGGCGCTCGCGCGCCCGCACGCTCACGGGGCTCCGCCCCAGCAAACGCGCCCGTTAGCCCGCTATGCCCCTATGGGCCAATGACAAGGAGGCCCCACCCTCCAGAACGATAAAAAAAGAATACAAAAAATAAATAAATAATAATTAAAATAATTAATTAATTAATTAGTTAATTAAGTTAATTAATCCGATTTAATTAATCTAATTAACAAGTTAGATTAATTAAACAGTAATTAGATTAGTTAAACCCTTATTAGACTAAACAGTCAATGACGAACGGGACCCACACGTGAGTTGACCAGTCAACGCCTCTGTTGACTGCTGACGTCATTCTGACGTCAGCGTGCACTGTTCTGGATAATGTTGGATTAAAATAATTAAATAAATGCTAAAAAATAATTTAAATCTTTTAAAATCAATATAAAATAAATCGTAGCTCGGATAGAAAAACTTTGTACATGAAAGTTGCTCAGAACGACGAGACGAATCCGGTTACGCAGCCCGTTCGTCCGCCACGCATCCCTAGCATAACGAACACGCAACTTTTCCCCTCCAATTCATGTGTCCGAAAACGCGAAACACCGGGGATATTTTCCCGTATGTTTCCCCCCTTCACCGGTATCACCTCATACCGCGTTAGAACACGTCTAGCTCTGCCTGTTGTCCTGTTATGCACTTGCTTGCTATGTATTTACTGTTTCTCCCCCCTCTTCTCTTCGGTAGACCCCGTGACGATGTTGATGCCCCTGTGGTCAACTACGTCACCGACGACCCCTCCTTCTTGTCTGAGTAACCAGGCAAGCCCCCGGCCCCTTGATCACCAGATATCGCCTATTCCTTCTCTATACTGCTTGCATTAGAGTAGTGTAGCATGTTACTGCTTTCGGTTAATCCTATACTGATGCATAGCATGTCATTGTTGCTACAGTTGTTACCCTTACCTGCTATCCTACTGCTTAGTATAGGATGCTAGTGTTCCATCAGTGGCCCTACACTCTTGTCCGTCTGCCATGCTATACTACTGGGCCGTGATCGCTTCGGTAGGTGATCACGGGTATATACTATATACTTTATATACATGACACATGTGGTGACTAAAGTCGGGTCGGCTCGTTGAGTACCCGCAAGTGATTCTGGTGAGGGGGCTGAAAGGACAGGTGGCTCCATCCCGGTAGAGGTGGGCCTGGGTTCCTGACGGCCCCCGACTGTTACTTTGTGGCGGAGCGACAGGGCAGGTTGAGACCACCTAGGAGAGAGGTGGGCCTGGCCCTGGTCGGCGTTCACGGATACTTAACACGCTTAACGAGATCTTTGTATTTGATCTGAGTCTGGCCATTTGGTCTATACGCACTAACCAACTACGCGGGAACAGTTATGGGCACTCGACGTCGTGGTATCAGCCGAAGCCTTCGTGACGTCAGCGACCGAGCGGCGCGCGTCGGATTGGACTGGAACGCCACTAGGCTAGGTCTGCTTCCGGCCGCGTATGCAACGTGCAGGTGTGCAATGGGCGATGGGCCCAGACCCCGGCGCACATAGGATTTAGACCGGCGTGCTGACCTCTCTGTTGTGCCTAGGTGGGGCTGCGACGTGTTGATCTTACGAGGCCGGGCATGACCCAGAAAAGTGTGTCCGGCCAAATGGGATCGAGCGTGTTGGGTTATGTGGTGCACCCCTGCAGGGAAGTTTATCTATTCGAATAGCCGTGTCCCTCGATAAAAGGACGACCCGGAGTTGTACCTTGACCTTATGACAACTAGAACTGGATACTTAATAAAACACACCCTTCCAAGTGCCAGATATAACCCGGTGATCGCTCTCTAACAGGGCGACAAGGAGGGGATCGCCGGGTAGGATTATGCTATGCGATGCTACTTGGTGAACTTACCATCTACTCTCTTCTACATGCTGCAAGATGGAGGTGGCCAGAAGCGTAGTATTCGACAGGATTAGCTATCCCCCTCTTATTCTGGCATTCTGCAGTTCAGTCCACCGATATGGCCCTTTACACATATACCCATGCATATGTAGTGTAGCTCCTTGCTTGCGAGTACTTTGGATGAGTACCCACGGTTGCTTTTCTCCCTCTTTTCCCCCTTTCCTTTCTACCTGGTTGTCGCAACCAGATGCTGGAGCCCAGGAGCCAGACGCCACCGTCAGCGACGACTCCTACTACACCGGAGGAGCCTACTACTACGTGCAGCCCGCTGACGACGACCAGGAGTAGTTAGGAGGTCCCAGGCAGGAGGCCTTGCCTTTTCGATCGTTGCTACTTTTGTGCTAGCCTTCTTAAGGCAAACTTGTTTAACTTATGTCTGTACTCAGATATTGTTGCTTCCGCTGACTCGTCTATGATCGAGCACTTGTATTGGAGCCCTCGAGGCCTCTGGCTTGTATTATGATGCTTGTATGACTTATTTATGTTGTAGAGTTGTGTTGTGATATCTTCCCGTGAGTCTCTAACTTGATCATACACATTTGCGTGCATGATTAGTGTACGGTCAAATCGGGGGCGTCACAAGTTGGTATCAGAGCCGACTGCCTGTAGGAATCCCCCTTTCCAACTCCTTGGCCGAAGTCGAGTCTAGTCATTGAAATCTTTTACTAGCATGGCTGTGTGGTTTACGGGCCCACGTCGCCATTGGGTGGTATTAGGATCTTTTACTCCTCGATCCTTACTCTGGGACTCTGATCTCTCTTCTATTCGGGTTAAATGATTTTACTAAATCTGACTCTAGGTTCTCGTAACTACGTCTCCCGGAGAGCCCCTTATCACAGATGATCGCCTACTGCACCAGAAGATTTCGAAGTTACTCCCCGATACTCTTTCGAGACTTTGTGCTCGTTGCTTTTGCAATTCCCTACCACTGATCTATCCCTATGGATAAATACTGACACCCGTCGTTCTTAATTCTATTCCAAGTTGATCTTGTTAAGACAAGATGCCCCGAACCGCTCTCCGTTGTTCCAAGAATCCTTTGAGCTTACTGCTATACAGTTTTTGCCACCTGAATACCCCTAAGAATAATTTCTCGCACTTCCGAGTATCTGCTCATCCCTAGTTGTTCAGGTGTTTCACAAAAGTCTTTGAAATACTATTCAATCCTCCGAAAATCCTTAGTAGCTTTATTGCTCTGCAAATACTTGTCTACTTGCATTATGGATGCTTCCCATATATCTGGCAATATTCATTAGTCTCCTTTGACACCGTCATTTTGACCCTGTTGATTCAACATGAGTGCGAATGCACGCAATCATCGGTTGATCCTTCTAAATTATCTATCTGGCTTAGATGTCATTTTGAACATGAGCTGGTTCTCAACCAATCCAATTGTCGTCGATTGTACCCCTAAGACTATTCAACTTATCCATCCCTAATCAGAACATTGCTTCTGATCCCTTGATTTGGAACTCATAATCCCTTTGCATTTGAGCTTTGAATTAGTCAGTTGTTTTGATATTCCGATTGCCTTGCTTTCTTTCTTCTTCTGGTTGAGTACCGATGCTCACATCCGATCCCTTGAGGACCACCAAAACCTTTATTGGATTTTATCCGACGACGTCCTTCATATTCAATAACTTTGTGAGTCTCTTCTCGGATACATAATGCCTCTGGTAAATTGTATCCTCTGCTTTGTCAACCATGCTCTACTTTTGAGCTTGTGTTATTTACTTCTGAAGTTCATGGTATACGTTCTAAGAAGCCCCAATGGCTTGAACCTATGCCTTCCTTAATATGTGTGAACTCGAAAGTTTTCACGAGTCATACTCTTCTGGTATTTTGCCATATAAAATTTCAACACTACAACTTCATCGAACGCGAGAAGTAAATGAAAGGATATGCATTGGAGAAGTGGGAGTCGACCTTGAACTTTGTGTTCATGCCCATGGACACGATGTAGATCTTCTCATCGAAGCTTCTTTTAAAATTAGTTATTCCCTTGATATAAGTTCATCTTATATCTGGGATCTGGCCTTTTGCAATCGTGGTTCCGACCACGTTCTCCTTTAAACACCATTTCTCGTGCAAGTTTAAGCACTTGACTTCTGCAGAGCAAAACCCAATCTAACCTCTACTTTGATCTGTCGTTGAGTATTACCCCCTGGTATCTCGAGATTATCACGAGCAACATAACTTCTTATGAGTTCTTCATCAACTAATATTCTTGCCGATTCCATTTTTCCAACGGGTTCTGAGTTGTTAGAACCCCTCAAGGACACCGACAACTGAATCGAGTCCGCACTGCGATTCAACAACTCTTGGTAACCTTCATTACTTACGAGTTTGAACTCGATCACGTCATTCCTAGCCTACTCGGCTACATCATTATCGTGCTGATTTTAACGGTGCTACCTGGTCCTTAATCACGGAGCACAACCTTCGACGGTGAGCTAATCTTACGTCGATCTTCCTCGTCATATCACTTCTCCTTGAACAGCAAACTTGATTTTGAGTTTGTGTCCTACCCGTGGTTCCAATAACCTTTTGCTTTCATCATTCCTTTGACTTGATGTCATCGTCGATCAGTTACATCTTCTTGAAAACCTCTCGACAAATTTGTCGTGATCATTGTCAATAATTTGACTTCTTCCAAGTTGTGTGTCGAAATTCAGGATGAGAAATACCATCCTTGCCCCTCGATGAATTGTGTTATCATCGACAACATTCTTGCCTCCCCCCAACACAAACTTGTTCATATTTTGTGTTGTATCTTGATTTCCCTGGTATCCAACTTATGTTAAGTTCTACCGCGGAGTATTACCATCTTTGATGTCAAGAAAGTTGTGAGGATTGCTCCACCTCTTAAGAAATCTTGCTATAATGATACTTCTCACCATCACCATTCTTTCTTGGTCCTCGTGTTGATTCCAACCGGGGTACCCACAAGTGGACGGTGTTGTTTGGATTCTGCACTTCTAGCAACCCTATTGCTTTGAAGTTAATGATCGATAATTCATTCTTAGCCTATCGGTTGCTGAACCACCATTCTAACATTGATCATGCTACCTAACCCCATATTTCGGGTGCACCTTTCAACCAATGTTTAATTGTGTATGTTTTCCTCGAACCTACATCATTATACCATTTGATCTGACAAATGTTATCTCCTTGTTCACATAGTTGTGGAAATCCATCTTTTGTTGATCTCGATGAATTGTCGCTGATTCCATCAACCACCTCCTCATCCTCTCGTTGGTTTACTGATGGAAATTGTGCCGCACCTTTTCTTCTCAGGCATCCTAAGTCTGAGGTATCCTGACACCAATCAGAACTGAATCTTGGTCAGATATGATGGTTGGAACATATTTCCAAGAGTTATAACATTGGTCTTTATATGACCCGGTAAGGTGATGTCATGCCTAGCACACCTGGCCAGAGGACCTATTGTTATAGTTTCCTTTTTGGCAAGGTTAGTCATTCTTCCGTGAGGAAATTGTAAGACTTATTCTATAGGTAGTTCCTGATGGATCCTTTTTGTTTCCAAAGTCTGATCTTCACCTGTTGACCATGTCAATGCTATCTCGAACCATGTCTATGGTACTCCGATTTTCAACAGGAACATTTGAAGCCCAATGCTAAATGTTTCCTGCTCAATTATCCAAACACCGCCGTATGGGTAATGTCATGAAAATTCTCTCCCGTACCTAAAAGAGTTTTCTACATTATATCCTGTCATGGATATCATGCTCTGCTTGTCCTTGGGAAGGATATACCCTTGAAATGTGTGTTTAAACACATTTTCCTTTCCATTGTCCTGTTTAATCTGATAATCATATTTTCCTTTCCATTGTTTGGTTTAACCTTTCTAGTGATCTATATGATCTAAGAAGTAGTATTCTCCTGCTTATGTAAACACCTCGGTGTACAATTCTGTCAGTAAGACCCTGTTACTATTGTCGATGATATTCCGGTAACCACCGATGGACGAGAACTTTGCCTATTGGTCCGCCTCGTTTCGACGAGCAGGAAAATGGTTCTCTTCGTCCCTCGCCCTTGGTACCGATATTGTTGCCGACATAAAAGACAGGCTATCCTCTGACATGCCTTGCTTACGTGATCACGCAAGACGTCTCCGCCCTTCCTACTTTTAACCCACATGGTGGGCCCATAACCCACAGTTCCACAGGATCGAAATCTGACTCTCCTATACACCCTGTTGTCGAAGTTATTCCTCGAGCTTGACTTCGTATGTGATTCACCACTACTGGAATCAGCTAATTTGCCATCTGCCAGCTCTTTGCCGTCTGCTAGCTGACGGCAAAGAAGCTCTTTGCCATCAGCTACCCAGAAGCTGACGGCAAAGAAGTGGCAGACGGCAAAGAAGCTCTTTGCCATCCGCGGGCTCTTTGCCGTCCGCTGGCGAACGGCAAAGAGAGAGGTGGCCCCCACCCCCCACCCGTTTGGGGAAAACTTAACGCCCCACCTCTTTGCCGTCTGCCAGCAGACGGCAAAGAGGCAAAAGGGCGGACGGCAAATAGTGGCGGACGGCAAAGAGGAGACTACCTAACGGCCCGTACCCCCCCCCCCGCCCGTTACTCTCTGTTCTCTCCCTCTCTCTCCTCGCCGACGCGCACTACATCCCACCACACATCCCACCCCACCGCCGCCGCGCGCCGCGCGCCGCCCCCAGCACTCGCCGCGCGCCGCGCGCCGCCCCCAGCACTCGCCGCCGCCCGGCGCCCCGGCCCCACCGCCCCGGGGCCCCGCCGCCCCGTCGCCCCCCGCCCCGGGGCCCCGTCGCCCCGGCCCCCCGCCGCCCCGGCGCGCCGGCCCCCCCGCGCCCCACCGCCCCGGGCCCGGCGCCGCCGCCCCAGGCCGCCCCGCACCTCTCCTCCACCGGCCACCTCCTCCACCGCCCCGCCCCCCTCCTCCACCGGCCCTGCCTCAGGTGAGCTCTACCCCTTTTTTCCTTTTTTCTGTTTTTTTAGTTTTAGGTTTAATTTTAGTTTAGTTTTAGGGCGGCAAACAACACACTAAAAAAATTCGTACATAAATAGTAAAAAAACTACTCGGCGTCGCTATCTAGGTCAATCACGGCCGGGCCGTTGCCGCCGTCATCGTCGCTGCTGGACCGGTTTGCGACGTCGTCCCAGTCCACCGGGACGTCGTCCGAATCCTCTTCCTCCTCCGCCGCCGGCGCCTGCTGCCACTCCGGCGGCGCCATCGCCGTCTGCTGCGCCGCCATCGCCGCCTGCAGCGCCGCCTCCTGCTGCGCCGCCATCGCCGCCTGCAGCGCCGCCTCCTCCTGGGCCTCCAGCGCCGCCGCCGCGGCGGCCTCCTCCGCTGACTGCGCCAGGATCGCGAGGAGCCCGGGCGTGTCCTCCGGGTCGCCGTCCTGCTGGAGCGCCGCCTGCTCCCGCGGGATCACAACCTCGGCCGGGGCTGCTGGGCGGGGGTGGGAGCGGGTGCCCTGCGCGGCTGGGAGGGCCCGGCTCCACGAGAGAGACCACCGACAGGGAGCCCTCGGGCGGCGCGCTTGAAGGCGCCGATGACGTCGTCGAACCACTTGCCCTTCCAAAAATGGCGGCGGCCCTTCCGGTTGTAGCGTCCCCGGGGTGCGCGCGAAGCTCTGCCGGCGTCGCCGGTACGCCCTGCGTGGGGAATCCGTCCGCGGAGATCCTCCACGGCCGCGGCAGGTTCGCCGCCGCCGGCACGTAGAGGCTGAACCGAGCGAGGTCCTCCGTCTGCCCCAACGTGAGGCTCGACGGCCAGTGGCCGCCCGGTGCCGCGCCGTCGGAGTCCGAGTCGCTGGACGCCATCCCGCGAAGAGAACGCGCGTGTGAAGAGGGAGAGGAGGGGGGCGGGGCAGTGGAGGAGGTGGCCGGTGTGACCAAACTCGCCGCGCAGGGCGGGTTTTATAGCGCCGGGATTTAATGCGGCAGGGAGGCGCCGCGCCGCGGAAGACGAGATGGCGGCGTGCGGAAGACGAGATGGCGGCGCGCGGAAGACGAGATGGCGGCGTTGACCGCGAGGCATCGGGGCAGGCGAGGCGGCAGCCGGCAGCGCGGCAGCGGGAAGCGGGGGGCAGGAGGCGTCGGGGCACGCGGGGCAGGCGAGGCGGCAGCGGGCAGGGGGGCAGGCGGCAGCGCCTCAGCGGGGGCGGCCGACGCGACGCGACGCGGCGGCCGAGGCGGAAGTGGCGCCGCAGGCCGAGGCGGAAGCGGGGGCGGCCGATGCGGCGGGCGAGGCGGAAGCGGACGGCAAAGGCACTAGAAAGTTTGCCGTCCGCGGCGGACGGCAAAGGCCTGCCGTTAGCCACTTAACGGACTGAGAGCACAATTATTGCCGTCTGCTCTCGTTGCCGTCCGCGGCAAACGGCAAAGGTCCTTTGCCGTCAGCCGCCAGGAAGCAGACGGCAAAGCAGCTGTTTACCGTAGCCTACTTTGCCGGAGCCTTTTGCCGTCCGCGGCTGACGGCAAAGGCCTTTGCCGTCCGCCGTTCATGCCTTTGCCGTCCGCCATGGCAGACGGCAAAATAGTTGATTCCTGTAGTGCACGGGCCACCTGCCTAATGATCTATTCTGGTACCAGACGCAATACTTTCCCATTTGCTCTGAACCCCTGTCACATTTCGTTTCAGGCAACGAACAATTTCATGCCCGCTCGAAACTTCCCATGATACCTCCTTACTTTGCTCTCGATATTTTCTTAAGTTTTAGTTCGAGAGTTACTTCCCACCACCATCCTCGATGTTGTCGACCAGTTAGTCAACCTTGCAGAGGTCTGTTCTTCCGTAATAACCACCCTTATTCTTTCGTAAGTATGATGGAGTTCCCGAAGAAAGGATGCCGACTTCATCATGATGATCTGAAGCAGTGAAATAAGGACATCAACGAAGCGGGTCAACTACTTCAGGGAGAGCAAAAATGAATGAGAAGATCCATTAGGATGTCGTAACCAAATCTTTCCCCCTTGCTCTACCCCTTAAATCTCGGGACGAGATTTCTTGTAGTGGAGGAGAATTGTAACGCCCGGATAATTAGGCTAGAGTAAACCTCTGTTAAAGATGCCACGTCACCACGGTTAATGTTGATAAACTCGCGTTAGTTCAAAACGATTCAAATTCAAATTTAAAATATAGGCAAACAGTAAATGTTTTCAAACATAAAAACTAAAATGTTCTTATTGTGGCAAATAATTCATAGGATATATTGGTGGAGAGACCAAACTTTGATAAAATGTTTTAGGGCTCTAAAGTAATTAAAACAGCAGCAAAAACAATTAATTTAATGCCTTTTGTAAAGTTATAATAATATAACTAATTTAATAATGTGCCAAAATAATTGTGGCAGTGGACTAATTAGTAATACTAATTTAGGTGCTCATTTGGCATTTTATAAAACTAAAATAAAAGGAAGTTTAGATGGAAACAGTAAAGAAATAAAATAAGAAAAATAAGAAAACAGAAAAGTCTTTAAAAAAGGAAGAAGAAGAGGAAAGGCCTCCCCGGCCACCTGGGCCAAAACAGCCCAACCGGCTGGCCCAACCGGCCCAGCGGCGCCCTCTACTTCCCCCCTGGGCGCCGGAAACCCCCCCCCCCCCCCCCCGCACGATGCCCACTCCCCTCGCTCCTCTCCTCCCCACTCGCCTGTTCTGGATCGACGGGAGGGACCCGATCCCGCGCCGCCTCGCGACATCGACCCCAGCGCCCATCGCCGACGCCACCACGCCGCCGCTGCCTCATCTTCCTCCTGCGCCTCCCCCTCTTCCGCGATCTGGATCGCCGTCGCCTGCCGTCGTCGTTGCCTCCTCGCCCCTCCTCTCCGTCGATCCAAGCCGCCTCCCTAGCGCCACGGCGCCGCCCCGTCGTCCCCATCTCCTCCTCGCCGGACGCGACCTCGAATCCTCCTCGAGCCCGTTGCCTTAGTCCCTGCGCCCCGCCGTGAGCACCACACCTCCCTCTCTCTCCCCTCCCCCCCCCCCCCGCGCACGCGCTTCCCCATGTGCTGCACACCGCGCGCCCGACGCCGCGTCTGGCCGCGCTCACCGCACCGCTCGCGCCCTCCCACTGCCTTCCAGCGCCGCGCCGCCCGCGACTTGCGCCTCGCTCCCCCAGCACGCGTCGCCGCCCTGGGCGCGTCCTGCCCCGCGCCGCCGCACCCCCCGGGCTTCCCTGCCCGCACTCCGCGGCCGCCTTGCGCTCGCGCGCCCGCTGCCGCCGGCCCTTGCTCGCCCGCTGCCGGCACTCGCCCCCGCGGTGCCCCATCGTCCTGCGCCCGGGTTCGCCCAATCGGCGCCCGCGCGCCCGCACTCTCACGTGGCTCCGCCCCAGCAACCGCGCCCGTTAGCCCGCTATGCCCCTATGGGCCAACGACAAGGGGGCCCCACCCCCAGAACGATAAAAAAAGAATATAAAAAAATTAAAAAAAATAATTAATTAATTAGTTAATTAATCCTATTTAATTAATCTAATTAACTAGTTAGATTAATTAAACAGTAATTAGATTAGTTAAACCCTAATTAGACTAAACAGTCAATGACGAACGGGACCCACACGTCAGTTCACCAGTCAACGCCTCTGTTGACTGCTGACGTCATGCTGACGTCAGCGTGCGCTGTTCTGGATAATTTTGGATTAAAATAATTAAATAAATGCTAAAAATGATTTAAATCCTTTAAAATCAATATAAAATAAACCGTAGCTCGGATAGAAAAACTTTGTACATGAAAGTTGCTCAGAACGACGAGACGAATCCGGTTACGCAGCCCGTTCGTCCGCCACGCATCCCTAGCATAACGAACACGCAACTTTTCCCCTCCGATTCATCTGTCCGAAAACGCGAAACACCGGGGATATTTTCCCGCATGTTTCCCCCCTTCACCGGTATCACCTCATACCGCGTTAGAACACGTCTAGCTCTGCCTGTTGTCCTGTTATGCACTTGCTTGCTATGTATTTACTGTTTCTCCCCCCTCTTCTCTTCGGTAGACCCCGTGACGATGCTGATGCCCCTATGGTCGACTACGTCACCGACGACCCCTCCTTGTCTGAGCAACAAGGCAAGCCCCCCCTTGATCACCAGATATCGCCTATTCCTTCTCTATACAGCTTGCATTAGAGTAGTGTAGCATGTTACTGCTTTCGGTTAATCCTGTACTGATGCATAGCCTGTCATTGTTGCTACAGTTGTTACCCTTACCTGCTATCCTACTGCTTAGTATAGGATGCTAGTGTTCCATCAGTGGCCCTACACTCTTGTCCGTCTGCCATGCTATACTACTGGGTCGTGATTGCTTCGGTAGGTGATCACGGGTATATACTATATACTTTATATACATGACACATGTGGTGACTAAAGTCGGGTCGGCTCGTTGAGTACCCGCAAGTGATTCTGGTGAGGGGGCTGAAAGGACAGGTGGCTCCATCCCGGTAGAGGTGGGCTTGGGTTCTTGACGGCCCCCAACTGTTACTTTGTGGTGGAGCGACAGGGCAGGTTGACACCACCTAGGAGAGAGGTGGGCCTGGCCCTGGTCGGCGTTCACGGATACTTAACACGCTTAACGAGATCTTTGTATTTGATCTGAGTCTGGCCATTTAGTCTATACGCACTAACCAACTACGCGGGAACAGTTATGGGCACTCGACGTCGTGGTATCAGCCGAAGCCTTCGTGACGTCAGCGACCGAGCGGCGCGCGCCGGATTGGACTGGAACGCCACTAGGCTAGGTCTGCTTCCGGCCGCGTACGCAACGTGCAGGTGTGCAATGGGCGATGGGCCCAAACCCCTACGCACATAGGATTTAGACCGGCGTGCTGACCTCTCTGTTGTGCCTAGGTGGGGCTGCGACGTGTTGATCTTACGAGGCCGGGCATGACCCAGAAAAGTGTGTCCGGCCAAATGGGATCGAGCGTGTTGGGTTATGTGGTGCACCCCTGCAGGGAAGTTTATCTATTCGAATAGCCGTGTCCCTCGGTAAAAGGATGACCCGGAGTTGTACCTTGACCTTATGACAACTAGAACTGGATACTTAATAAAACACACCCTTCCAAGTGCCAGATATAACCCGGTGATCGCTCTCTAACAGGGCGACGAGGAGGGGATCGCCGGGTAGGATTATGCTATGCGATGCTACTTGGTGAACTTACCATCTACTCTCTTCTACATGCTGCAAGATGGAGGTGGCCAGAAACGTAGTCTTCGACAGGATTAGCTATCCCCCTCTTATTCTGGCATTCTGCAGTTCAGTCCACCGATATGGCCCTTTACACATATAACCATGCATATGTAGTGTAGCTCCTTGCTTGCGAGTACTTTGGATGAGTACTCACGGTTGCTTTTCTCCCTCTTTTCCCCTTTCCTTTCTACCTGGTTGTCGCAACCAGATGCTGGAGCCCAGGAGCCAGACGCCACCGTCGGCGACGACTCCTACTACACCGGAGGAGCCTACTACTACGTGCAGCCCGCTGACGACGACCAGGAGTAGTTAGGAGGTCCCAGGCAGGAGGCCTTGCCTTTTCGATCGTTACTACTTTTGTGTTAGCCTTCTTAAGGCAAACTTGTTTAACTTATGTCTGTACTCAGATATTGTTGCTTTCGCTGACTCGTCTATGATCGAGCACTTGTATTCGAGCCCTCGAGGCCCCTGGCTTGTATTATGATGCTTGTATGACTTATTTATGTTGTAGAGTTGTGTTGTGATATCTTCCCGTGAGTCTCTGATCTTGATCGTACACATTTGCGTGCATGATTAGTGTACGGTCAAATCGGGGGCGTCACAGGTGGGGTGGGGATCCCCGGAGAAAAAGCTCGGCGGGGGGGGGGGGCTAGAGGGATGGCCGGTGCGGCGGCGGACCGGTGGTGGGGAGTGGTTTCGGGGAGGGCGGGCCGACCGCGGGCGGCGGGGGCGGGCGGTTCGGCCGGTGGTGGCTGGTGGCTCAGGGGGGTGGAGTTTGATGATAAACTGGAGGCCCTTGATTTCGTATCCAACGGCTGGAAAATCTAATGACCAGAGATGAAAAAGTCAGTCGACTGACGTGTAGCCTCACCCCGCACGTACACATGCACGCACGCAAGACACGCACGCATGTAGGCGTGCAACACTGACACGTACACACGCACGCATGCTGGCGTGCAACACTGACATGTACACATGCACTCACGAACACACGCACGTACGCACCCATGCATGCAACACTGAAACGTACCCTTGCACGCACGCAACACTCGCACGCCTGCATGCACACACCACACGACGCAAGACACACGCTCAACCTATACGTGCATGCACCCTTTGTTAAGGACATGGATTGTTACGGGTATTAATCAATCTTATCTGTGATAAGCAGAACATTGATGTTTGCAGCGGTCTTTATGAATCACAACGTACCGAACGGGCTATCAACATAGTAGGCTTATCTACATGAAAAAGATGACGTCACACTCAATGAACAATCATCGGTTTACGAAATGCCCGCTTCTGACCGCCCTGGCCCACCAAAGGTTCCTCTGCTGTGCGCTGCCTGCGTTGGGTCACTGACATGCAGGCCATGCACCCAAAGAGCCCACACGTCAGTCGAAGAACGGTGCGGTGTCCTAGGTC
The DNA here is from genome assembly GCF_002575655.3 of Aegilops tauschii subsp. strangulata. Taxonomy (NCBI): domain Eukaryota; kingdom Viridiplantae; phylum Streptophyta; class Magnoliopsida; order Poales; family Poaceae; genus Aegilops; species Aegilops tauschii. The sequence continues at coordinate 316,603,228 of NC_053037.3, read as the reverse complement.
AGAGTCGAGGGCGCCACTCGCGCCACGCCCGGCTGAACACGCCTCCGTGCCGCATTCAAACGCCTCCATGAAACCCGCCCTTGTGGAAGCCGAGAAACCCACTCTGGACACACGTCCGTTCATGACCGGGCCGGCGTTAAACGCAACGCCGGCCGAGCTCCTCCCGTCCGCCGTCTATTTAATCTCCTATTTAAACGAGGCCAAACGCCGGCCAAGAATCACACACCTCCGCCGCTCCCCTATCTCCTCCACCATTTTGTCCACTCTTACAATGGCTTACGAAGAGTAGTTATTCCGCATCCAAGCCGGCTGGGTAGCCCGCCGGATACGAGCTATGCAGCTCGCTGATCCACCTCCCTCCCCTCGCCCGACGGAGCCAGTTGCCGCCCCAAGCCGGCGCGCGGTTCAGCTACTCGCCGCTCCAGGCCAGCTCGACGAGGAGCGGCGCACGGGCGTCATTGCTGCCGTCCACGCCGCCGCCTCGTACCGCATCTCCCGTTTCTGTGGCCGAGACTCCCATGCCGGCGGCCGCGCCATGCAAGCAGCGACAGAAGCCGGGTGCGCGGAGAGCGACGAGTCGGTGGCCAGCGCCTCCGCGTCTGCCGCCATCATCGAGGAGAAGTAGAACACGGGAGGCCGCCGCCGCTTGGGTCCCATGAAGGCCACCGCGGAGGCGACGCCGGCGTACACATCAGGTGTCTTGCCGGATCCTTTTGTTGCGAGGACCTTCGTCGACCCCGCATGGGCTCCATAGAAGAGGGGAATGTTAGGATGAACTCGAGCCGGTGCCGGCCATGGCGAAGTAGTGGCCGGTGATGAACTCGAACCGGTGCCGGCCACCATCATCTTCGGCACCAGCCAATGATATCAGTTGGGTAGTGGGGAAGCGAGCCGTCCTTTGCGCTGAAGCATATACCTCCGGGGCTCCCGGCAGTCCGGTGATCGTGCTGCCGGACATGAGGAACACAAATCGATCGGCGGGCGACCATTTAGGCCAGGTATTATATACCTGTGCTGTCCAGAACTAGCACCGCGTAGTTCATTTGAATGTAATGAAATCCGTCATGTTTGTATGAAAATCCGGTATTTTATATGATTTCCGTCGTTGTTTATATGAAATATCAGTTTGTCTACGTGTTTGCGTGAATTTCGTCGAGTTGGTTGAGTTGCTGTCATAATGTGTGCGGCTACGGTTGGATGGCGTAATTTGCGGGTCGCCGGTCGGTCTGTCGGCGGCTCGGGCGGCGTTGTGGGACAAAAAACACAGCTCGTGCGAGCTCGTCTCCAACGTGCGTGCTGGAGGATGCATGACAACATGAGCACCCGAGCCATTCCTCGTTCATCGGTGGCAAAGGCACCAGTGGACAAAAGGGTCGCCAATATTTTGGCTACCCCGGGCAAGATCCAAACAGCCCCTCCCAACAGATTCAAATCCCTCGTTCGCCGTGGAATTTTGCCATGTGTTGTTTTCATGGACTAGCAAGATGCCTGTGCATTGCACGGAACATCAAGACGCATTTTTTTACAAACTCCCGCATGCATGAAAGGGATAATTAATGTCCTCCTTTGCTAGTACCACAAGGCAAACACCATTAATATTGCATCGATTAGTGTTAGTGGCCTTGTATATCTGCAAATTGTAATTTTTATAGTGGCCCCTTGTATATAAAAATGGAGGGAGAAAGATGAGAGATAAGGTGAGGAGGAGTGGGGCGTGGTGGTGACTGGTGGTTGGACTGGGCGGAGGCATGGGGATGGACGGCGCATTATGTCTAGGTTTGTATCTCTCTCACACACACCCACGTAGGTGGGGGACGTGCACGAAGAGAAGAGGTGCACGCACGGCGCACGGACTCCCGTCTCTTTCCCAACCACACCCGCGTGGGTACACGGTGGAGCTCATTTCTGTACGAAAAAGGCAGCCCACGTGGTAATTTGGGACGTGTACTGGTTGTCCACTTGGTGGAGGGAGGATCGTCTACCACGGGTGAACAAACAAATTGCGACTTGACGCGTTATGTTAAATTAAAAAAAAGAGGCAAACCATGTGGGGCCTACCTTAGAGGCAAGGCTCTATACACTGGAGTACTTTTGATGTGTCCCGTCAACTCGCAGAACAAGGAGAAGCTTGCTTAGTATGCCGTCTCCCTCGCCCACGGGCGCGGTGGCTCGCAGGATGAGGTGAAGCTTGCTTACGAGTAGTAGTAGTAGTAGTAGTACTACTACTACTACTACTGTATGCCTTTACGCCCGCTCCCTCACCCACGCGCGTGGTGGCTCGCAGGATGAGGAGAAAATTTTACTACTCCCTCCGTTTACTCCTCGTCCCTACTACGTACTTTGGTTAGTACTCCCTCCATTTACTTATACAAGGCCACTATAAAAAAATACATTTTGCATCTATACAAGGCCACAAATAGTAATCGAGACAAAAGTTACTACTCCCTCCTTTCCAGTTTATGGCTCAATTTCAAAATCTCTCCAACCAAGGTAGACGGTGAGTGGTCGAATTAATTTCGTAGTTTGCACAAGTAATTAGTACGCTCATTTTTCTCAAGAAGTTATGTTTACTGAGGCATTAATTACAACGAATGCATGAATGACCACTAAATTTCCATGAACTTGTACATGCATTGGTTAGTTTCCTCTTGACACTGCTTGCGTCGGGTGATCTAACGCACCTCGAAATCCAACATGTAATGGTACTACTACTAGTATAGTAGAATTGAGACTTATCAAACGGAAAAACGAATGTTTTTTAGATGAGCCCTATAAACCCTAGTGGGACGTACTCCGTAAAAACAGATTTTTCCAAAACTAAGTCGCTCCCTTTCATGAATTCTGTAGTATACTCCTCCGTCGACGCTCCCTTTCATAAATTCTGTACTTCCTGTCGCCGACATGTGGGACATATAGCAACCGGGTCGACGTGTCAAGCACCAAATAACAGTGCAGAACAGCAGGGGGGACGCACCCCACTCGTACCGGCCCAGTAGTAGTAATGAGCAATGAGACGTCAAATCACAATGTCGCACCTTCCCAGACGGACGAAGCAACCATTATTTCACACTTCGGTTCGCCATCATCTCAAACCACATAGTATTGCTTCTGCCTCAAGAGGGACACGCGCATCGCCTTGGTACATCATGACACGTGGGACCGCATGACAGGCCATGCTCCCCCGCCGATCGCTCGGTAAAATCACCTCATTTTTACTATACTTCCTCCGTATCGGTTTACTACATGGCATGCACGTCGTTCTAGGTTGAGAATTTAACTGGCTATATATGTGATGAACAGTACTCTAGCCTTTTAAAAAATGTATACTTTTGTACAGTAGTACTATCGATGGATTGCGCCATGGAGCAAAAATTGAAATTAAAAAAAAGGTGGTACATATAGAGAGCGCTCGTCGCCAAATTATGCATATAGTACTATTAAAAAAGCTAGTACGTGCTTAATTGGGGTGCTGAATTCTATTAAAGAAATATTAGTAGTATGTACATACTGAAGAGTTAAAGTAACGAGAAGAAACATAACATAGTTCTGCTGGGGGCTCAGCACAACACACCCCTCAAACTAAACTAAGCACACCTGAAATTAAACTATGCAACTAATCCGGTAGACACTGCATTAGAAGTTTAGAACCACCATGAGCAACGACACTGCCACCTTACTCGGAGTCCTCGTCCACGTCCTCGACTTCGTCCTTGTCCCTCTTCCTCTTGGCCGATACTTCTTTGCTTGAACCGCACACTTGGCTGTTGCTCTTCATCCAACCCTTGTAGATATTGAAACAAAGGTAGCCATCCATTGCAGCATAGTGGATGTGGTCTATATCTAGTACATTCCGCTGCCATGCATGACGGATGAAATGTGTAATGAGGTTTCTCCAGTTTACGGTACGAAGGATGAACCATAGCTCCTGCCAGGGTCAGCATTGAAGGCTGACTAGAGGGCACCAGCCGATTCTTCTGGAGGTCGAAGGGGTTGCCTACAACGAGGCCTATCCGACCCAGGACTTCTTTATTGTTCTTAAAGTCTACAGTAACAAATTTCACTGTTTTGTCCTTGAGGAAGTTCTTAAAATCCTGGCACTCAACGTCGGCATGGCATATGTGGTAGACCAAGCAAACGTTATGTACGCAAACCTGGATCACGGCGGGCTTCTTCCTCTCTTCGTCCTTTAGATCCTTCTCTCGTCCCAGGACTATGGTGTACTCAACATCTAGCCCAGCGACCCACTCATCATCTGAGTTTTCGAACATGCGTCTGAAGCGAGAAAGGCATCCTTTCACCGTCGCGGAAGAACGGGTGTAGATGACGTCGAACTCATCGCCGGTGATGGTTCTAACCTTGTACTCACCGCCGATCGTGGAGATTTGGGACGCCATGGATTTGGGAGGAGGGTTAGGATTAGTGGAACTGCCGTAATGTGAATGGACGGGACGACTAGGAGCGAACCGCCGTAGTATTGAAGGACGTGCGGGGACGAGTAGGAGTGAACTGCCAGCGTGCGAACGGCAGGGTAGTGGCTTTCCATTCTCCCATGATACGGGCTTCCGAGAGCCCTTGGATCTAAGATCGAACGGTTGCATGGCGTGATTCTAGACCTATGGGTGAATATCCTATCCTGGAGGGTTATTCTGCAAATTTTCAGCAACTTAGCATGCGACCGTTTGATCTCAGATCCAAGGGCTGTCAGCAGCCCGTATCATGGTCGCGCCTACCAAGACCGTCGCGTCGCTCGCGCGGTTGCGCCCTTGGAGATTTAACACGGTGCGTTAGGCTATCTGATGTTGGCATGTCATACATAGTCATCACTTAGTCACTCATACTACAACAAGGTTGGATATAAGGTTGGCTATAAGTGTATTTTTTTTACTCCTCTCTATCTCTTTCTTCGTACTCCCTCCGTCCCATAATATAATAACGTTTTTGACACTAGTGTAGTGCCAAAAACGTTCTTATATTATGGGACACAGGGAGTACTAGTATTTATTGCATTTGCCAAGGAGTGACCTCTTCCAATGAAATGGTGTTGCTAAGTTTGCTTCATTTAATTAGCTATAGACTCAAAATTGTCTTTTCACCTAGGTACACGCGCTTAGCACCGTTTCTTCCTTGGGTCACCAAACTAGTCTCTCTCTTCTTGATTAACTTGCCACATCAGACTTTATGCCTATGTGGCAAGCTTAAGCACCTGTAGGAGCAAGTAAAAGTAAGTACAATAGTGCGCTTTACATGGCATTTTTGCATATGTGGAGGAAAGAGAGGCAAGGAAAAAGTGGAGAAGTGGGCTCTCATGCAAGAGCCAGCCACTACTACATGGTGGAGCATTGGGAGAGGCACCTGTATGGAGGTGGTCAGGAATCGGGAGACTCACGCCGGTCGTAGCGCCGCAGTTAAAATGATAATGTCACGGGGCCCCACCTGTCCAGCAGTAACTCGCTGTCAAATCACATAGCCCTACGTTTGCAGCAGCCTACTCCCTCGTCTTCTCGCGTCTCTGTCGAACCGACTAGGCGGAACTGCCCCGCCTACCGTGCAAGAAAAGCCCCGCCCTCGACTTTTAAATACAACTACATCCGCTTAAGAATCCAATGATATACTTTTTGTGACATAGTAACTCATATTTAGTTAGTCAAATGGATGACCTAGAACTACGTGCAGGCCCTATAAACCAAGACGCCTAAAAATAAAAAAACCAAGACGGAGAGGGTAGTTCAGCACGTATCTTTTTAGATCAATATAGTCGGGATTCACCAAGGAGCAAAACCAAGTGGTAGGCTGCTCCTGTCGTGTTGGCGTAGCAACTCAAGCAGGGTCAGTCCGCACACGAAATGGCGACACACTTAACAGGACCCCTTTGGCCGACATGTGGCTCATCCACCGTCTTGTTCCACGTGCGATGCACCAAATTACAGTTCGGAGCAGCGGTTGGAATTGGAGGCACCCCGGTCGTAGCGCCGCGGTAGTAGAAAATGAGCGATGAGGGGTCAAATCACAAAGCCCCACCTTTCCCGCATTAAGCTGGACGGACGAAGCAACCATCATTTCACTCTAGGGCGCAAGAGCATAAAGAAAAGAGAAAACAATGATGCGTGCGGCAGCTACCTAGGGCACCCTAGGGTAGGGGTCTCCACTATAGATCCTTTTTTTTCAAAGCGCCTCCACTACAAATCGGCTTCTCCCTCGTCCTCTTGAAGAAAACCGATGATGAGTGCGGCGGTAGGGTTTGTAGGAGTACTACGGCGTGCGGGGCCACATCGTAGTAAACGGGTTCGAGTCGACGCCTTAAATATGTGTGGGCCGCTTGGTTTTACGGGAATGAGGCAGCATTTTGGGTTCGGGGACCAGTGGAGATATAGTACATACAAAAAATTGTGGACGTAGGTTCGACCGAAAGGCAATGATGCATGGGCCCTGCATTTTGATATACCCGGGGCCGCGTGAAATTTGCTACTCTACTCAAAACTAGTAAGGTACACATGTATTGAATGCATGAGATTTCGAAACCAAATTATGAATAAATACACACTATAGCATGTAAAGCTTTGAGTCATATATGCATGATGTAGATGTTCGTTTAGTTCTTATAGTTCATCTCATTCAAAATCAATTAGCTTTGTAAAAACGTTAAGATTCATGGGGTTGTGCATTGTAAATCATAAAGTAAAAAACAAATAATGGCAATTCATTTAAAAATAATAATCAATTATGATACAAAAGATTCTAGAACAAAGGAGAAGTGCTTGTGTTTTGAGGTTTGTGCATTATGCTTAAGTTCAACCATGGAGTCTTCTAACTTGTACATGTGGCAGATCTGGTGGAATGTTGATGATATCCAACGGCCAGTAGTGCTCGGATTTTCCTATCTTTGCACTGTCGGGTTAGCTTCATCCAGCGACCATCTTTCAAAGTTATTGGCACACTATATAGTTCTTGTGCCATAGTTGCATGTTTTGGAAAAAAGCTACTAGTGGGTTGTACTATCTATTTAGGAATAGAAGATGTATACATGGAAGTTGTAGGGAAAGAGATGACATGGAGCATCTCAATTCCTATGAGTAGGGATTGGAAAAGAGATGTCATTTGGTTCACATCATAGGAACTTTTCTATTGAATCTAGAGATGACATGTATCTCAATTCCTATGAGGAGGGATTAGAAAAGAGATGTAATTTGGTTCATATCATAGGAACTTTTCTATTGAATATACGCTAATGTTTATTTTCCTTTGAAATTAAGGGAGTATAGGAATCCATTCATATGAACCAAGTGGCTCTAAAGTTATAGAAATGATATCATGTTTATTTCCTTTGAAATGTGGAGTATATGAATCTATTCCTATGAACCAATTGGCTCTAAAGGAAAAAATCCTATAAAAATCATATCATATAGAGTTCCTATGATATTCCTCGACACTAAAGGATGCTTGAAATTGCTGCGGGTGACACGATGGTCTTTCTTTGTAGACTCCTCACCCATCTTTATAGTTACCTCTCGAAGATGAATGAAATGATATATACATGGTATTCTACATGTGCAATTTGGTACACGAAAACTCGGTAAAAGTTTGCGAGGTTCGAATTTTCAATAAAGCTATATGCACTGCATTTCGGAACGGAGGGAGCATACGGCAGTTGCTAACACTCACGTGGAAGATTTGTGTGTAGGAGGAGTGGCTGTTCTGTTAAATGACATGGCAAAATTGACACTGTTGGATGCCGATCTAACGGTTCTTACGGCGTTCGTCAGGAATAGGCTTGTGGCGAACGTTTGTCGGATAATGATTTACGGACACATGCATTGCATTGATACGTGCCCCCCTCTCTCTCATGCACACGCACCCTCACGAGTCACGACTCTCCCGAGTCCTCTCGCAGACTCGCACGTCGCACCCACCGTCTATCTGCAGGTAGACGTCACGCACATATGTGCTCTTCACACCCTACCCTCAGGACTTCTAAAAAACAAAAGACGGCGCGCACATTTTATTTTAGCTCACATGTCACACACTTATACTATTACTCTTGCGGCGAACGTTCTTTGGGCATAGTATATTGTACTCTCACGAAGAGAAGCGGTGTACGCACGCACTAGTTCTCTCACACCCACTCTTGGGTACACGTAGGAGCGCATTTTTTGAAGCTGGTACAACAAAATCACTCCACTATATATAAAAGCAGGAGCCTTAGCGCTTGCTTTACTAGGGTTCCTCTCGTTCACTCTCTCATGCTCTCCATATCTAAGCAACACATAGGTGGCCACACTCTCTCTCAGCTCACGGCTGGTCACAAATCCGGCCGGACAACCTCGACCGGGGCAGGGGTGTAGGTGCATCGTTCACGCTGTCGTCGGCGGTGAGGGAGGAGACCAATGGCTGCCCGCGCGTCCCAATCGGCGGCCGTGCCATTCTCTCCGAGAGAGCGCCGGCTCGGGAGGGCCTCTGACCCCTTCTTCCTCCCTGCGGTATTGTGGCCAAGATGCGGCCTCCCGACGCCGTCTTTGCCACATGCCGACGACCCTCGAGTATATATTCCTTCGAAACCTGCCTTGCTCTACTGCCCCAGCTCCCTTTGTGTGGATCCTTTTCTACTTCCGTCCGCTGTTCCAAAGCCACCTAGACTTCTACTATTATTAGAAGTAAAGCTAGTTCATACAGTCGACTCAAAGCGTTGGTTCAAACAGGGAAGAAAGTGGGAAAGCTGTAGCATGAATCTAGGACTTGGTTCTAAGAGGAAACAGGGGAAAGTAGTAATATCTGTCACTGTTTAAATAACCGTATTTTTCGTATTTGTGCAAATAGGGATGTCTGTCTCCATATCGTTTCGGGATGTCTGTCTCCGTATCGTTTCTATCCGCGCAATCAAAAGCACACACCTCAGTTTTAGTACAACTGCGCAAAATGAGATGGCTATCCCTCGTTGTCGTCGTCTAACCTCCCGTCTTCAAGGTATCCCTACATTGGTAGTAACTAAGGTAGAATGACCAACGCAATCTAAAAGAAGTTGATTCGTACGTTTTACTTCCTGATTGCAGTGCAGGGACGAGCGAAAACAACTGCATCCTAGTCTGGAATGCACTTTCTACCAGTTCATCCATGGACCGAGGACTAGCTGGCACGGCTGCACGGTGGTTTTTTGGACAGGTGCGCGGACAAGAGGCATTGTGGTCTGCTTATTTCTACAAATAGCGGTGCTTAAATTTAGTGGAATGCACAAGCATTTCAGCTGGTCAGTACACTGCATGGTTCAGTTCAGCATTCCAGCTGAGACCACAATTATAATTGGTTATTCTGGAATGAGAGAACCTAACCCTGGATGGTGGCAACAAGAAAAAACCAGAGTGAACTCCAGGAAATTTAAGCCTGCCGGGAGGCCCTTTGCTCAGAGAAGCCTTGCTTGTTTTTTCCTGATTTGTAAACCTTCTCACAACTTTGTCTTTTGCTGTGAACTAGTTATGTTTGTTATATTCTATGAATCATTGAGATGTATAAAATTGCTTAAATTATGCTTTTCAAGTTTTTTGTGAAGACGAGTTTAATGTGAGTGTTCCACATGAGCGCTGGACTAGCGTGTGAACCTTTGGAATTTATTACATTGTGGCCTCAATTAACTGCATGAACCACTGTAACAAGATACATAGTTGCCTATATGTCAGACAGCAAATTGTTGATTGTTAGCTGGTCGATAGCCTAGTGTTGAAGCGAGCTGAGCCAATGTGCCGTGTTTTGCACAACAGCTTACAAGTGGGGTAGCACCAACAGTGTTTACAAGTACTTATGTATACGTCGGCGCACGGTTCTCGAACGAGTGCTCTATTTCATCAAAACACACACTGCTCGTATGATAAACCGTGACAACTTATGTCTTACCATGCCATATTCATGAAAAAACTAGTGAGGACGCATCTGTTTTGGCAACAATTACGATGGTTCTCACATGATTCACGGGCACACAAAAGTAGCAGCAGTTCCCATAGACGGATTCAAACAGAGTACTAGCCCCAGAGGGGTCGATAACAGGCAAGGTTCTAATAATTAGACACAATCCAAACTACTATTAAACACTAGCTGGGGCAACTATTTCATGCCTCGATCTAATTTGGGCTAGACACAAGACGGACCTTGCCATGAACATCATCGAGGACGTCCCGCAGCAGCTCAATCCTGTGAACCTTCATGGAGACAAGCTTGTGGCCTTGCCACTGATAAACTTGTTTGTGGAGGCATGCCACGTCATCTTCCTGCGTAAGCTTGACAAGAACAGTATGCCTCACAAACGAAGGAGTAGCTTTGAACTTCTTGTGCTTCAGTACACCCTCGACAACACGCCTGACAACAATGATGCTAGAATACAACTCTTCATTGGTATAACCGCAAATGGCTTCCAGGATCCAACAGCCTAAGAACTCTGTTTTCCCAGTGCGTATATTCAGGTCGTCCGCCTCATAGCGAGTGACATGTACAACCACACAATCCTTGTCTGCATCAGGGCTCTAATTGAAACAGAAACAAATTCTGAATTACTTTTCAGTATAAGAAACACAAGTTATTTAAACCACTATGTATAGCATGGCATCGAAGCTAATAAAATTTTGCATTATTAATCACCACATACTTCCTTTTCTAAAAAAAATCACCACATACTTAGATGAAAAACCACAATCGAGATCGGCAAAGAAGGAAATCACCTTGGGCAGCTCGGTGGGGGGGGGGGACACATCCTCGAAGGGGGAAAACTGCTCCTGCAGTGCCACGGGGGCTGTAACCTCAAACAGGGCGTTGACCATCTCAGTAGTGGCCGTGAGCGTATCTGGGGTCGGCTCGGTGGTTGCCTCCATCTTCTTGGAGCTCTCTGTCTCGTGGGGATCAACCTCCCGCGTCTGCTCCAATATCGGCAGATCTTTGCCTGGTTCTCCTTGGTCCATCATGAAACTGACGAATACTAGGAGACTACTGAAAGGAAAACACAATCGCAATGACAATGAAACAAAAAAGAGAGTGAGGATCAGTTACTGCTTTGCAAAAGTTCTTTTTTTTCTCTGAACGAAAATATACCAACATCACGGATCCGCTTACCTTCCCTTCGTTCGGAGAGAAGAACAGTGGCAGATGCGAGTGTTGCCTTTCTTGAAGACGGTGAGGGAGAAGGGGATTCAGCGAAGAGTGAAATGATGGTTGCTTCGTCCGTCAAACTTGGACTGCGGGGAGGTGGGGTTTTGTGATACGACGGCTCGTTACTGCCGCGCTACGACCGGTGTGACTCTCCGCCTGCATACTGCCTTCTAATTTGGTGGATGGCATTTGGGCCCGCGCGCTGCATGGCCCGCATGTCGGTGAACAAAAGTATAATGGCATTCAGTAGAGGGAGACGTTTCAATGACCTAGGAGGAGCCAGAAGCGGTAGAGTGTCTCCACTGTACTAGTAGTAATTGTTTTTCTGGGTAGATGTAGAGTGTCTCCACTATACTAGTAGTAATTGTTTCTCTGGGCCCAAGACAAAACAGCCCATCCACACTAGTAAATAGTAAAATCAATTCAAAAGCCCATATATTTACTGAATGAGAGGCGCTACCCACACCCAGCACACCCCCCCCCCAAAACCTGGGTGCTCTTCTTCCTCCTCGCTCCCACCCACCTCACGTCAGCTCGCTCCACTCGTACCCCCAAATTCCTCACCTCACTCCTACAGAAAACCCCAGCTCCCCTTCTTCCTCACTCCTACAGAAAACCCCCAGCTCCCCTTCTTCTTCGCTCGCACTACAACTAGGCTCGTCATTCGTTACTCTGCTCAAATCCGTGAGCGCGACGCGACGCCCTCGAGGAAAATGGAGTCGGATGACCCCAGCGCCAAGAAGATGAGGCTCCCGCCAGCGGCGACGCCTGTTGTAGATCCCGCACCCGGCAGCGCGGGGAGAAGTGGCGACCCCGCCCCCACCGGATCCTAGGAACCCGTAGAATCTCGGGTGGACCGCATCAGCGATCTCCCGGACGCCGTCCTTGGGGAGATCATCTCGCTTCTCCCCACCAAGGATTGCTGCCGCACCCAAGTCCTCTCAATTCGGTGGCGCCCTCTATGGCGCGCCGTGCCCCTTAATCTCGACTGTCGTCAGCTATCTCTCTTCAATGATTTTGAAATCCCCAGAGCCATCATCTCCTCCCACCAGGGCTCCGTTCAAAGCCTCTGCATCCCGTCATGCTACCTGAGCAAGCATACTATGCCCTGCACGGTGGACGCCTGGCTGAAATCCCCTGAATTCACAGAACTACAGCTGCTTGAGTTCTACTATTCCCCTGGAAATCACATACCACATACCGAACGCCATGAACTTGTGCCCTCAGCACCGATGTCCATCTCGCGGTTTTCGTCCTCTCTCCACACCGCCACCTTTGCGCTGTGCTACCTACTAGACAATCTGGTACTAAACCTTCGACTCCCATTTCTCAAGAAACTTTCACTTGTGCGGGTTCGTATATCGGAGGCCTCATTGCACAGCATCATCCACTCCAGTTGCCCTGCGCTGGAGTGCTTGGTGCTTGTTTTCACAGTTAGAATCGGTTGTCTCCATTAAAGTCGCCTAACCTTGTAAGAATTGGAATTTCTTTTGACGGAAGGTAGCTCATCATCCAAGATGCCCCTTCACTTCAAAGGTTGATCCTTGATTCTAGTTATTCACCGTTGCAAATAACCGTCCTCTCTGTGCCTAAACTGGAGACCTTGGGTGTAATACATGATCGCTGTGCTCATTTCAATATGGTGTTTGGCTCCACAGTTCTTCAGGTACTTTATATTATCATCTACACTTGTAACCATAAGCTGCATTTTAAATTTCTGCGCATAATTTATATGTCATCTTGGAGTACACATTTTGTACTAATATTATGTTCTATGCTCAATGAAGAGTTTCTCCATGGATGGCCTATCAATGGTGCTGGATTCTGTCAAGATCTTATATATCCAAATGAATAGTTTTGATCTGAACAAGATTATTGGCTTGCTGCAATGCTTTCCATGTTTGGAGAAGTTGTATATAAACGTGATAATTTCACGCACATTGGAAGCCCGCATATAGTGTACCAGAATTAACCGTTCAGCTGTTGCTCGTTCGACACTCTTCTTTTAGACCTTAACTGTTTTCAATCTTCATGTCTATTTAGGCAACAGGATGTGGTAAGAAAGTTATAACCAATCGGTGGATTCGTAAGCATCGGGATTTTCTCACTTCTCATGAGATTCGATTGAAGACAATAACGCTAGAACGATATGTAGCCAACCGTGCAAACACAAGATTTGTCACATTCTTCCTGCTGAATGCGAGGTTACTATTGTCCATGAGGCTTAAGTTTATCAGCAGCATGGTTTTGACGGATGGGTATGTCGAAGAGCAAAAAAAGGAGTTTCAGGTGGGCAAAAGAGCTTCTGAACGTGCCGGGCTTCTATTTACAACATATTGTGGTCATAATCCAGTAAATTTTACGACCCAGGATGTTCATTCTATGGACCTGACCGATCCATTTGACTGTGACTGCCGAAAACAGTGCTGGAGTTAGATGTTGTTGCCCTTTTCAATCTGGTTTTTTGTAAACCTGATGAACAATTAACCCTCGTGCTTTTGTACAGTTTGTAAGCTGGAGTTAGATGTTCCTGCCCTTTTCAACTCGGCTGTGACTGTCATATTTTCTTTGAAACAAGGCAAATGGCTTGCCATTCGTTTAATTTAGAGTGAAATATTGTAACAAATCCCAACCAAGGGAAATAACATCACTCTCGCCGGCTGCTTGAGCTCACTGTGCATTACAGAAGCCAAGTGATTAGCCCCCACCAGCACCCACAAACTTATTTCGAACTAGCACATCAAATGGGCTGTAAATTTTCATAGGAAAGGCTGCATGACCGTGACAGATTTGGATTCTGACATTTGGGACCCGCGAGGAAATAGCCTATCCAAGGTGGTGTCGACTTACTAGACAGTCAACAAACAATTCTGCCTACCAGCCGTTGGATTGACATCCAACATCTGTCGTGTATCTTCTATCTCTTGTCTTCTTCTTCCTCCAGCCGCCCAAACCAAACCAGCCCGTCGGCTCCGCCTGCTCCCGCCTCCCATGGCTGGCTGCGCCTCCACCGCCCTACCGTACGTACCCTCCAACGTTGGCCAGTCCCTCCCTCTATTCCCCCACACGTCATGTTATTCTCCGGCGACGTCAGCCCCAACATGCACCCGCGCCCGAACCAGTCAACCCTCGTACTCCCCTCCGCATGCGACTGGACCGGCGCATCTTCAACGGCTCCTGTTCGTTCCGTCCGAGGCCTCGTCGTCATCCTTCGCTTTGCGGCCTTGGTTCGCTCGCCGTGCGCGGTGCGCCGCCCTCTTGCGTTGTCAACGTCGTCAACAACCGAGAGGAACAAGGAGATGACTGTACGTGGAGAGGATGACAGTAGGGACCCACCAGCGTCATGGCAGTACGCAAGCAAGTGCCTCTATAGTAAAAGCCCAAAAATATGGTTCCTCCTAATGGTTGGACATCTGGGGCTCACGCCATTGTTAACGTAGTCAATAAACGAGAGAATTACACTACGAGCGGCTGACACCAGGGACCCAGCAAGTCGCACAGTTTTTTTAGGAACAAACAGTTGTTATTTATACTAGTTTTAGCGACGGATCAGGGTAACGACGGGGCTATGCGGGGGCTGTGGCCCGTCTAGCCAGGGTTTTATTTATGTTTACCACATCATGAGCCCAGTTGTGTTTTTTCTTGCTGAAAATGATTAGCCCAGTTCTATTTTTTAAAGAAATACCCAAACAAGGCCTACTTGTTTTATCGACCCTGCTGGGCTGCAAATCTTTCAAGACGAGGAGAGTTTCATTCGGTTTGCCCAGAAATGGGTTGTACATTTTTAAAACACATCAAACCGGGAATTAGTTTCAATTTTTTCATTACAAGATCTTAAATTCCATTGATTTTTACGCGTGGACAATTATTTGGATTTTATATTTATATAAATTATTTTTCAAAATAGCTTGAATGTGAATCGATATTTCTGGATTAAAAACAGTTGACCGCACCGAAATATGCAAAATTTCGTATACTTTTTAACCGTGGCCACAATATGGGGTGTAATGCTAACAAAAAGAAGATGGGCTCCAAAAAAATTCTTAAGAATTAGCAAATGGGTTGTACATTATTAGAAATAATGGCAGATGGGCTGTATGCTATTTTCCACATATTTGAGGCTGACTTGTGCGCCTACTACAGGTTGACGCGTATGCTTTCATAAAAAAAGGTTGACGCACACGCAACGCCCTGTCAACTTAGTCAACACACGAGAGCAGTGGCTGTTGGATGTCCATCCAACGGCTGTCGTGCTTCTTCAATCTCTGCTCTTCATGCTCCAGCCGCTCAAACAAGCGCCGGCGGGACTGCCTGCTCCCTCCTCCCGCGGCCGGCTATGCTGCCGCGCAGGCCTCACGGCCCCACCGTACTCCCATCGCTGGCCTAGCCATCCCTCTACTCACCCACACATGCTGTTATTCTCCGGCGACGGCAGACAACCAGTAAACCCTCGTACTCCTCCGCGTGGGAAACAACTGCCGAGTATTCCCTGGCTCCGTGTCGTTCCCTTCCTAGGCCTCGCCGTCGTCCACCGCCCTGGTGCTCTCGGCGCGGCCTGGTCAACGTGGTCAATGAACGACATCCATCGGAAGTGGACTGTACGTGGAGAGGCTGACAGCTGGGTCCATGGCCGCACGTAAGGAATGCCTCCTTATTACGCGCAAAATAATTATTCCTCCACCTGACAGCTAGGACCCACAGGAAGGGCCTCTGTATTTCGTGAAAAAACGTTCCCCCCGCTGATAGGTCGGACCCACCAGCTATATCTTCGCACGCAAGGAAGTGACTCCTTATTACGCCCAAAAAAATGAATACCCCCTACTAGCTGGGACCCACCATATTGTTGGGCTGACTTGTGGGCCTACTAAGTTGACGGGGATGGAGGGCTTTGTCAACTTAGTCAATACTCCAGTGACCGTATGATGTCCATCCAACGGCCATAGTGCTTCTTCAACCTCTGGTCTTCTTGCTCCAGCCGCCCAAAGTAGCGCCGGTCGTGCCGCCTGCTCCTGCCTCCCGTGGCCGGCTGTGCTACCGCGGAGGCCTCACTGCCCCCATACTACTCCCACCACTGGCCAAGCCATCCCTCCACTCGCCCACACCCCCTGTTATTCTGCGGCGACGGCAGCCTCACACGACAGCCGAACCAGTGAACGCTCGTACTCCTCTCCGCGTGGGCATCCACTGCCGCGTCTTGCCCGGCTCCGCATCGTCCCCTTCCTAGGCCTCGCCGTCGTCCACCGCCGTGGTGCTCTCAGCGCGGCGTGGTCAATGTGGTCAACGACCGACTTCCATCGGAAGAGTACTGTACGTGGAGAGGCTGACAGCTGGGTCCACGGCAGCCGCAAGGAAGTGCCTCCTTATTCCGCGGAAAATAATTATTTCTCCACCTGACAGCGGGGACCCACCGGACGGGCCACCAGTATTTTGCGAAAAAAATCATTTCCCCCTGACTGCTGGGACCCATCGGACGGGCCATCGTATTTCGCGAAAAAAATGTTCCCCCCGCTGTCAGCTCGGACCCACCGGAAGTGCCTCCTTATTACGCACAAAAAAAGAATACTCCCCCGGCTAGCTGGGACCCACCTTGGTGGGAGGCTTACTTGTGGGCCTACTAAGTTGACGGGGACGAAGGGCTTTGTCAACTTAGTCAATATGAACGATTCTAGCTCCAGTGACCGTACGATGTCCATCCAACGCCCGTAGTGCTTCTTCAACCTCTTGGCTTCTTGCTCCAGTCGCCCAAAGCAGCGCCGGTCGTGCCGCATGCTCCTGCCTCCCGTGGCCGGCTGTGCTGCCGTAGAGGCCTCACCGCCCCCTACTATTCCCACCCTGGCCAGGCCCTGCGGCGACGGCAGCCTCACACCGCAGCCGAACCAGTGAACCCTCGTACTCCTCTCTGCGCGGGCTTCCACTGCCGCGTCTTCCCCGGCTCCGCGTCGTCCCCTTCCTAGGCCTCGCCGTCGTCCACCGCAGTGGTGCTCTCCGCGCGGCGTGGTCAACGTGGTCAAGGAACGACTTCCATCGGAAGAGTACTGTACGTGGAGAGGCTGACATCTGGGTCCACGGCCACAACCCAGTTTGTTGTGATTTGCCAAGTAAGTCGCTTTGTCAGGCCTGTTGGGCTGCAAATCTTTCAAGACGAGGAGAGCTTTCATTCGGCTGGCCGAGAAAATGGCCCATCAGTAATGAGAAATAGGTTGTACATTTTTAAAACACATCAAACCGGCAATTAGTTTCAAATATATTTTTTTTCATTTCAAGATTTTAAATTACATTAATTTTTATGCGTGGAGAATTTGTTGGATTTTATATTGATATACATTTATTTTTAAAATCAGTTTGAATGTGAGTCGAAATTTCGGGATTAAAAACAGTTCGGACCGCACCGAAATATAGAAAATTTCGTATAATTTTTTAACCGTGGCCACTATATGGGCTGTAATGCTAACAAAAAGAATATGGGCTCCAAAAAAACCTTAAGAATTAGCAAATGGGTTGTAAATTATTAGAAATAATGGCAGATGGGTTGTATGTTGTTTTCCACTGATTTGAGGCTTTCCTAAAAAAAGGTTGACGCACAAGCACTGACTGTTGGATGTCCATCCAACGGCCGTCGTGCTTCTTCAATCTCTGCTCTTCCTGCTCCAGCCGCTCAAACAAGCGTCGACGGGACTGCCTGCTCCCTCCTCCCCGCGGCCGGCTGTGCTGCCGCGCAGGCCTCACCGCCCCACCGTACTCCCATCGCTGGCTTAGCCATCCCTCTACTCACTCACACCTGCTGTTATTCTCCGGCGACGGCAAACGAACCAGTAAACCCTCGTACAGTCATACTCCCCTCCGCGTGGGAAACAACTGCCGAGTCTTCCCTGCCTCCGTGTCGTCCCCTTCCTAGGCCTCACCGTCGTCCACCGCCGTGGTGCTCTCGGCGCGTCGTGGTCAATGTGGTCAACGACCGACTTCCATCGGAAGAGTACTGTGCGTGGAGACGCTGACAGCTGGGTCCACGGCCGCAGCAAGGAAGTGCCTCCTTATTACGCGCAAAATAATTATTCCTCCACCTGACAGCGGGGACCCACCGGACGGGCCACCGTATTTCGCGAAAAAACGTTTCCCCCCTGACTGCTGGGACCCACCAGCTACACCTTCGCACGCAAGGAAGTGCGTCCAGGCAAAAAAACAAAACGATTCGCCCCCCTAACTGCTGGGACCCACCAGCTACATCTTTGCACGCAAGGAAGTGCCTGACAGTCGGGACCCACCTGGTCGAAGCGTACGTAGCGTTGTCATTCTGGTCGCGAACGTGTACGTACATATATACTGGTGGATGTAGAGGCGCGCACGTGTCGTAGTAGAGGCGCGTACGTGTCGTAGTAGAGGCACACACGTAGCATGTACACGTACGTACAGCGGCCAGGGTGCAAGAAATAAAATACGGCCACGTATGTGTACATACGAGCGGGGTCTCGAACGCCTACTCGCGCATACGTACGGCCAGGGCTCGTGTACATGGCTGGGTCGGAACGGAGAAACATCGTCGTCGTCGTGTTCATGGGGAGGCAACGGAATGCGTCGTGTTCATGGGGAGGCAATGGAATGCGTCGTGTTCATCGGGAGGCAAAGGAACGCGTGGGAGCCAACCGGCTGGGTCGGAACGGAATGCGTGGTCGTGTTCATCGGGAGGGCTTGGACGGAACAAGCGATGGAAACGAGGCCTGGCATACCGCAGAACGGAGGAAACGGACCTCCTACGGTCGAAACAGGGGTCCCGTTGATCGGGAGGGGTGTGGCGTACCGCAAAACGGAGGAAACGGACCTCCTACGGTCGAAACGGGGGTCCTGTTGATCGGGAGGGGTGTGGCGTACCGCAAAACGGATGAAACGGACCTCCTACGGTCGAAACGGGGGTCCTGTTGATCGGGAGGGGTGTGGCGTACCGCAAAACGGATGAAACGGACCTCCTACGGTCGAAACGGGGGTCCTGTTGATCGGGAGGGGTGTGGCGTACCGCAAAACGACGAAACAGACCTCCTACGGTCGAAACGGGGGTCCTATTCATCGGGAGGGGTGTGGCGTACCGCAAAACGGGACTCCACGGAATACTGTTCATCTCCACCGTCGACCTCCTCCAGCCTCCACGGGCTCCTGTTCATCCAGCCTCCACCGCGTGCTACTCCACCAGCTACTGTTCAACCACTCCTCCACCGTCGAAGCGTACGTAGCATTGTCATTCTAGTCGCGAACGTGTACGTACATATATACTGGTGGATGTAGAGGTGCGCACGTGTCGTAGTAGAGGCGCGCACGTAGCATGTACACGTACATACAGCGGCCAGGGTGCAAGAAAGAAAATACGGCCACGTATGTGTACATACGGGCGGGGTCTCGAACGCCTACTCGCGCATACGTACGGCGAGGGCTCGTTGACATGGCTGGGTCGGAACAGAGAAACAACGTCGTCGTCGTGTTCATGGGGAGGCAATGGAATGCGTCGTGTTCATGGGGAGGCAACGGAATGCGTCGTGTTCATCGGGAGGCAACGGAATGTGTGGGAGCCAACCGACTGGGTCGGAACGGAATGCATGGTCGTGTTCATTAGGAGGGCTTGGACGGAACAGGCGATGGAAACGATGCCTGGCATACCGCAAAAAGGAGGAAACGGACCTCCTACGTTCGGAACGGGGTCCTGTTGATCGGGAGGGGTGTGGTGTACCGCAAAACGGAGGAAATGGACCTCCTACGGTCGAAACGGGGGTCCTGTTGATCGGGAGGGGTGTGGCGTACCGCAAAACGGACGAAACGGACCTCCTACGGTCGAAACAGGGGTCCTGTTGATCGGGAGGGGTGTGGCGTACCGCAAAACGGACGAAACGGACCTCCTACGGTCGAAACGGGGGTCCTGTTCATCGGGAGGGGTGTGGCGTACCGAAAAAGGGACTCCATGGGCTACTGTTCATCTCCACCGTCGACCTCCTCCAGCCTCCACGGGCTACCGTCGACCTCCTCCAGCCTCCACGGGCTCCTGTTCATCCAGCCTCCACTGCGCGCTACTCCACCGGCTACTGTTCAACCACCCCTCCATGGGCACCCCTCCACCGTCTACTGTTCATCCAGCCCTCCACACCACGGGGTCATGTTCAACCACCCCTCCACGGGCACGCCTCCACCGTCTACTGTTCATCCAGCCCTCCACACCACGGGGTCCTATTCATCTAGAGGCAACGCCACCGCTCACTGTTCATCCAACCCCCCCCCCCCCCGGCAACGCTCACTGTTCATCCCAGAGGCAGCATCGATCGGCTTCAGTTAGCAGCAGTAGCGAAGGAATCACTCGATCGGGTTCAGTTAACAGCCATCGATCGATCGCTCGGGTTCAGTAACGTGTAGCCTGCAGTGCAATCGCTCGGGTTCAGTTAGAGCCCAATGCCTCGCTCGGGTTCAGTTAGAGCCAACGCCTCGCACACACGCGCGTACGTGTACGAGAGAAACGCGCATCGCTCGGCCCCCGACCTCCCACCGTAACCGGGAACTCCCCAAAATTTTCCTCGCCCTCGCTTCTACCACGGTTTTTCCCGTCATGGACGGCCCAAAGAATGTCATGCAGCTGCGTCTCCGGCCCGCCCAGGACGAAAAGCCCATTTTCTGTCATGATTTTTTGTCATAGAAGTAGGAGCCCACCACATCTATGATGATACCGGGTTTTGTCACAATTATCGTCATAGAAGTGTCATATGTATGACAGAAAAAAAATTCGTTCGACCCAAAATGTCACGGATGTGTCTTTTTTTTGTAGTGTTCCTTGTTGGAATAGGAGAAGGGGGGAAAGAAGTGGAGGAGAAGAAGGAAAAGGGGGGGCGCCGCCCCCTCTCCTTGTCCTATTTGGACTAGGGGGGAGGGGCGCGTGGCCCTTGCCCTGGCCGCCTCTCCTCTTCTCCACTAAGGCCCACTATGTCCCATTAACCCCCCGGGGGGTTCCGGTAACCCCTCGGTACTCCGGTAAAATCCCGATTTCACCCGGAACACTTCCGATATCCAAATATAGGCTTCCAATATATCAATCTTCATGTCTCGACCATTTTGAGACTCCTCGTCATGTCCGTGATCACATCCGGGACTCCGAACAACCTTCGGTACATCAAAACTCATAAACTCATAATATAATTGTCATTGAAACTTTAAGCGTGCGGACCCTACGGGTTCGAGAACTATGTAGACATGACCGAGACACATCTCCGGTCAATAACCAATAGCGGAACCTAGATGCTCATATTGGCTCCCACATATTCTACGAAGATCTTTATCGGTCAGACCGCATAACAACATACGTTGTTCCCTTTGTCATCGGTATGTTACTTGCCCGAGATTCGATCGTCGGTATCTCAATACCTAGTTCAATCTCGTTACCAGAAAGTCTCTTTACTCGTTTCATAATACATCATCCCACAACTAACTCATTAGTTGCAATGCTTGCAAGGCTTAAGTGATGTGCATTACCGAGTGGGCCCAGAGATACCTCTCCGACAATCGGAGTGACAAATCCTAATCTCGAAATACGCCAACCCAACAAGTACCTTTGGAGACACCTATAGAGCACCTTTATAATCACCCAGTTACGTTGTGACGTTTGGTAGCACACAAAGTGTTCCTCCGGTAAACGGGAGTTGCATAATCTCATAGTCATAGGAACATGTATAAGTCATGAAGAAAGCAATAGCAACATACTAAACGATCAAATGCTAAGCTAACGGAATGGGTCAAGTCAATCACATCATTCTCCTAATGATGTGATCCTGTTAATCAAATGACAACTCATGTCTATGGTTAGGAAACTTAACCATCTTTGATTAACGAGCTAGTCAAGTAGAGGCATACTAGTGACACTCTGTTTGTCTATGTATTCACACAAATATTATGTTTCCGGTTAATACAATTCTAGCATGAATAATAAACATTTATCATGAAATAAGGAAATAAATAATAACTTTATTATTGCCTCTAGGGCATATTTCCTTCACTATGGACCCGAAGATCTGAGGTAAACTACTCACACATCATCGGAGAGGCTATGGTGTTGATGTAGAAGCCCTCCGTGATCAATGCCCCCTCCGGCGAAGCGCCGGAAAAGGCCCCAAGATGGGATCTCACGCGTACAGAAGGTTGCGGCGGTGGAAATAGGGTTTTTGCTCCGTATCTGGTGTTTCCAGGGTATATGGGTATATATAGGAGGAAGAAGTACGTAAGGGGCCCACGAGGGTGGAGGGCGCGCCCAGGGGGTAGGCGCGCCCCCTGCCTCGTGCCTTCCTCGTTGATTGCTTTACGTATACTCCAAGTCCTCTAGATCACGTTTGTTCCGAAAATCACGTTCCCGAAGGTTTCATTCCGTTTGGACTCCGTTTGATATCCTTTTCCTTCGAAACACTGAAATAGGCAAAAAAACAACAATCTGGGTTGGGCCTCCGGTTAATAGGTTAGTCCCAAAAATAATATAAAAGTGTATAATAAAGCCCATTAAACATCCAAAACAGAATATAATATAGCATGGAACAATCAAAAATTATAGATACGTTGGAGACGTATCACGGCCCAACGCGCTGACCCAAACGGACGCGCGTCCGCTTTTCGTCCACGGGCGACCCATTCCCGGCCCATTTTTGAGCCGGATTTGCGTCGGAGCGGACACGCGATGGACGCGCGCAGGCTCACCTTCTCCTCTCCCCGGGCCCGCTGGTCGGTGGCACATTGGCCTCCCCTCTCACCCCCAGCCAACAGCAACCCTCACCCGCCTCCTTCGTCGCCGACGCCGACGCCCATTTTTGTCGGCGACTCTGCCAGCTGCCGCTGCCTCCACATCCGCCCAGCAACGCCGCCCACTCCCCCGTCGCCCGCCACTGCCGTCTTGCCGCCGGGGAGCAAACTGCTTCCCACCGCCCCCCACCACAAAGCCGCCCGCGACCAAGAAGCCGCCTCGCCGCCCCGGCCAGATCCGACCGGCACGCTCGTCGGACGCCGGCCCACTCGTCGGACGCCGGCAGGGCAGCTAGTTGGTCCGTGCGTGCCGCGACTCCCCTTGCCGGCCGTCTCCTTCTTCGACGCCCGCAAGCTGTTCGACAGTTTGCCAAGGTACGAAATGGACTCCGCCGATGAGTTCTTTTTCCACAATTTCCTTTGCGACTCCGACGATTCGTCGTCCGACGACGAGGAGGAGATATTGGCTGCCGTGTTGGTCCATCACCACCTCAACAGCCAGCGGCCGTTGTTCCGTGGCTCTATTCCGGGCCACCTTCTGGCGTTGAATCGCAACCGAGAGAGCGAGCATTTCCTTCTTTGGAAGGACTACTTTGATACAACAAACCCGTTGTTCAAACATCAAAAATTCCGCCGCCGTTTCCGTATGAGTAGGCATCTTTTCAACCGTATTAGAGAGGGGGTGGTCGGCTATGATGACTATTTCGAGTGCAAAGAGGATGCCGTCGGCAAGATCGGTTTCTCCTCTTATCAGAAATGCACTGCCGCCATCCGAATGCTTGCATACGGAGTGCCCGGTGATCTCATTGACGCGTACGTCCGTATGAGCGAGTCTACATGCCTAGAGTCCCTGTATAAGTTCTGCAAGGCTGTTATTGTTGTGTTTGGCCCTGAGTACTTGAGAGAGCCGACAACTGAAGATACAGCCCGTTTGTTGGCGATGAATGCCAGAAGGGGCTTCCCAGGGATGCTTGGCAGCATAGACTACATGCACTGGGAGTGGAAGAATTGTCCTTCAGCTTAGCAAGGGCAGTATGAGGGACATGTCAGGGCTTGCACTGTCATACTAGAGGTCGTGGCGTCTCAAGATCTCTGGATCTGACACTCTTTCTTTGGCATGGCTGGATCACACAACGATATCAACGTGCTTCAGCGCTCGGCGGTGTTTGCTAGGCTCGCCGAAGGCAACAGCCCACCGGTGAACTTTAGTGTCAACGGCCACAACTACGACAAAGGATACTACCTGGGTGACGGTATCTATCCTCAGTGGACCACTATTGTCAAGACAATACCCAACCCTGTCGGAGAGAAGAGGAAAAGATTTGCCCAAGAGCAAGAGAGTGCTAGGAAGGATGTCGAGCGTGCCTTTGGTGTTTTGCAATATCGATGGGGCATCGTTCGGTATCCTGCTAATACCTGGAGCACACAGAAACTGTGGGAGTTGATGACTGCTTGTGTGATCATGCACAATATGATCGTAGAAGACGAGCGCCCGGAACGTCTGTACGATCAAGGGTTTCAATTTCAGGGTGAGTATGTTGTGCCTGAGCATGGAGTAGCGGCAACGTTTGAACAGTTCACCCAATTTCATCAAGACATGCGTGATTGGGAAACTCACGTGTAACTGCAAAATGATTTGGTTAAGCATATGTGGGCTCATGTTGGCAACCAATAGATGTATCTTCTTTTATTCGTTTGCAAAACTATGTGAAATATTTTTATTTTTATTCGGCTTGTAAAACTATACTATTTTTATTCGGTTTATTTGACAATATGTTTGAATGCAGATCATCAATGTAAAATTGGGCGGCCAGCCGGCCACGCCGGCACATATGGGTCGGCGGGTTGGGCGCGCTACCGACCCAAATCTAAAAGAGGGTGGACGCCGGGCGGGCGGCCAACCCAAACGGTCAAAAAGCAGACGAAATCACCGTCCGTTTGGGCCGGCGTGGCCGGCTAGCCGCCCAATATTACACTGATTTGCATAATGAGCCCACATATGCTCAACCAAATCATTTTGCAGCTGCACGTGAGTTTCCCAATCACGCATGTCTTGATGAAATTGGGTGAACTATTCAAACGTTGCCACTACTCCATGCTCAGGCACAACATTCTCACCCTGAAACTGAAAGCCTTGATCGTACAGACGTTCCGGGCGCTCGTCTTCTACGATCATATTGTGCATGATCACACAAGCAGTCATCACCTCCCACAGTTTCTGCGTGCTTCAGGTATTAGCAAGATACCGAACGATGCCCCATCGAGATTGCAAAACACCAAAGGCACGCTCGACATCCTTCCTAGCTCTCTCTTGCTCTTGGGCAAATCTTTTCCTCTTCTCTCCGACAGGGTTGGGTATTGTCTTGACAATAGTGGTCCACTGAGGATAGATACCGTCAACCAGATAGTATCCTTTGTCGTAGTTGTGTCCGCTGACAGTAAAGTTCATCGGTGGGCTGTTGCCTTCGACAAGCCTAGCAAACACCGGCGAGCGTTGAAGCACGTTGATATCATGCCAAAGAAAGAGTGTCAGATCCAGAGATCTTGAGACGCCACGACCTCTAGTATGACAGTGCAAGCCCTGACATGTCCCTCATACTGCCCTTGCTAAGCTGAAGGACAATTCTTCCACTCCCAGTGCATGTAGTCTATGCTGCCAAGCATCCCTGGGAAGCCCCTTCTAGCATTCATCGCCAACAAATGGGATGTATCTTCAGCTGTCGCTCTCTTAAGTACTCAGGGCCAAACACAGCAATAACAGTCTTGCAGAATTTGCACAGGGACTCTAGGCATGTAGACTCACTCATACAGACGTACTCGTCAATGAGATCACCGGGCACTCCGTATGCAAGCATTCGGATGGCGGCAGTGCATTTCTGATAAGAGGAGAAACCAATCTTGCCGACGGCATCCTCTTTGCACTCGAAATAGTCATCATAGCCGACCACTCCCTCTCTAATACGGTTGAAAAGATGCCTACTCATACGGAAACGGCGGCGGAATTTTTGATGTTTGAACAACGGGTTTGTTGTATCAAAGTAGTCCTTCCAGAGAAGGAAATGCCCACTCTCTCGATTGCGATTCAACGCCGGAAGGTGGCCCGGAATGGAGCCAGGGACAACGGCCGCTGGCTGTTTTATGTGGTGATGGACCAACACAGCAGCCAATATCCCCTCCTCGTCGTCGGACGACGAATCGTCGGAGTCGCAAAGGAAATTGTGGAGAAGAACTCGTCGGCGGAGTCCATTTCGTACCTTGGCAAACTGTCGAACGGCTTGCGGGCGTCGAAGAAGGAGACGGCCGACGAGGAGAGTCGCGGCGCGCACGGACCAGCTAGCTGCCCTGCCGGCGTCCGACGAGGGGACCGTCGTCCGACGAGCGTGCCGGTCGGCTTCTTGGTCGCGGGCGACTGTGCGGTGGGGGGGGGCAGCGGTGGGAAGTAGTTTGCTCCCCGGCGGCAAAACGGCGGTGGCGGGCGATGGAGGGGAGTGGGCGGTGTTGCTGGGCGGATGTGGAGGCGGCGGCAGCTGGCAGAGTCGCTAGCAAAAATGGGCAGATGTGGAGGCGGCGGCGGCGGCGACGAAGGAGGCGGGCGAAGGTTGCTGTTGGCTGGGGGAGAGGGGAGGCCAATGTGCCACCGACCAGCGGACCCGGGGAGGGGAGAGGGCGAGCGCGCACGTCCATCTCATGTCCGCGCCAACGCAAATCTGGCTTAAAAATGAATCGGGAATGGGTCGCCAGCGGACGAAAAGCGGACGCGCGTCCGTTTGAATCGGCGCATTAGGCCGCCTTTTCTGTCCGCGCCGACCCAAACGGACAGCGGCAGACGTAATGGGTCGCCCCATTAAAGTTGCAAGTGGGTGGGAAGTAGTTTGTGCACGTTGTTTTGATGTTTTCCAACGTTTGCCACGTAAAAGTCAATTTTCCTGCTTGTCCATGAAAACGTGGCCTTTGTAACGCGGAGCTCGTGCTGCCTGTTCTGTTCCAAGTAGCAGTACGCCAGCTAAAAAAAGTACTGTACTACTAGTAGTCAGCTAAGAAAAAGATAGCACTAGTTTTTTCTTTTAGAGCATCATTAATAGTATAGCCAATAATGGGCTATATGAAGTTGCCACATCATCTATAACCAACCTAATAGCCAACATGTATAATAGCTACTTATAAAGTAGTACTACTTCATTAATGAATGGCGCACCTTACAATCACACATTGTGTTTTGGAGCACGTGCTACAGCCGGCTCTTAATTTACAGCCTGCTTCCCTTCTCTTTCCTCTTCTCTCTCATCCAACTCAGCAAACATATAACATTTTAATCCTTACAGTCTGCTGACTGTACCTTACTATACTTGCTCTTAGGCTAGTTATAGTGGGGAGTAACTTAGACTAGTGTCATGCATATGACACTAGTCTTTCTTACTACCTTCATAGTGCAAAGTAACATATAAGGAGTATCATATATGATAGCATTTATTACATTATAGACTCATTTTGCTTTGGACTGCGTTATGTTACAGTAACATATTATATTACTCCAAACACTTCTCTCCTCATTAACTCTATGCCATATAAGCAAACCTGTCTTGGAATGTGCTATGTTACTTGCTAAGTTACTCTCATTATGACCAGTCTTAGGCTGGTCATAGTGGGGAGTAACATATACTAGTGTCACGCATATGACACTAGTCTAAGTTAATACTTTCATAGTGCAAAGTAACATAGTAGTAGTGTCATAGATGGATTCATTTATTAGTTTGTAGACTCATCCTTTCTCGGGAAGCGCTATGTTACAGTAACATATTATGTTACTCTAAATACCTCTTTCCTCATTAACTACATGTTATATAAGCAAAGTTTGTTAAAATACGGTATGTTACTACCTAAGTTATTCCATTATGACGAGCCTTAGGAAAAGGTAGTAGTACTACTAGTACGCTAATAACATGTCGACACGTCGACAGTCGACAGGAGCAGAACGCCGAGGCGGTCCGGCCTGCTCAATCAGTGCCTTCGCCACCCATTCGGCCTTTCGCCTCCTCCATCACGTGATCATCTGCTTCTCCGCTTTGCCCCCTCCTGCTGCCCTGCCCGTCTACAGCGCCCTACAGCCTACAGCTAGGCGGCGACTCGCCTCCGCCAACGCCGCCGCCGAGGCCAAGCCCTCCGACTCGCTTCCTCATCCGTGGACCCACTCCTCCTTCCCCTTCTTCCGAGGGACATTGGACTGATCCTCGCCGCGCCTTAAAACCCTAGGTTGTTGGTGGCGGCGGCGGCCGTCGGCAGGCTGGTGGGCGGCCCTCCATCTCCATGGATTCCGGCGACGCGCATGAACGGTACGTCATGCCCAAACCCTCTTTCCGTATCTTCTCTTCAGATTTCGCGAAACCAAGGAACACGGCAGCTGCAATTTACTGCCTTTGTTCTCCTATTTTG
The DNA here is from genome assembly GCF_002575655.3 of Aegilops tauschii subsp. strangulata. NCBI lineage: Eukaryota > Viridiplantae > Streptophyta > Magnoliopsida > Poales > Poaceae > Aegilops > Aegilops tauschii. Next base: position 316,574,932 of record NC_053037.3, on the reverse strand, counting down.
GTAGGATTCGCAAGGAAAGAGGTTTTCGGAGGAGCGATCCGAGCAGAGATAGCCCACCTCGTCGAGCAGGCTCAGATGCTCATAGGCACGGGAGAGACAGGCCGACCCACCGCGTCCCCGCCAAGCGCGTCAAGGATGAATTGCCAGAGTCGTCGGAGCCGCCGCGGTCGTCACGGCTAAAGGCTGTGGTGCCCCGTCCTCTTCAGGACAGAGATGAGCAATTCGTCTGGCCATGGATGGGTGTGCTGGTCAATGTGCCTACCGAGTGGAAAGGCGGCCGCCAGGTTGGGGAAAGTGGCAACCGCTTGAAGGAGCAGCTCTCTCGATTTTGCCCCCAGAAGGTTATTCCTTTGTGGAATCACAGAGGCCACACGGGATATGCTATCGTTGAGTTTGGAAAAGACTATGCTTGCTTCTGTAACGCCTTTAAGTTTGAAAATCACTTTGAGGCAGAAGGATACGGCAAACGGGACTGGGAGGCACGCATGCATCGAGGGTCGGATCAGATGTTTGGATGGGTTGCAAGGGCGGATGATCAAAGAACTCCGGGACCAATCGGGGAGCATCTGCAAAAAAATGGTGATTTGAAAACTGTCGCGGAACTTGAGAATGAAGGAACACGCAAAACCGACAAACTGGTAGCTAATTTAGCCAGCCAAATTGAGGTAAAGGCCAAGCATGTCCAAGAACTTGAATGCAAGTACAATGAGACGACCAACTCACTTGACAAGGTGATCGAAGAAAAGGAGCAGGTCCTCCAGAGATACAATGATGGTTTGTTTCCTTCTCTTGTTCTTTGTATGTTCTGTTCTTATGGTTCTTGTATAACAACATATATACGCATTTATCTCCTTTGAGCATGGGGACCTTTCAGTTATTTAATGCCTTTTGAACTTGCATTGTCACCAGAAATACACAAGATGCAGCAACTTGCTCGTAAGCATTCTCAGATGATTGTCAATGAGAATCAGAGGCTCCGTTCAGAGCTGGAGTCCAAGATGCAGGATCTTGAAATTAAATCCAGGCAGCTTGATGAACTTGCTGTGCGCAGTGACTCGGACAGAAGGAACCTTGAGAAAGAGAAGGAAAAGGTGTGTGCCCAATGTCTCCCATAAAGAATTATGGAAGTTAGTTTTATGGGTCCTCTCCTTTTGTTTGTTTTGGAGGATGGTTGATTGTTTCTGTGCTTCTTTTACATGACATCTTTCTGTTCACTAGTAACTAGCCTGAATTGCTACATAGCATTATATTGGTATTTTCTTCTCCCTCCTATTTGTGAATGAACGATCCACGATTCAATTCATGCCACATTTTTAAATATTTGTTTATCATTTGAATATAGAAAATAATGGACGTTACTGGCCAGCGTATTTTAGTTGACAAAAGAAGACTGTCAGCATTACAGAACAACAGGCTTTCTTACTAACCTCTAATTTTACCTCATCCACTCTTGTTTATCTTGTGTTTTCTCTATCTTTTTGACTATATTTTCCCCAATTCTCCACCATCATGTAACTTTAAATGTGGGTTGCTTGTACTTAAGCAGTGTGCAATGTTGTTTTTAGTTGTCTTTTTATCTAATGCAAATATCATGCCTTTGTATGCTTCCATGGATTCTCATGTTACTCTAGTTGTTTATGTGATCAACCCATCTAAGGCATACGATTATCTGGGCTATATCTATGTTCAAGATTGTTACAATATCTGCTCTCGTGGTAGTTTTTTCTCCTGAACACATGTTGTATTGCATCGGCTTATATTATTTAGCACGGCTGAAACTACATGTTAGATACTAAACGCGATTTGTTGCTTTGAATTTACTTTTGCAACAATGACGTCGTTTTGCATTCTATATGCGATATGTTCTCGCTTGTGCACACAATGCATTAGCATCGATCTACCAGTTGTTCTGATAGCATCCATGTCTTGTATGTTGTCCTTATACAAACTTAAACTTTTGACTTTTTCCAATCTACCACTTATCTGTCTCTTCTATCTGCTGCAAACTTTTGGCCGCCAATCCATACATGCATGCATGGTTATACAACTATGCACCCTATGCATGTACTTAGATCTAACATTGCTGGCCTGTGTTGCTCTTCTATCAGATTTACACAATTTCTAGTAATCTACACCGTTACAGTCTGATTTTACCAAAATAAATGCCATAAGAAGAGATAATTTCTTCTAGTGCATAAATTAATCTACAACGCCATCCATCAAAATAATCTGTGTAGCATTTTTTATTACCTAGAAGTAATCTAGTCATGTCTCATCAAAATATGTGGTGTAGATATTCTATTTTTCATACAAGTAATCTAAGCCGCTATCATTTTGCTGCATGTAGGTAAATGGTGTAAACCTTTCTTTCTTAATGTAGTCTGTACTACTATCGCTATTGAATCTGCAGAAAGTATTTTCTCTATAGTTCGGTCGAGATCTACTGACTTTTTTTTTTGCACTTTCCTCGCACAACATCTACACAATTGTAAGAGTAGTACTGTAGTAGCCCGCTTTCTTGTATTTGATGTGTAGTTTTGAGATGCATGGTTTTATTTTTGCAATAACTTGATCGGTTTGACATTACTATTCATCTGTGCTCTGCTCAAAGTTCTAGGAGTAGTAGCCTGAAGTTGATGTGTGGTACAAATTGAGATGTATGCTGTTTCCTAATTGGACTCCTATGCTGATTCAAGCGTACGGGCTCTGATTTTTTGCGAGGAGTACACCTTATATTATTTAGATGCATGCATGACTTATCCCTATTTGGATTCCTAAAATGATTCAAGCGTAAATGCTCTTATATTTTAGGACTACGCGTGTGGGATTCTGATTCTACAGAAATTATTTCCAAGTTTTATCGTACAGTTCTGTTCCGAGCACTGTTGTCAACTGGAATTGGTCTAAGGTTTCGTACGTAGATTGTCTTAGTTTTTGTTGTTTAGTTGATGTTGATGAATCTCTATCGACCAGATTTCAAACCTTAAATTGATGGATCTTCACCGTTCGATTTCTGTTGCTTTAATAATAATAACAATAATAGGTTCTTATCATTGTATTTTTTTTCTATTTTTGGTGTAATTCGGCATTTTGCTCTCGGACAACAATACAATGCAGAAGGTTTAACAGTAGGACAATTTCAGCAAAATGCATGTAACTTGTTTATTTTACTTTTAGAGAGGGCTTGGTGCCAGGTACAAAATGTAGGCGCATTTAGGTACCCCCCCCCCCCCCCCCCCCCACTCTCCAGGTTTCCTGCATAAAACTCATGTCAGGCTGTTGTGGTTTATACAGAACGAGCTGAAAGCAAAATATCTTAAGATGGCAACATTGGAGCAACAGAGGGCGGATGAAAATGTGCTGAAGCTTGTGGAAAAACACAAGGTTTGTCCTTCATATATTGTTTCACTTGAGGTTCTGAGATACTAATTTATATGACTGCCTTACTGTGCTGAAAATGACAATTGCAGAGGGAGAAACAAGCTGCTCTAAATGAGATTATCAAGTTAGAGCAGAAACTGGATGCCAAGCAGAAGCTTGAGCTAGAAATAAAACAGATGCAGGGAAAATTGGAAGTGATGAAGCATATGCCAGGTGTGGAAGACTCCGAATCAAAAAGGAAGATAGATGAACTTAGTGCCGAGCTTCAGGACAAGTATGATGAAATGGATGCAATGGAATCGCTCCACCATACTCTACTTATGAAGGAAAGGATAAGCAATGATGAGTTGCAAGATGCTCGGAAGAAGCTAATAGATGTAAGTTTCCTCATTAATTGAGTACTTGCACTTGTCGTATTATGTTTGAATTACATTTCAGAGCTATCTATTGGATACGCCTGCAGGGTTTGCGGGATCTTACAACTGGCCGAGGAATTATAGGAATTAAAAGAATGGGTGATCTTGATCTGAAATCATTTGCGATTGCTTGCAAAAATAAAATGTCAAAAGAAGATGCAGCCGTTACTGCTTCCCTTCTTTGTTCAAAGTGGGAGGAGGAGATTAAAGATCCAGAATGGCACCCTTTTAAAGTTATCATGGATGAAGGCAAAGAGAAGGTAATAATATCTTCACTCCTGCTTTTATGCACTTGCTGTTCTCTAAGGCCTTGTACAATGCAAGATGCTTAGGAGAGGTGCTTGGAGAAATAAACCAGGCTTTCCTTAAGCACCGGTGCTTATTTGTACAGGGCAGACGCTTAATTAGGCGTCTCTCCTGTAGAAATAAGCACTGGTGCTTCAGAAAAATCCGGTTTATTTTTCTAAGAACCTCCCTAAGCACCTAGCATTGTACAAGGCCTAATAGCATGTAATCTTGAGCAATCAATTCCACAGTGGTTTTTCTGTTCTGCAAACCTTGACATAGTTCAAATCTATTTATAAGTAAACTATGGCGAGAGCTGAAATTTGGAGATACCTAGATATTCTTACATTAATCTAATGGGACAAAAATAGCAGAAATTCCCACATTAATAATAAAAAATGGAAAATAAGTATCTATTGATCAAAGCATTATCAACTGTAGGTAGCAAGAGAAATAATACCGCCATAATACAAGCATTGTGGACTTATCGAGTTAAGGCTCCAAATAATCTGACAAACATTAGTTGCATTACCAATTCAGATCCATTCTGTTTCCTCCCATCTATTACATCCTTGGTCCTACATTATGTGCGAAAAAGGAGAGGAGGAAACCAAGAAACAATCAGCCATAACGTGTCACCAACCAAGGGGCTATATTCTTGTGTTATTTAAATATAATCTAGTTCTTCATGGAAGTTATAATATCTTGTTTTTCATGTCGTGGTGTGGATGTAAGCTACCACATGACGTTTTTTTACAATTTACCAATTAGCCAGTCAATTAAGCTGTGCCATAGCAAGTATTCAACGGATGTGTGATGAAGGAATCTCAAAATTTAGCCATATGTATGCTTATGTGTAGGTTAGCTAAGTTTCATTTACTTGATTTTGTAGCTTGGGGAGAGTTCAGTCATATGCATAGATTTATGCTACTTCAGTGCTAGGAAAGCAACATTGTTGAGTTCCCCGAGGGCAAAACTTTATGTTGATGTTAGCCGCTCTTGATTGAGATGTATAGCATCTAACTGAAAAAATGATGATTTCTATGTACTCTAGACTTGCTTTCTTCCATCTCTGAGTTTTCTCTAAAGCTGATGGTGAGTTCTATACCAGTTAAGTTATGTAATTCACCAGCTTTTGGAAATCGGAACATAATACATCTGTATTTGCCCGTGGAGTAGTGTGTGGGGCAACTAAACTTCTTACCAGTAAAACGCTTGCCACTCGGTACACATATTGACGGATGCTAATAACTCCCCACTCCTAGAAGTTTATGATAGGGACCCCTTATGATATTCCTTAGTAAGTTAGATGTTCATTCTTAGTTCCTAGCTTGGCTAAGTTGGACACATCTTGTGTCTTGGCTGTTGAAATTTGACATGATACATGACTCTGCTGCATTTGCAAACAATGTTTTCCCTGAACTTTCTGTAGCATACTTGTTCGACGGGCATGGCAAAGTCCTTGTGTGTGTATATTTAATATACTTTTGTGCAGTGGTGCATTACGATATAATGAAGTAGGTGTGTCTTACATCGTTTGTAACACGCATAAATTGTTTTTGTTCACCATTATCTTTTGTACCGTGCTTACATTTAATGTTCAGGGAACATTTAGACACTATGCAATTCCTGTATCAATGCTTTTCTAAATTAACAGCTTAGGCATATTTTTGGAGTGTGAAATTTTGAAGCTGTTATTGCTCTGTTCGTCTTACATGTTTAGAATGGAGGAGAATGTTTATCTAATGGTGTTTGCATTGACGTTAGGAAATTCTCCGCGAGGATGATGAGAAGCTGCGAGAACTGAAAGAAGAGTATGGCGAAGAAGTGTATGGCTTGGTAACAAAGGCTCTGCTTGAAGTTAACGAGTATAACCCTAGTGGCCGCTATCCTGTACCCGAGCTGTGGAACTTCAAAGAGAAGAGGAAAGCAACTCTCAAAGAAGCTGTCCAGTACGTCCTGAGACAGTGGCGCACACAGAAGAGGAAGCGCTGAGCCAAGATATCTAGATTCCTGAAGTAGTGAACAAGAAGTGCGTTTCTGTTATTTACTCATGAATGTATATTGGGGTTTCGTTGGATTATCCAGACTTGTGTAGCATTGACATGAATGCTGGTACTTGGAGATTGTGAACCGCCCTTTTAGGATAATCTATTTCGTGCCAAGCTATGTGCTATGAATGAAACGGCTACTAGTTTGTTGATTTCATCATTTCAATGCATGTGATGCCTGGTGTAGAGCATTGACTGCTTGGTGCTCGACAAGCCTAACAATCCCAAGAATGGCTTGCTGGAAACATGCTTATCCTTGTTCAGATATTGTGTACTACTCCCTCCGTTCCTAAATACTTGTCTTTCTAGGCATTTCAATAAGTGACTACATACGGAGTAAAATAAGTGAATCTACACTCTAAAATATGTCTACATACATCCGTATGTGATAGTCATTTGAAATGCCTAGAAAGACAAGTATTTAGGAACGGAGGGAGTAGTTAGTTATAGCAGGAAAACCATTGCAAGCACAGGATTTTTGCATCTTGTGTTTGTCCCAGGCTTGTACTTATTTCTAGGATTATGTTGAGAGTCGGATATTTGTTGCTGGAATAATCACTCCTGGTTCCTTTTTTAAACTTGGTTGTCACAGTTGAGAGCAACTCGGCTGTCATTGAACACAATTATTGTGGAAAAGAATGCATCCAAAATCCTGCCTGTTTCATGTACAGGAGGAAGGAGACTATACAGCTCAGCTCAGCGTAGAAGTGTTCACCTGCCAAGATCAAACAACCCTACCCCGTCTCCAGTTCTTTCGCGGCTAGGCGCTTGATCTCTCACTTCACCCCTTTGTTTCTTTCTTTCCCGCAGCTTCTCTTCTCTCTGTTCTGCTCTCCCAAGATCTGGTGTTGTAATTTGCAAATAGCTCTTGGTTACTTTGTGTTAAAATAAACTAGCACATATGCCCGTGCGTTGCAACGGAAAAAAAAATTAACATATCATCGAAACTACTGTTGTTACGACTAAATTATATTCAATTGTGCCTACGACACGGTTGTCGCCAGGCGTAAGCTACAGTCGACTCCGAAGAAGAAGTTTGTTGCAATAGTGCATCCGACTTTACAACAACGATGGTCAACAAATACGGTATAAGCCTCGCCGATAATGAGGTTGAGAGGCACTCAAGAGAGGGTGCCTCACCTTTGAACATGATGTTGTTTCGGTGCTTTCAAAGAAGTCGGGCGCCAAGAAGTAGCAACCAGGAGAGGCCTTTGCGGGGCGGAGATGGCGCTGCAACGCAGGAGGTCATGCAGCAATCTTGGAACCAGCCGTCGAGATCCGGAGGCCCAGATGTGCATCGACACCAAGTGAGGAGCTCATGCGAGAGTTGCGTCAAGAAAGAGCGGCCGACGAGGAGGTGGTGCATGCTCTTGGGCTCCAGCCAGCGATCCGGCCAGAAACGACATCCCGAGCCATCGCCTAGGACCCAAAATGTGGAGGCGCGCACGATCGCTAGAGCATCAGGGTCGTGCGGGATCAAGAGATGGGACTAATGGCGGCCATCGTCAGTCCGTTGAAGCCAGATCCATCTGGCACGAAGGCAACTATTCCAACTAAAAAATGGTGGTCCAACTTTGCAGCATGCGGTCAGCCTTCCAATATTGTGTATTCCTTGTAGCAGCATTAGCCAGGCTTGTAGTGTCGCGTGTCCCATTTGTTGGAAACACGCTCAATCGAAAGTACATGTAGATCAACCAGATTTTTTTGATGAATATGCAGCAAATTAGAAATAAAAATATTGAAAGTATGGAAAAGCAGCACCGAAAAGATTAGGACTCAGTAAGCGCTAGTGGGGTCACACACACAGCAGCTTGATTCTCCTTTACGGGACTACACACACAGGACAACTTAATTAGAGCGAATCAGCAGCATGTGTGTCCTTCCTCTACTGGGTTAATTAGAGTCAATAACCTGCGTGTGTGTGTGCAGTGCATGTCCTTTTATTAGCAGGCCCGGCCCATAAGCCGGGCAAACGGGGCGCCCGCCCTGGGCCCCCGTGAGGAAGGGGCCCCGGTCCAGGTAGCATAATCTGCATTAGCCCAATGAACATACATGAAAAAAAAGAAGGCCCAAGGAACAGCCCATCAGGCAAACCGCACGAAGGAATCAAATGGACCAGCGACTCCTCTGCTCGCCCAAATCCAAGAACGGCGCGGCCACTCCCGTGCCTCTCCGCTTCCAAAGTGGCGGCCGCCATTAAAGGAAACCTACAACGTGAACTCATTCCCCAACCAGCTCGCCTTCCTCTCTGAACGCTCTGCTCACTCCCCAACTGGACTTTGGAGAGACTGAGATGGTACATGTCCTTCTTTCTTTCCAGTAATCTCGTTTCTCAATTGAAAGATTGATTGACAAATAGCTCCGTGTTCCGGCACTGACGATTCCAAATCGCACATCCATCACATCTGCATGTGTCTTATTCTGCTTTTCATTGGATCCGAATGTTAGAGAGTCCTCAGGAAGGAGATTAGGAGAAGGGACAAAATGTATGCACTTCAGGCGTTTCTTTTTGTTTGTGTTGACTGCTGTTGTGTACGGATAAGCCACCTACATACACATGAATCGGTTTCCAGGTGCTTTTTATCCCTGTATTAATATGTCTTCAAGAAAGTATTTGTCTGGTAGTAGAATCCCCAAAAGGATCTATTGGTACGTTTTTGAAAAACTAGTAATTCCTCTAAGGAATCTCCAAGTTTTGATAATCATAGTTAGTATAAACATGAAATACTCAATTTGCTTTACTATGACTTATGCAGGATATATAATTATTCTTTGGGTAAAGAATTTTGGAGTGAAGAACATGGCAGATCAGGGATGATCCAGAAACAAATGTAAGTTCATCCATTAATTTTATATGTCATGAAAACACAAACGTTTTAAGTTGCAACCAGTTCTGACAAGCATTTGTTTTGCAAAAAAAAAAGATGTGTCCACTGACAATTAGGAAATTGATCTTTTCTGGAGTTATATTGTTTAATTACTATTATTATAGGGTTCTCTTGATGGAGAAATAGTACTCCATTCGTCCCAAAATAAGTGACTAAGCAATACTCTCAGTCTTAGAGTCCAAAGATCACCACTATGTACTCCATATTTACTTTGGTTTCGAAAAACAGCTGAGTTTTTGTTTGTCAAGAAGGGCCGCTTGTTCTTGTCTTGCCCCTGGGCCCTGTATATCTGTGGGCCGGCCCTGTTTATTAGGGCCCTTAATCTTTCCTATTGGCAAGTGCAGCCATCGAGCACAATTTATGAGTTTAAATTCCTTTGTTTCCATACGCATGCATGTTCTTCCTTTATTGGGGGACTCAATCTATGCACAATACACGGAATTAAATCCCTTCATTTCCATACGCGCATGCATGTCCTTCCTTTATTGATGCACACCTCACCCTCAATCTTTCATGTAGAGCCGCATCTTTTCAGTTCTTTCGAATAGGCGCCAACCTTTTTAGATTCTTTCCTTTCTTTATTGAGTGCCGGCTCTCTCTCCTTCGCTTAATTCCTTCTCGTTCAACCCACTTCTTCTTATTATTGATTCTTGAGACAGCTTACTGAATTCGCATCACGGAGGTATATAAGTTGATGCAATAGGGTGTGATGAGTCGAGGTGGTACTATTAATTAGTAAATGAATTCATTTTTGTGTACACAAGCATGAGCTAGTTCAGTTGGGAGTGCCCTTTGTGTTTGGTGGTGAAGTTGGGAGTTCGATCCCTCGTACCCGAATATTATATTTGCCTCCCATTAGGGCCTTGTCCGCGGTGAGGTGGGCCTCCTTCCTGGGCCAATTACGGGGCGAGGTGGGCTGCCTTCTTTCGGACGAAACAGTAAAAAAGATCCCAGAATTAGTACCACCTCGTGTGTATATATATTGAATACCTAAGCAGGACGAAATTTTCTAAAAAAGAAAAATCTAAGCGGGACGAAACCAAAAATATCACCTTGCTTTAATAGTAGGTATAGATAGTCTGTTTTACCCAATGATAATACCCTACAAAAATTCAATTATTAATGGATTAAATACAATGAAACGTCTATGCAGTTCAATTGATGATCGTTAGTTCATCGTCATCTAATTGTATATTTTGCTCCCATGCTATCTATGTGGTATGTTTACGTTGGTAATTTGTGGGTTCAATTCATGCTGGATGCACACAAATGAAACGTTCCATAAGTTTATTGAAACCAGATCCCTATCCATGGGAACAACAATACTTTTTTTTGCGGAATAACAAACATATTTTGCTATAGTCAGGGTTAATTTCTGTTTTCTTTTTCCAAAAGAAAAATCATACATATTCCATACACCTTGTTGCATTTTAGAGTTTGCCCAATGTTCAGCCCCCTTATGCATAATTCCTGGACCCGCCATTGTCTCTCAGTACCATTCGCTAGTGAGGCCACATAATGGGAGACCAGGGAGAGGTGCATCTCCATGAACACAACTCTAGGGAGTGGCACAATTTCGGAAAGCGCCACTGTGGTCACTTGCATACGAGGTTCAAGGGCGTGGATTTCTCCACGAGCACCCCCCCTCAATCCAAACATCACCACTGAGATACACCACCTTAACCTCGTCGAACCGGACGGGGTTCCCGTGCGATGTCTTCAAGAGGAGGGGGGGGGGGGCGGGGGGTGGACACCCATACGCACCATCATCTCGAAGCTTCCACCTGGAATCACCCAGTGGGCAGGAGGAAAAACAACACTAGTGTGGATGATACCCATAGGCATCATCGTCGCAAAGCTTTCACCCAGTGGGTAGGAGGAAAAACAACACCAGTGTGGAGCTCCATGACCGCACCTCCAAGGAGGAGTGCTGCCGCGGTCGCTCAAACCAAGGTCCATGCATGCATTTTTCTAGAGACCACCTCAATCAAACCCAACATCTCACATCGACACACCGCTACAATCGGGACAACTCAACAAAGCTATGGTCGCTGCACCTTGCACCACATTGATGTAGTCGACGAGAACCACCTGAAGATGGCGCACACGAAGGGCAGAGCAAGGGGGTTGCATGTCTCTGTGCACATACCCGAGTAGAGGTCACCGCGCACACGGGGCAAGCTAGTTGGATCTGGCACCCTGACATGCCGGTGGGCACAACACTGGGTCAAGGGGACCTTCGTCGCTGTCAGATGAGCATAACGAAGGTTGCGATGATTAGGGTAAACTCGGTGGCTGACCATGTGGTTTGCCCTTCCCAGACCGCTTTCATGCAAAGTAGGAACATCCTAGATGGAGTGGTAATTCTTCATGAAATGGTTCACGAACTACATCGGAAGAAGTTGGATGGGGTAGTCCTCAAAATTGACTTTGAGAAAGCTTATGATAAAGTCAAGTGGTCTTTTCTCCAACAGACTCTCAGAATGAAAGGTTTCTCTACGGAGTGGCGCACTCTGATCCATAGCTTTGTTTTCAGAGGTAGTGTGGCTGTTAAAGTCAAATGATGACTTTGGCCGCTACTTCCAAATGAAGAAAGGATTGAGACAAGGTGACTCATTATCGCCCAAGCTATTTCATATAGTGGCTGATATGTTAGTTGTCATGATTGAGCATGCAAAAGTTGATGGTCAAATTGACGGGTAGTTAATCATCTTGTTGATGGTGGACTTTCTATCCTTCAATATGCCGATGATACGATTCTCTTTATGGATCATGACCTAGAGAAAGCGAGGAATCTGAAATTAATTTTATCAGCATTCGAGCATCTTTCTGGTCTTAAGATAAACTTCCATAAAAGTGAATTATTTTGTTTTGGCGAGGCCCACGACGAGGCCCACCTGTACGGTGAATTATTTGGCTGAGGGCTAGGCCAGTTTCCAAACAGTTATTTAGGGATACCGATACATTATCAGAGACTCATAAATGCTGAATGGAAACACGTGGAGGAGAGACTACAAAAAAGGTTAAGCAGTTGAAAAGGTCGAAAGGATCGATATAGTTGACTAGAGGGGGGGTGAATAGGCAACTAACAATTTTTAGCTTTTCTTTACCAAATTAAACTTTGCATCAAAGTAGGTTGTCTAGATATGCAACTAGGTGAGCAACCTATATGATGCAACAACAACAAGCACAGAAGCAAGCAAGGGATACAACTAAATATAAGCTTGCACAAGTAAAGGTAAGAGATAACCAAAAGTGGAGCCGATGGAGACAAGGGTGTGTTACCGAAGTTCCTTCCCTTTGAGAGGAAGTACGTCTCTGTTGGAGCGGTGTGGAGGCACAATGCTCCCCAAGAAGCCACTAGGGCCACTGTATTCTCCTTACGCCCTCACACAATGCGAGATGTCGTGATTCCACTATTGGTGCTCTTGGAGGCGGCGACCAAACCTTTATAAACAAGGTTGGGGCAATCTCCTTAATCATAGTCTCCCAACGACACCACGAAGCTTCACCACAATGGAATATGGCTCCGCGGTGACCTCAACCGTCTAGGGTGCTCAAACACCCAAGAGTAACAAGATCCGCAAGGGATTAGTGGGGGGAATCAAATTTCTCTTGATGGAAGTGTAGATTGGGGCCTTCTTAACCAATCCCTAGAAAATCAACAAGTTTGATTGGCTAGGGAGAGAGATCGGGCAAAAATGGAGCTTTGAGAAACAATGGAGCTTGGAGAGGGAAGAGGTGGTCAACTTGGGGAAGAAGACCCCCTTTATATAGTGGGGGAAAAGATCCAACCATTACCCACTTATTCAACCCGCGACATGCGGTACTACCGCACAGACTCGCGATACTACCGCAAGGGCTTGCGGTACTACCGCTCATGCGGCAGAGACCAGATGAGGCCCTGCTACGTATAGCAACGAGCGGTAGAACTGCCGGAGCGGTACTACCGCGCGCCCTTGCGGTAGTATCGCAAGGCAGGGTTCAATCTGGGCTGGGAAGGCATGGACTAATAAAATTACATCCGTGGCTACTTCCGCTGAGTTTCGGTCTGTGCGAAAATCCGGCACGGTACTACCGCTCGCAGGGAGCAGTACTACCACATAGGGCGCGGAAGTAAAAAAATTACTTCCGCCCCTACTTCCGTGCATGCCAGCGTTCTGGGCTAGAGGCCACGGTACTACCGCTCGCCAGGAGCGGTACTACCGCACGACGCGGTACTACCGCTACCCGGGGCGGTACTGAACGAACTATGCCCTAGAGGCAATAATAAAGTTGTTATTTATATTTCTTTATATCATGATAAATTTTATTATTCATGCTAGAATTGTATTAACCGGAAACTTAGTACATGTGTGAATACATAGACAAAACAGGATGTCCCTAGTATGCCTCTACTAGACTAGCTCGTTAATCAAAGATGGTTAAGTTTCCTGACCATAGACATGTGTTGTCATTTGATGAACGGGATCACATCATTAGGAGAATGATGTGATGGACAAGACCCATCCGTTAGCTTAGCATGTTGATCGTTCAGTTTTATTGCTATTGCTTTCTTCATGACTTATACATATTCCTTTGACTATGAGATTATGCAACCCCCGAATACTGGAGGAACACCTTGTGTGCTATCAAACGTCACAACGTAACTGCGTTATTATAAAGATGCTCTACAGGTGTCTCCGAAGGTGTTTGTTGGGTTGGCATAGATCAAGATTAGGATTTGTCACTCTGAGTATCGGAGAGGTATCTCTGGGCCCTCTCGGTAATGCACATCACTATAAGCCTTGCAAGCAATGTGACTAATGAGTTAGTTACGGGATGATGCATTACGGAACGAGTAAAGAGACTTGCCGGTAACGAGATTGAATTAGGTATGATGATACCGACGATCGAATCTCGGGCAAGTAACATACCGATGACAAAGGGAATGACGTATGTTGTTATGCGGTTGACCGATAAAGATCTTCATAGAATATGTAAGAACCAATATGAGAGGGGCACGTCGGCAACACATTAAATGCGTTTGTCCGACGGTGCTAGAGGATAGACTCATCCACTGTACACCTTTCCACCTCCTGCGTGCCACCGTGGCAACCCCTTTTGTCTATAAAAGGAAGCCCGAGGCGTCCAGGAGAAGGATTCAGATCTTTTGGGCAAGTTGCACCCCGTAGCTAGCTTAAGAACACAAGAACACTCAAATACATCCACCAAAGCAGGACTAGGGTATTACGCATCTTCGCGGCCCGAACCTGGGTAAACGATCTGTGTGCTTCCTGTCAGACCCGCTCTTTGCACAACCCCGCGCCCGCCAACCGTAGAAGGGATCCCAGTGATTCCATAGGTGTCGATTTCCCCCGACATCTTTGGCGTGCCAGGTAGGGGGCGCACTTGTGGAAATCTGGTCTAACCGGAGTAGCGGCTTCATCGTGGCTGTCGTTCCAAGGAAGAAGACGACCGAGCTTGACGTCACCATCGTCAGATGCAGTGGACGCCCGTGCAACGACAGAAAAGCTAAGTCGTGCGAAACTTTAAGCAATTTCTTTTTATATATAAGGTTATTGTCCTCGAGGGTCTTGCCCTATGTAGGGAAAACCTGCACGCAAAGGGGGCCTTCCGCTATTGGCAACACCCTTGCTCTGTTTCGAGTCCGCTCAACAACTCAAGCGGCCGCGTCGAGAACGGCAGGGTAGCCTTCCGCAATTGGCAACACTCTCGATTCTGACTCGAGTCAAGCTCGACAGTTCGAGCGGCCGCGTTAAGAGCGGTAAGGTGGTACGCCTGGCAGCAAGCACACCCGGCAGGCTATTGGGGATCCGTCCTCAAGGCGCCGCGGCCTGGGTTTACGCGCCGGCAAGCCTACCCGATTAACGTAGGATGGACATACAAAGGGAGATCAAACAGGAAAATAACATGCATCGTTTCTAAAAGTACTGCAGAGTTATATTACATCAATTGTTGCTGCGGTTCTAACTAAAGATAAAAATTGTCTTGGTCATGAACCCGCAGCGACGGTGAAAAACGGGGTGCCTAGTCCCGGCGCAGGCCCTCCACCCTCTGGATTCCGACGATGCGGCTGATGATGGGCTTGATATGCTCCTCGAGCGTCGCGAGGTCCGCATCCTCCGGCAAGCTCTCCAGCGCGGCGTCGAAGTCAAGGTTGGGGTTCCAGTGCGCCACCTCGGTGAGGACCTTGGTCATGGCACCCCGGCAAAGCTTCCGGGCCTCATTGGCCAGAGAGGCCGCCCTGCTGGAGCGAAGATGCTCCAGGGCTCCAAGAACACCCTCAAAGAACAGGGTCAGCCTGGCATTAGGACTCGTATTTGGCTCTGGGGCGTACCTCACGTGCGGCATCCCCATGGTAGCCAGCTGCGTGGTGATCCTGCCGGCGACGTCTTCGAGGCGGCTGATCCAGCGGTTCTCGCCCTCCACAAAATCCTTGTGGTTGGCGGCTTTGTTCTTCCGCAGCTGCTTCTCGGCCTCCAGGGCCTTGGCCAGGGTCCCTTCCCGGGCCTTGGCCTCCGAGAGCGTCTCCTCAAGGCCCTCTAGCTTTAGCTTCAGATCCTTGATGGACTCATTGGCCGTGGAGAGTAGCCCGGCCCTGCTAAGGACTGCGGCCTACGCGTCGGCCAAGGCGCCTTTGGCCGCGTCCCTCTCCCTTGTTAGCTCCAGGGCTTGCTTCTTCAGCTCGTCCCGCTCCACCTCCAGCTCCTTCACCTTGCCGGCGTGGACCTGAGCCTGGGCATTGAGCGCCTCCTCGTGCCTCTGCTCCAGCTCCTGGGTCCGCTGCAGGACAAGCTTCTCGACCTCCTCGTCCTTGTCGCGGAGTGTCGCAGCGAGCTTCTCCTCGCGAGCGGCAAGGTCCTCCTCCTGGGAGTTCAGCGCGGCCTGGTGCTGGGACCGAGCGGCCTCGTCCTTGGCGGCCTGGTTCTTCGTCGTCTCCTGGGCCTTCTCGATGTCGGCCTGCTTCATGACGAGCTCCACCTTGCGCTCGGCCAGCTCGTCCTGGGCGGTCTTCAGCTCCTCACAGGCCTGGCGGAACCAAGCTTGCGTCTCGATGACGTGCCCCTCGAGGCCCGCCTCCGCCTTGTCCACCGCTGCCATCCTGGACTTGGCCTTGTCCAGGCGGGCGCGGTGGAGCGCCTGGAGCTTCCGAAAGCTGGCGCCCATGGCCTGGAGGAGCCGATCTTCCTGGGAACCGCCGCCGTCGGCGCTCGGCTCATCAACAACTTCAAGCCCGGCGCGGCAAGCACCTCCTCGGTGGGCGCCCTGGTGCTCGCCGTCCCTGGGAGGTGGATGAACAGGTCGTCACTCACCCTCAGATGCCTGCCGGAGCCAGAGGCAGCGGAGGAGGAAGGTTGGTCGTCGACCACCTCCTGCTCGGCAGCGGCCTTGTCGGCCTCCCCGGTAGGCCCTTTGCCGGCCTCCTCGGCAGCAGCCTTGCCAGGCTCCCCGGCAGACCCCTTGGCGGCGTCCTCAGCAGCATCCTTGGCGGCCTCCTCGGCGGCGATCTTCTCGGCCTCCGCCGCGGCGTCCTTGGCGACATCCTCGATGACGGTGTCTATGTCCTCCCGGTCCGCCAAGGGAGGATCTGGATATTGAGAAGGGGATGAGGCGAAGCCAAGACCAAGATTCAAAAAGAAAAAGAGCAGGGACGGAAGGCGAGTGACTTACCCGTGCCAGGCTGGGAAGAAGAGGCCCCCTCCCCGCCAACATCTGGCACCGAGGCGGAGCCACCAGCACCCAAGTTTGCCTCCTCCTCCTCCGTGTGCATGGGCTCGGTGCTTGACGCCCTTGCCGGGGACGCCCCTCGGGGCGGCGTCGTTGATGGGGGCGGCGTGTTGGGGGTAGCCCTCAGTGGCTCCTGCTGCTGCTGTCCTCCTCCTGCAATCACGGCAAGGTCAGCGCCAAGGGATCATACCCCGAACACACGTTGACGAGGGGCGAGTGATGAGCTTACGCTGGGGGCTGTGCCGGGGGCTGCTGTCCGGGCTGCTCAACACCACCAGCGGTGTGACGGAAGTGCCTGCCGGGGGCTGGCCGCCCGCCGAAGCCCTGGCCCTCTTCACCCTCTGGGCCAGCGTCTGCGCATCCCTACAAAGATGAAAACAAATCGAGATAAGCAGCACAGTCTGAGGAGACGGAGATGACAAAAAGGAACAAGATACTTACTCATCCTCCACCTCCTCTTCTGCTGCCTTCCTCTTCCTCCTTGGGCTAAGGGACCCAAAGTCGAAGACGACCTCCGCGTCGACGTCTGCCAGGGGAGGGGAAGAAGATGGAGTCTGGCCATGCTTGGACGAAGAAGAGGCAGTTGCTTTCTTCTTCGCCACCGCGGCCTTCAGCAACTTCCTCGCCGCCGCGGCCCTTGTCTGGCGCACGAAGCCCTCCTGAGTCTGCCGCGGTTGCACAGCCCTACCGGGCCGGACTGGCTCGCCGGAGCTGGCTTGCCGCAGGACTCGCCCTCTCCCCGTGATCGGAGGGTCGACTGAGGGAGTCCTAGACTAAGGGGTCCTCGGGCGTCCGACCTGTTATCCATGGGCCCGACTGATGGGCTGTGAAGACATGAAGGCCAAAGACTGTACCCGTGTCCGGATTGGACTCTACTTGGCATGGAAGGCAAGCTTGGCAACCGACTATGTAAATTCCTTCTTATGTAACCGACTATATGTAAACCCTAGATCCCCCCGGTGTCTATATAAACCGGAGGGGTTAGTCCGGAAAGGATACACACATTACCATAGTCATACAGGCTAGACTTCTAGGGTTTAGCCACTACGATCTTGTGGTAGATCAACTCTTGTAACACTCATATTCATCAAGATCAATCAAGCAGGAAGTAGGGTATTACCTCCATAGAGAGGGCCCGAACCTGGGTAAACATCGTGTCCCCTGTCTCCTGTTACCATCGATCCTAGACGCACAGTTCGGGACCCCCTACCCGAGATCCACCGGTTTTGACACCGACATTGGTGCTTTCATTGAGAGTTCCACTGTGCCATCGACGAAAGGCTCGATGGCTCACCTTGTCCTTAAAGACAACATCACCGCCGGGGGAGCTCTGGCCCCAGGCCAAACCCTCCGACTGGGCGGCTTTACTATGATCGCCCGTTCGGCCGTTGAGACGACGATGACCTCTCGGGCCATCGAAAACCCCCTTCGCATCAACTCCGAGCGCTCCAAGCAGATGGATCCGGCAGAGCTTTCGTCCTTGAACGAACTCCTAGATCGCATCGTCGCTTTGGGAATTGCCACAGATTACGATCGGATCGGGCCTAAAACCGATCAAGGAGAAATCAAAACCCCACCGGTCACCCACCAGATTGCAGTAGTCAAGGAGCAGGACGGCGAGTCTTCTTCTATATCGAAGACGGACTATGTTCGGATTGCCGATCAGGAAGAGCTGGATACTCACCCGCGAAAGGATGCGACCAGCCCTCTGAACATAGAATCGGACGACGGTCCTAAACAATCAGAAGATATTCCGGAACCCGGACTGTCAAGCCCGGAAGGTCGTCAGACTCCGGATAGTTGGTCAGGTCGGGGTTTGGATTTAATTCCGCCCACCCACCCGGACATAGACGCTCTCAGGAGCATAAAACAGCAGTCTCAGGAAATGGTCCACCACTTCTGGGCCAGATTCCTCCTTGTCAAGGACAAGGTAAAAGATTGCCGTGACGAAGACGCAATATCAGCGTTCTGCAACAATTGCGCGGATGAAGGAATCCTCAACGCCATCAATCGCCGCCGCATACTGAAATTCGCTGACTTAACAACCATCGTACAAAAGTACAGTGCGATGGAGAGCGCCTGGAAAACTCAGGCAGCTCGCTGGGAACCGACGGTCCCAACTCAACTCCCCCTAAGGCGAAGAGGGCGCACTCCCGTGGCACGCCCAGTCCAACAGTCAAGAAACATAAAACCGCTATGCGGCACGGCACCGTTCTGGAGGGGTGGCTCGATGGCCCATGCAAAATACATACAGCACCAGATACCGCGGCAACCCATAGCCTTAGAGCATGTTGGATACTACGACAGGTAGCCAAGAGCGGCGAAAACATCCTTATCAAGGACACCCCAGAACAGCATCCCCCAGAAGACGACAACTCAAGAGTATTGACGGTCTTTGAGACATTCGCTTCAAACAACAAGCGCAAAAGAGCACTTCGCGAGCTCGCCGAAGTATGCCAAATCACCGCAATAAACCCTTGGAACGACACAGCTATAACATTTAACTCCGGTGACGAACCAAAGTATAGAACAGTCCGAGTGCCAGCCGCGTTAGTCCTCAGTCCCATCGTGGATGGGTTTCGACTTACCAAGGTCCTCATGGACGGCGGCAGTGGACTAAACCTTATTTATGAGGACACACTCCATAAAATGGAAATAGAAAGGAGCCGCATCAAGCAAAGTAACACAACCTTCCGAGGAATTATTCCCAGTCGGGAGGCGCGATGCGCGGGCAAAATCACACTTGACGTAGTATTCGGCACGCCGGAGAACTATCGGTCCGAAGAAATAACTTTCCAAGTGGCCCCTTTTAGCAGCGGATATCACGCCCTGTTGGGGCGGGATGCTTTTACACGCTTCCAGGCCATACCCCATTACGGGTATATGAAGCTCAAAATGCCCGGACCAAACGGTATAATCACTCTCGTCAGTGATCCGGACACAGCACTCCGCGTCGAAAACAAAACCGCATCCCTGGCCCTGGAGGCGCTATCCAAAGCCCTCGCGGCCGAAGAGTTAACCGCACTACGCTCCACTGTGGACAGGGACGACGTGATTCTCGACAAACGCCCCAAATCCACCTCCTTCAAACCAGCAGAAGAAATAGTCAAATTCCAGGTCCACCCAACGGACCCCAAGAAGACAGCATCTATCGGAGCTCAACTGAACCCAACAGTTGACACCGCACTACGAGAATTCCTGCGCGAAAACTGGGACATATTCGCCTGGCACCCTTCAGATATGCCAGGGATCCCACGCGAGCTGGCCGAACATAGCCTCAATATATTAAAGGGATTTAAACCGGTTAAGCAAACACTGCGGCGCTTTTTCCGAACCCAAGCGACAAGCCATGGGGGAGGAGCTGGCCAAACTCATCGAGGCCGGATTCATTAGAGAAATCAAACATCCGGACTGGCTGGCAAACCTGGTGATGGTACCAAAGAAGGACAAATCCTGGCGCCTGTGTGTCGATTTCAAAGACCTCAACAAGGATTTCCCTAAGGATCCCTTCCCCTCCCCCGCATTGATCAAATCATTGACGCCACCGCAGCACACGACTCACTGTGTTTCCTCGATGCATATTCCGGATACCATCAAATCAAAATGAAGGAGTCCGA
This sequence comes from Aegilops tauschii subsp. strangulata, assembly GCF_002575655.3. NCBI lineage: Eukaryota > Viridiplantae > Streptophyta > Magnoliopsida > Poales > Poaceae > Aegilops > Aegilops tauschii. The sequence goes on along the minus strand of NC_053037.3, from coordinate 316,554,563 downwards.
TCAAGCCGCAACAGCATTTATCACCCCATATGGGCCATTTTGCTTCAACACCATGCCCTTCGGGCTCAAGAACGCAGGCGCCACATACCAACATATGATTCAAACATGCCTGGAGAAACAGATCGGCAAAACGGTAGAAGCTTACGTCGACGATGTCGTCATCAAAACTAAGCATGTTGAAACACTAATAGACGACTTACGTCTTACATTCGACAACCTCCGGGCATATGACATTAAGCTCAACCCGGAAAAGTGTGTCTTCGGCGTCCCCGCTGGAAAACTGTTGGGCTTCATTGTTTCCAATAGAGGAATCGAAGCAAATCCGGCTAAAATCCGAGCTCTGTCACAGTTGGCTACACCAACAGACCTCAAACAGGTCCAAAAACTAGTGGGATGCATGGCAGCACTAAGCCGCTTTATCTCCAGATTAGGAGAAAAGGCACTACCACTCTATCGCCTCTTACGGCGCACTGATAACTTCGAATGGACAGACGCGGCGACTGCCGGACTGGAGGAAATAAAGGCCCTCCTAGTGATCAACCCAATCCTGGCCGCACCAAACACTGGCGAGCCCATGTTGTTATACATATCGGCAACACATCAGGTGGTGAGCGCCGTGCTCGTCGTCGAACGAGAACAGGATGGACACAAATTTCCGCTCCAAAAACCAGTATACTACGTATCAACTGTCCTCACACCATGCAAATCCCTGTACCCCCACTACCAAAAGATAGCATACGCGGTCTTCATGGCATCCCGCAAGCTACGACACTACTTCCAGGAGTGTTCCATCACGGTGGCTTCTGAGGTCCCACTCAATGACATAATAAACAACCGCGGCGCCACGGGACGGATCGCCAAATGGGCCATAGAGCTACTTCCATTCGACATAACATACAAGCCACGATGAGCCATCAAATCCCAAGTACTGGCCGACTTCATCGCCGAATGGACAGAGGCCAAACTCCCTAAAGAGTACGGCACATATTCCAATTGGGTTATGTATTTTGACGGCTCCAAAATGTTGGCAGGGCTGGGAGCGGGAGTCGTGTTAACATCCCCCACTGGAGACGTCGTCCAGTATGTACTCCAGATACTATACACAGACTCTAACAACACAGCCGAATACAAGGCCCTACTGCATGGTCTTCGGATGGCCGCATCCATGGGCATACAACGCCTGGAGGTGCGCGGGGACTCGAACCTCGCCATATCTCAAATAAACGACGACTTTGACGCCAAAGATCCAAAGATGGCAGCTTACCGTAATGCCGTATTAAAAATGTCGGCTCGGTGGGCTTGAATTTCATCACGTCGCCCGAGAAAGTAACCAGGCGGCGGACGTCCTTGCTCGCATCGGTGCTAAGCGCGACCCCGTCCCACCCAACATCTTCCTGGAAAGGCTTTTTAAGCCATCTGTGGTGTGGCAAGGGGAGGGCGGCAATAATAGCCTAGATCCGAATACAACTCCAAATCCCGAACACACCGATAGTATCAGGGGCTCAGCCACCGAAATAACACCGTCGGCCCATCTCATTATGGCAGTCATTGCTCCATGGACCGAACCTTTCTTGGCCTACATTAATAGGAAGGAGCTCCCCGAAGACCAGAATGAGGCTCGCCGCATTGTCCGGCGTTCGAAGGCCTACAAGGTTCACGACGGAGAGCTCTACAATAAAAGTACTACCAGAGTACTTCAAAGATGTATCTCCGAAGAAGAGGGGCGACAGCTTTTAGCGGAAATTCACGCTGGCCTCGGCGGACACCATGCCGCAGCTCGGGCCCTTGTTAGCAAAGCCTTCCATACTGGGATTTATTGGCCGACAGCCCGAGCAGACGCACATGACCTCGTCCAACGTTGCGTCGGATGCCAACTCTTCGCCAACCAAAGCCACATGCCCCCAACCGCCTTGCAAACTATCCCCATTACTTGGCCTTTCGCGGTCTGGGGACTAGACATGGTCGGACCCCTTAAAGGGGGAAGCCATAAGAAAAAATATCTACTGGTCATGGTGGACAAGTTCACCAAGTGGATAGAGGCTAAGCCGGTCAAAACGGCTAAGTCCGGCCCGGTGATAGACTTCATATCCGGTGTGGTGCACCATTATGGTGTCCCACACAACATCATCACTGACAACGGCTCTAATTTCACAGCCGACGAGGTAAAAACCTGGTGCACTAATCTTGGCATTAAACTCGATTACGCCTCCGTCTACCACCCGCAAACCAACGGTCAAGTCGAACGAGCGAATGGTCTTATTATGAGCGGCATCAAACCCAGACTAGTGTGGTCCTTGAAAGAATCAGACAAGCACTACGTTGAGGAGCTCGACTCCGTACTCTGGGGGCTGCGGACCACGCCCAACCGTACTACCGGATACACACATTTCTTCATGTTGTATGGTGCAGAGGCTGTGTTGCCCTGTGATATTATACATGACTCACCTCGAGTGCGTATGTACGAAGAGAAAGAGGCCGAGTTGGATCGGCAGGACAGCCTAGATGCCCTGGAGGAGGAGCGCGACATCGCCAAAGCCCATTCAGCATTTTATCAACATCAGGCTCGAAGATATCAAAGTAGAGAAGTACGGGCCAAGACTTACAACGTTGGCGAACTCGTTCTACGCCTGCCGGAGAAGAAAAAGGACAAACTCAAGCCCAAATGGGAGGGTCCCTTCATAATTGACGAAGTTCTTACCGGAGGAGCGTACCGTCTTCGCGATGCATCAGACAATCTCCTAGAGCCGAACCCCTGGAACGCGGCCAGACTCCGAAGGTTCTATGCCTGGCGCCGAACTCTTTGTTAGTCTCCTTCTCCTCTATAGTTTCCATTACTTTTTCTCCCTTTCCACCTTTATTTCTTCGCTTTAAAGCTCTCATACGGCTCGACCGAACACCGCCGGCGTACACATTTTAATATGTGTACGTCCATTATACCTGGGGGCTTCTGGGACAGAAGCTTTTTTATTCACGGAGCATCAAGCTCTTCACATATGCGTTTTCTTCCATATGTACCTTTTCTTCGCCATTATATGCATCGATATGACTTGAGTTTTGGCCAAGCTGGGTTGCTGCTACCTCTTGAGCACTGCGTTGGTTTTCCCTTGAAGAGGAAAGGGTGATGTAGTAAAGTAGCGTAAGTATTTCCCTCAGTTTTTGAGAACCAAGGTATCAATCCAGTAGGAGACCACGCACGAGTCCCATGCACCTACACAAACAAACAAGAACCTCGCAACCAACGCGATAAAGGGGTTGTCAATCCCTCAATGGTCACTTACGAGAGTGAGATCTTATAGATATGATAAGATAATATTTTGGGTATTTTTTATGATAAAGATGCAAAGTAAAATAAAGTAAAATAAACAACAATGAAAATAGCTAAGTGTTGGAAGATTAATATGATGGAAAATAGACCTGGGGCCATAGGTTTCGCTAGTAGCTTCTCTCAAGAGCATAAGTATTACGATGGGTGAACAAATTACTATTGAGCAATTGATAGAATTGAGCATAGTTATGAGAATATCTAGGTATGATCATGTATATAGGCATCACGTCCGTGACAAGTAGACCGACTCCTGCCTGCATCTACTACTATTACTCCACACATCGACCGCTATCCAGCATGCATCTAGAGTATTAAGTTCAAAAGAACAGAGTAATGCTTTAAGTAAGATGACATGATGTAGAGGGATAAACTCATGCAATATGATATAAACCCCATCTTGTTATCCTCGATGGCAACAATACAATACGTGCCTTGCTGCCCTTGCTGTCACTGGGAAAGGACACCACAAGATTGAACCCAAAGCTAAGCACTTCTCCCATTGCAAGAAAGATCAATCTAGTAGGCCAAACCAAACTGATAATTCGAAGAGACTTGCAAAGATAACCAATCATACATAAAAGAATTCAGAGGAGATTCAAATATTGTTCATAGATGAACTTGATCATAAACTCACAATTCATCTGTCTCAACAAACACACTGCAAAAGAAGATTACATCGAATAGATCTCCAAGAAGATCGAGGAGAACATGGTATTGAGATCCAAAAAGAGAGAAGCCATCTAGCTAATAACTATGGACCCGAAGGTCTGAGGTAAACTACTCACACATCATCGGAGGGGCTCTGGTGTTGTTGTAGAAGCCCTCCGTGATCAATGCCCCCTCCGGCAGGACGCCGGAGAAGGCCCCAAGATGGATCTCATGGGTACAGAAGGTTGCGGCGGTGGAATTAGGTTTTCGTGGATGCTTCTGTTGGTTTGGGGGTACGTAGGTATATATAGGAGGAAGAAGTACGTCGGTGGAGCAACGTGGGCCCCATGAGGGTGGAGGGGACGCTTGGGGGGGCAGGCACGCCCCCTGCCTCGTGCTCTCCTGGTTGCTTTCTTGACATAGGGTCCAAGTCCTTTGGATCACGTTCGTTCTGAAAATCACGTTCCCGAAGGTTTCATTCCGTTTGGACTCCGTTTGATATTCTTTTTCTGCGAATCACTGAAATAGGCAAAAAACATTAATTTGGGCTGGGCCTCCGGTTAGTAGGTTAGTCCCAAAAATGATATAAAAGTGTATAATAAAGCCCATTAATCATCCAAAACAGAATATAATATAGCATGAAGCAATCAAAAATTATAGATACGTTGGAGACGTATCAAGCATCCCCAAGCTTAATTCCTGCTCGTCCTCGAGTAGGTAAATGATAAAAACAGAATTTTTGATGTGGAATGCTACTTAGCATAATTTTTAATGTAACCCTCTTAATTGTGGTATGAATATTCAGATCCGAAAGATTCAAGACAAAAGTTTAATATTGACATATAAGTAATAATACTTCAAGCATACTAACTAAGCAATTATGTCTTCTCAAAATAACATGGCCAAAGAAAGTTCATCCCTACAAAATCATATAGTTCAGTCATGCTCCATTTTCGTCACACAAGAATGCTCTCATCATGCACAACCCCGATGACAAGCCAAGCAATTGTTTCATACTTTAGTAATCTCAAACTTTTTCAACCTTCACGCAATACATGAGCGTGAGCCATGGATATAGCACTATGGGTGGAATAGAATATAATGATGGGGGTTATGTGGAGAAGACAAAAAAGGAGAAAGTCTCACATCAACGCGGCTAATCAACGGGCTATGGAGATGCCCATCGATTGATGTTAATGCAAGGAGTAGGGATTGCCATGCAACGGATGCACCAGAGCTATAAATGCATAAGAGCTCAACAAAAGAAACTAAGTGGGTGTGCATCCAACTTGCTTGCTCACGAAGACCTAGGGCATTTGAGGAAGCCCATTGTTGGAATATACAAGCCAAGTTCTGTAATGAAAAATTCCCACTAGTATATGAAAGTGACAAAACAAGAGACTCTATCATGAAGATCATGGTGCTACTTTGAAGCAAAAGTGTGGAAAAAAGGATAGTAGCATTGTCCCTTTTTATTTTCTTTTTTTGGCCTTTCTCTTTTTATTATTGGGACAATGCTCTATGAATGACGATCATCACACTTCTATTTATTTACAACTCAATGATTACAACTCGATACTAGAACAAGGTATGACTCTATATGAATGCCTCCGGCGGTATACCGGGATAGGCGATGAATCAAGAGTGACATGTATGAAAAATTATGAACGGTGGCTTTGCCACAAATACGATGTCAACTACATGATCATGCAAAGCAATATGACAATGATGAACGTGTTATGATACACGGAACGGTGGAAAGTTGCATGGCAATATATCTCGGAATGGCTATGGAAATGCCATGATAGGTAGGTATGGTGGCTGTTTTGAGGAAGATATAATGAGGCTTATGTGTGACAGAGCGTATCATATCACGGGGTTTGGATGCACCGGCGAAGTTTGCAACAACTCTCAAGGTGAGAAAGGGCAATGCACGGTACCGAAGAGGCTAGCAATGATGGAAGGGTAAGAGTGCGTATAATCCATGGACTCAACATTAGTCATAAAGAACTCACATACTTATTGCAAAAATCTACAAGTCATCAAAAACCAAGCATTACGCGCATGCTCCTAGGGGGATAGATTGGTAGGAAAAGACCATCGCTCGTCCCCGACCGCCACTCATAAGGAAGACAATCAAAGAACACCTCATGTTTCAAATTTGTTACATAACGTTTACCATACGCGCATGCTACGGGACTTGCAAACTTCAACACAAGTATTTCTCAATTCCACAACTACTCAACTAGCACAACTTTAATATCACTACCTCCATATCTCAAAACAATCATCAAGCATCAAACTTCTCTTAGTATTCAGCACACTCATAAGAAAGTTTTTACTAGTCTTGAATACCTAGAATATTAGGATTAATTTCCCAACTAAGAAAATTACCATGATGTTTAAGACTCTCAAAATAATATAATTGAAGCATGAGAGAATAATAGTTTCTATAAAACAAAACCACCGCCGTGCTCTTAAAGATATAAGTGAATCACTAGAGCAAAAACTATGTAGCTCAAAAGATATAAGCGAAGCGCAAAGAGTATTCTAATAAATTCGGAATCATGTGTGTCTCTCTCAAAAGGTGTGTACAGCAAAGATGATTGTGGTAAACTAAAAATCAAGACTCAAATCATACAAGACGCTCCAAGTAAAACACATATCATGTGGTGAATAAAAATATAGCTCCAAGTAAAGTTACTGATGGAAGTAGACGAAAGAGGGGATGCCCCGGCATCCCCAAGCTTTGGCTTTTTGGTGTCCTTAGATTATCTTGGGGTGCCATGGGCATCCCCAAGCTTAGGCTCTTGCCACTCCTTGTTCCATAATCCATCAAATCTTTTACCCAAAACTTGAAAACTTCACAACACAAAACTTAACAGAAAATCTCATGAGCTCCGTTAGCGGAAGAAAACAAAAGACCACCTCATGGTACTGTAATAAACTCATTATTTATTTATATTGGTGTTAAACCTACTGTATTCCAACTTCTCTATGGTTTATAAACTATTTTACTAGCCATAGATTCATCAAAATAAGCAAACAACAACTCAAAGAATAGATGGCTCCCACCTCTCCTCCCACCCACGCACTAGGATCTCCGGCGATCTCCCTCTCCAACCAGTGAATCTTGGTTTCTCTCCACTCATCTCCTCCGGCGTCATCTGATCTACCCTCTCATACCCATCTCACATGGGTTCTCATGGTGGATCAACTTTGGATCTGGATTTCTCCAAAGGGTTGGCTTTTGCAGATGAGGTTTTCAGATCTTGTGGGAAATGCATCCACTCAACGGATGACACGGGCCGTTTCATTCTGGTTGTGTCTTTCAGCAGGCATATCTTCCATCTTAATGAAGATTCAGTGGCGGCGGCTTTGGAGTCAGCTATTGGTGGATCTGCTATTGATTTGTCTGTTCAGCTCATTAAAGACAAGGTATTTTTATTCATTGTTTCTTGCAAAAAGGTGGGACTGTTTATTCTGCAATTATGTTCGTTTGCCTGCCCGCAATTCAAATGTCATTTCCATCTGTGGGGAAATGTTGGTCCTAATTGGAAACGTGAATTTATCATTTGGAAGAAAGAATGTGATGCGGAGTGGATTTTAATAAGTCCTTCCAAAAGGCGTGCTGCCCTTGGTATGATTGCCTTGCATAAGCCTCCTAGGAAATCTTCTTTGTTTTCTGGATCTTCAACAAGGAAGAAACTTTCTTTTGCCACATTTCAACAATATGATGTTTGCAAGGGCTATAGATACCCAGCTAAGGAACGGTGTGTTCAGGCAATTGTTGATGCTGGTTATTCCATTAATGATCGTGAGAAGGTCATTCCCCCCTCGCCGCCGGCGACCGAGCTCCAGTGGACGGTGGCGTCGCCACCCATTATTTTTGGAACGGTTAACTTCCACGCTACTTCTCCGGACGGGATTTCAGTGGCTGCTCCAACTGGCTTGGACGTGAACCTGCATGTGGATGGGGACAACATTAGTTTGAACTCCGATGGGCCTGGATCTCCGGCCCACGTAGTCGACATAGCCCAAGCCATCTCAGGTGTAGTCCAATCTCCGGATTCTTTGTTTGATGAGGATATTATATCGTCTCCCATTGCCACACGCAATGAGTTTCTCCAAGATAATATTATAACGGACTCCTCTACTGATTCGGGTCGGTTGGATGATCTGGTTGATGATATGGTGTTTAAAGTTTGGAAGTGTCAGAATTGTTTATCTATGGCGCATTTAACCAACTCGTGTACTAATCGAGTTAGGTGCCGCAGATGTTTTAGGCTGGGCCATCGGGCCAAGGGCTGTTCAGATTCTACCCCCTCTCCAACTTACAAGTGGGTCCCGCGGGTCAATGCAGGCTCACCGGGTCGGTCAGCAGGAATATCTCAGTCCCACGCCTCGGTTTCTACCGTCGCCTGCAAAACTGGGTCATTGCCCAGTCCCGTCAAGTCTGCCACCCCATCCCCTCCACCATTGCCTGCAGAGCCGCCGCCCAAAACCCCACCTCCACCGCCCACAACGCCACCGCCGGCCACACCTCCCCATTGCTACGCCGCAGATTTGAGCTCCGCTTCCATCCCAGCTGCTGTCCAGTCGCCATCGATGGCCAACTTCCCGCTTGATCCTATGGAGTTTATTCCTCCAGGCTTTGAAGTGATCGGGGGCGGCCCGCACCGTGTTCCCCGCACCTTCTTCGCGCCGGCGGGAGCTCCAGATCGCCAGCATGAGGACTTCGCAATCGCCATCGTCGAGCCGGCTCCGCTGCCTGAGGAGGTTCTCATCTTCAGGAACATGGTCAGTGACTTTGTTGTTAACACTCTTGGGAGGGCAGTTTTGGAGGCACAACCATGGATTCAAGGTGTTGGTCTTTTCCGCTTTCAGAGTGCTGTGGCTAGGCAAGCTCTAGTTGATCACCCCCCCTTTGATCTGGGCAATGATAGATTCGTTAGATTTGTTCCGCATGATGAAGGTCAGAACTTCAGAGCAACCCAGGGTTTTCGTCACGGATGGATCATGATGTTAGGTGTGCCTTTAGATTACAGACGCACACAATATATTGCTGATGCTGTTAGCACTCTTGGCCGTTTCCATCACTGGCACCAAGACGATCCGATGAGGGTCCGCACTTTGGCATATGTGTCTTTTCTGGCTCCATCTCTTGTGCCCAGGGATGTGGTTTACCGCGAGTACACTGATTTTGGTGGGGCTAGGATATCTTGGACTGCCCCTGTTTACATTCTGATGGCTGAGTTTGCTGATATTCTGCCTGCCGATGAGGATCCCATGCCTTTTGATGGCAACCCTCATCCTCTGCCTGGAGATATGCAGTTCGATAACCACAATTGGGTCATGCCGAATACCCTGAGCTGGGTTGGAATGATGTACCGCCACATGTGAATGATCAGCCCCAGGAGGATATTTAGCCAGTGAATGATGCTATCCATCACGATCATGTCGAGGAAATTCAGTCCCAGGAGTCAATCATTCTGCAAGTTTCTAATGATTCAGTTAACAATGCCCCTGATGCTGCGGATGTAGTAATCTACCAGCCCCCAATGGGTCCGCAGCAGCCTCCTCTGCATATTGGGCAGGTGTTCACAGTCTTTGGGCCTGTCCTGCCTCCTGACATGCAGTGGCAGCGCTCATTTGAGAAGTTGATGCCATCTCTGTGCTTTGCTGAAATCCCAAAGTTCATGTTCGAGTCTGGAATTGGGTCCCTCTTGCTTGCTAACAAGTCTTGGGACATTTGCTACAATGGCTATGATCTCAGCTTTGTTCTACCACCTGTGCCTGCTTCTTCCAGCATCAATACTCGCCTTATTTCTCCAGTTAAAAGGCCAGTTGCACGGGCTCTCTGCTTTGATGATCTTTCTGCACCTGTCACTGAATCCTTTGAGTTCACAGCTGCTCCAAAGGTGACTCTGAAACGTGACCGCAGGCAGAAGACTGCAGTTTTGGTGGACACTGAGGTTCGTCACAGTGCACGGCTCAGTGCTCTACGTGATGGCTACCGTAATGTGCCAAGCAGTGGCACCAGCAAATCTAAAGGTCAGATCAGGTCACCTCACACTCTGAAGTAGCGCAAGACCAAGTCGGCTCAGTCTGATGGAGCTTCGACAGTGCCACCACCAACTGCCATTGCTGACCTCCAGCGTCTTGGGGCTCGTCTACGCATCGCTCCGGAGAAGATCACCGCGGATAAGCTTGTGGCTAATCCTGCTCAATCTACCAGCAGCAAGAGTTCTGATGATTGATTGCATAAGGCAGCTTTCTGGTCCATGGCGTACCACATTAAACGTCATCTATCTTTATTTCTGTCTTTATGTTTGGAACTCTGTCATTTTGCTATGCTTAGTTGGTCTCTGTAGGTCATTGCGTGGTCTACTTTTGCTGCAACTTATTATGGTTTGTAATGAATCAGACTGAGTTTAAAGATTGGAAGGTTCGGTGTTGGAACGTACGTGGCCTTAATTCTGAAGCGCGCCAGCTTTCTTTTAAGCAGAAGATTGATGAAAGTGGTTGTTCTGTGGTTTGCCTACAAGAAACTAAGTGTATGCATATTGATCATAGGTTCATTAGGAAGTTCTGTCCACGACGTTTTGATAATTTTGCTTATGTGCCTTCGGTGGGTGCATCAGCTGGTATGGTCGTTATTTGGAATTCTTCCTTTTTTGAGGGCAAGTTAATTGAGGCTAAACCTTTTGGTATAATTGTGGAATTCCATTCCAAACATACATCTGAAGTTTGGATGCTAGTTACTGTTTATGGTCCATGTCAGGGTCCAGCCCGTGATGAGTTCGTGCAGTGGTTATACAACCTGGACATTAATTGTGACGACAATTGGCTTCTTTTGGGTGATTTTAACTTTATGAGGTCGCTTGAAAACCGTAACCTGCCTGGTGGTAATGTCAACGATATCTTTCTGTTTAATGAAATCATCGGTCACTTGGGTCTTGTTGAGCTGCCAATTAAGGGAAGGCAATTTACTTGGTCTAATATGCAAACTGAACCCCTTCTTGAACAAATTGACTGGTTTTTCACTTCGGTTGCATGGACTTCGGATCATCCCAACACTTTAGTTTTGCCTCTTGCGCGATCAGCCTCTGATCATGTTCCTTGCGTGGTCACAATTGCCACGACCATTCCTAAAGCTAAAGTTTTTCGTTTTGAAAATTATTGGGCTGATTTACCTGGCTTTAATGAGTGTGTTGCTCAGGTTTGGGGCAGGTCGGTGGGTAAACCCACGGCTGCTTTAACTATATCTTCCAAGTTCAAAGCGCTCAGGTATGCCTTAAAGAAATGGCATTTAAAGCTGTCCACAGTTAAGGCGCTCATTTCTAATTGCAACAAAGTCATTCTCTTCTTTGATGAGATGGAGGAGACCCGACCGTTAAGTTGGCATGAATTCAATTTTAGGCGAATAGTAAAGTTGCATCTGGAGGATATTCTACACTGGCAGTATGTTTATCGGAAGCAACGTTGTACAATCCGAAGCATTAAGGTGGGCGAGGAAAATTCTAAAAAAATCACGCCATGGCCACATAAAGGTACCGAAGGAATACAATTTCTTCAATCAAGAATTCGGCAGGTGAGGTGGTTTCTGATCACCAATTGTTGGTGGGCATGTTTTGGTCTGATTTTAACCAGCGTATGGGCCAAGCAAAGGGAATCCAAATGGGTTTTCAGATGCACACTTTAATTGAGAGAGTTGATGGTCTGGAGGATTTATCTTTGCCGTTCATGGATTCTGAGGTTGAGGCTGTAATTAAGAACATGCCGCCTGATCGTGCTCCGAGCCCGATGGCTTTACAGGTCTTTTCTTAAAAAAGTGCTGGTCTATTCTAAAGGAGGATTTTATGCAACTTGTCACGGAGTTTTATGAGGGGAGGTGCAATTTGGAATGTCTTAATACTTCCTTAATCACTCTTGTCCCCAAGAAGCTAAGTCCAGAAGTGGTTGGAGACTTCCGGCCCATATCCTTGACCAACACGTGTTTGAAGTTTTTGACTAAACTGCTGGCCAATCGGCTTCAAAAAGTGATCCCGAGATGTATACATCGCAATCAATACGGTTTTCTTCGTTGTCGATCTATCCAGGATTGTCTGGCCTGGTGCTTTGAATACATTCACCAATGTAAAGCATCTAAACACCCCATCATCCTCCTTAAGCTCGATTTCACGAAGGCATTTGATACAATTGAGCATGAAGCCATCCTCAGAATCTTACAATGCAAGGGTTTTGATGCTCGTTGGACTGGCTGGATTGATAGCATCTTGTCCATGGGTTCTTCTTCTGTTCTCTTAAACGGGGTGCCAGGTAATCATTTTGTCTGCAGATCTGGAGTGTGCCAAGGAGACCTGCTATCTCCGTTATTATTTGTGATTGCTGTGGATCTGCTTCAGTCGGTGGTCAATGAGATGTGCTCAAGAAACATTCTGTCTCTTCTAATACCAACAAACTCCAATGACTACCCGATCGTTCAATATGCGGATGACACCCTCATTGTATTGCCTGCGATTGATGACCAACCGATAGCCTTCAAGGACATGCTTAACACCTTTGCAGCTTCAACTGGTTTACGTGTCAACTTCAGTAAATCATCTCTTATTCCAATCAACATGAGTGATGAGGAGGGTGCTCGGGTTGCCAATCTGCTAGGTTGTGATGTGGGCTCTATGCCTTTCACATACCTAGGGTTACCCATGGGCACTTCGAGGCCCACAATCTATGATCTACTGCCTCTCGTTGATCGTATTGAACGCCGTTTATCTGCTTCCTCGTGTCTGCTGAGTCAAGGAAGTCGTCTACAACTGCTTCAGTCGGTACTATGCTCCATGCCAATTTATTTCTTGTGTACGCTATCTCTTCCCAAGAGCATCTTGCAACAGATTGAGAGAATCATGCGTCAATGCTTGTGGAGAGGCAACACAGATAATCCTCGTCAATCCTTGGCTGCATGGGATCTGGTCTGCCGACCCAACAAGTGTGGTGGTTTGGGTGTGCTTAATTTGGGACTTCAAAATGAAGCCTTGTTGCTCAAGCATCTTTTCAAGTTTTTTAACAGGTTGGACGTGCCTTGGGTCACATTAATTTGGGATACCTATTATGCTGCTTCGCCGCCGCAAGTCACTCAGAGCTATGGCTCATTTTGGTGGCGAGATGTCATGAGTTTGTACAACAAATTTTGCAAGTTAGCCGTCCCTCAAGTGCATGCTGGCAACACGGTGGTCTTTTGGCTTGATCGCTGGCAGCTGGGTAATAATGTGGTCCTTTTATGCGAGCATTTCCCTAGGCTTTATTCTTTTGTCATTGATGACACGGTCACAGTCAGAGAGTTTATGGAGCGACCGGAGGCCTCGGAACACTTCCATCTGCCTCTGTCACAGGAGGCTTATACTGAGCTAACTCAACTTCAGGATTTGTTGTCTTCGGTCAGCTTGAACGTGGAGAGTAAGGACATTTGGAAGTGGCCGTCTAAATCTGGGGAGTTTAAATCAAAGATTTACTATGAGTCTTGCTTCCCTCACCTGGTGGTTGATCCAATTTTCAGATGGATTTGGAAGTGTGCTTGTACGCTTAAGTTTAAAGTGTTTGGATGGCTTCTTTTGATGGACCGTCTGAATATTAGGGATATGATGCAATGTGGGCATTGGATCATCCAGGATGACACGTGTGTTCATTGCCTCTATGCTTCACATGAAGATCGTGCACATCTATTCTTTGCTTGCAACTTCAGCCAAAGGGTTTGGAATTACCTTGGGATTTCTTGGACTGTCCAACCTAACCAGAACACATATGAGATGGCTCCTTCTGCTAGGAGGGATTTTGGTTATCCTTTTTTCACAGAGGTGGTATTTACTGCTACATGGAATATCTGGACACAAAGGAATGGGAAGATCTTTAGAAATGAGAGACCTTCCTTCATTTCTTGGAGGAGGAATTTCATACATGATATTTCCCTTTTAGCTCATAGAATCAAATGCAAATATAGAGATAGCTTAGTCTCCTGGATAGCCTCACTCTCTTAGGCCCCTTGTAAGTATGTTCTTTTCTTTGTTTTCTTGTATATTGTAATTTTGTAACACTTTAGTTCTATGCAATAAAGCACTGTGAGGCTGTTGCCTTGCAGTATATAGTCAAAAAAAAGAAGCAAACAACACACGAAAAACAGAATCTGTCAAAAAAAGAACAGTTTGTAGTAATCTGTAACTAACGCAAACTTCTGGAACTCAAAAAATTCAGCCCAAATAGGACGACCTAGAAAATTTGTTTATTGATCAGCAGCAATTGGAATCAATATTTTATCACCTTCTGTTGATTTTTAACAATTGTTTTCGTGCACAGAAAGTTTCTGGAATTTTCAGCAAGATCAAATAACTATCATCCAAGAAGATCCTATAGGTTTAACTTGGCACAAACACTAAATAAAACATAAAAACAAATCTAACCAGAGGCTAGATCAAATATTTATTCCTAAACAGAAGCAAAAAGCAAAAAACTAAAAATAAAACTGGGTTGCCTCCCAACAAGCGCTATCGTTTAACGCCCCTAACTAGGCATAAAAGCGAGGATAGATCTATGTATTGCCATCTTTGGTAGGAAATCCATAAGTGGCTCTCATAATAGATTCATATGGTAGTTTAATTTTCTTTCTAGGGAAGTGTTCCATGCCTTTCTTTAATGTAAATTGGAATCTAATATTTCCTTCCTTCATATCAATAATCGCACCAATCGTTCTAAGGAAAGGTCTACCAAGAATAATAGGACATGAAGGATTGCAATCTATGTCAAGAACAATAAAATCTACGGGCACATAATTCCTATTTTTGACAATAAGAACATCATTAATTCTTCCCATAGGTTTCTTAATGGTGGAATCCGCAAGGTGCAAGTTTAAAGAACAATCATCAAAATCACGGAAACCTAGCAAATCGCATAAAGTTTTTGGAATCGTGGAAACACTAGCACCCAAATCACACAAAGCATAGCATTCATGATCTTTAATTTTAATTTTAATAGTAGGTTCCCACTCATCATAAAGTTTTCTATGGATAGAAACTTCCAACTCAAGTTTTTCTTCATAAGATTGCATCAAAGCATCAACGATATGTTTAGTAAAAGCTTTATTTTGACTATAAGCATGAGGAGAATTTAGCACGGATTGCAACAAGGAAATACAATCTATCAAAGAACAATTATCATAATTAAATTCCTTGAAATCCAAAATAGTGGATTCATTAATATCTAGATTTTTGATCTCTTCAATCCCGCTTTTACCAATTTTAGCATCAAGATCTAAAAACTCCAAATTTTTGGAACGCCTTCTAGGTAAAGGTGGCTCATATTCAGTCCCATCATTATCAAGATTCATATTGGAAAACAAAGATTTAATAGGGGACACATCAATAACTTTTAGATCTTCAACTTTATTTTCATAGAAACTAGAAGAACACGCTTTTACAAAGCAATCTTTCTTAGCACGCATCCTAGCGGTTCTTTCTGTGCACTCATCAATGGAAATTCTCATGGATTTGAGAGACTCATTGATATCATGCTTAGGTGGAATAGATCTAAGTTTCAAAGAATTAACATCAAGAGAAATTCTATCAACGTTCCTAGCCAATTCATCAACTTTGAGCAATTTTTCTTCAAGCAAAGCATTGAAATTCTTTTGCAAATTCATAAACTCTTTAACACTAGTCTCAAATTCAGAGGGTATCTTATTAAAATTTCCATAAGAGTTGTTGTGGGAATTACCATAATTATTAGAGGAATTACTAGGATACGGTCTAGGATTAAAGTTTCCTATACGCGTTGTTACCAAATTATTCCTACCAACAAAATTCACATCCATAGATTCGTTATTATTCTCAATCAAAGTAGACAAAGGCATATCATTAGGATCAGAAGAAACACTTTTAGTAGCAAATAATTTCATAAGTTCATCCATCTTTCCACTCAAAACATTAATTTCTTCTATCGCATGCACTTTTTTATTAGTAGATCTTTCGGTGTGCCATTGAGAATAATTAACCATAATATTATCTAGGAGTTTAGTAGCTTCTTATAAAGTGATTTCCATAAAAGTGCCTCCCGCGGCCGAATCTAAAAGATTTCTAGAAGCAAAATTCAATCCGGCATAATTTTTTTGTATAATCATCCACAAAATCAAACCATGTGTAGGGCAATTACGTATCATTAATTTCATCCTCTCCCAAGCTTGTGCAACATGTTCATGATCAAGTTGCTTAAAATTCATAATATCATTTCTAAGAGAGATGATTTTAGCGGGAGGAAAATACTTAGAGATAAAAGCATCCTTGCACTTATTCCAAGAATCAATACTGTTTTTAGGCAAAGATGAAAACCAAGCTTTAGCACAGTCTCTAAGCGAAAAAGGAAATAGCTTCAAGTTAACAATATCATTGTCCACATCTTTCTTATTTTGCATATCACACAAAACAACGAAGTTGTTTAGATGGGTAGCGGCATCTTCACTAGGAAGGCCGACGAATTGATCTTCATGACAAGATTCAACAAAGCAGCATTAATTTCACAAGACTCAGTATCGGTAAGAGGAGCGATCGGAGTGCTGAGAAAATCATTGTTGTTGGTATTGGTAAAGTCACATAATTTAGTATTATCTTGATCCATCATGACAAGCAAGCAATCCAACACACGAGCAAACAAGAAGCAAGCGAAAAAGAGGTGAACGGAAAAGAGAGGGTGAATAAAACGGCAAGGGTGAAGTGGGGGAGAGGAAAACGAGAGGCAAATGGCAAATAATGTAATGCGAGGGAGATGAGTTTGTGATGGGTACTTGGTATATCTTGACTTGACTTGACTTGGCGTAGATCTCCCCGGCAACGGCGCCAGAAATCCTTCTTGCTACCTCTTGAGCACTGCGTTGGTTTTCCCTTGAAGAGGAAAGGGTGATGCAGTAAAGTAGCGTAAGTATTTCCCTCAGTTTTTGAGAACCAAGGTATCAATCCAGTAGGAGACCACACACGAGTCCCTCGCACCTACACAAACAAACAAGAACCTCGCAACCAACACGATAAAGGGGTTGTCAATCCCTCAACGGTCACTTACGAGAGTGAGATCTGATAGATATGATAAGATAATATTTTTGGTATTTTTTAGGATAAAGATGCAAAGTAAAATAAAGTAAAATAAACGGCAATGAAAATAGCTAAGTGTTGGAAGATTAATATGATGGAAAATAGACCCGGGGGGCATAGGTTTCACTAGTGGCTTCTCTCAAGAGCATAAGTATTACGGTGGGTGAACAAATTACTGTTGAGCAATTGATAGAATTGAGCATAGTTATGAGAATATCTAGGTATGATCATGTATATAGGCATCACGTCCGTGACAAGTAGACCGACTCCTGCCTGCATCTACTACTATTACTCCACACATCGACCGCTATCCAGCATGCATCTAGAGTATTAAGTTCAAAAGAACAGAGTAATGCTTTAAGTAAGATGACATGATGTAGAGGGATAAACTCATGCAATATGATATAAACCCCATCTTGTTATCCTCGATGGCAACAATACAATACGTGCCTTGCTGCCCCTGCTGTCACTGGGAAAGGACACCGCAAGATTGAACCCAAAGCTAAGCACTTCTCCCATTGCAAGAAAGATCAATCTAGTAGGCCAAACCAAACTGATAATTCGAAGAGACTTGCAAAGATAACCAATCATACATAAAAGAATTCAGAGGAGATTCAAATATTGTTCATAGATAAACTTGATCATAAACCCACAATTCATCGGTCTCAACAAACACACTGCAAAAGAAGATTACATCGAATAGATCTCCAAGAAGATCGAGGAGAACATGGTATTGAGATCCAAAAAGAGAGAAGAAGCCATCTAGCTAATAACTATGGACCCGAAGGTCTGAGGTAAACTACTCACACATCATCGGAGGGGCTATGGTGTTGATGTAGAAGCCCTCCGTGATCAATGCCCCCTCCGGCAGGACGCCGGAAAAGGCCCCAAGATGGGATCTCACGGGTACAGAAGGTTGCGGCGGTGGAATTAGGTTTTCGTGGATGCTTCCGTTGGTTTGGGGGTACGTAGGTATATATAGGAGGAAGAAGTACGTCGGTGGAGCAACATGGGCCCCACGAGGGTGGAGGGCACGCCTGGGGAGGGGGGGTAGGCGCGCCCCCCTGCCTCGTGCTCTCCTGGTTGCTTTCTTGATGTAGGGTCCAAGTCCTCTGGATCACGTTCGTTCCGAAAATCATGTTCCCGAAGGTTTCATTCCGTTTGGACTCCGTTTGATATTGTTTTTCTGCGAATCACTGAAATAGGCAAAAAACAACAATTTGGGTTGGGCCTCCGGTTAGTAGGTTAGTCCCAAAAATGATATAAAAGTGTATAATAAAGCCCATTAATCATCCAAAATAGAATATACTATAGCATGAAGCAATCAAAAATTATAGAAACGTTGGAGACGTATCAGTTGCCTGGCTCCTGTGCTTATGCCCTACGTTCCCGTTAGTTCGGCTAGGGCATAAAGGGAGCACCTCTGCGATTGTTAGTGCCGGGTCATCCGGATGTGTACCTCAGACTGGGTGAAGCCGAAAGCTAGCATTCTTAAGGGAATATTCGGTCGGTGAATTAAAGACGTCTTTTCATCTATTCAATTGCGAACCCCCAGAAGTTATATACACTGTGATTTCCCCATCACAATTAAGGACATGTACATTAAATGCATGCACACCCACGGAAAGGAACCCTTAACGGAACTATTCTCTCTGGAAGATGTTTCTTACAATCTCAATGTAATATAACATAGCTAGCCGGATACAACTTGTCTGTTCAAGCAACTATGACCCCTACGCTTAGTTTTCCAGGCATACCCCAGCCTATTCGGCCGCGATGGTATTCGGAAACACTCTGCACCTTCGGGTCCGGAGGCTGAAGAAAAGGTCTGCCATGACAAATGATATACAATTCAGCTAGAGTTCCACATAATGAGGAAAGTACACAGTCAGTTGGGCTCGAACACTTCCTCCTCTACACCTTCCAACAGGCAGTCTAACTTACAATCTTGTTGGGAATATTTAGCGGCCACCTCTACTTGGTCATATACTAAACTAACGGGAATTGCTTCCCCATTTGACCCCAACGGTCCAACCCGGGCCATGTGATTTGGATTCAGCTTGGTATATCGCGTTTTCACCATGGCCCAGGCCTCTCGTGCACCCTCTCGGCAGGCCGATATCTTCCATAGACGGATACGCCGCCGCGCTCCCTTGAACAGCTCTACGAGCTCCTCCATACTTCCTGGAGGGGAGGCGGATGGCCATAAGGCCTTGGCAACGCTCCGCATGGCCAGCCGGGCATGCTCGTGAACTTGCGACAGTCGTTGCAGCAGATCACTCGATGATCCGGGCACCTCCTCTTCAGGACGGCCCGTCAATATACCTGCAAACATGACTATATCAGTCCCATTTATCTCTGAGCTACTTCAAAAATAGTTCGGACACATACTGAAGATGCCGCCCCGCAACTTCTTGTTCTCCTTCACGGAATCGGCTAGCTGGGCTCGAACATCTTTCAACTCTTCACCCAATGTAGTGATGGAATCCTGTAGCTTGTTTTTCTCGTCTCTGACGCGGGTCAGCACACGCTCGCCTGCGGAGTGTTGCCTTTTCGCCTCTTTTTCTCCCTCTTGGGCGATCTTCAACTTCTCTTCAAGTTGATCAGACGACCCTATTATGCGATCAACATCAGTATTAGCACAGTTGGTACACAATTATTGTTCCTCGGTGGAGGGGAACATTACCAGAAGACGACTTGACATTTTCCTGTTCGGCAGTAGCAGCATTTAGCTACGCCCGGCACTACTCCAGCTCTTGGGCTAGCACGCCATTCTTTTCTGAAAGGACCTGGTCGTACAACGATCCTTAAATCAGTTGTGCCAACTGCTTTCAGTCTCGGGGGCTACGGGCATATGGTTATCCTTTTTTGAGAAAGAAAACTTACCTGCACATCCGTCAGATATTGCTTCGTGGCTCTTCTAAGCCCATCTCGAGCAGCTCGGATGTATGCGTTGCCCGAGCTAAAGGCATTAAATGCCTCTTCCGAGAACTTGGGGTCTCGTAAAACAACCCAGCAGCGCCGATGATTCATGGCGCTCTCCACCTCCGAGTTGGTGACGGACATATTTTCCGAACCCTCGGCCGAAGGGCAGTCCGGTGTCGTTCCTACACCGGCCCCCGTCCCCCCGACTGGATCTAAATCCTGGTTGTTGGGAGTGCGACCGGCCGGGTCCCCGGACACAGTTCGACGAACCTTTTTCCTGTAGCCAAACAAACACACAAGTCACAGTCGGATGCGGCTGCCGAAAAGCATGTTTATCCGTACCTCCTCGACATAGGCCTGGCTGTGTCTTCACCGCTCTTCCTCTTCGAAGGCTTCCCCGGTGCAGGAGCCGATCTCTTTGGAATCGCCAAACGTCTCCCCCGTGGAGCACGGTACAGTGCGGTGGGTGAGGCAGAATAAGAGCACTCTTTTAGAAAAAGTGTTTCTTGATTATTTACATGTGAAGCAGGAAGAAGGCCAGGGTAGTCGGCGGTGATGGCCACTTCTGTGCCGTCATAGCTTGTCTGGTAAAACAATCCCTCCGCGAGCACCACGAATATATCCGGATCCTCCTCAAATCCAGGATCAAGCTCCCGGTTGCGGTTCTCCGGCTGTGGGGCGGGACTATGAAGTCCTTCGGTGACCTTCCGCCAGTGCTATCATAACAAACAGACTTGAGATTTATCAAAAGTAATCCCAAAGTGGAATGAGTGGAACAAAGGGGTTGAGGCTTACCCAACTGGGAGGATCATACATAGAATACCCATCTCTGCGCTTAATGCGAAGAAACTCCTCTTCCTCCCCTTTAAATAGCTCGGCCAATATTTTGGCCAGAGCGGCGGGGGTATCCGGACCCTTCCGGCCATAGCGGGAGGCGTCATCCTCTCTGTCATAGTGCCACATGGGCAGCCCTCTGTATTGTAGCGGCTGAACCCCCCGCATTATGGAGGTCACCATTACCTCGATTATTGTGAGTCCGGACTGAGCGAGCATCTTTATCTTGCTCATGAGCTGGCGAACTTCTGCGCTGTCATCCTCTTCAAGGCTCCGGGGACGCCAATTGTGGCGTTTCTCCAGCGGAACGCTCGCAAATTCAGGAAGACCCTTTCGAACTGGGTCAGGAAGCGCAATGTCCTCGATATAGAACCATTCGGAAGGCCATTCTCCGGGTGCCTTCCTTGGTGTGCCGGACAGATATCCGGTATCGGCGATACGCCATACTTCGGCTCCGCCCACTTCAAATATTGACCCCTCGTGATTATGCGGGACAAGACAGAACAACTTCCTCCACAGCTTGAAATGAGCCTTGATGCCCAGGAATAATTCGCATAAAGCGACATAACCCACAATGTGCAGAATGGAGGCAGGGGTGAAGTTGTGCAGCTGGAGGCCTTAGTATTCTAGAAGCCCTCGGAGGAACGGATGGATGGGAAATCCAACGCCCCTTAGCAGGTAGGGGATGAAACATACTCGCTCTCCCCCGCATGGATTGGGAAAGTCCTCCGCCTGAGTCTCACCGTTGAAGGAATCTAGCCCCGCTCGAACGGGAACTAGATCTGCGGGGGGAAGAAATCCCTGCGTCTGCAGCTTCGTCAATTGACTGTGGGACATTGAACACCTCTCCCACTCGCCTTTCTCTGGGCCGGAACGGGTGGAGGAGCTGGGGGCGCTAGCCATGCTGGAATGGTTTCTCCTAAATAGTTTCCGGGGATTTCCTCTGCGTGGTGCCAAATGGATCTAGGATCCAATCTCTTTAATAGCGCTCTTCCTTGCATGGACGGGGTGTTATCTGTAAAAATACCCTGACCCTCTGCCTTCGCTCGACACGTGGAAGGCGAAGTTATTTAACACGCAGAAGCCGAGGGGATCGACATTGGATCGATGACCGAATACATTACTTGGAGATCATTAAAGGAGGAACCCGCCTTGCAATGCCGAAGACAATTTGTGTGCCGAACACCTCGCTATTGAAGACTGGTTCGGGGGCTACTGAGGGAGTCCTGGACTAAGGGGTCCTCGGGCGTCCGGCCTGTTATCCATGGGCCGGACTGATGGGCTGTGAAGACATGAAGGCCGAAGACTGTACCCGTGTCCGGATTGGACTCTACTTGGCGTGGAAGGCAAGCTTGGCAACCGACTATGTAGATTCTTTCTTATGTAACCGACTCTATGTAAACCCTAGATCCCCCCGGTGTCTATATAAACCGGAGGGGTTAGTCCGGAAAGGATACACACATTACCATAGTCATACAGGCTAGACTTCTAGGGTTTAGCCACTACGATCTCGTGGTAGATCAACTCTTGTAACACTCATATTCATCAAGATCAATCAAGCAGGAAGTAGGGCATTACCTCCATAGAGAGGGCCCGAACCTGGGTAAACATCGTGTCCCCCGTCTCCTGTTACCATCGATCCTAGACGCACAGTTCGGGACCCCTACCCGAGATCCGAAGATTTTGACACCGACATCGACAGCCTCGGCCTCCTCCTCCGATGACTCGTCGACCACATCTTTAATAACAGGGGCCCCGGTGCCGGCGCTGCTGGCCTCCGCAGCGGATTCCGCCCACTGGGCGAGCTCCCTCTCCTCCACGGCTGCTGCGACCTCGTCTTCCATGCTGCCAGCGCTGCCGGCCTCCCTGGCGAGCTCCGCCTCCGCCGCCCTGGCGGCAATGTAGTCCAGCTCCGCTGGGGTAGTGTCCTGGACGAGCAGCGGCTCGTCGTGGACGTACCCCTCCACCAAAGTGTCAAAGAACTCCTGCACCTGATCCGCCGGCGGCTCGGCCCAATTTGGGACGGGACCGTCCGCATTGTAGTCCGGCATCATGGCGATGATGTTGGTCTGGCGCGAGTTGTTGCTCAGCGGGACCACCCCCGCTGGCAACCCAAACAAGGGCCCCTTGGTGACCTTGCCGGCCTTCGCGGCCTTGCCGGACCTCTCGGCCTTGCCGTCGCAGTTCACGTCGAGCTGAAAGAGCCGCTGGCAGAAGTGGGCATGCCCCATCACCGTGAAGTTGTGATTCAGACCGGAGCGGAGCCTCATGATGTCAGCCGCATTCCTGAAGAGCCAGGCTGACCTCCCCTTGTTATGCAGAGGAGCAATTCGGCGGCGGATGAAGTCCGCCCCAATCATCTCCAGGGTGAGTCCGGCAATGGTGAGGCGATGAATCCTGGTGGTGGCGACCTTGAGCTTCTCATCCTGGGCGTCAACATCGCCCCAGTCATTCCTGCGAACCGGTGGCGTCTGGCAAACCCGGCAAAATGGATCCTCCTCCTCGATCCAGCACCACCGGCCCCGCCACTCCTCCCACCTCTCCTTCTGAGCACCCTCCGGGTATGTCCCTTTGGTCCTTGGGATCCAGACGACACAACCGGAGATGGCGCCTCCCTTTTGGATTCGAGGATAGAAGTAGTGGCGGAAGAGCGCCATGTTGGGGAGCACTCCGGCGAAACCCTCGCAGAGATGGGCGAAAAGAGCCATGCACGCCACAGCTTTCGGAGTGAATCCAGAAGGTGGAAGCCGTATGTGTGCATGATGTCATTGAAGAAATAGGAGAAGGGGGGGGGGCAGAGGCCACAAGAAAGTAATCGACGAAGAATGGGTACCGATTCGGGCCGGGCTCGGCGAAATCGGCAGGGATGATACGCGTGGCCGGGTGCCCCGTCATCTTGCCCCCCGTCTTCACCCCCCACAAAGGCTTGAAGTAGTCCCGAAGGTGGACCGGATCGACCGTCGAGGGGAAGTAGGCGGACTGTGTCCGCCGCGCCGCCAACTCGCTCTCCGGCGGCTCCTTCGCCCCGGCGTCCTTGGCCACTCCCTTGCCTTTGCTAGTTTTGGGTGCCATGGCGGCTACGAGAGGCGAAGGATGAAGGACGATGAAGACGCGGCGGCGGCGAGCAAAAGCGAAAGCTTGAGAAGGAGGAAGGAGGGGACGGCGGTTCAAAGATTGGAGAAGGCACAAGCGGTAAATGAGCAGCACGCCTGCGGTTATCCCTTTTTACGGGGAAGGCGCGGGCCACCTCTTTTCCGTTTACTGCTATGTGACGCATGCGTGCGGAAACCACCCCACGCATGACCCCCACATCACGCACGACCCTCCATGTCGCGCGTTCAACGCGGGTCGTGGGGAAGCGCAGCGGACGAAAAAGTTACTACGGTAAAAAAAATCTGCCCCACCTGCCCGTGCACCGTTCTGGGCCTAGCCCAACAACGCATCACGCTTATGTGTGGCCCAGGCCCGGGGGCTCATGTCGGTGTACAAAAGTAGGGGCTCTCCTTTTAACCCCTTTACTTGTGCACGGGCAGTCAGAGCCGCCCCCGCGGCCACACTTAGCAGGGCAGAGGAGGGAAGCCGGAGCACAAGACAGCCAAGGCAACGCCAAGGCCAGAGACACAAAGGGCAAGAGGGCGAGGTGGACTCCTCCGGCAAGACCCTTGCCGGGACGGCCTCCGCAGCCCCGGCAAGAGCCTTGCTGGGGCAACTTGCCTGACGCCAACGAAGCGCGCCTCCCTTGAGCCCAAGGGTTCCAGCGCCATCAACCACATTGGGACCAAGGCTCGGGAGGCACCTCCGTGGTGGCATGCAGATCTTTGTCAAGATCATAAATACACAAGATCAGATGAGGACCAGAAGACGACGACCCTCGGCGGGATCCTAGCCGAGGAAATCCACAAGACCCCCGGCAAGATCCTTGCCGGGGACGACCACGGCGCCACGGCAAGACCCTTGCCGGCCCCCCGGCAAGACCCTTGCTGAGGGCATCAGCGGGGCCACAGCCAGGCCCGCGCCTGCCAAGACTCCACCACCGTCCCCGTGCAGCTGCTAGCTCAACCAGCTGGGCAGGCACCTGCGTGGCGACGAGCGGCCTCTACGCCGACCCAGCAAGCACCTGCGTGGTGGCATGCAGATCTTCGTGAAGGCTCCACCACCGCGCCAGCCCAGCAGCCAGCCAACGTGGCTCCACGACACCTCGTCAGCTCGCACGCGTGTCGAAGCCAGGCGAGGCGGAGACAACTGGGACGTGCTTCCTTGCCGTCCCCGATAAAGCGAGAGGGGCACATCGGCAACACATTAAATGCGTTTGTCCGACGGTGCCAGAGGATAGACTCATCCACTATACACCTTTCCACCTCCTGCGTGCCACTGTGGCAACCCCTTTTGTCTATAAAAGGAGTCTCGAGGCGTCCAGGAGAAGGATTCGGATCTTTTGGGCAAGTTACACCCCGTAGCTAGCTCAAGAACATAAGAACACTCAAATACGTTGACCAAAGCAGGACTAGGGTATTACGCATCTTCGTGGCCCGAACCTGGGTAAACGATCTGTGTGCTTCCTGTCAGACCCACTCTTTGCACAACCTCGCGTCCGCCAACCATAGAAGGGATCCGAGTGATTCCATAGGTGTCGATTTCCCCCGACACGGAGAGTTATGGGAATTCGAGGGAAGAAGGGCCACGAGGTGGCGCGTGCCTCCCCCTGCCCAAACCAAATTGGACAAGGGGTGGGGGCGCGGCCCCCCTTTTCCTTCTCCCTCTCCCTCCTTTCCTTCTTTCCTACTCGAAAAAGGAAAGGGAATCCTACTAGGACTTGGGAGTCCTAGTAGGACTCCCTACACTTGGCGCGCCCCTAGGAGGGCCGGCCTCTCTCCCTCCCTCCTTTATATACGTGGGCAGGGGGCACCCCAAAGGAACTCGAAGATTTGTATTAGCCTGTGCGGTGCCCCCCTCCATAGTTACACACCTCGGTCATATCGTGGTAGTGCTTAGGTGAAGCCTTGCGTCGGTAACTTCATCATCACCGTCACCACGCCGTCGTGCTGATGGAACTCTCCCTCATCCTCAACTGGAGGGACGTCATCGTGCTGAACGTGTGCTAAACACGGAGGTGCCGTACGTTCGGTACTTGGATTGGTTGAATCGTCAAGACATATGACTACGTCAACTGCGTTACTGAACGCTTCCGCTTTCGGTCTACGAGGGTACATGGAAACACTCTCACGTCTCGTTGCTATGCATCTCCTAGATAGATCTTGCGTGATCGTAGGAATTTTTTTGAAATCTGCGTTCCCCAACAGTGGCATCCGAGCCAGGTCTATTATATGCACGAGTAGAACACAAAGAGTTGTGGGTGATAATAGTCATACTACTTACCACCAATGTCTTACTTTGATTCGGCGGTATTGTTGGATGAAGCGGCCCGGACCGACATTACATGATCGCGTTCATGAGACTGGTTCTACCGACGTGCTTTGCATACAGGTGGCTAGCGGGTGTCTGTTTCTCCAACTTTAGTTGAATCGAGTTTGACTACGGCCGGTCCTTGTTGAAGGTTAAAACATCACACTTGACGAAAAATCATTGTGGTTTTGATGCGTAGGTAAGAACGGTTCTTGCTAGAAGCCCGTAGCAGCCACGTAAAACTTGCAACAACAAAGTAGAGGACGTCTAACTTGTTTTTGCAGGGCATGTTGTGATGTGATATGGTCAAGACGTGATGAGATATAAATTGTTGGATGAGATGATCATGTTTTGTAACCGTTATCGGCAACTGGCAGGAGCCTTATGGTTGTCGCTTTATTGTATGAAATGCAATCGCCATGTAATTGCTTTTCTTTATCACTAAGCGATAGCGATAGTCGTGGAAGCAATGGTTGGCGAGACGACAACGATGCTATGATGGAGATCAAGGTGTCAAGCCGGTGATGATGGAGATCATGACGGTGCTTTGGAGATGGAGATCAAAGGCACAAGATGATGATGGCCATATCATGCCACATATTTTGATTGCATGTGATGTTTATCCTTTATGCATCGTATTTTGCTTAGTACGGCGGTAGCATTATAAGATGACCCCTCACTAAATTTCAAGGTATAAGTGTTCTCCCTGAGTATGCACCATTGCTACATTTCGTCGTGCCGAGACACCACGTGATGATCGGGTGTGATAAGCTCTACGTTCACATACAACGGGTGCAAGCCAGTTTTGCACGCGCAGAATACTCGGGTTAAACTTGACGAGCCTAGCATATGCAGATATGGCCTCAGAACACTGAGACCGAAAGGTCGAATGTGAATCATATAGTAGATACGATCAACATAGTGATGTTCACCATTGAAAACTACTCCATCTCACGTGATGATCAGACATGGTTTAGTTGATATGGATCACGTGATCATTTAGATGACTAGAGGGATGTCTATCTAAGTGGGAGTTCTTAAGTAATATGATTAATTGAACTTAAATTTATCATGAACTTAGTCCTGATAGTATTTGCATATCTACGTTGTAGATCAATAGCTCGCGTATAGCTTCCCCGTTTTATTTGACATGTTCCTAGAGAAAACTAAGTTGAAAGATGATAGTAGAAATGATGCGGACTAGGTCCGTGATCTGAGGATTATCCTCATTGCTGCACAGAAGAATTATGTCCTTGAGGCACCGCTAGGTGACGGACCTATTGCATGAGCAGATGCAGATGTTATGAGAGTTTGACAAGCTCGGTATGATGACTACTTGATAGTGTAGTGCACCATGCTTCACGGCTTAGAACCGGGACTTCAAAAATGTTTTGAACGCCACGGAGCATATGAGATGTTCCAAGAGCTAAAATTAGTATTTCTGACTCATGCCCGAATCGAGAGGTATGAGACCTCTGACAAAGTACTTTGCCTACAAGACAGAGGAGAATAACTCAACTAGTGAGTATGTACTCAGAATGTCTGTGTACTACAATCGCTTGAATCAAGTGGGAGTTAATCTTCCTATAAAATAGTGATTGACAGAGTTCTCTAGTCACTATCACCAAGTTACTGGAACTTCGTGATGAACTATGATATGCAAGGGATGACGAAAACGATTCTCGAGCTCTTCGTGATGCTGAAATCGATGAAGGTAGAAATCAAGAAAAGCATCAAATGTTGATGGTTGACAAGACCACTAGTTTCAAGTAAAAGGGCAAGGGAAAGAAAGGGAATGTCAAGAAGAATGGAAAGCAAGTTGTCACTCCCATGAAGAAGCCCAAAGCTAGACCCAAGCCTGAAACTGAGTGCTTCTACTGCAAAGGAAATGGTCACTGGAAGAGGAACTACCCCAAATACTTGGCGGATAAGAAGGATGGCAAAGTGAACAAAAGTATATATGATATACATGTTATTGATGTGTACTTTACTAGTGTTCATAGCAGCCCCTAGGTATTTGATACCAGTTCAGTTGCTATGATTAGTAACTCGAAACAGGAGTTACAAAATGAACAAAGACTAGTTGAGGGCAAGGTGACGATGTGTGTTGGAAATGATTCCAAGGTTGATAATATCACCATCGCATACTTCCTCTACCTTCGGGATTAGTATTGAAACTAAATAAATGTTATTTGGTGTTTGCGTTGAGCATAAATATGATTGGATCATGTTTTTTGCGATACGGTTATTCATTTAAGTCAGAGAATAATTGTTGTTCTGTTTACATGAATAAAACCTTCTACGCTCTTACATCTAATGTAAATAGTTTACTGAATCTCGATCACAGTGATACACATAATATTGATAGCAAAAGATGCAAAGTTAATAATGATAGTGCAACTTATTTGTGGCACTGCCGTTTAGGTCATATTGGTGTAAAGCGCATGAAGAAACTCCATGCTGATGGGCTTTTGGAATCACCTGATTATGAATCATTTGAAGCTTGCGAACCATGCCTCATGGGCAAGATGACTAGAACTCCGTTCTCCGGAACAATGGAGTGAGCAACTGACTTGTTAAAAATAATACGTACTGATGTATGCGGTCCAATGAGAGTTGAGGCTCACGGCGGGTATTGTTATTTTCTGACCTTCACAAATGATTTGAGCAGATATGGGTATATCTACTTGATGAAACATAAGTCTGAAACATTTGAAAAGTTCAAAGAATTTCAGAGTGAAGTGGAAAATCATTGTAACAAGAAAATAAAGTTTCTACGATCTGATCATAGAGGCGAATATTCGAGTTACGAGTTTGGCCTTCATTTAAAACAATGTGGAATAGTTTCACAACTCAAGCCACCTGGAACACCACAACGTAATGGTGTGTCCGAACGTCATAACCGTACTTTATTAGATATGGTACGATCTATGATGTCTCTTATCGATTTACCACTATCGTTTTGGGGTTATGCATTAGAGACAGCTGCATTCACGTTAAATAGGGCACCATCTAAATCCGTTGAGATGACACCGTTTGAACTATGGTTTGGCAACAAACCTAAGCTGTCGTTTCTTAAAAGATTGGGGTTGCGATGCTTATGGGAAAAAGTTTCAAACCGATAAGCTCGAACCCAAATCGGAGAAGTGCGTCTTCATAGGATACCCAAAATGAAACTGTTGGGTACACCTTCTATCAGAGATTAAAAGGCAAGATATTTGTTGCTAAGAATGGATCCTTCTAGAGAAGGAGTTTCTCTCGAAAGAAGTGAGTGGGAGGAAAGTAGAACTTGAAGAGGTAATTGTACCTTCTCCCAAATTGGAGAGTAGTTCATCACAGAAATCTGTTCCAGTGATGCCTACACCAATTAGTGAGGAAGTTAATGATGATGATCATGAAACTTCAGATCAAGTTACTACCAAACCTCGTAGGTCAACCAGAGTATGGTCCGCACCAGAGTGGTACGATAATCCTGTTCTGGAAGTCATGTTACTAGACCATGACGAACCTACGAACTATGAGGAAGCGATGATGAGCCCAGATTCCGCAAAATGGCTTGAGGCCATGAAATCTGAGATGGGATCCATGTATGAGAACAAAGTGTGGACTTTGATTGACTTGCCCGATGATCGGCCAGCCATTGAGATTAAATGGATCCTCAAGAGGAAGACGGATGCTGATAGCAGTGTTACCATCTACAAAGCTTGAATTGTCGCAAAAAGTTTTCGACAAGTTCAAAGTGTTGACTATAATGAGATTTTCTCACTCATAGCGATGCTTAAGTCTGTCCGAATCGTGTTAGCAATTGCCACATTTTATGAAATCTAGCAAATGGATGTCAGAAATGCATTCCTTCATGGATTTCTTAAATAAGAGTTGTATATGACACAACAAGAAGGTTTTGTCAATCCTAAAGGTGCTAACAAAGTGTGCAAGTGCCAGCGATCCATCTATGGACTGGTGCAAGCATCTCGGAGTTGGAATATATGCTTTGATGAGTTGATCAAATCATATAGTTTTATATAGACTTGCGGTGAAGCCTGTATTTACAGGAAAGTGAGTGGGAGCACTACAACATTTCTGATAAGTATATGTGAATAACATATTTTTGATCGAAAAAAATGTAGAATTTTCTGGAAAGCATAAAGGAGTGTTTGAAAGGAGTTTTTCAAAGAAAGACCTCGGTGAAGCTGCTTACATATTGAGCATCAAGATCTATAGAGATAGATCAAGACACTTGATAAGTTTTTTCAATGAGTACATACCTTGATAAGATTTTGAAGGAGTTCAAAATGGATCAGTCAAAGAAGGAGTTCTTGCGTGAGTTGTAAGGTGTGAAGTTGAGTAAAGATTCAAAACCCGACCACGGCAGAAAATGGGAAGAGAATGAAAAGTCATTCCCTATGCTCCAGTCATAGGTTCTATAAAGTATGCTATGCTGTGTACCAGACCTATTGTGTACCTCACCATGAGTTTGGCAAGAGGGTACAATAGTGATCCAGGAGTGGATCATTGGACAGCGGTCAAAATTATCCTTAGTGGAATAAGGACATGTTTCTCGGTTATGGAGGTGACAAAAAGTTCGTCGTAAAGGGTTACGTCGATGCAAGCTTTGACACTGATCCGGATGACTCTAAGTCTCAATCTGGATACATATTGAAAGTGGGAGCAATTAGCTAGAGTAGCTCCGTGCAGAGCATTGTAGACATAGAAAATTTGCAAAAAACATATGACTCTGAATGTGGCAGACCCGTTGACTAAACTTCTCTCACAAGCAAAACATGATCACACCTTAGTACTGTTTGGGTGTTAATCACATAGCGACGTGAACTAGATTATTGACTCTAGTAAACCCTTTGGGTGTTAGTCACATGGAGATGTGAACTAATCACATAAAGATGTGAACTATTGGTGTTAAATCACATGACGATGTGAACTAGATTATTGACTCTAGTGCAAGTGGGAGACTGAAGGAAATATGCCCTAGAGGCAATAATAAAGTTGTTATTTATATTTCCTTGTATCATGATAAATGTTTATTATTCACGCTAGAATTGTATTAACCGGAAACTTAGTACATGTGTGAATACATAGACAAAACAGACTGTCCCTAGTATGCCTCTACTAGACTAGCTCGTTAATCAAAGATGGTTAAGTTTCCTGACCATAGACATGTGTTTTCATTTGATGAACGGGATCACATCATTAGGAGAATGATGTGATGGACAAGACCCATCTGTTAGCTTAGCATGTTGATCGTTCCGTTTTATTGCTATTGCTTTCTTCATGACTTATACATATTCCTTTGACTATGAGATTATGCAACTCCCGAATACCGGAGGAACACCTTCTGTGCTATCAAACATCACAATGTAACTGGGTGATTATAAAGATGCTCTACAGGTGTCTCCGAAGGTGTTTGTTGGGTTGGCATAGATCAAGATTAGGATTTGTCACTCCGAGTATCGGAGAGGTATCTCTGGGCCCTCTCGGTAATGCACGTCACTATAAGCCTTGCAAGCAATGTGACTAATGAGTTAGTTACGGGATGATGCATTAAGGAACGAGTAAAGAGACTTGCCAGTAACGAGATTGGACTAGGTATGATGATACCGACAATCAAATCTCGGGCAAGTAACATACCAATGACAAGGGAATGACGTATGTTGTTATGCGGTTTGACCGATAAAGATCTTCATAGAATATGTAAGAGCCAATATGAGCATCTAGGTTTCGCTATTGGTTATTGACCGGAGATGTGTCTCGGTCATGTCTACATAGTTCTCGAACCCGTAGGGTCCGCACGGTTAACGTTCGATGACGATTTGTATTATGAGTTATGTGATTTGATGACCGAAGTTTGTTCGGAGTCCCGGATGAGATCACAGACATGACGAGGAGTCTCGAAATGGTCAAGAGGTAAAGATTCATATATTGGAAGGCTATATTCGGACATCGGAATGGTTCCGAGTGATTCGGGTATTTTTGAGTACTGTAGAGTTACAGGAATTTGCCGGGGGAAGTTAATCGGCCTTATTGGGCTTTAGTGAAGAGAGGGAAGAAGGGCCACGAGGTGGCGCACACCTCCCCCCTGCCCAAACAGAATTGGACAAGGGGTGGGGGCATGGCCCCCCTTTTCCTTCTCCCTCTCCCTCCTTTCCTCCTTTCCTACTCCGAAAAGGAAAGGGAATCCTACTAGGATGGCGCGCCCCTAGGAGGGCCGGCCTCTCTCTCTCCCTCCTTTATATACGTGGGCAGGGGGCACCCCAAAGGCACTCCAAGATTTGTCTTAGCCGTGTGCGGTGCCCTCCTCCACAGTTACACATCTCGGTCATATCGTCGTAGTGCTTAGGCGAAGCCCTGCGCCGGTAACTTCATCATCACCGTCACCACGCTATTGTGCTGACGGAACTCTCCCTCGTTCTCAACTGGATCAAGAGCTTGAGGGACGTCATCGTGCTGAACGTGTGCTGAAAACGGAGGTGCCATACGTTCGGTACTTGGATCGGTTGAATCGTGAAGACGTTCGACTACGTCAGTCGCGTTACTAAACGCTTCCGCTTTCTGTCTACCAGGGTACGTGGACACACTCTCCCATCTCGTTGCTATGCATCTCCTAGATAAGATCTTGCATGATCATAGGAATTTTTTTGAAATACTGCATTCCCCAACATGCACTACCATGGACCTCTACGGTACTACTGCTCCCTTGAGCAGTACTAGCGCTTGCCATAGAACTATAGCACTTGGAGGCCTTCATCTTCTCAAAGACAAGGGAAAACGTCCGGTGCTCCAGTGAAGCGAAGGAAAGGTGGTGCAAAGGAACATATGTGTACGTGTTGATTCCACCCTAACCTTTCCGAAGTGGACCCCCTCTTAATAGTACGGCTTTCCTACGACTCAAATCCACCGAAAAGAAACGTAGAGAAACGCCGTCTTCGATAGGCTCCGAGGGGCACCGAATCGTCTTGTGCCTAGACATGAGATATCTGAAATGCTCAATGCACACGATTAGTCTGCAAATGCATTGTCATCAATCACCAAAACCACACAGGGAGAAATGTTCCCTTACAATCTCCCCCTTTTTGGTGGATTGATGACAATACTGGATTTACACATAAGGATAAAATGAACATAAGCAAACCCAACATCTATAAAATATAGACAGGCTCCCCCTAGATGTGTGCACTCTATAGATATGCTTTGGACTGCACGGCACACATACTAGGATCAACACTCCCCCTATATTTTATAGATAAGGCAGTCCTTGCAACAATATAAATGACACTAAGCATGGAGGCAAGGTAACGTACGTGAGCATGAAGTAACGGGCCGAAGATAACATTAGCTCACAAACTACTAAACATACTAGACAATAAGATAAGCTTGAGTGCATATGTCTCACACCATATGATAGTCTCCTGGTCTCACACGAACACAACCACAAACCAACAAACCAAAGCAACGAGGGTTCAACCGAACGAAAGCAAAGCGACACAAGACTCGACGCAAGACTCGCAAATCCTACACTCTGTCCCCCTTTGGCATCAAGACAAGGCAGAGAGGACACCTACGACACAGGTGGTGGTAGAACTCCAATGCATCACCAGTCATGTTCCTCCTCCTCAGACTCCTCTGCAACATGGGATGAAGAAAGAACTCCAGTATCCTCCTCAGACTCACTCCACGAGCAGTGCTGTCTGGTCCATGCTTCCTCATTTGTGATCCGCTCCTCGGAGCCATCTGCAACCTCAAGACCAACCTACCTCATAATAGCCTTGTTGCGACGACGAGCCATCTTGGCGTTCACATGAGCCTTGCACTGACCCTTGGCCTGCATGTAGAACATAGCCTTCGTCCTGGCCTTGAGCTTCTTAGCCCAAGATGGCTCAGCAGAGGGAGGAGCGTACCCCTCAGAACTGTCCTCAGCCGGCTCCTCCTCAGACTCATCCTCATCCTCATCAACATCCATCCGTGCAGCCTCAGCCTCAGCCCGGGTCATGGTATTAGCCCACTTGCTCTTGATGCGTAGCTTGATAGGCTCATGGCGAACCCAGTTGGGAGCATGGAGCTCTTCTTGAGGAAAGATCTTCTCCCAAGTCTTCGAGATCAAGAGAAATAGGTAAGGTCCATAGTTGGGCACCTTACGGTTGAACACATCAAAATGCAGCTCACACCACATGATATGAGAGACATCAAGTGGTTCCGTCTGTTGGAGACGCGCCTTCTCACAGATGAGCATCATGTCCACAAGATAGGCATGCACCTTGTCCTTGTCGCCTATGCGAGGAAACAGTGTGTTGCGGAAGATCCGGTGCACGATGTCAAGGAATGGGTTCAACACCCAAGTCTTCTTGTCATTGGCTAACTTCTTCTCAACAAGGTAGGGTTGAAGCTTGTTCTTGTTGGCTGACTCGGGGTTGGCATGAGGGCGGACACCAATGGGCACATTGAGCCCCTCATCATGAACGTGCAACATCTCCATGAACTTCTTCCACTTAGCAGACATCCTCTTCCCATTAGTCATCCAAGTCATGGTCCGCTGCTCATCGGTGTGGAAGTGGACAGAAGCAAAGAACTGAGCCACAATCTCCGGGACAAAGTCCATGTGAAACGTGAGTAACTCCTCAATGCCAAATTGCTCCACCAAGTCCAGAGGATCACCAAAATATGCCCGGTTGATGTCCTTCTTCATATGATCCATGTCAATCCACTGCACTGGCACATAGGTGTTCTGCTTGGCCTTGATCACATCTAGGAAGATAAGATTCTGCTGCTTGGTCCAAAACAAGTCATTGCCCCTTGCGATCTCCCTAGGGTTGACGTAGGGGTTGAGCTTCATTCGAATCAGAAACTCCGCTTCAGGCATTTCATCCATGCCAACATTAGCTCCTTGGTCTTGGTAGTTGTGGTCTTGACTCTGCGTTGTTGGGCACTGGACCCCTCAGGAGCTTCTTGGTTGCGAAGCCGCTTGGAGCTCGTGTCGCGGCTGGGATTCGAGCGCCTGACATTGGAGCCACCACCTATGACACACAACACAAACACACGAGAAGAACGAGAAGGATCATTGCAAAGACCAAGGCCAAAACCAAACGAAACAATGTAGAAATGAGATTGAGTGGAGAAAACAAAGTAGTTTTTAACTCAACGGTAGTACCGGGCCAGGATGCGGACGTAAATTTTTAGAGCCGCGGTAGTACCGTGTCGGGGTGGCACGGTAGTACCGCGCCCGGAGCGGAAGTAAAATTTTACTTCCGTGCCCCGGGCGGTAGTACCGCTCCAGCGAAGCGGTAGTACCGCACGGGGTGGTTCTCGTGCGAGCGAGCGGTAGTACCACACGGAGTCAAAACGCGCAAGAACCGCATCTACGGATCTAGAAACATCCGCAAAAGTAGATCGATACTACCGTTGATCAAAACTACACTGTTGTATCACACAAAATAGCATATCTACTGCACGAGCACTCTCCTACAATCTCCTCTCGCAAAGATTTAGCCAAAAATCTCAAGAAATACACATGCATCTCCCCAAAACCTAAAAGCACAACAACAGGGCAAGGAGAGAGGGACTGGGGGAGATACCAGGTTCCATGGCAAGAGGACGAGGTGGGGATCGATCCCACCAGTCGGAATGCGAGGAGAGCGGCTGGAGACGGAGATCCGGCGAGGTCCTCCGGCGCCGTTCTTGGGAAGGAGAGAGAGAGAGACGAAGTAAGGGGAAGAGATGAATGGGTATGGGGGAGTTGGAACTCCCTCCGCCCGCTCTTAACCCCCACGCGCTCGCGGCGGCACGGTAGTACCGCGGGTAATCGCGGTAGTACCGCCCGGGCGGAAGTACCGCACGCAGGGCGGTAGTACTGCTCGTCCAGCGGCAGTAAAAAATTACTACCGCGATGGAGGTGGTAGTACCATGCCATGGGCGCAGCTATGCACGCACAGGAGCATGCCTTCTCCAGCGGTAGTACCGTGGCTTTGCCACGGTAGTACCGCAAACCCAAGAAAGTTCTTGTTTCGACAAAAACAGAAAAACACGGCCTTTTGCAATGCAAACTTCAAGCAACCAGACACACAAACGAGCACACACGAGGCAACTCAAACACAAACACGGCTCAAAAGAAGGCAAAAGACAACGAGGACCAAACACGGACCAAAACCTCTCAAAGAGAGAGGGCGGTGGCCGGAGCCACCTATGTTTGAGTCAATTGGTATGGCACAGCAAAGAATTATCCTTGGGCCCATGACCAAAACTCGTCTTTGAAGCAGAAGTACCATAAAAATGGCTGATAACCCACAAGTATAGGGGATCGCAACAGTTTTCGAGGGTAGAGCATTCAACCCAAATTTATAGATTCGACACAAGGGGAGCCAAAGAATATTTGAAGGTATTAGAAGCTGAGTTGTCAATTCAACCACACCTGGAGATTAATTATCTGCAGCAAAGTGATCAGTAGCAAAGTAGTATGATAGTTTTGATAATAGTGACAACAGCAATGGTAACGGTGACAGTGATAGCAGTAGTTTTGTAGCAAGTGCAACAGTAATGATAGCAGTAGTAACTTAGCAGAAACAATATAGGATAAATTTGTAGGCATTGGATCGGTGGCTTGTTGGATGATATTCATCATGAGACAATTATAACCTAGGGCGATACGACACTAGCTCCAGTTCATCAATATAATGTAGGCATGTATTCCGTAAATAATCATACGTGCTTATGGAAAGAACTTGGATGACATCTTTTGTCCTACCCTCCCGTGGCAGCGGGGTCCATATTGGAAACTAAGGGATATTAAGGCCTCCTTTTAATAGAGAACCGGAACAAAGCATTAACACATGGTGAATACATGTAGTCCTCAAACTACGGTCATCACCGGGAGTGCTCCCGACTAATGTCACTCTGGGTTTGCCGGATCATAACACGTAGTAGGTGACTATAACTTGCAAGCTCGGATCTAGAACATGGATATAATGACGATAACATAAATGGTTCAGATCTGAGTTCATGGCACCCGGGCCCAAAGTGATAAGCATTAAGCATGGCAAAGTCATAGCAACATCAAACTCCTCCTAACTCCCAGTGGATACTAGGGACCAGGCCCTAACAAAACTAACTCGATTACATGATGAATCTCATCCAACTCCTCACCGACCAGTGAGCCTACGAACGAATTACTCACTCCCAGTGGGGAGCATCATGGAATTGGCAATGGAGAAGGGTTGGTGATGATGAAGAACGAAGATCCCCCTCTCCGGAGCCCCAAACGGACTCCAGATCTGGCCTCCCGATGACGAACAGGAGGTGACAGTGGCTCCGTCTCGTGGATCGCAATAATTCTTTCTCCCTGATTTTTTCTAGAAAAATAGGATTTTATAGCGTCGGTTTCAGGGTCTGCTGGGCCAACAGGTGGAGAAAACCCATCTGGGCGTGCCAGGAGGGGGGGCGCCCTGGTGGGTTGTGCCCACCCAGGTGCCCCCTCCGGTGGATCTTGGCTCCAGAAATTATTATTATTGGTATAAAAATTCCTCGCAAAGTTTCGTTCCATTCCGAGAACTTTTATTTGTGCACAAAAACAACACCATGGTAGTTCTGCTGAAAACAGCGTCTGTTCGGGGTTAGTTTCATTCAAATCATGCAAATTAGAGTCCAAAACAAGAGGAAAAACATTAGAAAAAGTAGATACATTGGAGAGGTATCAACTCCCCCAAGCTTAAACCTTTGATTGTCCTCAAGCAATTCAGTTGATAAACTAAAAGTGAAAAAAAAATTACAAACTCTTTTGCTCTTGTTTACATAAATAAGCTTAAACAGCACCCAGGTTTTTAGCCAACATTATAACTAACCATGTCGACAATAACTCTTAAAGATTATATTAACTCATATGAATGACATAATCAGCTAGAGAGCAATAATAAGTTATCTCAAACGGCAACAGGTTATCAAAACAACCGTGATATAATATGACAATAGTGGTATCTTGCTAGCCCTTTCTAAGACCACAAACATAAATGCAGAGCACCTCCAAATTTCAAGCAGCGACTAAACATTGTAATTCATGGTAGAAAAGATCCAGTCATGAGCACCCAACATTAGCTACACACAATGCATAAGTCATGACAACAGTGCTCTCAGGTTCTGGCGCTTGTTTTAGAAGGTGATGACACAACATAAAAGTAAATAGATAGTCCACTACTGCAGGATGCTGCTAACGCGACACTACGATCAGAGACCCTTCGACGAAACTGTGTGTGATGCAATAATCGCAAACGTTGGTGTAAAAAACCCGTCAAAAAGGTGCAAATCGTTTGCGATGGAGGATGCATCAAACACGGTTCAGATTTTAGTTGCGTGTGCGATGCAGGGCATATAGTTCAGTTCAATTAACTGTTTACGATAAGGAGGAACAAAACAAACGGGCAACCAGATGAAGGTGTGTGTGCGATGTACAACATACGGTTCCCTCGGATGAACTGTTTGTGATTAGGCAACACAAAAGAAACGGTCAGCCAGATCAAGATGTGTGCAATATACGGCATGCAGTTCACTCGGATGAACTGTTTGCGTTGAGACAAAAGAACAGAAACGGTTCAACTTAACAAGATGTGTCTGATACGCGGTAAACAGGTCTGTAATCGGAAACGTGTGCGAAGACCGATAACAACACAGACGATTGCTGCTAACAAGCCGTGTGTGTTGTGAGCAAACGATTGCTAGTATACAATTGTGAGTGATTGATGAAATCGTCACCGACGGGTTCCATTGTTTAGTCCGTGTGCGATGTGATTTTCTTTGTCCGCACAACATCTACGCTCTGTCTACAGAGCATCAACATATATACTTAAAAGACAACATTGCATAACCAAATTAAGCATACAATTACACAAGTGGCTACACACATAACATTTCCACACACCAAAGTAAGCAATTACATGCATACTAAACTAGGAGAAACGAGGATCTAATCATCTACTTATTGTTGCGAGGACGCTTGCCATTGCTCTGCTTCCGGCTGGATCCCTGGCCGTTTTGGGGAAGGAGGCACTTCCTCATGTCAACGATCCGCCAGTACATGTCGTAGCTCGTGTACGCCTCCTTGGCCGCGTACACGACGTGAGCTTGGTTGAGTTTCTCCATCCAGGCCGCGTGCCAGGCACGCTTGTCCTTGTTGCACAAATCCTTCATGTCTCTGTAGTAGGGGTCGATGATGGCCTCGGCGAGGAGAACCAGTGAGTCCTTCTCATTCTCCTTGCTGCCCCAGATCTTGTATTGGCCCTGGATGTCGATTCTGGCAGGCGATGCCCGAATTCTCGAGTGCCTTTACATCGTTGGTGATGTCCACCGTAGTGAACATGTAGTGGGGGTTGTTGACAAACCTGGCAAAAAGCTCGCAAGGCCTTGTGGCTAGGAAGTAGTGGTAGAAGAGGACGTGGTGGCGCATGCACATCTAGGCGATGGCGACCTTGGGACAAGACCCGGCACGAGCGCGGGTGTACTCGAGGTCGAACCCGACCACCTTGTACTTCTCCTCGGCAAGCAACAGCTCCATGATGTGGATGGAGTGCTCCACCCAGACCGGGTCGTTGGTGTACACCATCGAGTGGTCCATGAACCTTCTATGGGTGTCCACCACGGCACACATGGTGAACTGCTGCTGATCGTCGGCAGCCGCTCGGAGCGCCATTGGAGCCGCGCAGGATACCCTCTAAGAATTTCTCGTGGTGGGTGTGCTTCTTGCAATGGTGGGGCGCGATCGAAAGGTTGAAGAGACACAAGGGTTAAATGGCCGCTGTAATAAATAGGGGCCGACCGGCCTGTAATCGTCACGTCTTGTCACGACGTTCATAGCAGAGGATTCCAGTGCATGCTTGACAACACCGCACGGCACACGTGGGCTTGAAGAGGCACCAAATGTATCGTCGGTGAGCCTGTTCCCGCGCTACCGCGCTGTTTACCGCGCAAGCTTCCCGCCGGCTAGTTTGGCCACGCGTCGGCTAGAAGAGGGACAAATCGTGGGCGTTTATTGGCAAAAGGCTTTGTAAAAACAAAGTGTGTGGAATGACTTCGGTCATAAGTTTACCCGTGGGTTATGAGGTCAAAGTTACACAGTAGGGTGATGATGGACACTCGAGTGCGATAATTAATTCTGTGCTCTACATGGCACACGGTGGAAGAAACCAACTGTGTGCAATAATGTCGAAGATCGCAGTCGAGTTAGCTATACAGATCGTGTGCTGTGAGATCGATAAGGTAAACATATTTGGGAATGGTTAATAAAATCTAAGACCATTGCATATTAAGGTCAAAATAGTGCTACCAATATACGAGTCTCACGATGCCATTTCAACGATTGTACCACAAAATCTCAAAATATTACAAGGTTCAAATTCTAGATTTATATGGCTCAAATTCGAAGATTACAAGGTTCAAACTGATATGAGAAATGAAATTCAGCTCATCGGCTGCAAACGCTCGCGCTGATCCACTGAACATGGATATCAGAGAGGTTCAAACTAATATTACCACTTCTAAGTCTGGTTTCGAAACCTCACAATTTTTGCAAAGGGGTCAGCCACTGAGAAGTCATGTATGGGGTTGACACAATGACTTTCGATTACTCTGTTATCTGAAGTTCCAAAATGAAATTTAGCATTTTTGGAGCCTATTCCATTCTGCCGCAGGTGCCGGCGCTGATCAACAAACCATTCATTTTTGCGAAATACATGTAGGGCAAACCTCATTTCCTTCAGCACCCTTGCTCTGAGAACAAAGAACCTGGCGAATATAATCTCCGGTAAGGTCCCTCGGTAGGAGTTCAAAGTATTTTTTGAGAGATGCAGATCTAGGCATTCGACGTGATTGTTATATTGTATCACATTATCCACCACTGGGCCTAATCTTATCTGCAAAAGAAGAAAACGTGTTAGTGCCTACATGCAGTTTTGAACATTACTACAGGCCTATTTGGTTTGAAGGATTTGTAAAATGCACTAACATGCCATCTTCGATCTGGCATGACTAACATGGGCATTTGATTACATTCTATAAAAATGTAGCCTTCTTCACAAGAGGTTGGAGTGGATGAAAAGTTCCCCAAGAAAACTAGTACAGATGAATCCAAAGGAGAAATGCTTATTGATTGTAACGATATGGATCAAGCAACCAATATGGGGGGGGGCATGTATGTACTGGAATCCTCCAAAAGTATCCTTCAGAAATCGTAGTACATTGTCATTGTAAACTTGGAAAAAAGGTGTCACAAATTGAACTCCCTTATGGTTAACATTTAACAGGAAAGGAACATCACCTCGATATATAGCTTCTCCAGGCACGAAAAGCATCTCAGGAAACTGAAAACTTGCTCCAGGTTGGGGCTGATAGATTCTAGTGCCAAGACCTTCACTGTGCGCAGTTTCAGGGTCAAGCTTGTCGGAATCATTTTCTGAATGATAGACGAACAAACATCTTCAAAATTAGAAATAATGTTAATTTGTAGAAGAAGAGGTAGAAGGCGGCTATTGTACCTGAATGGGTGTGGATCCAATTACAAATTCGGAGTATTTGTCAGACGAGTAGCCCACCACTGTCAATTTTGGCGCAGAAATGACATTGATTCTTGTTGGACCTTCTTGATCAACTACAAGTAATCTCTCAAGTGTAGGTGTGTCCTCAATGACCATACCATGGTACACATCTTGTGATGTCTTCCTGCTGCACCAGCAACACACATAAATAGTCCGGAGAATCATGGAGATGATGTGGAAGGTACTCTACCCATTGATCGCCTGAAGGCGAAGGTACTCGAGTGCAGTACAACCACAGAGCAGGCGCTCCATGTCACCGTTTGAGAGGCAGACTGCGACGAGCTCGAGGTGCTTTAGTCGTGGTAGAATAAGAGCTAGCACGTCATTAAGGGTGGGGGGAATAGCAGTTCCTGAACTTGGCGACGCACAGCGTGGGCGCGAGGCGGGGTGCGGACGTTGGCAGCGACCGCATATTCCCATCATCAAAAGTGAGCTCCTCGAGCTGATCTAGGGCGGGGGATCGGAACCAGTCGTCAAGCTTGGCTCGGTCCTTGCCGTTGGAATGGAACTTGCCCATTCTAAGGCCTCTGGTTGGGCCAAGGTGACTACTGAGGATCTTGGAGAACGCATCCAAGCTTTTGCGATAGCCATGGCAGAGCTCGTGGGTGTCGATGAGGTCGAGAGGGCTGGACTTCCATAGGGGGCGCCATCGCCGGGAAAGGACGGTTTTCCGCGCCCCATATTTGATTGGGGGGGATGATTACTGTCAACATATCATCAGGGAGGCTGCTGATGAAGTCTAGGCCTGCTGGAGTCGCTTGTGGTTCTAGCTCGCCCCGCCTTCGCTTGTTGGCAGCCCGTTCTCCACCTCCAGAGTCTCCTTGTCAGCGGCGCTTTCTGATAGAAATGGGAGTACATGGAATATTTAGTTAAAATAGGGCAATAGAAAAGTGTATTGGTAACTAGAAGTTATTAGGTAGGAATATAGTAAGAAAGGGAATAACAGTTGGTTGCTT
This sequence comes from Aegilops tauschii subsp. strangulata, assembly GCF_002575655.3. Taxonomy (NCBI): domain Eukaryota; kingdom Viridiplantae; phylum Streptophyta; class Magnoliopsida; order Poales; family Poaceae; genus Aegilops; species Aegilops tauschii. The sequence continues at coordinate 316,511,767 of NC_053037.3, read as the reverse complement.
AAATACTACACAATTCATTTGATATTGCTGGGTAAGTCAACATGCAGATAGTTGAAAAGAAAACTTACTTCGAACAAAGTCTGAACGGATGATATCGTTGGGGAAGTTACCATATATCTCATGACCAGGCCCTTTTATGTGCAGTGCAATTCCAGTGCCAGCTTGCAGTTCATAAAACTTAGCAATTTCTCTCCAAAAGCCAGTGCCAAAATAGGGGTCACCACGTTCATCAAGTCTTACAGTAGCAATGATTGTAAATCCATGGTTTGTGTGCAGCATGACATCCCTGCAGTCTTGATTTATGTAAAGAGAAAGATTGTGCACTACAGATTCTGTTGCATAGCAAGGGACGCGCTGCAGAAAATGGTAGGATTGTCAAAGAAAATATGGTAACATGCAAATATGGGCCCAAATTGAAAGAACTGTACAGCAGTCGAAATCGAAGGACAAAAATATATAATTAAACAGATAGGGTAAATATGATGTCATGGAAATATGAGAGTAATCGAAAGAACAATACATCATTAATTTCCTAATATAGAAAGAAGAGGGGAAAAATCCCTTTGACGTATATGGTGCATGTGGCACCTTTTATCCAAATGTAGTAATAATTAGAATATGTTCAGGAAAGTAGGCCATGCCAACCGATTTAGGGTGAGATTGAACATATCGCGCGCATCCTCAAGTCATCTGGTACGGTGAGATGGAATGTCTGGCGGAGGCCGCAAGGTCCTGATGTGTCCGCGCATTGTACACTCTATGAAAGAAAGAAAACCCTCAAATCAGCTCGAATAAAAATGAATTCACGGCGATTTTGGCCGGATGATTAAAGGAGGCAGATGAACTGGGATAAGAGATGAGATAATATCTAATTAAATAAGTTACCTTGTTGTCCATGAGAAAGAACCCTCAGTACGGCAGATTCCCCAACTGAGCGGAGCTGGGTCGACCGCGAGCAGCGTCGAGAAAGTCGATGGCGATAGGCAGCAGCAAGCGAAAGTGGCGAAATGCGCTGGGCTTTGCCGGCAGCCTGGCGGCGGCAGGCGTCGAGCTAAGTGTTTGCCGCCGCGATAGGCGGTGCCATGCATAGACGCGGAGGAGCTTGTGCAGGTGTGAATGGGGACCGGAGGGGGTGTGGGCGGGGTGAGGGTTTTTTTTTTGACGTGGGGATGGCGAGGGTTTTATTTTTTATTTTTTGAATTGGGTGGTGAGGGTTTTCTGTCCCACAAAGAATTTTGGAGGCGACGGTTTGCTAGAGCCAACCGTGTGTGATTGATGCAACAGGCAAAATGAAAGTCATTGCACACGGTTCCAATTTTGGGAACCGTGTGTAATTGACGTACTACCTCCATCCTAGTTTATTGGTCCCCTTTGTAATTTTTACCAAATTTTGACGAAATATTTAACTAAGAAATGTTTATGCATGTCACCAAAAATTATATCATTGAACACTATGCTCAAATACCCATCCAACGATATAATTTTTCCTGACCTACACTAACATTTTGTTAGTTAAACCTTTGGTCAAAATTTAACACAAATTACAAAGGGGACCAATAAACCAAGACTGAGGTAGAATCCATCATCCGAACTGATTGCATCCATATCCCACAGGTAGACATAAGTAAACATAGATTAAAACATACTCAGACATAGATAATAAGCGTACATGTACACAAGCATAGTTCAACCATAAGTACATAGTTCAACCGTCATTAAGCATATACTCAAGCATACATAGTTCGGTCCCACATCTCATCTCACATGCCGGCACGATCCTGAAGCTTCTCCAGGTACTCGGCGTACACACCGTGCGCCACCCTGCGAGAATACTTCTGCTTGAAGGAGCCAACGGTCCGTCCTCTTGCATGCACTAGAACACTTACATACGCGTCATGAATCTTGTTGTTGCAAAATGGGCATCAATAGCCGCCGTTCCACGTCCTAATACGTCTGTTATGCATTCCCGCATAAAGCTCCCTCAGGATTTGCCTCTTGTACCTCCTCTGGACATCTTCATCCTCGCTGTCCACATCGTCAGACAGCACCTATACAAATAGTAAAACAAATTTGGCATCAAATCAATGATTACATGCCGTTGATACGTCTCCAATGTATCTGTAATTTTTGATTGTTCCATGCTATTATGTTATCCATCTAGGATGTTTTATATGCATTTATATGCTATTTTATATGATTTTTGGGACTAACCTATTAACCTAGAGCCCAGTGCAAGTTTTTGTTTTTTTCCTTGTTTTTGAGTATTGCAGAAAAGGAATACCAAACGGAGTCCAATTCACGTGCCAATTTTTGATGATTTTTTATGGACCAAAAGAAGTCCCCCGAAGTAAAAGAGTTGGGCCAGAAGAGTCCCGGGCCGTCCACGAGGGTGGGGGGTGTTTCCTACCCCCTGGGCGCGTCCCCCTATCTCGTGGACGACTCGGAGACCCCCCTGACGTGAGACCTATGCCAAAAATTCCTATAAACACAGAAACCTCCAAAAAATAACCTAGATCGGAAGTTCCGCCGCCGCAAGCCTCTGTAGCCACCAAAAACCAATCGGGACCCTATTCCGGCACCCTGCCGGAGGGGGGATCCCTCACCGATGGCCATCTTCATCACCCCGGCGCTCTCCATGACGAGGAGGGAGTAGTTCACCCTCGGGGCTGAGTGTATGTACCAGTAGCTATGTGTTTGATCTCTCTCTCTCTCTCTCTCTCTCTCTCTCTCTCTCTCTCTCTCGTGTTCTTGATTCGACACGATCTTGATGTATCACGTGCTTTGCTATTATAGTTGGATCTTATGATGTTTCTCCCCCTCTACTCTCTTGTAATGGATTGAGTTTTCCCTTTTGAAGTTATCTTATCAGATTGAGTCTTTAAGGATTTGAGAACACTTGATGTATGTCTTGCATGTGCTTATCTGTGGTGACAATGGGATATTCACGTGATCTACTTGATGTATGTTTTGGTGATCAACTTGCGGGTTCAGTGAACTTGTGAACTTATGCATAGGGGTTGGCACACGTTTTCGTCTTGACTCTCCGGTAGAAACTTTGGGGCACTCTTTGAAGTTCTTTATGTTGGTTGAATAGATGAATCTGAGATTGTGTGATGCATATCGTATAATCATACCCACGGATACTTGAGGCGACATTGGAGTATCTAGGTGACATTAGGGTTTTGGTTGATTTGTGTCTTAAGGTGTTATTCTAGTACGAACTCTAGGATAGATCGAATGGAAAGAATAGCTTCGTGTTATTTTACTACAGACTCTTGAATAGATCGATCAGAAAGAATAATTTTGAGGTGGTTTCGTACCCTACAATAATCTCTTCGTTTGTTCTCCGCTATTAGTGACTTTGGAGTGACTCTTTGTTGCATGTTGAGGGATTGTTATATGATCTAATTATGTTATTATTGTTGAGAGAACTTGCAGTAGTGAAAGTATGAACCCTAGGCCTGTTTCCTAGCATTGCAATACCGTTACGCTCCCTTTCATCGCTTGTTACCTTGTTGTTTTTATATTTTCAGATTACAAAAACCTATATCTACCATCCATATTGCACTTGTATCACCATCTCTTCGCCGAACTAGTGCACCTATACAATTTACCATTGTATTGGGTGTGTTGGGGACACAAGAGACTCTTTGTTATTTGGTTGCAGGGTTGTTTGAGAGAGACCATCTTCATCCTACGCCTCCCACGAATTGATAAACCTTAGGTCATCCACTTGAGGGAAATTTGCTACTGTCTTACAAACCTCTGCACTTGGAGGGCCAACACCGTCTACAAGAAGAAGGTTGCATAGTAGACATCAAGCAATTTCTGGCGCCATTGCCGGTGAGGTTAGTGATTCAAGGTATATCTGTAGATCTTGCAATCGAATCTTTTTGTTTCTTGTTTTATCACTAGTTTAGTCTATAAAAGAAAACTACAAAAAAATGGAATTGAGGGTGCCTCATATGCTTCATCTTTTTAATATCTTTCGTGAAAATCATGGGAAGGAAAATTGTGCTCAAGTACCAGAAGAAGAATTACATAGAATGATTGGCATAAAATATGTGAATGATGAGCATGATTCCAATGTTGTTAGTATGAATTCTTTGAATACCCATGATGCTAATGATATGCAAAGCCACAAGCTTGGGGATGCTATGTTTGATGAAGATGATATGTTTAGTCCCCCAAGTTTTGATGAGAAAATTTATTATGATGAAAGCGTGCCTCCTATTTATGATGATTATTGTGATGACACATATGCTATAAAGAATAATGATACCCATGAAACTTGTCATCATGATTTTAATTTTCAATTGGATTATGCTTCACATGATAGTTATTTTGTTGAGTTTGCTCCCACTACTATTCATGAGAAGAAATTTGCTTATGTAGAGAGTAATAAAAATTATATGCTTGTAGATCATGAAAAGAATGCTTTATGTGATGGTTATATTGTTGAATTCATTCATGATGCTACTAAAATTTATTATGAGGGAGGAACATATGCTTGTAGGAATTGCAATAATATCAAGTTTCCTCTCTATGTGCTTAAAGTTTTGAAGTTATGCTTGTTTTGCCTTCCTATGCTAGTTGATTATTGTTCCCATAATTTGTTTGCTCACAAAATCCCTATGCATAGGAGGTGGGTTAGAATTAAATGTGCTAGTCATATTCTTCATGATGCTCTCTTTATGTTTCAATTCTTATCTTTTATGTGAGCATCATTGAAATCATCATGCCTAGCTAAAAGGCATTAAAGAAAAGCGCTTGTTGGGAGACCACCCAATATTTACCTTTACTATTTTTGTGTGTTCACATGATTATGCTACTATAGTAATCATGTTCTATAGATTTTGTTTCAATAAAGTGCCAAGTAGAACCTTTAGGATAGGTTACGGTGATAGTTGTGTTGATCCTGCTGAAAATCAAAAACTTTTGCGCCCAGTAAATTAGTTTTGATAATTCATAGAAACGTGATTTTGATCTGATTCTTTCTGCTCTGGATTGGTACACAAATTTCTTAGGTTTTCCTAATTTGGTAGAATTTTGGGAGTTACATAAGTATGGAAAGTTACCAGATTACTACAGACTGTTCAGTTTTTGACAGATTCTGTTTTCTATGTGTTGTTTGCTTATTTTGATGAATCTATGAGTAGTATCGGATGGTATGAACCATAGAGAAGTTGGAATACAATATATATTACACCAATATGAATTTATAATGAGTTCACAACAGTACCTAAGTGGTGGTTTATTTTCTTATACTAACGGGGCTTACGAGTTTTCTATTGAGTTTTGTGTTGTGAAGTTTTCAAGTTCCGGGTAAAGATTCGATGGACTGTGGAATAAGGAGTGGCAAGAGCCTAAGCTTGGGGATTCCCAAGGCACCCCAAGGTAATACTCAAGGACAACCAAGAGCCTAAGCTTGGGGATGCCCCGGATGGCATCCTCTCTTTCGTCTTCGTTCATCGGTAACTTTACTTGGAGCTATATTTTTATTCACCACATGATATGTGTTTTGCTTGGAGCATCATTTTATTTTCTTTTGTTTTGCTTGCTGTTTGAATAATATCCCAATATCTGAAATTCTTAAATGTTAGAGAGTCTTCACATAGTTGCATAATTATTCGACTACTCATTGATCTTCACTTATATCTTTCGGAGTAGTTTGTCATTTGCTCTAGTGCTTCACTTATATCCTTTTAGAGCACGGCGGTGGTTTTATATTGAAGAAATAGATGAACTCTCATGCTTCACTTATATTATTTTGAGAGTCTTTTAGAACAGCATGGTAATTTTCTTTGGCTATAAAATTAGTCCTAATATGATAGGCATCCAAGATGGGTATAATAAAAACTTTCATATAAAATGCATTAAATACTATGAGAAGTTTGATACTTGATAGTTGTTTTGAGATATAAAGATGGTAATATTAGAGTCGTGCTAGTTGAGTAATTGTGGAATTGAGAAATACTTGTGTTGAGGTTTGCAAGTCCCGTAGCATGCACGTATGGTAAACGTTGTGTGACAAATTTGAAGCATGAGGTGTTCTTTGATTGCTTTCCTTATGAGTGGCGGTCGGGGACGAGCGATGGTCTTTTCCTACCAATCTATCCCCCTAGGAGCATGCACGTAGTGCTTGGTTTTGATGACTGGTAGATTTTTGCAATAAGTATGTGAGTTCTTTATGACTAATGTTGAGTCCATGGATTATACGCACTCTCACCCTTCCATCGTTGCTAGCCTCCTCGGTACCGTGCATTGCCCTTTCTCACCTCGAGAGTTGGTGCAAACTTCGTCGGTGCATCCAAACCCCGTGATATGATACGCTCTATCACACATAAGCCTCCTTATATCTTCCTCAAAACAGCCACCATACCTACCTATTATGGCATTTCCATAGCCATTCCGAGATATATTGCCATGCAACTTTCCACCGTTCCATTTATTATGACACGCTCCATCATTATCATATTGCTTTGCATGATCATGTAGTTGACATTGTATTTTTGGCAAAGCCACCTTCACAATTCTTTCATACATGTCACTCTTGATTCATTGCACATCGCGGTACACCGCCGGAGGCATTCACATAGTCATATTTTGTTCTAAGTATCGAGTTGTAATTCTTGAGTTGTAAGTAAATAAAAGTGTGATGATTTTCATTATTAGAGCATTGTTCCATGTGAGGAAAGGATGATGGAGACTATGATTCCCCCACAAGTCGGGATGAGACTCCGGACGAAAAATAAAAAAAATAAAAAAAGAGGCCAAAGAAGCCCAAATAAAAAAAGAGGCCATAAAAAAAGAGAAGGCCCAAATAAAAAAATGAGAGAAAAAGAGAGAAGGGGCAATGTTACTATCCTTTTTCCACACTTGTGCTTCAAAGTAGCACCATGATCTTCATGATAGAGAGTCTCTTATTTTGTCACTTTCATATACTAGTGGGAATTTTTCATTATAGAACTTGGCTTGTATATTCCAATGATGGGCTTCCTCAATATGCCCTAGGTCTTAGTGAGCAAGCAAGTGGGATGCACACCCACTTAGTTTCTTTTGTTGAGCTTTCATATATTTATAGCTCTAGTGCATCCGTTGCATGGCAATCCCTACTCCTTGCATTGACATCAATTGATGGGCATCTCCATAGCCCGTTGATTAGCCGCGTCAATGTGAGACTTTCTCCTTTTTTGTCTTCTCACACAACCTCCATCATCATATTCTATTCCACCCATAGTGCTATGTCCATGGCTCGCGCTCATATATTGCGTGAAAGTTGAAAGAGTTTGAAAAGGCTAAGTATGAACAATTGCTTGGCTTGTCATCGGGGTTGTGCATGATGGGAGAATTTTGTGTGACGAAAATGAAGCATGGCCAAACTATATGACCTTTGGCTATGTTATTTTGAGAAGACATAATTTCTTGGTTAGTATGCTTGAAGTATTATTATTTTATGTCAATATTAAACTTTTGTCTTGAATCTTTTGGATCTGTACATTCATGCCACAATAAAAAAATACATTGAAAATTATGTTAGGTCGCATTCCACATCAAAAATTCTGTTTTTATCATTTACCTACTCGAGGACGAGCAGGAATTAAGCTTGGGGATGCTGATACGTCTCCAACGTATCTATAATTTTTGATTGTTCCACGCTATTATATTATCCATCTAGGATGTTTCATATGCATTTATATGCTATTTTATATGATTTTTGGGACTAACCTATTAACCTAGAGCCCAGTGCTAGTTTCTGTTTTTCCTTGTTTTTGAGTATCGGAGAAAAGGAATACCAAACGGAGTCCAATTGACGTGCCAATTTTTGATGATTTTTTATGGACCAAAAGAAGCCCCTGGAGTAAAAGAGTTGGGCCAGAAGAGTCCCGGGTCATCCACGAGGGTGGGGGCACGCCCTACCCCCTGGGCGCGTCCCCCTATCTCGTGGATGACTCGGAGACCCCCCCTGACGTGAGTCCTACGCCAAAAAATCCAATAAATACAGAAACCTCCAGAAAATAACCTAGATCGGGAGTTCCGCCACCGCAAGCCTCTGTAGCCACCAAAAACCAATCGAAACCCTGTTCCGGCACCCTACCGGAGGGGGGATCCCTCACCGGTGGCCATCTTCATCATCCCGGTGCTCTCCATGATGAGGAGGGAGTAGTTCACCCTCGGGGCTGAGGGTATGTACCAGTACCTATGTGTTTGATCTCTCTCTCTCTCTCTCTCTCGTGTTCTTGATTCGACACGATCTTGATGTATCGCGAGCCTTGCTATTATAGTTGGATCTTATGATGTTTCTCCCCCTCTACTCTCTTGTAATGGATTGAGTTTCCCCTTTGAAGTTATCTTATCAGATTGAGTCTTTAAGGATTTGAGAACACTTGATGTATGTCTTGCATGTGCTTATCTGTGGTGACAATGGGATATTCACGTGATCTACTTGATGTATGTTTTGGTGATCAACTTGGGGGTTCAGTGACCTTGTGAACTTATGCATAGGGGTTGGCACACGTTTTCGTCTTGACTCTCCAGTAGAAACTTTGGGCCACTCTTTGATGTGTTGGTTGAATAGATGAATCTGAGATTGTGTGATGCATATCGTATAATCATACCCACGGATACTTGAGGTGACATTGGAGTATCTAGGTGACATTAGGATTTTGGTTGATTTGTGTCTTAAGGTGTTATTCTAGTACGAATTCTAGGATAGATCGAACGGAAAGAATAGCTTCGTGTTATTTTACTACGGACTCTTGAATAGATCGATCAGAAAGAATAATTTTGAGGTGGTTTCGTACCCTACAATAATCTCTTCGTTTGTTCTCCGCTATTAGTGACTTTGGAGTGACTCTTTGTTGCATGTTGAGGGATTGTTATATGATCTAATTATGTTATTATTGTTGAGAGAACTTGCAGTAGTGAAAGTATGAACCCTAGGCCTGTTTCCTAGCATTGCAATACCGTTACGCTCCCTTTCATCGCTTGTTACCTTGTTGTTTTTATATTTTCAGATTACAAAAACCTATATCTACCATCCATATTACACTTGTATCACCATATCTTCGCTGAACTAGTGCACCTATACAATTTACCATTGTATTGGGTGTGTTGGGGACACAAGAGACTCTTTGTTATTTGGTTGCAGGGTTGTTTGAGAGAGACCATCTTCATCCTACGCCTCCCACGGATTGATAAACCTTAGGTCATCCACTTGAGGGAAATTTTCTACTGTCCTACAAATCTCTGCACTTGGAGGCCCAACAACATCTACAAGAAGAAGGTTGCGTAGTAGACATCAGCCGTGAAGTAGGATGAGGAATTTATGACTATTTATTTATACATATCCAGATATTATGGTTTGATTTTTAAGCACAGTCGTCTATGTATAGACCAATCTTGAAGAAAATAATGGCACAAACATATGTAGATCATTCAAAATCAATTGTCAAGTCCTGGCTAGGAATTATTAGCACGAACACTAATCCTAGTCGGATTACTAGCAGAAATCATTTGCACAGATGAAACAACTAATCACTTATCACTTGTACCATTCAAACAATCAATACACTACACGGATCTAACGAAACTTACTCAGATTTCATGGATTGGGAGAACATAACCATAGGATTTCTATTCCAAAAAGGGGATGCAGGAGTAACCAGAGAAACCCTATGATCTATTTGACACATAAATGGGTATAGATGTCTAACCAGATGTCCGTCGTCGTCGTCGGAATCGTCGCCAGGGTCGTCACCAGAGTTGGTGTGGAACTCCGCCTCCGGCTGTGGAAGCTCGACGCCGTCGACGATGTCAGGGTGCAGCGATAACTCGCCGGCGGTGACGGTAACCTCTGTCTCCATCTCCACGCCGTGCTCCGGTGCTTTAGCAGCCCCGGCATCGCCACTCCCTCTGTTAGGGCGCTTCGGCGGCATCCTCATACACTGATGGCTTTGAGGACTGAGAGCGGTGTCGAGGATGCAAGCGGAGAGAGAGGATTGTGTGTGTGGCGAGGATGGGGGATGCGACCGCTCGGGCGCACCATTAATATGGAGTAGTGGGAGTTGTGGGAGAGAGGCGGGCGGCGGTCAAACCGATGGCTCGCCTCCCGGTGAGCCTGCGCACCGGACTGCTGGCATGCCTACCAAAATTTCACATAGCTACTCACACGCCTTCCGATGACACTGCACAGCGAGCACGCCTCCGTCAATTCACACACCTGCACGCACGCCTCCCGGTCTGCCTGCGCGGGCGACTACTCGCATGCGTCCCGTCAACTCACGCCTGCTCGCACGTCACACGGGTTACGCGGCGGCACGTATATTGTTTTTCTATTTGGATGATTAATGCTACCACTTTCTTGCTTAACCGAAGCATGGCACATATCCGTTGTTGGTCTAACGCTCACGGTTCGAATAAATAATTCGTTTGGGATATTGGTTCCCAATTATTAATAATCTCCCGTTTGTAATTAGATAAAGATTACATCAAAATTGGTCTCAAATTTGACAAAAAAGTACAATGCCACTTTGTATTGGTGTCCATATGACAACACGATAAGTTTCATGAGCTTCAAATAAGTTTTGGATGTACAAGAATTTAAAAATAAAGATTCTCAATGTTTGAAATTTGTTGCAGGGGAGTAAACATGCACCCAGTGAGACACATGTGTTTTTGCAATCCATTTAGGTGCACTGTCACATGTGCATGTAGCTCAAATTTGATTTTTGCACATTATACCCATAGAAAATCAATCAATTAATGTACTAAAACGTCTTAATGATCTCTGTGATTTTTTTGAAATTAAAATGTCCCTCCTTTGGTAACATATGTTCACCGCGGGATAATTAATTTAACATGCATCATAGTTGCGGTGGATTCGCGGTGTGTGTGTGGGTGTGTGCGTCTGGGGGTGGCGGGTGGCTCGCAGTACACTACGAGTTGTGAGCCACCATGTGGGTTGGCCGTTTTATTAGGTAGGCCGGTGCCACATTAGATTCGTGAATTCGTTATTTAAAACATTACACAACCCTTTCATACATACATGTTTTCGCCACATGCAGTCGATGATTGTCCTACACGACAGTCAATACTCGCGTGTGACGCTTTCTGTGGGCCCGCGAGGTCGTCGTCCATCACTTTGACGAACAGCTGGCAGTGAGGTTAATTTGACCAGCAAGGTAGAATCTTTTTTGTTTGTGTTATGGTGGTATATAGTATGCGTCGAAGAGGTGGGAGGGGACTAGCATATATACTATACATACGCGTCCGTGAACAAGTACACCTCACTCAGTGTCGGGACTTTTCGGTTTCCGAGGCACGTGCCACATCAAAATTGTGAAATTGGCTATTCAAACATCACACAACACCTCTTTAGGACACATGCATGCACGCGGTGGTTATCCTAGCTAGGACACTCACGTGTGACGCTTCCATCTATGGGCCCATGAGGCCATCGTCGATGCATGCATGCATCACTTTGACCTACATCGGGAGAGGTTAATTAATTTCACCATCGATGAGGATTCTTTTGGGTTGTACATATTATGGCAGGAGCATATAATATGCGATGAAGAGGGGGGAAGGGGACCATCATATGTAGTACGCTTCATGAACCTCGCTCTGTGTGGGTGCATGGTTTAAGGTTTTTGAGGCATGTGGCACATCAAAGTTGTGCATTTTTGGTATTCAACATATATATTTTGGCCCACATGCAAAGCGGTGGTGGTTGTCCTCTCGCACCCACTTAAGCGGTTATCAGCGATATCGATGCTTTTCATCTGTGGGCCCGCTTGGTCTACTTTTTGCCTGACAACACAAGAGAGGTTAATTTGACTTAGGAGGGGATTATTATTTTTGCTTGTAATACGGTATATATATAGGTCATGCATGCTATGGGATGACACGCATGATACAGTTTGAGCACACACAGATGCATGTGTACGCATGAATCCCTCCCATCGAGTCGAAGTGGCTAGTACAACGACACGTCATGAACCGATCTCGCTCTGTGTGGGGAGCTAGTGTATGATTTTTGACGCACGCACCACATCAATGTTGTGAAATGGTATTCAAACATGCATGCACGCATCACCTCCATACATATGCATGTAGTGGTTGCCTTCGAACGGTACACTCCCTCGCGTGGTTATCGGCAACAAGCCTATATATTCGTGGGCCCGTGTGGACATCCATGATCACCTTGACCGACAACAAGATAGATTACCATGGCGGATTCTTCATTTGGTTCGTGTTATCATAGTATAGGTCATGGTGAGATTCAGACCTAATTAAGTTTGAGCGCATATACTATGCACGCATGCATGCATGAATCCCCGTCGCTGGCTTGAAGTGTGGTGTAACATACATATGCATCGTCAACCTAACCCTCACTCAGTGTGGGGATTTATAGTTCGAAATCACGGTGCCACATCAAAGTTGTTCCATTGTTACTCAAAAACACACCTCTCCATACATATGTTTGGGCCACACGCATGCAGTGGTTGTCTTCGAGGACTAGCTACTTGTGTGATTATTGGCGAGCTAGCCCATCTCCGGGGTCGCATGGACGGCCATCGCTTTGACGAACAACAAGAGAGAGGTTGTACGACCAAGTTGGATTATTCTTGGTCCATTTTACGATCCATCTTGGTGAGAGATGCCTCTCTGGCCCGCCGACTGAAAGTGTGTGTGTGGGGGGCTGCTACTTCGCACTTTGCTAGGTGAACCTCGGTGGGGGCATATGCATTCATAGCTTAGGATTCCCTTCGTGGAGACACGAGGGGGGGTGCTGCTAGCTGCAACTTTGCACTTTGCTAGGTGAACCTCGGTTGGGGGGTGGCATGCATTCATGGCTTAGGATTCCCTTCGTGCCGACACGAGGGAGGGGGGCTGCTAGCTACTTCGCACTTTGGTAGGTGAACCTCGGTTGGGGGGGGGCACGCATTCATAGCTTAGGATTCCCTTCGTGCCGACACGAGGGAGGGGGGCTGCTAGCTACTTCGCACTTTGCTAGGTGAACCTCGGTTGGGGGGAGCATGCATTCATAGCTTAGGATTCCCTTCGTGCCGACACAAGGGAGGGGCCTGCTACCTACTTCACACTTTGGTAGGTGAACCTCGGTTGGGGTGGAGGGGGATGCATTCATAGCTTAGGACTCCCTTCGTGCCAACACGAGGGGTGGGGGTGGGGGCAAGCAATACCGCGCGCTTTGCAAGATAGGTGCCACATCGAAGTTGCATTTGGTATTTGAAAATCAAACCACCCTTTTCATACATAAATTTGGTCCACATGCAAGTGTGTTCGTGTTCTGACCCTCTCCCGCGTCATTTTTTGCCAAATTTATGAACATTAGACAAGTCGGATGACGCAACAGACACGGTTCACTCAAACTAACCGTGTGCCACGCCGGTGCCCCTGTCACGCACACATCCGCACAGTACATTGGGCTCCACGAGGCTTCCCCTCTCAAAAATATCTACCTTCCTGCAGCTTTTTCTATTTGATAACACACGGTTACTGTGTTTCGACCGTGTTGGATGTTTCTTGTCCCCAATCCCGCCTGCATCCCTAGAAAATATCTTCCCGCCTCGAGGGTTTTGTCTGTTTCATAACACACGGTTGTTATATCCGGACCGTGTGCGATGTTTCTTGTTCCCAATCCCGCCTGCATCCCTCAAAAATATCTACCAGGCTCAAGGGTTTTTCTATTTCATAACACATGGTTGTTATCTCTGGACCGTGTGCGATGCACCTCATCAAAATTTTCAATAGCCCCGGCATTTCACTCCAGTGTTTAACTCCCGCGTAGTAAAATTTCCAGTACCCGTGTCATTTCCTCAAACACCCCCCTCCACACACACACACACACACACCCTCCCTCGCTCGAAACCCTAGCAAGGTCCCCGCCGCCGCTGCCGCCGCAAGGCCTCCCTTGTCAACATCTGCCGGTTTGCCCGTGCAGCTTACCCACCGATCTCCATACCCAGGCCGCCCAGAGTTTCTTGATGACGCCTGCCAAATGCCCCCTTTCCCACAGATCCCCATCCCCATCCCCCACTCCAGAGCGTTGCAACCTAAGCCCGGGTACGCTTCCCGTGGAGCTCGAGGAGAGACTGGCCCAAAAGAGGTGTATCGCGGTCTCTTCGCCCGACGTCGCTGAGGAAGCTGACGACCATTACTGGCGACAGGCACTCAAGCAACGGGCTAGAGTATGCGGGCATGTCTCGGCCGCCGGCTACGACATCGAGGTCATCGACAGCGACGGCCTGAGGTGGGCTATGTCATAGGTTAAGTGGCCCACCCCCAACCCCTCAGGTTCAACCACCGTCGATCTCATCCATGGCCCCGCCGCTGATCTCCTCTGGCTCGCTATCAACAATTTGCCATCCTACATCGCCATCGAGGCCCTTCTGTCATTTCTAAAGGACATGTTCTGCGACGCTGGCTTGGGATCCACAGCTTCCAAGTCAGACCTCATCGATGGCGACCACGAGGAGGGCACCCTCTTCGGCTCTTCCAAGGGGAAAGAGCCCATCCGCTCTTCCAAGGGGAAAGTGCCCGTCTGCGACATCAGGGAGGGCACCCTACAACCGTGCTCTTCCAAGGGGAAGGAGCCATCTGCGACAACATGTAGTGCACCCAGGGTCTGTGCTCTTCCCACGGGAATGAGCCCATCTGTGACAAGTGAGGAAACCCATGATTTGTTTTGCCATGCCTCTTCACAGGGGGAAACCCATGATTTCTTTTGTTGAGCCCCTTTTGTAGTATAGTGAGAATATGTCCGGTTTTAATTGCTATATCTGGTTGTTTGCAGTATGCCTTGTTTATTTCAGTTGTTCACAATGTGATGCTCTATATGTGCAATTATTTACTATGTAGTACATTTCATCAATCCAGTTTTAAACATACCGATAGGAATGCATATATTTGCTTGCTGTTAAGCCTGTTATATCTAGCATATGCCTCTTTTAAAGTTTTTTGATTGTTCGGTTGTTTGTAGTTAGCATATGTCCAGTTTCAAATGCTATCTTTGGTTGTTTGTAGTATGCCTTGTTTATTCCAGTTATTCACAACGTGATGTACTATATGTGCAAGTATGAACTGTGCAGTCCAATTTCATCACTACCAGTTTCAACAATACCACTATGAATGACTACATTTGGTTGCTACATCTTGTAGTTAACACACCTTTCCATTTTTATTTAACAATAACCAGTGTACTTAGACCGGCACAATACCAGTTTGAATGACTATGTTTGCTTGTTGTTAAATGTTAGGCCTGTTTTAGTTAACACACCTTTCCACTTGTTTTGCTTTACTAGCGTGCTTAAACCTGCACACTGAAGCTATCTTTTGGAGACTATTTTCTCTGCCATGGATAATTTTGGTTGATGTTTAGCCTGTTGTGCTTAACATGCTTCTCGATGTACCTACATAGGACAATATTGGGAACGACTGCTATTTTCCATCGAGGTTAGTTTCATCCCATGGCTTATATATGCTCACTGTTCAGGATATCGGTAGCTAGTACCATATAGGCCGGGGGCTGATAAGGGACTAATCAGTTAATCGGACTTTGAACTGAATATATCTGCAACCCATTTATCATTAGGTTAACTAGGGCCATATGTAATATATTTGAGGCTACATAGCAACATGCACTTTACTTAATGTCTAAATATGCAATCCTAGGCTACATAGCAACAAGGAAGAGTGTTACATTAATGTTCTGATGATGTCTAGATATACGTGGAAGAGCAGCAGCAACAACAACAACAACACAGCCCTGTTTGGATACTCAACTTAGCTAGAGGTTAGAGTTAGTTTCTAGCTCATGACTAACCCTGAACTAACTCCATCCAAAGAGTTGTTTGGATGGCAGGGTTAGATTGACAATAAATGCACTAGGAGAACTAGCTCCAATTAGCACCTCTTGGGTTGGATATTTTTTTGGGTGGGTGATAGATGCAACTAGCTCAAACTAGCCCTCATGTTTAGATATACTTTAGGGCTATTCGAGCCCGAACTAGCTCAAACTAACTGTAACCCATGGATACAACAGCAGTTAATCAGCCGATAATTTGTAAGAATGCACTAAACTCCTTTTGGCCCATAATATAAGATGTTAATTCATCTAATATGTGAGTATATTGGATGTTATAAGATATTATAAAAGAGTGTTGTACTACATCATTGTGCAATTGTTGTTTAGCTTCTAATATTAACTTGGTGCTTTTAGGTACATATGTCATTGGTAAAGATCCGCGCTTTGACCCTTTCTGCGTATGGGGCAATGAGATATCGATGAACCAGCATCAAGTGAGGAAGCTGATAAAGATTGTTAGTAAAATGGGTCCAAAGATGGAAATTAAAATATTTGTTTACACTTTATCCAAGACAACAGCAAACTGTAGGATGGTAAGTAAGAACTCTGCAACCTTCTTTTTACTGCCCATAATGAGTTATGTTAGTTGACAATGTCTGAATCTTTTTCCTTTGCAGTGGTTGCCAAAGCAGTTTACTCTAGATTACCTCTCAAACTACATGATTGGTGGGCATGCAAAGGTTAAAGTATTTCTACCAGAACACGATGATTATCTAGATGTTTTCATGAAGACCGTGAAGGATGGGCGGTCGGCCATCACAGGGGGTCGGACTAGAGTCGTGTGTGCCTTCTGCATGGAGGAGGGCACAATATGGGCATGCCGCTTCACCTTGTTCAGCAACCAGAATGTATTTCACCTCTTTCTTTACCGTCTTTAATAGTACAAGTATACAACTGTGGTTCATCATTCTTTATTTGGTTCTTATGTAATTCTTGAACATATGTACCTATGAATCGAATAATGCATTGGTTGTTTGAACCTGATGGATATGAATAAAGCTGTAGCATACATTCAAATTCAAATCCGGTACAATTTGAAATAGCAGCAATTAAATTCTGGTGAAATTACGCTCTCCAGGTCGTTACGGCACACACAGTTGGTAAAACACAAACATTTGTGATATACACCATAATCCGAGATGGTTCACAGAGAGGAAACGTGTGCAAGCATGCACACAGTTGCCATTTGCAAAGCGTGTGCGATGTCAGACAATATCACAAACGGTGCGGGCAAACTAAACATTTGTGTTAGTTGCCTTATCATACACGATTCGCAACCATGAACTGTTTCTGATGAAGTATGCATCGTAAACGTTGCACCATAGAATAGCGTGTACGATAGTTGTCGTGTACGACAATGTTACGACGGCCCGACGTTTCATAATCCTGTCCGACACTCGTACGACGATTAGCTAATCTTCTTAATTAGTTATCACATACGCTTTGGGAAAAGTGAATGTGTGTGATTGTATGCTTATCATACACGTTCTATAATAGTGAACCATTTGTGATGGGCCGCGCATCGTAAATGTAGCACCACAGAATATCGACTGCGATGGCAATGCGAGCACAAATGAGTAGGAGTACTGTAGGGTCCCTATCCCCGATGATTTCTGGGTCGTGTGGGAAGGACCCCCCTATCGCCGTCACTCACTAGGTGACGGTTCCAAATGCCGTCGTGGAATGGGGTTAAAAACCGTTTGTATAGCACCGACGCGCACCAGCGGTCCCTTCGCAGAGGGAAGTAGTGATTTGCAGAGGTGCCAGAGCTCAAGTTTTTAAAACAGAGATAAATGATATTTTGAGACATGCACCCTTCTCATTTACTTCACGACCATCTGTTATCAATATCTTCCATGCTAAGCACGCTAGTGGCGGTTCCCAAGCGATAAAAGTAAAGGTTTTGACTCCATTGGGAGTTTTTGTTTGATTATTTGTAAGATTTTTCTGTTTGCAGTTTGGGACTGGGCATCCCTATTACCGCCCTTTTATCGTGTGATGGCGAGTGAATAAACACTCGACCTGAGAATAACCCGCTTAGCATGGAAGATATCGACCACCTCCTTTCGTTCCATGAACGATCCAGACACACAAAAAGAATATTTATTAGAAGTTTTTAGAGGTGGCACATGCAAATTTACTTAGGACGGCAGGGTAATACCGTATATAGGTAGGTATGGTGGACTCATCTGGAATAACTTTGGGTTCAAGGTTTTTGATGCACAAGGAGAGTTCCCACTTAGTACAGGCGAAAGCTAGCAATTAGATTGAGAAGCGGACAGCTAGAGAGCAACAACGGTCATGAACATGCATTATGCATAAGTAACATTGGACACTAGCATGAGTAGGATATGAACACCATGAACATAAATATCATAGAGGCTATGTTGGTTTTGATTCAACTACATGCATGAACATGTGCCAAGTTGATGCGGAATGCTACTTAGCATAATTTTTTAATGTAACCCTCTTAATTGTGGTATGAATATTCAGATCCGAAAGATTCAAGACAAAAGTTTAATATTGACATAAAAGTAATAATACTTCAAGCATTAACTAAGCAATTATGTCTTCTCAAAATAACATGGCCAAAGCAAGTTCATCCCTACAAAATCATATAGTTTAGTCATGCTCCATTTTCGTCACACAAGAATGCTCTCATCATGCACAACCCCGATGACAAGCCAAGCAATTGTTTCATACTTTAGTAATCTCAAACTTTTTCAACCTTCACGCAATACATGAGCGTAATCCATGGATATAGCACTATGGGTGGAATAGAATATAATGATGGGGGTTATGTGGAGAAGACAAAAAAGGAGAAAGTCTCACATCAACGCGTCTAATCAACGGGCTATGGAGATGCCCATCGATTGATGTTAATGCAAGGAGTAGGGATTGCCATGCAACGGATGCACTAGAACTATAAATGCATAAGAGCTCAACAAAAGAAACTAAGTGGGTGTGCATCCAACTTGCTTGCTCACGAAGACCTAGGGCATTTGAGGAAGCCCATTGTTGGAATATACAAGCCAAGTTCTATAATGAAAAATTCCCACTAGTATATGAAAGTGACAAGACAAGAGACTCTCTATCATGAAGATCATGGTGCTACTTTGAAGCACAAGTGTGGGAAAAAAGGATAGTAGCATTGTCCCTTTTTCTTTTCTTTTTTGGGCCTTCTTTTTATTATTTGGCCTTTCTCTTTTTTTATTGGGACAATGCTCTATGAATGACGATCATCACACTTCTATTTATTTACAACTCAATGATTACAACTCGATACTAGAACAAGGTATGACTCTATATGAATGCCTCCGGCGGTATACCGGGATAGGCGATGAATCAAGAGTGACATGTATGAAAAATTATGAACGGTGGCTTTGCCACAAATACGATGTCAACTACATGATCATGCAAAGCAATATGACAATGATTATCGTGTCATGATAAACGGAACGGTGGAAAGTTGCATGGCAATATATCTCGGAATAGCTATGGAAATGCCATAATAGGTAGGTATGGTGGCTTTTTTGAGGAAGATATAAGGAGGTTTATGTGTGCCAGAGCGTATCATATCACGGGGTTTGGATGCACCGGCGAAGTTTGCACCAACTCTCAATGTGAGAAAGGGCAATGCACGGTACCGAAGAGGCTAGCAATGATGGAAGGGTAAGAGTGCGTATAATCCATGGACTCAACATTAGTCATAAAGAACTCACATACTTATTGCAAAAATCTACAAGTCATAAAAAACAAAGCATTACGCGCATGCTCCTAGGGGGATAGATTGGTAGGAAAAGACCATCGCTCGTCCCCGACCGCCACTCATAAGGAAGACAATCAAAGAACACCTCATGTTTCAAATTTGTTAAATAACGTTTACCATACGTGCATGCTACGGGACTTGCAAACTTCAACACAAGTATTTCTCAATTCCACAACTACTCAACTAGCACAACCTTAATATCACTACCTCCATATCTCAAAACAATCATCAAGCATCAAACTTCTCTTAGTATTCAGCACACTCATAAGAAATTTTTTACTAGTCTTGAATACCTAGCATATTAGGATTAATTTCCCAACTAAGCAAATTACCATGCTGTCGAAGACTCTCAAAATAATATAAGTGAAGCAGAGAGAATAATAGTTTCTATAAAACAAAACCACCGCCGTGCTCTTAAAGATATAAGTGAAGTACTAGAGCAAAAAACTATGTAGCTCAAAAGATATAAGCGAAGCGCAAAGAGTATTCTAATAAATTCCGAATCGTGTGTCTCTCTCCAAAGGTGTGTACAGAAAAGATGATTGTGGTCAACTAAAAAGCAAGACTCAAATCATACAAGACGCTCCAAGCAAAACACATATCATGTGGTGAATAAAAATATAGCTCCAAGTAAAGTTACCGATGGAGGTAGACGAAAGAGGGGATGCCTTCCGGGGCATCCCCAAGCTTTGGCTTTTTGGTGTCCTTAGATTATCTTGGGGTGCCATGGTCGTCCCCAAGCTTAGGCTCTTGCCACTCCTTGTTCTATAATCCATCAAATCTTTTACCCAAAACTTGAAAACTTCACAACACAAAACTTAACAGAAAATCTCATGAGCTCCGTTAGCGAAAGAAAACAAAATACCACTTCAAGTTACTGTAATGAACTCATTCTTTATTTATATTGGTGTTAAACATACTGTATTCCAACTTCTCTATGGTTTATAAACTATTTTACTAGCCATAGATTCATCAAAATAAGCAAACAACACACGAAAAACAGAATCTGTCAAAAACAGAACAGTCTGTAGTAATCTGTAACTAACGCAAACTTCTGGAACTCAAAAAATTCATCCAAAATAGGAAGACCTAGAAAATTTGTTTATTGATCATAAGAAATTGGAATCAATATTTTATCACGTTCTGGTGATTTTTAACAATTGTTTTTGTGAACAGAAAGTTTCTGGAATTTTCAGCAAGATCAAATAACTATCATCCAAGAAGATCCTATAGGTTTAACTTGGCACAAACACTAAATAAAACATAAAAAAAATCTACCCAGAGGCTAGATCAAATATTTATTCCTAAACAGAAGCAAAAAGCAAAAACCTAAAAATAAAATTGGGTTGCCTCCCAACAAGCGCTATCGTTTAACGCCCCTAGCTAGGCATAAAAGCGAGGATAGATCTAGGTATTGCCATCTTTGGTAGGCAATCCATAAGTGGCTCTTATAATAGATTCATATGGTAGTTTAATTTTCTTTCTAGGGAAGTGTTCCATGCCTTTCTTTAATGTAAATTGGAATCTAATATTTCCTTCCTTCATATCAGTAATTGCACCAATCGTTCTAAGGAAAGGTCTACCAAGAATAATAGGACATGAAGGATTGCAATCTATGTCAAGAACAATAAAATCTAAGGGCACATAGTTCCTATTTGAAACAATAAGAACATCATTAATTCTTCCCATAGGTTTCTTAATGGTGGAATCCGCAAGGTGCAAGTTTAAAGAACAATCATCAAAATCACGGAAACCTAGCAAATCGCATAAAGTTTTTGGAATCGTGGAAACACTTGCACCCAAATCACACAAAGCATAGCATTCATGATCTTTAATTTTAATTTTAATAGTAGGTTCCCACTCATCATAAAGTTTTCTAGGGATAGAAACTTCCAACTCAAGTTTTTTTCATAAGATTGCATCAAAGTATCAACGATATGTTTAGTAAAAGCTTTATTTTGGCTATAAGCATGAGGAGAATTTAGCACGGATTGCAACAAGGAAATACAATCTATCAAAGAGCAATTATCATAATTAAATTCCTTGAAATCCAAAAATAGTGGATTCATTAATATCTAGAGTTTTGATCTCTTCAATCCCACTTTTACCAATTTTAGCATCAAGATCTAAAAACTCCGAATTTTTGGAACGCCTTCTAGGTAAAGGTGGCTCATATTCAGTCCCATCATTATCAAGATTCATATTGGAAAACAAATATTTAATAGGGGACACATCAATAACTTTTAGATCTTCATCTTTATTTTCATAGAAACTAGAAGAACACGCTTTCACAAAGCAATCTTTCTTAGCACGCATCCTAGCGGTTCTTTATTTGCACTCATCAATGGAAATTCTCATGGCTTTGAGAGACTCATTGATATCATGCTTAGGTGTAATAGATCTAAGTTTCAAAGAATCAACATCAAGAGAAATTCTATCAACGTTCCTAGCCAATTCATCAACTTTAAGCAATTTTTCTTCAAGCAAAGCATTGAAATTCTTTCGCGAATTCATAAACTCTTTAACACTAGTCTCAAATTCAGAGGGTATCTTATTAACATTTCCATAAGAGTTGTTGTAGGAATTACCATAATTATTAGAGGAATTACTAGGATACGGTCTAGGATTAAAGTTTCCTCTATATGCGTTGTTACCAAAATTATTCCTACCAACAAAATTCACATCCATAGATTCGTTATTATTCTCAATCAAAGTAGACAAAGGCATATCATTAGGATCCGAAGAAACACTTTTAGTAGCAAATAATTTCATAAGTTCATCCATCTTTCCACTCAAAACATTAATTTCTTCTATCGCATGCACTTTTTTATTAGTAGATCTTTCGGTGTGCCATTGAGAATAATTAACCATAATATTATCTAGGAGTTTAGTAGCTTCTCCTAAAGTGATTTCCATAAAAGTGCCTCCCGCGGCTGAATCTAAAAGATTTCTAGAAGCAAAATTCAATCCGGCATAAATTTTTTGTATAATCATCCACAAAATCAAACCATGTGTAGGGCAATTACGTATCATTAATTTCATCCTCTCCCAAGCTTGTGCAACATGTTCATGATCAAGTTGCTTAAAATTCATAATATCGTTTCTAAGAGAGATGATTTTAGCGGGAGGAAAATACTTAGAGATAACAACATCTTTGCACTTATTCCAAGAATCAATACTGTTTTTAGGCAAAGACGAAAACCAAGCTTTAGCATGGTCTCTAAGCGAAAAAGGAAATAGCTCAATTTAACAATATCATTGTCCACATCTTTCTTCTTTTGCATATCACACAAATCAACGAAGCTATTTAGATGGGTAGCGACATCTTCACTAGGAAGGCCGGTGAATTGATCTTTCATGACAAGATTCAACAAAGCAACATTAATTTCACAAGACTCAGTATCGGTAAGAGGAGCAATCGGAGTGCTAAGAAAATCATTGTTGTTGGTATTGGTAAAGTCCCACAATTTAGTATTATCTTGAGCCATCGTGACAAGCAAGCAATCCAACACGCGAGCAAACAAGAAGCAAGCGAAAAAAGAGGCGAACGAAAAAGAGAGGGCAAATAAAACGGCAAGGGTGAAGTGGGGGAGAGGAAAACGAGAGGCAAATGGCAAATAATGTAATGCGAGGGAGATGAGTTTGTGATGGGTACTTGGTATGTCTTGACTTGACTTAGCGTAGATCTCCCCGGCAACGGCTCCAGAAATCCTTCTTGCTACCTCTTTAGCACTGCGTTGGTTTTCCCTTGAAGAGGAAAGGGTGATGCAGTAAAGTAGCGTAAGTATTTCCCTCAGTTTTTGAGAACCAAGGTATCAATCCAGTAGGAGACCACGCACAAGTCCCTCGCACCTACACAAACAAACAAGAACCTCGCAACCAACGCGATAAAGGGGTTGTCAATCCCTCAACGGTCACTTACGAGAGTGAGATCTGATAGATATGATAAGATAATATTTTTGGTATTTTTTATGATAAAGATGCAAAGTAAAATAAAGTAAAATAAACGGCAATAAAAATAGCTAAGTGTTGGAAGTAGACCCGGGGGCCATAGGTTTCACTAGTGGCTTCTCTCAAGAGCATAAGTATTACGGTGGGTGAACAAATTACTGTTGAGCAATTGATAGAATTGAGCATAGTTATGAGAATATCTAGGTATGCTTATGTATATAGGCATCATGTCCGTGACAAGTAGACCGACTCCTGCCTGCATCTACTACTATTACTCCACACATCGACCACTATCCAGCATGCATCTAGAGTATTAAGTTCAAAAGAACAGAGTAATGCTTTAAGTAAGATGACAAGATGTAGAGGGATAAACTCATGAAATATGATATAAACCCCATCTTGTTATCCTCGATGGCAACAATACAATACGTGCCTTGCTGCGCCTGCTGTCACTGGGAAAGGACACCGCAAGATTGAACCCAAAGCTAAGCACTTCTCCCATTGCAAGAAAGATCAATCTAGTAGGCCAAACCAAACTGATAATTCGAAGAGACTTGCAAAGATAACCAATCATACATAAAAGAATTCAGAGGAGATTCAAATATTGTTCATAGATAAACTTGAACACAAACCCACAATTCATCGGTCTCAACAAACAAACCGCAAAAGAAGATTACATCGAATAGATCTCCAAGAAGATCGAGGAGAACATGGTATTGAGATCCAAAAAGAGAGAAGAAGCCATCTAGCTAATAACTATGGACCCGGAGGTCTGAGGTAAACTACTCACACATCATCGGAGGGGCTATGGTGTTGATGTAGAAGCCCTCCGTGATCAATGCCCCCTCCGGCAGGACGCCGGAAAAGGCCCCAAGATGGGATTTCATGGGTATAGAAGGTTGCGGCAGTGGAATTAGGTTTTTGTGGATGCTTCTGTTGGTTTGGGGGTACGTAGGTATATATAGGAGGAAGAAGTACGTCGGTGGAGCAACGTGGGCCCCATGAGGGTGGAGGGCGCGCCTGGGGGGTAGGCGCACCCCCTACCTCGTGCTCTCCTGGTTGCTTTCTTGACGTAGGGTCCAAGTCCTCTGGATCACGTTCGTTCCAAAAATCACGTTCCCGAAGGTTTCATTCCTTTTGGACTCCGTTTGATATTCTTTTTCTGTGAAACTCTGAAATAGGCAAAAAAACAGCAATTTGGGCTGGGCCTCCGGTTAATAGGTTAGTCCCAAAAATAATATAAAAATGTATAATAAAGCCCATTAATCATCCAAAACAGAATATAATATAGCATGAAGCAATCAAAAATTATAGATACGTTGGAGACGTATCACAAGTCAAGCCACTCGAACATTCAGAGGAGGATACCATATCATCATACTACATCACAATCATTTTAACGCAATGTTGATATCCAAGATAAATCATTATCCACTCCTAGTTACTTATGCATGGCATGAGAAACTATAATCTCTAATTGTCATTGCAAACATGTTTAATCATAATGGGCAGAATCATGGATACTAGGTTAAACATATTTACACAAACAGAACAAGTTGAGTTCATACCCGTTTCTCTCTGCCATGGTCAGTTCACCGAATATCGTCACTATTGCCTTTCACTTGCACGACTGAATGATGTGAAAATAATAATAGTGCAAGAGTGCCGTGGACTAAGCAGGAATCTGCAAACATTTTATTCAACAGCAGAATACAAGGTAAAATGGGCTCTTTATTAGATCAACATTTATTCATATGAGAGCCACTCAACATTTTCATCGTGGTCTTCTCCTCGGTACAACTTGAATAAAAAGTCAAGAAATTCAGAGAAACACACTGAAATATTTTTGGAATTTTTTGTTTTCTTGAACAAGCAAATAAAAGGGAAAAGCAAAAACGAGAAAAACTATTTACACGGGAAAGCTCCCAACAAGCAAAAGAAGAACAAGGAAATCTTTTTGGGTTTTCTTTTTAGTAACACAACTAAGCATGCAAAGAAAATAAACTAACTACAACTATATTTTTGGTTTTTCTAATGTTTTTCAAACACACAAGAAGAAAGCAAGAAAATAAATCTAAGCATGGATGATACAATGAAAAAGTGTGAACACCGACAACTGGAATGAAATGCGTGAACATGAACGTAATATCGGTGAGAAACACGTACTCCCCCAAGCTTAGGCTTTTGGCCTAACTTGGTTAGCAGTTAGTAGCCTGGATAGTAGTTGGGGTACTGAGGAGCGGGCATCCACTCATCCCACTGCTGAGGCTCCTCCATTGCTGCAGCCTGGTCGTTCCGGTAGGCGATGATATCCGCATGCATAATCTTATATCCGCCCCTGGCAACAGGATCAACCAAAGCAGGAGCAGGCAATGAAATAATATCACGAGTTTCAATGCTGAAAACCAGGTTATAAGGAATAGGAATGTCAGGGCAATATCGTGCATTAAAATGGTGGTGTTCCATGGCTGCGCGGTCTAGGTAAACCTTGGGCAGAGGGTAGTCATGAGGGCATATCTCAACATTAAAGTGATCCGCCAAACGAGTAGCGAAAATCCCACCATGTATTTTACCCTTGGAGTTATTAATGTGGAGCGACGAGCCACAATAGCTCCCAAGCTATAAGTGTTGTCGCCCTCTAGTGCATGACGTAAAATAGCAAGGTCTGGTGAACTGAGTGCACCCACCTTCTCTCTAGCAAGCAAGCAGTTTGCAATGAAAAGAGCAAAGTAATGAACAGCAGGAAAATGCAAGCCAGCGGCAGTGATAGCTGACACCCCTCTCTTAACTCTGAAAGGACCGAGAAGAGGTGTCTAGAGGGGGGGGGTGATTAGACCCTCAACAAAGAAAAGTAGTAGTTTTTAATTTCTTCAAGTTAAGGTGGAGTTTTAGCACAGGTTTAAACATTCACAATACATTTCAAGCAAGCATGGCAAGAGTATATGAGCAGCGGAGAGTAAAGCATGCAAGTTGCAAGTATGTAAAGGGATGGGATTGGAGTATGCAAACGCAATTGGAGACACGAAGATTTTTTTCGTGGTTTCGATAGGTGGTGCTATCGTACATCCACATTGATGGAGACTTCAACCCACGAAGGGTAACTGTTGCGCGAGTCCATGGAGGGCTCCACTCACGATGGCTCCACGAAGAAGCAACCTTGTCTATCCCACCATGGCCATCACCCACGAAGGACTTGCCTCACTAGGGTAGATCTTCACGAAGTAGGCGATCTCCTTGCCCTTACAAACTCCTTGGTTCAACTCCACAGTCTTGTCGGAGGCTCCCAAGTGACACCTAACCAATCTAGGAGACACCACTCTCCAAAAGGTAATAGATGGTGTGTTGAAGATGAACTCCTTACTCTTGTGCTTCAAATGATAGTCACCCAACACTCAACTCTCTCTCACATATTTGGATTTGGTGGAAAGATGATTTGAGTGGAAAGCAACTTGGGGAAGGCTAGAGATCAAGATTCTTGTGGTTGGAATGGAATGTCTTGGTCTCAACACATGAGTAGGTGGTTCTCTCTTAGAAAATGTATGCTGGAAGTGTAGGCACGTCCTGATAGCTTTTTCCACGAATGAAGAGTGGGTGGAGGGGTATATATAGCCTCCACACAAAATCTAGCCGTTACACACAATTTACCAAACTCGGTGGGACCGAATCATGAAACACGGTCGGACCGATTGAGTTCAAAATCTGAACGTTAGGAATTTCGGTGGGACCGAAATGATCAACTCAGTGGGACCGATGTGCTAGGGTTAGGTAAAACCTCAACTCGGTTTGACTGATTACACAAACTCGGTGGGACCGGGTTTTGGTAATAAGCTAAACAGAGAGTTGGTCAAGCAAACTCGGTGGGACTGATTGCATATCTCGGTGAGACCGAAATAATTATAACAGGCAACAGAGAGTTTGCAAGCCCATCTCGGTGAGACCGAGATCCCATTGGTGAGACCGAACTGATTAGGGTTTCTGGCAGTGGCTATGTCAAGTGAACTCGGTGGCGCCGGATAGATCAAATCAGTGGGGCTGAGTTTGACTTTTGGTTTGGAACATATGTGGATATGAGAAAGTGGTTGAGGGCTTTGGAGCATATCAGTAAGCACTTTGAGCAAGCAAGCCATTAAGCAACACCTCATCCCCTTTTAATAGTATTGGCTTTCCTATGGACTCAATGTGATCTTGGATCCCTAAAATGAAAATGTAGAGTCTTGAGCTTTTGCCAATCTTCTGTCCTTAGCATCTTGAAGGGGTTCCACATCCTCTTGTCCACGCCACTCCACTGTTGAACTTATCTGAAATATACTAGATAAAATTATTAGTCCAACAAGAGATATGTTGACATAAATTACCAAAAACCACCCACGGAGCACTTGTGCTTTCAATCTCCCCCTTTTTGGTAATTGATGACAACATACATCAAAGCTTTTAGATAAGGATATAAAGAATAGCAAGTAAAGCTTTGGAAAGACATGTAATATGCATAGGCTCCCCCTATATGTATGCAATCATGTCAATATGGAATATAAGAGCATGTGAATGCATAAGCATGACAAGCCAATCAATGAGTTAGATGTATCTTGGCTATATGCATCAGAGCAAATGGTGTGAATATAGGAACTGTACCTTCATGTTCATGAGTCCTTCTTGCAAACAATATGTACATCAGCAAGAGATCTTCATGCACATGAGTGTGATGCATATACTTACCTTGTGGTCTTGAGCTGGCTTTGGAAGAGATGAACCTGAGTAAACAAGGTTAGATAACACAGAGACATCTACTAAACAGAGCAAGAACCGCAAACCACAAGAGTACCAAGATTGGGATGACATGTAGAGAGTGAGAACTAGGTACTCCTATTAGATATAGACATGTCCCCAAAGGTAAAGATATGAAATGAATTCAAAGATTTCCTTCCCTTAGATGTCTTTCTCCCCCTGAATCTTATATGGGATAACGGGAGAATATAGGGAAAAGAAAATAAGAGAAAAACAAATCAGAGCACAATAATCATAACACAAACTAACATGTCTTTCCCCTCTTAAAGACATGTGACTTCTCTCCTCTTGAATACCAAGCATCTGGGGTCTCTCTCCCTTGTGACTAAGCACTCTCCCCCTTTGATGTGATTAAGCTTTGATGTGAGCTCTCTCTCCCCCTTTGACATCAATTTCCAAGAAGGGTCTTCTGGAATATGAGTCGAATAGGTTTGGTCCTTAAGTCACATGACAAAGCAGCAAGTAGAATGTGATGCAGGTAGAGGACAAGAATCATCGAGTGGAGCTAGAACAAGTATGCAGGATGCAAATGGCAAATTGTCTTCTCAGTGTTGAAATCGGTAACACCGAGTTGTGTTTTCTTCGGTGGCACCGAAATGGTTCGGTTTGACCGAAAGAGACAGGCCGGTGTGTCCGAGTTCAGCACAGAGAGGGAGCAATTGTCATCTCAACTCACTAGACAAATAAGACCTCACAAAGATTTGCAAAGAATTTACTGAAGGATTTGCAATGAATTGGATGCATGAAATGCAGAACAAAACTGAGAAAATAAAGAAATCTAGATGAAGTTTTTTTTTGATAAAAGGGAAACTCACATGCAAGAGACAAATGCAAGAACATAGAGAAACACTAGAGAACTTCATCTAGAATTGGTCAGCGACAAAGTCACCTATGTTAGAGTATATTGACTGAGGAGTCAAGTGAGAGCACTTGATCATACGTCATACTCATCGTTAAAGCTCAAAATGGGGTTACCATTTTTTGTTTAAGCATTTTGATGTATTCACATCTTGTTGAGCTGCTTTGACCCAAGTCTTGGGGTAAAGCTTCTCTAAGATGGAATATCATACCTTGGGTGTTGGTGTTGATCTTGATCATGTAGTTGAACTTGTGTGGGATGCTCAAGGTTGACGTAGCTCATCAATGGTTGGGAGCACCGCTTGAAGTTTGAGTTCATCTAGCTACATGGGTTAGTCTTGCAAGGAAGAGCACTTGTGTATCTAAAACGACAATCATGAATTTTGATACCAAATGAAATTTGATATAGAGTAATTGTCAAGGATATGTGGAAAGGTTCCATGCTTCCTTGTCTTGAACCACCAGATTGTAGAGACTTGGTGATGTAGAGATTGCTCAAGATGTGAGTGATTTGCAATCTCATAGATTTCGATTCATCCAAGTACCTACATGGTTTAGATAGCATGCAAGGGTGCAAATATATCCAAGACATATGATCATCATGAGAGAAATATCAAGGATTAGTCATAGGCTCATGCCTTGCATGTATCCAAATGGAGTTTCTACTCCAAGTTTGAAGCATCAATGATGTTCAATTCACCTCTCAAACGGCAAAATACTTTCTCATCAAGCGGTTTGGTGAATATATCCGCCAATTGCTTATCGGTACGAACATGCTTTAGATCAGTATCACCTTTAGCAACATGATCTCGAATGAAATGATGACGAACTTCAATGTGCTTAGTTCGAGAATGTTGCACGGGATTGTGAGAAATCTTAATATCACTTTCATTGTCACAAAGCAATGGAACATGTTTCACATAGATCCCATAATCTTTAAGAGTTTGGGTCATCCAAAGTAATTAAGCACAACATGAACCGGCGGCAATGTATTCCGCTTTGGCGGTGGATAAGGATACCGAGTTTTGTTTCTTGGAGGATCAAGACACAAGAGATCTACCAAGAAAGTGACAAGTACCCGAAGTGGACTTTCTATCAACCTTGTCACCGGCATAGTCCGAATTAGAGTAGCCAACAAGATCAAAAGAAGGCCTCTTAGGATACCAAATGCCAAAATTTTGTGTATGAATTAAGTATCTCACCATCCTTTTCACAGCCTTAGGATGACATTCTTTGGGGGCCGCTTGATATCGTGCACACATGCACACACTTAGCATAATATCGGGACGGGAGTCACATAGATATAACAATGAACCAATCATAGAGCGGTAAACATTTTGGTCAACCGATTTGCCATCCTTGGTCAAGTCAAGATGTCCTCTAGTAGGCATGGGCATTTTCATACCTTTGCTTTCTTGCATGTTGAACTTCTTGAATAATTCCTTGGTGTACTTTGTTTGAGAAACAAAGGTGCCCTCCTTAGTTTGCTTGATTTGCAAACCAAGAAAGGACTTGAGTTCACACATCATAGACATCTCAAACTTCTTCGACATTAGCTTCCCAAACTTTTCACTAAAATGAGGGTTAGTCGAACCAAATATGATATCATCAACATAAATTTGGCACACAAATAATTCACCATTAACCCTTTTAGTAAAAAGAGTAGAATCTATCTTTCCAATCTCAAAGCCATTTTCAATAAGGAACTTGGTCAAGCATTTATACCACGCTCTAGGAGCTTGTTTGAGACCATAAAGAGCTTTGTGAAGTTTGTAAACATGGTCGGGTTTCTTAGGATTGACAAAGCCGAGAGGTTGCTTAACATAAACTTCCTCCTCAATTTCACCATTTAGAAAAGCACTTTTAATGTCCATTTGGTACAAAGTGATATCATGGTGATTAGCATAGGCAAGTAAGATGCGGATGGACTCAAGTCTAGCAACGGGGGCATATGTCTCACCATAGTACATACCTTCGACTTGAATGTAGCCTTGGGCAACGAGACGTGCTTTGTTGTGAACGACTTGTCCATCTTCGTCTTGCTTGTTGCGAAACACCCATTTGGTACCGATGATATTGTGGTTGTTGTCGGGCTTCTCGACCAAAGCCCACACTTGGTTTGTCTCAAAGTTGTGTAGCTCTTCATGCATAGCATTTATCCAATCTGGATCTTCCAATGCTTCTTCAACCTTCATAGGTTCAATGCTAGAGATGAATGAATAATGCTCACAAAAATTAGCCAAACGAGTTTTAGAGCGAGTGATTCTCCCGGTTTGGATGTCATTGAAGATTTGTTCGACGGGATGGTCTCTTGAGACTCTTTCTCAAACTCGTGAGAGCTTTTGCTTGGGTCGGGGTGGAACATCTTCTTCATCATCTTGTTCTTCTTCTTGGCCTTCTTCATTGTTGACGTTGTCATTCTCTCGTCGTGGTGGAGAAGGAGGTTGATGAGGTTCATCTTGGTGTACTTCCTTGTTTTCTTCATTTTAGTGTGTCCCACTTGTGGATCCTTCCATGTCAACTCTTGGTTCACCTTGTCGTGAGGTGGAAGCTTCCACTTGGATGGACGAGGTACTCTCCTTCACCTTCGTTGGACGAATCTTGCCAATAGACAAGTCTTGGATTGCTTCCGAAGGGTCTTTGTCTCCTACATCAATTGGCAATTGCTCTACTTGCGAGCCATTAGATTCATCAAACTTCACATCTACCGTCTCTTCAACCTTTCAGGTGAAATTGTTGTAGACACGGTAAGTGTGAGAGTTTGAGCCATAACCAAGTAGGAAACCCTCATGAGATTTAGGAGCAAATTTAGAACGATGATGCTTATCAAGAATATAGCACTTTGAGCCGAATACTCGAAAGTATCCAACTTGGGGTTTGTTACCGGTGAGAAGCTCGTATGCCGTCTTGCCGAGTAGCTTGTGAAGATACAAGCGATTTGTTGCATGACAAGCTATCTCAACCGCTTCTGCCCAAAAGTGTTTTGGCGTCTTGTGCTTACTCATCGAGCATCGTTCTCGTCATCTCAATAAGAGTCCGGTTCTCCCTCTCAACAACTCCATTTTGTTGAGGCGTGTACGTAGCTGAGAACTCGTGTGAGATCCCTTCTTCGTTAAGAAAGGTATCCACATTTGCGTTCTTGAACTCCGTTCCATTGTCACTGCGAACCTTCTTGATCTTCACTTCAAATTGATTTTGGGCCTTTCTAGCGAAGTTCTTGAAAATCTTTTGGACGTGCGATTTATCATCAAGAAGGAACACCCACGTAAATCTTGAAAAATCATCAACTATGACTAAACCAAATGAGTTTCCACCGAGACTATTGTAGGCATTGAGACCAAAGAGATCCATATGAAGTAGCTCGAGCGGTCTTCTTGTGGTCATGATGTTCTTCACGGGGTGACAACTTGTTTTCCTACTTAACAAGCACTTCACAATCTATCCTTGTCAAATATAACATCTTTTACTCCAAGGATATGATCACTTTTAATAAGCTTATCAAGATTTCACATGCCCACATGACCTAATCTTCTATGCCACAACCAACCTTTGGAAGATTTAGCAATTAAGCAAGTTCTAGGTTGAGCCTTTTTAGTGAAATCAACAATGTAAAGATCACCTCTACGTATACCGGTAAAGACCATATTATGATTATCTCTACAAAACACTTGGCAATCTACTTCAGTGAATACGACACTGAAGCCAAAATCAGCAAGTCTAGATACGGAAAGTAGATTATAACCAAGAGATTCAACGAGCATAACATTTTGTATGGAGATGTCATGTGAGATGGCCACCTTACCAAGGCCAACCACCTTACCCTTTGAGTTATCACCAAAAGGGACATACTTTCGAGGGCCGTCGTTTTCAGCTAGCTCACGAAACATATCCTTGTCTCGGGTCATGTGATCAGTACATCCACTATCAAGGACCCATTCCTTTCTTCCATCCATGTAGCCGCGAAGATTAGCCATAAGACCAAAGTGTCTCATAGACTCATCGAGATTGAAGTCACTATCCTCATCCTCATCATAGTATCCATGTTCAACATTGTCTTGTGATGGATCAATTCCTAGAGAGAGTGATTCATTAGATAAATGATCATCACAATGTTCATCTTTATGAATTCTAATGACTTCGGAGATCATATTACCAATGACTCCTGAAGGAAATATGCCCTAGAGGCAATAACAAAGTTGTTATTAATAAAGTTGTTATTTATATTTCCTTATATCATGATAAATGTTCATTATTCATGCTAGAATTGTATTAACCGGAAACTTAGTCCATATGTGAATACATAGACAAAACAAAGTGTCCCTAGTATGCCTCTACTAGACTAGCTCGTTAATCAAAGATGGTTAAGTTTCCTGACCATAGACATGTGTTGTCATTCGATGAACGGGATCACATCATTAGAGAATGATGTGATGGACAAGACCCATCCGTTAGCTTAGCATTATGATTGTTCAGTTTTATTTCTATTGCTTTCTTCATGACTTATACATGTTCCTCTGACTATGAGATTATGCAACTCCTGAATACCGGAGGAACACCTTGTGTGCTATCAAACATCACAACGTAACTGGGTGATTATAAAGATGCTCTACAGGTGTATCTGATGGTGTTTGTTGAGTTGGCATAGATCAAGATTAGGATTTGTCACTCCGTGTATTAGAGAGGTATCTCTGGGCCCTCTTGGTAATGCACATCACTATCAGCCTTGCAAGCAATGTGACTAATGAGTTAGTTGCGGGACGATGCATTACGGAACGAGTAAAGAGACTTGCCGGTAACGAGATTGAACTAGGTATGATGATACCGACGATCGAATCTCGGGCAAGTAACATACCGATGAAAAAGGGAACAATGTATGTTGTTATGCAGTTTGACCGATAAAGATCTTCGTAGAATATGTAGGAGCCAATATGAGCATCCAGGTTCTGCTATTTGTTATTGACCGGAGATGTATCACGGTCATGTCTACATAGTTCTCGAACCCGTAGGGTCCGCACGCTTAACGTTCGATGACGATTTGTACTATGAGTTATGTGATTTGATGACCGAAGCTTGTTCGGAGTCCCGGATGAGATCACGGACATGAAGAGGAGTCTCTAAATGGTCGAGAGGTAAAGATTCATATATTGGAAGGTTGCATTTGGACATCGGAATGGTTCCTAGTGGTTCGGGCATTTTTCCGGAGTACCGGGAGGTTACCGGAACCCCCCGGGAGAAGTTATGGGCCTTATGGGCCATAAGAGGGAAGCCCACCAGCCCACAAGGGCTGGTGCGCCCCCCTTGGGCAAGAGGCCGATTAGGACTAGGAGAAGGGGGCCGGCCCCCCTTTCCTTCTCCTTCTCCCTTCCCCCTTTCCTACTCCGTGTGTGAGGTGGAATCCTACTAGGACTAGGGAGTCCTAGTAGGACTCCACACCTTGGCATGCCCCCTAAGGCCGACTGCCTCTCCCTCGTTTATATACGGGGGCAGGGGGCACCCTAGAACACACAAGTTGATCTTTTAGCAGTGTGCGGTGCCCCCCTCCACAGTTACACACCTCGATCATATCATCGTAGTGCTTAGGCGAAGCCCTGCGCCAGTAACTTCATCATCACCGTCGCCACGCCGTCGTGCTGACGGAACTCTCCCTCAGCCTCAACTGGATCAAGAGTTCGAGGGACGTCACCGAGCTGAATGTGTGCTGATCGCGGAGGTGCCGTATGTTTGGTACTTGGATCGGTTGGATCGCGACGACGTTCGACTACATCAACCGCGTTACTAAACGCTTCCGCGTTCGGTCTATGAGGGTACGTAGACACACTCTCCCTGCTCGTTGCTATGCTTCTCCTAGATAGATCTTGCGTGTTCGTAGGCAATTTTTTTGAAATACTACGTTCCCCAACAGTGGCATCCGACCAGGTCTATGCCTAGATGTTATATGCACGAGTAGAACACAAAGAGTTGTGGGAGATAATAGTCATACCTTCTTACCAACATGTCATACTTTGATTCGGCGGTATTGTTGGATGAAGCGGCCCAGACCGACATTACATGACCGTGTTCATGAGACTGGTTCTACCGCCGTGCTTTGCACACAGGTGGCTAGTGGGTGTCTGTTTCTCCAACTTTAGTTGAATCGAGTTTGACTACGCACGGTCCTTGTTGAAGGTTAAAACATCACACTTGACGAAAAATCGTTGTGGTTTTGATGCGTAGGTAAGAGCAGTTCTTGCTAGAAGCCCGTAGCAGCCATAAAACTTGCAACAACAAAGTAGAGGACGTCTAACTTGTTTTTGCAGGGCTTGCTGTGATGTGATGTGGTCAAGACGTGATAATATATAAATGGTTGTATAAGATGATCATGTTTTGTAACAGTTATTGGCAACTGGCAGGAGCCATTTGGTTGTCGCTTTATTGTATGAAATGCAATCGCCTTGTAATTGCTTTAATTTATCACTAAGTGGCAGCGATAGTCGTAGAGGCAATAGTTGGCGAGATGACAACGATGCTTCGATGGAGATCAAGGTGTCAAGCCGGTGACGATGGTGATCATGAAGGTGCTTTGGAGATGGAGATCAAAGGCACAAGATGATGATGGCCATATCATATCACTTATTTGATTGCATGTGATGTTTATCTTTTTATGCATCTTATTTTGCTTAGTATGACGGTAGCATTATAAGATGATCTCTCACTAAATTTCAAGGTACAAGTGTTCTCCCTGAGTATGCATCGTTGCTATAGTTCGTCGTGCCGAGACACCACGTGATGATCGGGTGTGATAAGCTCTATGTTCACATACAACGGGTGCAAGCCAGTTTTGCACACGCAAAATACTCAGGTTAAACTTGACGAGCCTAGCATATTCAAATATGGCCTCAGAACACTGAGACCGAAAGGTCGAACGTGAATTATATAGTAGATATGATCAACATAGTGTTGTTCACCATTGAAAACTACTCCATCTCACGTGATGATCGGACATGGTTTAGTTGATATGGATCACGTGATCACTTAGATGGTTAGAGGGATGTCTATCTAAGTGGGAGTTCTTAAGTAATATGATTGATTGAACTTTAATTTATCATGAACTTAGTCCTGATAGTATTTGCATAACTATGTTGTTGGTCAATAGCTCGCGATGTAGCTCCCCATTTATTTTTGATATGTTCCTAGAGAAAAACTATGTTGAAAGATGATAGTAGCAATGATGCAGACTAGGTCCGTGATCTGGGATTATCCTCATTGCTGCATAGAAGAATTATGTCCTTGATGCACCGCTAGGTGACGGACCTATTGCAGGAGCAGATGCAGACGTTATGAACGTTTGGCAAGCTCGGTATAATAACTACTTAATAGTTTAGTGCGCCATGCTTTACGGCTTAGAACCGGGACTTCAAAAGCGTTTTGAACGCCACGGAGCATATAAGATGTTCCAAGAGGAGAAATTGGTATTTCAGACTCATGCCCGAGTCGAGAGGTATGAGACCTCAGACAAGTACTTTGCCTACAAGATGGAGGAGAATAGCTCAACCAGTGAGCATGTGCTCAGATTGTCTGAGTACTACAATCGCTTGAATCAAGTGAGAGTTAATCTTCCAGATAAAATAGTGATTGTCAGAGTTCTCTAGTCACTATCACCAAGTTACTGGAACTTCGTGATGAACTATAATATGCAAGGGATGATGAAAATGATTCCCGAGCTCTTCGTGATGCTGAAATCGACGAAGGTAGAAATCAAGAAGCATCAAATGTTGATGGTTGACAAGACCACTAGTTTCAAGTAAAAGAGCAAGGGAAAGAAAGGGAACTTCAAAAATAATGGCAAGCAAGTTGCCATTCCCATGAAGAAGCCCAAAGCTAGACCCAAGCCTGAAACTGAGTGCTTCTACTGCGAAGGAAATGGTCACTGGAAGCGGAACTGCCCCAAATACTTGGCGGATAAGAAGGATGGCAAAGTGAACAAAAGTATATGTGATATACATGTTATTGACGTGTACTTTACTAGTGTTCATAGTAGCCCCTGGGTATTTGATACTGGTTCAGTTGCTATGATTAGTAACTCGAAACAGGAGTTACAAAATGAACAAAAGACTAGTTGAGGGCAAGGTGACGATGTGTGTTGGAAGTAATTCCAAGGTTGATAAGATCACCATCGCACACTCCCTTTACCTTCGGGATTAGTGTTGAACCTAAAATAAATGTTATTTGGTGTTTGCGTTGAGCATAATATGACTGGATCGTGTTTATTGCAATACAGTTATTCATTTAAAAGAATAATTGTTATTTTTTACATGAATAAAACCTTCTATGGTCATACACCCAAGGTGAATGGTTTATTGAATCTTGATCGTAGTGATACACATATTCATAATATTTATACCAAAAGATGTAAAATTGATAATGATAGTGCAACATATTTGTGGCACTGCCGTTTAGGTCATATTGGTGTAAAGCGCATGAAGAAACTCCATGTTGATGGGCTTTTGGAATCACCTGATGCTTGCGAACCATGCCTCGTGGGCAAGATGACTAAGACTCCGTTCTCTGGAACAATGGAGCGAGCAACTGACTTATTAGAAATAATACATACTGATGTATGCTATCCGATGAGTGTTGAGGCTCGCGGCGGGTATCGTTATTTTTTGACCTTCACAGATGATTTGAGCAGATATTGGTACATCTACTTGATGAAACATAAGTCTGAAACATTTTAAAAGTTCAAAGAATTTTAGAGTGAAGTGGAAAACCATCGTAACAAGAAAATAAAGTTTCTACGATCTGATCGCGGAGACGAATATTTGAGTTACGAGTATGGCCTTCAATTAAAACAATGTGGAATAGTTTCACAAACTCATGCCACCTGGAACACCACAACATAATGGTGTGTCCGAACGTCGTAACCGTACTTTATTAGACATGGTGCGATCTATGATGTCTCTTACCAATTTATCACTATCGTTTTGGGGTTATGCATTAGAGACAGCTACATTCATGTTAAATAGGGCACCATCTAAATCCGTTGAGACGACACCATATGAACTGTGGTTTGGCAAGAAACCTAAGCTGTCGTTTCTTAAAGTTTGGGGCTGCGATGCTTATGTGAAAATCTTCAACCTGATAAGCTGAACCCAAATTGGAGAAGTGTGTCTTCATAGGATACCCAAAGGAGACTGTTGGGTACACCTTCTATCACAGATCCGAAGGCAAGATATTCGTTGCTAAGAATGGATCCTTTCTAGAGAAGGAGTTTCTCTTGAAAGAAGTGAGTGGGAGGAAAGTAGAACTTGATGAGGTAATTGTACCTTCTCTCGAGTTGGAAAGTAGTTTATCACATAAATCAGTTCTGGTAATGCCTACACCAATTAGTGAGGAAGTTAATGATGATGATCATGAAACTTCAGATCAAGTTACTACCGAACCTCGTAGGTAAACCAGAGTATGTTCCGCACCAGAGTTGTACGGTAATCCTGTTCTGGAAGTCATGTTACTAGACCATGACGAACCTGCGAACTATGAGGAAGCGATGATGAGCCCAGATTCAGCAAAATGGCTTGAGGCCATGAAATCTAAGATGGGATCCATGTA
This sequence comes from Aegilops tauschii subsp. strangulata, assembly GCF_002575655.3. Taxonomy (NCBI): domain Eukaryota; kingdom Viridiplantae; phylum Streptophyta; class Magnoliopsida; order Poales; family Poaceae; genus Aegilops; species Aegilops tauschii. The sequence goes on along the minus strand of NC_053037.3, from coordinate 316,472,933 downwards.
TGAGAACAAAGTATAGAATTTGATTGACTTGCCCGATGATCGGCGAGCCATTAAGAATAAATGGATCTTCAAGAGGAAGACGGACGCTGATAGTAGTGTTACTATCTACAAAGCTCGAATTGTCGCAAAAAGTTTTCGACAAGTTCAAGGTCTTGACTACGATAAGATTTTCTCACTCGTAGCGATGCTTAAGTCTGTCCGAATCATGTTAGCAATTGCCACATTTTATGAAATCTGGCAAATGGATGTCAAAACTGCATTCCTTAAATGGATTTCTTAAAGAAGAGTTGTATATGATGCAACAAGAAGGTTTTGTCAATCCTAAAGGTGCTAACAAAATGTGCAATCTCCAGCGATCCATCTATGGACTGGTGCAAGCATCTCGGAATTGGAATATATGCTCTGATAAGTTGATCAAAGCATACAGTTTTATACAGACTTGCGGTGAAGCCTGTATTTACAAGAAAGTGAGTGGGAGCACTACAGCCTTTCTGATAAGTATATGTGAATGACATATTGTTGATCAGAAATGATGTAGAATTTTCTGGAAAGCATAAAGGAGTGTTTGAAAGGAGTTTCTCAAAGAAATACCTCGGTGAAGCTGCTTACATATTGGGCATCAAGATCTATAGAGATAGATCAAGACGCTTGATAAGATTTTACAATGAGTACATACCTTGACAAGATTTTTTGAAGTTGTTCAAAATGGAACAGACAAAGGAGTTCTTGCCTGTATTGGAAGGTGTAAAGTTGAGTAAGACTCAAAACACGACCACGGCAGAAAATAGAAAGAGAATGAAAGTCATTCCCTATGCCTCAGCCATAGGTTCTATAAAGTATGCTATGTTATGTACCAAACCTATTGTGTACCTTGCCATGAGTTTGGCAAGGGGGTACGATATTGATCCAGGAGTGGATCACTTGACATCGGTCAAATTTATCCTTAGAAGACTAAGGAGATATTTCTCAGTTATGGAGGTGATAAAGAGTTCGTCGTAAAGAGTTACGCCGATGCAAGCTTTTACACCGATCCGGATGACTTTGAGTCTCAATCTGGATACATATTGAAAGTGGGAGCAATTAGCTAGAGTAGCTCCATGCAGAGCATTGTAGACATAGAAAATTTGCAAAATACATACGGCTCTGAATGTGACAGACCCATTGACTAAGCTTCTCTCACAAGCAAGACATGACCACACCTTAGTACTCTTTGGGTATTAATCACATAGCGATGTGAACTAGATTATTGACTTTAGTAAAACCCTTTGGGTATTAGTCACATGGCGATGTGAACTAATCACATGGTGATGTGAACTATTGGTGTTAAATCACATGGCGATGTGAACTAGATTATTGACTCTAGTGCAAGTGGGAGACTGAAGGAAATATGCCCTAGAGGCAATAATAAAGTTGTTATTTATATTTCCTTATAGCATGATAAATGTTTATTATTCATGCTAGAATTGTATTAACCAGAAACTTAGTACATGTGTGAATACATAGACAAAACAAAGTGTCCCTAGTATGCCTCTACTAGACTAGCTCGTTAATCAAAGATGGTAAAGTTTCCTCACCATAGAAATGTGTTGTCATTTGATGAACGGGATCACATCATTAGAGAATGATGTGATGGACAAGACCCATCCGTTAGCTTAGCATTATGATCGTTGAGTTTTATTGCTATTGCTTTCTTCATGACTAATACATGTTCCTCTGACTATGAGATTTTGCAACTCCTGAATACTGGAGGAACACCTTGTGTGCTATCAAACATCACAACATAACTGGGTGATTATAAAGATGCTCTACAGGTGTCTCCGATGGTGTCTGTTGAGTTGCCATAGATCGAGATTAGGATTTGTCACTCCGTGTATCGGAGAGGTATCTCTGGGCCCTCTCGGTAATGCACATCACTATAAGCCTTGCAAGCAATGTGATTAATGAGTTAGTTGCGGGATGACGCATTACGGAACGAGTAAAGAGACTTGCCGGTAACGAGATTGAACTAGGTATGGTGATACCGACGATCAAATCTCGGGCAAGTAACATACCGATGACAGAGGGAACAACGTATGTTGTTATGCGGTTTGACCGATAAAGATCTTCGTAGAATATGTAGGAGACAATATGAGCATCCAGGTTACGCTATTGGTTATTGACCGGAGATGTATCTCGGTGATGTCTACATAGTTCTCGAACCCGTAGGGTCCGCACGCTTAACGTTCGATGATGATTTGTACTATGAGTTATGTGATTTGATGACCGAAGCTTGTTCGGAGTCCCGGATGAGATCACGGACATGACGAGGAGTCTCAAAATGGTCGAGGGGTAAAGATTCATATACTGGAAGGTTGCATTTGGACATCGGAATGGTTCCAAGTGGTTCGGGCATTTTTCCGGAGTACCGGGAGGTTACCGGAACCCCCCGGGAGAAGTTATGGGCCATAAGAGGAAGCATGTAACGCCCCGAGACCGACGCTTCAGATGCCTTCCTTATTTTGCGAGTCAGCCGTGTTATTTATTTGTTTGCTGCATTCATCATGGCATCATTCGCATTTGCATCAACACTCTGTTGCCGTCTTTGTTTTCAAACTTGCATCCCCTCGTAGTTGTGCCGTCTCCCCTTGCTTTCGTTGACCGTTCCAAGACCAACCAGGTTTTGTTTCCCTCTTGCCTGGCTTCCTAACCTTTCTGCATAGTGCTCATACCCCCCTCGCGCACGTCCGAAACTTCCCTGAACCCGAACTGGGCTATCGTTACCGTTGGGTCCGGATCATCCCCAAACATCTATAAAACATCTCCATTTTATTATTCGGACTACCTAACCTATTTATTTACGACCGCCCTACCCAGTCCCTGCCTATATAATCAGAACGAACCCTAATTTCTAGGGAGCTGTCCCATCCATCCTTCCCATCCGCCGCCACCCGACCAACTCCCTCTTCGTCGGGATCTCCTCCCAATCCAAATTCTCTCCGACCCTCTCCCTTGATTTTCCGCTGCCACCCAACCAGTGCACTCCCCCCGATCCATCCACCCACCTCGATCTGCCAGCCACAGCCGCCACTCCTCTCCTCGATCTCCTCCAACCCAGCCGCCCGAGAACCTCCTCCTCGCTGGTGTTTTTCCGTCGGAGTTTGCCGGCCGGAGCAGCAACAGCCACCACAAGGAACTGCCTCGCGCCCTCGCCTCTCTTTCCTCCTTCCTCGCGTTTCTCTTTCGGTCTCTCACGCATGGCTCTCTGTCTTTTCCAACGCAGGACGCCCGCCATGGACAGAGTCTCCCCAGCAGCTCGCGTTGCCGTCCTCTGTCGCTTGCTCCGCCCGAAGTCTTCGTCACCTCCATGTCGAGCAGCAGCACCGCCGGAGCTGCTCCATCCGCCGCCCGAACCTGCCAAGACCAGCTCCCAGGCCGTCCTCTCCTTCCTCCCGCGCATCTTCCCTTCCCTGTTGCTCTTTCTCATATCTCTCTCTGTCCCTGTACTTGCCGTAGCAGGAGTTCGACATGGCCACTGTTGTCCTCGTAGTCGCGCCGTACACCACCAAGACCGGCCGAGTCCCTGCCTCGCCGGAGATCCTCGCCTTCCGCCTGGATCCGCTGCACCGCCGCAGTTCCCCCTCGCCGTTCCCCAGATCCGCCGGATCCTGGCCATTCCTTCGTCGGTCAGAAAAATGCATAGATTAACATGGTGCACTTTGTTTTAGTGTTTAACTACATTAAAATATGTTTTAGGCAGAACAGTAGCAAACTCGAAATATGCATATGAGGATTTTCCAGAATTGTTGTTTGTTGTTCCGGCCTCATTTAAACTTGCCTAAATAGTTAGTTTACTTATGCTTCACCCCTTGCCTAACATTTAATATTGTTGGGTACATAAACGGGAGAGAACTAAATAATTGATGTGGTGTTTTGTCCATATGCAACTCGTTGCATATTGAGCTCCACTTAATTTTTAGTTGTTTGTGCACCTTGCCATGCCATGCCTCTTTAAATGGACATGCATCATACTTGTTTGTGCATCATGCCATGTGTATGTGATGGTTGTTTACTATGTTGTTTGTTTTGTTCCGGGTTGGTTCTCTCGTTAGCTTCGGTTTCGTTCCGGAGTTGTGAGGATTCGTTTGACTACGTCCGTTTGTCTTCTTCATGGACTTGTTCTTCTTCCTTGCGGGATCTCAGGCAAGATGACCATACCCTCGATATCACTTCTCTCTTTGCTTGCTAGTTGTTCGCTCTATCGCTAGGTTGCGCTACCTACCACATGTTTATCATGCCTCCCACATTGCCATTTCAAGCCTCTAACCCACCTTCCTAGCAAACCGTTGTTTGGCTATGCTACCGCTTTTGCTCAGTCCCTCTTATAGCGTTGCTAGTTGAAGGTGAAGATGAAGTTTGTTCCATGTTGGAACATGATTATGTTGGGATATCACAATATCTCTTATTTTAACTAATGCATCTATATACTTGGTAAAGGGTGGAAGGCTCGGCCTTATGCCTGGTGTTTTGTTCCACTCTTGCTGCCCTAGTTTCCGTCATACCGGTGTAATGTTCCTTGATTTTGCGTTCCTTACGCGGTTGGGGATTTATGGGACCCCCTTCATAGTTCGCTTTGAATAAAACTCCTCTAGCAAGGCCCAACCTTGGTTTTAACATTTGCCACCTAAGCCTTTTTCCCTTGGGTTCTCCAGACTCAAGGGTCATCTTTATTTTAACCCCCCGGGCCAGTGTTCCTCTGAGTGCTGGTCCAAACCGGGCGATGTCCGGCGCCCCCTGGGCAACCAGGGTCTAGGCCAACCCGACGTCTTGCCCATCTGGTGTGCCCTGAGAACGAGATACGTGCGACTCCTATCGGGATTTGTCGGCACATCGGGTGGCTTTGCTGGTCTTGTTTTACCATTGTTGAAAAGTCTTGTAACCGGGATTCCGAGACTGATCGGGTCTTCCCGGGAGAAGGAATATCCTTCGTTGACCGTGAGAGCTTGTGATGGGCTAAGGTGGGACATCCCTGCAGGGTATAAACTTTCGAGAGCCGTGCCCGCGGTTATGTGGCAGATGGGAATTTGTTAATGTTCGGTTGTAGAGAACTTGACACTTGAACTTAATTAAAATGCATCAACCGCGTGTGTAGCCGTGATGGTCTCTTTTCGGCGGAGTCCGGGAAGTGAACACGGTTTTGGGTTATGTTTGGACGTAAGTAGTTTCAGGATCACTTCTTGATCACTTCTAGCTTCTCGACCGTTGCGTTGCTCATCTTCTCGCTCTTATTTGCGTATGTTAGCCACCATACATGCTTAGTGCTTGCTGCAGCTCCACCTCATTACCCCTTTCCTACCCATAAGCTTAAATAGTCTTGATCTCGCGGGTGTGAGATTGCTGAGTCCTCGTGACTCACAGATTCTACCAAAACAGTTGCAGGTGCCGTTGACGCCAGTGCAGGTTTTGCTACCGAACTCAAGTGGGAGTTCGACGAGGAACTTTGTCGTTACTATGTTCCGTTTCCAGATGACCAGTAGTGGAGCCCAGTTGGGACGATCGGGGATCTAGCATTTGGGGTTATCTTCTTTTCATTTGGATTTGACGGTAGTCGGTCTATGTGTGTATCTTGAATGATGTATGAATTTATTTATGAATTATGGGAAGTGGCGATTGTAAGCCAACTCTCTTTATCCCATTCTTGTTCATTACATGGGATTGTGTGAAGATGACCCTTCTTGCGACAAAACCACCATGTGGTTATGCCTCCAAGTCGTGCCTCGACATGTGGGAGATATAGCCGCACCGTGGGTGTTACAAGTTGGTACCAGAGCCATCCCCGACTTAGGAGCCCCCTGCTTGATCGAATCGCTGGCGTTGTTGAGTCTAGAACAAAAATGTTTTGAGTCTTAGGATTATATATATCGGAGAGTAGGATTCTTTTTACTCCTAAGTCCCTTCGTCGCTCTGGTGAGGCCTCCTTACGTAGATGTTTTGACTTTCCTCTCCTCAAATTTCACTAAATTCTTTTTTAGGATCACGTGGGTATCTTGGAATCGTTCCGATGGTTTTGTGACGAGAACATTGTTCTTGGTGCCTCCTGACATTTAGGGGTTGTGGCAGTGTCCCGGGGAGTTGAGCTCCGAGGTGTTGTCGTCACAATTTTATCGTTGCAGTTCTGGAATACCTGAGTTTTGCCGACATCGAAAATCTCTTTTATGCAGTTTGTTGGTGAGATCACCTCGACGCCACCCAGTACTGGGGCGGGAGTTCGGGAGTATTGCCATAACTCGTATAATGGATGCTTTTCGAAGGTTGAGGTACACGATTTCCGGAGTTTTCTTGGTTATGTGTTGACGGATGGATACAACTGGATCTAGGGATTGTTAGTATGGGTGAGATATATTGCGTCCCCTGTATCCCCAACACCAGATTGCATAACCAGAAAGTTTCGGGAGTTTATAGGTGGGAATTCAAGTAGCTCCTAGAATATCTTTTCGACAGATGTATGATTTGAGATTGGGGTCCAACGTCTAGTGGTTCACTTTTCACGGTTGATTTACAGTGGTCGCGAGGCATCTTAAAGAATCCTTGGCTATGCCGATTCGGGGACGTCTTGTTTGTCATTCGTGACGCCCGCTGTACGTCGTGCCCGTGGGGCCTCATCACGAACACTTTGGGCGAAATCTCTATCATATGTTTGTTTCCGGCTTATTCTACAAGCCAGTCCTTTGCGTTGATTTTGAGTTGTGGTATTCGAGTTGCTTCATTGTCAAGTGTGGACTCCATACGTTTTCTAAACAATGTTCTCATATTTCTATGTGAATACCAATCCTTCTTGATCATCAAGATTGTCATGCCAATTCTTTTCCAACCGACGTGCTCTTTTTCAAATGGATCCGATCATTTCAACATTCGTGAGATCAATTCTCAGTTCTTTGCAGTGGTGTTTGCTTCATCCGTCCCAAGTTGTCTTTGTTTTCCCCGCCCTCCCACCCTTTTCTTCAAGGACTCAGATTTCTTAATCATGTATCCATCTTATGGATGTGAAGTTTCTCCATTCTTTTCCATCAATGTTCTTATCTGGTGATTCTCAGGAAGATGCTCAGGAAGCTTCAAGTTTATCATTCTTCATTCTCGTATTCTTTTCCGGTGGATTCAATTGAAGCTTTCGGTGTTGATTATAGCCCTTTCCTCCTTTCAAATGCTTTCTCATGCCGGTATATCTCTTAATCATTCCCCGCTTGCTATTCAATTGTTCCGGAGTGCTGAAGATATCTCTGAAGATTCGTGTTTCCACTCCGCATCAATTGTAACTATTTCGAGGTTATTACCTCATTCAAGCCATTTAATTCAACCGGTGCAATCTCCTTTTCAAGTAATCATTTCAACGGTGTTTCTTTTGAGTGGGCCCTAACCCACAGGTCTTTTCCCAGGATCTTACCTGACTCTTCTAATTCTTTTCGGAGTTATTCTCAAATTCATTGCAAAGTTTGATGTAAGAATGAATTATCATCAGTCAAATGTCTTTCTCCAAGATCTTTCAAATTCTTTTCATCGTTGGTTCAACCTCTCTAATTTTCATTCCGGAGTGCCTAAAAATTCATGGTGGTGTTTCTCGTCATCATTCTCAACATTTGAAGAACGAAGAAGAATTTCTCTTAAATCTTGGTCCGTTCTCTTGAAGATTCATAGTTCTAGCTTTATGCCATCCTCTCATAATTGTTTTCTATTGCGAGAATTCTTTTCATACCCATCCGGAGCATTTCATGAGTTGTTTCCATTTTTTTCCTCTGAAGGCCATCATTTCATAATTCCTCATTCTCAGCTTTCAGCTCCCGTTCTCCAAATCTTACCAGTGCATCATTCAAGTATTCTCTAATCAGCTTGTGGTCTCTTCGTTCTCACGTATTTAAATTCTGTCAAGTATCTTTATTCATTTTCTAACTCTTCCCGGTGATTCGTTCTCTTTTCTTCGTTCGTTTTCAATTCTTACAGTGCTTTGTTCAAGATTTCTCTTCCTTCGTCATCGTATCAACTCATTCGTTGTTCAAATCCTACCGGTGGTTTGTTGAAGACCTTCCAAAGTTTGTGCTATATCTCTCTTAATCCTTTATACGAGAATTAGTAGTATGCCAAATCCGTTGCTTGTCATCAATTTATATTGATGAAGGATACGCATAACATAATTCTTGTTCTTGTTTCATCCAAGTGATTAATTCCTTCTTCCGGAGTTCGTAGTGATATCAATTTCTCAGTTATATGTTGTTCATCTTTCTTTTCCAGAGTTCCAAGTTTTCCGCATTATCTCATCGCGAAGCTCCATCTAAATCATTGCAAGGCTTCACCTTGTGTTTTCAACTTCTCTCTCTTTCTATCATCCTTGTTTTACCGGAGTTCTTCATGGAAGGTTCACATGGTGGTTCGTCAAAGATTCTTTTCATTCTTCAATTGTTCTTCAAGATTTCTCTCGAAGTTATGATCCGTCAAGCCATACTTCAAAATAAACATGGTGCTCAACACATGTTTTGTTTTGAGGAGTTCAAGTATTCTTCATCTTGCATTCCAAAGTGCAATTCTTTCTACAATATCTTTTGAGGTGGTGCTATGTCATTCTGGATAATTTCCCTTCGGGTTCATGATTCACAAAGTTTTCAAGAGTGACATATTTAAATCCATCATTTTATCTTTGTTCAAGAGATCTTTTCAACCAATCAATCTTTTTGTTGGAGTTGTATTGGGTTATATTTCACCTATAGCCTTCCCTAAGGAATGTAGCTATTTGTGGTGTTTATCAATGATCAAATTTTCTCCTTCTCATCTTGGTGAAGAAGTTTTCATCTCCTTGTTGATCTCAATCCAATCAATTGTTTTCGTCAGTGGCAGAATTTCACCTCAAGTTTTGAGCTGTCTCCATAAGCCCACGAAGATCATATCCTTTCTTTGTTGATTTTTCAATAACTCCGTTCTATCCTTCTTTTAAGGATGCTCTCTCAAATTCACTTAAGGTAGAACATGTTGTTTTCTTCTCTGTTCTTTTCATTGCATTCTTTCATTTCTACCGGAGGCATTGTGATATTGCTCTCTTCAACCCATCTTCTTGTTTTGTCAAGATCATCTTCTTTCCTTGCTTATCCATTTAACCAGAGTGTTGTGTCATCTCTTCAATTTCTTTTCATCTTATCAAGTTTTCCTTCTCTTTTTCAACCAGAGTGCTGTCAAAATTATGTCATTCTTGTTCCTTGGCTATCTCGTTATACCGGTGTGGTTTCATATTCTTTTGGTTCGTTAAGCCCTTGTTTCATGTCTTTCAACCCACAAGGTTCTCATAATGTTCCTTGTTCCCCTTTTCTAACGGAGTGTTTATAATCTCGTTCATCTCCGTTGTATTCTTTTCTCAAAATTGTTTAACCTCTCAAGGTTCTTTGGTTTCACTCGTTTGTACAAGAAGCAACTTAGATTTACCTCTTCTCTTTCTTTTCTGCTTCTCTCTGGTGCCATCCTAGATCTCGGGACGAGATCCTCTTGTAGTGGTGGAGTGTTGTAACGCCCCGAGACCGACGCTTCAGATGCCTTCCTTGTTTTGCGAGTCAGCCGTGTTATTTATTTGTTTGCTGCATTCATCATGGCATCATTCGCATTTGCATCGGCACTCTGTTGCCGTCTTTGTTTTCAAACTTGCATCCCCTCGTAGTTGCGGCGTCTCCCCTTGCTTTCGTTGACCATTCCAAGACCAACCAGATTTTGTTTCCCTCTTGCCTGGCTTCCTAACCTTTTTGCACAGTGCTCATACCCCCCTCGCGCACGTCCGAAACTTCCCTGAACCCGAACTGGGCTATCGTTACCGTTGGGTCCGCATCATCCCCAAACATCTATAAAACATCTCCGTTTTATTATTCAGACTACCTAACCTATTTATTTACGACCGCCCGATTATAATCGGACGGACCGGATTAGCCCTACCCAGTCCCTGCCTATATAATCAGAACGAACCCTAATTTCTAGGGAGCTGTCCCATCGATCCTTCCCATCCGCCGCCACCCGACCAACTCCCTCTTCCTCGGGATCTCCTCCCAATCCAAATTCTCTCCGACCCTCTCCCTTGATTTTCTGCCGCCACCCAACCAGTGCACTCCCCCGATCCATCCACCCACCTCGATCTGCCAGCCACAGCCGCCACTCCTCTCCTCGATCTCCTCCAACCCAGCCGCCCGAGAACCTCCTCCTCGCCGGTGTTTCTCCGTCGGAGTTTGCCGGCCGGAGCAGCAATAGCCACCACAAGGAATTGCCTCGCGCCCTCGCCTCTCTTTCCTCCTTCCTCGCGTTTCTCTTTCGGTCTCTCACGCATGGCTCTCTGTCTTTTCCAACGCAGGACGCCCGCCATGGACAGCGTCTCCCTAGCAGCTCGCGTTGCCGTCCTCTGTCGCTTGCTCCGCCCGAAGTCTTCGTCACCTCCATGCCGAGCAGCAGCACCGTCGGAGCTGCTCCATCCGCCGCCCGAACCTGCCAAGACCAGCACCCAGGCCGTCCCTCTCCTTCCTCCCGCGCATCTTCCCTTCCCTGTTGCTCTTTCTCATATCTCTCTCTGTCCCTGTACTTGCTGTAGCAGGAGTTCGACATGGCCGCTGTTGTCGTCGTTGTCGCGCCGTACACCACCAAGACCGGCCGTGTCCCTGCCTCGCCGGAGATCCTCGCCTTCCACCTAGATCCGCTGCACCGCCGCGGTTCCCCCTCGCCGTTCCCCAGATCCGCCGGATCCTGGCCATTCCTTCGTCAGTCAGAAAGCCCCCTCGCGGCCTCCTTGTTTTCTTCCCCGATTTCTGTTTCTCTCTGAAACTTTCTCTGCGTTTGAACAGAGAACATGCGCCGCCTCCTTCAGTTCCGCCCGCGTGCCACGTGGCCGGAGAACGCCGTCACGCGCCTGGATCCACTCGTCTCCGCCGCCACCTTGCGTTCGCCGCATAGTCGCCGTCCTGCATCAAGCCCCTGCGCCTCTCCGCAGCCCTGCCAAGTCCCTCTGCTTCGTCGCCTGCCTGCGTCCTCCTCTGCTTCGAGCCGCATCCTGCATCGAGCGAACGCTCGTCCTCGAGCGTTGACCGCGCCCCCTCCACCTCCTCGTTCGATCCAGCCAAGGCCCAGCTCGCTCGCGCCGCCCCTCAGCCTGCTGCCTTCACCGACTGGGCCTCAGCCCATGGGTGAGCTCCCCACAGCCCTCCTCTCTATTCAGCCCAGCAGTGCTCCAGATTCGGCCTGCATCGTTTTTTTCCGCTCTGGACGTTTTAGCTATTTATCCAGAGAGTGCAGTTTTACAGAAAAACCCTCATGATCATGCATTTAATAACTCCACAACCGTGCATCGGATTAAAATGAATTATATATGTAAAATGCTTAGAATTTCATCTAGTTTCATAATATGCTGCTTTCATCCATGTTAAAAATGTTTAAAATGCTGTTTGATTAAATTTGCTTAAATGCCATGCTAAAAAGTTTTATTTCAAAACTAAATAACCGTAGCTCCAAATTAAATAAACTTTATATGTAAATGGGGTAGAAAAATTCATAGATTAACATGGTGCACTTTGTTTTAGTGTTTAACAACATTAAAATATGTTTTAGGCAGAACAGTAGCAAACTCGAAATATGCATATGAGGATTTTTCGGAATTGTTGTTTGTTGTTCCGGCCTCATTTAAACTTGCCTAAATAGTTAGTTTACTTATGCTTCACCCCTTGCCATGTTTAATAAAATTTAATATTGTTGGCTACATAAACGAGAGAGAACTAAATAATTGATGTGGTGTTTTGTCAATATGCAACTCGTTGCATATTGAGCTCCACTTAATTTTTAGTATTGTTTGTGCACCTTGCCATGCCATGCCTCTTTAAATGGACATGCATCATACTTGTTTGTGCATCATGCCATGTGTATGTGATGGTTGTTTACTATGTTGTTTGTTTCTTTCCGGGTTGCTTCTCTTGTTAGCTTCGGTTTCGTTCCGGAGTTGTGAGGATTCGTTCGACTACGTCCGTTTGTCTTCTTCATGGACTTGTTCTTCTTCCTTGCGGGATCTCAGGAAAGATGACCATGCCCTCGATATCACTTCTATCTTTGCTTGCTAGTTATTCGCTCTATCGCTATGTTGCGCTACGTACCACCTGTTTATCATGCCTCCCATATTGCCATTTCAAGCCTCTAACCCACCTTCCTAGCAAACCGTTGTTTGGCTATGTTACCGCTTTTGCTCAGCCCCTCTTATAGCGTTGCTAGTTGCAGGAGAAGATGAAGTTTGCTCCATGTTGGAACATGATTATGTTGGGATATCACAATATCTCTTATTTTAATTAATGCATCTATATACTTGGTAAAGGGTGGAAGGCTCGGCCTTATGCCTGGTGTTTTGTTCCACTCTTGCCGCCCTAGTTTCCGTCATACCGGTGTTATGTTCCTTGATTTTGCGTTCCTTACGCGGTTGGGGATTTATGGGACACCCTTGACAGTTCGCTTTGAATAAAACTCCTCCAGCAAGGCCCAACCTTGGTTTTAACATTTGCCACCTAAGCCTTTTTCCCTTGGGTTCTGTAGACTCAAGGGTCATCTTTATTTTAACCCCCCGGGCCAGTGTTCCTCTGAGTGCTGGTCCAAACCGGGCGATGTCTGGTGCCCCCTGGGCAACCAGGGTCTATGCCACCCGACGTCTTGCCCATCCGGTGTGCCCTGAGAACGAGATACGTGCGACTCCTATCGGGATTTGTCGGCACATCAGGTGGCTTTGTGTAACACCCCGCATGTAACTTGCCATATTTGTAAATCCGACTCTTGCCATTTCCGGCTATGTGTTATGTTTTTCCCTCCGTTGTCGGGTTTTGTTTTTCGTTTTGTATTTTGTCATGTCATGCATTTTCATATCATGTCATCATGTGCATTGCATTCGCATACGTGTTCGTCTCATGCATCCGAGCATTTTCCCCGTTGTCCGTTTTCCAATCCGGCGCTCCTATCTCCTCCGGTGCACCCCTTTTGTTTTCTTTCGTGTACGTGTGTCAAACTTTCTCGGAATGGACCGAGGCTTGTCATGTGGTCTTATTATACCACCCGGAAACCACCGGCCAAATTTCGTTCCATTCGGAGGTCGTTTGGCACTCCAACGGTTAACCGGGCATCCGCAAAGTCCATTTGAGTGTCCAGCAAAAACCCCCTCCAAAACCAGCCCAAAACCCACCAAACTCTCTTCCATGCTCTAGGTCGTTCGATCACGATCGTGTGGGCGAAAACCGCACCTCATTTGGAGTCTCCTAGCTCCCTCTACCTATTTATATGTGGGCATCCCAAAAAACGCAACTCCAGACGAACCCTAACCCTCTCCCTCCGCGCCGCGCCGGACGCGTTCGCCCGCGCCGGACACGTCCGCCGCCGCGCCCCGACCAATCCCGTGGCGACACGTCGCCGCCGTCCTCGTCCCCGCCGCCGGCCCGTAGGGCCCATCGCCGGCCCGTACCCCGCCGCCCGCGCGCCCGCCGCCGCCGCGCGTCCGCCCCGCCGCCTCGCGCTCGCCGCCGGCCGGCCACGCCATCACCGCCGGGCGCCGCCGCCGCCATCACCGCCGGGCGCCGCCGCCACCGGCCCGGCCCCGCCGTGCCCCGCCCGCCGGCGACCGGCCCCTCCCCGCCGGCCCCGTCCTCTCCTCCTCCGGCCTCGCGCCGCCCTTCTTCCTCCCTCCGGCCACCGGAGTCCCGAGCCCCATCGAGGAGCTCCCCGATCTGGATCTCTCTGCGTGAGTTGACTTTTTCCCCCGAGCCCGTTTTTTCTTCTAAGTCATAATAATTTCTCAGCATGTGCTCCTGTTCGAGATGCGATAACTCTGTGCATATAGCTCCGATTCGCGCGTGTAATATGTCAAATTGTTCGCCTCGTGATGCTCTTCATTTTGTTCAATTGCACCATGTTCATTAGAGGTCATCTTGATGCCCAAATCTTCGTTGGAAGAGGGCTAGTTGCTGTTATTCTCTGGTTCTTGACAGAACTTGGAGATTTGTCATTTTTGTATCATTTATTCTGTGCATCCTTTGAGCATGAGCTCTATATGTGTTTTGAAGTATGCCATGCCATCTTTCCAGTGGTGTAGTCCATGTATTTTTGTGATCTCTGTGGTGACTAGCACAAGCATGCAAAGTAGGTCCCGTAATATTTCTGATTTCAGGGACTTAGTGATTTCTCTAAGTCTTTGTCTGCTGTAATTTTGTTGCCATATAAACTTGATGCTACAGAGAGATCCATGCCTATTTTGGAGATGTTCAGTAAATATGTTTTGTAGAGATAGTTGTAATTGATCCATTCCTGCAATTGTTTGCAATTATAGAGTGCCATAGCATGACTCAATCTTACTCTACGTTTGCTATAAAATATTTCTGGCAGATTCTTAACATGATATGCATTTTTGCCAAGCTTATTGTAGTTGATCCATACATGCTATGCATTTGTTCTTGCCATGGTTAGCTTCATAAACATTCCATATTGCTGTAGTTATGCTTGGTTTGTCATGAATTGCTCTGTAGTGAGTGCTTCAAGCTCACAAAGAGGCCTACATATTAATATTTCTGCCATGCTCTGTTTTCTGTTAAGTCTGAAACCTGATAACGAAACTTGCTATGTTTACATGCTTGCCATCATATCTTCTGGTCCTTTTTGGCTTATGGTCAGTAAGGGACTTTTGTCATGTGCATTTAGTAGAACACTTGAATGCCTTGTTGTGCTATGTTAAGTTCTTGTAGCATGTTGATTTCATGCTCTGAACATTGCTACCTGATGCTGATTTCTGCCATGTCCAGTTTTTCACTAAGTCTGTGAACCTGTAATCTTTTGCACTTTTGCCATGCTTGTTTGAGCTTGATATATTGTGAACTAGCTGTAGCTCAGTGTTTATCTTTTGTCAAGCATCTCCTGTACATAACTGCCATGTGCTTTGTTGCTATGTTGGGGTGCTGTAGCATTGTTACTTGTTGCATTTTAAGTGCTATCTTGCTGTTTATCGCAGATTCGTGTCAATTCTTGTTTTGCTTGCCATTTGCAAACCGTGCATCCGATTCCGGTGATCTTTATATTGATTTCGACCGAAATCATCTCATATTTCCAGTGGCATGCTTGGTTTGCCAAGTTACTGCCCTGTTCATCATTTTCCTTCCGGAGCACGCATATGCATCGCATATCATATCTTGCATATCATACATGTTTTTGCATCATATTGCTTGTGCATTTCTCGCTGTTGATTGTGGTTCCGTTTGTTTGTGTTCTTGTCTTGGATAGATCCGGGAGACGAGTTCGTGAACGAGGAACCTGTCGAGTACGCTTACGAGGATCAAGCTTTCGACAACTCTGAGAATCTTGCAGGCAAGATGACCACCCCTCGAAATCACTTCTATCTTTGCTATGCTAGTTGTTCGCTCTATTGCCATGCTCGCTACCTATCACTTGCTATATCATGTTCCCCATTTTAGCCATGTCAGCCTCTAACCATCCTTTCCTAGCAAACCATTGTTTGGCTAAGTTACCGCTTTTGCTCAGCCCTTCTTATAGCGTTGCTAGTTGCAGGTGAAGTTGAAGTTTGTTCCATGTCGGAACATGGATATGTTGGGATATCACAATATCTCTTATTTAATTAATGCATCTATATATTTTGGTAAAGGGTGGAAGGCTCGGCCTTATGCCTGGTGTTTTGTTCCACTCTTGTCGCCCTAGTTACTGTTATACCGGGATTATGTTCCTTGAGTTTGCGTTCCTTACACGGTCGGGTGATTTATGGGACCCCCTTGACAGTTCGCCTTGAATAAAACTCCTCCAGCAAGGCCCAACCTTGGTTTCACTATTTGCTACCTAAGCCTTTTCCCCCGGGTTTTCGCGAGCCCGAGGGTCATCTTATTTTAACCCCCCCGGGCCAGTGCTCCTTCGAGTGTTGGTCCGAACTGAGCAGACTGCGGGGCCCCCTCAAGGAAACTAGAGGTCTGGTTTTACTCGTAGGATGTCTCATCCGGTGTGCCCTGAGAACGAGATATGTGCAGCTCCTATCGGGATTTGTCGGCACATTCGGGTGGCTTTGCTGGTCTTGTTTTACCATTGTCGAGATGTCTTGTAAACCGGGATTCCGAGACTGATCGGGTCTTTCCGGGAGAAGGTTTATCCTTCGTTGACCGTGACAGCTTATGATGGGCTAAGTTAGGACACCCCTGCAGGGTATTATCTTTCGAAAGCCGTGCCCGCGGTTATGAGGCAGATGGGAATTTGTTAATGTCTGGTTGTAGATAACTTGTCACTTGACCCAGTTAAAATACATCAACTGCGTGTGTAGCCGTGATGGTCTCTTCTCGGCGGAGTCCGGGAAGTGAACACGGTCTGTGTTATGTATGACGTAAGTAGGTGTTCAGGATCACTTCTTGGTCATGGTTAGATGACGTCCGTTCCGTTGCTTCTCTTCTCGCTCTCATTTGCGCAAGTTAGCCACCTTATATGCTTTTGCCGCTGCAGCTCCACCTCATTGCACCATCTTTTCCTACAAGCTTAAATAGTCTTGATCTCGCGGGTGTGAGATTGCTGAGTCCCCGTGACTCACAGATTCTACCAAAACAGTTGCAGGTGCCGACGATGCCAGTGCAGATGATGGCGTCGATCTCAAATGGGAGTTCGACGAGGAACGTGGTCGTTATTATGTGTCTTTTCCTGATGATCAGTAGTGGAGCCCAGTTGGGACGATCGGGGATCTAGCATTTGGGGTTGTCTTATTTTCATCTGGATTTTGACCGTAGTCGGTCTATATGATTGTATTTTGGATGATGTATGAATGATATTTATGTATTGTGTGAAGTGGCGATTGTAAGCCAACTCTTTATCCCATTCTTGTTCATTACATGGGATTGTGTGAAGATGACCCTTCTTGCGACAAAAACACTATGCGGTTATGCCTCTAAGTCGTGCCTCGACACGTGGGAGATATAGCCACATCGTGGGCGTTACACTTTGCTGGTCTTGTTTTACCATTGTCGAAAAGTCTTGTAACCGGGATTCCGAGACTGATCGGGTCTTCCCGGGAGTAGGAATATCCTTCGTTGACCGTGAGAGCTTGTGATGGGCTAAGTTGGGACATCCCTGCAAGGTATAAACTTTCGAGAGTCGTGCCCGCGGTTATGTGGCAGATGGGAATTTGTTAATGTCCGGTTGTAGAGAACTTGACACTTGAACTTAATTAAAATGCATCAACCGCGTGTGTAGCCGTGATGGTCTCTTTTCGGTGGAGTCCGGGAAGTGAACACGGTTTTGGGTTATGTTTGGACGTAAGTAGTTACAGGATCACTTCTTGATCACTTCTAGCTTCTCGACCGTTGTGTTGCTCCTCTTCTCGCACTTATTTGCGTATGTTAGCCACCATACATGCTTAGTGCTTGCTGCAACTCCACCTCATTACCCCTTTCCTACCCATAAGCTTAAATAGTCTTGATCTCGCGGGTGTGAGATTGCTGAGTCCTCGTGACTCACAGATTCTACCAAAACAGTTGCAGGTGCCGTTGACGCCAGTGCAGGTGTTGCTACCGAACTCAAGTGGCAGTTCGACTAGGAACTTGGTCGTTACTATGTTTCATTTCCATATGATCAGTAGTGGAGCCCAGTTGGGACGATCGGGGATCTAGCATTTTGGGTTATCTTCTTTTCAATTGGATTTGACCGTAGTCGGTCTATGTGTGTATCTTGAATGATGTATGAATTTATTTATGAATTATGTGAAGTGGCGATTGTAAGCCAACTCTCTTTATCCCATTCTTGTTCATTACATGGGATTGTGTGAAGATGACCCTTCTTACGACAAAACCACCATGCGGTTATGCCTCCAAGTCGTGCCTCAACACGTGGGAGATATAGCCGCATCGTGGGTGTTACAAAGCACACCAGCTCACAAGGGGCTGGTGCGCCCCCCTTGGGCAGGAGGCCGATTAGGACTAGGAGAAGGGGGTCGGCCCCCCTTTCCTTCTCCTTCTCCCTTCCCCCTTTCCTACTTCGTGTGGGAGGTGGAATCCTACTAGGACTAGGGAGTCCTAGTAGGACTCCACACCTTGGCACACCCCCCTAGGGTCGGCTGCCTCTCCCTCTCCCTCCTTTATATATGGGGGCACGGGGGCACCCTAGAACACACAAGTTGATCGTTTAGCCGTGTGCGGTGCCCCCCTCCATAGTTACACACCTCGGTCATATCGTCGTAGTGCTTAGGCGAAGCCCTGCACCGGTAACTTCATCATCACCGTCGCCATGTCGTCGTGCTGACAGAACTCTCCCTCGGCTTCAACTGGATCAAGATTTCGAGGGACGTCACCGAGCTAAACGTGTGCTGATCGCGGAGGTGCCGTACGTTCGGTACTTGGATCGGTTGGATCGCGAAGACGTTCGACTACATCAACTGCGTTACTAAACGCTTCCGCTTTCGGTCTACGAGGGTACATAGACACACTCTCCCCGCTCGTTGCTATGCTTCTCCTAGATAGATCTTGCGTGCTCGTAGGCAAATTTTTTGTGAGGTTAGTAAGCTCAAATAGACAATCACCAAACTTAGGATCATTGGAATTCATCTTACTCAAGGCAATAGACTTATGAAGAATTTCATCTAAGTTTTGCAAGGAATTGTTTGGAAATTATCCCTCAAGAAATCTCCATATAGTGTAGGCACAATCAAGAGTAGGAAAGCAACCAATCAAGTTTCTAGGCAAACCTCTAGTGATAAGATTAACAGTTCTAAGGTTGCGGATCATGTCAATAGACTCATCAAGGGTAGGATGCAAAGGATCAACCTGAGGTTCACAAGGGCTAGTAATGTACTTGTTCAAATGATATTCATTGAAAATCTCAAGCATCTCAATTTTCCATTCATGAAAGGACTCTCCATCATGTATAAGCACTCTATGTCTAAGACTCCCCAACATAGACTCATCCATCTTCCTCCAATGGTGATTAAACCAAAGCAATGGAGACCAATGCTCTGATACCAATTGAAAGGATCGAGAAGAGGTGTCTAGAGGGGGGTGATTAGACCCTCAACAAAGAAAAGTAGTAGTTTTTAATTTCTTCAAGTTAAGGTGGAGTTTTAGCACAAGTTTAAACATTCACAATACATTTCAAGCAAGCTAGGGATGGCAATGGGGACAATCCCCTATGGGGATACCTACAACATCCCCATCCCCATCTATTCCCTATCATCCCATCCCCATCCCCGTTTACATGACTGGGGATGAAATTTCCCCATACCCATGCCCCACTGGGGAATGGAGCCCCATTAGGGTCCCCATCCCCATAAACAAATACTCATATACATAATATGACACCCTATAATCAACATACATACATGGTGTTGTCCTTGTCTTGCTAATGCCTATCTAGGTCGTATTGACTTCTTGGTCATGGTGGCAGCTGAGGTGAGGATGTGAGATAGGTTTAAGGTTTTTTTCAGAGCTATTTTTTGTTTTCGCAAGTTTATTTGTGAATATTTTTAAGGTTGACCGCAGTATCACGATTATGAACCGGGTCCCCGACGGGTATTGGGTCTGGGGAATAGAATATCGTCCCCATCCCCGTCATACCCTATGGGGAATAAAATAGTTTGGTAAATATCCCCATGGGGATGTTTTTCACCCATCCCCACCCCTAATAGATGAAATCCCCATGGGTTTGGCGGGTATGGGGCCCCATTGCCATCCCTGAAGCAAGCATGGCAAGAGTATATGAGCAGCGGAAAGTAGAGCATGCAAGTTGCAAGAATGTAAAGGGATGGGATTGGAGTATGCAAACGCAATTGGAGACACGAAGATTTTTTGTGTGGTTCCGATAGGTGGTGCGATCGTACATCCACGTTGATGGAGACTTCAACCCACGAAGGGTAACGGTTGCGCGAGTCCATGGAGGGCTCCACCCACGATGGCTCCACGAAGAAGCAACCTAGTCTATCCCACCATGGCCATCGCCCACGAAGGACTTGCCTCACTAGGGTAGATCTTCACGAAGTAGGCGATCTCCTTGGCCTTACAAACTCCTTGGTTCAACTCCACAATCTTGTCGGAGGCTCCCAAGTGACACCCAACCAATCTAGGAGACACCACTCTCCAAAAGGTAATAGATGGTGTGTTGATGGTGAACTCCTATCTCTTGTGCTTCAAATGATAGTCTCCCCAACACTCAACTCTCTCTCACAGATTTGGATTTGGTGGAAAGATGATTTGAGTGGAAAGAAACTTGGGGAAGGCTAGAGATCAAGATTCTTGTGCTTGCAATGGTATGTCTTGGTGTCAACACATGAGTAGGTGGTTCTCTTTCAGAAAATGTATGCTGGAAGTGTAGGCATGTTCTGATAGCTTTTTCCATGAATGAAGAGTGGGTGGAGGGGTATATATAGCCTCCACACAAAATCTAGCTGTTACACACAATTTACCAAACTCGGTGGGACCGAATCATGAAACTCGGTCGGACCGATTGAGTTCAAAATGTGAACGTTAGGAATTTCGGCGGGACCGATATGATCAACTCGGTGGGACCGATGTGCTAGGGTTAGGGTAAAACCTCAACTCGGTTTGATCGATTACACAAACTCGGTGGGACCGATTTTTGGTAATAAGCTAAACAGAGAGTTGGTCAAGCAAACTCGGTGGGACCGATTGCATATTTCGGTGAGGCCGAAATAATTACAACAGGCAATAGAGAGTTTGAAAGCCCATCTCGGTGAGACCGAACAGATTAGGGTTTCTCGCAGTGGCCATGTGATACATCTCCGTCGTATCTACTTTTCCAAACACTTTTGCCCTTGTTTTGGACTCTAACTTGCATGATTTGAATGGAACTAACCCGGAATGACGCTGTTTTTAGCAGAATTGCCATGGTGTTATTTTTGTGCAGAAACAAAAGTTCTCGGAATGACCTGAAACTTCACGGAGATTATTTTTGGACATAATAAAAAATACCGGCGAAAGAATCAAGGCCAGGGGGCCCGCACCCTGTCCACGAGGGTGGGAGGTGCGCCTACCCCCTGGGCACGCCCCCTGCCTCGTGGGCCCCCTGGAGCTCCACCGACCTCAACTCCAACTCTATATATTCACGTTCGGGGAGAAAAAAATCAGAGAGAAGGATTCATCGCGTTTTACAATACGGAGTCGCCGCCAAGCCCTAATCTCTCTCGGGAGGGCTGATCTGGAGTCCGTTCGGGGCTCCGGAGAGGGGAATCCGTCGCCGTCGTCGTCATCAACCATCCTCCATCACCAATTTCATGATGCTTGCCGCCGTGCGTGAGTAATTCCATCGTAGGCTTGCTGGACGGTGATGGGTTGGATGAGATTTATCATGTAATCGAGTTAGTTTTGTTAGGGTTTGATCCCTAGTATCCACTATGTTCTGAGATTGATGTTGCTATGACTTTGCTATGCTTAATGCTTGTCACTAGGGCCTGAGTGCCATGATTTCAGATCTGAACCTATTATGTTTTCATGAATATATGTGAGTTCTTGATCCTATCTTCCAAGTCTATAGTCACCTACTATGTGTTATGATCTGGCAACCCCGAAGTGACAATAATCGGGACCACTCCCGGCGATGACCGTAGTTTGAGGAGTTCATGTATTCACTATGTGTTAATGCTTTGGTCCTATACTCTATTAAAAGGAGGCCTTAATATCCCTTAGTTTCCAATAGGACCCCACTGCCACGGGAGGGTAGGACAAAAGATGTCATGCAAGTTCTTTCCCATAAGCACGTATGACTATATTCGGAATACATGCCTACATTACATTGATGAATTGGAGCTAGTTCTGTGTCACCCTATGTTATAACAGTTGCATGAATAATCGCATCCGGCATAATTATCCATCACCGATCCAATGCCTACGAGCTTTTCACATATTGTTCTTCGCTTAGTTACTTTTCGTTGCCACTATTACAATCACTACAAAACTGCTACTATTACTTTTGCCACCGTTACTTCCATAATACTTTGCTACTAAATACTTTGCTGCAGATATTAAGTTATCTAGGTGTGGTTGAATTGACAACTCAACTGCTAATACTTGAGAATATTCTTTGGCTCCCCTTGTGTCCAATCAATAAATTTGGGTTGAATACCCTACCCTCGAAAACTGTTGCGATCTCATATACTTGTGGGTTATCAAGACCATTTTCTAGCGCCGTTGCCGGAGAGCATAGGTCTATTCTTTGAGTCACTTGGGATTTATATTTTCTGGTCACTATGAAGAACTTGAAAGACGAGAAAACCAAAATTTATCACTCAACTACGAGGGGAGGTAAGGAACTGCCATCTAGCTCTGCACTTGATTCACCTTCTGTTTTGAGTAAGCTTGCGACACCTAAACCTGTTTCTGGTATTAATTCTGATATGTCGCATGTTATTGATGATGCCACTTCTGCTTTGCATGATACTTATGATGAAACTACTTCTATGCTTGATAATATTGTGCCACTAGGTGAATTTCTTAATGAACAACTTGCTAGGGCTAGAGAGAATGAAATCATTGAAACTGATAATATTGATGAAAGTGATGATGAAGATTCTCCTCCTAGATATGAATTTCCTGTTGTGCCCGAGGGTTATGTTTTGGATGAAGAAACTGCTAGAGACTCTCTTGCTTGCAATGATAGGAGTGATCTTAAGAAATTATTAGCTAAGCTTAAAGGAAAATCTCTGAATGCTAGAATGAAATATGACCCTGCTTATGCTACTTCACCTATCTTTGTTACTGATAAGGATTATGATTTCTCTGTTGATCCTGATATAATTACTTTGGTTGAATCTGATCCTTTCTATGGCCATGAATCTGAAACTGTTGTGGCACATCTTACTAAATTAAATGATATAGCCACCCTATTCACTAACGATGAGAAAACTAGCTACTACTATATCCTTAAAATATTTCCGTTCTCATTAAAGGGTGATGCTAAGATATGGTTTAATTCTCTTGATCCTGGTTGTGTGCGTAGTCCCCAGGATATGATTTATTACTTCTCTGCTAAATATTTCCCTGCTCATAAGAAACAAGCTGCTTTAAGGGATATATATAATTTTGTGCAAATTGAAGAAGAGAGTCTCCCACAAGCTTGGGGAGGCTTCTCCAATTACTTAATGTTTTGCCTGATCACCCTCTTAAGAAAAATGAAATACTTGATATCTTTTATAATGGACTAACCGATGCTTCCAAACACCACCTGGATAGTTGTGCTGGTTGTGTCTTCAGGGAAAGAACTGTCGATCAAGCTGAAATTCTATTGAATAATATGTTGACAAATGAAAACAATTGGACACTTCCTGAACCAACTCCTAAGCCAACTCCGAAGAAAAGGGGTGTTCTATTTCTCAGTCCTGAAGATATGCAAGAGGCAAAGAAATCTATGAAAGAAAAAGGTATAAAAGCTGAAGATGTTAAGAATTTACCTCCTGTTGAAGAAATACATGGTCTTAATTTACCGCCTGTTGAAGAAGTTCACGGTCTTGATAACCCGACACAAGTAGTAAAGGTAAATTCTCTCTATAGATATGATAAAGCTGAAATCCCTCCTACTAAGTTCGCTAGCCAATGTTTGGATGAGTTTGATAACTTTATGGTTAAGCAAGAAGATTTCAATGCTTATTTTGGTAGGGAATTAAAACGCAATGCTTATATGATTGAACACTTGAGTGAGTTTATGTCTAGAGTTAAAGGTGAACTTAAACTCATTAGTAAACATGCTTCTATGGTTACCACTCAAGTAGAACAAGTACTTAAAGCTCAGAATGACTTGCTCAATGAATTAAATAGTAAGGAAAATGACTTCGCTGTTAGAGTTGCAACTAGAGGGGGTGAAGTGACTCAGGAACCTTTGTATCCTGAGGGCTGTCCTAAGAGAATTGAGCAGGATTCTCAGAGAAATAATGTTGATGCACCTAGTCCTTCTAAAAAGAAGAACAAGAAAAATGATAGGACTTTGCATGCTACTAGTGAACCTGTTATTGACACACCTGAGAATCCCAATGATATTTCTATTTCTGATGCTGAAACACAAACTGGTAATGAACATGAACCTAGTGATAATGTTAATGATGATGTTCATGTTGATGCTCAACCTAGCAATGACAATGATGTAGAAATTGAACCTGTTGTTGATCATGATAACCCACAATCAAAGAATCAACGTTATGATAAGAGAGACTTTGTTGCTAGGAAGCACGGTAAAGAAAGAGAACCATGGGTTCAGAAACCCATGCCTTTTCCTCCCAAACCATCCAAGAAAAAGGATGATGAGGATTTTGAGCGTTTTGCTGAAATGATTAGACCTATGTTTTTGCGTATGCGTTTAACTGATATGCTCAAAATGAATCCTTATGCTAAGTACATGAAAGAAATTGTTACTAATAAAAGAAAGATACCGGAAGCTGAAATTTCCACCATGCTTGCTAATTATACTTTTAAAGGTGGAATACCAAAGAAACTTGGAGACCCAGGAGTACCCACTATACCATGCTCTGTTAAAAGAAATTATGTTAGAACTGCTTTATGTGATCTTGGAGCCGGTGTTAGTGTTATGCCTCTCTCTTTATAACGTAGACTTGATTTGTATAAGTTGACACCTACTGAAATATCTTTGCAAATGGTTGATAAATCAACTGCTACACCTGTCGGCATTTGTGAGGATGTGCCTGTTGTGGTTGCAAACATTACTATTTTAGCGGACTTTGTTATTCTTGATATTCCCGAGGACGATAGTATGTCTATTATTCTTGGAAGACCCTTTTTGAATACTGCATGGGCTGTTATTGATTGCAACAAAGGCAATGTCACTTTTCATGTCAATGGTAATGAGCATACAGTACACTTTCCGAGGAAACAACCTCAAGTCCACAGTATAAACTCTATTGGAAAAATTCCATCGATTATTTTTGGAGGTTTTGAATTTCCTCTTCCTACTGTCAAGAAGAAATATGATATTCTTATTATTGGGGACGTGCATATCCCCGTTGAGGTAACATAGTGTTATTCGAAATTTCTCCGGTTCCATGTTATTCGGAATGAGTTTATTAACAAGACTTGATCAACCTTGTTAGTGGATTCCTTTTGATGAGCATGAGATGGATGAAGTTAGAAAGCACAACCTTCTGTACCCTTCTTTTACTTTCTGTTCTTTAGAATAAATAAAGCAAAAATAGTATTTTCTGTCTGTTTTCTGAATTATCCGTGCAATAAAAATACCCCGAAAATAAAAGTTCTCCAAATGCCCTGAAATTGAAATATGATTTTTTTCTGGAATATTTGAGAATATCTGGCACCGAGAACACAGCAGGGAGCAAGCACCTGGCCACGAGGGTCCAGGGCGCGCCCACCCCGCCCCCTGCCTCGTGGGCCCATGGTGGCTCCCCTCCACTTATTCCAGCACCCACACACTTCTTCTTCCTCCCAAAAAATCACCAACCAGCTCAAGCACGAGTTCTAGCTCATTTTGCTGCAATTTTCGATCTCCTTGCTCAAAGCTCCAATCACAAAACTGCTTCGGGGGATTGTTCCTTGGTATGTGACTCCTCCAATGGTCCAATTAGTTTTTTTATAGTGCTTTATTCATTGCAAATTTTTGCTGCCTAGGTGACCATGTTCTTGAGATTGCATGTCAAATTTATGTGGTCCCAAGTAGTTCTAATGCATGATATAGTCTCTAGGCACTTGTAGGAGTAGTTGCTATCAATTTTGTTGAGTTTGGTTCACTTTTATTTGAAGTTACTAAAAATTTCAGAAATTTTTCAGAGGAAGAAATATGTTTAGGAAAATGTACCAAGGTGGTCCTTCAAGGAAGCAAGGACCCAGGCTCGCAATACGCGATGCGGACGATGAACCACTCAGGGAAGCTCAAGTGCGGGCTTGTGAATGGCCGTCAGAGAACTTTATGGATCGAGCCGGAATCAAGGAGGAATTTGAGGCATACGTGCGCAACGCTGATCTTGAGAGCTTCGAGGCAGATAAGTGCCGCCAGTACCACTATCTCACTAATTTCTTTGTGAGAAGGTTTGAATTTTCATCATCACGCAATTCTCAAACTGTCCTATTTGATCTTTATGAAAATTCTTATACTATGGACTTGGAAGATTTTAATACTGCTTGCAAACTTCCACAATGGGGTAGCACTAGTGAGCCTCGCAAATCTGAGTTTAGAGATTTTCTTGCTAGTATAACTGTGGGGGAGTCTAGAGATATAACACAAGCTACCATAGGGAGCATTCATTTTCCTGCTATACATTATTTTGCTCTCTTCATAGGTAGGTGCATAAATGGTAAGGATGAAGCATGTCACATGTGTGTCCCCGACCTCAGTGTTCTCAGGAGTGCTGTATTAGGAGATAAACATTATAATTTGGGAGCCATTGTTGCACGTAAGTTGCATAATAATAGAATTAATGGAGATTTATTTGCTGGAATTTATGCAACCCGTTTAGCTAATTTTCTTGATATACCCATACGCGAGTATGATATTGAGTTGCCTCCTGTTTATTTAGATTATGAGACTATGGTTCGTCATCAGTTTGTTGAGAGGAACGATCAGTTCCTCTAGTACCGACTAATCTTTGACAGACGACGCACCTATCACGTCGCTCTCCCTGCTCCCACTTTCTTTGACTTTCAGGCAAAAGGGAGACATGTATATGAGCAGCGGAAAGTAAAGCATGCAAGTTGCAAGAATGTAAAGGGATGGGATTGGAGTATGCAAACGCAATTGGAGACACGAAGATTTTGTGTGTGGTTCCGATAGGTGGTGCTATCGTACATCCACGTTAATGGAGACTTCAACCCACGAAGGGTAACGGTTGCGCGAGTCCACGGAGGGCTCCACCCACGAAGGGTCCACGAAGAAGCAACCTTGTCTATCCCACCATGGCCATCGCCCACGAAGGACTTGCCTCACTAGGGTAGATCTTCACGAAGTAGGCGATCTTCTTGGCCTTACAAACTCCTTGGTTCAACTCCACAATCTTGTCGGAGGCTCCCAAGTGACACCTAACCAATCTAGGAGACACCACTCTCCAAAAGGTAATAGATGGTGTGTTGATGGTGAACTCCTTGCTCTTGTGCTTCAAATGATAGTCTCCCCAACACTCAACTCTCTCTCACAGATTTGGATTTGGTGGAAAGATGATTTGAGTGGAAAGCAACTTGGGGAAGGCTAGAGATCAAGATTCCTGTGGTTGGAATGGAATGTCTTGGTCTCAACACATGAGTAGGTGGTTCTCTTTCAGAAAATGTATGCTGGAAGTGTAGGCACGTTCTGATAGCTTTTTCCATGAATGAAGAGTGGGTGGAGGGGTATATATAGCCTCCACACAAAATCTAGCCGTCACACACAATTTACCAAACTCGGTGGGACCAAATCATGAAACTCGGTCGGACCGATTGAGTTCAAAATGTGAACGTTAGGAATTTCGGTGGGACCGATATGATCAACTCGGTGGGACCGATGTGCTGGGGTTAGGGTAAAACCTCAACTTGGTTTGACCGATTACACAAACTCGGTGGGACCGATTTTTGGTAATAAGCTAAACAGAGAGTTGGTCAAGCAAACTCGGTGGGACCGATTGCATATCTCGGTGAGGCCGAAATAATTACAACAGGCAACAGAGAGTTTGCAAACCCATCTCGGTGAGACCGAGATCCCATCAGTGAGACCGAACAGATTAGGGTTTCTCGCAGTGGCTATGTGATACGTCTCCGTCGTATCTACTTTCCCAAACACTTTTGCCCTTGTTTTGGACTCTAACTTGCATGATTTGAATGGAACTAACCCGGACTGACGCTGTTTTTAGCAGAATTGCCATGGTGTTATTTTTGTGCAGAAACAAAAGTTCTCGGAATGACCTGAAACTTCACGGAGATTATTCTTGGACATAATAAAAAATGCTGGCGAAAGAATCAAGGCCAGGGGGCCCACACCCTGTCCACGAGGGTGGGAGGCACGCCTGCCCCCTGGGCGCGCCCCCCTGCCTCGTGGGCCCCCTGGAGCTCCACCGATCTCAACTCCAACTCTATATATTCACGTTCGGGGAGAAAAAAATCAGAGAGAAGGATTCATCGCGTTTTACAATACGGAGTCGCCGCCAAGGCCTAATCTCTCTCGGGAGGGCTGATCTGGAGTCCGTTCGGGGCTCCAGAGAGGGGAATCCGTCGCCGTCGTCATCATCAACCATCCTCCATCACCAATTGCATGATGCTCACTGCCGTGCGTGAGTAATTCCATCGTAGGCTTGCTGGACGGTGATGGGTTGGATGAGATTTATCATGTAATCGAGTTAGTTTTCTTAGGGTTTGATCCCTAGTATCCACTATGTTCTGAGATTGATGTTGCTATGACTTTGCTATGCTTAATGCTTGTCACTAGGGCCCGAGTGCCATGATTTCAGATCTGAAACTATAATGTTTTCATGAATATATGTGAGTTCTTGATCCTATCTTGCAAGTCTATAGTCACCTACTATGTGTTATGATCCGGCAACCCCGAAGTGACAATAATCGGGACCACTCCTGGTGATGACCGTAGTTTGAGGAGTTCATGTATTCAGTATGTGTTAATGCTTTGGTCCGGTACTCTATTAAAAGGAGGCCTTAATATCTCTTAGTTTCCAATAGGACCCCGCTGCTACGGGAGGGTAGGACAAAAGATGTCATGCAAGTTCTTTCCCATAAGCACGTATGACTATATTCGGAATACATGCCTACATTACATTGATGAATTGGAGCTAGTTCTGTGTCACCCTATGTTATAACTATTGCATGAATAATCGCATCCGGCATAATATCCATCACCGATCCAATGCCTACGAGCTTTTCACATATTGTTCTTTGCTTAGTTACTTTTCCGTTGCCACTGTTACAATCAGTACAAAACTGCTACTATTACTTTTGCCACCGTTACCGTTACTTCCATACTACTTTGCTACTAAATACTTTGCTATAGATATTAAGTTATCCAGGTGTGGTTGAATTGACAACTCAACTGCTAATACTTGAGAATATTCTTTGGCTCCCCTTGTGTCGAATCAATAAATTTGGGTTGAATACTCTACCCTCGAAAACTGTTGTGATCCCCTATACTTGTGGGTTATCACTATGTCAAGTCAACTCGGTGGCGCCAGATAGATCAAATCGGTGGGGCCGAGTGACTTTTGGTTTGGAACGTATGTGGATATGAGAAATTGGTTGAGGGCTTTGGAGCATATCACTAAGCACTTTGAGCAAGCAAGCCATTAAGCAATACCTCATCCCCTTTTAATAGTATTGGCTTTCCTATGGACTCAATGTGATCTTGGATCACTAAAATGAAAATGTAGAGTCTTGAGCTTTTGAGCTTTTGCCAATCTTCTGTCCTTAGCATCTTGAAGGGGTTCCACAGGTTCTTGTCCACGCCACTCCACTGTTGAACTTATCTGAAATATACTAGATAAAAGTATTAGTCCAACAAGAGATATGTTGACATTAATTACCAAAACCACCCAGGGAGCACTTGTGCTTTCAATCTCCCACTGTCAAAGTGCGATAAAAGGCCTTGAACTCTCCTTCAGAAGGGATCATGCATATGTTACAAAATTCAGCAAGTGGTATCTCACGGGTTTCAGCATATAAATTAAACTACACCTCAGGGGGATTATTCCTAGGAAAGAAAGTAAAACTTTGAACAAAGATGTTTGTGAGGATTTGATGCTGTTCACACTAATCTGCGATGAAGTCGGTGAGGCCGGCATTAGGAGCATATTGCGTGAACTCCTAAAGGATTCCAGGCTCTTCCATGAACTGGGTATGCGGCCATTCGCACGGTCGTACCTCCGCCAACCTCCGAAGATGGAGATCACTGTCAGACGACTCCCCAATAACACCCTTGGAGTTCTTCTTAGAAGCAAACTTCTTAAAGATATTCATCCTTCTCCTATGAACAAAATTCTGAAATTTCCAGTCCATAAATTTTTCCAACAAAACTTCACAAAATTGATAGCAACTACTCATAGGGATGCATAGAGGCCATAGCAAGCATTTAAACTACTTAGAACTCTAAGAATTTAACGTGCAAGCTCATCTACAGAAGCACCAAGAGTAGCTAATTATTCAAAATATAAACCACTAAAACAAAAACTAATTGGACAAACGATGGAGTCACATACCAAGCAACAATGCCCCGAAGCAGTTTCGGAAATGGAGCTTCGAGCAAAGAGATCGAAATCAGCGGGTTTGAGAGCAAGAACACGGGAGAGAGAGCAATGGAGAATTTTTTTCTGGAGGTAAGTGATGATGTCGTGTGAAGGGATAAGTGAGGGGGCCCACGTGGGGACCACAACCCACCAGGGCGCGCTTGGGGGTCCTGGCGCGCCCAGGTGGGTTGTGCCCACCTGGTGCACCTCCTTATATTATTTGCACCAGAAATTCTTAAATATTCAGAAAAAAAATCGTATTAAATTTTCAGAGCATTCTGAGACTTTTATTTTTGGGTCATTTTTTTATTGCACGGAAAATTCAGAAAACAGACAAAACATGGCATTTTATTTTATTTAACTAATAAAAACAGAAAACAAAAGGTAGGGACAGAAGGTAGTGCTTACTAAATTCATCAACTTCATACCACTAAAAAATGATCCATTAATAAGGTTGATCAAGTCTTATCAACAACCACTTTCGATTAGCATGAAACCGAAGAATTATCGTAAATCACTAAGTTACCTCAACGGGGATATGGATGTCCCCAACAGTAAGCATTTCATATTTGTTTTTGACAGTAGGTAGAGGTATTTGAAAACCTCCAATTGTGATTGTCGGAGATTTTTCAATAACATTAATACCATTCACTTGGAATAGTTTCTTCGGGAAGTGCACCGTATGCTCATTACCATTGATATGAAAAGTGACCTTGCTTTTATTGCAATCAATAACAGCCCCTGCAGTATTCAAGATGGGTCTACTAAGGATAATCGACATGTTGTCGTCCTCGGGCATCTCAAGTATAACAAAGTCAGTCAAAATAGTAACATTAGCAACAACAACGGGCACATCCTCACAAATACCGATAGGTATGGCAGTTGATTTGTCAGCCATTTGCAAAGATATTTCAGTAGGTGTGAGTTTATTCAAATCAAGTCTTTTATATAAAGAGAAAGGCATAACACTAACACCAGCTCCTAAATCGCACAAAGAAGTTTTCACATAATTCTTTTTGATGGAGCGGTATAGTTGGTATTCCCAGATCTCCAAGTTTTTTAGGTACTCCATCCTTAAAAGTATAATTAGCAAGCATAGTGGAGATTTCAGCTTCCGGTATTTTTCTCTTATTAGTGATTATGTCTTTCATATATTTGCATAACGAGGCATTTTAAGGATATCAGTCAAGCGAGTACGCAAAAAGACTGGCCTCAGCATTTCAGCAAAGCATTCAAATTCTTCATCATCTTTCCTTTTAGTTGACTTAGGTGGAAAAGGCATAGGTTTTTGAACCCACGGTTCTCTTTCTTTACTGTGTTTTCTAGCCACAAAGTCACTTTTGTCATACCTTTTATTCTTAGGTTGTGGGTTATCAAGATCAACACGTGGTTCTCTCTCAACATCATTGTCTGGTTCTTTATTATTTGTTTGAGCAGCTTCATGAACCTCATCATTATCTTTTTTATTATCACTAGGTGAATGTTCATTACCAGACTGAGTTTCAGCATCAGAGATGGAAGTTTCATTATCATTATCTGGAGGTTTTTCTATTTCCGGTTCACTAGAAGCATGCTAACTCCTATCATTTTTCTTCTTCTTTTTCTTTCTAGAAGGACTAGGTGCATCAGTGTTATCTCTTTGTGAATCTTGTTCAATTCTTTTTGGGTGTCCCTCGGGATAAAGTGGTTCCTGAGTCATTTTACCTCCTCTAGTTGCAACTCTAACAGCAAAGTCATGTTTATTATTATTCATTTCATCAAGCAACTCTCTTTGAGATTTAGCAACTTGTTCTAACTGAGTTTGAACCATAGAAGCATGCTTTCCAATACCTCTACATCATTTGAGATTCTAAATAACAAGTCACTCAAGCGAGCAATCATATCAGAATTATATTTCAATTGTTTCATAACATTTGCATTGAAGCGATCTTGTTTTCTAATATAATTCTCAAACTCATAAAGGCATTGACTAGGGTGCATATTGTGAGGATTATCATTATCATTGAATTTCATTAGAGAATTTACCTATACCACCTTAGGCAATGGTGGTGTATTAAGACCATGTATTTCTTCAATAGGAGGTAAATTTTTAACATCCTCAGCTTTAATACCGTTTTCCTTCATAGATTTCTTTGCCTCTTGTATATCTTCAGGACTGAGATATAATATACCCCTCTTCTTCGGAGTGGGTTTAGGAGGTGGTTCAGGCAGAGTCCCATCATCATAATTTTTCAATATATTATTCAATAATTCTTCAGCTTGCCCAACAGTTCGTTCCCTGAGAACACAACCAGCACAACTATCTAGGAAATCCCTAGAAGCATCGGTTAGTCCATTATAGAAGATATCAAGTATTTCATTTTTCTTAAGAGGATGATCAGGCAAAGCATTAAGAAACTGGCAAAGCCTGCCCCAAGCTTGTGGGAGACTCTCTTCTTAAATTTGCACAAAGTTAAATATTTCCTGTAAAGTAGCTTGTTTCTTATGAGCAGGGAAATATTTTTCAGAGAAGTAATAAATCATATCCTGGGGACTACGCACATAACCAGGATCAAGTGTATTGTACCAAGCTTTAGCATCACCCTTTAATGAGAACAAAAATAATTTGAGAATAAAGTAATAGCGAGTCTTCTCATCATGAGTAAAAAGGGTGGCCATGTCATTCAACTTAGTAAGATGTGCCACAAGAGTTTCAGTTTCATAACCATGGAAAGGATCAGATTCAACCAAAGTAATTAACTCTGGGTCGACAGAGGATTCATAATCCTTATCATCAATAAAGATCGGTGAAGTAGCAAACTTAGGATCATATTTCATTCTAGCATACAGAGATTTTTCTTTATACTTGCATAACAATTTCTCTAGATCATCTCTATCCCTACAAGCAAGATTATCTCTAGTTGTCTCCTCATTCATAACATAACCTTCCGGTACCTTAGGCAATTCATATCTAGGAAGGCTAGTTCTAGCAGGTGTTTCAGGAGTTTCAGTTTCAAGCTCATCATTAGATTCAACAACGTCATGTTGTATTACTCTAGCAATTTGTTCATCAAGAAATCCACCAAGTGGCACATCATCATTATCAAGCAAGGTACTAGCATCATCATAAGCATCATTCATAGTAGAAGTAGCATCATCAATAACTTCTGACATATTAGAATTGATAGCATGTGGTGGTGTTGCAAGTTTACTTATAACAGAAGGTGAATCTAAAGCAGAACTGGATGTCAGTTCCTTACCTCCCCTCATCTTAGAGGGATAAATCTTAGTCTTAGCATCCTTCAGACTCTTCATAGTGATAAATTGATAATAATCCCAAGTGACTAAACAAATATGGCTATGCTCCCCGGCAACGGCGCCAGAAAAAGTCTTGATAATCCACAAGTATAAGGGATCGCAACAGTTTTCGAGGGTAGAGTATTCAACCCAAATTTATAGATTCGAACAAGGGAAGCCAAAGAATATTTGAAGGTATTAGCAACTGAGTTGTCAATTCAACCACACTTGGAGATTAATTATCTGCAGCAAAGTGATCAGTAGCAAAGTAGTATGATAGTTTTGATAATAGTGACAACAGCAATGGTAACGGTGACAGTGATAGCAGTAGTTTTGTAGCAAGTGCAACAATAACGATAGCAGTAGTAACTTAGCAGAAACAATATAGGATAAATTTGTAGGCATTGGATCGGTGACTTGTTGGATGATATTCATCATGAGACAGTTATAACCTAGGGCGATACGGCACTAGCTCCAGTTCATCAATATAATGTAGGCATGTATTTCGTAAATAGTCATACGTGCTTATGGAAAGAACTTGCATGACATCTTTTGTCCTACCCTCCCGTGGCAGCGGGGTCCATATTGGAAACTAAGGGATATTAAGGCCTCCTTTTAATAGAGAACCGGAACAAAGCATTAACACACAGTGAATACATGTACTCCTCAAACTATGGTCATCACCGGGAGTGGTCCCGACTATTTTCACTCCGGGGTTGCCGGATCATGACACGTAGTAGGTGACTATAACTTGCAAGATCGGATCTAGAACATTGATATAATGATGATAATATAAACAGTTCAGATCTGAGTTCATGGCACCAGGGCCCAAAGTGACAAGCATTAAGCATCGCAAAGTCATAGCGACATCAATCTTAGAACATAGTGGATACTAGGGATCAGGCCCTAACAAAACTAACTCGATTACATGATGAATCTCATCCAACTCCTCACCGACCAGCGAACCTACGAAGGAATTACTCACTCCTGATGGGGAGCATCATGGAATTGGCAATGGAGAAGGGTTGGTGATGATGAAGAACGAAGATCCCCCTCTCCGGAGCCCCAAACGGACTCCAGATCTTGCCTCCCAATGAAGAACAGGAGGTGACGGCGGCTCCGTCTCGTGGATCGTGATAATTCTTTCTCCCTGATTTTTTCTGGAAAAATAGGATTTTATAGTGTCGGTTTCAGGGTCTGCGGGGCCACCAGGTGGGGACAACCCGCCTGAGCGCGTCAGGAGGGGGGCGCGCCCTGGTGGGATGTGCCCACCCAGGTGCCCCCCTCCGGTGGATCTTGGCTCCAGAAATTCTTATTATTGGTATAAAAATTCCTCGCAAAGTTTTGTTCCATTCCGAGAACTTTTATTTCTGCACAAAAACAGCACCATGGTAGTTCTGCTGAAAACAGCGTCAGTCCGGGGTTAGTTTCATTCAAATCATGCAAATTAGAGTCCAAAACAAGAGGAAAAGCGTTAGGAAAAGTAGATACATTGGAGACATATCCAATGCCTAATGTGAAAGAGTTGTTCAATTTATGCATAATGGGGGAGGAAGAGTTCATTGAGAGAAAAACATTCCCCCTATGTCCATGCCTACACCTAAACAAGACAACACGATGAGTATGGTGGGGTGTGCAAAGGTTCAAGCCATATTGCTCGAGTCAATGATATTTAGCTCATGCCTTAACTCGTGAAATCTTGCTTCATCCAAGGGCTTCGTGAAGATATCTACAAGGTTATCATGAGTGTTGACATAGTTGAGCTCGATCTCCCCTCGCCTAATGTGATCCCGGATGAAGTGATACCGAATCTCAATATGCTTCGTCTTGAAGTGTTGCACCGGTTGAGAGAAATCTTGATGGCACTTTCATTGTCACACCAAAGAGGCACTTTGTCACAAATGACACGGTAATCCTTTAAAGTTTGCCTCATCTAGAGAAGTTGAGCACAACAACTACCGGCGGCCACATACTCCGCTTTGGTGGACGAGAAAGACACACAACTTTGCTTCTTAGAAGACCAACTCACCAAAGAGCAACCAAGAAATTGGCACCCTCCAGAAGTTGACTTCCTATCCAGTCTCTCGCCCAATCCGAGTCCGAAAAGCCCACAAGGTTGAAGTTAGCTCCTCTTGGGTAACATAAGCCAAAGTTTGGGGTATGAGCCAAATACCGAAAGATTCGCTTGACCGCCACATAGTGGCTTTCCTTAGGTGCGGCTTGAAACTGTGCACAAATTCCCACACTCAACATGATATCCGGTCTAGATGCACAAAGGTAAAGCAAGGATCCAATGATGGAGCGATATACCTTTCTATCCACCACTTTACCATTGGGATCTATGTCAAGTTGGCATTTGACGGGCATTGGAGTGGAAGCCGGCTTGACATCACTTAGCTTGAATCTCTTGAGCATGTCTTGAGTGTATTTGGCTTGGTTGATGAAGGTTCCTTCTCTTCTTTGTTTGATTTCGAACCCGAGAATGAACTTCAACTCTCCCACCATGGACATACTGAACTTCGAGGTCATGAGAGCAGCAAATTCCTCATGGAAAGCTTTGCTAGGAGAACCAAAGATAATCTCATCAACATATAGTTGGCATACAAACAACTCCCCTTTGACCTTCTTAGTAAAAAGAGTGGGGTCGATTTTCCCAATTTCAAACCCACGATCTTGCAACAACTCGGTAAGGTGCTCATACCACGCACATGGGGCTTTTTTAAGGCCATAGAGTGCCTTATCGAGTTGGTACACATGATTGGGGAACTCGGGATCCTCAAACCCCGGGGGTTGTTTGACATACACCAACTCATTAATAGGACCATTAAGAAAAGCACTCTTCACATCCATTTGTTGCAACTTGAAGTTATGATGAGAAGCATAAGCAATCAACAAACGAATAGATTCATGGCGAGCAACAGGAGCAAAGGTTTCACCGTAGTCGATACCCTCGACTTGGGAGTAGCCTTGTGCTACCAAAAGAGCCTTGTTGTGAACAATAATCCCATGAGCATCTTGCTTGTTCTTGAATATCCACTTGGTTCCAATGACATTATGGTTCCCCTTTGGCCTTGGCACCAATCTCCACACCTTGTTGTGCTCGAAGTTGTTGAGTTCTTCATGCATGGCATTAAGCCAATCCGGATCCTTGAGCGCCTCATAGACCTTTTCGGGTTCAACACAAGAAACAAACGCGTGATGTTCACAATAGTTTGCAAATTGTCTACGAGTGCTTACCCCCTTTCTTAAGCTTCCAAGCACATTCGTCATGAGATGATCTTTGGTAGTGAGCTTGGATGCAATCTTGGCGGAACGACGCTCCAATTCCTCCTCAGGAGAGAGCTGAGGAGCGGTAAGTTGATCATCTTGAGCGCCGTCTTGAGCTTGCTCTTGATCTTGAACTTGCTCGGTGGTGAGAACTTGACCTTGGGCATCACTTGGTGGTTCACCACCATCTTGAGGTTGATCTTGCCCTTGATCTTGTTCATTTGGTTGAGGGCCTTCACGTTGTTCTTCGGAAGCGTGTGGGTCTTGGGTTGGTGATGGTTCCACTTGTGTGGAACATTGTCCTTCTCCTTCGGCCACAAGGGGTTCCTCAATGGGTAGGATATGACCAACACCCATTCTTCTTATGGCTTGGGGAGGACTTTCATCACCTACATCACAAGTACCACTTTGCTCCACTTGGGAGCCGTTATTCTCATCAAACTCCACGTTACACGTCTCCTCAATAAGTCCCATGGACTTATCGAGGACACGGTAAGCACGAGAGTTTGTAGCATAACCAACAAATATGCCCTCATGAGCTCTAGCCTCAAATTTAGACAAACGAACACCTTTATTGAGAATGAAGCACTTACACCCGAACACCTGGAAGTACTTGAGGTTGGGCTTTTTGCCGGTGAGTATCTCATATGGAGTCTTGTTCAAGCCTTTGTAGAGATAGAGCCGACTGGATGCATGACAAGCGGCGTTGATGGCTTCGGCCCAAAAGTTATAAGGAGACTTGAACTCCGCCATCATGGTCCTTGCCGCATCCATCAATGTTCGGTTCTTCCTCTCCGCTACACCATTACCCGTAGCGTGGCTAGGGGTGGTCGGACGGCGTCGGAAACTAGCTCGCAAGCGAAGGCAGAACGTGGAGGTCGCCGGAGTTGAGGAAGACGGCGAGCAGAGGTCACTCCAGAGGCTCCAAGTGGGCGAGATGGCCTCACCGGAGAGAGGCGGAGGCCTTGGAGGGGTCGCCCAGGCCTGGGAGGGGCTGGAGCTACCGCGGCGACCAGAGGGGATCGCCGGTGAGCTCGAGCTCGGGGACGGCAGCCCGAGGCCTGCCCGGCCGGGCTACGGCTTCCTACTCGATCGTGGTGTGTGTGTGAGTGCTAGATGGTGCTCGAGGAGGCTGGGGGTGGCTCTATTTATAGGCGAACGGGGAGGGTGCTTCGGGCTCCGCCGGTGGACACCTGTCCACGGCGCCCGGCGACGAGCGGCGTCAGTGAGAGGGGGAGAAGGCGACGGAGGTCACGCGGCCACTGTGGGCGAGCGGAGACGAGCACAGGGTCAAGGGGATGGCGACGAGCATAGTGCGCTCCGCACTGTTGGGCTGGCCGGACCTTGCCCGTGCTCGCTGCCGTGAGCTCCGGCGTCGGCGAGTGCCAGGGAGGAGTTAAGGACGTCGAGAGGATGATGGTGGCGGGGTTTGGCATGGTTGGGCAGGCGGGGGAAGCGAGCACGCTCGAACAGAGCGCTCGGCGTCACCCAGAGCGCGTCGACACGCATGCCTAGCATCATGGACACGCGTGGTCACCGCGCGAACTCTCTCCTCAGGCTAGCCTTCGTCCAAAAATCATGTCTGGCATGTTGTTCGTGGTAGTTTTGAAGTTTACCACGGTTTGGTTTCGATCCAGGTGCAGTAGAGAAGATTTTACAAGCCAGGTAAGTTTCTGGTCAGTAACTTTGTGATGTTACTGTGGTCAAATGGCTGGGAGTTTGGGGCTGTGCTTTGGAGGCTAGTTATAAGTTACTAAGGTAAAGATGCACAAGAAAGTTCAGGTCAAATGGAGCAAGTAAAATGGTAGTTGCTGTAGAAACCACCATTTCTGTCCAGAACAGAAAAGATTTTCTGTAGCAAAAATATTCCAAAAAGTGATGAAATATTTTTGCTCAAGGAGGTGCCCTAGGGTCCCTAGAATATTTGTGAATTATCTTAGAATTTTGTGAGCCATAAAAATTAGGATTGCCTTGAAGCAAACAGATCTGGCTTAGGGTTTTTGAGAGAAAATGAATATTTTTCATTCCAAAGGTTATTTTGTGGTGGGTCAGAAGTGAAGTGATGGTTTGGGAGAGAAGTGAACACTTGGGTGAAAGCCAAGGATGCCCAAGTGTTTAAGTCCAAATGAAAAGATTCAGAAACTCCAAGTTTCAAAAACTTTCAAATGAAATTTCAAGCAAATAAGAAAGGGCAAAAACCAGGCTGTCACAAACCTCCCCCATTTAGAATGAATCTCGTCCTCGAGATTCGGTTGCTTGGGAAAACCACTCTGGATACTGACTCTTAAGGAACTCTTCCTGCTCCCAAGTTGCTTCTGACTCGGTGTGATGCTCCCACTGAACTTTGAAAAAATTTCTGACTTTGCTGCGAGTGACCCTTTCCACTTGATCCAAAATTTTGGACGGTCTTTCTTCATAAGTTAAATCCTTTGCCAATTCTATCTCAGCCATTGCAGTCCTTTTCTCAGGCGGGGATATGCATCGTCTCAATTGCGAAACATGGAACACATTGTGTATTTCTGACAACTCCGGGGGTAGTTCCAGTTGGTATGCAACCGTACCCACTCGAGACATAATTGAGAATGGACCAATGAATCTGGGTGCCAGCTTTCCACGAGTCTGAAATCGCTTAACTCCTTTCATAGGAGTGACTCGGAGGTACACATGTTCTCCGGGTTCGAAACTGACCTGCCGGTGCTTTGCATCATAATAACTCTTCTGATGGGATTTGGCCAATTGCAGTCGGTCTCTGATTTGCCTGACTTGTTTCTCGGCTTCCATCATGAGATCGGTTCCGAAGATATGGCTATCTCCAGCTTGAGACCAATTTAGAGGAGTGCGGCACTTACGACCATATAGAGCTTCATAGGGTGACATCTTTAGACTGGTCTGGAAACTATTGTTATACGAGAACTCGGCGTATGGCAAGCAATCTTCCCAGTTCGCCCCGTTGGCTAGCACACAGGCTCGCAACATATCTTCGAGTATTTGATTTACTCACTCTGTCTGACCGTCCGTCTGGGGGTGATAAGCAGTACTATATTTTAGTGCTGTCCCCAAGGCTTGATGGAGGCGGGACCAGAAAGCGGAGGTAAACAAAGAACCTCGGTTGGAAGTGATAGTCCGGGGTACCCCATGCAGACTGATGATTCTGGATACATACAGTTGCGCCAGTTCATTTGCTCTGTATCTGGTGCTGACCGGGATGAAATGAGCAACCTTGGTTAGGGTGTCCACTATAACCCAGATTGCGTCTTTGCCTCGTTGAGTCCTAGGCAATCCGGTGATGAAGTCCATGCAAACATCATCCCATTTCCATTGTGAAACTGGCAGTGGTTGGAGAAGTCCGGCTGGCTTCTGATGCTCTGCTTTCACCTTGTTGCATATGTCGCAACAGGCTACAAAATAGGCAATGTCTTTCTTCATCCCATTCCACCAGAATATTTTTTTAAGGTCTTCATACATTTTCGTACTTCTCGGATGAATGGAATACAAGGATTCGTGTGCTTCTGACAAGATTTTCCTCTTCAAGTCCGGTTGATTTGGTACACAAATTCGTCCACGGAATCGGAGGGTACCGAAGTTGTCCTTGAAGAAATCTGGGGGCTGCCTTGCATGTTTTGTAGCTTGGCGTCATCTGGCTGGGCCTTGCGGATTTCCATCTCAAGTGTGGGGGTAACTTCCAAAATATTAGTGAGGCCAGCATCCACGATGACCAAGTTGAGCTGAGCGATCTCCTCCTGAAGTTCGGTAGGCAATGATTTTAACATGACATTTAAGCTGACGGGCTTTCGACTGAGCGCATCGGTAACGACGTTGGCCTTGCCTGGATGGTAATTTATTCCAAGGTCATAATCCTTGACCAACTCTAACCATCTTCGCTGACGGAGATTTAAATCTGGCTGAGTGAAGATGTACTTGAGGCTTTTGTGGTCGGTAAAAATTTGGCACCTTTTTCCAATGAGATAGTGTCTCCAAATTTTTAATGCATGAACCACTGTAGCCAATTCCAAATCATGAGTAGGATAATTTCCCTCATGTGGTCGTAGTTGTCGTGATGCATAGGCTACTACCTTGCCGTCTTGCATCAATACACAACCAATACCTTGTCTGGAGGCATCGCAGTACACGTCGAAGCTGCGATAAATGTCTGGAAGAGTCAATACGGGTGCGGTTGTCAGATGCATCTTTAGCTCATAAAAACTCTTCTCACAGTCCTTGGTCCACTCAAACTTTGTATCCTTTTTGAGCAGTTTCATCATAGGTTTAGCAATTTTGGAAAACCCTTCAATGAAACGGCGATAGTATCC
The DNA here is from genome assembly GCF_002575655.3 of Aegilops tauschii subsp. strangulata. Lineage (NCBI taxonomy): Eukaryota > Viridiplantae > Streptophyta > Magnoliopsida > Poales > Poaceae > Aegilops > Aegilops tauschii. Next base: position 316,431,896 of record NC_053037.3, on the reverse strand, counting down.
AGCTAATCCAAGGAAACTTCAGATCTGTGTTACAGTCGTGGGCGGTACCCAATCGAGCACATCCTTTATTTTGCTTGGGTCCACGGCTATGCCTTCGGCGGATAGTACATGCCCGAGAAACCCAACTTGCTTGAGCCAAAATTTGCACTTACTGAACTTGGCGTATAGCTGATGGTTGCGGAGCCGTTGTAGCACTGCCCGGAGGTGATCCTTATGCTCCTCTTCACTCTGGGAGTAAATGAGGATGTCGTCGATAAAGACTACCAAAAATTTGTCGAGGAAGTCCATGAACACCTTGTTCATATGCATGAAGACAGCAGGGGCATTGGTGAGACCAAAGGACATCACAGTATATTCGTAAAGACCGTATCGTGTAGTGAATGCGGTCTTAGGAATATCTTCCCTTTTAATCTTGAGCTGATGATACCCGGTCCGTAAATCGATTTTTGAGAATACTTTAGCCCCACTGAGCTGATCGAACAGATCATCAATCCTTGGCAGTGGGTATTTATTTTTGATGGTGAGCTCATTCAGCTGGCGATAATGTATGCACATACGGAGACTGCCATCCTTTTTACCCACGAAGATTGTAGGTGACCCCCACGGTGAAGAGCTGGGACGAATATAACCTTTCCGGAGTAATTCGTCAAGCTGTTTCTTTAGTTCCACTAATTCTGATGAGGGCATCCGGTAATACTTCTTGTATAATGGTGCGGTTCCGGGCACAAGATCTATGGCAAATTCCAGTTCCCGATCTGGTGGCATGCCTGGCAGTTCTTCTGGAAACACATCAGGGTACTCACTGACCACAGGAATAAATTCCAATTCGACCACAGAAGTGCACACTAGTTCTGGCTTGGGTATATGCTTGCGAGCATAGAATTTGGTGAGCTGCCCATTCAGACTGGTTAAATCGACTTCTCGGGTTGCGCAGTTTATACAAACTTGATATTTGGTCAGCCAATTCATTCCCAATATAATATCCAACTGTTCCGACTCAATGATTATCAGAGATGTTGGAAAGTGGACTCCGTTGATATTGAGCTCCAGATCACGGCAGACTAGATTGCTCTTGATTATAGATCCCGGGGTTTGTACCAGCATATTTTTGCCCAAAATTGTGCAAGGAAAATTGTTTTGGGCTGCAAAACTCTGAGAAATAAAAGAATGGGAAGCCCCAGAGTCAAATAAAATTACTGCAGGTATGTCATTAACAGAAAACATACCAATGACGACTTCTGGCTTCTCTTGGGATTCATCGGCGGAGATATGATTCACGTGCCTAGTGAAGTTTTGCTGCGTTGGCCCTGATTCCATAAAGTTGACTTGTGGCCTGCTCAGCGCATTCACCTTGTGGTTCTTGGGGCACTGTTTGGCATAATGTCCGGGCTGCCTGCAAGTGAAACAAGAATTATTGCACTGCCGCTCCTCATGCATTGGATTGGCCCCAACATTCTTGACTTGAGTGGTGGTCTTGTTAACATTCTGCTGCCAATTTGGCCGGTATTCCACCTGAGTCTGCTGCTAGGTACGACCTTTTGCATAGGTTGCCCATCCTTCTTTGGCTCAAACTTGCACTTGTTGTCGTTAACAGGCCTATTATCTGATATAAGCTTGTGTTCCCGTTCAGCAATGAATGCCTTGTCTACCAGAGTTTGGAAATCCATGAAATCAAACATACTGAGAGCACACCGAAGTTGCGGATTTTAACCTCCAAGAAATCTGTCCATCTTCCTTTCTTCGGTGGCTACGTCATACAGAGAGAACGGGCCAGATGATTGAATTTTTGTAGATACTCAGCCACAGATTGATTTCCTTGGACAAGCGCGAGAAATTCACGCTGCTTGGCCTTCATAACTCCAGTAGGGATGTGATATTTGCGGAACTTTTTCCCAGGTGACTTCCTCATCAATCGGCCACATGGCTTTTGTATTTTCCCAGCATATGGCAGCTGCGCCTTCAAGGTAATGGGTTGCAAATGGGACTTTATCATTTCCTTCAGTACGGGCGATCTCAAGCTTTTTCTCCATGGTGCGCAACCAATCGTCTGCATCCAATGGGTCAACAACCTGACAGAAATTGGGTGGATTGGTCCTCTGAAAATCTGACAGCTTTGAGTGATGACCATTCTGATTTCCATTTTGTCCAATTATAGCTTGCACACTTCTCAATATTTCAATCAAATCATTGTTCTTTTTTTCTTCAAACATACGCAGAACTTGCTCGGTGGAGGGAGGATTAGGCGGAGGAGGTGGTGGTTGAACGTACGGCTCGGGAGAATATGCTGCCTGTCGTGCGGAACGACGAACAGGAGTTCCCTCACGAACGTTGCTACTGCCGCCTCCCCGCGTCATCCTATTGAGTATTTTTCCCAAGGCAACGAAATCGAGATGAGAGACATCCAAGAATAAAATTGGGGAAAAGCCAGCAACAATTCTCGAAAAAGACAAAAGAGCGAAGAGAATACGGCGATTAAAGTTCCATCATAATTATAAATAGACTCATACATGAAAATTTAACAACCTGACTGGTTCCACTACTCTCATACATGAAGCATCATGACTCGTACAACTACATCCGTACACCATCTAGACGACTGCGAATAGTCAAAGACACTACTACTTTACTGGTGCTGCGGTGTCCTCCCCTGAAGCGGTCTCAGATCCCGAACTGACGTGGTTAACGGAAACCTCCGGGTTAAAGGTAACACGACGACGCTGCCTCGAGGGCTCTCCCTCAGGGGCAGGGGTAGGATGAAGCATCGGGGCTGCAGGAGTAGCAAGAAGTGAGACCCACTCGGCAGGAGTACTGAGAGGTTTCACGGCCGGAACGCCTGTGCTACTCGGGGGAGTAACCGGCAAAATAGGGGAGCTAGAGCTAACTGGGACATAAGGGGTAAATCCCAGTGAGGATGGAGTAGTGGTGGATCTAGTAGTGACCAAGGTAGCGGCTAAAGCAGTACAGGCACGAGTCAGCTCTCGAGCCAGCTCGTGGATCATCAGATAGCTAGTAGTGATATAGCGAGCAAGATGGCTAGCAACACTATCAGACTCCGGGTTAACGAGAGGAAAACGGACACGACCGTTGTCGTGCAGAGATGGGTAGTAATAGAATCCTGGGTGATGCTGCATTTGAACCTCGGAATAACGAAGCTCGACAAGGACCTCAAATGCGGCAAACTGGACAGCCTGAGAAGCGGTGGAGGCGTAACCGCTCCGAGAAGTGCGAGTGTAAGAGCCGGAATCAGAACTGGTGCGTAGAGTAACCACTGCGTGATACTCATACATTGAGTCTGCTAGACGCTCCCGGTACACACGGTAGACTGGTTCGTCTCTGTGAGGGTACAGCCGACGCCACACGTTGCGGAGAAGGTGCGGTGACGTGTACGGCATCAACTGCAACTGGCACGGATACGGCACCGGAGCCATCTACACTCACAACCATTAACAGGTTAGCATAAAAATAATAATCAAATGACTACAATGCAACAACCAGCTATAACTGCTACCGACACTCACATTTACTCGTGTCTAGCGTCCAGTTAACACGTCGTAGTCTAGCGTGTCCTACAGTCAGCGCGGCTCTGGTACCAACCGTTGTGGCACCCCGGCTCAGAGCGACCGGTTTACCCTGCATTGCCAGCCCAGAGATCATGTCTTCTGGCAACACACAACATATTGGTACAGAAAACAACCACTTTATTGATGCTAGCGGAACAGAGTTCATATTACAACAGTGGTCGAGGCCAAGCGGCACACTCGGTGCGGCGGAACAATATGTACATTATTTAGTGAACATAAAGGGGCCTCGACTCGAACAACTATGTGGCAGTGGAATAACGTCGTAGCGGAAGCTCCATATCACAGGGACACTGATGTGGACATGATCTAGACTCGAACAGCGCTCCTTTCCAACGAGACTTTCCTGAAATCTGGCATGACACGCCAGGTCAGTACATTGAATGTACTTGCAAGCTCACAACAAGCATAATCATAATGACAAACAATATCATGATATTTAACCAATTATTAATAATGCAACATTATATGTCAACATGCTGTGATCAAGCCCGAACGTCCCTCAGGACAGCTTACCAACTGTGATCATCTCTGGACCACAAACACACCACCATAGTGGTCTTTCTAAAGAACAACTCGTGATCCTTACGGGGATCACAACCACGACCATCATTTGGTCCCAAATACCTTGATGGCCTTTCTGCCATCCATTGACAATGCAAAGTTCATAGCTTAGTGTGCTATTTTTATTAAACGTTCACTCATGGTGGGACCTAGTACGAGGTGTCCGTGACCGTGGACTCGGCTATCGATAGATTATACACTCTGCAGAGGTAGCACACTGTACCCACACCACGGAACCCATGGCCTCGCATTCCCATTCAGGTGGACCAACGGCATTCCGACAAAACCCCTCCATTGCCACAGCACTCTCCCGGCCACTCCGACCCAAATCCCCAACGGGCTGGTCCTGGGTGGCCCCGTGTCTACCAAAGACACCCCGACCACCGTCGTGGTCAAAACACTCCCACTTGGGGACTCGGTACCATAATCTCATCAACGAGCACACAAGATTATGTGTGCTTACCGGGCCAGGGCAAACACGACATAATCTTCCCTAGATGGAGGCACCGACCAGAGGCCGTGTTAATGGACCGAATCAAGGCCTTCCCACAAGGCAAATGTGGTTGCACTGGAAAGAAACTCGATTCAGCGGCACCATGACCCAGTCAACGGTATATTCAAGTTGAGTTATATTCAGGATTAACTTTAAACTAAAAATGACCGGTGTCATAGCATGTCATGAAATGCAAAACAACACATGCATCACATATTGATAAAAATGACCGACGTCATCCATATGCACACCAAGCATAAACGTCAACAACTCATATTACTCTACTTGCTCAAAATGGCTCACAACTTAACCAAAATATTTTGCAACAAGTTTTATTAATTTCCTACACAAGAAAGTAACTCCGATAAATTTTTCATATGCTTGACCAAAAGATATCATTATCAACAACTCTTAATTTCTTTATCACTAAGTTGGGTTCAAACATTCTGTAAGACAAGTAATATGATTAAACAAGTATTTAACAGAATATTTTCTAACAAATTTTTATCAATTTAAGAATGCAAACACAAAGCTTTAAATAATTACTAACATGCATAACAAAATTATTTCTAACATCACCTCAAATAAATTTTAACTTGCTTTACCCACTTAAACTAGTTTCAACTATTATGTAAATCAAGCATAACAACTGACCAATACTTAACAGAATACAAATAATTCAATAATTATTTAAATGCATGGGTTAATCATTTCATTTAAGTGAGAAAATCACAAATATTGAAATGGCATCATAAAAATGTTGCTGTGGCTTGCCTTAGTGCAGATGAGGTTCACAAGCCTCCTGGTGATCCTCAAGACAAGCCTCACCTTCTAAAAATAATTTTTAAACACAAAAAGAGAATATCAAGAACACTTCTGAAATTCACCAGAAATTCTAAACAGCTCAGAAAAATCTCATCTTTGGTGAGCTGTTAGATTTCCTTTCAAAGAATACAATGCAAAAGTAATCATCTCATTTGGACTTATGGTTAAAAAGTTAAAATTGTTTGAAGCTCTCTGGAATATAAATGAATTTGAATAAAAAGAAACAACTGGGGGGTGACGTCGAAGGCGTAAAGCCCAGGGGCGCCACCACTCGTACCACTTCGCGCGTGTACTGAGTGGCTGACTAGCGGGCCCCGCTAGTCAGGTGGGGGAAGAGGGAGAGAGAAACAGAGAGGGCCGCGGCTTCGCCGGAGCTCTCGCCGGCGATGAGGGCTCCTTGGCCCAAACGAGAGGGAGGGATTGAGAGAGGGGACGATGGCGCACCTGCCCGTACCCGTAGCTTGGCTAGGGGTGGTCGGACGGCGTCGGAAACTAGCTCGCAAGCGGAGGCAGAATGTGGAGGTCACCGGAGTTGAGGAAGATGGCGAGCAGAGGTCACTCTAGAGGCTCCAAGTTGGCGAGATGGCCTCACCAGAGAGAGGCGGAGGCCTTGGAGGGGTCGCCCAGGCCTGGGAGGGGCTGGAGCTACCGCGGCGACCAGAGGGGATTGCCGGCGAGCTCGATCTCGGGGACAGCGGCCCGAGGCCTGCCCGGCCGGGCTACGGCTTCCTACTCGATCGTGGGGTGTGTGTGAGTGCTGGATGGTGCTCGAGGAGGCTGGGGGTGGCTCTATTTATAGGCGAGCGGCGAGGGTGCTTCGGGCTACGCCGGTGGACACCTGTCCACGGCGCCTGGCGACGACCAGCGTCAGTGAGAGGGGGAGAAGGCGACGGAGGTCACGCGGCCACTGTGGGCGAGCGGAGACGAGCATAGGATCAAGGGGATGGCGACGAGCACAGTGCGCTCCGCACTGTTGGGCTGGCCGGACCTTGCCCGTGCTCGCTGCCGCGAGCTCCTGCGTCGGCGAGTGCCAGGGAGGAGTTAAGGACGTCGAGACGATGATGGTGGCGGGGTTTGGCATGGTTGGGCAGGCGGGGGAAGAGAGCACGCTCGAACAAAGCACTCGGCGTCACCCAGAGCGCGTCGACACGCATGCCTGGCATCGTGGACACGCGTGGTCACCGCGCGAACTCTCTCCTCAGGCCAGCCTTCGTCCAAAAATCATGTCTGGCATGTTGTTCGTGGTAGTTTTGAAGTTTACCACGGTTTGGTTTGGATCCAGGTGCAGTAGAGAAGATTTTACAAGCCAGGTAAGTTTCTGGTCAGTAACTTTGTGATGTTACTGTGGTCAAATGGCTGGGAGTTTGGGGTTGTTCTTTGGAGGCTAGTTATAAGTTACTAAGGTAAAGATGCACAAGAAAGTTCAGGTCAAATGGAGCAAGTAAAATGGTAGTTGCTGTAGAAACCACCATTTCTGTCCAGAACAGAAAAGATTTTCTGTAGCAAAAATATTCCAAAAAGTGATGAAATATTTTTGCTCAAGGAGGTGCCCTAGGGTCGCTAGAATATTTGTGAATTATCTTCCAATTTTCTGAGCCATAAAAATTAGGTTGCCTTCAAGCAAACAGATCTGGCTTATGGTTTTTGAGAGAAAATGAATATTTTTCATTTAAGAAAAATATTTCAAAGGTTATTTTGTGGTGGATCAAAAGTGAAGTGATGGTTTGGGAGAGAAGTGAACACTTGGGTGAAAGCCAAGGATGCCCAAGTGTTTAAGTCCAAATGAAAAGATTCAGAAACTCCAAGTTTCAAAAACTTTCAAATGAAATTTCAAGCAAATAAGAAAGGGCAAAAACCAGGCTGTCACATATGGGGGCGGTGAGGCCTCCGCGGTAGCACAGCTGGCCACGGGAGGCAGGAGCAGGCGGCACGACCGGCGCTGCTTTGGGCGGCTAGAGCAAGAAGACCAGAGGTTGAAGAAGCACTATGGCCATTGGATGGACATCATACGGTCACTTGAGTATTGACTAAGTTGACAAAGCCCTCCGTCCCCGTCAACTTAGTAGGCCCACAAGTCAGCCCAACAATATGGTGGGTCCCAGCTAGCAAGGGGTATTCATTTTTTTGGGCGTAATAAGGAGGCACTTCCTTGCGTGCGAAGATATAGCTGGTGGGTCCGACCTGTCAGCGGGGGGAACATTTTTTTCGCGAAATACAGAGGCCCTTCCTGTGGGTCCTAGCTGTCAGGTGGAGGAATCATTATTTTGCGCGTAATAAGGAGGCATTTCCTTGCGTGCGGCCATGGACCCAGCTGTCAGCCTCTCCACGTACAGTCCACTTCTGATGGATGTCGTTCATTGACCACGTTGACCAGGCCACGCCGAGAGCACCAGGGCGGTGGACGACGGCGAGGCCTAGGAAGGGAACGACACGGAGCCAGGGAATACTTGGCAGTTGTTTCCCACGCGGAGGAGTACGAGGGTTTACTGGTTCGTCTGCCGTCGCCAGAGAATAACAGCATGTGTGGGTGAGTAGAGGGATGGCTAGGCCAGCGATGGGAGTACGGTGGGGCCGTGAGGCCTGCGCGGCAGCATAGACGGCCGCGGGAGGAGGGAGCAGGCAGTCCCGCCGGCGCTTGTTTGAGCGGCTGGAGCATGAAGAGCAGAGATTGAAGAAGCACGACAGTCGTTGGATGGACATCCAACAGTCACTGCTCTCATGTGTTGACTAAGTTGACAGGGCGTTGCGTGTGCGTCAACCTTTTTTTATGAAAGCATACGCGTCAACCTGTAGTAGGCGCACAAGTCGGCCTCAAATCTGTGGAAAACAGCATACAGCCCATCTGCCATTATTTCTAATAATGTACATCCCATTTGCTAATTCTTAAGAATGTTTTTGGAGCCCATCTTTTTTTGTTAGCATTACACCCCATATTGTGGCCACGGTTAAAAAGTATACGAAATTTTGCATATTTCGGTGCGGCCAACTGTTTTTAATCCAGAAATATCGATTCACATTCAAACTATTTTGAAAAATAATTTATATAAATATAAAATCCAAATAATTTTCCACGCATAAAAATCAATGGAATTTAAGATCTTGTAATGAAAAAAATTTGAAACTAATTCCCGGTTTGATGTGTTTTAAAAATGTACAGCCCATTTCTGGGCAAACCGAATGAAACTATCCTCGTCTTGAAAGATTTGCAGCCCAGCAGGGCCGATAAAGCAAGTAGGCCTTGTTTGGGTATTTCTTAAAATAAATAGAACTGGGCTAGCCATTTTCAGCAAGAAAAAAAACACAACTGGGCTCATGATGTGGTAAACATAAATAAAACCCTGGCTAGACGGGCCACAGCCCCCGCACAGCCCCTCCATCGCCCGCGCGCGCTTCCCGCCCGAAACGGTCAGCGCCGCTCCAAAGAATCAGTGCCGCATTCTTGCCCGGGCAGAGCGGACGCGACCTCTCACTGACGCAAGAGTGATGGTTGCTTCGTCCGTCCAACTTACTGCTGGGTCTATGTGATTTGACGGCTCATTGGTCTTTATTACTGAGGTGGTAGGACTGCTGGATGTCCCACTCTTTCGGCGAAAGGAGGTACTACTACTAGATTACAATTTTCTCCATTCTTAAAGCGGAGGCGTGCAAGAGCAGTGAAAACACGCAGGCTCAGTGATTACATGGCCCACCTCACACTATCACCGTGCGACACCTAACTCTTTACATAGTACTCCCTCCGTTCCTAAATATTACTAGATGAGTCCCCGCACGTTGCCGTGGAACAGCGGTATATCTCTCTGCGCAAAATTATCGATTTCACAGAACTAAAAAAACTCTATAACCGCATGACAAATGTGGTAGCCAAACTAAATAAACTCCCATCATCATTTAGATCATCCCACGTAAGGAAAAAAGATCAGCCAACTCCTACTGCATAATGGGATTATATTTTTCTTTTTGACATGTTAATGGGACTTAAAAGCTCACTTACATGCATGCTACCGGTTGCATGCTTGCATGCAGACATGTTGATGTGATTTAAAACCCACTCACATGCATGTGCCACGGTACTTCTGCATGCTTGCATGTGGCTTAGTGCGGAGCCTCTCAACGTCTAGATCGGACGACTATTATGGACTGATTTACTTCATCTAACGGCTACATCAATTTTGATGATGTGGTTCAAAGAGAGGATAGAGAATTCCTAGTAGTGGGGGCTAGCTATTACTAGTAGATAAGTCTTTGTAGAGATTCCACTACATACGGAACAAAATGAATGAATCTACACTTAAAATGCATCTATATACATCCGCATGTGGTTCATGGTGAAATCTCTACAAAGACTTATATTTAGGAACGGAGGAAGTACTATTATAGTACGTACTGTAATTTATTAGCGAGATAAATTTGTACAATGCTATGAAGCTTCCAGCTTCTGTTACATGTATCTTGCATCCAAGGTTGCCCGTTGCAACATTTCATCAAATACAAAGGAGACTAACATGCATGCTATTGCATCTCAATGATGGATAGATCATAGCAAATATGTACTCCCTCCGTTCCAAAATAAGTGTCTCAACTTTGTGCAAACTTTAGTACAAAGTTGTACTACTACTAAAGTTGACACTTATTTTGGAACAGAGGCAGCTAAAGAAAAAAACGATCCATGCAGTCCCTAGCCCTTGAACCGTGAACCCTGACCAGGCTTCAATTTGCTGGCAACGTTCGAGCTTCCTAATAAATGAAGTTTGCAACCTTTGGACCATTGGATCATTTTGTGCAGTTTCACCAAAATCGAGATGAGCATCCCTGTGGCAAAGAAATTGAAGAAGCGTGATTAGAATAAGATTACTGGGACTAGTTAATGAGACGTAAACTCATCACAAATACAGTACGTAGAAGCCAGTAGAGGTGTGTGCGGGGCAAAGAAGTAGAGAAATATCCACAGGGAGTGATGTGGGCAGCTGGAGCAGTGGTGCAAGCCGGCTGTAAAGGGAGTTGTACCTGAGGGACGTAGCTCAACCTTGAGGAGGGCGGCGAGAGGCGGCAACTGCCCACGTCGCGGCAGTGAGCAAGGGACGAAGGCAACCTCACCGGCTTTGTGAGAGAGAACGGCGGGGACCCCTGATCGGGCGTGCCGACAGTGGGTTTTCTCCGTCGGCGACGGCCACCGCATCTACACTAAGCATCCACCCCTTCCCTAAGCGGACGTGATCCGCCGGGATGCTAGAGATGTGGCCACAGTCGTTTTGTGCGAGAGAGTGTGGAGAGAGCAACCCCAGCAAGCAACCGTGTAGGCTGGCCTGTCCTGACTATGTATATAGTGGAGCGGTTTCCTTTTCTCTCCATATGAACCTATCATATTGCGTACGTGCCACTGAAGAAAAAAAACTTTATTTATAAATGACGCGGCACCTACTACTCGTTCTCTTATAACCTTGCGCTTGGCATCTCCAAAATATTAACCTTGCGATTGGCTCTTCGCCTCTTCGGGAAATCGAGCAATAATGGTAGTGCAGTATATATCGTTCTGGCTATATGAGACCGAATGAATTGCTGCACGTCCACCACGTGGGCGAGGGTCGAGGGGCGAGGGAGAGTGCTACATATGGAGCAAAATGAGTGAATCTACACTCTAAAATACGTCTATATACATCAGTGTTTGTAGTATGTACTAGTAGTTCATATTGAAATCTACTAAAGGACATATATATTCCAAACAATATGATATAATCTCTATAACCAAGGTAGTAGGGACGAGGAGTAAATGGAGGGAGTAGTAAATTTTTCTCCTCGTCCTGCGAGCCACCGCGCGCATGGGCGAGGGAGCGGGCGTAAGGCGGAGCAAGCTTCACCTCATCCTGCGAGCCACCGCGCACGTGGGCGGGGAGACGGCGTACTAAGCAAGCTTCTCCTCGTTCTGCGAGTTGACGGGACACATCAAAAGTACTCCAGTGTATAGAGCCTTGCCTCTAAGGTAGGCCCCACATGGTGTGCCTCTTTTTTTAACATAACACGTCAAGTCGCAATTTGTTTGTTCACCCGTGGTAGACGATCCTCCCTCCACCAAGTGGACAACCAGTACATGTGCCAAATTACCACGTGGGCTGCCTTTTTCGTACAGAAATGAGCTCCACCGTGTACCCGCACGGGTGTGGTTGGGAAAGAGACGGGAGTACGTGCGCCGTGCATGCACCTCTTCTCTTCGTGCACGCCCCCCACCTACGTGGGTGTGTGTGAGAGATACAAACCGCGTTCGTGAGTGTTTTTTTTTGGGGTGGGGGTGGGGTGGGGGTTGATTTCGTGAATTATTTGTGGGAATATGTGTCGATGACATCTCAAACAAAATTTTGCATGCAATGTGTGTGAAATGGAGGCCTATCCATATCATACATAGAGGGTCGGGCAATCCACGAGAAGAGAGGGAGCGGTCATAGCTATCGATAGAGTCGAAGAGAGGATCAAGTGGGTGGGTGCGAGATCGATGAAGAGAGCCATCGAAATTGTGTGTGTGTGCACGTCAAAGATATAGGGCGACTGGCCTGCCGGAACATTAGAGGGCACATGTCAAGTTTATGTGTGGCAGGGAGACATGACTAGAGCGCTCGATGTATCAGTGTGTGTGGGGGGGAGGGGGTGGGGGAAGGGGTAGGCAGAGGCCTAACTATAGAGGTAGAACGACTCATATATGTGTTGAGAAGGAGAGACCCAGCTATGTCTTGAGGGCGATTGGTCGACATCCATACATAACTGAAGGACGGGAAATATGATGGGACAGAGAGAGAGAGGAGAGAGAGAGAGGGAGGGAGAGGGGTAGAGTGCTGGATGGGTGATGGAGTTGCTTCTCGAAGATGGTGGGAGAGGCCTACTAGAAAAACTGAGGGTGGAACTGCAATGTTATCAATAAGAGTGGGGATGTGTTTCTGTGTGTGCCTGTGCGTGATAGATCTGTCGGGACGCATCCATGGATGATGAAGGGGAACCATGTGTTTGGTAAGCAAACCTAACTAGATCGGTAGATCAATTGTTGTTTGTCGGAGGAAGGGAGAGACACAACTAATGAGGTAGATCGATTGACGTGTGGGTAAAAACGAGTTATAAGGACCTAGCTAGCTATATGTATAGCGAGAGATCGGTCGGTGTACGTCCATTTGTTAGAGGCAAATAAGACCCAGCGAGACGGATAGACAGAGAGAATGGAGCTACGAGGTGGTGCGAGAGGCCCAACTACTAGCTAGATAGGGGGAGGAGTGTGCGGTTGTGAGATCGATGAAAAGAGGGGCGAGATTTTACACGTGTGTCTGACCGTATGAGAGACACGAGGCAAGGGCACATAAAGGAGGAGATTGAAGGTGTGTGTGTATGTTGTAGGCAGGCATCGCTGGAGAGGTTTATCGATCGGTGTGTGTCGGAAAGGAGTTGTGGAGACTCTGGGAGAACGACCTAAAGAAAAAAATGAATGTGCCCGGTGGATAGAATGCCGAGGGAGGGGGAGGGCGAGGAGGGCGTGTGCATGCACGAGAGAAAGTTAGTGGTCGCTACAAAGGTTAGAGGATTGTGTGGGTGTAAGAGACTAACAAAGATCATAATTTGATATGAAAGCGGATTCATATATTTGAATAGGAGATCATAGTGTTTTAAACATTGCATGCATGAATATAGCGGTGATACACGTGCTGTGCACATGTTATACCATAATGTGATAATGCATGGCGTTTGCAACTCACAGCTAAATGCCGAACAATCTAAACCATACTATACATCAAACAATCTCACATTTTATTTGAATTTGTGATAATGTGTGGCATTTGCAGCTTACAACTAAATATCGAACAATCTAAACAATACTATATATCGAACATTCTCACATTTTATTTGAATTTGTGGTAATGTGTGGTGTTTGCAACTCACATCTAAATACTTGTAGGCGTAGGGGCGGGGCACCATACATAATGTGATAAACACATTATACATATGAGACATGGTTTAGATTATGAAGATCTAGCTAGAGCTAGAAATGTAATGTGATTTGAAATCAAAATAAAGTGGATTCAAAAAATCTAGTTCGAGTTCATATAGTACACATAGTTCATATAACTCGAGACTAATCATGTGGTGTGCTGTGAAGATAATACACAAACGATGGTTTAACTTGACAATAATGATGACTGTAGATCTTATTAAAAGAGAGAAACGAATTCAAATGCTTTGACTTCACAACAATCATTACTGTAGATCTTATTCAAATAGAGAAACGAATTCAAATTTAGTTCATATTGAAGCGGTAGTATATACGTTTGGAATGCACTAAAACGTTCATTTGAGTAGTAGGTTGCATGCATTATACACGTAGGGAAATATTTTAATTGAACATAACATGAATTCAAAGTTTTGAATGACATTTGTAGTGCGCATTGATTTGGTACAGTACACGTTAGGCTTGTCCGGAAATTTCAACCCGCGCCTTGTTAGCCCGAAATATTTAAGATATATCTTTGTCTCGTTGTGCTCCGACAACTCTCTCCATCTCAACCCGCGCCTTGCTATTCCGAAATTACAACGCGCGTGAAAACTCCCACCTCCTGTGAAATCCCGACACGCGAAATGCCCGTGATACCCCTGAACCGAAAGAACCGCCTCAAATCGGTGGGGGTACTTTCATAACTTACCCCACATTTCGGACAAGCGCGTCTCTAAGCCATGGTTCCCCACTGCCATCCCATCCGCCCACCCATTCGTACACCGAGGCCGCGAAAACCCGCGACGAAACCCCACACCCTGCTCCGTCCGCCACCCAGCCGGAGCCTCTTCCCCGACGACGTCATCCACAGCAACACCTCGACGTCCCTCATCCACCGTACCGGATGAGGATCCGTCGTCGATCTCATCGTCCCGCCGGTTCAGCCACCCCGTCCTCCACCTCCAAGGAGCTGCCCCGACGTTCCCCTCGTCTTTTGCGCCACCTCCATTCCCACACCGCCGTCTTCACCTACACCACCGAAAGAGCATCATCATCACTGTTTCCTTGGATGAAGCTGCAGCCTAATCGTCGCCACCAAAGAGGTTGTACACTAATCGCCGCATTTTCTTCTTGATTCGATCTCACGGTGCTGCCGGCGCTTGGTCCCGAGCCGACACGGCGCGGCTCCATCCACGGCGGCGTCGCCGGCCACTTCCTCCACGGCGTCGCTCCCTCGGCGGCAACGTCCACATCAGTAGGAGCTGCTGCTGCTTTAGCTCTCGCTCGCGCTGCTGCTCTGCTCTTGCTCTCGGTCCCCTGCCTGGTCTGCTCTTGCTATTGCTCTTGCTCGCGCTGCTGCTCTCACTCTTGCTCTTGCTTGCGATGCTGCTCCGATTTAGCTACACTTCAGTCGACTGAATCGACTTTTGGGTCAGTCGATTTTCAGGGGGTGGGGGGGCTCGCCGGGGTGAAGGAAGAACCAGCCGCAGCGGGGAGGGGGGCTCGCCGGAGAGGTACCCCACTATCTATCTTAGGGTTCAGGATGGGGGCGGTGGTCGCCGGCGGTGGCGGGGCGTTGGCGGGGCGGTGGCGTGGGGATCGCCGGAGAAAAAGCTCGGCACGGGGGGGGGGCCTAGAGGGATGGCCGGGGCGGCAGTGGACCGGCGGTGGGGAGTGTTTTTGGGGCGGGGGGGGGGGGGCTGCTGTTTGGTCGGTGGTGGCTGGCGGCTCAGGGGGTGGTGGTTGAAGATGAACCGCAGGCCCTTGATTTCGTATCCAACGGCTGCAAAATCGACTGACCAGAGATGAAAAATTCAGTCGACCGACGTGTAGCCTCACCTTGCTAGTGCGTTCAGTTTTGACATCAAAATTCAGTTTCGACAGCAAAATTCAGTTTCGACAGTTAAGTTCAGTTTCGACAGTTAAGTTTAGTTTCGACAGTTAAGTTCAGTTTCGATAGTTAAGTTCAGAGATGAGCGGCTGATGTATTTTACATCTAGCACTTTGTGGTTATGTATTTTATGTCATGTATTGGAGATGCTATTAGAGTTCCACTCAGGTTAACGTTGTTCGTTGTCTCTCTTGTCCTGCTTCAGCCTCGGCGTCGTACAACTCATCGGAGCTACTCCAACGACGAAACCCTCCATCACAGCGGAGCAGTACCTCGGGCTCCATCTCCAGACGCCTAAAATCTTCTTCCCCTCCTCCGACAGCAAAGTCAGCCGGAGCATCCTCACCGGCCAACCCAATCACGCTGAGATCGACATGGCTTCGCCAAAGAGGTTGTACACTTGTTGCAACTCTTTTTTACTCTACATGTTATATATATTGTCCACTGAGCACACGGATTTGTTCCTTTAGTGTCTCCTTGAAAGAAAAAACGTAGGAATTTTAATTTTTCACTTGTCCTCCTTTTCAAATTCCTATTCATGAAGCACAAGACTAAGAGATAGTAGCATAATAGCATTATAACCGTACATTTTCTTGTGGTTTGACTTAATCTCACCATGCTTCTTTGGATCCTGTGATCTTCCAATTGTTGTGAATCAAACACCCAGATTGGCAGAAATCCTGTGTTTTTAAATTCTCTGTTTTGCACGTGCATTCCTACCCTATTCCTGTCTATTTCCTATCCCTGCATTGTTGGAATCCTCCAATTCAAACGAGCCCTTACAAAATTCCTTCTCTTACAGATAGTTGTCAAAGAAAACCTTGCGTGGTTTGTCCCGCTCCTGCTGCGCCGTCGTCCACCCCAGCTCAGCTGCTCCAACGACAGAAGGGTCCAGCACAGCAGGGATCCGGCCTCCAGACTCTCTTTCGCCGCCTCAGATCTTCTTCCCCGCCGCTGGCAGCCATAAAAACTGCATTACCATCATCAACCGAGCAGATGACCTCGAGGACTACACGGGTCCGCAAGAGAGGTCACACTCTTTCGTGTCTGCTTACGTTATGCATCGCTTAATATTACATGCTACTTTATCGTCCTGTTCACCGATTAGACTCTGAGTCAGCTCCAAACTAATGGTCAAACTTGAGTTTTTAAATGGTTGTGGGGGTACATATCGGGGCCGCTATCAATAGTATCTATCTACTATCTGGTTAATCTCCGGTGTCTACTATGAGTTTCATGTTGGGTGGGAAACAAACAGTAAAGAAGCCATTATCTGTATTTTTTAACTGAAGCCATTATCTGCCTGCTATTATTGGTTTTGGGTCTATCCACAGGTTGCTACCATCACTCTGGATTTCTGCATGCACTCCTTACATAATCTCACTATGTTTTATTCCTATGCATGACAGTTATGGTAAACAATGGAACTGAACATGTAGAGAAAAAGAGACGAGCCTTGCGTGCAATAAAATTTCATGCAGACGTCGCTCCATGGTAGGCGCAAAGGCAGCCCCCCCTCCACGCATTCCAGATTGTAATCGAGAGGAAGATATCTGTTCTGAGGGGGATTCAGAAGGAGAAGACAACTCCTATTTACCCCCTAAGGTCTTCGCTCTAACTTGGCATGCTCATGTTGGTTATATCATGCATATGGTGTCTTGCATAGCTTACTTTATACATCAAATATGTCATCTGCTTAGTTTAGACATCCTTTGTGCGAATGCCATCTGTTTAGTTTATTCATCGTTTATGTGAATTATGCAACACCATCTTGTTTAGCCAGGCATCATATATGTGAATTTTGCAATGCCATCCTGCTTAGCCAGTCATCTTATACGTAAATTATATCAGGCCATCCTTTTTTTGTTACATATTACATTTTTCAACAATGTTAGTGCATTCAACTGCTCTTCATGTGCATCAGCCATTTGACACGGTGGTGGCAAATTCTGGAGTGAAAACAAGGTCTTTAGAGCAGACTATGCTATCTGACGAAGCGCATATCTCGCTGGTTACGGATAGCTCCTCAGAGGAGGATTCAGAGACAGATGACCAGTCCTATTCCCCCCCCCCCCCCGAGGTGTATTCTCTAACTTGGCAGGGTTATGTTGCTCATATCGTGTGTATGGTGTCTCGCATTGCTATGTCATTTGATTAGTTTAGACATGCTTTGTGTGAATGCCACCTGTTCAGTGTCTAATTACCATATATGTGAATTATGCATTGCCATCTTGTTGCAAGACATTATATATGTGAATTATACAATGCTATCTTGTTGCAAAGGCATTATATATGTGAATTATGCAATGCCATGCTGTTTAGCCAATCATCATGTATGTGAATTGTATCATGCTATCATTTTTTGTATTACGTGTTCCATTTGTCGACAACGTTTGTATATTCAACTACTCTTCCTGTGCATCAGCCATTTGAAGCGGTGATGGAATTATCTGGAGTGAAAACAAGGTATTCAGAGCAGACAATGCTACCTGCTGAAGCAGACATCTTGCTGGTTACAGAGAGCTCCTCAGAGGAGGATTCAGAGACTGATGACCAGTCCTATTTCCCCCCTGAGGTCTATGCTCAAACTTGGCAGGGTTATATTACGCATGTCATGCATGTTGTCTTGCATTGCTTAGTTTTTACATCATATATGGATTGCCATTTGCTTACTTGCTTACTATATAAATCATATATTTGAATTATATCATGCCATCATGTTTACATAGTACATACACATCATCTATCTGAATTATGGCATGGCAACCCATTTAATAAAGACATCATATAGTTATATCATCTCATCATGTTTAGTGTTTACAGTCATCATATTTTGAATTATGGCATTCTATCCGTGAATGTATGTGAATTATGGCATGCCAGCCTATTTAATAAACACATTATATAGTTATGTCATGTCATCCTGTTTACATAGTCTCATATTTTGAACTATGTCTTTCCATCTTTTTTAGTTAGCCATCATAATGTGAAATTGTGTCATGCTATCCTGTTTAGTTAGCCATCATATATGTGAAATTGTGTCATGCTATCCTGTTTGGTTAGACAACATAAATATGAATTATTTCATGCCCTCTTTTATTCCCCACTATCCATTGCACCTGTCTATCATACAATGTCTATACTTTCAATTACTTTTCTTGTTTATCAGCCATTTGAATTGGAGAGCGTGATGGCAGTATCTAAGGGAGTAACAACATGGTCTTCAGAAAAGATAGTGCTACCAGTTGATGCAGATAGAACCACGGTTGTACTTGCCCAAGGACCAGATCCACCACACATAACCCAGACTCTCGCAGATTGTACCCCTACCCAGTTGGACAGAGAACCAGCTACACCCCTTCTAACCCCAACCCCGGCAGGATAGTAACCCAGTTCCAGTTGACACAGCACCGTCTCCACCAAAGAGCACCCAAACACAAGCAGTTAGTAAGGGAACTGCAGTGCCCAAAGCACGAGGACCACCACTCCGAATCCCAACTCAACGCTTAAAGGAGAAGAAGATTTGTTCTCAGGTCAGGTTCTGTAGCTATGGTTCATACTCCTTTGCTCTTGCATTACTGTATTTACTCATACCAACTATTTTCAAATTTGAAGGATGGAATTGAAACTCCAATGGCGCAACAGGTATGTTTTAAACCTGTTTCATTAACTGGTTTGCTGTTGTAACCTGCTCTATGTTGATTTCAGTTTCAATTGAATAAACAGTTATGTTCTCATGTCATGCACATTACAAGTGTTGTTATTGCTCTATAGTTACCCACACTTATATTCTGTCTATTCTGCTTTGTCTTGAACAAATATTATTTGAACTGTGTCTCTATCTTGATTTGGCAACCAAAACTAGAATGATATAGACCATAAAGTGACCATGGTACATAGATATATGTTTGTTTCATGCTGTTATCCTGTCCACTTTACTACTGAACTCATTTACCAAAATGTGTTTCATATACAACATGGTAAACATGTGATGTGTCTGCTTGTTTCTCTTTTAGAATGTGGACAAAATATTGGAGAACAGTACCACGTTATCCAATGGTAAAGGAAGTAATGCAGATAAGGTTCAAGATAGTGAGACATCCCTGTTGGTCTCCAAGAAAGCTGATAAAAACTATCTTGACGACAGTGAGGGAACCCAAAAGTCCTGTCTTGATGTAGTGTTCGAGTTACTGGCCACTACTGCTGGCACAAGCTCTTCGAACTCGCTGCCTGAATCAGTTTGTCTTCTTGAGTCTCAACTTCAAGTTGAAAGACATCGATCAGATGTGCTGCGACAGGAAGCTGAAGGACTGAGGAAGTCCCTGCAGAATTCAGATGCATATTTTCTGGTGCAAGCAAGCGCTGGAGGATTTAAGCGCCAAACAAGAGAAAGTTAATAAGCTTGCTAAGCATATTGCCAGCATTATGGGTACCCAGGATATTGTTTCTTGAGATCTTCTGAAGTGGTTTCAGTTCTGGATTTGTTTTGCTGCGGCGTTTATTTGCGCTGGTCGCCAACTTTGACAACCAGTGTATATGATATGCTGCTTTGTTCCCTATATTTGCACTGGTGGCGAACTTTGATGCCCAGTGGATGTAATATGTGTAATAGCCGTGATAGCCTAGCGTTAGTTGCTTGCTTATTTATTTTCATGTTGTCTTGTTTATTTGTTTGCTTGTAGTCATTGCAGTTCTTTTTCCGCGGTTAGCTAGTGGCTGCAATAACCTATTTTTTAAAACTAGGCCACAATAACCATGGGCTAATATTTACTATAGTGACACTGGGCCTCCTACTGGCCGTAGAAACAGTGGGCCTTCTACGGGCCGTAGAAACAATGGGCCTTCTATGGGCCGTAGAAACAATGGGCCTTCTGCGGGCCGTATCATCAATGGGCCTTATACGAGCCGTATGATCGATTGGCCAAACATGGGCCAAACAGACCGCATTATGGCCGTAAACGGGCTAGAATTGGAATCGTCCGTTCATGGGCCGACCATAACGGGCCATCGTTAATAGGCCGTATTTGGTGATGTTATGAAAATGGCCCAATAGACTAACGGTCCACAAACGGGCCGACTGTAACGACAGGCTGAATTTGGCCCACAAGCAGAAAATGATAGTAACGGGCCGTAAGTAACCGAATGCTGCAAATGAGCCCAAGAATAAATGGGCCCTCAGAAGGCCGAAAGTAAACTTGGGCTGGAAACGGCCCAACGGAATAACGGGCCGTTAATGGGTATAAAGTGATACACTATTCATTACGGGCCAGTTTCACCACGGGCCGTTAATGGGTGTAAAGTACTACACTGTTCATTACGGGCCAGTTTCAGCACGGGCCGCTAATGGGCCAAGAGTTACAAAGGGCCTCATATGGGCCGAAAGACGTCATGGGCTATACATGGGCCAGAAGTGAAAACGGCCTAGAATCATATTGGATGGCCCAGATGACGCTACTGGGCCTAATTCGGATAGGGCGTAACGGGCTTGGGTTAGCGGGCTGTAAATGGGCTATATGCGAACAGGCCGTTAACAGGCTTTCCATGGGCCGGCCCGCCAGCTTTTGACCAAGTCAAACGGGCCGGCCTTTTCACGGGAATGGGCCACTGTTGGGTCGTGCCACGTGTCGACATATCATAGGTGCCTTCTGTCCAGTGAGTGGATGACATCTGTCCCAACGATGAGCCGACAGGTGTTTCCTCTAGCCAATGATGATTTTACATGTGGAAAATCCCCATTGGTCAGGGCTGTTAACGGGTTATCGGATCCAAAACCCGACCCGATAGCTTAACGGCGTTCCGTTACGGTGGATGCCACACGTCGGTCACCCTTGACGAAAGCACTTCTGTGACGCGCGATTTATCGTCATGGAAGTGGACACTTCCATGATGATAATTTTGGTAATGTCATGGAACACTTCTATGACAGCACAGGTATGACTATCTTGATTCTGTCATAAATTTCTCATGGATGTACATGCATGACAAAAAACGTGACCTACTGTGACAAACATGTATCATCACGGAAGTGTATTTTTTTGTAGTGCAAGGCCAGGCGGGTGCCAGTAGGCGCAGTGTACCAGTTTCCTCTTTGGTGCTAAGGAGGCAAGCGCAGGAGAGGAGTCCCGAGGAATCAAGCAAAGGTTTCCATTCCGGTGCAACGAGACCAAGACCGCCAGGACAGCAGGATGGAGGCCATCGCAGAGCCCACTGCAGCGTCACCACCAGAGCCTTTGGCAGGCGAAGACTACTTTTATCAGGATAGCTTGTACTAGTTGTCTCCCTTCAAATTTGGCCGTTGTGGGGTCCCTTCCCACCTACATTTGGGAAGAGGACCAAGGCCACTATAAATAGGACTTAGCCACCACCATAGCCAGGCACTGGAACCGGAGCCATTCCACCCTCACCAGCTCATCGAGCTCAAGAACACCTCACCTCCTGAGGCTGTTCCACCACTGTACTAGTTCATCCTCAGCCCCTCGAGGCAACCCACCACAAAGCTGGAGTAGGGTATTACACCACAAGGTGGCGCGAACCAGGATAAATCTCTGTGTCTCTCGTTCTTTAGGTTCGTCGAGCTAGGTCGTGGGATCCTCGAGCGGGCAGACTGGGTAGAGAGTGTTCTTCATGCGCACCCCAGAGTTCAAACCTCTCAATGGTCTGCAGAACCCTGAATCCGACATTTGGTGCGCCAGGTAGGGGTGCGCCGAAGCCTCTTTTCCGTCGGTCGCCGCTCCACTGCTTCCATGGCTGATGCTCGCCGAGCCCGTGCTGAGCGCCGAGCCGTCCTCGCCGCCCGCGTCACCCAGAAGGCGCCTGTCGGTGGGCCTCCCCGTCGTTCTCCGTCACCCGCCGCCAATGCCGCCACCAGCCCAGCGGGGAACGAGCAGCAAGCTTCGTCGCTACACCCCTCCATGCGGAGGGACGGACGCACCGCCACCACGTCGCTGACTCCGGCCGGTTCGTCGTCCCACGCTCGTCACGGGCCCGTGGACGCGCAGGTTGCGCTGCTCATGGCGCACGAGCTCCTGCGCTACCGCCCCGTCGACGACCTCTACGAGGACTGGCTGGACCACATCGCCGAGCTCGTCAGCGCCGCTGGGGGCTCTCCTGCACCGTCCCTCTCGCCACCTCCCCATCAAGATGTCGTCCTCGGACCGAGACGCGCAGCCCCGCGGCATGACCTGCCGCGCAGGGCGCCCGCGCTTGAAGAAGAGAGCTGCCAGGAGGTCCAGCGGTCGCAAGAGGATGCTCCCGCACTCCCTGCACCGCCATGTCAAGACCGCGCGCGCGGCCAACAGCGACAAGAAAGTCATGGCGAACTGGTTTCCCATGGCCCTCAAGGGCAGCGCGCGCTAGTGGCTCCTGAACCTACCCACGGGATCGATCTCCTCCTGGGGCGAGATGCGCGAATGTTTCGTCGCCAACTCCCAGGGTACGCGCGACCGCCCGCCGGCTGCGGGTGACCTGCGGCGCATCAAGCAGCAGCCAGGGGAAACCCTGCAGAAGTACATCCAGCGCTTCAACAGTGTTCCTCAAGATTCCCAAGGTGACGGATGAGGATATCATCTCAGCATTTTCTGATGGTGTCCGTGATGTCAAGATGAAGGAAGAGATCGCTATCCACGAGGACCTGTGTACCGCCCTGGAGATGTTCAACATGGCAACTAAGTGCGCGAGAGCTGAGGAAGGGCATCTCTCCCTCCTCGAGCTTCCAGCTGCCGACCCGGAAGACAAGAAGGCCAAGACCAAGGACGTTAAGCACAAGGGGCGGCCGTGCTCGCGGCCGAGCCGGAGATGAAGCGCGGCTGCGACCACCCAGAGTCATCCAAGGCCAGCCGCCCGTTCTGCGCCTTCCACAACGTGCACAACCACAACACCAATGACTGTCAAGAGCTCAGGGCCATCCGCGACGGGCGCTTCGGTCGACGCCCCGAGCGCAAGGACCGAGGTTATAGCCGCGGAGGAGGCAGAAGTGGAGGGCGCTGGGACGACCGCGGCCCCCGCCAGGAGTGGCGCGACCAGCCTCGTGAGGACCGCTGGCAAGGTCAGCCTCGCGAGGATGCCTAGAGAGTTCAGCCTCGTGGGGACCGTCCTCAGGGCAATGCCGGCCTCCCTCCGCTGCCGCCACCACCAAGGAGGAATGAAGACCACCACCAGGACGAGGGGGCTGGGGGCTTCTAGGAACCTCGCGCCATCGCCTGCATCTTGGGCGGCGCTCAGGCCCGAGTCTCCCAACGCTTCTTCAAGCAGTTTGCTCGCGAGGTGAACGCGGCCCTCCCCAGGCTCAATGCCACGCGCTCGCTCAGGTGGTCCAAGTGCACCGTCACCTTCAGCTCGTCCGACTAGCTCAAGTGCGCGGCAACTGCCGGCGCCCTCCCGATGCTCTGCTCGCCCGTCATCAGCAATGTCCTTGTCACCAAGACCCTCATCGATGGCGGTGCGGGGCTCAATGTCCTTTCCATCGAGATGTTCGACCGCCTCCAAGTGCAGCCCACCAAGCCCTTCTCAGGAGTGACTGACGGCTCCACCACTCCGATAGGGCGGATCCGCCTCCCTGTCACCTTCGGCCAGCGCGACAACTACCGCACCGAGCTCATCGACTTTGACGTCGCCCACATTCGTCTGCCGTACAACGCCATCCTTGGGTATCCGGCCTTGGCCAAGTTCATGGCGGTGACCCACCACGGCTACAACATCCTCAAGATGCCAGGGAACCGCGACATCATCACGATCGCCTGCGAGGAGAAGGACGTTGTGTGCTCCCTCGAGCGCGCCTACCAGGCTGTGGCGGTTGAAGACCTAGACAACGAAGCCGCCATCTACCTTCCTGAGGCAGTCCCCAAGAACAAGAAGCAGCTGCTCCGCCAAGAGCCTCAGGAAGCAGTGTCTCTAGCCACACCACCTCAGGACCCATGCCCACGGATGGGGTGCCTCCCTCCCTCGCATAGGAAGGCGTGCCTGGTGCCCTCCTCAGGCTGGGCTCGGGGGCTCTCTTCTGGAGGGCCTTTGACTTAGTCAATGTCACGAGGGAGGCGCTCGGGCATCACATGGAGGCATGCTTCATCGCACGCTTCCCTCATGAGGGCACAAGGCATGGGGTGCCTGGTGCCCAGGAGTTCATCACCAAGACGACCGAGGAGCTTCAAGAGGCAAGATCCATGCATGGCGACCGACGCCCACCACTTGGCGCGGCTCCTTGTCCCGGCGAGGACGATGAGCTGCGCATCTATGTCAACATCTCAAGGCTCAACAGGGCCGCATCTCAGGAGCACTTCTAGCCTTCACGTGTTGGTCGGTGCGAGGGTCCACCTCACAGTTACGTTCGCATGCCGTTCGACTCGCCGAACGCGGCTGTTACCTTCCAGTGTCGCCTGCAGAGCGTTCTGGCTGCTTAGGAGGCCAGGCACCAGGCGGTCCTGACAGAGATGGCGATGGTTCCACGCGAGCCCACGGGACCTCCAGGGCCTCTCGAGGTTTAGGACCCAGGCGGCTCGTGAGGAGCAACTCCTCCAGCGCGCGTCTTCAGCAGCTTCAACACCCCTCCAGCAACGGTGCCAGGTGACGGTTTCCGGTTCATTCAGTTGGGGGCGCCCCTCGGGCTGCATTATCCCCAGGTCGCATGGGCCTGTCCCTACGACGTGTATCCTTTGCATCTTTAATTTACCCTGTTGGGGGCGCCCCTCGGGCTGCATCATCCCCAGGCCGCATGGATCCGTCCCTCCGGCATGTATCGTTCTTGTATTTACCTGAACTAGCCTGCCTCCTTCCATGAGTTGCTTCATGATTATTACATGCCTGTCCGGTACTTCGATACCATGAACGTCGTGCGCCCTTGCAAGCCCACCCACGACCGCCTCATGATTAAGGACTGGCACGGCATCTGTGCTCGGGTCCGTCCCTGTAGCATCGCTAAACCCAAGAGGCTGAGCTCTGGCTCACTGGCCAGCTTCCGTATACATCCCCTCCCATGGCCCTTGGTACCTTGTTCTCGCATGTGCTAATCGTGGACAGACGAGCCAGGGCGCGCGACCTGGTGCCTCGCCACCACGAGGGCCGCGCGCTAGTTGTCTTTCTTCAGGATTTTTCACATGAGAAGATCGGGCACGGCGCCTGTGCTCAGGTCCGTCCCTGCAGCGTCGATAAATCCAACGATTGAGCTCTGTCTAGTAGGCCAGCCCTATTCACGTCACCTCTTGGGGTCGTTGGTGTTTGGCCTTCTCATGTGATAACCTCAGGAGATTCATTCAGCGCATGTTGTCTAACCATCTCGCAGGACTACCACAGCTGTCAAGAATCTAATCCAGGCGAAACCCGCCTTGAGGTAGGGCCTCGTGAGTCCCGCACTGGCTCGCGAGTGCCCAGACACACCCCGTCTAGCCCTGCCGTGCAAGCCACATGCCAGGGCGGGGTTGTACACGCCCCGGGGGCTCCACTCAGAGGGAGCCCCCACCCACGCACCAGTGGAAGCACCATGCTCCGCGCTGGCAGTCGACACGGTCGAGGAGCGGCTATGCCCATGCAAGTGCGGAAGTGCTATGCTCCGCGCTGGTGATAAACAACTGGGGGCAGCCCCATGGCCGCATCAACCCCAAGGAGCCACCAGGCTCAGTGTCCAGCCTCATCGCAACAATTTCCCCCTTGGGAGAGTTGTGCGAGGGGGCTGGGCACAGGGGCTACGCTCGGGTCACGCCTAGCGTATGCCACCCTGCCAGGTCCCTTGGACCTGGTCGTCGTGCGCCCCTCCCGAGCGGGATCTCGGCGAGGACAGGTACGGAGGTCTGTTCGTACGTCAAGGGGAACTCCTGAGCATCGCGACTCAGGAGCCTAACTGGTCACGTAGCCCCTCACCCCTTGGTCCCGTCATGGTGATCCAGATGACCCAACGGCGGCTGAGGCATGCGCGGGGCCGGGCCCTGCCGACGCAGAACGCTAAGGCCTACCTTCGCATTCCCTTCCCGAGGGCTGTTTGTACGTCAAGGGGGACTCCTGAGCATCGCGACTCAGGAGCCTAACTGGTCACGTAGCCCCTCACCCCTTGGTCCCGTCCTGGTGATCCGGACGACCCAACGGCGGCTGAGGCATGCGTGGGGCCGGGCCTTGCCGACGCAGAACACTAAAGCAACGGGAAGGAAATCACAGAATCCTAACAAATTATTACAAGACATACTATTCTTCAAATACCAAGCATAAGTTTTAACGCCTCCACGAGGCATGCTGCATGTTGCAGGAAAATAAAAGTGGAGAGAAGCACCGCCAGCAAGCCTTCTCTTCAGCCCCGGGCGCTGCCGTCACCCACAAGGAGTGCCCCTTCATCGACAACGTCGCCGTTGCCCGTGCCATCGGCCATGGCCGTAGGGTCGGCGGCACCATCAGCCGGAGGCCCGGGGTCGATGGCGAGGAACTTCTCTAGTAGGGCCTCCACCAGGTCCTTCACGGCTTTGGCATCGGCTACGCAGCGCCCCTCGTCCACAGGCTCAAGCAGAGCTCCAAGGTCGATGCCCGAGTCGCGAAGATGGAGGTGGCTGAAGACGCTCGTCATAGCCGAGGCAGAGAGTGCGCGGGCTTCTCCTTCCACCATGGTAACGACCCCGTTGACAACGCCCTCGAGCGTCGTGACAAGATGGGGGAGCAGCTCGGCGGGGCCTTCCTCAGCAGTGACCAGTGACTCCTTCAACCCCCTTCCGTAGAGCTCCTGCAGCGCCTTGCGGGACCTCTCCTCAAGAGAATCGAAGTCGGCACGATCATTGGCAAGGATTTTTGCCTTGGCCTCTAGCCGGACCTTCTCCTCCTCCACCTCCTTCTTCAACTCCCCCAGGCGGTTACGCTCCGCGGCCTGCTTCCGTGCCAATTGCTCCAGCTCGGTGTCACGGCCGGCGACCGCGTCTTCTCGAGCCTTTAGCTTCTCCTCCCACGCCTCACGCTGACGAGCCTCGGCGGTGCGCTCGTTGCGCAGGGTCTCTAGCTCGGCCACCGCCACCCGGCAGCGCTCCTTGGCAGCCTCGGCATCCTTCAACGCCACCTCACGGGTGGCCACAGCCAGGTCGGCAGCTGGCTTACCCTCCTCGGAGGCTGCCACGGGCTGGCTCCATGTTGCCCTCACGAACACATCGGATAGCAGCCACCCCGACACAAACTCCAGTCGCCCCGACGCCAGCCGGCGGTCGGCACCTTGAAGGTCGTCGCAAAGCTGGGTCAACGCGAAAAGAGCATCCTCCAGAGCATCAGGCGAAGCAGGAGGATCACGGCCCAGTGGCACGATGAAAGGGGGAGAGACGGCGTCGGCGCCAGGGCCTGCAAGTTAGCAGCAGCAGAAGGGGCTAGGGGCTCCTAAGCCTTCGTGACCTCGGTAGGCGAGCTGGGGGCGGGAGCCTCCAGAGCCTTCTCGTGAGGTCAGGCCTCTGAATCTCGCGAGGATGACCCGGCCGCTGAAGCTTGAGAGCCGTCACCGTCCTTCCGCGCCGGAGGTGGCACGACCGCGGCAGGCTGCCGGGCCTCAGAGATCGCGGTCGCCCCCTTCTTCTTCTTCACCATCGGCATTGGCCTGGCAGTACAAGGGGAAGGTATCAAGAGACTGCGGCAAGGGCAGGAACAAAAGATCAAGGCGGAGCACTTACTGGTCCACGACGGCATACTCCCTCACCCTCTTCTGGAGCACCAAGCCCGAAGGCTACGCAGGCTGGGGCGCTGGCGCGTGAGCCTTAGGGGTAGACAGGAGTACGGCGGCCGGATCCGCAGGAGCGCCGGCCGATGATGAAGCGGAGGCATCACCTCGGGAGATCAGCGCCGATCTGCTCTTCTTTGGGACCCCTGCCTGCGGCTTCTTCGGTGGGGTGCCCTTGGACCTCATGGTGACCCCGGCGGGGTGCGGCTCCATCACCGGATGCTCGCCGGCGTCATCGTCGTCGAGGAGGGTGCGGAGGAGATCTGCCAGGCGCGGAGGAGAAGTCTCCCCCGCTCCCTCCCGGGTCGCCTCCGAGTCCGACCCCTCCTCCTGGTCGGACTCGCCGGAGGACAACACCACCGGGGCTCCAGTGGGCGCCAGCGGCATGAGCCCGCGTTTGTTGAAGACGGGCATGGTGGCGGCAATCTTCGCCCCATCCGGGCGGAGGTATTGCGGAAGATGAGTATTTGGCGGATACCCCTGGTCCTCCCCGACCAGGAGGCGGACGGCCTTGTCCAGCTCCTCGTCGGACAAGGCGTCCGGACGCAGGTGGAGGACGCCTCCCTCGTCCATGAGCTTCCACAAGGGGCGTGAGCGTGCCTGGTGCGGAGCCAGGCACTGCGCCAGAAACTCCTTGACAATCATGGCCCCCGTCAGCTTCCCTGCCTTCGGGTCGTCTGGCTTCAGGTCGGCCGCCATCCTCCCCAGCATCTGCTCCGCCCGGGGGTCGGTGAGCTTCGCGCTATTCCATCCCTCATGAGGCGCCGGCATCCCCGTCGGCAGCACCAGCCGAGGGTAGGAGGTCGTGGCATCCATGAGGGCCCACTTGTTTCTGAAGCCCTCCACCTTCTTCCCGGCTCTTGAGATTACGTTGCTTCCATTGGCCGCGATGAAGTTGATGCAACCCGAGCACTGGCCCTCCTTGTTTCAGAGGTAGAAGAAATGGCGAAGCAGCGCCACGGATGGCATCACCCCCATGAATGCCTCACAGTAAAAGGCAAAGATCGACAGGAGGAGGACGGAGTTGGGATGAAGGTGGAGGGCGTGGAGATTGTAATGGCGGAGGACGGCAAAGAAGAAGTCGAAGAAAGGAGGGACCAGCCCCGCGAAGACATTGTGCATGAAGAAGGGGTAGAAGGTACTTCCCCAGACCTCCAGTTCAGCGGAGCTGGCGCGAAGCGCGGTCTCTCCCCCCTCATTGCTACCACCCACCATCAACAGGAGCGCGGCGGCGAGGTTCTTCTCCGAAACTGTGGGCGCGCTCAGGGCAGGCTCGAACCAGGAGGGCGAGCGCACGACCTTTGCTTGTTGGTGGCCATTAGCTACGGCCTCGGGGAAGAGTTTTGATGGATCTAGAGTCTCTTTGGGCAAGAAGGAGAAGGGGGTCTGGAGCAAGACGAAGGAAGGGCAATGAAAGCTCTGTAGCATGCGCCATCCCTTTTTGTCAGATGAGAATGGTTGCCGAGGCAGCTTGGGGAAGCGGAGGCGCCCACGTCCCATCGATCGCCACGTGTCAACCAAGGCCGCAGGCAGTTAGGGCCCGCGGCGCTCCGCACTTGCCCTTTCGCTTCGCCTCGAAGCCAAGTTCAAGCGCGCCTTGGGCCCGGGGGCTACTGTCGGCGTCCTGGGAATGGGGGTGCCCAGACTTGCCTGCTTGCGGCCCGTGGCGTGGCTCCATTTATGGCCCGGTACGGGCCAGCTTCAGCAGCAACAACTCAGACCCTCGCGAGGCGGACGACATCAAGACCTCCCTGGTGGCAGCCTCACTAGGCTGGCTCCTGAGGAGCGGAGATATCAATGCAAGGTGCACCTCACGAGGTTCACATGACGTGAGCCATGACGACCAAGGCCAGGCGGGCGCCAGCGGGCGCAGTGTGCCAGTTTCCTCTTTGGTGCTAAGGAGGCAAGCACAGGCGAGGAGTCCCGAGGAATCAAGCAAAGGTTTCCATTCCGGTGCAACGAGACTAAGACCGCCAGGACGGCAGGACGGAGGTCATCGTGGAGCCCACTGCAGCGTCACCACCAGAGCCTTTGGCAGGCGAAGAGTACTTTTGTCAGGATAGCTTGTACTAGTTGTCTCCCTTCAAATTTGGCAACATTTGGCATCCCTTCCCGCCTACTTTTGGGAAGAGGACCAAGGCCACTATAAATAGGACTTAGCCACCACCATAGCCAGGCATCTGGAACCGGAGCCATTCCACCCTCACCAGCTCATCGAGCTCAAGAACACCTCACCTCCTGAGGCTGTTCCACCACTTTACTAGTTCATCCTCAGCCCCTCGAGGAAATCCACCACAAAGCTGGAGTAGGGTATTACACCGCAATGTGGCCCGAACCAAGATAAATCTCTGTGTCTCTTGTTCTTTGGGTTCGTTGAGCTAGGCCGTGGGATCCTCGAGCGGGCAGACTGGGTAGAGAGTGTTCTTCGTGCGCACCCTAGAGTTGAAACCTCTCAAGGGTCTGCGGAACCCTGAATCCGACACATGTGCTCATGATAATCATATTTTGTATCTTCGGGGAAACACTCTTCTTCTTCCTCTTCATCCTGTTCTTCCACACTAGCCTTGGCCTTCAAAGCAAGGTTCGGCTTATTTACTCGTTGAGAACGCAACACCGCATTATCAGCGGTCGTGTCCAAGATCCTCATTGCCACAAACTCATCCAACACTTCACTTGAGGACAAGGCGTGAAAGTTCGGCCTTTGACGGATGACGGAGGACATGGCCTTATGGTAAGGCAACATGGCCTTGAGAAACTTTCGCTTGATCCAATTTTCATTTGTATCCTTGCTCCCATGATCTCGGAGTGAGACCACGAGAGTGGTTAGTCTCCGGTAAAGCTCTCGAGGTTCTTCATCTTCATTCATTGCAAACTCATCGGCTTGATCTTGCACCACTTCAAAGTTTGAGCGTTGAATGCTTGCGCTTCCCTTGTAAATGGAAATAACATGTTGCCATGCTTCCTTGGCAACGGTTGAGGGAGTCCTGGACTAAGGGGTCCTCCGGCGTCCGGCCTGTTATCCATGGGCCGGACTGATGGGCTGTGAAGACATGAAGGCCGAAGACTGTACCCGTGTCCGGATTGGACTCTACTTGGCGTGGAAGGCAAGCTTGGCGACCAACTATGAAGATTCCTTCTTATGTAAGCGACTCTATGTAAACCCTAGATCCCCCCAGTGTCTATATTAACCGGAGGGGTTAGTCCGGAAAAGGGACACATTATCATAGTCATATAGGCTAGACTTCTAGGGTTTTGTGATGCCCGGATAATAAGACTACAGTAATTCCATGCTAATGATGCCATGTCACCTCGGTTACTGTTGATAATCTCGCGTTAGTTCGAAACCGGTTCGAATTCAAATTCAAAATTAGGCAAACAACACAAGTTTTCCAACAATAAAACTAAAATGTTCTAAATGTGCGGATAAATCATAGGTAATTGTGGTGGAGAAACCAAACTGTGATAAAGAGTATAAAGGCTCTAAAGTAATTAAACAATAGTTAAAACAATTAAATAAATGCCTATTGAATTTTATAAAATATTAGATTATTTTATTTTGGGTTAAGGATTAATGTGGCAGTAGTATATTTACATATACTAATTTAGGTGCTACTGGTAAATTTTACCAAAACTAAAATAAAGGGGAAACTAGAAATGAAACACAAAGGAATAACTAAAAAGAAAAAGACAGAGACAAGAAGCCTCCCTCCCCCCACCGGGCTTCGGCCTAACTGGCCTCTGGGCCACCAGGCCGGCCCACCCCACTCCCCATAACCCCCCTACCCCAACTGAAACCCTAACTAACTGATCCCCCACTACCCCACTCCCCCCTTCTGTGCTCCCTCCCTGATCCAGATCGGGATCGGCGGCGCCCCGCGGGGGACTGCTGAGCTCCGTCACCGGTCGCCACCCCGTCGCACCTCCGTCCTCACCGACGTTGCCCACCGCCGTCACCATCGCCGGACTGCCTCGTCCCCGCCTCTCCCACACCGGCTCCACCGAGCCACGCCGCCCCCTTCTCTTCAAGCGCACGTGAGCGCTCCCCTCTGCCCCCCTCTCCCCCATTGCGAACGTCGCCCCGGTGCCATCCTGCGCTCGCCATGCCCTCGCGCCTGCAGCTACAGCATGCCTCGCACGCACACACCGCGCGCGTTGCGACCCTGCTCGCCGCTCTCGCCGCGCGGTCGAATGCCCTCGTGCTCACTGCCTGCGCCGCGCGCTTGGTATAGCGGCGCCTCCCCGCTGCTGCATGTGCTACTGTTGCTGCCTGCCCCTGCCTCGACCCCTTGCCACCACTTTCCGCTGCCCGCCCGTGCCGGCCGCCCCGAGCTGCAACGCCCGCCACTGCTCCGCTCTGCCTGGCCTCGCTGGTGGCCTCGCCTTGCTTGTGCGTGCCCGCGCCGCCCCCCACGCGCGGCTGCCTTCGCCTCCCACGCGTGCTCGCCGAAGCCCGCAGCCTCCACCGACCGCGTCGTCCTCTGCTGCCTCATCGCTGCCCACCTGCATCGCGCCCGGCCGCGTCACCGATGTCCGCGCTTGTAGGACCGCGGTCCCCGCGTGCTGGCCGCCGCTCAGACCACGGCCACGCCCAGCGCCCGTACGCCCGTTAGCCCGCTAAGGCCCCTGTGCCACTGAACGTTGGGGCCCATGCCCCCAAAATAATAATAATAATAATAAAGAGAAAATAAAATAAATATATTAATAATTAATTAATTAGAGAATTAATTAACTTAATTAACCTGTGTTAGTTAATCTAATTAACTGTTAGTTAATCTAATTAACTAACTACTCTAATTAATCTGTAGTTAGTTATACAGTCTATGACAGACGGGACCCACCCGTCAGTTTGACCAGTCAACTGACTGGTTGACTGCTGACATCACTGTGACATCATGCTGATGCAGTAAACCTATTTTTGAATTAAATTAAATTTGTTATTTCAAGAAAATGATTTAAAACTTTAAAAATTAATATAAAATAATCCGTAACTCGGATGAAAATACTTTGTACATGGAAGTTGCTCAAAACGATGAGACGAATCCGAATACGTAGTTCGTTTGTCAGCCACACGTCCCTAGCATAGCGAACATGGAACTTTCCCCCTCCGGTCCGTCTGCCCGAAAACGTCAAACACCGGGAATACTTTCCCGGATGTTTCCCCCCTTCGCCGGTATCACCTATCCCCGCGTTAGTCACCTCTGGCACCGCGTATTACCTCGTTATGTTTTGTGATGCTTTGTTTGCTCCGTATTTATTGTTCCTTCCCCCTCTTCTCTCCGGTAGACTACGAGACTGACGCCGCTAATAGTGCCCCGATCGACTACTATGTTGACGACCCCTCCTTGCCAGAGCAACCAGGCAAGCCCCCCCCCCTTGATCACCAGATATCGCCTATTTCCTTCTCTCTACTGCTTGCATTAGAGTAGTGTAGCATGTTACTGCTTTCGGTTAATCCTATTCTGCTGCATAGCCTGTCATTGTTGCTACAGTTGTTACCCTTACCTGCAATCCTAATTGCTTAGTATAGGATGCTAGTATTCCATCAGTGGCCCTACACTCTTGTCCGTTTGCCATGCTATACTACTGGGCCGTGATCACTTCGGGAGGTGATCACAGGCATATGCTATATACTTTATACTGTTACATTACTTATGATACTGTTCGCAGATGGGGGCTGAAGGGGCAGGTGGCTCCATCCCGGTAGAGGTGGGCCTGGGTTCCCGACGGCCCCCGACTGTTACTTGTGGCGGAGCAACAGGGCAGGTTGAGACCACCTAGGAGAGAGGTGGGCCTGGCCCTGGTCGGCGTTCGCGGATACTTCAATTAACACGCTTAACGAGATCTTGGTATTTGATCTGAGTCTGGCCACTGGCATATACAAACTAACCAACTACGCGGGAACAGTTATGGGCACTCGGCGTCGTGGTATCAGCCGAAGCCTTCTTGACGTCAGCGACTGAGCGGCGCGCGCCGGATTGGAACGTAAGCCTGCTCTTGTATTAAGGGGGCTAGTTCTGCTTCCGGCCGCCCACGCAATGTGCAGGTGTGCAATGGGCGATGGGCCCAGACCCCTGCGTGCATAGGATTTAGACCGGCGTGCTGACCTCTCTGTTGTGCCTAGGTAGGGCTGCGACGTGTTGATCTTCCGAGGCCGGGCATGACCCAGGAAAGTGTGTCCGGCCAAAGGGGATCGAGCGTGTTGGGTTATGTGGTGCACCCCTGCAGGGAAGTTTATCTATTCGAATAGCCGTGTCCCTCGGTAAAAGGATGACCCGGAGTTGTACCTTGACCTTATGACAACTAGAACTGGATACTTAATAAAACACACCCTTCCAAGTGCCAGATACACCCGGTGATCGCTCTCTCACAGGTCGACGAGGAGAGGATCGTCGGGTAGGATTATGCTATGCGATGATACTTGGTGAACTTACCATCTACTCTCTTCTGGATGCTGCAAGATGGAGGCTGCCAGAAGCGTAGTCTTCGACAGGACTAGCTATCCCCCTCTTATTCTGGCATTCTGCAGTTCAGTCCACCGATATTGCCCCTTTACATAGATACCCATGCATATGTAGTGTAGATCCTTGCTTGCGAGTACTTTGGATGAGTACTCATGGTTGCTTTTCTCCCTCTTTTCCCCCTTTCCATTCTACCTGGTTGTCGCAACCAGATGCTGGAGCCCAGGAGCCAGACGCCACCGTCGACGATGACTCCTACTACACCGGAGGTGCCTACTACTACGTGCAGGCCGCTGATG
This sequence comes from Aegilops tauschii subsp. strangulata, assembly GCF_002575655.3. Taxonomy (NCBI): domain Eukaryota; kingdom Viridiplantae; phylum Streptophyta; class Magnoliopsida; order Poales; family Poaceae; genus Aegilops; species Aegilops tauschii. Next base: position 316,397,167 of record NC_053037.3, on the reverse strand, counting down.
ACAACCAGGAGTAGTTTAGGAGGATCCCAGGCAGGAGCCTGCGCCTCTTTCGATCTATATCCCAGTTTGTGCTAGCCTTCTTAAGGCAAACTTATTTAACTTATGTCTGTACTCAGATATTGTTGCTTCCGCTGACTCGTCTATGATCGAGCACTTGTATTCGATCCCTCGAGGCCCCTGGCTTGTATTATGAAGCTTGTATGACTTATTTATGTTTTTAGAGTTGTGTTGTGATATCTTCCCGTGAGTCCCTAATCTTGATCGTACACATTTGCGTGCATGATTAGTGTACGATTGAATCGGGGGCGTCACAGGTTTAGCCATTACGATCTCGTGGTAGATCAACTCTTGTAACACTCATATTCATCAAGATCAATCAAGCGGGAAGTAGGGTATTACCTCCATAGAGAGGGCCCGAACCTGGGTAAACATCGTGTCCCCCATCTCCTGTTACCATCGATCCTAGACGCACAGTACGGGACCCCCTACCCGAGATCCGCCGGTTTTGACACCGACATTTGTGCTTTCATTGAGAGTTCCACTGTGCCGTCGACATCAGGTTTGATGGCCCCTTCAATCGTCGATAATGACGCTGTCCAAGGAGGAACCTGTTGGGGATCGTAGCAGAATTTTAAAATTTCCTACGCATCACCAAGATCCATCTATGGAGTATACTAGCAACGAGGGGAAAGGAGTGCATCTACATACCCTTGTAGATCGCGAGCGGAAGCGTTCCAATGAACGGGGTTGATGGAGTCGTACTCGCCGTGATCCAAATCACCGATGACCGAGTGCCGAATGGACGGCACCTCCGCGTTCAACACACGTACGGAGCAGCAACGTCTCCTCCCTCTTGATCCAGCAAGGGGGAAGGAGAGGTTGATGGAGATCCAGCAGCACGACGGCGTGGTGGTGGATGTAGCGGGATCTCGGCAGGGCTTCGCCAAGCTTCTGCGAGAGGGAGAGGTGTTGCAGGGGAGGAGGGAGGCGCCAAGGGCTGTCGCGTTGCTGCCCTCACTCCCCCCTTTATATAGGCCCCCTGGGAGGGGGGGCGCCGGCCAAGAACCCATCTATGGGGGGGGCGGCCAAGGGAGGGAAACTTCCCCCCAAGTCAAGTGGGGCGCCCCCGACCCTAGGGTTTCCAACCCTAGGCGCAGGGGGGAGGCCCATGGGGGGCGCCCCAGCCCACTAAGGGCTGGTTAACTTCCCACTTCAGCCCATGGGGCCCTCCGGGATAGGTGGCCCCACCCGGTGGACCCCCGGGACCCTTCCGGTGGTCCCGGTACAATACCGATAACCCCCGAAACTTTCCCGGTGGCCAAAACTGGACTTCCTATATATAATTCTTCACCTCCGGACCATTCCAGAACTCCTCGTGACGTCCGGGATCTCATCTGGGACTCCGAACAACTTTCGGGTTTCCGCATACTCATATCTCTACAACCCTAGCGTCACCGAACCTTAAGTGTGTAGACCCTACGGGTTCGGGAGACATGCAGACATGACCGAGACGCCTCTCCGGTCAATAACCAACAGCGGGATCTGGATACCCATGTTGGCTCCCACATGTTCCACGATGATCTCATCGGATGAACCACGATGTGGAGGATTCAATCAATCCCGTATACAATTCCCTTTGTCAATTGGTATGTTACTTGCCCGAGATTCGATCGTCGGTATCCCAATACCTTGTTCAATCTCGTTACCGGCAAGTCTCTTTACTCGTACCATAATGCATGATCCCGTGGCTAACTCCTTAGTCATATTGAGCTCATTATGATGATGCATTACCGAGTGGGCCCGGAGATACCTCTTCATCATACGGAGTGACAAATCCCAGTCTCGATCCATGTCAACCCAACAGACACTTTCAGAGATACCCATAGTGTACCTTTATAGTCACCCAGTTACGTTGTGACGTTGGGTACACCCAAAGCACTCCTACGGCATCCGGGAGTTACACGATCTCATGGTCTAAGGAAAAGATAATTGACATTGGAAAAGCTCTAGCAAACGAACTACACGATCTTTTATGCTACGCTTAGGATTGGGTCTTGTCCATCACATCATTCTCCTAATGATGTGATCCCGTTATCAATGACATCCAATGTCCATAGTTAGGAAACCATGACTATCTATTGATCAACGAGCTAGTCAACTAGAGGCTTACTAGGGACACGTTGTGGTCTATGCATTCACACATGTATTACGATTTCCGGATAACACAATTATAGCATGAATAATAGACAATCATCATGAACAAAGAAATATAATAATAACCATTTATTGTTGCCTCTAGGGCATATTTCCAACAGTCTCCCACTTGCACTAGAGTCAATAGTCTAGTTACATTGTGATGAATCGAACACCCATAGTGTCCTGGTGTTGATCATGTTTTGCTCTAGGGAGAGGTTTAGTCAACGGATCTGCTACATTCAGGTCCGTATGTACTTTACAAATATATATGTCTCCATTTTGAACACTTTCACGAATGGAGTTGAAGTGACGCTTGATATGCCTGGTCTTCCTGTGAAACCTGGGCTCCTTCGCAAGGGCAATAGCTCCAGTGTTGTCACAGAAGAGAGTCATCGGGCCCGACGCATTGGGAATCACCCCTAGGTCGGTAATGAACTCCTTCATCTAGATTGCTTCTTGCGCTGCCTCCGAGGCTGCCATGTACTCCGCTTCACATGTAGACCCCGCCACGACGCTTTGCTTGCAACTGCACCAGCTTACTGCTCCTCCATTCAAAATATACACGTATCCGGTTTGTGACTTCGAGTCATCCAGATCTGTGTCGAAGCTAGCGTCGACGTAACCCTTTACGACGAGCTCTTCGTCACCTCCATAAATGAGAAACATATCCTTAGTCCTCTTCAGGTACTTCAGGATATTCTTGACCGCTGTCCAGTGTTCCATGCCGGGATTACTTTGGTACCTTCCTACCAAACTTACGGCAAGGTTTACATCAGGTCTGGTACACAGCATGGCATACATAATAGACCCTATGGCCGAGGCATAGGGCATCACACTCATCTTTTCTCTATCTTCTGCCGTGGTCGGGCATTGATCCGTGCTCAATTGCACACCTTGCAATACAGGCAAGAACCCCTTCTTGGACTGATCCATATTGAACTTCTTCAATATCTAGTCAAGGTACGTACTCTGTGAAAGACCAATGAGGCGTCTTGATCTATCTCTATAGATCTTGATGCCTAATATATAAGCAGCTTCTCCAAGGTCCTTCATTGAAAAACATTTATTCAAATAGGCCTTTATACTTTCCAAGAATTCTATATCATTTCCCATCAATAGATGTCATCCACATACAATAAGAGAAATGCTACAGAGCTCCCACTCACTTTCTTGTAAACACAGGCTTCTCCATAAGTCTGTGTAAACCCAAACGCTTTGATCATCTCATCAAAGCGAATGTTCCAACTCCGAGATGCTTGCACCAGCCCATAGATTGAGCGCTGGAGCTTGCATACTTTGTTAGCATTCTTAGGATCGACAAAACCTTCCGGCTGCATCATATACAATTCTTCCTTAAGGAAGCCGTTAAGGAATGCCGTTTTGACGTCCATCTGCCATATCTCATAATCATAGTATGCGGCAATTGCTAACATGATTCGGACGGACTTCAGCTTCGCTACGGGTGAGAAAGTCTCATCGTAGTCAACCCCTTGAACTTGTCGATAACCCTTAGCGACAAGTCGAGCCTTATAGATGGTCACATTACCATCCGCGTCTGTCTTCTTCTTGAAGATCCATTTATTTTCTATGGCTCGCCGATCATCGGGCAAGTCAGTCAAAGTCCATACTTCGTTTTCATACATGGATCCTATCTCGGATTTCATGGCTTCTAGCCATTTGTCGGAATCCGGGCCCACCATCGCTTCTTCATAGTTCGAAGGTTCACCGTTGTCTAACAACATGATTTCCAGGACAGGGTTGCCGTACCACTCTGGTGCGGAACGTGCCCTTGTGGACCTACGAAGTTTAGCAGTAACTTGATCCGAAGCTTCATGATCATCATCATTAACTTCCTCCCCAGTCGGTGTAGGCACCACAGGAACATCTTCCCGCGCTGCGGTACTTTCCGGTTCGGAAGGGGTGACTATCACCTCATCAAGTTCCACTTTCCTCCCACTTAATTCTTTTGAGAGAAACTCTTTCTCCAGAAAGGACCCGTTCTTGGCAAGAAAGATCTTGCCTTCGGATCTGAGGTAGAAGGTATACCCAATGGTTTCCTTAGGGTATCCTATGAAGACGCATTTTTCCGACTTGGGTTCGAGCTTTTCAGGTTGAAGTTTCTTGACATAAGCATCGCATCCCCAAACTTTTAGAAACGACAGCTTAGGTTTCTTCCCAAACCATAATTCATACGGTGTCGTCTCAACGGATTTCGACGGAGCCCTATTTAAAGTGAATGCGGCAGTCTCTAAAGCATAGCCCCAAAATGAGAGCGGTAAATCGGTAAGAGACATCATAGATCGCACCATATCCAATAGAGTGCGATTACGACGTTCGGACACACCGTTTCGCTGAGGTGTTCCAGGCGGCGTGAGTTGTGAAACGATTCCACATTTCTTTAAGTGCGTACCAAATTCATGACTTAAATATTCTCCACCACGATCTGATCATAAGAATTTTATTTTCCTGTCACGTTGATTCTCAACCTCACTCTGAAATTCCTTGAACTTTTCAAAGGTTTCAGACTTGTGTTTCATTAGGTAGACATACCCATATCTACTTAAGTCATCAGTGAGAGTGAGAACATAACGATATCCTCCGCGAGCCTCAACACTCATTGGACCGCACACATCGGTATGTATGATTTCCAATAAGTTGGTTGCTCGCTCCATTGTTCCGGAGAATGGAGTCTTGGTCATCTTACCCATGATGCATGGTTCGCACGTATCAAATGATCCGTAATCAAGAGACTCCAAAAGTCCATCTGCATGGAGCTTCTTCATGTGTTTGGCACCAATGTGACCAAGGCGGCAGTGCCACAAGTATGTGGGACTATCGTTATCAACTTTACATCTTTTGGTATTCACACTATGAATATGTGTAACATCACGTTCGAGATTCATCAAGAATAAACCATTGACCAGCGGGGCATGACCATAAAACATATCTCTCATATAAATAGAACAACCATTATTCTCGGATTTAAATGAGTAGCCATCTCGAATTAAACGAGATCCAGATACAATGTTCATGCTTAAAGCTGGCACTAAATAACAATATTGAGGTTTAAAACTAATCCCGTAGGTAGATGCAGAGGTAGCATGCCGACGGCGATCACATCGACCTTGGAACCATTCCCGACGTGCATCGTCACCTCGTCCTTTGCCAGTCTCCGTTTATTCTGCAGTTCCTGTTTTGAGTTACAAATATGAGCAACCGCACCGGTATCAAATACCCAGGAGCTACTACGAGTACTGGTAAGGTACACATCAATTACATGTATATCACATATACCTTTGGTGTTGCCGGCCTTCTTGTCCACTAAGTATTTGGGGCAGTTCCGCTTCCAGTGACCACTTCCCTTGCAATAAAAGCACTCAGTCTCAGGCTTGGGTCCATTCCTTGGCTTCTTCCCAGTAACTGGCTTACCGGGCGCGGCAACTCCCTTGCCGTCCTTCTTGAAGTTCTTCTTACCCTTGCCCTTCTTGAACTTAGTGGTTTTATTCACCATCAACACTTGATGTTCTTTTCTGATCTCCACCTCCGCTGATTTCAGCATCGAATATACCTCAGGAATGGTCTTTTCCATCCCCTGCATATTGAAGTTCATCACAAAGCTCTTGTAGCTTGGTGGAAGCGACTGAAGGATTCTGTCAATGACCGCGTCATCTAGGAGATTAACTCCCAGCTGAGACAAGCGGTTGTGTAACCCAGACATTCTGAGTATGTGCTCACTAACAGAACTATTTTCCTCCATTTTACAGCTGAAGAACTTGTCGGAGACTTCATATCTCTCGACCCGGGCATGAGCTTGGAAAACCATTTTCAGCTCTTCGAACATCTCATATGCTCCATGTTTCTCAAAACGCTTTTGGAGACCCAGGTTCTAAGCTGTAAAGCATGCTGCACTGAACGAGGGAGTAATCATCAGCACGTGATTGCCAAGCGTTCATAACATCTTGGTTCTCTGGGATTGGTGCTTCACCTAGCGGTGCTTCTAGGACATAATCTTTCTTGGCAGCTATGAGGATGATCCTCAGGTTCCGGACCCAGTCCGTATAGTTGCTGCCATCATCTTTCAGCTTGGTTTTCTCTAGGAACGCGTTGAAGTTGAGGACAACGTGGGCCATTTGATCTACAAGACATATTGTAAAGATTTTAGACTAAGTTCATGATAATTAAGTTCATCTAATAAAATTATTCAATGAACTCCCACTCAGATAGACATCCCTCTAGTCATCTAAGTGAAACATGATCCGAGTTAACTAGGCCGTGTCTGATCATCACGTGAGACGGACTAGTCAAGATCGGTGAACATCTCCATGTTGATCGTATCTTCTATACGACTCATGCTCGACCTTTCGGTCCTCCGTGTTCCGAGGCCATGTCTGTACATGCTAGGCTCGTCAAGTCAACCTAAGTGTATTGCGTGTGTTCCGAGGTCATGTCTGTACATGCTAGGCTCTTCAACACCCGTCGTATGCGAACGTTAGAATCTATCACACCCGATCATCACGTGGTGCTTCGAAACAACGAACCTTCGCAACGGTGCACAGTTAGGGGGAACACTTTCTTGAAATTGTCATAAGGGATCATCTTACTTACTACCGTCGTTCTAAGCAAATAAGATGCAAAACATGATAAACATCACATGCAATCAAATAGTGACATGATATGGCCAATATCATTTTGCTCCTTTGATCTCCATCTTCGGGGCGCCATGATCATCTTTGTCACCGGCATGACACCATGATCTCCATCAGGTGTCTTCATGAAGTTGTCACGCCAATGATTACTTCTACTTCTATGGCTAACGCGTTTAGTAATAAAGTAAAGTAATTTACATGGCGTTATTCAATGACACGCAGGTCATACAAAATAATAAAGACAACTCCTATGGCTCCGGCCGGTTGTCATACTCATCGACATGCAAGTCGTGATTCCTATTACAAGAATATGATCAATCGCATACATCACATATATCATTCATCACATCTTCTGGCCATATCACATCACATAGCACATGCTGCAAAAACAAGTTAGACGTCCTCTAATTGTTGTTGCAAGTTTTTACGTGGCTTGTATAGGTTTCTAGCAAGAACGTTTCTTACCTACGTAAAACCACAACGTGATATGCCAATTTCTATTTACCCTTCATAAGGACCCTTTTCATCGAATCCGTTCCGACTAAAGTGGGAGAGACAGACACCCGCTAGCCACCTTATGCAACTAGTGCATGTCAGTCGGTGGAACCTGTCTCACGTAAGCGTACGTGTAAGGTCGGTCCGGGCCGCTTCATCCCACAATACCGCCGAAACAAGATAAGACTAGTAGCGGCAAGAAGAATTGGCAACATCTACGCCCACAACTGCTTTGTGTTCTACTCGTCCATAGTAACTACGCATAGGCCTGGCTCATGATGCCACTGTTGGGGATCGTAGCAGAATTTTAAAATTTCCTACGCATCACCAAGATCCATCTATGGAGTATACTAGCAACAAGGGGAAAGGAGTGCATCTACATACCCTTGTAGATCGCGAGTGGAAGCGTTCCAATGAACGGGGTTGATGGAGTCGTACTCGCCGTGATCCAAATCACCGATGACCGAGTGCCGAACGGACGGCACCTCCGCGTTCAACACACGTACGGAGCAGCGACGTCTCCTCCTTCTTGATCCAGCAAGGGGGAAGGAGAGGTTGATGGAGATCTAGCAGCACGACGGCGTGGTGGTGGATGTAGCGGGATCTCGGCAGGGCTTCGCCAAGCTTCTGCGAGAGGGAGAGGTGTTGCAGGGGAGGAGGGAGGCGCCAAGGGCTGTGGTGTTGCTGCCCTCCCTCCCCCCCTATATATAGGCCCCCTGGGAGGGGGGGCGCCAGCCAAGAACCCATCTATGGGGGGGGGGGGCGGCGGCCAAGGGGGGGAAACTCCCCCCCCCCCCCCAAGTCAAGTGGGGCGCCCCCCACCCTAGGGTTTCCAACCCTAGGCGCAGGGGGGAGGCCCATGGGGGGCGCCCCAGCTCACTAAGGGCTGGTTCCCTTCCCACTTCAGCCCATGGGGCCCTCCGGGATAGGTGGCCCCACCCGGTGGACCCCCGGGACCCTTCCGGTGGTCCCGGTACAATACCGATAACCCCCGAAACTTTCCCGGTGGCCAAAACTGGACTTCCTATATATAATTCTTCACCTCCGGACCATTCCGGAACTCCTCGTGACGTCCGGGATCTCATCCGGGACTCCAAACAACTTTCAGGTTTCCGCATACTCATATCTCTACAACCCTAGCGTCACCGAACCTTAAGTGTGTAGACCCTACGGGTTCGGGAGACATGCAGACATGACCGAGACGCCTCTCCGGTCAATAACCAACAGCGGGATCTGGATACCCATGTTGGCTCCCACATGTTCCACGATGATCTCATCGGATGAACCACGATGTGGAGGATTCAATCAATCCCGTATACAATTCCCTTTGTCAATCGGTATGTTACTTGCCCGAGATTCGATCGTCGGTATCCCAATACCTTGTTCAATCTTGTTACCGGCAAGTCTCTTTACTCGTACCGTAATGCATGATCCCGTGGCTAACTCCTTAGTCACATTGAGCTCATTCTGATGATGCATTACCGAGTGGGCCCGGAGATACCTCTCCGTCATACGGAGTGACAAATCCCAGTCTCGATCCGTGTCAACCCAACAGACACTTTCAGAGATACTCGTAGTGTACCTTTATAGTCACCCAGTTACGTTGTGACGTTGTGTACACCCAAAGCACTCCTACGGCATCCGGGAGTTACACGATCTCATGGTCTAAGGAAAAGATAATTGACATTGGAAAAGCTCTAGAAAACGAACTACACGATCTTTTATGCTACGCTTAGGATTGGGTCTTGTCCATCACATCATTCTCCTAATGATGTGATCCCGTTATCAATGACATCCAATGTCCATAGTCAGGAAACCATGACTATCTGTTGATCAACGAGCTAGTCAACTAGAGGCTTACTAGGGACACGTTGTGGTCTATGCATTCACACATGTATTACGATTTCCGGATAACACAATTATAGCATGAACAATAGACAATCATCATGAACAAAGAAATATAATAATAACCATTTATTATTGCCTCTAGGGCATATTTCCAACAGAACCTTCCTCCCCGGACAGATTTTTGTGTTCAGCGGCTTCGTACGGCGGGCCAACTCGCATGGCCATCTGGAGCAGGTCGATAGCTACGCCCCTGGCCATTAGGTCAGATTTGGAAGCTTGAACTACGTCGCGGATATCCTTGGAGACTTGATCTTCAATGGATTAGAGACCGCGGCGGTCTCTCCCCCTCACTCCGATGAACATGACTTAAATCTGTCATCGGATCACATCCAGGAGATGGTTCCTGTTGCTGCAACGGCCTTAGAACCAGAGCAGATCATGCCATCCAAAGCCATAGAGTCCGCGGCGTTGGAGCCGCATACGGACTCAACACCCTGCAATATTTGCGCCAACGGAACTTCGGACTCGTCTCCGGCTATAGTTCCGGACAGTGTACACCTGCGGACACCGAGCTAGATCGGTTATCGATCTACGAATTCAGCGCCGCAGACGTTTTCTAGCACTCACCTTTGGGCGATGTGCTGAACTCTTTAAAGAATTTGTCCTTGGAGAAGGACTCGCAGTCGAACTATTGTCGGTTCGAGTTAGAGGCTGATGATGGGGAATTTCGCTTCCCACCCACCACCCACTTCATAGCCACTGTCGATGACTTAACTGACATGCTTGATTATGGCTCCGAAGACATCCACGGTATGGAGGACGATGCCGACAAGGAGCAAGGCCAAGACCCGCCATTCACTGGACATTGGACGGCCACCTCTTCGTACGATGTGTACATGGTTGACACACCTAAAAAAACTAGTGACGATGACAAAGAAAACCCATTTGCGAATAAACCTTCTGAGAAACAGTCCAAACGCCGGCGCCCTAAACGCTAAGCCTCGTCGCTCAAAAGATGGCAACACGGGCACCGGAGAAAATAGTACTCCGGGCGATGCCGAAAACAATGAAGACCCTGTTGGAGCTGCATCCGAACAGGAGGAACAAGACAATGGGCAAGATAACCCTGATAAACAGGCCATGCCCAATGACCCGGATGACGATAGTTATCGTCTAGTCTCTGAGGATGAGGAGAGCTTTGGCAGCAAGGATTTCATCGTGCCTGAGGAACCCCTCGAGAAGGAGCGCTTCAAGCGCCAGCTAATAGCTACTGCAAGAAGCCTGAAGAAAATGCAGCAGCAGCTCCAAGTCGATCAAGACCTACTCATTGATAGATGGACCGATGTTCTGGCAGCCGAAGAATACGGCCTCAAGCGCCCAGCCAAGAGTTACCCAAAGCGCAGACTGCTACCTCAGTTTGATGAGGCACCAGATCGTGTACCTCCCTCGCGCAATCCGGACCGACCACCCCGCGGTCGGGGTAAAACGGCAACTCAGGCCGAACAACAGCCCGCCCCACCGCCTCGCAAAAACATGGACAGAACAGCTCGGGACCATACATACGACCTTCGACAGGACCTGGACAGTAGAGCAGAACACACCAGATCAATCTACAGATCGCGAGGACGCTTCCCTACTCAGGAGGACAGCTACCTAATCAGACGTGGCAAACTTAATCATACCCGGCCCGATAACCGCAGACGGACTTCATCGGAGGTGCGCCGTGACGCGGCCCGCTATAGAGGCGCCGCACACCCTCTCTGCTTCACAGATGAGGTGCTGGCTCACGACTTCCCCGAGGGGTTCAAGCCCGTCAGTATGGAATCATACGACGGAACAACCGATCCCGCAGTGTGGATCGAAGATTTTATTCTCCACATCCATATGGCCCGAGGAGATGACCTCCACGCTATCAAGTACCTCCCACTAAAGCTCAAAGGGCCAGCTCGACACTGGCTAAATAGCCTGCCTGAAAATTCCATTGGGAGATGGGAGGACCTGGAAGAAGCCTTTCTTGACAACTTCCAAGGTACATATATCCGGCCACCTGATGCCGATGACCTAAGCCACATAGTTCAACAACCTGGAGAATCAGCCAGAAAATTCTGGACTAGGTTCCTAACCAAAAAGAACCAGATCGTTGACTGCCAGGATGCCGAAGCCCTAGCGGCCTTTAAACACAGCATCCGTGACGAATGGCTAGCCCGCCACCTCGGCCAAGAAAAGCCAAGGTCCATGGCAGCCCTCACAACACTTATGACCCGCTTTTGCGCAGGAGAGGACAGTTGGCTGGCTCGCAGTACAAACACAGCCAACGAAGCAGGCCCCTTCGAGGCCAAAAATAGCACCGGCAAGCTCCGGCGCAATAGACACAAACGCCGAAGCAATGGCGATAACACCGACGACACTACAGTTCACGCTGGATTCAGCGGCCCCAAGTTCGGCCAGCGAAAGAAGCCCTATAAAAGGAATGGCGGAGGACCATCCAGCTTGGACCGCATACTCGATCGTCCGTGCTAGATACATGGCACCCCAGACAAACCGGCCAACCATACTAACAGAGATTGCCGAGTCTTTAACCAATCCAGCAAGGTAAATAGCGGAAACAAGGAAGGGGAATCGCAGAGCGAGGACGATGACGAGGAGCCCCGGCAGCCGAACACTGGGGGGCAGAAGAAATTCCCGCCTCAAGTCAAAACGGTGAACATGATATATGCTACACACATCCCCAACAGGGAGCGCAAGCGTGCACTCAGGGACGTCTATGCGGAAGAGCCAGTCGCCCCAAAATTCAACCCATGGTTGTCATTCCCGATCACCTTTGATCGACGTGATCATCCAACTAGCATCCGTCATAGCCGTTCAGCCCAATTGGTACTCGACCCAATCATCGACGGATTTCACATGACACGAGTCCTAATGGACAGTGGCAGCAGCCTCAACCTGCTCTATCAGGATACAATACGCAAAATGGGCGTTAATCCCTCATGAATCAAGCCCACGATAACCACCTTTAAAGGAGTTATACCAGGTGTAGAGGCCCGCTGCACGGGCTTAATCACGCTGGAGGTAGTCTTCGTTCCCCGGATAACTTCCGAAGCGAAGAGCTAATCTTCGATATCGTCCCCTTCTGCAGCGGCTACCACGCACTGCTGGGACGAACCGCGTTCGCCAGATTCAATGCGGTGCCACATTATGCTTATCCCAAGCTCAAGATGCCCGGTCCACGCGGCGTCATTATAGTAAATGGAAACACGGAACGTTCCCGCCGTACAGAGGAGCATACCGTAGCCCTAGCAGCAAAAGTATAGAGCGGCCTTCTCAAGTGGCACCATAATCTGGCCGCCGAGCCCCTGGACATCGTTAAGAAGATCCGGACTACACTGCAACAGGGCAGCTCGGTTCGTCAAGAGCTGAATTAGTAAATCCGGCCTCCATCCCAACCCCGACGAGGAAATGGCATCCCTACCGCGCATCCATAACTACGCACTCAAAGCCCCATGGGTACTGAGGAGGCTTAACTCGCTCATGATCCATAGTGCGGCTTGACCGACCCTGGGATTCGCACGCCTTTACTTTTTCTTTTTATTACGGGTTTTTTCTCTTTTCGAGGTCTATGCGGACGACCCGCCTGCAGAACACACCAAGGAGGCAAGGAGCTCTGGCATACAAGGGAATCACTAGGTGGTCTCTACTAAGCAATTGCCATACTTGTTTTACACACCCGCACGCAGTTCGCCCTTGGTAGCGGCATGTTAAATAGCTTTATTTGCTTATCGCATTACTTGCACAAAGTACGCCTCGACGTACTAATTACATCACAATGGTGAATAAATGGTGGCGTCAGCTTATTACTTAATTTTCCTGTTTCCTCACCTTTGTATGTATTACTTATTGCACACGGACACCATGGTACGTATTACTACGCCAGGGGCTTCATTACACCCCGCATCACGGCAATAAAAGTCCGAACACTTTTCCAGTACAGTTCGGCACCCCAAACTTATAGAATTATATGCATCGGCTCTTAATCATGTCTTTGGTCAATAGTTGGGTTGCCCGGCTCCTGTGCTTACTACCTTACGTTCCGCTATATCGGCTAGGGTAGTAAAGGGAGAACTACTGCGATTGTGTCCCGGTTCTTCCGGACGAGCACCTCAGTAGTGAAAGCCGAAAACTGACTGTCATGATGCGGCGAGAGCTGGTCAGCTGTTCGAGAGGTTCCAAATCGTTAGAGATTTTTTTCCGCTTCTTGCGAAGAATCGGTTCCTCCGATTAGGCGTGTACAACGCCCCTAGTTCGGTCTTCTGAATACCAGGGGCTTCGCCAACTTTCTTAATTGTCAAACTCCTATGGCTAAGTGAGGGCGGTAAAGGCCGCATAGTCTGATTGCCTTGTTTGTCACGCTAAACACCTCCTTTAAGGACCAGAATGTGGAGTAAAGAGTGTTTAGATTTATCCCGAACACCCCCGTACTATCTACGTGGGGGCAGAAGCCGACGACTGGTCAACCCTCGGATTTCATAAACGGCCGCACAGGAGGTAAAATGTAAATCGCAAACATTATAATACATAACATCATTGTTCCATATTACAGGACATGATAATACAAATGTTCTCATGGGAATATGACATCCTTCGGACATTGCTCTGCCACAAGGCGGGACCCCTCCAGAACACCATCAAAATAGAGCTCGGGTCGACGATGCTCCTTGCCCTCTGGTGGTCCCTCGGTCATCAGCTTCTTAGCATCCAGCTTTGCCCAATGCGTCTTGACGCGGGCAAATGCCATGCGCGCACCTTCAATACAGACCGACCGCTTCACGGCTTCAAGCCGCGGACAGGCACTTACAAGCCGCTTAACAAGACCGAAGTAGTTGCTAGGTATAGGCTCGGCAGGCCACAGCCGGACTATCAGGTCCTTCATGGCTAGCTCTACCGACCTGTGCAGCTCGACCAACTGCTTTAGCTGGTCGCTGAAGGGCACCGGATGTTCGGATCCAAGATATTGGGACCAAAATAGCTTCTCCGTAGACATCCCTTCTTCGGCTCTATAATGCTCGGCAGCATCGGATATACTGCGCGGCAGATCCGTAAACGCCCCTGGAAAACCCAAATTCGGATAAGTACAAGGAACGTTTCTTCTACATACTTGCTTTGCACAGTGAAAGACTTACCCGCTGCAATCTTCTTGGCCGCTTGAATTTCCTTGAGGGCGTTCTGGGCTTCGGCTCGTGCATCCTGTGCGCTCTGGCGGGCCTTCGCGAGTTCGGACTCTTGCGCCTTACAATCGTGCCCCAAGGACTCAAATCTCTCGATCGTGCCCTGGAGCTGTTGCTGCGCCTCGCTAACCTGGGCCTCGTGCTTCTCGCGCGCGGTGCGTTCCCTGGCCGCTTTTTCCTCGGCCTCGGCTAACGCCTTTTTGAGGGCCGCCACCTCGGTCGTGGCCCCTAATAAAGTTCATGACACTTTAGTCAGCTTGAACAATTTACTCTTCAATATACACGCAGGTTACCGCATACCTTGGCTATCCTCCAGCTGCTTCTTCATGCGGCCGAGTTCTTCCTCGGCCCGCTCCAGTTTCTGCTTCAGTCTAGAGACCTCCGCAGTTTGAGCGGTAGCAGCCCGCAACGAGGCCTGATTATTCACATAGACACTTTATGTTAGACTCCTGCGAAAATTGATTTTGATCCCCTGTTCGGCTTTTCTTTTCGGACACCGAACAGAGCATCAGGGGATATTGTCTACGCTGTGATATTCTTCTTACAATTATGTACTCACCTCAAAGCCTGCTAGAAGGCTAGAGCAGGCTTCGGTCAGCCCATTTTTGACAGACTGAACCTTTTCAATCACCGTACCCATATGGGCATGGTGCTCATCCACAATGGAGGTGTCTTGCAGCGCCTCCAGTAGATGATCCGGCGCCTCTGGTTGGACAGAGGAAACTGGTAGCACACCCCCTCCTTTCGAGAAGGGCCGTTTGCCGGACTCCGGAGCCGTATAGGTCTCTGGAATAGAATCTGGCTGGGGGTCGAATAGAACTCGGCCCGCACCGTCCGTCTCCGTAGGGGCTTTTTCCCCCATGTATGCGGCGGTCCGGGAGTCATCCTGGGGCGCCGCCCTGATGATCTTCAGAGTCTTCCCCCAGTCCGAGGAGGCCCTTCGAGACGCCTCCTCGTCGTCACCCTTGGCCAAAGGGGAGTAAGCGGGCGGCAGTGTCATGTTGGCCCTCTCCTTTGGGTCTAGTGAACCTTCTGATGAAGATAGCGGAGAGCTGTCCCGAGCCGGACTGCGATAACACGATTCAAACATCGCAAGGGTGAAAGGACGAATGTTCGGGCGTGCATAAGGACTTTTGATACTTACGATTTGGCTCGAGGCTTGGCCCGGGAAGGCCGCTCCAGACTGCTATCGACATCCCACGCGGAGTTATCCGCGGGGGAGCCTTTTCCCCTCTTGGGCGCCTTCGCCTCCAGGTTCTTAGAGGCCGCCCTCTTCTTCCTCCCCGCCTCAGCTGGGGAGTTATCTTCTTCTTCCTCCTCTTCCCCGTCGTCTTCGGCGGACGAAGAGTGAGTCTCGTCTTCGGACATCACGTCTGAAGCTGCTTTCCGGCGAAGGCCACTCCTGGTCCCCTTGGCCACTTTCTTGGCCATGTTCTCCGGCACGTCATAAGGTGCCGGAAACAACATCTTTGTCAGAAGTGGGAATTCTTGCTCCTCAGGAAGCGGAGCTGGACAGTTAATCTACCCCGCCACCTCGATCCAGGCCTGGTGAAGTGGGTGGGAGAGTTTAGAATCCATCCTCAAAATATGCCGGTGAAGGATATACCTTGAAAACATTAAAAGACTTACCGAATTGGCCTCGCACTTTAAGCTAAGCCCGCGATCTTCGTTCGTGGGCGGTGGCGTCTCGCCAGCCTTGAAGAGCGCTTTCCAGATATCTTCATGCGTCACGCCGAAGAGCTCTAGTAGCATCTGGTGCTTGGCTGGGTCGTACTCCCACAAATAGCAAGTCCGACGTTGGCACGGAAGGATCCGGCGAATGAGCATAACCTGGATCACATTGACAAGCTTGATCTTCTTGTTTATCATGTTCTGGACGCACGTTTGGAGCCCAGTTATCTCGTTCGAAGATCCCCAGGTCAGGCCCTTCTCTTGCCAGGAAGTGAGCCGCATCGGAACTCCGGATCGGAATTCAGGGGCCGCTACCCAGTTGGTGTCACGCGGCTCGGTGATGTAAAACCACCCTGATTGCCATCCCTTCACCGTCTCCGCAAAGGAGCCTTCGGGCTATGTGACATTGGGCATATTGCCCACCATGGTGCCTCCGCACTCTGCTTGTTGACCGCTCACCACCTTTGGTTTCACATTGAAGGTCTTCAGCCATAGGCCGAAGTGAGGTGGGATGCGGAGAAAGGCCTCGCACATGATGATAAATGCCGAGATATTGAGGATAAAATTGGGGGGCAGATCGTGTAAGTCCAACCCATAGTAAAACATCAATCCGCGGACAAATGGATGAAGAGGGAATCCCAGCCCGCGGACAAAGTGTGTGAGAAACACGACCCTCTCATGGGGCTCGGGGCGATTTTCCCTTTTGCCGGGAGTCAGTGAGCAATCTCCTTGGCTAAATATCCGGCCTCCCGGTGCTCCGTGATGTCCTTCTTCTTGACGGAGGAGGCCATCCACTTGCCTCCAGCTTCGGATCCGGACATGTTTGGAGTGCTTTCTCGAACGAGGAAAAGCTAAAGCTTGGGCGCTGGAGCTCAAGGACGGAAGGACTGAAGGAGAGAAAGGGTGTGGGTGAAGGAAGAGAATCCTTATCCCCTTATAAAGGCCGCGAATATCAAGCGCCTCCCCACTCGCCCTAAAATCTCGCCTATTCCCAAGAGCTGTATAAAACGGCACGGTTGGGTTACCCATGCCCGCATTGATTAGAATCCCGCGATAAGGGGACACGATCTCTGCTTTGACAAGACGTGCCAATGGCAACCGCGTCTCAAAACATGGACCGGACAGATGTGATGTCGTGTTGTAAAAAGCTGTCAGCGGATAGAAATCGTGTAAAAGTATATATTCTCTCTGTGGTTATGTATGGTGTGTGTGTGTGACAGGTCCGGATACTATCATCGCATCCGAAGACTATCTTGGAGTTCGGAAAGGGGAATCTGCCTTGCAATGCCGAAGACAATCTGCGCGTCGGACTCCTCGTCATTGAAGCCAGGTTCAGGGGCTACTGAGGGAGTCCTGGACTAAGGGGTCCTCGGGCATCCGGCCTGTTATCTATGGGCCAGACTGATGGGCTGTGAAGACATGAAGGCCGAAGACTGTACCCGTGTCTGGATTGGACTCTACTTGGCGTGGAAGGCAAGCTTGGCGACCAACTATGAATATTCCTTCTTATGTAACCGACTCTATGTAAACCCTAGATCCCCCAGGTGTCTATATAAACCGGAGGGGTTAGTCCGGAAAAGGGACACATTATCATAGTCATATAGGCTAGACTTCTAGGGTTTAGCCATTACGATCTCGTGGTAGATCAACTCTTGTAACACTCATATTTATCAAGATCAATCAAGCAGGAAGTAGGGTATTACCTCCATAGAGAGGGCCCAAACCTGGGTAAACATCGTGTCCCCCGTCTCCTGTTACCATCGATCCTAGACGCACAGTTCGGGACCCCCTACCCGAGATGAAAGGTCGGAGATGCGCAATATCTTCGGGTGGAATAGCTTCTTGGAGAATGAAGAGAGCGGACTCATTGAATTGATGATCCGCGACTTCTCTAGGAGTGAAGTTGCTTGGGTCATGCGGGTAGAAACCTTGCTCAATAATTCTCCAAAGATTAGTAGAACTATGATTTAAATGACGTTTAAAGCGATAGACCCAAGAGGCAAAATCCTCATTTTTCACAAGCTTAGGAGGAGGACCAACATGATTCAAATGCGTGGAGGGAACCGGTCCTCCATAAGTGATTGGAGGTTCAACATGGGCAAAGATGCCATTTCCACTTCTACCACTAGGCAAAGGAACTTGTTTACTTGTAGCTTCCCCCTTGTTGGAGTTAGCATCCATCACCTTGTTAGTGGGGTCAACCACTTTCAACGGTGCGGTGGCTATTTAAGGCCTTCTAAAAACTTGTTGAACATGCCTTCAACCTCGGTCATCATGGAGGTTTTCAATGTGTCCAAAGCCGCATTGAACTCCTCACGAGAGAGCGAGGTTACCCCATCGGCCGTAGATGAGAACGGATTCACACCGGAGTGCTCCTCCCCACCGTCTACGGTGTCAACCGTACTCCTCGGACGACAAAGTCCTTAATAAAGAGACGAGGCTCTGATACCAATTGAAAGGATCGATGTAGTTGACTAGAGGGGGGGTGAATAGGCAACTAACAATTTTTGGCTTTTCTTTACCAAATTAAACTTTGCATCAAAGTAGGTTGTCTAGATATGCAACTAGGTGAGCAACCTATATGATGCAACAACAACAAGCACACAAGCAAGCAAGGGATACAACTAAATATAAGCTTGCACAAGTAAAGGTAAGAGATAACCAAAAGTGGAGCCGGTGGAGACGAGGGTGTGTTACCGAAGTACCTTCCCTTTGAGAGGAAGTACGTCTCCGTTGGAGCGGTGTGGAGGCACAATGCTCCCCAAGAAGCCACTAGGGCCACCATATTCTCCTCACGCCCTCACACAATGCGAGATGCTGTGATTCCACTATTGGTGCCCTTGGAGGTGGCGACCGAACCTTTACAAACGAGGTTGGGGAAATCTCCACAACTTAATCAAAGGCTCCCAATGACACCACAAAGCTTCACCACAATGGAATATGGCTCCGTGGTGACCTCAGCTGTCTAGGGTGCTCAAACACCCAAGAGTAACAAGATCCGCAAGGGATTAGCGGGGGGAATCAAATTTCTCTTGGTGGAAGTGTAGATTGGGGCCTTCTCAACTAATCCCTAGAAAATCAACAAGTTTGATTGGCTAGGGAGAAAGATCGGGCGAAAATGGAGCTTTGAGCAACAATGGAGCTTGGGGAGGGAAGAGGTGGTCAACTTGGGGAAGAAGACCCCCTTTATATTGTGGGGGGAAAGATCCAACCGTTACCCACTTATTCAGCCCGCGACATGCGGTACTACCGCACAGACCTGCGGTACTACCGCAAGGGCTTGCAGTACTACCGCTAGCCGGTGCAGTACTACTGCTCACGCGGCAGAGATCAGACGAGGCCCTGTTGCGTATAGCAACGAGCGGTAGAACCGCCGAAGCGGTACTACCGCGCGCCCTTGCAGTACTACCACAAGGTAGGGTTCAATCTGGGCTGGGAAGGCACGGACTAATAAAATTACATCCGTGTCTACTTTCGCTGAGTTTCGGTATGTGCGAAAATCCGGCACGGTACTACCGCTCGCAGGGAGCGGTACTACCGCATAGGGCACGGAAGTAAAAATTACTTCCGCCCCTACTTCCGTGCGTGCCAGCGTTCTGGGCTAGAGGCCACGGTACTACCGCTCGCCAGGAGCGGTACTACCGCACGACGTGGTACTACCGCTACCCTGGGCGGTACTACCGTGGACCTCTGCGGTACTACTGCTCCCTTAAGCAGTACTACCGCTCGCCATAGAACTATAGCATTTGGAGGCCTGCATCTTTGCAAAGACAAGGAAAACGACCGGTGCTCCAATGAAGCGAAGGAAAGGTGGTGCAAAGGAACATATGTGTACGTGTTGATTCCACCATAACCTTCCGAAGTGGACCCTCTCTTAATAGTACGGCTTTCCTATGACTCAAATCCACCGAAAAGAAACGTAGAGAAACACCGTCTTCGATAGGCTCTGAGGGGCACCGAATCGTCTTGTGCCTAGACATGAGATATTTAAAATGCTCAATGCACACGATTAGTCCGCAAATGCATTGTCATCAATCACCAAAACCACACAGGGAGAAATGTGCTCTTACAAAGGTAAACTGTTATCTCTGGGTGGAAGATTGGTGTTCATAAATTTGGTGCTAAGTAATATTGTATTGTATATGATTTCTTTCTTCCAACTACCTAAAGGAGTCTTGCATAACTAGGATTATTTCCGATCAAGATTCTTTTGGCAAGGAGATAGTAAGAAAAAGAAATATCGACTGGCTAAATGGAGTGTGGTTTGCCGTCCCAAAGACCAAGGAGGGCTGAGTATTCATGACCTTGAGGTTAAAAATACCGCCCTCCTCGGCAAATGATTGTTTAAGCTGCTGACAGGAAATGGTGTATGGAAAACCCTCCTAAGGAGGAATATATGGGCTCAAAGGTAGTGTCCCAAGTATATTGGAAGCCTGGGGACTCACAGTTTTGGGCTGGTCTAATGGCGATGAAGAAATATTTCTTCCGCTATGGGTCCTTCGTTATTAATGAGGGAATGTAAACTAGATTCTGGGAGGATAAGTGGCTAGGTAATGCTACAATTCGAAAGCTATATCCGGCTTTATATAATATTATGCGTGACAAAGGTGATACTATAGCCACAGTTATGGAATCCTTTCCATCGAATGTGACATTCAGAACAGATTTAATTGGCCCGAGACTGGAATCGAGGAATGCTCTCTCACTGAGACTATCCATGGTGCAACTATCACAAGGAGCCGATGAATTTCGTTGGAAACGGTGGACTCTATGTATAGTGCTTTGATCCAGTCAGAGGTGCCAGTTCATAAGAATAAGAAGATCGGGAAAGATACCGCTTAAGAATAAAATCTTTGTGTGGTATCTTCGTCGAAGAGTTATTCTTACCAAAGATAATCTTATTAAGAGGAATTGGCATGGAAGTACGCAATGTGTGTTTTGTCATCACGATGAGACAATAAAACACTTGTTTTTCCAATGCAAATCGGCCCCTTCTATACGGTCAACCATCCAAGTAGCTTCTGGCTTGTATCCTCAATGTAGTGTTGCTAATTTTTTTGGCAACTGGTTACATGGGATAGATTACATGCTTAGAATTCTTCTCAGGGTAGGAGCGCTATAAGGTTTTTAACAATAAAAGTACTTCTCTTATGCAGGTTATCTATAGATGTACCGGTACCCTCCGTTTATGGTCGTCTCTACAACGTGTGGAGAATCAAGACCTGTTTACAGAGGTGTGTACACGTTTGGAGGTCACGGCGAGGGATACTTTTACCCGACATGGATGGCAGCATGATCTTCGGATTGACCCTCCTACGTCTTAGGCGTTATACAGTCTCCATATGATTACGTGTATTTCATCTTTTTTGTTTTTTCTGAAACTTGGACTTGGTTATGGCTGTGTGCATCTCAGTTATGTAGAGGCCGGGTGTAATGTTTAAACCTTTTAAGCAATAAAGCACCCTTTATCAAAAAAAGATGAGAAGGAGATCGAAGATGTCCAGTCAATCAAGGAGGCCCGCCCACAGAGAGGACCGGATCCGTGGTGAAGATCCATAGAGATGGTGAGGATGAGGTAGTTGAAGCAGAACCGTACCTGATGAGGACCATCATTGACGGAAAAGGGGTCGAGGAAGCATGGTGGGATGGGGAGGACGGGACGAGGGCAGGAGCGCCCCGCAACCACCTTCAAATGGCGGGCATCATCCTTCGACGACAAGGGGCTAGGTGGCAACGGGTGGCCTCTGGAGTCGCTTAGGCATATCGACACATGTTGAATTGTCCACACATGCATGGCTCCATGGCGTCCAATCAATTTCCTAGGATGGATCAAAGGACATGGGTGGTTGGGTGGGTGGGGAAGGGGTGAGTATTAAGTGTGCCCCATTCTTGCATCCCATCTCTCACAAAGTTACAGACCAATTGCTAGGGAGTACGTGTCGTTTCCTTGTTATAATGTCCTTCCCCTGAATTTTTCTGTAGGACCATCATTTAATCCATCAAAAATTATCATGTCATCCTATAAATTAATTCACAACTGCAAATATTGCCAAACTCCTTAAAAAAAGAGCACACATGAAACAAGTTGCAAATAAAACAAATATATAGTACACCTCCGTCTGGAATTACTTACGCTCAAACGAATGTATTTGGCATGAGCGCTAAGTAATTCGGTGGTAGTTGTCAATCCATGAAAGCAATAATTTCAACAAGTGAACCCGCTTATGGTCATTATTTCCGGAAGTATAGGGCTATGCAGTGTGGAAATTTTCTGTTTACGTATTTCTCTTCAGGTAGGGAACAACAACACCGCAAAGGGTGTAACTGCAAACTAAGTCCAAGAGCTTAAGCGCTCACTTTTTACATCCAGAAGGCTTGGGCATCACAACACCTGTCATAGGCATCGGGGACCTTGTAGGAGCGAGTTAGACGGTCGACCGTGGTGGTGAGCTCCCCGTCCTCACCATACTTGGCACAGAACACGGTTAGGCGAAGCATGTAAGATTGAGACTCGCCGTCGCAGGCTCGCACGTGCTCCACGAGGCAGTGCCGCAAAGTCATATTGCGCGGTTCGGCACCTACCGGCAATAATCTCATCATTCCATAGCTGCTTTAAGATTCAGTAAAAAAACACTTATTTCTTCCTTTTTGCTATACAAACTGAATACCCAGTCTAATACAACTACTGTCCACATCATTTGTCCTTGCATGGCAGGCATTGATGTTACATCTCACACACACGCATGCATATGGCTTTTCGCTCTTCATTGCAAACAAATCCATGGACTTTTTTTTTCATCTTGACCGATTAAAAACATTTATATCTTTTAAAATATAAGTTCGATTTTGAAATAATTTATATATTTTGAACTCATGGCGCACCTTTAAAAGTAAACTAATTTTGGATATATTTCAAACACATTTAAATTTTAACGTTTCACATTTCGTATGTGAAACAAACCTATTTCACTTGAAAAATGTGTTTTTTTGTGAAACAAGACAGTGGAAGTGAAATATCGGTTTTGAATGTGAAAAAATATGAAACTGAAATGTAAAGTTATGAAACTGATTATTTGAAAATGTGTTACCTTTTATTTTCAAAAGAGTGAAATATGTTATTTCAAAAATGTGCAACTCAAATTGATGTGATTTTTGTGAAACAAGCCAATGTAGCTTCTGAATTTTGAACTAGCAACCACAGAAAGTGAAATTCTAATGTATCATTGTGAAACTGATTGTTGGAAAATGTGAAACAATTTATTCCAAAAGAGTGAAATAGTTTATTTGATAAATTTACAATTGAAATATATTTTCTATGGAACAAGCGAGTGAAAAATGAAATGTAGGCACTAAATTGTGAAATACTAACCACGGAAAGTGAAATTCTAATGTATCATTGTGAAATTGATTATTTGAAAATATGAAATAATTTATTTCAAAAGAGTGAAACAGGTTATTTGAGAAATTTACAATTGAAATAGGTGTTATTTTTTGTGAAACAAGTCAGTGGAAAGTGAAATGTTGGTTCTGAATTGTGAAATAGTAAGCACATAAAGTGAATTATAATGTATGTTATGAAATTGATTTGTTCGAAACAATGAAACAATTTATTTGGAAACAATGAAATAATTTTTGAGTAATGTGCAATTGAAATATATGTTTTCTGTGAAACATGCCAGTGAAAAGTGAAAAGTAGGTTTTGAATTGCGAAATGTGCAATTGATATATTATTTTTGTGAAAGAAGACAGTGAAAATTGAAATGTTAGTTCTGAATTGTGAAATAGTAAGCACAGAAGCTGAAATACATTGTTCACATTTTCAAATAATCAGTTTCACAATTCTATATTATAATTTCATTTTCTGTACTTATTATTTCATAATGCTGAAATATGTTATTAACTTGTTTCAAAATTTTCAAGTGAAATATGTTAGTTCCACATACGAGATGTGAAATGTTCAAATTTAAATGTGTTTGAAATGTATCCAAGAGCGGTCTAGTTTTAAAGATCTCGGCGTCAACAGTTCAAATATATAAATTATTTCAAATACGAAATTATGGTTTAAAAGATAAGAATATTTTTAATGTGCTAAGATGAAATAAAGTCTATGGATTTATTTGCAAGGGAGAGAAAAGAGGCTGATGTATATATGCACGTCCCTGTCTGACAAAAGGTATTACTCCGGATCTAGACTGACGAAAGTAGTACTCTGTTGGTGGACCAACTACTAAAATATCAATATTTCATAAATGATAGAAACTTTGTATACAACACAGTATTTAATATACGATACGAGTTGTCACTAGTTGATTGGCTGGCCAGTCGCGGATACCTAGCGGAACGGCACAATTTTACTTTTCGGAGGCACTACTCGTTGCGGCGGCCTACGTAGACGAGCTGGACCTTGCTGCGCCTACGGCCCGGGTCCTCCCGGAAAAGCGTCTCCCCGCCGACCCGCCACTCCGGCAGCTGGCGGCTCGCGCTAGTCGCAGACATGACGCGGCACGCGAACAGGTGGCCGTCCGTGGTTTCACTCCCATCATTATCTGGGGTGTCGGCGTGTTGGAGCCTGACCCAGGCGTCCAGGTCGCCGTCGTAGTGCGCGGGGCCAATGAACGGCAACTCCCAGTCGCTGCGGCGCTTCCACTTGCTGCTCCCCGTGGCGTGGGTGAAGGTGCCCCGTCCACCCTCCACCCGCCCGCGGACACGAAGATAGTGCGCCCCCGCGGGTGGACCGCGTGCGCGGTGATGCTCTGGGCGTCGAACGGGAGCTCAGGCGGCCGTCTGTCGTGCCCGCTCCAGGAGAAAGGCGGGCCGCCAGTTCCACCGCTCGGTGGCAGCGTCATCGGTATGATCATCTGTGGCCCTCAGGAAGTGAAGGCCTCCTGGGAAGCACACCTCGCAGGCGGGGCACCTGAAGTCGTTGTCCGAATGTGATTCGAACGCGTACAGCCTGCTCCCGACGGCCACGGCCAAATCGCAACCGCTTATTAGTCCCCTGGGGAGAAGATTTGACGTGGCCAGCTCCGCCGTGTTGGTGTCGTGGATGATGGTCGCGCCACCATCAGGCCAGGTTCCGTGGTCCATAGCGATGATGGTGCTGCATAGGGCGGCGAAATTTAACGATTTTCCGGTCCCTCCACGGACGACTGGCTCAGGGAGGCGCCGCAGCGTAGAGCCGGAGTCGCCGTCGTCCATGTCCAGCTTCTGTATTTCGAA
This sequence comes from Aegilops tauschii subsp. strangulata, assembly GCF_002575655.3. NCBI lineage: Eukaryota > Viridiplantae > Streptophyta > Magnoliopsida > Poales > Poaceae > Aegilops > Aegilops tauschii. The sequence goes on along the minus strand of NC_053037.3, from coordinate 316,371,870 downwards.
TCCGTTGTCGCGGTGGTTTTCTAGCACCACGTACAGATGCCGCCTCATCGTGTCCAGCCGATCCCGATCCCGAGCCGAACCTGATCGGTAGGATCTGGCTGGCACGTGCAGGGGAGAAAACTGAGGAATCCATGGTGCCGATCTCTGCCACCAACCTGGCGACGCCGACAGAGATCGGGGGGGAGGCGCCGGAGAACTGATGGAGCAGGCGACCTAGACTAGGTGGGCAGGAATACTACGTCCGTCGGGATAGATGAATTGCTGGCCGCAGCCGCAGCCATGCGGCCGTCCTCATAGTCGTGAAGGTCGACCTTGGTCGAGAGGAGGAGGCGGCGCGGCCTGAACTCTGGATGGGGGTGTTTCCTATATGACGCCCGTTAGCGTCAAATTCTTGCAGCAACGCTGAGAGCGAGCCACCCGAGGCAACCACTTAGGCCCGCGCACCATCCTCGCCGGTTTTGGGAACCATTCTAGGGGTTCACTGAACGGGCTGTTCCTGTTTTGTCTTTTTACCGGGCTTTCCGGTTTTCTACTTTTTCGATTTCTTTTCCTTTTTCTGTTCATTTCTTTCTTTACTTTTTTTCCTTTTGTGATTTCATAAATTCAAAATTTCAAAACTTTGTTTAAATTTACAAAAAATTATCAAAGTTCCAAATTTTGATCAAGATTTCAAAATTTTTTCACGGTTTCAAAATGTGTTCACAATTTCAAAACCTGTTCACATTTCTAAAAAAATTAGTTCATGTTTTAAAAAAATGATCAAAATTGGAAATTTCTTATCAATTTCAAAAATGTTCAAATTTTAGAAAACTCCAGGCTTCCAAAAATTCTTCATGTTTAAAAAAAATACTTTCTAAAATTTGTTCGCCACTCAAACAAATTGTTCCAAATTGAAAATTTATTCACAAATTCCAAAAAGGCTCACATTTTTAAAAAAAATTGTTCTCATTTTTCACATTTTGTTCAGTTTTTAAAATCTGTTCACCATTCAAAAAATGTTTTTGGATTTAAAAATTTGTTCACAAATTTTTTTTGTTCATGTTTTTAAAAATAAATTTTTAAAAAAATTGTTCATGTCTTAAAATTTTGCTTGCAATTTCAAAAATGTTTACTATTAAAATTTTTGTTCACGTTTCCCATATTTGGTTCACTTTTTAAAATTTTGTTCGCAATTTCCCCATGGTAATGGTTCAGCTTCGCTATTGTTTCTTCGTTGGGGGATCCCTTGTTCGGGGAAAGGGTTCCTGGCACCTTTTTTTATTTATTTTTCGTTTTTTGTGCTTTTGCTTCCTTTTTTCCTTTTATTATGCTTCTTTTTCTTTTTTGAGTTACCATAATTTGTAAATTTAAAAAATTGTTCGGAAATTCATAATTTTGTTAATTTTTTCGAAAACTGTCCAAAATTCCAACTTTTGTTCATTATTTCAAAAATTGTACATCATTTTCTAAGATTATTTGCAACTTCAGAAAAATGTTCACAATTTCGAAAAATCTAGTTCATGTTTTCCAAAATTATTCGTGTTTTCCAAATATAATTCACTTTTTATACAAATTCTTCACAATTCATAAAAATTGTTCATAATTTTTAAAAATGTTCATAATTTCTAAAATCTTATTCACGTTTATAATTTTTGTTCACTTTTAAAATTTTGTTCACCATTCAAATGAATTGTTTGGAATTCAAAGTTTGTTCACAAATTCAAAAAATATTCACATTTATAAAAAATTGTTCACCATTGAAAAACATTGTTCGGGAATTGAAATTTGTTCATAATTTTGAAAAATTGTCACCTTATTAAATTTTTTGTTCATGTTTTTCTTAAAAAGTGCAATTTCAAAAAAGTTTACGTTTTTTTATTTTTTCCATGTTTTCCAAATATTGTTCGCGTTAATTGAATTTTGTTCACTTTTTAAAAAATCTTCTCAATTTGAAAAAATGACACTTCTTAAAATTTGTGCAAAATATGCGTTAAATTTTGAAGAAAAATGTTCCTTGTAAAAGAGTGTGTGGGTGGGCAATGCAACTCGACGAGATTACATAATCTTTGTCATGGGGTCAAAGGAAAGAAACGTTGTAACTAGTCTAGAGTTTCATACTGCGACTGATACAGAAGCCTCTACATGAGATATTAAGACTTCGATCGAACTTACAGCTAAACCACGTAGGTTAGGTAAAACTCATGCAGACCTCTACGGTATGCAGTCGAGATATTGTTGTTAGACAAACAATGAACCTATAAATACAAAGGAACATTGATGGGCCCTGACTCTGGAATTAGCTATACGCCAAAGTAATCCGAGATAGTATCCATATTCATGATTCAAGTTTAGAACTTAATGAATTCTCCGAAAGAGTTAGAGTCTGATACTCCCCCCGTCCCAAAATAAGTGTCTCAACTTTGTACTAACTTTAGTGCAAAGTTGTACTAAAGTTGAGGCACTGATTTTGGGATGGAGGGAGTATAAAGCAATGGATCTATAAATCGGCGAAGATAAAAATATTTTATAAAGCTTGACTTGTTGCAAATAGTTTATTATAAATTCAAGGATTCAACTATGACAAGATTATCTCATTGTAGCGATGCTTAAAGTCAGTTTGGATTAAACTAGCAATTATTACATATTTTCAATTATGAGTGGATGCTAGTAAGTGTGCTAACTTCAGAGATCCAAGAGTGGACTGAAGCAATCATAATGGAGTTGAAATCTTCGTTCTGATGAAATGGTCAAACTTGGATTTCGTTAGGGAACCGAAGATGCTTGTGTTTACAAGAAAGTAAGTGGGAGCATGATAATATCTCTAAACATTGTGTGTGCATAACACATTGTTGATTGGAAACATTATAAATTTTTGACACGAATTAGGACTTCACTCAAAATAGTTTTTTGATGAAGTACTTGGGCAAGATTGCCTTAGTGTTAGGCATAATAATTTATGGATATAGTAGTGCCTAATAAGGCTTAGACAAAATACATATTGATAAGATACTAAAGTGGTTTGATATGGAAAACACCAAGAAGAGTTTCTTCCCAAGATCACATGGAAAGAGTTTTAAGTAAGACTCAGTATCCTCGAATACTGATAAGCGAAATATATGATTGAGATTCATTCACATTTGTGTATGAATTAATCCGTATATTCCATGGTATGTAATATAACCAGATATGTCCAATACTCCAAATAAGTTGCGAGTTAGTTACCAAAGAGATAAATGTGTTGATTATAGGACAACAGTGAAAATGTCGTCAAGTACTAATGTAGGAATGATGACATGTTTCTCCCATACGGAGAAAAATGAAGAGACCGTTGTAAGAAGATACATCGATGCAGTCTTCATCGGTACTCCAAGAATTTTTTAATTTCAATTAAGGGTTCACATGTAATACATTAATAGGTGGTGCAATAAATGGAATTGTTCCAAACTAGTTAATGCAACAAAACAAAAATCTAAGTATGTTGTTTCTTCAGAAGCGACGATGGAGGGTGATGTATCAAATATTTCATTTATGAATTTGATATGGTTTCAAGATGGCTTGTGCCAATGGAACACTATTGTAAAATAATGGCTCTATAGCATAGTCTAAGGAATCAAGGTACTACTAGTGATTTAAATTTATACAAAGCCAGTTCCACGTAAATTATCAATTTTGTGAAAACGTGAAGACACACGGATATGGAAAAGCTACACACAGACCAGAACTAGTCAGATATGTTGGACGAAGTCCATACCACAAGCGAAGCATAATTTACACCAATGTGCCATAGGTGTATAGTGCATTAGCATTGACTAGATTATTGACTCTAGTACAAGTGGGAGACTATTCGAAATATGACCTAGAGGCAATAATATTTGAGTATTATTTATTTCCAAGTCTAGAATTAATGTTTTATATTCTGTGCTATAACTGTTATGGTTCTCGAATATGTGATTCAGAGGAAAACTCATGAGCATGTGTAGAGTTATAAACGGTAACCAGACTCCTAGTCTTGCCTCTAGGACTAGCTCAAAGTGTTGATTAATGATTCTGTTTTCCTGACATGGGCATGACCATAATGCCAACAACATTTGAGAGCATGATGTTGGAAGAACACTCGTGTTGAATTGACCCAAGTTGCTTGCTATACTTAGAGATTATACTATCTGAAGTCTATAGTCCATAACACGAGAACTAACGACTGTATGATTCCTTAGACCATGAGAGTATCAAGTCACTCCATATCGGACAGTGCGCTTTGGGGTTGTTCCAACATCATCCGTAACAGGGTGATCATAACGCCAACTTACGGGATCATCGGAAATGTATGACGTGGGACTAGATCGCTCGAGACTGGGATTTGCTCCTCCGACGATGGAGAGATATTCTTAGAGACCTCTCGGTGTGACGGCATCCATCATCGTCTGGACAGATACAATGTGAATTGATCATGGGGATGCCGGAACACAAGAACGAGAAAAGAGAACAAAATTGATAGCGAAGAAGACTGGTATGGTGGGCATGTGTTGATCTCATGGCGATACCGATATATCTCAGCTCGGGTTTTGTAACGTATCGCAAAGCAAAAGGAATAACATGTGATAACCAAAAGCTCGCTCGAATATCATTCGTGTGACTATAGGGGTCAATATGGATGTCCACAGTTCTGCTATTGATCATTGAAAGAAAGGTGTTTTCGTTCATGTATATATTTCACCAAACCTGCAGGGTCACACTCTTAAGGGATTACGATCTGTTGAGTTCTATAGGAGTTAGGAATATGAGAAAATATTATCAGGAAATTTTCATGAATAAAAAATTGTTTCAAGAGAAACCAGAAGCGTTTCGGAGTTACCCAAAGTGTTTCAAAGAAAATTGGGTTAAACCGAGAAGGTGGAAAAGTTTCGGGGGACCTAAATATAATTGTTCTAGATGCCATGGACTGCCTAAATAGGCTAAAGTCTATTAGGAGGCAGCCACATGGGCCTAGAAGGGCCAAAGGGGTGGCGCCTCCTCATAGCTTGTTGGACAAGTTAGGTAGAGCGCTGGGAGTTGGAGGGGGACTCCTCCTCCTAGCATGACGCCCCAAGGGAGGGGTTTCCCCTCCTCCAAGTTAGTCAAGCCCCTCCCTTGACCTATACGTATGTGAGAGGGGCACCCCTTTGAGGCACAGAAGTTCTCTCTGGTTGGAGGTGCCCCCCTCTAGTTCTCTTTCTCTAGTTCTAGTCTTGATCTAGTTCTAGTTTTCTTGAGTTCCTCATAATAGAGAAGCCCTATGAGGTTCTCTACTCCCTCCTCTAGTTCTCCAACTACGCCAAGCTCTGGACGGCGAAGCACTGCCAGATCATGAAGCCCGTACGCATGCAATCCATAGAGTAATCATGCTTTCGGTCTTTTATTCGAGGGATCATTCATGGGACGCCTCGAGGGATTCACGAACGATCTATGCCAAATCTTCTTCCTCTACAACTCAAATTTGGCAACGATCCGATGTAACCTTGTATGCATCTTCATAGTGATCATGAGATCTTAGGTCGAATGTTTTTATTTTCTACTACATTTCTAGCTAGGGTAGGATCAAGAGCACACAACATTCAAGAATAATCTAGCTAGGGTTTTCACCGACTCACATCGTCGTTGTCGTAGCCAAGAGCTTGTAACACAAGAAACATATCACCCCTACGATCTTCCTTATCCCCAATGAGAGCTCGAGCACTATAAACAGAAAAGACTGTTACCTCTCGAGGGAGGGCCCGAACTTGGGTAAGATGCTTGCCACTTGCGCTACCTTCTCCATCCGTCGCTCGCATCCCTCAGAAAAAATCTACCATCTCTCGACGACATCAGTCTCAGAACACCGACAATATTGTTCAAGGATGCAACTACAAGCTAAATGGACATGAGTATGACGAAGGCTACTATCTAGAAGATGACATCTAATCCGCAAAGTAAGAAACATAAACATTTTGCAAAGGCGAAAAAAGCAGTGAGAAAGGACATTATGTTTTAAACATTTGGAAAAGACGCGTAAGAAGCAGTGAGAAAGGACATTATGTTTTAAGCACTTGGAAAAGACTCATAAGAAGTAGTGAGAAATGAGCAGAACTATCAAGCCCTGCCGACACACAAACTGCATTCAAAATTTCTTAGGGCATACGAAGACCGAACCTCCCGTGATTAGTGGCATGAAGATCTCACTGAGCATCGACGGCAACTCGTTAGGCGATAGTGTGTTACATTTCTTTAATTCATTATTTTTTTACTTGAACAATTTGTGTCATTTGGATGATTTGCTGTATTCGGATCAATTGTTTGTAGTTTATAGTTGTTTGAGTCCATACGAGTAAATTGCACAAAACCACCACTTTGAAGACTTGGTTTGCAGAAAACACTATGCTACATTTTTGGCAGAAAACACCACCTCCGTGGTAATCTTTTTGCAAAAACCACTGATCGGCGGATTGGGGCATTTTAAGTATGTTTATGACAGGTGGGTCCAGATTTTGCCGACGTGGTGCAACGGCTCTGCCAAAACGGTGTCAGACCGGACATGGGCCCCACCTATCAGCTGGATCTTCTTCTCTAATTCTCCTCTATTTCTCTCACCGAAAAGTCAACTCCCTGTCTCGATCCCCTTTCCCATGGTGGAACCCAGGTGTGCCGCCACCCAGCCGACCCCGACCACCGTCACACAGCCAGACTGTGTCATCATAGCCGGCATCGCCGATGAGCCCAACATCCCCTCCAGCTTCTCTCCCATCCCTCTACTCCTACCGGCAGCCCGGATTGACCCTGTGTCGTAGTCGCGCAGCCCACAACGCAAAGAACGAGCGCCATGGACGTGATGTCTACTACGCAACTTTATTCTTGTAGACACATGTTGGGCCTCCAAGCGCAGAGTTTTGTAGGATAGTAGCAATTTTTCCTCAAGTGGGTGACCTAAGGTTTAACAATCCATGAGAAGTGTAGGATGAAGAAGGTCCCTCTCAAGCGACCCTGCAACCAAATACAAGAAATCTCTTGTGTCCCTAACACACCCAATACAATGGAAAATTGTATAGGTGCACTAGTTCGGCGAAGAGATGGTGATAAAAGTGTAATATTGATGGTAGAAATATATTTTTATAATCTGAATAAATAAAAACAGCAAGGTAGCAAATAGTAAACGGGCACAAAAACGGTATTGGAATGCTTGAAAACAAGGCCTAGGGTCCGTACTTTCACTACTGCAACCTCTCAGCAATGCTAACATAGTTGGATCATATGATTATCCCTCAAAGTGCAATAAAGAATCACTCCCGAGTTCCTATTAGCGGAGAACAAAAGATAGAAATTGTTTGTAGGGTACGAAACCACCTCAAAGCTATTCTTTCCGATCGATCTATCCTAGAGTTCATACTAAAATAACGCAAGCTATTCTTTCCGATCGATCTAATCAAGAGTTCGTACTAAAATAACACCAAAGCAAATTCATATTCATAATACTCAATCCACACAAAGGACTACAGAGAGACCCCAAAGTTTCTATCGGATAAAATATAATAGAAACATGCATCAACCCCTATGCATAGATTACCCCAATGTCACCTCGGGAAACCGCGAGTTGAGTGCCAAAACATATATCAAGTGAATCAATACGATACCCCATTGTCACCTCAAGTATTCATACCGCAAGACATACATCATGTGTTCTCATATCCGAATATTCAATCCGACAAGACAAAACCTCAAAGGGTAAAGATTCAATTCATCACAACAAGAGTATAGAGGGGAGAAACATCATATTATCCATCTATATTAACAAAGCCCATGATATAGATCACGAGAGAGAGAGAGAGAGAGAGAGAGAGAGAGATTAAACACATAGCTACTGATACAAACCCTCAGCCACGAGGGTGGACTACTCCCTCCTCATTGTGGTGGCCGCCGGGATGATGAAGATGGCCACCGGAGATGATTCCCCCTGTTAAGGCATATCTCTCTAGATGTAGTTTTGGTGATTCATGACAACATGTTTGCGGACTAATCGTGTGCTTTGAGCATTTCAAAGATTCATCCTTTGGCACGAGACAATTTCTTTCCCCTCGGAGTGTTATTCAAGACGGTGTAGCTCTTTCGCTTATATTTTGGTGAACTAGTTCCGTAGGAGTCACCGTACTATCAAGAGGGGGTCCGCTTTGGTAAGGCTAGGGTGGAATCAACACGTACACATCCTTTTCACACCCTCTGAGCCTTTCCGCTTCAATGGAAAGCTCTTTCCCCCCTTTTTTGTGCTTCGTCTGGTCCCAGCGGTAGTACCGCGGTGCCCAGCGGTAGTACCGCTTAGGAGTCACAGGCGGCAGTACCGCTTAGGAGTCACAGGCGGCAGTACCGCTCAGTAGCGGCAGTACCGCTCAGCAGCGGCAGTACCGCCAGTGGGTCCTCAGCCGTAGTACCGCTGCGGTACCAGGCTCCTACCGCGTCGATTCGAGGGGGTCGCTTCTCGTGTCGGATTGTGCGGCACTAAGCAGCGGCAGTAGAGCGGTAGTGCCGCTCATGAGCGGTAGTACCGCCCAACCACCGCGGCAGTACCGCACTAGGTCCCCTCCTGCTCTCTCTCTCTCTCCTGCCCTCCAGACTGCACGGCAGTACCGCCTGGGGGAGCGGTAGTACCGCTAAGCACAGCGGTAGACCGTTGCCTCCTGCGGTAGTACCGCCCTCTGCGGGGCTGTTTTGGGGGGTAACGGTTGGATTGTTCCCCCCACTATATAAGGGGGTCTTCTTCCCCAAAGTTGACTCACCTCTTCCCCCAAAAGCTCCATTGTTGCTCCAAGCTCCATTTTCGCCCGATCTCTCTCCCTAGCCAATCAAACTTGTTGATTTGCTCGGGATTTGTTGAGAAGGCCCCGATCTACACTTCCACCAAGAGAAATTTGACCCCTCTAATCCCTAGCGGATCTTGTTACTCTTGGGTGCTTGAGCACCCTAGATGGCTGAGGTCACCGCGGAGCCATAGTCCATTGTGGTGAAGCTTCGTGGTGTCGTTGGGAGCCTCCAATTGAGTTGTGGAGATTGCCCCAACCTTGTTTGTAAAGGTCCGGTCGCCGCCTTCAAGGGCACCAATAGTGGAATCACGACATCTCGCATTGTGTGAGGGCGTGAGGAGAATACGGTGGCCCTACTGGCTTCTTGGGGAGCATTGTGCCTCCACACCGCTCCAACGGGGACGTACTTCCCCTCAAAAGGAATGAACTTCGGTAACACATCCTCGTCGTCACCGGCTCCACTCTTGGTTATCTCGTCCCTTTACTTTTGCAAGCTTACTTGTGTTAAATCCCTTGCTTGCTTGTGTGCTTGTTGTTGTTGCATCATATAGGTTGCTCACCTATTTGCATATCTAGACAACCTACTTTCATGCAAAGTTTAAATTGGTAAAGAAAAGCTAAAAATTGTTAGTTGCCTATTCAACCCCCCCTCTAGTCAACTATATCGATCCTTTCAATTGGTATCAGAGCCCCGTCTCTTTATTAAGGACTTTACCGTCCGAAGAGTATGGTTGATGTTGTAGACAGTGTGGAGGAGCACTCCGGTGTGAATCTGGTCTCGTCTATGGGTGTAACACCCCGCATGTAACTTGCCATATTTGTAACTCCGACTCTTGCCATTTTCGGCTTTGTGATATGATTTTCCCTCCGTTGTCGGGTTTTGTCTTTCGTTTTGTATTTTTGTCATGCCATGCATTTTCATATCATGTCATCATGTGCATTGCATTCGCATACGTGTTCGTCTCATGCATCCGAGCATTTTCCCCGTTGTCCGTTTTCCAATCCGGCGCTCCTATCTCCTCCGGTGCACCCCTCTTGTTTTCTTTCGTGTGCGTGTGTCAAACTTTCCCGGAATGGACCGAGGCTTGTCAAGTGGCCTTAATATACCACTCGGAGACTACCGGTCAAGTTTCGTTCCATTTGGAGGTCGTTTGGTACTCCAACGGTTAACCGGGCATCTGCAAAGTCCATTTGAGTGTCCAGCAAAAACCCCCTCTTAAACCAGCCCAAAACCCACCAAACTCTCTTCCATGCTCTAGGTCGTTCGATCACGATCGTGTGGGCGAAAACCGCACCTCATTTGGAGCCTCCTAGCTCCCTCTACCTATTTATATGTGGGCGTCCCGAAAAACGGAATCGCACACGAACCCTAGTTTCTCCACCGCGCGCCGCCGGACGAAATCATCTGCCGACGGACACGTCCGCCCGCCTGCGCCGCCGCCATGTGTCGCCGCCGCCTTCGTGCCGCCGCGGCCCGCTTGGCCCGAGGCCGGCCCGCCCGCGCCCTGACCGGGCCCCGCGCCGCCCTGCCGTCTCCGCCGCCGGATCCCGTGCGCGCCACCATACCTGGCCCGTGCCGCCGCGGCCTCCCCGCCGGCCAGCACCGCCGTTCGCCGCCGCGGTCCCGCCGGCCATCGCCGCCGCCGTGCCTCACGGCGCCGCCCCTCTTCTCCACCGCCTCTCCTCCGGCCTCCTCCCACGAGCGCCCGCCGCCGCCGCCTCCTTCCCTCTCCTCCGGCCATCGCCGGCGAGGCCGAGGACGAGCCCGAGCCCGAGCTCCTCGAGCTCCTGTAGCTTCCCCGATCCAGATCTCGGTAGCGTTGACTTCTCGCCCCTCCTTTTTTTTCTCTAAGTGTTGGAAATTTTACTGCATATGCCTTTGTTCATAGCTCCTTAACTCCGTGCATGTAGCTCCGATTCGCGCGTGTAATATGTCAAATTGTTCGTCTCGTGATGCTCTTCATTTTGTTCAATTGCACCATGTTAATTAGAGGTCATCTTGATGCCCAAATCTCTGTTGGAAGAGGGCTAGTTGCTGTTATTCTCTGGTTCTTATCAGAACTTGGGGATTTGTCATTTTTGTATCGTTAAATCTGTGCATCTTTTGAGCATGGGCTCTACATGTGTTTTGAAGTATGCCATGCCATCTTTCCAGTGGTGTAGTCCATGTATTTTTTTGACCTCTGTGGTGACTAGCACAAGCATGCAAAGTAGGCCCTGTAATATTTCTGATTTCAGGGACTTAGTGATTTCTCTAAGTCCTTGTCTGCTGTAATTTTGTTGCCATGTAAACTAGATGCTATAGAGAGATCCATGCATATTTTGGAGATGTTCAGTAAGAATGTTTTGTAGCTATAGTTGTAATTGATCCATTCCTGCAATTGTTTGAAATTATGGAGTGCCATAGCATGACTCAATCCTGCTCTACGTTTGCTATAAAATATTTCTGGCAGATTCTTAACATGATATGCAATCTTGCCAAGCTTATTGTAGTTTATCCATACATGCTATGCAATTGTTCTTGCAAGGATTAGATTTATAAACATGCCATCTTGCTGTAGGTATGCTTGGTTTGTCATGCGTTGCTCGGTAGTGAGTGCATCAAGCTCACAAAGAGGCCTACATATTAATATTTCTGCCATGCTCTGTTTTCTGCTAAGTCTGAAACCTGATAACGAAACTTGCTATGTTTACATGCTTGCCATCATATCTTCTGGTCCTTTTTGGCTTATGGTCAGTAAGGGACTTTTGTCATGTGCATTTAGTAGAACACTACCATGCCTTGTTTTGCTATGTTAAGTTCCTGTAGCATGTTGATTTCGTGCTCTAAACATTGCTATCTGATGCTGTTTACTGCCATGTCCAGTTTTTCACCAAGTCTGTGAACCTGTAATCTTTTGCACTTTTGCCATGCTTGTTTGAGCTTTATATGTTGTGAACTAGCCGTAGCTCAGTGTTCATCTTTTGTCAAACATCTCCTGTGGTTTACTTTCATGTGCTTTGTTGCTATGTTGGGGTGCTGTAGCATTGTTGCTTGTTGCATTTTAAGTGCTATCTTGCTGTTTATCGCAGATTCGTGTCATTCTTGTTTTGCTTGCCATTTGCAAACCGTGCATCCGATTCCGGTGATCTTTATATCGATTTCGACCGAAATCATCTCATATTTCCAGTGACATGCTTGGTTTGCCAAGTTACTTCCATGTTCATCATTTTCCTTCCGGAGCACGCATATGCATCGCATATCATATCTTGCATATCATACATGTTTTGCATCATGTTGCTTGTGCATTTCTCGTTGTTGATTGTGGTTCCGTTTGTTAGTGTTCTTGTCTTGGGTAGAGCCAGGAGACGAGTTCGTGTACGAGGAACCTGTCGAGTACGCTTACGAGAATCAAGCTTTCGACAACTCTGAGAACCTTGCAGGCAAGATGACCACCCCTCGAAATCACTTCTATCTTTGCTTTGCTAGTTGTTCGCTCTATTGCCATGCTCCGCTACCTATCACTTGATATATCATGTCTCCCATTTTTGCCATGTCAGCCTCTAACCATCCTCTCCTAGCAAACCATTGTTTGGCTAAGTTACCGCTTTTGCTCAGCCCTTCTTATAGCGTTGCTAGTTGCAGGTGAAGTTGAAGTTTGTTCCATGTTGGAACATGGATATGTTGGGATATCACAATATCTCTTATTTAATTAATGCATCTATATATTTTGGTAAAGGGTGGAAGGCTCGGCCTTATGCCTGGTGTTTTGTTCCACTCTTGCCGCCCTAGTTACTGTTATACCGGGATTATGTTCCTTGAGTTTGCGTTCCTTACACGGTCGGGTGATTTATGGGACCCCCTTGACAGTTCGCCTTGAATAAAACTCCTCCAGCAAGGCCCAACTTTGGTTTTACCATTTGCCACCTAAGCCTTTTTCCCCCGGGTTTTCGCGAGCCCGAGGGTCATCTTTATTTTAACCCCCCCCCGGGCCAGTGCTCCTTCGAGTGTTGGTCCAAACTGAGCAGACTGCGGGGCCCCCTCTTGGAAACTCGAGGTCTGGTTTTACTCGTAGGATGTCTCATCCGGTGTGCCCTGAGAACGAGATATGTGCAGCTCCTATCGGGATTTGTCGGCACATTCGGGGGGCTTTGCTGGTCTTGTTTTACCATTGTCGAGATGTCTTGTAAACCGGGATTCCGAGACTAATCGGGTCTTTCCGGGAGAAGGTTTATCCTTTGTTGACCGTGAGAGCTTATGATGGGCTAAGTTGGGACACCCCTGCAGGGTATTATCTTTCGAAAGCCGTGCCCGCGGTTATGAGGCAGATGGGAATTTGTTAATGTCCGGTTGTAGATAACTTGTCACTTGACCCAATTAAAATACATCAACTGCGTGTGTAGCCGTGATGGTCTCTTCTCGGCGGAGTCCGGGAAGTGAACACGGTCTGAGTTATGTATGACGTAAGTAGGAGTTCAAGATCACTTCTTGGTCATTGCTAGATGACGTCCGTTCCGTTGCTTCTCTTCTCGCTCTCATTTGCGCTAGTTAGCCACCATATATGATTATTTCCGCTGCAGCTCCACCTCATTACTCCATCCTTTTCTATAAGCTTAAATAGTCTTGATCTCGCGGGTGTGAGATTGCTGAGTCCCCGTGACTCACAGATTCTACCAAAACAGTTGCAGGTGCCGACGATGCCAGTGCAGATGATGACGTCGATCTCAAGTGGGAGTTCGACGAGGAACGTGGTCGTTACTATGTGTCTTTTCCTGATGATCAGTAGTGGAGCCCAGTTGGGACGATCGGGGATCTAGCATTTGGGGTTGTCTTATTTTCATCTGGATTTTGACCATAGTCGGTCTATATGATTGTATTTGGATGATGTATGATGATATTTATGTATTGTGTGAAGTGGCGATTGTAAGCCAACTCTTTATCCCATTCTTGTTCATTACATGGGATTGTGTGAAGATGACCCTTCTTGCGACAAAACCACTATGCGGTTATGCCTCTAAGTCGTGCCTCGACACGTGGGAGATATAGCCGCATCGTGGGCGTTACAATGGGAGATAGGGGAACCGCGGTCTCTCGTGAGGAATTCAATGTGGCGTTGGACACATTGAAAACCTCCATGACAACCGAGGTCGAAAGCATGTTTAATAAATTCATAGAAGGGCTTAAAATTTCCACCGCACCGTTGAAAGTGGGTGATCCTGCTAACAAGGTGACGGATGCTAACTCCAACAAGGGGGAAGCTACTAGCGAGAAAGCTCCTTCTTCTAGTGGTAAAAATGGCATTGGCATCTTTGCTCATGTGGAACCTCCACTTGTCTATGGTGGACCGCTTCCTTCCACTCATTTGAATCATGCCGGCCCGGCCCCTAAGATTGAGAAGAATGTGGAATTTGATTCTTGGGTCTATCGTTTTAAGCGTCATTTAAATCATGTGAACACTAACCTTTGGAGAATCATTGAAGAAGGTTTCTATCCGCATGACCGAAGCAACTTCACTCCTAGAGAAGCCGTGGATAATCAATTCAATGAGAATGCTCTATTCATCATCCAAGAAGCAATCCCACCCGAAGATCTTCCTCATCTCCGGCCCTACTCCATGTCCAAAGATGCTTGGCACCAAGTGGTTTCCCTCTACCGGGGAAGTGCAAGCATTCAACGCTCCAACTATGAAGTGGTGCAAGATGAAGCCGATGAGTTTGCAATGAAAGAAGATGAAGAACCTCGTGAGCTATATCAGAGGGTAACCAAACTCGTGGTCTCACTCTGAGATCATGGAAGTAAGGACACGGATGACAATTGGATCAAGCGCAAATTCCTCAAGGCAATGATGCCCTACCACAAAGCCATGTCCTCCGTCATTCGTCAAAGACCGGACTTCCACACTCTGTCCTCAAGTGAAGTGTTGGATGAGTTTGTTGCTATGAGCATCTTGGACAAGACCGCCGACAATGCGGTTCTTCGCTCTCAAAGAGTAAAGAAGCCCAACCTTGCACTAAAGGCTAAGGTTAGTATGGAGGAAGAGGATGAAGAGGAAGAAGAGGAAGAAGAGGAGAGCAACCTCGAAGATGCGAAGTATGCCTATCATGAACACATGGCTCTTGCTTCAAGGCAATTTTGGAGCAAGAAAAAATGAAGGCCCTCAACCTCAAGAACAAGACCAAGGGCAAGATCAATCTCAAGATGGTGTTGTAACAACAAGTGATGCCCAAGGTCAAGTTCTATCCTCCGAGCAATTTCAAGATCAAGAGCCTCCTCGAGATCAAGAACACGCTCAAGACGATGCTCAAGATGATCAAGTGACCGCTCCTCCACTCACCCCTGAGGAGGAATTGGAGCGTCGTGCCGCCAAGATTGCTTCCAAGCTCTCCACCAAGGGTCATCTCATGAAGAATGTGCTTGGAAGCATTCAAAAGGGGGTAAGCACTCGCAGACAATTGACAAACTATTGTGAACATCACGCGTTTGTCTCTTGTGTTGAACCCCAAAAGGTATATGAAGCACTCGAAGATCCGGATTGGCTTAATGCCATGCATGAAGAACTCAACAACTTCGAGTACAACAAGGTGTGTTGATTGGTGCCAAGGCCAACGGGGAACCACAATGTCATTGGAACCAAGTGGATATTCAAGAACAAGCAAGATGCTCACGGGACCATCGTCCGCAACAAGGCAAGATTGGTGGCACAAGGCTACTCCCAAGTCGAGGGTATCGACTACGGTGAAACCTTTGCTCCCGTTGCTCGCCTTGAGTCCATTCGTTTGTTGATTGCGTATGCTTCTCATCACAACTTTAAGTTGCAACAAATGGATGTGAAGAGTGCTTTTCTTAATGGTCCTATTAATGAGTTGGTGTATGTCAAGCAACCCCCCGGGTTCGAGGATCCCTACTTTCCCGATCATGTGTATCAACTCGATAAGGCACTCTATGGCCTTAAACAAGCCCCACGTGCGTGGTACAATCACCTTACCGAGTTGTTACAAGATCGTGGATTTGAAGTTGGGCTAATCGACCCCACTCTTTTTACTAAGAAGGTCAAAGGGGAGTTGTTTGTGTGCCAACTATATGTTGATGGTATTATCTTTGGTTCCCCTAACAAAGCTTTCAATGAGGAATTTGCCGCTCTCATGACCTCAAAGTTCAAGATGTCTTCCATGGGAGAGTTGAAGTTCTTCCTCGGGTTCGAAGTGAAACAAAGAAGAGAAGGAACCTTCATCAACCAAGCCAAATACACTCAAGACATGCTTAAGAGATTCAAGCTAAGTGATGTCAAGCCGGCTTCCACTCCAATGCCCACCAAGTGCCAACTTGACATTGATCTCAATGGTAAAGCGGTGGATCAAAAGGTATATCGCTCCATGATTGGCTCCTTGCTTTACCTTTGTGCATCTAGACCGGATATCATGTTGAGTGTGGGAATTTGTGCACGGTTTCAAGCCGCACCTAAGGAAAGCCACTTTGTGGCGGTCAAGCCAATCTTTCGATATTTGGCTCATACCCCAAACTTTGGCTTATGGTACCCAAGAGGAGCAAACTTCAAGCTTGTAGGATATTCGGCCTCCGATTGGGCGGGAGACAAAGTGGATAGGAAGTCCACTTCCGGAGGGTGCCAATTCCTTGGTTGCTCTTTGGTGAGTTGGTCTTCCAAGAAGCAAAGTTGTGTGTCTCTCTCGTCCACCGAAGCGGAGTATGTGGCGGCCGGTAGTTGTTGTGCACAACTCTTATGGATGAGGCAAACTTTAAAGGATTACGGTGTCATTTGTGACAATGTGCCTCTTTGGTGTGACAATGAAAGTGCCATCAAGATTTCTCTCAACCCGGTGCAACACTTCAAGACGAAGCATATTGAGATTCGGTATCACTTCATCCAGGATCATATTAGACGAGGGGAGATCGAGCTCAACTATGTCAACACTCATGATAACTTTGCAGATATTTTCACGAAGCCTTTGGATGAAGCAAGATTTCACGAGTTAAGGCATGAGCTAAATATCATTGATTCAAGCAATGTTGCTTGAACCCTTCCACACCCTCACCATACTCAACTTGTTATCTTGTTTAGGTGTAGGCATGGACATAGGGGGAGTGTTGTTCTCTCAATGAACTCTCCCTCCCCCCATTATGCATAAATTGATCAACTCTTTCACATTAGCCATTTTTGATGGTACTTGTGCTTCAAAGACGAGTTTTGGTCATGGGCCCAAGGATAATTCTTCGCGGTGCCATACCAATTGACTCAAACATAGGTGGCTTCGGCCACCGCCCTCTCCTTGGAGAGGTTGTGTCTTGTGGTTGGTCCTTGTTGTCTCTTGCCTTTCTTTCTCTCTGCTAAGTCTAAGTTTCCTCCTCTTGCCGTTTGTTTTTTTCGTTCTTTTGAGCCGAGCCATTTTTGTCTAGTCGTTGAAGTCTCGCTGGGCGGTACTACCGCTGGTGGTGCGCGGTACTACCGCTTATGTTGACAAGCGGTACTACCGCCCACCCGAGCGGTACTACCGTTGGGGGGCGGGACCAGGGGGTTATGTCGGGGCAGGGGGAGGTTTCGTCTCTCCCATACCCATTCACACCGCCCCCTCGTTCCTCTTCTTCTCTCCAGCGTTGCCTCGCCGCGGGAGGGCTCCGGCGGGCCGCCGTCTCCGGGCCGTCCCTCTCCATGCCCTTTGGTGGAGTCGATCCCCACCCAGTCCTCTTGCCATGGATGCCGGTATTGCCCCCGTTCCTCATCTCGTTTTGTCTTGTTTTCAGATCTTGTGTCTTGGGGCAATAGTGGTTGCATCTCTCGATTTTTTGCTAAATCTAGGCTTGAGTGGTTTGGAGAAAGCGACTAGACTGTTTGGATTAAGGTTTGGTAGGTTTATTTTTGAATTTGGCATCCCCGGTAGTGCCAGATCTGGTCACAGCAGTAGGGAACCACCGTTCCTCGTCTAGAGCGGTACTACCACTCACCTCGGGCGGTACTACCGCTCGAGCGGTACTACCACGGTTAGGTCATGGTACTACCACTGCATGCCCAATTCCATCTTTTTCCTACCACTTTTTAATCCATGTTGTTCTGTTTGGAGGCTTATGCTCTTTCTTTCGTGTTGTTTCTTCTGCTCGTGTGTTTGGCTCCAGGTGATGAACTTCCTGAGCAGCAAGTCCGCCGTGTCAACCCCGGACGTGCAACATCAAAGCGCTACCGCACCTCTGAGTCAGCAGGTGCTTCCTCAAGTGCGCCACCTCCGCCTCAACTCCAGAAGAAACCTGCCAACAGGCCAAAGCCAAGGGGCAAGACTGTGACTGAGTTGACTGCCAAGGAGTTCTAGGAAAGGGGTCGCCGCAACCCCTATGCGGAAGACCAAGAACCCAATTTGGTCAACCGCCCGTTCTGGAACCGCTTTCAGTTTGCCATCTACTTTGATGTGATCAAGGCCAAGAAGAATCTCTATGTTGATGTTCCCTCCATCGACACGGATGCCATGGAAAAGGATCCTAAGTACTTTGGTGAAGCCCTTCAGATGTGTTCTCAGCTGAACATTCTCAGAATCATGCAGTTCAACAAGGACTTTGATGCAGATTTGGTGGCTCAATTATATGCTACTGTCCATCTTGGAACTGATGAAGAAAGGACTCTGACTTGGATGACAAATGGCAAGTTGCCTTCATGGAGTTACTTGAGGTGGAAGATCACGGGCTTGAGACTCCTGTCGGCTTCCGTCCTCACCACAATGCAAACTCCACTCACAAGCAAGCCCGCTGGCCCTACTGTACTGTGAAGGTTCACCCTGTGACTAAGAAGGAAACCTATGAGCTGTCTGCCTTTCTGGATATCCTTCATCGTGTCTTCCGAAAGACTCTCTTCCCTCGCGTCGGGAATCTGGATATGTCTGTTCATCATGTCTATCCCAAGGTTATGCTGGAAACTGGAGAATTGGTCTCTCATGAGATCAAACGTCTGAGGAAGAAGGACAATTGGGGCACCCCAGCTCCTAACTCCGGGGGTCCATCTACTGCTGCTGACATGGAGACCGAGGGCGGGGCTGAGGCCGATGATGACGATGAGGACTATGACCCTTCTGGGACAGAGCCCTCTTGGGAAAAGAAGTTCAAGTGCAAGATGAAGGAGCTCTTCTGCATGGAGTCTCATGGTCAGTACATGACTCATGTGGCTGAGAAGAAGGCCAGGGGCGTCACAAGGAGCTCATGCGTCAGCTGGGTGCGACCGTTGCCAGCGGTTCTGAGGGCCAGATCACTGAGGAGGAGGAATGGATCCATCAGCACTGTCCGTGGACCGATTCAGACACCGAGCAGTTTCCACCTGAGGATGGCAGTGCGGATGACCCTGCCAAGATGTGATGAGAGAGATCCTCAGTTGGCTATCACCTGGAGCTGTAGCACTATCACCTAGAGCCGTAGCAACGCTCTTTGCCCTTTTGGTGTCTCGGTGACAAAGGGGGAGAGAGTTTAGGGATTTGTGCTTTGTGGTGTCATCATTTCTCGTCGTTTCTTTGTAGTGTCGTTGTGTTTTCTCGCCATTTGCTTTGTTTGGTTTTGTGCCAGTGAGACCTAAGTTCCAGACATATGGTGTGAGACATATGCTACCTTATCTTTATCTATGTCTATCTAGTACTTTGGTATCTTATGAGTTGCTTGCTTATCCTGTTATATACCCTGCTCTCATGTATCCTAAGCTTAGGTTGTTGGACTATAAAATATAGGGGGAGTGTAGATCCTAATGTGTGTGTCTTGCATTCCAAAGGCACTACTAACTAGGTGCACACATTCAGGGGGAGCCCGTCTATATTTTTTAGTTCTTAGTATCTTTACTTTCATGTTATATCCTTGTGCAAATCCCTGGTTGTCATCAATCCACCAAAAAGGGGGAGATTGTTAAGGCATATCTCTCTAGATGTAGTTTTGGTGATTGATGACGACATGTTTGCAGACTAATCATGTGCTTTGATCATTTCAGAGATTCATCCTTTGGCACGAGACGATTTATTTCCCCTCGGAGTGTTATTCAAGACGGTGTAGCTCTTTCGCTTCTATTTTGGTGAACTAGTTCCGTAGGAGTCACCGTACTATCAAGAGGGGGTCCGCTTTGGTAAGGCTAGGGTGGAATCAACACGTACACATCCTTTTCACACCCTCTGAGCCTTTCCGCTTCAATGGAGAGCTCTTTCCCCTTTTTTTTGTGCTTCGTCTGGTCCCAGCGGTAGTACCGCGGTGCCCAGCGGTGGTACCGCTTAGGAGTCACAGGCGGCAGTACCGCTCAGCAGCAGTAGTGCCAGTGGGTCCTCAGCCGTAGTACCGCTGCCGTACCAGGCTCCTACCGTGTCGATTCGAGGGGTTGCTTCTCGTGTCGGATTGTGCGGCACTAAGCAGCGGCAGTAGAGCGGTAGTACCGCCCAACCACCGCGGCAGTACCGCACTAGGTCCCCTCCTGCTCTCTCTCTCATGCCCTCTAGACTGCACGACAGTATCGCCTGGGGGAGCGGTAGTACCGCTGAGCACAACGGTAGTACCGTTGCCTCCTGTGGTAGTACCGCCCTCTGCAAGGCTGTTTTGGGGGGTAACGGTTCGATTGTTCCCCCACTATATAAGGGGGTCTTCTTCCCCAAAGTTGACTCACCTCTTCCCCCAAAAGCTCCATTGTTGCTCCAAGCTCCATTTTCGCCCGATCTCTCTCCCTAGCCAATCAAACTTGTTGATTTGCTCGGGATTGGTTGAGAAGGCCCCGATCTACACTTCCACCAAGAGAAATTTGATCCCCCCTCTAATCCCTAGCGGATCTTGTTACTCTTGGGTGCTTGAGCACCCTGGACGGTTGAGGTCACCGCGGAGTCATAGTCCATTGTGGTGAAGCTTCGTGGTGTCGTTGGGAGCTTCCAATTGAGTTGTGGAGATTGCCCCAACCTTGTTTGTAAAGGTCCGGTCGCTGCCTTCAAGGGCACCAATAGTGGAATCACGGCATCTCGCATTGTTTGAGGGCGTGAGGAGAATACGGTGGCCCTAGTGGCTTCTTGGGGAGCATTGTGCCTCCACACCGCTCCAACGGAGACGTACTTCCCCTCAAGAGGAAGGAACTTCGGTAACACATCCTCGTCGTCACCGGCTCCACTCTTGGTTATCTCGTCCCTTTACTTTTGCAAGCTTACTTGTGTTAAATACCTTGCTTGCTTGTGTGCTTGTTGTTGTTGCATCATATAGGTTGCTCACCTAGTTGCATATCTAGACAACCTACTTTGATGCAAAGTTTAAATTGGTAAAGAAAAGCTAAAAATTGTTAGTTGCCTCTTCACCCCCCCTCTAGTCAACTATATCGATCCTTTCACCCCCCTCTGGCAGGGTGTCGGAACGGGTCTAGATTGGTTTTCGGTGGCTACAGAGCCTTGCGGCGGCGGAACTTCTAATCTAGGTTAACCCCGAAGGGTTTTGGAATATTTGTGAATTTATACGGTAAGGACGGGGTGCGGGAGGCCACCGAGGTGGGCACAACCCACCTGGGCGCGCCTGGGCCCCCAGGCGTGCCCTGGTGGGTTGTGCCCCCCTCGGGGCACCCCAGGTGCTTCTTTGGCCCACTATTGGTCTTCTGGTCCATAAAAAATCTCCGTGAAGTTTCGTTGCATTTGGACTCCGTTTGGTATTGATTTCCCGCGATGTAAAAAACAAGCAAAAAACAACAACTGGCACTGGGCACTGGGTCAATAGGTTAATCCCAAAAAATGATATAAAGTTGCTATAAAATGATTGTAAAACATCCAAGAATGATAATATAACAGCATGAATACTTCATAAATTATAGATACGTTGGAGATGTATCAGGACGCCGCTGCTTCGCCGGCGAGCCCAGACTGCCCTCTGACTGCTCTCCCCTCCCTCTAATCGTCCTACTCGCCCGGATGGGCCCTGAGTTGCAGCCGCCCGAAACGAGCGCCAAGGACGTCACCGCCTCACCGGTGCGGCTACGCCGCCCGCAATGACCATCTCTGCCCATGAAGAAGAGCTCGTCGCCGTCCATGCCGCCCTCGACGTGGGAAGCCGTCACCTCGCCGGTGTGGCCACACCACCCGCGACAACCATATCTGCCCGCAAAGAAGAGCTCCTCGGCTGCGGTGGCCACGCCGTCCGCGACGACCAACTCTGCCCGCTGAGAAGAGATCTTCGTTGGGGCCGTGTCGCCGGCGCGGCCACGCCGCCGCAAGAAGAGCTCTTCGTTGGGGCCGCATCGCCGATGCGACCATGCAGCCCGCTGCTACCTCTTGAGCATGCGTTGGTTTTCCCTTGAAGAGGAAAGGGTGATGCAGCAAAGTAGCATAAGTATTTCCCTCAGTTTTTGAGAACCAAGGTATCAATCCAGTAGGAGGTTACACGTAAGTAGCCTAGTACCTGCACAAACCAATAAGAACCTTGCAACCAACGCGGTAAAGGGGTTGTCAATCCCTTCACGGCCACTTGCAAAAGTGAGATCCGATAAAGATAATAAGATAAATATTTTTGGTATTTTTGTTGTATAGATTGAAAAGTAAAGATTGCAAAATAAAATAAATAGTAAACTAAAATTGTAGATCGGAAACTTATATGATGGAAAATAGACCCGGGGGCCATAGGTTTCACTAGTGGCTTCTCTCAAGATAGTAAATTCTATGGTGGGTGAACAAATTACTGTTGAGCAATTGATAGAAAAGCGCATAGTTATGAGAATATCTAGGCATGATCATGTATATAGGCATCACGTCCGTGACAAGTAGACCGAAACAATTCTGTATCTACTACTATTACTCCACACATCGACCGCTATCCAGCATGCATCTAGAGTATTAAGTTCATAAGAACAGAGTAACACATTAGGCAAGATGACATGATGTAGAGGGATAAACTCAAGCAATATGATATAAACCCCATCTTTTTATCCTCGATGGCAACAATACAATACGTGCCTTGCTGCCCCTGCTGTCACTGGGAAAGGACACCGCAAGATTGAACCCAAAGCTAAGCACTTCTCCCATTGCAAGAAAGATCAATCTAGTAGGCCAAACCAAACTGATAATTCGAAGAGACTTGCAAAGATATTAAATCATGCATATAAGAATTCAGAGAAGAACCAAATATTGTTCATAGATAATCTTGATCATAAACCCACAATTCATCGGATCTCGACAAACACACCGCAAAAAGTATTACGTCGAATGGATCTCCAAGAGAATCGAGGAGTACTTTGTATTGAGATCCAAAGAGAGAGAAGAAGCCCTCTAGCTAATAACTATGGACCCGAAGGTCTGTGGTAAACTACTCACACATCATCGGAGAGGCTATGGTGTTGATGTAGAAGTCCTCCATGATCGATTCCCCCTTCGGCGGATCGCCGGAAAAGGCCCCAAGATGGGATCTCACGGGTATAGAAGGTTGCGGCGGTGGAAATAGTGTTTCGTGGTGCCCCTGGATGTTTTTGGGGTATATGAGTATATATAGGCGAAAGAAGTAGGTCGGTGGAGCTACGAGGGGCCAACGAGGGTGGGGGGCGCGCCCTCCTACCTCGTGGCTGCCTCGTTGCTTCCTTGACGTCCACTCCAGGTTTCCTGGATTGCGTTTGTTCCAAAAACGATCCTCGCGAAGGTTTCATTCCATTTGGATTCCGTTTGATATTCCTTTTCTGCGAAACACTGAAATAGGCAAAAAAAAAACAGCAATTTGCACTGGGCCTTTGGTTAGTAATTCCCAAAAATAATATAAAAGTGCATAATAAAGCCCATTAAACATCCAAAACAGATAATATAATAGCATGGAACAATCAAAAATTATAGATATGTTGGAGACTTATCAAGCATCCCCAAGCTTAATTCCTGCTCGTCCTCGAGTAGGTAAATGATAAAAACAGAATTTTTGATGTGGAATGCTTCCTAACATAATTTTCTATGTAATTTTCTTTATTGTGGCATGAATGTTCAGATCCAAAAGATTCAAGATAAAAGTTTAATATTGACATAAAAATAATGATACTTCAAGCATACTAACTAAGCAATTATGTCTTCTCAAAATAACATGGCAAAAGAAAGCTCATCCCTACAAAATCATATAGTTTGGTCATGCTTCATTTTCGTCACACAAAAATGCTCTCATCATGCACAAACCCGATGACAAGCCAAGCAATTGTTTCATACTTTAGTATTTCTCAAACCTTTTCAACTTTCACGCAATACATGAGCGTGAGCCATGGAGATAGCACTATGGGTGGAATAGAATATAATGATGGGGGTTGTGTGGAGAAGACAAAAAAAGAGAAAGTCTCACATTGACACGGCTAACCAACGGGCTAGGGAGATGCTCATCAATTGATGTCAATGCAAGGAGTAGGGATTGCCATGCAACGGATGCACTAGAGCTATAAATGTATGAAAGCTCAACAAAAGAAACTAAGTGGGTGTGCATCCAACTTGCTTGCTCACGAAGACCTAGGGCATTTGAGGAAGCCCATTGTTGGAATATAGAAGCCAAGTTCTATAATGAAAAATTCCCACTAGTATATGAAAGTGACAAAATAAGAGACTCTCTATCATAAAGATCATGGTGCTACTTTGAAGCACAAGTGTGGAAAAAGGATAGTAGCATTGTCCCTTTTATTTCTTTTTTCTTCTTTTTTTGGGGCCTTTCCTTTTTATTGGCCTTTCTTTTTTTCCTTTTTATGGGACAATGCTCTATTAATGATGATCATCACACTTCTATTTATTTACAACTCAATGATTACAACTCGATACTAGAACAAGGTATGACTCTATGTGGATGCCTCCGGCGGTGTACCGGGATGGGCAATGAATCAAGAGCGACATGTATGATAAATTATGCATGGTGGCTTTGCCACAAATACGATGTCAACTACATGATCATGCAAGGCAATATGACAATGATGAAGCATGTCATAATAAACGGAACGGTGGAAAGTTGCATGGCAATATATCTCGGAATGGCTATGGAAATGCCATAATAGGTAGGTATGGTGGCTGTTTTGAGGAAGATATAAGGAGGTTTATGTGTGATAGAGCGTATCATATCACGGGGTTTGGATGCACTGGCGAAGTTTGCACCAACTCTCAAGGTGAGAAAGGGCAATGCACGGTACCGAGGAGGCTAGCAATGATGGAAAGGTGAGAGTGCGTATAATCCATGGACTCAACATTAGTCATAAAGAACTCACATACTTATTGCAAAAATCTACAAGTCATCAAAAACCAAGCATTACGCGCATGCTCCTAGGGGGATAGATTGGTAGGAAAAGACCATCGCTCGTCCCCGACCGCCACTCATAAGGATGACAATCAAGGAACACCTCATGTTTCAAATTTGTCACACAACGGTTACCATACGTGCATGCTACGGGACTTGCAAACTTCAACACAAGTATTTCTCAAATTCACAATTACTCAACTAGCACAACTCTAATATCACCATCTTCATATCTCAAAACAATCATCAAGTATCAAACTTCTCATAGTATTCAATGCGCTTTGTATGAAAGTTTTTATTATACCCATCTTGGATGCCTATCATATTAGGACTAATTTTATAGCCAAAGCAAATTACCATGCTTTTCTAAAGGACTCTCAAAATAATATAGGTGAATCATGAGAGATCAATAATTTCTATAAAATAAAACCACCACCGTGCTCTAAAAGATACAAGTGAAGCACTAGAGCAAAATTGTCTAGCTCAAAAGATATAAGTGAAGCACATAGAGTATTCTAATAAATTCTGAATCATGTGTGTCTCTCCAAAAGGTGTGTACAGCAAGGATGATTGTGGTAAACTAAAAAAATAAAAGACTCAAATCATGCAATACGCTCCAAGCAAAACACATATCATGTGGTGAATAAAAATATAGCCTCAAGTAAAGTTACCGATAGACGAAGACGAAAGAGGGGATGCCTTCCGGGGCATCCCCAAGCTTAGGATTTTGGTTTTCCTTGAATTTTACCTTGGGGTGCCTTGGGCATCCCCAAGCTTAGGCTCTTTCCGCTCCTTGTTCCAAAATCCATCAAATCTTTACCAAAAAACTTGAAAACTTCACAACACAAAACTCAACAGAAAATCTCATGAGCTCCGTTAGCGAAATAAAACAAACCACCACTTTAAGGTACTGTAATGAACTCATTCTTTATTTATATTGGTGTTAAACCTACTGTATTCCAACTTCTCTATGGTTCATACCCCCCGATACTAGCCATAGATTCATCAAAATAAGCAAACAACACACGAAAAACAGAATCTGTCAAAAACAGAACAGTCTGTAGTAATCTGTATCAAACGCAAACTTCTGTAACTCAAAAATTCTGCCAAAATAGGAAGACCTAAATAATTTGTTTATTGATCTACTGCAATTGGAGTAAGTATTTATCACTTTCTGGTGATTTTTAACAATTGTTTTTGTAAGAAGAAAGTTTCTGTATTTTTCAGCAAGATCAAATAATTATCACCCAAGAAGATCCTATAGGTTTTACTTGGCACACACACTAATTAAAACATAAAACCACATCTAACCAGAGGCTAGATGAATTATTTATTACTAAACAGGAACAAAAGGCAAGGAACACAAATAAAATTGGATTTCCTCCCAACAAGCGCTATCGTTTAACGCCCCTAGCTAGGCATAAAAACAAGAATAGATCTAGGTATTACCATCTTTGGCCCCTTGCAATGGGAGAAGTGCTTAGCTTTGGGTTCAATCTTGCGGTGTCCTTTCCCAGTGACAGCAGGGGCAGCAAGGCACGTATTGTATTGTTGCCATCGAGGATAAAAAGATGGGGTTTATATCATATTGCTTGAGTTTATCCCTCTACATCATGTCATCTTGCCTAATGCGTTACTCTGTTCTTATGAACTTAATACTCTAGATGCATGCTGGATAGCGGTCGATGTGTGGAGTAATAGTAGTAGAAGCAGAATCATTTTGGTCTACTTGTCACGGACGTGATGCCTATATACATGATCATGCCTAGATATTCTCATAACTATGCGCTTTTCTATCAATTGCTCGACAGTAATTTGTTCACCCACCGTAGAATTTACTATCTTGAGAGAAGCCACTAGTGAAACCTATGGCCCCCGGGTCTATTTTCCATCATATAAGTTTCCGATCTACAATTTTAGTTTACTATTTATTTTATTTTGCAATCTTTACATTTCAACCTATACAACAAAAATACCAAAAATATTTATCTTATTATCTTTATCAGATCTCACTTTTGGAAGTGGCCGTGAAGGGATTGACAACCCCTTTATCGCGTTGGTTGCTAGGTTCTTATTTGTTTGTGCAGGTACTAGGCGACTTGCGTGTAACCTCCTACTGGATTGATACCTTGGTTCTCAAAAACTGAGAGAAATACTTACGCTACTTTGCTGCATCACCCTTTCCTTTTCAAGGGAAAACCAACACATGCTCAAGAGGTAGCAAGAAGGATTTCTGGCGCCGTTGCCGGGGAGGTTTACACCAAGTCAAGTCAAGAGTTGATCTCCCAGGAACTAGCCGATTTCTGGCGCCGTTGCCGGGGAGATCTACGCACAAGTCAAGACATACCAAGTACCCATCACAAACTCTTATCCTTCGCATTACATTATTTGCCATTTGCCTCTCCCCCACTTCACCCTTGCCGTTTTATTCGCCCCTTTTCCGTTCGCCTCTTTTCGCTTTCTTATTGTGTGCTCGTGTGTTAGATCGTTTGTTTAGTCGTCATGGCTAGTACTTCTATCATTGTTAGTGCTCCCAATCATGAAGTTCTTAATTTTAAACAAAGGGAGGGAGAAAATGTGAAAGATGCTTGGTATAGAATTTGCAATGCTCAGAATAAATCTACTAGGATGCAATCCACTTCCGTTCTTCTTCGCAATTTTTATGTAGGCATCACTCCTTCGAATAGATATATTCTTGATACCATTACCGGAGGGAATTTCTTGGGTAGCCATACTTTTGATTCTTATATTGCTATGATAGATTTATTTGGCCCACCACCTCTTTTGGTTAATGGAACTACTTTAACTTTGGAACATGTGATGCAAAGGCTTGAAATTATTGAAAATAAAGTTGCCACTATAGAGTTGATTGAGAATTTGGATAAAAAGGTCCACAACCAAATTACCCGATATGGATCTAAGGTAGGAGTTACTCTGAATTTTTTTAAAGAAAAGGAACCCATAGTTAACGAAAAGATAGATCAAGATTCCACAAGAATTTATAAACTTGAGGATATTATTACCAACTTAGGGTCTGCCTTTTCTTCCGTAAGAAATACTCCAAATCCTCCTACTACCAAAGTTGCCAAATTGATGTATGTTCCTAAAAATAAGGGTGAATCTTCTAGTAAGGAAAATGCGGATCTCAAGTCAATAAGTGTTCACCCCAACTTTTTTGCTATCATTAAGGAACCCTTTCTACAAATGAATTTCTTGATTTCTTGCCTAGGAGTTCGATCATTAATAAAAAGAAGAAAACTCATACGGGTTATAAGTGTTCAATTGAAGAATTACATACCAAAGATGGTAATACCTAGATCTATTCTTGTTTTTATGCCTAGCTAGGGGCATTAAACGATAGCGCTTGTTGGGAGGCAACCCAATTTTATTTTTGTTCCTGTTTAGTAATAAATAATTCATCTAGCCTCTGGTTAGATGTGGTTTTATGTTTTAATTAGTGTTTGTGCCAAGTAAAACCTATAGGATCTTCTTGGGTGATAATTATTTGATCTTGCTGGAAAAAAAAAACAGAAACTTTCTGCTAACAAAAACAATTGTTAAAAATCACCAGAAAGTGATAAAATACTGATTCCAATTCGAGTAGATGAATAAACAAATTATTTAGGTCGTCCTATTTTTTCAGAATTTTTGAGTTACAGATGTTTGCGTTTGATACAGATTACTACAGACTGTTCTGTTTTTGACAGATTCTGTTTTTCGTGTGTTGTTTGCTTATTTTGATGAATCTATGGCTAGTACTGGGGGTATGAACCATAGAGAAGTTGGAATACAGTAGGTTTAACACCAATATAAATAAAGAATGAGTTCATTACAGTACCTTAAAGTGGTGGTTTGCTTTATTTTGCTAACGGAGCTCATGAGATTTTCTGTTGAGTGTTGTGAAGTTTTCAAGTTTTTGGGTAAAGATTTGATGGATTTTGGAACAAAGAGTGGCAAGAGCCTAAGCTTGGGGATTCCCAAGGCACCCCAAGGTAAAATTCAAGGACAACTAAAAGCCTAAGCTTGGGGATGCCCCGGAAGGCATCCCCTCTTTCGTCTTCGTCTATCGGTAACTTTACTTGAGGCTATATTTTTATTCACCACATGATATGTGTTTTGCTTGGAGCGTCTTGTATGATTTGAGTCTTTGATTTTTTTAGTTTACCACAACATCCTTGCTGTACACACCTTTTGGAGAGACACACATGATTCGGAATTTATTAGAATACTCTATGTCCTTCACTTATATCTTTTGAGCTAAACAATTTTGTTCTAGTACTTCACTTATATCTTTTAGAGCACGGTGGTGGTTTTATTTTATAGAAATTATTGATCTCTCATGCTTCACTTATATTATTTTGAGAGTCCTTTAGAACAACATGGTAATTTGCTTTGGCTATAAAATTAGTCCTAATATGATAGGCATCCAAGATGGGTATAATAAAAACTTTCATACAAAGCGCATTGAATACTATGAGAAGTTTGATACTTGATGATTGTTTTGAGATATGAAGATGGTGATATTAGAGTTGTGCTAGTTGAGTAATTGTGAATTTGAGAAATACTTGTGTTGAAGTTTGGAAGTCCCGTAGCATGCACGTATGGTAACCGTTGTGTGACAAATTTGAAACATGAGGTGTTCTTTGATTGTCATCCTTATGAGTGGCGGTCGGGGACGAGGGATGGTCTTTTCCTACCAATCCACCCCCCTAGGAGCATGCGCGTAATGCTTGGTTTTTGACGACTTGTAGATTTTTGCAATAATTATGTGAGTTCTTTATGACTAATGTTGAGTCCATAGATTATACGCACTCTCACCTTTCCATCATTGCTAGCCTCTTCGGTACCGTGCATTGCCCTTTCTCACCTTGAGAGTTGGTGCAAACTTCGCCGGTGCATCCAAACCCCGTGATATGATACGATCTATCACACATAAACCTCCTTATATCTTCCTCAAAACAGCCACCATACCTACCTATTATGGCATTTCCATAGCCATTCCGAGATATATTGCCATGCAACTTTCCACCGTTCCGTTTATTATGACACGCTTCATCATTGTCATATTGCCTTGCATGATCATGTAGTTGACATCGTATTTGTGGCAAAGCCACCATGCATAATTTATCATACATGTCGCTCTTGATTCATTGCCCATCCCGGTACACCGCCGGAGGCATCCATATAGAGTCATACCTTGTTCTAGTATCGAGTTGTAATCATTGAGTTGTAAATAAATAGAAGTGTGATGATCATCATTAATAGAGCATTGTCCCATAAAAAGGAAAAAAAGAAAGGCCAAAAAAAGGAAAGGCCCCCAAAAAAAAGAAGAAAAAAGAAATAAAAGGGACAATGCTACTATCCTTTTTCCACACTTGTGCTTCAAAGTAGCACCATGATCTTTATGATAGAGAGTCTCTTATTTTTTCACTTCCATATACTAGTGGGAATTTTTCATTATAGAACTTGGCTTCTAGATTCCAACAATGGGCTTCCTCAAATGCCATAGGTCTTCGTGAGCAAGCAAGTTGGATGCACACCCATTTAGTTTCTTTTGTTGAGCTTTCATACATTTATAGCTCTAGTGCATCCGTTGCATGGCAATCCCTACTCCTTGCATTGACATCAATTGATGAGCATCTCCCTAGCCCGTTGATTAGCTGCGTCAATGTGAGACTTTCTCTTTTTTTGTCTTCTCCACACAACCCCCATCATTATATTCTATTCCACCCATAGTGCTATCTCCATGGCTCACGCTCATGTATTGCGTGAAAGTTGAAAAGGTTTGAGAAATACTAAAGTATGAAACAATTTCTTGGCTTGTCATCGGGGTTGTGCATGATGAGAGCATTTTTGTGTGACGAAAATGAAGCATGACCAAACTATATGATTTTGTAGGGATGAGCTTTCTTTTGCCATGTTATTTTGAGAAGACATAATTGCTTAGTTAGTATGCTTGAATTATTATTATTTTTCTGTCAATATTAAACTTTTATCTTGAATCTTTCGGATCTGAACATTCATGCCACAATAAAGAAAATTACATAGAAAATGTTAGGAAGCATTCCACATCAAAAATTCTGTTTTTATCATTTACCTACTCGAGGACGAGCAAGAATTAAGCTTGGGGATGCTTGATACGTCTCCAACGTATCTATAATTTTTGGTTTACCCTTGCTATTATATTATCTGTTTTGGATGTTTAATGGGCTTTACTATGCACTTTTATATTATTTTGGGGACTAACCTACTAACCAAAGGCCCAGTGCAAATTGCTGTTTTTTTGCCTATTTTAGTGTTTCGCAGAAAAGGAATATCAAACGGAATGAAACCTTCGCGAGGATCGTTTTTGGAACAAACGCAATCCAGGAGACTTCGAGTGGACGTCAAGGAAGCAACGAGGCGGCTACGAGGTAGGAGGGGGCGCCCCCACCCTCGTGGGCCCCTCGTAGCTCCACCGACTGATAGAGGCGAGGATGTGTCCCGATCTTTCGATGAGATGATAACTATCGATTTGGTGGAGACGGCTTTGACGATCTGACTACAAACGTGCACGACGTTGCGCCTTAGCAATCACTAAACCAACTCCAAGAGGTTATTGACCACGCCGCAGCACCATCAACCTGACCACGAAGGTCTATTCCTGCAAGCAATCGAAGAACAAGCAAGAATATGATAATGCAATCTGAATATTGTGAATATAGATGAAGTGTTGATAAAGGTGGGGATCCGTAAGCGGTCTTGGTCTGGTCATTGGACACAAACGAAGTACAGGAAGTTGCAATGGCTAACTTTTAACTAAATAAATCCCAAGGAAAAAAGCTACTAGATGGATCTACTTATATAAGAACAAGGGGTGGAGGCCAAGGAGGTGGGAGGATGTCCCAAGGCAGCCTAAAACCAACCCTAGGTCGTACAAGGCTCATGGGCCCAAGTGGAGGTGATGCAACACCTTTGGACTTGTTGTTTGACTCGGATTCAGCTGCAGCGTCAGATTGTTTCGTCCATATCTCAACGCTCCGGACGAATTTAAAGGTGAATCCAATTGGGTTGGAAAGATGATGAAATCTACTTTCCAACAAAAAAATAATCACCCAATTCGGAGTCCGTATGAAAAAGTTATTGGCATTTTGAGTCAGGTATGTCTGTGCAGTCCGAATCTGAATCCAGAACGTGAGAGACTTGGACTCTATCTTCTCTTGGCCCAAAAGTGACGTGAGAGGACTTTTTGAACAGAATCTAAACTTCTCCTTTTCCCCTATCTTCATATGTGGATTGTACAAATGTCCCATACACCTGCAATTAGACAAAACACAAAAGTGTGTGAAGCATTTTTGTTTTGGATAACATAAATAGATTATTGAATAGTTTGCACTAGAAATCACTTGACAAATATGCATGTATGCAATATTTTTGGTCGTATCCAAGGTAGTCATGTCCTCATCATCCTCCCCTTCTTGAAAATAAAGCCGTCCTCGGCGTTGCTTAATCTGAAATGTGGCTAACAAAAGAGACAAGGTGTACATGATGTATATGTATATGTCATCCATTTTTACTTCCCGTGGATTTTGCACATATGACACATGTATACATGAGTAACTTTCATAGTTAATAAAATATAAAGCCAAAATATTATCACAAGAAGTAGAAGGCATGAAAGTATTGCAACTCAGTTTACACATATAAGTGAAGCTCTTATTCATATGAAAAGATTGACAATATTCATCATTAAACCATCCCAACATTGGTGAATAAACCTTACTTGCATCAAATTTACATGCTACAACATGCTTAAATAAGCAAAGATGCAATAAGTCATTTGACACAGAATCATCACCAAGATTAGAGGTCATATCAAAATGATTAAACATTGGTTCTTTTGCATCAACAGTTAATTCATTGGGTGCACTCAAAATTGTTGGTATTTCAGTTGTTTGATCACATAACGCATTCATGACAGTAACATGATTCTCTAAAATAGGTGATGCGCTCAAATCAACAGGTAACTCAACACATGATGTATTCAAGTTAACTAGGCATGCATCATTCTCATGTGAAGTTATATCATCAATACCTTTACAGTTACCTTGTCGCAAAGATGTAGCTGATGTAGGTACGGATGATGGCAATGTACCATACTCTTGAGATGATGTTGCGCTCACAATCTGAGGTGTGGCTGCTCTAGTAGGTGCAACGGTGGAGGAACCAAGTGGTGGTGGTGAGCATGAACTAGAATAGTAGTTGTTGTAGTCACCCAATGCGTCCTCCTGTAACTGTCTCTCAAAGGTACAAGCACGAACATACATACCAGTAATGCAACGAGGAATATACTGAAATCGTGCCTGAATATCATGGTTCAAACCACCAAAAAATCTATTCATTGTATCATCCACAGATTCTTCTATGTCACAATGATGCATATAAGATTTGAACTCTTGGTAGTAAGCATGAACAGTGTTACTGCCTTGTTTTAATTGTTCCAATTTGTGAAGCAATTCACGATGATAGTAAGGAGGAAAAAATTGTTGTCTCATTACAGCTTGCATATCTTTCCAAGTTGTGGGTTGGTTATCAATGTTTTTCTTACAATGCACACTCCACCAAACAGAAGCAAAACCAGTAAATGCTCTAGTGGCAGCTCGTACTCGCTCAAGTTCAGAAAATTCATGGTGACTAAAAACTTGTTCTACTTCAAGCTCCCAAGCTAGATAAATAGCAGGATTAAATCTACCCTCAAATGACGGTAAAGAGAGAACCTGACCATGTGCTTGTGTGTGTTGTCCCAACTCTCGTGATGGTGAAGATGTGTCCATCGTCCAAGAACGTCTATCTCCGGAACCTGTCATGATTAGTAGAAATAAGAAACAAAATTCGAGAATAATGTCCCTATGAACTACTAGGATGTGGTTGTAAAGTGCTCACAGTAAAGCAAATATCAATATCTTACAACTTCTTACCAAGCAGCAGGTAGTGACAGGCAACCAGCGGTGTCAAATAACTCTGAAGGTTGTGTAAAGCGATTGCCAGGGGAACGTACGTATACACAGTGCAGAAATATGTGGAGCTGGGTTGGCTATATATGGTAGCAAAATATTAGCAATAATCAATTCAGAGATGCAATGGTGAATAAACGCTCAACGACGGTAATGTGCTGGTCCTAGGCTAGACCGGACTAGAGACGCGAGCCTAGAACACTAATGAGGTCACGGCGTAGCACAACTACCATCAATGAAGGATACTAAGTAGCTCTGGACAGCAAGATATAAGTGAAGATCACAACGGCAGTAAAGATAATGATGAAAAACAACTGCCAAGCAGGATATAGAAGAACTCTCTCTCCAACTTTCCTCTTGAAAAGTTTGAGCCAATTTTCTGATAAATTTTTTCAAAGAATGCTACTAACTCAAGCTTTCCAATGCAAAAAGAATCACTCAATTCTGAGTTGATATGACGAGTCAAAGAATTCTGAAACTGGCTTGAAAAACTGGAATAAGCTGTGTCCGCGAACTTCGGAGGGCAAAAAGACATACTTAGAAGACGATTTTGAGGTGTCAAATATTGAACTAGTCTCTGCAAATATTTAGATGCAGATCGTCGCTAGCTTTCATTTGAGTACTCGCGGAGCCAAAATGGACTTCGTATGAGGAAGTTATGCCTGTTTTACTAAACAATGCACAAAACAGATTCCAATCCGAATTCAACTACGAGATTGAGTCTAGATAGATCCGAATTTTGTTTTTTTTTCTTCTCTCTTTTTTTCCTCACACTTTTTTTCTTTTTCTTTCTCTTTTTTTCTGACTTTTTTTATTATTTTTTTCTCTGTCTTTTTCTTTCTCTCTCCCTCTTTCCAAAACAAACTAGATAAGATGCAAATTGGATCAAGCGAAGATGTGAACGATCTCAACTATGATTATGACAATGAATGGTGGGTAGCACGTGCAGGAAATTGATGGATGGGCGATGGACAGCGGAAGGGATAACGATGCAGCGACGGCGTGACTAATGTGAACAGAACTCGAAA
The DNA here is from genome assembly GCF_002575655.3 of Aegilops tauschii subsp. strangulata. Lineage (NCBI taxonomy): Eukaryota > Viridiplantae > Streptophyta > Magnoliopsida > Poales > Poaceae > Aegilops > Aegilops tauschii. The sequence continues at coordinate 316,336,877 of NC_053037.3, read as the reverse complement.
CTCTGAACGAAATAGACACTAAGACCAGCAACTCGACACGACGATGCAACCGATAATTCAACTATGAAAACAATGAAAAGAAAATTGTAAAGGCTCAGACTGGCTTGGACAAAGGATGAATAGATCTAACTTTTTTTGTAGCTTTTTCTTGGACAATAGGTAAGAAAATAAATGTAATCTAGTAAAAACTGGAAATTCTCACCGATCAACCTGAAAACTGATACCACTTGATAGACTTGATAGAGGCGGACGAATTTAAAGGTGAATCCAATTGGGTTGGAATGAGGACGAAATCTACTTTCCAACAAAAAAAGAATCACCCAATTCAGAGTCCGTATGAAAAAGTTATTGGCGTTTTGAGTCAGGTATGTCTGTGTAGTCCGAATCTGAATCCAGAACGTGAGAGACTTGGACTCTACCTTCTCTTGGCCCAAAAGTGATGTGAGAGGTTTGAACAGAACCTAAACTTCTCCTTTTCCCCTATCTTCATATGTGGATTGTACAAATGTCCCATACACCTGCAATTAGACAAAACACAAAAGTGTGTGAAGTATTTTTGTTCTGGATAACATAAATAGATTATTGAACAGTTTGCACTAGAAATCACCTGATAAATATGCATGTATGCAATATTCTTGGTCGTATCCAAGGTAGTCATGTCCTCATCACCGACCTACTTCTTTCGCCTATATATACTCATATACCCCGAAAACATCCAGGGGCACCACGAAACCCTATTTCCACCGCTGCAACCTTCTGTACCCGTGAGATCCCATCTTGGGGCCTTTTCTGGTGCTCCGCGGGAGGGGTAATCGATCACGAAGGGCTTCTACATCAACACCATAGCCTCTCCGATGATGTGTGAGTAGTTTACCACAGACCTTCGGGTCCATAGTTATGAGCTAGATGGCTTCTTCTCTCTCTTTGGATCTCAATACAAAGTTCTCCTTGATTCTCTTGGAGATCTATTTGATGTAATACTTTTTGCGATGTGTTTGTCGAGATCCGATGAATTGTGGGTTTGTGATCAAGATTATCTATGAACAATATTTGGTTCTTCTCTGAATTCTTATATGCATGATTTGATATCTTTGCAAGTCTCTTCGAATTATCAGTTTGGTTTGGCCTACTAGATTGATCTTTCTTGCAATGGGAGAAGTGCTTAGCTTTGGGTTCAATCTTGCGGTGTCCTATCCCAGTGACAGCAGGGGCAGCAAGGCACGTATTGTATTGTTGCCATCAAGGATAAAAAGATGGGTGTATATCATATTGCTTGAGTTTATCCCTCTACATCATGTCATCTTGCCTAATGCGTTACTCTATTCTTATGAACTTAATACTCTAGATGCATGCTGAATAGCGGTCGATGTGTGGAGTAATAGTAGTAGAAGCAGAATCGTTTCGGTCTACTTGTCACGGACGTGATGCCTCTATACATGATCATGCCTAGATATTCTCATAACTATGCGCTTTTCTATCAATTGCTCAACGGTAATTTGTTCATCCACCGTAGAAGTTACTATCTTGAGAGAAGCCACTAGTGAAACCTATGGCTCCCGGGTCTATTTTCCATCATATAAGTTTCTGGTCTACAATTTTAGTTTACTATTTATTTTATTTTGCAATCTTTACTTTTCAATCTATACAACAAAAATACCAAAAAAATTTATCTTATTATCTCTATCAGATCTCACTTTTGCAAGTGGCCGTGAAGGGATTGTCAACCCCTTTATCGCGTTGGTTGCAAGGTTCTTATTTGTTTGTGCAGGTACTAGGCGACCCCAGCGCCGCCTCGAAACAACTCCCCACCGCCAGTCCACCACCGCCCCGGCCAGCCCTATAGCCCCCCCGCCCCCACCCTGAACCCTAAGATAGATAGTGGGGTGCCTCTCCGGTGAGCCCCCGTCCCCGCTGCGGGTGGTTCTTCCTTAACTCCGGCGAGCCCCCCACCCCCTGAAAATCGACTGACACAAAAGTCGATTCAGTCGACTGAAGTGTAGCTAAATCGGAGCAGAGCAGCAGCACGAGCGAGGGGGAGAGCAGCAGCAGCGTGAGCGAGCGAGCGAGAGCCGGAGCAGCAGCAGCTGGGCGAGCGAGCGATCGAGCGAGAGCCGGAGCAGCAGCAGCAGCGTGAGCGAGCGAGAGCCGGAGCAGCAGCAGCTGGGCGAGCGAGCGATCGAGCGAGAGCTGGAGCAGCAGCGTGAGCGAGCGAGAGCCGGAGCAGCAGTAGCTGGGCGAGCGAGCGATCGAGCGAGAGCCGGAGCAAGAGCAGCAGATCCGGCTAGTATGGACGCCACCGCCAAAGGGGCCTCGCACTGGGGGAGAGCCGCCGTGGAGATGTCGCCCGCGGCGCCGGCTTCAAGGTAGCCACTCCATGGGGGTGCGGGATGGAGCACCGTCAGCGCCAGGAGGTCGAGCTAAGGAGAAGGTGCGATGCGATGAGTGTACAACCTCTTTGGTGGCGCCGAGTAGGCCTCGGCTTCGTCCGAGGAGTCGGTGAGGATGTTGCAGTTCCGGTGGAGCTGGTTAAGGCGGCGCTGTGGGGATGGAGCAGCCGCGATAGACGAGGCGATCGTCGGAGCAGCTCCTTGGAGGTGGAGGACGGGGCGGCTGAACCGGCGGGACGACGAGATGGATGACGGATCCTCATCCGGGGAGGTGGACGAGGGACGTCGAGTTGTTGCGGTGGACGACGTCGTCGGGGAAGGGGCTCCGGCTGGGCAGCGGTGAGGTGGCGGACGGAGGAGGGTGGGGTTTCGCGGCTGGAGCGGAGAGGTTATGGCGGCCTGGGATTTCGAATGGCAAAAAGGAGGCGATGGGAGGGGGTGAACCATGACTTAGGGACGCGCTTGTCCAGAATGTAGGGTGTGTTACAAAAGTACCCTACACCGATTTGAACTAGCGGCCCTTTCAGCTCAGGGTTAGAAGGGGGATTTCGCGTGTCGGGATTTGGCAGCTGGAGGGAGTTTTCGCGCGCATTGTAATTTCGGGATAGCAAGGCATGGGTTGTGAAGGCGCCAGTTTTGGGAGCACGATATCTGAATTTTCGGGATATAACAAGGCGCGGGTTGAATTTTAGGGACAAGCCTAACGTGTAATATTGTACTTGTACGTACCAAATCAATTCGCACTTCCCTCAACCAAAAAGAAAACGAAAAAAATAAAACTATTCACACCACACAAAGAGAGAGTCTTGCCCCGTTTTACTATAAAAATGCTATTTAAAGCTACTCATACCAACAATTTAGTGCAATTAAATGCTATTCGGTAGTATGAATCTATGTTATGTCCAATTAAATTTTTTCGCTTCCTGTATAATGCATGTAACCTACTCATACCAACATTTTAGTGCATTCCAAATGTCTATACTACCGCTGCAATTCGAACTGAATTTGAATTCGTTTCTCTATTTCAATAACAAATCTACAATCATGATTGTTGCCAACTTCAACCATCATTCGTATATTACCTTAATAACACACCACATGATTACTATAGAGATAGATATGAACTATGTGCACTACATGAACTCAAATTCTATTTTTTGAATACACTTGATGTTGATTCCAAATAATAGTACATTTGATGTACTAACTATATATTCATAATCTAAACCATGTTCCATACGTGTACACCGTGTTTATCACACATAGTATAGTGCCCCGCCCCCTACATTATGACAAGTATTTAGACCTGAGCTGCAAAAGCCACACATTAGCCCAAATTATGATCAATGTTCTATATGTTATACGTAGTACTAGCAAGATGCCCATGCGTTCCACAGAACATCAACATGATCAAGGGGAGGCCTAATTTGCAAATATGGAGAGGGGTGTGGGCATCTTTTTTCAAAATTTCCATAGTTTCCTTCCTATCCGTCAGATATAAATCGGACGGCCTATATTGCAGGATGGCACCATCATCAACAACTCCGTTTTTTATAAGAGTAGAGATAAAATATATTATATGTAGTATAACATGTTCATAACCACACCATGTGTATCACTGTTATATATATTCACACATGCGTCGGTTTAAAACACTATGATAAATTCTTCAAATATCCGAATTCGCTTTTTATAATGAAGTATGATCTCTATTCATCTTTTACACCCACACAATCATCTTATCTTTGTAGCTAGCTAGCGCTAACTTTCTCTCGTGCATGCAGACGCCCGCATCCCTCTAACCCTCCCTCAGCATTCTCTAGCTCCATCATGCAAATTCGTCTTCTCACTTTAGGTCGTTCACCCACGGTGTGTGTAGGCCCCCCAGCTCCTTCTTTACGGCACACAGCGATCGATATGCCTCTCTAGCCAGGTGTGCCTTGCACAAAACACAAGCTTTCACTCTTCTCTTATCACCGTCCATGCCTCACTCCCACCACTACTTTCATCGATCTCGTACTCGCACACTTCTCCCCCTCGATATAGTATGACTCCCGCACCACCTCCTAGATGCATCCCTCTCTCTCTCTATCCTTCTCCCCGTGCCTCATTTGCTTCTAACACACACATGCATGTATACCGATCGATCTCCCAACATATACCTAGGTCGACTTTAACTATTCCCCCCCCATCGATCGACGTACCCCACAAGTTATGTCTCTCCTTTCTCTGACAAAGGACGATTGATCTTCCTATGTAGTTATGTCTGCTTACCACATCCATATCGCCCCCCATCATTCGTGCATGCCTCTTGACCCGTCTCTCACACGCACGTGCACAGACAGACAGCCATCCCCTCTCTTATTGATATTGCAGGCGTGCCCTCCAGTTGTCTAGCAATCCTATCCCACCATTTGTTAGAAGCAACTCCACTACCACCCCCTCCAACACTCTTTGTGTCTCTCTCCCAACCTTATTCCTCTCCTGCACATATGCATGGATGACGATCGATCTCCCTTAATACATGAGGTAGATCGATATCCCTTAATACATGAGGTAGGCCTCTCTCCTCCTCCACACATATACCAGCCATTGTACCTCTATAGTTAATTAGGCCTCCCTCCCCCCACCACACACTGATAGTCGAGCGCTGTAGGTAGGTATCCATGCCACAGAGACAAACCGCACCTGTCCCCTCTCTCCTTCTAGTAGGCCAGCCACTCTATATCTTTGACGTGGGCACCCACAAATTCGATGGCACTCTTTATCGACCGCGCGCGCGCGCACACACACATCATCCCTCTCTTCGATTCTATGGACACCTCAAGTCGATGATACCTCCAGTCTCTTCTCGTGGATCGCCCCCTCTATATATATGATATATCCAGGACTCTATTTCACACACATTGCATATGTTACATTTTTTGATTGACCCCCCCCCTAAAAAAACTCTCACGAACCCACACACTATATCTCTCTACGTTTGTATCTCTCTCACACAACCCCGCGTAGGTGGTGTACGTATACAAGAAGAGAATAGGTGCACTGTGCACGTACTCACGCTTCGTGCCCAGCCACACCCGCGCGGGTACACGGTGGAGATCATTTCTGTACGAACTGGCAGCCCACGTGCTAATTTGAACACGTGTAGCGGTTGTTTACCTACGGAGGTCGTGTACCACGCGTGCACGAAACAAAGTTCGACTTGATGCGTTGGCGCGTTATTTTTAAATAAAGTTATATCGCTCAATGGCATGTACACAGAATATAAACCAATTTTTATGGAGAAAAAGGTAGTCCGCTCCACTATATACAATGGAGCCTCCCTGCCTGGTTTGTGTCTCTTCAGAGTATCTCACACAAGGCTGCGGTGGCCTCTCTCTCTCTCTCTCTCACTGTTGGTCACTGATCCGGCCGCATCCCGTCTGCCAGCGGAAAGGGAGGACGTGCATCGTTTCTCCGTTCGACGGCGCCGAGGCAGCACGTCCTGATCGGCGGTACACGCCATTCTCTCTGACCAAGCTCCGGCACGGTAGGGCCTACGCCACCTGCTCGCTGCCGCAGTATGGGCAGATTCCGCCCGCCGCCGCTCAACTAGTTACATCCCGACGACCTCCAGGTATCCCCTCCGTCCTTGCTCCACTGCCCGTATTCCCACGTCGCTGCATGTGGATCTTCCATAGTTCTTTGCACAAAACGTAGCTCATCCGGCGTACTTTCCATATGGCAATCTCGTCCTCACACCGTTTTAGACAAACACAACCGTGTTGTTATCTTCCCTTAGGACAAGGAATATGCTTCTTTTTTTTCGTCGCAACTGTCATCAACAATATTTGTCTTTTTACAAATTTCAAATGGGCATATTTTAGAGTGTAGATTCACTCATTTTGTTTCGTATGTGTACTCCCTCCATTCCTAAATATTTGTCTTTCTAGAGATTTCAACAAGTGACTACATACGGAGCAAAATGAGTGAATCTACACTCTAAAATATGTCTATATACATCCGTATGTAGTAGTCCATTTGAATCTCTAAAAAGACAAATATTTGAGTAGTCACTCGTTGAAATCTCTAGAAAGACAAATACTCCGGAGTATATTTAAGAACCGAGGGGGTAGTGCACAGCTGCATGGGAGACTCAGACCGGTCGTTGTGCCGCATTACTAGTGAGTAATGAGCAGTCAAATCATAAGCCCCACCTTTCCCACTGTAAGTTGCTCAGAAGAAGCAACCATCAATACGCTCTTCTTTGAATCCGCTCCTACTCCATCCGTCACTGTTTATAGAGCGCACTTCAGAAAAAGAGAAAATCTCTGGGACCAAGGCGACTAGCGATCGGCCTGAAAAATAGCATTGGTAGTTATAGCACGGCATCTATTACTAGAGGAAATAATGCGTACACACATGCATGCAGTGCTTCCACCCCGGGTACACCCATGCATGCACGTACTCCACTCTGTAGTACTACATCGAGAGAAAATTGCGGTTACCACGCCCTAATTAATTGAGCATTAAACCAAACGCGTCTAATGTCTCTCTGGTGGTGGAAATGCATTGAGAGAAATGCATCATAATGAAGCGCGCCCTGTAAACTGTGACGGAGGGAGGAGTAGTATGAAGGTGCAAAACCAAGTACGCGTATGGCCAGTCGGTCAACGCACCTCGTCTTGGCATATCACTGACATGTGGGACCGGAGTGTGAGCAAACCGATCTCAATTGATGGCAAAATGGCCAACCCGTCGTTCCTTGAGAGAGACGAGGAGCGAGAACACACAGACGGGCTCGGACGGAGGCCAAGATATATTCGAGCATGGTTGATCGATATCATCATTACATGTTGGGCTGCCGTTTTCCGCCCTTCTCCGGAATAAATGTGTACTTTATCAAAGATTAAGATAAATAAGAGTACAAAGGCTCCACCATGCGGTTCTAGTAGTAGTACTACTCGTACTACTAAACCTTGCGCTTGGCTCTTGCCTCTTCGTGAAGTCGAACAATGATGGTACTCCGGATGTTCGGTACTACAGTGTATGCCTCTGGCAATCTGACACCGAATGAACGGATGCATGTCCACCGCCTGGGCGAGGTACGTTGCATTTGTCAAAAGGTGTAAGCGAGCTTCACCTTGTCCTGCAAGCTTCTCCTCGTTCTGCGAGTTGACGGGACACACCAACAAGTAGTGCTAGTCCATACTCCCTCCTTTCCGGTTAATATGGCTTAATCTTTTTGCGGGTAAATGAGAGAGCTTTATTCATATATAAGCATTCTTAGGACGATCAGCCAAGACACTGGTCACTAGGAAGCGAAGTACCCCGCAAAAAAAGAAGTAGGAAGCGAGGTGTTTCATCAAGCCAGCTCTCGGCCACATTCAAAGTGCAGCAAGCACGGTTCGCACAAAGATGCGTCGCAGGGTTTGCTGACCTGTTTACATGCTGAATAACAAAAAAGAGAGGAAATATTACCGAGCGCTCCTATTTGTAAGAGGATATGAGCCAGAATTAAGCGAGAATTGTGGCGAGTGTTCCATGCAATCAACTTCCATTATCACATGCGAGAACCCTCGAAGAGAACCAAATGTGTTGAAGATTGCTTTATCACATTTTAAAAATATAATAAGAGTGCAGACGCTCCTCCATCCGGTTCCTAGTACTAGTATAGTACCTCTATAGACTATAGTAGTAGTACTAGTAAACTTTGCGCTTGGCTGTTCGCCTCTTCGGGAAGTGCAACAATAATAGTACTAGTATAGTGTATGCTTCTGGCAATCTGACACCGAATTAACTGTTGCACGTCCACCGCCTGAGCGAAGGACAGCTTGCATTAGTCAAAAGTTTCTCCTTGTCCTGCGAGCCACCGCGCGCAAGCTTCTCCCGTCCTGCAAGCTTCTCCTTGTTCGGCAAGTTGACGGGACACAGCAAAGTAATGCTAGTCCATACTGCCTCCTCTCCGGTTAATATGGCTTAATTTCAAACGAGATAAATACACTGTCTGTCACTGTATATTTGTAAAAATATGGTCAGTGGACTTCATAATACGCTCATTGCACTCAATATATACATTTTCCGGTGTTTATACGGTCACTAGCTCACCCTGGCTGAGTATGTGTGTGCATGCACGTGTAGGTTGAGCACTTGAGCGTGACCGTGTGTGTTCCGTAGTGTGCTCGGACATGCATGCATTAGGGCATCGCGCGCGTTTTTGCGTCCATGTGTAGGTGTGACTGTTGCATACACGTAGGGGGAGTACGTGTAGGGGCCACTAAAGGAGCAGTCAAATCACACAATAAGTTAGTCGGAAGAAGCAACCATCATTTCACTCTTCAATGACACGTACGCAATATAAAATGGTTGATATGGAGAGAAAAACAAAACCACTATATATACACTAGCAGGAGCCTAAGCTACAAGCCTGCTTGCTTGGGTTGCTCTCTTCACAAGCACCGAACGACGGTGGCCACACCGCTGGTCACATATCCGGCCTGATCCCGCAGCTGGGGGAAGGGAACAATGTTCTGCGTAGACGCGGTCGACATCGGCGAGGGAGAAAATCCACAGTCGGTGTGTCCCAATCGGGGGTCACCGCGGTGTGGACCGATGCCGCGTCCCGACCGCCCTTCTAGCTATAGCCCGACGTCCGTTTCGAAAATATTAGTGCATGTCAACAAAAATTATACTAGTATCGCTGTTCCATTTCGAAAAAAAGCATATAAGCTGTTACTTCTTACCCAAAGGATCGTTATATCCAACAGACACAAAATATCCATTCGACTGCTCGAAATTACTTTCACTGCTGATTTGATGTCGAGGTAATTGCTGCATCGCCACCAAAACCCACCATCTCTTAAGCTAAAGTAGACCGAGCTAACCCCTATATTAGCATATTACTAAGATAAACAGAAGGCACTTGAAAGGATCGAGAAGAGGTGTCTAGAGGGGGGTGAATAGACTCTAATCAAGAATAGTTGCAGTTTTTAATTCTTTAGGTTTATGTGGAGATTTAGCACAAGTTTAAGCATTCACAATACATATCAAGCAAGCATGACAAGAGTATATGAGCAGCGGAAAGTAAAGCATGCAAGTTGCAAGAATATAAAGGGATGGGATTGGAGTGTGCAAATGCAATTTGGAGACACAAAGATTTTTTATCCGTGGTTCCGATAGGTGGTGCTATCGTACGTCCACGTTGATGGAGACTTCAACCCACGAAGGGTAACGGTTGCGTGAGTCCACGGAGGGCTCCACCCACGAAGGGTCCACGAAGAAGCAACCTTGTCTATTCCACCATGGTCGTCGCCCACGAAGGACTTTCCTCACTAGGGTAGATCTTCACGAAGTAGGCGATCTCCTTGCCCTTACAAACTCCTTGGTTCAACTCCACAATCTTGTCGGAGGCTCCCAAGTGACACCTAGCCAATCTAGGAGACACCACTCTCCAAGAAGTAACAAATGGTGTGTTGATGATGAACTCCTTGCTCTTGTGCTTCAAATGATAGTCTCCCCAACACTCAACCCTCTCTCACAGGATTTGGATTTGGTGGAAAGAAGATTTGAGTGGAAAGCAACTTGGGGAAGGCTAGAGATCAAGATTTATGTGGTTGGAATGGAATATCTTGACCTCAACACAAGTGTAGGTGGTTCTCACTCAGAAAATATGTGTTGGAAGTGTAGGCATGTTCTGATGGCTCTCTCCACGAATGAAGAGTGGGTGGAGGGGTATATATAGCCTCCACACAAAATCTAACCGTTACACACAAATCACCAAACTCGGTGGGACCGATTCAAAGAACTCGGTCAGACCGATTTGGTTCATAATGTGACCGTTAGGCATTTCGGTAGGACCGACACGTCAACTCGATGGGACCGATTTTGTTAGGGTTAGGGCATAACGTAATCTCGGTGAGACCGATTACACAAACTCGGTGAGACCGATTTTGGTAATAGACTAACAGAGAGTTGGTCAGGCAAACTCGGTGGGACCGATTCGCTCATCTCGGTTAGACCGAAACGTTACGAAGGGGTGATTGAGAGTTTGCATTGCAATCTTGGTGCGACCGATTGCAATATTGCAATAGGCAGCAGAGAGTTTGCAATCCCATCTCGATGAGACCGAGATCCCTATCGGTGAGACCGATTTGATTAGGGTTTCTGGCAGTGGCTATGTCAACTGAACTCGGTGGATCCGGATATGAAATTTCGGTGGGGCCGAGTTGGACTTTTGGTTTGGGACATATGTGGATGTGAGAAAGTAGCTGAGGGCTTTGGAGCATATCAGTAAGCACTTTGAGCAAGCAAGCCATTAAGCAACACCTCATCCCCTCTTAATAGTATTGGCTTTCCTATGGACTCAATGTGATCTTGGATCACTAAAATAGAAAATGTAGAGTCTTGAGCTTTGAGCTTGAGCCAATCCTTTGTCATTAGCACTTTGAAGGGGTTCCACATCCTCTAGTCCATGCCACTCCATTGTTGAACTTATCTGAAACATACTAGGTAGAAACATTAGTCCAACAAGAGATATGTTGACATTAATTACCAAAATCACCCAGGGAGCACTTGTGCTTTCAATCTCCCCCTTTTTGGTAATTGATGACAACATACATCAAAGCTTTAGATAAAGATATAGAGAACAACAAGAAAAGCTTTGGAAAGACATGTAACATGAATAGGCTCCCCCTACATGTATGCAATCATATAAATATGGAACATAGGAGAATGTGAATGCATAAGCATGATAGAGTAACCCATGTGTTACATGTATCTTGGCTATATGCATCAGAGCAAATGATGTAAATATAGGAAATGTACCTTCATGCTCATGAGTCCTTCTTGCAAACAGTATGTACAACAACAAGACATCCTCATACACATGACTGATATGCATATACTTACCTTGTGGTCTTTGAGTTGTCTTAGGAAAGAATGAACCTGAGTAAACAAGGTTAGATAACACAGATACATCTATGTCGGAGGAAATGGCCACGGGTAGCCTAACCGACTGCCCCTGGTTCTTCTGAAAAAATTATCAGGCCTTCGGGCCTCCAAGCACTCCAAGCATTGGGCCGCCTTCCCTGGCCGGCTACCTCTGAAGCCGACTCCCGGAAGGCGACCCAGCCTCAGCGACCTCTCTCCAGGACGACTACGGGGTGGCCGACTCCAATAAGCCGGCCAAGAAGGACGCCGACTCCAAGAAGCCGGCCGAGACCCCAACCACCAAAGCTGCTCCCTCATAACGGTGACAAGACGGGTTGTGGCCACAGTGCGGCCCACTACCCCCGAAGCCCGAGGCGGGCATGGCTACAGGAGGCCGTATGGGGCGGCTGTCTCCCGTGCGGCCCGGCACTGTAGCCATGCTAGCCTCGACGTCATCCACGACAGACTCCCGTATGGCCCACGGGCGGCGGGCCCCTTCAGCCAGAGAGAGGCGTGAAGGCGGCCCGGCCTTTCCCAGTCGGCCAAGAGTGTAGCCGGCTCCCAGAAGCCGGCTACTCCCTTCCTCGAAGCAGGAGCCCCATTAAGGAGACAAGACGAGGTAAGGCTACAGTGAGAGCCCCCGAGGCGGCCCACTGTAGCCACGCTTACCTCGACAAAGCCCTCGTCATCAGAGGCGAGGCTACAGTAAGCAGCCGCCGACAAGACCCTAGGCGGTGGGGCCGGCCTGTCGACCAAGAAGCCAGCAGCCGGCGGGACCCACCAGTCGGCGGGACCCAACAGCCGGCGGAGAAGCCGGCGAGCGTAGACACTGACGGCTGGGACCAGCGCCCAGCCGGATTACCATTGTAGCCCCGGGGGGTAGGCCTATATAAACCCCCCGGAGCACCGATGCAAAGGGTGAGCCTCTGAGCATAGAGTTGGCTTCTAAGCCTAGCACACACACCATAGATAGAGAGAAGCAAGAGCTAGCCTTGTTCTTCTTCTCCCTTGATCCCAAACAGCTCTAGGAGCGATTGTAGCTACCCTTTCTTCGATCTAGTGATCATGCGGAGGCCCCGCAGAGCAGGACTAGGGGTGTTATCTCCTCGGAGAGCCCCGAACCTGGGTAAGATCCGCCGGCGTGCATGTCTTCGCCTCATCCCGTTTCCAGGCACCGGCGACGTCTTATTGGCTCCCACAATGATAAGCCATCCCTTGGCATATGTCGCACCAACCACCCGACATTTGGCGCCCACCGTGGGGCCAGGTGCACCGTCGTCCGGAGACCTGTTCTGGACGGGAACCCTCTTCCTCCCCCGCGAGCGCAGCCAGCCTGCTGCGCCCGATGGCGTTTGCCTCGATGCGCTGCAAGGCGTCGACGACGCCTGCACAGCGAGCCGCCTCGCCGATCTGCTCGGCGGGACTCGCATCTCCGACGAGCCTGCGTCCGACGCAGGCACCGACTACCCCGAGAACCGCCTCGTCAGCCTCCTCGACCAACTTCACGTCTCCAGCGAGCCTGCTGCAGACATGGAGTCGGTCGGCTCCACCGACCCGATGCTCATCGACTCCGACACAGCGTCGCTCGACGCCTACCCCTCCGACGTGGTGGTCTTCGACGACCCCCTCCCTCGAGCTGACAGCAGCAGCAGCGCTGTCACCGAAGTGCTGGTCATCAGCCACGTCGCCAACTCGGGCGAGAACGCCCACGATGCCCTGCAGGCGGCAATGCACGACCTCTCCGTCCCCATCCCGGCCGACGCCGACGCCGAGACCCTGGAGGCACGCCGCCTTGCCCTCATCGCAGAGGGCCAGAAGATAGCCTCCATGAGACGCCTCACCGAGGCCCACCAGCGCGAAGTCAACCGCGCCGCCTTCGGCACGCCGCCGCCTAGCGGCCCGAGCCGAGCCGGCTTCGTCCAGAAGCGCGGCGCGGCCGTCGCCAGCATGCTGGGCGCTGATCGCCCCGTCTACGCCACCCCGTTCGAGAATCTGCGAGCCGCTCAGGCGGCCGCAGAAGAGCTCAATGGGCTGGGAGCCGATGAGCTCCCCTACATGACGAGACGGATCCAGCAGCTGCTCGACGCGGCTGCAGAACGGCACGAAGCCGGCGCCCGTGCTGATAGTCATCCCCCGCGCCGGGAGCACGCCGCGATGTCCCGCTCGCCGACTGCGAGCGGCGCGCGCCAGAAGAAAGACAAGGAGCCGGCTGCCAGCCGCAGCCGGACTCGCATTACCATCGAGCGCGACGCGGAAGGCCGCCCTCGAGCGGTTGAACACCAAGGAAACCTGCCTCCTCCCCCGCCTCGAAGAGAAAGACGCCTCACTCCGCCGCCTATCACACACCCGACTCTTGGCGACCGACTCGGCCGCCGAGAAGGAGTCGGCGAGAACGACGCCCGCCACAGGATCGACCGCCTTGCTCGATCCTTGGCGTTAGAAGAAGAAGACAATGTCGGCCCGCCATGCTTTGGCCCCCGCATCCGCGACGAGCCCTTCCCCAAAGGGTTCTCGCTCCCCAGAGACACGCCCAAGTACAACGGCTCGGTGAAGCTGGAAGATTGGCTCGTCGACTACTCCACGGCCGTCAGCATCGCCAATGGCAATCGGCGCGTCGCCGTGAAGTACGTCCCCCTCATGCTGCAAGGCACTGCGCGCACATGGCTCAACAGCCTCAAGCCCTACAGCATCAACAGTTGGCTGGACTTCACCGAAGTCTTCGTTCGCAACTTCACCAGCACCTACAAGCGGCCTCCCAAGCCTCGCCAACTCTCCCTCTGCGTCCAAGGGCCCAACGAGTCGACCCGCGACTACCTCACACGATGGGCCGAGCTCCGCAACTCCTGCGAGGGGGTGCACGAGGTCCAGGCCATCGAGTACTTCACCGCCGGGTGCCGAGAGGGCACCCTCCTCAAGCACCGACTCCTCTGCGACGAGCCGGCTACCCTCGACGAGTTACTAGTCGTCGCCGACAAGTACGCCACTGCCGACTCCTCGATGAAGACCGAGCTGAGAGTAGACGCCTCTGGGAAGGTGATTGCTCCGGCTCCCAAGACGCCGGCTGGCGACCCTAATCGGCGCCCCTACCAGAACGACCACAAGCGCAAGGGCCCCATGCCGACTTCCTCCAGTCGGCAGGTGGCCACAGTTGAAGACGAGCAGCCTGAAGAACGGCCCGCTCCCAAGAAGAAGAGTGGAAGGTCGGCTTGGCAGCCGTCTTTCTCCTACGAACAAGCACTCGACGCCCCCTGCAAGTTCCACAGCGGCGCGAAGCCGTCCAACCACACAACCCGGAAATGCCACTGGCTCACCCGCATCACCAAGGGCGAGGGAATGCTGCCGCCTCCGCCTCCCGGCCCGCCGCCTCCAGCCCCCCAGCAGCCGGCGGCTCGACCGGCAGTCGGCGCCATCCAAGACGAATTTCCCGAAGAACACGCCGCCTACGTCGTCTTCACTAGTCAAGCCGACGACAAGCGCAGCCGACGCCGACATCATCAAGAAGTGAATGCAGTCGCCACTAGCGGCCCCGAGTTCATGCACTGGTCAGAAAAGCCAATCAGCTGGAGCCAGGCCGACCACCCAGAGGTGATGCCTTCGCCCGGCTCCTATGCAATGGTCTTGGATGTCACCCTCGCGACGGAGAGGCGAGCTGCCAGATTTTCCCGCGTCCTGATAGACGGCGGAAGCAGTATCAACATACTGTACCGCGATACCATGGAGAAGCTGAACATCAAAGCAAAGCAGCTCATGCCGAGTCGCACTGTCTTCCATGGTATCGTCCCCGGCCTGTCTTGCTCCCCAATCGGCAAGATCAAAATGGATGTTCTCTTCGGAGACAAAGACCACTTCCACCGAGAAGCAATATGGTTCGAGGTAGTGGATTTGGAGAGCCCCTATCATGCACTGCTTGGCCGACCTGCTTTGGCCAAGTTCATGGCTGTGCCCCACTACGCCTACCTGAAGATGAAGATGCCGAGCTCGAAGGGGATCATCACAGTAGCCGGCGACTACAAGAAGTCCATCGAGTGCGCCAAGGCCAGTAGCCGGCTGGCCGAGTCCCTCGTGGTGGCAGAAGAGAAGAAGATGTTGGAACGGGTTGTGGCCATGGCCGGCAAGCAGCCGGCCTTGTCCCCCAACCCCAAGGATTGTGATGCGCAGGGCTCCTTCCAGCCTGCCAAAGAGACGAAGAAGATACCTCTGGACCCGGAGAACCCGGAGAGGTTCGCCGTCATTGGGGCGAACTTGGACAGTAAATAGGAAGGCGAGCTCGTCGACTTCCTCCGTGAGAATCGAGACATCTTTGCATGGTCCCCAAAGGACATGCCGGGTGTCCCGAAGGATTTCGCCGAGCACAAATTACATGTCCGAGATGATGCGAAGCCGGTCAAGCAGCCCCTCCGCCGACTGTCAGAAGAGAAGCGAAGAATTGTGGGAGAAGAGATAGCCCGGCTCCTTGCCGCCGGCTTTATCATGGAAGTGTTCTTTCCAGAGTGGCTTGCCAACCCAGTTCTGGTTCTGAAGAAGAATAACAAGTGGCGTATGTGTATAGACTACACAAGTCTGAACAAGGCCTGCCCAAAGGATCCGTTTGCTCTGCCACGGATTGACCAAGTGATAGACTCCACAGCCGGATGCGAGCTGTTGAGTTTTTTGGATGCGTACTCAGGGTACCATCAGATCAAGTTGGACCCAGCTGACCGCCTGAAGACTGCCTTCATCACACCCTTTGGAGCTTTCTGCTACCTGACTATGACATTCGGCTTGAGAAATGCCGGTGCCACTTTTCAGCGTTGCATGCAGAAATGTCTCTTGAAACAACTCGGCAAAAATGCCCACGTCTACGTAGACGACATTGTGGTGAAGAAAGAGAAGCGCGGTACCTTGCTGGAAGACTTGAAAGAAACATTCGCCAACTTGCGCCGATTCCAGATCAAGCTCAACCCCGAGAAGTGCGTGTTCGGAGTGCCAGCCGGCCAGCTGCTAGGCTTCCTGGTCTCCGAACGCGGCATTGAGTGCAACCCCGTCAAGATCAAGGCCATCGAGAGGATGGAGATTCCCACCAAGCTGCAAGATGTGCAGAAGTTCACTGGCTGCTTAGCCTCCCTGAATTGTTTTATCAGCCGACTAGGAGAAAAGGCTCTCCCCTTGTACCGACTCATGAAGAAGTCCACTCACTTCGAGTGGAATGATCAAGCCGACCAAGCCTTCCATGAGTTGAAGAAAATGCTGACCACTCCGCCTGTCCTGGCTGCGCCGACTGAGAAGGAGCCCATGCTCCTCTACATCGCCGCGACTAGCCGAGTCATCAGCACTGTTGTTGTGGTCCAGCGCCCGGAGGAAGGCCGAGCCCAGCCAGTCCAGAGGCCGGTGTACTATCTCAGCGAAGTGCTGTCCAGCTCAAAGCAAAACTACCCGCACTACCAGAAGATGTGCTATGGGGTGTACTTCGCTACCAAGAAACTGAAGCCCTACTTCCAAGAGCACCCCATCACAGTCGTATGCACCGCCCCGCTTGCCGAGATCATAGGCAGCCGGGATGCATCCGGCCGGGTGGCCAAATGGGCCATTGCATTGGCGCCCTACACGATCTTCTATCAACCCCGCACCGCCATCAAGTCGCAGGCATTGGCCGACTTCCTCGTCGACTGGGCCGAGACCCAGTACTTACCGCCGGCTGCCGACTCTACCCATTGGCGGATGCACTTTGACGGGTCCAAGATGCGCACCGGCTTGGGAGCCGGCATCGTCCTCACCTCTCCCAAAGGCGACAAGCTCAAGTACACGCTGCAGATCCACTTCGCCGCCTCCAACAACGTGGCCGAGTACGAGGCGCTCGTACATGGGCTCCGGCTAGCCAAAGAGCTTGGCATACGCCGGATCCTGTGCTACGGCGACTCAGACTTGGTGGACCAGCAATCATCTGGCGACTGGGACGCCAAGGACGCGAACATGGCGAGCTACCGATTCCTCGTCCAGCAGATAAGCGGATACTTCGAAGGGTGCGAGTTCCTTCACGTGCCAAGGGCCGACAACGACCAAGCAGATGCCCTAGCACGGATCGGCTCCACCCGACAAGCCATACCGACTGGCGTCTCCCTCCAGCGCCTCCTCAAGCCGTCCATCAAGCCGTCTCCAGAGTCGGATTCCATCTTCGTACCGCCTGCGCCAGATACAGCCGGATCCGACTGGAGAAATCCCGCAGGCGGCTCGGGGACTTCGACAATCGGCCCGGGGACTGCCGTAGTCGCACCTGACCCGGGGACTTCAGAACCCGGCCCGGGGACTGCAGCAGTCGGCCCGGGGACTGCAACGACACAAGAAGCGATGACCGATTCACCCAAACCACCCACCCGAGTCATGGTGGCCACATTAATAACAGAAGAAGTCACAGCTCCCTCATGGGCCCAGCCCATCCTCAAGTTCCTAGTCAGCAGAGAGCTGCCGGCTGATGAGATCTCAGCAAGACTAGTGCAACGATGAGCCGCAGCATATACAATAATCAACAGAGAGCTTGTGAAGCGCAGCGTCACTGGAGTCTTCCAGCGTTGCGTCGAGCCAGAAAAAGGAGTGGCAATCCTCAAAGACATCCACCAAGGCGAATGCGGCCACCACGCAGCCTCAAGATCCCTTGTGGCCAAGCCTTTCCACCATGGTTTCTTCTGGCCGACTGCCTTGGAGGATGCTAAAGAAATAGTTAAGAGCTGCAGAGGATGTCAAGTTTTTAGTTCCAAGCAACACCTGCCGGCTTCTGCCCTCAAGACCATTCCCCTCACCTGGCCTTTTGCCGTCTGGGGACTGGACATGGTGGGCCCCTTCAAGACAGCCCGCGGCGGCCTGACACATCTACTTGTTTCTGTGGACAAGTTCACAAAGTGGATTGAAGCAAAGCCAATCAAGAAGCTCAATGGGCCGACTGCCGTAACATTCATCACCGACATCACTACTCGGTACGGCGTGCCGCACAGCATCATCACCGACAACGGCACGAACTTCGCCAAAGGAGCACTGGCACGTTTCTGCACGACGCAGGGCATCCGACTGGACCTAGCGTCTGTTGCCCACCCGCAGTCAAACGGCCAGGTCGAGCGAGCAAATGGACTCATCCTCTTCGGCATCAAGCCCCGACTGGTTGTACCACTGGAGCGATCGGCCGGCTGCAGGCTCGAAGAGCTGCCGGCTGTCCTCTGGAGTCTGCGCACTACACCCAACAAGTCAACCGGCTTCACCCCATTTTTCCTCATGTACGGTGCCGAGGCGGTCATCCCAACAGACATCGAGTTCGACTCACCTCGGATCACCATGTACACGGAGGAGGAGGCCAAAGAAGCAAGAGAAGACGGCGTGGACCTACTGGAAGAAGGCCGGCTGTTAGCACTCAGCCGGTCCGCCATCTACCAGCAAGGGCTGCGTCGCTACTACAACCGCAAGGTCAAGCCAAGATCCTTCCAAGAGGGCGACCTTGTGCTCCGGCTGATCCAGCGAACAGCCGGCCAGCACAAGCTCTCGGCCCCTTGGGAAGGCCCCTTCGTCGTCAGCAAGGCACTCGGCAACGACTCCTACTACTTGATCGACGCGCAAAAACCAAGAGCACGCAAGAGAGACGACTCCGGCAAGGAGTCGGAGCGACCATGGAACGCAAACCTCCTAAGACGATTTTACAGCTGAACAGCAGTATGTATCACGCTCCCCTTTTGTATTAAGCACGAACCAACAGGCCCCCCGAACAGTACTCGGGAACTGCCTTTTATTTATCTATGAATGACGAGTGTCATATCCATGAATGTATTATTACATTTTGAATTCTTGTCTGGCACCGGTTCGACTAGTCGGCCCGGGGACTGGCCGCCTTGAGCTATATTGAAAGTTTTCCCTAAAGTCAGAAAAGTAGTGCGCCGGCTCCCGAGTCCCCTCTTGCTGAAAGTCGCAGCTCAAAGAACTGACTGTCCGACTAGCAAGAGGCAAGACAGAAAGGACGCCCACACAAAAAATGGCTAAGGAACAACGAACCTATATAGCAAAGAGACGGCCTCCAAACACGCCCGCCGGCTGCCAGAACAGCCGGCTGGCCAGCTTCCAAAAAACTTAGCTTTAGTCCAGCAGAGCTAGAGTACTTCCCCCACCCCCAATCGGCCAGGCACTCCTCCGGCTACAGATTGCAGAGCAACTGTTTGACTGGGGAGGCGGCAACCAAGGGAGGGCGGCAAAGGAAAAAGCAGAAGGACAAAAAGCCAAAGTACAAGGAAAGGCCAAATGCATGCATAAGTTATATATACATAAAGCCCCCAACAGGCCGGCAACAGACATAAGTTCGAATACACCCAGTGGGTGGAATTGTGCAGACTTAACCAAACATTGTTCCTAAAGTAATAAGACAGGAAAACAAAGACGGCATACTAGGGTGCGACGCAGAAGCCGAGTTGGTCGATGGAGACGGCCCTGCCGGCTGAAGGAGTGGCCGCCTAGCGGGTCTCGGCCTGGCCACCACCAGCGGCAGGCGATGCACTCGCGCGCGACGTGGTGCTGGAGGTGCGGTCAGGCTGAGGCTGGCCGGCTGCTCCACCAGCCGGCTCGGCATCCTCACCCTCCTCCTCCTCTTCTTCACCCTCGTCGCTGGAGTCGATCTCCTCCGCCGAGTCCTCACCGTACGCCGGGTCCAGCCCGAACCACTCCTCCGGCTGGGCGACACCATTGTCGTCCACCTCGGGGGCGAAGACGCTGGTGTCGGTGTAGTCGGCGATCGCCGAAGCCCGCCGGATGATGGCCGGCCGTGCCGGCTCCAGCTCTGTGTCGGCTTGCTGCCGCCAGGTAGCCAGCTGATCCAGGCTCAGGCCGGGATACCAGGCCTTGACGAACTCTAGCGCCCGCCTGGCACCGGAGCGAGCCGCCGAGGCCTTCCAGGCTTCGAAGCGGCTGACTGCCACCTCCAGCCAGTCGGCAGTCCGACTGGGGGTGCGAGGAACCACTTTGGCCGGGCCAGAGGGCGGCCAAGACCTGCGCCCCGGCACGTTGAAGACGGCGGAGCAGTCGGTGAGCCGGCTGGATGCGGGCCTGGATCGCCAGAAGCTGTTCCTCCAGCGAGCGGCCGGCGGTTGGCGAGATTTCAAAGCCGGCTTGCCTCCGCGCCTGGCGACGGGCCTCGATGGTCTGGTTGGCGGCAGTAGAATAGCCAGGGAAATACTCTGCGCAAGAAAGAAGAAAAAAAAGGAAGAAAAGAAAACCAAAATCAGAAAACAAGCCAAAGTGGTAGATGGCAGGAAAGGACGAAGAGGTAGGCGGCTTACCATCAACCAGATCTTCGATCTGGCCGTAGCCAGAGACCAGAGTCTGCCTGGCCTCAGCCCAGCCAGCCGCCTCCGTCTCGAACTCGGCCTGGAGAGTGGTTTCACGGTCCTGCGCAGCCTTCAGGGCCGCCTTGTGGCTTTCCTCCTGGTCGGCCAACTTCTTGGCCAGGCGGTCGCGTTCCTGCACCAAGGCGGTGAGCTCGGCGTCCTTGGCGCGAAGGGCAGTCTGAGACTCTCCAGTTGTGCCCTCAGACTGGCGTTGGCCGCTGCAGAAGACGGCAGGAAAAGAAGAACAGTAAGAAATCGTCAAGGAAGATCCGACCCGACTGCTCAGCAGTCGGCCCGAATCTCGGGGACTACACCCAGTGGGTGCGCTGACACGCCCCCACATGAGATAAAGAACAAGGCACGTACCTCGGCTTTCAGTAAGGTCGGCGGTCTTCTGAGCTAGCTCCCGAGCCTAGGAGTTGAAGGCGGCCGCTCGAAGGTTGTGGTAGTCCTGCAAGATGGACAGAAGACCGAAGTAAGAACAAAAACAGCAAAGGCAAATCCACCAAGAAGTTCCAAGCCGCCTGCTCAGCAGCCGACTCGGAACTCGGGGACTACACCCAGTGGGTGCGCTGACGCGCCCCCACGGAAGAAATCAAGATCAAAGAGAAATCAAGATCAAGAAGAAGCAAGATGGGAATACTAACCAAGATGGCCGCCCGCGTCGCGAGGAACTCGTCGGTGAACTGCCTCAGCGTCGCGGCTTGGCTTTGGAGCCGGGTCCGGACGTCTTGTGCAGCCATGTTCACCACGGCCGTTCCTCCGCCTGGCGTCCACCCCGAGGTAGCGCTGGCCGCCTCCGCATCTCGGGCCGACGAGCTGGAGCCCACGGCCGGCTGTGGCTCCGACGCGGCCTTCTGCGGCTCTGACGCGGCCTTCCCCGCGCGCCGGCTCGACGGAATCCGGACCGCCGTCTCAGCCCTCGCGGCCGGCCCGCCCTCCGCCGACTGTGCAGGCGGCGGATCAGGCCGGCCGCCTTGGGCCGCCCCAGTTGGCGGGGTCGGCTCCGGCGCCTTCTCCAAGATGATGACGTCGTCGCCGCTTCCCCCCAGCCCTGGCTGGTCGCCGCTGGCTCCCCCTGGCGAGGGTTCCATGTCCCCAGGCGCCATGACGCGCAGCGGGGTGACCATCAAAACCTCCCCCGCCACCGCCGCTGCTTCAGCCTCTGCTTGGGCCCTGGCTGCAGCATCGGCGAGCGCCTTCGCCGCCTCCTCCTCCCGAGCCGCCTGGGCAGCGGCTGCCTTCCGCGCCTCCGCCTCCCGTGCCTCTCGCTCCACCCACGCCTCCCGCGCGTTCCTTTCTGTCGCCTCCTGAAGGTCGGCGCGGGGGTCCACGCGGCGGGTGGTGCTCCCAGAGCCCCTCGGCGACTCGACGACGGAGCCGGCAGCCGCCCGCTCAAGCGACAACGGAGCTCTGATCATTTGGAGAAAAAAGACAAGGTCTCAAGAACCACCAAAGAAAAGAAAGAAAAAAGAGTATACGAAAGAAAGATTCGGACTTACGCCGACACGGTCTGCGGTTGCTTCACCGCCTTGCGGAAGCGAGCCGCCTTTGTGGCCGCCTCCTCCCGCCTGGTGGCTGCCGCCCCGCCTCTGGGCTTCTTCGTTCGGCTGCCGAACAGACCCTGGGCGGCGCGACGCTTCTGCCCTCCGCCCCGAGCAGGCGGTGCGGCGGAGGAACCCGCGCCGCGTCCAGATGCCGGCTGACGGCGCGGGACGGCTTCGGCCTCATCGTCGTCCGGCCAGTCGTCAAAGGTGGCACTGAGCCCGGAGCCGCCTACTTCGCCGCCGGCTTGGCCACCACCCGGCTCGACGTTGTCGTCCATGCCAGCCGCTGCCAGGTCGGGGTCCTCCAGATCATGTTCCGTCCGGTCGGGGACGAATCGACGTTCCGTGTCTGACCCGCCGGCCGGCCGAAGAAGAGGACTCTGTCAAAGAAAAAGCCGACCAAGTTAGAGTCGGCTAAGAGGAACTCGGCAACGAAGTTGAGAGAAAAAGAAGACACAGGGAGAGCATACCGTGGGCGGTGGATTGGCTCGGCTGTATGGCTCCTTGCCGAATTGCCACTCTTCGGAGAGCTTGCAATTCGCAAGGTAGTTCACCATGTAGGCGACCTCCTCGCGCGGCATCTCCTTGGTGCACATTCGGCTCGGATCGAGCTGGCCGCTCATCTGACAGATCAGATGAGGCCGGCTCTGGAGCGGAAGAACCCGACGCGTGACAAACGCGGCCAGAAGGTCGGACCCCGTCAGGCCCTCCGACTGAACCATCACCCGCAGCCGGGCGATGGCGGCGTTCCCAGCCGGCGTCAGCGTCACAGCCCGGAAGGACCACTGGGGCAGCCTGCCCGCCGGTGGGCCAGCTACGTAAGCCGGCAGGTTGATGTAGTCGCCCCGAGGGGCGATGTTCCGCACGTAGAAGTACGACTTCTGCCACTTCTTCACCGATTGGATTAGCGAGATGACGGGGAAGGGGTTGTCGGCGACCGACCTCCGCGACGCGATGAAGGCGCCAGTCTGAGCCGGCACGCCTTGCCTGCGCGTGCCCAGCTTGGTCTGGAAGAACTCCCCCCAGAGCTCGAGGGTGGGGAGGACGCCAAGGTAGCCCTCGCACAGGGTGACGAAGGCCGACAGCAGCACCACCGCATTCGGGGTGAGGTGGTGCGGCTGGAGCTGATAGAATTTGAGCCAGGAGCGGAAGAAGGCGCTCACTGGAAGGCCGATGCCGCGCAAAAAGTGCGAGCGGAAGACCACCCGCTCGCCCTCCTGCGGCTCCGGCCTGATTTCCTTCGCCGGCGCGAGGCGGACCTCCACCTTGTCCGCGCCGGGCAGCCGCCGCGTGTTGCGGAGAAACTCGACGTGGTCGTCGTGGACGTTGGAGCCATCCCAATCCCCGCCATGCTGCTCCGTGGCGGGAGGCATGGCAGAAGCAAGCGCGGCGGCGGAGGAATGCAAAGTGGAAGTGTGTGGCGGCGAGGCGCTGTCACAAGAGCGGCAGAGCGAAGAAGATGGTGGAGGTAGGAGGAGCGTGCGAGGGCCTGCCGCCCTCCACCTCCCCCTACTTATAGCCTCGCGCGGCAGGACCGGAGAAGCCGAACGCGGGGGGAGTCGTGGGATTAACTGCACCCACTCCCCCCACGTCTCGCGATAATTACGCATAAATGCGAGCCAAAACTGCCGCACGGGACGTGCGGGCGGTTTCGAGATGCAGACGATCCGCGCCTGGGCCGGGGCGCGAACGTGGCGGGCCCCCTCCCTGCGGCGACGTCCCGTCACGCGCGTGGGCTGGCAAGCTTTCCGGCCCGCGGTCCGATGCACGCACTGGCGGGCTCCCGTCCTCCGACTCCGGAAGATTTCGACTCAGGCGGCGCGCCTGACCAAGGCCGGCTCCCAGCTGCCGGCTTGCTAAGATGGGAAGCTGATCGAGCTTCTCAACCCCTACTCCACCTCGAAGCCCGATCAGCTTCGGGGACTACTATCGGAGTAAATGGCCACGGGTAGCCTAACCGACTGCCCCTGGTTCTTCTGAAAAAATTATCAGGCCTCCAAGCACTCCAAGCATTGGGCCGCCTTCCCTGGCCGGCTACCTCTGAAGCCGACTCCCGGAAGGCGACCCAGCCTCAGCGACCTCTCTCCAGGACACTACGGGGTGGCCGACTCCAATAAGCCCGCCAAGAAGGACGCCGACTCCAAGAAGCCGGCCGAGACCCCAACCACCAAAGTTGCTCCCTCATAACGGTGACAAGACGGGGTGTGGCCACAGTGCGGCCCACTACCCCCGAAGCCCGAGGCGGGCATGGCTACAGGAGGCCGTACGGGGCGGCCGTCTCCCGTGCGGCCCGGCACTGTAGCCATGCTAGCCTTGACGTCATCCACGACAGACTCCCGTACGGCCCACGGGCGGCGGGCCCCTTCAGCCAGAGAGAGGCGTGAAGGTGGCCCGGCCTTTCCCAGTCGGCCAAGAGCGTAGCCGGCTCCCAGAAGCCGGCTACTCCCTTCCTCGAAGCAGGAGCCCCATTAAGGAGACAAGACGAGGTAAGGCTACAGTGAGAGCCCCCGAGGCGGCCCACTGTAGCCACGCTTACCTTGACAAAGCCCTCGTCATCAGAGGCGAGGCTACAGTAAGCAGCCGCTGACAAGACCCTAGGCGGTGGGGCCAGCCTGTCGACCAAGAAGCCAGCAGCCGACGGGACCCACCAGTCGGCGGGACCCAACAGCCGGCGGAGAAGCCGGCGAGCGTAGACACTGACGGCTGGGACCAGCGCCCAGCCGGATTACCATTGTACCCCCGGGGGTAGGCCTATATAAACCCCCCGGAGCACCCATGCAAAGGGTGAGCCTCTGAGCATAGAGTTGGCTTCTAAGCCTAGCACACACACCATAGATAGAGAGAAGCAAGAGCTAGCCTTGTTCTTCTTCTCCCTTGATCCCAAACAGCTCTAGGAGCGATTGTAGCTACCCTTTCTTCGATCTAGTGATCATGCGAAGGCCCCGCAGAGCAGGACTAGGGGTGTTATCTCCTCGGAGAGCCCCGAACCTGGGTAAGATCCGCCGGCGTGCATGTCTTCGCCTCATCCCGTTTCTAGGCACCGGCGACGTCTTATTGGCTCCCACAATGATAAGCCATCCCTTGGCATATGTCGCACCAACCACCCGACAATCTAATAGCCAGAGCAAACAAAAGAAACCACAAGAGTACCAAGACTGGGATGACATGTAGAGAGTGAGTACTGAGTACTCTATTGGATATAGACATGTCCCCAAAGGTAAAGATGTGCAATGAATTCGAGGATTTTCTTTCGTTAGATGTCTTACTCCCCCTGAATCTTGCATGGGATATTGGGAGAAGATAGGGAATAGAAAATTAGAGCAAAGAAAGAAAATAGAGCTAATGCAAACAATCAAATATGAACATGTCTTTCCCCTCTTAAAGACATGTGACTTCTCTCCTCTTGAACACCAAGCATCTGGGGTTTCTTACACTCTCCCCCTGAGTGTTCTCTCCTCTTATAGGAATGATTAAGCTTAAACTTTGATGTAATCTCTCTCTCCCCCTTTGACATCAATTTCCAAGAAGGGCTCTTCTGGATTTTTTTTTAAAAATGGTTTGGTCCTTGAGTCTCAAAGCAAAGTAGCAAGTCGAATTTCATGCTGGTAGAGGACAAGAGTCATTGAGTGGAGCTGGAGCAAAATGAATGCAGGAATAAGTGGCAAGCTGTCTTTCCTGTAGTGAAATCGGTAGCACCGAGTTGTGTGCTTCGGTGGCGCCGAAAGATCTCGGTTGGGCCGAAGAAACCAAACCGGTGGGACCGAGTTCATCACAGTGAAAACACTTGTCACCTCAGCTCACTAGGCAATTAAGATCTCACAAGGATTTGCAAGGAATTAGCTGAAAGATTTGCAATGAATTGGATGCAGAAAATGCAGAACAACAAAAAGAAAAGAAATGCAATGAAAAGATCTAGATGAAGTTTTTTTTGAAAGGGGAAACACATATGCATGAGACAAATGCAAGAGGAAAACACAAGAGAACTTCATCTAGAATTGGGCGGTGACAAAGTCACCTATGTTAGAGTATATTAACATAGGAGTCAAGTGAGGTCACTTGATCTTTGGTCATACTCATCGTTTAAGCTCAAAATGGGGTTACCATTTTTCGTTTAAGCATCTTGATGTATTCACATCATGTTGAGTTGCTTTGCCCCATGATTTGGAGTAAAGCTTCTCTAAGATGGAATAACGTACCTTGGGTGGTGGTGTTGATCTTGATCATGTAGTTGAACTTGTGTGGGTTGCTCAAGGTTGATGTAGCTCATCAAGAGTTGGGAGCACCACTTGGAATTTGAGTTCATCTTCCTACATGGGTTAGTTTTGCAAGGAAGAGCACTTGTGTATCCGAAATGACAATCATAAGGTTTAACATAGAATTTGTCAAAGGATATATTTGAAGGGTTTTGTGCTTCCTTGTCTTCAACCACCACTGTGTAGAGACTTGGTGATGTAGAAATTGCTCAAGATATGAGTGAGTTGCAATTTCGTGCATTCAGATTCATCCAAGTACCTACAAGGGTTAGATAGCATGCAAGGGTGCAAGAATATCCAAGACATATAGATAGCATCATGAAAGAAATATCAAGGATTAGGCAAAGGCTCATGCCTTGCATGTATCCAAATGGAGTTCCTACTCCAAGTTTGAAGCATCAATGATGTTCAATTCACCTCTCAAATGGCAAAAGACTTTCTCATCAAGCAATTTGGTGAATATATACGCTAATTGCTTATCGGTGCGAACATGCTTAAGATCAATGTCCCCTTTGGCAACGTGATCTCGAATGAAATGATGACGAACTTAAATATGTTTAGTTCGAGAATGTTGCACGGGATTGTGAGAAATTTTGATAGCACTTTCATTGTTACAAAGCAATGGAACATGTTTCACATATATCCCATAATCTTTAAGAGTTTGGGTCATCCAAAGTAATTGAGCACAACATGAACCAGCAGCAATGTATTCCGCTTCGGCGGTGGATAAGGATATCGAGTTTTGTTTCTTGGAGGACTAAGACACAAGAGATCTACCAAGAAATTGACAAGTACCCAAAGTGGACTGTCTATCAACCTTGTCTCCGGCATAGTCCGAATCGGAGTAACCAACAAGATCGAAAGAAGACCTCTTAGGATACCAAATGCCAAAATTTGGTGTGTGTATTAAGTATCTCACTATCCTTTTCACGGCCTTAAGATGACACTCTTTGGGGGCCGCTTGATATCGTGCACACATGCACACACTTAGCATAATATCAGGACGAGAGGCACATAGATATAACAATGAACCAATCATAGAGCGGTAAACCTTTTGATCAACCGGTTCACCATCTTTGGTCAAGTCAAGATGTCCACTAGTAGGCATGGGTGTAGACATACCTTTGAATTCTTGCATATTGAACTTCTTGAATAAGTACTTGGTGTACTTTGTTTGAGAAACAAAGGTACCTTCCTTAGTTTTCTTGATTTGCAAACCAAGAAAGAATTTGAGTTCACTCATCATAGACATCTCAAACTTCTCCAACATTAGCTTTCCAAACTTCTCACTAAAATGAGGGTTAGTTGAACCAAATATGATATGATCAACATAAATTTGGCACAAAAATAGTTCTCCATTAACCCTTTTAGAAAAATGAGTAGAATCAATTTTTCCAATTTCAAAGCCTTTTTCAATAAGGAACTTGGTCAAGCATTTATACCAAGCTCTAGGAGCTTGTTTAAGACCATAAAGGGCTTTGTGAAGTTTGTAAACATGATTGGGTTTCTTAGGATTGACAAAGCCGGGAGGTTGCTTAACATAAACTTCCTCCTCAATTTCACCATTTAGAAAGGCACTTTTAATGTCCATTTGGTACAAAGTGATATCATGGTGATTAGCATAAGCAAGTAAGATGCGAATGGACTCAAGTCTAGCAACGGGAGCATATGTCTCACCATAGTCCATACCTTCGACTTGAGTGTAGCCTTGGGCGACTAGGCGTGCTTTGTTGCGGACGACTTGACCATCTTCATCTTGCTTGTTGCGAAACACCCATTTGGTACCAATGATGTTGTGGTTGTTGTCGGGCTTCTCGACCAATGTCCATACTTGGTTTCTCTCAAAGTTGTGTAGCTCTTCATGCATAGCATTAATCCAATCCGGATCTTCCAATGCTTCTTCAAACTTCATAGGTTCAATGCTAGGGATGAATGAGTAATGTTCACAAAAGTTAGCCAAACGAGTTTTAGAGCGAATGATTCTCCTGGTTTGGATATCATTGTGGATTTGTTCGACGGGATGGTCTTTGGCGATTCTTGCTCGAACTCGTGGAAGCTTTGGCTTGGCTCGGGGTGGAACATCCTCTTCATCTTGTTCTTCTTCTTGGTCTTCTTCATTGTTGACGTTGTCATTCTCTTGTCGTGGTGGAGAAGGAGGTTGTTGATGTTCATCTTGGTGTACTTCCTCGTTTTCTTCGTCTTGGTGTGTCCCACTTGTGGATGCTTCCGTATCAATTCTCGGTTCACCTTGTCATGTGGTGGAAGCTTCCACTTGGACGGACGAGGTAGTCTCCTTCACCTCCGTTGGACAAATCTTGCCAATAGACAAGTCTTGGATTGCTTCTGAAGGGTCTTTGTCTCCTACATCAATTGGCAATTGCTCTACTTGCGAGCTGTTAGATTCATCAAACTTCACATCTACCATTTCTTCAACCTTTCGGGTGAAATTGTTGTAGACACGGTAGGTGTGAGAGTTTGAGCCATAACCAAGTAGGAAACCTTCATGAGATTTAGGAGCAAATTTAGAACGACGATGCTTATCAAGAATGTAGAACTTTGAGCCAAATACTTGAAAGTATCCAACTTGGGGTTTGTTACCCGTGAGGAGCTCGTATGCCGTCTTGCCGAGTAGCTTGTGAAGATACAAGCGATTTGTTGCATGACAAGCTGTCTCAACCGCTTCCGCCCAAAAGGGTTTTGGAGTCTTGTACTCATCAAGCATCGTTCTTTCCATCTCAATAAGAGTCCGGTTATTTCTCTCAACAACTCCATTTTGTTGAGGCGTGTACGTAGCCCAGAACTCGTGTGAAATCCCTTCTTCGTCAAGAAAGGTATCCATATTTGTGTTCTTGAACTCCGTTCCGTTGTCGCTCCGAACCTTCTTGATCTTCACGTCAAATTGATTTTGGGCCTTCCTAGCGAAATTTTTGAAGATCTTTTAGACCTGTGATTTGTCATCAAGAAAGAACACCCACGTAAATCTTGAAAAATCATCAACTATGACTAGACCAAATGAGTTACCACCGAGACTCTTGTAGGCATTGGGACCAAAGAGATCCATGTGAAGTAGCTCGAGTGGTCTTCTCGTGGTCATGATGTTCTTCGCGCGATGACTTCCTCCAACCTGTTTTCCTGCCTGACAAGCACTACAAAGTCTATCCTTGTCAAATATGACATCTTTTATTCCAAGGATATGGTCACCTTTAATAAGCTTATCAAGATTTCGCATACCCACATGACCTAGCCTTCTATGCCACAACCAACCCTTAGAATATTTAGCAATTAAGCAAGTTCTAGGTTGAGCCTTTTTAGTGAAATCAACTATGTAAAGATCACCTCTACGTATACCGGTAAAGACCATTTTATGATTGTCTCTTCGGAACACTTGGCAATCTACCTCAGTAAATAGGACATTGAAACCGAAATCAGCAAGTCTAGATACTGAAAGTAAATTTTACCCAAGAGATTCAACGAGCATGACGTTTTGTATGGAGCTATCATGTGAGATGGCCACCTTACCTAGGCCAACAACCTTACCATTTGAGTTATCACCAAAAGTGACATACTTTCGAGGGCCGTCGTTTTTAGCAAGCTCATGGAACATATCTTTATCTCCGGTCATATGATCAGTACATCCACTATCAAGGACCCATTCCTTTCCTCCAGCCATGTAGCCGCGAAGATTTGCCATAAGACCAAAGTGTCTCATTGCATCATCAAGATCATAGTCACTATCATCATCCTCATCATAGTATCCATGTTCAACATCATCTTGTGATTGATCAATTCCTAGAGAGGGTAATTCATTAGATAAATGATCATTGCTATGGTTATCTTTATCAATTCTAATAGCTTCGGAAATGATATTTCTAATGATTCCAACATTTCCTTTGGCACGCATGAGATTGGTAAGCTCAAATAGACGATCACCAAAGCTAGGAACACTAGAATTCCTGCTACTCAAGGCAATAGACTTATGGAGAATTTCGTCTAAATTTTTCAAGGAATAATTTGGAAATCGTTCCTCAAGAAATCTCCATATAGTATAGGCACAATCAAGGGTAGGCAAACTAGAAATCAATTTTTGGGCAATCCTCTAATGATAAGATTGATAGTTCTAAGATTGTGAATCATGTCAAGATCCTCTTTGGGTGTATGATGCAAAGGATCAATATCAGGTGCACAAGGACTAGTAATGTACTTGTTCAAATGATATTCATTGAAAATCTCAAGCATTTCATTTTTCCACTCATAGAAGAACTCTCCATCAAGAATAGGCACTCTACGTCTAAGACTCCCCAAAGTAGACACATCCATCTTCCTCCAAAGGTGTTTAAACCAAGGCAATGGAGACCAAAGCTCTGATACCAATTGAAAGGATCGAGAAGAGGTGTCTAGCGGGGGGGTTAATAGACTCTAATCAAGAATAGTAGTAGTTTTTAATTCTTTAGGTTTATGTGGAGATTTAGCACAAGTTTAAGCATTCACAATACATATCAAGCAAGCATGACAAGAGTATATGAGCAGCGGAAAGTAAAGCATGCAAGTTGCAAGAATGTAAAGGGATGGGATTGGAGTGTGCAAACGCAATTTGGAGACACGAAGATTTTTTATCCGTGGTTCCGATAGGTGGTGCTATCGTACATCCACGTTGATGGAGACTTCAACCCACGAAGGGTAACGGTTGCGCGAGTCCACGGAGGGCTCCACCCACGAAGGGTCCACGAAGAAGCAACCTTGTCTATTCCACCATGGCCGTCGCCCACGAAGGACTTGCCTCACTAGGGTAGATCTTCATGAAGTAGGCGATCTCCTTGCCCTTACAAACTCCTTGGTTCAACTCCACAATCTTGTCGGAGGCTCCCAAGTGACACCTAGCCAATCTAGGAGACACCACTCTCCAAGAAGTAACAAATGGTGTGTTGATGATGAACTCCTTGCTCTTGTGCTTCAAATGATAGTCTCCCCAACACTCAACTCTCTCTCACAGGATTTGGATTTGGTGGAAAGAAGATTTGAGTTGAAAGCAACTTGGGGAAGGCTAGAGATCAAGATTTATGTGGTTGGAATGGAATATCTTGACCTCAACACAAGTGTAGGTGGTTCTCACTCAGAAAATATGTGTTGGAAGTGTAGGCATGTTCTGATGGCTCTCTCCATGAATGAAGAGTGGGTGGAGGGGTATATATAGCCTCCACACAAAATCTAACCGTTACACACAAATCACCAAACTCGATGGGACCGATTCAAAGAACTCGGTCAGACCGATTTGGTTCATAATGTGACCGTTAGGCATTTCGGTGGGACCGACACATCAACTCGGTGGGACCGATTTCGTTAGGGTTAGGGCATAATGTAATCTCGGTGAGACCGATTACACAAACTCGGTGAGACCGATTTTGGCAATAGACTAACAGAGAGTTGGTCAGGCAAACTCGGTGAGCCCGATTCGCTCATCTCGGTTAGACCGAAACATTACGAAGGGGTGACAGAGAGTTTGCATTGCAATCTCGGTGCGACCGATTGCAAATTTCGGTGAGACCGGAATTATTGCAATAGGTAACAGAGAGTTTGCAATCCCATCTCGGTGAGACCGAGATCCCTATCAGTGAGACCGATTTGATTAGGGTTTCTGGAAGTGGCTATGTCAACTGAATTCGGTGGCTCCGGATATGAAATTTCGGTGGGGCCGAGTTGGACTTTTGGTTTGGGACATATGTGGATGTGAGAAAGTAGTTGAGGGCTTTGGAGCATATCAGTAAGCACTTTGAGTAAGCAAGCCATTAAGCAACACCTCATCCCCTCTTAATAGTATTGGCTTTCCTATGGACTCAATGTGATCTTGGATCACTAAAATAGAAAATGTAGAGTCCTGAGCTTTGAGCTTGAGCCAATCCTTTGTCTTTAGCACTTTGAAGGGGTTCCACATCCTCTAGTCCATGCCACTCCATTTTTGAACTTATCTGAAACATAGTAGGTAGAAACATTAGTCCAACAAGAGAAATGTTGACATTAATTACCAAAATCACCCAGGGAGCACTTGTGCTTTCAGCACTGTAGAATCATTTAGGACGTGAGCTTGTCAATATGAATGTGGAGGGACACCTGCTTAGCCCCGGCCAGCAGCTTGGGCGGAACTGTGAAGAAGGCCAGCTCCTGCACGGCGACGTCGCTGGGATCCCTGCTGCTTGTCACCTCCATTTCCACCTTGACGGCGTCGGTCCTGCCTTTGGGCTCCCCCGGCGGGCCGTTCGACCACAGCTTGGCCACGTAGTGCGGCAGTGGGGACGCCCCCGCTCTGATGCAGACGACCGACACAGCAATAGGCACGCCGATGTCGAGCACGCCGCCGACCAAGAAAAACACGCGGCCGTCCTCCTCCGTGAATAGCAAGAGCCGTGGCTCCGACAGTGGCACTTGCAACTGGAGCGCCTTGCCGTACTAGATCCTGTGCACGGGCATGGGATGCACGGTGCTGATGTTGTGGGAGAGCCACGGCGGCGGGCCTCCGTAGCCGCAGACGGGCACGGAGCATTTGCAGGGCGCGAGTGAACACACGCTCTGGTGATCGGTGAGCTTGTGGTAAGTGACGTAGAGCCCACAGCCTTCCTGCGGGCACTCCACCCTCACCGAGGAGAGGACGGCATCCACCGCCGTGTTCCGCACGTTGAAGCCACAGCCGCGCTCGCACTTCTGGCACTGCCGCTGGTTCCCGGGGCGCTCGACGCGACAGTCCGCGCAAGCCAGGTGCCCTCCCTTGCACTGCACAAATCAATCGAACAACACATCAATCAAGAAACCTGCACCTTGCTCGATCAGCCGAATGGACGAGGTGTATTCGAACCTCATACACTGGAGGCTTCAAGGGGCGGAGGCACAAGGGGCAGTGGAGCAAGCTGAGGTCCATCGAGACCATAGAGAGCTCCATCGTCGGGTCTTGTTCCGTCTGCATGATCTCGCCCTCCTCGTGCACAACCATCTCTCGCTTTATTAGGGCCGGGGCATTACAAAGCTTTACCGTCACATATTCATACTACTTCAAGGTGCATTAAATCAACACATGCAAGTATCAAAAGGAGAGTCACGACATGCATGCATGCGTTTTAATTAATGCATCGGTAAACGAAAATTATTGAAATATATCAAGTGGAGTGCTTTGATGTGTCGCGTCAACTCATACAAGACCGAGAATTTTGATTACTACAACGCCCTCTCGCCTTAACCGCACCTGCCTTTGGCTGCATGACAGGTGGGCCACCGACCTGTTGGGCCCACCTGTCATGGACGCAAAGGCAGGAGCAGTAAGTCAATGAAGCTGCACCCCTCCCTGGCCCATGAGTGTGGTGGCTGGCAGGACCAGGAGAAGCTTTCGTTTGCTACACGCTCTCCCTCCCGTACGCGGTGGACATGCAGCAGTTCAATCGGTGTTAGATGGCCAGAAGCATACTATAGTACTCCTCCACTGCAGTAGTACTCCATCATTTTGTTTGACTTCCCGAAGAGGCGAAGAGCCAAGCGCAGCCCGGACGCTCGTGTGGCAGTTTCATGTGTACAGTAGTCTAGGATAGCGTGTACCATGCCTGTAAGCTTAAAATCGTTGGGGTCGGCTCCATGCTATATTTTTTGATTAAAATTATCTTCTGGCCCTACCTGTCATCCTGGTGATTCTAGTTTGCACGCTCATCTGGTCAAGATAGGAATATATATTTTAATTTGTGGTGGGTAAATGTTAGAGGTTGCAGCAAATGGAGTATTGTACACTGCGGGTCTTTTAGCCAAGTTTAGAGGCAACCATGTGGGGCCAGTGCTATGATGTGTCGCGTCAACTCGTACAACGAGGAGAAGCTTGATTTTACTACTACACGCCTTCTCCCTCGCCCATGCGCGCGGTGGCTCGCAGATGAGGACACGCTTTTGCTTATACTCCCTTCTTACCAGTTTATAGGGCTCACATCTGAAATCCCACCAACCAAGGTAAATGTCTATTGGGTGAGGTGAATTGAGCTTATGTGAAAAATGCCCAATTACAGCATCCTGGTATTAAATCTCAGCCTGTTAAATTGCCAATGCAATTAACTACAGCGCCCCAAGCCCGCATGCGTCCCATTCTCTCTCTCATCCAGATGGCGCATGCACTGGTCAGTCTTCATTTTTTTATCTCGTTTTAATGTCCAGTTTGCTGCATGCATGAAGCTGAGGGAAGAAAGGAGCAACGACTTGGCTCTGTGATTAATTTTCTTTTGAAAATGGTACCAGGGAATTAAATGCAACACAGCAATAGAAAAGACCTCAGAGCTTTAACCAAGCTATTCTCAAAACAAGCCTTATAAAACGGAAATCTGAAGATTTTGAGTTGAGCCTTATAAACCGGTAAGGAGGGAGTATAGTACTACAACAAGCTATCCCTCCCGCTCGTGGTGGACGGACATGCAACAGTGGATTCGATATTGTAGAAGCATTAGTAGTAACATCATTGTTCGTCTTCTTGAAGAGGCGAAGAGCCAAGTGCAACCCGAACGTGGCAGTTGCGAACCTTGGAGCACTCATATAGCCAGGCTCTTGCATGAGACAAAATTGCTATGTGAGCCCACTATTGTAGTAAGTACTTGCTAGTATAGCCCTGTAAACTAGAAAGGAGTATTTGCCTTTCTAGAGATTTCAACAAGTGACTAGACTACACCGAGACGGAGTACTACATATGGAGCAAAATGAGTGAATCTACAGCATAAATAAATGCGTACTAGTTCTCTCGTTTTCCTCTCGGCCTTGGTCGCGGTGCACAATATTGAGTATACTAGTACTATCATCTTGAAATTTACGAAGTCACCATAGGCACCTCGTCGTCGACGGGAACGTCACCTGACACGCAATAGACGCGAGCGGCAGTCGCCTCCATAGGTGCTTGAATGCCAAGGAGGGAGAGGGTAGCGGTTCCCGAGACGTTGAACGGTCAATGATGCATCCTCAAATTACTCTACATGCAGAGGGAATTAATTGGAGAAGCAGAATAGAGCCAGCACGATGTGAATGCAACAGAGTTTGGATTCTCATATAAAGGCGCCCGACCACTCCAATCGATCTACTCCTTAGTCTCTGTGCAACACTGCTCACTCCAATCCAAGACCAAGTGACTAGAAGCCAAAAGCACCTATGGAGGCGATGGACGCGAGCGGCAGTCGGCTGTGCCAAATCATCCAAGGCACCGGCCTGCGGCCCCGCACCGTGTAGCGTTTCCAGACAGTGCTGGCGACCGCCGGTGTCGTAGCCCTCGCCGATGCCGGCTTCGCCTCTTGCATGGATGACATGATGGTCAACTCCATCCGCAAGTTCGCCGCCGTCAAGAAGCGCGCGGACAACCTTGCCGTACTGCTCCAGCCCGCGTGCCCAGGCTCCTCATTGCCTGCCACCCTCATCGGCCTCCATGGTGACGAACTCTTTCAAGCCCTGGTGGCCCTGCAGTTGCCGGAGGTCGCGATGAAGAATGTGCACCTCGAGGCCGCGCTCGTCGCGCAGCGCCTCGCCATGCAAGAAACCGTCGACCTGCACATCCACGTCTACGAGGAAATCGTCTACATAGGCCACTACAAGGCCAGCGAGGACAGAAAGACGTTGGCCTTCTTCCAGTGGCTGGAATCTTTGGACGCCATTGTTCAGAAGCACGTCGACCTGGCCACGAAAGCCGCTGCTATTTAGCCGCCGTTCGATCCATCTCTTCTTCTTGCCTCCTGTAACCAGCACTGCATCGCCTCGTGGCCTTAATGTTTTATTAGTATAGGAGTATATGTCATTTTTATTCCAGTAGTAACATTTTCACTGTGAGGTGGGGCCGCAGTTGAGCAAACCGACCATCGGCAAATCCCCACCCCGCCCACCGGGCGTCGGCTGAGTTTAGAACTACTAGAAGAGAGAAACGAGGGAGAAGAACTAGCTGTAGCACAGACGTTGTTGTCAGATGGGACTCGCGTTGATAGAATAGGAGTACTGAGCACTCGTACCTCTTTTTTTAGGGAAAAAGCAGTCGTATGTCTAGTACTACCACTAGTTGGGTGCGTGCAACCTATACCTGTCATCACTTTAGGTCTCCTTTTCGAACCGCATCTACGCTTCACCGTACATATTTTTTCACGCATTTATCCTCCTATATGTACTCCTAGGCTATTTCCACGTGCACCCTTTCGCCGACATGTGGGACATAGAGCATCTGGGTCGTAGTGCATGCACGACTCGGAGCATATGCCGGGGCACTTTACATTTCAGACCTCACGAATTACATGCAAACCCCCCGCGGAAAAAATAAATAAATGAATGAATTACTACATGAAACCAGATTATTTTCGTAGAAACCGGAGCACGTTCATTAAATTTTGGACATAACACATTTATAAAAAACTACCGGACCTAAACTAGTCTAAGGGCCTCTTTGATTCGCAGGATACTGAAAACATATAAATGGGGAAAGTATGATGGCGATGAACCGAGATGAGGAGAACTCTACTAACTCAGTTAGAGGTTAGACTTAGATTCTAACCCTGAACTAACTCTAAACCAAAGAGGTCTATGGATGGCAGGGTTAGATTGACAATAAATGTTCTTTCTCAATCACTGCGCAACACTGCTCACTCCAATCCAAGATCAAGTGACCAGAAGCCAGAAGCACCTAGGGAGGTGATGGTCGTGAGCAGCAGTCGGCTGTGCCAAATCATCCAAGGCGCCGGCCTGCGGCCCCGCACCGCGCAGCGTTTCCAGACAGTGCTGGCGACCGCCGGCGTCGTAGCCCTCGCCGACGCCGGCTTCGCCTCTTGCATGGACGACATGATGGTCAACTCCATCCGCAAGTTCGCCGCCGTCAAGAAGCGTGTAGCGAAAGCTCCTACTAGTCTTGCCAGCCACCACGCTCATGCGCGAGGGGGGGGCATTGTAGTAATCAAACTTCTCGGTCTTGTACGAGTTGACGCGACACATCAAAGCACTGCACTCGATATAAGTGTTTTTACACATTTCAAATGGACTACTACATACGGATGTATGTAGACATATTTTGCTTCGTATGTAGTCACTTGTTGCAATCTCTAAAAAGACTTATATTTGGAAACGGAGGGAGTACAATGCATGCATGCATGCCGTGACCTCCCTTTTGATACTTGCATGTGTTGATTTGATGCACCTTGCCAAATTTTGACTATAAATATAACTAACCAAATTTTCATGCATGTCACAAAAAATTACGGGGCTGTTTGGATTGTGACTATGTTTGTCTTATGTTGCCACATTATTTTTCCCACACTTGCCTAACTTGAGTTGCTCAAATTGTTAGACACACTTTGGCTTGCCTAAGGGAATCTTGCCACACTTTTTGTGTCTATGACATGTGGGGTTCACTGCTAATAAAAAAATTCTTGTCTTAGGTGTGGCGAATAAAAAAAGACTTATATTTAGGAATGGAGGGAGTAGAAAATATAAATAATAATGCATGTTGGGGCAACCCACATTTCCAATAATTTTAGCCATGGACTTGTTCACAATTTTTACGAGGGGGTGGTTGTTCATTTAATGGAGGGACTTGTACCAGACTTGAACGATACAAAGTGTGACCTGGCACCCTAAAACAAAGTGCGACCTGGCACACCGTAACACCACTTGGAACAAGCGGGTAGCTATCTCAAAAAACAATCAACCACTAAAAAAACGGCGACCTGGCACGTACTCCCTCCATTTCTTTTTAGTCCGCATATAAGGTTTGGTAAAAGTCAAGCTTTGTAGAGTTTGACTAACTTTATATTAAAAAATATAAACATTCACAATATGAAATCAATATTATCAGATGCACCATGAAACGTATTTTCATACTATATAGTTTTAGCATTGTAGATATTTATTTATTTTATATAAATTTGGTCAAACTTTGTGTAGTTTGACTTTGACCAAATCTTATGTGCGGAGTAAGAAGAAACGGAGGGAGTAGTACACAATTGTAAATGATTGTTTTGATGGAGTGAGAAAGGAAAACTACCCCACTACGTATATATAGGCCGGAGCCTCCGCGCTTGCTTGCTAGGGTTGCTCTATTCACACACTCTCATCCTCTCCAGATCTAAACAAGATAGGGGTGGTAACACTGTCTTTCTCCCTTCAAAAAACATTGTCTTTCTATCCTCACCACTGGTTACAGATCCGGACGTATCCCCCTCTGCCGGTGAAGGGGAGGAGGAGCAGCGTTTAGGCCGTAGTCGACAGCAAGGGAGGAGACCCACTGCCGGCTGCACTGTTATCTCTGGCCGAGCGCCGGCGCGAGAGGTCCTCCGATCCCTTCGTCGTTGCCCTAGTGTGGGCGGATCCGGCCTCCCACCGCCCACCTATCCACATCCCAACGACCTTCAGGTATATCTTCCTTCGAAACCTCCTTAGCTCTACTTCCCCAGCTCGCTACGTCGCTGCATATGCATCATTTTCTACCTCTCAGCCCCTCTCGATCGGATGGTCCAACATCACCTATTTTTTTCTATTGTGAGAGGTAAAGCTACTTCATGGAGTCGAATCTTGTACTTGGTTCAAACAAGAAATAAAGTGGGGGTGGGGGAATTTAGTATTTAGTACATCAGACTTGGTACAAACAGGAAGGAAAGGGGGTGAAAGTAGTACAGACTGGTCATCCAACCGGTCTCTTGGTCGAAAAGGAAAATATAGGGGTAACGCTGTACACAGTGGTATGACCAGGACTAGATTTGCTATCCACACATAGGAGTAGGTGGCTAAAGTGAACAAAAATGGGACCAACCCAGATATGTTTCTTCGATGTTTGTTTCTCGGGGCAACAAACTATGAATCACCACTTTATGCCCCTGTTTAGGTACATGGTGCTGGACTGCTGGTGCACCCACTGTCCCATGCCCTTATACCAAATATTTAGATGTTCTTAAT
Organism: Aegilops tauschii subsp. strangulata; assembly: GCF_002575655.3. Taxonomy (NCBI): domain Eukaryota; kingdom Viridiplantae; phylum Streptophyta; class Magnoliopsida; order Poales; family Poaceae; genus Aegilops; species Aegilops tauschii. The sequence goes on along the minus strand of NC_053037.3, from coordinate 316,297,533 downwards.
CTAATGCCCCTGGTAAAAATGAAGCCATGCCACTGTTATAAGCCATGACAAGTTTAGCCAGATGTTCCTGTAATTGTTTGAGACTCTGACTGTTTCCTCTGTAGCTTTTTGTGCAAACAGGGATATCCATTTCACCTGGTTGCTGTTGTGACCTTTTGGTGCACTGCACAAAACTCTTCTTAAAAGAAGTGACTTTTGTGATGTTTAACTGGAATGTCAGAATGGAACAGTTGGTTCATTTCGGTGGAACTGCACAAAGGGAGATCTGTGTTCCAATCCTCATCATCCATATTGGCACCATAAACTTCCTTTAGGTAAGAATGATATTTAATGCATGTGTTCATCTCTATTTTGCGACTGCCATGAGAAAATAATTTTAATTTTTACTAGTACACTTGTACTCCCTCACTGACAAAACCAATTCTGAAATACAAGGCTAATCATGTACTTGGTTTCACCAACTGGTGAGGAGACTGAGAAACAGAGCATGAAGAGGAAGAAGAAGAAGAGTAAACAGTGCCAAGGCGATCTTGCTGAAGCCAGAGGCCTCAGTCGAGGCCATTCAAGGGCTCCAGCAAGGACTAACTTACATGTGAGATGATCCTCCAGGGAGCCCTTCCACTTCTGCTGTCTCACTTAATTAATTAGGAGTACTTAAGTACCACTAATTTATTGCTACCTAATTTTCCTGTCGAAGTTAAACAAATCTTTAGTAGCACCCTATGCTGAATCATGAACGTGTGTATGTTTGTCTATGAGGTGAATCATGTGGTGGAGCAGGGAGGGAATGCTAACTTTTCCCATTAAGATAATGAGCATGCTTCTATTTGTTAGTGTATGTTTCATCAACTAGTCCCACTATTACAGTAATCTCACTCTCTCAATATATGTGCCAACAGGGATGCTCGATTTTGGTGGAACTGCACACAAACTTTGGGTGCTTCATTGCCTCGACAGCTTCCTTCCTTTCCTGTTAGTCACTAATCTCGGCTTGCATTCTTCCTTTGCTGTCAGTCGCTTGGCTTATCTCGGCTTCCAGTCAAAGGAAATAGTAATTGATATGCTACCTCACACAGGTTGGTACTGGTCTTTATCATGATTATTGTGCTTGTCATATGTATTGGTAATTTGGTATTGTGCTACTGTTTACCGATTTCATAAAGGAGTACCTTGGAGCCTGAATTCGCAGGCAAATCATTACATCAGGTGATTTCAGTAGAACTGCACAAAAGATCAGATGGACAGGTACTTATGCTGCTGCTATGTACTCCAAAGTTCGCTCAGACAAGCATCGATGTTGACAAGAAGAAGTGTCGATATTCATTCGAGTATCAACCGGCGTCAACCAATTGTCAAACTCCAAGTATTAGGAGAGTGAACGCCAAAAATATTGCTTGGCGCATAGCCCAGAAAAACGCAGTCTAGTCTTTGGTCCCAACTTGTGCCTTTTGGTTATCTGCACATATGGTAGCGAACTGTATGGCGTGGAGTCTAAAGATTCCAGACAAGTTGGTTGACGCGTATATTCATCTGGCACTTAATCAGTTTGCACGCCAGGGATGCTCCATTTCAGTTGAACTGCACAAAAAATTTGGGTGGTTCATTTTCTCAACCGCCTCCTTTCTCGTCTTCAATGTAGAATTTTGACGAGATACAGGACCAAGATGAGCCAGTAAACTAGTTGGATGAAAGTAGTGGCCAAGTTGCTCAAACCTCCCTCGGCACGAGGCCACTATTTGAGGATAAACCTACAAGCAAAGTTCAGATTGTCTATGCTGCCTCTTATGTACTCGAAAGTTTACTCGTAGAAGCATTAATTTTAGCAAGAAGTACCTCCGACTGAACACCATTTACCTGTATGCAATGTAGAATTTTGGCGAGCTACAGGATCAAGATGAGCCAGTAAACTAGTTGGATGAAAGTAGTGTCCAAGTTGCTCAAACCTCCCTCGGCACGAGGCAACTATTTGAGGATAAACCTACAAGCAAAGTTCAGATTGTCTGTGTTGCCTCTTATGTACTCGAAAGTTTACTCGTACAAGCATTAATTTTAGCAAGAAGTACCTCTGACTAAACACCATTTACCAGTCTGTACCCTAGGTAATTAAAGTTCGTCCATGGATCATATTGGCTGTGATCTCAATCATTTGGATGCATAAACATACTGAACATGTGTATATCTGAATCTTTTTGTGAATTATCTATGAATATTGTTGTGTGATCTATCAATCATTTGGATCCATAGACATGCTGAACTTGTGTATATATGAATCTTTTGAGTTGTTGATAGTGAATGTTGGCTATGAATATGAACGTGTCCTGTGAACCTGAGTTTGATACGAATGTTTACCTTTTCTGTTGTGCTTGTGTGTGAACTTGTTAGTATGCCTACTGTGGGGTATGTGACGTGTGGGTGTCAACGGCACACCTTCTTCCCGAGAAGAATTGCACCTGCTTTGTTAGGGTAGCAACGGCGCATCAGCTCTTTTTAATCTTTTTGCTCTGTCCTTCCCCCTCCCCCGCTCAACCCCTACCGTAACGTTTTCGGCCTCAAAACAAACATAGTACTGCGTTGTTTTGGGGGCTTGATGAAAAATAGAGTGCTGGTTTCTGTAGGTTGGCCCGCCCAGCAAATGGGCTGCTGGTCCACCACGGACTGGGAGGCTAAAAATAAAAGTTGTATGGTGTAGAGGCAAGTAAAAAAACGCCATCGAGAGCCATCCACTGAAGAAGAAAAAATCTCTCCTGATGTGCTTCTTCAGTCGTGCCGCCGGCCCCCTCTATAATCCAGTTCGCTCGGGGATCTGGTATCATTTTTTTCCAGAGGGCGAACAAGTATCAGCTAGGCCTAGGTTTTGTATTATAACATGCGTAGCCCATGACATACGGGTGACAGTGGTTTCAACTTATTTTTTGAGGTCCATACCGGCCTATGGGCTTTTTCTTAAAGATCGGCAGCCCAATGTATTTTTTTAACCACATTATATATATTTATATTATTACTATTATCGTATATTTTATAGAGACTTATATATAGATTATGAAAACATCCCAGGTGTTATTAACTTATAAAAGTAAATGTTTAACAGAAGTTGGCAAGGAAAATCCTGGTTGTTTTTGAATCACAGGCAAGGAAAATCCTTGTGATTGCGTACAAAAGCTTGCGAAGATTTTAAGGACCAATGTAATAATAACGCGCTCATTTTTATTTTGAGCAATAACTTGCTAATTTGTTAATTATGTATATAAAAAATGTGCCTCTTCGGTTTATTTTTTATATTAATTGCTCCTTTTAACATAACATTATATATATAACGAGCCCAGCTAATTCGTGTATTTTAAGGAAGTGCAAATGGGCTGGGATTTCTTAGATAATATAAATGGGCCGCATTGACGCGAAATTATTTGTTCACCCAGCCCAGCAAATGTACTGTACATTCTAGAAAACATGGGTTAAATATATGCCACATTTTTGCAGGCTGACATGTGGGCCAACAGGTCGAAGCCTACGCAGGGTGTTGTCAACTTGGTCGGCATGCACCTTCAGTCTCTCGTCTTCTTCCTCCAGTGTCGCCGGGACCGCCTGGTCCGGCCTTCGGCGGCTAGCGGCTCTGCTTAGCACGCATCGCAGCGAAGCGCTACCCCACCGCCGGCCAGGCTATCCCTCCACCCCTCCACACCTCCTGTTATTCTCCATCGACTGCAGCCCCACGCCGCACCAGAACCAGTTATAACCCTTCTCCTCCACTCAATTTGCGACTCCACTGCCGCGTCTTCCCATCTCCGAGTCATTCCCATCCGGGGCTTCGCCGTCGTCCACCGCCTCGCTGCGCTCGGTGCGGCATGGTCAACAAACGAGAGTCATCGGAAGAGGACTGTACGTGGAGAGCCTGACGGCTGGGACCCACGAGGTCCATGGTTGCACACAAGGAAAGTTCCTCCTTATTAAGCTGAAAAAAATGTTTCCTCCACCTGACAGCTGGGACCCACCGGCTATATCTTCGCACGGAAGGAAGTGCCTCCTTGTTATGCGAAAAAATTATTCCTCCCGTTGACAGCTGGGACCCGTCAGATTTGGTGGCTGACTTGTGGGCCTACTAAGCGGACGTGTACGCAGGGCTTTGTCAACTTAATCAACAAATGATTCTAGCAGCTGGACCATTGGATGTTAATCCAACAGCCGTGCTCCTTCATCAACCTCTGTTCTTGCTCCTGTCTCCCGTGGGCGGCACCGCGGTTGTGCTGCTGCGCACCCAAACCAGTCAAGTTTCCCACTCCTCTCCATCTGCGACTCCACTGCCCCATCTTCCCCATCTCTGGGTCGTTCCAGTCTGGGGCCTCGCCGTCGTTCACCGGCATTTGGTGCGCTCGGCACGGTATGGTCAACGTGGTCAACAACCGAGAGTCATCGGAACATGACTGTACGTGAGAGGCTGACAGTGGGGACAGACCACGCCCATGGACGCATGCATGCAACGGAACGCGGCGTGGTGAACGTGGTCAAGGAACGACTTCCATCGGAAGTGTACTGTACGTGGAGAGGCTGACAGCTGGGTCCACAGCCGCAGCAAAGAAGTGCCTCCTTATTACGCGGAAAATAATGATTCATCCACCTAACAGCAGGGACCCACCGGACGGGCCACCGTATTTTGCAAAAAAACATTTCCCCCCTGACTGCTGGGACCCACCGGACGGGTCACCGTATTTCACGAAAAAAAGTCCCCCCCCCCCCCCGCTGTCAGCTCGGACCCACCGTATGTGCCTCCTTATTACGCACACAAAAATGAATACTCCCCCTGCTAGTTGGGACCCACCTTGGTGGGTGGCTGACTTGTGGGTCTACTAAGTTGACGGGGACGGAGTACTTTGTCAACTTAGTCAATATGAACGATTCTAGCTCCAGTGACCGTACGATGTCCATCCAACGGCCGTAGTGCTTCTTCAACCTCTGGTCTTGTTGCTCCAGTCGCCCAAAGCAGCGCCGGTCGTGCCGCATGCTCCTACCTCCCGTGGCCGGCTGTGCTGCCGCAGAGGCCTCACCGCCCCCTACTATTCCCACCGCTGGCCAGGCCATCGCTATACTCACCCACACCCCCTGTTATTCTGCGGCGACGGCAGCCTCACACCACAGCGAACCAGTGAATCCTCGTACTCCTCTACGCGTGGGCATCCACTGCCGCGTCTTCCCCGGCTCCGCTTCGTCGCCTTCCTAGGCCTCGCCGTCGTCCACCGCCCTGGTGCTCTCGGTGCGGCGTGGTCAACGTGGTCAAGGAATGGCTTCCATCGGACGTGGACTGTACGTGGAGAGGCTGACACCTGGGTCCACGGCCGCAGCAAGGAAGTGCCTCCTTATTACACGCAAAATAATTATTCCTCCACCTGACAGCGGGGACCCACCGGACGGGCCACCGTATTTCGCGAAAAAACATGTCCCCTGACTGCTGGGACCCACCAGCTACATCTTCGCACGCAAGGAAGTGCGTCCGAAAAAAAATGATTCGTCCCCCTGACTGCTGGGACCCACCAGCTACATCTTCGTAGGCAAGGAAGTGCCTGACAGTCGAGACCCACCTGGTCGAAGCGTACGTAGCATTGTCATTCTGGTCACGAATGTGTACGTACATACTGGTCGTTGTAGAGGCGCGCACGTGTCATAGTAGAGGCGCACACGTAGCATGTACACGTACGTACAGCGGCCAGGGTCCAAGAAAGAAAATACGGCCACGTACGTACATACGGGCAGGGTCTCGAATGCCTACTCGCGCATACGTATGGCCAGGGCTGGTGTACATGTCTGGGTCGAAACGGAGAAACTGCGTCGTCATCGTGTTCATGGGGAGCCAACCGGCTGGGTCGGAACGGAATGCGTCGTCGTGTTCATCGGGAGGGCTTGGACGGAATAGCCGATGGAAACGAGGCCTAGCGTACCGCAGAACGGAGGAAACGGCCTTGTGTTCGACCGGCCACATTCGAAACGGGATCCTGTTCATCGGGAGGGGTCTGGCGTACCGCAAAACGGAGGAAACGGACCTCCTACGGTCGAAACGGGGGTCCTGTTGATCGGGAGGGGTGTGGCGTACCGCAAAACGAAGGAAACAGACTTGTGTTGGAGCGCTACGGTCGAAACGGGGGTCCTGTTCATCGGGAGGGGTGTGGCGTACCGCAAAACGGGACTCCACGGGATACTATTCATCTCCACCGTCGACCCCCTCCAACCTCCACGGGCTACAGTTCATCCACCATCGACCTCCTCCAGCCTCCACCTGCGACTGTTCATCCACGGGCTCCTATTCATCCAGCCTCCACCACGCGCTACTCCACCGGCTACTGTTCAACCAGCCCTCTCCACGGGATCCTGTTCAACCACCCTTCCACGGGATCCTATTCATCCTGCCCTCCACGGGATGGTCCTGTTCATCCTGCCCACCACGGGGTCCTGTTCATCCAGCCCCAACCGGCTCGATCGCTCGGGGTACTGTTCATCCAGAGGCAATACCAGGGGGTCCTGTTCATCCACCCCCACCGGGAACTGTTCATCCAAACCCCCTGCAGCGCTCACTGTTCATCGAGAGGCAGCATCGATCGGCTTCAGTTAGCAGCAGTAGCAAAGGAATCGCTCGATTGGGTTCAGTTAACAGCCATCGATCGATCGCTCGGGTTCAGTAACGCGTAGCCTGCAGTGCACTCGCTCGGGTTCAGTTAGAGCCCAATGCCTCGCACACACGCGTGTATGTACGAGAGAAACGCGCATCGCTCAGCCCCCGACCACCCACCGTAACCGGGGACTCCCCGATATTTTCCGCGCCCTCGCTTCTACCACGGGTTTTTCCGTCATGGACGGCCCAAAGAATGTCATGCAACTGCGTCTCTGGCCCACCCAAGACGAAAAGCCCATTTTCTGTCATGATTTTTTGTCATAGAAGTAGGACCCCACCACATCTATGATGATACCGGGTTTTGTCACAATTATCGTCATAGAAGTGTCATAAGTATGACAGAAAAGATTTTCGTTCGGCCAAAAATGTCACGGATGTGTCTTTTTTTTGTAGTGAGTATTAAGTTCATAAGAACAGGGTAATGCATTAGGCAAGATGACATGATGTAGAGGGATAAACTCAGGCAATATGATATAAACCCCATCTTTTTATCCTCGATGGCAACAATACAATACGTGCCTTGCTGCCCCTGCTGTCACTGGGAAAGGACACCGCAAGATTGAACCCAAAGCTAAGCACTTCTCCCATTGCAAGAAAGATTGCAAGAAAGATCAATCTAGTAGGCCAAACCAAACTGATAATTCGAAGAGACTTGCAAAGATATCAAATCATGCATATAAGAATTCAAGAGAAGAACCAAATATTGTTCATAAATAATCTTGATCATAAACCCACAATTCATCGAATCTCGACAAACACACCACAAAAAGTATTACATCGAATAGATCTCCAAGAGAATCGAGGAGAACTTTGTATTGAGATCCAAAGAGAGAGAAGAAGCCCTCTAGCTAATAACTATGGACCCGAAGGTCTATGGTAAACTACTCACACATCATCGGAGAGGCTATGGCGTTGATGTAGAAGCCCTCCGTGATCGATTCCCCCTCCGGCGGAGCACCGGAAAAGGCCCCAAGATGGGATCTCATGGGTACATAAGGTTGCGGCGGTGGAAATAGGGTTTCGTGGTGCCCCTGGATGTTTTCGGGGTATATGAGTATATATAGGAGAAAGAAGTAGGTCGGTGGAGCTACAAGGGGCCCACGAGGGTGGGGGGCGCGCCTACCCCTGGGCACGCCCTCCTACCTCGTGGCCGCCTCGTTGCTTCCTTGACGTCCACTCCAAGTCTCCTGGATTGCGTTTCTTCCAAAAACGATCCTCGCGAAGGTTTCATTCCGTTTGGATTCCGTTTGATATTCCTTTTCTGCGAAACACTGAAATAGGCAAAAACACAGCAATTTGCACTGGGCCTTTGGTTAGTAGGTTAGTCCCAAAAATAATATAAAAGTGCATAATAAAGCCCATTAAACATCCAAAACAGATAATATAATAGCATGGAACAAACAAAAATTATAGATATGTTGGAGACGTATCACCCGCGAAGAAGAGCTCGTCCATGGAGTTGATTGCTTTTTTATTTTGATGTAAGGGTCTCCTTGTAAAATCCCCCATCTAACGCTGTTTCGACAGAGCCGTTACGCCATGTCGGCAAAATCTTGACCCACCTCTGATAAACGTACTTAAAACACTCTAATCCGCGGATCAGTGATTTTTGCAAAACAATTACCGTAGAGGTGGTGTTTTCTACCAAAAAATTACAGCATAGTGTTTTCTGCAACTTAACCTTCAAAGTGGTGGTTTTGTGCAATTTACTTCATCCATACCAAATTAGACTAGTAGGGTAGATAGAAGAAAATAGAAAAAAACATTATGAGATATAGCGACTTCATGTTTGCCCACAGGCTCCGCAACGTTAAGAAAAATGAAGCATCATTCAAAATCGTTTGGTAGGTTGAACATAATGATAATTACCTTGCTAAAGTTGCTCCGGCGTCATCTGAACTCCACTAACATTCCCTCCTCATAAAAAAACCCAAAGCAGTACCAGACCACTCGCACTCAAATCATATCTTCCTAAGCCGAGTGAATAGCATAAAACTACCACTTTTCGCGTTAGGATTCCAAAAAACCACAAGATTTTTGTTTGTGACTGATACCTACCACTTTTCGCGTCTATTGACTCAAAAACCCCAAATTGCCAGTTGCTAGCGTTTTAAACCATTTTCTGATGGTCCGGGCCTGCCTGTCAGGCCATGTCAGCACCGCATTTGACGGCGAGGCCGTTAACGACCGTTACTCCGACACGTGCGGTCGGACCGCACCTGCTCGCTGCCCTTTCTCTCTCTGTCGGCAGCTCACTCTCGCTCCTCCTTTCCCCCATGCTCTCTGTCTCTCTCTGTCTCTCCCGACGATGGTGGCGGTAAAGAAGAAGGACGACGGCGAGCCTTTGGGCCTTGGGGCTACCACCGACGGCGAGGGAGGTGCTCACTCCAAGGTCAACAATTGGCTAGGCAGCGCAAGTTTCCTGACCCAGCACTCGCCTGGGCCACCGACGTAGGAGGTCCAGATCTCGTCGGCGTTCCACACGACCAGGGCAGTGGCCAGATGCATCCACGCGGATCCAGAAGGAGGGCACTAGTGGAGCTCCTCACTTGGTGGCGTGGACTAAGTTATGAATTTTTTTAATACCTTTCTTAGTATATTTATGAACTAGGGTTAGGATCTGTTTCATAGACTGTTCACGAATTAGTTTCCTTGGTAGATTATTATGTATACATTGCAAGCAATATATGAATTAGGGTTTAGGATTTGATATGTGCAGGTTTGGATTTGTTCACTGAAACTGTTTAAATATGTTGTGGAAGTAAAACTGTTGCATACTATTGAACTTCAAAATCTGAATGTTTCTTTCATTTTTTGCTTATAGTTTGGATGCTGAAGTATAGGAATTGAGGCTGCATTTTCAGGGTAGAGACAATATAGAAAGGAATTTTTCCTTATCAGAAATGAATTACATGTTATTGTTAGCACTGGTTGAACTTGAGGGCTATGGGTTCGATGCCTATTTGTCATATGTTAAGAATGAGGGTAAGGGGCTGGAGGGGATTGAGGTTTGGACAGTGATGAAAAGGTGGAGTAGATGCTAGAATTGTTTGCTGAGAAGAAAGTACTGAACATAACAATGAGAGAGGCTAGTGATCCAAATCCAAGAGATGCAAACATGGACCACACCTTGCTTGAAGAGCAGATTCCAATTACTCAAGTTGGTGAGCCCATTGTTTATAGTGTTTCCCAATAAGGTGTCCTTGTCCCTGCCTAAAATTCTTCACAGCCTCTAGTTGTGCCTGTTGAACCATATCTTAACACACAACAAAGCTGTAAGTTGAACAAGGGAAAAGAGGCACTAGAAAATGAAAATATTGAAGCAGAAGAGCAAGATGAAGATGAGTTGGACAAATCCTCTTCGGATTTTGAGTTCTACAGGGGTGATTATAGAGGGAAGAAAATTTCATACAAGTCTTGGGTTAGGGGAGAAGATGAAGGTGGTGAAGGAACAAGTCAACACTATAGGGAAGAGGAAGAGATGGCTGATTAGTATTTTGGGGCTGCTTCTGAAGCCTTAGAGTTTTGGCAGGAGGAAAATGCTTCTGAAGAAGATGATGCAGAAGAAGCTTCAGATCATTTGCAAAGTGTGGCACAGAAATTGAAACCTGTGAGAAAACAAGGCCCAACAAGCAGAGCACACAGTGAGCCAGATCACATAAAGTTTGAAGATTTTGTGCTAGAAGCTGATGAGTACTGCTTTCCAGGTGATGAAGGCATTTCTGATGAAGAAGATGATGCACCTAGATTGCCTTGTGGCAGGAAGAGAAAATTGAAGAAGAAGAAGGAGAGAATATGGTATGATTCCTCTAGGCCTGATGCACATGAACAGTTTAGGATTCATTTGTGGTTTCTAAATGTGGTAGAGTTCAGAGAAGCATTGAGAAACTACCATGTTAGGACACTGAGGAACTTTGAGTACCATAGGAATGATCCAAGTAGGATCATAGCTTGGTGCTCAGATAGAAAGCATGGTTGTGAGTTTTATATTACTGCTTCTAAGATTACCCATGAGGCAACCTTTAGCATCAAGAAGATGAATCTTGATCACACCTGTGGAGCAAGTGGAGGAAACACAAAGGTTACCATGAAGTGGGTTGCAAAGGCTGTTGAGGATACTGTAAGATCCAATCCTGGTGCAGGTGTTGAGACTATACTGAGTTATACAAAAAAGAAATTTGGAGTACATGTTCCAAAGAGTTTGGCCTACAGGGCAAGGAGGAAAGCAGTTGATGTTGTGCAAGGGGATCACAAGATACAGTACTACAGATTAAGAGACTATCTGCAGTGTGTTCTCAAAACAAACCCTGGTAGTAGGTGTGTTGTCACAACAAAGGAATTTGAACTCAACCCAGCACCTACCCCAAGGTTCCATTACATGTTTTACTGTCTGTTTGCTTGTAAGGAGGGGTCCTAAATGGCCGCAGGCCTTTCATAGGTAAAACTTGTCTGTATACTGCTTAAATAGTAATTGCATAACAGTTGCTGCTTATTAATGGCTTAAAATGCAGGGCTTGATGGATGCTTCATCAAACTAAGCATTGGGCAGCAAATCCTGGCAGCAACAGGGAGGGATGGCAACAACAACATTTTCCCTATTGCATTTGGTGTTGTTGACAAGGAAGAGACAGATAGTTGGACTTGGTTTCTTACGCAGTTGAGGACAGTAATTGGTAGTGCCAACAAGTTTGGAACCTACACAATTATGTCAGACAGGCAAAAGGTACAACTACTTCATGATTTCACTACTTTTTCTTGCACTATGTAATGCTTTCACTACTTACTTCACTAGTTATTAATACAAAATCACCTAGCAACTAACTCCATTAGTAAAAAGGGTTTGCTCATTGGAATCAATGATGTATTTCCTGATTCCCCTCAAAGATTTTGTTTAAGACACATATATGCCAACTTCCAATCAGCTGGGTTTAGAGGGGATGAATTGAAAAAAACATCTAGACCAGGTTGCATGTTCTTTCACAAAGCATGGGCATGGAAGCCTTGAAGAAAGAGAGTGAGGAGGCATGGAAGTGGTTGTCAAAACATACCAGTCCATACTTGGGCCAGGCATAGAATGGATACTATCTGCAAGACAGACCTTGTTAAAAACAATCTTGGTGAAGTTTTCAACAAGATGATTCTGGATGTTAGGAACAAGCCCATCAGGACAATACTTGAAGGAATAAGGACGAAACTCATGATCAAGTTTTAGAAGATTAAGGGGAAGACAGAGACATGTAGGTGGGATATCACACCCACATACCCTGAGATGTTGGAGGAGGCCAAGAAGTGGGCAAAATACTGTGATGCATACATGGCTGGACCAAGCATTTGGCAAGTAACAAGTAGTTCAGAAAGGACCTACAGTGTAAACCTAAACAACCACACTTGTGACTGTAGGAGGTGGGATATGACAGCTGTTCCATGTAGTCATGTTGTAGCAGCAACGCAGAAGGTGAAGCTGTCAGCATTCTCCAAACCAGGGTACCCTGACTTGCCTGCCTGCGGCCCAGGGCGTGGCTCCATCGGCAGCCTGGTATGGCCCATCTATGACACCAACAAGACAAGACCTTCGCGAGGGGCCAAGCCTCACGAGGCGGACGACGCCAAGACCTCCTGAGCGAGCGGCCTCCCAAGGCTGCTCCTGAGGAGCGGAGATTGCTATGCAAGTGCCCAACCTCATGAGGTTGGGGTGACGCAAGCCATGACGACCAAGGCCAGGCGGGTGCCAGCAGGCGCAGAGGAGCCAGTTTCCTCTCTAACGCTAAAGAGGCAAGCGCAGGCGTGAAGTCCCGAGGAGTTAGCCAAAGGTTTTCATTCCCGTGCAACGAGACCAAGACCACCAGGACGGCAGGACGGATGTCACCATCGAGCCCACCACAGCGTCACGACCATAGGCTTTGCAGGAGAAGACCACCTTTTGTCAGGATAAGATGTACTACTTGTCCCCTTTCAAATTGGCCACTGTGGGATCCCTTCCCGCCTTCGTTTTGGGGGAAGAGGACCAAGGCCGCTATAAAGATAGGTTAGCCACCACCAAGAGGGGGATCCGGTCCATCCACACCTTACCGACTCACACCCATGCCAGAGTAGACCTTGTGAGGTTTTTCTTCCCTTGTACTAGTTCATCCTCAGCCCCGCGTGAGGCAAATCCACCACAAAGCAGGAGTACGGTCTTACACCGCAAGGTGGCCCGAACCTGGGTAAATTGCCATGTCCATCTTCTTCCTTGTTCATCGAGCTAGGCCGTGGGGGTGACGAACTGTTGGCTGGAGAGGTTGAGTTCTTCGCACATGCCCTAGAGTTCAAACCTTTCTTGGGTCTGCGGAGCCCTGAATTCAACATTTGGCACGCCAAGTGGGGCGAGTCGAAGCCTCTCTTCCACCATTTGCTCTGCCGCTGTTTCGCCGTTCCTATGGCCGACGCTCGCCGTGTCCGTGCCGAGCGCCAGGCCGCTCGGGTCGCCCAGACGGCACCCGTGGGCAATAGAGTCCCTCGCCGCTCTGCCTCCCCGATGGCTAACGCCGCCACCGACCCTGCTGCCCGCGAACAGCAGGACTCGTCGCCGCCACCGTCCATGTAGCGCGACAGCCGCACCGCGACTCCATCACCTACTCCGCCCACGACATCGTCTTCTCATGCTCGTAGCGGGCCGGCGAACGCACAGGCTACGCTGCTCATGGCGCGCGAGCTTCTGTGCTACCACCCGGCCAATGACCTCTATGACAACTGGCTCGCCCGCATCACCGAGCTCGTCAACGCCGCTGGTGAGGCCCCTACGCCATCCCGTTCACCTCGTCCTCCGCCGTCCCTGGCGGGCGACATGGCTCATGGCGCGCCTCCTCCCCCTCCTCTGCATGGCGTGGACCCCGAGCCGAGGCGTGAGGCACCCCAGCGCGACCCGCCGCGCAGGGCGCCGGCGCACGATGAAGAAAGTTTCCAGGTGGTGCAGCAGCCCCAAGGAGAGGCGTGTGTGCTTCCAGCACCACCACGTCAAGACCGCGTGCAGCTAGAGGCGGCGGCACGCGGGCGTCAAGATCAGGCTCCTCCCCTGAGGCTGGCCCCTCTCTACGAGCTGAGCATCGAGGCGGCGAACAACAACAAGAAGGTCATGGCGAACTGGTTCCCCATGGCCCTCAAGGATGGCGCACGCTCATGGCTCCTAAACCTTCCGGTGGGGTCGATCTCCTCCTGGGACGAGCTCCGCGAGCGCTTCATCGCCAACTTCTAGGGCACTCGCGGCCGCGCTCCTGCGGTGCATCAAGTAGGAGCCAGGCGAAACCTTGCACAAGTACATACAATGCTTCACCAACGTTCGCCTCAAGATCCCGAAGGTGTCGGACGAGGCCATCATTTCGGCATTCTCTGAGGGCGTCCGGGATGTCAAGATGAAGGAGGAGCTCGCCATACATGAGGACTTGTGCTCGGCTCTGGAGATGTTCAACATGGCCGCCAGGTGCGCGAGGGCAGAGGAAGGTCACCTCTCCCTCCTGGAGCTCCTCGAGGCCGATCCTGAAGACAAGAAGGCCAAGGCTAAGGACGTGAATTGCAAGGGCCCCGCTGTGCTCGCAGCTGAACCTGAGATGAAGCGCGGCTGCGACCATGCCGAATCCTCCAAGGGCAGCCGCCCGTTCTACGTCTTCCACAACGTCCACAGCCACAACACGAACAACCACCAGGAGCTCAGGGCAATCCATGATGGGCGCATCGTCCGCCGTCCCGAGCGCAACGACCATGGCTACGGCCACGATGGGGGCCGCTGGGACAACCGCGACCCCCGCCAGGGCTGGCGCGATCAGCCTCATGTGGACCGCTGGCAGGGCTAGCCTCGCGACGGCCCCTGGCGTGACTAGCCCCGTGAGGACTGTCCTCAGTTCAACGTCGGCCTTCCTCCACTGCCACCGCCGCCAAGAAGGAATGAAGACCACCACCAAGATGATGGGGCTGGGGGCTTCAAAGAGCCTCGCGCCATTTCCTACATCCTGGGTGGCGCTCAGGCTCCCGCCTCTCATCTCATCTTCAAGCAGTCCGCTTGTGAGGTGAACGCGGCCCTCCCCAAGCTTCAGGCGACGCGTCCCCTCAGGTGGTCCAAGTACGCCATCACCTTCGACTCTACGGACCAGCTCAAGTGTTCAGCCACCACTGGTGCACTCCCGATGCTCTGCTCGCCGACCATCAGCAACGTCCTCGTCACCAAGACACTCATCGACGGTGGCGCAGGGCTCAATGTCCTCTCCGTCGAGACATTTGAGACACTCCAGGTGTCGTACGACCAGCTCCTCCCCACCAAGCCTTTCTCAGGGGTGACCGATGGCTCCACCGTCCCCATAGGGCAGATTCGTCTCCCTGTCACCTTTGGCAAGCGCGACAATTACCACACCGAGCTCATCGACTTCAATGTTGCCCATGTTTGCCTCACATACAATGCCATCCTAGGGTATCCGGCCCTAGCCAAGTTCATGGTGGCGACTCACCACGGCTACAATGTCCTCAAGATGCCAGGAAGTGGCGGCATCATCACAGTCGCCTGCGACGAGAAGGATGAGGTGTGCTCCCTCAAGCGTGCTTACCAGGCTGCAGCGGTCGAGAACTCCCATGGTGAGGGTGCCACCCTGCCCTCCTGAGGCCACCCCAAGAAGAAGAAGCAGCTCCTTCCCAAGGGACGTCAGGGGGCTGGGGCGCCCAACGACCGTGCCTCAGGCCCCGCGCCCACGACTGGGGTGCCTTTCCCTCTCGCATAGGAAGGCGCTCTGGGCGCCCCTCTCAGGATGGGCTCGGGGGCTCTTGTCTGGAGGGCCTCTGATCTGACCAGCGTCACAAGGGAGACGCTTGGGCACCATGTGGGGGAGTGGTTCAATGCACGCCTCCGTGAGCAAGGCGCGAGGCGCTCAGGAGTTCATCACCAAGGCGATCGAGGAGCTTCAGGAGGCGCGAGCCATGCGTGGCGAGCGTCGCCCCGCATCATCCAGTGCAGCTGTCGCCCATGACATGGCACTACTGCAGGATGCTGCTAACGCGACACTACGATCAGAGACCCTTTGACGAAACTGTGTGTGATGCATTAATCGCAAACGGGGATGTAAAAAAACCATCAATAAAGATGCAAAACATTTGCAATGGCGGAGACATCAAACATGGTTCAGATTTTAGTTACGTGTGTGATGCGGGGCATACGGTTGGTCCAGAAGAACTGTTTGCGATGAGGCAGAACAACAGAAGTGGGTAGCCATATCAATGTGTGTGCGATATATGGCATACAGTTCACTCCGATGAACTGTGTGCTATTAGGGAATGCAACATAAACGTTCAGCCAGATCAAGGTGTGTGTGATATACGGCATACGGTTCACTCTGACTAACTGTTTTCGATTAGGGAAGAGAACAGAAATGGTTCAACTTAACAAGATATGTGTGATATACGGCATTTGCGATGAGCCAAAAGAACACAAACGATTCGTGTAAACAAGATGTGTGTGATACGCAGCAAACAGCCCACTCGGATGAACTGTTTGGGATGAGAAATTATAATACAGACGGTTACTATAGTTAGTTCGTGTGCGATTTTGTTCGAACAAAAAACTTTGAAAAATGCAAACTAGTTGCTTGTGGTGGCTAGGAGTATCGCACACGATGCATCTGCGAGTACTCGTGTGCGATGATTAGTAAGTTACACATAAGTTTCCTTATGCTAAGACGAGTGTGATAAATAACACGTGGCACCGCATGCGGTATTCGGGTTGTGTGTGTGCTCCACTTAGTCTTCCCGCGCTCCAGCGAATGCTTCCCACTCTCCACATGGGTGAATTGTAAAATCCACGCCTCTTCCCTCATCGGTTTCCCGCCACCAGCTAATGGCTTGCTGCATATAACCCAGGCGGCAACGCACTGTCGCAACACTCTGCGGGGATCTAGTCCTCACCCATCTACCATTAGTTATTCCAAGCATGCCAGGCAACGACCAAAGCTTTGACGTCGACCCCTACTTGCGTTACATCTTCGGCGAGGAGAACGAGCCGGAGCAGGTCGGGGAGCAATAGCTTCATCGGCCGGTGCAAGCACCATGGCCCATCGACAGCGATATCGGCGTGACAGTCCTTGGGCGCACAATCGACATATTGCAGAGGAGGTGTGATGAGTAGTTTGCCATCCACCGTGCAAAAGATCCAGAGCTGCTCGGCGGCATGATCGACGACCCACCCGAAGAGCCGCCGTCACCAGTGCTCATCGAGAGCCTGATGCCCCGCAAGGAATGGGCAGAGGACCTCTGTGATTCAGTCAAGACACAGGCAGCCTGCCGCTTCATCATTGCCCGCGACGGCCGTGTCAACCTCGATCCCGATGATGTGGTGGCCAGGCTTGAGCAGATCCTTGGCGGAGTTGACGTCCCCAATGAAGTAGAACATCGCCCACGTGATATCTTGAGGATGCAGGTGATGGACCGAATTTGCTACCAGGCTAGAGACATGGAAATGGAGCAGTTCCGCGGAGATATCATGCACGCGATTGCACGCTGCGAAGCTCTTCTGGAAGAGGCCCAACAGCCGCAAGAGCCTCCCAGCGCCAGCAGCTCCGTAGGTGGAGGCGGGTCGGGACACTTGGAATGAACGGCCACAAGGGTGCTATGCTGATTATGGAGTCCGAGAAGACCGTCGTCAGAAGGCCACCGGTTGAGCCTTTTAGCCTATATTTTATTATAATTGTATGCATATGTAGGTCGTGAGTGTTTTGGGGCTTGCTTCATGCGACATTTTAAATTATCCTCAATATGTAAGACAATTATTAACCGTTGCCATTGTAAATTTGCCTCAACTGTGAGCAGAGCGCGCGCAGGGACGCCAGAGCGGAGCGCACTGCGGCCGCCTCAATGGCGAGCAAAACGCGTGGACGAATGTAAGCAGAGCGCGTTGCGGCCGCCTCAATGGCGAGCAACCACGTGGTCAACCTTCTGGCACCCCGTGGGAGATGCGACAGCGCATCCATAGGACACGATGGTGGTATCTTGACCGTGAGTGATAGTGGGCAGACACGTACACATACATCCGAGAATGCGGGCCCACGTTTCGGGCTTCCGATGCGTGGCATATGGTTGATCCAAAAGAAATGTTTGTGATGAGCCAGAACAATAGAAACGGGCTTTGTAGGCCCAGAACCATCAATAAATTATGATGTTGTTTCTCGTCACATTGCAGATTACAACGCAATACGTAATTGCAAATCTGTTCACACCTATCAGACTAATATGTGTTCACACTTAGCACCGGGCTATAAAAACTACCCACTCGAAAATTACTTCATAGTTCCTCTCCTCATCACCCACAAACTGGTCTTTCCTGTCAAGTCGTTCCGCCATGACCGGTAGGAGGAGTTTCGGGTGGACATATAACCAGGCAGCAAAGACCAAGGCCGTGGAAGCACTAGAGAGGTCCCAGCGCGAAGTGGCAGCCACAACAGAGATGTCCCGGCGCACCGTGGAGCCCTCGAACGAGCTCTCACAGGCACGCGAGGGCTCTCACAAGCGCACTCGCTGCATCGGCGATCGCGACGAGCTGGCATTGCTGAAGTCCTTGCCGGGGACGACGACATTCTCGCTGCCCTCATTAAGCAGCAGGAGCCGGTCGAAGGCTTGATGAAGCTGCTCGAGATCAGCGATGCCTCGATTGAAAAGGCGACCGGCCTCGTCGAGCAACTCATGGGTGACAATGTGAAGCTCCTCAAGGCGCTAGCCGAGAAGGAGGAGGAGGCCGCCGGCTGGAAGATGCTGCATGAGCAGAGCAGTGCCTCGGGGATGACGCTGACAGCGGTCATCGAGGAATTGATGGGTGACTTGAGGAAGCTCCGGATCGAGCGCGAGCAGGAGGTGGAGGAATCTGTGGTTGCTTTCAAGCAAAGTCGTGAGGAATTGAAGAAGGAGCTGGAGGATGTCGTCGCCCGACGATCCATCGACGAGTAGAGACAGTAGTGACCCAGATCATTGTCTGTGATTTCCTTCTTCTCTTGCCCCGGTGTCTTCCGGGCTTCGCCGCATGTGGCATTTTAAATTATCCGGAATATGTAAGACAATTATTATCTGCGCCATTGTAAATTTGTCGTCGTATTATCCGTTGCCATTTTATTTGTCATTGTATTATCTGTTGCCCTATGTGGCAATTTAAATTAGGCCGGAATATGAGTTGAAAACACGAATAAAGCAAATGCTGCCATGCGATCACAAGCAAATACCCTCCGTCTAGGTGCTTTAATTAACCCATTAATGGAGAAGTTGTGAGCAAGGCGGGCGGCGGCTGGTGGATGGAGGTCAAAGAGCTCGCCTCCCGATGAGCATGGGCGGCCTTGCTGCTCGCACGTTTCCCGTCGACCCTGCGAGGTGGACAGGATGCACGCGTCCCGTCGAGCCTGCGCGGCGGACTACTCGCGCTCGTCTCGTCTAATAAAACAGCTGCACGCACGCCACCGAGTATGGTTAAATTTTGACACGGTTCATATAATACAACCGTTTGTGATATTAACGTGTCAGCTATTTGTTTCAAAAGGACTTCGTTGGCTATTAATGTGTGCACCTTGTCTCAAACTGGACGATTTTTTTTACCATGACATATATGTTGTCATGAAACCATGCCAAGTTTCATTTTTTTTGGGTGAGTTTTCAATTTACTGGGATTTAAAAACCGAGATTCTCAATGCTTCAGGACGACGAGAAGTTTGTAATTCATTCAAATTCCTTGAATGAGACCTAAACATGCACCCAATGACACATGCATGATTTCCCACCCATTTTGCTTCACTGGAGCATGTGCTTGTAGTTCAATTTTGAATTATGGACTACATTAAATGCCTAGAAAACTTAATTAATATATACAATGGCCAAATGAACCCTGAACAGTTTCAAATTGCAGCACGACACTCCTGTTATTCTATGTTGCCTGTAGAAAACAAAGTTCAAGGTGAGAAGAGGTAGCGATTATCGTTTCACCCACAAGAGGGGCATGTTTCTCTACCGGAACCACGAGGGTTGTGAGAAGCTTCGGTTTTTAAGAGGCTTGTAATATAGCTTCGCCCAAATTGGACAATTGTATGTGCCTTGTAGTGACACCATGCCAAGTTTCATGATTTCCTGGTGAGTGTTGGATTTACAGAGATTTAAAAATTGAGATTCGCAATGTTTGTGGCCAAGCCAGGACGGCGAGACGGCTGAATTCATTCCCATTTGTTCCATGGGACCTAAACATCCACCCCAAGGACACATGTATGTTTTTTCTAGCCATTTTGGTGCACTGGAGCATGTATTTGTAGTTCGGATTTGAATTATGGACATTAAATGCCTAGAAAACTCAATTAATGAATAAAGAATGTCAAACGCACCCTGAATAATTTCAAGGTTCGGCGTGAATCTCCCATTGTTCCGTGTTGCATGTAGAAGAAAATACAAGGCTAGAAGAGGGAGAGATTATTGTTTCGCCCATAAGGGGACACGTTTCCCTATCGAAACCACGAGGGTTCTTGCGACAGGCTCCGGTTTGTAAGAGGTTTGTAATAAAGCTTGGCCCATGACGTGACACCATGCCACCTTTGATGACTTCCTGGTGATTTTTGGATTTATGGGGATTTAAAACCCGAGATTCCAAATGTTTGAGGACGAGCTAGGACGCTGATACGGTTGTAATTCATTCCCATTCCTGGCATGGGACCTAAACATGCACCCAAGGACCCATGTATAATTTTTCTAGCCATTTTGGTGAACTAGAGCATGTATTTGAAGTTCAGATTTGAATTATGGACATTAAATGCCTAGGAAACTCAATTAGTGTATAAAAAGGCCAAATGAACCCTGAATAAGTTTAAATTTCAGCATGGATATCCTGTCGTTCCATGTTGCCCGTAGAAGAAAATACAAGGCGAAAAGAGGCAGTGATTATCGTTTCGCCCACAAGGGGGACACGTTTCCCTATCGGAACCATGAGGCTTCTTTGAGAGAAGCTTCGGTTTGTAAGAGGCTTGTAATAAAACTTGCACCAAAATGGACGAATAAAATGTTGGCAAACGTAGCATCCAATTTCAAAAAAAATCCTACGCTCACGCAAGATCTATCTAGGAGATGCATAGCAACGAGAGGGGGAGAGTGTGTCCATGTACCCTCGTAGACCGAAAGCGGAAGCGTTTGACAACGTGGTTGATGTAGTCGAACTTCTTCTCGCTCCGATCGATCAAGCACCGAACGTACGACACCTCCGAGTTCTGCACACGTTTAGCTCGATGACGTCCCTCGAACTCTTGATCTAGCAAAGTGTCGAGGGAGAGTTCCGTCAGCACGACGGCGTGGTGACGGTGATGGTGAAGTGATCCGTGCAGGGCTTCGCCTAAGCACTACACGAATATGACCGGAGGCATAAACTATGGAGGAGGGCGCCGCACACGGCTAGGAATCAATGTTGTGTGTTCTAGCGCCCCCCCCTCATATATATAGGTTGGAGGGGAGGAGAGGCAGCCAAGGGGGCGCCTTAAGTAGGAGGAATCCTACTTGGGTGCCTCCCAATTCGGCCTCCCCCTTCCATATTCATCCGGAGGGGGAAGGAAGGAGGAGGGATGAGAGAAGGAAGGGGGAGGCCGAATCCCTCCCCTTAGTTTCTCTCTTCTCCTCTTTCCTTCCCCCTTATTTTGGCCTACATGGGGCGCACCAGCCCCCTAGGGGCCGGTCTGTCCCCTTCTTGGCCCATTAGGCCCATTGCCGGGGGGATGCCCAGAACCCCTTCCAGTGACCAGATATGTACCTGGTACCTCCGGAACACTTCCGGTGTCCGAATACTATCGTCCTAAATATGAATCTTTACCTCTCGACCATTTCGAGACTCCTTGTCATGTCCGTGATCTCATCCGGGACTTCGAACAACATTCGGTCACCAAATCACATAACTCATATAATACAAAATCGTCATCGAATGTTAAGCGTGCGGACCCTACGGGTTCCAGAACTATGTAGACATGACTGAGACACCTCTCTGGTCAATAACCAACAGCGGAACCTAGATGCTCATATTGGTTCCTACATATTCTATGAAGATCTTTATCGGTCGTATCGTAATGACAACATACGTTATTCCCTTTGTCGTCGGTATGTTACTTGCCCGAGATTCAATTGTCGGTATCTTCATACCAAGTTCAATCTCGTTACCGTCAACTCTCTTTACTCGTCTGTAATACATCATCCTGCAACTAACTCATTAGTCACATTGCTTGCAAGGCTTCTTATGATGTGTATTACCGAGAGGGCCCAGAGATACCTCTCCGATACTCGGAGTGACAAATCCTAATCTCAATCTATGCCAACCCAACAAACACCTTCGGAGATACCTGTAGAGCATCTTTATAATCACCTAGTTACGTTGTGACGTTTGATAGCACACAAGGCATTCCTCCGGTAGCCGGGAGTTGCATAATCTCATAGTCAAAGGAATATGTATATGACATGAAGAAAGCTATAGCAATAAAACTGAACGATCAATATGCTAAGCTAACGGATGGGTCATGTCCATCACATTATTCTCCTAATAATGTGATCCCGTTCATCAAATGGCAACACATGTCTATGGTTAGGAAACTTAACAATCTTTGATTAACGAGCTAGTCTAGTAGAGGCTTACTAGGGACACTTTGTTTTGCCTATGTATCCACACATGTATCAAGTTTCCCATTAATACAATTCTAGCATGAATAATAAACATTTATCATGATATAAGGAAATATAAATAACAACTTTAGTATTGCCTCTAGGGCATATTTCCTTCAGTCTCCCACTTGCACTAGAGTCAATAATCTAGTTCACATCGTCATGTGATTTAACACCAATAGTTCACATCTTTATGTGATTAATACCCATAGTTCACATCGCCATGTGACTAACACCCAAAGGGTTTACTAGAGTCAATAATCTAGTTCACATCGCTATGTGATTAACACCCAAAGAGTACTAAGGTGTGATCATGTTTTGCTTGTGAGAGAAGTTTAGTCAACGGGTCTGCCACATTCAAAACTGTATGTACTTTGCGAATTTTCTATGTCTACAATGCTCTGCATGGACCTACTCTAGCAAATTGCTCCCACTTTCAATATGTATCTAGATTGAGACTCAGAGTCATCCGGATTGGTGTAAAAGCTTGCATCGACGTAACTCTTTACGATGAACTCTTTATCACCTCCATAACCGAGAAATATTTCCTTAGTCCTCTTAGGTAACTAAGGATAACTTTGACCGCTATCCAGTGATCCACTCCTGGATCACTATCGTACCCCCTTGCCAAACTCATGGATCGGTACACAATAGGTCTGGTACACAGCATAGAATACTTTATAGAACCTATGGCTGGGGCATAGGGAATGCCTTTCATTCTCTTTCTATTTTCTGCCGTGGTCGGGTTTTGAGTCTTACTCAACTTCACACCTTGCAACATAGGCAATAACTCCTTCTTTGACTGTTCCATTTTGAACTATTTCAAAATCTTGTCAAGGTATGTACTCATTGAAAAATCTTATCAAGTGTCTTGATCTATATAGATCTTGATGCCCAATATATTGTTGGGAACGTAGTAATTTCAAAATTTTCCTACGCACACTCAAGATCATGGTGATGCATAGCAACGAGAGGGGAGAGTGTCGTCCACGTATCCTCGTAGACCGTAAGCGGAAGCATTATGACAACGCGGTTGATGTAGTCGTACGTCTTCACGATCGATCGATCCTAGTACCGAACGTACAACACCTCCGCGATCTGCACACGTTCAGCTCGGTGACGTCCCACGAACTCACGATCTAGTAGAACTTCGAGGGAGAGTTCCGTCAGCACGACGGCGTGCTGATGGTGATGATGAAGCTACCAACGCAGGGCTTCGCCTAAGCACCCCTATGATATGACCGAGGTGGATTATGGTGGAGGGGGGCACCGCACACGACTAAAAGATCAATGATCAACTTGTGTCCATGGGGTGCCCTCCTCCCCAGTATATAAAGGAGTGGAGGAGGGGGAGGGGGCCGGCCTCCTAGGTGCGCCCCAAGGGGAGTCCTACTCCCACCGGGAGTAGGATTCCACCCCTTCCAAGAGTAGGAGTAGGAGGGAAGGAAGCAGGAGAGAGGGGGAAGGAAAAAGGGGGCCCCCCCCCTTCCTTGTCCAATTCGGACTAGAGGGGGAGGGGGCGCGCGGCCTGCCTTGACCGCCCCTCCTCTTCTCCACCAAGGCCCATGAGGCCCATTACACTCCCCGGGGGGTTCCGGTAACCCCCCGATACTCCGGTATTTGTCCGAACTTACCCGGAACCCTTCCGAAGTTCAAACATAGTCATCCAATATATCGATCCTTATGTCTCGACCATTTCGAGACTCCTCGTCATGTCCGTGATCATATCCGGGACTCCGAACTACCTTCGGTTCATCAAAACACATAAACTCATATTGCCGATCGTCACCGAACGTTAAGCGTGCGGACCCTACGGGTTCGAGCACTATGTAGACATGTCCGAGACACGTCTCCGGTCAATAACCAATAGCGGAACCTGGATGCCCATATTGGTTCCTACATATTCTACGAAGATCTTTATCGGTCAAACCGCATAACAACATACGTTGTTCCCTTTGTCATCGGTATGTTACTTGCCCGAGATTCGATCGTCGGTATCTCAATACCTAGTTCAATCTCGTTACCGGCAAGTCTCTTTACTCATTCCGTAATACATCATCCCGCAACTAACTCATTAGTTGCATTGCTTGCAAGGCTTATAGTAATGTGTATTACCGAGAGGGCCCAAAGATACCTCTCAGACAATCGGAGTGACAAATCCTAATCTTGATCTATGCCAACTCAACAAGTACCATCGGAGACACCTGTAGAGCACCTTTATAATCACCCAGTTACGTTGTGACGTTTGGTAACACACAAAGTGTTCCTCCGATATTCAGGAGTTGCATAATCTCATAGTCATAGGAACATGTATAAGTCATGAAGAAAGCAATAGCTATATACTAAACGATCAAATGCTAAGCTAACGGAATGGGTCAAGTCAATCACATCATTCTCTAATGATGTGATCCCGATAATCAAATGACAACTCATGTCTATGGCTAGGAAACTTAACCATCTTTGATTCAACGAGCTAGTCAGGTAGAGGCATACTAGTGACACTTTGTTTGTTTATGTATTCACACATGTACTAAGTTTCCGGTTAATACAATTCTAGCATGAATAATAAACATTCATCATGATATAAGGAAATATAAATAACAACTTTATTATTGCCTCTAGGGCATATTTCCTTCAGTCTCCCACTTGCACTAGAGTCAATAATCTTGATTACACAATAATGATTCTAACACCCATGGAGTATTGGTGCTGATCATATTTTGCTCGTGAGAGAGGCTTAGTCAACGGGTCTACAACATTCAGATCCGTATGTATCTTGCAAATCTCTATGTCTCCCTCCTTGACTTGATCGCGGATGGAATTGAAGCGACTCTTGATGTGCTTGGTTCTCTTGTGAAATCTGGATTCCTTTGCCAAGGCAATTGCACCAGTATTGTCACAAAAGATTTTCATTGGACCTGATGCACTAGGTATGACACCTAGGTCGGATATGAACTCCTTCATCCAGACTCCTCCATTTGCTGCTTCCGAAGCAGCTATGTACTCCGCTTCACACGTAGATCCTGCCACGACGCTTTGTTTAGAACTGCACCAACTGACAGCTCCACCGTTCAATATAAACACGTATCCGGTTTGTGACTTAGAGACATCCGGATCAGTGTCAAAGCTTGCATCAACGTAACCATTTACGACGAGCTCTTTGTCACCTCCATAAATGAGAAACATATCCTTAGTCCTTTTCAGGTATTTCAGGATGTGCTTGACCGCTGTCCAGTGATCCACTCCTGGATTACTTTGGTACCTCCCTGCTAAACTAATAGCAAGGCACACATCAGGTCTGGTACACAACATTGCATACATGATAGAGCCTATGGCTGAAGCATAGGGAACATCTTTCATTCTCTCCCTATCTTCTGCAGTGGTCGGGCATCGAGTCTGACACAACTTCACACCTTGTAACACAGGCAAGAACCCTTTCTTTGCTTGATCCATTTTGAACTTCTTCAAAACTTTATCAAGGTATGTGCTTTGTGAAAGTCCTATTAAGCGTCTTGATCTATCTCTATAGATCTTGCTGCCCAATATATAAGCAGCTTCACCGAGGTCTTTCATTGAAAAACTCTTATTCAAGTATCCTTTTATGCTATCCAGTAATTCTATATCATTTCCAATCAACAGTATGTCATCCACAAATATATTAGAAATGCTACAGAGCTCCCACTCACTTTCTTGTAAATACAGGCTTCTCCAAAAGTCTGTATAAAACCATATGCTTTGATCACACTATCAAAATGTTTATTCCAACTTCGAGATGCTTGCACCAGTCCATAGATGGATCGCTGGAGCTTGCACACTTTGTTAGCACCCTTTGGATCGATAAAACCTTCAGGTTTGAAAGTGCGTTATATCGACTAGAGGGGGGTGAATAGGCGATTTTTATGAATTCTTCACTGAGGAATTTGCAGGTGAGGAAATTCCTTAGCGAAGAACTACTTGCAGCGGAATAAGTACTCAAAAGTATGCATAGCAGAACACAAGCATGGTCATCATGATGAAATGAAGACAAGCACAGAGTACAGAAAGCGTAAACACAAGATAACACAGGATGAAGACAAACAGACTGAAGAAATTGAACTGAGGAAATTGAGAAAGTCTTCAGTTAAAGTCTTCAAACACAGATATGAACAAGTGCACAACACAGTTATGAGGAAATGAAAGAGTTGAGGAAATAGAACCAGTTGGCTTGGTGAAGACAATGATTTGGTAGACCAGTTCCAACTGTTGTCTCAGTTGTACATCTGGTTGGAGGGGCTAGGTATTTAAACCTGAGGACACACAGTCCCGGACACACAGTCCTCACCGTATTCTCCTTGAGCTAAGGTCACACAGACCTCGCCCAATCACTCATGTAAGTCTTCAGGTGACTTCTGAACCTTCACAAACTCGGTCACTCGGCGATCCACAATTCCTCTTGGATGCTCTAGACCATGACGCCTAACCGTCTGGAAGAAGCACAGTCTTAAAAGGTAACAAGCGTCGGATCCATGCAGGATCAATCTCTTCAGTGATGCTCAGTCACTTTGGGTTTGTAGGTGTTTGGGTTTGGGTTTTCCTCACTTGATGATTTTCGCTCAAAGTCCTCGAAGGATGGGATGCTCTCAAATGACAAGTGTCAGTTTCTCTCGGAGCAGCCAACCAGCTAGTGGTTGTAGGGGGCGGCTATTTATAGCCTAGGGAGCAGCCCGTCATGATAAGACATAAATGCCCTTCAATGATATGACCGTTAGGTGGGTAGATATTTTGGGACAACTGGCGCATAACACAACAACGGTCGGAAATTTGAGTATCAAATTCCTCAGGGCTATCATGTTCCTCACTATGTAGGCAATTCGCACGGGCGAATTCCTAACTCCTCAGTGAGAACAAATTCCTCAGAGACCAGAAGAACTTCGTCTCTGTCACTGAAGAATATGACTGAACTGTATGAGATTTCCAATGGCTTCACTAGAAGGGATTGGTAGGTGTAGGATTTTGAGTTGAGCATCACATGGAAATTTTTCCTTAGTATTTTCTCGACCCCCTTTAATAGTAGGGTGTTTCCTATGACTCAAGAAAGAGAAACTGAAACTACGAAAACAAAAGTCTTCACGCTTCATGTTCCTCAAATGAATACCAAGTCTTCAAGGTCACACCAATTTCTTCACTTTCAAAGTCTTCAGAAATCCAAAGTCTTCAGTCGAAGAACTTCATTTTTAGGGGTCGACTTTCTCTGTAAATATCAAACTCCTCATAGACTTATAGACCTGTGTACACTCATAAACACATTAGTCCCTTAACCTATAAGTCTTCAATACACCAAAATCACTAAGGGGCACTAGATGCACTTACAATCTCCCCCTTTTTGGTGATTGATGACAATATAGGTTAAGTTTTCAACGGGGATAAACATATGAAGTGTAAATACTGATATTGAGGAATTTGATTGCAAGATATAGAAGAACTCCCCCTGAAGATGTGCATAGTGAGGAATTTGCTTTTGAAGCAATGCACACTTGAAGAGTAAAATCATGGAGATCTCCCCCTATATCTTGTAATTCATACACGCATTTGACATAATATATGAAGAATTTGAAATGCATGATGAAATATGGTGACTGATGTAATTCAGCATGCGTGCAATAACATTAACGAGGAATAAGCATGTAGAAGAAACAGCAAAAGTATTAGGCCACCATAGAGGTTAAGTTTACAACTCGATCCAACAAAGTCATCAGAAGAACGAGAGTTGTAACTTAGAAAAAAACACCCATAAAAGATAGACCCGCTTGAAGACTAACTCAAATTTCTCCCCCTTTGTCATCGAATGACCAAAAGGTTCGAAAATGAGGACAAACGCCCCTGAAGAATATCAAGTTGATGAAGGAGCGTCAGCGTTGTTGGGGTCGTTTGTTGTAGTAGGGCCTGCCGCAGTGTCGTCCAAGTCTTCATGTTCATCGGTGTCACGCGATGAAGGATAGGAGCTGGCCACTAAGGACGGAACCTTGACCTTCTTGTATTTCTTTGTTGGAGGTGCATACCAGTCAAAGTCCTCCTTGAGACCCATTTTCTTCAGATCTTCTGCGCTATAAATGTGCGACAGAACAGCCCAGGTGCGGTTGAGGGTTTCATGAAGGTAGTAATGGTTTTTCTTCACTGCATTGTGGGTAGCAGTCATGTTGTGAAGAATTGAACCAAACTGACGCTTGACCCATTTGTGATTGCGATCAACCTTCTGGTGAAGACTGAGGAGAAGCTCACGGTCAGTCATCACCCTGGGAGCTGTGCCTTGAGGATTTGGCTTGGGTGCGTTGGCGGCAGAGTCATGGGTGGCAGAGTCATCATTGGTGGAGTAGGATGCAGCCTTGCGAAATTGACCATCCAATGGACGAATGCCTTCATCAATAACAGTAGTAGCCTTGCCCTTTTCATCAGCTGAGCAAAATGTCCTTTTGAGGACTTCAATCGGGGGCAAGTAGCTGCAATGGTTCAGTGTATCAGCTTTGTAGTTGAGTGAAGACCTTGTTCTGATGAATCTCATAATCCACGGAGCATAAGGCTTCAACTCAAAAGGTGACATTGCGACATTGGCCAGAGTCCTCATGAAGAAATCATGGAAGTTGACGGGAACGCCATGAATGATATTGAAAAGAAGATTCTTCATGATGCCAACGACTTCTTCTTCATTCGAGTCGTGGCCCTTGATAGGACTCAATGTCTTCGTCAGAATGTGATAGACAGTCCGAGGCACATATAACAATTCCTTCACAAGGAATTTAGTTCTTGGGGCCTGACCTGGCTTCAATGGCTTCATCAGCACTTGCATATAGTGATTTGTAAGCTCAGGTTCACTGTAGACGCAACGAGCAGCTTCAAGGGGAGGACTGAGAGGCAAAGCACGAAGCAATTCAGTAGCTGGTGCCTTGTAGTGAGTATTTTCAGACATCCAGTCCAGCACCCATGAATTCACATCTTCAGAGTCTCCGGTGATGTGCAGAGTTGCATAAAATTGAAGAATGAGCTCTTCATTCCAATCACATATATCAGTGCAGAAATTTAACAGTCCAGCGTCGTAAAGAACACTGAGGACTGGCATGAAGCACGGCAGAGATTCCATATCCACGTGAGGAATGTGCTCATGATCGAAGACTTTGTCTTTGTTGAACAGCACTGAGGAATAAAAATTTGCCTGGCTGGCAGTCTAGAAACGCCTCTTCCTAATGCGAGCAGAGTCATAGGGGTTGTAATCTGTGAAGAATACGTGCTCGCCGAAGAAAGCATCAGCCTTGAATTTTTGCTTCCTTGAGAATGGATCCTTTGGCTTGGGCAGAGGAGTGTCAGTCAGTTGCATTACAACATCAGGAATCGCAATCTCAGGTTCTTCAGGCTGAGGAATTTCTGGTTCCTCTTCAGTGGCAGCATGGGTCTTCAATTCTTCATTTTCATTTTCTTCAGCACTAGTGGCTGGTATTTCTTCATGAGCTTCATCAGATCCCATTTGAACTGTAGTTGCTGGGGACTGAGGAATTTGTTGCAATGGTGTGAAGAGTGGAGAGTTGGGGTGCTGACTTTCCCAAAAGTCATCATTCAGCACTGGTGTGGTACAGCCAATGTCCACATCTTCATCTTCCATTTCTTCAACGCTAGCCTCTTCAGCAGTATACTGAGGCATAGGCGAGGAAACTGTGGGGGTTGAAGGGATTTTATCCACTTCAATTTCTTCATCCATCTGCTCTGACGAAGCAGCAGAAGGATTTTCTTCATCAGATCCACTAGGGATCACATATTCTTCATCAAAAGGGATGATTTCCTTTGATGGCATGTAGGAAACAGGAACAGCATCAATTGGATTAGCAAATGAGCTTGTCAATTTCCTCATCTTCTTCGGTGCTGAAGAATCTGAAGGAGCTGATGCTTTCCTTTTCTTCACTGCTGCATGTTCTGCAGCCTTGGTCTTCTTCACATCTGACGCAGATGGAAGAATTGGAGTTGGGGTAGGCGCAGGAGGAGCAGAGGAATGTGGTTGATTTTCTTCAAGCACAACTGATGCAGTTGCCCTGACCTCTTCATTTTCTTCAGGCGCACCACTAGTGGATGCCCTGGCAATTTCATCAGCGGCTGGAATGCAGTCATCAGCCCTGGAACTCACATTTTCTTCAGCAGCCTGAT
The DNA here is from genome assembly GCF_002575655.3 of Aegilops tauschii subsp. strangulata. Taxonomy (NCBI): domain Eukaryota; kingdom Viridiplantae; phylum Streptophyta; class Magnoliopsida; order Poales; family Poaceae; genus Aegilops; species Aegilops tauschii. The sequence continues at coordinate 316,267,052 of NC_053037.3, read as the reverse complement.
TGTCATCAGCGGTGCTGGCATGTTCTTCAGTTGGCTGAGCAGATGCCTCAGTCTGAGGAATTTCTTATTGCGATGGGGCTGCAACATTGGAGGTGAACATCTTAGTCAGTTTAACAAACCTGACCTTCGCTCCTTTCCAATCAGCATAGTAAGCATTGAAATCATCGCTAAGGACTTTGATTTCAGACTGGATCTTCACAAGTTCATCAGTTGTCATAGAGACAACGTTGTTCTTCAGGAATTTCTCCTTCCTGTACTGCGCTTTCTTGAGCTGCCTGGCCTTCTCAAATTTCCATTTCTCTTCTTGGATGAAGGCAGTCAGCATATGTAACGACCCGAGACCGACGCTCTGATTGCCTTCCTTGTTTTGCGAGTCAGCTGTGTTTTATTTGTGTGTTGCATTCATCATCGCATCATTTGCATTGCATCGGCACTTCGTTGCCGTCATGTTTTAAAAATTTGTATTCGTTCGTAGTTGCCGCGTTCCCCCCTTGTCTTCGTTCACCGTTCCAAGACCAACCGTGTTTCCGGTTCCCTCTTGTCAAACCAACTAACCTCTCTCGTCAGCCCGCGATCCCCTCACGCGCGTCCGAAAGTTGTCCCGTACCCGACCCGGTTTGTTGTTACCGTTGGGTCCGGATCATCCCCTAACATCTACAAAACATCTCCGTTTTCTCGATCGTCCGATTTTAATCAGAGGGACCAAATGCCCCTATCAAAATTCACTTGTTATATATATAGTCCTCCGTGTCCATTTTTAGACCAAACCCTAATTTCTAGGGATCCTACCCTAGCGCCGCCGCCACTCTTCCTCGGGATCTGTCTGATCCTTCCACCCACCTTCTCCTCGATTTCAGCCACCGGCCAGTCGCCTTCGAACCTACCCAACCGGCGCTCTCCTCTGGATCCCCTCGATCCTCCAACCGGCGACAGAAACACCCGCAGGAGAGAGCCAGGGCCTCGATCCCCTGCTCATGCCCGAGCTTCTCCAACCTCTACGTTGTCTCGCTCCTTTGCATCGGCAGCCAGGCGCCCGAGGCCATGCGCTCCTCCCCTCGCGCAACACCTCATCACCGTCCGACAAGTTACCGGACTGGGACCCCTTGCCTGGCGCCACCAGCAGCTCCCCGCTGCCCCGCTCCTTTCCCCTCCCCTTCCCTTTTTCCTCTCAGCTCTCTTCCTCCCGTGCCTCTCAACTCTGATTTGTTCTCTGTACAGCAGCACCATGCCATGGTTGGAACTTGCAGCCGCCTCGCTGCCCGGATCCACGTCGTTCCGAACCTCCCATCGCCAACATCACCCGTGGCCAGCCGCCGGAGTTCAGGTCACCGTTGCCTTGCGTCCCCTGCTTCCTTGTACTCTCCATCCCGTCCCCCTTCCCTAACCTCTCTCATGCCCCGGTCTCTCTCTCTCTCTCGTCAGGTGCAGGAGCAGCGGAAGCTCCGCTATGGCTGCCAAGGGCCTTCTCCTGCGACGATCCGTCAAGTCCGCCGCCGGGAACGACCTCCACCACCTGGATCCGCCAAGTCCAAGCCGCCTCGCCCGATTCCAGCCGTCTTGCGCCGTCCCCGCCGCCGGCTACCTCCCCTGCCTCGCACTTGCTCAAGCAGGACGACCGCGCCTCTACTTCCCCTGCAACGAGCAGCAGCTGCTGCATCGTCTCCCGTATGCATCCGTTGACCGCTTCAACCTTCCACGTGGGCCCCGCGTCGTCAGCGAGCTCCAAGGCCCAGCCTGCTTCCCCTCCAGATATGGCCTGCTCCAGATCTACCCCAGCCGCCACCACCAACCTGGGCCTCAGCCCATGGTGAGCGCCCCAGCGCCCAGCAATTTCGGCCTGCTACATTTTTTTTCTATTCTGTGAATTTCCTAATTTCCCGGGAATTGACAGAATTGCAGAAAACCCCCTGTTCTTCATGCATTTAATAACTAATAAACCGTGCATCGGATTAAAATGATTTATATATGTAAAATGCTTAGAATTTTGTGTAGTTTAATAATATGCCACTTTCATCCCATGTTAAAATGTTTAAAATGCTGTTTATTTAATTTTGCATAAATGCCATGTTAAAATGATTATTCATAACTAAATAACCGTAGCTCAGATTTAAATAAACTTTATATGTAAATGGGGTAGAAAAATGCATAGATTAATATGGTGCACTTCATTTTGCTGTTTAACAATACTAAAATTGCGTTTATGGCAGAACAGTACCAAATCTAAATTATGGGCATGAGGATTTTCCGGAAATTGTTGTTTGTTGTTCCGGCCTCATTTAAATTGCCTAAAATAGGTAGTTTCCTTATGCTTCACCTCTTGCCATGGTTAACAACATTTAACATTGTTGGGTACATAAACGAGAGAGAACTAAATAATTGATGTGGTGTTTCTTCAATATGCAACTCGTTGCATATTGAGCTCCACTTAACTTGTAGTATTGTTTGTTGCACTTTGCCATGCCACACATATTTAAACCGGACATGCATCATACTTGTTTGTGCATCATGCCATGTGTATGTGATGGTTGTTTACCATGTTGTTTGTTTCTTTCCGGTGTTCCTTCTTCTTGATAGTTCCGGTTATGTTGCGTTGGTGAGGATTCGTTCGACTTCGTCCGTTTGTCTTCTTCATGGACTCGTTCTTCTTCCTAGCGGGATCTCAGGCAAGATGACCATACCCTCGAAATCACTTCTATCTTTGCTTGCTAGTTGTTCGCTCTATTGCTATGCCGCGCTACCTACCACTTGCTATATCATGCCTCCCAAATTGCCATGAAACCACCTCTAACCTTTGTCACCCTTCCTAGCAAACCGTTGGTTGGCTATGTTACCGTTTTGCTCAGCCTCTCTTATAGTGTTGCTAGTTGCAGGTGAAGATGAAGATTGCTCCATGTTGGATTATGTTTATGTTGGGATATCACAATATCTCTTACTTAATTAATGCATCTATATGCTTGGTAAAGGGTGGAAGGCTCGGCCTTATGCATGGTGTTTTGTTCCACTCTTGCCGCCCTAGTTTCCGTCATACCGGTGTTATGTTCCTTGATTTTGCGTTCCTTACGCGGTTGGGTGATTTATGGGACCCCCTTGACAGTTCGCCTTGAATAAAACTCCTCCAGCAAGGCCCAACCTTGGTTTTACCATTTGCTACCACCTATCCCCTTTTCCCTTGGGTTCTGCAGACTCAAGGGTCATCTTATTTAACCCCCCCCCCCCGGGCCAGTGCTCCTTCGAGTGTTGGTCCGAACTGAGTAGACTGCGGGGCCACCTCGTGGAAACTCGAGGTCTGGTTTTACTCGTAGGATGTCTCATCCGGTGTTGCCCTGAGAACGAGATATGTGCAGCTCCTATCGGGATTTGTCGGCACATCGGGCGGTTTTGCTGGTCTTGTTTTACCATTGTCGAAATGTCTTGTAAACCGGGATTCCGAGACTGATCGGGTCTTCCTGGGAGAAGGTTGATCCTTCGTTGACCGTGAGAGCTTATAATGGGCTAAGTTGGGACACCCCTGCAGGGTATAAATTTTCGAGAGCCGTGCCCGCGGTTATGTGGCAGATGGGAATTATTTAATATCTGGTTGTAGAGAACTTGACACTCGACTTAACTAAAACGCATCAACTGCGTGTGTAGCCGTGATGGTCTCTTCTCGGCGGAGTCCGGGAAGTGAACACGGTTCTTGTGTTATGTTTGACGTAAGTAGGAGTTCAGGATCACTTCTTGATCATTACTAGTTGACGACCGTTCCGTTGCTCCTCTTCTCGCTCTTATTTGCGTATGTTAGCCACCATATATGCTTAGTGCTTGCTGCAGCTCCACCTCTTTACCTCATCTTTCCTATAAGCTTAAATAGTCTTGATCTCGCGGGTGTGAGATTGCTGAGTCCTCGTGACTCACAGATACTTCCAAAACAGCTGCAGGTGCCGATGATACCAGTGCAGGTGGCGCAACCGAGCTCAAGTGGGAGCTCGATGAAGATCTTGTTCGTTGTGTTGTTTCTTTTCATGTTGATCAGTAGTGGTGCCTAGTTGGGACAATCAGGGATCTAGCAGTTGGGTTGTCTTCTTTTATTTTGGTTCCGTAGTCGGACCTATGTGTGAATCTCTGAATGATGTATGTTTTATTTATGTATTGTGTGAAGTGGCGATTGTAAGCCAACTCTTTATCCCATTCTTGTTCATTACATGGGATTGTGTGAAGATGACCCTTCTTGCGATTAAACCACAATGCGGTTATGCCTCTAAGTCGTGCCTCGACACGTGGGAGATATAGCCGCATCGTGGGTGTTACAAGTTGGTAATCAGAGCCATCCCCGACTTAGGAGCCCCCTGCTTGATCGAATCGCTGACGTTGTTGAGTCTAGAACAAAAATGTTTTGAGTCTTAGGATTATATATATCGGAGAGTAGGATTATTTTTACTCCTCAGCCCCTTCGTCGCTCTGGTGAGGCCTCCTGATGTAGAAGTTTTGACTCTTCTCTCCTCAAATTTCACTAAAAAAAATTTAGGATCACGCGGGTATCTTGGAATCGTTCCGATGGTTTTGTGACGAGAACATTGTTCTTGGTGCCTCCTGACATTTAGGGGTTGTGGCAGTGTCCCGGGGAGTTGAGCTCCGAGGTGTTGTCGTCACAATTTTATCGTTGCAGTTCTGGAATACCTGAGTTTCGCCTACATCGAAAATCTCTTTTATGCAGTTGTTGGTGAGATCACCTCGACGCCACCCAGTACTGGGGCGGGAGTTCGGGAGTATTGCCATAACTCGTATAACGGATGCTTTTCGAAGGTTGAGGTAAACGATTTCCGGAGTTTTCTTGGTTATGTGTTGACGGATGGATACAGCTGGATCTAGGTATTGTTAGTTTGGGTGATATATTTTTGTGTCCCCTGTATCCCCAACACCTGATTGCATAACCAGAAAGTTTCGGGAGTTTATAAGTGGGAATTCAAGTAGCTCTTAGGATATCTTTCCGACAGATGCATGATATGAGATTGGGGTTCGACGTCTAGTGGTCCGCCTTTCCACAGTTGGTTTTATAGTGGTCTCGTAGTGTCTTAAAGAGTCCTTGGCTATGCCGACTCGGGGACGCTTCGTATGTCATGTGCACTGCCTTGTACATGATGGTGCTGTACGATCGAGCCCGTGTGGGCCCCACCACGAAAACTTCGGACGAAATCTCTATCATATGTTTGTTCCGGCTTATTTTGCAAGCCAATCCTTTGTTTTGTTTTGTTTTGTGGTATTCGAGTTGCTTCGAAGTCAAATGTTGAATCCATACCTTTCCTAAACGGTGTTCTCATATTTCTATGTGGTTACTAATCCTTCTTGATCATCGAGGTCGTCATGTTAATTCTTTTCCAACCGGTGTGCTTCTCTTCAAGTGAATCCGTTCATTCCAACATCCGCAAGATCAACTCTAAGTTTTCTCAACGGTGTTTGTTTCATCCGTCCCAAGGTGACTTTGTTTTTCCCACCCTCCCACCCTTTTCCTTCAAGGAATCAGATGTCGTAACCAAGTATCCATTTTATTCACGTGAAGTCCCTTCAATCTTTTCAATCAATGTTCTTACCCGGTGGTTCTCATGAAGATGTGCTTCAAGTTTATTATTCTTCGTTCTTTTTCTTCTCCGGTGGTTTCAATTCAAGCTTTGTCGATCATATCCCTTCCTCGTTTCAAATGTTTTCTCATGCCGGTGCAACTCTTAATCATTCTTCACGTGCTATTCAATTGTTCTGGAGTGCTGAAGACGCCTCAGGAGATTCATGTTTTCATTCCTAATCCGTTCAAGCTATTTCGAGGTTGTTATCTCATTCAACTCATTTAATTCAACTAGCGCAATCTCGCTTTTAAATCATTTCAACGGTGTTTCTCTTGAGTGGGCCCTAACCCACAGGTCTTTTCCCAGGATCTTACCTGACTCTTCTAATTTTTCCGGAGTTATTCTCAAATTCATTTCAAAGTTTGACGTAAGAATAAATTTTCATCAGTCATATGTCATTCTCCAAGATCTTTCAAACTCTTTTCATTGTTGGTTCAATCTTCCTAATTTTCATCCAGAGTGCCTCAACAATTCATGATGGTGTTTCTCATCGTCATTCTCAACATCTGAAGACCGAAGAAGATTTTCTCCTAAATCTTGGTCCGTTCTCTTGAAGATTCATAGTTCTAGCTTATGCCATCCTCTCATAATTGTTTTTCGATTGTGAGAATTTGTTTTCTTACCCATCCATAGCATTTCATGAGTTGTTTTCATTTCTTGATCATCCAAAGGCCATCATTTCAGAAGATTTCTCCGTTCTAAGTTTTCAGTCTCGTTCTCCAATTATTCTAAATTGATGTCTCTTTGTTCATCTCCATATTCTCCCGGTGCATCGTTCAAGTATCCTCTAGTCAGCTCGTGATCTATTCATTCTCATGTATCAAATTCCCTCGAGTATTTTCGCGTGCTCTTTAATTTTTACGGTGATTCGTTCTCTTTTCTTCATTCATTTTCAATTCTTACGATGGTTCATTCAAGATTCCTTTTCCGATGTCCTCATATTAATTTATTCGTTGTTTCAATCCTACCGGTGGTTCGTTGAAGTCCTTCCCAAGTTTGCGCTATATCTCTTTTAATCCTTTCTACGAGAATAAGTAGTATGCCAAATCCATTGCTTGTCATCAATGTAATTGGTGAAGGATGAGCATAATGTAATTCTTATTCTTGTTTCATCGGGTAAATTCAATTCCTTATTCCGGATATTCAGCAAAATTCTTGTTTTCAGTTGTTCATCTTTTCTTTCCGGAGTTCCAAGTTTTATCGATTATATCATTTCAAAGCTCCACCCAAATCATTGCAAGGCTTCTCCCGGAGTTCTTTTCAACTTTCTCTTCCGTTTGATCATTCTTTTATTATCGGAGTTCTTCATGGAGGCTCTACATGGTGGTTCGTCAAGGATTCTTTTCATTCTTCAATTGTTCTTCAAGATTTCTCTTGGAGTCAAGATCCGTCAAGCTATACTCTAAAATAAACATGGTGCTCAACACATGTTTGTTTTGAGAAGTTCAAGCATTCTTCATCTTGCATTCCGAAGTGCAATTCTCTCTACCTTATCTTTTGGGATGGTGTTATGTCATTTTTGACAATTTCCTTCATGTTTCATGATTCACAAGTTGTCAGGAATGAGATAATTAAACCCATCATTTTCTCTTCGTTCAAGAGATCTTTCGACCAATCAATCTTTTTGTTGGAGTTGTATTGGGTTATATTTCACCTATAGCCTTCCCTAAGGAATATTGCTATTATGGTGTCTATCAATGATCCAAATTTTCTCCTATCCTCTCGGCGAGAGAAGTTCTCATCTCTTCGTTGATCTCAAGCAAGCAATTGTTTTCGTTAGTGGCAGAATTTCACCTCATAATTTTGAGATGTGTTCCATAAGCCCTCAACAAGCTTGTTCTTTTAGTTGTTGGTTTTTTCCAACAACTCCGTTCTAACCTTCTTGCGAGGATACTTTCCAAATTCATTTGTGGAAGGTGTTGTCATTTTCTTCTCCATTCTGTTATTCCAATGATCTATCTTCTATTCTTTCTTCCGGAGGTTTTGTGATGTTGCTCTCTTCGACCAATCATCTTGTTTTGTCAAGATCATGTAATTTTTTCCTTTCTTACCCGTTTATCCGGAGTGTCGTGTTTTCATTCGAGTTCTCTCTTCTTATCAAGTTTTGTCTCCTCCCTCAACCGGAGTGCTGTCTGAAATCTTTCTTACCCCTTGGGCCATTCTTTCATTAGTTCCGGAGGCAATGTGTTGTTAATTTCATCGAGTATCCTCTCATCTTGTCAAGATCATGTTCGATTCCTTCCATTTACAGTCGGAGTGCTGCCCAAATTATATCATTCTTATTCCTTCTCTATCTTGTTTTAACCGGAGTGGTTTAAATATCTATTGTGTCACTTAACCTCAAGGTTCTCATGGTGTTCCTTGTCTTTCTTTTCTACCGGAGTCTTCTCAATTTTGTTCACCTCTGTCGTGTCATTTCTTCAAGCTTTGCGACCTCTCAAGGTTCTTTGGTTTCACTCGTTTGTCAAAGAAGCAACTTAGCTTTACCTTTTCTCTTCCTCTTCCGTTTTTCTCCGGTGCCATCCTAGATCTCGGGACGAGATCCTCTTGTAGCGGTGGAGTGTTGTAACTCCCCGAGACCGACGCTCTGATTGCCTTCCTTGTTTTGCGAGTCAGCTGTGTTTTATTTGTGTGTTGCATTCATCATCGCATCATTTGCATTGCATCGGCACTTCGTTGCCGTCATGTTTTAAAAATTTGCATTCATTCATAGTTGCCGCGTTCCCCCCTTGTCTTCGTTCACCGTTCCAAGACCAACCGTGTTTCCGGTTCCCTCTTGTCAAACCAACTAACCTCTCTCGTCAGCCCGCGATCCCCTCACGCGCGTCCGAAAGTTGTCCCGTACCCGACCCGGTTTGTTGTTACCGTTGGGTCCGGATCATCCCCTAACATCTACAAAACATCTCCGTTTTCTTATTTGGACTCCCTACCTATTATTTTCTCGATCGTCCGATTTTAATCAGAGGGACCAAATGCCCCTACCAAAATTCACTTGTTATATATATAGACCTCCGTGTCCATTTTTAGACCAAACCCTAATTTCTAGGGATCCTACCCTAGCGCCGCCGCCACTCTTCCTCGGGATCTGTCTGATCCTTCCACCCACCTTCTCCTCGATTTCAGCCACCGGCCAGTCGCCTTCGAACCTACCCAACCGGCGCTCTCCTCTGGATCCCCTCGATCCTCCAACCGGCGACAGAAACACCCGCAGGAGAGAGCCAGGGCCTCGATCCCCTGCTCATGCCCGAGCTTCTCCAACCTCTGCGTTGTCTCGCTCCTTTGCATCGGCAGCCAGGCGCCCGAGGCCATGCGCTCCTCCCCTCGCGCAACACCTCGTCACCGTCCGACAAGTTACCGCACTGGGACCCCTCGCCTGGCGCCACCAGCAGCTCCCCGCTGCCCCGCTCCTTTCCCCTCCCCTTCCCTTTTTCCTCTCGGCTCTCTTCCTCCCGTGCCTCTCAACTCTGTTTTGTTCTCCGTACAGCAGCACCATGCCATGGTTGGAACTTGCAGCCGCCTCGCTGCCCGGATCCACGTTGTTCCGAACCTCCCGTCGCCAACATCACCCGTGGCCAGCCGCCGGAGTTCAGGTCAACGTTGCCTTGCGTCCCCTGCTTCCTTGTACTCTCCATCCCGTCCCCCTTCCCTAACCTCTCTCATGCCCCGGTCTCTCTCTCTCTCGTCAGGTGCAGGAGCAGCGGAAGCTCCGCCATGGCTGCCAAGGGCCTTCTCCTGCGACGATCCGTCAAGTCCGCCGCCGGGAACGACCTCCACCACCTGGATCCGCCAAGTCCAAGCCGCCTCGCCCGATTCCAGCCGTCTTGCGCCGTCCCCGCCGCCGGCTACCTCCCCTGCCTCGCACTTGCTCAAGCAGGACGACCGCGCCTCTGCTTCCCCTGCAACGAGCAGCAGCTGCTGCATCGTCTCCCGTATGCGTCCGTTGACCTTCAACCTTCCACGTGGGCCCCGCGTCGTCAGCCAGCTCCAAGGCCCAGCCTGCTTCCCCTCCAGATCTGGCCTGCTCCAGATCTGCCCCAGCCGCCACCACCGACCTGGGCCTCAGCCCATGGTGAGCGCCCCAGCGCCCAGCAGTTTCGGCCTGCTACTTTTTTTTTCCTGTTCTATGAATTTCCTAATTTCCCGGGAATTGACAGAATTGCAGAAAACCCCCTGTTCTTCATGCATTTAATAACTAATAAACCATGCATCGGATTAAAATGATTTATATATGTAAAATGCTTAGAATTTTGTGTAGTTTAATAATATGCCACTTTCATCCCATGTTAAAATGTTTAAAATGCTGTTTATTTAATTTTGCATAAATGCCATGTTAAAATGATTTAATTCATAACTAAATAACCGTAGCTCGGATTTAAATAAACTTTATATGTAAATGGGGTAGAAAAATGCATAGATTAACATGGTACACTTCATTTTGCTGTTTAAAAATATTAAAATTGCGTTTATGGCAGAACAGTACCAAATCTAAATTATGGACATGAGGATTTTCCGGAAATTGTTGTTTGTTGTTCCGGCCTCATTTAAATTGCCTAAAATAGGTAGTTTCCTTATGCTTCACCTCTTGCCATGGTTAACAACATTTAACATTGTTGGGTACATAAACAAGAGAGAACTAAATAATTGATGTGGTGTTTCTTCAATATGCAACTCGTTGCATATTGAGCTCCACTTAACTTGTAGTATTGTTTGTTGCACTTTGGCATGCCACGCATATTTAAACCGGACATGCATCATACTTGTTTGTGAATCATGCCATGTGTATGTGATGGTTGTTTACCATGTTGTTTGTTTCTTTCCGGTGTTCCTTCTTCTTGATAGTTCCGGTTATGTTGCGTTGGTGAGGATTCGTTCGACTTCGTCCGTTTGTCTTCTTCATGGACTCGTTCTTCTTCCTAGCGGGATCTCAGGCAAGATGACCATACCCTCGAAATCACTTCTATCTTTGCTTGCTAGTTGTTCGCTCTATTGCTATGCCGCGCTACCTACCACTTGCTATATCATGCCTCCCAAATTACCATGAAACCACCTCTAACCTTTGTCACCCTTCCTAGCAAACCGTTGGTTGGCTATGTTACCGTTTTGCTCAGCCTCTCTTATAGCGTTGCTAGTTGCAGGTGAAGATGAAGATTGCTCCATGTTGAATTATTTTTATGTTGGGATATCACAATATCTCTTATTTAATTAATGCATCTATATGCTTGGTAAAGGGTGGAAGGCTCGGCCTTATGCATGGTGTTTTGTTCCACTCTTGCCGCCCTAGTTTCCGTCATACCGGTGTTATGTTCCTTGATTTTGCGTTCCTTACGCGGTTGGGTGATTTATGGGACCCCCTTGACAGTTCGCCTTGAATAAAACTCCTCCAGCAAGGCCCAACCTTGGTTTTACCATTTGCTACCACCTATCCCCTTGTCCCTTGGGTTCTGCAGACTCAAGGGTCATCTTATTTTACCCCCCCCCCCCCGGGCCAGTGCTCCTTCGAGTGTTGGTCCGAACTGAGTAGACTGCGGGGCCACCTCGTGGAAACTCGAGGTCTGGTTTTACTCGTAGGATGTTTCATCCGGTGTTGCCCTGAGAACGAGATATGTGCAGCTCCTATCGGGATTTGTCGGCACATCGGGCGGTTTTGCTGGTCTTGTTTTACCATTGTCAAAATGTCTTGTAAACCGGGATTCCGAGACTGATCGGGTCTTCCTGGGAGAAGGTTGATCCTTCGTTGACCGTGAGAGCTTATAATGGGCTAAGTTGGGACACCCCTGCAGGGTATAAATTTTCGAGAGCCGTGCCCGCGGTTATGTGGCAGATGGGAATTTGTTAATATCCGGTTTTAGAGAACTTGACACTCGACTTAACTATAACGCATCAACTGCGTGTGTAGCCGTGATGGTCTCTTCTCGGCGGAGTCCGGGAAGTGAACACGGTTCTTGTGTTATGTTTGACGTAAGTAGGAGTTCAGGATCACTTCTTGATCATTACTAGTTGACGACCATTCCGTTGCTCCTCTGCTCGCTCTTATTTGCGTATGTTAGCCACCATATATGCTTAGTGCTTGCTGCAGCTCCACCTCTTTTACCTCATCTTTCCTATAAGCTTAAATAGTCTTGATCTCGCGGGTGTGAGATTGTTGAGTCCTCGTGACTCACAGATACTTCCAAAACAGCTGCAGGTGCCGATGATACCAGTGCAGGTGGTGCAACCGAGCTCAAGTGGGAGCTCGATGAAGATCCTGTTCGTTGTGTTGTTTCTTTTCATGTTGATCAGTAGTGGTGCCCAGTTGGGATATCAGGGATCTAGCAGTTGGGTTGTCTTCTTTTATTTTGGTTCCATAGTCGGACCTATGTGTGAATCTCTGAATGATGTATGTTTTATTTATGTATTGTGTGAAGTGGCGATTGTAAGCCAACTCTTTATCCCATTCTTGTTCATTACATGGGATTGTGTGAAGATGACCCTTCTTGCGACTAAACCACAATGCGGTTATGCCTCTAAGTCGTGCCTCGACACATGGGAGATATAGCCGCATCGTGGGTGTTACAGCATATGACTTTGGCCAGGAGTTAGCTTGAAGTCAGGCATAGGAGTGTTTGGGTCCTTGTGCCAGAGATCAATGTAATCGAGGATCAAGTTTGGATCCAAAAGTAGAGGCACATTTGTGCCCTTGGCTCTAGCGGCCCCGACTTGCCTATCTCTGATGATTTCAGCAAGTTCTTCATCATCAGCTTCGTCTTCTTCAGACGGCACTTGGAAGGCGACCTGCTTCTTGTGAGGACTTGGGCGAGAGCCTCGTCCAGCAGTGGTCTTTGTCTTCAGCAGAGAGGGTCATGTTGAAGAATTTGGTGCAGTTGAGGAACTAGCTGAAGCTCCTGAGGCAATAGAGATGCCTGTAGTCCTTTGGCACGTGGCAAGATGCACAGGTGCTGAGGATTTGGTCGGAGCAGCTGAGGACTTTGGAGGAGCAGGAGCAGCGTGAGGAATTGGTCGTGAGGGCTTAGCTGAGGAACTTGGCCGTGAGGGCATTGAAGAAGAAGCACTTGGCTTATGCGCAGGCTTCTTTGCCATCGATTTCTTTGGCTTTACAGAGGCCTCAGCAGCAGCAGCAGCAGAGTCTTCGTTGAATTTCCTCACTGCATATTTTGCCTGTTTGGCCAGCTTGGCCTGGCGCTTGGCCCATTCTTCAGGATAATCTTCACCACGCTTAAGGCTGGTGAGATCAGCTTCTTGGCCAGGTGCCAACAGAGGTCTTGAGCATGGAGGATTGAGTGCGAATTTCTTCATGTACTTGGGAGTCACATACCTGTACTCCCTCCACTCTCTTGCCCATCTCCTCTCTATCTTCTGAATGCGCACCTTGCGCTGATTTTTATCTTCCTCAGGGGGTGTGCAGTACCCAGCATAGATGTCCTCACGGATTTCAAATGCAGTGTTGATTTCAGGCCTCTTTCCTCCTTTCTGTGGCTTCTTTCCATCAGCCATTTTCTTCAGTTGAGGATTTTGAACAATTGAATTTTCTGAAGAAGTATGCAACTTTTCTTCGAGGAACGTTGCAAATGAGTTAAGTTGATGAGAACCTAGTGATTCAGTAGCGGACAGGAGTACCTGTGAATAGAGTATAGTTGCGAGGAATTTGGAGAGGTCATATGCGTTCTCAGAAGGTTTTTCAAAAAGAACAAGTTTGAGGAATTAGACCAGATGAGTCTTAAAGAATTTCACTAAGCGTTCTTTGTCTTAGGTTCCAGAGTTGTATAGATCGAAGATCCACACAATTGAGGAATCTTGAAGAAAAATGATGCTTAGAGAAACGAATCAAGAACAGATGACATGTGAGGTGTTAGTGTGTGAAAAATTTGAAGAATAAACACTTTTGAAGATTTTGTAGAAATCATTTGAATCAAAGAGGGCAGTAAAAGTAACTTTTAATTACCCTGGACGAAGAACACGACGAACTGGGAGGTGGAGATGAGAATTTCGTCTGTGCAGATCTTCCACGCCCTAACTTGGTGGAGGAAGACAGCTACGATGGCGGCGGAGTGAAGATTTCCGCGGCCGGTGCGAGTACGGTGGTGACGAGGTCGAGGCAGTGAAGCTCTTCCTCACCGGAGACGATGAAGTAGTGGCGGTGCTAGGGTTTGAGAAGCTCGAGCCGGAGAGAGGTCGAGCGAAGTAAAGGAAGTGAGGAAAGGGAGAGGGGGTATTTATAGCCACGGTGAAAAACTGTTCGCCCGAAGAAATTGGACGAACGTGCCCCTGACCCTTCTCATTCGCTTGACATGTGTCACCCACGTACTGAGAAGTGGAGATCGTGTTAGATCGTGGGTGAATAGATTGGGTTGAGTATAGCATAGAGGGGGAAGGGTCCGATCACATTCACTTAGCAGAAAAACCAACTTGAAGAATTAGCCATAAGTGAATGTTGTAGAGGACATAAACTCATATATATATATATATATATATATATATATATATATATATATATATATATATATATATATATATGTATATATATAGCCAATGAAGCAAAACGACGGAAACAGTGAAGACAATGCAAAGTTGAAGAACATGAACAACTAAGGAATTTCAAAAACTGAGGAAAAACTCAAATTGAAGATTTTCAACTTTTGTGGTGGCGTGACCCACCGTATAAGAATGATGATTTCAGACACCGCGTACAATTGTCGTAGGGCTCTGAGAATCAAATTCTTCATTAATTTCTTCACACTTAGAGTGTTATTCTTCATTGATTGAAGAAAAACGTTTCTTCATGTGTTGCACATCTAAGTCATCAATTTTGCATAAGTGTTAGTATGAGTGTCCTTTTCAAAGAACATTTGAAGATTCTAAGATATTTAGCTCACACCACAACTTGCTAAATCTCTTCTCATCCAAGGGCTTTGTGAAGATATTGGCTAGCTGTTCTTCAGTCTTCACATGCTCAATAGAAATGTCGCCCTTCAACACATGATCGCGAAGAAAATGATGACGAATCTGAATGTGCTTTGTCTTCGAGTGCTGAACTGGGTTGTGAGCAATCTTGATGGCACTCTCATTGTCACAGAAGAGAGGCACATTCTTCACATTGACGCCGTAGTCCTTGAGAGTTTGCTTCATCCACAGCAATTGAGCACAGCAAGAACCAGCAGCAATGTACTCAGCTTCAGTAGTAGACAGTGATACGCAGTTTTGTTTCTTCGAGGACCAACAGACCAAAGATCGTCCGAGGAAATGACATGTACCAGATGTTGACTTGCGGTACACACGATTACCAGCATAGTCAGAGTCAGAATATCCAATGAGATCAAAAGCCGAGCCCTTGGGGTACCATAATCCAAGTGTTGGTGTGTGAGCTATATATCGAAGAATATGCTTCGTAGCCTTATGGTGTGATTCCTTCGGTGTAGCTTGAAATCGGGCACACATGCAAACACTAAGCATAATATCTGGCCTAGATGCACATAAATACAATAAAGAACCAATCATGGAGCGGTATACCTTTTGATCGAAGTCAATACCATTTTCGTCAGTGCAGAGATGGCCATTTGTGGGCATCGGAATTTTGACGCCTTTGCAATCTTGCATGCCGAATTTCCTCAGTACATCCTTGAGGTATTTCTCCTGATATATGAATGTGCCATTGTGCTGTTGACGAATTTGAAGACCTAAGAAGAATTTCAACTCTCCCATCATAGACATTTGATATTCTTCACTCATCATATAGGCAAATTCATCACTATAACGTTGGTCAGTACAACCAAAGATAATATCATCAACATATATTTGGCGCACAAACAATTCATCATCATAAGATTTAGTGAAAAGAGTAGGGTCGAGTGAACCGGGTTTGAAGCCTTTCTTCATGAGGAATTCCTTCAAAGTATCATACCATGCCCGAGGGGCCTGCTTGAGGCCATAGAGGGCCTTATTGAGTCTGAAGACTTTGTCAGGATGCTTTGGATCTTCAAAACCTGGGGGTTGAGCAACATATACTTCTTCCTCAAGCTTACCATTGAGGAATGCACTTTTCACATCCATTTGATATAAAGTGATATCATGATGGTTAGCATAAGCAAGTAATATGCGAATAGCTTCAAGTCTAGCAACAGGTGCAAAAGTTTCATCGAAATCAATTCCTTCAACCTGTGTGTAGCCTTGAGCTACAAGCCATGCCTTATTCCTCACCACAAGGCCATTTCCATCTTGCTTGTTGCGGTAGATCCACTTTGTGCCAATGATATTGTGCTTGCGAGGATCTGGACGTTTAACCAGTTCCCAAACGTTGTTGAGCTCGAATTGATGTAATTCTTCTTGCATGGCCTGAATCCACTCAGGCTCCAGAAATGCTTCATCTACCTTAGTGGGCTCTGTGATAGAGACAAAAGCATAGTGCCCACAAAAGTTAGATAAATGTGAAGCTTTTGAGCGTGTGAGAGGACCTGGTGCTTCAATGTCATCGATGATCTTTTCAACTTGCACTTCTTTTGCAACGCGAGGATGAGTAGGTTGTCGTCGAGGAATTTGATCAGCATTTTCTTCAGCACCATTTTCTTCAGCATTTTCTTCAGGTGCATTAGCTCGACGTTCTTCACGTTCTGGAATGAATTCTTCAGCAGATTCTTCGGTAGGAATGACATCCTCAGTAGCCTTGAACTTGATAGTTTCCTCAGGTGCTGGTTCATCTATCACAGAGGGTAGGTGCTCTCTTTGCGAGCCATTAGTTTCATCGAACCGCACATCTACAGTTTCAACAACCTTGTGAAGAACGTTGTTGAAGACTCTGTAGGTGTGCGAGTCCTTTCCGTAACCAAGCATAAAACCTTCATGTGCTTTCGGTGCAAATTCAGCATTGTGATGAGGATCTCTAATCCAACATTTAGCACCAAAGACTTTGAAATAACTCACATTGGCTTTCTTGTCAGTGAGGAGTTCATAGGCAGACTTCTTGAAGAATTTGTGAAGATATACCCTGTTGATGATGTGGCACGCAGTATAAATTGCCTCAATCCAGAAGTGACGAGGTGTCTTGTACTCATCAAGCATAGTGCGAGCCATCTCAACAAGAGTTCTGTTCTTGCGCTCCACGACGCCATTCTGCTGAGGAGTATACGGAGCAGATAACTCATGAGTAATACCAAGTTCATCAAGATAGTCATCAAGACCAGAATTCTTGAACTCAGTTCCATTGTCACTTCTGATATGCTTGATCTTCACACCAAAGTTGGTTGAAGCCCTCGAGGAAAATCGTTTGAAGACTTCCCGCACTTCATGTTTGTAAGTAACAGTGTGTACCCATGTGTATCGAGAGTAATCATCAACAATAACAAAGCCATAGAGAGATGCGTCATTTGTGACTGCTGAGTAATGCTTAGGACCGAAGAGATCCATATGAAGCAATTCAAATGGTCGAGTAGTGGTCATGATAGTCTTCGCTGGATGCTTAGCCTTGGTCATCTTTCCAGCTTCACAAGCTCCACACAAGTGATCCTTGAGGAATTTGACATTCTCAATGCCAATGACATGCTTCTTCTTCGCAAGCGTGTGCAAATTCCTCATGCCTGCATGACCAAGTCGTCGATGCCATAGCCAGCCTTCTGAAGCTTTTGCAAGTAGGCACACGGCTGGTTGCGGTCCTGTAGAGAAATCAACAATATACAAGTCTCCTCTCCTAAAGCCTTCGAAGACTTTGGAATTGTCAACTTCCATAACCACAACACAACGATACTTGCCAAAGACAATAACCATATCAAGGTCACAAAGCATTGAGACAGAGATGAGGTTGTATCCTAAGGACTCGACAAGCATGACTTTGTCCATGTGTCGATCCTTTGTGATCGCAACCTTACCTAGACCCAATACCTGACTTTTGCCTTTGTCAGCGAAGATGATATGCTTCAGATGCGATGGTGATAAGGGAGCATCCATCAATAGATTCTTGTCACCAGTCATGTGATTTGTACATCCACTATCGAGGACCCACTCAGTGGCTTTGGGTTGATGATCCTGCAGATGAATTAGTGCAGCTTACGAACTTCATATACTTCATCAGTGAAGAATATGACATCACAATTCATCAAACCAATTTCATCAAGCAATGCAACAGATAAAGGAGTATGAGGACGTGAGAAATAAAAGTTCATTTCTTCATGATTAGCCTGCGTCCTTTCAAGCACTTTTCAGGTCTCCAGCAAATTCTTCAGACGTTAAAGTACGTCTGGAGACCTGACCCTGCATAAAAGATTAGTTCTTTTTCTTCACCACCCACATCTGAAGGGGTGGCAAAGAGTTCATCACTCTGTGAGCTCCATACGAGAAAGGTGGCATAGAAGCCAATCCATTTCGTTTCACATAAGAGGAGTTAGGGTAAGCATATGAATAAGCAGAGAAATTCTTCGAGGACTTATGAACACAGTGATTAGAAGAATAATGCTCATATACATAGCCCTTAGCTCTTCCCTGCGAAACAGAGTTGTTAGCACGATGATGTTCATATGAGGACTTTGATCCTTTTGAGGAATATGATCCACGTGAGGAATTCGATCCGTACGAGGACTTGGATCCATATGAAGAATTTGGTCCATATGAAGAATTTGATCTGGGGTTCCTATTCTTCACAGGTGGTGTCAGGAGGACATTCACCTGAAGACTTTCGAGGCACCTTTTGGGAACCCAGATTTTCTTCATAGGAGAACCGTTCCTGCAGTTAGTGCCAACATATCTAGCAAATACTTCACCATTATGATTTTTTAAACAGTTTATAGTTGGAGTCAAATGACTCATCAGAAGAATGAGAAGATTCACATGTAAAGCCAGATAAATTAGATGGATCAACTGGAGGTCCCTTTGCAGCAACCCATGAGGTTTTGGGGTACTGCTCAGGCTTCCAATATGTACCATCAGCATTGAGTTTCCTCTCAAAGGCAATACCCTCTTTCCTAGGGTTCCTGTTGAGGATCTGCTTTTTAAGCACATCACAAAGAGTCTGATGCCTTTTGAGGCTTTTGTACATGCCTGTCATGTACAATTCCTTCAGCCCTGCATCGTCAGTGATACTAGCAATGTCCTCAGATGAGGAATTAGTGATAGCAGAGACAGTTGAAGAATTTGTAGCACTAGAAGCATTTGAACATTCAGTTGAAGAATTAGCAGATTCACGTTCAATGCATTTCAAACATGGAGGAACAAATTCTTCCTGAGCAGCGCTGATTTGTTGAGTAAGTAATGAATCGCGCTCCTTCTGAAGATCTTCATAACTCACTCTTAGCTTCTCAAGATCTTGCTTTCTTTGAAGAAATTCATAAGAAAGCTTCTCATGATCAGATAAGAGAGTGTTATGATGACCTTGAAGGTTGTCAAACCTAGTCTGAAGTCTCTGAAGATTTTCAGTCAAGATTTTAGTGCGATCCATTTCTTCACCCAACATATCATCACTTTTGTCTAGCATGTTTTGAAACTTTTCAAAATCCCTTTGTTGTTTCACAGCAATCTTAGCAAGTTTAGAGTAGCTGGGCTTGAGGTTTTCATCAGATTCATTCTCACTAGATTCAGAGGAGGTATATTTGAGTACCTTGGCACCCTTTGCCATGAAGCAATAGGTGGGAGCATAGTCATCATTGCCTTCATCAGCCTTGTTGGTGAAGCCATTTTCTTCAGAGTTGAAGATAGACTTGCTGACGAAAGTAGTAGCGAGAGCTAGAGTCGCTACTCCAGACTCGGACTCCTCAGATGCCTCCTCTTCCTCATGTTCCTCAGATTCAGCTTCAGAGTCCATTTCCTTGCCAATGAATGCCCGAGCCTTCTTGGAGCTGCTCTTCTTGTGAGATGAAGACTTTGAGGATTTTGATGATGAAGATTTTGAGGATTTCTTCTTTTTCTTTGCATCATCAGAACTGTAATCCTTGTATTTCTTCTTCTTTGATTCCCTTTCCCACTAAGGACAATCTTGAATGTAGTGTCCAAGTTTCTTGCATTTGTGACAAAGCCTCTTCTTGTAGTCACTGGATGAGGAATCATTGCTCCTTGAGGATCTTCCAAAGTGACCATGTCTTGAGAACTTTTGAAATTTCTTCACAAGTAGTGCTAGTTCCTAGCTCAGTTCTTTAGGATCACCAAGGCTGCTGCCAGAGTCTTCATCTTCAAACTCAGAAACTGCCTTGGCCTTCAGTGCACGTGATCTGCCATAGCTCGAACCATAGAGGTCTCTCTTTTCAGCAAGCTAGAACTCATGAGTATTTAGCCTTTCGAGGATATCAGCGGGATCAAGTGACTTGTAATCAGCAAGTTCTTGTATCATCAATGCCAGAGTATCAAATGAGGAATCAAGCGATCTCAACAATTTCTTCACCACCTCATGGTCGGTGATGTCAGTGGCACCAAGCGCTTGAGGCTCATTTGAGATGTCAGTGAGGCGATCGAAGGTTTGTTGAACATTTTCATTGTTGAGTCTTTTGAAGCGGTTGAAGAGATTGCGAAGAACATCAACTCGAGAGTCACGCTGAGTTGAGACTCCTTCATTCACTTTGGACAGCCTATCCCAGATAAGCTTAGCAGTTTCCAAAGCACTCACTCTTCCATACTGTCCTTTGCTCAGATGGCCACATATGATATTCTTCGCTTGAGAATCGATTTGCTTGAATCTCTTCACATCGGTAGCGTTCAGTGAGGGTGAGACAGAGGGAACACCATTTTCCACAACATACCAGAGATCGTTATCAATTGCCTCAAGATGCATTCGCATCTTATTCTTCTAGTAGGGGTAGTCCGTCCCATCGAAGGTAGGACACCCAGCAGAGACCTTGATCATACCTGCGGTTGACATAACTAAAACTCCAGGCGGTTAAACAAAAATCACACAGAACAAGGGAGTACCTTGCTCTGATACCAATTGAAAGTGCGTTATATCGACTAGAGGGGGGTGAATAGGCGATTTTTATGAATTCTTCACTGAGGAATTTGCAGGTGAGGAAATTCCTTAGCGAAGAACTACTTGCAGCGGAATAAGTACTCAAAAGTATGCATAGCAGAACACAAGCATGGTCATCATGATGAAATGAAGACAAGCACAGAGTACGGAAAGCGTAAACACAGGATAACACAGGATGAAGACAAACAGACTGAAGAAATTGAACTGAGGAAATTGAGAAAGTATTCAGTCAAAGTCTTCAAACACAGATATGAACAAGTGCACAACACAGTTATGAGGAAATGAAAGAGTTGAGGAAATAGAACCAGTTGGCTTGGTGAAGACAATGATTTGGTAGACCAGTTCCAACTGCTGTCTCAGTTGTACATCTGGTTTGAGCGGCTAGGTGTTTAAACCTGAGGACACACAGTCCTCACCGTATTCTCCTTGAGCTAAGGTCACGCAGACCTCGCCCAATCACTCGTGTAAGTCTTTAGGTGACTTCCGAACCTTCACAAACTCGGTCACTCGGTGATCCACAATTCCTCTTGGATGCTCTAGACCATGACGCCTAACCGTCTGGAAGAAGCACAGTCTTCAAAGGTAACAAGCGTCGGATCCACGCAGGATCAATCTCTTCAGTGATGCTCAATCACTTTGGGTTTGTAGGTGTTTGGGTTTGGGTTTTCCTCACTTGATGATTTTCGCTCAAAGTCCTCGGAGGATGGGATGCTCTCAAATGACAAGTGTCAGTTTCTCTCGGAGCAGCCAACCAACTAGTGGTTGTAGGGGGCGGCTATTTATAGCCTAGGGAGCAGCCCGTCATGATAAGACATAAATGCCCTTCAATGATATGACCGTTAGGTGGGTAGATATTTTGGGACAGCTCGCGCATAGCACAGGAACGGTCGGAAATTTGAGTATCAAATTCCTCAGGGCTATCATGTTCCTCACTGTGTAGGCAATTCGCACTGGCGAATTCCTAACTCCTCAGTCAGAACAAAATCCTCAGAGACCAGAAGAACTTCGTCTCTGTCACTGAAGAATATGACCGAACTGTATGAGATTTCCAATGGCTTCACTAGAAGGGATTGGTAGGTGTAGGATTTTGAGTTGAGCATCACATGGAAATTTTTCCTTAGTATTTCCTCGACCCCCTTTAACAGTACGGTGTTTCCTATGACTCAAGAAAGATAAAATGAAGCTACGAAAACAAAAGTCTTCACGCTTCATGTTCCTCAAATGAATACCAAGTCTTCAAGGTCACACCAATTTCTTCACTTTCAAAGTCTTCAGAAAGTCTTCAGAAATCCAAAGTCTTCAGTCGAAGAACTTCATTTTTAGGGGTCGACTTTCTCTGTAAATATCAAACTCCTCATAGACTTACAGACCTGTGTACACTCATAAACACATTAGTCCCTTAACCTATAAGTCTTCAATATACCAAAATCACTAAGGGGCACTAGATGCACTTACAAGGTTGCATCATATACAACTCTTCTTCTAGAAATCCTCATTCAGGAATGCAGTCTTTACATCCATTTGCCAAATTTCATAATCATAAAATGCGGCAATTTCTAACATGATTCGGACGGACTTAAGCATCGCTACGGGTGAGAAGGTCTCATCGTAGTCAACTCCTTGAACTTGTCGAAAACCTTTCGCAAAAAGTCGAGCTTTGTAGACAGTAACATTACCGTCAGCGTCAGTCTTCTTCTTGAAGATCCATTTATTCTCGATGGCTTGCCGATCATCGGGAAAGTCAACCAAAGTCCACACTTTGTTCTCATACATGGATCCCATCTCAAATTTCATGGCCTCAAGCCATTTTGCGGAATCTGGGCTCATCATCACTTCCTCATAGTTCGTAGGTTCGTCATGGTCAAGTAACATGACCTCCAGAACAGAATTACCGTACCACTCTGGTGTGGATCTTACTCTGGTTGACCTACGAGGTTCGGTAGTAACTTGATCTGAAGTTACATGATCATCATCATTAGCATCCTCACTAATTGGTGTAGGAGTCACGGGAAAAGATTTCTGTGATGAATTACTTTCCAATAAGGGAGCAGGTACAGTTACCTCATCAAGTTCTACTTTCCTCCCACTCACTTCTTTCGAGAGAAACTCCTTCTCTAGAAAGGATCCATTCGTAGCAACAAATGTCTTGCCTTCGGATCTGTGATAGAAGGTGTACCCAACTGTCTCCTTTGGGTATCCTATGAAGACACATTTCTCCGATTTGGGTTCGAGCTTATCAGGTTGAAGCTTTTTCACATAAGCATCGCAGCCCCAAACTTTAAGAAACGATAACTTTGGTTTCTTGCGAAACCACAGTTCATAAGGCGTCGTCTCAACGGATTTAGATGGTGCCCTATTGAACGTGAATGCAACCGTCTCTAAAGCATAACCCCAAAACGAGAGCGGTAAATCAGTAAGAGACATCATAGATCGCACCATATCTAGTAAAGTACGATTACGACGTTCGGACACACCATTATGATGTGGTGTTCCGGGTGGCGTGAGTTGCGAAACTATTCCGCATTGTTTCAAATGAAGACCAAACTCGTAACTCAAATATTCTCCTCCACGATCAGATCGCAGAAACTTTATTTTCTTGTTATGATGATTTTCCACTTCACTCTGAAATTCTTTGAACTTTTCAAATGTTTAAGACTTATGTTTCATCAAGTAGATATACCCATATCTACTCAAATCATCTGTGAAGGTGAGAAAATAACGATACCCGCCGCTAGCCTCAATATTCATCGGACCACATACATCAGTATGTATGATTTCCAACAAATCTGTTGCTCGCTCCATTGTTCCGGAGAACGGTGTTTTAGTCATCTTGCCCATGAGGCATGGTTCGCAAGTACCAAGTGATTCATAATCAAGTGATTCCAAAAGTCCATCAAAATGGAGTTTCTTCATGCACTTTACACCAATATGACCCAAATGGCAGTGCCACAAATAAGTTGCACTATCATTATCAACTCTGCATCTTTTTGCTCCACTATTATGAATATGTGTATCACTACTATCGAGATTCATCAAAAATAGACCACTCTTCAAGGGTGCATGACCATAAAAGATATTACTCATATAAATAGAACAACCATTATTCTCAGATTTAAATGAATAACCGTCTTGCATCAAACAAGATCCAGATATAATGTCCATGCTCAACGCTGGCACCAAATAACAATTATTCAGGTCTAAAACTAATCCCGAAGGTAGATGTAGAGGTAGTGTGCCGACCGCGATCACATCAACTTTGGAACCATTTCCCACGCGCATCGTCACCTTGTCCTTAGCCAATCTTCGCTTAATCCGTAGTCCCTGTTTAGGGTTGCAAATATTAGCAACAGAACCAGTATCAAATACCCAGGTGCTACTGCGAGCATTAGTAAGGTACACATCAATAACATGTATATCACATATACCTTTGTTCACCTTGCCATCCTTCTTATCCGCCAAATACTTGGGGCAGTTCCGCTTCCAGTGACCAGTCCCTTTGCAGTAGAAGCACCCAGTCTCAGGCTTAGGTCCAGACTTGGGCTTCTTCACTTGAGCAACAACTTGCTTGCCGTTCTTCTTGAAGTTCCCCTTCTTCCCTTTACCATTTTTCTTGAAACCGGTGGTCTTGTTGACCATCAACACTTGATGCTCCTTCTTGATTTCTACCTCCGCAGCCTTCAACATTGCGAAGAGCTTGGGAATTGTCTTATCCATCCCTTGCATATTATAGTTCAGCATGAAGCTCTTGTAGCTTGGTGGCAGTGATTGAAGAATTCTGTCAATGACACTATCATTCGAAAGATTAACTCCCAGTTGAATCAAGTGATTGTTATACCCAGACATTTTGAGTATATGCTCACTGACAGAACTATTCTCCTCCATCTTGCAGCTGTAGAACTTATTGGAGACTTCATATCTCTCAATCCGGGCATTTGCTTGAAATACTAACTTCAACTCCTGGAACATCTCATATGCTCCATGACGTTCAAAACGTCGTTGAAGTCCCAGTTCTAAGCCGTAAAGCATGGCACACTGAACTATCGAGTAGTCATCAGCTTTGCTCTTCCAGACGTTCATAACATTTGGCGTTGCTCCTGCAGCGGGTTTGGCACCTAGCGGTGCTTCCAGGACGTAATTCTTTTATGCAGCAATGAGGATAATCCTCAAGTTACGGACCCAGTCCGTGTAATTGCTACCATCATCTTTCAACTTTGCTTTCTCAAGAAACGCATTAAAATTCAACGGAACAACAACACGGGCCATCTATCTACAACAACATAGACATGGAAAATACTATCAGGTACTAAGTTCATGATAAACTAAAGTTCAGTTAATCAAATTACTTAAGAACTCCCACTTAGATAGACATCCCTCTAATCATCTAATTGATCACGTGATCCATATCACTAAACCATGTCCGATCATCACGTGAGATGGAGTAGTTTTCAATGGTGAACATCACTATGTTGATCATATCTACTATATGATTCATGCTCGACCTTTCGGTCTCAGTGTTCCGAGGTCATATCTGCATATGCTAGGCTCGTCAAGTTTAACCCGAGTATTATGCGTGTGCAAAACTGGCTTGCACCCGTTGTATGTGAACGTAGAGCTTATCACACCCGATCATCACGTGGTGTCTCGGCACGACGAACTTTTGCAACGGTGCATACTCAGGGAGAACACTTATACCTTGAAATTTAGTGAAAGATCATCTTACAATGCTACCGTCGATCTAAGCAAAATAAGATGCATAAAAGATAAACATCACATGCAATCAATATAAGTGATATGATATGGCCATCATCATCTTGTGCCTTTGATCTCCATCTCCAAAGCACCATCATGATCACCATCATCACCGGGGCGACACCTTGATCTCCATCGTAGCATCGTTGTCGTCTCGCCAACGATTGCTTCTACGACTATCGCTACCGCTTAGTGATAAAGTAAAGCAATTACATGGCGATTGCATTTCATACAATAAAGCAACAACCATATGGCTCCTACCAGTTGCCGATAACTCTGTTACAAAACATGATCATCTCATACAATAAAATTTAGCATCATGTCTTGAACATATCACATCACAACATGCCCTGCAAAAACAAGTTAGACGCCCTCTACTTTGTTGTTGCAAGTTTTACATGGTTGCTACGGGCTGAGCAAGAACTGTTCTTACCTACGCATCAAAACCACAACAATATTTCGTCAAGTATGTGTTTTTTAACCTTCACAAGGACCGGGCGTAGCCACACTCGATTCAACTAAAGTTGGAGAAACTGACACCCGCCAGCCACCTGTGTGCGAAGCACAGCGGCAGAACCAGTCTCGCGTAAGCATACGCGTAATGTCGGTCCGGGCCGCTTCATCCAACAATACCGCCGAATCAAAGTATGACATGCTGCTAAGTAGTATGACTTGTATCGCCCACAACTCACTTGTGTTCTACTCGTGCATATAACATCTAAGCATAAACCTGGCTCAGATGCCACTGTTGGGGAACGTAGTAATTTAAAAAATTTCCTACGCACACTCAAGATCATGGTGATGCATAGCAACGAGAGGGGAGAGTGTCGTCCACGTACCCTCGTAGACCGTAAGCGGAAGCGTTATGACAACGCGGTTGATGTAGTCGTACGTCTTCACGATCGACCGATCCTAGTACCGAACGTACGGCACCTCCGCGATCTGCACACGTTCAGCTCGGTGACGTCCCACGAACTCACGATCCAGTAGAGCTTCGAGGGAGAGTTCCGTCAGCACGACGGCGTGATGATGGTGATGATGAAGCTACCGACGCAGGGCTTCGCCTAAGCATCGCTACGATATGACCAAGGTGGATTATGGTGGAGGGGGGCACCACACACGGCTAAAAGATCAATGATCAACTTGTGTCTATGGGGTGCCCTCCTCCCCGGTATATAAAGGAGTGGAGGAGGGGGAGGGGGCCGGCCTCCTAGGCGCGCCCCAAGGGGAGTCCTACTCCCACCGGGAGTAGGATTCCACCCCTTCCAAGAGTAGGAGTAGGAGGGAAGGAAGGAGGAGTGAGGGGGAAGGAAAAAGGGGGGAGCCCCCCCTTCCTTGTCCAATTCGGATTAGAGGAGGAGGGGGCGCGCGGCCTTCCCTGGCCGCCCCTCCTCTTCTCCACCAAGGCCCATGAGGCCCATTACACTCCCTGGGGGGTTCCGGTAACCCCGCGGTACTCCGGTATTTGTCCGAACTTACCCGGAACCCTTCCGAAGTCCAAACATAGTCATCCAATATATCGATCTTTATGTCTCGACCATTTCGAGACTCCTCGTCATGTCCGCGGTCATATCCGGGACTCCGAACTACCTTCGGTTCATCAAAACACATAAACTCGTATTACCGATCGTCACCGAACGTTAAGCATGCGGACCCTACGGGTTCGAGAACTATGTAGACATGACCGAGACACGTCTCCGGTCAATAACCAATAGTGGAACCTGGATGCTCATATTGGTTCCTACATATTCTACGCAGATCTTTATCGGTCAAACCGCATAACAATATACGTTGTTCCCTTTGTCATCGGTATGCTACTTGTCCGAGATTCGATCATCGGTATCTCAATACCTAGTTCAATCTCGTTACCGGCAAGTCTCTTTACTCGTTCCGTAATACATCATCCCGCAACTAACTCATTAGTTGCATTGCTTGCAAGGCTTATAGTGATGTGTATTACCGAGAGGGCCCAGAGATACCTCTCCGACAATCGTAGTGACAAATCCTAATCTTGATCTATGCCAACTCAACAAGTACCATCGGAGACACATGTAGAGCACCTTTATAATCACCCAGTTACGTTGTGACGTTTGGTAGCACACAAAGTGTTCCTCCGGTATTCGGGAGTTGCATAATCTCATAGTCATAGGAACATGTATAAGTCATGAAGAAAGCAATAGCAATATACTAAACGATCAAATGCTAAGCTAACGAAATGGGTCAAGTCAATCACATCATTCTCTAATGATGTGATCCCGTTAATCAAATGACAACTCATGTCTATGGTTAGGAAACTTAACCATCTTTGATTCAACGAGCTAGTCAGGTAGAGGCATACTAGTGACACTTTGTTTGTCTATGTATTCACACATGTACTAAGTTTCCGGTTAATACAATTCTAGCATGAATAATAAACATTTATCATGATATAAGGAAATATAAATCACAACTTTATTATTGCCTCTAGGGCATATTTCCTTCATATATAAGCAGCTTCACTGAGGTCTTTCATTGAAAAACTTTTATTCAAGTATCCATTTATGCTATCCAGAAATTGTATATCATTTGCAATCAAAAATATGTCATCCACATATAATATTAGAAATGCTACAGAGCTCCCACTCACTTTCTTGTAAATATAGGCTTCACCGCAAGTCTATATAAAACTATATGCTTTGATCAACTCATCAAAGCGTTTATTCCAACTCCGAGATGCTTGCACCAGTCCATAGATGGATCGCTGGAGCTTGCACATTTTGTTAGCACCTTTAGGATTGACAAAACCTTCTGGTTGCATCATATACAACTCTTCTTTAATAAATCCATTAAGGAATGTAGTTTTGATATCCATTTGCCAGATTTCATAAAATGCGGCAATTGCTAACATGATTCGAACAGACTTAAGCATCGATATGAGTGAGAAAATCTCATCGTAGTCAACACCTAGAACTTGTCGAAAACATTTTGTGACAATTCAATCTTTGTAGATAGTAACACTACGATCAGCGTCCGTCTTCCTCTTGAAGATCCATTTATTCTCAATGGCTTGCCGATCATCGGGCAAGTCCACCAAAGTTAACACTTTGTTCATATATATGGATCCTATCTCAGATTTCATGGCCTCATGCCATTTATCGGAATCTGGGCTCATCATAGCTTCTTCACAGTTCGTAGGTTCGTCATGGTCTAGTAACATGACTTCCAGAACAGGATTACCGTACCACTCTGGTGCGGAACATGCTCTGGTTGACCTACGAGGTTCGGTAGTAACTTGATCTGAAGTTTCATGATCATCATCATTAGCTTCCTCTCTAATTGGTGTAGGCATCACGGGAACGGTTTTCTGTGATGAGCTACTTTCCAATTCAAGAGAAGGTACAGTTACCTCATCAAGTTCTACTTTCCTCCCACTCACTTCTTTCAAGAGAAACTCCTTCTCTAGAAAGGATCCATTCTTAGCAATGAAGATCTTGCCTTCAGATATGTGGTAGAAGGTGTACCCAACAGTTTCTTTTGGGTATCCTATGAAGACGCACTTCTCCGATTTGGGTTTGAGCTTATCAGGCTGAAGCTTTTTCACCTGTCATGGCGATTATATAAACCTTTTTCAGGTCGCATGCAGGGTATAGGGGGCAGGGTGTTCTGATCGAGCATGTCTCCCTTGTGCGGTTTATAGACGTTGCACATATCTGTGGGCTCCCCGAGGTATATATATTATCCTTTACCGACAATGAGGGGGCCCCACACAATCTATCCCTTTGATCCAACAATGGGAAGGGTTTGACCATGATGGTTTCCTATTGCTATGTGTGCCATGTTAGACCAAATAAAGTTTGAGCGCATGCGTTGGATGACCCCCCCCCCATCGAAGTTGGGAAACCGACATCGTACGTATTGAACCAGGCTTGGGGTCAGGTACAGTGTTCGGTTTGTAATGTAGTTGGTGGCCCATCGAAGTTGTACATTTGGGATTTAAACACATCACACACCACCGTACCCATACATATTTTCGAGCCGCATGCAGTGTATATGGGGTCTTCTGATCGACCACGTCTCCCTTGTGCGGTTTTTTGTGATGACACGCATATCTGTGGGCTCCCCGGGTGTATATATATCATCCCTTTGATTAACGAGGGGTATGTGTTGGCCATGAATGGATTCCTCCTAGTTCGTGTTATGGCCGGTCGCCGTCACATGTCATTCAACCAAAGCTCGAGCTCATCCGTTGTCAGGATTCCCTCCCACATGCTCGGATTGCTGGGTTCGACCTACATCGTACCATGTGTATCTCGTCCTTAACTACCTGGCCTTCATGGTTGTTGCCTGTATCGAGAGGTAGGCACCACATCTAAATTGTACATTATAATATATTGAAAACACACACACATCACCCCTTCCAACGTACATCATTTTGGGCCGCATGCAAGAGGTTTGGTTTTGTGGTCCCTCTCGTGCGATTTTTATGATGGTTCAATCTATTGGCCCAAGCGGTTTATCGACAACAATAGTTGTCGTTTGACCAAACAATAGATTCACTGGTTCGTCTTATGGTAGGTCATGGGGACATGCATGTATGACCAAAGTATCATTACATGCATCTGCCCCGCTGACACGAAGTGGGAGGTGGTGAGTCAAGCACCCTAGCTAGCTATGATATTATGTCATTATAGATATATCCAAGGGTGCTTTCGGGTTTGCGAGACAGGTGCCACCAAAGTTGTGCATTGTGTATTTAAAGTTTTAAACATCACACCCAATATTCCTACATATATTTGGCCACTTCGATGTGGTTCTTGACTTCTGGTCCCTCTCATCGATCTTCGATGACACGCCCAACCGTGGGCCCGTGTGGTCATAGTTGTGCATTGAAATTTTGAACATCACAGGCCACCCTTTTCACTCATATATATTTGGGCCACATGCTGGTGTGGCTGTCTTCTAACCCTCTCTAATGTTTTATTTTTGCTGCAAAGACTCTGATGATGCTCAACGGACACGGGTATAATGTCTTAACCGTGTGTGATGCAAGTGCACTGTGAATCACCACGACTGCGCAAGCACGAGCAAAAGTGGAGGTACTGGCTCAACCATGTGCGATGCAAGTGCGCTGTAAAACCACCACGAATGCGCAAGCGCGAGCAAAGGGTGGAGGTACTGGCTTAACCGTGTGTGATGCAAGTGCGCTGTAAAATCATCATCCGCGCAAGCTAAAGGCAGGTACTTTATTTAGAAATTAGGACAAACCGTGTGCGATAGACCAGCTAGCTACAAATATAAAAACAAACTACCCGCCTTGAGCGTTGCAAAAACCGGCGGTTCCGCCACTTTTCCTTATTATCATACACGCATATTCTTATTGAAACGTGCGCGATCTTGGGCACTCCCACCCCACATCAATTCCTTTACCCAAATTTTAGTAGTCGCCGTACTTCAACCGTCGCCCACACTCCTCCAGCACCGACCTTATAGTAAAATTGCAGTAGCCGAGGCATTTGAACCGTCGCCGTCCCTCGTCCACCAGCATCTTCACCCACCATTACTAAAATTTTCAATAGCCGCGACGTATCCTCAAACACCACCCCCCTCCACAGTCCCCCTCACCCTTTCAAACCCTAGCCTACGGCCGCCGCCGGCGCCGCTGCCAACCCCTGCCGGTCTGCCCGTTCCTCCTAGCTTAGATAATAAAGTTCAGGTTACCCAGCGATTCCCATACCTTCTCCCCACTCCCCTGAGTTTTTGATGAGCCCCGCGGTGTCCCTCCCCACTAGATCCACATCCCCTGCTCCAGAATGTCGCAGCCTAAGCTCAACCACGTATCCCGGGGAGCCCGAGAGCGTTCGGCCAAGAGAGGTTTATCATGGCCTCTCCGGTGGACGTTGGCGAGGTGGTCGCCGTTCGCATCGACCTGTCGATCCCGGAGCTACACGTCACTGCGGAAGCCGGCAAAGACGTTGACTACGTTGCCATACCGAAGGCTTCATGTCAGCGGGCTAGCGTATTACTGTATCTCGGGAAAGCTGTCTACGACATCAAGCACGTCGACAGCGACAACTTCACGCGGGCCATGTCACAGGTTAAGTGGTCCATCCCAACCCCCCTGGTTCAACCTCCGTCGATCTCTTTGATGGCCCTGCCGCTGATCTCCTCCGCCAAGCGGTCAAGGATTTGCGATCCTTGTATGCCATCGAGCCATTTTTTGTCATTTCTGAAGGACACGTTCTACGGCGGCGGCTTGGGATCCTCAATTGCCAACTCAGATCTCATCGACCACGACCACGACCATGAGGAGGGCACCCACAAAGGTTCTTCCAAGGTGAAACAGCCCATCTATGACATCAGAGAGCGCACCATGGGTATGTGCTCTTCCAACTGGAAGGATCCCGTCCATGACATCTGAGGCAGCATCCTATCAGCAAATCTTACCTTTTCTAGCTTGCCAACCCGTACCCTTTGTTGTAGTAGCATTTGTTGTTCGGTGTTTAATTATTTCAATTATGCAAAAATGCATTGTTCAATAGGGATATGTGATGTTTAAGTATGAATTGTCCACTTCAGCTTCACGAATGGCTACATTGTTTATAGTGAGTAGATGCCTTGTTTATATGTATTTGGTTCTTAGGTTGGTTGCAGTGAGCATTTGTCCAGTTATCAAGAAGATGCCTTGTTTATCTGTATTTGGTTGTTAGGTTGGTTGCAGTGAGCATCTGTCCAGTTTTCAAGCAGACGCCTTGTTTATCTGTATTTGCTTGTTAGTTTGGTTGCAGTGAGCATTTGTCTAGTTTTCAAGCATATGCCATGTTTATCTGTATTTGCTTGTTAGGTTGGTTGCAGTGAGACTCTGTCCAGTTTTCATTGGCTATATTTGGTTGTTATACTAATCATTTATGCCTTGTTTATTTCAGTCATTCACAATGTGATGTTCATTATGTGCAAGTCGGAACTATGCCGCTCGACTGCATCAATACCGGTTTGAACGGCTGTATTTGGTTCCAGTTATGCCTTGTGTAGTTAACACATGCCCTTTATTTCAGTTTTACACATTTATCCAGCGTGACGTTTAAGCATTACCTACGTTCTATTCATTTTCAACAATACCAGTTTGAATTGCAATATTTGATGGCTGTTAAGCCTATTGTCGGTAACATTGCCTTCCATTTTATATCTGCTTTAACAGCATGATGAAGCCAACACATTCAAGCTATCATTTGGAGATGTTGTTTTTTACCTTTGCTATATTTGTTTGATGTTAAGGTTGTTGTACTTATCATGCCTTTCCACTACTTATGAAGGACAACAATGGGAGTGGCCACCATTTTCCGTCGAGGTTAGTTTCATCCCTTGTCTTGTACTCCCCCCGTCTTTCCATAATGTAGTGCATATAGGCATGGACACTTGTTAGCTTCTAATATTGACTTGTTGCTTGTAGGTACATACGCCCTTGGCAAGGATCCATTTATCGACCCTTTTTGCGTATGGGGCAATGAGATATTCATGAACAAGCATCAAGTGAGGAAACTGATAAGGATTATTAGCAAAAAGATACGAATGGTGGCAAGCAAATTATTTGTTTATGCTCTATCCAACACAACAGTGAGCTGTAGGATGGTAACTACAAACTCTGCAGCCTTCTCTTTTTACTGCCCATAATGAGTTGTTACAGAACAATGTCTGAATCTTTTTTGTTCGCAGTGGTTCCCGAAGCAGTTCACTCAAGATTGCCTCACAAAGTACATGATTGGTGGACATGCAATGAAGGTTAAAGTATTTCATCCAGACTACAATGAGCACCGAGAAGTCGTAATGAAGACAGTGAAGGACGGACGGGCAGCCATCACAAGGGGTTGGCCTAGAGTCGTGCGCGCATTACGCATGGAGGAGGGCACAATATGGGCATTCCGCTTCACCTTCTCCAGCAACCAGAATATCTTTCGCCTCTCTCTTTACAGTCTTTAGTACAATTGTGGTTCATCATTCTTTACTTGGTGCTTCTGTAGTTCTTCAGTATATGTACATGTGCATCGAATTATGCATTCGTGGTTGAACCTATATTTGTAATAAACATGGTTGGATATGAAATAAGTGATTGCCTACTTTCAAATTCAAAACATGTGATTTTTAAATTAGGGATTAATTAGGGATTACACTGCACACGGTTTGCGAAAGCGAAATGTCTGCGATAAATGTGGAGATCAGACACGTTTCTAGGATCCACTACGTGTGCGATCAATCTCCACTACACACACGATCAGCCAAGAAAAAACATGTGCGATTAACAACAACATCGCACACAGTTCTTTCTTATTAAATGTTTGCGATAGTCACCTTATCACACACGCTTCGAAATTATGGACTGTTTGTGATGTTGTGCGCATCGCAAACGTTTGGTCATAGAAGAACGTGTGCGATAGGTCGATCATCCGATGCGGGTACGACAGATGAATCGTGTGGGATATATTCAAGCTTCGCATACAGTTTTATAGCGAGAACTGTGTGCGCTCTTACATCGAATCGCACACAGTCGAGGAAAAGTAAATGTGTGTGATTGTCTACTTCTACAATCATGAACTATTTGTGATGGGTCGCGCATCGTAAACGTAGCACCACAGAATACCGACTGCGATGGTAATGCATCACACACAAGTAGGGAGTATTGTATATGCATCGAGGCTCCCTATCCCCGACGGTTTCTGGGTCGTGTGGGAAGGACCCCCCTATCGCAGTCACTCACTTGGCGACGGTTCCGAACACCGTTGCAGAAAGGGGTTAAAACCGTTTGTATAGCACCTTGTTGTACCAGTGTGGGTAGTGAGCCGTGCGTCTGCGTCAACATCCCAGGCCTCAACAGGGACGCTTCTCAGGAGCTCTTCTGGCCGTCCCGTGTTAGCCGGAGCAGGGGCTCCCCCTGCAGCTACGTCCTCATGCCATTCGGCCTGCTAAACGTGGCTGCCTCGCATCAGCACTACATACAGGGCGTCCTGGCGATTCACGAGGCCAGGCGTCAGGCGATCTTGGCGGAGGAGGTGCCAGTTATGCATGTTCAGGTTGTTAATGTTACGCCTGTCGTCTCGTTATCTATGGAGTTTCCCTTCGCGGCCTCCGCGTGTTGCTAACCCGCCTCTTGCTCATCCCGCAACGGGGGCTGCTAGCACGGCGCCTGTGCTTGGGTCCATCCCTGCAGCGCTGATAAACCTAAGAGATCGAGCTCTGGCTCGCCGTCAGCCCCGCTCATGTCACCTCACCGGGTCCTTAGTGCCTTCATCCTCTCGCGGAGAGATCACTGGCAGGATAGCAAGCGCGACTGTTTGTTATGTTTTTCGCTAACTCATAGGAGCCCCGGAGGCAGGGCCACCAGCGACCTTGCCAGCACCTCGTACCTTGTAAGAATGCCATGCTACGTGCCAAGGGGCGCAACCCCTCCTTGCAGCCAGCCACTCTTTTCTCGCGCAAGTCACTTGCATGTTAAAGGGGAGCCCTGAGCACCGCGACTCAGGGGCTCCTACCTGCTCTCGGGCCCTCACCCCCGGCCTTGACCATGACGTCACGACCTGGCATACTAGCGGCGGCCGAGCCTCGCTCGAGAGCCGGGTCCCGAAGACGTAGAGCACCTAGGTAAGCGGGGGAGATGGAGTCGATAGGAGCCCTACGGAGAGGGCGTCATCAGGAGAAGGGCATAGCCTAATGCCGCATGAGAAGTTCGTCCACGCGGCAAAGGAACCACCATAGGCTCATCAAGATAAGTCACCTCGCACGCGCAGGTGTGAACCTCGTGACCAGCATTCTGTCCCTCGCGATCTCGCTCGGCAAGGAAACTTCCCTTTTAGTCCTTTGGGGGCCGCTTGTGCGCCAAAGGGGACCTCCTGAGCATCGCACTTCAGGGGCTCTTACCGGACCTCGGGGCGCTCACCTCTTGGCCTTGACCACGGCATCACGACCTGGCATACTAGCGACTGCCGAAGCTTGCCTGGGAACTGGGTCCTGTCGGCGTAGAGCACAAAGCTACCACGAGAATGAAAGGGGAAACCATGCCAAGGCGGGAGACACAAACACGACATCAAATCAGAAATGATAACATTAAAGTGCAAGCGTCATAGTCTTACATACCCCCACGGGGCCCGTCATGATTTTCATGCAGGAATGAAGCAAAAGGAAAAACCTCCTAAGAACCATGGCCTTGGCAGCATCGCCAGTGACGTCGGGATGGCGCCACTCCTCCTCTAGGCCTGGGCGTGGCGACGCGGCGGCTCATAGCTATCGTCATCGCTCGATCCCGGTCCGTATGAAGCGTTGCTGCTGTCGGAGGAGCCGCAGACAAGGCCAAGGGAAAGTTCACCGTCAATGGCCTCACCGCCTTGATTGCCTCCCCTGGCGCAGCATTCCAGACGCCGGTCGTCCTCTCCGAAGACCTTGAAGAAGAGTGTCGAAGCCCTGTCGTACTCGAAGTGG
This sequence comes from Aegilops tauschii subsp. strangulata, assembly GCF_002575655.3. NCBI lineage: Eukaryota > Viridiplantae > Streptophyta > Magnoliopsida > Poales > Poaceae > Aegilops > Aegilops tauschii. The sequence continues at coordinate 316,231,334 of NC_053037.3, read as the reverse complement.
ATGGCGTGCTCCCTCCGAGTTACAGGCGTGGGTGATCGCACCCCATCCCCAAGTCATGAAGACATCACCGGAGACGATGACCTCGACCTCCGCCTCTAAGGCTTGGCTGCAGCAGCCATCGTGCTGCAGTCGTAGCTTGACGGGCCCCATCGGCGGTATCTCCCTCGCCAGGGACCGCGGGAGCCGGATCCACGTGCGCGGCGGCATTGCCGCCCACACCACAAACTCACGGCCCGTGCCTTCGGCATGGGTCCGCGGGCGGGGTGGCCGTACGGCCACCGCTTGTTCTCCACCATGGATCCGTTCCTCGCGATGTCCACGGCCGCTCCCATGGGCGGGGCTTTGCGCGCGAGCATACGCGCATACCGGGAAGCCCGGTGGAGCGCGTTCGTGCCTAGGCCGCGTTGCCATGGGCGACGCGGTGGCATCGCGAGAGCAATCATGCCTCTTCTTTGGTGGGAGTAGCTCAGGTTCCACCTGAGGAGCCTTTCCCTTCTCCGAAGTGGAAAACCTCCTCACTGGCGCCATGGACGCTCTAGCAAGACGGCAGAGAGAAGAAGGAGAAGCAAGAGGCGAGAGGATGAGGATGAGCTAGGGGCTCCGCCCCTCTCCCATTTATAGCCGGAGGAAGGCCAATCGCCGACCTCTCACGTCCCAAGCAATGATGACCATTTCTGCATGCGCCAGGCAGTTATCAAGTCGGGCAGTTGCCGAGGCGGCGTGGGGAAGTGGAGATGCCCACGTCCCATCAAGCGCCATGCGTTGACTCGGTCCGTGGGCGATGGGGCCCACGGTGCTTTGCCCTTGCCCTTTGGCTTCGCCTCGAAGCCAAGTCCGAGCGCGCCTTGGGCCCGGGGGATACAGTCGGCGTTCTGGGAACCAGAGTACCCAGACTTGCCTGCCTGCGGTCCAGGGCGTGGCTCCATCGGCGGCCTAGTACGGCCGATCTACGACACCAACAAGACAAGACCTTCGCGAGGGGCCAAGCCTCGCGAGGCGGACGACGCCAAGACCTCCTAAGGGAGCGGCCTCCCCAGGCTGCTCCTGAGGAGCGGAGATTTCTATGTAGGTGTCCAAACTCATGAGGTTGGGGTGACGCAAGCCATGACGACCAAGGCCAAGCGGGCGCCAGCGGGTGCAGAAGAGCCAGTTTCCTCTTTAGCGCTAAAGAGGCAAGCGCAGGCGCGGAGTCCCGAGGAATCAACCAAAGGTTTCCATTCACGTGCAAAGAGACCAAGACCGCCAGGACGGATGTCACCATCGATCCCACCGCAGCGTCACGACCATAGGCTTTGCAGGCGAAGACCACCTTTCATCAAGATAAGATGTACTACTTTTCCCCTTTCAAATTGTCCATTGTGGAATCCCTTCCCGCCTTTGTTTTGGGGGAAGAGGACTGAGGCCGCTATAAAGATAGGTTAGCCACCACCAAGAGGGGGACCCGATCCATCCACACCTCACCGACTCACGCCCATGCCAGAGCAGACCTCGTGAGGTTGTTCTTCCCTTGTACTAGTTCATACTCAGCCCCTCGTGAGGCAAATCCACTACAAAGTAGGAGTAGGGTCTTACACCACAAGGTGGCCCGAACCTGGGTAAACTGTCGTGTCCATCTTCTTCCTTGTTCATCGAGCTAGGCCATGGGGGTGACGAACTGTTGGCTGGAGAGGTTGAGTTCTTCGCACATGCCCCAGAGTTCGAACCTTTCTTGGGTCTGCGGAGCCCTGAATCCAACAGAAGCTAAACCCTGAAGATTTTGTCCATGAGTTCTTCAAGAAGCCCCTCTACTGTGAAACCTACAAGCAAATTATATACCCTGTTCCTGGCCTTGATTGTTGGCCACACACCATGGGGGATGACATATCTCCTCCAGTATTCAAAGAAAATAAGGGTAAAAAGCAGACAACTAGGAAGAAAGGACAGTTTGAGGTGCCTGCCAAGAAGGATACATCAAGAATTGGGACAGTGACCTGTAGCAACTGCAACAAGCAAGGTCACAGATATAACACATGTGGTGATCCACTAAAACCCAACCTGCAGATGAGGAAGAACAAACACCATGTATGCTTATTGATAAAGAAAATTATGTTTCATAGGTTAGGCAGTTTGATACTAATTTGCTTTGTTAAATGTGAAGGAGAATAGGGCAGACTACTCTTCATCTACCAGAGCTACTGCAACAGCTTCTTTAGAAGGTGCAACCCCCCCCCCCCACCAGCCACATCAACACCTACTCCAGCAGCTACATTAGTAGCAACATTATCTAGGAAGAGGCCTGTAACAGCCACAAGTACTCCAGGACCATCAAAGAGGACCAAGGCTGCTGCTTCTGCTACTCCAACACTTGCCACATTAGCACCTGCCACATCAGCACCTGCCAAGAAGACCAAGGCTCCTCCAGCAGCAACCAAGAAGACTAGGGCTCCTGCAGCAGCAACCAAGAAGACTAGGGCTCCTGCAGCAGGAACCAAGAAGACTAGGGCTCCTAGCACACCTTCACCAGCCAAGAACACAAGGTCATCCATTGCCTCTCTAGCAAAGAACACCAGAGCATTAACAACTAGCAGAGGAGTGTCATTCACAAATTTCAATGCTCCAAGGCAAGCTGCTCACTCTGAGATGGAGATTGGGTCCAAGAGGGTTAGGAAGCCAAATGGAAATTGGATGGACTATTTCACTGCTAGTGGTAACTACTAAAGATTGAAACATTTGGAAAAGCTATCTTGTCTGCATCATGACAGCTGGATGATGTACTGTATGAGTGCTGAAACCTATTTATTTGCATTCTGAAACCTATGTATAAGCATTCTGAAACCTATGTGTTTGCATTCTGAAACCTATGTGTTTGCATTCTGAAACCTATGTGTTTGTGACTTCTTATTGTCTGTATGACTGCCTGTTCGAACTGCTTCATATTGTAGTGCTTATGGTCTGCTTCATATTATACATTCAGACAACATTGGTGCTACAGATTGATAGATTCATTCAAACATTCATAGATTGAGACAACACTGGTGCTACAGATTGATAGATTCATTCAAACATTCATATGTTCCACCATTCAAACATTCTTTCATACATTGGTAGATGCATAAATAGAAGCGATACATAGCTCAAACTCTCATTCATACTTAAAATAACTATTAGCAACCACTCTCAATCGTAACGATCGAAGAAACATCGCCACTTTGCTTTGGTAGAAGGGTGAGGAGCAAGTGCTACCTCTTGAGCATGTGTTGGTTTTCCCTTGAAGAGGAAAGGGTGATGCAGCAAAGTAGCATAAGTATTTCCCTCAGTTTTTGAGAACCAAGGTATCAATCCAGTAGGAGGCCACACGCAAGTCCCTCGTGCCTACATAAACAAATAAGAACCTTGCAACCAACGCGATAAAGGGGTTGTCAATCCCTTCACGACCAATTGCAAAAGTGAGATCTGATAGAGATGATAAGATAATATTTTTGGTATTTTTATGATAAAGATTGAAAGTAAAGATTGCAAAATAAACGGCGACAGAAATAGCTAGTTGATGGAAGATTAATATGATGGAAAATAGACCCAGGGGCCATAGGTTTCACTAGTGGCTTCTCTCAAGATAGCATAAGTACTACGGTGGGTGAACAAATTACTGTCGAGCAATTGATAGAAAAGTGCATAGTTATGAGAATATCTAGGCATGATCATGTATATAGGCATCACGTCTGTGACAAGTAGACCGACTCCTGCCTGCATCTACTACTATTACTCCACACATCGACCGCTATCTAGCATGCATCTAGAGTATTAAGTTCATAAGAACAGAGTAACGCATTAGGCAAGATGACATGATGTAGAGGGATAAACTCAAGCAATATGATATAAACCCCATCTTTTTATCCTCGATGGCAACAATACAATACGTGCCGTTTCCTCTTCTGTCACTGGGGTCGAGCACCGCATGATTGAATCCAAAGCTAAGCACTTCTCCCATTGCAAGAAAGATCAATCTAGTAGGCCAAACCAAACTGATAATTCGAAGAGACTTGCAAAGATAACCAATCATACATAAAAGAATTCAGAGGAGATTCAAATATTGTTCATAGATAATTTGGATCATAAACCCACAGTTCATCGGATCTCGACAAACACACCGCAAAAAGAGTTACATCGAATAGATCTCCAAGAAGATCGAGGAGAACTTTGTATTGAGATCCAAAGAGAGAGAAGAAGCCATCTAGCTAATAACTATGGACCCGAAGGTCTGAGGTAAACTACTCACACATCATCGGAGAGGCTAGGGTGCTGATGTAGAAGCCCTCCGTGATCGATTCCCCCTCCGGCGGAGCGCCGAAAAAGGCCCCAAGATGGGATCTCTAGGGTACAGAATGTTGCGGCGGTGGAAATAGGGTTTCGTGGTGCTCCTGGATGTTTTTGGGGTACGTGGATATATATATAGGAGGAAGAAGTAGGTCGGTGGAGCTACGAGGGGCCCACGAGGATGGGGGGCGCGCCTCCCTGCCTCGTGGCCTCCTCGTTCATTTCTTGACTTCCACTCCAAGTCCTCTGGATCATGTTTGTTCCAAAAATCACGCTCCCGAAGGTTTCATTCCGTTTGGATTCTGTTTGATATTCCTTTTCTGCGAAACACTGAAATAGACAAAAAACAGCAATTTGCACTGGGCCTTGGGTTAGTAGGTTAGTCCCAAAAATAATATAAAAGTGTATAATAAAGCCCATTAAACATCCAAAACAGATAATATAATAGCATGGAACAATCAAAAAAATATAGATACGTTGGAGACGTATCAGCAAGTAATGCCTATGCCCTAGCCCACCTGATGATCTTCCCTGAGCTCTTGCGCCTGCCGCCAGGGACAAGAACCGTGAACTCAGCTGGGTTGCACTTCTCCAAAATCTTCTCTGCTAGCCTCCTCTTAAACTCCAGCTCCCACGCTGATGGCCTGGGCGCCACAGGGCGAGCCCTTTGCCTTCTCACCTCCACTGCCTCCTCTTCAGCATCTGTCAGCTCCCCAAGCTCTAGATCCATCTAGGGTTTGTAGAGGTGGGGTGTGGTGGCTGGGTTCTGGACAGGGAGAAGGGTGGGTGGAGGTGGCTATTTATGAGCAGTGGAGAGGCATCTAGAGTTATTAGGCCTAGGTTTGTAAACCTAACTGGGCCAGAAAGCCCGGTAGAAAGCACTAATAAACACACATCAACTATCTTAAAGATAAAAATAACATAGCATAGTTAAGCAGTGCTTATCACTGACTCCATAACATAGCATAAGAGGTTCAAATTCAGGCAGAACATTCATTACAACATACTTCATAACTTAGCATTAAAGGTTCTAGCAGCATACAATACAGTTCTTAACATTGGCATAGACATAGACTAGATTAACTTCACATTCCCCAAAATGTACACCCCATATCTTCACATCAGATTGTTAGGCCACATACTTATAAAGGCCTTGGATGTACTTCACCATCTGCAGAACACACTTCAAGAATTAAGGATGGCCTTGATTTTCTCAATCTTCTCCTTGCTTGCATGCCCATCTTTTCAGCAACTCATTCACCACATGCTCAAGCTTTGCTTTCTCTTTCTTAAGCCAATCTCTCTCCTGTTCAACCTCCTTCATTGCCTTCCTGGTGTTCTTGATAATGTCAGCTTGACTCTGTAAAATGCACCTCCGTTCCTTGGCAAGTTTGAGCTTCTCCATCTGAACCTCCAACCTAGCACTCTCTTCTACCTCTTTCTTCCTCTTCTCCAATTATTCCTCCTCAACTGCCTTCTGGTAATCCATGTGGTCTACCCTACCATCCTGCCAATCAAACATCTTGGATACATCTTGGACAAGCTTTGTGTACTCAATGCACAGCTTGTCATTTTTAGTCTTAAGCTTGGCCAAATGCTCCTCATACTTCTGCTTATCAACTCTTCCACAATTCTGTTCATGGAACATTTCCCACAACCTGGACAAGCAATTCTGAAGAATTGGAGGCCAAGGCTAGTCAACCCACTCAGTAACACCACAGTTAACACCTTCACTCTGCATTTGGAAATTCATATATACATCACTAAGTGCACTGAATTTCATAACAAATCATATCAGACTAAGTAACTGAAAGTGAGGCTTAATTAAGCTGAATATGTTGTTTAATATAACAAAAATTGTAACTGAAACCCAACCTGCTTGTACAAGTTCACTCACAAATATATGCTTCCTCAATAGCTTAATACAAGGCACATTTCAGTTCATCGTTATAATACTGTGTGGGTTCAGAAGAGCAACTTGTCAACATAATACATGTGCTACTAAATTTTTAGATAATGTGTCCAATTAAGGTACTATACCTTTTGCACTGGACAACCATAGAAATGCCTTCCAGTTAAGGTTCCCTCAAATGCCACACACTTAATTCGCCTCATGTGGTGCTGCAGGTGGGTTCAGGAAGCTCGAGCTGGCCACAGAAAAGAGGCTCCACGGCGGTGTCAGGGGTCTCCTGCATGAACACATCAACAAAATCACCTTAGGTCACCAACCAGACATAGATTGAAAAAACAATTCCCCAATCCAGCAAGAACCCTAACCCTAACCCTAGATTTTTAGCATACATAAACCTAGCTCCAACAACAATCATAACCCTGCCTAATAAATAACAGTAACCAAAGCCTACCCTAGCTCACCAAGATGAACCCTAACCTAATCTAGCTCCAAGATGAACCCTAACCCTAGCTCAGCAGACGGAAGGAACTTACCCAAAGAGCAATGTCCATGCTTGTGATGTCGCACTCATCCTCTGAGCTCGTTTCCCCGTCATTGCAGGAAGGCATGGTGACGGTGGAGCTTCCACAGCGCAAGTCACCGCCGGCGTCGAAGAGCAGAGAGGAGAGTGAGAGTGAGAGCAGAGAGGAGTGCGGGCAGGGGAGGAGAGTGAGAGCGAGGGAGACAGTGACTTAATACGCGCACCAGGGTGCGGTCCGACCGCACCGGTCGGAGTAACGGCCGTTAACGGCCTCGCCGTCAACCGCGATGCTGACGTGGCCTGACAGGCGGACTCGGACCGTCAGAAAACGATTTAAAACACTAGCAACTGGCAATTTGGGTATTTGAGACAACTGACGTGAAAAGTGATAGGTATCAGTCAAAAAAAAATCTGATGGTTTTTTAAAACCCTAACGCAAAAAGCGGTAGTTTTATACTATTCCCTCGCCTAAGCCTAGCAAAAAGAGCCAACCACTTTCAAACCAGAAGTGAGCTCGTGCCAGCCAACGAAGCAGACACCGACGGCAACAACCTCAACCTCCATTCATCATTCCTAGTGGGGAAGCGGCAAAGCAAGCAACCAGCGCGCTCCCATTTTGATTTCCCCCACCAACCCACGAGACCATGGCCGCGCCCACCGTGGCCAAGTCGCCGCCGGCGCTCGTCCCTCCGGCGGGGCCCACCCCGGGCGGCGTGCTCCCGCTCTCCTCCATCGACAAGACCGCCGCCGTCCGTGTCTCGGTCGACTTCATCCAGGTCTTCCCCCCGTCCTCCGACAGGGGCGGCGACGACCAGGTGGCCACGATGCGCCAAGGGTTCGCGAGGGCGCTGGTGCCCTACTATCCGGTGGCCGGTCGCATCGCGGAGCCCTCCCCGGGCGACCTCGTGGTCGACTGTACCGGTGAGGGCGTCTGGTTCGTGGAGGCCACGGCGAGCTGCTCGCTCGCCGACGTCAACGGCCTCGAGCGCCCGCTGCTCATCCCCAAGGCGGAGCTTATCCCCCGCCCTCCCCCCGAGGAGAAGCTCGAGGACCTCATCCTCATGGCGCAGGTTCGCACGCGATTACTTACTTACACCTCATCTCGTGGTCCACTGCCAACGATCCAATCCAACAAAAGAGAAACAAGACCCGGACGAGTGACGAATCTAGATTTCTAACTCGGGCGCTGCCGTATTGTATTTGTAGGTCACGAAATTCACCTGCGGTGGATTCGCCGTTGGGATCTGCTTCAGCCACCTGGTGTTCGACGGGCAGGGCGCCGCGCAGTTCCTTCAAGCGGCGGGCGAGCTGGCCCGGGGGTTCCCGGCCCCATCAGTGGCTCCCGTGTGGGACCGCGAAACGATCCCGGACCCGCCCAAGCTGCCGCGCGGTCCGCCGCCGTCCTTCACGGCGTTCAGCTTCGTGACCCAGGTGGTCGAGATATCGCCGGAGAGCATCCTGCGAATCAAGGACGAGTTCAAGGCCGCCACGGGGGAGACCTGCTCCACCTTCGACGCCGTGACGGCCGTGGTCTTCAAGTGCCGTGCGCTGGCGGTGGAGCTCCCCGACGCCGCTGAAGTCCGCCTTGGCTTCGCCGCCAGCACGCGTCACCTCCTGCAGGGCGTGCTGCCGTCAGTGGATGGCTACTATGGCAACTGCGTGTACCCGGTCGGGATCACCCGGAGCAGCAAGACCATCCGGGAGGCGGCGCTGCCCGAAGTGGTCGGCGTGATGCGAGAGGCCAAGGAGGCGCTTAAGGTGAGGTTCACGGACTGGATGCACGGCGGCGCCAAGGACGACCACTACAATGTGCCGCTGGATTACGGCACCGTCACGGTGTCGGACTGGAGCCGCGTCGGCTTCAACGAGGTGGACTATGGCTTCGGCGAGCCCGGATACGTGTTCACGCTCAACGACGACGTCAACATCGTCGCGTCGGTGATCTACCTCAAGCCCCCGGCGCCCAAGCGCGGGATCCGGCTCATGCTCCGCTGCGTGGAGGAGCCACACGCCGCTGTGTTCGCCGACGAGCTTGCCAAGTACGCTTAGCTGGATGCTGCTGCTTGGCCATGGCCGAGTACATGTTCTCATACCTGTAACACCTTCTCACTGTACTTTTTCTTCACATTGGTGTGTGCAATGTTTTCATTTAGGTCATATTCTGGTGCTTTGTGCAGGTATAAACCACATTTAGGTCATATTCTGTTGATTTCTTTTCATTGTGGAACAATTGTAAGCTGTCAGCCACGAGAATGAATAAAAATCAGTTTATGGTGGGGCAATTCCATTCATGATTTCATATGCTTACCAAATTATTTTAATTTGGAGCCATACTTTGATGGAAGTTATGGAAGTCAGTAGTTTGCAGGAGTTTCCTGTTTCTGGTCTCATTGCCTATATGTTGATTGATGATTCATAGGTTTTAACATATGAAAACTCAAATCCAATTCTTTTGTGCGTCGCATTCACATACACAAATAATCCAGAATGTTTTAGGCTACCTATATGTTTCACACTGGTCAGTTGAGTAAGATGAAATATTTCTCTGAGGGGAGGATTGCATGGAGAATCCTAGATCAGATGGTGCTGGAGAAAAATTGCAACAGATTCAAGATGGTCCTGTCCAACCAAATTAATCTGCCCAGCTATCTGTCACTATTCACCATGCAGGTATTCACCTTTATCTTCTTCACTGAAGTATTGACATACTCGTTTATAAAAATATATTGACATGAAAGTTTTCAAGGCTAATCTGTTGATATCATTATCCTGCCAGATGACATGTTCAGTTTTTAGAATGTTTGACGATGCAGAACGGCAACTGTTGGAACTGGAGTATATAGTAACAAAACAAATATAGGTAGAAATCTTCATTCAAGATACTTTTTACTTTTTACTGCCCTAACTCTGGCACAGTCTGGTGCCTTTCTACACGCCAAATTACAAAGTTGTTACTTCTTCCTCATTTTTAATCAAAAGGCAGCAGTGCAGCTTGTCAATTATCCTGATTTAAAGCTGGAATAAGAAGTATATAGACCAGGTAGCTTAGCCGGCAGAGTAAACCAGAGCAAACAGAAAACAACCTGAAAATGTACAGTGATTGAAATAATTGTAGTCTTAAGATTGAGTCAATCTACTAAATCTTATGCAACAAAAAGGCAACACTATCACAGCTTTCATGACTGAATTGACATTCTGGAGAGAGGAAATTGACACTAAAATCTTCCTTTACAGAAAATAATGAACAGAAATACAGAAAATTAAACACAGAATTAAACAATCTTCCATAATATAGAGATAACAAAAAAACATTTAAATTATTTTTGCACTAGTTTAAGTAATTTGTATAAAGCTTTTATTTTTTCGAACTGATTGTTGCATGTTGCTCAATAGTTATCATGTCAATTAGTTGAGATCCCATGAAATTGCAGTTCAAACCTGAAGACAGGTGACCACGACAAACTTGCATTCTAGCAGTCGAAGTATATCATAAATAATCGAAATAAATTCCAATACAATTACAGTTCAAATCTGAAGACGGACCGCGACAAACTAACATTCCAGCAGTTGAAGTGTATCGTACAAATTCAAAATAAATTCAAGTCAATTTAGATCATGCATATGTTTCTTGCTTTCAGGATAGGATTCTCTTGACTTATGGTGCTAACCTGATAACATAGTTGAATGGAAAAGCCACCTGGCATGTTTGGTAGTTTGGCATGGTAGGTCTCTTAAGCTATGTCATAGTAGTATCTAAAAAGGTAGAACTACCTTGGGACCAAAGCAAGCAATGTGGGACAGTAACTAATACAAATAAACTTATATAAGTAGTTCACTACCAGGCAAATAATATCAGAAATACCAAGTCTTACAGAAAGAAAGAAAGGAGAGAAAGGGAAAGAAACGAGTTCGACACACTAATGGGAAACCCGCTGTTCCTCGTCAATTAAGAGACAAACTACGGGACGAAAACCCACTAGTACCCTACAACACACAACACCACAAGAGTTCTAGGAGCAGCTATTCCACAGGGGCAGCAAGATGCCAGTTATTATTTGGAGACTCTGAAGATTCCGATATCGATGGAATGTAGAATCATCAGACCTCCCTGTCCACACACAACATAAAAAAATAGGTTAGCACCGTTGCATAAAATGTCAATTAGCACATTCTAATCTCAGAAGCTTCCACTTACAAGATTGAGCTATAACTTCTGCAGTCAATGGGAAGGGAGAATCTGCACAAACATGTCTTTAAGTTCTTCACGTGCAGCCATTTTTTCTAAAATCCTATCATTGGATATCAGTTCTGGTGACAGATTGCTCCCGGTAGGTTGCGGTTCATTTGAAAACAGTAATTTGGACATGTGATCCTTGGTAGCTTGTCTGTCATATTTGACCTTCTCCTTTGTTCCTTCTGCAATCAGGTTGTATGTGTACACAATCTTCTCCTGGCCGATTCTATAGGCTCGGCCAATCGCCTGCCGTCCAACAGAAGGATTCCAGACGACATCAAGGAGAACCACACGCGATGCACCGACCAGTGTTATTCCTTCACAGCAGGCCTTGGTTGATGCAAGCATCACCTTAGCCTCACTGTTCATGTCATTGAAGGCTTCCATCAAGGCTTCGCGCTGTTTAACACGCACATTTCCACTCATGAGTAGGATCTCCTTGCCTTCTGTCCAGTCTAGCTCTGTGGTAAGCTGGTCCATGATCAGGGCCAGTGGCTCAAGGTATTGACTGAACACCAGCACTCTTTCTTTCAGTGCTTCGCAAAGACGGATGATCTCAAAAACGAACCATGTCTTCACTCCTTCGCATGGGTTCAGCCGCACGCTCTTCATCTTGTCCACAACAGAGGCTTCTGTGTCTGACAGCTTTGTGCTTGTGACGAGGAATGGGTGTATGGACGCAAGAGATATCTTGTATTCTGCGTCAAGAAAACCCTTCCCTGCACTTTCCTCCATCATTGCGATGATTTCCTTCTGACGAGGAAGAGGGTTTAGGATCACAACAGATTCTCTCAATCCTGGAAGAGACTTCTGAAGAATGTCACCATTATGGATGTGCACAAAAGGGCCCAGCTTTTCCCGGATTTCAGTGATGTGTTCATCCGTGATGTTACTTATCCTTAATGAACTCCAGAATTCTTTGCCTTCATCCTCCTCCACCTGAGGCGCTGCTCTTGATTGACTGGTGGAAGCAACTCCTTTCTTGCTGAGTCTTGTACAAGCAAAATCTTTGGCAAACTTGGGCTTAACCAGGCACAAGATGTTGTACAGCTCTAGGAAGTTGTTCTGGAATGGAGTCCCTGACAGGATTATCCGCTTTTCGGTGCTGACCTCTGCGAGAACTTTCCAAATGAGGCTCTTCTTGTTCCTTGGTGTGTGCCCCTCGTCGAGGACCAGCAAGCCGGGCTTCTCAAGAAGCAGGTTCCTCTGCATTTCTCCATCCTTGCCTTCGCCCTTGGCAAGATTCCTGTAGAGCGAATAGCTTAGACCGATGATGCTGCTCCCTTCATACCATGATGCCAGCTTCAGCATCATCTTGGATTTCTGGCTCAGTTTCTTCATGGCCAGCTTCTGGCCCAGACCATGATCCTTGGAGACCAGTTTATGGATGGTCTTGTCTTGATTCCACTGGATCTCACTGGAACTGAGGACATGGAACGGGAGCTTGACATTCCATTTACTGAACTCCTGCTCCCATGTAGCCAGCATACCCCTGGGGGCAATGATAACTGGCCTGCAGTGCGGGAAGAGCTCCAGGTAAGATTGCACGAATGTGATTGCTAGCCTGGTCTTGCCGGTCCCCGGGGCATGAGAGATCACACAGCCACTTGTGGTGTCAGTGTTCATGGTGTGCCTCAGCTGCTCAATGTCGATCCCTCCTGCAAGTTTTCTCCACATGAACTCAAACCCTTCCCGCTGGTGTGGGAACATGTCTTCCCGTACCCCAGGAATGAGATCCCAGACGACGCCAGTTTTGTCACTTGCCAACCCCACGTTGCTTGCCCCTTCATATCCAACTGATTTCAGGATGTCATCAACGAACATGTCAAGCCTATCATGCTCCGCTGCTGGCTCCCTATCCGTCGATTCCTTGGCCTGTTGAATCGAAGAGGTCAGGGAAAAGAGAAACAAGGTGCCTATTGATGCTCTCTGTTTCTAGAAAAGTCAATGGAAACACGTACTGACGTACACATGTTGAAGCCAAATTGTGCTTACCATGGATGGAAATACGTGTCTAATTTCGATTTCGATGTAATCGCATTTTCGGCATCGAATGCCGATTTGATCATCATGAAAGAGATCATGCTTCCCTCGCTTGCAAAAAGTCCCTCCATGTGCAGGAATTTCATGCTCATCGCTCTCCTCGTCCTGAATGAAAAGACAAAGGGATCAGTAGCGTGTTTGTAGAACTGAAACAAAAGTGTTGTTCTATACAGTATCCAGGGAAAAGAAATCCAACAATTTTCATCTTCTTCACATTTGTAGGAGCCTAAAACAAGGCCACAAATTGCTAGAAAAATTAAACGTAACTGGTCCAAACCAAAAATTGTAGCACAATTTGGACAATTAACAGGAGGAACAGATTATTTAGTTACCTTGTGGCAAGTGTGAGAAGAAACCTTGTTGGATTCGGCCTCCAAGTCCAAGGCCAAGTCACGTTGTGCCCACAGGTCGTCCAGAGCAGTCTTCTCCGGCACCACCTCATCTACAACCCCGAAGGAGAACACCAGAGGAAACGGATCGCCTCCCTGCTCTGGTGCAGGAACAGGGGCGTCCAGAGGAAGAGAGGCGTTCTGAAGAGTGGTCTCGATTCCCTCGAAAATGGAGTAGAGCAGATCGTCGTAAGTCTCTTGGTCTCGCCCGTCCTGCCGCCTCGGAGGAACCAGCGAGCTCTTCTTGAAGGTGACATCGCCCTGCTGCTCCCATCCCTCTGCGGGGAAGTCCTTGCACTTGCGGCCGGCCGCCTGCCGGCAGGACGCCGCTCCTTCTTTCTTTGCCCTCCAGGAAGCTCCCTGCTCATCAGCCTCATCGCCGCCGTCAGCAGCATCATCATCTTCTTCCATGCGCTGCTTCTCCCTTCTCCTCGCGGCGGCCATTCCGCCGGGTTCCTCGAAGTCTTCATCGCTGTGGGCAGCGTTTTGTCCTCGGCGCCGCCTCGTCGCCGTTCTGCCATCTTCGTCAGAGTCATCATCGGCGTTTTGTCCTCTGCGCCGTGGGCGCCTTATCCCCGTCCTGCCATGCCCGCGGCCGCCCTCGTCACTGGACGACCGCGCTGGATGAGGCGGTGGTTTGTCTTTCTCGTCCTCCTCTGCATCCGAGCTGGACTGCGACGGCGTGTCGACGCAGTACGGCTTTCTGCGGGTGGCTTGCCGGAGCAGCTTCGCGTCGGGGCATCTCCGCTTTGACCGCAGCCGCGACGCGACGGTGCCGCCAGGAGAGCCGGTGTCCGCCATCTTGGTGATGTACCACCCTTCAAACTTCCGCTTGGGGAAGATCTCGCCGCCCGGCCACGGCCCCGTGTACCGACCGGCGAGCCTGGCATCGCTAAGCACGCGACGGCCCGGTTCTTCCTCTGCCTCAGGTTCCTCGGAATCTTCTTCCGATTCCTCCGACTCCTCCTCTTCTTCCTGCTCCCATTCATCTTCCTCTTTATCTTCCTCTTCCTCCTCTTTATCTTCTTCCTCATGCCCGTCCTCTGCACCGTCCTTATCCTCTGGATCCGGCATCCCCACTTCCTCCTCCCGCTCCTCCTCGCCATCGTCAGAGGCACCCTCTCGTCGACTCGTCTCAATTCCGTTGCTCGTTCCATCGGGGCCGCCGCTGCTCGTACTCTCGTCAGACCTCGGGGCCTCCTTCTCCTCCTCGCTTGACAAGAGGAGAGAGGGCCAGTCGATGTCATCGACAGGCTCCTTCTTGACTGGTCCCCCGGTCTCGCCGACATCTTCTTCTTCTCCGTCGTCGTCGGAGATCTCGATGATCTCGGCGGGCTGGACGCCGGTGCCCAGTGCATCCGCCCGCTGCGAAGAGGACGAGGGCGCGAGCGGGTTTCGCAACAAATCCCCGGCGCTTTCCGCCTCGACGCGCTGGCTCCCGACCGTGGCGACCTCCGGCACGCGGTCGTCGTCGTCGATCTCGATGATCTCGGCGGGCTTGGCGCCGGTAGCCGGTGCAGCCGCCGGCTGCGAAGAGGACAAGGGCGCGAGCGGGTTTGGCACCAAATCCTGGGCGCTTTCCGCCTCGACGCGCTGGCTCCCGGCCGCGGCGACCTCCGGCGCGCGGTGGCCGTCGTCGTCGTCGACGTCGTCGATGATCAGGCGGCGGGGCCTGCGGCCGGGGAGGTCGCCGGGCGACGGCGTGGTCGGCATCTCGTCCCGGCGGTGGAAACGGCAGGGGAGAGGACGAGGGTTTTTGGGAGTGTCCCAGCTAGTGTAGCCGTGCGAGTGTGAGGCGTGGGTCTGCTGGGTGGCTAAAATTGGGCGCGCGAGGGGGAGAGGTGGAAACGTGAAAGGGTTCGGGTGATGGGCGCTGCGTGGGGTCCCGGCGGTCAGCGAGTAGCCCTTCACTTTGAGGAAAAGAGCCACAGTAGCACGTCGCTGCCTGTTTGCCTCAATGCATGATGCTGTGGCAAGGTAGGCTCATGCCACCCACCAGCCCAGAGCCATCGCTTTGAAATGACCGCTCCAGCAATAATGGAACACCCTCCTATTCCAATTTTACCTGCAGCAAAGCAATGCCGATGCCAATGCCAATGCAGGCACCCGGTAAAACTTGGCACCTGCGCCCTTGCTTTTACTTTACACACATATAATGATATAAATCACGATTATGGAAGTTGCTCCGTTAATTTTGGATTTATCGACATAACGCTCCTCCATTAATTTTGAATTTATCGACATAATGTTCCTCCATTATTACTCATAACATATATCTTACCTGTTGTCGATGAATATTTCGGATATATCGACATAACGCTCCTCCATTAATTTTGGACTTATCAACATAATGTTCCTTCATTATTACTCATAGCAGATATCTTACCTGTTGTCAATGAATCGTGACTACTCTTGTGGTTTATGTGAAATAACAACGAGTCACACAACCAAGAGCCCGGCCAATGCAGTTGGCCTAAGCACGAGTTTGCACATGCACATTGTTCTTCAACCTGGTCGTACAACAAGGAGGTGTGAGTATCACACATCTCAATCATATGTTGGTGTCCTTGTACCTTCAATAGTATTGTTTTCTCCAATATGCACGAGTGTGCGTATTATATATTAAAGAAGAAAGGCAAAAGCATGCCCCCCTCCCATGTTTACAAGAGTCTCGTTACAACGTTACTCCTCACTACTCGCCCACCGCTCTAGTCGAAGGAAGAGGGGGTCCACATTCCCCTTGAACTTGCCGGCTACCGACCATAGCCTTCCTTCCGATCTCACCCTCCCATAAGTACACCTATCGAAGGAGATGCCCCATAAAAAATGATAGCGTTCCGATGCGTCCACAAATCCCAAAGTGTTAGGAGGAAGACAGTATGGAGATCCTTCTTGTGGTAGTTGCTCATCCCCTGCTTCTCACCCAGCCATAGGGCAACGGAGTCTTGTGCTGTCGACGTCCAGTCCAGCTTGCCCAGTGCCTCGCATATCACGGCCCATGTTGATCTAGCAAACACACACGTCAGTAACACATGATTGATGGTTTCATCCTCCTGGTCGCACAAAGGGCATGCATCCTGGTGTGGTAGCCCTCTCTGTGCAAGGCGATCCGAGGTCCAACACCCGTTCCGTAATGCGAGCCAAGCAAAGAACTTGCATGTGGATGGGGCCTGAGATTTCCAAGTCAGCTCCGCCATTGGGTCAATAGTCCGGCCCTAGAATTTGCCGCATACGCGGAACGCACCGAGAAGTGGCTGTTGGTCTCCCATGACCAAGAGACGGAGTCCGGCACATCTACCTCAAGCTCCCACGTGCTCACTCTTATCCATAGTTCAAGGAATTTCTGCAATGCCTCTACCCCATGATTCGGCCCAACATCCTTTGCCCAAGACCCATTCTCGATGGCTGGAGCAACCATCCTTGTCGATCTGATCCGCGGTGGAATCCTGCTATAAACAGTTGGAGTGATCTCCTGCACCCGCATACCATCGATCCAACGATCCCCCCAAAAGAGTGTAGTGAGGCCATAATGCGCTTCGCTCCTCGTTGCCGCCCGGAAAAGGAGCATTGTTTCTTTTGGGACCTTTATACTGAACTCACTCCGGGGTCTACTCGCATCCACTCTTGTTAGCCACGACCACCTAGCTTGCATGGCCACATTGAGCCATCTGAGATTCGGTAGCCCTAAACCACCAGCCCATTTTGGTGAACATACCGAATCCCATGCTACTGCACAATTGCTCCCATTTTCGTCGGCCCGTCTGCACCATAGAAACCCTCTGCACACCTTGTTCATCGCAGTTATAGTCTTCATTGGCAGATCCAAGGCCATCATGGCATGAATGGGCATGGCGCAAAGCATCGACTATACCAATGTAAGTCTTCCGCTCTTCGGCATTAACCCCGCTTTCCACTTTGGTAAGCAGTTCGCCATCTGATCCACTAGGTACTGCAACTACGCTGCAGATTGCTTTCATAAGGACAATGGCAACCCAAGATATTTGATTGGGAAAGACCCTCTCGGGCATCCCAACTCATCACATGCAATGGTGATCTCCTGATCGTTGCATCTTATTGGGAGTGCCGCTGATTTCACCATATTTATCCGCAGTCCTGACGCCTCCCCAAGCAGTTCTTGGATGCTCTTGCATATCTCAAGTTCCACTGGCTTGGGTTTGATGAACACCACCACATCATCCGCAAAGATGGACAGACGTTGTCTCATACCTCAACGTGCCAACGGCTCCAACACGCCTCTGCTCGTGGCCCGCTCAAACAACCTTTGCAACGGCTCCATAGTAAGAATAAATAACATCGGTGATATCGGGTCACCTTGTCTCAGCCCCTTGCAGTTATATATAGTTTCCCCGGGGTCTCCATTCACCATGACCTTGGTGGTGGATGTCGCAAGAATCCCACAGATCCATGATCTCCACCGGGGTCCAAACCCCATTTGTTGCATCACCTCAAGCAGGAATGGCCACTGAACGGAGTCGAACGCCTTCGATATATCTAATTTGAGTAGCACAATGGGGATCCTCAGGGCGTTCAGCTTGCGGGCAGCACTTTGAACCAACATGAAATTATCATGCAACGATCGACCTTTCACGAAGGCACTCTGGTGGTTCCCCACAAGCTTCAAAAGTTGCACCACCAAACGACAAGAAAGCACCTTCACGAAGATTTTAATAGCCCCATGCACGAGGTTAATCGGCCTAAAGTCACCAACCTCCAAGGCACAGTCCATCTTGGGCAAGAGAGTGACAAGTGATTTGTTGATAGCAGCCATGCCCCTCACGTCTCCCTTGTAGAAGCAATTCATGGCCTTCATGAGATCTACCTTTATGATGTTCCAGCACGTGGCATAGAATCAGCCCGTGAACCCATACAGCCCTGGTGCCTTGTCCGGTGGCATACCTTTGATCACGTTTTCCACTTCCTCCATGGTGAAGGGCTCCTCCAGCTGCGATAAGTCTAGTTGCGGCAGGTCTAGCTCATGTAGATTTAGTGTGTAGCTCCGTGGCTCCACAGTGCCAAAGGCCATACCGTAGTATGCATCCACCGCGGACGCCACCTCATCCTGTCCAGAGTACATGTTCCCGTTGTACTTCACCGATCTGAGGACATTTTTCCGCCGCCTATGACTCGCTTGCTGATGGAAGAGCCTCGTGTTTCCATCCCCTTCCCGCAGTTGCAAGAGTCTCGAGTGTTGCCTTGCAATAGTTCTCTCAAGAGAACACAACCCTAAAATTTTCCTCTTTAAGCATCTCCTCAGATCCCGTTCCGCACCTGAAAGTTCTCTCAAATCTATGGCTACATCCAGTTGCTTTATCACTTCCAATGCGATGGAAATTTGTAGTTTCACATTGCCAATCCAACGGGCACTCCACCTTTGAAGACTGACCGTTGTGGCCCGCAGCTTGTTATGCAGCGTGAGGTAATCATTAGAGGCCTCCGGTGTCGAGTCCCATGCCATCTTCACCGTGTCCATGAAACCCCCCGCTTTGATCCAGAACGCTTCAAACTTGAACCTTTTCCTCGTGCTAATCTCCATGTTCATATCCAGCATCAGCGGGCTGTGGTCTGAGACTACGGTTCCAAAAGCAGAGAGAAAGCAGGATGGGAATGCTTCATCCCAATCATTTGACACAAACACATGATCAATCTTTTCCAGCGTTGCATTTTGCCTCTCATTAGACCATGTGTATCCCCTCCCATTTAGGTAAAGCTCCTTTAATTCCAACAAGTTTAGCTTGGATCTAAACCGCCTCAACATCATGCGGTTTATTAAGTCGTCGCTCTTGTCCTCCTGCCCAGCCAGGAGGTTGAAATCACCTGCCACCAACCAAGGCCCCGCATGCAGATCCCTTATATCCAGCAGGTCCTGCATGAACTCAATTTTTTTGGCCTCTTCCTGTGGGTCGTAGACACATGTCAGCCACCATGCCTGCTCGTCCTCCGGGCACTTGACCAGTGCCGTCAGCGTATGGTTTATGTAATGCGGGTTTGATAATTGGGTAATAGAGTCATCCCACCACTGGTGCGCGTCGGTCCTAAACAAACGGTTTTTAACCCCTTTCCGCGACGGCATTTGGAACCGTCGACAAGTGAGTGTGTGTGATAGGGTGTCCTTCCCACACAACCCAGAAATCGTCGGGGATAGGCCCTCCTGGGACCCAGGCTGGGGCCGTGTGCGATCAGGCGAGGCATCGAAACCCAATCATTTCCGTAGGTATGTACATCCCACACGGTAATCCGAGAAAACCATTTCCGTAGGTATGTACATCCCGTACGGTAATCCGAGAAAATCATTTCCGTAGGTACGTACATCCCACACGGTGAATCCCAGAAAAACATTTCCGTTCATATGTATATCACACACAGTCAATCCAAGGAATACGTTTCCGTTGTTATGTACATCCCACACAGTCAATCCAGGGAAAACATTTCCGTTCGGATGTACATCCCACACGGTTTTATGTATACGCTCATGTGTGAAAGGTGTAACTATCACACACGCTCTGCCTTGGTTAACTGTTTGCTTTCATTAACTACATCACACATGATTTGATGTATAAAACTGTGTGGCATTGGGCTATCCATCACAAGCGCTTTTACTGCCAGAACCGTTTGCAAAGTTCCATGACCGTCTGTTCTCTTTTTATTTTTTCCTGTAATTTATTATTCTAATTGGAAATTTTGAAACACGAAACGTGCAATTCAAATTCTCAGCACAATGATTCAACAACAAATCCATAAATAAAATTGCCAGATGTTCAGTAATTACAGGATTAGGCAGCAATTAACTATGATGAACCACAATATTTAAAGGCACTAAAGGTGAAGAGACAAGTGTAAATCATTTTGACTGCCGACGGTGTTGAAGAAGCGGAATGCCCATAATGTGCCTTCCTGCATGCCATAGGCACGAACCACTTTTGTCCAACCCCTTGTGACGATCGCCCGCCCATCCTTCACCGCCTTCAGGAAGACTTCTAGAGCATTATCATGGTAGCATGAATTATATACTTTAACCTTAGTTGCCTCCACTCCGGTCATGTAGTTTGCAAGGTAATCATCAGTAAATAGCTTCGGAAACCACTGAAAAGAGAAAAATATCAGATACTGAGGTCTAATAGAGTAACTTGTTGTGGGCAGGGGGAAAAGGCAACACATTACTTACCATCCTAAAGTTCACTGTTGTCTTTGACAAAGTGTAAATAAAGAGCTTAATTCCAATCACCCGTTTCTTTCGCCTAACAATCTTTCTTAGTTTCCTCACTTGACGCTTATTCATGAATATCTCATTTCCCCATACACAAAAGGGATCGAAGCGTGGATCAGTACACCTCATATATGTACCTACAAGCAACCAATAAATGTTAGAAGCTAAACTGAGATTGCACAAATGATGTAAAATACAACTACCTATGTTCCTAAGTACAAGTATTTTTTTGAGATTTCAATATAACTACATACAGATGTATATAGAATTATAGATATAGTTTAGATTAGAATCTAGATTCACTCATTTTGCTCCTTATGTAGTCTATATTGGAATCTCTAAAAATACTTATATTTAGGAATAGATTGTGTATAAGACATGGGATGCAGCTAACCTTGACGGCAAACAACAGCATCGCCCATTGTAGCCCTGTGTAAGTACATGGAAAGCCAATGTTAACTACAACAGGGTTAACATCCACCAAAAATAGCAAATGGTAATAAAACGGCAGCATCTGTAGTGATATCTTCATTTCGGAAGAGTAGCACGGTAGTAAAGGGACGGATTAAAAAATGGATACAACTGTTAATTGCAACAGGCTTAACAACATCCTAATTCATGTTTTGTAAGTTTGTAGCTAGTGAAATACAACTCTTTAAAAATGGATACAACTGTTAATTGCAACAAGCTTAATGGCCATTGAAACCGGTACTGATAAAAATGCAATTGGCAGAGTTAAACATCACAGGGCAGGTGCTGCCAGAGCAGATAATGGCCCAGTTGTCTATAAAAAGGTAGGGAAAATAGCTCAAACGTGTTAGGCATGTTTACTACAACATGCTTAATACATCAACAGTACAAAACATAGCCATTAATTGCAACTGGTATTGGTAAGATTGAACTGGTGGTACATACTTGGTAAGTCCTGAGAGGTAGTTGCTGGGGCACTTCATCTTGGCCAGAGCCCGCCCAAAGTCAGCGGCGGCAGAGGCGAGCTGTTCCTCCGGGTCGAAGCATGGATCAGTGCCACTGACATGTGTACCTACAGGCAACCAGTAAATGGTAGAAGTTAAACTGCAATTGCACAAATGATGTGAAATACTGTAAGACATGGGATGCAGCTAACCTGGACGGCAAACAACAGCACAAGCCGTTATGACCCTGTGTAAGTACATGGACAAGCATGTTAAGTACAACAGGGTTAGCATCCACAAAAAATAGCAAATGGGGCAGCATCTCTAGTATATCTTCATTGCGGAGAGTAGCATGGTAGCAAATGGACAGATTAAAAAATGGATACAACTATTAATTGCAATAGGCTTAACAACATCCTAAGTCATGTTTTGTAAGTTTGTAGCCATTGAAATACAACTGTTTAAAAATGGATTCAACTGTTAATTGCAATAGGCTTAATAGACATTGAAACCGGTACTGATAAAAATGCTATTGGCATAGTTAAACATCACAAGGCAGGTGCTGCCAGAGCAGAGAATGGCCCAGATGTCTATAAAAAGGTAGGGAAAGTAGCAAAAACGTGTTAGGCATGTTTACTAGAACATGCTTAATACATCGACTGTACAAAACATAGCCATTAATTGCAACTGGTATTGGTAAGATTGAACTGGTGAGTACATACTTGGTAAGTCCTAAGAGGTAGTTGCTGGGGCACTTCATCTTGGCGAGAGCTCGCCCAAAGTCAGCGACGGCGGAGGCGAGCTGTTCCTCCGGGTTGAAGCGTGGATCAGTGCCACTACATGTGCACCTACAGGCAACCAGTAAATGGTAGAAGTTAAATTGCAATTGCACAAATTATGTGAAATACTGTAAGACATGGGATGCAGCTCACCTCGACGGCAAACAAAAGCATTGGCCGTTATGACCCTGCGTAAGTACATGGACATGCATGTTAAGTGCAACAGGGTTAGCATCCACTAAAAATAGCAAATGGGCAGCATCTCTAGTGATATCTCGAGTCATGTATTGTAAGTTTGTTGCTGGTATTGGTGAAATTGAGCTGGACACGGTAATATTTGAACATCACACAGTATGTAGTACTGAAATAAACAAGGCACGAACATGCTTAATACATCATCCGTACAATCATAGCCGTTGCAAGTGGTATTGGTAAGATTTAGCTGGTCAGATCTTACCTGTTAAGTCCTGGGGGGGGGGGGTAGTCGCTGGGGGACTTCATCTGGGCCAGAGCCTGCACCATGTCGGCGGAGGCGAGGTGTTCCTCCGGGTCAACACGCATAGCGGCCATCGCGCCATGGACCGCCATCAACTCCTGGCGGGGGGGATTTGGAGGCATGAGGATGTTTCGCAGTCACCATTTAAGCAATCAGGCCGGGCACGTGATAGAGATCGGTGGGTTACCTGACTGGATCCGAGCAGAACGTAGATGTGGTTGAAGCTGTGGTTGCGCCGGCGGCGGTTTGAGATGCCGGTAGGGGGAGGCGCGAGGGAGGGGGATACTGAGGGGAAGGGGATGTGGTTGGAGGAATAAATTCTGAAATCGCGCGCCTAATGAAAATTTCGGTGCAAAACTTGAAACTTGGGCGGGGGAAACACACAACGCAGATGAAGCGCATAAAATACTCGTGAGCGAGAAAAAAGAAAGTTGGCAGATCCCGTCTCCAAAAAAAGTACACGTGTACTTGATTTTTTCCAGTCAATGGTACGCCTGGTTTATTAGGAAATATCGCACAGGTAACTGACTTATGGGTCATTAACGCAAAAAAACGCAAACGGGTACGGCATAGAAACCGTGTGTTTTGTGATCTTCTAATGATTAACGCAAAAAACGCACACAGGCACACATGCTAATCAACGCTCAAAGCCCTCAAAGGATGCTCTTACCGACATTTTACGTTAATACTACAAACTTAAAGTACTACAGGTAATTTGCTCTAATACTCCAAACTTAAACTACTTCTCACATGCTGCCATCAGGTCATGCTGGCCAGACGCCGGCGTTCTCCTTCCCGGCCTTGTAGGCGGCAGCCCACCGTGCTTCGATCTCCGCCAAGCTCTCCTCACCATGGCGTGCGGCCCATTTTTTCTTGCGGCGGCGGGACTCTCTTTTCTTGACTGCTTTCTGCCTTTTCTGCTCCTTCTGTGCGGCTTTGGCCGCCTCTAGATCCACCACTCATTCGGCCATGGCAGCCTCAAAGTCCGCCCATGTAACTGTCTGGCCGCCAGCGGCGATGAACTCGGCGCGGCGAGATGCCATCGCTTCCTTACCATGTGTGCGGTCACGGGCGGCGAGGAATGCGGTGCGGCGGGATGCCATCGCTTCCTTACCAGTTACTGTGCGCCGCGGTGCCATGGACGACGCCTGGAGAGAGCTCTGGGACGGAGGGGCCGGGCAGCCGTACAGTGCGGTGGTATTCAAGAGCTCAACCATAAATGACAACAAAAATTTGGCTTCCCTTACAATTTTGCTCGTTCATTATCGCACACGGTTCATCTCCGTCGCTTCCGGAAACAGTCTGCGCCGAGCCTATTGTGTGTTGCGTTATGATTGGCCGGAACCCCAGCCACACGGATCACGCGTGTGCACCGTTGGATGCGCCACGATCGAACGACAATCCACGTCCCTCACATCACACCCGTGCACCTGTAGCTGGATTGGATTTATATGCGCTAAATGCCTAGAAAATGCACATAATCCCCTAAATATGGTAAATGAGCCCGGAAAAATGCCAAATTTGAACACGGTGATTTGCAGGGTGTATGTTCCTCGTAGAAAAAAACTCCAGGGCAAAGAACGAAGAAAATTTGGATTCCCCTTCAATCTTGAGGATTTCCCTTTCGAAAGCATGGAACTTCCTCGGTGATGGTTCGATTTATGAAGGGCGTGCATGACGACATAAGCCAAACCTTCTCAAATTTTTACCAGGGCATAGTGAGGTCATACCATGGCACCATGCCAGGCGTCATGTTTTTTAAGCATTTATTTCATTTTTTCTATAGTTGAAAACCCAACAAACAAACATTTGTGGTTGACTATTGCCACACATTTCATCGAAATATATGTCCATTCCTTGTAGAAAGCATGAGAATTTACTAAATGGCACGAGCATGGTTTTCTAGGCCATTCTTGTGGACCCTTTCATGCATCGATTGTTTGAACTTGAATTATGCGCATTAATGCCTAGGAAATGCACATAATCCCCTAAATATGGCAAATGAACCCGGAAAAGTGCCAAATTTGAACACGGTGATTTGCAGGTTGTATGTTCATCGTAGAAAAAAACTCGTGGACAAAGGACAAAGGAAAGTTGGACCCCCCTTCAATCTTGGTGATTCCCCCCTTGAAACCATGAAACTTCCTCGGTGATGGTTCGATTTATGAAAGGCACGCATCACGACATAAGGAAAACATTCTCCAATTTTTACCAGGGCATAGTGAGGCCATACCATGGCACCATGCTAGGCGTCATGTTTTCCAACCACGTGTCTCATTTTTTGTATAGTTGTTAAACGAGTAAATGACGCATTTATGGTTGACTATTGCCACACATTTCCTTGAAATATCCGCCCATTCCTTGTAAAAGGCATGAGAATGTGCTAAATAACACGAGCATGGTTTTCCAGACCATTCTTGTGCACCTTTTCATGCACCGATTGTTCAAATTTGAATTATGTCCATTAATGCCTAGAAAATGCACATAATCCCCTAAATATGGTAAATGAGCCCGGAAAAATGTCAAATTTGAACACGTTGCATTTGAGGCAGTATGTTGATCGTTGGAAAAAAACTGAATGACAAACTAGGACGGAAATTTGGATTCCCCTTCAATCTTGGGGATTATCCCTCTCGAAAGCATGAAACTTCCTCGGTGATGGTACGATTTATGAAGGGCGTGCATGACGACATAAGCCAAACCTTCTCAAATTTTTACCAGGGCATGGTGAGTTCATACCATGGCACCATGCCAGGCGTCATGTTTTTTAAGCATTTATTTCATTTTTTCTATAGTTGAAAACCCAACAAACAAACATTTGTGGTTGACTATTGCCAAACATTTCAACAAATATCTATGCATTATTCCTTGTGAAAGGCATGAGAATTTACTAAATGGCACGAGCGTGGTTTTCTAGGCCGTTCTTGTGGACCCTTTCATGCGTCGATTGTTTGAACTTGAATTATGCGCATTAATGCCTAGGAAATGCACATAATAACCTAAATATGGCAAATGAACTCGTAAAAGTGCCAAATTTGAACACGATGATTTGCAGGTTGTATGCTCATCATAGAAAAAAACTCGTGGACAAAGGACAAAGGAAATTTGGATCCCCCTTCAATCTTAGTGATTTCCCCCTCGAAACCATGAAACTTCCTCGGATGATGGTTCGTTTTATGAAAGGCGCGCATCACGACATAAGGAAAACATTCTCCAATTTTTACCAGGGCATAGTGAGGCCATACCATGGCACCACGCCAGGCGTCATGTTTTACAACCATGTGTTTCATTTTTTGTATAGTTGTTAACCGAGTAAACGACGCGTTTATGGTTGACTATTGCCACACATTTCCTTGAAATATCTGCCCATTCCTTGTAAAAGGCATGATAATGTACTAAATAACATGAGCATGGTTTTCCAAACCGTTCTTGTGCACCTTTTCATGCACCGATTGTTCGAATTTGAATTATGTCCATTTAATGCCTAGAAAATGCACATAATCCCCTAAATATGGTATATGAGCCCGGAAAAATGTCAAATTTGATCACATTGCATTTGAGGCGGTATGTTGATCGTTGGAAAAAAACTGAATGTCAAGCTAGGACGGAAATTTGGATTCCCCTTCAACCTTGGTGATTTCCCTCTCGAAAGCATTGAACTTCCTCGGTGATGGTTCGATTTATGAAGGGCGTGCACGACGACATAAGCCAAACCTTCTCAAATTTTTACCAGGGCATGGTGAGGTCATACCATGGCACCATGCCAGCCTTCATGTTTTTAAGCATTTATTTCATTTTTTCTATAGTTGAAAACCCAACAAACAAACATTTTTGGTTGACTATTGCCACACATTTCAACGAAATATCTATCCATTATTCCTTGTAAAAGGCATGAGAATTTACTAAATGGCACGAGCATGGTTTTCTAGGCCGTTCTTGTGGACCCTTTCATGCACCAATTGTTTGAACTTGAATTATGTGCATTAATGCCTAGGAAATGCACATAATCCCCTAAATATGGCAAATGAACCCGGAAAAGTGCCAAATTTGAACACGGTGATTTGCAGGTTGTATGTTCATCATAGAAAAAAACTCGTGGACAAAGGACAAAGGAAATTTGGATCCCCCTTCAATCTTGGTGATTTCCCCCTCGAAACCATGAAACTTCCTCGGTGATGGTTCGTTTTATGAAAGGTGTGCATGACGACATTTTTACCAGGGCACGGTGAGGTCATACCATGGCACCACACCAGGCGTCATATTTTTCCAAGCATGTATTTCATTTTTGTATAGTTGTTAACCCAGTAAACGACGCGTTTATGGTTGACTATTGCCACACATTTCCTTGAAATATCTGCCCATTCTTTGGAAAAGGCATGAGAATGTACTAAATAGCACGAGCATGGTTTTCCAGACCGTTCTTGTGCACCTTTTCATGCACCGATTGTTCGAATTTGAATTATGTGCATAATTAATGCCTAGAAAATGCACATAATCCCCTAAATATGGTAAATGAGTTCGGAAAAATGTCAAATTTGAACACGTTTCATTTGAGGTGGTATGTTGATCGTTGGAAAAAAATTGAATGACAAACTAGGACGAAAATTCGGATTCCCCTTCAATCTTGGGGATTATCCCTCTCGAAAGCATTGAACTTCCTCGGTGATGGTTCGATTTATGAAGGGCGTGCATGACGACATAAATCAAACCTTCTCAGCTTTAAACCAGGGCACGGTGAGGCCATACCATGGCACCATGCCAGCCGTCATGTTTTTCAAGCACATATTTCATTATTCTATAGTTGATAACCCAGTAAATGACGCGTTTGTGGTTGACTATTACCACACATTCCATTGAAATATCTGCCCATTCCTTGTAAAAGGCTTGAGAAATTACTAAATACCACGAGTATGGTTTTTCCAGACTGTTCTTGTGCACCCTTTCATGCACCTATTGTTTGAATTTGAATTACGTGCATTAATGCCTACAAAATGCACATAATCCCCTAAATGTTGTAAATGAACCCGAAAAGGTGTCAAATTTGAACACGGTGATTAGAAGGGTTTATGTTCATCGTAGAAAAAACTCATGGATGAAGGACAAAGGAAATTTGGATTCCCATTCAATCTCGGTGATTTACTATCGCACACGATTTATCTCCGTCGCCTCTGCGAACCGTGTGTGTTCACTCACACATGCAAAAGGAAAAGAAAACCCTCGCCCACTTCGTCCCCACCCACTCGCCGTGGACTCCTCCGCAACTCTGCACCCTAAGCTCGACGACTGTTGGCGGCGGGCATAGGTCGCGCTCCAAACGGCACCGGATTATGCCTCCACCGCTTTCTGCCGCCTATCTGCACCGACATTCTAGACTCTGGTCGACTGGGGTTTTCTGCGGGATTGGGCCGGGGACTTTTCTCATGGAGAAGGTAATCAACTTAATTAGCGAAATATTCACTCATCTCTTATCGCAGTCCGTCTGTCGCTGTTAATCAACCGACGGAAATCGAGGTGGAATCATTTTTGTTCTAGCTGATTCGTGGGTGTTCATTCATGTGTCCACAGTGCGAGCACAAATCGGGCAACTGTGGTTGTGCCCAGTCGGAAACGAAGTTCTATCTCACCATTCCGGATGACTTCAGGGAGTGCTTGGTATGTTCAATCTCAACCTACCACGGCCGGCATGGCCTAAATTTGTGAACATATACCGTCTGTTGCTACATTATCTATATATTTGCATCAAATCTTTGTTACATTATCTATTTTTAATTCTATATTTTTGTACTTTGCTTTCATCTATATATGGATCTGTTCTATCAGTTACTCCCATATTTGCATCTTGCTCTGTTATTTCAATATATCTAATTTATGATCTTAATTTTTATTTAGCAGTACATCCCTTGCTTTGCAAGAATAGGAGTAGAAGGAAATCTTGGGCTTTACTTTGCTGATGACTCCCAGGATGTCATATTAACAACGCAACATGGATTTACAATGACGGTTAGCATAAAACTTGATAAAGATGGTCACTCCTATTTTAATGCGGACCTTTGAAGAAAAATGTCTAAGTGTTATGAACTGAAAGCTGACAATAAAATTCTAGTGCGTGCACCACAGCCTAGTCTAATTAACGTGGATGTTAACTTCCCCAACGTCATCAGCCAATCAAAGTCTGATCAAGGTTAGTGTCCTTTCAACTTTCTCCGTGCTGTCATATTACTATTTAAGCAACCAATTGATCACTATTTAAGCAAACCAATTGTGATATTATATTTTGACTCCGTTCCTAGGCAGTAACAAATTCTATTTACCAATTTATGCGCACTATATATTCTTCTGCCATGTTCTGAATAAATAATACCTTTCCACCTTTTAACCAGGATATGTTGGATGCATAGTGAATGATCTGTATGTTACTAAGCGTACCCAATTTCACTGGAAGGACTTGAAGCATGTCATAATCTTTATTGATAATCTGACAGAGATAGCACAGCGTATGAACGCTGGATTTTGGATGGGATTAATTAGACCTATGGTGCACACACTGAACAAGACCAACTGTGTGCACAAAGCGCTGGTAGAAAGTCTTATTTTAATGTTGATGCTCATAAACTATATATATCTTCAACGATATGTTACAATTGTTTTTTATTCTACATGCAACATAAATTGCCCCTGTAGCCATTCCTGGATCGATTTCCCGGCGTGGTCGAATTACACTTGTGCCTGCTAATAACGCCAAAGTGATTGCAAGGTACTGCATTTGCCGCAAAAATGGAACCATTCAAATTAACAAGTTCTCGCTTCTCGTGGCAATGCATCCATACTGGAAAATTGGAGACACAGTTCTACTCTTGCTCTACCAAGGCACAGGAAGGCTCTTCCTTTTCACTGATGAGATGCCGAGTCGCCGTGATCAAGCTGCTTCCAGTGGATAGTTGTGGTTGTTGGCCCTCAGCCTCTTAAAATGTGCTAGCTGTTACTATATATGTTAAGTATGTAGATATGGACCATATGGTTGTTGGCCCTTAGCCTCTTAAAATGTGATAGTTGTTACTATGTTAAGTATGTAGATATGGACCATATGGTTGTCAAAACCGTGTTACGAAGATCCTCCTTTTGTTGAATAGTGTAACCACTATATATATGTTGCTCAGATGTTGTTACCCAAGTTCATAAATTTTCATGGAAAGTATTAGTATCGTACACAATTTATTGAGTTTAAGCGTGTGCCCGATGTCCAGAAGGCATTTGCATATTAACTGTCCATATTGCAAATTCACACACATGTTCACATAAGGAAACGTATGTGTAACATACTAATCATCGCACACGAGTACTCGCAGACGCATCGTGTGCGATACTCCTAGCCACCGCAAGAAACTAGTTTGCATTTTGCAAAGTTTTTTGTACACACAGAATCACACACGAAGTAACTGTATTGACCGTCTGTGTAGTAATTTCTCAACGCAAATAGTTCATCCGAGTCGGCTGTTTGCCACGTATCACACACATGTTGTTTACACGACTCATTTGTGTTCTTTTGGCTCATCGCAAACAGTTCATCCATGTGAACTGTATGCTGCATATCACACACATCTTGTTAAGTTGAACCATTTCTGTTGTGTTCCCTAATCGAAAACAGTTCGTCCGAGTTAACCGTATGCCGTATATCGCACACACATTGATATGACTGCCCGTTTCTATTGTTCTACCTCATCGCAAACAGTTCGAATGGATTAACCGTGTGTCCTGCATCGCACACACATTGTTATGGCTGCCCGTTTTTATTGTTCTGCCTCATCGCAGACAGTTTGAATGGATTAACCGTATGCCCTGCATCGCACTCGCAACTAAAATCTTAACTGTGTTTGATGCATCCATCATCGCAAACATTTTGCACCTTTTTTGACAGGTTTTTACACCGCCGTTTGCGATTATTGCATCACACACAGTTTCGGCAAAGGGTCTCTGATCGTAGTGTCACGTTAGCAGTATCCTGCAGTAGTGCACGCCACCATGATCCCACCATGAGTGCCTATCACTGGAAAGTGAAAGAACTTCTCATATTTGTTTCCTAGACATTGACGCACAACATTCACCGATACATCTTGCAGTTTGGTTTCTTGCAGACAGGCAATCGCCGGATTGGCCGCTGTCACCACCTGGAATAGAGCATTCCTCCTAGCCCTAGCATTTAGCCCACGGACGTTCCACACGATAACGTTGAGGGGCTGCACATTCATTTCAAGTGCCCACGACAACCAACTCAAGCTGACGAAGCAGCTAGGCCACATGAAAATCATCCTCCAACCCGGTCCGCATGGGTGTAGGCGTGCATGGCATCGGATCAGGTGCTTGGCCCATTCCATCCTCCTGTGGGGCCACTTCCACCCCATGCATAGACATGCATGGTCTCCCCGCGTGAGAGGTTGGCATCTTCCGGTGGGGTCGCTTTCGCCCCATGCATAGGTGTGCATGGCCTCGAAACCTGCAGCGGGCTGGTCTCCCCACTAGAGAGACTAGCCTGGAAAGTGTCCCTGGCATGTACCTGCTTGGCCTGGTCCTCCACGTCGTTCGGCAGTGATAGGAACTCTTTATCCGCACCAGCCCCGAAGCCGATATGATCCTCCTCGGCCAGGCCCCGCAGGGAGATTTGCACCAATCCAATCTGGACAGACTCCCTCTCCTGAGCCCACCGTACGGCATGAGAACCGAAGCGCTGGGCCCATCCACCTACAAAGCTGCAGCATCTACTTCTTCCGCTTGTCTCCATCTGGCCAACTGCACCGAGGGTAGCGAGCTAACGGTCTTAGCTGGAGCACCTGCCATGGCCGGTGCTCGGCGGGACACCTCCCGCGGCTGGTTACAACTAGCACATGCCATGCTTTCCCTCGTGATTGGCTCATCGACCGGACCCGCAGAAGAACCCCTGACGTCAGCCACGTGGCTGTTGCTGACCAACGGACCACCAGTCGCAAGCGCGGTTTGAACGCATGCGCGCGTGCCCACCGGCGGCGCCGCCGTCATTGATGATCCGGCCGTGCTGACTGAGTCTCCACCATAGCCGCCAGCACGGCGAGCAGGACCTCCATATCCTCTTCCACCATAGCCACCATGTGCTTGGTCATCGTTGCCAGTGGGCGGGGATGGAGGCGGCAGCGGCGGCGCCAACCGCCCCTCCGATGCCTCACCGTCCACGAGCATGTCCGCCAGCACCGTAATGTCGATGGGGTACCAGAGGGCAGTGGTGCACCGCCCAAAAGTTGTCCGCCGCCCCTCCTCTTCGGCCCAGAGAGTGCACCGAGGTTGATCGATGAAGAGCAACCGCCGTCTTGGGATCCGTTGAGGCCGGTCCATTCGAAGCCACACGAGGAAGTCCGCCATGTCCGCCCGGCTCGTCGTGTCCTCGTCCACACCGACAACGTAACCAAGCCCGCGCAGGATTCCGCCCGGCTCGCGGTGTCCTCGTCCTCTGGCTCCAAGCATGGGCCGGCACACCCTCAGCAATATCGAGACGAGGAATGAATGTCGCTGCCGTGGCCTGAGCCTACCGATTCCATGGCCGCAAGGAGAGCTCAAACGAGGGGTATTCCGCCCGGCCCGTGCGGACCATATGGTCCCGGAGAGCACCATCATGGAACAGCACAAGAAAATCCTCCGGGTAGAAGCGTCAAATGGAAATCTCCGTCGAGCTAGCGCCGAACGCCGCATGCAAAGGGCGCGCCGCCGAGTCCACATCCACCGTCGGCCTTGTGCCAGTAACAGTGACAAGCACCGCCCTTGCCAACTCCACGTTAAGCCGCCATGTGTCCTCCGCCGCCTCCAAGAAAAGACCTCCACCTGCTCCGGCCCCGGCCGAGGCATCTGACCCTCCAGTAGGTCGAAGGGCGCCGTGAACACCGGGCCCGATGCCCTTCCCACCGATGATGGCCGGGCCGCGGGCGGCTCCTGCACCACTTGACTCCACAGGCGCACCGCGCCTGGCGGTGGAAGGCCCGGTGGCGGAGGCGGCAGGATCAAGGGCAAGTGACGAGGCAAGGCCAGCGGCGGGGGAGTGTCATCAGCCGCCCTATGCCGGAGAGCCGGCGGCAGGCGCGGCAGTTGCTCCACCGGAGACGGACAGCGCAGTCGAGTGCACCCGCTCTAGGTGTGTCCAGCACCGCGGCATCGGACACAGAACATGGGGTTTGTGCACTCCCTGGAGATGTGGCCCTCGCTGCCGCAGTTGTAGCAGCAACCATACAATTCCGCTAGCAACTTGGAGGAGGGAGGCGGGCGGGCGGCGGTGAGCACGCGCGGCTCCCTAGCCGGGTGGCGGTGCCGCGGACGCAGAGCACGGACAGGCGGAGTGCGCGGCCGACGGCCCACCTTGGTCTGCCAGCCCCCATTCTCCGGCCGAGAGGCCGGGGCACGCGAAGGACCGGCTCCGCCACCCTGGACCACCGGGTCGAAGGCGGTGCCCAAGATCTCGGGGATGATGATGGTGGACCTGAGCTGCAGCCGCGGCGGCGCCAGAGGGGGGAGAGCTACGACCGCATCTGTGAAGGGCGAGGAGGCGTGGGGTGGAGAGGGCAGGGGGCATCTGACTCCTATGAATCCAGACCAGAGAGGGAGACCCTAGAGGCCATGGTGCTGTAGGAGGGTGGACGCCGTCTCCGGAGTGGAGGGTGGCGTTTCTGGTGGCCGCCGGCGCTGGAGTCGCAGCCGGCTCGGAGCGCTAGGGGAAGGGGGAGCGGAGGGGAGCGCTAGGGGCCCAGACTTGTCCGCCACTCACGCATGATCGTTGGGCAGATAAATATGGTCCTTTGCCACCTTCAATAGCATTGTAGGACTAAATTTTCTATACATGTGGTAGGATTGAGATGGACCTACATAGGTGAATAAGTCTACAAAATCTAGCTCCCTCTCCTACAAGTTTATGTTTTGCGGAATAAAGGTTTGCATAAATGTAACTATGATGTGTACAACCTAAACAATGTTTGCAAGCTCAAGGGACCATAATAAAATAGAAGTAATCTAGTTTGGATAAGGAAGAGCCGAAAGCACCTGGAGACAAGGATGTATCCCGATGTGCATTTCCTGGAAAGCTAACCAAAGTGTGGAGAGATGCGAGAACGCCAAGGTCTCTTGGCACCACCAAGGCTCACCTTCTTCTCCTTGAGCCTTCAGCATGAAGGAAAAGCCCAACTACTCGTGGTAAACCTTGAGATGGCCTTCAAACCTTTACAAATGACGAGGAAATCCATAGAATGGGATCCTCATCGGTGATTCCTATCACCTAGGAGTCTCCAACCTCCATGAGTAACAAGATCCAATGGAAAATCTTGAAACTTGCTCAAACCATGAAAATGGTTGGTCAAAAGAGAGAGGGAGAAAGGATCTTGGCCAGGGCTAGATCCTCTCTCATACTCTCACAAAGCTCTCAAGAACCAAAGGATTAGGGTTGGAGTGTGTTGGGAGTGTTCTTGCTCAGATATGAAATATTTGGAATGAGTGCTCAACCCTATCCCAAATACATGGAGTAGCTTATTGATACGTCTCCAACGTATCTATAATTTATGAACTATTCATGCTATTATATTATCCTTCTAGGATGTTCTATATGCATTTATATGCTATCTTATATGATTTTTGGGACTAACATATTAACCTAGAGCCCAGTGCCAGTTTCTGTTTTTCCTTCTTTTTAAGTTTTACAGACAAGGAATACCAAACGGAGTCCAAATGACCTGAAATTTCACGGAACTTATTTTTGGACCAGAAGAAGCCCACGGAGCATCGGAGATGAACCAGGGGAGTCCCGAGGCCATCACAAGGGTGGGGGCACGCCCTACCCCCCTAGGCGCGCCCCCTGCCTCGTGGCTGCCTCGGAGACCCCCCTGACTTGTTCCCGACGCCAAAACCTCTTATATATACCCAAACTTCCAGAACATAACCTAGATTGGGAGTTCCACCGTCGCAAGGCTCTGTAGCCACCGAAAACCAATCTAGACCCGTTCCGGCACCCTGCCGGAGGGTGGGCTCCCTTACCGGTGGCCATCTTCATCATCCCGACGCTCTCCATGACGAGGAGGGAGTAGTTCACCCTCGGGGCTGAGGGTATGTACCAGTAGCTATGTGTTTGATCTCTCTCTCTCTCTCTCTCTCTCTCTCTCTCTCTCTCTCTCTCGTGTTCTTGATTTGGCACGATCTTGATGTACCGCGAGCTTTGCTATTATAGTTGGATCTTATGATGTTTCTCCCCCTCTACTCTCTTGTAATGGATTGAGTTTTCCCTTTGAAGTTATCTTATCGGATTGAGTCTTTAAGGATTTGAGAACACTTGATGTATGTCTTGCATGTGCTTATCTGTGGTGACAATGGGATATTCACGTGATCTACTTGATGTATGTTTTGGTGATCAACTTGCGGGATCTGTAACATTGTGAACTTATGCATAGGGGTTGGCACATGTTTTTGTCTTGACTCTCCGGTACAAACTTTGGGGCACTCTTTGAAGTACTTTGTGTTGGTTTGAATAGATGAATCTAAGATTGTGTGATGCATATCGTATAATCATACCCACAGATACTTGAGGTGACATTGGAGTATCTAGGTGACATTAGGGTTTTGGTTGATATGTGTCTTAAGGTGTTATTCTAGTACGAACTCTTGAATAGATCGATCCGAAAGAATAACTTTGAGGTGGTTTCGTACCCTACCATAATCTCTTCGTTTGTTCTCCGCTATTAGTGACTTTGGAGTGACTCTTTGTTTCATGTTGAGGGATAGTTATATGATCCAACTATGTTTTTATTGTTGAGAGAACTTGCACTAGTGAAAGTATGAACCCCAGGCCTTGTTTCGAAGCATGGCAATACCGTTTATGCTCACTTTTACCACTTGCTACCTTGCTGTTTTTATATTTTCAGATTACAAAAACCTATATCTACCATCCATATTGCACTTGTATCACCATCTCTTTGCCGAACTAGTGCACCTATACAGTTTACCATTGTATTGGGTGTGTTGGGGACACAAGAAACTCTTTGTTATTTGGTTGCAGGGTTGCTTGAGAGAGACCATCTTCATCCTACGCCTCCCATGGATTTATAAACCTTAGGTCATCCACTTGAGGGAAATTTGCTACTGTCCTACAAACCTCTGCACTTGGAGGCCCAACAACGTCTACAAGAAGAAGGTTGTGTAGTAGACATCAAGCTCTTTACTGGCGCCGTTGCCGGGGAGGTGAGTGCTTGAAGGTATATATTTAGATCTTGCAATCGAATCTTCTAGTTTCCTGTTTTATCACTAGTTTAGTTTATAAAAGAAAACTACAAAAAACATGGAATTGAGGGTGCCTCATATGCTTCATCTTTTTAATATCTTTCATGAAAATAAGGATTCCGATAATTGTGATCAATTGCTAGAGGAAGAATGCATTAGGATGTTTGGCACTAAATATTTGAATGATGAGCATGATTGCAATGTTGTTAGTATGAACTCTTTGAATATCCATAGTACTAATGATGATTGCACTAGTCATGATGAAAATGTCTCTTATAAGCATGTCAATTTTTCTGGAGTGCATAGAGTTTGCAAGTACTCACCAAATAGGGAAGATAGATTTTGCAAGAGGCATAAGTATTAAAAACTAAATGGTTGCAAGAAAGGCTAGATGTTTGTGCTGAAAATTTAAAATTAATTTGCCATCCTTGTGAACTTTGCAATGAACGTGATCATTTAAATCTCCAATGCAAATTGTTTCATGATCGAATCGTGTCCAAAAGTTGTGATGACTTGATTTCCCTTGCACATGATAATGAACTTAGTTTGCTTCTAGGTTATGAAGAAATGAAACGTATAACTAAGGATATGCCAGAATTTGTCCTTGATAAAGTTCTTGATTTTGATCTAGAAGAAATTTTTATGTCTTGTGCGGTGAATTGCATTGAAAATCCTTATATTGCCAATTACATAAAGAAAAGAAAACAAATAGAAGATGAAGAGAATACTAATGAAAGGGAAGAGGCTTCCCAATATCCTCCTATTATTTCTTATGATGAATATGGTAACGAGGAGGAGCCTTCTATTCAACCAATCTCATTAATAAGGAGCTAAAAAATGTAGCGACCAGACCTCAAACAGTTTGATCTCTGTGCATCAGTATCATCCCTGGATCGGTAATGCTGACACGCATGGTACTCGAAGGATTTATAACAGAGTAGCAATCACACACTTATTACATCGAATGTCTCAAAAGAGAACTTATTACAATAAATATGGCTTAAGGCCATCTAACACGATAACAGCGGAAGGCTTGGAAGATAAAGTGAGTCCATCAACTCCAACGGCATCACTGAGTGAAAGACCACGACCCAAGGCTCCTTACTCGTCGTCTGAAAAGTCTGCAACATGATACGTTGCAGCCCGGAAATGGGTCAGCACATGGAATATGCTGGCAAAGTAACACAAGAGAGTAATGCACAGAATAAAGCTATCACTACATGCATATATGGCTGGTGGAGGCTGTATGGTTAATATGTTTTGCGAAAAGCCAATTTTTCCTACAACAAAGGAATATATTTTATTTAACTACAAAGTTGGTTGAGAAACATTGAGAATGGTAAACCCCATCTCAATCCCAATTAAAAGTAATTAATAACCCAACCAACATTATATTAAGAGTGATGAGATCCACATGATAATCCAAGAACTAGATACTCAAGATGTCCATAACCGGGGACACGGCTAACCATGATTAGTTTGTACACTCTGCAGAGGTTTGTGCACTTTTCCCCACAAGACTCGATCTCCTCCGTTGGATTTCTCGCACTACGTAATGTTTGAGAAACGGATGACCGAGACACAGTCTTTCCGAAGAGGTCCCCTTAACCGATAGATAGGCCTGTACACCTACAATCCCCTACATCTGCTAGCCCATCATGGAAAGGTTTCACACAACTTACTCAACTATGCCAGAGCCCATAATGGCATGTGCCTGCACATGGAAGTTTCTAGCATGAATAATCTTATGACCCCTTTGAGCCTGGGTGGCAGTCCATAGGAGAATCACACGGTACCCCGGGATTTCCAAAAATACAGGCAATCACTGGATTCCACAGGTGCCTCAATCCACCCAGATGTGTATTAAAGTTGCCACCTTAAGTTAACCATTAAATTTCAATTCTCACATCTGTAATGGATACACTCACCCAATCCACGTCTACAAGCATAGCATAGCAATATAAGCAACATAGAAGTAACTCCCAAAGGTTTGATAATAAACAGGTGAATAGGTACTACCTCATCTACTTCCCAAAACTCACAATTTAATTAGATCCTAACCATGCAAGTATTTGAGGATTGATCTAATGCAATAAAACTGGGTAGTAAAGAGGTATGATCAAAGTGTTACTTGCCTTGCTGATGATCCGCGAAACCTAGAGACTCGTAGTAGCACGCTTCGCACTCCGGGTACTCTATCGCAAACAAACAAGCATACAATAAGCAATCAAGCAAGATGCACGGGTAAAACTCAAATAAGAAGATCTAACCAGAAAGTTCAACTTAAGAACTCCGGTTCGCAAAAAGAATCAAATCAAACGAAGCAAGGAAACTCAAACTGCGAAAGAAACAAGCTTCATTTACTAATCTGGACTAAAGTCAAATTTACAGTACCAAAAACTTGTTTAAGTTGATTAAACAGAAAGAGGGCTTCGAGACGAAACTATAGGCGCTTGAATAACCTGACTCCGACAAACGAGCGAAAAGTTAAACTAAAACGAAAATCGGATCAGAAATCACGATCGAAAATAATCGCGAAAAATCCGAGAAAAAGAAAAGCTGATGAACAGACTAACGAACGAATGTTCGCTATCTGCGGTTAACGGGCGAAAACCGTTCGTTAAAACGAACGTATAGACGAACGTCCACTATATAACTAAACCGAAAAAACCGATCTAATAAAAAAACACATCTAGGTTTTACCGAAAAACTGAACCGGCCAAGAAAACCGGCGGCGGCGGCGAACTCCGGCGACGGCGGCGGGGTGGCGAGGCGACGACGCGGGCTCGGCGGGTCGGCGGCGGGGCGGCGCGGCGGCAGCGGGCGGCGTCAGCGGGCGGGCTGGTGAGCTGCGGGGCTGCGGTCCCGGCGGCTTATAAAGCCCCCCCCCCAGGCGGAGTCCCGGGCGGGTACGACCCAAAGTCGGTTTCCCTTTTTTCTAGATTATTCCGTGCAGTAAAACAAATAAAAGAAATACTAAACGGACCCCAAAAATCCTGAAATAAATTTCCCCGTCCTCTAAAAATCTACCGGACAAGGTGAACATTTATTTGGGTCTCTAATGCAATTTTGAAAAATGCATATTTTCCTAATTCAAATAAAATAGCGATAAAACTCTGAATAAAATTCTTATTTGATTTTAACATTAAATCTCCAATATTTATTTTGAGGAAGTCATTTTATCCTCTCTCTTTTATTTTCATGAAAGAAATATTCGAAGAGATAATAATTAAAATCAAACGATCATCTTTTCAAAATTCGAGATAACTCAAATATGAAAATAACGAAATTCCCAACTCTCTCCGTGGGTCCTTGAGTTGCCTAGAATCTCTAGGATCAAACCAAAATGCAATAAAATATGATATGCAATGATGATGTATTGTATAACATTCCAAATTGAAAATTTGGGATGTTACAAACCTACCCCCCTTACGATGAATCTCGCCCTCGAGATTCGGGTTGGGTAGAAAATAGGTGAGGGTGATCCTTCCGTAGGTCTTCCTCTCGTTCCCACGTGGCTTCATCTTCGGTATGGTGACTCCACTGAACCTTGCAAAACTTGATAACCTTGCTGCGTGTAACTCGGCTGGCAAACTCAAGAATCTTGACTGGTTTTTGCTCGTAGGTCAAATCGCTATCCAACTGTATTGCTTCCAGTGGCACTGTATCTCTCAGAGGAATATCAGCCATCTCTGCGTGGCACTTCTTCAACTGAGAAACATGGAACACATCGTGAACTCCTGACAATCCTTCGGGCAATTCCAACTTGTAAGCAACTTCTCCCATATGTTCCAAAACTTTGTATGGTCCCACAAAACGTGGTGCTAAATTTCCCTTAACTCCAAAGCGCTTCACTCCTCGGAGTGGTGATACATGAAGATACACTCTGTCTCCAACTTCGTAAACTGTCTCCTTGCGTTTTGAATCCGCATAGCTCTTCTGCCTGGATTGGGCTACCTTGAGTCTATCGCGAATCGGCTTAACCTTCTCTTCAGACTCTTTAATCAAATCTGGTCCAAACAACTGTCGGTCTCCAACTTCATCCCACAACAATGGTGTTCTGCACCTCCTTCCGTACAATGCTTCAAAAGGGGCCATCTTCAAACTGGCTTGATAGCTGTTGTTGTAAGGGAACTCTGCGTAAGGCAAATTATCATCCCAACTAGATCCATAATCTAGTGCACAAGCTCTCAACATGTCCTCCAGAATCTGATTGACTCTCTCAGTCTGTCCATCTGTCTGCGGGTGAAAAGCTGTACTAAACTCTAGCCTGGTTCCCAAAGTTTCTTGCAACTGATTCCAAAACTTTGAGGTAAACTGGGTTCCTCTATCTGATACAATATCCTCGGAACTCCATGCAAACATACGATCCTGGTCATGTATATCTTTGCCAATTTAGCACCGGTGTAAGTGGTCTTCACTGGGATGAAATGAGCTACTTTCGTCAAACGATCGACTACAACCCATATTGAGTCATAGCTT
The DNA here is from genome assembly GCF_002575655.3 of Aegilops tauschii subsp. strangulata. Taxonomy (NCBI): domain Eukaryota; kingdom Viridiplantae; phylum Streptophyta; class Magnoliopsida; order Poales; family Poaceae; genus Aegilops; species Aegilops tauschii. Next base: position 316,190,778 of record NC_053037.3, on the reverse strand, counting down.
GAACGAGTCCTGGGTAATCCCGTGATAAAGTCCATGCCTAGTTTATCCCACTTCCATTCGGGTATCGGCAACGGTTGTAGCAATCCTGCTGGCTTCTGATGCTCTGCCTTCACTCTCTGACATACATCACAAACTGCTACATACTCCGCAATATCCTTCTTGATTCCGGTCCACCAGAAACTATCCTTCAAATCCAGATACATCTTGGTATTTCCTGGGTGAATCGAATATGGCGAATCATGGGCCTCCTACAAAATCAACTTCTTGATCTCTTGATCATTTGGCACATATACGCGGTCCTCAAACCATAAGGTATCGTGCTCATCCTCACGAAATCCCTTGGCTTTTCCCTTGCTCATCCTTCCCTTTATCTCGGCTATCTCCTTGTCCATCTTGTGAGCTTCTTTGATCTTATCCATCAGAGTATATTGAATCTCCAAAGCTGCTACATAACCTCTCGGAACTATCTCCAAACATAGCTCACGAAGGTCCTCTGCTAACTCCTTGGGTAACTCTCTGGTCATGAGTGTATTGACATGACTCTTGCGGATCAACGCATCGGCTACTACGTTAGCCTTTCCGGGATGATAATGCAACTTCATACCATAATCCTTAATGAGCTCCAGCCATCTCCTCTGCCTGAGATTCAACTCCTTCTGCGTGAAGATATACTTCAAACTCTTGTGATCCGTGTATACCTCGCAATGGTTTCCGACGAGAAAATGTCTCCAAGTCTTCAATGCATGCACTACGGCTGCTATGTCAGGACCCCGATTCCAAGTCACATCGATCTAGCCGCTAACACCTCATATCACTTTGCGGCCTCATGCACGGTATTCCCACGGGTGTCGCCTTACCATGGCCCAGGACCGTTTGCGCCTTTTCGCTCACGTATATGATAGTGTCGCAAGCATCCATATGACAGAGAACCCGGGCCGACATGATTAGTTGTGAACCCAAAGTGGCACTAACTTACGGGGACAGGCATACATGAATCAACATCGAGCATGTCGGTCAGCAGCGTGCGAATCCGGGCTGTAGCGCTGGGCTAACAAGACTCCGGTGAACCGGGCTGTAGCAGGCTAGGCAGGACTCCGGATGTCACCGTGTGACATTTCCCCGAAGGGACAGACACAGGAATGAAGTGAATCACATGCCGACCAGTCAGGTGTTCCGGAGCAGCAGTGCTGGGCTAGCAGGACTCTGGTGAACCAGGCTGTAGCAGACTACTATGGCTCAGGGAAGCACAAGACTACATTTCCCCATAAGAGAGGCTACCAAGGATAAACAACTAGGTTGTCGGATCCCACACATACCAAGCATTTCAATCATACATACAATATGCTCGATATGTGTAAATACAACATGGCATCACAGCATAACTCTATGACTCAAGTATTTATTCAATAGGCTCCGAGGAGCGAGATATTACAAACATGGGTCTCATGACGCAACATTCAGAGCATACAAGTCAAAGCACATGCGGAAGCTTAACATGTCTGAGTACAGACATCTACAAATGAAAAGGCTGAGAAGCCTGACTATCTACCAGATCCTGCCGAGGGCATAAGATCATAGCTGAGGTATCAAGCTAAACGTGGAAGTCCACACGGAACTACTAGCGAGACTGACGTCTCTCTGCAAAACATAAAATAGGCAAACGTGAGTACAAATGTACCCAGCAAGACTTACATCAGAACTAGCTACATATGCATCACTATCAACAAAGAGGGTGGTGGAGTTTGACTGAATCAAGCCAGCTTTGACTCAGTGGCTATCCTAAACTATGACTGCAAGTAACTCTTTTGAGGCGGCGCACACGAGTCCACATATTCACCATATCAATACACCACTATGGATCCGCTCCTGTATCCCTACGAGAACGCCATCCATAGCACTCACGCCGATCTTGCGCATTTTAGAGTATCCACTTTCACTTGTCTATGAACTGTACAGGCAACCCAAAAGTCCTTTACCGCGGACACGGCTATTCGAATAGATCATGTTAACCCTGCAGGGGTGTACTTCTTCACACACGCTCTCGCCACTTACCACCATGTACACGTCGTGTATGTCAGCAAGCTTCAAGCGGAAGCCTGGCGAGGGAGTCGGCCACGACCTGACTAACCACACAAGTCTCTAGTCCAGGTTTATCACCTATTCGGGTTCCATCCGCAAGGAGATTCGGCCGGGGTGTCGCTCACGGCCCCAAACGATGTGTACAGGGTTCCAAGCCCACCAAACGGGGGGCGCTTGGCATACCCGGCCATGGTGCCTAGTCTGACCCAAGCCCACCTGTACCGGGTGCCACTTGGTAGACTACTAACACTACCTACAAACACCAGAAACTAGTTGCAACTCCTGGACAGAGATCAGGTTGATTAATAAGTTGAGAGAGCTTGGAGCGCCCGGAGCCCAATGTGTGGTAGTAACTGTTCATGGATCACAAACACAGAACTCAGTTCCTGAGGACGGCTGCAATGAGACAACCCACCATGTACTCCTACATGGCCTCTCACCGTTATCTTTACCAAATCGTGTTCACACACTTAGCTCTCGACAGTAGGACATGTTCACCACATTCCAATTCATTCCCGATGAATCAGACCTGACTCAACTCTAAGCAGTAGCAGGCATGACAAACAAGCATGAATGAGTAGGCACATCAGGGCTCAAACAACTCCTACTCATGCTAGTGGGTTTCATCTATTTACTGTGGCAAAGACAGGTGATGCAGAGGAAAAGGGGTTCAACTACCGCAGCATGTAACAGTTGAATCGTTGTTGTCCTAATGCAGTAAAAGAGAGCAGGAGCGAGACTGGGATTGTATCGGAATGAACAAGGGGTTTTTGCTTGCCTAGCACTTCTGAAGATAATATAGCTCTTCATCGGTGTCATCGAACTCATCGTCGGAACATACGTCTGCCGAGGGGGAACAACCACCGGCAAAAAAGAGGGAACGCAGTCAATGCAATGCACAATATGATGCATGATCATGATATGTCAATATGCTGTGATTTGAGCTAATGCAGCTAGTAACAGAAGGGTTTGGGTTGATTTGAACTCAAGGTTCAAATTCAAATTCAAACTATGAATTCAAATAGTGCATTATCATGTTTTCAACTAAATCTTAAGGTTAAGTTGTTTAAACTTGCATGAAACCAGTGCAGATGGATAGATTGGATTTTTCTGATCATTTTTCATATATCGCTTATTTCATTCTGAGTTACGGTTGATTTTATATGATTTTTAGAAGTTTATAACATTTCCTGAAATAAATAAACCATTTAAGATTTATTTAAATTCCAGAAGAATTACTGCATCAGCACTACGTCAGCATGACGTAAGCTAGTCAACGGGGCAGCCCAGGTCAAACTGACCAGTGGGTCCCGCGTGTCAGTAGCTAAACTAAACTAGCTAGGTTTAGTTAACCCTAACCTAGGTTAGTTAGCAGGGTGGCCCCACCTGTCATTGAGCCAGGGGAGGTCAAACCCCTGGTCAACTGGGGCTAACGAGCCGGCGTTTAGCCGCCGGTGACGACAGGTGCGACAGATGGGCTCGGGTTCGTTCCTCCGGCACCCAAATCGACGATGGAGAGCATCTACGAGCTGCTGGTGATCCCGCGCATCCAACGGTGCAAACGGGGCGAGCTGGGGTGGCCGGAAAAGTGACGGCGACGAGGTTTAGCGGCGGCAGCAGCTCGGGCATTTCTCGGGGTGGCGCTACAGAGCTCGGGAGGAGGCGCTGCGGGTGGCTACGGGCTCATGAGAACGTGCTAAGCACGCTGTTGTGCTCGGACACAAACTGCGGTGCCTGTGGCCACGTCGGTGACTTGGCTGGCGGAACCGAGCTCGCGGCTCCGGTGGAATCGGCGGCTACATGGTGCAAATAACGCAGGGAGGAGAGGGGTTAGTGGCAGGAGCTCACGGAGGTTTGAACGGGGCGGATGACGAACTCAGGGAGGCGTCAGGGAGGGCACACGGTCGCCGGCGATCTCGCCGGCCGAAGCTTGAAGAAGAGGTCGGGGAAGCCGCTGCAGGGCACGTCCGCTCGTGTGGCTTGGCGGAGATGGTGTAGAGGTCTACGGTAGAGCTTCTTGGCGCGTAGGAGAGGCGTGTGGAGGCCGGTGGCCGTGGTGGTGCTCGTCGGCGGCAGCGGGTGTGTTCAGTGGTGCCACACGGAGGGCAGAGGAGGGGAAGGGGTCCAAGGGAGAGAGGGGAGAGGTGCAGCGGGGGTGCTGGCGTCTCCGTGGAGCTCGAATGGGTCCGGGGAAGGAGGAAGCAGGCAGGGAGCTGGCCACGGGCGAGCGTGCGCGCGTCGACACGCCTCTGCCTACTGGCAGAGGTTGAAGACAGCCGCTTCGCCTGCTGGGCTGGGCCGCCAGCTGGAGTTGGGCCAGGTAGGTCCAGGTAAGTGGCCCAGTGGCCTACCCTCTTTTATTTCTTTTTGTTTTCTATTTTTCTACAGCTTTGTGGCTTTATTAAAAATAGCTAGGCACTTAAAAAAATCACCAAACTGCTCATGCCCACTGTTTAGCATATAACCAACATGGAACATTTCAGTTTAGGATTATTTGGACATTTAAAATATTTTATAGCATTTAAATGCCCAAATGCAATTAACATATGATTTAATCCAGTGACCTTAGGATGACCTAGAAAATTGTGCACCATTTTTGTCAGAGGTTTAAGACCAAGGCAAAGATGATGAACATTTTAGAAGGGCATTTCAGGTTCATTGAAAATAATTTTAGTAAACCCTAGTTGGTTTCAGGGGGGTGCTGAGGGTTCTGTCATCCCCATTTCAACTTTCTGTGAAAAGTAAACATGATGCAACACCAGATGCTAGCACTAGGCATTGTCAAAACTAGGGATGTGACAACTCACCCCTACTAAACAAGAATCTCGTCCCGAGATTCAAGTCGTGAGGTAAGAAGACAGAGGGACACAAGCTAACACAATCTTCACGATCCAGATGTCTTTCTCGAGGGTATTGATTCATTGCATCACCTTGATCTCGACGTCTTGCTTTGAGAACTACATCCAACATGACAACGAGTAGAAAGGAAGAATTTTAGAAGAATCAATCTTCCTGAGGTTCAAGCAACTTAGGACCATCTTAATGATCACAAGATCAACTCACGGAATGGGAAATAGAAACATCTCTGGAGCTGAGAGGCAAAACATGCATCAGGAGGGATGGAAGAAACAATTTGACGAGGGTTTCAAAGTAGCGAGGAAAAATTGCCATGATTCCATAATGGGGCACCTTGGGGAAGGTGACTCGTAGAATTATTCCCTCAAGTGACAAAAAGGAATTACTTTTGATACATAGATCATTGGAACTCCTCTCACCAGCCTGAGGCAATTTACGAACGATCGTTTGACGGAGTTCGGGAGAACGACACACTCGGCTAGAATGGATGATGTGAACTACCTTGTTGAAGACAACGTAAGGGATGATTTTGCTTGCACGTGCTCTCAAGAACTTGAGCATTTCCATATTCATCAAGGTTCTACCAACATCCGTGTCAAGGATCCTGGCAAACCAACATACTACCATGATGAATAGTGATGGATAATGCAGATGCAAAGGAAGATAACATCTAGTCAGATTTCACCCTAGCGAGGCCAAGGAAACAAAATCTGGATGATTGACCGAGAGACATTTAGCACTCCGCTTCTAATGTTCTCCTTGATGTACTGGCGTAACCCATTTGATATGGTTTGGTATCTTGAACATCAAGTAGAAGGTCGGACTTCAGGAGCGCAAGAATCCATAAGGAATAACTGCGGAGGTAAAACCTACGGAATCCTTATGGGGAGGTGGCCAACTTTATCAATCAGGATACTACAATAATAGGTCTTCCGGCTGGGTGTGTTAGCCACGACATCCACTTTACCGGGTTACAGAGAGACCAATATTATCGTTCTTGAGAAACTTCCAACCATCATATCTGCCTGAGATTCAGATCCGGTTGGTGTCAGGATATTCCAGACTCATCATGTCTGAAAGAAAGGATTGCAGCACAAATCGACGAGATGACGTTGCAAGATTCTCAGGAAATGAACTGCGGTAGTAAGCTCCAAAACATGAGCCGGTACTGCTACATACATGTGAACACACCGTCCCAGACAAGCATGACCACGTAGTAGTCTTATAATAAAACACTGCCGAGTTCAGGTGGGGAACCATCATCGAGGATATCGGAGTCTTGTTCATGATCTAGAATTAACACAACAAACTCCTTTTCCTTGAGCAAATCAATCAGTGGCTTGGGGTGCTAGGGAATACATATGGAATGAAGGTTGCAAGTCTCCAAACCATAGAATACTTCGCACATATGCATGACTGACTTGGGATGATTCCAGAGGAAGCAAGACTAACTTTCTCGAATTCACGGCGGCAACTTTCACCAAATGCACGTGAATCAGAGATAGTCACTTCTTTCATCCAAACATATGCTTCATGAACGAAACACGAAGAAATGCTTACACAAGTTTCCAACACTAGCTTGATGTCCGACAAAATCATGGAGAATATAAGGATGTTGTCGATGGGCTCAACAACAATTTATCGAGATTTCCATAAGAAGGAATTCCAAGACTATGTGAACAAGGCGATAGCATTGGTCAGACCAAAAGATGTAATGGTGTATGCTCGAGGGATCAACCACGAGTAAGACAACATTATGAACATCGTTGGTTCTGAGTTGATTTGACAATAGCCCGCACTCAAATCAAAGTTTTGATAAGACAATAGGTCCAACAACTGATCACATGGACCAATTGATGAAGATATCATCTTTCTTCAACACACACTCACAAGGATATCCCTTTGGAATGAACTGAGCCGGACAAGCTTTCATCTTCCAACTCTCCAAGTTGTTGTTCAGCTTAACCAACTAGCTCAGGGGTATCCAACACAGATTCTTGGAGAAGGGGTGGTTTACAAGAAACCAACTTGATCACGAGCTCAACATAACAGTCAGGGGACAACCTGGTGATACTTCCGAGAAAATATTCAGAAAATCACGAACAACCGATATGTTACTAAGCTCAGGAACAATCTTGCTTTTCAAGGCAAGACGACATGATCATAAGAGCAAGGGACTCAATCCTAACTCAAAGATCGAAGAGTGCACCAGAAATAAGGACAAGGTAGCACGATCAATCCTAGTATAGTGATTTGATAACCAACACGCTAAGAATGATATTAATGTCCATTAACTACCAAGCAACGGGGTTGCTAGGAGTATTGATTTCACACATCATAGTTCACTTGTCAGCATTCCAGTTGCAACAACACAGAGACCGAGGAATGAAGAATGATGGCGAGAAGTATCACTGCATCAAGAGTTCACAAGAGGTGGTGCAATTCTCATGACAATCCTAACATAAAGATGGCAATACCCCAAGGTAGAACAGATCAAAGGCTGGTGGCAATTTGATCTGCGGAATACAACTACTTTGACCCAATCCTCGAAATGGACAAGGGACTGGAGTTTATTTCTCCTAGTCATTCCCGAATAGAATGGCTTGACAGACCACAGGAATATGAGGTATCGATGAGCATGAATGCATGACAAGCTCTTGGCTATCAAATGACAGACGAAGGTCAGATAACAACTAAAGAGGGACAACTCAAAGGAACATATATCTTTCTGAGTTGTGGATGCATAGATTAGTATGTCGAACCAAGTTCAACAGGTTTCTTCCGGATAACCCATGCAGAGAAGGTAGAACTAATAGAGCCACAACATAGAATCGAGGACTCGTCAAGAGCACTCTGGTTGTGATCTTTCGGTTCCGCGAGGAACTTCTGCCATAAGCAGTTCATGATACTTGGAAGAAGGATATACCATGAACCTCAAGGACTATCGCAAAGGTTACTAATATCGTAAAGGAACTAGCAAACACTATCAACATGAAGTAAGTAGGTCGAATCTCGGGTTCAAGAACCCAGGAATGGAATGCCTACTAACTAAATGGCATCACGGGATGCTTTCAAGAATGATGGCCAGAATCATCACACTGGGACACAAAACATGGCTAGGTTACTAGATGATCCCCTAAGACACCTAGGGTCATAATAATAACTCCAACATATGTGTCGAGGCAATAGAGTACCTCAAATCAGCAATTATTGTGATTAACCTGGCCTAAAGGAACATCGAAACCAGAGGGAAAGGATTTTGCAAATGCATCAGATTGTTTAGAAACCTGGGATGACTCGGACAACATAACGGCTGTAAATGCTCAAAAAGATTTGAGACATCCTGCAAAATGGTGGCATGACCACTCAGCATCACAATATCAAGGTTCCGAGGCCAGCTATGAACACACGGAAATAGTAGAAACTGAATTGAGACTTGAATCCATCAATCCTATAAGTCTATGGATTAGTAACACGTGATCCTGATAGAAAGAAGAGAAGCCTAGTTCTTAATCCCCGTAGAAAAGAAGAGGCAGACTTAGATCAGAAGGGCATAAGTTATAAGGAGTAAAAAGAGCCTTACATTCCCTTCCACAATCAATTCCCTTACATAACTAAAGAATTTCTAGACTAAACTTCGACCAGTCTGGCTTGGTAATCCTACAGGCAGTCAGGCTCTGATACCAAAGCTGTCAGGACCCCGATTCCAAGTCACATCGATCTAGCCGGTAACACCTCATATCACTTTGCGGCCTCACGCACGATATTCCCACGAGTATCGCCTTACCATGGCCCGGGACCGTTTGCGCCTTTTGGCTCACGTATATGATAGTGTCGCTAGCATCCATATGACAGAGAACCAGGGCCGACATGACCAGTCGTGAACCCAAAGTGGCACTAACTTATGGGGACATGCATACATGAATCAACATCGAGCATGTCGGTCAGCAGCGTGCGAATCCGGGCTATAGCACTGGGCTAACAGGACTCCGGTGAACCGGACTGTAGCAGGCTAGGCAGGACTCCGGATGTCACCGCGTGACATTTCCCCGAAGGGACAGACACAGGAATGAAGTGAATCACATGCCGGCCAGTCAGGTGTTCCGGAGCAGTAGTGCTGGGCTAGCAGGACTCCAGTGAACCGGGCTGTAGCGGACTACTATGGCTTAGGGAAGCACAAGACTACATTTCCCCATAAGAGAGGCTACCAAGGACAAACAACTAGGTTGTCGGATCCCACACATACCAAGCATTTCAATCATACACACAATATGCTTGATATGTGTAAATACAACATGGCATCACAACATAACTCTATGACTCAAGTATTTATTCAATAGGCTCCGAGGAGCGAGATATTACAAACATGGGTCTCATGACCCAACATTCAGAGCATACAAGTCAAAGCACATGCGGAAACTTAACATGTCTGAGTACATACATCTACAAATGAAAAGGCTGAGAAGCCTGACTATCTACCAGATCCTGCCGAGGGCACAAGATCGTAGCTGAGGTATCAAGCTAAATGTCGAAGTCCACACGGAACTACTAGCGAGATTGACGTCTCTCTGCAAAACATAAAATAGGCAAACGTGAGTACAAATGTACCCAGCAAGACTTACATCAGAACTAGCTACATATGCATCAGTATCAACAAAGGGGGTGGTGGAGTTTGACTGCAGCAAGCCAGCTTTGACTCAGTGGCTATCCTAAACTATGACTGCAAGTAACTCTTTTGAGGCGGCGCACACGAGTCCACATATTCACCATATCAATACACCACTATGGATCCGCTCCCGTCTCCCTACGAGAACGCCATCCATAGCACTCACGCTTATCTTGCGCATTTTAGAGTATCCACTTTCACTTGTCTATGAACTGTACAGGCAACCCAGAAGTCCTTTACCGCTGACACGGCTATTCGAATAGATCATGTTAACCCTGCAGGGGTGTACTTCTTCACACACGCTCTCGCCACTTACCACCATGTACACGTCGTGCATCTCGGCAACCTTCAAGTGGAAGCCTCGCGAGGGAGTCGGCCACGACCTGACTAACCACACAAGTCTCTAGTCCAGGTTTATCGCCTATTCGGGTTCCATCCGCAAGGAGATCCTGCCGGGGTGTCGCTCACGGCCCCAAACGTTGTGTACAGGGTTCCAAGCCCACCAAACGGGCGGCGCTTGGCATACCCGGCCACGGTGCCTAGTCTGACCCAAGCCCACCTGTACCGGGTGCCACTTGGTAGACTACTAACACTACCTACAAACACCAGAAACTAGTTGCAACTCCTGGACAGAGATTAGGTTGATTAATAAGTCGGGAGAGCTTGGAGCGCCCGGAGCCCAATGTGTGGTAGTAACTGTTCATGGATCACAAACACAGAACTCGGTTCCTGAGGATGGCTGCAATGAGACAACCCACCATGTACTCCTACATGGCCTCTCACCGTTACCTTTACCAAATCGTGTTCACACACTTAGCTCTCGACAGTAGGACATGTTCACCACATTCCAATTCATTCCCGATGAATCAGACCTGACTCAACTCTAAGCAGTATCAGGCATGACAAACAAGCATGAATGAGTAGGCACATCAGGGCTCAAACAACTCCTACTCATGCTAGTGGGTTTCATCTATTTACTGTGGCAAAGACAGGTGATGCAGAGGAAAAGGGGTTCAACTACCGCAGCATGTAACAGTTGAATCGTTGTTGTCCTAATGCAGTAAAAGAGAACATGAGCGAGAGAGTGGGATTGTATCGGAATGAACAAGGGGGTTTTGCTTGCCTGGCACTTCTAAAGATAATATAGCTCTTCATCGGTGTCATCGAACTCATCGTCGGAACATACCTCTGCCGAGGGGGAACAACCACCAGCAAACAAGAGGGAACGCAATCAATGCAATGCACAATATGATGCATGATCATGATATGTCAATATGCTGTGATTTTAGCTAATGCAGCTAGTAACAGAAGGGTTTGGGTTGATTTGAACTCAAGGTTCAAATTCAAATTCAAACTATGAATTCAAATAGTGCATTATCATGTTTTCAACTAAACAGTAAGGTTATGTTGTTTAAACATGCATGGCACCAGTGTAGATGGATAGATTGGATTTTTCTGATCATTTTTCATATATAACTTATTTCATTCTGAGTTACGGTTGATTTTATATGATTTTTAGAAGTTTATAACATTTCCTGAAATAAATAAACCATTTAAGATTTATTTAAATTCCAGAAGAATTACTGCGTCAGCACTATGTCAGCATGACATAAGCGAGTCCACGGGGCAGCCCAGGTCAAACTGACCAGTGGGTCCCGCGTGTCAGTAGCTAAACTAAACTAGCTATGTTTAGTTAACCCTAATCTAGGTTAGTTAGCAGGGTGGCCCCACCTGTCATTGAGCCAAGGGAGGTCAAACCCCTGGTCAACTGGGGCTAAGACGCCGGCGTTTAGCCGCCGGCGATGACAGGTGCGGCAGATGAGCTTGGGTTCGCTCCTCCGGCGCCCAAATCAATGACGGAGAGCATCTACGAGCTGCTGGTGATCCCGCGCATCCAACGTTGCAAATGGGGCGAGCTGGGGTGGCCGGAATATGGCCGGCGACGAGGTTTAGCGGCGGCAGCAGCTCGGGCATTTCTCGGGGTGGCGCTACAGAGCTCAGGAGGAGGCGCTGGGGGTGGCTACGGGCTCATGAGAACGTGCTAAGCACGGTGGTGTGCTCGGACACAAACTGCGGTGGCTGTGGCCACGTCGGCGACTTGGCCGGCGGAACCGAGCTCGTGGCTCCGGTGGAATCGGCGGCTACATGGTGCAAATAACGCGGGGAGGAGAGGGGTTAGTGGCAGGAGCTCATGAAGGTTTGAACGGGGCGGACGACGATCTCGGGGAGGCATCAGGGAGGGCACACGGTCGCCGGCGATCTCGATGGCCGAAGCTTGAAGACGAGGTCGGGGAAGCCGATGCAGGGCGCATCCGCTCATGTGGCTTGGCGAAGACAGTGTAGAGGTCTGCGGCGGAGCTTCTTGGCACGTCGGAGAGGCGTGTGGAGGCGGGTGGGGATGGTGGTGCTCGTCGGCGGCGGCGGGTGTGTTCGGTGGTGCCACGCGGAGGGCAGAGGAGGGGAAGGGGTCCAGGGGAGAGAGGGGAGAGGTGCAGCGGGGGTGCTCGCGTCTCCGTGGCGCTTGAATGGGTCCGGGGAAGGAGGAAGCAGGCAGGGAGCTGGCCACGGGCGAGCGCGCGCGCGTCGACACGCCTCTGCCTACTGGCAGAGGTTGAAGACAGCCGCTTCGCCTGATGGGCTGGGCCGCCAGCTGGAGTTGGGCCAGGTAGGTCCAGGTAAGTGGCCCAGTGGCCTACCCTCTTTTATTTCTTTCTGTTTTCTATTTTTCTGCAGCTTTGTGGCTTTATTAAAAATAGCTAGGCACTTCAAAAATCACCAAACTTCTCATCCCCACTGTTTAGCATATAACCAACATGGAACATTCCAGTTTATGATTATTTGGACATTTAAAATATTTTATAGCATTTAAATGCCCAAATGAAATTAACCTATGATTTAATCCAGTGACCTTAGGATGACCTAGAAAATTGTGCACCATTTTTTTCAGAGGTTTAAGACCAAGGCAAAGATGACGAACATTTTAGAAGGGCATTTCAGGTTCATTAAAAATAATTTTAGTAAACCCTAGTTGGTTTCAGGGGGGTGCTGGGGGTTCTGTCATCCCCATTTCAACTTTCTGTGAAAAGTAAACATGATGCAACACCAGATGCTAGCACTAGGCATTGTCAGAACTAGGGATGTGACATGCTAACTCCAAATCATGGGTAGCGTAATTCAACTCATGGGGTTTAAGCTGTCGTGAGGCATATGAAACAACTCTCCCCTCCTGCATAAGCACGGCTCCAAGTCCTCGACGAGAAGCGTTGCAATACACTTCATAATCCTTGCGTTGATCTGGCAGAATCAACACTGGTGATGTGACCAAGCGTTTCTTCAACTCCTGAAAACTGGCCTCACATTCCTCAGTCCATTTGAACTTGGTGTCCTTCTTTAACAACTCCGTCATAGGCTTTGCAATCTTCAAGAAATTCTCAATGTACCTCCGGTAGTATCCTGCGAGTCCAAGAAAACTCCGAATCTCTCTAACTGACGTGGGTGCCTCCCAATTTGTCATAGTGACAACTTTGGTGGGGTCTACCGCTATTCCTTCGCCGGATATAACATGTCCAAGGAATCCAACTTCCTTCAACCAAAACTCACACTTGCTGAACTTGGCGTACAGCTGATGTTCTCTGAGCTTCCCAAGTACTAAACACAAATGCTCTTTATGTTCCTCTTCATTCTTCGAGTAGACCAGAATATCATCAATGAAGACCACAACGAACTTATCCAAAAACTCCATAAACACCTTGTTCATCATGTTCATAAAATAGGCAGGTGCGTTAGTCAGGCCAAATGACATAACGGTATACTCATATAGCCCGTACATTGTGGTAAAAGCTATCTTAGGTATATACTGCTCTTGAATCTTTAGCTGGTGGTACCCTGATCGCAGATCGATCTTGGAAAACACCTTAGCTCCTTGCAGCTGGTCAAACAAATCATTGATCACCGGCAGTGGGTACTTGTTCTTGATTGTCACCTCATTCAATCCTCGATAATCAACAACCATCCTTAACGATCAATCCTTCTTCTCCACTAGAAGCACTGGTGATCCCCAAGGTGACGAACTTGGGCGAATATAACCTTTATCCAGTAACTCCTTAATCTGCTTCTTAATTTCCTCCAAATCCTTTGTGGGCACTCTGTACGGTCTCTTAGATATTGGCCCTGTGCCTGGCAAAAGCTCAATCAAAAACTCAATGCCTCTATCCGGTAGCATGCCTGGCAACTCTTCTGGAAATACATCCGGGAAATCCTTCACCACTGGTACTTCCTCCTTACAACTCCTGATAAGGAATTTACTTGAGTCCTACTCGGCACATGCCGGGATACATACTTGATCCTTCTTCCTTCTGGGGTGGTGAGCAGAATTGACTTACTGGCACAATCGATGTTTCCTCCATACATCGATAGCCAATCCACCAGAATCACATCCAAACCTTGCGACTCCACAATTATCAGATCGGAGGGGAAAACATGCCTACCTATGGTCAATGGCATCTGAAAACATCCTTGGCTTGCCATATACTCTGCTCCTGGCGAGCTCACTAACATCGGTGTACTAAGAACTTTGGTGGGCAGTTTATACTTATCCACAAATCCCCTTGATATGTATGAATGCGATGCACCAGTATCAAAAAGTACGACTGCAGTAAATGCCTTAACCAAAAACTTACCTATTACTGCATCTGGCTGGGCTTCAACCTCCTCCACGTTAACGTGGTTCACCTGTCCCCTGTTGAAAGGGTTAGGCTTCTTCCTAGAGCTTCCATTGCCGTTTCCATTCTTAGCTTCAGGACATTCATTGGCGTAATGTCCAGTCTTCTGGCACTTGTAGCAAGTAACGTGGCTTAGATCTTTCTTGGCGGGCGTTGCCGGGTTGGAACGGTTCTGTCCGTTGCTTCCTCCATTACCATTCCCGTTCTTGGAGCCAATATGGTTGTGCGAACTTCCTCCAGTGTGATTGTGACCTCCATGGTTATACTGAAGGGGTCCTCCCGAGTTCGGGGTAAAACGGGGTCTCTGCTGAGCTCCAGAATTATACTTCCCTTGTCCATACTTCCTCTTGCGGTTGTCAATCTGCTGCTGCTTCCCTTCAATCATGAGAGCTCTATCTACCAACTCCTGGTAGTTATTGAAATTTGCCACCATCAACTGCATGCTCAGCTCATCATTCAGTCCTACTAGAAACTTCTCCTGCTTAGCTGCATCTGTAGCGACATCATCTGGGGCATAACGTGCTAGCTTACTAAAATCATCAACATACTGGCCAACTGTGCATCGTCCTTGGCGTAAGTTGCGAAACTCGCGCTTCTTCATGGCCATAGCTCCTGTTGATACATGGGCAGTACGAAAAGCCTGCTGGAACTAGTCCCATGTAACAGTGTCGATGGGGTAAGTGACTGTGAAATTCTCCCACCATGATGCTGCGGGTCCATCAAGCTGATGTGCGGCAAAACGCACTCTTTCCGCATCTGTGCATCTTGCAGTGGTCAACTCCCTTATAATCTTGCGGAGCCAATCATCTGCAACTATCGGCTCGGTGCTACTGGAGAACATTGGCAGATTCAGCCTTAGAAAATGGGCTAAGTGATCAACAGGTGGTGGTGGTGGTGGGTTGTTGTTGTTGTTGTTGTTGTTGTTGTTGTTGTTGTTGTTGTACCCCTGGTTCTGATTCCGGACTAGTATCAGCATCAATGCATTCTGCTGCTGGATCAACTGAGTGAGCTCCGGTGGGAAAGCAAATCCATTGTCGCGTCTCGGAGGCATCTGCTGGGTTTAGAAAAGGTGAGAAAACAGAGTAGAATGAGGTCTAGGGAGAAAACACTACCCATATGCACATGAGACAAACACAAACATATCACTCAAATAATCAAGCAAGGGCATACAATCGGTCTAGAACTATCGTTACAAAAGTGCTCGGACTATACTATATACATGGTGGAATACTGCTACTGATATGGTGGTCGACTAGAAAAATTGATCGGTCGAAGACTCCAGGATATCCGCTCTAGCTTCATCAACATAGTCATCATCGCTATCGTCGGGGTCCGAGTCGGTGTCGTCGATGATGATGTAGTTCTCCGGGCAAGTGGAATCGTCATCTTCTCCTCCTGGCGCGGGGTCTCCCATGAATACTCCGATCTTCCTTGTCACGTCGTCATTCTTCTCCACTAGTACGACGATTTCCTCCTCATAATCTTCACGAGTAGCCTTGAGTTCTTCCTCCAGCTCCGTGATCCTTGTCATTGCCTTCTTCAAATCTGTCATGCCTGTGCACATCTGGTTCTCCTGGCGTCGAATGTGCCGGTTTAACTCCTGGATGAAAGCTACAATCGATCTATCCTTCCTGGCGCTGATCATCTCCCATTGCTCATCTCGGCGCCCACAAATCTGGTAGATAGTATCCTTGATATCATTGTGGTAAACTTCTCCGATGCGTCCCATGGTGATGTGTGCTGCCATACTCTTTCCTAGACTCCAGGTTGGTGCATCAAAGGAAAACTCTATGGGCTCAGTGACTGGCGTAAAAGTCCTTCCTGGAACTTGAACTTGAATCATCCAGCGCTCCTCTTCTGGTAAAGTGGCGTTGTAAGTCCCGGTGAAGTCCAATGTTCAGGTACCTAGTGACTTCCTTCAAGTGTCGTCCAAAGGGGGTGTCTTCATCCGGTTGTGCAAACTTGTTCCTTGCGTCCGTCATCCTAAAGAGTAGAAAAAATGGAGAGGACTCAGAAATGAGAAGATAGTAGTGATCTAGGGCTTTAGCTTAGTGGTCGTGTCCTACAGTCAGCGTGTGCTCTGATATCATCTTGTAGCGACCAAACCTCAAACAGTCTGATCTTTGTGCATCAGTGTCATCCCTGGATCGGTAATGCTGACACGCACAGTACTTGAAGGATTTATAACAGAGTAGCAATCACACACTTATTACATCGAATGTCTCAAAAGAGAACTTATTACAATAAATATGGCTTAAGGCCATCTAATACGATAACAGCGGAAGGCTTGGAAGATAAAGTGAGTCCATCAACTCCAACGGCATCACTGAGTGAAAGACCACGACCTAAGGCTCCTTACTCGTTGTCTAAAAAGTCTGCAACATGATACGTTGCAGCCCGGAAATGGGTCAGCACATGGAATATGCTGGCAAAGTAACACAAGAGAGTAATGCACAGAATAAAGCTATCACTACATGCATATATGGCTGGTGGAGGCTGTATGGTTAATATGTTTTGCGAAAAGCCAATTTTTCCCTACAACAAAGGAATATATTTTATTTAACTACAAAGTTGGTTGAGAAACATTGAGAATGGTAAACCCCATCTCAATCCCAATTAAAAGTAATTAATAACCCAACCAACATTATATTAACAGCGATGAGATCCACATGATAATCCAAGAACTAGATACTCAAGATGTCCATAACCGGGGACACGGCTAACCATGATTAGTTTGTACACTCTGCAGAGGTTTGTGCACTTTTTCCCATAAGACTCGATCTCCTCCGTTGGATTTCTCGCACTACATAATGTTTGAGAAACGGATGACCGAGACAGTCTTTCCGAAGAGGTCCCCTTAACCGATAGATAGGCCTGTACACCTACAATCCCCTACATCTGCTAGCCCATCATGGAAAGGTTTCCCACAACTTACTCAACTATGCCAGAGCCCATAATGGCATGTGGCTGCACACGGAAGTTTCTAGCATGAATAATCTTATGATCCCTTTGAGCCTGGGTGGCAGTCCATAGGAGAATCACACGGTACCCCGGGATTTCCAAAAATACAGGCAATCATTGGATTCCTCAGGTGCCTCAATCCACCCAGATGTGTATTAAAGTTGCCACCTTAAGTTAACCATTAAATATCAATTCTCACATCTGTCATGGATACACTCACCCAATCCACGTCTACAAGCATAGCATAGCAATATAAGCAACGTAGAAGTAACTCCCAAAGGTTTGATAATAAACAGGTGAATAGGTACTACCTCATCTACTTCCCAAAACCCACAATTTAATTAGATACTAACCATGCAAGTATTTGAGGATTGATCTAATGCAATACAACTGGGTAGTAAAGAGGTATGATCAAAGTGTTACTTGCCTTGCTGATGATCCGCGAAACCTAGAGACTCGTAGTAGCACGCTTCGCACTCCGGGTACTCTATCGCAAACAAACAAGCATACAATAAGCAATCAAGCAAGATGCACGGGTAAAACTCAAATAAGAATATCTAACCAGAAAGTTCAACTTAAGAACTCCGGTTTGCAAAAATAATCAAATCAAACGAAGCAACGAAACTCAAACTGCGAAAGAAACAAGCTTCGTTTACTAATCTGGGCTAAAGTCAAATTTTACAGTAGCAAAAACTTGTTTAAGTTGATTAAACAGAAAGAGGGCTTCGATACAAAACTATAGGCGCTTGAATCGCCTGATTCCGACAAACGAGCGAAAAGTTAAACTAAAACGAAAATCGGATCAGAAATCGTGATCGAAAATAATCGTGAAATATTCGAGAAAAAGAAAAACTGATGAACAGACTAACGAACGAACGTTCGCTATCTGCGGTTAACGGGCGAAAACCGTTCGTTAAAATGAACGTACTAACAAATGTCCACTATATAACTAAACCGGAAAAATAAATAAAACCGATCTAATAAAAAACGCATCTAGGTTTTTACCGAAAAACCAAACCGGTCAAAGAAAACCGGCGGCGGCGGCGGCGAACTCCAGCGGCTCCGGCGGACTCCGGCGACGGCGGCGGGGTGGCGAGGCAGCGGCGCGGGCTCGGTGGGTCGGCGGCGGGGCGGCGCGGGCGGCGTCGGCGGCGGGGCGACACGGGCGCGGCGGCAGCGGGCGGCGCGGGCGGCGGCGGCGGCTAGGGTTTCGGCGGGCGGGCTGGTGGGCTGCGGGGCTGCGGCCCCGGCGACTTATAAAGCCCCCCCCCCCAGGCGGAGTCCCGGGCGGGTACGGCCCAAAGTCGGTTTCCCCCTTTTTTTTAAATTATTCCGCCCAGAAAAACAAATAAAAGAAATACTAAACGGAGTCGAAAAATCCTAAAATAAATTTTCCCCGTCCTCTAAAAATCTACCGGACAAGGTGAACATTTATTTGGGACTCTAATGCAATTTTGGAAAATGCATATTTTTCCTAATTCAAATAAAATAGCGATAAAACTCCGAATAAAATTCTTATTTGATTTTAGCATTAAATCTCGAATATTTATTTATTTTGAGGAAGTCATTTTATCCTCTCTCTCTTTTATTTTCATGAAAGAAATATTCGAAGAGAAAATAATTAAAATCAAATGATCCTCTTTTCAAAATTCGAGAAAACTCAAATATGAAAATAACGAAATTCCCAACTCTCTCCGTGGGTCCTTGAGTTGCATAGAATCTCTAGGATCAAACCAAAATGCAATAAAATATGATATGCAATGATGATCTATTGTATAAGATTCCAAATTGAAAATTTGGGATGTTACAAAAAAGAGGATTAAACCCACAAATGATGTGAAGAAGAAAAAGAAAAGATGGAGAAACAAACGTAAAAAGGTTTCCCTCCCAAATGATGTTGCTCCTATTACTCATTGTGATGATGATAATTGCTATACTATTGGTGCTATCCACACTATTAATGATGAGAGTGATTATGCTTATGATATGAAAAGGCCCAAGCTTGGGGATGCTATGTTTGATGAGAATGACATGTTTGAGAATTTATTTGCTTCAATTAATGTTTGTCCCAAACTTGGTGATGCTATGTTTAATGAAGATGATATTTTTAGCCTCCCAAGTTTTGATGAGCAAATTTATTATGATGATAGCATGCCTCCTATTTATGATGGTTATATTGATGAAAGTGGGTTTGGAAGAGTGTCAACTTTAGGAAGTAATGATACCACTATTTTGGAGGGTGTTGAATCTTATTGTGAAAATTATGAAAGTGGATTTGGAGAGGTCATGACTTTATTTTGTAATGATTCCACTATCTTGGAAGAGGTTTCAATCGATTATGATGAGAACAAAGTTGCTACCTATGATGATTATTGTGATGATACTTATGCTATAAAGAGTAGATGATTATATTTATAAACCTCGTCATGATTATGATCACCCTTTTTCTAAACACTACTCTTTTAACGTGGAAACAATTTATAGTATTCGAGTCTCTTATGATACTCCCACTATTCTGATTGAGAAGAATTTTGCTTATGTAGAGAGTAGTAAATTTTCTATGCTTGTAGATCATGAAAAGAATGCTTTAGGTGCTGGTTATATTGTTTAATTCATTCATTATGCTGCTGAAAATTATTATGAGGGAGGAATATATGCTTGTAAGAATTGCAATAATATCAAGTTTCCTCTCTATGTGCTTAAAGTTTTGAAGTTGTGCTTGTTTTGCTTTCCTATGCTAGTTGATTATTGTTCCCATAAGTTGTTTGCTCACAAAATCCCTATGCATAGGAAGTGGGTTAGACTTAAATGTGCTAGTCATATTCTTCATGATGCTCCCGCTATGTTTCAACTCTTATCTTTTATGTGAGCATCATTGAAATGATCATGCCTAGCTAAAGGCATTAAAGAAAAGCGCTTGTTGGGAGACAACCCAATATTTACCCCTAATGTTTTTGTGTGTTCACATGATTAAGCTACTGTAGTAATCATGTTTTATAGCTTTTGTTTCAATAAAGTGCCAAGTAGAACCTTTGGGAAGACTTGGGTGGAAGTTAATGTGATCTTGCTGTAAAAAACAGAAACTTTGCGCTCACGAGTTTAGCTGTCATTTTTTACATAAGAGTGATTTTAAGTTGATTATTTTTGAAGAAGATTAATAGACAAATTCCTCAGGTCCACCAATTTATTTCATAATTTTTGGAGTTCCAGAAGTATACGTTTTATACATATTACTACAGACTGTTCTGTTTTTGACAGATTCTGTTTTCTATGTATTGTTTGATTATTTTGATGAATCTATGAGTAGTATCGGAGGGTATGAACCATAGATAAGTTGGAATAAAGTAGATATTACACCAATATGAATTTATAATGAGTTCACAACAGTACCTAAGTGGTGATTTATTTTCTTATACTAACGGAGCTTACGAGTTTTCTGTTAAGTTTTGTGTTGTGAAGTTTTCAAGTTTTGGGTAAAGATTCGATGGACTATGGAATAAGGAGTGGCAAGAGCCTAATCTTGGGGATGCCCAAGGCACCCCAAGGTAATTTTCAAGGACAACCAAAAGCCTAAGCTTGGGGATGCCCTGGATGGCATCCCCTCTTTCGTCTTCGTTCATCGGTAACTTTACTTGGAGCTATATTTTTATTCACCACATGATATGTGTTTTGCTTGGAGCGTCATTTTATTTTCTTTTGTTTAGCTTGCTGTTTAAATAAAATATTAAGATCTAAAATATTTAAATGAGAGAGAGTTCTCACATAGCTAAATAATTATTTGACTACTCATTGATCTTCACTTATATCTTTTTAGAGTAGTTTGTCATTTACTCGTGTGCTTCACTTATATCCTATGAGTAAATGATTGAATGATTTGAATGTCATAAATCTGAAATTATATATGTTTCATATGCCTTTCCCATGGGGAGTAATGCCTTCACATATAAGAAGCAGAGGTGGTAAATTTTTTGAAGGTTAGCAAATATTGTATTGGTCACTTGAACAATTCATGAAAGAATATTGAAGGAAGAGAGATTTCACATATAAATATACTATCTTGGAAATCTTCTATGATTGTGAGCCCCATTAATTATTTTCAAACCTGAGCAAATTAGTTGAAGTTGGAAAAGGAAGACAACATAATGAGTTATTCTTGGGTATATTTGTATAGAAGTTATATTGTTATGGATACTCTAACATGTGGTGCTTGCTATTTAGAATCCTTTGCTAGCCAAAATATCTGTACTAAGCGGGAATACTGCTTGTGCATCCAAATTCCTTGAACCAAGTTTATTCCATGAGTGTCCACCATATCTACCTATATGCGGTATTTACCTGCCGTTCCAAGTAAATTTGCATGTGCCAAACTCTAAACCTTCAAACAATAATCTGTTTTGTATGCCCGAATAGCTCATGTAGCGACTAGGGGCTGTCAGTATCTTCCATGCTAGGTGGGTTATTCTCACGATTAGTGGACTCCTCTCATCATTCACGAGAAAATGGCTGGTAACTGGGATGCCCAGTCCTATGATCAAAAGATCAAAAACAAATTCACAAATAATTTAAACAAAACTCCCCCAGGATTGTTGATAGTTGGACGGCACCCGTTGTTTAGGACAAGCCGTGGAGTGTGATTGTTGGTGGAGGGGGAGTAAAATCTTTACCTTTCTGTTTGGGAACTGCCTATAATGTATCTAGTATGGAAGATATTGGGAACTCTTGGTCGTTATGTTGACAATGAAAGCATGCCTCTCAAAATTATTTTCATCTCTGTTTTAGCTTCGAGCTCTGGCACCTCTGCAAATCCCTGCTTCCCTCTGCGAAGGGCCTATCTTTTACTTTTATGCAAGAGTCAGTAGTATTCCTTCCCATTCCAACCTACTTTTTAGTTGGCAAGCATCATGTGGTGGAGAAAGATCTAAGCATATATGGTCATTCAAATATATTTGATCATGAATTATTATTGTTGACAATTATCTACACGATAAATAAGTTGGGAGGCGAAACATTAAGCCCCTATCTTTCTCTATGTTCGATGGATGCTATTTGTTGTAAAAATATGCTTTGAGTGGTAGCAATCATGGAAGACTATATGATAGTTGAGTATGTGGGATTTGTTAAATCAAAGCTCTTACATAGACCCTTCCTGAAAATAAGATGGATTGCAATTGTTTGATGACTGATTACTGTTTGTTAGTTTTCAAGAAAGTTTATGATCTATACTTTAACATGTGAATAGCTTGTTACTTAATCATTAGAAGCTTTATTATTTGAGCTACTGTTATGGCATATAATGATGCTAGAAAAGGTGATTGAAATTATCATTGATCAAACTTGTGCACCTGCTAGCATTCACACTTCATAAATTATTTCTTTTATCATTTACCTACTCGAGGACGAGTAGGAATTAATCTTGCGGATGCTGATACGTCTCCAACGTATCTATAATTTATGAACTATTCATGCTATTATATTATCCTTCTAGGATATTTTATATGCATTTATATGCTATCTTATATGATTTTTGGGACTAACCTATTAACCTAGAGCCAAGTGCCAGTTTCTGTTTTTTCCTTGTTTTTGAGTTTTACAGAAAAGGAATACCAAACGGAGTCCACATGACCTGAAATTTCACGGAACTTATTTTTGGACCAGAAGAAGCCCAGGGAGCATGGGAGATGGACCAGGGGAGTCCCGAGGCCACCACGAGGGTGGGGGCGCGCCCTACCCCCCTGGGCGCGCCCCCTGCCTCTTGGCCGCCTCGGAGACCCCCCTGATTTGTTCCCGACGCCAAAACCTCTTATATATACCCAAACTTCTAGAACATAACCTAGATCGGGAGTTCCGCCGCCGCAAGCCTCTGTAGCCACCGAAAACCAATCTAGACCCGTTCCGGCACCCTGCCGGAGGGGGGGATCCCTCACCGATGGCCACCTTCATCATCCAGGCGCTCTCCATGACAAGGAGGGAGTAGTTCACCCTCGGGGCTGAGGGTATGTACCAGTAGCTATGTGTTTGATCTCTCTCTCTTTCGTGTTCTTGATTTGGCACGATCTTGATGTACCACGAGCTTTGCTATTATAGTTGGATCTTATGATGTTTCTCCCCCTCTACTCTCTTGTAATGGATTGAGTTTTCCCTTTGAAGTTATGTTATCGGATTGAGTCTTTAAGGATTTGAGAACACTTGATGTATGTCTTGCATGTGCTTATCTGTGGTGACAATGGGATATTCACACGATCTACTTGATGTATGTTTTGGTGATCAACTTGCAGGTTCCGTAACATTGTGAACTTATGCATAGGGGTTGGCACACGTTTTCGTCTTGACTCTCCGGTAGAAACTTTGGGGCACTCTTTGAAGTACTTTGTGTTGGTTTGAATAGATGAATCTGAGATTGTGTGATGCATATCGTATAATCATACCCACGGATACTTGAGGTGACATTGGAGTATCTAGGTGACATTAGGGTTTTGGTTGATATGTGTCTTAAGATGTTATTCTAGTACGAACTCTTGAATAGATCGATCCGAAAGAATAACTTTGAGGTGGTTTCGTACCCTACCATAATCTCTTCGTTTGTTCTCCGCTATTAGTGACTTTGGAGTGACTCTTTGTTGCATGTTGAGGGATAGTTATATGATCCAACTATGTTATTATTGTTGAGAGAACTTGCACTAGTGAAAATATGAACCCTAGGCCTTGTTTCGAAGCATTGCAATACCGTTTACGCTCACTTTTACCACTTGCTACCTTGCTGTTTTTATATTTTCAGATTACAAAAACCTATATCTACCATCCATATTGCACTTGTATCACCATCTCTTTGCCGAACTAGTGCACCTATACAATTTACCATTGTATTGGGTGTGTTGGGGACACAAGAGACTCTTTGTTATTTGGTTGCAGGGTTGCTTGAGAGAGACCATCTTCATCCTACGTCATCCACTTGAGGGAAATTTGCTACTGTCCTACAAACCTCTGCACTTGGAGGCCCAACAACGTCTACAAGAAGAAGGTTGTGTAGTAGACATAACTTATATATGTGGAGGGAAACTAGCCATTTTCGTGTTGAAAAAAATATTATCTAACAGTCCATCCCAAAAGGGCCCAAATAGTCCGGCCTATCCTAGCAATCCTAGTCACCAACAGAAAGCGGGGAAAACTGAGTGAACAAACTGAGGGGTCGGATAGTCTCGGCCTGAACCTGCCCATGTAATCTAGCATGGGAATCACCCTGAGGCCAAGAGCTGTCAGACAAGTCCAGAGAAGTCTGGACTAGAAATCACCTCGAGGCCTAGAGTTTCTAGGCAAGTCTGACAGTCCGACTAGGAATAATCCCTGGGCCTAGAGCTATCAAACAAGTCCTAGACAGTCTGACATGTGTCCGGGCAGAATTGAGAGTTGTTGGACAAGTAGCCGTATAGCCAGCGCTCGTCTCAGAAAGTATGTCCGACCAGGGAATCGCCCCAAAGACAGGAATAGACGACCAGACCCAGAAAGTCCAGCCAGAATTAGCCCAGATGGTCTAGCCGGCCGAGAGTTTCCCTTTTTTCTGCATTCAAACTTTTATGGTTGGCATATTTTAACTAGAGCAATAAGGACTAAGCATTGTTTAAGAATTCGTCCGATTAATCAGTTCATGGGCCAGTTAATCACTACTCGTAGGGTGGCCGAATCTAATAGCACATATTCGTCGTGTTAACTTGTCACGACGATTAATTGGCATGTCAGACCGATTAATCAGTTGTTAGGCCGATTAATCGTTGTTGGACCATTAACTTATGGGTAAACAAAGCCCAAAATTTTGGTTCATAACCGCTCCCATCCCCCTCTCACTCCTTAATAGTTAGGGTTCGATGAAACAATAGCATATTTTGGTATATAACATAATTGAAAGCATGAGAGTATGGTATAATACGTAAAGAACAAGATATATGCTAGCAAGTTCCTATTTAATTTACCGATTAATGGTCGGCCGATTAATCTAGTTAATAGGCTTATTCACTGATTAATCGCTACTCCCAAGCCGGTCTAGCAGCTACCAGTTACCAATTTCCTTAACAATGGGACTAAGCAAGCAATGAAATTAGCATGCATTATATCAAGAGTAGTAAGCAACGGAAAAATAAAAATCTTGCAAGTAAGAAGGAGGTAAGGTTAAGAGATGCAAACACTCTTGATGTGAAGCTTTTTCCCGTGGTTTGAACAGTTGAAACTATCTTACGTACATGTAATAGAATCTTTGAACCAAGCGCTTCTAGGATCCATGGATATCAGTTGTGTTGCCCACCAAGCAGCCCACAAAGCAAAATCAACCAATTCCATCATGACTTGCACTTAGAAACCCCACTAAGGGGTAGATCTTCACAAAGTAGGCAATCTCCATGCTTGTACAAACTCTTGTATCCTTCACATGTAGAACTCGATAGGATCACAAGTGATTCTTAACCGGATAGGATTTCCTCACCATCCAAGAGTTAAGCATAGAATGGTCACTCGTGGAGAACCCTTGAGGCTTTGTTTGGCATGAGGTATTTTCAAGCCCCAAGAGGTTGGGGATTGTAGGAGACTTGGCACATGCCCCCCTTCACCCAATCCTCTCATATCCCCACCAATCTCCAAACCCCTCGCATCCTCTACTATTTGGTAGACAATGATTGGTATAGGGGATTTGCAAACTAATTGTACTGTGATTAAAAATGCAATTTTTACAACTTCAAAAGCTCATACTAGAAGAAATGTACTTGCAACAGAGGTACAACTAGATTAGAATATGCACAAAAAGGGCTTACATGATAATAAGAATATGAGAAAAGTTGTTTATATTAATAACTTCTTGAACTCCAATTCTTGCAGTTCAGAACAAGTCAAAACATATAAACATGTACATTGTCAGGTATTAGAATCAGGATGCAAATCAAAATATTTTGGGCTAAATTTATAGACCATGTGAATCTCTTACAACATAGGAATGACAAGGTTATAATTGCCAATTTCAGAGATAGTACGTGAACCAAATTTCATGACCAAATTATACTGAAAATCAGGGAAGTATCCATCCCGATGGTGGGCAGTGTCTGATATGCGAGTTCTTCCTCCAGTGAGAAGAGAAGCATCTTCCTATCATGTATCTCGAGAGAGAAACACCTGCTAGAACTAAGCAACACTGGAACCTTCTACTAGGAATTGTCTCTTTGGTTGAAAATAACCATAGACCTCTGGTCCTTCCATTCGATGCATAAGAGCTTCTCATGAAGAGCAACATGATTCATGACTATTACACATCCACTCTTGAACTCAGCACAACCATGATTATTTGTATTGTACATGTCAACGAAATAGGAGTTATCACTGAAGCTCGAATGACTACCCATTGAGTGCATCTTGGCTTCAAAGCTTAGCCCAAATTAACAACAACAAAAAGGAAAAATTGCGCCAGTTTGATGCAATACAGGGGCAGGCAAGATGTTGGGAGTGGTTTCCACAGGTGGAGGCATGGAGGGTTGAGCAGGAATTGGAGGTGCTAGGGATACAACATCTCACACAGAAGGTGGCAGCCGCGAAGGAGCGGAAGCAGGGAAACACTATCCTTTCAATGCCTAGCTGGCGGGGAGGAGGCTGTAAGTGGCGGCGTGTCAATGGGAGCCTCATCTCGCCCGATCTCCATGTTGTCTCATTGTGTCATTCCTTGAGTAGGCCCTCGAGGGTCCAGTTCCGCGTGGATAGAAGGGGAATTATGGGGATCAGAGGGTTTTGGACGGTACAAAACCCATGTAGCATATGCACTACAAAAAACACTTCCGTGTAATACGTGTTTGTCATAGTAGGTCACGTTTTCTGTCACACATGTACATCCATGATGATTTTATGACAGAATCAAGATAGTCATACCTATGCTGTCGCGGGAGTGTTCCATGACAATTCTCCATTTATTGTCATGGAAGTGTCCACTTCAAATCGCGCGTCGTGGAAGTGACTTCGTCAAGGGTAATCGACACATTGCAACCACTGTAACGGGTTGTCGTTGCAACATATGCCGGTTTTGTATCCGATACTCGTTAATAGCCTTGACCAATGCTGATTTTCCACGTGTCAAATTCTCATTTTCCAACGCAACCACGCGTCAACTCTACGTTGTGACAGATGTCATCCATCTAATGGATGAGACACGCCTATGAAACGTCGACACATGGCATGGCCCAATAGTGGCCCATTTAGGTAAAAAAAGCCAACCCACTTGACTTGGTCAAAAGTTAGTGGGTTGTCCCATTTAAAGACTTTAATGGCTTGTTTGCATATAGCCCATTTACATCACAGGTACGCATGAGTCGTTATGACCTTTCCGAATTCAGCCCATTAGGGTCATGTGGGCCGTCCAGTGTGATTCCAGCCTGTTGACACTTTCGGCCCATGCATGTGTGGCCCGTGATGTCTTTTGGCCCATATGAGGCCTTTCATATCTCTTGGCCCTTTAACAGACCCTGTTGATTCTAGACTATAAAGAACAGTAAATGGCTTTGGACCCATTAGCGGCCCATTATTCAGTTGGGCCTTTCCCAACCTGTGTTATATTTCGGCCTTTTAAGGGCCCATACATTCTTGGGCTCATTTTTGGCCCTCCATTACTTATGGTACATTACCGCCATGTTCTGCTAGTGGGCAAAATTCAGCCTGTGGTTTCATTCGACACATTTGTGGTTAATCCATTGGGCCATTTGATCCCGTCATGTATTCTGGCCCATTAACAGCCCATTATTCCTATCGACAGTATTAAGCCAATGATGTCTTCCAACCTATTAATGGCCTATTATGTTTTGGGCCTGTGAATAATTTGTTCCGCTTTTAGCCTGTTTACAGCCCATATTGTGGCCTGCGAGTGGCTCGCGAATAATATGGCCCATGTGAGACCCATAGATCCTATGACTTGTAGAAGGCCCATGGTCACTACAACACGTAGGAGGCCCATGGTTACCACCGTCCCTATGTAGCCCATGGTTATTGCGGCCACTAGAAATGGAGGAAAATTCGCTCAAAAAAAGCAAACCAAGGAAACAGAGCTACAATGAATACAAGCAAATAAATAAACAATACTATAAGGAAATAAAAGCAAGCAACTAGTGCTAGGCTACTACGGCGATTACACGGATTAATCCACTGGGCATCAAAGTTCGCAACCAGTGCAAATATAGGGAACAATAAAGCAACATATTACATACACTTGCACTACTGCAGGAGACTGCTAACGTGACACTACGATCAGAGACCCTTTGCCGCAACTATGTGCGATGCAATAATCACAAATGGTGGTGTAAAAAACCGTCAAAAAAGGTGCAAAACGTTTGCGATGATGTATGCATCAAACACGGTTCAGGTTTTAATTGCGTGTGCGATGCAGGGCATACGGTTAATCCATTCAAACTGTCTGCGATGAGGCAGAACAACAGAAACGAGCAGCCATAACAATGTGTGTGCGATGCAGGAGACACAGTTAATCCATTTGAACTGTTTGCGATGAGGTAGAACAATAGAAACGGGCAGCCATATCAATGTGTGTGCGATATACGGCATATGGTTAACTCGGACGAACTGTTTTCGATTAGGGAACACAACAGAAACGGTTCAACTTAACAAGATGTGTGTGATATGCAGCATACAGTTCACATGGATGAACTATTTGCGATGAGCCAAAAGAACACAAACGAGTCATGTAAACAAGATGTGTGTGATACGTGGCAAACAGCCGACTCGGATGAACTGTTTTGCGATGAGAAATTACAACACAGACGGTCAATACAGTTACTTCGTGTGTGATTCTGTGTGTACAAAAAACTTTGAAAAATGCAAACTAGTTGCTTGCGGTGGCTAGGAGTATCGCACACGATGCGTCTTGCGAGTACTCGTGTGCGATGATTAGTATGTTACACATACGTTTCCTTATGTGAACATGTTTGTGTATTTGCAATATGGACAGTTAATATGCAAATGCCTTCTGGACATCGGGCACACGCTTAAACTCAATGAACTGTGTACGATAGTAATACTTTCCATGAAAATTTAAGAACCTGGGTAACAGCATTTGAGTAACATATATATAGTGGTTACACTATTCGACAAAAGGAGGATCTTCGTAACACGGTTTTGACAACCATATGGTCCATATCTACATACTTAACATAGTAACAACTATCACATTTAAAGAGGCTAAGGGCCAACAACCATATGGTCCATATCTACATACTTAATATATATAGTAACAGCTAGCACATTTTAAGAGGCTGAAAGCCAACAACCACAACTATCCACTGGAAGCAGCTTGATCACGGCGACTCGGCATCTCGTCAATGAAAAGGAAGAGCCCTCCTGTGCCTTGGTAGAGCAGGAGTAGAACAGTGTCGCCAATTTTCCAATATGGATGCATTGCCACGAGAAGCGAGAACTTGTTAATTTGAATGGTTCCATTTTTGCGGGAAATGCAGTACCTTGCAATCACTTTGGCGATATTAGCAGGCACAAGTGTAATTCGACCACTGCGGGATATCGATCCAGGAACGGCTACAGGAGGCAATTTCTGTTGACATGTAGAATAAAAAACAATTGTAACATATCATTGAAGATATATATAGTTTATGAGCATCAACATTAAAATAAGACTTTTTACCAGCGCTTTGTGCACACAATTGGTCTTGTTCAGTGTGTGCACCATAGGTCTAATTAATCCCATCCAAAATCCAGCGTTCATACGCTGTGCTATCTCTGTCAGATTATCAACAAAGTTTATGACATGCTTCAAGTCCTTGCAGTGAAATTTGGTATGCTTAGTAACATACAGATCGTTCGCTATGCATCCAACATATCCTGCTTAAAAGGTGGAAAGGTATTATTTATTCAGAACATGGCAGAAGAATATATAGTGCGCATAAATTGGTAAACATAATTTGTTACTGCCTAGGAACGGAGTCAGAATATGATATCACAATTGGTTGCTTAAATAGTGATCAATTGGTTGCTTAAATAGTAATATGACAGCATGGAGAAAGTTGAAAGGACACTAACCTCGATCAGACTTTGATCGGCTGATGATGTTGGGGAAGTAAACGTCCATGTTAATTAGACCAGGCTGTGGTGCATGCACTAGAATTTTATTGCCAGCTTTCAGCTCATAAGACTTAGACATTTTTCTCCAAAGGTCCGCATTAAAATAGGAGTGACCATCTTTATCAAGTATTACGCTAACCGTCATTGTAAACCCATGTTGCGTTGTCAATATCACATCCTGGGAGTCATCAGCAAAGTAAAGCCCAAGATTTCCTTCTACTCCTGTTCTTGCAAAGCAAGGGATGTACTGCTTCAAATGAAAATTAAGATCGCAAATTAGATATATTGAAATAACCGAGCAAGATGCAAATATGGGAGTAAGTGATAGAACATATCCATATATAGATGCAAGCAAAGTACAAAAATATAGAATTAAATATAGATAATGTAACAAAGATTTGATGCAAATATATAGATAATGTAGCAACAGACGGTAGGTTGAGATTGAACATACCGAGTGCTCCATGAAGTCATCCGGAATGGTGAGATAGAACTTCGTTTCCGACCGGCCACGACCACAGTTGCCTGATTTGTGCTCGCACTGTGCACACATGAATGAACACCCACGAATCAGCTAGAACAAAAATGATTCCACGGCGATTTCCGCCGGTTGATTAACAGCGACGGACGGAGTGCGATAAGAGATGAGTGAATATTTTGCTAATTAAGTTGATTACCTTCTCCATGAGAAAAGTCCCCGGCCCAATCCCGCAGAAAACCCCAGTCGACCAGAGTCTAGAATGTCGGTGCAGATAGGCGGCAGAAAGCGGTGGAGGCATAATCCGGTGCCGTTTGGAGCGCGACCTATGCCCGCCGCCAACAGTCGTCGAGCTTAGGGTGCAGAGTTGCGGAGGAGTCCACGGCGAGTGGGTGGGGACGAAGTGGGCGAGGGTTTTCTTTTCCTTTTGCATGTGTGAGTGAACACACACGGTTCGCAGAGGCGACGGAGATAAATCGTGTGCGATAGTAAATCACCGAGATTGAATGGGAATCCAAATTTCCTTTGTCCTTCATCCATGAGTTTTTTTCTACGATGAACATAAACCCTTCTAATCACCGTGTTCAAATTTGACACCTTTTCGGGTTCATTTACAACATTTAGGAGATTATGTGCATTTTGTAGGCATTAATGCACGTAATTCAAATTCAAACAATAGGTGCATGAAAGGGTGCACAAGAACGGTTTGGAAAAACCATACTCGTGGTATTTAGTAATTTCTCAAGCCTTTTACAAGGAATGGGCAGATATTTCAATGGAATGTGTGGTAATAGTCAACCACAAACGCGTCATTTACTGGGTTATCAACTATAGAATAATGAAATATGTGCTTGAAAAACATGACGGCTGGCATGGTGCCATGGTATGGCCTCACCGTGCCCTGGTTTAAAGCTGAGAAGGTTTGATTTATGTCGTCATGCACGCCCTTCATAAATCGAACCATCACCGAGGAAGTTCAATGCTTTCGAGAGGGATAATCTCCAAGATTGAAGGGGAATCCGAATCTTCGTCCTAGTTTGTCATTCAATTTTTTTCCAACGATCAACATACCACCTCAAATGAAACGTGTTCAAATTTGACATTTTTCCGAACTCATTTACCATATTTAGGGGATTATGTGCATTTTCTAGGCATTAATTATGCACATAATTCAAATTCGAACAATCGGTGCATGAAAAGTTGCACAAGAACGGTCTGGAAAACCATGCTCGTGCTATTTAGTACATTCTCATGCCTTTTCCAAAGAATGGGCAGATATTTCAAGGAAATGTGTGGCAATAGTCAACCATAAACGCGTTGTTTACTGGGTTAACAACTATACAAAAATGAAATACATGCTTGGAAAAATATGACGCCTGGTGTGGTGCCATGGTATGACCTCACCGTGCCCTGGTAAAAATGTCGTCATGCACACCTTTCATAAAACGAACCATCACCGAGGAAGTTTCATGGTTTCGAGGGGGAAATCACCAAGATTGAAGGGGGATCCAAATTTCCTTTGTCCTTTGTCCACGAGTTTTTTTCTATGATGAACATACAACCTGCAAATCACCGTGTTCAAATTTGGCACTTTTCCGGGTTCATTTGCCATATTTAGGGGATTATGTGCATTTCCTAGGCATTAATGCACATAATTCAAGTTCAAACAATTGGTGCATGAAAGGGTCCACAAGAACACCCTTTCATCCATGAGTATTTTTCTACGATGAACATAAACCCTGCTAATCACCGTGTTCAAATTTGACACTTTTCCTGGTTCATTTACAATATTTAGGGGATTATGTGCATTTTGTAGGAATTAATGCACGTAATTCAAATTCAAACAATTGGTGCATGAAAGGGTGCACAAGAACGGTTTGGAAAAACCATACTCGTGGTGTTTAGTAGTTTCTCAAGCCTTTTACAAGGAATAGGCAGAGATTTCGATGGAGTCAACCAGAAATGCGTCATTTACTGGGTTATCAACTATAGAACAATGAAATATGTGCTTGAAAAACATGACGGCTGGCATGGTGCCATGGTATGGCCTCACCGTGCCCTGGTTAAAAGCTGAGAGGGTTTTTGATTTATGTCGTCATGCACGCCCTTCATAAATCGAACCATCACCGAGGAAGTTCAATGCTTTCGAGAGGGAAATCACCATGATTGAAGGGGAATCCAAATTTCCGTCCTAGTTTTTCTTTCAGGTTTTTTTCCAACGATCAACATACCGCCTCAAAATGAAACGTGTTCAAATTTGACATTTTTCCGAACTCATTTACCATATTTAGGGGATCGTGTGCATTTTCTAGGCATTAATTATGCACATAATTCAAATTCCTTATGTCATGATGCGCGCCTTTCATAAAATGAACCATCATCCGAGGAAGTTTCATGGTTTCGAGGGGGAAATCACCAAGATTGAAGGGGGATCCAAATTTCCTTTGTCCATGAGTTTTTTTATGATGATCATACAACCTGCAAATCACCGTGTTCAAATCTGGCACTTTTCCGGGTTCATTTGCCATATTTAGGGGATTATGTGCATTTCGTAGGCATTAATGCGCATAATTCAAGTTCAAACAATTGATGCATGAAAGGGTCCACAAGAACGGCCTAGAAAACCATGCTCGTGCCATTTAGTAAATTCTCATGCCTTTTACAAGAAATGGACAGATATTTCGATGAAATGTGTGGCAATAGTCAACCACAAATGTTTGTTTGTTGCGTTTTCAACTATAGAAAAAATGAAATAAATGCTTAAAAAGATGACGCCTGGCATGGTGCCATGGTATGACCTCACCATGCCCTGGTAAAATTTGAGAAGGTTTGGCTTAAGTCGTCATGCACACCCTTCATAAATCGAACCATCACCGAGGAAGTTCCATGCTTTCGAGAGGGAAAATCCCCAAGATTGAAGGGGAATCCTAATTTCCATCCTAGTTTGTCATTCAGTTTTTTTCCAATGATCAACATACCGCCTCAAATGCAACATGTTCAAATTTGACATTTTCCCGGGCTCATTTACAATATTTAGGGAATTATGTGCATTTTTCTAGGCATTAATGGACATAATTCAAATTCGAACAATCGGTGCATGAAAAGGTGCACAAGAACGGTCTAGAAAACCATGCTCGTGTTATTTAGCACATTCTCATGCCTTTTACAATGAATGGGCAGATATTTCAAGGAAATGTGTGGCAATAGTCAACCATAAACGCGTCGTTTACTCGGTTAACAACTATACAAAAAATGAAACACATGGTTGGAAAACATGACGCCTGGCTTGGTGCCATGGTATGGCCTCACCATGCCCTGGTAAAAATTGGAGAATGTTTTCCTTATGTCTTGATGCGCGCCTTTCATAAATCGAACCATCACCGAGGAAGTTTCATGGTTTCAAGGGGGAAATCACCAAGATTGAAGGGGGGGGGGGGTCCAAATTTCCTTTGTCCTTTGATCCACGAGTTTTTTCTACAATGAACATACAACCTGCAAATCACCATGTTCAAATTCGGCACTTTTCTGGGTTCATTTGCCATATTTAGGGGATTATGTGCATTTCCTAGGCATTAATGCGCATAATTCAAGTTCAAACAGTCGATGCATTGAAGGGTCCACAAGAACGGCCTAGAAAACCATGCTTGTGCCATTTAGTAAATTCTCATGCCTTTTACAAGGAATGGACAGATATTTCGTTGAAATGTGTGGCAATAGCAACCACAAATGTCTGTTTGTTGGGTTTTCAACTATAAAAAATGAAATAAATGCTTAAAAAACATGACGCCTAGCATGGTGCCATGGTATGACCTTACCATGCCTTGGTAAAAATTTGAGAAGGTTTGGCTTATGTTTTCATGCACGCCCTTCGTAAATCGAACCATCATCGAGGAAGTTCCATGCTTTCGAAAGTGAAATCCTCAAGATTGAAGGGGAATCCAAATTTTCTTCGTTCTTTGCCCTGGTGTTTTTTTCTACGACGAACATACACTGCAAATCACCGTGTTCAAATGTGGCATTTTCCGGGCTCATTTACCACATTTAGGGGATTATGTGCATTTTCTAGGCATTAGTGGACATAATTCAAATTTGAACAATCGGTGCATGAAAAGGTGCACAAGAACGGTCTGGAAAACCATGCTCGTGTTATTTAGCACATTCTCATGCCTTTTACAAGGAATGAGCAGATATTTCAAGGAAATGTGTGGCAATAGTCAACCATAAACGCGTCGTTTACTGTGTTAACAACTATACAAAAAATGAAACACATGGTTGGAAAACATGACGCCTGGCTTTGTGCCATTGTATGGCCTCACCATGCCCTGGTAAAAATTGGAGAATGTTTTCCGTATGTCGTGATGCACGCCTTTCATAAATGGAACCATCACCGAGGAAGTTTCATGGTTTCAAGGGGGAAATCACCAAGATTGAAGGGGGGGTCCAAATTTCCTTTATCCTTTGTCCACGAGTTTTTTCTACGATGAACATACAACCTGCAAATCACCGTGTTCAAATTTGGCACTTTTCCGGGTTCATTTGCCATATTTAGGGGATTATGTGCATTTCCTAGGCATTAATGTGCATAATTCAAGTTCAGACAATTGATGCATGAAAGGGTCCACAAGAACGGCCTAGAAAACCATGCTCGTGCCATTTAGTAAATTCTCATACCTTTTACAAGGAATGTACAAATATTTTGATGAAATGTATGGCAATTGTAACATCCCAAATTTTCAATTTGGAATGTTATACAATAGATCATCATTGCATATCATATTTTTTGCATCTTGGCTAGATCCTAGAAATTATACGCAACTCATGGACCCACGGAGAGAGTTGGGGATTTCGTTATTTTCATATTTGGGTTTTCCCAAATTTTGAAAATAGGATCATTTGATTTTATTTATTTTATCTTCAATTATTTCAATAATAAAAATAAGAGAGAGGGAATAAAATGACTTTCCCAAAATAAATAAATATTGAGGATTTAATAATAAAATCAGATAAGATTTTATTTCGGATTTTATCGCTGATTTATTTGCCTAGGAAAAATATGCGTTTTTCAAAATTTCATTTTAGGCCCAAGTAAATGTTCATCTTGTCCGGCTTGTTTTTAGAGGACGGGAAAAATTTATTTCGGGATTTTTGGAGTCCGTTTAGTATTTCTTTTATTTTATTTTCTGTGCGGAATATTAAAAAAAAGAGTCCACCGCCTTAGCCGGGCCGTACCCGACCCGGAATCGTCCGGCCGGCCCCATTTAAAGGCCGCGGCCTGACCCCGCCGCCAGCCCAAGTCGCCGCCCACGCAAACCCTAACCCTAACCATGCCCCGCCACCCGCCGCCCACGCCGGAGCCGCCGCCCGACGCCGCCGCCCCGACGCCGCCGCCCCGTCGTCCCGCCGCCACCCGCCGCCGCCCCGCCGTCCCGCCGACCCCGCCGGAGCCGCCGCCCACCGCAGCCGTCCCACCCGCCGGAGGTAGCCGCCGCCGCCCCGCCCGACCGCCGGTTTTCTCTGAAAACTGATCGGTTTTTTTCGCGAAACCCTAGATCCGTTTTTTTATTTTTTCAGTTCGGTTTTTTTCGGTTTATTTATTTTGTGGACGTTCGTCCGTACGTTTGTTTTAACGAACGGTTTTTGTCGTTTAACCGCAGACAGCGAACATTCATTCGTTAGCCTGTTCGTCAGTTTTTCTTTTTCTCGGATTTTTCGCGATTATTTTTGATCGCGATTTCCGATCTGTTTTTCGTTTTACTATAACTTTTCGCTCGTTTATCGGAATCAGGCGATTCAAGCGCTTGGAGTTTCATCTCGAAACCCTCTTTCCGTTTAATCCACCTAAACAAGTTTTTGCTACTGTAAATTTTGACTTAGATCCAGATTAGTAAACGGAGTTTGTTTCTTTCGCCGTTTGAGTTTCGTTGCTTCGTTCGATTTGATTCTTTTTGCAAACCGGAGTTCTTAAGTTGAAATTTCTGGCTATATCTCTTATTTTGTGTTTTACTTGTGCACCCTTGCTTGATTGCTTATGTATGTATTGTTTGTTTGCGATAGAGTACCCGGAGTGCGAAGCGTGCTACTACAAGTCTCTAGGTTTCGCGGATCATCAGCAAGGCAAGTAACACTTTGATCATACCTCTTTACCACCCAGTTTTATTGCATTAGATAAACCCTCAAACTATTGCATGGTTAGGAACTGGTTAATACATGGGTTTTGGGAAGTAGATGAGGTAGTACCTATTGCCATGTTTATTATCAAACCGTTGGGAGTTACTTCTACGTTTGCTTATATTGCTATGCTATGCTCGTAGACGTGGATTGGGTTTGAGTGAATTTCCATGACATATGTGAGGATGTTAATTAATGGTTCAACTTAAGGTGGTTACTTTAATTCACATCTGGGTGGATTGAGGCACCTGGGGAACCTAGTGTTGCCTGTATTTTTGGATATCCCAGAGTACCCGTGAGATTATCCTATGGACCGCCACCCAGGCTCAAAGGGATCATGAGATTATTCATGCTAGAAACTTCCGTGTGCGGCCACAAGCTATTATGGGCTCTAGCATAGTTGAGTATGTTGCATGACCTCTTTTAGTGGTGGGCTAGCAGATGTAGGGGAAAGTAGGTGTAACTGTCCACCCGGAGTAAAGAGTTATTGTTTCTGAAAGACTGTGTCTCGGTCATCCGTTTCTCAAACACCATGTAGTGCGAGAAATCAAACGGAGGAGATCGAGTCTTGTAGGGAAAATTACGCAAACCTCTGCAGAGTGTACAAACTAATCATGGTTAGCCGTGTCCCCGATTATGAACATCTTGAGTATCTAGTTCTTGGATTATCATGTGAATCTCATCATCATGTTACTTAATTTGATTTGATTGGGTTAATCACGTTCTTAATTGGGATTGAGTTGGAGGTACCTTCTCAATGTTTAACAACCACCATGATAGTTAAATAAAATTTATTTCTTTGCTATAGGGAAAATTGGCTTTTCGCAAAACTATAACCATAGAGCTTTCCACCAGCCATATATGCATGTAGAGATAGCATTATTCTGTTCATTACTCTCTATGTGTTACTTTGCCAGCATATTCCATGTGCTGACCCGTTTTCGGGCTGCAATGTTCATGTTGCAGACTTTTCAGACGACGAGTAAGGTGCCATAGGTCGTGGTCTTATACTCAGTGATGCCGTTGGAGTTGATGGACTCACTTTATCTTCCAAGCCTTCCGCTGTTATCGTATTTAGATGGCCTTAAGCCATATTTATTGTAATAAGTTCTCTCTAGAGACTATTCGATGTAATAAGTGTGTGATTGCTACTCTGTTAAAAATCCTTCAAGTACTGTGCGTGTCAGCATTACTGATCCAGGGATGACACTGATGCACAGAGACTAGACTGTTTGAGGTCTGGTTGCTACAAGATGGTATCAGAGCACACGCTGACTGTAGGACATGACCACTAAGCTAAAGCCCTAGATCACTACTCTCTTCTCATTTTTGACTCCTCTCCTTTCTTCCACTCTTTTAGGATGGCGGATGCAAGGAACAAGTTCGCGTAACCGGATGAGGATACACCGTTTGGACGACACTTGAAGGAAGTTACTAGGTACCTGAACATCGGAATACCAAGCTTCACCGGGACCTACAACACCACACTACCAGAAGAGGAGCGCTGGATGATTCAAGTTCAAGTTCCAGGAAGGACGTTCATGCCAGTCACTGAGCCCATAGAGTTTTCCTTTGATGCACCAACCTGGAGTCTAGGAAAGAGCATGGCAGCCCACATCACCATGGGACGCATTGGAGAAGTGTACCACAATGATCTCTAGGATACTATCTATCAGATTTGTGGGCGCCGAGACGAGCAATGGGAGATGATCAGCACCAGGAAGGATAGATCTATTGCAGTTTTCATTCAGGAGTTAAACCAGCACATTCGTCTCCAGGAGAACCAGATGTGCGCAGGCATGATAGATCTGAAGAAAGCAATGACAGGGATCATGGAACTGGAGGAAGAACTCAAGGATACACGCGAGGATTATATGGAGGAAATCGTCGCACTAGTGGAGAAGAATGGCGACCTGACAAAGAAGCTAGGAGTTTTCATGGGAGACCCTGCGCCAGGAGGAGAAGATGACGATTCTACTTGCCCGGAGAACTACATCATCATCAACGACACCGACTCGGACCCCAGTGATGATGATTTGGAGGATGAAGCCGGAGCGGATATCATGGAATCTTCGACCGATCAAAATTTCTAGTAGACCACCAAATTAGTAGTAGTATTTTCCCCAGGTATATAGTATAGTCCAAGCACTTTGTAATGATAGTTAGATCGATTGTATGCCTTGTTTGAATTGATTGGAGTTATATGATTGTGTTTGTCTCATGTGCATATGGGTAGTGTTTTCCCTCTAGATCTCATTCTATCCTATTTTCTCATCTTTTCTAAACCCATCAGATGCCTCCGAGACGCGACACCGGATTTGTTTTCTCACCGGAGATCACTCTGTTGATTCAGCAGCAGAATGCCCTGATGCAAGTGCTAGTTTAGAACCAAGACAACAACAACCCACCAACACCACCTGTTGATCACTTAGCCCGTTTCTTGAGGCTGAATCCGCCGGTGTTTTCCAGCAGCACCGAGCGATTATTGCAGATGATTGGCTCTGCAAGATTGGAAGGGAATTGACCACTGCAGGATGCACAGATGCGGAGAGAGTGCGTTTTGCCGCACATCAGCTTGATGGACCCGCAGCATCATGCTGGGAGAATTACACAGCCACTAACCCCATTGACACTGTCACATGGGACCAGTTTCAGCAAGCTTTCCGTACTGCCCACGTTTCAGCAGGAGCTATGGCCATGAAGAAGTGTGATTTTCGCAACTTACGCCAAGGAGGACGTACCGTTGGCCAATACGTGGAGGATTTCAGTAAGTTAGCACGTTATGCCCCAGATGACGTTGCTACAGATGCAGCTAAGCATGAGAAGTTTCTGGAAAGACTGAATGATGAGCTGAGCATGCAGTTGATGGTGGCAACTTTTAACAACTACCAGGAGTTGGTAGACAGAGCTCTCATGATTGAAGGGAAGCAGCAGCAGATTGAGAGCCGTAAGAGGAAGTATGGACAAGGAAAGTATAGTACAGGAGCTCATCAGAAGCCTCGTTTTACCCCGAACTTGGGAGGACACCTTCAGCATAACCACGGAGGTCACAATCACAATGGAGGGAGCTCGCACAATCATAGTGGCCCCAAGAATGGCAATGGGAACGGAGGAAGCAACGGACAGAACCGTACCAACCCATCAACCCCAGCCAAGAGGGATCTAAGCCACATTACTTGTTTCAAGTGCCAGAAGACTGGACATTATGCAACTGAATGTCCGGAAGCTAAGAATGGAAAAGGCAATGGAAGCTCAGGGAAGAAGCCGAACGCTTTCAACAGGGGACAGGTGAACCACGTTAACATGGAGGAGGTTGAAGCACAGCCTGATGCAGTAATAGGTAAGTTTTTGGTTAAGTCATTTACTGCAATCGTTCTTTTTGATACTGGTGCATCACATTCATACATATCAAGGGATTTGTGGATAAGTATAAGTTTCCCACAAAAGTTCTTAGAACACCTATGTTAGTAACCTCGCCAAGAGCAGAGTATATGGCAAGCCAAGGATGTTTTCAGATGCCATTGCCCATAGGTAGGCATGTTTTTGTTAGAAATATGCCCTAGAGGCAATAATAAAATGGTTATTATTGTATTTCCTTGTTCATGATAATTGTCTATTGTTCATGCTATAATTGTATTAACTGGAAACCGTAATACATGTGTGAATACATAGACCACAACATGTCCCTAGTAAGCCTCTAGTTGACTAGCTCGTTGATCAATAGATGGTTATGGTTTCCTGACCATGGACATTGGATGTCATTGATAACGGTATCACATCATTAGGAGAATGATGTGATGGACAAGACCCAATCCTAAGCATAGCACAAGATCGTGTAGTTCGTTTGCTAGAGCTTTTCTAATGTCAAGTATCATTTCCTTAGACCATGAGATTGTGCAACTCCCAGATACCGTAGGAATGCTTTGGGTGTATCAAACGTCACAACGTAACTGGGTGGCTATAAAGGTGCACTACAGGTATCTCCGAAAGTGTCTGTTGGGTTGGCACG
This sequence comes from Aegilops tauschii subsp. strangulata, assembly GCF_002575655.3. Taxonomy (NCBI): domain Eukaryota; kingdom Viridiplantae; phylum Streptophyta; class Magnoliopsida; order Poales; family Poaceae; genus Aegilops; species Aegilops tauschii. The sequence continues at coordinate 316,149,742 of NC_053037.3, read as the reverse complement.
AATCAAGACTGGGATTTGTCACTCCGTATGACGGAGAGGTATCTTTGGGCCCACTCGGTAATGCATCATCATAATGAGCTCAATGTGACTAATGAGTTAGCCACGGGATCATGCGTTACAGAACGAGTAAAGTGACTTGCCAGTAACGAGATTGAACGAGGTATTGGGATACCGACGATCGAATCTCGGGCAAGTAACATACCGATAGACAAAGGGAATTGTATACGGGATTGATTGAATCCCCGACATCGTGGTTCATCCGATGAGGTCATCGTGGAACATGTGGGAGACAATATGGGTATCCAGATCCCGCTATTGGTTATTGGCCGGAGAGGTGTCTCGGTCATGTCTGCATGGTTCCCGAACCCGTAGGGTCTACACACTTAAGGTTCGGTGACGGTAGAGTTGTTATGGGAAATAGTATGTGGTTACCGAAGGTTGTTCGTAGTCCCGGATGAGATCCCGGACATCACGAGGAGTTCCGGAATGGTCCGGCGGTGAAGATCGATATATTTGACGAAGGGTATTGGAGTCCGGAAGTGTTCCGGGGGTACCAGGCTATGGCCAGCATGACCGAAAGGTGTTTCGGGAGCCCCGGCAAGTGTTGGAGGGCCTCATGGGCCAAAGGGGAAGGGGCAAACCAGCCCACTAAGGGGTGGTGCGCCCCCCACACCCTTTCCCACGTTACTTGGGGAGGTGGGGCGCCTCCACCTGGCTTGGGAGGCAAGCCTCCACCTGCTTGGCTTGGGGGGCAAGTCTTCCTAGGATTTTCCCTAGGGAGATCCAATCTGCTTGGCCGCCGCCCCTAGGGGAAACCCTAGGGCGCCTCCCCTCTCCCCTTGCCCCTATATATAGCGGAGGGGTGGGAGGGCAGTTGCACCTCTTCCCTGGCGCAGCCCTCCCTCCTCATACAATTCCTCCTTCTCCTCCGTAGTGCTTAGCGAAGCTCTGCCGGAGAACCACGAGCTCCATTGCCACCATGCCGTCGTGCTGCTGGAGTTCTCCCTCAACTTCTCCTCTCCCCTTGCTGGATCAAGAAGGAGGAGACATCCCCGGGCTGTACGTGTGTTGAACGCGGAGGCGCCGTCCGTTCGGCGCTAGATCGGATCTTTCGCGATTTGAATCGCCGCGAGTACGACTCCATCAACCGCGTTGTTGTAACGCTTCCGCTTAGCGATCTTCAAGGGTATGAAGATGCACTCCCTCTCTCTCGTTGCTAGCATCTCCTAGATTGGTCTTGGTGACATGTAGGAAAATTTTGAATTATTGCTACGTTCCCCAACAGTGGCATCATGAGCTAGGTCTAAGCGTAGATTCTATGCACGAGTAGAACACAAAGTAGTTGTGGGCGATGATTTGTTCAATTTGCTTACCGTTACTAGTCTTATCTTGATTCAGCGGCATTGTGGGATGAAGCGGCCCGGACCGGCCTTACACGTACTCTTACGTGAGACAGGTTCCACCGATTGACATGCACTTGATGCATAAGGTGGCTAGCGGGTGTCTGTCTCTCCCACTTTAGTCGGATAGGATTCGATGAAGAGGGTCCTTATGAAGGGTAAATAGCAATTGGCATATCACCGTTGTGGCTTTTGCGTAGGTAAGAAATGTTCTTGCTAGAAACCCATAGCAGCCACGTAAAACATGCAACAACAATTAGAGGACGTCTAACTTGTTTTTGCAAGGTATGCTATGTGATGTGATATGGCCAAAAGGATGTGATGAATTATATATGTGATGTATGAGATTGATCATGTTCTTGTAATAGGAATCACGACTTGCATGTCGATGAGTATGACAACCGGCAGGAGCCATAGGAGTTGTTTTAATTTATTGTATGACCTGTGTGTCAATGATAAACGCCATGTAATTACTTTACTTAATTGCTAACCGTTAGCCATAGTAGTAGAAGTAATAGTTGGCGAGACAACTTCATGAAGACACGATGATGGAGATCATGATGATGGAGATCATGGTGTCATGCCGGTGACGACGGTGATCATGTCGCGCCTCAAAGATGGAGATCAAAAGGCGCAAGATGATATTTATCATGTCACTTTATGATTTGCATGTGATGTTTGTCATGTTTACATCTTATTTGCTTAGAACGATGGTAGCATAAATAGATGATCCCTCACTAAAATTTCAAGAGATGTGTTCCCCCTAACTGTGCACCGTTGTGAAGGTTCGTTGTTTCGAAGCACCACGTGATGATCGGGTGTGATAGATTCTAACGTTCGCATACAACGGGTGTAAGCCAGATTTACACATGCGAAACACTTAGGTTGACTTGACGAGCCTAGCATGTACAGACATGGCCTCGGAACACAAGAGACCGAAAGGTCAAACATGAGTCGTATAGTAGATACGATCAACATGGAGATGTTCACCGATGATGACTAGTACGTCTCACGTGATGATCAGACACGGCCTAGTTGACTCGGATCATGTATCACTTCGATGACTAGAGGGATGTCTATCTGAGTGGGAGTTCATTAAATAATTTGATTAGATGAACTTAATTATCATGAACATAGTCAAAAGGTCTTTGCAAATTATGTCGTAGCTTACGCTTTAGTTCTACTAAGATATGTTCCTAGAGAAAATTTAGTTGAAAGTTGGTAGTAGCAATTATGCGGACTGGGTCCGTAAACTGAGGATTGTCTTCATTGCTGCACAGAAGGCTTATGTCCTTAATGCACCGCTCGGTGTGCTGAACCTCGAGCGTCGTTTGTGGATGTTGCGAACATATGACATGCACGTTTTGATGACTACGTGATAGTTCAGTACGTAATGTTAAACGGTTTAGAATTGAGGCACCGAAGACATTTTGAAATGTCGCGGAACATATGAGATGTTCCAAGAGCTGAAATTGGGATTTTAGGCTCGTGCCCACGTCAAGAGGTGTGAGACCTCCGACAAGTTTCTTAAGCCTGCAAACTAGGGGAGAAAAGCTCAATCGTTGAGCATGTGCTCGGATTGTCTGAGTACTACAATCGCTTGAATCGAGTGGGAGTTGTCTTCCAGATGAGATAGTGATGGTTCTCCAAAGTCACTGCCACCAAGCTACTGGAGCTTCGTGATGAACTATAACATATCAGGGATAGATATGATGATCCTTGAGCTATTCGCGATGTTTGACACCGCGAAAGTAGATATCAAGTAGGAGCATCAATTGTTGATGGTTAGTAAAACCACTAGTTTCAAGAAGGGCAAGGGCAAGAAGGGATACTTCATGAAACGGCAAATCAGTTGCAGCTCTAGTGAAGAAACCCAAGGTTGAACCCAAACCCGAGACTAAGTGCTTCTGAGATGAGGGGAACGGTCACTGAAGCAGAACTACCCTAGATACTTCGCAGATGAGAAGGCTGGCAAGGTCGACAGAAGTATATTGGATATACATTATATTAATATGTACTTTACTAGTACTCCTAGTAGCACCAGGGTATTAGATACCGGTTCGGTTGCTAAGTGTTAGAGACTAGCAAAAGGTGAGATGACGATATGTGTTGGAAGTGTTTCCAAGGTTGATGTGATCAAGCATCGCATGCTCCCTCTACCATCGAGATTGGTGTTAAACTTAAATAATTGTTATTTGGTGTTTGCGTTGAGCATAGACATGATTGGATTATGTTTATCGCAAAACGGTTATTCATTTAAGGAGAATACTGGTTACTCTTTTTATTTGAATAATACCTTCAATGGTCTTGCACCAAAAATGAATGGTTTATTGAATCTCGATCGTAGTGATACACATGTTCATGCCAAAAGATATAAGATAGTAATGATAGTACCACAAACTTGTGGCACTACTATTTGAGTCATATTGGGATAAAACGCATGAAGAAGCTCCATGTAGATGGAGCTTTGGACTCACTCGTTTTTGAAAAGATTGAGACATGCGAACCATGTCTATTGATATATATGCATGAAGAAACTCCATGCAGATGGATCGTTTGGACTCACTTGATTTTGAATCACTTGAGACATGCAAATCATACCACATGGGCAAGATGACTGAAAGGCCTCATTTTCAGTGAGATGGAACAAGAGAGCAACTTGTTGGAGGTAATACAATTTGATGTGTGCAGTCCAATGAGTGCTGAGGCACGCAGTGGATATCATTATGTTCTTACTTCACAGATGATTTGAGTAGATGCTAAGTATATTTACTTGATGAAACACAAGTCTGAATTATTGAAAGGTTCAAGTAATTTCAGAGTGAAGTTGAAGATCGTCGTGACAAGAGGATAAAAATGTCTATGATATGATCATAGAGATGAATATCTGAGTTACGAGTTTGGCACACAATTAAGAAATTGTGGAAATTGTTTCACGACTAATACCGCCTGGAACACTATAGTGTGATGGTGTGTCCGAAGATCATAACTGCACCCTATTGGATATAGTGCATACCATGATGTCTCTTATCGAATTACACTATCGTTTATGGTTAGGCATTAGAGACAACCGCAGTCACTTTAAATAGGGCACCATGCAATTCCGTTGAGACGACACCATATGAACTATGGTTTAGAGAAACCTAAGCTGTCGTTTCTTAAAAGTTTGGGGCTGCGACGCTTATGTGAAAAAGTTTCAGGCTGATAAGCTCGAACCCAAAGCGGATAAATGCATCTTCATAAAATACCCAAAACAGTTGGGTATACCTCCTATTTCAGATCTGGAAGCAAAAGTGATTGTTTCTACAAACGGGTCCTTTCTCGAGGAAAAGTTTCTCTCGAAAGAATTGAGTGGGAGGATGGTGGAGACTTGATGAGGTTATTGAACCATGACTTCAACTACTGTGTAGCAGGGCACAGGAAGTTGTTCCTGTGGCACCTACACCAATTGAAGTGGAAGCTTATGATAGTGATCATGAAACTTCGGATCAAGTCACTACCAAACCTCGTAGGACGACAAGGATGCGTACTACTTCAGAGTGGTACGTAATCCTGTCTTGGAAGTCATGTTGCTAGACAACAATGAACCTACGAGCTATGGAGTAGCGATGGTGGGCCCGGATTCTGGCGAATGGCTTGAGGCCATAAAACCGAGAGGATCCATGTATGAAAACAAAGTATAGACTTTGAAAGAACTACTTGATGGTCGTAAGGCTGTTGGGTACACATGGATTTTAAAAGGGAAGACAGACAATGATGGTAAGTATCACCATTAAGAAAGCTCGACTTGTCGTTAAGATGTTTTTCGACAAGTTCAAGGAGTTGACTACGATGAGATTTTCTCACTCGTAGCGATGCTAAGAGTCTGTTGGAACTATATTAGCAGTTACTGCATTATTTATGAAATCTTGCAGATAGGATGTCAAAACATTGTTTCCTCGACGATTTTCTTGAGGAAAGGTTGTATGTGATACAACCAGATGGTTTTGTCAATCCTGAAAGATGCTAACAAGTATGCAAAGCTCCAGCAATCCTTCTAAGGACTGGAGTAAGCATCTCGGAGTTGGAATGTACGCTTTGATGAGATGATCAAAGATTTTGGGTTTATACAAAGTTTATGAGAAACTTATATTTCCAAAGAAGTGAGTGGGAGCACTATAGAATTTTTGATGAGTATATGTTGTTAACATATTGTTGATCAGAAATGATGTAGAATTTCTGGAAAGCATACAGGGTTATTTGAAAAGTGTTTTTCAATGGAAAACCTGGATTAAGCTACTTGAACATTGAGCATCAAGATCTATAAGGATAGATCGAAAACGCTCAATAGTACTTTGAAATGAATACATACTGTGACAAGATTTTGAAGGAGTTCAAAATAGATCAGCAAAGAAGGAGTTCTTGGCTGTGTTACAAGGTGTGAGTATTGAGTAAGACTCAAGACCTGACCACAGCAGAAGAGTTAGAAAGGACGAAGGTCGTCGCCTATGCTTTAGACGTAGGCTCTACAATATGCTATGCTGTGTACCGCACCTGAAGTGTGCCTTGCCATGAGTTAGTCAAGGGGTACAATAGTGATCCAGGAATGGATCACATGACAGCGGTCGAACTTATCCTTAGTAACTAGTGGACTAAGGAATTTTCTCGATTATGGAGGTGGTAAAAGAGTTCGTCGTAAAGGGTTACGACGATGCAAACTTTGACACTAATCCGGATGACTCTGAGTAGTAAACCGGATTCGTATAGTAGAGTAGTTATTTGGAACAGCTCCAAGTAGCGCGTGGTAGCTGCATCTACAAGATGACATAGAGATTTGTAAAGCACACACGGATCTGAATGTTGCAGACTCGTTGACTAAAACCTCTCTCGTAAGCATAACATGATCAAACCCTAGAACTCATTGAGTGTTAATCACATGGTGATGTGAACTAGTTTATTGACTCTAGTAAACTCTTGGGTATTAGTCACATGGCGATGTGAACTTTGAGTGTTAATCACATGGTAATGTGAACTAGATTATTGACTCTAGTGCAAGTGGGAGACTGTTGGAAATATGCCCTAGAGGCAATAATAAAATGGTTATTATTGTATTTCCTTGTTCATGATAATTGTCTATTGTTCATGCTATAATTGTATTAACTGGAAACCGTAATACATGTGTGAATACATAGACCACAACATGTCCCTAGTAAGCCTCTAGTTGACTAGCTCGTTGATCAATAGATGGTTATGGTTTCCTGACCATGGACATTGGATGTCATTGATAACGGGATCACATCATTAGGAGAATGATGTGATGGACAAGACCCAATCCTAAGCATAGCACAAGATCGTGTAGTTCGTTTGCTAGAGCTTTTCTAATGTCAAGTATCATTTCCTTAGACCATGAGATTGTGCAACTCCCAGATACCGTAGGAATGCTTTGGGTGTATCAAACGTCACAACGTAACTGGGTGGCTATAAAGGTGCACTACAGGTATCTCCGAAAGTGTCTGTTGGGTTGGCACGAATCAAGACTGGGATTTGTCACTCCGTATGACGGAGAGGTATCTTTGGGCCCACTCGGTAATGCATCATCATAATGAGCTCAATGTGACTAATGAGTTAGCCACGGGATCATGCGTTACAGAACGAGTAAAGTGACTTGCCAGTAACGAGATTGAACGAGGTATTGGGATACCGACGATCGAATCTCGGGCAAGTAACATACCGATAGACAAAGGGAACTGTATACGGGATTGATTGAATCCCCGACATCGTGGTTCATCCGATGAGGTCATCGTGGAACATGTGGGAGACAATATGGGTATCCAGATCCCGCTATTGGTTATTGGCCGGAGAGGTGTCTCGGTCATGTCTGCATGGTTCCCGAACCCGTAGGGTCTACACACTTAAGGTTCGGTGACGGTAGAGTTGTTATGGGAAATAGTATGTGGTTACCGAAGGTTGTTCGTAGTCCCGGATGAGATCCCGGACATCACGAGGAGTTCCGGAATGGTCCGGCGGTGAAGATCGATATATTTGACGAAGGGTATTGGAGTCCGGAAGTGTTCCGGGGGTACCAGGCTATGGCCAGCATGACCGAAAGGTGTTTCGGGAGCCCCGGCAAGTGTTGGAGGGCCTCATGGGCCAAAGGGGAAGGGGCAAACTAGCCCACTAAGGGGTGGTGCGCCCCCCACACCCTTTCCCACGTTACTTGGGGAGGTGGGGCGCCTCCACCTGGCTTGGGAGGCAAGCCTCCACCTGCTTGGCTTGGGGGGCAAGTCTTCCTAGGATTTTCCTTAGGGAGATCCAATCTGCTTGGCCGCCGCCCCTAGAGGAAACCCTAGGGCGCCTCCCCTCTCCCCTTGCCCCTATATATAGCGGAGGGGTGGGAGGGAAGTTGCACCTCTTCCCTGGCGCAGCCCTCCCTCCTCATACACCTCCTCCTTCTCCTCGGTAGTGCTTAGCGAAGCTCTGCCGGAGAACCATGAGCTCCATTGCCACCATGCCGTCGTGCTGCTGGAGTTCTCCCTCAACTTCTCCTCTCCCCTTTCTGGATCAAGAAGGAGGAGACGTCCCCGGGCTGTACGTGTGTTGAACGCGGAGGCGCCGTCCGTTCGGCGCTAGATCGGATCTTCCGCGATTTGAATCGCCATGAGTACGACTCCATCAACCGCGTTCTTGTAACGCTTCCGCTTAGCGATCTTCAAGGGTATGAAGATGCACTCCCTCTCTCTCGTTGCTAGCATCTCCTAGATTGGTCTTGGTGACACGTAGGAAAATTTTGAATTATTGCTACGTTCCCCAACAGTTTTCCCCTCAGACCTAATAGTTTTGGAGTCGCAAGGTTTGGATGTGATTTTGGGAATGGATTGGCTATCGATGTATGGAGGAAACATTGATTGCCCCAGTAAGACGATCTTGCTTACTACCCCAGAAGGAAGAAGGATTAAGTATGTATCCCGACATGTTCCGAAGAGGACTCAAGTGAATTCCTTATCAGGAGTTGTACAGGAGGAAGTGCCAGTGGTGAAGGATTTCCCTGACGTATTTCCAGAAGAGTTGCCAGGCATGCCACCGGATAGAGACATTGAGTTTTTGATTGAGCTTTTGCCAGGCACAGGGCCGATATCTAAGAGACCGTACAGGATGGCCGCTAAGGATTTGGAAGAAATTAAGAAGCATATTAAGGAGTTACTGGATAAAGGATATATTCGCCCAAGTTCGTCACCTTGGGGATCACCAGTACTTCTAGTGGAGAAGAAAGATGGGTCGTTGAGGATGGTTGTTGATTATCGTGGATTGAATGAAGTAACTATCAAGAACAAGTACCCACTGCCGATGATCAATGATCTGTTTGACCGACTACAAGGAGCTAAAGTATTTTCCAAGATTGATTTGCGATCAGGATACCACCAGTTGAAGATTCGAGAGCAGGATATACCCAAGACAGCTTTTATCACAAGGTATGGGCTATATGAGTACACCGTTATGTCATTTGGCCTGACTAACGCACCTGCCTATTTCATGAACATGATGAACAAAGTGTTTATGGAGTTTTTGGATAAGTTCGTCGTAGTGTTCATTGATGACATTCTGGTCTATTCGAAGAATGAAGAAGAGCATAAGGAGCATTTGCGTTTGGTACTTGGAAAGCTCAGAGAACATCAGTTATATGCCAAGTTCAGCAAGTGCGAGTTTTGGATAAAGGAAGTTGGATTCCTTGGACATGTTATATCCGGAGAAGGAATAGCAGTAGATCCCACCAAGGTTAACACTGTGACAAATTGGGAATCACCCACATCAGTTGGAGAGAATCCGGAGTTTTCTTGGACTCGCAGGATACTACCGGAGATTCATTGAGAATTTCTCGAAGATTGCAAAACCTATAACCGAGTTGTTGAAGAAGGACACCAAGTTCAATTGGACGGAGGAATGTGAGGCTAGTTTCCAGGAGTTGAAGAAACGTTTAGTTACAGCGCCAGTGTTGATTCTGCCAGATCAACGCAAGGATTATGAAGTATATTGCGACGCTTCTCGTCGAGGACTTGGAACAGTGCTAATGCAGGAGGGAAGAGTTGTTTCATATGCCTCACGACAGCTTAAACCCCATGAGTTGAATTATGCTACACATGATTTGGAGTTTGCAGCCGTAGTGCATGCGTTGAAGACATGGATGCATTTTCTCATCGGAAACCATTGTGAGGTGTACACGGATCACAAGAGTTTGAAGTACATTTTCACGCAGAAGGAGTTGAATCTCAGGCAAAGGAGATGGTTGGAGCTCATTAAGGATTATGATGTGAGATTGCATTATCACCCAGGGAAGGCTAACGTAGTAGCTGATGCGTTGAGCCGCAAAAGCCATGTCAACACACTCATGACCGGAGAGTTACCCAAGGAGTTACCCGAAGATCTTCGTGAACTATGTTTGGAAATAGTTCCAAGAGGCTTTGTAGCAGCATTGGAGATTCAGTCTACTTTGATGGATAAGATCAGAGAAGCTCAGAAGACAGACAAGGAGATTGCTGAGATAACGGAAAGGATGAGTAAAGGAAAAGCCAAGGGATTTCGTGAGGATGAGCACGATACCTTATGGTTTGAGGACCGCGTTTATGTGCCCAATGATACAGAGATCAGGAAGTTGATCTTGCAAGAGGCCCATGATTCGCCGTATTCAATTCACCCAGGAAATACCAATATGTACCTGGATTTAAAGGACAGTTTCTGGTGGACCGGAATGAAGAAGGATATTGCGGAGTATGTAGAAGTTTGTGATGTATGTCAGAGAGTGAAGGCAGAGCATCCGAAGCCAGCAGGATTGCTACAACCATTGCCGATACCCGAATGGAAGTGGGATAAGCTAGGCATGGATTTTATCACGGGATTGCCCATGACTCGTTCAGGCTATGACTCGATATGGGTTGTAGTCGATCGTTTGACGAAGGTAGCTCATTTCATCCCAGTGAAGAGCACTTATACCAGTGCTAAGTTGGCAAAGATATACATGACCAGGATCGTATGTCTGCATGGAGTTCCGAGGACCATTGTATCAGATAAAGGAACCCAGTTTACCTCAAAGTTCTGGCATCAGTTGCACGAGACTTTGGGTACCAGGCTAGAGTTCAGTACAGCCTTTCATCCACAGACAGATGGACAGACCGAGAGAGTCAATCAGATTTTGGAGGACATGCTGAGAGCTTGTGCGCTAGATTATGGATCCAGTTGGGATGATAATTTACCGTATGCAGAGTTTTCTTACAACAATAGCTACCAATCTAGTTTGAAGATGGCCCCTTTCGAAGCTTTGTACGGAAGGAGATGCAGGACACCGTTGTTGTGGGACGAAGTTGGAGACCGTCAGTTGTTTGGACCAGATTTGATTAAAGAGTCTGAAGAGAAGGTTAAGCTGATTCGCGATAGTCTCAAGGTAGCCCAGTCCAGGCAGAAGAGTTATGCGGATTCTAAACGCAAGGAGACAGTTTACGAAGTCGGAGACAGAGTTTATCTTCGTGTGTCCCCACTTCGAGGAGTTAAGCGTTTTGGAGTTAAGGGAAAGTTAGCACCATGTTTTGTGGGACCATACAAAGTTTTGGAACGTATGGGAGAACTTGCTTACAAGTTGGAATTGCCCGAAGGATTGTCAGGAGTTCACAATGTGTTCCATGTTTCTCAGTTGAAGAAGTGCCATGCAGAGATGGCTGATATTCCTCTGAGAGATACTGTGCCCCTGGAAGCGATTCAGTTGGATAGCGATCTGACCTACGAGGAGAAACCAGTTAAGATTCTTGAGTTTGCCAGCAGGGTCACCCGCAGCAAGGTTATCAAGTTTTGCAAAGTTCAGTGGAGTCACCATACGGAAGATGAAGCCACCTGGGAGCGGGAGGAAGATCTACGGAAGGACCACCCTCACCTATTTTCTAGCCAACCCGAATCTCGAGGGCGAGATTCATCTTAAAGGGGGTAGGTTTGTAACATCCCAAATTTTCAATTTGGAATGTTATACAATAGATCATCTTTGCATATCATATTTTTTTGCATCTTGGCTAGATCCTAGAAATTCTACGCAACTCAAGGACCCACGGAGAGAGTTGGGGATTTCGTTATTTTCATATTTGGGTTTTCCCAAATTTTGAAAATAGGATCATTTGATTTTATTTATTTTATCTTCAATTATTTCAATAATAAAAATAAGAGAGAGGCAATAAAATGACTTTCCCAAAATAAAGAAATATTGAGGATTTAATAATAAAATCAGATGAGATTTTATTTCGGATTTTATCGCTATTTTATTTGCCTAGGAAAAATATGCGTTTTTCAAAATTTAATTTTAGGCCCAAATAAATGTTCATCTTGTCCGGCTTGTTTTTAGAGGACAGGAAAAATTTATTTCGGGATTTTTGGAGTCCGTTTAGTATTTCTTTTATTTGTTTTTCTGCGCGGAATATTAAAAAAAAAGAGTCCACCGCCTTAACCGGGCCGTACCCGACCCGGACTCGTCCGGCCAGCCCCTTTAAAAGGCCGCGGCCCGACCCCGCTGCCAGCCCAACTCGCCGCCCCCGCAAACCCTAATCCTAACCACGCCCCGCTGCCCGCCGCCGACGCCGGAGCCGCCGCCCGACGCCGCCGCCCCGCCGTCCCGCCGCCACCCGCCGCCGCCCCGCCGTCCCGCCGGAGCCGCCGCCCGCCGCCGCCGCCCCGCCTGACCGCCGGTTTTCTCTGAAAACTGATCGGTTTTTTTCGCGAAACCCTAGATCCGTTTTTTTATTTTTCTTAGTTCAGTTTTTTTCGGTTTATTTATTTTGCGGACGTTCGTCCGTACGTTCATTTTAACGAACGGTTTTCGTCGTTTAACCGCAGACAGCGAACGTTCGTTCGTTAGCCTGTTCGTCAATTTTTCTTTTTCTCGGATTTTTCGCGATTATTTCCGATCGCGATTTCCGATCTATTTTTCGTTTTAGTATAACTTTTCGCTCGTTTATCGGAATCAGGCGATTCAAGCGCCTAGAGTTTCATCTCGAAAACCTCTTTCCGTTTAATCAAACTAAATAAGTTTTTGCTACTGTAAATTTTGACTTAGGTCCAGATTAGTAAACGGAGTTTGTTTCTTTCGCCGTTTGAGTTTCGTTGCTTCGTTCGATTTGATTCTTTTTGCAAACCGGAGTTCTTAAGTTGAACTTTCTGGTTAGATCTCTTATTTTGAGTTTTACCCATGCACCCTTGCTTGATTGCTTATGTATGTATTGTTTGTTTGCGATAGAGTACCCGGAGTGCGAAGCGTGCTACTACGAGTCTCTAGGTTTCACGGATCATCAGCAAGGCAAGTAACACTTTGATCATACCTCTTTACCACCCAGTTTTATTGCATTAGATCAACCCTCAAACTATTGCATGGTTAGGAACTGTTTAATATGTGGGTTTTGGGAAGTAGATGAGGTAGTACCTATTGCCCTGTTTATTATCAAACCGTTGGGAGTTACTTCTGCGTTTGCTTATATTGCTATGCTATGCTCGTAGACGTGGATTGGGTTTGAGTGAATTTCCATGACAGATGTGAGGATGTTAATTAATGGTTCAACTTAAGGTGGTTACTTTAATTCACATCTGGGTGGACTGAGGCACCTGGGGAACCCAGTGTTGCCTGTATTTCTGGATATCCCGGAGTACCCGTGAGATTATCCTATGGACCGCCACCCAGGCTCAAAGGGATCATGAGATTATTCATGCTAGAAACTTCCGTGTGCAGCCACAAGCTATTATGGGCTCTAGCATAGTTGAGTATGTTGCCTGACCTCTTTCCGTGGTGGGTTAGCAGATGTAGGGGAAAGTAGGTGTAACTGTCCACCCGGAGTAAAGAGTTATTGTTTCTGAAAGACTGTGTCTCGGTCATCCGTTTCTCAAACACCATGTAGTGCGAGAAATCAAACAGAGGAGATCGAGTCTTTTGGGGAAAAGTGCGCAAACCTCTGCAGAGTGTACAAACTAATCATGGTTAGCCGTGTCCCCGGTTATGGACATCTTGAGTATCTAGTTCTTGGATTATCATGTGAATCTCATCATCATGTTACTTAATTTAATTTGATTGGGTTAATCACGTTCTTAATTGGGATTGAGTTGGAGGTACCTTCTCAATGTTTAACAACCACCATGATAGTTAAATAAAATTTATTTCTTTGCTGTAGGGAAAAATTGGCTTTTCGCAAAACTATAACCATAGAGCTTTCCACCAGCCATATATGCATGTAGAGATAGCATTATTCTGTTCATTACCCTCTATGTGTCACTTTGCCAGCATATTCCATGTGCTGACCCATTTTCAGGCTGCAACGTTCATGTTGCAGACTTTTCAGACGACGAGTAAGGTGCCATAGGTCGTGGTCTTATACTCAGTGATGCTGTTGGAGTTGATGGACTCACTTTATCTTCCAAGCCTTCCGCTGTTATCGTATTTAGATGGCCTTAAGCCATATTTATTGTAATAAGTTCTCTCTGGAGACTATTCAATGTAATAAGTGTGTGATTGCTACTCTGTTAAAAATCCTTCAAGTACTGTGCGTGTCAGCATTACTGATCCAGGGATGACACTGATGCACAGAGACTAGACTGTTTGAGGTCTGGTCGCTACAAGATGGTATCAGAGCACACGCTGACTGTAGGACACGACCACTAAGCTAAAGCCCTAGATCACTACTCTCTTCTCATTTTTGACTCCTCTCCTTTCTTCCACTCTTTTAGGATGGCGGATGCAAGGAACAAGTTCACGCAACCGGATGAGGATACACCTTTTGGACGACACTTGAAGGAAGTTACTAGGTACCTGAACATCGGAATACCAAGATTCACCGAGACCTACAACGCCACACTACCATAAGAGGAGCGCTGGATGATTCAAGTTCAAGTTCCAGGAAGGACGTTCATGCCAGTCACTGAGCCCATAGAGTTTTCCTTTGATGCACCAACCTGGAGTCTAGGAAAGAGCATGGCAACCCACATCACCATGGGACGCATTGGAGAAGTGTACCACAATGATCTCAAGGATACTATCTATCAGATTTGTGGGCGCCGAGACATGCAATGGGAGATGATCAGCACCAGGAAGGATAGATCTATTGCAGCTTTCATTCAGGAGTTAAACCAGCACATTCGTCGCCAGGAGAACTAGATGTGCGCAGGCATGATAGATCTGAAGAAAGCAATGACAAGGATCATGGAACTGGAGGAAGAACTCAAGGCTACACGCGAGGATTATATGGAGGAAATCGTCGCACTAGTGGAGAAGAATGGCGACCTGACAAAGAAGCTAGGAGTTTTCATGGGAGACCCTGCGCCAGGAGGAGAAGATGATGATTCTAAGGCAGAAAGCAGTCAAGAAAAGAGAGTCCTGCCGCTGCAAGAAAAAAGAGGTCGCACGCCATGGTGAGGAGAGCTTGGCGGAGATCGAAGCACGGTGGGCTGCCGCCTACAATGCCGGGAAGGAGAACGCCGTCGTCTGGCCAGAATGCCCTGATGTCAGCATGTGAGAAGTAGTTTAAGTTTGTAGTATTAGAGCAAATTACCAGTAGTACTTTAAGTTTGTAGTATTAACGTATAATGTCGGTAAGAGCATCCTTTGAGGGCTTTGAGCGCTGATTAGCATGTGTGCCCGTGTGCGTTTTTTGCGCCAATCATTACAAGATCACAAAACACATGGTTTCTATGCCGTACCCATCTGCGTTTTTTGCGTTAATGACCCATAAGTCAGTTATCTGTGCGATGTTCACTAATAAACCAGGCGTACCATTGACCGAAAAAAATTAAGTACACGTGTACATTTTTTTGGAGACGGGATCTGCCAACTTTCTTTTTTCCCGCACACGAGTATTTTACGCGCTTCGTCTGTGTTGTGTGTTTCCCCTGCCCAAGTTTCAAATTCGCACTGATATTTTGATTAGGCGCGTGATTTCAGAATTTATTCCTCCAACCACATCCCCTTCCCCTCAGTATCCCCCCTCCCCCGCGCCTCCGCCTACCGGCATCTCAAACCGCCGCCGCCGCAACGACATCGTCAACCACATCTACGTTCTGCTCGGATTCAGTTAGGTAACCCACCAATCTCTATCACGTACCCGACCTGATTGCTTAAATGGCGCCTACGAAACATCCTCATGCCTCCAAATCCCCCCGCCAGGAGCTGATGGTGGTCCATGGCGCGATGGTCGCAATGCGTGTTGACCCGGAGGAACACCTCGCCTTCGCCGCTGCCGCCGACATGGTGCAGGCTCTGGCCCAGATGAAGTCCCCCAGCGACTACCCCCCAGGACTTAACAGGTAAGATCTGACCAGCTAAATCTTACCAATACCACTTGCAACGGCTATGATTTGTACGGTTGATGTATTAAGCATGTTCGTGCCTTGTTTATTTCAGTACTACACACTGTGTGGTGTTCAAATATTACCGTGTCCAGCTCAATTTCACCAATACCAGCAACAAACTAACAATACATGACTCAGGATATCACTAGAGATGCTGCCCATTTGCTATTTTTAGTGGATGCTAACCCTGTTGCACTTAACATGCTTGTCCATGTACTTACACAGGGTCATAACGGCCGATGCTTTTGTTTGCCGTCGAGGTGAGCTGCATCCCATGTCTTACAGTATTTCACATAATTTGTGCTATTGCAGTTTAACTTCTACCCATTTACTAGTTGCCTATAGGTACACATGTCAGTGGCACTGATCCACGCTTCGACCCAGAGGAACAGCTCGCCTCCGCCGTCGCTGACTTTGGGCGAGCTCTGGCCAAGATGAAGTGCCCCAGCAACTACCTCTCAGGACTTACCAAGTATGTACTCACCAGTTCAATCTTACCAATACCAGTTGCAATTAATGGCTATGTTCTATACGGTTGATGTATTAAGCATGTTCTAGTAAACATGCCTAACACGTTTTTGCTACTATCCGTACCTTTTTATAGACATCTGGGCCATTCTTTGCTCTGGCAACACCTGCCTTGTTATGTTTAACTATGCCAATTGCATTTTTATTAGTACCAGTTTCAATGTCTATTAAGCATGTTGCAATTAACAGTTGAATCCATTTTTAAACAGTTGCATTTCAATGGCTACAAACTTACAAAACATGACTTGTGATGTTTAACTATGCCATTTGCTATTTTTGGTGGATGCCAACCCTGTTGTACTTAACATGCTTGTCCATGTACTTACATAGGGTCATAACGGCCGATGCTGTTGTTTGCCGTCAAGGTTAGCTGCATCCCATGTCTTACAGTATTTAACATCATTTGTGCAATTGCAATTTAACTTCTACCATTTACTGGTTGCCTGTAGGTACACATGTCAGTGGCACTGATCCACGCTCCGACCCGGAGGAACAGCTCGCCTCCGCCGCCGCTGACTTTGGGCGGGCTCTGGCCAAGATGAAGTGCCACAGCAACTACCTCTCAGGACTTACCAAGTATGTACCCACCAATTCAATCTTACCAGTACCAGTTGCAATTAATGGCTATGTTTTGTACTGTCGATATGTATTAAGCATGTTGTAGTAAACATGCCTAACACGTTTGAGCTATTTTCCCTACCTTTTTATAGACAACTGGGCCATTATCTGCTCTAGCAGCACCTGCCCTGTGATGTTTAACTCTGCCAATTGCATTTTTATCAGTACCGGTTTCAATGGCCATTAAGCCTGTTGCAATTAACAGTTGTATCCATTTTTAAAGAGTTGTATTTCACTGGCTACGAACTTACAAAACATGAATTCGGATGTTGTTAAGCCTGTTGCAATTAACAGTTGTATCCATTTTTTAATCCGTCCCTTTGCTACCGTGCTACTCTTTCGAAATGAAGATATCACTAAAAATGCTGCCGTTTTATTACCATTTGCTATTTTTTGTGGATGTTAACCCTATTGTAGTTAACATTGGCTTTCCATGTACTTACACAGGGCTACAATGGGCGATGCTGTTGTTTGCCGTCGAGGTTAGCTGCATCCCATGTCTTATACACCATCTATCCCTAAATATAAGTATTTTTAGAGATTCCAATATAGACTACATAAGGAGCAAAATGAGTGAATCTAGATTATAATCTAAACTATATCTATAATTCTATATACATCCGTATGTAGTTCATATTGAAATCTCAAAAAAAAAACTTGTACTTAGGAACATAGGTAGTTGTATTTTACATCATTTGTGCAATCTCAGTTTAGCTTCTAACATTTACTGGTTGCTTGTAGGTACATATATGAGGGGTACTTATCCACGCATCGATCCCTTTTGCGTATGGGGCAATGAGATATTCATGAACAAGCGTCAAGTGAGGAAACTAAGAAAGATTGTTAGGCGAAAGAAACGGGTGATTGGAATTAAGCTCTTTATTTACACTTTGTCGAAGACAACAGTGAACTTGAGGATGGTAAGTAATGTGTTGCCTTTTCCCCTGCCCACAACAAGTTACTATATTAGACCTCAGTATCTGATATTTCTCTATTTTCAGTGGTTTCCGAAGCTATTTACTAATAATTACCTTGGAAACTACATGACCGGAGTGGAGGCAACTAAGGTTAAAGTATATAATTCATGCTACCATGATAATGCTCTAGAAGTCTTCCTGAAGGCGGTGAAGGATGGTCGGGCGATCGTCACAAGGGCTTGGACAAAAGTGGTTCGTGCCTATGGCATGTAGGAAGGCACATTATGGGCATTCCGCTTCTTCAACACCGTCGGCAGTCAAAATGATTTACACTTGTCTCTTCACCTTTACCGCCTTTAAATACTGCGGTTCATCATAGTTAGTTGCTGCCTAATCCTGTAATTACTGAACATATTGTACTGGCAATTTTATTTATGGATTCGTTGTTGAACCATTGTGCTGAGAATTTCAATTGCACGTTTCGTATTTCAAAATTTCCAATTAGAATAATAAATTACAGGAAAAAATAAAAATAGAACAGACATTCATGGACCTTTGCAAACGGTTCTAGCAGTAAAAGCGCTTGCGATGGATAGCCCAATGCCACACAGTTTTCTACATCAAATCATGTGTGATGTAGTTAATGAAAGCAAATAGTTAACCAAGGCAGAGCATGTGTGATAGTTACACCTTTCACACACGAGCGTATACATAAAACCGTGTGGGATGTACATCCGAACGGAAACGTTTTCCCTGGATTGACTGTGTGGGATGTACATAAGAACGGAAACGTATTCCTTGGATTGACTGTGTGTGATATACATATGAACGGAAATGTTTTTCTGGGATTCACCGTGTGGGATGTACATACCTACGGAAACGATTTCTGGGATTCACCGTGTGGGATGTACATACCTACCAAAATGATTGTGTTTCGATGCCTCGCCCGATCGCACACGGCCCCAGCCTGGGTCCCAGGAGGGCCTATCCCCGACGATTTCTGGGTCGTGTGGGAAGGACACCCTATCGCACACACTCACTTGGCGACGGTTCCAAATGCCATCGCGGAAAGGGGTTTTAAACCGTTTGTTTAGGACCGACGCGCACCAGTGTTGGCATCTAAGTTGGCCACCAGTGCAAATAAATGTGGCAACAAAATAAGTCCTGAATTGAAACCACTTCAGAAGAGCTCAAGAAACGTTATCCTGTGTACCCACAATGATGGCAAGAAGCTTAACAAGCTTATTAGCTTTCACTTCTTTGGCTCTAAAATCCTCCAACACTTGTTGTTGCCCTAGAAAGTATGCAATTTGAATTTTGCAGGGACTTCCACAGTCCTTCAAGTTCTTGTCGCAGCACAGCTGATCAATGTCTTTCATCTTGTAGTTGAGACTCAAGACGCCGAACTGATTCAAGCAGCGAGTTCGAAGAGCTTGTGCTAGCGGTAGTGGCCAGTAACTCGAACACTACATCAAGACAGGACTTTGGGGTTGTCTCACTATCTTCAAGATAATTTTTATCAACTTTCTTGGAGACCAACAAGGTTGTCTCACTATCTTGAACCTTATCTGCATTACTTCCTTTACCATTGGATAATAGGGTCCTCTTCTCCAATATTCTGTCAGCATTTGCTACTTGTGAGCTGCGTTGGATTTTCCCCGAAGAGGAAGGGTGAAGCAATATAGTAGCAGATAGTATTTCCCTCATTAGAGAATCAAGGTTATCAAACCAATAGGAGAACAATGCAAACAACCATCAATAGTACCTACAAACACAAGAGCAAATACTTGCACCCAACGCGGGCAAGAGGGTTGCCAATCCCCTTGTACTCGTTAATTGCAAAGATCAAATCTGGTAATAGGTGATAGATAAATTGCAAAGTAAAATAAAATAAGAAAATTGCATCAAGGTATTTTTTTGTTTTTGTAATATGGTTAAAGTAGACCCAGGGGGCATAGTTTTCACTGGAGGCTTCTCTCTCATAAAAATAGCATACGGTGGGTAGACAAATTACTGTTGGGCAATTGATAGAAAAGCGCATAGTTATGATGTTATTCATGGCATGATCATGTACATAGGCATTACGTCCGTGACAAGTAGACCGACTCCTGCATGCATCTACTACTATTACTCCACTTCCAGAGCGCTTCTATGCTTGCCTCTCTATGTATTAAGTTCATAGCAAACAGAGTAATGCATGAGGTATGATGACATAGTGTAGACAGAATAAAACCAAGCAATATGATTAAACCCCGTCGTTTTCCCCTTAGTATCAACAATACAATACGTGCCTCGCTACTCCTTCTGTTACAAAGTCAGGACACCACAAGATTGAACCTACCACAAAGCACCTCTCCCACTGAAGATAAATCAGTCTAGTTGGCCAAACCAAACGGATAGATCAGAGAAAAATACAAAGTTGTTACAATCATACATGATAAAGTTCAGAAAAAGACTGAAATACTTTCAATGAATAATCTGATCATAAACCCACAATTCATTGGATCCCAACAAACACACCGCAAAAGAAGATTACATTTTATAGAACTCCGAGGAGAACATTGTATTGAAGATCAAAGAGAGAGAAGAAGCCATCTAGGTAATCGCTATGGACTTGTAGGTCTATGGTAAACTACTCACACATCATCGGAGGTGCAACAAGGTTGATGTAGAAGCACACCGTTATCGATTCCCCCTCCGGCATAGGACTGACGAAGGCCTCTAGATGGGATCACGGAAGAAGAAAGTATTGCGACGGCGGAATAATTGTTTCGAGTCTCGCTCTGGTGTTTTGGGGATTTATGGGAATTTATAGAAGTGGAATTAGGGCAAACGGAGTTACGAGGGGCCCACAATCTCAGGTGGCGCCCCCCTTGGGGGCGCGCCATGTGAGCTTGTGCCCCTCTCGTACATCTTATGGCCTCCTCCCGAAGCTTCTAGGGTCCCTTCTGGTCCAGAAAAAAACCACCGTAAAATTTCATCATGTTTGGACTTCATATGGTATTGATTTTCCGTGAAACATAATAATAGGAAAAAATAGGAACTAGCACTGGGCACTAGGTTAGTACGTTAGTTCCCAAAAATGATATAAAATTGCATATAAAGCATACAAGATTGATAACATAATAGATTGAAACAATAAAAAATTATAGATACGTTGGAGACTTGACAGCATCCCCAAGCTTAATTCATGCTCGTTTTTGAGTAGATAAATGATAAAAATAGAAATTTTGATGTTGAATGCTACCTAGCATGTCTATCATATAATCTCATATGGTATAAATATTGAGGAAAGATGAAGTAATTAATATCAACATAATAATATCCATGAATACAAGAACATAATCATTACTTTTTCAAAATATATGATGCTTAACGAATGTTATCCCTACTCATTGAATTATGTAAGCATGACATGATTCCGTGTTCCTCACATAAGTATAAATCATGAGCACCCTAGTGTCAAGTCAAGCAATTGGATCATACTTTTTCACACGCTTCAACATTTTAAACTCCACTCAATACATGAGCGTGAACCATGGATATAGCACTACAGGTGGAATAGAAGACGGTGGTAGGGATTCCTTTGGAAGACAAAAGTGAAGAAAGTCTTGCATCAACTCGGCGGATTGTTAGGCAATGGAGAGGCCTTTCAATCGGTATCAACGCGATAAATAGGGATTGCCATGCAATGGATGCACTAGAGCTATAAGTGTATGAAAGCTCGATACTGGAACTAAGTGGGTGTGCATCCAACTTGCTTGCTCACGAAGACCTTGGGCATTTGAGGAAGCCCATCATTAGAATGTACAAGCCAAGTTCTATAATGAAAATTTTCCACCAGTATATGAAAGTGACAAATCAGGAGACTCTCTATATGAAGAACATGGTGCTACTTTGAAGCACAAGTGTGGTAAAAGGATAGTAGCATTGCCCCTTCTCTCTTTTTCTCTCATTTTTTTTCTATTTTTTGTAAATCAGGAACCTCGTCCTCATTCTTTGGAGGACTCATTAGTCTCCATCATTCTTTTCCACACTGGGACAATGATCATCACACTTTTATTTACTTACAACTCGATAAACTAAAACAATATGACTCGATATGAATGCCTCTGGCAGTGTACCAGGATGTGCAATGATCTAGCATAACATGTATAACAATGATGAATGGTGGCTTTGCCACAAATATCATGTTAGCTCTATATGATCATGCAAGGCAATATGATGATGAACGCACAAGTCATGTGACGGAATGGTGGAAGTTGCATGGCAATATATCTCGGAATGTTTCTATGGAAATTTCATGATAGGTAGGTATGGTGGATGTTCTGAGGAAGGATATAGGAGGCTTACGTGTGATAGAGTGTATCATATAGGTTAGTGGATTTTATGCATACTTTTTAGAGTAAATTCTAGTCTCGAAATCCCTCATATCATATCCATCTAGCACTTATTCATGTCTCCAATGCATAGTTTTCGGTATTTACTTCTTTTACCAAGTTCATTGCACACCTTTTATTTTTATTAGTTTTCCTTTGTTTTGTGGCCTTTTTAGGCGTGTCGACATGTTCATGGACTTGGGACATCAAAAGAACCAAGCTAGGGGTCAAACCGGAGAAGTTCCAGGCACCAGATCAAGGCCCTTTTGAGAGTTTGATGATTTGACATTTATCAAATTGTCCAAAATGAAGATCCAAGGACACAACCGCATCGGACCTTTTGCTATCAATCCAACGAGCCCTAGAACGTCAAAATCGGAGTTTGTATGAAGAAATGGCGACCAAAATACGAAGCAGCTCCCGAAGTCCATAGTGAAAGACAACCTTTCAAACGACCGGAGCCGTCCGTTTGAGCGGTCGTTTGAGCTCCAGATAGCCATGAAAAATGGCCAGAACTTTCCAAATTTTGCTCCGTTTTCATCCCCGTTTTTTCCTATGAGATCCTTGACGACCACGTCTTGTTTGGGATGTGGATTTGCCTCTCCTTGAGCCCTTGGATGGAAGGGAGGATGCTAGATCAATGGAGGAGACCCGAGGAGGACTCCTATATGAAGACCTCCAACCCTAGCCGCTGGCACACACCATCTCCATCCTCCAGAAGTTCCATCAGCTGCCGCCACACCTCCGTGGCAGCAATTCCACCATAGAGAGAGGGCCAAGACTAGAAGAAGGAGGAGAGGAGGCGCCCCCAACACCCGGCATAGGCCGGAGGGCCGGTGCCCTCTCTATAGCCGCCGCCACCATGCTACTCTTCATCTCCGACATCATGTTGGCTTGTAACTTGTGCCAATCCTCTATGTACTCCATCTGCGTGTTTGAGTGAATTACTAGTTCTTGGGGAATAGGATGAACTCTAGTTTGTACTAGCATTGAATAACTTTGCGTGATATGTAATAACCTTTTCATGTATTGTTAATGTTCTTCGTGATGTTGGGTGAAGTGCACCATCCAACATTTCCCAATTTTGGACACAAGGATATTACTATTGTATGAAGTAGAGAGCGGAGAAAGCAAGTGATAGCGCAATCTCTAGGGAAGTGGAGGAGAAAAAGTGACACTAGTATCCTCTACCTATCGCGTCCACTGGGTAAACCCTTAATTTTCATGAGTTGTAACCCTCTGGGGGAGACTATGATGGTGGCATGCGTGGCACGAAGTCTACCACGAGTAGAAAGTGTTCTGTACCAGGCTCCGCCCACAAATAACTACATGAAAAGTGGCCTAACTATCCATAGGATGTGCGGGTAGTAATGATTCCAAATGCCTTATGAACGCCTTTTACTCAAGCTTCACCCCCTTATTTTATTTGTTGTTTTATTTACATTTCTACCTTTTCTTGCTTATTTAGAAAAAACCACCCTTATTATCATTCCGTTAGCAATAGATTAATAGAACTTTCTAGATAATGTTCTGGATGTGAACGTAGCAGCGTGTGTGACGACGTAGCTGCAGGGTTGGTAGTTACTAGTGCAACCACCACTCCTTGTGGGATCGACATAATCTACTTGCTGTGAATTGCAATAGCCTTGTGCTCTTTGATAACCCACAAGTATATGAGATCGTTTGTAGCCTTTTTCGATAAATAAGAGTGTCGAACCCAACGAGGAGCTAAAGGTAGAACAAATATTCCCTCAAGTTCTATCGACCACCGATACAACTCTACGCACACTTAACGTTTGCTGTACCTAAAACAAGTATGAAACTATTTTGCAAGAATAAAACTATGAGTACTTTGCGAGAAAAGAACTATGAATGAATTGCAAGGTAATGAAAGTGGATAGCTTTTGTCAACAGGAAAGTCATTTGTCCGTAGGCAATCGATAACTAGACGGTAATCATTCATGCAATTTTATATGAGGGAGAGGCATGAGCTAACATAATTTCTCTATTTGGATCATATGCACTTATGATTGGACCCCTAGCAAGCATCCACAACTACTAAAGATCATTAAGGTCGTGAAACCCAACCATAGCATTAAGTATCAAGTCCTCTTTACTCCCATACGCAACAACCCACTTACTCGAGTATGTGCTTCTGTTACTCATGCCACCCACCATAAGCGAATCATGAACATATTGCAACACCCTACAATGGGGATCCCTCCGTTTGCGCGACATGGAGGGCACCGTAGTAGAACACCATAAATAAAATATACACTCATCCCAACCAAGATCACGATTAACCCATAGGACAAAACAGATCTACTCAAACATCATAGGATAACCACATATCATTGGGAAAAAAAATATAGTGTTCAGCACCATGTTTAAGTAGAGACTACAACAGGGGGAAGAGGTGTTACACCGCTGCATAGAGGGGGGAAAGTTGGTGTTGACGGTAGCAAGATTGTTGATGTAGATCGCCGTCACGATTCTAGCCCCGGCGACGTTCCGGCGCCACCGGGAGAGAGGGGGAGAGAGCCCCCTCCTTCTTCTTCCTTGGCCTCCCCCCTAGATGCGAGGAGAGTTCCCCTCTGGTCCATGTCCTCCATGGTGGCGGAGGGGCGGGAGCCCCTCCAAGATTGGATCTCCCTCTCTGTTCTCTTCTGTTTCGCGTTCCCCAGATCTGGCCGAAAATCGTTTCTTATATTCCCCGAGATCCGTAACTCCGATTGCGCTGAGATTTTAACACGTTTTTTCGGATATAAGCTTCCTTGCGCCCGAAGTAGAGATCCAACCGACGTACGAGGTGAGTACAACCTACTTGGGCGCGCTTGGCCCCTGGGGCGCGCCCTGGTGTCTTGTGGGCAATCTGGGGACCCGTTTGCGTTGATTCCAAGTCCCAAAAATCACATATATTCCAAAATAATTCTGCATAAATTTTTATTGCATTTGGACTTTGTTTGATATGGATATTCTGCGAAACAAAAAACATGCAAAAAACAAGAGCTGGCACTGGGCACTGGATCAATAGGTTAGTCCAACAAATCATATAAATTTTTGCCAGATGTGAAAGTTGTATAATATTGGCATGAAACAATCAAAAATTATAGATACGACGGAGACGTATCAGCATCCCCAAGCTTAATTCCTTCTCGTCCTCGACTAGGTAAATGATAAAAAAATTGATGTGGAATGGTACCTAGCATAAACTTGATCATATGTCTAATCATGGCATGAATATTAAGACACGAGAGATTCAAAGCAATGGTCTATAATTTGACATAAAGACATCAATACTCAGGCATCCCAACAAACAATCATGTCTTTCAAAATATCAATGCTAAAGAAGGTTATCCCTACAAAATCATATAGTCTTGTCATGCTCTGCCTTCTTAACACAAAGTATTTATCGTGCACAACCCCGATGACAAGCCGAGCAATTGGTTCATACTTTTTAACGCAAGTTTAGTTTATCCCTCTTTGGGGGGATATCACATCTAGGGGGAGCTTTGCTCTAAGAATTGAGCTAAAGCAACTCCAATGATGTGAACACAACAATGCTTTATGGGAAAGTGGTAACCCCACTTGTGCTTAAACGATGAGTATGACCTACGATCAAATGTTCTCATTTGACTCCTCAGTCAATATACTCATATATAGATGACCTAGTCGTCGCCAATTGCTTGATAGATGCTAGAGTGTTTATTGCATGCTTTGCCACATATTTTATTTGCTATCTTATTGTGTGAGCATGTTGGTTGCATAACTTTCTTCATTCGAGGACATCCATTTGTTGCTTTGATTGTTTGGTTTTTCTGTTGCCAAGTGGATGGACAAGAATGCCTAAGTACTCCCCCTAGCTATCTATACTTTTCTCGTCTCAAACTCTATTCATGCTACATCACAAAGCTTGAACAAGTCGATTTCGGACCCTCCGGGTGAGGAGCACTCGGAGCCACCGATCCGTCAAGGGCTTAAACTTCCAAAACCTCTTAATGCATCTCGGTCTGACCGACTCATCACACTCGGTCTCACCGAATTCATTAAGTTGATCTAGGTTTTCATCTCGGTGCAACCGATTTGAACAATTCGGTCACACCGAGTTGCTGTAACTGCTTGCAGTTTTGCATCTCGGTGCCACCGAGTCGTTCCACTCGGTCACACCAACAGTGACTGGGTATATATACCGCGGGTTGATAGTTTGGAAATTCCTCCAAACCACTCGTCTGTGCTTCCCAGCTCTGTCGCCCCCTTGGTCTCCAGATCGTCTCCGTCGTCGCCAGCGTCCTCCTGCCGCTAGTCTCCGTCGCCATCAACGAAAGTCTCACCGCCGTTGTCACTGTGTTGAGTTCTTCACCAAGTTAGGGTATGTACTTGACCTCTTTGTGTGTTCTCTTTTTCCAATTCTTGCACAAAGATCATTGCCATTATTCTTACCACGAATGACACCAATCTATCCACCAAAAAGTTCCATTAGAATAGATTTGATGCAAAAACTTAGGATTAGGTTTCCGCCGAACTCATCTTGGACCGACTGATCTCAGGATCTCGGTCTAACCGATTTGGCTTAGGCCATCGCACAAGTACAACTCGGTCTGAGCGAAGCGTACTAATTGGTGTGACCGAAATCACTTACTCTGTGAAACCCTAGCAGATCGGAGTTACCGAACTCCATTTCGGTCTGACCGAAATTGCATGTTTAGATTCTGTTAATGCTTCGGTGTCATCAAGTTTTTCATATAGGTAGCTCCGAAATGCTTTCTACAGAAAACTAAACTTCAGTTTTTGTCTCAATATTTTTGCAAAATAGTTGTGCTTTGTGATGCTCATCCACTCTACCTATACCTATCTATTCACAGGGTTAGTTTCAGAGATGTCAGAGGGCAGTGACAGTCAGAACAGGTCCGAGGAACAGGTGAATCTGAGTGAGGGCACTAGTCCCTCCAATAGCAGTTATGAAGATGGTAGCAGAAGCACTCCAAGCAACTTGACTAAGGCTGCTACTAGGCAAAGGAAGAAGAGGAGGAGGAGGAAGAGCCAGCTGCACCACCTCCAAAGACTCAGAAGCTCATGGGGGATGCCATAAAGTCTAGGGTTGCTCCATCTAAGCCCAAGATAGCCCCCAAGCCTCCTACTCAAGCTCAAACAACGAAACCTTCTGCACCCAAGAGATCCACGAGGAACATTTCTGCTGCTGAGAAGAACAAGGCCCCAGTGCCCGAAGTTCAAGAGGATGAAGAGCCACAAGTGCTCAGAAAGTTAAAGCCAAAGATTCCAGATCATAGTGATGATCATCCTATTGCTGAGAACATGAAGGAAAGAAAGGATCCATGTCCGAGATTGTGGAGACAGACTGATCCCTATGCCACCAGGAGAAGGACTGCTGTAGATTATCGTTTCCACACCAAGGAATGAGACTGTCTTGCTAGCCAAGAAGCCTATTGTCAGTCATATGAGATGGGTTGATTGGACATACATCGATGAGAATGAGGACTACTTCCAAGGTGTGCATGAGAGCTTCAGGATGAATGAAGTTGATAAGTTTGTTGGTTAAAAGTTGACACAGTGGAATGATGAAATGATTATGTAATTCTACTCCACTGCTCATTTCTATCCAGATGGCAAGATTTTCTGGATGACAGAAGGAACCAGATATCAGTCTTCAATTTCTGAATGGGCCAGGTTGATCAATGCCCCCAAGGAAGATGAAAATGACACGGATGTATATGCCAAGCCTAGGAAGGATCACAACTCCATGGCCAACATGTACAAGATCATTCCAGATGATGCATTGGAGACTCACAAGCTTGGGTCCATATACTATCTGCTGTCAGGATTTACCACCATCAACACCATCTTAAGGCACACTCTGTTGCCCAAGTCAGGAGATCATAGGATGATCCGTGGTCACTCCATCAACTTGCTCTATATGTTTGACGTGCCACAAAAGTTCAAAGTGATAACTCTAATTTTTGAGACAGTGAAGAGAACTGCAGCTGATCAGAACAGATCATGTGGATATGCCCCTCAAACATATTAGCACCTGTCAGTTGTCAGAGACTCTAGGGCTACCATTTCAGCACCTACAGCAACTGCCTCAGTCATACCTCTAGTTTCAACTCCTCCAACTCCACAGACGTCAGCTGAAGATTTTGCAGACGGACTCCTCTCCATGCCATCTACGCACACCGAAGCAACCATCCATAAGACCACTTCGGGAGCTCCTAGAGATCGTGCCTAGAGTGCCGCATAGCACTATGCATTTTCAAGCTTTTTGGTAACTTGTTGCCAAAGGTGGAGAAAGTGTATAGATCATTAGGCTTCGAGAGAGAGGGAGAGCATTTTGCCTTTTGTTGCCTCTCTTGCTACCTTGATTGTTTGCTCATTTGATTCTTGCTACAATATGTGTGCTTGTTTGTGAGATACTCTTGTGATCATGTGTTTGATCATATTATACTTTAATGTGTTCTTGCATGATGATATCTATGAGATTTGTGTAGGATCAATCATGTTTTCCCTTGGTGATGAGTGTATGTTCTTTATATCTTATCATTTTGTGTGCTCCACCAAGATATATGTGACATGGAAGAGTGACCCATGATCCTAATCGATTGTGCATTTGCATTCAAAACCAAATTTTAAAGTAATGCACAAATTTAGGGGGAGCTCTTGCTTATCACATACTTCTCAAAGCGACGATGTATTTCATTCATATTATCATTTGTCGAAGCTCTGATCTATATGTTGTTGTCAATTACCAAAAAGGGGGAGACTGAAAGTGCAACTAATCTCCGGGTGGTTTTGGTAATTCATAACAACATATAGATCATTGAACTAATATCCATTCAAGTTAAATATTTCAGAAAGTTTAATGATTGGCATGGCATGGACTAGAGATGTGGACCCCTCAAAATGCTAAGGGCAAAGATTGGAAAGGCTCAAGACTCTTCATTTTCATTTTAGTGATCCAAGATCACATTGAGTCCATAGGAAAGCCAATACTATTAAAAGGGGATGAGGTGTTGCTTAACGGTCTACTTGCTCAAAGTGCTTAATGATATTGCTCCAAAACCCTCAACCACTTTCTCATTTCCACATATGTCCAAAACCTAAAGTCAAACTCGGCCCCACCGATTTGATCTATCCGGCGCCACCGAGTTCACTTGACCTAGCCACTGCCAGAAACCCTAGACAATTCGGTCTCACCGATCGGGATCTTGGTCTCACCGAGATGGCCTTGCAAACTCTCTGTTGCCTGTTGTAATTATTTCGGTCTCGCTGAAATATGCAACCGGTCCCATCGAGTTTGCTTGACCAACTCTCTGTTTGCTCTTTGCTGAAATCGGTCTCACCGAGTTCATGCAATCGGTCTCACCGAGTTCATGCAATCGGTCTCGCCGAGATGAGGTTTTGCCCTAACCCTAGCAGATAGGTCCCACCGAGTTGATCATGTTGGTCCCACCGAGATTCCTAACGTTCACATTTTGAACTGAATCGGTCTCACCGAGTTCTCCTATTCGGTCTGATTGGGTTGGGTCAAATGTGTGTAAGGGTTGGATTTTGTGTGAAGGCTATATATACCCCTCCATCCCTTCTCCATTCAAGAGAGAGCCATCAGAACGTGCCTAGACATCCACTACTCATTTTCTGAGGGAGAACCACCTACTCATGTGTTGAGACAAAGACATTCCAATCCAACCACAAGAATCTTGATCTCTAGCCTTCCCCAAGTTGCTTTCCACTCAAATAATCTTTCCACCATACCCAAATTTGTGAGAGAGAGTCGAGTGTTGGGGAGACTATCATTTGAAGCACAAGAGCAAGGAGTTTATCATCATCACACCATCTATTACCTTTTGGAGAGTGGTGTCTCCTAGATTGGTTAGGTGTCACTTGGGAGCCTCCGACAAGATTGTGGAGTTGAACCAAGGAGTTTGTAAGGGCAAGGAGATTGCCTACTTCGTGAAGATCTACCTGAGTGAAGCAAGTCCTTCGTGGGCGATGGCCATGGTGGGATAGACAAGGTTGCTTCTTCGTGGACCCTTCGTGGGTGGAGCCCTCCATGGACTCGTGCAACCGTTACCCTTCGTGGGTTGAAGTCTCCATCAACATGGACGTACGATAGCACCACCTATCGGAACCACACCAAAAATCTCCGTGTCTACATTGCGTTTGCCTTCTCCAAATCCTTCCCTTTACCTTCATATGCAATGTTTACTTTCCACTGCTACAATCTTAGAATTGCATGTGTAGGTTGATTGCTTGACCTGTGCTAAGTTGCTAAAATCTGCCAAGACTTAAAATTGGGAAAAGGCTAGATTTTTATTTGGTCAAGTAGTCTAATCACCCCCCTAGACCTACTTTCGATCCTACACCCTTCTCTCTTTGTTTTTTTCTCTTTTCTCTTTTCTCTTTTTTCTTTTTCTTTTTCTCTCTCATTGTCCGGAGTCTCATCCCGACTTGTGGGGGAATCATAGTCTCCATCATCCTTTCCTCACTAGCAATGCTCTAGTAATGAATAATGATGGTTATCACACCTCTATTTACTTACAACTCAAAATAAATAAAAATTGCAACTCGATACCTAGAACAAAGTATGACTCTATATGAATGCCTCTGGCAGTGTACCAGGATGTGCAATGATCTAGCATAACATGTATGAAAAATGATGAATGATGGCTAAGCCACAAATACTATGTCAGCTATATGATCATGCAAAGCAATATGACAATGAATGCTCAAGTCATCAAAACGGAAGCGGTGGGAGTTGCATGGCAATATATCTCGGACTGGCTATGGAAAGGCCATAATAGGTAGGTATGGTGGCTGTTTTGAGGAAGCTATAATAAGGCTTATGTGTGATAGAGCGTATCATATCACGGGGTTTGGATGCACCTGCGAAGTTTGCACCACATCTCGAGGTGAGAAAGGGCAATGCACGGTACCGTAGAGGCTAGCAAATTGTGGAAAGTTAAGAGTTCGTATAATCCATGGACTCACATTAGTCATAAAGAACTCATATACTTATTGCAAAAGTTTATTAGCCCTCGAAGCAAAGTACTACTACGCATGCCCCTAGGGGGATAGATTGGTAGGAAAAGACCATCGCTCGTCCCCGACCACCACTCATAAGGAAGACAATCAATAATAAATCATGCTCCAACTTCATTGCATAACGAGAGACTATACGTGCATGCTTCGGGAATCACAAACCTGACACCAATATTCTTACTAACCACAACAGTTTACCAGTACCTCCCACATATTCCATCTCTATATCGCAAAACTATTGCAAGGAATCAAACATATCATATTTAGTGATCCGTAAGTTTTATGTAGGATTTTATGACTAATCATGCAAATGACCAATTCCTGTTGACTCTCTAAATAGATATAAGTGAAGCATGAGAGTTTAATTCTTTCTACAAAAGATCATGCTCTAATAAGTATAAGTGAAGCAAAAGAGCATTCTACAAATAATGGTTTTCTATCTGAAGAGAAACATGCAATCCAAACTTCAAATGGTATAAGTGAAGCACATGAAGCATTCTACAAAGCCATACTCAAAAGATATAAGTGAAGTGTAAGGAGCATTCTATAAATCAACCATGGACTATCTCATACCAGAATGGTGCACAAAAGAAAAATGAAAACTAAACACAAAAGATGCTCCAAGATTTACGCATATCACGTGAACGACATGAAACCAAAAACATACCGATACTTGTTGAAGAAAGATGGGATGCCTTTCGGGGCATCCCCAAGCTTAGACGCTTGAGTCTCCTTGGATATTTACTTGGGGTGCCTTGGGCATCCCCAAGCTTGAGCTCTTGCCTCTCCTCCTTCTCCTCATATCGA
This sequence comes from Aegilops tauschii subsp. strangulata, assembly GCF_002575655.3. NCBI lineage: Eukaryota > Viridiplantae > Streptophyta > Magnoliopsida > Poales > Poaceae > Aegilops > Aegilops tauschii. The sequence goes on along the minus strand of NC_053037.3, from coordinate 316,117,705 downwards.
TACCTCCTCGATCTTTGATCAATTCATCCACACAAAACTCAACAGAAACCTTGTGAGATCCATTAGTATAATAATGCAAACTACTACTTTAAGTATTGTTGCAAAACAATTCATATTTTGTTTTTTCATTGTAGCTACTGTAATATAACTTTTCCATGGCTTATACCACCGATAGAATCGATAGTTTCATCAAAACAAGCAAAACAATGCATCAAAAACAGAATCTGTCTTAAACAGGACAGTTTCTGTTTTTGCACCGCACATACCAACAAACAATCTAATCATCCTAAAGGCAAATCTTGGCACATTATTTTTGTAATACAATGGATTTTTACAAGGGGATAATTTTTTTGTGAGAAACTTCCATGAAAAATTTACATTGTTTCCATGAGCATGAGCACAAGTGTTCAAGGTCGACCCTCACTTCTCCAATGCATCACCTTTCAATCGCTTCTCTTTTAGAAAAAGGTTTTTACGTTACCCTCTATTTTTTTGTATTTAAACTTTATAAAATCACTCAACATAATTAAATGACTCTCTAAAACTTCCGGGTTGTCTCCCTGGCAGCGCTTTCTTTAAAGCCATTAAGCTAGGCATAAATTGCTCAAGTAATGGATCCACCCGGATCCCAAGGTATATCAAAACCAATTTTAATTAATGATTATTTATAATTTAGTAGTGAGCACAAAGCAACATATATCATGCAATGACGAAGTCTAACTCTCTTCCTATGCATTGGCATGTCGTACAAGAACAATTCATGCACATCAACTAAAGGCCAATGCATAGTGTAAGCAATTTCTTAAAAATTTATCTTGTTGGAAACATAGAGAGGCGGAGGTCTAGTTCCTCTCTCGTAATAGCAAGTGGGAGAAGCAAGCACATGCATATTTTATTCATCAAAATCTTCATGTGCAAGGGTAAAAGGCAGCCCATTAATGTAATCCTTAATAAGAGCAAACTTCTCCGATATAGTGTAGTTTGGAGAATTCAAAAAGATAATAGGACTATCATATGTGGGTGCAATAGCAACGATTTCATTCTTAACATAAGGAACTATAGCAAGTTCACCTCCATAAGCATAATTCAAATTGGTATCATGGCCACAATCATAGCAAGCATCGAGTCCATCAAAAAGGGATATTTCAAAAGAATTAACGGGATCATAGCAATTATCATAGCATTCATCCTTCGGTAAGCATGAAGGGATATTAAATAATGTATGAGTTGGAGGGTTACTCTCATTAGAAGGTGGGCACGGGTAGCTAATCCGCCCTTCCTCCGTTTGTTCTTCGCTCTCCTCATCATCTTTTTCATCGAATGAGCTCAAAGTTTCATCAATTTTTTCTTCCATAGAGTCCTGCATAATATTAGTCTCTTCTTGGACAGCAGAGACTTTCTCAATAAATTCATCAATATTGGAATTGTATTTATAATTATCATAGCAATACTTAAGGATAGCAAAAATTTCAGGTCTATAATCGAATCATCAAAATCTTCAAACTTTTCAAACAAAGATTCAATTTCATAAGCACCCTTAAAAGCAAAAAATTCTTCTATTCGTTCCACATCATAATAATCATATCTACCATTAGCATAAGAAGCCAAGGTTTCATTATCACTAAATTTGCATGAAAAGGGAAGGTGTGGAGCGTTCATCCTAGAGCAACAAGTGTAATCATATCTCTGGCATAAATTCCAAGCATACCAATGCAACATATCAATTTGATCCCATAAGAATTTCCTTTTTTGAGTCAAGCGATAATCCCTAAAGTATTCACGTTGATCCAACGTGTCTCCGATTATCAGGTTGAATGGGGTTTTCTCAGGATTATCAAAGTAGTGCATAATATTTTTCACATAACGAGCATCGAGGGTTTTAGGAGGTTCCCCATCTCCATGAGTACTAAGTACTACTAATTTTTTTTGGTATTTTGTGTTCCATATCCATAACAAAAGATAGAGAACAACTTAGAACAGAAAATAAAAATTACTTAGTGATAAAGCAAACAAGCACACACGAGAATATTCACCCCATGCTATTGCTCCCTGGCAATGGCGCCACAAAAAGGTCTTGATAACCCACAAGTATATGGGATCGTTTGTAGCCTTTTTCGATAAATAAGAGTGTCTAAAACAAAGAGGAGCTAAAGGTAGAACAAATATTCCCTCAAGTTCTATCGACCACCGATACAACTTTACGCACACTTAACGTTTGCTTTACCATAAACAAGTATGAAACTATTTTGCTAGAGTAAAACTACGAGTACTTTGCGAGAATAAAACTATGAATAAATTGCAAGGTAATGAAAGTGGATATCTTTTGTACACAAGAAAGTCATTTATCCCTAGGCAATCGATAACTAGACCGGTAATCATTCATGCAATTTATATGAGGGAGAGGCATGAGCTAACATACTTTCTCTACTTGGATCATATGCACTTATGATTGGACCCCTAGCAAGCATCCGCAACTACTAAAGATCATTAAGGTCATGAAACCCAACCATATCATTAAGTATCAAGTCCTCTTTACTCCCATACGCAACAACCCACTTACTCGGGGATGTGCTTCTGTCACTCACGCCACCCACCATAAGCGAATCATGAACGTATTGCAACACCCTACAGCGGGGATCCCTCCGTTTGCGCAACATGGAGGGCACCATAGGAAAGCACCATAAATAAAATATACACTCATACCAACCAAGATCACGATTAACCCATAGGACAAAACAGATCTACTCAAACATTATAGGATAACCACATATCAGTGGGAAAAAATATATGTTGAGCACCATGTTTAAGTAGAGATTACATCAGGGGGAAGAGGTGTTACACTGCTGCATAGAGGGGGAGAAAGTTGGTGTTGACGGTAGAAAGATTGTTGATGTAGATCGCCGTCACGATCCTAGCCCCGGCGGCGTTCCGTGCCACCTGGACAGATGGGGAGAGAGCCCCCTCCTTCTTCTTCTCCCTTGGCCTCCCCCTAGATGGGAGGAGAGTTCCCCTCTGGTCCATGGCCTCCATGGCGGCGGAGGGGCGGGAGCCCCTCCGAGATTGGATCTTCCTCTCTGTTCTCTTTTGTTTCGCGTTCACCAGATCTGCCCGAAACCATTACTTATATTCCTCGAGATTGCGCTGAGGTTTTAACACGATTTTTTCTGAATATAAGCTTCCTTGCGCCTAAAGTAGAGATCCAACCGACGTACGAGGTGAGCACAACCCACTTGGGCGCGCCTGGCCCCTTGGGCGCGGCCTACTATCTTGTGGGCACTGTGGGCCCCTGTTTGCGTTGATTCCAAGTCCCAAAAATCACATATATTCCAAAATAATTCTCCGTAAAATTTTATTGCATTTGGACTTCATTTGATATGGATATTCTGCGAGACAAAAAAACATGAAAAAGTAGGAACTGGGTCTGGGCACTGGACCAATAGGTTAGTCCAATAAATCATATAAATTGATGCCAAAAGTATGTGAAAGTTGTATAATATTGGCATGAAACAATAAAAAATTATAGATACGACGGAGACGTATCACCCTTGTAGGTCATCAAGCTTTTCTGGCACCGTTGCCGGGGAGGAACAACGCTCGGTTATTACCTTCCGCTCACACATATCTTATTTTGTTAGTTGTTATTTATCTTCCAGTTTTTCCCTTAAATCAAAAAGAAAAAATCTACTAATCATGTCTTCTAAGATGTCCATTGAATATATTTTGTAGGAGTGGGATAGAGTCTATGAAAATAACAAGCAATTGGCTATCATAAAAAAAGAAGCAGAAGAAAAAGAAGCTAAGATAAAAGAATGGTTGAAATTGGTGAATGACTATTCATCAATGATTTGTGTTTCATACCCTCTACCATGTGAAGAATGCCAATCTAGAGAGCACCTAAATTATCAATGTGAGTATTGTACCAATCCAATACTAGCAACTTATAATAGTGGTGATAAATGTCATGCTAGTATGGAAATCATACAATTAGTGTTTCTTGTTGGTGCCGGTGAAATTCTTCATAAAATAAGCAATACATGGGTAAAGTGTATTTTGTTAGAAACCATTTATGAGAAGGTGCATCCTATTCATTGCCTTTGCCTGGATAATTTTTGTGATAATGTATTACTGAAGAATGGACCAAAGTGGATTGCAACCGCCTTGGGAGAAACTAATCTTTTGCAGGACTCACGGAATAATGAAGAAAGGGATGAACAAGCTGAAGAACAAACAACCCCCAATATTGATGACATGTTGCAAGAATGGGTAAGGGAACATGAATTAAGTATTCTCCAAACTAACTTGCAGCAAACAAATGAGGATGCCAAAGAACTATCTATCTTGGATGAAGTGTGCCTAGAGGAAGGGAACACTAGGGCTCCCCAAGGTGATGAGCTTGGACGAATATATCCCTTCTCCAATAGATCATTAATTTGCTTCTTGATCTCTTCCAAATCATTTGGGGGCATCCGATAAGGTCTCTTGGATATTGGGGCTGTTCCGGGTACACGACAAAAAAAACCACTTCTGTGATGATACGTGTTTGTCATAGTAGGTCACGTTTTTTGTCATGCATGTGCATCCATGACGATTTTATGACAAAATCAAGATAGTCATACCTGTGTTGTCGTAGAAGTGTTCCATGACAATACCAAAATTATCATCAGGGAAGTGTCCACTTCCATGACGATAAATGGCGCATCATGGAAGTGCTTTCGTCAAGGGTAACCGACACGTGGCATCCACCGTAACAGGTCGACGTTAAGCTATCGGGTTCTGGTTTGGATCCGATAACCCGTTAACAGTCCATACCAATGGGGATTTTCCACGTGTAAAATCATCATTGGCTGGAGGAAACACGTGTCGGCTCCTTGGTGGGTCAGATGTCGTCCGTCCAATGGAGGAGACGTGCCTATGATACGTCGACACGTGGCAGGACCCAACAAAGGCCCAATTAGTTTTAAAAGGCCGGCCCAGTCAAAGGCCCATAGTATTTACTCACCCACTAGTGGGTCAACCCACTAACGGCCTTATTAAACATGGCCCATTTACGGCCCAAAGCCAGATCTGGCCCGTTAATTGTTCGCCGAATATTTGGGCCCAATTACGGCCCAGTGACATTTCGGCCTGTTAGAGGCCCGATGTAGACATGGGCCCATTTCAGCCCGGTGTGTCTTCTGGCCTGGGAATGGCCTGTGCTGCCCATGGGCCATATATGGTCTGAGGCGACATCCGGCCCTCTGACGGCCTGTGATCAAGGTGGCAACAGTTCAGCCCAACGTGACTTTGGGCCACTTAAAGGCCTGTCATATAATTCCGCCAGTTGATGCCTCTACTAAGCTTTCGGCCTCTTAAAGGCCCATGATATCAGTGGGCCAACTAAGGCCCGAGATATGTTTCGGCCTGGTAATGGCCCGTCATATAACTGGGTCAATAATGGCCCGGTCTACATTTCAGCCTGTTGAAGGCCTGTCGACCACTAGTAAAATTGAGGCCCAACATGCATTTCGGCCTGCTAAAGGCCCATGGTTTCTTCTGGGCCGTAACAGGCCAGCAGAATATTCAGCCTATTAATTGCCCGAAGCTACATGGGCCCAACTAAGCGTTGGGTCCACTAAAGGCCCAACTAAACTTTGGGCCGAATATAGGCCCGTGTAACTTGTGGGCCTGGCACAAAGTGTGAAGGCCCTGATACGTCTCCAATGTATCTATAATTTATGAAGTATTCATGCCATGTTTACAACAATTTTATATGGTTTTGGTATGATTTGCATGGAACTAACCCAGACTGACGCTGTTTTCAGCAGAACTACCATGGTGTTGTTTTTTGTGCAGAAATGAAAGTTCTCCAAATGAGCTGAAACTTTTTGACGATTCTTTTGGAACAAAAGAGACCCCCGAAGCTTCGTGGGAGGGCCAGAAGAGCCACGAGGAGGGCACAACCCACCAGGGCGCGCCTGGTGGGCCTGGCTTGCCTCGGTGGGTTGTGCTCACCTCGAGGCCCATCTTAGCGTGAAACCAACACCAAAAAATCCTATAAATAGAGAAACCATCAGAAGTTAACCTAGATCAGAAGTTCCGCCGGCGCAGGCCTCTGTAGCCACCGAAAACCAATCTAGACCCTATGAGTAAATTGTCATTTACTCTTGTGCTTCACTTATATCCTATGAGTACATTGTTGAATGAATTGAATATCATGAAGTTGAAATTGTCGGCGTTCTGGGAACGGGGGTCCCCAGACTTGCCTGCCTGCGGCCCACAGCGTGGCCAAGGCAGCAGGTTGTACGGCCCACCTTCATCAACAAGGCATCCAAGACCCTCCCGAGGGGGCAAGCCTCGCGAGGCGGATGACGCAAGACCTCCTCAGGAGTGGCCTAGCCATGCGGGCTCGTGAGGAGCGGAGGTATCAAGGGAAGACAAACCTCACGAGGCTCTCGTGATGTGAGCCATGACGATCGACACCAGGCGAGCGCCAGCGCGCGCAGCATCCTTGTTTCCTCTTTGGTACTAAGGAGGCCAGCGCAGGCGAGGAGTACCGAGGCATCAGGCAAAGGTTGCCTTATCGGTGAAACGAGACTAAGACCAGGAGGACGGCAAGACGGAGGTCATCGTGGAGCCCAAGACGGCGTCACCACCAGAGCCTTTCGCAGGCGAAGACCACTTTTGTCAGGATAGCTTGTACTAGCTGTCCCCCTTCAAATTTGCCCGCCGTTGTTGGCTCCCTTCTCGCTCAATATTTGGGGAGAGGACCAGGGCCTATATAAGTAGAGCTAGCCACCACAGTAGGGGGGAGCAGTTCATCGAGTCCTCACCCACACAAGTTCACCAAGCACAAGAAAACCTCAACCTTAGGAGGCTGTTCTTCCCCTTGTACTGTTCTTCATCAGCCCAAGAGGCAATCCACCGCCACCACACTAGAGTAGGGCATTACACCACAACGGTGGCCCGAACCAGTATAAATCTCGTGTCTTTCTGTGTTGCGAGTTCGTCGAGTTCGTCGGAGAGATCTTAGCGAGCTAGGGCGTAGATCGGTAGGAGGGAAAGACTTCGCGCGCACCCCAGAGTTCGAACCTTAAGGGTTTGCCGGAACCCCACATCCGACATTTGGGGCGCCAGGTAGGGGTGCGCCGTAGCTCCTCTCCACCAGCCTACGCCCCCGCGCCGCCGCACTTCGCCCCCATGGCAGGTGCCCCGCCATCCACCTCCGCGGCCGACATCGACAGCGGAGCATCTGGGTACCGAGCCCTGGCCCCCGCCCTACAGCGGGTGCGGTGGCCGACCAAGTTCAAGCCAGAGATGCCGCCACGTTACGACGGCGCGGCAGACCCGTCGCCGTTCCTGCTGGCGTACGAGGAGGCTGTCCTCGAGGCCGAAGGCGATGACAAGATCATGGCCAACTGGTTCCCCATGGCCCTCGCCGGCGAGCCACGCACCTGGCTGGTCAACCTCCCTGGATCCATGGTGGAGTCCTGGGGGGAGCTCCGCGACCTCTTCGCTGCCCGCTACGTGGTGCCGGCGCACCACGCCGTCGCGGCCCTGCTAGGCGGCTCTCAAGCACCGCCTTCAGATCACCACGTCAAACCGTTCCTCCGCCAGATTGGGGCTGCCTCCAAGCGCCCGGGGGCTCCGCCGGGTTGGGCCGCGCCAGAGGCCGACCTTACCTTCGGCTCAGAAGACCACCCCGACTCCACCGTCGGCTCCGGCATGCTCCCAATGCTCTGCATGCCCACCATCTGCAACGTGGTTGTTACCAAGACCCTCATCGATGGCGGTGCCGGCCTCAACTTGCTCTCCGTAGAAGCCTTCAGCCTTCTTCATGTGTCGCTCGAGCGGCTCAGCCTCAGCAAGCTCTTCTCGGGAGTTGGTGGCGGAGCTGCCCACTCTCTGGGGCAGATCCGTCTCCCCGTCACCTTCGGCACACGCGACAACTACCGCACGAGCTGGTAGACTTCGACATCGCCCGCATCGGCCTCCCGTACAATGCAATCCTCGGGTACCCAGCTCTCGCTGAGTTCATGGCGGCGACTCACCCGGCCTATAACCTCATGAAGATGCCTGGGAGCAAGGGCTTCCTCACCATCAAGGGGGACACTAAGGAGGCCGTGACGGCACTCAGGCTCGCCTTCAAGACCGCGGCGGCAGCACAGCCCACCGATGCCGGTACCCCCAAGGCCAAGGAGGCCACGCCTACCAAGAAGAAGCAGCTGTTCACCCAAGACAAGGCGGAAACCAAGCAGGTGCCAGTCAACGAGGACGGGTCTTCAGGAGCCACCTTTACCATAGGAGCCGGCCTTGACCCGGGTCAAGAAGAGGCCTTGGTAAGGTTCTTGCGCGCAAACAAGGAGATATTCGCGTGGGAGCCCAATCAGCTGGTAGGGGTGCCGAGGGAGGTGATTCAGCATCATCTAAGGGTATGCCCCAACATACGCCCCGTGAAGCAGCGAGCGAGATGGCAGTCCACTGAGAAGCAGGCCTTCATCGTCCAGGAGACCCGCAAGTTGGAGGCAGCGGGTGCCATTCACGAAGTTCGATATCCCGAAGGGCTGGCGAACTCCGTCGTAGTGCCGAAGAAAGGCGGGAAGGAACGGATGTGCGTCGGCTTCACCAACCTTAATAAAGCCTGCCCCCAGGATCCGTTCCCGCTCCCGCGCATCGACTAGATCGTCGACTCCACCGCCGAGTGCGACCTGCTGTGCTTCCTGGATGCTTTCTCAGGGTATCATCAGATCAAGATGGCGGTGGAAGATGTGGAGAAGACAGCCTTCCTGACACCATGTGGGGTGTACTGGTACACCTGCATGCCCTTCGGGCTGCGCAACGCGGGCGCGACTTTTCAGCGGCTGATGCACATCGCCCTGGGGCGACAGCTTGGGAGAAACACAGAGGCCTACGTCGATGACATAGTGGTGAAGTCCCGCGAGGCGAGAACGTTGATCCAAGACTTGAAGGAGACCTTCGAGAGCCTGCGCGAGGTGAACTTAAGGCTCAACTCGGAGAAGTGTGTGTTCGGCGTCCCCTCCGGCAAGCTGCTGGGATTCCTCGTATCGCACAGGGGGATTGAGGCGAACCCGGAAGAGATCAAGGCCATCGAGGACATGAGCCCACCACAGACCCTCAAAGAGATGCAGAAGCTAGCGGGGCGGGTGACCGCATTGGGGCATTTCATCTCCAAGCTAGGGGAGCGCGCTTTACCCTTCTTCAAGCTCATGAAGAAGAGGGGCATGTTCGAGTGGACCCCGGAGGCCGACCAAGCCTTCCAAGACCTCAAGAAATACCTTACCAGCCCGCCGGTGATGGTGGCGCCACGGCCTCTCGAGCCCCTAGTGCTCTACCTTGCCGCCACCCCGTACTCCGCCAGCGCAGCGCTGGTGGCGGTTCGGGAGGAACGCCAAGCCAAGGGCGCGCTGTGCCAAGCCAGAGCCAAGGTGGTGCAGGGACAGGAAGGCGCAGCAAAGGTCTCGGCGGCGGAAGACCAAGCTCGGCAGGGCAACGTCGTAGAAACTCCTAAGGACAGTCAGGTCTCAGGAACCCCTCCACCTCAGGAGATGCCCCAATCTCCACAGGACCTGAGCCTCGACAGTGTGCCAGACCTCGTCAAACACCCGGTGTACTTCGTCAACACCGTGCTACGGGACGCGAGGGCACGCTACCCCATGCCTCAGAAACTCCTGCTTGCACTCTTGGTGGCCGCACGTAAGCTGCGACACTACTTCCAGGGCCACCCCATCAAGGTCGTCTCAGCCTACCCATTGGAGAGGGTGCTCAGGAGCCCCAACTCAACTGGAAGGGTCCCTGAGTGGAACATCGAGCTGCAAGCTTTCCAGTTGGAGTTCAGCACTACCAGAGTCATCAAAGGGGCCGCGCTCGCTGATTTTGCGGCAGAATGGATGGATGCCCCGACGCTTGAAGAAGGCGAAGACCGATCCACCTCACCAGGGAGCGAGGCTCCAGACGGCTGGGTCATGTATTTCGATGGCGCCTTCGCGCACCAGGGCGCGGGGGCTGGAGCAGTGCTCATTTCGCCCACTCAGGACAAGCTCTACTACGCCGTGCAACTCTGCTTCCAGCACGGCGAGAAGGTCTCCAACAATATCGTAGAATACGAAGGCCTCATAGCTGGCCTGAAGGCTGCGGCGGCTCTAGGGGTGAAGCGCCTTACCGTCAGAGGCGACTCGCAACTCCTCGTCAACTTCTCCAACAAGGTATACGAGCCAAAGGACGAGCACATGGAGGCGTACCTCGCGGAGGTGCGTAAGATGGAGAAGCAGTTCTCGGCCTGGAGCTGCAGCACGTGCCCCGGGACACCAACAAGGAAGCCGACGACATCGCCAGGAGAGCATCCAAGTGGCAACCGCAAGAACCTGGCGTCTTTGAGGAGCGGCTCTTCAGGCCATCAGCTACACCACCACTTTCAAGCACGACTCAGCCTCAGGAGGAGCTCCCACAGCCTCCAGCCATGGGAGCCCCAGCCTGTGGCCCGACCTCAGGAGCTCGGCTGCTCTTGGCGCTCGAGCCCCAGGAGGAATGCTGGACCAAGGAATTCAAGGAGTACCTGACGCACGGGACGCTGCTGGAGAAGGAAGAGGACGCAGAGCGCGTGGCCCGGCAAGCCACGGGATACTGTATCCAAGACGGCGAGTTGTACAGGAAACGACCGAACGATGTCACGCTGCGCTGCATCTCCAGTGATCAAGGGAGGGAGTTACTGGTTGACATACACGGCGGGGACTGCGGGCACCATTCGTCGTCACGAACCCTTGTCGGGAAGGTGTTCCACAGCGGATTCTACAGGCCTACGGCACTCAACGACGCAGCCGAGCTGGTGAAGTCCTGCGAGGCTTGCCAATTCCACCCCAAGCAAATTCACCAGCCAGCTCAGGGCCTCCATACCATCCCGCTCATGTGGCCGTTCGCGGTCTGGGGGCTGGACATCTTAGGCTCGTTCCCTCAGGCGCCAGGGGACTACCGCTATCTCTACGTCGCCATCGACAAGTTCACCAAGTGGGCGGAGGTGGAAGCCGTCCGTACCATTTCGGCCAACTCAGCTGTCAAGTTCATCAAGGGCCTCGTGAGCCGCTTCGGGGTCCCCAACCGCATCATCAAAGATAATGGCTCGTAGTTCACTAGTAACCTCTTCAAAACCTACTGTGCTAACCTTGGAACACAGATCTGCTACACTTCGATGGCCCACCCCAGGAGCAATGGTCAGGCCGAACGCGCCAACGCAGAGGTCCTGATGGGCCTCAAGACCAGGACCTTCAAGAAGAAGCTGGAGGCCTGCGGCAGGGGCTGGCACGACGAGCTCCAGTCCGTGTTGTGGTCCATCCGCACCACCGCCACCAAGTCGACGGGCGAGACTCCATTCTTCCTCGTCTACGGAGCTGAAGCAGTCCTCCCTCACGAGGTCAAGCATCGCTTCGCACGGGTCCTGGCGTTCGACGAAACGCAGCAGGACGCCACGCGGGGGATGGATCTCGTACTTGGGGAGGAACGCCGTCACGAAGCTGCATTAAGGGCGGCAAGGTACCAACAAGCACTGCGGCAATACCACTGCCGCAAGATCTGCTCCAGGACGCTCGAGACAGGTGACCTCGTCTTGAGGCGGGTCCTCTATAGGGAAGGGCTGCATAAGCTTTCACCCATGTGGGAGGGCCCGTTCAAGGTCGTCCACATCTCCAGGCCTGGCGCCGTGCGCCTGGAGACACAGGACGGGGTACCCATCCAGAATGCCTGGAACATCCAGCACCTCCGGAATTTCTACCCATGAAGCAAGGCCCAGAGCCTGTGAAGAAAGGCCCAGAGCCTGCGAAGAAGGCTCGGTGCCTGTGAAGAATCGCCGCCCGTGACACTCTCACGTAATAATGAGTGGGGTTGTACACGCCCCGGAGTCTCAGGAGTGCCGGCCTCAGGCCCTGGGGCTCCCTCCCACGCCTAGTGGCAGCACTTAGCTCCGCGCTGGTGAGAAGACTTGAAGACTAGATTAGGTGCCGGACGCGACTTTTCATTTGCTTTCCGTAGTTGGCTCGCTTTTCCTTAATCGAGTTTGCTTCTGGTGTTCCTTGCTGATTCGATTCCCTCGCTTCTTGCCGCATTTTCCGACTCTAGTTCGCTCGTGTTCTCTCTCTCGCATACCTCGCGAGGGGGCTAGGCAGGTGCCCTCGCGAGCATTTTTCTTCTCTCTGCTTTCTCGCGAGCCACCCTCGTTCGAGCCCAAAGCTGGCGCATCTCTCCTAGTCCGTGATGAGGACATAGACCTGGGGTAGGGTAATAGGCCTGACCTATACCTCCTACCTAAGGTCCTTGTCCTAGAAGCAAAGAGGTTCAGGAGTAAATAGAGGGGACCCAACGAAGGTGTCGAGTGCAATCCACTCGACCTACCATTCACTCGGAGACCCCTCCTTATTTAGGTCACTCAACCACTAAACCACTCGACGTGCAGAAGACCTAAAGCCACTCCGCGCAGCAACGGTCGGGCATTTACTCTTAGACTTAATAGTCATTTATAGCACTTTACTACGAACGTTACCTGTAACGCTCCTTCTTTATGAACATTGAACCCTGTGTAACGGAGGGGAGCTGGGGTCCTGGCACACTCTATATAAGCCACCCCCTCTTCTGGGACAAGGGTTCGCACCCCCTGTAACACACACGCATATAATCCAGTCGACTGCCTCTGGGCTTCGAGACGTAGGGCTGTTACTTCCTCCGAGAAGGGCCTGAACTCGTAACTTGTGTGTACAACTTCTCCATAGCTAGGATCTTGCCTCTACACCCCTACCCCCCATTCTACTGTCAGACTTAGAACCATGACAGTTGGCGCCCACCGTGGGGTAGGTGTCTTAGCGACTTGTTAGAGAAGTTGCAATTTTTCCGATCCCCATCAGCATGGTTTCAGGCGGAGGATTGGCCGAGGGCCGCGAGATCCATCTCGGCGCGCTCGTGTTCGTCGCCGACGACTCCGCTTGGCTCCAAGAGGCTCCACTCGACGTCGAGGCGCTCCCCGTCCGTGGGGCAATGCACTTTCGCGCGTGCGTCCGCGGCGTTCTCCTGCGGCAGCCGTCGACCCAGTATCAGTCGGCTCCTGTGGCGTCTTCACTCCCTGCTGCCCGTCGGCACAAACGTTACGGTCGATCGAGGCTCCAGCGGTGGGTGAGGCACGCGGTGGCTCGCCAGTCGGCCACCCCCCAAGTCGCGGCAATCGAGCCCGACGAAACTCTCTACGGCCTGTTCGACTAGCTCCGTTGAGACTGCATCTGAGTGCGACAACAGTGACCCCGCGGTGGAAGTCCTGATGGTCAACGGACCGCGTAGTCCTCCTGGCTTCCCCCGTGACGACGGTGGCGATGGCGGAGGCGATCCGTCGCGTGTCCACGAGGAGTACTGCCCCGAGCCCCTCTCTTTGCAGCAGAGGGAAGAGCTTCGCCGCCGTAACATGGAAGCACTTCACACTCCTATCGTTGGAGAAACCCCCGAGGCCCGGGCCTTGGAGGAGGTGCGCCTAGCCAACTTGGCTGAGCGCACTCGACTGGAGAACCTCCAGCACGCACTCGACGAGCGTGCTCGGCAGCGAGTTCCTAAATCTAGTCGACGACAACTTTTTCTGCCTCCAACCCAGGTATATCGAACTCCAATCCAGAATCTCACAGCTGCTGCCCGAATAGCAGAGTCGATTCAGCCTTCAAAGTCGGAGGCTGGTAGAGGTTTGATGCAGATCCGGGCTTTGCTCCGGGCGGCGGGGGAGCAGAACACAGCAGTGTCACAGTCTCAGAATAGGATTCATAGTAGATCTGTAATGGCAGACACAGTTCAGTCGGCTCACAGCCCAAGATCACCTCCAAGGCGTGAGGGACGTGGAGATCGACAGGATCAGTACAGAAACCGTGAGCAGTATGATCGTCATCGAGTAGCCATGCCTCCCCCAAGGAGTGGGTCATACGCGCCTCGACAACACGATGACAGATGCCCTCACAGTGGTGGGCGAAGGATTCCAGTCGACCCCCGGGAGCCGGGCTTTGACGCGAGATCCATTCTCGTTCAAGGTCTGGTTGACAAGAACAGAGCACACAGAGATGGCCACGATAGAGATTACCTGACAGGCAGCAGGGTGCATGTTTGAGGTGAAGGAAATATGCCCTAGAGGCAATAATAAAGTTATTATTTATTTCCTTATATCATGATAAATGTTTATTATTCATGCTAGAATTGTATTAACCGGAAACATGATACATGTGTGAATACATAGAAAAACAGAGTGTCACTAGTATGCCTCTACTTGACTAGCTCGTTGATCAAAGATGGTTATGTTTCCTAGCCATAGACATGAGTTGTCATTTGATTAACGGGATCATATCATTAGGAGAATGATGTGGTTGACTTGACCCATTCCGTTAGCTTAGCACTCGATCGTTTAGTATGTTGCTATTGCTTTCTTCATGACTTATACATGTTCCTATGACTATGAGATTATGCAACTCCCGTTTACCGGAGGAACACTTTGTGTGCTACCAAACGTCACAACGTAACTGGGTGATTATAAAGGTGCTCTACAGGTGTCTCCAAAGGTACTTGTTGGGTTGGCGTATTTCGAGATTAGGATTTGTCACTCCGATTGTCGGAGAGGTATCTCTGGGCCCACTCAGTAATACACATCACTATAAGCCTTGCAAGCATTGTAACTAATGAGTTAGTTGCGGGATGATGTATTACGGAACGAGTAAAGAGACTTGCCGGTAACGAGATTGAACTAGGTATCGAGATACCGACGATCGAATCTCGGGCAAGTAACATACCGATGACAAAGGGAACAACGTATGTTGTTATGCGGTCTGACCGATAAAGATCTTCGTAGAATATGTGGGAGCCAATATGAGCATCCAGGTTCCGCTATTGGTTATTGACCGGAGAGGTGTTTCGGTCATGTCTACATAGTTTTCGAACCCGTAGGGTCCGCACGCTTAACGTTAAGATGACGGTTATATTATGAGTTTATGTGTTTTGATGTACCGAAGGAGTTCGGAGTCCCGGATGAGATCGGGGACATGACGAGGAGTCTCGAAATGGCCGAGACGTAAAGATCGATATATTGGACGACTATATTCGGACTTCGGAAAGGTTCCGTGTGATTCGGGTATTTTTCGGAGTACCGGAGAGTTACGGGAATTCGTATTGGGCCTTAATGGGCCATACGGGAAAGGAGAGAAAGGCCCCAGGGTGGCCGCACCCCTCCCCATGGACCAGTCCGAATTGGACTAGGGAAGGGGGGCGCCCCCTTCCTTCTTTCTCCTTCTCCCTTCCCTTTTCCTACTCCAACAAGGAAAGGAGGAGTCCTACTCCCGGTGGGAGTAGGACTCCCCCCTTGGCGCGCCCTCCTCCTTGGCCGGTGGCCTCCCCCTTGCTCCTTTATATACGGGGGCAGGGGGGCACCCCATAGACACAACAATTGATCTATTGATCTCTTAGCCGTGTGCGGTGCCCCCCTCCACCATATTACACCTCGATAATATCATAGCGGTGCTTAGGCGAAGCCTTGCGTCGGTAGAACATCATCATCGTCACCACGCCGTCGTGCTGACGAAACTCTCCCTCAAGACTCGGCTGGATCGGAGTTCGAGGGACGTCATCGAGCTGAACGTGTGCTGAACTCGGAGGTGCCGTGCGTTCGGTACTTGATCGGTCGGATCGTGAAGACGTACGACTACATCAACCGCGTTGTGTTAACGCTTCCGCTATCGGTCTACGAGGGTACGTGGACAACACTCTCCCCTCTCGTTGCTATGCATCACCATGATCTTGCATGTGCGTAGGAATTTTTTTGAAATTACTACGTTCCCCAACATCAGGTCCCGAGTGTTTCAGCAGAGCCATCAGAGCAGCAGTGATTCCTCCCAACTTCAGGTTGGCGAGTGGAGTCAGCAAGTTCATTGATGAGTCCAAGCTTGACACTTGGCTTGAGGACTACCGAGTGGCTGTGCAGATTGGTGGTGGCAATGATGGAGTGGCCATGAAGCACCTTCCTCTGATGTTAGAGGGCTCGGCCAGAGCGTGGTTGAATCAGTTAGCACCTGGCAATATTTATCGCTGGGAAGAGCTTGCCCGAGTGTTTGTCAGAAAATTTGAAGGTACATGCAAACAGCCAGCAGGGCTAATAGAGCTACAGTCTTGTGTGCAGAAGTCGAATGAAACTTTGAGAGATTATATCCAGAGATGGATCACGTTGCACCACACGGTGGAGAATGTGTCTGATCACCAAGTAGTTTCTGCCTTCAAGGAAGGCGTCAAGTATCGAGAATTGAATCTGAAGTTCGGTCGGACCGGAGATATGTCTCTGAGTCGAATGATGGAAATTGCCACCAAGTATGCTAATGGTGAAGAGGAGGATCGGCTCCGGAGTGGCAAGCACAAAACAGTCGCCCACGAAACCGGAGAAGCCTTAGCCGTGACTCAAGGAAAGCTCAAGGGGAAGCCCAAAGGGCCATGGAACCCCAAGAAAGTAAAAGATCAAGATAGAAATGATGTGTTGGATTTACCATGCCACATTCACACCAAAAAAGATGTGAAGGGTAATCTCATTTACCCGAAACATACCACTCGACAATGTCGGCTCCTAATCTAGCGGTTCCGAGAGGAACGGCCCAAAGAAAAGGAGAAAGAATCAGACAAAGTTGAGGATAAGGAAGAAGATGATGATGGTTACCCCCACGTCAATTCCACTCTGATGATTTTTGCTGATGTTGAGAGCAAGAGTCGACTGAAAGTCATCAATAGAGAAGTGAACATGGTCGCTCCGGCGACACCTAGTTATTTGAAGTGGTCTCAGACTGCCATTACATTCGACCAGTCTGATCACCCGACACACATAGCCACCCCTGGGAGGCAAGCGTTGGTGGTCGACCCAGTTGTCGAAGGCACTCGGTTGACTAAGGTTCTGATGGATGGTGGCAGTGGCCTTAATATACTGTATGCGGATACCTTGAAAGGAATGGGCATTCCGATGTCCAGACTCAGTGAAAGCAATATGAGTTTCCATGGAGTTATTCCTGGCAAGAAGGCTGAGTCACTCGGCTAGATCGCCCTCGATGTGGTTTTCGGTGATTCCAAGAATTACCGCAAAGAAAAGTTGGCGTTTGAAGTTGTGGATTTCCAGAGTGCTTATCATGCTATTCTGGGTAGGCCGGCTTATGAACGTTTCATGGCTCGACCATGTTACGTTTACCTCAAATTGAAGATGCCTGGTCCTAAAGGAGTGATCACTATCACTGGCAATCGGAAGAAGGCAGAAGAGTGCTTCCAGAAGGGCTCAAAGATCGCCGATGCGCAAATGGCAGTAGTGGAATTGCAGGAGTATCAAAAAAATGCAGATCCGAGTGATTTGTTGCGAGCTAAGAAGCCCACCATAGATTCAGCATTTCAGTCGTCTGGTGAAACGAAGCCGATCCATATTCACCCGACCGATCCCAATGCTGCTCCGACTCACATTTCGGCAACACTCGACTCCAAATAGGAAGAAGCGCTCATCCAGTTCCTCCATGAGAACGGGACATCTTTGCATGGAAACCTTCTGACATGTCGGGTGTTCCCAGGGGGCTAGCTAAGCACCATTTGCGAGTCGACCTAAAAGTGAAACCAGTTAAAGAACATCTTGGATGGTCCGTCGTACACAAGAGAAAAGCAATCAGTGAAGAAGTGGCTCGGCTCCTAGCAGCTGAGTTTATCCGAGAGATTTACCACTCCGAGTGGCTAGCCAATGTTGTCATGGTCCCCAAGAAGGACGACTTACTTCGCATGTGCATTGACTTCAAGCATATCAATCGGGCCTGCCCGGAAGATCACTTTCCTCTCCCCCGCATCGACCAAATAGTCGACTCGACTGCGGGGTGTGAGCGCTTGTCCTTTTTGGACACTTATTCCGGGTATCATCAGATCCGACTGTACGGACCCGATGAGATAAAAATAGCTTTCATCACCCCATTTGGGTGCTTCTGTTATGTCACCATGCCATTCGGCTTGAAGAACGCTGGAGCCACATTCATGAGGATGATTCAGAAGTGTTTACTCACTCAAATCAGTCAGAATGTGGAAGCATACATGGATGATATTGTGGTCAAGTCACGTAAAGGTTCCGACCTGCTGGCTGACCTTGCTGAAACTTTTGCCAACCTCAGAAGGTACGATATCAAGCTTAATCCATCAAAGTGCACATTCGGAGTTCCGGGCAGAAAATTACTCGGTTTTATCGTTTCCGAACGAGGGATCGACGCTAACCCAGAGAAAGTTGGTGCCATTCTCTGAATGAAACGCCATGTGCGTGTGCACGATGTCTAGAAGCTTATAGGTTGTTTGGCCGCCTTAAGTCGATTCATTTCTCGCCTCGGTGAAAAGGCATTGCCTCTTTACCGACTGATGAAGAAGTCTGATAAGTTCGAGTGGACTCCTGAAGCTGATGCAGCATTTGCAGAGCTCAAAGCCCTGCTTTCCACCCAGCCGGTGCTTGCTGCCCCAATCAGCAAAGAGCCTTTACTACTTTACATTGCAGCCACTGGACAAGTCGTCAGTACAGTACTTACGGTCGAGCGGGAAGAAGAAGGAAAAGCCTGTAAAGTTCAACGCCCAGTATATTATGTTTCTGAAGTTTTGACTCCATCAAAGCAAAGATATCCACATTATCAGAAGCTTGTTTATGGGATTTATATGACCACGAAGAAGGTTGCACATTATTTCTCTGACCACTCCATTACAGTCGTCAGCGACGCTCCATTATCAGAGATTCTGAACAACAGAGATGCAACTGGTCGAGTGGCAAAGTGGGCGATTGAACTCCTTCCCTTGGATATTAAGTTTGAGGCAAAGAAAGCTATCAAGTCCCAAGCAATAGCAGATTTCCTCGCCGAGTGGATCGAACAGCAACTGCCGACTCAAGTCCACTCGGAGCACTGGACCATGTTCTTTGATGGTTCCAAGATGCTGAATGGTTCCGGTGCTAGGGTGGTACTGGTATCCCCCCGAGGAGACAAGCTCAGATATGTTCTCCAGATTCACTTTGATTCCTCCAATAACGAAGCGGAATATGAAGCACTCTTATATGGGTTACGTATGGCCATCTCACTCGGCGTCCGTCGCCTCATGGTCTACGGCGACTTAGATTTGGTAGTCAATCAAGTGATGAATGAGTGGGACGTCAGAAGCCCAGCTATGACTGGTTACTGCAATGCGGTGAGGAAGTTGGAAAAGAAGTTTGAGGGGTTAGAGCTCCATCATATACCCCGACTGAAAAATCAAGCAGCCAATGATTTGGCAAAGATAGGTTCCAAGAGGGAAGCCATTCCCAGCAACGTGTTTTTGGAACACATTCGTACACCTTCAGTTCAAGAAGATCCTTTCACTGAAGAGCCCCCGCAGCCTAAGAGTACCACAGATCCAACTGAAGTCGAAGTCCCGGCCGTGGTCGACCTGGTCATGGAGGTTTTGGTCATCACTCCCGACTGGATAGTGCCATACATTGCGTATATCCTTAGGAAGGAACTCCCAGAGGATGAAGAAGAGGCTCGACAGATCGTCCGTCGATCCAAAGCCTTTATTGTGATAAGAGGACAGCTGTTCAGGGAAAGCGTAACCGGAGTCAGCCAGAAATGCATAACACCAGAAGAAGGTCAAGTGATCCTCAACGACATCCACTCGGGGACCTGTGGTCACCATGCGTCCTCTCGGACCATTGTGGCCAAAGCATACCGAGCTGGATTTTATTGGCCACGAGCAAATGAAATGGCGAAAGATATAGTCGACAAATGTGAAGGCTGCCAGTTTTACTCCAATATGTCCCACAAGCCTGCGTCACCCCTAAAGACTATTCCACTCATCTGGCCCTTTGCTGTTTGGGGATTGGATATGGTTGGACCCCTGAGGACTGGTAGGAGCGGCTTCACTCATGTGCTTGTAGCAGTCGACAAGTTTACCAAATGGATTGAAGCCAAGCCTATCAAGAATCTTGATGCCAGTACTGCCGCCAGCTTCATCAGAGAATTGAAATTCAGATATGGAGTTCCGCACAACATCATCACTGACAATGGGTCGAACTTCAATTCTGATGAGTTCCGAGCCTTCTGTGCTTCCCAAGGCACACGAGTCGACTATGCTTCAGTCGCCCACCCCCAGTCGAATGGACAAGCAGAAAGAGCAAATGGCTTGATTCTCAAAGGACTGAAACCCCGACTGATGCATGATCTCAAGCACGCAGCAGGCGCCTGGGTCGATGAACTTCCATCAGTTCTTTGGGGATTGAGGACAACTCCCAATCGGTCGACTGGCCAAACTCCATTCTTCTTGGTTTATGGAGCTGAAGCTGTTCTACCAAGTGACTTGCTTCACAATGCACCCCGAGTCGAGCTCTTCTCTGAAGATGAAGCAGAACAGGCCCGGCAGGACGCAGTCGATCTGCTAGAGGAGCAATGAGAGATGGCCTTAATCCGGTTGACCATTTATCAGCAAGACTTGCGTCGATTCCACGCCAGAAAAGTGAGGGGCCGAGCCTTTCAAGAGGGAGACTTGGTTCTTCAAGTGGATCAGCAGAAACCACACAAGCTCGCCCCTTCTTGGGAGGGTCCCTTCATTGTCACCAGAGTTCTCCACAATGGAGCATACCATCTTTACAATGTCGAGCATCAAAAAGACGAGCCACGGGCTTGGAACGCGGAGCTGCTCCGCCCCTTTTATACTTAAGTACTCATTCGGATGAGATGTAATAAGAAATACCTTTGTAGTTTGTTTATCAAAGACAAGAGCTTTACAGTCTTCCTAAATGGTTGTTGTTGCTTTTGTTTGCGTCTGAAATCCCCCAGTGGGTGACTTTGCCGTGAATCTGTTTTGCCTGAAGTTTGAAAAATCCTACGGAGTGGTGAGTAAGCCTCTCACTCGGGGGCTTAGCCGCGAATCCATTTTGCCTAAGTATGAGAAATCCTACCGAGTGATGAGCAAGCCTCTCACTCGGGGGCTTAGCTGCAGTCCAGTACTCGCCTAAGTTTGAGAAATCCTACCGAGTGATGAGCAACCCTCTCACTCGGGGGCTTAGCTGCAGTCCAGTACTCGCCTAAGTTTGAAAAATCCTACCGAGTGGTGAGCAACCCTCTCACTCGGGGGCTTAGCTGCAGTCTAGTACTCACCTAAGTTTGAGAAATCCTACCGAGTGATGAGCAACCCTCTCACTCGGGGGCTTAGGTGCAGTCCAGTACTCGCCTAAGTTTGAAAAATCCTACCGAGTGGTGAGCAACCCTCTCACTCGGGGGCTTAGCTGCAGTCCAGTACTCGCCTAAGTTTGAAAAGTCCTACCGAGTGGTGAGCAACCCTCTCACTCGGGGGCTTAGCTGCAGTCCAGTACTCGCCTAAGTTTGAAAAATCCTACCGAGTGGTGAGCAACCCTCCCACTCGGGGGCTTAGCTGCAGTCCAGTACTCGCCTAAGTTTGAAACATCCGACCGAGTGGTGAGCAACCCTCTCACTCGGGGGCTTAGCTGCAGTCCAGTACTCGCCTAAGTTTGAAAAATCCTACCGAGTGGTGAGCAACCCTCCCACTCGAGGGCTTAGCTACAGTCCAGTACTCGCCTAAGTTTGAAAAATCCTACCGAGTGGTGAGCAACCCTCTCACTCGGGGACTTAGCTGCAGTCCAGTACTCGCCTAAGTTTGAAAAATCCTACCGAGTGGTGAGCAACCCTCTCACTCGGGAGCTTAGCTGCAGTCCGGTGCTCGCCTAAGTTTGAAAAATCCTACGGAGTGGTGACCAACCCTCCCACTCGGGGGCTTAGCTGCAGTCTAATACTCGCCTAAGTTTGAAAAATCCTACCGAGTGGTGAGCAACCCTCCCACTCGGGGGCTTAGCTGCAGTCCAGTACTCGCCTAAGTTTGAAAAATCATACCGAGTGATGAGCAACCCTCCCACTCGGGGGCTTAGCTGTAGTCCCGTACTCGCCTAAGTTTGAAACACGCCGATATCCGCAAGGACGACGAGGTGCAGGTCGACTGCAACCTTCTCCTTCGGAGCTGCGCCACAAGTACAATGTGCGCTCCATCCCTATCCGCAAGGACGGCGAGGTGCAGGTCGACTGCAACCTTCTCCTTCGGAGCTGCAAGTACAATGTGCGCTCCATCCCAATCCGCAAGGACGGCGAAGTGCAGGTCGACTGCAACCTTCTCCTTCGGTGCTGCGCTACAAGTACAACGTGCGCTCCATCCCTATCCGCAAGGACGGCGAGGTGCAGGTCGACTGCAACCTTCTCCTTCGGAGCTGCGCCACAAGTACAATGTGCGCTCCATCCCAATCCGCAAGGATGACGAGGTACAGGTCGACTGCGACCTTCTCCTTCGGAGCTGCGCCACAAGTACAATGTGCGCCCCATCCTCATATGCAAGGACGGCGAGGTGCAGGTCGACTGCAACCTTCTCCATGGAGTTGTGCCATAAGTACAATAGCTACATCTCAAGTACAAAGATTATTCCAATTGAAGAGCAAATTCCACTCGAAGGCAAACACAAGCATATTCAGAGATAAACAAAGTTCAGATAAATCCTAAAGTTCCGGACGACAGATCAAAAGTATTCGAGCATCAAGCCCAAAGAAGTTTAATGATAACACAATCACTCGGCATTCCGAGGCAAATAAAGGTGCAGCATAATGTTTCTCGGTCACGCGTCAGGAGAAGGACTGGCTGGGTCACAGAAACTGTCAAGGTCTATGCTATCTGCAATGCGAGTGGCGGCGTCAAGGAAAGTGTCCATGAAAGATTGGAAGGTGTGCCTCTTTGTTTTAGCAACCTTGAGCTCCGCCAGCTTGTCTTCTTTGACGTCTTTGCAGTGCACTCGGACCAAGGACAACGCGACATCAGCGCCACAGCGAGCAAATGACTTCTTCCATTCTTGCACTCGGCTAGGTATTTGATTCAGTCGAGCCATCAGAGACTCGAGGTCTTGAGACAGTTCCGCCTGAGGCCAGAGTTCAGTATCAACCCGAGTCATCGCTGCCTTCAGGCGGGAAAGATAAGCAACCGCGTTGTCCATGCGAGATTCCAGCTGCAGCACATTCATCGCAACGTCATCCTTGACTGGACAATTTATGGGATCGAGACCTGACTCGACCCGCCCAGTTTCCGCTTCAAAGTCTTGACAAAGCTCTGCATAGTTGAGTAAATGGTGAGTCGACGATATGATTAGGCTTGACAGTCGACCGTAATAAGTTAGTCAATCATCAGTACCTTCAAGTTTTAGGACCAGCTTTGCAGCAAGCTGGCCCAGATAAGACTCCAACTCGCCCTTCTTGGCCTTGAGGCTCCCAAGCTCGTCAGTCAGCTCGTCCTTGTCTTTCTTCAGTCACTCGACCTCCCGATTGGCGTCAGAAACAACAGTCTTCAGTTTGGAGTTCTCTTCTTCTAACTTGCCGACTGAGGCAAGCTTCTTGTCAGCAAGCGTCGTTTTCTCTCGCGCTTCCTTCTGTGCAGCAGCAAGATCTAGATCCTTCTTCTCCAAAGCCTGCTTCATTTTCTCTAAAGAAATAACATTCTTTAGACGGGCTTGGAGTTGACGGTTTTCACTACATACATCTGCTCGAGTGGAGTCACTCGGTTCAAAAAATGGAAAGGAAAAGTGCCAGCAGTGAGATAGACAGTTGACGATTGGTTACCTCCCATGGCAGCTACTTCATCACGAGCAGTCTTGAGATTCTTCTTGGCCAATTCCAGATCAAGGTTGAGGCTGATTTGCTGCTTGTTCATTGTAGAAAGCTGAGCCCCAAGATCACAAGATTTCTGCAGTATAAGCCATATCCGTTGACTGAGATAAAAAGACATCACAGTGATAGCTACTCTAAGACTACCACCGAATCAAACATTCAACAGCAGTCTCGGGGACTACACCCAGTGGGTGCACTTAGCGTGCCCCCACTGGTTTGAATAAACACTCGACATGGTCTTCCCAGCGCGAGAGTAAAAAAAAGCAGTTCTCAGACCATAGTCGACTGCCCGCAGTCAACCACGGTCTCGGGGACTACACCCAGTGGGTGCACTTAGCGTGCCCCCACTGGTTTTGGTTTCATTCGACCTGGTCCATCCAGACCGAGTGACAAAATTCAGATTCTTAGACCACAGTCGACTGCCCGCAGTCAACTATGGTCTCGGGGACTACACCCAGTGGGTGCACTAAGAGTGCCCCCACTAGTTCAAAGATTCAATCCAAGATGACTCAAATTGACTCGTGCAACTTCAAAACAGTCACACCCCAGTGGGTGATTGGATGAGAAATGTGATCAATCGTAAATCAACTAACCTGGACATTGGTCTGCAGAGTAGCCCCGGCGTTGAAGGCCACCTGACTGGCCTCATGCACCACTTTCATTTGCCCCATCACAAGGTTCGGCTGAAGAAGAGCTTCCTTGGCGGCAGTCGGTGGGTCGTCCGGGGTTTGATACGCAGTGAAAAGCGATGATGGCAGAGTAGTCGGAGCAACCGCTGGGTCTGATGCGTGGAGTTGTATTGGTGCAGCAAAAGTCTGAGCAGCTGATCCTGATGGGCAATCAGTCGACAGCGGGATAGCGAAAGTGACGTTGGTACGTGCCGGATCTGTCGATCGCTCGACTGCCGTCCCAGGCATCTTAGTCGACTAAGGAACCTGGGCCTCAGGCGCTTTCCCGCTTAGTTCCTTGTCCCTCCTCCTCCTTCCCCTCAGTGGTACTTCTTCTTCATCGTCCGGGAGCACAACAACATCCCGTGGTGCTGCAACAAACAGAGAAAGTCAAAGAGATAGCTGACAAACAATCCAGTCGTCCAAATAAATTCGAGTCGGGCAGACTTACTGGCTTTGGAGGTAGCTGCGTCGTCGGTTTCCTTGTTGTCTGGGGTCTTGTCGATATCCATATCAATCGCAGCCGAGGCCGGGCTGTAAAGGTTCATCATCCACTCGGTCAGTACAAGAGAATCGGTCAGAACAAGAAAATGCGGGGAGAACATTTACCCAGAAGCAACAGGAACATCCATCTTGATTCTAGGCAAGGTCTTCCGAGCCTTCGAAGGATTGATCTTGGGCTGCTTGGTGAACTTCTCAGCCAATTCTGGAGTCAAAGACCAAGCGCGCTTTTGAGATGGAGCGCTCGAGGCCACAGCCTTGCCGCACCTGCCCGCGGGATCATGGTGCTGCTTGGATCGACGTTCGGAACGAGGTGGTGAGTCGGCTACCTCCTCGTCGTCCGACTCATCGCTCTCATCTTCATCATCGCCGGCTGGTGACTCCCACTCGCCGCTCTCCTCCGCGCTGTCCTCGCCCTCATGGTCCTGCTCCAGAGCTTGTTCGCCATTGGGCATTGAGTACATCTCTGTGTAAATCTTCAAAACAAGGAGCCGAGTGGAAATCAGTCGGATCAACAAACAGTCAGAAAACACATCCAAATTCAATCATTTGTAGTGGCCAAACCTTGTCTGGCTGGTTGCTGTCGCTGAAAGGGTTGACTCTCCTGGCGCCCCTGGGGTTGTCCTTGTTCCCGGTGATGCCCCTCAGCCACTGGGCCACTGTTTTGGCCGCCACCTCCTCCGGATGAACCCGAGCGGTATCACCAGCCCCGGAGTACATCCACATGAAGTGGTCACGAGCTTGGAGTGGTTGAATGCGCCGACTGAGGAACACCTCCAGCAGATCCATGCCGGTGACACCTTGGTTGATCAGTTGAACTACTCTCTCGACCAGCATGCCCATCTCCGCCTTCTCCGCGGCGGTCACTTTCAACGAAGATGGAGTCTGAACACGATCAAAAGAGAAGGGGGAAGTCCAGTCGACTGGCCTGGGGTCACGATATCCTGGCAATAGAACCAGGTCGACTGCCAGCCTTTGACCGGCTCAGGAAGAGTCATCGAAGGGAAGGAACTCCTCTTCCTCTTCTGAATACCCAGACCCCACACATCTGGATAACATGGGTTTTCTCGTCATTCGAGTTCGCTTTCTTCACTGTTTGGGAGCGGATGGTGAAAATGTGCTTGAAAAGACCCTAGTGCGGTCGACACCCCAGGAAATTCTCGCACATGAACACGAATGCGGCAAGGTATGTGATGGTGTTGGGAGTGAAATGATGGAGTTGAGCCCCGAAGAAATTCAAGAAACCTCGAAAGAAGGGGTGTGGAGGAAGCGAGAAGCCGCGGTCGACATGAGTGGCGAGCAGAACACACTCACCCGGTCGCGGCTATGGCTCCGTTTCCCCCTCCGACAGCCGCGCAGACTCATGGACAATCAGCCCTAACTCGGCCATATCGTCCAAGTCTTCCTGCCGAAGTGAGGATCAGATCCAATCTCCCTGGATCCAACCCGACGGCAGCCCCGAGTGCGATGAAGATCCCCGATTCGTCTTCTTGCTTTTTGCCGCCCCCGTCGCCTTCTTCGCGCGTTCCAGCGCCGCCGTTTTCTCCTTCCCCATGGCGGTGGAGCGGCGGCGTCGAGAGTGGAGAAGCTGAATGAGGTAAAGGAGCAAGAGGAAGAAGAAGGAGAATGGGCACGCACTGTGCAGACGCCTCGACATCGCTGCTTTTAAAGGCCTAGTTCCGAGTGGCTGACGCATGGGCCCGGACGATCCAGTCAAATCCCTTAACAGTCGCACACGGGATACGTGGCGAAAAAGGTGGCGCGGAAATCGAAACGTCCTATTTATCTACTCCGCTTACCACGGCGCGCTCCGCCTGGCGCACTTCCACCAAAATTTCGAATCCCGCGAAATCTGGGATCCTCTACAACTGATCACGCCAAAGATCCCATGTCAAGGATAACACTCGACGGATGACGTTATAAACACCAGTTGGCCATTTCTGAATCGATCAAGGCGACTGAAACAAAGCCGAAGTTCCAACAACTGGCATCCATTTGGAGATGAAAGCAAGAGTCAAAGCAAGGTCAACTTCAACCTTCTTTTCACTCCAACCTCAATCCATTCGGGGGCTAATGATGAGGACATAAACCTGGGTAGGGTAATAGGCCTGACCTATACCTCCTACCTAAGGTCCTTGTCCTAGAAGCAAAGAGGTTCAGGAGTAAATAGAGGGGACCCAACGAAGGTGTCGAGTGCAATCCACTCGACCTACCATTCACTCGGAGGCCCCTCCTTATTTAGGTCACTTGACCACTAAACCACTCGGCGTGCAGAAGACCTAAAGCCACTCCGCGCAGCAACGGCCGGGCATTTACTCTTAGACTTAATAGTCATTTATAGCACTTTACTACGGACGTTACCTGTAACGCTCCTTCTTTATGAACATTGAACCATGTGTAATGGAGGGGAGTTGGGGTCCTGGCGCACTCTATATAAGCCACCCCTCTCTTCTGGGACAAGGGTTCGCACCCCCTATAACACACACGCATATTATCCAGTCGACCGCCTCCGGGCTCCGAGACGTAGGGCTGTTACTTCCTCCGAGAAGGGCCTGAACTCGTAAAACTTGTGTGTACAACTTCTCCATAGCTAGGATCTTGCCTCTACATCCCTACCCCCCATTCTACTGTCAGACTTAGAACCACGAGAGTCCGTGCCCCTCGGGTACCGTGATACAAAGCGCCAGGTCGAAGCTTGGGTGAACGACAAATCTCCTAGCAACTCCCTAACGAATTTCTTGCAGTTCCAGAGCAATCGCAGACCACTCGGTCAAGGTGGGCACGAGGAAATAAACGCCTCGCAAGGAGGAGGGTGCCCCAAACGCACCAGGTTAAGTTATCTTTGTGCAAAAATGGCCACACAGCACTGAACAACAGGCGTAGCATAATGATTAACAAGTTATGGTTCGATACACGCCCCTCCGGGCCCATGCTGGTTTCGCTTCGATGCAGGAAGGAAAAGGAGAACATAACAAAAGCGGCGATCGCCCTTGCGGCAGCCGACGGGGAGGGGCCTCGGCGACGTCCCGGATCTAGTCGGACCCCTCCTCGCGCTTCACCGATGCGCGGCGGCGAGACGACCCGCTACCACCTTCGAAGCGGGCGCGGCGGCGTGGCGGCTGATCAAGGCCGCCGCTGCTGGAACTGTCGCCAAGGGAGGAGCCGCCATAGCCAGACGAGGCGCGGCCGGCGGGCTCGTCCTCCTCCTCGTCCCGACCATCGCCAAGGCCGAGCACCTCTTCGCCGTCGTTCGCCTCGGGGTAGCATCCGGCGCGGCGACCGTCTTCCCCAAACACCCTCACGAAGAGGGTCGCGTCGCCGTCGAACTTGAAGTGGAGGGTGCACCGCTTGCCCAGGCCGCGCGCATGGGCGAACGTCTGCCAGCCGCGGGCCAGAGCTATGTTGCCCGCGACGAAGACCTCGATCGCGACCCAAGAAGCCTGACTGCAGCAGCCGTCTGCCTGCAGCCAGAGCCCGCCATAGCCGGAGGCGGGCAGCTCATCGGCAAGAAAGCGGGGAAGCTGAAGCCAGCTGCCGGCCGGGTCCTTTGACCAGACAACGAACTCCGGCAGCACCTCTGACGCATGGAACCGCGACCGGGGAGGTCGCGCAACCACGGCACGTCTCCTCTCGTCGACAGGACTGCCGTGACTGGAGCGGCCCCTGCCACGCACTGCGGTGCCGCCCCTGCCACGCACTGCGGTGCCGCCCCGAGAGCCGGGGGCCACGGCGGGGGTCGCGACATGCTTGCCGGGACGGCCACGTCCTTGTTTGGGCGCCGGGGAGCCGGGTCCCTCCCGAGGGGCTTTGCCCTTCTCTGCGGCGGAGAACCTCTTCGGCGGCGCCATTACTGCTAGCGGTGGAGCAAGGAAGAAGAAGCAAGCAGGCAAGGAAGAGATGGGCGATGGGGGCTCCGCCCCCTCCCCATTTATAGCAGAAGAAGGCCAACCGGCGCCTCCCACGATCGCAGGTAATGATGGTTTTCCTTGGATGCCGCAGGGACTTGCCAAGTCGTGTAGTTGCCGAGGCAGTGTGGGGAAGTGGAGATGCCCACGTCCAATCAACCGCCACGCGCCAACCGAGGTCGCAGGCTTTGGGGGCCCGCGGCGCTCCGTACTTGACCCTTGGCTTCGCCGCGAAGCCAAGCTCGAGTCCACCTTGGGCCCGGGGGCTACTGTCAGCGTTTTGGGAACGGGGGTCCCCAGACTTGCCTGCCTGCAGCCCACGGCGTGGCCAAGCCAGCAGGCTATACGGCCCACCTTCATCAACAAGGCATCCAAGACCCTCGCGAGGGGGCAAGCCTCGCGAGGCGGACGACGCAAGACCTCCTCAGGAGTGGCCTAGCCAGGCGGGCTCACGAGGAGCGGAGATATCAAGGCGGGACAAACCTCACGAGGCTCTCGTGATGTGAGCCATGACGATCGACACCAAGCGGGCGCCAGCGCGTGCAGCGTCCTTATTTCCTGTTTGGTGCTAAGGAGGCCAGCGCAGGCGAGGAGTACCGAGGCATCAGGCAAAGGTTGCCTTATCGGTGCAACGAGACTAAGACCAGGAGGATGGCAAGATGGAGGTCATCGTGGAGCCCAAGACGGCGTCACCACCAGACCCTTTCGCAGGCGAAGACCACTTTTGTCAGGATAGCTGTACTAGCTGTCCCCCTTCAAATTTGCCCGCCATTGTTGGCTCCCTTCCCGCTCAATATTTGGGGAGAGGACCAGGGCCTATATAAGTAGAGCTAACCACCACAGTAGGGGGGGAGCAGTTCATCGAGTCCTCACCCACACAAGTTCACCAAGCACAAGAACACCTCAACCTCAGGAGGCTATTCTTCCCCTTGTACTGTTCTTCATCAGCCCAAGAGGCAATCCACCACCACCACACTGGAGTAGGGTATTACACCACAACGGTGGCTCGAACTAGTATAAATCTCGTGTATTTCTGTGTTGCGAGTTTGTCGAGTTCGTCCGCGAGATCTTAGCGAGCTAGGGCGTAGATCGGTAGGAGGGAAAGACTTCGCGTGCACCCCAGAGTTCAAACCTTAAGGGTTTGCCGGAACCCCACATCCGACAGAAATTATATCATGCCTAGTGGTAGTTTCACACTGGGTTTAGAGAGTGAAATCTTTTGAAGCTTGACAATCACCATATTGGTGATACAAGCAATTCATGAATAATTAGTAGAAGGAAGAGAACTTTCCCATGCAAATATACTATCCTGGAAATCTTTTATGATTGTGAGCCCCCATCAAAATATTATATGCCAAAATTGTTGAGTTGGACAAGGAAGACAACGTAATGATTTATGTTTGTTCATATTCACATAGAAGTTATATTGTCATAGATCCTTCAACATGTGGTGCTTGGCCCCCCCATCTTTTCTAGCCAAAAATTCCGCACCAAGTAGAGATACTACTTGTGCATCCAAAAACCCTTAAAACCAAATCTTATTTTCAAGAGTCCACCATACCTACCTAAGGATTGACTTAGATCCTTCAAGTAAGTTGTCATCGATGCAATAAGGCAATAAAAATTGCTTCTAAAAGTGTTAGATCATTTAGTGTAAGAGAAAATTGAGCGTTGTACAAACTTGTGATGGCAAAGAATAAAGGCGACAGACTGCATAATAAAGGTTGCTATCATAAGGGGCAATATAACATGACATTCTTTTGCACTAAGGGGTTGAGCATACAAACAAATAAGTGCATGGCAACCTCTGCTTCCCTCTGCGAAGGGCCTATCTTTTACTTTTCAGTATTTACTTTTATGCAAAGAGTCAAAGTTTTTCTCTCTATTCCTTTTTATTTTTCTCCTTTGGCAAGCAACATGTGGTGTGGAAAGATCTAGGCACATATGTCTAGTCGAATATGGGTAGCATGAGTTATTATTGTTGACATCACCCTTGAGGTGAATACGTTGGGAGGCAAAACAATAAGCCCCAATCTTTCTATGTGTCCGGTTGAAATGTTTTGCCCATGTGTATGCGGTAAGTGTTAGCAATCATAGAATACTATATGATGGTTGAGTATGTGGAGCTCTTACTTAAAGTGTGTTGAACAAGTTGAATTACAATTGCTTGGTGACTGAGAACATTGGTTGTTGAGTTTCAAGAGAATTCATCGTCTGAACCTTAACATGTGAATTGGTTGCTACTTTAACATGAGAAGTTTAATAAGAAAGAGTTGTCT
Source organism: Aegilops tauschii subsp. strangulata (assembly GCF_002575655.3). Classification (NCBI taxonomy): domain Eukaryota; kingdom Viridiplantae; phylum Streptophyta; class Magnoliopsida; order Poales; family Poaceae; genus Aegilops; species Aegilops tauschii. Next base: position 316,086,648 of record NC_053037.3, on the reverse strand, counting down.
TATGATGCTAGGAAAAGTGATTGAAATTATCATTGATCAATCTTATGCACTTTGCTAGCATTCACACTTCATAAATTATTTATTTTATCATTTACCTTCTCCGGGACGAGTAGGAATTAAGCTTGGGGATGCTGATACGTCTCCAACATATGTATAATTTATGAAGTATTTATGCCATGTTTACAAAAAAATTATATGGTTTTGGTATGATTTGCATGGAACTAATCCGGACTGACGCTATTTTCAGCAGAACTACCGTGGTGTTGTTTTTTGTGCAGAAATGAAAGTTCTCCAAATGAGCTGAAACTTTTTTACGATTTTTTTGGGACAAAGAGACCCCCGAAGCTTCGTGGGAGGGCCAGAAGAGCCACAAGGAGGGCACAACCCACCAGGGCACGCCTGGTGGGCCTGGCTTGCCCCGGTGGGTTTTGCTCACCTCGAGGCCCATCTCAGCGTGAAACCAACGCCAAAAAATCCTATAAATAGAGAAACCATAAGAAGTTAACCTAGATGAGAAGTTCCGCCGCCGCAGGCCTCTGTAGCCACCACAAACCAATCTAGACCCTGTTCTGGCACCGTGCCGGAGGGGGGAATCATCTCCGGTGGCCAGCTTCATTATCCCGGCGGCCACCACGATGAGAAGGGAGTAGTCCACCCTCAGGGCAAAGGGTTTGTACCAGTAGCTATGTGTTTAATCTCCCTCTCTCGTGTTCTTGAGATGTCACGATCTTGATGTATCGCGGGCTTTGTTAATATAGTCGGATCATATGGTGTTTTCCCCTCTCTATCTTATTGTGATGAATTGAGTTTTTCCCTTTGAGATTTCTTAGTTATCGGATTGAATACTTTTATGAATTTGAGAACACTTGATATATATCTTGCAATTGAATACTCATGGTGACAATGGGGTATCATATTGATTCACTTGATATATGTTTTGGCACTCAACTCGCGGATTCCCGAGGTGACATTGGGGTAATCTATGCATAGGGGTTGATGCACGTTCTTGTCTTTGTTTCTCCAGTAGAAATCTTGGGGCACTCTTTGAAGTTCTTTGTGTTGGAGTGAGTATTAATATGAATTTGCTTTGGTGTTATTTTAGTACAGACTCTTGAATAGATCAAACAGAAAGAATAGCTTTGTGTTATTTAGTATGGACTCTTAAATAGATCGAACGGAAAGAATAGCTTTGAGGTGGTTTCGTACCCTACAAACAATTTATTCTTATGTTCTTCGCTCGATAGGAACTTTGAAGTGATTCTTCATCGCACTTTGAGGGATTGTTATATGATCCAATTATATTAGCACTGTTGAGAGATTGCACTAGCGAAAGTACAGACCCTAGGCCTCATTTTCAAGCATTGCAATACTGTTTTTGTGCCTGTTTACTATTTGCTACCTTGCTGTTTTTATTTATTCAGATTATAAAAATATATTTCTACCATCTGTATTACACTTTTATCACCATCTCTTCACCGAACTAGTGCACCTATACAATTTGCCATTGTATTGGGTGTGTTGGGGACACAAGAGATTTCTTGTATTTGGTTGCAGGGTCGTTTGAGAGAGACCATCTTCATCCTACACCTCTCACGGATTGATAAACCTTAGGTCATCCACTTGAGGGAAAATTGCTACTGTCCTACAAAACTCTGCGCTTGGAGGCCCAACACATGTCTACAAGAATAAAGTTGCATAGTAGACATCAGGCCCCAATAGCCTTTCAGGCCCAAGAAAGTTGCAGGCCGGCCTAATTGTGGTCCGCTAAAGTGCAGGCCCGTTAGAGCCGAATGTTTTGGCCCGGTCGACTACATCAGATTTTCGCCATTTTTTTAGATAGCGAATGATGGCATATACGGTAACTAGTAGGAATTAAGAACAAACCTACTCTATACAATAAATAAATTGCAGTATAGTAACTTAGAATAAACCTACACTATACAATAAAGGATTTATGGTATATTACATCCACTGGGCATCGAAGTTCGCCACCAGTGATCATAAAGCGCAACGAAGAAGTATAGTACAAAAACTGGGCGCCATTGCAGCGTAACAAAATAATACTGAACCAAGACCACTTCCAAGATAGTTCAAGAAAGGTTAGCCTTGTGCGGGAAGTGTTGCGCAAGCTGCTGAGCAAGGCTGTGAGACCGGCCTAGCATGTCGGTAATAGCTTCCAGGTGTAGTTGTTTAGCAATGATGTTCTCATTGGTGTTCTCGGCAATCTTTCTTAGAGATAGGACATCAAGTCAAAGTTGAGTTACAGAATGCCTTTTTGCTAGAACTTGGGACTGAAGAAGTTGAACTGATTCAGACAGCGAATTATGTGAGCTTGTCTGACTACTAGTCTCAAGTAACTTGAACACTGTATCAAGACAAGACTTTGGGGTTGTCTAGCTATCTTCAAGATGTTTTTCCTTCTTTGCTGCAATATATGTTGGGTTTGTCTCACAGCCTTCAGCAGACTTGTGCATGCCATCAGACATATCTCCCTGAAACAAACAGAGAGATGACAGGTTTTGCACGTGTATAAACAAAGATGGTAGTTGTGATGTCAATTCCATCCAATTTCAAATTAGAAAATAAAGAGTAAGTTCAAAATATCAATAGCATAATTTGGCATTGTTCATAATGCGGGGAGCTTCCCCACACTACTAGATTACCATGTCAACAAAATAAGCATAGATGAAGGGCAAAGACAATCATTTTATCTATTTTGGTTAATGTGCATGGCATGTTGTTCATATCATCAGCCACATCAGTAAGATAAAACAGGAGATGACAAGGTGCAAACATGGGCTGCTTCACCACACACTGGATTATAGATCCACAAAAACAAGCATACATATAGGGAGTATTGAGTAATGTGCATGGTATGAATAACTAATTTGGTTTTACAAGTAAAACTTGGAACTTCTAGTTGTTGCGAACATGCATTTTGATAGAAACAGCAAACTAAACAACAGTTGACGATAGGGAGTATGAGCAAATTAAACAACAGTTGAGGATAAAGGCTTTAGAAGGACTGCCTTACATTAATAGTTAACACCGGCTTTATAATGCCCTTCTCCATGTCAAGGGAAGGATAACTCAAGAATTTTAACACAAAATCTTCTTCATAAGCATTGCCTGTACTCTACATTTTGTAGAGAGTAATTATAGATATGATAATACTAGAAGGGATAGAGGATAATGAAGATAAGATGCAGATTGATGCTACATAATCAACTACCAATCCCTGGAAGTACAAGAATTATAGGACAAAATGTATTGACAAGAACAATGGGCTACACTTCTGCACCGGCATTGTCTATGTATTCAACTTTTTGGTAAGATTAAATATAGATATGATATTTTTTTAGTAAATTGTGGGCGAGGGAGATAAGATGCAGAATGCTACACAATGAACCAGTCCCTCTTCCCATAATATAAGAGTGTCTTGAACACTGGTGTACTGTACAAAACGCTCTTATATTATGGGATGGAGGGAGCAGCTGTTAATGTAAGTACAGTGATAGACGATGTCCAGTCCTTACACTACAAGAAACTTGTTAATCCATGATGGATTTCCCATGACAATTTCGAAATCTGTCATGGACGACCCAGTACAGCCTGCTGAGCCCGCTAAAGCCTGCCTAAGCATTCCCCGTATATAATGCAAACCCTAAAACTTGCTCCCCAGCCCCCTCCCTCCCCCCTCCTCCGCAGCCTTTCCTCTCGCGAGCCCCCTCTCTCCCACACGCGACTCCTCTCGCCGCCGCCCGATTCCGTCGACTTCCCGCGGGTATGGCCGGTGCGCAGCACACCCCCATCTTCCTCTCGCTCCGCTCCTTCCTCCCCTCTAGCTAGATTCACAGCTCCCGACCACCAGTGCTCGCCAGCAGGCCCTCCCCATGGCTAGGGTTTCGGCGCCGGGGCAGCTCCGATGGATCCTCCCCGTCGCCTGCTGCCGGTGCTGCTAGAACGGGGTGGCGCGGATGCCTTCCTCCCGCAGGATGTGCTGAGGCGACGCAACCTGCAGCGGCATACTCGGGAGTCGGGATGAGCGCGGGCGCCACGGCCTTGTCTCGCTCGACGATGGTGGCCGCGAACGCCGGTGGTCCTTCTTGTCCTCTACCTCCAAGGACGTGCTTCGGTACTAGTACATAATAAAAGCATCAAACAAACATATATCTATGTTCTATGGTCACTGCATTGTCTTGCGAAATCAAAATAGAGACACGGTTCAAATCATATCAGTTCAAGACAAAGCAGCAGTGAAAGAATACAAAGCGTGGGAAACTACACGGCACAACAAGATTTCAGATGGGTACCACGGGTCTACATGTACAACAACACTATTTGCTTTGTTGTGATGCTAGTAATGTGCATGATATGAGAAGTCAACTGTATACACAATTGAAATTGAAATCAATAGAGCTATTGATAAGAGCAAGCCTGTTAAAGAAACATGCGTGAACATACCTGTTGTGCCATTGGAGTTTCGATTGGATCCTTCAATTTAAAAATAAGTTTGTATGAGTAAATACAGTGATACAAGAGCAAAGCAGTATGCACGATAGCAATCATAGTTAAAAAAGGTGCGCCTAAGCGAGCGCTTAAGCGCGCCTAGGCTCTAGGCGTTGGCGAAACGCATTATGCATAACTACGCTTAATCTGTGCATAACTGCGCATAAGCATGCGCTTTGGTCAGTAAAGCGCAAGGCGGTGTCAAAACGCACAATTAACGCCTAGTGCTTTTTTGAACTATGATAGCAATGGAATCTTAAATTAGAACAATTGTTCTTCAGGTTTAGGCACTTGTTCTACATGAACAGAGTACAGTAAGACGCAACAATATAGTACTTAAAAATAGAAAATGAGCTCAAAGACCTTACCACATTCTTGGTTCGGGACCAGTACAGAACAAGGCGTTCCCAGTCATCGTCCAGTAAATGTGTCTCAGGAGAACGTAAGGGAATTTGATGAGTTTCTTTGCCGGTGAAGTACATTTTCTTCAGGTAATTCTGATACTGCCACCAAGCATTCTTGAAGATAGCAGAGGTATTAGCACAGGTTACCTCATCCTGAGTTTCCAAATCGGTCCTTCTCTATAGAGAAAAATGGGAAGATTTGCTGTATTATAACCATCATGGAGGTAGGATGTATGGGACAAAGCAAAGTAATTGCCATGAATAACATTACTTAAACATAACTCCTGGACAAACACCTGCAACTGGCATTTTCTTTCATCTTCAGTATAATATTTCCAAGATGGGAAGATACGCACATCCGATTTAACAACATCAAATGCGATAGATGCTAAACTACGACTAGCTGGTTGTGCTTCCTCCACAGGAATAGGCGTACTAACTGGTGGAGTTGGGGTTCGCCATGGTAGTACTGGCCCTTTGGGCACTGGAGCTGCCTTACTAACTGCTCTTGTTTGGGAGCTCTGTGGTGGAGATGGTGCTGTGTTAACAGGAACTGGGTTACTATCTGCTGGGGTTGGGGTTAGATTGGGTGAAGCTGGTTATCTGTCCATCGCAGTAGGGGTAAAATATGCGAGAGTTTGGGTTATGTGTGGTAGGGCTGGTTCTCGTGCATGTACAACCGGGGTGCTATCTCCACCAAGAGGTACCACTGTTTTATTTGAAGACCGTGTTTTTAGTCCGCTAGATGCTGGCATCACCCGCTCCAATCCAAATGGCTGATAAAGAGGAAACATAGTTGAATGTACAGACATTGTATGAGAGACAGATGCAATAGATAGTGTGGAAAAAAGAGGACATGAAATAGTTGACATGTATATTGTTTAACTAAAACGGATAGCATGACATAATTTCACATATATGATGTCTATCTAAACTGGATAGCATAGCATAACATAATTCAAAGATATGATGAATAACTAAAACACCGTGCCAAGTTAGAGCATACACCTCGGTGGGGGAATAGGGCTGGTCATCTGTCTCTGAATCCATCTCTGAGGAGCTATCGGGACCCAACAAGAGATCTGTTTCGACAGGTAGCACTGTCTGCTCTGAAGGCCTTGTTTTCACTCCAGATTTTTCAATCTCCCACCCAAATGGCTGATTCACAGGAAGAGTAGTTTAATGTACAAACATTGTCGACAAATGGAAATGTAATGCAGAAAAGGATGGGCAAGATATCATTCAAATATATGATACCTGGTTAAGCAGGATGGCATTGCACATTTCACATATATTATGGCTGGCTAAAAGACATGAGACTGCATAATTCCCATATATGATATAGAAACTAAACAGGTGGCGACAGAACATGTCTAAACTAAGCAGATGACATATATGATGTCAAAGGTAGGCACTGCAAGGCAACATATGCATGATATGACTAACATCATCATGCCAAGGTAGAGCAAACACCTTGGGGGTAAATAGGAGTGGTCAGCGGCGTCTGAATCCACCTCAGAACAGATATCTTCCTCTGGATTACAATCTGGAGAGGGGTGGGGAGGGTTTGCCATTAAACCCACCATGGAGCGATGTCTGCATGACATTGTATTGCCGCGCAAAACTCTTCTCTTTTTCTCTACATGTTCAGCATGATTGTGTATAATATCTGACATGCATACGGAAAAAATATGGTGAGATTATGCAAGGAGAGCATGCAGAAATTTAGAGTGATGGTAACAACCAGTGGATGGATGCAAAAATAATGATAGCAGGCTGATGATTGCTTTAATTTAATAAAAAGACAGATGATGATTGCTTTACTATTTGTTTCCCACCCAAGATGAACAACATAGGCATACCCTAGGTGAACCAGATATTAGACAGAAATACTGTTCTTTGCTTGCTCGATATGTGTCCGACAACTAATTTAGAACTCAAGTTTGAACATTAATTTGGACCTGACTTGGAGTCCAAGAGGTGAACAGGACGATAAAGTAGCAGGTTATTTTAAGCAATGCATAACATAAGCAGAATCAAAAGAGTGCGACCTCTCTTGTGGACCCGTGTACTCCTCAGGTTCATCTGTTGAGTCGATGATGATGATGCCGTTGCGGTGGGTGCTGGCGGCAGGGAAGGAGATCTGAGGCGGCGAAAGACGGTCAGGAGTCGTGGTTTTTTATTGGATAGTGATCTCGGGCACGAGTGGTTGATCTTCGCGGGCCGTGAATGGCCATGGAAAGGAGTATTGATGTCAATATGTTCGATCGAGAAGATTGGACGATGGTCTGGTTTGGTGGATGTTTCTGTCGATGGAGCACCTCAGGTGAGGTGGACGACGTCGCGGCAGGAGCAGGACAAACCACACAAAGTTCCCTTCGACACCTACCTATAACTGAAGTAATTCTATAAGGGCTTATTTGGCTTGCATGATTCTAAAAACGCAGGGATAGGAAAAACACCGGAATAGGATAGGAATGCACATGGTAAACAGAGCATTTGTAAACACAGGATTTCTATCAACTTGGGTGTTTGGTTTACAGGAATTGGAAGAGCTGAGGAATGCAAAGAAACATGGCCAAAATAAAGTGAAACCATATGAAAGCGTGTACACTTAGAATGTTATTATGCCACTAATGCACTTGGTCTTGTTTTCATGCATAGGATTTTGAAAAGTAGGTCCATGTGGATGTTTTGCTTCATTCCTTTCAACAAAATGCATGAATAATTGAATAGTAGAGTGCCATTGGAAAATTCCCTATTGCTATGTTTTTCCGTCGAACCAAAATAGCCCTAATGGATCGACATGAATGTATAGTAATAAGTGATGCAACAAGTGTACAACCTCTTTGCCGTGGCCATGTCGACCTCAGCATCATTGGGTTGGTCGCTGAAGCAATTGAGGCAGAGGTGGCTGTCGAAGGTGTGGAGGAAGATCTAAGGAATCTGTAGACGGCATCCAGAGCACTGCTCTGTTGTGATGGATCGTTCTGTCATTGGAGAAGCCCCGGTGAGCCGTAAGACGTCAAGGCTGAAGCAGCACAAGACAGCCATCGTCAATCTCAAGTGGGATTCTAATAGCATCTCCAATAGATGATGTAAAATAGATGTAAAATTTACATCACCAAAAACCACCTAACTACAACAGATGAGGTAAAAACTGTTGACTCTGAACTTAATGGTCGAAACTGAAATTTACTGTGGAATCTGAATGTTACTCCCGAAACTGAACGCAATGGTAGCAAAGAGGCACTTGACATGTAGTTTAGGGAGGGCCTGCAGTTCATCTTCAACCTGCACCCCCCTGAGCCGCCAGCCACCACCGGCCGAACCGCCGGCCCTAGCGCCGCCTCGCCGCCCCGAAACAACTCCCCACCGCCGGTCCGCCGCTGCCCCGGCCAGCCCTATAGGCCCTCCGTCCCCACCCTGAACCCTAAGATAGATAGTGGGGTACCTCTCCGGCGAGCCCCCATCCCCGCTGTGGGTGGTCCTTCCTTGACTCCGGCGAGCCCCCCCCCCACCCCCTGAAAATCGACTGACCCAAAAGTCGATTCAGTCGACTGAAGTGTAGCTAAATCAGAGCAGAGCAACAGCATGAGCGAGGGGGAGAGTAGCAGCAGCACGAGCGAGAGCCGGAGCAGCAGCAGCTGGGTGAGCGAGCGATCGAGCGAGAGCCGGAGCAGCAGTAGCAGCGCGAGCGAGAGCCGGAGCAGCAGCAGCTAGGCGAGCGAGCAATCGAGCGAGAGCCGGAGCACCTGCAGCGCGAGCGAGAGCCGGAGCAGCAGTAGCAGATCCGGCTGGTATGGACGCCGCCGCCGAAGGGGCCTTGTACTGGGGGAGAGCCGCCGTGGAGATGTTGCCCACGGCGCCGTCTTCAAGGTAGCCGCTCCATGGGGGTGCGGGATGGAGCACCGTCGGTGCCGGGAGGTCGAGCTAAGGAGAAGGTGCGATGCGATGAGTGTACAACCTCTTTGGTGGAGCCGAGTAGGCCTCGGCTTCGTCCGAGGAGTCGGTGAGGATGCTGCGGTTCCGGTGGAGCAGGTTAAGGCGGCGCTGTGGGGATGGATCAGCCGCGATGGACGTGGCTATCGTCGGAGCAGCTCCTTGGAGGTGGAGGACGGGGCGGCTGAACCGGCGGGACGACGGATCCTCATCCGGGGAGGTGGACGAGGGACGTCGAGCTGTTGCGGTGGACGACGTCGTCGGGGAAGAGGCTCCGGCTGGGCAGCGGTGAGGTGGTGGACGGAGGAGGGTGGGGTTTCGCGGCTGGAGCGGAGAGGTTATGGCGGCCTGGGATTTCGAATGGTGAAAAGGAGGCGATGGGAGGGGGTGAACCATGACTTAGGGACGCGCTTGTCCAAAATGTAGGGTGTGTTACAAAAGTACCCCCCGCCGATTTGAATTAGCGGCCCTTTCGGCTCAGGGTTAGAAGGGGGATTTCGCGTGTCGGGATTTGGCAGCTGGAGGGAGTTTTCGCGCGCGTTCTAATTTCGGGATAGCAAGGCGCGGGTTGTGAAGGCGCCAGTTTTGGGAGCAAGATATCTGAATTTTTGGGATATAACAAGGCGCGGGTTGAATTTTAGGGACAAGCCTAACGTGTAATATTGTACTTGTACGTACCAAATCAATTCGCACTTCCCTCAGCCAAAAAGAAAACGAAAAAAATAAAACTATTCACACCATACAAAGAGAGAGTCTTGCCCCATTTTACTATAAAAATGCTATTTAAAGCTACTCATACCAACAATTTAGTGCAATTAAATGCTATTCGGTAGTATGAATCCATGTTATGTCCAATTAAAGTTTTTCGCTTGCTGTATAATGCATGTAACCTACTCATACCAACATTTTAGTGCATTCCAAATGTCTATACTACCGCTGCAATTCGAACTGAATTTGAATTCATTTCTCTAATTCAATAAGAATCTACAATCATGATTGTTGCCAACTTCAACCATCATTCGTGTATTACCTTAATAACACACCACATGATTACTATAGAGATAGATATGAACTATGTGTACTACATGAACTCGAATTCTATTTTTTGAATACACTTGATGTTGATTCCAAATAATAGTACATTTGATGTACTAACTATATATTCATAATCTAAACCATGTTCCATACGTGTACACCGTGTTTATCACACATAGTATAGTGCCCCGCCCCCTACATTATGACAAGTATTTAGACCTGAGCTGCAAAAGCCACACATTAGCCCAAATTATGATCAATGTTCTATATGTTATACGTAGTACTAGCAAGATGCCCATGCGTTCCACAGAACATCAACATGATCAAGGGGAGGCCTAATTTGCAAATATGGAGAGGGCTGTGGGTATCTTTTTTCAAAATTGCCATAGTTTCCTTCCTATCCGTCAGATATAAATCGGACGGCCTATATTGCAGGATGGCACCATCATCAACAACTCCATTTTTTATAAGAGTAGAGATAAAATATATTATATGTGGTATAACATGTTCATAACCACACCATGTGTATCACCGTTATATATATTCACACATGCGTCGGTTTAAAACACTATGATAAATTCTTCAAATATCCGAATTCGCTTTTTATAATGAAGTATGATCTCTATTCGTCTTTTACACCCACACAATCCTCTTATCTTTGTAGCTAGCTAGCACTAACTTTCTCTCATGCATGCAGACGCTCGCATCCCTCTCACCCTCCCTCAGCATTCTCTAGCTCCATCGCGCAAATTTGTCTTTTCACTTTAGGTCGTTCACCCATGGTGTGTGTAGGCCCCCCAGCTCCTTCTTTACGGCACACATCGATCGATATGCCTCTCTAGCCAGGTGTGCCTAGCACAAAACACATGCTTCCCCTCTTCTCTTATCACCGTCCATGCCTCACTCCCACCACTCTTTTCATCGATCTCGTACTCGCACACTCCTCCCCCTCGATATAGTATGACTCTCGCACCACCTCCTAGATGCATCCCTCTCTCTCTATCCTTCTCCCCGTGCCTCATTTGCTTCTAACACACACATGCATGTATACCGATCGATCTCCCAACTGTTGGAAATATGCCCTAGAGGCAATAATAAAATGGTTATTATTATATTTCCTTGTTCATGATAATTGTCTATTGTTCATGCTATAATTGTGTTATCCGGAAATCGTAATACATGTGTGAATACATAGACCACAGCATGTCCCTAGTGAGCCTCTAGTTGACTAGCTCGTTGATCAACAGATAGTCATGGTTTCCTGACTATGGACATTGGATGTCATTGATAACGGGATCACATCATTAGGAGAATTATGTGATGGACAAGACCCAATCCTAAGCATAGCACAAGATCGTGTAGTTCGTTTGCTAGAGCTTTTCCAAATGTCAAGTATCATTTCCTTAGACCATGAGATTGTGCAACTCCCGGATACCATAGGAGTGCTTTGGGTGTGCCAAACTTCACAACGTAACTGGGTGGCTATAAAGGTGCACTACGTGTATCTCCGAAAGTGTCTGTTGGGTTGGCACGAATCGAGACTGGGATTTGTCACTCCGTATGACGGAGAGGTATCTCTGGGCCCCCTCGGTAATGCATCATCATAATGAGCTCAATGTGACCAAGTGTTTGGTCACAGGATCATGCATTACGGTACGAGTAAAGTGACTTGCCAGTAACGAGATTGAACAAGGTATTGGGATACCGACGATCGAATCTCGGGCAAGTAACGTACCGATTGACAAAGGGAATTGTATACGGGATTGATTGAATCCTCGACATCGTGGTTCATCCGATGAGATCATCGTGGAACATGTGGGAGCCAACATGGGTATCCAGATCCCGCTGTTGGTTATTGACCGGAGAGTCGTCTCGGTCATGTCTGCATGTCTCCCGAACCCGTAGGGTCTACACACTTAAGGTTCGGTGACGCTAGAGTTGTAGAGATATTAGTATGCGGTTAACCGAAATTTGTTCGGAGTCCCGGATGAGACCCCGGACGTCACGAGGAGTTCCGGAATGGTCCGGAGGTAAAGATTTATATATGGGAAGTCCTATTTTGGCCACCGGAAAATGTTCAGGATTTTTTGGTATTGTATCGGGAAGGTTCTAGAAGGTTCCGAAGTGGGGCCCACCTGCATGGGGGGACCCACATGGACGTGGGTAGTGGGGGCAAGGCCCCACACCCCTGGTTAAGGCGCACCAAGATCCCACCTTAGAAGGAATAAGATCATATCCCGAAGGGATAAGATCAAGATCCCTAAAAAGGGGGATAACAATCGGTGGGGAAGGGAAATGATGGGATTTCTTTCCCCCACCTTTGCCAATGCCCCAATGGACTTGGAGGGCAAGAAACCAGCCCCCTCCACCCCTATATATAGTGGGGAGGCGCATGGGAGCAGCACCCTAAGCCCCTGGCGCCTCCGTCACCCTCCCGTGACACCTCTCCCTCTCGCTGAGCTTGGCGAAGCCCTGCCGAGATCCCCGCTGCTTCCACCACCACGCCGTCGTGCTGCTGGATCTCCATCAACCTCTCCCTCCCCTTGCTGGATCAAGAAGGAGGAGACGTCTTCCCCAACCGTACGTGTGTTGAATGCGGAGGTGCCGTCCGTTCGGCGCTCGGTCATCGGTGATTTGGATCACGACGAGTACGACTCCATCAACCCCGTTCACTTGAAGCATCCTGTTTGGAGCATCTGGAAGGAACGAAATAATAAAGTCTTCAGAAGAATAGCACCCACAAAAACATCCTGGATCTCAAGACTAAAAGAGGACCTATCTCTCCTAACTCATAGGGTGGGAGATAAACACATCTCCTTTCTAACCTCCTTTGTAGCTACCCTTTGATCTGTTACTTTCCCACCCCCCCAACCATCCCCAAAGGGGATGGCATGTACAGCTCCATATGTAAAACCCCTCATTTATTAATTTAATTACACAGTAGGAGGCTCTCCTACTGTTTCAGGTGTCAAAAAAAAAACCCCCGTTCACTTGAACGCTTCCGCTCGTGATCTACAAGGGTATGTAGATGCACTCTTTTCCCTCTCGTTGCTAGAAGACTCCATAGATTGTTCTTGGTGATGCGTAGAATTTTTTTAATTTCTGCAACGATCTCCAACACCAACATATACCTAGGTCGACTTTAACTATTCCCCCCCATCGATCGACGTACCTCACAAGTTATGTCTCTCCTTTCTCTGATAAAGGGCGATTGATCTTCCTATGTAGTTATGTCTGCTTACCACAGCCATATCGCCCCCCCTCTCATCATTCGTGCATGCCTCCTGACCCGTCTCTCACATGCACGTGCACAGACAGGCAGCCATCCCCTCTCTTATTGATATTGCAGGTGTGCCCTCTGGTTGTCTGGCAAGCCTATCCCACCATTTGTTAGAAGCAACTCCACTACCACCCCCTCCAACACTCTAGCTCTGTCTCTCTCCCAACCTTATTCCTCTCCTACACATATGCATGGATGCCGATCGATCTCCCTTAATACATGAGGTAGATCGATCTCCCTTAATACATGAGGTAGGCCTCTCTCCTCCTCCACACATATACCAGCCATTGTACCTCTATAGTTAATTAGGACTCCCTCCCCCCTCCCACCACACACCAATAGTCGAGCGCTGTGGGTAGGTATCCATGCCACAGAGACAAACTGCACCTGTCCCCTCTCACGTTCCAGTAGGCCAGCCACTCTATATCTTTGACGTGGGCACACACAAATTCGATCGCACTCTTTATCGATCGCGCGCACACACACACACATCATCCCTCTCTTCGATTCTATGGACACCTCAAGCCGATGATACCTCCACTCTCTTCTCGTGGATCGCCCCCTCTATATATATGATATATCCAGGACTCTATTTCACACACATTGCATATGTTACATTTTTTGATTGACCCCCCCCCCAAAAAAACTCTCACGAACCCACACACTATACCTCTCTACGTTCGTATCTCTCTCACACAACCCCACGTAGGTGGTGTATGTATACAAGAAGAGAATAGGTGCACCATGCACGTACTCATGCTTCGTGCCCAGCCACACCCGTGCGGGTACACGGTGGAGCTCGTTTCTGTACGAAAATGGCAGCCCACGTGCTAATTTGAACGCGTGTAGCGGTTGTTTACCTACGAAGGTCGTGTACCACGCGTGCACGAAACAAAGTTCGACTTGATGCGTTGGCACGTTATTTTTAAATAAAGTTATATTGCTCAATGCACGTACACAGAATATAAAACGATTTTTATGGAGAAAAAGGTAGTCCGCTCCACTATATACAATGGAGCCTGCCTGCCTGGTTTGTCTCTCTTCAGAGTATCTCACACAAGGCTACGGTGGCCTCTCTCATTCTCTCTCACCGTTGGTCACTGATCCGGCCGCATCCCGTCCGCTGGCGGAAAGGGAGGGCGTGCATCGTTCCTACGTTCGACGGTGCCGAGGCAGCACGTCCCGATCTACGGTACACGCTGTTCTCTCTGACCAAGCTCCGGCGTGGTAGGGCCTACGCCACCTGCTCGCTGCCGCAGTACGGGTAGATTTTGCCTGCCGCCGCTCACCTAGTTACATCCCGACGACCTCCAGATATCCCCTCCGGCCTTGCTCCACTGCCCGTCTTCCCACGTCGCTGCATGTGGATCTTCCATAGTTCTTTGCCCAAAACGTAGCTCGTTCGGCGTACTTTCCATATTGCAATCTCGTCCTCACACCGTTTTAGACAAACACAACTGTGTTGTTATCTTCCCTTAGGACAAGGAATATGCTTCTTTTTTGTCGTCGCATGTGTCATCAACTGTTATTGGCCAGTAATTGTTTCCTTTCTACCTCTTTTTTGCAAACAGGGCTATCCATTTCACCTCGTTGCTATTGCGACCTTTTGGTGAACTGCACAAATCACTTTTTTCTTAAGAGTGTTTTGTGCAGTTCTACCAAAATGTCACACAGGCAACATCTCTACATTTCAGTGCGACTGCACAAAGGGAGATTGGTTTTGCTCTATCCTCCTCATCCAACTCCGAGCCTAATCTTCTCCAACTAGTTAGTCTTAAGAGAGACTGCAAAGGTGACCGGCTTCTATTTGTGTGTTTATTGTTTCATCAGCAGTCCTCTATTATCATAATCACACTTAATATCTTTGGAACAGGGACGCTCAGCTCTATTTTAGTGGAACTGCACAAAATGATCGGAATGTTGCATGCTCCAGACAGCTACTTTTTTCCCAACATGCCTTGTTAATTTAGACAGAGCTGGGGGACGTTGCTGCCAATGAAAGCATGGATCAATTTTAATTTAACACCTTCTCAGAACTTTGTCTTCAGTTGTGATGTAAATATTAGCTCTGATTAGCAAGGAAGTTAGTTTTTTATTGTTTCCGAAAGAGCATCGATGGCAAGACACACGAAACAAAAGCTGAAAGCTCACACCATTGTACAATTTCATGTCGCTGGAAAATTATTTGTGTAGTACATCAATTATGTAAACAAATGATGGAAGCTTGATAGCATAGCCAGAAGCCTCTTCAGCATCCGGGTCCATGTGCCATGCACAAAATTATACTCCTTCGTTCCTAAATATTTGTCTTTTTACAAATTTCAAATGGGCATATTTTAGAGTGTAGATTCACTCATTTTGCTTCATATGTGTACTCCCTCTATTCCTAAATATTTGTTTTTCTAGAGATTTCAACAAGTGACTACATACAGAGCAAAATGAGTGAATCTACACTCTAAAATATGTCTATATACATCCGTATGTAGTAGTCCATTTGAATCTCTAAAAAGACAAATATTTGAGTAGTCACTCGTTGAAATCTCTAGAAAGACAAATACTCCGGAGTATATTTAAGAACCGAGGGGGTAGTGCACAGCCGCATGGGAGACTCAGACCGGTCGTTGCGCCGCATTAATAGTGAGTAATGAGCAGTCAAATCATAAGCCCCACCTTTCCCACTGTAAGTTGCTCGGAAGAAGCAACCATCAATACGCTCTTCTTTGAATCCGCTCATACAACTCCACCCGTCACTGTTTATAGAGCGCGCTTCAGAAAAAGAGAAAATCTCTGGGACCAAGGCGACTAACGATCGGCCTGAAAAATAGCATTGGTAGTTATAGCATGGCGTCTATTACTAGAGGAAATAATGCGTACACACATGCATGCAGTGCTTCCATCCCCGGTACACGCATGCATGCACGTACTCCACTCCGTAGTACTACATCGAGAGAAAATTGCGGTTACCACGCCCTAATTAATTGAGCATTAAACCAAACGTGTCTAAAGTCTCTCTGGTGGTGGAAGTGCATTGAGAGAAATGCATCATAATGAAGCGCGCCCTGTAAACTGTGACGGAGGGAGGAGTAGTATGAAGGTGCAAAACCAAGTACGCGTATGGCCAGTCGGTCAACGCACCTCCTCTTGGCATATCACTGACATGTGGGACTGGAGTGTGAGCAAACCGATCTCAATTGACGGCAAAATGGCCAACCCGCTGTTCCTTGAGAGAGACGAGGAGCGAGAACACACAGACGGGCTCGCACGGATGCCAAGATATATTCGAGCATGGTTGATCGATATCATCATTACATGTTGGGCTGGCGTTTTCCGCCCTTCTCCGGAATAAATGTGTACTTATCAGAGATTTAAAAAAATAAGAGTACAGAGGCTCCACCATGCGGTTCTAGTAGTAGTACTACTCGTACTACTAAACCTTGCGCTCGGCTCTTCGCCTATTCGTGAAGTCGAACAATGATGGTACTCCGCATGTTCGGTGCTACAGTGTATGCCTCTGGCAATCTGACACCGAATGAACTGATGCATGTCCACCGCCTGGGCGAGGGTACGTTGCATTAGTCAAAAGGCGTAAGTGAGCTTCACCTTGTCCTGCAAGCTTCTCCTCGTTCTGCGAGTTGACGGGACACACCAACAAGTAGTGCTAGTCCATACTCCCTCCTTTCCGGTTAATATGTCTTAATCTTCTTTGCGGGTAAATGAAAGAGCTTTATTCATATATAAGCATTCTTAGGACGATCAGCCAAGACACTGGTCACTAGGAAGCAAGGTACCCCGCAAAAAAAAGAAGTAGGAAGCGAGGTGTTTCATCAAGCCAGCTCTCGGCCACATTCAAAGTGCAGCAAGCATGGTTCGCACAAAGATGCACCGCAAGGTTTGCTGACCTGTTTACACGTTGAATAACAAAAAAGAGGAAATATTACCAAGCGCTCCTATTTGTAACAGGATATGAGCCAGAATTAAGCGAGAATTGTGACGAGTGTTCCATGCAATAAACTTCCATTATCACATGCGAGACCCTCGAAGAGAACCAAATGTGTTGAAGATTGCTTTATCACATTTTAAAAATATAATAAGAGTGTAGACGCTCCTCCATCCGGTTCCTAGTACTACCTCTATAGACTATAGTAGTAGTACTAGTACTAGTAAACTTTGCGCTTGGTTGTTCGCCTCTTCGGGAAGTGCAACAATAATAGTACTACTAGTATACTGTATGCTTCTGGCAATCTGACACCGAATTAACTATTGCACGTCCACCGCCTGAGCGAAGGACAACTTGCATTAGTCAAAAGTTTCTCCTTGTCCTGCGAGCCACCGCGCGCAAGCTTCTCCCGTCCTGCAAGCTTCTCCTGTTCGGCAAGTTACCGGGACACAGCAAAGTAATGCTAGTCCATACTGCCTCCTCTCCGATTAATATGGCTTAATTTCAAACGAGATAAATACACTGTCTGTCACTGTATATTTGTAAAAATACGGTCAGTGAACTTCATAATACGCTCATTGTGCTCAATATAAGCATTTTCCGGTGTTTATACGGTCACTAGCTCACCCTGGCTGAGTATGTGTGTGCATGCACGTGTAGGTTGAGCACTTGAGCGTGACCGTGTGTGTTCTGTCGTGTGCTCGGACATGCATGCATTAGGGCGTCGCGCGCGTTTTTGCGTCCATGTGTACGTGTGACTGTTGCATACACATAGGGGAGTACGTGTAGGGGGCACTAAAGGAGCAGTCAAATCACACAGTAAGTTAGTCGGAAGAAGCAACCATCATTTCACTCTTCAATGACACGTACGCAATATAAAATGGTTGATATGGAGAGAAAAAGAAAACCACTATATATACACTAGCAGGAGCCTAAGCTACAAGCCTGCTTGCTTGGGTTGCTCTCTTCACAAGCATAGAACGGCGGTGGCCACACACCGCTGGTCACATATCCGGCCTGATCCCGCAGCTGGGGGAAGGGAACAATGTTCTGCGTAGATGCGGTCGACATCAACGAGGGAGAAAATCCACAGTCGGTGCGTCCCAATTGGGGGTCACCGCGGTATGGGCCGATGCCGCGTCCCAACCGCCCTTCTAGCTACAGCCCGACGTCCCAGGTAGTCCATCTTCCTTTTGGAGCTGGCTTGCTCCACTGCCGCCGCTCCCCACGTAGCTCCATCTCCATGTCGATCTTTCTCTACTTCTACCGGCTTCTACTTGTGATGAGTTTATGTCTCATGAACTAGTGCCAGTACTATTATTCTAATCACACTTCTTCAATATCTTTGCCATCATGGATGCTCAGCTCGATTTTAATGGAACCGCACAAAAGCATTGTATGATCCGAGGGTGCCAGCCGTCTTTCCTTCGACAGGTTCTACCTGGCGAGGAAAATTAAATCCTGTTTAGGGACCCCATCGGTAGTTTTTCTTTCATACACGCTCTCACAACTTTTGTCTTTAGTTGTGAAGTTAATATTGGCTATGATCTGTGAATCATTGAGATGCATCAGCATGCGTGTTAGTTTTCCTTTGTATTTGATGGAATGTTGTAACGGGGCAACCTTGGAGTAGGAATGAAAATAGAGTGGAAAGTTTCCGTTTTTCCGGAGAAAAATGGAAACGGAGAGAAACCAACGTTTCATTTCATTGGATCGCGCCATCGAGCAAAACCAATGTTTAAATCACATCTGTCGCGTTCGTGTCTCACCCTCCTCCACGGATCGACCCCACACGGTCGCTCGGCATGCCACTCACCGCAAACCGAGTATATGATAACTTTCCCGCCTGCTTGTCGATGGATCGCACCATGGAGTACTAGTACTACTGGAAGAGATTGACGAGTTGGCTGAGGACAGCTAGCTGTAGCACGGACTCCCAAGAACTTTTTACATGCATGTTGTGGCCGGCTATTGCGACCTTTGAACGCAGAGCAGTCGCGTGCACCAGGAAGCGGCGCGGGCGACGCTCTCTCGGCCGGTGCGCCGCTTCAATGCTGGCGCCAGTGAGAGGTCGCGTCCGCTCTGGCCGGGCATGAATGCGGCACTGACCGTTTCGGGCGGGAAGCACGCGCGGGTGATGAAGAGGGTTCGAGTTGGTCAGGAGCGGCCGTGGCAGCGGTCCGGACGCCCGCAAACAAGAGATGTTGTACGTTAATATTGCCGCGTATATAATGTGCCAGTTGGACAAATATGATTGGAGATGGAGATAGAAATGGAATTTTACGTAAACACGGATATGCATGTCTATGTCTATGTGTGTGTGCGCGACGACTCTCGCGACCTGGAAGCGGGGGCGTGTTTTTGATCGAGTTTTCTTTCTTGGTACGTTAAAAAATTGTCCGCCAGTTTTCGTTTCTTTTTTCCGGGAACGCGCGTATTCTATTTAAAACCAGTGCGATGGAGAGATTGTTTTACTCCATTATAGCCTCTTGTTTGATAGAGTTTCTCCCGTCTCACTCTCTCACCCTCTCCATATCAAAACAAGATGACAGTGTCCACACTATCTCTCTCCTCACCAGTGGTCACAGATCCGACCGAATCCGTCCGCTGCGGGAGGTGAGGAGGTGCAGCGTTGACGTTGTCGCCGTCGGTGATGGAGGAAGCCGATGCGCACCGTCCTCTTAGAGCCAGCGCTGGCACGGACGAAGGTCCTCCGCGCCCTTGTTCGCTGCCGTCGTGTGGGCAGATCCCGCCCGCCCGCCTAAGCGACATCTCGCCCACCTGAGGTATAACTTCTTGTATTGGTCCAGCTCCCCAGGTCGCTGCATGCGGGTTTTCTTCTATGCGACTACTCCCCAGCTCCCCTATGCTCCTATTGCTACTGCTAATCTAATACTATCACTGGTTAAATGAAGAAATGCTTTTTTCTCGGGTATCCTGGTTTAGTTCCCATCAAGATAATCATGATGCTTCTGTTTGTTGGTGTACTTTTCATAATTCTTATTGACAATTGAGATGTCGTTGTTAATCTTGTAAAACAAAGTAACAACACTATATCCCTTTTTTATATTTTTGGAAACAGCGATGCGTATCTCCATACCCGGGCATGTCTTCCTCAATTTTTGTGGAACTAGACAAAATTGGATGGCCATTGTTGTTCCGCCTCACTGTCCTCTGCCACGTGGTTCTTCCTTCCTCGAGCATGACTACTAAGAAGAAACAGACCACAGTGAGGATTTGTCGAACTTCATAGGTGCCTCACCCAAACTTGATGCCAAATGGATGATGCATCACCACGATGACCTATTGATGCTCATGGTTGCGCCTCATGGTTGCGTCGGCTGGTGAAGCTGATCGATTTTCAATGAAAAACAAGCTGTCTTCCATCAGTGCTCTTTGCTTGTTAGTTGTTACCCACAAAGATGATATCCTTCGTCAGTTCACCTTGGTTGCGTTGGAGACGCAGTCGTCTTTCATGTTGGTGCAATTTTATCACACAATTGGCTATGAACCAATTGTTTCCTCGAAGAAGGATCGACGTTGGTACTAAGAGCATAAGTTTTGTATTGATTTCTAAGCCTTCTCACAACTTTGTCTACAACTCCCCTGTAATTTTATTTGTCCAGCTATTAACTTTGATTAAAAAAATGGTGTGGACTAAAACCCCGGATGGACGTAGTAGCCCTCCATTTTTATTTACTCCGCATATTAGAATTGTCTGAAGTCAAACTTTGTAAAGTTTGACCAAGTTTAGGCCGAACAGAACAAACCATAATTATTAGAGAGGGCAAACTGTACATACTCTCAAACCTTTCCGATAATTGAAATTAAAATTCTTTATTTGTACACACTCTCACACGTTTCCGATAATTTGGCGCATGTGTGGTTGTTCACTTAAGGGAGGGTAGTGTACCGCACGTGAAGGACAGGAAGTGCGACCAGGACGTGTGGATCGTTAGTTCATCGGCAGTACTCCCTCCATTCCTAAATATAATTGTCTTTCAAGTGGTTTGCAATGGACTACCACATACGGATGTATATAGACATTTTTTACAGTGTAGATTCACTCATTTTGCTCTGTATGTAGTCATTTGTTGAAATCTCTAGAAAGACAAATATTTAGGAATAGACGGAGTAGTAGTTTTCTTCACTGGTACGTTAAATAAAGAGTTTTGTTTCGTACTTACACAATTTAAAACGATTGTTATGGAGAGAATAAGAAAACCACTCCACTATATATTAGTCGTATACACGAGTAATATATGGACGCAACTTCATTGACTTTAGTGCACCTACCTTTGGGTTTATGACAGGTGGGCCCAAAATGTGGCTGGCCCACCTGTCATACATCCAAAAGCAGGTGCAGGTAAGGCACCGGAGCTCAGTCCGTAGTACAGAATATATATAAGCCGGAGCCTCAGCGCTTGTTCGCTAGGGTTTGCACTCTCCACACTCTCGCCGCACTACATATATATATATATACACGCTGGAGGCTCAGCATTCCTTTGCTAGGGTTCGCTATATTCACTATCTCTCACCCTCTTCACCAGATCTAAACAAGACTGTGTTGTGGCCTCTGTCTCTCTCACCCCCTCACAGACAGCTGGCGAAGGAGGAGTCCGGATCCCGTCGCACTGGGAAGGGGAGGAGGTGCAGCGTTCACTCTATCGCCTTCGGCGAGGGAGGCAATCCACTGCCGGCTCCGCTTTTCTCTTTCACCCAGCGCCTGTGCGGGAGGGCCACCGACCCCTTCTTCCTCGCTGTCGTACATAGTGTGGGCATATCCGACCTCCCGCCGCACGCCTTGCCACATCCCGACGACCCTAAGGTATAAGTTTCTTTGAAACCGTCATTGGTCTAGCTGCATGCTGATCTTTTTTGATTCTGTAGTCGAATCTAGGTCTTGGTTCAAAGAGGAAAGAAGGGTGCGGTGGGGTGGAGCATGAATCTAGGACGTGGTTCAATGAGGAAAGGAGGGAGGGAAAGTAGTATAGACTAGCTATCCAGCCGCTTTGTTGGTCGAAAAGGGAAAAAGGGGGTAACCCAGTACACACATCTGTAAGGAACCAAACTCTTTGTTGAAAAGGGAAAGAAACTGGGGGGTCGGGTAGTTTGTGCAGGACTAGATTTGCTGCCCTCACATCGGAAAAAGTTTCAAAGAGAACAAATATGGGACCAACGCAGATATGCTGCTTGGCTACATACTCTGCATCACCCATTTATACGTGTGGACGCACATGGTGCTGGCATGTCCCATGTCCCATCCACATGATCGTGCAGTGTGTTTTGAGATGTTGTGCTACTTGTATTGGTACTGTTTTAAATAAATGTTGAATTGAAGCTATTGTATTGCTCTCTTTTCCCATTAAGTAGGGAACAAAAATGGTACCAACCCAGACATGATGCTTGTTGCTTTGTTACAACAAACTCTGCATCACCCCCTTTATAAGTAGATGGAAGCACATGGTGTTGTTGCGCCCACTCGCCCCTCGAACTGTTTATGCTTTTTCTTAATCTAATGCTGATGGTAAAATTAAGCAATGCCACTCTCAGAATTAACTACTGGACTATTTTAAGAGAATTTCTCTGTTAATATGAATCAATGCAACCGTTTTAGAAATTCTACTGTCCTATACTTTGTTTTCCATCCAGATAAGGTAGATGCTTCTTTTTGTGGCCGCATGTTTCATCCTCCTTTATTGGCAGCAATTGTTTCCTTTTTTGCCTCTGTTAAATCAGGGATATCTATTCAACTTGTTGCTATCTATTCAACTTGTTGCTATAGCAAACTTAAATGTCACACCGGTGACTTTACTTGATTCCAGAGTAACTGCACAAAACGAGATTGGATTTCCTATTCGTGTTGGCAGATTCGTACGTGATCTTGTGTGCGTCATGATAGGTTGGTACTTGCCTTCATCCACATGATCGTGCAGTGTGTTTTGAGATGCTGTGCTACTTGTATTGGTACTGTTTTAAATAAATGTTGAATTGAAGCTATTGTATTGCTATCTTTTCCCATTAAGTAGTGAACAAAAATGGGACCAACCCAGACATTATGCTTGTTGCTTTGTTACAACAAACTCTGCATCACCCCCTTTATAAGTAGATGGAAGCACATGTTGTTGTTGCGCCCACTCTCCCCTGGAACTGTTTATGCTTTTTGTTAATCTAATGCCGCTGGTAAAATTAAGCAATGCCACTCTCAGAATTAACTACTGAATCTTATTTGAAAACTGCAACACTTGTTAGGGATTGGCGGGATTACCATTATTGTGGCCGCATGTTTCATCCTCCTTTATTGGCCAGTAATTGATTCCTTTTTTGCCTCTGTTAAAACAGGGATATCTATTCAACTTGTTGCTATTGCGACATTTTGCTTCGCTTAATTTTGGTGGAACTGCACAAAATGAGACCGGATTTCCATATATGTGTTGAGATCTCTCTGAGGTCTTCCTCACGAGTTGTTTCAAATCTTGGTCTTGAAAGGTCAGTACCGACTTTCCTCAGAATTAACTACTGAATCTTAGTTCAAAACTTCAACACTTGTTAGGGATCGGCGGGAGTACCATTTCTGTTAGGGATTGGCCGGAGTACATGTTTAAGAAATGTATTGTTCAGATAATGTCTTTGTTATTATATATCAGTTACAGTGTTTGATAAATGGTACTATCCTGCTTTGTAGTTCTTTCTACATGTTTAACCAAGGTATTGTTAAGATAATGTCTCTGTTAAAATGAATCAGTCGCATTGTTTTAGGAATTATACTTTTCTGCTTTGTCGTTCTTTATACATGCTGAAACAAGGCATTGTTAAGATAATGTCTCAGTTAATATGAATGAATCACACTGATTGAGAATTGCTACTCTCCTGATTTGTTTCCCATTAAGACAAGGTAGATCAGTAGATGTTTTTCTTCTGGAGTACAAGTCATCAACCGTTATTTCTTAGTAATTGTTTCCCTTATACCTTTTGTTGCTTACAGGGATATCAAAATTAAAGCTCGGTTTTATTCCGACTTTGATTTTAGTTGAACTGCACAAAAGGAGCCAATGTGTCCAAGGCAAACTGCTGCATTAGTGGGTCCAGTTGGTCTTACCACTTTGCAGAAAGAAGCAGTCACTGTTTGCGCTACATTACACAAGGAATGATCGAGAAGCTTTACAGAGTATTAGTAGACGCTGATGACATGACTAGTCTGCAGAGAGCACATAGGAAACTCTACAACACGTGAAGTGCACTGAGCAAAAAGTTCCCAAACAAGTACAGGAAGCCAGGACAGGACTCCAAATCTGTCAATGTCATTCTAAGCAACAATGATGGGGCATCTAGGTATGGTAATCTATTTACCGTACTTTCAGTCTGTTAGTCCACCGATTGGTGGGTTGACACTGGGGCCAATATTCATGTGTGTGCTGCTATGTCTTTGTTTTCTTGCAGCATATAAATACGTTATCCACAGGGATGCCCAACTTGATTTTAGTGGAACTGCACAAAATGTCCAGATGGTTTGTGTCCTCCATAATACTTCATCATGCACAATACATCGAATGGTTCTCTAATCATTCGTCGTCACCTTGAGCCACCGGACTATATGTTTGAATGGTGCTGCCAGCGTCGGCCATTAAGAAGGGTAAGAAGAAAGACAAAAAGAGAGATGGCTGCTTTACTTGTGGTTCGGAGGAACACTGGGCAAACAAGTGCCCAAACAAGTACCAAGAAGCCAGGACAGGACTCCAAGTCTGTCAATGTCACTCTAAGCAATAATGATGGGGCATCTGGGTATGGTAATCTGTTTACCGTACTTTCAGTTTGTTAGTCCATCGATTGGTGGGTTGACACTGGGGCCAATATTCATGTATGTGCTGATGTGTCTTTGTTTTCTGGCAGCATATAAATACGAAATCCACAGGGATGCTCAGCTTGATTTTAGTGGAACTGCACAAAATGTTCAGATGGTTCGTGTCCTCCAGAATAATACTTCATCATGCACAATACATCGAATGGTTCTCTAATCATTCGTCGTCACCTTGAGCCACCGGACTGTCAGATGACAAACTGATGACAAACCCTGCCCGTTCCACAATCATAGGCATTACATATTTTGAATGGGAAAAGCTTGTGAAAGTTGACATTAGTTTAATATATTGGAATCGGAAAACCTTGTCAATTTTTGCTCATTGATGTTAGCCAGAAGACATGCATTTGATATTTTTGTGTGGGACACCCTTTGTTGTGAGCAATGTCGATCGTTTTTTCCTATTCCTGTCTTCAGTTCAGAAGAAAATATTTGGGATAATTAGATTTATGCCCCTAGTTGTGCCCCACTCGGCTGTTTTACCCCTAATTTCCAAAAGTCACCGCTTCTGTCCAAGTCACTTCGCTCCTCTTATGCTTTTGCCCTTTGACCGTTTGACCATCAGTTTGAAAACTTCATAACTACTTCATACTAAATCAGAAAAATGCAAATAAGATACCAAAATGTTCGGAAAAACATCACCTATATGTCAGTGTCATTTGCATTCATGAAAAAAGTGTTTGAAAGTGCCCATCCGAGTTTTAGCTCTTATGCTACCACCATCAATAGTAAAATCTAGAAAATCCAAAAATTCAAAAACAAATTTGGTGGCAAAGAATGACAAATGTTTGAAGTGCTTGCCAAGTTTCATCAGGGAATGAGCTTTGTGGGTGCCTCAGCAAAAAAACAATCAGCACTCCAAAATAGATTATTTTTTTGCCATGACTTCCACGAATGTCGTTCCCTGATGAAACTTGAAAATCACTTAGAACATTTGTCGTTCTTCGCCACCATATTTTTTTTGATTTTTTTTGAATTTTTTTAGATTTTACTATTCATGGTGGTGTCAAAAGAGCTAAAACTTGGATGTGCACTTTCCAACACTCTTTTCATAAATGCAAATGACACTGACATATAGGTGATGTTTTTCTGAACATTTTGGTATCTTATTTGCATTTTTCTGATTTAGTATGAATTAGTTATGAAGTTTTCAAACTGATGGTCAAACGGTCAAAGGGCAAAAGCGTAAGAGGAGCAAAGTGACTTGGACAGAACCGGTGACTTTTGGAAATTAGGGGTAAAACAGACGAGTGGGACACAACTAGGGGCATAAATCTAATTATCCCAAAATATTTACTCTGCTGAGATGCATAGTCACATGAATGTTGACTTATGTAAGATATTTTAAGAGTTTGTTCTGAATATTGTCTATGTAATGCCAGGCCTTGTGTTTGATTGCAAAGTTGAGCTTGGAATGTTTTGGCATGCGGCATCACGAGCTGTTCACCGTGCCTCCTGAGAATAATGCTTCGTATTGTTTTGCATGTCGATCTAATGCCAGTGATTTGCTTGTTAGGAAGATCATCCTCTTTTGTTGTTTCCGTGCTTAAGAAGTTCATCGTCTTATGTTTCATTCATAGCCTATACGACAAGTCGGGTAGGTTAGACGTGAAACCATATGATCTTCCGACCAACTCATCATCTTAGGCCATGATTGGATCGTCGTTTTCCAACCAAAACCGCTTGTAAAACTGACGCTTGTAAATAAAAGCAGATGGTCTCGGGCAAAGTGCTTGGTTGGTCGATTTCGACTAGTAAAATATACACCGGTCTCTCAAATTACACGCGTAACCCGCCGGTTTTACTTACAGACCTCAGGCCCTCGGTTTCATTACGCCTGTATTTTACGCGTTGTTTCCGATGACGAGTAAATTACACTTGTATCTTAATACAGGTGTGAAATAAACCAGAGCTCCCAAGCGCGGCCTTACCGTTTCATGCCGTCTCAGTCTCTCGAAGGTGCTCATAGGTGTCCGATGATCCTGGCTTCCTGAATGAGCAGCGGGCGCTGTATCAGACCATCTGTAGGGCCCGCGAGGCCATCTTTGTCATCCTTCGAGTTGTTGCGCTCGCCGTGGCGCCGAGCATTGTTAACATGGTCAATGAACATGAGGATTCAGGAGATGACTTTATTTTGACTGGTTGACAGTAGGGACCCACTAGGGCCATAGCCGTACGTACGCAAGGGCCTCTTTATTATGTACAACTATTTTTTTGCTTCCTCCTGGTTTCCTGACATCAAGGTCCCACACCATTGTCAACCTATGTAGTCAATATAAACGAGAGAATTGCACAAGGTGCGGTCGACAGCTGGGACCAAGCAGCTCGAGCAGTATTTGTGTTTTTGAGGCGTGAGCACTGCAGAGTTTTTCTTGGCGATGTTTTTGTTGTTGTTCAGAGGAGAGCAGGGTATTAACTGGGCGGGCTATGGCCCGTCTAGCCCAGGACAGATATCCAGCCCAGATATTAATTTTTTTCAAGATGAAAATGGCTAGCCCAGCTATACGTGTTTTTGAGGAATACCCAGGCAAGGTCAACTTGTTATTCTCCGCCCTGCTGGGCTGCAAATCTTTCCTAGGAGGGATGCATTAGGCTTAACAGGAAAATGGGCTTTAAAAAATAATAAATGGGATGTAATTATAAAAACTTGGCAGTAACTATAAAAAATGCACTAAGCACGAAATTAGTTTATAAAATATTATTTATGGATTTTGACAATCTTAATATTTAATTGTTGCGCGTGCAATGTTTCATTAGATTTTTACGTAATACAAATTTATATTTAATCTGACTAGAAATTTCGGGATAAAAATATTTCGGATCCCATCAAAATGTGGGAAATTTTATTGAATTCTGTCTTGAACGGTTGGTTGAAATTATTAATCATTGTCCTAGCTAGAAAATGGGATGTACTTTTAACAAACTGTAAATGGGCTGTAGTAAATTCCATTAGAATTCAAAAATCAGCTGTACATTCTTACAAATCGCAAATGGGCTATAAGTTCTCTGCCACACACTTGTGGGCCTATTAAGTTGACGCGTCCCCTAAAAAAAGAAGTTGACGCGTATGCAAGGCTTTGTCAACTTATTATAGTCAACACACGATTCTAGCAGGATGTCGTGCTTCTTTTTCAATCTCGGATATTCTAGCTTCACCCGCCCAAAAAATGATTCCTCTCCCTGACATCTGGGGCGCACCGTTTCGGAAGCTGACCTGTTGTCCTACTAAGTTGACGCGTACCAAGGGCTTTGTCAACTTAGTCAATATGAACAATTCTAGCTGCAGTGACCGTACGATGTCCATCAAACAGCCGTAGTGCTTCTCCAACCTCTGGTCTTCTTGCTCCAGCCGCCCAAAGCAGCGCCGGTCGTGCCGCCTGCTCCTGCCTCCCGTGACCGGCTATGCTGCCGCGGAGGCCTCACCGCCCCCTACTACTCCCACCGCTGGCCAGGCGATCCCTCCACTCACCCACACCCCTTGTTATTCAGCGACAACGGCAGCCTCACACCGCAGCTGAACCAGTGAACCCTCGTACTCCTCTCCACACGGGCTTCCACTGCCGCGTCTTCCCCGGCTCCGCGTTGTCCCCTTCCTAGGCCTCGCTGCTCGCCGTCATCCACCGCCCTGGTGCTCTCGGCGCGGCATGGTCAACATGGTCAACGAACAACTTCCATCGGAAGAGTACTGTACGTGGAGAGGTTGACAGCTGAGTCCACGGCAGCCGCAAGGAAGTGCCTCCTTATTATGCGGAAAATAATTATTCCTCCACCTGACTGTAGGGACCCACCGGATGGGCCACCGTATTTGGCAAAAAAACGTTTCCCCCCTGACTGCTGGGACCCACCGGACGGGCCACCGTATTTCGCGAAAAAAACGTTCACCCCGCTGTCAGCTCGGACCCACCGGAAGTGCCTCCTTATTACGCACAAAAAATGAATACTCCCCCAGCTAGTTGGGACCCACCTTCGTGGGAGGCTGACTTGTGGGCCTACTAAGTTGACGGGGATGGAGTGCTTTGTCAACTTAGTCAATATGAACGATTCTAGCTCCAGTGACCGTACGATGTCCATCCAACGGCCGGTTGCTCGAGCCGCCCAAAGCAGCGCCGGTCGTGCCACATGCTCCTGCCTCCCATGGCTGGTTGTGCTACCGCGGAGGCCTCACCGCCCCCTACTATTCCCACCACTGGCCAGGCCCTGCGGCGACGGCAGCCTCACACCGCAGCCGAACCAGTGAACCCTCGTACTCCTCTCCGCGCGGGCTTCCACTGCCGCGTCTTCCCCAGCTCCGCGTCGTCCCCTTCCTAGGCCTCGCCGTCATCCACCGCCCTGGTGCTCTCGGCGCGGCGTGGTCAACGTGGTCAAGGAACGACTTCCACCGGACATGGACTGTACATGGAGAGGCCGACAGCTGGGTCCACGGCCGCAGCAAGGAAGTGCCTCCTTATTACGCGCAAAATAATTATTCCTCCACCTGACAGCGGGGACTCATCGGACATGCCACTGTATTTCGCGAAAAAAATGTTTCCCCCTGACTGCTAGGACCCACTAGCTACATCTTCGCAGGCAAGGAAGTGCGTCCGGGCAAAAAAAAATGATTCTCCCCTGACTGCTGGGACCCACCAGCTACATCTTCGCACGCAAGGAAGTGCCTGACAGTCGGGACCCACCTGGTCGAAGCGTACATAGCGTTGTCATTCTGGTCGCGAATGTGTACGTACATACTGGTCGATGTAGAAGCACGCACGTGTCGTAGTAGAGGCGCGCACGTACCATGTACACGTACGTACAGCGGCCAGGGTGCAAGAAAGTAAATACGGCCACGTATGTACATACGGGCGGGGTCTCGAACGCCTACTTGCGCGTACGTACGGCCAGGCCTCGTGTACATGGCTGGGTCAGAACGGAGAAACAATGTCGTCGTCGTGTTCATGGGGAGCCAACCGGCTGGGTCGGAACGGAATGCGTCGTCGTGTTCATCGGGAGGGCTTGGACGGAACAGGCGATGGAAACGAGGCCTGGCGTACCGCAGAACGGAGGAAACGTCCTTGTGTTCGATCGGCCACGTTCGAAACGGGATCCTGTTCATCGGGAGGGGTCTGGCGTACCGCAAAATGGAGGAAACGGACCTCCTACGGTCGAAACGGGGGTCCTGTTGATCGGGAGGGGTGTGGCATACCGCAAAACGGAGGAAACGGACTTGTGTTGGAGCGCTACGGTCGAAACGGGGGTCCTGTTGATCGGGAGGGGTGTGGCATACCGCAAAACGGAGGAAACGGACTTGTGTTGGAGCGCTACGGTCGAAACGGGGGTCCTGTTCATCGGGAGGGGTGTGGCGTACCGCAAAACGGGACTCCACGGGATACTGTTCATCTCCACCGTTGACCCCCTCCAGCCTCCACGGGCTACTATTCATCCACCGTGACCTCCTCCAGCCTCCACCTGCGACTGTGCATCCACGGGCTCCTGTTCATCCAGCCTCCACCGCGCGCTACTCCACCGGCTACTGTTCAACCAGCCCTCTCCATGCGCTCCTGTTCAACTACCCCTCCACGGGCTACTGTTCATCCAGCCCTCCACCATCTACTGTTCATCCTGCCCTCCACGGGGTCCTGTTCATCCAGCCCCAACCGGCTCGATCGATCGGGGTCTTGTTCATCCAGAGGCAACACCACGGGGTCCTGTTCATCACCCCACCGGGAACTGTTCATCCAACCCCCCCATGCAACGCTCACTGTTCATCTAGAGGCAGCATCGATCGACTTCAGTTAGCAGCAGTAGCGAAGGAATCGCTCGATCGGGTTCAGTTAACAGCCATTGATCGATCGCCCGGGTTCAGTAACGCGTAGCCTGCAGTGCAATCGCTCGGGTTCAGTTAGAGCCCAACGCCTCGCTCGGGTTCAATTAGAACCCAACGCCTCGCACCCACGTGCGTGCGTGTATGAGAGAAACGCGCATCGCTCGGCCCCGACCACCCACCGTAACCGGGAACACCCCGATATTTTCCTCGCCCTCGCTTCTACCACGGTTTTTTCCGTCATGGACGGCCCAAAGAATGTCATGCAGCTGCGTCTCCGGCCCGCCCAGGACGAAAAGCCCATTTTCTGTCATGATTTTTTGTCATAGAAGTAGGACCCCACCACATCTATGATGATACCGGGTTTTGTCACAATTATCGTCATAGAAGTGTCATAAGTATGACAGAAAAGATTTTCGTTCGGCCCAAAATTTCATGGATGTGTCTTTTTTTTGTAGTGTCCTGGACGTCGCTCTTCCGTCGTACAAGAGAGCTCTTTGCTCCTATTCATGTCTTCTGGGCGCATGGTGGCTCCGAATATCAGGGCCGCTGGGGACGACCATGCTCTTTGTGGGGGGTCCCTCGGAGAGCATGGTGTCCGGTACGGCTACCGTGACGGGATCGTCGAACGACAGCGGTACGAGAGGTAGTAGCAACCTACGACGCGCCAAGAACGGGGGCGGCCGTTCTGACGGCTCGCGTTTGCCGGTGACTCCGCCACCCCCGTCTGGGCTCCCTTCAGCGCCACCGCACCTCCTGCCCTCGGGTTCCTCCCTCCCATCTAGGGGACGACGTCGTATTGATCCTGGGGACGCGCCGAATCCCAGCTGTGCCCGCCTCTGGCCTCTTCGACCTCTTCCTGTAGGAGATGGACAGGGGCAAAGGCATAACGTGGCGCTTATCTTTTTTCAACCTTAAATCTGTAGGCGATTGCCAAATTTTAATTCAAATAATGTAATCTCCATAGTCCATGTTTGTGTTCTGTAATGCTTGTACTTGGATTAGCATATTAATGAATAAGATGAGCCTTGCCGGGAACCCGTGCATGTGTATGTCCATGCAGAGGTGAGATGCCTCTTTAATATAAACTTGTAAAGTGGCCCGCCCGAAGTTAGAATTTTATAATTTTTTATTAAAACACGTTATTTGATTGATCTAAAGATAAATCGAAGGAAATGTGAGCACATTCACGAATCACAACTTTGGGCATTTTGTAGACATAGTTTTGTCTTAAGCATATTTTGTTTTCACATTGATATATAAATATATATAATCATGTAATTGCTTGTTATGTATACGATGCTAACTTTTCACAATTATCCCTAGGGCGCAATTTATATATGTATCATTTTTCATCTGTATGTTTGCTAATGATGTATAAGACTAACATATTAACCTGTGTAGTGTAGATTTGTGCACTTATGATATTCGTCAATTATGTCTCACCTTATCTTCTTAATTGACATTGAACATATTTTTTTATTTGATATACTCTCTCGATCCTAAAATAAGTGTCTCAAGTTTAGTACAACATTTATATAGTGAAATGGTTTGTGGTGGAACTTTATTGTTTGATAGACATTTGATTGAGTTAAGTTAAACATGTACTACACTGGAAGTAGTACCATTGTTGGCTAATCTTTTCACCTAAGCAAAGTTTCATGTACTCCTCCGGTCCTTTTTACTCCGTGTATTAGATTTGTGCCAAGTCAAAATTTGAAAAGTTTGATCAGAATTATAGTAAAAATATCAACATCCACAAAATCAAATAGATATACTATAAAAATACTCCCTCTGTTTCTTTTTACTCGTATATAAGATTTGGTCAAAGTCAAACTACATAAAGTTTGACCAAATTTATATGAAAATGTATGAACAACTATAGTATGAAAATACATTTCATGACGCATATGGTAATATTGATTTCATATTGTGAATGTTAGTGTTTCTTAATATAAAGTTGTCAAACTTACAAAGCTTGACTTTGACCAAACTTTATATGCAGACTAAAAAGAAACGGAGGGAGTACATTTCATAATGAATCTAACAACATTTAATTGGCATTGTGAATGTTAATTTTTTTTCTATAAAGTTTGGTAAAAGTAAAGATAATTTCACCTCGGACAAAATTTATACGCAGACTAAAAATAACGGGAGGGAGTAACAACTATCCAGACCAGAAGTCAACAAATGGAGTGGCTGCATGTACTCCAAAAAACACCCGTAGTGTGGCTACAGGTTCATTTCTCCTTTCTCGAGTGTCGGGGGTTGGGTGCGGCATATGCCAATGGATGGCTTATCATGGTGGGAGCGTGTAGAACGTCGCCGGTGCCTGGAAGCGGGATAAGGCGTAGACACGAACGCCGGCGCACTTTACCCAGGTTTGGGGCTCTCCTAGGAGATAACACCCCTAGTCCTGCTCTGCGGGGTCTCCGCATGATCACTAAGGCACTAGTGAGTACAATGGTGCTCCTCGAGCTGTTTGCTAGAGGTGGAAGAAATCAAGGCTAGCTCTCTCCTTTCTCTATGGGTCGGTCTAGTTCTAACAGGTTGGGAACCCTTTGCATGGGTGCCCTGAGGGGTTTATATAGGCCTACCTCCCAGGGGTACAATAGTAATCCGGCCGGGTGTAGGACCCGGCTGTCAGTCTCTCTGGTGGCCGGCTTCTCCGCCGGCTGCTGGGGCCCGCCGCCTGGTGGGCCCCGCCGACTGGTCTGGTACTGAGCCGACAGGCCACCTCCGCCGCTCGCGGGTTTTGTCGGCTGCTGATCACTGCAGCCGTGATGCTAATGACGCCGGCTCGGTCAGGGGAGCGTGGCTACAGCCCCGCCGCCTGGCGGGCAATTACTGTAGCCACTCCGTGTCTCGTCTGGTTAATGGCGAGTGGGCCCCGAGGAAGGGGCGGGCCGACTGCTGGGGGCCGACCTCCCTCGGGTCCGATTGGTGGGGCTCTAGCGGTCTTCCGGGCTTTCGCTAATCGGTGGGGCCCATCGTCCTTGGGCCGTACCGACAAGCCGTCGTGGGAGCAGGGCTCCGCCTGCTTGTGGTGACGTCAGGGGTGGAGTGGCAACAGTGCCGCGCCGGGCGGAGATCTCCGCCTGTACGGTGCACTGTGGCCACGCCCATCCTTGGACCAGGGGGGATGGGCTACACTGTAGCTACTCCCTGTCTTGTCTTTCTTGATGAGGGCGCAGGCTTCGTGGGCGACACGGGCCGACTGCTAGGGGCCGGCTTCTCTAGAAACCGCCCACTAGGAGTCGGCTTGTCTTGATGCCGGCTTCTGGAACTCGGCCGTATACGGGCAGCCGGCTATTCGTCCAGCCGGCCACCAGAAGGCGGCACTTCGTCTTGGTGCTTTGAGGGGCGCAGCCAGCCCCGATGTCTTGAAAGGTTCTGGGTCTCGGGTTAGCCTACCCGTGGCCCATTACTCCGTCAGTAGTCCCCGAAGCTGATGAGGCACCGCGGCTGAGCAACCGAGGAGCCTCAACAGTTTCTTTCTCCGAGTGCTCGAGGTGGAGCTTCGTCCGACTTCTTCCGAGCCGACTGGCGGGAGTCGGCCTCATCCAGCCTGACTTATCCAAACTTCGAACGCGTCGGCGGGAACCAAGTGGCGTGCTAGCTAAGCCTCCAGGCCGCCGCTCGTTGTGGGCATGTCACGTGGCGCCGAGCGGCCGGGCCAGTCTGCCAACCCACGCTCGCGATGGGACACGCCTGCTAGCGGGGCCCGCCACTGCCACGCCTTGGCACGCGAGCGGATCCGCTGCGGCCGAGGTGGGTGGTTGAGTTTCCTGCGGAGTTATTGCATGCAGTAACTCGCGCGATAAACATGGGGGCGTGGGGTCGTGGGTGCAGTAAATCCCACGATCGCCCCCTCGGCTTCACAGCCCATAGGCCTATAAGTAGGGGGAGGAGGGGGAGCGGCAGAGCACGCGCGTCCCTCCTCCTCATTCTTTCCTCCTTCTTCTTCCTCTTGCCGTAGCGCCTCCAAGCCAGGCTGAGCGCTGCGGTGGTTCATCTCCGATGAGCTCATCCTCCAATCCCACGCCCCCCATGGCGCGCTCCGGAGCATGGGACGGCTCCAAAGTTCACGACGACCACATTGACTTCCTCCGCCAGACGCAGCGGCTGCCCGGCAAAGATTATGTGAAGGTCCGCCTCGCACCAAAGAGGGAGATCTCGCCGGCGCCAAAGGAGGGCGAGCGGGTCGTCTTCTGCTCGCACTGCCTGCGCGGCCTCGGCCTGCCAGCGAGCAGCTTCCTCCGGTCCTTCCTCGAGTTCTACGGTCTTCAGCCGCACCACCTCACCCCGAACACGGTGGTGCTGCTGTCCGCCTTCGCCACTTTGTGTGAAGGCTTCCTCGGTGTCCTCCCCACCATCGAGCTTTGGGGGGAGTTCTTCTACATCAAGCTCGGCACCCTCGTCGCGGGCGTGCCGGCTCAATGCGGCGCGTTTATTGCGGTGCGGAGGCCAGCGGCCGAAAATCCGTTTCCTCCAATCCCGCTGATCAAGTTGGTGAAGATGTGGCAGCGGTCGTACTTCTACGTGAAGAGCGTCTTCCCGGAGGGCGACTGGGTCAACTTGCCGGCTTACAAAGCCGGCCCGCCGGCTGGGAGGCGGCCCAACTGGTCGTACCGGGCCAAGACGCTGTCGCCTTCTGGAGCCGCCGCCATCGCACGGCTCCGAGTGCTGACATAGTCGGAGGGCCTGACTGGGCCCGATTTGCTATCCGCCTTCGTGGCGCGCCGGGTGCTCCCGCTCCAGAGTCGCCCTCACATGATCTGCCAGATGAGCGGGCATCGGGACCCAAGCCGGCTGTGCACCAAGGAGATGCCTCACGCAGAGGTAGCTCACATGGTGAACTATCTTGCGAACTGCGAGCTCACGGAGGAGTGGCGGTTCGGCAAGGAGCCGTATTCATGCGCCAACCCCCCGCCTATGGTAAGTTATCTTTCTTTTTCTCTATCCTTTTTGTTGCCGAGTTTGGCCTGTCCAACCTGACCAATCGACTTTTGAACAGAGCCCCCTCCTCCAGCCGGCAACCGGCGCCGCGGGGCCGGAGCACCGATTCCTCCCTGACCGAGCGGAGAGCGACGTCGATGACCCCGACTTGGGGGCAGCGGCCTTGGAGGACGACGCCGAGGAAGGAGGCGGCGAAGCAGGCGGCTCGAGTCTCGGAGCCAGCCTCGAGGACTGGCCCGACGATGATGCGGGAGAAGTCGCCCCGCGCCACCAGCCAGGGTCCGGCCAGCCTGGCACGAGCTCGTCAGCTGCGCCGGATGCCCAAGGGGGCGCGAAGAAACGCAGGGCCGCGCCGAGCTTGTTCGGCAGCCGGCCGAAGAAGCCCAAGGGCTCGACCGCGGCGACCAAGCGGAATGAAGCGGCCGCGAAGGCCATCCGCTTCCGCAAGGCGGTGAAGGAGCCGCAGCTGGTTTTTGCGTAAGTACTGCCTTCCTCTCGCGCCTTCATTTTTTCCTTGTTGATTCTGCCTGAGTTTCTTTACTTTGTTTCCCTTGATCTAGGGCTCCGCTCTCTCTCGAGAAGTCGGCTGCCGCCTCCATCGTGGGGTCGGCGGAGACTTCCACCACCACTCGGCGGATCGATCCGGCCGCCGACCTTCGGGAGGAGAGGGAGCGGAACGCGCAGGAAGTGCGCGAGGAGCAGGAAGCCGCCCTTCTAGAGAAGGCAGAGGCAGAGAAGGCGGAAGCCGCCGCCCTGAAGAAACTGGCGGAGGCCGAGGCAGCCGACACGGCGAAGAAGCAGGCTGAAGAAGCCGCGCACCGCTAGTCGGCGATATTCATCACTCCCCTGAACTTCGCGCCGCCACCTCCAGAGTTCGTGGCGCAGACTGGGGAAGCCGGCGACGAGCATCCGGTCATGGAGAGGGATGGCGGCGACGTCGCCATGCCGGACATGATTGTGCCTCCACCGCCGCCGTCTGGGAGCACGCAAGGCGAGCAGCCGGCGGACCCGCCGGTGCCGCCAACCGGAAACGAGGTGGTGATGGGCCCGACTCCTGAGGTCTGCACGCCGACGCGCGGGCTACTTGCATAGGCGGCTTCGGCGCCACGCCCGCTGGAGACCAGCGCCGCGAGCTCCTCGATCCCGGACACCGAGGCGACCAGCGCCGCGCACACTGGGTGGGTGCGGGGAGGCGGGATGGGCCCGTTGAATCGGGCGCTTCTGGACGTCCAAACCAAACTCTGAGCCGAGGCCGAGGCTCTCAAGCGCTGTAACACGGCGTATCTGGACTCGCGAGAAGCCATCCGGGTACGTTTCCATCTTTCTTTGTTTCTGTTTCTTGTGCTTCTCTGTGGGGGCGCGCCAGCACACCCACTGGGTGTAGTCCCCGAGTTTCAGGCCGGCTGCTGAGCAGGCGGCTTGGAACTCTAATCGGCGAGTTCCAAGTACTAACATTTATCTGGGAAAAAAAATTCACAGGATTATCACAACCTTCGCGTGGCCGCCTTTAACTCCAACGTCCAGCAGCTGGGTCAGCGGACCGCCGACTTGTCGGAAAGCCGGAGTAAGTCCTCTTCTTTCTCTGCGGGGGCGCGCTGGCGCACCCGCGGGCTGTAGTCCCCGAGATTCGGGCCGACTGCTGAGCAGACGGGCTGGATCTCCCTGGCAACTGTTATTCTTTGGGTTGATATTGACGACGTCTTTCTCCGCGGGGGCGCGCTGGCGCACTCGCGGGCTGTAGTCCCCGAGATTCGGGCCAACTGCTGAGCAGTCGGGCCGGATCTCCCCGGCCACTGTGCTTCTTCTTTACTGGTTGCTGACGCCTTTCCCTTCTTCTTTTTCTTCTGCAGAAGCCAACGCCGCCTTGCAGCAGTAGTTGGGCGAAGCCAACGCCGCCTTGCAGCAGCAGTTGGGCGAAGCCAACGCCGCCTTGCAGCAGCAGCTGGGCGAAGAATGTGACCGGCTGGTCGCGCAACTGGCGGAGCAGGCGGAGCTTCTCAAGAAGGCCCAGAAGGAGGCGGAGGATAAGGAGACCGGCCTCCTTGCTGAGTTCGCGACCGAACGCTCCGCCTGGACCGACAAGGAGGTGATGTTGACTTCCGGCTTTCACGAGATTGAAGACATAGTCGATGGTGAGCTTCCCTCTTTTTCCTTCTTTGAGCTGCCAGCTGCTGGTCGGGCCGGCCTCTTGTCTCTAACTTTAGCTTTTGCTTTTTGTTTTGGCAGACTTCTTCCCTGATCACTCTGACGCCGCCAATCAGGCCATTCAAGCTGATCGCGAAGGACGGAGGGCGGAAGGCGCACAGATCGCTGCCGACGCCCCCGAACCCTTAGCGAGCAGCTCCTGAGTCTAGGCCCGCCTTCGGCCGGCTCACCGGATGTTGCGCCGTCTTCAGCGTGTCGGCGCCAGGCGATCGCCGCTCTGTGGCCGGACATGCCAGCACCGCGCACTCCCAGTCAGACTGCCGACTGGCTGGAGGTGGCGGCCGGCCGTCTTGAGGCCTGGAAAGGCTCCTCGGCCCGAGTTGGAGCGCGCCGGGCCTTGGAATTCGTCAAGGTGTGGTACCCTGGGCTAAGGCTAGCCCAGTTGGCCACGTTCCGGCTGGAGGCTCAGGAGGAGTTGGCGGTCGTGGAAGATGACCTTGTCAAGCGTGCGGCGGCAATCGCCGAGTATACCGACACCAGCGTCTTCGTCCCGGAGCGGGTTGAGAACGGCACCGAGGCGCCACCAGACTGATTCGGGCTGAACCCGGAGGACGGCGAGGACTCGGCCGAGGTGATCGACTCCAGCGGTGAGGAAGGAGACAAGGAGGAGGAGGAAAGCAAAGAGGACGCGCCAGAGGTCGGAGCAGACGGCCAGCCTCAGCTCGACCGCGCCTCCAGCAACGAGCCACGCCCAAGCGAGCCGGCTACCACTGGAGGCGACCAAGCGGAGACTGACCAGCCGGCC
The DNA here is from genome assembly GCF_002575655.3 of Aegilops tauschii subsp. strangulata. Taxonomy (NCBI): domain Eukaryota; kingdom Viridiplantae; phylum Streptophyta; class Magnoliopsida; order Poales; family Poaceae; genus Aegilops; species Aegilops tauschii. The sequence goes on along the minus strand of NC_053037.3, from coordinate 316,047,977 downwards.
GCTCCACCAACCGGCGCCACCAACTCCTCCGATCCACCGAACCCGTCTGCCACTCCCTAGGCCACCAGTTTATCTTTTGCTTTACCTTCCTATCAGTCTCGACGAACTTGTTAATTTTGCACAATTCCACCCGCGGGGTGTATCTCAAACTTCTGTTGAATATCGGCCAAGGGCCTTTTGCTATGTAAAATATGTTTCCGAGGTCTATCTTTCCTTGCTTTCTGCTCTATTGGCTTTTTTCCTTTGCCGCCTTCCCTTGGTTGCCGTCTTGCCAGCCGAACAGCCGCTCTGCCGTTTAGAGTTCTTTAGCAAGTTAAGTACTTAGCTACTTCCGGGGAGGCAAGTACTTAGCCGTTTAGAGTTCTTTAGCAAGTTAAGTAGAAGGCGGCCGGCCGGCTGCTCAATAGCCGGTCATAGAGGCGGGAAGCCGGCTTGAACTATGCACATGCTTTGGGTCCTTAGCCATTTTTCATGTGGGCACCCTTTCTGCCTTACTCATGCCCTCCAGACAGTCGCTCTGCGAGCTGCGGCTTCTGACAGGAGACGGCTTAAGTGCCAACACATTACTTGTCCGGCTGCAGGAAGCATTTCATAGTACAAGGCGGCGAGTCCCCGGGCAGACTAGTCGGACCCGGTGCCAAGCGGCATAAAGAAAATGACACATTCATAGGCATAATTCTTATCATATAGATAAAAGAGGGCAGTCCCCAAGCTCTTCTCGGGGGACCCGGAGTCTTTGTACTTTAATACAAAAGGTAGCATGGTACATACTGCATCGACTGTAAAATCTTCGGAGGAGATTTGCGTTCCATGGCCGCTCTGTCTCCTTGCCGGAGTCATCCCTCTTGCGCGCTCGAGGCTTCTGGGCGTCGATCAGGTAGTAGGAGTCGTTGCCCAACACTTTGCTGATGATGAAGGGGCCTTCCCAAGACGCTGAGAGCTTGTGTTGGCCGGCAGTTCGCTGGATCAGTCGGAGCACAAGGTCTCCCTCTTGGAAAGATCTCGGCTTGACCTTCCGGTTGTAGTATCGGCGCAGGCTCTACTGGTAGATGCTGGACCGGCTGAGTGCCAACAGCCGGCCCTCTTCCAGCAGATCGACGCCGTCTTGTCGCGCTTCTTCTGCCTCCTCTTTGGTGTACATGGTGACTCGAGGAGAGTCGAATTCTATGTCCGCCGGGATGACGGCTTCGGCACCGTAGACGAGGAAGAAAGGCGTGAAGCCGGTTGACTTGTTGGGTGTTGTGCGTAGGCTCCAGAGGACGGCTGGCAGCTCGTCGAGCCAGCAGCCGGCCGAACGCTTCAGAGGCTCGACCAGTCGGGGCTTGATGGCGGACAAAATGAGGCCGTTTGCTCGCTCCACCTCGCCGTTTGACTGCGGATGGGCAACGGACGCTAAGTCCAGTCGGATGCCCTGCGTCACGCATAAACGGGCCAAGGCGCCTTTGCAAAGTTCGTGCCATTGTCGGTGATGATGTTGTGCGGTATGCCATACCAGATGGTGATGTCGGAGATGAAAGTCACAGCAGTCGGACCATTCAATTTCTTGATTGGTTTTGCTTCTATCCACTTGGTGAACTTGTCCACAGCGACAAGCAGATGAGTCATGCCACCTCGTGCTGTTTTGAATGGTCCTACCATGTCCAGGCCCCAGACAGCAATGGGCCAGGCAATAGGGATAGTCTTGAGTGCAGAAGCCGGCTGATGTGGCTTGGAGCGGAACTTCTGGCACCCTTTGCATTTCTGGACCAAGTATTTGGCATCTTCTAAAGCAGTCGGCCAGAAAAAACCGTGGCGAAAAGCTTTGGCCATGAGTGCTCTGGAAGCCGCGTGATGACCACACTCGCCTTGATGAATATCTTTGAGGATTGCTTGGCCTTGCTCCGGCTCTACGCAGCGCTGGTAGACACCAGTGACACTGTGCCTCACAAGCTCTCTGTTGACTATGGTGTATGCAGCTGCCTGGCGTTGCACTTGCCGGGCCGAGATCTCATCAGTCGGCAGCTCTTTGTTTACCAGGAAGTTGAGGATGGGCTGGGCCCATGAAGGTGCTGCAATTTCTTCGACTGCTAGGGCTGCAACTTGGACGAGGGCGGTTGGGCCGGGAGGCGGCGGGTTGGAGTCGGCTGCCGCTTGCTGGGTCGATGAAGTCCCTGGGCCGACTGCTGCAGTCCCCGGGCTGAACACTGCAGTCCCCGGGCCGGGCTCTGAAGTCCCCGGGCCGCCTGCCGGAGTTCCCGTGCCGGCTGCTGGAGCTCTCAAGTCGGATCCGACTGCTTCAGGCGGAGCCGACACGAAGAAGGAATCCGACTCTGGCGATGGCTTGACAGACAGCTTGAGGAGGCGTTGTAGGGCGACGCCGGTTGGTATTGCTTGACGGGTGGAGCCGATTCGTGCCAAGGCATCTGCTTGCTCATTGTCATTCCTTGGCACATGGAGAAACTCGCACCCTTCAAAGTATCCACTAAGTTGCTATATGAGGAAGCGGTAGCTCGCCATGTTTGCATCTTTGGCGTCCCAGTCGCCCGACGACTGCTGGACCACCAAGTCAGAGTCGCCATAGCACAGGATCCGGCGAATGCCGAGCTCTTTGGCAAGCCGGAGCCCGTGAATGAGTGCTTCGTATTCAGCGACGTTGTTGGAGGCGGCAAAATGGATTTGCAGCACATATCTGAGCTTGTCGCCTTTGGGAGAGGTGAGGACGATGCCGGCTCCCAAACCGGTACGCATCTTGGAACCATCAAAGTGCATCCACCAATGGGTGGAGTCCGGCGCTGGTGGCAGGTACTGGGTCTCGGCCCAGTCGACGAGGAAGTCGGCCAGTGCTTGTGACTTGATGGTGGTGCGAGGCTGGTAGTAGATGGTGTAGGGGGCCAACTCTATGGCCCATTTAGCCACTCGGCCTGAAGCATCCCGGCTTCCAATGATCTCGGCGAGCGGAGCAGTGCAGACAACAGTGATTGGGTGCTCTTGAAAATACGGCTTCAATTTCTTGGCGGCAAAGTGCACGTCGTAGCACATCTTCTGATAGTGGGGGTAGTTTTGCTTGGAGGCTGACATCACTTCACTCAGGTAATACACCGGTCTCTGGACTGGTAGTGCCTTGCCTTCCTCCTTGCGTTCTACCACTATGACTGTGCTGACCACCCGGCTGGTGGCGGCGATGTAGAGGAACATGGGCTCTCCTTAGGAGTCGGAGCCGCCAGGACAGGTGGAGTAGTCAACATCTTCTTGAGCTGGAGAAAAGCTTCATCTGCCTTGTCGTTCCACTCGAAAAAAGTGGTCTTCTTCATGAGCTGGTACAGGGGAAGGGCCTTCTCTCCCAGCCGACTGATGAAACGGCTGATGGATGCCAAACAGCCGGTGAACTTCTGTACGTCGAGCAGTCGGGTGGGCACTTCCATCCTCTCGATGGCCTTGATCTTCACAGGGTTGCACTCTATGCCGCGCTCTGAGACCAGGAAGCCAAGAAGCTGGCCAGCTGGTACTCCGAAGACGCATTTGTCCGGGTTGAGCTTGATTTGAAATCGGCGCAAGTTCTCAAAGGTCTCCTTGAGGTCTTCTAGCAGCGTTCCACGCTTCTCCGTCTTCACCACAACATCGTGCACATAGACGTGGGCGTTCCTGCCGAGTTGCTTGAGGAGGCACTTCTGCATGCAACGTTGAAACGTGGCGCCGGCATTCCTCAAGCCGAACGTCATGGTCAAGTAGCAGAAGGCTCCAAATGGTGTGATGAAGGTGGTCTTCAGCCTGTCGGCCGGGTTCAGCTTGATCTGGTGATACCCTGAGTATGCGTCCAAAAAACTCAACAGCTCGCATCCGGCTGTGGAGTCTATCACTTGGTCAATTCTCGGCAAAGCAAATGGGTCTTTGGGGCAGGCTTTGTTGAGGCTGGTGTAATCAATACACATGCGCCACTGCTTGTTTTTCTTCAGCACAAGGACTGGGTTGGCCAGCCACTCTGGAAAGAATACTTCCATGATGAAGCCGGCTGCCAGCAGCCGGGCTATCTCTTCTCCAACGACTCTTCTCTTCTCTTCTGACAGGCGGCGCAAGGGCTGCCTGACTGGCTTGGCATCTGACCGAACATGTAACTTGTGCTCGGCGAAATCCGTCGGAACACCCGGCATGTCTTTAGGTGATCATGCAAAGATGTCCCGATTCTCATGGAGGAAATCGACGAGCTCGCCTTCCTATTTGCTGTCAAGGTTTGCACCTATGACAGCGTACCTCTCCGGGTGCTCTGGATCCAAGGGTATCTTCTTTGTCTCTTTGGCCGGCTTGAACGAGCCCTCGGCTACCGACTCCTTGGGGTTGGGTGACATTTCCGGCTGCTTGCCTGCCATCGCCACAACTCGATCAAGGAGCCGCTTCTCGGCCGCGATCACAAGGGACTCGGCCAGCCGGCTGCTATCTGCTGCGCAAGCGGACGACTTCTTGTAATCCCCTGCTATGGTCAGAATTCCCTTGGAACTCGGCATCTTCATCTTGAGGTAAGAATAGTGGGGGACCGCCATGAACTTGGCCAGAGCAGGCCGGCCAAGTAGTGCATGGTATGGGCTCTCAAGGTCCACCACCTCAAACCAGACTGGCTCTTGGCGGAAGTGATATTTGTCTCCAAAGAGGACGTCTATCTGGATCTTGCCGATTGGTGAGCAGGAAAGGCTAGGAACTATGCCATGGAATACGGTCCGGCTGGGCTGAAGCTGCCTTTGTTTGATTCCTAACTTTTCCATGGTATCCTTGTACAGGATGTTGATGCTGCTGCCGCCATCTATCAGGACTCGGGAGAAGCGAGCAGCTCGCCTCTCTGTGGCAAAGGTGGCATCCAAAACCAGGGCATAGGAGCCGGGACTGGGCATTACTTCTGGGTGGTCGGCTCCGCTCCAGCTGATGGGCTTCTCGGACCAATGCATGAACTCGGGGGGTCTCTGATGCCACTGCATTTACTTCTTGCTGTCGTTGCTGTCTGCTGTGCTTGTCGTCGGCCACGCTGGTGAACACGACATAAGCTCCGTGCTCTTTAGGATACTCGTCTTGTATGGCTCCGACTGGTCGAACCGCCGGCTGCTGGGGGGAGGAGGAGGCGGCTGCCCAGCAGGCGGAGGAGGTAGAAGGCCGTCACCCTTGGCGATCCTGGTGAGCCAATGGCACTTCCGAGTGGTGTGGTTGGACGGCTTCGTGCCACTGTGGAACTTGCAGGGCGCATCAAGGGTCTGCTCATACGAGAAAGCGGGCAGCCAATTGGGCTTGCCGCCCTTCTGGCGCTTGGATGAAGGTTGCCCTTCCGGCTGCTGGTCTTCGACTGTCGCCACCTGCCGGCTTGTGGAAGCCGGCTGCGCGGCCTTGCGTTTTTTGTCGTTGGGTTGCTGACGCCGACTGGAGTCGCCAGCCAGGGCCCGAGGAGCTGGAGGAGCCACCTTGCCAGATGCATCAACTTGGATCTCTGCCTTCATGGAGGAGTCGGCCGTGGCATATTTATCTGCTATGATCAGCAGCTCGTCGAGGGTCGCCGGCTCGTCGCAGAGAAGCCTGTGCTTGAGGAGGGTGCCCTCTCGGCACCCGGCGGTGAAGTACTCGATGGCCTGCACCTCGTGCACGCCTTCGCATGAGTTGCGGAGCTCGGCCCAGCGCGTGAGATAGTCACGAGTCGACTCGTTGGGGCCTTGGACGCACAGGGAGAACTGCCGAGGCTTGGACGGCCGCTTGTATGTGCTGGTGAAGGCCTCGTTGAAGTCGACCCAGCTGTTGATGCTGCGGGGCTTCAGGCTGTTCAGCCATGTCCGGGCCGTGCCCTAGAGCATGAGCGGCACATACTTCACGGCAACGCGTTTGTTGCCGTTAGCGATGCTGACGGCTGTGGAGTAGTCGACCAGCCAGTCATCCAGCTTCACGGAGCCGGTGTATTTGGGCGTGTCTCTTGGGAGCGTGAACCCTTTGGGGAAGGGCTCGTCTCGAATGCAGGGGCCAAAACAAGGCGGACCCAGCTCATCTTCTTCTTCTAGCGCCAGGGATCGGTGGAGGCGGTCGATCCGGTGGCAGGCATCGTTCTCTCCGACTCCTTCTCAGCGGCCAAGGCGGTCACCGAGTGTCGGGTGTTCAATAGGCGGCGGGGAGACGTGCCTTTCCCTGCGAGGGGGAGGAGGTGGACAGTCATCCCGTCGTTCTACTGCTCTTGGGCGGCCGTCTTGGTCGCGCTCGATGGTGAGGCGAGTCCGGCTACGGCTGGCAGCCGGCTCCTTGTCTCTTCTTCCGCGGACGCCACCAGTCGGCGTGCGGAACGTCGCACCTTGATCTCGACGGGGAGGCGGATCGTCATTTTGCCGGTTGGGAGCCTCAGTGCGGCAGCCGGCCTCGTGCTGCTCAGCAGCCGCGTCGAGGAGTCGCTGGACGCGCTCCGCCATCTGGCGACGCTCTTCGCCCTCGAACTTGTCCAGCTCTTCTACTGCCGCCTGGGCAGCTCGTATGTTCTCCGCAGGCGTGGCGTAGATGGGGCGATCCGCCTCGAACAGGCTGGCGATGGCCACGCCGCGTTGCCGGACCATGCCGATGCGGCTAGGCCCACCAGGAGCCAGCGTGCCACCCACAGCGCGGTCCATCTCGCGCTGGTAGGCCTCCGATAGGCGTCTCATGTTGGCCAGCTTCTTGGCGCTCTCGACGAGCTGGACGTGGCGTGCTTCCAGCATCTCGGCGTCGGCGTCTTCTGGAAGGGGCGCCGTCAGGTCTTGCAGTGCCGCATCGAGCGGGTCATGAGCACCTCCGCCGGAGTGCTCGCTGTGGCCAATGACAAGCACCTCGGTGATGGCACTTCCGCCGCTCTCCGCGCGAGGAAGCGGCTCGTCATAGACCACCACGTTGGTGGGGAACGCATCAAGCGATGTATTGTCGGAATCGACAAGCATCGGGGCGGTGGAGCCAACAGATTCCAAGTCTACAGCAGGCTCGCTGGCGACGTGGAGCTGATTGAGGAGGCTGACGAGGCGGCTCTCGGGGCCATCGGTGCCCGCATCAGACGCGGGCTCGTCGGAGAGGTGAACCTCGCCGACAAGATCGGCGAGGCAGCTCGCCGCGCAGGCGACCTCCGCGCCGTGCGGTGCGTCGGCGCAGACTCCGTCTAGCGTGCCGGGCTGGCCGTGCTCGCCAGGGAGGAAAAGGGTTCCCGTCCAGAACAGGTCTCCGGACGACGGTGCACCTCGCCCCACGGTGGGCGCCAAATGTCGGGGGTTGGGTGCGACATATGCCAATGGATGGCTTATCATGGTGGGAGCGAGTAGAACGTCGCTGGTGCCTGGAAGCGGGATAAGGCGTAGACACGAATGCCGGCGCATTTTACCCAGGTTCGGGGCTCTCCTAGGAGATAACACCCCTAGTCATGCTCTGTGGGGTCTCCGCATGATCACTAAGGCACTAGTGAGTACAATGGTGCTCCTCGAGCTGTTTGCTAGAGGTGAAAGAAAGCAAGGCTAGCTCTCTCCTTTCTCTATGGGTCGGTCTAGTTCTAACAGGTTGGAAACCCTTTGCATGGGTGCCTTGGGGGGTTTATATAGGCCTACCTCCCAGGGGTACAATAGTAATCCGGCCGGGTGTAGGACCCGGCTGTCAGTCTCTCTGGTGGCCGGCTTCTCCGCCGGCTGCTGGGGCCCGCCGCCTGATGGGCCCCGCCGACTGGTCTGGTACTGAGCCGACAGGCCGCCTCCGCCGTTCGCGGGTCTTGTCGGCTGCTGGTCACTGCAGCCGTGATGCTAATGACGCCGGCTCGGTCAGGGGAGCGTGGCTACAGCCCCGCCGCCTGGCGGGCGATTACCGTAGCCACTCCGTGTCTCGTCTGGTAATGGCGAGTGGGCCCCGAGGAAGGGGCGGGCCGACTGCTGGGGGCCGACGTCCCTCGGGTCCGACTGGTGGGGCTCTAGCCGTCTTCCGGGCTCTCGCTGATCGGTGGGGCCCATGGTCGTTGGGTCGTACCGACAAGCCGTCGTGGGAGCAGGGCTCCGCCTGCTTGTGGTGACGTCAGGGGTGGAGTGCAACAGTGTCGCGCCGGGCGGAGATCTCCGCCTGTACGGTGCACTGTGCCACACCCATCCTTGGACGGGGGGATGGGCTACACTGTAGCCACTCCCTGTCTTGTCTTTCTTGATGAGGGCGCAGGCTTCATGGGCGCCACAGGCCGACTGCTAGGGGCCGACTTCTATGGAAACCGCCCACTAAGAGTCGGCTCTTTGTGATGCCGGCTTCTGGAACTCGGCCGTATACGGGCAGCCGGCCACCAGAAAACGGCACTTCGTCTTGGTGCTTTGAGAGGCGCAGCCAGCCCCGATGTCTTGAAAGGTTCTGGGTCTCGGGTTAGCCTACCCGTGGCCTATTACTCCGACATCGAGTCTTCTTGCCTTCTTTGTTTCTCCCTTTCCGAAAAAAGTCCTCTTCAACTTAGAACAGAATGGAAAAAATCTTCTTGTCTTCTCGAGAGCTCGCAACCATGGAAAAGGATGAGCCAGCCTGGGTCCAACACATATGTAAGGATCACCTCCAAGCTCTCCTCAGTCTCCTCTCGTACGTCGTGATCCTCACTCACACCCCTCGTGGCTGGGACTGCGCCTAGTTTGGCTGCCCGCGTGCCTCATCGATCTCCCGGGCGGTCAACGGGTAGCAGGGCCCTGATATCAGCTGCATGAGGGACGATGCGACCTCGTAGAACTCGCATCGCAGTTGCCGTCAGCTTCCATTTATGCGTTGAAGGAGTGGATCTCGTTCCCCTTAGCTCCTGCAGATTGTGGTTGTGGGGATCTTGGGGGTGTTATCCGTCCCCGAGCGTCGGGCCGGAGGCGTCGTTGCTATCCCCAAGCGAGGTTGCCGATGCATCGTCTTCATCCTCGATAGCCGCAACCCGGCTTCAGCATCGCATTCTAGAACCTGCAGGTCCCCCCTCTCCCTTTTCCTTTTTCTGTCTTTGTACACTGAACCAATATACTTTAAGGTACTTCTTAACAGTGACAAATGGTATACTGGCTGCAATTGAAATGAGATAGTTGTAGGTCTGGATGCCCAACACAGCTTAAGGCAAATTGGTTAATTAGTTTATGCCCCCTCCACTTTTTTCGCAGCTTGAGAAAGGAATCACAGTTTCAGCCCCCTCTCTACGCCCATATATTCAAAAATTAAGGAAGTGATTAGTGTATTTGTGATTAGCTATAGTTTTAAAATTTCCCATAGACAAATTAATTTTAATAATTGAGTAGTAAAATTACTTTTGATTGCATTGTACATATGAAATATAACGATGTTCTGATGCTCTCAACATTGGGTTGACTATATAATAAGCTTCAAATATTGGATGACATAGAATGTCGTTCGATGTTTGGTATTACTGAACAATTTCCATCAAATGTTCATGCATCTTTCCAGTACTTATGCGGAGTAGTTGACCCCATCCTATCATATCTTGTTATCATAGGTAAGTCGGTTATTATTTTGAAGGTAGTCTGCAGTGTACTTTTTTTCATGTACTTATGATTACATATAATAATGTATGAAAGGCAGCATGATCCATCTAGTTCACTGCGATTGAGATGGACTCTACCCCGACGACGTTCAAGCCAACACCCATCTACTTCATATGTATGCAAGTAGCGGTGCATGCTCTTTTTAATAAATCTTTGTTTCTGTCTAACCAATTCCTTTGGTTTGTACTAATAAGTGTACTGTATACATGCACTTGGCATGAGTGCATGGACCACTCTTATGTAGTAAATTCCCAAGTAGAAAATGGTTTATGGTACATTAGAGTATAAAATTGATAATGTATAATTAGTTGAGTGAAATCAGTTCTCGCTCTCCATGTTTGATGCTGTGAAGCAGAATATGTGTAAAGCACTATCGAGTTTTGCTATCCTGGCCATTTGGTCCTGCTGTACAGTGGAGATTCCAATAGTCATACAGTCCATGGATGTTGCTAGTCAGTAGGTTAATAGTGTAACCCCCCTTAAGAGTTAGTTCTTTTGTTTATAGCAACTTCATTCCTTTCTGTATTATAGTTTGAGCACCTCTTTAGAGATTAAATTCTTTGATCTCATTTATTTGCTATTTCTACCAAGTGTTTGTCCTCATGTTTGTAATCATCCATTGAATACGAAGAGCAAAAAAGTGAAAATCTGAGTTGGAGAGGTGCAAGTTTATCATAAGGATGTGTTTATTATCGGGAATGATTATGCGGATCGGACATGTTACGGATGTACACCTTCAATTGAGTACGCCTCCTTTTCACATCTATTGTTGTCATAAACAAAAGCCTCTTTTTTTAATTCTTTGAGACTAAAATAAATCTAAGTACATATGAGAAAGGAAGAAGCAATATCAATAGAATTTGCATAATTTAATATTAAGATGAGCAGCATATGCAAAATAAATCAATGGTGAGAACTCTGATCTTTTATTTTTTTTGATGAATTTTGTAGTGACAATGATGATAGCAAAAAGTTTTACCCATAGAGTGGTCCCTATCTTCTCACCACTGAAAGAATTTAACCATGTAAAAGTAATGTAAAAAGTTATATACAGAACTTTAAAATTTCTTACATAATTTAAATAACTTACTCTAGAAAAAGAACATAAATCTCGCTGATGCTTGAAGTTTGCTGTCATGGTGAAGACTATTAAGCCGGGGTGGTGGTCAGCTGAGTGGACACATGTCTTAGAATAACAGAGGGTAATAGTTCGATCCTCTCCAAATTTTCAGAACCGACCTGGTCCAAAACTTCAGTCGTAGTGAAATTCTCTCGAATTTAGAGAGGAAAAAACTAAAGGACTTGTTTGTCAAGTCTTTCAGGGAGGTGTCGTTAGTAGGGGAGGAGTTTCAGAGTTTAGCCAAGCTTGACGGTGTTCTGTAGACTATGGTTTATCAGTTGCAGGACCTAATTTATTCTTCCATTCAATTTTATATGTGCATGGTGAGAACTTTGACAATGAGACAGGCAGAATCGCATGCAGAATGCTTTACCCTCAGTCCAAAAGGTTTAACGCTGTTAGTTCCTAGCAGTTTGCGTGAAACCACGAAGTGAGATGCATTTTAATTATGCAGTTTCTATAGAAGTTTATCTGCCTATATTATGTCGTTCATAAGCAGACAATCAAGATATTTGAAATGCATTAGCCATTTACTACTCCCTCCGTCCCAAAATATAAGAACGTTTTTCAAGCTATGTTAGCTTGAAAATGTTCTTATATTATGGGACGGAGAGAGTAATGAATAGAGTAGGGAAACTCAAAGCTAAGGATTAGGTCATAGATAATAGAAAGGAGGAGACAACCACCAATGTTTAAGATCAAGAAAATAGTGCTTATTGTGTCACAAGCGAACACTGCTTGTTTTCTCCATGTCATCATGCAGACCTTGAGCCAAAGAGGTCAATTACAAGTTTGATATTTGTCAGGTGACTGTGAAATTACTATTCATATGTAGTAGATACTAAAAGTTATCTGGTCTAAGCACTAAGATTTGTGCAGGTGCAAAGGGATTAGAAGATGCTTATGGGACAATCGTGAATGTTGACTGGAAAATAGCAATTTGAAAGTTTGATTAAGAAAGGCACAGTAATCAACATCTTAGGTACAAAATTCTATTATTGGCTGAGATGTTCATGGACACTAATGGCCAGGAACCAATATTGCATATTCTCCTTTCATGTACCATCCATGTGACAAGAATCAACTTGATGATGCTTATGTATATTTTGGCATTGAATATCAACTTCTATATGTGTTGTTAATAATTGATGAATAGAACAATTATGGTAACAAAAAAGAGTTGAAGAGCAAAAACAAAAGGCCATGCATGCAATGTCCAGGGTAGGCCTAGATGGTCTTGTTAGAGTAGTCATTATGGTATACGACTTCTAGTCCAAGTCAGTTTTGTACCCCTACCTCAAGTCGGTTTGTACCCTTTTATATACTCTTGTATGCCGCACCAAATCATCAATAAGCAACAGTTTTATTCAGCTTTCATGGTATCAGATACCGGTCCCAGGGTTTAGGGTATGGCTCCGCCAACGCCACCGCCGCCGCCGCCGCCCGGCTACTTCGAGCGCCGGGCCGCACTCATCGCCAAGGCTGCGAACGCCGCGGCCGCTTCTCTCTCGGCCCTCACCATAGCTCCACAAAACTACCCTGCACCCATCCTCGCCGCACCAATATCTCTTGCTGACACAATCTCCGACGTCAGCCCCTACATCCCCATAGTTCTTCATCTCGCCGCCCACAACTACTACCATTGGAGACATCTCTTCGATCTCCACCTCGGCCGCTGCAACCTGCGCTCGCATGTCGCCGCCAACTGTCTTCCCCGCCCCGACGATCCGCAATGGTTGAAAGACGATCTCGCGATCGTCCAGTGGTTCTACACCCGCATCATCACCGAGATCTTCAACATGCTCGATCACGACGGCGCCACCGCTGCCAACATCTGGCACTTCCTCCGTCAGCTCTTTCAAAGCAACACCGACGCTCGGAAAAACGCTCTCCACACCGAGCTTCGCAATATGGTGCAAGGAGACGCCCCGGTGAACCTGTTCTGCCAGCGCGTTAAGACCATTGGCGATGAGCTCCGCGAACTCGGCGATACAGTTAGCGACTCACAGCTAATCAATATCGTCGTCGTCGGCCTCAGCGAAGACTTTGACAAGCAAGCCTCGTTCATACCGATGATACGGCCCCCACCTACCTTCGCTGAAGTACGTTCCTTGCTACAACTCGCGGCGGAAACACAAGCTCGCAAGGACTCTCGCCCCAAGATCTTTCATGCTGCGGCTCGTCCTCCTCTCTCGTCTACACCAGCGCCGCCTTCCAGGCCGGCTCCTGCCGCCGGGCCGTCCGCATCGTCATCTGTTGAACCGCCCCCAGGCTGGCGTCCTAGTCCGAACTACCGCGGCAAAAACCCTATCTACAGGCCGCCGCCGACTCGTTCGGTTCCGCCTACGACATCACCAGCACCGAGTCCTGCACCACCCACCAGTGCTCCATCTGCGGTTGCATGGCGGCCTCCTCATGATCCTTGGACGGGGCTTGTTCAAGCATGGCCCATGTCCTGGTCCGCTCCGTCCACCCTCGGTGCTCCGCCGGCATACTCAGGTGCCTGCCAACCCGGCCTTCGGCCGCCTACTGGTGCTCCCGGGGTTCTCAACCCCCGACAGCCGGCCAATGCCTATCACGCCGCCCCGACGTATGCTCCTTATGGTCATTACAGCACCGACGGCGGCGCCTACTACACACCTCAGCCGGCCCTGCTCCCGACGCCACCCCCACCACAGTCGGCCAATGCCTACTACACTCCCCAGCCGGCCCTACTGCCTTCACCATCGTATCAGCCGGCACTGCTTCCGATGCCACCCTCACCTGCGACGCCGAGCTGGGATCAAGCTGCCTTTCTCCAGGCCATGAATAACTTTGCTGCACAAGGAAACTCAGGTACGGATTGGATCTTTGATTCAGGGGCCTCTAGTCATATGTCTGCATCTAGTAATTGGTTATCTTCTTGCACTAAATCTCCTTTCCCTTCCATTATCCTTGGAGATGGATCATCTATTCCTATATATTGTGTTGGTCAGGCTCAACTTCCCTCTTCCACCAAACCTCTTTTACTTCGCGATGTTCTAGTTGCACCCGCCCTCATTAAAAATCTTATCTCTGTTCGCCAATTTACTTGCGACAATCTAGTTTCGGCTGAATTTGACCCTTTTGGTCTATCTGTGAAGGATTACCTGACCAAGGCCGAGATCGCTCGCTTCAATAGCTCCGGTGATCTTTATACTCTTAATGGAGTTCCTGCCGCCACCCCTCCAACATCCATGCCGGCCTCTGTCGATCTCTGGCATCGTCGCTTGGGCCATCCCAACCCCGCCGTCTTAGCTTCTATGCTTAGTGAATTTACCATACCATGTAATAGGGACTCTCATAATTCTGTGTTTTGCGAGTCTTGTCAATTAGGCAAACATGTGCGTCTTCCCTTTAGTTCCTCTAGTTCTTGTAGCACTTATCCCTTTGAATTAATACATTGTGATTTATGGACCTCTCCCATTGCAAGTGTTTCGGGTTTTAAATACTACCTTGTTATCCTAGATGATTTCACCCACTTTGTCTGGACTTTTCCTCTACGCAACAAATCCGAGGTCCATTCTCTTTTCCTTAATTTTCAACGCTATGTGTCTGTTCACTTCTTCCTCCCAATTCGCTTTATCCAATGTGACAATGGTCGCGAGTTTGATAACATTAAAAATCGTACTTTCTTCTTACAACATGGCATCCTGCTTAGGTTCTCATGTCCCTACACCTCCCCTCAAAATGGTAAAGCAGAACGCTCTCTTCGCACCTTCAATGATATAGTTCGCACTCTCCTCATTCAATCATCTATGCCTCCCAAGTTTTGGGCTGAAGCCCTACACATGGCCACCTTCCTTCTAAATATTCGACCTTCTAAAACTAAACCCAACACTACTCCCTATTATTCCCTCTTTCTTTCCCACCCCGACTACTCCGCGGTTCGTGTTTTCGGCTGTCTCTGTTTTCCCAATGCCTACGCCACTTCTGCAAATAAATTGTCACCACGCTCTATCCCATGTGCTTTTCTCGGCTTCTCTGACGAGCACAAAGGCTATCGCTGTCTCGACCTTCACACCGGACACGTTCATGTCTCTCGTCATGTCACGTTTGCTGAGCACATTTTTCCTTTCTCACAACGCACTACTACACCATCCAACACCCCTAGCTCCGCAAACACCCCCTCTCCCCGTCCTTTCCAACTATATACCCCCCTACCTGCCGAACACAACTTATCACCACCACCATTAACACCCACCATAGCCAATCCCAACCATACACTCACCCCACCCGAGACGTCCCCAACACCCCCGACCCCTGCTCCCTCCCCAACACCCCCGGCCCCTCCTCCCACTCCACCACCCAGCCCTGCTCCCACTCCACCACCCAGCCCTACTCCTTCGTCCGACTCTTCCGCTGCGCCGGACTCACCTTACCCCCTCGTGCTATTCCTACAGCAGCCCCGATTAATGATCATCGCATGCGTACTAGGGCCAAATCAGGATTTCATCAACCCCAAGACCGCCTAAACCTTCATACCTCCGTATCTCTCACTTCTCTTCCAAAGAATTACAAAACTGCTCTACTTGATCCCAATTGGGCCGCTGCCATGCAAGAAGAATATAATGCTTTACTTCAAAACAACACCTGGCAACTTGTTCCTCGTCCTCCCAATACAAATATTGTTTCTGGCAAATGGATTTTTCGCCAAAAGTTCCACTCCGATGGGAGCCTCTCACGATATAAAGCCAGGTGGGTTTGTCGTGGCTTTTCTCAGCAACAAGGAATTGATTACGAAGAAACCTTCTCTCCTGTTATTAAACCTAGCACCATTCGCACCGTTCTTAGTGTTGCTGTCTCCTCTTCATGGCCCATTCACCAACTTTATGTGAAAAATGCTTTCCTCCATGGTTCCCTTCAAGAAACTGTCTACTGCCAGCAACCTCTGGGTTTTGAAAATCCATCCTTTCCAACTCATGTATGTCTTCTTCAGAAATCTCTCTACGGTCTTAAACAGGCCCCACGAGCTTGGTTTCAACGCTTCTCCTCCTTCATTCAAACAATAGGCTTCACTCCATCTCTCTCCGACACCTCTCTTTTTGTGTATCATCAAACTTCTGACACTGCCTATTTACTTCTCTATGTAGATGATATCATTCTTACCGCCTCCTCTCAAAAGTTCTTAGATCATATTGTCTCTCTTCTTAGATCTGAATTTTCTATGACTGACCTAGGACTCCTTCATCATTTCTTAGGCATTGCTGTTGTTCGAGATTCCTCCAGCCTTTTTCTTTCCCAACGCCAGTATATTCTTGATCTTCTTAATCGTGCTGGTATGCTTGACTGTCAATCATCTCGCACTCCTGTCGATACTAGTTTTAAACTTTCGGCTACCGGTGAACCCTTTTCCGATCCTACTCTCTATCGTAGCCTAACAGGTGCTCTCCAATATCTCACCATTACTCGTCTTGAAATCTCTTTTGCTGTTCAACAAGCATGTCTCTATATGCATGATCCCCGGGTTCCTCACTATAATCATGTTAAACACATTCTTCGGTATTTAAAAGGAACTCTCAATCATGGTCTCCACCTCAATAATTCTTCTCCAAACTCGCTTACCGCATACTCTGATGCAGACTGGGCTGGTTGTCCTGACACTCGAAGGTCCACTTCCGGTTTTTGTGTTTTTCTTGGTAACAATTTGATTTCTTGGTCTTCGAAAAGACAGGTTACAGTCTCACGTTCGTCGGCCGAGGCTGAGTATCGCGCTGTGGCACATGCCGTTGCAGATACAATCTGGATTCGGCAGTTACTCTCCGAGCTACATAGGCCTATTGAGCAGGCCACTATTGTCTACTGTGACAACATATCAGCAGTCTACATGACCAGCAATCCAGTTCAACACCGACGCACAAAGCATATTGAGATTGATATTCATTTTGTTCGTGAAAAGGTTGCTCTTGGTCAGGTTCGGGTGCTTCATGTTCCCTCTACGGCTCAGTTTGCTGACATTTTCACCAAGGCACTGCCTACTAAGCTGTTTCAAGATATTTGTTTCAGTCTCAATGTCGTCGAGCCTGCCGTTGATACTGCGGGGGGATGTTAGAGTAGTCATTATGGTATACGACTTCTAGTCCAAGTCAGTTTTGTACCCCTACCCCAAGTCGGTTTGTACCCTCTTATATACTCTTGTATGCCGCACCAAATCATCAATAAGCAACAGTTTTATTCAGCTTTCAGGTCTGAGAGAATTGATCAAGTACCTACCTTGGCTTTGGCTTTGGCTTTGGCTTTGGACGTCGCTCATGCTGCCTGTCATTGTGTGAGCCACCTCGAAGGGGTCGGCCCGTGCCTTCCAGCCGGACTGGGATCAGGTGACTTGCCTCTTGGCAGTCACGCTGTAACATGCGGCTGTGAATCCAACGTTCATTATATTGATCCAACGTACAGCAACGGTTGAAGGCAAAAGACGGCCCAGACATCAACGATTTAAGCCACGTGATTGGAATCCTGTCTGTTTTGTACTGGTTTGCAACACCTCTGCATCCGTCTAAACCTACGAATCTGCTATTAAGTCAACCATAAATCAATCTCTACAAAAAGAAAGAACAAAAACTCAGCCAGATCAAGCACACATCAATCTTTATAAAATTCAAAACAACAAAAACTCAGCCTCTTGATCTATTGATTTTTGTAGAGATTAAGAGCATCTACAGCCGGGCTCTCATACCTGTCTCAAACGCCCGGGCAACCCGTCCGGTCACTGAGTGATAAAAAAAGTCGACCCAACCGGGCCTCTCAAACCGTGGAAAAACACCCGGGCAGGCCGTCCGGTCACTGACCGGTCAAAGAAAAATCGACTTCGGCTCCGAGCTCGCCTACGAGGAGGAGATGGCCCTCCACATTGCGCTGGAGCGGTCGAAGGTGGAGACCGGCGGCAGCTGATACGTTTCCAACGTATTTATAATTTTTTATTGTTCCATGCTATTATATTATCTGTTTTGGATGTTTAATGTGCTTTACTAAGCACTTTTATATTATTTTTGGGACTAATCTATTAACCGAAGGCCCAGTGCAAATTGCTGTTTTTTTCTATTTCAGTGTTTCGCAGAAAAGGAATATTAAACGGAGTCCAAACGAATGAAACCTTCGGGAGAGTTATTTTTGGAACAAACGTGATCCAGAGAACTTGGAGTGGACGTCAAGAAAGAAGCGAGGAGGCCATGAGGCAGGGAGGCGCACCTACCCCCCTGGGCGCGGCCCCCCACCCTCATGGGCCCCTCGCAGCTCCACCGACCTACTTCTTCCTCCTATACATACCCATATACCCCAAAAACATCCAGGAGCACCATGAAACCCTATTTCCACCGCCGCAACCTTCTGTACCCGTGAGATCCCATCTTGGGGCCTTTTTCGGCGCTCCGCCGGAGGGGGAATCGATCACGGAGGGCTTCTACATCAACAGCATAGCCTCTCCGATGATGTGTGAGTAGTTTACCACATACCTTCGGGTCCATAGTTATTAGCTAGATGTCTTCTTCTCTCTCTTTGGATCTCAATACAAAGTTCTCCTTGATCTTCTTGGAGATCTATTCGATGTAATTCTTTTTGCGGTGTGTTTGTCGAGATCCGATGAATTGTGGGTTTACGATCAAGATTATCTATGAACAATATTTGAATCTCCTCTGAATTCTTTTATGTATGATTTGTTATCTTTGCAAGTCTCTTCGAATTATCAGTTTGGTTTGGCCTACTAGATTGATCTTTCTTGCAATGGGAAAAGTGCTTAGCTTTGGGTTCAATCTTGCGGTGTCCTTTCCCAGTGACAGCAGGGGCAGCAAGGCACATATTGTATTGTTGCCATCGAGGATAAAAAGATGGGATTTATATCATATTGCTTGAGTTTATCCCTCTACATCATGTCATCTTGCCTAATGCGTTACTCTGTTCCTATGAACTTAATACTCTAGATGCATGCTAGATAGCGGTCGATGTGTGGAGTAATAGTAGTAGATGCAGAATCGTTTCGGTCTACTTGTCGCGGACGTGATGCCTATATACATGATCATGCCTAGATATTCTCATAATTATGCACTTTTCTATCAATTGCTCGATAGTAATTTATTCACCCACCGTAATACTTATGCTATCTTGAGAGAAGCCACTAGTGAAATCTATGGCCCCCGAGTCTATTTTCCATCATATTAATCTTCCGTCAAGTAGCTATTTATGTCGCCGTTTATTTTGCAATCTTTAATTTCAATCTATATCATAAAAAATACCAAAAATATTTATCTTATTATCTCTATCAGGTCTCACTTTTGCAAGTGGCCGTGAAGGGATTGACAACCCCTTTATCGCGTTGGTTGCAAGGTTCTTATTTGTTTGTGTAGGTACGAGGCGACTTGCGTGTAGTCTCCTACTGGATTGATACCTTGGTTCTAAAAAACTAAGGGAAATACTTACGCTACTTTGCTGCATCACCCTTTCCTCTTTAAAGGAAAACCAACGCATGCTCAAGAGGTAGTAGCAGCTCCGAATAAGGAGCGCCGGCGCAGCGCGGACGCTGGAGCTGGAACTTCCCGGCCCACGTGCAGCGACGCCAGGACAGCGCCGTCCGCACCGCCCCGCGCCGTCTCCTCCCCACGCTGACCGCTCCTCCACGCGGGCAGCGGTGGGTGCTAGTGCCCGCGCCGTTGGCCCACGCGTGCACTCCAAAATCGGAGGCGCGGCCGCGAGAGGCAGCGTGCACGCGGCGAAGCAGTGCGCGCGCCGCCGCCTGGGATGGAGGCGGAACCCGAAGGACGCGTCTCTTTCGCATGGGTCTACCGCAAGTCACCTGATCCCAGTCCCTTCGAGCCATATCTGCTGGTCGTCCTTATTCTCATTGCATCCATTGATTCAAGACCAAAAAGGAGGAAGAACGTAGGGCTGAAACATTGTGGCAATGCAGGAATATGTACCTATAGGTTGCCTTAGCTCCATCAGTTGGCCGTGTGCATGCTGCATGTCTTCGTGGCTGATGATGCGGGTATGCTGTTAGTTTTTAAACCCGTTGGATCAATTCACCACACGTACAAGCACGCAGGCTGCTTGATTTAATTTATATAGGTGCAGCACGTACGCGTGCATATGTGTAGGCGTAGGTACGTGATCTTGCTTTGGCTGGCTACGATCGGATCGATCTCGATCGGCGGAGCGATCTTGCTTTGGCCGGCTACCATTGCTTGGCGGAACGTCTTGGCTCATCTTGATCGGCGAAACGATCTTGCTTTGGTCGACTACCATCGGAGCGTCTTGGTGACTTCTTTAGATGGAACGAATGCAACGACGCGTCTTCAACCTAAGAACGTCAAGAGATATGGACGTGAGGTGTTCTTTAGGGAAACGATTAATTCCTATTCAGGCAAGAACGTGAAGAGATATGGACATGAGTTTTTTTGTAGGGAAAAGATGAATTTATTAGATATTCAGTTAGGAACGTGAAGGGAGCGTGAGATTTTTTAGGGAAGAGTATGTAATGGAAAATGTGGGTAATTATTTTTCCTTTTCTTAGATCGAACGACTATAATTTTTTAATCTATTAAATAAATGGCTAGATGTTTCTAATTTTTGTGGTAATTTCTACCATAATTCCTTTTTCTGGTTAGCCCGTAAAGTACTTTTTATATATAATAGATAAACGAGTTTTTCCCCGGCAGGCTATCTTGCCGGTACCCTTCTTGTCTGCCGGAGAGCGCGTCTGCCAGGGAACAGATAGATGGATCAGCCCCGACCATCCTGACTGAAGAAACGTTCGAGTCATGGATGGGAGCACCTAAGTCTCAAAAAAGAGGCGAGGCTTTCTCATGCAAAATTATAGCTTTACAGAACACTAATGGACATGAGGTAGAACTTATCTGCTTGGCTCGCCGGGGATCGCTGTACCAGGCAATCTTCTCAAATCTTTGTCGAAGCCAAGTCCACGACAGGAACCTGCAACTTCATGCAGATGAGAATGAATGCGAGATGCGATCCTATATATATGCACATGCAAATGCTCATGAAATGCTTATGTAGTGATCTTGGAATGCTCATGCATGCATGCAATCTTGGTCGGGGCCCCCCACAGCGCTTCTTTATTTTCTCTTGCATGGGGTCATCGCCCCGGCTTTGTACAAGGGGTTACATGGAGCTGAGACAAGGCCTGTACAAAAGGGTGGCTACCGGGCAGGGCCCGACTGCCGCGCATTACGGGTAGAACTTGCGGAGATGCTCAATATTCCATGAGTTTTGCAACTGAGTGCCATCTCCGGTCTCCAGACGGACTACGCCAGGTCTGGTGACTTGTACTACCCGGTAAGGGCCTTCCCACTTCGGTGACAACTTGTTTGTACCCTTGGCGGACTGAGCACGCCTAAGGACAAGGTCACCTTCCTCAAAACACCGGGCGTGGACCCTGCGGCTATGATAGCGACGCAGGGCCTGCTGGTAGCGTGCAGCACGCGTAGCAGCCCGGAGACGGTTCTCCTCGAGTAGCACAGCGTCGTCACGCCGGTGATGATCTTGCGCTATTTCATCGTTGACAAGCACTCGAGGTGACTCGTAAATGAGTTCCGTGGGGATAACTGCTTCTGCCCTGTAGACCAGGGAGAAGGGAGTATGCCCGGTAGCCCGGTTTGTTGTCATTCTGAGGGACCAGAGGACTATCGGCAGCTTATCGATCCACCGCCTACCGTGCTTCTACAGCGTATCAAAAGTTCTCGTCTTGAGTCCTCGCAGCACTTCAGCGTTCGCCCTCTCAGCTTGTCCATTGCTCCGGGGGTGTGCCATAGAGGCAAATGATATCTTGCATCTAAGGGCATGAACATATTGCATGAAGGCGTGGCTCGTGAACTGGGTGCTGTTGTCAGTGATGATCCTTGCCGGAACTCCAAAACGACACACCAATTCTTTCAAGAACTTGATAGCTGACTGAGCAGTCACCTTTCTCACGGCAGTCACTTCCGACCACTTTGTAAACTTGTCAATGACAACGAACAAGAATTCAATGCCCCCGATTGCTCGGGGGAAGGGGCCGAGGATATCGAGCCCCCAGACCGAAAATGGCTATGACAAAGGGATTGTTTCAAGAGCTTGAGCAGGCAGGTGTGTTTTCTTGGAATGGAAGTGGCAGGCTTCACATTTCGTGATTAACTCAACCGCATCTTGGAGGGCTGTGGGCCAATATAATCCTTGTCGGAATGCTTTCCCAACTAGTGCCCTTGATCCAATGTTGGAGCCGCACATTCCTCTGTGAATCTCAGCCAGCAGTTCCTTTCCTTCTTCCCGGCAGACACACTTAAATTTCACACCATTGGGCCTCCTTCTGTACAGAGTGTCATCGACAAACTGATACATACTGGCCCTCCGAGCTACTTTTTCAGCTTCGTCTTGGTCGGCGGGAAGCTCTCCAGTTTGGAGGAAGTGGACGATGTGCCTTGCCCAAGTTGGAGCCTGGGGCTCGGCAACAAGGACTAGAGGCACCTCCTCTGCTTTGGGAGCATCAGCCTCGTTTGCAGGGTCCATAGGCCCGACTGGAGGGGGTGGTCCAGCAGGCTATGAGGAGTTGTTTCCGGCAGGGTCTCTACCGGGAGCGGACGGCTCTACCGGGAGAGGCTTACCGTAGTCCAACTTTCTCCTCTTCCGGGCCATTATCGCTGGGGATACGGAGGGCTGAGTGAGATGGAGAACAAAAGTCCCTGGTTCCACAGGAAGCTTCTGTGCATCACACTTTGGCAGATGATCAGCTATGCTGTTTTCCACATGGGGTATGTGCTCTGTTTACAATCCGTCAAAGTGCTCCTCTAATCTCCTCACTTCCTTGACGTATGCCTCCATCAATGGACTTTGATAATCCTTGTTGACTTGTCTCACCACAAGCTGTGAATCTCCTCGAATGACCAGCTTCCTAATTCCCAATTCAGCTGCAATCCTGAGCCCGGCAAAAAGCCCTTCATACTCAGCTATATTGTTGGTTGCTTCTTCTCGGACAAAATGTATTTGCACGACGTAATTCAAGTGCTCCCCGGAGGGGGCGACAAGATGCACGCCAGCTCCTGCACCTTGTAGGGAAAAGCACCATTAAAATACATAATCCATTCTTGGGGCGATTCCTTGCCGGGGATAACTGTCTCTGTCACCTCCTCATCAGGGGTTGGCGTCCATTCTGCAATAAACTCTGCCAATGCCCTGCTCTGAATAGTTGATGTGCTCTCAAACTTTAAACCAAACCTGGATAACTCCAAAGCCCACTCCACTATTCTGCCGGTAGCCTCAGGGTTTCGGAGTATCCTTTGCAATGGAAAACGAATAACAACCGTGATCTCATGGGCTCAGAAGTAGTGGCGAAGTTTCCTTGAGGCCATGATGAGACCAAAGGTCAACTTCTGCACGCCAGAGTACCTCGATCTGCCCCCTGTAACAAGGAGCTAAAGAAGTACACTAGGCATTGCATCACTTTCTTCCTTGCCGCGTCCCTGGGGTTGCTCTCGTTGCCGTGCTCATTGCTGCCATGATCCTTCTCTGATTCTGGCAGTCTCTTCTCACTTTCTGCCTCGTCCACTTCCTGCTATGCTACCAGGGCTGCACTGACCACTTGGTTGGTTGCCGACAAGTATAGCAACAACGGCTCCTGGGTTTTGGGAGCAACCATGGTAGGCATAGAGGATAAATAAGCTTTCAACTCTTGCAAAGCTGCATCTGCTTCTGGGGTCCACTTCATAGGCCAGCCTTCTTTAAAATTTTGAAGAACGACAGGGCGCGCTCGGCGGACTTGGAAATGAAACTGCTTAGCGTGGCAACACATCCTGTCAGGCGCCTCACATACTTAACTATCCTTGGCGCTTGGATCTGCTCGATGGCCTTGATCTTGTCGGGGTTGGCTTCGATCCCGCGATGGGATACAAAGAAACCAAGCAACTTGCCAGAGGGAACACCAAATAGACACTTCTCCGGGTTGAGCTTCAGATTGATCTTGAATGTCTCTTCCAAATCCTGAATAAGGGTGGCCTTATCCCTGGTCTTGACCACAATATCATCCATATAGGCTTCTATGTTTCTATGCAAGTGTGGCTCAAAACCAATATGGATTGCCCTTGCAAAAGTGGACCCGGCACTCTTTAATCCAAATGGCATGCAGACAAAGCAGTACGTACCACAAGGAGTGATAAACGACGTCTTCTCTTCATCTTCCTTGGACGATGAAGATTTGGTGATACCCAGAGTATGCATCCATAAAGGAGAGAAAATCACAACCTGAAGTGGAATCCACAATCTGGTCAATGCGCCACAAGGGAAATGGGTCTTTCAGGCAAGCCTTGTTGAGATCTCTAAAATCTATGCAAAGCCTCCACTTCCCGTTAGCCTTCCGGACTACCACTGGATTTTCCAACCACGTGGGGTGCAATACTCCTCTGACCAAACCAGCTGCCTCAAGTTTCTTGATCTCTTCTGCAATGAACTGCTGCCTCTCCAGGGCCTGCTTCCGGACTTTCTGCTTGACAGGTCGGGCATGTGGGCAGACAACAAGGTGGTGCTCGATTACCTCCCTGGGAACACCGGGGATATCAGATGGTTGCCAGGCAAACACATCGATATTCGCCCGCAGGAAGGCAACGAGCGCGCTTTCCTATTTGTCATCGAGGGTGGCGCTAATAGTAAAAGTACCATCAACGCCAGCCAGCCCTGCCGGGACCTTCTTCACTTGGGGTGCAGCAACCTTGGATCTCTTGTTGTTAGAACACTCCGGCACGTCGTCAACGGGTGCCGTGCCCTCGGTGGGGGCACGCTTCCCGAACTCTTTGCCGGAGTCTCTACAATCTCTCTTCTTTCCTTTACTTCCCTTGGCGGGAGCTGCCGCCATCGCTGCCTCGGCTGCGACCGCGTCTCGGTACATCTTGTCCACACAAATGGCTGCATCCTTCTCATCTGATGGGATGGTAATGACTCCCAGTGGCCCAGTCATCTTCAATGTGTTGTAGGCGTAGTGTGATGCCGCCATGAACTTAGCCAGGGCTGGGCGTTCAAGAATCCCATTGTACGGCAGGGGCAAATCAACCACATCAAACACAATCCTCTCAGTCCGGTAGCTCAGTTCTCCCCCAAACATTACTGGCAATGTGATCTTTCCCTTAGGATGGCTCCTGCTGGGATTAACTCCTTGAAACATGTTGGTAACCTCTAGCTCTTCTTCTCCTATCTGAAGCTTGTTGATGACTGCCGTGGAAATCAGATTCGACATGGCCCGCCGTTCACTTGCATCTTTGTGACCTTGAGGTTGCGGATTGTTGGAGAGACCAACAACGACAAACATCCTACCGCAGTGGTACGGCCAAGATGGTCCTCTTCGTCAAAGATGATGGGCGTATGGGACCATTTGAGCGGCTTCTGGGCCTCTGGCGCTGGCTCCACGACATTGACTTCTCGCGCCCACCGCTTGAGCTGGCGGTGAGAAGTGTGCCGAGATGCACCTCCGTCAACGCACAGGGCGTCCGTGGCCATCTGAAACTCCTGCTCACTGGTTTCATCTTCATCCCCTCCATCACTCTCATCATCACGGGTTTCCTTCTCTCGACCTCTGGCGGGATTTCCTTGGTTCCGAAAGGGTTTGCCAGGGTAATTTGCTTCACCACCTCGGCCCTTACCGCCAACAAGATTATGTCCTTTTTCCTTATCACGCTTCTCATACTCCGCTCTCTTCTTCTTGACAAGGTGCTCAACTTGGTAACACTCTTGAAGGTCGTGGCCCTTGGTCCGATGAAACTTGCAGTACGGCCCATCGCCCTTCCCAGCTTTCTCGGCTGCAGCAGCTTCCCGGCAGTCAGTGCACGTGGTAGCTTCCTTGCCGGGGGCCTCAGCTTTGGCCTTCTTGCCAATACCAGGCGTACCCGATCCTTCAATGGTCATCACTGCTTTATCTCTCTGCTTCTTACTGCGCTTCTTGCTCTTTTTCTGACTGGTTGATTCATCATCATCTTCCAAATCAACATTGGCACAATCTTCCTCTCTGGGCAACTTCCTTCCCTCCTCCATTCGAGCAAACTTATCCACCAGTGTGTAAAGCTCCTTCATAGTCACGTTCATCTTGGAACGGATACGACGGTTGCACACATTGGACTGGAAGGCGGCTATTACGGCTGCCGGATGGATATTTGGGATATTTCTATGAACTTTGCTGAATCTGTGTAAATACTTACGGAGAGTTTCTCCTTCCTTCTACTGGAGAAGCTGTAAATCGCTGGGCCTGCCGGGTTCCTGATGACCGCCAGTGAAGGCGCCAATGAACTCGTGGCATAGGTCAGCCCATGACGAAATGGAGTTCTCCGGTAGGTGCATCAGCCAAGACCTCACATTGGACTTGAGAGCCAAAGGGAAGTAGTTGGAAAACACCTTCTCATCTCTTCCCCCGGCAGCCTGAACAGCGATGGTATAGATGCTTAGGAACTCTGCCGGGTTCAGCCTCCCGTCGTATTTCTCGGGTATCTCTGGCTTGAACGTGCGAACGGACGGCCAACAGACTTGCCGCAACTCTTGTGTAAAGGCAGGGCAACCAACCTCGAAAGGTAGGCACCCGCTAACACCGAGCACAGGCTCGTCGATGTTGAGGCCGTCACACCCGTCGGTTCGGCGGAGGTCGCCGCGGTGTTGCTCGATGACGACGTGCGTATCTCCTCTCCGCCTATCCTCCAGGGTTCGATGTTGACCTGGGCGTACTCGAGGGTCGGAAGAGGCCATCGAGACGTTGTCGGGGTCTTGATTTGGTTGCGCTCACGCTGGCTGCCACGATGGGGACTGCATTGTGGGGATGGCCCCTTCCGTACGGCCAGCAGCATGAGCTGTTGCTGTCGCTTGGGGAGGTCGCGGCGGGCCAGCTCGCCGTGAGCCCCCAGCTTTGGCGAAACCGAGCAGGCTTTGGACGGTGGCACGCCATTCGTCCATCAGCTTGGCCGTCGGTGGAAACCTCAGTAGCAGCTGAGCTCGCGCCATGGCCTCCAAAGCCGTACTTGGCATGGATGTTGACGAAGTCGATCATACCATCGCTCGGCTCCTGATGGTGCCAGCAGCGATAACGCTGCGCCCCCGTTGTCGCTGCAGGGCCACCACCTGGATGTGGTGTGGCGGAGGTGCTCGAGGGCCAGTTCCTCCGTCAAGCGCAGCAGCTTGGTCGGCCTGTCCCGGGGGAGGTGCACAGGCCGTGACCGCACCCGTGGTGTAGGCGGCCGGATGGCGGCGGTTCACCCCGGTCCGAGCGTCGTTGTTGTGGCTGTGCCCGTCGGTGGGGGAGACGGGTGCAGATGGAGTGAACCCCTCACCCGTACCTTGGGGAGCGTGGCCGTTGGGGTGCTGCTGATGTTGCTCTCCTCCGGCACATCCTGCTCCTGCGTCGGCCGCGGGGGAAGTGGTGATGGCGCCGCCTGCTCTGACCACTTCCCCAGCAGTGTCCGTGCCCTCGTGTGCCTCCGCACCCCCAGCGGCGTTAGAGGCCGCGGGCGGCAGAGCCTTCGAGGCGGATGGGTGAGCTGGAGGACCGGGCTTCTTCTTAGGCGCCATGGTTGATGGCGTCGTCAAAGACGAAGATGGTGATGAAGATGACGCGCTGCGCACGCCTTCAGGTTTGCGCAAGCGAGCCCCCTACCCGGCGCACCAAAGATGTCACGGGAAACCACGGCCACCTATGGGACCAGGAGGTCCCTAGCTGGTTCGGCAGGGGGGCGACGCATTGCACAAAGAGGAGATGAGCGTGGGACAGCACGACAAATATCACGCGGGAAATTTACCCAGGTTCGGGCCGCCGTGAGGCGTAAAACGCTACTCCTGCTTTGGTGGATTGATGGTGGAAAAGGTGGCGGTGAGCATAGTACACTTTCCCGACAGGGGTTGCCTTGGGGCAGCAGCGACTACGTGCGTATGGGGGTGTGAGTTATCCAACCTTCTAACCCTTTCTACGGTCGCCATGGGCCTCCTTTTATAGATCAAGGGGTAACCACAGTGGCAAAGTAGTCATTACGCACTGATAAGATAGCAAATAGTGCTATCATACCTAACTCTATGGGCTGACAGGGCACATTAAATGCACCGCTTAATGTCACATCGTTGGTTGCCTGGCAAGGCTTGCCGGGCTATCTCGCCAGCTCCGCGCCTGTTCTCTTGACACGTTGCAGGACGGGTGTCATCCGTGGGTTTCTCCTGTAGGAAATGGCTGCCATGTGGCGAATGGCTGCCACTTAATCACCTTGCGGCTCGACACCGCACTGATCGATGACGTGGGCCGTGGTGGAGTGGTTGGTGAGGTGGTTTTGCCTTCGTGAGCCCCGGCAGGCCCTGCCGGGGCGCCCTGGTTGTCTGCTTCTGTGGGTGGCCTCGCCCCTTGCCAGGCTCGCCTGCCCGGCAAGGGAGGCTTTTCTCTTGATGATATCCTGCTTCCTTGGCTCGTTCTTGGTCCCTCTGATTTGCATGTTAGTTCTTCGAATCTTTTTGGTCCTTGTACTTTGACTTGGGCTGGTGCTTCAATCTTGTTCTCGTGCGTGTGCACAGTCTAGGAAACAGACCCAGGGTTTGTTGCACCGACACTATGATTCCCCCACAAGTCGGGATGAGACTCCGGACGAATAATAATAATAATAATAATAATAAAAGAGGCCAAAAAAAGAGAGGGCTAAAAAAACAAAAAAATTGAGAGAAAGAGAGAGAAGGGGAAATGCTACTATCGTTTTACCACACTTGTGCTTCAGAGTAGCACCATGTTATTCATATAGAGAGTCTCTTGAGTTATGACTTTCATATACTAGTGGGAATTTTCATTATAGAACTTGGCTTGTATATTCCGACGATGGGCTTCCTCAAATGCCCGAGGTCTTCATGAGCAAGCAAGTTGGATGCACACCCACTTAGTTTTCAGTTTGAGCTTTCATACACTTATAGCTCTGGTGCATCCATTGCATGGCAATCCCTACTCACTCACATTGATATCTATTAATGGGCATCTCCATAGCCCGTTGATTAGCCGCATCGATGTGAGACTTTCTTCCTTTTTGTCTTCTCCACACAACCTCCACCATCATATTCTATTCCACCTATAGTGCTATATCCATGGCTCATGCTCATGTATTGCGTGAAAGTTGAAAAGGCTTGAGAACATTAAAAGTATGAAACAATTGCTTGGCTTGTCATCAGGGTTGTGCATGATGAAATACTTTGTGTGATGAAGATGGAGCATAGCCAGACTATATTATTTTGTAGGGATAACTTTCTTTGGCCATGTTATTTTGAGAAGACATGATTGCTTTATTAGTATGCTTGAAGTATTACTGTCTTAATGTCAAATGATAGACTATTCTTTCAATCACTCGTCTCTTAATATTCATGCCATGATTATATTATATGATCATTATTATTGTGACAGCCTGGATTTTGCCTTCTCTCTTTTTCCGGACATGGTTTTGCCTTTGCCTTGATTTGAGTTTTTTTGGAATCAATTCAAATGGATTTGTCACTTGGGCATGCCCTTGACTTTCATCCAAGTGACCTATCTACTTCTCCTTCAACATTAGTTCTCTGAAAAATCCTCAAAATAATCAAATGAATATTTTTCATAAAAGGAAAATATTCATTTCTCCTCTGATACTCATTTCAGAAACTAGTGCTCCAAAGCAACCCCTATTTTTATTGCTCCCAAAAATCTGAAATAATTCCTGAATATTCATTGAACCATGGCCCACCTTCCCAAGCAAAAATATTACATGACTTTTTGTAGTATTTTTGCTATAGAAAATAATTTCTCTTCTGGCCCAAAGTTCCACTTTGTACAACAAGTGCATTTTTCCTTGATCCTTTGGCACTGATTTTTCTTGAGCCTCTTCACCCTCCTAAGTAAACCTTAACCCCAGGAGATCAGCCCTAATGGCCATCTAGAAGCTATCCAAACGTAGCAGCCAAGTTTCTGTCCAGAAACTTGCCAAGATGGTTGAGTCACATCTGGTCGGCCTAGCATTGAGTCCTCAGCTTCCCTAGACCTATCACTGCATGGACTTTAGCCCAGACAAGGTTTGGCCGATCGCGGGCATCATTTTGACCATGCCAGGGTGGTGACCGCGTGTGGACACGGTGTCTGGCAGGTGCTCGACGCGCTCTGAGTAGCGCCAACGCCTCTGTTCGGTGTGTGCTCGAGCCAGAGCTCGCCGACGACTGCCGCACCGCACCACCAGCCTTGACTCATCACCCTTGACCCCTCCCTAGCGCTCGCCGACGCCAGAGACGCCGCAGCGAGCACGGGCACATCGCGGCCAAACGCCATAGTGCGCTCGTGCCCTTGTCCGCTTCTTCCCCTGCCTCCTGTGCTTGTCCGCGAGCGTGGACAGCTCCCGCCTACACACTGAGCCCTTGCAACCTCCCTCTGGTGCCTTTCGTCGCCGTTCGCCGGGCTCCAGAGAACTCCGGCGGCGCCACGTACCCCCCTCTTGCTCCGGCTATATATATAGCCATTCCCTCCGCTTCGAAGACTCACACCGCACCACACAACCACCACAACCGCGTAGAGAAGCCGTAGCCCGGTCGGGCAGGCCTCTGGCCGTCGACCTCGACCAGAGATCGCCGGCAATCCCCGCAGGCCAACCACCCCACTCTAGAGCCCCTCTAGCTCCATCAACCTCTCATCCGCGTCGTTGGGGATCCTCTGGTGTCGCCTGGACGCAGCTGAGCCCCTGGAGTCGCCCCTCGCTGTCGCGTTCTTCCTCTCCGGCAAGCCCCGTCCGCACTGCCGCCTGCGAGCTTGATTGCGAGCAACTCCGGCCATCCCCCGGCAAGACACGGGTACGGGCAGGTGCGCCACGACCCCCTCTCCACTTCTATCCCTCTGGTTTTTGCCCAAGACCCACTCGTCGCCGGCGTAAGCTCCGGCGGGACGCCGCCGCGCTCTGTTTCCTCTCTCCCCCTCTCTCTCCTGACCGGTGGGGCCTGGTGTCAGCCTCACCACTCGCACCAGAAGCGGTATGAGTGGAGGCGTATCCTGGCTTTACGCCATCGACGTTACCCCCCAGGTTTTCTGGTTTATTCAAAATAATTCAAATATTTGACCACAACTTTGACTAGTGATAACTCCTAGACCCTAAGTCAAAATGAGTTGATTCTTTTTGCATTGTGTTTGTTTTAGAAAGCTTTAGCAGCACACCAAAATGTGGAATTTTCCTTGCTGTCTAGAATTTCTGGTGATTTTCATAATGGTTTTTGATATTTTGTTTTGTGGGTTTTAAATATTTTTCAGAAGAAGGAACTTTCCTTGAAGATAATCAGGAGGAGTGTGACCCTCCTCTGCACTAAGGCAAACCACACCAGCATTTGGATGGTGTCATTTCAATATCTATGATTGTTTCTACTTAAATATGAGTTCTTATATGCATTTATGTGTTAAATAAATATGGTTGCTTGATAGTTACTTTGTCATGCTTGAGATGCTTGTTTAAGTTACTGGTTGAATGCATGGACTAGTTTTGTTTAGTAGAATAAAATTTTGCCTTAGTTATATTGCTATGATAAATAATGTTAGTTCTTTTGGTAAGTGATATCTTTATAAAAAATTATGAGTTAATGAAAATATTGCATGACAATAAAAATTGAAGTAGAACTAGTAAAGTTTAATCATGAGTAGTGCAAGCAAGTTATGTTGATGAATTTGATCCGTAACTGGGAGTTGTATGCTTTGCATGTTGATTAGTTGCATGATCATGGCATCGTATGACTTGGTAGTTTAAATTTTTATTCAAGTAAACCTGTTAACAAGTCCACCTGAATATGACGTTGATCAAGTCATGGTGCCACTGAATCGGGGTTTTCTCAGTGCGACCACCTTTACCTTGTGGGAGGTCTTGATTCGGTCCTTTGTTGTGCCTATCGCCGGTGCCTCCAATGAGGGAAGGTTATGGGCGTGCATACCCTGGCCCGGTAAGCAGACGTAGCCTTGTGTGCCAGTTTGTTTTTATGGTACCTTGTCCTCATTTGGGACCGTTTTGCCACGACGGTGGCCGTTGGTGTCTTTGGTAGACACGGGGCCACCCAGGACATAGCCCTGAGAGGGAGTTTGTCGGTGTGGCTGGGAGAGTGCCATGACAAGGGGAGGGTTTTGTCAGAATGCTGTTGGTCCACCTGAATGGGAGAGCGAGGCCGTGGATTCCGTGGTGTGGGTAAAGTGCGCTACCTCTGCAGAGTGTATTAAATCTATCGATAGCCGCGTCCTCGGTTATGGGCACAACTCGGAAGTAAGTCACACCATGGATGAACTGTTATAATTAATCTTGCACACTAAATAACTGTTGATGGCACTGATGATTCTGGAGATCATGAGCTGATCATGAGTGATTGTTTTCCGTGGAGATCGGGGTATGATCATCATTTGGTTACGAGGTAACCTGTCTGGTAAGCGAGTCTGTG
The DNA here is from genome assembly GCF_002575655.3 of Aegilops tauschii subsp. strangulata. NCBI lineage: Eukaryota > Viridiplantae > Streptophyta > Magnoliopsida > Poales > Poaceae > Aegilops > Aegilops tauschii. Next base: position 316,015,958 of record NC_053037.3, on the reverse strand, counting down.
GGACTTGGTGCACATGTTGGTTTCACCGCATTAGTAGCATTACTTGCATTGCATTAACCTGATTTATTGTCATGATATTGTTTGTCATTATGCTTATGTTTGTTGTGAGCTTGCAAGTACATTCAATGTACTGACCTGGCGTGTCATGCCAGTTTTCAAGAAAGTTGTTTCACATCGGAGAGCTTCCCGCTTCTAGGCCGTGTCCACATCGGTGTCCCTGTGCTATGGAGTTCCACTTCGTCGTTCTTCCGCTACCGCGTAGTTCGTGTAATCGAGGCCCCTTTATGTTCATTAAATAATGTACATACTGTTCAGCCGCACCGCTGTAATATCAGACCCGTGTAATCCGCTAGCATCAATAAAGCGGTTGTTTCTGCACCATGTTGTTGTGTGTTGCCAGAAGACTTGATCTCTGGGCTGGCAATGCAAGGTAAACCGGTTGCTCTGAGCCGGGATGCCACAATTATGTTAGGTAGCATTCCACATCAGAAATTATCTTTTTTATCATTTATCTACTCGAGGACGATCAGGAATTAAGCTTGGGGATGCTGATACGTCTGTCGTGGGAGTGAGTCTGACAGTAAGAGTAGGGGGTACGTAGGAGGAGGCAAGGCCTTAGGTACGGCGAAGTTGTACACGCGGGTTTACAAGTTCAGGCCCCTCTCGGAAGAGGTAACAACCCTACGTCTCGGTGCCTCAGAGGCTTGTCGACTGGAATATGCGTGTGAGTTACAGGAGGTGCCGACCCTTGTGCCAGAGGAGGGGGTGGCTTATATAGAGTGCGCCTGACCCCTCCAGCCCTCAGTTACATAGGGTTCAGTGTGAGTTAAGGCAGGACCATTACTGGTAATGCCTACTATAAATGACTATTAATGATCTTTAAGACTATGGGGTGAACGCCTGACCGTTGCCATCCTGGGGTGGCTTTAGATCTTCTGTACTCTGAGTGATTCTTTGTACGGTCGAGTGACGCTATCTTGGTCGAGTGGAATTGGGGTATCCAAGTGGAATAGTTGGTCGGGTGGGTTTGCGCTCCAAGTTGATTCCGTCGGTATCTTCTGTTGGACTTTGAATGTCTTTTGACTCTAGGGCAGTGTCCTTGGGTAGGGCATATAGGTCAGGCCTATGACCCTAGCCTACGTACATGTCATCCTCATTAACCCGGAATGTATTGAGGTCCGAGTGAAGAAGGGTTGAAGTTGGTTCCGACCCGATTCTATGCTTCGGAGGCATCTCATCGGGGTCTGGAAATCATACTGGAACTTTGACCCTGCATCAGTCGCCTTGATCGATTCAGAGGTCGTCGAGTGAATTATGCTGATAAACTTCGAGTGAACCAGAGTGTGAAATCTTCGTTGTGATTGATTGCCCTGCGGTTCCCAGATCTCACGGGATTCAAAAATTTGGAGAAGCGCGCGGGACGGAGCGTGCCGCAGTAAACGAAGCGAGTAGACAGGGATGCCTCGATCTTCACGCCTGTTGTGGGATGTGATAAGATTGCCCGGGCCCACAAGTCAGCCGCTCGGAAGTAGCCCCATAAAGAGCGTCAAGGCCGATCGATGCACAGTACTCCTCAGTCGATCCCCTTCTTCTCTGCTTCTCCCCTGCGCTCTCCTCTGCTCTCGACGCTTCCGCCCAGCCCGCGCACACTATGCCGCCATGGGGAAGGACAAGACTACGTCCCTGGAGCGCGCGAAAAAGGTGACGGCGGCGGCGAAAGGCAAGAAGACGGCGAGGGGGTCGTCGTCATGGTCCGGTCTGCCTCCTGGTTGGATCGAGGGAGACTGGATCCGCTCCACCGTCGTGCAAGAGGACCTGGAGAAGCTCGCCGTCGACGACATGATCACTAACAAATCCTGGAGGCTGTCGGAGGGGGAGTCCGAGCCTCAGCCACGCGAGGGTGAGCGTGTCCTCCTCACCACCCACGTCGAGCGAGGTTTTTCTCTTCCTCCGCATCCGTTCTTTTGGGTTTTCTGAACTTTTTCGGTGCTCAGATTCACCACTCCCCCCAACACAATCTCGTATCTTGCCGCATTCATCTCCATGTGCGAAAACTTCCTTGGGTGCCAGCCACACAAGGGCCTATTCAAACACATCTTCACTTGCCGTTCTCAGACGGTGAAGAAGGCTAACCCGACTGACTAAAAGACGCACGTGATCCAGATGTGCGGGGGGTTGGGGATCCAAACTAGGGGTAGAAGCACTTTTCCTCCCTGACACTTCCTGAGTCAATCAGAGGATGGCAGTCGACCTGGTTCTACTGCAATGACATCCCGACTCCTGGTCAGTCGACCGGCCTCCCCCCTTTCACCACGGAAAGACTCCACTAGCCTTCTTCACTAATTGTAACCCCATTGGAGAAAGGTGAAGTGTCCCTTTTAGTCAACGCGGTCGTCAACTTAGTCCGTGAGGGTGTGACTGGCATGGATCTGTTGGAGGTGTTCCTCATTCGACGCATCCAGCCTCTCCAAGCTCGTGATCACCCCATGTGGAATGTACTCGGGCCCTGAAGACACCGCTCGGATCCACCTGGAGGAGGTCGCCGAGGAGACGATACCTCAGTGGATGCGGAGCATCACTGGGAATAAGGATAACCCCAGGGTGTCCAGGAGGGTTCTTCCATTCGATGCCGACAACGAGCCAGAAGAGGTTAGGCTCGAATTACCTAGTGTTTTTCCTTTTAGTCTGCAATTATTCTTGAATCCAACTGATACTTGTAGCTTATGTCTTGCAGATTTATACCAAGATGTATTCGATGCCAAACGGGGAGCAACTCCAGGAGGGAGTGGAGAGTGATGCTAACAGTGCTGATTGGCAATATGCAGATGATAGTGAAGATGATAGCGAGGACTCGAGCAACAGCGAGGAGGTTGACTCGCCACCCTGCTCAGAGCGTCGTTCCAAACAGTCCCAAGACCCTGCAGGGGAACGTGGCAAGGTGGCTGCATCGAGTGCGAAGATCCCAAAACGCACTCGGACGTCGACTCCTGAGCCATCAGAGAAGGCCGCGAAGCAGCCCAAAGTTGCCTCGCCCAAGCCTCGGAAGGCCCTGCCGAAGGTGGCTATGCCTGTGGCTTCAACGTAAGTGTTTCCTTTCTTTCCCTTTCATCTCTACTGCAAATCTCTTTTCTTGTTTGATCGAGTGAAATTCGTAGCTTTCAGTGCTGCTACTTCTGTGACCTCCATGGATGTTGACGAGGAGTGGGGTGACGCGGAAACCGCGGACGCGGCCACCTGTCATGCAGGTATGATTCCACAGCCATGCTCTTATTCCATTAACTGTTTTTGATGGTCGAATGAACTCTTATGGTCGAGTGTTTTGCAGCGCCAACAAATGTCATCCAACTTCCAGACGACGACGATGATGATGAAGTGCCTTAGAAGAACACAGGGAGAAGGGGTAGGACTTCGAGTAGGAGGATGCCAGCCAGCAAAGTGCCTCACTCGGCGTCTGAGCCAGTCATTCAGTAACTTGATGATCCAGTCCGGGCTTCCGTTTCCTTTGTTGTTCCTTTGTCGACTGACCGGCCTTCGTTGTCGACTGCTCAGGATCCTGCTCCGACTGTGCAACTTCAAGCTTCATCTCTGCCTGTTACGTTAGCTGTTCCGACAACTCCCCTTTTTGTTACTCATCACGTCCCGGAGGACCAAGTAGGAGCTGCCAAGGAGGCTATGATCCAGGCAGGTCTAACGATGGACCGAATGAAGGTGGTGTATGAAACCAGCAAGGCCGCCTATGATGCCAGCTCTGCCCTCCAAACCAACGTCCGAGTAAGTGGGATTGTAAGTTGATTTCTGATTGGCTTTCAGCTTGACCTTTGCTGTATTAGGATATGCTACTTGAAAACTGCTGCTTTATTACTCGTAAGATGTCAATCTGTTTCTGCATCTGTACACCCACTGGGTGTGTCATGTATCTATTTGTAGCTCTTTTCACTCGAATTAGACAGGTCGTTTCGAGTGAATTCTTGGTCCAGTGGGGCCATGCTAAGTGCACCCACTGGGTGTAGTCCCCGAGACCGCTGTTGACTGCTGGCAGTAGACGGTGGTCTTAGAACTCTCTCTTTTTTTACTTCTTCCACTCGGGCTGGGCGGACCATGCCTAGTGGTAAATCAAACCAGTGGGGGCACGCTAAGTGCACCCACTGGGTGTAGTCCCCGAGACTGTTGTTGAATGTGTGATTCGGCAGCAGTCTTAGAACTATTTTTGCCGTGGCTATTTGAACTTGCACACTTTCCATTCGGAAGTGACTGATCTTTGTTTCTGTTGACTGACTTGTCTTTTTGTTAATTGCTGAGAGCTTGTGAACTTGGGACCAAGTATGCTGACTTGGAGAGGAAGCAAATCCAACTCAATCTCAACCTGGAGTTGGCCAAGGAGAACTTGAAGAAGGCCCAGGATGAAGCAGCTGTCATGGGAGGTAACAATTTGTCGACTGCTCACTTCGTCATCCTTTCATTTTCATCCTTTGAACCAAGTGACTCCACTCGAACAGATGTGCGTAGTGAAAATCGTCAACTCCAGGCTTGTCTGAAGAACGTTGTTTCTTTAGACAAAATGAAGCAGGCTCTGGAGCAGAAGGATCTCAATCTTGCAGCAGCGCAGAAGACGGCGCATGAAAAAACTGAACTTGCCGACAAGAAGCTTGCTTCAGTCGGAAAGTTAGAAGAGGAGAATGCCAAGCTATAGACTGCTGTTGAGGAGGCGAAGAAAGAGGTCGTGCAGCTGAAGGAAGAAAACGTGCCTTGTCTGACAGAGTGGATGTTCTCACCCGAAAGAGAGATGAACTAGAAGCTTAACTGGGCGGTCTTGCCAAGAAGATGTTTCTCATGCTCGAAGGTATTTTCTCTCATCTGACTGATCTGACAAATTTCTTCACCACGCTGCCACCAACTCACTGTTTTTTACTCTATGGAGAATTCTGTCAGAATTTTGAAGAAGAAATGGGCGGATCGAGACTGGGTTGGACCCCATCAACTCTCCTATCAAGGATGAAGCTGCCATGAACGTGCTGCGACTGGAATCTTGCCTTGCCAGTGTCTTGGATTATCTCGCCCGACTGAAAGTGGCCTTGTCACGGATCGATAAGGAGCTCTGGCTAGAGGATGTGTTTCAAAATGATCTCGAGTCACTGATGACTCGACTCAATGATATCCCTGACCGAGTCCAGGTGTGGAAGAAGTCGTCTGCTCGCTGCGGTGCTGATGTGGCTCTATCTCTTGTTCGTGTTCATTGCAAGGACGTCAGGGAAGAGAAGCTGAAGGCTCTTTAGGTGGCAAACACCAAGAAGCTCCAATTTCAATCTTTCATGGAAACCTTCATCGACGCAGCTACTCGCATTGCAGACGGCATTGACTTGGACAGCTTCGTCGAGCTAGCAAGTCCTCCTCCTACCGAGTGAAAAAACTTGATAACTTGATTTTATTTGCCTCAGAATGCCGAGTGGTTTTGTAACCGTTAAACTCTTTCGGGCCTGATGCCCGAGTTCTTCTGCTGGTGATTCTGATCCTGGATGGATTTATTCGAACTTCATTGTTTTTATCTGAATGCAGTTGCTTTGTCTCTACTGTCTTCGGATTTTTTTTGATTTAGGCAGCTCCAAGATCGTAACTTAGTCTCCGAGTGAGAACACAGCTCTCCACTCGGAAGGGACGTTGTACTTGTGTCTCAGCTCAAAGCGCAACCAGACATTATACTTGTGGCGCAACTCAGAGTGCAACTTGACATTGTACAAGTGGAGCAACTCAGAGTGCTACCTGACGTTGTACTTGTGGCGCAGCTCAGAGTGCAACCTGACGTTGCACTTGTGGCACAGTACGGGGCCGCAGCTAAGCCCCCGAGTGAGAGGATTGCTCTTCACTTGGAGTATGTTTTTGAAACTTAGGCGAGTACGGGGTCGCAGCTAAGTCCCCGAGTGAGAGGGTTGCTCTTCACTCGGAGTGTTTTTGAAACTTAGGCAAGTACGAGGTCGCAGCTAAGCCCCCGAGTGAGAGGATTGCTCTTCACTTGGAGTGTATTTTGAAACTTAGGCGAGTACGGGGTCGCAGCTAAGTCCCCGAGTGAGAGGATTACTCTTCACTCGGAATGTGTTTTGAAACTTAGGCGAGTACGGGGTCGCACCTAAGCCCCCGAGTGAGAGGATTGCTCTTCACTCGGAATGTGTTTTGAAACTTAGGCGAGTACGAGGTCGCAACTAAGCCTCCGTGTGAGAGGGTTGCTCTTCAGTCGGAGTGTTTTTGAAACTTAAGCGAGTACGAGGTCGCAACTAAGCCCCCGAGTGAGAGGATTGCTCTTCACTCAGAGTGTGTTTTGAAACTTAGGCGAGTATGGGGTCGCAGCTAAGCCCCCGAGTGAGAGGATTGCTCTTCACTCGGAATGTGTTTTGAAACTTAGGAGAGTACGGGGTTGCAACTCAGCCTCCGAGTGAGAGGGTTGCTCTTCACTTGGAGTGTTTTTGAAACTTAGGCGAGTACGGGGTCACAGCTAAGCCCCCGAGTGAGAGGATTGCTCTTCACTTGGAGTGTGTTTTGAAACTTAGGCGAGTACGGGGTCACAGCTAAGCTCCTGAGTGAGAGGATTGCTTTTCCATCGGAATGTGTTTTGAAACTTAGGCGAGTACGGGGTCGTAGCTAAGCCCCCGAGTGAGAGGGTTACTCTTCACTTGGAGTGTGTTTTGAACTTAGGCGACTTAGGTTCCCGGCTAAGCCCCCGAGTGAGAGGATTGCTCTTCACTCGGAGTGTCTTTGAAACTTGGGTGAATCGGGTTCGCGACTAAGCCACCCACTGGGGATTTGAACACAGAAGTTTATGCGGAAACAATCTTTGAGATACTGCGAAAATCATGTCTTTGATAAACAATCTGAAGGACTCTTATTACAACTCGACAATTCGAGTGTTTAGGTATAAAAGCGGTGGAGCAGATCCGCGTTCCACGAGCGTGGCTTGTCTTCTTTCTTGGCTACGTTGTAAAGGTGATACGCCCCATTGTGGAGCACCTTGGTGATGATGAAGGGCCCTTCCCAGGCCAGAGCAAGCTTGTGAGGTCGTTTCTGGTGCACTCGGAGCACAAGGTCTCCTTCCTGAAATGCTGGACCTCTGACATTTTGGGCACGGAACCGACGCAGGTCTTGTTGATAGATGGTCGACCGGATTAGAGCCATCTCTCGTTCCTCCTCTAGGAGATCAACGGCATCCTGGCGTGCCTGTTCTACTTCAGCTTCTGAGAGGAGTTCCACTCGGGTGGCATTGTGCAACAAATCACTAGGAAGCACGGCTTCAGCGCCATATACCATGAAGAAAGGGGTTCGATCAGTCGACCAATTAGGAGTCATTCTCAAACCCCATAAGACATATGGCAATTCAGTTACCCAAGCCCCAGCTGCATGCTTGAGATCATGCATCAATCGGGGCTTCATCCCTTGTAGGATCAAGCCATTCGCTCTTTCAGTCTGCCCATTTGACTGTGGGTGCGCAACGGATGCGTAATCGACCTGAGTGCCTTGGGAAGCGCATAACGCTCTGAACTCATCAGAATCAAAGTTGGAGCCGTTACATGTGATAATGCTGTGAGGGACTCCATATCGGAATATCACCTCTCTGATGAAACTAATGGCAGTGCTTGAGTCAAGATTCTTGATAGGCTTGGCCTCGATCCATTTGGTGAACTTGTCGACTGCTACGAGCAAATGAGTGAAGCCGCTTCTGCCGGTCTTGAAAGGTCCAACCATGTCCAACCCCCAAAATGCAAATGGCCAGACGAGTGGAATAGTCTTCAAGGCGGATGCGGGCTTGTGGGACATGTTTGAGTAAAACTGGCAACCTTCGCACTTGTCGACTATGTCTTTAGCCATCTCATTCACTCGTGGCCAGTAGAATCCCGCTCGGTATGCTTTGGCCACGATGGTATGAGAGGACGCGTGGTGACCACAGGTCCCCGAGTGGATCTCATTTAAGATCAGTCGACCTTCTTCTAGAGAGATGCAACGCTGACCTACTCCGGTAGCACTTTCTCTGAAAAGCTGTCCACTTATCACCGTGAAGGCTTTGGATCTGCGGACAATCTGGCGGGCCTCATATTCATCCTTTGGGAGCTCCTGTCTGAGCAGATATGTGATATATGGCCCCGTCCAGTCGGGAGTGATCACTAAAACCTCCATGATATCTCAGTCGGGTTGGTTGAACTTATCAGTTGCGGGGGCTCTTCCATAAAAGGATCTTCTTGTACTGACGGGGTGTGGAGATGCTCCAGGAACACATTACTGGGAATAGGTTTCCGAGTGGAACCTATCTTTGCCAGATCATCGGCTGCTTGATTCTGTATCGGGGTATGTGATGGAGCTCTAGCCCCTCAAACTTCTTTCCCAATTCTCTGACAGCATTGCAATAACCAGTCATGGCAGGGCTCCTGATATCCCACTCCTTCATTACCTGATTGACCACCAAATCCGAGTCGCCATAAACCATCAGGCGACGGACGCCGAGTGAGATGGCCATACGCAACCTGTATAGAAGTGCTTCATATTCAGCTTCATTGTTGGAGGAATCAAAGTGAATCTGAAGGACGTAATTAAGCTTGTCACCTCTTGGGGATACTAGGACCACTCCAGCACCAGAAGCATTCAACATCTTGGATGCATCAAAGAACATGGTCCAGTGCTCCGAGTGAACTTGAGTTGGCTGCTGCTGTTCGATCAACTCGGCTAGGAAATCTGCAATTGCTTGAGACTTGATCGCCTTCTTGGCTTCAAACTTGACATCCAGAGGAAGAAGTTCAATCTCCCACTTGGCCACTCTACCGGTTGCATCTCGATAGTTCAAAATTTCTGACAATGGGGCATCGCTGACGACTGTAATCGAGTGATCTCCAAAGTAATGTGCAACTTTCTTCATAGTCAAGTAGATTCCATAGACAAGCTTTTGGTAATGTGGGTACCTTTGCTTGGACGGAGTCAAGACTTCAGAAATATAATACACTAGGCATTGAACTTTGTAAGTCTTGCCTTCCTCTTCCCGCTCGACTGTGAGCACTGTGCTGACAACTTGTCCAGTGGCTGCAATATATAACAAAAGAGGCTCTTTGCTGATTGGGGCAGCAAGCACCGGCTGGGTGGAAAGCAGGGCTTTGAGCTCTACAAACGCTGCTTCAGCTTCAAGAGTCCATTCGAATGTATCAGACGTTTTCATCAGTCGGTAAAGAGGCAGTGCCTTTTCATCGAGACGATAAATGAACCGACTCAATGCAGCCAAACAACCTGTAAGCTTCTGTATGTCATGCACGCGGACATGGCATTTCATTTGGAGAATTGCTCCAATCTTCTCTGGGTTAGCATCGATTCCTTGTTCGGAAATGAGAAAACTGAGTAACTTTCCTCCTGGGACTCTGAATGTACAATTGGATGGATTGACCTTGATGTCATATCTTCTTAGATTTGCAAAGGTTTCAGCGAGGTCAGTCAGCAGGTCGGAACTCTTGCATGACTTGACCACGATATCGTCCATGTAACCTTCCACATTCCGACTGATTTGAGTGAGCAGGCACTTCTGAACCACGCGCATGAACGTGGCACCAGCATTCTTGAGACCAAAAGGCATGGTGACATAGAAAAACACCTGAAAGGGGTGATGAAGGACGTTTTTATTTCATCGGGCCCATACAGGCGGATCTGATGGTACCTGGAATAGGCCTCCAAAAAGGATAAACGCTCACACCCCACAGTCGAGTCGACAATCTGATCGATGCGGGGCAGAGGGAAATGATCTTTCGGGCAGGCCCGATTGATATGCTTGAAATCAATGCACATGCGGAGTGAATCATCTTTCTTGGGGACCATGAAGACATTGGCGAACCACTCGGAGTGGTATATCTCGCGAAAGAACTTCGCTGACAGGAGCCGAGCCACTTCCTCGCCAATTGCCTTCCTTTTCTACACGGCGGACCGGCGGAGATGTTCCTCAATGGGTTTTGCTTTTGGGTCGACACGCAAACGGTGCTCAGCCAGTCCCTTGGGTACACCTGGCATGTCAGATGGTTTCCGTGCAAAGATGTCCCAGTTCTCACGGAGGAACTGGATGAGCGCTTCTTCCTATTTGCTCTCGAGTGTTGTTAAAATGTGACTCGGAGCAGTAGAGGGGTTCTCTGGGTGAATTTGTACTGGCTTTGTTTCTCCGGCCGACTGGAACGCTGATTCTGAAGCGGGCTTCTTAGCTCGCAACAAATCACTCGCGTCGGCGTTTTTCTGGTACTCTTCCAACTCCACCACTGCCATTTGCTCGTCAGCAATCTTGGATCCCTTCTGGAGGCATTCCTCTGCCCTATGTCGATTCCCTGTGACCATGATCACACCTCTAGGTCCAGTCATCTTCAACTTAAGATACATGTAACATGGGCGGGCCATGAAATGAGCATATGCGGGTCTGCTCAGAATAGCATGATAGGCACTATGGAAATCCACTACTTCAAGTGTCAACTTTTCCTTGCGGTAATTTTTGGAATCATCGAAAACCACATCAAGAGTGATCTGACCGAGTGAATCTGCTTTCTTTCTTGGGATGACTCCGTGGAATCGCATGTTGCTCTCACTGAGCTTGGACATCGGAATGCCCATCCCTCGGAGGGTCTCAGCATACAAAATGTTCAAGCCACTGCCACCATCCATGAGAACCTTGGTCAGTCAGGTGCCCTCAACGACTGGGTTGACCACCAACGCTTGCCGCCCGGGGGTAGCAACGTGCGCTGGGTGATCGGACTGGTAGAATGTAATGGGAGTTTTCGACCACTTCAAATATGTCGTAGTTGCTGGAGCAACCATGTTCACTTATCTGTTGATAACTTTTAGTCGACTTTTGCTCTCGATGTCAGCAAAAATCACCAAAGTAGCATTGCCATTGGGGTAACCATCATCTTCTTCCTTCTCTTCCTCCTTATCAGAGTCCTTCTCTGGGGGCGGGCCCTCTCGGAACTGCTGAATCAGGAGTCGACACTATCGAGTGGTGTGCTTGGGTAAAATCAGGTTACCCTCCTCGTCCTTCTTCGTGTGTATGTGACACGGTAAATCCAGAACGTCGTTGCCTGACTGATCTTTCACCTTTTTGGGCACCCACGTCCCCTTAGGTTTTCCCTTGAACTTCCCTTGGTTCAGAACTGCAGCCTCTGCGGGACCTGCAGCTTCCGCCTTGCGCTTCTGTTTCCGACTGGTGTTTCCACCTCCAGTGTCCTGGTCGACTGGCTTCCCTTTAATGTTATGGAGTTGGTCTTCTTCCTCACCGTTTGCATACCGAGTGGCAATTTCCATCATTCGACGCAAAGACATGTCTCGAGACCGACCAAAATTTAGGATGAGCTCTCTGTATCGAACACCCTCTTTGAAAGCGCAGACTGCTTGGTGCTCTGACACATTTTCTACCACGTGATGAAGGGTATACCATCTCTGGACGTAATTCCTCAAAGTTTCATTCGGCTTCTGAACACAATCTTGCAGTTCGGTCAGCCCAGCAGGTCGCTTGCAAGTACCCTCGAATGTTTTGATGAACACTCGGGCCAAATCTTCCTGGCAGAAAATACTCCCTGGAGCCAACTGATTCAACCAAGCTCTGGCCAAACCTTCAAGCATCAGGGGGAGGTGCTTCATAGCTACGTCGTCACTACCCCCGCCAATCTGAACGGACACTCGGTAATCCTCTAACCATGTATCTGGCTTCGACTCACCGGTGAACTTGCTGACTCTGGCGGCCAATCTGAAATTGTGAGGGATCTCAGTGGCCCGGATGGCTCTGCTAAAACACTCGAGCCCCGAAACAAATGCCATGTTGCCGACTGGGTGATCTCTTTCCTGACCTTCCCTATGTGCTCTTATTGGCCCACTGTTTTCAAGGGATGCTCGTAAGTTTGTCTTATGTTGTGATGAATGTAAAAGAATTGGCAATATTGGTAAACATTGGGAAATGCCTATGAATTATTCACTTGTTATTGAACCATTTGATGTTTGGGGCTTTGATTATATGGAACATTTTCCTTCCTGTAATGGGTATACACAGATTTTGGTTGCTGTTGATTATCTCACTGAGTGGGTAGAAGCTATTCCAACTAGTAGTGCTGATCATAACACCTCCATTAAAATGCTTAAAGAAATTATCTTCCCAAGGTTTGGAGTCCCTAGATATTTAATGACCGATGGTGGTTCACATTTTATTCATGGTGCTTTCCATAAATTGCTTGCTAAATATGATGTCACCATAGAATTGCATCACCCTATCATCCTCAATCTAGGGGTCAAGTTGAGTTGAGCAATAGAGAAATAAAATTAATATTACAAAAAACTGTCAATAGGTCCCGAAATAATTGGTCTAAGAAACTTGATGATGCACTTTGGGCCTATAGAAGAGCTTATAAGAACCATATGGGTATGTCTCCATACAAAATGGTTTATGGAAAAGCTTGTCATTTGACTCTTGAGTTAGAACATAAAGCATATTGGGCAATTAAAGAACTCAATTATGATTTCAAACTTGTCGTTGAAAAGAGGTTGTTTGATATTAGTTCACTAGATTAATGGAAAACCCAAGCCTATGAAAATGCCAAACTATTCAAAGAAAAAGTCAGAAGATGGCATGACAAAAGAATCCAAAAGCGGGAATTCAAAGTTGGTGAATATGTTCTACTGTACATTTATCGTCTTTGATTTTTTGCAGGAAAACTTCTTTCCAAATGGGAAGGACCATATATCGTCGAACAAGTTTACCGCTCTGGAGCTATTAAGATCAATAATGCCGAAGGCACTAATACGAAGGTGGTCAATGGACAAAGAATTAAGCACTATATTTCAGGTACGCCTATTAATGTTGAAACTAACATTATCCAAACCATGACACAAGAGGAACACATAAAAGAAACCTTCCAGAACACTCCAGAACCCTGAAAAGGAGGAGGTACGGGATACGGTAAGTAAACAGACCGAAAAAAATCACAAAAATATTTTCTGTCAATTTCGGAATATTAGAAAAGATAAAAATAATAATAAGAAACACCCGAGAAGGCAACCCAGGTGCCCACTAGGCACCAGGGCGCGTCTGCCCCCACCTGGAGCGCCCTGTTGGGTAGTGGGACCCTCGGGCACCTTCCCGACTCCATTTTCCGATAGTATACTTGTTTCCCAAGATCAAAATTCTTTATATATACCCCTGGACGATTTGACCACCGTATCACGGAGAAATCTTATGTTCTTGTTTCGTGCTGTTTTTTCTAACAGATCTAGATTGCCATGGCTGCACCAAGCTCTTCCAAGGACAAGTTCTTCGAGAAGCTCATCAACCACTACCTACCAGAGGTGTTGAAGCACCCTGAAGCCATTGAGATGCGTGAGCGGGTGCTCCACATCGGGGATGTTCAAGGGCCCAAGAAGATGGGAAGCATGGAGGCCAGGCTTGAGGCGGTGGAGCAAGAGATCTTCAAGTGCCAAGGGATGGTGGAGTGTGGACTCAGTGCCAATCACTCCGTGATCACGTAATTCACCCGTGATCACTAGGTGGATGGTCGGTCTATGAAGGACATCGTCTTCACCTTCAACGAGCAAATCATTTTTTTGCAAAGCCAAACACAGATCTTCAAAATTAAGTTTTTGAGTATGAAGCAAGATTTAAAGGTACGAGTTTAAGTGCCAGTTTCAGGACTCAGGAGACTCGTGCGTCCTCTTATCATGGCGAACCCTTGCCATGGAAGCCGGAGGATAAGCTTACCACCTCATCACCACCACCATCACCAAAGAAGGAGACCTGAGCACATAGTATGGGCACTCCCCTTGGCTTTCGCCAAGCTTTGGGGAGATGCCCTGGTATCGTATCACCATCACTTTTATTATCTTCACCATTTTTTAGTTTGATCTTTAGTTATTTTGTGATTTAGTTGAATAAAAGTTTAGTATGATCTATTTTCGAGTGCTAGTTTTGTGATCTATCCATCTATGTAATCGAGTTGAGAGTTATATAATAAACATTAGTTTGAGTTTTTGCTTCTTTACTTTCTTGTTTCAATCAAAATAAAGGAAATAATGAAAAATATCATACGCTAATCTTATGGTAACTAATGACATCACATAAGGAAAAGTATAAGTGGTAAAAGTTATTGAAAGTTAAAAAACATAGCATTGGTCAATGATGCAATTCATGAGAGGATTAATGAGGGAAGAGAAGATTCACATGCAAATATACCATCTTGGACATATTTTATGAGTGTGAGCCCCCATTAAATATCTTATGCCAAATTGTTGACGTTGGACAACGAAGACAACATAATGATTTATGTTTGTTCATATTCACATAGAAGTTATATTATCATAGATCCTCCAACATGTGGTGCTTGCTCAATATCTTTGCTAGCCAAAAATCCGCACTAAGTAGAAATACTACTTGTGCATCTAAAAACCTTAAACCCAAATTTATGCTTTGAGAGTCCACCATACCTATCTATGGATTGAATAATATCCCTCAAGTAAGTTGTCATCGGTGCATAAGGCAATGCAAATTGCTTCTAAATATGTTTGACCTTTTAGTGTAAGGGAAAATAAGCGTTGTACGAACTTGTGATGGCAAAGTAATAAAAGCGACAGACTGCATAATAAAGGTTGCTACCATAAGGGGCAATATAATGTGATGTCCTTTACATTAAGAGATTGTGCATACGAAACCAAAAAAACGCATGAAAACCTCTGATTCCCTCTGCGAAGGGCCTATCTTTTACCTTTCTGCTTTTACTTTTTATGCAAGAGTCAAAGTGTTCTCCTCTATTCCTTTTTATTTTCTCTTTTGCAAGCTCATCTGGCGGGGAAAGATCTAGGCACATATATCCATTTGGATATGAGTGATCATGAGTTATTATTGTTCACATCACCTTTGAGGTGAATAAGTTGGGAGGCAGAACTATAAGCCCCTATCTTTCTATGTGCCTCGCTGAAATTTTTTGCTCCATATATATATGTAGTGAGTGTTAGCAATCATAGAGTACTAAATGATGGTTGAGTATATGGACTTGCCAAAAGGCTCCGATATGAGACCCTATCAGTGTCAAAACCGGCGGATCTCGGGTAGGGGGTCCCGAACTGTGTGTCTAAGGCGGATGGTAACAGGAGGTGGGGGAAACTATGTTTACCCAGGTTCGGGCCCTCTCGATGGAGGTAATACCCTACTTTCTGCTTGATTGATCTTGATGATATGAGTATTACAAGAGTTGATCTACCATGAGATCGTAGAGGCTAAACCCTACGAGCTAGCCTATGATTATGATTGTTCTTGTCCTACGGACTAAACCCTCAGGTTTATATAGACATCGGAGGGGGCTAGGGTTACACAGAGTCGGTTACAAGGGAGGAGATCTACATATCCGTATTGCCAAGCTTGCCTTCCACACAAAGGAGAGTCCCATCCGGACATGAGAGGAAGTCTTCAATCTTGTATCTTCATAGTCCAACAGTCCGGCCAAAGTATATAGTTCGGCTGTCCGAGGACCCCCTAATCCAGGACTCCCTCAGTAGCCCCTGAACCAGGCTTCAATGACGATGAGTCCGGCGCGCAGATTGTCTTTGGCATTGCAAGGCGGGTTCTTCTTCCGAATTCTCCATAGAAGATTTCGAACACAAGGATAGTGTCCGGCTCTGCAAAACAAATTCCACATACCACCGTAGAGAGTATAATATTTCCACAAATCTAATCTGCTGACAACTTTTCATAACGTGACATCACGCCATGTCTCGGTCATTATTCGAACCGTTTTTCTCAACCAGCTACGGCACATACTGCGAGGCGGTTTTCTTGGCACATCTTGTCGAAGCAGAGATCGTGTCCCCTTATCACGGGATCCTCATCAATACGGGTGTGGGTAACCCAACCGCGACATCAATCGCGGCGCTTGGGGAATAAGCGAGTTTACCAGGCGAGTGGGGAGGCGCACAGTTTCTACCGCCCTTATAAAGGGACAAGGACTCTTCCTCTTTACCCACGCCTTCTTCTTCCCTGCTCATCCATTTTCGCGCACTCGAGCTCCAGTGCCCAAGTTCGCCTTTTCTCCGCAAAAACACTCCAAACATGTCCGGAGCGGGAGGCAAGTGGATGGTATCCTCCGTTACGGAGGAGAACATTACGAAGCTCCGGGAAGCCGGATACCTGGACGCAGATATCACGCACCGGCTCCCAGACGCGGGGCAGATCGTCCCTACTCCAGAACCCCACGAGAGGGTTGTATTCCTCACCCACTTCATCCGCGGGCTGGGATTTCCCCTTCACCCATTTGTTCACGGGCTCATGTTCTACTACGGGCTGGATTTTCATGATCTGGCCCCTAATTTCATCCTCAACATCTTGGCGTTTATCGTCGTGTGTGAGGCCTTCCTCCGCATCAAGCCCCACTTTGGCCTATGGCTGAAGACCTTCAACGTTAAACCGAAGGTGGTGGTCGGCCAGCAAGTGGAGTGCGGAGGCGCCATGGTGGGAAAAATGCCCAACGTCACCTAGCTCATGTGGAGACCGTGAAGGGGTGGCAATCGAGGTGGTTCTACATCACCGAGCCGCGCAACACCGACTGGGTGGCGGCCCCCGAATTTCGATCCGGCATCCCCATGCGGCTCACCTCCTGGAAAGAGAAGGGCCTATCCTGGGGTTCATCGGTGGAGCTGACCGGACTCCAGAACTGCGTCAAAAACATGATAAGCAAGAAAATCAAGCTTGTCAACGTGGTCCAAGTCATGCTCTTCCGCCGGATCCTCCCGTGTCAGAGACGGGCATTCAATTTGTGGGAGTTCGACTCGGCTGAGCACCAGACGATGCGAGAGCTCTTCGACACGACACACCAAGACATCTGGAAGGTGCTGTTCAAGTCCGCCGAGGAACCTCCTCCCCTTACCGAGGATCGCGGACTCAGCGCGAAGCGCCATGCCAATCCGGTAAGCTCCTTATATCTCATAAGATGTTTCTTTCCCCAGTATAATCATGTGAGGGATCTAAGCCTCCACGCCATTTAACAGGACCGGGTTGCGACAGCAGAGCAGATCGACTGTCCGGCCCCACTGCCCGAAGATCCAACAAGGGCTCTCTTGACAGAGATGCTGGTTCCGGCGCCCTATGAGGCACCGGAGAAGAAGGCCAAGAAGAAGGCCACGGGGACCAGGAAAGGTCTCCGGCGCAAGGTTGTATCGGACTCATCGTCCGATAACACCGAGGCGCCCTCCTCCCATGGAAACGAGGAGGAGGAGGAAAGTTCTCCCCCCTCAGCCGGGGGAGACAAGAAAAGGAAGGCCGCCCCGTATGGGGAGGCCGAAGGGTCCAAGAAGGTAAGGACTCTCCTTCCGGACTGCTCCACAACAGCTGCTTTCAGCGACGAGGAGTGGCTACCCTGGGACTAGCCCTTGGCGAAGTCGTGAGTATCCGGATACCATAATAGTTCTTGGTATGTTTTATTTTATTGCTTCTTATCATGCCGAACATGATCATGTAGTCCATCCAAAGCCCATATCGACGTATCCTCTTCGGATGATTCTTTGGGCCCATTGGAGATGAATAGCGATTCACTCCCGACCGCCTCCTCCCCCCGCGCTACGGACGACGTCGAGGTGCTGTCTCAAAGGGCACTGAACCAAGGGGAGACAGTTCCGGAGGCGCCCCAAGGCGACATTCCAGGCGCTGGGCGCACGAGGGGCAAGACTCCCATGGGCCCTAATGCCGGGGCAGCAAGTCTATCCCCCAGCCGAATACTGCGCCGGAACCTCCAGTGGTTCCGGATTCTGTCAGGCAATCCCTCACCAAGGGGGGCAAGCCGTCTGTGCCGACAGTCTCTGTCCATCCAGAGGCATCGGACAATTTGCTGGAAGTGCTTCGCGGCGCTTCCATTGACGAAGAGCACCGCACTATCATGAGTGCGGTGGTCAAGAAGGTTCGGTCCGCCAAAAGCGGACTGACTGAAGCCTGTGCCAGCCTCCTAAGAGGCTTTGAGGTAAGTAATCGAGTTATGAGAAAATGTTACAGCATAGACAGTAGCCCCCGATGCTCTGTTTGGTGTTCGCAAAGAAAGGCCGAACAGAGGATCAAATAATAATCACAGGAGTCTAATCAAAATATGTCTTATGTGAATAAGCAGGCTTCACTGCTAGCCGCTGCCGCTCGCACGGCGGAGGTCACCGCACTGAAGCGGGACCTTGAGCGGTCCGAAGAAGAGCTCGGCCATACCAAGAGGCAGCTCGAAGAGAACAAAGGTAAGTAATACCCCGTCTCTTTATTGATAAAGAAAAAGGAAGGTGATTTGTTAGATCACGGGATCGTCATGAATTTTTCTAGGGGCCAGGATCGAAGTGGCGGCCCTGAAGAAGGCGCTGTCCGAGGCCGAAGGCAAAGCGGCCACGGAGCACGCTGGGCGTGAGAAGCAAGAGGCTCGAGTCGGCGAGGTGCAGCAAGAGCTCTAGGAATTTGTCAAGAAGTGCGAGTCCTTGGAGCGTGACTCTAAGACGCAAGGGTCCGAGCTTGCGAAGGCCCTTGAGAACGCACAAAATGCCAAGGGCGAAGCCCAAAAGGCTCTCCAGGAAATTGAGGCGGTTAAGAAGATAGCGGCGGGTAAGGCATTAATTATGCAAAGCAAGCATGTGAAGGAAACTTTCCTTTTACTTACCCGAATTCGGAGCTCTCCAGAAGCGTTCGCAGATCTATCCAGCAGTGTGTCGGATACCACGGAGTTCTATCGGGCCGAGGAAGGGAGCTCGATGGAGAAGTTGTTCTGGTCTCAGTATACTGGGACCGAACATCCGATGCCCTTGAGTGATCAGCTGAAGCAACTGGTCGAGCTTCACAAGGTGGCTGAACTGGCCATGAAGGGCCTCATAGTCCGGATGTGGCCTGGCGAGCCCCTGCCTGGCAGCTATTTCGGCCTGGTAAGGCGACTTGTGAACGCCTTCCCACGGCTTGAAGTCATAAAGTGGCCCGTCTGCATTGAGGGTGCGCGCATGGCTTTTGCCCGGGCGAAAGTGCACTAGGCGAAGATGGACGCCGAAAAGCTGGTGAAGGAGGGGCCGCCGGAGGGCAAGGAGCATCGCCACCCCGAAAAGTATTATGACAGTGTCCTGAAGGGTGCTCGCCTTGTGGCAGAGGAATGTGCTAAGGATGTAATATTTGAATGAATGTACTCATGTGATCCTGTAATATGAAACTAGTTCATGTGTGCTATGTAACGCTTGCTAATTTAAAATATTACCTTCTGTGCGGCCGTTTATAAAATTTGAGAGTTGGCGAGTCGTCGGCTTCTGCCCCCATGTAACTAGTACTGAGGTGTTCGGGATAAACCTGATCACTCTTTATCCCAATATTGGGTCCTTCGAAGGAGGTGTTCAGCACAATGAACCAGGCAATCGGACTATAAAGCTTTATCACTCTCACTTAGCCATAGAAGTCTACAATTTTAAATTTTGGCGAAGCCCCTAGTATTTGGAAGGCCAAACTTGGGGCGTTATGTACGCCTAAATCGGACAAGGCCGACTCCTCGCCCGAAGCGGAAAAAATCTTTAAGGATTTGAGACCTCTCGAACAGCGACCAGCTCTAGCCGCATCATGACAGTCAGTTTTCGGCTTTCTCTACTGAGGTGCTTGTCCGAAAGAACCGGGACACAATCATAGTAGTTCTCCCAGTGCTACCTTAGCCGATGTAGCGGAACATAAGGTACCAAAACATGGGAGCCGGGCAAACCCAACTATTGACCCAAGACATGATTCGGAGCTGATGCATATTATGCTATAAGTTCGGGGTGCCGCACTGTCGAAAGTGTTCGGACTTTTCATGCCGTGTTATGGGGTACACCGAAGCCCCTGGCGCACTGGTCCTATCAAAATGTACGGGTGCAATTTGTCATAAATAAGTAGACAAGGAAAAAAGATAAAGGAATGCAATAATGAGCTAATGATGTACATTGCTATTTAAATGATACGTCAAAGCGTATGCATACATGTAGTGCAATAAGTAAAAATAGGACTATTTGACATGTCCTATCCAAGGGCAGGCTGCGTGTGGGTATGCAAAACAGGTATATCGATCGTTATCAGAGACCACCTGAGGATTCCCTTGTACGTCAAAGCTTCTTGCTTCCTTGGTGTTTCCTTCCCGTGACGGGTCCGATAATCAGTCGATCCGAGAGGGCCTTCAGAGAATAGGGGCCTGAAAAAAATGTTAAAGGTATACGGGTCCTGAAGCGGTTGAGCCGCATTGTGGGCCGTGCCATGGTCGTGCCTCCGCCTATGCCCATGGTATCTTGAGTGCATAATTATGTACACGCAGCGCCAATTTTGCCGCTTGACTGGGGCTAGGACAGAGGCCGAATTGCTAGGCGAGCTCTAAACGTGCCTGGCGATCCTCTTGCAGGGTACTCCAGACTCGCTTGAAGGTGTCCGGGGCCTTCTTCGCCGAATTGGCGGTTTGCCTCATAAGGTTGCTTTGCGCTTCTGCTGCAAGGGCCGCAGTGTGATCCTCCGCGCGGAGCAAGCGTTCTGTATTTCCATTAACTGTTATAACCCCGCGAGGTCCTGGCATTTTGAGCTTGAGGTATGCATAATGCGGTACCGCATTGAATCTGGCAAATGCGGTTCGTCCGAGTAGTGCGTGATAGCCACTGCGGAAGGGGACGATATCGAAGATTAACTCCTCGCTTCGGAAGTTGTCCGGAGATCCGAAGACCACTTCCAGTGTGATTGAGCCCGTGCAACAGGCCTCTACACCTGGGATGACACCTTTAAAGGTGGTTTTGGTGGGTTTGATCCTTGAGGGGTCTATGCCCATTTTGCGCATTGTATCCTGATAGAGCAGGTTCAGGCTGTTGCCACCATCCATAAGGACTCGAGTGAGGTGAAATCCGTCAATGATGGGGTCAAGGACCAATGCGGCAGAACCGCCATGACGGATACTGTTGGGGTGGTCCCTGCGATCGAAGGTGATCGGACAAGAAGACCATGGGTTGAACTTTGGGGCGACTGGCTCCATCGCATAGACGTCCTTCAGTGCGCGTTTCCGTTCCTGCTTGGGAATATGGGTTGCGTATATCATGTTTACCGTTTACACTTGGGGAGGAAATTTCTTCTGTCCTCCTTTGTTCGGCGGCCGGGGCTCCTCCTCATCATCGCTATGCAGCCCCTTTTCCTTGTTTTCAGCATTCAACTTGCCGGCCTGTTTGAACACCCAGCATTCTCTGTTGGTGTGGTTGGCTGGTTTATCGGGGGTGCCGTGAATTTGGCACGAACGATCGAGTATGCGGTCCAAACTGGACGGGCCCGGGTTGCTTCTTTTGAACGGCTTTTTCCGCTGACCGGATTTAGAGCCACTGAATCCGGCATTAACTGCCGTGTCTTCGGCGTTGTCGCCGTTATTGCGGCGTTTGTGTCTGTTGCGCCGTGGCGTGCCGTTGCTATCTTTGGCATCTTAATTGCCAGGATCTCTTGATGTGTTGTTGCTGCGAGCCAGCCAGCTGTCCTCGCCCGCACAAAAGCGGGTCATGAGTGTCGTGAGGGCTGCCATGGACTTCGGTTTTTCTTGGCTGAGGTGTCGGGCGAGCCACTCATCGCGGATGTTATGCTTAAATGCCGCTAAGGCCTCGGCATCCGGACAGTCGACAATTTGGTTCTTTTTAGTTAGGAACCGAGTCCAGAATTTCCTGGCTGATTCCCCTGGCTGTTGGGTTATGTGACTCAAGTCATCGGCATCCGGTGGTCACACATAAGTGCCCTGGAAGTTGTCAAGGAATGCGTCCTCCAAATTCTCCCAACTGCCAATGGAGTTTGCCAGCAGGCTATTGAGCCAATGTCGAGCAGGTCCTTTGAGTTTTAATGGGAGGTACTTGATGGCATGTAGATCGTCACCGCGGGCCATGTGGATGTGGAGGAGGAAATCTTCAATCCATACTGTGGGGTCTGTTGTACCATCATATGATTCAATATTCACGAGTTAAAAACCTTCTGGGAATTCGTGATCCATTACTTCATCAGTGAAGCATAGGGGGTGTGCGGCGCCTCTGTGCCGGGCTATATCACGACGCAGTTCATACAAGTCTTGTCTGCTGTATTCGGCCCGGCCGGATTTGCTTTTAGTATATCCGGCGTGACGGTCGTTGTCACGCGTTGGGGCACGCCCGCATGATCCATAGATCAAACTTACATGTCCTGCTTTGTTTTCCAATATGTCTCGCAGGTCCTGCGTGTTACCCCAGGCCTTGGTATTTTTGTTTAACTGGCGGCGGGGTGCGGGCTGAACTTCGGCCTCATATGCCGCTTTGTCTCGGCCACGAGGTGGCCGGTCAGCCACATCATACGCTGGAAGCGTAGGCTTTAATGCTTCCTCCTCGAGTTGGGGTAGCAACCTGCGCTTTGTGTAACTTTTGGTTGGGCGCTTGAGTTCGTATTCCTCGGCCGCCAGGACCTCAGTCCATCTATCTGCTAGCAAATCTTGGTCAACTTGAAGCTGTTGTTGCTTTTTCTTCAGGCTTTTTGCTGTGGCTATGAGCCGGCGCTTGAAGCGCTCCTGTTCGACGGGATCCTCAGGCATGATAAATTCTTCGTCGCCGAGGCTCACCTCGTTTTCGGAGAGAGGCTTGTAATTGTCATCCTCTGATTCTCCATCTGCTGCCTGTTCCTTAGGGCTAGCTTGCCCATCCTCCCGCTCGAGGCCTGGCTGGAGGGGATTGTCTTCGTGTTCGGCACTATCCGCAACGTTATTGTCTCTTGTGCCGGTATCACCGCTTTTGCTATGGCGGGGCTTAGAGCGGCGCCGTTGATGCCGGTGTTTAGATTGCTTCTCGAGGGGATTATCCTTTGTTGCCTTATTGCCATTGCTTTCTTTGGGGGTGTCCACCATGTATGTATCGTATGATGAGGTGTTAGTCCAGCGCTCTGTGGGCGGTGGTTCCTGTTCTTCTCCTACATCGTCGTCCATACCGTCGATGTCTTCGGAGCCGCAATCAAGCATGTCGGTTAAGTCGTCGACAGTGGCTATTAAGTGGGTGGTGGGTGGGGTACGAATTTCTTCCTCGTCCGCTTCCCACTCAAGCCCGACACAGTTCGGCCAATGGCCTCCTGACAAGGAAAGAGACCTTAATGAATTTAGCACATCGCCCAGGGGCGAGTGCTGAAAGATATCCACGGAGGAAAACTCCATGATCGGTGCCCAATCAGATTCGATAGGCATTGACGCAGGCGGTTCGGAGCCCGTGGCCGGGGACGAATCCAAGAGTCCGGCAACACAGGTCACATAGGAGGTGAAGTCAGTATTCGGCTCTATCGCCACTGAGTGTGCGGCCTCCGTGGCGGGGCCATCCACCTGTCCTCGGACGGCGCAATCTGCTCCGGATTGAGGGCCGGAGTAGCCACAGGTGTGATCTCCCGAACACCGTCCGATGGCAGAGCTAAGTCATGCTCGTCGTGACTGTGCGGCACACCTGACATGGGCTCGAATCCGTCGAAGACCAAGTCTCCGCGGATGTCGGCGGTATAGTTTAAGTTTCCGAACCTGACCTGATGGCCAGGGGCGTAGCTCTCGATCTACTCCAGATGGCCAAGCAAGTTGGCCCGCAGTGCGAAGGCGCCGAATACGAAGATCTGTCCGGGGAGAAAAACCTCACCCTGGATCGCATCGTTGCCGATGATCGAACGAGCCATCAAGCCTTATGGTGACGGCACAGTGGAACTCTCAATGAAAGCACCAATGTCGGTGTCAAAACCGGCGGATCTCGGGTAGGGGGTCCCGAACTGTGCGTCTAAGGCGGATGGTAACAGGAGGTGGGGGACACAATGTTTACCCAGGTTCGGGCCCTCTCGATGGAGGTAATACCCTACTTCCTGCTTGATTGATCTTGATGATATGAGCATTACAAGAGTTGATCTACCACGAGATCGTAGAGGCTAAACCCTAGGAGCTAGCCTATGATTATGATTGTTCTTGTCCTACGGACTAAACCCTCCGGTTTATATAGACACCGGAGGGGCCTAGGGTTACACAGAGTCGGTTACAAGGGAGGAGACCTACATATCCGTATTGCCAAGCTTGCCTTCCACGCAAAGGAGAGTCCCATCCGGACACGAGATGAAGTCTTCAATCTTGTATCTTCATAGTCCAACAGTCCGGCCAAAGTATATAGTCCGGCTGTCCGAGGACCCCCTAATCCAGGACTCCCTCAGACCCTTCCTGAAAATATGATGAATTTCAATTGGAAAGTTGACTGAGAACATAGTTTGTTAGTTTTCAAGAAAGTTTAGGCTTTATACTTTGATGTTGTGTTGAATTGTTACTTGCTTATGAGAAGTTTTACGATAATAAGTATTGATGTTATAATAATAAGCATGATGCTACTATGTCCGTATTTTGTTTTTATCGATACCTCTCTCTCTAAACATGTGGACAGGATTTTCGATATCGGCTTTCGCTTAAGGACAAGCGAGGTCTAAGCTTGGGGGAGTTGATACGTCCATTTTTCATCATGTTTTCCTACTATTATTTATAATGTTTTTATGCACAATAACGCTTTATGGAGTAATTCTAATGCATTTTCTCTCATAATATGCAAGGTTTACACAAAGAGGGAGAATACCGGTAGCTGGAATTCTGGACCTGAAAAAGCTATGTCAGATATACCTATTCTGCACATCTCCAAATGAGCTGAAATTTACGGAGAATTACTTTGGAATATGTATTGGAGAAAATAAATACCAAAGGGGGCCACCTAGGTGCCCACTAGGCACCAGGGTACGTGTCGGGGATATACCCCATGGTATGACCCGGCAGGAGTTAAGTCAGATGATAACCCGGCAGGAGTTAAGTCAGATGATAACCCGGCAGGAGTTAAGTCAGATGATAACCCGGTAGGAGTTAAGTCAGATGATAACCCGGCAGGAGTTAAGTCAGATGATAACCTGGCAGGAGTTAAGGCAGACAATCATAAACCGGCCGACCATCATAAACCGGCAGACCATCATAAACCGGCAGACCATCATAAACCGGCAGACAGTGATAACTGGTTGACAGTCATAACCCGACAGATAGTGTTAACTGGTTGACAGTCATAACTCAGCAGATAGAGTCGCCTGGAGTTATGAAGCCCGAGACGAAATGAAGCCCAAGACGTTAAGAAGCCCATGAAGAGAAGTCAAAATAGTTTAAGGCTTAATCCGAGTTGGACTCTACATGTATCCCGCCCCTTCAACTTATATAAGGAGGGGCAGGGCTCCCCAAAGAGGCACAAGCAAAAAGCAACAATCTTTAGGGGTAGACATAACTGGGAGAGCCAGTTTACGGCGACTCTCTCGTGGTGATAATGAGACCTAGCCACAAACAACATGTAGGGTTGTTACCGGATGATGTTTCTCGGGCCCCGAAGCTGTCTAAACCCTTGTCTTGTGTTGCGTCTCTCGATTCCGCTCAACCCCTCTCAAGCTACCACATAGATGCGTTGGCCTTACGACTAAGTCCTCACACTAGGACATCTGCCATGACAAATCCACGACAGTTGGCGCCCACCGTGGGGCCTGCGCACGGTGGTGTTGAGTTCTTGGAGGGATCTGTTCCAGGGATAGAGAAGTTCGGAATTTTCTCGGATGAAGAAACACCGGTTTAAAAGGATCCGCGTCAGCTTTGTGTTCACTGATCCGGCTTTACGATATGTGAAATTTAAGTTCAAAAAAAGTTAGGGCAGCGTGGATGCGCCACTACAAATCGGCGAGATCAACAGAATCACAGGTCGCCGAGATCAATAGGAAATCCATCGGGCACTGCCATGGTCAGCTAAAAGCTATGTCTGAGATTAGTTCGTACAAGGATTGTCCCGAGGTGGATCCGTAAAAGTGCCTGCTTGTAGTTACCGCTAGAAGCTTGATTGAAGGAATTGCAAAGATCAGTCGATTTGAGGTACAAATCGCCGAGACTGACAGGTTTTTACGGTTCCGTTGTCCATATCCAAATCCAATTCGGAGATCGTACAAAGAAATCAAGTGGACGTACGGCTGCGTTGGAATCTGTTCCGGTCATTATGACAAACTAGTACTTGAAGCAGTACATGTGGAGCAAATCAAGGTCTCCGTGCTTGTAGGAAAGTTATTACTAATGGTGAAACAAGGGCAAGAGCATTACACGGTGGCTGGGTATAGCATGGGAAAATACTGGCGCCATGCCGGCCATGGGCTGTAACATTTTTTCACCATGCCCGGGTGCCGCCACAGGTCTACACGCTGTGACTCGCCGATCCCTCCTGCCCCGTCAACCACCGCCTGTCCAAGGGTTACCGTCGGTTCGTTCCCCTGCATCAAAGCCGCAGCAGTCAAACATCAGCTCCGACGAGCCGTCCCCGCGCCGGGTCACCTCTGTCAAAACCGCCACCGTGGGCCTGCCTTGACCCGCTGTCGTTCACGCGGTCCGGTCGCCTCCATCACCGCGCGTCAAACCGCCCTCGTCCCCGTGCGAGCACGCCCACGCAGTCACGTCGCCACCATCGCGGACATGCGACCCGTCGCCTTGTCATGACCCGTCGCCCCCCAGCCGGCCATGCTTCCGTTGGGTCGCCATGGTCACCGCTCGCTTCGAGCTACTGCAGGCTGGTCCTGTCTTGCCTTCAAGCCGCTGACACAGCCGCATTGAGCTGCTGTGAGCTGCCGTTCCAAGATGCCTGCTAAAATTGCTATGGCTCTGCCTCGCGGTCACTGTCGCGCCGCCGGGACTGTTGTAATATCTGGCCGGCTGCCGTGGATGGATCCATCGGGTCTCTTCTCCCGCGTTGAACCGGCCATGGCCGCGCGCCGTTCCGCACGGCACCCTTCTACTTCTAAACCACTGCGTCGCCGGGTCACCGTCTGCATCCACGCCCTCACCAGCGCCTTCAACCACCGAGCTGGCCCCTGCCGAGCCGTCTCTGTTACGGTCCGGTGCCTCAAATCGCCTGACCACGCCTTTGCATCGGAGTCGCATCGTCCGGGCCGAGTTGACCCGACCTCGAATCACTTTCGCCGTGGTGTTAAGTGCTGAGCCGCCGTGCCTTGCCTCCGGACCACGGAGGACTGCCCTGAGTCGCCCTATCTCCGGTTCCAACCCGGACCCAGCCTCGCTGAAGCGCCGCCGGGCAGCCATGGACTCGCCCTGCTGCCTGGACCTGCCCTGCTGCTTTGAGCCGCCTTGCCGGTTCGACGCCTCTGCCGCGGCCTCTCTCCGAGCCGCCGCCGTGAGCCACCACACTCGCAGACTTGCTAAACCGCCCTGCCGGCTTGATGCCTCGGCCACGATCGTCTGAATCCGACTCGTCCTCTGCGCAGGCTGCACGCCCGCGGGCCTCCGGTTCGAGTCACCGCCCGTTCCGCCTTGCCCCCGCGGCTTTGCGCTAAGTCGCCGTCACCAAATCACCGCAACAAATCGCCCAGCTGGCTCCGCCCCGCCGGATTACCTCTGCCCGCTTCAGCTGGCTCCGCCCCGCCGGATTACCTCTACCCGCTTCAGCTGCCGCCCCGCCGAATTACCTCTGACCGCTGTTGCCCCACCGGATTACACCTGCTGTTCCGTCCCGCTTCAGTTGCTGCCCCGCCGGGTCACCTCTGTCTGCGGCCGGCGCCAGTTCTGCCCTGCCTGAGTTGTCGCCTCGCCGTGGCCTCGCTGCCTTCGCCTCCGCCTCAAGTCGTCTGCCTAGCTGGCGTGCCCCTGCTGATGTGGGTTTGTCGCTGGTGCATACAAGAAAATCAACACAAGTGTTTCTGTACGAGAAGAAACAGGGGAGTTTGAGCCGGTGGAATAAAACGGGGCCTGGATCCAACACAAGTGTTTCTGTGCCAATGTGTGGAGGCCACTGTACCTTGTCTTCAGAATTTTGCGGAACAGAGAGTCAGATGGGTATAGCTGAAGATGAGGTTACAAAGAAATATAAGGAGGGGGCATATCCAGAGTTAGTAGTGCAGAGGATGTCCAGCATCTGTTTAACGACAGAGACTTATGTGCATCACGGTGCAGTTTTTAAGTCAATCATGGCAGCAGCGCCAGTTTTAATAAGCCACCTAAGGGATTGACATCGTCAGCTGTTCGGACGGTTAATACCTCCAAAACATCACTTAAATGGTCATCACGAAGAGGGTCTCGTAAAGGTCAAACTATTACAAGTGCATTCAAAGTACTGCTGCAACAACCACTACCACGTACAAAGAGTCTATGTACAGATCATCTGTCTTTCAAAGATATCAGGTGATATCTATCTATGTCTGTTTTGTTAGTACATATTGTTTTCGTCAAGAAAAATCAATTACTTTGATTCATATATGTTGACATGCAGGACAATTATTCATTGTAAACGTGGTTTATACCATGGGTACGGAGCACGCGCTGGCAACGTCCTGCCCGGTGTTCGTCCGTGCCACATTACCTGGTGAATGGACGCGTGCAAGACGCCGCCTTTACAGCCTGGTTTACATCAACTTGCTAGGACCATGCCCGCGGCTGACTCCCCCGTCCGCGCCAGCTTACAATGCCGCGGCCAACTCATCTGTCCGAGCTGCCTCTGGTGCTACGGTCATCTTTGCTGTTCGTTTCTCGCGGCCTGGTCTACATCAACATACCGAGCCGCACCTGTCTGCATGAGCTATTTATTGCATATGAGCAAGTCACAGCTTGGGTAGCCCAGTTTTCTTTCAGCAAATTGGAGGCAAGTTATCATCAGCCGCTGTCTGCGCTGGATGGCTCAATGGACGTGCGCACAAATCGCTGCCACTACAGTTTGGTTAACTTCAAATCGCTAGTTGGAATGAACCATTGGCCGAGTTGCTGACGTGGATCATATGGGATCATTTATAACCCGCCGTAGTCACCTCAACCTTCTGTGGATTCACATCGTGCTATCAACACCAATGATATACAACTTATGCCGGTTTGTATCGCTGTCAAATATGGAGAATCTCAAGCCAACTCCTCGAGTCACCTTGAGACTCGGGGGCTACGATGATATGATTCAGCAAGTCTTGCCAGTTTCAGCAAATGCAAGTGCCCCAGGATGTTGAAGGGAAAGATAACCCGGTCCCGGAGGCTACTGTTATATTGATGAAAATTTAAAGGCCGTCAGAAATATTCCGGCTCACAATGATGCTTCCGGTTTATAGTCCGGTTTAAGGGAAATCCCGTCTCCCACACAGCGCTGAAGCCCTTGGTATCTGGTTCAAATCCGGTTTAAGAGGAAACTATCTCTTGCAAAACTCTGACGCTCTCAATATCCGATTCAAAATCCCAGTTCAAGAAGAATTTATCTCTTGCAAAAAGTTAAAGGTTGCCGAAGAGGACCTGTTGCCGTGATGCGCGGTTCAAACATTGGTATCCTGCATTATTGGCTTATCATATTATTGATCACATGGGGGCTTCTGTTTATAAAACGGAGTTCTGATTACCCATTGATCCGGCTTATAAAGCCACATAAAAATCACTTGGGGGCTTGGTCGCATTCGAACCATAGCTACACCTCTTGATCGGCGCAAGGCCACCAGGAAAATCACTTGGGGGCTTGGTCGTATTTGAACCATAGCTACACCTCTTGATCGGCTCAAGGCCAAAAGAAAATTACTTAGGGGCCAAAGAGAGTGTTGCAAAAGCACAACTCAAACATAGGCACCCACTGAGCACAGCTCAAAATAATGCTTGGGGATTCTTTGCTCGCAATGAACAACAAATCTACACTTGTAATAGGCTATCAAGCCACGGCTTGGAAGCCAGGTGTATGCACCTAAAACCCCGGGTTATCCCGCCTCTTTAAGTAAGCCACTCCGTCCAGGTAAACCGGGTATGACCCGCCGAACTTTTGACAAGTCAATCTCATAGACCCTGAACTTGTCAAAGTTAAAACGACGATTGGTTAAAGATTGAGGTCCATCTTAAAAGGCTTTGTGAAATGGTTTAACTCAGCAGCCTGGCAGCCCATGAAAAGCTTCGATTTGGGGCCTCGCAACCCGTGAAAAGCCTCGACTACAAGTTTTCATATGCTTTTATTTGCCAAGTTTTTTCTCCTTTTATGAGATTTATAATGTTTTTGATAAATCGGTGTTTATTGACCTGACTTGGCTTTCAACTACAAGTTGTCAGTACATGATCAGTTATAATCCGGTGCTTATTAACCCGGCCTGGTTTTGACTATAAGTCACCAGTATATATTTGGATTGCGCCATTGGAATCATGCGCTTATAAATCATTGGATTGTATTATTCAAATCTTTAATAGCTAACATGGCTAGATTTTTTATGGTTATCAATAACCAATATTATGATTGAGGTTTTCAAAGTCGCTTTTAGCGCAATGGTTATTATTTTATCAATGGATATGATTTATTCTACAATGGAGGAAGTAGTCCCGGGTCGCTGCAGGCTTACGACCCGGCACTTGGGGGCTACATTATTTAAGTTGGATTATATCAAATATGCAAGTCTTATGTCGCTGCAAGCATGCACCATGACACTTGGGGGCTAATGCAAAGTCATTTTTTCCTCACCTTATTGAAGACCCGACTCATCACATTGTAATGAGCCGGCCCTTGGGGGCTACCAATTGCTCCTATCAACAATTCAAGGTACACAAACCTTATTCCATTATATTGAAGGATCCACTGCTCAGTTGGTAAAGCACG
This sequence comes from Aegilops tauschii subsp. strangulata, assembly GCF_002575655.3. Classification (NCBI taxonomy): domain Eukaryota; kingdom Viridiplantae; phylum Streptophyta; class Magnoliopsida; order Poales; family Poaceae; genus Aegilops; species Aegilops tauschii. The sequence goes on along the minus strand of NC_053037.3, from coordinate 315,985,337 downwards.
AAGCTCTTAATCTTGTGGACGTGGGTTCAAGCCCCATGATGGGGGTTACATCATCTGATGTTCTTTTCAAAGAAGTATTTATAAAGTCCCAGCTCAATATTATCTTACCGAGCCGGCCCTTGGGGGCTACACATTGCTGCTCAAAGTTTATATGATCATATTTATAAAGTCCCTGCTCATTATTGCATAATGACCCGGCCCTTGGGGGCTACACTGGTTGAAGTTTTTATAAGCATAAGGCAATTACAAGTCCCAGGTTGCTGCAAGCATGACAACCCGGCACTTGGGGGCTATATATGTGGAATACTCAGTTTATGACTAGTGACAGAGATGAACAAATTGGATTTCTTCAAGGTTGCAACATTTATATTGAAGCAAGTCTTAAGCTGTTACTACGTTCCCTTCTTAAGACTTGGGGGCTACAAGTGATAGGCATATAAGAGCGATGATAAACCGACGAGTTCTATATCCTTAAGCCGGCTGAAGACCAAATAAGGATTTCAAGGTCCAATATTTCTGTTAAGCATTGGGAGATGAGTCAAATGAATTATTCTTCATAATATTTTTCTGTGACAAACCAATGTCAGCAAATTGATTATGAAGCTGGCCTATTTACCGGATTTTCTAGAAGGAGATGACAAGGATTTAAGGATGCTCTAGATCAGTTTAACATGGATACATCCAAATTAAACCGGGGGCTAATGTCAGGGATATACCCCGCGGTATGACCCGGCAGGAGTTAAGTCAAATGATAACCCGGTAGGAGTTAAGTCAGATGATAACCTGGCAGGAGTTAAGTCAGATGATAACCCGGCAGGAGTTAAGTCAGATGATAACCCGGTAGGAGTTAAGTCAGATGATAACCCGACAGGAGTTAAGTCAGATGATAACCTAGCAGGAGTTAAGGCAGACAGTCATAAACCGGCCGACCATCATAAACCGGCAGACCATCATAAACCGGCAGACCATCATAAACCGGTAGACCATCCTAAACCGACAGACCATCATAAACCGGCAGACCATCATAAACCGGCAGACAGTGAAAACTGGTTGACAGTCATAACCCGACACACAGTGATAACTGGTTGACAGTCATAACTCAGCAGATAGAGTCGCCTGGAGTTATGAAGCCCGAGACGTTATGAAGCTCAAGATGTTAAGAAGCCCATGAAGAGAAGTCAAAATAGTTTAAGTCTTAATCCGAGTTGGACTCTACATGTAACCCGCCCCTTCAACTTATATAAGGAGGGGCAGGGCTCCCCAAAGAGGGACAAGCAAAAAGCAATAATCTCTAGGGCTAGACATAACTGGGAGAGCCGGTTTACGGCGACTCTCTCGTGGTGATAATGAGACCTAGCCACAAACAACATGTAGGATTGTTACCGGATGATGTTTCCCGGGGCCCGAAGCTGTCTAAACCCTTGTCTTGTGTTGCATCTCTCGATTCCGCTCAACCCCTCTCAAGCTACCACATAGATGCGTTGGCCTCATGACTAAGTCCTCAAACTAGGACATCTGCCGTGACAAATCCACGAGAGTGCGCCTGCCCCCTAGTGCGCCCTAGTGGGTAGTGGGGGCCCTGGCCCACCTCTGGTGCCCATCTTCTAGTACATAAGGTCATTTGACCTAGAAAAAAAAATAAGGAGAGGACTTTCAATACGGAGTGCCGCCGTCTCGAGGCGGAACTTGGGCAGGAGCACTTTTGCTCTCCGATGGAGCGATTCTACCGGGGAAACTTCCCTCCGGGAGGGGGAAATCGAAGCTATCATTATCACCAACAACCCTCTCATCGTGGGAGGACCAATCTCCATCAACATCTTCAACAACACCATCTCATCTCAAAACCCTAGTTCATCTCTTATGTTCAATCTTTGTATCAAAACCTCAGATTGGTACCTGTGGGTGACTAGTAGTGTTGATTACATCTAGTAGTTGATGCTAGCCGGTATATTTGGTGGAATATTACATGTTCAGTTCCATTATGATATTTATTACTCCTCTGATCTTGAGCATGAATATGTTTTGTGAGTAGTTACTTTTGTTCTTGAGGACATGGGAGAAGTCTCATCATAAGTAATAATGTGAATTTGATATTTGTTTGATATTTTGATGATATGTACTTTGTGATTCCCTTACTGGTGTTATGTGAATGTCTACTACATGACACTTCACCATCTTTGGGCCTAAGGGAATGCATTGTGGAGTAGTTATTAGATGATGGGTTGCTAGAGTGACAGAAACTTAAACCCTAGTTTATGCGCCATTTCGTAAGGGGCTGATTTGGATCCATATGTTTAACGCTATGGTTAGGTTTTATCTTAATTCTTCTTTCGTAGTTGCGGAGGATGCTTGCGAGAGGGGTTAATCATAAGTGGGAGGCTTTTTCAAGTAAGAACAGCACCCAAGCACCGGTCCACCCACAACATGATGAAAGTAACTAGATGAAATTCCCGTGTGTCCTGAAGAACGCTTTGCTTACTATAAGAGATTGTCTTGGCCTTTCCTTTGCTACAAAAAGGATTGGGCTACCTTGCTGCACCTATTGTTACTATTGCTAGTTGTCACTTGTTACAAGTTATCTTGTTATCAAACTACGTGTTACCGACAATTTCAATGCTTGCAGAAATTACCTTGCTGAAACCGCTTGTCATTTCCTTCTGCTCCTCATTGGGTTCGACACTCTGACTTATCAAAAGGACTAGGATTGATCCCCTATACTTGTGGGTCATCACACACTGATGTCAATAATCAACTAGGTATGAATGTAAATACAGCAATACAAGACAACATGTACTAACAAGAGGAAAGCAGCGAGCAGCATAGTTGCAATATCCTAGGTTTTGTGGCACTGGTTCTATCGCCAATATAAGTGGGATGTTATCTGATTTCTCCGGTGCCACCACCTTTTTCAAGGATCTGGCCTGTACTCCTTTAGGTTCTGCAATAACCCTATCCCTTTTGGATGTCTAATACACAAGAACAACACTTGAATGGAAAAACATGGTATGATGATAAATGTAATATGTATTGATAATGGGTGGGCATAGCATCTTCACATATATGATGAGTAAACTAAGTAGATGGTGGTGCAAAGAAGTAGAAGAAACGCAAGACAGCTTACGCAAGTCACATGCAACCAATAAAGCCTTGCCAAATTAGAACAAACACCTTGTTGGGTGAACAGGATATGCCATTTGCCTTTGACTCCTTGAGCTCAGAATAGTCATTAGGATCATTTTTTGAACATGAATCTGTAGGTGGGGATCGTGTGGGCTTCATTGCATCCAGAATGGAACTCAATGCCTTGATGCCATGTTTGTTAGCCATTGCACTGTTCCACAATACTCTTCTGATATGCGCATTCTCATATTCATTATGATTTTGTTCAATATCCAAGAAGCATGACAACATAAATAGCAGTGAGATTATCTTTGTAATGCAGAGGATATTCTAATATAATAGGGGCTCCATGTAAACCCTTGTGTGCTATCACTGGATCTTGATGAGAGAGCCCTTGTGTGCTGTAATTTGGTGCGTATAATAATATAATATGGCACAACTACACATAAAATAGGCTCCCTGTTGGGAGCTCCAGAAGTAAGGATAATTGGCAGATGATAGGTTCATAATATATTGTATAGAAAGTTTATTGCCAAACCATGATAACGAGAGTGCACAGAGAATTAGTATTCCAACATGTCTCTATTGTGGCGCACATGCATTTCAAAACTCACATAGTAACATTAGCTGGCCTATTAAATGTATGCTTTGGAAATATGAGTGGCATGTAGTTTAGCATGAAGGATGGAGTGCTGCTAGTACGACACAAAGCCACCAGGCAAATCATAGTGTATATAAAAGTGGGACACCATAAGCATCATAAATAAATCGGGAAAATGGAACTGGCTGGAAAATATGGGGTTGTATTGCCGCTACTAATCTAAAGCCTATCGATCACCTACAGGCCAGCTGTATTCACTTGAAGGCGCACTACTGTTACTATTGCTCTAGTCTCTCAAAGGCTGCATAGCTCCCAGAATTTCCTGGATATTATGGCAGACCAACTCAAATTGCTGAAAGCAACTAGCAGAAGCAACCAAATAGACCTGTCGACTGCAGATGTCCCTGCTTCCCTTCCTAACAAGGAACATATTGTACTTATTAAAGAATAACGTAAGAGGAACATGTTAAATAATAGAAGAGGAAGCATATTATGGAGATTCTGCTTCTTTCTATACAATGTTAGTTGCCCACCCATGATGAATCAAAGCACCCAAAGAAATGAAATTCCATGCTTTCTATCTCTATGTGGCCACGTACATTTGGAAATCTAAGTGGAGCATTAGCTGACCAATTAAATGTGTGTCTGTTACAAATATCAATATCATATTCGTATTGGAACAACTAAGGTTTGGAAATATTATTGGTGTGTTATTTAGCTTAAAGGGTGGACTGCTGCTAGTACAACACAGAGCACCTACACAGATCATAGTGTAGATATAATGGGAAAACCCTAAGCATCACAAGTAAAATTAAGAAAGTGGAACTTGCTGGAAAATATGTGCTAGTATTGCCGGTACAGCTAGAAAGGCTTTAGATACTGGCTCTCTTCAACTAAAGGCGCGGTAATGTTACTATCAGTCTAACGCTCAAAGGAAATACAACTCCCAACATTTCCTGGATATTATGGCAGGCCAACACAACCGACCGAATATACCTGTAGACTGCAAATGTCCCTACTTCTCCTCACTACAAGGAACATACTGTACTACTATTATACTTATTAAAGAAGATCAGAAGAGGCACATGTTAAGAGCAGATTTTGGATAATAAAATGTTTGTTGCCCATGCATGATGAACCAGAGTGCATAAGGAATGCAACTCCCCGCTATCTCTCTAAATGTGGCGCACGTTCTTATCGAAACTAAAGTAGGAACATTAGCTGACCAATTAAGCGTTCTCTGTTTTTGTAACATCAGCATCATATCAGATTCGTATTTGAACAACTAAGTTTGGAATTATGAGTGGCATGTTGTTTAGCTTGATGGGTTGAGGAGCAGTGGTAAGCACCTAGGATGATGGTACTGAATATAAAGGGAATGGCTACATGCAAGTTGCCCGACATTCATCATTTGGGTGAGTCGACCATTTCAGGTAGTTGGATGAATGAAGATCCTACATATCCTAATCCTTCTTATTCATCACCTCTTCTTCTTCCCCAAACAAACCACCACACGGGCAGAACCAGCGGCCCCCGGCCATCCCTCTTCTCCTTCCTTCCCTCCGGCGAACTCTCAAAAATCAACTGACCCCAAATTGAAAAATAGTTGACTATCATTTAGCTAACATGGAATATAAAAGGGGAAAACCATAAGCATTGCGAGTATAGTGTTGAGCGTGCCATGGCGGATCTGAAGGTGCAAACCAGATAAGGGCTACTACGCAACCAATGTTTGCTTTCAACTAACAAGTAAGATTCTAAGTGATGGAAAAGAAATCAAAGTAAAGCAGGGGTGATCTATTTTCTTGTTGAGATGAATAACTTGACGAGATACGAAAGAGTACCACCTCTGGTGTGGTGCCGTGTAAGCATCTGCTGAGATGTTGAGGGTGCTGCGGTAGCGACGGCTGTCAGCAGCGTGGAAGTAGATCTAGGAGGGCAGACGATGCTGGGGGGATATGTCCCGGTGCGATGGACGAGACGGTCGTAGGAGTGGCCCCGGTAAGTGGATGACAGTGCGGATGGAGTGAGAGGATGCAGTGCAAGGATCCTGGCCTGAAGCCATGGATGAGAGAGGTCGATCTCTTGTAATGGACGACGACGTCGGGGTATCAGCTCCCGCATGGTGGAGGAGGACGGTGGTGGATGGGGTGGTGGGCGGAGGAGACTTGGGTCGGGAGGGTGTTTTGGTGCCCATGGAATACGAATGAGGAAATGAAGGGAGAGAGGTAGGGGGACCATGTCTTTGGGATGCGCTTGTTTCAAATGCGAGGAAATTTACAAACTAACTCCCCGTTTAAATTTTCCGACATCACATCAATATTGGCCGGTTGGGGATAGGACGGTAAGCTCGCATACACCGAATATTTGTCGATGGAGATTTTGGCCGAGGAGAGTTTGTTTTGGCACCCACCATGTATGAATCGAGGTGAGAGGCATTTTTGGCTGAGGAGAGAATGTGTTTTGGGACCCACCGTGTATGGATCCGGGTGAGAGGCAGTTATGTCATGTTTGAGTGAAATTACAAACCTACCCCTATCTACACCTATACAAATCGAGCTGATAGCCTTTGCGTGTTAGTGATAGGCAGTAATTTCCATCTCCCAACGTGTGGTTATAGCCGAGGGGGGACTGGGTGTTTCGCCACTTCGTTCAAATTTTTAGAGAATTGGCCAGCCATAGGGCACCCATCTCACGCGCAACGCGAGTTGAGTGGACTGAGTAAACCTTTCGCACGTGGGCAGGGCTGACCCAGCCAATGCAATCACAAGATGAGCCCACCCATCATTGGACATGAAATTGACTGTGAGATAAAAACGATTTTACTGGGAGTGAAGATCCAATGGTGTAGCTACGACAATGTCCAGGAATGCCCCAATCAAGGGACCTCTGGGTGGCTGAGTTGCCCAATAGGTCAGAATAAGCTTGCACGTTTACCGTGCCAACTCAATTCGAATCCATTTAGTATTCCTTTTTTCGGGTAGGATCCATTTTGTATTTGAATACAATCTATATACATCATTCATATGTATATATATAGTTTCGAAAGCACAACAAAGAATTCTGCTCCTTTATATATAAAATATGATTTACAAATGCAATCATCTCAAAATCATAAGGTTGAATTCAATTTTTTTAAACCAAAATATGTTCAAATCGAATGTATGGATCACTAATATCAAGAAATTAAATAACATACATGCACGCAAATTCAAATGAGTACACATGTTTGATAGATCAATTTTGGTTCGAGTATGAATTACATGTATCATCATCTCTAATTCAAATATTTGAATCCCTTTTATGTTGACATCTTTTATACATGCAACTAAATATTTTAATCTCCTTTCACGCCCATCTCTCTCTAGCTCTCTCTCGTGTGCTCCTTCATGTAGCTATCACTCTCTTTTCTCCATCTCACCCACAGGCTCACTACATGTTTCTCCCTTTTACACAAACACGGTCTCTCGCCGTCTCTCTCGGTAAGTGTCACACTCTCTCTACCTTACAGGTTGCACGACTTTCATTATCTCTCACGTCTCTATCATTCTCTGGTATCACTATAGCTACCTAGCATTCTTTTTCACCGCCACACACACACACACACACACTCTCACTCGGCTTTCACTTTGTCTTTCTCTCTAGGGATCTCTCATGCACCCTATATCTTTCTAGATAGGACTCCTACCACTAAAATTACTCTCTCCGGCACACACACCATTTGTTGGGTCTCCTTTCCATCTTCACCTCCATTCCAAAACTGACATTATTAAATTTGTTTACCAACCAGACAAACTCTCTCTCTCTCACTCACTCACACACACACACAAACACACACACAACTCCCGCTTTCGCTCCCCCTCCCGACTATCGTGTCCCTCTCTCACACACAGAACTCTCACTTTCACACCCCCGACTCGTATCTCTCTCACAAACAGCCTCTAGATAGGTTATCCATCTACCACACACTCTTGCTTCCACTCTCTCATATATGTCTCCACTACTAGGGAAAATCCTAGCAGTAGCGCGGGTATTTGGCGTGTTAGTAGCTCGAGTATTTGGTGTATTAGTAGCGTGGGTACTCGCGCTACTGATAAGGCGCTATAGCTAACGTTTAGCAGTAGCGCGTGTTGACACGCGCTACTGCTATAACTACTTAGTAGTAGCGCATCTCATACCAGCGCTACTGCTAAGTGCTTTAGCAGTAGCGTTTTCCTGTCCATCACTAAAGAGCGCTACTACTATATTTTCTCATATTTTTTTGCCACGTATTTCTGATGTTTTTGTATAGGTTTTATACTGTATTCCAATCATGTCATAAACATGCAATATGCTCATCCTATCATACACATAATAGTCTCATCATATCATCCAACACAGATCATGTCGTCACATCATAATCACGATATAGCTATACAAGTTACATGACATGTCTCATCATACATAATGTAGTAGTTCTTGAGGCGTCGGTTCGTATCCCTCTCTCGCACTAGCCTGAACCTATAAACTAACTACTGGTTGTCGCTCGGAAACCGGAAACCAGTACACCTGGGCCTGACACTCCGGCCACTCGTCGTATACTCCTGGCGTAGCACTTCTTCGTCATCGATGATCTATGCACCTGCATCATCACATGAGTCGATGGTATGCAACATATATAGTTGAGCAACAAAAAGAGACAGACTTGGCAAAAATAGAAGCAACATATCATAAGAATAAATAACAAAGTTCATCGTACCCAAAATGCCCTAACTAGAGTGATCTTCGCTAGTTGATTAGGACGGTTTAATTACATCACAAATAAAGTTTCGTTGTGCATAACTCAAAGTTTTGTCATTCAGAAAGTATGGACTAAACGGATCCATTGTCATATATTGACAATCACTCCAACATGTAGTGCCATCCATCCAAGTCAGGGAGATAGTCCCCGAGCTTAGTGAAAGGCTTCAGGTCGAGACGCTGAGCAGCTACACGTGTTCGGACGTCTTCCCGCGACATTTGCCCTTCCTCGTAGAACATCCCTGTTTTGTCGAGGACCTCCTTCGTGATGACTTGGGCAAGTTCACGCTGGATGTGATAGAACTCAGCTCGAAGTCGATGATCCGGGATATCTCCTACTGTCTTTGCCCATTCCAGAATATGGGCATCGCCGGATGTAGGTGACATGCGAAGGTTCTACTGATCCCGTCTGTACTCCAGCATGTGGTGTAGGACATAGAATCCATCACTAAGAGTATCACTCGGTTGCTGGATGCAGCAGAAGTCGGTCTTATGGCCGAAGGCGGGCCTGCCGTCCCTTTTCTTCTTGGTCCTTATCTCTCCATCCCGCACGCCGTAGAAAAAGATAGCACTGTCGAGAACAGACTTGATGTGGGTGTAAGACTTTTTGTTCATGTTCTTTCACGAGTCCAAGTAAAGAGCGTGGGAGTATCGGGGGTAAAGGATGATGAGGACGGCGCGCCCGCCGCTGTGCAAAATAAGTACACCTCTAATTAATTAGCCTACACCGTGCAAATGAATGATTGAAATCGAAGGAAGGATATCCGCGCGGATGACTTACAGGGGATGATAAGGCACGAGAATCGTCTCCTTGTCCTTATTGGCGACCATGAAATCGACGATGTAGTCCCTGACATATTCACGGTGCTTTGCAAAGACTGCCAAGAAGCCCTCGTGCATAAAGTACTGGTCAGCGACACAGATATAAGGTATCTGCTCAATCCCAATGATGTAGTTCATGTACAAGGCATAAAGGCGGACAAACATAAAATCTAGCTTCTTCAAGTGAAACATGTTGAAGATGTAACCGAATCGAAGGAAGAACTTCTCCGTGGGGATTGTGTCGACGTACGACCTTTGCCGCGGCACGTTAACCACGTAGAGTGGGTATCCTGGATTTTCCGAGGCGATGAGGCTTTTCTCTCTCTGCAGCACATCGTCATGAGGTCTCCTTAGATCGCCGTATGTGGCCTGTACCGCTGCCTTAGGTAGGATAGGTTCACCGGGGATATGCCATTTTGCCGCATCGGGGATAGGTATACGGTCTTGAACCCGAGGCTGCTGAGGCGGCTGGATCTTAGAATCAGCTTTGTTTCCTTTACTCGGTCTCTTCCTATGCTTCTTTGCTAACGGAAGGTCGTCTATAATACGTTCAGCTTCCAGAGGCGGCAATTCAGGCACCGACTCATGACGCTCAAACCCTGAGTACTCATACTGCTGAGCCATCAATCCTCCGTCATCATAGGCGCCAGTATTGAGATACTGTTGAGTGTCATCGTCATCGTCATCCTCATCTATGGTGACGTCATCAACGACTAATGGAGCCTCTTCCTCACCCCGTCCGCTATCACCCAGCACGACAACCGATGCTAATTAGGTAGGTGGGGTGTTGATGTTCATACCTTGCTGAGGCTGCGTGGTCGTGGGTGTGCTCTCGGCCGCCTCCAAACGAAGCAGACTCTTTGTCCACAATAGGACCCACCCCTTGCAAGCGCCAAGCCGCTGCGGGGTCTCGTCGTCATCCCCCTAGTACCAGAGGAGCCAAATTCTCGTGGCCCGGTTTGACACTAGCCGCGGAAACCTTGAAGATGTCAAGGGGGATCGGCAAGTTGTGGAACAATTGTTCCTTCGGCTTCATTATCGTCGCCTTCCCCACATCCACCTTCTGGTCACTGATGGAGTACAATATAGTGCACGGGGTTACGTCGGCCTGCAAAGACATGTCTGCGACGTGAGACATCCGAAAGGCAACGGAAACGGGACATTATACATTTATTGAAGAGGGCCGGTGTGACAGGTACCGTGAGAGCGTCGAGCTCAGACAAAGATGAAGCACCGCTGAGCATGTCCGAGACGGAGGACGGGCTGCTATGAGCAGGTGTGGGAGCCAGTGCAGGAGCAGGTGCAGGTGCTGGTGCAACGCTAGTCGAGCTACTCCCGAAGAAGTCGGCGGGGAAAGTCTGCTACATTTTTATTTGGATTTTGCCTACTCCAACTGACGACGGCCGGAACCAAGACACCACACGAATCTGCAATCGCCTGTTTTGCGGCAACTACCGCTGTTGCGACTGTCTCAGCTGATTTCTTCTCAACCGCAATCTCAACCTTCTTGTCGATGTTTTCTTTAGTTAACCTCCGTCTTTCCTTTCTCTCATCCGCGGTCTCACAGTAGTACTTCTTCCACCTGGCGCCGTCTCTGACACCGTGCACGCGTCCATACAACAGCCTAGTGTCCACTGGGAGTCGTTTCAATATGTTCAAGGCCCGGTTGAATGGGGTGTCCCACTTGGGCCTCGCTAACGCCTCAGACGGCGAGTCGCTTTCGGCCGCAATCCTGTGTTGCTCTCTCTGCAAAAGGAACAAGGATCGTTTACAAATATGACCAAACATGCAGTCGAATTGATCAGAAACTAAAATTACCAGTAGTCTCATGAACTTCGTCAATGGTACCAGGCCCTGAGGACGTGATGCTCCTGTGGGACGGTGAACTCCGCCAAGGGGTCTGGGACGCCCAGACTTTCGTGTTCCACATCCTCCTTGGCCCATATGGACCTCTTCCCCGCGTAACCACGGCTTCTGAGGTGGTGGCACCCCATGTTCCTCTTTTGAAGCCCCTTCATGTACTTTGACTTTTCTTTGGCAGCTTCGGCATCGCAAGCCGCCTTGAATATTTCAAACTGCTCTTCCGTGATTGTCGGATTATCCTTTACAATCTCAGAGTATGTTTCCTTTTTGTTGATGATCCTTGCTTTCACCCTTACTTTCCATACGGCCAACGCGTCACTAAGCTTGGTCATGGCGCGTTTGTTTATCTTCTTCATTGCCAGGTCTTTATCTGGATCAGTATATTTATTCTCATCCGGCCGGGAATAAGAATACCTAGTGCAACTTCTTTAGGAGGGAGGGCCTCATATTTTCTATCTTCTTTTGTTTCTCATCGTTGATGGTGGCGGTTGCCCGTACGATGCAGCCTATTTGATTGTCATAGCACGATCGCGCTTCCTCAGGCTCTTTTGGCTCAAAATTGCCGTCGTCCACCTCCGTGACCACCACTCTAGTAGTGATGAGCTGGTTTAGGCGTGGTTGCCTCTTAGGTTTTGGTTCAATACCGGCTCCACCAGTCTCGGCGCCGGTCTCAGTCTCAGCACCGGTCTTGATGTTGGTCTCTGTCTCCGATGCGACAGGTGGGCCCAACAACAACAACCGTTGATCGTCGGCAAGGTTCAGAAATTCGTCTGCCGCCCGGTAGACGTCGTCGCAATCACCATAACCCTGTCCTTCATCATTGCTAGTCATGTTTCCTACGATTAAATCTAGTCAATTAATTCTAGACCAAATAAAATGAATAATTACACAAAAAAGGCGTGTGTTTTGCAGGAACGTTGATTCCTTCCCAGTGCGCCAAATCCCGGGCACTCGATATGTCCTAGTTTGTAGCACAAGTCATGCCGAAATTTACGGAAAATTGTGGCATGACCTTTGCTAAAAAGTGGACAAATCGAGCACCTGAAATTTGTCGGAACGGAAATGAATCAACATTCCGGCAAAACATAGGCCACTCGGCTTCATTCCCTAGAAACAACAAAAGGCCACTTGGGCACAATCGAACCACTTCAATGAAAATATATAACATGACCACTTCGATGAAAATATATAATCAACAATAAAGTCTAGGACGGGATCATCTTTAAAATAAAACTTGCCTAAACCTTGAAAAATAGTGGTCTTTTCAAAAATAAAAAACCTTTGCAAAATGACCTCACTAAACACTTCTCTGCCTAGGACAGAACCCAAATTCTGTTCTAGCTATTCCTCTCTCACACACACACACATTATTTTCTCTAACCCTTCTCTGCCTAGGACAGAACCCAATTAAATTGCAAAGGAACTCCATTTCTCTAACCCTTCTGACCTAATGCTCTAAAATAATTTTTTGCTCTAACCTAGCCAACCTAGTTAACCTAGATTGTTAACCTAACGAACCTAATTAATCTAGCTAGTTAACCTAGTTTACCTAGATAATTAACCTAATTAAACTAGTTAACCTAGCTAGTTCTCTGTCAAAGCCCTAAATAATTTTTTGCACTAACCTAGATAATTAACCCAATTAAACTAGTTAACCTAACTAGTTCTCTTTCAAAGCCCTTACTAAATTTTTGCACTAACCTAGATAATTAACCTAATTAAACTAGTTAACCTAGCTAGCTAGTTCTCTGTCCAATGTTTGTGCTATGCAGGAGAGAGAGAGGAGGGGCGGGGCTTACAGAGGATGGCTCCGGTGGTGGTGAGGGAGGCAGTGGTGGCGAGGGACGCAGGGGCGTCTGCGGTGACGGCGAGGGAGGTAGTTGTGGCGAGGGAGGAAGGGGCATGGACGGTGGCTCCGGTGGCGCCGAGGGCGGTTCCGGTGGCGTTGGTGAGGCCGCACGGCTCCGGTGGCGTCGACGGCGCGCGACTCTGGTGGCTCCGGGGGCGTCGACACCGGCAGGAGACGGCGGCGAAGTGGTGGGCGAGGGATTTGGGGGAGAAGTGGTGGCCGGGGGGAGGGAAACCGCGCGGGGGTTAAGTCAAACGTAGCGGTAGTGCTGGAAGTAAAAACGCGCTATAGCTAAGTTAGCTATAGCGCTTTTTACAAAATGCGCTACTGCTATAGCTATTTATTTTCCTTTTATTTTCTTATTTCCTTTTCCCGGGGGTCTAAGAAACATGCTGCTGCTATATTATCTATAGCGCCTCTCATGAACAGATGCTACTGCTATGCCTTTGTCCTTTTTTTCTTTTTCATTTATTTGTCTTTACATTTTCTTTTTTCCTTTCTCCTTTTTCCACTTATTTTATTTTCATTTACTTTTTTGTTTGTTTTTCATTTTATTTTATTTTCATTAGCAGTAGCGCTTTTCACCATAAACGCGCTGCTGGAATAAGCTTAGCGCTAGCGCGGTTTTTCTAAGACCGCTACTACTATGTGTAGCCTATCCGCTTAGTAGTGGGAATTTTAGTAGTACCGCTTTTCCATGGAGATGCGCTACTGCTACATTTGTATCTGTAGCACTGCTAACCTGCACGCGCTACTGCTATATAGCACTAAAGCCCTTTTTTAACAAGCGCTACTGCTAAAGTTCAGTGTATAAGGTTTTCCCTAGTAGTGCTCTCTCGCGCTCCTTGCATCTATGTAGATATCTCATCCCTTCTTGACACATGCCATCTTGATCGTGCACACACACACACAGACACACAGACACACTATCGCCTCATTTTATGTCGATACCTCTTGCACACACACTCTTCGTGTCTTTATCACACACGCACTCCCTCCTCCTCCTCCTCCTCCCCCCTCTCTCTCTCTCACCACACACACATGGGCTTTTTGCAACAATATCCCACTTCTTGAATCTTGAAACCAACCACATTCCTCCCTTATCTCATCAAAACAGCCAAAGGAATATATTTTGAGTGAAACATAAGATCTTTTTAGTGATATATGTATATCAAAGCTAGACAGTTTTCTATCAAATTTGTGAATATGTATTACTCTACTTCGGATGCATTGCAACGCACTGGCAAATTGCTAGTTATTATTATTTCTTGGACACCAGACAAACGCTGGAGTACATATACGAAGAGAAGAGGTGCACGCACACAGTCAGTCTCTCGCTATCTCGCACACATGAGAGTTACGTAAGGCACCGTAAACAAATAAACCCATAGGTGCACGATTGCAGCATGCACGTGTACAGGGTACGTGGTGGAGTGCGCCTTTATAGGAAGAGTCAGCTCCCGTGATGATTTGATCCGCAGGAGTTGATGGTCGGGGACCACACGTGAACGACCTGGAGGCGGTGGCTCGCAAGTCGCCACTGATCGAGTTGTCATGTTAAAAAAATCTTTTTTAGCGGGGTAAGAGTTCTGATTTTCTAGGGCGCGTTTGCCACAGCCCTAGATCAGTCTTTGTTTTTCTTTGCTTGATCACCATGTCATCATGTTCAAATTCAAGTGAATTTGAATTGGGGATGTTCAAACCCTAGCATCAAAAGGAATTCAAATAGGTTCAACCTAAAAATATTTTCCATGAACCTGAAAGGCCCTTCATAAATGTTCATTATTTTTGTTTTGGTCCAGAACCTCTGTCAAGAATGGTGCACATATTTCTAGGACATTATGGATTTTTGAGTTAACTCATATTGTATTTGAATTGGAGCTATTAGTTCCTGTAAAATATTTGGTAGCTCCAAATATTCTGAAACTTGGTGAGGGCCTCTGGTTTAAATCAGATAGTGGCCACAAAAGTTTTCAGAATTTTATAAAGTGGTTTGGTATTTAAACTAAATCAATTTTTTTACAGAAATAGAGAAAAAACAGAAATAGAAAAGAGAGATAGGACTTACCTGGCTTACCTGCAGCCCACCTGGCGGCCCAGCTGTGCAGCCCAGCCCACCTGGCTTTCTGCCAGTCGTCTCCCACCTCCTGCCAGTGGGCAGGAGGGCGCGTGTTTGACGTGCACGGGCACACGCCCTCCACCTCCTGCTTGCCGCCGCTGCCCCGACGCGCCTACGAGTGCCACACAACCCCCTTATCACTCTCCCCCTCCCTCCCCTGTCTCTCCCTCGTCCGCCCCTCCCCCCCTCGAGCACCACCGAACGGAGCTCGTCGCTGCCGTTCACCGCCACCGCGTCCACCGAGCTCCCCTCGCCCCTCTGCTATTTCCAATGGGTCCGCATCGATGCTGTGGAGCACCAAGAAGAAGCACACACCCGCGGCACGCCTGAAACGACGCCATCATCGCCATCTCCAACCTCGGGTGCCGCCCTTCATCGCCGTCAATTCGCTCCAGACAAGCCGTCCTCGATCCCTCTTCGACGCCCCCTGCACGCGCCGTGAGCACCTGCGTCTTTCCCCTCTCTCCCAGTAGTGTAACTCATCCTCTAGCTAGCTCCACAGCCGGACCCAAAAGCTCACCGCCGCCCGCCCTTGTCGCCACTGTGGCCTGAGCTCGAACGGGTCGCGCCCGTACACCGCACCGAGCTCCTGGTGACCCCAGGAGGCTGCCCAGCACTTCACTTTGCCTGCCGGTGCTACACAACGACGTTTTCGCCGAGGTCTGAACTCCGGCCACTATCGTGAGCTCCATTCCGGCGAGCTCCGGCCACCCCAGCTCCAGCCGCCACCACCTCTGGATGCACCGCACCCCCAGCTACTTGTAGTCGCAAACCGCGTCCGAAACCGTCCCCTGTAGCGCCTTCCCGCGACATCTCCGTCGTCGGTTTTGGTCATCGCCGGCGGAACTCCGGCGAGAGCCGACGTGTCGCGGTCATGAGCGCTAATGCCAGCCAGCTAAACCGCCCTTGGACGCTGACAGTGGGCCCCACAACAAGTCAAAGCGCGAGTCAACACGGGATTAGCCCCTTTGTCACTGACCAGTGGGCCCCATAGGTCAGGTTTGACCTGGACCGGCCCTGTTGACTTGTTGACATCACACCGACATCATGCTGATGCAGTAAAGGATTTTCTGGATTAAAATGACTTAAATTTCTAACAATCATAGAAAACAATCTGTAACTCCAAATGAAATAATTTGTATATGAAAAATGATCTAAAAAATCCAATCTTTCCGTCTGTACCATTTCATGCATGTTGGAGCAACTTAAAGTTGCTGAATTGGACCAAAATAATAATTGACATTTGAATTTCACATATGGAGTTTGAAGTTGAACCTTGGGTTCAAACCAACTCCATTTAAATCATTGCTAGCTGCATTAGCTCAGATCACAGGATATTGCCATGTCACATTCATGCACCATATTGTTGCATTACATTGATTGTGTTCCCTCTCGTTTGCCGGTGATTGTCTCCTCTCAGTAGACGTGGTTCCGACGATGAGTTCGATGACACCGATGAAGAGCTATACAATCTTCAGAAGTGCCAGGCAAGCAAACCCCCATTGAGCATTCCGATACAATCCCACTCTCTCACTCTGGCTCTCTTTTACTGCATTAGGACAACAGCGATTCAACTATTACATGTTGCGTGAGTTGAACCCCATTCCTTTGCATGACCTGTCTTTGCCACAGTAAATAGTTGAAACCCACTAGCATGAGTAGGAGTTGCTTGAGCCATGATGTGCCTACTCATTCATGCTTGCTTGATATGCCTGCTATGCTTAGAGTCGTGTCAGGTCTGGTTCATCTGGGTGATGGGCTAGAGTGAAATGGTTGTGTCGGTGATGAGAGTGAAGTGTTGAACATGTTTTGGTAAAGGTATCAATGAGAGGCCATGTAGGAGTACATGGTAGGTTGTTTCATTGGAACCGTCCCTAAGAACTGAGATCTGTATGTGTGATTTAAGATCAGCTACTACCACGCATTGGGCCCTAAAATATGACCCCGCTCGACTTATTAACCCCCCTTGTCCTCTGTCCAGGAGTTGCAAGTAGTTTCTGGTGTTTGTAGTTTACTGGAGGCCGTGCGCAGCGCTAACCCTCGGGGTGGGCTGTGATGCGGCAGGTACGTGGAACGGTGTACCGGGACGCCCGTTTGGTGCCTCGGGAACCCTGCACACATCATTCGGGGTCGTAGTGGAAACCTCGGCCAGACTCCATGCGGATGGAACCTGAATAGGTGATAAACCTGGACTAGGGACTTAAGTGATTAGTCCGGTCGTGGTCTACACCCATGTCGGCTTTTGCTTGAAGTCTGCCGAGCACATGTCGTGTGCAGACGCTAAGTGGTGGAAACATGTGTGAAGAATTACACCCCTGCAGGGTTAACATCATCTATTTGAATAGCCGCGTACGCGGTAATGGACTACTGGGTTGCTTATACAGTTCATAGACAAGTGAAAGTGGATACTCTAAAATGCGCAAGATAAGCGTGAGTGCTATGGATGGCCTTCTCATAGGGAGACGGGAGCGGATCCATAGTGGTGTATTGATATGGTGAATATGTGGACTCATATGCACCACCTCAAAAGAGTTACCAGCAGTCGTAGTACAGGATAGCCACTGAGTCAAAGCTGGCTTGCTGCAGTTAAACTCCACCACCCCTTTGTTGATACTAATGCCTATGTAGATAGTTCTGATGTAAGTCTTGCTGGGTACATTTGTACTCACGTTTTCTTAATTCATGTTTTGCAGAGAGACTTTAGTCTCACTAGTAGTTCCGCGTGGACTTTGACGTTTAGCTTGTTACCTCAGCTACGATCTTGTACCCTTGGGAGGATCTTGTAGATAGTCAGGCTCTAAAGCCTTCTTCCTTTTTAGATTTCTGTACCCAGACATGTTTATGCTTCCGTTACCTGTATGCTCTATGTGTTGGGTCATGTGACCCATGATTCTAATTCTTACTATGTATGACTCTTCAGAGCCTTCTGAATAAATACTTTTAGTCGTAGAGTTTTGTTGTGATGCCATGTTGTATTTGCACATATCGAGCATATTGTGTGTATGATTTTGAAATGCTTGGTATGTGTGGGATCCGACAACCTAGTTGTTTATTCTTGGTAGCCTCTCTTATGGGGAAATGTCTCCTAGTGCTTCCACTGAGCCATGGTAGCTTGCTACTGCTCCGGAACACTTAGGCTGGTCGGCATGTGTCCTTCGTACATGGGTCTGTCCCTTCGGAGAAATGTCACACATTGTTCCTTTTAGTCCTTCTAGCTTGCTACGACTTGGGTTCATACGTTGATGACCGACACGTTCGTTGCTGGGTCATGTATGCCTGTCCCCGTAAGTTAGTGCCACCTTGGGTGTACGACTAGTCATGTCGGCTCGGGTTCTCTGTCATATGGATGCTAGCGACACTATCATATACGTGAGCCAAAGGCGCAAACGGTCCCGGGCCAGGTAAGGTGGCACCCGTGGGAATATCGTGCATGAGGCCGCAAAGTGATATGACGTGTTACATGCTAGATCGATGTGTCTTAGGATCGGGGTCCTCACAGCGTTATACAATTTTTTAAAATGATTGGTATGGAGCAAAAATGGAATTCATCACTACTACCTCTGTCCTAGTTTACTAGTCCCCATCATATTTTGGATCAAAGTTTGACCATGAATTTTATTTGCAAAATGTGATTGCAAAATGAGATTTTCTTATACCCAAACATAAAAGGATTGGAGGGAGTGATTGCTCTCACACTATGCCAGTGCGGACGTGACCTCTCACCGGCACAGGCATTAAACCGGTGCTTGATAACCCACAAGTATCGGGGATCAATTGTAGCCTCTTTCGATAATTAAGAGTGTGAAACCCAACGAGGAGCTAAAGGTAGAACAAATATTCCCTCAAGTTCTATCGACCACCGATACAACTCTACGCATGCTTTACGTTCGCTTTACCTAGAACAAGTAGGAAACTAGAAGTACTTTGTAGGTGTTGTAGGCTAGCACTACAAAAAAAACACTTCCGTGATGATACGTGTTTGTCACAGTAGTTCATGTTTTCTGTCATGCATGTACATCCATGAAAAATTTATGACAGAATCAAGATAGTCATACCTGTGCTGTCGTAGAAGTGTTCCATGAAATTACCAAAATTGTCATCACGGAAGTGTCCACTTCCATGACGATAAATTGCGCATCACAGAAGTGCTTTCGTCAAGGGTGACCGACACATGGCATCCACCGTAACGGAACGCCGTTAAGCTATGGGGTCCGGTTTTGGATCCGATAACCCGTTAACAACCCCGACCAATGGGGATTTTCCATGTGTAAAATCATCATTGGCTGGAGGAAACACGTGTCGGCTCACCGTTGGGACAGATGTCATCCACTCATTGGACCCAAAGCGCCTATGATACGTCGACACGTGGCACGGCCCAACAGAGGCCCATTCCTGTGAAAAGGCCGACCCGTTTGACTTGGTCAAAAGGTGGCGGGCCGGCACACGGCAAGCCTGTTAACAGCCTGTTCGCATATAGCCCATTTATAGCCCGCTAACCCAGGCCCGTTTACGGCCTATCCGAATTAGGCCTAGTAGCGTCATCTGGGCCGTCCAATATAATTCCAGCCCGTTTTAACTTCCGGCCCATGTATGGCCCATGACGTCTTTTGGCCCATATGAGGCCCTTAGCAACCCTCGGCCCATTAACGGCCCGTGGTAAAACTGGCCCGTAATGAACAGTGTATCACTTTATACCCATTAACGGCCCGTGGTAAAACTGGCCCGTAATGAACAGTGTATCACTTTATACCCATTAACGGCCCATTATTCCGTTGGGCCATTTCCAGCCCATGTTATCTTTCGGCCTTCTCAGGGCCCATTTATGCTTGGGCTCATTTCCAGCATTCATTTACTTTCGGCCCGTTACTATCATTTTCTGCTTGTGGGCCAAATACAGCCCGTGGTTACAGTCGGCCCGTTTGTGGCCCGTTAATACGTTGGGCCGTTTTCATAGCGCCATCAAATACGGCCTATTAACGACGACTCGTTATGGTCGGCCTATGAACGGACGATTTCAACTCTAGCCCATTTACGGCCATAATGTGGTCTGTTATTGGCCCATGTTATGCCAACCGATCATACGGCCCGTAGAAGGCCCATTGATGATACGGCCCGTAGAAGGCCCATTGTGTCTACGCCCCGTAGAAGGCCCATTTATTCTACGGCCCTTAGAAGGCCCATTGGTTCTACGGCCCGTAGGAGGCCCATGTTAACTACAGTAAATATGTAGCCCATTGTTAATGTGGCCTAGTTTTAAAAAATAGGTTATTCCGGCCACTAGCAAACCGCGGAAAAAGAACTGCATTGACTACAAGAAAACAAATAAACAAGACAACGGAAATAAATAAGCAAGCAACTTACGCTAGGCTATCACGCATATTACATCCACTGGGCATCAAAGTTCGCCAGAAGTGCAAATATAGGGAACAAAGCAGCATATAAACGCCGCAGCAAAACAAGTCCAGAACTGAAACCACTTCAGAAGAGCTCAAGAAACAATATCCTGGGTACCCACAATGCTGGCAAGATGCTTAGCAAGCTTATTAACTTTCTCTTGTTTGGCGCTTAAATCCTCGAGCACTTGTTGTTGCACCAGAAAGTATGCATCTGCATTCTGCAGGGACTTCCTCAGTCCTTCGGCTTCCTGTCGCATAACATTTGATCGATGTCTTTCAACTTGAAGTTGAGACTCAAGAAGCCGAACTGATACAGGCAGCGAGTTCGAAGAGCTGGTGCCAGCAGTAGTAGCCAGTAACTCGAACACTACATCAAGACATGACTTTGGGGTTGTCTCAGTGTCTCTAATATAGTTTTTATCAGCTTTCTTGGAGAACAACAGGGATGTCTCACTATCTTGAACCTGATCTGCATTACTTCCTTTACCATTGCATAATGGGGTACTCTTCTCCAATATTTTATCTGCGTTCTAAAGGAGAAACAAACAAACACATCACAGGTTTACAATGTAGTATATGAAACTCATTTTGGTAAACTAGTTCAGTAGTAAGGTGGACAGGATAACAACATGAAACAAACAGATATCTATGTAGTATGGTCACTGTATGGTCTATATCATTCTAGTTTATGTTGCCAAATCAAGATAGATACAGTTCGAATCATATCTATTTAAGACAAAGCAGCATAGACAGAATATAAGTGTGGGAAACTACACAGCAATAACAACACTTGTAATGTGCATGGCATGAGAACATAACTGTTTATTCAATTGAAACTGAAATCAACATAGAGCAAGTTACAACAACAAACGCGTTAAAGGAACAGGTTTAAAACATACCTGTTGCGCCATTGGAGTTTCAATTGCATCCTTCAAATTTGAAATTAGTTGGTATGAGTAAATACAGTGATGCAAGAGCAAAGTAGTATGAACCATAGCTACATAAACTGACCTGAGAACAATCCTTCTTCTGCTTTAAGCGTTGACTTGGGGTTCGGAGTGGTGGTCCTCGTGCTTTGGGCACTGCAATTGCCTTACTAACTGCTCGTGTTTGGGTGCTCTGTGGTTGAGACGGTGTTGTGTCAACGAGAACTTGGTTACTATCTGCTAGGGTTGGGGTTAGAAGGGGTGTAGCTGGTTCTCTGTTCAACTGGGTAGGGGTACAATCTGCGTGAGTCTGGGTTATGTGTGGTGGGGCTGGTTCTTGGGCAAGTACAACCGTGGTTCTATCTCCATCGACAGGTAGCACGATCTTTTCTGAAGACTGTGTTTTTACTCCCATAGAAACTGCCATCACCCCCTCCAATTGAAATGGCTGATAAACAAGAAAAGTAATTGAATGTACAGACATTGTAAGTTAGACAGGTGCAATGGATAGTAGGGAAGAAAACAGGGCATGAAATAATTCACATTTATGTTGTCTAACCTAACAGAATAGCAGGACATAATTTCAAATATATGAGGGCTAATTAAATAGGATAGCATGACACAATTTCACATGTATGATGGCTAACTAAACAGGATAGAATGAAATACTTCAAAATATGATAACTATGTAAATAGGATGACATGATATAACTATATTATGTCTTTAGAAAATGGGGTGGCATGCCATAATTCAGATACATGCTGTCTATGTAAACATCAAGGCATGATATAATTCAAATATATGATTTATATACTAAGGAAGTGAGCAGAGGGCAATCGTATATATGATGTGTCAACTAAGGATTGTGTATATGATGTAAAAACTAAGCATTGCAATACAACATATGCATGATATGAGTAATATAACCCTGCCAAGTTTGAGCATACACCTCAATGGGATAATAGGACTGGTCATCTGCCTCTGAATCCTCCTCTGAAGAGCTATCTGTAACCAGCAACATATCTGCTTCACCAGGTAGCATTGTCTGCTCTGAAGACCTTGTTTTCACTCCAGATTTCTCCATCACCAATTCAAATGGCTAATGCATAGGAAGAGCAGTTGAATGTACAAACATTGTCCACAAAAGCAAAGAGAAATACAAAAAAAGGACGGCATGATATAATTCACATATATGACGCTTGGCTAAACAGCATGGCATTGCATAATTCACATATATAATGCCTTGCAACAAGATAGCATTGCATAATTCACATATATAATGTCTTGCAAAAAGATGGCATTGCATAATTCACATATCTGGTAATTAGACACTAAACAGGTGGCATTCACACAAATCATGTCTAAACTAAGCAAATGACATAGCAATGCAAGATACCATACGCACGATATGAGCAACATAACCCTGCCAAGTTAGAGCATGCACCTCAGGGGGGGGAATAGGACTGGTCATCTGTCTCTGAATCCTCCTCTGAGGAGCTATCTGTAACCAGCAAGACATGCACTTCGTCAGATAGCATTGTCTGCTATGAAGACCTTGTTTCCACTCCAGATTTTTCCATGTTAGTGCCGAATGGCTGATGCACAGGAAGAGTAATTGAATGTACTAAAATTGTTGACAAATTTAACACGTAATAAAAAAATGATGTCATGATATAATTCACATATAAGATGACTCGCTAACCAGGGTGGCATTGCAAAATTCACATATATGATGCCTGGCTAAACAAGATGGCATTGTATGATTCACATATACGATAAATAAACTAAACAGATGGCATTGACACAAAGCATGTCTAAACTAAGCAGATGACATCTTTGATGTATACAGTAAGCAATGCAAGGCACCATATGCATAATATTACCAACATCAGCATGCCAAGTTAGAGCGAATACCTCATGGGGTAAATAGGAGTGGTCTTCTGCTTCTGAATCCCCCTCAGAACAGTTATCTTCCTCTTGATTACGATTCGAAATGGGTGGAGGGGGGCTGCCTTTGCGCCCACCATGGAGCGACATCTGCATGAAATTTTATTGCCACGCAAGGCTCGTCTCTTTTGCTCTACATGTTCAGTTCCATTGTGTACAATAACTGACATGCATAGGAACAAAACATAGTGAGATTATGTAAGGAGTGCATGCACAAATCCAGAATGAAGGTAGCAAACTGTGGATAGACCCAAAACCAATGATAGCAGGCAGATAATAGCTTTAGTTAAAAAATACAGATAATGGCTCCTTTAATGTTTGTTTGCACCCAACATGAAACTCATAGTAGACACCCGAGATTAACCAGATAGTAGACAGATAGTACTGATTGCTGCCCCAATATGTACCTCACAACCATTTAAAAACTCACATTTTAGCATAAGTTTGGACATGAGTCGGAGTCTAATAGGTGAACACGACAATAAAGTAGCATGTCATCATATTAAGCGATGCATAACGTAAGCAGACACGGAAGAGTGTTGTCAGAGTAATGGGCCATGGGTAGCCGAACCCGAGCCCCATAACCTTTCGAGGCATCGGGGCCGGCCGCGCCCCTCAAGATGCCAAGATGAAGCGCCGCCTTCTGGTAGCCGTCTGGCCGAACGGCCAGCTGCTGGAAGACGGCCGCGCTTAAGAAGACGGCTCCGAGACGGGCCGACTCCTGGCAGGCGGCCTCCAGAGAGGCCGGCTCCTAGCAGTCGGCTCACGGTGCCCTCAGAGTCTGAGCCCCCATTAAGAAGACAAGACAGGATGAGGCTACAGTGTAGCCCATCACCCCTGAATCCAGGGCCGGGCGAGGCCACAGTGTTCCGTACAAGCGGAGATCCCCACCCAGCGCGGCACTGTTGCCACTCCGCCCCTGATGTCACCCTTGCTAGGCAAAGCCCTGCTCCCACGACCGTCTGTTGGTACGACCCAAGGACGACGGGCCCCACCGATCAGCGAGAGCCCGGAAGACGGCTAGAACCCCACCAGTCGGACCCGAGGGAGGTCGGCCCCCAGCAGTCGGCCCGCCCCTTCCTCGGGGCCCACGCGCCATTAAACAGACAAGACATAGAGTGGCTACAGTAATCGCCCGCCAGGCGGCGGGGCTGTAGCCACGCTCCCCTGACCGAGCTTGCGTCATTAGCATCACGGCTACTGTGATCAGCAGCCGACAAGACCCGCGAGCGGCGGGGGCGGCCTGTCGGCTCCGTACCATACCGCTCGGCGGGGCCCACCAGGCGGCGGGCCCCAGCAGCCAGCGGAGAAGCCGGCGACCAGAGAGACTGACAGCCGGGTCCTACACCCGGCCGGATTACTATTGTACCCCTGGGGGGTAGGCCTATATAAACCCCCCAGGGCACCCATGCAAAGGGTTCGAACCTGCTAGGACTAGACTCACACCTAGAGGAGGAGAGAGCGAGCCTACCTTCTTCCACCTCTAGCAAACAGCTCAAGGAGCACCATTGTACCACTAGTGCCTTAGTGATCATGTGGAGACCCCGCAGAGCAGGACTAGGGGTGTTATCTCTTAGGAGAGCCCCGAACCTGGGTAAAGTGCGCCGGCGTTCGTGTCTGCGCCTCATCCCGCTTCCAGGCACCGGCGACGTTCTACTCGCTCCCACCATGATAAGCCATCCTTTGGCATATGTCGCACCCAACCCCCGACATTTGGCGCCCACCGTGGGGCGAGGTGCACCATCTCCTGGAGACCTGTTCTGGACGGGAACCTTGTTCCTTCCCGGCAAGCGCAGCCAGCCCGGCACGCCAGATGGCGTCTGCACCAACGCGCTGCAAGGCGCGGAGGCCGCCTGCGCAGCGAGCTGCCTCGCTGATCTTGTTGGCGAGATTCGCCTCTCCGACGAGCCCGCGTCTGATGCGGGCACCGATGACCCTGAGAGCCGCCTTGTGAGCCCCCTCCGCGGAGGCCGCCTGCGCAGCGAGCTGCCTCGCTGATCTTGTTGGCGAGATTCGCCTCTCTGACGAGCCCGCGTCTGACGCGGGCACCAATGGCCCTGAGAGCCGCCTTGTGAGCCTCCTCGATCAGCTCCACGTCGTCAGCGAGCCTGCTGCTGACTTGGAGTCGGTTGGCTCCACTGACCCGATGTTGGTCGACTCCGACACGGCGTCGCCTGACGCGTTCCCCACCAACGTGGTGGTTTACGATCAGCCGCTTCCTTGCGCGAACAGCGGCGGCAGCACCGTCACGGAAGTGCTCGTCATTAGCCACGGCGAGCACTCTGGCAGAGGTGGCCAGGACCCGTTGCAAGCGGTGATACAATACCTGACTGCGCCCATCCCGGAAGACGCCGACGCCGAGACGCTGGAGGCGCGCCGTGTCTAGCTCGTCGAGAGCGCCAACCGACTGGCCAGCATGAGACGCCTTTCGGAGGCCTACCAGCGTGAGATGGACCGAGCTGTCGGTGGCATGCCGGCTCCTGGTGGACCTAGCCGCATTGGCCAGATTCGGCAGCGTGGCGCGACCGTCGCCAACATGTTCGGGACAGATCGTCCCATCTACGCCACGCCTGCAGAAAACATACGAGCTGCCCAGGCGGCAGCAGACGAGCTAGACAAGCTCAAGGGCGACGAGCGTCGCCACATGACGGAGCGAGTTCAGCAGCTCCTCGACGCGGCTGCTGAGCAACAAGATGTCGGGTGCCGGACCGAAGCGCCCAACCGACGAAACGACGATCCGTCTCCTCGACGAGACCAAGGCGTGACATCCTGGACGCCGACTGGTGGCGCCCGCGACAGAAGAGACAAGGAGCCGGCTGCCAGCCGCAGCCGGACTCGCATCACCATCGAGCGCGACCAAGACGGCCGCCCAAGAGCAGTGTAGCGATGAGACGACTGTCCGCCTACTCCTCCCCGCAGGGAGAGGCGCATTTCCCCGCCGCCTGTTGATCACCCGTCACTCGGCGACCGCCTTGGCCGCCGAGAAGGAATCAGAGAAAACGATGCCCGCCATCGGATCGATCACCTCAACCGATCCCTGGCGCTAGAAGAAGAAGATGAGCTGGGTCCGCCTTGTTTTGGCCCCCGCATCCGAGATGAGCCCTTCCCCAAAGGATTCACTCTCCCGAGAGATACACCCAAGTACACCGGCTCCGTGAAGCTGGAGGACTGGCTGGTCGACTACTCCACAGCCGTCAGCATCGCGAACGGCAACAAGCGCGTTGCTGTGAAGTACGTTCCGCTCATGCTCCAGGGCACGGCCCGGACATGGCTGAACAGCATGAAGCCCCGCAGCATCAACAGCTGGGTTGATTTCACCGAAGCATTCATCCGCAACTTCACCAGCACGTACAAGCGGCCGCCAAAGCCCCGCCAACTCTCCTTATGCGTTCAAGGCTCCAACGAGTCGACTCGCGACTACCTCACGCGCTGGGCCGAGCTGCGCAACTCTTGCGAGGGCGTGCATGAGTTGCAGGCCATCGAGTACTTCACTGCCGGGTGCCGAGAGGGCACCCTCCTCAAGCACAAGCTTCTCTGCGACGAGCCGGCGACCCTCGACGAACTGCTAATCATAGCAGACAAGTACGCCACAGCCGACTCCTCCATCAAGGCAGAAATCGAAGTTAACACATCAGGCAAGGTGGCCCCTCAAGCTCCTCGGACCCCGGCTGGCGACACCAGCCGGCGCCAGCAACCAAACGACAACAAGCGCAAGGCCATGCAGCCGGCTTCCACAAGCCGGCAGGTGGCAACTGTTGAAGATCAGCAGCCCGAAGGGCAGCCTCCTCCCAAGTGCCCGAAGGGTGGCAAGCCCAACTGGTTACCCGCCTTCTCCTACGAGCAGACCCTTGATGCACCTTGCAAGTTCCATAGCGGTGCGAAGCCGTCCAATCACACTACTCGGAAGTGCCACTGGCTCACCAGGATCGCCAAGGGCGATGGACTCCAGCCTCCTCCGCCAGCTGGCCCGCCGCCTCCTCCTCCTTAGCAGCCGGCGGCCAGTCCTGTCGGCGCAATACAAGATGAATACCCTGAGGAGCAGGAGCCTACGTCGTGTTCACCAGCATGGCAGACGACAGACGCAGTAGATGGCAGCAGGAGCAAGAAGTGAATGCAGTAGCATCAGAGACCCCCGAGTTCATGCACTGGTCGGAGAACCCCATCAGCTGGAGCAGACTTGAGCACCCAGAGGTGATGCCAAATCCCGGCTCTTATGCTTTGGTGTTGGATGCCACGTTTGCTACCGAGAGGCGAGCTGCTCGTTTTTCTCGAGTCCTGATAGATGGCGGCAACAGCATCAACATCCTGTACAAAGATACCATGGAGAAGCTGGGGATCAAGCAGAGACATCTTCAGCCTAGCCGGACTGTTTTTCATGGCATAGTTCCTGGCCTTTCCTGCTCACCAATCGGCAAGACTCAGATAGATGTCCTCTTCGGGGACAAAACTCATTTCCACCGAGAGCCAGTCTGGTTTGAGGTGGTGGACCTTGAGAGCCCCTATCATGCACTACTTGGCCGGCCTGCTCTGGCAAAGATCATGGCGGTCCCCCACTATGCCTACCTCAAGATGAAGATGCCAAGCTCCAAGGGAATCCTGACCGTAGCAGGAGACTACAAGAAGTCGTCCGCCTACACAGTGGAGAGCAACCGGTTAGCCGAGTCCCTCGTGATCGCGGCTGAGAAGCGGCTCCTTGACCGGGTTGTGGCAATGGCAGGCAAGCAGCCGGAAATGTTGCCCAACCCCAAGGAGTCGGAAGCTGAGGGCTCGTTCAAGTCGGCCAAAGAGACAAAGAAGATACCCTTGGACCCAGAGCACCCAGAGAGGTATGCTATCATAGGTGCGAACCTTGACAGCAAATAGGAAGGCGAGCTCGTCGATTTCCTCTGTGAGAATTGGGACATCTTTGCATGGTCCCCCAAGGACATGCCGGGTGTTCCGATGGAATTCGCCGAGCACAAGCTACACGTACGGTCAGACGACAAACCAGTCCGGCAGCCCTTGCGCCGCCTGTCAGAAGAGAAGAGAAGAGTTGTTGGAGAAGATATAGCCCGGCTCCTAGTAGCCGGCTTCATCATGGAAGTGTTCTTTCCAGAGTGGCTAGCCAACCCGGTCCTGGTGCTGAAGAAGAACAAACAGTGGCGCATGTGTATTGACTATACCAGCCTCAACAAAGCATGCCCCAAGGACCCGTTCGCTTTGCCAAGAATTGACCAAGTGATTGACTCCACAGCCGGATGCGAGCTGTTGAGCTTTTTGGATGCGTACTCCGGGTACCACCAGATCAAACTGAACCCGGCCGACAGGCTGAAGACCGCCTTCATCACGCCATTCGAAGCCTTCTGCTACCTGACCATGACGTTCGGCTTAAGGAATGTCGGCGCCACGTTTCGGCGCTACATGCAGAAGTGTCTCCTCAAACAACTCGGCCGAAACGCCCACGTCTATGTGGATGATGTTGTGGTGAAGACGGAGAAGCATGGAACGCTGCTGGAGGACCTCAAGGAGACCTTTGAGAACTTGCGCCGACTTCAGATCAAGCTCAACCCGAAAAAATGCGTCTTTGGAGTTCCAGCCGGCCAGCTTCTTGGCTTTCTAGTTTCAGAGCACGGCATAGAGTGCAACCCTGTGAAGATCAAAGCCATCGAGAGGATGGAAGTGCCCACGCGACTGCTGGACGTGCAAAAATTCACCGGCTGCTTGGCATCCATCAGCCGTTTCATCAGTCGACTGGGCGAGAAGGCTCTTCCCCTGTACTAGCTAATGAAGAAGACCACCCTTTTTGAGTGGAACGACAAGGCAGATGAAGCTTTTCTCCAGCTCAAGAAGATGTTGACCACTCCGCCTGTCCTGGCGGCTCCGACTCCTAAGGAGCCCATGCTCCTCTACATCGCCGCCACCAGCCGGGTGGTCAGCACAGTCATAGTGGTAGAACGCAAGGATGAAGGCAAGGCACTACCAGTCCAGAGACCAGTGTATTACCTGAGTGAAGTGCTGTCAGCCTCCAAGCAAAACTACCCCCACTACCAGAAGATGTGCTACGGCGTGCACTTTGCCGCCAAGAAACTGAAGCCATACTTCCAAGAGCGCCCAATCAATGTGGTCTGCACAGCTCCGCTTGCCGAGATCATTGGAAGCCGAGATGCTTCAGGCCGAGTGGCCAAATGGGCCATAGATTTGGCCCCCTACACCATCTACTACCAACCTCGCACCGCCATCAAGTCACAAGCACTGGCCGACTTCGTCGTCGATTGGGCTGAGACCCAGTACCTACCGCCAGCGCCAGACTCCACCCATTGGTGAATGCATTTTGATGGTTCCAAGATGTGCACCGGTTTGGGAGCCGGCATCGTTCTTACCTCTCCCAAAGGCGACAAGCTCAGATATGTGCTGCAAATCCATTTTGCCGCCTCCAACAACGTCGCTGAATATGAGGCACTCATTCACGGGCTCCGGCTTGGCAAGGAACTCGGCATTCGCCGGATCCTGTGCTACGGTGACTCCGACTTGGTGGTCCAGCAGTCGTCAGGCGATTGGGACGCTAAGGATGCAAACATGGCGAGCTACCGCTTCCTCGTACAGCAACCCAGCGGATACTTTGAAGGGTGCGAGTTTCTCCATGTGCCAAGGAATGACAATGAGCAAGCAGATGCCTTGGCACTGATCGGCTCCACCCAGCAAGCAATACCAACTGGCGTCGCCCTATAATGCCTCGTCAAGCCGTCTGTCAAGCCATCGCCAGAGTTAGATTCCATCTTTGTGCCGGCTCCTCCTGAAGCAGTAGGATCTGACTTGAGGACCCCAGTAGCCGGCACGAGGAATTCGGCAGGCGACCCGAGGACTGCAGCAGCCGCACCCGGCCCGGGGACTTCAGAGCCCGGCTCGGGCACTACAGCAGTCGACCCGGGGACTTCATCGGCTCAGCAAGCGGCAGCTGACTCCAACCCGCCGCCTCCCGGCCCAACCGCCCTCGTGCAAGTAGCAGTCCTAGCAATCGAAGAAATTGCAGCGCCTTCATGGGCCAAGCCCATCCTCAACTTCCTGGTGAACAAAGAGCTGCCGACTAATGAGATCTCGGCCCAGCAAGTGCAACGCCGGGCAGCAGCATACACCATAGTCAACAGAGAGCTTGTGAGGCGCAGTGTCACTGGTGTCTACCAACGCTGCGTAGAGCCAGAGCAAGGCCAAGCAATCATCAAAGATATTCATCAAGGTGAGTGTGGTCACCACGCGGCTTCAAGAGCACTCGTGGCCAAAGCTTTCCGCCACGGTTTCTTCTGGCCAACTGCTCTAGAAGATGCCAAAGATTTGGTCCACAAATGCAAAGGGTGCCAGAAGTTCCGCTCACAGCCACATCAGCCGGCTTCTGCACTCAAGACTATCCCCATTTCCTGGCCCTTTGCCGTATGGGGCCTGGACATGGTGGGACCATTCAAGACGGCGCGCGGCGGCATGACTCATCTGCTTGTCGCGGTGGACAAGTTCACCAATTGGATAGAAGCAAAGCCAATCAAGAAATTGAATGGGTCCGACTGCCGTGACTTTCATCTCCGACATCACTAGCCGGTATGGCATACCACACAACATCATCACTGACAACGGCACAAACTTTGCCAAGGGTGCCTTGGCCCGTTTCTGCGCGACACAAGGCATCCGACTGGACTTAGCGTCCGTTGCCCATCCGCAGTCAAACGGTCAAGTGGAGCGAGCAAACGGCCTCATTTTGTCTGGTATCAAGCCCCGACTGGTCGAGCCTCTGGAGCGTTCGGCTGGCTGTTGGCTCGATGAGCTGCCGGCCATCCTCTGGAGCCTACGCACAACTCCGAACAAGTCAACCGGCTTCACGCCTTCCTTCCTCATCTATGGTGCCAAAGCTGTCATCCCAACGGACATAGAATTCGACTCCCCTCAAGTCACCATGTACACAGAAGAGGGGGCAGAAGAAGCGCGACAAGACGGCGTCGATCTGCTAGAAGAGGGTCGGCTGTTGGCCCTCAGCCGGTCCACCATCTACCAGCAGAGCCTGCGCCGATACTACAACCGGAAGGTCAAGCCAAGATCCTTCCAAGAGGGAGACCTTGTGCTCCGACTGATCCAGCGGACAGCCGGCCAGCACAAGCTCTTAGCGCCTTGGGAAGGCCCCTTCATCATCAGCAAGGTGTTGGGAAACGACTCCTACTACCTGATTGACGCTCAGAAGCCTCGAGCGCGCAAGAGGGACGACTCTGGCAAGGAGACGGAGCGCCCATGGAATGCAAATCTCCTCCGAAGATTTTACAGTTGATGCAGTATGTACCACGCTACCTTTTGTATTAAAGTACAAAGACTCTGGGTCCCCCGAGTAGAGCTCAGGGACTGCCCTCTTTTATCTATATGATAAGAATTATGCCTATGAATGTGTTATTTCATTTATGACGCCTGGCACCGGGTCCGACTAGTCGGCCCGGGGACTCGCCGCCTTGCACTATGAAAAGCTTCCTGTAGCTGGACAAGTAATGTGTTGGCACTTAAGCCGTCTCCTGCCAGAAGCCGCAGCTCGCAGAGCGACTGTCTGGTGGGCAGGAGTAAGGCAAAAAGGGTGCCCACATGAAAAATGGCTAAGGACCGAAAGCATGTGCATAGTTCAAGCCGGCTTCCCGCCTCTACGACCGGCTGTAGAGCAGCCTGCCGGCTAGCTTCTCCTTAACTTGCTAAAACGTTCTAATTGGCTAAGTACTTGCTTTCCCGAAGGTAGCTAAGTACTTGACCCAGCCACAGTCCGCAGAGCGGCTGTTCGGCTGGCAAGACAGCAACTAAGGGAGGGCGGCAAAGGAAAAAGGCCAAAGAGCAGGAAGCAAGGAAAGATAGAACTCGGAAACATCAAAGGCCCTTGGCCAGCATTCAACAAAGTTTGAAATACACCCTGCGGGTGGAATTGTGCAAAGTTAACAAATTCGTCGAGACTGATAAGCAGGTAAAATAAAAGATAAACTGACAGCCTAGGGAGCAGCGGACGGTCCGGTGGATCGGAGGAGTCGGTGGCGCCGGTTGGTGGAGAGGCCGGCAGGTCAGTCCCCGCTTGGTCGCCTCCAGTGGCAGCCGGCTCGCCCGGGCGTGGCTCGTTGCTGGAGGCGCGGTCGAGCTGAGGTTGGCCGTCCACTCCGACCTCTGGCGCCTCCTCTTCGCCTTCCTCCTCCTTCCCGTCTTCTTCCTCGCCGCTGGAGTCGATCACCTCGGCCGAGTCCTCTCCGTCCTCCGGGTTCAGCCCGAACCATTCTGGTGGTGCCTCGGCGCCGTTCTCGGCCTGCTTCGGGAGGAAGACGCTGGTGTCGGTGTACTCGGCGATTGCCGCCGCACGCTTGACAAGGTCATCTTCCACGGCCACCAGCTCCTCCTAGGCCTCCTGCCGAAACGTGGTCCCTGGGCTAGATTTGGCCCAGGGTACCATGCCTTGACAAACTCCAAGGCCCGACGCGCTCCAGCTCGGGCCGAGGAACCCTTCCAGGCCTCAAGACGGCCGGCCGCCACCGCCAGCCAGTCGGCAGTCCGACTGGGAGTACGCGGTGCCGGCATGTCCGGCCACAGAGCAGCAATCGCCTGGGCTCCGACGCGCTGAAGACGGCGCAGCATCCGGTGAGCCGGCCGGAGACGGGCCTCGATGCTCAGGAGCTGCTCGCCAAGGGTCCGGGGGGCGTCGGTAGCGATCTGTGCACCTTCCACCCTCCGTCCTTCGCGATCAGCTTCGATGGCCTGATTGGCGGCGTCAGAATGACCAGGGAAGAAGTCTGCCAAATCAGAAAGAAAAGAGGCAAAGTTAGAGATGAGAGGCCGGCTCGACCAGCAGCCGGCAGCTCAAAGAAGGAAAAAGAGGGAAGCTCACCATCAACTATGTCTTCAATCTCGTGAAAGCCAGAAGTCAGCATCGCCTCCTTGTCGGTCCAGGCGGAGCGTTCGGTCGCAAACTCAGCAAGGAGGCTGGTCTCCTTGTCCTCCGCCTCCTTCTGGACCTTCTTGAGAAGCTCCGCCTGCTCCGCCAGTTGCGTGACCAGCCAGTCACGCTCTTCAACCAGCTTGCCGCACCCCACCAGCAGCCGGTCACACATGCAATCTTTTTCTTCATGTTGGTCTCCCTTGAAGGCACACACACACACATCCCCTTCTCCATCATATCGGGCATTCTTTATCTCTCACGTGCATGCGCAACGATCGATGTTCCTCTATGTGTGTGTGTGTGTATAGCTAGGTCTTTCATAGTTTTCCACATAAACCGATCAATCTATATATCTAGTGAGGTCTCACCCTCTTTCCCACGTCCACATCGATCAATCTATACCTCTCTATATACGATTACATATATAGCTAATACACCCACATTAATTATATATCCAACGCCCCCCTCTCATCGTCCATGCCTTCCGCTTCATCTCTCAGACGCGCACACAATGGCGAAGACAGGGGCAGCAAGGGCCCTGCCCCCCTAACATCACTATATATCGACGCTAATATGAATGTGATCATTAGAAAATTGCTGGTAAAAACGGTTTAAGTTGATGAATTGGCCCTCCTCGTAAAGGATTAGCAATGCTTGGCCCCCTAGCTCATGGGACATTTTTCATGGCTCCGCCAGTGCGCGCAACATCGCACGTTCTCGCTCCCTCTCACTAAATATCGATCTCGCAGTTGTGCACTCCTTCATAGTCTCCCTCCACTCGGCCCCTCGCACCATCTTCTAGCCCCCCACCGGATTTTGCCACATGTACAATCTAGCAGACTCCATGGTTGAACTTAAGCATAATGCACAAATCTCAAAACAACAGTGGTTCTCCTTTGTTCTCGAATCTTCCGTATCATAACTGCCCAAACTTTTTTTCTAGTTGAATTGCCATTATTTGTTTTTACTTTATGATTTACAATGCACAATTCCATGAATCATAAAATAGATCAAGGGCTTCTTTGATTCAAAGGATTCTCGAAGGAATTTTGGAGGATTCTAAACCTTAGGAATTTTTCCTATCTTGGTTGTTTGATTCGTAGGATTGTAAACCATAGGAATTTTTCCATATGATTCATTTGCACTAGATTTCATAGGAAACATCCCATCCACTCAAACCTCTTTGAAAGAATTCTGCGTTTTTTCTATGCACAATCAAACACTCGTATCATCCTGTAGGATTCAAGACGACATTCCACTCTAATCCCATGTTCATCCTATTCCCGCGTTTTGGAAATCCTACGAATCAAAGAGGCCCTAGGTTTTTTTATAAAAACTAATTGATTTTGAATGAGATGAACTATAAGAATTAAACGAAGGTCTACGTCAGGCATATATGACTCAGAGCTTACATGCTATAGTGTGGTATTTATTCGTAATTTGGTTGCAAAATCTGACGCGTGCAATGCACGGGTACCTTACTAGTACTTCGAGTATGTGCAAAACACAATAGCACGCTACACAGTGTCTCTCTTACAGTTCATGAAGCCACGTGGCACATGTGAAGGCGTTGTCGCGACATCCTTGTGTGGATTGATCACAGTGACGTGCTGCTGGTTCCAGAAGAATGTACTCATCCTCCCGGAGCCGCCTTGGCGGTACATGCACGAAGCGAAGATGTGCACGCACGCCACGCATGCACTCATTCCCTTGCACGCACACGCGGGTACACGGGCGGACGCAATTTTGTACCAAGATCCACCCCATGTGATAATTTGACGCGTGTAAAGTCCTTCACTTCATTGATGGTCAATTAATACAGCGCATGCAAATTGAGTGGACGTGAGGGCGGAAGAAAGGCATTACTACTCCACTGCGTGCATGCGAGTAGTTAGATCATGGGTTGCTAGTAATACTTCCATTGGTCTCCTTCGTATTTTGTGCCAATTTTTGATAGTAACATAATATTTACGCATCTGAGTAATGTAGTTTACTTGAAATTTATGTTCCACTAAACTCATCGGGAGCTGTTTCGGGCCTCGAAACCAAAAACCATCAATTAATCTTTACCTTGTTCCCATCACATTCGAAAGTACTAGTGCTACAATTAAGTGCAAGCCTGCTCACACCTACCAGTACGTACCAAACCTGAATGTGTTCCCACTATGCAGGTTTTAGTACTAGTGCTAGTACTTTGGTTATAAAAAAGGGGAACTACCTAACCGAAAATTACTCTACCTTCCTCCTCATAAGTCCTCCTTCTTCGTCTGTCCTTGCCATGGCCGGTGTGCAGAGCTCTAGGTCGACAACTACTCGTAACAAGGGAGCGGCAACCAAGGCTGCGCAAAAAAAAAGAGGGCTTGCCGCCACGCAGAGACCTGGAAAGATCTCTCACGGGCAGGCGATGGCTCCTAGGAGCGCCCTAGACGCGGAGGCGAACATGCCGAGTTGGCGGCGCTGGAGTCGTTATCCCTCGACGGCATGCCCGATCAGCTCAATAAGCACCTCAATAAGCAGAAGGAGTTCATCGACGGCTTGGTGGAGCTGCTGAAGGAGAGCCTCAACAACATGCCCGCTGAGCTCAATGAGCAGGGGGATTTGACCGCCGGATTGGTGATGCTGCTGAAGAAGAGCATTGCCTCGAAGAAGAAGGCGACCGGCGAAATCCTTCAACTTCAGGAGGACAAGGCGAAGCTCTGCCATGAGCTCGACCTGCTGAAGGAGGAGAACGCCGGCTGGAAGAAGCTGCATGAGAATAGTAGTTCCTCGATGAAGATGTTGCAGGCCCTCGTCATGGAACAGAAGGAGGAGTTGGCGAAGCTCCGCATCGAGCACCCGACTGCTGTCAAGGTACGTAATGTGGCCATGGAACAAATGATGAAGGCCCGCGTCGAGAAATCCTGCGTCATGGACACAATGATGAAGATGGCGGAGGAGACGCGCAAGGAGATGGTGGTCGTGGAGGCGATGAAGAAGCAGTTACGACTTCGCGGCCAGCAACCCTTCATGTAGTGAGAGCAGCGCCCCAGACTTGTGTGTGCGTCTTCCTTCTTTTTTTGGGGTGATAATCCTTGTTCTTCTTTTTCTCCTGTGTTTCTTATTTTGCTTCGGGTGTTTTGCCGCACGTGTCACCTTCTCTGCGAGGCATGAATAGAACAATGCTAAAAATGAGATGACTAGCAAATTAGATCATTCTTTATCGCCAATAGAACAATGCCTCTTGCTAGTAATATACTATAATAAGAGTAGAGAGTAGAGGATATGGCACTGGGCTGCCGTGTATCGTGCTCCTCCGTCATACTCCAGTGGAAAACTTGAGTATACCGCACGGTTCTTTGCTCCTCCTCAGGTCGTCGGCACATTTATACAAGCAGTCAAATCACAAGGCCCCGCCTTCCAGCAGTAATGAGCCGTCAAATCACAAAGGCCCTCGCCTCTCGTGAAAAGGATCAAGCTAGACTGCCCCGCCCTCTAGCCTTTTAAAAAATGTATACATTTGTACAGTAGTAGTATCGATGGATTGCACCACGGAGCAAAACTATGCATATACTATATGACACTACCCACTATGAAGGTACTAGTAACATAGACTAGTAACTGGTCTATGTTACTCTCCACTATGACCAGCCAAAGTCGAGGCGCGGATACCAACGAGGGCCTGGTTGTGTCAATACTTGGACAACTCATCCGACTGCATGCGCACCAGGCAGACGAAACTCGTGTCGCGTTGGTGCCATGTGCGGCCCGCACATTAACCAAAACCTCGCGCCTCCATCTTAGCCTCCGCGTTTGAAACATCTCATTCTCAAGGACAAGGAGCAACGTGAAACCTATGATAGAGCCAATCGGATGGTTGAGAACACTACAATTCGTAGCTACAGATGCGTGTGTGAGAGAGGACGAGTGCGTGTGTGCACCTCTTCTCAGAGTACAACTGTATGTGGGTGGCATCGACCTAGGGAGCAGTGATGGTGCGTGCGAGAAGTCTCGAGAGATAGGTGTAATGCGTCTAAAAAAAGACTAGTCTATAGCTCGCCATGAGGCTATTCCTGTCGAACGCCAAGCGTAAGATATGTATCCGACGGTGCCAGTTTTTGCACGTACAGAGCAGTAGAAAAAGAACTAGTAGTACCATGGCATATGCTACACCACGGCCGAGAAAACGTGCCGACGTTACGCCATCTGGGAATAGTGCCGCACTTTGAAACTAGAACCGTCAATAAATTTTGAGCGCGTCTCTTCACATTCCAAATTACTACTACTACCACGCTATATTTAATTGCAAACCTGTTCACACCAATCACAACCTAAACGGCTTCCCACTTAGGAGCGTATTAGTAGTACTTGGTTATAAATACTACTATGCTAAGATGACTGCACATTCCTCCTCAACTCCTCATCCACAAGAAACAATCAAGCCATAGCTAGCGTGAGTTCTGGGTCGAGAGATTTCCACCGGGGAGAGGTGAGCATGGAAGAGGAAGCACGAGAGATGTCCCGCCTCGCCGCGAAAGCAGCCGACATGTACAGCCGCACAGCAGTAGCAGCACAGAGGTCCCGCCGCGCCGCCGAAGCAGCACGGAGGTCCCGCCGCGGTGTCGATGTAGCAGACTGGTTCGGCCACGCCACGGAAGCAGCAGAGATGTCCCGCCGCGCCGCCGAAGCAGCAGGGAGGTCCCGGCGCGCCGCGGCGGCCTGGGAAAATTTCTCGCGGGCAGGCGAGGACTCTTACAAGCGCATGCATGCGATAGTCCATAGCCAAATGGATCAGATCTCCGGCTGGGCAAGGATGCAGGACGAGGCCACCGGCGTCATCCGGCAAGTCGGGGAGGGCAATGCGAAGCTCCGGGGCGAGCACGACCTCCTGAGGGCGAAGATCGCTGGAAGGGCGAAGCAGGAGGAGGAGACCGCTGCCGTGTTGCAGAGGACGGGCGTCATCATCAAGAAACTTATGGACGAGAAAGCCATGCTCCGCATCGAGCGCAATAGGCTGGTGGAGGAATCCATGGATGCTGCGAAGTAGCGTCTTAAGGACATGAAACTGATGAAAGAGATCTTCGCCCGCCGCGAGAACTAGTCTCCGCGACCGGCAACGCATAAAGAAAGTAGAGATTAGCGAGCCAGATCGTTGTATGCGTCTTCCTTCTTCTTTTGCCCTTCTGTATTTCGGGCGTAGCCGCATGTGGCTTTTTTAATTATCTTCCTAATTATGTAAGACAATTATTATCCACTCTCGTCGTCCTTATATATATTCATCAGTCTTGCTATAAGTCGCAGTAGATGCTATATAGGTCCGTCGAATCTTACATCAAGATCCGTGCAAAATTTTCTTTTCAGATTTTCTTTTTTCTCTCTTAAATCTCAGTCGAGTGAGACATTTCTACGCCATTAAACAGAGGCTCGGGCACCATTAATGGAGACCTTGGGAGAGAGGTGGACGGCAGATGGAGGTCAAAGGGCTCTCCTCCCGATAAGCACGCGCACGGGTCTGATCGCACGCCTCCTGTACTCAAATAGCTACCCTGCACGGCGCCTCCTAGCTAATAAAAAAGGGGACACGTGGCGGCACGTAAATGGTAAATAGAATGCCCATGGTTTCAGTAATAGTTGTGTTTCCGATTGTAACGTGACAACACTTGTTCCAAAATGACTGTGCTGATTGTTAATGTGTGCGCCTTCGCAAATCGGACAACAAAATTACCACAACATGTTGGTGCCATGTCATGGCACCAAGCCAAGTTTCATGATTTTCATGCGTGTTTCGGATTTACAGGAATTAAAAAACCAAGTTTCTCATTGTTTCCAGCCGAGCCATGACGCCCAGATGTTTGAATTTCATTCCCATTTCTGGCATGGGACCCAGAAATTTACCCGATGACACACATGTGATTTGTCAACCAGCTTTGACGCACCGGAGCATGTGCTTGTATTTAAAATTTGAATTATGCACACAAAGGTGACACGTTCCCTCTCAGAACCACGAGCCTTCTTGAGAGAAGCTCCGGTTTGCAAGAAACTTATACCAAAACTTGTTCCTATTCTGCAATTTTGTTACCACAGCATGGTAGTACCATGACATGACACCATGCCATGTTTCATGATTTTCAGGCGTGTTTAGGATTTACAAGAATTTTAAAACCAAGCTTCTCAATGTTCTCGGCCGAACCACGATGCCCAGATGTTTGAATTTCATTCCCATTTCTTGCATGGGACCTAGAAATTCACCCGAGGACACACATGTTCTCGGCCGAACCACGAGTCAACTTTGGTGCACGGGAGCATGTGCTTGTAGTTGAAATTTGAATTATGCACATTAAATGACCAGAAACTCGATTAATGTATAAAAAAGGCCAAACGAACCCGGAATAATTCCAAAATTTAACAGGGCACTCATATAGTTCTATGTTGCCTCTGTAAAGAAAATCTGGCGGGAGGCAGCGTATATTGTTTCACACACAAAGGTATAAAGAAATAAAGAAATAAATAAATTAGCCCTATTTAATTCTTGAGTTCTTATTATTTATGCCACTAGTTGTGTATCACTACTCAGTTTTGCCATTAGAAGTTACAACTACTCAAAAAATGCCATCGATCCGTGAGATGCCTACTCAACAATGTAATTAGATATCTAAAAAATGTCATCGTTAATTTAGATGTTTGCTCAGAAATGCCATTAGACATTGTTATTTTCACGTCAAACCCCGTTGACCATGTTACATGACAAAAATAAGCCGATTCTCACAATGATAAGTTAATGGTGTCCAGCACAACACACCCCTCAAATAAAACTAAACACCTGGAATTCTTTGACAAAACTAAGCACCCTGAAATTCTTTGACAACTAAACTGCTGGCTATATGATGTTGGCCATATATATTGTACGTATATAATCTCAAGAAACGAGTGGTGGTACTATACCAACTAAAAGATGAAATGTACGAAATATAACGAGAAGAAACGTAACATAGTTCTGCTGGGGGCTCAGCACAACACACCCCTCAAATAAAACTAAGCACACCAGAAATTAAACTAAGCAACTAATCCGGTAGACACTGCATTAGAACCACCATGAGCAATGACACTGCCACCGTACTCGGAGTCCTCGTCCACGTCCTCGACTTCGTCCTTGTCCCTCTTCCTCTTGGGCGATACGTCTTTGCTTGAACCACACACTTGGCTCTTGCTGTTCATCCAACCCTTGTAGATATTGAAACAAAGGTAGCCATCCATTGCAGCGTAGTGGATGTGGTCCATATCTAGTACATTCCACTGCCATGCATGACGATGAAACATGTACGGAGGTTTCTCTAGTTTACCGTATGAAGGATTAACCATGGCTCCTGCCAGGGTCAGCATTGAAGGCTGATCAAGGGAGGGCACCAGCCCTTCCTTCTGGAGGTCGAAGGGGTCGCCTACAACGAGGCCTATCCGACCCAGGATTTCCTTGTTGTTCCTAAAGTCTACAGTAACGAATTTGACTCGGCCGCCCTTGAGGGAGTTCTTAAATTCCTCACACTCAACGTCGGCATGGCATATGTGGTAGACCAAGCATAAGTCATGCACGCAAACCTGGATCATGGCGGGCTTCTTCTTCTCTGCCTCCTTTAGTTTCTTCTCGCTTCCCAGTACTGTGGTGTACTCAACATCTAGCCCAGTGACCCACACATCATTTGAGTTTTCGAACATGCGTTTGAAGCGAGCAAGGCATTCTTTCACCGTTGCAGAAGAACGGGTGTAGATGACATCAAACTCATCGCCGGTGATGGTTCTAACCTTGTACTCACCGCCGATCATGGAGATTTGGGACGCCATGGATTTGGGAGGAGGGTTAGGATTAGTGGAACTGCCGTAATGTGAAAGGACGGGACGACTAGGAGCGGTTTATCGATTGTAAAAATGTCGAGTGGGGGTCGCGTGTGAATGGCAGGGTAGTGGCTTGCCTGGTGGATAAATGGATTCATGCACAATACTATGGGGGCCCAATTAGATGTCATGTCTATTCGACGCCCAATTAAATGGCTTTCGATGTCATGTCAAGCGTCGGGAAAATTATAGGTGATACGAAGCTTTCCATTCTCCCATGAAACGAGCTTCTGAGAGCCCTTGGATCTGAGATCGATCGGTTGCATGGCGTGATTCTAGACCTATGAGTGAATATCCTATCCTGGAGGGTTATTCTGCAAATTTTCAGCAAATCAACATGCGACCGTTCGATCTCAGATCCAAGGGCTGCCAGCAGCCCGTACCATGGTCGCGCCTACCACGACCGTCGCCTCGCTCGCACGGTAGCGCCCTTGGAGATTTAACACGGTGCGTTAGGCTATCTGATGTTGGCATGTCATACATAGTCATCACTTAGTCACTCATACAACAAGGTTAGCTATAAGGTTGGCTATAAGAGTATTTTTTGTTTACTTCTCTCTATCTCTTTCTTCGTAGTATTTATTGCATTTTCCAAGGAGTGACCTCTTCTAATTAAATGGTGCTTAGATGAAGTGCTATGGGCATTAAATGGCTTAGCAACTCAAGTCCCCAATGCATAGGTGCTTAGTTTTTTGTTGCTAAGTTTGCTTCATCTAGGTACACGCGCTTAGCACCGTTTCTTCCTGGGGTCACCAAACTAGTCTCTCTCTTCTTAATTAACTTGCCACATCAGACTTTATGCCTATGTGGCAGGCTTAGCACCTATAGGATCAAGTACAATAGTGGGCTATAAGCCAGCTTTAAATGTGGGGGAAAGAGGCAAGGAAAAAGTGGAGGAGTGGGCTCTCAAGCAAGAGCCATCCTCTACATGGTGGAGCATCGGGAGAGGCACCTGTATGGAGGTGGTCAGGAATCAGGAGACTCAAGCCGGTCGTAGCGCCGCTGTTAAAATGATAATGGCAAGTCAAATCACCGGGCCCCACCTGTCCAGCACTAACTCACTGTCAAATCACACAGCCCTACGTTTGCAGCAGCCTACTCCCTCATCTTCTCGCGTCTCTGTCGAACCGACTAGGCGGAACTGCCCCGCCTACCGCGCGGGAAAAGCCCCGCCCTCGACTTTTAAATAGTACAGTATACTAATTTTGTATCCATGGATTGCACCATGG
Source organism: Aegilops tauschii subsp. strangulata (assembly GCF_002575655.3). Classification (NCBI taxonomy): domain Eukaryota; kingdom Viridiplantae; phylum Streptophyta; class Magnoliopsida; order Poales; family Poaceae; genus Aegilops; species Aegilops tauschii. The sequence goes on along the minus strand of NC_053037.3, from coordinate 315,942,912 downwards.
AGCAAAGCCTCAAGAAAACGGCGGTACACATGTACGGAGTATACAACACGCCCGTCGCGTTCGCGTCGCACCCCAGACGGTCGGTCGGTCTGGCACACGACTCTCCGAATGGAACGCGTGTCATATTGTGTTTGCACACACATGTGGGACCGCAATCTAGAACCGACCATAGGCACACTCCCCGGCCCCGCAAGTCGGGTGAGTTAATAGAAGTACATACTCCACCTTGGTACCAGGACGATCCCTGCAAGACACGGAAGATCAGTTCATCCATGCATGTGACCAGACTCCAGCAGACACGCCTGGATTGGCTATCGTCTACATATCGTGCAGGCTGTGTTGTACAGGGCTGTAGTTCTGGTGAGAAATCTAGGAAAAGGTTTCTTCTCATCTTGCAAAATTAGGTGTCATGTGATTCGGATCACTGCGAGTGTTACACAGCGACAACTGAGTTGGGCTAGTCATTGGGGGCACATGCACGAAGACTACTCGGCTGCCATCTAGGTCAAGCCGACTATGTTAATTAGGACATCTATCGACTGACCCCTTTTCTACGAGTTTATCTTTAATTTGAGCTTTGATCCTCGTATAGTTTGTCCGTCGCGGTTCATCTTGGCTCCTTTGGGCAGTGAGGTTATGATTTCTTGTCATGTGGCATTTTTTCGGGTTATATGTTATAATCCGGTGCTTCAGATCAAAAAATGACGACAACTGCGCCTCTGGGGCACGTGCATGAAGACTTCTCGACAGTCATTGTTGAGGTCAAGCCGGCTCCGGCCGGTAGACAAAAGAAAACTAGTACTCCACTATATAGGCAGGAGTCTCCGCGCTTGCTTGCTAGTGTTGCTCTCTCCACACTGTCTCGTCCTCTCCAGATCTAAACATGATAGCGGTGGCCACACACTCTCTCTCTACTCACCACTGGTCACAGATCCAGCCGGATCCTCTCCGCCAGGGAAGGTGACAAGGTGCAACGTTCACGCGGTCGTCCTCGGCGACGGCTCTTACCCACTTCCGGCGCGTCCTGATCAGCGTGCCTTGCCGTTCCCTCCCAAGCATCGCTGGCGAGGGAGGTCCTCCCACCCCTTCTTCCTCGCTGCCGTAGTGTGGGCAGATCCGGCCTCCCACCGCCCACCTAGCGACATCCCGGCGACCCTCAGGTATAACTTCCTTCGAAACCGGCCTTGCTCTACTTCCCAAGCTCCTGACGTCGCTGCATTTGTATCTTTTACTATTTCTCAGGCCCCCTCGTGTAGATAGGATCGATCGACTGTTCGAAAACCACCTAATTTTTTACTGTTAAGAGGTAAAACTAGTTCATGCACTCGAATCTAGTAGTACTTGGTTCAAACAAGGAAGAAAGGGGGTGGGGGTGGGGGAAGATTTGTTACCTGAATCTAGGACTTGGTCTAAAGAGGAGATAATGGGGGCAAAAAGTAGCAGAGACTGGCTATCCAACTGGTCTCTAGGTCTAATAGGGAAAGAAAGGGAACGTAGTACAAACTCAATATAAACCCGATCTATTGGTTGAAAAAGGAAAGAAAGTGGGGACTGGGGGACAAGTCAACAAAGTAAGTCCAGCACTAGATTTGCTAGCCTCACACAATATAAGGTGGCTATATACCGAACAAAAATGGGACCAATCTAGATATCCTCTTCTGATGTTTGTTGCCCCGAGCCGCTCTTATGTAATGCCACTGGTAAAATGTAGCAGTCGCACTGTTAAAAGTAAGGACATGTTAAACCAATGTTGTTTTCAATGTAACGCGTCCAGTAATATGAATCAATGGCACTTTTTTTCATGTCCTGCTAAATTTCCCATTAAGATAAGTTGCTTCTTTTCGTCAGAGATGCAACTGTCCTGGTCCGCCTACTCTCCAGGAGCTTCACGACCAACCTTGATGTTGCTTAATTTTACTGCAACTAATGAAGAAGCTCTGTGGGTTTCATTTTCTAATGGAAATGACCGGGGCTAGAGCCCTTTTCTTAAAAGAAGAAGAAGAAGCTGCTTGCTCATGGGACATTGCTTCATTTTTAGGTGAACTGCACCAAAAGGTCCCATGAATTGAATCATCCATGTTGGTGACTGGTGTCATCCCTTCTACGATGGCGTTGACTGCAGATAGGGTTCCCATCACGAGGAATGTTCCTTTTTGGTCTGACCATTTGCCAAAGATCCTGCATGTTGATCCTGCTCTTGTGCTACTATTTTGGCACTGCCATGATAAAGCAGTAATGTTATTATTTTGCACCTTAATCTAGTGGCACTATTAATTTGAGGCAATGTTTTGGCACCGCTAGTGCCACTGTTTTTTTATATATCGAAAGAGGGGGTTCCCTCCGATTTCATTAAAGAAACCCAACCATAGAGAACCATTATCCGACAACATCTCAGTATAAACGGGCAGTTATGCAACTACTACTAGAATGGGCTGAGTACTAGCAGGAGACAAGTTCGCCACATAAGCTAGGCACGTAGGGGGACGCAGCACCAGCTCGACCAAGTTTGGATTACAACCCAAATGCTACCACAGAAACATCAGGGGGAAGATAGGGACTGAAAGAGCCAGCTTCAGCATCCCAGTCTAAGCACCCCCGGCCTTCATCCTTGCGACGCACGGTACACCTTGTTTGCCACCTGCTCGACCCTAGTGTCACTGATAAAATGAAGTAATAATACAGTTAAAATAGAGCGAGTGTCCTCTCTATCATTTCATTTCCAATGTAGATAAAGAAAGTGCTTCTCTTTGTTAATGTATGTTTCATCAACTAGTCCCATTGTCAATGTTTAAGCGTTTTTGCAAACTGGGGTGCTTAATTTTAGTTGATCTGCAAAAAAATAGAGATTCGAATGTCTCAAGGCCCCTCCTTGTACTACCACTGTACACTGATGTTCATCACTGGCAGAAGGTGTATCGGGGAGACTTGGGTCGATTTCCAGTATGATGTAATATTTTATTCTATTTCTTAGTGTATGTTTCATCAACTAGTGCCACTATAATCTAATCACGCCTTTTCATTATCTATGCAAACAGGGTTATTCAGCTGCATTTTGGTGGAACTTCACAAATGTACGGATGGAACCGGCATATATGCAGAGTGCGAGGTGCCAAGTAAAAATTACCGACACCAACCCTGCTCCATCTAAGCGTTGGAATCCACCACCATCAGTGGGATGTGTGGCGCTCACTGTGGACGGATCTTTCTCAGCAGCAAATCCCCTAACCAAATACTAGTAGCTTAGACTTAAAAAATACTAGTAGCTTATATTGGCAGTTTTCTAGAGGTGTACTCTTTTCTGAAAGAAGCACCAATCTATTTTTCTTTATTTGTACACAGTGTCACAACTTTGACCCAAAGGTCCAGAGCTATTTTAGGGTGATTGGCGTAGTACTCGGAGACTGATTGTAAGCATGCTTTTTATTAGTTGTCACACTGATTGTAAGTATGAGCAGATGGAAGATTAGGTTAGTGCGAAGCTTACCTTAAACCCTACCGACGCGCCGTTGAAACGAGGCGAGCATCGAGGGAACCATGGAGAACAGCGGGGAAGCGACGTCGCGCCATCCGGCCTCCTCTTGCGGTGGGAGAACGAATACTCATGTGGCTCCGGCTGGCTCTGCACCCTCACAAACGGCACACCATACTCGATTGATTCATTATCCTGTGGGTGCTCGACCTTCGACCTATATGCCCACCACCTCCGCCTGACTTTCGCCTCGGGCGAATCTGTCTGCTCCATCGCCCAGAGGAGATACTCGATGAACTCGAAGGACTGCGGCGTGACTGCCGCCGAGGAGTACATGTACATCGCCGCCCTCATCGCCGCCGTCTCGCTCTTTCGCATACATTGCCACATGGCCCGCACCGTCCTCGAAATCTCCCACTCATTGTCAAACCAACTAAGGATCTCCTTCAACCTGGCTAACTCGGTAATGCACATCACTTAAGCCTTGCAAGCATTGCAACTAATGAGTTAGTCGCGGGATGATTTATTACAGAACGAGTAAAGAGACTTGCCAGTAACGAGATTGAACTAGGTATTGGGATACCAAAGATCGAATCTCGGGCAAGTAACATACCGATGACAAAGGGAACAACGTATGTTGGTATGCGGTCTGACCGATAAAGATCTTCGTAGAATATGTGGGAGCCAATATGAGCATCCAGGTTCCGCTATTGGTTATTGACCGGAGACGTGTCTCGGTCATGTCTACATAGTTCTCAAACCCGTAGGGTCCGCACGCTTAAAGTTTCGATGACGGTTATATTATGAGTTTATGAGTTTTGATGTACTGAAGGTTGTTCGGAGTCCTGGATGTGATCACGGACATGACGAGGAGTCTCGAAATGGTCGAGACATGAAGATTGATATATTGGAAGCCTATATTTGGATATCGGAAGTGTTCCCGGTGAAATCGGGATTTTACCGGAGTACCGAGGGGTTACCGGAACCCCCCAGGGGCTTAATGGGCCATAGTGGGCCTTTGTGGAGAAGAGGAGAGGCAGCCAGCGCAGGGCCGCGCGCCCCTCCCCCCTAGTCCGAATAGTACAAGGAGAGGGGGCGGCGCCCCCCCTTTCCTTCTTCTCTCCGTCCTCTTCCCCCCTCCACTCCTAATCCAAAAGGGAAAAGGGAGGGAGTCCTACTCCCGGTGGGAGTAGGACTCCTCCTGGCGCGCCCCCTCCTGGCCGGCCGCACCTCCCCCCTTGCTCCTTTATATACGGGGGCAGGGGGACCCTAGAGACACAACAATTGATTTTATCTTTTAGCCGTGTGCGGTGCCCCCCTCCACCATAGTCCACCTCGATAATACTGTAGCGGTGCTTAGGCGAAGCCATGCGTCGATAGAACATCATCATCGTCACCACGCCGTCGTGCTGACGAAACTCTCCCTCAACACTCGGCTGGATCGGAGTTCGAGGGACATCATCGGGCTGAACGTGTGCTGAACTCAGAGGTGCTGTGTGTTCGGTACTTGATCGGTCGGATCGTGAAGACGTATGACTACATCAACCGCGTTGTGCTAACGCTTCCGCTTTCGGTCTACGAGGGTACGTGGACAACACTCTCCCCTCTTGTTGCTATGCATCACCATGATCTTGCGTGTGCGTAGGAATTTTTTTGAAATTACTACGTTCCCCAACAGTGGTATCAGAGCCTGGTTTTATGCGTAGATGTCATATGCACGAGTAGAACACAAGTGAGTTGTGGGCGATATAAGTCATACTGCTTACCAGCATGTCATACTTTGGTTCGGCTGTATTGTTGGATGAAGCGGCCTGGACCGACATTACGCGTACGCTTACGCGAGACTGGTTCTACCGACGTGCTTTGCACATAGGTGGCTGGTGGGTGTCAGTTTCTCCAACTTTAGTTGAACCGAGTGTGGCTACGCCCGGTCCTTGCGAAGGTTAAAACAACATCAACTTGACAATTATCGTTGTGGTTTTTGATGCGTAGGTAAGAACGGTTCTTGCTAAGCCCGTAGCAGCCACGTAAAACTTGCAACAACAAAGTAGAGGACGTCTAACTTGTTTTTGCAGGGCATGTTGTGATGTGATATGGTCAAGACATGATGCTAAATTTTATTGTATGAGATGATCATGTTTTGTAACCGAGTTATCGGCAACTGGCAGGAGCCATATGGTTGTCGCTTTATTGTATGCAATGCAATCGCCCTGTAATGCTTTACTTTATCACTAAGCGGTAGCGATAGTCGTAGAAGCATAAGATTGGCGAAACGACAACGATGCTACGATGGAGATCAAGGTGTCGCGCCGGTGACGATGGTGATCATGCGGTGCTTCAGAGATGGAGATCACAAGCACAAGATGATGATGGCCATATCATATCACTTATATTGATTACATGTGATGTTTATTTTTTTATGCATCTTATCTTGCTTTGATTGACGGTAGCATTATAAGATGATCTCTCACTAAATTTGAAGATAAAAGTGTTCTCCCTGAGTATGCACCGTTGCCAAAGTTCATCGTGCCCAGACACCACGTGATGATCGGGTGTGATAAGCTCTACGTCCATCTACAACGGGTGCAAGCCAGTTTTGCACACGCGGAATACTCAGGTTAAACTTGACGAGCCTAGCATATGCAGATATGGCCTCGAAACACTAAGACCGAAAGGTCGAGCGTGATTCATATAGTAGATATGATCAACATAGTGATGTTCACCATTGAAAACTACTCCATTTCACGTGATGATCGGTTATGGTTTAGTTGATTTGGATCACGTGATCACTTAGATGATTAGAGGGATGTCTATCTAAGTGGGAGTTCTTAAGTAATATGATTAATTGAACTTTAATTTATCATGAACTTAGTCCTGGTAGTATTAGCATATCTATGTTGTAGATCAATAGCTCGCGATGTTGCTCCCCGTTTAATTTTGATATGTTCCTAGAGAAAACTAGGTTGAAAGATGTTAGTAGCAATGATGCGGATTGGATCCGTGATCTGAGGATTATCCTCATTGCTGCACAGAAGAATTATGTCCTTGATGCACCACTAGGTGACAGACCTATTGCAGGAGCAGATGCAGACGTTATGAACGTTTGGGTAGCTCAATATGATGACTACTTGATAGTTTAGTGCACCATGCTTAAACGGCTTAGAATCGGGACTTCAAAGACGTTTTGAATGTCATGGACCATATGAGATGTTCCAGGAGTTGAATTTAATATTTCAAGCAAATACCCGAGTTGAGAGATATGAAGTCTCCAACAAGTTCTATAGCTAAAAGATGGAGGAGAATAGCTCAAGCAGCGAGCATGTGCTCAGATTGTCTGGGTACTACAATCGCTTGAATCAAGTGGGAGTTAATCTTCCAGATAAAATAGTGATTGACAGAATTCTCTAGTCACCATCACCAAGTTAGTAGAACTTCGTGATGAACTATAGTATGCAAGGGATGACGAAAATGATTCTCGAGCTTTTCATGATGATGAAATCGATGAAGGTAGAAATCAAGAAAGAGCATCAAGTGTTGATGGTTGACAAGACCACTAGTTTCAAGGAAAAGGGCAAAGGGAAGAAGTGGAACTTCAAGAAGAACGGCAAGCAAGTTGCTGCTCAAGTGAAGAAGCCCAAGTCTGGACCTAAGCCTGAGACTAAGTGCTTCTACTGCAAAGGGACTGGTCACTGGAAGCGGAACTGCCCCAAGTATTTGGCGGATAAGAAGGATGGCAAAGTGAACAAAGGTATATTTGATATACATGTTATTGATGTGTACTTTACTAGTGTTTATAGCAACCCCTCAGTATTGGATACTAGTTCAGTTGCTAAGATTAGTAACTCGAAACGGGAGTTGCAGAATGAACAGAGACTAGTTAAGGGTGAAGTGACGATGTGTGTTGGAAGTGGTTCCAAGATTGATATGATCATCATCGCACACTCCCTATACTTTCGGGATTAGTGTTGAACCTAAATAAGTGTTATTTGGTGTTTGCGTTGAGCATGAATATGATTTGATCATGTTTATTGCAATACGGTTATTCATTTAAGTTAGAGAATAATTGTTGTTCTGTTTACATGAATAAAACCTTATATGGTTACACACCCAATGAAAATGGTTCGTTGGATCTCGATCGTAGTGATACACATATTCATAATATTGAAGCCAAAAGATGCAAATTTAATAATGATAGTGCAACTTATTTTTGGCACTATCGTTCAGGTCATGTTGGTGAAAGCGCATGAAGAAACACCATGCTGATAGGATTTTGGAATCACTTGATTATGAATCACTTGATGCTTGCGAACCATGCCTTATGGGCAAGATGACTAAGACTCCGTTCTCCGGAACAATGGAGCGAGCAACTGACTTATTGGAAATAATACATACTGATGTACGTGATCCGATGAGTGTTGAGGCTCGCGGCGGGTATCATTATTTTCTGACCTTCACAGATGATTTGAGCAGATATGGGTATATCTACTTGATGAAACACAAGTCTGAAACATTTGAAAAGTTCAAAGAATTTCGGTGTGAAGTTGAAAATCATCGTAACAAGAAAATAAAGTTTCTACGATCAGATCGTGGAGGAGAATATTTGAGTTACGAGTTTGGTCTACATTTGAAACAATGCGGAATAGTTTCGCAACTCACGCCACCCAGAACACCACAGCGTAATGGTGTGTCCGAACGTCGTAATCATACTTTACTAGATATGGTGCGATCTATGATGTCTCTTACTGATTTACCGCTATCGTTTTGGGGTTATGCTTTAGAGACGGCTGCATTCACGTTAAATAGGGCACCATCGAAATCCGTTGAGACGACACCTTATGAACTGTGGTTTGGCAAGAAACCAAAGTTGTCATTTCTTAAAGTTTGGGGCTGCGATGCTTATGTGAAAAAGCTTCAACTTGATAAGCTAGAACCCAAATCGGAGAAATGTGTCTTCATAGGGTACCCCAAGGAGACTGTTGGGTACACCTTCTATCACAGATCCGAAGGCAAGACATTCGTTGCTAAGAATGGATCCTTTCTAGAGAAGGAGTTTCTCTCGAAAGAAGTGAGTGGGAGGAAAGTAGAACTTGATGAGGTAACTGTACCTGCTCCCTTATTGGAAAGTAGTTCATCACAGAAATCGGTTCCTGTGATGCCTACACCAATTAGTGAGGAAGTTAATGATGATGATCATGGTACTTCAGATCAAGTTGTTACTGAACCTTGTAGGTCAACCAGAGTAAGATCCGCACCAGAGTGGTACGGTAATCCTATTCTCAAGGTCATGTTACTTGACCATGACGAACCTACGAACTATGAGGAAGTGATGATGAGCCCAGATTCCGCGAAATGGTTTGAGGCCATGAAATCTGAGATGGGATCCATGTATGAGAACAAAGTATGGACTTTGATTGACTTGCCCAAATGATCGGGAAGCCATTGAGATTAAATGGATCTTCAAGAGGAAGACGGACGCTGATAGTAGGGTTACTATCTACAAAGCTAGAATTGTCGCAAAAGGAATTCGACAAGTTCAAGGTGGTGACTACGATGAGAGTTTCTCACTCGTATCTATGCTTAAGTCTGTCCGAATCATGTTAGCAATTGCCACATCTTATGAAATCTGGCAAATGGATAAACAAAACTGCATTCCTTAATGGATTTATTAAAGAAGAGTTGTATATGATGCAACCAGAAGGTTTTGTCGATCCTAAAGGTGTTAACAAAATGTGCAAGCTCCACCGATCCATCTATGGACTGGTGCAAGCATCTCAGAGTTGGAATATACGCTTTGATGAGTTGATCAAAGCATATAGTTTTATACAGACTTGCGGTGAAGCCTGTATTTAGAAGAAAGTGAATGGGAGCACTACAAAATTTCTGATAAGTATATGTGAATGACATATTGTTGATCGGAAATAATGTATAATTATTCTGCAAAGCATAAAGGAGTGTTTGAAAGGAGTTTTTCAAAGAAAGACCTCGGTGAAGCTGCTTACATACTGAGCATCAAGATCTATAGAGATAGATCAAAACGCTTGATAAGTTTTTTCAATGAGTACATACCTTGACAAGATTTTGAAGTAGTTCAAAATGGAACAGTCAAAGAAAGAGTTCTTGCCTGTGTTACAAGGTGTGAAATTGAGTAAGACTTAAAGCCCGACCACGGCAGAAGATAGAAAGAGAATGAAAGTCATTCCCTATGCCTCAGCCATAGGTTCTATAAAGTATGCCATGCTATGTACCAGATCTATTGTATACCCGACACTGATTGTGGCAAGGGAGTACAATAGTGATCTAGGAGTAGATCACTGGACAGCGGTCAAAATTATCCTTAGTGGAATAAGGATATGTTTCTCAATTATGGAGGTGACAAAAGGTTCGTCGTAAAAGGGTTACGTCGATACAAGTTTTGGCACTGATCCAGATGACTCTCAGTCTTTGTAACGCCCACGATGCGGCTATATCTCCCACGTGTCGAGGCACGACTTAGAGGCATAACCGCATTGTGGTTTTGTCGCAAGAAGGGTCATCTTCACACAATCCCATGTAATGAACAAGAATGGGATAAAGAGTTGGCTTACAATCGTCACTTCACACAATACATAAATAAATCATACATCAAACAGAGAACACACATAGACCGACTATGGTCAAATCCAAAAGAAAAGAAGACAACCCAACTCCTAGATCCCCGATCGCCCCAACTGGGCACCACTGCTGATCAACAAGAAAAGAAACAACACAACAAACAAGATCTTCATTGAGCTCCCACTTGAGCTCGATTGCGTCACCTGCGCTGGTATCATCGGCACCTGCAACTGTTTTGGAAGTATTTGTGAGTCACGAGGACTCAGAAATCTCACACCCGCGAGATCAAGACTATTTAAGCTTATAGGAAGGAAAGGGTAGTGAGGTGGAGCTGCAGCAAGCACTAAGCATATATGGTGGCTAACATACGCAAATGAGAGCGAGAAGAGAAGCAACGGAACGGTCGTGAACTAGCAATGATCAAGAAGTGATCCTGAACTCCTACTTACATCAAACATAACCCAGAAACCGTGTTCACTTACCGGACTCCGCCGAGAAGAGACAATCACGGCTACACACGCGGTTGATGTGTTTTAATTAAGTCAAGTGTCAAGTTCTCTACAACCGGATATTAACAAATTCCCATCTGCCACATAACCGCGGGCACGGCTCTCGAAAGTTTATACCCTGCAGGGGTGTCCCAACTTAGCCCATCATAAGCTCTCACGGTCAACGAAGGATAAACCTTCTCCCGGGAAGACCCGATCAGTCTCGGAATCCCGGTTACAAAACATTTCGACAATGGTAAAACAAAACCAGCAAAGCCGCCCGATGTGTCGACAATCCCGATAAGCGAAGCGTACAGGTACCGACGTAACCCAAGTTGCCAAGGGATGGTCCCGCACGGTGCTCTAGTTTGGACCAACACTTAGACAAGCACTGGCCCGGGGGTAAAATAAAGATGACCCTCGGGATGCGCGACTCCCAAGGGAAAAAGGCTAGGTGAGGCAAATGTAAAACCAAGGTTGGGCCTTGCTGGAAGAGTTTTATTCAAAGCGAACTGTCAAGGGGGTCCCATAAATCACCCAACCGCGTTAGGAACGCAAAATCAAGGAACATAACACCGGTATGACGGAAACTAGGGCGGCAAGAGTGGAACAAAACACCAGGCATAAGGCCGAGCCTTCCACCCTTTACCAAGTATATAGATGCATTAATTAAATAAGAGATATTGTGATATCCCAACACAAACATAATCAGACATGGAGCAATCTTCATCTTCACCTGCAGCTAGCAACGCTATAAGAGGGGCTGAGCAAAGCGGTAACTTAGCCAAACAACGGTTTGCTAGGAAGGTTGACAAAGGTTAGAGGTTCATGGCAATATGGGAGGCATGAAATAGCAAGTGGTAGGTAGCGCTGCATAGCAATAGAGCGAACAACTAGCAAGCAAAGATAGAAGTGATTTCGAGGGTATGGTCATCTTGCCTGAGATCCCGCAAAGAAGAAGAACGAGTCAATGAAGAAGACAAACGGATGTAGTCGAACGAATCCTCACAACTCCGGAACGAAACCTAAGCTAACGAGAGAAGCAACCCGGAAAGAAACAAACAACATAGTAAACACACAATCATAAACATGGCATGATGCACAATCAAATATGATGCATGTCCGGTTTAAAAGGCATGGCATGGCAAAGTGCACAAACAAAACTACAAGTTAAGTGGAGCTCAATATGCAACGAGTTGCCTATTGACGAAACACCACAACAATTGTTTAGTTCTCTCGGTTATATACCCAACAATATTAAATGTTGATTAACATGGCAAGAGGTGAAGCATAAGTAAACTAACTATCTAGGCAATTTAAATGAGGCCGGAACAACAAACAATAATTCCGGAAAATCCTCATGTTATTTAGCAATTTTAATGCAAACATCAATTGTAAACATTTAAATGTTGTTATTATGATGCGAATGACATATGCAAGTTTTTAAGCAATTTTATAAAACGTGGACAAGAGCATGTTATGAAGCATTTGTTACCGCGGTGGAACGAGAAAGGGTGCCACGGCAACGATAACGAAAATGATGCCACGCTAACATATCGGTTCCGATAGCTGATGGAGATACCGGCGCAAAAGAGAATTGTGCAGATGTGTGGAACACGCAATAGATGGTGGGGTGCTCCCGGTAACCGGGTTCCCACGGTTCGACGGCATGGCAAGGAAATGAGTGGCAGCATGCGACGAACAAGTCGGGCACGGTGCAAACGCAAGCAACTCAAACAACACATGCTTTCGTTCCACGGACGTCGTCTCAGGTTATACCTTCGAGGCGTGACTTTTCGGAACGGATCAAGTTCGTAGAGGAAGTAGTTGTACACGGCGACAGTATTAGAAGTAGTGGTTCACATCTCACAATCGTGCAAACTCCGTAGATGTTCGGGGTCGTTGGTAGAGGTACTTGACGCAATCCATGCAAACGGTGCTTGTTCGGGCATCGGTCTTGACGAAGGTGTACTTGGCCAACGTAGTGGTACTCGACGTCTTGTCGAAGCCAAGCGACGGTAGTCGTACACGACGCGTTGTGGAAGTAGTTGAACTCGCGGTCTTCGCGGCGACGGTAGTCGTACACGTATTGACGAGGTACTTCACGTTTCAGTGTGTAGTCGTTCGAGCGTCCGTGTGGTCTTGCCGATTCCAAGGTTCTCGGTGGAGGCCATGGCACTCCCTGGTGGCACCGAGGTGGTCTAGCAGCAGCAGCAAGGGCGTCGGAGAGGTGATGGCCGTGGCGGGACTTGGCGCACGGAGGAGGTTCGAGGCGGCAGCGTTGAGGAGGAACACCGGCGACGCGGCTGCGGGCACCAAGAGGCATGGCTCCGACGGACAGAGCCGGGGACGAGGTGCAGGAGGGCGGAGAGGGACTCGGCGGGACGGCCTGAACCTGCTGCTGATGGCGCTCGTGGCCATGGGACGCGGAAGCCGAGGTCGAAGGCGAGGCACGGTGGAGGTCCGAGCGCGGCGTGTCTCCGGCGGTTGAGGCCGAATGGAGGGAGGAGGCAGAGGTTGCGGCAGCCGGAGGTGCGCGGCGTGGCTCCTCTAGTCCATGGCAGGAGGCCATGGCGGCGGTCGATGGAGGAAGGCAAGGCGACACAACGGCGAAGGGGCATGGCTCCGGCGGAGCTGTTCGCTGGCGGCGGCCGGAGGCAGAGGCGGGGAGGCGCGAGGAAGGAGGGGCCTGCATGGGCGCGCGCACAGGGCGGCGGCCTGCTGGACGACGGGAACTCGCAGGCACGCCAACGGCAGAGGATGGCGCGCGGGGCTCTGCTCCTCTCTGCGTGGATGGCAGCGCGAGAGGAGGACGATGGGAGAGGGGATCGGGCGCAGGGAGACCCTGACTCGATGCATGCGTGCGTGTGGCGGCGGGCAGAGGGAATGAGAGGGAGAGGGGAGAGGAGGGAGAGATGGGCTAGGGTTATGACGCGGCTGGGCCTTGGGCCAAGTGGACTGCGGCTACAGGAGGCCCAAGTGGCCGGCTGGGATTCTCTCTCTTCTCTCTCCCTTATTCTTTTTAGCAGAAAAATATTAGAGAGAAGAAAAAGAAAGATAGGGTTAGGGAAAGAATTTGCGCATGGGGACAATTTTCCCGGACTCACAAAAATGCGCTTGTTCCGAGAAAATAGAAAATGCCATGATTAAAAGATTTAAATTCAAACTCATTTGAATTTAATTCAAATGGTTTGAAAGAGTTCAAGGTATTGAGGAGTCCAAAAATGTTGGGAATTTAGGAAGAGCCTCGATAAATGGGAAACGAATTATTGGCAAGGTTAGAGAGATCGACTCAAAGCAGAAAAGGCATAGGATTAATTTTGCACGTGTGTTAAGGTGAACTCCAATTAATGGAATTTTTTTAATATAGCTCCCTGATAATATTGGGAGGATATATGTTATAAAGAGAAATCACCATGTGCATTTCCCTCGATTTAAATGGATCGAAGATCCATGCAATTTACTTAGTTGAGTTTTTTTTAAATTAATGACATGATGGCATGATGACATGATGCAATGAAAAATAAAGAGCAAGCATAAAAGAAACACACGGCGATCACGAAAATAAGGAAGTATTCTGAAGCGTCGATCTCGGGGCGTTACAACACTCCACCACTACAAGAGGATCTCGTCCCGAGATCTAGGATGGCACCGGAGATAAACGGAAGGGGAAGAGAAGAGGTCAAACTAATTGCTTCTTTGACAAATGAGTGAAACCAAAGAACCTTGAGAGGTCGCAAAGCTTGAGGAAATGACACAACGGAGATGAACAAAATTTAAAACACTCCGTTCAGCAAGAGGAACAAGGAACATTGCGAGAACCTTTGTAGGTTGAAGAATATGAAACAAGAGCTTAACGGATCAAAAGGAATATGAAAGCACACCGGTAGAAAAGAGAAACAAGGAACACCATGTGAACCTTGAGGTTAATTGACACGATAGATATTTAAACCACTCCGGTTAAAACAAGATAGGGAAGGAATAAGAATGATATAATTTGGGCAGCACTCCGACTGTAAATGGAAGGAATTGAACATGATCTTGACAAGATGAGAGGATACTCGATGAATTTAACAACACACTGCCTCCGGAACTGATGAAAGAATGGCACAAGGGGTAAGAAAGATTTCAGACAGCACTCCGGTTGATAAGGGAGGCAAAACTTGACAGAATGGGAGGAACTTGAAAAGAAGGCACGACACTCCGACTAAACGGATAAGAAAGGAAAAATTACATGATCTTGACAAAACAAGATGATTGGTCGAAGAGAGCAACATCACAAAGCCTCCAGAAACAATGCATGATAGTTAGATAGTTGGAGTGAATAGAACGAAGAATGAAACCAACATCTCCTACCATAAATGAATTTTAAGGAGCATCCTTGCGAAATAGGATTGAACGGAGTTGTTGGAAAACCAACAACGAAAAGAATAAGCTTGTAGTGGGCTTATGGGAACATCCCAACATTATGAGGTGACAACCCGCCACTAACGGAAACAATTTCTTGCTTGAGATCAACGAAGAGACGAAAACTTCTTCCACCAAGAGGAGAAAGAGAAAACTTGATCATTGATAAACTCCCCAAATAGCTACATTCCTCAGGGAAGGCTATAGGTGAAATATAACCCAATACAACTCCAACAAAAAGATTGATTGGATGAAAAAAATCTCTTGAACGAAGATAAAATGATGGATTTAAATATGTCACTCTTGAAAACTTTGTGAATCATGAAACCCGAAGGGAAATTATCCAGAATGACATAGCACCATCTCAAAAGATAAGGTAGAAAGAATTTCGCTTCGGAATGTAAGATGAAGAATGCTTGAACTCCTCAAACAAAACATGTGTTGAACACCATGTTTATTATGAAGTATGGCTTGACGTGTCTTAACTCCGAGAGAAATCTTGAAGAACAATTGAAGAATGAAAAGAATCCTTGACGAACCACCAAGTAGAGCCTCCATGAAGAACTCCGGTAAAAAGCATGATAAAACGAAAGAGAAGTTGAGAACACAAGGTGAAACCTTGCGATGATTTAGATGGAGCTTTGAAATGATATAATGCAGAAAGCTTGGAACTCCGAAAAGAAAAGATGAACTTGGAACCGAGAATTTGATATCATGAACGAACTCCGGAAGAAGGAATTAATCACTTGGAGGAAACAAGAATAAGAATTACATTACGCGTATCCTTCACCAATTTAGATTGATGACAAGCAATGGATCTTGCATACTACTTATTCTCGTAGAAAGGATTAAGATAGATATAACACAAACTTGTGAAGGTCTTCATCGAAACACCGGTAGGATTGAAACAACGAATAAATTGATATGATAACGAAGGAAGAGAAAATCTTGAACGAACCACCGCGAGAATTGAAAACCATTTAAGAAAAGAGGACAAAACACCGTAAGAATTAAAGAACGCGCGAAAATACTCAAGGGAAATTAGATACATGAGAACGAATAGATCACGAGCTGACTAGAGGATACTTGAACGATGCACCGGTAAGATTTGGAGAACGAGAGCTGAAAGCTTGAATGAATAATTCAGAGGTGATGGGATTCGAAGAATCAAACTGAAAAGACTTGTGAAATGCTCCGGGTGGGTGAAAATAATTCTCACAATCGAAACAATTATGAGAGGATGGCATAAGCTAGAACTATGAATCTTCAAGAGAACGGATCAAGATTTAGGAGAAATTTTTCTTCGGTCTTCAAATGTTGAGAATGATGATGCAAAACACCACCATGAATTGTTGAGATACTCCGGGATGAAAAATTAGAAAGGTTGAACCAACGATGTAAAGAATTTGAAAGCGATCTTGGAGAAGAAATATGACTGATGATAACTCATTCTTACGTCAAACTTTGAAATGAATTTGAGAATAACTCCAGAAAAATTAGAAGAGTCAGGTAAGATCCTGGGAAAAGACCTGTGGGTTAGGGCCCACTCAAAAGATACACCGTTGAAAAGATTACTTGAAAAGGAGATTGCACCGGTTGAATTAAATGGCTTGAATGAGATAACAACCTCAAAATAGCTTGAACAGATTGATAATGGAGACACAAATCTTCTGAGATATCTTCGGCACTCCAGAACAAATGAATGACGAGAAGTGGATGATTAAGAGGTGCACTGGCATGAGAAAAACATTTGAAACGATGAAAAGAATACGATCAACACTGAAAGCTTGAACTGGATTCCCCGGAGAAGAAAGAGAACGAATAATGATAAACTTGAAGAACATCTTCATGAGAACCACCGGGTAAGAACATTGATTGAAAAGAATGAAGGGACTTCACGTGAATAAAATGGATACTTGGTTAAGAAATCTGAGTGTTTCAAGAAAAAGGGTGGGAGGGCGGGAAAAAAACAAAGACAACTTGGGACGGATGAAGCAAACACCGTTGCAAAGAACTATGAATTGATCTCGTGAATGTTAAAATGATCGGATCCACTTGAAAAAGAGCACGTCGGTTGGAAAGAATTGGGATGACAAACTCGATGGTCAAGAAGGATTAGTATCCCCATAGGAATATGAGAACACCACTTAGAATAAGGAATGGAATCAACACTTGACATTGAAGCAACTCGAATACCACAACTTAAAACAAAACAAAGGATTGGCTCAGGAAATAAGCCGGAACAAACAAATGATAGAGATTTCATCCGAAGTTTTCGTGGTGGGGCCCACACGGGCTCGATCGTACAGCACCATCATGTACAAGGCAGTGCACATGACATACGAAGCGTCCCCGAGTCGGCATAGCCAAGGACTCTTTAAGACACTACGAGACCACTGTAAAACCAACCGTGTACAGGCGGACCACTAGACGTCGAACCCCAATCTCATATCATGCGTCTGTCGGAAAGATATCCTAAGAGCTACTTGAATTCCCACTTATAAACTCCCGAAACTTTCTGGTTATGCAATCAGGTGTTGGGGATACAGGGGACACAAAATATATGACCCAAACTAACAATCCCTAGATCCAGCTGTATCCATCCTTCAACACATAACCAAGAAACCTTCAGAAATCGTGTACCTCAACCTTCGAAAAACATCCGTTATACGAGTTATGGCAATACTCCCGAACTCCCGCCCCAGTACTGGGTGGCGTCGAGGTGATCTCACCAACAACTGCATAAAAGAGATTTTGATGTCGGCGAAACTCAGGTATTCCAGAACTGCAACGATAAAATTGTGACGACAACACCTCGGAGCTTAACTCCCCGGGACACTGCCACAACCCCTAAATGTCAGGAGGCACCAAGAACAATGTTCTCGTCACAAAACCATCGGAACGATTCCAAGATACCCGCGTGATCCTAAATTTTTTTTTTGTGAAATTTGAGGAGAGGAAGGTCAAAACATCTACGTCAGGAGGCCTCACCAGAGCGACGAAGGGACTGAGGAGTAAAAAGAATCCTACTCTCCGATATATATAATCCTAAGCCTCAAAACATTTTTGTTCTAGACTCAACAACGTCAGCGATTCGATCAAGCAGGGGGCTCCTAAGTCGGGGATGGCTCTGATTACCAACTTGTAACGCCCACGATGCGGCTATATCTCCCACGTGTTGAGGCACGACTTAGAGGCATAACCGCATTGTGGTTTTGTCGCAAGAAGGGTCATCTTCACACAATCCCATGTAATGAACAAGAATGGGATAAAGAGTTGGCTTACAATCGCCACTTCACACAATACATAAATAAATCATACATCAAACAGAGAACACACATAGACCGACTACGGTCAAATCCAAAAGAAAAGAAGACAACCCAACTGCTAGATCCCCGATCGCCCCAACTGGGCACCACTGCTGATCAACAAGAAAAGAAACAACACAACGAACAAGATCTTCATCGAGCTCCCACATGAGCTCGGTTGCGTCACCTGCGCTGGTATCATCGGCACCTGCAACTGTTTTGGAAGTATCTGTGAGTCACGAGGACTCAGCAATCTCATACCCGCGAGATCATGACTATTTAAGCTTATAGGAAGGAAAGGGTAGTGAGGTGGAGCTGCAGCAAGCACTAAGCATATATGGTGGCTAACATACGCAAATGAGAGCGAGAAGAGAAGCAACGGAACGGTCGTGAACTAGCAATGATCAAGAAGTGATCCTGAACTCCTACTTACGTCAAACATAACCCAGAAACCGTGTTCACTTACCGGACTCCGCCGAGAAGAGACCATCACGGCTACACACGCGGTTGATGTGTTTTAATTAAGTCAAGTGTCAAGTTCTCTCCAACTGGATGTTAACAAATTCCCATCTGCCACATAACCGCGGGCACGGCTCTCGAAAGTTTATACCCTGCAGGGGTGTCCCAACTTAGCCCATCATAAGCTCTCACGGTCAACGAAGGATAAACCTTCTCCCGGGAAGACCCGATCAGTCTCGGAATCCCGGTTACAAAACATTTCGACAATGGTAAAACAAAACCAGCAAAGCCGCACGATGTGTCGACAATCCCGATAGGAGTTGCACGTATCTCGTTCTCAGGACACACCGGATAAGCGAAGCGTACATGTACCGACGTAACCCAAGTTGCCAAGGGATGGTCCCGCATGGTGCTTTAGTTTGGACCAACACTCAGACAAGCACTGGCCCGGGGGTAAAATAAAGATGACCCTCGGGATGCGCGACTACCAAGGGAAAAAGGCTAGGTGAGGCAAATGAAAAACCAAGGTTGGGCCTTGCTGGAAGAGTTTTATTCAAAGCGAACTGTCAAGGGGGTCCCATAAATCACCCAACCGCGTTAGGAACGCAAAATCAAGGAACATAACACCGTTGGGGTGCTCCCGGTAACCGGGTTCCCACGGTTCGACGACATGGCAAGGAAATGAGTGGCAGCGTGCGATGAACAAGTTGGGCACGGTGCAAACGCAAGCAACTCAAACAACACATGCTTTCGTTCCACGGACGTCGTCTCGGGTTATACCTTCGAGGCGTGACTTTTCGGAACGGATCAAGTTCGTAGAGGAAGTAGTTGTACACGGCGACGGTATTAGAAGTAGTTGTTCACATCTCACAATTGTGCAAACTCCGTAGATGTTCGGGGTCGTCGGTAGAGGTACTTGACGCAATCCATGCAAACGGTGCTTGTTCGGGCATCGGTCTTGACGAAGGTGTACTTGGCCAACGTAGTGGTACTCGACGTCTTGTCGAAGCCAAGCGACGGTAGTCGTACACGACGCGTTGTGGAAGTAGTTGAACTCGCGGTCTTCGCGGCGACGGTAGTCGTACACGTATTGACGAGGTACTTGACGTTTCAATGTGTAGTCGTTCGAGCGTCCGTGTGGTCTTGCCGATTCCAAGGTTCTCGGTGGAGGCCATGGCACTCCCTGGTGGCACCGAGGTGGTCTAGCAGCAGCAGCAAGGGCGTCGGGGAGGTGATGGCCGTGGCGGGACTTGGCGCACGGAGGAGGTTCGAGGCGGCAGCGTTGAGGAGGAACACCGGCGACGCGGCTGCGGGCACCAAGAGGCATGGCTCCGACGGACAGAGCCGGGGACGAGGTGCAGGAGAGCGGAGAGGGACTCGGCGGGACGGCCTGAACCTGCTGCTGATGGCGCTCGTGGCCATGGGACGCGGAAGCCGAGGTCGAAGGCGAGGCGCGGTGGAGGTCCGAGCGCGGCGTGTCTCCGGCGGTTGAGGCCGAATGGAGGGAGGAGGCAGAGGTTGCGGCAGCCGGAGGTGCGCGGCGTGGCTCCTCTAGTCCATGGCAGGAGGCCATGGCGGCGGTCGATGGAGGAAGGCAAGGCGACGCAACGGCGAAGGGGCATGGCTCCGGCGGAGCTGTTCGCTGGCGGCGGCCGGAGGTAGAGGCGGGGAGGCGCGAGGAAGGAGGGGCCTGCATGGGCGCGCGCACAGGGCGGCGGCCTGCTGGACGACGGGAACTCGCGGGCACGCCAACGGCAGAGGATGGCGCGCGGGGCTCTGCTCCTCTCTGCGTGGATGGCAGCGCGAGAGGAGGACGATGGGAGAGGGGATCGGGCGCAGGGAGACCCTGACTCGATGCGTGCGTGCGTGCATGTGGCGGCGGGCAGAGGGAACAAGAGGGAGAGGGTAGAGGAGGGAGAGATGGGCTAGGGTTATGACGCGGCTGGGCCTTGGGCCAAGTGGACTGCGGCTACAGGAGGCCCAAGTGGCCGGCTGGGATTCTCTCTCTTCTCTCTCCCTTATTCTTTTTAGCAGAAAAATATTAGAGAGAAGAAAAAGAAAGATAGGGTTAGGGAAAGAATTTGCGCATGCGGACAATTTCCCGGACTCACAAAAATGCGCTTGTTCCGAGAAAATAGAAAATGCCATGATTAAAAGATTTAAATTCAAACTCATTTGAATTTAATTCAAATGGTTTGAAAGAGTTCAAGGTATTGAGGAGTCCAAAAATGTTGGGAATTTAGGAAGAGCCTCGATAAATGGGAAAAGAATTATTGGCAAGGTTAGAGAGATCGACTCAAAGCAGAAAAGGCATAGGATTAATTTTGCACGTGTGTTAAGGTGAACTCCAATTAATGGAATTTTTTTAATATAGCTCCCTGATAATATTGGGAGGATATATGTTGTAAAGAAAAATCACCATGTGCATTTCCCTCGATTTAAATGGATCGAAGATCCATGCAATTTACTTCGTTAAGTTTTTTTTAAATTAATGACATGATGGCATGATGACATGATGCAATGAAAAATAAAGAGCAAGCACAAAAGAAACACACGGCGATCACGAAAATAAGGAAGTCTTCTGAAGCGTCGGTCTCGGGGCGTTACAGTCTTCATCTGGATACATATTGAAAGTGGGAGCAATTAGCTAAAGTAGCTCCGTGCAGAACATTGTAGACATAGAAATTTGCAAAGTACATACGAATCTGAATATGGCAGACCTGTTGACTAAACTTCTCTTACAAGCAAAACATGATCACACCTTAGTACTTTTTGGGTGTTAATCACATAGCGATGTGAACTAGATTATTGACTCTAGTAAACCCTTTGGGTGTTGGTCACATGACGATGTGAACTATGGGTGTTAATCACATGGTGATGTGAACTATTGATGTTAAAATCACATGGCGATGCGATCTAGATTATTGACTCTAGTACAAGTGGGAGACTGAAGGAAATATGCCCTAGAGGCAATAATAAAGTTATTATTTATTTCCTTATATCATGATAAATGTTTATTATTCATGCTAGAATTGTATTAACCGGAAACATAATACATGTATGAATACATAGACAAATAGAGTGTCACTAGTATGCCTCTACTTGACTAGTTCGTTAATCAAAGATGGTTATGTTTCCTAACCATGGAAAAAGTGTTATTTGATTAATGGGATCACATCATTAGGAGAATGATGTGATTGACTTGACCCATTCCGTTAGCTTAGGACTCGATCGTTTAGTATGTTGCTACTGCTTTCTTCATGACTTATACATGTTCCTATGACTATGAGATTATGCAACTCCCGTTTACCGGAGGAACACTTTGTGTGCTACCAAACGTCACAACGTAACTGGGTGATTATAAAGGTGCTCTACAGGTGTCTCCGAAGGTACTTGTTGGGTTGGCGTATTTCGCGATTAGGATTTGTCACTCCGATTGTCGGAGAGGTATCTCTGGGCCCACTCAGTAATGCACATCACTTAAGCCTTGCAAGCATTGCAACTAATGAGTTAGTCGCGGGATGATGTATTACAGAACGAGTAAAGAGACTTGCCAGTAACGAGATTGAACTAGGTATTGGGATACCGATGATTGAATCTCGGGCAAGTAACGTACCGATGACAAAGGGAACAACGTATGTTGTTATGCGGTCTGACCGATAAAGATCTTCGTAGAATATGTGGGAGCCAATATGAGCATCCAGGTTCCGCTAGGTTATTGACCGGAGACGTGTTTCGGTCATGTCTACATAGTTCTCGAACCCGTAGGGTCCGCACGCTTAAAGTTTCGATGACGGTTATATTATGAGTTTATGAGTTTTGATGTACCGAAGGTTGTTCGGAGTCCCGGATGTGATCACGGACATGACGAGGAGTCTCGAAATGGTCGAGAAGTGAAGATTGATATATTGGAAGCCTATATTTGGATATCGGAAGTGTTCCGGGTGAAATCGGGATTTTACCGGAGTACCGAGGGGTTACCGGAACCCCCCGGGGGCTTAATGGGCCATAGTGGGCCTTTGTGGAGAAGAGGAGAGGCAGACAGGGTAGGGCCGCGCGCCCCTCCCTCCTAGTCCGAATAGGACAAGGAGAGGGGGGCGGCGCCCCCCTTCCTTCCTCTCTCCCTCCTCTTTCCCCCTCCACTCCTAATCCAACAAGGAAAAGGGAGGGAGTCCTACTCCCGATGGGAGTAGGACTCCTCCTGGCGCGTCCCCCTCCTGGCCGGCCGCTCCTCCCCCTTGCTCCTTTATATACGGGGGCAGGGGCACCATAGAGACACAACAATTGATTTGATCTTTTAGCTGTGTGCAGTGCCCCCCTCCACCATAGTCCACCTCGATAATACTGTAGCGGTGCTTAGGCGAAGCCATTCGTCGGTAGAACATCATCATCGTCACCACGCCGTCGTGCTGACGAAAGTCTCCCTCAACACTCGGCTGGATCGGAGTTCGAGGGACGTCATCAGGCTGAACGTGTGCCGAACTCGGAGGTGCCCTGCGTTCGGTACTTGATCGGTCGGATCGTGAAGACGTACGACTACATCAACCGCGTTGTGCTAACGCTTCCGCTTTCGGTCTACGAGGGTACGTGGACAACACTCTCCCCTCTTGTTGCTATGCATCACCATCAGCTTGCGTGTGCGTAGGAATTTTTTTGAAATTACTACATTCCCCAACAGTCAGTACTGGCCCATGAGTATACGGCCATGGGGGTCCTCGGCCCAATCCAACTGATCGAGAGACGACGTCGTGAGTGCCCCCTAGTCCAGGACAACGTCAGTAGCCCCCTGAACCGGTCTTCAAGTTGGGGACGCTCCTCGATTCTTCCGAATTATTTTTCACCTTCGGTCGTTGGTCTTGAAAACTGGTTCAACAAATCTTCTCGTCTTTGATCTTGAGGATCGCCGAGGTGACTCCGAAGAGTTTACACGTCGGGTATCCGAGGAGCCCCTTTAAGTTTCCGGCCATTATCAATGCCTTGATATTTTTATGCCATACCTCGGGTTTGAAGTTGTTCCCGAGCGGCAACGTCCTCTTGCGTCCGAGCTCCAACACCGGACTGCATTCGAGGTATCTTCAGCAGCCGAGCACCAAAGCCGTACCGCTTCCGAGCTCCAACGCCGGAATGTATCCGAGCTCCAACGCCGGACCATGTCCAAGCTCCAACATATGTGTCAGTGTCTCAATGGCAGGATGGGCTACGTCAGGGGATCCTCGTCCGAGGAGAGAGGAGGTGGTTTCTCAATGGAGAAGAGGGAGAGGTGAGACGGTGGTTTTGGAATGGAGATGATGGAGAGGAGAGGAGGTGGTTTTGCAATGGAGAAGAGGGAGAGGAGCGTGCGACAGCGATTTAGGATTGGACGAGGGGGCCGGCGCGCTGTGACTGGATCAAAATCAAAATCAATTTACCTTTCAATTAAGAAAGCGACCCCACATTAACTAGTCTCCCTTTTATTCTGGGTCATAATTGACCATGATTTTCGCAAATATATGTTATACGTTGCAAAAATAATATAATTTGAAAGTACATTTAGATACGAACCAAATGATACAATTTTTGGTGACATGCATTCACATTTTGCTTGTCAAATACAGTACATGGTCAAACTTTGACCCAAAATACGCAAAACAACAAAAATACTTCCAAGACCAGCGCCGCTCTTCCGCTCTTCTCCTCTTAAACCACCGCCGCTCCTCTCCTGTTCCAATCTAAATCCAGCGCCGCTCCTCTCCTCTTCCATTTCAAAACCACCGCCCCTCCTCTCCTGTTCCAATCCAAAACCAGCGTTGCTCCCCTCCCGTTCTAAACCAAAACCAGCACTGCTCCTCTCCTCTTCCATTCAAAAACCACCGTCGGCGAGTGAAGGTGCTGTGGAGAAGTAGATCGATGGAGGAGTACAACCGATACGTGAGGATCACAGACGGCGACCCTGTGGAGCTAGCTAGGATGTTGGAGATATAGTCTTGGTTTGACAATAAGGACTAACTAGCGGCGACGGCGACATCCATGGCCAAATATCTACAACAGAGCGAAAAGGCGGCGATACTACCGGAGGGAGTCGCGCGGGAGTACATAGAGCTGCTCCTCTGGGCCATGGAGCAAACAGATTCACCCAATCCGATCGTGAGGGAGCGGTGGTGGGAGTATCGATCCCAGATGGAGCATCCACCAGAGATTGAAGGATCGAGGATCTACAGGGTGTCGTTTGTGAGGGTGTCGTGCCAGTGGAGTCTTCGTCGACCGAACCCAACTGCAAGAGGAGAAAAACAGTTGGACCGACGACGCTTCCCCGCCATCCTCTCCCTCGCCGTTCACATCATCTCACGGGGCGGCTGTCTGCCGCCGAGGAATAGGAGGGATTTGCCCCCCCCCCCCAGACCAATAGTCGGGCAGGTTGTCAATTGCCAGGAGGAGCTTAGGGTTGTTAGTATTTGCAGGTTGTGAATTGTGTTTTGTGTTGTGTATTTTGAGAGTACTTTCAGATATGAATGTCTTTTGAATTTCAGATTTGTAGTATTGAGCATATGAAGTATTTTATGAATTCTAGAGATCTATTTTTAGCACTTAAAAAATGTAATTTCATAGGAGTATAAAAGTGCAGACAATGTGATTCTCAGAGAAGAAACCGCAAGTTTCAGTTTCAGATAAGAAACTGCAACTTTTAGAGGCAGATCATTTATATTAACACGGCCTTTTCAAACAGTGTTAACATCATGCTAGAAGTTTTATTCATGGTCGAAACTGGAACTACCAGCCAGTTAACATTATGCTGATCAACATTCATGCATAGCACATCTTCATATGATGCACAGTCAAAAAGATATGCTATTTTCAAAATGCCCACACAATGTCGAGTGTGCGAAAAACAGAGAAAATGAGGGACGAAGTTTTGACAAGTGTAGGACGTGGTGTGCGTAGATGACAATTGGGACCCACATGTCAATAAAGGCAGAGGCAAAAAATTTGGAGATATTTTCTCTGCATAGGTGGAATCGAACCTGGGCAGAACAACTGCCCCGTCTAGGCTTTCTTTTTAACACGCGCAGCCCGCGACCTCGGATGGGAGGTCCATAAGGCTGTTTGTATTTTCTTGAGGGCCGTCATGTATCGACCGGCCTATGGACCTCCCATCCGTTCTATTTTTCTATATAAGAATACGAACGCCTGGTCCAACTTATGTTTCCCTTCTAACTATATTATATATATTTAAATTATTTTATATGTTATTATATATTATTTTTATTGTCATCATATATTTAACAGATACTTACATATGTAAGAAAACAATATCCCACATCTTGTTAACTTATAAAAATAATTTCTTAACAATAAAATCCTGGATTTTTTTGGCAACGAAAATCCTGGTGATTGTGTACAAAAGCTTTGTAAGATTTAAGGACCAATGTACTAATAAATCACTTATTATTTAAATATATATATATATATATATATATATATATATATATATATAACAAAATGCTCAGCCCCTGTTTATTTTTTGATAACATTGATGCGCCCACCCCAACATTATAACTAGAATCAGCCCAGCAAAATCATGTATTTTGAGAAAGTGCAAATGGCCTGTAATTTTTTAGGAAAAACATAAATGGGCCGCATGGACGCTACATTATTTGTTCACCCAGCCCAGCTAATGGACTGTAATTCAAAAAAAAAGAGATCAAATGGACTATAAATTCTACCCCGCAAAAAAAACTGTAAATTTTGAAAAAATGGGTTGAATACGTGCCACATTTTTGGAGGCTGAAATGTGGGCCAATAGGCCGAAGCCAATGCAAGTCATTGTCAACTTAGTCAACAAATGATTCTGACATCGTTAGCGGTTGGATTTACATCCAACGACCGACATCCATCTTCAATCTCTCGTCTTCTTCCTCCAGCGCCGCCGGGACCACCTGCTCCCGCCTCCTAGTGCTAGCAGCTCTGCTTAGCACGCTTCGCTATGAAGCGCTACTCCACCGTTGGCCAGGCCATCCCTCCACCCCTCCACACCTCCTGTTCTTCTCCACCGACTGCTGAACCACACCGCACTAGAACTAGTTAACCCTCGTACACCTCTCCGTCTGCGACTCTACTCCCGCGTCTTCCCATCTCCGGCTCGTTGCTGTCTGGGGCCTCGCCGTCGTCCACCACCTTGGATGCGCTCAGCGCGGAGTGGTCAACGTGGTCAACGAATAACACCATCGGAAGTAGACTGTGCGTGGAGAGGCTGACAGCTGGGTCCATGGCCGCACGCACGGAAATGCCTCCTTATTGCGCGCAAAATAATGATTCCTCCACTTGACAGCTAGGACCCACCGGAAGGGCCTCTGTATTTCACGAAAAAACGTTCCCAGCGCTGACAGGTCGGACCCACTAGCTATATCTTCGCACGCAAGGAAGTGCCTCCTTATTATGCACAAAAAATGAATACTCCCCCTGCTAGCTGGGACCAAGTATAGTGGGAGGCTGACTTGTGGGCCTACTAAGTTGACGGGGACGGAGGGCTTTGTCAACTTAGTCAATATGCACGATTCTAGCTCCATTGACCGTACGATGTCCATCCAACGGCCGTAGTGCTTCTTCAACCTCTGGTCTTCTTGCTCCAGCCGCCCAAACCAGCGCCGGTCGTGCCTCGTGCTCCTGCCTCCCGTGGCCGGCTCCGATGCTGCGGAGGCCTCACCGCGCCCTACTACTCCCACCGCTGGCCAGGCCATCCCTCTACTCACCCACACCCCCTGTTATTCTGCGGCGACGACATCCTCACACCGCAGCCGAACCAGTGAACCCTCGTACTCCTCTCTGCGCCGGCATCCACTGTCGCGTCTTCCCTGGCTCTGCGTCATCCCCTTCCTAGGCCTCGCCGTCGTCCACCGCCTTGGTGCTCTCGGCGTGGCATGGTCAATGTGGTCAACGACCGACTTTCATCGAAAGAGTACTGTACGTGGAGAGGCTGACAACTGGGTCCACGGCCGCAGCAAGGAAGTGCCTCCTTATTACGCGCAAAATAATTACCCCCCACCTGACAGCGGGGACCCATCGGACGGGCCACGGTATTTCGCAAAAAAAATGTTTCCCCCTGACTCCTGGGACCCACCAGCTACATCTTCGCACGCAACGAAGTGCGTCTGGGCAAAAAATAATAATTCACCCCCTGACTGCTGGGACCCACCAGCTACATCTTCGCACGCAAGGAAGTGCCTGACAGTCGGGACCCACCTGGTCGAAGCGTACGTAGCATTGTCATTCTGGTCGCGAACGTGTACGTACTTACTGGTCGATGCGAAGCGTACGTAGCATTGTGATTCTAGTCGCGAACGTGTACGTACATACTAGTCGATGTAGAGGTGTGCACGTGTCGTAGTAGAGGCGTGCACGTAGCATGTACACGTACGTACAGCGGCCAGGGTGCAAGAAAGTAAATACGGCCACGTACGTACATACGGGCGGGGTCTCAGATGCCTACTCGCGCGTACGTACGGCCAGGGCTCGTGTACATGGCTGGGTCGGAACGGACAAACAGTGTCGTCGTCGTGTTCATGGGGAGCCAACCGGCTGGGTCGGAACGGAATGCGTCGTCGTGTTCATCGGGAGGGCTTGGAGGGAACGGCCAATGGAAACGAGGCCTGACATACCGCAGAACGGAGGAAACAGCCTTGTGTTCGACCGGCCACGTTCGAAACGGGATCATGTTCATCGGGAGGGGTTTGGCGTACCGCAAAACGGAGGAAATGGACCTCCTACGGTCAAAACGGGGGTCATGGTGTTAGGGAGGGGTGTGGCGTACCACAAAACGGAGGAAACGGACTTGTGTTGGAGTGCAACGGTCGAAACGAGGGTCCTGTTCATCGGGAGGGGTGTGGCGTACCGCAAAACGGGACTCCACGGGATACTGTTCATCTCCACCATCGACCCCCTCCAGCCTCCACGGGCTACAGTTCATCCACCGTCGACCTCCTCCAGCTTCCACCTGCGACTGTTCATCCACGGGCTCCTGTTCATCTAGCGTCCACCGTGCGCTACTCCACCGACTACTGTTCAACCAGCCCTCTCCACGGGCTCCTGTTCAACCACCCCTCCACGGGCTACTGTTCATCCAGCCCTCCACCTTCTATTGTTCATCCTGCCCTCCACGGGGTGGTCCTGTTCATCCAGCCCTCCACGGGGTCCTGTTCATCCAGCCCCAACCGGCTCGATCGATCGGGGTCCTGTTCATTCAGAGGCAACACCACGGGGTCCTGTTCATTCACCCCCACCGGGAACTGTTCATCCGAACCCCCCAGCAACACTCATTGTTCATCCAGAGGCAGCATCAATCGGCTTCAGTTAGCAGCAGTAGCGAAGGAATCGCTCGATCGGGTTCAGTTAACAACCATCGATCGATCGCTCTGGTTCAGTAACGCGTAGCCTGTACCTCGCTCGGGTGCAATCGCTCGGGTTCAGTTAGAGCCCAACACCTCGCTCGGGTTCAGTTAGAGCCCAACGCCTCGCACCCACGCGCGTGCGTGTACCAGAGAAACGCGCATTGCTCGGCCCCAACCACCCACCGTAACCGGGAACACCCCGATATTTTCCTCGCCCTCGCTTCTACCACGGTTTTTTCCGTCATGGACGGCCCAAAGAATGTCATGCAGCTGCGTCTCCGGCCCGCCCAGGACGAAAAGCCCATTTTCTGTCATGATTTTTTGTCATAGAAGTAGGACCCAACCACATCTATGATGATACCGGGTTTTGTCACAATTATCGTCATAGAAGTGTCATAAGTATGATAGAAATTTTTTTCGTTCCACCCAAAATGTCACGGATGTGTCTTTTTTTGTAGTGTAGGTTTGCAAGATAATAAAGAGCACGTAAATAAAATCTAGGGGCTGTTTAGATAAATACACAACTAAGTTAGTTTTAGTAGAGAGCTTTTTGTCACAAGAAAGTTATTTGTCCCTAGGCAATCGATAACTAGACCGGTAATCATTATTGCAATTTTGTATGAGGGAGAGGCATAAGCTAACATACTTTCTCCTCTTGGATCATATGCACTTATGATTGGAACTCTAGCAAGCATCCACAACTACTAAAGATCATTAAGGTAAAACCCAACCATAGCATTAAAGTATCAAGTCCTCTTTATTCCCATACGACATCACCCACTTATCCGTGTTTGTGTTTCAGTCACTCACGCAACACAGACAATAAGCAAACCATGAACATATTGCGAACCCTACAGCAGGCATCCCTCACGCTTGCGCGATACGGAGAGCACCATAGGACAGCACCAATAATAAAACATGCAACTCAAACCAATCATGATCATCAATGAATCCATAGGATAAAACGGATCTACTCAAACATCATAGGATAGCCATACATCATTGGGAAATAATATATAGCGTTGAGCACCATGTTTAAGTAGAGATTATAGCAGGGAGAAGAGGTGTTACACCGCTGCATAGAGGGGGAGAGAGTTGGTGATGACGGTGGTGAAGTTGTTGGTGTAGATCGCGGTCATGATGATGGCCCCGACGGTGTTCTGGCACCACCGGGAGAGAGGAGGAGAGAGCCCCCTTCTCCTTCTTCTTCCTTGACCTTCCCCCTAGATGGGAGAAGGGTTTCCCCTCTGGTGCTTTTCTTCCATGGCGGCGGAGGGGCGGGAGCCCCTCCGAGATTGGATCTCTCTCTCTCTCTCTGTTTCCTTATGTTTCTGCGCTCCCAGATTCGGGCCTTTCACCGTTTCTTAAATTCTGGAGATCCGTAACTCCGATTGGGCTGAAATTTTAACACGATTTTTATACGGATATTATCTTTCTTGCGCCAGAAGAAGGGGCACCAAGCGCCTTACGGAGTGGCCACAAGGACCAGGGGCGTGCCCTCCGTCCTTGTGGGCTCCTCAGGCATCGTCTCGCGTTGATTATTTTTCCCAAATATCACATATATTCCAAAAAAATCTCCATAAGTTTTTATCCCATTTGGACTTTGTTTTATATGGACTTTCTACAAAAAAAAAACATGCAACAAAGAGGAACTAGCACTGGGCACTGGATCAATATGTTAGTCCCAAAAAATAGTATAAAAAGTTGCCAAAAGTATGTAAAAGTTGTAGAATATTGGCATGGAACAATGAAACATTATAGATACGACGGAGGCGTTGACGATGAAATGTACCTAGGGTAGGGTCATAGGCCTAACCTAGACTCCGTACCCAAGGACACTGGCCTAGAGTCAAAGACATTCAAAGTCCAACAGAAGATACCGACTGAATCAACTTGGAGCGCAACCCACTCGACCAACTATTCCACTTAGATACCCCAATTCCACTCGACCAAGATAGCGTCACTCGACTGTACAAAGAATCACTCGGAGTACAGAAGATCTAAAGCCAGCCCAGGATGGCAACGGTCAGGCGTTCACCCCGTAGTCTTAAAGATCATTAATAGTCATTTATAGTAGGCGTTACCAGTAACGGTCCTGCCTTAACTCACATTAAACCCTGTGTAACTGAGGGTTGGAGGGGTCAGGCGCACTCTATATAAGCCAACCCCCTCCTCTGGTACAAGGGTCGACACCCCCTGTAACTCACACGCATATTCCAGTCGACAAGCCTCCGAGGCACCGAGACGTAGGGTTGTTACCTCTTCCAACTTCGTAAACCCGCGTGTACAACTTCGCCATAGCTAAGGCCTTGCCTCCTCCTACGTACCCCCTACTCTTACTGTTAGACTCACTCCCACGACAGTTGGCGCCCACCGTGGGGCAAGGCGTCTCAGGGACTTCCGGTGAGGTTGCAACTTTTACGATCTCCATCAACATGGTTTCCGGCGGTGGTTTTGCTTTGGGCCACGACAGCCGTCTCGGCGCGCTCGTCTTCATCGCCGATGACTCCGCCTGGCTCCAAGAAGCCCCCCTCGACGTCGATGCCCATCCCATCTGTGGGGCGGCACATTTCCACGCGAGTGCCTGCGTCCTCCTCCTGCGGCAACCATCGACGCAGTATAGGTTGGTTTCCGCGGCATCCACTCTCCCCGCTGTACGCCGCCGCAAGCAATCTGGTCGATCGCGGCTCCAGCGGTGGGTGAAGCATGCGGTGGCTCGGCAATCGGCCACCCCTCAAGTTGCAGCTATCGAGCCTAACGAATCTCTCAAAGGACCATTCGATCTGTCAACTGGTTCCGCGGACACTCTTTCCGAGTGCGGAAGTAGCGACCCTGCGGCGGAAGTCCTCATGGTCGACTCGGCTCGCAGCCTGCCTGGGTTCCGTCGCGGCGGCGGCGGCCCGTTGCGTGGTCATGACCAATATCATCCCCAAGCCCTCAATTTGAAGCAGAGGGAAGAGCTACATCGTCGCAACATGGAGGTGCTCCATACCCCCATCATTGGGGACAACTCTGAGGCTCAGGCCTTAGAAGCTGTGCGCCTGGCTACCTTAGCTAAGCGCGCACGTCTATAAAATCTCCAACACTCACTCGACGAACACGCCCGTCGGCACATCCCTAGATCCAGTCGACGACAACTATTTCCGACTAAACCTCAGGTATACCGCACTCCAGTTCAAAATCATGCAACAGTAGCACGAATAGCAGAGTCGATTCAGCTGTCTCATTCAGAAGCTGGTACAGGTTTGCTGCAGATCCGAGCACTACTCCGAGCAGCAGGTGACCAGAATTCAGCCGTTCAGTCGCGCAACAGGATCCATAGCAGATATGTGGTTGCAGATACAGTCCAATCAGCACACAGCCCAAGATTGCCTCTGCGGCGTGAAGATCGTGGTTACCGTCAAGATCAGTACCTTGGTCGGGGTCACGGGCAGTTTGATCCTCGTGACGACCACCGTCGAGTGCCTACACCTCCTCCGAGAGGTGGGTCATACGCACCCCGGTGGTATGATGACACACGCCCTTACGGCGATGAGGGGAGAGCCCCGATTGATCCCAGAGAGCCTGTATTCGATGCAAGATCAGTTCTGGTCCAGGGTTTGGTTGACAGAGGCTGTTCTATCTCCTGCATGATGTCCTCCATAAGCTTCGGAGTGACATTCCCGTAGGATTTGTTCCTGTTCATGCTCAGGTATACAACAAGTAATAATACCATCTACTCCATCTTTATAAAGATGTGGGTCATCCCAAAAGTAATGTCTTAAGTCAAAGAAGAATTTTTTCTTTTGTTGGTATATGAAACTAGGTGGTATAAATTTAGCAACAATATAATTAGCATAGTCAGCATACCAAGGAGTATTATGAGAAGCATTTATGACAGCTAGTTGTTCATCTGGAATGCTATCATCAATAGGCAGTGGGTCATCAAGAATATTTCCTAACCTAGATAAGTTATCAGCTATGGGGTTTTCAGCTCCCATCCTATCAGTAATGTGCAAGTCAAATTATTATAGCAAAAGAACCCACCTAATAAGTCTAGGTTTAGCATCTTTGTTTTCCATAAGGTATTGAATAGCAACATGATCAGTGTGAACAATTACTTTAGAATCAACAATGTAAGATCTGAATTTATCACAAGCAAACACAACCGCTAAAAATTCTTTTTTCAGCAGTAGCATAATTTCTTTGGGCAGTGTCTAGAGTTTTACTAGCATAATAGATAACATTATCTTTGTCCTAAAACATCACCAACAACATAATCGCTAGCATCACATAATTTCAAAAGGTAAGTTCCAATCAGGTGGTTGAACAATAGGTGCAGAAGTTAAGGCTTTTTTAAGTGTTTTGAAGGCTTCTACACAATCATCATAAAAAACAAATGGAACATCCTTTTGCAAAAGATTAGTAAGAGGCCTAGAAATTATAGAGAAGTCTTTAATAAACCTCTCCTATAGAAACCAGCATGACCAAGGAAACTATGAATTCCTTTAATGTCTTTAGGACATGTCATTTTCTCAATTGCATCAACTTTACCTTTATCCACCTCAATACCTCGCTCGGAAATTTTATGCCCCAAGACAATGCCTTCGTTCACCATAAAGTGGCACTTCTCCCAATTCAAGATAAGACTATTTTGTTCACATCTCTGCCAAACTCGATCAAGGTTGCTTAAGCAATCATCAAAAGAACTTCCATAAACAGAGAAATCATTTATGAAAACCTCAACAATCTTTTCACAAAAGTCATAGAATATAGCAGTCATACATCTTTGAAAGGTAGCAGGTGCATTACACAATGAAAGGATCGAGAAGAGGTGTCTAGAGGGGGGTGATTAGACCCTTAACAAAGAAAAGTAGCAGTTTTTAAGTTCTTCAAGTTAAGGTGGAGTTTTAGCATAAGTTTAAACATTCAAAGTACATTTTAAACAAGCATGGCAAGAGTATATGAGCAGCGGAAAATAAAGCATGCAAGTTGCAAGAAAGTAAAGGGATGAGATTGGAGTGTGCAAACGCAATTGGTGACACGGAGATTTTTGGCGTGGTTCCGATAGGTGGTGCTAACGTACATCCATGTTGATGGATACTTGAACCCACGAAGGGTAACGGTTGCGTGAGTCCACAGAGGGCTCCACCCACGAAGGGTCCACGAAGAAGCAACCTTGTCTATCCTACCATGGCCATCGCCTATGAAGGACTTGCCTCACTTGGCTAGATCTTCACGAAGTAGGCGATCTCCTTGCCTTTATAAACTCCTTGTGTCAGATTACGGGTTCCGGCAAACCCTTGAGGTTCGAACACTGGGGTGCGCACGAAGATATCTCTCCCCCTAGCTCGCTCTCGCAATGATCTCAAGGCCTAGCTCGCGAACCTAAGGAACAAAAGACACAGGAGTTTATACTAGTTTGGGACACCGTTGTGGTTTAATACCCTACTCTAGTGTGATGTGGTGGATTGCCTAGTAGGCTGAGGATGAACAATACAAGGGATGAACAGCCTCCTAAGGAGAGGTGTTCTTGAGATCGGTGAGCTTGTGTGTGTGTGCAAAGATGGTCCAAATGATCCGTCCCCAATCATTGTAGTGGTAGCCCTATTTATAGAGGCCCTGGTCCTCTTCCCAAATGTTTAGGCGGGAAGGGATCCCACAACGGCCAAGTTTGAAGGGAGACAACTAGTACAAGTTATCCTGACAAAAGGTGGTCTTCGCCTGCCAAAGGCTCTCGTGGTGACGCCGTCGTGGGCTCCGCGGTGACCTCCGTCCTGCCGTCCTGCTGGTCTTGGTCTCATTGCACCGATATGGAAACCTTTGCCTGACGCCTAGGGACTCCTCGCCTACGCTTGCCCCTTTAGCACCAAAGAGGCAACTGGTACTCTGCGCCCGCTGGTCCCCGCCTGGCCTTGGTCGTCATGGCTCACGTCACGCGGACCTCGCGAGGTGCCCCTTGCATATATATCTCCGCTCCTCGGGAGCCAGCCTAGCGTGGCTGCCCCTGAGGAGGCCTTGTGTCATCCGCCTCGCGAGGCTTGGCCCCTCGTGAGGGTCTTGAATGGTTGCTGATGAAGATGGGTCGTACCAGGCCGTTGGTGGAGCCATGCCCTGGGCCACTGGCAGGCAAGTCTGGGTATCCCCATTCCCAGGACGCCGACAGTAGCCGCCGGGCCCAAGGCGCGCTCGGACTTGGCTTCAAGGCGAAGCCAAAGGGCAAGTGCGGAGCCCCGCGGGCCCCAATATCCTGCAACCTTGATTGACGCATGGCGACTGATGGGACGTGGCGTCTCCACGTCCCCATGCTGCCTCAGTAACCATTCGACTTGACGAGACCCTTCTATATGCAGAAGAAAACCATCATTACCTGCGATCGTGGAGGCCAGCGGTTGTTCTCCTCCTGGCTATAAATGAGGAGAGGGGCGGAGCCCCCATTGCTCATCTCCTCCTCCATTCCGCCTACTTCTTCTTCCTCCTTCGTTCTGTGACACTCATGGTGCCGATACGGAGATTCTCCACCGCTGAGAAGGGGAAAACCCCATGCAAAGAGCTAGGGCCACAACCGCCGAAGAAGAGTCTGGCCCGCTCTCGTGACGTCGTCGTGAGGCCAGAGGTGAAAAGGCCTTGGCACGAGCGGCCTCCCCCCGGCTACCCGCTGCCCTTGTACGCCCAGGCGCAAGGCTCCGGAGGGGGAGGCAGTGGCCCGCGCCGCTCGCGCCTTGGCCGCGGTGGGCGTGCTATGGCGGCACGCGCCGTCGCCCCGCGAACCCACGCCGAGGGCTCCTCGCGCGAACTCGTGGTGTGGGCGGCGATGCCACTGCGCTCATGGATCCGATTCCTGCAATTCTTAGCTTAAGAGATGCCGCTGAGGGGGCCACTCGAGCTGTGGCTACAGCACGCCGAGTGCGACACCCCGGCGACGAGAGCAGAGGTCGAGGTCGTTTCCTCGGGCAAGATCTTCATGACCCGCGGGTGGGGTGAGGTCGCCCGCGCCTGCCGCGCGGAGGGCACCCTCGCCATCCACTTCGAGTACGATGGCGCCTCCACATTGTTCTTCAAGGTCTTCGATGAGGAAGGTCGTTGCCTGGAATGCTGCCCCAGAGGGGGTTGCTGGGACGGCGCGGCGGCGGGCGCTGGCCCCACCTTTGGTCCTGCCGGCAGTTCCTCCAACAACAGCGACGGTACCTGGGAGTCCAGCGACTCTCCCGAGCCCTATGAGACTCTGGAGACGAGCGACGACAGCTACGTGCCCCCGAGCTCTCGCCGTGCCCGGAGCGCGTCAGCGGCGTCCGCCCGTCGCCGCCATTGATCTGGATGGGGTTGGCGTCGGCCTCCCGTGGCCCACTGTTAATGATAGCGTCAGCGGCGACACCTGTAGATGCGGCTCCTAGAAACCTTCTTCCTTTGTTCCCTGCGAGCAATCGAGGTGAATCCCGTGGGGGTGTGTAAAGGGTCTGTAATGTCTTTTGTGTCAATATCATCCTTGTTGCGAACATTCATGATTGCGTGTCTTTCTTCGGCTTGGTCCCCCCTTTCCAACCTCGTGGTAGCTTAGTGCTCTACACCGACAGGTCCAGTCCCCAGGCAGGCTGCAGCCATCGTTGGTATGCCAGGTCGCAATGCCGTGGTCAAGGCCAGGAGGTGAGCGGCCCGAGGTCCGGTGAGAGCCCCCGAGGTGCGATGCTCAGGAGGTCCCCTTTAGCACACAAGCAACTACCTGAAGGCAAGAAAGGAAGGTGGCGTTGCCGTAGCAAGGCTGCAAGGGATGGAAATCCTGTGTCACTGCGCTGGCTGGCTCGAGTGCGAAACTTATCTTAGCGACCCTGGGTCGGTTTCCGTGTGTAGCGTCCGATTCGTGCGTCAGCGGCTGCGAGACGATTGGGTTAGGCTCGCGCTGGCCTCCCTCCCTTTTTCGCGCTCTCCTAGGTGCTCTACGTCCTCGGGCCCCGACCCTCGAGTGAGCTTAGCCCCCGCTGGTATGCCAGGTCGCGATGCCGTGGTCAAGGCCAGGGGGTGAGGGCTGGAGAGTCAGTAGGAGCTCCTGAGATGTGATGCTCAGGAGCCCCCCTTTAACGCGCAAGCGAATTGCGTAAAAAAGAAGGAGCCTGTGGCGCCGTCCGTCGCCCGCCTCCAGAGATTCCTGCAGGTTAGCGCGAGGGAGGAACACAGGTTGCAACCATGTTTGCTGGTCCGCCGTTGGTCGTTCCGCAAGAAGATGAAGGCACTGAGGGCCTGGTGAGGTGGCGTGCGCAGGGCATGCCGCGAGCCAGAGCTCGACCGCTCAGGTTTGTTAGCGTTGCTGGGACGGGCCCGAGCACAAGCGTCGTGCCAGCATGTGTAGCCCCCGTTGCGGGGTGAGCGGGAGGCCGGTCAGTAACACGGGTGGCCGCGAAGGGCAAAAGATAAGCAGGTGATAATCATGAAATGACTCAAGCAATGAAGTAGGTTAGCTCTGATAGATGCAAGAACGATACATGCCACTGGGACGGACCCGAGCGGCCTGGGGATGATGCAACCTGAGAGGCACTCCCAACAGAGTAAGCTAAAGATGCAAAAGGATACACGTCGCTGGGACAGGCCCATGCTACTTGGGGATAATGCTGCCCGAAGGGTGCCCCCAACTGAATGAGCTGGAAAGAGTCACCTGATACCATAGATGGAGTGATGTTGGAGTAGCCGAAGATGCGTGCCGAAGAAGTTGCTCCTCACGAGCCGCCAGGGTCCTGAGCCTCGAGGGGCTCCGTAGGCCCAGGTGGCTCCTAAAGAACTGTCGCGATCTCCGACAGGACAACGTGATGCCTGGCCTCCTGAGCCACCAGAATGCTCCGTAAGTGATGCTGGAAGGTGACAGCCGCGTTCGGCAGGCCAAATGGCATGCGAACATAGCTGTGGGGTGGACCCTCGCACCGCCCAACACGCGAAGGCCAGTAAAGTCCTTGAGATGCAGCCCTATTGAGCCCTGGAATGTCGACGCAGACGCGCAGCCCATCGTCCTTGCCAGGATGGGGGGCCGCACCGTGTGGTGGGCTGCGGTCGCCATGTATGGTCCTTGCCTCTTGAAGTTCTTGGGTCGCCTTGGTGATGAACTCCTGAGCACTAGGAGCTCCATGCCTTGTGCCCTCTTAAGGGAAACGTGCGGCGAAGCACGCCTCCACATGGTGCCCGAGCGCCTCCCTCGTGATGTTGGCTAGGTCTGAGGCCCTTCAGAAGAGAGCCCCCGAGACCAGCCTGAGGAGGGCGTCGGGCGCGCCTTCCTATGGGAGGGAGGGATGTGCCCCAGCTGCGGGTGCAGATCCTGAGGTGGTGCCGCTGGACACGCCGCTCTCCTGAGGTCCTGGGTGGAGCAGCTGCTTCTTCTTCTTGGGGATGGCCTTAGAAGGGTATAGGGTGCCTTCGTTGTCGTGGTCTTCAGCCGCTGCGGCTTGGTAAGCATGCTCGAGGGAGCACACCGCATCTCTTTCTTCACAGGGGACCGTGATGATGCCGCCGCTCCCTGGCATCTTTGGGACGTTGTAGCCGTGGTGGGTCACTGCCATAAACTTGGCCAAGGCTGGGTACCCAAGGATGGCGTTGTACGGCAGGCGGATGTGGGTGAGATCGAGGTCGATGAGCTCGGTGCAGTAGTTGTTACGCTGGCGAAAGGTGACAGGGAGGCGGACCTTCCCTATCAGGGTGGTGGAGCCATCGGTCACTCTTGAGAAGGGCTTGGTAGGCTATAGCTAATCGTATGGCACTTTGCAGGCTGTCGAATGTCTCGACAGACAGGACGTTGAGCCCTGCGCCACCGTCGATGAGGGTCTTGGTGACTTGGACGCGCTTTTGCGGACCCACAAGCTCTTCCACGGGCTTGCTATTGTAAGTTACCTCAGTCCGGGCAGGCCTCGGACTGGTCTTGTAGTCGCCGATGTGCATTTCTCCCCAGGGGAGTCCTTCATGGGCCCACAAGGTTTCGAGCTTCCAAGGAGCCTGCTAGCACTACAAAAAAACACACTTCCGTGATGATACGTGTTTGTCATAGTAGGTCGCGTTTTTTGTCATGCATGTACATCCATGACGATTTTATGACAGAATCAAGATAGTCATACATGTGCTGTCGTAGAAGTGTTCCATGACATTACCAAAATTATCATCACGGAAGTGTCCACTTCCATGATGATAAATCGCGCGTCACAGAAGTGCTTTCGTCAAGGGTGACCGACACGTGGCATCCACCGTAACGGAACACCGTTAAGCTATCGGGTCGAGTTTTGGATCCGATAACCCGTTAACAGCCCCGACCAATGGGAATTTTCCACGTGTAAAATCATCATTGGCTGGAGGAAACACATGTCGGCTCACCGTTGGGACAGATGTCATCCGCTCATTGGACCGAAGGCGCCTATGATACTGCGAAAAGGCCGGCCAGTTTGACTTGGTCAAAAGGTGGCGGGCCGGCCCACGGAAAGACTGTTAACGGCCTATTCGCATATAGCCCATTTATAGCCTGCTAACCCAGGGCCCGTTACACCCTATCCGAATTAGGCCCAGTAGCATCATCTGGGCCGTCCAATATGATTCAGCCCGTTTTAACTTCCAGCCCATGTGTGGCCCATGACTTCTTTCGGCCCCTATGAGGACCTTTGTAACTCTTGGCCCATTAATGGCCCGTGGTGAAACTGGCCCGTAATGAATAGTATATCACTTTATACCCATTAACGGCCCGTTATTCCATTGGGCCGTTTCCAGCCCAAGTTATCTTTCGGCCTTCTCAGGGCCCATTGATTCTTGGGCTCATTTGCAGCATTCAGTTACATATGGCCCGTTACTGTCATTTTCTGCTTGTGGGCCAAATTCAGCCCGTCGTTACAGTCGGCCCGTTTGCGGACCGTTAATACGTTGGGCCGTTTTCATGTCAAAAAAACCCGTTGGGCTGTTTTCATAGAGTTATCAAATACGGCCTATTAACGGCCCGTTATGGTCCACGAATAGTACGACCCATGATTGGCGAAATGATGATACGCCCCGTAGAAGGCCCATGGATCCTACGGCCCGTATGAGGCCCATGGATAGTACGGCCCGTAGAAGGACCATGGATCATCCGGCCCGTAGAAGGCCCATGGACCCTACGGCCCGTAGAAGGCCCATGGACCCTAAGGCCCATATAGAAGGCTGATGGATCCTACGGCCGGACGAAGGCCCATGGATCATACGGCCTGCAGGAGGCCCATGGTTACAACAGTCCGTGTGTTGCCATGATTATTTTTGCCTAGTTACCAAAAATAGGCTATTGTGGCCAGTAGAAAAAACAGAAAAAGAACTACAGTGACTACAAGCAAACAACTAAACAAGACAATAAGGAAATAAATAAGCAAGCAATTAACGCTAGCCTATTACCGCTATTACACATATTACATCCACTGGGCATCAAAGTTCGCCACCAGTGCAAATATAGGGAACAAAGCAGCACATTACATACACTGGCCGTCAAAATTGGCCACCGGTGCAAATAAACGCGGCAGCAAAACAAGAGCATAACTGAAACAACTTCAGAAGAGCTCAAGAAACGTTATCCTGGGTATCCACCATGCTGGCAATAAGCTTAGCAAGCTGATTAGCTTTGTCCTGTTTGGCGCTAAAATCCTCCAACGCTTGCTGTTGCACCAGAAAGTATGCATCTGAATGCTCCAGGGACTTCCGCAGTCCTTCCGCTTCTTGTCGCAGCACAGCTGATCGATGTCTTTCAGCTTGTAGTTGAGACTCAAGAAACCGAACTGATTCAGACAGTGAGTTTGAATAGCTTGTGCAAGCGGTAGTGGCCAGTAACTCGAACACTAAACCAAGACAGGACTTTGGGGTTGTCTCGCTGTCTTCAAGATAGTCTTCCTTAGCTGTTTTATCAGCTTTGTTGGAGACCAACAAGGATGTGTCACTATCCTGAACCTTATCTGCATTACTTCTTTTACCATTGCTTAATAAGGCACTCTTCCCCAATATTCTGTCAGCATTCTAAAAGAAGAAAAAAGCAGACACATAACAAGTTTAGCATGTACTAGTATATGAAACTCATTTCGGTGAACCAGTTCATTAGTAAGGTGGACAGGATTAAACTACCAAGTCTTCTATTGCCAAGTACTAGTACATAATAAAAGCATCAAACAAACATATATCTATGGCCTATGGTCACTGCATTGTCTTGCCAAATCAAAATAGAGACACGGTTCAAATCATATCAGTTCAAGACAAAGCAGCAGTGAAAGAATACAAAGCGTGGGAAACTACACGGCACAACAATATTTCAGATGGGTACCACGGGTCTACATGTACAACAACACTATTGGCTCTGTTGTGATGCTAGTAATGTGCATGATATGAAAGTCAACTGTATACAGAATTGAAATTGAAATCAACAGAGCTATTGATAAGAGCAAACCTGTTAAAGGAACATGCGTGAACATACCTGCTGCGCCATTGGAGTTTCGATTGGATCCTTCAATTTAAAAATAAGTTTTTATGAGTAAATACAGTGATACAAGAGCAAAGCAATCATAGTTAAAAAAGGCGCGCCTAGGCTCTAGGCGTTGGCAAAACGCATTGCGCATAACTACGCATAATCTGTGCATAACTGCGCATAAGCATGCGGTTTGGTCAGTAAAGCGCAAGGCGGTGGCAAAACGCACAATTAACGCCTAGCGCTTTTTTGAACTATGATAGCAATGGAATCTTAAATTAGAACAGTTGTTCTTCAGGTTTAGGCACTTGTTCTACATGAACAGAGTACAGTAAGACGCAAGAATATAATACTTAAAAATAGAAAATGAGCTCATAGACCTTACCACATTCTTGGTTTGGGACCAGTACAGAACAAGGCGTTCCCAGTCATCGTCCAGTAAATGTGTCTCAGGAGAACGTAAGGGAATTTGATGAGTTTCTTTGCCGGTGAAGTACGTTTTCTTCAGGTAATTCTGATACTGCCACCAAGCATTCTTGAAGACAGCAGAGGTATTAGCACAGGTTACCTCATCCTGAGTTTCCAAATCGGT
This sequence comes from Aegilops tauschii subsp. strangulata, assembly GCF_002575655.3. Classification (NCBI taxonomy): domain Eukaryota; kingdom Viridiplantae; phylum Streptophyta; class Magnoliopsida; order Poales; family Poaceae; genus Aegilops; species Aegilops tauschii. The sequence goes on along the minus strand of NC_053037.3, from coordinate 315,900,828 downwards.
CCTTCTCTATAGAGAAAAATGGGAAAATTTGCTGTATTATAACCATCATGGAGGTAGGATGTATGGGACGAAGCAAAGTAATTGCCATGAATAACATTACTTACACATAACTCCTGGACAAACACCTGCAACTGGCATTTTCCTTCATCTTTAGTATAATATTTCCAAGATGGGAAGATACGCACATACGATTTAACAACATCAAATGCGATAGATGCTAAACTACGACTAGCTGGTTGTGCTTCCTCCACAGGAATAGGCGTACTAACTGGTGGAGTTGGGGTTCGCCGTGATAGTACTGGCCCTTTGGGCACTGGAGCATCCTTACTAACTGCTCTTGTTTGGGAGGTCTGTGGTGGAGATGGTGCTGTGTCAACAGGAACTGGGTTACTATCGGCTGGGGTTGGGGTTAGATTGGGTGAAGCTAGTTCTCTGTCCATCGCAGTAGGGGTACAATCTGCGAGAGTTTGGGTTATGTGTGGTAGGGATGGTTCTTGTGCATGTACAACCGGGGTGCTATCTCCACCAAGAGGTAGCACTGTTTATTTGAGACCGTGTTTTTAGTCCGCTAGATACTGGCATCACCCGCTCCAATTCAAATGGCTGATAAACAGGAAACATAGTTGAATGTACAGACATTGTATGAGAGACAGATGCAATACATAGTGTGGAAAAAAGAGGGCATGAAATAGTTGACATGTATATTGTTTAACTAAAACGGATAGCATGACATAATTTCACATATATGATGTCTATCTAAACTGGATAGCATAGCATAACATAATTCAAAGATATGATGAATAACTAAATAGGATCACATGACATAATTCACCTACATGTTATCTAAGTAATCAGGATCGCATCATTTAATTCACATATGTGATTTATATGCTAAACAGAGGGCATTCGATATGATGTCTGAACTAAGAACATGGTGTTGAATATTGTGTATATGATGTCTAAACTATGCAATGCAAGACACCGTATGCATGATATGAGCAGTATAACCGTGCCAAGTTAGAGCATACGCCTCAATGGGGGAATAGGACTGGTCATCTGTCTCTGAATCCATCTCTGAGGAGCTATCGGGACCCAACAAGAGATCTGCTTCGACAGGTAGCACTGTCTGCTCTGAAGGCCTTGTTTTCACTCCAGATTTTTCCATCTCCCACCCAAATGACTGATTCACAGGAAGAGTAGTTTAATGTACAAACATTGTCGACAAATGGAAATGTAATGAAGAAAAGGATGGGCGAGATATCATTCAAATATATAATGCCTGGTTAAACAGGATGGCATTGCACATTTCACATACATTATGGCTGGCTAAAAGACATGAGACTGCATAATTCCCATATATGATATAGAAACTAAACAGGTGGCATTACAGAACATGTCTAAACTAAGCAGATGAAATATATGATGTCAAAAGTAGGCACTGCAAGGCAACATATGCATGATATGACTAACATCATCATGCCAAGGTAGAGCAAACACCTTGGGGGGTAAATAGGAGTGGTCAGCGGCGTCTGAATCCGCCTCAGAACAGATATCTTTCTTTGGATTACAATCTGGAGAGGGGTGGGGAGGGTTTGCCATTGAACCCACCATGGAGCGATGTTTGCATGACATTGTATTGCCGCGCAAAACTCTTCTCTTTTTCTCTACATGTTCAGCCTGACTGTGTACAATATCTGACATGCATACGAAAAAAATATGGTGAGATTATGTAAGGAGAGCATGCAGAAATTTAGAGTGATGTTAACAACCAGTGGATCGACGTTTTTCCGTTGAACCAAAATAGCCCTAATGGATCGACGTGAATGTATAGTAATAAGTGATGCAACAAGTGTACAACCTCTTTGCCGTAGCCGTGTCGACCTCAACATCATTGGGTTGGTCGCTGAAGCAGTTGAGGCAGAGGTGGCTGTCGGAGGTGTGGAGGAAGATCTGAGGAATCTGTAGACGGCGTCCAGGGCACTGCTCTGTTGTGATGGATCGTTCTGTCATTGGCTGAAGCAGCACAAGACAGACATCGTCAATCTCAAGTGGGATTCAAATAGCATCTCCAATAGATGATGTAAAATGGATGTAAAATTAACATCACCAAAAACCACCTGACTACAACAGATGAGGTAAAAACTATTGACTCTGAACTTAACTGTCGAAACTGAAATTTACTGTGGAATCTGAATGCTACTGTCGAAACTGAACGCAATGGTAGCAGAGAGGCACTTGACATGTAGTTTAGGGAGGGCCTGCAGTTCATCTTCAACCTGCACCCCCCTGAGCCGCCAGCCACAACGGCCGAACCGCCGGCCCCAGCGCCGCCTCGCCACCCCGAAACAACTCGCCACCGCCGCCCCGGCCGGCCCTCTAGGCCCCCCGCCCCCACCCTGAACCCTAAGATAGATAGTGGGGTACCTCTCCGGCGAGCCCCCGTCCCCGCTGCGGGTGGTTCTTCCTTAACTCCGGCGAGCCCCCAACCCCTGAAAATCGATTGACCCAAAAGTCGATTCAGTCGACTGAAGTGTGGCTTAATCGGAGCAGAGCAGCAGCACGAGCGAGGGGGAGAGCAGCAGCAGCAGCTGGGCGAGCGAGTGATCGAGCGAGAGCCGGAGCAGCAGCAGCAACGCGAGCTAGCGAGCGAGAGCCAGAGCAGCAGCAGCAGATCTGGCTGGTATGGACGCCGCCGCCAAAGGTGCCTCGCACTGGGGGAGAGCCACCATGGAGATGTCGCCCGCGGCGCCGGCTTCAAGGTAGCCGTTCCATGGGGGTGCGGGATGGAGCACCGTCGGGGACGGGAGGTCGAGTTAAGGAGAAGGTGCGATGCGATGAGTGTACAACCTCTTTGGTGGCGCGGAGTAGCCCTCGGCTTCGTCCGAGGAGTCGGTGAGGATGCTGCGGTTCTGGTAGAGCAGGTTAAGGCGGTGCTGTGGGGATGGAGCAGCCGCAATAGATGAGGCGATCGTCGGAGCAGCTCCTTGGAGGTGGAGGACGGGGCGGCTGAACCGGCGGGACGACGAGATGGACGACGGATCCTCATCCGGGGAGGTGGACGAGGGACGTCAAGCTGTTGCGGTGGACGACGTCGTCGGGGAAGAGGCTCCGGCTGGGCAGCGGTGACGTGGCGGACGGAGGAGAGTGGGGTTTCGCGGCTGGAGCGGAGAGGTTATGGCGGCCTGGGATTTCGAATGGCGAAAAGGGGGCGATGGGAGGGGGTGAAGCATGACTTAGGGACGCGCTTGTCCAAAATGTAGGGTGTGTTACAAAAGTACCCCCACCGATTTGAACTAGCAGCCCTTTCGGCTCAGGGTTAGAAGGGGGATTTCGCGTGTCGGAATTTGGCAGCTAGAGGGAGTTTTCGCGCGCGTTGTAATTTTGGGATAGCAAGGCGCGGGTTGTGAAGGCGCCAGTTTTGGGAGCACGATATCTGGATTTTCGGGATATAACAAGATGCGGGTTGAATTTTAGGGACAATCCTAACATGTAGTAATATTCTACTTGTACGTACCAAATCAATTCACACTTCCCTCAACCAAAAAGAAAACGAAAAAAATAAAACTATTCACACCACACAAAGAGAGAGTCTTGCCCCGTTTTACTATACAAATGCTATTCAAAGCTACTCCCTCCTTCCATCTATATAGGGCCTAATGCGTTTTTCGATGCTACTTTGACCAAATATTAGAGCAATGATATATGACATGCAACTTACACAAAGCACACCGTTAAATTCGTCTGTGAAAGGTTCTTTCAATGATATAATTTTCACATTGTGCATGTCATGTACTATTAATCTTGTCAATAGTCAAAGGCGGTCTTAAAAATCTCATTACGCCCTATATAGATGGAAGGAGGGAGTATGAATCCATGTTATGTCCGATTAAATTTTGTTGCTTGCTGTATAATGCATGTAACCTACTCATACCAACATTTTAGTGCATTCCAAATGTCTATACTACCGCTGCAATTCGAACTAAATTTGAATTCGTTTCTCTATTTCAATAAGAATCTACAATCATGATTGTTGCCAACTTCAACCATCATAGTTTCCTTGCTATCCGCTAGATATAAATTGGACGGCCTATAATGCAGGATGGCAGGCACACCATCATCAACAAGTCCGTTTTTTTTATAAGAGTAGAGATAAAATATATTAAATGTAGTATAACATGTTCATAACCACACCATGTGTATCACCGTTATATATATTCACACATGCGTCGGTTTGAAACACTATGATAAATTCTTCAAATATCCAAATTCGCTTTTTGTAATGAAGTATATATGATCTCTATTCGTCTTTTACACCCACACAACCCTTTTATCTTTGTATCTAGCACTAACTTTCTCTTGTGCATGCACACGCCCGCATCCCTCTCACCCTCCCTCAGCATTCTCTAGCTCCATCACGCAAATTCGTCTTTTCACTTTAGGTCGTTCACCCACGGTGTGTGTAGGCCCCCCAGCTCCTTCTTTACGACACACATCGATCGATATGCCTCTCTAGCCAGGTGTGCCTAGCACAAACACAAGCTTCCCCTCTTCTCTTGTCACCGTCCATGCCTCACTCCCACCACTCTTTTCATCGTTCTCGTACTCGCACACTCCTCCCCCTCGATATAGTATGCCTCTCGTCCCACCTCCTACATGCATCCCTCTCTCTCTATCCTTCTCCTCGTGCCTCATTTGCTTCTAACACACATAGGCATGTATACCGATCGATCTCCCAACATATACCTAGATCGACTTTAACTACCCCCCCCCCATCGATCGACGTACCTCACAAGTTATGTCTCTCCTTTCTCTAACACAGGGCGATTGATCTTCCTATGTAGTTACGTCTGCTTACCACAGCCACATCATCCCCCCTCATCATTCGTGCATGCCTCCTGACCCGTCTCTCACACGCACGTGCACAGACAACAAGCAGCCATCTCCTCTCTTATTGATATTGCGGGCATGCCCTCCGTTTGTCTAGCAAGCCTATCCCACCATTTGTTAGAAGCAACTCCACTACCAACCCCTCCAACACTCTAGCTCTGTCTCTCTCCCAACCTTATTCCTCTCCTGCACATATGCATGGATGCCGATCGATCTCCCTTAATACATGAGGTAGATTAGGCTCCTTAATACATGAGGTAGGCCTCTCTCCTCCTCCACACATATACCAGCCATTGTACCTCTATAGTTAATTGGGCCTCCCTCTTCCCCCACCACACACCGATAGTCGAGCGCTGCAGGTAGGTATCCATGCCACAAAGACAAACTGCACATGTCCCATCTCACGTTCCAGTAGGCCAGCCACTCTATATCTTTGACGTGGGCACACACAAATTCGATGGCACTCTTTATCGATCGCGCGCGCACACACACACACATCATCCCTCTCTTCGATTCTATGGACACCTCAAGCCGATGATACCTCCACTCTCTTCTTGTGGATTGCCCCCTCTATATATATGTTATATCCAGGACTCTATTTCACACACATAGCATATGTTACATTTTTTGATTGACCCCCCCCAAACTCTCAAGAACCCACACACTATATCTCTCTAGGTTTGTATCTCTCTCACACAACCCCACGTAGGTGGTGTATGTATACAAGAAGAGAATAGGTGCACCGTGCATGTACTCACGCTTCGTGCCCAGCCACACCCGCGCGGGTACACGGTGGAGCTCATTTCTTTACGAAATGGCAACCCACGTGCTAATTTGAACGCCTGTAGCGGTTGTTTACCTAGGGAGGTCGTGTACCACGCGTGCACGAAACAAAGTTCGACTTGACGCGTTGCCGCCTTATTTTTAAATAAAGTTATAGCGCTCAATGGCACATACACAGAATATAAAACGATTTTTATGGAGAAAAAGGTAGTCCGCTCACTATATACAATGGAGCCTGCCTGCCTGGTTTGTCGCTCTTCAGAGTATCTCACACAAGGTTCCGGTGGCCTCTCTCTCACTCACCGTTGGTCACTGATCCGGCCGCATCCCGTCCGCTGGGGGAAAGGGAGTGCGGTGGCCTCTCTCTCTCTCTCTCTCACCGTTGGTCACTGATCCGGCCGCATCCCGTCCACCGGAGGAAAGGGAGGAAGTGCATCGTTTCTCCGTTTGACGGTGCCGAGGCAGCACGTCCCGATCTGCGGTACACGCCGTTCTCTCTGACCAAGCTCCGGCGCGGCAGGCCCTACCCCACCTGCTCGCAGATTCCGCCCGCCGCCGCTCACCTAGTTACATCCCGACGACCTCCAGGTATCCCCTCCGGCCTTGCTCCACTGCCCGTCTTCCCATGTCGCTGCATGTGGATCTTCCATAGTTCTTTGCCCAAAACGTAGCTCGTCCGGCGTACTTTCCATATTGCAGTCTCGTCCTCACACCGTTTTAGACAAACACAACCGTGTTGTTATCTTCCCTCAGGACAAGGAATATGCTTCTTTTTTGTCGTCGCATGTGTCATCAACTGTTACTGGCCAGTAATTGTTTCCTTTCTACTCGTTGCTATTGCGACCTTTTGGTGAACTGCACAAATCACTTTTTTCTTAAGAGTGTTTTGTGCAGTTGTACTAAAATGTCACACGGGCAACGTCTCTACATTTCAGTGCGACTGCACAAAGGGAGATTGGTTTTGCTCTATCCTCCTCATCCAACTCCGAGCCTAATCTTCTCCAACTAGTTAGTATTAAGAGAGACTGCAAAGGTGTCCGGCTTCTATTTGTGTGTTTATTGTTTCATCAGCAGTCCTCTATTATCGTAATCACAATTAATATCTTTGGAACAGGGACGCTCAGCTCTATTTTAGTGGAACTGCACAAAATGATCGGAATGTTGCATGCTCCAGATAGCTACTTTTTTTCCCAACATGCCTTGTTGATTTAGACAGAGCTGGGGGGACGTTGCTACCAATGAATGCATGGATCAATTTTAATTTAACACCATCTCACAACTCTGTCTTCAGTTGTGATGTAATTATTAGCTCTGATATGCTAATAATTGACATGCATTAGCAAGGAAGTTAGTTTTTTATTGTTTTCGAAAGAGCATCGATGGCAAGACACGCGGAACAAAAGCTGAAAGCTCACACCATTGTACAATTTCATGTCGCTGGAAAATTATTTGTATAGTACGTCAATTATGTAAACAAATGATGGAAGCTTGATAGCATTGCCAGAAGCCTCTTCATCATCTGGGTCCATGTGCCATGCACAAAATTATACTCCTTCGTTCCTAAATATTTGTCTTTTTACAAATTTCAAACGGGCATATTTCAGAGTGTAGATTCACTCATTTTGCTTCGTATGTATACTCCCTCCGCTCCTAAATATTCTATTCGTCTTCCTAGAGATTTCAACAAGTGACTACATACGGAGCAAAATGAGTGAATCTAGACTCTAAAATATGTCTATATACATCCGTATGTGCGAGTCCATTTGAAATCTCTAAAAAGACAAATATTTGAGTAGTGACTCGTTGAAATCTCTAGAAAGACAAATACTCCGGAGTATATTTAAGAACCGAGGGGGTAGTGCACAACCGCATGGGAGACTTAGCCCGGTCGTTGCGCCGCATTAATAGTGAGTAATGAGTAGTCAAATCATAAGCCCCACCTTTCCCACTTTAAGTTGCTCTGAAGAAGCAACCATCAATACGCTCTTCTTTGAATCCGCTCATACTACTCCATCCGTCACTGTTTATACAGCGCGCTTCAGAAAAAAGAAAAACAAATCTGTGGGACCAAGGCGACTAGCGATCGGCCTGAAAAATAGCATTGGTAGTTATAGCATGACGTCTATTACTAGAGGGAATAATGCGTACACACATGCATGCAGTGCTTCCACCCCGGGTACACACATGCATGCACTTACTCCACTCCGTAGTAGTACAGTACATGGAGAGAAAATTGTGGACTTGATTGCGGTTACCACGCCCTAATTAATTGAGCATTAAACCAAACGCGTCTAAAGTCTCTCTGGTGGTGGAAATGCATTGAGAGAAATGCATCATAATGAAGCGCGCCCTGTAAACTGTGACAGAGGGAGGAGTAGTATGAAGGTGCAAAACCAAGTACGTGTATGGCCAGTCGGTCAACGCACCTCCTCTTGGCATATCACTGACATGTGGTACAGGAGTATGAGCAAACCAATCTCAATTGACGGCAAAGAGCCAACCCGCCGTTCCTTCGGAGAGACGAGGAGCGAGAACACACAGACGGGCTCGCACGGAGGCCAAGATATATTCGAGCATGGTTGGTTGATCGATATCATTCATTACATGTTGGGCTGCCATTTTCCACCCTTCTCCGGAATAAACGTGTACTTTATCAGAGATAAAAAATAAGAGTACAGACGCTCCACCATGCGGTTCTAGTAGTAGTACTACTCATACTACTGCGCTTGGCTCTTCGCCTCTTAGTGAAGTCGAACAATGATGGTACTCCGCATGTTGGGTACTACAGTGTATGCCTCTGACAATCTGACACCGAATGGACTGATGCATGTCCACTGAGGGTAGGTTGCATTAGTCAAAAGGCGTAAGCGAGCTTCACCTTGTCCTGCAAGCTTCTCCTCGTTCTGCGAGTTGACGGGACACACCAAACAGTAGTGCTAGTCCATACTCCCTCCTTTCCGGTTAATATGGCTTAATCTTTTTTGCGGGTAAATGAGAGAGCTTAATCTTTGGACGATCAGCCAAGACATTGGTCACTAGGAAGCGAGGTACCCCACAAAAAAAGAAGTAGGAAGCGAGGTGTTTCATCAAGCCAGCTCTTGGCCACATTCAAAGTGCAGCAATCACGGTTCGCACGAAGATGCGCCGCAAGGTTTGCTGACCTGTTTATATGCTGAATAACAAAAAAAAGAGGAAATATTACCGAGCGCTACTATTTGTAACAGGATATGAGCCAGAATTAAGCAAGAATTGTGGCGAGTGTTCCATACAATCAACTTCCATTATCACATGCGAGAACCCTCGAAGAGAACCAAATGTGTTGAAGATTGCTTTATCACATTTTAAAATTATAATAAGAGTGCAGGCGCTCCTCCATCCTGTTCCTAGTACTAGTATAGTACGTACCTTTATAGACTATAGTAGTAGTACTAGTAAACTTTGCGCTTGGCTGTTCGCCTATTCGGGAAGTCGAACAATAATAGCGCTAGTAGTATAGTGTATGCTTCTGGCAATCTGACACCGAATTAACTGTTGCACGTCCACCGCCTGAGCGAGGGAGAGCTTGCATTAGTCAAAAGTTTCTCCTTGTCCTGCGAGCCACCGCGCGCAAGCTTCTCCCGTCATGCAACCTTCTCCTCGTTCGGCAAGTTGACGGGACACAGCAAAGTAATGCTAGTCCATACTGCCTCCTCTCCGGTTAATATGGCTTAATTTCAAACAAGATAAATACGCTGTCTGTCACTGTATATTTGTAAAAATACGGTCAGTGGACGTCATAATACGCTCATTGTGCTCAATATATATATATTCCGGTGTTTATACGGTCACGAGCTCACCCTGACTGAGTATGTGTGTGCATGCACGTGTAGGTTGAGCACTTGAGGTGACCGTGTGTGTTCCAAAATGGTATGACACGACCTCTTTTTGCTCCATATAAACGAATTTGAAAAAGGAAGAAGGCTTTAGCTCCCTTCCATTGTCTTGGGTCGAAGATCGTGTGCTCGGACATGCATGCATTAGGGCGTCGCGCGTGTTTTTGCGTCCATGTGTACGTGTGACTGTTGCATACACGTAGGGGGAGTACGTGTAGGGGCCACTAAGGAGCAGTCAAATCACACAGTAAGTTAGTCGGAAGAAGCAACCATCATTTCACTCTTGAATGACACGTACGCAATATAAAATGGTTGATATGGAGAGAAAAAGAAAACCACTATATATACACTAGCAGGAGCCTAAGCTACAAGCCTGCTTGCTTAGGTTGCTCTCTTCACAAGCATAGAATGATGGGCCTGATCCCGCAGCTGGGGGAAGGGAACAATGTTCAGCGTAGACACGGTCGACATCGGCGAGGGAGAAAACCCACAGTCGGTGCGTCCCAATCGGGGGTCACCGCGGTATGGGCCGATGCCGCGTCCCAACCGCCCTTCTAGCTACAGCCCGACGTCCTAGGTAGTCCATCTTCCTTTTGGAGCCGGCTTGCTCCACTGCCGTAGCTCCATCTCCATGTCGATCTTTCTCTACTTCTACCGGCTTCTACTTGTGATGAGTTTATGTCTCATGAACTAGTGCTAGTACTATTATTCTAATCACACTTTTTCAATATCTTTGCCATCAGGGATGCTCAGGTCAATTTTAGTAGAACTGCACAAAAGCATCGTATGATCCGAGGGTGCCAGCCGTCTTTCCTTCGACAGGTTCTACCTGGCCAGGAAATTAAATCATGTTTAGGGTTTAGGGTTTAAGTCGTAGTGACCCCATCAGTAGTTTTTCTTTCGTACACGCTCTCACAACTTTTTTCTTTAGTTGTGAAGTAAATATTGGCTATGATCTGTGAATCATTGAGATGCATCAGCATGCATGTTAGTTTTCCTTTGTATTTGATGGAATGTTGTAACGGGGCAACCTTGGAATAGGAATGAAAATGGAGTGGAAAGTTTCCGTTTTTCCGGAGAAAAAATGGAAACGGAGAGAAACCAACGTTTCATTTCGTTGGATCGCGCCATCGAGCAAAACCAACGTTTAAATCACGTCTGTCGTGTTCGTGTCTCACCCTCCTCCACGGCTCGACCCCACATGGTCGCTCGGCATGCCACTCACCACAAACCGAGTATACGATAACTTTCTCGCCTGCTTGTCGATGGATCGCACCATGGAGTACTAGCACTACTAGAAGAGATTGACGAGTTGGGGGAGGACAGCTAGCTGTAGCAGGGACTCCCAAGAACTTTTTACATGCATGTTGTAGCCGGCTATTGCGACCTTTGAACGCGGAGCAGCCGCGTGCACGCGGAAGCGGCGCGGGCGACGCTCTCTCGGCCGGCGCGCCGCTTCAATGCCGGCGCCAGTGTGAGGTCGCATCCGCTCTGGCCGGGCATAAATGCGGCACTGACCGTTTCGGGCGGGAAGCACGCGCGGGTGATGAAGCGGGTTCGGGTTGGTCAGGACCGGCCGTGGCAGCGGTCCGGACGTGCGCAAACAAGAGATGTTGTACGTTAATATTGCCGCGTATATAATTAACAACGTAAATAATGTGCCAGTTGGACAAATATGATTGGAGATGGAGATGGAAATGGAATTTTACGTAAACACAGATATGCATGTCTATGTCTATGTGTGTGTGCGCGACGACTCTAGCGACCTGGAAGCGGGGGCGTGTTTTTGATCGAGTTTTCTTTCTTGGTACGTTAGAAAATCAGCTTGTCTAATTCACATCTAGATGTTATTTAAGGATATCACATCTAAGCTCCCACAAGTATATAATGTAGCAACAAGAAACAAAAAAAACTAGGAAAAAAAACAGACCACAAACAGAGTGGACATCAACTTAGATGTGACATAACTATGTCACATCTAGATGTGTCCTAGACAGACCCTTAAAAAATTGTCCGCCAGTTTTCGTTTCTTTTTTCCGGGAACGCGCGTATTCTATTTAAAACCACTGCTATGGAGAGATTTTTTTTACTCCATTATAGCCTCTTGTTTGATAGAGTTTCTCGCGTCTCGCTCTCTCACCCTCTCCATATATGTTACACGCTGGAGGCTCAGCGTTCATTTGCTAGGGTTTGCTATATTCACGGTCTCTCACCCTTTCTTCACCAGATCTAAACAAGACTGCATTGGCCTCTTGTCTCTCTCTCCCCCCTCACAGCTGGTGAAGGAGGCGTCCGTATCCCGTCGCACCGGGAAGGGGAGGAGGTGCAGCGTTCACTCTATCGCCTTCGGCGAGGGAGGCAATCCACTGCCGGCTGCGCTGTTCTCTTTCACCCAGCGCCTGTGCGGGAGGGCCACTGACCCCTTCTTCCTCGCTGCCGTACGTAGTGTGGGCAGATCCGGCCTCCCGCCGCACGCCTTGCCACATCCCGACGACCCTAAGGTATAAGTTTCTTTGAAACCGTCGTTGATCTAGCTGCATGTGGATCTTTTTCGATCTGTAGTCGAATCTAAGTCTTTGTTCAAAGAGGAAAGAAGGGTGCGGTGGGCTGGAGCAAGAATCTAGGACGTGGTTCAATGAGGAAAGGAGGGGCGGAAAGTAGTATAGACTGGCTATCTAGCCGCTTTGTAGGTCGAAAAGGGAAAAAGGGGTAACCCAGTACACACATCTGTAAGGAACCGATCTCTTTGTTGAAAAGGGAAAGAAACTGGGGGGTCGGGTAGTTTGTGCAGGACTAGATTTGCTGCCCTCACACAGAAAGAAGGTTCAAAGAGAACAAATATGGGACCAGCGCATATATGCTGCTTGGCTACATACTCTGCATCACCCATTTATACGTGTGGACGCACATGGTGCTGGCATGTCCCATACAACTATTTTGCTGTTGTTAATCTAAGAATGCCGCCGGAAAATTGAAGCAATGCCACTGTTAAAAGTAAATTACATTTTTTAACGAATGTTGTTTCAAGAGAATGTCTCTGTTAATATGAATCAATGCAACCATTTTAGAAATGCTACTGTCCTACTTTGTTTTCCATCCAAGATAAGTTAGATGCTTCTTTCTGTCATCGTTTGTTTCATCCTCCTTTATCGGCAAGTAATTTTTTCCTTTTTTGCCTCTGTTAAAACAGGGCTATCGATTCAACTTGTTGCTATTGCGAGATTTTGCTTCGCTACTCGAAACACTTATGTTTTAAGAGTGTTTTGTGCAGTTAAACTTGAATGTCACACCGGTGACTTTGCTTAATTTTGGTGGAACTGCACAAAAGGAGATCGAGATTTGTTTCCAGTCTTCGTGGCGAGTTGTTTCAAATCTTGGTCTCAACCACATGATGTGCAGTGTGCTTTGAGATGTTGTGCTACTTGTTTTGGTACTGTTTTAAATAAATGTTGATGAAGCTATTGTATTGCTGTCTTTTCCCATTAAGTAGTGAACAAAAATGGGACCAACCCAGACATGATGCTTGTTGCTTTGTTACAACTAATTCAGCATCACCCCCTTTATAAGCCAGTAATTGATGCCACTCTCAGAATTAACTACTGAATCTTATTTCAAAACTGCAACACTTGTTAGGGATTGGCGGGATTACCATTTTTGTGGCCGCATGTTTCATCCTCCTTTATTAGCCAGTAATTGATTCCTTTTTTGCATCTGTTTAAACAGGGATATCTATTCAACTTGTTGCTATTGCGACATTTTGCTTCGCTACGCAAAACACTTTGCTTGATTTCAGTGCAACTGCACAAAACGAGATTGGATTTCCTATTCGTGTTGGCAGATTCATATTTTATCTTATCCGTCCCATGAAAGGTCAGTACAGGCCTTCATCCACATGATTGTGCAGTGTGCTTTGAGATGTTGTGCTACTTGTATTGGTACTGTTTTAAATAAATGTTGAATTGAAGCTATTTTATTGCTGTCTTTTCCCATTAAGTAGTGAACAAAAATGGGACCAACCCAGACATGATGCTTGTTGCTTTGTTACAACAAACTCTGCATCACCCCCTTTATAAGTAGATGGAAGCACATACTATTGTTGGGCCCACTCTCCCCTAGAACTGTTTATGCTTTTCGTTAATCTAATGCCACTGGTAAAATTAAGCAATGCCACTCTCAGACTTAATTAACTACTGAATCTTAGTTCAAAACTGCAACATTTGTTAGGAATGGTACTATCCTGCTTTGTAGTTCTTTCTACATGTTTAACCAAGGTATTGTTAAGATAGTGTCTCTGTTAAAATGAATCAGTTGCATTGTTTTAATAATGGTACTTTTCTACTTTGTCGTTCTTTATACAGGTTGAAACAAGGCATTGTTAAGATAATGTCTCAGTCAATATGAATGAATCACACTGATGGAGAATTGCTACTCTCCTGCTTTGTTTCCCATTAAGATAAAGTAGATCAGTAGATTCTTTTCTTCTGGGAGTACAAGTCATCAACCATTATTTCTCAGTAATTGTTTCCCTTATACCTATTGTTGCTTACAGTGATATCAAAATTAAAGCTCGGTTTTATTCCGACTTCGATTTTAGTTGAACTGCACAAAAGGAGCCAATGTGTCCAAGGCAAACTGCTGCATTACTGGGTCCAGTTGGTCGTTCCACTTTGCAGAAAGAAGCAGTCACTGTTTGTGCTACATTACAGAAGGGATGACTGAGAAGCTTTACAGAGTATTATTAGACACCGGTGACATGACTAGTCTGCAGAGACCATTGGCAATTTAACAACACGTGGAGTGCCCTGGGCAAAAAGTGCCCAAACGAGTACAAGAAGCTACGACAGGACTCCACGATCATAGGCATTACATATTTTGAATGGGAAAAGCTTGTCAAAGTTTAATCATTGATGTTAGCAAGAAGACGTTAGTTTAATATATTGGAATTGGAAAACCTTGTCAAAATTTGCTCATTGATGTTAGCCAGAAGACATGCATTTGATATTTTTGAGTGGGACGCCCTTGCTGTGAGCAGCGTCGAGTGTTTTTTCCTATTCCTGTGTTCAGTTTAGAAGTAAATAGTTACTCTGCTGAGATATTCCTGTGTTAAGAGTTTGTTCTGAATATTGTCTATGTAATGCCAGGCCTTGTGTTTGATTGCAAAGTTGAGCTTGGAATGTTGTGGCATGCGGCATCACGAGTTGTTCACCGTGCCTCCTAAGAATAATGCTTCATATTGTTTTGCATGTCGATCTAATGCCAGTGATTTGCTTGTTAAGAAGATCATCCTCTTCTATTGTTTCCGTGCTTAAGAAGTTCATCGTCTGATGTTTCATTCATAGCCTATATGACAAGTCGGGTAGGTTCGACGTGAAACCATATGATCTTCCGACCAACTCATGATATTAGGCCGTGATTGGATCATCGTTTTCCAACCAAAACCGCTTGTAAAACTGACGCTTGTAAATTAAAGCAGATGGTCTCGGGCGAAGGCGCTTGGTTGGTCGATTTCGACTAGTAAAATATCGGAAGTACTTCACACATGATAAAAACGCTGAACGACACTCGGACGATTGCTAATCCAGCCGTTAGCTGTTGTTTCAGCCTTGCCCATGGATGGCATGATACGCACGTCGTGCATGTATCGTCTGGTAATGTCGTCCATATAACAGTGCTCGTAAAATATACAGTGGTCTCTCAAATTACATGTGTAACCTGCCGGTTTTACTTACAGACCTCGGGCCCTCGGTTTCATTACGCCTGTATTTTACGCGTTGTTTCCGATGACGAGTAAATTACACTTGTATGTTAATACAGGTTTGAAATAAACCAGAGCTCCCAAGCACGGCCTTACCGTTTCATGCCGTCTCAGTTTCTCGAAGGTGCTCATAGGTGTCCGATGATCCTGGCTTCCTGAATGAGCAGCGGGCGCTGTATCAGACCATCCGTAGGGCCCGCGAGGCCCTCTCCATTGTCCTTCGAGTTGTTGCGCTCGCCGTGGCGCCGATCATTGTTAACATCGTCAACGAACATGAGGATTCAGGAGATGACTTTATTTTGACTAGATGACACTAGGGACCCACTAGGGCCATAGCCGTACGTACGCAAGTGCCTCCTTATTATGTACAACTATTTTTTTTGCTTTCTCCTGGTTTCCTGACATCACGGTCCCACACCATTCTCAACCTATGTAGTCAATATAAACGAGAGAATTGCACAAGGTGCGGCCGACAGCTGGGACCAAGCAGCTCGACCAGTATTTGTGTTTTTGAGGCGTGAGCACTGCAGAGTTTTTCTTGGCGATGATTTCGTTGTTGTTCAGAGGAGAGCAGGGTATTAACTGGGCGGGTTGTGGCCCGTCTAGCCCAGGCCAGATATCCAGCCCAGATACTAATTTTTTCAAGATGAAAATGGCTAGCCCAGCTATACGTCTTTTTGAGGAATACACAGGAAAGGTCAACTTGTTATTCTCCGCCCCACTAGGCTGCAAATCTTTCCTAGGAGGGATGCATTAGGCTTAACAGGAAAATGGGCTTTAAAAAATAATAAATGGGATGTAATTATAAAAACTGGGCAGTAACTATAAAAAAAATGCACCAAATATGAAATTAGTTTATAAAATATTATTTATGGATTTTGAAAATCTTAAATTTTCATTGTTGCGCGTGCAATGTTTCGTTGGATTTTTACGTAATACAAATTTATATTTAATCTCACTAGAAATTTCGGGATAAAAATATTTTGGATCCCATCAAAATGTGGGAAATTTTATTGAATTTTGTCTTCAACGGTTGGTTGAAATTATTAATCGTTGTCCTAGCTAGAAAATGGGCTGTACTTTTAACAAACTGTAAATGGGCTATTGTAAATTCCATTAGAATTCAAAAATGGGCTGTACATTCTTACAAAACGCAAATGGGTTATAAGTTCTCTGCCACACACTTGTGGGCCTACTAAGTGACGCGTCCCCTAAAAAAAATAAGTTGACGCGTATGCAAGGCCTTGTCAACTTATTATAGTCAACACACGGTTCTAGCAGCAGTGGCCATTGCATGTCTATCCAACGGATGTCGTGCTTCTTCTTCAATCTCGGATATTCTTAGCTTCGGCCGCCCAAAAAATGATTCCTCCCCCTGACATCTGGGGCGCACCGTTTCGGAGGCTGACCTGTGGGCCTACTAAGTTGGAGCGTACCAAGGGATTTGTCAACTTAGTCAATATAAACGATTCTAGCTTCAGTGACCGTACGATGTCCATCCAACGGTCATAGTGCTTCTTCAACCTCTGGTCGCTTGGTCCAGCCGCCCAAAGCAGCGCCGGTCGTGCCGCCTGCTCCTGCCTCCCGTGGAGGCCTCACCGCCCCCATACTACTCCCACCGCTGGCCAGGCCATCCCTCCACTCACCCACACCCCCTGTTATTCTGCGGCGACGGCAGCCTCACACCGCAGCCGAACCAGTGAACCCTCGTACTCCTCTCCGAGCGGGCTTCCACTGCCGCGTCTTCCCCGGCTCCGCGTCGTCCCCTTCCTAGGCCTTGCCGTCGTCCACCGCCCTGGTGCTCTCGGCGCGGCGTGGTCAACATAGTCAACGACTGACTTCCATCGGAAGAGTACTGTACGTGGAGAGGCTGACAGCTGGGTCCACGGCGGCCGCAAGGAAGTGCCTCCTTATTACGCGCAAAATAATTATTCCTCCACCTGACAGCGGGGACCCACCGGACGGGCCACCTTATTTCGCGAAAAAAACGTTTCCCCCCTGACTGTTGGGACCCACCGGATGGGCCACCGTATTTCGCGAAAAAAACGTTCCCCCCGCTGTCAGCTCGGACCCACCGGAAGTGCCTCCTTATTACGCACAAAAAAATGAATACTCCCCCTGCTAGCTGGGACCCACCTTGGTGGGAGGCTAACTTGTGGGCCTACTAAGTTGACGGGGACGGAGGGCTTTGTCAACTTAGTCAATATGAACGATTCTAGCTCCAGTGACCGTACGATGTCCATCCAACGGCCGTAGTGCTTCTTCAAACTCTGGTCTTCTTGCTCCAGCCGCCCAAAGCAGCGCTGGTCGTGCTGCCTGCTCCTGCCTCCCGTGGCCGGCTGTGCTGCCACGGAGGCCTCACCGCCCCCTACTATTCCCACCGCTGGCCAGGCCCTGTGGCGACGGCAGCCTCACACCGCAGCCGAACGAGTGAACCCTCATACTCCTCTCCCCGTGGGCATCCACTGCCGCGTCTTCACCGGCTCCGCGTCGTCCCCTTCCTAGGCCTCGCCGTCGTCCACCGCCCTGGTGCTCTCGGCGCGGCGTGGTCAATGTGGTCAAGGAACGACTTCCATCGGACGTGGACTGTACGTGGAGAGGCTGACAGCTGGGTCCATGACAGCAGCAAGGAAGTGCCTCCTTAGTACGCGGAAATTAATGATTCCTCCACCTGACAGTAGGGACCCATCGGACGGGCCACCGTATTTCGCGAAAAAAATGTTTCCCCCCTGACTGCTGGGACCCACAAGCTACACCTTCGCACGCAAGGAAGTGCGTCCGGGCAAAAAAAAAGATTCGCCCCTGACTACTGGGACCCACCAGCTACATCTTCGCACGCAAGGAAGTGCGTCCGGGCAAAAAAAAACCAAAACGATTCGCCCCCCTGACTGCTGGGACCCACCAGCTACATCTTCGCAGGCAAGGAAGTGCCTGACAGTCGGGACCCACCTGGTCGAAGCGTACGTAGCGTTGTCATTCTGGTCGCGAACGTGTACGTACATATATACTGGTCGATGTAGAGGCGCGCACGTGTCATAGTAGAGGCGCGTACGTGTCGTAGTAGAGGCGCGCACGTAGCATGTACACGTACGTACAGCGGCCAGTGTGCAAGAAAGAAAATATGGCCATGTACGTACATACGGGCAGGGTCTCGAACGCCTACTCGCGCATACGTACGGCAAGGGCTCGTGTACATGGCTGGTTCGGAACGGAGAAACAGCGTCATCGTCGTGTTCATGGGGAGGCAACGGAATGCGTCGTGTTCATGGGGAGGCAACGGAATGCGTCGTGTTCATGGGGAGGGGTGTGGCGTACCGCAACGGAGGAAACGGACCTCCTACGGTCGAAACGAGGGTCCTGTTGATCTGGTGGAGTGTGGCGTACCGCAAAACGGAGGAAACGGACCTCCTACGGTCGAAACGGGGGTCCTGTTGATTGGAAGGGGTGTGGCGTACCGCAAAACGGAGGAAACGGACCTCCTACGGTCGAAACGGGGGTCGTGTTGATCGGGAGGGGTGTGGCGTACCGCATAACGGACAAAACGGACCTCCTACAGTCGAAACGGGGGTCCTGTTGATCGGGAGGGGTGTGGCATACGGCAAAACAGACGAAATGGACCTCCTACGGTCGAAACGGGGGTCCTGTTCATCAGGAGGGGTGTGGCGTACCGCAAAACTGGACTCCACGGGATACTGTTCATCTCCACCGTCGACCTCCTCCAGCCTCCACGGGCTCCTGTTCATCCAGCCTCCACCGCGCGCTACTCCACCGGCTACTGTTCAACCACCCCTCCGCGGGCACCCCTCCACCGTCTACTGTTCATCCAGCCCTCCACACCACGGGGTCCTGCTCAACCACCCCTCCACGGGCACCCCTCCACCGTCTACTGTTCATCCAGCCCTCCACACCACGGGATCCTGTTCATCCAGAGACAACACCACCGCTCACTGTTCATCCAACCCCCCCCCCCCCCCCGCAACGCTCACTGTTCATCCAATCGATCGGCTTCAGTTAGCAGCAGTAGCGAAGGAATCGCTCGATCGGGTTCAGTTAACAGCCATCAATCGATCGCTCGGGTTCAGTAATGCGTAGCCTGCAGTGCAATCGCTCGGGTTCAGTTAGAGCCCAAGGCCTCGCTCGGGTTCAGTTAGAGCCAACGCCTCGCACACACGCGCGTACGTGTACGAGAGAAGCGCGCATCGCTCGGCCCCCGACCTCCCACCATAACCGAGAACTCCCCAAAATCCCCCCCCCTCGCTTCTACCATGGTTTTTTCCGTCATGGACGGCCCAAAGAATGTCATGCAGCTGCGTCTCCGGCCCGCCCAGGACGAAAAGCCCATTTTCTGTCATGATTTTTTGTCATAGAAGTAGGAGCCCACCACATCTATGATGATACCGGGTTTTGTCACAATTATTGTCATAGAAGTGTCATATGTATGACAGAAAAAAATTCGTTCGGCCCAAAATGTCACGGATGTGTCTTTTTTTGTAGTTTAGCCTGCCCGAGAGGGCCTCGCGAGGAGCAAACGCTAGATCATGGCAGGATGTGCGTGTAGCGCGTGCATACCGCGCCCAGCCCCCACTCGCGAGGGGCTCGCAAGGGAAGGGGTAGATGACGCAGGCCTCGAAGTAAGGCACGGAACCAGAAAACTCGCAAGGGAAGGTGGATCATGAGATCGTGTTAGCTTTGTGTCCCCTCTTTCTACTTACCTCGCGTCTTGAATCTCGGGACGAGATTCTTGTTTAGTGGGGGTGAGTTGTCACAACCCTAGTTTAGCCTTTGCTTGTCCTTGCATGATCATCATGTCTAAATTCTGAAATTTGAATTGAGGGAATTTTCAAAGCCTCAGAAACCTTTTAAAAATAATCAACATTTAATTCTCATCAAATGAGTCCAAAGAAATGTTCCTGTTACTCTGTGAAAATATTGGTAAGAGGTAAAATTCAAACCAATATTTTTGGAATCACAGAAATATTTATTTTGGGCCTTTGACTTAAATCAATGACATATTTGAGTTGAATTTATTTCTGTTATATAAGAAATAAAGTTCAAATATTTTTGTAAGTTGCCTGTGACCTTGGACTAGTTCCTGAGCTCACATAACAATTTACAGAAAGTTCAAAAAAATGATTTGATGTTTTAAATCAAATCAAAACCAATTGCAGAAAATAGAAAACATTAATAAATAGAAAAACCAGAGAGAGAGAGAGAGAGAGAGAGAGAGAGAGAGAGAGAACCTACCTGGGCCACTTACCTGGTGGCCCATCTGCACCGGCCCAGCTGAGTGGCGATGCCAGTCGTCGTCTCCACCGCGCCAGGAGGACGCTGGGCGCGTGCCCGACGCGCGCGACCACGTGCCCCCGCCACCTCTTGCTTGCCGCTTCCCCTTGGATGTCCCCGGAGACGCCACGCGCTCCCCTCGACCCCCTCTCATTCTCTCCTGTGCTCATTCTCTCCTATGCCGCCCTTTCTCCCCCGCGACCGAATACCACCATCGCCGCCGCTCGCCACCACCACGGCCACCGCCTCCCCCTCGCCTCTCCGACATGCCCAGGGGCTCCGCCACCGTCGCCTATGCCTCTCTGTCGACTCACGCGACGCCAAACGCCCCGAAGCGCCGGCCCTGACCTCTTCTTCCTCCTCGGGTCGCCGAGATCGGCACCGCCGCCCTGCTCGCTCTGGACCTCCCCCGCGCCTACTGACCATCCCATCGTTCTCACGGTGAGCTTCTCTTCCTCCTCCCTCGACCCCGTTGCTCGCCGCCTCCTCTAGGCCGTAGTTGCATGGACGCCGAAGCTCGCCAGCGCCGTGCCTCATCGCCGCCGCGGCCACAGCTGCTGCCATCCGCGTCCGAGCTTTGCCTCGTGCTCAGCACTCTCCCAGGAGCCGGGCGCGCCCACCCGTTCGACCTGCTCTGCCCCCTAGCGCCAAACCGAACCTGTCCGAACTCCGGCCGCCGCCGATTTGGTCGCCGTCGTCGATCCTGACCACCGCAGCTCCTACCACCACCACCAATGGACGCGCCTCACTCCCAGGAACCCGTAGGTGCAACCCGCGCATCGAATGGTGCCCTGTAGAGCATTTCTGAGCCGCCCCGCCGTCTCTGTCGTGGCCGGCGGCTAAACGCCGGCGGGTTGACCGTGTTGACCGGCGAGGATTGACCCCAACTGACCAGAGGTTTGACCCCTCTCTCTCACTGACACGCGGGCCCCGCCCGGCTAACTACGTTAGTTAGTGCTAATCCTATTTAGGTTAGTTAGGTTAGCCACTAACAAGTGGGCCCAGGCCCCTGCTTAATTAGTGTTGGATTTAGTTAGTGTTAATTAACTTGGTTAAATAGATAAGACACTGACATGTGGGCCCAGGGTCTAATTAACCTAGGTTAGTGCTAACCTAACACTAACTAACTCTGTTAGTTAGTTGTTACACTGACATGTGGGTCCCAGCCATCAAGTTTGACCTGGGCTGGCGCCTTTGACCTGCTGACGTCACCCCGACGTCATGCTGACGCAGTTAACCTTTTTCTGGATTTATTCTTATTCAGGAATTCCAGAAAATAGCTAAAACTTCTAAAGTTCATAGAAATTAATCTGTAACTCCAAATGAGATAATTTATATATGAAATTTGATCAGAAAAATCCAATCTATCCATCTGTACTGGTTTCATGCATGATAGAACACTTTAACCTTGCTGTTTAGGTGAAACAAGTTAATGCACTAATATGACCTCTTATTTTGGGTTTGCATTTGAATCCTTGATTCAAATGAACTCAAACCAATCTCTTCTAAGTTGCATTAGCCAAAACACACTCATTTTGCCATGTCATTGCATGCATCATATTGTTGCATATTGCCATGTGATGATTGTGTTTCGATGTGTTCTTCGTGGTAGGTTCTGTCTCCGAGGATATTCACGAGTATCCAACTGAAGGGCAGAATCCCACTACCACTCTGTCAGGCAAGCAAAACCCCCTTGTTCATTACGATACAATCCCGCTCTCTTGTTCCTGCTCTCTTTTACTGCATTAGGACAACAATGATTCAACTGTTACATGCTGCGGTAGTTGAACCCCTTTCCTCTGCATGACCTGTCATTGCCACAGTAAATAGATGAAACCCACTAGCATGAGTAGGAGTTGTTTGAGCCCTGATGTGCCTACTCATTCATGCTTGTTTGTCATGCCTGCTACTGCTTAGAGTTGAGTTTGGTTTGATTCATCGGGGATGAATTGGAATGGTGATGAACATGTCCTACTGTGTGTGAGCTAAGTGTGTGAACACGATTTGGTAAAGGTAGCGGTGAGAGGCCATGTAGGAGTACATGGTGCGTTGTCTCATTGAAACCGTCCTTAGGAACTGAGTTCTGTGTTTGTGATCCATGAATAGCTACTACCACGCGTTGGGCCCGAAACCAGTGGACCCTCTCGACTTATTAACCGCCTTGATCTCTGTCCAGGAGTTGCAACTGGTTTCTGGTGTTTGTAGGATATGTGTTGGAGGCCGTGCGTAGCGCTAACCCTAGGGGTGGGCTATGATGCGGTAGATACACCGTGGCCCGGTGTACCGAGTCGCCCGTTTGGTGTCTCGGGAACCCTACACACATTGTTTGGGGCTGTGAGCGAAACCCCGGCCGGATCCCCTCACGGATGGAACCCGAATAGGCGATAAACTTGGACAGACTTGTGTGGTTAGTCAGGTCGTGGCCGACTCCCTCGCCAGGCTTCTGCTTGAAGGTTGCCGAGATACACGACGTGTACATGGTGGTAAGTGGCGAGAGCGTGTGTGAAGAAGTACACCCCTGCAGGGTTATAAATGATCTATTCGAATAGCCGTGTCCGCGGTAAAGGACTTCTGGGTTGCCTGTACAGTTCATAGACAAGTGAAAGTGGATACTCTAAAATGCGCAAGATAAGCGTGAGTGCTATGGATGGCGTTCTCGTAGGGAGACGGGAGCGGACCCATAGTGGTGTATTGATATGGTGAATATGTGGACTTGTGTGCGCCACCTCAAAAGAGTTACTTGCAGTCATAGTTTAGGATAGCCACCGAGTCAAAGCTGGCTTGCTGCAGTTAAACTCCACTACCCCCTTTGTTGATACTGATGCATATGTAGTTAGTTCTGATGTAAGTCTTGCTGGGTACATTTGTACTCACGTTTGCCTATTTTATGTTTTTGCATAGAGACGTCAGTCTCGCTAGTAGTTCCGCGTGGACTTCGACGTTTAGCTTGCTACCTCAGCTACGATCTTGTGCCCTCGGCAGGGTCTTGTAGATAGTCAGGCTTCTCAGCCTTCTTCATTTGTAGTTGTCTGTACTCAGACAAATTAAGCTTCCGCATGTGTTTGTTGTTTGTATGCTCTGTATGTTGGGGTCATGAGACCCATGTTTGTAATACTTGGCTCCTCGGAGCCTAATGAATAAATACTTGAGTCGTAGAGTTATGTTGTGATGCCATGTTGTATTTACACATATCGAGCATATTGTGTGTATGATTGAAATGCTTGGTATGTGTGGGATTCGACAACCTAGTTGTTTATCCTTGGTGGCCTCTCTTATGGGGAAATGTAGTCTTGTGCTTCCACGAGCCATAGTAGTCCGCTACAGCCCGGTTCACCGGAGTCCTGCTAGCCCAGCACTACTGCTCCGGAACACTTGACTGGCCGGCATGTGATTCACTTTGTTCCTGTGTCTATCCCTTCGGGGAAATGTCACACGGTGACATCTGGAGTCCTGTTAGCCTAGTGCTATAGCCCGGATTCGCACGCTGATGACCGACATGCTTGATGTTGATTCATGTATGCCTGTCCCCGTAAGTTAGTGCCACTTTGGGTTCACGACTAGTCATGTCGGCCCGGGTTCTCTGTCATAGGGATGCTAGCGACACTATCATATACGTGAGCCAAAAGGCGCAAACGGTTACGGGCCATGGTAAGGCGACACCCGTGGGAATACCGTGCGTGAGGCCGCAAAGTAATATGAGGTGTTACAGGCTAGATTGCTGTGACTTAGAATCGGGGTCCTGACACCAGCGCGGAGCTAAGTGCTTTCATTGGCCGTGAGCATAGTCATTGGGGGACAGTGTCGATGGCAACCGCGGAGCATGGTACTTCCACTAGGACGTGGGCGGGAGCCCCCGAGGCCCGAGGGCGGATATCCGGAGACTCCGGGGCGTGTATAGCCCCACTCATTATTATGCAAGAGTGTCACGGGCGGAGACCTTCATAGGCATGAGCCTTGCTTCATATCGCCAGACGAGGGCCCCGCCCTGCGTCGCCCTCGACCACCGTTGGGGCCTCCGGAAACCAGGATGATGCCAAGGGGCAAAGGGGACGCTAACAGTGCCCTCGGCGACCATGGGCCCTCTGCCGGGGGGAGGGCTCGCCGGCGCCTCCCCGGTAGAGGCCCTACCTCCGGGCGACGCCTCGCTCTGCGTGACACGGGGGAGGGCCTAGCTCCTGACCCCTCCCATGCAGCCCCCAGTGCGCTACCCCTGGTTGGAGCGGGGCTGCCGCACTGGGGTCATTGTTCACCGCTACGACCTGGCCCACCTGCGACCCATGGTTAGCGTAAGCCTGCTCCTGAGATATCAGTGATACCCTGCGGTTGTTGCCGTTGGTGGGGTCAGCGAGGCTTCTGGGTGGCTCGTGGAAGGCTTCAACTTCCAGCATCTCTTCTTCCCAGCCCGGCTCAAGAAACGAGCAGGGGCCATCCCCCGGCGAGTACACCCGATCCACCATGCGGGGCACATAGGTCTCCGGAGTCGCCGCTCCGGAACCCCCGCTGAGGCGCTCCGCGCCCCGTGCCGCCGGGCCCAGCGTGTCCCCCTGGTGGCTATAGGGTGGCACCCCATTATAGCTGTGCGGGGCAACGCCCGTTGGCGGTGTCAAAACCGGCGGATCTCGGGTAGGGGGTCCCGAACTATGCGTCTGAGGATCAAAGGTAACAGGACACAGGGACACAATGTTTACCCAGGTTTGGGCCCTCTTGATGGAGGTAATACCTTACTTCCTGCTTGATTATCTTCAATGGTATGGGGTTACAAGAGTTGATCTACCTCGAGATCGTAATGGCTAAACCCTAGCTATCTAGCTTGCATGATTTTCATCGCCTCTAAGGACAAAACCATTCGGTTTATATAGACACCGGTGGGACCTAGGGTTGTACAAAGTCGGTTACAGAGGAAGGAATCTTATTATCCATACGCCAAGCTTGCCTTCCACGCAAAGAAGAGTCCCATCCGAACACGGGAGGAAGTCTCTTGTCTTGTGTCTTCACGGCCCATTAGTCCGGCCCACATCACATAGCCCAGACACCCGAGGACACCTTAATCCATGACTCCCTCAGTAGCCCCTGAACCAGGCTTCAATGGCGATGTGTCTGGCGTGCAGATTGTCTTCGACATTGCAAGGCGGGTTCCTCCTCTGAACACTTCAAAGTAGTCCTCAAACACAGGAAACGTGTCCGGCTCTGTGAAACAGGCACCACATACATCCATAACAGGATACAACTTTTAACAAGTCCCATCTAGTGACAACTCTGGTGGCGAGACGTTATGTCCCTTGCTTGGTTATTATTTCAAACCGTCTTTCAGCCTCTCGCTCCACGTTACGTGACGCGGTTTTTATTGGCACATCTTGTCAAAGCAGAGATCGTGCCCCCTTATCATGGGATTCCCATTAATATGGGCGTGGGTAATCCAACCGTGTCGTTTGGACAATCCCTTGGGAATAGGCGAGCTTTAAGGCCCATGAGGAGGCATTCGATTTTCCTCGTCTTTATAAAGGGGTACAGACCCGTCTTTCTCCCCCAAGCCTTTCTCTTCCTTAGCCTTTCCAGCCCTAAGCTCCAGCACCCAGGTCTTGATTTCTTTCATTGCTACCAAGCCTTCTAGTTATGCCCGGATCCAGCTCCCAAGGCAGGTGGATGGCCTCCTCGGTCACCGAGGAAAATATCATGAAGCTCTGGGAGGCGACTGTACCTGACTGCGGAAATCCCCCACAGGCTCCCTGCCAAGGGGCAGGTTATCCCCGCACCAAAATCCGGCGAGAGGGTTGTATTCATCTCTCACCTCCTTCGCGGGCTAGGGTTTGATCTCCACCCCTTCGTTCGTGGCCTTATGTTCTATTATGGGCTAGATTTTCACGATCTAGCTCCGGACTCCTTTCTTCATATCTCGGCGTTTATCGTTGTGTGTGAGGCTTTTCTCCGCATGCCCCCACACTTCGGCCTATGGCTCAAGACCTTTAATGTGAAGCCGAAGATAGTCGGCGGGGAGCAGGCAGAATGCGGTGGTGCTATGGTGAGCAAGCTCGCCAACACTATTTGGCCAAAAAGGCACCTTCACGGAAACCTCCAACTTATGGCAGCGGGAGTGGTTCTATATCACCGAACCCTGCGGCACCAAATGGGCGGCTACACCGGCGTTCCTATCCGGCCCTCCACTGCAACTCGCATCATGGATTAATAAAGTGCTAGATTGAGGATCAACTTAGGATGTGCAGACGCTGCAAAGTCGTATCCAGAGCATCCTCGACAAGGACACCGGCCTCATTAATGTGATCCAGGTGATGCTAGTCCGTCAGATCCTCCCGTGCCAACGACGGCCTCTCCGCAGGTGGGAGTTCAATCAGGAAGGACCGCGGAACCTTCAGCAATTCTTCGGCACAACGCACAGAGGGATGTGGAAACTATTCTTCACTCGAAAGCAGTGGCCAGACACGTCCGAGGACATCGGCCTTGAATGCAACCATCCGGATACCCCGGTAAGCACCCAACTTCTGAATGCAACTTGGTTGATTATCCCACAGCGATGTACTGAGAAACCTACCTTCGACCAGGGCTAGATAAAGAAGGAGGAATGAATTAGGTGTTCGGCTCCAATTCCCGAAGACTCAGCTAATCCTATGTTAATGAGGATGCTAGCCCCGACGCCGTACCAAATGCCAGCGAAGGAGGACAAAAAGAAGAACAAAAGGGTTGAAGGTGGCCTTCGCTCAAAAGGTGTACTAGATGCTACGTCCAGGGAGACACGCTACGTCCAGGTCGACTGAAGCTCCCTCTTCTGAAGATGAAGACGAAGGGGAAGGAGAAGGTGATATCCCTTCTCCCCACGGGAAGAAAAGGACCGCCTCCGAAGACTTGGAGGTGGAGGCACCCAAGAGAGGGAAGATGTCCCTATCAGATGGTTCGGGTTCGGAAGCTGGTATTGACGCGGAGCTCCTCTCTAGGGACAAGCCCTTTGCCGAATCGTAAGTGAACAAGGATGCTCTAGACATGTCCCGTTCTTTTTCGGTTTGCCATGATAACATTTAAGCTATATGTTTGCAGTCTGGCCCGCTATCTGCCTCAACAGTCCTCGTCATCAGGGGACTTGCCTCTGGAGATGATGGAAAGCGAGACGCCTCCACCAGCTTCCTCGTCCCTAAGGGCGGACGACTCCGAGGTGTCGTCCTGAAGGATCTCCCCTGACCATCCAGCGGCGCGGGGGACAATGAAGCCAGCGCCCGAAGGTGATACTTCGACTATCAAGGGTCCAGGGGAGGCAGCCCCCACGGGGACCAACAATGAGGACCCCGAACTATCCAGTTTACAGCCGAAGATGACTCTAGGGTCGAGTAAGCATACCCTTTTGAAGGGAGTCCATACTCCCGCAGCAGCCTCCGAAAATCCGGAGGTGCTGGATACACTAATGGGCGCATTGCAAAGTGCGTCCATCTCAGAGGAACACCGTACCTTAATGCGTACGGTAGTTGAGCGGATTCTGTCCGCAAGAAGTGGATTGAACGAAGCCTTCACGGGCCTGCTGAGAGGCTTCGAGGTATGTAATGTAATATCTTTAACCGCTCTTTGCATGCACAATGCGCCTGTTATATAGATAGTAGCCCCTGAGACTCTGGTCGATTTCCTCAGGGTGGCGATCAGAGGATCAAAAAGATATGCTCAGGAAGTAACATAATTTGAAAACTGGCTGTTATGTCAATGGCGACCGCCCAAGCTGCGGAAATTGCAGATCTAAAGCATAAACTTGAGTTAGCTGATGAGGACATTACGCTTATTAACAGGCGGCTCGACGAGGCACAAGGTATGTTTTGGGACAGCCCGCTTATGCATGTGTGATAGTATGAGCACGAAGCTGAAAATTATACACTGAACATGCATAACCTTAGATGGTGCTACCACGGTTGAGACCCTTCGGGCCGAGCTTGACCGGGCCAAGGAGCAGGCCAGAGTGAACAGTGCAGCTGCCAAGAAGGCGGCTGCTGATTTAAAGGCCGAACAGGCCACTCGGCGCCAGTGCGAGGAGAGAATATCTACCCTGGAGCGAGAGCTAAAGGATGCCACTGGCAGATGCAAATCACTCGAGGAGGATAACAATGCCAAGGCAGCCAAACTCGACAAGGGCTTACAAGAGGCGAGAGAAGCACAGTCCGAGTCTAGAGCGGCTCGGGAGGAGATCCGGCAAGCTGGGGAGGTAGCGGCCGGTAAGCCCTTTCTCTTATAGACTAAATTCGGCAACGCGAAGTATGCTCCGCTTAATCAATTGTGGAGTTCTCCAGACGCGTTCTTGGACCCGCCGAAGAGTGTTTCCGACGTGGCGCAGTTCTTCCAAGTGCAGGAAGGACGTGCTTCGGAGAAGCTTTTCTGGTCACAATTCAATGGGGCACGGCGTCCGGCGTTGCTGAATGAACAGATGGCCCAGTGGGCCGAGCTCCACAAGATGTCCGGAGCTACCATGAAGGACGTCGTGGTCCGGCTATGGTCGGCTGAACCCCTTTCGAACAACTATTTTTGTTTGGTGCAGTGACTTGTCGATGCAGTGCCGCATGTCGACGCTGTCAAGCGGTCGGCGTGCATAGAAGGTGCCCGGATGGCCTTCGCCGATGTACCAGGCAAAGATGAAGACCACCGATGTGGCAGCTGAGGGTGCGCCCGGAGGCAAGGATCATCGCACGCCAGAGCATTATTTTGAGGACGTCCTAGAGGGCGCCCGCTTGATAGAGGGCCAGTGCTCGAAGGATATTATGTTCGAATAAGTGTAGCGGAATTGTGAGAACAATATTATGATACATTAAGGCTATGTTATTTTTATGCCTTTGTCTAAAAGTCATTTCCTCCTGTGCGGCCGTTTTTATAATCTGAAAGTTTGCCAGTCGTCGGCTTCGGCCCCCTCGCATATAATTCGGGGGTGTTCGGAATAGCACTTGATCACTCTTGACCCAACGTCTTGGTCCGTAACGGAGGTGTCAGTGCGGCGAACTAGGCAATCGGACTATAGGGCTTTAACACTTTCACTTAGCCAGAGGAGTTTTACGATGAGTCTATGATGTAGCCTGGTATTTACACGGTTATCCGAATACGGTTGCGTTACATAGGTGACCAAAAATAAACAGCGGTCCTTCGTATAATACGGAAGAAATCACAAAAGATTTTGATAAGTCGCCGAGTGGTTGACTAGCTCTCGCCGCATCATGACAGTCAGTTTTCGGCTTTCTCTACTGAGGTGTTTAACCAGGTGAACCGGAAACACATTTGCAGTAGTTCTCCCTTTACTACCCTAGCCGATAAGACGGAACGTAAGGTAGTAAGCACAGGAGCCGGGCAACCCAACTATTGACCAAAGACATGATTCGGAGCTGATGCATATAATCCCAAACTCGTGACGCTGAAGTATGCTGTAGAGCTATTCGGACTTTTCGGCAACCAATATGTTGCTGTATCGAGCCCCTGGTGATTAGTGTCGAGGTGTCTGTGTGAAACCATCGAAGAAGCATAACACAGTTCTATGGGAAAAAGCAAGTACTAAAGACGGATTATGTTCACTGGAATCTGATTGATACGTCGTACGCAATCTTACAGATTATAACACCACCACCCATGCCATTTTACATGCCAGGGGCCGAAGGCTAATGAAAAAAGGCTCTATATAGGTTTTAAATAGAGTGTGTGGTCTACAAAAAATCTTTTGGACCTCCTATCGCACGTCTGCGCTGCCTTGGCCTTAGAAAAAAGGATTCCTTAAAAGGAGTCATCTTTGTTTTTTCTATATTGGACGAAACCGGACTCCCAGAGAGTCCTTGTAGGTCCGTAGGATGAATAGGTTTTGATTCACCTGTGGCAAAAGGTAGGAAATAGTAAGAAAAGAAAAGATAAAAAGGTTGTAGGAGGGCGAACCGTATTCTAGGCCTGTCTGTATTGTGCCTCCGCCGATGACCAAGGTATTTTAAGTGCATAATTATGCATGCGCGATACGAACTTCGCGGGTATATGTGGCAAACGACAGAGGCGGAACTGCTAATCCAGCTCTAAGAAGACCGGTCCTCCGTAATAGAGGCCGGCGGCTTAATGGCTGATGAGATATGCGGCTTGACGGGGCCGCTTTGTATTTCGGCTGTGATGGCCGTGTTATGCTCCTGGTAGGGAGGGAGCGTTCCGTGTTTTCGTTGATCATGATGATGCCGCATGGACCAGGCATCTTAAGCTTTAGATAGGCGTAGTGTGGGACCACATTGAAACGAGCAAAAGCGGTCCGTCCGAGCAGTGCATGGTAACCACTGCGGAACGGGACAATATTGAAGATCAAGTCTTCGATTCGAAAGTTGTCCGGCCAACCGAAGACGACTTCCAATGTGATAGAGCCCGTGCAATCAGCGTCGACACCGGGTATTACTCCCTTGAAGGCAGTGGTGGTGGGCTTGATCCTTGAGGGATCAATGCCCATCGTGCAGACAGTGTCTTGGTGGAGTGAATTAAGACTACTGCCGCCATCCATAAGGACTCGCATGAGATGGAATCCATTGATAATTGGATCGAGGACCAGAGCTACCGAACCTACGTGAGGATGCTGGTTGGGTGGTCCTTGAGATCAAAAGTGATCGAGCAGGCCGCCCATGGGTTAAATTTTGGGGCGACCGACTTTATGGCATAGACATCTCGTAGTGTGCCCTTGCGCTCCCTTGTAGGGATATGCGTCACATATACCATGTTTATTGTTTTTACTTCTGGGGGAAATTGCTTCTGTCCCCTTGTGTTCGGTTGGCGAGTCTCTTCGTCTTCACTGTCACTGGGCGGCCCCTTCCGTTTGTGTTCGGCATTGAGCTTTCCGGCTTGTTTGAAAACCCAGCAATTTCTTGGTATGGTTGGCGGGTTTGTCGGGGCTTCCATGAATCTGACACGGCCGATCCAGTATCTTGTCTAAACTGGATGACTATCTCTGTTTGCCTTGCATGGCTTCTTCCGTTGACCGGATTTGGGGCTGCTGAATCCTGCATTGACCGCCGTGTCTTGGGTTCCTGCGCTATTGTTTCGACGCTTGTTTTGATTGCGTCGTGGCTTGCCATTGCCGTCCTTGGCTTCGAAGGTGCCAGGATCGCTGGTGCTATTGCTTCTACGAGCAAGCCAGCTATCTTCTCCCGCGCAAAACCGGGTCATCAGCGCAGTAAGAGCCGCCATGGACTTAGGTTTTTCTTGGCCGAGGTGACGGTCAAGCCACTCATCTCGTACGCTATGTTTAAAGGCCGCGAGGGCTTCGGCGTCCGGACAGTCGACAATTTTGTTCTTTTTAATTAGGAACCTAGTCCAGAGTTTCCTGGCTGACTCTTCGGGCTGCTGGATGATGTGACTTAGGTCATCGGCGTCCGGAGGCTGGACATATGTACCTTGGAAGTTTTCACGAAAGGCGTCTTCCAAGTCTTCCCAGTTGCTAGTGGAGTTCTCTAGGAGGCTGTTTCGCCAGTGCCGGGTTGGTCCCTTTAATTTTAGTGGGAGGTATTTGATGGCATGGAGGTCATCACCGCGGGCCATGTGGATATGGAGAAGAAAATCCTCAATCCATACTGCGGGGTCGGTTGTTCCATCATATGATTCGATATTCATAGGTTTAAACCCTTTAGGGAATTCGTGCTCCATTACTTCCTCGGTGAAGCATGGGGGGTGTGCGGTACCTCTATGGACCTGTTTGGTTCAGCTTTTATCGACGGATTCCGCTGCCGCGCAGCAGAATTTGAACCAAAGGGCGAACCCAGCAGAACCCGGTTCCAAAAATCTGCTGCCAAAATCTGAGCCAAAAGCGGAAGCAGCCCAGGACGTGCTTTCCAAAATCTGATTCCGCTGCTGGCCAAAATCTGAAAAAGTTGTATCAGCTAGTTTGCCAAATGACCTACATCTTTTTTCACATCAGATTTTCCACAGTTGTTTTTCCACAACAGATTTTTCACAGCTGCTTTCAGAAATCCACAGCCGAACCAAACTGGGCCTATAGCGGGCGACGTCGCGACGGAGTTCGGCGGACGTCCCTATGCGGTTTTCGCCCCGAGTGGGGTTGTGTTAATCACGCTAGGCCTGATAACCGTCCTCTCGTGTTGAGGCACGTCCCCTTGACCCGTAGATTGATCTGGCTAAGCCTGCCCTGGTGTCCAGGTCTTGCCATAGGTCGTAGGTGTAATCTCGGGCCGCTGTCTCCCTGCCTTTATGGCGGGGTAAAGTGGGCTGGTGTTTGGCTTGGGTAGCCGTTCTATCTTGGTCATGCGGTGGCCGGTCTGGTTTATCGGCTGCGTTACGCGCTGATGTTATGGGCTCCCACACCTCAACATCGAATTGGAGTAACAACTTGCGCTTCGGGTAGCTTTTGGTTGGTCGCGCGACGCTGTATTCCTCAGCTGCCAAGACAGTAGTCCATCTGTCGTTGAGTGTATCCTGTTCGGCTTGAAGCCATTGCTGCTTCTTTTTCAGGCTCCTCGCGGTTGCGATGAGCTGTTGCGTAAAGCATTCTTGATCGAGGGGTTCCTCTGGTACGATGAAATCTTCATCGCCAAGGCTTATTTCGTCTTCGGAGGGTGGCATATAGTTGCTATCCTCCGAGTCCTCGCTCCTGACTGGCTCGTTAGGGTTACCCTGCCCTTCCTCCCTATCAGCCTGTTTGGATGTTGGTTCGACGGGGGCTTCTAGGTCTTCGGCGTTCTCCGGAGTGTTATCGTCTCCATTGCCGATATTGCTTTCTTTGTCGCAGCGTGATTTCGAACGGTGTCGCTGATGTCGTCGTTTTGGTGGTTTATCAGTGTTATTGTCCTTTATTGGATTCTTACGGCCTTCGTCGCCATCCTCTCTTGGCGTATCCACCATGTATACGTCGTATGTTGAGGTGGCCACCTAGCGTCTGGTATGCGGCGAGTTTTGGCTTTGTTCGTCTCCAGCATCGTCGTCCATACCGTCGATGTCTTCAGAGTCGTAGTCGAGCCTGTCGGTTAAGTCCTTGACAGTGGCTATGAAGTGGGTGGTGGCTGGGATGTAAAATTCCCCACTCTCAGCCCCTAGCCCGGGCTGGGCGTAGCTCGGACGTTGCTCCTCTGTAATGACGAGGGATCGCATTAGGTCTAGAGCCTCGCTTAAAGGCGAGGTTCGGCCAGGGAGAAGAAAGTTCGTGAAGTACGGCGGGAAGGAAACTCTTCGGCCGAACTCACACGATGCTGACTCCGAGGGTTCGGAGCCAGTGTTCGAAGAAGGGTCCGGCTTCTTGGTGATTGCTGGTGATGCTACTTCGTCCGGCTCTCCCGTACTAGGATCAATAGCCGCAGAGAGTCCGGCGGGCCTAAAAATCCCGTCTTCGGACCTGGTGATGCGCTCCGGCTCTAAGGCCAGAGCAGAGGTTGGGGTCACGAACCCTTGGAAGATCAAGCCTCCTCGGATATCGGCGACATAATACATATTTCCAAAACTAATCTGGTGACCTGGGGCGTAGCTGTCGATCTGCTCTAGATGGCCAAGCGAGTTGGCTCGCAGTGCGAAGACGCCGAACACAAAGATCTGGCCGGGGGGAAAGATCTCCCTCAGGGCAGCATTGCTGTAGATGACAGACGGAGCCATCGAACCTTATGGCGACGACACAGCAGAACTCTCAATGAAAGCACCAATGTCGGTGTCAAAACCGGCGGATCTCGGGTAGGGGGTCCCGAACTATGCGTCTGAGTATCGAAGGTAACAGGAGACATGGACACAATGTTTACCCAGGTTCGGGCCCTCTTGATGGAGGTAATACCCTACTTCCTGCTTGATTATCTTGGATCAATATGGGGTTACAAGAGTTGATCTACCTCGAGATCGTAATGGCTAAACCCTACCGGTCTAGCATGTATGATTGTCATCGCCTCTAAGGACTAAACCCTCCGGTTTATATAGACACCGGTGGGACCTAGGGTTGTACAAAGTCGGTATATAGAGGAAGGAATCTTCATATCCGAACGTGAAGCTTGCCTTCCACGCAAAGGAGAGTCCCATCCGGACACGGGAGGAGGTATCTTGTCTTGTGTCTTCACAGCCCATTAGTCTGGCCCACGTCACATAGCCCGGACGCCCGAGGACCGCTTAATCCAGGACTCCCTCACCCATACCCGCGCCACCCGGGGGAAGCACAGGCGCGGCCGGATGTTCTTCACCATCAGCCGTGCTGATGCCGATGAGCCCTCCTAGTGCGCCTGGGAGCACGCGGGTGCGACGAGGCCCGCCGTGCGACCTGGCCACAACTTGAGACGTAGGTAAGGAGCAGAAAGGCGGCGTACCCCTGGATGCAGCGTCCAACAGCTCAGCGACGCGTTCCAGTAACGCGTCGCGGCCGCTCTCCGCTAGCCGGCACCGCAACAGCTCCCGCTCCACTATGAGTGCAGCTCGCATGTTCGCTTGCTCCCATCGGGTGTGTGGCGCCGTCGCCACTGCGTAGGTTGAGGATCTTGCGGCGGCCCGCGCGCGCTGCGGGGTGAGGGTGGAAGGCGTCGGTCCGCGCCGCCCGCGGCCTGCGGCGTTCGGCGGTGTGCGGGCCGCCTGGAGAGCAGAGTTGAGGTCTCCTTCGGCGGACGGTGCTGTCCTGATGGGCCAAGCAGCCCCGTGGTCAGCATCGGTCCTTGGGTCGCCGGACATCGGAACCACGGGGTGTTGGTGGGTCAGCTGACGGAAGAGAGGCTTCAGCACACACCTACCTGGCGCGCCAAATGTCGGATTACGGGTTCTGGCAAACGCTTGAGGTTCGAACACTGGGGTGCGCACAAAGTTCTCTCTGTCCCTAGCGCACTCTAGCAACGATCTCAAGGCATAGCTCGCCGAACCCAAGAAACAAAAGACACAAGAGTTTATATTGGTTCGGGCCACCGTTGTGGTGTAATACCCTACTCCAGTGTGGTATGGTGGATTGCCTAGTAGGCTGAGGATGAACAATACAAGGGATGAACAGCCTCCTGAGGAGAGGTGTTCTTGAGCTCGGTGAGCTTGTGTGTGTGGAAGGATGGTCCGGATGATCCGTCCCCAATCATGGTGGTGGCTAGCCCTATTTATAGAGGCCCTGGTCCTCTTCCCAAATGTTTAGGCGGGAAGGGGTCCCACAACGGCCAAGATTGAAGGGAGACAACTAGTACAAGTTATCCTGACAAAAGGTGGTCTTCGCCTGCCAAAAGCTCTGGTGGTGATGCCGCCGTTGTCGGATTACGCCTAGTGACTCCTCGCCTGCGCGTGCCCCTTTAGCACCAAAGAGGCAACTGGTACTTTGCGCCCACTGGTGCCCGCCTGGCCTTGGTCGTCATGGCTCACGTCATGCGGACCTCGCGAGGTGCACCTTGCATAGATATCTCCGCTCGTCGGGACCCAGCCTAGCGTGGCTGCCCCAGAGGAGGCCTTGTGTCGTCCGCCTCACGAGGCTTGGCCCCTCGCGAGGGTCTTGAATGGTTGCTAATGAAGATGGGTCGTACCAGGCCGTTGGTGGAGCCACGCCCTGGGCCGCAGGTAGGCAAGTCTGGGTACCCCCCTTTCCCAGGATGCCGACACCTTGGTTCAACTCCACAATCTTGACGAAGGCTCCCAAGTGACACCTAACCAATCTAGGAGACACCACTCTCCAAAAGGTAATAGATGGTGTGTTCATGATGAACTCCTTGCGCTTCTGCTTCAAATGATAGTCTCCTCAACACTCAACTCTCTCTCACAGATTTGGATATGGTGGAAAGATGATTTGAGTGGAAAGCAACTTGGGGATGGCTAGAGATCAAGATTCTTGTGGTTGGATTGGAATGTCTTGGTCTCAACACATGAGTAGGTGGTTCTCTCTTAGAAAATGAATAGTGGAAGTGTAGGCACGTTCTGATGGCTCTCTCACTAATGGAGAAGGGGGTGGAGGGGTATTTATAGCCTCCACACAAAATCTAGCCGTTACACACAATTTACCAAACTCTATGGGACCGAATAGTGAAACTCAGTGAGACCGACCTGGTTCAAAATGGGAACGTTAGATGTTTCGGTGGGACCGACAAGGTCAACTCGGTGGGACCGATGTGCTAGGGTTAGAGTAAAACCTCAACTCGGTTTGACCGTTTACACTAACTCGGTGAGACCGATTTTGGTAATAAGCAAACAGAGAGTTGGTCAAGCAAACTCGGTGGGACCGACTGCATGTCTCTGTAAGACTGAAATAATTGCAATAGGCAACAGAGAGTTTGCAAGCCCATCTCGGTGAGACTGAGATCCCATAGGTGAGGCCAAACTGATTAGGGTTCCTGGTAGTGGCTATGTCAAGTGAACTCGGTGGCGCCGGATAGATCAAATCGGTGGGGCCGAGTTTGACTTTAGGTTTAGGACATATTTGGAATTGAGAAAGTGGTTGAGGGCTTTGGGCATATCACTAAGCCCTTTGAGTAAGTAGACCATTAAGCAACACCTCATCCCCTTTTAATAGTATTGGCTTTTCCTATGTACTCAATGTGATCTTGGATCTCTAAAATAGAAATGAAGAGTCTTGAGCTTTTGCCAATATGTGTCCTTAGCATCTTGAAGGGGTTCCAAATCCTCCTGTCCATGCCACCCCTTTGTTGAACTTTCTGAAATATACTAGTTGAAACTATTAGTCCAATAAGAGATATGTTGACATTATTTACCAAAATCACCCAGGGAGCACTTGTGCTTTCACATAAACCAAAAGGCATACATCTATAAGCATAAGTTCCAAAAGGACAAGTAAAGGTGGCTTTCTCTTGATCAAGTTGTGATCAAGGTATTTGAGAAAAAACCACAATATCCATCAAGAAAGCAAAAGTGTGTGTGCTTTGACAATCTTTCTAACATTTGATCAATGAAAGGCAAATGGAATGATCTTTTCTAGTGGCTTTGTTTAATTTTCTAAAACCAATTACCATTCTATAGCCAGTGTGGAATAATTTCATTTTTATCATTAGGAACAACAATAATACCTCCTTTCATATTAATCCTGCTGCCAGCTGCCAGAAGCTTTAGTATTTCAGTTATTACCACTTCGTTCATCTTAGGATTCAATCATCGTTGATGATCAACGACAGGTTTAGCACCAGGTTTCATATTAATCTTGTGCTGACACAGAGTGGGACTAATTCCCTTAAGATCATCCAGAGTATATCCAATAGCAATATAGCACTACAAAAAAAAGACACATCTGTGAAATTTTGGGCAGAACGAATTTTTTTCTGTCATGCTTATGACACTTCTATGACGATAATTGTGACAAAACCTGGTATCATCATAGATGTGGTGGACTCCTACTTCTATGACAAAAAATCATGACAAAAAATGGCCTTTTCATCCTGGGCGGGCTGGAGACGCAGCTGCATGACATTCTTTGGGCCGTCCATGACGGAAAAAGACCATGGTAGAAGCGAGGGCGAGGAAAATATCAGGGGAGTTCCCGTTTACGGTGGGTGGTCGGGGGTCGAGTGATGCGTGTTTCTCTCATACGGACGCGCGTGTGTGCGAGGCGTTGGGCTCTAACTGAACCCGAGCGATTGCACTAGCTACGTTATTGAACCCGAGCGATCGATCCCTTGCTGTTAACTGAACCCGAGTGATTCCTTCGCTACTCCTGCTAACTGAAGCCGATCGATGCTGCCTCTGGATGAACAGTGAGCGTTGTTGGGGGGTTTGGATGAACAGTTCCCGGTGGGGGAGGGGTGGATGAACAGGACCCCGTGGTGTTGCCACTGGATGAACAGGACCCCGATCGAGCCGGTTGGGGGTGGATGAACATGACCCCGTGGAGGGCTGGTTGAACAGTAGCCGGTGGAGGGCTGGATGAACAGTAGCCCGTGGAGGGGTGGTTGAACAGGACTCCGTGGAGAGGGTTGGTTGAACAGTAGCTGGTGGAGGAGCGCGCGGTGGAGTCTCGATGAACAGGAGCCCGTGGATGACCAGTTGCAGGTGGAGGCTGGAGGAGGTCAAGGGTGGATGAACAGTAGCCCGTGGAGGCAGTCGACGGTGGAGATGAACAGTATCCCGTGGAGTCCCGTTTTGCGGTACGCCACACCCCTCCTGATGAACAGGACCCCCGTTTTGACCGTAGCGCTCCAACACAAGTCCGTTTCCTCCGTTTTGCGGTACGGCACACCCCTCCCGATCAATAGGACCCTGTTTCCACCATAGGAGGTCCGTTTCCTCTGTTCTGCGGTACGCCAGACCCCTCCCGATGAACAGGATCCCGTTTCGACCATGGCTGGTCGAACACAGGACCGTTTCCTCCGTTCTACGGTACGCCAGGCCTCGTTTCCATTGGTTGTTCCGTCCAAGCCGGTTGGCTCCCGATGAACACGATGCATTCCGTTGCCTCCCCATGAACACGAAGACGACGCGGTTTCTCCGTTCTGACCCAGCCATGTACACGAGCCCTGGCCGTACGAATGCGCGAGCAGGCGTTCGAGACCCCGCCCGTATGTACGTACGTGGCCGTATTTACTTTCTTGCACCCTGGCTGCTGTACGTACGTGTACATGCTACGTGTGCGCCTATACTACGACACATGCCCTTCCTCTACTACGACACGTGCCCTTCCTTACACGGCCACTGTTCATCGCTGTAGCCTGCAGACAGACCGATCGTATGTACGTACACGTTTGCGACTAGAATGACAATGCTACGTACGCTTCGACCAGGTGGGTCTCGACTGTCACGCACTTCCTTGCGTGCGAAGATGTGGCCGGTGGGTCCCAGTAGTCAGGGGAAATGTTTTTTTCATGAAATACGATGGCCCGTACGGTGGGTCCCTGCTGTCAGGTGGAGGAATCATTATTTTGCATGCAGTAAGGAGGCATTCCCTTGTGTGCGGCCGTGGACCCAGCTATCAGCCTCTCCACATACGGTCCACGTCCGACGGATGTCGTTCGTTGACCACGACCCGCCTAGAGCACTAGGGCGGTGGACGACGACGAGGCCTAGGAAGGGAACGACATAGAGCCGGGGAAGATTTGGCAGTGGTTGCCCACGTGGTGGGCAGTACGAGGGTTTACTGGTTCGGCAGCCGTCGCTGGAAAATAACAGGAGGTGTGGGTGAGTAGAGGAATGGCCTGGGCAGCAATGGAGTAGTGTGAGGCGGTGCGTCCTGTGCGGCAGCACAGCCGACCACGGGAGCCGGGAGCAGGCAGTCCCACCGGCGCTGGTTTGGGCGGCTGGAGCAAGAAGACCAGAGGTTGAAGAAGCACTATGGCCGTTGGATGGATATTGTACGGTCTCTGCAACCAGAATCGTTTATATTGACTAACTTGACAAAGCCCTTGGTACGCGTCAACTTAGTAAGCCCACAGGTCAGCCTCTGAAACGGTGCGCCCCAGATGTCAGGGGGAGGAATCATTTTTTGGGCGGCTGAAGCTAGAATATCCGAGATTGAAAAAGAAGCACGACATCCGTTGGATGGACATCCAATGGCCACTGCTGCTACAACCGTGTGTTGACTATAAGTTGACAAAGCCTTGCATACGCGTCAACTTACTTTTTTTAAGGGACGCGTCAACTTAGTAGGCCCACAAGTGTGTGGCAGAGAACTTATAGCCCATTTGCGATTGGTAAGAATGTACAACCCATTTTTGAATTCTAATGGAATTTACTACAGCGCATTTACAGTTTGTTAAAAGTACAACCCATTTTATAGCTAGGACAACGACTAATAATTTCAACCAACCGTTCAAAACAGAATTCAATACAATTTTCCACATTTTGACGGGATCCGAAATATTTTTATCCCGAAATTTCTAGTCTGATTAAATACAATTTTAATATAAATTTGTATTACGTAAAAATCCAACGAAACATTGTGCGCGCAACAATTAATGAAATTAAAATTTTCAAAATCCAAAAAAAATTATAAATTAATTACCTGTTTGGTGCATTTTTTATAGTTACTGCCCAGTTTTTATAATTACATCCCGTTTATTATTTCTTAAAGCCCATTTTCTTGTTAAGCCTAATGCATCCCGCCTTGGAAATATTTTTAGCCCAGCAGGGCGGAGAATAACAAGTTGACCTTGCCTGGGTATTCCTCACAAAAAAATTATAGCTGGGCTAGCCATTTTCAGCTTGAATAAATTAATATCTGGGCTGGATATCTGGCCTGGGTGTCAGGACCGGTTTTCCAATAAAACATTTATTGAGAAACCGACCCCTTTAACGGACCAGTATAGAAGAATCCCTCTTACTGGTAGACAAATCCTTGATACAGAAATCCAGAAGTACTAAATATAATACAGGGTTGAGCTGAGGCTGCTCAACAATTTATTACATGCACACCGATATTATACATAAAGGCGGATATGACACAAGGGATATGGTGGCATAACTATTGACTCGCAATAAAAGTTGTGGTGGATAAGTCACAGTGGTGTGGGTGACATGACTCCTAAATCTTACAACTCATCGAGCGCCGGGGTGAGGCTCGATGACTTTTATTCTGGGTAGCAGAAGCGTATATAATACAAGTGACCAATTCCAGGATCGCACGGGACTGACTGGGACTCCTCTAGGCGTCGGACTCGCTATCGAACTCTTCATCCATAAGATCTCCTTCGTCAACATCTGACCAAATCAACAAGCCAGGTGAGTACTATGAAAGTACTCGCAAGACAGTTTGGACATAAGATATAACAAATGCAAACATGATGCACATGAGCAGATTAGTAATGCGCACTCAGATAATAAAATTGCACTGCATGGTAAATAAAAGTAAGTCGGGCGGTAGTCCTCCCGAAATCCCAATGAAATAACTGAAGACCGATCGAGTGTCTGAAGCGACGCCTCGAAAAGGTAAAAATAAATTAACAATGCCGCAGTCGGGCGTCAGGGTGACAACACATAAAGGGCTTATATTGGAATGTAAATGACAGTGCATGCCACAGTCGGACGTCTGGGCGACATCACATAAAGGGCTTATATCAAAAGTAAATAACAAGAGTGCCACAGTCGGACGTCTGAGCGACATCACATAAAGGGCTTATATCAAAAGTAAATAACAAGAGTGCCACAGTCGGACGTCTAAGTGACATCACATAAAGGGCTTATATCAAAAGTAATTAACAAGGGTGCCACAGTCGGACGTCTGAGCGACATCACATAAAGGGCTTATATCAAAAGTAAACAACAAGAGTGCCACCGTCGGACATCTGAGCGACATCACATAAAGGGCTTATATTTCATTGTTCAAATTCAAGTAGCTCATGAATTTAATTCATCTCAAGGAAATGCTCATGTACGTAATAATAAACTGGTTAGTCCATCCACAGGAATAACATTCAACCTGGTTTATCACTCATGTTTGTTCACCGGGGATTTTTACTGAGACTGACACAGACACTGACGCTGAGACTGATATGGATACTATCGTGGAATTGTCACGGCAGATGTCCTCGAGCTAGGACTTAGTCATGGAGCCATCGCAACTAGGAAGCTTAAAGGGGTTAAGCGGGACAAGGAATACGAGGGTTATACTGGTTCGGCCCCTTACGGTGAAGGTAAAAGCCTACGTCCAGTTGAGGTGGTATTGATTAGGTTTTCGATGAGCAGGGAGCTTGATTGCTATGCCTGGCTCTCGAAGAGATCTTACTTGTCCCTAAACCGCCGCCGGGTCGTCCCTTTATATAGAGAGGTTGACGCCCAGCAGCTCTCAGAGTCCCGGCCGGCTCATAAGAGTGTCTGGCTCGGACTCTCAACTATTCTTGCCTTACACTACAAGTTCTACCATAATAACGGTTGTAACTACGAGCCTTAAGCCATTGCCGGGTCTTAAGCCCATCTTTTGCCCACCGTCTTCAAGCCTGATGCCAGGCTTCAGGTGATGACCATTACGAGTAACCCGGCCCCTCTAGGCGGGTGACTCTCAGGTTTATAGGCC
The DNA here is from genome assembly GCF_002575655.3 of Aegilops tauschii subsp. strangulata. Classification (NCBI taxonomy): domain Eukaryota; kingdom Viridiplantae; phylum Streptophyta; class Magnoliopsida; order Poales; family Poaceae; genus Aegilops; species Aegilops tauschii. Next base: position 315,858,383 of record NC_053037.3, on the reverse strand, counting down.
CCAGATTGATTTGAGCCAGCTCATGTCAATCTTCAATCCTTTCGACAGAAAATCTCCGGCTTACAATTGTGTGAAGGCTATAACCCGGCGTGACATCATCTTCTGGATTCCGGGTAATCCGCCATGACGTCATCTTCGATTAAGCCCATTTTTTACTCTACAATATCCGCAATGGATCTTATCTTTAACTGCCGTCCCGAAATCGAGGCGTTTTTATTGCGAGATAACCACGTCGTGGCCTCCTCGTTTCTCGCGCCCACTCATGAGCCTCGCCTTATAAATAGCCCGGCCCACCAGCCTCTGGTAACTCGTCACCTCCGTCTTCTTCCTCCTGTCGCCACTGCGTTGCCGCTCGAGCTCCACTGCCGCCGCCGCCGCGGGTCTCCGAGTCTTCCTCGCCTCCGGCCGCTGCATCAACCTGACGTGACCAGATAAACTGCGGCGACCTCCGCACCTTTCCAGCACCTGTAAGTCTTTGCTACCCCGTAGAACAGATCTGCAGTAGGGTTTCTTCCTGTTCTTCCCGTGTTCATCCCCATTCCTCGCGAGTCCTCGGTAGATTTCATTTTTACCACCTTTCTTGATCTTAGACTGTATAGAACTGTTGCGGTAGTTGTTTCACGCCCGTTTCTGATGTTCATAGATCCCTTCTTACTGCATAAAGGCTCCGTTCAAACTTATGAACTTCCTCTGCATCTGTTTTAGGTCTAGAAACTTTTCCTTTTAGTCGACCATTTTGATCCAAATTAGTTACTGCGATGTGTGAAACCTGTTTTCACCACACTTAGTAAAAAAACTGCATCTGTTGAGTCATGGCAGCTTACATTCCCGGCTCAAAGAAGCCACGCGCCGTAAAATCTTCTAGCTCATTTATGATAAAGCTGCAGACAATTGAATTACTCTCAATGCCTCCAGCGGCTTAGATAACCCGATGCACTTAGCTATATGTCATTAGGCCCCTTCATAAGCCACCATTTTAAACATTGAACTGTAAACTGCCTCCGGCTTATAATTGAGCCGGGCGTTTCTTTTTATCATAGGTTTCGACTTTCACCATGCCTCCCAAAGCTCCCAAAGCACCCATCACGTGCAACTGGATGAGGTCCAACGTTACCGACGAAACCTTAGCGGACTTTGTGAAGACGGGTTACCTACCCAAGAAAGATGTCATGTCTTACCGCGCCCCTGACCCGTCAGAGGAGAGACCAGAGCCAAGGGACGGGGAGGTGGTAATATTTGCGGATCACATGAGTTCAAAGTTCTCTAGAGATGTGCTGAATTTCTTTGATCTGCGGCCACAAGACATAGGACCCAATTCCGTGTCAAACATATGCAACTTCCAAGTTTTCTGCGAAGTCTACCTTGGAGAAGAGCCCAGCCTTCTGCTCTTTAGAGAGCTATTCTATTTGAACCGCCAGAACGAGTGCGCCAACGGACCAAGCCTGGAACTTGGTGGAATCTCCATTCAACGCCGGAGAGACTGCCTTTTTCCTTACGCCGAGCCGCCAAGCCACCCAAAGGACTGGAACCAGACGTGGTTCTACTGCCAGGACACTTCGCCGGCTGACGAGAGCCCGCTGCCCGGCTTTCGTCCCTCGCGTCTGGAACCAACTCACGCTCTGTCAGACAAGCTATCTCAGGCGGAGTGCCAAGCTCTGATCCCCACCATCAACAAAATCAAGGCTCTCCTGGGAAATGGCCTCAATGGCATTGATCTGGTCTGGGTCTGGATTTCGTGGCGGGTGATCCCCTTGAGCCGCCGCCCCGGCTTAATGTGCGATTACACAGGCCGGAAAGATGACCCCCTACGACACAGCCGCAATGATCTTCCTGAAGACGTTGCTGAAGACATGACCAAGGCCCTCTTGAATGATAGCTTGGCAGACTGCGGGAAGACCGGCTTAAGCCCCTTCTGCAAGACCAACCCGGCCCCAGCGGTAAGCCGCTGATCTGAACATCTTATTTTCTCCTTTAGATAGTTTTCATCTGAACCTTAAGAAATCTTCATTGTATTTTTCAGGCTGATGATAAATTCTGGAAGGTCAAGTATGACCATGAGGCGGCCAAGAAGGCCAGGAAGGCTAAGAAAGCCGCCAAGAGAGCCGCTCCCCGCAAAATGGGAAGCAGGCCTACTGCCTCAGAGCTGCTTCAGCTAAGTGACAGCTCCGAGTCAGAGGTAACCACTGAACCTGTAGACTCTTGTTGTATTTCTTGTTTATTTCTGTCCATCTTATCAATATTGTTCATCAGCAGGATGACACCGGAGCAAGTAACCCGGTGATTGAAGAAGTAATGACACTTTTCTCTGACTCGGAGCCCTTGCCAAGGCTGAAAGTCCGAAGAGTAACCCGGAAAGTAAGATTTTCACATCCTTTAGCTTATCAAGATCCTCAATTTCTTTTGAAGCAACAGATTCATGAGAGCCGGCGGCACACCCGGACCAACAAGGATGCTGACCTCTGCTCCGACTTACCTGAGGCATCAAGGAAACGCCGGACCGAGGTTATCTCCAACTTATATCCTTTTCATCCTTTGGCGGGTGTTATACGTCAACCGCTCAATTCTTCTGATTCGAATTATCAGGAAACTTCACCCTCCTCTGGCGACTCTATGCAATCGAACCTGCCGGCTTTCAAGACCGTACCCGAGTAATGATGATTATCTCTTGTTGTGCTTATCTTTACTCATCCCTTTGTAGTAACTTTTTGTCCTTTCAGCGCTCAAGCAAAGCTCAGTAAAAGAGCAAAGAAGAATAAGCCGGTCGACAAGCCGGTCGTGACTGAGCCGGAGGTTTCAGCTCAAGAGCCGCCAGTTGCCTGTTCTCCTGAAGCCACCGCTCCAACCGACAAGCCAATCGCCAAGACTTCTGCTAATCCGGAGACCTCAAGCCCGGCTCAGCCGGCCGATGACCCGGACGTGGTAATCACCCGGACGGAGTTTGTTGAGCCGGGGAGACCCACTGCGCTGGCCAAGTGCTCCGCCAAGGAAGAGTTGCTAGAGCGCCGCCGGGCCAATCTGGACCTCACCAACTATGCTAACTTGAGCATCGGAGAGATCGTCTCCGGCTACGTCAGCCAGGTGCACAAGAGCCAGGATTTGGAGATCGACATGGTGAATCAGATACAACAGAAGTCCGAGGTACCACTCTATTGCTTACTGCATAGTTATCTTTACCGTACTCTAGCCCCCAAGTCTACTACTTATGATAGAATATGTTGTAGACTTATCTTCCGGCTTACTCTCATGAACCGGTAATTTTGTAGACAGAAACTTTCAACATGCATTAGCCCCCAAGTGCCAAGTGTCTTTGCTTGAAAAGTGCTTGGGACTTTAAAGTTGCATAATAACTGTTCATACTATAACCCGGAAATTGTGCAGGCCACTTGCAAGAAGTTTGAGGCTGATATCTCTGATTTGAAGAGCCGCCTGAAGACTCAGGAAACTGAGACCCGGAAGGCCAACGCCAAATTTGAGTCCAGTATTGCGGCTCAAGAAAAGTTGAAGAAGACCTTTGAAGCTGAAAGGAGGACTTGGGCCGAAGAGAAGGCTACTCTGGTGAGCCGGGCCGAACAGGCGGAGAAAGCTCTGATGGAGAGAACCGCCGAACTCTCCGGCTTAAAGCGCCACGTGTCACAGATGGTCGCCGCAATCTTCGGTAAGTCATTCCACCGGCTTTCGTCAAGTTTATAATCTTTATGTCTCGCAACTCCCATCATTACCAGCGGCTTATCTTACTTTGTTAAACAGGTCCAAGAAGCGCCAACCTCAACCAAAATGTGCTGACCAAGTTGAAGGCCGTGTACACTCTGGTGGAGCAACTCTACACCGGGTCACAGCGCGCCCTAGCCGTGGTGGCCCTATCCAATGAGGTTCCGACTCACCTGGCGGAAGTTCTTCGCTGGCTTGCCGTTCTTCCTCAGCGTGTCCAAGAGCTGCGATGGGCCTCTGCAAGAGCCGGAGCCATAGCTGCTCTGAGCCGGGCCAAGGCTTTCCTTCCAGAGCTAGACCCGGCGGACATTGCACTTGGCTACCCCAGCTTGAAGGAATACGGCACTCCTTTCGACCAAAGGACTTTGCTGCCTGTGTGAAGATCGTGCGCCCGGTGGCCACCCTGATTGGGAATGACACTGATCTGACAAAGTACCAGCCGGGCTACGATGCAGAGAATCAGAGGATCCCTACTCCGCGTTACGAAGCCGTCAGCTTGGTCCCGCCGACTCGTAAGCACACTTTTGCCCCAGACATTAACCCGGCCGGGTTAATTGACGAGGAGGCTCAATTCGAAGCTTTGAGCGTCATTGACTGGAAATCGTCAACCTTCCAGGTCATGGGAACAGCCGGAGGAGCGGAGAGGGATGAGCCGGAAGCTTCAACCCGACAAGCATCTTAACTTGTAGGCGGCTCATGACTACATCTGAAAACAATGCCTCATCTTTTGGACTCTGGGAGTCTTGTAATAGAGTAGGATCAACATTTAACCTTGTCATGCCATCATGCACATGCTGAATGCTTAATTCCATTGAAGTTGCTTCCTTATACTCCTCCGGGTCATAATTGATCATTCATCTTCCTTAAGCTCAAATAGTTCTCTTTAACTATCCTGCATAGAAGAACAAATCACAAGTCTCTAGGCGGCTTACCGCACTGAGAATCATAGTCTGACACATATAACCCGGAATATAAATCTAAGTCAGGAAAGACTGGTCCTCAATTATGTCCTTGATATAACCGTAATAACACACTTACAGGCCTTCAAGTACACTTCCGGTTTATATAACCCGGATAATAAGGTTGGTACCTCAACTCCGGTTTACCAGTCTTGATAATGCTGATTGTGTGATTAACACTGTGAATCAAAGTTAAGCCGGCAGAGTGAGAACCGCCATGCGCACTATTGAAACAATCAGAAGAACTCGTTGCAAATTAGAAAAAGCTTAGGGGCTTCCGGTTCGAATACGACCAGAGACCCGTCCCAAAGGGGTTATGCTAAGATTCGAATGCGATCATATAGCCCCCAGTGGGTTTGGCGATGCCGATCAAGAGGGTACCGACAGCTATGTTCTCTTTGGTTCGAATACGACCCATGTTTGAACAGGAAGCCCCCAAATGACCTTAAAAGTTGTGTAACGACGCTGATTCGAATACGATCCACGTCGGTTCCCAAAGGGGGTTGAGCTATGATTCAAATATGATCAAAGAAAGCTCCCCAATGAGCTCGGCACTTTGCCAATCAAATGGGTATCGACAACTATGTTCTCTTTGGTTCGAATACGACCTATGTTTGAACAGGAAGCCCCCAAGTGATTATACTGCGTACGGCTAGATTCGAATACGATCATAAGCCGGATCCTCCTTCAAGTTATCATGTGATCTTGTAATGGAAACAATACGTTCACCTTTGGAGGAGAAAAAGGACAGAGGTCCTGCTTTATTGCTTATCATAATATATACATGGCTTATAGAAATATGTACATCATGAGAGCCGGCGGCTCAAGTGTAATAAGGCCGAAGCTGAGCTATGTTCCACGGCCGACGGGTCTCCTCCTCCGACTTGCGTGAATCTTTGTGCTCCCGAATGTCAATAAGGTAATATGACCTGTTATGCAAGTTCTTGCTGACCACAAAGGGTCCTTCCCAAGGTGGGGATAGTTTGTGCGCATCTGTTTGATCTTGGATGAGCCGGAGCACCAGATCACCTTCCTGGAAGACCCGGGATTTAACCCGGCGACTGTGATAACGGCGCAGGTCTTGTTGGTAAATTGCTGAGCGAGCTGCTGCCACATCACGCTGTTCGTCCAACAAGTCAAGAGCATCTTGGCGCGCCTGTTCATTATCCGCCTCAACATAAGCCGCCACTCGAGGCGAGTCATGACGGATGTCACTGGGGAGGACTGCTTCCGCTCCATAAACCATGAAGAAAGGTATGAAACCCGTAGACCTGTTAGGAGTAGTATTGATGCTCCATAACACGGAGGGTAACTCCTCCACCATCAACCCGGCGTCCGTTGCAAAGGGACCAAAAGCCGGGGCTTGATGTCTTTCAGAATCTCCTGATTAGCTCTCTCAGCCTGGCCATTGTATTGAGGGTGAGCCACTGATGAAACATTAAGTCGAATATGCTCTCGTTGACAAAACTCCTCCATGGCGCCCTTGGACAGATTGGTACCGTTGTCAGTTATAATGCTGTGTGGAAAGCCAAAGCGAAAAATCACCCTTTTCATGAACTGAACCGCCGTGGCTGCGTCACACTTGCTAACGGGCTCTGCCTCAACCCACTTTGTGAACTTGTCAACTGCCACCAAGAGGTGGGTCTTCTTGTCCTTGGACCTTTTAAAAGGCCCAACCATATCAAGCCCCCAGACCGCAAATGGCCAAGTGATTGGTATCATCCTCAGCTCCTGAGCCGGCACATGAGCCCGTTGCGAGAACCTCTGGCAACCATCAAATTTACTGACCAAGTCCTCCGCATCAGCGTGAGCCGTCAGCCAATAAACACCATGACGAAAAGCCTTGGCCACAAGGGATTTTGAGCCGACATGATGGCCACAATCCCCTTTGTGAATCTCACGCAAGATTTCTTGACCTTCCTCAGGGGAGACACAGCGCTGGAACGCTCCTGTAACACTGCGGCGATGCAGCTCACCATTGATAACAACCATTGACTTAGACCACCGGGTTATTTGTCTGGCCAAAGTTTCATCCTCAGGCAAATCTCCCCGGGTCATGTAAGCCAGATAGAGCACTGTCCAGTCCGGGATGATGTGGAGAGCCGCCACCAATTGTGCCTCCGGGTCAGGGACAGCCAAGTCTTCCTCTGTAGGCAACTTAACAGAAGGGTTATGCAAGACGTCCAGGAAAGTATTAGGCGGCACCGGTTTTCGCTGAGAGCCCAGCCGGCTTAAAGCATCAGCCGCCTCGTTCTTCCTGCGATCGATGTGCTCTACTTGGTAACCCTCAAAGTGCCCAGCAATGGCATCAACTTCACGGCGATAAGCCGCCATGAGAGGGTCCTTGGAGTCCCACTTGCCTGATACTTGTTGAGCCACCAAGTCTGAGTCGCCGAAGCACCTTACCCGGCTCAAGCTCATCTCCTTAGCCATCCGAAGACCATGGAGCAAGGCCTCATACTCAGCCGCATTGTTAGTGCAAGGAAACATCAACCGTAGCACATAATGAAACTTGTCACCTTTAGGGGAAGCCAATACAACTCCAGCCCCCGAGCCCTTCAACTGCCTGGACCCATCGAAGTGAATAGTCCAATATGTATTATCTGGCTTTTCCTCGGGCACTTGTAGCTCTGTCCAATCATTGATGAAATCCACTAAAGCTTGAGATTTAACAGCAGTGCGTGGTACGTATTTTAGACCATGAGGCCCGAGCTCTATAGCCCACTTAGCCACTCTTCCTGTAGCTTCTCTGTTCTGGATAATATCTCCAAGGGGAGCAGAACTAACCACAGTGATAGGGTGACCCTGGAAGTAATGCTTAAGCTTCCGGCTCGCCATGAACACACCATAAACAAGCTTCTGCCAATGTGGATACCGCTGTTTGGACTCGATGAGCACTTCACTGACGTAATAAACTGGCCGCTGAACCGGATGCTCCTTGCCCTCTTCCTTGCGCTCCACCACCACAGCCACACTGACGGCCCGTGTGTTAGCAGCTACATACAGCAATAAAGGCTCCTTGTCAACCGGAGCAGCAAGGACAGGGGGCTCGGCCAGCTGTCTCTTCAAATCCTCAAAAGCAGTATTAGCAGCATCATTCCAGACAAAGTTATCAGTTTTCTTCATCAACTGGTACAATGGCATGGCCTTCTCACCCAAACGGCTTATAAACCGGCTTAAAGCAGCGATACGACCCGCCAGGCGCTGGATGTCGTTTATACACACCGGCTTAGCCAGAGAGGTGATTGCCTTGATCTTCTCCGGGTTAGCTTCGATGCCTCTGTTAGGAACCAAGAAACCCAAGAGCTTGCCTGCAGGAACACCAAAAACACACTTGGCCGGGTTAAGCATCATCATGTAGACCCGGAGATTATCAAAGGTTTCCCTCAGGTCATCTATCAAGGTTTCCTTCTCCCTGGACTTAACCACAATATCATCCACATAGGCATGAACATTGCGCCCAATCTGGTTATGAAGACAGTTCTGCACGCAACGCTGATAAGTCGCCTGTGCACTCTTGAGTCCAAAAGGCATAGACACATAGCAGAAGGCTCCAAAGGGAGTGATGAACGCCGTCTTCTCCTGGTCCTTAACTGCCATTTTGATCTGATGGTATCCAGAGTAAGCATCAAAGAAACTTAAGCGCTCACAACCCGCCGTAGCATCAATGATTTGACCAATACGGGGAAGAGCAAAAGGATCAGCCGGACATGCCTTGTTTAAGTCCGTGTAATCCACACACATCCGCCAAGTGCCATTCTTCTCGAGCACGAGAACCGGGTTAGCTAACCACTCTGGGTGAAATACTTCAACAATAAACCCGGTGGTATTGGCACATACTGAGGCGGGGCAGTGTTCACCCGGGGAGGCCCCATCACTTGTGGCTGAACAGGGGTCCCGGACCCGGGCACTATGACCCCCAGCGGGTTACTAGACCCTGCACCTGGCGTGTTGAAGAGGTTTCGAGGATCGTAGACCGGAGGGAGTCGAGATTGGGCCTTTTGATGCCTCCTTCTCATGACCTCATTGGACGCGTTCTGATCCATCGTGAGTCGGAAGGACTGCACCTGAATCAGCTAAGTCTGGGCGTCGAGAGCCGCCCTCTCCGCAGCCATCCTGATCCCTTCCGCTGCCAGATCCTCCTTGGCTTTCACTAGATCCAACTTTAACTGCGCCACCTCCGCGTCATGCTGAGCTTGATCCGCCGGGTCAACCGTGGCGGTCAACAGGGCTGTCATCTTGTCCGTGAGATCCATCAGCACCTGAGCCGGCGAAGGTACCGGGTTTCCTGACCCCGCGGCAGGGTTCTGAACAGGCTGGGCACCGGCCATGAAGATTCCAACCCGGCTCGGCGGCTCAAACGGGCCCGGAATACTATCACCATCGGAACAACCCATGAGCCTGCCATCTTGAAGTTGATACAACGAGTTTGACTCGTCTATGGACGACTCGCCATCAGAGCCGGCGGCCGTCTCATCACCAGATCCAGACCCTACAGAGAGTCCTTCATGGATACATCCCACAAAAACATGCTTCAAGGCAGGTAGGGCCCGGGCGGGTCGTGCGCGCTGAGCCGTCCCGACGAGATCGGCGCAGAGATCCGGCTCAGGGCCCGGCTCACCAATCTTGCCGATGAAAACATGAATTCCGCCGAAGGGGACCCGGTACCCGTACTCAATTGAGCCGGCGTCGGGGCCCCAGTTTGCATCGTCGATGTAGAGCTTGCCGCGGCGACTCTTGGTCATCCGGCCCACAGCGTATCCCTTGAGCCCTTCGAAGCTGCCCTTCAAGAACTCAAATCCACCGTGCGCTGGTCCCACGGTGGGCGCAACCTGTCGTGGAATTGTCACGGCAGATGTCCTCGAGCTAGGACTTAGTCGTGGAGCCATCGCAACTAGGAAGCTTAAAGGGGTTAAGCGGGACAAGGAATACGAGGGTTATACTGGTTCAGCCCCTTACGGTGAAGGTAAAAGCCTACGTCCAGTTGAGGTGGTATTGATTAGGGTTTCGATGAGCAGGGAGCTTGATTGCTATGCCTGGCTCTCGAAGAGATCTTACTTGTCCCTAAACCGCCGCCGGGTCGTCCCTTTATATAGAGAGGTTGACGCCCAGCAGCTCTCAGAGTCCCGGCCGGCTCATAAGAGTGTCCGGCTCGGACTCTCAACTATTCTTGCCTTACACTACAAGTTCTACCATAATAACGGTTGTAACTACGGGCCTTAAGCCATTGCCGGGTCTTAAGCCCATCTTTGGCCCACCGTCTTCAAGCCTGATGCCAGGCTTCAGGTGATGACCATTACGAGTAACCCGGCCCCTCAGGGCGGGTGACTCTCAGGTTTATATCCTCAACAGATACTGATATGAATATGTTGACCAAGGTCCTTGACCATGGACACGATTACTCGGAAAGTTTTGACTCTGCAGAGTTTGTACTTTTAACCACAGCCAACGGATTTCAGTAGTCACAAAGGACTAGTTCCATTTACGGTATTTTAGGAGAAACACATCTAACTAGTACACACCCATTCCACATTCCACTGCCAGGCATCACCCTAGGCAACGTTCAAGAAAAACCTTGAGACGGGGAGGCTACAACCTCGCGTAGCACGGGATCAAATTTATATCGCGAGCTCTAAGGGGTGCCCCCCTCTCGGTCCCAACCGGAAACACCCATGCCCCCTGACCGAATGACTGGCTTTAATCCAGGGCCATGGAACCCTCATCAGGACCCCTCTATTTGGTGTGTACAAGGAAAGAGGTTTGCAACTTACTAAACCGTATTCTTTGCAGAAAACATGTGGCAGCACGAAAAGGGAACGCACGGTAACGTGGCTCGGTCCACGTTAACGCCGGAGTTTGACGGTTGACATAAGACTGGCATGCTTCAACAATACCATCTTACCACCTTTCATGTCACCACATGCTTAGGTTATCTCCCATCAAAAGATCGCATCAAGTTTCGAAGCATACTGGTATTTGCCTTGCATGCAATATAACACTCCCTGATGCTCATGTAAACATGCCATGCACTACTGTTCAAGCAAACATGCAAAACACTCATCATATCAAAGGTTCAAACATGCTTGCTTGGTTCCGAGTAGTCGGAGTCTAGCTCGGCGAAGTTCGCGGCTCCGTCACCTCCTCCAGTATCTACGGTATAAAGAAACCGCATACTAACGTAAATACCGTGTGTGTATAAAAGTTATTCCAAAATATTTTCAAATAAATACTATAAAAAACTAGACAAAAATATAAGACTGACAGAAAAAGAATCAACCAAAAAGCATCTTTTGTTTAAAAGATATAAGGGTTTTAGTCCAAGGACTAATCTATGATGAAACAGAAAAGACCCAGGGGTTAGTTTATAAAAATAGAAAACGTTTCGGCTAGAAATACGCCAACCCAGAAGGAAAACGCACTTTGCCTGAAGGCGCTTTCAGAAAACGGTTCGAATAAGAAAGAGAGAGGCTGACGGGGGGTCCCACCCGTCAGGTTCAAACTTCGAACGGAGCTCGCCGGCGCCCGAGGGCTGCGGTGGTCGCCGGCGTTGATCCACGGCGAGGTAGGGGGATCGGAGGGTACCTATGGGTTCAGGGTGTCCTTCCGCGTCGGTGGGTGGTGGACTTGGCCGTCGGCGAGCACCACGTCGACGGCGGCCTTAACTCGGGCGGACGGTGGTTCGGGCGAGGATGATACTTTTCGACGGGAGCTGCAATCTTCAAATTAAGGCGTGGGTTAGAGAAGAGGATGCACTAGAAGGCTACTGGCATGGGTTGAGAGGCAGAGGTGGTCTCACCAGAGCGAATCGTGCCGGGGCCCGAGGTGGGTCGGGGCGGCCGGAGTCGGGGAAGAAGACCTCCTCGAGGTCTTCCCAGTAGCTGGGCGTGGTTCTCGCGAGGTGGAGTGATGGTGCTTGGTCGAGATCGAGCCCGGGGCCTCCTTTTATAGTCGATCCGAGGCTGTTGCCATGAACGGGATACGCCGGCGGGTGATTACGGCAAGGCAGGGGTCGGGCAGGAGGTTTAGGTGATTGGGCATCATCGTGATGGTCCACTGGTACCGTTTCTCAGCTAAATCCCGGTCGGACTTGGGCGATACTCCGGCCCTCGACGGAACGGCCTCACGGGCACGTCGGCGGCGGGGAGCGCGCTCCGTGCGTTCCAGTTCACGACGATGGCTCTGCAGCACGCACAGGGAAGGGGACGGCCACGCGGAGGCTTCGGGTGGTTTGGGCGGTGCTGGACGGCGCCGTCCCTCGCTGCGCCTCTCTGGCAGCCGCAGCGAGTGCTGCTGCCGCCGCTCACTGGGGCGATGCTCCCCTGCCAGCTCACCGCCGATGCCCGCAACTGTCCAGGCGACCGTGCAGCACGGTGGATAAGAAGGAGGAACAGGGAGCAATGCGCCACTGCAGTTACTGGCGAGATCGACGTGAGGTTCTGAAGAAAACGACACTAACTACTGAAACTGTTCTCTGAAACTCTAAACTTGACAGTAACAGTGCATGCCAGGTGTTCGACGATATGTTTTGGGCACGAGGAAAATTTTTCTGGAGCTGGGACTTGGTGAGGTGACCTCTTGATGCATCTAGAGGCTGCCTGATTTTTCTCAGATTTTTAGGAGAAGAAAACAAATGAATTTCATCAAAAATGACAAATTTGGTCCAGACTTTCAGCAAGCAAATTTTGAACAGTGGACCAGTGGATCTTCATGGATCTTGGTTAAGGTTTCTAAGGACTAGCCAGGGAAACTTGTTTGGAATCAAAACTCAAAGGAATTCTAGTGGTTCCTTTGTAAATCTCTAGGGGCCAAAATAGGAGACAGAAAAGATTTTTGATTAAAAATAAATGGGAATAAATTCAAGGGGGAGTTAAACTTGCTGGATTTGAAGTTTGACTTGACACACAGTGGGAAGATGGCCTTTGGGAGGGGGATTTCAACTTAGGTCATGCCAAGAGATAATTTTTGAAAGGGGAAGGATCACTCCATAAGCCATAGGGTTATTTTTAAAAGAAAAGATTTTCAAAAACTTTCCCAAAGGAAAACATTTGTGTTGAGTCAACACAAGATGAAAAACCCTCAAGACCAAGGATCAAGTTTTGGATGAACCCAAAGAAAATACTTGTCATAAAAGAAATTTTTTGAGAAGGAGAGTCCTTTAGAAAAAAAAAATTAAATAACCTCCTTCAAATCAAATAAAGAATTTGATAAAACCAAATTCATTTTTTGGGGTGTTACAACACCTACCCCCTTAGGAAAAATCTCGTCCCCGAGATTTCAGCTGATTCTCAAATAGATGTGGGTACTCTGCCAGAAGAAAAGCCTCTCTTTCCCACGTTGCTTCGTCCTCGGTGTGATTGCTCCACTGAACCTTGAAAAATTTAATTGTTTTCTGACGGGTCCTCCTCTCGGACTCCTCCAATATTTTTATTGGCCGCTCTCTGTAGGTGAGGTCTGGTTGCATGTCAATGCTCTCATGAGATACATGCTTTTCCGGGCTGCTCACACATTTCCTCAACTGTGAGACGTGGAACACGTCGTAGACGTCTGACAGCTCTTTGGGTAGGTCTAGCTGGTAGGCTACTGTGCCTCTTCGTGTAACCACACAGAAGGGTCCAATAAATCTTGGGGCTAGCTTTCCTTTAATTTTGAACCGTTGCAGGCCCCTCATAGGAGACACTCGTCGGTACACATATTCACCGGGTTCAAAACTGACCTTACGATGTTTTCGATCGTAATAGCTCTTTTGTTGGATTTGAGTTGTCTTGAGTCGGGACCTGATTTGTCTAACTTTCTCCTCGGCTTCCTTGAGCATGCCTGGGCCGAAGATACGACTGTCACCTGTTTCTGACCAATTTAATGGGGTACGACATCTTCGTCCGTACAATGCTTCAAAAGGTGCCATTTGTAGACTGGCTTGGTAACTGTTGTTGTATGCGAACTCGGCATATGGCAAGCTTTCCTCCCAACTGGTTCCATAGGTGAGAACACAGGCTCTCAGCATGTCCTCTAGGATTTGGCTCACGCGTTCAGTTTGTCCATCAGTCTGAGGGTGGTACACTGTACTGAATGCTAGTTGAGTTCCCAGAGCTTGTTGTAAATGATCCCAAAATCTAGAGACGAATTGAGTGCCCCGGTCGGATATTATGGTCTTTGGGACTCCATGCAGACAAACTATACGGGAGAGGTAAAGCTTAGCAAGCTTCTGAGTGGAGTAGGTTGTCTTTACGGGAATGAAATGGGCTACCTTGGTTAGTCTATCTGTGATGACCCATATGGCATCATTTCCGTGTTGTGACCGAGGTAGTCCGACGATAAAATCCATTCCAATTTCGTCCCATTTCCACTCAGGTATCCTGTTTGGCTGTAGCAGCCCCGCTGGTTTTTGGTGCTCGGCTTTAATGCGCTGACACGAATCACAACATGCAACGAATGTGGCTATATCCCTCTTCATACCGTGCCACCAAAATCTTTCCTGAATGTCCTTATACATTTTGGTTCCTCCAGGGTGGATTGAATATGGGGCGGTGTGGCATTCGGTTAGAATTTGTTGTTTTAGGCCCTCTATGTTTGGTACGCAAAGTCTGCCCTCGTACCATAATATTCCCTCATCGTCTATGATGAATTCTGAAGCTTTGCCCAGGCTCACTTTTCTCTTTATACCTTCAATGCTGGGATGTCCATGCTGAGCTTTCTTAATCTGTTCCATTAGGGTGGGCTGTATTTCCAAATTTGACACGTTGCCCTCAGTGACCATCACCAAGTTGAGTTTGGTGAACTCCTGCCGAATTTCTGGCCTCAAGTTCTGTAGACTGTCGTTGCCCGAGCTGGGGTTCCGACTAAGAGCATCTGCCACTACATTCGCTTTTCCTGGATGGTAGTGAATGCCGACATCATAATCCTTGACTAATTACAACCAGCGTCGTTGCCGTAAATTGAGTTCTGGTTGCGTGAAAATATATTTAAGGCTTTTATGATCCGTATATATTTCACAACGATTCCCCAGCAAAAAGTGCCACCACTCTTTGAGTGCATGGATGACTGCTGCCAACTCCAAGTCATGAGTAGGATAATTTTCTTCATGCTTTCGTAGTTGCCTGGAAGCATATGCGACAACTTTTCCGTCTTGCATCAATACGCACCCTAGGCCCTTCCGGGATGGTCACAATACACTTCAAAACTTTTGTGTATGTCTGGCACAACCAAAACTGGTGCTGTTGTTAATTTCCTTTTGAGTTCTTGGAAGCTTTTCTCGCACGCTTCAGTCCATACAAATTTCTTATCCTTCTTGAGTAACTGTGTCATTGGTTTTGCTATGGTGGAGAATCCCTCAATAAACCTTCGGTAATATCCAGCCATTCCTAGGAAACTTCGTACATCTGTTACGTTGGCTGGTGGTTTCCAGCCAAGTACGGCCTTGACTTTTTCTGGGTCTACGGCAACACCTTCTTGGGTCAATACATGGCCTAGAAAACCAACCTGTCTTAACCAAAATTCACACTTGCTGAATTTGGCGTATAATTGATGTTTCCTTAATTTTCCAGTACAATTCTGAGATGTTCAGCATGTTCTTCCGGTGTCTTTGAGTATACCAGAATATCATCAATGAACACCACAACAAATTTGTCCATAAATTTCATAAACACTTTGTTCATGAGGTGGACAAAATATGCGGGGGCGTTTGTCAGTCCAAACGGCATTACTGTAAATTCATACAATCCATATCTGGAGGTAAATGCTGTCTTAGGGATATCTTCTGTTCGTACCTTTAATTGATGATACCCCGATCTTAAATCAATTTTCGAGAAAACCTTGGCTTGTGCGAGCTGGTCAAATAAATCATTTATCCGTGGCATCGGATATTTGTTTTTGATGGTGACCATGTTGAGTGCTCGATAGTCTATACATAATCTCAGTGTCCCATCCTTTTTCTTGGCAAATAATACTGGTGAACCCCAAGGTGAGGAGCTGGCTCGTATAAATCCTTTGTCCAGTAATTCTTTTATTTGCTTCTTTAATTCTACCAACTCGGAGGGTGCCATTCTATAAGGTTTCTTGTAAATGGGGGTGGTGCCAGGTGCTAGTTCAATGCTGAACTCTATTTCCCGGTCTGGTGGCATGCCTGGTAGTTCTTCGGGAAATACGTCAGGAAACTCACACACCACTGGAACTTTTCTTAACTCTGAAATGTCCACCTTGTTCAACTTTGGTTGCCGTGACCTTGGTCTTTCTTGAGCTGCAACTTTTATTGTCTTGCCGTGATGATGAGTGAGAATTACAGTCCGATTGAAGCAGTCGATAAATCCCTTGTTGGTGGTAAACCAGTCCATTCCTAGGATAACTCCAGTCCTTTATTTTCCAACACGATGAGATTCGCCCGAAACTTTAGTCTTTCAAACTCAATAATCACACTTTGGCAGTAACTCTGAGTGATTTACTTATTCCCGGGGGACTTGATGATCATGGACTTTTCCAAAGGAAGTATCGGAAAACCATGTTGCAAAACAAAACTCTTCGAAATGAACGAGTGAGAAGCTCCAGAATCAAACAAAACCGTGGCAGGTATTGTGTTGATAGGGAACGTACCGAGCACGATATCTGGGGCATTCTGTGCTTCCTCCTTGGTCACATGGTTCAGGTGACCCTTCTTGTGATTGTTATTGGGGTTGAAGTTGTTACGCTTGGGGGCTGGATTATTCCCACCATGGTTCGGCTTGGGGGCCGAGTTCCTTGGTTTTGGGCATTGTTTGGCATAGTGTCCTTCCTCTCCACAAGCATAGCAAGTAACACCTGGGCGATACATAAAGTCCTTGTCCCTTGCATGAAAATGTTTGATTGGGCTTGGAACATTGGTCGTGGATTTGTTTGCTCCATTTCTTTGAAAATCAGTCTTGCTCCGGTTGTTGCGAGCATGAGTCGTCTTGTCCCTTTTGCGCTTGCGAATATCCTCCAGGCTGCGGCGCTCATTCTCCAATGTAATAGCCTTGTCAACTAGTGTTTTGAAATCTGGAAAGGTGTGTACGACCAGCTGGCATTTAAGTGCTGGCGCCAGACCGTCCAAAAATTTCTCCATCCTTTTATTTTCAGTCATATGCTCTTCGTTGGCATAACGAGATAATTGAGTAAACTGACTATTGTACTCAATTACTATCATGCTTCTCTGTTTGAGGTCATCAAAATCCCTTTTCTTGATCTTCATAATGCTCCTGGGAATGTGCGCCCCACGAAAACCTTCCTTAAATTCTTCCCAGGTGATGTTATTTTCATTTGGGTGCATGTGTAGAAAATTTTCCCACCATGCTGCAGCTGCTCCAGTGAGGTAGTGAGGTGCATAAAGTACCTTCTCACGGTCTAAACATTGTGCAATAATTAATTTCCTTTCAATGTCTCGAAGCCAATCATCGGCCTCAAGCGGCCTATCAGTGTGAGCGAATGTTGGGGGACGTGTCTTCTGTAGTTCAGACAACTTGGAATGCGGCTGGTATGGTTCGCGGTGATTTCCCATATTGAACATGATTCATCATTTCTTTATGCTGCTGTTGGCTTTGTTCATAAAGGCGGCATACTTGAGAAAATGCTGCTTCACTGCCTTGCTGACTTGACTGCCCCTGTGTGAAGTTGTTGCTTGTCTGGGTACCATAATTTTCTTCCGGCGGACTTGGCATGGAACGAGTCCAGGGACGAGGCATTTTCCACTCTGGGGTATTTATTTTGCAAAACTCATGAGAAAAACTGCGTGGCACAAAGAATAATTTTGCAAAGGCGAATTTTAAAAGACTCCAAGATTTTTTAAGAAAAATACTTGATTGCGCATGGAGAAGGACTGCTCAGTACATATATTACACGCGGGTCGTAATTATACAATACATCACTCAGGATGTGCGTACACATTCCTGACATGTTATTAAGGCTAGTGCACTTCTCCGAGTTCCTACATGATGCGCACACAAACTACTTCTCACCAAACCTATGTACATATAAACATATCATACAAGCTGGCACATTGCATGGCTGCTAGGCGCACTCAGTCGGAGATGGTGAAAACTTCCCTCGGCCTGCCGAGGGTAAGACCCAGTGGTGTAGGAGACTCAACCTCCTCCTCACTAATAGGCTCCAGGCGCGAAGTACTGCGTGGAGGAGTTGGTGCGGGTGCGGCCGGTGGTGCAGCTCTGATTGGAGTAGGAGCAATGACTTGGTCAAACTCCTCAGTGGTAGGCAGGCGGCGAGCGGTGGCTTAAATTTCAGGTGCATAGGATGCTGAGGACGAGACGAAAGTCAGCGGCGGTGCCATGTGGAGAAGCTCCCTCCTGTTGGCGGAACAGCCCTGAACTGAGTCCATACGGGCAGCCACAAGGTCATCCACGAGGTTGTCAAAAGCTGCCTCAAGAGCTTTGAGATATTCAACAAGCATCTCAATAGCCTCATCTCTCTCTCCCCTAGGGCAAGCGAATGCGTAGTGACAAGTATATGGCACATGGCATGGGAGGTAGCGGTAGCGACGAGTCTTCATCGTAGGAAGAACATCCCGAAGACGAGCTATCGCCTCACGGGCGGCCATCTGCATGGCATGCCTCTTCGTAGGCATGGCCCTTCCCACAAAACGGAAGTGGCGAGACGCAGAACGCCCTCCCTTGAATTGCACCACGGCCTGGTGCATAGACACGTTGTCGCTGATCTTGTGCTGGTAGAGTGTGAACTCTGGACGAGTCGATGGCCCGATCGTGAGCTTGGTGATGGAGACGAGAAGCTTGATAAACCCCTCAGGCACATTGGCGAACACCCGTGACTCACAGTCGTTGCCAGCCATCTACAAAAGTAGGCAAAAATTCCGAATAGTCAAATCATAAATTTATGATGACCAACAGAAAATAGCTACAATTGCAAAAAGTTGAAAAAGCACTAAAAACGCTAATAAGCGATTAGCGATCACACCTAGTGGCTTCCTACAGTCAGCCTGGCTCTGATACCAAGTTTGTCAAGACCGGTTTTCCAATAAAATATTTATTGAGAAACCGACCCCTTTAACGGACCAGTATAGAAGAATCCCTCTTACTGGTAGACAAATCCTTGATACAGAAATCCAGAAGTACTAAATATAATACAGGGTTGAGCTGAGGCTGCTCAACAATTTATTACAAGCACACCGATATTATACATAAAGGCGGATATGACACAAGGGATATGGTGGCATAACTACTGACTCGCAATAAAAGTGGTGGTGGATATGTCACAGTGGAGTGGGTGACATGACTCCTAAATCTTACAACTCATCGAGCGCCGGGGTGAGGCTCGATGACTTTTATTCTGGGTAGCGGAAGCGTATATAATACAAGTGACCAATTCCAGGATCGCATGGGACTGACTGGGACTCCTCTAGGCGTCTGACTCGCTATCGAACTCTTCATCCATAAGATCACCTTCGTCAACATCTGGCCAAATCAACAAGCCAGGTGAGTACTATGAAAGTACTCGCAAGACAGTTTGGACATAAGATATAACTAATGCAAACATGATGCACATGAGCAGATTAGTAATGCGCACTCAGATAATAAAATTGCACTGCATGGTAAATAAAAGGAAGTCGGGCGGTAGTCCTCCCGAAATCCCAATCAAATAACAGAAGACCGATCGAGTGTCTGAAGCGACGCCTCGAAAAGGTAAAAATAAATTAACAATGCCGCAGTCAGGCGTTAGGGCGACACCACATAAAGGGCTTATATTGGAATGTAAATGACAGTGCGTGCCACAGTCGGACGTCTGGGCGACATCACATAAAGGGCTTATATCAAAAGTAAATAACAAGAGTGCCACAGTCGGACGTCTGAGCGACATCACATAAAGGGCTTATATCAAAAGTAAATAACAAGAGTGCCACAGTCGGACGTCTAAGCGACATCACATAAAGGGCTTATATCAAAAGTAATTAACAAGGGTGCCACAGTCGGACGTCTGAGCGACATCACATAAAGGGCTTATATCAAATGTAAACAACAAGAGTGCCACCGTCGGACGTCTGAGCGACATCACATAAAGGGCTTATATTTCATTATTCGAATTCAAGTAGCTCATGAATTTAATTCATCTCAAGGACATGCTCATGTACGTAATAATAAACTGGTTAGTCCATCCACAGGAATAACATTCAACCTGATTTATCACTCATGTTTGTTCACCGGGGATTTTTACTGAGACTGACACAGAGACTGACGCTGAGACTGATATGGATACTGATATGAATATGTTGACCAAGGTCCTTGACCATGGACACGATTACTCGGAAAGTTTTGACTCTGCAGAGTTTGTACTTTTAACCACAGCCAACGGATTTCAGTAGTCACAAAGGACTAGTTCCGTTTACGGTATTTTAGGAGAAACACATCTAACCAGTACACACCCATTCCACATTTGGCTGCCAGGCATCACCCTAGGCAACGTTCAAGAAAAACCTTGAGACGGGGAGGCTACAACCTCGCGTAGCATGGGATCAAAGTTATATCGCGCGCTCTAAGGGGTGGCCCCCTCTCGGTCCCAACCGGAAACACCCATGCCCCTGACCGGATGACTGGCTTTAATCCAGGGCCATGGAACCCTCATCATGGCCCCTCTATTTGGTGTGTACAAGGAAAGAGGTTTGCAACTTACTAAACCGTATTCTTTGCAGAAAACATGTGGCAGCACGAAAAGGGAACGAACGGTAACGTGGCTCGGTCCATGTTAACGCCGGAGTTTGACGGTTGACATAAGACTGGCATGCTTCAACAATACCATCTTACCACCTTTCATGTCACCACATGCTCAGGTTATCTCCCATCAAAAGATCGCATCAAGTTTCGAAGCATACTGGTATTTGCCTTGCATGCAATATAACACTCCCTGATGCTCATGTAAACATGCCATGCACTACTGTTCAAGCAAACATGCAAAACACTCATCATATCAAAGGTTCAAACATGCTTGCTTGGTTCCGAGTAGTCGGAGTCTAGCTCGACGAAGTTCGCGGCTCCGTCACCTCCTCCGGTATCTATGGTATAAAGAAACCGCATACTAACGTAAATACCGTGTGTGGATAAAAGTTATTCCAAAATATTTTCAAATAAATACTATAAAAAACTAGACAAAAATATAAGACTGACAGAAAAAGAATCAACCAAAAAGCATCTTTTTTTAAAAGATATAAGGGTTTTAGTCCAAGGACCAATCTGTGATGAAACAGAAAGACCCAGGGGTTAGTTTATAAAAACAGAAAACGTTTCGGCTAGAAATACGCCAACCCAGAAGGAAAACGCACTATGCCCGAAGGCGCTTTCGGAAAACGGTTCGAATAAGAAAGAGAGAGGCTGACGGGGGGTCCCACCCGTCAGGTTCAAACTTCGAACGGAGCTCGCCGGCGCCCGAGGGCTGCGGTGGTCGCCGGTGTTGATCCACGGCGAGGTAGGGGGATCGGAGGGTACCTACGGGTTCAGGGTGTCCTTCTGCGTCGGTGGGTGGTGGACTTGGCCGTCGGCAAGCACCACGTCGACGGCGGCCTTAACTCCGGCGGACGGTGGTTCGGGCGAGGATGATACTTTCCGACGGGAGCTGCAATCTTCAAATTAAGGCGTGGGTTAGAGAAGAGGATGCACTAGAAGGCTACTGGCATGGGTTGAGAGGCGGAGGTGGTCTCACCGGAGCGAATCATGCCGGGGCCCGAGGTGGGTCGGGGCGGCCGGAGTCGGGGAAGAAGACCTCCTCGAGGTCTTCCCAGTGGCTGGGCGTGGTTCTGGCGAGGTGGACTGATGGTGCTTGGTCGAGATCGAGCTCGGGGCCTCCTTTCATAGTCGATCCGAGGCGGTTCCCGTGAACGGGATACGCCGGCGGGCGATTACGGCGAGGCAGGGGTCGGGCAGGAGGTTTAGGTGATTGGGCATCATCATGATGGTCCACTGGTACCGTTTCTCAGCTGAATCCCGGTCGTACTTGGGCGATATTCCGGCCCTCGACGGAACGGCCTCACTGGCACGTCGGCGGCGGGGAGCGCGCTCCGTGCCTTCCAGTTCACGACGATGGCTCTGCAACACGCACAGGGAAGGGGACGGCCACGCGGAGGCTTCGGGTGGTTTGGGCGGTGCTGGACGGCGCCGTCCCTCGCTGCGCCTCTCTGGCAGCCGCAGCGAGTGCTGCTGCCGCCGCTCACGGGGGCGATGCTCCCCTGCCAGCTCACCGCCGACGCCCGCAATTGTCCAGGCGACCGTGCGGCGTGGTGGATAAGAAGGAGGAACAGGGAGCAAGGCGCCACTGCAGTTACTGGCGAGATTGACGTGAGGTTCTGAAGAAAACGACACTCACTACTGAAACTGTTCTCTGAAACTCTAAACTTGACAGTAACAGTGCATGCCAGGTGTTCGACAATATGTTTTGGGCACGAGGAAAATTTTTCTGGAGCTGGGACTTGGTGAGGTGACCTCTTGATGCATCTAGAGGCTGCCTGATTTTTCTCAGATTTTTAGGAGAAGAAAACAAATGAATTTCATCAAAAATGACAAATTTGGTCCAGACTTTCAGCAACCAAATTTTGAAAATTTTGAACAGTGGACCAGTGGATCTTCATGGATCTTGGTTAAGGTTTCTAAGGACTAGCCAGGGAAACTTGTTTGGAATCAAAACTCAAAGGAATTCTAGTGGTTCCTTTGTAAATCTCTAGGGGCCAAAATAGGAGACAGAAAAGATTTTTGATTAAAAATAAATGGGAATAAATTCAAGGGGGAGTTAAACTTGCTGGATTTGAAGTTTGACTTGACACACAGTGGGAAGATGGCCTTTGGGAGGGGGATTTCAACTTAGGTCATGGCAAGAGATAATTTTTGAAATGGGAAGGATCACTCCATAACCCATAGGATTATTTTTAAAAGAAAAGATTTTCAAAAACTTTCCCAAAGGAAAACATTTGTGTTGAGTCAACACAAGATGAAAAACCCTCAAGACCAAGGATCAAGTTTTGGATGAACCCAAAGAAAATACTTGTCATAAAAGAAATTTTTTGAGAAGGAGAGTCCTTTAGAAAAAAAATTTAAATAACCTCCTTCAAATCA
The DNA here is from genome assembly GCF_002575655.3 of Aegilops tauschii subsp. strangulata. Lineage (NCBI taxonomy): Eukaryota > Viridiplantae > Streptophyta > Magnoliopsida > Poales > Poaceae > Aegilops > Aegilops tauschii. The sequence goes on along the minus strand of NC_053037.3, from coordinate 315,835,651 downwards.
AATAAAGAATTTGATAAAACCAAATAAAATTTTTGGGGTGTTACACTGGGCTACAGTTATTACCCTGCTCTCCTCTGAACAACAACGAAAACATCGCTCAAGAAAAACTCTGTAGTGCTCACACCTCAAAAACACAAATACTGCTCGAGCTGCTTGGTCCCAGCTGTCGGCCGCTCTTTGTGCAATTCTCTCATTTATTGACTACATAGGTTGACAATGGTGTGGGACCGTGATGTCAGGAAACCAGGAGGAAGCAAAAAAAATATAGTTGTATATAATAAGGAGGCACTTGCGTACGTGCGACTATGGCCCTGGTGGGTCCCCACTGTCATCCTCTCCAATTAAAGTCATCTCCTCATTCCTCATGTCCGTTGACCATGTTGACAACACAAGACGGCAGTGCCAAGGCAAGCACAACAACTTGAAGGACGATGGAGAGGGCCTCGCGGGCCCTACGGATGGTCTGATACAGCACCGGCTGCTCATTGCGGAAGCCAGGATCATAGGGCCACATGTCCGCGACGGCATTGTTGTTCACTTGTTCACCGGTGCTCGTTGAGGAGACGGAGGTTGCAACATAGGTCCTCCTGTGCTGGTAGCTCTTCCGCCATTAGGGCGTCGAAGTGCGGCCGCACCTGCTCTATGGTGAACACGACATGAACCATCTTGGATAGTGGCGCCAGCTCCTGGTATGAAGCTACATCCATTGTCTGATTGTCGACGCTCAGCTCGGCGAGCTCCCTGGCGAGCTAGCATGTCTGGCTGCTGGACCAACCCGCTGCCAAGCACGAGTCTGACTGCCGTGGCCCACCCAGACCGCCTCCCTCGCCCACGCGCGCTTTCCGCCCGAAACGGTCAGCGCCGCCCGCCCAGCTTCTCGGTGCAGGCGATTGCTGCGCCTTCAAACGACACAAGTGTCGTCCGTCCGTCCGTCTGCCGCCCAGATTAATGATACGCGGTTGCTGAGGCGGCTACTCCGGCGCCACACGCCCGTCCCTCTGCCTCCCACCATTGCTATATAAACTGTTGTGCCGGCCATAGCCGCAGTCATCCGCCTCTGTTCCCTTTCTCCTATCCACACCACTACTGCCCACCATGGCTTCCTCACGCTCCAGCGCTCTTCGGGACGGGCGGACAACGGATCACAAGGAGATGGCAGCCATTGCTGCCGACTGGCTGGCCGGCAGGCAGCTGGAGGACGACGACATCCCAATGGATAACATGGTAGTCGATGATCCGGCGCCAACCCCCTCCTCCGCACCATCCTCGCCGGTGCATTGCACCATGACCATCGGCGAGGCCAGTGCCCAATACATGGACACGGTGAGGCAGAAGTGTTAGGAGCAGTTCAGGGAGGCACAGGTCGACGCCGCCTACAAAAACCATCTCCTCCAGGAGCACCTGCAGGCGGAGGAGCAGATTGCCGGGGAGCGGGCGGAGCAGGAGGCGTTGCTCGACTCGTACCGCTCCGCCTGCGAGGGCCGCCTCGAGCGCTGGCGGTAACGCGTGCAGGTGGCGGAGGCTGTGGCCGCCTACAAAGAGGGCGATGAACCGGGGGAGGCGCTCTTTGGCAAGACCGAGGACGAGGCAGAGGACAATGCCAGCTCCGATGAGTCCCCGCTCCGCTGGTGTCGACGAGGCCTTGCTCCGCCGAGGCCCGCGGCGCCAACGAGGAGGCAGAGGACACCGCCGCCTCTGCCGAGGCCCCGCCCCGCCGGCACCGAGGCGGAGGATCTTGCCGACTTTGGCGAGGCCCTACTCCGCCGAGGCCCCACCCCACCAACAACGAGGTAGAGCACATCGTCGGCTCAGCCGAGGCCCCACCCTGCCGGCAACGAGGGGGAGGATTTCCCCCGCTCCACCGAGGCACCGCCCCACCGGCAACGAGACAGAGGACACCGCTGGCTGCGTCGAGGCCCCCCTGCCAACGAGGCCGCGCCACACAGAAAACGAGGAAGAGTGGAACACGGTAGGTCGCTGCCACTTGGGTCCAAGTAAGGCCACCGCTGCTACCCTCCGGTTGAAGCCAAGCTAGGCGGATTGACCATTGATGACCGATTAGCTTCTTGGTGATGATGTGGAGTCAAAGAGCTATGTTGGAGAAGGACGCTGCTTCAGTTACTTAACTGCTGGTGTAGTTGGGTCACAGACACGTGGGCCCAACAGGCATCTGGGCCACATGTTAGTTATGCAACTGCACCTGTAGTTAAGTCACTGAAGCTCAGTCCGCTGGAGAATAAGCTTCTGTTCAGCTCAGCCGGACACAGGTGGGTTGATTCGGTTAATTAATTATACCTCCAGCGCACCCCTTTTTAGTTGAAGAATATATGAAATGTAATAAAATCCGACCGTGTATGAATGAATTTAGTTCGATTAGTTCGAATTCTTGTATCACTGACATTGGATGAACATGCAAAACAATGCGTACTAGGATTATTCCCGGGGTGATCACCTCGTTTGCAGCAGTTTCACATGTATTCCATCCAGTCCTTTTTAGTCTGCAGTCAAAGTATCTCTACTTTGACCAATCTTTTAGAAAAAGTATGAACATTCACAATGTAAAATCAACTAACTTGAAAGAAATCTAATATGCGAAGTAAAAAGGAACAGAGGGAGTACAAGGAGTTTGAGCTGCTTTTTAGCGTTCCTGTACATTGCAATCAAACACACAGGCCTGGCAATTCATAGAGAACATTCAAAACAATCGATGATTATGCATCTCAGCGATTCACATGTCAGAGCCAATATTTACTTCACAACTAAACAATAAAGAAAAATCGATCGATGCTGCTGACAACAAAGGGCGTCCCATTCAAAAATATCAAACGCATGTCTTCTTGCTAACATCAATGAGCAAAATTTGACAAGGTTGTCCATTCCAAAATGTCAAATGCGTGTTGTTTTGCGTACATCAATGAGCAAACTTTGACAAGGTTTTCCCATTCCAAAATATCAAATTCTTACGACTGTGGAATGGGCAGGGTTTGCCATCAGTTCGGACATTGACATGGCACCTCGTGCTAAATAAACCAACTGTTCTTTTTGTGCAGTTCCACCAAAATCAACCAAATTCGCGCGTAGCTTGTATGATTTCTCCTTTATATGTTGCAACGCCTTGAACATGTCGGCACCTCCTTTCTTGTGGTGGAAATGAATGATTCGATGTATTCAACAACATTTTGTGCAGTTCCCATTGAAATCAAGCTGAGCACCCCTGTTTGCACAAATACAAAATAAGTTATTAGTATAAAGCAAACTGTACTATGAATTGACAGTTTAAACAGGCACCTACATGGTCCATGTGGAGCACACTTAAAAAAATGGAACTCACCGGAATGAATCGTAGAACAACATTGTACTTGCGCATCACAACAAAAAAGATGGAGATCTATCAGTCCTTCTGAGCTGAAGTTAGTTTGGTCTTGTGGGGAGTAATGTAACCATCCTTCAACTGCTCCTTCTAATGAGAAGATAGACAGGGCTTCTTCATCCTGGCATAATCGGAACTAATCACTTCACGTACTCCATATTCTTCTTCAGAGGAGGATGATCCCGTTGTGCAAAGACAAGAGGACAACTAAATGCTAGCATCCCTGTTTGCTCGAAAAAAAGGAAAGGAAATATTTAAAATAGCACAGATGAAGCACTTCTCAAGGACAATACCACTTTCTCATGACAGTATCTAAACAGTAGCACAACACCAATAGAGATGACAAAGCTCAATCATATGGATGAAATCCGTGGGCGAGTAACAACCTTTGCCAGGAGGCTTATTGTGTAGAGCATACAGATAAAGCACTTCTCCGGAACCATCTATAGTTATCTACTGTGGTTGCCATGCTTACTATATACTCCTAGATTAGTTTAATGTTTCCAACATCTTCTTGTGCATTTCCACTAAAATATATGGTATCTTCAAAGAAGATCCCTGTTTTCCCAAGTAGAGATAATTACGTATTACATTAAGCGTGGCATCAAATCAGTGGCAAAACAATTGCTCGTTCCAGCCATAGCAATAAATTAAGACGCAAAACTATATCATTACTTGTGTCATCACAGTTCTAGTGCTTCATTACAGCACCGGAAGTTGATTTTTGTTTTTCTTCCGCTTGTTCTTCCCCTTCATCACTTGGTTCAATAACAGACAAGCTTCGCCTTCAATGTAAGATTCGGCATGTCAATTAGGGAGCACAAGTATAGCACTAAACAACGACATTAATTTTCTGATTTAAGTGGAAAAATACAGGCCAAAAGTTGTGCAATATCCTTATCTTACCTCAATGGGGTATTACGGTGCACATACAGATTGGAAGTCTTGTCTCCATTTGTGCAGTTCACTTAAATCAAGCAACATTACTGTACAAGTAGCACAACATATGAAAGCACACCGCACAATCATGTGAAAGAAGGCTAGTACTAACCTCTCATGACGCGGAATTCAAACAACTCGCAAGAAGAAGATCTGAACCAAATTTTCCAACACAGATAGGAAGTAAGATCTCCTCTTGTGCAGTTCCACTAAGGTCAAGCAATCAAGCAACATTGTCGGTGTGACATTTTCATTGAACTGCACAAAACACTCTTAAAACAAAAGTGTTTTGTGCAGTGCAACAAAAGGTCACAATAGCAACGAGGTGAAGTAGATAACCCTGTTTACACAAAGGTGCAAAGGAAACAACAAGTGGTCAATAACGGTGGATGACACAGAAGCCAACAAAAAGAAGCATCTAACTTATCTAATTGGGAAATAAAGCAAGACAGTAGCATTTCTCAAACGGTGGCATTGATTCATATTAACAGAGAGATTATATTAACAATAAAATTTGTTAAACATGTAATTTGCTTTTAACTGTGGCATTGCATCAATTTTCCAGTGCATTATTAGAGGGTGTTTTTTTTACAGGGACTTTTTGGTGTAGGGACTAAAAAAGTCCCTTTCAGTCCCATCTAAACCAAACATGAGGGACTTTTAGGGACTAAAAGTGGGCATTTGGGACTAAAGAAAGAAGACCCCGAGGGAGAGTCTTTTTGGGACTTTTTCCAACAGTTGCCCCTGCCCCACATCACACCTTATCTCTATTAGTTCATTACTAGGGGTAACATGGTCTTTTATCATGTCATTTAATAACCTCTAGTCCATGTATAGTCCTTGGAACCAAGCAGGTAGGGACTAGGGACTTTTTAGTTGGGACTAAAAAAAGTCCTAGGACTTTTTAACCAAACAGGGCCTTAGATTAACAACAGCTAAAGAGTTGCACGGGACAATGGACTCACCATCACCATGTGCATCTACCGATGTATGAAGGCGTGATGCACAGTCTGTTGCAACAAAGAACAAACAACCAAGGAGCATATTTGTGTTGGTCCCAGTTTTGTTATCTTTAGACACCTTTCCCTACGTGAGCGCAACAAATCTAGTCCTGCTGAAACTCTACGACCTTGTCCCCCAAAACAAAAAGATCAGTTCGTTACATATGTGCATATTGCGTTTGTCATTGTTTTCCCTTTTCGACCAACGTAGGTGCTGGATAGCCAGTCTGTACTAGTACTTTTTGTAGGATCGAAAGTATGTCTAGAGGGGGGTGATTAGACTACTTGACCAAATAAAAATCTAGCCTTTCCCAATTTGAAGTCTTGGCAGATTTTAGCAACTTAGCACTTGTCAAGTAAACAACCTACACATGCAAGTCTAAGAGTATAGCAGCGGAATGTAAAACATTGCACATTGTCGGTGGGAACGACACCTACGGGATCACTGGAATCCCTTCTACGGTCGGCGTGCGCGGGGTTGTGAGAAGAGCAGGTTTAGGAGCTAGCACAAAGATCGTTTACCCAGGTTCGGGCTGCGAAGATGCGTAATACCCTAGTCCTATTTTGGTGGATGTATTGAGTGTTCTTGAGCTCTCGAACTAGCTATGGTGGTTGCGTGGTTCCAAAGAGCCGAATCCCTCTCCAGTATGCCTCGGGCCTGCTTTTATAGGAAAAAAGGGGTTGCCACAATGGCACATAGGAGGTGGAAAGGCCTACAGTGCGTGAGCCTATCGCCCGGCATTACGGGACAAAGCGCATTAAAAGCGCTACTTAGGTGTCCATTAGCTTTAACGGGGACGGGAACGAGGCCTGTCCCGTCCGTCGCCGCTCCGCCTCGCTTCGACACGCGCCCAAGCCAGCGATGCCTGCAGCGCCATGTAGGCAGGCTGACTGCTGAGGTGGCGCAGTGGCAGGGTCTTCACGAAGACCTGCATGCCACCGCGCAGGTGCTTGTGAGTTGGTCTAGAAGCCGCATGTTGCCACGCAGGTGCCTGCCCAGCTGGTTGGGCTGGCAGCTGCATGCGAACGGCAACGGAGTCTTGGCTGGTGCAGGTCTGGCAGTGGCCCCGCTGATGCCCTCTAAAAGGGTTTTGCCGGGGGCCCGGCAAGGGTCTTGCCGCGGCATCGCAGTCGTCCCCGGCAAGGCGCTTGCCGAGGGTCTTGTGGATTTCCTCGGCTAGGATCCCGCCGAGGGTCGTCGTCTTCTGATCCTCATCTGATCTTGTGTGTTTATGATCTTGACAAAGATCTGCATGCCACCACGGAGGTGCCTCCCGAGCCCTGGTTCCAATGTAGTTGTTGACGGCGTTCGGAACCCTTGGGCTCAAGGGTGGCTCGCTCCGCTGGCATCGGGCAGGCTGCCCCGGCAAGGCTCTTGTCGGGGCTGTGGAGGCTGCCTTGGCAAGGATCTTGCCAAGGGAGTCTACCTCTCCCTCATGCCCTCTTGTGTTCCTGGTCTTGGCGTTGTCTTAGTTGTCTTGTGCTTCGGCTTCTCTCCGGCTTGCCTCCTCTGCTCTGTTAAGTGTGGCCGTGGCACGTGGCTCTCACTGCCCGTGCACAAGTAAAGGGGTCAAAAGGAGAGCCCCTACTTTTGTACACCGACAGGAGCCCCCGGGCCTGGGCCACACATAAGCGCGACGCGTTGTTGGGCCAGGCCCAAAACGGTGCGCGGGCAGGTGGGGCGGATTTTACCGCAGTAACTGTTTCGTCCGATGTGCTTCCCCACGACCTGCGTTGAACGCGCGACGTGGAGGATCGTGCGTGACAGGGGTGTCATGCATGGGGCGGTTCCCGCACGCATGCGCCACATCGCAGTTAATGGGAAAAGAGGCGGCCCATGCCTTCCCTGTAAAAAGGAATAACCGTGGGCGCGCTGCTCATTTACCCTCCATGCTTTCCCCAATCTCGGAACCGCCGTCCCCTTCTCCTTCCATCGCAAGCTTTCGCCTTTGCTCGCCGCCGCCGCATCTCCACCATCCTCCATTCCTCGCTTCTTGCAGCCGCCATGGCACCCAAGACCAGCAGAGGCAAGGGAGTGGCCAAGGACGCCGGGGAGAAGGAGCCGCCGGAGAGTGAGTTGGCGTTGCGGCGGACGCAGCGCGCCTACTTCCCGTTGACGGTCGACGCGTTCGAACTCCGGAACTACTTCAAGCACCTGTGGGGGTGCAAGACGGGAAGCAAGACGACGGCGCATCCGGCCACGCGCGTCATCCCTGCCGCCTTCGCCGAAGTGGGCCCGGATTGGTACCCATTCTTCGTCGACTACTTTTCTTGCGGCCTTTGCCCCCCCCTTATCTGATTTCTTTAGCGACATCATGCACACCTATGGATTCCACCTTCTGGATTTTACTCCGAATGCTGTGGCGTGCATGGCCCTTTTCGCTCATCTCTGTGAGGACTTCGCCGGAGTGCATCCGAACAGGGCGCTCTTCCGCCACTACTTCTTCCCTCGTATCCAAAGGGGGGCGCCATTTCCGGTTGTGTCGCCTGGATCCCAAGGACCCAGGAGAAGAGGACATATCCAAATGGCGCCCAGAAGGAGAGGTGGGAGGAGTGGCGGGGCCGGTGGTGCTAGATTGAAGAGAAGGATCTGCCAGATTTTTGCCGGGTCTGCCACGCACCGCTGGTCCGCAGGAGCGACTGGAGTAATGTCGACGTCAACGACGAGAAGCTCACCGTCGCCATCACCAGGATTCTTCGTCTCACCGAGGCCGGGCTCACCTTTGAGATGATCGGGGCGGATTTCATCTGCCGCCGAATCGCTCCGCTGCACAACAAGGGGAGGCCGGTCTGGCACTTCACGAACGCTTCCGACATCATGAGGCTCCACCCCGGCTTGGACCACAACCTCACGGTGATGGGGCACGCCCACTTCTGCCAGCGGCTCCTCCAGCTCGACGTGAACCGCGACGGCGAGGTCGAGCGGTCCGGCAAGGCCGTGAAGGCCGCCGCGAAGGCCGGCAAGGCCACGAGGGGGCCCTTGTTTAAGTTGCCGGCGAGGGTGGTCCCGCTGAACAACAACTCGCGTCGAAACGACATCATCGCCATGATGTCGGAGTTCAACGCGCACGGCCTCGTCCCGACTTGGGTCGAGCCGCCGGAGGATCAGGTGCAGGAGTTTTTTGACACCTTGGAGGAGAAGTACGTTAGCGCTGAGCCGCAGCTCGTCCAGGACACCACCTAGACGGAGCTGGACTACATCGCCGCCAGGGCAGTGGAGGTGGAGCTTGCCAGGGAGGCCGGGAGCACCGGCGGCATGGAGGACAAGGCTGCGGCGGAGGCGCAGGAAAAGGAGCTCGCCCAGTGGGCGGAGTCCGCTGGGGAAGCCAGCAGCGCCGGCACCGGGGCCCCGCTTGTCGAAGATGTGGTCTCCGAGTCGTCGTCGGAGGAGGCCGAGGTGGTCGACCCTCTGGTCTTGGGAAGAGGGCAAGTCCTGCGGCGAGCCCCCTCTGGCGAGCCGGTCCGGCTCGGCAGGGCCGCGCAACTGTGGCAAGCCTAGGAGACGTCCGCGCGCCAGACAAGGGCCGCGGCGGCGAAGAAAGTGGTGAAGGCCGCGGTGGCGAAGAAGAAAGCATCTACCTCTTCTTCATCCAAGCGCGTCTAGACTCTGCCTTCTTCCCCTCCTTCGGTAGACATCGACGCGGAGGTCGTCTTTTACTTCGGGTCCCTCAGCCCAAGGAGGAAGAGGAAGGCAGCAAAAGAGGAGGTGGTGGACGAGTAAGTATATTGTCCCTTTCTGTCATCTCCGTCCCCTCAGACTGTGCCACTTCTCTTGATTCGCTTTCATCTTTGCAGGGATGCGGAGACACTGGCCCAGAGGGTGAAGAGGGCCAGGGCTTCGGCGAGCGGCCAGTCCCCGGCCGGCGCTTCCGGTACACCGCTGGTGGTGTTGAGCAGCCCGGACAGCAGCCCCCGGCACAGCCCCCTGCGTAAGTTCATCACTCGCCCTTTGTCAACATGTGTTGGGGGCACGATCACTTGGTGCTGACCTTGCCGTGATTGCAGGAGGAGGACAACAGCAGGAGGAGCCACAGAGGGCTGCCCCCCAACACGCCGCCCCCATCGACCACGCCGCCCCGAGGGGCGTCCCCGGCAAGGGCGCCAAGCACCAAGCCCATGCACATGGAGGAGGAGGAGGCGAACTCGGGCACTGGTGGCTTTGCCTCGGCGCCAAATGTTGGCGGGCAGGGGACCTCTGCTTCCCAGCCCAGCACGGGTAAGCTACTCGCCTTCCGCCCCTGTTTGCTTTTTCTTCTTGAATCTTGGTCTTGGCTTCGCCTCATCTCCTTCTCGATATCCAGATCCCCCCTCGGCGGACCCAGAGGACATAGACACCGTCATCGAGGATGTCGCCAAGGCTGCCGAGGCGGAGGCCGAGAAGATCGCCGCCGAGGAGGCCGCCAAGGGTGCTGCTAAGGATGCCGCCAAGGGGTCTGCCGGGGAGGCCGGCAAGGGGCCTGCCGGGGAAGCTGGCAAGCCTGCTACCGAGGAGGAGGTGGTTGATTACCAGCCTTCCTCCTCCGCTGCCTCTGGCTCCGGCAGGTATCTGAAGGTGAGCGACGACCTTTTCGTCCACCTCCCAGGGACGTCGAGCTCCAGGGCGCCCATTGAGGGAGAGGTGTTCGACGAGGAGGTGCTTTCCGCCGCCGGGCTCGAAGTTGTTGACGAGCCGAGCACCGGCGGCGACGGTTCTCGGGTGGAGCGGCTTCTCCAGGCCATGGACGCCAACTTCCAGAAGCTCCAAGCGCTCCACCGCGCCCGCCTGGACAAGACCAAGTCCAGGATGGCAACGGTGGACAAGGCGGAGGCGGACCTCAAGGGGCGCGTCGCCGAGACGCAAACTTGGTTCCGCCAAGCTTGTGAGGAGCTGAAGGCCGCCCAAGGCGAGCTGGCCAAGCATGATGTGGAGCTCACCATGAAGTAGGCCGACATCAAGAAGGCCCAGGAGACGGCGAAGAACTTGGCCGCCGCGGCCGAGGCCGCTCGACCCCAGCACCAGGCCGTGTTGGACTCCCAGGAGGAGGACCTTGCCGTGCATGAGGAGAAGCTTGCCGCAACGCTCCGCAGCAAGGACGAGGAGGTGGAGAAGCTCGTCGTGCAGCGGACCCATGAGCTGGAGCAGAGGCACAAGGAGGCACTCGATGCCCAGGCTCGGGTTCACGCCGACAGGGTGAAGGAGCTGGAGGTGGAGCGGGACGAGCTGAAGGACCAGGCCCTGAAGCTGTCCAAGGAGGAGGATACGCTCAACGGTGCCCTGACGGAGGCGCAGGGCGCGGCCGTCAGTAGGGCCGGGCAGCTTTCCGAGGCCAGCAACTCCATCAAAGAACTCAACCTGAAGCTGGAGAGTCTCGAGGGAATGCTGTCGGAGGCCCAGGCCCGGGAGGGGACCCTGGCCAAGGACCTGGAGGCCGAGAAGCAGCAGCGGAAGAACAAAGTCGCCAACCACAGGGATTTTGGGGATGGGGAGAATCGCTGGATCGGCCGCCTCGAGGACGTCGCCGGCAGGATCACCATGCAGCTGGCCACCATGGGGATGACAAATGTGAGCTATGCTCCGGATCGCAGCACGACTCCGAAGCCAGGCTGGCCCTGTTCTTCGAGGGTGTTCTTGGAGCCCTGGAGCATTTCCGCTCCACCAGGGCGACTTTCCTGGCCAGTGAGGCCCGGAGGCTTTGCCGGGGTGCCATGACCAAGGTTCTCACCAAGGTGGCATACTGGAATCCCAACCTCGACTTCGATGCTGCGCTGGAGAGGTTGCCGGAGGGTGTGGACCTTGCGCCGCTAAGGGAGCGTATCGAGCCCGTCATCAGCGGCATCGCTGGAATCCAGAGGATAGAGGGCCAGCATCGGGACTAGGCATCCCGCTTCTTATTGTCGCTGCAGGTTCAGGACCAAGACAATTTCTATCTTTAGTTAGAACCGCAGCAACAATTGATGTAATATAACTCTGCAGTACTCTTGAATCAGTGCATGTTATTTTCCTATTCAATCTCTCTCTGTATGTCCAACCTACATTAATCGGGTAGGCTTGCCGGCGTGTAACCCAGGGCGTGGCGCCTCGAGGACGGATCCTCAATAGCCTGCCGGGTGTGCTTGCTGCCAGGCAAACCACCTTACCACTCTCAACGCGGCCGCTCAAACTGTCGAGCTTGACTAGAGTCAGAATCGAGAGCGTTGCCAATTGCGGAAGGCTACCGTGCCGCTCTCGACGTGGCCGCTTAAACTGTTGAGCGAAACAGAGTAAGGGCGTTGCCAATAGCGGAATGGCCCCATTGCATGCATGTTTTCCATACAAAGAACGAGATCTCCGAGGGGAATAAACTTATATAAAAAAGGAAATATTTAAAGTTCGGCATGACTTAGCTTTCCTGTCGCCGCACTGGCGCCCTTCGCGCTTGCAAGCGGCGTCGTTCTCCTGGCCATCTTCTTCTCTAGAAGTCATGGCCACGAGGAACTGCTAAGCTAGCTACTAAACCAGATTCTCACAACTGCGCCCCCTACCTGGCGCGCCAAAGATGTCGGTGGGAACGACACCTATGGGATCACTGGAATCCCTTCTACGGTCGGCGGGCGCGGGGTTGTGAGAAGAGCAGGTTTAGGAGCTAGCAGAAAGATTGTTTAACCTGGTTCGGTCCGCGAAGATGCGTAATACCCTAGCCCTGCTTTGGTGGATGTATTGAGTGTTGTTGACCTCTCAAACTAGCTATGGTGGCTGCGTGGTTCCAAAGAGCCGAATTCCTCTCCAGTATGCCTCGGCCCTCCTTTTATAGGCAAAAAGGGGTTTCCACAATGGCACACATGAGGTGGAAAGGCCTACAGTGCGCGAGCCTATCGCCCGGCATTATGGGACAAAGCGCATTAAATGTGCTACTTAGGTGTCCATTAGCTTTATCGGGGACGAGAACGAGGCCCGTCCCGTCCGTCGCCGCTCCGCCTCGCTTTGACACGCGCCCAGGCCAGCGATGCCTGCAGCACCATATAGGCAGGCAGACTGCTGAGGTGGCGCGGTGGCAGGGTCTTCACGAAGACCTGCATGCCACCACGCAGGTGCTTGCTGAGTTGGTCTGGAAGCCGCATGTTGCCACGCAGGTGCCTGCCCAGCTGGTTGGGCTGGCAGCTGCATGCGAACGGCGGCGGAGTCTTGGCTAGTGCGGGCCTGGCAGTGGCCCCGCTGATGCCCTCGGAAAGGGTCTTGCCGCGGCGTCGCAGTCGTCCCCGGCAAGGCGCTTGCCGGTGGTCTTGTGGATTTCCTCGGCTAGGATCCCGCCGAGGGTCGTCATCTTCTGATCCTCATCTGATCTTGTGTGTTTATGATCTTGAGAAAGATCTGCATGCCACCACGGAGGTGACTCCCGAGCCATGGTTCCAATGTAGTTGTTGACGGCGTTCGGAACCCTTGGGCTCAACGGTGGCTCCCTCCGCTGGCATCGGGCAGGCTGCCCCGGCAAGGCTCTTGCGGGGGCTGCGGAGGCTGCCTCGGCAAGGATCTTGCCGAGGGAGTCTACCTCGCCCTCTTGCCCTCTTGTGTTCCTCGTCTTGGTGTTGTCTTAGTTGTCTTGTGCTTCGGCTTCTCTCCGGCTTCCCTCCTCTGCTCTGTTAAGTGTGGCCGTGGCACGTGGCTCTAACTGCCCGTGCACAAGTAAAGGGGTCAAAAGGAGAACCCCTACTTTTGTACACCGACACACATGAAGGTAAAGGGAGGAGTTTGGAGGGAGCAAACGCAATGTTGACACGGAGATTTTTGGCGTGGTTCCGATAGGTGGTGCTATATCCACGTTGGTGGAGACCTCAACCCACGAAGGGTAACAGTTGCGTGAGTCCACGGAGGGCTCCACCCACGAAGGGTCCACGAAGAAGCAACCTTGTCTATCCCACCATGGCCATCGCCCACGAAGGACTTGCCTCACTAGGGAGATCTTCACGAAGTAGGCGATCTCCTTGCCCATACAAACTCCTTGGTTCAACTCCACAATCTTGACGGAGGCTCCCAAGTGACACCTAACCAATCTAGGAGACACCACTCTCCAAAAGGTAATAGATGGTGTGTTGATGATGAACTCCTTGCTCTTGTGCTTGAAATGATAGTCTACCCAACACTCAACTCTCTCTCACAGATTTGGATTTGGTGGAAAGATGATTTGAGTGGAAAGCAACTTGGAGAAGGCTAGAGATCAAGATTCATATGGTTGGAATGGAATATCTTGGCCTCAACACATGAGTAGGTGGTTCTCTCTCAGAAAATGTATGTTGGAAGTGTAGGCATGTTCTGATGGCTCTCTGCACGAACGAAGAGTGGGTGGAGGGGTATATATAGTCGTCACACAAAATCAAACCGTTACACACAAATCACCAAACTCGGTGGGACCGAATAATGAAACTCGGTTGGACCGATTTAGTTCAAAATGTGAATGTTAGGATTTTTGGTGGGACCGACATGTCAACTTGGTGGGACCGATTTTATTATTGTTAGGGCATAACATAATCTCGGTGAGATCGATTATACTAACTCGGTGGGACCGATTTTTGTAATAAGCTAACCAGAGAGTTGGTCAGGCAAACTCGGTGGGACCGATTCGCTCATATCGGTGAGACCGAAACATTACGAAAGGGAAACAGAGAGTTTGCATTGCGAACTCGGTGGGACCACTCGCTCATCTCGGTTGGACCGAAACGTTAGGAATGGAAACAGAGAGTTTGCAATCCCATCTCGGTGAGACCGATATCCCTATCGGTGAGACCGAAGTGACTAGGGTTTTGTGGCAGTGGCTATGTCAACTTAACTCGATGGCGCCGGATAGAAAGTTTCGGTGCGGCCAAGTTTGACTTTTGGTTTGGGACATATGTGGATATGAGAAAGTGGTTGAGGGTTTTGGAGCATATCACTAAGCACTTTGAGCAAATAACCCATTAAGCAACACCTAATCCCCTTTTAATAGTATTGGCTTTTCCTATGGACTCAATGTGATCTTGGATCACTAAAAGTAAAGTGTAGAGTCTTGAGCTTCTGAGCTTGAGCCAATCTTTTGTCCTTAGCATTTGAGGGGTCCACAGTTCTAATCCATGCCATGCCAATCATTGAGCTTTCCTGAAATATTTATCTTGAAATAGCATTAGCTCAATGAGCTATATGTTGTTAATAATTACCAAAACCACCCAGGGATAGTTGCACTTTCACTTTCCCCCCTTCCTTTTCTCTTTGAACCACGTCCTAGATTCATGCTATACAACTTTCCCCACTACTTTCCCCCTTCCTTTCCTCTTTGAACCGCGTCCTAGATTCATGCTATACAACTTTCCCCACTACTTTCCCCCCTTCCTTTCCTTTTCGAACGACGTCCTAAATTCATGCTATACAACTTTCCCCACAACTTCCCCCCCTTCCTTTCCTTTTTGAACCACGTCCTAGATTCATGCTATACAACTTTCCCCACTACTTCCCCCCATTCCTTTCCTCTTTGAACCACGTCCTAGATTCTTTCTATACAACTTTCCCCACAACTTTCCTGTTTGATCCAACACCAAGATTCGAGTGCAGAAGCAGAAAAGGCCCACATGCAGCTAGAGCAATGCATGTGGAATAAGTAAATTATACCTTAAGGTTCTTGGGATGTGGTTCGTTGGGCGATCGGAGGCCGTTCTTCCCACACTATGTACGGCGGCAAGGAAGAAGGGGTCGGAGGCCCTCCCGCGCCGCCGCTGGGTGAAAGAGAACAGCTGCGCCGGTGGTGGATTCCCTCCCTCACCGATGGCGACAGTGTTAAGCCTCCTTCCCTTCCCGGCAGACGGATCTTGCCGGCTCTTTGGCCTGCAGTGAGGGGAGAGAGAGAGAGGCCAACAAAGTCTTGTTTACATCTGGAGAGGGTGAGAGAGTGTGAAGAGAGCAACTACAAGCGCTGAGGCTCCATCGTGTATATATATAGTGGAGAGAGAGTGTGAAGAGTGCAAACCCTAGAAAACAAGCGCCGAGGCCGAGATCGTATAGCTCCATATCCATCCATTTTGACCAGTCAAAGAATCCTCCTAGCACTGCCCCAGATCATTTTCTCTCTCTATCATGCGGGGCCTACATGTCATTGGGTGGAAGAAAGAAGTCGAACAAAAACAAAATTATGCTCAGGTGTGGTTATCGAACCTGAGACCTCAAGTTTGATGAGCGAACAGGCTAACCAGCTACAGTACCCTCACATTATGTTTAACGAGAGGAAAGTAACATTTTATACATTCCTGCATTCGTGTGACAAGCATGCCGTGTTTTTTTTTGCGTGGGAGTCATTGATATTTAAATCATAATCGTGTCATGTGGCTTTGGTGGTAAGGTCTTTTGGGATTTAAAGCAGTGTTGGTAGTATAGAAATAATGCAGCCTTAGTCACCTTACCTCTCTCCACATAGTACGTTGGGTCCCACCAGTTAGAGGGTGAAATAAGTAAAATTAAAAGCGCCAGCGGTGTATCTTACCTCACACATCTCGCTACTGCTCGTGAACACTATCCAATGATCCCTCTGTTCGCTCACGTACAATTTTAAGTGAATCCTTATTATAACATGCACACAATTTTGGGCACTTGTATTCGACCTAAGTCAGTGTGCCACCGTATCTCGTACTACTCCCTCCGTATAGGTGTAATAAGTCACGTTAGAAGGTGCAGCGAGACCAAGGTGCAAGTAGATTGGAGGAGAAGGAGAAACTTAACCAGTCCTTCCTCCAATCAAAGCCCTGATTTCTGTCTCTAAACGCAACAATTAATCACAACAACTAAGAGATGCCGTTTTAGCTACCATGCAGGGCCACGTATTAACTCGCATGCAAGCCGACTTTGATTTCTTGACTGGTCAACGCGTAGTTGCACTCCATGCATTGGGTTTCCGAGGGAGATAACAAGGCAGAGTAAGGAGCATTTGGTTACATTGCTAGGCTGGTCATAGTGGTGAGTAACTTGGACTAGTAACATGCATATGGATGATAACATGCAAGTCTTCATTAATTGAGATATAGACTCATTTTACCTCGGCGTGTGTGTGTGTGTGTTTAACAGCATGTGTGTGTTAGAGAGAGCGACACATTGACCTACTCCTACAGAGAGATGGTCTGTAGTGTACGATTTAGCCGCGAGAGTCGTTGCATCCTCTCGTTTCCGGGCATCCGGTCGGGACAGGCGGACAGCTTCCACGCCCGCTCTTGACCAGCCTGGCCCACCCAAAGCCCCTCCATCGCCCGCGCGCGCTTCCCACCTGAAACGGTCAGCGCTGCTCCAAAGAATCGGTGCCGCATTCATGACCGGGCAGAGCGGACGCGACCTCTCACTGGCGCCTGCGTTGAAGGGAGAAGCGGATTCAAGAGTGATGGTTGCTTCGTCCGTCCAACTTACTGCTGGGTCTATGTGATTTGATGGCTCATTGGTCATTATTACTAAGGTGGTACGTCTGTTGGATGTCCCACGCTTTTGGCAAAAGGAGGTACTACTAGATTACAATTTTCTCCATTCTTACAGCGGAGAAGTGCGAAAGCAGTTAAAACACGCAGGCTCAGTGATTACATGGCCCATCTCACATTATCACCATATTTTCTGGACACCGTGCGACACCTAACTCTTTACATTGTACTATACTAGTATAGTACGTACTGTAATTTCTCAGTGAGATAAATTTGTACAATGCTATGAAGCTTCCAGCTTCTGTTTCATGTATCTTGCGTCCAACGTTGCCCGTTGAATCATTTCATCAAATACAAAGGAGACTAACATGCATGCTATTGCATCTCAATGATTGACAGATCATAGCCAATATGTACTCCCTCCTTTCCAAAATAAGTGTCTCAACTTTATGCAAACTTTAGTACAAAGTTGTACTACTACTAAAGTTGACACTTACTTTGGAACAGAGACAACTAAAGAAAAAATGATCCATGCAGTCCCTAGCCCTTGAACCGTAAACCCTAACCAGGCTTTAATTTCCTGGCAACGTTGGAGCTTCTGAAGAAATGAAGTTTGCAACCCTTTGACCATCGGATCATTTTGTGCAGTTTCACCAAGATCAAGATGAGCATCCCTGTGGCAAAGAAATTGAAGAAGCGTGATTAGAATAAGATTACTGGGACTAGTTGATGAGACATAAACTCATCACAAGTACAGTGCATAGAAGCCAGTAGAGGTATGTGGGGGGAAAGAAGTAGAGAAATATCCACACGGAGTGATGTGGGCAGCTGGAGTAGTGGTGCAAGCCGGCTGTAAAGGAAGTTGTACCTGAGGGATGTCGGGACATAGCTCAACCTAGAGGAGGGAGGCGGGAGGCGGCAACTTCCCACGTCGCGGCAGTGAGCAAGGGACGAAGGAAACCTCACTGGCTTTGTGAGAGAGAACAGCGGGGACCCCTGATCGGGACGTGCCGACAGTGGGTTTTTGCCGTCGGAGACGGCGACCGCATCTACACTAAGCATCCATCCCTTCCCTCGGCGGGGCGTGATCCGCCGGGATGTTAGAGATGTGGCCACAGTCGTTTTGTGCGAGAGAATGTGAATAGAGCAACCCCAACAAGAAACCGTGTAGGCTCGTCCTGGCTATGTATATAGTGGAGCGGTTTCCTTTTCTCTCCATATGAACCTATTTATATTGTGTATGTGCCACTGAAGAAAAAAACTTTATTTATAAATGACGCGGCACCGTTCATGCGTGGTTCCCGACCCTCCATTATTTATAAGTGAGTAACTACTACTAGATGCGTCAAATTATCACTTGGGCTGCATCATCTTCCAGAAATGAGCTCCACCATGTCACGTGTGTGGTTGGGGAAGACGCAAAAGACGCAAAGATTGCTACTAGTACACTACGTGCGTGGGTGCGTGCACCTCTTCTCTTCGAGCATGGTTATTAAAAGTACAGCCCACTATTGTACTACCACGCGGTTATTATATATGGGCAAAGAGTATAGGCAGTAATAATGACTAATAAGCCGTGAAATCACGAGGCCCACCTTTCTCTATGTTTGACCAAGGAAGCAGCCATCATTTCACTCCTCATTGAATATCCATCCGCTGCTACCTCTGCGAATAAATAAAAATCCGCTTCTACCTCCGTAGCATGGTTAATAATATAGCCATGTCAATCACGACGTAGAAATATCATTCACTGATACAATAGGGCTGGATCTAAGGCTGGTGATTTTTTTTTACTTTCTCTCTTTCTCTTTTTGTCTCATTTACTTATTTTACATAGGAGCACGTGTAGAGGATGGCTATTCCTTTCGATGGGACTTCTTCATGGGGTTTAAGACTAAGGCTGGTCATAGTGGGGAGTAACTTAGACTAGTAACATGCTTTTGTTACTAGTCCATGTTACTACCTTCATAATGGGTAGTAACATATAGATGGTAACATACAAACCTTCATTAATTGAGACATAGACTCATTTTACCTTGGGGTGTGTTATGTTACAGTAACATATTATGTTACCACAAGCATCTCTTCCCTCATTAACTCCATGCCACATAAGCAAATTTGTCTTGGGATGTGTCATGTTACTACATAAGTTACTCCCACTATGACTAGCCTAAGCAGCTCCGAATTATGCCCATTGCGCACCACTCTGAATCGTGCCATCTATGATAGGGAGTAGTCCCATTGCAACAATGAGGTCCACTAGGTCTAACACGTCCTATAAGAAGAGACTATCATGCAAAACATGCATCTTGTTGCCTTCTTCCTCGTAAAGTACGTACCACTGGTACGTACTACTAGTACTACTACTACTCGTTCTCCTACAAACCTTGCGCTTGGCATCTCCAAAATATTAACCTTGCGATTGGCTCTTCGCCTCTACGGGAAGTCAAGCATTAATGGTACTGCAGTATATATTGTTCTGGCTATATGAGACCGAATGAGTTGCTGCACGTCCACCACGTGGGCGAGGGAGAGTGCGTACTATTACGTCTGTTTCAATATTGACTACATACGGAGCAAAATCAGTGAATCTACACTCTAAAATACGTCTATATACATCAATGTTTGGAGTATGCAATAGTAGTTCATATTGAAATCTGCTAAAGGACATATATTCCAAACAATATGATAATCTCTCTAACCAAGGTAGGGGCGAGGAGTAAACAGAGGGAGTAGTAAAATTTTCTCCTTGTCCTGCGAGCCACCGCCTGCGTGGGCAAGGGAGCGGGTGTAAGGCGTAGTAAGAAAGCTTCACCTCGTCCTGCGAGCCACCGCGCCCATGGGCGGGTGAGCCGGCGTACTAAGCAAGCTTCTCCTCGTTCTGCGAGTTGACGGGACACATCAAAAGTAATACGCACAGAGCATCCCGAGTGTATAGAGCATTGCCTCTAAGGTAGGCCCCACATGGTTTGCTCTTTTTTAACATAACGCGTCAAGTCGCAATTTGTTTGTTCACCCATGGTAGACGATCCTCCATCAAGTGGACAACCAGTACACATGTCAAATTACCACGTGGGCTGCCTTTTCATACAGAAATGAGCTCCACTGTGTACCCGCGCGGGTGTGGTTGGGAAAGAGACGGGAGTACGTGCGCCGTGTGTGCACCTCTTCTCTTCGTGCACGTCCCCCACCTACATGGGTGTGTGTGAGAGATACAAACCTAGACAGATGGCGTGTGCGTTCGTGAGTGTTTTTTGTTTGGGGGGGTGATTTCGTGAATGTATTTGTGGGAATATGTGTTGATGACATCTCAAACAAAAATTTGACACATGCAATGTGTGTGAAATAGAGGCCTATCGATTTCATATATAGAGGGGGCGATCCACGAGAAGAGAGGGAGGGGTCATAGATATCGATAAGAGTCGAAGAGAGGATCAAGTGGGTGGGTGCGAGATCGATGATGAGAGCCATCAAAATTGTGTGTGTGTGAGTCAAAGATATAGGGCGACTGACCTACCGGAACGTCAGAGGGCACAGGGCAAGTTTGTGTGTGGCAGGGAGACATGACTAGAGCGCTCGATGTATCGGTGTGTGTGGGGGGAGGAGGGGGAGGTAGAGGCCTAACTAGAGAGGTAGAACGACTCGTATATGTGTTGAGAAGGAGAGACCCAGATATGTCTTGAGGGAGATCAGTCGACATCCACACATAACTTAAGGACTGGAAATAGGTTGGGACACAGAGAGAGAGAGAGAGAGGAGAGAGAGAGGGGGAGGGAGAGGGTAGATTGCTGGATGGGTGATGGAGTTGCTTCTCGAAATGGTGGGAGAGGCCTACTAGACAAACTGAGGGTAGAACTGCATTATTATCAATAGGAGTGGGGATGTGTTTCTGTGTGTGCCTGTGCGTGATACATGTGTCGGGACGAATGCATGGATGATGAAGGGGAACCATGTGTTTGGTAAGAAAATCTAACTAGATTGGTAGATCAATTGTTGTTTGTCGGAGGAAGGGAGAGACATAACTAATGAGGTAGATCGATCGACAGGTGGGGAAAAATGAGTTATAAGGACCTAGCTAGCTATATGTATAGTGGGAGATCGGTCGGTGTACATCCATTTGTTAGAGGCAAATAAGGCCCAGCGAGACGGATAGACAGAGAGAATGGAGCTAGGAGGTGGTGCGAGATGCCGAGCTACTAGCTAGATAGGGGGAGGAGTGTGCGATTGTGAGATCGATGAAAAGAGGGGCAAGAGCTTACACGTGTGTGGGGCCGTATGAGAGACACGAGGCATGGACATAGAAAGGAGGAGATGGAAGGTGTGTGTGTATGTTGTAGGCAGACATCCCTGGAGAGGTTTATCGATCGGTGTGTGTCGGAAAGGAGTTGTGGAGACTGTGGGAGAACGACCTAAAGAAAAAAAAGAATGTGCGCGATGGATAGAATGCTGAGGGAGGGGGGCGAGGAGGGCGTGTGCATGCACGAGTGAAAGTTAGTGCTAGCTACAAAGGTTAGAGGATTGTGTGGGTGTAAGAGACTAACAAACATGATAATTTGATATGAAAGTGGATTCATATATTTGAATAGGAGAGCATAGTGTTATAAACATATGCATGCATGAATATAGCGGTGATACGCGTGTTGTGGTTTTGCACATGTTATACCATAACGTGATAATGCATGGCGTTTGCAACTCACGGCTAAATGTCGAACAATCTAAACCATACTATACATCGACAAATCTCACATTTTATTTGAATTTGTGATAATGTGTGGCGTTTGCAGCTTACAACTAAATATCGAACAATCTAAACAATACTATATATCGATCAATCTCACATTTTATTTGAATTTGTGGTAACGTGTGGCGTTTGCAACTCACATCTAAATACTTGTAGGAGTAGGGGGCGGGGCACCATACATTATGTGATAAACACATTATACATATGAGACATGGTTTAGATTATGAAGATCTAGCTAGAGCTTGAAATGTACTGTGATTTGAAATCAACATAAAGTGGATTCAAAAAATCGAGTTTGAGGTCATATTGTACACATAGTTCATATCTAACTCGACAGTAATCATGTGGTGCGCTGTGAAGATAATACACAAACGATGGTTTAACTTGACAATAATGATGTTTGTAAATCTTATTAAATTTAGTTCATATTGAAGCGGTAGTATATACGTTTGGAATGCACTAAAACATTCATTTGCGTAGCAGGTTGCATGCATTATACACGTAGCGAAATATTTTAATTGAACATAACATGAATTCAAAGTTTTGAATGGCATTTGTAGTGCGAATTGATTTGGTACAAGACACGGGACTAGACTCTCTTATGTGGTGCGAATTGATTTCTTTTTGTTTTTTCGTCGATGAAAGTGCAAATTGATTTGGTACAGTACACGTTAGGCTTGTCTGGAAATATCAACCCGCCCCTTGTTACCCTGAAATATTTAAGATACTTCTTTGTCTCGTTGTGCTCCGAAAACTCCCTCCATCTCAACCCGCGCCTTGCTATACCAAAATTACAACGCGCGCGAAAACTCCCACCTCCTGCGAAATCCCGACACGCGAAATGCCCTTGATACCCCTGAACCAAAAGAATCGCCTAGCACAAATAGGTGGGGGTACTTCCGTAACTTACCCCACATTTTGGACAAGCGCGTCCCTAAGCCATGGTTCCCCACTCCCATCCCATCAGCCCACCCATTCGTACACCGAGGCCGCGAAAACCCGTGAAGCCCCACACCCTCCTCCGTCCGCCACTCAGCCGGAGCCTCTTCCCCGACGACGTCGTCCAGAGCAACACCACGACGTCCCTCATCCACCGTACCGGATGAGGATCCGTCGTCGATCTCGTCGTCCCGCCGGTTTAGCCACCCCGTCCTCCACCTCCAAGGAGCTTCCCCGACGTTCCCCTCGTCTTTCGCGCCACCTCCATATACACTACAAAAAAATACAGTTCCGTGATGATACGTGTTTGTCACAGTAGGTCGCGTTTTTTGTCATGCATGTACATCCATGACGATTTTATGACAGAATCAAGATAGTCATACCTGTGCTGCCGTAGAAGTGTTCCATGACATTACCAAAATTATCATCGCGGAAGTGTCCACTTCCATGACGATAAATCGCGCGTCACAGAAGTGCTTTCATCAAGGGTGACCGACACGTGGCATCCACGGTAACGGAACGCCGTTAAGCTACCGGGTCGGGTTTTGGATCCGATAACCCGTTAACAGCCCCAACCAATGGGAAATTTCCATGTGTAAAATTCTTATTGGCCGGACGAAACACGTGTCAGCTCGTCAGTGGGTCAGATAAGCGCCTATGATATGTCGACACGTGCCACGGCCCACCACTGGCCCATTTAGCTTATAAAGCCGGCCCGTTTGACTTGGTCAAAAGTTAATGGGCTGGCCCATGAAAAGCATGTTAACAGTCTCTTCACAAATAGCCCATTTTACGGCCCGTTAGGCCCTAAAGGAAATCGGCCCAACAACGTCATGTGGGCCGTCGAATATAACACCAGCCCATTTCACTTTTGGCCCATGTATGGCCTTGACGTCTTTCGGCCCATATGAGGCCTTCGTATCTTTCGGCCCTTTACAGGCCCACGGTGACTCTAGCCCATAATGAACAGTAATTTTCTTTATACCCTTTAACGGCCCGTGATTTACATGGGCCGTTTCTAGCCCATGTTAGCTTTCGGCCTATTGACGGCCCATACGTTCTTTGGCTCCTTTTCGGCCCTCTATTACTTCCGGCCCATTACTGGCCTGTACAACTAATGGGCCAAATTCGGCCCATGGCAAGAGTCAGCCCGTTACTGGCCTGTTACCCTAATGGGCCAAATTCAGCCCATGGCAAGAGTCGGCCCGTTACTGGCCTGTTACCCTAATGGGCCAAATTCGGCCCATGGCAAGAGTCGGCCCGTTTCCGGCCTGTTAACCCGTTGCGCAGTTTCCAGCCCGTCCTATATTCTGGCCCATTAACGACCCATTATGCATGTGACAGAATTAAACCTTTGCTGTCCTACGGCCTGTTAACGGCCTGTTACCGTGCTGTGCCGATACCAATTATGCCCGATTACAGCCCATGTAGACCCATTTATCCAACGGCCTGAGGCTCACCGATTACAGGCCCATTTATCGACGGCCCGTAGGAGACCCATGGATCCTACGGCCCGTATATGGCCCATGGTAGTTGCGGCCACTAGCAAACCAGGGAAAAAGAAGACTAGGAAATAAATAAGGCCGAAACTAACGCTAGGCTATTAAGGCGATTGCACAGATTACATCCACTCGGCATCAAAGATCGCCACCAGTGCAAATATAGGGAACACCCTACACTATACAAAAATGGCTTGCTATTTTCTTCAGCCGGTGGCTGCACGTTAAGAATAAATTTTGTATCACACCAAAACAAATTACAACTATATAACAAAAGGAAGGTTGGCATAAAACATAACAGTCTAGCAGATAAATGCACCACCAGAAGTTCAGAAGCTCAGTTCATTTGACCTAACTGTTACGTTTTCATGTTGTATTGTCCAATGGAGCACCATAACCCTCGCCTTCATTTCCCCAAGGCTCCTGAACAACATAGAAAATGTCTGATAGTCTGGTTTCAAAACCATGCATATCTTGACGACATTGAGCAATGTTTCTCCTTGTTTCACAAAGGGTCTCTGTTAGGGAATGGACTTGTGTCTGGAGCGCAGATACAACATTGCTTTGAGCTTGCATATCTTGATCATGAGGCAGTTTGGACGATATTGCCTTAACAACCAACCCAGTATTACGCAGGAACGTGCTTTTGGCACTGTTAGTGGACAGGTACTGACCCACTGCAGCAAGAGCTGACATTGCGGTTATAGTTGCCTCGCCACCTTCAGAAGGTGGCGGTTCCACCATTTTTTCCATAGCTCGCTGAAAAGTTGAGGTTTTACATTAGTAGTACCAGAATAGAAGATATTAAGGAGGCAGCAAAACCAAACAAAATAGCTTTGGTCTATATACAGAACTTATTCTGGTGAACCCATGTAAAATATTAGTTGTATTTTATTGCAAATACATAATAAAACCAGGTTGCAAACATATGACCATGTACCATCGCTAATGTATTGTCTATTTCTTCACATTGTATTGAGGGGATAAAGAGACGAAGTTTATAATACGGTAAGCATAGTATGTCATCATTCATATCACAGGACAACTGAGAACAGACAAACAGGCAATTGTAACGTTGTGTGGCAAGTCCAGCACGGAACTAGATTACGGGTCAAGATCAAAGGAACATCACTCCTCTCTTTTAAACCTTGTAAGGTGCAATGATACGCTAAGACAATTGTGTATAAAATTGAAAAGAGTAATAGACATTGGCTGCAAACCATGCAGTTCAAGGCACAAGTCAGAGTAAGTAGTAGTTAAAAGGCATGAGGATTAAGGACTTACAACAGCGGCTTTGACTAGTGTAGTCATGCCCTTCTTCTTGCTGGTGTGACAGTCCTTGAAGAGTTCCACAGCATTTGGTTCAGGTACTTTTTGGCCCTTGCAGGCTTTCCTTTGCATTTCAAACAAGTCAATATAGATCTGATAATATGGTACAGCAAAAAGAGTGAAACAACAGCTAATTACAAGAGCCTCGCAGTGTGCAATATAGCTACGAGATCCTGTCGTCTGTTGGAATTTCACTTTCGTACGGTTGGCCTTGTTCTTTGAACAGTTCACCTACAAGAAGATAGATTTGTGTGGCACATGCGTAAATAGGACTTCAACATGTGATCTGATCACATATATATAATGTACCTGATACTTCAGATCAGACCAGTGTTTAACAAGGCCCCTCCAGTCTTCATCCGATATATTTTCCACTGGAGATGTTTGGGAAAGTTCACTGTTAGCCTTGCCTTCAAAGTGAGTTTTCCTCAAATTATACCGATACTGTCGCAGAGCAGACTTGAAAACATGGGTGCAAGCTTGTCTGGTTGCATCATCTTGGCTATCCAACTTGAACCTCATCTGTTGAAAATTATGGGAGTCTCATTATCAGCAACCTAGAAAGTATGGGACAGAGCAAGACGATATTACTAGTTTCCATACATAACCGTACTTACAGATAAATGGCCGAGGAAGGTGTTGAACTGGGTTTCATCTTTGTCATTCCTGTACTGAATCCATGTTGGGAGGATACGTACATGACACCTAATGGCAACCGCTGCCTCTGATACTAACTTGGCTGACTCGGTAGCATCACGTGGCCTTTTTAAACCTGCCTCAAAACGGATCTCCATTCTTCCTCCTCTAGATTTAGTTAACCTATCGAGCATTATCCCTGATGTTTGTTTCCTCTTGCGCCTAGGTGCTAGTCCAACAACGAACATAGGAAGTGTTAGTGTACATCAAACTGTGAGACTACATATAAAGAAGCATGCAACTATAACTTGACTCCAGCAACTACCTTCTTGTTTTTGAAGCTCACAAGGTTCATCTGATATTGCCAACTCATCTTGTGTCAAGAGTGCTTGGTAAGTAGTGTCAGGTGGCAAGGGAGCTTGGGAACGTGCTGCTAGCTCAGTTGACGCACGAGTAAGTCGTGCAGCTGGTAGTACTGTGGTAGGTGTTGCAAGAACTAGGGCTGTCTCTGCTTGTTTGGTGGCAGCTATTTGTTTATGTTTGGCTTTTTTTGCAACTCGTGTAGCATGGGATGCCGTGTTTGTAGAATTTTCCGCTGGACTTTGACCTTCTATTGCACCATCAGTACCAGCAGAATCTGCAGGATTCATCCGCTTCTCATTCCCTGCCATTCTGTGTTTCTTCCTCTTTCTCTGTGCCATGTTAAGTCAAGCCGACAAGAAAAACGAATAACAATTTAGTTCTTCAGAACACATTGATGCATGATGTAGATGAACTGAACTTTGATGTTAGACAACCACATGATAGGAGGATGTAATATGTATGAAAAACAGGACGGAAGAGATAACCAAAACTATGATGTGTAAACTAAGAAGAAGACATTTCACCAAATTAGAAGCAATGCAATGGAAGGTAGACACCATATGAAAGATGCTACAAATATTGCTCTGCCAAGTTAACAGTGTCTCATCATAAATGGCGTTTAAACAAATGTGAAGCAGTAGAAGAAATAAATCATATGCAAGATGCAAACAACATCACACTACCATGTTAGAGGTATGTCGTCATTAGTGCCATTGCATATTCACAGCATTGCATATTCACAGCTTATGATGTGTAAACTAAGGAGAAGGCATTTCAACAAATTAGAAGCAATGAAAGCTAGACACCATATGAAAGATGCAACGAATATCACTCTACCAAGTTAAAATTGTCTCGTCATAAGTGCCATTTCAACAAATTAGTAGTACAAGCTAGAAAACAATGTGAGATGTAACCTATATCACACTCCGAAGTCAAACGTGTCTTATGATAAGTGATTGTTGCAGGTTACACAATAGTAGTAATTTGATGTAAGAACATGGTGTGATAGACAGATATTGTATGTTCTAGAAACAGGAACACATGTCTTATTCAAGTATAATGTGTAAAGTCAGCAGATGGAATTCAACAAAATTAGAAGCAATACAAGCTAGACATCACACATAACATGCAACCACATATAACAGTGCCAAGTTAGAGGGAGCACTGCTGATGCTGCACTAGGGGAAACGTGCTCATCATAAACACAGCTTTGTTGAGTGTTTATGCATGTGTTGTCTTGGAAATCATCTTGGGGGTGTGGAGGAGTAGAAACTGTAGAGGCCCTCCGTTCGGAAGGAGCACCTTTATCTGCTGCCTTGCTAACTTCCTTCCGCTTTATTGATTTTGAATTGTCAAGTAAAACCGACAAGAAAAAGCAATAAAATGCTCTCTTCAGAACTCATTCATGCATGATACTGACAATCACTACTTTGATCTAAGGCAAACACATGATACCAGGATGGAATATTTACGAAAAACAGGACGGCATGGCATGTTCACAACTGTTTGTGTAAACTAAGCAGAAACCATTCCAGCAAATAAGAAGCAATGCAGGCTAGACACCACATGAAAGATGCAACCAATATGACTCTGCCAAGTTAAAAGCGTCCCATCATAAATGAAATTTCAACAAATTAGAAGCAGCGCATGCTATAAATCATATGAAAGATGCAACTAATATTGCACTGCATATACCAAAGGTGTCTCGTCATGTTGATTGATGCAGGATACAAAAAAACAATAGTTTTATGTAAGGACATGCTTAATAGACAGATGTACTATGTACTAAATACAGGAAGGCATGTCACATTAACAGGTATAATGTATAAGCTAAGCAGACTAGCACATGCAGTTTAACCAGATTGGAAGAATTACAATATAGACACCATATGCAACATGCAACCACATATCACGCTGCCAAGTTAGAGCAAGCACCTGCGATGCTAGTGTAGGGGAAATGCTGTAATCAACTACAGAGCTACGTTCACTATCTTCATCTAGCATTTCTGTTTCTTGAGAATCATGTTGGGAGGCTGACGCTGCATTCTTTAAATGAGGAGTAGTCCCCTTGCCTGCCTGCCTCGTCATAAGTGATTGATGAGGGATACACAAGAACATTAGTTTGATGTAAGAACATGGTTAATACACAGATGTACTAGTATGTACCAAAAACAGAAAGGCATGTCATATTCAAAGGTATAATGTGTAAGCTAAGCAGATGCAATTTAACCAAATTGGAAGCAATACAAGCTAGACATCCGGCTGGAGTGGTGAGCATGATCATCTAGGACCTGAGAGCCTGGTGGGAGGCGGGCTGCTTCGCCACCATCGCAGCTTTTTAGTTGGCTTCCAGGTGATGCCTATCTTTGCTCGGCTTGTCACTGGCTCGGCCAGTGCCCTGACTAGCTATTTGTCTTCTGGTGCTCACGGGATGGTGGTTCATGTAAAAAAAATATCTTTCCTTATCTTACCGACTTCGGCCTTTCGAATACAAGCTAGACACCATATGGAACATGCAACCACATATGACACCGCGAAGTTAAAGCAAGCACCTGGGATGGTGGTTCATTGCGAGAGAGGTCATCAACTCCAGAGCTACGTTTACCGTCTCCATCTGCTGACACTGCACCCTTTATAGCGCTGTAACGTGTCTTGCCTACCCGCACACGAAGCTGGAGCGACTTCTCTCTTTTCTTTTTGGCTTCTCTCATGGCAGCAGAGTCTGAAATACCCTTGCATAAAAACACAATAGTGAGAGTAAGGGTGAAGTGTGTGCAGAACTAGTGCACTGTAAAAGTAGCAGATAGCAGGTGGCTGAAAAATAAATGACAGGAGACATATGATAGCTCTACAACATTGCATGGCAAACAAAATTAGATTCTACTCCGTATGATTTTGTAATATATGAGCACAGGAAATGCAGGTACTCCTCGAGCACACCACCACATGTGGTCATATCTAAGATAACAGTCGACTGAAAATAAATAGGTCAGTCAATTTTTTTAATGAACCGTCTCATCTATAAGGAACGGGCAGATGGCCTTCGTCTACCTCCCGCCAATCACTGTTGACGATCTTTCTTGAACCTCCAGCGACCACCGGCCCAGACCCCTGCCTCCGCCGCCCCGCCCTCCCATCGACCTCACACCACCGCCGTGCTTGGCAGCGCCCCCAGGCCATCCCTTTAATCCCGGCCGACCTCCAGATCGGGCGCCAGTAGCTCTAGGCCGCACACGCCCCTAAGATAAACACCAAGGCGCTGCTTCCCCGGCGTAATAGGCGTACTAGCGCCTGTTACGCCGGGGAATGCTTCCATTAATTGGGAATCAACTGGCCAGAAATTGAAATTCAGGGGGGCGACGGACCTCTAGCTAAGGTGAAATAGTATATGAGGAGAAACCTTGTGCATCGCGAGTTACTAGGAACATCTAGTATCAAGAAGAAGCGATCAACTAGTGTCTTCTGTGGGATGAATACCGTGCAAGCAGAGACGTAAGATTTGCATGAATAAGGGAAGAGGAGTACCTTTTTCAGTTGCCGGTGTGGTCACCTCCACATGTCGCGCTGACCTTCTTCTTTTTACCGGGGAAACCGATGTTCTGGAGGGTGCAGGCTTGGACGAACCCATGGCCAAATTGTTGCCTGTGTTGCCGTGGCCGTATGTCGGCGGAGGGGAAGAAGATCCGAGGTGGCGAAGGACGGCGTAGCGGGAACAACTCCGGTGCGGTGGAGGGTGGCGAAGTTGGAGCGGCAGCGGTGAGGCATAGTACGGCGTGGTTGAACTGGCTCGGGTATGGACGGCTCGGCCTCGGCTTCAACTACTAGCCGTGGAGGGCGTTGCGGTTGAGGTTGCGGTGGACGACGACATTGGGGTATCGGCTCCGGCGTGATGGAGGAGGGCGGCGGTTGATGGGTGGGATGGGGTGGTGGACGGAGGACGCTGGGGTTTCACGGCTGGTGGAGAGGTAGTTTTGGCGCCCACGGAGTACGAATGGGGAATCGGACGGGTGGGGGGAACCATGTTTCGGTCTGGGACGCGCTTGTTTTTGGCTTTTTTGAACAGAAGATGGGAGGCGCTTGTTTGAAATTTGGGGAAAGTACAAACTTTGCCCCCCTCTTAAATTTCGGACCTACTGCGGGTCGGGGGTAGGATGGTAATCCCAGGTGTCCCAAATAGTGGGCGGGAGCAATTTCGGCCGCGCGCATGTGTGCTTAGGCGGCCATCGTGTATGAATGTTTTTCGGATGCGGTTGCGTGGCGTCTAAATGAAGCTACAAACCTACCCCGGTTTAGACCTTTGGACGTCGGGCCGGTAGGTTTCACGGGTCGGAGTTATTAGAAAAGTAATTTCCTTGTACTACCAAACATTGGTCTCACGCGGTTTCGGGCGAGTAGAGGCTCTTTTGGCGCTTCGTTCGAAATTTTGAAACACAAGCATTCACGTTTAGAGTACTCTTGAACTATGAGGATTGACCTAAATAGACAACGTTATATTTGACCTTGTATGTTTCAAAACCTCATTAAATTATCCGCTTCTTTTTGAAATTTTGACAGTTGAAAATCCTATAACTATGATTATTTTGGAATGGAGGAGCTAAATTTGAATCTATTTTGTACACGACTACATATGCTATTATGTACAAAATCAGAGCAAAGATTGGTGCCCCCATAATTTAGGTATGGTTTACAAATGCCATGATATCAAATTCAAATAATTGAATGGACTTCATGTTGAATTCGATTTTTTTAAACCACCTTAAGTTGAATTCAAATGTATGCTAGTTCATAGGTAGCTATTTATAATGTCCATTGTGTAACTTTCGTATGTATAATGTGCTTTACACACACAACATGAACTATACTCACGTTTATATTCGATTGCTAAAGCGATGCATTGTCTGGAGTTCAAAATACTAACTATGTGGATCAATTGTGTCGAATAATAACATAGACATGCTCAAATTCGATAGAATCTAGATGTCTGATGGATCAATGACCGCTCCTTACGCGAATTGCAAATATCATGATCCCATCCTAATATTTGGATACAATTTATATCTTTAATCAATGTGTAGAGCAGTCTTTTATGTGTAGTTTCACTCTCCATCGGTGGTCTCTCACACATGCTCACACACTCTCTCCCGAGGTGTCTTTCTCGCACACATGCTCTAGATATAACCCTCCCTCCCTCTCGTAACCATTTACAACTGTTTTCACTAACCTTTATCACAAGCACTCTTCCTCTCGCAAACATACACATGCACAATCCTCATCGACCCTTTCTATATACATGGACCTGCCTACGTGTCTCATGTACGCACATTATCTTTACGCCTGTCTCTCACGCATTGTCTCACACCTCTCTTCCTAATCGACGAGTATGATTCTAGCAGAGCATTCTGTAGGATGCCCCTTAAAGTTAGGTTGGATGAATAGTAATATCAGAGATAAAGGGGTTACCTTAGTCCGAGAACATAGGGTTACAAATCCTAGCCAGCTTTGTCAGTGGACACAGAGTCCTTCACAATTCTGCTATCTTTGTCTTGTACGACTAGTCATCCATGGGTCTTCCTAAATGCGTCACGGGCCGACCAATGTGGCGCAGGACGGAACCGAACGAAGGGCCTCACCTCGACCCACCGGACCTCACGCGGTGACACACCCTCTGCCCCCACGTCTCATTATCTTCTCACACCCACACATACCAACACAAACACCACACACACAGAAAATTTCTCCTGGTGCCTCTATTCCCTCCCCCCTTGCATATACACACTCAAGGGAATGGAATCTCTTGTCGTGACGTCATATTCGTCTCTCTCTCTCTAGACCACTCTCATTTCTCGTGCTATCTCTCCCACGCCCCCCGTCTGCCCCTCTATCCATGCCTCTCTCAAATACGTAATACACACACATACCTCTCTAGGCCCCGCAAAATGCATCAACTACACATTCACACATGTTACATCACGTACCCCATTGATCTAAAAAGCCCTCTCTTCACGTTTATTTCGCATACAACATTCCTTTTGAATAATGTGTGGCCAAAAAATTATTTTAGAGTTCTACATATATACAACATTACAAAGTTATATGGAGGAGTACGAACGCTAATTTGCATTGCATGGTGCCCACAATGATATTTATTCCGCACTGTGAATTTGTATATTTTTATACTATATACAAAGTTAGTCATAATAAAGAGAAACAGAGAGCATCTCTCTCTCCATCGCATACCCCCCTATACGCCCCTTTCACGTATGCACACAAAACTATCTCCAGGTCCTCTAAAAGTAAGCCCCCAGAAAATTCACGCATGTTTCATCTTTCTCTCGCGATATATATACATACATTGGACTTCAGAATCCACTCATTACGGTCATCATTTACGTTTAGTGGTTATTATACAGTCACGGGCTCACCGTACAACTCTGTATTTGCTCATGACATGACTAGTTGACCAGTTAAACGCTCCACGTGGCACCTCTAGTGTTGTATCACATTATCTCACTACCATCGTGCCCACCTATCGACTTGTATCTACTCTACATCTACACTCTTATAAAATACATAAAATGCACTCTTATAAAAAACAGAGTTGGTGATGATGGTGTGCCTGCTATCCTGCAATACAGGCCGTCCAATTTATATCTGACGGATAGGAAAGAAACTATGGCAATTTTGCAAAAAGGTACACACACACCTCTCCACATTTGCAAATAAGGCCTTCCCTCATTCATCCTTTTCTCTCACAAGATAAACAAGTCATACAAATGCATCTTGATGTTACGTGCAACGCACGGGCATCTTGCTAGTAAGAATGAAAACAAACGACAAAACAATATTTGGACCGTGGTTCGAAGTCATGACCGCGGGCACAGCGGACAAGGTGGCCTTGTATTGGTATGCTGAGCCGTCTGTTTTAACACACAGGAGCTGGTGTGGTGATTATACACACACGCACGCATGCACACGAACTGCATCCACGCAATACTCACACAAACACATGCACCCACGCATGCACGCAACACTCACACGTACACACGCAGCCACGCACGCACATAACACTCACACGCACGCACGCAACACTCACACGGACACACGCACGCATGTATGCACACACCAGTACACCACACGACCAACACACACTCTCACGCTCAAGTGCTCAACCTACACGTGCATGCGCACACATCAGGCCCTGACAGACACATACACAACCAGGTGATTCCCGCGCATGGGTTGGAGCCTTGTCGCGCCTGCGTAAATTTGTGTTTATCAGACCTTTTGCCTATGCGAACTAATAGGTGGGACCCACAAGGAACATGGTCAATTTAACTAGTCAACATGGTGCCACGCAGACTATTTGGCCGGTCAACAGAGTGCAATCCGATGCTGAACTGTGAGCAAGTGACCGTATAATCACCGCAAAACGTATATAGTGACCGTAGTCAGCTTATTCTGAAGTTTGGTGACCGTATTACGCTTTTCTCTCTGTAGGCCCTCCAAAACTACATCTCTACACGTTCTCGCATGTTACATCTAACAACTATGCAATACAGCACTACTACTACACTCTAACACAATAAATCATATGTGTTTTTAGTTTTACTAGATATCATACTGTTACTTATAATTATTTAGTTTGCATACATTAAAATTGCCTTTGAAATGTATGGCCAGTATCATCTACCGCGCGGGAAAAATCCCACCCTTTCCTGTTTAATCGGGTTTGTATCGATGGATCATGCGAAACAGCAAAACTATAGTACTATACAATACTACAAGTGACAGTTCACTTGGCCGTCGTGTCGTCTACTCCTCCGTCGTAAGAGTCGAGCGCTCGCTTTCATAAATCTTCTAGTCCGTTTTGCCGACATGTGGGACATCAAGCTACCGGGTCCACGTGCCATACCGGAATACAGTGCAGAGCAGCCGGGGTGAAGCACCCCAGTCATGGCGCCGGCGTAGTAATGAGCAATGAGGCATCAAATCACAAGCTGCACCTTTCCCGCAGTTAAGTTGGAGGGATGAAGCAACCATCATTTCACTCGTTGCTGAATCCGCTTCTCCCTCATCTTCTTCAACTTAACCACGTGTTGCTTCTGCCGTTGTTCTGCCTCATGTAGGACGCGGATTGGCTTGGTAAAGCACTGATACGTGGGACCGCATGTTAGCAAACCGCCAGGACAACGTCCTCTGAAAATAAGAAGCCTAATCCTAGACTTACAAAGGGCTACATAGCTGCTACGTATACTTTCCATCTAATCTATATATGCCCCCTGATTTTCAGGTGGGGTGGGCCTAATCCTCTCCTTTAATCCAATCAAATAGTCCCACATCACATCAGTTTGTAACTTTACGTAAACCATTACGTGGATGTAGCATTGCTCAAATAAGAAACCTCCCCCGCCATCCGCGCAGCAAAATCACCTCCTTTTTACTAATCTTGATTCTATGATTTTTTAGATCAATATAATTGAGATTTGTATAGATAGCACACAGGAGCAAAACCAAGTGGTACGGTTAAGGGCATCCACAATGTGTAGCCAAATGTGAAAATAGCTTTTGGCATCGTGGGAACCATTGTGGACGGTGTTGCCAAAGCCAAAAAGATGGAACCGAAGCTCCCTGATTGATTGATTGAAGGAATAGAAAAATGCAACGTCTCTCCTCTTTCTCGCATGCTTGGACGCATGTAGTACAATATAGAGCACAGAGTCTACTCCCCTGTCCCTTCTATCACAAATCACAAAGCAGTGAGGCGTCAAATCACAAAAGCACGGACGAAGCAACCATCATTTCACTCTTCACTGACTCCGCTTCTCCATCGTCTTCTTCGAGAAACCATCTCACCGCATAGTACTCCTAGTATACTAGTAAAGGACTTCCTGGATGCAAATAAGCCGGTTGTCTCGGCTTGCACGCGGCACTTGCGAACGACTTACCGTGGTCTCCCTCAATGGTGTTCTCCGTCGAACGCACTTCGCCAAACCACCAAAAAAAGATATCGTTGACGTCACTGCAATGGGGAAGGAAGTCAAATATAGTTACTACCTCCATTTTTTTGTACACAAGGCCAGTATATCAAAATTACAATTTGCAAAGGGCCACTAACACTAATCGAGGCAAAATTGATGGGGTTAGCAACCAAGGACATTAATATCCCCTGCATGCATGCGGAAGTGAGAAGGATGGTTTGCATGGCGCTGCATTAATCAAGCGATGAGGAGTGAGATGGTTAGCTCTTTGGTCTTTGGAGAAAAAAATACGCATATGACACGTGAAATGAGGATTTGTATCGATTAAATCCCGCGAAGGAAAACCCCGCCTTTCTTTTTTAACACTAGTACTCCTAGTACGTACGTACTTATCCTGGTTGGGTCTAGGCCTTGCATTGCCAAACTTCGCCACACATTTTTGCCAAGCTTGCCTAAAGTTTTCAAAATGAGAAGGAGGTACACTTGCGCACGGCTGTCGCGGTCGCACCGCACCGTCACACGGTCGCTCCTGCACGCCGCGGTCGCACCGCACCCTCACACAGTCGCTCCTGCATGCCGCAAACCCAACCAAGGGAACGCACCCTCACTGACACGTGCTGTCGCATGTGAACAAACCAAACTCAGCCATCCTATCGCGGACACATAATTTTCGTTCATAGAGTATGTTTATCCAACCGCATGTTGGGGAGTATCCGTACGGCCCGTGCGGTGGTCTGTTGGGGAAGAAGAAGAGGTGAGGAAGAAGGAAAGAAGGGTTAGGAGACGTAGGATATTCATCCAACCGCCTGAAATGGTAGACTGACCCAAGTCAGGCGACTTGCATAACAAATATATGTTTTTACACAGCAAAAGATCCATAAAAACAACAACATAAAGAAAAACTATCACTGCTCGCAGAAAGAGACGACCTCGTCGTCTTTGGCTGCCGGCGCGAACCAGCCGTTGCTGCCGACGTGTGTCTCCGCACCGTGGTTGTCCTCGGCCTCCAGCTACTCGTTCAAGCGGAGCGTGCGGGCGCTCTGCACGGACAAGAGCACAGCCCAGTTCAAGTCGAGGACGCCCGGTTCCGCCTGCAGGAGGGCCTCGATGGAAGCGGCATCCGCGCACTCCGCGTCGAGTCAAGCCTCCGCCGCCCGGTTCAAGTCCAGGACGTCCGGTTCCTCCTGCAGGAGGGCGTCGATGAGAGCGGCATCCGCGCGCTCTGCGTCGAGTCGAGCCTCTGCCGCCCGGTTCAAGTCCAGGACGTCCGGTTCCGCTTGCAGGAGGGCCTGGATGGCAGCGGCATCCGCGCGCTCTGCCTCAAGTTGAGCCTCCGCCGCCCGGTTCACATCCACGACATCCGGTTCCGCCTGCAGGAGAGCCTCGATGGCAGCGGCATGTGCGTGCTCCGCGTCGAGTTGAGCCTCTGCCTCCCGGTCCTCCTTTAGTATCGCCATGTTGAACCGCTGGTCCGCCTGCACCATGGGGGACTCGGACGCCGGCACGAAGTCGACGTCCATCGTCTCATACCCATCGGGGGCCTTCTGCGCCGCGACCTCCGCCATGAACATTGGATCGGCTTCCTCCTCCTCGTAGCTTGGCTCCAAAGAACTCGGGGATTGGCCTGCCGGAAAGCGAGCTTGGGAACGGAGGTCTGTGGCGCCGACCGCCGCCGCGATTTCTACGCGGCGCTCCGGCATCAGCATCTTGTAGTAAGTGATCTTGCGGCGCACCATGGCTTTCCGGCGAACTAGGGGACGCTTGATGCAGGCTAGGGGATCGAAAGGTGGGGGAATGGGCTGGAGATTTGGTGTGGTTTTAGGGCAGTGGCTGGCGTAGGCTGAGCAGCGAAGGTTCTGGTGTGAATAGTGGTTCCGGTGACGACCGGTTAATCGGTTTTGACTGTACATCGCTCTTGTCGCGTTCGCGTTGCAGCCCGGCACGCTAGACCCTCCACGTCGCTCACCGAATGGAACGCGCTGCATCTTGCATTTTTGCTCGCTTGTGGGACCGCAGTTGAGAGCAAACTGACGTCCCTCCCCCTCCCTTGCCCACGTCATTTATTATACCACCACTCCCTCCGTTTTATGCGGAGTAAATAAAAACAGAGGGAGTATACTATGGATGAGGATCCCCTGACGTGGTCGAACCCATTGAGTAACTGACATGCGGGGCCTAGCAAGCATGGAGTCCGCTAGTAAGTGATCGAAAGGGAGGGTAAGGCAGGGATACCTACGTCAGAGGATCCACTTCCACTATACTACTTTGACCAAATGTTAGAGTAATAATATATGACATGCAACTTACACAAATGTTAGAGTAATAATATATGACATGCAACTTACACAAAACATACAGGGTCTAATGCGTTTTTCGAGGCTAACTTTGACCAAATGTTAGAGTAATAATATATGACATGCAACTTACACAAAGCATACGGTCAAATTCGTATGTGAAAGGAGTTTCCAATGATATAATTTTCACATTATACATCTCATGTACTATTAATCTTGTCAATAGTCAAATTGGAAACCATCTCGAGTACAAATCTAGGAGTACGTACGAATCTAACAATATTGATTGGGCGTTGTTGAATGTTGATACCTTTTTGATCAAAGTAGAGATACTTTGACTACACACAAAACTTATATGTAAACTAGAAAGGATAGGGGGAGTATATTGTACGTTCAAAAATGAAACAAACATTGAATACCCTTTATATATGAATTGCGGATCCTATGATCACCGGTTCAAAATTTTGAATCCGCCTTAGGTATCACGTGCCCCCACTCGTTCCCTCTCGATTTCATCTCGGGGTCCGGAGATCTATTGAAAGAGTACTAGGGTGGGTACATGCGGATGATACTCGGCGGAATGTTCAAATGAGGCATGCGGGAGGATGGACTCGACTGGAGGGCGACATGATCGATGGAGAAGAGGGTTGGAGAGGAATGAGAAATAAGCAAACGCCACATGATTATACTTGAACGGCTCAAATAAACAATAAGTTTTCTCGCTTGGCCTACATAGTGAAAGGCCTAATGCGCAACGCGGAACACTGACGCTCGAATATGGCCGGGAAAACAGGGAAACCGACATGTGGGGAACACCCGTCGGGACGACGTAGCGCAGACTAGTCCAATGGAGGAGCTGGCCCACGACCTCCTCGCCACCGACAACCGTTCATGTGGGTCGTTGGGGCCAACAACGGGGCGCAGCTCCAGCACCGCCTCTGGACACGGCGACCGCGGTGGGCGACACGCTCATATCGTCGCTAGACACGGTCGGTTTCAGTGTGCCGAGGGTGGCGTCAGTGCTGTGGCACGACCAACGGCATGTTTGGTTTGTGCCCAAGGTTGCCCCATCAAAGCATTGGGTAGCCAAAATTTTGGTTGAGGTATTGGTTGCCCATGATTTGGCCGACATTGGCAAGAAAATGAACTAGAGTTGGCTAGAGTTCATTAGCATGCCAAAGAAATGGCAACCATCCAAACAAAGACCAATCTTTGGGTCATGACCAATATTTTGGTTGAGGTATTGGTTGCCCATGATTTGGCCGACATTGGCAAGAAAAATGAACTAGAGTTGGCTAGAGTTCATTGGCATGCCAAAAAAATGGCAACCATCCAAACAAAGACCAATCTTTGGGTCATGACCAAACTTTTGGTAAGGTGCACTTTGGCCACAATCCAAACACACCCCAACACCCGGCTCGTCGAGGATGCACGGGGCGCCGCGATGCGTCCGCGGAGTGGTGTAGCGCAGCCAACTACATCCTCTGGACCTGAGACCATGCCGGGTCATCTTGCTTTTTCGATGACATGAGGGGATCGCATGTGAGCAAAGGGCATCTCCAACGTTGCCACAACCGCAGTTGACTACCCTGGCACACCAAAAACCTCGTCCCTCGCGCCGTCGCGCGGTGTGTTCCCAGCCGGCGCCAGCTGCCCGCATTCATGCCGTCCGCTCGTATGTCATCGTTAAGAGGCTCGGTGCCCGAGGAACCAACTCCGGCAACTTAATGACGCACCCGGATGCTTGGCCTCACCGGAATGCCTACTTAAAGCGGCAACGCCCAGCTAACCTCCACATCATAGCGCATCGTCCTCCTACCTGGCACCACATCCGTCATGACCGCAAGTGCGAACGCTCTGCGGGAGAGCTTGTCTTCGGGGATGAAGCTCGAGGTCGCCGCCCTCGCTCAAGTCGCCTCTCGCGACGCAATAGCGGCGTAGCCGGACGCGGACGCGACTGCACAAGCGGTGGCCACGCTGGCGGCCGACGACGGGAGCACCGTCAGGCATGCGTCCTACTTGCCGCCGTCCAACGTCCACCACCGCCGAGGTCGGGGACTCCTCCGAGGATGAGTAGGGCATGGGAAGCGGCAGGGCATGGTGTGCCAACTGACCGGTCCGTATCCCGTGTTCTACTCTTCCTCGCCGGAGACCGCACCTTCACTTCACGGGTCTTGAACCCCGCCGTCGTACATAGAGATCGCAGATGGAGGACGTCGGTCGCCGCCGTAGAATAGGTTTAGGGTCGGGTTTCTTTTATTTTTCTGTCCTATAAAAGTTCAAAATGTAATGAAAATCTGCCATGTTTGCATTAATCTCGGCCGGTGTATATGAACTTTCACAATAATATACATATTGTAGGAGTACTAGCAAGATGCCCGTGCGTTGCACGGAAGATCAAGATCTTGTGGGAGAAAAGGATGAACGAGGGAAAGCCTTATCTGCAAATGTGGAGAGGAGTGCGGGTAAATTGTCATAGTTTCCTTCCTATCCGTTAGATATAGATCGGACGGCCTATATTGCAGGATGACGGCACACCATCATCACCAACTCTGCTTTTTATTGAACCGAGACAAATCTAACATGCGAAGTAAAATAAACACATAGGGTCTATACATACACAAATTATCTTAGCCACTCCAATAGTACGTCCACTACACATTCACGCATTTCACATCTTTCTACATCTACGGGAACCTACGAAAGGGTTAACGTAAATTGCCTCTCTCTCTCTCCTCCCCTGATTTTCATGGTGGTGGGCCCCTCCCTCCCCCCAATCTACAATCAACAGCTTACACGTTTCACATTACGTTAATTACGTAACTGGGATTACGTAGGTGTAGCATTACTCGTCCTAAAAAACCCAACTAAGCCAACCTCCCAGCATATCGGGCGGGAAAAGACCCGGCCGCACCATTTTAGTCGGGATTACTAGATTACTAGTAGTAGTATCGATGGATCGCGTGAAGTAACAATTTTTTTTGAGGGGGCGAAGCACCTAGTTTAAAAGGAAAAAAGGCGGTACACTCACAGCACTCCTGTCGCGGTCGCATTGCACCCCACACACGTTCGGTCCTGCACACGGCTCACGCAAACGGAACGCGCTTCGGCTTGCCTCTTCACTGACACGTGGGACTGCACTTGGAGAAACCGACCATGCGCCAAACTCCCCCCGCCCACCGCGCGAAAATCCTCCCCCCCACACCCAAAAATTCCCCCCAAATCCGATTCAACCGCCCTTCGGCCAACTAGCTAATAATATTCCCCAAACCCCCTCCCCCCTGTCCCCCTCCACTCCATTCGCTCCGCCAAAGCCGCCCTCCCCGCCGTGCCGATACGTCGGCGCCGCGGTTCGGCGATCCTCTCGCTCCCACAGTACGCTCTCGTAGACTGCCGTCCTCTAGCCGCGCCGCCACCTCTGGCTACGTTCTTGTGGAGGCGCACGGCGGTCAGCGCCGCCACCGCTGGCGATGTTCGTGTGGAGACGCACGGCGGTCAGCTTCTCCCACGGTACGCGCATTCTAGACTGAGGCCCCGTTCATGTCGGTGTAGCGCTGAATGTTAGCTGATAGACGCTGTTAATCTCACTGTTTGCCGAAGTAGTTTACTGTCAATATGCTCTGCTTAAGAAGCTTCCTTGCCCTGTTCTGCACTCAATCTGCTTAGCTGAGATGGCATGCCAAGGCCGATTAGTTGCTAAAATATCCTGCCATATATTTATTGTGACGTAGATTGCCATGGTCTAGTAGCCAATCTGCTAGGTCAAATAGCTCTACACCGTTTTATGCTCGATCTTTGTTGCTGCGATGGCCTTCGATAGTTTGATGACTGTGTGCTCGGCCACATTGACTGCTGAAACGGCTTGCCATAATTTGGCACTCAAATTTGTTTGCTGAATTAGCTTTACATATATTTCGTTACTTAGATCTGCTCGTCCAAATATCTTTCCATAGCTTTAGACATCGACCTAGGTATTTTTTTCTGGACTTCATAAAAAAGCATATATGTTTTTCCTGTAATATCTAGTAGAAGAACTAATTTGTATGTCTAACAGATGGACAGGACTTGGATAACTTCTGCTCGAAGATTCTCCACTGCATATGTCGAGGGGGTTGAAAACTTCATGAACTTTATCAGAGCTGAGTACGGTGGTCCGAAATCAGATGTGCTCTGCCCGTGTAGCAGTTGCATGAATTCAGTTACAAGACCCCAGTCAACTGTGCAAAATCATCTACACTTGTATGGGATGTCGGTCACATATACTAGGTGGGTTCATCATGGTGAAGCTATGAACGTCAATGTTATTGACTACATGGAAGCAGCAGATCACCATCTTGATCTGCCTGATGCTCAGGTGGAAGAGGAGGAGGAGGTGGTGGTGGCGGAGCCAGTGAGTTTGACTAACATTGAAACAATGCTACAAAATGCTTGTGCATTCCGTGAACTTTCACCTGCAGAAGAAAAACAGTGGGCCCGCATGTTGAAACAATGCAACGTTGCTGTCACCCCAGGAAATAAGCTGTCGGTATTCTCAGCTATGGTCACCTTTCTTCAAGTGAAGACATCTGAGCGGATGACCAACAAATCATTCGATGCGATGTTGGCTGCTTTCCGCGAATCTTTCCCAGATGCGTCTGAGCTGCCACACACCTACAGTAAAATGAAGAATTTCCTTCGTGTAGTTGGAATGGGATATGATATAATCCATGTTTGTAAGAATAATTGTGTTCTGTTCCGGAAGGATTATGCCAACTTAAGTGAATGCCCGAAATGCAAATCATCAAGATGGAAAGATGGCGATGCTGTGAAGAGGATTCCTCATAATGTTCTGAGACATTTTCCAATTATACCAAGATTGCAGAGGTTGTTTCATGATGCTGAAACAAGAGAGGATGTACTGTGGCATTCTAGGAACCAGGAGTACAGAGATCAGAATGTAATGATCCATCCATCTCATGGTAGTGAGTGGAAAAGCTTCAATGATAAACACAAAGAGTTTGCTGCTGACCCGAGACACATTAGACTTGGCTTAGCTTCAGATGGATTTAACCCATTTGACCACCATAGCGCCACATATAGCATGTAGCCAGCGCTTGTTATCCCTTACAACATGCCTCCAAATGTCCGCACCAAAGAATCAAACTACATGATGGCCTTGCTCATCCCAGGTCCAAAAAGTCCTGGAAAGGATTTTGATTTGTTCATGGAGCCTCTTGTGGAGGAACTTCAACAGCTATGGATGGGTGTTCTCACTCGAGACCTATATAACAGCCCACCAGCTGATTTCTTTCTGCGTGCTGTTTTAATTTGGTGCATCCATGATTATCCGGCTTTGGGCACTATGTCAGGGCGAACGACACATGGTTACAATGCATGTGTTCGCTGTGACAGGAATCCGCTGTCATACGCAATACTTAGCAAGATCTGTTACATTGGACACCGCTGTTTCCCTACCAAGGACAAGCCGCATCCTAGAAAATACCGAAGACATGTGAATGCAAAGCATGAAAACCGTGATGCGCCAAAGAGGCTTACCACCGATGAGTTGCAAGTGGAATTAGAGAAGGTCGGGCATATTACACCAGCAAACCATCCTGGTAATGGTAGCGGGAAAAGGATGCGTGGCAGGGTAGAAGAGAGATTATTGTTTACCCGCAAGTCCATTTTGTGGGACTTGGAGTATTGGAAAGATTTGGATCTGCGGCATAATCTTGATGTGATCCACATCGAGAAAAATATATGTGACAGCATTATCGGCACACTTCTTAATATTGAAGGCAAGATGAAAGATACCTTAAAATCTAGGATTGATTTGACACACCTGGGTATCAGAAAGGATTTGCAGGTGCAAGATGAAGGTAAACCACAGGATATGGCACCAGCTGTGTAGGTCTTGGACAAGGTAAAAAGAAAAGAATTCTGCGAGGTCCTGTCACGTGTGAGATTCCCACATGGAGTTGCTTCCAACCCTGAAAGGAGAGTCAGTGCAGATGGAAACAAGGTACAAGGGTTGAAAACTCATGACTGCCACGTCCTACTTCAAAGGGTTTTACCTGTTATCCTTAGAGGATTGGGCCGCCCTGACTTATACAGAGCAGTTGCAGAGTTGGGACAATTCTTCAGGGAACTCTGAAGTAGGAATATCAGGATAGATGCTTTGGAGCGTCATAGAGACAAGTTACCAATGTAAAGCCCCGAGACCGACGCTCCAGAAGACTTCCATGTATTTCGTTGTCGCGGTGTGATTTATTTATTTGTTGCATTCATCATAGCATCATATGCATTGCATCCGCTCGTAGTTGCCGCTCCTCGCTTCCCTCCGTTGCGTTCATTGACCCTTTCGAGACCAACTGTGTTTTTGGTTCCCTCTTGTCAAACCACCTAACCTCTCGCAGACCCCCTCGCATGCGCATCGATATGTTTCCCGAACCCGACCCCCTCAGTCGTAACCGTTGAGTCCGGATCAACCCTGTAATACCACAATACTTCTTTCTTTTCTTCTTTTGACTACCCAATTAAACCGGAGCCGTCCGATGACGATCGGACGAACCTAAAACTCCTCCCGCCTGCTATATATAGAGACCAACCCTAAAATTTAGGGAGATCTCCCATCCTCCCTGCCAGCCGCCGCCGCCACTCCACCAAATCTCCCTTAGGATCCATCCCCATTCTT
Source organism: Aegilops tauschii subsp. strangulata (assembly GCF_002575655.3). Lineage (NCBI taxonomy): Eukaryota > Viridiplantae > Streptophyta > Magnoliopsida > Poales > Poaceae > Aegilops > Aegilops tauschii. The sequence continues at coordinate 315,791,516 of NC_053037.3, read as the reverse complement.
CTTCCAATCAGCCCGCAAGCCTCCTCCCTCGATACATCCAACCAGCACCGCTCGCCCGATCCCCCTTTCACCACAAGCCACCGGAGCACTAGGAGCCCTCCAGCCCTTGCTCCAGCGCACCTCCTACCCCAAGCTCCCTCCTCTCTGTCCATGGCGCCCCCGCCCCGAGCACGCAGGACCGCGCCCTTCCTCCCTGCTCTTCCTTCCCTCCTCACGCTGCTCCTCCCTGACCATGCCTCCCCATCCCGTTGTTCCTCGCAAGGAACCATGGCTGCCGCCTAGAGCAGCAGCAGCGCCCGAGCGCTCCTCCACCGGCGATCCGCGAACCGGGCCGCTCCCGCACCGCACCTCCTTCCTCTCATTTCCCTGTCTTTCTCCCTCACCTCACATCTCTCCCTCTTTGTTTGCTCGAACAGGAGTAGGAGCTTCTCCAGCCACGAGCGCCCGAGGGCTCCTCCTCGACCCTCCCCGCACGAACCCCATCGCTGCTCGTCACCATGGCCGACCCTGCAGCAAGCTCCGCCGCCGCGCCATCTGCAGGCGCTCGGGCACGAGCTCGCCCGCGTCCAGTCTTCCTCCTCGTCGCGCGGATCCAGGAGGCTTGACGCTGCCGCTCCCCTGCATCGCCCTGTTGCCGCGCCTGCATCGCCCTGTTGCCGTGCCAGCACCGCCTGAAGCCGTCGCACCCCTGCTTCCTCTGCTTCGTAGATGAGCCAGGCGCTCGCGTTGACCGACTCCAGCCAGATCGACCGTGACCTGCCCATCTCCTTCGCCTCCTGGGCCACCAGGAACCTCCCCAACCCGGCCTGCTTCGGCCTCCCTCCACCACCGGCCCGACCTGCCCCTCTGGTGAGAAGCCCAGTCCGCCCGAGATGCGGCCCAGTTCCTTTTTTTTCAGCGTCTACGAATTTGTCTAATTATTCCAGAGTTTGCAGTTTTGCAGAAAACCACTCTACTTCATGCATATAATAACTCATGAACTATACATCATACGTAAAAAATTCATGTATGTAAAATGCTTATAATTTCATCTAGTTTAATAATTTGCAACTTTCATCCATGTTTAAAATGTTTAATATGCTGTTTGATTTAATTTGCATAAATGACTTGCTATGGTTTAATTCATATCTAAATAACCGTAGCTCCATTTTAAATAAACTTTATATGTAAATGGGGTAGAAAATGCATAGATTAACTTCCTACACTTTATTTTGCTGTTTAACAACATTAAAATTGTGTATAGGGCAGAACAGTACCAAATTCAAAATATGCATATGAAGATTTTCCGAAATTGTTGTTTGTTGTTCCGGCCTCTTTTAAACTTGCCTGGATAGGTAGTATTATTATGCTTCACCTCTTGCCATGTTTAACAACATTTAATATTGGTGTGTCCCTAAACGAGAGTGAACTAAATTTTTGAAATGTGGTGTTTCGTCAATATGCAACTCGTTGCATATTGTGCTCCACTTAACTTGTAGTATTGTTTGTGCATTCTGCCATGCCATGCCTCATTTAAACCGGACATGCATCATACTTGATTGTGCATCATGCCATGTTTATGATTGCATGTTTACCATGTTGTTTGCTTCTTTCCGGTTTGCTTCTCTCGTTAGCTTCGGTTTCGTTCCGGAGTTGTGAGGGTTCGTTCGACTACGTCCGTTTGTCTTCTTCATGGACTCGTTCTTCATCCTAGGGGGATTTCAGGCAAGATGACCATTACCCTCGATATCACTTCTATCTTTGCTTTGCTAGTTGTTCGTTCTATCGCTATGCTTGCGCTACCTACCACTTGTTTATGAAGCCTCCCAAATTGCCATGTCAACCTCTAACCTTTTCACCCTTCCTAGCAAACCATTGTTTGGCTATGTTACCGCTTTTTCTCAGCCCCTCTTATAGCGTCGCTAGTTGCAGGTGAAGATGAAGTTTGTTCCATGTTGGGACATGGATATTGTTGGGATACCACAATATATCTTATTTTAATTAATGCATCTATATACTTGGTAAAGGGTGGAAGGCTCAGCCTTATGCCTGGTGTTTTGTTCCACTCTTGCCACCCTAGTTTCCGTCATACCGGTGTTATGTTCCTTGATTTTGCGTTCCTTACGCGGTTGGGTGATTTATGGGACCCCCTTGACAGTTCGCCTTGAATAAAACTCTTCCAGCAAGGCCCAACATTGGTTTTACATTTGCCTAACAACCTAATCCTTTTCCCCTTGGGTTTCCGGAGCCCGAGGGTCATCTTTATTTTAGCCCCCCCCCCCGGGGCTAGTGCTCCTCTGAGTGCTGGTCCAAACCGAGCGATGTCCGGCGCCCCCTGGGCAACCAGGGTCTATGCCAACCTGACGTCTGGCTCATCCGGTGTGCCCTGAGAACGAGATATGTGCAGCTCCTATCGGGATTTGTCGGCACATCCGGGCGGTCTTGCTGGACTTGTTTTACCATTGTCGAAATGTCTTGTACCGGGATTCCGAGACTGATTGGCTCTTCCCGGGAGAAGGAATATCCTTCGTTGACCGTGAGAGCTTGTGATGGGCTAAGTTGGGACACCCCTGCAGGGTATTATCTTTCGAAAGTCGTGCCCGCGGTTATGTGGCAGATGGGAATTTGTTAATGTCCGGTTGTAGAGAACTTGACACTTGATTTAATTAAAATGCATCAACCGCGTGTGTAGCCGTGATGGTCTCTTTTCGGCGGAGTCCGGGAAGTGAACATGGTTTTGGGTTATGTTTGGACGTAAGTAGTTTCAGGATCACTTCTTGATCACTTCTAGCTTCTTGACCGTTGCGTTTCTCCTCTTCTTGCTCTTATTTGTGTATGTTAGCCACCATATTTGCTTAGTGCTTGCTGCAGCTCCACCTCATTACCCCATCCTTCCTATAAGCTTAAATAGTCTTGATCTCGTGGGTGTGAGATTGCTGAGTCCTCGTGACTCACAGATTCTACCAAAACAGTTGCAGGTGCCGACGATACCAGTGCAGGTGACGCAACCGAACTCAAGTGGGAGTTCGACGAGGACCTTGGTCGTTACTATGTTTCGTTTTCCTGATGATCAGTAGTGGAGCCCAGTTGGGACGATCGGGGACCTAGCATTTGGGGTTTTCTTCTTTTTATCTGGATTTGACCGTAGTCGGTCTATGTGTGTATCTTGAATGATGTATGAATTTATTTATGTATTGTGTGAAGTGGCGATTGTAAGCCAACTCTTTATCCCATTCTTGTTCATTACATGGGATTGTGTGAAGATGACCCTTCTTGCGACAAAACCTACAATGCGGTTATGCCTCTAAGTCGTGCCTCGACACGTGAGAGATATAGCTGCATCATGGGTGTTACAAGTTGGTAATCAGAGCCATCCCCGACTTAGGAGCCCCCTGCTTGATCGAATCGCTGGCGTTGTTGAGTCTAGAACAAAAATGTTTTGAGTCTTAGGATTATATATATCGGAGAGTAGGATTCTTTTTACTCCTCAGTCCCTCCGTCGCTCTGTTGAGGCCCCCTGACGTAGAAGTTTTGACTTTCCTCTCCTCAAATTTCACTAAAAAAAATTAGGATCACGCGGGTATCTTGGAATCGTTTTGATGGTTTTGTGCCGAGAACATTGTTCTTGGTGCCTCCTGACATTTAGGGGTTGTGGCAGTGTCCCGGGGAGTTGAGCTCCGAGGTGTTGTCGTCACAATTTTATCGTTGCAGTTCTGGAATACCTGAGTGTCGCCGACATCAAAAATCTCTTTTATGCAGTTGTTGGTGAGATCACCTCGACGCCACCCAGTACTGGGGCGGGAGTTCGGGAGTATTGCCATAACTCGTATAACGGATGCTTTTCGAAGGTTGAGGTACACGATTTCCGGAGTTTTCTTGGTTATGTGTTGACAGATGGATACAGGTGGATCTAGGGATTGTTAGTTTGGGTGAGATATATTGCGTCCCCTGTATCCCCAACACCAGATTGCATAACAAGAAAGTTTCGGGAGTTTATAGGTGGGAATTCAAGTAGCTCCTAGAATATCTTTTCGACAGATGTATGATTTGAGATTGGGGTCCAACGTCTAGTGGTTCGCTTTTCACGGTCGATTTACAGTGGTCGCGAGGCGTCTTGAAGAATCCTTGGCTATGCCGATTCGGGGATGTCTTGTTTGTCATTCGTGACGTCCGCTGTACGTCGTGCCCGTGGGGCCTCATCACGAACACTTTGGGCGAAATCTCTATCATATGTTTGTTTCCGGCATATTCTGCGAGCCAATCCTTTGTTTTGTTTTAAGTTGTGGTATTCGAGTTGCTTCATGGTCAGGTGTTGATTCCCTACCTTTCCTAAGCGGTGTTCTCATACTTCTATGTGAATACCAATCCTTCTTGATCATCGAGATTGTCATCCCAATTCTTTCCAACCGGCGTGTTTCTCTTCAAGTGCATCCAGTCATTCCAACATTCGCAAGATCAATTCTAAGCTTTTTCTCAACGGTGTTCATTTCATCCGACCCAAGTTGCCTTTGTTTTCCCACCCTCCCACCCTTTTTTTCAAGGACTCAGATTTCTTAATCAAGTATCCTTTTTATTGATGCGAAGTCTCTTCATTCTTTTCTTTTAATGTTCTTATCCGGTGATTTCCCATGAAGATACTAACGGAGCTTCAAGTTTATTATTCTTCCTTCTTATTCTTCTCCGGTGGATTCAATTCAAGTTTTCGGTGTTAATCACATTCCTTTCCTTGTTTCAAATGCTTTCCCATGCCCGTGCACCTCGTAATCGTTCATCTCTCTTTATTCATATCCGAAGTGACGAAGATATCTCAGAAGATTCGTGTTTCCATTCTCGATCCGTTCAAGTTATTTCGAGGTTGTAATCTCATTCAAGCCACTTAATTCAACCGGTGCAGTCTCTCTTAAAAATCATTCCAACGGTGTATTTTTTTGAGTGGGCCTTAACCCACAGGTCTTTTCCCAGGATCTTACCTGACTCTTCTAATTCTTTCTGGAGTTATTCTCAAATTCATTTCAAAGTTTGACGTAAGAATGAATTATCATCAGTCAAATGTCTTTCTCCAAGATCTTCCAAATCCTTTCATCGTTGATTCAACCTTTCTATTCTTCATGGTTCCGGAGTGCCTCAATAATTCATGGTGGTGTTTCTCGTCATCATTCTCAACATTTGAAGACCGAAGAAGAATTTCTCCTAAATCTTGGACCGTTCTCTTGAAGATTCATAGTTCTAGCTTATGCCATCCTCTCATAATTGTTTTGATTGTGAGAATTCTTTTCACCCATCCGGAGCAATTCATGAGTCTTTTTTAATTTGATTCTCCGGAGCCCATCATCTCAGAATTATTCATTCCAGTCTTCATCTCTCGTTCTCCAAATCTTACCGGTGCATCGCTCAAGTATTCCCTACTCAGCTTGTGATCTCTTCATTCTCTTGTATCTAAATTTCCCCAAGTATCTTTGTTCAATTTGTAATTCTTCCTGGTGATTCGCGCTTTTTTCCTTCATGCGTTTCAAGTTCTTACGGTGGTTCGTTCAAGATTTCTCTTCCTTCGTTATCGTATCAACTCATTCGTTCTTTCAAATCCTACCGACGATTTGTGGAAGACCTTATTCAAGTTTGCGCTATATCTATCTTAATCCTTTCTACAAGAATAAGTAGTATGCCAAATCCGTTGCTTGTCATCAATCTAAATTGGTGAAGGATACGCGTAATGTAATTCTTATTCTTGTTTCCTCCAAGTGATTAATTCCTTCTTCCGGAGTTCGTTCAAGATATCAAATTCTCGGTTCCAAGTTGTTCATCTTTTCTTTCCGGAGTTCCAAGTTTTATCGGTTATATCATCCCGAAGCTCCATCTAAATCATTGCAAGGCTTCACCTTGTGTTGTCAACTTCTCTTTTTTTCTATCATCCTTTTGTTTACCGGAGTTCTTCATGGAGGCTCTGCATGGTGGTTCGTCAAGGATTCCTTTCATTCTTCAATTGTTCTTCAAGATTTCTCTCGGAGTCAAGATCCGTCAAGCTATACTCTAAAATAAACATGGTGCTCAACACATGTTTGTTTTGAGGAGTTCAAGCATTCTTCATCTTGCATTCCGAAGTGCAATTCTTTCTCTCATATCTTTTGAGGTGGTGTTATGTCATTCTTGATAATTTTCTTCATGTTTCATGATTCACAAGTTGTCAAGAATGAGATATTTAAACCCATCATATTTTCTTTGTCCATGAGTTGTTTCAACCCATAATAATCTCTTTGTTGGAGTTATCTTGGTATAGATTTCACTTAAAGCCTTCTCGAAGGAATGTTGCTAATTGTAGTGTTTATCAATGATCCAAGTTTTCTCCTATCCTCTCGGCGAGAGAAGTTTTCATCTCTTCGTTGATCTCAAGCAAGCAATTGTTTTCGTTAGTGGCAAAATTTCACCTCAAGTTTTGAGATGTCTCCATAAGCCCACGAAGATCATATCCTTTCTTTGTTGATTTTTCAACAACTCCGTTCTATCCTTCTTTTAAGGATGCTCTCTCAAATTCACTTAAGGTAGAACATGTTGTTTTCTTCTCCGTTCTTTTCATTGCATTCTTTCATTTCTACCGGAGGCATTGTGATATTGCTCTTTTCGACCCATCTTCTTGTTTTGTCAAGATCATCTTCTTTCCTTGCTTATCCTTTTAACCGGAGTGTTGTGTCATCTCCTCAATTTCTTTTCATCTTATCAAGTTTTCCTTCTCTTTTTCAACCGGAGTGCTGTCAAAAGTATATCAATCTTATTCCTTCTCTATCTAGGTTTAACCGGAGTCTCATCCAAGTGCTTTCATTTTGCCAAGTTCAAATTCTATTCTTTTCATTTCCAACCGGAGCGTTATCGTAATTGATCATTATCGTTCCTTGTACATCTCGTTTCAACCGGAGTGCTCGCATGTACTTCTCGTCCATTGTTCTCGTCATTCATAGCTTTGCAAACTCCAAGGTTCACGTGGTGTTCCTTGTTTCTCTTTTCTACCGGTGTGGTCATATTCTTTTGGTTCTTGAAGCTCTTATTTCATGTCTTTCAACCTACAAGGTTCTCGAATGTTCCTTGTTCCTCTTTGCTAACGAAGTGTTTGCAATCTCATTCATTCCATTGTATTCTTTCTTTCAATTTGTTCAACCTCTCAAGGTTCGTGGTTTCACTCGTTTGTCAAAGAAGCAACTTAGCTTTACCTCTTCTCTTCCTCTTCCGCTTTTCTCCGGTGCCGTCCTTAGATCTCGGGACGAGATCCTCTTGTAGAGGTGTGTTGTAACGCCCCGAGACCGACGCTCCAGAAGACTTCCATGTATTTTGTTGTCGCCGTGTGATTTATTTATTTGTTGCATTCATCATAGCATCATATGCATTGCATCCGCTTGTTTTCTTAGCTTGCATCCACTCGTAGTTGCCGCTCCTCACTTCCCTCTGTTGCGTTCGTTGACCCTTTCGAGACCAACCCTGTTTTCGGTTCCCTCTTGTCAAATCACCTAACCTCTCACAGACCCCCTCGCGTGCGCGTCTGATACGTTTCCTGAACTCGACCCCCCTCAGTCGTAACCGTCGAGTCCGGATCAACCCTGTAATACCACAATACTTCTTTCTTTTCTTCTTTTGACTACCCAATTAAACCGGAGCCATCCGATGACGATCGGACGCACCTAAAACTCCTCCCGCCTGCTATATATAGAGACCAACCCTAAAATTTAGGGAGATGTCCCATCCTCCCAGCCAGCCGACGCCGCCACTCCACCAAATCTCCCTCGGGATCCATCCCCATTCTTCTTCCAATTAGCCCGCAAGCCTCCTCCCTGGATCCATCCAACCAGCACCGCTCGCCCGATCCCCCTGTCACCACAAGCCACCGGAGCACCAGGAGCCCTCCAGCCCTTGCTCCAGCGCGCCTCCTACCCCAAGCTCCCTCCTATCTGTCCATGGCGCCCCCGCCCCGAGCACACAGGACCGCGCCCTTCCTCCCTGCTCTTCCTTCCCTCCTCATGCTGCTCCTCCCTAACCGTGCTTCCCCGTCCCGTTGTTCCTCGCAGGGAACCATGGCTGCCACCTGGAGCAGCAGCAGCGCCCGAGCGCTCCTCCACCGGCGATCCGCGAACCGGGCCGCTCCCGCACCCCACCTCCTTCCTCTCCCTTCCCTGTCTTTCTCCCTCACCTCACATCTCTCCCTCTCTGTTTGCTCAAACAGGAGCAGGAGCTTCTCCAGCCGCGAGCGCCCAGGGCCTTCTCCTCGACCCTCCCCGCATGAACCCCATCGTTGCTCGTCACCATGGCCGACCCTGCAGCAAGCTCCGCCGCCGCGCCATCTGCAGGCGCTTGGGCACGAGCTCGCCCGCGCCCAGTCTTCCTCCTTGTCGCGCCGATCCAGGAGGCTTGATGCTGCCGCTCCCCTGCATCGCCCTGTTGCCGCGCCTGCACCGCCTGAAGCCGTCACACCCCTGCTTCCTCTGCTTCATAAACGAGCCACGCGCTCGCGTTGACCGACTCCAGCCAGATCGACCGCGACCTGCCCATCTCCTTCGCCTCCTGGGCCACCAGGAACCTCCCCAACCCGGCCTGCTTCGGCCTCCCTCCACTACCGGCCCGACCTAGCCCTCTGGTGAGAAGCCCAGTCCGCCCGAGATGCGGCCCAGTTCCTGTTTTTTTTCAGCGTCTACGAATTTGTCTAATTATTCCAGAGTTTGCAGTTTTGTAGAAAACCCCTCTACTTCATGCATATAATAACTCATGAACGATACATCATATGTAAAAACTTCATGTATGTAAAATGCTTAGAATTTCATCTAGTTTAATAATTTGCAACTTTCATCCATGTTTAAAATGTTTAATATGCTGTTTGATTTAATTTGCATAAATGACTTGCTAAAATGGTTTAATTCATATCTAAATAACCATAGCTCCATTTTAAATAACTTATATGTAAATGGGGTAGAAAATGCATAGATTAACTTGCTGCACTTTATTTTGCTGTTTAACAACATTAAAATTGTGTATAGGGCAGAACAGTACCAAATTCGAAATATGCATATGAAGATTTTCCGGAATTGTTGTTTGTTGTTCCGGCCTCTTTTAAACTTGCCTAGATAGGTAGTATTATTATGCTTCACCTCTTGCCATGTTTAACAACATTTAATATTGGTGTGTCCCTAAAAGAGAGTGAACTAAATGTTTGAAATGTGGTGTTTCGTCAATATGCAACTAGTTGCATATTGTGCTCCACTTAACTTGTAGTACTGTTTGTGCATTTTGCCATGCCATGCCTCATTTAAACCGGACATGCATCATACTTGATTGTGCATCATGCCATGTTTATGATTGCGTGTTTACCATGTTGTTTGCTTCTTTCCAGTTTGCTTCTCTCGTTAGCTTCGGTTTCATTCCGGAGTTGTGAGGGTTCGTTCGACTACGTCCGTTTGTCTTCTTCATGGACTCGTTCTTCTTCCTAGCGGGATTTTAGGCAAGATGACCATTACCCTCGATATCACTTCTACCTTTGCTTTGCTAGTTGTTCATTCTATCACTATGCTTGCGCTACCTACCACTTGTTTATCAAGCCTCCCAAATTGCCATGTCAGCCTCTATCCTTTTCACCCTTCCTAGCAAACCGTTGTTTGGCTATGTTACCGCTTTTGCTCAGCCCCTCTTATAGCGTCACTAGTTGCAGGTGAAGATGAAGTTTGTTCCATGTTGGGACATGGATAGCGTCACCAGTGCAGGTGACGCAACCGAACTCAAGTGGGAGTTCGACGAGGAACTTGGTCGTTACTATGTTTCGTTTTCCTAATGATCAGTAGTGGAGCCCAATTGGGACGACCGGGGACCTAGCATTTGGTGTTATCTTCTTTTTATCTGGATTTGACCGTAGTCAGTCTATGTGTGTATCTTGAATGATGTATGAATTTGTTTATGTATTGTGTGAAGTGGCGATTGTAAGCCAACTCTTTATCCCATTCTTGTTCATTACATGGGATTGTGTGAAGATGACCCTTCTTGCGACAAAACCTACAATGCGGTTATGCCTCTAAGTCGTGCCTCGACACGTGAGAGATATAGCCACATCGTGGGTGTTGCAACCAACTATCCTATGTGACCTTGAGAAGATATATCCTCCAGCCTTCTTTGATGTGATGTTGCATTTGGCTGTTCATCTACCTAATGAGGCACTACTTGGAGGTCCAGTACAGTATGGCTGGATGTACCCTATTGAAAGGCGGCTAGGCACTTTCAAGGGCTATGCTAGGAACAGAGCTAGACCCGAGTGTTCCATTGCAGAGGCCTACATTGCTACAGAAGCGTTGACATTCTGCTCAAAATACATTGAAACAGCTGATCAGCTTAGCAAAGAGGTGGGTGAAGACAATCCCGGGCTCAATGTTTTCGATTATTCTGTTCGAGTTACAGGGAAGAGTCGACAAGAGGACAAACCTAAAGATTTGGACAAAATGGTTTGGTATGTGTTGAATAACTGTCCTAAGATACTACCTTATATCAAGTAAGTGCAGTACTGCAGCTTATACATCGTAATCTACTAAAATTGCAGCACATTCTTATATATTTAGATGTTTGACGCGATCACTATGTTGTCCAGCATCTACAAAGAGGAGTTACTGCCGCAAAATCCAAGAAACATTGACAAACTGGTTATGGCAGGATTTGCGAAATGGTTCAAGAACCATGTAAGCTTTTGAAGTGCACTGTCAGTTTTTTTAATATATTGAGTACATAAGATGATCAGCTTGTCTATTTTCTAACCATATGTTAAGAAGATGCGGGAGGAAGGGCAGGCAGTTGATGATGCCCTTTACTCACTAGCAATGGGTCCTGATACTCGGGTAAGACATTATGAATCTTGCGTTGTTGGAGATGTGCGCTACAACACCCTTGCACGAGACGAAGGCAGGAAGACACAAAATAGTGCCATCATGAGCACGGATACGTATGACAAAGAGACAACTGAAATGTATGCTAACATAACAGACATTGTTCAGTTGCAGTATATCTCCAGTTTCGAGGATCATCGGTGTGTGGTTCTGTTGTGCTGTCGTTGGTATAACCTGTTTTCCAGGATCGCAAAACCCAGAGCTGATGATTATTTCAAATCCATCAATGTCAAGGCGGCGTACCAGACCAACGAGCCTTTTATTTTGGCAAATCAAGCAACACAGATATTTTTCTTGGAAGACACATTTGCATGTAGCGATGACTAGAGAGTATTGCAAAGGATTGAGGAGAGAAATTTGTTTAATGAAGTTGCACAACAAGATGATGCTTACACTGCTCTTGATGTACAAGATAACACAGATGTTCCTAATATCTTTGAGAACCATCACGTCAATGACGCCGGCGAAAAGATTGCCTGTCGTGCTGTGGACATACAAGAGTTGCTCAAGAAGAAGCCAACGTTCGAGGACGTTGAGGACGAAGAAGAAGATGACACCGTGGGGAATTACGATTCAGACTGATACACATGGCGAAGATGTTGATGCTGCTGCTGCGGATGATGATTACATTGCTTTTGTCGTATTTGCCTGTCAGAAGACGTTTTTATCTGCTATGTGAAATTGTGTTTGCTATGACAACTGAAACCTGATGAACATGTTGTTTAGTATTTTGCTGTGAGAACATCACTTGTTATGTATGCTGATTTGTGTTTAGTGATTGTATGACAACTAAAACATGATGACATTGTTGTTTAGTTGTACTCATATTTGGCTGTGAAACTTGAATTTGATGACATAGTTTGTTGTTGGACTGCAATTTGCTCGACGTCTTCGAATGAGAACAAAGCTGACCCGACAGGGCCTCTGCTATTTATTTATTTATATGAGCAAAAGGGGATACCCCCTGATTTCCGTTAATAGAAATCATTAGATGTTCACAACACTACGCCCAGCCTGCTACATAGGTTTCATTCATTACTAGTTTCAGCAAAGTGCTCATGTCGTAGCCACTGAATACATCACGAGTGCTACATACACTGCAAATAAAGAGACAATCATCCTACAGAGCACATTGATTTTGCCCATTATCTTCACAAGCTCTTTCATCTCCTCATTGCTGTCAAGGCCGTTCAACAACTGTTGCTTGGCCATGATCAGAGGAACTGCATCTTTAACCTTCTGCTCTGCATCTTCCTCTTCTGTCGTTCCTTCAGTTACTTGTCCAACACCCCAACCTGCTGGTATTGGGATTCCTCGGCTAACCAAATAATCAGCGTAGTTGCATTCCCCCACATCAGCAACTTCCCAGAAATACAAATCACATGAATCTTCCCTTTTCTGCATGAATCAAATTGGAAGATCATCAACCAAACTATTAAAAAAATCAGCAACTGAAAGCAGCATAACAACACTTAAACATATTATTACCCCATGATTCGGGCATTTGTAGAAGACTCAACCAGGGTTGCGGATTGTGGTTGAGACACGACGGATGACTCTGCGTGATTTGCAGCAGTGGCACCACACCAACGGCAGCGGGTTGTGATGAGCAATCGGCTGCGGTGCGCGTGCCGGCGGGGGTGTGATGAGACCCACAGGCGATGGTACGGGTGGCGACTTGGCGCATATCTGGTTGTTGCCTGCTGAAGAGCAGGTGGACGAGCAGCCAGCGGACATGGTTGCTGCGGCCAGAGCTTCTGATGCTAGGCAAAGTAAGTAGAGAAGAGGAGAAGCGAACGTTGGATATGTCAGTTTCATTACTTGCAGGGTAGCATAGCACCATATATAGTTATAGTCTAGGTTTGGATTCGAACCAGCTACAGGAGGGACCTCCTTGTTTTGCGAAAAAAATTATTTCTCCACCTGACAGCTGGGACCCACCGGCTGTATCTTCGCACGGAAGGAAGTGCCTCCTTGTTTTGTGAAAAAAATATATTCATCCCGTTGACAGCTGGGACCCGTCAGATTTGGTGACTGACTTGTGGGCCTACTAAGCGGACGTGTACGCACGGCTTTGTCAACTTAATCAACAAATGATTCTAGCAGCTAGACCGTTGGATGTTAATCCAACAGCCGTGCTCCTTCTTCAACCTCTGTTCTTGCTCCTGTCTCTCGTGAGCGGCACCGCGGCTGTGCTGCCGCGCACCCGAACCAGTGAAGTTTCCCTCTCCTCTCCATCTGCGACTCCACTGCCCCGTCTTCCCCATCTCCGGGTCGTTCTAGTCTGGGTGCGCTTGACACGGTGTGGTCAATGTGGTCGACAACAGAGAGTCTTCAGAAGATGACTGTACGTGAGAGGCTGACAGTGGGGACGCACCACGCCCATGGACGCATGCATGCAACGAAACGCGGCGAGGTCAACGTGGTCAAGGAACGACTTCCATCGGAAATATACTGTACGTGGAGAGTCTCAGCTGGGTCCACGGCCGCAGCAAGTAAGTGCCTCCTTATTACGCGGAAAATAATGATTCCTCCAACTGACAGCAGTGACCCACTGGACAGGCCACCGTATTTTGCGAAAAAACGTTTGCCCCCTAACTGCTGGGACCCAGCTGACGGGCCACCGTATTTCGTGAAAAAAATGTTCCCCCCGCTGTCAGCTCGGACCCATCGGAAGTGCCTCCTTATTACGAACAAAAAAATGAATACTCCCCCGGCTAGCTGGGACCCACCTTGGTGGGAGGCTGACTTGTGGGCCTACTAAGTTGACGGGGACGAAGGGCTTTGTCAACTTAATCAATATGAACGATTCTAGCTCCAGTGACCGTACAATGTCCATCCAACGGCCGTAGTGCTTCTTCAACCTCTGGTGTTCTTGCTCCAGCCGCCCAAAGCAGCGCCGGTCGTGCCGCATGCTCCTGCCTCCCGTGGCCGGCTGTGCTGCCACGGAGGCCTCACCGCCCCCTACTATTCCCACCGGTGGCCAGGCCCTGCGGCGACGGCAGCCTCACACCGCAGCCGAACCAGTGAACCCTCGTACTCCTCTTCGCGCGACCTTCCACTGCCGCGTCTTCCCCGGCTCCGCGTCGTCCCCTTCCTAGGCCTCGCCGTCGTCCACCGCCGTGGTGCTCTCCGCGCGGCGTGGTCAACGTGGTCAAGGAACGACTTCCATCGGAAGAGTACTGTATGTGGAGAGGCTGACAGCTGGGTCCACGGCCACAGCCCATTTTTTGTGATTTGCCAAGTAAGTCGCTTTGTCAGGCCTGTTGGGCTGCAAATCTTTCAAGACGAGGAGAGCTTTCATTCGGCTGGCCGAGAAAATGGCCCATCAGTAATGAGAAATGGGTTGTACATTTTTAAAACACATCAAACCGGCTAGTTTCAAATATCTTTTTTTCATTTCGAGATTTTAAATTACATTAATTTTTATGCGTGGAGAATTTGTTGGATTTTATATTGATATACATTTATTTTTAAAATCAGTTTGAATGTGAGTCAAAATTTCGGGATTAAAAATAGTTCGGACCACGCCGAAATATGCAAAATTTCGTATAATTTTTTAACCGTGGCCACAATATGGGCTGTAATGCTAATAAAAAGAATATGGGCTCCAAAAAAAACCTTAATAATTAGAAAATGGGCTGTAAATTATTAGAAATAATGGCAGATGGGCTGTATGCTGTTTTCCACAGACTTGAGGCTTTCCTAAAAAAAGGTTGACGCACAAGCAGTGACTGTTGGATGGCCATCCAACGGCCGTCGTGCTTCTTCAATCTCTGCTCTTCCTGCTCCAGCCGCTCAAACAAGCGCCGGCTGGATTGCCTACTCCCTCCTCCCCGCGTCCGGCTCTGCTGCCGCGCAGGCCTCACCGCCCCACCGTACTCCCATCGCTGGCCTAGCCATCCCTCTACTCACCCACACCTGCTGTTATTCTCCGGCGACGGCAGACGAACCAGTAAACCCTCGTACAGTCGTACTCCCCTCCGCGTGGGAAACAACTGCCGAGTCTTCCCTGCCTCCGTGTCGTTCCCTTCCTAGGCCTCGTCGTCGTCCACCACCCTGGTGCTCTCGGCGCGGCCTGGTCAACGTGGTCAACGACCGACATGCATCTGAAGTGGACTGTACATGGAGAGGCTGACAGCTGGGTCCACGGCCGCACGCAAGGAAATGCCTCCTTATTACGCGCAAAATAATGATTCCTCCACCTGACATCTGGGACCCACCAAAAGGGCCTCTGTATTTCGCGAAAAAAATGTTACCGCCGCTGACAGCTCGGACCCACCAGCTATATCTTCGCACGCAAGGAAGTGCCTCCTTATTACGCACAAAAAAATGAATACTCCCCCTGTTAGCTGGGACCCAGTATAGTGGCAGGCTGACTTGTGCGCCTACTAAGTTGACGGGGACGGAGGGCTTTGTCAACTTAGTCAGTATACACGATTCTAGCTCCAGTGACCGTACGATGTCCATCCAATGGCCGTAGTGCTTCTTCAACCTCTGGTCTTCTTGCTCCAGCCGCCCAAACCAGCGCCAGTCGTGCCTCGTGCTCCTGCCTCCCGTGGCCGGCTGCGATGCGGCGGAGGCCTCACCGCCCCCTACTACTCCCACCGCTGGCCAGGCCATCCCTCTACTCACCCACACCCCCTGTTATTCTGCTGCGACGGCAGCCTCACACCGCAGCGAACCAGTGAACCCTCGTACTCCTCTACGTGTGGGCATCCACTGCCGCGTCGTCCCCTTCCTAGGCCTCGCTATCGTCCACCACCCTGGTTCTCTCGGCGCGGCGTGGTCAACGTGGTCAAGGAACGGCTTCCATTGGACGTGGACTGTACGTGGAGAGGCTGACAGCTGGGTCCACGGCCGCAGCAAGGAAGTGCCTCCTTATTACGTGCAAAATAATTATTTCTCCACCTAACAGCAGGGACCCACCGGACGGGCCACCGTATTTCATGAAAAAAACGTTTGCCCCTGACTGCTGGGACCCACCAGCTACATCTTCGCAGGCAACGAAGTGCCTGACAGTCAGGACCCACCTGGTCGAAGCGTAAGTAGCGTTGTCATTCTGGTCGCGAACATGTACGCACATATATACTGGTGGATGTAGAGGCGCGCACGTGTTGTAGTAGAGGCACGTACGTGTCGTAGTAGAGGCGCGCACGTAGCATGTACACGTACGTACAGCGGCCAGGGTGCAAGAAAGAAAATACGGCCACGTATGTGTACATACGGGCGGGGTCTCGAATGCCTACTCGCGCATACGTACGGCCAGGGCTCGTGTACATGGCTGGGTCGGAACGGAGAAACAGCGTCGTCGTCGTGTTCATGGGGAGGCAACGGAATGCGTCGTGTTCATGGGGAGGGGTGTGGCGTACCGCAAAACGGAGGAAACGGACCTCCTACGATCGAAACGGGGGTCATGTTGATCGGGAGGAGTGTGGTGTACCGCAAAACGGACAAAACAGACCTCCTACGGTCGAAACAGGGGTCCTGTTGATCGGGAGGGGTGTGGCGTAACGCAAAACGGAGGAAACGAACCTCCTATGGTCGAAACGGGGGTCCTGTTGATCGGGAGGGGTGTGGCGTACCGCAAAACGGACGAAACGGACCTCCTACGGTCGAAATGGGGGTCCTGTTGATTGGGAGGGGTGTGGCGTACTGCAAAACGGACGAAATGGACCTCCTAGTGTCGAAATGGGGGTCCTGTTCATCGGGAGGGGTGTGGCGTACTGCAAAACAGGACTCCACAGGATACTGTTCAGCTCCACCGTCGATCTCCTCCAGCCTCCACGGGCTACCGTCGACCTCCTCCAGCCTCCACGGGCTCCTGTTCATCCAGCCTCCATCGCGTGCTACTCCACCGGCTACTGTTCAACCAACCCTCCACGGGCACCCCTCCACCGTCTACTGTTCATCCAGCCCTCCACACCACGGGGTCCTGTTCAACCACCCCTCCACGGGCACCCCTCCACCGTCTACTGTTCATCCAGCCCTCCACACCACGGGGTCCTGTTCAACCACCCCTCCACGGGCACCCCTCCACCGTCTACTGTTCATCTAGCCCTCCACCACACCACGGGGTCCTGTTCATCCAGAGGCAACGCCACCGCTCACTGTTCATCCAAACTCCCCGCAACGCTCACTGTTCATCCCAGAGGCAGCATCGATCGGCTTCAGTAAGCAGCAGTAGCGAAGGAATCGCTCGATCGGGTTCAGTTAACAGCCATCGATCGATCGCTCGGGTTCAGTAACGCGTAGCCTGCAGTGCAATCGCTCGGGTTCAGTTAGAGCCCAACGCCTCGCACACACGCGCGTACGTGTACGAGAGAAACATGCATCGCTCGGCCCCCGACCTCCCACCGTAACCTGGAACTCCCCGAAATTTTCCTCGCCCTCGCTTCTACCACGGTTTTTTCGTCATGGACGGCCCAAAGAATGTCATGTAGCTGCGTCTCCGGCTCGCCCAGGACGAAAAGCCCATTTTCTGTCATGATTTTTTGTCATAGAAGTAGGAGCCCCACCACATCTATGATGATACCGGGTTTTGTCACAATTATCGTCATAGAACCAGCCTCAGCGGGGAGGGGGCTCGCCGGAGAGGTACCCCACTATCTATCTTAGGGTTCAGGGTGGGGGCGGTGGTGTGGGGATTGCTGGAGAAAAAGCTCGGCACGGGGGGGGGGGGGGGCTAGAGGGATGGCCGGGGCAGCGGCAGACCGGAGGTGGGGAGTGATTTCGGGGCGGGCGGGGGGGGGGGGGGGGCGGTTTGGCCGGTGGCGTCAGTCGGCTGATGCTGCTACACGGCCAGCTGCCCCAGCTCTCGCACGCGCTGCTGCTACTTCTTTTTTGCTACTAGTGCGTTCAGTTTCGACAGTAAAATTCAGTTTCGACAGCAAAATTCAGTTTCGACAGTTAAGTTTAGTTTCGACAGTTAAATTCAGTTTTGACAGTTAAGTTCAGAGATGAGCGGCTGATGTATTTTACATCTAGTACTTTGTGGTTATGTATTTTACGTCATCTATTGGAGATGCTATTACAATTCCACTCAGGTTGACGTTGTCTGTCTTGTCCTGCTTCAGCCTCGGCGTCGTACAACTCACCGGAGCTGCTCCAACAACGAAAGCCTCCATCACAGCGGAGCAGTATCCCGGGCTCCACCTCAAGATGCCTAGGATGTTCTTCCCCTCCTCCGATAGCCAAGTCAGCCGGATCATCCTCATCGACCAACCCAATCATGCTGAGATCGACATGGCTTCGCCAAAGACATTGTACACTTGTTGCATCTCTTTTTTACTCTACATGTTATATATATTGTCCACTGAGCACACGTAGTAACGTGAAATACGATTAGTTTCTCCTACTATATGACAAGCAGTGAGGTACCAGGCAACTTAGCTATCCGTGATGGACTCTCTTGAAAGCCATCATTATTTATCTCTGCGCGTTTGAGCTGTGCATTTGTCGATGGGCCTGGGAGTTGAGCTAGTAGGGCAGTGGCCTGGGTCCAAAGTAGTAGAAGTAGCACAAAAACATTTTTTGAGTGTAGGATTTTCCTTGCTCAAGCCTGCCTACTAGAATCGCTAGTGCTTGAAAGGAAAAGTGAAGGAAAAACATAGGAATTGGAAAGTTTCCTATGGTACTACTATTCATGCATTTGGTTCAAAGGAATGGAGCAAAGGAAAACTGTAGGATTTCTTCCTTTAGTGTCTCTTTGAAAGAAAAACCATAGGAATTTTAATATCCACTTGTCCTACTTTTCAAATTCCTATTCATGAAGCACAAAACTAAGAGATAGTAGCATAATAGCATTATAACCGTACATTTTCTTGTGGTTTGACTTAATCTCACCATTCTTCTTTGCATCCCGTGATCTTCCAATTCTTGTGAACCAAACACCCAGATTGGCAGAAATCATGTGTTTTTTAATTCTCGGTTTTGCACGTGCATTCCTATCCTATTACTGTGTATTTCCTATCTCTGCATTGTTAGAATCCTCCAATTCAAGCAAGCACTTATAGAATTACTTCTCTTACAGATAGTTGTCAAAGAAAACCTTGCGTGGTTTGTCCCGCTCCTGCTGCGCCGTCGTCTATCGGATCACGGGTTCTGGCAAAACCCTTAAGGTTTGAACACTGGGGTGCGCGCGAAGATTTCCTCCCTACCGATCTACGCCCTAGCACTCTAAGATCTCGCGGACGAACTCGACGAACTCGCAACACAAAGACACAGATTTATACTGGTTCGGGCCGCCGTCGTGGTGTAATACCGTACTCTAGTGTGGTGGTGGTGGATTGCCTCTTGGGCTGATGAAGAACAGTACAAGGGGAAGAACAGCCTCCTGAGGTTGAGGTGTTCTTGTGCTTGGAGAGCTTGTGTGGGTGAGATGTGATGCGGAGCATCCCGTGACCATCACCACAGACGTCACACCAACACCGCAAGGACGGAGAGAACCAACGTCAAGGGCACGCGCACGTGCCATCGAGATCGGGGTGAACTATTTCCTCTTCGAGTTTCATTCGGATTCACACGAGAGTCAGATAAATGGAAACTCTATGCACTCGTAGGTACCAAGAAGAGGACCGTGAAGAGGCGAGGATGGAGAGACATGCACCTATGGTGGAGGAGAAGGAAGAAGGACACGCGAGGCGTGAAGCAAGAGAGATCGCGGACCCCAACCGCCGGAGGGCCAAGTCCCTGGCCACCCCGGGTGCCCGGCCACCAGCAGCTCGGGTGCCCGGCCCTCCCCTGGGCGCTACCTCTGCCGGCCCCGGGTGCCCGGCCTTGGAGCCCCGGGTGCCCGGCCCTTGGCCCAACCGCCCCCTGGGCGCTGGTGCGGCCCACCTCGGTTGCCCGGGCCATCACACCCTGGGTGCCCGGCCTCCTCCTGGCGTGGCCCAGCCCCGCCACCGGGTGCCCGGGCCATCACCCCCGGGTGCCCGGCCCAGCTCCAGCCGGCCTCGGCCTAGCCCGGGTGCCCGGCCTCTGCTGCCCCGGGTGCCCGGCCCACTCCGAGGGCCTGCGTGCCTTGTTGGGTTTTTACCCTTGTATCCCTCTCCCCTCACCCAACTGGTCCCTAGGCTATATAAACTCTTTCCCTAGCTCATTTAGAGGATAGCAAAGTATATGATAGACATATGTGAGCTTTGCTCCATGGATCCACTCCACTAGGAGATCAAGACCTCCTCTTGGAGTGACCAACCTCAAGACCCCCTCATGGGTGGCCCCCTTCAAGACCTCATTCCTAATAGGATCGGGATGAACTAGTACCTTGTATCTTTCCTTTGTTGTCTTTGAATCATTGTATCTCTCTTTGTGTGATTGGATCTAGCATATGTGTGATTAGATCTAGTCAATTTGAGTGTTTTCCCTCTCTTGTGTTCTTCGTGTTCTTAGGGATTTCCCCTCCAATTCGTGAAAGATCTCCATCTAGGGTTCCACCATACAACATCTTGGTATCATGAGCCACGTTTTATCATGAATTTGGAGTCTCCCCCACCGTTTTCTAGCCTTGTTTTGTGTGATTTCGTCCTAAATTCGAAAATTCCCCACGAAAAATAGCCCCAAACTTTTTTTGTGATTTGTTGCATTTGATCCATGGATTTGCTTGGTTTCGAGTGGATCTAGCATTCCCCCATCCATCTACACCTTTCCCTCCAGGAAATCCACCAATTTCTTCCACTTTCCCTCGAATTTCCGGCCAAATCCGACACCCCCGGGCACCCGGACCCCCCCCCCCCCCCCGCCCACCCCCGCTAACCACCCCGGGTGCCCGCACCCCAAACCCCCGGGCACCTGCACCCCCGGGCTGTTTGCCTCGGACCACCCCGGGTGCCCGCTCCTTCCTCCCCCGGGCACCCGCACCCCCCAGAATCAGCCGCGCGCACTTTACGTTTTCACTCATAACTTTCACTCCCGAACTCCGATTTGGGTGTTCTTTGGCTAGTTGAAAAGCTAGCGACGTGCCCGAGCTGCTCATCTTGGTTTTACCACCATTTGAATCCATCAGAATTTTGGCATTTTGGCATCTTTGCATAGGCCATCCACCATATCATCCGCCAAACCACCATAGCTTTCCGCAACCTAACCCGATTTTTGGATGGTTGTTACTCTCTGACCGACTCAACACTCGCAACATGCTCAAGAGAAGGCATTACAACATCGGAGATGACTTCAGCTGCCTCTTATGCAACCAGCAAGTTGAAGAGGATGTGGAACACATGATCTTCCAATGCCCTTTCAGCAAATACTGTTGGTCCAAACTAGGGATCATGTGGGAAGAATCTGGCTCCAGACTGCACTGGATAAGCAAGGCCTCTAATGATTGGAACAAACCCCTGTTCATGGAAATCTTCTTACAAGCAGCTTGGAGCATATGGAAAGAAAGGAATAACAAATACTTCAGAGGCATCCCTCCAACATACCACGGCTGGCTTGATAGGTTCAAGCAGGATTTCACCCTTCTCCAACACAGAACAAGAGTAGACTTGAGAGACTTTATTTTCTCTTTTATAAACAATCTTTCACCCCACTAGCCAATCTAGAACTTGGTCAAATCACACTCTCCCCAAAAGTGGTGGATGAGATGCTTGTAAATATGGGTTGTACAATGTACCTTACTTTTTGAGTAATACAATCACAGTGGGAGTCTCTCCCACTGTACAAGTTCTCAAAAAAAAAACCTAACCCGATTTTTGCTCCATATAGCATTTGTGGTTGCTTGAGTGATGACTTGAGTCTCCTAAGGTGTTTCGGCTACTTAGGGACGGTCACTTCGTCATCACCCACCACCACCACTTCCGCATTGCTAACTCCGGAGCCACCAACGCATTCCGCTACCACCATTTGACATTTTTCTTTGAGATTTTGAGTTTGCGGTTTTTACCATTTCCTAAGGTGTTTCGGCTACTTAGGGAAGGGTCTACATCATCTTGGTATCTACATCAAGAACACCGCCACTCATCATCACCACGAGGTCGTCTTCGACATCGACCACTTCGCCATTTTGACACCCTAACCGTAAGCAAGAACGGTAACCTCTATATCATCTTGGAATCGTGGTATCCCATCATTGTACACTCTTGCCTTTACATTGTTAACCCCTTAGCCCATTTTGCGTCACTTGCCTATCGAGACTAGCCTTTGAGTATTGCCGGCAATGTTACTTGTGCACATTAGTGATCCGTGCCTTCCATTGCATACATACCATATCATATTGGTATCATCTTGGTATCATCATATCATCCCTTGTGCCACAAGATTGTTCCCGCATATACACAATTGTTATCTTGGTTTGTGCATTTAGCATAAGTGGCCATACAAAAAAAAGAGAATAAGCTTTTAAGCAAAAAGTAAAAGAGAGCAAAGAGCTTGTAAGCAAGAGCCATAGCATCGCCACATTGCATACCATACTACCATATTGATCATCTTGGATCATGGTGTGCAAAACACCGGGAACATCATACACATAGCATACTTGGGATAGAAGGCTCATACATTTTGCATCTTATAGGTTGTGCACAAGTGTCGTATCCGCCTCTTGAGCAATCGTGCTAGCGTCTCTCTTGAGTTGTGCAACACGAGCGTTTTCCGTGGATTCCACATTTTGTGCTCATCCCTTGGTTGCACGACCCCATTTATCTATCCGTATGTGTGTTTCCGCGTGCCAAATATTGCTATTGGTCTACTTGTTTCACTTGCGAATTTGTGAATCTTTTCCAACATTATTGACTCTTGCTAACATTTTGCATCAAATTTTTGTGCCACTATCCTCACCGAGCTCCACCATAAGCCTTACTTGTGTAGGTGTAAGAATTGACAAGATCCGATACCAATTGTGATATTTCCTTGTTACATTATTGAGTGATCATTGATCCATCTTCAACATTGGATAAGGTACATTGGTCTAGTTCTTTCCTTTCTTCCACCTACATTTGCTCGAGTCTTGTGATGGATAGGCAAGGCATTTCATCTCCGGTCTTCCACGACAACGACAACGCGAACAACTACATCACCAAAACGTCCATCCTTGGACTACAACGAGCAATGCAAGGCCTTGAGCGACTCGCCATCAACATCCGCCAAAACGAAGCAAGGATAAGGGACTACCTCGACACCAAGTTGGCCGAACAAAGGGATCAAGTACGAGACATGGTGGCCAACTACAAGTCTTCTTCCCCTTCGCCATCTTCAAGGCGGCGACGCTCAAGTGGCCAATCTTCGGAACGTCATCGAGCTCAAGCACTACAACACCATCAAGATAAAGATGCTCGCGATGCGTACACCTACAAGTCCCAAAAAGCTCTACATCAAGCTACGGCCAAACTTCATGAGCACAAGAGAAGACCGCGAGACAAGCACCACCAAGACGGAGCTACGACTACTACGACCACTTCAGCATCTTCGCCAAGTGTCATCAAGGCATCTTCGCCTTTGGACGTATGGCATCTTCGCCTACCTCTGACGAGTACGCCTACATCGGCCTTCCTCCACGGCGATGGTGACGAGATGATCGAGCATGGGATTTTCCCTTCGGTCATGGAGGAGAGCGATGATGTGCCATCTTCGGCCTTCATGACGATGAGATGGTTGAGCATGGGATTTTCCCTTCGACCACGGCGACGTATGATGACTTGAGTGACTTTTGCCACCATATTGAGAGTGAGAGTGACTTCACCACTAGCCCCATATATGATGAGTTGCCACAACTCCCATGTGAGGAGAGCCACAACCCCCACCACTTGAGTGAGATGAATGACTCCACCATATGTGACATTGAGTGCACCTACCTTGAGGGAGTGAGTGAGCCACCACCACATAGAGAGAGTGAGGTAGTTGATAAGGCATGTGCCATTTCGATTTCTAACAACTTAACCTCTTCCTCTATTGTGTCTTCTCATTTGGTGCTAGGTCCCATATATGATGATGCGCCGATCTTCGACGACTTCGTCCTCCCTTTGGACAAGACGATGGCCATGGTGGAATATGATGCACCCCCCACATGGTTCCATCAAGATGAAGATGATGACCACCATTGGGTCTTTGCCACCTCACCTACACCACTTTAGTGGAACGACAAAGGTAACATAGGTGAAGGTGATGCTCTTGTCCCACTAGTGGACGTTCTTGACATCGATTGCTTGCATGATGTTGATCCACCTATTACCATGCTTCATGCTAGTATGATTTCTCCATGCGATGATTTACCCAATTATGATGAGTTTGATGATTGCCATGAGGAGTCTATTAGTTGTGATGCCATGTTACATAGGATTTCTTGTGACAATTCTTTAGGTCACATCATGTTTGATGATCCGCTTGACTTGTCATATGCTATGCATGAGATCAACAATATGTCATTGCAATCTCATCGTGGTGACTATGCATATGCCATCAACATAAACCCAATTTGCACATATGGCATAGATGACAAGCCCATGGTTATTGGCATTTTTTTTCTTGTGATGATATTCATATGCTCCCTTTGCATCATTTTTCTACTATGCCATGCCATGATCGCATTGTTCCAAATAAGCATTGTTTTGGATGTTGTCAATATTCTCCATGTGATGTTTCCATTTATGCTCATGAGGAGACCCCCATAGTTTCCTCATACATTTTAGGAGATTTTGATTCATCCTATCCATTGCATGATCCCACTACTTGTGTGCACCATATGCTTCCCATGAATAAACATGCTATTGATGTGCCATATACTTGCATTCTTAATATGTGTCCCCATCGTGTCATACATAACAACTATTCTTTCATGATGGATGACATGTTCTTATACCATGCATCAAATTTCTTTGAGCGATGCTTATCTTGTGCTAACTCAAACATGCACATACACATCATGATTGATGATGTGTACATTTACCACACACACAATTTCTTTGGTTTGTGTCTCTTTTGTGTAGGTACCCATGAATACTTGTCAACCTCACAATCCCATGAGTTGACAAAATGAGCTCTAGAGAGCAATGATGACTTGGGATCCCATGGATGGTCTTTCCCACCGCTCTCTTCGCGCAAAGACTTCACGCATTTCTTCTACATGGCTCTCACTTGGCTATGGGTTATTGTCCATTACATATTATATGCCCATATTGCCATGTTCACTTTGCATGATATGCTCATTCCTATGCCTTTGCCATGCATTTGTGACCCATGCTTTGCATTACACATGATGATTGATTCTACTACGTGTATGTGTATTTGCAAGCTTGGTGGAGATATTGCTTGTTATGGCCATGTTTGCTATGTGCCCCATGCCTATGATGATACTTTGATCTTGATTTGTGTTCGCGCTTGCGATATGTCATGTGCATTGTCTATGCTTACTATTTGCACACATGTCATGCTTGCCATGATTCCTCCTAGTATGTTGCATCTTCGCACTACTAGCTTGCTTGACTTGATCACTATGATTGCTTGCTTTGTCGCATCTCCCATGTTCCATTCTTACTCGCTTTCTTGGGTTGCTGCCATATATGTTGATGCCTCTCACTTGATTTGTCATGATCATTGTCCCTTGTCTTCATTAGTTGCATCTCTCATATCACCTTGTATTGCGTGCCAACTTGCTATGCTTATTGATCGTGGAGACTTGGACATATTACTTGTGAAGCATGCTTGTTTACTTGTCCAACATATTAGCACCTTTACCTCACCTATGCATGCTTATTTCCATGATGCTTTTCCATGTGCTCTATTTATGTGCTTACATGCCAAGTCACACTCCCTTGTCACACCATATGCTATGCTTGATGAAGACACTTGTTTGGTGAATCGCCAATTGAATGCTTGGTTTTGCTCTAACGCTAACCACATTTGTTTTTCCAAGAGTTTGTTCTACTTGCTCCTTTCGAAGGAATCACAAGACGGTGCGACATTGGAGAGTGACCATTTCGAGCTTCCACATGACAAGTGCTTGGTGGTCGTCCACTTCTACATGGAGACGCCCTCTCTTCCCCATGGTGATGAAGATCATGATCCGTGGACGGATCTCTCCCAAGGGGGGGGAGATGATGCGGAGCATCCCTCGACCATCACCATGGACGTCACACCACCACCGCAAGGACGGAGAGAACCAACATCAAGGACACGCGCACGCGCCATCGAGACCGAGGTGAACTCTTTCCTCTTCGAGTTTCATTCGGATTCACACGAGAGTCAGATTCTACCTCAAATGGAAAACTCTATGCACTCGTAGGTACCAAGAAGAGGACCGTGAAGAGGCGAGGACGGAGACACATGCACCTATGGTGGAGGAGAACGAAGAAGGACACGCGAGGCGTGAAGCAAGAGAGATCGCGGACCCCAACCGCCGGAGGGCCAAGTCCCTGGCCACCCCGGGTGCCCCGGCCACCAGCAGCCCGGGTGCCCGGCCCTCCCCTAGGCGCTGCCTCTGCCGGCCCGAGGTGCCCGGCCTTGGAGCCTCGGGTGCCCGGCCCTTGGCCCAGCCGCCGCCTGGGCGCTGGTGCGGCCCACCCCGGGTGCCCGGGCCATCGCACCCCGGGTGCCCAGCCTCCTCCTAGCGCGGCCCAGCCCCCCCACCGGGTGCCCGGGCCATCACCCCCGGGTGCCCGGTCCAGCTCCAGCCGGCCTCGGCCTAGCCCAGGTGCACGGCCTCTGCCGCCCCGGGTGCCCGGCACACTCTGAGGGCCTGCATGCCTTGTTGGGTTTTTACCCTTGTATCCCTCTCCCCTCACCTAACTAGTCCATAGGCTATATAAACTCTTTCCCTAGCTCATTTAGAGGATAGCAAAGTATATGATAGACATATGTGAGCTTTGCTCCATGGATCCACTCCACTAGGAGATCAAGACCTCCTCTTGGAGTGACCAACCTCAAGACCTCCTCATGGGTGGCCCCCTTCAAGACCTCATTCCTCATAGGATTGGGATGAACTAGTACCTTGTATCTTTCCTTTGTTGTCTTTGAATCATTGTATCTCTCTTTGTGTGATTGGATCTAGCATATGTGTGATTGGATCTAGTCAATTTGAGTGTTTTCCCTCTCTTGTGTTCTTCGTGTTCTTGGGGATTTCCCCTCCAATTCGTGAAAGATCTCCATCTAGGGTTCCATCCTACGACAAGATGCCTCTGATTGAGTTATCCCCTACGTTGGTGGCTAGCTCTACTTATATAGGCCCTGGTCCTCTCCCCAAATATTGAGCGGGAAGGGAGCCAACAACGGCCAATTTGAAAGGTGACAACTAGTATAGCTTATCCTGACAAAAGTGGTCTTCGCCTGCAAAAGGCTCTGGTGGTGACGCCGCCTTGGGCTCCACGGTGACCTCCGTCTTGCCGTCCTTCGGGTCCTGGTCTCGTTGCACCGATATGGAAACCCTTGATTGATGCCTCGGTACTCCGCGCTTGCGCCTGCCTCCTTGGCACCAAAGAGGAAACAAGGATGCTGCGCGCGCTGGCGCCCGCTTGGCGCCCGCCTTGTGTCGATCGTCATGGCTCACGTCACGAGAGCCTCGCGAGGTTTGCCTTGCCTTGATCTCTCCACTCCTCGTGAGCCTACCTGGCAAGGCCGCTCCTGAGGAGGTCTTGCGTCATCCGCCTCGCGAGGCTTGGCCCCTCGCGAGGGTCTTGAATGCCTTGTTGATGAGGATGGGCCGTACAGGCCTGCTACCATAGCCACGCCGTGGGCCGCAGGCAGGCAAGTCTGGGGACCCCCGTTCCCAGAACACTGCCAGTAGCCCCCGGGCCCAAGGCGCGCTCGGGCTTGGCTTCGAGGCGAAGCCAAAGGTCAAGCGCGGAGCGCCGCGGGCCCCAAAAGCATGCGGCCTCGGTTGACGTGTGGCGGTTGATTGGACGTGGGCGTCTCCGCTTCCCCATGCTGCCTCGGCAGCTGCTCAACTTGACAAGTCCCTGCGACATGCAAGGAAAACCATCATTACCTGTGCTCGCGGGGGCACTGGTTGGCCTTCTCCTGCTATAAATGAGGGAGGGGGTGGAGCCCCCGTCGCCCATCTCTTCCCATTCCGCTCGCTTCTTTCTCTCTGCTCCATCGCCGGCTCCAATGGCGACATCGAAGAGGTTCTCCGCCATATAGAAAGGAAAGGCCCCTCGCGAGGGGCTCGGCTCCCCGGCGCCCAAGCGTGGATGTGGTCGTCCCCGCAAGCACACCGCGACTCCCGCCGCGGCCCTCCGCTCTCGGGGTGGCACCGCTGCGCGTCGCGGGGGTCGCTCCGGTCGCGGCAGCCCCATCGATGAGGGAAGGCGTGCCGTGGTTGCGCGGCCTCCCCAGCCGCGCTTCCACTCGGCGGAAGTGCTGCCAGAGTTTGTTGTCTGGTCAGAGGGTCCGGCCGGCAACTGGCTTCAGATCTCGCGCTTCTTCGTCGATGAGCTGCCGGCCTCTGGTCCAGGCGGGCTCTGGCTGCAGGCGGACGGTTGCTGCAGCAGGGCCTCCTGGGTCGTGGTCGAGGTCTCCACCGTGGGCAACATAGCCCTGGCCCGCGATTGGTAGACGTTCGCTCGCGCGCGGCCTGGGCAGGCGGTGCACCCTCCACTTCAAGTACGACGGTGATGCGACCCTCTATGTGAGGGTGTTTGGGGAAGATGGTCGCCGCACCGGGTGCTGCCCCGAGACGAACAACGGCGAGGAGGTGCTCGGTCTCGGTGACGGCTGTGACGAGGGCGAGGGCGAGCCCGCCGACCGCGCCTCGTCCAGCTACGGAGGCTCTTCTCTCGGCAAAAGCTCCAGCAGCGGTGACTACGACCAGCCACCACGCCGCCGCGCTCGCTTCGAAGGTGGTAGCGGGTTGTCTCGTTGTCGCGCCTCCGTGAAGCGCGAGGAGGGATCCGGCTAAGCTTGGGACGTCGCCAGGAGTCTGTCCCCGTGGATCGCTGCACGTTGCTTTTGTTTTGCTCTTCTTTTCTTTCCTGCATCAAAAATGAAACCAGTATGGGCCCGGAGGGGCGTGTATCGAACTGTGGTTCCTTGATCATTACGCTATGCTTGTTGTTTCCATGTTGTGTCGTTTGTTTGGTGCAGAGATAACTTAGCTTGGCGTGTTCGGGGCTGCCTCTGCTTCGTGAGGCACTTGTTTCCTTGTGCTCGTCTTGGCTTAGTAGTTGCTCAAGAACTGCAGAAAATTCGTTAGGAAGCTCGCTAGGAGACTTGTCGTTCACCCGAGCCTTGACCCAGCGCTTCATATCGCGGTACCCGTGGGGCGCGGATTAGGAGAGGTGCGCAAGCTTGTGGGCTCGAACAAGGGTGCTTCGCGAGAAAACAGACTGAAGGCAGAGAGACAGAAGGGAAAAACGCTTGCGAGGGCACCTGCCTAGCCCCCTCGCGAGGTATGCGAGAGAGAGAACACAGGCGAACTAAAGTTGGGAATAGCAGCAAACGGAACCAAATCAGCAAGGAACACTGGAAGCAACTCCGATTAAGAGAAAACGAGCCAACTACGGAAAGCAAATGAAAAGCCGCGTCCGGCACCTAGTCTAGTCTTCAAGTCTTCTCACCAGCGCGGAGCTAAGTGCTGCCACTAGGCGTGGGAGGGAGCCCCCGAGGCCCGAGGGCGGCTCTCCGGAGACTCCGGGGCGTGTACAACCCCACTCATTATTACGTGAGAGTGTCACGGGCGGCGATTCTTCACATGCACAGGGTCTTCTTCACAGGCACTGGGCCTTTCTTCACAGGCACTGGGCCTTCTTCACAGGCACTGGGCCTTTCTTCACAGGCACTGGGCCTTCTTCACAGGTGCTGGGCCTTGCTTTACGGGTAGAACTTCCGGAGGTGCTGGATGTTCCAGGCGTTCTGGATGGGTACCCCGTCCTGCGTCTCCAGGCGCGCGGCGCCAGGCCTGGAGATATGGACGACCTTGAATGGGCCCTCCCACATGGGTGAAAGCTTATGTAGCCCTTCCCTGGTGAGGACCTGCCTCAGGACGAGGTCACCTGTCTCGAGCGTCCTAGAGCGGATGGTGCGGCAGTGGTATCGCAGCGCCTGCTGGTACCTTGCCGCCCTTAGTGCAGCTTCGCGGCGGCGTTCCTCCCCCAGCACGAGGTCCATCCCCCGCAAGGCGCCCTGCTGCGTTTCATCAAATGCCAGGACCCGTGCGGAGCGATGCTTGACTTCGTGAGGGAGGACCGCTTCAGCTCCGTAGACGAGGAAGAATGGGGTCTCGCCCGTCGGCTTGGTGGCGGTGGTGCGGATGGACCACAACACGGACTGGAGCTCGTCGTACCAGCCCCTGCCGCATGCCTCGAGCTTATTCTTGAAGGTCCTGGTCTTGAGGCCCCTTAGGACCTCTTCGTTGGCGCATTCGGCCTGACCGTTGCTCCTGGGGTGCGCCACTGAAGCATAGCAGATCTGCGTTCCAAGGTTAGCACAGTATGTTTTGAAGAGGTTACTGGTGAACTGCAAACCGTTATCGGTGATGATGCGGTTGGGGACTTCGAAACGGCTCACGACGCCCTTGATGAACTTGACCGTGGAACCAGCTGGGATGGTGCGAACGGCTTCCACTTCCGCCCACTTGGTGAACTTGTCGATGGTGACGTACAGGTAGCGGTAGCCCCCTAGCGCCCGAGGGAAGGGGCCCAAGATATCCAGCCCCCAAACTGCGAACAACCACGTGAGTGGTATGGTCTGGAGGCCCTGAGCTGGCTGATGTATCTGCTTGGCGTGGAACTGGCAAGCTTCACAGGACTTCACCAACTCGCCTGCGTCGTTGAGCGCCATGGGCCAGTAGAATCCACTGCGGAACACCTTGCCGACGAGAGTCTGTGATGACGAGTGGTGTCCGTAGTCCCCGCCGTGTATGTCAATCAGCAACTCCTTCCCCTGGTCACTGGAAATGCAGCGCTGCAAAACATCATTTGGTCGCTTCCTATACAACTCGCCGTCCTGGATGCAGTATGCCGTGGCTTGCCGGGCCACGCGCTCTGCGTCCTCTTCCTTCTCCGACAACGTCCCTTGCATCAGATATTCCTTGAATTCCTTGGTCCAGCATTCCTCCTGGGGCTTGAGTGCCAAGAGCCGGCGAGCTCCTGAGGTCGGGCCACAGGCTGGGGCTCCCGTGGCAGGTGGTTGTGGGAGCTCCTCCCGAGGCTGAAATGTGCTTGAAAGTGTTGGCGTCGCCGATGGCCTGAAGAGCCGCTCCTCGAAGAAGCCAGGCTCTTGGGGCGGCCACTTGGATGCCCTCCTGGCGATGTCGTCAGCTTCCTTGTTGGTGCCCCGGGGCACATGCTGCACCTCCAGTACCATGAACTGTTTTCCATCTTACGCACTTCTGCGAGGTATGCCTGCATGTGCTCGTCCTTTGGCTCGTATACTTTGTTGGAGAAGTTGACGAGGAGCTCTGAGTCGCC
Source organism: Aegilops tauschii subsp. strangulata (assembly GCF_002575655.3). NCBI lineage: Eukaryota > Viridiplantae > Streptophyta > Magnoliopsida > Poales > Poaceae > Aegilops > Aegilops tauschii. Next base: position 315,760,315 of record NC_053037.3, on the reverse strand, counting down.
CCTAACGGTGAGGCGCTTCACCCCTAGAGCTGTCGCGGCCTTCAGTCCAGCTATGGGGCCTTCTATTCTGCGATGTTGTTGGAGACCTTCTCGCCCTGTTGAAAGCAGAGCTGCACGGCGTAGTAGAGCTTGTCCTGAGTGGGCGAGATGAGTACTGCTCCAGCCCCTGCGCCTTGATGTGCGAAGGCGCCATCGAAATACATGACCCAACCGTCCGGTGCCTCGCTTCCTGATGAGGTGGACCGGTCTTCCTGGAAGTAGTGCAGCAACTTGCGCGAGGCCACCAAGAGTGCGAGCAGGAGCTTCTGAGGCATGGGATATCGTGCCCTTGCGTCCCATAACACCGTGCTGACAAAATACACCGGGTGCTCGGCAAGGGCTGGCGTGTTGGTGAGTCTTGTGTCTTGCGGAGACCGGGACATCTCCTGAGGTGGTGGAACTCCTGGTGCCTGGTCGTTTGCGGGGGTCTCTGTGACATCGTCCTGCCGAGCATGGACCTCTCTTGGCGCCGCCACGGCTCTTGCTGCGCCTTCCTGATCTTGCGCCTTCTTGGCCGGCGGTGTAGCCTGGTGCGGAGCGCCCTTGGCTTGGTGTTCCTCCTGAACCACCACCAGCGCCGTGCTAGCGGAGTACGGGGTGGCGGCAAGATAGAGAACAAGAGGCTCGAGTGGCCTTGGCGCCACCATCACCGGGGGACTGGTCAGGTATCTCTTGAGGTCTTGAAAAGCTTGGTCGGCATCCAGGGTCCACTCGAATGGGCCTTTCTTCTTCATCAGCTTGAAGAAGGGTAAGGCGCGCTCCCCCAACTTGGAGATGAAGAGTCCCAACGCGGTTACCCGACCAGCCAACTTCTGCATTTCCTTGAGGGTTTGCGGTGGGCTCATGTCCTCGATGGCCTTGATCTTCTCTGGGTTTGCCTCGATCCCTCGGTGGGACACAAGGAACCCAAGCAGCTTGCCGGAAGGGACAGCGAACACACACTTCTCAGGGTTAAGTCGCAAGTTCACCTGGCGCAGGCTTGTGAAGGTCTCCTCCAGGTCTTGCATCAAGGTTCTCGCCTCCCGAGACTTCACCACCATGTCATCGACGTAGGACTGTGTGTTTCTCCCGAGCTGCCGCCCTAAGGCGATGTGCATCAACCGCTGAATGGTCACGCCTGCGTTGTGCAGTCCGAAGTGCATGCAGGCGTAGCAGTACACACCACACGGGGTCAGGAAGGCTGTCTTCTCCACATCTTCCACCACCATATTGATTTGGTGATACCCTGAGAACGCATCCAGGAAGCATAGCAGGTCGCACTCGGCGGTGGAGTCGATGATCTGGTCGATGCGCGAGAGAAGGAACCGGTCTTGTGGGCACGCCTTGTTGAGGTTGGTGAAGTCGACGCACATTCGCTCCTTTCCGCCTTTCTTCGTTACTACGACGGGGTTCGCCAGCCATTCAGGGTACCGAACCTCGCGGATGGCACCCGCTGCCTCCAACTTGCGGGTCTCCTGGACGATGACGGCTTGCTTCTCCATGGATTGCCGTCTAGCCTGTTGCTTGACAGGGCGCACATTGGGGCATACCCTTAAGTGATGCTGAATCACCTCTCTCGGGACCCCCACCAGCTGGTTGGGCTCCCATGCGAATATATTCTTGTTTGCGCGCAAGAATTTTACCAACGCTTCCTCTTGGCTCGGGTCGAGGCCGGCACCTATGATGAAGGTGGCTCCTGAGGACCCGTCCTCGTCGACCGGCACCTGCTTGGTTTCTGCCTTGTCTTGGGTGAACAACTGCTTCTTCTTGGTTGGCACGGCCTCCTTGACCTCGGGGGCACCAGCGCCGACGGGATGCGTCGCCGCAGTGGCCTTGAAGGCGAGTTTGAGTGCTGTCATGGCCTCCTTGGTGTCCCCATTGACGGTGAGGACACCTTTGCTTCTAGGCATCTTCATGAGGTTGCAGGCCGGATGAGTCGCCGCCATGAACTGGGCCAGAGCTGGGTACCCGAGGATGGCGTTGTACGGGAGGCCGATGCGGGCGATGTCGAAGTCGACCAGCTCGGTGCGGTAGTTGTCGCGCGTACCGAAGGTGACAGGAAGGCGGATCTGCCCCAGGGAGTGGGAAGCACCGCCACCAACTCCCAAGAAAGGCTTGCTGAGACTGAGCCGCTCGAGCGGCACGTGAAGGAGGCTGAAAGCTTCCACGGAGAGCAAGTTGAGGCCAGCGCCGCCGTCGACGAGGGTCTTGGTGACGGCCACGTTGCAGATGGTGGGCGTGCAGAGCATCGAAAGCATGCCCGAGCCGGCGGTGGTGACGGGGTGGTCTTCTGAGCTGAAGGTGAGGTCGGCCTCAGGCGCAGCCCAGCCGGGCGGAGCCCCCGAGCGCTTGGAAGCGGCACCGATCTGGCGAAGGAACGGCTTGATGTGGCGATCTGAAGGAGGCGCCTGAGAGCCGCCTAGCAGAGTCGCGACTGCGTGGTGCGCCGGTGCCGCGTAGTGCGCAGTGAAGAGGTCGCACAACTCCTCCCAAGACGCCACCGTGGATCCGGGAAGGTTGAGCAGCCAGGCGCGTGGCTCGCCGGCGAGGGCCATGGGAAGCGACTTGGCCATGTCCTTGTCGTCACCCCCAGCCTCAAGGATGGCCTCCTCGTATGCCAGCAGGAAAGCCGACGGGTCCGCCGCACTGTCGTAGCGGGGCGGCATCTCCGGCTTGAACTTGGGTGGCCACCGCACCTGCCGCAGGGCGGGGGCCAGGGCTCAGAGCCCCCTGGCCCCGTCGTCAATGCTGGCCGTCGAAGTCAGTGGCGGGGCGCCTGCCATGCGGGCGGAGCGCGGTGGCGTCGGAGCGCAGATCGACGGAAGAGAAGCTACGGTGCACCCCTACCTGGCGTGCCAAATGTCGGATCATGGGTTCCGGCAAAACCCTTAAGGTTCGAACACTTGGGTGCGCGCGAAGATTTCCTCCCTACCGATCTACGCCCTAGCACTCTAAGATCTCTCGGACGAACTCGACGAACTCACAACACAAAGACACAAGATTTATACTGGTTTGGGCCACCGTTGTGGTGTAATACCTACTCCAGTGTGGTGGTGGTGGATTGCCTCTTGGGCTGATGAAGAACAGTACATGGGGAAGAACAGCCTCCTGAGGTTAAGGTGTTCTTGTGCTTGGAGAGCTTGTGTGGGTGAGATGCCCCTGATTGAGTTATCCCCTACGGTGGTGGCTAGCTCTACTTATATAGGCCCTGGTCCTCTCCCCAAATATTGAGCGGGAAGGGAGCCAACAACGGTCAATTTGAAAGGGGACAACTAGTACAGCTTATCCTGACAAAAGTGGTCTTCGCCTGCAAAAGGCTCTGGTGGTGACGCCGCCTTGGGCTCCACGGTGACCTCCGTCTTGCCGTCCTTCGGGTCCTGGTCTCGTTGCACCAATATGGAAACCTTTGCTTGATGCCTCGGTACTCCGCGCCTGCCTCCTTAGCAATAAAGAGGAAACAAGGACGCTGCGCGCGCTGGCACCCGCCTGGCGCCCACCTGGTGTCGATCGTCATGGCTCACGTCACGAGAGCCTCGCGAGGTTTGCCTTGCCTTGATCTGTCCGCTCCTCGTGAGCCTGCCTGGCGAGGCCGCTCCTGAGGAGGTCTTGCGTCGTCCGCCTTGCGAGGCTTGGCCCCTCGCGAGGGTCTTGAATGCCTTGTTGATGAGGATGGGCCGTACAGGCCTGCTACCATAGCCACGCCGTGGGCCGCAGGCAGGCAAGTCTGGGGACCCCCGTTCCCAGAACGCCGACATCGTCCACCCCAGCTCAGCTGCTCCAATGACAGAAGGGTCCAGCACAGAAGGGATCCGGCCTCCAGACTGTCTTTCGCCGCCTCAGATCTTCTTCCCCGCCGCGGGCAGCCATGAAAACTCCATTACCATCATCAACCGAGCAGATGACCTCGAGGACTACATGGGTCCGCTGTCGCTGTCAAAACCGGTAGATCTTGGGTAGGGGGTCACGAACTGTGCGTCTAAGGATCAAAGGTAACAAGAGGCAGGGGACACGATGTTTACCAAGGTTCAGGCCCTCTTGATGGAGGTAATACCCTACTTCCTGCTTGATTGACTTTGATGAGTATAGGGATTACAAGAGTTGATCTACCTCGAGATCGTAATGGCTAAACCCTATATGTTTGGCCTGTATGATTATGATTGCCTCTATGGACTAAACCCTCTAGTTTATATAGACACGGAGGGGGCTAGGGTTATATAGAGTCGGTTTACAGAGAAAGGAATCTTCACATCTGAACGCCAAGGGGAGTCCCATCCGGACACGGGGGAACGCCTTCCAACTTGTATCTTCACGGCCCACGAGTCCGGCCCACATCACATAGCCCGGACGTCTGGGGACCCCCTAATCCAGGACTCCCTCAGTAGCCCCTGAACCAGGCTTCAATGACGATATGTCCGGCGCGCATATTGTCTTCGGCATTGCAAGGCGGGTTCCTCCTCCGAATACTCCAAAGTAGCTGAACAAAAGAACTATATCCGGCTCTGTACAATCAGTTACAACCATGAACCACAAGGGTGAAATACTCATACAAAATAAGTCACATCCACTGACAAATTTTTCGGCGACACATTATGTTCTGACTTTATCATTATTTCGAACCATTTTGTGGCCTCCCCCTCCACACCTCGAGGCACGACCTCTATTGCCACGTCTTGTCAAAACAGAGATCGTGTCCCCTTATTGCGGGTTTCTCATCAATATGGGCTTGGGAAATCCAACCGTGCCGTTTGCACGACCCCTTGGGAATAGGCAAATTTTAAGGCCGGGGAGGAGGCGCTTGGACATTCACTGCCTTTATAAAAGGATAAGGATCTATCCCTCTTCCCCGCACCTTCCTCCTCTCCTGCTTCTACATCCTCGAACTCCAGTGCCCCAATACCAATCTTTCCCTTCACCCCCACTTCTCCAGCCATGGCTGGATCCGGTTTCCAGGGCAAGTGGATGGCCTCCTCCGTAACGGAGAAGGACATCAAGGACCTACGGGATACGAAGTACTTGATGGCGGAGATTACACACAGGCTTCCTACCCCAGGGCAGGGCATCCCTACCCCAAAGTCCGGTGAAAGGGTGGTATTTATCCCCCACTTCCTCCGAGGACTCGGGTTTGCCCTCCATCCCTTCGTCCGAGGTCTCATGTTTTACTATGGGCCGGATTTCCATGATCTGGCCCCGAATTCCTTCCTTCAAATCTCGGCGTTCATCATCATGTGTGAGGCATTCCTCCGCGTTCCCCCACACTTTGGCCTGTGGCCCAAGGTCTTCAATGTGAAGCCAAAGGTGGTCGACGGTCAAACGTCGTGTGCGGCGGCGCTATGGTGAGCAAGATCCACCATGTTACTTAGCCCAAAGGGACATTTGTGGACACAGTAAAGGTATGGCAGCAGGAGTGGTTCTACATCACTGAACCCCGTGGCACCAAGTGGGCGGCCGCTCCTGCTTTCAGATCCGGTCCCCCGCTGCGGCTTGCATCTTGGACCAACAAAGGTCTAGACTGGGGATCCTCTGATGAGGTGTTGATGCTGCAAAAACGCATCAAGAGTATGATAGAAAAGGACATCACCCATGCCGACGTGGTCCAGGTGATGCTTATCTGCCGAGCTCTCCCCTGCCAACGACGGCCTCTCAACATGTGGGAGTTTAATCCGGAAGGGCCACAGACCCTGCAGTGATTCTTTGGCACGATGCACAAAGGGATCTGGAAGCTGCTCTTCAATAATCAGAAGACGTGGCCACGGATGTCTGACAACACCGGCCTCGACTGCAACAATCCGGCCTCCCTAAGTGTTAAATTTCTGAACATTACCTAGTTCGTCAATCTTTAGGGAGGGGTACTGAAAATTCCGCCTCTTGAACAGGGGTGGATAAAGAAAGCGAAGCAGATCAGATGTCTGGCTCCACTCCCCGAAGACTTAGCCGAACCTCTGTTAATGAGGATGCTGGTCCCGGCGCCTTACCAGGCGCCGGCAAAGAAAGACAGGAAGAAGGGCAAGGAGGCTGGTGATGGCCTCCACCATGAAGGTACTTCAGGCGCTACGTCTGGAGGGACCGAGGCTCCTTCCTCCCACGAGGCTCCTTCCTCCCGCTTTAGCTGAGGTTCCGGTTTATTATATTGATCATAATATATACATTGTCATAATATGTACATATTCAGAGCCTATGGCTCAAGTATAGTAAGGCCGAAGATGATCAATATTCCACGGCCGGTTGGTCTCCTCCTCCGATTTACGTGAGTCTTTGCGCTCTCGAACATCGATTAGGTAGTACGACCCGTTGTGTAGATTCTTGCTGACCACAAAGGGTCCTTCCCAAGGGGGGGATAGCTTGTGCATATCCGTCTGATCCTGGATGAGTCGAAGCACCAAATCACCTTCTTGAAAGGTTCTGGTTCTAACCCGGCGGCTATGCTAACAACGCAGATCTTGCTGATAAATCGGCGAACGGGCTGCCGCCATGTCACGCTCCTCATCTAACAGGTCAAGAGCTTCCTGCCATGCCTTCTCGTTGTCAGCTTCAACATATGCCGCTACACGAGGTGAGTCATGCCGGATGTCACTAGGCAGAACCGCTTCCGCTCCATAAACCATGAAGAACAGAGTGTATCCTGTCGATCTGTTGGGTGTGGTATTGATGCTCCATAACACAAAAGGTAACTCCTCAACCCAACAACCCGGCGTCCATTGCAAAGGAACCATAAGCCGGGGTCTGATGCCTCTCAAGGTCTCTTGATTGGCCCTCTCCGCTTGACCATTGGACTGGGGGTGAGCTACTGATGACACGTCAAGCCGAATGTGCTCACGTTGACAGAACTCCTTCATGGCACCCTTTGACAGATTGGTACCATTGTCTGTTATAATGTTGTGTGGAAAGCCAAACCAGAAGATCACCTTTTTGATGAAGTGAACCGTCGTGGCTGCATCACACTTACTAACTGGCTCTGCCTCCACCCACTTTGTGAACTTATCAACCGCCACCAAAAGGTGGGTCTTCTTGTCCTTGGACCTCTTGAAAGGCCCAACCATATCCAGCCCCCAAGTTGCAAATGACCAGGTGATTGGAACCATCCTCAATCCTTGAGCCGGCACATGAGCGCACCTTGAGAATTTCTGACAGCCATCACATCTTTTGACCAAGTCCTCGGCATCAGCATGAGCTGTCAACCAATAGAAACCGTGACGAAATGCCTTGGCCACCAAAGATTTTGAACCGGCATGGTGACCACAATCTCCTTCGTGGATCTCTCGCAAAATTTCACGGCCTTCCTTAGGAGACACACAGCGTTGAAACGCCCCTATCACACTGCAATGATGTAACTCTCCACTGATAATAGTCATGGATTTGGACCGCCGGATTATCTGCCTGGCCAAAGTTTCATCCTCTGGTAACTCGCCCCGGTTCATGAAGAGCCGCCACCAACTGAGCTTTCGGATCAGGAATAGCCAAATCCTCTTCACCAGGGAGCTTGACGGACGGGTTATGTAGAACATCCAGGAAGACATTAGGTGGAACCGGTTTACGTTGGGAACCCAGGCGGCTTAAAGCGTCCGCCGCTTCATTCTTCCGCGGGTCCACATGATCCACCTGATAACCTTTAAAGTGACCTGCAACAATATCCACCTCACGACGATATGCTGCCATGAGTGGGTCCTTGGAATCCCAAGTGCCGGACACTTGTTGAGCCACCAGATCCGAGTCACCGAAGCATGTAACTCGGCTTAGGTTCATCTCCTTAGCCATCCGAAGACCATGGAGTAAAGCCTCATATTCAGCTGCATTGTTAGTGCAAGGGAACATTAAACGGAGAACATAACAAAACTTATCACCTCATGGGGAAGTTAATACGACTCCAGCCCCCGAGCCCTCCAATTGCCTGGACCCATCAAAATGAATAGTCCAATAAGTATGATCCGGCTTCTCTTCTGGCGCTTGTAGTTCTGTCCAATCATTGATGAAATCCACAAGTGCCTGAGATTTGATCGCCGTTCGGGGTATGTATTTCAACCCGTGAGGCCCGAGCTCGGTAGCCCACTTAGCAATCCGGCCAGTTGCTTCCCTGTTCTGAATTATATCCCCCAAAGGAGCAGAGCTGACCACCGTGATGGGATGACCTTGGAAATACTGCTTAAGCTTCCGGCTTGCCATAAAAACCCCATACACGAATTTTTGCCAATGTGGGTACCTCTGCTTGGACTCGATAAGTACCTCACTGATATAGTAAACTGGCCGCTGAACCGGATATTCCTTTCCTGCCTCTTTGCGCTCCACCACAATAGCCACACTAACAGCCCGAGCGTTAGCTGCTACATATAGCAACAATGGCTCTTTGTCAACCGGAGCAGCAAGAACCGGCGGATTAGCCAGCTGCCGCTTTAAGTCCTCAAACGCTTCATTAGCGGCGTCACTCTAGACGAAGTTATCCGTTTTCTTTAGCATCTGATATAAAGGGATGGCCTTCTCGCCAAGGCGACTGATACATCGGCTCAACGCGGCAATCCGGCCAGCCAGGCGCTGAACATCATTGATACACTTCGGTTTGGCCAAGGAGGTGATGGCTTTGATCTTTTCCGGATTAGCTTCAATGCCCCTGTTAGACACCAAAAAGCCCAAGAGCTAGCCTGCAGGTACACCAAAGACGCACTTGTCGGGATTAAGCATCATTTTGTAAACCCGCAGGTTATCGAAGGTTTCCTTCAAGTCATCAATCAATGTCTCCTTCTTCCTTGATTTCACCACAATATCATCCACATAGGCGTGAACATTGCGGCCGATCTGTTTATGAAGACAATTCTGCACACACCGTTGATAAGTCGCCTGGGCACTCTTGTGCCCAAAGGGCATGGACACATAGCAGAAGGCTCCAAAGGGAGTTATGAAGGCTGTCTTCTCCTGGTCCTTAACTGCCATTTTGATCTGATGATAACCAGAATATGCATCCAAAAAGCTTGAACGCTCGCAACCTGCCGTAGCATCAATAATTTGATCAATACGGGGGAGGGCAAAAGGATCTGCTAGACAAGCCTTGTTGAGATCTGTGTAGTCCACACACATACGCCAAGTCCCATTCTTCTTAAGGACCAGCATCGGATTAGCCAACCACTCAGGATGGAATACTTCAACTATAAAACCAGCCGCCAAGAGCCTGGCTACTTCTTCTCCAATAGCCTTGCGTCTTTCTTCATTGAACCGGCGGAGAAACTGCTTGACCGGTTTATACTTGGGATCAACATTGAGAGTGTGCTCAGCGAGTTCTCTCAGTACACCTGGCATATCAGAAGGCTTCCACGCAAAGATGTCCCGATTCTCACGGATGAACTCGATGAGCGTGCTTTCCTATTTCGGATCCAAGTTAGCGCTGATGCTAAACTGCTTGGACGAATCGCCAGGCACGAAGTCAACAAGCTTAGTCTCATCAGCCGATCTAAACTTCAAGGCCGGATCATGCTCTGTAGTTGGTTTCTTCAATGAAGTCATATCTGCCGGATCAACATTGTCTTTGTAAAACTTCAACTCTTCTGTTGCACAAACCGACTCTGCATAAGCCGCATCACCTTCTTCACACTCCAGAGCGATCTCGCGGCTCCCATGCACGGTTATAGTTCCCTTGTGACCTGGCATCTTGAGCTGCAGATAGACATAACAAGGCCGTGCCATAAACTTAGCATAAGCTGGCCGTCCAAACAGGGCATGATACAGGCTTTTGATTTTCACCACTTCAAAGGTCAAAGTTTCTGATCTTGAGTCATGCTCATCTCCAAAAGCCACCTCTAGAGCTATCTTACCAATAGGATATGCCGATTTACCAGGCACCACACCATGGAACACCGTATTGGACGGTTTAAGATTTTTATCTGTTAACCCCATGCGACGGAAAGTTTCATAATAAAGGATATTGATACTACTCCCTCCATCCATGAGTACCTTAGTGAACTTATAACCTCCCACCTGAGGTGCCACAACTAGTGCCAGATGACCTGGATTGTCAACCCAGGGCGGATGATCTTCTCTGCTCCACACAATCGGCTGCTCGGACCAGTGCAAATAACGGGGCACCGCCGGTTCAACGGCATTCACTGCCATTTTATGAAGCTTCTGATCGCACTTGTCCAGGCTAGTGGTGAAGACATGACACTGTCCGCTATTCAACTGCTTCGGGTTGCTCTGGTAACCCGACTGCTGCTGTTGCTGATTCCCCTGATTCTTATAACCACCTTGGTTGCCCTGATTGCCTTGATTGCCATGCCCGCTCTGGTTACCATGAAAACCTGAACCGGAACTGCCTCCACCATAACCCGGCCCATGAGACCCGGGGCCCGAACCGCCACCCAGTCCATGATCGTACCAGAAAGAATTAGAATTTTTGAACTCTTGCATGATGTAGCAATCTTTCCAGAGGTGCGTGGACGGATTCTCCTTCGTCCCATGTTTTGGGCAAGGCTGGTTCAACAGATACGACAGGCGGTCCGGGTTAGGACTTGGTCCTCCACCGCGCTGGGGCGGTTTACCCTTACGCCGTTGGCCCTTGTCCTGCTTGCTGGTATTAGCCACAAAGTCTAAGCCGTGGTCTGCTTTACGCTTGCCGCCTTTTCCATGACCCGCCGGGTTGTGGTGCTGCCCCTTGGCGTTGCCGCTCCTTTTTCCCTTCCCTGTCTTATCATCGTCAGACTCAGGATCCTTGGTACTGTCAGAGTCGGCATACTTCACCAGAGCTGCCATGAGGGTTCCCATGTCATTACAATGACGTTTGAGCCATCCCAACTTCAACTTCAGGGGTTCAAATCGGCAATTGCCTTCCAATGTTAACACTGCGGTATCAGCGTTGATGCGGTCCGATGAATGCAAAATTTCCGAAACCTGGCGCACCCAACGGGTTGTTGACTCTCCTTCCTCCTGGACACAGGCAGCTAAGTCCACAATTGACATGGGCTGCTTGCATGTATCCTTAAAATTCTGGTTAAACCGGGCTCTCAACTCGGCCCATGACCTGATAGAAGTAGCCGATAAGCTCTTTAGCCAAGTGCGGGCCGTCCCTTCTAGCATCATGGTGAAGTATTTCGCACATGCCGCATCATCCACATCCAGTATCTCCATGGCCATCTCATAGATTTCGACCCATGTCTTAGGGGATAAATCGGCGGTGTAATTCGGCACCTTGCGTGGGCCTTTCAAATCCTTGGGCAGGTGCACATTGCGCAATGCTGGGACGAGACACGACACTCCCAAAGAACTAGAAGTAACTCCTGGTTCCACCGACGTGGTTGGACGAACCGGAGTAAGCTGACGGGCTTCATGTTGCGCCGCTGACTCGGCTTCTCTGCGTGCCCGAGCCCGGTCCACCACCTCCTGAGCATCACCAGCACCACCCGCCGGGTTATTGCCACGGGGCGGCTCACGGTTCCGCGCGTTGCTTGACACTGCCGGTTCATCCATACGCCTGCTGTAACTTCGGCTTGGACGGGGAGTGGAATGAATCCGATCGCGACTATATGAATAAGCCTCCTGTTGAACCAAGGCTGTCTGAAGAAGCTCCTTAACCCGACGCGTCTCGACCGCCGCCGGAGAATCGCCTTCGATCGGGATGGCCGCCAGCCGTGAAGCGGCAGCGACAATGTTGTCCATCGGGTTAGAGTAATGACCCGGTGGCGTTGGGACGTGCGGTGTTACAATGTTGTTCTGACGAGGCGAATCCACCAAACGTGGCTGAACCGGCGCCCCTGCTCCAGGTGCCTCCGCCTGGTTTATCACCGGCGGATTACTGGTTCCTGCTCCTGGGGTGTTAAAGAGGTTTCTAGCATCATAAACCGGTGGCAGGCGAGATCGGTACCTCCTCTTCAGGACTTCGTTCGACTCACTCTGATCCTGCATAATCCGGTAAGCCTGTGCATCCAAAGCGGCCCGCTCCACGGCCATCCTGGTATCCTCAGCTGCTAAGTCGGCCTTGGCCTGGGTGATCTAATCCTTCACCTTTGCGATTTCTGCATTGTGTGCATCCTGATCCGCCGGGTTAACCTCCGCCATCAGCGTTGCCAACGCGTCAAACAAATCAGATAGAACCTAAGCCGGCGGTCGCACTGGGCCTCCTGCCCTGGCCGCTGTTGCCGCCGCCGATCCGGAAATCATCGCAGCTGCAGTCGAAGAGTGGAGCGCCGGTTGCGTACCGGCCATGAAGATCGCAACCCGGTTTGGCAGATCAAAGGGGTCCGACATACTGTCGCCATCGGAACAGCCTCCAATCCGGCCATCTTGTAACTGATATAACGACTCGGTCTCTCCGGTCCATGACTCGTCACTGGAATAAACGACGGTTTCACCATCAGATTCTGATCTATCCTCAGATTCCCCTCCATGGATGACTCCCACGAAGGCACGCTTCATGACAGGCTTGACCCGGGCAGATCTCGCATGTTGAGCCGTTTCGACGAGGTCGGTGTAGATGTCTGGCTCAGGGCCCGGTTCGCCGATCTTGCTAATGAAGACGTGTATGCCACCAAAGGGGACCCGGTACCTGTACTCGATTGAGCCGGCCTCGGGGCCCCAGCCTGCATCGTCGATGTAGAGCTTGCCGCGATGAATCTTGGTCATCCGGCCCACAACGTAACCCTTGAGTCCTTCGAAGCTGCCCTCCAAGAACTTGAAACCATCGTGCAATAGCCCCACGGTGGGCGCCAACTGTCGTGGTTTTGTCACGGCAGATGTCCTAGTGAAAGGACTTAGTCGTGGAGCCATCGCTATGGGTTAGCTTAAAGGGGTTAAACCGGACAAGCGACACGAGAGTTTTATACTAGTTCGACCCCTTACGATGAAGGTAAAAGCCTACGTCTAGTTGTGATGGAATTGCTGGGGTTTCGATGACCAGGGAGTGAATACGCTTTGCCTGAGTCTCGAGTTGTTGTCTGTTGTCTTTGAACCGCTGCCGGGTCGTCCCCTTATATACATGGGTTGACGCCCGTCGGTTTACAGAATCCTGAGGCCGGCTCATAAACGTGTCCGGCTCGGTCTCTGCTCTTTCTATCTTACAACACAAGTTTACATATTAATACCGGTTTATGTCTACAGGCCTTAAACCGGCTTTGGGACCTAGGCCTTCATAAAGCGTCATCGTCTGTCTTCATGGGCTTCAGATATAATGAACTACTTATGGGGTTAACCCGGCCTCTCCTGGCCGGTTTACGCCCAGTGGTAATATCCCCAACAGGAACGGAAAGTAAAATATTGCAAAAGAAAGTAAATAGGAAACTAGAATTGTAGATCGGAAACTTATATGATGGAAAATAGACCCGGGGGCCATAGGTTTCACTAGAGGCTTCTCTCGAGATGGAAAGAATTACGGTGGGTGAACAAATTACTGCCGAGAAATTGATAGAAAAGCGCAAAGTTATGACGATATCTAAGGCAATGATCATGAATATAGGCATCACGTCTGGGTCAAGTAGACCGAAACGATTCTGCATCTACTACTATTACTCCACACATCGACCGCTATCCAGCATGCATCTAGAGTATTGCGTTCATAAAGAATGGAGTAACACCTTAAGCAAGTTCACATGATGTAGAGGAATTAACTCAAACAATATGATGAGAACCCCATCTTTTTATCCTCGATGGCAACAATACAATACGTGTCAGTTCCCCTTCTGTCACTAGGATCGAGCACCGCAAGATTGAACCCACAGCTAAGCACTTCTCCCATTGCAAGAAAAACCAATCTAGTTGGCCAAACCAAATCAATAGTTCGAAGAGACTTGCAAAGATATCAAATCATGCATAAAAGAATTCAGAGGATATTCAAATAATATTCATAGATAAGCTGATCATAAATCCACAATTCATTGGATCTCGGCAAACACACCAACACAAACTAGCGTACAGATAAAACAGCACATCATACAAGCAGGCATAGCACGCGGCTACTCGGTGCTCTCAGTCGGAGATGGTGAAGATCTCCTTCCCCTTGGCGATGGCAAGGCTCAGCGGTCCAGGAGAATCAACCTCCTCCTCTCTAGCTGGCTCCTGGCGTGGGACGCTGCGCTGCAGTGATGGTGCGGGGGCGACTGGTGGTAGAGCGTGTGCGGCAGGCGGTGCGGCTCTGACTGGAGTAGGAGCGATGACTCGGTCGAACTCCTCAGTGGTAGGCAGACGGCGAGCAGTGGCCAAAACGGCCAGTGCATACGAGGCTGAAGACGAGACGAATGTCAAAGGCGGCGCCGTGTGGAGAAGCTCCTTCCTGCTGGCAGGACCGCCCCGGACTAAGTCCATGCGGGCAGCCACAAGATCATCTACGAGGTTGTCGAAAGACTCCTCCAGAGCCTTGAGATACTCCACAACCATCTCGATGGCTTCATCTCGTTCTCCCCGATGGCAGGCGAACGCATAGTGGCTGGTGTAAGGCACATGGCATGGGAGGTAGCGGTAGCGACGAGTCTTCATCGTAGGAAGGATGTCCCGGAGGCGAGCTATCGCCTCACGGGCAGCCATCTGCATGGCATGCCTCTCCGTAGGCATGGCCCTTCCCACAAAACAGAAGTGGCGTGCAGCAGAACGTCCTCCCTTGAACTGCACCACAGCTTGGTGCATAGACACGTCGTCACTGAGCTTGTGATGATAGAGTGTGAACTCCGGGCGAGCTGCTGGCCCGATCGCGAGCTTGGTGATGGAGACGAGGAGCTTGACAAACCCCTCGGGCACGTTGGTGAACACTCGATTCTCACAGCTGCTGCCAGCCATCTACAAAAGTAGGCAAAAATTCTGAGTAGTCATGTCATAAATTTATGATGACCAACAGAAAATAGCTACAATTGCAAAATGCTGAAAAAGCACAAAAGGCGCTAATAAACAATTAGCGATCGCACCTAGTGGCTTCCTACAGTCAGCCTGGCTCCGATACCAAGCTTGTCACGACCGGTTTTTCAATAAAATAATTATTGAGAGACCGATCCCTTTTACGGACCAGCGAGGAAGAATTCCTTCTCACTGGTAGACAATAAATTGGTCACAGAAGAAAAATACCAGGAGTACTAAATATAATACAAGGTTGAGCAGAGACTGCCCAACAATTTATTACAAGCACGCCGCTAAGACAAAACGGCGGATAGGGTGGCAACTACTAACTCACGATAACAACGGTGGTGGAAATATCACCGCGAAGCGAGTGATATGATTCCAGATGACTACAACTCATCGAGCGTCGGAGTGAGGCTCGAGAAGACTTATTGTGGGTGGCGGAAGCGTATACAATACAAGTGACCAATATCCGGGATCACGCAGGACTGACTGGGACTCCTCTAGGCGTCGGACGCGCTATCAAACTCTTCATCCAAGAGATCGCCTTCATCAACATCTGGCCAAATCAACAAGCCAGGTGAGTACTATGAAAGTACTCGCAAGACAGTTCGGACATAAGGTATAACGAATGTAAACATGAAGCAGATGAACAAGTTAACCAGTGCGATCAGACATAGAGATAATAAATACTGGGTGCCAAGCGAGGGTCTGAATGACGCCTCGAGCGGAAACTGCAGAATAGTAATACTGGTGCCAAACGAGTGTCTGAAAGACGCCTCGAGCGGAAACTGCAGAATAGTAATACTGGTGCCAAACGAGTGTCTGAAAGACGGCTCGAGCGGAAACTGCGGAATAGTAATACTGGTGCCAAACGAGTGTCTGAAAGACGCCTCGAGAGGAAAATGCGGAATAATAATGCCACAGTCGGGCGTCAGGGCGACACCACATAAAGGGCTTATAACAGAAAATAAATACAGTGCATGCCACAGTCGGACGTCTGAGCGACATCACAGAAAGGGCTCATATTTAAAGTAAAGAACAAGAACACGCCACAGTCGGACGTCTGCGCGACGTCACATAAAGGGCTTATATCACAACTCAATAATACAACAGTTCGGGAACATAAATTATCACAAGCGTGAGAGAAAAATAACGTTAGTCCATCCACAGGAATAACAGTAAATCTGAATTTTACCACTTGAGCTTGTTCACCGAGGACAAGTTTTTCACACGGATAGATATGGATATAATGTTTACACTACTTGATCATGGATACGATGATTTGGAAAGAATTGACTCTGCAGAGTTTGTACTTAACCACAGCCAACGGATTTCAGTAGTCACGGGGACTAGTTCCGTCTACGGTATTTTGGAAGAAACACGTCTAACCAGTACACACCCAATTCAACCATCCGAAACCAGGGATCACCCTCGGCGACGTTCAAGAAAAACCTTGAGACGGGGAGGCTACAACCTCGCGTAGCATGGGATCAAATTTCTATACGCGCGCTTTAAGGGGGTGCCCCCCCTCTCGGTCCCAACCGGAAACACCCATGCCCCCTGACCGGATGACTGGCTTTAATCCTGGGCCAAGGTACCATCATCCCGGCCTCTCTGTTTGGTGTGTACACGGAAAGAGGTTACCAACTTACTAAACCGCATCCTGGCAATGAGACATGTGGTAGCACGGAAGGGGAAAAGAGCGGTAACGTGGCTCCAACCACGTTAACATCGGAAAAGTCGGATGACGCAAGGCTGGTATGCTATAACAGTACCACCTTACTGCCCTTCATGTCACCACATGATTAGGCCACCTCTCATCAGAGGTCATCGCAACTTTGGAACATGCGGGAAAAGAATGACAACGTAGCTCCAACCACGTTAACGTCGAAAAAATTCGGATGACGCAAGGCTGGTATGCTACAACAGTACCACCTTGCTGCCCTTCATGTCACCACATGAATTGGGCCACCTCTCATCAGAGGTCATCCTGACTTTGGGACAACCGGGTAGTTGCCTTACAAGCAACGAGGTATATACCGACACTCATATGCCACGCACAAACTTTCACGCAAACATGCAAACACCAATCATATCAAATGTTCAAAACATGCTTGCCTGGTTCGGAGAAGTCGGAGTCTAGCTCGGCGAAGTTCGCGGCTCCGTCACCTCTCCCGGAACCTACGGCAATCACGAAATGGGTGCTAACATGAAAACCAACACATACACAGAAACTGAGATGGTCTTGGTGTAATGGCGTCGGTCCATGGTGAGGTGACCGCACGGGCTCAACGGCGGCAGAGAGCGTGCTCCGTGCCCTGCGGTTCATGACGAGAGCGGCAGCGCATTCGGGGGAGTGGAAGGCCATGCGGCGAGCTCCGGTGGTTTGGGCGGCGCTGGGTGGCGTCGTCGGCGCCGTGTCTCCCGCTGGCGCCCGCAAAGCCACCGCCGGCGTCAGTCACGGGGCGGCGCGCCTTCTGTTGCTCGTCGCCGACACCCGCAAGGCTCCAGGCATTCGTGCGGTGCAGGAACAAGAGGGCGGGGACGAGGAGCAAGGCGACGCGGTGGCACTGGCGAGATCGACGTCCGCTTCTGAAGAAAACGACAGCAGCCACTGACTGAATCTCTGAACTTTCTGAATGTGACAAAGACAGTGCACTGCAGGTGTTCGACAGAAGGTTTTGGCTGTGAGATAAATTTTTCTGGAGCTGTAACTTGGTGAGATGACCACTCAAAGCACCCAAAGGCTGCCTGATTTTATTTGGAATTTTTGGAGAAGGTTTTGAATGAATTTCACCAAATTTGTCAAATCTGGTCCAAACTTGCAGCAGGTGTAGTTTGAAAATTTTGAACTGAAGACCAGTGGATCTTCATGGTTCTAGGTTGAGGGTTCAAAGGACTAGGAGGGAGAGTTGGTTTGGTGGCAAAAATCAAAACAGAAAATGGAGTTCCTTTGCAAATCTCCAAGTGCTAGAAAAGAAGGCAGAAATTTATTTGAATAGAATTTGAATGGAAATAGATACATGGGGAGGTTCAACTTGCTGGATTTGGTGTAAAACATGATCCAAAGGTGAGGGAAGGGTTAGGAGAGAGCATTTGCACTAGGGCCATGGCAAGAAGGAATTTGTTGAAAGTGGCAAAGGAGTTTTCCAAAAGCCATAGTGCAAATTTCAAGGAGATTTTCAAAAGTCATTTTCCCAAATGAAAAACATTTTGTCTTGAGTCCAAATGAAAAGCAAGAACCTCCAAGACCAAAGGCAGATCTTGGGTGAATCCAAACAAAACTTTTTCCATAAAGAAAGGTATATGAGAGGGAGAGTTCTCTTGAAGAAAAATTTAAATCACTCCCCTCAAGTCAAATAAAAATCTTTTGAAAAAAAATCCAAATAAAAACTTGGGTGTCACAACACCTACCCCCTTAGGAAAATCTCGTCCTCGAGATTTCTGCTGATCCTCAAATAGGTATGGATACTCTGCTCGAAGGAAATCTTCCCTTTCCCATGTGGCTTCATCCTCAGTGTGGTTGCTCCACTGAACCCTGAAAAATCTTGTCATTTTCTGACGGGTCCTCCGTTCAGACTCTTCTAAAATCCTTACTGGCCTTTCTCTGTAGGTGAGATCTGGTTGCATATCAATGTCCTCGTGAGGTACATGCTTTTCTGGGTTGCTCACACATTTCCTCAATTGAGAGACGTGGAATACATCATGGACGTCTGACAGCTCCTTTGGGAGGTCTAGTTGGTAGGCCACCGTGCCTCTTCGTGCCTTTACACGAAATGGTCCAATAAATCTTGGGGCTAGCTTCCCTTTAATTTTGAACCGTTGTAGACCCCTCATAGGAGATACTCGGAGGTATACGGAATCACCGGGTTCAAAGCTGACCTCTCGATGCTTCTGATCATAGTAGCTCTTTTGTCGGCTCTGTGCTGTCTTGAGTCTGTCCTTGATTTGTTTAACTTTCTCCTCGGCCTCTTTAAGCATATATGGGCCGAAGATACGGCTGTCACCTGTTTCTGACCAATTCAGTGGGGTACGACACCTTCGTCCGTACAATGCTTCAAAGGGTGCCATTTGCAAGCTGGCTTGGTAACTGTTGTTGTAAGCAAATTCGGCATACGGCAAACTCTCTTCCCAACTGGATCCATAGTGAGCACACAGGCTCTTAGCATATCCTCTAGGATTTGGTTTACACGTTCTGTTTGTCCATCAGTCTGAGGGTGGTATGCTGTACTGAATGCTAGTTGCGTGCCCAGAGCTTGTTGTAGGTGATCCCAAAATTTGGATACGAATTGGGTGCCTCGGTCTGATATTATATTCTTTGGGACTCCGTGCAAGCAAACTATACGGGAGAGATAAAGTTTTGCCAGTCTTTGTGTGGAGTAGGTAGTCTTCACGGGAATGAAATGAGCAACCTTGGTTAGTCGGTCTGTGATGACCCATATGGCGTCATTTCCGCGTTGTGATCGGGGTAATCCGACAATGAAGTCCATTCCTATTTCATCCCATTTCCACTCTGGTATCCTGTTAGGCTGGAGTAGCCCTGCTGGCTTTTGGTGCTCGGCCTTGATGCGCTGACATGAATCGCAACAAGCAATGAATGTGGCTATATCTCTTTTCATACCGTGCCACCAAAATCTTTCCTGGATGTCCTTGTACATTTTGGTTCCTCCAGGATGGATCGAGTATGGGGCGGTGTGGCTTTCCGTCAAGATCTGTTGCTTGAGTTCCTCAATGTTAGGTACGCAAAGTCTGTCTCGGTACCATAATGTTCCTTCACTGTTTGTGACGAACTCTGAAGTCTTACTAAGATTCATTTTCTTCTTTATGCCTTCGATGCTGGGATGTCCCTGTTGAGCCTTCTTAATTTGTTCCACCAGGGTGGGTTGTATCTCCAGGTTCGATACGGTGCCCTCAGAGACTAACATCATGTTGAGCCTAGCAAACTCTTGCTGAAACTCAGGCCTCAAATTTTGCTGACCGTCACTGTCCGGGCTGGGGTTTCGACTAAGGGCATCGGCCACTACATTAGCTTCCCTGGATGGTAGTGAATACCAACGTCATAGTCCTTGACCAGTTCCAACCAGCGTCGTTGGCGTAAATTCAGCTCTGGCTGCGTGAAAATATATCTGAGGCTCTTATGGTCCGTATATATTTCACAGCGATTTCCCAACAGAAAGTGCCTCCACTCCTTGAGTGCATGTATGACTGCTGCTAGCTCCAGGTCATGTGTTGGGTAATTTTCCTCATGTTTTCGCAGCTGCCTGGAGGCATATGCGACAACTTTGCCATCCTGCATTAGCACACATCCGAGACCTTTTCGGGACGCGTCACAATACACTTCAAAGCTCTTGTGTATGTCTGGCATAGTTAAGACCGGTGCGGTTGTCAGCTTCTTCTTGAGTTCTTGGAAGCTCTGCTCACATGCTTCTGTCCATACAAATTTCTTGTCCTTCTTGAGTAATTGGGTCATAGGTTTTGCCACAGTGGAGAATCCTTCAATAAATCTCCTGTAATATCTGGCCATTCCTAGGAAACTCCGCACATCTGTGACATTGGCGGGTGGCTTCCAGTCCAGTATGGCCTTGACTTTCTCTGGGTCTACGGCCACGCCTTCTTGGTTCAGTATATGGCCCAAGAAACCAACTTGTCTTAGCCAAAATTCGCACTTGCTAAATTTGGCGTACAACTGATGTTTCCTCAATTCTCCCAAAACAATTCTGAGGTGTTCAGCATGCTCTTCCGGTGTCCTCGAGTAAACCAGAATGTCGTCAATGAATACCACCACAAATTTGTCCATGAATTTCATGATATACTTTGTTCATGAGGTGGACGAAATATGCGGGGGCGTTCGTTAGTCCAAAAGGCATCACTGTAAACTCGTATAACCCATATCTGGAGGTGAAAGCTGTCTTGGGGATATCTTCCGTCCGTACCTTCAGTTGATGGTATCCCGATCTCAAATCAATCTTTGAAAATACCTTGGCTTGTGCGAGCTGGTCAAACAAATCACTGATCCGTGGCATCGGATATTTGTTTTTGATGGTGACCATATTGAGGGCTCGATAGTCTATACACAGTCTCAGTGTCCCATCTTTCTTCTTAGCGAACAACACAGGCGAACCCCATGGTGAGGAGCTGGCTCGAATAAATCCTTTGTCCAACAACTCCTTCATCTGCTTCTTCAACTCCACCAATTCTGAGGGTGCCATTCTATACGGCTTCTTATAGATGGGAGCGGTGCCAGGTGCTAGTTCAATGCTGAATTCTATCTCTCGGTCTGGTGGCATGCCTGGTAGTTCTTCGGGGAATACATCAGGGAACTCGCATACCACTGGAACTTTTCTCAGTTCTGCAATGTCCATTTTGTTCAGCTTTGGCTGCTGTGATCGTGGCCTTTCTTGAGCGGAAACTCTTATAGTCTTGCCGTGATGGTGAGTGAGAATCACCGTTCGATTGAAACAGTCGATGAATCCTTTGTTGGTGGTCAACCAGTCCATCCCTAAAATGACATCCAGTCCTTTACTTTCCAACACGATGAGATTCGCTTGGAATTGTAGTCCTTCGAACTCAATGACCACTCCTTGGCAGTAACCCTGAGCGATTTGCTTATTTCCGGGGGACTTGTTGATCATAGATTTTTCCAAGGGAAGTATCGGAAAACCATGTTGCGAAACAAAACTCTTCGAAACGAACGAATGGGAAGCCCCAGAATCAAACAAAACCGTGGCAGGTACTGTGTTGACAGGGAACGTACCGAGCACGATGTCTGGGGCATTCTGCGCTTCTTCCCTGGTCACATGGTTCAGGTGACCCTTCCTGTGGTTGTTGCTGGGATTGAAGTTGTTGCGCTTGGGGGCTGGATTGTTTCCACCATTGTTCGGCTTGGGTGCCGAGTCTTTGGGCTTCGGGCACTGTTTAGCATAATGCCCTTGTTGACCACATGCATAACAGGTGACCCCTGGACGGTATGTGAACTCCTTGTCTCTGGCATGAAATTGTCCGACGGGTCTTGGCTCAGTAGTCGTGGATCTCCTTGTGTCTGTCCTCGGGACCTCAGTCTTGCCTCGGTTGCTGCGAGCAAGAGTCGTCTTGTCCCTCTTTCGCTTGTGGATATCTTCCAGACTACGGCGCTCATTCTCCAAGGTGATGGCCTTGTCCACCAGCGTCTTAAAATCCGGAAAGGTGTGCACGATCAGTTGGCATCTTAACGCTGGTGCCAGGCCGTCCAGGAATTTTTCCATCTTTTTGCTTTCTGTCATGTGCTCGTCGTAGGCATAACGAGACAGTTGGGTAAACTGGCCATTGTACTCTGTCACTGACATGCCTCTTTGCTTCAGGTCATCAAACTCTCTCTTCTTGATCTTTAGGATGCTCCTGGGGATGTGTGCCCCACGGAAGCCTTCCTTGAACTCTTCCCAGGTGATGTTGTGTTCCCGGGGATGCATGTGTAGGAAGTTTTCCCACCATGCTGCGGCTGCTCCAATAAGGTAGTGTGGTGAGCACCTTCTCATGATCTGAGCACTGAGCAATAATCAGTTTCCTTTCAATCTCACGAAGCCAATCATCGGCTTCCAGCGGTCTGTCGGTGTGAGCAAAAGTTGAGGGGTGAGTCTTCTGTAACTCAGATAATTTGGAATGGGGTTGATAGGGTTCATGGTGGTTTCCCATGTTGATGACATGGTTCATCATCTCTTGGTGCTGTTGCTGCCTTTGCTCGAAGAGACGACATACTTGAGACAGTGCTGCTTCGCTGTCCTGTTGGCTGGACTGACCCTGAGTGAAATTGTTGCTGGTCTGTGTCCCGTAAACCTCTTCTGGCTGATTGGGCATGGAGCGAGTCCATGGGCGAGACATTTTTCCAGTCTGGGGGTATTATTTGCAAAACCCATGAGAAAAATGTGTAGAACAAAAATCTCGCAAAGGCAAAAATCAAAAGGCTTCAAGGTTTTCAAAGAAACACAAATGATTTTTCATGGAGAAGAAGTGCTTAACATAAATCTTACATGCGAAAAGCAAACACAAGATACAGCACTCAGGATGCGCGTACACAATCCTGACATGTTATTAAGAACTAGCGTACTACTCCGGAGGCAACCATACCAACACAAACTAGCGTACAGATAAAACAACACATCATACAAGCAGGCATAGCACGCGGCTACTCGGTGCTCTCAGTCGGAGATGGTGAAGATCTCCTTCCCCTTGCCGATGGCAAGGCTCAGCGGTCCAGGAGAATCAACCTCCTCCTCTCTAGCTGGCTCCTGGCGTGGGACGCTGCGCTGCGGTGATGGTGCGGGGGCGACTGGTGGTAGAGCGTGTGCGGCAGGCGGTGCGGCTCTGACTGGAGTAGGAGCGATGACTCGGTCGAACTCCTCAGTGGTAGGCAGACAGCGAGCAGTGGCCAAAACGGCCAGTGCATACGAGGCTGAAGACAAGACGAATGTCAAAGGCGGCGCCGTGTGGAGAAGCTCCTTCCTGCTGGCAGGACCGCCCCGGACTAAGTCCATGCGGGCAGCCACAAGATCATCTACAAGGTTGTCGAAAGACTCCTCCAGAGCCTTGATATACTCCACAACCATCTCGATGGCTTCATCTCGTTCTCCCCGATGGCAGGCGAACGCATAGTGGCTGGTGTAAGGCACATGGCATGGGAGGTAGCGGTAGCGACGAGTCTTCATCGTAGGAAGGATGTCCCGGAGGCGAGCTATCGCCTCACGGGCAGCCATCTGCATGGCATGCCTCTCCGTAGGCATGGCCCTTCCCACAAAACAGAAGTGGCATGCAGCAGAACGTCCTCCCTTGAACTGCACCACAGCTTGGTGCATAGACACGTCGTCACTGAGCTTGTGCTGATAGAGTGTGAACTCCGGGCGAGCTGTTGGCCCGATCGCGAGCTTGGTGATGGAGACGAGGAGCTTGACAAACCCCTCGGGCACGTTGGTGAACACTCGATTCTCATAGCTGCTGCCAGCCATCTACAAAAGTAGGCAAAAATTCTGAGTAGTCATGTCATAAATTTATGATGACCAACAGAAAATAGCTACAATTGCAAAATGCTGAAAAAGCACAAAAGACGCTAATAACCGATTAGCGATCGCACCTAGTGGCTTCCTACAGTCAGCCTGGCTCCGATACCAAGCTTGTCACGACCGGTTTTTCAATAAAATAACTATTGAGAGACCGATCCCTTTTACGGACCAGCGAGGAAGAATTCCTTCTCACTGGTAGAAAATATCTTGGTCACAGAAGAAAAATACCAGGAGTACTAAATATAATACAAGGTTGAGCAGAGACTGCCCAACAATTTATTACAAGCACGCCGCTAAAACAAAACGGCGGATAGGGTGGCAACTACTAACTCACGATAACAACGGTGGTGGAAATATTACCGCGAAGCGAGTGATATGATTCCAGATGACTACAACTCATCGAGCGTCGGAGTGAGGCTCGAGAAGACTTATTGTGGGTGGCGGAAGCGTATACAATACAAGTGACCAATATCCGGGATCGCGCAGGACTGACTGGGACTCCTCTAGGCGTCGGACGCGCTATCAAACTCTTCATCCAAGAGATCGCCTTCGTCAACATCTGGCCAAATCAACAAGCCAGGTGAGTACTATGAAAGTACTCGCAAGACAGTTCGGACATAAGGTATAACGAATGTAAACATGAAGCAGATGAACAAGTTAACCAGTGCGATCAGACATAGAGATAATAAATACTGGGTGCCAAGCGAGGGTCTGAATGACGCCTCGAGCGGAAACTGCAGAATAGTAATACTGGTGCCAAACGAGTGTCTGAAAGACGCCTCGAGCGGAAACTGCAGAATAGTAATACTGGTGCCAAACGAGTGTCTGAAAGACGGCTCGAGCGGAAACTGCAGAATAGTAATACTGGTGCCAAACGAGTGTCTGAAAGACGCCTCGAGAGGAAAATGCGGAATAATAATGCCACAGTCGGGCGTCGGGGCGACACCACATAAAGGGCTTATAACAGAAAATAAATACAGTGCATGCCACAGTCGGACGTCTGAGCGACATCACAGAAAGGGCTCATATTTAAAGTAAAGAACAAGAACACGCCACAGTCGGACGTCTGCGCGACGTCACATAAAGGGCTTATATCACAACTCAATAATACAACAGTTCGGGAACATAAATTATCACAAGCGTGAGAGAAAAATAACGTTAGTCCATCCACAGGAATAACAGTAAATCTGAATTTTACCACTTGAGCTTGTTCACCGGGGACAAGTTTTTCACACGGATAGATATGGATATAATGTTTACACTACTTGATCATGGATACGATGATTTGGAAAGAATTGACTCTGCAGAGTTTATACTTAACCACAGCCAACGGATTTCAGTAGTCACGGGGACTAGTTCCGTCTACGGTATTTTGGAAGAAACACGTCTAACCAGTACACACCCAATTCAACCATCCGAAGCCAGGGATCACCCTCGGCGACGTTCAAGAAAAACCTTGAGACGGGGAGGCTACAACCTCGCGTAGCATGGGATCAAATTTCTATACGCGCGCTTTAAGGGGGTGCCCCCCCTCTCGGTCCCAACCGGAAACACCCATGCCCCCTGACCGGATGACTGGCTTTAATCCTGGGCCAAGGTACCATCATCCCGGCCTCTCTGTTTGGTGTGTACACAGAAAGAGGTTACCAACTTACTAAACCGCATCCTGGCAATGAGACATGTGGTAGCACGGAAGGGGAAAAGAGCGGTAACGTGGCTCCAACCATCTTAACATCGGAAAAGTCGGATGACGCAAAGCTGGTATGCTACAACAGTACCACCTTACTGCCCTTCATGTCACCACATGATTAGGCCACCTCTCATCAGAGGTCATCGCAACTTTGGAACATGCGGGAAAAGAACGACAACGTAGCTCCAACCATGTTAACGTCGAAAAAAGTCGGATGACGCAAGGCTGGTATGCTACAATAGTACCACCTTGCTGCCCTTCATGTCACCACATGAATTGGGCCACCTCTCATCAGAGGTCATCCTGGCTTTGGGACAACCGGGTAGTTGCCTTACAAGCAACGAGGTATTTACCGACACTCATATGCCACGCACAAACTTTCACGCAAACATGCAAACACCAATCATATCAAATGTTCAAAACATGCTTGCCTGGTTCGGAGAAGTCGGAGTCTAGCTCGGCGAAGTTCGCGGCTCCGTCACCTCTCCCGGAACCTACGGCAATCACGAAACGGGTGCTAACGTGAAAACCAACACATACACAGAAACTTTTCCAAATATTTTTCAAATAAATCCCATAAAAAACTAGACAAAATTTTAAGATTGTCAGAAAAAGAATCACTCAAAAATACCTTTTTATTAAAAAGTTATAAATGTTTCTGTCCAGGGACTTATCTGTAATGAAACAGAAAAGTTCCAGGGTTTTAACTGAGAAAACAGAAAACGCTTCGGCTGGGAATGCGCAAGCGCCAAGGAGAAAATGTATTTTGCCCGAAGGCGCCAACAGAAAACGGTTCTCGAATAAAAGAACAGAGGCTGACATGCGGGGTCCACATGTCAGGTTTGAAAAGCTCGCCGGCGCCCGAAGACTGAGGTGGACGCCGGCGTCGAACCACGGCGAGTTAGGAGAAACGGAGGGTACCAAGAGCTTCAGCGTCTCCTTCTGCGTCGGTGGGTGGTGGACTCGTCCAACGGGGAGCACCACGTCGACGGCGACACTATCTCCGGCGGACGGCAGCTCGGGTGAGGATGGGGAACTCCGGTGGAGGGCTGCAAACTACGAATTGAGGCGCGGGTCAGAACGAGTGATGCAAGGTGAAGCTACTGGCAAGAGAATGGAGGCGGAGGAGTACACACGGGGGCGAATCGGGCTGGATCCCGTGGCGGGTCGCGGCGGCCGGAGTCGAGGACGGAGACCTCCTCGGGGCTCTTCCAGTGGCTAGGCGTGCTCTAGGGGGGTGCAGGGCTGGTGGGTGCTCGAGTTGAAACTCGGGGCCTCTATTTATAGGCGGATCGACGGGGTGGCCGTGAACGGAGAATCTCCGGCGAGCGATTACGGCGGAGCAGTGGGTTGGCAGGTGGATGAGCGGCCAGGCAGCATCAGTGGAGGTTACTGGAGCCGTTTTACAGCTAAACGGAGATGGTCTTGGCGTAATGGCGTCGGTCCACGGTGAGGTGACCGCACGGTCTCAACGGCGGCAGAGAGCGCGCTCCGCGCCCTGCGGTTCACGACGAGAGCGACAGCGCATTCGGGGGAGTGGAAGGCCACGCGGCGAGCTCCGGTGGTTTGGGCGGCGCTGGGTGGCGTCGTCGGCGCCGTGTCTCCCGCTGGCGCCCGCAAAGCCGCCGCCGGCGTCGGTCACGGGGCGGCGCACCTTCTGCTGCTCGTCGCCGACGCCCGCAAGGCTCCAGGCGTTCGTGCGATGCAGGAACAAGAGGGCGGGGACGAGGAGCAAGGCGACGCGGTGGCACTGGCGAGATCGACGTCCGCTTCTGAAGAAAACGACAGCAGCCACTGATTGAATCTCTGAACTTTTTGAATGTGACAAAGACAGTGCACTGCAGGTGTTCGACAGAAGGTTTTGGCTGTGAGATAAATTTTTCTGGAGCTGTAACTTGGTGAGATGACCACTCAAAGCACCCAGAGGCTGCTTGATTTTATTTGGAATTTTTGGAGAAGGTTTTGAATGAATTTCACCAAATTTGTCAAATCTGGTCCAAACTTGCAGCAGGTGTAGTTTGAAAATTTTGAACTAAAGACCAGTGGATCTTCATGGTTCTAGGTTGAGGGTTCAAAGGACTAGGAGGGAGAGTTGGTTTGGTGGCAAAAATCAAAACAGAAAATGGATTTCCTTTGCAAATCTCCAAGTGCTAGAAAAGAAGGCAGAAATTTATTTGAATAGAATTTGAATGGAAATAGATACATGGGGAGGTTCAACTTGCTGGATTTGGTGTAAAACATGATCCAAAGGTGAGGGAAGGGTTAGGAGAGAGCATTTGCACTAGGGCCATGGCAAGAAGGAATTTGTTGAAAGTGGCAAAGGAGTTTTCCAAAAGCCATAGTGCAAATTTCAAGGAGATTTTCAAAAGTCATTTTCCCAAATGAAAAACATTTTGTCTTGAGTCCAAATGAAAAGCAAGAACCTCCAAGACCAAAGGCAGATCTTGGGTGAATCCAAACAAAACTTTTGCCATAAAGAAAGGTATATGAGAGGGAGAGTTCTCTTGAAGAAAAATTTAAATCACTCCCCTCAAGTCAAATAAAAATCTTTTGAAAAAAAAATCCAAACAAAAACTTGGGTGTCACAGCCCCAAGATGGGATCTCACGGGTACAGAACGTTGCTGCGGTGCAAAAGTGGTTTCGTGGCTCCCCCGGATGTTTTGGGGGTATAAGAGTATATATAGGAGGAAGATCTAGGTCAGGAGGCCACCGAGCGGCCCACAAGGTTGGTGGGCGCGCCCTACCCCCTGGGCGCGCCCTCTATGCTTGTGGCTGCCTCGTGGCTCTTCTGACTTGCACTCCAAGTCTCCTGGGTGTCTTCTGGTCCAAGAAAATCATCGGGAAAGTTTTATTCCGTTTGGACTCCGTTTGGTATCCCTTTTCTGCGAAACTCTAAAACAAGGAAAAACAAAAACTGGCACTGGGCTCTAGGTTAATTGGTTAGTCCCAAAAATCATATAAAATAGCATATTAATGCATATGAAACATCCAAAACAGATAATATAATAGCATGGAACAATAAAAAAATATAGATAAGTTGGGGACGTATCAAGCATCCCCAAGCTTAATTCCTGCTCGTCCTCGAGTAGGTAAATGATAAAAACATAATTTTTGATGTGGAATGCTGCCTAACGTATTTATCCATGTAATTCTCTTTACTGTGGCATGAATGTTCAGATCCGTAAGATTCAAAACAAAAGTTTAATATTGACATCAAAACAATTATACTTAGAGCATACTAACAAAATAATTATGTCTTCTCAAAATAACATGGCCATAGAAAGCTTATCCCTACAAAATCATATAGTCTGGCTATGCTCCATCTTCATCACACAAAATATTCAAATCATGCACAACCCCGATGACAAGCCAACACTACAAAAAATAGACACTTCCATGATGATACGTGTTTGTCACAGTAGGTCACGTTTTCTGTCATCCATGTACATCCATGACAATTTTATGACAGAATCAAGATAGTCAAACCTGTGCTGTCATAGAAGTGTTCCATGACATTACCAAAATTATCATCACAGAAGTGTCCACTTCCATGACGATAAATCACGCGTCATAGAAGTGTTTCCGTCAAGGGTGACCGACACGTGGCATCCACCGTAACAGGTCGCCGTTAAGCTATCGGGGCCGGTTTTGGATCCGATAACCCGTTAACAACCCGGACCATGGGGATTTTCCACGTGTAAAATTGTCATTGGCGAGAGGAAACACGTGTTGGCTCACCGTTGGGACAAATGTCATCCACTCATTGGACAGGAGGCGCCTATGATACGTCGACATGTGGCACGGGCCAACAGAGGCCCATTCCAGTGAAAAGTCCGGCCCGTTTGACTTGGTCAAAAGGTAACGTGCTTGCCTAGGGAAAGCATGTTAACGGCTTGTTCGTATATCGCCCATTTGCGGCCCGCTAACTCCCGGCCCGTTACAACCTATCGGAATTAAGCCCAGTAGCGTCATCTGGGCCGTCCAATATGATTCCAGCCCGTTGTTATTACGGCCCATGTATGGCCCATGATGTTTTTCGGCCCATATGAGGCCCTTCGTAACTCTGGGCCCAATAAAGGCCCGAGATGAAACTGGCCCATAATGAACAGTGTATCACTTTATACCCATTAACGGCCCATTATTCCGTCGGCCGTTTCTAGCCCGTGTTAACTTTCGGCCTTCTAAGGGACCATTTATTCTTGAGGTCATTTATAGAATTCGGTTAGTTACGGTCCGTTACTGGCCTGTTCCGTTTGTGGGCCAAATTCATCCCTTGTTTACATTGGGCCCGTTAACCCGTTGGGTTGTTTTCATAGCGTTATCAAATACGGCCCGTTATGGCGAAATGATTATACGCCCCGTAGAAGGCCCATGGATCCTACGGCCCGTAGAAGACCAATGGACCCTACGGCCCGTAGAAGGCCCATGGATCATAAGGCCCGTAGATAGTCCATGGATCCTATGGCCCGTAGAAGGCACATGGATCCTACGGCCCGCAGGAGGCCCATGGTTACAACAGTCTGTGTGTTGCCTTGATTATTGTGGCCTAGTTACCAAAAATAGGTTATTGTGGCCACTAGAAAACGCAGAAAAAGAACTGCAGTGACTACAAGCAAACAACTAAACAAGACAATAAGGAAATAAATAAGCAAGCAACTAACGCTAGCCTATTATAGCTATTACACATATTACATCCACTGGGCATCAAAGTTCACCACCAGTGCAAATATAGGGAACAAAGCAACATATTACATACACTGGCCGTCAAAATTGGCCACCAGTGCAAATAAACGCGCCAGCAAAACAAGAGCATAACTGAAACAACGTCAGAAGAGCTCAAGAAACATTATCGTGGGTATCCACCATGCTGGCAATAAGTTTAGCAAGCTTATTAGCTTTGTCCTGTTTGGCGCTAAAATCCTCCAACGCTTTCTGTTGCACCAGAAAGTATGCATCTGAATGCTCCAGGGACTTCCGCAGTCCTTTCGCTTCTTGTCACAGCATAGCTGATCGATGTCTTTCAGCTTGTAGTTGAGACTCAAGAATCCGAACTGATTCAGACAGTGAGTTTGAATAGCTTGTGCAAGCGGTAGTGGCCAGTAACTCGAACACTAAACCAAGACAGGACTTTGGGGTTGTCTCACTGTCTTCAAGATAGTCTTCCTTAGCTGTTTTATCAGCTTTGTTGGAGACCAACAAGGATATCTCACTATGCTGAACCTTATCTGCATTACTTCCTTTACCATTGCTTAATAAGGCACTCTTCCCAATATTTTGTCAGCATTCTAAAAGAAGAAACAAGCACACACATAACAGGTTTAGCATGTACTAGTATATGAAACTCATTTCGGTGAACCAGTTCATTAGTAAGGTGGACATGATTAAACTACTAAGTCTTCTATTGCCAAGTACTAGTACACAATAAAAGCATCAAACAAACATATATCTATGTCCTATGGTCGCTGCATTTTCTTGCCAAATCAAAATAGAGACACGGTTCAAATCATATCAGTTCAAGTCAAAGCAGCAGTGAAAGAATACAAAGCGTGGGAAACTTCATGGCACAACAAGATTTCAGATGGGTACGGCGGGTGTACATTTACAACAACACTATTGGCTCTATTGTGATGCTAGTAATGTGCATGATATGAGAAGTCAACTGTATACACAATTGAAACTGAAATCAATAGAGCTATTGATAAGAGTAAACATGTTAAACAAACATGCGTGAACATACCTGCTGTGCCATTGGAGTTTCGATTGGATCCTTCAATTTAAAAATAAGTTTGTATGAGTAAATACAGTGATACAAGAGTAAAGCACTATGCACGATAGCAATGAAACCTTAAATTAGAACAATTGTTCTTCAGGTTTAAGCACTTGTTCTACATGAATAGAGTACAGTAAGACACAAGAATACAGTACTTACAAAAATGAGCCCATAGACCTTACCACATTCTTGGTTCGGGACCAGTACAGAACAAGGCGTTCCCAGTCATCGTCCAGTAAATGTGTCTTAGGAGAACGTTAGGGAATTTGATGAGTTTCTTTGCCAGTGAAGTATGTTTTCTTCAGGTAATTCCGATACTGCCACCAAGCATTCTTGAAGATAGCACAGGTTACCTCATCCTGAGTTTCCAAATCGGTCCTTCTCTATAGAGAAAAATGGGAAAATTTGTTGTATTATAACCATCAAGGAGGTAGAATGTATGGGACAAAGCAAAGTAATTGCCATGAATAACATTACTTACACATAACTCCTGGAAAAACACCTACAACTGGCATTTTCCTTCATCTTCAGTATAATATTTCCAAGATGGGAAGATACGCACATAGGATTTAACAATATCAAATGCGATAGATGCTAAACTACGACGGGCTAGTTGTGCTTCCTCCACAGGAATAGGCGTACTAACTGGTGGAGTTGTGGTTCGCCATGGTAGTACTAGCCCTTTGGGCACTGGAGCTGCCTTACTAACTGCTCTTGCTTGGGAGCTCTGTGGTGGAGATGGTGCTGTGTCAACTCGAACTGGGTTACTATCTGCTGGGTTGGGGTTAGATTGGGTGAAGCTGGTTCTCTGACCATCGCAGTAGGGGTACAATCTTCGAGAGTCTGGGTTATGTGTGGTAGGGCTGGTTCTCATGCATGTACAACCGGGGTGCTATCTCCACCAAGAGGTAGCACTGCTTTATTTGAAGACTGTGTTTTTACTCCGCTAGATACTGCCATCACCCGCTCCAATTCAAATGGCTGATAAACAGGAAACATAGTTGAATGTACAGACATTGTATGAGAGACAGATGCAATAGATAGTGTGGAAAAAAGAGGGCATGAAATAGTTGACATGTATATTGTTTAACTAAAACAGATAGCATGACAATTTCACATATATGATGTCAATCTAAACTGGATAGCATAGCATAACATAATTCAAAGATATGATGAATAACTAAACAGGATCGCATGACATAATTCACATACATGTTATTTAAGTAATCAGGATCACATGATTTAATTCACATATGTGATTTATATGCTAAACAGAGGGCATTCGATATGATGTCTGAACTAAGAACATGGTGTTGAATATTGTGTGTATGATGTCTAAACTATGCAATGCAAGACACCATATGCATGATATGAGCAGTATAACCGTGCCAAGTTAGAGCATACACCTCGGTGGGGGAATAGGACTGGTCATCTGTCTCTGAATCCATCTCTAAGGAGCTATCGAGACCCAACAAGAGATCTGCTTCGACAGGTAGCACTGTCTGCTCTGATGGCCTTGTTTTCACTCCAGATTTTTCCATCTCCCACCCAAATGGCTGATTCACGGGAAGAGTAGTTTAATGTACAAACATTGTCGACAAATGGAAATGTAATGAAGAAAAGGATGGGCAAGATATCATTCAAATATATGATGCCTGGTTAAACAAGATGGCATTGCACATTTCACATATATTATGGCTGGCTAAAAGACATGAGATTGCATAATTCCCATATATGATATAGAAACTAAACAGGTGGCATTACAGAACATGTCTAAGCTAAGCAGATGACATAGATGATGGCAAAAGTAGGCACTGCAAGGCAACATATGCATGATATGACTAACATCGTCATGCCAAGGTAGAGCAAACACCTTGGGGGGTAAATAGGAGTGGTCAGCTGCGTCTGAATCCACCTCAGAACAGATATCTTCCTCTGGATTACAATCTGGAGAGGGGGGAGGGTTTGCCATTGAACCCACCATGGAGCGATGTCTGCATGACATTGTATTGCCACGCAAAACTCTTCTCTTTTTCTCTACAAGTTCAGCATGATTGTGTACAATATCTGACATGCATACGAAAAAATATGGTGAGATTATGTAAGGAGAGCATGCGGAAATCTAGAGTGATGGTAACAACCAGTGGATGGATCCAAAAATAATTATAGCAGGCTGATGATTGCTTTAATTTAATAAAAAGACAGATGATGATTGCTTTACTATTTTTTTCCCACCCAAGATGAACAACATAGGCATACCCTAGGTGAACCAGATATTAGATAGAGATACTATTCATTGCTGCCTCGATATGTGCCCCACAACTAATTTAGAACTCAAGTTTGAACATCAATAAAGTGAAACCATATGAAAGCGTGTACAGTTAGAATGTTATTCTGCCACTAATGCACTTGGTCTTGTTTTCATGCATAGGATTTTGAAAAGTAGGTCCAGGTGGATGTTTTTCTCCATTCCTTTCAACAAAATGCATGAATAATTGAATAGTAGAGTGCCATAGGAAAATTTCCTATTGCTATGTTTTTCCGTTGAACCACAATAGCCCTGATGGATCGACATGAATGTAGAGTAATAAGTGATGCAACAAGTGTACAACCTCTTTCCTGTAGTCGTGTCGATCTCAGCATCATCGGGTTGGTCGCTGAAGAAGTTGAGACAGAGGTGGCTATCGCAGGTGTGGAGGAAGATCTGAGGAATCTGTAGACGACGTCCAAGGCACTGCTCTGTTGTGATGGATCATTCTGTCGTTGGAGCAGCTCTGGTGAGCCGTAAGACGTCAAGGCTGAAGCAGCACAAGACAGACATCATTAATCTCAAGTGGGATTCTAATAGCATCTCCAATAGATGATGTAAAATAGATGTAAAATTTACATCACCAAAAACCACCTAACTACAACAGATGAGGTAAAAACTGTTGACTCCGAACTTAACTGTCGAAACTGAAATTTACTGTGGAATCTGAATGTTACCGTGGAAAATGAATGCAATGGTAGCAGAGAGGCACTTGACATGTAGTTTAGTGGGGACCTGCGGTTCATCTTCAACCTGCACCCCCCTGAACCGCGAGCCACCACCAGCCGAACCGCCGAGCCCCTCGCCGCACCGAAACAACTCCCCACCGCTGGTCCGCCGCCGCCCCGGCCAGCCCTCTAGCCCCCCCCCCCCCCCCGCGCGCGCCAAGCTTTTTCTCCGGCGATCCCCACGCCACCGCCCCACCACCGTGCCCTCCTCCGCCGGCGAGCAGCACCCCACCCAGAACCCTAAGATAGATAGTGGGGTACCTCTCCGGCGAGCCCCCCTCCCCGCTGCGGGTGGTTCTTCCTTAACTCCGGCGAGCCCCCCCACCCCCTGAAAATCGACTGACCCAAAAGTCGATTCAGTCGACTGAAGCGTAGCTAAATCAGAGTAGAGCAGCAGCACGAGCGAGGGGGAGAGCAGCAGCAGCGCGAGCGAGAGCCGGAGCAGCAGCAGCAGATCCTGCTGGTATGGACGCCGCCGCCGAAGGGGCCTCGCACTGGGGGAGAGCCGCCGTGGAGATGTCGCCCGCGGCGCCGGCTTCGAGGTAGCCACTCCATGGGGGTGCGGGATGGAGCACCGTCGGCACTGGGAGGTCGAGTTAAGGAGAAGGTGCGATGCGATGAGTGTACAACCTCTTTGGTGGCACCGAGTAGGCCTCAGCTTCGTGCGAGGAGTCTGTGAGCATGCTGCGGTTCCTGTGGAGAAGGTTAAGGCGGCGCTGTGGGGATGGAGCAGCCACGATAGACGAGGCGATCGTCGGAGCAGCTCCTTGGAGGTGGAGGACGGGGCGGCTGAACCGGCGGGACGATGGATCCTCATCCGGGGAGGTGGATGAGGGACGTCGAGCTATTGCGGTGGACGACATCATCGGGGAAGAGGCTCCGGCTGGGTAGTGGTGAGGTGGCGGACAGAGGAGGGTGGGGTTTTGCGGCTAGAGCGGAGAAGTTATGGCGGCCTGGGATTTCGAATGGCGAAAAGGAGGCGATGGGAGGGGGAACCATGACTTAGGGACGCGCTTGTCCAAAATGTAGGGTGTGTTACAAAAGTACCCCCACCGATTTGAACTAGTGGCCCTTTAGGCTCAGGGTTAGAAGGGGGATTTCGTGTGTCGGGATTTGGCAGCTGGAGGGAGTTTTCGCGCACGTTGTAATTTCGGGATAGCAAGGCGCGGGTTGTGAAGGCGCCAGTTTTGGGAGCACGATATCTAAATTTTTGGGATATAACAAGGCGCGGGTTGAATTTTAGGGACAAGCCTAATGTGTAATATTGTACTTGGACGTACCAAATCAATTCACACTTCCCTCAACGAAAAAAACAAAAAAAATAAAAACTATTCACACCACACCAAGAGAGAGTCTTGTCCCGTTTTACTATACAAATGCTATTCAAAGCTACTCCCTCCTTCCATCTATATAGGGCCTAATGCGTTTTTTGAGGCTAACTTTGACCAAATATTAGAGCAATAATATATGACATGCAACTTACACAAAGCACACCATTAAATTCATGTGTGAAAGGAGCTTTCAATGATATAATTTTCATGTTGTGCATGTCATGTACTATTAATCTTGTCAATAGTCAAAGGCGGTCTTAAAAACGCATTAGGCCCTATGTAGATGGAAGGAGGGAGTATGAATCCATGTTATGTCCAATTAAATTTTTTTCACTGGCTGTATAATGCATCTAACCTACTCATACCAACATTTTAGTGCATTCCAAATGTTTATACTACCGCTGCAATTCAAACTGAATTTGAATTCGTTTCTCTATTTCAATAATAATCTACAATCATGATTGTTGCCAACTTCAACCATCATTCTTGTATTACATTAACAACACACCACATGATTACTATAGAGATAGATATGAAATATGTGCACTATATGAACTCGAATTCAATTTTTTGAATACACTTGATGTTGATTGCAAATAATAGTACATTTGATGTACTAACTATATATTCATAATCTAAACCATGTTCCATACGTACACCATGTTTATCACACAAGGTATAGTGCCCCTCCCCCTACATTATGACAAGTATTTAGCCCTGAGCTGCAAAAGCCACACATTAGCCCAAATTATAATCAATGTTCTATATATTATATGTAGTACTAGCAAGATGCCCATGCGTTCCATGAAACATCAACATGATCAAGGGGATGCCTTATTTGCAAATATGGAGAGGGGTGTGGGTATCTTTTTTCAAAATTGCCATAGTTTCCTTCCTATCCATCAGATATAAATCGGACGGCCTATATTGCAGGATGGCAGGCACACCATCATCAACAACTCTGTTTTTTTATAAGAGTAGAGATAAAATATATTATATGTAGTATAACATGTTCATAACCACACCATGTGTATCACCGTTATATATATTCACGCATGCGTCGGTTTAAAACACTATGATAAATTATTCAAATATCCGAATTCACTTTTTATAATGAATCATGATCTCTATTCGTCTTTTACACCCACACAATCCTCTTATCTTTTTAGCTAGCACTAACTTTCTCTCGTGTATGCACACGCCCGCATCCCTCTCACCCTCTCTCAGCATTCTCTAGCTCCATCGCGCAAATTCATCTTTTCACTTTAGGTCGTTCACCCACGGTGTGTGTTGGCCCCCCAACTCCTTCTTTACGGCACACATCGATCGATATGCCTCTCTAGCCAGGTGTGCCTACCACAAACACAAGCTTCCCCTCTTCTCTTCTCACCGTCCATGCCTCACTCCCACCACTCTTTTCATCGATCTCGTACTCGCACAGTCCTTCCCCCTCGATATAGTATGCCTCTCGCACCACCTCCTAGATGCATCCCTCTCTCTCTCCATCCTTCTCCCCGAGCCTTATTTGCTTCTAACACATACATGCATGTATACCGATTGATCTCCCTACATATACCTAGGTCGACTTTAACTATTTTCCCCCACCCATCGATCGACATACCTCACAAGTTATGTCTCTCCTTTCTCTGACAAAGGACAATTGATCTTCCTATGTAGTTACGTATGCTTACCACAGCCATATCGTCCCCCCTCATCATTCATGCATGCCTCCTGACCTGTCTCTTGCACGCACGTGCACAGACAGGGCAGCCATCCCCTCTCTTATTGATATTGCAGGCGTGCCCTCTGTTTGTCTAGCAAGCCTCTCCCAGGGTCCCACCATTTGTTAGAAGCAACTCCACTACAACCCCCTCCAACACTCTAGCTTTGTCTCTCTCCCAACCTTATTCCTCTCCTACACATATGCATGGATGCCGATTGATCTCCCTTAATACATAAGGTAGGCCTCTCTCCTCCTCGACACATATACCAGCCATTGTACCTCTATAATTAATTAGGCCTCCCCCACCACACACCGATAGTCGAGCGTTGTAGGTAGGTATCCATGCCACAGAGACAAACTGCACCTGTCCCCTCTCATGTTCCAGTAGGCTAGCCACTCTGTCGGGTGGTAGGTGCGACATATGCCAATGGGTGGCTTATCATTGTGGGAGCCAGTAAGACGTCGCCGGTGCCTGGAAACGGGATGAGGCGAAGACATGCACGCCGATGAATCTTACCCAGGTTCGAGGCTCTCCGTGGAGATAACACCCCTAGTCCTGCTCTGCGGGGTCTCCACATGATCACTAGATCAAAACGAGTAGCTACAAGTGCTCCTTGAGCTGTCGGATTCGAGGGAGAAGAAGAGCAAGGCTAGCTCTCGCTTTCTTCTCTATATGGTGTGTGTGTAACTCTATGAGACCAACCCTTTGCATGGGTGCCCCGGGGGGTTTATATAGGCCTACCCCCCGGGGGTACAATTGTAATCCGGCTGGGCGCGGGTCCCAGCCGTCAGTGTCTGTGTTCGCCGGCTTCTCCGCCGGCCATTGGGGCCCGCCGACTGGTGGGTCCTGCCGGCTGCCGGCCTCTTGGTCGACAGGCCGGCCCCACCGCTTGGGGGTCTTGTCGGCGGCTGGTTACTGTTGCCTTGCCCCTGATGATGAGGGCTTTGTTGAGGTAAGCATGGCTACAGTGTGCCGCCTTGCGGGCCCTCACTATAGCCTTACCTCGTCTTGTCTCCTTAATGTGGCACATGTCTCGAGGGAGGGGGTAGCCAGCTCCCGGGTGCCGGCTACGCCCCTGGCCGACTGGGGGAGGCCGGGCCGCCTTCATGCATCTCTCTGGCTAAAGGGGCCCGCCGCCCGCGGGCCGTACTGGCGTCTGTCGTGGGTGATGTTGAGGCCATCATGGCTACAGTGCCGAGCCGGACGGGAGATGGCTGACCCGTACGGCGTCCTGTGGCCATGCCTGCTTCGGGATTCGGGGGTAGTGGGCCGTACTGCGACCACGCCCCGTCTTGTCACCATTATGTGGACACAGTCTTGGTGGGTGCGATCTTGGCCGGCTTCTTGGAGTCGGTGTTCTTCATGGCCGGCTTTTGGGAGTCGGTCCTTTTGGAGCCGGCTTCCTGGAGTCGGCCATTTCGTAGCTTTCTTGGGGAAGGTTTCTGGGACTGGGTCGCCTTCTGAGAGTCGGCCCCTGGGATAGCCGGCCGGGGGAAGGCGGCCCAGTGCTTCGAATGCTTGAAGGCTCAAATGGCCTGATAATTTCTTGAGAAGCCAGGGGGAGTCGGTTAGGCTACCCGTGGCTATTTACTCCGACAGTAGTCCCCGAAGTTGATTGAGCTTCAAGGTGGGGTGGGAGTTGAGAAGCTCGGTCAGCTTCCTATCTTGACAAGCCGGCAGCTGGGAGCCAGCTTCGGCTAGGCGCGCCGTCTTGGCGAAATTTTTTGAAGTCGGAGGGCGGGAGTCTGCCGGCGCGCGCACCGGGCCGCGGGCCGGCCACTGGCCGCCTGCGAACCACGTGGCATCCCTTGGCTAAAAAGCCTGCCAGTCCACGCGCGCGACGAGACGTCGCCGCAGGTCGGGGGCCCACCACTCCTACGCCCGGGCCCAGGCGCGGATTCTCTGTGGCCCAAAGCCGCCCGCACGTCTTCCTACGGCGGTTTCGGCATGCCTTTAGGGCGTAATAATCGCGGGGCGTGGGGGGAGTAGGTGCAGTTAATCCCATGTCTCACCCCACGCCTCGCCTCCTCGGCTTCACCGTGCGAAGCTATAAGTAGGGGGAGGGGGGAAGCGGCAGGCGCTCGCACGCCCCTCTCCTCTCCGCCATCTTCTTCCTTCTGCTCTTTCTTGCAACAGCGCCTCGCCGCCACACCGTTCTACCACTCGATTCTTCGCCGCCGCGCTCATTCTCGCCAGCCCCACGCCGCGATGCAGTACGGCGGGGATTGGGATGGCTCCAACGTCCATGAGGATCATGTCGAGTTCCTCCACAAGACACGGCGGCTGCCCGGCGCGGACAAGGTGCGGGTCCGTCTCGCGCCGGCGAAGGAGATCACGCCGGAGCCGGAGGAAGGCGAGCGGGTGGTCTTTCGCTCGCATTTCTTGTGGGGCATCGGCTTGCCCGCGAGCGCCTTCTTCCGCTCCTTTCTCGAATTGTACCAACTCCAGCCGCACCACCTCACCCCGAACACGGTGGTGCTGCTGTCCGCCTTCGTCACCTTGTGCGAAGGCTACCTCGGCATCCTCCCCACCCTCAAGCTCTAGGGGGAGTTCTTCCAGTCCAAGCTGGGCACGCGGATGCAGGGCGTGCCGGCTCAGAGTGGCGCCTTCATCGCGATGCGGAGGGTGACAGCCGACAACCCCTTCCCCGTCATCACGCTGATCCAGTCGGTGAAGCTATGGCAGAAGTCATACTTCTATGTGAAGAACGTCGCCTCGCAGGGCGACTACGTCAATCTGCTGGCTTACGAAGCTGGCCCGCCGGCGGGTAGGCGGCCCCAGTGGTCCTATCGGGCCGTGACGCTGACGCCGGCTGGAGCCGCAGCTGTCGCCCTACTGCGGGTGATGATCCAGGCGGAGGGCCTATCGGGGCCCGACCTGCTGGCCGCCTTCGTCACGCGCCGGGTGCTTCCGCTCCAGAGCCGCCCTCATCTGATCTGTTAGATGAGCGGCCAGCTCGAGCCGAGTCGGATGTGCACCAAAGACATGCCGCACAACGAAGTGGCCCATATGGTGAACTACCTTGCGAACTGCAAGCTCTCCGCAGAGTGGCAGTTTGGCAAGGAGCCATATTGCCGAGCTCACCTGCCGCCCACGGTATGTTCTCTTTTTCTCTTTCTCCTCTCTCAGTTTTGTCACCGAGTTCCTTTTGGCCGACTCTGACTAGTCGGCTTGTCTCGACAGAGCCCTCTTCTTCGGCCTGCAGGCGGGTCGGACGCGGAGCGCCGATTCGTCCCCGAT
The DNA here is from genome assembly GCF_002575655.3 of Aegilops tauschii subsp. strangulata. Classification (NCBI taxonomy): domain Eukaryota; kingdom Viridiplantae; phylum Streptophyta; class Magnoliopsida; order Poales; family Poaceae; genus Aegilops; species Aegilops tauschii. The sequence continues at coordinate 315,719,683 of NC_053037.3, read as the reverse complement.
CGGGCGGAGCACGATCTGGAGGACCCTGACTTGGGGGCGGCCGCCATGGACGACAACACCGAGGCGGGCGGTGGCCAAGCCGGCGGCGAGGCAGGCGGCTCCGGGCTTGGAGTCAGCTTCGACGACTGGCCGGACGATGACGAGGCGGAAGTCGTCCCGAGCCGCCAGCCGGCGCCTGGCCACGGCGCGGGTTCCTCCGCCGCGCCGCCAGCTCGGGGCGGCAGGCAAAAGCGTCGTGCCGCGCCGGGCTTGTTCGGTAGTCGGCCGAAGAAGACCAGAGGCGGGGCAGCCGCGACCAGGCGGGAGCAGGCGGCCGCGAAGGCGGCCCGCTTCCGCAAGGCGGTGAAGCAGCCGTAGACGGTGTCGGCGTAAGTATATACTCCTTCGTGTATTCTTTTTTCTTTTCTCTGGTAGCTCCTGAGTCCTTGTCCTTTCTCCAAAAAACCAGGGCTCCATTGTCGCTCGAGCGGGCTGCTGCCGCCTCCGTCGTTGGGTCGCCGGGAGGATCTAGGAGCACTACTCGCCGCGTGGACCCCCGTGCCGATCTTCAGGCGGCGATAGAGTGGAACGCGCGGGAGGTGCGGGAGGAGCGGGAGGCGCGGGAGGCGGAGGCATTAAGCGCGGCCACCGCCAAGCCGGCGTAGGAGGAGGAGGCGGCGAAGGCGCGCGCTGATGCCGCGGCCAAGGCCCAAGCGGAGGCTGCGGCTGCGGCGATGGCGGAGGGGGCCTTGCTGGTCATGCAACTGCACGTCGCAGTCCCTGGGGCCCTAGAGCCCTCGCCAGAAGAAGCCGGCGGCGACCAGCCAGGGCTGGAGAGGGAGGAGGACGTCGTCATCCTGGAGAGGGTGGTGGCACCGGCCCTGCCGACTGGGGCGACTCAAGGCGACCGGCCTGATCTACCGCCTGTGCAATCGGCCGGGGGCGAGCCGGCCGCGAGGCGATCTGGTGGTCCGGGCGCCGTCGCGCCAGCGCACGGGGAAGGCCGCATCAGAGCCGCAGAAGGCTGCATCAGAGCCACAGCCGGCCGCGGGCTCCAGCTCGTCGGCCCAGGATATGGAGGCGGCCAGCGCCAGCTCGGGGTGGACGCCTGGCGGAGGGACGGCCGTGATGAATGTGGCCGCGCAGGACGTCCGGACCCGGCTTCAAGCCCAGGCTACGGCGCTGAGGAAGTACAACGACGAGTTCCTTGCGACGCGGGCGGCCATCCGGGTTAGTCTTCTTGTCTTGCTTTTTGATCTTGGTTTCTTCCGTGGGAGCGCGTCAGCACACCCACTGGGTGTAGTCCCCGAGTTCCGAGTCGGCTGCTGAGCAGGCGGCTTGGAACTTCTTAGCGGATCTGGTTTTGCTATTATTGCTCTTATTTCGCTCTTCTGCCTGTCTTGCAGGACTACCACAACCTCTGCGCGGCTGCCTTCAACTCCCAGGCTCGGGAGCTGACCCAGAAGACCGCTGACCTATCTGAGAGCCGGGGTAAGTGCTTCGTCCTTTATCTCACGTGGGGGCGCGTCAGCGCACCCACTGGGTGTAGTCCCCGAGATTCGGGCCGACTGCTGAGCAGTCGGGTCGGATCTTCCTTGACGACTTCTTCTTATTGCTTCTTCTTTCTCTGCCATCCCTGCAGCGGCCAACGCCAGTCTAAGGGAGTAGCTGGGAGGGTCTCAGGCCGCCCTTCGTGCTAAGGAGGCCAAGTTTGCCGCCTTGGCGCAGGAGCGTGACCGCCTAGCCAAGAGGTTGCCCGACCAGGAGGAGAGCCACAAGGCGGCCCTGAAGGCGGTGCAGGACAGCGAGGCCGCCCTCCAGGCCGAGTACGAGACAGAGGCGGCTAGCTGGGCCGAAGCGAAGCAGACGCTGATCAATGGCTATGGCCAGATCGAAGATTTGGTTGATGGTAAGCCGCCTTCTTCTTCGTCCTTTCTTGCCGCTTGCCGTTTTTGGCTCGTGTTCTGACTTGGTGTTTTCTCTTCTTTTTCTTTCTTTCTTGCGCAGAGTACTTCCCTGGCCACTCTACCGCCGCCAACCAGATCATCGAGGCCCGCCGCGAGGCACGGAGGTAGGCTGGCGCCGAGATTGCGCCAAACGCTCGCCGGTGGCTGGAGGAGCAGCTCTTGGCGATCCAGGCCCGCCTCCAGCCGGCTCATCGCCTGCTCCGCCGGCTTCAACGTGTCGGGGCGCAGATGTTGGCCGCCCTCTGGCCTGGTGAAGTGGTTCCCCGCATCCCCAGTCGGACTGCCGACTGGCTGGAGGTGGCGGTCGGCTGCTTCGAAGCCTGGAAGGCTTCGGCGGCTCGGTCCGGCGCCAGGCGGGAGCTGGAGTTCGTCAAGGCCTGGTATCCCGGGCTGAGTCTGGACCAGCTGGCCACCTGGCGGCAGCAGGCCGACACGGAGCTGGAGCCAGCGCGGCCGGCTATCATCCGGCGGGCTTCAGCGATCGCCGACTACACCGACACCAGCGCCTTCGCCCCTGAGGTGGACGGCAACGGTGTTGCCCAGCCGGAGGAATGGTTCGGGCTGAACCCGGCAGACAGCAAAGACTCGGCGGAGGAGATCGACTCCAGCGATGAGGTCGAAGAGGAGGAGGAGTAGGGTGAAGACGCCGGGCCGGATGGTGGAGCGGCCGGCCAGCCTCATCTTAACCGTGCCTCCAGCAACATGGCACGCGCGGGTGCACTGCCTGCCGCCGGCGATGATCAAGCCGAGACCCGCCAGCCGGCCACTCCTTCAGCTGGTGACGCCGTCGCCACCGACCAACCCGGCTCCCACACCGCGCCTTTAGTCTAGTCTGCTATCTTTATTTTCCTATCTTATCACTTTTAGAACAATATTTTGTTAAGTTTACACAATTCCACCCACTGGGGGTGTATTCGAACTATGTTGATTGCCGGCCTGTTGGGGGCTTTATATGTAGATATGACTATGCATGTGTTTGGCTTTTCCTTGTTCTTTGCTTTTCATCCTTCTGCTGTTTCCTTTGCCGCCCTCCCTTGGTTGCCGCCTCCCCAGTCAGACAGTTGCTCTGCAATCTGTGGCTGGAGAAGTGCTTGGCCAGTTGGGAGGGCAAGTACTCTATCTTTGTTGGATCATAGCGAAGTGTTTGGGAAGCCGGCCAGCCGGCTGTTCTGACAGCCGGCAAGCGTGGTTGGAGGCCGTCTTTTCGCTATACAAGTTCATTAGTCCTTAGCCGTTTTTCGTGTGAGCATCCTTTCTGCCTTGGCTCTTGCTAGTCGGACAGTCGGTTCTTCGAGCTGCGACTTTCAACAAGAGAGGACTCGGGAGCCGGCACACTACTTGTCTGACTTCAGGTAGAACTTTAATATAGCTTAAGGCGGCCAGTCCCCGGGCCGACTAGTCGAACCCGGTGCCAGACAGAAAATCAAATGTAATAATACATTCATGGATATGACACTCGTCACTCATAGATAAATGAAGGCAGTCCCCGAGTGCCCCTCGGGGGGCATGTTGTTTTCGTACTTAATACAAAAGGGTAGCATGATACATACTGCTTTTAACTGTAAAATCTTCTCAGGAGGTTCGCGTTCCATGGTCGCTCCGACTCCTTGCCAGAATCATCCCTCTTGCGTGCTCTTGGTTTTTGCGCGTCGATCAGGTAGTAGGAGTCGTTGCCTAGTGCCTTGCTGATGACGAAAGGGCCTTCCCAAGGGGCCGAGAGCTTGTGCTGGCCGGCTGTTCGCTGGATCAGCCGAAGCACAAGGTCGCCCTCCTGGAAAGATCTTGGCTTGACCTTGCGGTTGTGGTAACGGCGCAACCCCTGCTGGTAGATGGCGGATCGGCTGAGTGCTAACAGCCGGCCTTCTTCCAGCAGGTCGACACCGTCTTCTCTCGCTTCCTTGGCCTCCGCCTCCATGTACATGGTGACCCGAGGCGAGTCGAATTCGATGTCGGTTGGGATGACAGCCTCGGCACCATATACAAGGAAGAACGGAGTGAAGCCGGTTGACTTGTTAGGGGTAGTACGCAAACTCCAGAGGACAGCCAGCAGCTCATCGAGCCAGCAGCCGGCCGATCGCCCCAGTGGTACGACCAGTCGGGGCTTGATGCCGGAGAGGATGAGTCCATTTGCTCGCTCGACCTGGCCGTTTGACTGCAGGTGGGCAACGGACGCTAAGTCCAGTCGGATACCCTGCGTCGTGCAGAAATGTGCCAGTGCTCCTTTGGCAAAGTTTGTGCCGTTGTCGGTGATGATGCTGTGCGGTACGCCATACCGAGTAGTGATGTCGGTGACGAACGTCACGACAGTCGGCCCATTCAGCTTGTTGATCGGCTTCGCTTCGATCCACTTGGTAAACTTGTCCACGGTGACAAGCAGATGTGTCAAGCTGCCGCGGGCTGTCTTGAATGGGCCCACCATGTCCAGTCCCCAGACGGCAAAGGGCCAGGTGAGGGGAATGGTCTTGAGTGCAGAAGCCGGCAGGTGTTGCTTGGAACTGAAGACTTGGCATCCTCTGCAGCTCTTGACTATCTATTTGGCATCTTCCAAAGCAGTTGGCCAAAAGAAACCGTGGCGGAAAGCTTTGGCCACAACTGATCTTAAGGCTGCGTGGTGGCCGCATTCGCCTTGATGGATATCCTTGAGGATTGCCACTCCTTTCTCTGGCTCGACGTAGCGCTGGAAGACTCCAGTGACACTGCGCTTGACAAGCTCTCTGTTTATTATTGCATATGCTCCGGCTCGTCGTTGCACTAGTCTTGCTGAGATCTCATCAGCCGGCAGCTCTCTGTTGACTAGGAATTTGAGGATGGGCTGGGCCCATGACGGAGCTGTGACTTCTTCTACTGTTAGTACGGCCACCATGACTCTAGTGGGTGGGTCGGGTGGCGTGGAATTGGGGTCGGCCACCGCTTCTTGTGTTGCTGCAGTCCCCGGGCCGACTGCTGCAGTCCCCGGGCCGAGTTCTGAAGTCCCCGAGCCGGGTGCGACTACAGCAGTCCCCGGGCCGGTTGTTGAAGTCCCCATGCCGCCTGCGGGGTTCCTCCAGTCGGATCCAGCTGCGTCGGGGACAGGCGGTACGAAGATAGAGTCCGACTCTGGAGACGGTTTGATGGACGGCTTGAGGAGGCGCTGGAGGGAGACACCGGTTGGTATAGCCTGTCAGGTGGAGCCGATCCATGCCAGGGCATCTGCTTGGTCGTTGTCGGCCCTTGGTACGTGAAGGAACTCGCACCCTTCGAAGTACCCACTGATCTGCTGGACGAGGAATCGATAGCTCGCCATGTTTCATCCTTGGCATCCCAGTCGCCAGATGACTGCTGGACCACCAAGTCCGAGTTGCCATAACACAGGATCCGGCGTATGCCGAGTTCTTTGGCTAGCCGGAGCCCATGTATGAGCGCCTTGTACTCGGCCACGTTGTTGGAGGCGGCGAAGTGGATTTGCAGCATGTATCTGAGTTTGTCGCCTTTGGGAGAGGTGAGGATGATGCCGGCTCCCAAGCCGGTGCGCATCTTGGACCCGTCGAAGTGCATCCGCCAATGGGTAGAGTTGGGAGCCAGCGGTAGGTATTGGGTCATGGCCCAGTTGACGAGGAAGTCGGCCAATGCTTGGGACTTGATGGCGGTGCGGGGTTGGTAGAAGATTGTGTACGGTGCCAATGCAATGGCCCATTTAGCCACCCGACCGGATGCATCCCGGCTGCCTATGATCTCGGCAAGCGGGGCGGTGCACACGACCGTGATGGGATGCTCTTGGAAGTAGGGCTTTAGCTTCTTGGCGGTGAAGTACACCCCATAGCACATCTTCTGGTAGTGCAGGTAGTTTTGCTTTGAGCTGGATAGTACTTCGCTTAGATAATACACCGGCCTCTGGACTAGCTGGGCTCGGCCTTCTTCCAGGCGCTGGGCCACGACAACTGTACTGACCACTCGGCTAGTCGCGACAATGTAGAGGAGCATGGGCTCCTTCTCAGTCGGCGCCGCCAGGACAGGTGGAGTGGTCAGCATCTTCTTCAACTCATGGAAGGCTTGGTCGGCTTGGTCATTCCACTCGAAATGAGTGGACTTCTTCATGAGTCGATACAGGGGGAGAGCCTTCTCTCCTAGTCGGCTGATAAAGCGGTTTAAGGAGGCCAGGCACCCAGTGAACTTCTGCACATCTCGCAATTTGGTGGGAATCTCCATCCTCTCGATGGCCTTGATCTTCACAGGGTTGCACTCGATGCCGCGTTCGGAGACCAGAAAGCCTAGCAGCTGGCCGGCTGGTACTCCGAACACGCATTTCTCGGGGTTGAGCATGATCTGGAATCGGCGCAAGTTGGCAAATGTTTCTTTGAGGTCCTCCAGCAGGGTGCCGCGCTTCTCTGTCTTCAACACAATGTCGTCTACGTAGACGTGGGCATTTCTGCCGAGTTGCTTGAGGAGGCATTTCAGCATGCAACGCTGAAAAGTGGCACCGGCATTCCTTAAGCCGAATGTCATAGTCAGGTAACAGAAAGCTCTGAATGGTGTGATGAAGGCAGTCTTCAGGCGGTCTGCTGGGTCCAACTTGATTTGATGGTACCCTGACTAGGCATCCAAAAAACTCAACAGCTCGCATCCGGCCGTGGAGTCTATATATTGGTCAATCCGTGGCAAAGCAAACGGATCTTTGGGGCAGGCCTTGTTGAGGCTGGTGTAGTCTATACACATGCGCCACTTGTTGTTCTTCTTCAATATCAAGACTGGGTTGGCAAGCCACTCTTTAAAAAATACTTCCATAATAAAGCCAGCAGCGAGGAGCCGGGCTATCTCTTCTCCTACGATTCTTCGCTTCTCTTCTGACAGTCGGCGGAGGGGCTGCTTGACCAGCTTCGCGTCGGCTCGGACATGTAATTTGTGCTCGGCGAAATCCTTTGGGACACCCGGCATGTCCTTTGGGGACCATGCAAAGACGTCTCGATTCTCATGGAGGAAGTCGACGAGCTCGCCTTTCTATTTACTGTCCAGGTTTGCCCCAATGACAGCAAACCTTTTCGGGTTCTCCGGGTCCAGAGGTATCTTCTTCGTCTCCTGGGCCGGCTGGAAGGAGCCCTGTGCATCATAATCTTTGGGGTTGGGGGACAAGGCCGGTTGCTTGCCGGCCATGGCCACAACCCGTTCCAGCATCTTCTTCTCTTCTGCCACTACGAGGGACTCGGCCAGCCGACTGCTGGCCATAGCGCATTCGATGGACTTCTTGTAGTCGCCGGCTACAATGATGATCCCCTTCGAGCTCGGCATCTTCATCTTTAGGTAGGTGTAGTGGGGCACAGCCATGAACTTGGCCAGAGTAGGTCGGCCAAGCAAAGCATGGTAGGGGCTCTCCAGATCCACCACCTCAAACCAGATCGCTTCTCGGCGAAAATGATCCTTGTCTTCGAAGAGAACATCCATCTTGATCTTTCCGATCGTGGAACAAGACAAGCCGGGCACGATGCCATGGAACACGGTCCGGCTTGGCATGAGCTGCTTCGCCTTGATGTTCAGCTTCTCCATGGTATCGCGGTACAGTATATTGATACTGCTTCCGCCATCAATCTGGACGCGGGAGAATCGGGAAGCTCGCCTCTCCGTCGCGAGGGTGACATCCAAGACTAGTGCATAGGAGCCAGGGGATGGCATCACCTCTGGGTGGTCGGCCTGGCTCCAGTTGATGGGCTTCTCGGACCAGTGCATGAACTCGGGGGTGCTAGAGGCGACTACGTTGACCTCTTGGTGCTGACGGCGCCGACTACGCTTGTCTTCAACTTGGCTTGTGAAGACGACGTAGGCGGCGTGCTCTTCAGGGAACTCATCTTGAATGGCTCCGACTGCTGGTCGAGCCGCCGGCTGCTGGGGGGCTGGGGGCGGCGGGCCGGGGAAAAAAGTAGCTGTCTAGAGCATGCAACATTCCGATCATTTTGTGCAGTTCCACTAAAATAGAGCTGAGCGTCCCTGTTCCAAAGATATTAAGTGTGATTATGATAATAGAGGACTGCTGATGAAACAATAAACACACAAATAGAAGACGGTCACCTTTGCAGTCTATCTTAAGACTAACTAGTTGGCGAAGATTAGGCTCGGAGTTGATTGAGGAGGATAGAGCAAAAGCAATCTCCCTTTGTGCAGTCGCACTGAAATGTAGAGACGTTGTCCGTGTGACATTTTAGTACAACTGCACAAAACACTCTTAAGAAAAAAGTGATTTGTGCAGTTCACCAAAAGGTCGCAATAGCAATGAGGTGAAATGGATAGCCCTGTTTGCAAAAAAGAGGTAGAAAGGAAACAATTACTGGCCAATAACAGTTGATGACACATACGACAACAAAAAAGAAGCATATTCCTTGTCCTAAGGGAAGATAACAACACGGTTGTGTTTGTCTAAAACGGTGTGAGTACGAGATTGCAATATGGAAAGTACACCGGATGAGCTACGTTTTGGGCAAAGAACTATGGAAGATCCACAAGCAAGATTTTCCACATGCAGCAATGTGGGAAGATGGGCAGTGGAGCAAGGCCGAAGGGGATACCTGGGGGTCGTCGGGATGTAACTAGGTGAGCGGCGGCGGGCGGGGTCTGCCCATACTGCGACAGCGAGCAGGTGGCGTAGGCCCTACCGCGCCGGAGCCTGGTCAGAGAGAACGGCGGGTACCGCGGATCGGGATGTGTTGCCTCGGCGCCGTCAAACGGAGAAACAATGCACATGCTCCCTTTCCGTCGGCGGATGGGATGCGGCCGGATCAGTGACCAACGGTGGGAGAGAGAGAGGCCACCGCTGCCTTGTGTGAGATACTCTGAAGAGAGACAACCCCCGGCAGGCAGACTCCATTGTATATAGTGGAGCAGACTACCTTTTTCTCCATAAAAATTGTTTTATATTCTATGTACGTGCCATTGAGCGATATAACTTTATTTAAAAATAACGCGCCAACGCATCAAGTCGAACTTTGTTTCGTGCACGCGTGGTACGCGACCTATGTAGGTAAACAACCGCTACACGCGTTCAAATTAGCACGTGGGCTGCCATTTTCGTACAGAAATGAGCTCCACCATGTACCCACGCGAGTATGGCTGGGCACGAAGCGTGAGTACATGCACCTATTCTCTTCATGTACGTACACCACCTACGTGGGGTTGTGTGAGAGAGATACAAACGTAGAGAGATATAGTGTGTGGGTTCGTGAGTGTTTGGGGGGGGGGTTAATCAAAAAATGTAACATATGCAATGTGTGTGAAATAGAGTCCTGGATATATCATATATATATAGAGGGGGTGATCCACGAGAAGAGAGTGGAGGTATCATCGGCTTGAGGTATCCATAGAATCGAAGAGAGGGATGATGTATGTGTGTGCGCGTGCGCGATCGATAAAGAGCTGGGGGACGTTACTGCCAATGAAAGCATGGATCAATTTTAATTTAACACCTTCTCACAACTTTGTCTTCAGTTGTGATGTAAATATTAGCTCTGATCTACTAATCATTGAGATGCATTAGTAAGGAAGTTAGTTTTTTATTGTTTCCAAAAGAGCATCGATGGCAAGACACACGAAACAAAAGCTGAAAACTCAGAGCATTGTACAATTTCATGTCGCTGGAAAATTATTTTTATAGTACGTCAATTATGTAAACAAAATGCTGGAAGCTTGATAGCATTGCCAGAAGCCTCTTCAGCATCTGGGTCCATGTGCCATGCACAAAATTATACTCCTCCGTTCCTAAATATTTGTCTTTTTACAAATTTCAAATGGGCATATTTAGAGTGTAGATTCACTCATTTTCTTCGTATGTAGTCACTCGTTGAAATCTCTAGAAATACAAATACACCAGAGTATATTTAAAAACCGAGGGAGTAGTGCACAACCGCATGGGAGACTCAGCCCGGTCGTTGCGCCGCATTAATAGTGAGCAATGAGCAGTCAAATCATAAGCCCCACCTTTCCCACAGCAAGTTGCTCGGAAGAAGCAACCATCAATACACTCTTATTTGAATCCGCTCATACTACTCCATCCGTCACTGTTTATAGAGCGCGCTTCAAAAAAATCTGGGACCAAGGCGACTAGCGATCGGCCTAAAAAATAGCATTGGTAGTTATACACGGCATCTATTACTAGAGAAAATAATGCGTACACACATGCATGCAGTGCTTCCACCCCGGGTACACACATGCATGCACTTACTCCACTTCGTAGTACATCGAGAGAAAATTGTGGACTTGATTGCGGTTATCACGCCCTAATTAATTGAGCATTAAACTAAATGTGTCTAAAGTCTCTCTGGTGGTGGAAATGCATTGAGAGAAATGCATCAGAATGAAGTGTGCCCTGTAAACTGTGACAGAGGGAGGAGTAGTATGAAGGTACAAAACCAAGTACGCGTATGGCCAGTCGGTCAAAGCACCTCCTCTTGGCATATCACTGACATGTAGGACTGGAGTGTGAGTAAACCGATCTCAATTGACGGCAAAATGGCCTACCCGCCGTTCCTTGAGAGAGACGAGGAGCGAGAACACATAGACGGGCTCGCACGAAGGCCAAGATATATTCGAGCATGGTTGATCAATATCATCATTGCATGTTCGATGTTTTTTAATACTATACTATTGGGCTGCCGTTTTCCGCCCTTCTCCCGAATAAATGTGTACTTTGTCAGAGATTAAAATAAAATAAGAGTACAGACGCTCCAGCATGCGGTTCTAGTAGTAGTACTACTCATTCCTTGCGCTTGGCTCTTCGCCTCTTCGTGAAGTCGAACAATGATGGTACTCCGCATGTTGGGTACTACAGTGTATGCCTCTAGCAATCTGACACTGAATGAACTGATGCATGTCCACCGCCTCGGCGAGGGTAGGTTGCATTAGTCAAAAGGCGCATGCGAGATTCACCTTGTCCTGCAAGCTTCTCCTCGTTCTGCGAGTTGACGGGACACACAAAAAAAGTAGTGCTAGCCCATACTCCCTCCTTTCCGGTTAATATGGCTTAATCTATTTTGCGGGTAAATGAGAGAGCTTTATTCATATAGAAGCATTCTTAGGACGATCAACCAAGAGACTGGTCACTAGGAAGCGAGGTACCCCACAAAAAAAGAAGAAGGAAGCGAGGTGTTTCATCAAGCCTGCTCTCGGCCACATTCATAGTGCAGCAAGCACGGTTCACACAAAGATGCGCCGCAAGGTTTGCTTACCTGTTTACATGCTGAATAACAAACAGAGGAAATATTACCGAGCGCTCCTATTTGTAACGGGATATGAGCCAGAATTAAGCGTGAATTGTGGCGAGTGTTCTATGCAATCAACTTCCATTATCACATGCGAGAACCCTCGAAGAGAACCAAATGTGTTGAGGATTGCTTTATCACATTATTAAAATATAATAAGAGTGCAGACGCTCCTCCATCCGGTTCCTAGCAGTATAGTACATACCTCTATAGTAGTAGTACTAGTACTAGTAAACTTTGCGCTTGGCTCTTCGCCTCTTCGGGAAGTCGAACAATAATAGTACTAGTATAGTGTATGCTTCTGGCAATCTGACATTGAATTAACTGCTGCACGTCCACCACCTGAGCGAGGGAGAGCTTGCATTAGTCAAAAGTTTCTCCTTGTCCTACGAGCCACCACGCGCAAGCTTTTCCTGTGCTGCAAGCTTCTCCTCGTTCGGCATGTTGACGGGACACAGCAAAGTAATGCTAGTCCATACTGCCTCCTTTCCGGTTAATATGACTTAATTTCAAACGAGATAAATACACTATCTGTCACTGTATATTTGTAAAAATACGGTCAGTGGACTTCATAATACGCTCATTGCGCTCAATATATATACTTTCCTATGTTTATATGGTCACTAGCTCACCCTGGTTGAGTATGTGTGTGCATGCACGTGTAGGTTGAGCACTTGAGCGTGACCGTGTGTGTTCCGTCGTGTGCTCGGACATGCATGCATTAGGGCGTCGCCAACGTTTTTGTGTCCATGTGTACGTGTGACTGTTGCATGCATGCACGAGGTTGTAGTCCCTCACATTCACATGTTCATAAGTCAATGCTTTGTCAAAATGTTGCATGCAAGGTTTAATCATTCGTTGTTCACGCATGCATTCCCGATATTAATACGTTGGTAAAGACAATTTCTTGAGGAAAACGAGCCCATGAATTGAGTACAAAGGGGACCAATAAGACAGGACGGAGGGAGTACCAGTAGTGAACCAGAAGGAGGGAGTAGGTACTAGTAGTACAGTACTACGTAACAACGTGTAGTAAAATTCCTCTATGCACATCATGTCTACGTGTCATGCAAGAAAATAGAGATAAGTACAAGTGAGACTCAGGAACAGTCATACACGTAGGGGGAGTACGTGTAGGGGCCAATAAGGAGCAGTCAAATCACACAGTAAGTTAGTCGAAAGAAGCAACCATCATTTCACTCTTCAATGACATGTACGCAATATAAAACAGTTGGTATGGAGAGAAAAAGAAAACCACTATATATAAACTAGCAGGAGCCTAAGCTACAAGCCTGCTTGCTTGGGTTGCTCTCTTCACAAGCATAGAACGACGGTGGCCACACCGCTGGTCACATATCCGGCCTGCTCCCGCCACTGGGGGAAGGGAACAATGTTCTGCGTAGACACGGTCAACATCGGCGAGGGAGAAAACCACAGTCGGTGCGTCCCAACCGCCCTTCTAGCTACAGCCCGACGTCCCAGGTAGTAGTACATCTTCCTTTTGGAGCCGACTTGCTCCACTGCCGCAGCTCCCCATGTAGCTCCATCTCCATGTCGATCTTTCTCTACTTCTACCGGCTTCTATTTGTGATGAGTTTATGTCTCATGAACTAGTGCCAGTACTATTATTCTAATCACACTTCTTCAATATCTTTGCCATCAGGGATGCTTAGCTCGATTTTAGTGGAACTGCACAAAAGCGTCGTATGATCCGAGGGTGCCAGCCGTCTTTCCTTCGACAGGTTCTACCTAGCCAGGAAATTAAATCATGTTTAGGGTTTAGGGTTTAAGTCGTTGTGACCCCATCAGTAGTTTTTCTTTTGTACATGCTCTCGCAACTTTCGTCTTTAGTTGTGAAGTAAAAATTGGTTATGATCTGTGAATCATTGAGATGCATCAGCATGCATGTTAGTTTTCCTTTGTATTTGATGGAATGTTGTAACGGGGCAACCTTGTAGTAGGAATGAAAATGGAGTGGAAAGTTTCCGTTTTTCCATAGAAAAATGGAAACAGAGAGAAAATGGAGTGCCATCGAGCAAGAACAATGTTTAAATCACGTCTGTCGCGTTCGTGTCTCACCCTCCTCCATGGCTCAGCCCCACACGGTCGCTCGGCATGCCACTCACCGCAAACCGAGTATATGATAACTTTCCCGCCTGCTTGTCGATGGATCGTGCCATGGAGTACTAGCACTACTGGAAGAGATTAACGAGTTGGGGGAGGACAGCTAGTTGTAGCACGGACTCCCAATAACTTTTTACATGCATGTTGTGGCCGGCTATTGCGACCTTTGAACGCGGAGCAGTCGCGTGCACCGGGAAGCGGCGCAGGCGATGCTCTCTCGGCAGGCGCGCCGCTTCAATGCCGGCGCCAGTGAGAGGTCGCGTCCGCTCTGGCCGGGCATGAATGCGACACTGACCATTTCGGGTGGGAAGCACGCGCGGGTGATGAAGAGGGTTTGGGTTGGTCAGGAGCGGGCGTGGCAGCGGTCCGGACGCCCGCAAACAAGAGATGTTGTACGTTAATATTGCTGCGTATATAATTAACAATGTAAATAATGTGCCAGTTGGACAAATATGATTGGAGATGGAGATGGAGATGGAATTTTACATAAACACGGATATGCATGTCTATGTCTATGTGTGTGTGTGCGACGACTCTCGCGACCTGGAAGCGGGGGCGTGTTTTTGATCGAGTTTTCTTTCTTGGCCAGTTTTCGTTTATTTTTTCCGGGAATGCGCGTATTCTATTTAAAACCACTGCTATGGAGAGACTTTTTTACTCCATTGTATATATAGCCTCTTGTTTGATAGGGTTTCTCGCGTCTCGCTCTCTCACCTTCTCCATATCAAAACAATATGACAGTGTCCACTCTATCTCTCTCCTCACCAGTGGTCACAGTTCCGGCCGAACCCCGTCCGCTGCGGGAGGTGAGGAGGTGCAGCGTTGACATTGTCGCCGTCGGCGATGGAGGAAGCCGATGGGCACCGTCCTCTTGGAGCCGGCGCTGGCGCAGACGAAGGTCCTCCGCGCCCTTGTTCTCTGCTGTCGTGTGGGCAGACCCCGCCCGCCCGCCTAAGAGACATCTCGCCCACCTGAGGTATAACTTCTTGTACTGGTCCAGCTCCCCAGGTCGCTGCATGAAGAGGGAGAATGCCGGCAACTGGAATTCTGGACTGGAAAAGGAGCAAATATTAGAGACCTATTCTGCACAACTCCAATAGTCCTGAAACTTCACGGAGATTATTTTTGGAATATATAAAAAATATTGGGCGACGAAAGTACCACAGGGGGGCCACCAGGCAGCCACAAGGGTGGAGGGCACGCTCTACCCCCATGTGCGCGCCCCCTGTCCTTGTGGGCCCCCTGGCAGGCCTCCGACGCCCATGTTCTTCTATATGGTGTGTTTTTACCTGGAAAAAGGAAGAAGGAAGCTTTCGGGATGAAGCGGCGCTGTCTCGAGGCGGAACCTGGGCATAACCAATCTAGGGCTCCGCGGAGCTGTTCTGTCGGGGAACATCCCTTCAGGAGGGGGAAATCGAAGCCATCGTCATCACCCACGATCCTCTCATCGAGAGGGGCTCAATCTCCATCAACATCTTCACCAGCATCATCTCCTCTCAAACCCTAGTTCATCTCTTGTATCCGATCTTTGTCTCAAAACCTCAGATTGGTACATGTGGGTTGCTAGTAGTGTTGATTACTCCTTGTAGTTGATGCTAGTTGGTTTGTCCGGTGGAAGATTATGTTTTTAGATCCTTAATGATAATTAATACTCCTATGATCTTGATCATGAATATGCTTTGTGAGTAGTTAAGTTTGTTCCTGAGGACATGGGAGAAGTCTTGTTATAAGTAATCATGTGAATTTGGTATTTGTTCGATATTTTGATGAGATGTATGTTGTCTTTCCTCTAGTGGTGTTATGTGAACGTCGACTACAGGACACTTCACCATTATTTGGGCCTAGGGGAAGGCATTGGGAAGTAATAAGTAGATGATGGGTTGCTAGAGTGACAGAAGCATAAACCCTAGTTTATGCGTTGCTTCGTAAGGGGCTGATTTGGATCCATATGTTTCATGCTATGGTTAGGTTTACCTTAATTCTTCTTTTGTAGTTGCGGATGCTTGCGAGAGGGGTTAATCATAAGTGGGAGGCTTGTCCAAGTAAGGGCAGCACCCAAGCACCGGTCCACCCACATATCAAATTATCAAAGTAACGAATGTGAATCATCTGAGCATGATGAAAACTAAGTTGACAACAATTCACATGCGTCCTCGGAAGCGCTTTGCAATATATAAGAGTTCGTCCAGGCTTGTCCTTTGCTACAAAAAGGATTGGGCCATCTTTCTGCACCTTAGTTACTTTTGTTACTTGTTACCCGCTACGATTTATCTTATGACAAAACTATCTGTCACTGATAATTTCAGTGCTTACAGAGAATACCTTACTGAAAACTGCTTGTCATTTCCTTTTGCTCCTCGTTGGGTTCGAAACTCTTACTTATCGAAAGTACTACAGTAGATCCCCTATACTTGTGGGTCATCAAGACTCTTTTCTAGCACCATTGCCTAGGAGTGAAGCGCCTTTGGTAAGTGGAATTTGGTAAGGAAACATTTATATAGTGTGCTGAAATTTACTGTCACTTGTTACTATGGAAAATAAGCCTTTGAGGGGCTTGTTAGGGGCATCTTCACCTCGACCGGAAGAGAAAATAGTTGCTCCTCAACCTACTGTGCCTACTGAAAATATTTATTATGAAATTCCTTCGGGTATGATAGAGAAACTGCTAGCTAATCCTTATGCAGGAGATGGAACATTACATCGTGATATGCACCTAATCTATGTGGATGAAGTTTGTGGATTATTTAAGCTTGCAGGTATGCCTGAGGATGTTGTCAAGAAGAAGGTCTTCCCTTTATCTTTGAAGGGAAAGGCATTGACATGGTATAGCCTATGTGATGATATTGGATCATGGAACTACAACCGATTGAAATTGGAATTTCATCAGAAGTTTTATCCTATGCATCTGGTTCATCGTGATCGGAATTATATATAATTTTTGTTCTCGTGAAGGAGAAAGTATCGCTCAAGCTTGGGGGAGGCTTAAGTCAATGTTATATTCATGCCCCAATCATGAGCTCTCAAGAGAAATTATTATTCAAAAAAATTATGCTCGTCTTTCTCATAATGATCGATCCATGCTCGATACTTCTTGTACTGATTCTTTTATGAAGAAGGATATTGAATTCAAATGGGATTTATTGGAAAGAATTAAACGCAACTTGAAGATTGGGATCCCGAGGAAGGTAAGGAGTCAGGTATAAACCTTAAGTTTGATTGTGTTAAATCTTTTATGGATACCGATGCTTTTCGTGATTTCAGCACTAAATATGGACTTGACTCTGAGATAGTAGCTTCTTTCTATGACTCATTTGCTACTCATGTTGATCTCCCTAAGGAGAGGCAGAGGAGGAGGAGCCTACCGACGAGCTAGATAACTACAATACGGTGACTGCCGCTGCTGCAGCTTCAGCGACGCTCACCTCGAACGCCCTCTGCCGCTCCAGATGACCCCTCTCGAAGCGGTGGTTCTCCATGTAGATCTCCTAATTCCTCGCCTCTGAGGCGGCCTGTGCCGCGGCCACGACGGCAGTAAGGCTCTTTGCATGCTCGACGAGGTGCTCCTCCTCCTCCCGCAGGAACTTGGTGTAGCGCGCAAGGTCGCTGACGCATGTGCGGGCCTCCACCTCCGCCTCCCGCCTTCGAGTGATGGTGGCGGAGGGGGTGATGACCCCGATGGTAGATGGTGGGCTAGCGGCCACGGTGGCCATCGACGGGGTGGCGGCCACGACCACCAGCTCCCGCCTTCGGGCTGCAGTGGCGGAGCGGTGATGGCGGCAGTAGGGTGGCGGCCACGATGGCCACCTCCCACCTTCGGGCCGCGGTGGCGGAGTGGGCGATGGCCCTGGCTTTCGATGGTGGTGTGCCGGCAACGGCTGCCGGCAATAGCTGCCGACGGGCAACGGCGGCATAGCATGTGGCGGGTGTTCCGCGCACAGCCAACAGGGACGCCACACGCAGTACACTACGCCGGGGACTGCGCCGCCGCCGTGGTGTAGCCTCCCAGCTGGAGCTGTCCTCTGATGACGGTGGAGTGCTTGAGCAACGACGACGGACCGTTGCCATTGGCTATTGTGGGAGAAGGAGACGAGGTAAGCAACAGGGAGGGAGGGGAAATGTGACGCAGGACTCGTCGGCTGTGAGGGTTTATATAGCAGGCCGGTAAGCATTCGGATTTTGGGGGATTTCACTGAGTCGGGCGGGAAGCTTGCGTGGGTACCTGCGAGGTTGCACGGGAACGTGATCACCGATGATTCATTGGCGCCACTTCGAGCCATCGTTTGGCCAAAAGAACGCCCCCGCGCACTGCGCAAGCTTGCGCTGTAAGCCGTCTGCGACAACGGGGTGACAAGATGTGCGAGAGGAGGACGAAAGGCCATGTACATATACGGTTAATAAAAAAACGTTTGCGGTTTAATTACCTACTATACCCTCGTCCTGGTTTATAAGTAGGATTTAACTAATAAAATACGAATGCATGTTGCCAAAGATTATATAGTTGGATTCGCATTTGAACATAATTTCCAATTATATATTTTTTATAACATGCATCAACATTTTGTTGGCTAAATTTAAGGGCAAAGTATGGCACATAATATAAAGTGGAGTATAGACCAAGATGGAGGTAGTAGCACACGGCCGCTCTCTACGCAGTGACGCAACTGTCGGCCGGCTTGTAGGCGACCATCTCCTGTGTGTTCAACTGCTCTATGCGTGTGGTTGCTTGCGGTTGAGGCGGCCGTGGCGCGCTCTGCTCGTGTCCCGCCGTGCGCGCTCTGCTCTCGCGCCCCCAGGTGCTCTGCCCTTGTCCCTCCACACGTGCTGCCAGTGTTTGGGGCCGGGGCACGAACACGCACGTTCGTGTTCATGCGGTTGCGCCGGGCGTGGCGCGACGATGGAGTTACCCGCTGCAAAAACTGCCATGCGGACGCGCCGACAATCTAGGCCGCCCGGGCCCCATTTATTCCTGCGGCCATTTACCTTCATCTCTCGCGTCACATGATACAATAAGCACACCCATGACGACACATACAGAGAGGACATCCAGCCGTTCCAATGGCGCTCCCCGTGGCTCCAATGGCGCTCCCAGCGATCGACAATGACAACGGCGGGCAGTTCACCATGCATCACGTCGTGGACACCCACGTGAGGGGGAAGGCTCTCTCGGTGGCGTATACGAATGATCCGGTCTCGATGGAGAGCTCCATCCAAACTATGGAGCAGTTCCTTGCCGAGGACAAGTACCAAGTGGTCGGCTTCGACCTCGAGTACACCATCGGTTGTGTCGGGCCTGATCAAAAGGTTGTTGTCACCCAGTTGTGCATGCGACATGACATCCTCGTCTACCACTACCACCTGGCCACAAGGCCTTGCGAGCGTTTCTCCAGGTTTATCAACAGCTCCGACTACAGTTTCACTAAGGTGGACACCACCAACAATCTAAAAGCGCTCAAGGTTTCGGGCTTGAAATTCCCGAATCTTGTCAACATCCAGCACCACTACAAGGTCTGGGGCAGCGACAACAACAAACTGAACTCCCTGGTTGACCTCGCCTCGGCCATCATCGACCCCTACTACATGAAGATGAAGGATGAGAGCAAGAAGGACAAGAACGCCTGGCACAGTGTATGGCATGAGAGACTGGATGAACAACATGTCAAGTACGCGGCCAAGGACGCGTACACAAGCTACGATATGTACAGGCAGATCGTTGACATGAGGAAGTGTCTTTTTCCTGCCTCATACGAGGGATCGAGCCACAGAGCAGTGGAGGGAGCGTCACAAGAAGTAGATGACTAGATGATCATTTCTCCTACTTTAGAATACATGCAATTTTTTATTGAGGTGTGTGCGAATGATCTGTATAGTCACTTATGTAATTGGATGTTTATTTCAGTTATATATATATATATACATGTTATTCTTCTGTAGAAAGAGCAAATCACACGGCTTATTAGCAGCAATTGTCTGTGTTATTATTGGTCTTCGCACACATTTCTAATTACGGACCTGTTTGCTGCATATCACACACATCTTGTTCAGTTGAACCATTTCCATTGTGTTGCCTAATCACACACAGTTCATCCTAGTGAACTGTATGCCGTATATTGCACACACCCTCATCTGGCTGCCTGTTTCTGTTGTTCAGCATCATCGTAAACGGTTCTTCTGGATTAACCATTTGCCACTCATCGCACATGCAAATATAATGTGAACCGTGTTTGATGTCACCGCCATCGCAAACATTTTTCATCTTTTTGACGGTTTTATTACATCACCATTTGTGATTGATGCATCGCAAACAGTTTCGTCGAAGGGTCTCTCAGTCGACTGTCGCATTTGGACCATCCCGCAGTAGTGTCAGGTACCCAATCACAAATCTCATCTCCTTGCAATTACTTTATTTACCATTTGCCTCTCGTTTTCATCTCCCCCACTTCCAAAACGTTTTTGCAAAAATACAGAAATATTTTTGTTTTCCTTTTTCTTGTTTTCCTCTTTGCTTGTGTTGACATGTGTCTTCTATTTGCTTCCATCTTCGCTTTCTAAAAATCTATGATATGGATCCTCATCCACTTGCTAATCTTTCAAAAGATCCAATTATGATGAACCAATTGCTAGTGAATTGAGTTCACTAGATTATCTTTATGAAGTTTGGCTTGAGATTCGTGAATTTGAAAATTGTGATGAAGTGTTGAAAGAAGAAACTTATAAAGTGATTCATGATAGCCCCTTGAATGAAAAGCATGATTGCAATGATATTGTTATAAATTCTATTAATGTCAATTGTGCTAATAATATGCAAAACCGCAAGCTTGGGGATGCTAATATTGCTATGTCCACTACTTATTGCAATGATCATGATTGGGGTGATAATGATTCTTATGATCTTGAAAACTTATTTAAACCTCATGATGAATATGCTTGCGATAATATTGAAAGTGCGTTTGGAAGAGCGTCAACTTTAAGTAAAAATAATCCCACATATTTTGAGAGTGTTCAATCTTATGAAATTTTTGATAAATGCCGGTTTGGAGAGGTCATGAATTTACTTGATGCTAATCCCACTATCTTGGAAGATTATAAAACTTTTATGCATGTGGATCATGAAGAGAAAATTTTATATGATAGCTATATTGTTGAATTTGATTATGATCCCACATATAATTATTATGAGAGAGGAAAATGTGGTTTCAGAATTTTTCATGTTACTAAACTACCTCTCATTATGTTGAGATTGCTATTGTAGCTTTCTTCTTCCTTGCGTATGCTAGTTTTTGCTTGCCTCTATAATTTGTTTTCTTATAAAATGCCTATGCATGGGAAGTATGTTAGATTTAAATGTGATTTCACATGCTTTATGATGCTCTCTTTGTGCTTAAATTCTTGACTTTTATGTGAACATCATTAAAATTATCAAAGACTATCCTAATGGCTATAAAGAAAGAGCTTGTTGGGAGACAACCCAATGAATAAAATTTATTTTTGCTTTTTTCTTTCTGTTCTTGAGTGTTCACACAATTATGCTACTGTTATGATTGCGTTTTTTATGTTTTAATTAGTGTTTGTGCCAAGTGAAGCCTTTGGGATCATGTTTGGTGATAGTTGATTTGATCTTGTTGAAAAATAGAAACTTTTGCGCCAAGTAGCAGAATTGTTAAAAATCATAGAAGCGTGATAAAATTCTGAATTTTTATTACACAAGATTGATATACAAATTGCCTACATTGTCCTAATTTTTAAGAATTTTTTGAGTTACATAAGTATGGTTATAGTTCAGATTTCTACAGATTGTTTTGTTTTTGATAGATTCTGTTTTCATTGCATTGTGTGCTTATTTTGATGAATCTATGGATTGTATTGGAGGGTATAAGCCAGGGAGAAGTCGGAATACAATAGATATAATGTAATAATAAAATATGAATGGGTTTGCAACAGTACTTATAGTAGTGATTTGATTTGTTATACTAACGGATCTAACGAAGGTTTTGTTGAGCTATGTGTGATTGAAGTTTTCAAGTTTTGGGTGAGATCACGATGGATGAAGGAAAAACAAGTGAAAAGAGCCTAAGCTTGGGGATGCCCATGGCACCCCAAATTAATATTCAAGGAGAACAAAGCAACTAAGCTTGGGGATGCCTTGGCAATGCCCCGAAAGGCATCCCCTCTTTCTTCTAACGACCATCGGTAATTTTACTTGGAGCTATATTTTTATTCGTCACATATCATGAGTTTTGCTCGGAAGGCATCCCCAAGCAACTAAGCTTGGAGCGTCTTGAAGCCTTTGAAACACTCAAGAAAGCCTTAATATCTGCACCTATTGTTCAACCACCTGATTGGAACTTGCCTTTTGAAATTATGTGTGATGCTAGTGATTATGCTGTTGGTGTTGTTCTAGGGCAAAGAGTTGATAAGAAATTGAATGTTATTCATTATGCTAGTAAAACTCTAGACAGTGCTCAAAGAAATTATGCTACTACTGAAAAAGAATTCTTAGCAGTGGTGTTTGCTTGTGATAAATTTAGATCTTGTATTGTTGATTCCAAAGTAACTGTTCACACAGACCATGCTGCTATTAAATATCTTATGGAAAAGAAAGATGATAAACCTATACTTATTCGTTGGGTTCTCTTGTTACAAGAATTTGATTTACATATCATTGATAGAAAAGGAGCTAAGCACCCCGTAGCTGATAACTTGTCTAGGCTTGAAAATGTGCTTGATGACCCACTACCTATTGATGATAGTTTTCCTGAGGAGCAGTTAGCTGCAATAGATGTTTCTCATAGTACTGCTTGGTATGCTGACTATGCTAATTACATTGTTGCTAAATATTTACCACCTAGCTTTACATACCAGCAAAAGAAAAAATTATGATTTAAGCCATTACATTTGGGATGACCCACATCTTTATAAAGAAGGAGTAGATGGTATTATTAGACGTTGTGTACCTGAGCATGAACAGGGATAAATCCTATGAAAATGTCGCTCCGAAGCTTATGGAGGGCATCATGCTTGAGATAGAACTGCTCACAAGGTATTGCAATCTGGATTTTATTGGCCTACTCTCTTCAAGGATGCCCGTAAGTTTGTCTCTTACTGTGATGAATGTCAAAGAATAGGTAATATCGGTAAGCGTCATTAAATTCCTATGAATTATTCACTTGTTGATGAACCATTTGATGTTTGGGGATCTGATTACATGGGACCTTTTCCTTCCTCTAATGGGTATACACATATTTTGGTTGCTATTGATTATGTTACTAAATGGGTAGAAGCTATTCCAACTAGTAGTGTTAATCACAACACCTCTATTAAAATGCTTAAGGAAGTTATTTTCCCAAGGTTTGGAGTCCCTAGATATTTAATGACTGATGGTGGTTCACACTTTATTCATGGTGCTTTCCGTAAGATGCTTGCTAAGTATGATGTTAACCATAGAATTGCATCACCCTATCATCCTCAGTCTAGTGGTCAAGTTGAACTTAGCAATAGAGAAAGAAAATTAATTTTGCAAAAGATTGTTAATAGGTCCAGGAAGAATTGGTCTAAGAAATTAGATGATGCACTTTAGGCTTATAGAACAACCTATAAAAATCCTATGGGTATGTCCCCTTATAAAATGGTTTATGGAAAAGCTTGTCATTTGCCTCTTGAGTTAGAACATAAAGCATATTGGGCAGTTAAAGAACTCAACTATGATTTCAAACTTGCTAGTGAAAAGAGGTTATTTGATATAAGCTCTTTAGATGAATGGAGAACCCAAGCTTATGAAAATGCAAAGATATTCAAAGAAAAAGTTAAAAGATGGCATGACAAAAGAATCCAAAAGCGTGAGTTTAAAGTTGGAGAATATGTTCTTTTGTACAACTCTCATTTTAGATTTTTTGCAGGAATGATCCTCTCGAAATGGGAAGGCCCATACATCATCGAGGAGGTTTACCGGTCTGGAGCCATCAAAATAAATAACTCCGAAGGTACTAACCCGAAGGTTGTCAATGGGCAACAAATAAAGCATTATATCTCAGGTACGACTATCAATGTTGAAAGTAATATTATCCAAACTTTGCCACCGGAAGAGCACATAAAAGAGTCCTTCCGGAACACTCCAGAATCGTGAAAATAAAGAGGTACGTGATACGGTAAGTAAACGGACTCCGAAAAATCCGCAAAATATTTTTTATCAGTTTTGGAATATTTTAAAATTTTGGAAATAAAGAAACTTCCAGGAAGCGTCCCCTGGTGGGCACAAGGCACCAGGGTGCGCGCCTGGCGCGCCCAGGTGGGTTGTGCCCACCTGGGACACCTTCCGTACTCCGTTTTTCTTCCTTATACTTGTCTCCCAAGATAAAAAAAATTTATATATACTTCCTGAACCTGTTAACCACCATGTCGTGAAGAAATCCTCTGTCCTCTTTTTCCCTTGCTGTTTTCTGTCAGATCCCATCTACCATGGCCTCTTCAAGCTCCTCCAAGGACAAGTTCTTCAAGAACATCATCAACCCTTATCTGCGGGAGGTGGTGCAGCACCCTCAAACCATCCAGATGTAGGAGGGGGCGCTGTACATCCGCGATGAGCAAGGTCCCAAGGGCACGGGAACTGTGGAGTCCAAACTTGAAGCCATGGAACAGGAAGTCTTCCGGTGCAAGGGGATGGTGGAGCATGGGCTCAATGCTAATCACCTTATGATCGCGGACCTTTCCTGTGATCTCAAGGTGGATGGCAAGCCCATGAAGGACATCGTCTTCACCCTCAACGAGCAAATCAACTTCCTCCAAAGCCAGATCAATGACCTCCAAAACCAAGTCTTTGAATATGAGGCAAGGTTCAAAGGTATGAGTTTGGCTTCTAGTTGCAGGACCCGTGAGACTCACTCCTCCTCTTATGATGGTGGACCACTACCATGGAAATCCGAGGACAAGATCTCTTCTTCTTCACCACCATCATCTTCGTCACCACCAAAGGAGAATTGAGTATCAGGTATGGGCACTCCCCTTGGCTTCCGCCAAGCTTGGGGGAGGTGCCCCGGTATCGTATCATCCCACTATCTTTTTGCTTTTACTTATCCTAGTTCGATCATTTTCTTTTAGATGAAATTAGTTTAGTTCGATCCTTTCTTCTTTGAGAGTTTGCTTAGTGATCTATCCTTGTAATCGTGTGCAAGTTATATAATAAAGTTAGTTTGAGTTTTTGCTTTCTTTACTTTCATGTTGCAAATAAAGAAAAGAAATAAAAGTAAGAAAAAGAGAGAAAGGAAATAAATCAATAAGATTATATACTAATCCTATGGTAGGTGATGGCACCGCATAAGGAAAAGTATAGGTAGAAATTTTTATTAGAGATTGACAAACATAGCATTAGTCAATGATGCAACTCATGAAAGAATTAATAAGGGAAGAGAAGATTCACATATAGATATACTATCCTAGAAATCTTTTGTGATTGTGAGCCCTCATCAAAATATTATATGCCAAAATTGTTGACGTTGGACAAGGAAGACAACTTAATGGTTTATGTTTGTTTATATTCACATAGAAGTCATATTGTCATAGATCCTTTAACATGTGATGCTTGCCCCCTATCTTTGCTAGCCAAAAATTCCTCACTAAGTAGAGATACTACTTGTGCATCCAAAAACCCTTAAACCCAAATCTTTTTCAAGTGTCCACCATAACTACCTAGGGATTGAGCAAGATCCCTCAAGTTGTCATCGGTGCAAAAAGGCAATAAAAATTGCTTCTAAAAGTGTGAGATCATTTAGTGTAAGAGAAAATTGAGCGTTGTATGAACTTGGATGACAAAGAATAAAAGCGACAGACTGCATAATAAAGGTTGTCATCTTAAGGGGCAATACAACGTGACGTTCTCTTGCACTAAGGGATTGAGCATACAAACAAACAAGCGCATGGCAACCTCTGCTTCCCTTTCCGAAGGGCCTTTCCTTTATTTTTATGCACTTACTTTTATGCAGACAGTCAAAGTTTCCCTTCTATTCCTTTTATTTTTCTCCTTTGGCAAGCATCATGTGGTGAGGAAAGATCTAGGCACATATGTCCAGTTGAATATAGATAGCATGAGTTATTATTGTTAACATCACCCTCGAGGTGAGTATGTTGGGAGGCGAAACTATAAGCCCCTATCTTTCTATGTGTCCGGTTGAAACGTTTTGCTCATGGGTACGAGGTGAGTGTTAGCAATCACAGAAGACTATATGATGGTTGAGTATGTGGACTTGCCTAAAGGCTCCAACAGGTGACCCTTCCTGAAAAGATGATGAATTGTAGTTGCAAAGTTGACTGAGAACATAGTTTGCTGGTTTCTAATAGAGTTTTTGCTTTATACTTCGCTTGTGTGATGAGCTATTACTTATTCATGAGAAGTATATGACAAAAGTTCTGTGATAGAAGTCCTATGTTTAATTTTGTTGTTGTTATAACAATCAACATGATACTTCTATGTCCGCATTTTGTTTTTATCGACACCTCTCTCTCAAAGCATGTGGACATGTTTTTCGATTTCGGTTTTCGCTTGAGGACAAGCGAGGTCTAAGCTTGGGGGAGTTGATACGTCCATTTTGCATCATGTTTCCTTACTGTTATTTATAATGTGATTATCCACAATAATGCTTTTTGGAGTAATTCTAATGCCTTCTCTCTCATAATTAACAAGGAACACACCAAGAGGGAGAATTCCGGCAGCTAGAAATCTGGACCTGGAAAAGCAACATCATGCCACCTATTCTGCACAACTCCAAATGAGCTAAAACTTTACATAGATTTTTTATGGATTATTTGAGAAATATTGGAGCCAATAAACACTAGAGGGAGGCACCAGGTGGGCACAACCCACCTGGGCGCGCCAGGCGCGCCCTGGTGGGTTGTGGCCTCCTCGGCCCACCTCCGGTGCCCGTCTTCTGGTATATAAGTCATTTTGACCTAGAAAAAATAAAGAGGAGATTTTAGGGACGGAGCGCCACCGCCTCGAGGCGGAACTTGGGCAGGAGCACTTTTGCCCTCTGGCGGAGCGATTCCGCCGGGGGAACTTCCCTCCCGGAGGGAGAAATCATCGTCATCACCATCACCAACAACTCTCCCATCTTGGGGAGGGCAATCTCCATCAACATCTTCAACATCACCATCTCATCTCAAACCCTAGTTCATCTCTTGTGTTCAATCTTGTTACCGGAACTATAGATTGGTGCTTGTGGGTGACTAGTACTGTTGATTACATCTTGTAGTTGATCACTATATGGTTTATTTGGTGGAAGATTATATGTTTTGATCCATTATGCTATTTAATACTCCTATGAGCATGAGCATGTTTATTATTTGTGAGTAGTTACTTTTGTTCTTGAGGTCACGGGAGAAATCATGTTGCAAGTAATCATGTGAACTTGATATGTGTTCGATATTTCGATAGTATGTATGTTGTTATTCCCTTAGTGGTGTCATGTGAACGTCGACTACATGACACTTCACCATGTTTGGGCCTAAGGGAATGCATTGTGGAGTAGCAATTAGATGGTGGGTTGCGAGAGTGACAGAAGCTTAAACCCCAGTTTATGCGCTATTTCGTAAGGGACCGATTGGATCCAAAAGTTTAATGTTATGGTTAGAATTTATTCTTAATACTTTTCTCGTAGTTGCGGATGCTTGCGGGAGGGTTAATTATAAGTAGGAGGTTTGTTCAAGTAAGAATAACACCTAAGGACCGGTCCACCCACATATCAAATTATCAAAGTAGCGAACACAAATAAAACCAACATGATGAAAGTGACTAGATGAAATTGCTGTATACCCTCAAGAACGCTATTCTTATCATAAGAGACCGTTTTGGCCTGTCCTTTGCCTCAAAAGGATTGGGCTACCTTGCTGCACTTGTGTTACTATTATCGTTACTTTATTGTTACAAATTATCTTGCTATCAAACTACTCCTCTACTTACAATTTCAGCACTTGCAGACATTACCTTACTGAAAACTACTTGGCATTTCCTTCTGCTCCTCGTTGGGTTCGACACTCTTACTTATTGAAAAGAGCTACAATTAATCCCCTATACTTGTGGGTCATCAGGGTAGGGCGCGCCCCCACCCTTGTGGGCCCCTCGTGCACTCCCTGGCCTAATTTATGCACCTATATATTCCCATATATCCCCAAACCAATAGAGAAGCCACGAAAACACTTTTCCACCGCCGCAACCTTCTGTACCCGTGAGATCCCATCTAGGGACCTTTTCTGGCATCCT
This sequence comes from Aegilops tauschii subsp. strangulata, assembly GCF_002575655.3. Lineage (NCBI taxonomy): Eukaryota > Viridiplantae > Streptophyta > Magnoliopsida > Poales > Poaceae > Aegilops > Aegilops tauschii. Next base: position 315,692,153 of record NC_053037.3, on the reverse strand, counting down.
GCCGGAGCGAGATTCGATCACGGAGGGCTTCTACATCAACTCTATTGCCCTTCCGATGAAGCGTGAGTAGTTTACCATAGACCTACGGGTCCATAGCTAGTAGCTAGATGGCTTATTCTCTCTCTTTGATTCTCAATACCATGTTCTCCTTGTTGTTCTTGGAGATCTATTCGATGTAACACTCTTTTGCAGTGTGTTTGCTGAGATCTGATGAATTGTGGATTTATGATCAACTTATCTATGAATATCATTTGAATCTTCTCTGAATTCTTTTATGCATGATTTGATATCTTTGTAATTCTCTTCGAACTATCAGTTTGGTTTGGCCAACTAGATTGGTTTTTCTTGTAATGGCAGAAGTGCTTAGCTTTGGGTTCAATCTTGCGGTGTCCTTTCTCAGTGACAGTAGGGGCAGCAAGGCACGTATTGTATTGTTTCCACTGTGGATAAAAGATGGGGTTTTCATCATATTGCTTGAGTTAATTCCTCTACATCATGTCATCTTGCCTAATGTGTTACTCCATTCTTTATGAACTTAATACTCTAGATGCGTCCTGGACAGCGGTCGATGTGTGGAGTGATAGTAGTAGATGCAGAATCGTTTTGGCCTACTTGACACGGATGTGATGCCTATATTCATGATCATTGCCTTACATATCATCATAACTTTTTGCGCTTTTCTATCAATTGCTCGGCAGTAATTTGTTCACCCACCGTAATATTTTCTATCTTGAGAGAAGCCTCTAGTGAAACCTATGGCCCCCGGGTCTATTTTCCATCATATTGTTTCCGATCTACAATTTTTGTTTCCGATCTACTATTTTGCAATCTTTTACTTTCCGATCTATAAACCAAAAATACCAAAAAATATTTACTTTACTATTTATCTATCTCTATCAGATCTCACTTTTGCAAGTAACTGTGAAGGGATTGACAACCCCTTTATCACATTGGGTGCAAGTTGTTTGATTGTTTGTGCAGGTATTCGGTGACTTGTGCGTTATCTCCTACTGTATTGATACCCTGGTTCTCGAACTTAGGGAAATACGTATCTCTAGTTTGCTGCATCACCCTTTCCTCTTGAAGGGAAAAAACAACGCAAGCTTAAGAAGTAGCAGGAAGAATTTCTGCCGCCGTTGCCGGGGAGATCTATGCCAAGTCAAGCCATACCAAGTACCCATCATAAACTCTCATCTCTTGCATTACACTATTCGCCATTCGCCTCTCGTTTTCCTCTCCCCCCACTTCTAAAGCGATTTTCCAAAAGATTTGCCCTTTTATTTGCCCTTCCTTCGTTCGTCTTTTCGTTTGCCTTTATGTCTTACTTGGATCGTTTGCTTGTTTGGTTGGAATAATTGTGTATTTATTGAAAATCAGAAACCAAAAAGTTTATGGATCCTCATCCACTTGATAATCTTTTTAAGATATCCAACTATGATGAACCAATTGCTAGTGAGTTGTGTGCACTAGATTATCTTTATGAAGTTTTGCTTGAAATTCGTGAATCTGAAAATTGTGATGAAGAAATTTGTGAAGAGATTCACGATAGCTCCTTGAATAAAAAGCATGATTGCAATGATGTTATTATAAATTATATTAATGTCAATGATATGCAAAACCCTAAGCTTGGGGATGATAATTTTGCTATGTCTACTACTTGTTGCAATGATCATGATTGGGGTGATGATGCTTGTTATGATATTGAAAATTTAGTTAAGCCTCATGATGAATATGTTTGCAATAGTATTGAAAGTGGGTTTGGAAGAGTATCAACTTTAGGAAATAATTATCCCACTACTTTGGAGATTGATAAATCTTATGAATTTTTTGATAAAAGTGGGCTTGGAGAGGTCATGACTTTATTTTATGACAATCCCACTATTTTGGAAGAGTGTCAACTCTGCATGCATGTGGAGAATATTTTATGTGATATTTATATTGTTGAATTTGATTATGATCCTACATGTAATTATTATGAGAGAGGAAAATATGGTTGTAGAAATTTTCAAGTTACAAAATTACCTCTCGTTATGTTGAGATTGCCTTTGTTTCTTTCTTCTTCCTTGCATATGCTAGTTTTTGCTTTTCTTGATAATTTGTTTGCTTATAAGATGCCTATGCATAGGAAGTATGTTATACTTAGATGTGTTTTTCACATGCTATATGATGCTATCTTTGTGCTTCAATTCTTGTCTTTCATGTGAGCATCATATAAATTATCAATGCCTAGCTTAAAGGCTTTAAACAAAAGCGCTTACTGGGAGACAACCCAATATTTTCCCTTGCTGTTTTGCAATAAATGTCATCTAGACTCTGGTTAGATGTGGTTTTGTGTTTTAATTAGTGTTTGTGCCAAGTAAGACCTTTGGGATAGCTTACGGTGATAGTTGATTTGATCTTGCTGAAAAACAGAAACTTTTGCGCCCAGGAAAATAATTTTCGTTTTTAACAGAAGCGTGATAAAATATTGATTCTTTTTGCAAAAGATTAATAAACAAATTTCTTAGGTTGTCATAATGTTTCAGAATTTTTGGAGTCACACAAGTATTCGAAATATCCAGATTGCTACAGACTGTTCTGTTTTCGACAGATTCTGTTTTTCTATGTGTTGTTTGCTTATTTTGATGAATCTATGGGTAGTATCGGGGGGTATGAAGAATGGAAAAGTTGGAATACAGTGCATATTACACCAATATAAATAAAGAATGAGTTCACAACAGTATCAAAAATGGTGATTTATTTTGTGAGATTAGATTTTCTGTTGAGCTTTGTGTTGTGAAGTTTTCAAGTTTTGGGTAAGGATTTGATGGACTATGGAATAAGGACTGGCAAGAGCCTAAGATTGGGGATGCCCAAGGCACCCAAGGTAATATTCAAGGACAACCAAGAGCCTAAGCTTGGGGATGCCCCAGAAGGCATCCCCTCTTTCGTCTCCATCTATCGGTAACTTTACTTGAGGCTATATTTTTATTCACCACATGATATGTGTTTTGCTTGGAGAGTCTTGTATGATTGGAGGCTTTGCTTTTTAGTTTGCCACAATAATCCTTGCTGTACACACCTTTAGGGACAGACACGCATGAATCGTGATTTATTAGAATACTCTATGTGCTTCACTTATATCTTTTGAGCTAGGCAATTTTGCTCTAGTGCTTCACTTATATCTTTTTAGAGCACGGTGGTGGTTTTATTTTATAGAAGATGATGAATGCTCGTGCTTCACTTATATTATTCTGAGAGTCTTTAAACAGCATGGTAATTTGCTTTGGTTATAAATTTAGTCCTATTATGATAGGCATCCAAGATGGATATAATAAAAACTTTCATATAAAGTGCATTGAATACTATGAGAAGTTTGATTCCTTATGATTGTTTTCAGATATGAAGATGGTGATATTAGAGTCATGCTAGTGAGTAGTTGTGAATTTGAGAAATACTTGTGTTAAGGTTTGTGAGTCCCGTAGCATGCACGCACTACAAAAAAAATACACTTCCGTTATGATACGTGTTTGTCACAGTACGTCGTGTTTTCTGTCATGCATGTACATCCATGATGATTTTATGAAAGAATCAAGATAGTCATACCTATGCTGTCATAGAAGTGTCCCATGACATTACCAAAATTATCATCACGGAAGTGTCCACTTCCATGACGATAAATCACGCGTCATAGAAGTGCTTTCGTTAAGGGTGACCGACACGTGGCATCCACCGTAACAGGTCGCCATTAAGCTATCGGGTTCCGATTTGGATCCAATAACCTGTTAACAGCATGGACCAATGGGATTTTCCACGTGTAAAATTCTCATTGGCCAGCAGATCCACGTGTCGGCTTGGCGTTCGGACAGTTGTCATCCAGCGAATGGACGGAATGCGCCTATGATACGTCGACACGTGTCTCGGCCCAACAGTGGCCCATTCAGGTTAAAAGGCCGGGCCTGTAAAAATAAGCAGGCCGGCCCATTAGCGGCTTACTTGAGTCAGGCCCATTTACAAGCACGGCCCATACAAGTTAAAAAGAATCAGCCCATCAAAGGCCCATTCTAGATTTGACAATTTCCAGCCCATCGTCAGTTTTAGCCCGTTAACGGCCTGCTATGTCTTTGGGCCCAATTGCGGCCCGAGCTTCTTTCGGCCTGTTAGCAGCCCATCATTAGTTCCAGCCCGTTAACGGCCCGGAACGTCTTTCCGCCTTTTCTCGGCCCATTCTGCACTTGGGCCAATAGCCCACTGTGACTTTAGGCCTATCCTCGGCCCATTCGGTAAATGGGCCAACTCCTAGCCCATTTTGTCTCTTGGCCTGATAATGGCCTGCACAACAGTTTGGCCTTTGACTTTAGGTCCATTAGGGGCCCACGTTCTGCAGGGCATCATTTCAGCCCAACACGACTTTCGGCCTGTTAAAAGCCTAGTTTGCAAATTGGGCCTCCTCTGGCCCATAACACTTTCGGCCTCTTACTGGCCCGTAAAGTAAAAGGGCCGAGACAAAATTGACATGTATTTCGACCTGCTAGAGGCCCGCGGGCCATTTCCATTTATACGACCCTATCGATCTTTTGGCCTGTTAACGACCTGCTAAGAGCCGTTGTTACAGTGGGCCACATCATTTGGGATCCACTTAATATTATTTTGACCAGCCCAATTAAGGCCCGCTTTGACTACACATGTTTGTTCGTTTGTATGGCATCCAGGAAATGTTTTGGCATGTTGGCCCCCGTTTCAACGATATAGCATATTCAAGAATTAACCTACTCTATACTATCGCCTCTAAAAACATACACTATACAATAAAAAGACTAAGGCATAGAAACGTAGAATAATCCTACACTATACAATAAAGAAATTACAGCCGAATATACCCACTGGGCATTATAGTTCGGCACCAGTGATAATAAAGCGTACACAAATAACAAATTACATACACTGGACAAATAAAGCTCATACATCATGGAGACGCATCAACAAAACTTACCATTTGAACTATAATCTCTTCAGAAAATAGGATTGGCCGGATTCAGATAGCATAAATTTCAGTCTGCAAAATCTCCAATTCCTTCGTGGTTACCTCAGTGTCTTGTTTCATTTTTTGACTCCTGCATGTCCACTCTCAACTTGTTGATTGTACGTTGAGAATCATGTACACGTTGTCTTGCCACCTCTAGTTGATGCTCGAGAACATCAGCACATTCCAATTCCAATCCATAATCATTCGGTAACGGCCATGCCGCACTGCTCGTAGATCTTTGTGTCGATGTCACTTCATCCTGAAATGTTTCTGTAAGTACACATGACTAGGGCAAAAATATAGTTACAATAGTGAACCGAGCAAGACAAACTATTTTCTACATGGCAAAACATGACTAACAATAATGTGACATGTCATGAAGCATAAGCAGGTGATATTTTAAAAATTATAAAAATGGTAGTCTGTGCAACCTGCATACAGAAATCTCTCTTAGCTCACCAGAGGAGCATGATGTTGGGGCCAAATCCAAAACACAGACAAATTACAAATTTAGACATCACGTTGCGTATAAGTAAGCAAGCAGTTGGCCATTCTGTAGCTCAATTAAAGTCTTAGGGAGCATAATGAACAGCAGGGGGATTCATACAAACCTACTACAGCAAGCAAAACTATGCAATCATTAGCCTAGTATAAACTAGATTGTGAGCCTCATGCAGTAATAGTTGGTTAATAGACTTCAAAGCTTCAGGCACACTTCGCCAGTGTAATTAAATGGTAAGGCCTGTAATTATGTCAACTAATAGTTATACAAGTACCCAACATCAGGCATAATTGTTTGGGCATCTCATTAACTGAGGACAAATAAAGCAATTGAAAAGAGCAAATTAACTATGCCTGAAACAAACAAGGAATTGAACTGTTGAGTTGGATACAGTGACTTACCTTAACTGGTTGAACAGGCTCAGCGCTGCTCCTACTTCTCTTGCAAGGCTCCTTCCTAACATCTTGTACATGGAAATCCTCAATCTTATCTTCATTGCACCCCTCTGCAAGGTGCAACAAACTAGTTACTCGTCTCCTTGGAAGATAAATATGCATACTTTCCAGTCTGTGAACAACACAAAAGGATGAGATTATATCAAAACAACACCACATAATGAAACATGCCACATCTCTTGCACTTGCACACAATGAAATGAGCATTTACTATGTGTGCACTATGTAAAAACTAGGCATACCTTCAAACTAGATCTCCAGGTACTCTTGGAGAGCCTACTTTAGTGTACAACCAAACCTTTATGTCACCTATGAGTTAGACAAGCCCCCACTACAGCAGCCCTTAGTGTTTAAATCATTGACAAGCTCTGTTAGAGTGTTAGGTCATGAATAGTAAGTAATCAAAGCAAACAGTCCTGGTATGGCTGGCTGATGCAAACAAGCAATTGAACAGACGTGTGAGCAAATCTTACATATCAAGAAAAGAAGCAAAGAAGGAGGCTTAAAGACCATCACTTGACTGACGAGATTTAAGGGGCATTTAAACAACATGTGCAACGTATGAACTAACATAAACATTGCATATTCCAGATTCTACAATGGAATGCACATGTATTAGGTTATGCCATGTATGATGATGCCTAAATGTACACCATAGCAGGCAGGAGTGATTCACCATTGCACGCACAATTGAATTGCAGGTTAAGGGCCAGTTCTATTCCGCCTTTTCAGAGCTTATTGACAAAATAAGCCATAAAAGATGTAAAGAAGTCATTTTTGAGTTATGGGCTTGGGCTTAACTTATTTCGCTTTGGAGGGGGGTGTTTCGGGTAGAAGCTCACTAAAAATTGAAGGGAAGGGGAATAGTGAAATGACACTGTTGTCTGCCTATATTACACTCAAAATGTAACTGCTCACGCCCGCGTCACACCTGATCCTCAACTAAAAACAAACGTGCAAGCGTTCATTGCCCTGCCCGCTTGCATCTCCTCTCCCATTTCCCTCTACCTCGATCCCCTGCCAGCAGCGCTAGGTTTCCTCCAGCGAGCAGTCGCCACTGGTCCCATCTGGCCTGGTCCTCGACGATGCTTTGTCCAGCTAGGCTACATGGCCGGCGGGTAGGGCCAAATCTCCCCGGCTGCTCCTCCCTCTGGCGCCGCCCCTCATTCTCATGGTCTCTAGCAGCTGCTCCACTGTGGTCCGTCCAACGCACTACTCCAGCGGGCGCCGCACAACTATGGTTGATGCCACACTGCGGCAGAAGGCACCTTATTCCCCCTCCCCTCCTCCCAGGCCATGGCCTTGAGGTGCTGTTGAAGGATGAGCTCATCCAACAAGGTGAGGATCTCCTTTGATTTTTTTGCCAAATTTTCATTCTGATCCATTATACGATGAATTGCTAAGAGCTGTTTCTGCTGCTGCTATATGATGCATTGCTATGAGCTGCTCCTCCCGCTGTTATATGATGAATTGCTATGATCTGCAACTGCTATATGATGAATTGCTATGAGCTGCTGTTGCTGCTATATGATGAGTTGCTATAAGCTGCTCCTGCTGCTGCTATATGATGAATTGCTATGAGCTGCTCCTGCTGTTGCTATATGATGAATTGCTATGAGCTGCTCCTGCTGCTGCTATATGATGAATTGCTATGAGTTGCTGCTAGTATATGATGAATTGCACACTGCTGCTGCTGTATGATGAGTTGCTATGAGCTGCTGCTGCTATATGATGCTTTCAGGTGGTGCTCCTATATGATGGTAACCAGCCACTTGGACCATCGAATTCCAATAAATAATTGTTCTTCATTTAAATGTGGGTCATGCATTCTTCGTTTAAATTAGGCAATGGGATCTCTATGGAAGACATTAACCAAAGTAGATTGTGCCAAGTAGATGGTATCTTTGTATCTGCATTTTGAACAAATAGTGATGGTATGTTTTCCTATGATATTAATTACTGCACTGGGTTCAATTTATGATGTTTGCAAGTCAAATTAATTTTCATATGGGCAGCAAAATGACAAAATATAATGCAATCTAGACTTTTCACTGATCAGACCAAAGATAAGTTGAAAAGAAAGGCAATGAAAAGAACTGGTTGGCTTATTACCTAGAGCTTATATTCATAGGTGCTTATTTTCTTAGGATAACTCATAATAACTATCCCTAAGAAACTTGGCCAATAGAACTGACATACAAATAACATGTCCCAATGATTGCAATGGAGGAGCGACCTACCATAGCACATTGTATAGGCTCACCGCCGCCTCTCCTTTTTTTGCGATGTTCCATGAAATTGCCACATACATCTTGTACTTTTTCATTGTGTAACCCTATCTGCAAGTTGACACGGCTAATTTCGGAGATCTCTACATGATAATACATTGCATATCCCTTGCGCATATTTAAACCACCAAGTAACGATTGTGTGCGTAGCATAAACTAGCCATGACTCTGTGTGCTGGACTAGCAGGCACTCTAAGGGAGCCTAATGTAGTGCACTGGAATTCCTACATGCACCTATGATTTTGTGTAATGTACTACCTCTGTTCATAAATATATGTCTTTGTAGAGATTCTAGTATGGACCACATACAGATGTATATAGATGCATTTTTTAGTGTAGATTCACTCATTTTGCTCCGTATGTAGCCTATAGTGGAATCTCTAGAAAGACATATATTTAGGAACGGAGGTACGAGGTAGTATCATGTATGACATATACATATCTAATTTAGTAGCCAGTAGTAGAAATCATTGTCTGCACAAAGGGATTACTGGTCGAAAATCCTAGCAAAGCATGATGGCAGGCACACAACAATACAAGAGAGAGAGAGAGACGCACTTACAAGATCGTAGCAATGCCTCAGTCCAGGTCTTGGTTGGCCAAGCTGTTAGATCCAGAAGAAGCATTGTCCCTGTAGTTTTTGCCAGCTGCATAACAGGTTACAGCGACCTATTAGTATATTTGAAGTACATCGGGCAGGTGATGCTGGACGGGTTTAAAGGTGACAAGTACCTAGGCCGTGGCGGGTGCTTGGCATCTTGCCAGACGGTGGGAATTAGGTTAGAAACGTCAAGGGTGATGACGCTGCGCTGGCTGTCGGGGTCTGGTAAGGAGATCTAGAACCGTCGAGTAGGGTGTTTGTGGAGCGGCTCCGATAGGGTGGACTACGGTGTGGGCAAAGTAGATCTGTGGCCGTGGACAAGGGCGACGGTGAAGCTGCTCCGGTGGTTGGGTTAAGGATGGTGTCGACAATGCGAATCTGCGGCCGTGGACGAGGCGTCAGAAGCTTCTCGGGTAGGTTGGATGAGGGTGCGACGAAGCGGATCTGAGGCCATGGACTTGTGAGTTGGCAAAGCGGCCACGGTAGGGTTGAGAATGGTATAGGCGAAGATACTCTAGTAGGGTTGACGATGGTGTCGGCAAAGCGGCTCCAGTAGGGTTGAGGAAGGTGTCGGCGAAGAGGATCAGAGGCCGTCGACGGGGGCGTCGGTGGGGTGGCTCCAGGGGGTGTGGACGAAGCGTCTCCGATAGGGAGTATGAATGAGCCGCTGCAGATGCCCTGCAGTTGACGAGAGTACAGGCAAAGCAGATCTGGCGCCGTGGACAAGGCCGGCACTGAATGGGCTGTGGTATAGTGGTGGATGAGCAGTCTACTTGTTTCTAGGGGAGGTGCGAGGGGTAGATGCGGCCGCAGAAGCAGATCCGGTGAGGTGGACGCCGCTGGCACTGAATGAGCTCTGGTACGTCAGTGGATGAGCAGTTTAGGGTTTCCAGAGGGGAGGGGTAGAAAGGCCGATGAAGTACGAACGACGTGATGTAAGATGCTCTGGTGCTTTGGAGTTAGTCATTTTTGTGGGAGGGGGAGAGGAAATGGGGGTGTCGTGTGGTGGGGGAAACCGGAAGTTACCAAAGCAGCCCCGACCTATTATGTAGATGAGGGCGGTATTGTAACTGTTGTTCTCCGTGCACCAAGGACAAAAGGGGAATTTCGCATGCTAAAGACTAGGTGGCAGAAATTTTAGAAGGAGGCGGGAGATTTTGCCGACCGCGGGATAGTTCGTATCTAGTTTCAACTAATTTTGGACCATGCTAGCGGGAAGGTCATGCGAGACTGTGTACACGGGGCACGCTTCAGCAGTTAATAACTGGTGTGAAGTCCACCCCAGAAAAAAAGAAAATAACTCGGGATGATGCGCCGATAACTTGGACGTTCACACGGGCGTGGCCAGTCGTACGGGTGTAGAGGCACGTTCACAAAAATGGGATCAAACGCTCAACCTATGTATTTCTCGTGTAAATAGATAATTTAGTGCCATTGGTTATTTACTTTAAACATAATGCATTGACGTGTTAGTGTAGAGGCGCACAAAAAGAAATGGATATTGTAGTCCCACCAAAGAAATGGATATTGTAGTCCGCTACTTAAAAGTGTTACCTCATATGATTATATAGCCTCCGTTTCATAAATTGCGTACCCCTTGAATTCATATATGAATATTACATATCTTACTTCATAATAGAACCTTAACTCATCCAAGACTAATGAATTTGAATGCAAGACTAACAATGGTGCATGTACATGATAGCTACATTGGTTGTTTGAAGAAACATCACTGTAACTTTGGCATGCACAATTGAAAAGGTTTACTTAGATAAAAAATTGTGAGATGTGAGTGTCCAATCTTTATAGCGTTGAATCGATATTGTACCTTTGGCCACTATATGAAGTAGATATTGATTTATGTTCAAGCGATGCACGTCCACGATCGCTAGATAGTGATACGTGAATGAATTGTGCAATCTCTCTCACACACAGACATACCTCATTTCCCCGTGGGCATCGGAATCACACACACGCACTTCGTGTATTTCTCTCCCTCCGTGAAGGTTAGAATTCGTCTTTCTGCCCTGTCCTACAAGTCTCTCACACAGAAACACACACGCTCTCCCTGTCGAACACGCCCACCCCTTTAATTCCGCCCACCCACAACCACTAATGTCTCATAGTATGATTATGTCTCTCACACATATGCCTAAGGTTAACTCGAGTTCCGGAACCATATGAATGCATACAATGGGATCCCAATAGAGCACCTTTTGTTTTGAGATTTTGCTCTCTCTCTCTCTCACACACACACACACACACACGTGCGCGCGCACGCGCAGACATTGCTTCCCACTTCATTTTTTCCGGCACTTGCATGCACACCGTTTGTTTATCTCCGTGATGCTTTAAGTATGCCTCGCACACATGCCATCTACCTATCCCTTAATATAGATATGTGTCACACAAACTCCTTCTCCCTACTAGCAAGATGCCCATGCGTTGCACAGAACATCAAGATGCATTTGTATGAGTAGTTTATCTTGTGGGAGAAAAGGATGAACGAGGGAATGCCATATTTGCCAATGTGGAGAGGGGTGTGGGTATCTTTTTGTAAAATTGCCATAGTTTCTTTCCTATCCGTCGGATATTAATCGGATGGCCTATATTGCAGGATGGCAGGCACACCATCATCACCAACTCTTTTTTTTGTAAGAGTAGAGATATGTAAGTCACTGCCCCCCCACCCACACACACACACACTTCCCGACACCGAAGGAGTAGGGTGACACCTCGATCTTGATACTAATCTGTCAACTGGCTTCTCTCTCAAACACACACACACACACTACCCAACAGTGAAGGAGTAGGGTGGCACCTCGATCTTGATAGTAATCTATCTACTCCTCTTTCAAACGCACACACACATACACACACGCACTGCTAGTTGTGCCTCTGTTCCTACCACGCACACTCTTGATACGTCTTTCTCTCCCTCCCCCTCCCCACCCCCACCCCAACAATGACAGCAGAAGGGTGACAACTCGATCTGATCTTAATCTATCAATTGGTTTCTCTCTCAAACATTGTGTCTTTGTGCCTCGCTCAGACACACTCGATACGTCTTTTTCTTCGTAGCCCCCTTGATATGTAGACTTCTCGCGCGCACACAGCTGTAGTGACGATGACGCTGAACCCAGTGTGCCTTGTTTTTACCGGCCTCATGTGATAGTTTTCACTCTGTTTTCTTTTAGTTAACAAGGCAACCTTTTCTTTGTTACTACTAGTGAATCTGAAATCATTCGGGGAAGACATAAAATATATCACTTCAACTCAATTATCGCAGTAACTATTTTAAAAGAAACTAGATAGATGCTCGTGCGTTGCACGGAACATCAAGATGCATTTGTATGAGTAGTTTATCTTGTGAGAGAAAAGGATGAACGAGGGAAGGCCTTATTTGCAAACGTGGAGAGGGTTGTGGGTATCTTTTTGCAAAATTGCCATAGTTTCCTTCCTATTCGTTAGATATAAATCCGACGGCCTATATTGCAGGATGCCACGCACACCATCATCACCAACTCTGTTTTCTACTCCCTCCGTTCCTAAATATTTGTCTTTTTAGAGATTTCAACAAGTGACTACATACGAAGCAAAATGAGTGAATCTACACTCTAAAATATGTCTACATACACATCCGTATGTGGTAGTCCATTTGAAACCTGAAAAAGACAAGTATTTAGGAACGGAGGGAGTATAAGAGTAGACATGGAGATATATATCCAGCATGGTCCACAACAAAAATGTGCTGGACTGGTTAGCGTCGGATGCTCGCAACGCGATGACCTGAGTTCAAATTATGTCTTTAACTTTAGATTTTTATACTATATATTACTTATTTAATATATACTTCTTTCGCTACTATACTGGCAGTGGAACCCACGGAGTACTTAGAATACAAGATTAAGGATGAACTTGTTTCTTTTAAACTTTCTGTACGAAGTTGTAGCCACCCTGCAAGTCACGTGTACACTGTACATGCAATTAACTTTTTATAGAGGGAGAATCATACACGCAACTAACTCAAATGGATTGGATGTGACTCTATTATTTCTAGCATAAGAGCATCTCCAACGGCAGCCGGCAAATTTCCTCCAGCTTCCTTCCACGGAGGACGACATCAAACGCCAGCGGCATACATTTTCACAACTCTACCCAACCAGATGAAATTCGTGCAAACACGGACTGATTTCATATAAGCATGAAGGATTTCGTATAAAAAAGCCAGATCTTCATATAAACATGATAGATTTTGTTACATTTACATGAACTAAGTGGTGCTAATCCGGCTCTCTTGGTATAATTAATACTCCCTCCGTCCGGAAATACTTCTCCTAGATGTATGTATCTAGACTTCTTTTAGTTATGGATACATCCAATTTATCCATTCTTAGAACAAATATTTCCCGCCAGCCGGAGAGGGAGTACCTACTCTAAATGGTCGCCCGCGGATCCCTTTGTCTTCCTCATGTCCGGCAGACACTTGCGGGGTCGACTAAGGTCCTCAGAAGAGGCGAAGCAGCAAAGAAACCACCTGAATGCGCAGTCATCGCCTCGGCGGTGGCCTCCATATGACCCAAGTGGCAGCGGCCTCCCATGTTCTACTTCTCCTCGATGATGGCGGCGGACACAGAGAAGCTAGCCACCGACTCATCGCTCTCCACGCACCCGGCTTCTGTCTCTGCCTGCATGGCGCTGCCGCACGCACGGGAGGCACGCCCACAGACACAGGAGGCGCTGCCACTGCAGACACTGGTGGCGCGATACGACGCGACAGTGATGACGCCCGTACCGGCGTGGTCGACGCCGTGCCGGCGTGGAGCAACTTGCCACTACTCATCGAGCTGAACTGGAGTGGCGAGTTGCTGAACCACACGCCGGCTTGGGGCGGCAACTAGCTCCGTCGTGCCAAGCGAGGTTGGTGAATCACCGAGCGGCCTCGCCCGTATCCGGAAGGCTCGGCGGGCCACCCAGCCGGGTAGTATGCCGAAGAACGGCTCCTCGGAAGCCATCGGAAGAGTGGAGACAGTGGTGAAGGAGGAGATGGGGGAGCGGCGGAGGTGTGCGATTCTTGCTCGCTGTCTGTCTGGCCTCGTTTAAATAGAGGGTGGACGGTAGGAGCTTGGCAGGCGTCTGCCCTCATTTAAACTGAGGGTGGACAGGAGGAGCTCGGTCGGTGTTGCATTTAATTCCGGCCCGCTCATGAGCAGACGTGTGGCCGGAGTAGGTTTCTCGGTTTGCATGCTGGTTTGACGGAGGGGTTTGATGGCGGCGAGGAGGTGTATTCAGCCGAGCGTGCAGTGGGCGACGCAGTACTATTTGATTTGACAACGGGCGGTGCAGTTCCTGATATGGCTTTAATGCAGACGAGGGAGGGTGTAGTGGTTCCCGAAATGTTGGACGGCCAATTATGCATCCTCCTTCAATTAGCATCGTGAATGCAAGAGGGAAGTAATGGGAGGAGGACCGGGAAAAGAGGCTGCACGATGTGAATGCAACGCAATTTGCACTCATATGAAGGCGCCCCTCCATTCCAATGCATCTACCACATCGTATGCACCAAAGCATTTGCCTAAGCACCTACACCAAGCGCAAAAGTGCTCCCTCCAGACCCATGGCGGCGATGCGCACGAGCCACCAGCGGCTGTGCCAGATGGTCCATGACGCCGGCCTGCGGCATGGCGTCAAGGATCGTCTTGAGACGGTGTTGGCGACCGGCTGGTGGATGGCGGCCGTTGACGCCAACTACGACTCTTAGTTGAACCAGATGATGGTTGCCACCACCAACAAGTTCACCGTCCTCAAGAAGCTTGCGGACGACATCGCCGTACTCCTCCAGCCCGCGCGCCCAGGCTCCTCATTGCCTGCCACCCTAATCGGCCTCCATGGCTGGAACCTCTTTCAAGCACTGGTGGCCCTGCGACTGCCCGCCGATGCAACAAAGAATGTCCACCTGGAGGTCACGCTCGCCGCGAGGCGCCTCGCCCTGCAAGAATTCCTCGACCTACACATCCACGTGTATGAGCAAATCATGTACATAGGTATCTACAAGGCCAGTGAGGACACTACGACGTTGGCCTTCCTCAACCAGCTGGAAGCCTTGGATGCCTTTGCTGAGAAGCACCTTGACCTCGCCACAAAAGTCGCCGCTCCTTACCCACCGGTCGGTGGCCCGGCGCACTAAGTTGAGGAGGAGGAGGTCGTATGTTGATGGATGCATCTTTCTTCTTGCATCCTGTAACCACCACTGCGATCGCATCATCGTGGCCTTAATTCTTATTGTGCTATTGCATTCTCGTTCCAGTCAATACCGACATGTGCGATCCCTTTGCTTAATTATATGCATCACTGTAACTAGTACTCCATCCTTCAATTTATAACTTGTGCTTACCTTTTCCATCAACTTCGTGCACCGCACGGGCATCTTGCCAGAAACACTAGAACATGTCGGACCGCATGTCATCAAACCGACAATGCACCAACCTAGCTACTACGTACCCTGCTTATCTGGTGGAAATAGCCCCACCCTAGCGTTTCCAATAGTTATTTCTATCTATCGATCGTGCCAAGGAGCAGAACCAAATGTTACAATTTATGCATGTTTCTCTACTCCTACTCCTATAAAAGACTCAGTTGGTGATGGTGGTGTGTCTGCATCTAACGACCGTGAGATAAGTTGTGGCATTTTTGCAACAAATAGCCCACTTCTCTGCCGCAATTTGCAAAAAACCCGTTATTATCTTGAAACCAACCACATCCCTCCCCCACCTCATCAAAACAGCCTAAGAAATATATTTTGAGTGAAACATAATATATTAGGAGTGTATCAGAACAAGAGTGATTTGTTTCAAGTTTGTGAACAATTACTACTATTCTACTACTTTGGATCCATCGCAACGCACGGGCACATTGCTAGTAAAAGGAAAAGGCCTGCCGCGTTCGCGTCGCACCCCCACACTCCCAGGAATCGAGAGTACTCCATTGCCCGTCTGGCACGCCACATAGCTAGGGAAGGCGTGTTGCCCAGCATTTTCACTTTCATGTGGGACCGCTGTTGAGCAAACTGACTATTGGCAAACCGCACCCCGCCCGCCGCCGGGTTGGAAAACGGAAACGAGGGGAGGATCTAGCTATAGCACGGAAGCCAAGAAATTTGGTGTCAGATGGGGCTCGTTGATAGAGTAGGAGCATTCTATACTACTACTCCTACTAGTACGAAGTTTGTACTACAACTAGTACTACCACTATACAACTAGGTACATGCACGGCACATCATCATAGGAACAAAAAACGGGAAGATCATGTTTTGGGTGATTTATCTTTTTTTCAGTCAACATAGTATGAATAATATGATGTGGGGGGCACCCATGAAGCTTATGTGGCTTGGTTGCATGGCTACGAAAGGTTAGAGAAAAATAAATAGATAATGTGTATAGAGTGCACTCCACTAAATAGATATACTTTGGATCCATTGCAACGCACGGGCCGGCACATCTATACCCCTATATAGTGTGTGAATAACTTTGAAAGTTGGTCGTTGGATGAAGCCAATCCGACGGTACAAAGATGGCAAATCCGAGCACTACCGGTCGTTGGATATCATCTACATTCCACCAGATTCTGCCACATGTAGAATCTAGAAGACTCCATGGTTGAACTTAAGCATAATGCACAAACCTCAAAACACAAGCACTTCTCCTTTGTTCTAGAATCTTCCATATCTTAATTGCCCAATTTTGTTTTTCAAAATGAATTGTCACTATTTGTTTTTACTTTATGCTTTACAATGCACAATTCCATGAATCTTAAAATAGATTTTTTTTATAAAACTAAGTGATTTTGAACTAGATGAACTATAAGAATTAAACGAACATCTACATCATGCATATATGACTCAAAGCTTACATGCTATAGTGTGTTATTTATTCATAATTTGGTTACCAAATCTCATGCGTGCAATGCACGCGTACCTTACTAGTTCGTAGTAGTAAGAAACAAATTCCGGGTTTGGCACGAGCTCGTATTGCGGAAGCACCACAAGGCCTGCCGCAGGAGTTACATTTCTCTCTCGGGGCCCATGGGACCGAGCTTCAGTGGCTTAGTGCACCGGCCTATGAGTCAATGACATGCGGACCTTAAATGCGGCTGGCCCACATGTCATTCTCATGGTGGTGGCGTGGTTCGCGACTCACTCGTTTGAGATGAACCGGCCGGTGGTGGCGTGGTCGTGGCGAGGGTGCCACAGCTGGGCGTCGGGGCGTTACGAGGCGTAGATGGCCACACCGGTGGGTACTACCTGTAGTACAGAAGTACTCTAGCCGAGGATTGATGCCCGGGACAAAATGTGTCACTGCCGCTGGATGAAAATTCGATGGTGCGGGAGTACGGATCGGAGCACTGGAGCGGAGCTGGCAAACCGCGTCCAATCGGGTGTGGATGTGGTAGAAAGTTGATGGTCACTGCAGTTCAGCTGGCCTGCATGTCATGCACACAAAGGCATAGGAGCGGTGGGGCCGAAAGGGATGAGGCGCACGTCGGGGGACATCGTGTCGTGGTTGGAGCGGCGTCGTGGGAATCGCGTGTGGGTGTGGCAGTGGTAGAAACAAGAAACGTGATGGTCGTCGTGGTTCAACTTCCATGGGCAAGTTGTCATGTCTGCTGACACATGCATTACATATCGCTCACTGCAAGGAGCAGTAGTAGAGAAAACTTGTTCCAAAGATACCATTTTTCCGATAAAATTCTTGAGATATCATTAGTTTTTACACATGGGATTACTCCTGCAAGGGTCAATCACAACAGGTGTTTTGTAAAAAATGCATCTTGATGTTCCCTGCAATGCACGGGCATCTTGCTAGTTATAGAAGAAGCCCACACGGGCATCTTGCCGCAGGATGTGCCACCGACCCAAACTCAATTTTTTTTCGATGCTTAGGTGCACCGGATGCCGTGCCACGCTACAAAATGTGAAGAAAAAAGAGCTCCAATTTTTTTAAAACCTGTGATCTTCAAACCGGCCACACCCGTCCCTCACCTCATCAAAACAGCCCGAGGAATATATTTTGAGTGAAGCATGATTTTTTACTGATATATGTATATCAAAACTAGAGTGTTTATATTTCAAGCCCGTGAACAAGTATTACTCTACTACTTTGGATCCATTGCAACGCACGGGCCAGCACATTGGTAGTAGTAGTCTCTATCTCGATCTCTACTCTACTCTTATAAAAAAAGAGTTGTTGTTGATGGTGTGCCTGCCATCCTGCAGTATAGGCCGTCCGATTTATATCTGATGGATAGGAAGGAAACTATGGCAATTTTGCAAAAACAATACCCACACTCCTCTCCACATTTGCAAATAAGGCCTTCCCTCGTTCATCCTTTTCTCCCACAAGATAAACTACTCATACAAATGCATCTTGATGTTCCATGCAACGCACGGGCATCTTGCTAGTCTACTACTCTCTTATATCTATCTACTCTTATAAAAAGCAGAGTTGGCGATGATGGTCTGCCTGCCATCCTGCAATATAGGCCGTCCGATCTATATGTTACGGATAGGAAGGAAACTATGACAATTTACCCGCACTCGTCTCCACATTTGCAGATAAGGCCTTCCCTCGTTCATCCTTTTCTCCCACAAGATTTTGATGTTCCGTGCAACGCACGGGCATCTTGCTAGTCTTATAAAAAAACAAAGTTGGTGATGATGGTGTGCCTGCCATCCTGCAATATAGGCCGTCCGATTTATATCTGACGGATAGGAAGAAAACTATGGTAGTTTTGCAAAAAGATACCTACACCCCTCTCCACAATTGCAAATACCTTCCCTCATTCATCCTTTTCTCTCACAAGATAAACTACTCATACAAATGCATCTTGATGTTCCGTGCAACGCACGAGGATGTTTCCTTGGGGGTCTCTCCAGCGCGGCGTGGTCATAGTTGCAAGTTGACGCCCCTTGAGATGCCGACATTGAGGGGCACTCAAATTTTGTCCGATGAGCAGGTAAGATGAGTTTGATCACGTAGTAAATGCATTCTAAAGAATACTTCCGTGTCCATTTCCAAATTCCCCCCTACCCACTGTTTCACATGTTAGGCTCGGTGCGAGTGGAGATTGGCTTGCATATGTACGGGAGGGTACCAACATCAATTTGCACAACATTTACAACGGTGACACCGTTCCCGTAGAACCTTTGTCCAACATTGGGATCAACCATGCAATGTGCCACCGCCTGAATTGTTACAATGGAACCACGGTGAGATTCAATAAGATAGCACGAACCTTGCACATGGCGGTCAAAGGTGGACCATGATGTCTGCGGCCGATTTGTTGCCGTACGAGTACGAAGACGTTGTGCTCCTTTCTAACCACATCTTCGCGGTGACAAACCAGGGGACTTGTTTCGTATGGGACACATCCTATGGTATACTCCCTCTCTCCCAGTTTATTTGTTTTGAATTTTTTCGTTTTATAAGTTTCAAATTCAAATTTATAGCTCCCCATCACATGTTGAGATTACAATGTCCATTAAATCGTTGCGTGCATGTATAGTAAAGAAACAAATCTCAAGTTTGGCACGAGTTCGTGCAGCGGTAGCACCACAAGGCCTGGCGCAGGAGTTACATTTCCCTCTCAGGGCCCTCGGGACTGAGCTTCAGCGCCTTTCTACACCTGCCTTTGAGTCAATAACATGTGGACCCGATAGGTGGCTGGTCCACATGTAATGCTCCTGAAGGCAAAGGGGCAGTGGGGCCGAGAGGGGTGAGCCGCATGTCGGGGGACGTGTGCTGTCATGGGTTCGAGCGGCGTCATCGTAATCATGTGTGGCTGTGGTAGAAACTTGATGCTCGCCGCATTTCAGGTGGCCCACATGTCATGCACACAAAGGCAGAGGGGCGGTGCGGCCGAGAGGGGTGAGGCGCACGTCGGGGGACGTGGTGCCGTGGGTTGGAGCGGCGTCGTGGGAATCGCGAGTGGCAGTGGGTGAAACGTGATGGTCGCCGTAGTTAAACTTCCATGGACAAGCTGTCATGTCTACGGACACATGCATTGCATACCGCTCACTGGAAGGAGTAGTAGAGAAAGCTAGGCGGATAATTAGTTCCTTATAGTCAAGCGGACCCACGCTACTACTTGTTCCAAAGACATGCACACCATCGAAATAGTCCATCTATATCAATATACACAGACAGGGAATAATTTTTTTACAAGAGAGGAAATAGTTCATCCATCCATAATGCCCTGCTGCTGGTGTAGCTTCTTCTTCTTCTTCTTCTTGTTCTCATTTTCTGTGGGAGACGGCTTCACAACAAGCTCTCTAGACCTTGCAGCTATCTTGAAACTCACACAGGCATCGAGGGCAGCATATTTTATCTGCTCATACATCAAGGGATAATTCTCCTATCCAGACGACCTTAATGTCAGCGTCTCGTCACCCTTCTGAAGAATTTTTCCGAGCACAAAATTTTCTACGTAGAATAGGGATGGTGTCGGTTTATCACAATCTTCTATAGGAATTTTTATTTTGGTTTGTACGTCAGCGATACTTTTCAAATCAAGGTTGTACGGCTCCAACTTTTGTTTGTCCCCTGCGATGGCTGCCCCACAGAAGTATATGTCCTCCCGAGACAAGAAATCGTGAAGCTCACCTGGTATGGAGGGTGCGTGTATGATGTGGTACACAAAAACATCATCTTCGAGGCACAACTGAAGGACGGCGGCGCGTTGGATCTTCCTAGTGGCACCCTCCGTGTACTCTGCATCGAGACCGATGACCTTCATCTCCAACTTTTGGAGGGTGTTGGATACATTGTTGATCCACTTCCGAACAACCCTTGGGTGGTTGGTGACTGTGAAAACTATGCTCAACGAGCCTTCGACGAGGACATGTTGGACGCTAAAAACTTGCGTCTGGATCTCTTTCGCCATTTGGAACCACTGGACCGGAGGGCTGTGGTTTGTAGAATTAGGATTAGATGGCTAGTCTAACTGAAGAAGATGATTATTTAAAGGGGCTTCAGAATTACTCCAGGAGGATGTGAAGAGGTTAAAACAATGGGAATGCAGTGTGGTTTGGATGCAAATGAAGATGAAGGAGTAGTGAAGAAGCCGAGGAAAATCAGTTCCTGATGGAGAACTAAATGGGAGAAGTGGCCTGCAGGCAGTTGATTAGACGGCTAGGTAGACTAAACGAAAAGGCTATGCGGGTAGACTGAGGAGTGGTACCTTTCCCTTTACGTGCCCATCCTTCTAGCGCGACATGTGCCACTCGTAGTTCAGGTCACTCTTTTGAATCACCGTGGCGAGACATTTTATGATTCCTTTTTATTTCTACACCCCTCCTAACAGGTGGGACCTATGCAAACGGATAAAAAATGTGTCGTAGCTAGTTCGGATGGATATTGGTGCGTGCGTGGGAGACACAACATTCTCTAGTTAAGGAATATGCGGTTATCCTCAAAAAGAAAAGGCCTTCTTCGCGCTATCGCATGCACGAGAATTTGGTTCTGCTCGCAATATGGATGATACCTGGAGGATGAAGTGAACCCAGAAGCATGCTAGCACGGGAGACCTATTTTTGCTATACAATACTACTCATGTTCCTACTACTCACTGGTGCGCCTCGGTCCTAAACAAACGGTTTTTACCCCTTTCCGCAATGGAATTTGGAACCGTCGCCAAGTGAGTGTGTGCGATAGGGTGTGTCGGTTCAATATCCGACGTATCTCGTAGTAGAGGTCCTAAGCTAGGCGTCTTGGAGCGATGGTAACATGGACACGGGGTTTTACCCAGCTTCGGGCTCTCTTGATGAGATAATACCATACATGCTGCTTTTGCTTGTATTCATATGGGTGTAGTACAGAGTACGCGTATCTACCACGAGATTGTAGTAATGAATGAGATTGTCTATTGACTAGCCTGGCCCCGGTTTATATAAGACACCGGAGGCCTAGGGTTTAAGAGAGTCCTTGTCTTGGGCGCCAAGTCTTGTGGAGTCTTCCATGTATGCGGCAGGGGTTGTCCGTACTGGCCCATGAGTATACGGCCATGGGGGTCCTCGGCCCAATCCAACTGATCGGGAGACGACGTGGTGAGTACCCCTAGTCCAGGACACCGTCAGTAGCCCCCTGAACCGCTCTTCAAGTTGGGGACGCTCCTCGATTCTTCCGAACTGTTCTTCACCTTTGGTCGTTGGTCTTGAAAACTGGTTCAACAAATCTTCTCGTCTTTGATCTTGAGGATCGCCGAGGTGACTCCGAAGAGTTTACATGTCGGGTATCCGAGGAGCCCCTTTAAGTTTCCGGCCTTTATCAATGCCTTGTTATTTTTATGCCATACCTCAGGTTTGAAGTTGTTCCCGAGCGGCAACGTCCTCTTGTGTCCGAGCTCCAATGCCGGACTGCATTCGAGGTATCTTCAGCAACCGAGCACCAAAGCCGGACCGCTTCGGAGCTCCAAGGTCGAATGTATCCGAGCTCCAATGCCGGACCATGTCCAATCTCCAACACTGGACTATGTCCAAGCTCCAACGCCGGACTGTATCCGAGCTCCAACACCGGACTATGTCCAAGCTCCAACGCCGGGCTATATTCGAGGTGTCATAGATCACCTTGGATCAAATAAGTTGAAGGAGTTTAGCCGAGCTTAATGTCGGAAATGCCCTCTACGGAGCCAGCCACTAGCGTCCGAGCTTTATGCCGGACTGCTTCTGGGGTGTCTATTGTGGTCGAGCACCAACGCCGGACTGTATCCGAGGTGGTGCACCACCTCGACCATGGGCTGATTTTTATGAATTTAAATCCGAATTGTGCAATGTAATCTCTGCCGAGATGTATAGCCAATAACCCTCAAGGTGCGTGTTGGCCTAATATCCGGGATGCACCTGAAGGAAAAAAACAAACCGCTGACCCTAGTAGCCCCTGAGACACAGGTCAATTCATAAAATCAGCCTGAGGATCAATCCCCAGCTCGGCAGCATACTTAGGAATAGAAACACGGTGTGCAAAGTCCTCGAGACTCAGGTTGGGTGCGGCCGACCAACCTGAGGATAATAATCTCCTCGAAAACTATATTGCGCTTTAAATTTTCTGCATTGGATTGCCAATGCAGTAGTCCCCGAGACACTGGTCGGGTGGCAACACCAGATCAGGGGATCGATGTGCCCTTTTAATATTTGTAAATAATAAGCCCGAAGCCTAGTAGCCCCCGAGCCTTAATGCGGGCACGGGAGGCCGAATTAAGGATCTATATCCATAGTAAAATCACAAATTATGTGTAATGACTCTATGTATCCAAGTACTTTACATCATTAATGCTCGGATCCGCATTGTACAAAACTTTGTTGACCGACCATCGGCTTCAACCTCCTCGGCTGCTTGTTTGTCCTACTTTATAAAGCCTTTATGAGGGCAAAGATTTACGGCAAACAAGGCAATCCGGCCATACGGTTTTATAAACAAAGATACGCAGGGAGACATGTTATATTATTGTTTAACATAAGAAACGTCATCCAAAGAAAATAGTCCCGTTATCCGTTCCTTTCTTTGGGTTGTCATGCCAAGCATGATCATGAAACCTCAGCTCCGATCAACGTGGGAGGAAAATATTGAGGATTTAGTTCGGGGAAAGTTTCCAAACTCTGTGGTCTAAATGAACCCAAATTTTCACTTCCGTTGTGACCGTTTATAATCTGAAAGTGACCCATCATCGGCTTCTACCCCCTTGTAGATACTACGCAGGGTGTTTCCGAAATAACAAAACAACCCTTAGCCGACATCTCGGTGCCCGAAGGCGGTTGTGTTGGCGGAAGCGAGGCAATCAGATATGCAGGCTTTATAACTTTCACTTAGTCATAGGAGCTTAAAGTTGGGAGGCCAGCAAGTAGCCCCCCGGTTAGTGTTCGGCGACAGCCGAGGTCAAGCCGTGAACACTTCGGCCAATGTTATGAACGGCCCGTCATTTAATATAGTCATCGGACCGCTGACCAGTTTACGCTTATTGTGACAGTCAGTTTTCGGCTTTCTCCACTGCGGTGCTTAACCATGCGAGCTGGAAGCACAATCGCAGTGGTTCTCCCTTTGAACACCTAGCCGAACAAAGCGGAACATAGGAGGCAAGCACAGGAGCCGGGCAACCCAACTATTGACCGAAGACACAATTCAAAACTGATGCATATATAGCAATATCCGAGAATTTTTGCCGAATCTCTAAAGGTGTCCGGCGTTGCACTGCGAGACTTATGCGGAAAACACACAAATAGTTGAAAAAGTGTCGTAGGATTGGAAAACCAAAAAACGTCAGGAAAAACTCGACGTCCGAACTAGATCAAGTGTTCGGTGCCAATCCGAAAATTGGTCTTAGAAAAAAGTGCATATGTCGTGTTTTATTATGACACATCCTATCTCAAGACTTCAAGCGGGTCAGCCTACGGCTTCAACCTCCTGTCACTAAGGCGGGGTACTTCTCATTAGGCCAATTTAGCAAACTAAACTCTAGCGGCTTTGAGAGAGAAATTAGGCTCCCCGACTATTGACCACACACTCGTGTCGAAAAAGGAGTGATAGAAAAAGACTTTGCAACGACTAGGAAGAAATCATTTATTATAAAATGGCTCATATAAATTTAAGAGCCCCCAAGTGACTTGGGTAGAAGAATTTTTATTTATAATGATCGTATGTACCGAAGTACTTGTATCATATCTGTGTTCACCCGAACTTTAAACGCGTCTTAACCGACCATCGGCTTCTCCCTCTTCAGTCAAGGACCGAAAAGTGTTATGTACTCCACCCGTCGAGAATATCAATGGTGTTTCCGATAACCAGGCAATCAGGCCATAAGGCTGTAACAGACAAAGCGCGCTCAGGGAACTTATGCTATATTACTGACAAAGTGTAAGAAGCATCTTCGAAGAAAATAGTACCCCCACCGATACCTTTCTTCGGTGCTCATTGTTACTATGAGACTTGTGCAATAGATTTTTTGTACTCATGAGTTCCGTTGTGTGCCGACCATAATTGAAAAAATAAGAGCACTAGCTTTCGGCTTCACCCAGTCTGAGGTCCGGCTCGGATGATCCGATCATGACAATCACAGAGGTGCTCCCTTTACACCCTAGCCGAACAATCGGGAACGTAGGGGTAAACACAGGAGCGAGGCAAACCAGCTTGCAAATCGCTTAAGTCAACATGGTGCATATTGTGGCGTAATACACGAACAAGGAACGAAGCCGTACAAGTATAATCATTTGCAAGAGAAAAGGCTTCATAAAGGAAGCCCCCAATTAAACGGGGTATTTGAATTTGTGTGCCACAAGCAAGGTTTTGACCTGGAAGTTTTCACAAACAACTTTTGCCAAAAAGGTATAATACTTGGTCGAATCGGACAAAATTTTAAAACTGGTAGTTTTTGAGCATGAAAGCGACTTAGCTGGTTAATGTGTTCGGCATCGATGACGCAGTCCGAGCTTGGTGCGGGACAAGGTCTCAGCCCCCAAGCCCAATCTGGCCGAGCGAAGAGCTCGGCACTTCGAAGAGGTGAAGCCTCCAAGCCTGATGTGGCCGAGCGAAGAGCTCGGCACTCCGAAGAGGTGAAGCCCCCAGTCTAGCCGAGGTGATGGAGCAGGTCGGCGGGTGACACAGGGGTCTCTGGCTGAGTAGCTAGGTTGACGAAGCGACAACGCGGGGTTGCCAACAAAGGGCAGCGCGCCAAGGTGACAACACAATTTGGTCGACGGAGGCGACAGCGCGGCTCAGTCTAAGTCGATTGGCTGCACAGATAAAATAGTGCGAACCAAAAGTAATGACAGATAATAATGTATATAAAAAAATCTTCTACTTAATTGTTATAAGTGAAGTAAAAAATAAAAGGAATATGGACGGAGCGCCGAGGTTGCGGCGGAGCGGAGATGTCGATGCAGGGCGGTCATCCGCGGGGCGACGGCATCAAGCGGATGATATTGTGACCTAGTTAGTCGCGAAACTTCAAGCCGCCAGCAGACGATGCTGACCTAGGGTGGTAACGGCGAGGCCAGGTTGTACGCGATAGTGACCAACCTGTGGAAAAACATAGGCGACCGAAGTAATAAATTCTAAAAATTGTTCGGACAACATTAATACTAGGAAAATATCACCTGGATGTTTAACGTGAGGATAACATGGACAAGACAAAGCCCCCTTTTTTCTTAATCATCCTCGATTTAAGTGCCACAACTAGCAGCTCTGGTTAATTGCTCCACGATTTAGAAAGATAGAAAAAGCATTAAGGAAACGTGGGCCATCTAGCTGCTGGATTTATGAAGAAAAAGACAAGAAATCTTCACTGGATTCGCGCCGCTTTGAGCTAGATTATTCTCCGCTTCGAGTAGCACTAGTTGCCGTGTCTACTAGCCTTTTGCTAGTTGTTCGTACAGACAGATCATGGTCTGCCGAACTTTCCGTGGTACGCCGAACCAACGGAGCTCGATCGCCGGGCACGGCCACTGCCGCAAAATCTCTTCTTAATCTTGATCTGATACTGCAGCCATAGTACGAAATCCACAGTAATAACTTCAAAGAAATTAACTACTGCAAGATAATCTAATTGAAAAAATAGCACCTGATCGGGTGTTGGTTGAAGATCTAATCGCGCCATGATGACACCTTAGCAGGCTCCCAATGAAAGAACCAATGTCAGTTCAATATCCGGCGTATCTCGTAGTAGGGGTCCTAAGCTAGGCGTCTTGGAGCGATGGTTACATGGACATGGGGTTGCCGTACGAGTACGAAGATGTTGTGCTCCTTTCTAACCGCATCTTCGCGGTGACAAACCAGGGGAATTCTTTCGTATGGGACACATCCTATGGTATACTCCCTCTCTCCCAGTTTATTTGTTTTGAATTTTTTCGTTTTATAAGTTTCAAATTCAAATTTATAGCTCCCCATCACATGTTGAGATTACAATGTCCATTAAATCGTTGCGTGCATGTATAGTAAAGAAACAAATCTCGAGTTTGGCACGAGTTCGTGCAGCGGTAGCACCACAAGGCCTGGCGCAGGAGTTACATTTCCCTCTCGGGGCACTCGGGACTGAGCTTCAGCGCCTTTCTACACCTGCCATTGAGTCAATAACATGTGGACCCGATAGGTGGCTGGTCCACATGTAATGCTCCCGAAGGCAAAGGGGCAGTGGGGCCGAGAGGGGTGAGCCGCATGTCGGGGGACATGTGGTGTCATGGGTTCGAGCGGCGTCATCGTAATCGTGTGTGGCTGTGGTAGAAACTTGAAGCTCGCCGCATTTCAGGTGGCCCACATGTCATGCACACAAAGGAAGAGGGGCGGTGCGGCCGAGAGGGGTGAGGCGCGCGTCGGGGGACGTGGTGCCGTGGGTTGGAGCGGCGTCGTGGGAATCGCGAGTGGCAGTGGGTGAAACGTGATGGTCGCCGTAGTTAAACTTCCATGGACAAGCTGTCATGTCTACGGACACATGCATTGCATACCGATCACTGGAAGGAGTAGTAGAGAAAGCTAGGCGGATAATTAGTTCCTTATAGTCAAGTGGACCCACGCTACTACTTGTTCCAAAGACATGCACACCATCGAAATAGTCCATCTATATCAATATACACAGACAGGGAATAAATTTTTTACAAGAGAGGAAATAGTTCATCCATCCATAATGCCCTGCTGCTGGTGTAGCTTCTTCTTCTTCTTCTTCTTGTTCTCATTTTCTGTGGGAGACGGCTTCACAACAAGCTCTCTAGACCTTGCAGCTATCTTGAAACTCACACAGGCATCGAGGGCAGCATATTTTATCTGCTCATACATCAAGGGATAATTCTGCTATCCAGACGACCTTAATGTCAGCGTCTCGTCACCCTTCTGAAGAATTTTTCCGAGCACAAAATTTTCTACGTAGAATAGGGATGGTGTCGGTTTATCACAATCTTCTATAGGAATTTTTATTTTGGTTTGTACGTCAGCGATACTTTTCAAATCAAGGTTGTACGGCTCCAACTTTTGTTTGTCCCCTGCGATGGCTGCCCCACAGAAGTATATGTCCTCCCGAGACAAGAAATCGTGAAGCTCACCTGGTATGGAGGGTGCGTGTATGATGTGGTACACAAAAACATCATCTTCGAGGCACAACTAAAGGACGGCAGCGCGTTGGATCTTGCTAGTGGCACGCTCCGTGTACTCTGCATCGAGACCGATGACCTTCATCTCCAACTTTTGGAGGGAGTTGGATACATTGTTGATCCACTTCCGAACAACCCTTGGGTGGTCGGTGACTGTGAAAACTATGCTCAACGAGCCTTCGACGAGGACATGTTGGACGCTAAAAACTTGCGTCTGGATCTCTTTCGCCATTTGGAACCACTGGACCGGAGGGCTATGGTTTGTAGAATTAGGATTAGATGGCTAGTCTAACTGTAGAAGATGATTATTTAAAGGGGCTTCAGAATTACTCCAGGAGGATGTGAAGAGGTTAAAACAATGGGAATGCTGTGTGGTTTGGATGCAAATGAAGATGAAGGAGTAGTGAAGAAGCCGAGGAAAATCAGTTCCTGATGGAGAACTAAATGGGAGAAGTGGCCTGCAGGCAGTTGATTAGACGGCTAGGTAGACTAAACGAAAAGGCTATGCGGGTAGACTGAGGAGTGGTACCTTTCCCTTTACGTGCCCATCCTTCTAGCGCTACATGTGCCACTCGCTAGTTGAGGTCACTCTTTTGAATCACCGCGGCGAGACATTTTATGATTCCTTTTTATTTCTACACCCCTCCTAACAGGTGGGACCTATGCAAACGGATAAAAAATGTGTCGTAGCTAGTTCGGATGGATATTGGTGCGTGCGTGGGAGACACAACATTCTCTAGTTAAGGAATATGCGGTTATCCTCAAAAAGAAAAGGCCTTCTTCGCGCTATCGCATGCACGAGAATTTGGTTCTGCTCACAATATGGATGATACCTGGAGGATGAAGTGAACCCAGAAGCATGCTAGCACGGGAGACCTATTTTCGCTATACAATACTACTCATGTTCCTACTACTCACTGGTGCGCCTCGGTCCTAAACAAACGGTTTTTACCCCTTTCCGCAATGGCATTTGGAACCGTCGCCAAGTGAGTGTGTGCGATAGGGTGTGTCGGTTCAATATCCGGCGTATCTCGTAGTAGGGGTCCTAAGCTAGGCGTCTTGGAGCGATGGTAACATGGACACGGGGTTTTACCCAGCTTCAGGCTCTCTTGATGAGATAATACCATACATGCTGCTTTTGATTGTATTCATATGGGTGTAGTACAGAGTACATGTATCTACCACGAGATTGTAGTAATGAATGAGATTGTCTATTGACCAGCCTGGCCCCGGTTTATATAAGACACCGGAGGCCTAGGGTTTAAGAGAGTCCTTGTCTTAGGCGCCAAGTCTTGTGGAGTCTTCCTTGTATGCGGCAGGGGTTGTCCATACTGGCCCATGAGTATACGGCCATGGGGGTCGTCGGCCCAATCCAATTGATCGGGAGACGACGTGGTGAGTACCCCCTAGTCCAGGACACCGTCAGTAGCCCCGTGAACCGCTCTTCAAGTTGGGGACGCTCCTCGATTCTTCCGAACTGTTCTTCACCTTCGGTCGTTGGTCTTGAAAACTGGTTCAACAAATCTTCTCGTCTTTGATCTTGAGGATCGCCGAGGTGACTCCAAAGAGTTTACATGTCGGGTATCCGAGGAGCCCCTTTAAGTTTCCGGCCTTTATCAATGCCTTGTTATTTTTATGCCATACCTCGGGTTTGAAGTTGTTCCCGAGCGGCAACGTCCTCTTGCGTCCGAGATCCAATGCCGGACTGCATTCGAGGTATCTTCAGCAGCCGAGCACCAAAGCCGGACCGCTTCCGAGCTCCAACGTCGGAATGTATCCGAGCTCCAACGCCGGACCATGGCCAAGCTCCAACGCTGGACTATGTCCAAGCTCCAACGCCGGACTGTATCCGAGCTCCAACACCGGACAATGTCCAAGCTCCAATGCCGGACTATGTCCAAGCTCCAACGCCGGGCTATATTCGAGGTGTCATAGATCACCTTGGATCAAATAAGTTGAAGGAGTTTAGCCGAGCTTAATGTCGGAACTGCCCTCTATGGAGCCAACCACTAGTGTCCGAGCTTTGTGCCGGACTGCTTCTGGGGTGTCTATTGTAGTCGAGCACCAACGCCGGACTGTATCTGAGGTGGTGCACCACCTCGACCATGGGCTGATTTTTATGAATTTAAATCCGAATTGTGCAATGTAATCTCTGCCGAGATGTATAGCCAATAACCCTCAAGGTGCGTGTTGGCCTAATATCCGGGATGCACCTGAAGGAAAAAACAAACCGCTGACCCTAGTAGCCCCTGAGACACAGGTCGATTCATAAAATCAGCCTGAGGATCAATCCCCAGCTCGGCAGCATACTTAGGAATAGAAACACGGTGTGCAAAGTCCTTGAGACTCAGGTTGGGTGCGGCCGACCAACCTGAGGATAATAATCTCCTCGAAAACTATATTGCGCTTTAAATTTTCTGCATTGGATTGCCAATGCAGTAGTCCCCGAGACACTGGTCGGGTGGCAACACCAGCTCAGGGGATCGATGTGCCCTTTTAATATTTGTAAATAATAAGCCCGAAGCCTAGTAGCCCCCGAGCCTTAATGCGGGCACGGGAGGCCGAATTAAGGATCGATATCCATAGTAAAATCACAAATTATGTGTAATGACTCTATGTATCCAAGTACTTTACATCATTAATGCTCGGATCCGCATTGTACAAAACTTTGTTCACCGACCATCGGCTTCACCTTCCTCGGCCAGCAGCCGAGGAGTGTTTGTCCTACTTTATAAAGCCTTTATGAGGGCAAAGATTTACGGCAAACAAGGCAATCCGGCCATACGGTTTTATAAACAAAGGTACGCAGGGAGACATGTTATATTATTGTTTAACATAAGAAACGTCATCCAAAGAAAATAGTCCCGTTATCCGTTCCTTTCTTTGGGTTGTCATGCCAAGCATGATCATGAAACCTCAGCTCCGATCAACGTGGGAGGAAAATATTGAGGATTTAGTTCGGGGAAAGCTTCCAAACTCTGTGGTCTAAATGAACCCAAATTTTCACTTCCGTTGTGACCGTTTATAATCTGAAAGTGACCCATCGTCGGCTTCTACCCCCTTGTAGATACTACGCAGGGTGTTTCCGAAATAACAAAACAACCCTTAGCCGACATCTCGGTGCCCGAATGCGGTTGTGTTGGCAGAAGCGAGGCAATCAGATATGCAGGCTTTATACCTTTCACTTAGTCATAGGAGCTTAAAGTTGGGAGGCCAGCAAGTAGCCCCCCGGTTAGTGTTCGGCGACAGCCGAGGTCAAGCCGTGAACACTTCGGCCAATGTTATGAACGGCCCGTCATTTAATATAGTCATCGGACCGCTGACCAGTTTAAGCTTATTGTGACAGTCAGTTTTCGGCTTTCTCCACTGCGGTGCTTAACCATGCGAGCTGGAAGCACAATCGCAGTGGTTCTCCCTTTGAACACCTAGCCGAACAAAGCGGAACATAGGAGGCAAGCACAGGAGCCGGGCAACCCAACTATGGACCGAAGACACAATTCAAAACTGATGCATATATAGCAATATCCGAGAAATTTTGCCAAATCTCTAAAGGTGTCCAGCGTTGCACTGCGAGACTTATGCGGAAAACACACAAATAGTTGAAAAAGTGTCGTAGGATTGGAAAACCAAAAAACGTCAGGAAAAACTCGACGTCCGAACTAGATCAAGTGTTCGGTGCCAATCCGAAAATTGGTCTTAGAAAAAAGTGCATATGTCGTGTTTTAATATGACACATCCTATCTCAAGACTTCAAGCGGGTCAGCCTACGGCTTCAACCTCCTGTCAGTAAGGCGGGGTACTTCTCATTAGGCCAATTTAGCAAACTAAACTCTAGCGGCTTTGAGAGAGAAATTAGGCTCCCCGACTATTGACCACACACTCGCGTCGAAAAAGGAGTGATAGAAAAAGACTTTGCAACGACTAGGAAGAAATCATTTATTATAAAATGGCTCATATAAATTTAAGAGCCCCCAAGTGACTTGGGTAGAAGAATTTTTATTTATAATGATCGTATGTACCGAAGTACTTGTATCATATCTGTGTTCACCCGAACTTTAAACGCGTCTTAACCGACCATCGGCTTCTCCCTCTTCAGTCAAGGACCGAAAAGTGCTATGTACTCCACCCGTCGAGAATATCAATGGTGTTTCCGATAACCAGGCAATCAGGCCATAAGGCAGTAACAGACAAAGCGCGCTCAGGGAACTTATGCTATATTACTGACAAAGTGTAAGAAGCATCTTCGAAGAAAATAGTACACCCACCGATATCTTTCTTCGGTGCTAATTGTTACTATGAGACTTGTGCAATAGATTTTTTGTACTCATGAGTTCCGTTGTATGCCGACCATAATTGAAAAAATAAGAGCGCTAGCTTTCGGCTTCACCCAGTCTGAGGTCCGGCTCGGATGATCCGATCGTGACAATCACAGAGGTGCTCCCTTTACTCCCTAGCCGAACAATCGGGAACGTAGGGGTAAACACAGGAGCGAGGCAAACCAGCTTGCAAATCGCTTAAGTCAACATGGTGCATATTGTGGCGTAATACACGAACAAGGAACGAAGCCGTACAAGTATAATCATTTGCAAGAGAAAAGGCTTCATACAGGAAGACCCCAATTAAACGGGGTATTTGAATTTGTGTGCCACAAGCAAGGTTTTGACCAGGAAGTTTTCACAAACAACTTTTGCCAAAAAGGTATAATACTTGGTCGAATCGGACAAAATTTTAAAACTGGTAGTTTTTGAGCATGAAAGCGACTTAGCTGGTTAATGTGTTCGGCATCGATGACGCGGTCCGAGCTTGGTGCGGGACAAGGTCTCAGCCCCCAAGCCCAATCTGGCCGAGCGAAGAGCTCGGCACTTCGAAGAGGTGAAGCCTCCAAGCCCGATGTGGCCGAGCGAAGAGCTCGGCACTCCGAAGAGGTGAAGCCCCCAGTCTAGCCGAGGTGATGGAGCAGGTCGGCGGGTGACACCGGGGTCTCCGGCTGAGTAGCTAGGTTGACGAAGCGACGACGTGGGGTTGCCAACAAAGGGCAGCGCGCCAAGGTGACAACACAATTTGGTCGACGGAGGCGACAGCGCGGCTCAGTCTAAGTCGATTGGCTGCACAGATAAAATAGTGCCAACCAAAAGTAATGACAGATAATAATGTATATAAAAAAATCTTCTACTTAATTGTTATAAGTGAAGTAAAAAATAAAAGGAATATGGACGGAGCGCCGAGGTTGCGGCGGAGCGGAGATGTCGATGCAGGGCGGTCATCCACGGGGCGACGACATCAAGCGGATGATATTGTGACCTAGTTAGTCGCGAAACTTCAAGCCGCCAGCAGACGATGTTGACCTAGGGCGGTAACGGCGAGGCCAGGTTGTACGCGATAGTGACCAACCTGTGGAAAAACATAGGCGACCGAAGTAATAAATTCTAAAAATTGTTCGTACAACATTAATACTAGGAAAATATCACCTGGATGTTTAACGTGAGGATAACATGGACAAGACAAAGCCCCTTTTTTCTTAATCATCCTCGATTTAAGTGCCACAACTAGCAGCTCTGGTTAATTGCTCCACGATTTAGAAAGGTAGAAAAAGCATTAAGGAAACATGGGCCATCGAGCTGCTGGATTTATGAAGAAAAAGACAAGAAATCTTCACTGGATTCACGCCGCTTTGAGCTGGATTATTCTCCGCTTCAAGTAGCACTAGTTGCCGTGTCTACTAGCCTTTTGCTAGTTGTTCGTACAGATCTATCATGGTTTGCCGAACTTTCCGTGGTACGCGGAACCAACGGAGCTCGATCGCCGGGCACGGCCACTGCCGCAAATATCTTCTTAATCTTGATCTGATACTGCGGCCATAGTACGAAATCCACAGTAATAACTTCAAAGAAATTAACTACTGCAAGATAATCTAATTGAAAAAATAGCACCTGATCGGGTGTTGGTTGAAGATCCCATCGCGCCATGATGACACCTTAGCAGGCTCCCAATGAAAGCACCAATGTCGGTTCAATATCTGGCGTATCTCGTAGTAGGGGTCCTAAGCTAGGCGTCTTGGAGCGATGGTAACATGGACATGGGGTTGCCGTACGAGTACGAAGATGTTGTGCTCCTTTCTAACCGCATCTTCGCGGTGACAAACCAGGAGACTTGTTTCGTATGGGACACATCCTATGGTATACTCCCTCTCTCCCAGTTTATTTGTTTTGAATTTTTTCGTTTTATAAGTTTCAAATTCAAATTTATAGCTCCCCATCACATGTTGAGATTACAATGTCCATTAAATCGTTGCGTGCATGTATAGTAAAGAAACAAATCTCGAGTTTAGCACGAGTTCGTGCAGCGGTAGCACCACAAGGTCTGGCGCAGGAGTTACATTTCCCTCTCGGGGCCCTCGGGACTGAGCTTCAGCGCCTTTCTACACCTGCCTTTGAGTCAATAACATGTGGACCCGATAGGTGGCTGGTCCACATGTAATGCTCCCGAAGGCAAAGGGGCAGTGGGGCCGAGAGGGGTGAGCCGCATGTCGGGGGACGTGTGGTGTCATGGGTTCGAGCGGCGTCATCATAATCGTGTGTGGCTGTGGTAGAAACTTGATGCTCGCCGCATTTCAGGTGGCCCACATGTCATGCACACAAAGGCAGAGGGGCGGTGCGGCCGAGAGGGGTGAGGCGCACGTCGGGGGACGTGGTGCCGTGGGTTGGAGCAGCGTCGTGGGAATCGCGAGTGGCAGTGGGTGAAACGTGATGGTCGCCGTAGTTAAACTTCCATGGACAAGCTGTTATGTCTACGGACACATGCATTGCATACCGATCACTGGAAGGAGTAGTAGAGAAAGCTAGGCGGATAATTAGTTCCTTATAGTCAAGCGGACCCACGCTACTACTTGTTCCAAAGACATGCACACCATCGAAATAGTCCATCTATATCAATATACACAGAGAGGGAATAATTTTTTTACAAGAGAGGAAATAGTTCATCCATCCATAATGCCCTGCTGCTGGTGTAGCTTCTTCTTCTTCTTCTTCTTGTTCTCATTTTCTTTGGGAGACGGCTTCACAACAAGCTCTCTGGACCTTGCAGCTATCTCGAAACTCACACAGGCATCGAGGGCAGCATATTTTATCCGCTCATACGTCAAGGGATAATTCTCCTATCCAGATGACCTTAATGTCAGCGTCTCGTCACCCTTCTGAAGATTTTTTCCGAGCACAAAATTTTCTACGTCGAATAGGGATGGTGTCGGTTTATCACAATCTTCTATAGGAATTTTTATTTTGCTTTGTATGTCAGCGATACTTTTCAAATCAAGGTTGTACGGCTCCAACTTTTGTTTGTCCCCTGTGATGGCTGCCCCACAGAAGTATATGTCCTCCCGAGACAAGAAATCGTGAAGCTCACCTGGTATGGAGGGTGCGTGTATGATGTGGTACACAAAAACATCATCTTCGAGGCACAACTGAAGGACGGCGGCGCGTTGGATCTTCCTAGTGGCACGCTCCGTGTACTCTGCATCGAGACCGATGACCTTCATCTCCAACTTTTGGTGGGAGTTGGATACATTGTTGATCCACTTCCGAACAAACCTTGGGTGGTCGGTGACTGTGAAAACTATGCTCAACGGGCCTTCGACGAGGACATGTTGGACGCTAAAAACTTGCGTCTGGATCTCTTTCGCCATTTGGAACCACTGGACCGGAGGGCTGTGGTTTGTAGAATTAGGATTAGATGGCTAGTCTAACTGAAGAAGATGATTATTTAAAGGGGCTTCAAAATTACTCCAGGAGGATGTGAAGAGGTTAAAACAATGGGAATGCAGTGTGGTTTGGATGCAAATGAAGATGAAGGAGTAGTGAAGAAGCCGAGGAAAATCAGTTCCTGATGGAGAACTAAATGGGAGAAGTCGCCTGCAGGCAGTTGATACGGCTAGGTAGACTAAACGAAAAGGCTATGCTGGTAGACTGAGGAGTGGTACCTTTCCCTTTACGTGCCCATCCTTCTAGCGCTACATGTGCCACTCGCTAGTTGAGGTCACTCTTTTGAATCACCGCGGCGAGACATTTTATGATTCCTTTTTATTTCTACACCCCTCCTAACAGGTGGGACCTATGCAAACGGATAAAAAATGTGTCGTAGCTAGTTCGGATGGATATTGGTGCGTGCGTGGGAGACACAACATTCTCTAGTTAAGGAATATGCGGTTATCCTCAAAAAGAAAAGGCCTTCTTCGCGCTATCGCATGCACGAGAATTTGGTTCTGCTCGCAATATGGATGATACCTGGAAGATGAAGTGAACCCAGAAGCATGCTAGCACGGGAGACCTATTTTTGCTATACAATACTACTCATGTCCCTACTACTCACTGGTGCGCCTTGGTCCTAAACAAACGGTTTTTACCCCTTTCCGCAATGGAATTTGGAACCGTCGCCAAGTGAGTGTGTGCGATAGGGTGTGTCGGTTCAATATCCGGCGTATCTTGTAGTAGGGGTCCTAAGCTAGGCATCTTGGAGCGATGGTAACATGGACACGGGGTTTTACCCAGCTTCGGGCTCTCTTGATGAGATAAGACCATACATGCTGCTTTTGATTGTATTCATATGGGTGTAGTACAGAGTACACGTATCTACCACGAGATTGTAGTAATGAATGAGATTGTCTATTGACTAGCCTGGCAATGGTTTATATAAGACACCGGAGGCCTAGGGTTTAAGAGAGTCCTTGTCTTGGGCGCCAAGTCTTGTGGAGTCTTCCTTGTATGCGGCAGGGATTGTCTGTACTGGCCCATGAGTATACGGCCATGGGGGTCCTCGGCCCAATCCAACTGATCGGGAGACGACGTGGTGAGTACCCCTAGTCCAGGACACCGTCAGTAGCCCCCTGAACCGCGCTTCAAGTTGGGGACGCTCCTCGATTCTTCCGAACTGTTCTTCACCTTCGGTCGTTGGTCTTGAAAACTGGTTCAACAAATCTTCTCGTCTTTGATCTTGAGGATCGCCGAGGTGACTCCGAAGAGTTTACATGTCGGGTATCCGAGGAGCCCCTTTAAGTTTCCGGCCTTTATCAATGCCTTGTTATTTTTATGCCATACCTCGGGTTTGAAGTTGTTCCCGAGCGGCAACGTCCTCTTGTGTTCGAGATCCAATGCCGGACTGCATTCGAGGTATCTTCAGCAACCGAGCACCAAAGCCGGACCGCTTCCGAGCTCCAAGGTCGAATGTATCCGAGCTCCAATGCTGGACCATGTCCAAGCTCCAACGCTGGACTATGTCCAAGCTCCAACGCCGGACTGTATCCGAGCTCCAACACCGAACAATGTCCAAGCTCCAACGCCGGACTATGTCCAAGCTCCAACGCCGGGCTATATTCGAGGTGTCATAGATCACCTTGGATCAAATAAGTTGAAGGAGTTTAGCCGAGCTTAATGTCGGAAATGTCCTCTACGGAGCCAGCCACTAGCGTCCGAGCTTTTATGCCAGACTGCTTCTGGGGTGTCTATTGTAGTCGAGCACCAATGCCGGACTGTATCCGAGGTGGTGCACCACCTCGACCATGGGCTGATTTTTATGAATTTAAATCCGAATTGTGCAATGTAATCTCTGCCGAGATGTATAGCCAATAACCCTCAAGGTGCGTGTTGGCCTAATATCCGGGATGCACCTGAAGGGAAAAACAAACCGCTGACCCTAGTAGGCCCTGAGACACAGGTCAATTCATAAAATCAGCCTGAGGATCAATCCCCAGCTCGGCAGCATACTTAGGAATAGAAACACGGTGTGCAAAGTCCTCGTGACTCAGGTTGGGTGCGGCCGACCAACCTGAGGATAATAATCTCCTCGAAAACTATATTGCGCTTTAAATTTTCTGCATTGGATTGCCAATGCAGTAGTCCCCGAGACACTGGTCGGGTGGCAACACCAGATCAGGGGATCGATGTGCCCTTTTAATATTTGTAAATAATAAGCCCGAAGCCTAGTAGCCCCCGAGCCTTAATGCGGGCACGGGAGGCCGAATTAAGGATCTATATCCATAGTAAAATCACAAATTATGTGTAATGACTCTATGTATCCAAGTACTTTACATCATTAATGCTCGGATCCGCATTGTACAAAACTTTGTTGACCGACCATCGGCTTCAACCTCCTCGGCCAGCAGCCGAGGAGTGTTTGTCCTACTTTATAAAGCCTTTATGAGGGCAAAGATTTACGGCAAACAAGGCAATCCGGCCATACGGTTTTATAAACAAAGGTACGCAGGGAGACATGTTATATTATTGTTTAACATAAGAAACGTCATCCAAAGAAAATAGTCCCGTTATCCGTTCCTTTCTTTGGGTTGTCATGCCAAGCATGATCATGAAACCTCAGCTCCGATCAACGTGGGAGGAAAATATTGAGGATTTAGTTCGGGGAAAGCTTCCAAACTCTGTGGTCTAAATGAACCCAAATTTTCACTTCCGTTGTGACCGTTTATAATCTGAAAGTGACCCATCGTCGGCTTCTACCCCCTTGTAGATACTACGCAGGGTGTTTCCGAAATAACAAAACAACCCTTAGCCGACATCTCGGTGCCCGAAGGCGGTTGTGTTGGCGGAAGCGAGGCAATCAGATATGCAGGCTTTATAACTTTCACTTAGTCATAGGAGCTTAAAGTTTGGAGGCCAGCAAGTAGCCCCCCGGTTAGTGTTCGGCGACAGCCGAGGTCAAGCCGTGAACACTTCGGCCAATGTTATGAACGGCACGTCATTTAATATAGTCATCGGACCGCTGACCAGTTTACGCTTATTGTGACAGTCAGTTTTCGGCTTTCTCCACTGCGGTGCTTAACCATGCGAGCTGGAAGCACAATCGCAGTGGTTCTCCCTTTGAACACCTAGCCGAACAAAGCGGAACATAGGAGGCAAGCACAGGAGCCGAGCAACCCAACTATTGACAAAAGACACAATTCAAAACTGATGCATATATAGCAATATCCGAGAATTTTTGCCGAATCTCTAAAGGTGTCCAGCGTTGCATTGCGAGACTTATGCGGAAAACACACAAATAGTTGAAAAAGTGTCGTAGGATTGGAAAACCAAAAAACGTCAGGAAAAACTCGACGTCCGAACTAGATCAAGTGTTCGGTGCCAATCCGAAAATTGGTCTTAGAAAAAAGTGCATATGTCGTGTTTTAATATGACACATCCTATCTCAAGACTTCAAGCGGGTCAGCCTACGGCTTCAACCTCCTGTCACTAAGGCGGGGTACTTCTCATTAGGCCAATTTAGCAAACTAAACTCTAGCGGCTTTGAGAGAGAAATTAGGCTCCCCGACTATTGACCACACACTCGCGTCGAAAAAGGAGTGATAGAAAAAGACTTTGCAACGACTAGGAAGAAATCATTTATTATAAAACGGCTCATATAAATTTAAGAGCCCCCAAGTGACTTGGGTAGAAGAATTTTTATTTATAATGATCATATGTACCCAGTACTTGTATCATATCTGTGTTCACTCGAACTTTTAACGCGTCTTAACCGACCATCGGCTTCTCCCTCTTCAGTCATGGACCGAAAAGTGTTATGTACTCCACCCGTCGAGAATATCAATGGTGTTTCCGATAACCAGGCAATCAGGCCATAAGGCTGTAACAGACAAAGCGCGCTCAGGGAACTTATGCTATATTACTGACAAAGTGTAAGAAGCATCTTCGAAGAAAATAGTACCCCCACCGATACCTTTCTTCGGTGCTCATTGTTACTATGAGACTTGTGCAATAGATTCTTTGTACTCATGAGTTCCGTTGTGTGCCGACCATAATTGAAAAAAATTAGAGCGCTAGCTTTCGGCTTCACCCAGTCTGAGGTCCGGCTCGGATGATCCGATCGTGACAATCACAGAGGTGCTCCCTTTACTCCCTAGCCGAACAATCGGGAACGTAGGGGTAAACACAGGAGCGAGGCAAACCAGCTTGGAAGTCGCTTAAGTCAACATGGTGCATATTGTGGCGTAATACACGAACAAGGAATGAAGCCGTACAAGTATAATCATTTGCAAGAGAAAAGGCTTCATAAAGGAAGCCCCCAATTAAACGGGGTATTTGAATTTGTGTGCCACAAGAAAGGTTTTGACCTGGAAGTTTTCACAAACAACTTTTGCCAAAAAGGTATAATACTTGGTCGAATCGGACAAAATTTTAAAACTGGTAGTTTTTGAGCATGAAAGCGACTTAGCTGGTTAATGTGTTCGGCATCGATGACGCAGTCCGAGCTTGGTGCGGGACAAGGTCTAAGCCCCCAAGCCCAATCTGGCCGAGCGAAGAGCTCGGCACTTCGAAGAGGTGAAGCCTCCAAGCCTGATGTGGCCGAGCGAAGAGCTCGGCACTCCGAAGAGGTGAAGCCCCCAGTCTAGCCGAGGTGATGGAGCAGGTCGGCGGGTGACACCGGGGTCTCCGGCTGAGTAGCTAGGTTGACGAAGCGACGACGCGGGGTTGCCAACAAAGGGCAGCGCGCCAAGGTGACAACACAATTTGGTCGACGGAGGCGACAGCGCGGCTCAGTCTAAGTCGATTGGCTGCACAGATAAAATAGTGCGAACCAAAAGTAATGACAGATAATAATGTATATAAAAAATCTTCTACTTAATTGTTATAAGTGAAGTAAAAAATAAAAGGAATATGGACGGAGCGCCGAGGTTGCGGCGGAGCGGAGATGTCAATGCAGGGCGGTCATCCGCGGGGCGACGGCATCAAGCGGATGATATTGTGACCTAGTTAGTCGCGAAACTTCAAGCCGCCAGCAGACGATGCTGACCTAGGGCGGTAACGGCGAGGCCAGGTTGTACGCAATAGTGACCAACCTGTGGAAAAACATAGGCGACCGAAGTAATAAATTCTAAAAATTGTTCGGACAACATTAATACTAGGAAAATACCACCTGGATGTTTTACGTGAGGATAACATGGACAAGACAAAGCCCCCTTTTTTCTTAATCATCCTCGATTTAAGTGCCACAACTAGCAGCTCTGGTTAATTGCTCCACGATTTAGAAAGATAGAAAAAGCATTAAGGAAACGTGGGCCATCTAGCTGCTGGATTTATGAAGAAAAAGACAAGAAATCTTCACTGGATTCACGCCGCTTTGAGCTAGATTATTCTCCGCTTCGAGTAGCACTAGTTGCCGTGTCTACTAGCCTTTTGCTAGTTGTTCGTACAGACAGATCATGGTTTGCCGAACTTTCCGTGGTACGCCGAACCAACGGAGCTCGATCGCCGGGCACGACCACTGCCGCAAAATCTCTTCTTAATCTTGATCTGATACTGCGGCCATAGTACGAAATCCACAGTAATAACTTCAAAGAAATTAACTACTGCAAGATAATCTAATTGAAAAAATAGCACCTGATCGGGTGTTGGTTGAAGATCTAATCGCGCCATGATGACACCTTAGCAGGCTCCCAATGAAAGAACCAATGTCGGTTCAATATCCGGCGTATCTCGTAGTAGGGGTCCTAAGCTAGGCGTCTTGGAGCGATGGTAACATGGACATGGGGTTGCCGTACGAGTACGAAGATGTTGTGCTCCTTTCTAACCGCATCTTCGCGGTGACAAACCAGGGGACTTGTTTCGTATGGGACACATCCTATGGTATACTCCCTCTCTCCCAGTTTATTTGTTTTGAATTTTTTCGTTTTATAAGTTTCAAATTCAAATTTATAGCTCCCCATCACATGTTGAGATTACAGTGTCCATTAAATCGTTGCGTGCATGTATAGTAAAGAAACAAATCTCGAGTTTGGCACGAGTTCGTGCAGCGGTAGCACCAATAAGGCCTGGCGCAGGAGTTACATTTCCCTCTCGGGGCCCTCAGGACTGAGCTTCAGCGCCTTTCTACACCTGCCATTGAGTCAATAACATGTGGACCCGATAGGTGGCTGGTCCACATGTAATGCTCCCGAAGGCAAAGGGGAAGTGGGGCCGAGAGGGGTGAGCCGCATGTCGGGGGACATGTGGTGTCATGGGTTCGAGCGGCGTCATCGTAATCGTGTGTGGCTGTGGTAGAAACTTGATGCTCGCCGCATTTCAGGTGGCCCACATGTCATGCACACAAAGGCAGAGGGGCGGTGCGGCCGAGAGGGGTGAGGCGCACGTCGGGGGACGTGGTGCCGTGGGTTGGAGCGGCGTCGTGGGAATTGCGAGTGGCAGTGGGTGAAATGTGATGGTCGCCGTAGTTAAACTTCCATGGACAAGCTGTCATGTCTACGGACACATGCATTGCATACCGATCACTGGAAGGAGTAGTAGAGAAAGCTAGGCGGATAATTAGTTCCTTATAGTCAAGCGGACCCACGCTACTACTTGTTCCAAAGACATGCACACCATCGAAATAGTCCATCTATATCAATATACACAGAGAGGGAATAATTTTTTTACAAGAGAGGAAATAGTTCATCCATCCATAATGCCCTGCTGCTAGTGCAGCTTCTTCTTCTTCTTCTTCTTGTTCTCATTTTCTGTGGGAGACGGCTTCACAACAAGCTCTCTAGACCTTGCAGCTATCTTGAAACTCACACAGGCATCGAGGGCAGCATATTTTATCTGCTCATACATCAAGGGATAATTCTCCTATCCAGATGACCTTAATGTCCGCGTCTTGTCACCCTTCTGAAGAATTTTTCCGAGCACAAAATTTTCTACGTCGAATAGGGACGGTGTCGGTTTATCACAATCTTCTATAGGAATTTTTATTTGGGTTTGTACGTCAGCGATACTTTTCAAATCAAGGTTGTACGGCTCCAACTTTTGTTTGTCCCCTGCGATGGCTGCCCCACAGAAGTATATGTCCTCCCGAGACAAGAAATCGTGAAGCTCACCTGGTATGGAGGGTGCGTGTATGATGTGGTACACAAAAACATCATCTTCGAGGCACAACTGAAGGACGGCGGCGCGTTGGATCTTCCTAGTGGCACGCTCCGTGTACTCTGCATCGAGACCGATGACCTTCATCTCCAACTTTTGGAGGGAGTTGGATACATTGTTGATCCACTTCCGAACAACCCTTGGGTGGTCGGTGACTGTGAAAACTATGCTCAACGAGCCTTCGATGAGGACATGTTGGACGCTAAAAACTTGCGTCTGGATCTCTTTCGCCATTTGGAACCACTAGACCGGAGGGCTATGGTTTGTAGAATTAGGATTAGATGGCTAGTCTAACTGAAGAAGATGATTATTTAAAGGGGCTTCAGAATTACTCCAGCAGGATGTGAAGAGGTTAAAACAATGGGAATGCTGTGTGGTTTGGATGCAAATGAAGATGAAGGAGTAGTG
Organism: Aegilops tauschii subsp. strangulata; assembly: GCF_002575655.3. NCBI lineage: Eukaryota > Viridiplantae > Streptophyta > Magnoliopsida > Poales > Poaceae > Aegilops > Aegilops tauschii. The sequence goes on along the minus strand of NC_053037.3, from coordinate 315,648,880 downwards.
AAGAAGCCGAGGAAAATCAGTTCCTGATGGAGAACTAAATGGGAGAAGTGGCCTGCAGGCAGTTGATTAGACGGCTAGGTAGACTAAACGAAAAGGCTATGCGGGTAGACTGAGGAGTGGTACCTTTCCCTTTACGTGCCCATCCTTCTAGCGCTACATGTGCCACTCGCTAGTTGAGGTCACTCTTTTGAATCACCGCGGCGAGACATTTTATGATTCCTTTTTATTTCTACACCCCTCCTAACAGGTGGGACCTATGCAAACGGATAAAAAATGTGTCGTAGCTAGTTCGGATGGATATTGGTGCGTGCGTGGGAGACACAACATTCTCTAGTTAAGGAATATGCAGTTATCCTCAAAAAGAAAAGGCCTTCTTCGCTATCGCATGCACGAGAATTTGGTTCTGCTCGCAATATGGATGATACCTGGAGGATGAAGTGAACCCAGAAGCATGCTAGCACGGGAGACCTATTTTTTCTATACAATACTACTCATGTTCCTACTACTCACTGGTGCGCCTCGGTCCTAAACAAACGGTTTTTACCCCTTTTAGCAACGGCATTTGGAACCGTCGCCATGTGAGTGTGTGCGATAGGGTGTGTCGGTTCAATATCCGGCGTATCTCATAGTAGGGGTCCTAAGCTAGGCGTCTTGGAGCGATGGTAACATGGACACGGGGTTTTACCCAGCTTCGGGCTCTCTTGATGAGATAATACCATACATGCTGCTTTTGATTGTATTCATATGGGTGTAGTACAGAGTACACGTATCTACCACGAGATTGTAGTAATGAATGAGATTGTCTATTGACTAGCCTGGCCCCAGTTTATATAAGACACCGGAGGCCTAGGGTTTAAGAGAGTCCTTGTCTTGGGCGCCAAGTCTTGTGGAGTCTTCCTTGTATGCGGCAGGGGTTGTCCGTACTGGCCCATGAGTATACGGCCATGGGGGTCCTCGGCCCAATCCAACTGATCGGGAGACGACGTGGTGAGTACCCCCTAGTCCAGGACACCGTCAGGGTGTCCTTCCCACACGACCCAGAAATCGTCGGGATAGGCCCTCCTGGGACCCAGGCTGGGGCCATGTGCGATCGGGCGAGGCATCGAAACCCAATTATTTCCGTAGGTATGTACATCCCACACGGTAATCCGAGAAAATCATTTCCGTAGGTATGTACATCCCACACGGTAATCCGGGAAAATCATTTCCGTAGGTATGTACATCCCACACGATAATCCAAGAAAATCATTTCCGTAGGTATGTACATCCCACACAGTAATCCAAGAAATTCATTTCCGTAGGTATGTACATCCCACACGGTGAATCCCAGAAAAATATTTACGTTCGTATGTATATCATACACAGTCAATCCAAGGAATACGTCTCCGTTCTTATGTACATCCCACACAGTCAATCCAGGGAAAACGTTTCCGTTTGGACGTAAATCCCACACAGTTTTATGTGTAGGCTCGTGTGTGAAAGGTGTAACTATCACACACGGTCTACCTTGGTTAACTGTTTGCTTTTATCAACTATATCACACACGTATTGATGAAGAAAACTGTGTGGCATTGAGCTATCCATCGCAAGCTCTTTTACTGCTAGAACCGTTTGCAAAGGTCGATGACACATTTAGCAGGTTTATTAGTTTACAATTAAGAATTCCAGTATTACGCAAATTCACATTTCATATCGAACAGCTGTTTGCCAATTTCATATCAGGCACATAAATATATTATAACATCACAGTACGATAGCTACATGAAAACAGCACAGTACAACATATAGCTAGTTAAATTCATAAGAACAATATATTCATTTCCCTAATCGAAATCATCCAGGCTCGACTTATCCACCTCTGCTTTCAGTTCAATAAGAACCCATTTTGCACGGGCCAATTGGGAAAGTGCCTCCTCCTTCGCCAACACCATCTTAGCAAAGTCTTTAAAAAAATCTGAGCTCATTCTCCACCTTCAACTTTTTATCCCGCATCTTGAAATATGCTTCAGCGTTGACAAGACTTTCTCAAAGCCTACGTGTGTTCACTTCCTCATACATGCTCTAGAGCATCGTTAGGCACGTCTTCAAAGACTGTGGCCACTCTTGATCAACCCACTCCAAGTAAGAACATTTCCTTTCATCCTATAATATTTTAAACTAGATCTGTAACAATTGTAGGGGAAATGGGTTTATAGCAACATAGAAAATCACCAATGCTTATTTTGAAAAACTGAAGAAACATGTTAATTATGACATATCTTCTCAAAAAGATCAATGTGCAAATGAAATAATTGGTACCGAGACAACAACCAAATTCTGGAACATCAGAAGCTATAATTAACTACAACGACGCTACAAGTTCTTACTCATGTACAATAAATAACAAATTGAACATTTTATGAGGAAGGTAAATATAACTGCAACAGCATAGCGACGGTGTTTCGATGACAGCAAATTGATACTAATAGGTGTGTACATGCACAAATTTAGTTACATAGAACTAATAGCACTAAGGCCGTCCACTATGTATGCCAAAACTGGTGTAAAGACAACTGTTGCTGCATCTCGCACCGGTGCCCTGAACTGGCGAGCCGATGCAGCGAAAAAAATCAGGGACCCAGACTCCGGAGCACGTAGTTGCTTCGATGCCCAGATCCTTCGTGCCATAAAGATTTTGTATTTTACTGCTTGGCTGCTCGGATGTGTGGACCAAAGTTGGCTGCACAAACTGCTGAAGCGGTGCCAAATAATTTTCTAATGGCACTGTTGATGAGATGGCAACAATTTAAGATACTAGGCACAAACTGTGACACTGTCTTAGGATGCATTTGGTTGAAGGTGTGGTATGAATGGGTTGGGACCGTGACACTGTCTGAATCACATCTAATAGATGATTTGTAACAACGCAAGAGGTTCTAACCGTCTCTGCACATGCCAGAAACTTCCTCCCAGTGTCGACAGAATCAAACGCAAGTAGCTTCACGCATGGAGATTGATGGTGACAACGAGCAAATAGATCTTCAGCCACCCCGCTCCATTCGTTGCCACTGATGGTCTTAGGGAGCTACAAGAGTAAGAAACGACTCAAATCGACCTCCAGGTAAAAATCCTTCATTCCAAGTCATAGCTCGAGAGAGAGAAGAGAGGCATGCCCGGGTGGTGAAGGAGTAGTCGCCGGAGGAGGAACCGCTGGAGATGTCTTTGAAGAAGACCATGGCGACCCCGGTGGTAGGATGCGAGACGGCGAGAGCGAGGAAGCGGCTATAGCTTATCAAGGAAGGAAGGAAGGAAGGAGGAAACAGGGGAAATGTGACTTGTGGTCGGGGAGAAAAGGGGGTGGGGGTAGATATTTTGGCGGTAGGCCAAAATTTTGGAAATGTGGAGGGAAACTTTGCGTGCGGTGCCGCCGGGCCATTCACTTTGAACAATTGTGTGCATCGCAAATGATTCTTCTGCTTTACGCGCATGGGATGAGTTTGATAATTCAAAATTTTGTCTCAAGGCATGGGCACATTCACTTTGAACGCGCACGGTGCCGCCGAACCATTCACTTTGAATGATTGTGCGCATCGCAAATGATTCTTCTGCTTTACGCGCATGGGATGAGTTTGATAATTCAAATTTTGGTGGAAATTTCCCCGGGTACATCATTTCATAATTTCACATCGCTTGCTAATTTGGGCACACAAAAGAGCGTACATCATACATACCACACTTACTGAATCGAGCAATTTTAGTAATTACACAGAGCCAGTTGACCTAAACATTGCTCTAACAAAAGACCAGCATTAAAAACAAAGCCTAAGTACGCATAATTAAAATCCGCCGCCGCACCGTCCGATGCATCGCCAGTGTGAGATGAGACGTCGATGACTTGTCTTGGCGACATGCTGCCGTTGGTGGACTCCACGTCCCCCCTGCTGAAGTCGACTGCGTCCTCGTCCTCGTCCTCGGCGTCGCCCTCAAGGTTGTAGTACCCGTAGTAGTGGATGCGCCAGAGCTCGCATTGGTACTCCATCGCCGATTCCTCGACGGACAGACTCTTCTCTACCTCGACCTCGGCCACGCGCAAGTCCTCCTCCCGACGCTCCTTGATCTCCGCCGCCTCCTGCATCTCCAGCTCCTGCTTGGCGACCTCATGAGGAAGCAGGTGCTCCATGGCCACCGCCGCCTTTTCAGACGCGGGCTGCATGCTAGAGTCCGAGGTGTCCTCGAATATCTTGGCATGTGCATCCTCAATCTTGGCATGGATGGCCTCGACCCGGGCCAGGGCGACATCAGTGGCACAGACGGTAGCTCGAGCGCTCTCAGCGTTTGCAGTCGCAGCAGCAGCTGCAGCCGTCTCGGCTGCTGCAACTGCCCTGTCGGCTGCCGCAGATGGCCTATCTGTGGAAGCGGCCACGCTCAATGCGGATGCGGCGGCACTCGCGGCGTAGGCGGCCGCGCTCTCGGCATAGGCGGCGGCGCTCGGGGTGGGGGGGGGGACACGGCCATCGTACGGGCCTTCACGAAGCGTTTCCACAGCCTCATCTTTGCAAGAACGGGGTGCGGGAATGGGGATCAGGATTCGTGAAGTCGGGGGTTGCCGGCACTAGGGCAGATGAGCCGGCGAAGCTTAAGGAGGGAGACTTAAATAGACCCAGATATTTTCATCGCAAACGGTTCCTAGAAAGCAACTGTGTGTGATGTTGTAGATATTTTTTATTAGCTGTGAAAGACGAATTTGGAATAAAGTGCCAATGGATGGTGTTTTAAATGAACAAGAACTTTTGTAGTACTAATACAACTGTCATGTCAAATTTTGGAAAATTTCAGGGGCCATTTGACCTTCTAAGACATTTAAGTGATTTTCTAGCCATTTAATGACCGTAATTGAAATTTGAACTACATGTACATGCAACAGCTAACAATAACGGTTTGAAAACTCATATTTCGTGTACTTGTGTGCGATTTAATTCCATGTGCAGTAAATTGGAAGGAATTTTCAAACATATTGGTCTAACGGCTATGACACAATTAAGCATCGAGTAGAGATGGCATTTTAATTCCAAAAAAAAATCTGAAACACATGAAACCTTGGTTGATGTAATGTCATGCCACCAAGATTATGTGGTAAAAAAATTGGCATGTTTGACCAATGTTTGGACACACACCCCTCACAAACCGGAGCAACTCACTAGAAGGCTCATGGTTTCGAGAGGTAACAATGCATGTTTGATGACGAACGGGAAATAGCTTCCTCTTACGGCCTTCAATTTTTTTCTACGTCTAACGTGCACTACTACAACTGTAATTTGAAATTTTTGAAAATTCTAGGGGTCATTTGACATTTTAAAGACATTTAAGTGACTTTCTAGCCATTTAATGACCGTAATACAAATTTGAACTACATCTACATGTAACGCGTAACCGAAACGGTTTGAAAAATCATATTTGTGTACTTATGTGCGAGTTAATTCCATGTGCAGTAAACTAGAAGGAATTTTCAAACACATTTGTATCACGACATGGACACATATGCATGAATAAGTATGCATGGAGTGGCATGGCATTTTAATTCCAAAAAAAATCAGAAAAACATGAAACCTTGGTTGATGTAATGTCATGCCACCAAGATGATGTGGTAAAGAAATTGGCATTTTGACGAAAGTTTGGACACACACCCCTCACAAACCGGAGCAACACGCTAGAAGGTTCGTGGTTCCGAGAGGGAACACTGCATGTTTGATGATGAACGAGAGATAGCTTCCTCTTACGGCCTTTAAATTTTTTCTACGTCTAACGTGCACTACTACAACTGTAATGTGAAATTTTGGGAAATTCTAGGGATCATTTGACCTTTTCAAGAAATTTAAGTGATTTTCTAACCATTTAATGACCGTAATTCAAATTTGAACTACATCTACATGCAACGCCGAAACAAAACAGTTTGAAAAATCATATTTGTGTACTTGTGTGCGAGTTAATTCCATGTGCAGTAAATTAGAAGGAATTTTCAAACATATTGGTCTCACGACATGGACACATGCATACGTATGCATGGAGTGACATGGCATTTTAATTCAAAAAAATAGAAAAATGATCAGAAACACATGAAACCTTGGTTGATGTAATGTCATGCCACCAAGATGATGTGGTAAAGAAATTGGCATGTTTGACGAATGTTTGGACACACAACCCTCACAAACCGGAGCAACTCGCTAGAAGGTTCGTGGTTCCAAGAGGGAACAATGCATGTTTGATGATGAACGGGAGATAACTTCCTCTTACGGCCTTCAAATTTATTCCTATGTTTAATGTGCACTAATACAACTGTCATGTGAAAATTTGGTAAATTTCAGGGGTCATTTGACCTTTTAAAGACATTTAAGTGATTTTCTAACCATTTAATGACCTTAATTCAAATTTGAACTACATCTACATGCAACGCCTAACCATAACGGTTTGAAAAATAATATTTTTGTGTACGTGTGTGCAAGTTAATTACATGTGCAGTAAATTAGAATGAATTTTCAAACATATTGGTGTCAAGGCATGGGCACATGCATGGAGTGCATGCCATGGCATTTTAATTCCAAAAACTTAAAAAATGATCAGAAAAACATGAAACCTTGGTTGATGTAATGTCATGCCACCAAGATGATGTGGTAAAGAAATTGGCATGTTTGACGAAAGTTTGGACACACACCCCACACAAACCGGAGCAAGTCGCTAGAAGGTTCGTGGTTCTGAGAGGGAACAATGCATGTTTGATGACGAACGGGAGATAGCTTCCTCTTACGGCCTTCAATTTTGTCTACGTCTAACATGCACTACTACAACTGTAATATGAAATTTGGGAAAATTCTAGGGGTCATTTGACCCTTTAAAAGACATTTAAGTGATTTTCTAACCATTTAATGACCGTAATTCAAATTTGAACTACATCTACATGCAACGCCTAACCAAAACGGTTTCAAAAATCATAACTGTGTACTTGTGTGCGAGTTAATTCCATGTGCAGTAAATTAGAAGGAATTTTCAAACATATTGGTCTCATGACATGGACACATGCATACGTATGCATGGAGTGACATGGCATTTTAATTCAGAAAAATAGAAAAATGATCAGAAACACATGAAACCTTGGTTGATGTAATGTCATGCCACCAAGATGATGTGGTAAAGAAATTGACATGTTTGACGAACGTTTCGACACACGCCCCTCACAAACCGGAGCAACTAGCTAGAAGGTTCGTGGTTCCAAGAGGGAACAATGCATGTTTGATGACAAACGGGAGATAGCTTCCACTTACGGCCTTCAAATTCTTTCCTACATTTAACGTGCAACTGTCATGTGAAAATTTGGTAAATTTCAGGGGTCATTTGACCTTCTAAAGACATTTAGTGATTTTCTAACCATTTAATGACCATAATTCAAATTTGAACTACATCTACATGCAATGCCTAACCAAAACGGTTTGAAAAATCATTTTTTTGTGTACTTGTGTGCGAGTTAATTCCATGTGCAGTAAATTCGAAGGAATTTTCAAACATATTGGTGTCAAGGCATGGGCACATGCATGGAGTGCATGCCATGGCATTTTAATTCCAAAAAATAAAAAATGATCAGAAAAACATGAAACCTTGCTTGATTTAATGTCATGCCACCAAGATGATGTGGTAAAAAAATTGGCCTGTTTGACGAAAGTTTAGACACACACCCCTCACAAACCGGAACAACTCAATAGAAGGTTCATGTTTCCAAGAGGGAACAATGCATGTTTGCTGAGGGACGGGAGATAGCTTCCTCTTACGGCCTTCAAATTTTTTCCTACGTTTAACGTGCACTAATACAACTGCCATGTGAAAATTTGGAAATTTTCAGGGTTCATTTGACCTTTTAAAGACATTTAAGTGATTTTCTAACCATTTGATGACCGTAATTCAAAGTTGAACTACATCTACATGCAACGCCTAACCAAAACAGTTTGAAAAATCATATTTTTGTGTACTAGTGTGTGAGTTAAAAATCATCAGACGATGTAAATATCTGGTGTTCAAGAAAGAAAATGTAAAGATCTGGCAAGACAACCGGCCCCCACACGATTGGCACTCTATCTCGCGGCTCGAGGTTTGGTAGGCGGTTGGCGGGGATCATTAATCAGACACGGTTCTATATTGGAAACCGTCAGCTATTATGTTCACACATGGATTTGCTGTGGGAATTGTATGTAATTCAAACTACAGTACTCGTAAATTCCGGCGACCAGCGTGTGTATTGTCCCCGTCGATCTAGATTCCGACCGCCAATAAATACTACCTTGCTCATGTCGTCCCGCGTGCATTCTCATCTACATCCTTTCCTCGCTCGCCCTCTCTCTCTCAAATCTCTGCCATGGCGTCGCCGGTCTGCCCACGCGCCGACGAGGAGTCGCCGCCCCCCGAGGATGCTCACTCGATTAGCAGCGACGAGGACCCCTACGCACCGCCTGATGAGGTTGCGCCGGACCCCCCCCCCCACCTTTGGATTGGTTTTGGGGCCAGTACAATCTTTGTCTGTGGAAGTCGCTGCCGCCGGCTGAGAAAGCCAGGCAAGTGGCGTTCAAGAATGAGATGGCGGAGGAGGAAGCTAGGTACCAGGTGGCCTATGAAGCCCGTGATGCCGCCTGGAAAAAGGAGGCGGTGGAGCTTTGGGGGCGGGCGTGTCGTCGTGCCAAGGAGGTGTACGAAGACGGGTACTTCGCGAGGAAGGTCATAGGCGCTGAGCGCCTCGTCTCTGCGTGGAGGTGGGCCGATAAGCTCTAGCGTGCCACCGACGAGGAGCTCCGGTGGGCGCCCAACAAAATGGCAAGATCGGCCGCGCGCGTCCGCCAGCAAGAGGCAGATCGGTATGTCAAGCGCTGTGAGGCGGAGGAGTCGGAGTACTGCCTCCGCACTGGGAAGACACCGCGCACCAGGGAACTGCTGGCGAGGGGCTGACGGAATACTGGCCCCAGGAGGGATATTAGTTTTAGTATTGTTCGTTTTCAATTTTATGCATTGTACCTAGTAGTTAAGTATCATCACGTATATGTGATGATATTATATATATATATATATATATATATATATATATATATATATATATATATTGTCGGATTGCGGGTTCCGGCAAAACCCTCGAGGTTCGAACACCGGGGTGCGCACGAAGATCTCTCCCCCTCTAGCTTACGCACTCAACGCGATCTCAAAGCTCAGCGCGTTGAGCTCGCAGAACAAGGGACACAGGGTTTATACTGGTTCGGGCCACCGGTGTGGTGTAATACCCTACTCCAGTGTGGTGTGGTGGATTGCCTCTTGGGCCAAGGATGAACAGGTACAAGGGTAGAATAGCCTCCTGAGGAGAGGTGTCCTTGAGCTCGGTGAGCTTGTGTGGTTGAGGATGATCTGAATGGACCAAGATCAGTTGCATCCTACTGTGGTGGCTACTCCTATTTATAGAGGCACTGGCCCTCTTCCCAAATGTAGGCGGGAAGGGATCCAACAACGGCCAAATTTGAAGGGAGACAACTAGTACAAGTTATCCTGACTAAAGGTGGTCTTCGCCTGCCAAAGGCTCTAGTAGTGACGCCGCCCTGGGCTCAACGGTGACCTCCGTCCTATCATCCTGCTGGTCTTGGTGTCGTTGCACCGATATGGAAACCTTTGCCTGATGCCTCGGGACTCCTCGCCTACGCTTGCCCCTTTAGCACCAAAGAGGAAACAAGTACACTGCGCGATCTTACGCCCGCTTGGCCTTGGTCATCATGGCTTGCGTCACAGGAACCTCGCGAGGTGCCCCTTGCCTTAATCTCTCCGCTCCTCGCGAGCCACCCTAGTGAGGCCGCCCCCGAGGAGGTCTTGCGTCATCCGCCTCGCGAGGCTTGGCCCCTCGCGAGGGTCTTGAGTGTTCGCTGGTGAAGTTGGGCCGTACAGGGCCGCTGGAGGAGCCACGCCGTGGGCCGCAGGCACGCAAGTCTGGGGACCCCCGTTCCCAGGACGCCAACAGTAGCCCCAGGTCCCAAGGCGCACTCGGACTTGGCTTCGAGGCGAAGCCAAGGGGCAAGTGCGGAGCGCCGCAGGTCCCAACAGCCTGCGGCCTCAGTTGACGCGTGGCGATTGATGGGACGTGGGCGTCTCCGCTTCCCCATGCTGCCTCGGCAACTGCCCGACTTGACGAGTCCCTGCTGCATGCAGAGAAAAATCATCATTACCTATGATCGTGGGGGTCGCCGGTTGGCCTTCTCCTGCTATAAATGAGGAGGGGGCGGAGCCCTCGTCGCCCATCTCTTCCTTCTCCATTCGCTTCTCCTCCATCTCTCCATCGCCTGTAGCGACACCCATGGCGCCTGCGAAGTGGTTCTCGGCCGTAGAGAAGGGGAAGGCCCGTCAGAAGGGGCCTGGCTCGCCGCCGCCCATGAGGGGGTGGGGCCGCCCGCGCAAGCACGCCGCGACCCCCACCGCGGCCCTTGCGGCCGCGGCCGCGCCTTCTCGCGCGGTGGGAGTCGTCCTGGTCGTGGAAGCCCCGTCGATGAAGTGAGGCGCGCCATGGTCGCGTGGCCTCCCCGGCCACGCTTCCACTCGGCGGAGATGCTGCCGGAGTTCGTTGTGTGGTCGGAGAACCCGGCCGGTACCTGGCTTCAGCTCCCGCGCTTCTTCGCCGGCGAACTGCCAGCCACGGGTCCAGGCGGTCTCTGGCTGCAGGCTGACGGCTGCTGCAGCAAGGCTTCGTGGGTCGTGGTGGAGGTCTCCATCACGGACAACGAAGACTTGGCCCGCGGCTGAAAGACAATTGCCCGCGTGCGCGGCCTGGGCAGGCGGTGCTCCCTCCACTTCAAGTACGACGGCAACGCGACCCTCTGTGTGAGGGTGTTCGGGGAAGATGGTCGCCGCGTCGGGTGCTGCCCTGAGGACAACGACGGCGGCAAAGTGCTCAGCCTTGGCGACGGTCGCGACGAGGGTGAAGGCGGGCTTGTCCGCGGCGGCGGCCGTGGCTCTTCCAGCTACGGCGACTCTTCTTCCAGCGACAGCTATGACCAGCCGCCACGCCCGCTTCGAGGGCGGCAGCGGGTCTTCTCATCGCCGCGCCCCAGTGAAGCGCGAGGAGGGGTCTGGCTGAGCCAGGAGAGCGCCATGGGCCCACCCTCGCGAACCACCGCAGGGGCGCGCGCCACTTTTGTTTCGTTCTTCCTTTTCTTCCTGCATTAAGAAAGTGAGAAGTATGGGGCCCTGCAGGGGCGTGCAACGAACCGTGATTTCCAGGTTGCTATGTTATGTTTATCATTCCTGTGTCGTGTTGCAGCATCAGTGTTTTATGTAGGCGCGTAGAAATAACTTAGCTTGACGTGTTCAAAGTAGCTCCCGCCTCATGAGGCGCACCTCTCCCAGTACCTAGTGTGAAAGTGCGTTATATCGACTAGAGGGGGGTTGAATAGGCGATTTTTATGAATTCTTCGCTAAGGAATTTGCGGGTGAGGAAATTCCTAAGTGAAGAACTACTTGCAGCGGAATAAGTACTCAGATGTAAACATAACAGAACACAAGCATGATCATCATGATGAAATAAAGACAAGCACAGAGTACAGAAAGCGTAAACACGGGATAACACGGAATGAAGGCAAACAGACTGAAGAAATTGAATTGAGGAAATTCAGAAAGTCTTAAGTCAAAGTCTTCAAAGCAGATATAAACAAGAGCACAACACAGTAATGAGGAAATGAAAGAGTTGAGGAAATAGGACCAGTAGGCTTGGTGAAGACAATGATTTGGTAGACCAGTTCGAACTGCTGTGACAGTTGTACGTCTGGTTGGAGCGGCTAGGTATTTAAACCTGAGGACACACAGTCCTCACCGTATTCTCCTTGAGCTAAGGTCACACAGACCTCGCCCAATCACTCGTGGTAAGTCTTCAGGTGACTTCCAAACCTTCACAAACTTGGTCACTTGGCGATCCACAATTTGCTCTTGGATGCTCTAGACCATGACGCCTAACCGTCTGGAAGATGCACAATCTTCAAAGGTAACAAGCATGGGATCCACGCAGGATCAATCTCTTCAGTGATGCTCAATCACTTTGGGTTTGTAGGTGTTTGGGTTTGGGTTTTCCTCACTTGATGATTTTCGCTCAAAGTCCTCGGAGGATGGGATGCTCTCAAATGACAAGTGTCTGTTTCTCTCGGAGTAGCCAACCAGCTAGCGGTTGTAGGGGCGGCTATTTATAGCCTAGGGAGCAGCCCGACATGATAAGACATAAATTCCCTTTAGTGATATGACCGTTAGGTGGGTAGATATTTTGGGACAGCTCGCGCGAAGCACAGCAACAGTCGGATATTTGAGGCTCAAGTTCCTCAGGGCTATCATGTTCCTCACTGTGTAGGCAATCCGCACTAGCGAATTCCTAACACCTCAGTCAGAACAAATTCCTCAGCGACTAGAAGAACTTCGTCTCTGTCACTGAAGAAATTGACTGAGTTGTATGAGATTTCTAACGGCATCACTCGAAGGGATTGGTAGGTGTAGGATTTTAAGTTGAGCATCACATGGAAATTTTTCCTTGGTATTTCCTCAACCCCCTTTAACAGTACGATGTTTCCTATGACTCAAGAAAGAGAAAATGAAACTACGAAAACAAAAGTCTTCACGCTTCATGTTCCTTGAATGAATAACAAGTCTTCAGGGTCACACCAATTTCTTCATTTTCAAAGTCTTCAGAAAACCAAAATCTTTAGTCGAAGATATTCATTTTTAGGGGTCGACTTTCTCTGTAAATATCAAACTCCTCATAGACTTATAGACCTGTGTACACTCATAAACACATTAGTCCCTTAACCTATAAGTCTTCAATACACCAAAATCACTAAGGGGCACTAGATGCACTTACAATCTCCCCCTTTTTGGTGATTGATGACAATATAGGTTAAGTTTTCAACGGGGATAATCATATGAAGTGTAAATACTGATATTGAGGAATTTGATTGCAAGATATAGAAGAACTCCCCCTGAAGATGTGCATAGTGAGGAATTTCCTTTTGAAGCAATACACACTTGAATAGTAGAATCATGGAGATCTCCCCCTATATCTTGTAATTCATACACGCATTTGACATATAATATGAAGAATTTGAAATGCATGATGAAATATGGTGACTAATGTAATTCAGCATGTGTGCATTAACATTAACGAGGAATAAGCATGCAGAAAATCTCAGCAAAAGTATCAGACCACCATAGACTTTAAGTTTACAACTCGATCGAATAAAGTCTCAGAAGAACGAGAGTTGTAACTTAGCAAAAAAATGCCCATATAGATAGACCTTCTTGAAGACTAACTCAAATTTCTCCCCCTTTGTCATCGAGTGACCAAAAGGATCGAAAAAATGAGGACTAACGCCCCTGAAGAATATCAAGTTGATGAAGGAGCGCCAGCGTTGTTGGGGTCGTTTGATGTTGTAGGGCCTGCCGCAGTGTCGTCCAAGTCTTCATGCTCGTCGGTTTCATGTGATGAAGAATATGAGCTTGCCACCAAGGAAGGAACCTTGACCTTCTTGTATTTCTTCGGTGGAGGAGCAGACCAGTCAAAATCCTCCTTGAGACCCATTTGCTTTAGATCTTCTTCACCATATAGATGTGACAGAATAGCCCGGGTGCGACCGAAGACTTCATGGAGGTAGTAATGGTTTTTCTTCACTGCATTATGTGTAGCAGTCATGTTGTGAAGAATAGAACCAAACTGACACTTAACCCATTTATGGTTGTGATCCACCTTCTGGTGAAGACTGAGAAGAAGCTCACGGTCAGTCATCACTCTTGGAGTTGTGGCTTGAGGATTTGGCTTGGATGCATTGGCAGCAGAATCATGAGTGGCAGAGTCATCATTGGTGGAATAAGATGCAGCTTTGCGAAACTGACCATCCAATGGACGAATGCCTTCATCTATAACAGCAGCGGCCTTGCCCTTTTCATCAGCTGAGGAAAATGTCCTTTTGAGGACTTCAATATGGGGCAAGTAGCTGCAATGGTTGAGAGTGTCAGCCTTGTAGTTGAGCGAAGACCTTGTTCTAATGAATCTCATAATCCAAGGTGCGTAAGGCTTCAACTCAAACGGAGAAAGTGCAACGTTTGCTAGAGTCCTCATGAAGAAATCGTGATAGTTCACAGGAATGCCATGCATGATGTTGAATAGAAGATTCTTCATGATGCTAACAATTTCCTCATCAGATGAGTCATGGCCTTTGATTGGACTCATAGTCTTCGTTAGAATGCGATAGACTATTCTTGGCACATATAGCAATTCCTTCACGAGGAATTTGGTCCTTGGGGCTTGACAGGGATTCAGAGGCTTCATAAGCACTTGCATGTAATGAGCAGTGAGTTCTGGCTCCTGGTACAGGCAGCGAGCTCCTTCAAGGGGTGGACTGATGGGCATGGCGTGAAGTAATTCAGAGGCCAGTGCCTTATAATGAGTGTTTTCGGTCATCCAGTCCAACACCCAAGATTTTATATTATCAGCATCGCCTGTGATGTGCAGAGTTGCATAGAATTGAAGAATGAGCACTTCATTCAAATCGCAAATATCTGTGCAGAAGTTGAGCAATCCTGCATCATGAAGCACACTAAGGACTGGGGTAAAACAAGGCATTGATTCCATGTCGGCATGAGGAATATGCGCGTGGTCGAAGACTTTGTCCTTGTTGAAGAGCAGTGAAGAATAAAAATTTGCTTGGCTGGCAGTCCAGGACTGCTTCCTTCTAAGACGAGCAGAGTCACATGGGTTGAAGTCAGTGAAGAACACATGCTCGCCGAAGAAGGTATGAGCCTTGAATTTCTGCTTCTTCGAGAAGGGATCCTTTGGCTTGGGCTGAGGAGTATCAGTCAATTGCATCACCACCTTTGGAATCGCAATCTCAAGCTCCACATGCTAAGGAATTTTAGGTTCTTCTTCAGTGACAGCCTGGGTCTTTGATTCTTCATTAAGATTTTCTTCAGCACTAGTGGCTGGAATCTCTTCATGGACAGACGGGGTTGCATGAGGTTCTTCAGATCCCATTTGTACTTCAGTATTGACAGGGGACTGAGGAATTTGTTGCAGAGGTGTGAACAGAGGAGAGTTGGGGTGCTGACTTTCCCAAAAGCCATCATTCAGCACTGGAGTTGTACACCCAATGTCCACATCTTCATCTTCACTCCTTTCCTCAACGCCGGCCTCTTCAGCAGTGAACTGAGGCATGGGCGATGAGACTATTGGGGTTGAAGGGATTGCATCCGCTTCAGTTTCTTCATCCAACTGCTCCGACGAAGCAGCAGAAGGATTCTCTTCATCTGATTCACATGGAATCACATATTCTTCATCAAAAGGAACATGGTCCTTTGATGGCATTGATGAGACCGGAATAGCATCAATTGGATTTGCAAAAGAGCTGGTCAATGGCTTCATCTTCTTCGGAGCTGAAGAATCTGATGAAGTTGATGCTTTCCTTTTCTTCACAGGTTCACGCTCTGCAGCTTTGGTCTTCTTCACATCTGATGCAGATGGAAGGATCAGAGTTGGGGTAGGTGCAGGAGGAGCGGAGAAATTTGGTTCAATTTGCTCAGGCACAACTGTTGTAGTTGCCCTGGCAGTTTCTTCAGGCGCAACACTAGAGGTTGCCCTGGCAATTTCTTCAGCGGCTAGAATGCAGTCATCAGCCCTGGTACTCTGAGATTCATCAGCAGCCTGATTGTCATCAGCGGTGCTAGCATGTTCTTCAGTAGGCTGAGCAGATGCCTCAGCCTGAGGATTTTCTTGTTGCGTTGGAGCTGCAACATTGGAAGTTAACTTCTCAGTTAGATTCACAAATCTGACTTTGGCTCCAAGCCAGTCAGCTCAGTAGACGTCAAATTCATCACTGAGCTTCTTGATCTCAGATTGAATAGTGACGAGTTCTTCAGTGGTCATAGAGACAACGTTTTTCTTCAGGAAGAGCTCCTTCTTGTATTGCGCTTTCTTCAACTGCCTGGCCTTTTCAAATTTCCATTTCTCTTGTTGAATGAAGGGAGTCAGCATATGACTCTGGCCAGGAGTCAGCTTGAAATTAGGCATAGGAGTGTTGGGGTCCTTGTGCCAGAGATCGATGTAATCAAGGATCAACTTTGGATCCAAAAGTAGAGGCACATTTGTGCCTTTGGCTCTAGCGGCCTTGAGCTGTCTCTCTGTGATGATTTCAGCAAGTTCTTCATCATCAGCTTCGTCTTCATAAGACGGTACTTGAAAGGCAACCTGCTTCTTGTGAGGACTTGGTCGAGTGCCTCGTCCAGCAGTGGCCTTTTTCTTCAGCAGAGAGGGGCCAGTTGAAGAATTTGGTGGAGCTGAAGAACTAGCAGAAGCTCCTGAGGCAATAGAGATGCCTGTTGTCCCTTGGCACATGGCGAGATGCACAGGTGTTGAGGATTTAGTCGGAGGAGCTGAGGGCTTTGGAGGAGCTGGAACAGCTTGAGGAATTTGCTGTGAAGGCTTTGAAGAATCTGGCCGTGAGGGCATTGCTGAGGAACTTGGCCGTGAGGGCATTGAGTATGAGCCACTTGGCTTATGAGCAGGCTTCTTTTCCATGGCCTTCTTTGGCTTGCTTGTAGAGGCCTCAGCAGTGGTAGCAGCAGCAGCAGAGTCTTCATTAAATTTCCTCACTGCTTCTTTTGCCTGTTTGGCCAGTTTGGCCTGGCGCTTGGCCCATTCTTCAGGATAGTCCTCACCGCGCTTGAGGCTGGTGGGATCAGCTTCTTGGCCAGGTGCTAATGGAGGTCTTGAGCATGTAGGGGTAACAGCGAATTTCTTCATGTACTTGGGGGTGACATATCTGTACTCCCTCCATTCCCGTGCCCATCTCCTCTCAATCTTTTGAATGCGCACCTTGCACTAATTTTCATCTTCCTCAGGGGGTGTGCAGTACCCAGCATAGATGTCATCAGGGATCTCAAATGCTGTGTTGACCTCAGGCCTCTTTCCTCCTTTCTGTGGCTTCTTACCGTCAGCCATTTTCTTCAGCTGAGGAATACGAACAACTGAATTTTCTGAAGAGGTGTGCAACCTTTCTTCGAGGAACGCTGCAAATGAGTTAAGTTGATGAGAACCTAGTGATTCAGCAGCGGACATGAGGACCTGTGAACAAAGTATAGCTGCGAGGAATTTGAAGAGGTCATATGCGTTCTCAGAAGGTTTTTCAAAAAGAACAAGTTTGAGGAATTTGACCAGATGCGTCTTGAAGAATTTCACTAAGTGTTCTTTATCTTAGGTTCCAGAGTTGTACAGATCAAAAATCCACACAATTGAGGAATCTTGAAGAAAAATGTTGCTTAGAGAAAAGAATCAAGAACAGATGACATGTGAGGTGTTTAGTGTGTGAGAATTTGAAGAATAAACACCTTTGAAGATTTTGTAGTAAACATTTGAATCAAAGAGGGCAGTAAAAGTAACTTTTAATTACCCTGGATGAAGAACACGACGAACTGGGAAGTGCAGATGTGAAGTTCGTCAGTTCAGATCTTCCACACCCTAACTCGGCAGAGGAAGACAGCTACGGCAGTGGCGGAGTGAAGAAATCCACAGCCGACGCGAGTACGACGGCGACGAGGTCGAGGCAGTGAAGCTCTTCCTCACCGGCGACGATGGAGGTAGCGGCGGCGCTAGGATTTGGGAAGCTCGAGTGGGAGAGAGGTCGAGCAGAGGAAAAGTTAAGTGAGGAAGGGGAGGGGTATTTATAGCCGAGGTGAAAAACTGTTCGCCCGAAGAAATTGGACGAACGTGCCCCTGACCCTTCTCATTCGCTTCACATGTGTCACCCACGTATAGAGAGGTGGCGATCGTGTGAGATCGTGGGTGAATAGATAAACATTACGTAGAATGTGGAACGGTTTGAGCGGCAAAGCCGAAAAATTAGATAAGATAGGTTTTAAAGTACCGTTTGCAAATTTTTCAGCTGACAAGGACACGGTGAAGATTTTGAACGAGTTTCAAATAGAATGCACATGAAGAATTTGTGAATAGACTGGGTTGAGTTTAGCATAGAGGGGGAAGGGTTTGATCACATTCACTTAGCAGAAAATAGCAACTTGAAGAAATTAGCAATAAGTGAATGCTGTAGAGGACATAAACTCATATATATATATATATATATATATATATATATATATATATATATATATATATATATATATATATATATATATATATATATATATAGCCAATGAAGAAAAACGATGGAAATGGTGAAGACAATGCAAAGTTGAAGAAAAATGAACAAATGAGGAATTTGAAAACCAAAAAAACTCAATTGAAGATTTTCAACTTTTGGTGGTGGCGTAACCCATCGTATAAGAATGATGATTTCAGACACCGCGTACAATTGTCGTTGGGTTCTGAGAATCAAATTCTTCGTTAATTTCTTCACACTTAGAGTGTTAGTCTTCATTGATCGAAGAAAAACGTTTCTTCATGTGTTGCACATCTAAGTCATCAATTTTGCATAAGTGTTAGGATGTGTGTCCTTTTCAAAGAACATTAGAAGATTCTAGGGTATTTAGCTCACACCTCAACTTGCTAAATCTCTTCTCATCCAAGGGCTTAGTGAAGATATCGGCTAGTTGTTCTTTAGTCCGTACATGCTCAATAGAGATGTCGCCCTTCCACACATGATCACGAAGAAAATAATGACATATTTGAATGTGCTTAGTCTTCGAGTGCTGAACTGGGTTGTGAGCAATCTTGATTGCACTCTCATTGTCACAGTAGAGAGGCACATTCTTCATGTTGACGCCATAGTCCTTGAGAGTTTGCTTCATCCATAGCAATTGAGCATAGCAAGAACCAGCAGCAATGTACTCAGCTTCAGCAGTGGACAGTGATACACAGTTCTATTTCTTCGAGGACCAACAGACCAATGATCGTCCGAGGAAATGGCATGTGCCTGATGTTGACTTGCAGTCCACATGATCACCAGCATAGTCAGAGTCTGAAGATCCAATGAGATCAAAAGCCGAGCCCTTGGGGTACCATAATCCAAGTGTTGGTGTGTGAGCTAGATATTGAAGAATATGCTTCACAGCCTTATGGTGTGATTCCTTCGGTGTAGCTTGAAATCGGGCACACATGCAAAAACTAAGCATAATATCTGGCCTAGATGCACATAAATACAATAAAGAACCAATCATGGAGCGGTATACCTTTTGATCAAAGTCAATACCATTTTCATCAGTGCATAGATGGCCATTTGTGGGCATTGGAATTTTGACCCCTTTGCAATCTTGCATGCCGAATTTCCTCAGTACATCCTTGAGGTATTTCTCCTGAGATATGAATATACCATTGCGATGTTGACGAATTTGAAGACCTAAGAAGAATTTCAATTCTCCCATCATAGACATTTGATATTCTTCACTCATCATATAGGCAAATTCAACACTGTAACGTTGGTCAGTACAGCAAAAAATGATATCATCAACATAAATTTGGCACACAAACAATTCACCATCATAAGATTTAGTGAAAAGAGTTGGGTCAAATGAACCGGGTTTGAAGCCTTTCTTCATGAGGAATTCCTTCAAAGTATCATACCACACCCGAGGGGCCTGCTTGAGGCCATAGAGGGCCTTATTGAGTTTGAAGACTTTGTCAGGATGCTTTGGATCTTCAAAACCTGGGGGTTGAGCAACATATACTTCTTCCTGAAGCTTACCATTGAGGAATGCACTTTTCACATCCATTTGATATAAAGTTATATCATGATGGTTAGCATAAGCAAGTAATATGCGAATAGCTTCAAGTCTAGCAATGGGTGCAGAAGTTTAATTGAAATCAATTCCTTCAACCTGTGTGTAGCCTTGAGCTACAAGCCATGCCTTATTCCTCACCACAAGGCCATTTTCATCTTTCTTGTTGCGGTAGATCCATTTTGTGCCAATGATATTGTGCTTGCGAGGATCTGGATGATTGACCAGTTCCCAGACGTTGTTGAGCTCGAACTGATGCAATTCTTCTTGCATAGCTTGAATCCACTCAGGCTCCAGAAATGCTTCATCTACCTTAGTATGCTCTGTGACAGAGACGAAAGAAAAGTGCCCACAAAAGTTAGACAAATGTGAAGCTCTTGAGCGTGTGAGAGGACCTGGAATGTTGATGTCGCTGATGATTTTCTCAATTTGTACTTCGCTTGCAACGCGAGGATAAGCGGGTTGTCGTTGAGGAATTTGATCAGTATTTTCTTCAGCATCATTTTCCTCAGGTGCATCAGCATGATGTTCTTCATGTTCTAGAATGATTTCTTCAACAGATTCATCGGTAGGAATGACATCCTCAGTAGCCTTGAACTTGATAGTTTCCTCAGGTGGTTGTTCATCTAACACAGAAGGTAGGTGCTCTCTTTGCGAGCCATTAGTTTCATCAAACCGCACATCTACAGTTTCAACAACTTTGTGAAGAACGTTGTTGAAGACTCTATAGGTGTGCGAATCCTTTCCGTAACCAAGCATAAAACCTTCATGTGCTTTCGGTGCAAATTTTGAGTTGTGATGAGGATCTCTAATCCAACATTTAGCACCGAAGACTTTGAAATAACTCACATTGGGTTTCTTGTCAGTGAGGAGTTCATAAGCAGTCTTCTTGAAGAATTTGAGAAGATATACCCTGTTGATGATGTGGCACGCGGTATCAATTGCCTCAATCCAGAAACGGCGAGGCGTCTTGTATTCATCAAGCATAGTGCGAGCCATCTCAGCAAGAGTCCTCTTCTTGCGCTCCACGACGCCATTTTGCTGAGGAGTATAAGGAGCAGATAACTCATGAGTAATACCGAGTTCATCAAGATAGTCATCAAGACCAGAATTCTTGAACTCAGTTCCATTGTCACTTCTAATGTGCTTGATCTTCACACCGAAGTTGGTTGAAGCCCTCGAAGAAAATCGTTTGAAGACTTCCTGCACCTCATGTTTGTAAGTGACAATATGCACCCATGTGTAACGAGAGTAATCATCAACTATAACGAAGCCATATAGAGATGCATCATTTGAAACTGCAGAATAATAATTAGGACCAAAGAGATCCATGTGAAGCAATTCAAATGGTCGAGTGGTAGTCATGATTGTCTTCGCTGGATGTTTGGCCTTGGTCATCTTTCCAGCTTCACAGGCTCCGCATAAGTGATCCTTGAGGAATTTGACATTCTCAATGCCAATGACATGCTTCTTCTTCGCGAGCGTGTGCAGATTCGTCATGCGAGCATGACTAAGTCGTCGATGCCATAGCCAGCCTTCTGAAGCTTTTGCAGGTAAACATACGGCTGGTTGTGGTCCTGTAGAGAAATCAACAATATACAGATCTCCTCTCCTAAAGCCTTCGAAGACTTTGGAATTGTCAGCTTCCATGATCACAACACAACGATACTTGCCAAAGACAACAACCATATCAAGATCACAAAGCATTGAGACAGACATGAGGTTGTATCCTAAGGACTCGATAAGCATGACTTTGTCCATGTGTCGATCCTTTAAGATCGCAACCTTACCTAGACCCAATACCTGACTTTTCCCTTTCTCAGCAAAGATGATATGCTTCAGATGCGATGGAGATAAGGGAACATCCATCAATAGATTCTTGTCACCAGTCATGTGATTTGTACATCCACTACCGAGGACCCACTCATTGGCTTTGGGTTGATTGTCCTGCAGATGAATTAGTGCATCTTACGAACTCATATACTTCATCCGTGAAGAATATGACATCAATTCATCAGATCAATTTCATCAATCAATAGAATAGATAAAACAGTATGAGGATGTGAGAAATGAGGGTTCATTTCTTCATGATTAGCCTGCGTCCTTTCAGGCAATTTCAGGTCTCCAGCAAATTCTTCAGACAATTAAGCACGTCTGGAAACCTGACCCTGCAGAAGAGATTAGTTCTTTTTCTTCACCACCCACATCTGAAGGGGTGGCAAAGAGTTCATCACTCTGCAAGCTCCATACGAAAAGGATGGCATAGAAGCCAGTCCATTTCGTTTCACATAAGAGGAGTTAGGATAGGCATATGAATAAGCAGAGAAATTCTTCGTGGACTTATGAACATAATGGTTAGAAGAATAATGCTCATATTCATAGCCTTGCTCTTCCCTGCGAAACAGAGGGGTTAGCACGATGATGTTCATATGAGGACTTTGATCCTTTTGATGAATTTGATCCACGTGAGGAATTTGGTCCGTATGAGGACTTGGATCCATATGAAGAATTTGGTCCATATGAAGAATTTGATCTGGGGTTGCTGTTCTTCACAGGTGGTGTCATGATGACATTCACCTGAAGATTTTCAAGGTACCTCTTGGGAACCCAGATTTTCTTCATAGGGGAACTGTTCCTGCAGTTAGTGCCAACATATCTAGCAAGTACTTCACCATTCTGATTTTTGAACAGTTTATAGTTGGAGTCAAATGACTCATCAGAAGAATGAGGAGATTCACATGTAAAGCCAAATAGATTAGATGGATCTACTGGAGGTCCCTTTGCAGTAACCCATGAGGTTTTGGGGTACTGCTCAGGCTTCCAATATGTTCCATCAGCATTGATTTTCCTCTCAAAGGCAATACCCTCTTTCCTAGGGTTCTTGCTGAGGATCTGCTTTTTAAGCACATCACAAAGAGTCTGATGCCCTTTGAGGTTTTTGTACATGCCTGTCATGTAAAATTCCTTCAGCCCTGCATCATCAGTGATACTAGCAATGTCCTCAGATGAGGAATTAGTGATAGCAGAGACAGTTGAAGAATTTGTAGCATTAGAAGCATTTGAACATTCAGGTGAAGAATTAAGAGATTCATGTTCAATGCACTTCAAACATTGAGGAACAAATTCTTCCTAAGCAGCGCTGATTTGTTGAGCAAGTAATGAGTCGCGCTCCTTCTGAAGATCTTCATAACTCACTCTTAGCTTCTCAAGATCTTGCTTTCTTTGAAGAAATTCATAAGAAAGCTTCTCATGATCAGATAAGAGAGTGTTATGATGACATTGAAGGTTGTCAAACCTAGACTGAAGTCTGTGAAGATTTTCAGTCAAGGTTTTAGTGCGATCCATTTCTTCACCCAACATATCATCACTTTTGTCTAGCATGTTCTGAACCTTTTCAAAAGCCTTTTGTTGTTTCACGGCAATCTTAGCAAGTTTAGAATAGCTGGGCTTGAGGTTTTCATCAGATTCATCCTCACTTGATTCAGAGGAGGTATATTTGAGTACCTTGGCACCCTTTGCCATGAAGCAATAGGTGGGAGCGTAGTAATCATTGCCTTCATCAGCCTTGTTGGTGAAGCCATTTTCTTTAGAGTTGAAGATAGACTTGCTGACGAATGCAGTAGCGAGAGCTAGACTCGCCACACCAGACTCAGACTCCTCAGATGCCTCCTCTTCCTCATGTTCCTCAGATTCAGCCTCAGAGTCCATTTCCTTGCCAATGAATGCCCGAGCCTTCTTGGAGCTGCTCTTCTTGTGAGATGAAGACTTTGAGGATTTTGATGATGAAGACTTTGAAGATTTCTTCTTCTTCTTCGCACCATCAGAACTGTAATCCTTGTATTTCTTCTTCTTTGATTCCTTTTCCCACAGAGGACAATCTTGAATGTAGTGACCAGGTTTCTTGCATTTGTGGCATAGCCTCTTCTTGTAGTCACTAGATGAGGAATCATTGGTCCTTGAGGATTTTCCAAAGCAACCATGTCTTGAGAACTTCTGAAATTTCTTCATGAGCAGTGCTAGTTCCTGGCTCAGTTCTTCGGGATCACCAAGGCTGCTGCCAGAATCTTCATCTTCAGATTCAGAAACTGTCGTGGCCTTCAGGGCACGTGATCTGCCATAGCTCAAACCATAGAGGTCTCTCTTCTCAGCAAGCTGGAACTCATGGGTGTTTAGCCTCTCGAGGATATCAGCGGGATCAAGTGACTTGTAATCTCCACGTTCTTGTATCATCAGTGCCAGAGTATCAAATGAGGAATCAAGCAATCTCAGCAATTTCTTCACCACCTCAGGGTCGGTGATGTCAGTGGCACCAAGTGCTTGAAGCTCATTTGAGATGTCAGTGAGGCGATCGAAGGTTTGTTGAACATTTTCATTGTCGAGTCTTTTGAAGCGGTTGAAGAGATTGCGAAGAACCTCAACTCGAGAGTCACGCTGTGTTGAGACTCCTTCATTTACTTTGGACAGCCTATCCCAGATAAGCTTAGCAGTTTCCAAAGCACTCACTCTTCCATACTGCCCTTTGCTCAGGTGGCCACATATGATGTTCTTCGCTTGAGAATCGAGTTGCTTGAATCTCTTCACATCAGCAGCATTCAGAGAAGGTGTGACTAAGGGAACACCATTTTCCACAACATACCAGAGATCATTATCAATTGCCTCAAGATGCATTCACATCTTATTCTTCTAGTAGGGGTAATCCATCCCATTGAAGGTAGGACATCCAGCAGAGACCTTGATCATACCTACGGTCAACATAACTAAAACTCCAGGTGGTTAAACCAAAATCACATAGAACAAGGGAGTACCTTGCTCTGATACCAATTGAAAGTGCGTTATATTGACTAGAGGGGGGTGAATAGGCGATTTTTATGAATTCTTCACTGAGGAATTTGCGGGTGAGGAAATTCCTGAGTGAAGAACTACTTGCAGCGGAATAAGTACTCAGATGTAAACATAACAGAACACAAGCATGGTCATCATGATGAAATGAAGACAAGCATAGAGTACAGAAAGCGTAAACACAGGATAACACTGAATGAAGACAAACAGACTGAAGAAATTGAACTGAGGAAATTGAGAAAGTCTTCAGTCAAAGTCTTCAAAGCATATATGAACAAGAGCACAACACAGTAATGACGAAATGAAAGAGTTGAGGAAATAGAACCAGTAGGCTTGGTGAAGACAATCATTTGGTAGACCAGTTCCAACTGTTGTGACAGTTGTACGTCTGGTTGGAGCGGCTAGGTATTTAAACCTGAGGACACACAGTCCTCACCGTATTCTCCTTGAGCTAAGGTCACACAGACCTCACCCAATCACTCGTGGTAAGTCTTCAGGTGACTTCCAAACCTTCACGAACTCGGTCACTTGGTGATGCACAATTTGCTCTTGGATGCTCTAGACCATGATGCCTAACCGTCTGGAAGATGCATAGTCTTCAAAGGTAACAAGCGTCGGATCCACCCAGGATCAATCTCTTTAGTGATGCTCAATCACTTTGGGTTTGTAGGTGTTTGGGTTTGGGTTTTCCTCACTTGATGATTTTCGCTCAAAGTCCTCGGAGGATGGGATCCTCTCAAATGACAAGTGTCAGTTTCTCTCGGAGCAGCCAACCAGCTAGTGGTTGTAGGGGCGGCTATTTATAGCCAAGGGAGCAGCCCGACATGATAAGACATAAATGCCCTTCAGTGATATGACCGTTAGGTGGGTAGATATTTTGGGACAGCTCGCGCGAAGCATAACAACGGTCGGATATTTGAGGCTCAAGTTCCTCAGGGTTATCATGTTCCTCACTATGTAGGCAATCCGAACTGGCGAATTCCTAACTCCTCAGTCAGAACAAATTCCTCAGCGACCAGAAGAACTTCGTCTCTGTCACTGAAGAAATTGATTGAGCTTTATGAGATTTCCAATGGCTTCACTCGAAGGGATTGGTAGGTGTAGGATTTTGAGTTGAGCATCACATGGAAAATTTTCCTTAGTATTTCCTCGACCCCCTTTAACAGTACGGTGTTTCCTATGACTCAAGAAAGAGAAAATGAAACTACGAAAACAAAAGTCTTCACGCTTCATGTTCCTTGAATGAATACCAAGTCTTCAGGGTCACACCAATTTCTTCATTTTCAAAGCCTTCAGAAAGTCTTCAGAAAACCAAAATCTTCAGCCGAATTTTATTCATTTTTAGGGGTCGACTTTCTCTGCAAAATTTTAAACTCCTCATAGACTTATAGAACTGCATACACTCATAAACACATTAGTCCCTTAACCTATAAGTCTTCAATACACCAAAATCACTAAGGGGCACTAGATACACTTACATGGTGAGACCTCCTTGCCGTTGGTTTGAGGGGGTGTTGAGGAACTGCCAAAATTTGTGAAGAAACTCTTATCCTTCCATGCCCAGGTCGTAGGCGCAGCCGGCCATGACCTAGAGCTCCTCATCGCGGTGCCCGAGGGGCACAAGTTAAGGGAGGAGTGCTAGCTGGCGGGCTCGAGCGAGGGTGCCTTGCGAAGAAGAGGAAAAACACTCACGAGTGCACCTGTCCAGCCCCCTCGCGAGGCATGTGAGGGAGAGCACGGGCCAAAACAAAGGACTAAGGGAAGAACAGAGGAAAAGGCGATCGAACCAAGACGATAGGAAACACCAGAATAAACTTCCATTAAAAAGGGGCAAGCAAACTACGGAAAGCAAATGAAAAGCCACGTCCGGCACCTAGTCTCGTCTTCTCACCAGCGCGGAGCTAAGTGCTGCCACTAGGACGTGGGAGGGAGCCCACGAGGCCCGAGGGTGGCACTCCTGAGACTCCGGGGCGTGTACAGCCCCACTCATTATTACGTGAGAGTGTCACGAGCGGAGACCTTCACAGGCGCGGGCCTTGCTTCACAGGCGCTGGGCCTTGCTTCATGGGTAGAACTTCCGGAGGTGCTAGATGTTCCAGGCGTTCTGGATGGGGACCCCGTCCTGCGTCTCCAGGCGCACGGCGCTAGGCCTGGAGGCGTGGGCGACCCTAAACGGGCCCTCCCACATGGGCGAGAGCTTATGCAGCCCTTCCCTGGAGAGCACCCACCTTAGGACGAGGTCACCCACCTCGAGCGTCCTGGAGCGGATGCTACGGCAGTGATACCGCCACATCGCCTGCTGGTATCTTGCCGCGCGAAGCGTGGCTTCACGGCGGTGTTCCTCCCCCGGCACAAGGTCCATCCCCCACATGGCATCCTGCTGCATCTCATCAAACGCCAGGACCCGCGCGGAGCGATGCTTGACCTCGTGAGGGAGAACCGCTTCTGCTCCGTAGACCAGGAAGAACGGGGTCTCGCCCGTTGGCTTGGTGGCGGTGGTGCGGATGGACCACAACACAGACTGGAGCTCGTCGTGCTAGCCCCTGCTGCAGGCCGCGAGCTTCTTCTTGAAGGTCCTGGTCTTGAGGCCTCTCAGTTCCTCTGCGTTGGCGCATTCAGCTTGACCATTGCTCCTGGGGTGTGCCCCCGAAGCATAGCAAATCTGCGTTCCAAGGTTAGCACAATATGTCTTGAAGAGATTGCTAGTGAACTGTGAGCCGTTGTCGGTGATGATGCGATTAAGGACCCCGAATCGCCTCACGAGACCCTTGATGAACTCTCCTGCAGATCCGGCCGGGATGGTGCGGACAGCTTCTACCTCCGCCCATTTGGTTAACTTGTCGATGGCGATGTAGAGGTAGCGGTAGCCCCCAGGCGCTCGAGGGAATGGGCCTAAGATATCAAGCCCCCAGACCGCGAATGGCCACGAGAGCGGGATGGTCTGGAGGCCCTGAGCTGGTTGATGTATCTGCTTGGCGTGGAACTGGCAGGCCTCGCATGACTTCACCAGCTTGGTTGCGTCATTAAGCGCCGTAGGCCAGTAGAATCCGGTGCGAAACGCTTTGCCGACGAGGGTTCATGACGATGAGTGGTGCCCGCAGTCTCCATCGTGTATGTCAGCTAGCAACTCGTTCCCCTGTTCCCTGGAGATGCATCGCAGGGAAACATCATTTGGCCGCTGCCTATATAACTCACCGTCCTGGATGCAGTATGCCATAGCCTGTCAAGCCACGCGCTCCACGTCCTCCTCTTTCTCCGGCAGCGTCCCTTGCGTCAGGTATTCCTTGAACTCCTTGGTCCAGCACCCCTCCTGAGGCTCGTGCGCCAGGAGTAGGCGTGCTCCCGAGGTTGGGCCGCAGGCCGGAGCTCCCAAGGCAGGTGGTTGGGGGAGCTCCTCCCAAGGCGGCGCTGGTCCTGAAAGCGGAGGTGCTGCTGAAGGCTTGAAGAGCCGCTCCTCAAAGAAGCCAGACTCTTGGGGTTGTCGCTTGGACACCCTTTTGGCGATGTCGTCAGCCTCCTTGTTGGTGCCACGGGGCACGTGCTGCAACTCCAGACCCAAGAAATGCTTTTCCATTTTGCGTACCTCCGCAAGGTATGCCTCCATGTGCTCGTCCCTTGTTAGAAAAGTTGATGAGGAGCTGCGAGTCGCCCCTGATGGTGAGGCGCTTCACCCTCAGGGCCACCGCAGCCTTAAGGCCAGCGATGAGGCCTTCGTAATCCATGATGTTGTGGGAGACCTTCTCACCTTGTTGGAAGCAGAGCTGCACGGCGTAGTAGAGCTTGTCCTGAGTGGGCGAGATGAGCACTGCTCCAGCTCCCGCACCCTGGCGTGTGAACACGCCATAGAAATACATGACCCAGCCATCTAGTGCTTCGCTTCCTGGCGAGAGGGATCGGTCCTCCCCTGCTTGAAACCCCGGGGCGTCAGTCCATTCCGCCATGAAGTCGGCGATCGCGGCTCCCTTGATGACCCTGGTTGTGCTGAACTCCAACTAGAATGCTTGCAGCTCGATGTTCCATTCGGCAACTCTTCCGGCAGCGTTGGGGCTCCTGAGTACCCTCTCCGGCAGGTAGGCCGAGATGACCTTGATTGGCTGACCTTGGAAGTAGTGCCGCAGCTTACGCGAGGCCACCAAGAGCGCGAGCAAGAGCTTCTGAGGCATGGGGTACCGTGCCCTTGCATCCCGCAGTACCGTGCTGACGAAGTACACTGGGTGTTCGACGAGGGCGGGAGCGTCGACGGAGCATGCGTCCATCAGAGGCTGGGGCGTCTCCTGAGGTGCAGAATTCCAAGAGCCTGGTCGCCCTCTGGGGCCTCCGCTGGCCCGCGACCGCCGCCTTGCTGGGCCTGGTCACTCGCTGGCGCTGTCGGTGTCAAAACCGGCGGATCTCGGGTAGGGGGCCCCGAACTGTGCATCTAAGGCGGATGGTAACAGGGCAGGGGACACAATGTTTACCCAGGTTCGGGCCCTCTCGATGGAGGTAAGACCCTACTTCTTGCTTGATTGATCTTGATGATATGAGTATTACAAGAGTTGATCTACCACGAGATCGTAGAGCCTAAACCCTAGAAGCTAGGCTATGATTCTGATTGTTGTTGTCCTACG
Organism: Aegilops tauschii subsp. strangulata; assembly: GCF_002575655.3. Taxonomy (NCBI): domain Eukaryota; kingdom Viridiplantae; phylum Streptophyta; class Magnoliopsida; order Poales; family Poaceae; genus Aegilops; species Aegilops tauschii. The sequence goes on along the minus strand of NC_053037.3, from coordinate 315,619,697 downwards.
GACTAAACCCTCCGGTTTATATAGACACTAGAGGGGGCTAGGGTTACACAGAGTCGGTTACAAGGGAGGAGATCTACATATCCGAATTGCCAAGCTTGCCTTCCACGCAAAGGAGAGTCCCACCCGGACACGGGACGAAGTCTTCAATCTTGTATCTTCATAGTCCAACAGTCCGGCCAAAGTATATAGTCCGGCTGTCCGAGGACCCCCTAATCCAGGACTCCCTCAGTATCCCCTGAACCAGGCTTCAATGACGATAAGTCCGACGCGCAGATTGTCTTCGGCATTGCAAGGCGGGTTCTTCCTCCGAATACTCCATAGAAGATTTCGAACACAAGGATCATGTCCGGCTCTGCAAAACAAATTCCACATACCACCATAGAGAGTATAATATTTCCACAAATCAAATCTACTGACACCTTTTCATAACGTGACGTCCTGCCGTGGTCCGGCCATTACGAATCGTTTTTCCCAGACTGCCACTGCACGTGTTGCGAGGCGGTTTTATTGGCACGTCTTGTCGAAGCAGAGATCGTGTTCCCCTTATCGCGGGATTCTCATCAATACGGGTATGGGTAACCCAATCGTGCCTACTGGTATGACTCCTCGATTTTAGGCAAGTTCCAAACGGCCACGCGGAGGACGCTTGATATTCACCCTCTTTATAAAGGGGCCAAGGCCTGTCCTTTTCTTCTCGTGCTCGATCCTTCCCTTCCGCCACCTTGAATTCCAACACCCAAGGCTCAGGCTAAGCGCTTCGGACCTTCAATCATGTCCGGATCCAACCTTCAAGGCCGGTGGATGGCCTCCTCTGTCACAGAGGAGGACATCAAGAAGCTAAGAGAAGCCAGGTATCTGACCGCCGAAATCTCGCACAGGCTGCCTGCTCAAGGGCAGGTCATCCCCACTCCCGAACGTATCGTATTCATTTCCCACTTCCTCTGAGGGCTAGGTTTTAGCCTTGATCCCTTTGTTAGAGGGCTTATGTTCTATTATGGGCTTGATTTCCATGATCTGGCTCCGGATTCCATCCTTCACATCTCGTCGTTCATCGTCGTGTGTGAGGCCTTCCTCCGCGTCACCCCACACTTCGGCTTATGGCTCAAGACCTTCAATGTGAAGCCGAAGATGATCGATGGGCGACATGAAGATGATCGATGGGCGACATGCATAATAAGCAAAGGCGCCGATGCTCCATGGCCAAAGGGTTCCTTCCCGGAGATGTCTGACTTATGGCAGCGGGAGTGGTTTTACATCGCAGCTCCCCGAAGTACTAAGTGGGCGGCTGCCCCCGCCTTTCGTTCGGGCCCCCCGCCACAATTGGCGTCATGGGTCAACAAGGGGCTGGACTGGGGGCTAGTTAATGACGTGCCGACATTGCAGAGTCGCATCCGAGATCTCCTCAAGAGAGATGTCAGCCTTGTCAAGGTAATGCAAGTCATGCTAGTTCGTCGGGTCCTGCCATGTCAACGTCGACCTCTCCGTATGTGGGAGTTCAACCCGGAAGGACCGCGAACTATTTAGCAATTCTTCGGCGTGACGCTCGAAGGGATGTATGGATTGTTCTTCGAATCATGAATAAAGTGTCCGGACACCACCGAGGATGCGGGTCTGAACTGCAATCGTCTAGATACCCATGTAAGTAATTCTACGGCCGAACACGCTGTCTTTTCATTTGTCAAGACATCCTTCTGAAAAATCGCTCTTGGACCAGGACTGGATAAAAAAGGCGAAGATGATCAGGTGTTCGGCCCCCCTTCCTGAAGGCTCACCGGATCCTGTAGTAGCCAGGATGCTTGAGCTCGCACCTTATCAAGCGCCATCAGGGGAAGATAAAGGGAGGAATAAAGAAGCAGAAAGCGGGCCTCGCGCATTACTCATCCAAACCGGGGGAATTAGTGTCTCTGCGAAGGAGGATAATCGGGGAGAAGAATCTGAAATTCCCTCTCCCCAAGGAAGGAAAAGGACCGCCCATGAAGACTTGGGAACAAGGGTTTCCAAACGAGGGAAGACACCTTCACCGGGGGGCCCTGCCCCGGAGGGCATCCTTACCGCACAGTCCCGCAAGGGGATCAGCCCTCCACCGAGCTGTAAGTAAACAAGAGTACTTTATAGTAAATATATCCTGCTTCATTTCCGAGGACAATAACCGAGACATATGTCTTGTAGTTCGGATCGTAGCCCTTCTCGACAGAGTTCGTCTTCGGGGGATCTTCTTCCGGAGATGATGGAGAGCGAAACGCCTCCCCGTGCCTCCCCGCCTCATGAGGCGGACGACCCTGAGGTGTCGTCACGGAGGATTTCTCCTGATCCACCAAGGCCAGAAGGTAACCCTTCGGCCACCCAAAGTCCGGAGTATTCTGCTCCTAAGGAGAGCAACATAAAGAGTCGAGGACTGTCCGGTGCACGACCGGACGCACTGATGAGTCTTCTGGAGCAAGCGGCTATCTCAAAGGTGCATCGTACTTTAATGGGTACTGTGGTTGAGAGGATTCCATCCGCCGAAAGTGGGTTGCATGAAGCTTTTATGAGCCTGCTAAGAGGCTTTGAGGTACGCAAAGTAATATATATATATTTTGACGGTACCGCACACGCTAGGTGTGCCCCATGCAGATAGTAGCCCCTGAGACTCTGGTTGCTGTCCAAAGGCGGCAAACAGAGGATCATAGTCCCAGGTAATGATCATGCTGCTTTCATGTGCAGGCGGTTGAGTGTCCGGTGGCTGGCCGGACTAGTGAGTTTGCCGAACTGAGGCGGCAACTTGATGCGGCAGATGCCGACATCGTGCTTGTGAACAAGCGGCTTGACGAGGCACAGGGTATGTATTCTCCGGTGGTCAACAGATATTAAGAGGAGCATGATGCTAGTATTTGTAATATGCTGTGAATGCAGATGGAGCTGCCGCCGTGGAGACCCTTCGGGCGGAGCTTGCCCGAGCCAAGGAACAAGCCAGGAGAAGCGATGCGGCCGCAGTAAAGGCGGCCGAAGAGTTAAGAGCCGAACAAGCTGCTCATCGCTAGAGCGAAGATAAAATAGCCAAGATGGCTGTTGAGATGAAGGATGCCGCCGACCGGTATGAGCTTCTTGAAAAGGAAAGCCAAGCGAAAGCGGCGGACCTGAAGAAAGCCATGGTAGCAGCCAAGGAAACCCGCTCTAAAATCAGAGCGGCGAAGGAGGAGCTTCGTCAAGCCGGAGATATCATGGCTGGGAAGCCCTTTTTGTTGTGGACGAAGTTTGGAGATCCGAAGTATGCCCCTCTGGATCAATTATGGAGTGCTGCAGATGCGTACTTGGACTTGGCAACGAGTGCTGCTGATGCGACTGAGTTTTTCAAAGATCAAAAAGATCACGAAGTGGAAAAGTTGTTCTGGTCGCAGTTTAGTGCTCCAATGCGTCCGCTGTTGTTAAATGAGCAAATGGCCGAGTGGGCTGAACTCCATAGATTGTCCGGACTTGCCATGAGATCTTTCGTGGATCATCTATGGCCGGAAGGACAAAGGCCGAATAGTTATTTTGGTTTAGTGCAACGATTCCTTGGTGCTGTGCCGCATATCGATGCTGTAAAGAGGTCGGCGTGCATAGAGGGTGCGCGGATGACTCTTGCCCGTGTTAAGACATACTGGGCAGAGATGGAGGCCATCGCTATTGCAACCCAGGATCCAGCCATAGGCCAGGTCTCGGCCGAGCACTATTTTGTAGAAGTCCTAGAAGGTGCTCGTTTAATAGAGGCTCAGTGCTCGAAGAGTATCATGTTCGAGTGACATGTATCCCAATTCTAAGAACAATGTTGTTTAGATTAAAAGGCTGTGTTTATACTTTTGCCTGAATGTATTATGATGCCTCCTGTGCGGCCGTTTATGTATGTATATAACCTGAAAGTTTGCAGTCGTCGGCTTCAGCCCCCACGCATATAATGCGGGGGTGTTCGGAAAAGCGCGTGTTCACACTTGATCCATCGTCTTGGTCCATTAAGGAGGTGATAGCGCGGCGAACAAGGCAATCGGACTATATTGCTTTAACACTTTCACTTAGCCATAGGAGTTTGACAGTGGGGCTACTATATAGGCCCTGGTACTTCCGCGCTTATCCGAATACGGTGCGCGTACATACATGACCGAGAAACCAGTCCTTCGTTAATGCGGAGGAATCACGAAGATTCCGCTGAGTCCTCGAGTGGTTGACCAGTCTTGCGCTTTATCATGATAGCCAGTTTTCGGCTTTCTCTACTGAGGTGCTCATCCAGATGAACCAGGGCACAATCGTAGTAGTTCTCCCGGTGCCACCTTAGCCGATAGAGCGGAACGTAAGGTAGCAAAACACGGGAGCCGGGCAAACCCAACTATTGACCAAAGACATGATTCGGAGCTGATGCATATAAGGCCAAACTCGCGACGTCGAACACTCCCTAAGGTATTCGGACTTTACAATATATACCGGGCTGAGTAACGCCCTTGATGATGAACCCTGAATTTCTAGGTACGTGCATTAATCTGACGTGGCGAAATGCCAATAACGCCAGCATCCCTCTCGGTTGTGTTGAGTATCTGAAGGGTGTCAAGCAACAAGAGACAGTAAGAAAGGTTTACACAGGGTCTCTAAAAAGAAACCTTTGAGCGGGGCCCTGCTGCACGTCTGCGCTTATGTCTCCGTTGTGCCATATCCTGGAAGGGTGTAGCACGATTATCATCTGTAAAAGAGAAAAACCCAGGTGAAAGTCTTTGTGCGAAAAATTGGTTATTCTTAATAAACCATTAAAATTCAATCTAAACAAGGTCAAGCCAAACTGTAGCCCTTTTTACATGCGGGAAGCCCCTAGCACCACCTATGGGGGTATATCCCTCGACCCAATCTCAGGTTTATCTGAGCTGTTACAGCTAGGGGTGCACCGGACTCATCTAGCCGTGTACCCGGTCTTGACGACCGATCATTTATTCTGGTTGGAGAGGCCGTTCAGTGTTTGGCTGCCAAAGCCGCCGCACGTCCTTCCGTACGTAAGGAACGTTCTGTGTTTCCGCTAATTATGATGATGCCACGTGGACCGGGCATCTTAAGCTTAAGATAAGCGCAATGCGGTACTGCATTAAAACGAGCGAAGGTCGTTCTTTCGAGTAGTGCTTGATAGCCGCTTCGGAATGGAGCGATGTCGAAGGTTAACTTTTCACTTCGGAAGTTGTCGGGAGAACCGAATACAACCTCTAGTATTAGAGAGCCCGTGCAGCATGCCTCTGGGCCTGGTATTACCCCTTTAAAGGTAGTATTGCTTTGGCTGATTCTTGTCGGGTCTATCCCCATTTTGCGGACTGTGTCCTGATATATCAGATTAAGACTACTGCCGCCGTCCATAAGGACTCGGGTGAGATGGTATCCGCCAATTATTGGGTCTAGTACCAAGGCAGCCGATCCTCTGTGCCAGATACTAGTCGAGTGATCCCTGCGATCAAAAGTGATCGGACAGGCTGACCAAGGGTTGAACTTGGGGGTGACGGGCTCCAAGGCGCATACGTCTCGGAGTGCGTGTTCGCCTCTCCTCTTTGTTACGTGAACCATGTTCACTGTTTTGACCTCTAGTGGGAATTTTTTCTGTCCCCCAGTGTTTTGCTGGCGAGGCTCATCCTCCTCTTCACTTGGTGTCTCCTTCCCCTTGTGTTCGGCGTTTAGCTTGCGGGCCTGCTTGAATACCCAACATTCTCTGTTGGTGTGATTTGCAGGTTTGTCGGAGGTGCCATGAATCTGACATAATCTATCTAGAATCTTGTTTAGGCTGGACGGTCCATCTCTGATGCCTTTGAATGGCTTTTTCCACTGACCGGGTCGAGAGCCCCTGAATCCGGCGTTTACTGCCGTGTTGTCTGGGCTGTCTTCATTGTTTCGACGCTTTCTTTTATTGCGTCATGGTTTTTCATTGCCATCCCTGACTTCGGATGTGCCTGGGTCGCTGGTGCCGCTACGGGCCAGCCAACTATCTTCGCCCGCGCAAAAGCGGGTCATAAGGCTTGTTAGGGCTGCCATTGTCCTTGTTTTTTCCTGGCCGAGGTGTCTGGCAAGCCATTCATCCCGGACACTGTGTCTGAAAGCCGCTAAGGCTTCGGCGTCCGGGCAGTCGACAATTTGATTCTTCTTAGTGAGGAATTTGTTCCAAAGCTTTTGGGCTGACTCTCCAGGTTGTTGAATTATATGACTTAAATCATCTGCATCCGGAGGTCGGACATAGGTCCCTTGAAAATTAGCCCTAAATGCATCCTCAAGCTCTTCCCAACTTGCAATTGAGTTTTCGGGGAGGCTCTTCAGCCAGTGCCGAGCTGGTCCTTTCAACTTGAGGGGCAAGTATTTGATGGCGTGGAGATCATCTCCGCGAGCCATGTGGATATGAAGGATAAAGTCCTCAATCCAGACCCCAGGGTCTGTCGTTCCGTCGTATGCCTCTATGTTCACGGGTTTGAATCCCTCGGGAAATTCGTGATCCAGCACCTCATCGGTGAATCATAGGGGGTGCGCGGCACCCCTGTATTTGGATGTGTCATGGCATTCTGACGGTTGTAGTGTTCGGTTTTTATTCTGTGCCGGAGCGATCTTCCTAGATCCATAGATGGACCTGATCATACCGGCTTTTTGGTGCAAGTCCTCACGTAAATCGTGTGCTGACTTATGTGCGACATCCTTAGCCGCCCTATGGCGGCCGCGGGGTGGTCGATCCGGCTGATCGGCCATTTTATTTTTCGGCTGTATAGGCTCTAAAGCCTCGTCATCGAATTCAGGCAGCAGCTTGCGCTTTGGATAGCTCTTTGTGTGGCGAATGCCACTGTACTTTTCTTTAGTGTCGAGCACTTTGTTCCATCTACTGCTTTAAGCCTTTGCTTTTGCTTATTTAGACTCTTCGCGGTGGCAATAAGCCTTCTATGGAGGTTCTCTTGCTCCAAGTGCCTTTCCGGTATGATGTGTGCGTCGTCGTCCGGACTGTTCTCCTCTCCGGAGGCAGGTTGATTAGCTTTACCCTCGGCATCGCCGTGATCGGGCAGCCGCTCCGTACTATGTTCGCCGTCCGCTAGTTCATCATGTTCTGTCGCTGGATCCATGTGGTCGTCGTTTCCTTTGGAGTCGACCGGGGTATTATTCTTTCCTGCGCTGTTATCGTTGTTTTTGCCGTGGCGGGATTTGGAGCGGCGCCTACGTCGTCGCTTTGGTTGCTTCTCGAGGGAACTATCCTTCGCTGCATCCTTCCGTTCCTCGTCATTGTTTTCTTTGGCTGTATCCACCATATATATATATATATATATATCGTGTGATGAAGTGGCTGTCCAGCGCCCTGTGGGCGGTGGTTCCTGTTCCTCTCCTGCATCGTCGTCCATTCCGTCGATGTCTTCGGAGTCGAAATCAAGCATGTCGGTTAAATTGTCGACAGTGGCTATTAAGTGGGTGGTGGGTGGGGAACGGATTTCTTCGTTGTCCGCTTCCCACTCAAGCCAGACATAGTTCGGTCGAGGGTCTCCTGACAAGGAGAGAGACCTTAATGAATTTAGCACATCGCCCAAGGGCGAGTGCTAAAAGATATCCGTGAAGGAAAACTCCATGATCGACGCCCAATCAGATTTGATAGGCACGGACGCAGGCGGTTCGGAGCCCGTTGCCGGGGACGAATCCAAGGATCTAGCAACACAGGTCTCGTAGGAGGTGAAGTCAGTATTCGGCTCTATCGCCGCTGAGTGTGCGGCCTCCGTGGCGGGGTCCATCCACCCGTCCATGGAGGGCGCAATTTGCTCCGGATTAAGGGCCGGAGTAGCCACAGGTCTGATCTCCCGAACACCGTCCGACGGCAGAGCTAAGTCATGCTCATCGTGACTGTGCGGCGCACCTGACACGGGCTCGAATCCGTCGAAGACCAAGTCTCCGCGGATGTCGGCGGTATAGTTTAAGTTTCTGTACCTGACCTGATGGCCAGGGGCGTAGCTCTCGATCTGCTCCAGATGGCCAAGCGAGTTGGCCCGCGGTGCGAAGTTGCCGCATACGAAGATTTGTCCGGGGAGAAAAACCTCACCCTGGATCGCATCGTTGCCGATGATCAAAGGAGCCATCAAGCCTTATGGTGACGGCACAGTGGAACTCTCAATGAAAGCACCAATGTCGGTGTCAAAACCGGCAGATCTCGGGTAGGGGGTCCCGAACTGTGCGTCTAAGGCGGATGGTAACAGGAGGCGGGGGACACAATGTTTACCCAGGTTCGGGCCCTCTCGATGGAGGTAATACCCTACTTCCTGCTTGATTGATCTTGATGATATGAGTATTACAAGAGTTGGTCTACCACGAGATCGTAGAGGCTAAGCTATAGAAGCTAGCCTATGATTCTGATTGTTGTTGTCCTACGGACTAAACCCTCGGGTTTATATAGACACCGGAGGGGGCTAGGGTTACACAGAGTCGGTTACAAGGGAGGAGATCTACATATCCGAATTGCCAAGATTGCCTTCCACGCAAAGGAGAGTCCCACTCGGACACGGGACGAAGTCTTCAATCTTGTATCTTCATAGTCCAAAAGTCCAGCCAAAGTATATAGTCCGGCTGTCCGAGGACCCCCTAATCTAGGACTCCCTCAGGCGCTGCAGCAGCCCTTGCGGTGCCCTCCGGGTCTTGCACCGCCCCAACTGGAGGCGTGACACGACGCGGCAGACCCTTGTCTTGGCACTCTTCCCGAACCGCCACTGAAGCTGCGCTTGCGGAGTTGGGAGTGGCGGCCAGGTAAAGCACCAGGGGCTCGAGAGGGCGAGGCGCCCCCATCACCGGAGGGCTGGTCAGGTATCTTTTGAGGTCTTTAAATGCTTGGTCAGCCTCCGGGGTCCACTCGAACGGGCCCTTCTTCTTCATCAGCTTGAAAAATGGCAGGGCGCGCTCTCCCAGCTTGGAGATGAAGCGCCCCAGCGAGGTCACGCAGCCCGCAAGCTTCTGCATCTCCTTGAGAGTTTGTGGCGGGATCATGTCTTCTATCGCCTTGACCTTCTCCGGGTTAGCCTCGATCCCCCTGTGGGACACGAGGAAGCCCAGTGGCATGCCAGAGGGGACACCGAACATGCATTTCTCTAGGTTGAGCTGCAGGTCTAGCTGGCGCAGGCTTGCAAAGGTCTCCTCCAGGTCTTGAATCAAAGTTCTCGCCTCCCGAGATTTTACCACAATGTCGTCGACGTAGGCCTCAACGTTCCTCCCGAGCTGCTGACCTAGGGCGATGTGCATTGGCCATTGGAAGGTCACGCATGCGTTGCGCAGCCCGAATGGCATGCAAGTGTAGCAGTACACCCCACACGGGGTTAGGAAGGACGTCTTTTCCACATCCTCCACTGCCATCTTGATCTGGTGGTAGCCCGAGAACGTGTCCAGGAAACACAACAAGTCACACTCGGCGGTGGAGTCGACGATCTGGTCGATGCGCGGAAGCGGGAACGGGTCTTGGGGACGGGCCTTGTTGAGGTTGGTGAAGTCAACACACACGCGCTCCTTTCCACCTTTCTTCGGTACGACGACGGGGTTCGCCAGCTGTCGGTGTCAAAACCAGCGGATCTCGGGTAGGGGGTCCCGAACTGTGCGGCTAAGGCGGATGGTAACAAGAGGCGGGGGACACGATGTTTACCCAGGTTCGGGCCCTCTCGATGGAGTTAATACCCTACTTCCTGCTTGATTGATCTTGATGATATGAGTATTACAAGAGTTGATCTACCACGAGATCGTAGAGGCTAAACCCTAGAAGCTAGCCTATGATTCTGATTGTTGTTGTCCTACGGACTAAACCCTCCAGTTTATATAGACACCGGAGGGGGCTAGGGTTACACAGAGTCGGTTACAAGGGAGGAGATCTACATATCCGTATTGCCAAGCTTGCCTTCCACGCCAAGGAGAGTCCCATCCGGACACGGGACGAAGTCTTCAATCTTGTATCTTCATAGTTCAACAGTCCGGCTAAAGTATATAGTCTGGCCGTCCGAGGACCCCCTAATCCAGGACTCCCTCAGTAGCCCCTGAACCAGGCTTCAATGACGATGAGTCCGGCGCGCAGATTGTCTTTGGCATTGCAAGGCGGGTTCCTCCTCCGAATACTCCGTAGAAGATTTTGAACACAAGGATAGTGTCCGGGTCTGCAAAACAAATTCCACATACCACCGTAGAGAGAATAACATTTCCACAAATCTAATCTGCTGACACATTAGGCAGCATGACATCATACCACGGCCCAGTCATTATTCGAACCGTTTTTCTCAACCAACGACTGCACATATTGCGAGGCGGTTTCCTTGGCACGTCTTGTCGAAGCAGAGATCGTGTCCCCTTATCATGGGATTCTCATCAATACGGGTGTGGGTAACCCAACCGCGCCATCAATTACAGCGCTTGGGGAATAAGCGAGTTTTACCAGGTAGGTGGGGAGGCGCATAGTTTCTTCCGCCTTTATAAAGGGATGCGGATTCACCTTTTTCACCCACGCCCTCTTCCCCCTTGCTCATCCATTCTTGCGCACTCGAGCTCCAGCACCCAAGTTCGCATTTTCTCCTCAACCCACTCCAAGCATGTCCAGAGCGGGAGGCAAGTGGATGGTCTCCTCCGTCACAGAGGAGGACATCGAAAAGCTATGGGGAGCCGGATATATGGCCGCGGATATCGCACACCGGCTGCCAGATGAGGGGCAGATTGTCCCAACTCTCGAACCCTATGACAGGGTGGTTTTTCTTACCCACTTCATCCGTGGACTGGGATTTCCCCTCCACCCGTTTGTTCGCGGGCTCATGTTTTACTACGGGCTGGATTTTCACGATCTGGCCCCAATTTCATCCTCAACATCTCGAAGTTTATCGTCGTGTGCGAGCCCTTCCTCCGCATCAAGCCCCACTTCGGCCTGTGGCTAAAGACCTTCAATGTTAAACCGAAGGTGGTGGTCGGCCAGCAAGCGGAGTGCGGAGGCGCCATGGTGGGCAAAATGCCCAACGTCACCTGGCTCGAAGGCTCCTACGTGGAGACCATAAGGGGGTGGCAATCGGGGTGGTTCTACATCACCGAGCCGCGCGACACCAACTGGGTGGCGGCCCCCGAATTTCGATCTGGAATCCCCACGCAGCTCACCTCTTGGAAAGAGAAGGGCCTATCCTGGGGTTCTTCAGTAGAGCTGACCGGACTCCAGACCTGCATCAAGAACATGATGAGCAAGAAAATCAAGCTCGTCAACGTGGTCCAAGTCATGCTCTTCCGCCGGAGCCTCCCATGTCAAAGACGGGCATTCCATTTGTGGGAGTTCGATCCGGCCGAGCACCAGACGCTGCGAAGGCTCTTCGACACGACGCACAAGGACGTCTGGAAGGTGCTGTTCAAGGGTGCCGAGGTACCTCCTCCTCTTACCAAGGACCGCGGACTCAGCGCAAAGCGCCCTACCAATCCGGTAAGTCTTTTATATCTCATAAGATGTTCATTTTCCCTAGTTTAACCATGCGCGGGATCTAAGCCTCCACGCCATTTAACAGGACTGGGTAGAGACAGTGGAGCAGATCGATTGTCCAGCCCCCTGCCCGAAGATCCAGCAAATGCTCTCCTGACGGAGATGCTGGTTCTGGCGCCTTACGAGGTGCCAGTGAAGAAGGCCAAGAAAAAGGCCACGGGGACACGGAAGGGTATCCGGCGCAAGGTTATATCAGACTCGTCCGAAAACTCTGAGGCGCACTCCTCCCACGAAGATGAGGAGGAGGAAGAGGAAAGTTCTCCCCCCCAGCCAGGGGGGAAAAGAAAAGGAAGGCCGGCCCATCTGGGGCGGCCGAAGGGGCAAAGAAGGGAAGGACCCTCCTTCCGGACAACTCCACCACTGCCGCCTTCAGCGAAGAGGAGTGGTTGCCCAGGGACAAGCCCCTAGCGAAGTCGTAAGTATCCGGATACCACAGTAGTTCTTGGTACGTTTTATTGTACTGTTTCTTATCACGCCACGCATGACTACGTAGCCCATCCCGAGCCCGCATCGACGTATCTTCGTCGGATGATTCTTTGGGCCCATCGGACCAGAACAGTGATTCTCTCCCTACCGCCTTCTCCCCCGCCCTACGGACGATGCCGAGGTGTTGTCCCAAAGGGAACTGAACCAGGGGGAGACAGTTCCGGAGGCGCCTCAAGGCGACATTCCAGGCGCTGGGTGCACGAGGGGCAAGACTCCCCCGGGCCCTAACGCCGGGGCAGCAAGTCTAGCCCCAAGCCGAATACGGCGCCGGAACCTCCAGTGGTTCCGGATTCTGTCAGGCAACCCCCCGCTAAGGGGGGCAAGCCGCCTGTGCCGATGGCCTCTGTCCATCCAGAGGCATCAGACAACTTGCTGGAAGCGCTTCACGGCGCTTCCATCAACGAAGAGCACCGCACTATCATGAGTGCGGTGATCGAGAAGGTTCAGTCCGCCAAAAGCGGACTGACTGAAGCCTGTGCCAGCCTCCTAACAGGCTGTGAGGTAAGTAATCAAATTATAAGAAAATGTTACAGAATAGACAGTAGCCCCTGATGCTTTGTTTGGCGTTCGCGAAGAAAGGCCGTATAGAGGATCAAATAATAACTGCAGGAGTCTGATCGGAATATGTCTATGTGCATATGCAGGCTTCAGTGCTAGCCGCTGCCGCACGTACTGCAGAGATCGCTGCACTGAAGTAGGACCTTGAGCGGTCCAAGGAAGAGCTTGGCATTACCAAGAGGCAGCTCGAAGAGAACAAAGGTAAGCGATACCCCGTCTGTATATTGTAAAAATTTGGTTTTAGAACAATAAGATTGTCATGAATTTTGCTAGGGGCTACGACCGAAGTGGCGGCCCTGAAGAAGGCGTTATCCAAGGCCGAAGACAAAGCGGCCAAGGAGCGCACTGAGCGCGAGAAACAAGAGGCCCAAGTTGGCGAGGTGCAGCAAGAGCTCCAGGCTCTCGCCAAGAAACATGAGTCCTTGGAGCTTCACTCTAAGACGCAAGAGTCCGAGCTTGTGAAGGCCCTCGAAAGCACACAACATGCCAAGGCCGAAGCCCAAAAGGCCCTCCAGGAAATTGAGGCGGTTAAGAAGATAGCAGCGGGTAAGGCATTCATTATGCAAAGCAAGCATGTGAAGGAAACTTTCCTTTTACTTACCCGAGTTCGGAGCTCTCCAGGAGCGTTCGCCGATCTTCCCCGCAGTGTGTCAGATGCCGCGGAGTTCTACCGGGCTGAGGAGGGGAGCTCGATGGAGAAGTTGTTCTGGTCTCAGTATACTGGGACCGAACACCCAATGCCCTTGAGCGACCGGCTGAAGCAATTGGTCGAGCTCCACAAGGCGGCCGAACAGGCCATGAAGGGTCTTACAGTCCGGATGTGGCCTGGCGAGCCCCTGCCTGATAGCTACTTCAATCTGGTGAGGCGGCTTGTGAATGCCTGCCCCCGGCTCAAAGTCATAAAGCGGTCCGTCTGCTTCGAGGGTGCGCGCAGGGCTTTTGCCCGGGCGAAGGTGCACTGGGCGAAGCTGGACGCCGAGAAGCTGGTCAAGGAGGGGCCGCCGCAAGGCAAGGAGCATCGCCACCCCGAAATGTATTATGACAGTGTCCTGAAGGATGCTCGCCTTGTTGCGGAGGAATGTGCTAAGGATGTAATATTCGAGTGAATGCACTCTTGTGATCCTGTAATATGAAACGAGTTCATTTGTGCTATACCATGCTTGTTAATTTAAAATATTACCTTCTGTGCGGCCGTTTATGAAATATGAGAGTTGGCCAGTCGTCGGCTTCTGCCCCCATGTAACTAGTATTTGGGTGTTCGGGATAAACCTGAGCACTCTTTATCCCAATTTTGGGTCCTTCGAAGGAGGTGTTCAGCACAGCGAACCAGGCAATCGGACTATAAAGCTTTATCACTCTCACTTAGCCATAGAAGTCTACAATTTTAAATTTTGGCGAAGCCCCTAGTATTCAGAAGGCCGAATTTGGGGCGCTATATACGCCTAAGTCGGGCAAGGCCGACTCCTCGCCCGAAGCAGAAAAGGTCTTTAAGGACTTGAGACCTCTCGAACGGCGACCAGCTCTCGCCTCATCATGACAGTCAGTTTTCGGCTTTCTCTACTGAGGTGCTCGTCCGGAAGAACCGGGACACAATCGCAGTAGTTCTCCCAGCGCTACCTTAGCCGATATTGCGGAACGTAAGGTACCAAAACATGGGAGCCGGGCAAACCCAACTATTGACCCAAGAAATGATTCGGAGCTGATGCATATAATGCTATAAGTTCAGGGTGCCGCACTGTCGAAAGTGTTCGGACTTCTCACGCCGTATTATGGGGTATACTGAAGCTCCTGCCGTACGGGTGCAATCTGTCGTAATTAAGCAGACAACAGAGAAAGAAAAAAAAGAAAGGGTAATGCAATAATAGGCTAACGCTACGCATTGTTATTAAATAGTATGTCAAAGCGTACGGATACAAGTAGTGCAATAAGCAGAAAATAGGACTATTTGACATGTCCTATCCAAGGGCAAGCTGCGTATGGGTATTTAAAACAGGTATTTCGATCGTTATCAGGGACCACCTGGGGATTCCCTTGTACGTCTTAGCTTCTTGTCTCCTTGGTATTTCCTTCCGTAATGCGTCCAGCAATCAGACTACCGAAAAGGGCTTCTAGAGAGTAAGGTCCTGAAAGAGAGAAAATTATGAAGGTACACAGCCCCTGGGGCGGTTGAGCCGCATTGTGGGACGTGTCCTGGCCATTGCCTCCGCCTATGCCCATGGTATGTTTAGTGCGTAATTATGTACGCGCGGCATAGATTTCGTCACTTGACCGGGACTAGGGTGGAGGCCGAATTGCTAGGCGAGCTCTGAACGTGCCAGGCGATCCTGTTGCAGGTTACTCCGGACTCGCTTGAAGGTGTCTGGGGGCTTTATCGCCGAACTAGTGGTTTGCCTTAAAAGGCTGCTTTGTGCTTCTTCTGCGAGGGCTGCAGTGTGCTTCTCCGTGCGGAGCAAGCGTTCTGTGTTTCCATTGACTGTTATAACCCCCGAGGTCCTGGCATCTTGAGCTTGAGGTATGCATAATGCGGCACCACATTGAATATTGCAAATGCGGTTCGTCCGAGTAGTGCGTGATATCCACTGCGGAACGGGACAATATCGAAGATAAATCCTCGCTTCGGAAGTTGTCCGGAGATCCGAAGACCACTTCTAGTGTGATTGAGCCCGTGTAGTGGGCCTCTACACCTGGGATGACACCTTTAAAGGTGGTTTTAGTGGGTTTGATCCTTTTGGGGTCTATACCCATTTTGTGCACTGTATCCTGATAGAGCAGGTTCAGGCTGCTGCCATCGTCCATAAGGAGTCGAGTGAGGTGAAATCCGTCAATGATGGGGTCAAGTACCAATGCGACAGATCCACCATGACGGATACTAGTAGGATGGTCCCTGCGATCAAAGGTGATCGGACAAGAGGACCATGGGTTGAACTTTGGGGCGACTGGCTCCATCGCATAGACGTCCCTTAGTGCACTCTTCCGCTCCCTCTTGGGAATATGGGTTGCGTATATCATGTTCGCCGTTTTCACTTGTGGAGGGAACCTCTTCTGTCCTCCTGTGTTCGCCGGCCGAGGCTCTTCCTCGTCGTCGCTATGCAGCCCCTTGTCCTTGATTTTGGCATTCAATTTGCCGGCTGCATGAACACCCAGCATTCTCTGTTGGTGTAGTTGGCTGGCTTATCGGGGGTGCCGTGAATTTGACACGAGCGATCGAGTATACGGTCCAAACTGGACGGGCCCGGATTGCTTCTTTTGAACGGCTTTTTCCGCTGACCGGATTTAGAGCCACGGAATCCGGCATTGACTGCCGTCTCTTCGGCGTTATCGCCGTTGTTGCGGCGCTTGTGTCTGTTACAACGTGGTCTGCCGTTAGTATCTTTGGCATCTGAAGTGCCAGGATTCCTTGATGTATTGTTGCTACGAGCCAGCCAGCTATCCCCGCCCGCGCAAAAGCGGATCATGAGTGTCGTGAGGGCTGCCATGGACTTCGGCTTCTCTTGGCCGAGGTGTCGGGCGAGCCACTCGTCACGGATGTTATGCTTAAATGCCGCTAAGGCCTCTGCATCCGGACAGTCGACAATTTGGTTTTTCTTAGTTAGGAACCGGGTCCAGAATTTCCTGGCCGATTCCCCTGGCTGCTGGGTTATATGGCTCAAGTCATCAGCATCCAGTGGTTGCACGTAAGTGCCCTGGAAGTTGTCAAGGAATGCATCTTCCAAATCCTCCGAACTGCCAATGGAGTCTGCTGGCAAGCTATTCAGCCAATGCTGAGCTGGTCCTTTGAGTTTTAGTGGGAGGTACTTGATGGCATGTAGATCATCACCGCGAGCCATGTGTATGTGGAGGAGGAAATCCTCGATCCATACCGCGAGGTCTGTTGTGCCATCATATGATTCAATGTTTACGGGTTTAAAACCCTCTCGGAATTCATGATCCATTACTTCATCAGTGAAGCATAGGGGGTGTGCGGCGCCTCTGTGCCGAGCTATATCACGACGCAGTTCATACGAGTCTTGTCGGATGTATTCGGCCCGGCCGGATTTGCTTTTTGTGTATCCGGCATGACGATCATCGTCACTCGTTGGGGCGCGACCCCGTGATCCGTAGATTGATCAGGTATGCCCTGCTTTGTTTTCCAATACGTCTCGCAGGTCCCGCGTGTTGCCCCGGCCCTTGGTGTTTTTGGTTGTCTGGCGACGGGGTGCGGGCTGGACTTCGGGCTGATATGCCCCTCTGTCTCGGCCACGCGGTGGCCGATCCACCGCATCATACGCTGGTGATGTAACCTGCATTTTGGGTAACTCTTGGTTGGGCGTTCGATTTCGTATTCCTCGGCTGCTAGGACCTCAGTCCATCTGTCCGCTAGCAGATCTTGATCAGCTCGAAGATGTTGTTGCTTTTTCTTCAGGCTGTTTGCTGTGGCTATAAGCCGGCGCTTGAAGCGCTCCTGCTCGATGGGATCCTCAGGCACGATAAATTCTTCGTCACCGAGGCTCACCCCGTCTTCGGAGAGAGGCATGTAATTGTCATCCTCCGTTTCTTCGTCTGCTGCCTGTTCTGGAGGGCTAGCTTTTTCATCCTCCCGCTCTAAATCTGGCTGGAGGGGATTTTCGTTGTCTTCGGCACTATCCGGAGTGTTATTATCTCTTGTGCCGGTATCGCTACTTTTACTATGGCGGGACTTAGAGCGCGCCGCTGACGTCGGTGCTTGGGTTGCTTCTTGGAGGGTTCATCCTCCATTGTCTTATCGCCATCGCCTTCTTTGGGTGTATCCACCATATATATATCATATGATGAGGTGGCGGTCCAGTGCCCTGTGGGCGGTGGTTCCTGTTCATCTCCTACATCGTCGTCCATACCATCGATGTCTTCGGAGTCGAAGTCGAGCATGTCGGTTAAATCGTCGACAGTGGCTATTAAGTGGGTGGTGGGTGGGGAGCGAATTTCTTCGTCGTCCGCATCCCATTCTAGCCGAACATAGTTCGGCCAAGGTTCTCCTGACAAGGAGAGAGACCTTAATGAGTTTAGCACGTCGCCAAAAGGCGAGTGCTGAAAGATATCCACGGAGGTAAACTCCATGATCGGTGCCCAATCGGATTCGATAGGCACGGATGCCAGCGGCTCGGAGCCCGTGGCCGGGGACGAATCCAATGGTTCGGCAACACGGCTCTCGTAGGAGGTAAGGTCAGTATTCGCCTCTATCTCCACTGAGAGTGCAGCCTCCGTGGCGGGGTGTATCCACCCGTCCTCAGATGGCGCAACTTGCTCCGGATTGAGGGCCGGAGTAGTTGCAGGTGTGATCTCCCGAACACTGTCCGGCGGCAGAGTTAAGTCATGCTCGTCATGATTGTGCGGTGCACCTGACATGGGCTCGAATCCGTCGAAGATCAAGTCTCCGCGGATGTCGGCAGTATAGTTCAAGTTTCCGAACCTGACCTGATGGCCAGGGGCGTAGCTCTCGATCTGCTCCAAATGCCCAAGTGAGTTGCCCCGCAGTACGAAGCTGCCGAATACGAAGATCTGTCTGGGGAGGAAAACCTCACCCTGGATCACATCGTTGCCGATGATCGAAGGAGCCATCAAGCCTTACAGTGACGACACAGTGGAACTCTCAATGAAAGCACCAATTTCTGTGTCAAAACCGGCGGATCTCGGGTAGGGGGTCCCGAACTGTGCGTCTAAGGCGGATGGTAACAGGAGGCGGGGGACACGATGTTTACCTAGGTTCGGGCCCTCTCGATGGAGGTAATACCCTACTTCCTACTTGATTGATCTTGATGATATGAGTATTACAAGAGTTGATCTACCACGAGATCATAGAGGCTAAACCCTAGAAGCTAGCCTATGATTCTGATTGTTGTTGTCCTACGGACTAAACCCTCCAGTTTATATAGACACCGGAGGGGGCTAGGGTTACACAGAGTCGGTTACAAGGGAGGAGATCTACATATCTGTATTGCCAAGCTTGCCTTCCACGCCAAGGAGAGTCCCATCCGGACACGGACGAAGTCTTCAATCTTGTATCTTCATAGTTCAACTGTCCGGCTAAAGTCTATAGTCCGGCCGTCCGAGGACCCCCTAATCCAGGACTCCCTCACCAGCCTCTTGGGGTATCGAACTTCACGAATGACACCTGCCGCCTCCAGCTTGCAGGTTTCCTGGACGATAAAGGACTGCTTCTCCGTGGACTGTCACCACGACTTTTGCTTCACAAGGTGCACATTGGGGCACACCCTCAAATGATGCTCGATCACCCCTCTTGGGACCCCTACCAGCTGTAGGGGAACATAGTAATTTCAAAAAAAATCCTACGCACACGCAAGATCATGGTGATGCATAGCAACGAGAGGGGAGAGTGTTGTCTACGTACCCTCGTAGACCGAAAGCGGAAGCGTTAGCGCAACGCGGTTGATGTAGTCGTACGTCTTCACGATCCGACCGATCAAGTACCGAACGCACGGCACCTCCGAGTTCAGCACATGTTCAGCCCGATGACGTCCCTCGAACTCCGATCGAGCCGAGTGTTGAGGAAGAGTTTCGTCAGCACGACGGCGTGGTGACGATGATGATGTTCTACCGACGCAGGGCTTCACCTAAGCACCGCTACAGTATTATCGAGGTGGACTATGGTGGAGGGGGGCACCGCACACGGCTAAACGATCAAACGATCAATTGTTGTGTCTCCAAGGGGTGCCCCCCTCCCCGTATATAAAGGAGTGGAGGAGGGGGAGGGCCGGCCCTCTCTATGGCGTGCCCTAGGAGGAGTCCTACTCCCACCGGGAGTAGGATTCCCCCCTTCCAAGTAGTAGGAGTATGAGTCAAGGAAAGGGGAGAGAGAAGAGAAGGAAGGAGGGGGCGCAGCCCCTCCCCCTAGTCCAATTCGGACTAGGCCTTGGGGGCGCCCAACCTCTCCTCTCTCTTTCCCCTAAAGCCCAATAAGGCCCATATACTCCCCGGCGAATTCCCATAACTCTCCGGTACTCCGAAAAATACACGAATCACTCGGAACCTTTCCGATGTCCGAATATAGTCATCCAATATATCGATCATTACGTCTCGACCATTTCAAGACTCCTCGTCATGTCCCCGATCTCATCGGGGACTCCGAACTACCTTCGGTACATCAAAACACATAAACTCATAATATAACCGTCATCGAACTTTAAGCGTGTGGACCCTACGGGTTCGAGAACAATGTAGACATGACCGAGACACGTCTCCGGTCAATAACCAATAGCGGAACCTGGATGCTCATATTGGCTCCCACATATTCTACGAAGATCTTTATCGGTCAAACCGCATAACAACATACGTTGTTCCCTTTGTCATCGGTATGTTACTTGCCCGAGATTCGATCGTCGGTATCTCAATACCTAGTTCAATCTCGTTACCGGCAAGTCTCTTTACTCGTTCCGTAATACATCATCCCGCAACTAACTCATTAGTTCCAATGCTTGCAAGGCTTATAGTGATGTGCATTACTGAGTGGGCCCAGAGATACCTCTCCGACAATCGGAGTGACAAATCCTAATCTCGAAATACGCCAACCCAACAAGGACCTTCGGAGACACCTGTCGGGCACCTTTATAATCACCCAGTTACGTTGTTATGTTTGGTAGCACACAAAGTGTTCCTCCGGTAAACGGGAGTTGCATAATCTCATAGTCATAGGAACATGTATAAGTCATGAAGAAAGCAATAGGAGAATACTAAACGATCAAGTGCTAAGCTAACGGAATGGGTCAAGTCAATCACATCATTCTCCTAATGATGTGATCCCGTTAATCAAATGACAACTCATGTCTATGGCTAGGAAACATAACCATCTTTGATCAATGAGCTAGTCAAGTAGAGGCATACTAGTGACACTCTGTTTGTCTATGTATTCACACATGTATCATTATTCCGGTTAATACAATTCTAGCATGAATAATAAACATTTATCATGATATAAGGAAATAAATAATAACTTTATTATTGCCTCTAGGGCATATTCCTTCAGTCTCCCACTTGCACTAGAGTCAATAATCTAGTTCACATCGCCATGTGATTTAACATCAATAGTTCACATCGCCATGTGATTTAACATCAATAGTTCACATCTTTATGTGGTTAACACCCATAGTTCACATCGATATGTGACCAACACCCAAAGGGTTTACTAGAGTCAGTAATCTAGTTCATATCGCTATGTGATTAACACCCAAAGAGTACTAAGGTGTGATCATGTTTTTCTTGTGAGATAATTTTAGTCAACGGGGCTGTCACATTCAGATCTGTAAGTATTTTGCAAATTCTATGTCTACAATGCTCTGCACGGAGTTACTCTAGCTAATAGCTCCCACTTTGAATATGTATCGAGATTGAGACTTAGAGTCATCTACATCAGTGTCAAAAAACTTGCATCGACGTAACCCTTTACGACGAACCTTTTTTCACCTCCATAATTGAGAAACATATCCTTATTCCACTAAGGATAATTTTGACCGCTGTCCAGTGATCTACTCCTAGATCACTATTGTACTCCCTTGCCAAACTCAGTGGTAGGGTATACAATAGATCTGGTACACAACATGGCATACTTTGTAGAACCTATGGCATAGGGAATGACTTTCATTCTCTTTCTATCTTTTGCCGTGGTCGGGCTTTGAGTCTTACTCAATTTCACACCTTGTAACACAGGCAAGAACTCTTTCTTTGACCGTTCCATTTTGAACTACTTCAAAATCTTGTTAAGGTATGTACTCATTGAAAAAACTTATCAAGCGTCTTGATCTATCTCTATAGATCTTGATGCTCAATATGTAAGCAGCTTCACCGAGGTCTTTCTTTGAAAAACTCCTTTCAAACACTCCTTTATGCTTTGCAAAATAATTCTACATTATTTCCGATCAACAATATGTCATTCACATATACTTATCAGAAATGCTGTAGTGCTCCCACTCACTTTCTTGTAAATACAGGCTTCACCGCAAGTCTGTATAAACTATATCCTTTGATCAACTTATCAAAGCGTATATTCCAACTCTGAGATGCTTGCACCAGTCCATAGATGGATTGCTGGAGCTTGCATATTTTGTTAGCACCTTTAGGATTGCCAAAACCTTCTGGTTGCATCATATACAACTCTTCTTTAATAAATCCATTAAGGAATGCAGTTTTGTTTATCCATTTGCCAGATTTCATAAAATGCTGCAATTGCTAACATGATTCGGACAGACTTAAGCATAGATACGAGTGAGAAACTCTCATCGTAGTCAACATCTTGAACTTGTCGAAATTTTTTTGCGACAATTCTAGCTTTGTAGATAGTAACACTACTATCAGCATCCGTCTTCCTCTTGAAGATCCATTTAATCTCAATGGCTCGCCGATCATTGGGCAAGTCAATCAAAGTCCATACTTTGTTCTCATACATGGATTTCATCTCAGATTTCATGGCCTCATGCCATTTCGCGGAATCTGGGCTCACCATCGCTTCTTCATAGTTCGTAGGTTCGTCATGGTCAAGTAACATGACCTCCAGAACAGGATTACTGTACCACTCTGGTGCGGAGGTTCGGTAGTAGCTTGATCTAAAGTTACATGATCATCATCATTAGCTTCCTCACTAATTGGTATAGTAGTCACAGGAATAGATTTATGTGATGAACTACTTTCCAATAAGGGAGCAGGTACAGTTACCTCATCAAGTTCTACTTTCCTCCCACTCACTTCTTTCGAGAGAAACTCCTTCTCTAGAAAGGATCCATTCTTAGCAACAAATGTCTTACCTTCGGATCTGTGATAGAAGGTGTACCCAACTGTCTCCTTTGGGTATCCTATGAAGACACATTTCTCCGATTTGGGTTTGAGCTTATCAGGATGAAACTTTTTCTTATAAGCATCGCAACCCCAAACTTTAAGAAACGACAACTTTGGTTGTTGCCAAACCACGGTTCATAAGGTGTCATCTCAACGGATTTAGATGGTGCCCTTTTTAACGTGAATGCAGCTGTCTCTAATGCATAACCCCAAAACGATAGTGGTAGATTGGTAAGAAACATCATAGATCGCACCATATCTAATAAAGTACGGTTATGACGTCCGGACACACCATTATGTTGTGGTGTTCCAGGTGGCATGAATTTGTGAAACTATTCCACATTGTTTTAATTTGAAGACCAAACTCGTAACTCAAATATTTGTCTCCGCGATCAGATCGTAGAAACCTTATTTTCTTGTCATGATGATTTTCCACTTCACTCTGAAAGTCTTTGAACTTTTCAAATGTTTCAGACTTATGTTTCATCAAGTAGATATACCCATATCTGCTGAAATCATCTGTGAAGGTCAGAAAATAACGATACCCGCCGCGAGCCTCAACACTCATCGGATCGCATACATCAGTATGTATTATTTCCAATAAGTCAGTTGCTCGCTCCATTGTTCCGGAGAACGGAGTCTTAGTCATCTTGCCCATAAGGCATGGTTCGCAAGCATCATGTGATTCATAATCAAGTGATTCCAAAATCCCATCAGCATGGAGTTTCTTCATGCGCTTTACACCAATATGACCTAAACGGCAATGCCACAAATGAGTTGCACTATCATTATTAACTTTGCATCTTTTGGCTTCAGTATTATGAATATGTGTATTACTACGATCGAGATCCAACAAACCATTTTCATTGGGTGTATGACCATAGAAGGTTTTATTCATGTAAATAGAACAACAATTATTCTCTAACTTAAATGAATAACCGTATTGCAATAAACATGATCAAATCATATTCATGCTCAACGCAAACACCAAATAACACTTATTTAGGTTCAACACTAATCCAGAAAGTGTAGGGAGCGTGCGATGATGATCATATCAATCTTGGAACCACTTCCAACACACAACGTCACTTCACCCTTAACTAGTCTCTGTTCATTCTGCAACTCCCGTTTCGAGTTACTACTCTTTAGCAACTGAACCAGTGTCAAATACCGAGGGGTTGCTACGAACACTAGTAAAATACACATCAATAATCTGTATATCAAATATACCTTTGTTCACTTTGCCATCCTTCTTATCCGCCAAATACTTGGGGTAGTTCCGCTTCCAGTGAGCAGTCCCTTTGCAGTAGAAGCACTTAGTCTCAGGCTTAGGTCCAGACTTGGGCTTCTTCACTTGAGCAGCAACTTTGCTTGCCGTTCTTCTTGAAGTTCCCCTTCTTCCCTTTGCCCCTTTTCTTGAAACTAGTGGTCTTGTCAACCATCAACACTTGATTTTTTTCTTGATTTCTACCTTCGCCGATTTTAGCATTGCGAAGAGCTTGGGAATTGTTTTCGTCATCCCTTGCATACTATAGTTCATCATGAAGTTCTACTAACTTGGTGATGGTGACTAGAGAATTCTGTCAATCACTATTTTATCTGGAAGATTAACTCTCATGATTCAAGCGATTGTAGTACCCAGACAATCTGAGCACATGCTCACTGCTTGAGCTATTCTCCTCCATCTTTTAGCTATAGAACTTGTTGGAGACCTCATATCTCTCAACTCGGGTATTTGCTTGAAATATTAACTTCAACTCCTGGAACATCTCATATGGTCCATGACGTTCAAAACGTCTTTGAAGTCCCGATTCTAAGCCTTTAAGCATGGTGCACTAAACTATCAAGTAGTCATCATATTGAGCTAGCCAAACGTTCACAACGTCTGCATTTGCTCCTGCAATAGGTCTGTCACCTAGCGGTGCATCAAGGACATAATTCTTCTGTGTAGCAATGAGGATAATCCCCAGATCACAGATCCAATCCGCATCATTGCTACTAACATCTTTCAACTTAGTTTTCTCTAGGAACATATCAAAATAAACATGGGAGCTAAACGCGAGCTATTGATCTACAACATAGATATGCTAATACTACCAGGACTAAGTTCATGATAAATTAAAGTTCAATTAATCATATTACTTAAGAACTCCCACTTAGATAGACATCCCTCTAATCCTCTAAGTGATCATGTGATCCATATCAACTAAACCATGTCCGATCATCACGTGAGATGGAGTAGTTTCAATGGTGAACATCACTATGTTGATCATATCTACTATATGATTCACGCTCGACCTTTCGGTCTCAGTGTTCCGAGGCCATATCTGTTATATGCTAGGCCCGTCATGTTTATCCTGAGTATTCCGCGTGTGCAACTGTTTTGCACCCGTTGTATTTGAACGTAGAGCCTATCACACCCGATCATCACGTGGTGTCTCAACACGAAGAACTTTCGCAACGGTGCATACTCAGGGAGAACACTTATACCTTGATAATTTAGTGAGAGATCATCTTATAATGCTACCGTCAATCAAAGCAAGATAAGATGTATAAAAGATAAACATCACGTGCAATCATAATATGTGACATGATATGGCCATCATCATCTTGTGCCTTTGATCTCCATCTCCAAAGCATCGTCATGATGTCCATCGTCACCGGCATGACACCATGATCTCCATCATCTTGATCTATATCAATGTGTCGTCACATGGTCGTCTCGCCAACTATTGCTCTTGCAACTATTGCTATCGCATAGCGATAAAGTAAAGCAATTATTTGGCGCTTACATCTTATGCAATAAAGAGACAACCATAAAACTTTTGCCAGTTGCCGATAACTTCAACAAAACATGATCATCTCATACAACAACTTATATCTCATCACGTCTTGACCATATCACATCACAACATGCCCTGCAAAAACAAGTTAGACGTCCTCTACTTTGTTGTTGCAAGTTTTACGTGGCTGCTACGGGCTGAGCAAGAACCGTTCTTACCTACGCATCAAAACCACAATGATAGTTCGTAAAGTTAGTGTTGTTTTTAACCTTCTCAAGGACCGGGCGTAGCCACACTCGGTTCAACTAAAGTTGGAGAAACTGACACCCGCTAGTCACCTGTGTGCAAAGCACGGCAGTAAAACCAGTCTCGCGTAAGCGTACGCGTAATGTCGGTCCGGGCCGCTTCATCCAACAATACCGCCGAACCAAAGTGTGACATGCTGGTAAGCAGTATGACTTGTATCACCCACAACTCACTGGTGTTCTACTCGTGCATATGACATCTACGCATAAAACCTGGCTCGGATGCCACTGTTGGGGAACGTAGTAATTTCAAAAAAATTCCTACGCACACGCAAGATCATGGTGATGCATAGCAACGAGAGGGGAGAGTGTTGTCTACGTACCCTCGTAGACCGAAAGCGGAAGCGTTAGCACAACACGGTTGATGTAGTCGTACGTCTTCACGATCCGACCGATCAAGTACCGAACGCACGGCACCTCCGAGTTCAGCACACGTTCAGCCCGATGACGTCCCTCGAACTCCGATCCAGCCGAGTGTTGAGGGAGAGTTTCGTCAGCACGACGGTGTGGTGACGATCATGATGTTCTACTGCCACAGGGCTTCACCTAAGCACCGCTACAGTATTATCGAGGTGGACTATGGTGGAGGGGGGCACCGCACACGGCTAAAAGATCAAACGATCAATTGTTGTGTCTCCAAGGGGTGCCCCCCTCCCCGTATATAAAGGAGTGGAGGAGGGGGAGGGCCGGCCCTCTCTATGGCGCGCCCTAGGAGGAGTCCTACTCCCACCGGGAGTAGGATTCCCCCCTTCCAAGTAGTAGGAGTATGAGTCAAGGAAAGGGGAGAGAGAAGAGAAGGAAGGAGGGGGCGCAGCCCCTCCCCCTAGTCCAATTCGGACTAGGCCTTGGGGGGGCGCCCAGCCTCTCCTCTCTCTTTCCCCTCAAGCCCAATAGGCCCATATACTCCCCGGCGAATTCCCGTAACTCTCCGGCACTCCGAAAAATACCCGAATCACTCGGAACCTTTCCGATGTCCGAATATAGTCGTCCAATATATCGATTTTTACATCTCGACCATTTTGAGACTGCTCGTCATGTCCCCGATCTCATCCGGGACTCCGAACTACCTTCGGTACATCAAAACACATAAACTCATAATATAACCGTCATCGAATTTTAAGCGTGCGGACCCTACGGGTTCGAGAACAATGTAGACATGACCGAGACACGCCTCCGGTCAATAACCAATAGCGGAACCTGGATGCTCATATTAGCTTCCACATATTCTACGAAGATCTTTATCGGTCAAACCGCATAACAACATACGTTGTTCCCTTTGTCATCGGTATGTTACTTGCCCGAGATTCGATCGTCGTTATCTCAATACCTAGTTCAATCTCGTTACCGGCAAGTCTCTTTACTCGTTCCGTAATACATCATCCCACAACTAACTCATTAGTTACAATGCTTGCAAGGCATATAGTGATGTGCATTACTGAGTGGGCCCAGAGATACCTCTCCGACAATCGGAGTGACAAATCCTAATCTCGAAATACGCCAACCCAACAAATACCTTCGGAGACACCTGTAGAGCACCTTTATAATCACCCAGTTACGTTGTGACGTTTGGTAGCACACAAAGTGTTCCTCCGGTAAACGGGAGTTGCATAATCTCATAGTCATAGGAACATGTATAAGTCATGAAGAAAGCAATAGCAGAATACTAAACGATCAAGTGCTAAGCTAACGGAATGGGTCAAGTCAATCACATCATTCTCCTAATGATGTGATCCCGTTAATCAAATGACAACTCATGTCTTTGGCTAGGAAACATAACCATCTTTGATCAACGAGCTAGTCAAGTAGAGGCGTACTAGTGACACTCTGTTTGTCTATGTATTCACACATGTATCATGTTTCCGGTTAATACAATTCTAGCATGAATAATAAACATTTATCATGAGATAAGGAAATAAATAATAACTTTATTATTGCCTCTAGGGCATATTTCCTTCACCAGCTGCTTGGGTTCCCAGGCGAATACCTCCTTGTTTGCGTGCAAGAACTTTACCAACGCCTACTCTTGATCTGGGTCGAGGTTGGCGCCTATGGTGAAGGTGGCTCCTGAGGACCCATCTTCTGCGACTGGCACCTGCTTGGTTTCGGCCCGATCTTTAGTGAACAACTGCTTCTTCTTTGCTGGCACGGCCTCCTTAGCCCCAGGGGTGGCCTCGGTGGCTAGTCGCGCTGTCACGGCGGTTTTGAGGGCAGACTTGAGCGCCGCCAGAGCCTCCTTGGTGTCCCCAACTATGGTGAGGACGTCCGTGCTCCCGGGCATCTTCATGAGGTTGTAGGCTGAATGAGTTGCCGACATAAACTGAGCCAGAGCCGGGTACCCGAGGATGGCGTTGTATGGGAGGCCAATGCGGGCGATGTCGAAGTCGATCAACTCAGTGCGGTAGTTGTCGCGAGCGCCAAAGGTCACAGGAAGGCGGATTTGCCCCAAGGGGCTGGTGGAGCCGCCGCCGACCACGGAGAAGGGCTTGCTGGGGCGGAGCCGTTCGAGTGGTACATGAAGAAGGCTAAAGGCCTCCACAGAGAGCACGTTGAGACCGGCGCCGCAATCAATGAGGGTCTTGGTGACAGCTACACTGCATATAGTGGGCGCGCAAAGCATCGAAAGCACGCTAGAGCCGACGGTGGTGACGGGGTGATCCCCTGAGTCGAAGGCGAGGTCGGCCCTGGGCGCCGCCCAACCCGGAGGAGCTCCATGCCGCACAGAAGCAGCGCCAATCCGGCGGAAGAACAGCTTGGTGTGGCGGTCCGAGGGCGGTGCTTGCGAGCCGCCGAGGAGGGCCACGACCACGAGGGGTGCCGGTGCCACGAAGCGTGCGACGAAGAGGCCGCGCAGCTCCTCCCAAGATGTCACTGAGGATCCTGGGAGAGCGAGCAGCCAGGCACATGGCACACCAGTAAGGGTCATGGGAAGCCAGTTGGCCATGACCTTGTCGTCGCCTCCGGCCTTCATGACGCCCCCTTCATATGCCAGCAGGAAGGCTGACAGGTCCGCCGCGCCGTCGTAATGCGGCGGCATCTCCGGCTTGAACTTGGGCAGCCACTGCGCCCGCCGCAAGGCGGGGGCAAAGGCTCTGAGCCCCCTGGCCCCGTCATGGGCGTCCGTCATCCCAGCCGGAGGAGCAACGCCGATCATGGGGGCAAAGCACGGTGGTGGCGGAGCATGGATCGACGGAGGGAAAGCTTCAGCGCACCCCTACCTGGTGTGCCAAATGTCGGATTGCGGGTTCCGGCAAAACCCTCGAGGTTCGAACACCGGGGTGCGCACGAAGATCTCTCCCCCTCTAGCTCACGCACTCACTGCGATCTCAAACCTCAGCGCGTCGAGCTTGCAGAACAAGGGACACGGGGTTTATACTGGTTCGGGCCACCGATGTGGTGTAATACCCTACTCCAGTGTGGTGTAGTGGATTGCCTCTTCGGCCAAGGATGAACAGGTACAAGGGAAGAACATCCTCCTGAGGAGAGGTGTCCTTGAGCTCGGTGAGCTTGTGTGGTTGAGGATGATCTGAATGGACCAAGATCAGTTGCCTCCTACTGTGGTGGCTAGTCCTATTTATAGAGGCCCTGGCCCTCTTCCCAAATGTAGGCGGGGATCCAACAACGGCCAAATTTGAAGGGAGACAACTAGTACAAGTTATCCTGACTAAAGGTGGTCTTCGCTTGCCAAAGGCTCTGGTAGTGACGCCGCCCTGGGCTCCACGGTAACCTCCGTCCTGTCGTCTTGCTGGTCTTGGTCTCGTTGCACCAATATGGAAACCTTTGCCTGATGCCTCGGGACTCCTCACCTGCGCTTGCCCCTTTAGCACCAAAGAGGAAATGAGTACGCTGCTCGATCTGGCGCCCACCTGGCGCCCACCTGGCCTTGGTCGTCATGGCTTGCGTCACAGGAACCTCACGAGGTGCCCCTTGCCTTGATCTCTCTGCTCCTTGCGAGCCAGCCTAGTGAGGCCGCCCCCGAGGAGGTCTTGTGTCGTCCACCTCGCGAGGCTCGGCCCCTCGCGAGGGTCTTGAGTGTTCGCTGGTGAAGTTGGGCCGTACAGGGCTGCTGGAGGAGCCACGCCGTGGGCCGCAGGCAGAGGGACCCCCGTTCCCAGGACGCCGACATATAGATATATATATTCTATGATGATCTAATGAACAATTAATATATATATATATATATTGTGAATTCCATTTTCTATCTGTTTTTGTATACTCATTTGAATCTAGCTATTATCATCCACATATACGGAATGGAAAGCATATATACACACATTGAAACAGAACATATAAGAATGGAAAACATAGTAGACACATTGAAACAGAGCAATAAACAGAACAATATTATGATTGCTGTGAATACATAGCTATCCACGTCAACACGACTTTCCAAAATAAAACGCGTCCATGAGACCATGACCAGCAGCCCTTGCCTAGGGTAGCTCTTGGCTCTGCCTGAACTCGTGCAGGCATTCGTCCAAGCGGTCGACACGCTCGCGGTATATCTGGAGCGTGATCTCGAGCTCCAAGTTGGCTATTTCATCGGAGATCACCAGCTCGAGGATGCGACGGCCATGTTCCTCTACTGCGCCCAGGTGGACACCTGGGCCAAGGAGGCGGTCGAGCCTACGGACCAGCGCGTTGTCATCTAGCGGGCCGCGGACAAGGCGAATGGTGGCACCCACGCGAATGACGCGGCGGGCGTCCGGTGGAAGTATGGCGCGGCCAACCTCTGGTGCAACTACGGCGCTGAGGGCCTCTGCCCACTCCTGGCGAGGAATGGGGGTACTGACGGGACGTGTACCCAGCTGCGACGCCGTGTCGACAGCAGTCAAGCGCCGATGGACCCGCTGTTGCTGTGTGGTGCGCCGCGCCTCTTGCTCTGTGGCGCTCCAACGGTCTCGCCGTGTAGTGAGCCGCAGCCTATCGGCACGTATGCGCCTAGCTTGCTCTGCGGCGCACCATCGATCATTTTGTGTGGCGAGCTGCAGCCTGTCGGCGCTGACATGCCTATCTTGATCCGCGGCGCTCAAGCGCCATGCGCCAAAGGTTTGCTCAACCCTGGCGATGACGTGCATCACGGCGTCGTCCATCGCGTTGCCGGGGAGCACCACGGCCTCGATGGGCCGTGGCGCGTGCTCGTTTTCCTCGTCGACGAGGTTGATGGCAGAGGCGGCGCTTTGGTTGGTTGGCATACTTGGAAAAGGTGGATGTGCTACAGGCTGCGCTTGTCGCCTCCGTGCGTCGCGCGCCCCCTATGCACAATATAGCAGGGTGGCGGGAAATAGGTGAGGAAATGGCGGGAAACGGTGTCGTGTTCATAAAATGCCATCAATTAATGGAAACTGAGCATCGAGCTAGCATAAGTCGTAGATGATGATCAGATGAACACGGACCACACTAGGGAACCCGTCGGTGATGAATTCATCAATCCCAAACGGTTGAATACTAGCAAGCGTCTGCCCACAACACACACGGCCTATTCCATCAGAAATAGGTCGGGTGGATCAACTGTATGCCACGTATCGCACATTGTCAAAAAGTAATGCGGTAGACCTTCTTTAACGTGTGTTAACAATAAAAAAAATAAAAAACAAGGACCTCGAGGTTAAATTAGCTGAGGGAATTGGGCATTTTGGTCATTTGACCGAAATGACCCATCCCATCACCTAATTTAACATCGACACAACTTCCCATCCAGTCACACATCCGATGGCTGCTCCAGCCTGAGCACACTTAACTTGATAGTTTTCTTACATGAGCTACTGGTGGAATAGTAAGTCCTTGCTGATAGGAATGCCTCTTCACATCCTTATAGCGTATCCGGATGACCGCCCGTCCCACAATGGCCAATAGATGTTGTGTAGACAGAGCATATCACATACGTCTTATTAGAAGCAATCGTCCGTGTTATTATCGGTCTTCGCACACATTTCTGATTACAAAACCTGTTTGCCGTGTATCACACACATCTTGTTATATTGAACCATTTCTGTGCTCTTGCCTAATCACAAATAGTTCATCCGAGTGAACCGTATGTTGTATATCGCACACACCTTCATCTGGCTGCCCATTTCTTTTGTGTTGCCTAATCACAAACAGTTCATCCGAGTGAGCTGTATGCTGTGTATCGCACACGCCTTCATCTGGCTGCCCGTTTCTTTTGTTCCTCCTCATCGCAAACAGTTAATTGAACTGAACCTTACGCCCTTCATCGCACACGCAACTAAAACCTGAACCGTGTTTGATGCATCCGTCATCGCAAATGTTTCGTACATTTCTGACGGTTTTCATACACCACCGTTTGCGATTATGGCATCACACACAGTTTCTCGAAGGGTCTCTGATTGTAGTGTCGCGTTAGGAGCATCCTGCAGTAGTGACTCCTACTACTAGTAGTAGTACAACTATGGTACACTTGATGGTCAAAATATTATTCATCGGTCCTCACAGTGAACTGACAAGACCCTGCGCCTGAGGTGACACTAGTCCAGGCGGCGTGTTCGGGTACCAAAGTCAGCCTCACCTTGTGCACTATTCAGTCACTTTCACCGCCGCTGTATAGCATGCCTCGCCTCGTCTCCCTCTCCCCTAGCACCACTCCATCTCTATCTCCATCTCGCCGGCGATCCTAAGGTCTCTCTTCATCATCTCACTGTGCCCCCGCGTACCCTCACCTCGCTCGCCTCCCCCAGTGTTGAGGACATCCCAACCATGGGCACCACACCACCAACCATCAACGGTCCAATCGCAAGAAGTCACGCAATGCAAATACATGATCAGGTGAACGCTAACTTAAGTCTGTCATTTGAC
Organism: Aegilops tauschii subsp. strangulata; assembly: GCF_002575655.3. Taxonomy (NCBI): domain Eukaryota; kingdom Viridiplantae; phylum Streptophyta; class Magnoliopsida; order Poales; family Poaceae; genus Aegilops; species Aegilops tauschii. The sequence goes on along the minus strand of NC_053037.3, from coordinate 315,587,493 downwards.
CTTGAAAACATGGTTGTGCCTTCACCTCCTTTGTTGTTGGTTGAACTCAGGTGCGATATCAAAGAAGGCCAAACACATTTTAGTCCGTGCAAAACAATGTTTTATGGCGAGGAAACAAAGTTAGGAATTCATGAAGAATGAGTTGCCTGCTGAAGAAACATTGTGTCGGTTCTGACGAAACAATGTTTTGCACGAGTTTGGATATCCCAACTTGCGAAAGATTTCCAGAACTCGAGTTTTCTGCTGAAGGAAACATTGTTCGACCCCAATGAACAATGTTTGGTCGGGAACTCCCAACCACCTCCAATGAGAGTTTTCCGGAAGCTACCTCATTAAGTCTTGAAGCCATTTAGTCAAACAAAGCTGGTTCACTTTCACACCTAAGCTGATTCCAGAAGCTAGTTCTATTTCACAACTATCCAGGGGGGTTGTCCCGGTTATAAATAGGCTAGCTCTTCCCTTCGTTGGAGACTTTTGCCATTTCTATCCAAGACCAAAGACATAGACTCCTCCTGGGAACGGGGGAACCCGGACTTGCCTGCCTGCGGCCCACAGCGTGGCTCCACCAGCGGCCCTGTACGGCCCATCTTCACCAGCAAACACTCAAGACCCTCGCGAGGGGCCAAGCCTCGCGAGGCGGACGATGCAAGACCTCCTCGGGACAGTCTCACCAGGCTGGCTCGCGAGGGGCGGAGAGATCAAGGCAAGGGACACCTCGTGAGGTTTCTGTGATGCAAGCCATGACGACTGGAGCCAGGCGGGCGCCAGCGCGCGTAGTGTCCTCGCTTCCTCTTTGGTGCTAAAGGGGCAAGCGCAGGCGAGGAGTCCCAAAGCATCAGGCAAAGGTTTCCATATCGGTGCAACGAGACCAAGACCAGCAAGACGACAGGACGGAGGTCACCGTGAAGCCCAAGACGGCGTCACCACCAGAGCCTTTGGCAGGCGAAGACCACCTTTAGTCAGGATAACTTGTACTAGTTGTCTCCCTTCGAATTTGGCCATTGTTGGATCCCTTCCCTCTCAATATTTGGGGAGAGAACCAGGGCCTCTATAAATAGGACTAGCCACCACCATAGAGAGGAACGAACTGATCCAGATCATTCTCAAACACACGCAATTTCACCAAGCACAAGAGCACCTCTCCTCAGGAGGTTGTTCTTCCCTTGTAACTGTTCATCCTCAGCCCAAGAGGTAATCCATCACACCACACTGGAGTAGGGTATTACACCACATCGGTGGCCTGAACTAGTTTAAAATCTTGTGTCTCTCTTTCTGCGGGCTGGACGCGCTAAGCTTTGAGATCACGGTGGGAGCAAGGGCGTGATTAGGTAGGGAGAGATCTTCATGCGCACCCCAGTGTTCAAACCTCGAGGGTTTTGCCGGAACCCAAAATCCAACATTTGGCGCACCAGGTAGGGGTGCACCGGAGCTTTCTTTCCGCAGATCCGCGCCCCGTCGCTTCGTCGCATCCATGGCGGATGCTCGTCAAGCCCGCGCTAAGCGCCGAGCTGCCCTCGCCGCCCTCGTCACTCAGACCGCTCCTGTCGGCGGGCCTCCCGTCATTCTCCGTCACCCGCTGCCAACGCCGCCACCGGCCCGGCAGGAAACGAGCAGCAAGCGTCCTCGCTGCACCCCTCGGTGCGGCGGGACGGCCGCACCGCCACTCCGTCACTAACCCAGCCGGCTCATCGTCTCACACTCGTCGCGCTCCCACAGACGCGCAGGCCGCGCTGCTCATGGCACGCGAGCTCCTGCGCTACCACCCAGTCGACGACCTGGACGAGGACTGGCTCGACTGCATCGCCGAGCTCGTCAGCGCCGTAGGGGGCTCCCCTGCGCCGTCCCTCTCGCTGCCTCGCCCTCCGGCAGCTGCGGGCGACGTGGCTCACGGAGCGCCACCACCACCTCTCCACCAAGACGGCGTCCTGGCGCCAAGGCGCGCGGCCCCCCGGCGCGACCCACCGCGTCGGGCGCCCACGCGTGAAGAAGGAAGCTGCCAAGAAGTTCCCCGACCGCAAGAGAATGCGCCCGCACTCCCGGCAGCACTGCGACAAGACCGCGTGCCGCCTGCAGCGGTGGTGCGCGGGCATCAAGGCAGGCTCCACATCAGCAAAGGGTCCCGGTGGCCACCGCGGGCTGCCGCGCCTTCACCCCCGAGCTGCGTAGCGTCGCTTGGCCGGGAAAGTTCAAGCCGGACCTGCCTCCTTGCTATGACGGCACCCCCGACCCTGTGGAGTTCATGCACCTCTACGAGCTGAGCATCGAGGCGGCCAACGGCAACGAAAAAGTCATGGCGAACTGGTTCCCCATGGCTCTCAAGGATGGCGCTCGCTCGTGGCTCCTGAACCTGCCACCGGGCTCGATCTCCTCCTAGGACGAGATGCGCGACCGCTTCGTCGCCAACATCCACGACACTCGCGACGGCCCGCCGGCTGCGGGTGACCTGCGGCGCATCAAGCAGCAGCCAGGGGAGACCCTCCAGAAGTACATCTAGCACTTCAACAACGTTCATCTCAAGATCCCCAAGGTGACGGATGAGGCCATCATCTCCGCGTTTTCTGATGGCGTCCGCAACGTCAAGATGAAGGAGGAGCTCGCCATCCACGAGGAGCACTGCACGGCTTTGGAGCTGTTCAACGCGACCAAGTGCGCAATAGCTGAGGAGGGGCGCATTTCCCTCCTCGAGCTCCCAGCTACCGACCCGGAGGAGAAGAAAGCCAAGGCCAAGGACATGAAGCGCAAGGGAGTAGTTGTGCTCGCGGCGGAGCCAGACACGAAGCGCGGCCGAGACCATCCCGAGTCATCCCAGAGCAGCCGGCCGTTCTGCGCCTTCCACAACGTACACAACCACAATACCAATGAATGTCAAGAGCTCAGGGCCATTCGAGATGGACGCATCGGTCGACGCCCCGAGCGCAACGACCAGGGCTACGGCCGAGGAGGAGGACGAGGCGGAGGACGCTAGGACGACCGCGGCCCTTGCCAGGAGTCGGGCGATGATGTCTTCTACACAACCTTCTTCTTGTAGACGTTGTTGGGCCTCCAAGTGCAGAGGTTTGTAGGACAGTAGCAAGTTTCCCTCAAGTGGATGACCTAAGGTTTATCAATTCGTGGGATGCTTAGGATGAAGATGGTCTCTCTCAAACAACCCTGCAACCAAATAACAAAGAGTCTGTTGTGTCCCCAACACACCCAATACAATGGTAAATTGTATATGTGCACTAGTTCGGCGAAGAGATGGTGATACAAGTGCAATATGGATGGTAGATATAGGTTTTTGTAATCTGAAAATATAAAAACAGCAAGGTAACTAATGGTAAAATTGAGCGTAAACGGTATTGCAATGCTAGGAAACAAGGCCTAGGGTTCATACTTTCACTAGTGCAAGTTCTCTCAACAATAATAACATAATTGGATCATATAACTATCCCTCAACATGCAACAAAGAGTCACTCCAAAGTCACTAATAGCGGAGAACAAACGAAGAGATTATGGTAGGGTATGAAACCACCTCAAAGTTATTCTTTCCAATCAATCCGTTGGGCTATTCCTATAAGTGTCACAAAGAGCCCTAGAGTTCGTACTAGAATAACACCTTAAGACACAAATCAACCAAAACCCTAATGTCACCAAGATACTCCAATGTCACCTCAAGTATCCGTGGGTATGATTATACGATATGCATCACACAATCTCAGATTCATCTATTCAACCAACACATAGAACCTCAAAGAGTGCCCCAAAGTTTCTACCGGAGAATCAAGATGAAAACGTGTGCCAACCCCTATGCATAGGTTCATGGGCAGAACCCGCAAGTTGATCACCAAAACATACATCAAGTGAATCACGTGATATCCCATTGTCACCACAGATACGCACGGCAAGACATACATCAAGTGTTCTCAAATCATTAAAGACTCAATCCGATAAGATTACTTCAAGGGGAAAACTCAATCCATTACAAGAGAGTAGAGGGGGAGAAGCAACATAAGATCAAACTATAATAGCAAAGCTCGCGATACATCAAGATCGTGCCAAATCAAGAACACGAGAGAGAGAGAGATCAAACACATAGCTACTGGTACATACCCTCAGCCCCGAGGGTGAACTACTCCCTCCTCGTCATGGAGAGCGCCGGGATGATGAAGATGGCCACCGGCGAGGGTTCCCCCCTCCGGCAGGGTGCCGGAACAGGGTCCCTATTGAGTTTTGGTGGCTACAGAGGCTTGCGGCGGCGGAACTCCAGATCTATTATGTTCCCCGATCGTTTTAGGGTATATGGGTATATATAGGAGGAAGAAGTACGTCAGGGGAGCCACGAGGGGCCCACGAGGGTGGAGGGCGCGCCCCCCTACCTCGTGGCTCCCTCGTTTCTTTCCTGACGTGCACTCCAAGTCTATCAGGTTGCCTGCCTTCCAAAAATAAGATCTCTAGAAGGTTTCATTCCGTTTCGACTCCGTTTGATATTCCTTTTCTTCGAAACACTGAAACAAGGGAAAAAACAGGAACTGGAACTGGCACTGGGCTCTGGGTTAATAGGTTAGTCCCAAAATAATATAAAAGTGCATAGTGAAGCCCATAAAACATCCAAAACAGATAATATAATAGCATGGAACAATAAAAAATTATAGATACGTTGGAGACATATCGCACGACCGGCCTCGTGAGGACCGCTGGCAGGACCAGCCTCGTGAGGGCTTATGGAGGGACCAACCTCGCGAGGATTGCCCCCAGGGCGATGCTGGCCTTCCTCCGCTGCCGCAACCACCGAGAAGGAACGACGACCACCATCAGGATGAGGGGGCTGGGGGCTTCCAGGAACCGCGTGCTATCGCCTGCATCTTGGGCGGGGCTCAAGCCCCAGCCTCTCAGCGCATCTTCAAGCACTTTGCTCGCGAGGTGAACGCAGACCTTCCCAGGCTCGAGGCCACGCGCCTGCTCAGGTGGTCCAAGTGCACCATCACCTCAGCTCAGCGGACCAGCTCAAGTGCGCAGCCACCACCGGCGCCCTCCCGATGCTCTGCTCACCCATCATCAGCAACGTGCAAGTCACCAAGACCCTCATCAATGGCGGCGCAGGGCTTAACCTCCTGTCCGTCGAGACGTTCGACAGCCTCCAAGTGCCATATGATCAGCTTCAGCCTACCAAGCCCTTCTCAGGATTGACCGACGGCTCCACCACACCGATAGGGCATGTCCGCCTCCCTGTCACCTTCGGACAGCGCAGCAACTACCGCACCGAGCTCATCGACTTCGATGTTGCTCACATCTGCCTGCCGTACAATGCCCTCCTCGGGTATCCGGCCCTGGCCAAGTTCATGGCGGTGACCCACCATGGCTACAACGTCCTCAAGATGCCAGGAAGCGGTGGGATCATCACCGTCCCCTGCGAAGAAAGAGATGCGGTGTGCTCCCTCGAGCGCGCCTTCCATGTTGTAACACCCCGCATGTAAATTGCCATATTTGTAACTCCGACTCTTGCCATTTTCGGCTATATGCTATGTTATTTCCTCCGGGGTCGGGTTTTGTCTTTCGTTTTGTATTTTGTCATGTCATGCATTTTCATATCATGTCATCATGTGCATTGCATTCGCATACGTGTTCGTCTCATGCATCCGAGCATTTTCCCCGTTGTCCGTTTTGCAATCCGGCGCTCCTATCTCCTCCGGTGCACCCCTCTTGTTTTCTTTCGTGTGCGGGTGCCAAACTTTCTCGTAATGGACCGAGGCTTGTCAAGTGGCCTTAATATACCACCCGGAGACCACCGGTCAAGTTTCGTTCCATTTGGAGGTCGTTTGGTACTCCATCGGTTAACCGGGCATCCGCCATGTCCATTTGAGTGTCCAGCAAAAACCCCCTCTAAAACCAGCCCAAAACCCACCAAACTCTCTTCCATGCTCTAGTTCGTTCGATCACGATCGTGTGGGCGAAAACCGCACCTCATTTGGAGCCTCCTAGCTCCCTCTACCTATAAATATGTGAGCATCCCGTATACATTCGCAGACGAACCCTAGCGTCTTCCACCTCGCGCCGCCGGACAAAGTCCACCCGTGCCGGACACGTCCACCCGCCACCTCACCTCGGCCAATAGGCTGCTGCCACGTCGCTCCGCCGCCGCCTCCAACCAACCGGAGCCCGCCACCTCTCCAGTGCGCGGCGCCCTCTCTCCTCCCCGCGCCGCGGGCCCGCCGCCGCCCAGGGCAGGCCCGCCCGGGCCCGAGCTGCGCCGCCCCTTGGCCGGCTTCCTCTAGAGCGCGCGCCGGCCGCCGTGCCGCCGCCCGCCGGCGACCGCGCCCCGGGCCACCTCCCTCCGACCTCCCTCCGGCCTCTCCTCCTCCGTTCCGGCCGAAGCCAGGCGAGCCCGAGCCGGCGAGCTGCCTGAGTTCTCGATCGGATCTGGTAAGAACGAAGCGTTGACTATCCCCTCGACCCCCCCCCCCCCCCCCGAAAATTCCCAAGTCTGTGATTTTTCTCTTTATGTGTCCCTGTTCGACAGTGCATAACTCCTTGCATGTAGCTCCGATTCGCGCGTGTAATATGTCGAATTGTTGGTCTCGTGATGCTCTTCATTTTGTTCAATTGCACCATGTTCATTAGAGGTCATTTTGATGCCCGAATCTCTGTTGGAAGAGGGCTAGTTGCTGTTATCTTCTGGTTCTTAGCAGAACTTGGAGATTTGTCATTTTTGTATCATTAAATCTGTGCATCTTATGGGTATGAGCTCTATATGTGTTTTGAAGTATGCCATGCCATCTTTCCAGTGGTATAGTCAATGTATTTTTGTGATCTCTGTGCTGACTAGTACAAGCATGCAAAGTAGGCCCCTTAATATTTCTGATTTCAGGGACTTGGTGATTTCTCTAAGTCCTTGTCTGCTGTTATTTTGTTGCCATGTAAACTTGATGCTACAAAGAGGTCCATGCATATTTTGGAGATATTTAGTAAGAATGTTTTGTAGCCATAGTTGTAATTATTTCATTCCTGCCCTTGTTTGCAATTATGGAGTATCATAAGATGACTCAATCTTGCTCTACTTTTGCTATAAAATATTTCTGGCAGACTCTTAACATGATATGCAATTTTCCCAAGCTTGTTGTAGTTGATCCATACATGCTATGCTTTTGTTCTTGCCATGGATAGCTTAATAAACATGCCATCGTGTGGCAGGTATGCTTGTTTTGTCATGCATTGCTCTGTAGTGAGTGCATCAAGCTCACAAAGAGGCCTACATATTATTGTTTCTGCAATGCTCTGTTTTCTGCTAAGTCAGAAACCTGATAACGAAACTTGCTATGTTTACATGCTTGCCATCATATCTTCTGGTCCTTTTTGGCTTATGGTCAGTAAGGGCGTTTTGTCATGTGCTTTTATTAGAATACTGTAATGCCTTGTTTTGCTAAGTTAAGTTCTTGTAGCATGTTGATTTCGTGCTCTGAACATTGCTACCTGATGCTATTTTCTGCCATGTCCAGTTTTTCACTAAGTCTGTGATCCTGTTATCTTTTGCACTTCTGCCATGCTTGTTTGAGCTTGATATGTTGTGATCTAGCCGTAGCTCAGTGTTTATCTTTTGTCAAGCATCTCCTGTAGAGTACTCTCATATACTTTGTTGCTATGTTGGGGTGCTTTAGCATTGTTACTTGTTGCATTTTATGTGCTATCATGCTGTTAATCGCAGATTCGTGTCATTCTTGTTTTGCTTGCCATTTGCAAACTGTGCATCCGTTTCCGGTGATCTTTATATTTATTTCGACCGAAATCATCTCATCTTTCCAGTGGCATGCTTGGTTTGCCAAGTTACTGCCATATTCATCATTTTCCTTCCGGGGCACGCATATGCATCGCATATCATACATGTTTTGCATCTTGTTGCTTGTGCATTTCTCGTGGTTGATTGTGGTTCCGTTTGTTTGTGTTCTTGTCTTGGGTAGAGCCGGGAGACGAGTTCGTGAACGAGGAACCTATTGAGTACGCTTACGAGGATCAAGCTTTCGACAACTCTGAGAACCTTGCAGGCAAGATGACCACCCCTCGAAATCACTTCTATCTTTGCTTTGCTAGTTGTTCGCTCTATTGCCATGCTCCGCTACCTATCACTTGCTATATCATGCCTCCCATATTGCCATGTCAGCCTCTTACCATCCTTTCCTAGCAAACCGTTGTTTGGCTAAGTTACCGCTTTTGCTCAGCCCCTCTTATAGCGTTGCTAGTTGCAGGTGAAGTTGAAGTTTGTTCCATGTTGGAACATGGATATGTTGGGATATCACAATATCTCTTATTTAATTAATGCATCTATATATTTTGGTAAAGGGTGGAAGGCTTGGCCTTATGCCTGGTGTTTTGTTCCACTCTTGCCGCCCTAGTTTCTGATATACCGGGATTATGTTCCTTGAGTTTGTGTTCCTTACGCGGTCGGGTGATTTATGGGACCCCCTTGACAGTTCGCCTTGAATAAAACTCCTCCAGCAAGGCCCAACCTTGGTTTTACCATTTGGACCTAAACCTTTTCCCCCGGGTTTTCTAGAGCCCGAGGGTCATCTTTATTTTAAACCCCCGGGCCAGTGTTCCTCTGAGTGCTGGTCCTAACTAGAGCCCTTTGCAGCGCCACCTTGGGGAAACTCGAGGATTGGTTTTAGTTGTACGGACTGCTCATCCGGTGTGCCCTGAGAATGAGATATGTGCAGCTCCTATCGGGATTTTTCGGCACATTCGGGCGGCTTTGCTGGTCTTGTTTTACCATTGTCAAAATGTCTTGTAAGCCGGGATTCTGAGACTGATCGGGTCTTTCCGGGAGAAGGTTTATCCTTCATTGATCGTGAGAGCTTATGATGGGCTAAGTTGGGACACCCCTGCAGGGTATTATCTTTCGAAAGGCGTGCCCGCGGTTATGAGGCAGATGGGAATTTGTTAATGTCCGGTTGTAGAGAACTTGTCACTTGACCCAATTAAAATACATCAACTGCGTGTGTAGCCGTGATGGTCTCTTCTCGGCGGAGTCCGGGAAGTGAACACGGTCTGTGTTATGATTGACGTAAGTAGGAGTTCAGGATCACTTCTTGGTCATTGCTAGTTGACGACCGCTCCGTTGCTTCTCTTCTCGCTCTCTCTTGCGTATGTCAGCCACCATATATGCTTATTGCCGCTGCAGCTCCACCTCATTACACCATCCTGTCCTATAAGCTTAAATAGTCTTGATCTCGCGGGTGTGAGATTCTGAGTCCCCGTGACTCACAGATTCTACCAAAACAGTTGCAGGTGCCGACGATGCCAGTGCAGATGATGGGGTCGATCTCAAGTGGGAGTTCGACGAGGAACGTGGTCGTTACTATGTGTCTTTTCCTGATGATCAGTAGTGGAGCCCAGTTGGGACGATCGGGGATCTAGCATTTGGGGTTATCTTATTTTCATCTGGATTTTGGCCGTAGTCGGTCTATATGATTGTATTTTGGATGATATATGAATTATATTTATGTATTGTGTGAACTGGCGATTGTAAGCCAACTCTTTATCCCATTCTTGTTCATTACATGGGATTGTGTGAAGATGACCCTTCTTGCGACAAAACCACTATGCGGTTATGCCTCTAAGTCGTGCCTCGACATGTGGGAGATATAGCCGCATCGTGGGCGTTACAAGTTGGTAATCAGAGCCATCCCCGACTTAGGAGCCCCCTGCTTGATCGAATCGCTGGCGTTGTTGAGTCTAGAACAAAAATGTTTTGAGTTTTAGGATTATATATATCGGAGAGTAGGATTCTTTTTACTCCTCAGTCCCTTCGTCACTCTGGTGAGGTCTCCGGACGTAGAAGTTTGACTATTCTCTCCTCAAATTTCACTAAAAAAAATTTAGGATCACGCGGGTATCTTGGAATCGTTCCGATGGTTTTGTGACGAGAACATTGTTCTTGGTGCCTCCTGACATTTAGGGGTTGTGGCAGTGTCCCGGGGAGTTGAGCTCCGAGGTGTTGTCGTCACAATTTTATCGTTGCAGTTCTGGAATACCTGAGTTTCGCCGACATCGAAATCTCTTTTATGCAGTTGTTGGTGAGATCACCTCGACGCCACCCAGTACTGGGGCGGGAGTTCGGGAGTATTGCCATAACTTGTATAACGGATGTTTTTCGAAGGTTGAGGTAAACGATTTCCGAAGGTTTCTTGGTTATGTGTTGACGGATGGATACAGCTGGATCTAGGGATTGCTAGTTTGGGTGATATATTTTGTGTCCCCTGTATCCCCAACACCAGATTGCATAACCAGAAAGTTTCGGGAGTTTATAAGTGGGAATTCTAGTAGCCTTAGGATATCTTTCCGACAGACGCATGATATGAGATTGGGGTTCGACGTCTAGTGGTCCGCCTGTACTCGGTTGATTTTACAGTGGTCTCGTAGTGTCTTAAAGAGTCCATGGCTATGCCGACTCGGGGACGCTTCGTATGTCATGTGCACAGCCTTGTACATGATGGTGCTGTACGATTGAGCCCGTGTGGGCCCCACCACGAAAACTTCGGATGAAATCTCTATCATATGTTTGTTCCGGCTTATTCTGCAAGCCAATACTTTGTTTTGTTTTGTATTGTGGTATTCGAGTTGCTTCGAAGTCATATGTTGATTCCATATCTTTTTCAAGTGGCTTCTCAACTTAACGGAAGTGTGATGATTTACTACGGAATTCATTCGTTCATCTTCGTTCAAATGTTCATTGTGAAGACTATATGTTGCAATTTCTATCCGTTGATTCTACTTATCTATTTGTCTATCAAGATGCTAACGGATGTCACCCTCTTCAGGATGGCTCGGCCAACGCGTCAGAATCCGGATCGCAATGAAGGGAGTCAAGCGAACCCTCCGCCACCACCTCCACCTCCGGAGGCATGGCAAGCCATCATGGCAGCCACCAACGCCAATGCTTAAATGATTCTGCAACTCTTGCAAGAACGTACTCAAGGGCAAGGCAATCAAGGCAATCAAGGTCAAGGCAACAATCAGTTTCACTTCGCTACACTCAACCAGTTTCTCGCAAATCAGCCCAAGTCTTTCAGCTACTGTGCCGAGGCCACGGATGCCGATGATTGGCTCGTGGACATCAACAAGCATTTTGAATGTAGCAATGTCAGGCCTGAGGACTATGTCAAGTTCGCTTCTTTCTAGCTCAAGGACCAAGCTGCTGATTGGTATCAACAATACAAAGATTCCAGAGGAGGTCGTGTGATCACTTGGACTGACTTCTGTCGGGACTTCAAAGCGCACCACATTCCACAAAGTGTTGTTGAGAGCAAGCGTGAGGAGTTCCGCAATCTCAAGCAAGGCAACATGTCTGTGTATCAATACAACATTCAGTTTCAGAAACTTGCTCGCTTCGCTAAACAAGACGTTCCTGATGAGAGAAGCATGATTTATCACTTCAGAGGTGGCCTTAAAGAGGATCTGCAGTTAGCTCTCGTTCTTGTTGAGCCTACTCAGTTTGATCAATTCTACAACATGGCACTGAAGCAAGACACTGCTCAGCTCAAGTGTGAGGCTTCTAAGAAAAGAGTCAGAGACGCAGTTCAGTCTTCTTCTTCCTCACTTGTGACAGCTAAGCAACAGAAGTTCTGGTTGCCTCCTCCTCCTCCGTTTCGTCAGCCTTACCAGCAGAAGAACAAAGGTGGCCATGGTTCTTCCAACTCTGGCTATCAGAACAAGTCTCAGAATCAAGCTCCAAAGTCCAATGCTCCTTATCACCGTCCACTCTCAGAGGTGACTTGCAACAAATGTCAGTAGAAAGGTCACTATGCTAACAAGTGCTTCAACCAAAGGCGCCTGCCTCCTCCTCCTCCTGTCAGATCTTCCAGCAATGCAGTGGTCAAGCATAATCCAAAGTCTGCTAAGGTGAACATGATGAATGCAGCTCAAGCGGAGGAATCTACTGATGTGATAATGGGTAATCTTCCTGTTAATGATATTCCTGCAAATTTTCTTTTTGATACTGGTGCATCGCATTCTTTCATTTCTAGACCTTTTGTGGCTATGCATGATCTGGTTACTGAAGTATTGCCGAGTCCTCTGTCTATTGTTTCTCCGGCTCGACAACTAACTTCTCGAGCATTCGTTTGGGATTCCGCAATCAAGATGGGCGACTATGAATTTATGTCTTCTCCAATTGTTCTTGGTGACTCGGATATTGATCTAATTCTCGGGATGGACTGGCTTTCTAAGCACAAGGCTCAACTTGATTGTGCTGCCAGGGAAATTCAATTGACACACTCTTCTGAGGATGTGATTATTTATGCCGCTCGTGATGAAACCATTCAGTTATTTTCTCTCAATGAGAAGGGCGAATTGAATGCCATCTCTCAAATTCCAGTCGTTTGTGAGTATCAAGATGTCTTTCCAGAAGAGCTTCCGGGTATGCCTCCTCACCGGCCAGTTGAGTTCGTTATCGAACTAGAGCCTGGCACTGAACCCGTTTGCAAGCATCCATACAAGCTTGGACCCAACGAGCTGAAGGAATTGAAGAAACAGCTCGATGAACAAGAGCGTCTGGGTTTGATCAGACCAAGTTCTTCTCCATGGGGTTGTGGTGTTCTTTTTTTCAAGAAGAAGGATGGCACGGACCGACTTTGTGTCGACTACCGTCCATTGAACAAGAAGACAATCAAGAACAAGTACCCACTTCCCAACATCGATGAGCTATTTGAGCGACTCAAAGGTGCTAAAGTATTCTCGAAGCTTGACCTTCGTATGGGTTATCATCAGATTCGCATTCATGAAGAAGATATTCCCAAGATAGCATTCAGAACAAGCTTTGGTTCTTATGAATATACTGTCGTGTCTTTCGGTCTTGTCAATGCTCCTCCAGTGTTCTCTCGGATGATGAATTTCATCTTCAACCCCTATACCAATGAATTCGTCCTGGTGTATCTCGATGATATCTTGGTCTTCTCCAAGAATAAGCAGGACCATGCCAAACATTTGCGATTGGTGCTCGACAAGCTCAGAGAGTATCAATTCTATGCGAAGTTCTCCAAATGTGAGTTTTGGCTCGATGAAGTTCTTTTCCTTGGTCACATCATCTCTGCCAAGGGCATCGCTGTTAACCCTGAGAAGGTGTCCGCAATTGTGAATTGGGAACCTCCTCAGATGTCAAGCAGCTCCGCAGTTTTCTTGGTCTTGCAAGCTATTGCCGAAGATTCGTTGAGAATTTCTCTAAGATTGCAAAGCCTCTTTCCAACCTCCTCCAGAAGCATGTGAAGTACGTCTGGTCTCCTGAGTGTGACGTTGCTTTCAACACTCTCAAAGAGAAACTAGTCACAGCTCCTGTCTTGACTCCTCCTGATGAATCCAAGCCGTTTGAAGTTTTTTGTGATGCTTCTCTCCAAGGTCTCGGTGCTGTGTTAATGCAAGAGAAGAAAGTTGTGGCCTATACCTCTCGTCAGTTGAAGCCCAACGAGAAGAACTACCCCACTCACGATCTTGAGTTGGCGGCAGTTGTCCATGCATTAATAACGTGGAGACATCTCTTGTTGGGAAGACAAGTGGACATATTCACCGATCACAAGAGTCTCAAGTATATCTTCACTCAGCCTAACCTCAACCTCAGGCAGACTCGATGGGTCGAAATGATTCAAGAGTACAATCCGAGTATTGAATATACTCCAGGCAAAGCAAATGTCATTGCAGATGCTTTAAGCAGGAAGGCTTATTGCAACAGCTTAATTCTCAAGCCTTTCCAACCGGATCTTTGTGAAGCTTTCCGCAAGCTGAATCTCCAAGTTGTTCCTCAAGGCTTTCTTGCCAACCTCATAGTTTCTCCTACTTTGGAAGATCAAATTCGGGAGGCACAACTCCTTGATGCCATGGTGAAGAAGGTGAAACGTGGTATCGACAAGGGTCTTTCCAAATACAAGTGCTATCGCATTGATGACAGAGACACTTTGTTCTTCGAGGACCGGATTGTGGTTCCTAAAGGTGATCTAAGGAAAGTCATAATGAACGAGGCGCACAATTCTCTCCTATCAATTCATCCTGGAAGTACGAAGATGTATCATGACCTCAAGCAGTCGTATTGGTGGACTCGAATGAAGCGAGAAATCGCGCAATTCGTGAATGAATGTGATGTCTGCCGAAGAGTGAAAGCAGAACACCAACGACCAGCTGGTCTCCTTCAACCTCTTGCTATCCCAGAATGGAAGTTTGATCATATCGAAATGGACTTCGTGACTGGATTTCCAAAGTCCAAGCGCGGAAATGATGCTATCTTCGTTGTCAGTGACAAGCTTTCTAAAGAGGCTCATTTCCTTCCAGTCAAAGAATCCATCACAGCAGCTCAGCTGGCAGAGCTATACACCTCCAGAATTGTCTCCTTGCACGGCATTCCACAATTGATTTCTTCTGATCGTGGAAGCATCTTCACCTCTAAGTTCTGGGACTCCTTCCAGAAGGCCATGGGCACTAACATTCGCTTCAGCACAGCTTTCCATCCTCAAACTAGTGGCCAAGTCGAGAGAGTCAATCAAATTCTTGAAGATATGCTCAGGGCTTGTGTCATTTCCTTTGGCATGAAATGGGAAGATTGTCTTCCATATGCTGAATTCTCCTACAACAACAGTTTCCAAGCGAGTTCGGGCAAGGCCCCATTCGAGATTCTCTATGGCAGAAAGTGCCGTACTCCTCTCAATTGGTCAGAGACTGGTGAACGCCAACTTCTTGGCAATGACTTAATCACTGAAGCTGAAGAAATGTGTAAATTCATCCATGATAATCTCAAAGCCGCGCAATCGCGCCAGAAGAGCTACTATGATAGTAAGCATCGTGATTTGGCTTTCGAGATCGGAGACCATGTCTACCTCCGCGTCTCTCCAATGAAAGGCACTCGTCGCTTTGGTATCAAAGGGAAGCTTGCCCCTAGATACGTGGGTCCTTTCAAGATCATTGGCAAAAGAGGCGACCTCGCCTATCTACTTGAGCTTCCTTCCAACTTCGCGAACGTGCACGATGTGTTCCACGTGTCACAGCTCCGCAAGTGCTTCAAGATGCCTGAGCGCACTATCAACTTCGAAGAGATTGACCTCCAAGAAGATTTGTCTTATCATGAGCACCCCGTTGCTATTCTGGAAGAAACTGAGCGCAAGACTCGCAACAAGTCAAGAAAATTCCTGAAAGCGAAGTGGTCGCACCATTCAGACTGGGAAGCCACCTGGGAACGTGAGGACCATCTCTGTCGTGGAATTGTCACGGCAGATGTCCTCGAGCTGGGACTTAGTCGTGGAGCCATCGCAGCTAGGAAGCTTAAAGGGGTTAAGCGGGACAAGGAATACGAGGGTTTATACTGGTTCGGCCCCATACGGTGAAGGTAAAAGCCTACGTCTAGTTTGAGGTGGTATTGATTAGGGTTTCGATAACCAGGGAGCTAAACCGCTATGCCTGGCTCTCGATCAGATTGTTCTTGTCCCTAAACCGCTGCCGGGTCATCCCTTTATATAGGGAGGCTGACGCCCAGCAGCTCTCAGAGTCCCGGCCGGCTCATAAGAGTGTCCGGCTCGGACTCTCAGCTATTCTTGCCATGCACTACAAGTTCTACCATGATAATGATTGTAACTACGGGCCTTAAGCCATATCCGGGTCTTAAGCCCATCTTTGGCCCACCGTCTTCAAGCTTGGTGCCAGGCCTCTAGCAATGACCATATGAGTAACCGGCCCCTCCTGGCGGGTGACTCTAAGGTCTATATCCTCAACATTAGGCCCCAGATTGATTTGAGCCGGCTCATGTCAATCTTCAATCTTTTCGACAGAAAATCTCCGGCTTACAATTATGTGACGGCCATAACCCGGCGTGACGTCATCCTCTCGACTCCGGGTAATCCACCGTGACATCATCTTCCATTAAATCTGTTTTTTACTCCGCCAGATCCGCAACGGATCTTATCTTTACTGTCATCCCTAAAATCGAGGCGTTTCGAGGGGAGATAACCACGCCGTGGTCTCCTTGATTCTCGCGCCCACTTATGAGCTCGCCCCTATAAATAGGCCGGCCCGACGGGCCTTCAGCCACTTCTCTCTCCTTCGTCTTCTTCCTCTCACTGTTCCCGTGCTGCTCGAGCTCCGCCGCCGTCGCCGCCGCGGGTCTTCTCGTCGTCACCAGCTCAGGCCGCTGCATCACCCTGATTTGACCAGAGAAACGCGATGACCTCCGCGACTCTCCAGCACCGGTGAGTACTTGCCACTCCATAGGGCAGATCCGTACTAGGGCTCCGTAGTTCTTCCTCTGTTCTTCGTAGTTCATCGCGGCCTTCAGTAGATTTGATTTTTACTGCCTCCTTTTGATCTTAGTACAATATAGAACTAGTGCGGCGGCTGTTTAGTATTCATTCCAAATGTAAGTAGGTCTCTTTTCACTGCATAAAGGCCTCGTTCGAGCTCAAGAACTCCCCTGCGTCTGTTTTTAGGTCTAGAAACCTTTCTTTTGCCCGACCATTTTGATCCAAAATATTTACCGCAATGTGTGAAATCTGTTTTCACCACACTTAGTAAAAAACTGCACTAATGGAGTCATGGCGGGTTACATTTCCGGTTTAAAGAAACCACACGTCGTAGAATCTTCCGACTCAAAGGAGACCATGCGCCATAGAATTTTTCCGGCTCATCTGTGATAAGGCCGTAGACAATCGAGTTACTCTCAATACCTCGGGCGGCTTAATAACCTGGTGCTCTTAGATATATGTCATTAGTCCCCTCCGTAAGCCGCCACTTAACACTGAATTACAACTTTCCTCCAGCTTATACTTAAACCGGACGTTTCCTTTTATCATAGGCTGCCGAATTTCACCATGCCTCCCAAAGCTCCTAAAGCCTCTATCACTTGCAATTGGATGAGGTCCAATGTCACCAACGAGACGCTAGCAGAGTTTGTCAAGTCAGGCCACCTGCCAAAGAAGGATGTCATGTCCTACCGTGCCCCTGACCCGTCAGAAGAGAGACCACAGCCAAAGGACGGGGAGGTGATCATTTTTGCGGATCACATGAGCCGGGGCTTCGCACCGCCCGGCTCAAAGTTTTTCAGAGACGTTCTGAATTTCTTCGATCTGCGGCCTCAGGACATAGGACCCAACTCAGTGTCCAATATCTGCAAGTTCCAAGTGTTCTGCGAGGTTTACCTTGGAGAAGAACCTAGTCTGCTGCTCTTCAGAGAGCTTTTTTACTTGAATCACCAGAACGAGTGCGCCAACGGGCCATGTCTGGAGCTAGGTGGCATCTCCATTCAGAGACGGAGAGACTGTCTTTTCCCTTATGCCGAGCCGCCGAGTCACCCAAAGGACTGGAACATAACTTGGTTCTATTGCCAAGACACGTCACCGGCTGATGAAAGTCCGCTGCCCGGCTTTCGCCCATCGCGTCTGCAGTCAACACACCCACTGTCAGACAAGCTGACTCAAGTGGAGCGCCAGCCTCTGCTCCCCACCATAAACAAGATCAAGGCTCTCCTGGGCAATGGTCTCAACGGAATCGATCTGGTCCGGGTCTGGATCTCCTGGCGGGTGATCCCATTAAGCCGCCGCCCCGGCTTGATGTGCGAGTACACGGGCCGAAAGGATGACCCTCAGAGACACAGTCGCAACGATCTTCCTGAAGATGTTGCAGAGGAGATGACCAAGGCTCTTTTAAACAAGAGCCTGGCAGACTGCCGAAGGACCGGGTTAGCCCCCTTCTGCAAGACCAACCTAGCCCCAGCGGTAAGCCGCCAATCTGAACATCTTATCTTCTTCTGTATATAACTTTCATCTGAATCGTTTTAAGAAAATCATCATTGTATTTTTCAGGCTGACGACACGTTCTGGCGGGTCAAATATGACCATGAGGCGGCCAAGAAGGCCAGAAAGGCGAAGAAAGCCGCCAAGAAAGCCGCTCCCCGTAAGAAGGGAAGTAGGCCAACTGCTTCGGAGCTGATGCAACTAAGCGACAGCTCCGAGTCAGAGGTAACCCCTGAACCTGTAAGCTCTTGGTCACGTTTTATTGTTTATTTCTGTCCGCCTTACCAACACTTGTTCATCAACAGGATGACACCGGAGCCAGTAACCCGGTGGTTGAAGAGGTAATGTCACTTTCCTCCGACTCGGAGCCCTTGCCAAGGCTGAAAGTCCGAAGGGTAACCCGGAAAGTAAGCTTTTCACATCCTTTAGCTTATCAAGATCCTCAATTTATTTTGAAGCGACAGGTTCATGAGAGCCGGCGTCACACCCGGACCAACAAGGACACCGACCTCTCCTTCGGGTTACCTGACGCATCGAGGAAGCGCCGAACTGAGGTTATTTCCCACTTGTACCCTTTTCATCCGTTGGCGGGTGTTATACGTCAGCCACTCAATTCTTCTGACTCAAATTATCAGGAGACCTCCCCCTCTTCGGGCGACTCTATGCAGTCGAGTCTTCCGGCTTTCAAGACCGCGCCCGGGTAATGATAACCATCTCATGTTATACTTGTCTTTACTTACCCTTTTGTGCTTAACGTTTCTGTCCTTTCAGTGCCCAAGCCAAACTCACCAAGAGGGCGAAGAAGGCCAAGCCAGTCGAAGAGCCGGAGTTGCCTGAGCCGGAGGCGGCAGATCAAGAACCGCCAGTTGCCTCCGCTCCCGAAGCCGCCGCTCCAACCAACAAGGCAGCTGCAGAAGCTTCTGCTAACCCGGAGGCCTCCGGCTCGGCTCAACTAGTAAATGATCCGGACGTGGTAATCACCCGGACGGAATTTGTTGAGCCGGGGAGACCTACCGCACTGGCCAAGTGCTCTGCCAAGGGGGAGTTGCTACAGCCCCGCCGGGTGAACCTGGACCTCTCCGACTACGCCAACCTGAGCATTGGAGAGCTCGTCTCTGGCTACATCAGCCAAGTGCACAAGAGCCGGGACGCAGAGGTTGCTATGGTGAACCAGATCCAGCAGAAATCTGAGGTATCATTCTGTTGTCCTCTTACTTACTGCATAGTTACCTTTACCATGCTAGCCCCCAAGTCGACGACTTACGATTGAATATGTTGTAGACTTAGGTTCCGGCTTACTCAATTGAACCGGCAGTTTGTAGATAGAAACGTTCAATATGCATTAGCCCCCAAGTGCCAAGTGTCTTTGCTTGGAAAACGCTTGGGACTTTTTAAATTTACATAGTAACCGTCATGCCATAACCCGGAAATGTATGCAGGCTGCCGGCAAGAAGTTTGAGGCTGACATCGCTCATCTCAAGAACCGGCTTAAGATGCAAGAAATGGAGACCCGGAAGGCAAATGCCAAATTTGTGTCCAGCATCGCCGCTCAAGAAAAGCTGTAGACCGAATTTGATGCTGAACGGAAAGCCTGGGCCGAAGAGAAGGCCGCACTGGTGAACCGGGCCGAACAGGCGGAGAAGGCCCTGTCAGAGAAGACGGCCGAACTCTCCGGCTTAAAGCGCCAAGTGTCTCAGATGGTTGCTGCCATCTTCGGTAAGTCATCCGCCGACTTTCATCCAGTTTAAAATTTTGATGCCTCATAACTCACCCTTGTCGGCGGCTTATCCTATTCTGTGAAACAGGTCCCAGAAGTGCCAACCTCAACAAGAGTGTGGTAACCAAGCTAAAGGCCGTGTACACCCTGTTGGAGCAACTCTACACCGGGTCACAGCGTGCCTTGGCTGTGGTGGCCCTATCCAACGAGGTGCCGACTCACCTGGCGGAGGTTCTTCGCCGGCTCGCCATTCTGCCTCAACGTATCAAAGAGCTGCGACGGGCCTCTGCAAGAGCCAGAGCGATTGCCGCGCTGAGCCGGGCCAAGGCTTTCCTCCCCGAGTTAGACCCGGCGGACATCGCCCTCGGCTACCCAAGTCTGAAGGAAGACGGCACGGCCTTCGACCAAAGAGACTTTGCCGCTTGCGTGAAGGTCGTGTGCCCGGTGGCCACCCTTATCGGGAACGACACAGATCTGACCAAGTACCAGCCGGGTTACAATGCGGAGAATCAGAGGATCCCGACCCCTCGCTATGAAGCCCTGAGTTTAATTCCGCCGGCTCGTCAGCACACCTTCGCCCCGGAGATTGACCCGGCCGGGTTAATTGACGAAGAAGCCCAATTCGAAGCTCTGAGCGGCATCGACTGGAAGTCGTCCACTTTCCAGACCCTGGGAACAGCCGGAGGAGAAGAAAGAGACGAGCCGGAGACTTCAACCCAGCAAGCATCGTAATCCTGCTGGCGGTTTACCAAACAATGCCTCACCCTTTCGGACTCAACAAGTCTTGTAATAGAGTAGGACCAACACTTTATCTTTGCCGTGCCATCGTGCACGCCTTGAATGCTTGAAGTTTTATTGAAGTTATCTCCTTTATATTTCTCCGGGTCATTCATTCCCCTTAGTCTCAAATAATTGCCTTTAACTATCCTGCATAGAAAGACGAATCACAAGTCTCCAGGCGGCTGACCGCCCTGAGAATCATATGTTTCAGATATGTAACCCGGCATATGAATCAAAAAAGACTGGTTCTCAGGTATGTCCTTAATACAGCCGTAAAAACACAATTAGTGGTCTGCAAGCATACTTCCGGTTTAGATAACCCGGATAATAAGGTTGGTACCTTAATTCCGATTTACTTGTCTTAATGACACCCATTGTGTTCAACTAACACTGTAAATCAAAGTTAAGCCGGCAAAGTGAGACCCGGCCATACACACTTTGAAATAATCAGAGGAAACTTGCTATAAAACAGAAGAACTTAGGGGCTTCCGGTTCGAATACGACCAGAGACCCGGCCCAAAAGGGGTTATGCTAGGATTCGAATGCGATCATATAGCCCCTAGTGGGTGCGGCGATGCCAATCAAGAGGGTATCGACAGCTATGTTCTCTTTGGTTCGAATACGACCTATGTTTGAACAGGAAGCCCCCAAATGACCTTAAAATTTGTTTAACGACGCTGATTCGAATACGAGCCACGTCGGTTCCCAAAGGGGTTAAACTAAGATTCAAATATGATCAAAGAAAACTCCCAATGAGCTCGGCACTTTGCCAATCAAATGGGTATCGACAGCTATGTTCTCTTTGGTTCGAATACGACGTATGTTTGAACAGGAAGCCCCCAAGTGACCTTATTGCTTACGGCTAGATTCAAAGATGATCATAAGCCGGATCCTCCTTCAAGCTATCATGTGATCTTGCAATGAAAATAACACGTGCATATTTGGAGGAGGAAAAAGGACAGAGGTCCTGCTTTATTGCTTATCATAATATATACATGGCTTAGAGAAATATGTACATCATGAGAGCCGGTGGCTCAAGTGTAATAAGGCCGAAGCTGAGCTATATTCCACGGTCGACGGGTCTCTTCCTCCGACTTACGTGAATCTTTGTGCTCCCGAATGTCAATGAGGTAATATGACCCGTTGTGCAAATTCTTGCTGACCACAAAGGGTCCTTCCCAAGGCGGGGATAACTTGTGCGCATCTGTTTGATCTTGGATGAGCCGGAGCACCAGATCGCCTTCCTAGAAGACCCGGGACTTAACCCGGCGACTGTGATAATGACGCAGGTCTTGTTGGTAAATCGCTGATCGAGCTGCTGCCACATCACGCTGTTCGTCCAACAAGTCAAGAGCATCTTGGCGCGCCTGTTCATTATCCGCTTCGATATAAGCCGCCACTCGAGGCGAGTCGTGACGAATGTCACTGGGGAGGACTGCTTCTGCTCCATAAACCATGAAGAAAGGGGTGAATCCCGTAGACCTGTTAGGAGTAGTATTGATGCTCCATAACACGGAGGGTAACTCCTCCACCCAACAACCCGGCGTCCGTTGCAAAGGGACCAAAAGCCGGGGCTTGATGCCCTTCAGAATCTCCTGATTAGCTCTCTCAGCTTGACCATTGGATTGAGGATGAGCCACCGACGAAACATCAAGTCGGATATGCTCTCGTTGACAAAACTCCTCCATGGCGCCTTTGGATAAATTGGTGCCATTGTCAGTTATAATGCTGTGTGGAAAACCAAAGCGAAAGATCACCTTTTTCATAAACTGAACTGCCGTGGCTGCATCACACTTGCTAACTGGCTCTGCCTGAACCCACTTGGTAAATTTGTCAACTGCCACCAAAAGGTGGGTCTTCTTATCCTTGGACCTTTTAAAAGGCCCAACCATATCGAGCCCCCAGACCGCAAAGGGCCAAGTAATTGGGATCATCCTCAGCTCTTGAGCCGGCACATGAGCCCGTCGTGAGAACCTTTGGCAACCATCACATTTACTGACCAAGTCTTCCGCATCAGCATGAGCCGTCAGCCAGTAAAAACCATGACGAAAAGCCTTGGCCAGAAGAGACTTTGAGCCGGCGTGATGGCCACAATCCCCTTCATGAATCTCACGCAAGATCTCTTGACCTTCCTCAGGGGAAACACAACGCTGAAATGCTCCCGAAACACTGCGGTGATGCAACTCGCCATTGATAACAATCATTGACTTAACTCGCCGGGTTATTTGTCTGGCCAAAGTTTCATCCTCAGGTAATTCTCCCCGGGTCATGTAAGCCAGATAGGGCATTGTACAGTCCGGGATGATACGGAGAGCCGCCACCAGTCGTGCCTCCGGGTCAGGGACAGCCAAGTCTTCCTCTGTAGGCAACTTAACAGAAGGGTTATACAGGACATCCAGGAAAGTATTAGGCGGCACCGGCTTTCGCTGAGAGCCCAGCCGGCTTAGGGCATCAGCTGCCTCATTCTTCCTGCGATCAATGTGCTCTACTTGGTAGCCTTGAAAGTGCCCAGCAATGGCATCAACTTCGCGGCGATAAGCCGCCATAAGAGGGTCCTTAGAGTCCCACTTGCCTGATACTTGTTGAGCCACTAAGTCTGAGTCACCGAAACACCTTACCCGGCTCAAGCTCATCTCCTTAGCCATCCGAAGACCATGGAGCAAGGCCTCGTACTCAGCTGCGTTGTTGGTACAAGGAAACATCAATTGTAGCACATAATGGAACTTATCACCCTTAGGGGAAGCTAACACGACTCCAGCCCCCGAGCCCTCCAACTGCCTGGACCCATCAAAGTGAATAGTCCAATATGTGTTATCCGGCTTTTGCTCGGGCACTTGTGACTCTGTCCAATCATTGATGAAATCCACCAAGGCCTGAGACTTAACGGCAGTGCGTGGTACGTATTTCAGACCATGGGGTCCGAGTTCTATAGCCCACTTAGCCACTCTTCCTATGGCCTCTCTGTTTTGAATGATATCACCAAGAGGGGCAGAACTGACCACAGTGATGGGATGACCCTGGAAATAATGCTTAAGTTTCCGGCTTGCCATGAACACACCGTAAACAAGCTTCTGCCAATGCGGATACCGCTGCTTGGACTCAATGAGCACTTCGCTGACATAATAAACCGGCCGCTGAACCGGATGCTCCTTACCCTCTTCCTTGCGCTCCACCACCACGGCCACACTGACGGCTCGTGTGTTAGGAGCCACATACAGCAATAAGGGCTCCTTATCAACCGGAGCAGCAAGGACTGGGGGCTCTGCCAGCTGCTTCTTCAAATCCTCAAGAGTTTGCCTGCAGGAACACCAAAAACACACTTGGCCGGGTTAAGCATCATCTTGTAGACCCGGAGATTATCAAAGGTTTCCCTTAAATCATCTATCAGGGTTTCCTCTTTTATGGACTTAACCACAATATCGTCCGACTAAGCATGAACATTGCGCCCAATCTGTTTATGAAGACAGTTCTGTACGCAACGCTGGTAAGTCGCCTGTGCACACTTGAGTCCAAAGGGCATAGACACATAGCAGAAGGCTCCAAAGGGAGTGATGAATGTCGTCTTCTCCTGGTCCTTAACTGCCATTTTAATCTGATGATATCCTGAATAAGCATCCAAGAAACTTAAGCGCGCACAACCTGCCGTAGCATCAATAATTTGATCAATACGGGGGAGGGCAAAAGGATCAGCCGGACATGCCTTGTCTAAGTCCGTATAATCCACACACATCCGCCAAGTGCTGTTCTTCTTGAGTACGAGCACCGGGTTAGCTAACCACTCTGGGTGAAAGACTTCAACAATAAACCCAGCCGCCAAGAGCCGGGCCACCTCTTCACCAATAGCTTTCCGCCTCTCCTCATTGAACCGCCGAAGGAACTGCCTGACCAGCTTAAAATTCGGATCAACATTGAGAGTGTGCTCAACGAGTTCTCTAGGTACACCTGGCATGTCAGAAGGTTTCCATGCGAAGATGTCCCTATTCTCACGGATGAACTCGATGAGCGCGCTTTCCTATTTTGGATCCAAGTTGGCACTGATGCTAAACTGCTGAGATGAATCTCCTGGAACGAAATCAACAAGTTTAGTCTCATCAACCGACTTAAATTTCATTGCCGGCTCATGCTCCCTAGTCGGCTTTTTCAGAGAGGTCATATCTGTTGGGTCAACGTTGTCTTTGTAAAACTTCAACTCCTCTGTTGCACGAACAGATTCTGCATAAGCTGCATCGCCTTCCACACATTCCAAGGCCACCTTCCGGCTGCCGTGAACCGTAATGGTCCCATTATGACCCGGCATCTTGAGCTGTAAATATACGTAACACGGCCGTGCCATGAACTTGGCGTAAGCCGGCCGCCCAAATATGGCATGGTACGGGCTTCTTATCTTGACCACCTCAAAGGTCAATTTTTCCACCCTGTAGTTGTTCTCATCTCCAAAGGCCACCTCCAGCTCGATCTTGCCGACTGGGTAAGCCGACTTACCAGGTACCACTCCGTGGAAAATAGTGTTTGATTGGCTGAGATTCTTATCAATCAACCCCATACGACGAAATGTCTCATAATAGAGGATGTTGATGCTGCTGCCTCCATCCATGAGTACCTTAGTGAACTTATATCCTCCCACCTGAGGAGCCACCACCAGGGCCAAGTGACCGGGATTATCCACCCGAGGAGGGTGATCCTCCCTACTCCACACTATAGGCTGCTCAGACCACCGCAAGTAGCGTGGAACCGCGGGCTCAACAGCGTTCACAACCCTCTTATGAAGCTTCTGATCTCGCTTACACAGACTGGTGGTAAACACATGATACTGCCCACCGCTAAGCTGCTTTGGATTGGTCTGATAACCTCCCTGCTGCTGTTGATGACCCTCGCCAGACTGCTGATTAAAGCCCCCTTGACCGTTCTGAGGGTTAGAATTTGAGCCGCCGCCCGGGCCATGTAAACCGCCGGCGCCTGAGCCGCCGCCCGGGCTATTGTAATTCTTAAAGGCCTTCATGATTGCACAATCCTTCCATAGATGAGTTGCTGGCTTCTCTCTAGAGCCATGCCTTGGACAAGGCTCATTCAACAGTTGTTCCAGCGTCGGGCCTGACCCGCCGCCTCGGGGAGGGGGCCTCCCCTTGCGTCGCTGGTTATTACCTTGTGAGCTGGTGTTGGCTACAAACTCTAGGCTGCCATCGGCCTTGCGCTTGCCTCCTCCTTGGTTTCCCGGGTGTTGAGGATATAGACCTGGGAGTCACCCGCCAGGAGGGCCGGGTTACACTAAGGGTCATTGCCAGAAGCCCGGAGCTAAGTTTCAAGATAATGGGCCAGAGATGGGCTGAGACCCGGCGATGCCTTAAAGCCCATAGTACAATCTTTATTGTTATAGGAGAACTTGTAGTATAAGGCAAGTATTGTTTAGAGTCCGAGCCGGACACTCTTATGAGCCGGCCGGGACTCTAAGGGTCGCTGGGTGTCAACCTCCCTATATAAAGGGACGACTCGGCAACGGTTTAGGGGCGACAACAATCTGATCGAGAGCCGGGCAAAGCTGTTTAGCTCCCTGGTTATCGAAACCCTGATTAATACCACCTCAACTGGACGTAGGCTTTTACCTTCACCGTAAGGGGCCGAACCAGTATAAACCCTCGTGTTCCTTGTCCCACTTAACCCCTTCAAGCTTCCCAATTGCGATGGCTCCACGACTAAGTCCTAACCCGAGGACATCTGCCGTGACAATTCCACGACAGTTGGCGCCCACCGTGGGGCTGGCGCACGGTGGATTTGAGTTCTTGAAGGGCAGCTTCGAAGGGCTCAAGGGATACGCTGTGGGCCGGATGACCAAGAGTCGTCGCGGCAAGCTCTACATCGACGATGCGGACTGGGGCCCCGACGCCGGCTCAGTGGAGTACGGGTACCGGGTCCCCTTCGGTGGAATTCATGTCTTCATCGGCAAGATTGGTAAGCCGGGCCCCAAGCCGGATCCCCGCGCCGATCTCATCGAAACGGCTCAGCGCGCACGACCCGCCCGGGCCCGGCCTGCCTTAAGGTGCGCTTTTGTGGGATGCATCCACGGAGGGCCCTCTGATCCATCCGGGTCTGGTGATGAGGCGGCCGCCGGCTCTGACGGCGAGTCGGCCGCTGATGAGTCAAACTCGTTGTACCAACTTCAAGATGGCAGGCTCATGAGTTATTCCGATGGCAACAGTATTCCGGACCTTTTTGAGCCGCCAAGTCAGGTCGGAGTTTTTATGGCTGGTGCGCAGCCTGTTCAGAACCCCGCTGCCGGATCAGAAAACCCGGTGCCTCCCCCGGCTCAGGTGCTGATGGATCTCACGGATAAGATGACGGCCCTGTTAACCGCCACGGTCGACCCGGCGGATCAAGTTCAGCCTGATGCGGCGGTGGCACAGCTAAAATTGGATCTGATAAAAGCTAAAGAGGACCTTGCAGCGGAAGGGATCAGACTGGCTGCGGAGCGGGCGGCTCTCGATGCCCGGACTCAGCTGATTCAGGCGCAGTCCTTCCAACTCACGATGGATCAGAACGCGGCCAATGAGGTCATGAGAATGAGGCATCAAAAGGCTCAATCTCGACTCCCGCCGGTCTACGATCTGCGCAACCTCTTCAACACGCCAGGTGCAGGGTCTAGTCACCCGCCAGGGGTCGTAGCACCCGGGTCTAGACCCCTTATTGAACCACGAGTGATGGGGCCTCCCCAGGGCCCCCCCGCCCCGCCTCAGTATGTGCCAATACCCCCGGGCCATTATAATAACCCGCTGGAGAACATGGTCGCCGCAGCGGCACGGCTGGCGGCTCTGCCCGTTGATGGCGACTCTCCGACGGCTATTGAGACCCGCCGGGTCAGAGAACTCCTCCAGACAGCGCTGGCGCAGCAAGAGGCGTACTCCTACAGCCGGGATAGGATCCATTCAACCCCTCGTCCAGGGCAGAGCCCGAGTTACAGCCGGCACATGGTCTCGGCGACCGGCTCAAATAATGTCCGACGCCATGACCCGCCCCCTGGTCATGGCCCGGCTCATAATGGAGCCTTCTACGTAGCAGACCAAGCACGCCAGGAGGCGGAGCAGGCGCCTCAATTGACGGCTTACCAGACCCCCCCCCCCCCGGCTTATCCGACGACGTCCGTTGATGCGGGTATCCCTACCAGAACCGGGGGTGTCCCTTGTTTGGTGCCAGCTATCCGTAATGAACGTCTACCCAAGGACTTCAAAGGACCTAGGAAGGTGCCTAACTATACAACAGACTTACAGCCTGCAGCCTGGATTGAGAGTTATGAGATGGCTATGGAATTACTGGAAGTCAGTGAGGCGGCCATGGCCAAATATTTCACCATGATGTTAGATGGAACTGCCCGCACGTGGTTGAAAGGGTTACCGCCGAACTCCATCCGGTCTTGGGCTGAGCTGAAAGCCCGGTTCATTCAAAACTTCAAAGATACCTGCAGGCAATCTATGTCAATCGTGGATCTGACTAACTGTAAGCAGCAGGAGGGTGAATCCACGACCCATTGGGTTCGCCGGGTCAAGGAGATCATACATTCATCGGATAAGATCGATGCCGGCTCTGCAGTCTTAATGTTGGAACAAAACTGTCGCTTTGTGCCCCTAAAGATGAAACTCGGGCGGCTTAAGCGTGACTGTACTGATATGGGTACACTGATGGCAGCTCTTGTCAAGTATGCCGATTCCGATGGTACCAAGGATCCCCCTTCAGATGATGAAAGGGCAGGGAAGGGAAAGAAGAACGACAACGGCAAGGGTCCTCAGTTTAGCCCGGGGAACCAAGGAGGAGGCAAGCGCAAGGCCGATGGCAGCCTAGAGTTTGTAGCCAGCACCAACTCTCAAGGTAATAACCAGCGACGCAAGGGGAGGCCCCCTCCCCGAGGCGGCGGGTCAGGACCTTCTCTAGAACAGTTGTTGAATGAACCTTGTCCGAGACACGGTTCTAGAGAGAAGCCGGCGACTCATCTGTGGAAGGATTGTGCTATCATGAAGGCCTTTAAAAACTACAATGGTCCGGGTGGCGGCTCAGGCGCTGGCGGCTTTCATGGCCCGGGCGGCGGGTCCAATTCCGGTCCTCAGAACGGTCAAGGGGGCTTTAATCAACAGTCTGGTCAGGGTCATCAACAGCAGCAGGGGGGTTATCAGACCAACCCAAAGCAGCTTAGCGGTGGACAGTATCACGTGTTCACCACTAGTTTGTGCAAAGCGGCGGGTCAAATTCCGGGTCTTCCAGGAAGGCGACCTTGTGCTCCGGCTCATCCAGGATCAAGCAGATGCACACAAATTATCCCCACCTTGGGAAGGGCCCTTTGTGGTCAGTAAGAACTTGCACAACGGGTCATATTACCTCATTGATGTTCGGGAGCGTAAAGATTCACGTAAATCTGAGAGGAGACCCGTCGGCCGTGGAATATCGCTCAGCTTCGGCCTTATTACACTTGAGCTACCGGCTCTTGTGGTGTACATATTTATCTCAGCCATGTATATATTATGATAAAGCAATAAAGCAGGGCCTCTGTCCTTTGCTCTCTTCCAAATATGTGTGTTGCTGACTTACAGAAGATCCGGCTTATGATCATCTTCGAATCTAGCTGTAAGCAGTAAAGTCACTTGGGGGCTTCCTGTTCACACATGGGTCGTATTCGAACCCAAGAGAACATAGCTGTCGATACCCATTTGATTGGCAAAGTGCCGAGCTCATTGGGAAGTTGCCTCTGGTCATATTTGAATCATAGTGTAACCCCTCTGAGAACCGACGTGGATCGTATTCGAATCAGCGTCGTTAAACAATTTTCAGAATCACTTGGGGACTTCCTGTTCAAACATGGGTCGTATTCGAACCAAAGAGAACATAGCTGTCGATACCCTCTTGATTGGCATCGCCACACCCACTGGGGGCTATATGATCGTATCCGAATCTTAGCTTAACCCCTTTGGACCGAGTTTCTGGTCGTATTCGAACCGGAAGCCCCTAAGTTTTTATATTTTATCACAAGTCTACTCTGATCATGTCAAAGTATGTACTGCCGGGTCTCACTTACCGGCTTAATTTTGGTTTATCTTGTTAGTTGAACATCATGGATGTCATCAAGACAAGTAAATTCGAGTTAAGGTACCAACCGTGCTACCCGGGTTATTTAAACCGGAAGTATGCTTACAGGCTGTTAAGTGTGTTATCACAGCTATGTTCAGAGTATAGTTAAGGGCCAGTCTTTTCGGTTCGTATTCCGGGTTATCCATCTCAAACACCTGATTCTCAAGGCGGTAAGCCGCCTTGCGATTTGTGATTTACCTTTCTAAGCAGATACTTAAAGGCACCTTTTAAGGTTGAGAAGGACAAAGGGATAATTACGACCCGGAAGAACACAAAGGATAATTTCAAGGGATTTCAGCGTTCATTACGTGCACGATGGCATGGCAGAGATAAATTGTTGCACTTATTCTATTACAAAAATCTTTCAAAGTTTCAAGGGTGGAGCGTTGTTTGGTGAGCCGCTAGCCGGTTTATGACGCCTGCTGAGTCGAAGTCCCCGGCTCATCTTCTGCTCCGGCTGATCCCAAGGCTTCAAAGGTCAACGACTTCCAGTTGATGCCGCTGAGAGCTTCGAACTGAGCTTCTTCGTCAATTAACCCGGCCGGGTCAATCTTGGGGGCGTAGGTGTGTTGGCGAGCCGGAGGAATCAGACTAAGAGCTTCATAGCGAGGGGTTGGAATCCTCTGATTCTCCGCGTTGTACCCCGGCTGATACTTGGTTAAGTCGGTGTCGTTCCCGATGATGGTGGCCACCGGGTGTACAGCCTTCACGCATGCCGCGAAATCCTTCCGGTCGAAGGTGGAGCCGTCTTCCTTCAGGCTGGGGTAACCCAGGGCGATGTCTGCCGGGTCTAGCTCCGGCAGGAAGGCTTTGGCCCGGCTCAGCGCGGCAATTGCTCCGGATCTTGCGGAGGCTCGACGTAGCTCTTGGATTCGCTGTGGCAAAACTGCGAGCCGGCGCAGGACTTCAGCCAGATGGGTTGGCACCTCATTGGATAGGGCCACCACAGCTAAGGCGCGCTGTGACCCGGTGTAGAGTTGTTCCACCAGGGTGTACACGGCCTTTAGCTTGGTGACCACGCTCTGGTTGAGGTTGGCACTCCTGGGACCTGTTTAATAAAGGTCAGGTAAGCCGGTGACAAGGGTGAATCGTAACATGTGCAGACTTGATGAAAGCCGGTGAGGCGACTTACCAAAGATAGCAGCCACCATTTGGGAAACCTGGTGCTTTAGACCGGAGAGCTCAGCGGTCTTCTCAGTGAGGGCCTTCTCCGCCTGTTCTGCCTGGGTCACCAGTGCGGCTTTCTCCTCAGCCCAGGCC
Organism: Aegilops tauschii subsp. strangulata; assembly: GCF_002575655.3. Lineage (NCBI taxonomy): Eukaryota > Viridiplantae > Streptophyta > Magnoliopsida > Poales > Poaceae > Aegilops > Aegilops tauschii. The sequence continues at coordinate 315,556,905 of NC_053037.3, read as the reverse complement.
TTCCGCTCAGCGTTGAATTCAGTCTTCAATTTCTCCTGAGCGGCGATGCTGGAGACAAACTTGGCATTCGCCTTCCGGGTCTTCATCTCTTGAGTTTTTAACCGGCTCTTGAGACCCGCAAGGTCCGACTCAAATTTCTTGCCAGTAGCCTGTATATACTTCCGGGTTATTAAACAGTCATTATATAAGTCCCAAGCACTTTCCAAGCAAAGACACTTGGCACTTGGGGGCTAATGCATATTGAACGTGTCTATCTACGTACTGCTGGTTAAATTAAGTAAGACGGACTCTAAGTCTACAACATATGCCAAGTATAAGTTATAGACTTGGGGGCTAGCATGACAAGGATCACTATGCGGAAAGTAAGAAGACAGCAGAAGGTTACCTCAGACTTTTGTTGGATCTGATTGACCATGGCGATCTCCGCGTCCCGGCTCTTGTGAACCTGGCTGATGTAGCCAGAAATGAGCTCTCCAATGCTCAAATCGGGGTAGCCCAAGAGATCCAGATTCGCCCGGTGGGGTCGCAGCAGCTCCCCCTTCGCGGAGCATTGGGCCAGTGCGGTCGGCCTCCCCGGCTCAACATACTCCGTCCGGGTAATTACCACGTCCGGGTCGTTAGCCGGTGGGGTTGAGCCGGAGGCCTCCGGATTAGCTGACGCTTCGGTCGTTGTCTTGGTGGTCGGGGCAGGGGCTTCAGGCGCCGTATCCATGGGAATGGTGGCCTCGGAGGCGGCTGGCGGATCTTGAGCCGTCGTCTCCGGCTCAGGCAAGTCCGGCACTCCAGCTGACCTGGTCTTCTTTGCTCTTTTGGTGAGCTTTGCGTGGGCACTGAAAAGACAGAAGTGTTAGGCATACAAAGAGTAAATACAGACAGATAATGTAAGGTGATTGTTATTACCCGGGTGCAGTCTTGAAGGCCGGCAGACTTGACTGCATGGAGTCACCCGAAGAGGGGGAGGTCTCCTGGTAATTGGAGTCAGAAGAATTAAGTGGTTGACGGATAACACCCGCCAACGGATGAAAAGGGTACAAGTGAGAAAAGACCTCGGTGCGACGCTTCCTTGTAGCGTCGGGTAACCCGGCGGAGAGGTCGGTGTCCTTGCGGGCCCGGGTGAGACGCCGGCTTTCGTGAACCTGCTGCTTCAAAAGAAATTGAGGGTCTTGATGAGCTAATGGATGAGAAAAGCTTACTTTCCGGGTTACCCTTCGGACTTTCAGCTGTGGCAAAGGCTCCGAGTCGGAGGAGAGTAATGTTACCTCTTCAATCACCGGGTTACTGGCGCCGGTGTCATCCTGTCAATAAACAAAATGATGGTAAAGTGGACAACAGCAAACAACAAATATGGCAAGAGTTTAAAGGTTTAAGGGTTACCTCTGACTCGGAGCTATCGCTTAATTGCAGCAGCTCCGAAGCAGTGGGTCTGCTTCCCTTTTTGCGAGGGGCGGCTCTCTTGGCGGCTTTCTTCGCCTTCCTGGCCTTCTTGGCCGCCTCATGGTCATACTTGACCCGCCAGAATTTATCATCAGCCTGAGAAATACAGTAATGAATTCTTAGCAAGATGGCATGTAAAAGAAGTTGAAAGGTTAAAGGTCAGCGGTTTACCGCAGGGGCCGGATTGGTCTTGCAGAACGGGGCTAGCCCGGTCCTTCCACAGTCTGCCAGGCTCTCGTTTAACAGAGCCTTGGTCTCTTCTTCAGCAACGTCTTCTGGAAGATCATTGCGACTGTGTCTCTGCGGGTCATCCTTTCGCCCGGTGTACTCACACATTAAGCCGGGGCGGCGGCTCAATGGGATCACCCGCCATGAGATCCAGACCTGGACCAGGTCTATTCCGTTCAGACCGTTGCCTAGCAGGGCCTTGATCTTGTTGATCGTTGGAAGCAGAGGCTGGCGTTCCGCGGCAGTCAGCTTGTCGGATAGCGGATGAGTCGGCTCCAGGCGCGTTGGGCGAAAGCCGGGCAGCGGGCTCTCATCAGCCGGGGACGTGTCTTGGCAGTAGAACCAAGTCATGTTCCAGTCCTTGGGGTGACTTGGCGGTTCTGCGTAAGGAAATAGACAGTCCCTGCGCCGTTGGATGGAGATGCCGCCTAGCTCTAGACTTGGACCGTTTGCGCACTCATTTTGGCGGTTCAAATAAAACAGCTCTCTGAAGAGTAGCAGACTCGGCTCTTCTCCAAGATATACTTCACAAAAAACTTGGAAGTTGCAGATGTTGGATATGGAATTGGGTCCTATATCCTGAGGCCGAAGGTCAAAGAAGTTGAGCACGTCCCGGAAGAATTTTGAGCCGGGCGGTGCGAAGCCCCGACTCATATGGTCTGCAAAGATCACTACCTCCCCGTCCCTCGGCTGAGGTCTTTCTTCGGACGGGTCAGGGGCACGGTAGGACATCACTTCCTTCTTGGGCAGATATCCGGACTTAACAAAGTTGGCCAGGGTCTCTTCGGTGACGTTGGATTTCATCCAGTTGCAAGTGATGGGAGCCTTGGGAGGCATGGTAACGGTTGGTGGTCTATGAGGAAGAGAAAAGTGTCCGGGTTAATTATAAGCCGGGGATTATCATTCAAACTACAGTGACGACTTATGAAGGGAACTAATGATGTATATTGATACGATGAGTTATCTAAGCCGTCGGAGTTTTCAGGATAAGTTGGTCATCTACGGCTTACTGCAGTTAAGTCGGAGGATTCTACGGAGCATGGTTCTCTTTAAACCGGAAAGTTCTACGACGCGTGTTTTCTTTAAGTCGGAAGCATAAGCCGCCAAGATTCAAGGATTGCAGTTTTTACCAAGTATGGTAAAACGGATTTCACATATTGCAGTAACTTTTTCGGATCAAAATGGTCGGGCGAGGTGAAAATTTTCTAGACCTAAAAAACAGAGGCAGGAGAAGTTCTTGAGGTTGAACACAGTTCTTATGCAGTAAAAAGAGGATTTCTTGCAGATGAAATGAGTTCCGAACGTCTACTGCAGTGGTTTTACGCAAGGATAAAAATCAACCGACTATAGTGGTGACGAGGACTGCCGAGTTTCTGGGCAAAGGTGACGAACACGAAGAACGGGAGGAACCCTACCACAGATCTGTTCTAGCAAGGAAGAGAAGACTCACCGGAGTTGAGGAAGAGCGAAGGTCGCCGCCGTTATCTGGTCCGGGTCAGGGTGATGCAGCGGCCGGGTCGATGAAGATTAGGGGCGCGACGGCGGCGGCGGTGGCAGAAGCTCGGGCAGAGGAACGACAGCGCGAGGAAGAAGAAGGAGAGTGTGAGAAGAGAGTGCCGGGCCGGCCTATTTATAAGGTAAGTCATAAGTGGGCGTGAGATTCAAGGAGACCACGGCGTGGTTATCTCCCCCTCACGGCGCCTCAATTTTCGCAAAGACAGTAAAAGCAGAGATCCGTTGTGGATCTGGCGGAGTAAAAAACGGACTTAATGGAGGATGACGTCACGGCGGATTATCCGGAGTTCGGAGAATGACGTCACTCCGGGTTATGGCCTTCACACGAACGGTAAGCCGGAGATTTTTCTGTCGGCAGAGTTGAAGATTGACACGAGCCGGCTCAAGTCAATCTGGGGCCTAATGTTGAGGATATAGACCTGGGAGTCACCCGCCAGGAGGGCCGGGTTACACTAAGGGTCATTGCCAGAAGCCCGGAGCTAAGTTTCAAGATAATGGGCCAGAGATGGGCTGAGACCCGGCGATGGCTTAAAGCCCGTAGTACAATCTTTATTGTTATAGGAGAACTTGTAGTATAAGGCAAGTATTGTTTAGAGTCCGAGCCGGACACTCTTATGAGCCGGCCGGGACTCTAAGGGCCGCTGGGTGTCAACCTCCCTATATAAAGGGACGACCCGGCAGCGGTTTAGGGGCGACAACAATCTGATCGAGAGCCGGGCAAAGCTGTTTAGCTCCCTGGTTATCGAAACCCTGATTAATACCACCTTAACTGGACGTAGGCTTTTACCTTCACCATAAGGGGCCGAACCAGTATAAACCCTCGTGTTCCTTGTCCCACTTAACCCCTTCAAGCTTCCCAATTGTGATGGCTCCACGACTAAGTCCTAACCCAAGGACATCTGCCGTGACAATTCCACGACACCGGGTTATGCTGAGGACCCTTGCCATTGCCGTTCTTCTTTCCCTTCCCTGTACTTTCATCATCTGAAGCGGGGTCCTTGGTACCATCAGAATCGCCGTACTTGAGAAGAGCCGCCATCAGTGTACCCATATCATTGCAGTCGCGCTTAAGCCGCCCGAGTTTCATCTTCAGGGGCACAAAATGACAATTCTGCTCCAACATTAAGACTGCAGAGCCGGCATCCATTTTATCCGAGGAATGTATTATCTCCTTAACCCGGCGAACCCAATGTGTCGTAGACTCACCCTCCTGCTGCTTGCAGTTTGTCAAATACACAATTGACATAGACTGCCTACAGGTATCCTTGAAGTTTTGGATGAATTGGGCCTTCAGCTCAGCCCAAGACCCAATGGAATTCGGTGGTAGCCCTTTCAACCAAGTGCGGGCAGTCCCATCTAACATCATGGTGAAGTACTTAGCCGTGAAGCCGCCTCACTGACCTCCAGCAGTTCCATAGCCATCTCATAACTCTCGATCCAGGCTGCGGGTTGTAGATCTGCTGTGTAATTAGGCACCTTCCTAGGGCCTTTGAAGTCCTTGGGTAGACGTTCGTTGCGGATAGCTGGCACTAAACAAGGAACACCCCCAGTCCTGGTAGGGATACCCACGTCGACGGAAGCCGTCGGATAAGCAGGGGGAGTCTGGTAAGCCGTCAGCTGGGGCACCTGCTCCGCCTCTTGCCGTGCTCTGTTTTGGTCTGCTGCGTGAAAGGCTCCGTTATGAGCCGGGCCATGGCCAGGGGGCGGGTCATGGCGTCGGACGTTACTTGAGCCGGTCGCCGAGACCATGTGCCTGCTGTAACTCGGGCTCCGGCCTGGACGAGGGGTCGAGTGGATCCTGTCCCGGCTGTAGGAGTACGCCTCTTGCTGCGCCAGTGCTGTCTGAAGGAGTTCCCTGACCCGGCGGGTTTCAATAGCCGTCGGAGAGTCGCCTTCAACTGGGAGAGCCGCCAGCTGTGCCGCCGCGGCGACCATGTTCTCCAGCGGGTTATTATAATGACCCGGGGGTATTGGCACGTACTGAGGCGGGGCAGGGGGCACCTGGGGAGGCCCCATCACTTGTGGCTGAATAGGGGTCCCAGACCCGGGCACTATGACCCCTGGCGGGTTACTAGACCCTGCACCTGGCGTGTTGAAGAGGTTTCGTGGATCGTAAACCGGAGGGAGTCGAGATTGGGCCTTTTGATACCTCCTTCTCAGGACCTCATTGGACGCGTTTTGATCCATCGTGAGCCGGAAGGACTGCGCTTGAATCAACTGGGTTTGGGCGTCGAGAGCCGCCCTTTCCGCAGCCATCCTGATCCCTTCTGCTGCCAGATCCTCCTTAGCTTTCACTAGATCCAATTTTAACTGCGCCACCTCCGCATCATGCTGAGCTTGATCTGCCGGGTCAACCGTAGCGGTTAACAGAGCCGTCATCTTGTCCGTGAGATCCATTAGTACCTGAGCCGGCGAGGGCACCGGGTTTCCCGCTCCAGCAGCGGGGTTCTGAACAGGCTGTGCACCGGCCATAAAGACTCCAACCTGACTTGGCAGCTCAAACGGGTCCGGAATACTGTCACCATCGGAACAACCCATGAGCCTGCCATCTTGAAGTTGATACAACGAGTTTGACTCATCGGTGGACGACTCGCCGTCAGAGCCGGCGGCCGCCTCATCACCAGACCCAGATTGATCAGAGGGCCCTCCATGGATACATCCCACCAAAGCGTGCCGTAAGGCAGGCCGGGCCCGGGCGGGTCGTGCACGCTGAGCCGTCTTGATGAGATCGGCGCAGAGATCCGGCTCAGGGCCCGGCTCACCAATCTTGCCAATGAAAACATGAATTCCGCCGAAGGGGACCCGGTACCCGTACTCAATTGAGCCGGCGTCGGGGCCCCAGTTTGCATCGTCGATGTAGAGCTTGTCGCGACGACTCTTGGTCATCCGGCCCACAACGTATCCCTTGAGCCCTTCGAAGCTGCCCTTCAAGAACTCAAATCCACCGTGCGCTGGCCCCACGGTGGGCGCCAACTGTCGTGGAATTGTCACGGCAGATGTCCTCGAGCTGGGACTTAGTCGTGGAGCCATCGCAGCTAGGAAGCTTAAAGGGGTTAAGCGGGACAAGGAATACGAGGGTTTATACTGGTTCGGCCCCTTACGGTGAAGGTAAAAGCCTACATCTAGTTTGAGGTGGTATTGATTAGGGTTTCGATAACCAGGGAGCTAAACCGCTATGCCTGGCTCTCGATCAGATTGTTCTTGTCCCTAAACCGCTGCCGGGTCGTCCCTTTATATAGGTAGGCTGACGCCCAGCAGCTCTCAGAGTCCCGGCCGGCTCATAAGAGTGTCCGGCTCGGACTCTCAGTTATTCTTGCCTTGCACTACAAGTTCTACCATGATAATGATTGTAACTACGGGTCTTAAGCCATATCCGGGTCTTAAGCCCATCTTTGGCCCACCGTCTTCAAGCTTGGCGCCAGGTCTCTGGCAATGACCATATGAGTAACCGGCCCCTCCTGGCGGGTGACTCTAAGGTCTATATCCTCAACAATCTCCGTTCCGAATATCCGGAGTTCTTTCAGTCCTAGATCTCGGGACGAGATCCTCTCGTAGTGGTGGAGTGTTGTAACACCCCGCATGTAACTTGCCATATTTGTAACTCCGACTCTTGCCATTTTTGGCTATGTGCTATGTTATTTCCTCCGGGGTCGGGTTTTGTATTTTGTCATGTCATGCATTTTCATATCATGTCATCATGTGCATTGCATTCGCATACGTGTTCGTCTCATGCATCTGAGCATTTTCCCCGTTGTCCGTTTTGGAATCCGGCGCTCCTATCTCCTCCGGCGCAACCCTCTTGTTTTCTTTCGTGTGCGGGTGTCAAACTTTCTCGGAATGGACCGAGGCTTGTCAAGTGGCCTTGATATACCACCCGGAGACCACCGGTCAAGTTTCGTTCCATTTGGAGGTCGTTTGGTACTCCATCGGTTAACCGGGCATCCGCCATGTCCATTTGAGTGTCCAGAAAAACCCCCCTCTAAAACCAGCCCAAAACCCACCAAACTCTCTTCCATGCTCTAGGTCATTCGATCACGATCGTGTGGGCGAAAACCGCACCTCATTTGGAGCCTCCTAGCTCCCTCTACCTATAAATATGTGAGCATCCCGTATACATTCGCAGACGAACCCTAGCGTCTTCCACCTCGCGCCGCCGGACAAAGTCCACCCGTGCCGGACACGTCCGCCCGCCACCTCACCTCGGCCAATAGGCTGCTGCCACGTCGCTCCGCCGCCGCCTCCAACCAACTGGAGCCCGCCACCTCTCCAGCGCGCGGCGCCCTCTCTCCTCCCCGCGCCGCGGGCCTGCCGCCGCCCCTTGGCCGGCTTCCTCCAGAGGGCGCGCCGGCCGCCGTGCCGCCGCCCGCCGGCGACCGCGCCCCGGGCCACCTCCCTCCGACCTCCCTCCGGCCTCTCCTCCTCCGTTCCGGCCGAAGCCAGGCGAGCCCGAGCCGGCGAGCTGCCTGAGTTCTCGATCGGATCTGGTAAGAACGAAGCGTTGACTTTCCCCTCGAGCCCCCCGAAAATTCCTGTCTGTGATTTTTCTCTTTATGTGTCCCTGTTCGACAGTGCATAACTCCTTGCAAGTAGCTCGGATTCGTGCGTGTAATATGTCAAATTGTTCGTCTCGTGATGCTCTTCATTTTGTTCAATTGCACTATTTTCGTTAGAGGTCATCTTGATGCCCGAATCTCTGTTGGAAGAGGGCTAGTTGCTGTTATCTTCTGGTTCTTAGCAGAACTTGGAGATTTGTCATTTTTGTACCATTAAATCTGTGCATCTTATGGGCATGAGCTCTACATGTGTTTTGAAGTATGCTACGCCATCTTTCCAGTGGTATAGTCCGTGTATTTTTGTGATCTCTGTGGTTACTAGCACAAGCATGCAAAGTAGGCCCCGTAATATTTCTGATTTCAGGTACTTAGTGATTTCTCTAAGTCCTTGTCTGATGTTATTTTGTTGCCATGTGAACTTGATGCTACAGAGAGATCCATGCATATTTTGGAGATGTTCTATAAGGATGTTTTGTAGCTATAGTTGTAATTGATCCATTCCTGCCCTTGTTTGCAATTATGGAGTACCATAGTATGACTCAATCTTGCTCTACTTTTTCTACAAAATATTTCTTGCAGATTCTTAACATGATATGCAATTTTCCGAAGCTTGTTGTAGTTGATCCATACATGCTATGCTTTTTTTCTTGCCATGGATAGCTTAATAAACATGCCATCTTGCTGCAGGTATGCTTGTTTTGTCATGCATTGCTCTGTAGTGAATGCATCAAGCTCACAAAGAGGCCTACATATTATTGTTTCTGCCATGCTCTGTTTTCTGCTGTCAGAAACCTGATAACGAAACTTGCTATGTTTACATGCTTGCCATCATATCCTATGGTCCTTTTTGCTTATGGTCAATAAGGGAGTTTTGTCATGTGCTTTTAGTAGAATACCGTAATGCCTTGTTTTGCTATGTTAAGTTCCTGTAGCATGTTGATTTCGTGCTCTGAACATTGCTACCTGATGCTATTTTCTGCCATGTCCAGTTTTTCACTAAGTCTGTGATCCTGTTATCTTTTGCACTTTTGCCATGCTTGTTTGAGCTTGATATGTTGTGATCTAGCCGTAGCTCAGTGTTCATCTTTTGTCAAGCATCTCCTGTAGAGTACTGTCATATACTTTGTTGCTATGTTGGGGTGCTGTAGCATTGTTACTTGTTGGATTTTAAGTGCTATCATGCTGTTAATCGCAGATTCGTGTCATTCTTGTTTTGCTTGCCATTTGCAAACTGTGCATCCGTTTCCGGTGATCTTTATATTTATTTCGACCGAAATCATCTCATCTTTCCAGTGGCATGCTTGGTTTGCCATGTTACTGCCATGTTCATCATTTTCCTTCCGGAGCACGCATATGCATCGCATATCATACATGTTTTGCATCTTGTTGCTTGTGCATTTCTCGTGGTTGATTGTGGTTCCGTTTGTTTGTGTTCTTGTCTTGGGTAGAGCCGGGAGACGAGTTCGTGAACGAGGAACCTGTTGAGTACGCTTACGAGGATCAAGCTTTCGACAACTCTGAGAACCTTGCAGGCAAGATGACCACCCCTCGAAATCACTTCTATCTTTGCTTTGCTAGTTGTTCGCTCTATTGCCATGCTCCGCTACCTATCACTTGCTATATCATGCCTCCCATATTGCCATGTCAGCCTCTAACCATCCTTTCCTAGCAAACCGTTGTTTGGCTAAGTTACCGCTTTTGCTCAGCCCCTCTTATAGCGTTGCTAGTTGCAGGTGAAGTTGAAGTTTGTTCCATGTTGGAACATGGATATGTTGGGATATCACAATATCTCTTATTTAATTAATGCATCTATATATTTTGGTAAAGGGTGGAAGGCTCGGCCTTATGCCTGGTGTTTTGTTCCACTCTTGCCGCCCTAGTTTCTGATATACCGGGATTATGTTCCTTGAGTTTGCGTTCCTTACGCGGTCGGGTGATTTATGGGACCCCCTTGACAGTTCGCCTTGAATAAAACTCCTCCAGCAAGGCCCAACCTTGGTTTTACCATTTGCGACCTAAGCCTTTTCCCACGGGTTTTCTAGAGCCCGAGGGTCATCTTTATTTTAAACCCCCGGGCCAGTGTTCCTCTGAGTGGTGGTCCTAACTAGAGCCCTTTGCAGCGCCACCTTGGGGAAACACGAGGATTGGTTTTAGTTGTACGGACTGCTCATCCGGTGTGCCCTGAGAACGAGATATGTGCAGCTCCTATCGAGATTTGTCGGCACATTCAGGCGGCTTTGCTGGTCTTGTTTTACCATTGTCGAAATGTCTTGTAAACCGGGATTCCGAGACTGATCGGGTCTTTCCGGGAGAAGGTTTATCCTTCGTTGATCGTGAGAGCTTATGATGGGCTAAGTTGGGAAACCCCTGCAGGGTATTATCTTTCGAAAGCCGTGCTCGCGGTTATGAGGCAGATGGGAATTTGTTAATGTCCGGTTGTAGAGAACTTGTCACTTGACCCAATTAAAATACATCAACTGCGTGTGTAGCCGTGATGGTCTCTTCTCGGCGGAGTCCGGGAAGTGAACACGGTTTGTGTTATGATTGACGTAAGTAGGAGTTCAGGATCACTTCTTGGTCATTGCTAGTTGACGACCGTTCCGTTGCTTCTCTTCTCGCTCTCTCTTGCGTATGTTAGCCACCATATATGCTTATTGCCGCTGCAGCTCCACCTCATTACACCATCCTCTCCTATAAGCTTAAATAGTCTTGATCTCGCGGGTGTGAGATTGCTGAGTCCCCGTGACTCACAGATTCTACCAAAACAGTTGCAGGTGCCGACGATGCCAGTGCAGATGATGGGGTTGATCTCAAGTGGGAGTTCAACGTGGAACGTGGTCGTTACTATGTGTCTTTTCCTGATGATCAGTAGTGGAGCCCAGTTGGGACGATCGGGGATCTAGCATTTGGGGTTATCTCATTTTCATCTGGATTTTGGCCGTAGTCAGTCTATATGATTGTATTTTGGATGATGTATGAATTATATTTATGTATTGTGTGAAGTGGCGATTGTAAGCCAACTCTTTATCCCATTCTTGTTCATTACATGGGATTGTGTGAAGATGACCCTTCTTGCGACAAAACCACTATGCGGTTATGCCTCTAAGTCGTGCCTCGACACGTGGGAGATATAGCCGCATCGTGGGCGTTACAAGGCTGCATCAATCGAAGACCCCGACGACAATGCAGCGCAGTATCCTCCTGAGGCCATCCCCAAGAAGAAGAAGCGGCTACTCCGCACAGGGCCTCAGGGGAGCGGTGTCTCTGGCAGCGCAACATCAGGATCGGCGCCCGCGCCTGGGGCGCCTCCCTCCCTCGCATAGGAAGGCGCGCCCGGCACCCTCCTCGGGCAGGGCTCGGGGGCTCTCTTCTGGAGGGCCTCAGACCTAGCCAACATCACGAGGGAGACGCTCAGGCACCACGTGGAGGCGTGCTTTGCGGCACGTTTCCCTCAGGAGGATACCGGGCGAGGAGCGCCCGACGCTCAGGAGTTCGTTACCAAGGTCACTCGGGAGCTGCAGGATGTAAGAGCCATGCGCGACCGCCACCCACCTGGCGCGGCTTCCCATCCAGGCGAGGATGGCTGGCTGCGCGCCTGCGTCGACATTCTAGGGCTCAACGGGGCCGCATCTCAAGAGCTCTTCTGGCCTTCGCGCGTGGGACGCTGCGAGGGGCCACCTCACAGCTATGTTCGCATGCCATTCGGCCTGCCGAGCATGGCAGTCGCCTTCCAGCGCAACCTGCGGAGCATCCTGGCGGCTTAGGAGGCCAGGCACCACGCAGTCCTGATGGAGATGAAGACGGTCCTCAAGGAACCGCCCGGACCCCCAGAGCCTCCCGAAGCTCAGGGCCCCGGTGGCTCGTGAGGAACAACCCTTTCGCCACGCATCTTCAGCTGCCCCAACATCCCTTCGACAACGGAATGAGGTGACATTTTCGAAGTTTATTTAGCTGGGAGCGCCCCCTGGGCTGCATCATTCCCAGGACGCGTGGGTCTGTCCCTGCGGCATGTATCCTTTTACGTCTTTATCTTACCCTACTGGGGCGCCCCTCGGGCTGCATCATCCCCAAGCCGCCCGGGTCCGACCCAGTGGCATGTATCATTCTTGCATTTACCTGAGCTAGTCTGCTTTTCATGCATAATCTATCTATGGTTATCACCTTCTTGATTGTCACCCACCATGGGAGCTGCGTGCCGATGGTCTTTCTTTAGGATCCTTCGTATAAGAAGGCTAGGCACGGCGTCTGTGCTCGGGCCCGTCCCTGCAGCCTTCGATAAATCCAACGGCTGAGCTCTGTCTGGCGGGCCGGCCCCATTCACGTCACCTCCTGGGGTCGTTGGTGCTTGGCCTTCTTGTGCGATAACCTCAGGAAATTCATTCGGCGCAGGTTGCCTAACCATCTCCCAACACCACCATAGCCATCAAGAACCAAGACCAGGCGCAACCCGCCTTGAGGTAGGGCCTCGTGAGTCCCGCGCTGGCTCACGAGTGCCCAGACACACCTCGTCTAGCCCTGCCGTCCAAGCCACGTGTCAGGGCGGGGTTGTACACGCCCCGGGGGCTCTCCGCAGTAGGGAGTCCCCTCCCACGTACTAGTGGAAGCACCATGCTCCGTGCTGGCCGTCGACACTGCCGAGGAGCAGCTATGCCCGTGCAAGTGTGGAAGCGCTATGCTCCGCACTGGTGATAAACAACTGAGGGCGGCCTCATGGCCGTATCAACCTCAGGGAGCCCTTGAGCTCAGTGTCTGGCCTCATCGCAACACCTCCCCTCGAGAGAGTCGCGCGAGGGGGCTGGGCACAGGGGCTGCACTCGGGTCACGCCCAAGCGTACGCCACCCTGCCCGGTCCCTCGGACCTGGTCGTCGCGCGCCCCTCCCGAGCCGAGCCTCGGCGAGGGCAAAGGTATGAAGGTCGTTTGAGCGTCAAGGGGGACTCCTGAGCATCGCGACTCAGGAGCCTAACTGGCCACGTAGCCCCTCACTCCTTGGTCTCGTCCTAGTGATCCGGACGACCCAATGGCGGTTGAGGTATGCGCGGGGCCGGGCCCTGCCGACATAGAACACTAGACCTATCCCCGCATTTCCTTCCCATAAGCTGTTTGTGCGTCAAGGGGGACTCCTGAGCATCGCGACTCAGTAGCCTAACTGGCCACGTAGCCCCTCACTCCTTGGTCTCGTCCTGGTGATCCGGACGACCCAACAGCGGCTGAGGTATGCGCGGGGTCGGGCCCTACCGACATAGAACGTAAAGCAAATCGGAAGGAAATCACAAAATCTCAAGCAAATATTACAAGACATATGGTTCTTCCAATACCAAACGCAAGTTTAAACGCCTCCACGAGGCACGGTACATGTCGCAGGAGTTAAGAAGGAAAAGAGCCGCCATAAAGCCATCTCGTCACCCCCGGACATCGCCGCCGTCGCCCACAAGGGATGCTTCTTCTTCAACGGCGTCACCTTCACCTGTACCACCAGCCGGAGTTGCAGGATCAGTAGCACTGCCGGTTGAGGGCGCGGGAGCGAAGGCGCGAAACTTCTTTAGCAGGGCCTCCACCTGACCCTTCGCGGCTGTGGCAGCGACTGTGCAATGCTCGTCGTTCACAGGTTCCAGCAGCTCGTCAAGGCGGGTGGCAGGGTTGCAAAGATGGAGGTGGCTGAAGACACGCGTCAACGTGGCTGAGGAAAGGATGCGGGCTTCTTCCTCTGCCATGGGGCCGATACCGCTCACGACGTCCTCAAGCGCATCAACCAGATAAGGAAGCAGTTGGGCGGGGCCCTCGTTGCTGGCAGCCAGCGGCTCCTCCAAGCCTTTCTCGTAGAGTGACCGCAGCGCCGTCCGAGACCTCACCTCGAGGAGCTTGAAGGCCTCGCGGTCCTCAGATAGGACCTTCACCTTGGCTTCAAGCTCGGCCTTCTCCTCCTTCAGCTTCTGCTCCAGCTCCTCCAACCGGCCGCGCTCCGTGACCTTCGCCAACTGCTCCAGCTCGGCATCGCGATCCCTGACGGCTTCCTCTCGGGCCTTCATCTTCTCCTCCTCTGCCTTGCGACCTCGGGTTTCTTTCGCGCGCTCCCTCTGCGCGGTCTCCAGCTCAGCCTCCAGCGACCGGCAGCGGTCCTTGGCGGCCTCGGCATCCTTCAGCGCCACCTCGCGGGCGGCCACAGCTTGGGCGACGGCCTCCCTATCCTTCTCGGAGTCCGCAGCAGCTTGGCTCAGCATCGCTCGGACGGACACATCGGAATGAAGCCAGCCAGAGACCAGCTCCAAGCGCCCGGCCACCAAGCGACGGTCGGCGCCTTGAATATCTTCTCGCAGCAGGGTCATCGCAGAAAGAGCGCGCTCCAGAACATCAGGGGAGGCCGAAGGACCCGGAGGAAGCAGTGCGACAGAAGGGGGAGGAGGCGACGTCCTCACCATGGCCTGGGAGGACAGAGGCTCCTGAGCTTTTGCGATCTCAGCGACCGAGCCAGGCGTCGGCACATCCGGAGCCAGCGGGGCCACGGGGGCTGACTCCTCCCGAGGATGCTCCCCTAGGCCTCGCGAGGATGATCGGGCTGGAGAAGTGCGAGCGTCATCGCTGCCCTTGTCCGTGGAGAGGGGAGCGGCCATCGTAGGTGATCTGGTCCCGATCAGCGTCACCTCGTCCTCCTTCCTCCTCCTCGCTGCGGGTGTCGGCCTAATTGCACAATGGAGAAGCATCAAGGGCAGGTAGCAGAAGCAAGAATAGAACAGGACAAGAACACTTACTGGTCTACCGTGGCGTAGTCCCTCCGCTTCGTAAGCTTGAAGCCGGAGAGCCTCGCAGCATGAGGCGCAGGCGCGCGGGCTCCAAGAGCGGAAGAAGGGGTAGCGGATGGACCAGAAGCAGCTCCAGGCCGAGTCAGAGCACGAGCGTCATCTCGGGAGATCAACGCCGACCTGCCCCTCGTCGGAACCACGACGGCTCTTTCCTCTCCGAGAGGGCATCGGCCTCGTCGTCGTCATCAGGCAAGGTGCAGAGCATGTCGGCCTTGCGCAAGGGGGAGGTCTCCCCCATCCCCTTAGGGGTCACCTTCGAGTCACGCTCCTCGCCCTCCTCCTCTTCCTCCTCCTTGCAGGAGTCGCCAGAAGACACGTCCACCGGCGCCGTCGCCTTCGAGACCACAAGGGGCGCTAGCGGCACCAGGCTGTGCTCGTCAAAGGTGGGCATGGCGGCCACAACCTGCGCCCCGTCCTTGCGAAGGAACAGGAGAACGATGGCACTCAGCGGATACTCTTGGTCGTCCTCTACCAAGAGGCGGAGAGCCACAACCAGCTCCTCGTCAGACAAGGCCCCCGGACTCAGGCGAAGCTTGTCTTCTTCGCCCCCAAGCGTCCACATGGGGCACGAGCGCGCCTGGAGCGGAGCCACCCGTAGCATCAGGAATTCTCTCAGGAGCATGGCCCCCGTCAGCTTCGCCGCCTTCGCGTTGCCCGGCCTCAGGTCGGCGGTCATCTTCTCCAGCAACGATGTCGCCCGGTCGTCAGTAAGCTTTGCGCGGGACCACCCCTCGTTAGACTCGGGCATCTCCGTCGGCAGCTTCAACCGTGGGTGGACACACTTGGCATCCATCATGACCCACTTGCTCCTGAAGCCATTAGCCTTCTTCCTGGCCTTCGAGATTGCATTGGCCTTGCCGGCTGCGACGAAGTTAGCGCACCCAGAGGTGTGACCGTCGTTGATTTGGAGGAAGAAGAAGTGGCGCAGCAGTGCCACGGACGGCATCACCCCGACATACGCCTCACAGTAGAAGGCAAAGATCGACAACAGAAGAACAGAGTTGGGATGGAGATGGAGAGCTTGCAACCTGTAGTGACGAAGGACGGCATAGAAGAAGTCAGAGAAGGGGGGAACCAGGCCCGCGACGACGCTGCTCATAAAGAAGGGGGAGAAGGTGCTATTCGAAGCCTCCGGTTCGGCGGAGCCATCTCGGAGCTCGGTCTTCCCCTTCTCGTTGCTCTCCCCTGCCGTCAGCAGGCGCATGGCGGCGAGGTTCTTCTCCAAAACGTTGGACGCGTCCAGAGCCAGCTCGTACCAGGAAACCGATGAAGAAGCCTTGACCTTCCGGAGCGCCATTGGTCGGAAGCTCGGAAGGAGATTGGAGCAGATCTAGAGATTTCGGAAGCAAGGAGCGAGAAAGGGGATCTGGAGCAAGACGAAGGAAAGCAATGAAGGCAAGCATTGCCCGCGCCAGCCTTTTGTCAGACGGGCAGTTGCCGAGGCAGCGTGGGGAAGCAGAGATGCCCACGTCCAATCAATCGCCACGCGTCAAGTGGGGCCGCAGGCGGTTGGGGCCCGCGGCGCTCCGCACTTGCACTTTGGCTCCGCCTCGAATCCAAGTCTGAGCGTGCCTTGGGCCCGGGGGCTACTGTCGGCGTACTGGGAACGGGGGTCCCCAGACTTGCCTGCCTGCGGCCCACAGCGTGGCTCCACCAGCGGCCCTGTACGGCCCATCTTCACCAGCAAACACTCAAGACCCTCGCGAGGGGCCAAGCCTCGCGAGGCAGACGACGCAAGACCTCCTCGGGACGGCCTCACCAGGCTGGTTCGCGAGGGGCAGAGAGATCAAGGCAAGGGACACCTCGCGAGGTTTCTGTGACGCAAGCCATGACGACTGGAGCCAGGCGGGCGCCAGCGCGCAGTGTCCTCGCTTCCTCTTTGGTGCTAAAGGGGCAAGCGCAGGCGCAGACCACCTTTAATCAGGATAACTTCTACTAGTTGTCTCCCTTCGAATTTGGCTGTTGTTGGATCCCTTCCTGCTCAATATTTGGGGAGAGGACTAGGGCCTCTATAAATAGGACTAGCCACCACCATAGAGAGGAACGAACTGATCCAGATCATCCTCAACCACACACAAGTTCACCAAGCACAAGAGCACCTCTCCTCCGGAGGCTGTTCTTCCCTTGTAACTGTTCATCCTCAGCCCACGAGGCAATCCATCACACAACACTGGAGTAGGGTATTACACCACATCGGTGGCCCGAACCAGTATAAACTCTTGTGTCTCTCTTTCAGCGGGTTCGACGCGCTAAGCTTTGAGATCGCAGTGGGAGCGTGTCGGGACCCCGATTCTACGTCACACCGATCTAGCCTGTAACACCTCATATCACTTTGCGGCCTCACGCATGGTATTCCCACGGGTGTCGCCTTACCATGGCCCGGGACCGTTTGCGCCTTTTGGCTCACGTATATGATAATGTCGCTAGCACCCATATGACAGAGAACCCGGGCTGACATGGCTAGTCGTGAACCCAAAGCGGCACTAACGTATGGGGACAGGCATACATGAATCAACATCGAACGTGTCGGTCAGCAGCGTGCGAATCCGGGCTGTAGCACTGGGCTAACAGGACTCCGGGAACCCGGGCTGTAGCAGGCTAGGCAGGACTCCGGATGTCACCGCGTGACATTTCCCCGAAGGGACAGAC
Organism: Aegilops tauschii subsp. strangulata; assembly: GCF_002575655.3. Lineage (NCBI taxonomy): Eukaryota > Viridiplantae > Streptophyta > Magnoliopsida > Poales > Poaceae > Aegilops > Aegilops tauschii. Next base: position 315,539,727 of record NC_053037.3, on the reverse strand, counting down.
ACAGGAACGAAGTGAATCACATGCCGGCCAGTCAAGTGTTCCGGAGCAGTAGTGCTGGGCTAGCAGGACTCCGGTGAACCGGGCTGTAGCGGACTACTATGGCTCATGGAAGCACAAGACTACATTTCCCCATAAGAGAGGCTACCAAGGATAAACAACTAGGTTGTCGGATCCCACACATACCAAGCATTTCAATCATACACACAATATGCTCGTTATGTGCAAATACAACATGGCATCACAACAAGACTCTATGACTCAGAGTATTTATTCGTTAGGCCCCGAAGAGCCAGATATTACAAACATGGGTCTCATGACCCAACATTCAGAGCATACAAGTCAAAGCACATGCGGAAGCTTAACATGTCTGAGTACAGACATCTACAAATGATAAAGGCTGAGAAGCCGGACTATTTACTAGATCCTGCCGAGGGCACAGGATCGTAGCTGAGGTATCAAGCTAAACGTCGAAGTCCACACGGAACTACTAGCGAGACTGGCGTCTCTCTGCAAAACATAAAATAGGCAAACGTGAGTACAAATGTACCCAGCAAGACTTACATCAGAACTAGCTACATATGCATCGGTACCAACAAAGGGGGGTGGTGGAGTTTAACTGCAGCAAGCCAGCTTTGACTCGGTGGCTATCCTAACTACGACTGCAAGCAACTCTTTTGAGGTGGCGCACACGAGTCCACCTAATCACCATATCAATACTCCACTATGGATCCGCTCCCGTCTCCCTACGAGAACGCCATCCATAGCACTCACGCTTATCTTGCGCATTTTAGAGTTAAACACTCAAGTCTCTAGTCCAGGTTTATCGCCTATTCAGGTTCCATCCGCAGGGAGTCCGGCCGAGGTTTCCACATACGGCCCCGAACGATGTGTGCAGGGTTCCCGAGACACCAAACGGGCGCCCGGTACACCGTGCCACGTGCCTACCGCATCACAGCCCACCCCTCCGGTCAGCGCTGTCCACGGCCTCCAGCATACTACAAACACCAGAAACTACTTGCAACTCCTGGACAGAGGACAAGGGTGATTAAGAAGCCAAGAGGGTCCATTGGTTTCGGGCCCAATGCGTGGTAGTAACTGTATCATGGATCACAAACACAGAACTCAGTTCCTGAGGACGGCTTCAATGAGACAACCCACCATGTACTCCTACATGGCCTCTCACCGCTACCTTTACCAAATCGTGTTCACACACTTAGCTCACACACAGTAGGACATGTTCATCACCATTCCAATTCATCCCCGATGAATCAGACCCGACTCAACTCTAAGCAGTAGCAGGCATGACAAACAGGCATGAATGAGTAGGCACATCGGGGCTCAAACAACTCCTACTCATGCTAGTGGGTTTCATCTATTTACTGTGGCAATGACAGGTCATGCAGAGGATAAGGGGTTCAACTACCGCAGCATGTAACAGTTGAATCGTTGTTGTCCTAATGCAGTAAAAGAGAGCAGGAGCGAGAGAGTGGGATTGTATCAGAATGAGCAAGGGGGTTATGCTTGCCTGGCACTTCTGAAGATATTATAGTTCTTCATCGTTGTCATCGAACTCATCGTCGGAATCACGGCTTATCGAGAGGGGACAATCACCGGTAAACAAGGAAGAACACAATCAATGCAATGCAACAATTATGATGCATGATTATGACATGGCAATATGAATGTGTTTTGAGCTAATGCAGCTAGCAACATATTAAATGGAGTTGGTTTGAACCTTAGGTTCAAATTCAAACTCCATATAAGACATTTCAAATGCCATTTATTCAAATTGTCATATACAGTGGCTGTAAGTTGTTCAAACATGCATGAGGATGCCATAAACAGATTCTTTGGATTTTTCTGATAATTTTTCATATATAAATTATTTCATTCTGAGCTACGGTTGATTTTCTATGAATTTTAGAAGTCTATACTATTTTCTGGAATTTTCTGAATAAACTTAAATCCAGATAATGCTTTACTGCGTCAGCCTGACGTCAGTGTGACGTCAGCAGGTCAACTAACCCGGTCAGGTCAAACCTGACCAGTGGGGTCCACACGTCAGTGTGACAGGGCAGGAACAGTGGCTGACCAGTGGGGCCAGGTCAACGGCCACGTCAGCGTAGTCAAACTGACACGTGGGCCACTGGACTTAGATTAATTTATTCTATTTTTCTTAGCTGGTTAATTATACAGTGGGGCCCGCATGTCAATTGCACAGGGCATCATTAGCACTAGCCTAATCGGGGTTACGCCGGCGCTTAGCCGCCGGTGACCTCTGGCCACGGCAGAGGCACGCCGGAATCGCGGCTCCCGCGTCCATTCGACGCGCGGATGGGTGCTATGGGTAGCTAGTGCTCGCTCCCATCCAATGGAACACGCGGGAGGGTCTGGGGTGGACGGAGTTGACGACGGCGGGCTCTTTGCGGCCGCCGGAGTTCGGGCGAGGTTGGGAACGGGGCTGTGGGGCACGGCGGGGCGAACGGCCGGGTGCTTCAGGTTCACAGGAGCGCGGCAAGCACGCTGGTGATGCTCGGGCGAGCGGCCGAGCTCAGGAGCACGGAGCTCGTTGGCAATGGCGGCGGCGAGCTTCGGTGCTCGTGGGGTATGGTGCTACGGCAACCAAACGGGGACAGGGTTAGGGGGAAATGACCGGGGGCTCACTGCGGTCACGAAGAGGTTCTCGGCGAGCTCGGGGAGGCACGGACGGCGTCGGAATTTGGCGGCGGCGATGCACGGCCGTGCGCGGAGACGACGGGTCGATGGCGAGGCGACAGGGCGTCCGGCGATGCTCGCGTTGAGGGGGAGCTTCAAGGCGTCGAGGCGGAGCTCGTGGACTCATCGGCGGGGCGAGGGGTGGCCGGTGGCCATGGCTATGGCGAGCGGCGTCGACGAGCTCCGCTCGGGTGTGTGCGCGCGAGAGGGACAGGGGAGGGGAGAGAGTGCAGCGAGTGAGGGAGAGGAGACAGGGGCTTCGGGGCGTCGTCGTGGCGTCGCCAGGAGGGGCCGGGGAAGCAGGAGGTGGCGCGGGCGCGTGCTCGGCGGCGGTGCGCTGTCCCCCTCCTCTGCCTACTGGCAAAGGTAGGTGGTGACTGGCATGGGCCAGGTGGGCTGGCCTAGCCACTTGGGCTGCAGGTAAGGCCCAGGTAAGGTTCTCTCTCTCTTCCGACTTTTATTTCTCTTTTCTAATTTTTCTGCTATTTGTTTTGACTTGATTTAAAACATCAGATCATTTTCTAAACTTTCTGTAATTTGTTATGTGAGCTCAGAAACTAGTCCAAGGTCACAGGCAACTCACAAAAATATATGAACTTTATTTCTTATGTAACAGAAATAAATCCAACCCAAATATGTCATTGATTTAATTCAAAAAGGCCCAAAATAAATATTTCTGTGATTCCAAAAATATTGGTTTGAATGTTATTCTTGCCAATATTTTTCAAGGTTTAACAGGAACATTTTCTTGGGCTTCTTTGAGAAGATTTTAATGTTGATCATTTTTAAAAGGTTTCTGAGGCTTTGAAAATTCCTCAATTCAAATTTCATTTGAATTTAAACATGATGCATGGATGCAAGAGAAGTCAAGCAAGGGCTGATCTGGGGCTGTGACAGCTCACCCCCACTAAACAAGAATCTCGTCCCGAGATTCAAGACGTGAGGTGAGAAGACAGAGGGGATGCAAAGCTAACACGATCTTCACGATCCAGGTTGCATTTCATAAGATCGTTGATTCGATCATCATCTTTGTCTCGATGTCTTGCTCTGAGAACTCCAACCGACAAGACAACAAGAGGAAAGGGGAAAACTCTAGAAGGATCGATCTCCTCGAATATCGAACAACTCAGGATCAACTCATGGAGGGAGGCATTGAAACATCTCTCGAGCTGAGAGGCATAACATGCATCAGGAGGGACGGAAGAAACAATTTGACGAAGGTTTCAAAGTAGCGAGGAAAATTGCCATGATTCCATAACGGGGCACCTTGGGGAAGGTGACTCGTAGAACTATTCCTTAAGTGGCAAAAATAATTACTTTTGATCATAAGATCATTGAAACTCTTTATGCCAGCCTAAGGCAATCACAAACGATCGTTCGAGGGAGTTCGGGAGAACGACACACTCGGGCTAGGATGGACGATGTGGACTACCTTGTTGAAGACAACACAAGGGTTGATTTGCTTATCACTGGAAATGGTCGGAACCCCTGGTGGGACCACTTTTGAAGATGGTCCTTATCAGTAATTACTGGGAAGGGTAATCCAAGGTAGGACGGCACAATGGCGGTGCAAACTGGGAACATAATGCAAAAGCTGGAATGATTTTAGTAACAGGGGAGAAGCTCAACAGTAGAGAGTGAATCCACTGTTTGAAGGGTTTAGCATAACCGAAGGAAACTGGGAGCAATTCCAGTTAGTGCCGATGATAACACCTAGTGCTTGTGCGTGCTCTCAGGAACTTGAGCATTTCCATATTCATCAAGGTTTTACCAACATCCGTGTCGAGGATCCTGGCAACACATCATACTACCATGATGAATGGTGATGGAGGATGCAGGTGCAAAGGAGGACAACACTTTCTCAGATTTCACCTTAGTGAAGCCAAGGGAGCAAAATCTGGATGACCGACCGAGAGACATTTAGCACTCCGCTTCTAATGTTCTCCTTGATGTGCTAGCGTAACCCATTCATAGATATGGTTTGATATCTAGAACATCAAGTAAAGGTCGGACTTCGGGTGCGCAGGAATCCATAGGGAATAACTAGTGGAATAAATCCTAGGAAATCCTTATGGGGAGGTGGCCAACTTCCTCAATCAAGATACTACAATAATAGGCCTTCCGGCTGGATGTGTTGGCCACGACATCCACTTTACCGGTTATCGAGAGGGCAATATTATAATTCTTGGGAAATGTTCCAACCATCATATCTGCCTGAGATTCAGATCTAGTTGGTTTCAGTCTAGAAACCAGGTCTAGTTGGTTTCATCAAGTCTAGAAAGAGAATTAAGGTTTGCAACACAAATCGACGAGAAGACGTTGCAAGATTCTCAGGGGATGAACTACGATAGCAAGCTCCAAAACATGAGCTGGTTCTGCTACATACATGTGAGCACGTTGTCCCAGACAAGCATGATCACATGGTAGTCTTATAATAAAACACTACCGAGTTCTGGTTGGGAACCATCAACGAGGGTGTCGAAGTTCTTTCATAAGTCCGGATTAGCTCTTATGAAGGAACTCCTTCTCCTTGAACAAATCAATCAGTGGCTTGGTGTGCTAGGGATACATATAGAATGAAGGTTGCAAGTCTCCAAACCGCGGTATACTTCGCACATATGCATGACTGACTTGGGATGATTCCAGAGGAGGCAAAACAAACTTTCTCGAATTCACGGCGGCAACTTGCATCTAATGCACATGAATTAGAGTAAGTCACTTCTTTCATCCAACATATGCTTCATGAACGGAACACGAAGATAATGCTTATAAAGTTTCCAATACTAGCTGGATGTTCAACATGAGTCATGGAGAAGGTAGCAGTGTTGCTGATGGGCTCAACAACATTTCATCCAGGTTTCCATGGAGATGGAATTCCATAATTATGTGAACAGGTGATAGCATTGGTCAGACCCAAAAGATATAATGGTGTATGCTCGAGGGATCAACCACGGGTAAGACAACATTATGAACATCGTTGGTTCTGATTTGACTTGATGATGATAGCCCATACTCAAATCAAAGTCTTAATATGAGAATAGGTCCAACAACTGATCACAGGGACCAATCGATGAAGATATCATCTATCTTCAACACACACAAAAAGATATCCCTTAGTGATAAACTAAGTCAGATAAGCTTTTATCTTCCAACTCTCCAAGTTGTTGTTTTGCTTAACCAACTAGCTCAGGGGGTATCCAACACGGATTCTTGGAGAAGGGGTGGTTTACAAGAGACCCACTTGATCACGAACTCAACATAGCGGTCAGGTGGCAACCTGGTGACACTTCCGAGAAGATATTCGGAACATCACGAACCACCGATATGTTACTAAGCTCGAGAACGACCTTGCTCTTCAGAGCAAGACGATATGACCGAATAAGCAAGGACTGACACTATCCTAACTCATTGATCGAAAAGTGCACCGGGAATAAGGACTGGGTAGCACGATCAACCTTAGGATGTGATTCAGTAACCAACACGCTAAGGATGAAATTATGGTCCCTTAACTACCAAGCAACACGGTTGCTAGGAGTATTGATTTCACACATCATGGTTCACCTGTCGGCATTCCGGTTGCAACAACACGGGACCAAGAAATGAGTGATGATGGCGAGGAGTATCACTAAGTCAAGAATTCATAAGAGGTGGTGCAATTCTCATGACACTCTTGCCATAAAGATGGTAACACTCCAAGGTAGAACAGAACAAAAACTGGATTGGCATTTGATCTGTGGAATACAACTACTTTGACCCAATCCCAGAGATGGACGAGGTACTGGAGTTTGTTTCTCCTAGTCATTCCGGATTAGAATGGCTTGACAGACCACCAGAATAATAGGCATCGATAACACAAATGCACAATTACTCCTGACTATCAATTGATAGACGAGGGCCAGAAAATAACTAAAGAGGGACAACTCAAAGGAACATATGGTTTTCTGAGTTGTGGATGCATCGATTAGTATGTCGGGCGAAGCTCAACATTTCTTCTGGATAACCCATGGAGAAAGGGTAGAACTGGCAGATTCACAATGTAGAATGGAGAACTCATTAAGAGCACTCTGGTCGTGACCTTTTGGTTCAAACGAACTCCTGCCAAGAATGGTTCATGGTATTTAGAAGAACGATATACCTCGGACCTCAAGGACTAATGCAAAGGTTACTAATAACTTAAGGGAACTAGCAAACACTAGCTACACGAGTTAAGTAGAGTGAATCTTGGGTTCAAGAACCCAGAAATAGAATGCCTACTAACTAAATGGCATCACGGGATGCTTTCAAAAATAGTGGCCAGAATCATCACACTGGGGATGCAAGCATTGCTAGATTACTAAGTGGTCCTCTAAGACACCTAGGGTCATAATAATAACTCCAACATACACGTCGAGGTAACGGAGTACCTCAACTCGACGATTAGTGTGGTTAATCTGGCCCAAAGGAACATCGAGAACGGACGGAAAGGATTTGCAAATGCATCAGACCATTTAGGAACCTGGGATGACTCGGACAGCATAACGACTGTAAATGCTCAAAAATACTTGAGACATCCTGCAAAATAGTGGCATGACCACTCAACATCACAATATAAACTTCCGGGATCAATGGTCAACATACGGAAGTAGTAGGAACTGAACTGAGGCTTGAGACCAACAATCCTACGAGTCTACGGATTAGTAACACGTGATCCTGATAGAAAGATGAGTAGCCTAGTTCTTAATCCCCGTAGAAGAGAAGAGGGTGACTCAGATCAGAAGGGCATAAGGTAAAGTAGTAAAAAGAGCCTTACGTTCCCTTCCACAATCAATTCCCTTATATAACTAAAGCATTTCTAGACTCAACTTCGACCAGTTTGGCTTGGTAAACCTACAGGCAGTCAGGCTCTGATACCAACGCTGTCGGGACCCCGATTCTACGTCACACCGATCTAGCCTGTAACACCTCACATCACTTTGCGGCCTCACGCACGGTATTCCCACGGGTGTCGCCTTACCATGGCCCGGGACCGTTTGCGCCTTTTGGCTCACGTATATGATAATGTCGCTAGCATCCATATGACAGAGAACCCGGGCCGACATGGCTAGTCGTGAACCCAAAGCGGCACTAACGTATGGGGACAGGCATACATGAATCAACATCGAACGTGTCGGTCAGCAGCGTGCGAATCCGGGCTGTAGCACTGGGCTAATAGGACTCCGGGAACCCGGGCTGTAGCAGGCTAGGCAGGACTCCAGATGTCACCGCGTGACATTTCCCCGAAGGGACAGACACAGGAACGAAGTGAATCACATGCCGGCCAGTCAAGTGTTCCGGAGCAGTAGTGCTGGGCTAGCAGGACTCCGGTGAACCGGGCTGTAGCGGACTACTATGGCTCATGGAAGCACAAGACTACATTTCCCCATAAGAGAGGCTACCAAGGATAAACAACTAGGTTGTCGGATCCTACACATACCAAGCATTTCAATCATACACACAATATGCTCGTTATGTGCAAATACAACATGGCATCACAACAAGACTCTATGACTCAGAGTATTTATTCATTAGGCCCCGAAGAGCCAGATATTACAAACATGGGTCTCATGACCCAACATTCAGAGCATACAAGTCAAAGCACATGCGGAAGCTTAACATGTCTGAGTACAGACATCTACAAATGAAAAAGGCTGAGAAGCCTAACTATTTACTAGATCCTGCCGAGGGCACAGGATCGTAGCTGAGGTATCAAGCTAAACGTCGAAGTCCACACGGAACTACTAGCGAGACTGGCGTCTCTCTGCAAAACATAAAATAGGCAAACGTGAGTACAAATGTACCCAGCAAGACTTACATCAGAACTAGCTACATATGCATCGGTATCAACAAAGGGGGGTGGTGGAGTTTAACTGCAGCAAGCCAGCTTTGACTCGGTGGCTATCCTAACTACGACTGCAAGCAACTCTTTTGAGGTGGCGCACACGAGTCCACCTAATCACCATTTCAATACTCCACTATGGATCCGCTCCCGTCTCCCTACGAGAACGCCATCCATAGCACTCACGCTTATCTTGCGCATTTTAGAGTATCCACTTTCACTTGTCTATGAACTGTTATAGGCAACCCAGAAGTCCATTTCTGCGGACACGGCTATTCGAATAGATGATGTTAACCCTGCCGGGGTGTACTTCGTCACACACGCTCTCGCCACTTACCACCATGTACACGTCGTGTACCTCGGCAACCTTCAAGCGGAAGCCTGGCGAGGGAGTCGGCCACAGCCTACCTAAACACTCAAGTCTCTAGTCCAGGTTTATCGCCTATTCAGGTTCCATCCGCAGGGAGTCCGGCCGAGGATTCCACATACGGCCCCGAACGATGTGTGCAGGGTTCCCGAGACACCAAACGGGCGCCCGGTACACCGTGCCACGTGCCTACCGCATCACAGCCCACCCCTCCGGTCAGCGCTGTCCACGGCCTCCAGCATACTACAAACACCAGAAACTACTTGCAACTCCTGGACAGAGGACAAGGGTGATTAAGAAGCCGAGAGGGTCCATTGGTTTCGGGCCCAATGCGTGGTAGTAACTGTATCATGGATCACAAACACAGAACTCAGTTCCTGAGGACGGCTTCAATGAGACAACCCACCATGTACTCCTACATGGCCTCTCACCGCTACCTTTACCAAATCGTGTTCACACACTTAGCTCACACACAGTAGGACATGTTCATCACCATTCCAATTCATCCCCGATGAATCAGACCCGACTCAACTCTAAGCAGTAGCAGGCATGACAAACATGCATGAATGAGTAGGCACATCGGGGCTCAAACAACTCCTACTCATGCTAGTGGGTTTCATTTATTTACTGTGGCAATGACAGGTCATGCAGAGGATAAGGGGTTCAACTACCGCAGCATGTAACAGTTGAATCGTTGTTGTCCTAATGCAGTAAAAGAGAGCAGGAGCGAGAGAGTGGGATTGTATCAGAATGAGCAAGGGGGTTATGCTTGCCTGGCACTTATGAAGATATTATAGTTCTTCATCGGTGTCATCGAACTCATCGTCGGAATCACGGCTTATCGAGAGGGGACAATCACCGGTAAACAAGGAAGAACATAATCAATGCAATGCAACAATTATGATGCATGATTATGACATGGCAATATGAATGTGTTTTGAGCTAATGCAGCTAGCAACATATTAAATGGAGTTGGTTTGAACCTTAGGTTCAAATTCAAACTCCATATAAGACATTTCAAATGCCATTTATTCAAATTGTCATATACAGTGGCTGTAAGTTGTTCAAACATGCATGAGGATGCCATAAACAGATTCTTTGGATTTTTCTGATAATTTTTCATATATAAATTATTTCATTCTGAGCTACGGTTGATTTTCTATGAATTTTAGAAGTCTATACTATTTTCTGGAATTTTCTGAATAAACTTAAATCCAGATAATGCTTTACTGCGTCAGCCTGACGTCAGTGTGACGTCAGCAGGTCAACTAACCCGGTCAGGTCAAACCTGACCAGTGGGGTCCACACGTCAGTGTGACAGGGCAGGAACAGTGGCTGACCAGTGGGGCCAGGTCAACGGCCACGTCAGCGTAGTCAAACTGACACGTGGGCCACTGGACTTAGATTAATTTAATCTATTTTTGTTAGCTGGTTAATTATACAGTGGGGCCCGCATGTCAATTGCACAGGGCATCATTAGCACTAGCCTAATCGGGGTTAGGCCGGCGCTTAGCCGCCGGTGACCTCTGGCCACGGCGGAGGCACGCCGGAATCGCGGCTCCGGCGTCCATTCGACGCGCGGATGGGTGCTATGGGTAGCTAGCGCTCGCGCCCATCCAATGGAACACGCGGGAGGGTCTGGGTGGACGGAGTTGACGACAGTGGGCTCTTTGCGGCCGCCGGAGTTCGGGCGAGGTTCGGAACGGGGCTGTGGGGCACGGCGGGGCGAACGGCCGGGTGCTTCAGGTTCACAGGAGCGCGGCAAGCACGCTGGTGATGCTCGGGCGAGCGGCCGAGCTCAGGAGCACGGAGCTCGTTGGCAATGGCGGCGGCGAGCTTCGGTGCTCGTGGGGTATGGTGCTACGGCAACCAAACGGGGACAGGGTTAGGGGGAAATGACCGGGGGCTTACCGCGGTCACGAAGAGGTTCTCGGCGAGCTCGGGGAGGCACGGACGGCGTCAGAATTTGGCGGCGGCGATGCACGGCCGTGCGCGGAGACGACGGGTCGATGGCGAGGCGACAGGGCGTCCGGCGATGCTCGCGTTGAGGGGGAGCTTCAAGGCGTCGAGGCGGAGCTCGTGGACTCATCGGCGGGGCGAGGGGTGGCCGGTGGCCATGGCTACGGCGAGCGGCGTCGACGAGCTCCGCTCGGGTGTGTGCGCGCGAGAGGGACAGGGGAGGGGAGAGAGTGCAGCGAGTGAGGGAGAGGAGACAGGGGCTTCGGGGCGTCGTCGTGGCGTCGCCAGGAGGGGCCGGGGAAGCAGGAGGTGGCGCGGGCGCGTGCTCGGCGGCGGTGCGCTGTCCCCCTCCTCTGCCTACTAGCAAAGGTAGGTGGTGACTGGCATGGGCCAGGTGGGCTGGCCTAGCCACTTGGGCTGCAGGTAAGGCCTAGGTAAGGTTCTCTCTCTCTTCCGACTTTTATTTCTCTTTTCTAATTTTTCTGCTATTTGTTTTGACTTGATTTAAAACATCAGATCATTTTCTAAACTTTCTGTAATTTGTTATGTGAGCTCAGAAACTAGTCCAAGGTCACAGGCAACTCACAAAAATATATGAACTTTATTTCTTATGTAACAGAAATAAATCCAACCCAAATATGTCATTGATTTAATTCAAAAAGGCCCAAAATAAATATTTCTGTGATTCCAAAAATATTGGTTTGAATGTTATTCTTGCCAATATTTTTCAAGGTTTAACAGGAACATTTTCTTGGGCTTCTTTGAGAAGATTTTAATGTTGATCATTTTTAAAAGGTTTCTGAGGCTTTGAAAATTCCTCAATTCAAATTTCATTTGAATTTAAACATGATGCATGGATGCAAGAGAAGTCAAGCAAGGGCTGATCTGGGGCTGTGACAGCTCACCCCCACTAAGCAAGAATCTCGTCCCGAGATTCAAGACGTGAGGTGAGAAGACAGAGGGGATGCAAAGCTAACACGATCTTCATGATCCAGGTTGCACTTCATAAGAACGTTGATTCGATCGTCATCTTTGTCTCGATGTCTTGCTCTGAGAACTCCAACCGACAAGACAACAAGAGGAAAGGGGAAAACTCTAGAAGGATCGATCTTCTCGAATATCGAACAACTCAGGATCAACTCATGGAGGGAGGCATTGAAACATCTCTCGAGCTGAGAGGCATAACATGCATCAGGAGGGACGGAAGAAACAATTTGACGAAGGTTTCAAAGTAGCAAGGAAAATTTCCATGATTCCATAACGGGGCACCTTGGGGAAGGTGACTCGTAGAACTATTCCTTAAGTGGCAAAAATAATTACTTTTGATCCTAAGATCATTGAAACTCTTTATGCCAGCCTAAGGCAATCACAAATGATCGTTCGAGGGAGTTCGGGAGAACGACACACTCGGGCTAGGATGGACGATGTGGACTACCTTGTTGAAGACAACACAAGGGGTGATTTGCTTATCACCGGAAATGGTCGGAACCCCTGGTGGGACCACTTTTGAAGATGGTCCTTATCAGTAATTACTGGGATGGGTAATCCAAGGTAGGACGGCACAATGGCGGTGCAAACTGGGAACATAATGCAAATGCTGGAATGATTTTAGTAACAGGGGAGAAGCCCAACAGTAGAGAGTGAATCCACTGTTTGAAGGGTTTAGCATAACCGAAGGAAACTGGGAGCAATTCCAGTTAGTGCCGATGATAACACCTAGTGCTTGTGCGTGCTCTCAGGAACTTGAGCATTTCCATATTCATCAAGGTTTTACCAACATCCGTGTCGAGGATCCTGGCAACACATCATACTACCATGACGAATGGTGATGGAGGATGCAGGTGCAAAGGAGGACAACACTTTCTCAGATTTCACCTTAGTGAAGCCAAGGGAGCAAAATCTGGATGACCGACCGAGAGACATTTAGCACTCCGCTTCTAATGTTCTCCTTGATGTGCTAGCGTAACCCATTCATAGATATGGTTTGATATCTAGAACATCAAGTAAAGGTCGGACTTCGGGTGCGCAGGAATCCATAGGGAATAACTAGTGGAATAAATCCTAGGAAATCCTTATGGGGAGGTGGCCAACTTCCTCAATCAAGATACTACAATAATAGGCCTTCCGGCTGGATGTGTTGGCCACGACATCCACTTTACCGGTTATCGAGAGGGCAATATTATAATTCTTGGGAAATGTTCCAACCATCATATCTGCCTGAGATTCAGATCTAGTTGGTTTCAGTCTAGAAACCAGGTCTAGTTGGTTTCATCAAGTCTAGAAAGAGAATTAAGGTTTGCAACACAAATCGACGAGAAGACGTTGCAAGATTCTCAGGGGATGAACTACGATAGCAAGCTCCAAAACATGAGCTGGTTCTGCTACATACATGTGAGCACGTTGTCCCAGACAAGCATGATCACATGGTAGTCTTATAATAAAACACTACCGAGTTCTGGTTGGGAACCATCAACGAGGGTGTCGAAGTTCTTTCATAAGTCCGGATTAGCTCTTATGAAGGAACTCCTTCTCCTTGAACAAATCAATCAGTGGCTTGGTGTGCTAGGGATACATATAGAATGAAGGTTGCAAGTCTCCAAACCGCGGTATACTTCGCACATATGCATGACTGACTTGGGATGATTCCAGAGGAGGCAAAACAAACTTTCTCGAATTCACGGCGGCAACTTGCATCTAATGCACATGAATTAGAGTAAGTCACTTCTTTCATCCAACATATGCTTCATGAACGGAACACGAAGATAATGCTTATAAAGTTTCCAATACTAGCTGGATGTTCAACATGAGTCATGGAGAAGGTAGCAGTGTTGCTGATGGGCTCAACAACATTTCATCCAGGTTTCCATGGAGATGGAATTCCATAATTATGTGAACAGGTGATAGCATTGGTCAGACCCAAAAGATATAATGGTGTATGCTCGAGGGATCAACCACGGGTAAGACAACATTATGAACATCGTTGGTTCTGATTTGACTTGTTGATGATAGCCCATACTCAAATTCGTGCTCCACGACTGAGAAATTGCTCCTAATTCGTGCTCCACGACTAGATCGTGTTGTGTGGATTATTGTTCGTGGCTTCCCTTGCGGATTGCACCTATCCCGTGCTCCACGACTTGAGCGTGGTTGTATGGGGTAGTATTGCGGGTTGTGGATCGACGAATGTTCGGATTGCAAGCTTCGTTGATCATCCTCCTCCTCGGGTCATAATCTCTTATTTTCCATTTTCTGGCTGCTTGCAGCTAGTTATCCCCATCCATTTATCGATCCTACGCTGTGAAGATCGGACCTCCCTTGAACTCCCTCTTCTTCGAGGACGGGGTCGCATCATCTGGTATTCAGAGGAAGGTTTACACGGTAGGATCTGTATCTTTGTTGCTAGATCTATCCTTTTTAGTTTGGTTTTGCCCATCCTAGAGTCCAAAGCCAAAAAGCCACAAAAAATCCAAGCCTTTGTTTGCCGAGATCTAGTTGTTTGCTTTTCTCTTTGCGTTTGCACCAAAATAGAGGAAGAATCGCTACATTGCTCCTCCACCACCGCTATCTGATGGGTGACCGGCGGAGAGTTAATCTCCCTTTGGTCGGGTTTAAGCCCGATCCGATCATAGTCCGTAGCGACTCCCAGGGCGGCGATGCGATCCAAGAGCTCGTTCAAGGAAGAGGGCTCCATTGGATCCATCAGCTCGGTGAATCCCGAGCCGACGTGGAGGCTGTTTTTGATGACCCGAGAAGTCATCGTCGGCGCGACGGCCGTACGGGCGGTCATGACGAAGCCGCCTAGTCGGAGGGTTTGGCCTACAACCAGGGCTCCCCAGAGGTAATGTTATCCTTGACAACAAGACGAGCCATCAAGCCTTATCGTGACGGCATAGTGGAACTCTCAATGAAAGCACCAATGTCGGTGTCAAAACCGGCAGATCTCGGGTAGGGGGTCCCGAACTGTGCGTCTATGGCTAATGGTAACACGAGGCGGGGGACACAATGTTTACCCAGGTTCGGGCCCTCTTGATGGAGGTAATACCCTACTTCCTGCTTGATTGATCTTGATGATATGAGTATTACAAGAGTTGATCTACCACGAGATCGTAGAGGCTAAACCCTAGAAGCTAGCCTATGATTATGATTGTTCTTGTCCTACGGACTAACCCCTCCGGTTTATATAGACACCGGAGGGGGCTAGGGTTGCACAGAATCGGTTACAAGGGAGGAGATCTACATATCCGAATTGCCAAGCTTGCCTTCCACGCAAGGGAGAGTCCCACCCGGACACGGGACAAAGTCTTCAATCTTGTATCTTCATAGTCCAATAGTCCAGCCAAAGTATATAGTCTGGCTGTCCGAGGACCCCCTAATCCAGGACTCCCTCAGTAGCCCCTGAACCAGGCTTCATGACGATGAGTCCGGCAAGCAGATTGTCTTCGGCATTGCAAGGCGGATTCTTCTCCAAATCCTGAGTACCTGTCGTAACGAGTAGTGTCCGGCTTCCCATGAATGTTGCGCTCCTCGGCTTTTGTGCTTTAATAATGGATATCTTCCACGTGTCGAGCGAATGTGAGAAGTCGGGGCATTTTTACATTTGCCACCCTAATCATGTAAGTAAATCGTCTATTTAAAGAGACGGGGATCCTCCGATCCAGATCACACCATCCTCCCACAGCGAGTATCCATCAGAGCGTGCCCAGAAAAGTCCATCCCATCATGGCCGGCCATCGCTGCTCCTCCTCTCGCTCCCGTAGCACTAAGCCAGGTAATTGGAAGAAGTGTGTCGTCCCCCACAGCCAATTAGTAGAGTTGCAGATCCAGGGGTTCCTCCCTCCTGCGTATATGGTCCCCGTCTGAGCCGGACTAGCCACTTATAATGGCGGGGAGCAAGCAGAGAGCTTTCCCAACCCATCCAGGGGGAGCGGGTATGCCATGTCCCTTACTTATTGAGGGGACTCGGATTTGCAATCCATCAAATCCTCCGCGGGCTCCTGGAGTTCTATGGCCTCCAGCTGCATAACTTTACCCCCGCCTCCATACTACACATCGCCGGCTACGTCGCCTTTTGCGAGCTGTTTCTGGGCTGCGAAGCTCATTTTGAGCTATGGAAGAGGCTATTCTGCCTTGTACCCCGTACACAGGAGGGGTCAATATATCAAGTGGGCGGAGCCGAAATATGGCGCATCGCCGGGACCGGATACCTGTCCGGTACTCCGAAGAAGACATCCGAAGACTGGCCTTCGGAGTGGTTTTATATGGAGGACGTTCCCCTTCCGGACCCTATTTGTATGGGCCTTCCTGAGTTTGATAATGCCCCTTTGAAGAAACGCCACAGCTGGCGCCCTCGAAGCCCCCAGGAGGAAGATAACAGAGAAGTCCTTTACCTGATGGGCAGGATAAAAACACTGGCCAAATCATGACTGACAATAGTCGAGGTTATGTCAATATGTATAATGCGGGGGGTGCAGCCACTTCAGTATCGGCGGAAACCCATGTGGCACTTCAATGGAGAAGACGATGCCACCCGCTGCGGTCGTAAAGGTCCGGACTCCGTCGCTGCTCTAGCAAAAATACTGTCCGATTTGTACAAAGGAGAGGAAGAGGAGTTCATCCGCATTAAGCCACGGGATGGATTGTCCATGTACAACCCCCCAAACTGGGTGAGCTGCTACCTTTTACTCCAGACCTTCCCGCATTCTTCGTCATAAATACTTACCTTGCCATTTCATAGCAGAAACTGCGAAAAGCTATGAGGGAGGTCCACAGCCCGTCTCCACAGCCAAAGGACCCTGACCGGGCGCTCGACCCCGGACTCGAAGAAGATCCGGACATATTTGTGGAGCTCGTCGACAGGACGTTCTATCAGTTAAGCTACGACGGCGCCTTGGTGGCCATCATAGCCGATTATCCTGGCCTTCTCCCTGCATCTCCCTGCATCGCATGTAAGTAAAACCGGAGTCCCAACTTCCAAGAAGGATCCCTTCTTTGCACTTCACCCACGGCACATGTATTGCGTCTTACAGGGAAGGCCCTCGGGGCGCCATGCCGAACCCGCGGTGATTCATCAACAAGGGGTACCAAAGCCGGGTAGGCTTAAAAGGAAGGCAGTCAGAACTGAGATGTCGTCATAGAGGTATGAAAAAACCCTGCTCCGTGGTTGTCGTCTTCAAAATATAATAACGTCCATGGTTCCTGGCAGAAAAAACGCTCGGCGGACAGTGTCCGGAGAGCCTGCCGGCCACGCTTCCACCAGCCGGACTTAGGGGCAGATGCTAACATGGGGACAACACCAGATGTTCCTCCTACAGAGGATGCGGATAGGCTGTCCGCTACGAATTCCGAAGTGGAGAGCGCCATGAATCACAGGCGTCGTTGGGCCGTACTCCGCGACCCTAGTTTCTCCGAAGAGGCGTTCGATGCCTTCAACTTAGGAGACGCGTACATCCGAGCTGCTCAAATGGCCATGCCAGAGCCACGGACCAGTATGTAAAGGATATACAGGTAAGAAAATCTGATAATTATGTATATCAGTAGCCCCTGAGACTTGAAACAGTTGGCACAACTGATTTAATGATCATGATATGCGTATGTTCTTACGGAGAAGAATACCCAGTTGTCTCAAGAGCTGGAGGAGTGCAAAGCCCAGCTACGGGCCGCAGTATCCGGAATGGAGGAGTCCAAGAAGGCCCCATCTGGTAATACTTGTCTTGATCGAAAAGAATGAAATGACATGTACCACTAAGTATTTGGCATGCATGCAAATCTAACAATAGATTCTGCAGATAATCTCGGAGTGAATCCGAAGATCGTGCGAGGGAAGGAGCAACATGCTCAACGACAGCTAGAGGCTGGCGAGCGCGTGCTTACGCGGGTTAGGCGGGAGAAAAACGATCTCCAAGATGCCAATACCCGGCTGGGCGTTGAACTGAAAGATGTTCGGGCCCAGCTCGCTGACTCCGTAAAGGAGAATAAGAGGCTTCGACGCGGCATTTTTAGTAAGTGCTTGAACGAACCTTTATAGAGTTCGGCGAAGAAACCGGCTAACAGAGTTATATCTGTAGGTATGCTGACGGGTCGTTCCGAAGGGGAGATGCCCGGATCTGCGGGCGATCTTCTGCAAGAGCTCTCACAACTGCATGAACAAGTTCGGCAGGTGATGCAGGGCATTGCCCAGGCCTTGTGGCCATCCGCCTCCCTGCCAGGAGGCATGGGGGAGCTCGTAGAGATGCTCAAGGGAGCGCGGTGGCGCTTCCGATTATGGAAGATATCGGCCTGCCGACAAGGTGCAAGGGAAGCCTGGGCCATGGTGAAGACGCGATATACCAAGGCTGACCCGAACCACATGGCTGAGGTCGGACCTGTAGGGCCTGACGGGAAAGAGATCCCCGTTAGTCTGGTATATGACCAGGTAAAATTAGCCGCAAAGTATTCCCAACAGGATTGTAGGCTAGACAGCCTATTGGATGGTATAGAAGAGGTATTCAGTCAGTCTAAGTGACTGTGTACTTCAAATGACATATTTTGTCCCTAGCCGGATTGTAAATCATTTGTCATGGCGGACCTTTTCGCTTCGACCTCCGGACCCGACAGTCCGGAGTGTATCCGACTACCCGCTCAGTTATGTAAAAACCGGGTTACGCGTGGAAACCAGGCGTAGGGGTCATAAGTACATGAACAGACAAGTACCCAACTAGCTATTTTATATCACATGGATAGTAAGAAACATCTTCCAGGGAGAATAGTTCCGTTAAGGGTTCCTTTCCCTGGGTACGCATGCATTAATGTGCATGTCCAAACTGCGAAAAGAGACGCAGGATATAAACATCTGCGGCATGTATTGCAATAAGTAAAAGTCATCTTTTGTTCACCGACCGAATATTCCCTTAAGAACGCTAGCTTTCGGCTTCACCCAGTCTGAGGTACACATCTGGCGGACCCGGCAGTAACAATCGCAGAGGTGCTCCCCTTATGCCCTAGCCGAATTAACGGGAACGTAGGGCATAAACACAAGAGCCAGGCAACCCAGCTTGGCCAAAACTGAAGTCATATCGATGCATATAATGGCGAAGAAAAGGTACATGTGGAAAAGTAACACATGTGCAAGGGCATAAAGCCCGGAATATAATTATATTAAGCTTCTGTATAAGAAGCCCCGAGGTATAATGAGCACTCACGGCGCGTCAAGATTGTGTAGTT
The DNA here is from genome assembly GCF_002575655.3 of Aegilops tauschii subsp. strangulata. Classification (NCBI taxonomy): domain Eukaryota; kingdom Viridiplantae; phylum Streptophyta; class Magnoliopsida; order Poales; family Poaceae; genus Aegilops; species Aegilops tauschii. Next base: position 315,520,633 of record NC_053037.3, on the reverse strand, counting down.
AAGACACATTTTAAGCTTTTAAGGCCATGACGAAAAAGGGAAGAAAGAAAGAAAGACAGACAGCGGATATATATATATATATAAAAGGCGGAGGTAAGGAGACGAACACGGAGTCCGGCACTAGGCGTAGAACCTTCGGAGTCTGGCCGCGTTCCATGGGTTTGGCTTGAGTCGGTTGTCCGATGCATCATGCAGACGATACGCTCCACCGGTTAGAACTTTATCGATAATGAAGGGACCTTCTCATTTGGGCTTGAGCTTGTCCTTTTTCTTCTCTGGTAGGCGTAGAACGAGTTCGCCAACGTTATAAGTTTTGGCCCGTACTTCTCTACTTTGATACCGTCGAGCTTGTTGCTGATAGAATGCGGAGCGGGCTTTTGCAACGTCACGCTCCTCCTCCAGGGCGTCTAAACTGTCCTGCCGATCAAGCTCGGCTTCTTTCTCTTTGTACATGAGCACTCGAGGTGAGTCATGAATGATGTCGCAGGGCAGTACCGCCTCTGCGCCGTACACTATAAAAAATGGTGTGTATCCGGTAGTGCGATTCGGTGTGGTCCGCAGCCCCCATAGTACGGAGTCGAGCTTCTCAACCCAGTGCGTATCTGATTCCTTCAAGGATCGCACTAATCTGGGTTTAATGCCGCTCATAATAAGACCATTTGCTCGTTCGACTTGACCGTTTGTTTGGGGGTGATAGACAGAGGAATAATCGAGCTTAATGCCCATGTTGCCGCACGAAGTTTTTACCTCATCAGCTGTGAAGTTCGAGCCGTTATCGGTGATGATGCTGTGGGGGACACCATAACGGTGTACAACCCCGGATATGAAGTTTATCACTGGTCCGGACTCGGCCATTTTAACTGGTTTGGCTTCTATCCATTTGGTGAATTTATCCACCATGACCAATAGATACTTTTTCTTATGGCTTCCTCCTTTAAGGGGTACAACCATATCAAGCCCCCAGACCGCAAAGGGCCAAGTAATGGGGATTGTTTGGAGAGCGGTAGGTGGCATATGGCTTTGGTTTGCAAAAAGCAGGCAACCAACGCAATGTTGGACGAGGTCCTGTGCGTATGCTCGAGCTGTCGGCCAGTAGAAACTTGTACGGAAGGCCTTGCTTACAAGGTCCCGAGCTGCGGCGTGATGGCCGCCGAGTCCAGCATGAATTTCTGCCAAAAGTTGCCGTCCTTCCTCTTTGGAGATGCACCTTTGAAGTACTCCGGTGGCGCTTTTCTTATAAAGCTCTCCCTCGTGAACCTTGTAGGCTTTAGACCGCTGCACAATGCAACGTGCCTCGTTTGGGTCCTTAGGGAGTTCTTGCCTATTTAGGTAAGCCAAGAAGGGTTCTGTCCACGGGGCGATGATCGCCATAATCACGTGGGCCGAAGGAGTTATTTCGGTGGCGGAGCCTCCGATTACGTCAAAGTGTTCGGGATCTGGTTGTGGTCAGATCCGGACTGTTGTTGCCGGTCTCCCCTTCCCACACCACGGATGGCTTAAACAGCCTTTCCAAGAAAATATTCGGTGGGACAGGGTCGCGCTTAGCGCCGATGTGGGCGAGGATATCTCCCGCTTGATTGTTTTCTCGGGCCACATGGTGGAATTCGAGCCCCTCGAACCGAGCTGACATTTTGAGGACGGCATTGCGGTAAGCCGCCATTTTTGGGTCCTTGGCGTCAAAGTCTCCATTTATTTGAGATATTGTGAGGTTCGAATCCCCACGCACCTCTAGGCATTGAATGCCCATGGAGACTGCCATCCGGAGACCATGCAACAGGGCCTCATATTTTGCTGCACCGATGGGGGATGTCAGGACGACGCCTGCCCCTAGACTAGCCAGCATCTTAGAGCCGTCAAAGTGCATGATCCAAGTGGAGTACGCGCCGTACTCTTTAGGGAGTTCGGCTTCTGTCCATTCGGCGACGAAATCAGCCAGTACTTGCGACTTAATGGCTCGCCGTGGTTTGTATGTTATGTCGAACGGGAGGAGCTCAATAGCCCATTTAGCAATCCGGCCCGTGGCATCGCGGTTATTTATTATGTCATTGAGTGGTACTTCAGAGGCCACCGTAATTGAACACTCTTGAAAGTAGTGTCGTAGTTTCCGGGATGCCATGAAGACCGCGTATGCTATCTTTTGATAATGTGGGTACCGTGATTTGCATGGAGTGAGGACAGTGGATACGCAGTATACTGGCTTTGGAAGCGGGAACTTATGTTCGTCCGTCTCTCGTTCGACGACGAGCACTGCGCTTACAACCTGGTGTGTTGCCGCTATATATAACAGCATTGGTTCGCCGATATTTGGCGTGGCAAAGATTGGGTTGCTGGCGAAAAGGGCTTTTATTTCTTCCAATCCGGCCATGGCCGCATCCGTCCACTTGAAGTGTTTGGTGCGTCGAAGAAGGCGATAAAGAGGTGGTGCCTTTTCTCCCAATCGGGAGATAAAGCGGCTTAAGGCAGCCACGCATCCATTTAATTTCTGGATTTGCTTGAGGTCTGTTGGGATAGCCAACTGTGACAGAGCTCGGATTTTAGCCGGATTTGCTTCAATTCCTCTATTGGAAACGATGAAGCCCAAGAGCTTTCCGGCGGGCACGCCGAAAACGCATTTTTCCGGATTGAGCTTGATGTCATATGTTCGGAGATTGTCGAACGTAAGCCTCAAGTCGTCTATTAAAGATTCGACGTGTCTGGTTTTGATGACCACATCGTCTATGTATGCCTCCACTGTTTTGCCGATTTGTGTTTCCAGGCATGTCTGAATCATGCGTTGATATGTTGCACCGGCGTTTTTGAGCCCGAAAGGCATGGTGCTAAAACAGAAGGGGCCGTATGGAGTGATGAATGCCGTTGCGGCTTGATCGGACTCCGCCATCTTGATTTGATGGTATCCGGAGTATGCGTCGAGGAAGCACAATGAGTCGTGTCCTGCGGTAGCGTCGATAATTTGATCGATGCGGGGGAGGGGGAAGGGATCCTTGGGGCAAGCCTTGTTAAGGTCCTTGAAATCGACACATAGGCGCCAGGATTTGTCCTTTTTTGGTACCATGACCAGGTTTGCTAGCCAGTCCGGATGTTTTATTTCTCTAATGAATCCGGCCTCGAGTAACTTGGCTAGCTCCTCTCCCATGGCTTGTCGCTTAGGCTCTGAGAAACGCCGAAGAGTCTGCTTGACCGGCTTGTATCCCTCTAGAATGTTAGGCTATGCTCGGACAGCCTGCGTGGGATTCCTGGTGTAACGCCCCGGATCCGATGCGCCAGGTGTCACCCAGTTATTCGCTGTCGTTGCCATGTCATTTGCTTGTGTGTTGCATTTTGCCATGTCATCATCTGCATTTCATATCATGTCATCATGTGCATCGCATTTGCATACGTGTTCGTCTCTTGCATCCGAGCATTTTCCCCGTTGTCCGTATTGCAATCCGGCACTCCCAACTCCTCCGGCGCACCCCTCTTGTCTTCTTTTCGTGAGCAAGTGTTGAACGTTCTCGGAATGGACCCAGTCTTGCCAAGTGGCCTTGGTATACCACCGGGAGACCACCGGTCAAGTTTCGTTCCATTTGGAGGTCGTTTGGTGCTCCAACGGTTAACCGGGCAACCGCAAAGTCCGTTTGTGTGTTGCAGCAAAACCCCCTTCTAAAAGCCCCAAAACCCCTCTAAGTCTCCGCCATGCTCTCGGTCGTCCGATCACGATCGCGTGGGCGAAAACCGCACCCCGTTTGGACTCTCCTAGCTCCCTCTGCCTATATATTTGCACCTCCCCCCGAAATATCGCAGACGAAACCCTAAATTTCCTCCCTCACCGCGCCGGACATGTCCGCCCCTCCTCCGGACAGTTCAGCGCCGCCGCCCGCTGCCAATGATGCGCCGCCATGTGGCAGCCGCCGCCGCCCTCCGCCTCCGGCCCGCCGGGCCCGGCCGGCCGCCTCCCGCGCTGCTGCCCCGACCCCGCGCGCCCGCTCCTCCCCTCGCCGGACCGCGCGCGACCCCGCCGTCGGGCACCGTTCGCCGACCCCGCCGCCGGCCACCTCGCCGCCCGACGACCTCGGCCGCCGCCGCCGCGGAGCCCGCCCGCCGGCGCCGCCCCGGTGCGCCTCGCCGCCGCCGCCCCTCGCCTCGACTCCGGCCGGCCCCAACCGCCCCCTTGCCGGCCTCTCCTTCCTCCGCCGGTGCAGCCCCGAGCCCCTCCGGCGAACTCCCTCCGTCCCGATCCAGATCCTGAAAACCCTAGAGGTTGACTTCCCCCTCGAATTTTCTAAGTCCCCGATTTCTTCCATCATGTGCATATATTTGACCTGTTGTAACTGTTTGGGCGTAGCTCCGTTTTGTGCGTGTAATATGTCAAATTGTTCATCTAGTGATGCTCTACATTTTGTTCCATTGTGCCATGTTCATTTGAGTCCATCTTGATGCCCAAATCATCGTTGCAAGAGTGCTAGTTGCTGTTATCTCCTGTTACTTATCAGAACTTGAGGATTTGTTATTTTTGTATCATTTAATCCGTGCATCTTATGGGCATGAGCTCTACATGTGTTTTGTTGTATGACATGCCATATTTCCAGAGGTGTATGTCATGTATTTGTGTGATCTCTGTGGTGACTAGCACAAGCATGCAAATTAGGCTCCGTAATGTTTCTGATTTCAGGGACTTAGTAATTTCTCCAAGTCTGTGACTGCTGTTATTTTGTTGCCATGTAAACTTGATGCTACAGAGAGATCCATGCATATTTTGGAGATGTTCAGTAAGTATGTTTTATAGATATTGTTGGAATTGATCCATTCCGTCCCTTGTTTGCAATTATGGAGTGCCATAGCATGACTCAATCTTGCTCTACTTTTGCTATAAAATGTTCCTGGCATATTGTTTACGTGTTATTCGATTTTGCCAAGCTTATTGTAGTTGATCCATACATGCTATGTATTTGCTCTTACCATGGATAGCTTCATAAACATTCCATCTTGCTGTAGGTATGCTTGTTTTGTCATGCATTGCCTTGTGGTGAGTGCTTCAAGCTCACCAAGATGCCTTCATATTATTGTTTCTGAAACCTGTTAACGAAACTTGCTACGTTTACATGGTTTCCATCATATCTTCTGGTCCTTTTTGGCTTATGGTCAGTAAGGGACTTTTGTCATATTCATTTATTATATTCATTCCATGCCTTGTTTTGCCATGTTAAGTTCCTGTAGCATGTTGATTTCGTGCTCTGAACATTGCTACCTGATGTTATTCCTGTCATGTCCAGTAATTTCTGCTAAGTCTGTGAACCTGTTATTATTTGCAATCTTACCATGTCCTTTTGATCATGTTCTAGTGATTTCTGGAGATAGCTCAGTGTTCATGTTTTGTCATGCTTTACCTGTACATCATGTCCATGCCTTTTGTTTTCATGTCGAGCTGCTGTAGCATATTGTTTTGATGATTTCTATATGCCTAGTTGCTGTTTTGGGCAGTTTGTTGTTATGTCTTGTTTGGAGTGTATGTGTTGCACCGTTGCTCCGTTTTGATCATGCTCTATATGAAACTTGCTTAGATTCACATGTAGTTTCATATTATCATGTTTCATCATTGTTTTGAGGTGTTTGCTTGATGTTTGTATGCATTTTGCATCAATACCATGTTTAACTTGTTTTGCTCATATCTTCTAGGCCGTAGCTCCGAATCTAATGAACTTTATATGTAACTTGACTAGAATTTCGTGTAGATCATCATGGTGCTCTTTAACTTGCTGTTTAACAACTTCAACTTAATGCTTGTTCAGTTCTGGACCAATTTTGAAATTTGCATATGAGGACTTACCGGAATTGTTATATGTTGTTTCCGACCTCATTTAAACTTGCCTTGATGTCTTGTTCTTGTATGCATCATCTCTCGTCATGAGTAGCTTCATATAGCCTTTCCATGCATCATACTTGGTTGAGCATCATGCCTTGTTCATGTGTGGTGTGTTTACCATGTTGTGTGCTTCTTCTCGATAGTTCCTGTGTCGTTGCGATCGTGAGGATTCGTTCGTCTTCGTGGCTTCATCTTCTTCATGGATTCGTTCTTCTTCCTAGCGGGATTTCAGGCAAGATGACCGTCATCTTGGATCTCATTACTATCATTGCTATGCTAGTTGCTTCGTTCTATCGCTATGCTGCGCTACCTATTCACTTGCCTTTTAAGCCTCCCAAATTTCCATGAACCTCTAACCTTTGTCACCCTTCCTAGCAAACCGTTGTTTGGCTATGTTACCGCTTTGCTCAGCCCCTCTTATAGCATTGCTAGTTGCAGGTGAAGATGATGATTGCTCCATGTTGGATTATGTTTATGTTGGGATATCACAATATCTCTTATATTATTAATGCATCTATATATTTGGTAAAGGGTGGAAGGCTCGGCCTTATGCCTGGTGTTTTGTTCCACTCTTGCCGCCCTAGTTTCTGTCATACCGGTGTTATGTTCCTTGATTTTGCGTCCCTTACGCGGTTGGGTGATTTATGGGACCCCCTTGACAGTTCGCTTTGAATAAAACTCTTCCAGCAAGGCCCAACCTTGGTTTTACATTTGCCTCACCTAGCCTTTTTTTTCTCTTGGGAGTCGCGCATCCCGAGGGTCATCTTTATTTTACCCCCCGGGCCAGTGCTTGTCTAAGTGCTGGTCCAAACCGAGCGATGTCCGGCGCCCCCTGGGCAACCGGGGTTTATGCCAACCCGACGTCTTGCTCATCCGGTGTGTCATGAGAACAAGATACGTGCGACTCCTATCGGGATTGTCGACACATCGGGTGGCTTTGCTGGTTTTGTTTTACCATTGTCGAAATGTCTTGTAACCGGGATTCCGAGACTGATCGGGTCTTCCCGGGAGAAGGAATATCCTTCGTTGACCGTGAGAGCTTATAATGGGCTAAGTTGGGACACCCCTGCAGGGTATTATCTTTCAAAAGCCGTGCCCGCCGTCATGTGGCAGATGGGAATTTGTTAATATCCGGTTGTAGAGAACTTGACACTTGACCTTAATTAAAACGCATCAACCGCGTGTGTAGCCGTGATGGTCTCTTCTCGGCGGAGTCCGGGAAGTGAACACGGTTTCTGGGTTATGTTTGACGTAAGTAGGAGTTCAGGATCACTTCTTGATCATGGCTAGTTCACGACCGTTCCTTTGCTTCTCTTCTCGCTCTTATTTGTGTAAGTTAGCCACCATACATGCTTAGTCGCTGCTGCAACCTCACCACTTATCCTTTCCATACCCATTCAGCTTTGCTAGTCTTGATACCCATGGTAATGGGATTGCTGAGTCCTCGTGGCTCACAGATTACTACAACAACAGTTGTAGGTACAGGTTTTGCGATGATCATGACGCGAGAGCGATGTTATTTGTTTGGAGTTCTTCTTCTGCTTCTTCTTCGATCAGGGGATAGGTTCCAGGTCGGCAGCCTGGGCTAGCAGGGTGGATGTCGTTTGAGTTTCTGTTGATGTTTCATCCGTAGTCGGATGTTGATCTTATGTATGATGTATTGTTGTATTCTTGCGGCATTTGTATGCCTTGTGTGTATCCCCAAATATTATGTAATGTTGATGTAATGATATCCACCTTGCAAAAGTGTCTTCAAGATGCGCTTGTATCCTTGGTGGGACCTTCGTGTTCCTTTAGGATAGGGTCGCATCTTGGGCGTGACACCTGGCATGTCTGAAGGATGCCAGGCGAAGATATCCCAATTCTCGCGCAAGAACTCCCGCAGTGCGGCGTCTATTGTGGGGTTCAGCTGTGCCCCGATGGATGCTGTTTTTGTAGGGTCCGTTGGGTGGACCTGGAATTTGACTATTTAGTCCGCTGGTTTAAAAGAGGTGGACTTGGGTCTTTTGTCGAGTATCACGTCATCCCTGTCCACTGTGGAGCACAACGCAGTTAGTTCTTCGGCCGCGAGGGCTTCGGATAAAGCCTCGAGGGCCAGTGCGGCTGTTTTATTTTCGGTGCGGAGTGCTATGTCCGGATCACTAGCTAGAGTGATGATTCCATTGGGCCCGGGCATCTTGAGCTTCATGTACCCATAATGGGGTATATCTTGGAAGATCGTGAATGCCTCCCGCCCTAAAAGGGTGTGGTATTCGCTACTGAACGGGGCCACCTGGAATGTGATTTCTTCGGACCTATAATTCTCCGGCGTGCCGATTACCACATCTAGTGTGATTTTTCCCGCACATCGTGCCTCCCGACTAGGGATGATTCCTCTGAAGGTCGTGCTGCTTTGCTCAATGCGGCTCTTGTCTATTTCCATTTTGCTAAGAGTCTCCTCATAGATGAGGTTTAATCCGCTGCCACCGTCCATGAGTACTTTAGTAAGCCGGAAGCCGTCCACAATTGGACTAAGGACCAAAGCGGCTGGTGCCCGAGCTGTTCGGAATTGAGGTTCGTCAATTGCATTGAAGGTTATGGCCGTATCGTTCCATGGATTTATTGCTACAATGTGGCAGACTTCGGCGAGGCTGTGAGGTGCTCGCTTGCGCCTATTATTTGAGGCGAAAGTCTCGAAGACTGTCAATACTGTATTGTTATTTTCGACGGGATGGTGCTCTGTGGTATTGTTGATGAGGAGATCCTCGCCGCTCTTGGCCACCTGCCGGAGTATCCAACATGCTCTAAGGCTGTGTGTTGGCATGGTATCCGGTGTACTGTGAATTTTGCATGGCCCATTGAGCCATCCCTCCAATACAGTTCCATGCCCTGTAGTGGGCTTTGGTTTCTTTTTAATTGGATCGGGTGACTTACGAGAGTACACCCTTTTAGTTCGGACGGGGGTTTAGTGAGAGCCGGAGGATCCAGGAATTTTGTTTGGGTTTTCCAGGCACTTTCCATCGCACAATACTTCTGTACTATGGCCGCCAAGTCAGCGAAGTGTGCTATGTCACGGTGACTTATGGCGTTGACGATTCCCTTGTCCATGCAATTTTTGCAAAAGAATGAAATTGCGTCTTCCTCGCGACAGTCCTTGACCTTGCTCATTACAAGGAGGAATCTGGCCCAATAGTGATGTACTGTCTCTTGGGGCTCTTGTCTAATGTGGGAAAGATCACTTATGTCTGGGTGGGTGGGTAGATTTAGGTCCAAACCCTAACCCGATCTAAGACCCTGGGGCAGAGGAGTTTCTGAGCTTGGCAGTTCGGGCTCCGGGGTGTTGCCCAATAGTTCTGGCCCGCTGTCCGATTCTAGGTTCAAAGCTTGGGCCATGTCCTCCCGTAGACGGGTATACGACTCGGAGAGCTCGGGAATCTGGACATAGTTTGTCCTCAAAATAGAGGAAGAATCGCTACATTGCTCCTCCACCACCGCTATCTGATGGGTGACCGGCGGAGAGTTAATCTCCCTTTGGTCGGGTTTAAGCCCGATCCGATCATAGTCCGTAGCGACTCCCAGGGCGGCGATGCAATCCAAGAGCTCGTTCAAGGAAGAGAGCTCCATTGGATCCATCAGCTCGGTGAATCCCGAGCCGACGTGGAGGCTGTTTTTGATGACCCGAGAAGTCATCGTCGGCGCGACGGCCGAACGGGCGGTCATGACAAAGCCGCCTAGTCGGAGGGTTTGGCCTACAACCAGGGCTCCCCAGAGGTAATGTTGTCCTTGACAACAAGACGAGCCATCAAGCCTTATCGTGATGGCACAGTGGAACTCTCAATGAAAGCACCAATGTCGGTGTCAAAACCGGCGGATCTCGGGTAGGGGGTCCTCAACTGTGCGTTAAGGCTAATGGTAACAGGAGGCGGGGGACACAATGTTTACCCAGGTTTGGGCCCTCTCGATGGAGGTAATACCCTACTTCCTGCTTGATTGATCTTGATGATATGAGTATTACAAGAGTTGATCTACCACGAGATCGTAGAGGCTAAACCCTAGAAGCTAGCCTATGATTATGATTTTTCTTGTCCTACGGACTAACCCCTCCGGTTTATATAGACACCGGAGGGGGCTAGGGTTGCACAGAGTCGGTTACAAGGGAGGAGATCTACATATCCGAATTGCCAAGCTTGCCTTCCACGCAAGGGAGAGTACCACCCGGACACGGGACAAAGTCATCAATCTTGTATCTTCATAGTCCAACAGTCCGGCCAAAGTATATAGTCCGGTTGTCCGAGGACCCCCTAACCCCGGACTCCCTCACCCGTGAAAGTGATGAGGCGAAGATGGCGAGATTTTTACATGGGCTGAATGATGAAATATCAGATTTTGTGGAGATGTTTCCTTATGATACATTACAAGATGTGGTACATCAAGCTATAAGAGTTGAGAAGAAGAATATGCGTAATGGTTGTACTCGTACTTTCCAAGACCGCACCACCACACGCTCATGGCAGCGAGCACAACAGCCATATGGTTCTCAGTTTGAGGGTGCACCACCTAGACACCCACATGCCTCGATGGCTTCCTCACCTGCTATTCGCAATCAAGGTAAGAGGTCATCAGCTACAGCAGGAGTATCCTCTGCTCCACCTCCAGAAAAGAGTTCTACACGCAGTAGTGACATTCAATGCCACAAGTGCAAAGGAAGAGGTCATATTTCTTCGGAATGTCCAAGCAAAAGAACTATGATCATCAATGAACGAGGTGAATGGGAGTCTAAAAGTGACCCTGAAGGTGGCAATGATGAAGTGGAAGAGGAGCAAGGTTGGGAAGTAGGAGGAACTATTTTATCTCATGAGGAACTTGATGGAGAAGCTTTGGTTATATGTTGCTCACTTAACGCCCAGGTTGTGGAGGAGGAAAAGGGGCAGCGGCATAATCTTTTCGACACCCATTGCCTTATCAACTCAAAGATATGTCGAGTGATTGTTGATAGTGGCAGCTACAACAATATTGCAAGTACGAAGATGGTCGAGAAGCTTCAATTGCAAACAAAACATCACCCACACCCATACCGCATGCAATGGCTGAATGATTGCGACGCAATTAAGGTGATTAGCAGCGTGCAAATACCATTTTCAGTAGGGACATATCAGGATGATGTTGAGTGTGATGTGGTGCCGATGCACGCTTGTCACTTGCTTCTTGGGCGACCGTGGTTGCATGACCGTGATGTGCAAATGAACGGGCATGCAAATCGCTTATGTTTTGTCCATAGAGGAGAACAGTTCACTGCTGCCCATGACACCCGAGGAAGTCTATCTTGATGAGATGAAAAGAAAGGGAAAGAAAAAGGGAGAGAGTGATCATACACAACGAGCGAGCCACCAACATAGTGAGGGAGTGTTTCCACAGCCAAAAGCTCCACAACCAAATATGTCCAAGCCCCGGGAAAAACAGGGATAAGTTATGATAGCTAGGAAAAGGGATATGCGAGAATTGAGAGAACCTAATACTCCATTCTTTGTACTCCTGTACAAGGAAACTTTATTGGCTGCTAACGATTTACCCTCAACTCTTCCTAGTGTTGTTTTTGATCTTTTGCAGGAGTATGAGGATGTCAGGACCCCGATTCCAAGTCACATCGATCTAGCCGGTAACACCTCATATCACTTTGCGGCCTCACGCACGGTATTCCCACGGGTGTCGCCTTACCATGGCCCGGGACCGTTTGCGCCTTTTGGCTCACGTATATGATAGTGTCGCTAGCATCCATATGACAGAGAACCCGGGCCGACATGACTAGTCGTGAACCCGAAGTGGCACTAACTTACGGGGACAGGCATACATGAATCAACATCGAGCATGTCGGTCATCAGCGTGTGAATCCGGGCTGTAGCACTGGGCTAACAGGACTCCGGGAACCCGGGCTATAGCAGGCGAGGCAGGACTCCGGATGTCACCGCAACGAAGTGAATCACATGCCGGCCAGTCAAGTGTTCCGGAGCAGTAATGCTGGGCTAGCAGGACTCCGGTGAACCGGGCTGTAGTGGACTACTATGGCTCATGGAAGCACAAGACTACATTTCCCCATAAGAGAGGCTATCAAGGATAAACAACTAGGTTTTCGGATCCCACACATACCAAGCATTTCAATCATACACACAATATGCTCGATATGTGCAAATACAACATGGCATCACAACAAGACTCTATGACTCAGAGTATTTATTCATTAGGCTCTGAAGAGCGAGATATTACAAACATAGGTCTCATGACCCAACATTCAGAGCATACAAGTCAAAGCACATGCGGAAGCTTAACATGTCTAAGTACAGACATCTACAAATGAAAAAGGCTGAGAAGCCTGACTATCTACCAGATCCTGCCGAGGGCACAAGATCGTAGCTGAGGTATCAAGCTAAACGTCGAAGTCCACACGGAACTACTAGCGAGACTGACGTCTCTCTGCAAAACATAAAATAAGCAAACGTGAGTACAAATGTACCCAACAAGACTTACATCAGAACTATCTACATATGCATCGGTATCAACAAAAGGGGGTGGTGGAGTTTAACTGCAGCAAGCCAGCTTTGACTCGGTGGCTATCCTAACTACGACTGCAAGTAACTCTTTTGAGGTGGCGCACACGAGTCCACATATTCACCATATCAATACACCACTATGGATCCGCTCCCGTCTACCTACGAGACGCCATCCATAGCACTCACGCTTATCTTGCGCATTTTAGAGTATCCACTTTCACTTGTCTATGAACTGTACAGGCAACCCAGAAGTCCTTTACCGCGGACACGGCTATTCGAATAGATCATATTAACCCTGCAGGGGTGTACTTCGTCACACACGCTCTCGCCACTTACCACCATGTACACGTCGTGTACCTCGGCAACCTTCAAGCGGAAGCCTGGCAAGGGAGTCGGCCATGACCTGACTAACCACACAAGTCTCTCGTCCAGGTTTATCGCCTATTCGGGTTCCATCCGCAAGGAGATCCGTCCGGGGTGTCGCTCACGGCCCCAAATGATGTGTGCAGGGTTCCCAAGCCCACCTCGACGGATGGATCTACGCTTGGTACACCATGCCACGGTGCCTAGTCTGTCCCAAGCCCACCTGTACCGGGTGCCACTTAGTAGACTACTAACACTACCTACAAACACCAGAAACTAGTTGCAACTCCTGGAGAGAGATCAGGTTGATTAATAAGTCGAGAGAGCTTGGAGTGCCCAGAGCCCAATGTGTGGTAGTAACTGTTCATGGATCACAAACACAGAACTCAGTTCCTGAGGACGGCTGCAATGAGACAACCCACCATGTACTCCTACATGGCCTCTCACCGCTACCTTTACCAAATCGTGTTCACACACTTAGCTCTCAAAAGTAGGACATGTTCACCACATTACAATTCATCCCCGATGAATCAGACCTGACACAACTCTAAGCAATAGCAGGCATGACAAACAGGCATGAATGAGTAGGCACATTAGGGCTCAAACAACTCCTACTCATGCTAGTGGGTTTCATCTATTTACTGTGGCAATGACAGGTCATGCAGAGGATAAAGGGGTTCAGCTACCGCAGCAAGTAACAGATGAATCATTGTTGTCCTAATGCAGTAAAAGAGAGCAGGAGCGAGAGAGTGGGATTGTATCGGAATGAACAAGGGGGGTTTTGCTTGCCTGGCACTTCTGAAGATAGCATTGAGTCTTCATTAGTGTCAACGATCACAACGCCGGAACATCGTCTACCGAGAGGGGACAAATACCGGCAACAGAGAAGAAATTCAATCAATGCAATGCACAATATGATGCATGATATGACATGGCAATATGAATGTGTTCTGGGCTAATGCAAGCTAGAACAGATTGAGATGAGTCCATTTGAACCAAAGATTCAAATGCAAACCCATTTTATAAAGTCATATAAGTGCATTATCTTGTTTCATCTAAACAGCAAGTTTAGGTTGCTCTAACATGCATGAAAATGGTACAGATGGAAAGATTGGATTTTTCTGATTATTTTTCATATATAAATTATTTCATTTGGAGTTACGGTTGAATTTCTATGAATTTTAGAAGTTTAGGGCATTTTCTGAAATTTCCTGTATAAACATAATTCCAGTAATTAAATTACTGTGTCAGCACTACGTTAGGATGACGTCAGCAGGTCAACAGCGGCTGGTCCAGGTCAAACCTGACCAGTGGGTCCCGCGTGTCAGTCTCTCAGTGCCTAATTAAGTTTAGGTTTAAACTAAACTAACTTTTAACAGGGGCTGGCCCCACATGGCAGTGGCTAGGATTAGATTGGCAAGGTCATTAGTCTAATAAACTTGTGGTTAGGCCGGAGTTTAGCCGGCGGTGACAGCACGCACGGCGGAGGCTCACCGGAATTCCTCCTCCGGCGGCCTAAAGCGCGGCGGAGGGCATCTACGCGTTGCTCGTGCTCGTCCGCATCGAGCAGTGCAAGCAGCAGTGGCTAGGGCGGCCCGTAGCGATGGCAATGGCGACAAGTGTGGTGGCCGGAGCTCGGTGGTGCACGAGCGCAGGGCACGGCTCGCCCTCGAGGGAACCAGGTAGCTAGGCCGCATCTAAGGGGCCCTAGGAGCACGGTGGGCAGCACAGATGGGCGTGGTAAGCTCAGAGGTGAGCAGGAGGTCGGCCATGGTGGACGACGGCCTCGGGAGCTCGTGGGGCGACGGCTAGAGGAAGCTAGCGAGAGGGGAAGGTGAGGGGAAAAGCTCAGGGGCTCACGGTGATGTCGGTAGTGTGGTCAGTGGGCTCGGGGATGCGCTCGGGGCAGCGAATCAACAACGACGATATCCGGCGGCCGAAGCTCCAAGGCGAGCTCGAGGGCAACGATGCGGGGCTTTCGGCGTCGCCTGAGTCGGCGATGAGGAAGAGGGCGTCGCGGCGGACCTCGTGGACAGCTTGGTGAGGCGAGGAGGTGGCTGTGGCCGCGGTGGCTTTGGACGGTGGTGACGGACGCGCTCGGGTTGCTGCGGGCGTGAGCGCTGGGGGGAGAGGGAGGAACCAGAGAGGGGGGGAAGAAGCAGGGGTGTCGAGGGGAGTGCGTGGCGCCCTTGGGCGCCTCCAGCGGCGAGAAGGTAAGCAGGAGGTGGCCGGCGCGCGGTGGGCACACGCCCTCGCGTCCTTTTGTCAAGAGGAGGAGGACGACTGGCAGATGGCTGCGTGGGCTGGGCCTCTGCTGGGCCGCCAGGTAAGCCCAGGTGAGGTTCCTCTCTCTCTTTCATTTCTTCTGTTTTCTATTTCTTTCCTTTGTTTTGAATTAGTAACAATACCAACCCATTTTGGAAACTCCTGAAATAATTTGTGGACTCTCTTTGGATTATTCCAGTGACCCACATTTAGTTTCAGAATCATTTGAGCACTTAAATATTTATAGTATTTAAATGCCCAAAGTCAAATAAAATATGATTTAATTCAAAAATCCAAAAATGATCTAAGAATATATTCATCATTTTTGGCAGAGGTTTCCACCTTAACCAGAAATCATGAACTTTTCTTAGGGACATTTTGGGTTTATTGAAAAGATTTTAATCCATCCTAGTTGAGTTGATTTAATGCTAGGGTTTGAACACATCCCCATTTCAAGTTTCTTTCAAATATTAAACATGATGCACACATGAAGCTAGCCTAGTGCATTGCCAGAAGCTAGGGATGTGACAGAGGATGTGTTTCCCAAGGAGGTACCACCTAGTTTACCACCGAAGCGGGGCATTGAGCACCAAATCGACTTGGTTCCGGGTGCCCCACTACCAAACCGACCACCGTACCGAGCAAACCCAGAGGAGACGAAGGAAATTCAGAGGCAAGTAGAAGATCTTCTTAATAGAGGGTATATAAGGGGAAGTCTTTCTCCTTGTGTTGTTCCCATTCTTTTAGTTCCAAATAAAGATGGTACCATGCGCATGTGCACTGATTGTAGATCCGTTAACAACATAACTATGAGACATCGCCACCCTATTCCTAGGCTCGATGACATGCTTGATGAATTTTGTGGCTCCACCATATTTTCCAAAATCGACTTGCGAAGTGGTTACCACCAAATAACAATTAAAGAGGGTGACGAATGGAAAACTGCTTTTAAGACAAAATTTCGCTTGTATGAATGGTTGGTTATGCCTTTTGGATTAACAAATGCACCTAGTACTTTCATGAGATTGATGAATCATGTGCTTAGATCCTTCATTGGCCAGTTTGTAGTGGTCTACTTTGATGACATATTGATTTATAGCAAAACTTTGGAGGATCATGTTGGACATATAAAATGTGTGCTTGCTGTCCTACGGGAGGAAAAGTTGTATGCTAACGTGGAAAAGTGCACATTTTGCACAAACAAGGTTGTGTTTCTTGGCTTTGTTGTTTCGGCAAAAGCTGTGGAGGTCGATGAAGAGAAGATCAAGGCTATTCGTGAGTGGGTGCCTCCACAAAATGTGAGCCAAGTACGTAGCTTCCTCGGACTTGCAGGTTTCTACTGCCGGTTCGTGAAGGATTTCAGCAGCATTGCTGCACCAATGAATGAGTTAAATAAGAAAGACACTCCATTCCAATGGGGTGATGCCCAAGACAAGTCCTTCCAAGAACTGAAGATGCGATTGATATTAGCCCCATTGCTGTCCCTTCCTGATTTTGGTAAGACATTTGAGATCGAATGTGATGCAAGTGGTGTTGGCATTGGTGGAGTAATAATGCAAGAAGGTAAGCCCATCGCCTATTTTAGTGAGAAGCTTAATGCTCCAACTCTTAATTATTCCGTCTATGATAAAGAATTGTATGCACTTGTTCGATCTTTGGAAACATGGCAGCATTACTTGTGGCCAAAAGAGTTTGTAATACATTCTGACCATGAATCTTTAAAACATGTTAAGGGCCAGCTTAAACTGAACCGTAGACATGCAAAATGGAGTGAAATCATAGAGTCTTTTCCTTATATTATCAAGTACAAGAAAGGGAAGGATAATGTTGTTGCCGACGCATTGTCTAGGCGTCACATTTTACTTTCCCATCTTGATGTTAAAATCCTTGGTTTAGAAAGCATCAAAGAATTGTTTGCTAACGACTCATACTTTGCTGAACCATTTTCAAAGTGTAACAAGGGAAAGGGATGGGAGAAGTTTCACTTGCATGATGGATTTCTATTTCGAGCTAACAAATTGTGCATCCTAGATTGTTCTGTTCGTTTGTTGCTCTTGCAAGAGGCTCACGCTCGTGGTCTCATGGGACATTTTGTAGCCAAGAAAACTGAAATGTGCTCGTTGATCACTTCTTTTGGCCGCGAATGAGACGTGACGTGGAAACTACGTGATGAGCTGCGAGATTTGTCACAAATCTAAGTCCCGCTTGAATCCTCATGGTTTATATACTCCTCTATCTATTCCGAATACTCCGTGGGAAGATATTTCTATGGATTTTGTTCTTGGTTTACCACGGACTAAGAGGGGAGTGACTCGGTGTTTGTGGTAGTTGATCGTTTTAGCAAAATGGCACATTTTATCCCATGTCATAAGAGCGATGATGCTTCACACATTGCTGATCTGCTTTTCAGGGAAGTTCTGCGGCTACATGGAGTACCACGCACGATTGTGTCAGACCGTGACACCAAATTTCTGAGCTACTTTTGGAAGACCTTATGGGGAAAACTTGGCACCAAGCTCCTATTTTCCACGACATGCCACCCACAAACTGATGGACAGTCAACCGGATGTTGTCCATGATGCTGCGAGCAGTCCTCAAAAAGAATTTGAAGATGTGGGAAGAGTGCCTACCTCATGTGGAGTTCGCGTATAACAGGGCGGTACATTCGACCACTAAATTTTGCCCATTTGAACTTGTTTATGGCTTCAAACCTATTGCTCCCATAGATCTTTTGCCTTTGCCACTGCAGGAACGAACTAGCCTTGATGCAAGTAAGCATGCTGATTTCATCAAGAAACTTCATGCCCAGGCAAAGGACACCATTGAGAAAATGACTGAACAATATGCGAAGCGGGTAAACAAGACCAGGAAGAAGCTGGTGTTCGAGCAAGGCGATTTGGTATGGGTACACCTTTGGAAGGACCGTTTTCCTGAGCAACGCAAGTGCAAGTTGCAGCCACGCGGCGATGGACCATTTGCGGTGCTCGAGAGGATCAACGACAATGCTTACAAGATCGATCTTCTAGAAGAATATGGTGTTAGCCCAACCTTCAATGTCTCTGATCTTTCCCCATACTTTGGGCCTTTAGAGTCAAGGACGACTCCTTCTCAAGAGGGGGAGGATGATGAGGACATCCCAGCCATGGGCACCACACCACCAACCATCAACGGTCCAATCACAAGAAGTCGCGCAATGCAAATACATGATCAGGTGAACGCTAACTTAAGTCTATCATTTGACCTTGAAAACATGGTTGTTCCTTCACCTCCTTTGTTGTTGGTTGAACTCAGGTGCGATATCAAAGAAGGCCAAACACATTTCAATCCGTGCAAAACAATGTTTTATGGCGAGGAAACAAAGTTAGGAATTCATGAAGAATGAGTTGTCTGCTAAAGAAACATTGTTTCGGTTCTGATGAAACAATGTTTTGCACGAGCTTGGATATCCCAACTTGTGAAAGATTTCCAGAACTCGAGTTTTCTACTGAAGGAAACATTGTTCGACCCCAATGAACAATGTTTGGTCGGGAACTCCCAACCACCTCCAACAAGAGTTTTCCGGAAGCTACCTCATTAAGTCTTGAAGCCATTTAGTCAAACAAAGCTGGTTCGCTTTCACACCTAAGATGGTTCCCGAAGCTAGTTCTCTTTCAGACCTATCCAGGAGGGTTGTCCCAGTTATAAATAGGCTAGCTCTTCCCTTCGTTGGGGACTTTTGCCATTTCTATCAAAGACCAAAGACATAGACTCCTCCTGAGATTGGAGAGCTCTTGTTATCCTTATTCTCGTGATTCCTAGAGAAATTGCTCCTAATTCGTGCTCCACAACTAGATCGTGTTGTGTGGATTAGAGTTCGTGCTTTCCCTTGCAGATTGCACCTATCCCATGCTCCATGACTTGAGCGTGGTTGTGTGGGGTAGTATTTCGGGTTGTGGATCGGCGAATGTTCGGATTGCAAGCTTTGGTGATCATCCTCCTCGTCGGGTCTTAATCTCTTATTTTAAATTTTCCGGCTGCTTGCAGCTAGTTATCCCCATCCATTTATGGACCCTACGCCATGAAGATTGGACCTCCCCTTGAACTCCCTCTTCTTCGAAGACGGAGTGGCATCACCCAGTACCACTGTAGGTGTTCTGGGAACGGGGGTCCCCAGACTTGCCTGCCTGCGGCCCATGGCGTGGCTCTGCTAGCAGGCCTATACGGCCCATCTTCATCGAGAAGGTATTCAAGACCCTCGCAAGGGGCCAAGCCTCGCGAGGCGGACGACACAAGACCTCCTCAGGAGCGACCTCGCCAGGCAGGCTCACGAGGTGCGGAGAGATCAAGGCAAGGCAAACCTCACGAGGCTCTCGTGACGTGAGCCATGATGATCGACACCAGGCGGGCGCCAGCGCGCGCAGCGTCCTTGTTTCCTCTTTGGTGCTAAGGAGGCAGGTGCAGGCACAGAGTACCGAGGCATCAAGCAAAGGTTTCCATATCGGTGCAACGAGACCAGGACCCGAAGGACGGCAAGACGGAGGTCACCATGGAGCCCAAGGCGGCGTCACCACCAGAGCCTTTTTGCAGGCGAAGACTACTTTTGTCAGGATAGGATGTACTAGCTGTCCCCTTTCAAATTGGTCGTTGTTGGCTCCCTTCCCGCTCAATATTTGGGGAGAGGACCAGGGCCTATATAAGTAGAACTAGCCACCACAGTAGAGGCGAAGCAAACCTGATCTAGAGCCAGCAGTTAGCCACACACCAAGCACAAGAACACCTCAACCTCAGGAGGTTGTTCTTCCACTTGTACTGTTCTTCATCAGCACAAGAGGCAATCCACCACCACCACACTGGAGTAGGGTATTACACCACAACGGTGGCCTGAACCAGTATAAATCTTGTGTCCTTGTGTTGCGAGTTCGTCGAGTTCGCCCGCGAGATCTTACCGAGCTAGGGCGTGGATCGGTAGGGAGGAAATCTTCGCGCGCACCCCAGTGTTCGAACCTTAAGGGTTTTGCCGGAACCCGTGATCCGACATTTGGCGCACCAGGTAGGGGTGCGCCGGAGCTTCCTTCCATCGCTCCGTGCCCCGTTGCTCCGTTGTCTCTATGGCGGACACATGCCACACTCGTGCTGAGCGTCGGGCTGCCCTCGCCGCCCGCGTCGCTCAGACGGCTCCCATCGGCGGGCCACCTCGTCGTTCCCCATCGCCTGCCGCCAACGCCGCCACCGGCTCGGCGGGGAACGAGCAGCAAGCATCCTCGCTACACCCCTCGGTGCGGCGGGCCGGCCGCACCGCCTCTCCATCGCTGACCCCGGCCGGTTCTTCGTCCCATGCACGTCGCGCTCCCATGGACGAGCAGGCTATCCTCCTCATGGCGCATGAGCTCTTGTGTTACCGCCCGGTCGACGACCTCTACGAGGACTGGCTCGACCGCATCGCCGAGCTTGTCCGCACCGCAGGGGGCTCCCCTGCGCCGTCCCTCTCTCCGCCTCGCCCTCTGCCAGCTACAGGCGACGTGGCTCACGGAGCACCTCCACCGCCTCTGCCCCAAGACGGCGCCCTGGCACCAAGACGCGCGGCTCCATGACGCGACCCACCGCGTCCGGCGCCCGCGCGAGAAGAGAGAAACTATCAAGAAGTCCCTCGACCGCAAAAAAAACGCCCCGCCGCTCCTTGCTCTGCCGCGCCAGGATCGCGTGGGCGCCAAGACCAAGCTCCACCTCCCAGGCGGGCCCAGGTGACCACAGCCGGCTGCCGCACTTTCACCCCCGAGCTACGTAGCGTCGCCTGGCCGGTCAAGTTCAAGCCAGATCTGCCTCCTCGCTACGGCGGCACCCCTGACCCCGCGGAGTTCCTGCAGCTCTACAAGCTGAGCATGGAAGCGGCCAACGGCGACGAGAAAGTCATGGCGAACTGGTTTCCCATGGCTCTCAAGGATGGCGCCCGCTCCTGGCTCCTGAACCTGCCACCGGGCTCGATCTCCTCCTGGGACGAGATGCGCAACCGCTTCGTCGCCAACTTCCAGGGCACTCGCGACCGCCCGCCGGCCGCGGGTGTCCTGCGCCGCGTCAAGTAGCAACCGGGAGAGACCCTCCAGAAGTACATCCAGCACTTCAACAACGTCCACCTCAAGATCCCCAAGGTGACGGACGAGGCCATCATCTCTGCGTTCTCTGATGGCGTCCGCGACGTCAAGATGAAGGAAGAACTCACTATCCACGAGGAGATGTGCACGTCCCTGGAGTTGTTCAACCTGGCGACCAAGTGTGCAAGAGCTGAGGAAGGGCGCCTTTCCCTCCTCGAGCTCCCGGCTGCGGACCCGGAGGAGAAGAAAACCAAGGCCAAGGACGTGAAACGCAAGGGAGCAGCCGTGCTCGCGACGGAACCGGACACCAAGCGCGGCCGAGACCAGCCCGAGTCATCCAAGAGCAGCCGACCGTTCTGCGCCTTCCATAACCTGAATACCCACAACACCAGGGACTGCCAAGAGCTTAGAGCCATTCGCGAAGGATGCTTCGGTCGACGCCCCGAGCGTGGCGACCAGGGCTACGGCCGAGGAGGAGGACGTGGTGGAGGATGCTGGGACGACCGTGGCCCGCGCCAGGAGTGGCGCGACCGGCCTCGTGAGGATCGCTGGCAGGATCAGCCTCGCAAGGGCACCTGGAGGGATCACCCTCGCGAAGATCGTCCTCAAGGCAACGCTGGGCTCCCTCCGCTACCGCTACCGCCAAGAAGGAATGACGAAGACCACCACCAAGACGAGGGGGCTAGTGGCTTCCAGGAACCGCGTGCTATCGCCTACATCTTGGGCGAAGCCCAGGCCCCAGCCTCGCAGCGTATCTTCAAGCAGTTTTCTCAGGAAGTGAATGCAGTTCTCCCCAAGCTCGAGGCCACGCGCCCGCTCAGATGGTCCCAGTGCCCCATCATGTTAGACTCGGCAGATCAGCTCAAGTGCGCAGCTACCGCTGGTGCCCCCCGATGCTTTGCTCCCCAGTCATCAGCAACGTGCAAGTTACCAAGACCCTCATCGATGGCGGCGCAGGGCTTAACGTCCTGTCCGTCGACACGTTCGACAACCTCCAAGTGCCATATGACCAGCTTCAGCCTACCAAGCCTTTCTCAGGAGTGACCGACGGTTCTACCACACCGATAGGGCAGGTCCGCCTCCCTGTCACCTTCGGAGAACGCAAGAACTACCGCACCGAACTCATCAAGTTCGATGTCGTGCACATCCATCTGCCATACAACGCCATCCTCGGGTATCCAGCCCTGGCCAAGTTCATGGCGGTGACCCATCACGGCTACAATGTCCTCAAGATGCCGGGAAGCGGCGGGATCATCACAGTCCCGTGCGAAGAAAGAGATGCGGTGTGCTCCCTCGAGCGTGCCTTCCAATCTGCAGCAATCGACGACCCCGACAGCAAGGACGAGGGCCCTCCTGAGGTCATCCCCAAGAAGAAGAAGCAGTTGCGCCGTGCAGGACCTCAGGAGGATGGCGTCGCAGCTGGAACCTCGTCAGGATCAGCGCCCGCTCTAGGGGCGCCTCCCTCCATCGCATAGGAAGGCGCGCCTGGCGCCCTCCTCGGGCAGGGCTCGAGGGCTTTCTTCTGGAGGGATTCAGACCTTGCCCACATCAAGAGGGAGGCGCTTGGGCACCACTTGGAGGCGTGCTTCGCGGCACGTTTCCCTCAGGAGGACACAAGGCAAGGATCGCCCACCGTTTAGGAGTTCATCACCAAGACTGCCCAGGAACTGCAAGACGCAAGGGCCATGCGCGGCAATCGCCGCTCACGAGGCGCAGCTTCCCATCCAGGCGAGGATGCCGGGCTGCGCGTCTGCATCGACGTCCCAGGACTCAACAGGGCCGCTTCTCAGGAGGTTTTCTGGCCTTCGCGCATGGGACGCTGCGAGGGCCCACCGCACAGCTACGTTCGCATGCCCTTTGGCCTGCCGAGCGTGTCGTCCCCCTACCAGTGCAACTTGCGGCGCATCCTGGCGGCTCAGGAGGCCAGGCACCACGCCGTCTTGACGGAGATGGAGACGGTCTTCAAGGAACCACCAGAGCCTCCCGAGGCTCAGGGCCCCGGTGGCTCGTGAGGAGCAACCCCTTTGCCGCGTACCTTCAGCTGCCCCAACTCTCCTTCGTCAACAGAACCAGGTGACATTTTCCAAGTTCATTTAGCTAGGAGCACCCCTCGGGCTGCATCATTCCCAGGCCGCATGGGTCCGTCCGTGTGGCATGTATCCCTTTTTATCTCTTTAGCTTACTTTGTTGGGAGCGCCCCTCGGGCTGCATCATCCCCAAGCCGCTCGGGCCTGACCCAGTGGCATGTGTCTTCCTTGCACTTACTTAAGCCTACTGCTTCCCATGCTTAATCTACCTATGATTACTACCTGCTCGATCGCCACCCATCACGGGGACCACGCGCCGGTCGTCTTTCTTTGTGACACCCCCGGATAATGTGTCTGTGCATTTGTGTCTGTCTTCCCTTAGATGTGAGGAATCGAATCTCTATTGAAATCTGGAATCACAAGGTATCCTTTCTTTAAAAGGACCCTTCGCGTGAGTAAGTTGAGCATGGCGTCTATGCTCGGGCCCGTCCCTGCAGCGTCGATAAATCCAACGCCTGATCTCTGTCTGGCGGGCCGGCCCCGTTCACGTCACCTCCTGGGGCCGTTGGTGCTTATCTTTCTCACGCGATAACCATAGGAGATTCGTTCGGCGCAGGTTGTCTGACCACCTTGCAGGACCAGCACAGCAAACAAGAACCAAGACCAGGCGCAACCCGCCTTGAGGTAGGGCCTTGTGAGTCCCGCGCTGGCTCACGGGTGCCCAGATACACCTCGTCTAGCCCTACCGTGCAAGCCACGTGTCAGGGCGGGGTTGTACACGCCCCGGGGGCTCTCCGCAGAGGGAGCCCCCCTCCCACGCATAAGTGGAAGCACCATGCTTCGCGCTGGCTGTCGACACTGCCGAGGAGCAGCTATGCCCGTGCTCAAGCGGAAGCACTATGCTCCGCGCTGGTGATAAACAACTAAGGGCGGCTTCACGATCGTACCAACCTCAGGGAGCCCCAGAGCTCAGCGTTCGGCCTCACCGCAACGCCTCCCCTAAGGAGAGCCGCGCGAGGGGGCTGCGCACGGGGGCTGCGCTCGGGTCATGCCCAAGCGTACGCCACCCAACCAGGTCTCCCGGACCTAGTCGTCGCACACCCCTCCCGAGCTCCTCGGCGAGGGCAAAGGTATGAGATTGTTTGCATGTCAAGGGGGACTCCTGAGCATCGCGACTCAGGAGCCTAACTGGTCACGTAGCCCCTCACTCCTTGGTCCGTCCTGGTCTTCGGTCGGTCCAACGGCTGTTGAGGTATGCGCGGGGCCGGGATCTGCCGATGTAGAACATCAACCTATCCTCGCGTATCCTCCCTATAAGCTGTTTGCGTGTCAAGGGGGACTCCTGAGCATCGCGACTCAGGAGCCTAACTGGTCACGTAGCCCCTCACTCCTTGGTCCGTCCTGGTCTCTGGTTGGCCCATCGGCGGTTGAGGTATGTGCGGGGCCGGGCTCTGCCGACGCAGAACACAAAGCCAATAGGAAGAAAATCGCAAATCTCGAAGTAAATATTACAAGATATATTGTTCTCACAATATCAAATGAAAGTTTAACGCCTCCACGAGGCCTGATGCATATTGCAGGAATGAAACAGGAAAGCAGCCGCAGGTCACCCCTGGACACCGCCATCGCGTGCAGAAGGTGCTCCTCCCTTGAAAGAGTCGCCTTCACCTGCACCGCCAGCCGCAGGATCGGCGGCATCGCCGGTCGAGGGCGCGAGGACGAAGCCGCGGAACTTCTTCAGCAGGGCTTCCACCTGACCTTTCACGGCTGCGGCGGCGGCCGCACAATGTTCATCAGCTACAGGCTCCAGCAGCTCGTCGAGACGAGCATTGGGGTCGCAAAGGTACAGATGGCTGAACACATGCGTCAGCGCAGCCGAAGAAAGGACGCGAGCCTCTGCCTTAGCCGTGGGACCGATGCCCTCTACGACTTCCTCAAGCGCCTTCACTGAGTGGGGAAGCAGCTGAGCAGGGCCATTCTCGTCGGTGGTCAGCGGCTTCTCCAGGCCCTTCTCGTACAGTGACTTCAGTGCCACGCTGGACCTCTTCTCGAGAACCGAGAAGGCCACGCGGTCTTCGGCTAGGACCTTCACCTTGGCATCGAGCTCGGCCTCCCTCGCCTTCGCCTTCTACTCCAGCTTCTCCAGCAGGCTGCGCCCTGCAGCCTGCGCCTTCGACAGCTCCCCCAGCTCGGCATCGTGGCCCTTGATGGCGTCCTCCTGAGCCTTCATCTCCTCCTCCTTCGCTTCACGGTCACGTGCTTCTCTGGCGCACTCGTCGCGCAGGCTCTTCAGCTCACCCTCCAGCTCTCGGCAGCGGTCACGGGCGGCCTCAGTGTCCTTCAGCGCCGCCTCGCGATCGGCCGCAGCTCTAGCGGCGGCCTGCTTCTCCTTCTCGGAGGCCGCCGCGGCCTGGCTCAGCGACGCTCGAACTGCCGAGTCGGAGTGAAGCCAGCCTGAGGCCAGCTCCAGGCGCCCGGCCACTAGGTGCGAGTCCGCGCCTAGGAGGTCTTCCCGCAGCTTGGCCATCCCCGAGAAGACACGCTCCAACGCTGTGGAGGAAGCAGACGAATTTGGGGCCAGAGGCGCAGCAGGAGGAGGAAGCGACGTCGTTACCAGAGCCTGGAAGATCGAATTCTCCGGAGCCCTTGGGACCTCATCAGCCGAGTTGGGTGTCGGCACTTCCGGATCCAGCGGGGCCAGGGGGGCTGACCCCTCCTGACGATGCTCCTCTTGGCCTCGCGAGGACGACCGGGCTGGGGAGGTGCGTGTGTTGTCACCTCTCTTCTCCGCAGAGGGGGGACGGCCGCGGCACCCTCCCTCCTCTTCTTCGCAGAAGACACCGACCTGATCAACCAAGGGCGAATGTCAGAAAATAGCAAGTACAAGCAGGAACAAGATGAAGCTCGAAGCACTTACTGATCCACCGCGACATAGTCCACCTTCCGCTTGGGGAGCCTGAAACCCAAAAGCGTCGGGGCCTGAGGAGTGGGCACACTGACTCCGGGGGCAGAAGGCGGCGCAGCAGAAGGGCCGGAGCCGGCCCCAGGCAGTGTGAAGATGGAGGCAGCATCTCGAGAGACCAGCGACGAACTACCCCTTGTCGGGATGAGGGGCAGCTCCCTCTCCTCCTGACGGGTGTCGACCTCGGCGTCGTCTGGCAGGGCGCGGAGGATGTCGGCCTTGCTCAAGGGGGAGTTCTCCCCCATCTCCTCGGGGGTCTCCTCCGAGTCCTCCTCCCCCTCTTCCTCCCCGCGGGACTCGTCAGAAGAGGCTTCCACCGGCTTTGGCGTTGCAGAGGCCCCAGCGAGCGCCGGCGGCACCAGCCCGCGCGCATCAAAGGTCGGTCTGGAGGCAACGAATTTCTCCCAGTCCTTGCGGTGGAACAAAGGAACAAAGGCGCTCGGTGGGTACTCTTGGTTATCCCCAACCAAGAGGCGCAGAACTGCAGTCAGCTCGTCATCAGGCAGGGCCACCGGGCTCAGACGAATCTTGTCTTCTTCATCTCCAAGCTTCCACAAAGGGCGCGCGCGCTTGAAGTGGAGCACGCGGAGCGTCAGGAATTCCCTTAGGAGCATGGCCCCCGTCACCTTGGCCGCCCTCGCATTGCCCAGCTTCGAATCAGTCTTCATCTACTCCAACACCGATGACGCCCGCTCGTCGGTGAGCTCTACACGAGACCACCCCTTGTCAGACTGGGGCGCCTCTGTTGGCAGTTCCAAGCGTGGATGGACGCACTTGGCACTCATCATGACCCATTTGGCCCTGATGTTGTCAACCCTCTTCCCGGTGTTCGAGATCGAGTTGGCTTGGCCGGCCGCAATGAAGTCGGCGCACCCATAGATATGGACGCCGGTGACGCGGAGGAAGAAGAAGTGGTGTAGCAGTGCCACGGACGGCATCATGCCCAGGTACGCCTCGCAATAGTAGGCGAAGATAGACAAGAGAAGAATGGAGTTGGGATGGAGATGCAGCGTCTACAGCCCGAAGTGGTCGAGGACCTCAAAAAAGAAATCAGAAAAGGGGGGAACCAACCCGGCGGCGATGCTGCTCGTGAAGAAAGGGAAGAAGGTGCTTCCCTCAGGCTCCAGCGAGTCGGAGGCAAGCCGGAGCTCTGTCTTCCCCCTCTCGTTGCTTTCCCCCGCCGTCAGCAGGCGCATGGCGGCTAGGTTCTTCTCCATGACGTTGGGCGCATCAAGGGCTGGCTCGAACCAAGCCGGCGTCGAGGAGGACTTGACCTTGCGCGGCGCCATAGGACGCAGATGCGGAGCGAGGTTGGAGCGAATCTGGAGGTTCTGGCGGCAAGGAGCGAGAAAGGGGATCTAGAGCAAGGCGAGGAAGAAGCAATGAAGGCACGCACTCTCTGCGCCAGCCTTTTTGTCAAGACGGGCAGTTGCCGAGGCAGCGTGGGGAGGTGGAGACGCCCACGTCCAATCAACCGCCACGTGTCGACCGAGGCCACAGGCTTTTGGGGCCCGCGGCGCTCCGCCCTTGACCTTTGGCTTCGCCTCGAAGCCAAGCCCGAGCACGCCTTGGGCCCGGGGGCTACTATCAGCGTTCTGGGAACGGGGGTCCCCAGACTTGCCTGCCTGCAGCCCACGGCGTGGCTCTGCTAGCAGGCCTGTATGGCCGATCTTCATTAACAAGGTATTCAAGACCCTCGTGAGGGGCCAAGCCTCGCGAGGTGGACGACACAAGACCTCCTCAGGAGCGGCCCCGCTAGGCAGGCTCACGAGGGGCGGAGAGATCAAGGCAAGGCAAACCTCACGAGGCTCTCGTGACGTGAGCCATGACGATCGACACCAGGCGGGCGCCAGCGCACGCAGCGTCCTTGTTTCCTCTTTGGTGCTAAGGAGGCAGGCGCAGGCGCAGAGTACCGAGGCATCAAGCAAAGGTTTCCATATCAGTGCAACGAGACCAGGACCCGAAGGACGGCAAGACGGAGGTCACCATGGAGCCCAAGGCGGCGTCACCACCAGAGCCTTTTTGCAGGTGAAGACTACTTTTGTCAGGATAGGCTGTACTAGGTGTCCCCTTTCAAATTGGCCGTTGTTGGCTCCCTTCCCGCTCAATATTTGGGGAGAGGACCAGGACCTATATAAGTAGAACTAGCCACTGCAGTAGAGGGGAAGCAAACCTGATCTAGAGCCAGCCCTTAGCCACACACCAAGCACAAGAACACCTCAACCTCAGGAGACTATTCTTCCACTTGTACTGTTCTTCATCAGCCCAAGAGGCAATCCACCACCACCACCACACTGGAGTAGGGTATTACACCACAACGGTGGCCCGAACCAGTATAATTCTTGTGTCTTTGTGTTGCGAGTTTGTCGATTTCATTCGCAAGATCTTAGTGAGCTAGGGCGTGGATCGGTAGGGAGGAAATCTTCGCATGCACCCTAGTGTTCGAACCTTAAGGGTTTTGCCGGAACCCGTGATCCGACAACCACTATTCCCTCGCTAGCCGCTCCAGCACCGAGAGCCTTCTCCCCTGTAAATCAAGCCCCCCAAAACCCCCACCTTCCAAGCTCCACCATGGCCGAACGCGAACCGCGCAGCATCCATATGAGCCGCGATTGGAGCAATCTCCCCGGTGACATCCTCGACCTTTGTTATTCGTGTATGGATATGTTGAGCACCCTGCAGCTGGCTGCATGCTCGAGGGACATGCACACAGCCATCGTCGAAGCGAGGCCTAAGCTTTTCAAGACACCCTGCTTGCTGCTATCTGGTCTTGTGAGATTTGCTCACCATGATACGGAGGCGTACATGATGCCCCTCGACTTCAATCCGATCTCCATTAGCCGAAACTTCTTTGCAGGTATGTAGTGGGTCGCCGTACATCATTTCCCTCAACTTCGATCTGATCACCATCGCCCAAAACTTCTTGGCAGGTATGTACTGGGTCGGCATGAACTCCCACTTGATGGTCGCCTATCTTTACGCCGGTGCCTTCTTTAGCAGGAGACAACTCAGCTCGTAGTGGATCATCATAAAAGCTGGTACACATGTTTGTGATGCTATTGAACACAATGGCATCATCTACGTGATCGACAAAGCCGATGGCACCACATATTGCTGGGACGGCGCGTGTAAGTTGTTTCCGTATGATGTTAATGATGACGCCATGACACTGTTTGAACTTTTTGTGATGATTGGCATATCCCTGTTTGAGCAGAATTTGAGTAGAACTATGGCAATGTATTAGAGACGCCATAATCAGCTATATTTGGAATGAGTTAATTCATGCGATTGTGACCATGTCATTACAGCCAATCTGTACCCCTGAATAATCAAACGGTTAGGAAGATATGCATATTCTCCTTATTTTAGAGTTAATCTATATACTACTAAATATGAGTGTGTATCAATGGCCATGTTAGTTTCCTCATTTTCATGATGTAGAAACATGCATCACACTATTGGTTTCATCTAACCATACATTAGGGAAGTAAATCTGCATATGGAGAACTCTATATTTGGAAGTAGTGAAATCATGTAATGCTTACCATGTGTACATACCTATATTCGCCCTTCAGCAATCAATGGCTAGAATAATATGCTCACAAAATTTTTGCCCACGGAACATGAGTATATAACAATGCATGGTCTGTTAGTTTCCTTGAAGAATTTGTTTGTGAGGACAGAACATGATTACATAACATGCATGACATGGTAGTTTCCTTGAAGAATCGATTGTGAGATAACATGAGTATAACCATGCATGTCACTTCTATATTTTCGAACCAAGTATACATTTCCCTATATTTTCCTCCCAGCTCCAATAGGGACATATCAATGTTGTTTCTTGCATTATCCTACTCATACTCTGAACAATGTTGATCTTACATTAACAATGCTTGTCCTTTTTGATATGATGCAGTGTCCCTACAGTTACTGCCCTTTGTAATCACACCACCTTTGCCAAAAACAGGGAAGCACAACTGGTTCCTCGCTCGATCAGACGACGGCAAAAGACTGATGATCATTCGGACACATGAGCCAGAAAAGTTATATTGCAAAAACCCCACTGTATACCAGCACCGTGAAATACGTGAGTATCTATATAGTGGCGGTTACGTCTATGAGCAGGATACCAACTTGTTGGGGCCTTCAGGATTTTTGAGTTGGAGGCGGGTAAACAGCCTTGGTTCAGACTCTCTGTTTCTCGAACTCAATTATCTGATTAACCAGGAGATCATCATTGGCAAGGACCTTGATGGCAGAGAGGCTCTGTTTGCTATGGAAAAATGTGTCTACACGGCGAGCCCTAGGAGTTCGGGAGCAAACTCCCCTGATTGTCAATGATACAGCCTGCAGCCAAAAGAAGGTGAGAATGACAAAGGCATCTCGATTAACTTTGATCCTTGGATGTGTCAAGTTCGACAGGCAGTGATGTGGTTCAAGCCTTCAGGTTGATAGGTAATTGGGCTGTTGTGTCGAAAGGGTGGAGTACTGGTGTCTCCGGATCACTGGTGGCTGAAGTGGGGCTGCAAATTATGATGGTGTTGGATCATCCCTCTTCAAATGACTTGTTGTCTTTGTTGCTTGTTCTGGATGGGTAGTTCTCTCTTTTGTTATGCATATTCCTTGTCATTTGGTCATCCTCGTCTATGTCACTCTTACTATGTAATAGTTGCCTCTATTTAGAATGTCATTCTCGTCTGGATCACGAGAGTCTAAGTGCTGCAGATGGGTGCGTTTTGGCGGTGTAGCAAGACTTCTTATGAACTGTCATGTCTTGCTATTTATGTCAGTAGTAGTCACTAGTCAATGTTTGAATGTTGTATATATCGTTGTTTCAAACTGTTTATTGTCTCGAACTGCTGGTGGGCTAAATGAGGGCATCACCATTCTCTAGTGTTTAGAGTATATCTCCTTTTTTCAAGTTACTAGCAAGATGCCCGTGCGTTGCACGGAACATCAAGATCTTGTGGGAGAAAAGGATGAACGAGGGAAAGCCTTATCTGCAAATGTGGAGAGGAGTGCGGGTAAATTGTCATAGATTCCTTCCTATCCGTTAGATATAGATCGGACGACCTATATTGCAGGATGGCACGCACACCACCATCACCAACTCTTCTTTTTATAAAAGTAGATAGATAATTTGAGCTCAGTGTCTTTTCGATGATGTACACTTGTTTGGGCCATTGAGGTGTCGTTGAATATGGGTCGAGTAGTAACGCAATGCCAAATAGGTCAATTATGACTCTCGGGCCGGGCTCTCAAAAGATCCTCAAAAAAAGGCCGGGCTCTCAAAAAATGAAAGAATTGGGACTCTTGCGCACCGACATGTGGGCGCCACTGGTGTTTTCGTGCGCTTGCACACCGAGAGCATATTGGCGCGTGTTCGAAATTCATGCTACCTTTTCATCCCCAATCTCCCGCCCCCCCCCCAGCTTTGGAATCTCGATTCCTACTCCAGTTCCCCCAAATCCCCCTCCTATACTCCCTGTACTCAAGCGCACTGTCATGTCGCCGGTCAACGCGGATCTCGGAGCCGGAGATCCTGAGGTCCGTCCTGCCTTCGGGCGCTGCGTGCTGTCGCTCAACAGTGGCATGGCGGCGCTTGATGACAAGTTTGCCAGCAAAGTGCTGATGGTAACTGATGAGGACATGACTACCTTGGATACGACCAAAAATATTGCATACATGCATATTTGTGAGGTGATTTCTAGTGCAAACTATTCAATAATCTATTTATGTTATCCAGAACGTGAGAGACTTGGACTCTATCTTCTCTTGGTCCAAAAGTGACATGAGAGGACTTTTTGAACAGCACCTAAACTTCTCTTTTCCCCTTATCTTCACATGTGGATTGTACAAATGTCCCATACACATGCAATTAGACAAAACACAAAAGTGTGTGAAGTATTTTTGTTCTGGATAACATAAATAGATTATTGAATAGTTTGCACTAGAAATCACCTGACAAATATGCATGTATGCAATATTTTTGGTCGTATCCAAGGTAGTCATGTTCTCATCAGTAACCATCAACGGCAACCGGCCTCACGTCTTGCCGGACGACCTTGTCAAAGCTCTTGGCATTGCGCACAGCATCCAAATAAGTGACTTGCTCGTCAAAGTCTGTTCGCCACCGGCTGATTTCTTCGTCAGGTTCCGGACAACCTTCGACTGCAGTCATGTGTTTGAATCTTCCCGGCGTTTGTTCTGTGATGGCGCACTGGTGAGCTTTGATCGGTGGCATCCAGGATGGGACTCGGGGCCCTCTGAGCTTGAGTTTTTAACAAAGCTTACCTTCCACGGCATGCCTCGACGTGCTTGGAACAGCGAGTCCATGAACGAGCTTATCAACGACCTTGGAGGTGAGCTCGTAAGTATGTTTGTTCCTCCAGACAGCTGGGCTCTAACGGTTATGGCATGGATGAAGAAGTCGTCCACCATAGCGAAGGTGATTGGTGTTGAGATATCGGTGCAGGAACCGGGGTTGTACTATTCACCGCCACCAAGGATGCCGCGGACCACGTTAGGGATGTACCTGTATCGAGTGTTCGTGCATGTCGAAGAAGTGGTCAATCCATCAATCGAAATCCTGCCGCCGCCGCTGGTGCCCAGGTCTGTCGTCGATGTCCATTACAGGAGTAAACGTCAAACTTTCCCCGTGTTGCTCGGAACGATGGATGGCACAGGGCCTACTCCATCGCGCGGCGGAGGCCACTGCTTCTTTGGGAGAAGAGGCATGGCTGGCTGCCTGGATGTGCTCTAATTTGAGGTAACAACTGAATCTTGTCAGATACAAGTTAAATCCGAGCTATGGGTGTGAAGCACTGATGTGCCAGTACATTTGATTGTGACATGTTCTATTTTTTACCTGAACTTTTTTTAGAAAGGGTTGTACGTCAACTTAATGTTCTAGCAGAACTTATATTGTGTTGTCTGTCTGTCTTCTTTGCACAACATTCAAGATATTTCCCTGTCATTGATAAAGATGATGAATCGTTATGTATGAGTTCGTTGGTTTCAACATAGCCCTACCCATAGCGGTCCACTGCTTCCACCCTGATTGTGCCGCCTGCGTGAAATTTTTGTATGCAAGTTTAGTGTGCTATGATGTTCTATATGATTGTGTCAACTATATAAGTTTTTACTGAGCATCATCCATGCATATGGCTAAAAGATGTATTTACGAGCATCGACCGATGGGTCTCTCTCTCCCCCTCTCTTCACACACACACACACACACACACAAACACACACACGTGCGCGCACACATGCACAAGTGTGACCCGTTGAATTATTTCTGCGCTCGTGACAGCTTTTAATTAGGTTCCACTCTACTCTAACTTTTTCTTAAGTTATTAGTTGAGCTCAGTGACTTGAAAAAGTTGTACAGAAGCCTTGTTTGGGCCTTTCCGGCGTCGCTGAATGTGGGATGAGTAGCCATGTAAAACTGTAGTATACTACACATGCCTTTTTTTCAACATCAGCAATGCAACTGGGCCGACAGTTGTACACAATATCCTGGTCAACTTGTTATTCTCCGCCCCACTGGGCTGCAAATGTTTCCTACGAGGGATGCATTAGGCTTAACAAGAAAATGGGCTTTAAGAAATAATAAATGGGATGTAATTATAAAAATATGGCAGTAACTATAAAAAATGCACCAAACACGTAATTAGTTTAAAAAATATATTATTTTTGGAATTTGAAAATTTTAATTTCATTACTTGTTGCGCGCACAATATTTCGTTGAATTTTTACGTAATACAAATTTATTTTGAAATTATATTTAATCTGACTAGAAATTTCGGGATAAAAATATTTCGGATCACATCAAAATGTGGGAAATTTTATTGAATTCTGTTTTGAGCGGTTGGTTGAAATTATTAATTTTTGTCCTAGCTAGAAAATGGGATGTACTTTTAACAAACTGTAAATGGGCTGTAGTAAATTCCATTAGAATTCAAAAATGGGTTGTACATTCATAAATCGCAAATGGACTATATGTTCTCTGCCACACACTTGTGGGACTACTAAGTTGACGCGTCCCCTAAAAAAACAAAAACTAAGTTGACGCGTATGCAAGGCTTTGTCAACTTATAGTCAACACACGGTTCTAGCAGTAGTGGTCGTTGGATGTCCATCCAATGGATGTCGTGCTTCTTCTTCAGTCTCGGATATTCTTGCTTCAGCCGCCCAAAAAATGATTCCTCCCCCTGACATCTGGGGCGCACAATTTCGGAGGCTGACCTGTGGGCCTACTAAGTTGACGCGTACCAAGGGCTTTGTCAACTTAGTCAATATAAATGATTCTAGCTGCAGTGACCGTACGATGTCCATCCAACGGCTGTCGTGCTTCTTCAACCTCTAGTCTTCTTACTCCAACCGCCCAAACCAGTGCTAGTCGTGTCGCGTGCTCCCGCCTCCCGTGGCCGGCTGTGATGCCGCGGAGGCCTCACCGCCCCCTACTACTTCCACCGTCGGCCAGGCCATCCCTCTACTCGCCCACACCCCCTGTTATTCTACGTCGACGGCAGCCTCACACCGCAGCCGAACCAGTGAACCCTCGTACTCCTCTCCGCGTGGGCTTCCACTGCCGCGTCTTCCCCGGCTCCGCGTCGTCCCTTTCCTAGGCCTCGCCGTCGTCCACCGCCCTGGTGCTCTCGGTGCGGCGTGGTCAACGTGGTCAAGGAACGACTTCCATCGGAAGAGTACTGTACGTGGAGAGGCTGACAGTTGTGTCCACGGCCGCAGCAAAGAATTGCCTCCTTATTACGCGCAAAGTAATGATTCCTCCACCTGACAACAAGGACCCACCGGACGGGCCACCGTATTTCGCGAAAAAAACATTTCCCCCTTACAGCTGGGACCCACCAACTACATCTTTGCACGCAAGGAAGTGCGTCCATATTATGGGCAAAAAATTGATTCACCCCCTGACTGTTGGGACCCACCAGCTACATCTTCGCAGGTAAGGAAGTGCCTGACAGTTGGGACCCACCTGGTCAAAGCGTACGTAGTGTTGTCATTCTGGTCGAGAACGTGTATGTACATACTGGTCGATCGGCCTGTCTGCAGGTTGCAGCGATGAACCGTGGCCGTGTAAGGAAGGGCATGTGTCGTAGTATAGGCATGCACGTGTCGTAGTAGAGGCGCGCACGTAGCATGTACACGTACATACAGCCAGGGTGGAAGAAAGTAAATACGGCCACGTACGTACATACGGGCGGGGTCTCGAACGCCTACTCGTGCATACGTACGGCCAGGGCTCGTGTACATGGCTGGGTCGAAACGGAGAAACTGCGTCATCGTGTTCATCAGGAGCCAACCGGTTTGGACGGACAGCCAATCGAAACGAGGCCTGGCGTACCGCAGAACAAAGGAAACGACCTTGTGTTCGACCGGCCACGGTCGAAACGGGATCCTGTTCATCGGGAGGGGTCTGGCGTACCGTAAAACGGAGGAAACGGACTTCTCTTGAACCTCCTACGGTCAAAACGGGGTCCTGTTGATCCGGAGGGGTGTGGCGTACCGCAAAGTGGAGGAAACGGACTTGTGTTGGAGCACTACGGTCGAAGCGGGGGTCATGTTCATTGGGAGGGGTGTGGCGTACCGCAAAACGGGACTCCACGGGATATTGTTCATCTCCACCGTCGAACTCCTCCAGCCTCCATGGGCTACTGTTCATCTCCACCGTCGACCTCCTCCAGCCTCCACGGGCTACTGTTCATCCACCGTCGATCTCCTCCAGCCTCCACCTGCGACTATTCATCCACGGGCTCCTGTTCATCCAGCCTCCACCGCTCCTCCATCGGCTACTGTTCAACTAGCCCTCTCCACGGGATCCTGTTCAACCACCCCTCCATGGGCTACCGTTCATCTAGCCCTCCACCGGCTACTGTTCAACCAGCCCTCCACGGGGTCGTCCTGTTCATCCAACCCTCCACGGGGGCCTATTCATCCACCCCCAACCGGCTCGATCGGGGTACTGTTCATCCAGCGGCAACACCACGGGTCCTGTTCATCCAACCCCCCCCCCCCACCGGAAACTGTTCATCCAAACCCCCCAACAAAGCTCACTGTTCATTAAGGAAAGGACGCAGCAGGGTTCGATCGGCTTCAGTTTGCAGCAGTAGCAAAGAAATCACTCGGGTTTAGTTAACAGCAAGGGATCGATCGCTCGGGTTCACTAACGTAGCTAGTGCAATCGCTCGGGTTCAGTTAGAGCCCAACGCCTCGCTCGGGTTCAGTTAGAGCGCAACGCTTCGCACACACGCGCGTACGTGTATGAGAGAAACGTGCATACCTCCGTGCATCGCTCGGCCCCGACCACCCACCATAACCGGGAACTTCCCAATATTTTCCTCGCCCTCGCTTCTACCACGGGTTTTTCCGTCATGGACAGCCCAAAGAATGTCATGCAGCTGCGTCTCCTTCCCGCCCAGGACGAAAAGCCCATTTTCTGTCATGATTTTTTGTCATAGAAGTAGCAGCCCACCACATCTATGATGATACCGGGTTTTGTCACAATTATCGTCATAGAAGTTTCATAAGCATGACAGAAAAAAATTGTCACGGATGTGTCTTTTTTTGTAGTGACGTATGGTGAACCGTTATGTAACGAAGTTGGAGCATGAGATATTTTTTGATTGTCTTCCTTATGAGTGGCGGTCGGGGACGAGCGATGGTATTTTCCTAACAATCTATCCCCCTAGGAGCATGCGCATAGTGCTTTGTTTCGATGACTAATAGATTTTTGCAATAAGTATGTGAGTTCTTTATGACTAATGTTGAGTTCATGGATTATACACACTCTCACGCTTCCACCTTTGCTAGCCTCTCTTGTGCCACGCAACTTTCGCCGGTACCATAAACCCACCATATACCTTCCTCAAAACAGCCACCATACCTACCTATTATGGCATTTCCATATCCATTCCGAGATATATTGCCATGCAACTTTCCACTGTTCCGTTTATTATGACACGTTCCATCATTGTCACATTGATTTGCATGATCATGTAGTTGACATCGTATTTGTGGCAAAGCCACCTTTCATCATTTTTTATACATGTCGCTCTTGATTCATTGCACATCCCAGTACACTGCCGGAGGCATTCACATAGAGTCATATTTTGTTCTAGTATCGAGTTGTAATTTTTTAGTTGTAAGTAAATAAAGTGTGATGATCTTCATTATTAGAGCATTGTCCCATGTGAGGAAATAAGTAAATAAAAAGAAAAGGAGAGAAGAGAAGGGCAAAAAAAAGAAGGCCCCCAAAAAATGAGAGAAAAAGAGAGAAGGGGCAATGTTACTATCCTTTTACCACACTTGTGCTTCAAAGTATGTCGGTGTGGAACAACACCTATGGGATCACAAGAATCCCTACTACGGTTGCCGGGGCGCAGGGTTGCGAGAATAGCGGGATTAGTAACCAACACAAGGATCGTTTACCCAGGTTCGGGCCGCGAGTATGCGTAAAACCCTAGTCCTGCTTTGGTGGGTGTATTTGAAAGAGTTCTTGAGCTCTCGAACTAGCAATGGTGGGGTGCGCGGTTCCAAAGAGCCGAATCCTTCTCCAGTATGCCATGGGCCTCCTTTTATAGTTGAAAGGGGCTGCCACAGTGGCATACAGGAGGTGGAAAGGCGTACAGTATTGCGAGCTTATCGCTCGTATTACAGGACTGTCGGATGTGGGGTTCCGGCAAAACCCTTAAGGTTCAAACTCTCGGGTGCGCGCGAAGTCTTTCCCTCCTACCGATCCACGCCCTAGCTCACTAAGATCTCGCGGACGAACTCGACGAACTCGCAACACAGAAAGACACGAGATTTATACTGGTTCGGGCCACCGTTGTGGTATAATACCCTACTCCAGTGTGGTGGTGGTGGATTGCCTCTTGGGCTGATGATGAACAGTACAAGGGGAAGAACAGCCTCCTGAGGTTGAGGTGTTCTTGTGGCTAGGGTAGGCTCTCGATCAGATCAGACCAAGCTGAGATGCCCCTACTGTGGTGGCTAGTTCTACTTATATAGGCCCTGGTCCTCTCCCCAAATATTGAGCGGGAAGGGAGCCAACAACGGTGGGCAAATTTGAAGGGGGACAGCTAGTACAAGCTATCCTGACAAAAGTGGTCTTCGCCTGCGAAAGGCTCTGGTGGTGACGCCGTCTTGGGCTCCACGATGACCTCCATCTTGCCGTCCTTCTGGTCTTGGTCTCGTTGCACCGATATGGCAACCTTTGCCTAATGCCTCGGTACTCCTCGCCTGCGCTTGCCTCCTTAGCACCAAATAGGATACAAGGACGCTGCGCGTGCTGGTGCCCGCCTGGTCTCGATCGTCATGGCTCGCGTCACGAAAGCCTCGTGAAGTTTGCCCCGCCTTGATATCTCTGCTCCTCGTCAGCCTACCTGACTAGGCCACTCCTGAGGAGGTCTTGCGTCGTCCGCCTAGCGAGGCTTGGCCCCTCACGAGGGTCTTGGATTCCTTGTTGATGAAGATGGGCCTTGCGACCCCCTGACTTAGCCACGCCGTGGGCCGCAGGCAGGCAAGTCTGGGGACCCCCATTCCCAAAACGCCGACAAGGACAGGACACATTTAATGCGCCATTGAGGTGTCCCCTAGCTTTATCGGGGATGGGGGCGAGGCCTGTCCCGTTCGTCACCGCTCCTCCTCGCTTCGACACGCGCCCTAGCCAGCGAAGCGTGCGGCGCCATGTAGGCAGGCAGGCAGCTGAGGTGGCGCGATGGTGGAGCCTCCACGAAGATATGCATGCCGCCACGCAGGCGCTTGATGAGTTGGCCTGGGAGCTGCATGTTGCCACGCAGGTGCCTGCTCAGCTGGTTGAGCTGGCAGCTGCATGTGAACGGCGGCGGAGACTTGGTTGGTGCGGGCCTGGCAGTGGCCCTGCTGGCGTCCTCGATGAGGGCCTTGCCGGGTGGCCCGACAAGGGTTCTGCCGCGGCGCGCTGTCGTCCCCGGCAAGGATCTTGCCGGGGGTCTGGTGGCCTTCCTTGGCAAGGATCTTGCCGAGGATCGTCGTCTTCTAATCCTCATCTGGTCTTTAGTGTTCCTTGTCTTCACAAAGATCTGCATGCCACCACAGAGGTGCCTCCCGAGCCCTGGCCCAACGTGGTCGATGGTGTTGGGGATGTGGGCTCAAGGGTGGCTCACTCTATTGGTGTTTGGGCGCGCTGCCTTGGCAAGGGTCTTGCCGGGGCCGCTGAGGCCGTCCCCGGCAAGGGTCTTGCCGGGGGAAGCTGCTCCGCCCCTCTGCTTCTTTGTGTCCTTGGCCTTGGCATTGCTTTGGCTGTCTTGGGCTTCGGTTTTCCCTCGGTCACCTCCCCTGTTCTGCTTGGTGTGACCATGGGCGCGGCTCCGACTGCCCGTGCACAGGTAAAGGGGTACAAAGGTGCGCCCCTTCTTTTGTACACCGACAGGAGCCCCCGGGCCTGGGCCACACATAAGTACGACATGTTGTTGGGCCAGGCCCAAAACGGTGCACAGGCAGGCGGGGCGGTTTTTACCATGGTAAAACTTTTCGTGCGGTGCGCTTCCCACGACCCGCGTTGCATGCGTGACGTGGAGGGGTGCGCGTGACGTGGGCGGCATGCGTGGGGCGATTTTTGCATGCATGCGTCACATCATGGTAAAGAGGCGGCTCGTGCCTTCCCCATAAAAAGAGGGAGACGTGGAGGCGTGGCTCATTTACTACGGGGGGCCGGGTTGCGGTCTTCAAGGCGTCCACACCCCACAATCACGGGGTGGGGAGAGGTCGCTTCACCCATCCCCTCGATTCTGCACATTCGCCACGCGTCCTCCATGCGCTTGGGGGGCAAGCGGCAGAGGCGGGAAACCGGGCCGTCGCTGATTGGGGCAGCGAGTCGGTGTCGATTCCCTGCGCCTCTGGTGGCTGGATTGGCCGAGCGGGGCGACCGAGCCCCGACCCCGCCCCTTTATAAGGAGGGGGAAGGGGGATGGCATCCCGCACTCTTCTGTCATCTATCTCCTCCTGCTTCTACTTCTTCCTTTCACTCGCCATGGAGAAAGGGAATCCCGGTCCCTCGACGGTGGCGCCGAGGGTCGCCGCTCGACAGCGCGTTCCTCCTCCTCCTGAGCCCGCGGTGGTGGAGCCGGCCGCGAGGGGAAAGGGGAGGGGGCGAGGCTGGGGCAGAGGTCGTGGTGCTCGGGGAAGAGGAGGACGGGGCAGCACGCCGGCTTCGCCCCCGCCAATGATGCCTTTTCCAATGGAAGGCCATGTTGGAGACCAGCCCCGCGAGTTCTTCATCAGGCTGCGCTGGCCTCTATGTCGTCGTCTTCGTCTTCCCGCCCCGTTCGCTCAGGAGATGGAGCGTGACCCGCCCCAATCCCTCAGATTGCACATGAGGGGCTGTGGGAATGGGGGCACGCGGGTCGACATCGACTTCCCGGCTCCTCGGGTCATGTACCTTCGTCGTGGATGGAAGACGTTCACTCGCATCCACAGCCTGACGGCGGGGCTCGTCCTCTACTTCAAATTAATGGAGGATGGCCTGCTCCCCATCAAGGTCTTCGGAGACTTCGGGACTCGCCTGAAGTGCTGCGTGGAGAGCTCCTCCTACGAAGATTCTGACGATGGAAGCTCTTCCTCGAGCGAAAGTGATGAGGAGGACAGCGGGGCAGATGACGGGGACGAGTCCGACTAGGCGTCGGACGCCCCGCGCCTGGGCGGGTGCGGAAGGAGCAACATCTGCACCTGGCCGCTCCTCCGGCAGAGTTTTGCCGGGGAGGGGCCAGCTCCTTGAACTTCTCGGGGCCGTCTCCTTGGGCGGCTGGCGTCGGGGGGCTGCGGAAGAGGCGGCAAGGTCGTCAACTCGGAGTACGCGGGCACCGACGCCTTCATCGCGTATTACCGTTCCTGCCGCCTCGTCTTCCAGCTCCTTTCCCGGCACCGTCATCACCGGCCCATCCTTGGGCGGTCACCGAGGTGTTCTCTTGGTGCTTTCTGCTGCTCGTAGCTCGCCTAGGCGCCCCTTTTGCCCTTTCACCTCCTTGACCTGCCTCCTGAGGAGAGGGACAAGAAAAGGATTACGGGCATCTTATCTCTTTTTTAATCTATAAGCCTTCGGGCCTTGTTAAATTTAAAGCTTGTAATCCCCCTTGTTCATGTTTTTAATTTCGTATGAACTATACCTGTACGGGATGTTTTTAATGAAAAAGGGGTGTTTGCCGGGGGTTTTCGTTCGTGGATGGAACCCACGACAAGGAACGAATCCTTGTTACTATTTAAGATAAACGTTTTCCGCGCGACAATAGGCCTTGCCGTCCCCCCGCTTCGCTCGACTATTCTCGCACCCTTGGCGTAGGCAGGGATGAAGCGGGTTTAGGCTCCTCGTTCTATTTCCTTGCCGGCGCGACTACAACCAAATCTGGGCCCAGGAGATAATCCCCGGGTATAGAAAAGGGGAGCACGGTGGCCTAGAAATAAAACGAGGTTTCACATATCCTAGTTTCATAACGAAATGCATGACAGAGGATAAAAGACTTATCTGGATCTGCAGCCCCCGGCGGTCTCATCTCGCCGCGGTTGGATCCTTGTACTTGCAGCCCCCGGCAACTTTGGTTTGTCGGGGTTGGGACGCTGGTCCGTGCCCTTTCTTCCAAGTAGCTCAGCAGAAGTGCTCATGTGCCCTGCGAACCAAAAGAGGACAGAAAAGAAACAGAGAGACGCGCACTCGACCTCTAGGCTAGGGGTTAGTCGCCGGTAAGCACTATCAACCCTAACCAAGGAAGAGACTCGACCTATCATGCATGCTATAACTTAGGGCGCCAGCTCTTCATTTATTTATGCTCAGGGTCTGCGCCTAGCTTTGTACAAAGGGTTACATGCCTTGCCGGCAAAGCTTGTACAAAAGGTGGCTTGCCGGGAGGCCCGGCAAGCCGCGCCTTACGGGTAAAACTTGCGAAGATGCTCGATGTTCCAGGAGTTGCTCACTGGGACATCATCTTCGGTCTCCTGGCAGACTGCGCCGGGCCTGGTGACTCGTATTACCTGATAAGGGCCTTCCCACTTTGGCGTCAACTTGCTGGAATTCTTGGCCGACTGAACGCACCGAAGAACAAGGTCGCCTTCCTCAAAGCTTCGGGCATGAACCTTGCGGCTATGGTAGCGGCGAAAGGCTTGCTGGTAGCATGCTGCTCTCACAGCCGCCCGAAGACGATCTTCCTCAAGGAGCGTCGCGTCATCTTGCCGCGACTGCTCTTGCTCAAGCTCATCATAAGAGAGCACTCGAGGTGACCCGTATATGAGTTCCGTGGGGAGAACTACCTCCGCCCCACATACTAGGGGGAAGGGTGTCTGGCCGGTGGCTCGATTTGGCGTCGTTCTGATCGACCAAAGAACCACCGGCAATTCATCAATCTAGCGCCTTCCGCTCTTATGCAGCCTATCAAAGGTCTTCGTTCTCAGGCCTCGCAACACTTCAGCATTCGCCCTCTCTGCTTGGCCGTTGCTCCGGGTGTGTGCCACGGAAGCAAAACAGACCTTGGTGCCGAGGTCTTGAATGTACTGCATGAAGGTGTGGCTTGTGAACTGCGTGCCGTTGTCGGTGATGACTCTGTTTGGCACACCAAAACGGCAGACTAGTCCCTTGAAGAACTTGACGGCTGACTGTGCTGTCACCTTCCTTACTGGTTCTACCTCTGGCCACATTGTGAACTTGTTGATTGCAACATACAAGTATTCAAAGCCCCCGACAACACGGGGGAAAGGGCCCAGTATGTCGAGCCCCCAGACCGAGAATGGCCAGGAGAGAGGGATCGTTTGAAGGGCTTGAGCTGGTTGATGAAGCTTCTTTAAATGGAACTGACACGCTTCACACTTGGTTACTAGTGTCGTCGCATCCTGGAGGGCGGTGGGCCAGAAGAAACCTTGCCGGAACGCCTTTCCGGCAAGGGCCCTTGACCCTATGTGGGAGCCACATATGCCTCCATGTATCTCTGCCAACCGCTCCAGTCCTTCCTCCCGGGGGATGCACTTCAATTTCACGGTGTTCGGCCTTCTCCTATACAGGACGTCGTCGACGAACTGGTACGGGGCGGACCGGCGGGCTACTTTTTCCGCTTCTTCCTGCTCCTCAGGAAGCTCCCCTGTTTGAAGGAATCGGACAGTGTGCTGCGCCCATGCTAAGCCTGAGGCTCGTCGGCAAGGACCAAAGGCATTTCCTCAGCCATGGGCGAGGCTGTCTCCATGGCCAGGGCTTGACGCCCTGCCGGAGCCAGTTGCCCTTTGGCAGGCTCAGCGTCCGCGGCAGAACCCTTGCTGGCAGCCCCAGGGGGCTCGGTAGGAAAGTACTTGCCGGGACCTGACTTCCTCAGCTTGTTCTGCCCTGTTGATGGTTCGACGGATGGTTGAGTTAACCGGAGCAAGAAGGTACGTGGTTCCACAGGTAGCTTGAATGCAGCATGCTTCGACAGGTAATCGGCGACGTCGTTCTCTATTCGGGGGACGTGCTCTGCTTGGATACCGTTGAAGCGCTCCTCCAGTTTCCTCACCTCATCTACGTAAGCCTCCATCAATGGGCTCTGGTAATCATTGTTGACCTATCTGACAACAAGCTGCGAGTCACCCCTGACGATGAGCTTCTTAACCCCAAGGTCTGCCGCGATCCTGAGACCGGCAAGCAGCCCCTCGTACTCCGCAGTGTTGTTGGTGGACATCTCCCTAGGAAAGTGAATCTGGACCACATACTTGAGGTGCTCTCCGGTGGGTATGACAAGTAGCACACTGGCACCGGCGCCTTGCAGCGAGAAAGCCCCATCAAAGTACATGATCCAGTCGCGGTCTGCTTCTTTGCCGGGGAGAGCGGTCTCTGGATTTCTTCGTCGGGCGTTGAGGTCCATTCTGCAATGAACTCCGCCAGGACTCTGCTCTGGATTGTCGAGGTACTTCCAAACTTCAAACCAAAACTTGACAACTCCAAGGCCCATTCCACAATCCTTCCGGTTGCATATGGGTTACGCAGTATCCATTGCAATGGGAGGCGGGTGACGACAGTGATCTCGTGGGCTTGGAAGTAATGACGCAGCTTCCTCGAGGTCATAAGGAGGCCGAAGAGCAACTTTTGCACACCGGAGTACCTCGACCTAGCCCCCTGCAAGAGGGAGCTGACAAAGTAAACCGGGTGCTGCATCATCTTTTTCTTCTGCACCAGCTCAACTGGCTGTGCAGACACTGCCTCGGTGGCATCAGACTCTGTCGGGGGCCTTGCCTTGCTGGCATCAGGCCCTGCCGGGGGAATCTTTGGCTTGCCACCCGCAGGTTCTGCCGTCGCCACTGCTTCCTCGTCGACCTCCCTCTGCGCCACCAGTGCGGCGCTCACCACTTGATTCATCGCCGCTAGATACAGCAGCAACGGCTCTTGGGGTTTAGGCGCAACCAGTATTGGCGTGGAGGAAAGGTATTTCTTCAGATCCTGCAACGCTGCCTCGGCTTCTGGGGTCCACTCCATTGGGCCTGCCTTCTTCAAGATTTTGAAGAAAGGAAGGGCACGCTCAGCGGACTTGGAGATGAATCGGCTCACGGTGGCGACGCAGCCAGTGAGCCGACACACATCTTTGATCCGCTTGGGCGCCTCGATCTGCTCAATGGCTTTGATTTTGTCTGGGTTTGCCTCGATCCCGCGCTGTGACACAAAGAATCCTAGAAGCTTGCCAGACGGAA
Organism: Aegilops tauschii subsp. strangulata; assembly: GCF_002575655.3. Classification (NCBI taxonomy): domain Eukaryota; kingdom Viridiplantae; phylum Streptophyta; class Magnoliopsida; order Poales; family Poaceae; genus Aegilops; species Aegilops tauschii. The sequence goes on along the minus strand of NC_053037.3, from coordinate 315,475,889 downwards.
CGCCGAAGACACACTTCTCAGGGTTCAGCTTAAGGTTGATCTTGCGCAGGTTGGCAAATGTCTCTTCCAGATCTTGCACAATAGTTGGCCCGTCCTTGGTTTTGACTACTATGTCATCCATGTATGCATCCATATTTCTATGGAGCTAAGGTTCAAAACCAATTTGGACTGCTCTTGCAAATGTCGAGCCAGCACTCTTCAACCCGAAAGGCATCCGTAAAAAGCAATACGTACCACATGGGGTGATGAATGCTGTCTTCTCTTCATCCTCTCTTGTCATGATGATTTGGTGGTAGCCCGAGTAGGCATCGAGGAATGATAACAGATCACACCCGGCCGTGGAGTCAACAATCTGGTCGTTGCGCGGCAACGGGAACGGGTCCTTAGGACAAGCCTTATTGATATCTGTGTAATCAATACACAGCCTCCACTTCCCATTTGCCTTGCGCGACACTACCGGATTGGCCAACCACGTCGGGTGGAGCACTCCTCTCACCAAACCTGCCGCTTCCAACTTCCTGATCTCCTCTGTGATGAACTCGTGCCTCTCCAGAGCCTGCTTTCTGACCTTCTGCTTGACAGGCCGCGCATGAGGGCAGACAGCTAGGTGGTGCTCAATCACCTCCCTGGGAACACCGGGGATGTCGGATGCTTGCCACGCAAACACGTTGACATTCGCCCGCAGGAAGGTGACGAGCGCGCCTTCCTATTTGTTGTCGAGGTTGGAGCCTATGGTGAAGGCCCCTCCCGTGCCATCCTCCCTGGCGGACACCTTCTTGGTCTGCGGTGGCTCGGCTCTGGATTTCTTGCTCTTGCCGGTAGAGCTCTCTGGCACGTCCTCGATGGTAGCGCAGTACTCCGAAGAGGTGTGCTTGCCGGAGTGGGTGCGAGAGGTCTTGTCGGGCTTCTTCTGGGCCTTCAGCGGCAGGAGCAGGTGCCTTGACGGCAACTGCTGCAACTGCTTCCCGGTAGAGTTGGTCGGCGCAAATCAGTGCGTCCTTCTTGTCGGAGGGGACAGAGATGATGGTCAACGGCCCGGGCATCTTTAGCATGTTGTAGGCGTAGTGTGATGCCGCCATGAACTTGGCTAGTGCCGGGCGGCCGAGGTTCCCGTTGTAGGGCAAGGGGATCTCGGCCACGTCGAAGACGATCCTCTCCGTCCTGTAGTTCAACTCTCCTCCAAATGTCACAGACAGTGTGACCTTCCCCTTCGGATGGCTCCTCCCCGGATTGACCCCTTGAAACGTGCCCGTTTCTTCAAGGTCTCCATCGGGATTTGCAGCCTTTTGATCACGACGGGCGAGATCAAGTTCAGGCCGGCCCCGCCGTCAACCAACATCTTGTTCACCTTGAGGTTGCGTATCATTGGTGAGACCAACAATGACAAACACCCGACCGTGGTTGTGCGGTCAGGGTGGTCCTCGGTGTCAAAGATGAGGGGCGTGCTGGACCACTTCAGCGGCTTCTAAGTGTCGAACGACGGCTCCGCTGCTGTAATCTCACGCGCCCACTTCTTGAGATGGCGGTGAGAAGTATGCAGCGAGGCACCACCATCGACGCACATGGCCTCCGTAGCCTTCTGGAACTCTTGCTCACCGGACTCGTCGTCCTCGTCGTGATCATCGTCTTCTTGTTTCTTGTCACAGCCACGGGCGGGCCTCTCTTGCTGGTTGTCCTTGCCGGGGCGGCTTCCCTGGCCGCCGCGCTTCTTGCCAGATCCCTCGGCACCGTCTTGACCTTTCTCCTTGTCCCGCCTTTCATACTAGGCCTTTTGCTTTTCGGCAAGCAGCTCGACTTGTCGGCAGTTCTGGAGGTCGTGGCCCTTGGTGCGGTGGATCTTGCAGTACTGCTTGCCGGAGCCCCCTGACTTGTCGGCAGCTGCTAAGGCCCGGCAGGCGGCGCACCCGGCAATCTCCTTGCCGGGGCCGTCTGCCTTGACCTTCTTGGCAGCGCCGGTGTCGTCAGACCCCTCGACGGCAAGTACGGCTTTTCCCTTGCGTTTCCTGTTGCGACGCCGGCCCTTCTTCGTCGGGGTGGCAGCGTCTTCGTCGGTAGAGTCGGTTTCCGCACCGGCATTTTTGCCGGGGTATTTCCTTCCCTCTTCAGCCCGGGCGCATCTATCGGCTAGAACGTAGAGCTCAGCCACATCCTTAACCTTGGTCATCGCCAACTCTTCGAGCATCTTGCGGTTGCGCACGTTCTGATGGAACGCGCTGATCACAGCGGCGGGATGAACGTCGGGGATGTTGTACTGCACCCGGCTGAATCTCTGGATGTACTTGCGCAGGGTTTCCCCTTCCTTCTGGGGAATGATATGCAGATCACTAGCCTGGCCATTAGCTTGGTGGCCTCCTGTGAAGGCGCCAATGAACTCATGGCACAGATCCGACCAAGAAGAAATGGAATCCGCCGGAAAGTGCATCAACCAAGACATAACATTGGGCTTCAGTGCCAGCGGAAAATAATTGGCAAGCACCTTATCGTCGCGAGCTCCGGCCACCTGCATCACGATGGTGTAGATGTTAAGGAACTCGGACGGATGGGTCTTGCTAGTGTACTTCTCGCCGACGTCGGGCCTGAACATGCGGTGGACGGCCACTGGAACTGCCGCAGCTCACGGGTAAAGGCCGGGCAGCCCACCTCGTAAGGTAGGCCGCCGGAACCCCACGGTGCTGGGTGGTCCATAGCGGGTCCTGCCCATTTGTCCGACTGGTGGCGTGTATCGTGTCGGCGCTCAATAGTGGTCCGAGCATCTTCGTGAGCTCGTTCTCGAAGAACTTGGCGCTGGTCGCAGTCGGTCCGCGGGTGGGACGACGCTATAAAGATGTTATCACAAGCGTTGTCTCGATTGGCAGACGCCCACGGCGGCTGGCGAGGAGGAGGAGAGTGCACCGTGGCCGCAGCTCCCCGGTCCTCCCATCGCCAGCATGTGGTGGCTCGGTGGAGCGCCGACCCCAGGGCCCCGCCGGTCGCGGATCGTCTTTGTTGGCGACGGCGACGAGGCTCCGGATGGTGGCCCTCCACTCGTCGATCTTCTCTGCAGCAGGAGGGAAGTCGAGGAGCAGCTGCGCGCGCGCCAAAGCTTCTGCTGATGTGGGCGGCGGCGATAGCTGCGTGGATCGCGGCGCGCTTCGACTTCTAACCACGTTAGAAGGAGCTCCGTCACGGCCCAGCAGTTGCGCGCCATTTTCGCCAGCACTTCGGCGGGCATGCTGAACTCCTTCATCCCGTGGACGACGCACAGGGCTCTTCCCACGGCGGTGCCCAGGGTCACCGGCGTGGTGACGCTGCGCGTCGCGCACACCATGGGAAGAGCGCATAGTGGTCGCCGGCGTGGGCGTCTTGGAGGTCGCTGCGCCGCCTGGGGGTGGCACAACGACACTCCTGGAGGGCCCCGTGCCGCCTGCGGGGGGGGGGGCAGCTCCGTCTTTGGATCTGGCAACGTGCGGCCAGTCGTCTGCCGCGCGAACGACGCCGCTCGCCAGGCTCTGACTGCCAGGGCGATGCTGGTGCTCGCGGACCGCTGCCCGGGTCCTATCCGTGACCGGGTCACTGCTCGCGCGTACTGGCACGGACCGTTCGGCCCCCGACGAGCCGATCTCCGTGGCCATCTTCTTCTTGGGAGCCATGGCGATGAAGAACCGCTAGGCTAACTGATACGTCTCCAACGTATCTATAATTTATGAAGTATTCATGCTATTATATTATCCATCTTGGATGTTTATGGGCTTTATTATGCACTTTTATATTACTTTTGGGACTAACCTATTGACCCAGAGCCCAGTGCCAGTTTCTGTCTTTTCCTTGTTTCAGTGTTTCGCAGAAAAGGAATATCAAACGGAGTCCAAACGGAATGAAACCTTCGGGCGTTAACGGAAGCAATCCAGGGGACTTGGAGTGCACGTTAGGGAATCAACGAGGAAAGCACAAGGCAGGGGGGCGCCCACCCCCCTGGGCGCACCCACCACCCTCGTGGGCCCCTCGTGGCTCCCCTGACCGACTTCTTTCACCTATATATATCAATATACCCTAAAACCTTCGGGGAACAGAATAGATCGGGAGTTTCGCCGCAGCAAGCCTCTGTAGCCACCAAAAACCAATCGGGACCCAGTTCCGGCACCCTGCCGGAGGGGGGATCCCTCACCGGTGGCCATCTTCATCATCCCGGCGCTCTCCATGACGAGGAGGGAGTAGTTCGCCCTCGGGGCTGAGGGTAGGTACCAGTAGCCATGTGCTTGATCTCTCTCTCGTGTTCTTGAGGTGATACGATCTTGATGTATCGCGAGCTTTGCTATTATAGTTGGATCTTATGATGTTTCTCCCCCTGTACTCCCTTGTAATGGATTGAGTTTTCCCTTTGAAGTTATCTTGTCGGATTGAGTCTTTAAGGATTTGAGAACACTTGATGTATGTCTTGCCGTGCGTATCTGTGGTGACAATGGGATACCACGTGATTCACTTGATGTATGTTTTGGTGATCAACTTGCGGGTTCCGCCGATGAACCTATGCATAGGGGTTGGCACACGTTTTCGTCTTGACTCTCCGGTAGAAACTTTGGGGCACTCTTTGAAGTACTTTGTGTTGGTTTGCATAGATGAATCTGAGATTGTGTGATGCATATCGTATAATCATACCCACGGATACTTGAGGTGACAATGGAGTATCTAGGTGACATTAGGGTTTTGGTTGATTTGTGTCTTAAGGTGTTATTCTAGTACGAACTCTATAATAGATTGATCCGAAAGAATAACTTTGAGGTGGTTTCGTACCCTACCATAATCTCTTCGTTTGTTCTCCGCTATTAATTACTTTGGAGTGACTCTTTGTTGCATGTTGAGGGATAGTTATATGATCCAATTATGTTATTATAGTTGAGAGAACTTGCACTAGTGAAAGTATGAAACCTAGGCCTTGTTTCCTATCATTGCAATACCGTTTATGCTCACTTTTATCATTAGTTACCTTGCTGTTTTTGTATTCTCAGATTACAAAAACCTATATCTACCATCGATATTGCACTTGTATCATCATCTCTTCGCCGAACTAGTGCACCTATACAATTTACCATTGTATTGGGTGTGTTGGGGACACAAGAGACTATTTGTTATTTGGTTGCAGGGTTGCTTGAGAGAGACCATATTCATCCTACGCCTCCAACGGATTGATAAACCTTAGGTCATCCACTTGAGGGAAATTTGCTACTGTCCTACAAACCTCTGCACTTGGAGGCCCAACAACGTCTACAAGGAGAAGGTTGCTTAGTAGACATCAAGCTCTTTTCTGGCGCCGTTACCGGGGAGGTGAGTGCTTGAAGGTATATCTTTAGATCTTGCAATCGAATATTTTAGTTTCATGTTTTATCACTAGTTTAGTTTATAAAAGAAAGCTACAGAAAAAATGGAATTGAGTTTACCTTATACGCTTCATCTTTTTAATATCTTTCCTGAGTATGATGGGAAGGAAGATTGTGCCAAAGTCTTAGAAGAAGAATGCATTAAAAAATTTGGCACTAAATCTTTGAATGATGAGCATGATTGCAATGTTGTTAGTATGAACTCCTTGAATATCCATAGTACTAATGATGATTGCACTAGTTATGATGAAAATGTCTCCTATAAACATGTCAATTTTTGTGGAGTGCATTGGGTTTGCAAGTACACACCAAATAGGGAAGATAGATATTGCAAGAGGCATAAGCATTTAGAAACTAAATGGTTACAAGAAAGGCTAAATGTTAGCGCTGAAAATTTAAAATTTCTTAGCCATACTTGTGAACTTTGCAATGAACATGGTCATTTAAATATCAAATGCAAATTGTTTCATGATCGAATCGTGTCCAAAAATTGTGATGACTTGATTTCCCTTGCACATTATAGTGAACTTAGTTTGCTTTTGGGTTATGAAGAAATGAAACGTCAAACTAAGATTATTCCAGAATATAACCTCGAGAAATTCCTCGGTATTGAACTAGAAGAAATTTATATGTATTGTGCGGTGAATTGCATTGAAATCCTTATATTGCCAATTACATAAAGAAAAGAAAACAAATAGAAGATGAAGAGAATACTAATGAAAGGGAAGAGACTTCCCAATATCCTCCTATTATTTCTTATGATGAATCAAGTAACGAGGAGGAGCTTTCTATCCAACCAATCTCATCAATAAGGAGCTCAAAAAAGAGGGATAAACCCGCACATGATGTGAAGAAGAAAAAGAAAAAATGCAGAAGCAAAGGTAAAAATGTATCCCTCCCAAATGATGTTGCTCCTACTACTCAATGTGATGATGATAATTGCTATACTATTGGTGATATCCATACTATTAATGATGAGAATGATTATGCTTATGATATGAAAAGGCCCAAGCTTTGGGAAGCTATGTTTGATGAGGATGACATATTAGAGAATATATTTGCTGAAATTAATGGTTGTCCCAATCTTGGGGATGCTATGTTTAATGAAGACGATGTTATTAGCCTCCCAAGTTTTGATATGCAAATTTATAATGATGAGAGCATGCCTCCTACTTATGATGATTATATTGATGAAAGTGGGTTTGGAAGAGTGTCAACTTTAGGAAGTAATGATCCCACTATTTTGGAGGATGTTGAATGTTATAATATTTATGAAAGTGGATTTGGAGAGGTCATGACTTTATTTAGTGATGAGTCCACTATCTTGGAAGAATTTTCAATCAATTATGATGAGAACAAAGTTGCTACTTATGATGATTATTGTGATGAAACTTATGCTATAAAAAGTAGTGATGATTATATTTATAAAACTTGTCATGATTGTGATTACCCTTTTTCTGAACATTTCTCTTTTAATGTGGAAACAATTTATAGTATTCAAGTCTCTTATGATACTCCCACTATTCCGAATGAGAAGAATTTTGTTTATGTGGAGAGTAGTAAATTTTCTATGCAAGTAGATCATGAAAAGAATGCTTTAGGTGCTGGGTATATTGTTGAATTCATTCATGATGCTATTGAAAGTTATTATGAGGGAGGAATGTATGCTTGTATGAATTGCAATAATATCAAGTTTCCTCTCTATGTGCTTAAAATCTTGAAGTTATGCTTGGTTTACCTTCCTATGCAAGTTGATTCTTGTTCCCATAAGTTGTTTTCTCACAAAATACCTATGCATAGGAAGTGGGTTAGACTTAAATGTGCTAGTCATATTCTTCATGATTCTCTCTATATGTTTCAATTCTTATCTTTTATGTGAGCATCATTGAAATCATCATGCCTAGCTAGGGGCGTTAAACGTTAGCGCTTGTTGGGAGGCAACCCAATTTTATTTTAGTTTCTTGCTTTTTGGTTCTGTTTAGGAATAAATAATCCATCCAGCTTCTGTTTATATGTGGTTTTGTGTTTTAATTAGTGTTTGTGCTAAGTAGAACCTTTGGGAAGACTTGGGTGAAGTCTTTATGATCATGCTGTCAAAAAACAGAAACTTTAGCGCTCACGAGATTAGCTAAAACTTTTTACTGGAGAGTTATATTTAGTTGACTCTTTTTGCATATGATTACTAGACAAATTCCTCAGGTCCACAAATTTATTTTAGAATTTTTGGAGTTCCAGTAGTATACGTTTGATACAGATTACTACATACTGTTCTGTTTTTGACAGATTCTGTTTTTCGTGTGTTGTTTGCTTATTTTGATAAATCAATGGCTAGTAAAAGAGTTTATAAACCATAGAAAAGTTGGAATACAGTAGGTTTAACACCAATATAAATAAAGAATGAGTTAACTACAGTACCTTGAAGTGGTGTTTAGTTTTCTTTCGCTAACGGAGCTCACGAGATTTTCTGTTAAGTTTTGTGTTGTGAAGTTTTCAAGTTTTGGGTAAAGATTTGATGGACTATGGAATAAGGAGTGGCAAGAGCCTAATCTTGGGGATGCCTAAGGCACCCCAAGGTAATATTCAAGGACAAACAAGAGCCTAAGCTTGGGGATGCCCCGGATGGCATCCCCTCTTTCGTCTTCGTTCATCGGTAACTTTACTTGGAGCTATATTTTTATTCACCACATGATATGTGTTTTGCTTGGAGCGTCATTTTATTTTCTTTTGTTTTGCTTGATGTTTGAATAAAATACCAAGATCTGAAATTCTTAAATGAGAGAGAGTCTTCACATAGCTACATAATTATTGAACTACTCATTGATCTTCACTTATATCTTTTTGGAGTAGTTTGTCATTTACTCGTGTGCTTCACTTATATCCTATGAGTAAATGGTTGAATGATTGAATGTCATAAATCTGAAATTATATATGTTTCATATGCCTTTCCCATGGGGGGTAATGCCTTCACATATAAGAAGTAGAGGTGGTAAATTTTTTTGAAGGTTAGCAAACATTGTATTGGTCACCTGAACAATTCATGAAAGAATATTGAAGGAAGAGAGATTTCACATATAAATATACTATCTTGGACATCTTTTATGATTGTGATCACTCATTAAAATATGACATGATAAAAGGTTGATGTTGGACAAGGAAGACGACGTAATGGGTTATGTTTTCTTATATCCGAAATAAAGTATATTGTCATGGATCGCCCAACACGTTGAGCTTGCCTTTCCCCGTCATGCTAGCCAAATTCTTTGCACCAAGTAGAGATACTACTTGTGCTTCCAAACATCCCTTAAACCAGTATTGCCATGAGATTCCACCATACCTACCTATGGATTGAGTAAGATCCTTCAAGTAAGTTGTCATCGGTGCATGCAATAAAAATTGCTCTCTAAATATGTATGATCTTTTAGTGTGGAGAAAATAAGCTTTATACGATCTTGTGATATGGAAGCAATAAAAGCGACGGACTGCATAATAAAGGTCCCTATCATAAGTGGCAATATAAAGTGACGTTCCCTCGCATTAAGATTTTGTGCATCCAACTATAAAAGTGCATGGCAACCTCTGCTTCCCTCTGCGAAGGGCCTATCTTTTATTATTGTCTTTTACCTTATGCAAGAGTCATGGTGATCTTCACCTTTCCTTTTTACATTTTATCCTTTGGCAAGCACCTTGTGTTGGAAAGATTCTGATATATATATCCAATTGGATGTAAGGCATCATGAACTATTATTGTTGACATTACCCTTGAGGTAAAAGGTTGGGAGGCGAATCTATAAGCCCCTATCTTTCTCTATGTCTGATTAAAACTTTGGACCCATAAATATCGTGTGAGTGTTAGCAATTGTGAAAGACTATATGATAGTTGAGTATGTGGGGTTTGCTAAATTAAAGCTCTGACATAGACTCTTCCTGAAAATAAGATGAATTGTAATTGTTTGATGACTGATAACACGGTTTGTTACTTTTCAAGAAAGTTTATGATCTATACTTTAACATGTGAATAGCTTATTACTTGATCATGAGAAGCTTTATGAGCTGAGCTACTGTTATGATATATAATGATGCTAGAAAAGGTGATTGAAATCATCATTAGTCAAACTTGTGCACCTGCTAGCATTCACACCTCATAAATTCTTTCTTTTATCATTTACCTACTCGAGGACGAGCAGGAATTAAGCTTGGGGATGCTGATACATCTCCAACGTATCTATAATTTATGAAGTATTCATGCTATTATATTATCCATCTTGGATGTTTATGGGCTTTATTATGCACTTTTATATTACTTTTGGGACTAACCTATTGACCCAGAGCCCAGTGCCAGTTTCTGTCTTTTCCTTGTTTCAGTGTTTCGCAGAAAAGGAATATCAAACGGAGTCCAAACGGAATGAAACCTTCGGGAGAGTTATTTTTGGAACGGAAGCAATCCAGGGGACTTGGAGTGCAAATCAGGGAATAAACGAGGAGAGCACGAGGCAGGGGGCGCGCCCACCCCCCCCCCCCCCCGGGTGCGCCCTCCACCCTCGCGGGCCCCTCGTGGCTCCCCTGACCGACTTCTTTCGCCTATATATATATCAATATACCCTAAAACCTTCGAGGAACAGAATAGGTCGGGAGTTCCGCCGCCGCAAGCCTCTGTAGCCACCAAAAAACAATCGGGACCCTGTTCCGGCACCTTGCCGGAGGGGGGATCCCTCATCGGTGGCCATCTTCATCATCCCGGCGCTCTCCATGACGAGGAGGGAGTAGTTCACCCTCGGGGCTGAGGGTATGTACCAGTAGCTATGTGATTGATCTCTCTCTCTCGTGTTCTTGAGGTGATACGGTCTTGATGTATCGCGAGCTTTGCTATTATACTTGGATCTTATGATGTTTCTCCCCCTCTACTCCCTTGTAATGGATTGAGTTTTTCCTTTGAAGTTATCTTGTCGGATGGAGTCTTTAAGGATTTGAGAACACTTGATGTATGTCTTGCCGTGCGTATCTGTGGTGACAATGGGATATCACGTGATCCACTTGATGTATGTTTTGGTGATCAACTTGCGGGTTCCGCCCATGAACCTATGCATAGGGGTTGGCACACGTTTTCGTCTTGACTCTCCGGTAGAAACTTTGGGGCACTCTTTGAAGTACTTTGTGTTGGTTTGAATAGATGAATCTAAGATTGTGTGATGCATATCGTATAATCATACCCACGGATACTTGAGGTGACAATGGAGTATCTAGGTGACATTAGGGTTTTGGTTGATTTGTGTCTTAAGGTGTTATTCTAGTACGAACTCTATAATAGATTGATCCGAAAGAATAACTTCGAGGTGGTTTCGTACCCTACCATAATCTCTTCGTTTGTTCTCCGCTATTAGTTACTTTGGAGTTTCTCTTTGTTGCATGTTGAGGGATAGTTATATGATCCAATTATGTTATTATTGTTGAGAGAACTTGCACTAGTGAAAGTATGAACCCTAGGCCTTGTTTCCTATCATTGCAATACCGTTTATGCTCACTTTTATCATTAGCTCCCTTGCTGTTTTTATATTTTCAGATTACAAAAACCTATGTCTACCATCCATATTGCACTTGTATCATCATCTCTTCGCCGAACTAGTGCACCTATACAATTTACCATTGTATTGGGTGTGTTGGGGACACAAGAGACTCTTTGTTATTGGGTTGCAGGGTTGCTTGAGAGAGACCATCTTCATCCTACGCCTCCCACGGATTGATAAACCTTAGGTCATCCACTTGAGGGAAATTTGCTACTGTCCTACAAACCTCTGCACTTGGAGGCCCAACAACGTCTACAAGGAGAAGGTTGCGTAGTAGACATCACTAACTACTAGACCAGATTCTCACAATTGCGCCCCCTACCTGGCGCGCCAAAGATGTCGGTGTGGAACGACACCTATGGGATCACAAGAATCCCTACTACGGTTGCCGGGGTGCAGGGTTGCGAGAAGAGCGGGATTAGTAACCAGCACACGGATCGTTTACCCAGGTTCGGGCCGCGAGGATGCGTAAAACCCTAGTCCTGCTTTGGTGGGTGTATTTCAGAGAGTTCTTGAGCTCTCGAACTAGCTATGGTGGGGTGCGTGATTCCAAAGAGCCGAATCCTTCTCCAGTATGCCATGGGCCTCCTTTTATAGTCGAAAGGGGCTGCCACAGTGGCATACAGGAGGTGGAAAGGCGTACAGTATTGCGAGCTTATCGCTTGTATTACAGGACAAGACGCATTTAATACACCACTAAGGTGTCCCCTAGCTTTATCGGGGACCGGGCGAGGCCCGTCCCGTCCGTCGCTGCTGCTCCTCGCTTTGACACGCGCCCTGGCCGGTGATGCATGCGGCGCCATGTAGGCAGGCAGGCAGCTGAGGTGGCGCGGTGGTGGAGCCTCCACGAAGATCTGCATGCCACCATGCAGGCGCTTGATGAGTTGGCCTGGGAGCTGCATGTTGCCACGCAGGTGCCTGCTCAGCTGGTTGAGCTGGCAGCTGCATGTGAATGGCGGCGGAGACTTGGTTGGTGCGGGCCTGGTAGTGGCCCTGCTGGCGTCCTTGGTGAGGGCCTTGCCGGGTGGCCCGGCAAGGGTCCTACCGCGGTGCGCTGTCATCCCCGGCAAGGATCTTGCCGGGGGTCTGGTCGCCTTCCTCGGCAAGGATCTTGCCGAGGATTGTCGTCTTCTAATCCTCATCTTGTCTTCACAAAGATCTGCATGCCACCACAGAGGTGCCTGCCGAGCCCTGGCCCAACGTGGTCGATGGTGTTGGGGATGTGGGCTCAAGGGTGGCTCACTCTGGTTGTGTTTGGGCGCGCTGCCTCGGCAAGGGTCTTGTCGGGGCCGCTGAGGCCGTCCCCGGCAAGGGTCTTGCCGGGGGAAGCTGCTCCGCCCCTCTGCTTCTTTGTGTCCTTGGCCTTGGCGTTGCTCTGGCTGTCTTGGGCTTCGGTTTTACCTCGGTTCACCTCCCCTGTTCTGCTTGGTGTGACCGTGGGCGCGGCTCCGACTGCTCGTGCACAGGTAAAGGGGTACAAAGGTGCGCCCCTTCTTTTGTACACCGACAAAGTAGGACCATGATCTTCATGATAGAGAGTCTCCTATATTATCACTTTCATATGCTAGTGGGATTTTTTCATTATAGAACTTGGCTTATATATTCCAACGATGGGCTTCCTCAAATTGACTCAGGTCTTCATAAGCAAGCAAGTTGGATGCACACCCACTTAGTTTTCTTTTTGAGCTTTCATAAACTTATAGCTCTAGTGCATCCATTGCATGGCAATCCCTACTCACTTACATTAATATCTATTGATGGGCATCTCCATAGCCCGTTGATACGCCTAGTTGATGTGAGACTATCTCCTTCTTTTTGTCTTCTCCACAACCACCTTCTATTCCACCTATAGTGCTATGTCCTTGGCTCACGCTCATGTATTGCGTGAAAGTTGAAAAAGTTTGAGAACATCAAAAGTATGAAACAATTGCTTGGCTTTTCATCGGGGTTAAGCATGATTTGAATATTTTGTGTGATGAAGATGGAGCATAGCCAGACTATATGATTTTGTAGGGATAAACTTTCTTTGGCCATGTTATTTTGAGAATACATAATTGCCTTGTTAGTATGCTTGAAGTATTACTGTTTTTATGTCAATATTAAACTTTTGTTTTGAATCATACGGATCTGAAAATTTATGCCACAATAAAGAAATTACATGGATAAATACGTTAGGTAGCATTCCGCATCAAAAATTCTGTTTTTATCATTTACCTACTCGAGGACGAGCAGGAACTAAGCTTGGGGATGCTTGATATGTCTCCAACGTATCTATAATTTTTTATTGTTCCATGATATTATATTATCTGTTTTGGATGTTTTATATGCATTAATATGCTATTTTATATTATTTTTGGGACTAACCTATTAACCTAGAGCACGGTGTCAGTTCCTGTTTCTCCCTGTTTTTGAGTTTGGCAGAAAAGGAATACCAAACGGATTCCAAACGGAATACAACTTTCATGATGATTTTTCTTGGACCAGAAGACAACTAGGAGACTTGGAGATGAAGTCAGAAGAGCCACAAGGCGGCCACAAGGACGGACGGCGCGCCCAAGGGCGTAGGGCGCGCCCCCCACCCTTGTGGGCCCCTCGTGCACTCCCTGACCTAATTTCTACGCCTATATATTCCCATATATCCCCAAACCAACAGAGAAGCCACGAAAACACTTTTCCACTGCCGCAACCTTCTGTACCCGTGAGATCCCATCTAGGGACCTTTTTCGGCGTCCTGCCGGAGGGGGATTCGATCACGGAGGGCTTCTACATCAATTCTTGTCGGTGTACAAACGAAGGGGCGCACTTTTGTACCCCTTTACCTGTGCATGAGCAGTCGGAGCCGCGCCCACGGCCACACCAAGCAGAGCAGGGGAGGTGAACCAAGGTAAAACCAAAGCTCGAGGCAGCCAGAGCAACGCCAAGACCAAGGACGCAAAGAAGCAGAGGGGCGGAGCAGTTTCCCCCGGCAAGACCCTTGTCGGGGACGGCCTCAGCAGCCCCGGCAAGACCCTTGCCGGGGCAGCACGCCCAAACACCAACAGAGCGAGCCACCCTTGAGCCCACGTCCCCAACACCATCAACCACATTGGGCCAGGGCTCGGGAGGCACCTCTGTGGTGGCATGCAGATCTTTGTGAAGACAAGGAACTCTCAAGATCAGATGAGGATTACAAGATGACGACCCTCGTCAAGATCCTTGCCGAGGAAGGCCACTAGATCCCTGGCAAGGTCCTTGCCAGGGATGACAGCACACCACGGCAAGACCCTTGCCAGGCCACCCGGCAAGGCCCTCATCGAGGACGCCAGCAGGGCCACTACCAATCCCGAACCAACCAAGTTTCCACCGCCGTTCGCATGCAGCTGCCAGCTCAACCAGCTGAGCAGGCACCTGCGTGGCAACATGCAGCTCCCGGGCCAACTCGTCTAGTGCCTGCGTGGCGGCATGCAGATCTTCGTGGAGGCTCCACCACCGCACCACCTCAGCTGCCTGCCTGCCTACATGGCACCACATGCGTCACTGGCCAGGGCGCGTGTCGAAGCGAGGAGGAGCAGCGACGGACGGGACGGGCCTCGCCCCCGTCCCTGGTAAAGCTAGGGGGACACCTCAGCGGCGCATTAAATGTGTCTTGTCCTGTAATACGAGCGATAAGCTCGCAATACTGTACGCCTTTCCACCTCCTGTATGCCACTGTGGCAGCCCCTTTCGACTATAAAAGGAGGCCCATGGCATACTGGAGAGGGATTCGGCTCTTTGGGACCGCGCACCCCACCGTAGCTAGTTCGAGAGATCAAGAACTCTCTGAAATACACCCACCAAAGCAGGACTAGGGTTTTACGCATCCTCGCGGCCCAAACCTGGGTAAACGATCCTTGTGCTGATTACTAATCCTGCTCTTCTCGCAACCCTGTGCCCCAGCAACCGTAGTAGGGATTCTCGTGATCCCATAGGTGTCGTTCCATACCGACATCTTTGGCGCGCCAGGTAGGGGGCGCAATTGTGAGAATCTGGTCTAGTAGTTAGCCTAGCAGTTTTGCATCTCCATGGCTCCCAAGAAGAAGACGGCCGCGTCGGTCGGCTCGTTGGGAGCCGAACGGCCCGCGCCTGTGTGGGCGAGCAGTGGGCCGGTCGCGGACAGGACCCGGGCCAGACGACCGGCCACACGTCGCCAGATCCAAAGACAGAGCTGGGCCCCCCAGGCGGCGCGGGGCCCTCCAGGAGTGTCGTTGTGCCACCCCCGGGCAGCGCAACGACCTGCAAGACACCCACGCCGGCGACCACTGTGCGCTCTTCCCATGGTGTGCGCGACGAGCAGCGTCACCACACCGGTGACCCTGGGCACCGCCGTGGGAAGAGCCATGTGCGTCGTCAGCAGGATGAAGGAGTTCAGCCTGCCCGCCGAAATGCTTGCGAAAATGGCGCACAGCCGCTGGGTCGTGACGGAGCTCCTTCTAATGTGGTTAGAAGTCGAAGCGCGTCATGATCCATGCAGTTGTCGCCGCCTCCCACGCTAGTAGAAGCTTTGGCGCGTGCGCAGCTGCTCCTCTCCTTCCCTCCCGGTGCAGAGAAGCTCGACGAGTGGAGGGCCACCATCAGGAGCCTCGTCGCCGTCGCCAACAAAGACGATCGACGAACAGCGGGGCCCTCGGGTCGGCGCTCCACCGAGCCACCACATGCGGGCGCTGGGAGGACCGGGGGAGCTGCGGCCACGGTGCACTCTCCTCCTCCTCGCCAGCCGCTGCTGGCGTCTGCCCGTCGGGACGACGCTTGCAATAACATCTCTATAGTGTCGTCCGACCCGCGGACCCGCCACGACCAGCGCCAAGTTCTTCGGGAACAAGCGCACGTAGATGCTCGGACCACTATTGAGCGCCGGCGTGATACACGCTACCAGTCGGACAAGCGGGCGGGACCCGCTATGGACCACCCAGCACCGGGGGGCTCCGGCGGCCTGCCTTACGAGGTGGGCTGCCCGGCCTTTACCCGTGAGCTGCGGTAGTTCCAGTGGCCGTCCCACCGCACGTTCAAGCCTGACGTCAGCGAGAAGTACACTGGCAAGACCCATCCGTCCGAGTTCCTCAGCATCTACACCATCGCGATGCAGGCGGCCGGAGCTCGCGACGACAAGGTGCTTGCCAATTATTTCCCGCTAGCACTGAAGCCCAATGTTATGTCTTGGTTGATGCACTTGCCGGCGGATTCCATTTCTTCTTCGTCGGATCTGTGCCATGAGTTCGTTGGCGCCTTCACAGGAGGCCACCAAGCTCATGGCCAGGCCAGTGATCTGCACATCATTCCCCAGAAGGAAGGGGAAACCCTGCGCAAGTACATCCAGAGATTCAGCCGGGTGCAGTACAGCATCCCCGACGTTCATCCCGCCGCTGTGATCAGCGCATTCCATCAGAACGTGCGCAACCGCAAGATGCGTGAAGAGCTGGCGATGACCAAGGTTAAGGATGTGGCCGAGCTCTACGTTCTCGCCGATAGATGCTCCCGAGCTGAAGAGGGAAGGAAGTACCCCGGCAAAGGCGCCGGCGCGGAAACCGACTCTACTAACAAAGACGCCGCCACCCCGACGAAGAAGGGCCGGCATCGCAACAGGAAACGCAAGGGCACGGCCGTGCTTGTCGTCGAGGGGTCTGACGACACCGGCGCTACCAAGAAGGTCAAGGCAGACGGCCCCGGCAAGGAGATTGCCGGGTGCGCCGCTTGCCGGGCCTTAGCAGCTGCCAACAAGCTAGGGGGCTCTGGCAGGCAATACAGCAAGATCCACCGCACCTAGGGCCACGACCTCCAGAACTGCCGACAAGTCGAGCTGCTTGCTGGGAAGCAAAAAGCTGAGTACGAGAGGCGGGACAAGGGGAAAGGTCAGGACGGTGCCGAGGGATCCGGCAAGAAGTGTGGCGGCCAAGGAAGCCACCCCGGTAAAGACAGCCAGCAAGAGAGGCCCACCCGGGGCCGTGACAAGAAACAAGAAGACGATGATCATGACGAGGACGACGAGTCCGGTGAGCAAGAGTTCCAGAAGGCTACGGAGGCCATGTGCGTTGATGGTGGCGCATCGTTGCATACTTCTCAATGCCAGCTCAAACAGTGGGCGCGTGAGATTACAGCAGCGGAGCCATCGTTCGACGCTCGGAAGCCGCTGAAGTGGTCCAGCATGCCCCTCATCTTTGACGCCGAGGACCACCCTGACCGCACAACCGTGGTCGGGTGTTTGCCATTGTTGGTCTTGCCAACGATACGCAAGCTCAAGGTGAACAAGATGTTGGTTGACGGCGGGGCCGGCCTGAACTTGATCTCTCCTGTCGTGATCAAAAGGCTGCAAATTCCTGATGGAGACCTTGAGGAAACGGGCACGTTTCAAGGGGTCAATCCGGGGAGGAGCCAGCCGAAGGGGAAGTTCACACTACCCGTGATGTTTGGAGGAGAGTTGAACTACAGGACGGAGAGGATCATCTCCGACGTGGCCGAGATCCCTTTGCCCTACAACGGGATCCTCGGCCGCCCGGCACTAGCCAAGTTCATGGCAGCGTCACACTACGCCTACAACATGCTAAAGATGCCCGGGCCGTTGACCATCATCTCCGTCCCCTCTGACAAGAAGGACGCGCTGATTTGCGCCGACCAACTCTACCGGGAAGCAGTTGTAGCAGCTGCCGTCAAGGCACCTGCTCCTGCCGCTGAAGGCCCGGGAGGGAAGAAGAAGCCCGACAAGACCTCTCGCACCCACTCCGGCAAGCACACCTCTTCGGAGTGTTGCGCTACCGTCAAGGACGTGCCAGAGAGCTCTACCGACAAGAGCAAGATATCCAGAGCCGAGCCGCCGTAGACCAAGAAGGTGTCCACCAGGGAGGACGGCACGGGAGGGGCCTTCACCATAGGCTCCACCGTCGACAGCAAATAGGAAGGCGCGCTCGTCACCTTCCTGCGGGCGAATGTCGACGTGTTTGTGTGGCAAGTGTCCGACATCCCTGGTGTTCCCAGGGAGATGATTGAGCACCACCTAGCTGTCTTCCCTCATGCGCGGCCCGTCAAGCAGAAGGTCAGAAAGCAGGCTCTGGAAAGGCAGGAATTCATCACAGAGGAGATCCGGAAATTGGAAGCGGCAGGTTTGGTGAGAGGAGTGGTCCACCCGACGTGGTTGGCCAATCCGGTAGTGGCGCGCAAGGCAAATGGGAAGTGGAGGCTGTGTATTGATTACACAGATATCAATAAGGCTTGTCCTAAAGACCCCTTCCCGTTGTCGCGCATTGACCAGATTGTTGAATCCATGGCCGGGTGTGATTTGTTGTCATTCCTCGACGCCTACTCAGGCTACCACCAAATCTTCATGACAAGAGTGGATGAAGAGAAGACATCATTCATCACCCCATGTGGTACGCATTGCTTTTTTACGGATGCCTTTCGGGTTGAAGAGTGCTGGCTCGACGTTTGCATGAGCAGTGCAAATTGGTTTTGAACCTCAGCTCCATAGAAATATGGAGGCATACATGGATGACACAGTGGTCAAAACCAAGGACGGGCCAACTCTTGTGCAAGATCTGGAAGAGACATTTGCCAACCTGCGCAAGATCAACCTTAAGCTGAACCCTGAGAAGTATGTTTTCGGCATTCCGTCCGGCAAGCTTCTTGGATTCTTTGTGTCGCAGCACGGGATTGAGGCAAACCCAGACAAAATCAAAGCTATTGAGCAGATTGAGGCACCCAAGTGGATTAAAGATGTACGTCGGCTCACTGGCTGTGTTGCTGCCATGGGCCGATTCATCTCCAAGTTCGCCGAGCGTGCCCTTCCCTTCTTCAAAATCTTGAAGAAGGCAGGCCCAGGGGAGTGGACCCCAGAAGCTGAGGCGGCGTTGCAGGATATGAAGAAATACCTTTCCTCCACGCCAATACTGGTTGCGCCTAAACCACAAGAGCCGTTGCTGCTGTATCTAGCGGCGACGAATCAAGTGGTCAGCGCCACACTGGTGGCGCAGAGGGAGGTCGATGAAGAGGCAGTGGCGACGGCAGAACCAGCGGATGGCAAGACAAATATTCCCCCGGCAGGGCCTCATGCCGGCAAGGCAAGGCCCCCGGCAGAGTCTGAAGCCACCGAGGCAGTGCCTGCGCAGTCGGTTGAGGTGGTCCCGAAGAAGAAGATGATGCAGCACCTGGTTTATTTGTCAGCTCCCTCTTGCAGGGTGCCAGGTCAAGGTACTCCGGTGTGCAAAAATTGCTCTTTGGCCTCCTTATGGCCTCGAGGAAGCTGCATCATTACTTCCAAGCCCACGAGAATACTGCATAACCCAGATGCAACCAGAAGGATTGTGGAATGGGCCTGGGAGTTGTCAAGTTTTGGTTTGAAGTTTGAAAGCACCTCGACAATCCAGAGCAGAGTCCTGGCAGAGTTCATTGTAGAATGGACCTCAACGCCCGACGAAGAAATCCAGGAGACCGCTCTCCCCGGCAAGGAAGCAGACTGCGACTGCATCATGTACTTTGATGGGGCTTTCTCGCTGCAAGGCGCCGGTGCCGGCGTGCTGCTCGTCGCACCCATCGAAGAGCACCTCAAGTACGTGGTCCAGATGCACTTTCCTAGGGAGATGTCCACCAACAACACTGCAGAGTACGACGGGCTGCTTGCCGGTCTCAGGATCGCGGCGGACCTCAGGGTTAAGAAGCTAATCGTCAGGGGTGACTCGCAGCTTGTTGTCAGACAGGTCCACAAGGATTACCGGACCCCATTGATGGAGGCTTACGTAGATGAGGTGAGGAAGCTGGAGGAGCGCTTTGACGGTATCCAAGCGGAGCACGTCCCCCGAGTGGAGAACGACATCACCGATTACCTATCAAAGCGTGTTGCATTCAAGCTACCTATGGAACCAGGTACCTTCTTGCTCCGGTTAACTCAACCATCCGTCGAACCATCAATGGGGCAGAACAAGCGGAGGAAGTCAGGTCCCGGCAAGTACTTTCCTACCGAGCCCCCTGGGGACGCTGGCAAGGGTGCTGCCACGGACACTTAGCATGCCAAAGGGCAGTTGGCTCCGGCAGGGCGTCAAGCCCTGGCCATGGAGACAGCTGCGCCCATGGCTGAGGAAATGCCTTTGGTCCTTGCCGTCGAGCCCCAGGCTCCGGCGTGGCACAGCATACTGTCTGATTCCTCCAAATAGGGGAACTTCCTGAGGAGCAGGAAGAAGCGGAAAAAGTAGCCCGCCGGTCCGCCCTGTACCAGTTCGTCGACGACGTTCTGTACAGGAAAAGGTCGAACGGTGTAAAATTAAGATGCATCCCCCTGGAGGAAGGACTGGAGCTGTTGGCAGAGATACATGGAGGCATATCTGGCTCCCACATAGGGTCGAGGGCCCTTGCCGGGAAGTCGTTCCGGCAAGGTTTCTTCTGGCCCACCGCCCTCCAGGATGCGACGGCACTAGTAACCAAGTGTGAAGCGTGTCAGTTCCATTCAAAGAGACTTCATCAACCAGCTCAAGCCCTTCAAATAATCCCTCTCTCCTGGCCATTCTCGGTCTGGGGGCTCGACATACTGGGCCCCTTCCCCCGTGCTGTCGGGGGCTTTGAGTACTTGTACGTCGCAATCGACAAGTTCACAAAGTGGCCAGAAGTGGAAGCAGTGAGAAACGTGACTGCTCAGTCAGCTGTCAAGTTTTTTTAGGGACTGGTTTGCCATTTTGGTGTACCGAACAGAGTCATCACCGACAACGGCACGCAGTTCACAAGCCACACTTTCATGCAATACATTCAAGACCTCGGCAGCAAGGTCTGTTTTGCTTCCGTGGCACACCCCCGGAGCAACGGCCAAGCCGAGAGGGCGAATGCTGAAGTGTTGTGAGGCCTAAGAACAAAGACTTTTGACAAGCTTCGCAAGAGCGAAAGGCACTGGATTGATGAATTGCCGGTGGTTCTTTGGTCGATCAGGACGACGCCAAATCGAGCCACCAGCCAGACACCTTTTGCCCTGGTATACGGGGCAGAAGCAGTTCTCCCCACGGAACTCAGATACGGGTCACCTCGAGTGCTCGCTTATGATGAGCTTGAGCAAGAGCAGTTGCGCCAAGATGACCCGACGCTCCTTGAGGAAGATCGTCTTCGGGCGGCTGTGAGAGCAGCGCGCTACCAGCAAGCCTTGCGCCACTACCATAGCCGCAAGGTTCATGCCTGAAGCTTTGAGGAAGGCGACCTTGTTCTTCGGCGCGTTCAGTCGGCCAAGAATTCCAACAAGTTGACGCCAAAGTGGGAAGGCCCTTATCGGGTAATACGAGTCACCAGGCCCGGCGCAGTCCGCCTGGAGACCGAAGATGTTGTCCCAGTGAGCAACTCCTGGAACATCGAGCATCTTCGTAAGTTTTACCCATAAGGTGCGGCTTGCCGGGCCTCCCGGCAAGCCACCTTTTGTACAAGCTTTGCCGACAAGGCATGTAACCCTTTGTACAAAGCCAGGCGCAGAACCTGAGCATAAATAAATGAAGCGCTGGCGCCCTAAGTTATAGCATGCATGATAGGTCGAGTCTCTTCCTTGGATAGGGTTGATAGTGCTTAGCGGCGACTAACCCCTAGCCTAGAGGTTGAGTGCGCGTCTCTCTGTTCCTTTTCTGTCCTCTTTTGGTTCGTAGGGCACATGAGCATTTCTGCTGAGCTACTTGGAAGAAAGGGCACGGACCGGCATCTCAACCCCGGCAAACCAAAGTTGCCAGGGGCTGCAAGTGCAAGGATCCAACCGCGGCAAGATGAGGTTGCCGGGGGCTGCAGACCCAGATAAATCTTTTATCCCCTGCCATGCATTTCGTTATGAACTGGGATATGTGAAACCTCGCTTTGTTTCCAGGCCACGGTGCTCCCCTTTTCTATACCCAAGGATTATCTCCTGGGTCCGTATTTGGTTGTAGTGGCAGCGGCAAGGAAATAAAACGAGGAGCCTAAGCCCACTTCATCCCTGCCTCCGCCAAGGGCGCGAGAATGGTCGAGCGAAGTGGGGGAACGGCAAGGCCTGTTGCCGGGCGGAAAACATTTATCTTGAATAGTAACAAGGATTCACTCCTTGTCGTGGGCTCCATCCACGAACAAAAACCCCCAGCAAACACCCCTTTTCCATTAAAAACATCCCGTACAGGTATAGTTCATACGAGATGAAAAACATGAACAAGGGGGATTACAAGCTTCAAATTTAACAATGCCAGAGGGCCTACAGATTAAAAAAGAGATAAGATGCCCGTAATCCCTTTCTTGTCCCTCGACTCAGGAGGTAGGTCAAGGAGGCAAAAGGGCAAAAGGGGCGCCTAGGCGAGCTACGAGCAGCAGAAAGCACCAAGAGAACACCTCGGTGGCCGCCCACGGATGGGCTGGTGATGACGGTGCCGGGAAAGGAGCTAGAAGACGTGGCGGCAGGACCGGCAATACGCGACGAAGGCGTCGGTGCCCGCGTACTCTGAGTTGACGGCCTTGCCGCCCGCACTCTTCTTCTTCCGCAGCCTCCGGACGCCAGCCGCCCAAGGTGATGGCCCCGAGAAGTTCAAGGAGCTGGCCCCTCCCCCAGCAAAACTCTGCCGGAGAAGCGGCCAGGTGCAGATGCTGCTGCTGCCACACCCGCCCAGGCGCAGGGCATCCGACGCCTAATCGGACTCGTCCCCATCATCTGCCCCGCTGTCCTCCTCATCGCTTTCGCTCGAGGAAGAGCTTCCGTCGTCGGAATCTCTGTCGGAGGAGCTCTCCACGCAGCACTTCAGGCGAGTCCCGAAGTCTCCGAAGACCTTGACGGAGAGCAGGCCATCCTCCATTAATTTGAAGTAGAGGACGAGCGAACGTCTTCCATCCACGACGGAGGTACATGACCCGAGGAGCCTAGAAGTCAACGTCGACCCGCGTCCCCCGTTCCCGCAGCCCCTCATGTGCAATTTGAGGGATTGGGGCGGGTCACGCTCCATCTCCTGAGTGAACGGGGCAGGAAGACGAAGACAGCGACGCGGAGGCCTGCGCAGCCTGATGAAGAACTCGCGGGGCTGGTCTCCGACATGGCCTTCCATCGGAAAAGGCATCATTGGCGGGGGCGAAGCCGGTGCGCCGCCCCACCCTCCTCTTCCCCGAGCACCACGACCTCTGCCCCGGCCTCGCCCACGGCCTCGCCCCCTCCCCCTTCCCCTTGCGGCCGGCTCCACCACCGTGGGCTCAGGAGGGGGATGGACGCGCTGTCGGGCAGCGACCCTCGCCGCCACCAGCGAGGGACCGGGATTCCTTTCTCCAGGGCGAGTGAAAGGAAGAAGCGGAAGCAGGAGGAGATAGATGACAGAAGAGTGCGGGATGCCATCCCCCCTTCCCCCTCCTTATAAAGGGGTGGGGTCGGGGCTCGGCCGCCCCGCTCGGCCAATCCAGCCACTAGGGGCACAGGGAATCGAGACCGACCCGCTGCCCCAATCAGCGACGGCCCGATTTCCCGCCTCCACCGCTTGCCACCCCAATCGCATGAAGGACGCGTGGCGAACGTGCAGAATCAAGGGGACGGGTGAAGCGACCTCTCCCCGCCCCGTGATCGTGGGGTGTGGATGCCTTGAAGACCGCGACCCGGCCCCGTGCAGTAAATGAGCCGCGCCTCCATGCCTCCCTCTTTTTATGGGGAAGACGCGAGCCGCCTCTTTACCATGATGTGACGCATGCATGCGGAAAGTGCCCCACGCATGCCGCCCACGTCACGCGCACCCCTCCACACCGCGCCACGCCGCGCGCGGGCCGGAGGAAGCGCAGCACGCGAAAAGTTTTACCGCGGTAAAAACCGCCCCGCCTGCCCGCGCACTGTTTTGGGCCTGGCCCAACAACGTGTCGCGCTTATGTGTGGCCCAGGGCCGGGGGCTCCTGTCGGTGTACAAACGAAGGGGCGCACTTTTGTACCCCTTTACCTATGCACGGGCAGTCGGAGCCGCGCCCACGGCCACACCAAGCAGAGCAGGGGAGGTGAACCAAGGTAAAACCGAAGCCCGAGGCAGCCAGAGCAACGCCAAGACCAAGGACGCAAAGAAGCAGAGGGGCGGAGCAGTTTCACCCGGCAAGACCCTTGTCGGGACGGCCTCAGCAGCCCCGGCAAGACCCTTGCCGGGCAGCACGCCCAAACACCAACAGAGCGAGCCACCCTTGAGCCCACGTCCCCAACACCATCAACCACGTTGGTCCAGGGCTCGGGAGGCACCTCTGTGATGGCATGCAGATGTGAAGACAAGGAACTCTCAAGATTAGATGAGGATTACAAGACAACGACCCCCGGCAAGATCCTTGCCGAGGAAGGCCACTAGATCCCCGGCAAGGTCCTTGCCGGGGACGACAGCACGCCACGGCAAGACCCTTGCCAGGCCACCCGGCAAGGCCCTCACGGAGGACGCCAGCAGGGCCACTACCAGGCCCGCACCAACCAAGTTTCCACCGCCGTTTGCATGCAGCTGCCAGCTCAACCAGCTGAGCAGGCACCTGCGTGGCAACATGCAGCTGCCGAGCCAACTCATCAAGCGCCTACGTGGCGTCATGCAGATCTTCATGGAGGCTCCACCACCATGCCACCCCAGCTGCCTGCCTGCCTACATGGCACCGCATGCGTCACTGGCCAGGGCGCGTGTCGAAGCGAGGAGGAGCGGCGACGGACGGGATGGGCCTCGCCCCCGTCCCCGATAAAGCTAGGGGGACACCTCAGCGGCGCATTAAATGCGTCTTGTCCTATAATACGAGCGATAAGCTCGCAATACTGTACGGCTTTCCACCTCCTGTATGCCACTGTGGCAGCCCCTTTCGACTATAAAAGGAGGCCCATGGCATACTGGAGAGGGATTCGGCTCTTTGGGACCACCCACCCCACCCTAGCTAGTTCGAGAGATCAAGAACTCTCTGAAATACACCCACCAAAGCAGGACTAGGGTTTTACGCATCCTCGCGGCCCGAACTTGGGTAAACGATCCTTGTGCTGATTACTAATCCTGCTCTTCTCGCAACCCTGCGCCCCGGCAACCGTAGTAGGGATTCTCGTGATCCCATAGGTGTCGTTCCACACCGACAATTCTATTGCCCTTCCGATGAAGCATGAGTAGTTTACCCCAGACCTACGGGTCCATAGCTAGTAGCTAGATGGCTTCTTCTCTCTCTTTGATTCTCAATACCATGTTCTCCTCGTTGTTCTTAGAGATCTATTCTATGTAATACTCTTTTGCGGTGTGTTTGCCGAGATCCGATGAATTGTGGATTTATGATCAGCTTATCTATAAATATTACTTGAATCTACTCTGAATTCTGTTTTGCATGATTTGATATCTTTGTAATTCTCTTCGAACTATCGGTTTGGTTTGGCCAACTAGATTGGTTTTTCTTGCAATGGGAGAAGTGCTTAGCGTCAATCTTGCGGTGTCCTTTCCCAGTGACAGTAGGGGCGGCAAGGCACATATTGTATTGTTGCCATCGTGGATAAAAAGGTGGGGTTTTCATCATATTGCTTGAGTTAATTCCTCTACATCATGTCATCTTGCCTAATGCATTACTCCGTTCTTTATGAACTTAATACTCTAGATGCATGCTGGATAGCGGTCGATGTGCGGAGTAATAGTAGTAGATGCAGAATCGTTTCGGTCTACTTGACACGGATGTGATGCCTATATTCATGATCATTGCCTTAGATATCGTCATATCTTTGCGCTTTTCTATCAATTACTCGGCAGTAATTTGTTCACCCACCGTAATATTTTCTATCTTGAGAGAAGACTCTAGTGAAACCTATGGCCCTGGGTCTATTTTCCATCATATTGTTTCCAATCTACAATTTTAGTTTCTGATCTACTATTCTTGCAATCTTTACTTTTCGATCTATAAACCAAAAATACCAAAAATATTTACTTTACTATTTAGCTATTCTATCAGATCTCACTTTTGCAAGTAACCGTAAAGGGATTGACAATCCCTTTACCGCGTTGGGTGCAAGTTGTTTGATTGTTTGTGCAGGTATTCGGTGACTTGTGCGGTGTCTCCTACTTGATTGATACCTTGGTTCTCAAACTGAGGGAAATACTTATCTCTACTTTGCTGCATCACCCTTTCCTCTTCAAGGGAAAAACCAACGCAAGTTCAAGAAGTAGCAGTGCTTCACTTAAAAAAAGTTGAGCCATGGAATTGCTCTAGTGCTTCACTTATATCTTTTTGAGCACGGTGTGATTTAATATTTTTGAAGAAATTTTCTCATGCTTCACTTAGATTTATTTTAGAGTTAGTAAATTTTTTGAAGAAATTCTCTCATGCTTCACTTAGATTATTTTGAGAGATGAAAATCTTTATGCTCATGTTCTTCACTTAAATTTGTTTGAGCTTGTCAAAAGCAATTGCAATATATGAAATTAGTCCCAAAGTGATAGATATTCAAGAGGGATATAATAAAAACCTTCATGAAGATCATTGGACAAAATAAACTTGATTCTTTGTAATAGTTTTGAGATATGATGATAGTAATATGTGAGTCATGTTGGTGAGTAATTCTGCTTTAGTAAGAATATTGGTGTTAAGGTTTGTGATTCCCTATGCAAGCACGAACGCCAATAGTTATGCAATGAAATTACATCCTACTTGTGGTGCAGTATTCGGTCTGAGTTATGCATAATGCTCGTTTATGAGAATTTTAGTTTCTTGGTTGGTTGCTGCACAATCTTTTTGCTGGCCTCCACTTGTACTAAGTAGAAATACTACTTGTGCATCCAAAATCCTTAAACCAAGTTTTTCCATATGATTACACCATACCTACCTATATGCGGTATTTCCGTGCCGTTCTAAATTAATTTGTATGTGCCAACTCTAATTTTAAAAATGAATTTCCTTTTTGTGTGCCCGTACTGCTCATGAAACGGTAGGGGGTGGCCAATATTTTCCATGCTAGATGTGTTATTCTCAATATGAGTGTTTATTCACTTGTCATTGCACGAGAGTACAGCGGTAATAGGGATGCCCAGTCCCGGAATGAAAAAGAAATTTACCTTATGTTGTCAAATAATAAATTCCTTGGAATGTGTTGGTATGGACGGTACATGTGGATACGGCTAGCCGTGGAGTGTGAAAGTATGGTGGAAAAAGGAATAAACTTTATTTTATGTTTGGGAACCGCCTATGATATATCTAGCATGGAAAGTGTTGGGAATTACTCGGTCGTTTTTGTTGACAGGAAAAGCATGCCTCTCAAAAAATGTATCACTTAATTTTTGCTTTGAGCTCTGGCTCCTCTACAAATATCTGCTTCCCTTCGCGAAGGGCTTATCTATTTACTTTTATGAAATTTTTATTTTTATTTGAGTCTCCATCTTCTCTTGTAAAGCACCAACTAGGGAGCACTATGATCGTACTTGAGCATTGGATGTAGCAAATATTCGAGTGTGTTTCATGAATGGATCAATGATTGAGCATGATGGGCTAGGGAGAACTTTCTTTAGTATTGATATTTTGAAAGACATGGTTGTTTATTGATATGCTTGAGTATTGAAATCTTCATGTAAAAACTAGACTATTGCTTTGAACCATCTAAAAGGTCCAAATTTCCATTCTACAAAAGAAAAGAATATGTGATGAACATGTTAGGCAGCATTCCACATCAAAAAAATTATTTTTATCATTTACCTACTCGACGATGAGCAGGAATTAATCTTGGGAATGCTGATACGTCTCCAGCGTATCTATAATTTTTGATTATTCCATGCTGTTATATTATCATTCTTGGATGTTTTACAATCATTTTATAGCGACTTTATATCATTTTTTGGGACTAACCTATTGACATAGTGCCCAGTGCCATTTGTTGTTTTTTGCTTTTTTTTTACTTCGTAGAATATCAGTACCAAACGGAGTCCAAATGCAGTGAAACTTTTTGGAGATTTTTTTGGACCAGAAGACAACTTGGGAGCCAAGGAAGCACCTGGGAGGAGGCCCATGGGGCCCACAAGACACCAGGGCATGCTAGAGGCCCCTGGCGCGCCCTGTTGGGTTGTGGGGCCCACGTGGGTCTCCTCCACCGCCTCTTAGCTCTATAAATACCCAAATATTCTAGAAACCCTAGGGGAGTCGATGAAACACAATTCTAGCCGCCGCAAGTTCCAGAACCACGAGATCCAATCTAGAGCCCTATTCCGGCACTCTCCAAGAGGGGAACACGATCACGGAGGGGTTCATCATCCTCATTCGTGCCTCTCCGATGATGCGTGAGTAGTTCACCATAGACCTACGGGTCCGTAGGCAGTAGCTAGATGGCTTCTTCTCTCTTTTTGATTCTCAATAGAATGGTCTCTTGGAGATTTATTTGATGTAATGATTTTTTGCGGTGTGTTGTTGGGATCCGATGAAGTTCGAGTTTATGATCATATCTATATCCATGAATATTATTTGAGTCTTCTTTGATCTCTTATATGCATGATTATTTATAGCCTCGTATTTGTTCTTCGAATCTTTGGTTTAGTTAGGCCAACTAGATCGATTTTTCTTGCAATGGGAAGAGGTGCTTTGTGATGGGTTCGATCTTGCAGTGTCCTGACCCAGTGACAGAAGGGGTAGCGAGGCACGTATGTATCGTTGCTATTAAGGATAACAAGATGGGATCTATTCCTACATGAATAGATCTTATCTACACCATGTCATCGTTCTTATTGCATTACTCCGTTTCTCCATGAACTTAATACACTAGATGCATGCTGGATAGCGGTCGATGTGTGGAGTGCTAGTAGTAGATGCAGAATCGTTTTGGTCTACTAATCTTGGACATGATGCCTATATATTGATCATTGCCTTGGATATCATCATAATTATTTGTTCTTCTATCAATTTTCCAACAGTAATTTGTTTAGCCACCGTGTGCTATTTTCTTGAGAGAAGCCACTAGTGAAATCTACGACCCCCGGGTCTATGTTTTATCATATTTGCTTTCCGATCTATCTTTTGTCGTATTTGTTTTCAGATCTATTATTCCAAGAACGCAAAAATACCTTGCTGCACTTTTTCTTTATTTATTTTATTTCGTGTTTTATTCAGATCTATTTATCCAAACTCGTACAAATTAATCTATCTTTTTACCGAGGAGGGATTGACAACCCCTCTCATGCGTTGGATTGCGAGGATTTGTTCTTTGTGTGCAGGCACCGTTTACATAGTGTTGCTTGGTTCTCCTACTGCATTGATACCTTGGTTTCATAACTGAGGGAAATACCGACCATAGCTGTACTGCATCATCCCTTCCTATTTGGGGAAATACCGACATAGTTTCTAGCCGCATCAACCACCCCCGATTATCCAAGAGATTGTTTTTTCCAATACGAAGAGATGTGACGTCTGATGATCTAGAAAGTAATAATGGTGATCCAGAAAGTAATAATGAAAATCCAGACACAAATGAGGACCCCCAGGAAAATAATGATCCTCAAAATAATGATGTACCACCACCACCTCCTCCCGTGGGTAGACCACAGCGTGAGAGGAAGAAAGCTATATCAGATGATTATGTCACTTTCATGATTGAAGATATGAATGATATGGGAAAGTTGGAGGATTCAACCTCTTATAAGGAAGCCATTAAAAGCAAAAATTCCTCCAAGTGGTTG
This sequence comes from Aegilops tauschii subsp. strangulata, assembly GCF_002575655.3. Lineage (NCBI taxonomy): Eukaryota > Viridiplantae > Streptophyta > Magnoliopsida > Poales > Poaceae > Aegilops > Aegilops tauschii. The sequence continues at coordinate 315,446,396 of NC_053037.3, read as the reverse complement.
TTTGCCATGGAAGACGAGTTGAAATCTATGGGCTCAAATGATGTTTGGGACTCAGTAGAAGTTCCCGATGGAGCTAAGAAAGCAGGCTGCAAGTGGGTCTACAAAACCAAGTATGATTCCAAAGGGAATGTTGAACGGTTCAAGGAAAGGGTAGTGGCAAAAGGGTATACACGGAGAGAAGGAATTGACTATAAGCAAACCTTCTCTCCTGTGTCAACTAAGGATTCTTTCAGAATCATAATGACATTAGTAGCTCATTATGACCTAGAACTACACCAAATGGATATTAAAACGACATTTCTAAATGGTGACCTGAAAGAAAACGTTTACATGGCTCAGCTGGAAGGTTTTGTTGTGGAAGGGAAGGAACATTTAGCATGTTGTCTAAAGAAATCAATTTATGGCTTAAAGCAAGCATCAAGAGGGTGGTGCCTCAATTTTGATAAAATTGTCAAAACTGTTGGTTTCGCCGAAAATGTTGTGGACAACTCCATATATGTTAATTTTAAAGGCAGTAGGTTCACAATTTTATCCCTATATGTTGATGACATATTGTTAGCATGTAGCGATAGGGATACGCTACATCAGACCAAGTATTTTCTGTCATCTAGTTTTGATATGAAAGATCTTGGTGAAGCCTCGCATGTCCTCGGCATTGAGATTCATCGAGATAGGTCCATGGGAATGTTAGGACTATCTCAAAAGGCATACTTTGAGAGAGTGCTGAAGAAATTCAATATGCATAAGTGCTCACCCACACATGCTCCTATAGTTAAGGGCGATTAGTTTGGCACATTTCAATGTCCAAGGAACCAGTATGAAACTGATCAGATGAAGTCAGTTCCTTATGCTTCAGCTGTCGGAAGCATCATGTATGCTCAAGTGTGTACGCGCCCATATTTATGTTTTGCAACCGGGATGCTTGGCAGATACCAATCAAATCCAGGACCGGACCACTGGAAGGCCGCAAAAAAGTCTTGCCTTATATGCAAGGAACTAAGGATTTCATGCTTACATATAAAAGAACTGATAACCTAGAAATTGTTGGTTATTCAGACTCTGATTTTACCGGGTGTGTGGATAATAAGAGATCCACGTCTGGTTATATATTCACACTCACCGGGGGAGCCATATCATGGAAAAGCACCAAACAAACGTTAACTGTTGGATCTACAATGCAAGCAGAATTTGTAGCATGTTTTGAGGCCACCGGGCAGGCTGTATGGCTAAAGAATTTTTTTCCCGGGCTTAAAGTGGTTGAAAACATATCTAAACCAATTTTATTATACTGCGATAATGAACGCGCGGTTTTCTATACGAGTAACAACACGTCAAGTAATGCTGCCAAACACTTGACATCAAGTATCGTGTTGTGAAAGATAGAATCCAAGATCAAACAGTTGATTTTAAACATATAAGAACGAAGAATATGCTTGCGGATCCGCTAACTAAAGGCTTACCACCCAGTATTTTTCGTGAGCATGTTGTCGGCATGGGACTACTGGGAGCCTTATGATTCTGGAATAAGAGGACCATTAGAATAAACCACTCCCCAATTAGCAAAACATATTCCATTTTGAAATAGGCGGGTGTGCTATAAGTGTTGGTATTTATGGTGTTTCGAGCTGTTGTAACACCTCACTAGCAACCCACGGGTACCAATCTGATGTTTTGGGACAAAGATTGAATACAAGAGATGATCTAGGGTTTGAGATGAGATGGTGTTGGTGAAGATGTTGATGAAGATTGGTCCCCCCACGATGAGAGGATCGTTGGTGATGTTGATGGCTTTAATTTCCCCCTCCCGAAGGGAAGTATCCCTGGCGGAATCGCGCCACGGGAGAGCAAAAGTGCTCCTGCCCAGGTTCCGCCTCGAGACGGCAGCACTTCATCCCGAAAGTGTACTCTTCTTTTTTTCTAGGCCAAAACTCTTCATATAGTAGAAGATGGGCACCGGAGGCCAGCTGTGGGCCCCATAAGGCATCAGGGCGCCTCCAAGGGGGGTGACCACACCCTGTTGCCTAATGGGTAATTGGTGGGCCCCCTCTGGTATTTCTTTGCTCCAGTATTTTTTTTATATTCAACAAAAAATCTTCATGGAGTTTCACGTCATTTGGAGCTCTCTAGAATAGGTATCTTTGTTGTAGCTCTTTTAGGTCCAGAATTCCAGTTGTCGGTAATCTCCCTCTCCATGTAAATCTTGCAAGTTAAGAGATAAAAGGCATTATAATTGCAACATAAAGTGGAATAATAACCAAAAAACAATATAAATAACAGTAATAAAACATGATGCAAAATGGACGTATCAAATGCCATCGATATCCCATGAGTAGTTCTCTTTGGACTATGGGTTCGTAGCAGTTGCTCGATGGTTCTCTATTTCTTGCTTCTTCATATTGATTTTTCCTTCATTTCTTCATATTGTTGTTTCCCTCATGTTTTCAGCTTTATCACATGCCCTCCTTCACCTCTTCCTTTCTTCTGCATCTTCTTCATTCACAACTGAGTTGTTGGTCTCCCTAGCCTCCAGTCGCAAAAGCCCTTGCTTTGACCAGCATTGCCATCATCATGCACTACTCACGGGCTATTGATGGCATTTGATACGACACTACAATCAGAGACCCTTCGAGAAACTGTGTGCGATGCCATAATCTCAAACGGTGCTGTATGAAAACCATCAGAAATGTATAAAACATTTGCGATGACGGATGCATCAAACACGGTTCAGGTTTTAGTTGCGTGTGCGATGAAGGGCATACGGTTCAGTTCAATTAACTGTTTGTGATGAGGAGGAACAAAAGAAACGGGCAGCCAGATGAAGTCATGTGCGATACACAGCATACGGTTCACTCGGATGAACTATTTGTGATTAGGCAACACAAAAGAAACGGGCAGCCAGATGAAGGTGTGTAGATATACAACATACGGTTCACTCGGATGAACTGTTTGTGATTAGGCAACACAAAAGAAACAGTCAGCCAGATCAAGGTGTGTGGGATATACGGCATGTGGTTCACTCGGATGAACTGTTTGCGTTGACACAAGAGTACAGAAATGGTTCAACTTAACAAGATGTGTGTGTTGTGCGATGGGATTGCATGCGGTTCACTCGGCCCTTGTCGTCAGTGTGTGACCTCTGTGGAAATTGTTCGCTCCCCAGGCGCCTCTTCGTGTACCATGGCAACACTACAAAAACAATACACTTCCGTGATGATACGTGTTTGTCACAGTAGGTCGCGTTTTCTATCATGCATGTACATCCATGACGATTTTATGACAGAATCAAGATAGTCATACCTGTGCTGTCGTAGAAGTGTTCCATGACATTACCAAAATTATCATCACGGAAGTGTCCACTTCCATGACGATAAATCACGCGTCACAGAAGTGCTTTCGTCAAGGGTGACCGACACGTGGCATCCACCGTAACGGAACGTCGTTAAGCTATCGGGTCGGGTTTTGGATCCGATAACCCGTTAACAGCCCCGACCAATGGGGATTTTCCACATGTAAAATCATCATTGGCTGGAGGAAACACGTGTCGGCTCATCGTTGGGACAGATGTCATCCACTCATTGGACAGAAGGCGCCTATGATATGTCGACACGTGGCACGGCCCAACAGAGGCCCATTCCTGTGAAAAGGCCGGCCCGTTTGAATTGGTCAAAAGGTGGCGGGCCAGCCCATGGAAAGCCTGTTAACGGCCTGTTCACATATAGCCCATTTACAGCCCGCTAACCCAAGGCCCGTTACGCCCTATTCGAATTAGGCCCAATAGCGTCATCTGGGCCATCCAATATGATTCCAGCCCGTTTTCACTTCTGGCACATGTATGGCCCATGACGTCTTTCGGCCCATATGAGGCCCTATGTAACTCTTGGCCTATTAACGGCCCGTGGTGAAACTGGCCCGTAATGAACAGTGTATCACTTTACACCCATTAACGGCCCGTGGTGAAACTGGCCCGTAAAGAACAGTGTATCACTTTATACCCATTAACGGCTCGTTATTCCGTTGGGCCGTTTGCAGCGCATGTTATCTTTCGGCCTTCTCAGAGCCCATTTATTCTTGGGCTATTTTCCAGCATTCGATTACTTACGGCCCGTTACTGTCATTTTCTGCTTGTGGGCCAAATTCAGCCCGTGGTTACAGTCGGCCCGTTTGTGGTCCGTTAATATGTTGGGCCGTTTTCATAGCGTCATCAAATACGGCCTATTAACGATGGCCCGTTATGGTCGGCCCATGAACGGACGATTCCAACTCTAGCCCGTTTACGGCCAGAATGCGGTCTGTTTGGCCCATTTTTGGATCATACGGCCCGTATAAGGCCCATTGATGATATGGCCTGTAGAAGGCCCATTGTTTCTACGGCCCGTAGAAGGCCCATTGTTTCTACGGCCCGTAGAAGGCCCACTGTTTCTACGGCCCGTAGAAGGCCCACTGTTTATACGGCCCGTAGAAGGCCCACTGTTTCTACAGCCCGTAGGAGGCCCAGTGTCACTACAGTAAATATTAGCCCATGGTTATTGTGGCCTAGTTTAAAAAAATAGGTTATTGCAGCCACTAGCAAACCGCAGAAAAAGAACTGCACTGACTACAAGCAAACAAATAAACAAGACAACAAGGAAATAAATAAGCAAGCAACTTACACTAGGCTATCACGGCTATTACACATATTACATCCACTGGGCATCAAAGTTCGCCACCAGTGCAAATATAGGGAACACAGCAGCATATAAACGCCGCAGCAAAACAAGTCCAGAACTGAAACCACTTCAGAAGAGCTCAAGAAACAATATCCTGGGTACCCATAATGCTGGCAAGGTGCTTAGCAAGCTTATTAACTTTCTCTTGTTTTGCGCTTAAGTCTTCCAGCGCTTGCTATTGCACCAGAAAGTATGCATCTGAATTCTGCAGGGACTTCCTCAGTCCTTCGGCTTCCTGTCGCATAACATCTGATCGATGTCTTTCAACTTGAAGTTGAGACTCAAGAAGCCGAACTGATTCAGGCAACGAGTTCGAAGAGCTGGTGCCAGCAGTGGTAGCCAGTAACTCGAACACTACATCAAGACAGGACTTTGGGGTTGTCTTAGTGTCTTCAATATAGTTTTTATCAGCTTTCTTGGAGACCAACAGGGATGTCTCCCTATCTTGAACCTTATCTGCATTACTTCCTTTACCATTGCATAACAGGGTGCTCTTCTCCAATATTTTATCCGCGTTCTAAAAGTGAAACAAACAAACACATCTCAGGTTTACAATGTAGTATATGAAACTCATTTTGGTAAACCAGTTCAGTAGTAAGGTGGACAGGATAACAACATGAAACAAACATATATCTATGTAGTATGGTCACTGTATGGTCTATATCATTCTAGTTTATGTTGCCAAATCAAGATAGATACAGTTTGAATCATATCTATTTAAGACAAAGCAGCATAGACAGAATATAAGTGTGGGAAACTACACAGCAATAACAACACTTGTAATGTGCATGGCATGAGAACATAACTATTTATTCAATTGAAACTGAAATCAACATAGAGCAAGTTACAACAGCAAATAGCCAAACACGTTGAAGAAACAGGTTTAAAACATACCTGTTGCGGCATTGGAGTTTCAATTGCATCCTTCAAATTTGAAATTAGTTGGTATCAGTAAATACAGTGATGCAAGAGCAAAGTAGTATGAACCATAGCTACGGAACCTGACCTGAGAACAATTCTTCTTCTTCTTTAAGCGTTGACTTCGGGTTCGGAGTGGTGGTCCTCGTGATTTGGGCACTACAGTTGCCTTACTAACTGCTCGTGTTTGGGTGCTCTGTGGTGGAGACGGTGCTGTGTCAACGGGAACTGGGTGTCTATCTGCTGGGGTTGGGGTTAGAAGGGGTGTAGCTGGTTCTCTGTCCAACTGGGTAGGGGTACAATCTGCATGAGTGTGGGTTATGTGTGGTGGGGCTGGTTCTTGGGCAAGTACAACCGTGGTTCTATCTGCATCGACAGGTAGCACGATCTTTTCTGAAGACCATGTTTTTACTCCCACAGATACTGCCATCACTCCCTCCAATTGAAATGGTTGATAAACAAGAAAAGTAATTGAATGTACAGACATTGTAAGATAGACAGGTGCAATGGATAGTAGGGAAGAAAACAGGGCATGAAATAATTCACATTTATGTTGTCTAAGCAAATAGAATAGCAGGACATAATTTCACATATATGATGGCTAATTAAACAGGATAGCATGACACAATTTCACATGTATGATGGCTAACTAAACAGGATAGAATGACATACTTCAAAATATGATGACTATGTAAACAGGATGACATGATATAACTATATGATGTGTCTATTAAAGTGGTTGGCATGCCATAAATCACAAACATGCCGTCGATGGAAACATGATGGCATGATATAATTCACGGATAGAATGACATAATTTAAAATATGATGACTATGTAAACAAGATGAGATGATATAACTATATTATGTCTTTAGAAAATGGGTTGGCATGCCATAATTCAGATAAATGCTGTCTATGTAAACATCATAGCATGACATAATTCAAATATATGATTTATATACTAAGGAAGTGAGTAGAGGGCAATCGCATATATGATGTGTCAACTAAGGAGATGGCATTTAATATTGTGTATATGATGTAAAAACTAAGCATTGCAATACAACATATGCATTATATGAGTAATATAACCCTGCCAAGTTTGAGCATACACCTCAGGGGGATAATAGGACTGGTCATCTGCCTCTGAATCCTCCTCTGAAGAGCTATCTGTAACCAGCAAGATATCTGCTTCAGCAGGTAGCATTGTCTGCTCTGAAGACCTTGTTTTCACTCTAGATTTCTCCATCACCAATTCAAATGGCTGATGCATAGGAAGAGCAGTTGAATATACAAACATTGTCGACAAAAGCAATGAGAAATACAAAAAAAAGGACGACATGATATAATTCACATATGGACGCTTGCCTAAACAGCATGGCATTGCATAATTCACATACATAATGCCTTGCAACAAGATAACATTGCATAATTCACATATATAATGTCTTGCAACAAGATGGCATTGCATAATTCACATATATGGTAATTAGACACTAAACAGGTGGCATTCACACAAAGCATGTCTAAACTAAGCAAATGACATAGCAATGCAAGATACCATACACACGATATGAGCAAGATAACCCTGCCAAGTTAGGGCATGCACCTCGGGGGGGGGGGGGATATGACTTGTCATCTATCTCTGAATCCTCCTCTGAGGAGCTATCAGTAACCAGCAAGACATGCGCTTCGTCAGATAGCATTGTCTGCTCTGAAGACCTTGTTTCCACTCCATATTTTTTCATGACCGTGCCGAATGGCTGATGCACAGGAAGAGTAATTGAATGTACTAAAATTGTTGACAAATTTAACAAGTAATAAAAAAATGATGGAATGATATAATTCACATATAAGATGACTGGCTAACCAGGGTGGCATTGCAAAATTCACATATATGATGCCTGGCTAGACAAGATGGCATTACATGATTCACATATATGATAAAGAAACTAAACAGATGGCATTGACACAAAGCATGTCTAAACTAAGGAGATGACATCTTTAATGTATACAGTAAGCGATGCAAGGCACCATATGCATGATATTACCAACATCAGCATGCCAAGTTAGAGCGAAGACCTCATGGGGTGAATAGGAGTGGTCTTCTCCTTCCGAATCCCCCTTAGAACAGTTATCTTCCTCTTGATTACGATCCGAAATGGGTGGAGGGGGGCTGCCTTTGCGCCCACCATGGAATGACGTCTGCATGAAATTTTATTGCCATGCAAGGCTCGTCTCTTTTGCTATACATGATCAGTTCCATTGTGTACAATAACTGGCATGCATAGGAATAAAACATAGTGAGATTATGTAAGGAGTGCATGCACAAATCCAGAGTGATGGTAGCAAACTGTGGATAGACCCAAAACCAATGATAGCAGGCAGATAATAGCTTTAGTTAAAAAATACAGATAATGGCTCCTTTAATGTTTGTTTGCACCCAACATGAAACTCATAGTAGACACCAGAGATTAACCAGATAGTAGACAGATAGTACTGATTGCTGCCCCAATATGTACCCCACAACCATTTAAAAACTCAAGTTTCAGCATTAGTTTGGACCTGACTCAGAGTCTAATAGGTGAACACGACGATAATGTAGCATGTCATCATATTAAGCGACGCATAACGTAAGCAGACACGGAAGAGTGCGACCTCCCTTGCGGACCCGTGTAGTCCTCAAGGTCATCTGCTCAGTTGATGATGGTAATGCAGTTGTCGTGGCTGTCGGCGGCGGGGAAGAAGATCTGAGGCGGCAAAAGACAGTCTGGAGAGTGAATCCCTGCTGTGGTGAACCCTTCCGTCGTTGGAGCAGCTGAGCTGGGGTGGAACACAGCGCCGCAGGAGCAGGACAAACCACACAAGGTTTTCTTTGACGCATATCTATAACAGAAGTAATTGAGTAAGGGCTTGTTTGAATTTGAGGATTCTAACAATGCAGGGATAGGAACTAGACAGGAATAGGGTAGGAATGCACGTGCAAAACAGAGAATTTAAAAACACAGGATTTCTGCCAATCTAGGTGTTTGATTGACAACAATTGGAAGATCACATGATGCAAAAAAGCATGGTGAGATTAAGTCAAACCACAAGAAAATGCACGGTTATAATGCTATTATGCTACTATCTCTTAGTCTTGTGCTTGATGAATAGGAATATGAAAAGGAGGAGAAGTGGAAATTAGAATTCCTACGGTTTTTTCTTTCTAGGAGACACTAAAGGAACAAATCCTACAGTTTTCCTTTGCTCCATTCCTTTGCACCAAATTCATGAAAAGTAGTACCATAGGAAACTTTCCAATTCTGATGTTTTTCATTCACTTTTCCTTTCAAGCACTGGCGATTCTAGTAGGCAGGCTTGAGCAATGAAAATCCTACACTAAAAAAATGTTTTTGTGCTACTTCTATTACTTTGGACCCAGGCCACTGCCATACTAGCTCAACTCCTAGGCCCATCGACAAATGCACAGCTCAAACGCGCAGAGATAAATAATGATGGCGTTCAAGAGAGTCCATCACGGATAGCTAAGTTGCCTGGTACCTCAGTGCTTGTCATATAGTAGGATAAAATAATCGTATTTCCCGTTACTACGAGTGCTCAGTGGACAATATATATAACATGTAGAGTAAAAAAGAGATGCAACAAGTGTACAACCTCTTTGGCGAAGCCATGTCGATCTCAGCGTGATTGGGTTGGCCGGTGAGGATGCTCCGGCTGACTTGGCTGTCGGAGGAGGGGAAGAAGATCTTAGGCGTCTGGAGATGGAGCCCGAGGTACTGCTCCGCTGTGATGGAGGGTTTCGTCGTTGGAGCAGCTCCGGCGAGTTGTACGACGCCGAAGCTGAAGCAGGACAAGAGAGACAACGAACAACGTTAACCTGAGTGGAATTCTAATAGCATCTCCAATACATGACGTAAAATACATAACCACAAAGTGCTAGATGTAAAATACATCAGCCGCTCATCTCTGAACTTAACTGTCGAAACTGAATTTAACTGTCGAAACTGAACTTAACTGTCGAAACTTAACTTAACTGTCGAAACTGAATTTTGCTGTCGAAACTGAACGCACTAGCAAGGTGAGGCTACACGTCGGTCGACGGACTTTTTTATCTCTGGTCAGTCAATTTTGCAGCCGTTGGATACGAAATCAAGGGCCTGCGGTTCATCTTCAACCTCCACCCCTTGAGCCGCCAGCCACCACCGGCCAAACAGCAGCCCCTTGCCGCCCGCGGCCGGCGGTGCGCCGCCCCGCCGCCCCGAAAACACTCCCCACCGCCGGTCCACCGCCGCCCCGGCCATCCCTCGAGCCCACCCCCCCCGTGCCGAGCTTTTTCTCCAGCGATCCCCACGCCACCGCCCCGCCACCGTCGGCGACCACCGCCCCCATCCTGAACCCTAAGATAGATAGTGGGGTACCTCTCCGGCGAGCCCCCCTCCCCGCTGCGGCTGGTTCTTCCTTCACCCCGGCTAGCCCCCCCCCCCCACCCCCAGAAAATCGACTGACCCAAAAGTCGATTCAGTCGACTAAAGTGTAGCTAAATCAGAGCAGCATCGCAAGCAAGAGCAAGAGCGAGAGCAGCAGCGCGAGCAAGAGCAATAGCAAGAGCAGACCAGGCAGGGGACCGAGAGCAAGAGCAGAGCAGCAGCGCGAGCGAGAGCTAAAGCAACAGCAACTCCTACTGATGTGGACATCGCCGCCGAGGGAGCGACGCCGTGGAGGAAGTGGCCGGCGACGCCGCCGTGGATGGAGTCGTGCCGTGTCGGCTCGGGACCGAGCGCCGGCAGCACCGTGAGATCAAATCAAGAAGAAAATGCGGCGATTAGTGTACAACCTCTTTGGTGGCACCGATTAGGCCGCAGCTTCATCCGAGGAAACGGTGATGATGATGCTCTTCCGGTGGTGCAGGTGAAGACGGCGGTGTGGGAATGGAGGTGGCGCGAAAGACAAGGGGAACGTCGGGGCAGCTCCTTGGAGGTGGAGGACGGGGTGGCTGAACCGGCGGGACGATGAGATCGACGACGGATCCTCATCCGGTACGGTGGATGAGGGACGTCGAGGTGTTGCTGTGAACGACGTCGTCAGGGAAGAGGCTCCGACTGGGTGGCGGACAGAGCAGGGTGTGGGGTTTCGTCACAGGTTTTCGCGGCCTCGGTGTACGAATGGGTGGGCGGATGGGATGGCAGTGGGGAACCATGGCTTAGAGATGCGCTTGTCCGAAATGTGGGGTAAGTTACAAAAGTACCCCCACCGATTTGAGGCGGTTCTTTCGGTTCAGGGGTACCACGGGCATTTCGCGTGTCGGGATTTCACAGGAGGTGGGAGTTTTCGCGCGCGTTGTAATTTCGGAATAGCAAGGCGCGGGTTGAGATGGAGGGAGTTGTCGGAGCACAACGAGACAAAGATATATCTTAAATATTTCGGGCTAACAAGGCGCGGGTTGAAGAGGCGGGAGTTTCGCAGCACGATAGACACAGACGCTAGCTTGAATTTTCGGCATAACAAGGCGCGGCTTGAAATTTCCGAAGAACAAGCTTAACGTGTACCAAAAAAAGACAATTTGCACCTCAACACGCACAACACACACACACACACACCATTTAGACTAGAGTAAGGTACACGTGCATTGCACGCATGAGATTTGGCAACCAAATTATGAATAAATACCACATTATAGCACGCAAGCTTTGAGTCATATATGCATGATGTAGATGTTTGTTTAATTCTTATAGTTCATTTCATTCAAAATCATCTAGTTTTTATAAGAAAGCTAATCTATTTTAGGATTCATGTAATTGTGCATCGTAAGACATAAAGTAAAAACAAATAATGGCAAATCATGTAGAAAAACATTTGGGCAATTCTGATACGGAAGATTCTAGAACAAATAATAAGTGCTTGTGTTTTGATGTTTGTGCATTATGCTTAAGTTCAACCATGGAGTCTTCTAGATTATACATGTGGCGAAATCTAGTGGAATTTAGATGATATCCAACGGCCAGTAGTGCTCAAATTTGCCATCTTTGGACCATCGGATTCGCCTCATCCAACGACCATCTTTCAAAGTTAAAGTTACCCGCACACAATATAAAAAAATATAAAATATAATATACATATATAGGGGTATAGATATAGATATGTGATGCGAAAGCCGCCCATCATCTCCAATTAGAATAGTGTGTCCATGCACGCATGCGACGTGGCCAAATGATGTCTGCCATCGGTATCTCAAATTCAAATCAGTCTGACCTTGTTCAATGTGTATGCATTACAACATGCTCGTTTCCAAACCACACCGCGCAGATCTCCGTTATATTCATGCATGCATGGGTTTCAAACATCAGGATCTCTTATTCAAATATTTGAATTCAACTTTACATTGATTATGACCTCACCTATTCTTTTACACCCACACAGTAGTCTTCTCTTTATAATTGTACCACTAACTTTTTCTCGTGCATGCATGCACACACACTACCAGTCGGTATTATCCATCGCACGCATGCAATCTTTTTCTTCAGGTCGGTCTCCCGTGAAGGCACACACCCACACACATCCCCCTCTCCATCATATTGGGCATTCTTTATCTCTCACGCGTGCATGCGCAACGATCGATGTTCCTCTATGTATGTGTGTATATAGCTAGGTCTTTCATAGTTTTCCACACAAACCGATCAATCGATATATCCAGTGAGGTCTCACCCTCTTTCCCACGTCCACATCGATCAATCTATACCTCTCTATATAGGATTAACATATATAGCTAATACACCCACATTAATTATATATCCAACGTCCCCCTCTCATCATCCATGCCTTCCGCTTCATCTCTCAGACTCGTGCACAATGGCGAAGACAGGGGCAGTAAGGGCCCTGCCCCCTCCCCCCTAACATCACTATATATCGAGGCTAATATGAATGTGATCATTAGACAATTGCTGCTAAAAATGGTTTAAGTTCATGAATTGACCCTCCTCGTAAAGGATAAGCAATGCTTGGCCCCCTAGCTCATTTATTTTTCATGGCTCCGCCACTGCGCGCAACAGCGCACGTGTTCGCCCCCTCTCTCTAAATATCGATCTCGCACTTGTGCATTCCTTCATAGTGTCCCTCCACTCGGCCCCTCGCACCATCTTCTAGCCCCCCACCGGATTTTGCCACATGTACAATCTAGCAGACTCCATGGTTGAACTTAAGCATAATGCACAAACCTCAAAACAACAGTGGTTCTCTTTTGTTCTAGAATCTTCCGTATCATAACTGCCCAAACTTTTTTTCTAGTTGAATTGCCATTATTTGGTTTTACTTTATGCTTTACAGCGCACAATTCCATGAACCATAAAATAGATTAAGGGCTTCTTTGATTCAAAGGATTCTCAAAGGAATTTTGGAGGATTCTAATCATTAGGAATTTTTCCTATCTTGGTTGTTTGATTCGTAGGATTGTAAACCATAGGAATTTTTCCATATGATTCATTTGCACTAGATTTCATAGGAAACATCCCATCCACTCAAACCTCTTTGAAAGAATTCTGCGTTTTTTCTATGCACAATCAAACACTCGTACAATCCTGTAGGATTCAAGACGACATTCCACTATAATCCCATGTTTTTCCTATTCCCGCGTTCTTGGCTTTTTTATAAAAACTAATTGATTTTGAATGAGATGAACTATAAGAATTAAACGAAGGGCTACATCAGGCATATATGACTCAGAGCTTACATGCTATAGTGTGGTATTTATTCATAATTTGGTTATAAAATCTGATGCGTGCAATGCACGTGTACCTTACTAGTACTTCGAGTATGTGCAAAACACGTAAATTAGAATACCAATGGCACGCTACACAGTGTCTCTCTTACAGTTCATGAAGCCACGTGGCACATGTGGAGGCGTTGTCGCGACCTCCTTGCGTGGATTGATCACAGTGACATGCTGCTGGTTCCAGAAGAATGTACTCGTCCTACCTGAGCCATACTGGCGGTACATGCACGAAGCAAAGATGTGCACGCACGCCACGCACACACTCATTCCCTCGCACGCACACGCGGGTACATGGGCGGACGCAATTTTGTACCAAGATCCACCCCATGTGATAATTTGACGCGTGTAAAGTCATTCACTTCATCGATGGTCAATTAATACAGTGCATGCAAATTGAGTGGACGTGAGGGCGGAAAAAAGACATTATTACTCCACTACGCGCATGCGAGTAATTAAATCGTGGGTTGCTAGTAGTACTTCCATTGGTCTCCTTCGTATTTTGTGCCAATTTTTGACAGTAACATAATATTTACGCATTTGAGCAGTGTAGTACTTGAAATTTATGTTCCGCTAAACTCATCGGGAGCCGTTTCGGGCCTCGAAACCAAAACCATCAACTAATCTTTACCTTGTTCCCATCACATTCGAAAGCCTGCTCACACCTACTAGTACGTACCAAACCTGAACGTGTTCCCACTATGCAGGTATTAGTACTAGTGCTAGTACTTAGGTTATAAAAAGGGGAACTACCTAACCGAAAATTACTCTACCTTTCCTCCTCATAAGTGCTTCTTCTTCGTCCGTCGTTGCCATGGCCGGTGAGCAGAGCTCTAGGTCGAGAACTAATCGTAACAAGGGAGCGGCAACCAAGGCTGCGGAAAAAAAGAGAGGGCTCGCCGCCACGCAGAGACCTCGAAAGATCTCTCACGGGCAGGCGATGGCTCCCAGGAGCGCCCTAGCCACGGAGGCGAACATGCCGAGCCGGCGGAGCTGGAGTCATTATCCCTTGACGGCATGCCCGATCAGCTCAATAAGCAAAAGGAGTTCATCCAAGGCTTGATAGAGTTGCTGAAGGAGAGCCTCGACGACATGCCCGCTGAGCTCAATCAGCAGGCGGAGTTGACCGCCGGCTTGGTGATGCTGCTGAAGAAGAGCATTGCCTCGGAGAAGAAGGCGACCGGCGAAATCCTGCGACTTCAGGAGGACAAGGCGAAGCTCTGCCACGAGATCGACCTGTTGAAGGAGAAGAACGCCGGCTGGAAGAAGTTGCATGAGAATAGTAGTTCCTCGATGAAGATGCTGCAGGCCCTCGTCATGGAACAGAAGGAGGAGTTGGCGAAGCTCCGCATCGAGCACCCGACTGCTGTCAAGGTACGTAATGCGGCCGTGGAACAGATGATGAAGGCTCGCATCGAGAAATCCCGCGTCATGGAAAGAATGAGGAAGATGGCGGAGGAGACGCGCAAGGAGATGGAGGTCGTGGAGGCGATGAAGAAGCAGTTACGACTCCGCGGCAAATTAGATCATTTGGGGTGATAATCTTCCTTCTTCTTTTGCTCCTGTGTTTCATCTTTTGCTTCGGGTGTTTCGCCGCACGTGTCACGTTCTCTGTGAGGCATGAATAGAACAATGGTTTTTTTGAGGGAATGAATAGAACAATGCTAACAATGAGATGACTAGCAAATTAGATCATTTTTTATCGCCATATGGCACTGGGCTGCCGTGTTTCGTGCTCCTCCGTCGCAGTACTACTCTAGTGGAAAACTTGAGTATACCGCACGGTTCTTTGCTCCTCCTCGATCAGGTCGTCGGCGCATTTATACGAGCAGTCAAATCACAAGGCCTCGCCTTCCAGCGGTAATGAGCCATCAAATCACAAAGGCCCTTTCCTCTCGTGAAACCGACCAAGCTAGAGTGCCCCGCCCTCTAGCCTTTTAAAAAATGTATACTTTTGTACAGCAGTAGTATCGATGGATTGCGCCATGGAGCAAAACTTGAAATTAAAAAAAAGGTGGTACATATAGAGAGCGCTCGTCGCCAAATTATGCATATAGTACTATTAAAAAGGCTAGTCACAATAATGGTGTCCAGCACAACCCACCCCTCAAATAAAACTAAGAGGGTGCTTGGATACGTTTTAGTCCCATGAGTAAAAGTAGTGGGACTAAAACATGCTAGCCTCACCCATGCTTGGATCCAAATACTAAAAAGGCTAAAATCAAGTTAATGAGCATTTATTATCCTCCAAACCCTCCAATCCAGAACTCGCCTGTGTTAAAGGAGAGGAGTTAAATGCGTAGAGAGAGGACTAATCCACATTTTAGTAGGGGTACCCCTGACTAAAAAAATTTAGTCTCAAGACTAGTTTTAGCCCCTCTTTAGTCAGGGGTGCTTGGAACTTTAGCCTCTTAAAGAGACTATTTTTAGTCAGACTAAAATAAGCCCCTTGGATCCAAGCACCCTCTAAGCATCCTAGAATTCTTTGACAAAACTAAGCACCATGAAATTCTTTGACAACTAAACTGCTGGCTATATGATGTTGGCCATATATATTGTACGTATATAATGTGAAGAAACGAGTGGTAGTACTATACCAACTAAAAGATGAAATTTAAGAAATACTAGTATGTACATACTGAAGAGTTAAAGTAACGAGAAGAAACATAACATAGTTCTGCTGGGGGCTTAGCAAAACACACCCCTCAAATTAACTTAAGCACACCTGAAATTAAACTTTGCAACTATTCCGGTAGACACTGCATTAGAACCACCATGAGCAACGACACTGCCACCTTACTCGGAGTCCTCGTCCACGTCCTCGACTTCGTCCTTGTCCCTCTTCCTCTTGGCCGATACTTCTTTGCTTGAACCGCACACTTGGTTGTTGCTCTTCATCCAACCCTTGTCGATATTGAAGCAAAGGTAGCCATCCATTGCAGCGTAGTGGATGTGGTCTATATCTAGTACATTCCTCTGCCATGCATGACGATGAAACGTGTATGGAGGTTTCTCCAGTTTACCGTACGAAGGATGAACCGTGGCTCCTGCCAGGGTCAGCATTGAAGGCTGACGAGAGGACACCAACCGATTCTTCTGGAGGTCGAAGGTGTTTCCTACAACAAGGCCTATCCGACGCAGGACTTCTTTGTCATTACCAAAGTCTACAATAACGAATTTGACTAGGTTGCTCTCGAGGAAGTCCTTAAAATCCTGGCACTCAACGTCGGCATAGCATATGTGGTAGACCAAGCATAAGTCATGCACGCAAACCTGGATCACGGCGGGCTTCTTCCTCTCTTCGTCCTTTAGATCCTTCTCTCGTCCCAGGACTGTGGTGTACTCAACATCTAGCCCAGTGACCCACTCATCATCTGAGTCTTCGAACATGCGTCTGAAGCGAGAAAGGCATCCTTTCACCATCGCGGAAGAACGGGTATAGATGACGTCGAACTCATCGTCGGTGATGGTTCTAACCTTGTACTCACCGCCGATCGTGGAGATTTGGGACGCCATGGACTTGGGAGGAGGGTTAGGATTAGTGGAACTGCCGTAATGTGAATGGACGGGACGACTAGGAGCGAACCGCCATAGTATTGAAGGACGTGCGGGGACGAATAGGAGCGAACTGCCAGCGTGCGAACGGCAGGGTAGTGGCTTTCCATTCTCCCATGATACGGGCTTCCGAGAGCCCTTGGATCTGAGATCGAACGGTTGCATGGCGTGATTCTAGACCTATGGGTGAATATCCTATCCTGGAGGGTTATTCTACAAATTTTCAGCAACTTAGCATGCGACCGTTTGATCTCAGATCCAAGGGCTGCCAGCAGCCCGTATCATGGTCGCGCCTACCACGACCGTCGCGTCGCTCGCGCGGTCGCGCCCTTGGAGATTTAACACGGTGCGTTAGGCTATCTGATGTTGGCATGTCATACATAGTCATCACTTAGTCACTCATACTACAACAAGGTTGGCTATAAGGTTGGCTATAAGTGTATTTTTTTTACTCCTCTCTATCTCTTTCTTCGTACTCCCTCCGTCCCATAATATAAGAACGTTTTTGACACTAGTGTAGTGCCAAAAACGTTCTTATATTATGGGACACAGGGAGTACTAGTATTTATTGCATTTGCCAAGGAGTGACCTCTTCCAATGAAATGGTGTTGCTAAGTTTGCTTCATTTAATTAGCTATAGACTCAAAATTGTCTTTTCACCTAGGTACACGCGCTTAGCACCGTTTCTTCCTTGGGTCACCAAACTAGTCTCTCTCTTCTTGATTAACTTGCCACATCAGACTTTATGCCTATGTGGAAAGCTTAAGCACCTGTAGGAGCAAGTAAAAGTAAGTACAATAGTGCGCTTTACATGGCATTTTTGCATATGTGGAGGAAAGAGAGGCAAGGAAAAAGTGGAGAAGTGGGCTCTCATGCAAGAGCCAGCCTCTACTACATGGTGGAGCATTGGGAGAGGCACCTGTATGGAGGTGGTCAGGAATCGGGAGACTCGCGCCGGTCGTAGCGCTGCAGTTAAAATGATAATGGCAAGTCAAATCACGGGGCCCCACCTGTCCAGCAGTAACTCGCTGTCAAATCACACAACCCTACGTTTGCAGCAGCCTACTCCCTCATCTTCTCGCGTCTCTGTCGAACCGACTAGGCGGAACTGCCCCGCCGCCTTACGCGCAGGAAAAGCCCCGCCCTCGACTTTTAAATAGTATCCAGTATACTAATTTTGTATCCATGGATTGCGCCCGCACCATGGAGCAAAGCGTCTAGAAAATGGCGGTACACATGTACGGAGTATACAACACGCCCGTCGCGTTCGCGTCGCACCCTAGACGGTCGGTCGGTCTGGCACGCTGCTCTCCGAATGGAACGCGCGTCATATTGCGTTTGCACACACATGTGGGACGGCAATTGAGAACCGACCATAGGCACACTCCCCGGCCCCACAAGTCGGGTGACTTAATAGAAGAGGGAGACGAGCGATAGTACTAGAGAAGTGTTGTATTACGTTGGTGCGTGGACGATCCCTGCAAGACACGGAAGATCAGTTCGTCCATGCATGTGACCAGACTCCAGCAGACACGCCTGGATTGGCTATCGTGTACATATTGTGCAGGTTGTGTTGTACATGGCTGTAGTTGTGGTGAGAAATCTAAAAAAAGGTTTCTTGTCATCTCGCAAAATTAGGTGTCATGTGCTTCGGATCACTGCGAGGGTTAAACGGCGACAATTGAGTTGGGCTAGTCATTGGGGGCACATGCACGAACAGGGACTACTCGGCTGCCATCTAGGTCAAGCCGGCTATGTTAATTAGGACATCTATCGACGGACCCCTTTTCTACGAGTTTATCTTTAATTTGAGCTTTGTTCCTCGTCTGGTTTGTCCGTCGGGATTCATGTTGTCTCCTTTGGGCAGTGAGGTTATGATTTCTTGTCATGTGGCATTTTTTCGTGTTATATGTTATAATCCGGCGCTTCAGATCAAAATGACAACAACGGCGCCTCCGAGCCACGTGCATGAAGACTTCTCAACTGTCATTCACGAGGTCAAGCCGGCTCCGGTAGACAAAAGAAAACTAGTACTACTCCACTATATAGGCAGGAGCCTCCGCCTTGCTTGCTAGTGTTGCTCTCTTCACACTGTCTCGGCCTCTCCAGATCTAAACACGACAGCGGTGGCCACACTCTCTCTCTCTGCTCACCGCTGGTCACAGATCCAGCCGGATCCTCTCCTCCGGGGAAGGTGAGAAGGTGCAACGTTCACGCGGTCGTCCTCGGCGATGGCTCTTACCCACTGTTGGGCGCGTCCCAATCAGCCCGCCTTGCCGTTCTCTCCCAAGCACCGCTGGCGAGGGAGGGCCTCCGACCCCTTCTTCCTCGCTGCCATAGTGTGGGCAGATCCGGCCTCCCTCCGCCCACCTAGCGACATCCCGGCGACCATCAGGTATAACTTCCTTTGAAACCGGCCTTGCTCTACTTCCCGAGCTCCTGACGTCACTGCATTTGTATCTTTTACTATTTCTCAGGCCCCCTCGTAGATAGGATCGATCGGCTATTCGAAAACCACCTAATTTTTTTACGTTTAAGAGGTAAAACTAGTTCATGCCACTCGAATCTAGTACTACTTGGTTCAAACAAGGAAGAAAGGGGGTGGGGGGGGGAGGATTTGTTACCTGAATCTAGGACTTGGTCGAAAGAGGAAATAATGGGGGCGAAAAGTAGCAGAGACTGGCTATCCAACTGGTCTCTAGGTCTAATAGGGAAATAAAGGGAAACGCAGTACAAACTCAATATAAACCCGATCTATTGGTTGAAAAAGGAAAGAAAGTGGGGACTGGGGGACAAGTCAACAGAGTAAGTCTAGCACTAGATTTGCTAGCCTCACAGTATAAGGTGGCTATACCGAACAAAAATGGGACCAACCCAGATATCATGTTCTGATGTTTGTTGCCCCGAGCCACTCTTATGTAATGCCACTGGTAAAATGTAGCAGTCGCACTGTTAAAAGTAAGGACACGTTAAACCAATGTTGTTTTCAATGTAATGCCTCCAGTAATATGAATCAATGGCACTTCTTTACATGTCCTGCTAAAATTTCCCATTAAGATAAGTTGGTTCTTTTCGTTAGAAATGCAACTGTCCTGGTCTGCCTACTCTCCCGTGCCCAAAGTAATGTCATATTTAACGGTTGTCATAGTTAATCCTAATGCCCACACTAATATCTAGCAATGCCAGTGCTTTAGAAATTGCTACTGTCCTTGTAGGATTGCCATTCAGATAAGGAACATGCTTCTTTTCATTTGATGCATGTTTCATCACTTGTTAGTCACCCTCCTTTCCACCTTTTTTTGTGCAAACAGAGATATACATTTCACGCTCGATCTTAGTTGAACTGCACAAATGATATCCAAATTATAGTTGAGCATTCCAGGAGCTTCACAACCAACCTTGATGTTGCTCAATTTTATTGCAACTAATGAAGAAGAAGCCCTGTGGGTTTCGTTTTCTGATGGAAATGGAACCGGGGCTGGAGCCCTTTTCTTAAAAAAAATTGAAGAAGAAGCTGCTAGCTCACGGGACATTGCTTCATTTTTGGTGAACTGCACCAAAAGGTCCCATGAATTGAATCATCCATGTTGGTGACTGAAAGAGCCAGCTTTAGCATCCCAGTCTAAGCACCCCCGGCCTCCATCCTTGCGACGCACGGTACACCTCATTTGCCACCTGCTCGACCCTAGTGTTACTGATAAAATGAAGTAATAATATAGTTAAAATAGAGCGAGTGTCATCTCAATCATTTCATTTCCAATGTAGATAAAGAAAGTGCTTCTCTTTGTTAATGTATGTTTCATCAACTAGTACCATTGTTAATGTTTAAGCGTTTCTGCAAACTGGGGTGCTTAATTTTAGTTGATATGTACAAAAATAGAGATTTGAATGTCTCAAGGCGCCTCCTTGTACTACCGCTGTACACAGATGTTCATCACTGGCAGAAGGTGTATCTGGGAGACTTGGCACGATGTCTAGTATGAGGCGTACCGTATGAGGCACCGCAGGGCCCATCTCGCCCTCGCAGCATGGCATACTATGATACTATCGCAATATTTTCTTCTATTTATTTTGTGTGTTTCATCAACTAGTGCCAGTATAATGTAATCACGCTTTTTCATTATCTGTGCAAACAGGGTTATTCAGCTGCATTTTGGTGGAACTGCACAAATGTACGTATGGAACCGGCATATATGCAGAGTGCGAGGTGTGCCAAGTAAAAATTACTGACACCAACCATGCTGCATGCACGCATTGGCATCCACCACCACCAGTGGGATGTGTGGCGCTCTCTGTGGAGGGATCTTTCTTGGCAGCAAATCATCTAACCAAATACTAGTAGCTTATATTGGCAGTTTTCTAGGGAGTACTCTTTTCTGAAAGAAGCACCAATCTATTTTTCTTTATTTGTACACTGTGTCACAACTTTGACCCAAAGGTCCAGAGCTATTTTAGGGTGATTGGCGTAGTACTCGGAGACTGATTGTAAGCATGATTTTCATTAGCTGTCACACTGATTGTAAGCATGAGCAGGTGGAAGATTAGGTTAGTGCGAAGCTTACCTTAAACCCTACCGCCGCCGTTGAAACGAGGCGAGCGTCAAGGGAACCGTGGAGAACGGCGGGGAAGCGACGTCACGCCATCCGGCCTCCTCTTGCGGTGGGAGAACGAATACTCCTGTGGCTCCAGCTGGCTCTGCACCCTCACGAACGGCACACCATACTCGATCGATTCGTTATCCTCTGGGTGCTCGACCTTCGACCTGTACGCCCACCACCTCCGCCTGACTGTCGCCTCGGGCGAATCTGTCTGCTCCATCGCCCAGAGGAGATACTCGATGAACTCGGAGGACTGCGGCGTGACTGCCGTCGAGGAGTACATGTACATCGCCGCCCTCATCGCCGCCGTCTCGCTCTTTCGCATACATTGCCACATGGCCTGCACCGTCCTCAAAATCTCCCACTCATTGTCAAACCAACTAAGGATCTCCTTCAACCTGGCTAACTTTGCCTGGTCGCCGCCGGCGATCTGCCTGATTCGCTGCTGCATCCTCTCCATAGATGTCCTTCTGAGTGGTCCGGTGCTAGCTTTGGAAGATGGGAGGAGAGACGGTGGTCTTGCAATAGAGAAGAGGGAGAGGCGAGACGGTGGTTTTGGAATGGAGATGATAGAGAGGGGAGGAGGTGGTTTTGCAATGGAGAAGATCAGAAGAGGGAGAGGCGAGACGGTGGTTTTGGAATGGAGATGATGGAGAGGAGAGGAGGTGGTTTTGCAATGGAGAAGATCAGAAGAGGGAGAGGCGAGATGGTGGTTTTGGAATGGAGATGATGGAGAGGAGAGGAGGTGGTTTTGCAATGGAGAAGAGGGAGAGGAGCGTGCGGCAGCGATTTAGGATTGGACGAGAGGGCCGGCGCGCTGTGACTGGATCAAAATCAAAATCAATTTACCCTTCAATTAAGAAAGCGACCCCACATTAACTAGTCTCCCTTTTATTCTGGGTCATAATTGACCATGATTTTCGCACATAAAATATATGTTATACGTTGCAAAAATAATATAATTTGAAAGTACATTCAGATACGAACCAAACGATACAATTTTTGGTGACATGCCTTCACATTTGCTTGTCAAATACAGTACGTGGTCAGACTTTGACCCAAAATACGCAAAACAACAAAAAAATACTTCCAAGACAAGCGCCGCTCTTCCGCTCTTCTCCTCTTAAACCACCGCCGCTCCTCTCCTGTTCCAATCTAAATGCAGCTCCGCTCCTCTCCTCTTCCATTTCAAAACCACCGCCCCTCCTCTCCTGTTCCAGTCCAAAACCAGCGTCGCTCCTCTCCCGTTCTAATCCAAAACCAGCGCTGCTCCTCTCCTCTTCCATTCAAAAACCACCGCCGACGAGTGAAGGTGCTGTGCAGAAGTAGATCGATGGAGGAGTACAACCGATACGTAAGGATTGCAGACGGCGACCCTGTGAAGCTAGCTAGGATGTTGGAGATACAGTCTTGGTTTGACAACAAGGACCAACTAGCGGCGACGGCGACATCCATGGCCAAATAACTGCAACAGAGCGAAAAGGCAGCGATATTCCCGGAGGGAGTCGCGCCGGAGTACATAGAGCTGCTCCTCTGGGCCATGGAGCAAACAGATTCACCAAATCCGATCGTGAGGGAGCGGTGGTGGGAGTATCGATCCCAGATGGAGCATCCACCAGAGATTGAAGGATTGAGCATCTACAGGGTGTCGTTTGTGAGGGTGTCCTGCCAGAGCGAGCCGGTGGAGTCTTCGTCGACCGAACCCGACTGCAAGAGGAGAAAAGCAGTTGGACCGACGACGCTTCCCCGCCATCGTCTCCCTCGACGTTCACATCGTCTCACGGGGCGGCTGTCTGCCACCGAGGAATAGGAGGGGGCTGCCCCCCAGCCCAATAGTCGGGCAGGTTGTGAATTGTCAGGAGGAGCTTAGGGTTGTCAGTATTTGCAGGTTGTGAATTGTGTTTTGTGTTGTGTATTTTGAGAGTACTTTCAGATATGAATGTCTTTTGAATTTCAGATTTGCAGTATTGAGCATATGAAATATTTTATGAATTCTAGAGATCTATTTTTAGCACTTAAAAATGTAGTTTCATAGGAGTATAAAAGTGCAGACAATGTGAATCTCAGAGAAGAAACTGCAAGTTTCAGTTTCAGATAAGAAACTGCAAGTTCAGTTTCAGATAATAAACTGCAACTTTCAGAGGCAGAGCATTTATATTAACATGCCCTTTTCAAACAGGGTTAACATCATATTGGAAGTTTTATTCATGGTCGAAAATGGAACTACCAGCCAGTTAACATCATGTTGATCAACATTCATGCATAGCACATCTTCATATGATGCACAGTCAAAATGCCCACACAATGTCGACTGTGCGAAACACAGAGAAAACGAGGGACGAAGTTTTGGCAAGTGTTGGACGTGGTTTTGGGCTGCCCCGTCTAGGCTTTCATTTTTAACATGCGCAGCCCACGACCTCGGATGGGAGGTCCATAGGCCTGTTTGTATTTTCTTAGGGCCGTCATGTATCGACCGGCCTATGTACCTCCCATCCGAGGTTTTATTTTTGGCAGCCCAATTTATGTTTTTTTTAAGAAAACGCAGAGGTCTGTTCTATTTTTCTATATAAGAATAGGAACGCCAGGTCCAACTTATGTTTCCCTTCTAACTATATTATATATATATAAATTATTTTATATGTTATTATATATTATTTTTATTGTCATCATATATTTAACAGATACTTACATATGTAAGAAAACAATATCCCACATCTTATTAACTTATAAAAATAATTTCTTAACAAATAAAATCCTGGATTGTTTTGGCACGAAAATCCTAGTGATTGTGTACAAAAGCTTGGTAAGATTTAAGGACGAATGTAATAATATCACTTATTATTTAAATATATTTATAACAAAATGCTCAGCCCCTTTTTATTTTTTGATAACATTGCTGGCCCAACCCAACATTATAATTAGAATCAGCCCAGCAAAATCGTGTATTTCGAGAAAGTGCAAATGGCCTGTAATTTTTTAGGAAATAAAATAAATGGGCCGCATGGACGCTACATTATTTGTTCACCCAGCCCAGCTAATGGCTGTAATTCAAAAAAAAGATCAAATTGACTGTAAATTCTACCGGGCAAAAAAAAGACTGTAAATTCTGAAAAAAATGGGTTGAATACGGGCCACATTTTTGGAGGCTGAAATGTGGGCCAATAGGTCGAAGCCAACGCAAGTCGTTGTCAATTTAGTCAACAAATGATTCTGACATGTTAGCCACTGGATTTACATCCAACGACCGGCATCCATCTTCAATCTCTCGTCTTCTTCCTCCAGCACCGCCGGGACCACCTCCCGCCTCCTGCTGCTAGCAGCTGTGCTTAGCACGCTTCGCTATGAAGCGCTACTCCACCGTTGGCCAGGCCATCCCTCCACCCCTCCACACCTCCTGTTCTTCTCCACCGACTGCCGAACCACACCGCACTAGAACCAGTTAACCCTCGTACACCTCTCCGTCTGCGACTCTACTCCCGCGTCTTCCCATCTCTGGCTCGTTGCTGTCCGGGGCCTCGCCGTCGTCCACCACCTTGGATGCGCTCGGCGCGGCGTGGTCAACGTGGTCAATGAACGACACCACCGGAAGTAGACTGTGCGTGGAGAGGCTGACAGCTGGGTCCACGGCCGCACATAAGGAAATGCCTCCTTATTACGCGCAAAATAATGATTTCGCCACCTGACATCTGGGACCCACCGGAAGGGCCTCTGTATTTCACGAAAATAACGTGCCCCCCGCTGACATGTCGGACCCACCAGCTATCTTCGCACGCAAGGAAGTGCCTCCTTATTACGCACAAAAAAAATGAATACTCCCCCTGCCAGCTGGAACCCAGCATAGTGGGAGACTGACTTGTGGGCCTACCAAGTTGACGGGGACGGAGGGCTTTGTCAACTTAGTCAATATGAACGATTCTAGCTCCTGTTACCGTACGATGTTCATCCAACGGCCGTAGTGCTTCTTCAACCTCTGGTCTTCTTGCTCCAGCCGCCCAAACCAGCGCCGGTCGTGCCGCGTGCTCCTGCCTCCCATGGTCGGCTGTGATGCCGCGGAGGCCTCACCGCCCCCTACTACTCCCACCGCTGGCCATGCCATCCCTCTACTCACCCACACCCCCTGTTATTCTGCGGCGACAGCAGCCTCACACCGCAGCCGAACCAGTGAACCCTCGTACTCCTCTTCGCGTGGGCATCCACTGCTGCGTCTGCCCCGGCTCGGAGTCGTCCCCTTCCTAGTCCTCGCCGTGGTGCTCTCGGCGCGGCGTGGTCAACGTGGTCAAGGAACGACTTCCATCGGACGTGGACTATACGTGGAGAGGCTGACAGCTGGGTCCACGGCCGTAGCAAGGAAGTGCCTCCTTATTACGCGCAAAATAATGATTCCTCCACCTGACAGCGGGGACCCACCGGACAGGCCACCGTATTTCACGAAAAAAATGTTTCCCCCTGACTCCTGGGACCCACCAGCTACATCTTCGCACGCAAGGAAGTGCGTCCGGGCAAAAAAATGATTCGCCCCCTGACTGCTGGGACCCACCAGCTACATCTTCGCACGCAAGGAAGTGCGTCCGGGCAAAAAAACGATTCGCCCCCTGACTGCTGGGACCCACCAGCTACATCTTCGCACACAAGGAAGTGCCTGACAGTCGGAACCCACCTGGTCGAAGCGTACGTAGCGTTGTCATTCTGGTCGCGAACGTGTACGTACATATATACTGGTTGATGTAGAGGCATGCACGTGTCGTAGTAGAGGCGCGTACGTGTCGTAGTAGAGGCGCGCACATAGCATGTACACGTACGTACAGCGGCCAGGGTGCAAGAAAGAAAATACGACCACGTATGTGTACATACGGGCGGGGTCTCGAACGCCTACTCGTGCATACATACGGCCAGGGCTCGTGTACATGGCTGGGTCGGAACGGAGAAACAGCGTCGTCGTCGTGTTCATGGGGAGGCAACGGAATGCATCGTGTTCATGGGGAGGCAACGGAATGCGTCGTGTTCATGGGGAGGCAACGGAATGCTTCGTGTTCATCGGGAGGCAACGGAACGCGTGGGAGCCAACCGGCTGGGTCAGAACGGAATGCACGGTCGTGTTCATCGGGAGGGCTTGGACGGAACAGGCGATGGAAATGAGGCCTGGCGTACCGCAAAACAGAGGAAACAGACCTCCTACGTTCGGAACGGGGTCCTGTTGATCGGGAGGGGTGTGGCATACTGCAAAACGGAGGAAACGGACCTCCTACGGTCGCAACGGGGGTCCTGTTGATCGGGAGGGGTGTGGCGTACCAAAAAACGGAGGAAACGGACCTCCTACGGTCGAAACGGGGGTCCTGTTGATCGGGAGGGGTGTGGCGTACCGCAAAACGGACGAAACGGACCTCCTACGGTCGAAACGGGGGTCCTGTTGATCGGGAGGGGTGTGGCGTACCACAAAACGGATGAAATGGACCTCCTACGGTCGAAACGGGGGTCCTGTTCATCGGGAGGGGTGTGGCGTACCACAAAATGGGACTCCACGGGATACTGTTCATCTCCACCGTCGACCTCCTCCAGCCTCCACGGGCTCCTGTTCATCCAGCCTCCACCGCGCGCTACTCCACCGGCTACTGTTCAACCACCCCTCCACGGGCACCCCTCCACCGTCTACTGTTTATCCAGCCCTCCACACCACGGGGTCCTGTTCGACCACCCCTCCACGGGCACCCCTCCACCGTCTACTGTTCATCCAGCCCTCCACACCACGGGGTCCTGTTCATCCAGAGGCAACGCCACCGCTCACTGTTCATCCACCCCCCCCCCCCCCCCCCCGCAACGCTCACTGTTCATCCAATCGATCGGCTTCAGTTAGTAGCAGTAGCGAAGGAATCGCTCGATCGGGTTCAGTTAACAGCCATCGATCGATCGCTTGGGTTCAGTAACGCGTAGCCTGCAGTGCAATCGCTCGGGTTCAGTTAGAGCCCAACGCCTCGCTCGGGTTCAGTTCGAGCCAACGCCTCGCACACACGCGCGTACGTGTACAAGAGAAACGCGCATCGCTCGGCCCCCGACCTCCCACCGTAACCGGGAACTCCCCGAAATTTTCCTCCCCCTCGCTTCTACCACGGATTTTTCCGTCATAGACGGCCCAAAGAATGTCATGCAGCTGCGTCTCCGGCCCGCCCAGGACGAAAAGCCCATTTTCTGTCATGATTTTTTGTCATAGAAGTAGGAGCCCACCACATCTATGATGATACTGGGTTTTGTCACATTTATCGTCATAGAAGTGTCATATGTATGACAGAGAAAAAATTCGTTCGGCCCAAAATGTCACGGATGTGTCTTTTTTTGTAGTGCAACCGTCCACCGACTCTTCGCCTTTCGCTCTCGATTTGGAACTGCTGTCGCACGCTAGCTCTTCCTCCCTCCTCCATTTGCCTTCACCCTTCCTTCTGCCATTGTTTGATCGTCTTCTCCATGGAGGGAACAAGCCGGAAATGACCCCGTTATTCTTGCCCCGATCTGAATGATGACGCGGTGGAGGAACTCATTGATCGGTGCGACGTCATCACCTCGGCTAGCATGGCAGGTTCGTTCAAGACCATTCTCGACTCAACTAATAACGTCATTACAAGGAACATAAGGGTTCAGGAGCGGTTTGATCTCCCCTATCTTCTTTGCCATGACCCTGCTGATTGGCGCGGGGACGAGGGAAGCCTCACCTTGTGTAAGTTGATGCCGCTTGATAATGATACGTATGATGTTAAGATGCCATCGCTTGAGGGCAAGGCTTGGGCAGGCGCAAATGGAGATTGGGTTGTTTATATTGGGTACAATTGCGAGTGGGAACTTGTGTATGTGTACACTCGTCACCGGGTTCCACTTCGAAAAATCTCAGACGACTGCCCAGAGGTTGAGTACACCGGTATTCTACGTGAGTTCAAATATGATCATGCTGACTGTCGTCTATGGAAGATAGCAATTTGTCGAGTTCCCAACCGCTCTTGGGGTTATAGGAATGCTTATGTTGTCGCTATCTTCGACAAGCTTGTTGCCATCCTTCATGGTTCGACTCGATGGATATTGCTCAAAAATCAGTTTCTATACATGGATGAGTATTGTGATGCAATTCAATATGAGGGTCTTGTGTTTGCTGCCACCACTCGTGGCACTGTTTTTGCATGGAATCCTCATGATTTCGGTACGTTTGTCTTCCACCGTAATTATAATTGTTTCATCCACATGTATGCGTGTTAGCTAGTTTCCCTTTACTAATTAACCTTCTTGTGTTTCCAAGGTCCTGTGAACATTCCACCACCTATACTTGAAAATTTTATTCACGAGCATGAGGATGAGTAGGACCCATATACTCAGTGGCGCCTGGCAACTTATTCCGATGGATCACTTCTTCTTGTCTGTATACGGGGCACTACTGATGTTACTAAGAAAGCAGGTGTTGTCTCGTATGGTCGTACTCTCCGGACCTATTCCAACATCTTTTGCGGGGTATTCGGGATGGATACTAGTGTACTAGCGCCAACACCTTCTCCCTGGTTCAGCATTTAAAGTCTTGGAGGAAACTCGCTCTTCCTTGGACAAAACTATCCAATGATGGTGGAAGGCGATCCAGCTGCTGTTGACACAACGTTACTACCATTTATGAGAAGCAACTGTATCTATACCTCGGACATTACTATGCTTCCCTACTGTCCCAATATGGGTATTGAAATAGGCCGCTTTAGCCTAAATGATCAGTCCTGCGTTGGTCTCGAGATTGACAGTAGCTGGCCCTTCCCAGAGAATCACTTCTGGTTCAAAGCAAGTGTTTCCAACGCCGACGAGTGGTTGATCTGAAGTTCATTTCATCGCTTTGTTATTTGTTGTGTGAGAAAAAACTTTACTAGAATGTTTTGTTGGAAATGATCTATAATCCAACGTGTATCCTTGTTGTCGTTGTGGGTTGATGACTTGTTGTATGTAATCAATGGTACATTTGCATATGCGTCCATGAACTCACGCCTGCTAGTGGTGTTCATATGAATAGTGCTAGTGATTTTAGTTGCAAAAATTAGATAGTGCTAGTGATTTGTAGCTGCATATTTTGACAAATCGCAGTGTTACAAGGTTGACAAATGGCAATGTTACTAGATAAACAAAGGTCAATCTTTCCAGTTTGAGAAATGGCAACATACCCAAAATGACAGATATGCAAATCTTATCCAATTGTTTGTACGTGGTTGCACACGGGTCATGCAAAACAACCATTTGCGTTGAAGGGATGGAGAAATCCTGCTCGGCACATTTTCCCTTGGCTTCCTGGGGAAGCTGTCGGGTTTGCATACGGGTGTTCTAACTAAAACATTTGCGATGAGTGTTTTATATTTAAAAACCGTTGACGTTTTTTTCAAAAGAAAATTGTTCGATAATTCTATACATTAAGAGAGAAAAATGCAAGTTCGTTCACACCATATATTTCATTCAATCACACTATGAATTTATATTCATATGATCGAGAATTCGAGATACAATATTAAACCCCAAAAAAACTATTTCCGACGGCGGCGGAGGCGGCGTGCCGCGCCGTCATTGTCGTTTTCGTCCTCCGGGACGCTTGTTGAAGTCTTCAAGGCAGCACAAAATGTTCTTCACTTGTAAATCAAACATCATGTCATCGCGCGATCGACGGGCGGGGCGCGGGAGGACGGCAACTGGCACCGCTGAGAGGTAGCGGTCGACAGCATCGTCCCATGCCGCTGAGGGGGGGCACGTGAAGGAAATATGCCCTAGAGGCAATAATAAAGTTATTATTTATTTCCTTATATCATGATAAATGTTTATTATTCATGCTAGAATTGTATTAACCGAAAACGTAATACTTGTGTGAATACATAGACAAACAGAGTGTCACTAGTATGCCTCTACTTGACTAGCTCGTTGATCAAAGATGGTTATATTTCCTAGCCATAGACATGAGTTGTCATTTGATTAACGGGATCACATCATTAGGAGAATGATGTGATTGACTTGACCCATTCCGTTAGCTTAGCACTCGATCGTTTGGTATGTTGCTATTGCTTTCTTCATGACTTATACATGTTCCTATGACTATGAGATTATGACAAGTCCCGTTTACCGGAGGAACACTTTGTGTGCTACCAAACTTCACAACGTAACTGGGTGATTATAAAGGTGCTCTACAGGTGTCTCCAAAGGTACTTGTTGGGTTGGCGTATTTCGAGATTAGGATTTGTCACTCCGATTGTCGGAGAGGTATCTCTGGGCCCTCTCGGTAATGCACATCACTTAAGCCTTGCAAGCATTGCAACTAATGAGTTTGTTGCGAGATGATGTATTACGGAACGAGTAAAGAGACTTGCCGGTAACGAGATTGAACTAGGTATTGAGATACCGACGATCGAATCTCGGGCAAGTAACATACCGATGACAAAGGGAACAACGTATGTTGTTATGCGGTCTGACCGATAAAGATCTTCGTAGAATATGTGGGAACCAATATGAGCATCCAGTTTCCGCTATTGGTTATTGGCCGGAGAGGTGTCTTGGTCATGTCTACATAGTTCTCGAACCCATAGGGTCCGCACACTTAACGTTATGATGACAGTTATATTATGAGTTTATATGTTTTGATGTACTGAAGGTTGTTCGGAGTCCCGGATGTGATCAAGGACATGACCAGGAGTCTCGAAATGGTCGAGACATAAAGATTGATATATTTGAAGCCTATGTTTGGATATCGGAAGTGTTCCGGGTGAAATCGGGATTTTTCCGGAGTACCGGGAGGTTACCGGAACCCCCCGGTAACTTAATGGGCCTTAGTGGGCCTAGGTGGAAGAGAGGAGAGGAGGCCAAAGCAGGGCCGCACGCCCCTCCCCCCCCAGTCCGAATAGGACAAGGAGAGGGGGGCGGCGCCCCCCCTTTTCCTTCCTCCCCTCCACCTCTTCCCCCTCTCTCTCCTAGTCCAACATGGAAAAGGGGGGAGTCCTACTCCCGGTAGGAGTAGGACTCCTCCTGGCGCACCTCTCCCCTTGGCCGGCCGAACCCCCCCCCCCCCTTGCTCCTTTGTATACGGGGGCAGGGGGCACCTCTAGACACACAATTGATCTATTGATCTCTTAGCCGTGTGCGGTGCCCCCCTCCACCATATTACACCTCGATAATATCGTAGCGGTGCTTAGGCGAAGCCCTGCGTCGGTAGAACATCATCATCGTCACCACGCCGTCGTGCTGACGAAACTCTCCCTCAACACTCGGCTGGATCGGAGTTCGAGGGACGTCATCGAGCTGAACGTGTGCTGAACTCGGAGGTGCCGTGCGTTCGGTACTTGATCGGTCGGATCGTGAAGACGTACGACTACATCAACCGCGTTGTGTTAAAGCTTCCGCTTTACCTCTACGAGGGTACGTGGACAACACTCTCCCCTCTTGTTGCTATGCATCACCATGATCTTGCGTGTGCGTAGGAAATTTTGAAATTACTACGTTCCCCAACTGTGGCATCCGAGCCTAGTTTTATGCGTTGATGTTATAAGCACGAGTAGAACACAAGTGAGTTGTGGGCGATATAAGTCATACTGCTTACCAGCATGTCATACTTTGGTTCGGCGGTATTGTTGGATGAAGCGGCCTGGACCGACATTACGCGTACGCTTACGCGAGACTGGTTCTTCCGACGTGCTTTGCACAGAGGTGGCTAGCGGGTGTTAGTTTCTCCAACTTTAGTTGAACCGAGTGTGGCTACGCCCGGTCCTTGCGAAGGTTAAAACAGCACCAACTTGACAAACTATCGTTGTGGTTTTGATGCGTAGGTGAGAACGGTTCTTGCTAAGCCCGTAGCAGCCACGTAAAACTTGCAACAACAAAGTAGAGGACGTCTGACTTGTTTTTGCAGGGCATGTTGTGATGTGATATGGTCAAGACATGATGCTATATTTTATTGTATGAGATGATCATGTTTTGTAACCGAGTTATCGGCAACTGGCAGGAGCCATATGGTTGTCGCTTTATTGTATGCAATGCAATCGCCATGTAATTGTTTTACTTTATCACTAAGCGGTAGCGATAGTCGTAAAAGCAATAGTTGGCGAGACGACAATGATGCTACGATGGAGATCAAGGTGTCGCACCGGTGACGATGGTGATCATGACGGTGCTTCGGAGATGGAGATCACAAGCACAAGATGATGATGGCCATATCATATCACTTATATTGATTCCATGTGATGTTTATCTTTTATGCATCTTATCTTGCTTTGATTGACGGTAGCATTATAAGATGATCTCTCACTAAATTTCAAGATAAAAGTGTTCTCCCTGAGTATGCACCGTTGCCAAAGTTCGTCGTGCCCAGACACCACGTGATGATCGGGTGTGATAAGCTCTACGTCCATCTACAACGGGTGCAAGCCAGTTTTGCACACGCGGAATACTCAGGTTAAACTTCACGAGCCTAGCATATGCAGATATGGCCTCGGAACACGGAGACCGAAAGGTCGAGCGTGAATCATATAGTAGATATGATCAACATAGTGATGTTCACCGTTGAAACTACTCCATCTCACGTGATGATCGGACATGGTTTAGTTGATATGGATCATGTGATCACTTAGAGGATTAGAGGGATGTCTATCTAAGTGGGAGTTCTTAAGTAATATGATTAATTGAACTTAAATTTATCATGAACTTAGTCCTGATAGTATTTTTGCAAATTATGTTGTAGATCAATAGCTCGCGTTGTTGCTTCCCTGTGTTTATTTTTGATATGTTCCTAGAGAAAATTATGTTGAAAGATGTTAGTAGCAAAGATGCGGATTGGATCCGTGATCTGAGGATTATCCCCATTGCTGCACAGAAGAATTATGTCCTTGATGCACCGCTAGGTGACAGACCTATTGCAGGAGCAGATGCAGACGTTATGAACGTTTGGCTAGCTCAATATGATGACTACTTGATAGTTTAGTGCACCATGCTTAACGGCTTAGAATCGGGACTTCAAAGACGTTTTGAACGTCATGGACCATATGAGATGTTCCAGGAGTTGAAGTTAATATTTCAAGCAAATACCCGAGTTGAGAGATATGAAGTCGCCAACAAGTTCTATAGCTAAAAGATGGAGGAGAATAGCTCAAGCAGTGAGCATGTGCTCAGATTGTCTGGGTACTACAATCGCTTGAATCAAGTGGGAGTTAATCTTCCAAATAAAATAGTGATTGACAGAATTCTCTAGTCACCATCACCAAGTTAGTAGAACTTCGTGATGAACTATAGTATGCAAGGGATGACGAAAGTAATTCCCGAGCTCTTCGCGATGGTGAAATCGACGAAGGTAGAAATCAAGAAAGAGCATCAAGTGTTGATGGTTAACAATACCACTAGTTTCAAGAAAAGGGCAAAGGGATAGAAGGGGAACTTCAAAAAGAACGGCAAGCAAGTTGCTACTCAAGTGAAAAGCCCAAGTCTGTACCTAAGCCTGAGACTAAGTGCTTCTACTGCAAAGGGACTGGTCACTGGAAGCGGAACTGCCCCAAGTATTTGGTGGATAAGAAGGATGCAAAGTGAACAAAGGTATATTGGATATACATGTTATTGATGTGTACTTAGTAGTGTTTATAGCAACCCCTCAGTATTTGATACTGCTTCAGTTGCTAAGAGTAGTAACTCGAAACGGGAGTTGAAGAATAAACAGAGACTAGTAAAAGGCGAGGTGACGATGTGTGTTGGAAGTAGTTCCAAGATTAATATGATCATCATCGCACACTCCCTATACTTTTGGGATTAGTGTTGAAACTAAATAAGTGTTATTTGGTGTTTGCGTTGAGCATGAATATGATTTGATCATGTTTGTTGCAATACGGTTATTCATTTAAATTAGAGAATAATTGTTGTTCTGTTTACATGAATAAAACCTTCTATGGTCATACACCCAATAAAATGGTTTGTTGGATCTCGATCGTAGTGATACACATATTCATAATAATGAAGCCAAAAGATGCAAAGTTAATAATGATAGTGCAACTTATTTGTGGCACTGCCGTTTAGGTCATATTGGTGTAAAGCGCATGAAGAAACTCCATACTAATGGGATTTTGGAATCACTTGATGCTTGCGAACCGTGCCTCATGGGCAAGATGACTAATACGCCGTTCTCCGGAACTATGGAGAGAGCAACAAATTTGTTGGAAATCATACATATAGAAGTATGTGGTCTGATGAATATTGAGGCTCGTAGCAGGTATCATTAATTTCTGACCTTCACAGATGATTTGAGCAGATATGGGTATATCTACTTAATGAAACAGAAGTCTGAAACATTTGAAAAGTTCATATAATTTCAGAGTGAAGTGGAAAATCATCATAACAAGAAAATAAAGTTTCTACGATCTGATCGTGAAGAAGAGTATTTGAGTTACGAGTTTGGCATTCAGTAAAAACAATGTGAAATAGTTTCACTACTCACGCCACCTGGAACACCACGGTGTAATGGTATGTCCGAACATCGTAACCGTACTTTATTAGATATGGTGCGATATATGATGTCTCTTACCGATCTACCACTATCGTTTTGGGGTTATGCATTAGAGACAGCTGCATTCACGTTAAATAGGGTACCATCTAAATCCGCTGAGACAACATCTTATGAACTGTGGTTTGGCAAGAAACCAAAGTTGTCGTTTCTTAAAGTTTGGGGTTGCGATGCTTATGTGAAAAAGTTTCATCCTGATAAGCTCAAACCCAAATCGGAGAAATGTGTCTTCATAGGATACCCAAAGGAGACAGTTGGGTACACCTTCTATCACAGATCCGAAGGCAAGACATTCGTTGCTAAGTATGGATCCTTTCTAGAGAAGGAGTTTCTCTCGAAAGTAGTGAGTGGGAGGAAAGTAGAAACTTGATGAGGTAA
Source organism: Aegilops tauschii subsp. strangulata (assembly GCF_002575655.3). Taxonomy (NCBI): domain Eukaryota; kingdom Viridiplantae; phylum Streptophyta; class Magnoliopsida; order Poales; family Poaceae; genus Aegilops; species Aegilops tauschii. The sequence goes on along the minus strand of NC_053037.3, from coordinate 315,410,959 downwards.
TTGTACCTGCTCCCTTATTGGAAAGTAGTTCATCGCAGAAACCAGTTTCCGTGACGCCTATACCAATTAGTGAGGAAGTTAATGATGATGATCATGGAACTTCAGATCAAGTTATTACTGAACCGCGTAGGTCAAGCAGAGTAAGATCCGCACCAGAGTGGTACGGTAATCCTGTTCTGGTGGTTATGTTACTAGACCATGACGAACCTACGAACTATGAAGAAGCGATGGTGAGCCCAGATTCCGCAAAATGGCTTGAGGCCATGAAATCTGAGACGAGATCCATGTATGAGAACAAAGTACGGACTTTGATTGACTTGCCCAATGATCGGCGAGCCATTGAGATTAAATGGATCTTCAAGAGGAAGACGGACGCTGATAGTAGTGTTACTATCTACAAAGCTAGAATTGTCACAAAAGGTTTTCGACAAGTTTAAGGTGTTGACTACGACGAGATTTTCTCACTCGTATCTATGCTTAAGTCTGTCCGAATCATGTTAGCAATTGCCGCATTTTATGAAATCTGGCAAATGGATAAACAAAACTGCATTCCTTAATGGATTTATTAAAGAAGAGTTGTATATGATGCAACCAGAAGGTTTTGTCAATCCTAAAGGTGCTAACAAAATATGCAAGCTCCAGTGATCCATCTATGGACTGGTGCAAGCATCTCGGAGTTGGAATATACGCTTTAATAAGTTGATCAAAGGATATAGTTTTATACAGACTTGCGGTGAAGCCTGTATTTACAAGAAAGTGAGTGGGAGCACTACAGCATTTCCGATAAGTATATGTGAATAACATATTGTTGATCGGAAATAATGTAGAATTATTCTGCAAAGCATAAAGGAGTGTTTGAAAGGAGTTTTTCAAAGAAAGACCTCGGTGAAGCTGCATACATATTGAGCATCAAGATCTATAGAGATAGATCAAGACGCTTGATAAGTTTTTTCAATGAGTACATGCCTTAACAAGATTTTGAAGTGGTTCAAAATGGAACAGCCAAAGAAAGAGTTTCTTGCCTGTGTTACAAGGTGTGAAATTGAGTAAGACTCAATGCCTGACCACGGCAGAAGATAGAAAAAGAATGAAAAACATTCCCTATGCCTCGGCCATAGGTTCTATAAAGTATGCCATGCTGTGTACCAGATCTATTGTATACCCTACACTGATTTTGGCAAGGGAGTACAATAGTGATCTAGGAGTAGATCACTGGACAGCGGTCAAAATTATCCTTAGTGGAATAAGGATATGTTTCTCGATTATGGAAGTGACAAAAGGTTCGTCGTAAAGGGTTACATCGATGCAAGTTTTGACACTAATCTAGATGACTCTAAGTCTCGGTCTAGATACATATTGAAAGTGGGAGCAATTAGCTAGAGTAGCTCCGTGCAGAGCATTGTAGACATAGAAATTTGCAAAATACTTACGGATCTGAATATGACAGACCCGTTGACTAAAATTATCTCACAAGAAAAACATGATCACACCTTAGTACTCTTTGGGTGTTAATCACATAGCGATGTGAACTAGATTACTGACTCTAGTAAACCCTTTGGGTGTTGGTCACATGACGATGTGAACTATGGGTGTTAATCACATGGTGATGTGAACTATTGATGTTAAATCACATGGCGATGTGAACTAGATTATTGACTCTAGTGCAAGTGGGAGACTGAAGGAAATATGCCCTAGAGGCAATAATAAAGTTATTATTTATTTCCTTATATCATGATAAATGTTTATTATTCATGCTAGAATTGTATTAACCGGAAACATAATACTTGTGTGAATACATAGACAAATAGAGTGTCACTAGTATGCCTCTACGTATGTTGTTATGCGGTCTGACTGATAAAGATCTTCGTAGCATATGTGGGAACCAATATGAGCATCCAGGTTCCGCTATTGGTTATTGACCAGAGAGGTGTCTCGGTCATGTCTACATAGTTCTCGAACCCGTAGGGTCCGCACGCTTAACATTACGATGACAGTTATATTATGAGTTTATATGTTTTGATGTACCGAAGGTTGTTCGGAGTCCCGGATGTGATCACGGACTTGACGAGGAGTCTCGAAATGGTCGAGACATAAAGATTGATATATTGGAAGCCTATGTTTGGATATCGGAAGTGTTCCGGGTGAAATTGGGATTTTTCCGGAGTACCGGGAGGTTACCGGAACCCCCCGGTAACTTAATGGGCCTTAGTGGGCCTAGGTGGAAGAGAGGAGAGGAGGCCAGGGCAGGGCCGCACGCCCCTCCCCCCCCAAGTCCGAATAGGACAAGGAGAGGGGGGCGGCGCCCCCCCTTTTCCTTCCTCCCCTCCACCTCTTCCCCCTCTCTCTCTCCTAGTCCAACATGGAAAAGGGGGGAGTCCTACTCCCGGTAGGAGTAGGACTCCTCCTGGCGCGCCTCTCCCCTTGGCCGGCCGAACCCCCCTTCCTCCTTTATATACGGGGGCAGTGGGGCACCTCTAGACACACAATTGATCTATTGATCTCTTAGCCGTGTGCGGTGCCCCCCGACACCATATTACACCTCGATAATATCGTAGCGGTGCTTAGGCGAAGCCCTGCGTCGGTAGAACATCATCATCGTCACCACGCCGTCGTGCTAACGAAACTCTCCCTCAACACTCGGCTGGATCGGAGTTCGAGGGACGTCATCGAGCTGAACGTGTGCTGAACTCGGAAGTGCCGTGCGTTCGGTACTTGATCGGTCGGATCGTGAAGACGTACGACTACATCAACCGCGTTGTGTTAACGCTTCCGCTTTCGGTCTACGAGGGTACGTGGACAACACTCTCCCCTCTCGTTGCTATGCATCACCATGATCTTGCGTGTGCGTAGGAAAATTTGAAATTACTACGTTCCCCAACAGCACGGGCACGGGCGCGGCGCAGCCAAACGCACGGGGACCAGCGCCGCGGTGGGTGGAGGGGCGCGCACGGGCGTGGCGGATGCAACAAAATGCATGGGGCCGGTGATACGATGGGTGGAGGGGCGCGCACGGGCACGGGCGCTGGTGCTGGCATGTACACGAGCTCGCGTGGGTCCGTGGAGACCTCGCTGACGCCCGCGGCTTCCAGCTCTGCGAGAGTGCTCGGCGACCAGCCCGTCAATGCTACGGGGATGGTCGCTGGCGCGGGCGCGTGGATGGGAGCTGGGACGGGAGCGGTGGCAGCAACCGCCGCGGCCAGCTCGTTCTGGGCCATGTCCATGAGGCCCCATTCCTCCTTATTTTCTATCTCCTCCGGCTTGGGTCGACTTCACCAAACTTGAAGACTAGTGGCAGATGATCATTCTGCGCCATGACGGTGGAGGTCTGCGGGGGGAAGGGAATGGGAGGTGAACAGTAAGGCCACCCGTATTAAACAGCGGCTCGGGCGCCATTAATGGAGAGGAAGGCGGGCAGCCATGTAAGTCAAAGAGCTCGCTTCCCAGTGAGCCTGCGCAGCGTAAAGCTCACACACTTCTCGGTGAGCCTGCGCATTGGAGGACAGCTTGCACGCCTCTCGGTCAGCCTGTGCACCGGACTGCGCTCGCACGCCTCCCAATCAGTCAAGGTCAAGGAGCTGTCCGCACAGCACCTCCTACAGCCATTAAAACCAAGACACGTGGCGTCACGTGAATGGTTAACAGAACGCACACGTTTTGAATTATACAAACGTATAAGATATTAAGTGGCAGCTATTTTTTCAAAATGCCTTTGTTGGCTGTCATTATTCGAGTGCGCCTTCTCCCAAAATGGACACGAAAAATACCACATCATGCCGGGCGCCATTCCATGATAGCATGCCAAGTTTCATGAATTTCAGACGAGTTTTGGATTTACTAGAATTTGAAAACTAGGCATCTCAATGTTTTGTCGGCAATCAACGGTGCCCTGGTGTTTCAAATTCATTCCCATTTATTGCGTGGGACCTAAGCATGCACAGATTTAATTTTTCAACCAATTTATATGCACTGGAGCATGTGCATGTAGTTCAAATTTGAATTATGCACATAAATGCATTGAAAACTCAATTAATGCATAAAATGTCCAAAAGAACCCCAAAAAATCACAAAAATTGACACAACACTCCTGTTGTTCTATGTTGACACGAGAAAAATTTTAGAAGCAATAAGAGGCAGTGGATATCGTTTCGTCCCCAAAGGTGGGACGTTCCCTATGAGGGAGTCCTGGATTAGGGGGTCCTCGGACAGCCGGACTATATACTTTGGCCGGACTATTGGGCTATGAAGATACAAGATTGAAGACTTCGTCCCGTGTCCGGATGGGACTCTCCTTGGCGTGGAAGGCAAGCTTGGCAATTCGGATCTGTAGATCTCCTCCCTTGTAACCGACTCTGTGTAACCCTAGCCCGCTTCGGTGTCTATATAAACCGGAGGGTTTAGTCCGTAGGACAAGAACAATCATAATCATAGGCTAGATCCTAGGGTTTAGCCTCTACGATCTCGTGGTAGACCAACACTTGTAATACTCATATCATCAAGATCAATCAAGCAGGAAGTAGGGTATTACCTCCATCGAGAGGGCCCGAACCTGGGTAAACATTGTGTCCCCCGCCTCCTGTTACCATCCGCCTTAGACGCATAGTTCGAGACCCCCTACCCGAGATCCGCCGGTTTTGACACCGACATTGGTGCTTTCATTGAGAGTTCCACTGTGCCGTCACCATAAGGCTTGATGGCTCCTTCGATCATCGGCAACGATGCGACCCAGGGTGAGGTTTTTCTCCCCGGACAGATCTTCATATTCGGCAGCTTCGCACTGCAGGCCAACTCGCTTGGCCATCTGGAGCAGATCGAGAGCTACGCTCCTGGCCGTCAGGTCAGGTTCGGAAGCTTAAACTATACCGCCGACATCCGCGGAGACTTGGTCTTCGACGGATTCGAGCCCATGTCAGGTGCGCCGCACAGTCACGACGAGCATGACTTAGCTCTGCCGTCGGACGGTGTTCGGGAGATCACACCTATGGCTACTCCGGCCCTTAATCTGGAGTAGATTGCGCCGTCCGTGGACGAGTGGATGGACCCCGCCACGGCCGCACACTCAGTGGCGATAGAGCCAAATACTGACCTCACCTCCTACGAGACCTGTGTTGCCGGACTCTTGGATTCGTCCCTGGCCACGGGTTCCGAACCGCCTGTGTCAGCGCCTATCAAATCTGATTGGGCACCGATCATGGAGTTTTCCTCCGCGGATATCTTTCAGCACTCGCCCTGGGCGATGTGCTGAATTCATTAAGGTCTCTCTCCTTGTCAAGAGGCCCTTGGTCGAACTGTGACCGGCTTGAGTGGGAAGCGGACGACGAAGAAATTCGTTCCCCACCCACCACCCACTTAATAGCCACTGTTGACGACTTAACCGACATGCTTGATTTCGGCTCCGAAGACATCGACGGTATGGACGATGATGTAGGAGAAGAACAGGAACCACCGCCCACAGGGCGCTGGACTGCCACCTCATCATATGATATATACATGGTGGACACCCCCAAAGAAAGCGATGGCAATAAGGCAACAGAGGATAATCCCCTCGAGAAGCAATCTAAGCACCGGCGTCAACGGCGCCGCTCTAAGCCCCGCCATAGCAAAAGCAGCGATACCGGCACAAGGGACAATAACACTGCAGATAGTGCCAAAGACAAAGACAATCCCCTCCAGCCAAGCTCCGAGCAGGAGGGTGGGTAAGCTAGCCCTAAGAAACAGGCGACAGACGGAGAATCAGAAGATGACACTCACATGTCCCTCTCCGAAGATGATACGTCTCCAACATATCTATAATTTATGAAGTATTCATGCTATTATATTATCCATCTTGGATGTTTAATGGGCTTTACTATACACTTTTATATTATTTTTGGGACTAACCTATTAACCCAGAGCCCAGTGCCAGTTCCTGTTTTTTCCCTTGTTTCAGTGTTTCAAAGAAAAGGAATATCAAACGGAGTCAAAACGGAATGAAACCTTCTGGAGAAGTTATTTTTGGAAAGAAAGCAACCTGGGAGACTTGGCGTCCACGTCAAGAAAGCAATGAGGAAGGCACGAGGCAGGGGGCGCGCCCTCCACCCTCGTGGGCCCCTCGTGGCTCCCCTGACGTATTTCTTCCTCCTATATATACCCATATACCCTAAAATGATCGGGGAATAGAAGAGATCGGGAGTTCCACCGCCGCAAGCCTCTGTAGCCACCAAAAACCAATCGGGATCCATCACCGGTGGCCATCTTCATCATCCCGGCGCTCTCCATGACGAGGAGGGAGTAGTTCACCCTCGGGGCTGAGGGTATGTACCAGTAGCTATGTGTTTGATCTCTCTCTCTCTCGTGTTCTTGAGGTGATACGATCTTGATGTATCGCGAGCTTTGCTATTGTAGTTGGATCTTATGATGTTTCTCCCCCTCTACTCCCTTGTAATGGATTGAGTTTTCCCTTTGAAGTTATCTTATCGGATTGAGTCTTTAATGATTTGAGAACACTTGATGTATGTCTTGCGTGGGATAACCGTGGTGACAATGGGTTAATCTATTGATTCACTTGATGTATGTTTTGGTGAATAACTTGCGGGTTCCGCCCATGAACCTATGCATAGGGGTTGGCACACGTTTTCGTCTTGATTCTCCAGTAGAAACTTTGGGGCACTCTTTGAGGTTCTATGTGTTGGTTGAATAGATGAATCTGAGATTGTGTGATGCATATCGTATAATCATACCCACGGATACTTGAGGTGACATTGGAGTATCTAGGTGACATTAGGGTTTTGGTTGATGTTGTGGAATTAACACGTCAGATGTCCTAGGTGTAAGGACTTAGTCGTGAGGCCAGCGCATCTATGTAGTAGCTTGAGAGGGGTTGATTGGGATGAGAGACGCAGGGCGGTCCAACGCACGAGACAAGGGTTTAGACAGCTTCGGGCCCCGGCAAACATCATCCGGTAACAACCCTACATGCTGTTTGTGGCTAGGTCTCATTATGCTTATCAGAGAGTCGCCGGTAAGCCGGCTCTTTGAGTCTAGCCCTAGAGATTGTTTTTCTCCCCCTCTTGGGGTGCCCCGCCCCTCCTTATATAAGATGAAGGGGCGGGTTACATGTAGAGTCCAACTCGGACTTAAGATTTAACCTTACTTTGACGTCTCACCATGGGCTTCTTAACGTCTTGGGCTTCTTACAATCTGGCTTACGATCTGACTTACCATCTGGCTTACCATCTGGCTTACCGTCTGGCTTACCACCTGGCTTAACATGTGCCGGGTTACATGACTGTGTCTGCCAGGTTACATGACCATGTCTGCCGGGTTACAATGCTCAACTGTTCCCGCGAGCTTAACCTACTTAACTGTTCCTGCCGGCTTATAGTCTGCCGGGTCATCAATGAAACACCCAATCCCAGCCGGGTTATATCTCCAGCCGGGTCATACTGCGGGGTATATCCCCGACATTAGCCCCCAGTTTAATTTGGATTCATCCATGTTAAACTGGTCCTGTAAAATAACACAAGAACAATTTTAACAGGTTACGCTCCGGGTTAAAACATCTTCGTAAGCCATCACCTGATCATCCTTAACTCCTTGTTATTTCCTTCTTCAAAAATCCGGGTCAAATAAGCCAACTTCATAAACAATTTGCTGACCCGGCTTAAATTCTGGTCTTGAAATACTCATGTGACCTTCAACCGGCTTAAAGATGAAAAAACTTGCCAGGTTATAAATAGATGATGCCGAGTCATAATTGTTGCTGATGCTGGGTCAAAACTGAGAATTTTGAAGATTTCTCTCCCTCATATCCATATTACCTGTAGCCCCCAAGTCTTGAGGGGAGCAAAGCGATGACTTAAGACTTGCCTCAATATAAATATTACCACTTTGAAGAAATCCATGTTGCTCATCTCAATCACTAGTCAAAACTGTGTATTCCACATATGTAGCCCCCAAGTGCTGGGTCATTATACAATAATGAGCAGGGACTTTATAGATATGATCATGTAGACTGGAGCAGCAACGTGTAGTCCCCAAGGGCCGGCTCATTAAGATAATACTGAGCTGGGACTTTGTATATAATTTATTGATAATAACATCACATGATGTAATCTCCACCATGGGGCTTGAACCCACGTCCATAAGGTTAAGAGCTTTGTACTCTACCAACTAAGTAGTGGACCTTTCAATATAATGAACTGAGGCTTGTGTACCTTGAATTTTTGACATGAGCAATTGGTAGCCTCCGAGGGCCGGCTCATTACAATGGGATGAGTCGGGTCTTCAATGAAGTGAGCAAAAAATGACTTTGCATTAGCCCCCAAGTGCCATGGTGCATGCTGGCAGTGACCTGGGACTTGCATATTTGATGTGATCTCAATGTAAATAATGTAGCCCCCAAGTGCGGGGTTGTAAGCCTGCAGCGACTCGGGACTATTCCTTTCATTGTAGAATAAATCATATCCATTGATAAAATAATATCCATTGCGCCAAAGCGACTTTGAAAACCTCAACCATAACATTAGTTACTGATAACCATAATAAGAATCTAGCCATGCTGGCTATTAAACATTTGAATAACCCGGTTTGAAACCTCAATCATTCAATATCATAGTGAAAATCCAGCCAAGCTTGGCTATTTAAAGATTCAAATACCTTATCTGTTGACAAATAAATCCGGAGTTTAAATACCCGGAAATTTTAGAACCCGGCGGCTTATAGCCTTTGAGAAAACCAAGAATTGACAACCCTTTCGAGACACCAATTTCAATCTTTGATGATGGGCTTGAACTTAATCATTTATGTAAGTCATAGCCCTGTAAATCCTGCACAGAGTTTAAACAACATATGCCCTGGCGACTTAAGGTTAAAAACCAGAGTGGGTAATCACCCAAATGTAGTCTTATCCTGCATACAAGTAGATCACAAGATCCCTTGGCGGTTTACCGCAAGTCGGGTCATAATATCTCACATATAACCACTGTGATATTGATTTTGTACTGCCGGTTTACATGACCTGTAAAGTAAGGGTGATAACCCAATCCTTTAGAAGCCAATGCTTCCACATAGATGATGATTGTTATAAGCTGGCGATTTACCATTGAAAATCAAACCGGGTAATAACAACCACTCATATACACTTTAGATATGAAAAAGAGCTTCAAATAAAATCCAAAAATTGTTTGCAAAAAGAGACTTCAAATTTTTTTGAGGCTTCTGATTCGAATACCATCAGAAAACCGTCCCAAAGGGGTTAAGCTAAGATTCGAATACGATCATATAGCCCCCAGTGGCTTTGGCGTTGCCGATCAAGAGGGTACCGACAGCTATGTTCTCTTTGGTTCGAATACGACCTATGTTTGAACAGGAAGCCCCCAAATGACCTTGAGAATTGTTTAACGACGCTGATTCAAATACGATCCACGTCGGTTCCCAAAGGGGGTTAAGCTATGGTTCAAATATGACCAAGAAACTCCCCAATGAGCTCGGCAGTACGCCGATCAAAAGGGTATCGACAGCTATGTTCTCTTTGGTTCGAATACGACCTATGTTTGAACAGGAAGCCCCCTAGTGATCATAAGAATATTTAACGACTCTGATTCGAATACGATCAGGGTCATACCAAAAGGGTTAAGCTAAATTCGAATACGATCAGCTCCCAATGGTCATTAAAGCAGGGTACCTATATTTGAGTTGTGCTTTGTAATAGACTCTCTTTGGTCCCTTTAATTTTTCCTGAGAACTCGAACTTTGCAAGAGACAACCTCTTTTTGAACCGGAAATTTGTAAACCGGATATTGAGAGCTTCAAAGCTTTATAAGATATAAATTTACCTTGAGCCGGATGTTTGAACCGGATATGAAAGCTTCAAAACCTTGCGGGAGAGAGATATCTCTTGAACCGGATTTTAAACCGGAATCATTATTTTGAACCGGCAATTTTCTGATGGCCTTTAAATTTTCATCAATATGGTAGCAGCCTCCAGAACCGGGTTATCATTCCCTCCAACGACTCGGGGTTCCCGAGTCATGCCATTGTAGCCCCCGAGTCTTAAGTCGACTCAAGGAGTTGGCTTAAGATTCTCCATAGTTGACCGTGATATAGACCGGTTTGAGTCCTACATGGGAGAACTTGCAAGCCAAAGTAATTGTTCTTTTTAAAGAAAATAATATGCAATATAGAATATACTGGATGGATTTCACCTGATATGCCAGGCTAGTGATTTATCCACCGCGGAGTTGTAAGCCAGCGTGGACGCTGGTGCATGATGATGCTAACATACACTCCATATGCACAGTATGGCACCACCTTTATAATGAACCTTTGTCCTGCACACATAAAAAATTTACAGACCAAAGTAGTTGTTCTGTGATGGAAATAATATGTACTAATAAAATGGATTCAGATAGATATCACCTGATTTGTTCAGATGACAGATGATCCGTGTCTGTGAATGACTTCTGATAACTTCAATGGTGTTCTAGTCACTCTCTTCGTTAGAGGCAAGGTGGCATTGACGGTACCATAGCAAGGGTGGAGGCTTTAAAGCGCTGGAAACGGGCGGCTTAAAACGGATCGTCCGGGTCATGTTGACTTTGCCTTTGTTTACATCCCACAGATAATTGAAACTGTATGTGCAACGCCCTTGTGATTGAAGTGGCACCTAGGCTGAGCGTGCACGCATTGTTTCCTGGCGACGTCGAGCCCTCGGTCTCCTAACCGATAGATCTTGTTGTCAGGACATTTGCTATATTATCTCAAAACACTAGCACCCAGAGCGGCTGGTTTTTGTCTTCACTGAAGCCAAATAAATAATTAATCTTGTACCCGCTTTGGCTATTGAGGCCAGAGCCAATACAGTCCTTGGTGATGTGAGTACATGCTTTCCTTTGCTGATCTCCTAACCTCCGCATCTTTTTTGAAACCCACTTGAGACCAGCATTCGAGCAACTCACCCGTGCTTTGCATGTAGCACTAGTAAATATACGTTACTGTCCAGGAACTTGTTGCAAATACAGCGGCCTTGTTTTTCTTAACAAACAAGTACGCGGCGGCTGACAGAGCGAGACCTGCTTGGCGCGGCCAGCAGTGACGATCTTGTAGAAGAAGCAAGGCGTCTTGAGGTGGAGACGGCACCGCGAGACCCGGGCGACGGCGACTTGAGGCGCGAGCGACGGAAACGGAGACCACAAACGCAGCCCGGCCAAAACAAAAAACCAGTTGACAATTGGGCGACAGGCAGTGGCAAAAATGCGTCGATGGAGCAGCTCCAAGGCGGGGCCGTTCTCCCGCAGCAGAGCACATCGATGAACGAGGCCCTGGTCAAGCTCGAAAGAGCCCGGGCACGCAGGCGCGGCGCCGGGTAGCAGGTCGGAGGGAGGCCAGGCGGCTCTCGGCGCGGGGCGGCTCTGGCGGCTGCTCACAAGGAAGCCCGGAAGCGCGGAGCGGTTCACCAGCAGCGGTTCAATGTCGATCGGTACATAGGTGCAAGTGGGTCGGCGACAGCCGGTCCGGCGTAGGCGACTCAATACGCGGCAGTAGGGACAGCGGCTCAGAAGTAGTTGGTGGCCCAAGGCGCATTGTAACCCGCCGCGAAAGAGGCGCGAGGGTGGCTCGATGAAGCTGTAGTGGCTCCGCGCGTCGCGGCGGAGGTGGTCCGTGGCGACTTAGCTCTCTTGGTGACGGCGGCTCACGGCGGCGCAAAGCCACGGCGGCTGAGGCGGAGGAGTGGCAAAGACAACAGCAACAAGAGACGGGCGTAGCGGCATTCGAACGGCGGCTCTGGGCAAGCGGCGCCTTGCCCTTGCTGCGTTTAAGGCAGAGCTTGGAGAGGCGGATGGACGGCTCAAACACAGTCGGTCGAAGCCGGCGAAGCGGCGCGCGAGATTGACTCGGTGGTTCCATGGCAGCCAATGAATTGCGGGAGAGGTGAGGTGAGGCGAAACCAGGCGGGTCTCGGTGCAGACGAGGCCATCACGTGGCAACTATAACTCGGACGGCCGCAGGGGCGGCGGTGAGGCCGGGTCGATTTGATCCAGTGGCGATTCAACACCGGGACGGCGGATCCACGGAGGGGGAGGCGACTCAGGCACGGAGACCCGGCAAGGCGCAGCGGTGAAGCGGAGGCGATTCAGGCGCGGAGACCCGGCAGGGCGCTGGAGGTCGAGCGCGGGGCGGAGGCGCGAGGCCAGCCGCGGCCAGAGACGGCTGCGCGACCGGGCGGCTCACCTGCGGAACGGCTCAGGCAGAGGTGCGGCGCGGCGAGCTGCAGAGGGTCCCGGCGACTCACGGCGGCTCACTTGCGGTGGAGACAAGGCCGTCCGACGGCGGGCGGGTCAAGGCGACCCCAGCAGAGGCAAAGCCGGCAGCGCAGCAACGGCCCGGCGGGGTGGATGCGCGACCCGGTGACGGCAGGGGCGCAGTGGGTCAACGAGCCGGATGTTGGAGGAGTCCGAGCCCGTGGATCACCCGTGTCCGGGTCGCTGACTGCTTTCCCTCTTGGGGTTGACTCTGGATTGACTCTGGAGATCCTGTGGTTGGCCCGGTTTCCGGGTCGTGGCAGGTTTGACCGCCCACGTCCGGGTCTTCCTTCAGGTTTCCATGCTGGATTTGCTCGTTTGGTGACAGTAGATGATCCTGCTGAGAAACATGGCGGCTTATGCCAAATTTTCGGGGGCTTCTCTGATGATTTTGTTAACAGAGATGATGGTTACTGCCCATAAAATTTCTGATCTCAATCCAGTGAACTCGAAGTTGATGCAGATCCCTCCAAAAAATTGGTCTTTTCTTTATCCAGACGCGAACTTCTCAATCCCTAGATGAAATCCCTTCAAGGACTCAACACCACCGTGCGCGAGCCCCACGGTGGGCGCCAACTGTCGTGGAATTAACACGTCAGATGTCCTAGGTGTAAGGACTTAGTCGTGAGGCCAGCGCATCTACGTAGTAGCTTGAGAGGGGTTGATTGGGATGAGAGACGCAGGGCGGTCCAACGCACGAGACAAGGGTTTAGACAGCTTCGGGCCCCGGCAAACATCATCCGGTAACAACCCTACATGCTGTTTGTGGCTAGGTCTCATTATGCTTATCAGAGAGTCGCCGGTAAGCCGGCTCTTTGAGTCTAGCCCTAGAGATTGTTTTTCTCCCCCTCTTGGGGTGCCCCGCCCCTCCTTATATAAGCTGAAGGGGCGGGTTACATGTAGAGTCCAACTCGGACTTAAGATTTAACCTTACTTTGACGTCTCACCATGGGCTTCTTAACGTCTTGGGCTCCTTACACTTTGGCTTACGATCTGACTTACCATCTGGCTTACCATCTGGCTTACCGTCTGGCTTACCACCTGGCTTAACATGTGCCGGGTTACATGACTGTGTCTGCCGGGTTACATGACCATGTCTGCCGGGTTACAATGCTCAACTGTTCCCGCGAGCTTAACCTACTTAACTGTTCCTGCCGGCTTATAGTCTGCCGGGTCATCAATGAAACACCCAATCCCAGCCGGGTTATATCTCCAGCCGGGTCATACTGCGGGGTATATCCCCGACAGTTGATGTGTGTCTTAAGGTGTTATTTTACTACGAACTCTAGGGATGTTTGTGACACTTATATGAATAGCCCAATGGATTGATCAGAAAGAATAACTTTGAGGTGTTTTCATACCCTACCATAATCTCTTCGTTTGTTCTCTGCTATTAGTGACTTTGGAGTGACTCTTTGTTGCATGTTGAGGGATAGTTATATGATCCAATTATGTTATTATTGTTGAGAGAACTTGCACTAGTGAAAGTATGAACCCTAGGCTTTGTTTCCTAGCATTGCAATACCGTTTACGCTCACTTTTATCGCTTGCTACCTTGCTGTTTTTATATTTTCATATTACAAAAACCTATATCTACCATCCATATTGCACTTGTATCACCATCTCCTCGCCGAACTAGTGCACCTATACAATTTACCATTGTATTGGGTGTGTTGGGGACACAAGAGACTCTTTGTTATTTGGTTGCAGGGTTGCTTGAGAGAGACCATCTTCATCCTACGCCTCCCACGGATTGATAAACCTTAGGTCATCCACTTGAGGGAAATTTGCTACTGTCCTACAAACCTCTGCACTTGGAGGCCCAACAACGGCTACAAGAAGAAGGTTGCGTAGTAGACATCAAGCTCTTTTCTGGCGCCGTTGTCGGGGAGGTTAGTGCTTGAAGGTATATCTTTAGATCTTGCAATCGAATCTTTTTGTTTCTTGTTTTATCACTAGTTTAGTCTATAAAATAAAACTACAAAAAATGGAATTAAGGTTGCCTCATATGCTTCATCTTTTTAATGTCTTCCGTGAAAATAAGGATTCCGATAATTGTGCTCAATTGCTAGAGGAAGAATGCATTAAAATGTTTGGCACTAAATTTTTGAATGATGAGCATGATTGCAATGTTGTTAGTATGAATTCCTTGAATACCCATTATGCTAATGATATGCAAAGCCACAAGCTTGGGGAAGCTATGTTTATTAAGATGATATTTTTTTGTCCCCCAAGTTTTGATGAGCAAATTTATTATGATGAAAGCATGCCTCCTATTTATGATGATTATTGTGATGACACATATGCTATAAAGAATAAAGATAACCATGAAACTTGTCATCATGATTTTAATTTTCAATTGGATTATGCTTCACATGATAGTTATTTTGTTGAGTTTGCTCCCACTCTTATTCATGAGAACAAATTTGCTTATGTGGAGAGTAATAAAATTTCTATGCAAGTAGATCATGAAAAGAATGCTTTATGTGCTGGTTATATTGTTAAATTCATTCATGATGCTACTGAAAGTTATTATGAGAGAGGAACATATGCTTCTACATATTGCAATAATATCAAGTTTCCTCTCTATGTGCTTAAAGTTTTGAAGTTATGCTTGTTTTGCCTTCCTATGCTAGTTGATTATTGTTCCCATAAATTGTTTGATCACAAAATCCCTATGCATAGGAAGTGGGTTAGACTTAAATGTGCTAGTCATATTCTTCATGATGCTCTCTTTATGTTTCAATTCTTATCTTTTATGTGAGCATCATTGAAATCATCATGCCTAGCTAGGGGCGTTAAACATTAGCGCTTGTTGGGAGGCAACCCAATTTTATTTTACTTTCTTGCTTTTTGGTTCTGTTTAGTAATAAATAATCCATCTAGCTTATGTTTAGATGTGGTTTTATGTTTTAATTAGTGTTTGTGCCAAGTAGAACCTTTGGGAAGACTTGGGTGAAGTCTTTATGATCATGCTGTAAAAAACAGAAACTTTAGCGCTCACGAGATTAGCTTCAACTTTTTACTGGGAGTGATATTTAGTTGATTCTTTTTGCAGATGATTACTAGACAAATTCCTCAGGTCCACCTATTTATTTTAGAATTTTTGGAGTTCCAGAAGTTTGCGTTTGATACAGATTACTACAGACTGTTCTGTTTTTGACAGATTCTGTTTTCATTGTGTTGCTTGCTTATTTTGATGAATCTATGGCTAGTAAAATAGTTTATAAACCATAGATAAGTTGTAATACAGTAGGTTTAACACCAATACAAATAAATATTGAGTTCATTACAGTACCTTTAAGTGCTGTTTTGTTTTCTTTCGCCAATGGAGCTTACGAGTTTTCTGTTAAGTTTTGTGTTGTGAAGTTTTCAAGTTTTGGGTAAAGATTCGATGGACTATGGAATAAGGAGTGGCAAGAGCCTAAGCTTGGGGATTCCCAAGGCACCCCAAGGTAATATTCAAGGACAACCAAGAGCCTAAGCTCGGGGATGCCCCGGATGGCATCCCCTCTCTCGTCTTCGTTCATCGATAACTTTACTTGGAGCTATATTTTTATTCACCACATGATATGTGTTTTGCTTGGAGCGTCAATTTATTTTATTTTGTTTTGCTTGCTGTTTGAATAAAATATCACGATCTGAAATTATTAAAGGGGAGAGTCTTCACATAGTTGCATAATTATTCGACTACTCATTGATCTTCACTTATATCTTTCGGAGTAGTTTGTTGTTTGCTCTAGTGCTTCACTTATATTTTTTAGAGCATGACCGTGGTTTTATTTTGAAGAAATATATGAACTCTCATGCTTCACTTATATTATTTTGAGAGTCTTTAGAACAGCATGGTAATTTGCATTTGTTATGAATTTAGTCCTAATATGATGGGCATCCAAGAGGGATATAATAAAAACTTTCATATAAAGTGCATTGAATACTATGAGAAGTTTGATTCTTTATGATTGTTTTAAGATATGAAGATGGTGATATTATAGTCATGCTAGTTGAGTAGGATTGAATTTGAGAGATACTTGTGTTAAAGTTTGTGATTCCCGTAGCATGCACGTATGGTGAACCGTTATGTGATGAAGTCGGAGCATGATTTATTTACTGATTGTCTTCCTTATGAGTGGCGGTCGGGGACAAGCGATGGTCTTTTCCTACCAATCTATCCCCCTAGGAGCATGCGCGTAGTACTCCGTTTCGATAACTAATAGATTTTTGCAATAAGTATGTGAGTTCTTTATGATTAATGTTGAGTCCATGGATTATACGCACTCTCACCCTTCCACCATTGCTAGCCTCTCTAATACCGCGCACCTTTCGCCGGTATCATACACCCACCATATACCTTCCTCAAAACAGCCACCATACCTACCTATTATGGCATTTCCATAGCCATTCCGAGATATATTGCCATGCAACTTACCACCGTTCGGTTTATTATGACACGTGTCATCATTGTCATATTGCTTTGCATGATCATGTAGTTGACATCGTATTTGTGGCAAAGCCACCGTTCATAATTCTTTCATACATGTCACTCATGAGTCATTGCACATCCTGGTACACCACCGGAGGCATTCATATAGAGTCATATTTTGTTCTAAGAATCGAGTTGTAATTCTTGAGTTGTAAGTAAATAAAAGTGTGATGATCCTCATTATTAGAGCATTGTCCCAGTGAGGAAAGGATGATGGAGACTATGATTCCCCCACAAGTCGGGATGAGACTCCGGACAAAAAAGAAAAAAAAAGAAAAAAAAGAGGCCATAAAAAAGAGAAAGGCCCAAATAAAAAATAATAATAATAAATGGGAGAAAAAGAGAGAAGGGACAATGCTATTATCCTTTTACCACACTTGTGCTTCAAAGTAGCACCATCATCTTCATGATAGAGTCTCCTATGTTGTCACTTTCATATACTAGTGGGAATTTTACATTATAGAACTTGGCTTGTATATTCCAATGATGGGCTTCCTCAAATTGCCCTAGGTCTTCGTGAGCAAGCAAGTTGGATGCACACCCACTTAGTTTCTTTTTGAGCTTTCATACACTTATAGTTCTAGTGCATCCGTTGCATGGCAATCCCTACTCACTCACATTGATATCTATTGATGGGCATCTCCATAGACCGTTGATACGCCTAGTTGATGTGAGACTATCTTCTCCTCTTTTGTCTTCTCCACAACCACCATTCTATTCCACCTATAGTGCTATGTCCATGGCTCACTGTAACACCCCGGATGTAACTTGCCATATTTGTAACTCCGACTCTTGCCATTTTCGGCTATGTGATATGATATTCCCTCCGTGGTCGGGTTTTGTTTTTCGTTTTGTATTTTGTTCATGTCATGCATTTCATATCATGTCATCATATGCATTGCATTTTCATACGTGTTCGTCTCTTGCATCCGAACATTTTTCCCGTTGTCCGTTTTGCAATCCGGCGCTCCTATCTCCCCCGATGCACCCCTTTTGTTTTCTTTCGTGTGCGGGTGTCAAACTTTCTCGGAATGGACCAAGGCTTGTCAAGTGGCCTTATTACACCACCCGGAGACTACCGGTCAAGTTTCGTTCCATTTGGAGGTCGTTTGGTACTCCAATGGTTAACCGGGCATCCGCAAAGTCCATTTGAGTGTCCAGCAAAAAAAACCCTCAATACCAGCCCAAACCCACCAAACTCTCTTCCATGCTCTAGGTCGTTCGATCACGATCGTGTGGGCGAAAACCGCACCTCATTTGGGCTCTCCTAGCTCCCTCTACCTATAAAACTCCATCCCCTCCCGTATACATTCGCAGTCCCCGAAACCCTAAAAATCTCCTCTCCGCGGGCGGACGCGTCCAGCGCCCGCCGGACATCCGCGCCGCCGCCCCGAGCCAGTGGCGAGGCGCCACGTGGCCCGCCTTCGGCCTCCCACCGCCGCGGCCCGCAGGCCCGCCGGCCCGAACCGCCGCCTCCCGTCCGTGCTCTCCTCCGCACCGGCACCTGCCCGCGCCGCCGCCGGCCGGCCCCGCCGTCCCCGCCGCCTCGCCGCTCCCCGCCGTGCCCGCCGCCTCGCCTCCTGCCGCCGGCGACGAACTCCGGCGGAGCCCGCCGCCCCGTGCCGCCGCGCCCCGCCGTCCTTCCCCGCGCCGGCGAGCCCGCTCCGGCCGCCCTCCATCACCTCCCTCGCCCGAGCTCCGGCGAGCTCGAGGAGCAGCGCCAGTGCCCCAGCCAGATCCGATCGAAGCCACTGTACGCGTAGACTTCTCCCCGTCCCCGTTTTTTTCCTAAGTCTTGGAATTCACAGCATATGCCTCTGTTCGATAGTGCATAACTCTTTGCATGTAGCTCCGATTTGCGCGTGTAATATGTCAAATTGTTCACCTCGTGATGCTCTACATTTCGTTCAATTGCACCATGCTCGTTAGAGGTCATCTTGATGCCCAAATCTCTGTTGGAAGATGGCTAGTTGCTGTTATCTGCTGGTTCTTAGCAGAACTTGGAGATTTGTCATTTTTGTATCTTTAAATCTGTGCATCTTATGGGCATGAGCTCTACATGTGTTTTAAAGTATGCCATGCCATCTTTCCAGTGGTGTAGTCCATGTATTTTTGTGATCTCTGTGGTGACTAGCACAAGCATGCAAAGTAGGCTCCATAATGTTTTTGATTTCAGGGAGTGATTTCTCCAAGTCCTTGTCTGCTGTTATTTTGTTGCCATGTAAACTTGATGCTACAGAGAGATCCATGCATATTTTGGAGATGTTCAGTAAGGATGTTTTGTATCTATAGTTGTAATTGATTCATTACTGCCCTTGTTTGCAATTATGGAGTACCATAGCATGACTCAATCTTCCTCTACTTTTGCTATAAAATATTTCTGGCAGATTCTTAACATGATATGCAATTTTGCCAAGCTTATTGTAGTTGATCCATCCATGCTATGCTTTTGTTCTTGCCATGAATAGCTTCATAAACATGCCATCTTGCTGTAGGTATGCTTGTTTTGTCATGAATTTCTCTGTAGTGAGTGCATCAAGCTCACAAAGAGGCCTACATATTATTATTTCTGCCATGCTCTGTTTTCTGCTGTCTGAAACCTGATAACGAAACTTGCTATGTTTACATGCTTGCCATCATATCTTCTGGTCCTTGTTGGCTTATGGTCAGTAAGGGACTTTTGTCATATGCATTTAGTAAAACACTGCCATGCCTTGTTTTGCTATGTTAAGTTCCTGTAGCATATTGATTCCGTGCTCTAAACATTGCTACCTGATGCTGTTTTCTGCCATGTCCAGTTTTTCACAGCCTGTGATCCTGTTATCTTTTGCACTTTTGCCATGCTTGTTTGAGCTTGATATGTTGTGAACTAGCCGTAGCTCAGTGTTCATCTTTTGTCAAGCATCTCCTGTAGATTACTTTCATATGCTTTGTTGCTATGTTGGAGTGCTGTAGCATTGTTGCTTGTTGCATTTTAAGTGCTATCTTGCTGTTAATCGCAGATTCGTGGCATTCTTGTTTTGCTTTCCATTTGCAAACCGTGCATCCGTTTCCGGCGATCTTTATATCGATTTCGACCGAAATAATCTCATCTTTCCAGTGGCATGCTTGGTTTGCCAAGTTACTGCCTTTTTCATCATTTTCCTTCCGGAGCACGCATATGCATCGCATATCATATCTTGCATATCATACATGTTTTGCATCATGTTGCTTGTGCATTTCTCGTTGTTGATTGTGGTTCCGTTTGTTTGTGTTCTTGTCTTGGGTAGAGCCGGGAGGCGAGTTCGTGAACGAGGAACCTGTCGAGTACGCTTACGAGGATCAAGCTTTCGACAACTCTGAGAACCTTGCAGGCAAGATGACCACCCCTCGAAATCACTTCTATCTTTGCTTTGCTAGTTGTTCGCTCTATTGCCATGCTGCGCTACCTATCACTTGCTATATCATGTCTCCCATTTTCCCATGTCAGCCTCTAACCATCCTTTCCTAGCAAACCGTTGATTGGCTAAGTTACCGCTTTTGCTCAGCCCCTCTTATAGCGTTGCTAGTTGCAGGTGAAGTTGAAGTTTGTTCCATGTCGGAACATGGATATGTTGGGATATCACAATATCTCTTATTTAATTAATGCATCTATATATTTGGTAAAGGGTGGAAGGCTCGGCCTTATGCTTGGTGTTTTGTTCCACTCTTGCCGCCCTAGTTACTGATATACCGGGATTATGTTCCTTGAGTTTGCGTTCCTTACACGGTCGGGTGATTTATGGGACCCCCTTGACAGTTCGCCTTGAATAAAACTCCTCCAGCAAAGCCCAACCTTGGTTTTACCATTTGCCACCTAAGCTTTTATCCCCCGGGTTTTCTAGAGCCCGAGGGTCATCTTTATTTTAAACCCCCGGGCTAGTGTTCCTCTGAGTGCTGGTCCAAACTAGAGCCCTTTGCAGCGCCACCTTGGGGAAACTCGAGGATTGGTTTTAGTTGTACGGACTGCTCATCCGGTGTGCCCTGAGAATGAGATATGTGCAGCTCCTATCGGGATTTGTCGGCACATTCGGGCGGCTTTGCTGGTCTTGTTTTACCATTGTCGAAATGTCTTGTAACCGGGATTCCGAGACTGATCGGGTCTTCCTGGGAGAAGGAATATCCTTCGTTGACCGTGAGAGCTTATAATGGGCTAAGTTGGGACACCCCTGCAGGGTTTTATCTTTCGAAAGCCGTGCCCGCGGTTATGAGGCAGATGGGAATTTGTTAATGTCCGGTTGTAGATAACTTGTCACTTGACCCAATTAAAATACATCAACTGCGTGTGTAGCCGTGATGGTCTCTTCTCGGCGGAGTCCGGGAAGTGAACACGGTCTGTGTTATGTATGGCGTAAGTAGGAGTTCAGGATCACTTCTTGGTCATTGCTAGTTGACGACCGCTCCGTTGCTTCTCTTCTCGCTCTCTTTCGCGTATGTTAGCCACCATATATGCTTATTGCCGCTGCAGCTCCACCTTATTACACCTTCCTTTCCTATAAGCTTAAATAGTCTTGATCTCGCGGGTGTGAGATTGCTGAGTCCCCGTGACTCACAGATTCTACCAAAACAGTTGCAGGTGCCGACGATGCCAGTGCAGATGATGGCGTCGATCTCAAGTGGGAGTTCGACGAGGAACGTGGTCGTTATTATGTGTCGTTTCCTGATGATCAGTAGTGGAGCCCAATTGGGACGATCGGGGATCTAGCATTTGGGGTTGTCTTATTTTCATCTGGATTTTGGCCGTAGTCGGTCTATATGTTTGTATTTTGGATGATGTATGAATTATATTTATGTATTGTGTGAAGTGGCGATTGTAAGCTAACTCTTTATCCCATTCTTGTTCATTACATGGGATTGTGTGAAGATGACCCTTCTTGCGACAAAACCACTATGCGGTTATGCCTCTAAGTCGTGCCTCGACACGTGGGAGATATAGCCGCATCGTGGGCGTTACACTCACGCTCATGTATTGCGTGAAGATTGAAAAAGTTTGAGAACATCAAAAGTATGAAACAATTTCTTGGCTTGTCATCGGGGTTGTGCATGATTTAAATATTTTGTGTGATGAAGATAGAGCATAGCCAGACTATATGATTTTGTAGGCATAACTTGCTTTGGCCATGTTATTTTGAGTTGACATGATTACTTTGTTAGTATGCTTGAAGTATTATTGTTTTCATGTCAATATTAAACTTTTGTCTTGAATCTTATGGATCTGAATATTCTTGCCACAATAAAGAGAATTACATGGATAAATATGTTAGGTAGCATTCACACTTCATAAATTCTTTTTTTATCATTTACCTACTCGAGGACGAGCAAGAATTAAGCTTGGGGATGCTGATACATCTCCAACGTATCTATAATTTATGAAGTATTCATGCTATTATATTATCCATCTTGGATGTTTAATGGGCTTTACTATACACTTTTATATTATGTTTGGAACTAACCTATTAACCCAGAGCCCAGTGCTAGTTCCTGTTTTTTCCCTTGTTTCAGTGTTTCGAAGAAAAGGAATATCAAACGGAGTCGAAACGGAATGAAACCTTCTGGAGAAGTTATTTTTGGAAAGAAAGCAACCCAGACTTGGAGTCCACGTCAAGAAAGCAACGAGGAAGGCACGAGGCAGGGGGCGCGCCCTCCACCCTCGTGGGCCCCTCGTGGCTCCCTTGATGTATTTCTTCCTCCTATATATACCCATATACCCTAAAACGATCGGGGAACAGAAGAGATCGGGAGTTCCGCCGCCGCAAGCCTCTGTAGCCACCAAAAACCTATCAGGACCCTGTTCCGGCACCCTGCCGGAGGGGGGATCCCTCAGTGGTGGCCATCTTCATCATCCTGGCGCTCTCCATGATGAGGAGGGAGTAGTTCACCCTCGGGGCTGAGGGTATGTACCAGTAGCTATGTGTTTGATCTCCCTCTCTCGTTTTCTGGAGGTGATACGATCTTGATGTATCGCGAGCTTTGCTATTGTAGTTGGATCTTATGATGTTTCTCCCCCTCTACTCTCTTGTAATGGATTGAGTTTTCCCTTTGAAGTTATCTTATCGGATTGAGTCTTTAATGATTTGAGAACACTTGATGTATGTCTTGCGTGGGATAACCGTGGTGACAATGGGTTATTCTATTGATTCACTTGATGTATGTTTTGGTGATCAACTTGCGGGTTCCGCTCATGAACCTATGCATAGGGGTTGGCACACGTTTTCATCTTGATTCTCCGGTAGAAACTTTCGGGCACTCTTTGAGGTTCTATGTGTTGGTTGAATAGATGAATCTGAGATTGTGTGATGCATATCGTATAATCATACCCACGGATACTTGAGGTGACATTGGAGTATCTAGGTGACATTAGGGTTTTGGTTGATGTGTGTCTTAAGGTGTTATTTTACTATGAACTCTAGGGCTGTTTGTGACACTTATAGGAATATCCCAATGGATTGATCGAAAAGAATAACTTTGAGGTGGTTTCGTACCCTACCATAATCTCTTCGTTTGTTCTCCGCTATTAGTGACTTTGGAGTGACTCTTTGTTGCATGTTGAGGGGTAGTTATATGATCCAATTATGTTATTATTGTTGAGAGAACATGCATTAGTGAAAGTATGAACCCTAGGCCTTGTTTCCTAGCATTGCAATACCGTTTACGCTCACTTTTATCGCTTGCTACCTTGCTGTTTTTATATTTTCATATTACAAAAACCTATATCTACCATCCACATTGCACTTGTATCACCATCTCTTCGCCGAACTAGTGCACCTATACAATTTACCATTGTATTGGGTGTGTTGGGGACACAAGAGACTCTTTGTTATTTGGTTGCAGGGTTGCTTGAGAGAGACCATCTTCATCCTACGCCTCCCACGGATTGCTAAACCTTAGGTCATCCACTTGAGGGAAATTTCCTACTGTCCTACAAACCTCTACACTTGGAGGCCCAACAACGTCTACAAGAAGAAGGTTGCGTAGTAGACATCGGAAGACGAGGCGAGCCTCGGCGACGAAGAATTTATCGTTCCTGAGGATCCCGTCGAATAGGAGCGCTTCAAGCGCCAGCTTATAGCCACAGCAAAAAGCCTGAAGAAAAAGCAACAGCAGCTTCAAGCTGACCAAGATCTGCTAGCGGATAGATGGACTGAGGTCCTGGCGGCCGAGGAATACGAACTCGAGCGCCCAACCAAAAGTTACCCAAAGCGCAAGTTGCTACCCCAACTCGAGGAGGAAGCATTAAAGCCTACGCTTCCAGCGTATGATGCGGCTGACCGGCCACCTCGTGGCCGAGACAAAGCGGCATATCAGGGCGAAGTGCAGCTCGCACCCCGTTGCTAGTTAAACAAAAATACTAAGGCCCAGGGTAATACACAGGACCTGCAAGACGTATTGGAAAACAAATCAGGACATAAAAGGTCGGTCTACGGATCACGGGGGCGCGCCCAAACGCGTGACGACAACCGTCAAGCCGGATATACTAAAAGCAAATCCGGTCGGGCCGAATACAGCAGACAAGATTCATATGAACTGCGTCGTGATATAGCCCGACACAGAGGCGCCGCACACCCCCTATGCTTCACTAATGAAGTGATGGATTATGAATTCCCAGAAGGGTTTAAACCCGTGAACATTGAAGCATATGACGGCACTACGGACCCCGCGGTATGGATAGAGGATTTCTACCTCCACATTCACATGGCCCGCGGGGATGATCTACACGCCATCAAGTATCTCCCGCTAAAACTCAAAGGGCCGGCTCGGCATTGGCTGAATAGCTTGGGGCAAACTCCATTGGAAGTTGGGAGAACCTGGCAGACGCATTCCTGGACAACTTCCAGGGCACTTATGTGCGGCCACCGGATACTGTCGATTTAAGTCACATAACGCAACAGCCCGGACAGTCAGCCAGGAAATTCTGGACTCGGTTCCTAACTAAAAGAACCAAATTGTCGACTGTCCGGATGCCGAAGCCCTAGCGGCCTTTAAACATAACATCCGTGACGA
The DNA here is from genome assembly GCF_002575655.3 of Aegilops tauschii subsp. strangulata. Taxonomy (NCBI): domain Eukaryota; kingdom Viridiplantae; phylum Streptophyta; class Magnoliopsida; order Poales; family Poaceae; genus Aegilops; species Aegilops tauschii. The sequence goes on along the minus strand of NC_053037.3, from coordinate 315,386,179 downwards.
GTGGCTCGCTGTAACATCCCAAAATTCTAAATTTTGGAATGTTATAATAAACAGATAGATTGGATTGTTGTTTGATTGATTGACTGAAAGTGAGTGAAATTCGAAAACTTTTGAAATTTAAATGAGAGGGAATAAAAGGACTTTCCCAAACTTTCATTTTGCTTTTATGATCTCCATGGATTCAAATTCTTTTCATCACAAAACACTGGAGAGAAGATGACATGACTTCTTCCATTTATTTAAATGACAAGGGGTGTTGAAAATATTTGAATTTCATTTGAAAATATTTCCCATTTCTGAAACTTTATGCAACTCAATGATTTTCACGAGAGAAGATAAAATGACTTCTTCAAAACATATGAAATATGAGTTGGGAGTTTCAAAGGATTAAATTCAAAGTTCCACTGAAATTATTTTTCAATATTGGAGTTATTTGAGTTTTATTCAAATTATTTTTCTCCAAAAATAAAATATACAGAAATTAGGATAAAATGATTCCCTACATCAGAAAATTGGAGAAAAATAAATTTGAAATCATTTTGGTATTTTAAAATGATTTTTATTGGATTTTATTAAGGCAGCAGCACTGTTTGATTTATTAACAATTTTGTGGATTTTATTTGACTCTACAAAAATGTACATGTTGTAGGAAATCTTTTTCTGAAAATTTTGATATATTATATGCCTATATAATATTTTCATTTTCTTTTGTTTTATTATTTCTTTCTCTGTTTTAAAAAAAAAACCTCCGCCGAACTGGGCCGGCCCAGCCCGACGCCCGCGCGTCCCCGACCTCCCGGGCGGGACTCCGCCTCCCGCACGCCGCCGCGCCGCCATGGACGCCGTGCCGCCTCCGGTCTCCTCCTACCCCTCCTCCACGCCACCTCCTCGCCCCCCCCTCTTAAATAGCTCCGCCCCGACCCCCCCTTTCTCTCTGCTCCTGCCGCCGCCGTTCCCGCATAGCCGCCGCCGGCGAGATCCGCCGCCTCGCCCCGCGCTCCACCGGCGCGCTCGGCCGCCGCCACCACCGCCATCGGGTCCGCCGCTCAGCGCCGCCCCTCCCCGTCCACTCCGCCCTCGCCGCGGGCCACCAGAGCCGCCGCTCCGGTCGAGCCCGAGCCGCCGCCGCCCTTCTCCGACGCCGGCGAACCCCGCCACCGCCGACCCGGTCCGCCGCTGAAAAACCACCGGTTTTCGATGAAAACCCCACCGGTATAAACCGTGAACCGCCCCGGTTTTTTTTATTATTCGTTTTGGTTTTATTAAGAAAACCTAGATCTGTTTTTTTAGGTTTTACTAAACTGCGAACGTCCACTGTTTAGATCCTATAAACGAACGTTCACTATTTAGTTTTTTTCTTTTTCTGTTATTTTCGGTCAGGGACCCGTCTGTGAATATTTTATTTACAGATTAGCCCCTGATCTTCAAACATCCATAACTTTTTACTCGTTTGTCCAAATCCAACGAAACCAACGCCCACTTCTTCGTTATGATCTCCTCTATCCAGTAAAAGAACTTAAACATGTTTTTGAAAGTTTTAAAATTTGAATTCAAACAGATTTGTATTCAAACTTCTTTTGTTCATAACTTAAGTTCCGTAACTCCGTTTGAGTTGATTCTTTTTGCAAATCGAAGCTCTTGACCTAAACTTTCTGATAAGGCCAAATTCACATAATTTTGGTACTGTTAGAAATTGTTTTATGTTGCAAGAGAGTTATTCGCTTGATTTTGATGATTTCCGAATCGTCTTCTTCGTTCTTCTGATCTTTTGAGTGACTGCTTATGTATGGTTGCTATTGCTTGCTTGCGATAGATTGACCGGAGTGTGACGAGTAGATCTATCCAGAGTATTGAGTGCGAATCATCTTCATCAACATTGCAGGCAAGTTCACACTTTGATCATATCCCTTTCATACCCAGTTTTTATGCATTAGATTCAACCCTCAAACATTGCATGGTTAGGATCAAATTTAAATTGTGGGTATTGGGAAGTAGTTGAGGTAGTACCTATTGCCCTGTTTATCATCAAACCTTTGGGAGTTACTTCTACGTTGCTATTATATTGCCATGCTATGCCCGTAGACGTGGATTGGGTTTGAGAGATATTCATGACAGATGTGAGATTGTTAATAATGGTTTACTTAAGGTGGCAACTAAAACTCACATCTGGGTGGATTGAGGCACCTGGAGAACCCAGTGTTGTCTGTTTGTATAAGGACCGCCACCCAGGCTCAAAGGGATCATAAGATTATTCATGCTAGAAACTTCCGTGTGCAGCCGCAAGCTATTATGGGCTCCAGCATAGTTGAGTAAGTTGTGGGAAACCTTTCCATGATGGGCTAGCAGATGTAGGGGATTGTAGGTGTACCGGCCTATCTATCGGTTAAGGGGACCTCTTCGGAAAGACTGTGTCTCAGTCATCCGTTTCTCAAACATCATGCAGTGCGAGAATCAAGCGGAGGCGATCGAGTCTTGTGGGAAAAGTGCACAAACCTCTGCAGAGTGTACAAACTAATCATGATTAGCCGTGTCCCCGGTTATGGACATCTTGAGTATCTAGTTCTTGGATTATCCCGTTGATCTCATCATGTTACTTTAATTAATATTGTTGGGTTAATGATGATACTTAATTGGGATTGAGATGCTGTCAACCATCTCAATGTTTCAGAACCACCATGATAGTTAAATAAAATTTATTCCTTTGCAGTAGGGAAAAATTGGCTTTTCGCCAAAAACATTATAACCATAGAGCTTTTCCACCAGCCATATATGCATGTAGTGATAGCCTTTGTTCATCATTTCTCTATGGTGTGAATTTGCCACTACATTCAATGTACTGACCCGTTTTCGGGCTGCAACGTTTCATGTTGCAGGATATCTTTCGACGAGTAAGTGATACGTTAGGCTTACGATTTCTACACTCAACTTTGCCGTTGGTGTTGATGGGAATCCACAACCTTGTTACTTCCGCTATTTGGATTGAGGTAATAGTATTTACGTTACTTTATGCATGTGATTTACCTCTGTTATAAATCCTCGAGTACTGTGTGTGTCGGCATACCGATCCAGGGATGACACTTAAGCACAGAGACTTGATCCATTCGGGTCGGGTCGCTACAAGATGGTATCAGAGCACATGTTGACTGTAGGACGTGACCCTAGAAACTGGCAAGCCCATAGGAAGGATTTTCTCCAAAACTTTCCTTTTCAAAAAAGATCTTTTACTTCTCTTCTTTTTCCAAGTCTTATTCAAATATTCCCTTTTAGTGAGACCATACCCCTTTCCCCTTTTGACCACACGAAGATTCGACTGATGAGACCACTTCAAGAAGTACAGGATATCGGACAACTAAGACCATTCGGAATGAAGAGGATTTACCGTGTATTATGATAATGGAAACTACAACGGTTGAAGACTCCGAAGACTAGGAGAATTTGAAGGCTCTGAAGAATTGCCAGATGTGTATGACCTAGGAAGGTTACCCTTATGGAACTCGGCAGACTATGGAAGCTGTCAATACCCGAGATCAAGGTGTATCGGAGAAAGACCGAAACATGGAGAGTTAGAAACTCAAAGTTTTTGTTAAGAAACCCAAAGACAGGAGATATTAGTTAAAGAATGAAAGCTCATGGCAGTAACATGGGCATAAACACGGCTATCCATGATGTTATCGTCCGCTTATGCTATTGTCACTGTGCGGAGTTAAGTATGCATATGCATGGAAGGATTGGATGGTAGAAGGCTGATGGAGCACCTATCAGCAAGATGAAGTTTTAACTTTAGACCGGTGTATCACTAGGATCTGGAGTATTACATCAAGAAGTTTTTGACAAAGAAGTGTTTCGTGAAGAACTCAGAACCCAGAAACTGAAAGTAGCCAAGCAGGGAAAGCAAAACCTCGAGATAACGGAGACTCGTCAGGAACTGAAGGACAGTAGGATCAGGGTTCATGTCAAGGATGTTGAGACCCAGAAGTTGGAGCGCAACTCCAGAAATATTAAAGGACGTCATGAGAGACTTCGCGTCAACAGAGATGATTTGGCAAAAGAACTTGAGAAGGACAAGCACGATCGGAAGAAGCCATTGGAGGCATGAACAAGACTTGAAGAGTTTGGCGACGTTGAAGACTTATTGACCTTTAGAAGACCAAACCCCTGTTATACCTACGTTAGATGCGACGTTTGTGAGCTGTCATTTGTTTGTTGTTTTCCCGACAGCCACAATAAAAAAATCTGTCTTTTCAAAAATTTGTTTGTATTGTGTGCATCCCTCTCGACCTCTCTTATCTCACCCCAAACCCTTGGACCCAATAGAGGATGAATGGAGATGAGCTTGTATTTTCTGGACCGATGAGTCAAATGGAGACGGACCGATGAATTCAGAACATGGAGGATCACACGAAGAATAACCCTATAGTCGGAAAGGATATGACCCGGCATGCTCTTCAGTGTTTTGAAAGAGGTGCTGCTACTTGGTGGAGGATGTACCAAACCACCAATGGATGGCAAGGAGTAACCACTTGGAAAGAATTTAAGTGGACTCTACAAAGATCTCGTCTTGTGTCGCAGAAATTGAAGCCTTATGGAAAGGATGTGAAGAAACCTTGTGCATACAAGCCTTGTGGAGAAATAGGCCACAACCATAAGGAACACAAGGATGAATGCCCTAATTGTGAAGGAAGTCACCCAGCTGAAGGATTCCCAACTAGGCAGATCACTTGTTTCTTGTGTGAAGGGACTACCCACTACCCTGCTCAGTGTCACATCTACCCCATGGTACAAAGGACTATCCAGTAGAAGAAAGAAGCAACGAAAAGAGCCCTCATGGAAAGTTTAGAGGAATCTGTGATGAAGGAAGAGGTGGAGGACACACCCAAAGAAGAACCAAATAAACCCTGCACCAAGTCATGCTATTCATGTCGAGAAGAAGGACACATCTCCCAAAATTGTCTGAATGGGGATTTAGTAGAATTTCCGACAGAGGAAGTAGAGTATGACCCACAGGAAATAGAAGCCCTGATTGGAACGGAAAAGTCCAGGAAGAAAAGTAGATTGGATCCCAGGAACAACCCAATTTTTACAAAGAAAGACCTGAGTCATATCACATGTTTCAGGTGCAAAAATTCAGGACACTACTTCAATGATTGCCCAAAAGGGAAGATGAGGACCCCAGGAGGCTATATAATCACAAGGAAACCTCGAGATATGTCAGAAGTAATATGTTTCCGTTGTGATGAAGCAGGGCACTTTGCCAGAGAATGCCCCAAGGAGACGGAGACTTGTGATAAATAGTTGAGCGGAACGAGAAATATAGTAGTAGAAGTGTGGTCTTTTCTTTTATTAGTGAGGTGTCGGATTGAGGCATGTAATGGAATGCAGGAGATTGTAATAATTGGAGAATCAATAAATTTAGCATCATTGGTATTGATTTGGATTCTATGAGTTGTTACTCTATGAAGAAAGATTTTGACCATTTTCGAGGATATGAGAAATATGGTCTATGGAAGATTGTGCATTTTAAGGGTGGTAGTACCCTGTGAGGAAACTTGACCCTTGGAAAAAGGTAATGATATTCCACGAAGTGGATTCTGAACAAAATAAGTATGAGTTTTATCTCGATATGTTGGATACCCCAAGAATATGAGGGTATGGAGTATTATTGGATGTAAAGGAGGTAGTCTATGAAATGGAGACAGAGCATGTCTTCGTGTGTTCCCTCTGCGAGGAGTTAAACTATTGGAGTTAAGGGAAAGTTAGCCCCGAGATTTGTAGGACCATACCGAGTTTTGGAGCGTATGGGAGAAGTGGCCAACAAGCTGGAGTCACCCGAAGGACTGTCATGAGTTCATGATGTGTTTCACCTTTTCCCAGTGGAAGAAGTGCCATGCAGAGATGGCCAATATTCCCCAGTAAGGACGCTTGACCCTGGAAAGGATAATGATGTCCCACGAAGTGGAGTATGGACTTCATAAGTATAAGTTTTATCTCGGTATGTGGGATATCCCCCAAGAATGAAGAGATAAATTACTATTGGATATAAAGGAGGTATGATGTTGGAAATATGGATAAATGAAATTCCATGATGAGTCTGAGTAACCATGTCCCAGTTTGGTGCCAATAGAAGGAAGGAAGATAGTACAATTGGATGGATTTAAGAATACTAGGAAGTTGGATGTTGGATTAAGGATCAGTTTTCCCCAATGATGAGTTCAAGGTTTACCAGTGATGAGATGGGCCATAACCCACAGGCCCCAGGACCTGCCAAGAAGCAAGCACACTCTTGTTGAAGGGAAAACCCTGGAAGAAGTTACGATTTTATCGATAGATGATCTTATAGGAGTTACGCAAAACCTGAGAGTTGTGAAGGAACGATAGATGTTTGTTTGGCTTGCAGAATCCATGGATTTATCCGAACCTAGTTCGTTGACAAGAGAAATTCTGCAATGCTTGTGAGGATGACCGAGTGTTAGAATGCGAGATTCACTAAACCATGTACAAGGTAATGATTTGGGTGCGGGATGGATTGATCACCATACCGACTTACTCTTATTGTTCGCCTTGCTATACGGGATGGTAAATCTGAGTGACTTTCCTATAGTAGAGTGACGACGGTATTAAACCTTGCTTGAACCTTAGAATGGTATAAGAATGTTTCCCTTGTACACGGCAGTTGTTGCCAATCGTAGGTTATACGGTGAGGATCAACCCACACCCATTTCCTGCAGGAGAAACCATAAATTGTTGACCACCAGGAGATGTCGACAGTTGTTTAGTATTGGCGCCTGACCTGTCAGCTACGAAGACCGAGTCATGGAAGAATCTTACCAAGATGAACGGACAAAAGAATTGAGGAAAAGGTTATGCCACCACCGGAAGAGCCTAGAGAAGGAATTATACTGAAGATATGAGAAGACCGACCCTGTCAAGGATAAGGATGGAGTATATGAGTATTGATGCGACCGTAACAATGTTACTAAGGGTGGTAGCACCCCAGACCCCTGAGATGATCGATGGATTTTGAGGAGACCCCCAAACCCTAACCTATTTCTTTCTAGCCTCTCCGAATCTCGAGGACGAGATTCATTTTAAGGGTGGTAGGTTTGTAACATCCCAAAATTCTAAATTTTGGAATGTTATAATAAATAGATAGATTGGATTGTTGTTTGATTGATTGACTGAAAGTGAGTGAAATTCGAAAACTTTTGAAAGTTAAATGAGAGGGAATAAAAGGACTTTCCCAAACTTTCATTTTGCTTTTATGATCTCCATGGATTCAAATTCTTTTCATCACAAAACCCTGGAGAGAAGATGACATGACTTCTTCCATTTGTTTAAATGACAAGGGGTGTTGAAAATATTTGAATTTCATTTGAAAATATTTCCCATTTCTGAAACTTTATGCAACTCAATGATTTTCACGAGAGAAGATAAAATGACTTCTTCAAAACATATGAAATATGAGTTGGGAGTTTCAAAGGATTAAATTCAAAGTTCCATTGAAATTATTTTTCAATATTGGAGTTATTTGAGTTTTATTCAAATTATTTTTCTCCAAAAATAAAATATACAGAAATTAGGATAAAATGATTCCCTACATCAGAAAATTGGAGAAAAATAAGTTTGAAATCATTTTGGTATTTTAAAATGATTTTTATTGGATTTTATTAAGGCAGCAGCACTGTTTGATTTATTAAAAAATTTGTGGATTTTATTTGACTCTACAAAAATGTACATGTTGTAGGAAATCTTTTTCTGAAAATTTTGATATATTATATGCCTATATAATATATTCATTTTCTTTTGTTTTATTATTTCTTTCTCTGTTTAAAAAAAAAACCTCCGCCGAACTGGGCCGGCCCAGCACCCAGCCAGGACACGGCCCAGCCCGACGCCCGCGCGTCCGCGACCACCCGGGCGGGACTCCGCCTCCCGCACGCCGCCGCGCCGCCGTGGACGCCGTGCCGCCTCCGGTCTCCTCCTACCCCTCCTCCACGCCACCTCCTCGCCCCCCCTCTTAAATAGCTCCGCCCCGACCCCCCCTCTCTCTCTCTGCTCCCGCCGCCGCCGTTCCCGCATAGCCGCCGCCGCCGGCGAGATCCGCCGCCTCGCCCCGCGCTCCACCGGCGCGCTCGGCCGCCGCCACCACCGCCATCGGGTCCGCCGCTCAGCGCCGCCCCTCCCCGTCCACTCCGCCCTCGTCGCGGGCCACCAGAGCCGCCGCTCCGGTCGAGCCCGAGCCGCCGCCGCCCTTCTCCGACGCTGGCGAACCCCGCCACCGCCGACCCGGTCCGCCGCTGAAAAACCGCCTGTTTTCGATGAAAACCCCACCGGTATAAACCGTGAACCGCCCCGGTTTTTTTATTATTCGTTTTGGTTTTATTAAGAAAACCTAGATCTGTTTTTTTTAGGTTTTACTAAACTGCGAACGTCCACTGTTTAGATCCTATAAACGAACGTTCACTATTTAGTTTTTTCTTTTTCTGTTATTTTCGGCCAGGGACCCGTCTGTGAATATTTTATTTACAGATTAGCCCCTGATCTTCAAACATCCATAACTTTTTACTCGTTTGTCCAAATCCAACGAAACCAACGCCCACTTCTTCGTTATGATCTCCTCTATCCAGTAAAAGAACTTAAACATGTTTTTGAAAGTTTTAAAATTTGAATTCAAACAGATTTGTATTCAAACTTCTTTTGTTCATAACTTAAGTTCCGTAACTCCGTTTGAGTTGATTTTTTTTGCAAATCGAAGCTCTTGACCTAAACTTTTTGATAAGGCCAAATTCACATAATTTTGGTACTGTTAGAAATTGTTTTATGTTGCAAGAGAGTTATTCGCTTGATTTTGATGATTTCCGAATCGTCTTCTTCGTTCTTCTGATCTTTTGAGTGATTGCTTATGTATGGTTGCTATTGCTTGCTTGCGATGGATTGACCGGAGTGTGACGAGTAGATCTATCCAGAGTATTGAGTGCGAATCATCTTCATCATTTCTCTATGGTGTGAATTTGCCAGTACATTCAATGTACTGACCCGTTTTCGGGCTGCAACGTTTCATGTTGCAGGATATCTTTCGACGAGTAAGTGATACATTAGGGTTACGATTTCTACACTCAACTTTGCCGTTGGTGTTGATGGGAATCCACAACCTTGTTACTTCCGCTATTTGGATTGAGGTAATAGTATTTACGTTACTTTATGCATGTGATTTACCTCTGTTATAAATCCTCGAGTACTGTGTGTGTCAGCATACCGATCCAGGGATGACACTTAAGCACAGGGACTTGATCCATTCGGGTCGGGTCGCTACACTCGCCCAACATCTCGGCCAAGAGAAGCCAAAATCTACGGCAGCCCTCACGTCACTCATGACCCGCTTTTGCGCGGGCGAAGATAGCTGGTTGGCTCGTAGCAACAACACAGCAAGCAACCCTGGCACATCAGAAGTGTAACATCCCAAATTTTCAATTTGGAATGTTATACATAGATCATTCTTGCATATCATATTTTATTGCATTTTCGTTCGCGATCCTCGAAATCCTAAGCAACTCAAGGACCCTCTGAGAGAGTTGGGGATTTCCCGGTTTTCATATTTGATTTTTTTATCAAATATTGAAACGAGGATTTTGGTTTTAATTATTTTTCTCTCTGAAAAAATATTTCGTATCAAAATATATGAGAGGAGATAATATGACTTCTCCAAAATAATTGAAATATTGGAGAAAAAATTAAAATCAAATATTTGATTTTATTTGGATTTTATTGATATTTTATTTGCATTAGAAAATTTGCACGTTTTCAAAATTGCATTTTAGGGCCAAGAAAATGTTCATCTCGTTCTAAATATTTTATTTAGACGGTGAAAATTTGTTTTGGCATTTTTAGATTTTTATTTTATTTTCTAGGTTTTATTTTCTGTTTGGCGGAATTCTTTAAAAAAACTTCCAGCGCCCGACTGGGCCGAGGCCCAGCTGAGCCGGCCCATCTCCCCGTGCCGCCGTCTCCCACCTGGAGACCGCGCGCCGCCGCCGCCGACTCGCACCGGAGTCCGAGCCAGAATTCTCCTCCCCCGCCGCCTTGCCCCCTCCTCCAAGCCGCCCCTCCCCCTCTTAAATACCCCCCCCCCCCGGACCCCCGCCACCACCACCAAACCCGCCGCCCGCAACCCTGCCACCGCAGCCGCGCTTCACCGCCGCCGCCGCGCCGCGTCGCTGTCGCCCCACCGCCGCAACCCCGCCGCCCGAGCCCCGCCTCGCCGGAGCCTTGCCGGAGGTAACGCGCCATTGGCCGCCGCGGGTTTTTTAGAAAACCGATTCGGTTTTTTTAGAAACCCTAGTTCGTTTTTTTAGATCGGTTCGCCGGTTTTCTCGGTTTATCTATTTAGCGGATGTTCATCCGTATGTTCGTTTTAACGAACGGTTTTCGCCCGATAGTTACAGACAACGTACGTTCATTCGTTAGCCTGTTCGTCAGTTTTCTTTTCTTCGGATTTTTCTGCGATTATTTTCGATCGCGATTTCTGATCCGATTTTCGTTTCAGTTTATCTTTTCGCTCGTTTATCGGAATCAGGCGATTCAAGCGCCTAGATCTTCGTATCAAGACCCTCTTTCTGTTTAACCAACTTGAACAAGATTTTGGTACTGTAAAATTTGACTTAGGTCCAGATTAGAAAACGAAGCTTGTTTTGTTCGTCGTTTGAGTTTCGTTGCTTCATTCGATTTGATTCTTTTTGCAAACTGGAGTTCTTAAGTTGAAATTTCTGGTAAATTCTTCTTATTTGAGTTTTACCCGTGCACCCTTGCTTGATTGCTTATGTTTGTATTGTTTGTTTGCGATAGAGTACCCGGAGTGCGAAGCGTGTTACTACGAGTCTCTAGGTTTTGCGGATCATCAGCAAGGCAAGTAACACTTTGATCATATCCTTTCCATACCCAGTTTTTATGCATTAGTTTCATCCCCAAACAATTGCAAGGTTAGGATCTGAATTAAATTGTGGGATGGGAAGTAGCTGAGGTAGTACCTATTCACCGGTTTATTGTGAAACCCTAGGAGTTACTTCTACGTTATGCTTATATTGCTATGCTATGCTCGTAGACGTGGATTGGGTTTGAGTGTATTCATGACAGATGTGAGTATTCTTAATTAATGGTTAACTTAAGGTGGCAACTTTAATACACATCTGGTGGATTGAGGCACCTGGGGAATTCCAGTGATTGCCTGTATTTTTGGAAATCCCGGGGTACCGTGTGATTCTCCTATGGACCGCCACCCAGGCTCAAAGGGATCATGAGATTATTCATACTAGAAACTTCCGTGTGCAGCCACAAGCTATTATGGGCTCTAGCATAGTTGATTAAGTCGTGTGAACTCTTACAGTCGTAGACTAGCAGATGTTGGGGATGTAGGTGGTACGGTCTACCCACCGTAAGGTGCTAACGCTTCTGAAAGACTATGTCTCGGTCATCCGTTTCTCAAACACCTTGTAGTGCGAGAAATCCAACGGGGGCGATCGACTCTTGTGGGGAAAAGTGCACAAACCTCTGCAGAGTGTACAAACTAATCATGGTTAGCCGTGTCCCCGGTTATGGACATCTTGAGTATCTGGTTCTTGGATTATCATGTTGATCTCATCACGTTACTTAAATAATTTCTTGGGTTGTTAATGATTACTTTTAATTGGGATTGAGAGGGGGTTTACCTTCTCAATATTTTTTTCAACCAACTTTGTAGTTAAATAAAATTTATTCCTTTGTTGTAGGGAAAATTTGGCTTTTCGCAAAACTGTAACCATAGAGCTTTCCACCAGCCAAATATGCATGTAGTGGTAGTATTATTTCTGTCCATTACTCTCTATGTGTTACTTTGCTAGCATATTCCATGTGCTGACCCGTTTTCGGGCTGCAACGTATCATGTTGCAGACTTTTCAGACGACGAGTAAGGAGCCTTAGGTCGTGGTCTTATACTCAGTGATGCCGTTGGAGTTGATGGACTCACTTTATCTTCCAAGCCTTCCGTTGTTATCGTTTTGGATGGCCTTAAGCCATATTTATTGTAATAAGTTCTCTCTTGAGACAATTCGATGTAATAAGTGTGTGATTACTACTCTGTTATAAATCCTTCAAGTACTGTGCGTGTCAGCATTACCGATCCAGGGATGACACTGATGCACAGAGACTAGACTGTTTGAGGTCTGGTTGCTACAAAGATGGTATCAGAGCACACGCTGACTGTAGGACACGACCACTAAGCTAAGGCCCTAGATCACTACTCTCTTCTCATTTCTGACTCCTCTCCTTTCTTCCACTCTTTTAGGATGGCGGATGCAAGGAACAAGTTCGCGCAACTGGATGAGGATACACCTTTTGGACGACACTTGAAGGAAGTTACTAAGTACCTGAACATCGGAATACCAAGCTTCACCGGGACCTACAACGCCACACTACCAGAAGAGGAGCGCTGGATGATTCAAGTTCAAATTCCAGGAAGGACCTTCACGCTAGTCACTGAGCCCATAGAGTTTTCTTTCGATGCACCAACCTGGAGTCTAGGAAAGAGTATGGCATCTCACATTACCATGGGACGCATTGGAGAAGTGTATCACAAGGATCTTAAGGATACTATCTATCAGATTTGTGGGCGCCGAGACGAGCAATGGGAGATGATCAGCACCAGGAAGGATAGATCTATTGCAGCTTTCATTCAGGAGTTAAACCAGCACATTCGTCGCCAGGAGAACCAGATGTGCGCAGACATAATAGATCTGAAGAAGGCAAAGACTAGGATCACGGAGAGTCGGAGTAAATGGCCACGGGTAGCCTAACCGACTGCCCCTGGTTCTTCTGAAAAAATTATCAGGCCTTCGGGCCTCCAAGCACTCCGAGCAATGGGCCGCCTTCCTGGCCGGCTACCACTAAAGCCGACTCCTAGAAGGCGACCCAGCCTCACCAACTCCTCCCCAGGACAACTATGGGGTGGCCGACTCCAAGAAGCCGGCCAAGAAGGATGCCGACTCCTAGCAGCCGGCCAAGACCACAACCACTCCAAACCACTCCCACATAACGGCGACGTGACGGGGTGTGGCCACAGTGCGGCTCACTACCCCCGAACCCCGAGGCGGGCGTGGCTATAGGAGGCCGTACAGGGCGGACGTCTCCCGTGCGGCTCGTCACTGTAGCCATGCTAGCCTCGACGTCATCCACGACCCACTCCCGTACGGCCCACGGGCGGCGGGCCCCTTCGGCCAGAGAGGGGCATGAAGGCGGCCCGGCCTTTCCCAGTCGGCCAAGAGCGTAGCCGGCCTCCAGAAGCCGGCTACTCCCTTCCTCGAAGCAGGAGCCCCATTAAGGAGACAAGACGAGGTAAGGCTACAGTGATAGCCCCCGAGGCGGCCCACTGTAGCCACGCTTACGTCGACAAAGCCCTCGTCATCACAGGCGAGGCTACAGTAAGCAGCCGCCGACAAGACCCTAGGCGGTGGGGCCGGCCTGTCGATCAAGTAGCCGGCAGCCGGCGGGACCCACCAGCCGGCGGGGCCCAGCAGCCGGCGGAGAAGCCGGCGAGCGTAGACACTGACGGCTGGGACCAGTTCCCAGTCAGATTACCATTGTACCCCCGGGGGGTAGGCCTATATAAATCCCCCGGAGCACCCATGCAAAGGGTTTGCACCCAAGCATAGTTGGCCTCTGAGCATAGAGTTGCCCTCTAAGCATAGCACACACACCATAGATAGAGAGAAGCAAGAGCTAGCCTTGTTCTTCTTCTCCCTTGATCTCAACAGCTCTAGGAGCGATTGTAGCTACCTTTTATCGATCTAGTGATTATGCGGAGACCCCGCAGAGCAGGACTAGGGGTGTTATCTCCTCGGATAGCCCCGAACCTGGGTAAGATTCGCCGGCGTGCATGTCTTCGCCTCATCCCGTTTCCGGGCACCGGCGACGTTTTATTGGCTCCCACAATGATAAGCCATCCCTTGGCATATGTCGCACCAACCACCCGACATTTGGCGCCCACCATGGGGCCAGGTGCACCGTCGTCCGGAGACCTGTTCTGGACGGGAACCCTCTTCCTCCCCCGCGAGCGCAGCCAGCTTGCTGCGCCCGATGGCGTTTGCCTCGACGCGCTGCAAGGCGTCGACGACGCCTGCGCAGCGAGCCGCCTCGCCGATCTGCTCGGCGAGACTCGCATCTCCGATGAGCCTGCGTCCGACGCAGGCACCGACTACCCCGAGAGCCGTCTCGTCAGCCTCCTCGATCAACTTCACGTCTCCAGCGAGCCTGCTGCGGATGTGGAGTCTGTCGGCTCCACCGACCCGATGCTCATCGACTCCGACACTGCGTCGCTCGACGCCTACCCCTCCGACGTGGTGGTCTTCGACGACCCCCTCCCTCGAGCTGACAGCGGCAGCAGCGCTGTCACCGAAGTGCTGGTCATCAGCCACGTCTCCAAATCGGGCGAGAACGCCCGCGACGCTCAGCAAGCGGCGATGCACGACCTCTCCGTCCCCATCCCGGCCGACGCCGACGCCGAGACCCTGGAGGCACGCCGCCTTGCCCTCATCGCGGAGGGCAAGAAGATAGCCTCGATGAGACGCCTCACCGAGGCCCACCAGCGCGAAGTCGACCGCGCCGCCTTCGGCACGCCGCCGCCTAGCGGCCCGAGCCGAGCCGGCTTCGTCCAGAAGCGCGGCGCAGCCGTTGCCAGCATGCTGGGCGCAGATCGCCCCGTCTACGCCACCCCGCTCGAGAATCTGCGAGCCGCTCAGGCGGCTGCAGAGGAGCTCAATGGGCTGGGAGCCGATGAGCTCCCCTACATGACAAGACGGATCCAGCAGCTGATCGACGCGGCTGCAGAACGACACGAAGCCGGCGCCCGTGCTGATAGCCATCCCCCGCGCCGGGAGCACGCCGCGACGTCCCGCTCACCGACTGCGAGCGGCGCGCGCCAGAAGAAAGACAAGGAGCCGGCTGCCAGCCGCAGCCGGACTCGCATCACCATCGAGCGCGATGCGGATGGCTGCCCTCGAGCTGTAGAGCACCAAGGAAATCTGCCTCCTCCCCCGCCTCGAAGAGAAAGACGCCTCACTCCGCCGCCTGTCACACATCCGACTCTCGGCGACCGACTTGGCCGCCGAGAAGGAGTCGGCGAGAACGACGCCCGCCACAGGATCGACCGCCTTGCTCGATCCTTGGCGTTAGAAGAAGAAGATGATGTCGGCCCGCCATGCTTTGGCCCCCGCATCCGCGACGAGCCCTTCCCCAAAGGGTTCTCGCTCCCCAGAGACACGCCCAAGTACAACGGCTCGGTGAAGCCGGAAGATTGGCTCATCGACTACTCCACGGCCGTCAGCATCGCCAACGGCAATCGGCGCGTCGCCGTGAAGTACGTCCCCTGATGCTGCAGGGCACGGCGCGCACATGGCTCAACAGCCTCAAGCCCTACAGCATCAACAGTTGGCTGGACTTCACCGAAGTATTCGTCCGCAACTTCACTAGCACCTACAAGCGGCCTCCCAAGCCTCGCCAGCTCTCCCTCTGCGTCCAGGGGCCCAACGAGTCGACCCGCGACTACCTCACGCGATGGGCCGAGCTCCGCAACTCCTGCGAGGGAGTGCATGAGGTCCAGGCCATCGAGTACTTCACTGCCGGCTGCCGAGAGGGCACCCTCCTCAAGCACCGACTCCTCTGCGATGAGCCGGCTACCCTCGACGAGCTACTAGTCATCGCTGACAAGTACGCCACTGCCGACTCCTCAATGAAGACCGAGCTCTGACTGGACGCCTCGGGGAAAGTAGTTGCTCCGGCTCCCAAGACGCCGGCTGGCGACCCTAACCGGCGCCCCTACCAGAACGACCACAAGCGCAAGGGCCCCATGCCGACCTCCTCCAGTCGGCAGGTGGCCACAATTGAAGACGAGCAGCCCGAAGAGCGGCCCGCTCCCAAGAAGAAGGGTGGCTGGCCACCTTGGCAGCCGTCTTTCTCCTACGAACAAGCACTCGATGCTCCCTGCAAGTTCCACAGCGGCGCGAAGCCGTCCAACCATACAACACGGAAGTGCCACTGGCTCACCCGCATCACCAAGGGCGAAGGGATGGTGCCGCCTCCACCTCCCGGCCCGCCGCCTCCAGCTCCCCAGCAGCCGGCGGCCCGGTCGGTAGTCGGCGCCATCCAAGACGAATTCCCCGAAGAGCACGCCGCCTACGTCGTCTTCACAAGTCAAGCCGACGACAAGCGCAGCCGACGCCGGCAGCACCAAGAAGTGAACGCAGTCACCTCTAGCACCGCCGAGTTCATGCACTGGTCGGAAAAGCCAATCAGCTGGAGCCAGGCCGACCACCCAGAGGTGATGCCTTCGCCCGGCTCCTATGCTATGGTCTTGGACTTCACCCTTGCGATGGAGAGGCGAGCTGCCAGATTTTCCCGCGTCCTGATAGACGGCGGAAGCAGTATCAACATACTGTACCGCGACACCATGGACAAGCTGAACATCAAAGCGAAGCAGCTCATGCCGAGCCGCACCGTCTTCCATGGTATCGTACCCGGCCTATCGTGCTCTCCAATCGGCAAGATCAAAGTGGATGTTCTCTTCGGAGACAAGGATCATTTTCGCCGGGAAGCAATATGGTTCGAGGTGGTGGATTTAGAGAGCCCCTATCATGCACTACTTGGCCGACCTGCTTTAGCCAAGTTCATGGCTGTGCCCCACTACGCCTACCTGAAGATAAAGAAGCCGAGCTCGAAGGGGATCATCACGGTAGCCGGCGACTACAAGAAGTCCATCGAGTGTGCCATGGCCAGCAGCCGGCTGGCCGAGTCCCTCGTGGTGGCAGAAGAGAAGAAGATGTTGGAACGGGTTGTGTCCATGGCCGGCAAGCAGCCGGCCTTGTCCCCCAACCCCAAGGATTGTGATGCGCAGGGCTCCTTCCAGCCTGCCAAAGAGACGAAGAAGATACCTCTGGACCCGGAGAACCCGGAGAGGTTCGCTGTGATTGGGGCGAACTTGGACAGTAAATAGGAAGGCGAGCTCGTCGACTTCCTCCGTGAGAATCGAGACATCTTCGCATGGTCCCCAAAGGACATGCCGGGTGTCCCGAAGGATTTCGCCGAGCACAAATTACATGTCCGAGCTGATGTGAAGCCGGTCAAGCAACCCCTCCGCCGACTATCAGAAGAGAAGCAAAGAATCGTGGGAGAAGAGATAGCCCGGCTCCTTGCAGCCGGCTTTATCATGGAAGTGTTCTTTCCAGAATGGCTTGCCAACCCAGTTCTGGTTCTGAAGAAGAATAACAAGTGGCGCATGTGTATAGACTACACGAGTTTGAACAAGGCCTGCCCAAAGGATCCGTTTGCTCTGCCATGGATTGATCAAGTGATAGACTCCACAGCCGGATGCGAGCTGTTAAGTTTTTTGGATGCATACTCAGGGTATCATCAGATCAAGTTGGACCCGGCTGACCGCCTGAAGACTGCCTTCATCACACCCTTTGGAGCTTTCTGCTACCTGACAATGACATTCGGCTTGAGAAATGCCGGTGCCACTTTTCAGCGTTGCATGCAGAAATGCCTCTTGAAACAACTCGGCAGAAATGCCCACGTCTACGTAGACGACATTGTGGTGAAGACAGAGAAGCACGGTACCTTGCTGGAAGACCTGAAAGAAACATTTGCCAACTTGCGCCGATTCCAGATCAAGCTCAACCCCGAGAAGTGCGTGTTCGGAGTGCCAGCCGGCCAGCTGCTAGGCTTCCTGGTCTCCGAACGCGGCATTGAGTGCAACCCTGTCAAGATCAAGGCCATCGAGAGGATGGAGATTCCCACCAAGCTGCGAGATGTGCAGAAGTTCACTGGCTGCTTAGCCTCCCTGAACCGTTTTATCAGCCGACTAGGAGAGAAGGCTCTCCCTCTGTACCGACTCATGAAGAAGTCCACTCACTTTGAGTGGAATGATCAAGCCGACCAAGCCTTCCATGAGTTGAAGAAAATGCTGACCACTCCGCCTGTCCTGGCCGTGCCGACTGAGAAGGAGCCATGCTCCTCTACATCGCCGCGACAAGCCGAGTCGTCAGCACTGTTGTTGTGGTCCAGCGCCCGGAGGAAGGCCGAGCCCAGCTAGTCCAGAGGCCGGTCTACTATCTCAGCGAAGTACTGTCCAGCTCAAAGCAAAACTACCCGCACTACCAAAAGATGTGCTATGGAGTGTACTTCGCTGCCAAGAAATTGAAGCCCTACTTCCAAGAGCACCCCATCACGGTCGTGTGCACTGCCCCGCTCGCCGAGATCATAGGCAGCCAGGATGCATCCCGCCGGGTGGCCAAATGGGCCATTGCCTTGGCGCCCTACACGATTTTCTATCAACCCCGCACCGCCATCAAGTCGCAAGCATTGGCCGACTTCCTCGTCGACTGGGCCGAGACCCAGTACTTACCGCCGGCTCCCGACTCTACCCATTGGCGGATGCACTTTGACGGGTCCAAGATGCGCACCGGCTTGGGAGCCGGCATCGTCCTCACCTCTCCCAAAGGCGACAAGCTCAAGTACACGCTGCAGATCCACTTCGCCGCCTCCAACAACGTGGCCGAGTACGAGGCGCTCGTACATGGGCTCCGGCTAGCCAAA
This sequence comes from Aegilops tauschii subsp. strangulata, assembly GCF_002575655.3. Lineage (NCBI taxonomy): Eukaryota > Viridiplantae > Streptophyta > Magnoliopsida > Poales > Poaceae > Aegilops > Aegilops tauschii. The sequence continues at coordinate 315,367,566 of NC_053037.3, read as the reverse complement.
GAACTCAGCATACGCTGGATCCTGTGCTACGGCGACTCAGACTTGGTGGTCCAGCAATCATCTGGCGACTAGGACGCCAAGGACGCGAACATGGCGAGCTACCGTTTCCTCATCCAGCAGATGAGCGGATACTTTGAAGGGTGCGAGTTCCTTCACGTGCCAAGGGCCGACAACGACCAAGCAGATGCCCTAGCACGGATCGGCTCCACCCGACAAGCCATCAAGCCGTCTCCAGAGTCGGATTCCATCTTCGTACCGCCTGCACCAGAAACAGCCGGATCCGGCTCGAGAAACCCCGCAGGCGGCACGGGGACTTCGACGACTGGCCCAGGGACTGACGTAGTCGCACCCGGCCCAGGGACTTCAGAACCCGGCCCGGGGACTGCAACGACACAAGAAGCGGTGGCCGACTCCAATGCAACACCCAACCCACCCGCCCGAGTCATGGTGGCCACATTAACAGAAGAAGAAGTCACAGCTCCCTCATGGGCCCAGCCCATCCTCAAGTTCCTAGTCGGCAGAGAGCTGCCGGCTGATGAGATCTCAGCAAGACTAGTGCAACGACGAGCCGCAGCATACACAATAATCAACAGGGAGCTTGTGAAGCGCAGCGTCACTGGAGTCTTCCAGCGTTGTGTCGAGCCAGAAAAAGGAGTGGCAATCCTCAAAGACATCCACCAAGGCGAATGCGGCCATCACGCAGCCTCAAGATCCCTCGTGGCCAAAGCTTTCCGCCACGGTTTCTTCTGGCCGACTGCCTTGGAGGATGCTAAAGCAATAGTCAAGAGCTGCAGAGGATGCCAAGTTTTTAGCTCCAAGCAACACCTGCCGGCTTCTGCACTCAAGACCATTCCCCTCACCTGGCCTTTTGCCGTCTAAGGACTGGACATGGTGGGCCCTTTCAAGACAGCCCGCGGCGGCCTGACACATCTACTCGTTGCTGTGGACAAGTTCACAAAGTGGATCGAAGTCAAGCCGATTAAGAAGCTGAATGGGCCGACTGCCGTGACATTCATCACCGACATCACTACTCGGTACGGCATGCCGCACAGCATCATCACTGACAACGGCACGAACTTCGCCAAAGGAGCACTGGCACGTTTCTGCGCAACGCAGGGCATCCGACTGGACTTAGCGTCCGTTGCCCACCCGCAGTCAAACGGCCAGGTCGAGCGAGCAAATGGACTCATCCTCTCCGGCATCAAGCCCCGACTGGTTGTACCACTGGAGCGATCGGCCGGCTGCTGGCTCGAAGAGCTGCCGGCTGTCCTCTGTAGTCTGCGCACTACACCCAACAAGTCAACCGGCTTCACTCCATTCTTCCTTGTGTACGGTGCCGAGGCTGTCATCCCAACAGACATCGAGTTCGACTCGCCTCGGATCACCATGTACACGGAGGAGGAAGCCAAAGAAGCAAGAGAAGACGGCGTCGACCTACTGGAAGAAGGCCGGCTGTTAGCCCTCAGCCGGTCCGCCATCTACCAGCAAGGGCTGCGCCGCTACTACAACCGCAAGGTCAAGCCAAGATCCTTCCAAGAGGGCGACCTTGTGCTCCGGCTGATCCAGTGAACAGCCGGCCAGCACAAGCTCTCGGCCCCTTGGGAAGGCCCTTTCGTCGTCAGCAAGGCACTCGGCAACGACTCCTACTACTTAATCGACGCGCAAAAACCAAGAGCACGCAAGAGAGACGACTCCGGCAAGGAGTCGGAGCGACCATGGAACGCAAACCTCCTAAGACGATTTTACAGCTGAGAAGCAGTATGTATCACGCTACCCTTTTTGTATTAAGTACAAACCAATAGGCCCCCCGAACAGTACTCGGGGACTGCCTTTTATTTACCTATGAATGACGAGTGTCATATCCTTGAATGTATTATTACATTTCGAATTTTTGTCCGGCGCCGGGTTCGACTAGTCAGCCCGGGGACTGGCCGCCTTGAGCTATATCGAAAGTTCTTCCTAAAAGTTAGCAAAGTAGTGCGCCGGCTCCCGAGTCCCCTCTTGTTGCAAGTCGTAGCTCAAAGAACTGACTGCCCGACTAGCAAGAGGCAAGACAGAAAGGACGCCCACACGAAAAACGGCTAAGGAACAACTAACCTATATAGCAAAGAGACGGCCTCCAAACATGCCTGCCGGCTACCAGAGCAGCCGGCCGGCCGGCTTCCTAAAAAACTTAGCTTTAGTCCAGCAGAGCTAAAGTACTTCCCCCTCCCCAATCGGCCAGGCACTCCCCGGCTACAGATTGCAGAGCAACTGTTTGACTGGGGAGGCGGCAACCAAGGGAGGGCGGCAAAGGAAAAAGCAGAAGGACAAAAAGCAAAAAGTACAAGGAAAGGCCAAATTGCATAAACTATATATACATAAAGCCCCCAACAGGCGGCAACAGACATAAGTTTGAATACACCCAGTGGGTGGAATTGTGCAGACTTAACCAAACATTGTTCAAAAGTAACAGGACAGGAAAACAAAAGAAAGAAGACTAGGGCGCGACATGAAGGTCGAGCTGGTCGGTGAAGGCGGCTTCGCCGGCTGAAGGAGTGGCCGCCTAGCGGGTCCCGGCTTGACCACCTCCGGCGGCAGGAGACGCACTCGCGCGCGACGTAGTGCTGGAGGTGCGGTCAGGCTGAGGCTGGCCGGCTACTCCACCAGTCGGCCCGGCGTCTTCACCCTCCTCCTCCTCCTCTTCGCCCTCGTCGCTGGAGTCAATCTCCTCCGCCGAGTCCTCGCCGTACGCCGGGTCCAGCCCGAACCAATCTTCCGGCTGGGCGACTCCATTGTCGTCCACCTCGGGGGCGAAGACGCTGGTGTCGGTGTAATCGGCGATCGCCGAAGCGCGCCGAATGATGGCCGGCCGCGCCGGCTCCAGCTCCGTGTCGGCTTGCTGCCGCCAGGTGGCCAGCTGGTCCAGGTTCAGGCCGGGATACCAGGCCTTGACGAAATCCAGCGCCCGCCTGGCGCAGGAGCGAGCCGCCGAGGCCTTCCAAGCCTCGAAGCGGCCGACTGCTACCTCCAGCCAGTCGGCGGTCCGACTGGGAGTGCGAGGGACCGCTTGGCCGGGCCAGAGGGCGGCCAAGACCTGCGCCCCGGCACGCTGAAGCCGGCGGAGCAGCCGGTGAGCCGGCTGGATGCGAGCCTGGATCGCTAGGAGCTGTTCCTCCAGCGAGCGGCCGGCGGTTGGCGAGATCTCGAAGCCGGCCTGCCTCTTCGCTTGACGACGGGCCTCGATGGCTTGGTTGGCGGCAGTCGAATAGCCAGGGAAATACTCTGCGCGGAGAAGAAAGGAAGAGAAGAGCACCAAAATCAGAAAACAAGCCAAAGTGGCAGATAGCAAGAAAGGACGAAGAGATAGACGGCTTACCGTCAACCAGATCCTCGATCTGGCCATAGCCAGAGACCAGAGTCTGCCTGGCCTCTGCCCAGCCGGCCGCCTCCGTCTCGAACTCGGCCTGGAGAGTGGCCTCGCGGTCCTGCGCCGCCTTCAGTGCCGCCTTGTGGCCTTCCTCCTGGTCGGCTAGCTTCTTGACCAGGCGGTCGCGCTCCTGCACCAAGGCGGCGAGCTCGGCGTCCTTGGCACGAAGAGCAGTCTGGGACTCCCCCAGCTGTGCCCTCAGACTGGCGTTGGCCGCTGCAGAGACGGCAGAAGAAGAAGAACAATAAGAAGTCGTCACGGAAGATCCGAGCCGACTGCTCAGCAGTCGGCCCGAATCTCGGGGACTACACCCAGTGGGTGCGCTGACGCGCCCCCACATGAGATAAAGATCAAGTCACATACCTCGGCTCTCAGTAAGGTCGGCGGTCTTCTGAGTCAGCTCCCGAGCCTGGGAGTTTAAGGCGGCCGCTCGGAGGTTGTGGTAGTCCTGCAAGACGGACAGAAGACCGAAGTGAGAACAAAAACAGCAAAGAAAAAACCTCCAAGAAGTTCCAAGCCGCCTGCTCAGCAGCCGACTCGGAACTCGGGGACTACACCCAGTGGGTGCGCTGACGCGCCCCCACGAGAGAAATCAAGATCAAGAAGAGAAATCAAGATCAAGAAAGAACAAGATGGGAATACTAACCCGGATGGCTGCCCGCATTGCGAGGAATTCGTCGGTGAACTGCCTCAGCGCCGCGGCTTGGCTTTGGAGCCGGGTCCGGACGTCTTGTGCAGCGACATTCACCACGGCTGTCCCTCCGCCTGGCGTCCACCCCGAGGTAGCGCTGGCCGCCTCCACGTCTCGGGCCGACGAGCTGGAGCCCACGGCCGGCTGTGGCTCCGACGCGGCCTTCTGCGGCTCCGATGCGGCCTTCCCTGCACGCCGGCTTGGCGGAACCCGGACCGCCACCTCAGCCCCCGCGGCTGGCTCGCCCTCCACCGACTGTGCGGGCGCAGGCTCAGGCTGGCCGCCTTGAGCCGCCCTAGTCGGAGGGGTCGGCTCCGGCGCCTTCTCCAAGATGATGATGTCGTCGCCGCTTCCTCCCAGCCCCGGCTGGGAACCGCTGGCTCCCCCTGGCGAGGGCTCCACGTCCCCAGGCGCCATGACGCGCAGGGGGGTGACCATCAAAGCCTCCCCTGCCGCCGCCATGGCCTCAGCCTCTGCCTGGGCCTTGGCTGCGGCCTCGGCGAGCGCCTTCGCCGCCTCTTCCTCCCGAGCCGCCTGGGCGGCGGCTGCCTTCCGTGCCTCCGCCTCCCGTGCCTCCTGCTCCTCCCGCACCTCCCGCGCATTCCTTTCCGTCGCCTCCTGGAGGGCGGCGCGGGGATCTACGCGGCGGGTGGTGCTCCCAGAGCCCCCTGGCGACTCGACGACGGAGCCGGCAGCCGCCCGCTCAAGTGACAACGGAGCTCTGATCGTCGAAGAAAAGGACGAGAGATCAAGGACCACCAAAGAAAAGAAAAGAAAGAAAGAGAATATACAGAGAAAGAGAGCTTACGCCGACACGGTCTGCGGCTGCTTCACCACTTTGCAGAAGCGAGCCGCCTTCGCGGCCGCCTCTTCCCGCCTGGTGGCTGCCGCCCCGCCCCTGGGCTTCTTCGTTCGGCTGCCGAACAAGCCCTGGGCGGCGCGGCGCTTCTGGCCTCCACCCCGAGCAGGCTGCGCGCCGGAGGAGCCCGCGCCGCGTCCGGATGCCGGCTGGCGGCGCGGGACGGCTTCGGCTTCATCCTCGTCCGGCCAGTCGTCGAAGGTAGCAGTGAACCCGGAGCCGCCTGCTTCGCCGCCGGCTTGGCCACAGGCCGGCTCGACGGCATCGTCCATATGGACCGCCCCCAGGTCGGGGTCCTCCAGGTCATGTTCGGTCTGGTCGGGGACGAAGCGACGCTCCGCGTCTGACCCGCGGCTGGCCGAAGCAGAGGGCTCTGACGAAGAACAAGCTGACCAAGTCAGAGTCGGCCAAGAGATACTCGGCAGCAAGGCTGAGAGAGAGAGAGAGAGAGAGAGAGAGAGAGAGAGAGAGAGCGAGAGAGAGAGAGAGAGAGAGAGAGAGAGAGAGAGAGAGAGAAAGAGAGACAAGGGGAGCGTACCGTAGGCGGGGGATTGGCACGGCTATATGGCTCCTTGCTGAATTGCCACTCTTCAGAGAGTTGGCAGTTCGCGAGGTAGTTCACCATGTAGGCGACCTGGTGGCGCGGCATCTCCTGGGTGCACATTCGGCTCGGATCGAGCTGGCCGCTCATCTGACAGATCAGATGAGGCCGGCTTTGGAGCGGGAGAACCCGGCGCGTGACGAACACGGCCAGGAGGTCGGGCCCCGTCAGGCCCTCCGACTGGACCATCACCCGCAGTCGGGCTGGCGGCGTTTCCTGCCTGCGACAGCGTCACAGCCCGGAAGGACCACTGGGGCAGCCTGCCCGCCGGTGGGCCGGCTACGTAAGCCGGCAGGTTGATGTAGTCGCCCCGCGGAGCGATGTTCCGCACGTAGAAGTATGACTTCTGCCACTTCTTCACCGATTGGATTAGCGTGATGACGGGGAAGGGGTTGTCGGCGCCCGATCTCCGCGACGCGATGAAGGCGCCAGTCTGAGCCGGCACGCCCCGCATGCGCGTGCCCAGCTTCGACTGGAAGAACTCCCCCCAGAGCTCAAGGGTGGGGAGGACGCCGAGGTAGCCCTCGCACAGGGTGACGAAGGCAGACAGCAGCACCACCGCGTTGGGGGTGAGATGGTGCGGCTGGAGCTGATAGAATTCCAGCCAGGAGCGGAAGAAGGCGCTCACTGGCAGGCCGAAGCCGCGCAGGAAATGCGAACGGAAGACCACCCGCTCGCCCTCCCGCGGCTCCGGCCTGATTTCCCTCGCCGGCGCGAGGCGGACCGCCACTTTATCCGCGGCGGGCAGCCGCCGCGTGTCGCGAAGGAAGTCGATGTGGTCGTCATGGACGATGGAGCCGTCCCAATCCCTGCCAAGCTGCTCTACGTGGGGAGGCATGGCGAGAGCTAGCACGGTGGCGGAGAAGCGTGCGGTGGAAGAGCGCGGCAGCGAGGCGCTGTCGCGAGAACGGGCGAGCGAAGAAGACAGTGGAAGCAGGAGGAGCGTGCGAGGGCCTGCCGCCCTCCACCTCCCCCTACTTATAGCCTCACAAGGCCGAAGAGGCCGGACGTGGGGGGAGACGTGGGATTAACTGCGCCCACTCCCCCCACGTCCCGCGATTATTGCGCGTAAATGCGAGCCGAAACTGCCGCACGGAACGTGCGTGCGGTTTCGGGATACAAAGGATCCGCGCATGGGCTGGGGCGCAGACGTGGCGGGCCCCCTCCCTGCGGCGACATCCCGTCATGCGCGTGGGCTGGCAGGCTTTCCGGCCACGTGGCTCGCCGACGGCCCGTGGCCGGCCCGCGGCCCGGTACACGCGCCAGCGGGTTCCCGCCCTCCGACTCCGGAAGACTTCGACTCAGGCGGCGCGCCTGACCAAGGCCGGCTCCCAGCTGCCGGCTTGTCACGATAGGAAGCTGATCGAGCTTCTAAAACCCCACTCCACCTCGAAGCCCAATCAGCTTCGGGGACTACTGTCGGAATAAATGGCCACGGGTAGCCTAACCGACTGCCCCTGGTTCTTCTTAAAAAATTATCAGGCCTTCGGGCCTCCAAGCACTCCGAGCAATGGGCCGCCTTCCCTGGCCGGCTACCACTAAAGCCGACTCCTGGAAGGCGACCCAGCCTCACCAACTCCTCCCCAGGACGACTATGGGGTGGCCGACTCCAAGAAGCCGGCCAAGAAGGACGCCGACTCCTAGCAGCCGGCCAAGACCACAACCACTCCAAACCACTCCCACATAACGGCGACGTGACGGGGTGTGGCCACAGTGCGGCTCACTACCCCCGAACCCCGAGGCGGGCGTGGCTACAGGAGGCCGTATGGGGAGGACGTCTCCCGTGCGGCTCGGCACTGTAGCCATGCTAGCCTCGACGTCATCCACGACCCACTCCCGTACGGCCCACGGGCGGCGGGCCCCTTCGGCCAGAGAGGGGCATGAAGGCGGCCCGGCCTTTCCCAGTCGGCCAAGAGCGTAGCCGGCCTCCAGAAGCCGGCTACTCCCTTCCTCGAAGCAGGAGCCCCATTAAGGAGACAAGACGAGGTAAGGCTACAGTGATAGCCCCCGAGGCGGCCCACTGTAGCCACGCTTACCTCGACAAAGCCCTCGTCATCACAGGCGAGGCTACAGTAAGCAGCCGCCGACAAGACCCTAGGCGGTGGGGCCGGCCTGTCGATCAAGTAGCCGGCAGCCGGCGGGACCCACCAGCCGGCGGGGCCAGCAGCCGGCGGAGAAGCCGGCGAGCGTAGACACTGACGGCTGGGACCAGTTCCCAGTCGGATTACCATTGTACCCCCGGGGGGTAGGCCTATATAAACCCCCCGGAGCACCCATGCAAAGGGTTCGCACCCAAGCATAGTTGGCCTCTGAGCATAGAGTTGCCCTCTAAGCATAGCACACACACCATAGATAGAGAGAAGCAAGAGCTAGCCTTGTTCTTCTTCTCCCTTGATCTCAACAGCTCTAGGAGCGATTGTAGCTACCTTTTATCGATCTAGTGATTATGCGGAGACCCCGCAGAGCAGGACTAGGGGTGTTATCTCCTCGGAGAGCCCCGAACCTGGGTAAGATTCGCCGGCGTGCATGTCTTCGCCTCATCCCGTTTCCGGGCACCGGCAACGTTTTATTGGCTCCCACAATGATAAGCCATCCCTTGGCATATGTCGCACCAACCACCCGACACGGAGCTGGAGGAAGAACTCAAGGCTACACGCGAGGATTATATGGAGGAAATCGTCGCACTAGTGGAGAAGAATGACGACCTGATAAAGAAGATCGAAGTATTCATGGGAGACCCAGCGCCAGGAGGAGATGACGACGATTTACTTTCCCGGAGAACTACATCATCATCGACGACACCGACTCGGACCCCAGTGATGATGATTGGGAGGATGAAGCCGGAGCAGATATCATGGAGTCTTCGATCGATCAATTTTTCTAGTAGACCACCAAAGTAGTAGTAGTATTCCACCATGTATATAGTATAGTCCAAGCACTTTGTAACGATAGTTAGATCGATTGTATGCCTTGTTTGAATTGATTGGAGTGATATGATTGTGTTTGTCTCATGTGCATATGGGTAGTGTTTTCCCTCTAGACCTTATTCTATCCTATTTTCTCATCTTTTCTAAACCCATCAGATACCTCCGAGACGCGACACCGGATTTGTTTTCCCGCCAGAGCTCACTCAATTGATCCAGCAGCAGAATGCCTTGATGCAATTACTAGTTCAGAACCAAGGCAACAACAACAACAACCCACCACCACCCCCACCTGTTGATCACTTAGCCCGTTTTCTTAGGCTAAATCCGCCGGTGTTTTCCAGCAGCACCGAGCCGATGTTGCAGATGATTGGCTCCGCAAGGTTGAAAGGGAGCTGACCACTGCAGGATGCACAGATGTGGAGTGAGTGCGTTTTGACGCACATCAGCTTGATGGACCCGCAGCATCATGGTGGGAGAATTACACAGCCACCCACCCCATTGACACCGTCACATGGGACCAGTTTCAGCAAGCTTTCCGTACTGCCCATGTTTCAGCAGGAGCTATGGCCATGAAGAAACGTGAGTTTCGCAACTTACACCAAGGAGGACGTACCGTTGGCCAATACGTGGAGGATTTTAGTAAGTTAGCACGTTATGCCCCAGATGACGTTGCTACGGATGCAGCTAAGCAAGAGAAGTTTCTGGAAGGCCTGAATGATGAGTTGAGCATGCAGTTGATGGTGGAAACTTTTAACAACTACCAGGAGTTGGTAGACAGAGCTCTCATGATTGAAGGGAAGCAGCAGCAGATTGAGAGCGGTAAGAGGAAGTATGGACAAGGAAAGTACAGTACAGGAGCTCATCGGAAGCCTCGTTTTACCCCGAACTCGGGAGGACACCTTCAGCATAACCATGGAGGCCACACTCATAATGGAGGAAGTTCGCACAATCATGGTGGCCCCAAGAATGGCAATGGGAACGGAGGAAGCAACGAACAGAACCGTACCAACCCATCAACCCCAGTCAAGAAGGATCTAAGCCACGTGACGTGCTACAAATGCCAGAAGACCGGACATTACGCCATTGAATGTCCTGAAACCAAGAATGGAAATGGCAATGGAAGCTCTGGGAAGAAGCCCAACCCTTTCACCAGGGGACAAGTGAACCATGTTAACGTGGAGGAGGTTGAAGCCCAGCCAGATGCAGTAATAGGTAAGTTTTTGGTTAAGTCATTTACTGCAGTCGTACTTTTTGATACTGGTGCATCGCATTCATACATATCAAGGGGATTCGTGGATAAGTTGAAACTGCCAACCCAAGCCCTTAGGTCACCCATGTTAGTAACCTCGCCAGGAGCAGAGTATACGGCTAGCCTATGGTGTTATCGGTTACCGTTAAGGATTGGTAACTACTCGTTCCCCTCGGACCTAATAGTATTGGAGTCACAAGGATTGGATGTGATATTAGGCATGTATTGGCTATCGATGTATGGAGGAAACATCGATTGCGCCAGTAAGACGATCTTACTTACTACCCCAGAAGGAAGAAGGATTAAGTATGTATCCCGGCATGTGCCGAAGAGGACTCGAGTGAATTCCTTATCAGGAGTTGTACAGGAGGAAGTGCCAGTGGAGAAGGATTTCCCTAACGTATTTCCAGAGGAGTTGCCAGGCATGCCATCGGATAGAGACATTGAGTTTTTGATTGAGCTTTTGCCAGGCACAGGGCCGATATCTAAGAGACCGTACAGGATGCCCGCTAAGGATTTGGAAGAAATTAAGAAGCAGATTAAGGACTTACTGGATAAAGGATATATTCGCCCAAGTTCGTCACCTTGGGGATCACCAGTACTTCTAGTGGAGAAGAAAGATGGATCGTTGAGGATGGTTGTTGATTATTGTGGATTGAATGAAGTAACAATCATGAACAAGTACCCACTACCGATGATCAATGACATGTTTGACCGACTACAAGGAGCTAAAGTATTTTCCAAGATTGATTTGCAATCAGGATACCACCAGTTGAAGATTCGAGAGCAGGATATACCCAAGACAGCTTTCACCACAAGGTATGGGCTATATGAGTACACCGTTATGTCATTTGGCCTGACTAACGCACCTGCCTATTTCTTGAACATGATGAATAAAGTGTTTATGGAGTTTTTGGATAAGTTCGCCGTAGTGTTCATTGATGATATTCTGGTCTATTCGAAGAATGAAGAAGAGCATAAGGAGCATTTGCGTTTGGTACTTGGAAAACTCAGAGAACATCAGTTATATGCCAAGTTCAGCAAGTGCGAGTTTTGGTTAAAGGAAGTTGGATTCCTTGGACATGTTATATCCGGAAGAGGGAATAGCAGTAGATCCCACCAAGGTTAACACTGTGACTAATTGGGAAGCACCCACGTCAGTTGGGAAATCCGGAGTTTTCTTGGACTTGCACGATACTACCGGAGATTTATTGAGAATTTCTCAAAGATTGCAAAAACCTATGACCGAGTTGTTGAAGAAGGACACCAAGTTCAATTGGACGGAGGAATGTGAGGCTAGTTTCCAGGAGTTGAAGAAACGTTTAGTTACAGCGCTAGTGTTGATTCTGCTAGATCAACGCAAGGATTATGAAGTTTATTGCGACGCTTCTCGTCGAGGACTTGGAGCAGTGCTAATGCGGGAGGGAAGAGTTGTTTCATATGCCTCACGACAGCTTAAACCCCATGAGTTGAATTATGCTACGCGTCATTTGGAGTTAGCAGCCGTAGTGCATGCATTGAAGACATAGAGACATTTTCTCATCGGAAACCATTGTGAGGTGTACACAGATCACAAGAGTTTGAAGTACATTTTCACGCAGAAGGAGTTGAATCTCAGGCAAAGGAGATGGCTCGAGCTCATCAAGGATTATGATATGAGATTGCATTATCACCCAGGGAAGGCTAACGTAGTAGCTGATGCGTTGAGCCGCAAGAGCCATGTCAACACACTCATGACCGGAGAGTTACCCAAGGAGTTAGCCGAGGATCTTCGTGAACTATGTTTGGAAATAGTTCCAAGAGGCTATGTAGCAGCATTGGAGATTCAGTCTACTTTGATGGATAAGATCAGAGAAGCTCAGAAGACAGACAAGGAAATTGCCGAGATAAAGGAAAGGATGAGCAAAGGAAAAGCCAAGGGATTTCGTGAGGATGAGCACGATACCTTATGGTTTGAGGACCGCGTTTATGTGCCCAATGATCCGGAGATCAGGAAGTTGATTCTGCAAGAGGCCCATGATTCACCATATTCGATTCACCTAGGAAATACCAAGATGTATCTGGATTTGAAGGACAGTTTCTGGTGGATCGGAATGAAGAAGGATATTGCGGAGTATGTAGCAGTTTGTGATGTATGCCAGAGAGTGAAGGCAGAGCATCAGAAGCCAGTAGGATTGCTACAACCATTGCCGATACCCGAATGGAAGTGGGATAAGGTAGGCATGGATTTTATCACGGGATTGCCCAGGACTCGTTCAGGCTATGACTCGATATGGGTTGTAGTCGATCGTTTGACGAAGGTAGCTCATTTCATCCCAGTAAAGACCACTTACACCAGTGCTAAGTTGGCAAACATATACATGACCAGGATCGTATGTCTGCATGGAGTTCTGAGGACCATTGTATCAGATAGAGGAACCCAGTTTACTTCAAAGTTTTGGAATCAATTGCACGAAACTTTGGGTACCAGGCTAGAGTTCAGTACAACCTTTCATCCACAGACAGACAGACAGACCGAGAGAGTCAATCAGATTTTGGAGGACATGCTGAGAGCTTGTGCGCTAGATTATGGATCTAGTTGGGACGACAATTTGCCGTATGCAGAGTTCTCTTACAACAACAGTTATCAATCCAGTTTGAAGATGGCCCCTTTCGAAGCTCTGTACGGAAGGAGATGCGGGACACCATTGTTGTGGGATGAAGTTGGAGACTGCCAGTTGTTTGGACCAGATTTGATTAAATAGTCTGAACAGAAGGTGAAGTTGATTCGCGATAGGCTCAAGGTAGCCCAGTCCAGGCAAAAGAGTTATGCGGATTCTAAACGCAAGGAGACAGTTTACGAAGTCGGAGACAGAGTGTATCTTTGAGTATCACCACTTCGAGGAGTGAAGCGCTTTGGAGTTAAGGGAAAGTTAGCACCACGTTTTGTAGGACCATACAGAGTTTTGGAACGTATGGGAGAAGTTGCTTACAAGTTGGAATTGCCCGAAGGACTGTCGGGAGTTCACGATGTGTTCCATGTTTCTCAGCTGAAGAAGTGCCACGCAGAGATGGCTGAGATACCACTGAGAGATACAGTGCCATTGGAAGCGATCCAGCTGGATAGTGATTTGACCTATGAGGACAAACCAGTCAAGATTCTCGAATATGCCGGCCGAGTCACCCGCAGCAAGGTTATCAAGTTTTGCAAAGTTCAGTGGAGTCACCATACCGAGGATGAAGCCACCTGGGAGCGAGAGGAAGATCTACGGAAGGACCACTCTCACCTATTTTCTAGCCAACCCGAATCTCGAGGGCGAGATTCATCTTAAGGGGGGTAGGTTTGTAACATCCCAAATTTTCAATTTGGAATGTTATACATAGATCATTCTTGCATATCATATTTTATTGCATTTTCGTTCGCGATCCTCGAAATCCTAAGCAACTCAAGGACCCTCGGAGAGAGTTGGGGATTTCCCGGTTTTCATATTTGGTTTTTTATCAAATATTGAAACGAGGATTTTGGTTTTAATTATTTTTCTTTCCGAAAAAATATTTCATATTAAAATAATGAGAGGAGATAATATGACTTCTCCAAAATAATTGAAATATTGGAGGAAAAATATTAAAATCAAATATTTGATTTTATTTGGATTTTATTGCAATTTTATTTGCATTAGAAAATTTGCACGTTTTCAAAATTGCATTTTAGGGCCAAGAAAATGTTCATCTTGTTCTAAATATTTTATTTAGACGGTGAAAATTTGTTTTGGCATTTTTATATTTTTATTTTATTTTCTAGGTTTTATTTTCTGTTCAGCGGAATTGTTTTAAAAAAACTTCCAGCGCCCGACTGGGCCGAGGCCCAGCCGAGCCGGCCCATCTCCCCGCACCGCCGTCTCCCACCTGGAGACCGCCCGCCGCCGCCGCCGACTCGGACCGGAGTCCAAGCCGGACTCCTCCTCCCCCGCCGCCTTGCCCCTCCTCCAAGTCGCCACCTCCCCCTCTTAAATACCCCCCGGACCCCTGCCACCACCACCAACCCCGCCGCCCGCAGCCCCGCCACCGCAGCCGCGCCGCCGCCTCTGCCGCGCTTCGCCGCTGCCGCCGCCCCTCGCCGCGCCGTGTCGCCGTCGCCCCGCCGCCGCAACCCCGCCTCCCGAGCCCCGCCTCGCCGGAGGTAACGCGCCGTTCGCCACCGCCGGTTTTTTTAGAAAACCGATTCGGTTTTTTTAGAAACCCTAGTTCGTTTTTTTAGATCGGTTCGCCGGTTTTCTCGGTTTATCTATTTAGCGGCCATTCGTCCCTACGTTCGTTTTAACGACCGGTTTTCGCCCGATAGTTATAGACAACGAATGTTCGTTCGTTAGCCTGTTCGTCAGTTTTCTTTTCTTCGGATTTTTCCGCGATTATTTTCGATCGCGATTTCTGATCCGATTTTCGTTTCAGTTTATCTTTTCGCTCGTTTATCGGAATCAGGCAATTCAAGCGCCTAGATCTTCGTCTCGAGACCCTCTTTATGTTTAACCAACTTGAACAAGATTTTGGTACTGTAAAATTTCACTTAGGTCCAGATTAGTAAACGAAGCTTGTTTCATTCGCCGTTTGAGTTTCGTTGCTTCGTTCGATTTGATTCTTTTTGCAAACCGGAGTTCTTAAGTTGAACTTTCTGGTAAATTCTCCTTATTTGAGTTTTACCCGTGCACCCTTGCTTGATTGCTTATGTATGTATTGTTTGTTTGCGATAGAGTACCCGGAGTGCGAAGCGTGCTACTACGAGTCTCTAGGTTTTGCGTATCATCAGCAAGGCAAGTAACACTTTGATCACATCCTTTCCATACCCAGTTTTTACGCATTAGTTTCATCCCCAAACAATTGCATGGTTAGGATCTGAATTAAATTCTGGGATGGGAAGTAGCTGAGGTAGTACCTATTCACCTGTTTATTGTCAAACCCTGGGAGTTACTTCTACGTTATGCTTATATTGCTATGCTATGCTCATACACGTGGATTGGGTTTGAGTGTATTCATGACAGATGTGAGTATTCTTAATTAATGGTTAACTTAAGGTGGCAACTTTAATAAACATCTGGGTGGATTGAGGCACCTGGGGAATTCCAGTGATTGCCTGTATTTTTGGAAATCCCGGGGTACCGTGTGATTCTCCTATGGACCGCCACCCAGGCTCAAAGGGATCATGAGATTATTCATACTAGAAACTTCCGTGTGCAGCCACAAGCTATTATGGGCTCTAGCATAGTTGATTAAGTCGTGTGAACTCTTATAGTGGTAGACTAGCAGATGTAGGGGATGTAGGTGGTACGGTCTAACCATCGTAAGGTGCTAACGCTTCTGAAAGACTATGTCTCGGTCATCCGTTTCTCAAACACCTTGTAGTGCGAGAAATCCAACGGAGGCGATCGAGTCTTGTGGGGAAAAGTGCACAAACCTCTGTAGAGTGTACAAACTAATCATGGTTACCCGTGTCCCCGGTTATGGACATCTTGAATATCTGGTTCTTGGATTATCATGTTGATCTCATCACGTTACTTAAATAATTTCTTGGGTTGTTAATGATTACTTTTAATTGGGATTGAGAGGGGGTTTACCTTCTCAATATATTTTTTTCAACCAACTTTGTAGTTAAATAAAATTTATTCCTTTGTTGTAGGGAAAAATTGGCTTTTCGCAAAACCGTGACCATAGAGCTTTCCACCAGCCAAATATGCATGTAGTGATAGCATTATTTATGTCCATTACTCTCTATGTGTTACTTTGCCAGCATATTCCATGTGCTGACCCATTTTCGGGCTGCAACGTATCATGTTGCAGACTTTTCAGACGACGAGTAAGGAGCCTTAGGTCGTGGTCTTATACTCAGTGATGTCGTTGGAGTTGATGGACGCACTTTATCTTCCAAGCCTTCCGCTGTTATCATTTTAGATGGCCTTAAGCCATATTTATTGTAATGAGTTCTCTCTTGAGACAATTCGATGTAATAAGTGTGTGATTGCTACTCTGTTATAAATCCTTCAAGTACTGTGCGTGTCAGCATTACCGATCCAGGGATGACACTGATGCACACAGACTAGACTGTTTGAGGTCTGGTCGCTACAAGAAGCTAGAGATAGCAACGGCAAACCCTGACGCAACAAACACAAGCGCCGCAAAAATGGTGAAAACACTGAAGATACGGCAGTCAATGCCGGATTTAGGGGCTCTAAGTCCAGTCAGCGGAATGGGCCACTCGAAAATGACAATTCGGGTCCGTCCAGTCTGGACCGCATACTCGACCGCCCATGCAAAATTCATGGCACCCCAGGAACACTAGCCAATCATACCAACGGAGAATGCTAGGTCTTCAAACAAGCCGGCAGGTCAGGCCCAAAAACAAAGATCAGGGGTCTCAAAGCGACGATGGCGACGAGGAGCCCAGATCATCAAGTACAGGAGGGCAAAAGAAATCCCCCCCGCAAATCCAAACGGTGAACGTGGTAAACATCACGTACAACCCGGACCGGATGCGCACCCTTAGGGATGTCGACTTAACGAAACCAGTCGTCCCACAATATAAAATAGAGCCGATCACCTTCAACCGCACGGATCGTCCGGTTAACACCAATCAGGGCAATCCAGCCGCACTAGTCCTCGACCCAATAATTAATGGGTTCCACCTCACACGAGTCCTTATGGACGGAGGCAGCAGTCTAAACCTGCTTTACCAGGACACAGTGTGCAAGATGGGCATCGATCATTCGGTGATCAAGACCACTAAAGCCACCTTCAGAGGTATTATACCAGGTGTGGAGGCCAGCTGTACAGGCTCCATCGCCCTTGAGGTAGTCTTCAGATCACCAGACAATTACCGTGCCGAAGAGTTAATCTTCGACATCGTCCCCTTTCGCAGTGATTATCAGGCACTGCTCGGACGAACCGCATTTGCTCGATTCAACGCGGTACCACATTATGCCTACCGTAAGCTCAAGATGCCCGGTCCGCGCGACGTCATCATGGTTAATGGCAAGGCCGAACTTTCCCTCCGTACCAAAGAGTATACCGCTGCTTTAATAGCAGAAGCAATGAGTGGCACGTTTCAATCGAACCTTGAGTCGACGGCCAGGCTCCCGGACACCGCGAAAGGACTCCGAACTACTTCGCGGCAGGATAGCCCGGCTCGTCCAGAGCTCAATTAAACACTCCGGCGAAGGCCAGGACAGGCCACATACCGCGGCTCAACCGCTCTGCGGCACACAAGCATTTCTTACATTTTGTTTGCAGGTTCAACTTTGCGCAGACCAGGACTGGCGATATGGAAGTAGCTCGAACGCGCAAGGGAATCCTTAGATATTCCCCGCGATGACCATCCGACTATACTCCGGATCCGCACACAGCTTCTTCCCCCTGGTCTCAGCAGGTTCCACAGTCATATTTCTTTTTTATCACATTATGTGTATTCATATGCATCGACGTACTATTCAAAATGTGGATTTATGTAACGCTTATCTGTTGTTATCTCTTATTAAAATTCTTTTGTAAAGTGGCATTCGTACACCGCGATATGCCTTAAGTATGCCAGGGGCTTCGTCTTACCCATAATACGGCAATAAAGTCCGAACACCTTCATGGAAGTTCGGCACCCCGAACTTATAGCATTATATGCATCAGCTCCGAATCATGTCTTGGGTCAAATGTTGGGTTTGCCCGGCTCCCATGTTTTGCTGCCTTACATTCCGCTATATCGGCTAAGGCGGCACAGGGAGAACTACTGCGATTGTGTCCCGGTTCTTCCGGACGAGCACCTCAGTAGAGAAAGCCGAAAACTGATTGTCATGATACGGCGAGAGCTAGTCAGTTGTTCGAGAGGTTGTAAAATCTTTAAGGATTTCTCCCGCATAATGCCATAACCAATGCAGCGTGCGATGGATCGGTTTTTCTTCCGATCAGGTGCTTATAAGAGCCCCTCATGCGGTCTTCCGAACACCAGGGGTTGCGCCTACCTTCCTTTCCTAAAGCTCCTATGGCTAAGTGAGAGTGATAAAGCCCTATAGTCCGATTGCCTGGTTCGTTGTGCTGAACACCTCCTTCGAAGGACCCAAAACTGGGATAAAGAGTGATCAGGTTTATCCCAAACACCCCCGTACTTCCTACATGGGGGCAGAAGCCGACGACTGGCTAACTCTCAGGATTAATATATAAAACGACCGCGCAGGAGGATAAACTTTTATACAACAGGCAATAAATAATGACCTTGTTTAAACATTACAACATGATTTGCATTCATGGAAATATAACGTCCTTGGTGCATAGCTCCGCCGCAAGGTAGGATCCCTTCAGGACACTTTCATAATATAATTCGGGCTTGCGGTGCTCCTTCCCCTCTGGCGGTCCCTCGGTCATCAGCTTTTCAGCATCCATCTTCCCCCAGTGCACCTTTGCGCGGGCGAAGGCCATTCACGCACCCTCTATACAGACCAACAGCTTGATGACGTCAAGTCGAGAGCAGGAACTTAAAAGCCGCTTCACGAGCCTGAAGTAGCTGCTTGGAATCGGCTCGGCGGGCCATAGCCGGATAATCAAATCCTTCATGGCTAGTTCCGCCACCTTATGCAGTTCAATCAGCTGTTTCAGTTGATCGGCAAAAGGCACAGGATAATTCAGTGCCAGATACTACGAACAGAAGAGCTTATCCGCAGTGTTCCTTTCTTCGGCTCGGTAGAATTGGGCGGCATCCGATATGCTGCGGGGCAGTTCCACAAACACCCCTGGAGAAATCCGAACTCCAAATTAGAAACATGATTTTCTCCTCAAATACTTAATTTACATGGAAAAGAGCCTTACCCGCTGCGATCTTCCTCGCCTCTTGGATCTCCTGCAGGGCGCCTTGGGTTTCCCCCAGGGCATCGCGCGTGGCCTGATGAGCCCTGGTGAGTTCGGATTCTTTCTCCGTTAAACTCTGCTCCAAGGTCTCGCATTTCTTAACGGTCTCTTGAAGCTTCTGCTCAGCTTCAATAACCCTGGCCTCGTGCTTCTCACGAAGAGCCTGCTCTGCGGCTGCCTTTTTCTCGGCCTTGGCCACAACCTTCTTAAGAGCCTCGACTTCGGTCATCGTCCCTAGAGAAAATCATGGAACATATTTTATCATACTAGAAATTCGTTCGCACCAAACACGAACAAGGCTTGCACATACCCTGCTTATCTTCCAACTGCCTTTTCAACTGGCCAAGTTTTTCTTTGGTCCACTCCAGACTTTGATTCAGTCTGGAGACCTCCGCAGTATGCGAGGCAGCAGCCGCTGCAGACGCCTGCTTATAAAAGAGAGATAGATGTCATCAAATGAGTCTTCCTGCGAAAATAAATATGATCCTCTGTCCGGTTCTTTCACCGAACAGTGTATCAGGGGCTACTATCCATACTATGACATTCTTCGAAACCTCATAAAACATACCTCAAAGCCTCTTATAAGGCTGATGCAGGCTTCATTTAGTCCACTCTCAGTAGACTGAATCTTCTCAATCACCGCACCCATAAGGGCATGCTGTTCATCGATGATGGAGGCGCTCTTCAGCGCCGCCAACAAAGCATCCGGCACCTCTGGTTGGACATAGATTGCCGATGGAACAGGCACGCCCCCTCTAGCCGAGGGAGGCCGCCTGCTTGATTCTGGAGCCGTATTGGTCTCCGGAATTGCGTCCAGCTGGGAGCCGAATTCAAGATGGCTCCCGCCGACGACTCCCATGGGAATCTTCTCCCCTATGTCTCCGGCCCCTGAAGTTTGACCTCCAAGCGCCGCTTTCACGATCTCTTCCTCCCCTCCTTGGCCGGGGTCCTTCTGGGACGAAGCCTCGATGTTATCCACATGTTTGGGGGAAGGGGCCTTCGGGGGCGTCCCGCTCTCCATAGCATCCGAGCTCAGCAAATCCTCCGATGAGGATCGTTCGGTGCGGGACCTCGCCGGACTACAAAAAATATGGCTCAGGTTGAAATATTATGCCATGATGAGTCTGGACGCATAAATGTGTTCGGATTTTATACTCACGAGTTCACCAGGGGCTGGGCCCTGGGATCCCACGCCGGGCTGTTGTCGGCAGTGGCAGTGGACTCATCCGGAAGAGGAGCTTTTCCCCTTTTAGGCGACTCGGCCTCCAAGTGTATGGAGCCCGCCCTCTTCTTTCTTCCCCCTGCTGGGGATTCGTCTTCCTCCTCCTCCTCATCCTCTTCGGAGGCAGAATGGGCGTTGGAACCTTCGGATATTGTGTCTGAAGTGCCGCGGCGACGAAGGCCACCCCGGGTCTTTTTGGCCTCCTTCTCGGCCTTCTTCTTCGGCGCCTTGTACGGCGCCGGGACCAGCATCTTCGTCAGAAGTGGGTCGGCCGGTCCTTTGGGCAGCGGGGCCGGACAGTGGATCCGCTCTGCCTTCTTCATCCAGCCCTGGGGGAGTTGAGGAAAACACACTAAGCATTTCCCTTGGGTTATGCGGATAAAACGTAAAATAACTTACCGAGCTTGCAGGGCGGGACAGTTGGTACCCGCGGTCCTCGGCCGAGTCTGGCCATGATTTGCCGGACTTGAAAAGCACCTTCTAGATGTCTTTGTGCGAGGAGCCAAAGAGCTCTCGCAGGGTCTGGTGCTTGGCCAGATCGAATTCCCATAGATTGCAAGCCCGGTGTTGACAAGGTAGGATTCGGCGAACTAACATCAACTGGACTACATTGACAAGTTCGATGTTCTTGTCTTCCATGTCCTTAACGCGCGTCTGGAGCACCGACAGTTCGTCGGACGAAGACCAGTTTAGGCCCTTTTTAGGCCAGTACATAAGCCGCAGAGGGGCTCCGGATCGGAACTCGGGAGCAGCGGCCCATTCCATGCCGCGCGGCTCAGTGATGTAAAACCATCGCTGTTGCCACTCTTTGACGGAACCATTAAAAGTACCTGCTGGCCATGTGACGTTGGGCATCTTGCTCACCATAGCACCCCTGCACTCGGCGTGCTCGCCTCTCACTACCTTGGGCTTCACGTTAAAGATCTTCAGCCATAAGCCAAAGTGTGGCGAGATGCGAAGAAAAGCCTCACACACGACGATAAATGTCGAGATGTTGAGGAAGGAGTTGGGGGATAGATCATGAAAATCAATCCCATAATAATACATGATGCCACGAACGAACGGGTGGAGGGGAAACCCTAGCCCGCGGACAAAATGAGTGAGGAATACAACCCTCTCGTGGGGTTCCGGAGTAGGGACGATCTGTCCCGCCGTCGGAAGACGGTGGCTGATTTTCTTGGCCAGGTACCCGGCCTCCCGAAGCTTTTTGATATCCTTCTCCCGGACGGCAGAGGCCATCCACTTGCCTCCTGCTCCTTATCCGGACATTTTCGGTAGGCCTTTGTGGGTGGAGAAGACGAACGCTTGGGCGCTGGAGCTCGAGCGAAGGGGAATGAATCGGGAAGAAGAAAGCGTGGGTGCGAAAGGGAGTCCTTATCCCCTTAAAAAGGCAGCAGGGATTCTGCGCCTCCCCACTTGCTTGGTGAACTCGCTTATTCCCCAAAGCGCCGTGATTGATGGCGCGGTTGGGTTACCCACACCCGTATTGATGAGAATCCCGTGATAAGGGGACACGATATCTGCTTCGACAAGACGTGCCAAGAAAACCGCCTCGCAATATGTGCAGTAGCTGGTTGAGAAAAACGGTTCGAATAATGACCGGGCCA
Source organism: Aegilops tauschii subsp. strangulata (assembly GCF_002575655.3). Lineage (NCBI taxonomy): Eukaryota > Viridiplantae > Streptophyta > Magnoliopsida > Poales > Poaceae > Aegilops > Aegilops tauschii. The sequence goes on along the minus strand of NC_053037.3, from coordinate 315,346,145 downwards.
TGGTGTGATGTCATGTTATGAAAAGTTGTCAGCAGATTAGATTTGTGGAAATATTATACTCTCTACGGTGGTATGTGGAATTTGTTTTGCAGAGCCGGACACTATCCTTGTGTTCGAAATCTTCTATGGAGTATTCGGAAGAAGAACCCGCCTTGCAATGCCGAAGACAATCTGCGCCCCGGACTCATCGTCATTGAAGCCTGGTTCAGGGGCTATTGAGGGAGTCCTGGATTATGGGGTCCTCAGTCAATCGGACTATATACTTTGGCCGGACTGTTGGGCTATGAAGATACAAGATTGAAGACTTCGTCCCGTGTCCGGATGGGACTCTCCTTGGCGTGGAAGGCAAGCTTGGCAATTCGGATCTGTAAATCTCCTCCCTTGTAACCGACTCTGTGTAACCCTAGCCCCCTCCGGTGTCTATATAAACCGGAGGGTTTAGTCCGTAGGACAAGAACAATCATAATCATAGGCTAGCTCCTAGGGTTTAGCCTCTACGATCTCGTGGTAGATCAACACTTGTAATACTCATATCATCAAGATCAATCAAGCAGGAAGTAGGGTATTACCTCCATCGAGAGGGCCCGAACCTGGGTAAACATTGTGTCCCCCGCCTCCTGTTACCATCCTCTTTAGACGCACAGTTCGGGACCCCCTACCCGAGATCCGCCGGTTTTGACACCAACACCCTACCGAAACCATCATGCTTGTTGTGAGAAGCTCTGGTTTGTGAAAAGCATATACCCAAGCCTGCCCCAAACGGGACAAAATATTTACCACAGCATGTTGATGCCACTCCATGAAAGCATGCCAAGTTTCATGAATTTCAGACGAGTTTTGGATTTACTAGAATTTAAAAACGAGGCATCTCAATGTTTTGCCAGCAATCAACGGTGCCCTGGTGGTTGAAATTCATTCCCATTTCTTGCATGGGACCTAAGCATGCACCCAAGGACACAGATTTGATTTTTCAACCAATTTATATGCACTCGAGCATGTGCATGTAGTTCAAATTTGAATTATGCACATAAATGCATTGAAAACTCAGTTAATGCATAAAAATGTCCAAACGAACCCCAAAAAATCCGAAAAATTGACACAACACTCCTGTTGTTCTATGTTGACACGAGAAATTTTTTGAAAGCAATAAGAGGCAATGGATATCGTTTCGCTCCCAAAGGTGGGACGTTCGCTACCGAAACCATCGTGCTTGTTCTGAGAAGCTCTGGTTTGTGAGAAGCATATACCCAAACCTGCCCTAAATGGGACAAATTTTTTAACACAGCATGTTGATGCCGCTTCATGATAGCATGCCAAGTTTCATGAATTTCAGACGAGTTTTGGATTTACTAGAATTTAAAAACCAGGCATCTCAATGTTTTGTCGGCAATCAACAGTGCACTAGTATTTGAATTTCATTCCAATCTCTTGCATGGGACCTAGAAATTCACCCAAGGACACATATTAGATTTTTCAACCAACCTTAGTGCATTGGAGCATGTGCTTGTAGTTCAAATTTGAATTATGCACATAAAATGCCTAGAAAACCCAGTTAATGCATAAAAATGTCCAAACGAACCCCAAAAAATCACAAAAATTGACACAACACTCCTGTTGTTCTATGTTGACACTAGAAAATATTTGAAAGCAATAAGAGGCAATGGATATCATTTCGTCCCCAAAGGTGGGACGTTCCCTATCAAAACCATCATGCTTGTTGTGAAAAGCTCTGGTTTGTGAGAAGCTTATACCCGAACCTGCCCCAAACGGGACAATTTTTTTACCATGGCATGTTGATGCCGCTCCATGATAGCATGCCAAGTTTCATGAATTTCAGACGAGTTTTGGATTTACTAGAATTTAAAAACCAGGCATCTCAATGTTTTGCCAGTAATCAACAGTGCCCTAGTGTTTGAATTCATTCCCATCTCTTGCATGGGACCAAGAAATTCACCCAAGGACAGACATGCGATTTTTCAACCAACTTTAGTGCATTGGAGCATGTGCTTGTAGTTCAAATTTGAATTATGCACATAAAATGCCTAGAAAACCCAGTTAATGTATAAAAAGGCCAAACGAACCCCAAAAATTCCAAGATTGAACACAACACTCCTGTTGTACTATGTTGACACTAGAAAATTTTTGAAAGCAATAAGAGGCAACGGATATCGTCCTGTCACCAAAGGTGGTACGTTCCCTATCAAAACCATCATGCTTGATGTGACAAGCTCTAGTTTGTGAGAAGCTTATACCCGAACCTGCCCCAAATGGGACAAAATTTTCACCACGGCATGTTGATGCTGCTCCGTGATAGCATGCCAAGTTTCATGAATTTCATACGAGTTTTGGATTCACTAGAATTTAAAAACCAGGCATCTCAATGTTTTGCCGGCAATTAACAGTGCCATGGTGTTTGAATTTCATTCCCATCTCTTGCATGGGACCTAGAAATTCACCCAAGGAGACACATGTGATTTTTCAACCAACTTTGGTGCATTGGAGCATTTGCTTGTAGTTCAAATTTGAATTATGCACATAAAATGCCTAGAAAACCCAGTTAATTTATAAAAAAGGCCAAACGAATCCCGGAAAATTCCAAGATTGATCACAACACTCATGTTGTTCTATGTTGACACTAGATTTTTTTTGAAAGCAATAAGAGGCAACGGATATCGTCTCGTCCCCAAAGGTGGTACGTTCCCTATCGAAACCATCATGCTTGTTGTGAGAAGCTCTGATTTGTGAGAAGCTTATACCCAAACCTGCCCCAAATGGGACAAAATTTTCACCACGGCATGTTGATGCCGCTCCATGATAGCATGCCAAGTTTCATGAATTTCAGACGTGTTTTGGATTTACGAGAATTTAAAAACCAGGCATCTCAACATTTTGCCGGCAATCAACATTGCCCTGGTGTTTGAAATTCATTCCCATCTCTTGCATGGGACCTAGAAATTCACACAAGGACACACATGTGGTTTTTCAACCAACTTTGGTGGATTGGAGCATGTGCTTGTAGTTCAAATTTGAATTATGCACATAAAATGCCTAGAAAACCCAGTTAACGTATAAAAAAGGCCAAACAAACCCCGAAAAATTCCAAGGTTGAACACAACACTCCTATTGTTCTATGTTGACACTAGAATTTTTTTGAAAGCAATAAGAGGCAACGGATATCGTCTCGTCCCCAAAGGTGGTACGTTCCCTATCGAAACCACCATGCTTGTTGTGAGAACCTCTGGTTTGTGAGAAGCTCATACCCAAATCTGCCCCAAATGGGACAAAATTTTCACCACGGCATGTTGATGCCGCTCCATGCTAGCATGCCAAGTTTCATGAATTTCAGATGAGTTTTGGATTTACTAGAATTTAAAAACCTGGTATCTCAGCGTTTTGCCGGCAATCAACAGTGCCCTGGTGTTTGAAATTCATTCCCATCTCTTGCATGGGACCTAGAAATTCACCCAAGGACACACATGTGATTTTTCAACCAACTTTAGTGCATTGGAGCATGTGCTTGTAGTTCAAATTTGAATTATGCACATAAAATGCCTAGAAAACCCAGTTAATGTATAAAAAAGGCCAAACAAACCCCAAAAATTCATTCCCATTTCTTCCATGGGACCTAAGCATGCACTAAGGACACATATTTGATTTTTCAACCAATTTGTATGCACCGGAGCATGTGCATGTAGTTTAATTTTGAATTGTGCACCTGAAATGGCTAGAAAACCAGTTTAATGTATGAAATGTCCAAACGAACCCTGAATAATTCCAATTCTTTTACGACACACATACAGTTGCATGTTCACTGCAGATGAAAGGTCTAGCAATTCAAACACCGTCCATTGCCGCTGTGACCCCATTTTGTAATTCAAATCAAGTAGATCCCACACAGTTTATTCTCACCAACCGTGTGCGATGTAGTACAAAATATCTTGGAGCACCGTCGGTGTATAGTACGCCTATGGCTTACGCGAGAAGGTGCGTCGGCTACAGTCCACAGCCGGCGTGTCAAGCACACTAGCTCGCTCCCCCAAAACTCCCGCCTCTGCATCCCTCTCTGCTTCAGTCCCTTGATTTAAATTTTTAGTAGCCCCGGCATTTTACTCTCGCCTCTGCATCCCTCGCAATCTCAAAAATATCTGCTCGCCCTTGATCCAAATTTTCAGTAGCCCCACCTTGTTACTCCCGCCTAGTAAAATTTTCAGTTGCCGCAGTATTTCCTCAAACACAACATCCGCTCACACAGACACACACAACCCTCGAAACCATTGATAGGTCGCCGCCATCGCCGGCGCCTCCATCCTCAACCTCTGCCTGTGTGCCGGGGAGCTCGAGTAGCCAATGGAAAAAAAGGTTTATTGCGGCCTTTTCGCCCGACGCCAGCGAGGTGGCCGCCGAGGTGTCCCCGTCGTCCTCCGCGGGCCCGATCCGCCGTCGCTGGTCCCCCGACCCGCCCGCCGCCGCACCCCTACGCCGGTTCGAGGACTTCCCCGTCCTCCCCCGGACCTAGCAGCCAACGAAGTCCTACCTCGTGGTCCAGCAGCGGTGGTGGGGGACGTGGGTCGCCGAGATTACAGATCGAGAGACCCACACCCGCCGGTGGCTCAGTAGCTTCCACACGGCCGAGCTCGCGCCCATGGAGTACGACCGCTGGCAGGTCCGCTACCACGGCACGGTGGCTAGGCTCAATTTCCCCTTCGGCACACGTCCGGTCCACCTCGTTCCGCCGGAGCCAGGGGTGGTGAGCTCGGCTATGGCGTGGGAGGACCGCGAGGCATGGGAGCGTCTCGAGGCCGAGGCCGCCGACGAGGCCTACATGCAAGAGCTTCGCCGGCAGCACCAAGAGCTCGTGGAGGTGGAGCAGGCGATCTTTGCCGGCGCGGAGTGCGGCGAGGTTATTGCGCTCTCCTCCGATGACGAGGTCGAAGGCGGCGAGGACGGCGGCGGAGGGCGGCGAGGTTATCGCGCTCTCCTCTGATGACGAGGTCGAAGGCGGCGGCGACGGCGACACGGAGGGCATCGAGGTGGGCCCCAGGACGAGGAGATCGACGTCAACGAGTGGAGGAGTGCCTTCCCCAACGACCCCGACGACGGTACTGGCCCGGACCCGGCTCGCGGCACACCGTACATGGCGACACTACAAAAAAGATACACTTCCGTGATGATACGTGTTTGTCACAGTAGGTTGCATTTTTTGTCATGCATGTACATCCATGACAATTTTATGACAGAATCAAGATAGTCATACATGTGCTGTCGTAGAAGTGTTCCATGACATTACCAAAATTATCATCATGGAAGTGTCCACTTCCATGTGATAAATCGCGCGTCATAGAAGTGCTTTCGTCAAGGCTGACCGACATGTGGCATCCACCGTAACGGAACGCTGTTAAGCTATCGGGTCAGGTTTTGGATCCGATAACCCGTTAACAGCCAGGACCAATGGGGATTTTCCACGTGTAAAATTCTAATTGGCTAACGGAAACACGTGTCAGCTCCGCGTTGGCACAGGTGTCACTCATCCAATGGGCGAGATGCGCCTATGATATGCTGACATGTGGACCGGCCCAAAAGTGGCCCATAAAGTTTAAATGGGCCGGCCCAACTAAAGGCCCACAGGATTTTGCGGTCCATAATGGGCCAGCCCAGCAAAAGGCCCACGAGATTTTTCGTATCATAATGGGCCGGCCCAGCTAAAGGCCCACGAGATTTTGCAGGCCATAATGGGCCGGCCCAGCTAAAGGCCCGCGAGATTTTGCGGACCATAATGGGCCGTCCCAGATAAAGGCCCAACATTCTCAGTTAAGGCCCGTACGGCTAGTGTCAAATCGGCCCGTCAATGGCCTGTCCTAAACTTGTCATCATCGTAGCCATGATCACTTCTGGCCCGTTAACAGTCCGCTAAGTATATGGGCCGAATTACGGCCCGGTGTATTTCCGGCCTATTAAAGGTCCTCCTTCATTTGGGCCCATTTACAGGCCATTGAAACTTTCGGCCCATAAACGACCGTGAAGGATTTGGGTCATATTCGGCCATGTCTGACATTCGGCCTGTTAGCGGCCCGCCATAGATTTGGGCGACTTTTGGCCTGTTGTGATTTTCGGCCTGTTAACTCGGACGAAATCCATGGGCCATATGTGGCCCAACGTCACATCGGGCCCATTAACGGCCCATATAAAAATGACGATAATCTAACCCGACCGAACTTCCGGACTGTTAAACGCCCGTGTATTATGTCGGCGCATTTACGGCCCATCCGAATTTCGGCCTGTGAAAGATCCGCATCGTAAATGGGCCCAATCTCACTTTCGGTCTTTTAAAGGCCCATGTTTTTTATGGGCTCGAGATATTTACACCTGTAAACGGCCTATTGTTACTGAGGGCCCAAATTATGTTTAGGCATGTTAAAGGCCCACTATGGGCACAGGCCTACCAGAAAAATATGAAATCTTATGCTGATTTAGGCCCAGATATTTTTAGTGGGCTACATGCAAATTTCGGCCCATAATCGTTTTTCGCCCAATTGGAATGGGCCCGGCGAATGTTGGCATGTTGGGCTCCTACAAACCTTTCGGCCGAATACATTACTAAGATAAACCTACACTATACAAAAATAGCGTTGTAATTATTGCAGCCTTTGGCAGCGGCATAAATGTTGTATCAAAACAAAAGGCCTGTTGGCATAAAGTTTACAGTCCTTGCAGATAAAAGCACCATCAGATGTATAGAAGCACAGATCATTTGACGTGAGTGCTAATGTTTCAGGCTATAGAATCTGATGGAGCAGCACGATCTTCACCTTTTTCCGCCATTGCTCTTGAACAACGAAGCGAATGTCTGATAGTCTGGTTTCAAAACCATTCATATCTTGACAACATTTGTCAACCACTATCTTGTTTCCAAAACGACGCCCATTAGGGATTGGACTTGTGTCTGGAGCACAGATATATCACTCTGTCTAGCAGGAAGATTTTGTTCAGTAGGCGATTTGGACGAGGTTACCTTGACAACCAACCCAGAATTACGCAGGAAGGTGCTTTTTGCACTGTTAGTGGAGAGATACTGACGCACTGCAGCAAGAGGTGACATTGTGCCTGTGGTAGCCTCGTCACCTTCAGGTGGTTGTGGCTGTTCAATCATTTTTTCCATAGCTTCTTGAAAGTTTGAACTTGTAGATTAGTGTACCAGATAAGTTACTAATGAGACAAAAACAAACAAAGTAGGTTACACGTTTATACATAACTTATTTTGGTGAACTACTGTAATACATTAGCATGTATTGTAGAGCCAACTACATAATAAACTCACTTTCGAAACATATGTCCATGTAGCATGCCTACTGTATTGTCTATTTCCTCACATTCGTTGACATCTAAGGATAAAGAGACATGGTTTAAAGTAGGATGAACATAGTATGACATCATTCATATCATGGGCAAACAGATATAAAACAAACAGGCTATTTTATCATTGTGTGCGCACGTGAACATAACAACTAGAATACAGATCAAGACCAAAAGAATATCCTTCATCTCTTTTAAACCATGTAAGGTGAAATGATACGTTAAGACAACTGTGTATAAAAGTGAACAGAGTAACTGACATTGGCTGCAAACCAAGTAGTTAAATGAACACATCACAGTACCAATCAGTTCAAAGGCAGGAGGAGTAAGGACTTACAACAGCGGCTTGAACTGGTGTGCTCACGCCCTTCATCTTGCTGGTGTGGCAATCCTTGAAGATTTGCACTGCATTCGGTTCTGGTTCTTTTTGGTCCGCATAGGCTTTACTCTGTATTTGGAACAAGTCAATATAGATACGATAATATGGCATAGAAAAAAGAAGGAAGTAGCAGCTATTTACAAGAGCCTCGCAGTGTGCAATATAGCTACGAGATCATGTTGTCTGTTGGAATTTCACTTTAGAACGGTTGGTCTTGTTCTTCAAACAGTTAGCCTAGAAGAAGATACACTTGTAAGGCACATACATAAATACAAGTTCAATATGTGGTCTGATCAAATACATATAGCCTACCTGATACTTTGGATCAGGCCAGTGTTTAACGAGGGTTGTCCAGTCTTCATCTATAATATATTCCACTGGAGATGTTTGGGCGATTTCATTGTTAGCCTTGCCTTCAAAGTGAGATTTTCTAAGGTGGTACCGATACTATCGCAGAGCAGACTGAAAAACATGAGTGCATGCTTGTTTAGTTGATCATCTTTCGGATCCAACTTGAACCTCATCTGTTGAAAAAAGAATGTGAGTCTTATTAGGAGGAAGCTAGAAAGTATGGGACAGAGCAAGACAATATTACTAATTGCGATGAATAACATTACTTACGGATAAATGGTCAAGGAAGGTGTTAAACTGGGTATTGTCTTTCTCATTCCTGTACTGGATCCACGTTCGGAGGATACGTGCATGACACCTAACGGCAACGGCTGCCTCTGATACTAACTTGGCTGACTCTGTAGCATCATGTGGCATTTTTAAACCTGCCTCAAAATGGATCTCCATTCTTCCTCCTTTAGATTTTGTTAATCTGTCAATCATTATCCCTGATGTATGTTTCCGCTTGCGTCGTGGTGCTAGTTCAACAACGAATACGGAAAGTGTTAGTGTGCATCAAACTGTGAGAGTACATATAAAGGAGAATGCAACTGCAACTTGACTCGGTCAGGTACCGTCTTGGTGTTGACGCTCATGAGGTTCATCTGATCTTGGGAAGTCCTGTTGTGTCAGCAGTGCTTCGGAAGTAGTGTTAGGTGTGAAGGCAGCTTGGGAACTGGCCAGTTCCGGAGCAAATGAACGAGTAACTCGTTGAGATGCTTGTACAGTTGAAGCGGATGTTGCAGCTAGTGAAGCAGGTGATACTGTGTTTGTAGATTTAGCCGGTGGACTTGGACCTTCTACTGCACTATAAGTACCAGCAGAATCTGGACGGCCGATCCTTTTCCGTTTCACCCGACGAGTAACACCACTCCCTACTATATTATTTTCCTTGCTTTTTTTTACTTTGCCATGTCAAGTCGTACCCACAACACAAAAGAATAAAATCGCTCTTCAGAACTCATTGATGCATGATACAGACAAGCAATACTTTGATGTAAGACAACCGTATGAGGATGGAATATGTAAGGAAAACAGGACGGCATGACATATTCACAGCTACAATGTGTAAACTAAGCAGAAGGATTTTCAAGAAAATAGAAGTGATGCAAGCTAGACACCATATGAAAGATGCAACCAATATTACTCTGCCAAGTTAAAAGTGTCTTGTCATAAGTGGCAATTCGAAAAATTAGAAGCAGTACAATGTGGAAATCAATGCAAGATGCAACCACTATCAAACTGCCATGTTAAAAGTGTCCAATCATGAGTGACTGATGCGGGATACACAACAGCAGTACTTTGATGTAAGAACATGGTATGATAGATAGATGTAGTGTATTCTAGACATAGAACGCCATGTCATATGCACATGTATAACGTATGAACTCAGCAGGTGCAATTTAATCAAAATAGAAGACATACAGGCTAGACAACATATGCAACATGAAACCAATTATCACACTGTCAACTTAGAGCAAGCACCTGCGATGGAGTACGGGAGATGAACTCATCATGTAGACTTGGGACTTCAACTTCATTAGCAGTAGTAGTGGAAAATCTAGAGAGTCTCTGTTTGTGTCGGTGCGGAGGACCACCAACATCCCCTAACTTACTCTTTTCCTTCCTATTTTCTGATATTGCCTTATGAAGTCAAAACCACAATAAGATGAATAAAATTAGCTCTGCATAACTGGTTGATGCATGATACAGACGAACACTACTTTGATGTAAGGCAAGCGCAGGATAGGAGGATGGAATATAAACAAAAAAAGACAGCGTTTCATATTCACACGTACGATAGGAGGATGGAATATGTATGAAAAAACAGTAAGCGGAAGGCATTTCAACAAAATTAGAAGAAATGAAAGCTAGGCACCATATGAACATGCAACCAATATCACTCTATCAGGTAAAAAGTGTCTTGCCGTAAGTGCCATTTCAAGAAATTAGAAGCAGTACAAGCTAGAAGACAATGCAAGATGCAACCTACATCACAGTCCCAAGTTAAATGTGTCTTATGGGTAAGTGATCGTTGCAGGTATAAGTTGTAAGCTATGCAGATGCAATTCAACATAATCAGAAGCAATACAAACTAGACATCATACGGAAAATGCAACCACATATAACAGTTCCAAGTTAGATCAAGCACCGATGATGGTGGAGTAGGGGAGATGTGCTCATCATGTACACGTATGTTCTAGAAACAGAAACACGTGTCATACTCACAGGAATTATGTGTAAAGTAAGCAGATGCAATTCAACAAAGTTAGAAGCAATACAAGCTAGACATCATACGCAACATGCAACCACATATAATAGTGCCAAGTTAGAGCAAGCACCTGTGATGGTGGAGTGGGGGAGATGTGCTCATCATCTACACAGCTACATTGACTGTCTAGCCTTGCGTTGTCTTGCGAATCTTGTTGGGAGGATGGCGGAGTAGAATCTGTAGAGAACCTCTATTTTAGTTGCTCGGAAGGACCACCATCATCCAATGCCTTGCCAATTTCCTTCAGCTTTATTGATTTTGCATTGTGAGGTCAAACCAACAAGAAAAAGGAATATAATTCGCTCTTCAGAACTCATTCATGCATGATACTGACGAACACTACTCTGATGAAAGGCAAAGTCATGGTACGAGGATGGAATATGTACGAAAAAATGGACGGCTTGACATATTCACACCTATGATGTGGTAACTAAGCAGAAGGCACTTCAACAAATTAGAAGCACTGCAAACTAGACACCATATGAAAGGTGCAATCAATATCACTCTGCCAAGTTAAAATTGTCTCGTCATAGGTGGCGTTCATCAAACTAGAAGCAATACATGCTAGAAATCATATTCAAGACGCAAACCAATATCACACTGCCAACTTAAGTGTTCCATCATAAGTGACTGATGCAGGATACACAAGAAGAGTATTTTCATGTAAGAACTTGGTGTGATAGACAGATATAGTATGTACCAAAAACAGGAAAGCGTGTCATATTCACACGTATCATGTGTAACCTAAGCAGATGCAGTTTACACTAATTAGGAGCAATACAAGCTAGACACCATATGCAACATGCAACCAGATATCACACTGCCAAGTTAGAGCAAGCACCTTGGATGGTTGAGTAGGGGAGCGGAGACTTGGACCTTGTAATGCACTATCAGTACAAGGAGAATCGGTATAGATGCTCCGTTTACGTTGCTGCAGAGGACCACCATCATCGCCTTCCTTACTCTTTTCCTTCCTCTTTCTTGATTTTGCCTTGTCAAGTCAAACCCACAAGAAAAAGGAATAAAATTTGCTCTTCAAAACTCATTGATGCATGATACTGACGAACACTACTTTCATGTAAGGCAGCCGCATGAGAGGAGGATGGAATATGTATGAAAAACAGGACGGCGTGACATATTGACATGTATGATGTATAAAGTGTAAACTAAGCACAAGGTGCTTGAACTTGTTAGAAGCAATGCAAGCTAGAAACCATATGAAAGATGAAACCAATATCACTCTGCCAAATTAAAAGGGTGCCCTAACAAATGTATTTGACCAAATTAGAAGCAATACATGGCAACAGCCTAGAAATAATATGCAATATGCAACGAATAAAGGTGACTCGTCGTAAGTGATTGATGCAGGATACAGAAGAGAGGTAGTTTCATGTAAGAACAAGGTTAACACATAGATGTAGTGTGTACCAAAAATAGGAAGACATGTCATATTCACATATATAATGTGTAAACTAAGCAAATGCAATTTACCCTAATTAGAAGCATTACAAGCTAGACACCGCATGCAACATGCAACCACATATCACACTGCGAAGTTAGAGCAAGCACCTGTGATGGTGGTGTGGGGGAATTGCGGTCATCAACTAGAGAGCTACGTTGACTATCTTCATTTAGCCTTGTTGTTTCTTGAGAATCATGTGGGGAGGATGACATTGCACTCTTTAAACGAGTATGGCGTCTCACAGTAACCCACCCGGGTGACTGTCTCATCATAAGTGATTGATGAGGGATACAAAAGAGTATTAGTTTGATGTACGAACATGGTTAATAGACATATGTAGTACTCCCTCCGTTCGGAATTACTTGTCACAAAAATAGATGTATCTACAACTGAAATACATCTAGATACATTCATTCCTTGGACGAGTAATTCTGAACGGAGGGAGTATGTATCAAAAACAGGAAGGCATGTCATTATCAAAGGTATAATGTGTAAAGTAAGCAGATGCAATTTAACCAAATTAGAAGCAATACAAGCTAGACACCATATGCAACATGCAACCACATTTGACAGCGCGAAGTTAAAGCAAGCACCTGGGATGGTTGTGTGTGGCAATTGAGATCATCAACTGCAGAGCTACGTTTACTGTCTCCAACTGCTGACACTGCATCCTTTAGAGCGCTGAAACGCTTAGTGCTTATCTTCGAATTACACTGGAGCGACTTCTGTCTTTTCTTTTTCAGCATTCATCAACATTGCGTCAGAGTTTGAAATACCCATGCATAAAAAACAATAGTGTGAGTATGGGTGAAGTGTGTGCACAATTAGTACAATGTAAAGGTAGCAGATAGCAAGTCGGTGAGAAATAAATGACGGGAGACATATGATAGCTCTGCAACATGCATGGCACAGTAAATTACTACAGGATTCTATGAAAATAACATTCGACTGAAAACAAATAGGTCAGTCCATTTTTTCTGCATCGTCTGATGTACAAAGAACGGGCAGATCGCCTTCATCTACCTCCAGCCAGCCAGTGTTGACGATCTTCCTCGAAACGGCAGCGACCACCGGCCCAGTCCCCTGCCTGCGCCATCCCCTCGACCTCACCGCACCGCCGTGCTTGGCACCGCCCCCCGGCAATCCATTCAAGCCCCACCGACCTCCAGATCGGGCGCAAGCAGCTCTGCACCCCACACCCCTATGATAGACACCGATGCGCCGCTTCCCCGGCGAACAGGCGGACTAGGTGCTCCGCGCGCCTAAGCGGGTGCTGCTTCTTTTAATTGCGGTTCGACTGACCCTGAATTGAAATCCAGGCGGGCTACTGACCTCTAGCAAAGGTAAAATAGTAAAGGGAGGAAACCTTGTGCATTTAGTATCACAAAGAAGATGCAGTAAGAAGCGCTCAACTAGTTTCTTTCGTGGGATGAATACGGTGTGAGCAGAGACGTAAGGTTTGCACTAATAAGGGAAGTGGAGTACCTCTTTCTGCTGGCAGTGCTGTGTCCTCCTTCTGTTTTTCCAACGATCTTCTTGTGGTTTGCCGGAAACGAGAAGTTGTGGAGGACGGTGCAGCCTTGGACGAACCCATGGCCAAGTTGTTGAGTGTGGTGTGGTGGCCGTCTGTCGGCGGCGGGGAAGCAGATCCGAGGCGACGAACGACGGCGTAGCGGGAACAGCTTCGATGCGGTGGACGGTTGCGACAGTGGAGCAGCAGCAGTGAGGCGCAGGACGACGTGGTCGGAGTGGTTCTGGTACGGCACACGTCGGTGTCGGCGTCGTGGAGGCAGCTCTACCTCGGCTTCAGCTGCTAAGTCCTTGAGGGCGTTGCGGTTGCGGTTGCGTTGGACGACGACGTCGGGGTACCGGCTCCGGCGTGATGGAGGAGGGCGGCGGTTGATTGGGCGCTATGGGGTGGAGGACGGAGGAGGCTGGGGTTTCGCGGCTGGTGGAGAGGCCGTTTTGGCGCCCACGGAGTATGAATGGGGAAACGGAGGGAGGCGGGGAACTAAGGGGGGACAATGTTTCGGTTTGGGACGCGCTTGTTTGAAATTTGGGGAAAGTTACAAACTTTGCCCCCATCTAAAATTTCGGACATATTGCGGGTTGGGGGTAGGACAGTAATCTCAGGTGTCCCAAATGTGGGTGGGATAGATTTCGGCCGAGCGCATGGGTGTTTAGGCGCCCACGGCGTATGAATGCTTTTTGGAGGCGGTTGAGACTGGTATCTTGTTGAAGTTACAAACTTACCCCGGTTTAGACCTTTGAACATCGGGCTGATAGGCTACACGGGCCAGAGTCAGGACAGTAATTTCCTACCACCAAACATTAGTCTCATGCGGTTTCGGGTGTGATAGAGGCGGAGGTGTCCCGATCTTTCAATGAGATGATAACTATCGATTTGATGGAGACGACTTTGACGATCCGACTACAAACATGCACTACGTTGCGCCTTAGCAATCACTAAACCAATCTCCTGAGGTTACTGACGATGCCGGAAGCACGGTCAGCCTGACCACGAAGGTCTATTCCTGCAAGCAATCGAAGAACAAGCAAGAATATGATAATGCAATCTGAATATTGCGAATATAGATGAAGTGTTGATAAAGGTGGGGATCCGTAAGCGGTCTTGGTCTGGTCATTGGACACAAACGAAGTACAGGAAGTTGCAATGGCTAACTTTTAACTAAACAAATCCCAAGGAAAAAAGCTACTAGATGGATCTACTTATATAAGAACAAGGGGTGGAGGCCAAGGAGGTGGGAGGATGTCCCAAGGCAGCCTAAAACCAACCCTAGGTCGTACAAGGCTCATGGGCCCAAGTGGAGGTGATGCAACACCTTTGGACTTGTTGTTTGACTCGGATTCAGCTGCAGCGTCAGATTGTTTCGTCCATATCTCAACGCTCCGGACGAATTTAAAGGTGAATCCAATTGGGTTGGAAAGATGATGAAATCTACTTTCCAACAAAAAAATAATCACCCAATTCGGAGTCCGTATGAAAAAGTTATTGGCATTTTGAGTCAGGTATGTCTGTGCAGTCCGAATCTGAATCCAGAACGTGAGAGACTTGGACTCTATCTTCTCTTGGCCCAAAAGTGACGTGAGAGGACTTTTTGAACAGAATCTAAACTTCTCCTTTTCCCCTATCTTCATATGTGGATTGTACAAATGTCCCATACACCTGCAATTAGACAAAACACAAAAGTGTGTGAAGCATTTTTGTTTTGGATAACATAAATAGATTATTGAATAGTTTGCACTAGAAATCACTTGACAAATATGCATGTATGCAATATTTTTGGTCGTATCCAAGGTAGTCATGTCCTCATCATCCTCCCCTTCTTGAAAATAAAGCCGTCCTCGGCGTTGCTTAATCTGAAATGTGGCTAACAAAAGAGACAAGGTGTACATGATGTATATGTATATGTCATCCATTTTTACTTCCCGTGGATTTTGCACATATGACACATGTATACATGAGTAACTTTCATAGTTAATAAAATATAAAGCCAAAATATTATCACAAGAAGTAGAAGGCATGAAAGTATTGCAACTCAGTTTACACATATAAGTGAAGCTCTTATTCATATGAAAAGATTGACAATATTCATCATTAAACCATCCCAACATTGGTGAATAAACCTTACTTGCATCAAATTTACATGCTACAACATGCTTAAATAAGCAAAGATGCAATAAGTCATTTGACACAGAATCATCACCAAGATTAGAGGTCATATCAAAATGATTAAACATTGGTTCTTTTGCATCAATAGTTAATTCATTGGATGCACTCAAAATTGTTGGTATTTCAGTTGTTTGATCACTTGACGCATTCATGACAGTAACATGATTCTCTAAAATAGGTGATGATGCGCTCAAATCAATAGGTAACTCAACACATGATGTATTCAAGTTAACTAGGCATGCATCATTCTCATGTGAAGTTATATCATCAATACCTTTACAGTTACCTTGTCGCAAAGATGTAGCTGATGTAGGTACGGATGATGGCAATGTACCATACTCTTGAGATGATGTCGTGCTCACAATCTAAGGTGTGGCTGCTCTTGTAGGTGCAATGGTGGAGGAACCAAGCGGTGGTGGTGAGCATGAACTAGAATAGTAGTTGTTGTAGTCACCCAATGCATCCTCCTGTAATTGTCTCTCAAAGGTACAAGCACGAACATACATACCAGTAATGCAATGAGGAATATACTGAAATTGTGCCTGAATATCATGGTTCAAACCATCAAAAAATCTATTCATTGTATCATCCACAGATTCTTCTAGGTCACAATGATGCATATAAGATTTGAACTCTTGGTAGTAAGCATGAACAGTGTTGTTTCCTTGTTTAAATTATTCAAATTTGCAAAGCAATTCACGACGATAGTAAGGAGGGAAAAATTGTTGTCTCATTACATCTTTCAAATCTTTCCAAGTTGTGGGTTGGTTATCAATGTTTTTCTTACAATGCACACTCCACCAAACAGAAGCAAAACCAGTAAATGCTCTAGTGGCAGCTCGTACTCGCTCAAGTTCAGAAAAGTCATGGTGACTAAAAACTTGTTCTACTTCAAGCTCCCAAGCTAGATAAATAGCAGGATTAAATCTACCCTCAAATGACGGTAAAGAGATAACCTGACCATGTGCTTGTGTGTGTTGTCCCAACTCTCGTGATGGTGATGATGTGTCCGTCGTCCAAGAACTTCTATCTCCGGAACCTGTCATGATTAGTAGAAACAAGAAACAAAATTCGAGAATAATGTTCCGATGAACTACTAGGATGTGGTTGTAAAGTGCTCACAGTAAAGCAAATATCAATATCTTACAAGTTCTTACCATGCGGCAGGTGGTGACAGGCAACCAGCGGTGTCAAATAACTCCAAAGATTGTGTAAAGCAATTGCCAGGAGAACGTACGTATACACGGTGTAGAAATATGTGGAGCTGGGTTGGCTATATATGGTAGCAAAATATTAATTCAAAGATGCAATGTTGAATAAACGCTCAACGACGGTACTGTGCTGGTCCTAGGCTAGACCGAACCTAGAGACGCGAGCCTAGAACACTAATAAGGTCACGGCGTAGCACAACTAGCATCAATAAAGGATACTAAGCGGCTCTGGACAGCAAGATATAAGTGAAGATCACAACGGCAGTAAAGATAATGATGAAAAACAACTGCCAAGTAGGACATACAACAACTCTCTCTCCAACTTTCCTCTTGAAAAGTTTGAGCCAATCTTCTGATAAACTTTTTCAAAGAATGCTACTAACTCAAGCTTTCCAATGCAAAAAGAATCACTCAATTCCGAATTAATATGAGGAGTCAAAAAATTCTAAAACTGGCCTGAAAAACTGGAATAAGATGTGTTCACCAACTTCGGAAGGCAAAAAGACCTATTTAGAAGTCGATTTTGAGGTGCAAAATATTGAACTAGCTTTTGCAACTATTTAGATGCGGCTCGTCGCTAGCTTTCGTTTGAGTACTCGCAGAACCAAAACGGACTTCGTACGAAGAAGTTATGCATGTTTTACTAAACAGTGCACAAAACAGATTCCAATCCGAATTCAACTACGAGATTAAGTCTAGATAGATCCAAATTTTGTTTTTTTTTTCTCTTTTTTTTCCTCACATTTTTTTCTTTTTCTTTCTCTCTTTTTTTCTCTTTTCTCTCTCTCTTTTTTTATCTCTCCCTATTTCCAAAACAAACTAGATAAGATGCAGATTGGATCAAGTGAAGATGTGAACGATCTCAACTATGATTATGACAATGAACGGTGGGTAGCACGTGGTGGAAATTGATGGATGGGTGGTGGACAACGGAAGGGATAACGATGCAGCGGCGGTGTGACTAATGTGAACAGAACTCGAAACTCTAAACGAACTAGACACTAAGACCAGCAACTCGACATGACAATGCAACCGATAATTCAATAATGCAAACAATAAAAAGAAAATTGCAAAGGCTCGGACTGGTTTGGACAAAGGATGAATAGATCTAACTTTTTTGTGGCTTTTTCTTGGACAGTAGGTAAGAAAATAAATCTGATCTAGGGAAAGCTGGAAATTCTCACCGAGCAACCTGAAAACTGATACCACTTGATAGAGGCGGAGGTGTCCCGCTCTTTCGATGAGATGATAACTATCGATTTGATGGAGACGACTTTGACGATCCGACTACAAACATGCACTACGTTGCGCCTTAGCAATCACTAAACCAATCTCCTGGGGTTACTGACGATGCCGGAGCACGGTCAGCCTGACCACGAAGGTCTATTGCTGCAAGCAATCGAAGAACGAGCAAGAATATGATAAAGCAATCTGAATATTGCGAATATATATGAAGTATTGATAATGGTGGGGATCCGTAAGCGGTCTTGGTCTGGTCGTTGGACACAAACGAAGTACACGAAGTTGCAATGGCTAACTTTTAACTAAACAAATCCCAAGGAAAAAGCTATTAGATGGATCTACTTATATAGGAGCAAGGGGTGGCTGCCAAGGAGGTGGGAGGACGTCCCAAGGCAGCCTAAAACTAACCCTAGGTCATACAAGGCCAATGGGCCCAAGTGGAGGTGATGCAACACCTTTGGACTTGTAGTTTGACTCGGATTCTGCTGCAGCATCAGATTGTTTCATCCATAACTCAATGCTCCGAATGAATTTGAAGGTGAATCCAATTCGGTTGGAAAAAGCACGAAATATATTTTCCAACAAAAAAAGAATCACCCAATTCGGAGTCCGTATGAAAGAGTTATTTCCGTTTTGAGTCAGGTATGTATGTGCAGTCCGAATCTGAATCCAGAACGTGAGAGACTTGGACTCTATCTTCTCTTGGTCCAAAAGTGACGTGAGAGGACTTTTTGAATGACACCTAAACTTCTCTTTTCCCCTTATCTTCATATGTGGATTGTACAAATGTCCCATACACCTGCAATTAGACAAAACACAAAAGTGTGTGAAGTATTTTTGTTCTGGATAACATAAATAGATTATTGAATAGTTTGCACTAGAAACCACCTGACAAATATGCATGTATGCAATATTTTTGGTCGTATCCAAGGCAGTCATGTCCTCATCAGGGTGACCAGAGGCCTATTTGGCGCTTCGTTCAATATTTGGGAGCAGAAGCATTAATGTTTTCGGTTCTCTTGAATTGAACATTCAGGATTTGTCAAACTTCACAAATCTTTACTCTTGAAAATCCTAAAGCTACAATTATTTTGAAATGGAGGTGGTACATTTGAATATACATTGTACACGAGTATATATTAAAAAATATGCAACTTACCTCAGTTCATGCATGATTCCAGATATCTCCTTGGTTGCCAAAAAAAGTTAGACATGCATATGAATATATATAGCATGTTCAAACGCACAACAAAGATTGATGCCCCCTTTTACATCTGAGTTACAAATGCCATTATCTCGGGTTCAAATAGATGAATGCACTTCCTATGAATTCGAATCTTCGAAACCCCCTTTATGTTGAATTCGACATGTATTCTATTTCGTAGCTAGCAATTTGGAATGTATCCATGCAAGTAACAAATGTATAAAGTGCTTCACACTAACAACGTGGAGTGCACTAATTAATGTTTATATATGAATTGCAAAAGCATCCATTGCATGTATTTCAAACCGCTCTCACCCTATGGATCGATAATATGAAATAAATACATGCACATGCTAGGATTCAATAGAGTATGGGTGTTGCTAGACCGATTTTCGTCCATACGCAATTTGCAAAATTCATGACCTCATCCAAAAATAATAATGTCATTTATATTTTAATTTAATGCGTAGAACCGCCTTTTACACGTAGATGCACTATGCCTCGGCCCGTTCTCACAAACGTGCTATATATCTCTCTATCTACCGCATAAGTGAACACACTTTATATGCATCGGCATTTCTCTTTCACACATGCTCACAATCTCTCTCAGGGGTGTCGGGGAGTCTCACGCACATGCTCTCTCTATCTCTCTCTCTCTCTCTCTCTCTCTCTTTCTGACTACTATGTACCACTCTTTTCACTAATCTCAGTTGGAAAACACTATTTCTCTCACATGCATATACACACACGCACGGTCTCTACTAGCCCTCTATACACACATATATGTGCCTACGTGTCTCCCACACGCACATTATCTTTAGGCCTCTCTCGCACACATTGCCCCCCCCCCCCAGACACACCTCTCTCTTAGTAGTTGGCAAATATGATTCCATCATATCATTCGGTAGGATATCCCTGACTATTAGGCTGGATGGTAATACGAGGCAAAGTTTTACCCTAGTTCGGACCCTTGCAGTTGAGGAAAAAGCCTACTCCTGTTACTGTATATTAGTGATAGGGGTGTGTACAAAGTACACGTGAATACCAGGCATTGTGCGTGTGTGTATACTATCGACAAACTAGCCCCCAAACTTCTATAACATACTGGGGGCCTAGGGTTACAAATCATATATAGTCGGCTTATCACCAGTGGGGATAGAGTCCTCCGCGACTCTGGTAGCTAGCTTCGTGTTGTACGCCGAGTCCTCCACATGGGTCTTCGTATAATGCGTCTAGATCCAACCTATGTGGAGCAGGATAGAACCGACCCATGAGTCCTCATGTTGACCCACCACAACTAGAAATGATGTGCCCACCACACCACACACGCAATCGGCCACTAAGAACATAATCATATACAATAGTACAATGTTATACATGAAAGTTAATTGCATGGTGCATCCAAAAATATTTGTTCTGCATTGTGAATGTTTATATATTCTCCTAAAATATTAGTCACGGGAAAGAGAAACGAAGGGCATATCTCTCCTTGTCTCCACCGGACATCCCCTCTTTCTACACCACTTTCACATACGCACGCAAACTATCTCTCGGCCCTCTAAAAGTATGCATTCCCACGACACATTCACGCATGACGGTCACTGTATTTCAAGCTAAAGCACTATACGGTCACTGGAGTTCAGAATATGCTCATTACGGTCACCGTATACATTCTCATGGTGATCATACGGTATCTAGCTCACGATACGTCTCCGTATTTTCTTGATGACACTAGCGGACTTTGCATTTGATGCGTGCTCCGTATTTTGTTGACGACACTTACGGTCATTGTATTTGAAGCGAAAGCACGATATGGTCACTGGACTTCAGAATAAGCTCATCACGGTCACCACATACATTTTGTCATGCTAACCAACATGTGGTTGGATGGTTAGGAGGACAGTGGTTTCTCGAGCCCACCAGGGTTAAAGTCCCGGTGCTCGCATTTATCCTGGGTTAATTTCAGTACTTTCCGGCGATGTGCGTTCGGTGGGAGGAGACGTTCCACTCGACTACGAGGCACCTATGGTGACTTCGTAAAATCTCAAGATCATATGCTGGCCCACTCTCTCGAAGGTGCTCATAGGGGTAGGGTCTGCGTGTGTGCGCTTATAGCGGTGAGTGCTTGCGCGTATATATGAGCCCTTGCGTCTGTACCGTGTTAAAAAAATACATTTCATGATTATACGGTCACTGGCTCACCAGTACAACTCCGTATTTTGTTGATGACACAATCAATTGACCAGTCAAACGTTCCATGTGGCGCAACTAGTGTTGCACCATCGGGGCACGTAACCGTGGGGCCCACCTGTCAACTCGTATAAAAGAAATGGTAGTTTGAGTCTATACTGTGTTAATAAAATACATTTTAGGGTGATCATACGGTCACTGGCTCACCATACAGCTCCGTAATTTGTTGATGACACGATCAATTGACCAGTCAAACGGTCCACATTCAGCAGCGCACATTACCATAGGTGTGACGCCCTCGATTCAATCGTACACTAATCATACACGCAAATGTGTACGATCAAGATCAAGGACTCACGGGAAGATATCACAACACAACTCTAGACACAAATTAAAAAATACAAGCTTTATATTACAAGCCAGGGGCCTCGAGGGCTCGAATACATAAACTTGAATACACAAGAGTCGGCGGAAGCAACAATATCTGAGTACAGACATGAGTTAGACAAGTTTGCCTGAAGAAGGCTAGCACAAAAGCAACAACGATCGAAAAGGCAAGGCCTCCTGCCTGAGAGCCTCCTAACTACTCCTGGTCGTCGGCAGCCTCCACGTAGTGGTAGGCATCGACGGTGGCATCTGGCTCCTGGGCTCCGACATCTGGTTGCATCAACCGGAAAGAAGAAGAAAGGGGGAAAAGGGGAAGCAAAGCAACCGTGAGTACTCATCCAAAGTACTCAGCAAGCAAGGATCTACACTACATATGCAACATTATCAAAGAGAGGCTGTATATGTGGACTGGGCTGCAGAAAATGCCAGAATAAGGGGGGAGAAGCTAGTCCTATCGAAGACTAGCATCTTTTGGAAACCACCACCTTGCAGCAACAGGAGGGAGTAGAGTAGCATAAAGTAAAGTGGTAGTCGTGTTATTAACCTCGGCCAGAGATCCTTTCTCGACTCCCTGCGAGAAAGCAATCCCAGAGCCATACTATCCATTTATCACCTCATATCCAAGTCTCATCTCAAGTATCCAGTTCTAGTTGTATCGATCGGGATACAACTCCAAGTGTCCGTTACCGTAGGACAGGCTATCGATAGATGTTTTCTTCCCTGCAGGGGTGCACCAACTTACCCACCACGCTCGATTAACTCCGGCCGGACACACTTTCCTGGGTCATGCCCGGCCTTGGCTAAACAATACGCCGCAACCCGACCTAGGCTTAATAGAGAGGCCAGCACGCCGGACTAAACCTATGCCCCCAGGGGTCATGGGCCATCGCCCCGGGAGCTCCTGCATGTTGCGTGGGCGGCCGGTGAGCAGACCTAGCTACCTCCTTCAACAAGGCAGGTGCTTACGTAGTCCAACCCGGCGCGCGCCGCTCAGTCGCTGACGTCTATTAAGCTTCGGCTGATGCATACGACGCAGAACGCCCATACTATGCCCACGTGATGGTTAGGCTATCAGGCCAGAGGCCCCTCGGATCAAATATCCAAATCGTAGTGGATTAGGAACGCGCGGTAACAAGCAGAGACTCACGAAAGATGTGACCCCGTCGCCCCGTCTCGAGGACTTGCGGCAAGGGCTAGGAATGCTCGGCCACGCCTCGTAATTATTTCACGGGCACCCTCCAGGTCAACCCGACTCCTCATCACTCGCAAATATGCTCGCGCGGGTACCCCTCAGGGCCGACCCGTCTTTAGTAACAGGGTTCAGTGTAAAGTCATAGTAACCATAGTAACCGTGTGTCCAAACATCAAGGGGAAAACCTGAGGAATCACCCCCCAGTGAATTCCACTCGATGTATTCATCAAGGTGAACGTAAGAGGAACCACCCCCGAGGTTCACACTTGAGGGGTTGCACGACAGAGTCGTATCGGAAGTGGTTAAGGCAGAATCACCCTCGATGACCACGACTGAATAGCTACACTACAGGGTTAACATCAGAAGTGTTGTAGAGGTCTCACCCTCGGCACTCGATAGTAACCCAGTAGTGTCGAGCAACAAAGGGGAAAGTGATGTGCGGTGCCGGGGCCTGGTCTTCGATCCCGTTGATCGGGTCTTCAATGATGAAGCAGGGGCAACAAGGACAAGGTGGGGGTCACTGATGGATCACTAACCAACCTATACTAAGCAGTTTAGGATAAGCAGGTAGGTAACAATAAGCAGGTTACAAAAGCAGGCTATGCATCAGAATAGGAGCAAACAATAATAGTAGCAAAATCTAATGCAAGGATGAGAAAATGGAATGGGCGATATCGGGATGATCAAAGGGGGGCTTGCTTGGTTGCTCAGACAAGGAGGGTCGTCAGTGACGTAGTCGAACATAGTGGCATCGGCAGCCGCCTCGGGGTCTACCGGAAAGAAGTAACGGAGAGGGAACACAATAAATAACAGAGCAATCAAAGCATCGTAAAGCATAACATGGTAAAATGCGGTGCTAGGAGCGATCTAACGCGGTGCTAGGTGGTACAGACGAAGAGGGAAAACATCCGGGAATGTTTTCCCGGTACCGGACGTCTGTCAGACAGATGAACCGGAGGTGAAAGTTGTGTGTTCGCTATGCTAGAGACGTGTGGCGGATGAAGGGACTGCGTATTCAGATTCGTCTCGTCATTCTGAGCAACTTTCATATATAAAACATTTTCATCGGAGTTATGGATTATTTTCAATGATTTTTTGAAGTTTAAAACGTTTTCCTGAAATTCCTGGAATTAAAAATAATTCGAAAATAAAAGATTAAAAGCTATGGGTACACAGGAAAAGTATCCAGAATGTTGCTTATCCAGCTGACAGGTGGGGTCATTGACTGAGTTGACCCGGTCAAAAGTTGACTGGTCAAAAGGGGAATAGTATTTGGGTCCCACTTGTCATTGTCTCTAGCTTTATTAGATTAACCAATTTTGTTTAATTTACAGTGGGGCCCTTCTGTCATGGAGTCATTAACTTAATAGAGATTAGTTAACTGAAATTACATTTTTTTTAACTAGCGTTTACCGGTTTTAAACTGGTCGGGCCCACGCGTCAGTGGGTCAACCCACTGGCTAAACGTGCATGCGCGCGTGCCCGCCGGTGAGCATAGAAAACGGCGGCGGGGTTCGGGACTCGCCGTCCGGTGGCCAAACCGCACGCGTTTGGCCGCATTCGAACGTGGGGTCGAGCCGCGTCCAGGGGCGATGAAGGGAGGCGCGGGGGTGGCCGAGCGCGTCGAGGACGACAACGCCCAGCGGCAGTTGTAGGCGGCGCTCGGTACCGCAGTCCTGTTGGACGCAGAGGCGAGCGAGCGCGGGGCTGTGCGAGGGGCGTGGCCGGGTCGCGCAGCGCGAGCGGCGACCACGGGGGAGTACGGGAGCAGAGAGGGGGGAGGAGACGGGAGGCGCAGCCGACGCGGCGGCTCACCGAGAAGCTGTAGGGAGGGGCAGTGGGCTCGAGGCGGCTTGGGGTGGTCCGGCGAGGGAGAGGACGAGGCGGACGACGGCGACGGGGACGAGGCAGTCTGGCGACGGCGCGGTCGCGGACGAGGCGGCGTCAGCGCGGTCGGCGACATCGGAGCCGCATCCCCCCTGATCCAGACGGGATCGAGCAGAGGAGGGGGTCCGGCGATGGGGCGGCAGGTGATGGAGGCGGCGGGGCGGCGACGGGGGAAGGGCAGCGGCGGTGCAGTGACCACTGTCAGGGGGCGAACGCCCCGACCTAGATCGGGTCGTGGGGTGGGGGAGAGGAGCGAGGGGATCACGAGGAGTGGGGGCTTCTGCTAGATATTTCGGGCGCGTGGGGGGGATAAGGGAGGACGGAGTGGGCCGGCCTGGTTGGTCCAGAAACCAGCTGGGGTGAGGCCCACGGGGGAGGGGAGGCCCTTTTTTCTTTATCCTTTGTTTTTTATACTATTTTCTTTTAACAGCCTCCATTTGCATTTAGTTAAGCCACCAAATGACTTTGCAAATATGTGGAGGTGGACAAAACAAATACTAGGAAAAATTGAGCCCTGCCACAAAAGTTTGGAAGGCTTTTGAAATAGTTTGCCACTTTTATATTTTAAAAAGGCACTTAATCTATTGTTTTAGCCACTTCTTTAATTGGTTTAGGCCATTTAAACACCTTGCAAAAATGTTGGTTCACCACAAATATTTGTTATGGATTATTTGCCACCAGATGAACATTTTAGATTTCATGGCTGACAAATATGAATTTTTGACTTTAGATTGGATTTGAATTTGAATTGTGATTTGGATCAAGTGAAGATTAGCACCAGTAACATGATGACATGGCACCATTAGCAGAAGGTTACTGTAGCTTAATTATCCGGGCGTCACAATAGGGCCCACCCGTCAGCGCGTATATGAAGGACAGAAATGGTAATAAATTAGTGGTCGGTGGGTACTCGAAGTCGTGAGACCTTTGGTTGGCAGTCGCCGGCGGTGGGGGCGTGTTGATTGGGCGGTGGGGTGGGGATCGCCAGAGAAAAAGCTCGGCGCGGGGGGGGGGGGCTAGAGGGATGGCCGGTGTGGCGGCGGACCGGCGGTGAGGAGTGGTTTCGGGGCGGGTGGGGCGGTGTGGCGGCGCGGGCCGGCCGCGGGCGGCGGGGACCGACGGTTCGGCCGATGGTGGCTGGCGGCTCAGGGGGTGGAGTTTGATGATAAACTGCAGGCCCTTGATTTCGTATCCAATGGCTGGAAAATCTAATGACCAGAGATGAAAAAGTCAGTCGACTGACGTGTAGCCTCACCCCGCACATACACATGCACGCATGCAAGACACGCACGCATGCAGGCGTGCAACACTGACACGTGCACATAACGAACACACGCACGCATGCAGGTGTGCAACACTGACGCGTACACATGCACTCACAAACACACGCACGTACGCACACATGCATGCAACACTGAAACTTACCCTTGCACGCATGCAACACTCGCACGCCTGCATGCACACAGCACATGACGCAAGACACATGCTCAACCTATACGTGCATGCACCCTTTGTTAAGGACATGGATTGTTACGGGTATTAATCAATCTTATCTGTGATAAGCAGAACATTGATGTTTGTAGTGCTCTTTATGAATCACAACGTATCGAACGGGCTATCAACATAGTAGGTTTATCTACATGAAAAGGATGGCGTCACACTCAATGAACAATCATCGGTTTATGAAATGCCCGCTTCTGACCGCCCTGGCCCACCAAAGGTTCCTCTGCTGTGCACTGCCTGCGTTGGGTCACTGACATGCAGGCCATGTACCCAAAGAGCCCACACGTCAGTGGAAGAACGGCACGCTGTCCTACGTCAGAGTCGAGGGCGCCACTCGCTGCACGCCCGGCTGAACACGCCTCCTTGCCGCATTCAAACGCCTCCATGAAACCCGCCTGTGTGGAAGCCGAGAAACCCACTCTGGACGCACGTCCGTTCATGACCGGGCCGGCATTAAACGCAATGCCGGCCGAGCTCCTCCCATCCGCCGTCTATTTAATCTCCTATTTAAATGACGCCAAACGCCGGCCAAGAATCGCACACCTCCGCCGCTCCCCTATCTCCTCCTTCACCATTTTGTCCACTCTTACAATGGCTTACGAAGAGTAGTTATTCCGCATCCAAGCCGGCTGGGTGGCCGCCGAGCCCGCCGGATACGAGCTATGCAGCTCGCTGATCCACCTCCCTCCCCACGCCCGATGGAGCCAGTTGCCGCCCCAAGTCGGCGCATGGTTCAGCAACTCGCCGCTCCAGGCCTGCTCGACGAGGAGCAGCGCATGGGCGTCGTTGCTACCGTCTACGCCGTCGCCTCATACCGCGTCTCCCGTTTTTGTGGCCGAGACTCCCATGCCGGCGGCCGCGCCATGCAAGCAGCGACAGAAGCCGGGTGCGCGGAGAGCGACGAGTCGGTGGCGAGCGCCTCCGCGTCCGCCGCCATCATCGAGAAGTAGAACACGGGAGGCCGCTGCCGCTTGGGTCCCATGAAGGCCACCACGGAGGCGACGTCAGCGTACACAGCAGGTGTCTTGCCGGATCCTTTTCTTGCGAGGACCTTCGTCGACCCCACATATACCTCCGGGGCTCCCGGCAGTCCGGTGATCGTGCTGCCGGACATGAGGAACACAAATCGATCACGGCGGGCGACCGTTTAGGCCAGGTATTATATACATGTGCTGTCTAGAACTAGCACCGCGTAGTTCATTTGAATGTAATGAAATCCGTCATGTTTGTATGAAAATCTGGTATCTTATATGATTTCCGTCGTTGTTTATATGAAATATTGCCGTGTTTGCGTGAATTTCGTCCGGTTGGTTGACTTGCTGTCATAATGTGTGCGGCTACGGTTGGATGGCGTAATTTGCGGGTCGCCGGTCAGTTTGTGGTCAGCTCGGGCGGCGTGGTGGGACACAGCTCGTGCGAGCTCGTCTCCAACGTGCGCGCTGGAGAATGCATGAGAACCCGAGCCATTCCTCGTTCATCTGTGGAAAAGGCACCGGTGGACAAAAGGGTCGCCAATATTTTGGCTACCCCGGGCAAGATCCAAACAGCCCCTCCCAATAGATTCAAATCCCTCGTTCGTCGTCGAATTTTGCCATGTGTAGTTTTCATGGACTGGCAAGATGCCCGTGCATTGCACGGAACATCAAGATGCATTTTTTTACAAAACACCTGTTGTGATTGACCCATGCAGGAGTAATCCCATTTTGTAAAAACTAATGATTGCTCGAGAATTTTATCGGATAAATGGTATCTCGCGAATTTTATCGGACTCCATTTTTGTATACAAGGCCACAAACCCATATTACAGGTACCAAGGCAAAAATTAATGTCTTCTAACTCAATGTTGCAAGCCACCTTGTTTCCTTGTTTGCCGTGTAAATTAATGTGTATTTTTCTCTTTCATGCACATCAAGCCAATGCTCACACTCCCGCATGCATGCAAGGGATAATTAATGTCTTCCTTTGCTATTAGTACTACGAGTCAAACACCATTAATATTGCATCGATTAGTGTTAGTGGCCTTGTATATCTGCAAATTGTAATTTTGATAGTGGCCTTGTATATAAAAATGGAGGGAGAAAGATGAGAGATAAGGTGAGGAGGAGTGGGGCGTGGTGGTGACTGGTGGTCGGACTGGGCAGAGGCATGGGGATGGACGGCGCATTATGTCTAGGTTTGTATCTCTTTAGTCCCTCTCACACACACCCACGTAGGTGGGGGAGGTGCACGAAGAGAAGAGGTACACGCACGGCGCACGTACTCCCATCTCTTTCCCAACCACACCCGCGCGGGTACACGGTGGAGCTCATTTTTATACGAAAAGGCAGCCCACATGGTAACTTGACACGTGTACTGGTTGTCCACTAGATGGGGGGAGGATCGTCTACCACGGGTGAACAAACAAATTGCGACTTGACGCGTTATGTTAAAAAAGAGGCAAACCATGTGGGGCCTATCTTAGAGGCAAGGCTCTATACACTGGAGTACTTTTGATGTGTCCCGTCAACTCGCAGAACGAGGAGAAGCTTTCTTAGTACACCGTCTCCCCCGCCCACGGGCGCGGTGGCTTCCAGGATGAGGAGAAGCTTGCTTACTATGCCTTACGCCCGCTCCCTCGCCCACGCACGCGGTGGCTCGCAGGACAAGGAGAAATTTTTACTAGTACTCCCTCCGTTTACTCCTCGTCCCTACTACCTTGGTTAGAGAGATTATCATATTTTTGGAATATATATGTCCTTTAGTACTCCCTCCATTTACTTATACAAGTCCACTATAAAAAACGTTTTGCATCTATACAAGGCCACAAATAGTAATCGAGACAAAAGTTACTACTCCCTCCTTTCCAGTTTATGGCTCAATTTCAAAATCTCTCCAACCAAGGTAGACGGTGAGTGGTCGAATTAATTTCGTACTCCTAGTTTGCACAAGTAATTAGTATGCTCGTTTTTCTCAAGAAGTTATGTTTACCGAGGCATTAATTAGAACGAATGCATGAATGACCACTAAATTTCCATGAACTTCTACATGCATTGGTGAGTTTTCTCTTGACACCGCTTGCATCGGGTGATCTAACGCACCTCGAAATCCAACATGTGATGGTACTACTACTAGTAGTAGAATTGAGACTTATAAAACGAAAAAACGAATGTTTTGTAGATGAGCCCTAGTGGGTACGTACTCCGTAAAATCGGATTTTTCAAAAACTAAGTCGCTCAACCTTTATTTGCTTGTTTCCCTTCCTGCCTCCTTGCCTCGAACAGACTATGCCAAACTCCCATGCCTGCCGCACGGGAAAAGACCCGCCCTCGCCTTTTTTTAGTCCGGGTTTGTATCGATGGATCGCACGAAGCAGCAAAAACCCAAGCCGTGCCTTGTACTCCTCCGTCGACGCTCACTTTCATGAATTATGTACTTCCTGTCGCCGACATGTGGGACATATAGCAACCGGGTCGACGTGTCAAGCACCAAATAACAGTGCAGAATAGCAGGGGGGACGCACCCCAGTCGTACCGCCCCAGTAGTAGTAGTAATGAGCAATGAGACATCAAATCACAATGCCGCACCTTCCTAGACGGACGAAGCAACCGTTATTTCACACTTCGGTTCGCCATCATCTCAAACCACGTAGTATTGCTTCTGCCTCAAGAGGGACACACGCATCGCCTTGGTACATCATGACACGTGGGACCGCATGACAGGCCATGCTCCCCCCGCCGATCGCTCGGTAAAATCACCTCATTTTTACTACTATACTTCCTCCGTATCGGTTTACATGGCATGCACGTCGTTCTAGGTTGAGAATTTAACTGGCTATATATGTGATGAACAGTATATGTTTAGAAACTACATCCGCTTAATAATCCAATGATATACTTTTTGTGACATAGTAACTCAGATTTAGTTAGTCAAATGGATGACCTAGAACTACGTGCATGCCCTATAAACCGAGACGTCTAAAAAAACGAGACAGAGAGGGTAGTTCAGTACGTATCTTTTTATATCAATATAGTCGGGATTCACCAAGAAGCAAAACCAAGTGGTAGGCTGCACCTGTCGTGTTGGCGTAGCAACTCAAGCAGGGTTAGTCCGCACACGAAATGGCGACACACTTAACAGGACCCCTTTGGCCGACATGTGGCTCATCCACCGTCTTGTTCCACGTGCGAGGCACCAAATTATAGTTTGGAGCAGCGGTTGGAATTGGAGGCACCCCAGTCATAGCGCCGCAGTAGTACAAAATGAGCGATGAGGGGTCAAATCACAAAGCCCCACCTTTCCCGCATTAAGCTGGACGGACGAAGCAACCATCATTTCACTCTAGGGCGCAAGAGCATAAAGAAAAGAGAAAACCAATGATGTGTGCCGCAGCTACCTAGGGCACCCTAGGGTAGGGGTCTCCACTACATATCATTTTTTTTGAAAGCGCCTCCACTACAAATCGGCTTCTCCCTCGTCCTCTTGAAGAAAACCGATGATGCGTGCGGCGATAGGGTTTGTAGGAGTACTACTAGGGCGTGCGGGGCCACGTCGTAGTAAACGGGAGAGGGATTGAGTTCGAGTCGACGCCTTAAATATGTGTGGGCTGCTTGGTTTTAGGGGAACGAGGCAGCATTTTGGGTTCGGGGACCAGTGGAGATATAGTACGTACAAAAAATTGTGGTCGTAGGTTCGACCGAAAGGCAATGATGCATGGGCCCTGCATTTTGATATACCTGGGGCCGCATGAAATTTGCTACTCTACTCAAAACTAGTAAGGTACACATGCATTGAACGCATGAGATTTCGAAACCAAATTATGAATAAATACACACTATAGCATGTAAAGCTTTGAGTCATATATGCATGATGTAGATGTTCGTTTAGTTCTTATAGTTCATCTCATTCAAAATCAATTAGTTTTATAAAAATGTTAAGATTCATGGGGTTGTGCATTGTAAAGCATAAAGTAAAAAACAAATAATGGCATTTCATTTAGAAAATAAATCAATTATGATACGGAATATTCTAGAACAAAGGAGAAGTGCATGTGTTTTGAGGTTTGTGCATTATGGTTAAGTTCAACCATGGAGTCTTCTAAATTGTACATGTGGCAGATCTGGTGGAATGTTGATGATATCCAACGGCCAGTAGTGCCCAGATTTGCCATCTCTGCACTGTCGGATTACCTTCATCCAGCGACCATCTTTCAAGTTATTCGCACACTATATAGTTCTTGTGCCATAGTTGCATGTCTTGGAAAAAAGCTACTAGTGGGTTGTACTCGCTATTTAGGAATATAAGATATATATGTGGAAGTTGTAGGGAAAGAGATGACATGGAGTATCTCAATTCCTATGAGTAGGGATTGGAAAAGAGATGTCATTTGGTTGACATCATAGGGACTTTTCTATTGAATCTAGAGATGACATGTATCTCAATTCCTATGAGGAGGGATTGGAAAAGAGATGTAATTTGGTTCATATCATAGGAACTTTTCTATTGAATATACGCTAATGTTTATTTTCCTTTGAAATTATGGGAGTATAGGAATCCATTCATATGAACCAAGTGGCTCTAAAGCTATAGAAATGATATCATGTTTATTTCCTTTGAAATGTGGAGTATATGAATCTATTCCTATGAACCAATTGGCTCTAAAGGAAAAAATCCTACAAAAATCATATCATATAGAGTTCCTATGATATTCCTCCACACCAAAGGATGGTTGAAATTGCTGCATGTGATATGATGGTATTTCTTTGTAGACTCCTCCCCCATCTTTATAGTTACCTCTTGAAGATGAATGAAATGATATATACAGGGTATTCTACATGTGCAATTTGGTACATGAAAACTCGGTAAAAGTTTGCGAGGTTCGAATTTTCAATAAAGCTATATGCACTGCATTTTGGAACGGAGGGAGCATACGGCAATTACTAACACTCACGTGGAAGATTTGTGTGTAGGAGGAGTGGTTGTTCTGTTAAATGACATGGCAAAACTGACACTGTCGGATGCCGATCTAACGGTTCTTACGACGTTCGTCAGGAAAAGGCTTGTGGCGAACGTTTGTCAGATAATGATTTACGGACACATGCATTGCATTGATACGTGCCCCCCTCTCTCTCATGCACACGCACCCTCCCGAGTCCTCTCGCACCCACCGTCTATCTGCAGGTAGACGTCACACACATATGTGCTCTTCACACCCTACCCTCAGAACTTCTAAAAAACAAAAGACGTCGCGCACATTTTATTTTAGCTCACACGTCACACAGTTATACTATTACTCTTGTGGCGAACGTTCTTTGGGCATAGTATATTGTACTCTCACGAAGAGAAGCGGTGCACCCACGCACTAGTTCTCTCACACCCACTCGCGGGTACACGTAGGAGCGCATTTTTTTGAAGCTGGTACAAGAAAATCACTCCACTACATATATAAGCAGGAGCCTTAGCGCTTGCTTTACTAGGGTTCCTCTCGTTCACTCTCTCATGCTCTCCAGATCTAAGCAAGACATAGGTGGCCACACTCTCTCTCAGCTCACGGCTGGTCAGAAATCCGGCCGGACAACCTCGACCGGGGCAGGGGTGTAGGTGCATCATTCACACTGTCATTGGCGGCGAGGGAGGAGACCAACGGCTGCCCGCGCGTCCCGATCGGCGGCCGTGTCGTTCTCTTCGAGAGAGCGCCGGCTCCGGAGGGCCTCCGACCCCTTCTTCCTCCCTGCGGTATTGTGGCCAAGATGCAGCCTCCCAACGCCGTCTTTGCCACATGCCGACGACCCTCAGGTATATATTCCTTCGAAACCTGCCTTGCTCTACTGCCCCAGCTCCCCACTTGGCTTCGTGTGGATCTTTTTCTACTTCCGTCCGTTGTTCCAAAGCCACCTAGACTTTTACTATTATTAGAGGTAAAGCTAGTTCATAAAGTCGACTCTAAGAGTTGGTTCAAACAGGGAAGAAAGTGGGAAAGCTGTAGCATGAATCTAGGACTTGGTTCTAAGAGGAAACGGGGGAAAGTAGTAGATACTGGCTACCCAACCGGTCTCTTGGTTGAAAAGACGAAGAAAGCATGGTGGATGGCGAAGGGTGGGGGGAAGTGGACCTATCTCTTGGTAGAAAAAGGAAAGAAAGTGACGGGTGTTGGGGGACAACACAAATGAGAATGAGCAGGTCTAGATTTCCTGTGCTCACATAGGAAAATGTCGCCGAGGAGATAAAAAATGGGACAAATGCAGACATGCTGCCTGAGTGTTTGCCGCTCTCGGCAACCACATCTGCCTCACCACTTTATGCCTCTGCTATCCCTACACCCATATCGCTACCGTTGATGTAAAATCACATGAAGCATTAAGCAATGCCACCTAATGTCACTATAAGTAATGGTCTAGTGCCGTCGATAAATTGAAGCAATGCCACCACCATTTTATGAAGTGCTTCCGTCTTGCTTTATTTCCCATGAATTGTGTTTTTGCAGTTACACTTAAATCTCACACCGCTAACATTGCTTCATCCCAGTGGAACTGCACAAATTTTATTGCACATTTACTGACCATGTGCTACTCTCATGACAGTAATACTAATGTTATTGTTCTGCATGTTAATCTAGTGGCAGTGTTGATGTGATGTGATGCTACTTACTTAAGGACACTTTCATACTGTCAACCTAGTGCCAATTATAACACAATAGATGCTGATGTTAATCATACGCCACTGCAAATATCTATCACTGTTTAAATAACCGTTTTTCGTATTTGCGCAAACAGGGATGTCTGTCTCCATATAGTTTCGGGATGTCTGTCTCTGTATCGTTTCTATCCGCGGAATCAAAAGCACACACCTCAGTTTTAGTAGAACTGCGCAAAATGAGATGGCTATCCCTCGTTGTCGTCGTCTAACCACCCGTCTTCCAGGTATTCCTACATTGGTAGTTACTAGGTAGAATGACCAGCGCAATCTAAAAGAAGTTGATTCATACGTTTTACTTCCTGATTGCAGTGCAGGGACGAGCGAAAACATCTGCATCCTAGTCCGGAATGCACTTTCCTCCAGTTCATCCATGGACCGAGGACAAGCTGGCACGGCTGCACGGAGGTTTTTGGGACAGGTGCGCGGACAAGAGGCATTGTGGTCTGCTTATTTCTGCAAATAGCGACGCTTAAATTTAGTGGAATGCGCAAGACTTTCAGCTGGTCAGTACACTGCATGGTTCAGTTCAGCATTCCAGCTGAGAACACAATTATAATTGGTTATTCTGGAATGAGAGAACCTAACCCTGGATGGTGGCAACAAGAAAAAACCAGAGTGAACTCCAGGAAATTTAAGCCTGCCGGGAGGCCCTTTGCTCAGAGAAGCCTTGCTTGTTTTTTCCTGATTTGTAAACCTTCTCACAACTTTGTCTTTTGCTATTAACTAGTATATGTTTGTTATGTTCTATGAATCATTGAGATGTATAAAATTGCTTAACTTATGCTTTTCAAGTTTTTTATGAAGCCGAGTTTAATGTGAGTGTTCCACATGAACGCTGGACTAGCGTGTGAACGTTTGGAATTTACATTGTGGCCTTAGTTAACTGCATGAACCACTGTAACAAGATACATAGTTGTTTATATGTCAGACAGCAGATTGTTGATTGTTAGCTGGTCGATAGCCTAGTGTTGAAGCGAGCTGAGCCAATGTGCCGTGTTTTGCACAACTGCTTACAAGTGGGGTAGCACCAACAGTGTTTACAAGTACTTATGTATACGTCGGCGCACAGTTCTCGAACGAGTACTCTATTTCATCAAAACACACACTGCTCATAGGATAAAACTAATGAGGACGCATCTGTTTCAACAACAATTACGATGATTCACGGGCACACAAAAGTAGCAGCAGTTCCCATAGACGGATTCAAACAGAGTACTAGCCCAAGAGGGCTCGATAACAGGCAAGGTTCGGATAATTAGACAAAATCCAAACTACTATTAAACACTAGCTGGGGCAAGTATTTCATGCCTATATCTAATTTGGGATGGACACAAGATGGACCTTGCCATGAACATCATCGAGGACGTCCGGCAGCAGCTCAATCCTGTGAACCTTCATGAAGAAAACCTTGTGGCCTTGCCACTCATAAACTTGTTAGTGGAGGCATGCCATGTCATCTTCCTGCGTAAGCTTGACAAGAACAGTATGCCTCACAAACGAAGGAATAGCTTTGAACTTCTTGTGCTTCAGTACACCCTGGACAACACGCCTGACAATAGTGAGGCTGGAATACAACTCTTCATTGGTATAAGCACAAATGGCTTCCAGGATCCAACAGCCTAAAAACTATGTTTTCCCAGTGCGTATATTCAGGTCATCCGCCTCATAGCGAGTGACATGTACAACCACACAATCCTTGTCTGCATCAGGGCTCTAATTGAAACAGAAACAAATTCTAAATTACTTTCCAGCATAAGAAACACAAGTTATTTAAACCACTATGTATAGCATGGCATCGAAGCTAATAAAATTTTGCATTATTCATCACCACATACTTAGATGAGAAACCACAATCGAGATCGGCAAAGAAGAAAATCACCTTGGGCAGCTCAGCGGGGAGGGGGGGGACACATCCTCGAAGGGGGAAAACTGCTCCTGCAGTGCCACGGGGGCTGTAACCTCAAACGGGGCGTTGACCATCTCAGTAGTGGCCGTGAGCGTATCTGGGGTCGGCTCGGTGGCTGCCTCCATCTTCTTGGAGCTCTTTGTCTCGTGGGGATCAGCCTCCCGCGTCTGCTCCAATATCGGCAGATCTTTGCCTGGTTCTCCTCGGTCTCATGAAACTGACGAATACTAGGAGACCACTGAAAGGAAAACACAATCGCAATGACAATGAAACCAAAAAGAGAGTGAGGATCGGTTACTGCTTTGCAAAAGTTCTTTTTTTCTGAACGAAAATATACCAACATCATGAATCCGCTTACCTTCCCTTCGTTGGGTGTGACACCCGGATAATTAGCTATAGTAATCCCACGTTAATGATGCCACGTCACCATGGTTACAGTTGCTAATCCCGCGCTAGTTCGAAATCGATTCGAATTCAAATTCAAAAATCTAGCAAACAATAAAAGTTTTCAAATATTAAAACTAAAATGTTCGGAGTGAGCCAAATAATGCATAAGTAGTAATGGTGGAGAAACCACATTGTTATAAAAGGTTTAAATGCACTTAGTTATTTAAAACAGTAGCTAAAACCTTTAAATAAATACATATAGGATTATATTAAATATTAAACTACTTTGTTTTGGGTTAATAGTTACGGTGGCAGTAGTATAATTATAAATGCAAGTTCAGGTACTGGTGGCAACTTTTATAAAACAGAAACTAAGAGGAAACAAGTTGGTATCAGAGCCGACTGCCTGTAGGAATCCCCCTTCCACACTCCTTGGCCGAAGTCGAGTCTAGACATTGCAAAACTTTTACTAACAAGGCTGTGCGGCTTACAGGCCCACGTCGCCATATGGGTGGTATTAGGATCTTTTACTCCTCGTCTATACTCTGGGACTCTGATCTCTCTTCTATTCGGGTTAAATGGTTTTACTAAATCTGACTGTAGGTTCTCGTAACTACCTTGTCCCGGAGAGCCCCTTATCACAGATGATCACCTACTGCGCTAGAAGATTTCGAAGATACTCTACGATGTTATCCCGAGACACTTGAGCCCACCGCCTTTGCAAATTCCCTACCACTGTTATATCCATATGGATAACCACACATACTCGCCATTCATACAATGTTTCCCAGTTGATCTTGTTATTACAAGATACCCCGATATTCTCTCCGTTGTTTCGAAAATCCTTTGAGCTTACTGCCTTGCAGTTCTTACCACATGAGTACCCCTATGGATAATTCCTCGCACTTACCGAGTATCCGCTCATTCCCAGTTGTTCAGGTGTTTCACAAAAGTCTTCGAAATACTATTTGATCCGCCGATACCGTAGCAGCTTATTGCTCTGCAAATACTTGTCTGCTTGCATTATGGATGCTTCCCATATGTCTGGCAATATTCATTAGTCTCCTTTGTCACCGTCATTTTGATCCTATTGATTCAATATGTTGTGAATGGTCGCAATCATCAATCATGTCCTAGAATTCATCCTTCCGGCTCAGACGTCATTTTGAACAGGAGCTGGTTCTCGACCAAACTATTTGTCGTCAATTGTGCCTCTGGTCTATCCAACTTATCTATCCTTGATCAGAGCGTCTGCTTCTGATCCTTTGTTTTGGAAATCACAATTCCTTTGTTATCTAAGCATCGAATTATTCAGATGTTTTATAATATGATGCCCGTGCATTCTTTCTTCCTCTGATTGAGTACCGATACTCACATCAGCTCCGTTGTGGATCGCCCGATCCATTGTTGGATTTCATCCGACATCGTCCTTCATATTCAATAACCTTGTGAGCCTTTCCACGGGTATATAATGCCTTTGGTAAATTGTATCCTCTGCTTTGTCAACCATGCTCTACTTTTGAGCTTGTGTTATTTACTCTTGAAGTTCGTGGTATATGTTCTAAGAAGCCCCGATGGCTTGAACCTATGCCTTCCTTAATATGTGTGAACTCAAAAGTTTTCACGAGTCATACTCTTCTGGTATTTTGCCAGATAAAATTTCAACACTACAACTTCATCGAACACGAGAAGTAAATGAAAGGTTATGCATTGGAGAAGTGGGAGTCGACCTTGAACTTTGTGTTCATGCCCATGGACACGATGTAGATCCTATCATGGAAGCTTCTTGTAATAATAACTATTTCCTTGATAAATATCATCTGGTATCTGTGAATTGATCCTTTGCGACCGTGGTTTCGACCATGATTGTTCCCCTTTGATTCTATTTCTCGGACAAGTTAAAGTACTTGCCTTCTGCAGATCAGTACGCCTTCCCAACCTCTATTTTGTTCTACCTTCGAGTATTACCCCCTGGTATCTCGAGGATATCAACCCATTGCACTTCATCTTATGAATTTCTGATGAAGTAGTACCTTTCCCCATCATAGTCACTCCACGGGTTCTGGGTTGTCGTCAACCGAGAACACCGATTTGTGA
This sequence comes from Aegilops tauschii subsp. strangulata, assembly GCF_002575655.3. Lineage (NCBI taxonomy): Eukaryota > Viridiplantae > Streptophyta > Magnoliopsida > Poales > Poaceae > Aegilops > Aegilops tauschii. Next base: position 315,307,721 of record NC_053037.3, on the reverse strand, counting down.
ATCGAATGAACACTGAGATTCGGTACTCCCAGTACTTTGTTGTTGGAAGTTTAATACTCCATCACGTCACTCCTAGCCTGATTGGCTACATCATTATCGTGCTAATTTTAACTGTGCTACCGGGTCCTTAATTCCGGAGCGCAACTTTCGATGATGAGCTAAGCTTACGCTGTTTTCCTCGTCTTATCGTTCCACCTTGAACGACAAGCTTGAGTTCGAGTTTGTGTCGTAGTCATGGTCCCAAGAACATTTTGCTTCATCATTCCTTTGACTTGATGTCATCGCCGACCGATTACATCTCCATGAAACCTCTCGACAAAATTTGTCATGATCATCATCAACATTCTGAGTTCCTCCCAGATATCAATTGAATTCATGATGAGAAATACCATCCTTGCCCCTCGATGATTTGAGTTATCATCGGCAACATTCTTGCTTTCCCTTTAACACAAACTTGTTCATGTTTTGTGTTGTACCTTGAGATCCTTGCTATCCAACTTATGTTATGTTCTACCATGGAGTATTGCTATCTTTTATGTCAAGAATGTCATGGGAAATTCACCACCCTTAAGAATTCTTGATACAAGTGATACTTATTAACATCACCATTCTTTTCTTGGTCCCCGTGTTGTTTCTAACCGGAATACCGACAAATGGTCTGTGATGTGTAAATTCTAAACTTCTAGCAACCCTATTGCTTTGAAGTTATTGGTCTATAGTTTCATTCTACGTCTATGGCTTATTGAATCATCATTCGAACATTGATCGTGCTACCTAGCCCATATTTCGGGTGCACATTTCAACCAATGTTTAACTGTGTATGTTTTCCACGAGAATACATCATTAAGTCATTTGATCTAGCTAATGTTATCTCCCTGTTCACATAAGTGTGGAAATCCATCTTTTGAAAATCTCAATGAATTGTCGCTGAGTCAATCAGCCACCTCCTCACCCCTCCTTGAATTAATGATGAACTCTTGTTTCGGAACTCGCTCCCACTGTTCAATTCCCGAGAATCTTACAATGTCTTCTCGACAATTTGTGTTGCACCTCTCTTCTCAGGCATCCCGAGTCTGCGGTATCCTGACGCCAATCAGATCTGAATCACGGTCAGATATGATGGTTGGAACATTTTCCAAGAGTCGTAGCATTGGTCTTTCTATAACCCAATAAGGTGATGTCATTCCTAGCACACCTGGCCAGAGGACCTATTGTTATAGTTTCCATCTTAGCAAGGTTAACCATTCTTCCATGAGGAAATTGTGAGACTTATTCTATAAGTTGTTCCTGATGAATCCTTTGTATATCCAAGTCCGACCTTTGCTTGAAGACCATGTCAATGCTATCTCAAAGCATGTCTGTGGTACTCCGATTTTCAACAAGAACATTTGAAGCCCAATGCTAAATGTTTCTTGCTCAATTATCCAAACACCGTTGTATGGGTAATGTCATGAAGTTTCTCTCCCCTTACCTAAAGGGTTTTCTACATTATATCTTGTCACAGATATCAGGCTTAGCTTGTTCTTGGGAAGGATATACCCCTGAATTATGTGTTTAAACACATTTTTCTTTCCATTGTTCTGATTAAATCTGATAGACACTTTTCCCTTTCCATTGGTTTGTTTAAACCCTTTCTATGATCTATATGATATGAGTCGTGATAATTCCTGCTTGTGCAAACACCTCGGTGTACAACTCTGTCAGTAAGACCATGTTACTATTGTTGATGACATTCCGGTAACCACCGATGGACGAGAACTTTGCCTATTGGTCCGCCTCGTTCAACGAGCAGGAAAATGGTTCTATTCGTCCCTCGCCCTTGGTACCAACGTTGTTGCCAACATAACTGACAGTCTATTCTCTGACATGCCCTTCTATCATGATTGTGCAAGATGACAACACCCTTCCTACTTGTTAACCCACATGGTGGGCCCATAACCCACAATTCCACATGATCGAAACCTGACTCTTCTGTATATCCCTGTCCCCCAAAGTTATGTCTCGAGCCTGGCTATGTATGTAAATCACGGGCCGCCTTCCTAGTGATCTATTCTGGTATCAGACGCAATACTTATTCTCGTTGTCCTGTAACCCTTTCACCTTCTGATTAGGCATCGAACGATTGCCTATCCGTTTGAAACTCCTCATGGTACCTTCTTATTTGGCTCTCGATATCATCTTAAGTTTCAATTCGAGAGATACTTATGCTTCTTCCCCTGAGTTAACCGTCTGATGCTCGATCTTGTTAGAATCCATCCTTATAGAGTTTCCCCTTCTTACCCTTTCGTAAGTACGGTGGAGATGTTGAAGAAAGGACGACAACTTCATCATGATGACCTGAAGCAGAGAAATGAAGACATCAATGTAATGGATCGACCTCTTCGAGAAGAGCAACTAAGACGAAGAAGAATCGTTAGAATTTCGTAACCAGATCTTTCCCCCTTACTCCCCCTCTTAAATCTCGGGACGAGATTTCTTGTAGTGGAGGAGAATTGTGACACCCGGATAATTAGCTACAGTAATCCCACGTTAATGATGCCACGTCACCACGGTTACAGTTGCTAATCCCGCGCTAGTTCGAAATCGATTCGAATTCAAATTCAAAAATCTAGCAAACAATAAAAGTTTTCAAATATTAAAACTAAAATGTTCGGAGTGAGCCAAATAATGCATAAGTAGTAATGGTGGAGAAACCACATTGTTATAAAAGGTTTAAATGCACTTAGGTATTTAAAACAGTAGCTAAAACCTTTAAATAAATACATATAGGATTATATTAAATATTAAACTACTTTGTTTTGGGTTAATAGTTACGGTGGCAGTAGTATAATTATAAATGCAAGTTTAGGTACTAGTGGCAATTTTTATAAAACAGAAACTAAGAGGAAACAAAAAAAATAGAAAAGAATAATAACTAAAAAGTAAAAACAAAAGAGAAGAGAAGAAACAAACCCCCTTGGCCCATTGGGCCACAACCCAGCTGGCCTAGCCGGCCCCTCCACTCCTCCATAACCCCCCTGGAGACTGAACCCTACCACCGACACCCCACTCACCCCGTAAAATATCTTCCCCCCTCTCCCCCGATTGGATCGGGATCAAGAGGAGGAGGCCGCTGCTCGCCGCCCGAACGTCGACGCCGCCCGTCGCCGGACCTCCCCGCCGGATCGTCGCCATCCTCCCCGTCCTCCTCCTCGACCCCCATTGCCCTGTGCCCTACTCCTCCTCTGTGAGCTTCCCCTCCCTCCCTTCTCTGCTGTGGCCGCGCCCTCTCCCCCGCGCTCGGCTCCGCCGCCCGATGTCGTTCGCGGACAGCCGCACCCGGCCAACGCCGCGGTGCCTTCGCCCTCACCGCCCCGCCGCTTGCCGCCGCGCACTCGCGCGCCCACACCCGCGATCGTGTCGCCCCGCTTCGCCCAGCCGCCCGTAGCCTCTTCCCCCGCCTCGCCCGCACTGCCAGCCGCCTCGCCTCCACTTGCGGCACCCCCTGTCGCCGCCCCATGCACGTGACGCCCCTCGCTGCGCCCGCCTCCCCTCGCCTGCAACTTTAGATGCTGCCGCCGCTGCTCCTCCACCTGGCGCCGGCCTTGTCCGCAAACTGCGCTGCTGCAACTGCCTTGCCCGCCGGCCGCGCCTCCCTGCTGCTGCGAGCGCCTGCATCAGCGGGCTCCCTGCTCACCTGCGTCGCGCTGACCCTCGCGTCGTCGCCTCACACGCGCAGTCGCTGCCCGCCGGAGCTCCTTGCCGCTCGCCGCCCGCTGCCGCTCGTGGCCTCCCCCGCGCCCCTGTCCGTGTCTGTTCGGGCGACGCCGTGCTCGGGTTCGCCCGTTAGCGCTCGCCCGTCGCCCGGTAGCCCGCACCAGTTAGGCCCCCTGGGGCCTATGACACAGGGGGCCCACCCCCAGAACGTTAAAAAAAGGATTTAAAAAATAATAAAAATGAAATTAATTAATTAATTAATTGATCCTGTTTAGTTAACCTAATTAACTATTGTTAATTAATTAAACGGTAATAAGATTAGTTAAATCCTAATTAGAATAAACAGAGTACGACATGCGGGACCCACACGTCAGATTGACCCAGTCAACGCCCTGTTGACTGCTGACATCATGCTGACGTCAGCATGCACTATTTTGGATAATGTTAGAATTAAATAGATATATAAATTCAGAAAATGATTAAAACTTTAGAAAAACATAGAAAATAAACCGTAGCTTAGATGAAAATGTTTTCTACATGAAAGTTGCTTAGAACGACGAGACGAATCCGGATACGCAGCCCGTTCGCCCGCTACACACCCCTAGCATAGCAAACTCGCAACTTCCCCCCGTCCGGTTCATCTGTACGAAAACACGAAACACCGGGGATACTTTCTCGGATGTTCCCTCCTTCGCCGGTTTTACCTATCCCTGCGTTAGATCACCTCTAGCACCGCATATTGCCATGTTATACTTTGTGATGCTTTGATTGCTCTGTTATTTATTGTGTTCCCCCTCCGTTACTTCTTTCCGGTAGACCCCGAGACCGCTGCCGATACCCCCGTGATCGACTACATCGACGACGACCTCTCCTTGCCAGAGCAACCAGGCAAGCCCCCCCCCCCTTGATCACCAAATATCGCCTATTCTTCTCTATACTACTTGCATTAGAGTAGTGTAGCATGTTACTGCTTTCGGTTAATCCTATTCTGCTGCATAGCCTATCATTGTTGCTACAGTTGTTACCCTTACCTGGTATCCTACTGCTTGGTATAGGATGCTAGTGTTCCATCAGTGGCCCTACACTCTTGTCCGTCTGCCATGCTATACTACTGGGCCGTGATCACTTCGGGAGGTGATCTCGGGCATATGTTATATACTTTATACTGTTACATTACTTATGATACTGTTCGGAGATGGGGGCTGAAGGGGCAGGTGGCTCCATCCCGGTAGAGGTGGTCCTGGGTTCCTGACGGCCCCCGACTGTTACTTTGTGGCGGAGCGACAGGGCAGGTTGAGACCACCTAGGAGAGAGGTGGGCCTGGCCCTGGTCGGCGTTCGCGGATACTTCAATTAACACGCTTAATGAGATCTTGGTATTTGATCTAGGTCTGGCCACTGGCCTATACACACTAACCAACTACGCGGGAAAGATATGGGCACTCGGCGTCGTGGTATCAGCTGAAGCCTTCGTGACGTCAGCGACTGAGCGGTGCGCGCCGGATTGGACTGGAACGCCTGCTAGGCTAGGTCTGCTTCTGGCCACGTATGCAACGTGCAGGTGTGCAATGGGCGATGGGCCCAGACCCCTGCGCGGATAGGATTTAGACCGGCGTGCTGACCTCTCTGTTGAGCCTAGGTGGGGCTGCGACGTGTTGATCTTCTGAGGCCAGGCATGACCCAGGAAAGTGTGTCCGGCCAAATGGGATCGAGCGTGTTGGGAAATGTGGTGCACCCCTGCAGGGAAGTTTATCTATTCGAATAGCCGTGATCTTCGGTAACAGGACGACTTGGAGTTGTACCTTGACCTTATGACAACTAGAACCGGATACTTAATAAAACACACCCTTCCAAGTGCCAGATATAACCCGGTGATCTCTCTCTAACAGGGCAATGAGGAGGGGATCGCCGGGTAGGTTTATGCTATGCGATGCTACTTGGTGAACTTACCATCTACTCTCTTCTACATGCTGCAAGATGGAGGTGGCCTGAAGCGTAGTCTTCGACAGGATTAGCTATCCCCCTCTTATTCTGGCATTCTACAGTTCAGTCCACCGATATGGCCCTTTACACATATACCCATGCATATGTAGTGTAGCTCCTTGCTTGCGAGTGCTTTGGATGAGTACTCACGGTTGCTTTTCTCCCTCTTTTCCCCCTTTCCATTCTACCTGGTTGTCGCAACCAGATGCTGGAGCCCAGGAGCTTGCCGCCACCGTCGACGATGACTCCTACTACACTGGAGGTGCCTACTACTACGTGCATGCCGCAGACGACGACCAGGAGTAGTTTAGGAGGATCCCATGCAGGAGGCCTGCGCCTCTTTCGATCTGTATCCCAGTTTGTGCTAGCCATCTTATGGCAACTTGTTTAACTTATGTCTGTGCTCAGATATTGTTGCTTCCGCTGACTCGTCTATGATCGAGCACTTGTATTCGAGCCCGCGAGGCCCATGGCTTGTATTATGATGCTTGTATGACTTATTTATGTTTTAGAGTTGTGTTGTGATATCTTCCCGTGAGTCCCTGATCTTGATCGTACACGTTTGCGTGCATGATTAGTGTATGCTTGAATCGGGGGCGTCACATTGGGAGAGAAGAACAATGGCAGATGCGAGTGTTGCCTTTCTTGAAGACGGTGAGGGAGAAGGGGATTCCGCGAAGAGTGAAATGATGGTTGCTTCATCCGTCAAACTTAGACTGCGGGGAGGTGGGGTTTTGTGATACGACGGCTCGTTATTGCCGCGCTACGACTGGGGTGACTCTCCGCCTGCATACTGCCTTCTAATTTGGTGGATGGCATTTGGGCCCGCGCGCTGCATGGCCCGCATGTCGGTGAACAAAAGTATAACGGCATTCAGTAGAGGGAGACGTTTCGATGACCTAGGAGGAGCCAGAAGCGGTATTGTATCCACTGTACTAGTAGTAATTGTTTTTCTGGGTAGCTGTAGAGTGTCTCCACTGTACTAGTAGTAATTGTTTCTCTGGGCCCAAGACAAAACAGCCCATCCACGCTAGTAAATAGTAAAATCAATTCAAAAGTCCATATATTTACTAAATGAGAGGCGCTACCCACACCCAGCACACCGCCCCCCAAAAAAACCTGGGTGTTCTTCTTCCTCCTCACTCCCACCCACCTCACGTCAGCTCGCTCCAGTCGTACCCCCAAATTCCTCACCTCACTCCTACAGAAAACCCCAGCTCCCCTTCTTCCTCACTACTACAGAAAAACCCCAGCTCCCCTTCTTCTTCACTCGCACTACAACTAGGCTCGTCATTCGTTACTCTGCTCAAATCCGTGAGCGCGACACGACGCCCTCGAGGAAAATGGAGTCGGCTGACCCCAGCGCCAAGAAGATGAGGCTCCCGCCAGCGGCGACGCCTGTTGAAGATCCCGCACCCGGCAGCGCGGGGAGAAACAGCGACCCCACCCCCACCGGATCCCAGGAACCCGTAGAATCTCGGGAGGACCGCACCGGCGATCTCTCGGACGCCGTCCTTGGGGAGATCATCTCGCTTCTCCCCACCAAGGATTGCTGCCGCACCCAAGTCCTCTCAATTCGGTGGCGCCCTCTATGGCGCGCCGTGCCCCTTAATCTTGACTGTCGTCAGCTATCTCTCTTCAATGATTTTGAAATCCCCAGAGCCATCATCTCCTCCCACCAGGGCTCCATTCAAAGCCTCTGCATACCATCATGCTACCTGAGCAAGCATACCATACCCTGCACGGTGGACGCCTGGCTGAAATCCCCTGAATTCACAGAACTACAGCTGCTTGAGTTCTACTATTCCCCTGGAAATCACCTACCAGATACCGAACGCCATCTACCTGTGCCCTCAGAACCGATGTCCATCTCGCGGTTTTCCTCCTCTCTCCACACCGCCACCTTTGCGCTGTGCGACCTACCAGACAATCTAATACTAAACCTTCGACTCCCATTTCTGAAGAAACTTTCACTTGTGCGGGTTCGTATATCGGAGGCCTCATTGCACAGCATCATCCACTCCAGTTGCCCTGCCCTGGAGTGCTTGGTGCTTGTTTTCACAGTTAGAATCGGTTGTCTCCAAATAAAGTCGCCTAACCTTGTAAGAATTGGAATTTGTTTTGATGGAAGGCAGCTCATCATCCAAGATGCCCCTTCACTTCAAAGGTTGATCATTGATTCTAGTTATTCACCGTTGCACATAACCGTCCTCTCTGCGCCTAAACTGGAGACCTTGGGTGTAATACATGATCTCTGTGCTCATTTCAATATGGTGTTTGGCTCCACAGTTCTTCAGGTACTTTACATTATCATCTACACTTGTAACCATAAGCTGCATTTTAAATTTCTGCGCATAAGTTATATGTCATCTTGGAGTACACATTTTGTACTAATATTATGTTCTATGCTCAATGAAGAGTTTCTCCATGGATGGCCTATCAATGGTGCTGGATTCTGTCAAGATCTTATATATCCGAATGAATAGTTTTGATCTGAAAAAGATTATTGGCTTTCTGCAATGCTTTCCATGTCTGGAGAAGTTGTATATAAAGGTGATAATTTCACGCACATTGGAAGCCCGCATATAGTGTACTAGAATTAACCGTTCAGTTGTTGCTCTTTCGACACTCTATTTTTAGACCTTAACTGTTTTCAATCTTCATGTCTATTTAGGCAACAGGACGGGTAAGAAAGTTATAACCAATCGGTGGATTCGTAAGCATCGGGATTTTCTCACTTCTGATGAGATTCGATTGAAGACAATAACGCTAGAACGATATGTAGCCAACCGTGCAAACACTAGATTTGTCACATTCTTCCTGCTGAATGCGAGGTTACTATTGTCCATCGAGCTTAAGTTTATCAGCAGCATGGTTTTGACGGATGGGTATGTGGAAGAGCAAAAAAAGGAGTTTCAGGTGGGCAAAAAAGCTTCTGAACGTGCCGGGCTTCTATTTACAACATATTGTGGTCATAATCCAGTAAATTTTACGACCCAGGATGTTCATCCTATGGACCTGACCAATCCATTTGACTGTGACTGCCAAAAACAGTGTTGGAGTTAGATGTTGTTGCCCTTTTCAACCTGGGTTTTTTTGTAAACCTGATGAACAATTAACCCTCGTGCTTTTGTACAGTTTGTAAGCTGGAGTTAGATGTTCTTGCCCTTTTCAACTCGGCTGTGACTGTCATATTTTCTTTGAAGACGGGCAAATGGCTTGCCAGTCGTTTAATTTAGAGTGAAATATTGTAACAACTAACAAATCCCAACCAGTTATTTATACTAGTTTTAGCGACGGATCAGGGTAACAACGGGGCTGTGCGGGGCTGTGGCCCGTCTAGCCAGGTTTTATTTATGTTTACCACATCATGAGCCCAGTTGTGTTTTTTCTTGCTGAAAATGGCTAGCCCGGTTCTATTTTTTTTAAGAAATACCCAAACGAGGCCTACTTGCTTTTATCAGCCCTACTGGGCTGCAAATCTTTCAAGACGAGGAGAGTTTCATTCAGTTTGCCCAGAAATGGGTTGTACATTTTTAAAACACATCAAACCGGGAATTAGTTTCAATTTTTTTATTACAAGATTTTACATTCCATTGATTTTTATGCGTGGACAATTATTTGGATTTTATATTTATATAAATTATTTTTCAAAATAGTTTGAATGTGAATCGATATTTCGGGATTAAAAACAGTTGACCGCATCGAAATATGCAAAAAATTCGTATACTTTTTAACCGTGGCCACAATATGGGGTGTAATGCTAACAAAAAGAAGATGGGCTCCAAAAAAATTCTTAATAATTAGCAAATGGGATGTACATTATTAGAAATAATGCACACGAGAGCAGTGACTGTTGGACTGTTGGAGGTCCATCCAACGGCTGTCGTGCTTCTTCAATCTCTGCTTGTCCTGCTCCAGCCGCTCAAACAAGCACCAGCGGGACTGCCTGCTCCCTCCTCCCGTGGCCGGCTATGCTGCCGCGCAGGCCTCACCGCCCCACCGTACTCCCATCGCTGGCCTAGCCATCCCTCTACTCACCCACACATGTTGTTATTCTTCGGCGACGGCAGACGAATCAGTAAACCCTCGTACAGTCGTACTCCGCTCCGCGTGGGAAACAACTGCTGAGTCTTCCCTGGCTCCGTGTCGTTCCCTTCCTAGGCCTCGCCGTCGTCCACTGCCCTGGTGCTCTCGGCGCGGCCTGGTCAACATGGTCAATGAACGACATCCATCGGAAGTGGACTGTACGTGGAGAGGCTGACAGCTAGGTCCACGGCCGCACGCAAGGAAATGCCTCCTTATTACGCGCAAAATAATGATTCCTCCACCTGACAGCTAGGACCCACGGGAAGGGCTTCTGTATTTCACGAAAAAAATGTTCCCCCCGCTGACAGGTCGGACCCACCAGCTATATCTTCGCACGCAAGGAAGTGCCTCCTTATGACGCACAAAAAAATGAATACCCCCTGCTAGCTGGGACCCATCATGATGGGTGGCTGACTTGTGGGCCTACTAAGTTGACGGGGACAGAGGGCTTTGTCAACTTAGTCAATATGAACGATTCTAGCTCCAGTGACCGTACGATGTCCATCCAACGGCCATAGTGCTTCTTCAACCTCTGGTCTTCTTGCTCCAGCCGCCCAAAGCAGCGCCGGTCGTGCCGCCTGCGCCTGCCTCCCGTGGCCGGCTGTGCTGCCGCGGAGGCCTCACCGCCCCCATACTACTCCCACCGCTGGTCAGGCCATCCCTCCACTCATCCACACCCCTTGTTATTCTACGGCGACGGCAGCCTCACACCGCAGCCGAACCAGTGAACCCTCGTACTCCTCTCCGCGTGGGCATCCACTGTCGCGTCTTCCCCGGCTCCGCGTCGTCCCCTTCCTAGGCCTCGCCATCATCTACTGCCTTGGTGCTCTCGGTGCGGCGTGGTCAATGTGGTCAACGACCGACTTCCATCGGAAGAGTACTGTACGTGGAGAGGCTGACAGCTGGGTCCACGGCCACAACCCAGTTTTTTTGTGATATGCCAAGTAAGTCGCTTTGTCAGGCCTGTTGGGCTGCAAATCTTTTAAGACGAGGAGAGCTTCATTCGGCTGGCCGAGAAAATGGCTTATCAGTAATGAGAAATGGGATGTACATTTTTAAAACACATCAAAACGGCAATTAGTTTCAAATTTCTTTTTTTTCATTTCAAGATTTTAAATTGCATCGATTTTTATGCGTGGACAATTTGTTGGATTTTATATTGATATACATTTATTTTTAAAATCAGTTTGAATGTGACTCGAAATTTCAGGATTAAAAAAAGTTCGGACCGCACCGAAATATGCAAAATTTTGTATAATTTTTTAACCGTGGCCACAATATGGGCTGTAATGCTAACAAAAAGAATATGGGCTCCCAGAAAAACCTTAAGAATTAGCAAATGGGCTGTAAATTATTAGAAATAATGGCAGATGGGTTGTATGATGTTTTCCATAGATTTGAGGCTTTCCTAAAAAAGGTTGACGCACAAGCAGTGACTGTTGGATGTCCATCCAACGGCCGTCGTGCTTCTTCAATCTCTGCTCTTCCTGCTCCAGGCGCTCAAACAAGCGCCGGTGGGACTGCCTGCTCCCTCCTCCCCGCGGCCGTCTGTGCTGCCGCGCAGGCCTCATCGCCCCACCGTACTCCCATCGCAGGCCTAGCCATCTCTCTACTCACCCACACCTGCTGTTATTCTCCGGCGACGGCAGACGAATCAGTAAACCCTCGTACAGTCGTACTCCGCTCCGCGTGGGAGACAACTGCCGAGTCTTCCCTGGCTCCGTGTCGTTCCCTTCCTAGGCCTCGCCGTCATCCACCGCCCTGGTGCTCTCGGCGCGGCCTGGTCAACATGGTCAACGACCGACATGCATCTGAAGTGGACTGTACGTGGAGGGGCTGACAGCTGGGTCCACGGCCGCACGCAAGGAAATGCCTCCTTATTATGCACAAAATAATGATTCCTCCACCTGACATCTGGGACCCACCGAAAGGGCCTCTGTATTTCGCGAAAAAAAAATTACCGCCGCTGACAGCTTGGACCCACCAGCTATATCTTCGCACGCAAGGAAGTGCCTCCTTATTACGCACAAAAAAATGAGTACTCCCCCTGCTAGCTAGGACCCAGTACAGTGGCAGGCTGACTTGTGGGCCTACCAAGTTGACGGGGACGGAGGGCTTTGTCAACTTAGTCAATATGCACGATTCTAGCTCCAGTGACCGTACGATGTCCATCCAATGGCCGTAGTGCTTCTTCAACCTCTGGTCTTCTTGCTCCAGCCGCCCAAAGCAGCCCCGGTCGTGCCTCGTGCTCCTGCCTCCCGTGGCCGGCTGCGATGCGGCGGAGGCCTCACCGCCCCCTACTACTCCCACCGCTGGCCAGGCCATCCCTCTACTCACCCACACCCCCTGTTATTCTGCGGCGACAACAGCCTCACACCGCAGCGAACCAGTGAACCCTCATACTCCTCTACGCGTTGGCATCCACTGTCGTGTCTTCCCCGGCTCCGCGTCGTCCCCTTCCTAGGCCTCGCCGTCGTCCACCGCCCTGGTGCTCTCGGCGCGGCGTGGTCAACATGGTCAAGGAACGGCTTCCATCGGACGTGGACTGTACGTGGAGAGGCTGACAGCTGGGTCCACAGCCGCAGCAAGGAAGTGCCTCCTTATTACGCGCAAAATAATTATTCCTCCACCTGACAGCGGGGACCCACTGGACGGGCCACCATATTTCATGAAAAAAACATTTCCCCTGACTGCTGGGACCCACCAGCTACATCTTCGCATGCAAGGAAGTGCGTGCGGGCAAAAAAACAATTCGCCCCCCTGACTGCTGGGACCCACGAGCTACATCTTCGTAGGCAAGGAAGTGCCTGACAGTCGGGACCCACCTGGGCGAAGTGTACGTAGCGTTGTCATTCTGGTCTCGAACGTGTACGTACATACTGGTCGATGTAGAGGCGCGCACGTGTCGTAGTAGAGGCGCGCACGTAGCATGTACACGTACGTACAGCGGCCAGTGTGCAAGAAAGAAAATACGGCCACGTACGTACATACAAGCAGGGTCTCGAACGCCTACTCGTGCATACGTACGGCCAGGGCTCGTGTACATGGCTGGGTCGGAACGGAGAAACAGCATCGTCGTCGTGTTCATGGGGAGCCAACCGGCTGGGTCGGAACGGAATGCGTCGTCATGTTCATCGGGAGGGCTTGGACGGAACAGCCGATGGAAACGAGGCCTGGCGTACCGCAGAACGGAGGAAACGGCCATGTGTTCGACCGGCCACGTTCGAAACGGGATCCTGTTCATCGGGAGGGGTCTGGCGTACCGCAAAACGGAGGAAACAGACCTCCTACAGTCGAAACGGGGGTCCTATTGATCGGGGGGGTGTGGCATACCGCAAAACGGAGGAAACGGACTTGTGTTGGAGCGCTACGGTCGAAACGGGGGTCCTGTTCATCGGGAGGGGTGTGGCATACCGCAAAACGGGACTCCACGGGATACTGTTCATCTCCACCGTCGACCCCCTCTAGCCTCCACGGGCTACTGTTCATCCACCGTCGACCTCCTCCAGCCTCCACCTGCGACTGTTCATCCACGGGCTCCTGTTCATCCAGCCTCCACCGCGCTACTCCACCAGCTACTGTTCAACCAGCCCTCTCCACGGGCTCCTGTTCAACCACCCCTCCACGGGCTACTGTTCATCCTACCCTCCACCGTCTACTGTTCATCCTGCCCTCCATGGGGTGGTCCTGTTCATCCTGCCCTCCATGGGGTCCTGTTCATCCAGCCCCAACCGGCTCGATCGATCGGGGTCCTATTCATCCAGAGGCAACGCCACGGGGTCCTGTTCATCCACCCCCACCGGGAACTGTTCATCCAAACCCCCCCAACAATGCTCACTGTTCATCCAGAGGCAGCATCGATCGGCTTCAGTTAGCAGCAGTAGCGAAGGAATCGCTCGTTCGGGTTCAGTTAACAGCCATCGATCGATCGCTCGGGTTCAGTAACACGTAGCCTGCAATGCAATCGCTCGGGTTCAGTTAGAGCCCAACGCCTCGCTCGGGTTTAGTTAGAGCCCAACGCCTCGCACACACGCGCGTACGTACGAGAGAAACGCGCATCGCTCGGCCCCCGACCACCCACCGTAACCGGGGACTCCCTGATATTTTCCGCGCCCTCGCTTCTACCACAGTTTTTTCCGTCATGGACGGCCCAAAGAATGTCATGCAGCTGCGTCTCCGGCCCGCTAGGGACGAAAAGCCCATTTTTGTCATGATTTTTTGTCATAGAAGTAGGACCCCACCACATCTATGATGATACCGGGTTTTGTCACAATTATCGTCATAGAAGTGTCATAAGTATGACAGAAAAGATTTTCGTTCGGCCCAAAATGTCACGGATGTGTCTTTTTTTTTGTAGTGCGAGGAAGGATTGGCTCGACCTCTACTTCAACCGAAAGTAGTTTAGCTTAGTTTAAATTTATGTTTTATGTTCGGTTATGCAAAACTATATATGTTTATGTTTGAATGCATGCTACTTTCGGTTGAACCTGCTTTGAACATGATCAAATTGAAGTTTACAACCTTAAGTTTAGGGGATCGACTAGAAAAGGCCAAAAATTGCTGGAGTATATATATATCCACTAAGGGTTTTAGTCCTTTAACTTTTTAAGGATCGCCTAGAGGTGTCCTTATGACTTGTTTATTTCACTTCTTCACAATGTGATGCTCTATATGTGCAACTATTTGTTGTGCAGTTCAATTTCATCAATAACAGTTTCAACAATACCACTATGAATTACGATATTTGGTTGCTGTTAAGGATATTGCAGTTAACATGCATTTTCATTTTTAAATTGTTGTTTAGCAACATGCATTGTACTGGATGACTAAATATGCAATCCCAGGCTACATAGCAACAAGGAAGAGTGTTACCTTAATGTTCTGATGATGTCTAGATATACATGTAATAAAATCTTATATAATGGGATGGATGGAAAGTTGTACTACATGATTTTTCAATTGTTGTTTAGCTTCTAATATTAACTTGGTGCTTTTAGGTACATATATCATTGCCAAAGATCCACACTTCGACCCTTTCTGCGCATGGGGCAATGAGATATTCATGAACCAGCATCAAGTGAGGAAACTGATAAAGATTGTTACTAAAATGGGTCAAAAGATGTCAATCAAACTATTTGTTTACACTTTATGCAAGACAACAGTGAACTGCAGGATGGTAAGTGAGAACCCTGTAGCCTTCTTTTTACTGCCCGTAATGAGTTGTGTTAGATGACAATATCTGAATCTTTTTTATTTTGTAGTGGATCCTGAAGCAGTTTATTCAAGATTACCTCTCAAACTACATGATTCGCGGCCGGTGATGACCCACAAGTATAGGAGATCTATCATAGTCCTTTCGATAAGTAAGAGTGCCGAACCCAACGAGGAGCAGAAGGAAATGACAAGCGGTTTTCAGTGAGGTATTTGATACGTCTCCAACGTATCTATAATTTATGAAGTATTCATGCTATCATATTATCAACCTTGGATGTTTTATATGCATTTATATGCTATTTTACATGGTTTTGGGACTAACCTATTAACATAGAGCCCAGTGCCAACTTCTGTTTTTTCCTTGTTTTGAGTTTTACAGAAAAGGAATATCAAAGGGAGTCCAATTGATGTGCCAATTTGATGATTTTTTAATAATTGCCTAGGACAATTCCGCACACCAATCCACCATTATTCCACACTCGCTATATATAATATTTAATAATATATTCTAATTTTATGATAACAGCACCTACTTTTATATTTTAGCTCTCCGATACCATGCAAAGTTATCCTCTTCATACCCACAACGTAGTTTTATTTCTCGTTTCTAGTTGGAAGCAAACGTTCAGTGTACGTAGAGTCGTATCAGTGGCAGATAGGACTTGAGAGAATATTGATCTTACCTTTATCTCCTTGTGGGTTCGACACTCCATACTTATCACTTCCATCTTTGGAAATTGCTACGATGATTCCCTGCACTTGGGGATTATCAAGCTCTTTTCTGGCACCGTTGCCGGGGAGCAATAGCGTGGGGTTGATATTCTCGTGTGTGCTTGTTTGTTTTCTTCACTAAGTAGATTTTGTTTTTTCCTTTTTGTTTCTGTTTAGTTGTGGGTGAAACATACAAAAAAATAAAATAATGAAAAATTACTTGCCTTTCATGCCTAAAAAGTTTTTCAAAAAGAGAAGTGATTGGAAAGTTATGCATTGAAGAAGTGAGGGTCGACCTTGAGCACTTGTGTTCATGCTCACGGAAACAATGTAGAATTTTTCATGGAAGTTTCTCTGTAAATAATTATCCCCTTGTATATCCATTGTATTATAAAAAATAATGTGCCAAGCTTTGGTTTTAGGATGATTAGATTGCTTGTTTACTATGTGCAGTACAAAAACAGAAACTTTGGCTGTAGTGCATGAATTTACATTTTTTACTGGAAGCTCAAATGGGTCTGAAACTTTTTTCACATTACTTCTGTACAAATTTTTCAAATTGTCAAATTTATTTCATAATTTTTGGAGTTACAGAAGTTTACTAAAACCTCCAGATTACTACAGACTGTCCTGTTTAAGACAGATTCTGTTTTTGATGCATTGCTTGCTTGTTTTGATGAAACTATTGATTTCTATCAGTGGATTAAGCCATGGAAAAGTTATATTACAGTAGCTATAATGCAAAAACAAAATATGAATTGGTTTGCAACAGTACTTATAGTGGTGATTTTCTTTGTTATACTAACGGATCTCACAAAGTTTTTGTTAAGTTTTTGTGGATGAAGTGTGCGAAGAACGAGGAGTTACCGATGTGAGAAGAATAAAGAGAGGCAAGAGTTCAAGCTTGGGGATGCCCAAGTCACCCCAAGTAAATATTCAAAGGATACTCAAGCATCTAAGCTTGGGGATGCCCCGGTTGGCATCCCATCTTTCTTCTTCAACAAATATCGGTATACCTCGGTTTTTGTTTTTGTTCACATGATTTGCGTCCTTTTTTTCCTTTAAGAACCATGCTAGTATGAGGTGTCCCTTCATAAATTTATAGAATACTTCTTGTGCTTCACTTATATCTTTTAAGTACGATCTTATAGAATTGTTGTTTGTGCTTCACTTAAATCTTTTGAGTATGGTTTTATAGAATGCTTCGTGTGCTTCACTTATACATTTTGAGCTTGGATATTGGTTAGTCTATATTAATTGTAGAATGCTCCATGAACTTCACTTATATCTTTTGGAGTATGAATAATACTATCATCTAAAGCGGGTTTGGAAGAGTGTCAACTTTAGGAACTAGTGATCCCGCTATTCCGAATGAGAAGAATTTTGCTTATGTGGAGAGTAGAAAAATTTCTATGCTTATAGATCATGGAAAGAATGCTTTATGTGATGGTTATACTGTTGAATTCATTAATGATGCTACTGAAAATTATTATGAGGGAGGAATATATGCTTGTAGAAGTTGCAATAATATCAAGTTTCCTCTCTATGTACTTAAAGTTTGAAGTTATACTTGTTTTGCCTTCCTATGCTAGTTGATTCTTGTTCCTATAAAATTATGTGTTCACAAAATCCCTAGGCATAGGAAGTTGGTTAGAATCAATTGTGCTAGTCATATTCTTCATGATGCTCTCTTTATGTTTCAATTCTTATCTTTTATGTGAGCATCATTGAAATCAACATGCCTAGCAAAAAGGCATTAAAGAAAAGCGCTTGTTGGGAGACAAACCAATATTTATCCTTACTGTTTTTGTGTGTTCACATGATTAAGATACTGTAGTAATCATGTTTTATAGCTTTTGTTTCAATAAAGTGCCAAGTAAGACCTTTGGGAAGACTTGGGTGAAAGTTAATGTGATCTTGCTGTAAAAAACAGAAACTTTGTGCTCACGAGATTAGCTATCATTTTTTACAGAAGAGTGCTTTTGAGTTGATTATTTTTGCAGAAGATTAATAGACAAATTCCTAACGTCCACCAATTTATTTCATAATTTTTGGAGTAGCAGAAGTATGGTTACTGTTCAGATCATTACAGACTGTTCTGTTTCTCACAGATTCTGTTTTCATTGCATAGTTTGCTTGTTTTCTAGTTTCTATGGCTTATATTTCTCAATATAAATTGTAGAAATGGTAAGGTACAGTAGGCATTGTGTGAGAACAACTATGAACCTTGTCTTTGACAGTACCAAAGTGAATGGTTTACTCTTTATCATACTAACCTATCTCACGAAGTTTCGTTAAGTTTTGTGTGATTGAAGTATTCAAGCTTTGGGTGAGATATCGATATGAGGAGAATAAGGAGTGGAAAGACCCTAAGCTTGGGGATGCCCAAGGCACCCCAAGGTAATATTCAAAGAAGATTCAAGCGCCTAAGCTTGGGGATGCCCCGGAAGGCATCCCCTCTTTCGTCTTCAAAACTATCGGTATACCTTACTCGGAGCTATATTTTTATTCGTCACATGATATGTGTTTTGCTTGGAGCGTATTTTCAATTTTACTTGCTGTTTGAATAAAATCATTGGATCTGAAATATTAAATGAAAAGGAATCCTTCCATGGCTGGTTAATTATTTGACTACTCAGTGTCCTTCACTATTATCTTTTGGAGTAGTTTGTAATTTACTCACGTGCTTCACATATATCCTATGAGTAAATGGTTGAATAATTGAATATCATAAATCTGAATTTATATATGTTTCAAATGCTTATAACATGGGGAGTAATGACTTCACACATAATAAGTATAGGTAGTAAACTCATTGAAAGTTAGCAAACGTAGAATTGGTCACTTGAACAATTCATGAAAGAATATTGAAGGAAGAGAGATTTCACATATAAATATACTAACTTGGACATCTTTTGTAATTGCGAGAACTCATTAAAATATGACATGCTAAAAGGTTGATGTCGGACAAGGAAGACAACATAATGGGTTATGTTTTCTTATATCCAAAATAAAGTATATTGTCTTGGATCATCCAACATGCTGAGCTTGCTTTTCCCCCTCATGCTAGGCAAATTCTTTGCACCAAGTAGAGATACTACTTGTGCTTCCAAACATTCCTTAAACTAGTTTTGCCATGAGAGTCCACCATACCTACCTATGGATTGAGTAAGATCCTTCAAGTAAGTTGTCATCGGTGCATGCAATAAAAAAATTGCCCTCTAAATATGTATGATCTATTAATGAGGAGAAAATAAGCTTTATACATCTTGTGATGTGGAAGAAATAAAAGCGACGGACTGCATAATAAAGGTCCATATCACAAGTGGCAATATAAAGTGGCATTCTTTTGCATTAAGATTTTGTGCATCCAACCATAAAAGCGCATGACAACCTCTGCTTCCCTCTGCGAGGGGCCTATCTTCTACTTTTATCTTCTACCCTTATGCAAGAGTCATGCCTTTCCTTTTTACATTTTATCCTTTGGCAAGCACATTGTGTCGGAAAGATCCTGATATATATATATATATATATATATATATATATATATATATATATATATATATATATATATATATATATATCCAATTGGGTGTAAGTTTCATGAACTATTATTGTTGACATTACCCTTGAGGTAAAAGGTTGGGAGGCGAATCTATAAGCCCCTATCTTTCTCTGTGTCCGATTAAAACTTTGAACCCATAAATATCACGTGAGTGTTAGCAATTGTGAAAGACTAAATGATAGTTGAGTATGTGGAGTTTGCTAAATCAAAGCTCTGACATAGACCCTTCCTGAAAATAAGATGAATTGCAATTGTTTGATGACTGAGAATATAGTTTGTTAGTTTCAAGAAAGTTTATGATCTATACTTTAACATGTAAATAGCTTGTTACTTGATCATGAAAAGTTTTATGAAGATGAGCTACCGTTATAATATATAATGATGCTATAAAAAGTGATTGAAACTATCATTGATGAAACTTATGCACTTGCTAGCATTCACACTTCATAAATTATTTCTTTTATCATTTACCTACTCGAGGACGAGCGGGAATTAAGCTTGGGGATGCTGATACGTCTCCAACGTATCTATAATTTATGAAGTATTCATGCTATTATATTATCAATCTTGGATGTTTTATATGCATTTATATGCTATTTTATATGGTTTTTGGGACTAACCTATTAACCTAGAGCCCAGTGCCAACTTCTGTTTTTTCCTTGTTTTTGAGTTTTACAGAAAAGGAATATCAAACGGAGTCCAATTGATGTGCCAATTTTTGACAATTTTTTATGGACCAAAAGAAGACCTCGAAGTAAAAGAGTTGGGCCAGGAGAGTCCCGGGGCGTCCACGAGGGTGGGAGGCGTGCCCACCCCCCCCCCAAGGCGCGTGGGCCTGCCTCGTGAACACCTCGGGCACTTGACGTGAGACCGACGCCAAAAATTCCTATAAATACAGAAACCTCGGAAAATTAACCTAGATCAGAAGTTCCGCCGCCGCAAGCCTCTGTAGCCATGAGAACTCAATCTAGGCCCTCCCTGGCACCCTGCCGGAGGGGGCCATCATCACCGGAGGCCATGGAGGAGGATCTCGGAGGGGCCATCATCGCCATGAAGGCGAAGGACCAGAGGGAGAACCTCTCCCCATCTAGGGGGGAGGCCATGGAGGAGGAAGAACAAGGGGGAGAACCTCTCCTCCTCTCTCTCGGTGGCGCCGGAGTGCCATCGGGAGGGGAATCATCGCCGTGGTGATCGTCTTCATCAACATCACCATCATCATCTCTTTTACGCGGTCCACTCTCCCGCACCCCGCTGTAATCCCTACTTGAACATGGTGCTTTATGCCACATATTATGATCCAATGATGTGTTGCCATCCTATGATGTTTTGAGTAGATATCCTTTGTCTTTGGGTTGATTGATGATCTAGATTGGTATGAGTTGTATGTTTTATTTTGGTGTTGTCCTATGGTGCCCTCCGTGTCGAGCAAGCGTGAGGGATTCCCGCTGTAGGGTGTTGCAATACGTTCATGATTCGCTTAAAGTGGGTTGGTGAGTGACTGAAACACAAACCCGAGTAAGGGGGTTGTTGCGTATGGGAAGAAACAGGACTTGATGCTTTAATGCTATGGTTGGGTTTTACCTTAATGATCTTTAGTAGTTGCGGATGCTTGCTAGAGTTCCAATCATAAGTGCATACGATCCAAGTAGAGAAAGTATGTTAGCTTATGCCTCTCCCTCGTATGAAATTGCAATGACGACTACCGGTCTTGTTAATAATTGCCTAGGACAATCCCGCACACCGATCCACCATTACTCCACACTCGCTATTTATAATATTTAGTAATATATTCTAACTTTATGATAACAACACCTACTTTTATATTTTATCTCTCCGATACCATGCAAAGTTATCCTCTTCATACCCGCAACGTAGTTTTATTTCTCGTTTCTAGTTGGAAGCAAACGTTCAGTGTACGTAGAGTCGTATCAGTGGCAGATAGGACTTGAGAGAATATTGATCTTACCTTTAGCTCCTTGTGGGTTCGACACTCCATACTTATCACTTCCATCTTTGTAAATTGCTACGATGATTCCCTGCACTTGGGGATTATCAGTATTCTCTGCAAGCGCTGAAATTATCGGTAACAGATAGTTTTGTGATAAGGTAATTTGCAATGGGTAACAAGTAACAAAAGTAAATAGAGTGCACCAAGGTGACCCAATCCTTTTTTTAGCAAAGGACAAGCCTGGACAAACTCTTATATGAAGGAAAACGCTCCCGAGGACACATGGGAATTATCGTCAAGCTAGTTTTCATCACGCTCATATGATTCGCATCGTTACTTTGATAATTTGATATGTGGGTGGACCGGTGCTTGGGTACTGCCCTTCCTTGGACAAGCATCCCAATTATGATTAACCTCTATTGCAAGCATCCGCAACTACAAAAGAAGTATTAAGGTAAACCTAACCATAGCATGAAACATATGGATCCAAATCAGCCCCTTACGAAGCAACGCATAAACTAGGGTTTAAGCTTCTGTCACTCTAGCAACCCATCATCTACTTATTACTTCCCAATGCCTTCCCCTAGGCCCAAATAATGGTGAAGTGTCATGTAGTCGACGTTCACATAACACCACTAGAGGAAAGACAACATACATCTCATCAAAATATCGAACGAATACCAAATTCACATGACTACTGATAGCAAGACTTCTCCCATGTCCTTAGGAACAAACGTAACTACTCACAAATCATCTTCATGTTCATAATCAGAGGGGTATTAATATGCATAAAGGATCTGAACATATGATCTTCCACCAAATAAACAAACTAGCATCAACTACAAGGAGTAATCAACACTACTAGCAACCCACAGGTACCAATCTGAGGCTTTGGGACAAAGATTGGATACAAGAGATGAACTAGGGTTTTAGAGGAGATGGTGCTGGTGAAGATGTTGATGGATATTGACCCCCTCCCGATGAGAGGATCGATGGTGATGACGATGGTGATGATTTCCCCCTCTCGGAGGGATGTTTCCCCGGCAGAACAGCTCCGCCGGAGCCCTAGATTGGTTCCGCCAAGGTTCCGCCTCGTGGTGGTGGTGTTTCGTCCCGTAAGCTTGCTTATGATTTTTTTCAGGGTGAAAGACTTCATATAGCAGAAGATGGGCACCGGAGGCCTGCCAAGGGGCCCACGAGGCAGGGGGTCGCGCCCAGGGGGTAGGGCGCGCCCCCACCCTCGTGGCCTGGGTGTGGTCCCCCTCTAGTTGATTCTTTCTCCAGTATTTTTTATATATTCCAAAACGTGCCTCTGTGAAGTTTCAGGACTTTTGGAGTTGTGTAGAATAGGTCTCTAATATTTGCTCCTTTTCCAGCCCAGAATTCCAGCTGCCGGCATTCTCCCTCTTCATGTAAACCTTGTAAAATGAGAGAGAATAGGCATAAGTATTGTGACATAATGTGTAATAACAGCCCATAATGCAATAAATATCAATATAAAAGCATGATGCAAAATGGACGTATCAACTCCCCCAAGCTTAGACCTCGCTTGTCCTCAAGCGGAAGCCGATAACGAAATATATGTCCACATGTTTAGAGATAGAGGTGTCGATAAAATAAAATACGGACATGAGGGCATCATGATCATTCTTGTAACAACAACATATACAAATATTTTCATATGATTTCTTATGCTAAAGTAACAATCTATTCACAATGTCCAGTATGAATCAGAAACTTCATTGAGAACCAACAAACTATAATCTCAGTCATTGAAGCAATTGCAATTTATCATAACATCGGAAAGAGTCAATATAAGAGCTTTTCAGCAAGTCCACATACTCAACTATCATTTAGTCTTTCACAATTGCTAACACTCACACAATACTTATGGGTATGGAGTTTTAATCGGACACAGAGAAAGATAGATGCTTATAGTGTTGCCTCCCAACCTTTTACCTCAAGGGTAATGTCAACAATAATAGTTCATGCTAACTTACATCCAATTGGATATATATATATATATATCAGGATCTTTCCAACACAATGTGCATGCCAAAGGATAAAATGTAAAAAGGAAAGGTGAAGATCACCATGACTCTTTGTATAAGGTATAAGACAAGAATAAAAGATAGGCCCTTCGCAGAGGGAAGCAGAGGTTGTCATGTGTTTTTGTGGTTGGATGCACAAGATCTTAATGCGAAAGAACGTCACTTTATATTGCCACTTGTGATATGGACCTTTATTATGCAATCTGTCACTTTTATTTCTTCCACATCACAAGATCGTATAAAGCTTGTTTTCTCCACATTAATAAATCATACATATTTAGAAAGCAATTTTTATTGCATGCAACAATCACAACTTACTTGAAGGATCTTACTCAATCCATAGGTAGATATGGTGGACTCTCGCGGCAAAACTGGGTTTAAGGATATTCGGAAGCACAAGTAGTATCTCTACTTGGTGCAAAGGATTTGGCTAGCATGAGGGGGAAAGGCAAGCTCAACATGTTGGATGATCCATGACAATATACTTTATTTCGGATATAAGAAAACATAACCCATTACGTTGTCTTCCTTGTCCAACATCAACTCTTTAGCATCTCATATTTTAATGAGTGCTCACAATCATAAAAGATGTTCAAGATAGTATATTTATATGTGAAAACCTCTCTTTCTTTGTTACTTCCTATTAATTGCAACGATGACCAAAACTATGTTTGTCAACTCTCAACAACTTTTATTCATCATACTCTTTATATGTGAAGTCATTACTCTCCATAAGATCAATATGATCTCTTTTATTTCTTTTTATTCTTTCTTTCTCTAATATTCCCTCAAGATCATAGCAAGATAACCAAGCCCTTTACTCAAAACTAATCTTTATTATATATATAGCTCACGGACTCGATTACATAGAAGGATCATAAAGCAAAACTCAAGACTTAAATCATACTAAAACTTTATTCTACTAGATCAAGATATTACCAAAAGGATCGAACTAAGAAAAATGGTAAAGATAGGAGTATGATGGTGATACGATACAGGGGCAACTCCCCCAAGCTTGGCAGTTGCCAAGGGGAGTGCCCATACCCATGTGATTATATCTCTTTCCTCAGGGGTGGTGATGATGGAGTTATTGATGATGTAAGCTTATCGTCGACCTTCCAAGGCATAGGCTCACCATCATAAAAGGATGATCGAGTCTCCGGGATCCTCAAATCTGCAGCCAAACTCATCCTCTTGAATCTATATTCATACTCACAGTTTTGGTTTTGCAGGTCATAGATCTGGGCTTGGAGGTGCTCAATTTTCTCGTGAAGCTTGAAGATGGCCTCCCCAATGTTCTTGGCATCCAGCTTGTGGTTGTTGGTGAACTCCATGATCATTATGTGATTGGCGTCGAGTCCATGTTCCACCATCTCCTGGCACTTGAAAACTTGTTGCTCCATTGCTTCGAGCCTTGTCTCCGCGCTTCCGGTCCTCCTTGGTCCCTCAACATCGCGGATGTGCAACAACCCCTCACGCATCTCAATGGTTTGAGGATGTTGCATCACTTCCGCAAGGTAAGGGTTGATGACCTTCTCGAAGAACTTGTCCTTGCGGGCACTTGGAGACGTCATGGTGATCTAGATCTGTCAGAAAAATAGCTCGAAACAAAAACAGAGGATATTTGCGTGGTAACGTGGTCAAAGCCTTCGGGAGATTATATAATGAATTTTACAGACCAAAAGAAGTATCGTGCAAGAAAACGGAGTCCGGAGAGGACACGAGGTGTCCACGAGGCAGGGGGGCGCACCCTCCACCCTCGTGGATGCCTCGTGTCCTTCCCGGACTACTTCTTATTTTCCTATTTTCTTAAATATTCCAAAACAGAGAAAAACTGCCATTAGAACTGTTTTGGAGTCGGTTTACTTACTGTACCACATACCTATTCCTTTTCGGAGTCGGAAACATTCTGGAAAAAGTGTCCCTTATGTATTCCTCCGGGGTTACGGTTTCAATAACATTAGTTTCAACATTTATAGGATTACCTGAGATATAATGTTTGATTCTTTGACCGTTCACCAGCTTCGAATTTGTGCCTTCGAAGTTGTTGATTTTTATGGCACCGGAACTATAGACCTCCTCGGTAACGTAAGGCCCTTCCCATTTAGAGAGAAGTTTTCCTGCAAAAAATCTTAAGCGAGAGTTGAATAGCAACACATAATCACCTACATTAAACTCACGCTTTTGTATCCTTTTGTCATGCCATCTTTTAACTTTTTCTTTAAACAGCTTGGCATTCTCATAGGCTTGGGTTCTCCACTCATCAAGTGAACTAATGTCAAATAGCCTCTTATCACCCGCAAGTTTGAAATCATAGTTGAGCTCTTTAATGGCCCAATATGCCTTATGTTCTAGTTCAAGAGGTAAGTGACATGCTTTTCCATAAACCATTTTATACGGAGACATACCCATAGGATTTTTATATGCAGTTCTATAGGCCCATCATGCATCATCAAGTTTCTTGGACCAATTCTTCCTAGATCTATTAACAGTCTTTTGCAAAATTAATTTGATCTCTCTATTACTCAATTCTACTTGACCACTAGACTGTGGGTGATATGGAGATGCAATTCTATGATTGACGTCATACTTAGCAAGCATCTTACGAAAAGCACCATGAATAAAATGTGAACCACCATCAGTCATTAAATATCTAGGAACTCCAAACCTCGGAAAAATACCTTCTTTAAGCATCTTAATAGAGGTGTTATGATCAACACTACTAGTTGGAATAGCTTCTACCCACTTAGTAACGTAATCAACAGCAACTAAAATATGTGTGTACCCATTAGAGGAAGGAAACGGTCCCATATAATCAAAGCCCCAAACATCAGATGGTTCAATAACAAGTGAATAGTTCATAGGCATTTCTTGACGTCTACTAATATTACCAATTCTTTGACATTCATCACAAGACAAGACAAACTTACGTGCATCTTTGAAAATAGTAGTCCAATAAAAACCAGATTGCAATACCTTATGCGCAGTTCTATCTCCAGCGTGGTGTCCTCCATAAGCTTCGGAGTGACACTTGCGTAGGATCTGTTCTTGTTCATGCTCAGGTACACAACGTCTAATAACACCATCTACTCCTTCTTTATAAAGGTGTGGGTCATCCCAGAAGTAATGACTTAAATCACAGAAAAACTTTTTCTTTTGCTGGTATGTGAAACTAGGTGGTATAAATTTAGCAACAATGTAATTGGCACAATCAGCATACCATGTGAAATAACATGCGGTGCCCCCATGTTTGGTTTTGGTAATTGATGACAATCTCTATGGACTAATGGTTGCCTTGAGTTATATTTGAAGGATTTGTCCATAGGCTTTTCTTGAAGTCCATGTGTTGGTTTCAAGGAGTTTATGTGGTGACCAAGGTGTTGTTAAGGAATTATCCAAAGATTGGTCATGTGAGAGTAGAGCTTATTGCAAGCATGTCTTGAAGAAGAAGATTGTGTGATCATTCATGTTTACCTTCAAGACATCATCCAAATGAAGAGAGTTGGAAAGAGTCAAGGTTGATCAAGACTAAGTCAAGAGTGAATCAAGTTGATCAACACACAAAGCGCACAAGATGTACCGAGAGGGATCAAGCGATCCCATGGTGTGGTAAGCATTGTCGATTACGCTTTGTGTACTAACCCATGATCTTTGTGAGAGTTCTTTGTGGGGTTAGGTTGCGGTGTGCAAGTTCAAGTGAAGCATCATGAAGAGATCAAATGCTTGAAGCTTGCCGTCCATCGTGGTGACAATGGACTAGTGAAGATGTGCGGAAGAGTGGCTCACCCATAGTGGAGTATGGGGGAGCAATCAACTAGTCTTCATCGAGCCAACACAACCAAGAAAGGTGGTCCAACTTGAGGGAGTCAAGATCGTCATCATCTAGCTCAAGTGGACCATGTGCAAGGCAAAGGTTTGCTCTTGATAGGTTTTCTATTTTACCGGTCTCATGATGGTAGTTGGGAGACCGGGTTATAGGATCGATTGCTGTACTATCAAGGGGGGCTCTCGATGAGTAGCTTGATCGTATCGTTCATAGAGAGCTCAAACCATTGCATCCTTGCATCATCTTTGTTGGTTCTTGTTTGGTTCTTCTCTTTGTGAGTTTTGGAGCTTATGGTCATCTTGATGACAAGCTCGAGTTCATCGAAAACGGAGTTCACTCGCATCTTCTATGATGTTTTCGATGTTGGAGGTTATGCCGGTTCTTCTCGGTTGGAGGTTTCACTCCTCTATTTTTTTGGCATACCTCCCCTGCCTCTTCTTACTATAACCAGTCGCTGTTTTGATGCTACTCGTCTTTCTCAATCCAACAAGCTTGAGTTTGCTCAATTCGGAGCTCATATGCAGAAGTTATGGCAGTTTTGGTTTCCTAGCGGTAGTACCGCGGCCAGAGCGGCAGTACCGCTTATCACCCCAAGCGGTAGTACCGCTGTCCAAAGCGGTAGTACCGCCTATGGCCATAAGCGGTAGTACGGCTACGGTTCCGCGCTGGTACCGCCTCGATTTTGGGTCTTGCATTTTTCGTGTCAAGTTTTGCAGTAGTTGCACGGCAGTAAGGCACGGCAGTTCCACCTATAAGCGGTAGTACCGCCCTGATGGGCGGTAGTACCGCCTATAAGCGGTAGTACCGCTCCGGTCGGGCGGTAGTACCTCTACTATTTTTTTGGTCCCGTGTTCTGCTCCTCCAGCGGTAGTACCGCTGGGGTGCGCGGTAGTACCGCTTATAAGCGGTACTACCGCCCCAAGGTTCATGTTTGGTTGCTCCTTTTCCCTGCTTCTTCCGCCAGAGCGGTAGTACCGCTCGTGGAGCGGTAGTACCGCTCGTGTGCGGGCTGAGCACACTAACGGTTGGATTTTTCCCCTTCTATAAAAGGGGGTCTTCTTCCCCATTGAACCTTATCCTTTGAGCTCGTGTTCTTCCCCCATTGTTGACCTTCTTCGAGCTTGCTAACTCTCAATCCCTCCATGGATCCTTGCTAGTTTTTGAGGGAAAAGAGAGAGGAGATCTAGATCCACATTTCCACCAATCACTTTCTCCTCTATGTGAGGGGAACCCCTTGGATCTAGATCTTGGAGTTCTTGGTGTTCTCCTTCTTGTTCTTCCTCTCATTTTCTTCCCTAGCATTAGTTGCTTCGGTGGGATTTGAGAGAGAAGGACTTGGGCACTCCGTGTGCCCTTGCCATTGCATTTGGTGCATCGATTTGAGTTCTCCACGGTGATACGTGGAAGTTACAAGTTGAGAAGCTTATTACTCTTGGGTGCTTGGTGCCCTTGAGCTTGTTCCCCTTGGGTGCTTGGGCACCCTAGACGGTTGGTGGTGTTCGGAGCTCAATCATTGTGGTGTAAAGCTCCGGGCAAACGTCGGGGTCTCCAATTAGGTTGTGGAGATCGCCCCGAGCAATTTGACGGGTACCGGTGACCGCCCCCAAGGGTTGCCAAAGTGTACGGGTTCGGTGACCGCCCCCAAGGGTTGCCATTTGTACGGGTTCGGTGACCGCCCTCAAGGGTCCCTTAGTGGAATCACGGCATCTTGCATTGTGCGAGGGCGTGAGGAGATTACGGTGGCCCTAGTGGCTTCTTGGGGAGCATTGTGCCTCCACACCGCTCCAAACGGAGATTAGCATCCGCAAGGGTGTGAACTTCGGGATACATCGTCGTCTCCATGTGCCTCGGTTATCTCTTAACCGAACCCTTTACTTACGCACTTTACTTTGTGATAGCCATATTGTTTCTTGTCATATATCTTGCTATCACTTAGTTGTTTATCTTGCTTAGCATAAGTTGTTGGTGCACATAGGTGAGCCTAGTTGTTGTAGGTTTTGTGCTTGTCAAATTAACCGCTAGGTTTGTTCCGCATTTGTTCAAGCCTAAACCGTAATTATTTTAAAGCGCCTATTCACCCCCCCCCCTCTAGGCGACATCCACGATCTTTCACCATGGAGCAGTACGGGAAGCATTTATGACAGCTAATTGTTCATCAGGAAGACTATCATCAATAGGTAGTGGGTCATCAAGAACATTCTCTAACCTAGACAAGTTGTCTGCAACGGGGTTCTCAGCTCCCTTTCTATCAATAATATGCAAATCAAATTCTTGTAGCAAGAGAACCCATCTAATAAGTCTAGGTTTAGCATCTTTCTTTTCCATAAGATATTTAATAGCAGCATGATCAGTGTGAACAGTTACTTTAGAATCAACAATATAAGGTCTGAACTTATCACAAGCAAATACAACTGCTAAAAATTCTTTTTCAGTAGTAGCATAATTTCTCTGGGCACTGTCTATAGTTTTACTGGCATATTGAATAACATTTAATTTCTTATCAACTCTTTGTCCTAGAACAGCACCTACGGCATAATCACTAGCATCACACATAATTTCAAAGGGTAAATTCCAATCAGGTGGCTGAACAAAAGGTGCAGAAATCAAGGCTTTCTTAAGTATTTCAAATGTGTCTACACAATCATCATCAAAGACAAATGGAACATCTTTTTGTAAAGATTAGTCAGAGGCCTAGAAATTTAAGAGAAGTCCTTAATGAACCTCCTATAAAAACCGGCATGACTAAGGAAACTTCTTATACCTTTAATGTCCTTGGGACTCGGCATCTTTTCAATAGTATCAACTTTAGCTTTATCAACTTCAATACCTCTTTCGGAAATTTTATACGCCAAGACAATACCTTCATTAACCATAAAGTGGCACTTCTCCCAATTCAAGACAAGATTAGTTTCTTCACATCTCTGCAAAACTCGACCAAGGTTGCTCAAGCAATCATCAAAAGAAGTTCCATATACGGAGAAATCATCCATGAAAAACTCAACAATCTTTTCACAAAAATCAGAGAATATAGCCATCATGCATCTTTGAAAGGTAGCAGGTGCATTGCATAAACCAAAAGACATACGTCTATAAGCAAAGGTACCAAAAGGGAAAGTAAAAGTGGTCTTTTCTTGATCCTCTTTTGACACAGGTATTTGAGAGAAACCAGAATAACCATCTAGAAAGCAAAATGTGTATGTTTGGATAATCTTTCTAGCATTTGATCAATAAAAGGTAAAGGGTAATGATCCGTTTTGGTAGCTTTATTTAGTTTACGGAAATCAATTACCATTCTATAACCTGTAACAATTCTTTGTGGGATCAATTCATCTTTATCATTAGGAACAACAGTAATACCTCCCTTCTTAGGGACACAATGGACAAGACTTACCCACTGACTATCAGCAAGGGGATAAATTATACCTGCCTCCAGAAGCTTTAGTATTTCTTTTCTTACCACTTCTTTCATCTTAGGATTTAACCGTCGTTGGTGATCAACAACCGGTTTAGCGTCTTTCTCCAATTTTATTTTGTGTTGGAATAGAGTGGGACTAATGCCCTTAAGATCATCAAGAGTATATCTAACAGTAGCACGGTGCTTCTTCAGAGTTTTCAATAATCTCTTTTCTTCATGCTCTGAAAGGTTAGCACTAATAATAACAGGATATATCCTTTTCTCATCAAGATAAGCATATTTGAGAGTATCTGGTAATGGTTTAAGCTCAAACACGGGATCACCCTTGGGTGGAGGAGGATCCCCTAGGATTTCAATAGGCAGTTTGAGTTTCAAAATAGGTCCCTGTTTAAAGAATACTTCATCTATTTCCCTTCTTTCATGCATAAACATATCATTTTCATGGTCTAGCAAGTATTGTTCTAAAGGATCATTAGGAGGCACGGCAATTGAAGCAAGACCAATAATTTCATCTTTACTAGGAAATTCTTCATCATGAGGTTGTCTACGAAATTTAGCAAAATTAAATTCATGAGACATATCCCCTAGACCAATAGTAACAACATCCTTTTTGCAGTCTATCCTAGCATTAACAGTATTCAAGAAGGGTCTACCAAATATAATGGGACAAAAGCTATCTTGTGGGGAACCAAGAACAAGTAAATCAGCAGGATATTTAACTTTCCCACACAAGACTTCAACATCTCTAACAATCCCAACTGGTGAAATAGTATCTCTATTGGCAAGCTTAATTGTAACATCAATTTCTTCTATCTCAGCAGGTGCAATATCATGCATAATTTCTTTGTATAAGGAATGAGGTATTGCACTTGCACTAGCACCCATATCACACAAGCCATGATAACAATGATCTCCTATTTTAACAGAAATAACAGGCATGCCCTTAACAGGTCTATGTTTATTTTTAGTATCCGGTCTAGCAATTCTAGCAGCTTCATTACAGAAGTAAATAACATGCCCATCAATATTATCAGCCAAGAGATCTTTAACCATAGCAATACTAGGTTCAACTTTAATTTGCTCAGGGGGTGTAGGTGTTCTAGTTTTACTCTTACGAACCACAGTTGAAGCTTTAGCATGATCCTTTATTCTAACAGGGAAAGGTGGTTTCTCAATATAAGCAGTAGGAACAATAGGATCAACATTATAAGTGATAGTCTTTTCTTCAACTTTAATAGGTGCAACTACTTTTACTTCAATGGGAGGATTATATTTAAACCACTTCTCCTTAGGGAGATCCACCACAAAAAGAAGCTACTATCTCAGAGTCAAGTCCATATTTAGTGCTAAATTCACGGAAAACATCGGTATCCATAAAAGACTTAACACAATCAAACTTAGGTGTTATACATGACTCCTTACCTTCGTCGAGATCCCAATCTTCAGAGTTGCGTTTAATTCTTTCCAATAAATCCCATTTGAATTCAATAGTCTTCATCATAAAAGAACCAGTACAAGAAGTATCGAGCATGGAGCGATTATTGAGAGAAAGCCAAGCATAAAATTTTGAATAATAATTTCTCTTTGAGAGCTCATGATTGGGGCATGAATATAACATTGACTTAAGCCTCCCCAAGCTTGAGCGATGCTTTCTCCTTCGCGAGGCCAAAAATTCTATATATAATTACGATCACGATGAACAAGATGCATAGGATAAAACTTCTGATGAAATTCCAATTTCAATCGGTTGTAGTTCCATGATCCCATATCATCACATAGCCTAAACCATGTCAATGCCTTTCCCTTCAAAGATAAAGGGAAGACCTTCTTCTTGATAACATCCTCGGGCATACCTGCAAGCTTAAATAATCCACAAACTTCATCCACATAGATTAGGTGCAAATCGGGATGCGATGTTCCATCTCCTGTAAAAGGATTAGCTAGCAGTTTCTCTATCATACCCGAAGGAATTTCGAAGTAAACATTTTCAGTAGGTTCAGTAGGTTGAGGAGCAACTCTTTGCTCTACTGTTCGGGGTGAATATACCCCGAACAAGCCCTTCAAAGGATTATGTTCCATAGTAACAAGTGACAATAAATTTCAGCACACTATATAAATTTTTCCTTACCAAATTCCACTTACCAAAGGCGCTTCACTCCCCGGTAACGGCGCCAGAAAAGAGTCTTGATGACCCACAAGTATAGGGGATCTATCATAGTCCTTTCGATAAGTAAGAGTGTCGAACCCAACGAGGAGGAGAAGGAAATGACAAGCGGTTTTCAGTCAGGTATTCTCTGCAAGCGCTGAAATTATCGGTAACAGATAGTTTTGTGATAAGGTAATTTGCAATGGGTAACAAGTAAAAAAAGTAAATAAAGTGCAGCAAGGTGGTCCAATCCTTTTTTTAGCAAAGGACAAGCCTGGACAAACTCTTATATAAAGGAAAACGCTCCCGATGACACATGGGAATTATCGTCAAGCTAGTTTTCATCACGCTCATATGATTCACATTCGTTACTTTGATAATTTGATATGTGGGTGGACCGGTGCTTGGGCACTGCCCTTCCTTGGACAAGCATCCCACTTATGATTAACCCCTATTGCAAGCATCCGCAACTACAAAAGAAGTATTAAGGTAAACCTAACCATAGCATGAAACATATGGATCCAAATCAGCCCCTTACGAAGCAACGCATAAACTAGGGTTTAAGCTTCTGTCACTCTAGCAACCCATCATCTACTTATTACTTCCCAATGCCTTCCCCTAGGCCCAAATAATGGTGAAGTGTCATGTAGTCGACGTTCACATAACACCACTAGAGGAAAGACAACATACATCTCATCAAAATATCGAACGAATACCAAATTCACATGACTACTGATAGCAAGACTTCTCCCATGTCCTCAGGAACAAACGTAACTACTCACAAATCATATTCATGTTCATAATCAGGGGGGTATTAATATGCATAAAGGATCTGAACATATGATCTTCCACCAAATAAACCAACTAGCATCAACTACAAGGAGTAATCAACACTACTAGCAACCCATAGGTACCAATCTGAGGCTTTGGGACAAAGATTGGATACAAGAGATGAACTAGGGTTTTAGAGGAGATGGTGCTGGTGAATATGTTGATGGAGATTGACCCCCCTCCCGATGAGAGGATCGATGGTGATGATTTCCCCCTCCCGGAGGGATGTTTCCCCAGCAGAACAGCTCCGCCAGAGCCCTAGATTGGTTCCGCCAAGGTTCTGCCTCGTGGCGGCGGTGTTTCGTCCCGTAAGCTTGCTTATGATTTTTTCCAGGGTGAAAGACTTCATATAACAGAAGATGGGCACCGGAGGCCTGCCGGGGGGCCACGAGGCAGGGGCGCGCCCCCACCCTCGTGGCCAGGGTGTGGGCCCCCTCTGGTTGACTTTCTCCAGTATATTTTATATATTCCAAAACGTGCCTCCGTGAAGTTTCAGGACTTTTGGAGTTGTGTAGAATAGGTCTCTAATATTTGCTCCTTTTCTAGCCCAGAATTCCAGCTGCCGGCATTCTCCCTCTTCATGTAAACCTTGTAAAATGAGAGAGAATAGGCATAAGTATTGTGACATAATGTGTAATAACAGCCCATAATGCAATAATATTTATTTAAAAGCATGATGCAAAATGGACGTATCAGCCGGCCATCACAAGGGGTTGGACTAGAGTCCTGCATGCCTTCTGCATCCAGGAGAGCACAATAGGGCCATTCCGCTTCACCTTGTTCAGCAACTGGAATGTCTGTCGCCTCTTTCTTTACCATCTGTAATAGTACAAGTATAGAACCCTGGTACATCATTCTTTATCTGTATGCATCAAGGCTCCCTATCCCCGACGGTTTCTGGGTTGTGTGGGAAGGACCCCCCTATCGCCCACACTCACTTGGCGACGGTTCCAAATGTCGTCGCGGAAAGGGGTAAAAAACCATTTGTTTAGGTCCGACGCGTGAGGGAGTTCTGGACTAAGGGGTCCTCGGGCATCCGGCCTGTTATCCATGGGCCGGACTGATGGGCTGTGAAGATACGAAGCCCGAAGACAATACCCGTGTCTGGATTGGTCTCTACTTCGCGTGGAAGGCAAGCTAGGCGACCTATTATGAAGATTCCCTCCTATGTAACCGACCTCATGTAACCCTAGATCTCTCCGGTGTCTATATAAACTGGAGAGCATAGTCCGGATAGGACAGATTCATTACCATATACTCATAGGCTAGACTTCTAGGGTTTAGCCATTACGATCTCGTGGTAGATCAACTCTTGTAACACTCATATTCATCAAGATCAATCAAGCAGGAAGTAGGGTATTACCTCCATAGAGAGGGCCCGAACCTGGGTAAACATTGTGTCCCCCGTCTCCTGTTACCATCGATCCTAGACGCACAGTTCGGGACCCCCTACCCGAGATCCGCCGATTTTGACAGCGACATTGGTGCTTTCATTGAGAGTTCCACTATGCCGTCGACAAAGGACTCGATGGCCCCTTCGATCGTCAGTAATGACGTGGTCCAGGGAGAAACCTTCTTCCCCGGACAGATCTTCGTATTCGGCGGCTTCGCACTGCGGGCCAACTCGCTCGGCCATCTGGAGGAGATCGATAGTTACGCCCCTGGCCACCAGGTCAGGTTCGGAAGCTTAAACTACGTCGCAGATATCCATGGAGATTTGATACCGCGGCGATCGCTCCCCCTTTCTCCGATGAACATGACCTAAATCTGTCATCGGAGCACACCCAGGAGATGGATCCTGTTGCTGCAACGGCCTTAGTACCAAAGCAGATCGCGCCCTCCGAGGCCATAAAGTCTGCGGCGTTGGAGCCACACACGGACTCGACATCCTGCAATGCTTGCGTCAACGGAACCCCGGACTCGTTTCCGGCTGCATGTTCCGAACCGGATACACCTGCGGACACCGAGCTGGATCGGTTGTCGATTTTCGAATTTAGCGCCGCAAACGTCTTCCAGCATTCGCCTTTGGGTGACGTACTAAATTCTTTGAAGAACTTGTCCTTGGAGGAAGACTCACAGCCGAACTATGTTCGGTTCGAGCTAGAGGCGGACGACGAGGAATTTTGCTTCCCACCCGCCACCCACTTCATAGCCACCGTCGACGACTTAACCGACGTGCTTGACTATGGCTCTGAAGACATCACCGGTATGGACGACGATGCCAACAATGAGCAAGGCCAAGACCCGCCATTCACTGGACATTGGACGGCCACCTCTTCGTACGACGTATACATGGTTGATACACCCAAGGGATCTGGCAACGACAAAGAAGAGCCAGATAAGAATAAAACTTCTGAGACGCAGTCCAAGCGACGGCGCCCCAAACGCCGTTCTAAGCCTCGCCGCTCAAAGGATAGCAATACTGGTACCGGAGAAAATAGCACTCCGGGCGACGCCGAAAACAATGAAGACCCTGTCGGAGCTGCATCCGAACAGGAGGAACATGACGACAGGCAAGACAACCCTGACGAGCAGGCCATAGAAGATGACTCGGGGGACGATAGTTACCGTCCACCCTCCAAAGAGGAGACAAGCCTCAGCAACGAAGATTTCATCGTGCCTAAGGACCCTCTGGAGCAGGAGCGCTTTAAGCTTCAACTCATAGCCACTGCAAGGAGCCTAAAAAAGAAGCAGCAGCAGCTTCAAGCTGAACAAGATCTACTCGTGGACAGATGGACTGACATCCTAACAGCGGAAGATTACGGCCTCAAGCGCCCAACCAAGAGCTACCCAAAATGCAGACTGCTACCTCAATTCGATGAGGAGGCACCAGAGCACACATCTCCCTCGCGTAATGCGGAACGACCACCACGTGGTCGAGGCAGGGCGGCCGACCGGCCACCATGCGGTCGGGATAAAGCGGCAACTCAGGCCGAACAATAGCCTGCCCAACCGCCCCGCAAAAGTAAAGACGGAAGAATTCGGGGCCACACGTATGACCTCCGGCAGACCCTGGACAGTAGAGCAGGACATACAAGATCGATCTACGGATCATGAGAACGTGCCCCGGGGCACGAAGACGGCTACCTATTCGGACGTGACAAACCTAACCACGCCCGGTCCGAATGCCGCAGACGGACTCCATCAGAGCTACGCCGCGACACGGCACGGTACAGAGGTGCCGCACACCCTCTTTGCTTCACAGACGAGGTACTGGATCACGAATTCCCCGAGGGATTCAAGCCCGTCAATATCGAATCATATGACGGCACAACCGATCCCGCAGTGTGGATCGAGGATTTCATCCTCCACATCCACATGGCTCGAGGAGATGATCTCCACGCCATTAAATACCTCCCACTCAAGCTCAAAGGGCCAGCTCGACACTGGCTTAACAGCCTGCCTGAAAATTCTATCGGCAGCTGGGAGGACTTGGAAGAAGCTTTCCTAGACAACTTCCAAGGAACTTATGTCCGGCCACCAGACGCCGATGACTTAAGCCACATAGTTCAACAACCTGGAGAATCAGCCAGAAAATTCTGGACTAGGTTCCTAACCAAAAAGAACCAGATCGTTGACTGTTCGAATGCCGAGGCCTTAGCAGCCTTCAAACACAGCATCCGTGATGAATGGCTAGCACGCCACCTCGGCCAAGAAAAGCCGAAGTCCATGGCAGCCCTCATGGCACTCATGACCCGCTTTTGCGCGGGAGAGGACAGTTGGCTGGCTCGCAGTACAAACACGGCCAACGAAACAAGCCCCTCCGAGGTAAAAAACAGCGCCGGCAAGTTATGGCGCAACAGAAACAAACGCTGAAGCAATGGCGATAACACCAATGACACAATAGTTCATGTCGGATTCAGTGCTTCCAAGTCCGGCCAATGAAAGAAGCCCTATAAAAGGAGCAGTGGAAAACCATCCAGCTTGGACCACATACTCGATCGTCCTTGCCAAATACATGGCACCCCAGACAAACCGGCCAACCATACTAACAAAGATTGCCGGGTATTTAAACAAGCTAGCAAGGTAAATAGCAGAAACAAAGAAGGGGAATCGCAGAGCGAGGACGATGACGAAGAGCCCCGGCAGCCGAACACCGGGGGGCAAAAGACATTCCCCCCTGAAGTCAAAATGGTGAACATGATATACGCTACACATATCCCCAAAAAGGAGCGCAAACACGCACTCAGGGACGTCTACGCGGTAGAGCCCGTCGCCCTGAAGTTTAATCCATGGTCATCATTCCCGATCACCTTCGACCGTCGAGACCATCCGACTAGCATCCGGCATGGCGGTTCAGCCGCACTGGTCCTTGTCCCAATCATCAATGGATTTCGCCTGACTCGAGTCCTAATGGACGATGGTAGGAGCCTCAACCTGCTCTATCAGGATACAGTACGTAAAATGAGCATTGACCCCTCACGAGTCAAGCTCACGAAGACTACCTTTAAAGGAGTCATACCAGGCGTAGAGGCCCGTTGTACAGGCTCAATAACGCTGGAGGTAGTGTTCGGTTCCCCGGATAACTTCCGAAGCGAAGAACTAATCTTTGATATCGTCCCATTTCGCAGTGGCTATCACGCACAGCTCGGACGAACCGCATTCGCTAGATTCAACACGGTGCCGCACTATGCTTACCTCAAACTCAAGATGCCCAGTTGAAAGTGCATTATATCGACTAGAGGGGGGTGAATAGGCGATTTTTATGAATTCTTCACTGAGGAATTTGCCAGTGAGGAAATTCCTTAGCGAAGAACTACTTACAGCGGAATAAGTACTCAAGAGTAAGCATAGCAGAACATAGGCATGGTCATCATGATGAAATGAAGACAAACACAGAGTACAGAAAGCGTAAACACAGGATAGCACAGGATGAAGACAAACAGACTGAAGAAATTGAACTGAGGAAATTGAGAAAGTCTTCAGTCAAAGTCTTGAAACACAGATATGAACAAGCACACAACACAGTAATGAGGAAATGAAAGGGTTGAGGAAATAGAACCAATAAGCTTGGTGAAGACAATGATTTGGTAGACCAGTTCCAACTGCTGTCTCAGTTGTACATCTGGTTGGAGCGGCTAGGTATTTAAACCTGAGGACACACAGTCCCGGACACACAGTCCTCACTGTATTCTCCTTGAGCTAAGGTCACACAGACCTCGCCCAATCACTCGTGGTAAGTCTTCAGGTGACTTCCGAACCTTCACAAACTCGGTCACTCGGCGATCCACAATTTCCTCTTGGATGCTCTAGACCATGACGCCTAACCGTCTGGAAGAAGCACAGTCTTCAAAGGTAACAAGCGTCGGATCCACGCAGGATCAATCTCTTCAGTGATGCTCAATCACTTTGGGTTTGTAGGTGTTTGGGTTTGGGTTTTCCTCACTTGATGATTTTCGCTCAAAGTCCTCGGAGGATGGGATGCTCTCAAATGACAAGTGTCAGTTTCTCTCAGAGCAGCCAACCAGCTAGTGGTTGTAGGGGGCGGCTATTTATAGCCTAGGGAGCAGCCCGACATGATAAGACATAAATGCCCTTCAATGATATGACCGTTAGGTGGATAAGATATTTTGGGACAGCTGGCGCGTAGCACAGCAACGGTCGGAAATTTGAGTATCAAATTCCTCAGGGCTATCTTGTTCCTCACTGTGTAGGCAATTCGCACTGGCGAATTCCTAACTCCTCAGTCAGAACAAATTCCTCAGCGACCAGAAGAACTTCGTCTCTGTCACTGAAGAATATGACTGAACTGTATGAGATTTCCAATGGCTTCACTCGAAGGGATTGGTAGGTGTAGGATTTTGAGTTGAGCATCACATGGAAATTTTTCCTTAGTATTTCCTCGACCCCCTTTAACAGTACGGTGTTTCCTATGACTCAAGAAAGAGAAAATGAAACTACGAAAACAAAGGTCTTCTCGCTTCATGTTACTCAAATGAATACCAAGTCTTCAAGGTCACACCAATTTCTTCACTTTCAAAGTCTTCAGAAAGTCTTCAGAAATCCAAAGTCTTCAGTCAAAGAACTTCATTTTTAGGGGTCGAATTTCTCTGTAAATATCAAACTCCTCATAGACTTATAGACATGTGTACACTCATAAACACATTAGTCCCTTATCCTATAAGTCTTCAATACACCAAAATCACTAAGGGGCACTAGATGCACTTACAATCTCCCCCTTTTTGGTGATTGATGACAATATAGGTTAAGTTTTCAACGGGGATAAACATATGAAGTGTAAATACTAATATTGAGGAATTTGATTGTAAGATATAGAAGAACTCTCCCTGAATATGTGCATAGTGAGGAATTTGCTTTTGAAGCAATGCACACTTGAAGAGTAAAATCATGGAGATCTCCCCCTATATCTTGTAATTCATACACGCATTCGACATAATATATGAAGAATTTGAAATGCATGATGAAATATGGTGACTGATGTAATTCAGCATGCGTGCAATAACATTAACAAGGAATAAGCATGCAGAAGAAACAGCAAAAGTATCAGGCCACCATAGAGTTTAAGTTTACAACTCGATCCAACAAAGTCATCAGAAGAACGAGAGTTGTAACTTAGAAAAGAAACGCAAAAGAAACGCCCATATAGATAGACCCACTTGAAGACTAACTCAAATTTCTCCCCCTTTGTCATCGAGGACCAAAAGGTTCGAAAATGAGGACTAACGCCCCTAAAGAATATCAAGTTGATGAAGGAGCGCCAGCGTTGTTGGGGTCGTTTGTTGATGTAAGACCTGCCGCAGTAGCGTCCAAGTCTTCATGCTCGTCGGTGTCACGTGATGAAGAATAGGAGCTGGCCACCAAGGACGGAACCTTGACCTTCTTGTATTTCTTCGGTGGAGGTGCGGACCAGTCAAAGTCCTCCTAGAGACCCATTTTCTTCAGATCTTCTGCGCTATAAATGTGCGACAGAACAGCCCAGGTGCGGTTGAGGGTTTCATGAAGGTAGTAATGGTTTTTCTTCACTGCATTGTGGGTAGGAGTCATGTCGTGAAGAATTGAACCAAACTGATGCTTGACCCATTTGTGATTGCGATCAACCTTCTGGTGAAGACTGAGGAGAAGCTCACGGTCAGTCATCACCCTGGGAGCTGTGCCTTGAGGATTTGGCTTGGTTGCGTTGGCGGCAGAGTCATGGGTGGCAGAGTCATCATTGGTGGAGTAGGATGCAGCCTTGCGAAATTGAACATCCAATGGACGAATGCCTTCATCAATAACCGCAGTAGCCTTGCCCTTTTCATCAGCTGAGGAAAATGTCCGTTTGAGGACTTCAATCGGGGGCAAGTAGCTGCAATGGTTCAGTGTATCAGCTTTGTAGTTGAGTGAAGACCTTGTTCTGATGAATCTCATAATTCACGGAGCATAAGGCTTCAACTCAAAAGGTGACATTGCGACATTGGCCAGAGTCCTCATGAAGAAATCATGGAAGTTGACGGGAACGCCATGAATGATATTGAAAAGCAGATTCTTCATGATGTCAACGACTTCTTCTTCATTCGAGTCGTGGCCCTTGATAGGACTCAATGTCTTCGTCAGAATGCGATAGACAGTCCGAGGCACATATAACAATTCCTTCACAAGGAATTTAGTTCTTGGGGCCTGACCTGACTTCAATGGCTTCATCAGCACTTGCATATAGTGATCTGTAAGCTCAGGTTCATTGTAGATGCAACAAGCAGCTTCAAGGGGAGGAATGAGAGGCAAATCACGAAGCAATTCAGTAGCTGGTGCCTTGTAGTGAGTATTTTCAGACATCCAGTCCAGCACCCATGAATTCGCATCTTCAGAGTCTCCGGTGATGTGCAGAGTTGCATAAAATTGAAGAATGAGCTCTTCATTCCAATTACATATATCAGTGCAGAAATTTAACAGTCCAGCATCGTAAAGAACACTGAGGACTGGCATGAAGCACGACAGAGATTCCATATCCACATGAGGAATGTGCTCATGATCGAAGACTTTGTCTTTGTTGAACAGCACCGAGGAATAAAAATTTGCCTGGCTGGCAGTTCAGAAATGCCTCTTCCTAATGCGAGCAGAGTCATAGGGGTTGTAATCAGTGAAGAATACGTGCTCGCCGAAGAAATCATTAGCCTTGAATTTTTGCTTCCTTGAGAATGGATCCTTTGGCTTGGGCAGAGGAGTGTCAGTCAGTTGCATTACAACCTCAGGAATCGCAATCTCAGGTTCTTCAGGCTGAGGAATTTCTGGTTCCTCTTCAGTGGCAGCCTGGGTCTTCAATTCTTCATTTTCATTTTCTTCAGCATTAGTGGCTGGAATTCCTTCATGAGCTTCATCTGATCCCATTTGAACTGTAGTTGCTGGGGACTGAGGAATTTGTTGCAATGGTGTGAAGAGTGGAGAGTTGGGGTGCTGACTTTCCCAAAAGTCATCATTCATCACTGGTGTGGTACAGCCAATGTCCACATCTTCATCTTCTATTTCTTCAACGCCGGCCTCTTCAGCAGTAAACTGAGGCATAGGCGAGTTAACTGTGGGGGTTGAAGGGATTTTATCCACTTCAATTTCTTCATCCATCTG
Organism: Aegilops tauschii subsp. strangulata; assembly: GCF_002575655.3. Classification (NCBI taxonomy): domain Eukaryota; kingdom Viridiplantae; phylum Streptophyta; class Magnoliopsida; order Poales; family Poaceae; genus Aegilops; species Aegilops tauschii. The sequence continues at coordinate 315,265,688 of NC_053037.3, read as the reverse complement.
CTCTGACGAAGCAGCAGAAGGATTTTCTTCATCAGATTCGCTAGGGATCACATATTCTTCATCAAAAGGGATGATTTCCTTTGATGGCACGGAGGAGACAGGAACAACATCAATTGGATTAGCAAATGAGCTTGTCAATTTCTTCATCTTCTTCGGTGCTGAAGAATCTGAAGGAGCTGATGCTTTCCTTTTCTTCACTGCTGCATGCTCTGCAGCCTTGGTCTTCTTCACATCTGATGCAGATGGAAGAATTGGAGTTGGGGTAGGTGCAGGAGGAGCAGAGGAATGTGGTTGATTTTCTTCAGGCACAACTGATGTAGTTGCCTTGGCCTCTTCATTTTCTTCAGGCGCACCACTAGTGGATGCCCTGGCAATTTCATCAGCGGCTGGAATGCAGTCATCAGCCCTGGAACTCACATTTTCTTCAGCAGCCTGAATGTCATCAGCGGTGCTGGCATGTTCTTCAGTTGGCTTAGCAGATGCTTCAGTCTGAGGAATTTCTTGTTGCGATGGGGCTGCAACATTGGAGGTGAACTTCTCAGTCAGTTTAACAAACCTGACCTTGGCTCCTTTCCAATCAGCATAGTAAGCATTGAAATCATCGCTGAGGACTTTGATTTCAGACTGGGTCTTCACAAGTTCATCAGTTGTCATAGAGACAACGTTGTTCTTCAGGAATTTCTCCTTCCTGTACTGCGCTTTCTTGAGCTGCCTTGCCTTCTCAAATTTCCATTTTTCTTCTTGGATGAAGGCAGTCAGCATATGACTTTGGCCAGGAGTCAACTTGAAGTCAGGCATAGGAGTGTTTGGGTCCTTGTGCCAGAGATCAATGTAATCGAGGATCAACTTTGGATCCAAAAGCAGAGGCACATTTGTGCCCTTGGCTCTAGCGGCCCTGACTTGCCTATCTCTGATGATTTCAGCAAGTTTTTCATCATCAGCTTCGTCTTCTTCAGACGGCACTTGGAAGGCAACCTGCTTCTTGTGAGGACTTGGGCGAGAGCCTCGTCCAACAGTGGTCTTTGTCTTCAGCAGAGAGGGTCCTGTTGAAGAATTTGGTGCAGCTGAGGAACTAGCTGAAGCTCCTGAGGTAATAGAGATGCCTGTAGTCCTTTGGCATGTGGCAAGATGCACAGGTGCTGAGGATTTGGTCAGAGCAGTTGAGGACTTTGGAGGAGCAGGAGCAGCGTGAGGAATTGGCCGTGAGGGCATTGAAGATGAAGCACTTGGCTTACGCGCAGGCTTCTTTGCCATGGGTTTCTTCGGCTTGACAGAGACCCCAGCGGCAGCAGCAGCAGCAGAGTCTTCATTGAATTTCCTCACTGCTTCTCTAGCTTGTTTAGCCAGCTTGGCCTTGCGCTTGGCCCATTCATCAGGATAATCTTCACCACGCTTGAGGCTGGTGAGATCAGCTTCTTGGCCAGGTGCCAACGGAGGTCTTGAGCATGGAGGATTGAGTGCGAATTTCTTCATGTATTTGGGAGTCACATACCTGTACTCCCTCCACTCTCTTGCCCATCTCCTCTCTATCTTCTGAATGCGCACCTTGCGCTGATTTTTATCTTCCCTAGGGGGTGTGCAGTACCCAGCATAGATGTCCTCAGGGATTTCAAATGCAGTGTTGATCTCAGGCCTCTTTCCTCTTTTCTGTGGCTTCTTTCCATCAGCCATTTTCTTCAGATGAGGAATTTGAACAATTGAATTCTCTGAAGAAGTATGCAACCTTTCTTCGAGGAACGCTGCAAATGAGTTAAGTTGATGAGAACCTAGTGATTCAGCTGCGGACATGAGTACCTATGAACAGAGTATAGTTGCGAGGAATTTGAAGAGGTCATATGCGTTCTCAGAAGATTTTTCAAAAAGAACAAGTTTGAGGAATTTGACCAGATGAGTCTTGAAGAATTTCACTAAGGGTTCTTTGTCTTAGGTTCCAGAGTTGTATAGATCGAAGATCCACACAATTGAGGAATCTTGAAGAAAAATTATTGCTTAGAGAAACGAATCAAGAACAGATGACATGTGAGGTGTTTAGTGTGTGAAGAATTTGAAGAATAAACACCTTTGAAGATTTTGTAGAAATCATTTGAATCAAGGAGGGCAGTAAAAGTAACTTTTAATTACCCTGAACGAAGAACACGACGAACTGTGAGGTAGAGATGAGAAGTTCGTCTATGCAGATCTTCCACGCCCTAACTCGGCGGAGGAAGACAGCTATGGCGGCGGCAGAGTGAAGATTTCCGCGGCCGGCGCGAGTACGGCGGCAACGAGGTCGAGGCAGTGAAGCTCTTCCTCACCGGCGATGATGAAGTAGCGGTAGCGCTAGGGTTTGAGAAGCTCGAGCTGGAGAGAGGTCGAGCGGAGTAAAGGAAGTGAGGAAGGGGAGAGGGAGTATTTATAGCCACGGTGAAAAAATGTTCGCCCGAAGAAATTGGACGAACGTGCCCCTGACCCTTCTCATTCGCTTGACATGTGTCACCCACGTACTGAGAAGTGGAGATCGTGTTAGATCGTGGGTGAATAGATAAGTATTTCGTGAGATGCGGAACGGTTTGAGCGGAAACGCCAAAAATTTGGATAAGATAAGTTAGAAGTTCCGTTCGCAAATTCTTCAGCTGACAAGGACACAGTGAACATTTTGAACGAGTTTCAAATAGAACGCACATGAAGAATTTGTGAATAGATTGGGTTGAGTATAGCATAGAGGGGGAAGGGTCCGATCACATTCACTTAGTAGAAAACCCAACTTGAAGAATTAGCCATAAGTGAATGCTGTAGAGGACATATATATATATATATATATATATATATATATATATATATATATATATATATATATATATATATATATATATATAGCCAATGAAGAAAATCGACGCAGAAGGTGAAGACAATGCAAAGTTGAAGAACATGAACAACTGAGGAATTTCAAAAACCGAAAAAAACTCAAATTGAAGATTTTCAACTTTTCTGGTGGCGTGACCCACTGTATAAGAATGATGATTTCAGACACCGCGTACAATTGTCGTAGGGCTCTGAGAATCAAATTCTTCATTAATTTCTTCACACTTAGAGTGCTATTCTTCATTGATTGAAGAAAAATGTTTCTTCATGTGTTGCACATCTAAGTCATCAATTTTGCATAAGTGTTAGGATGAGTGTCCTTTTCAAAGAACATTCGAAGATTCTAGGATATTTAGCTCACACCGCAACTTGCTAAATCTCTTCTCATCCAAGGTCTTTGTGAAGATATCGGCTAGCTGTTCTTCAGTCTTCACATGCTCAATAGAAATGTCTCCCTTCAACACATGATCGCGATGAAAATGATGATGAATCTGAATGTGCTTTGTCTTCGAGTGCTGAACTGGGTTGTGAGCAATCTTGATGGCACTCTCATTGTCACAGAAGAGAGGCGCATTCTTCACGTAGACGCCGTAGTCCTTGAGAGTTTGCTTCATCCACAACAATTGAGCACAGCAAGAACCAGCAGCAATGTACTCAGCTTCAGCAGTAGACAGTGATACGCAGTTCTGTTTCTTCGAGGACCAACAGACCAAAGATCGTCCGAGGAAATGACATGTACCAGATGTTGACTTGCGGTCCACATGATCACCAGCATAGTCAGAGTCAGAATATCCAATGAGATCAAAAGCCGAGCCCTTGGGGTACCATAATCCAAGTGTTGGTGTGTGAGCTAGATATCGAAGAATATGCTTCACAGCCTTATGGTGTGATTCCTTCGGTGTAGCTTGAAATCGGGCACACATGCAAACACTAAGCATAATATCTGGCCTAGATGCACATAAATACAATAAAGAACCAATCATGGAGCGGTATACCTTTTGATCGAAGTCAACACCATTTTCATCAGTGCACAGATGGCCATTTGTGGGCATCGGAATTTTGACGCCTTTGCAATCTTGCATGCCGAATTTCCTCAGTACATCCTTGAGGTATTTCTCCTGAGATATGAATATGCCATTGCGCTGTTGACGAATTTGAAGACCTAAGAAGAATTTCAACTCTCCCATCATAGACATTTGATATTCTTCACTCATCATATAGGCAAATTCATCACTATAACGTTGGCCAGTACAGCCAAAGATAATATCATCAACATATATTTGGCACACAAACAATTCACCATCATAAGATTTAGTGAAAAGAGTAGGGTCGAGTGAATCGGGTTTTAAGCCTTTCTTCATTAGAAATTCCTTCAAAGTATCATACCATGCCCGAGGGGCCTGCTTGAGGCCATAGAGGGCCTTATTGAGTCTGAAGACTTTGTCAGGATGCTTTGGATCTTCGAAACCTGGGGGTTGAGCAACATATACTTCTTCCTCAAGCTTACCATTGAGGAATGCACTTTTCACATCCATTTGATATAAAGTGATATCAAGATGGTTAGCATAAGCAAGTAATATGCGAATAGCTTCAAGTCTAGCAACAGGTGCAAAAGTTTCATCGAAATCAATTCCTTCAACCTGTGTGTAGCCTTGAGCTACAAGCCGTGCCTTATTCCTCACCACAAGGCCATTTTCATCTTGCTTGTTGCAGTAGATCCACTTTGTGCCAATGATATTGTGCTTGCGAGGATCTGGATGTTTAACCAGTTCCCAGACGTTGTTGAGTTCGAATTGATGTAATTCTTCTTGCATGGCCTGAATCCACTCAGGCTCCAGAAATGCTTCATCTACCTTAGTGGGCTATGTGATAGAGACAAAAGCATAGTGCCCACAAAAGTTAGATAAATGTGAAGCTTTTGAGCGTGTGAGAGGACCTGGTGCTTCAATGTCATCGATGATCTTTTCAACTTGCACTTCTTTTGCAACGCGAGGATGAGTAGGTTGTCGTCGAGGAATTTGATCAGCATTTTCTTCAGCACCATTTTCTTCAGGTGCATTAGCTCGACGTTCTTCACGTTCTGGAATGAATTCTTCAGCAGATTCTTCGGTAGGAATGACATCCTCGGTAGCCTTGAACTTGATAGTTTCCTCAGGTGTTGGTTCATCTATCACAGAGGGTAGGTGCTCTCTTTGCGAGCCATTAGTTTCATCGAACCGCACATCTACAGTTTCAACAACCTTGTGAAGAACGTTGTTGAAGACTCTGTAGGTGTGCGAGTCCTTTCCGTAACCAAGCATAAAACCTTCATGTGCTTTCGGTGCAAATTTAGCATTGTGATGAGGATCTCTAATCCAACATTTAGCACCGAAGACTTTGAAATAACTCACATTGGGTTTCTTGTTAGTGAGCAGTTCATAGGCAGTCTCCTTGAAGAATTTGTGAAGATATACCCTGTTGATGATGTGGCACGCAGTATAAATTGCCTCAATCCAGAAGTGACGAGGTGTCTTGTATTCATCAAGCATAGTGCGAGCCATCTCAACAAGAGTTCTGTTCTTGCGCTCCACGACGCCATTCTGCTGAGGAGTATAAGGAGCAGATAACTCATGAGTAATACCAAGTTCATCAAGATACTCATCAAGACCAGAATTCTTGAACTCAGTTCCATTGTCACTTCTGATGTGCTTGATCTTCACACCAAAGTTGGTTGAAGCCCACAAGGAAAATCGTTTGAAGAGTTCCTGCACTTCATGTTTGTAAGTAACAATGTGCACCCATGTGTATCGAGAGTAATCATCAACAATAACAAAGCCATAGAAAGATGCGTCATTTGTGACTGCTGAGTAATGGTTAGGACCGAAGAGATCCATATGAAGCAATTCAAATGGTCAAGTAGTGGTCATGATAGTCTTCGCTGGATGCTTAGCCTTGGTCATCTTTCCAGCTTCACAAGCTCCACACAAGTGATCCTTGAGGAATTTGACATTCTCAATACCAATGACATGCTTCTTCTTCACAAGTGTGTGCAAATTCCTCATGCCTGCATGACCAAGTCGTCGATGCCATAGCCAGCCTTCTGAAGCTTTTGCAAGTAGGCACACGACTGGTTGCGGTCCTGTAGAGAAATCAACAATATACAAGTCTCCTCTCCTAAAGCCTTCGAAGACTTTGGAATTTTCAGCTTCCATAACCACAACACAACGATAATTGCCAAAGACAACTACCATATCAAGATCACAAAGCATTGAGACATACATGATCCTAAGGACTCGACAAGCATGACTTTGTCCATGTGTCGATCCTTTGTGATCGCAACCTTACCTAGACCCAATACCTGACTTTTGCCTTTGTCAGCGAAGATGATATGCTTCAGATGCGATGGTGATAAGGGAGCATCCATCAATAGATTCTCGTCACCAGTCATGTGATTTGTACATCCACTATCGAGGACCCACTCAGTGGCTTTGGGTTGATCATCCTACAGATGAATTAGTGCAGCTTACGAACTTCATATACTTCATCAGTGAAGAATATGACATCACAATTCATCAGACCAATTTCATCAAGCAATGCAACAGTTAAAACAATATGAGGACATGAGAAATGAAAGTTCATTTCTTCATGATTAGCCTACGTCCTTTCAGGCACTTTTCAGGTCTCCGGCAAATTCTTTAGACGTTTAAGTACGTCTGGAGACCTGACCCTGCATAAAAGATTAGTTCTTTTTCTTCACCACCCACGTCTGAAGGGGTGGCAAAGAGTTCATCACTCTGCGAGCTCCATACGAGAAAGGTGGCATAGAAGCCAATCCATTTCGTTTCACATAACAGGAGTTAGGGTAAGCATATGAATAAGTAGAGAAATTCTTTGAGGACTTATGAACATAATGATTAGAAGAATAAAGCTCATATTCATAGCCCTTAGCTCTTCCCTGCGAAACAGAGTTGTTAGCACGATGATGTTCATATGAGTACTTTGATCCTTTTGAGGAATTTGATCCACGTGAGGAATTCGATCCGTATGAGGACTTGGATCCATATGAAGAATTTGGTCCATATGAAGAATTTGATCTGGGGTTCCTATTCTTCACAGGTGGTGTCATGAGGACATTCACCTGAAGACTTTCAAGGCACCTTTTGGGAACCCAGATTTTCTTCATAGGAGAACCGTTCCTGCAGTTAGTGCCAACATATCTAGCAAATACTTGACCATTCTGATTTTTAAACAGTTTATAGTTGGAGTCAAATGACTCATCAGAAGAATGAGAAGATTCACATGTAAAGCCAGATAAATTAGATGGATCAACTGGAGGTCCCTTTGCAGCAACCCATGAGGTTTTGGGGTACTGCTCAGGCTTCCAATATGTACCATCAGCATTGAGTTTCCTCTCAAAGGCAATACCCTCTTTCCTAGGGTTCCTGTTGAGGATCTGCTTTTTAAGCACATCACAAAGAGTCTGATGCCCTTTGAGGCTTTTGTACATGCTTGTCATGTACAATTCCTTCAGCCCTGCATCGTCAGTGATACTAGCAATGTCCTCAGATGAGGAATTAGTGATAGCAGAGACAGTTGAAGAATTTGTAGCATTAGAAGCATTTGAACATTCAGGTAAAGAATTAGCAGATTCACGTTCAATGCATTTCAAACATGGAGGAACAAATTCTTCCTGAGCAGCACTGATTTGTTGAGCAAGTAATGAATCGCGCTCCTTCTGAAGATCTTCATAACTCACTCTTAGCTTCTCAAGATCTTGCTTACTTTGAAGAAATTCATAAGAAAGCTTCTCATGATCAGATAAGAGAGTGTTATGTTGATCTTCAAGGGTGTCATACTTAGTATGAAGTCTCTGAAGACTTTCAGCCAAAGCTTTTGACTGATCCATTTCTTCACCCAACATATCATCGCTCTTATTTAGCATGTATTGAACTTTTTCCAAAGCTCTTTGTTGTTTAGTGGCAAGGGAAGCAAGTTTTACATAGCTGGGTCCAAATTCATCACCAGATTCATCATCACTTGACTCGGATAGGTAGCATTCAGTTACCTCAGTACTTTTTGCCATAAGGCATGATGAAGAGGATGATGATTTTGGTTCGAATGTCATCGCTTTGAGAGATTCCTTGAAGTCCTCAAAACAAGGATCATGACGGGTTCGATGACCTTCATAGACCTCAGAGAGACGGTCCTAGATAAGCTTCGCATGATTGAGATGCATGATGTTCCTGAACTGATTTTGAGACAGACAGGAGCAGATGACGTCCTTCGCCGTGAGGTTGAGAAGAGTGTACTTGTGAATGTCATCAGCTTCCGCCATCTTGCACAGATCGGTAAGACCAATCTCAGTGACGGTCCACAGTTCGCTGTTCATCGCCATGAGGCGCTTTTTCATCATGGCCTTCCACTTGGGATACTCGTGACCGTCAAAGATGGGGCATGTCACTTTCTTCATACCTGCGGTCGACATAACTAAAACTCCAGGCGGTTAAACCAAAATCACACAGAACAAGGGAGTACCTTGCTCTGATACCAATTGAAAGTGCGTTATATCGACTAGAGGGGGGTGAATAGGCGATTTTTATGAATTCTTCACTGAGGAATTTGCCAGTGAGGAAATTCCTTAGCGAAGAACTACTTGCAGCGGAATAAGTACTCAAGAGTAAGCATAGCAGAACATAGGCATGGTCATCATGATGAAATGAAGACAAACACAGAGTACAGAAACCGTAAACACAGGATAGCACAGGATGAAGACAAACAGACCGAAGAAATTGAATTAAGGAAATTGAGAAAGTCTGCAGTCAAAGTCTTCAAACACAGATATGAACAAGCACACAACACAGTAATGAGGAAATGAAAGGGTTGAGGAAATAGAATCAATAAGCTTGGTGAAGACAATGATTTGGTAGACCAGTTCCAACTGCTGTCTCAGTTGTACATCTGGTTGGAGCGGCTAGGTATTTAAACCTGAGGACACACAGTCCCGGACACACAGTCCTCACCGTATTCTCCTTGATCTAAGGTCACACAGACCTCGCCCAATCACTCGTGGTAAGTCTTCAGGTGACTTCCGAACCTTCACAAACTTGGTCACTCGGCGATCCACAATTTCCTCTTGGATGCTCTAGACCATGACGTCTAACCGTCTGGAAGAAGCATAGTCTTCAAAGGTAACAAGCGTCGGATCCACGCAGGATCAATCTCTTCGGTGATGCTCAATCACTTTGGGTTTGTAGGTGTTTGGGTTTGGGTTTTCCTCACTTGATGATTTTCGCTCAAAGTCCTCGGAGGATGTGATGCTCTCAAATGACAAGTGTCAGTTTCTCTCAGAGCAGCCAACCAGCTAGTGGTTGTAGGGGGCGGCTATTTATAGCCTAGGGAGCAGCCCGACATGATAAGACATAAATGCCCTTCAATGATATGACCGTTAGGTGGATAAGATATTTTGGGACAGCTGGCCCGTAGCACAGCAACAGTCGGAAATTTGAGTATCAAATTCCTCAGGGCTATCATGTTCCTCACTGTGTAGGCAATTCGCACTAGCGAATTCCTAACTCCTCAGTCAGAACAAATTCCTCAGCGACCAGAAGAACTTCGTCTCTGTCACTGAAGAATATGACTGAACTATATGAGATTTCCAATGGCTTCACTCGAAGGGATTGGTAGGTGTAGGATTTTGAGTTGAGCATCACATGGAAATTTTTCCTTAGTATTTCCTCGACCCCCTTTAACAGTACGGTGTTTCGTATGACTCAAGAAAGATAAAATGAAACTACGAAAATAAAAGTCTTCACGCTTCATGTTCCTCAAATGAATACCAAGTCTTCAAGGTCACACCAATTTCTTCACTTTCAAAGTCTTCAGAAAGTCTTCAGAAATCCAAAGTCTTCAGTCGAAGAACTTCATTTTTAGGGGTCGACTTTCTCTGTAAATATCAAACTCCTCATAGACTTATAGACCTATGTACACTCATAAACACATTAGTCCCTTAACCTATAAGTCTTCAATACACCAAAATCACTAAGGAGCACTAGATGCACTTACACCGGTCCACGTGGCGTCATTACGGTAAACGGAAATACAGAGCGCTCCCTTCGTACAGAGGAGCACACCACCGCCCTAGCAGCAGAAGTACGGAGTGGCCTTCTCAAGAAGCACTATAATCCGGCTGCCGAGCCCCTGGACATCATTAAGAGGGTCCGGACTACACTGCAGCAGGACAGCTCGGCTCGTCACAAGCCAAACTAGCAATCTGGCCCCCGTCCCAGCCCTGACAAGGCAATGGTGTTAGTACCACACGCATTTAAAACTACGCACTCGAAACCCCATGGGTCTATACGGACGACCCGTTCGCAGAACACACCAAGGAGGCAACGAGCTATGGCGTACAAGGGAACCCCCAGGTGGTCTCTAATAAACGATTAGTATACTTGTTTTACATACCCGCATGCAGCTCGCCCTTGGTTACGGCGTGTTAAATAGCCTTACTTGCTTATCGCATTACTAGTACAAAGTACGCCTCGACGTACTGACTACATCACAACGGTGAATAAATGGTGGCGTCAGCTCATTACTTAATCTTTTCCGTTTCCTCACCTCAGTATCTATTACTCATCGCACACGTACATCATGGTACGTGCTAATATGCCAGGGGCTTCATTATACCCCACATCACGGCAATAAAAGTCCGAACACTTTTTCAGTATAGTTCGGCACCCCGAACTTATAGCATTATATGCATCGGCTCCGAATCATGTCTTTGGTCAATAGTTGGGTTGCCCGGCTCCTGTGCTTACTACCTTACGTTCCACTATATCGGCTAGGGTAGTAAAGGGAGAACTACTACGATTGTGTCCCGGTTCTTCCGGACGAGCACCTCAGTAGAGAAAGCCAAAAACTGACTGTCATGATGCGGCGAGAGCCGGTCAGCTGTTCGTGAGGTTCCAAATCGTTGGAGATTTTTTCCGCTTCTTGGGAAGAATCGGTTCTTCCGATTTGGCGTGTATAGCGCCCCTAATTCGGCCTTCCGAACACCAGGGGCTTCGCCAAACTTTATTAATTGTCAAACTCCTATGGCTAAGTGGGGGCGGTAAAGGCCGCATAATCCGAGTGCCTTGTTCGTTGCGCTAAACACCTCCTTTAAGGACCAGAATGTGGAGTAAAGAGTGTTTAGATTTATCCCGAACACCCCCGTACTATCTACGTGGGGGCAGAAGCCGACGACTGGTCATCCCCCAGATTAATAAACGGTCGCACAGGAGGTAAAATTTAAAATCATAAACATTATACTACATAACATCTTTGTTCCATATTACAGGGCAAGACAATACACATGTTCTTATGGGAATATAATATCCTTTGAACATTGCTCCGCCGCAAGGCGGGACCCCTCCAGGACGCCATCAAAATAGTGCTCGGGTCGACGATGCTCCTTGCCCTCCGGCGGTCCTTCGGTCATTAGCTTCTTGGCATCCAGTTTCGCCCAATGCGTCTTGACGCGGGCAAAAGCCATACGCGCACCTTCAATGCAGATCGACCGCTTCACGGCTTCGAGCCATGGACAGGCACTCACAAGCCGCTGCACAAGTCTGAAATAGCTGCCAGGTGTAGGATCGGCAGGACACAGCCGGACTATCAGGTCCTTCATGGCCAGCGCTGCCAACCTGTGCAGCTCGACCAACTGCTTCAGCTGGTCGCTGAAGGGCACCGGATGTTCGGATCCCAGATATTGGGACCAGAACAGCTTTTCCGTAGACATCCCTTCTTCGGCTCTATAATGCTCGGCCGCGTCCGACACACCGAGCGGCAGACCTGCAAATGCCCCTGGAAAAACAAAATTCAGGACAAGTACAAGGGACGTTTTCTCTACATGCTTGCTCGGCATGGTGAAAGACTCACCCGCCGCAATTTTCTGGGCCACTTGAATCTCCTGGAGAGCGCTCTGGGCTTCGGCTCATGCATCCTGCATGCTTTGGCGAGCCTTCGCCAATTCGGACTCCTGCGCCTTAAAATCGCGCTCCGAGGACTCAAATTTCTCTATCACGCCCTGGAGCTGTTGCTACGCCTCGCCAACCTGGGCCTCGTGCTTCTTGCGCAAAGTGCGTTCCTTGGCCGCTTTGTCCTCGGCCTCGGCTAGCGCCTTCTTAAGGGTTGCCACCTCGGTTGTGGCCCCTAATAAAGTTTATGACACTTTCAGTCTGGTCAGACTATTCATTTTTTTTGAAATATACCCACGGGTTACTGCATACCTTTGCTATCCTCCAACTGCTTCTTCACGCGGCCGAGCTCCTCCTCGGCCCGCTCCAATTTCTGCTTCAGTCCGGAGACCTCCGCAGCATGAGCAGTGGTAGCCTGCAGCGATACCTGCTTATTCACATAGACAACTCAAGTTAGACTCCTGCGATTTTTTGATCCTCTGTTAGGCTTTTCTTCCCGAACACCAAACAGAGTATCAGGGGCTACTGTCTATACTGTGATATTTTTCCTATAATCACATTACTTACCTCAAACCCTGTTAGAAGGCTAGTGCAGGCTTCGGTCAGTCCGCTTTTAGCGAACTGAACCTTCTCTATTACCGTGTCCATAAGGACACGATGTTCATCCACGATAGAGGCGCCTCGCAGCGCCTCCAGCAGATTATCCGGTGCCTCTGGTTGGACAGAGGTCACCGGTGGGACAGGCACGCTCCCTCCTTGGGGGGAATGCCGTTCACTGGACCCCGGAGCCGTATAGATTTCCGGGATGGTATCCGGCTGAGGTCTGAAGGGAACTCGGACCCCGTCACCAGTCTCCATGGGGGCTTTTTCCCCCGTGTGTCCGGCGTCCGAGGAGTCATCCTGGGGCGTCACCCCGATGATCTCCGGAACCTTCCCCCCGCCTGGGAAGGCCTTTTTGGACACCACCTCGTCATCACCCCTGAGTGAGACGGAATGAGCAGGTGGCGGAGATATGCTAGCCATCTCCTCTGTGTCCAGCGAATCCTCTGTCGAGGATCGCGGGGAGTCACCGCGCGCCGGACTGCAATGACAAAAGTTTACGATATGTCAATATTACAAACCAGGAAGGCCAAACTTTTGCGAATTCTGGTACTTACGAAGCAGCCCGAGGCTTGGTCCGGCGAGGTCGTTCCGGACTGCTGTCGACGTCCCACGCGGAGTTATCCGCGAGGGAGCCTTTAACACTTTTAGGCGCTTCCGCCTTCGGTCTTGTGGGGGCCGCTCTCTTCTTCCTCCCCGCTTCAGGTGGGGAGTCATTTTCTTCTTCCTCTTCATCGCTGTCGTCAGCGGACGAAGAGGGAGTCTCGCTTTTGGACGTCTCGTCCGGAGTGCTTCTCCGGCAAAGGCCCTTCTTGGCCCCTTGGGCCGCCTTTTTAGCCGTCTTCTCCGGCACCTCGTAGGGTGCAGGGAACAACATCTTCTCCAATAATGGAAATTCTTGGTCCTCGGCCAGCTGATCTCCTCGGCCAGCTTAATCCAGGCCTGAAAATAGGGGGAGGAAGCTTAAATTTCCTCTCAAAATATGCTGGTAAGGGATGCTCCTTGAAAACATTAGAGGAACTGACCGGGTTGGGCTGGCGCTTTAAACTAAGCCCGCAGTTTTCAGTCGTAGGCGGTGGCGTCTCGCCGGCCTTGAAGAGCACCTTCTAGATTTCTTCGTGCGTCGTGCCGAAGAGCCCCAGTAGCGTCTGGTGCTTGGCCGGCTCGAACTCCCACAAATTACAAGATCGGCGTTGGCACGGAAGGACCCGACGAACAAGCATGACCTGGACCACGTTGACGAGCTTGATTTTCCTTTCTATCATGTTCTGGATGCACGTCTGGAGCCCAGTCAGCTCGTCCGAGGGACCCTAGGTTAGGCCCCTCTCTTGCCAGGAGGTGAGCCGCATCGGGATTCCGGATCGGAATTCGGGGGCCGCCAACCAGTTAGCATCGCGCGGCTCGGTGATGTAGAACCACCCCGATTGCCACCCCTTCACCGTCTCCGCAAACGAACCTTCGGGCCAGGTGACGTTGGGCATCTTGCCCACCATAGCGCCTCTGCATTCTGCTTGCTGGCCGCGCACAACTTTCGGCCTCACATTGAAGGTCTTCAGCCACAGGCCAAAGTGAGGCGGGATGCGGAGAAAAGCCTCACAGACGACGATAAACGCCGAAATGTTGAGGATGAAGTTGGGGGTTAGGTCATGAAAATCCAGCCCGTAGTAAAACATCAACCCGCGGACGAATGGGTGAAGAGGGAACCCAAGCCCGCGAACGAAATGTGTAAGGAACACAACCCTCTCGTGGGGCTCGGGAGTGGGGATGATTTGTCCCTTGGCCGGGAGTCGATGTGCGATCTCTTTGGCCAGATATCCGGCCTCCCGGAGCTCCTTGATGTCCTTCTTGACGGAAGAGGCCATCCACTTACCTCCAGCTCCCGATCCGGACATCTTTGGAGTATTTTCTCGAACAAGAGAGAAGCTAAGGCTCGGGCGCTGGAGCTCAGGGACGGAAAGGCTGAGGAAGAGAAAGGGCGTGGGTGGGAGAAGGGAGTTCTTACCCCCTTATAGAGGCCGCGAATGTCAAACGCCTCCTACTCGCCTTAAACTCGCCTATTCCCAAGGGCCGTGTAAACGGCACGGTTGGGTTATCCATTCCCGCATTGATGAGAATCCTGCAATAGGGGGGCACGATCTCTCCTTCGACAAGACGTGCCAGTAGCAACCGCGTTTTGAAACGTGGGATGGCAGAAGAAAAACGGTTCGAAATTGTGACCGGACGGGCGTGATATCACGTTGTAGGAAGCTGTCAGCGGATGGGACTTGTGTAAGATATATATATTCTCTCTGCGGTTGTGCATGGTGTGTAACAGGTCCGGATACAATCATCACATCCGAAGACTATCTTGGAGTTCGGAAGGAGGGGAACCCGCCTTGCAATGCCGAAGACAATCTGCGCGCCGGACTCCTCGTCATTGAAGCCAGGTTCAGGGGCTACTGAGGGAGTCCTGGACTAAGGGGTCCTCGGGCGTCCGGCCTGCTATCCATGGGCCGGACTGATGGGCTGTGAAGATACGAAAGCCGAAGACAATACCCGTGTCCGGATTGGACTCTACTTGGCGTGGAAGGCAAGCTAGGCGACCTATTATGAAGATTCCCTCCTATGTAACCGACCTCATGTAACCTTAGATCTCTCTGGTGTCTATATAAACCGGAGAGCATAGTCCGGATAGGACAGATTCATTACCATATACTCATAGGCTAGACTTCTAGGGTTTAGCCATTACGATCTCGTGGTAGATCAACTCTTGTAACACTCATATTCATCAAGATCAATCAAGCAGGAAGTAGGGTATTACCTCCATAAAGAGGGCCCGAACCTGGGTAAACATTGTGTCCCCCGTCTCCTATTACCATCGATCCTAGACGCACAGTTCGGGACCCCCTACCCGAGATCCGCCGGTTTTGACACCGACAACGCGCACCAGTGATGGATCTCCACAGCTGTGTGTTGCCGCGCTCTCTCGCTCCAGCACTTCCCCACAACATTTTGAAAAACCTGCCCAGTAACACAGGAAGGAACATGCATAGCACAGGAATTCACCCAGTGAGCTGACCAGTTTGTTATCAAAACAAGCCCTGGTGCGTGGTTTCCAAATTTCAGAACATAAAGCATCAATAACCCATATTTGTAGGTTTCTTCTTTGGAATCCACCAGAGGTATTGCTTTGAGCAAGAAGGCCTTGCAACTACACCAAGTCATCTACATAGAATGCACCAAACATACTTAGTTGTAGAATAGCCAACGAAGAGATGATTTATATTCTCCCTGTTAGGAAGCAACACAAAGGGTCACCTGTTCATTTTCTTTTTAAATATTATATTTACTAGCTGTTGCATTATGCCAAATTAGCCAAAGCCAAATCTTGATTTTCAAAGGAATTTTAGCTTTCCATACGTGCTTGAAAGATCTGGAAGGACCCATATCACACAAATGGTTGTACACATATCTAACAGTAAAGCTATCTCTACTATTCCATATCCATTTAGGAACAACCTCTTCAATAGGTCTCAGTGTTACAGAACACAGGATTATCCTTAGTCTGTTAAGCCAAATCAACTCGTTAGTAGAAAGCCATCTTCTAGAATTAAAATTTCAATTCCTCTCGCCATTTCTCTTACTAATATAGCTTGATCATGGCAGACCTCATATAGTGCAGCAAATTGATCCTTTAAAGCTCCATTGCTAATCCATTTACTTTAGGAAGCAATGGGAAGGTCAAAAAGCTCAATGACATTTGAACACCTGCCTTCGTCATGGATGGCGTTGGCAGGGGGACAAGGGTATTTGAGTGGATCAGGGTGTCGGAGTCTTACGTGGCGGTGGTTTGAACACCCGCAAACCTCCCCCAGTTTGCATCCGATTTGCGGAAATTTAGACAAACATATGCATTCACGAACAAATAAAGGGACGCATTGAATGACAAACTACGATGATGCCCTTTACTATCTTTCTTCTTCTTCCTTGTAAAAAAGGAGAGAGAAAATCGATTATCTGGTAGGAGGGGCTACCTGTAAAAGCGTCGATTCGAAGTCCTATTTGAAGCCACGTTCTTTGTCTTCTACAATCCTTCACGAAACGTAATACTGCATGCGCAAGTTATACATACGCTAAAGCAAGCCCTCCTCCAATTGCAAGGGTTATCCAACAAATAACTATACAAATAAAAGGAGAGGTAAAAAAAAGAAAGAAGAAGAAGCAGAAGCAGCCCACGAAACCACTCGCCGTGCCGCCGGCGAGAAGACGAGACGGGAGATGGCGGCGAAGGCGGAGGTGCGGCCGCGGCCGCTGGAGTTAGACCCCATCGCGAGCCGCGTCGAGCTGGCGTTCTGGGAGGACCTCCGCCGACTCAAGCTCGACGTCCTCGGCACCGACGACTCCCCCATCCCCATCACCGGTACGGATCCTCCCACTCGCCCACTCCCGTTCCTCTCGTAATTCTCCTTGAGGGTTGCGATTTCGTGCGTCGGATCGACAATGGTCTTAGTTGTCGCTACTCCTAGATTTTGCGATGTCGTGTATGAGTTGGTGGCGGTCCATGTACGCTATGTTGCCTGGATTTTGCCTCCGCTGCAATGTTTGCTTGACATGTTTCTTGGGAGTTGGTGCTTTCTGTGTTCGACTTGCTAGTAAATGTTTGGTCCAGATGGTCTCGGTTAAGGCTTGAGTTTTCGCATGTCATAATATAAATTCTCCACCATTTTTTAGATGGGTTATTGTTGTGTAGTTGCTGATTGATCTTTCTGCTTGTGCACTTTCCTCTGTTCACACATATCAACCGAGATGGTGATATGGAGTACAACTCCAGTGATTCCTCAGGAGAAGTAGCATTTCCCTTAAAATAACTCCAATTTTGTGAAAAAACATTCTTCTGATTTGTTCGTCCATGTGTGTAGTGGAGCGCCTAGTCGTTTTGTGTTCTCTTTCTGGATAGACCAAACAAGTTTGTTTCAATTTTGTGCTAGGTTACTATACTCCATGCACACATCCAAAAATGTCGGGCCTCTTAAGGCTGGGCCGAGAATCATTAGTGCCACCATCTGCCAGCTCCTTTGGCTCTAGGAACTCTTGTCCAGTCCCAGGGACCCTCATAAACATGAATAACATGCGAGGGTTACAAAACCTAGATGTGGAGTATCTACTGAGAGAAGAAGCAAAGAAGGTACATTTTTTGACATGGAATTTGCTAATCTTTCCTTTCTTGATGTATCTCCTTCAACATAATCGCTGTTGTTGTATCTATGGAACCAGATCTTACACGACATTATGTATGGTAAAATAGAAGAGGATCCTTCTCTGCTACTGAGGTTCCTTGTGATATCATTCGCGGATCTGAAGAATTGGAAGATCTATTACAGTGTTGCATTCCCCTCATTGGTTTTCAAGTCTGAAATGACTTTGCTCAGCCTGCATAGCGCCTCACTGGTGCTTAGTCAAGAGGAGGTCATAATCTTATGCACCTAATATCCACAATATTAAATATCTGTATTTTTGTGGTTGGTATTGAAGGCTATCAATTTTCTCCCGCAGGCAAAATCATTGTCTAAGTCACTGAAAGAGTGGCGCAGTTCAAATGAAACAGCAGGTTGGGTAAATGATAGTTATCTCAAACTAGTATATGAGTTATTTGATAGCTTGTTGTTAATTGGCCATGTTTTGCTAATTTGCTATACTTTTGTTGTAATGGATCCATATTTCTGCAGCTCTTCCATTTTTCTTCGTCGATATATCCTTGGATTCTTCTATTGCTATAAGGCAACTCAAGGATTGGAAAGATTGCCAGGACAATGGCCAAAAGGTATGTCTGTGTTACTCATTTGATCATCACAAATATTTCGTGCTCTCATATTTGGTACGAAATTTAGGAGATCCGTTACTTTGTATTCTTCATGCATATATCTGTTCTTTCTTTAAATGCTTTGATCTGCTAATGCAGCTCCTATTTGGATTTTATGATCATGGTTGTCATCAAGATCCTGGCTGGGCTCTTAGAAACTACATTGTATTCCTTAGTCTGCGGTTGAAAATTGAGAAGATTCAGTTCTTATGCTACCGAGAAAAACGATCGGAGCTTGATCTAGAGAAATCCCTTATTGGCGAAGCATCATTTCCACCACCTCATGGTATTATGATCTATCTGGATAAGAACTTCTACATAGCAGTTTCGCTCGTAGTTTGTATTTTTTTTTAACATTGGTTGTGATTACAGGCTGGGATTACTCTGATTATGTGCCTGAAGCTATTGGATGGGAAGGAGAAAAGCCCGGGGATGGAAGGAAAGAAAAGAAATTGAAAGAAATCAATCTTGAATCAATGAGCCCAGAAAGGTAGATGAAGAGTGTTTTACCTTGCTCTGCACATTATCAGTAATTAATTGTATTTATTTCGATTCTTTATCATATGCGCAGGCGGGATGAAGAACAACAACTGATGCACTTGAAGCTTATGGGATGGCGGCACTTCCCTGTTGATTTGAAGAACTTATCTGGCATTCGATGTCTTCTGTTGGGTGCTGGAACTCTTGGATGTGAAGTTTCTCGCTTACTCATGGTTCGTACATTGTGTACTGCTATGTCCATGCCCCCATGTAACAAACTGTAATATTCCCCCCGTTCCAAATCATTTGAAGTTATATAGCTTTGTCCTATGTCAAACTAATATATTAACATCTACAAGGCCAAATTAATTTTCATTAGATTCAGCATAAAATATATTTTCATACTATATTAGCAATATTTTTCTATATACTTTGTTAAACTTAAAAGAAGACTTAGGACAAAGCTAGAACTTCAAGTAATTTGGAATGGAGTAGTGTACAATTACATAATTCCCTTCTAACAAACTTAAATAAAATCTGCACTTACACATATCTTTTGTATCTTTTTATTCCTTGATGGAACCAAAATTTCAGACCTGGGGTGTACGGAAACTAACAGTGGTTGATGGTGGTCATGTTTCTATGCCTGATGTACTCAAACAATCACTCTACGTAGATGACGATTGTGGTGTCCCAAGAGCCACTGCAATAGTTCCACATCTAAAAGAGAGATGTCCTGCAGTGGTAAGTCATGGCTACCTTTTTCTTGAATATTTGCTTTCTACAGATCTGCTTGTTGACAACAATTGCTGTCATCTAGGACGTTGAAGCCATCCAGATGGAAATACCAGCGCCTGGGAATCCGGTTTCTCCAAGTGTGCTTGATGATTGTGAGCGTCTTCAAACATTAGTAGCTTCTAGTGATGTGGTCTTCTTGTTGACTGACACATGGGAGAGCAGATGGTTTCCAACTCTTTTGTGTGCAAACGAAAACAAGGTAAATCTCAGACATATTATTCATCTGCAGGGGGGCTTTGCAATAATTCACTCAGTGACCAAGAAATTTTAATACTCAATAGCTTGACTGGAGAATATATTCTGGCCATGTGGTTTCATTTAAATAAGTATGCTTTCCCCATCTTCCATTTTTAAACATAGCGAGCTCTTGGGAACTAAAGGTCTTTTGTCTCCACTGTAGATGGCCATCACTGCAGCATTAGGACATGACAGTTACCTTGTCATGCGACATGGTGCTGGTCCAGGAACAAGAAGTGGAAATATGGATGACGTGATTGCTCAGATACAGAATTTATCCACCGAAGATGCTCTCGGTCGTCAAAGATTGGGGTGCTGTTTCTGCAATGATACGGCTTCCCTTTTCAATGTATACCAGATAAAGACTTACATTTGTGGAATATTCTCATTTTTTTGTTTTTTTATACTTTTAATTTTGACACTGGTTACTAGATTTCATATTTGCTTGATCTTATTGGTTTGCAGTCAATCTCTGATGAAACAGTAGCACTACCTGGGTTGACCTCCATTGTATCTGGCAAAGCGGTGGAGCTCTTTGCGAGGATGCTACATCATCCAGAGGGGTAAACTGCTAAATACCTGAAAGATGACTGCAGAATTGCAATTTTTGTATGTGTATCATTGATATCGATGAAGAGTAGTTGATCAAGCTAGAACTAAAGAAAACTAATCAATACACGTACACCGTGCCTTAAGGATTGTACCATACCTCTTGCAGGATACATGCTCCAGGAGATATGGCTGGTATGGATACTGAACATCAGCTTGGTTTATTGCCGCACCAGATGCGAGGATCACTCCCGCGGTGTGATTTATCAACTGTGATAAGCAATTCCTCAAACGATTGTACTGCATGTTCTAATATTGTAAGTAAATTATAGCACACATGGCGCTACATTATAAGAGTTGTATATATACTGACGTTTCTCCTTGCTAAACATTTCAGGTACTGTCTGAATATAGAAGAGAAGGGTTGAATTTTGTCATGCAAGCCATTAACCAACCAACATATTTAAAGGACCTTACAGGCATTTCTAATTTGATAAAGTCGGACACTTGTTTGAAATTGCCAGCCAGCTTCCCTGTAAATTCTGGGAAGTTGTCTAGTGCTCGATGTCTACTTTTAGGTGCTGGAACTCTTGGGTGCGATGTTGCTCGTATTCTTATGGTTAGTTTTATGGTTCGTGCTACTTTTATGTTGAACTACCGACATAGACTCACAGAGCATCTTGTTAATCATGGTGGATACTAACTTTTTCAGGATTATGGTGTTCGGACTCTAACAATTGTTGACAGTGGTTGTGTTGTTGTGTCAAATTTGGCAAGACAATCACTTTACACAACTAAAGACCGCAAGACCCCAAAAGCGACAGCGATACTGGAGCATCTAAAAGAGAGATGTTCGTCAGTGGTAAGTTTTCACTTCCCTTCCCTGGAAACAGTACTTTCATTTTTTTGACAACATTTTCAAAAAAAAAAAACTGCGTTGTAGGAGGTTGAAGGAATTCAAATGGAAATACCGATGCCAGGGCACCCTGTATCATCTAAAGAAGCTGCTGGTGTGCTTAAAGCTTGCGAGCGTCTCCAGGAGTTAGTAGCTACCCATGATGCTGTCTTCTTGTTGACTGACACAAGGGAAAGTAGGTGGCTGCCGACGCTTCTCTGTGCGAATGAAAACAAGGTAAACCCTGTCCGTATTCTTGAATAATGTACACACTGGAAGTTATATGCTATATAATGCCTCCCATTATACTGCAGATTGCTATTACTGCAGCCCTAGGATATGATAGCTACCTTGCCATGCGACATGGAGCTGGTCCAGGAACAAATTCTGAAGGTTCAGATATGGTTGCTGCCATGAACAAGCTGTCTGCAGAAGATGTTCTTGGGCGTCAAAGACTGGGGTGCTATTTCTGCAATGACGTTATCGCTCCTGTTGATGTAATGTTTGTTGCCTTAGGTTTCTGAAGTTATGCTCATCTTCTCAGTAAATTATTTACTGCAACCATCATATATCATGTTTTTATGATCTTGTGATGCAGTCGGTCTCCAACCGAACGCTGGACCAACAGTGTACAGTAACACGACCTGGACTGGCCTCCATTGCATCTGGCCATGCTGCAGATCTCTTCACAAGACTGTTAAATCATCCAGATGGGTAAGCAGCTGAACCTGTTGGAACCTGCCATGTAAAAGGTGGGTGAGGAAACAATGCAAGTGATGGTTGATTTACTTACTGCATTGTGCAGGATACATGCTCCAGGAGATATCGCTGGCAAAAGCAGTGAGCGTCCGTCTGGTCTATTGCCACACCAGATGCGAGGATCACTATCGCAGTACAGCTTATTAACACTCGTGGGCTATTCCTCGAGCAGCTGTATCGCATGTTCCAATGCGGTAAGCAACATCTACGGCGATGCATGATTGGATATGATGTTTTGAAAACTTTGCTGATACATTTGCGTGCAAAACAAAAATGGCAGGTATTGCGTGAATACAGGAGTAGAGGATTGGATTTTGTGATGCAGGTGATCAACGAACCAACCTACCTAGAAGACCTGACAGGCCTGACGGAGTTGATGAAATCAGCGGATTATTCTCGAGTCGAGTGGGTCGATGAAGTTGACGACGAGGAGTTTGCTGACATGTGACTTTATATGACAAAAACAAGTGTAAATACTTCCTTCAGAGATTGATTGTTAGAGTTGCATTCTTGAAAATTGTTTCAAACACTTCGTAAATTCTCCGGAGATTGATTCAACACTTTGTAATATGTAAATTCTTCGGAGATTGGTTCAACACTTGGTAATACGTAAATTCTTCGGACATTGATTCGAGTAGAGAAGCACGGCGATAGCTCGTGGGGGTGTTCTTATACGTATTAGCTACAACCTACAGGCAGTTTGAGGTCAGCCGCCAAGGATAGTGCTTCACTAATCGCCATAGCCTCAAAAGCTTCAGGAGCTGTCAAGCCTTCAATAATCGGCAGGCGGCCGTGCCGCATCGTATGCGTACAGTAGCATGGAAGGCCGTTTCAGGGGCACTAGCCACCGCGGTGAGCAAGCATAAGCGGCACTTGGCTCACAGGGCGACTTGTACAATCTGTGGCAAGTATGATGAGGACTCGTTCCACGCACTTGTCACATGTGATAATGCGGCCACTCTTTGGGATACTATAAAAGAGGTTTGGTCCACACCTAAAAGGAGCAAGTTGTGCACACGGGGGATGAGTGGTTGTTGAATCTATTGGATCAAAATACTAGTGAGGTACGGGATATGATCATCATGCTAGTGTGGAGGATCTGATACTTGTGGAATGAATTATCGCATGGTAAAGAAATCCCTCCAGCTGAAATGTCTTAAGACATTTCTGTGTAGTTATCTTAGTTCTATTCGCAATGCAGCCAATCTCACCACGGAGCAAATTATCAGAGGGAAATCGCCTTTGGAGGGTGCATTGCAGCCTGTACCGATCAAGGCAGTGCCGCCGGATACACCATGGCAGCCACCACCACCTGGCTGGCTTGCCTTGTCTGTGGATGGATCTTATTCAGCGAAAGAGGGCTCGGCGGGAGCAGGCATGATCCTACGGGATAACTTGGGCTCTGTCATTTTTTCATCATGTCAACTATTATTCTACTGTAACAATGTTCTCGAGGCAGAAATTCAAGCTATTAAGATTGGGATGTCTATGGCTATCGAATGGTCTAACCTTCCGGTCTTAGTAGAATCGGACTCGATGGTGGCCCTTTCTTCTATGACTGATGCCTCACATGATAAATCACCCAATGGTCAATTGGTCAGGGAGATCAAGAACTACATGCTGCAGAGGGAGTTTAAACCAGTGAAGATTATGAGATCACAGAACATGGTCTCACATTGTCTTGCTAATTATGCCCGAACGGCTCGTAGCACCGCTTGTTGGTTGCAACGGCCACCTGCCTTCATTCATAATCTTGTATTAGCGGACTGTAAGCGTGTTACTTTGGAATAAACTTCTTTTAAACCCGCAAAAAAAAATCGTACCTGATACACCTTGAAAAGTTCCTGAACTGGCCCTGCTGCATACAGCTGTCGAGGCACCCCGCCGTTCAGTTTTTGCTAGACCCCTTGGCTTGCACACGAGCAGCTGCTGCGGCCTGAGCCTCCTCCCTTTTCTTATTTTCCTCTTTGATGGCAGCGGCCAGCTCCCGCTGTTTCTTATAAGTTCCTATCCAAATTTACATCTCTATCTCTACTAGTACTTAAAAATAAGGTAAGGTTCTCATTTCACCTTTTTTCCCATCACCCTTAGTTTATTGCTTGAAACTAAATCAAGGATTTTCATAATACTTCCTTCATGGAATATGCTCTTATTAATAAGATTTACTAACCTTATGATTTTGGAGAAGACAGGTGGAAGTTGTAAGTCCTATTGTAAGAATACTCGACTTTTCATAATTTTCATAATAAAATATGAGGTTTCTATTATGGAAATTATGAAAAGTTTATTGATAGGATTCGTCCAACCTTTCATGTATATGATAATCAATCACTTTAATTTACTACCTTCTGAACCAATTCCACTTTAATTTACTTACCAAACTTCTAATCAAAATATAAGGTAATCACGGGCAGAATTTGATAAACATTTATTTATACAATCGTATTATTATTGACAGGTAAATCACAAACTAACGTACTAGAATATTTATATCCCGTTGTAACGCACGGACATTGTTCTAGTGTATCAAAAACTATCAAAAATCACGTACTCCTTCCGTCCCGCTGCCGCTCCAAAACACGGTACAAAACGGATAATAAACATGATACGTAGCTCTCAAGAAACCACGTTGGCTAGAGGGTATACGCTGAGAATGGCGTTTTGGATCTCGGCCTCCACGGAGGCCGAATTTTTGGAAAAAAAATCAGAAAACAAAATTTTGGTTTCAAAAAAATCTGAATTTTTTTGTACAAGTAAACAAGGATGTGAGGTATATGTGTGTAAAATTCAGGATGAATACGTTGAAATGTGACCTATACAAAAATGACAAATTCATGGCCAGGGAGGATGAATAGTATCATGTGTTAAAAAGCCCTAGATTTGTTTTTTGTTTGCACAACCCTCATTTCAACGTACTTCGTCCTGAAAATTTGCACACTTGTGCATTATGCATTCGTGTATGTCTGTTATTTTTCAGAATTTTTGAAATGTAAAAATATAAATTTTCATAAATTTTGAATTTTCCATTTGGGGGTCTCCATGGAGCTCGGCCTCCAAAAGCAATTTCCAGTATATGCTATATTATTTAATTCCAGTATTCCCATATTGTTTCACATGATTATCAACATGCATTTTGAGCATATCTATTGGAGGAGGGATACACCTCCCTTCACGGTTTGGACAAGGCCCTACCAGAGGTCCAGTCTCCTGCAATCAGCTGAGTCCGCCATATTCAGATCTTGCAAATATCTCTGGATAAAAACATGTGTCGATAAAGGTGATTGGAATTCATCCTCATGTATAGCCCTCCTCCGTACCCACAATAGCCCTCCTTGTGGCCCAATTTGGAGCTCAGCTCAAACAGCCATAGCTTCGCGTGCAGGGTCTCGTCTGAAGTATTTTACTATCTCCATCCCATAATGTAAGATCTTTTTTTGACACTAGTGTAGTGTCAAAAAACATGAAGGAGGGAGTAGCATATAAATCTTGTCCCGCGATCTCCCAGACACTCCGCGCCATGTTACAATCGAGCAAAGCATGTTTCCACGTACCAACTTGAACCCCGCAGAGCTGACATTCAATAGTGGTTGCCATGTGTCTGTGGTGCCTAAATTCCCTTGTAGGCCATGTTACCGAGCCAACCTCCAAGCAGAAGTGCGGAGTTTGGGTGGCAGCTTGACTTCCCATAGTCTTTTCCATCCCGCTCGATCAGCTGCCAAGTCCGAGGAGTGACTTTTTCTGTATCCAATCTTCCCTTCTCTTCTTTGTCTCCTTGAGCATACGACAAGCAGATCTCACCGTGAACACACCATTTTTTCTCATAATAACAGGCCTAAAAATTCTTTTGATGCACCTGACTGGTTGAAATATTATGGATAGCTTCAATATCAACCGGAATGAACAACTCCTCCAACTGTTGTGTGTTCCATGTCCTAATGGTTGGGTTCAAGAGCTCCGACACACCATCAGGGTTGGGGCATTGAGCACATAAAGGCTTCATAAAAAATCTGGTGGGATCAATTCACAAATCAAAGTGTCATATTCATCTCCAATGGGCCTAACCAATTCCTCAGCAAGCACACCCCTACCTTCTTAAATACCACGCCAAACCTGAGATGAAGCATTGCACAATTGCGTGTCCAAAAAGTTCCCATTGGGGAAATACCTGGCCTTGAGTACCCGCACACTTAGCGATCCAGGATCCTCAAGCAAGCGCCAAGCTTGTTTGGCCAAAAAAGCAAGATTAGAAATCTCAATATCGTGAAAGCCTGGAGTTAGTGGACTGAACCATTTTGTGAGAGAGTAGCTTTCTTAGTTGTGTGGAGTGGGTGTACCTATGATGATGTTTGCATCTCATTAGGCTCTTGTATTCTAACTTTCTTCCTTCTACAAAAATATGGTGCACAACTTGCGTACTCAAAAATATATCGTGAAAGCCCAATCCACCAATATATTTAGGCATAGTCATATCATCCCATGACACCCAAGCATGCTTCCTTTGTACCTTCTTACACCCCACCAATTTTTCCGAATCAATGAGTAAGATCCCGACATAGTCATCTTGGGAGCTTAAAACATGCCATTGAATAAGTTGGAATAGCTTGTGCCGCCGACTTAATCAAGATCTCCTTTCCCGAGGATGAAAATAATTTTTTTAGTCCAACCTTGCACCCTCTTCCAAAGCCTATTTCTCAGATATGAGAAAACTCCATTTTTTATTACACCCCACAAGAAGGTAGATCCAAGTATTTCTTTCTGGGAAGCCTTTCCCCCCCAAAAATTGAAGACTTCTCTAAATTGACTCCATGTCTCGAAGCTTCACATTATTGCCGCACTGACTCACTCACACATGTTGTTCCGTCCTTGGTTGACTTAAACAAATATTATGCTACCATCAACAAAGAGGAGATGATTAAATATAGGTGTCGTAGTAGTGACTCTAACCCCTTTAAGGAACCACCCCTATCCTATGTGACATGCCACCTAGGCGGTCAACCAAGGTAAAGACCAGTAATTGCAAGTCAAGAAGGTCAACGACATTCCAAGCAAGTCACCCCGATCAACGAAATTCAAGCAAAGCTTCATGGTCAACAAGTCAAAGGAAGAAGGCCACATAAAATAATAAGTTGAAGATGAAGGAAAATTAAAGGAGCAAGTAAAGCCCAAGCCCAAGCTAAGGGACCTCTAAATAGTTTAGGGATTCTCCCCTTAATGGGCCATAACCCACCTTCTAGCCCAACTAGAGGCACATGGGTCAAAGGACGAAAAATTACCCAGTTCTATCCTCCCACCTCCTTACTTCAAGGGTAGCCTTGGTCATTTGTTAGGGAACATTAGGTTATATAAGGCCCCCCATGGGCATGTAACTCACTCACTCCAAGCCCCTTAAGGGGGGCAAAATAATAGCGAGACTCAGAGTCCGAGGAACCTAGAAGGCCCAGACTAATCGGGAGTCGTGTGAATCCGGAAGCAGCGATACTCTTAAGTGTACCATGCGCTTAGCACCACTCTCGACAACCCTTCCATAAGGATGTAGGTCATTCCCCCAACAGGAGACTCAACCTATTAAAAAACCATCATGTCACCTTGTCCAGTGTATGACAACCTTCGCTATAAGGCCATCGTACACACCCACCTACTCATCAGAAACCATGTTGCTATGGATACCCCATGTCTAAAGTTGATTTCAACATTGACACTAACCATGGAGAATCCTCGTTGTGTGGTCATCGGCCCATAAGGCTAGGTGGCCCCACCCAAAATAGTTCCTACCAAAGCCGAAGGTAAGAAGAGGTACGACGTGTCAACGATGAAAGGTGAAAGACTCCTCGAAGGCACCTCAGCTCGCCGTGGATCCTCGATGCCACTCTGCTTAGGAGTCGCATGGATCCTCGATGCTACGACCCCGCACATCTTCACCAACCTCAGAGTCGGCATGGATCCTTGATGATGCTCCCCTTAGGAGTTGCATGGATCCTCAATGCCGCGGCCCCGCACATCTTCACCAACCTCGAAGTCGCCACAGATCCTTGATGCCGCTCCGCTTAGGAGTTGCATGGACCCTCGACACCACAACCCCGCACGTCTTCACCAACCTTGGAGTGGTCGCAGATCCTCGATGCCGCTCCTCTTAGGAATCGCATGGCTCCTCAACTCCACAACGTCGCTCGTCCGTGCCAAGCTCGAGGCAATCATGGAGGCCGCTCCGCTCGGGGCAACATGGACCTGCAATGATGTAACTCACTTACCTCGACGCAAGATCGCATAGGCCATCCGGAGTCATGACCAAGTTGGACCTCCGTGTCTTGACCAAGCCTTGTGTCAAGGACCACGACATCTTGGTGGCTCTATCGCCTCACTGTCGCAATTGAGTTGTCTCGCATCCCATGGTCAACCCATGCGAAAGGAGCTGTGGCACCACCACACTTCCACCAACTTGAAGAGTCTCTCAAGACAAGGTCACTGGCATGAAGTGAGCCCCTAGAGTAGAAACAAGAGCTTGCCAAGAACTCATCACATCAAGGACATGCCTCAACCGATCACCACGAAGGCCATAGGGCCGCCCTCATACTCCACAAGCTCTTGGCACATGAGCAAGTGAGGGCATGTGGATGCGCCAAGGCCCCGGTAGGCCATGCCCAAAGGAACAACGGGCCATGACCTTCTGCCTTACCATGTAGGGAGTTTCACCCCACGATAAGCCTTGGAAGAATACGAGGCCCCAAGACCGTTGCGTCAAGTGGCGTGCTCTTCCTAAGGTCCAAGGAGTCTGGATGAGAATTGGAGAAAGTTTGGGGGGGCCAAAAGCCCTTGAAACCTCGCCTCAAGAAGTCCCACACAGTCGAAGAATCACCTCCGTCCGTGGAGGATACCAACACGATGGTAATGGAGACTTAAGCATGGGAAGGGCCGCGGGGTTCCCTTACCAACAAGGTGCGCACATGATGCCCACCGTCGAGCCCGATGATGTCCCAGGCTCGCCCTCCTCCTTGGGGGAGGCTCGAGTGAGTGAGGCTTCCTTAGGAACGAGAGCTCACTCCACGAAGGACTAGCCTCACTCAGGGTAGATCTTCACACAGTAGGCGATCTCCTTTCCCTTACAAACTCCTTGGTTCAACTCCACAAGATTTGGAGGCTCCCAAGTGACACCTAACCAATCTAGGAGACAACACTCTCTAAAAGGTAATAGATGTTGTTGTTGATGATGAACTCCTTGCTCTTGTGCTTCAAAAATAGTCTCCTCAACACTCAATCACTCTCTCATAGATTTGGCATGGTAGTAGGAAAAGGATTTGAGTGGAAAGCAACTCAAGGGGGCTAGAAATCAAGGATCAAATGTTCGAGTGGAATCCCCTTGATTTCAACACAAGTGTAGGTGGTTCTCTCTCAGAAAATGGATGTGAGAAGTGGTAGTTTTATCCTAGTTGCTCTCATTGAGAGTAGGTGGAGTGGGTGGGGTATATATAGCCATCACCAAAAATCTGACCATTGCACACCTTTATGCACAACTCGGCGAGACCAGGTGAAACCACCAGCGAGACCAACTAGTGCAAAAGGTTTGAAATTTAGGCATTTCGGTGAGACATGATGAAACAGCTCGAAGGGACCGATGGGTGATGACCTAAGCACTTTCCACACTTCAGTGGCACCGATCAAAACCACTCCGAAATTCTGAGATAAAATCGATAGGTTAAAAAAGGTTGGCAAGCGCACTTTGGTGGGAGCGAATGTCATCCCGGTGAGACCGAGTTGCTAGGGTTTAGACAGTGGCTCTGTCAAGTGTATCTCGGTGGGTTCGGGTAGGAATGGTTCGGTGGGATCGAGATGGACTTTAGGGTTTTGGACTGATAGGAATGTGAGGGTGTGGATGAGGGTTTTTGGAGCAATATCTCTAAGCACTTGAGAAAATTACTCATGATCAAAACCTCATCCCCTTTTAAGAGTATTGGCTTTCCTATGGACTCAATGTGATCTTGGATCACTTAATAAAAATGTAGAGTCTTGGAGCTTTTGTCAACGGGTTGTCCTTTGCATTTGAGGGGTCCATATTCACATCCCATCGCCATACCTAATTGGAATTTCCTTAAATGTTCTTTGAATATGCATTAGTTCAATGATGTATATGTTGTTATTAATTACCAAAACCACCCGAGGATTAGTTGCACTTTCAGCCGCGCAACAGAGCCGTCGACGCAGCAGACGAAGGAGGAGGAGATGTGGCAGTAGGCCTTCCCGTGGGCAGCCCCGCTGTTAGTCTTCGTCAACCTCACCGGCTCTGAGGAATTTGGTGACACCTAGTGCAGTGTGCTAGGCAGCTGGGCGGCTACGTGCCATTTTTAAGTTTTTAAATTTATGTTTAAGTGGACTTTGGTCGGCGGTCGACCAGTTGTTTTAATGTTTAGTTTTTGCGCATGTTTGAACTTATTTTTTTAAATACACATGGAAAATGCGTCGGCCACCGTTGGGCGCACCGGTCCATCCAAACGAAAAATCAAACACACCCGTTCCCCCGACCGACCTAAACGAGAAAAAAGCGGACAAAATCCACATTCATTTGCGGCGAAGAGTTGGTGTTGCCCTCACACTTCAACTACTAGACCTTTTCTATTTCTCCCAATACGACCGAGCTCACGTCACATCGCTTCCCGAGTTCTGGAAATTCATATGCGGAAATCAAGGTCCTAAACAAAAAAATCCAGAAAGAACTTGCCAACCTCAAGCGCTCCGCCTATCCTAGCCTAGATCTCTCTGACATTGGCGCCCACCGGTGCCGACCTCCTTCGTCTGGCGTTGCCTACTCCGGCCACGTCAGCTGATACTTCTCCATCGTATCTACTTTTCCAAACACTTATGCTCTTATTTTGGACTCTAATTTGCATGATTTGGATGAAACTAATCCGGACTGACACTGTTTTCAGCAGAACTACCATGGTGTTATTTTTGTGTGGAAATAAAAAAAATCGGAATCGGGCAAAACTTTGCAGAGATTTTTATTAAATAAAAAAAATACTAGAACGGAGATCCACCGGAGGGGGGCCACCAGTTGCTCACAAGGCAACAGGGCGCGCCTTGATGCCTTATGGGCCCCGCAGGCGGCCGTATGACCTAATTCCAAGCCTATAAATTCCGTTTTCCCAAGAAAAAAAATAAGAGAACAAGTTTCATTGCCTTTTAAAAACAGAGCCGCTGCCACCTCCCGTTCTTCATCGGGAAGGCTGTTCTGAAGTCCGTTCAAGGCTCCGGAGAGTGGGATTCGTCGCCATCATCATCAGCCCTTCTTCATCAACAAATTCATGATGCTCACTGTTAGGAGTGAGTAATTCCTTCATAGGCATGCTGGACGGTGATGAAGTTGGATGAGATTTATCATGTAATCGAGTCAATTTGTTAGGGCTTGATCCCTAGTATCCACTATGTTCTGAGATTGATGTAGCTATGACTTTGCTATGCCTAATGCTTGTCACTAGGGCCCGAGTGCCATGATTTCAGATCCGAACCCTATTTGTTTTCATGAATATATTTGAGTTCTTGATCCTATCTGTTAGTTGTATGCACTTGTTATTTTTTTGATCAGTATGAATAGCAGTTTTTCCCTTCTTGAGCTTGCGTTGGTTTTTCATGAATATATTTGAGTTCTTGATCCTATCTGCTAGTTGTATGCACTTGTTATTGTTCTTGATCCGAACCCTATTTGTTTCCATGAATAGATATGAATTCTTCCTGCTACTTCTTGAGCTTGCGTTGGTTTTTCCCTTGAAGAGGAAAGGGTGATGCAGAAAAGTAGAGACAAGTATTTCCCTCAGTTAGAGAACCAAGGTATCAATCCAGTAGGAGAAGAACACACAAATCACCAATACCTGCACAAACAATCAAACACTTGCACCCAACACGATAAAGGGGTTGTCAATCCCTTCATGGTCACTTGCAAAGGTGAGATCTGATAGAGATAGATAAAACTAAACAAAAGATAAAGTAAATAGTTTGGGGTTTTTTCGTTTATAGATCTGAAAATAAAATATTGCAAAATAGTAGATCGGAAACTTATATGATGGAAAATAGACCCGGGGGTCATAGGTTTCACTAGAGCCTTCTCTCAAGATAGAAAATAATACGGTGGGTGAACAAATTATTGTCGAGCAATTGATAGAAAAGCGCAAAGTTATGACGATATCCAAGGCAATGATTATGAAATATAGGCATCACGTCCATGTAAAGTAGACCGACTCCTGCCTGCATCTACTACTATTACTCCACACATCGACCGACTCCTGCCTGCATCTAGAGTATTAAGTTCATGATGAACATAGTAACACTTTAAGTAAGATGACATGATGTAGAGGAATAAACTCAAGCAATATGATGTAAAACCCATCTTTTTATCCTCGATGGCAACAATTCAATACGTGTCTCGCTACCCCTACTTTTTCATTGGGTGAAATCACGCAAGATTGAACCCAAAGCTAAGCACCTCTCCCATTGCAAGAAAAACCAATCTAGTTGGCCAAACCAAACCGATAATTCGAAGAGAAATACAAAGATACCAAATCATGCATAAAAGAATTCAAATAAGGTTCAAATAATATTCATACATAATCTGATCATAAATCCACAATTCATCGGATCTCGACAAACACACCGCAAAAGAAGATTACATCGGATAGATCTCCAAGAACATCGAGGAGAACATGGTATTGAGAATCAAAGAGAGACAAGAAGCCATCTAGCTACTAGCTATGGACCCGTAGGTCTGTGGTAAACTACTCACGCTTCATCGGAAGGGCGATAGGGTTGATGTAGATGCCCTCCGTGATCGAACCCCCCTCCGGCAGGATGCCGAAAAAGGCCCCAAGATGGGATCTCACGGGAACAGAAGGTTGTGGCGGTGGAAAAGTGTTTTCGTGGGTACTTCTGGTGGTTTGGAAATATATGTGAATATATAGGAGGAAGATCTAGGTCAGGGGGTCACCGAGGGGCCCACAAGGTAGGGGGGCGCGCCCTACCCCCTGGGCGCGCCCTCCACCCTTGTGGCCACCTCGTGGCTCTTCTGAGTTGCACTCCAAGGCTCCTGGGTGTCTTCTAGTCCAAGAAAAATCATCGCGAAGGTTTTATTCCGTTTGGTATTCCTTTTCTGCGAAGCTCAAAAACAAGGAAAAAACAGAAACGGGCACTGGGCTCTAGGTTAATAAGTTAGTCCCAAAAATAAGATAAAATAGCATATTAATGCATATAAAAGATCCAAAACAGATAATATAATAGCATGGAACAATAAAAAATTATAGACACATTTCAGACGTATCAAGCATCCCCAAGCTTAATTCCTGCTCGTCCTCGAGTAGGTAAATGATAAAAACAATTTTTTTGATGTGAAATGGTACCTAACATATTTATCCATGTAATTTTTCTTTACTGTGGCATGAATGTTCCAGATCTATAAGATTCAAAACAAAAGTTTAATATTGACATAAAAACAATAATACTTCAAGCATACTAACAAGGCAATTATGTCTTCTCAAAATAACATGGCCAAAGAAAGTTATCCCTACAAAATCATATAGTCTAGCTATGCTCCATCTTCATCACACAAAATATTCAAATCATGCACAACCCCGATGACAAGCCAAGCAATTGTTTCATACTTTTGATGTTCTCAAATCTTTTCAACTTTCATGCAATACATGAGCGTGAGCCAAGGACATAGCACTATAGGTGGAATAGAATATGGTGGTTGTGGAGAAGACAAAAAAGGAGGAGATAATCTCACATCAACTAGGCGTATCAACGGGCTACGGAGATGCCCATCAATAGATATCAATGTGAGTGAGTAGGGATTGCCATGCAACGGATGCACTAGAGCTATAAGTTTATGAAAGCTCAAAAGAAAACTAAGTGGGTGTGCATCCAACTTGCTTGCTCGTGAAGACCTAGGGCAATTTGAGGAAGCCCATCGTTGGAATATACAAGCCAAGTTCTATAATGAAAAATTCCCACTAGTATATGAAGGTGACAACATAGTAGACTCTCTATCATGAAGATCATGGTGCTACTTTGAAGCACAAGTGTGGAAAAAGGATAGTAACATTGCCCCTTCTCTCTTTTTCTCTCATTTTTTTGTTTGGCTTCTTTGGCCTCTTTTTTTTTGTTGGCTTCTTTGGACTCTTTTATTTTTTTCCTCACATGGGACAATGCTCTAATAATGAAGATCATCACACTTGTATTTTACTTACAACTCAAAAATTACAACTCGATACTTAGAACAAAATATGACTCTATATGAATGCCTACGGCGGTGTACCGGGATGTGCAATGACTCAAGAGTGACATGTATGAAAAAATTATGAAAGGTGGCTTTGCCACAAATACAATGTCAACTACATGATCATGCAAAGCAATATGACAATGATGGTGCATGTCATAATAAAACGGAACGGTGGAAAGTTGCATGGCAATATATCTCGGAATGGCTATGGAAATGCCATAATAGGTAGGTATGGTGGCTGTTTTGAGGAAGGTATATGGTGGGTGTATGGTACCGGCGAAAGCTGCGTGGTACTAGAGAGGCTAGCAATGGTGGAAGGGTGAGAGTGCGTATAATCCATGGACTCAACATTAGTCATAAAGAACTCACATACTTATTGCAAAAATCTATTAGTCATCGAAACAAAGTACTACGCGCATGCTCCTAGTGGGATATATTGGTAGGAAAAGACCATCGCTCGTCCCCGACCGCCACTCATAAGGAAGTCAATCAAAAAATACCTCATGCTCCAACTTCGTTACCGTTCACCATACGTGCATGCTACGGGAATCACAAATCTTAACACAAGTATTTCTCCAATTCACAATTACTCACTAGAATGACTCTAATATCACCATCTTTATATCTGAAAACAATCATAAGGAATCAAACTTCTCATAGTATTCATTGCACTTTATATGAAAGTTTTTATTATACCCTCTTGGATGCCTATCATATTAGGACTAAATTCATAACCAAAGCAAATTACCATGTTGTTTAAAAGGACTCTCAAAATAATATAAGTGAAGCATGAGAGTTCAATAATTTCTAAAAAAATAAAGCCACCGCCGTGTTCTAAAAAGATATAAGTGAAGCACTAGAGCAAAATTGCCTAGCTCAAAAGATATAAGTGAAGCACATAGAGTATTCTATTAAATCACGATTCTTGCGTGTTCCTCTCAAAAGATGTGTTCAACAAGGATGATTGTGGCAAACTAAAAAGTAAAGACTCATATCATACAAGACGCTCCAAGCAAAACACATATCATGTGGTGAATAAAAGTATAGCCTCAATTAAAGTTATCGATAGACGAAGACGAAAGAGAGGATGCCTTCCGGGGCATCCCCAAGCTTAGGCTCTTGGTTGTCCTTGAATATTACCTTGAGGTGCCTTGGGAATCCCAAGCTTAGGCTCTTGCCACTCCTTATTCCATAGTCCATCAAATCTTTACCCAAAACTTGAAAACTTCACAACATAAAACTCAACAGAAAATCTCATAAGCTCCGTTAGTATAAGAAAATAAATCACCACTGTTGGTACTGTTGTGAACTTATTATTTATTTATATTGGTGTAATATATATTGTATTCCAACTTTTCCATGGTTCATACCCCCCGATACAACCCATAGATTCATCAATATAAGCAAACAACACAAAGAAAACAGAATCTGTCAAAAACAGAAGAGTCTGTAGCAATCTGTAACTCTCGAATATTTCTGTAACTCCAAAAATTCTGAAAATATGAAAACCTGGGAAATTTGTGTACCAATCTTGTACAAAAAGAATCAGATCAAAAGCACGCCTCTGTAAAAAATGATAATTATTTTCCTGGGCGTAAAAGTTTCTGTTTTTTCAGCAAGATCAAAACAACTATCACTGTAAGCTATCCCAAAGGTCTTACTTGGCACAAACACTAATTAAAACACCAAAACACAATTACTAAAGAGTTAATAATGTGTAATTTATTCAAGAACAGTAGAAAAACAAAAAACACAAAAATAAAATTGGGTTGCCTCCCAACAAGCGTTATTGTTTAACGCCCTTAGCTAGGCATAAAAACAAGAATAGATCTAGGTATTGTCATCTTTGGTATGCAATCCATAAGTAGCTCTCATAATAGATTCATATGGAAATTTAATTTTATTTCTAGGAAAGTGTTCCATGCCCTTCCTTAACGTAAATTGAAATGTAATATTTCCTTCTTTCATATCAATGATTGCACCAATCGTTCTAAGGAAAGGTCTACCAAGAATAATAGGACATGTAGGATTGCAATCTATATCAAGAACACCGAAATCTACGGGCTCATAATTCCTATTTGCAACAATAAGAACATCATTAATTCTTCCCATAGGTTTCTTAATAGTGGAATCTGCCAGATGCAAATTTAAAGAACAATCATCAAATTCACGGAAACCTAACACATCACATAAAGTTTTTGGAATCGTGGAAACGCTAGCACCCAAATCAAACAAAGCATGGCACTCATAATCTTTAATCTTAATCTTAATAGTAGGTTCCCACTCATCATAAAGTTTTCTAGGGATAGGAACTTCCAATTCAATGTTTTCTTCAAAAGATTGCATCATAACATCAACGATATGTTCAGTAAAAGCTTTGTTTTGATTATAAGCATGAGGAGAATTAAACATGGATTGCAACAAGGCAATAAAATCTATTAAAGAAAAATTATCATAATTAAATTCCTTGAAATCCAAAAGAGTCGGTTCATCGCTACTTAAAGTTTTGACCTCTCCAATCCCACTTTTATCAATTTTTGCATCAAGATCTAAAAACTCCGAATCATTGGGACGCCTTTTAACTAAAGTTGACTCATCTCTAGTCCCATCAAGATTTATATTTGAAAAGAAAGGTTCAATAGGAGTCACATCAATCACTTTAAGATCTTTCATCATTAAAGAACACGCTTTTACAAAAACTAGAAGAACACGCTTTTACAAACCAATCTCGCTTAACACGCATCTTAGCGGTTCTTTCTTTGTACTCATCAATGGAGATTCTCATAGACTTTAGAGATTCATTGATATCATGCTTGGGTGGAATAGATCTAATTTTCAAAGAATCAACATCAAGAGAAATTCTATCCACGTTTCTAGCCAAATCATCAATCTTAAGCAATTTTTCTTCAATCAAAGCATTGAAATTCTTTTGCGAACTCATAAATTCTTTAACACTATTATTCAGAGGGAATATTATTATAATTTCCATAAGAATTGTTGTAGGAATTACCCTAATTATTAGAGGAATTATGTAGCGACCAGACCTCAAATGGTCTGTGCTGCTGTGCACCAGTGTCATCCCTGGATCAGTAATGCTGACACGCACAGTACAAATGGAGGATTTATAACAGAGTAGCAATCACACACTTATTACATCGAATATCTCCAAAGAGATTAAGTATGATAAATATGGCTTAAGGCCATCTAAATACGATAACAGCGGAAGACTTGGAAGATAAGTGAGTCCATCAACTCCAGCGGCATCACTGAGTATAAGACCATGACCTAAGGCACCTTACTCGTCGTCTGAAAAGTCTGCAACATGAAACGTTGCAGCCCGAAAACGGGCCAGCACATGGAATATGCTGGCAATGTAACACATAGAGAATAATGAACAATAATAATGCTATACTACATGCATTTACGGCTGGTGGAAAGCTCTATGGTTACAGTTTTGCGAAAAGCCAATTTTCCCTACTTCAAAGGAATAAATTTTATTTAACTATCATGGTGGTTGTTAAACATTGAGAAGGTACCTCCAACTCAATCCCAATTAAGTGTCATCATAACCCACAAAATTAATTAAAAGTAACATGGTGATGAGATTCAAATGATAATCCAGGTACTAGATACTCAAGTTGTCCATAACCGGGGACACGGCTAACCATGATTAGTTTGTACACTCTGCAGAGGTTTGCGCACTTTTCCCCACAAGACTCGATCGCCTCCGCTTGATTCTCGCACTGCATGATGTTTGAGAAACGGATGACTGAGACACAGCCTTTCAGGAACAATCACTCTTTACTCCGGGTGGACCGGTACACCTACTTTCCCCTACATCTGCTAGCCCACCTCTTCAAGAGATCATGTAACCTACTCAACTATGCTAGAGCCCATAATAGCTTGTGGCTGCACACGGAAGTTTCTAGCATGAATAATCTTATGATCCCTTTGAGCCTGGGTGGCGGTCCTTATACAAACAGACAACACTGGATTCTCCAGGTGCCTCAATCCACCCAGATGTGAGTTTTAGTTGCCACCTTAGGTAAACCATTATTAACAATCTCACATCTGTCATGAATATCTCTCAAACCCAAATCCACGTCTACGAGCATAGCATGGCAATATAATAGCAACGTAGAAGTAACTCCCAAGGGTTTGATAAGAAAACAGGTAATAGGTACTACCTCAACTACTTCCCAGTACCCACAATTTAATTAGATCCTAATCATGCAATGTTTGAGGAATAGATCTAATGCAATAAAAACTGGGTATGGAAGGTATGATCAAAGTGTTACTTGCCTTGCTGATGATCCGCAAAACCTAGCGATTCGAAGTAACAAGCGGCACACTCCGGGTACTCTATCGCAAACAAACAAGCAGACAATCAGTACTCATCAAATGCACAGGTAAAACTCAAATGAAAGATCCAACCAGAAAGTTCAACTTAAGAACTCCGGTTTGCAAAAAGAATCAACTCGAACGAAGCAACGAAAGTCAAACGGCGAAAGAAACAAGCTTCGTTTACTAATCTGGATCTAGGTCAAATTTTACAGTAGCAAAAACTTGTTTGAGTAGGTTAAACGGAAAGAGAATTTCGAGACGAAACTCTAGGCGCTTGAATCGCCTGATTCCGATAAACGAGCGAGAAGTTAAACAGAAACGAAGATTTGATCAGAAATCGAATCTGAGAAAAATCAGCAAAAATCCGACGAAAAAGAAAAACGGACGAACGGTTAAAGAACGGACGTTCGTTAACAGAGAAAATCCGACGAACGCGTTCGTTAAAACGAACGAGTCGGTGAACGCTCACAAAATAACAAAACCAAAAAAAACGATCTAGGTTTTT
The DNA here is from genome assembly GCF_002575655.3 of Aegilops tauschii subsp. strangulata. Classification (NCBI taxonomy): domain Eukaryota; kingdom Viridiplantae; phylum Streptophyta; class Magnoliopsida; order Poales; family Poaceae; genus Aegilops; species Aegilops tauschii. The sequence continues at coordinate 315,226,652 of NC_053037.3, read as the reverse complement.
TTTTATAAAAATGAAAGGTTTTTTTTAACAAAAACCGGCAAACGAGGCGAGGTGCGGCTACCTCGGGGACGGGCTCCGGCGGGGCTCCGGCGACTCCGGCGAGGGGCGGCGGGGGCGGCGGGGCTCGGGCGGCTCGGGGGCGAGGGGCGGCGAGCGGCGGCGGCGAGTGCAAGGCGGCGGCGGCGCGGGTGCAGCGGGCGGCGGCGAGTGCGGCTCCGGCGGCGGGGTGAGAGGGAGGAGGAGAGGGGGGGTATATATAGAAGGGGGGAAGGTGGCTTGGGGGAGGGGCTAGGCGGCGGCGGGGCTCCCATGTCCATGGCGGACTCCGGCGGCGGCGGGCGTCGTGCGCGGGGAGGAGATCCCGCGGGCGGGCCGGCGGCTCGGCTGGGCCTCGGCCCAGTCGGGCGCTGCGCATTTTTTTTAAATACGTTCCGCGGAAAATAATTCGTAGAAAAATAAATAAAAGACCAAAAAAGATAAAATAAATTTTCCCCGTCTAGTTAGAAAATCTAGAATAGGGTGAACTTTTTTTTAACACAAAATAAATTTTTGAAAACATGCAATATTTTTAATGCAATTAAATTTGCAAATAAAATCCGAATAAAATCCAATAAATGATTTTAACATTTTTCCTCCAGTATTTCAATTGTTTTGGAGAAGTCATATTTTCTCCTCTCATTTAAAAATGAAATATTTTTCCGGAGAGAAAATATTTAAAACCAAAATCCTCGCTTTATTATTTGATGAAAATTAGAGAAAATCCCCAACTCTCTCCGAGGGTCCTTGAGTTGCTTAGGATTTATTGAGGATTTGTCAAAATGCAATAAAATATGATATGCAATGATGATCTATGTATAACATACCAAATTGAAAATTTGGGATGTTACAAACCTACCCCCCTTAAGATGAATCTCGCCCTCGAGATTCGGGTTGGCTAGAAAACAGGTGGGAGTGGTCCTTCCGTAGATCTTCCTCTCGCTCCCAGGTGGCTTCATCTTCCGTGTGGTGACTCCACTGGACTTTGCAAAACTTGATAACCTTGCTGCGGGTAACTCGGCTGGCATACTCAAGAATCTTAACTGGTTTCTCCTCATAGGTCAAATCACTTTCCAGCTGAATCGCTTCCAGTGGCACAGTATCTCTCAGTGGTATCTCAGCCATCTCTGTGTGGCACTTCTTCAACTGGGAAACGTGAAATACATCATGAACTCCAGACAATCCTTCGGGCAATTCCAGTTTGTAGGCAACCTCTCCCATACGTCCCACAACTCTGTATGGTCCGATAAAACGGGGTGCTAACTTTCCCTTAACTCCAAAGCGCTTCACTCCTCGAAGTGGTGATACTCGAAGATAAACTCGGTCTCCGACTTCGTGAACTGTCTCTTTTCGTTTAGAATCAGCATAACTCTTCTGCCTGGATTGGGCTACCTTGAGTCTATCGCGAATCAACCTCACTTTCTGTTCAGACTCCTTAATCAAATCTGGTCCAAACAACTGACGGTCTCCAACTTCGTCCCATAACAACGGTGTTCTACACCTCCTTCCGTACAAAGCTTCGAAAGGGGCCATCTTCAAACTGGTTTGATAACTGTTGTTATACGAAAACTCCGCATATGGCAAATTGTCGTCCCAACTAGATCCATAATCTAGTGCACAAGCTCTCAACATGTCCTCCAAAATCTGGTTGACTCTCTCGGTCTGTCCATCTGTCTGCGGGTGAAAAGTTGTACTAAATTCCAGCCTGGTTCCCAATGTTTCATGTAACTGCTTCCAAAACTTTGAGGTAAATTGGGTTCCTCTGTCTGATACAATGGTCCTCGGAACTCCATGCAAACATACGATCCTGGTCATGTATATCTTTGCCAACTTAGCACTGGTGTAAGTGGTCTTCACTGGAATGAAATGAGCCACTTTCGTCAAATGGTCGACTACAATCCATATTGAGTCATAGCCTGAACGAGTCCTGGGTAATCCTGTGATAAAATCCATGCCTATTTTATCCCACTTCCATTCGGGTATCGGCAATGGTTGTAGCAATCCGGCTGGCTTCTGATGCTCTGCCTTCACTCTCTGACACACATCACAAACTGCTACATACTCTGCAATATCCTTCTTCATTCCGGTCCACCAGAAAGTATTCTTCAGATCCAAATACATCTTGGTATTCCCTGGGTGAATCGAGTATGGTGAATCATGGGCTTCTTGCAAAATCAACTTCCTGATCTTCGGATCATTTGGCACATATACTCGGTCCTCAAACCATAAGGTATCGTGCTCATCCTCACGAAATCCCTTGGCTTTTCCTTTGCTCATCTTCTCCTTTATCTCTTCAATCTCCTTGTCTGTCTTCTGAGCTTCTCTGATCCTTTCCATCAAGGTAGACTGAATCTCCAATGTCGCTAAATAGCCTCTTGGAACTATCTCCAAACATAGCTCGCGAAGGTCCTCGGCTAACTCCTGAGGTAGCTCTCCTATCATGAGGGTGTTGACATGACTCTTGCGGCTCAACGCGTCTGCTACTACGTTAGCCTTTCCTGGGTGATAATGCAATCTCATATCATAATCCTTAATGAGCTCCAACCATCTCCTCTGTCTGAGATTTAACTCCTTCTGCGTGAAAATATACTTCAAACTCTTGTGATCCGTGTACACCTCACAATGGTTTCCGATGAGAAAATGTCTCCATGTCTTCAATGCATGCACCACGGCTGCTAACTTCAAATCATGCGTAGCATAATTCTTCTCATGGGGTTTAAGTTGTCGTGAAGCATATGACACAACTCTTCCTTCCTGCATAAGCACTGCTCCAAGTCCTCGACGAGAAGCGTCGCAATAAACTTCATAATCCTTGCGTTGATCTGGCAGAATCAACACTGGTGATGTAACCAATCGTTTCTTCAACTCTTGGAAACTAGCTTCACATTCCTCAGTCCAATTGAATTTGGTGTCCTTCTTCAATAGCTCAGTCATGGGCTTAGCAATCTTCGAGAAATTCTCGATGAATCTCCGGTAGTATCCTGCAAGTCCAAGAAAACTCCGGATTTCTCCAACTGTCGTGGGTGATTCCCAACTTGTCACTGTATCAACCTTGGCAGGGTCTACTGCTATTCTTTCTCCAGAAATAACATGTCCAAGGAATCCAACTTCCTTCAGCCAAAATTCACACTTGCTGAACTTGGCGTATAACTGATGTTCTCTGAGCTTCTCAAGTACCAATCGTAAATGCTCCTCATGCTCTTCCTCATTCTTGGAAAAGCCTAAAATATCGTCAATGAACACCACGACGAACTTATCCAAAAACTCCATAAACACTTTGTTCATCAGGTTCATGAAATAGGCAGGTGCGTTAGTCAGACCAAATGACATAACGGTATACTCATACAATCCATATCTGGTGGTAAAAGCCGTCTTAGGTATATCCTGCTCTCGAATCTTTAACTGATGGTATCCTGATCGTAGATCGATCTTGGAAAATACTTTAGCTCCTTGTAGGCGGTCAAACAAATCATTGATCATCGGCAGTGGGTACTTGTTTTTGATGGTCACTTCATTCAATCCTCGGTAATCAACAACCATCCTCAGCGATCCATCTTTCTTCTCCACTAGAAGTACTGGTGATCCCCAAGGTGACGAACTTGGGCGAATATAGCCTTTATCCAGTAACTCCTTGATCTGCTTCTTAATTTCCTCCAAATCCTTTGCGGGCATCCTGTACGGTCTCTTAGATATTGGCCCTGTGCCTGGCAAAAGTTCAATCAAGAACTCAATGTCTCTATCTGGTGGCATGCCTGGCAACTCTTCTGGAAATACATCCGGATAATCCTTCACCACTGGTACTTCCTCCTGTACAACTCCTGATAAGGAATTCACTTGAGTCCTCTTCGGCATATGCCGGGATACATACTTGATCCTTTTTCCTTCTGGGGTGGTAAGCAAAATCGTCTTGCTGGCACAATCGATGTTTCCTCCATACAACGATAGCCAATCCATTCCCAAAATCACATCCAAACCTTGCGACTCCAAAACTATGAGGTCTGAGGGGAAAACATGCCTACCAATGGCCAATCGTATCTGAAAACATCCTTGGCTTGCCATATACTCTGCTCCTGGCGAGGTTACTAACATAGGGGTTTTGAGAACTTGGGTGGACATCATAAACTTATTCACAAATCCCCTTGATATGTATGAATGCGATGCACCAGTATCGAAAAGACCGGTTGCAGTAAATGACTTAACCAAAAACTTACCTATTACTGCATCCGGCTGAGCTTCAACCTCCTCCACGCTCACGTGGTTCACATGTCCTTTGTTGAACGGGTTCGGCTTCTTCCCAGAGCTTCCATTGCCATTTCCATTTTGGGCTTCAGGACAATCAGTTGCATAGTGTCCAGTCTTCTGGCACTTGAAGCAAGTAATGTGACTTAGATCCCTCTTGGTTGGGGTAGATGGGTTGGTACGGTTCTGTCCGTTGCTTCCTCCATTCCCATTACCATTCTTGGAGCCATTATGGTTGTGCGAACTACCTCCTCCATGGGTATGCTGAAACTGTCCTCCCGGTTTCGGGGCAAATCGTGGCTTCTGTTGAGCTCCAGAATTGTACTTCCCTTGTCCATACTTCCTCTTATGGTTTTCAATCTGTTGTTGCTTCCCTTCAATCATGAGAGCTCTATCTACCAGCTCCTGGTAGTTGTTGAAGGTTGCTACCATCAACTGCATACTCAGTTCATCATTCAGTCCTTCCAAAAATTTCTCCTGCTTGGCTGCATCTGTAGCAACGTCATCTGGTGCATAACGTGCTAACTTACTGAAATCCTCCACATACTGGCCTACGGTGCGTCCTCCTTGGCGTAGGTTGCGAAACTCACGCTTCTTCATAGCCATAGCTCCTGCTGAAACATGTGCGGTACGGAAAGCTTGCTGAAACTGATCCCATGTGACAGTGTCAATGGGGTGCGTGGCTGTATAATTCTCCCACCATGATGCTGCGGGTCCATCAAGCTGATGTGCGGCAAAATGCACTCTTTCCGCATCTGTGCATCCTGCAGTGGTCAACTCCCTTCCAACTTTGCGGAGCCAATCATCTGCAACAATCGGCTCGGTGCTACTGGAAAACACCGGCGGGTTTAGCCTTAAGAAATGGGCTAAGTGATCAACAGGTGGTGGTGGCGGTGGGTTGTTGTTGTTGTTGCCTTGGTTCTGCACTAACACTTGCATCAGGGCATTCTGTTGCTGAATCAACTGGGTGATCTCCGGTGGGAAAACAAATCCGGTGTCGCATCTCGGAGGCATCTGATAGGTTTAGAAAAGATGAGAGTTAAGAATAGAATGAGGTCTAGAGAGAAAACACTACCCATATGCTCATGAGGCAAATACAATCAATATCACTTAATCAATTCAAACAAGGCAAAACAATCGATCTAACTAGCATTACAAAGTGCTTGAACTATACTATTAAATGGGGGAAAACTACTACTGATATGGTGGTCTACTAGAAATTCTGATCCGTTGAAGACTCCATGATGTCTGCTCCAGCTTCGTCAACCCAGTCATCTTCACTTGGTTCTGAGTCGGTGTCGTCGATGATGATGTAGTTATCCGGACAAGTGCATTCGTCAACTTCTGCTTTTGGCACTTGATTTCCCAGGAATACTCCAATCTTCTTCTCCAGGTCGTCATTCTTCCCTACTAGTGCGATGATTTCCTCCATATAATCCTCGCGTGTAGCCTTGAGTTCTTCCTCCAGCTCCTTGATCTTCGTCAATGCCTTCTTCAGTTCTTCCTTGTCCGTGCACATCTGGTTCTCCTGGCGACGAATATGTTGGTTTTGCTCCTGGATGAAAGCTGCGATTGATCCATCCTTCTTGGTTCTGATCATCTCCCATTGCGCGTCTCGGCGTCCACAAATCTGATAAATTGTATCCTTAAGCTCCTGGTGGTAGACTTCTCCAATGTGTCCCATAGCGATGTGTGCGGCCATGCTCTTCCCTAAACTCCAGGTTGGTGCTTCGAAAACCAATCTTATGGGTTCAGTAACTGGCACGAACGTCCTTCCTGGAATGTGAACTTGAATCTTCCAGCTCTCCTCTTCGGGTAATGTGGCGTTGTAGGTTCCGGTGATGCTTGGTATTCCTATGTTCAAATACTTAGTGACTTCCTTCAAGTGTCGACCAAAAGGCGTGTCTTCATCTGGTTGCATGAACTTGCTCCTTGTATCCGCCATTCCTAAAAGAGTAGAAAAAGGAGAGGGGTCAGAAATGAGAAGAGAGAAGCTTTCTAGGGCTTAAGCTTAGTGGTCGTGTCCTACAGTCAACCTGGCTCTGATACCAACTTTGTAGCGACCAGACCTCAAATGGTCTGTGCTGCTGTGCACCAGTGTCATCCCTGGATCAGTAATGCTGCCACGCACAGTACAAATGGAGGATTTATAACAGAGTAGCAATCACACACTTATTACATCGAATATCTCCAAAGAGATTAAGTATGATAAATATGGCTTAAGGCCATCTAAATACGATAACAGCGGAAGACTTGGAAGATAAGTGAGTCCATCAACTCCAGCGGCATCACTGAGTATAAGACCACGACCTAAGGCACCTTACTCGTCGTCTGAAAAGTCTGCAACATGAAACGTTGCAGCCCGAAAACGGGTCAGCACATGGAATATGCTGGCAATGTAACACATAGAGAATAATGAACAATAATAATGCTATACTACATGCATTTATGGCTGGTGGAAAGCTCTATGGTTACAGTTTTGCGAAAAGCCAATTTTTCCCTACTTCAAAGGAATAAATTTTATTTAACTATCATGGTGGTTGTTAAACATTGAGAAGGTACCTCCAACTCAATCCCAATTAAGTGTCATCATAACCCACAAAATTAATTAAAAGTAACATGGTGATGAGATTCAAATGATAATCCAGGTACTAGATACTCAAGTTGTCCATAACCGGGGACACGGCTAACCATGATTAGTTTGTACACTCTGCAGAGGTTTGCGCACTTTTCCCCACAAGACTCGATCGCCTCCGCTTGATTCTCGCACTGCATGATGTTTGAGAAACGGATGATCGAGACACAGTCTTTCAGGAACAATCACTCTTTACACCGGGTGGACCGGTACACCTACTTTCCCCTACATCTGCTAGCCCACCTCTTCAAGAGATCATGTAACCTACTCAACTATGCTAGAGCCCATAATAGCTTGTGGCTGCACACGGAAGTTTCTAGCATGAATAATCTTATGATCCCTTTGAGCCTGGGTGGCAGTCCTTATACAAACAGACAACACTGGATTCTCCAGGTGCCTCAATCCACCCAGATGTGAGTTTTAGTTGCCACCTTAGGTAAACCATTATTAACAATCTCACATCTGTCATGAATATCTCTCAAACCCAAATCCACGTCTACGAGCATAGCATGGCAATATAATAGCAACGTAGAAGTAACTCCCAAGGGTTTGATAAGAAAACAGGTAATAGGTACTACCTCAACTACTTCCCAGTACCCACAATTTAATTAGATCCTAATCATGCAATGTTTGAGGAATAGATCTAATGCAATAAAAACTGGGTATGGAAGGTATGATCAAAGTGTTACTTGCCTTGCTGATGATCCGCAAAACCTAGCGATTCGAAGTAACAAGCGGCACACTCCGAGTACTCTATCGCAAACAAACAAGCAGACAATCAGTACTCATCTAATGCACAGGTAAAACTCGAATGAAAGACCCAACCAGAAAGTTCAACTTAAGAACTCCGGTTTGCAAAAAGAATCAACTCGAACGAAGCAACGAAAGTCAAACGGGGAAAGAAACAAGCTTCGTTTACTAATCTGGATCTAGGTCAAATTTTACAGTAGCAAAAACTTGTTTGAGTAGGTTAAACGGAAAGAGAATTTCGAGACGAAACTCTAGGCGCTTGAATCGTCTGATTCCGATAAACGAGCGAGAAGTTAAACAGAAACGAAGATTCGATCAGAAATCGAATCTGAGAAAAATCAGCAAAAATCCGACGAAAAAGAAAAACGGACGAACGGTTAAAGAACGGACGTTCGTTAACAGAGAAAATCCGACGAACGCGTTCGTTAAAACGAACGAGTCGGTGAACGCTCACAAAATAACGAAACCAAAAAAAACCGATCTAGGTTTTTTTTTAAAACGAACGGTTTTTTTTAACAAAAACCGGCAAACGAGGCGAGGTGCGGCTACCTCGGGGACGGGCTCCGGCGGGGCTCCGGCGACTCCGGCGAGGGGCGGCGGGGCTCGGGCGGCTCGGGGGCGAGGGGCGGCGAGCGGCGGCGGCGAGTGCAAGGCGGCGGCGGCGCGGGTTCAGCGGGCGGCGGCGAGTGCGGCTCCGGCGGCGGGGTGAGAGGGAGGAGGAGAGGGGGGTATATATAGAAGGGGGGGAAGGTGGCTTGGGGGAGGGGCTAGGCGGCAGCGGGGCTCCCGTGTCCATGGCGGACTCCAGCGGCGGCGGGCGTCGTGCGCGGGGAGGAGATCCCGCGGGCGTCGAGCGCTGCGCATTTTTTTAAATACGTTCCGCAGAAAATAATTTGTAGAAAAATAAATAAAAGACCAAAAAAGATAAAATAAATTTTCCCCGTCTAGTTAGAAAATCTAGAATAGGGTGAACATTTTTTTAACACAAAATAAATTTTTGAAAACATGCAATATTTTTAATGCAATTAAATTTGCAAATAAAATCCGAATAAAATCCAATAAATGATTTTAACATTTTTCCTCCAGTATTTCAATTGTTTTGGAGAAGTCATATTTTCTCCTCTCATTTAAAAATGAAATATTTTTCCGGAGAGAAAATATTTAAAACCAAAATCCTCGCTTTATTATTTGATGAAAATCAAATATGAAAATTCGAGAAAATCCCCAACTCTCTCCGAGGGTCCTTGAGTTGCTTAGGATTTATCGAGGATTTGTCAAAATGCAATAAAATATGATATGCAATGGTGATCTATGTATAACATACCAAATTGAAAATTTGGGATGTTACAAATTACTAGGAAACGGCCTAGGAAAATTACCTCTATACGCGTTATTACCAAAATTGTTCCTACCAACAAAATTCACATCCATAGGTTCATTATTATTTTCAATCAAAGTAGACAAAGGAATATCATTAGTATCAATAGGAGCACTCTTGCTAGCAAATAATTTCATAAGTTCATCCATCTTTCCACTCAAAACATTAATCTCTTCAATCGCATGCACTTTTTTACTAGTGGAAGATCTTTCGGTATGACATTGAGAATAATTAACCATACTATTATCTAGGAGTTTAGTAGCTTCTCCTAAAGTAATTTCCATAAAAGTACCTCCCGCGGCCGAATCTAAAAGATTTCTAGAAGCAAAATTCAATCCGGCATAATTTTTTTGTATAATCATCCACAAATTCAAACCATGAGTAGGGCAATTTCGTATCATCAATTTCATCCTCTTCCAAGATTGTGCAACATGTTCATGATCAAGTTGCTTAAAATTCATAATATCGTTCCTAAGGGAGATGATCTTAGTGGGAGGAAAATACTTGGAAATAAAAGCATCTTTACACTTATTCCATGAATCAATACTATTTTTAGGGAAAGATGAAAACCAAGTTTTAGCACGATCTCGTAGTGAGAACGGAAATAGCTTCAATTTAACAATATCATTATCCACATCTTTCTTCTTTTGCATATCACACAACTCAACGAAATTATTCTGATGGGATGCGACATCTTCACTAGGAAGGCTGGAAAATTGATCTTTCATAACAAGATTCAGCAAATCGGCATTAAATTCATAAGATTCCGCACTAGTGGCGGGAGCAATCGGAGTACTAATAAAATCATTGTTATTAGTATTGGAAAAGTCACACAATTTGGTATTCTCTTGAGCCATCGTGACAAAGCAAGCAATCTAACACACGAGAACACAAAAAAGTAAACAAAAAGACGAACGGAAGAAGGGCGAAAGAAAAGGAAAATCTTTTCAAAAATAATTTTAGAAGTGGGGGACGGGAATACGAGAGGCAAATGGCAAATAATGTAATGCAAGAGACGAGAGATTTATTATGGATACTTGGGTATGTCTTGACTTGGCGTAGATCTCCTCGGCAACGGCGCCAAAAATTCTTCCTGCTACTTCTTGAGCTTGCGTTGGTTATTCCCTTGAAGAGGAAAGGGTGATGCAGCAAAGTAGAGATAAGTATTTCCCTCAGTTAGAGAACCAAGGTATCAATCTAGTAGGAGAAGAACGCACAAATCACCAATACCTGCGCAAACAATCAAACACTCGCACCCAACACGATAAAGGGGTTGTCAATCCCTTCAGGGTCACTTGCAAAGGTGAGATTTGATAGAGATAGATAAAACTAAACAGAAGATAAAGTAAATATTTTTGGGTTTTTTGGTTTATAGATCTGAAAATAAAAGATTGCAAAATAGTAGATCGGAAACTTATATGATGGAAAATAGACCCGGGGGCCATAGGTTTCACTAGAGGCTTCTCTCAAGATAGCAAATAATACGATGGGTGAACAAATTACTGTCGAGCAATTGATAGAAAAGCGCAAAGTTATGATGATATCCAAGGCAATGATTGTGAAATATAGGCATCAGGTCCGTGTCAAGTAGACCGACTCCTGCCTGCATCTACTACTATACTCCACACATCGACCGAATCCTGCCTGCATCTAGAGTATTAAGTTCAGGAAGAACAGAGTAACGCCTTAAGTAAGATGACATTATGTAGAGGAATAAACTCAAGCAATATGATGTAAAACCCATCTTTTTATCCTCGATGGCAACAATTCAATACGTGTCTCGCTACCCCTACTTTGTCATTGGGTGAAATCACGCAAGATTGAACCCAAAAGCTAAGCACCACTCCCATTGCAAGAAAACCCAATCTAGTTGGCCAAACCAAACCGATAATTCAAAGAGAAATACAAAGATACCAAATCATGCATAAAAGAATTTAGAGAAGATTCAAATAATATTCATAGATAAGCTGATCATAAATCCACAATTCATCGGATCTCGACAAACACACCACAAAAGAAGATTACATCGGATAGATCTCCAAGAACATCGAGGAGAACATGGTATTGAGAATCAAAGAGAGAGAAGAAGCCATCTAGCTACAAGCTATGGATCCGTAGGTCTGTGGTAAACTTCTCACGCTTCAACGGAAGGGCAATAGGGTTGATGTAGATGCCCTCCGTGATCAAATCCCCCTCCGGCAGGATGCCGGGAAAGGCCCCAAGATGAGATCTCACGGGAACAGAAGGTTGCGGCGGTGGAAAAGTGTTTTCGTGGGTACTTCTGGTGGTTTGGGAATATACGTGAATATATAGGAGGAAGATCTAGGTCAGGGGGTCACCGAGGGGCCCACAAGGTAGGGGGCGCGCCCTACCCCCTGGGCGCGCCCTCCACCCTTGTGGCCTCCTCGTGGCTCTTCTAACTTGCACTCCAAGTCTCCTGGGTGTCTTCCGGTCCAAGAAAAATCATCGCAAAGGTTTTATTCTGTTTGGATTTCGTTTGGTATTCCTTTTCTGCGAAGCTCAGAAACAAGGAAAACAGAAATTGGCACTGGGCTCTAGGTTAATAAGTTAGTCCCAAAAATAATATAAAATAGCATATTAATGCATATGAAACATCCAAAACAGATAATATAATAGCATGGAACGATAAAAAACTATAGATACGTTGGAGACGTATCATATCACACCTTTTAAGACGAGGGGAGGTAAGGAACAGCCATCACACTCTGCACTTGATTCACCTTCTGTTTTAAGTAGACTTGCGAGAGCACCACCTACTATTCATTTTAATATGTCGCAGGTAATTGATGATGCTACTTCTCCTATGAATGAAAATTGTGATGATGCTAATACTCTGCTTGATGAAACTGTGCCACTAGGTAAATTTCATGATGAACAACTTGCTAAAGCTAAAGAACTTGAGAATGTTGAAACTGATGAAAATTTTGATTCACCTATTATGCCTAGATCTCCTACTAGAGTTGAAGTGCCTAAGTTTCCTGATGGTTATGTTATGGATGGGGAGATAGCTAGAGAAATTATTGCTTGTAATGATAGAGATGATGTTAAGAAATTACTGAGTAAGCTGGAAGAAAAAGCTATGATGGAGAGAACAAAATATGATCCTAAGTTTGCTACTTCTCCTACCTTATTACCGATAAGGATTATGAATTCTCTGTTGATCCTGGGTTAATTACTTTGGTAGAATCTGATCCTTTCCATGGTTATGAAACTGAAACTATTGTGACACATCTTACTAAATTGAATGATATAGCCACCCTATTTGCTCATGAGGACAAAATTTGCTACTACTATATTCTTAAGTTGTTTCCTTTCTCATTAAAGGGTGATGCTAAGAAATGGTTTAGTACTCTTACTCCTGGTCCTGTGTAGTCCCGAGGATATGATTTATAACTTATGTGAAAAATATTTTCCTGCTCATAAGAAACAAGTTGCCTTACAGGAAATAATTAACTTTGTGCAATTTGAAGAAGAGAATATCCCTCAAGCTTGGGGAGGCTTATCCAATTACTTAATGCTTTCCCTGCTCATACTCTTAAGAAAAATGAAATACTTGATATCATTTATAATGAACGAACTGATGCTTCTAGGGACTACCTAGATAGTTGTGTTGGTTGTGTTTTTAGGGAACGGACTATTGAACAGGCTGAAAAACTATTTAATAATATATTGAGAAATGTCGATGATTGGACACTTCCTGAACCACCACCTAAGCTAACTCTGAAGAAGAGAGGTATTGTATTCCTCAGTCCAAAAGATATGCAAGAGGCAAAGAAATTTATGAAAGCAAAGTGTATTAAATCTGAAGATGTCAAGAATTCACCACCTATTGAAGAAATACATGGACTCAATATCCTGACACAGGTAGTAAAGATAAATTATCTTTTAGATTTGATGAATGTGATATTCCCTATAATAAATCTGCTAGTCAATGCCTGGACGAATTTGATAATTACATTGTTAAGCAAGAACGCTTCAATATGTATGCTAGCAATCAATTGAAACGTAATGCCATCATGATTGATCGTTTGAGTGACTTGATGTTCAGAATTGCTAATGATGTTAGAGGATTAAGTAAACATGCATCCATGGTTCGTACCTAGTTAGAACAAGTCTCTAAGTCACAAAATGATTTTCTTAATTAAATGAATGATCATGCTATTAGGGTAATGACTAGATGAGGTAAAATGACCCAGGATCCTCTATATCCTGAAGGTCATCATAAAGGAATTGAGCAATATTCTCAGAGAATTAATATTGATGCACCTAGTTCATCTAAGAAGAAGGAAAAGAAAAATGATAGAACTTTGCATGTTTCTAGTGAACCTGTGGTAGAAAAACCTTCTGAGAATAGTAATAATATTTCTATTTCTGATGCTGAGAGACAATCTGGAAATGAACATCCACCTAGTGATAATGATAATGATGAGGTCCATGTTAGTGCTCAACCAGATAATGATAAAGAACCTAATAATGATGTAGAAATAGAACTTGATGTTGATCTTGATAACCCACCTAATAAGAACAAAAGATATGATAAAAGATATTTCATTGCTAGAAAACATGGTAAAGAAAGAGAACCATGGGTTAAAAACCCATGTCTTTTCCTACTAAACCTCCAAAAAAATAAGGACGAGGAGGATTTTTAACGCTTTGTTGAAATGCTTAGACCCGTCATTTTGCGCACACGCTTGACGGATATTTTGAAAATGCCTCCAGATGCTAAATACATGAAAGATATTGTCACTAATAAAAGAAAGATACCCGAAGTTGAAATTTCCACCATGCTTGCAAATTATTCTTTTAAGGGGGGAATACCTAAGAAGCTAGGAGAACCAGGAATATCCACTATACCATGCTCCATTAAAAGAAGTTATGTCAAAACTGCTTTATGTGATTTAGGAGCCAGTGTGAGTGTTATGTCTTTCTATTTATATAGAAGACTTGATTTGAATAAGTTGACACCTGCTTTAATATCTTTGCAAATGGCTGATAAATCAACTGCGATACCTATCGTTATTTGTGAGGATGTGCTTGTTGTATTTGCAAACGGTACTATCTTAATGGACTTTGTTATTCTTGACATGCTCAAGGAAGACAATAGGTCGATTATCCTTGGTAGACCCCCTTTGAATACTACAGGGTTTGTTATTGATTGCAACAAAAACAAGGTTACTTTCAATGTCAATGGTAATGAGCATACGGTATATTTTCCGAGGAAACAACTCCAAGTGAATAGTATCAACTCTATTGGAAGAATTATGACAATCACTATTGGAGGTTTTGAATTCCCTCTTCTGTCCGTCAAAAGGAAATATGAAACTCTTATTGTTGGGGAGATGCATATCCCCGTTGAGGTCACTTAGTATTATACGAAGGTTCTTCGGTTTCATGTTACTCGGAAATAGTTTGTTAATAAGACTTGATTAGCCTTATTAATGAATTCATATTGAGGGACATGTGGTCGATCAATTTAGTAAGCACAACCTGATGTACCTTTAGCTTGCTCTTTGTTATTGATACGTCTCCAACGTGTCTATAACATTTGATTGTTTCATGCTCTTATAATATCAATCTTGGATGTTTATTATGCAATTATATATCATTTTTTGGGACTAACCTACTAACCTAGTGCCTAGTGCCACTTGCTATTTTTGGCTTTTCAGAAAATCAGTACCAAACGGAGTCCAAACGCTATGAAACTTTTTGACGATTCCTGGACCAGAGGGGACCATAGAAGCTTCGGGAGAAGACCTGAAGTGCCATGAGGCAGCGACAAGCCTGCCAGGCGCGCCCGAGGGGAGCGCCCCCGAGGCTTGTGGGTCCCTCGTGGCACCTCTAACCTAATTCCATCTCTATAAATTCCCAAATATTCCCCATACATCAGAGAGCCACCCCAAATAATTTTTCCACCGCCGCAAGTTTCTGTTCTTCGGAGATCCCATCTGGAGACCTTTTCCGATACTCTGTCGGAGGGGTAATTGATCATGGAGGGCCTCTACATAAACCTTGCTGCCCTTCCGACGATGTGTGAGTAGTTTACCACAGACCTACGGGTCCATAAATAGTATCTAGGTGGCTTTTCTCTCTCTTTGATCTTCAATACAATGTTCTCCTCGATGTTCTTGGAGATCTATTTGATGTAATCCTTTTTGCGGTGTCTTTTTTGGCATCCGATGAATTGTGGATTTATGATCATATTATCCATGAATATTATTTGAGTCTTCTCTGAACTCTTTTATGCATGATTGTTATAGCTTTGTATCTCTCTCTGATCTGTCAGTTTGGTTTGGCCAACTAGATTGATTTATCTTGCAATGGGAGAGGTGCTTTGTGATGGGTTCGATCTTGCGTTGCTCAATCCTAGTGACAGGAAGGGACATGACACGTACTTGTATCGTTGCCATTAAGGATAAAAATATGGGGTTTATTCATATTAATTGGGTTTACTTTGTCTACATCATGTCATCTTGCTTAAGGTGTTACTCTGTTCTTTATGAAGTTAGTACTCTAGATGCATGCTAGATAGCGGTCGATGTGTGGAGTAATATAGTAGTAGATGCAGGCAGGAGTCGGTCTACTTGTCTCGGACGTGATGCCTATATACATGATCATTGCCTTGGATATCGTCATAATTGTTTGCTTTTCTATCAATTTCCCAACAATAATTTGTTTACCCACCGTATGTTACGTTCAAGAGACAAGCCTCTAGTGAAAACTATGGCCCCCGGGTCTATTTTAATCATATACTAAAAATCCAAAAATGCCTTGCTGCAATTTATTTACTTTACTTTTATTTTGTGTTTTTGTTTCTATCTATCACTAAGAGATTTGATCCTTGTAATTAACTGCCAAGGGATTGAGAACCTTGTTTGCGTTGGGTGCAAGTATTTGTTATTTTATGTGTAGGTACTGCTAACGAGGTGTTGCGTGGTTCTCCTGCTGGATTGACAACTGATACGTCTCCAACGTATCTATAATTTTTTATTGTTCCATGCTGTTTTATTACCAATCTTGGATGTTTTATAATCATTTTATAGTCATTTTATATCATTTTTTGGTACTAACCTATTGACATAGTGCCAAGTGCCAGTTGCTGTTTTTTCCATGTTTTTTACATCGTGGGAAATCAATATCAGACGGAGTCCAAATGACACGAAACTTTACGATGATTTTTTATGAACCAAAAGGAAGAAGTTGGGCCCTGGTTGCACCTGGGGGGAGTCCCGAGGAGGGGACAACCCACCAGGGCGCGCCAGGAGACCCAGGCGCACCCTGGTGGGTTGTGCCCACCTCGGGTGCCCCCCCGGACTGCCTCTTTGCTCTATAAATACCCCAAAAATCTAGAAACCCTAGGAGCGTCGACGAAATATTCATCCAGCCGCCGCAGAGTCCACAACCACCAGATCCAATCTAGACACCCTCTCGGATGGGGTTCGCCACCTCCATTGGCGCCTCTCCGATGATGCGTGAGTAGTTCTTTGTAGACCTACGGGTTCGTAGTTAGTAGTTAGATGGCTTCCTCTCTCTCGCTGAATTCTCAATACAATGGTCTCTTGGAGATCCATATGATGTAACTCTTTTTGCGGTGTGTTTATTGGGATCTGATGAACTTCGAGTTTATGATCAGTTATATATTTTTATATCCATGAAAGATATTTGAGTTTCTTTGATCTCTTATAGCCTCGTATTTCTTCTCCAATATTTGGGTTTTGTTTGGCCAACTTGATCTATTTATCTTGCAATGGGAAGAGGTGCCCGGTAGTGGGTTCGATCTTACGGTGCTTGATCCCAGTGACACGAAGGGAAACAACACGTATGTATCGTTGCTACTAAGGATAAAAAGATGGGATCTATATCTACACAATAGATAAACGGATCTTGTCTACATCATGTCATCGTTCTTATTGCATTACTTCGTTTTTCCATGAACTTAATACACTAGATGCATGCTGGATAGCTGTCGATGTGTGGAGTAATAGTAGTAGATGCAGGTAGGAGTCGGTCTACTAATCTTGGACGTGATGCCTATGTAATGATCATTGCCTGGATATCATCATAATTATTTGAAGTTCTATCAATTGCCCAACAGTAGTTTGTTTACCCACCGTTTGCTATTTTTCTCGAGAGAAGCCACTAGTGAAACCTGCGGCCCCTGGGTCTTCTTTCTCATATATTTGCTTGCGATCTACTTTTCCTTTGCATTTTTATTCAGATCTATTAAACCAAAAATACAAAAATACTTTGCTGCACTTTATTTTATTTGCGATCTATTATTTCAATCTATTACAATTTCTGGCATCGTTACCCGAAAGGGATTGACAACCCCTTTAACACGTCGGGTTACGAGGTGTTGTTATTTGTGTGCAGGTGCTATTTACATTGTGTTGCTTGGTTCTCCTACTAGTTCTATAACCTTGGTTTCATCACTGAGGGAAATACCTACCTTCGCTGTGCTACATCATCCCTTCCTCTTTGGGGAAATACTGACGTAGTCCTAGCAGACAAGAGCTTTCTGGCGCTATAGTCAGGGAGCAATCAACAACCTTGGTTCTTAACTGAGGGAAATACTTATCTTTATTGTACCGCATCATCCTCTCCTCTTCGAGGAAATCCCAACACAGTTCACAAGTAGCAGGAAGAATTTCTGGATCCATTGCCGGGGAGACATCATCAACATCTATCAAGTACCATTGCATAAACTTTCATCTCCTTGCATTTACTTTTTTCCATTTGCCTCTCGTTTCCATCTCCGCCACTTCTAAAAGGTTTTCACAAAAACACAAAATCATTTTTCGTTTTCCTTTTTGCTTGTTTGCTTGTTTTGTCGCTACGTCTACTTCATCCCTTGTTACGTGTACCCTTGAAAATGAGGTTATCAATTGTAAACAAAGGGGAGGGGAGAGTCTAAAAGATGCTTGGTATAGGATTTGTGATGCTCAAAATAAATCATCTCGTAAGCAATCTACTACCGTTCTTCTTCGCAATTTTTATGTGGGTGTTACTACTTGGTATAGATTTGTGCTAGCCACTATTACCAGAGGGAATTTCTTGAGTAGTCACCCTATGGATGCTTTCAATGCTATGGGAAAATTAGTGGGATCACCACCTATCATTATTAATGAAATAGCATTGACGTTGGAACATGTTATGCAAAAGTTAGACGTTAAAATAAAATGCCTACCGTAGAGCATATTGAAAATTTGGATAAAAAGATTCATAATCACATTACTCAATTTGGTTCAAAGGTAGGAAATACTTTTAAGATGCTAAAATAAAAAACAACAATAATTAATGAGAGGGTAGAGCAAAGTCTCGCTGGGATTGATAAGTTGGAAGAAATTGTTAATAATTTGGGTTCCACTTTTTCTTTCCTCAAGACTATTGAAAAGACTCCTCCTAGTAAGAATTGCAAGTCTATGTACGTTCCTAAGAATAAGGGTGCCACATCTGGGAATGGAAGCGAAGATCTTAAAATGATAAGTGTTCATCCCGACTTCGTTGATTTAATAAAGGAACCCGTCCACGAGAATAAATTCCTCAACTTTATCCCTATGAGTGTGATCGTTAAAAACTTCTGTGTTGAAACTCCTAGGAAGTATGGATGTTTGATTGAGGAGTTGGAAACTAAGGATGAGAACACTTGAAACTATGCATTACGCCTAGCTAGAGCGTAAAGCAATAGCGCTTGTTGGGAGGCAACCCAATAGCTATCTTTATTTTTCTTGTTTATTTCCTGTTTTTTGGTGTGCACACAATTATGTTACTGTTATGGTTATGTTTTGTGTTTAAATTAGTGTTTGTGCAATCAATATGTGACATGATATGGCCATTATCATCTCGTGCCTTTGATCTCCATCTCCAAAGCACCGGCATGATCTCCATCATCACCGGCATGACACCATGATCTCCATGATCATGATCTCCACCATCGTGTCGTGGCGAGGTCGTCTCGCCAACTATTGCTTCTACAACTATTGCTAACACATAGCGATAAAGTAAAGCAATGACATGGCAATTAATAAATTAAAGATAACCCTATGGCTCCTGTCGGTTCCTGAATCCATCGACATGCAAGTCGTGAACCTATTACAAAACATGATCATATCATACATCAACATATATCATATCATGTTTTTGGCCATACCACATCACAACATGCCCTGCAAAACAAGTAAGACGTCCTCTACTTTGTTGTTGCAAATTTTACGTGGCTGCTATGGGTAGCTAGCAAGAACCGTTCTTACCTATGCAAAGCCACAACAGTGATAATCATGTTGCCTTTTAAGCTTCTACAAGGACCGCCTTCATCAAATTAGATTCAACTAAAGTAGGAGAGACAGACACCCGCTAGCCACCTTATGCAAAACAAGTTGCATGTGAGTCAATGGAACCGGTCTCATGTGCGAGGACATGTAAAGTTGGTCCGAGCTGCTTCATCCCACAATATTGCAGAATCCAAAAAAGATAAGAGAGGTAAGAAATTTGAGCATCAACACCTACAACTCTCTATGTTCTACTCCTGCATATACATCTACGCATAGACCTAGCTCATGATGCCACTATTGGGGAACGAAGCATGAAAATAAAAAAAATCCTATGAACACCCAAGATCTATCTAGGAGAAGCATAGCAACTAGATGGGAGGGTGTGTCCACATACCCTCGTAGAACGTTAAGTGGAAGCGTATATCACGCGGTTGATGTAGTTGTACTCGTCACGATCCAATCGCGATCCAAACTGATGAAGTACCGAACGGACGGCACCTCCGCGTTCAGCACATGTACGGCTCGATGACGTATCCTCCTCCTTGATCCAGCAAGCAAGGGAGGATAAGTACATGGGATTGCTGGCAGCATGATGGCGTGACGGTGATGGTGGTGGAGTGATTCCGGCAGGGCTACGCCGAGCGCTACCGAAACAACAAAGACGGAGGAGTTACGAAGTTACGGGAGAGAGAGGGGGGCCAAGGGCTTGTGTATCCTCTTGGGGGCGCCACCTCCCCTCTATATATAGGTGCAGGGGCGTGCTGGCCAGCCCTCCAAGCCCTAGGGGCACACAAAGGGGGAGGAGTTGGACTCCTAGTCCAATTCCCTCCTTCTCCATACACAGGTGGACTTTCCACCTCTCCCAAGCCACAAGGGCCTTGGGGGACTTGTGCGCCTGGCCCATTAAGACCAGGGCACCTCTCCTCAGCCCATGCTAGCCCTTGGGACGTGGTGGAACCCTTGGTGGACTTCTGGACTCCTCCGGAAGTTTCTGGAACCTTCTGGAAGCTTCCTGGTACAATACTGAAAAAACTAAAACTTTTTTGGAACCCTAAAAGCAACTTTCCATATATAAATCTTTACACCCAGACCATTCCAGAGCTCCTCGTGACGTCTGGGATCTCATCCAGGACTCCGAAAAACATTCGGTCACCAACATGCATATCCTAATATTACTCTAGCGTCACCGAACGTTAAGCGTGCAGACCCTACGGGTTCGAGAATCTTGTAGACATGACCGAGACACCTCTTCGGTCAATAACCAATAGCGGAACCTGGATGCCCATATTGGTTCCTACATATTCCATGAAGATATTTTATTGGTTCAACCACAGTGTCAAGGATTCGGTTAATCCCGCATGCAATTCCCTTTGTCAGGTGATTTGTTACTTGCCCGACATTCGATCGTTGGTATCTCCATACCTAGTTCAATCTCCTTACCGACAAGTCACTTTACTCGTTCTGTAATACACGATCTTGTGACTAACTCATTAGCCACATTGCTTGCAAGCTCTTTACGATGTTGTATTACCGAGAGGACCCAGAGATATCTCTCCATCACACAGAGTGACAAATCCCAGTCTCGATCCATGCCAACCCAACAGACACCTTCGGAGATACCTGTGGAGCATCTTTATGATCACCCAGTTATAAAGTGACGTTCCATAGCACACAAGGTATTCATCCGATATCCGGGAGTTGCATGATCTCATGATCTTAGGAATAGATACTTGACATGAAGAAAGCTATAGCAATAAACTCAAGTGATATGATTGAATGCTAAGCTTACAGTTGGGTCTTGTCCATCACATTATTCTCCTAATGATGTGATCCCATTATCAAATGACAACTCATGTCTATGGTTAGGAAACCTTAACCATCTTTGATCAACGAGCTAGTCTAGTAGAGGCTCACTAGGGACATGGTATTTGTTTATGTATTCACACTTGTATTTAAGTTTCCAGTCAATACAATTCTAGCATGAATAATAAACCTTTATCATGAACAAGGAAATATGATAATAACCAATTTATTATTGCCTCTAGGGCATATTTCCAACAATTAGTTCGTAGTAGTAAAAAAATCCAAAAAGATTTCTCGTTTCTTCTTTTGTTTGTTGGGAGTTCTCCGTGTAAATAGTTTTTCTTCTTTAGTTTGCTTTCTTCAGAAAAACTAAAAACTCCAAAAACATTTTAGTGTATTTCTCTAAATTTCTTTTCTTTTCGTTGAGTCGTGGTAAGGAGAAGACCACGATGAAAATTTTGAGTGGCTCTCATATGCTTTGTTGTCGATCTAATGAAGCGCCAATATTACCTTGTCTTCTCCTTCGAATGAAATGTTTGCAGATGCCAGCTTAGTCCACGACACTCTTGCACTATTATTATTTTCACATCATTCGTTCGCGAAAGTGAAAGCAATAATGACGATTTGATGAAGTGACTGTGGCAAGGAAAAGTTGGTATGAACTCTTCTTGTTTTTGTTTTTGTAAATATGTTTAACTCAGTATCCATGATTCAGCATATTATGAGTAAACATGTTTGTGGTGACAATTAGAGATTATAGTTGTTCATGCCATGCTTAAGTAGCTAGGAGTGGATAATGATTTATCTTGAATGTCAACATGCATTGAAGTGGTTATGATGTAGTATGTTAGTATGGTATCCTCCTCGGAATGATTCGAGTGGCTTAACTTCGCACATGTTCACACATGTCGTAGATTCAAAACCAACACAACCTTCATGATATTTATGTTTAGGGTGTTATATCCAACCCATGCTAGTATTTAATGTTAACTATTTGCAATGCATGATTATGACCGTTGTCACTCTCTTGTTGGTCGCTTCTCAATCTATTTGCTAGTCTTCGCCTATACTAAGTGTGGATGCTGCTTGTGCATCCAAATCCTTAAACCCAAAGTTGTTCCAGATGATTCCACCATATCTACCTATATGCAGTATTACTTTGCCGTTCCAAGTAAATTTGCATGTTCCATCTCTAATCATTCAAATAATCATCTGTTTTGTGTGCCCGTACAGCTCATGGAGCGAGGGGGAGCGGACAATATCTTCCATGCTAAGTGGGTTATTCTCACGATGGGTGTTTATTCACTTGTCATTGCACGAGAGAGGCTGGTAATTGGGATGCCCGGTCTTGTAATCAAAATAAATAAAAATATAATAAATAAACTCCCCCGGAAACTTGATTGTTTGGAGGCCACCCGAGGATTCGG
The DNA here is from genome assembly GCF_002575655.3 of Aegilops tauschii subsp. strangulata. Lineage (NCBI taxonomy): Eukaryota > Viridiplantae > Streptophyta > Magnoliopsida > Poales > Poaceae > Aegilops > Aegilops tauschii. The sequence goes on along the minus strand of NC_053037.3, from coordinate 315,204,095 downwards.
CTAGCCATGGCTTGTGTTTGTATGGTTGAGGGGAAGTGAACTTTATGTTCCTGCTTGGGAACAACCGATAATGTGTTTAGCATGAAAGATAATGAAAACCCCTTTGTCGTGACGTTGACAGGAAAATCACAACACTCAAAATGTATTCATCTATGATTTAAGCTTTGAGCTCTGGCACCTCTACAAATCTCTGCTTCCCTCTGTGAAGGACTTATCTTTTACTTTCATATTATTTACTTTTATTGTTGAGTCATCACCTTCTTATTTAAAGCATCAATCTTGATAGCGCTATTGTCATTCTTATGCATTGAGTCTAGTTAATGTTTGATGTGAGCATGACTGGATTTATTCTACCATGAATTACAATGTTTAGTTGCTGCTTGAACTTCAGAGGTGCTCTGCATTTATGTTTTGCGGTCTCAGAAAGGGCTAGCGAGATACCATGTTATCATATTATATCATGATTGTTTTGAAAAATCATTGGCATCTGAGATATGTTATTATTGCTCTCTAGTTGATTATGCCATTGATATGAGTAAATGTGAACTCTAAGTGTTATCATTTGCATGGTTAGTTCATGATCTTTGCTGAAAACTTGGGTGCTATTTAAGCTTATGTATGGATATAGGAACAAAAGAGCTCGTAAAAGTTTTTCTTTATCACTTTTAGTTTGTCAAATGAATTGCTTGAGGACAAGTAATGAGTTAAGCTTGGGAGTTGATACTTCTCCATCGTATCTACTTTTCCAAACACATTTGCTCTTGTTTTGGACTCTAATTTACATGATTTGAATGAAACTAACCCAGACTGACGCAAGTTTCAGCAGAACTACCATGGTGTTGTTTTTTGTGCAGAAATAAAAGTTCTCAGAATCAACCGAAACTTTTTTGGAGATTTTTTATGGAATATATGGAGAATACTGGAACAAAGATCCACCGGAGGGGGACACCTATTGCCCACAAGGCAACATGGCGCGCCCACCCCCCCCCCCCAAGGCTCGCCCTGTTACCTTATGGGGCCCATGAGGCTCCGCTGAACCTAATCTCAATTCCATAAATACCGTCTTCCCGAGAAAAAAATAAGAGAAGAAATTTCATTGCGTTTTACGATACGAAGCCGCTGCCACCTCATGTTCTTCGTCGGGAGGGCTGATCTGGAGTCCGTTCGGGGCTCCAAAGAGGGGGATTCATCGCCATCATCATCACCAACCCTTCTCCACTAACAACCTGATGATGCTAACCACCGGGAGTGAGTAATTCCTTCGTAGGCTTGCTAGACGGTGATGGAGTTGGATGAGATTTGTCATGTAATCGAGTCAAATTGTTAGGGCTTGATCCCTAGTATCCACTATGTTCTGAGATTGATGTTGCTATGACTTTGCTATGCTTAATGCTTGGCACTAGGGCCCGAGTGCCATGATTTCAGATCTGAACCCTTTATGTTTTCATGAATATATTTGAGTTCTTGATTCTATTTGCAAGTTATATGCACTTGTTATTGTTCTGATCTGTATACCCCAAAGTGACAATAGTTGGGATACTCTCCGGGGATGACTCTAATTCGAGGAGTTCATGTATTCACTATGTGTTAATGCTTTGTTTTGGTTCTCTATTAAAAGGATGATTTAATATCCCTTAGTTTCCCTTTGGACCCCGCTACCACCGGGGGGGGGGGGTAGGACAAAATATGCCATACAAGTTCTTATTATAAGCACGTATGACTATATACGGAATGTATGCCTACAATACATTGATGAATTGGAGCTATTGTATATCACTCTAGGTTGTGACTATTACGTGATGAATATCATCCAACACAAATATCCATCGTTGATCCAATGCCTTACGCTTTTATCATATCGATCTTTGCTAAGTTACTTTCGTTGTTGCTGCGGGTACAATCACTACAAAACTGCTACTATTACTATTCATGTTACTATTTCTACTATTACTATTGCTATCAAACTATCACACTATTGTGCTACTAAACACTTTGATGTAGATATTTAGTTCTCTAGGTGTGATTGAATTGACAACTCAATTGCTAATACTTATAAATATTCTTTGGCTTCCCTTGTGTCGAAACAATAAATTTAGGTGAAATTTTACCCTCGAAGACTGTCGCGATTCCCTATACTTGTGGGTCATTAATGCCCACCTCATATGGATTGGTTAATTATAGGATATTTCAACTACATCAGGTACCCTGAAGACAGAAACAGAGTTGGAGGCAGTTTTAATGACATGATGAACTTTAACTCAGCCATCAGTGAATTAAGCTTGATTAAGATTCCACTCAAAGGTAGAAAGCTCACTTGGAGCAATACACAAGAGGTGCCCTTAGTAGAAAATTTGGATTAGTGTTTTCTTCTGATTCCTAGACATTAAATTACCCCAATACTTATGCTTATAGTCTTGCTAAACCCGTATCTGATCATGTCCCTTGTGTCATTCAAGTGGGATCCAACATTTCCAAAGCTAATATTTTCATATTTAAATTTTTTGGTTAAAATTCCTAGAATTCAGAGATGTGGTAAAAAATATTTGGGATCAAGAGTTGTCTACAACTTCTAGTGCCAAAATAATTACTGTTAAATTTAAAAGGCTCGGAAAGGGGCTAGAGATCTGGGCTAAGAACTTCTCAAATTTAGCACATTACATCAGTAATTCAAATGAATTGATCCTTGTTAGGGACATTTTAGAGGAATTCAGACCCTTGATGACCCACAAGTATAGGGGATCAATTGTAGTCTTTTCAATAAGTAAGAGTGTCGAACCCAACGAGGAGCAGAAGGAAATGACAAGCAGTTTTCAGTAAGGTATTGTCTGCAAGTGTTGAAATTTAAGTAACAGAGTAGTTTGATAGCAAGGTAATTTTTAACGAGCAAGTAACGATAATAGTAAAAAAAGTGCAGCAAGGTAGCCCAATCCTTTTGAGTCAAAGGACAAGCCAAAACGGTCTCTTATAATAAGCAAAGCGTTCTTGAGGGTACACGGGAATTTCATCTAGTCACTTTCATCATGTTGATTCGATTCCTGTTCGCTACTTTGATAATTTAATATGTGGGTGGACCCGTGCTTAGGTCCTGTTCTTACTTTAACAAACCTCCTACTTATGATTAACCCCCTCGCAAGCATCCACAACTACGAGAAAAGTATTAAGAATAGATTCTAACCATAGCATTAAACTTTTGGATCCAATCGGTCCCTTACGGAATAGCGCATATGTTGGGGAACGTAGTAATTTCAAAAAAATCCTACGCACACAGAGGATCATGGTGATGCATAGCAACGAGAGGGGAGAGTGTTGTCCACGTACCCTCGTAGACCGAAAGCGGAAGCGTTAGCACAACGCGGTTGATGTAGTCGTACGTCTTCACGATCCGACCGATCAAGTACCGAACGCACGGCACTTCCGAGTTCAGCACACGTTCAGCTCGATGACGTCCCTCGAACTCCGATCCAGCCGAGCTTTGAGGGAGAGTTCCGTCAGCACGACGGCGTGGTGACGATGATGATGTTCTACCGACGCAGGGCTTCGCCTAAGCACCGCTATGATATTATCGAGGTGGACTATGGTGGAGGGGGCACCGCACACGGCTAAGAGATCAATGATCAATTGTTGTGTCTATGGGGTACCCCCTGCCCCCGTATATAAAGGAGCAAGGGGGGAGAGGCGGCCGGCCAGGAGGAGGCGCACCAGGAGGAGTCCTACTCCCACCGGGAGTAGGACTCCCTCCCTTCCTTGTTGGATTAGGAGAAGGGGAAGGAGGAGGGAGAGAGGAAGGAAAGGGGGGCGCCACCCCCTCCTTGTCCAATTCGGACTAGAGAGGGAGGGGGCACGCGGCCTGCCCTGGCCGCCCCTCCTCTTCTCCACTAAGGCCCACGTAGGCCCATTAAACCCCCGGGGGGGTTCCGGTAACCCCCGGTACTCCGGTATATATCCGATAACCCCCGAAACCATTCCGGTGTCCGAATATAGTCGTCCAATATATCAATCTTCATGTCTCGACCATTTCGAGACTCCTCGTCATGTACGTGATCACATCCGCGACTCCGAACTACCTTCGGTACATCAAAACACATAAACTCATAATATAACAGTCATCAAACTTTAAGCGTGCGGACCCTACGGGTTCGAGAACTATGTACACATGACCGAGACACGTCTCCAGTCAATAACCAATAGCAGAACCTGGATGCTCATATTGGCTCCCACATATTCTACGAAGATCTTTATCGGTCAGATCGCATAACAACATATGTTGTTCCCTTTGTCATCGGTATGTTACTTGCCCGAGATTCGATCGTCGGTATCTCAATACCTAGTTCAATCTCGTTACTGGCAAGTCTCTTTACTCGTTCTGTAATACATCATCTCGCAACTAACTCATTAGTTGCAATGCTTGCAAGGCTTAAGTGATGTGCATTACCGAGTGGGCCCAGAGATACCTCTCCGACAATCGGAGTGACAAATCCTAATCTCGAAATACGCCAACCCAACAAGTACCTTTGGAGACACCTGTAGAGCACCTTTATAATCACCCAGTTACGTTGTGACGTTTGGTAGCACACAAAGTGTTCCTCCGGTAAACGGGAGTTGCATAATCTCATAGTCATAGGAACATGTATAAGTCATGAAGAAAGCAATAGCAACATACTAAACGATCGTGTGCTAAGCTAACGGAATGGGTCAAGTCAATCACATCATTCTCCTAATGATGTGATCCCGTTAATCAAATGACAACTCATGTCAATGGCTAGGAAACATAACCATCTTTGATCAACGAGCTAGTCAAGTAGAGGCATACTAGTGACACTCTGTTTGTCTATGTATTCACACAAGTATTATGTTTCCGGTTAATACAATTCTAGCATGAATAATAAACATTTATCATGATATAAGGAAATAAATAATAACTTTATTATTGCCTCTAGGGCATATTTCCTTGAGTCTCCCACTTGCACTAGAGTCAATAATCTAGATTACACAGTAATGATTCTAACACCCATGGAGCCTTGGTGCTGATCATGTTTTGCTCGAGGAAGAGGCTTAGTCAACGGGTCTGCAACATTCAGATCCGTATGTATCTTGCAAATTTCTATGTCTCCCACCTGGACTAGATCCCGGATGGAGTTGAAGCGTCTCTTGTTGTGCTTGGTTCTCTTGTGAAATCTGGATTCCTTTGCCAAGGCAATTGCACCAGTATTGTCACAAAAGATTTTCATTGGACCCGATGCACTAGGTATGACACCTAGATCGGATATGAACTCCTTCATCCAGACTCCTTCATCTGCTGCTTCCGAAGCAGCTATGTACTCCGCTTCACACGTAGATCCCGCCACAACGCTTTGTTTAGGACTGCACCAACTGACAGCTCCACCGTTCAATGTAAACACGTATCCGGTTTGCGATTTAGAATCGTCCGGATCAGTGTCAAAGCTTGCATCAACGTAACCATTTACGATGAGCTCTTTGTCACCTCCATAAACGAGAAACATATCCTTAGTCCTTTTCAGGTATTTCAGGATGTTCTTGACCACTGTCCAGTGATCCACTCCTGGATTACTTTGGTACCTCCCTGCTAAACTTATAGCAAGGCACACATCAGGTCTGGTACACAGCATTGCATACATGATAGAGCCTATGGCTGAAGCATAGGGAACATCTTTCATCTTTTCTCTATCTTCTGCAGTGGTCGGGCATTAAGTCTTACTCAACTTCACACCTTGTAACACAGGCAAGAACCCTTTCTTTGCTTGATCCATTTTGAACTTCTTCAAAACTTTGTCAAGGTATGTGCTTTGTGAAAGTCCAATTAAGCGTCTTGATCTATCTCTATAGATCTTGATGTCCAATATATAAGCAGCTTCACTGAGGTCCTTCATTGAAAAACTCTTATTCAAGTATCCCTTTATGCTATCCAGAAATTCTATATCATTTCCAATCAGCAATATGTCATCTACATATAATATCAGAAATGCTACAGAGCTCCCACTCACTTTCTTGTAAATACAGGCTTCTCCAAAAGTCTGTATAAAACCAAATGCTTTGATCACACTATCAAAGCGTTTATTCCAAATCCGAGAGGCTTGCACCAGTCCATAAATGGATCGCTGGAGCTTGCGCACTTTGTTAGCTCCATTTGGATCGACAAAACCTTCCGGTTGCATCATATACAACTCTTCTTCTAGAAATCCATTCAGGAATGCAGTTTTGACATCCATTTGCCAAATTTCATAACCATAAAATGCGGCAGTTGCTAACATGATTCGGACAGACTTAAGCATCGCTACGGGTGAGAAGGTCTCATCGTAGTCAATCCCTTGAACTTGTCGAAAACCTTTTGCAATAAGTCGAGCTTTATAGACAGTAACATTACCGTCAGCGTCAGTCTTCTTCTTGAAGATCCATTTATTCTCGATGGCTTGCCGATCATCGGGCAAGTCAACCAAAGTCCACACTTTGTTCTCATACATGGATCCCATCTCAGATTTCATGGCCTCAAGCCATTTTGCGGAATCTGGGCTCACCATCACTTCTTCATAGTTCGTAGGTTCGTCATGGTCAAGTAACATAACCTCCAGAACAGGATTACTGTACCACTCTGGTGCGGATCTTACTCTGGTTGATCTACGAGGTTCAGTAACAACTTGATCTGAAGTTTCATGATCATCATCATTAACTTCCTCACTAATTGGTGTAGACGTCACAGGAACCGGTTTCTGTGATGAACTACTTTCCAATAAAGGAGCAGGTACTGTTACCTCATGTGACGCCCTCGATTCAATCGTACACTAATCATGCACGCAAATGTGTACGATCAAGATCAAGGACTCATGGGAAGATATCACAACACAGCTCTAGACACAAAATAAAATAATACAAGCTTTATATTACAAGCCAGGGGCCTCGAGGGCTCGAATACATAAGCTCGAATACACAAGAGTCGGCGGAAGCAACAATATCTGAGTACAGACATAAGTTAGACAAGTTTGCCTTAAGAAGGCTAGCACAAAAGCATCTACGATCGAAAAGGCAAGGCCTCCTGTCCGGGAGCCTCCTAACTACTCCTGGTCGTCGGCGGCCTCCGTGTAGTAGTAGGCACCCTCGGGGTAGTAGTAGTCGTCAAATATGGCATCTGGCTCCTGGACTCCACCATCTGATTGCAACATCCGAGAAGAATGGAAAGAGGTGGGAAAAGGGGAGCAAAGCAACCGTGAGTACTCATCCAAAGTACTCGCAAGCAAGGATCTACACTACATATGCAACATTATCAAAGGAAGGATGTATATGTGGACTAGGCTACAGAAATGCCAGAATAGAGGGGAGAGCCTAGTCCTATCGAAGACTAGCATCTTCTGGAAACCACCATCTTGCAGCAACATGAGGGAGTAGAGTAGCATAAAGTAAAGTAGTAGAAGTGTTATCAACCTCAGCCAGAGATCCTTTCTCGACTCCCTGCGAGAAAGCAATCCCAGAGCCATACTATCTAGTTATCACCTCATATCCATGTCTCATCTCAAGTATCCAGTTCTAGTTGTATCGATCAGGATACAACTCCAAGTGTCCGTTACCATAGGACAGGCTATCGATAGATGTTTTCTTCCCTGCAGGGTGCACCAACTTACCCACCACGCTCGATTAACTCCGGCCGGACACACTTTCCTGGGTCATGCCCGGCCTCGGCCAAACAATACGCCGCAACCCGACCTAGGCTTAATAGAGAGGTCAAGCATGCTGGACTAAACCTATGCCCCCAGGGGTCATGGGCCATCGCCCCGGGAACTCCTGCACGTTGCGTGGGCGGCCGGTGAGCAGACCTAGCTACATCCTTAAAAAAGGCGGGAGCTTACCAGTCCAACCCGGCGCGCGCCGCTCAGTCGCATGACATCTATTAAGCTTCGGCTGATGCATACGACGCAGAACGCCCATACTATGCCCACGTGATGGTTAGTGCTATTAGGCCAGAGGCCCCTCGGATCAAATATCCAAATCGTAGTGGATTAGGAACGCGCGGTAACAAGCAGAGACTCACGAAAGATGTGACCCCGTCGCCCCATCTCGAGGACTTGCGGCAAGGGCTAGGAATGCCCGGCCACGCCTCGTAATTATCTCGCGGGCACCTTCCAGGTCAACCCGACTCCACATCACTCGCAATTATGCTCGCGCGGGTACCCCTCAGGGTCGACCCGTCTTTAGTAACATGGTTCAGTGTAAAGTCATAGTAACCATAGTAACCGTGTGTCCAAACATCAAGGGGAAAACCCGAGGAATCACCCCCGGTGAATTCCACTCGATGTAATCATCAAGGTGAATGTAAGAGGGACCACCCTCGAGGTTCACACTTGAGGGGTTGCACGACAGAGTCGTATCGGAAGTGGTTAAGGCGGAATCACCCTCGATGACCACGACCGAATAACTACACTAGCGGGTTAACATCAGAAGTGCTGATGAGGCCTCACCCTCGGCACTTGATAGTAACCCAGTAGTGTCGAGCAACTAAGGGGAAGTGATGTGCGGTGTTGGGGCCTGGTCTTCGATCCCATTGATCGGGTCTTCAATGATGAAGCAGGGGCAACAAGGACAAGGTGGGGGTCACTGGTGGATCACTAACCAACCTATACTAAGTAGTTTAGGATAAGCAGGTAGGTAACAATAAGCAGGTTACAATAAACATGCTATGCATCAGAATAGGAGCAAACAATAACAATAGCAAAATCTAATGCAAGCATGAGAGAATGGAATGGGCGATATCGGGATGATCAAAGGGGGGGCTTGCCTGATTGCTCTGGCAAGGAGGGGGTCGTCGTCGACGTAGTCGATCACAGGGGCAGCATCGGTCTCGGGGTCTACCGGAGAGAATAGGGGGGGAGAAACAGTAAATACATAGCAAGCAAGTGCATAACAGGACAACAAGCATAGCTAGACGTGTTCTAACGCGGTGCTACACGATACCGGCGAAGGGGGATAACATCCGGGAAAGTTTTCCCGGTTCCGGACCTGCGTCAGACAGATGACCGGAGGGGAAATGTTCCATGTTCGCTATGCTAGGAACATGTGGCGGGCGAACGGACCACGTATTTGGATTCGTCTCGTCGTTCTGAGCAACTTTCATGTATACAACTTTTTCATCCGAAATACGGATTATTTTATATGATTTTTCAAAGTTTATTTGGATTTTTGGAATTATTATATTTAGCTTAAACCGAATTGACTAAGTCAATTTTGGCTAGTCAAAGGGCAGTTGTGGCCCACATGTCATAGACTATTTACCTAAACAGATAAATAAATCTAACTTATTTAAAGGGGCTTACATGTCATCTACTAGTATTAGACTAACTTAGCAGAACACACGCACCTAGTAGTACTAAATCTAAGCAAGGGCCTGGCCACTACTGGGCATAGCCCAGCCGGCCACACGCACGGCGCACTCACACACCACACCACACTGCACACACACACACCACGCTGCTCTCAGCACACACGGGCGCACACGGCCATGTCCAGCTGCACGGACACACACTATGCAGAACACACACACTACACTCACAGCTCGGCCATGGCCGGCCGTAGCAGCGGCGGTAGCGAGCAGCGGCATCGACAGACAGTAGCGGCAGCAACAGGAGCGACGTAGAAGGCGGCGGCAGCGGCAAACAGCAGCGACGGCACAAGGGGCAGCCAGCAGCAGTACAAGCAGCAAGCAGTGGCAGTAGAGCGGCAGTGTAGGCGTAGGCGGGCACGGACGGCCAGGGGCACGGCGGTAGAAGGAGCAGTAGCAGCTAGCGCGGGCAGAGGAGCAATGGCACAACAGCAACAACATCATAGCGGCAGTAGCATCAGCAAGCAACATAGCGGCAGTAGCATCAGCAAAGCAGCAGCATGAGCGCGTACGCGGACGCCGAGATTCGGCCATGACGAAGGGTGGCGTGCACGGGTACAAATCGAAGCGGAGACATGGGGGAATCGAAGGGGATGCTCACCCTGGTGTTTGTGGTTGAGGTCAGCGAGCGCGGGGTGACCGGGATGCGTCGAATTTGACGACAAGAGACGGCGGTCGTGGCGAGGAGACGACGGCGATGCAGAGCGTATGGGCCGCCCCGACTCGGTTTGGTGCTCAGGACGGACAAAGCAGGCCACACCGGACCTCCTTGATGTGCTGCCGAGCAACGGAAACGACGGTGGCCGCGATGATGACGGCGACGGCGAGGTGGGGCGGAGGAGGCCGACGAGGCCGAGCGCGAGGGAGGGAGATGGGGGCGAGAGGAGGAGGGCGCTAGGGTTTCGAGGGGGCGCCCGGGGGGGCTTTGTAGGCAGGGGCAGGGGACGCACGGCCGCCACGCACGGCCATCACTGGCGGATGGCCGCCACGGCCCCCCTTGTCCCCTGTAGCGAGAGGAACAGGACAAGCGGGGGTGGGCTGGGTCTTTTGTGTAGCTAGCTGGGCCAAATGCCCAGTAGCACCTCTCTCTCTTTTCTGCTTCCTATTTTTTATAACTCTGTTTTGCATATTAATTTGTTAGCAAAAGAGTTTTGTAAAAAGTGTAGATGGCCACATAATTAGTATTGCAATATTTTGAGACCACACACAATGTTTCGCATCATTTGGAAAATTATAAATATTTGCTTATTTTGAAAAAGCCAATTTAAATGCTTTGGGCCACTTATTAATTTCCTAGGAATTTATTTGTGAGTCAAACCAAGTTGGTTTCAACATGGCATTCATCAGGGAAATTGTATAGAACTATTCGAACATTTTAGTTTTATAGCTTGAAGAGAAATAATTTTGACTTTTTTTTAATTTGAATTTGAGGTAGGTTTGGGACAAAGCGATGATTAGCAAAATTTAATTATGATGGTGTGGCACCATTAATAGGAGTTTACTGTAGCATGACACTGGAGGTGTTACACCTCATCAAGTTCTACTTTCCTCCCACTCACTTCTTTCGAGAGAAACTCCTTCTCTAGAAAAATTCCAAATTTAGCAACAAAAGTCTTGCCTTCGGATCTGTGATAGAAGGTGTACCCAACAGTCTCTTTTGGGTATCCTATGAAGACACATTTTTCCGATTTGGGTTCGAGCTTATCAGGTTGAAGCTTTTTCACGTAAGCATCGCAGCCCCAAACTTTAAGAAACGACAACTTTGGTTTCTTGCCAAACCATAGTTCATAAGGCGTCGTCTCAACGGATTTAGATGGTGCCCTATTTAACGTGAATGCAACTGTCTCTAGAGCATAACCCCAAAACGATAGCGGTAAATCAGTAAGAGACATCATAGATCGCACCATATCTAGTAAAGTACGATTACGACGTTCAGATACACCATTTCGCTGTGGTGTTCCGGATGGCGTGAGTTGCGAAACTATTCCGCATTGTTTCAAATGAAGATCAAACTCATAACTCAAATATTCTCCTCCACGATCAGATCGTAGAAACTTTATTTTCTTGTTACGATGATTTTCAACTTCACTCTGAAATTCTTTGAACTTTTCAAATGTTTCAGACTTATGTTTCATTAAGTAGATATACCCATATCTTCTTAAATCATCTGTGAAGGTGAGAAAATAACGATACCCGCCGCGAGCCTCAATATTCATCGGACCACATACATCTGTATGTATGATTTCCAAGAAATCTGTTGCTCGCTCCATAGTTCCAGAGAACGGCGTTTTAGTCATCTTGCCCATGAGGCATGGTTCGCAAGTACCAAGTGATTCATAATCAAGTGGTTCCAAAAGTCCATCAGTATGGAGTTTCTTCATGCGCTTTACACCAATATGACCTAACGGCAGTGCCACAAATAAGTTGCACTATCATTATCAACTCTGCATCTTTTGGCTTCAATATTATGAATATGTGTATCACTACTATCGAGATTCAACAAAAATAGACCACTCTTCAAGGGTGCATGACCATAAACGATATTACTCATATAAATAGAACAACCATTATTCTCTGATTTAAATGAATAACCGTCTCGCATCAAACAAGATCCAGATATAATGTTCATGCTCAACGCTGGCACCAAATAACAATTATTTAGGTATAAAACTAATCCCGAAGGTAGATGTAGAGGTAGCGTGCCGACCGCGATCACATCGACTTTGGAAGCATTTCCCACGCGCATCGTCACCTCGTCCTTAGCCAATCTTCGCTTAATCCGTAGTCCCTATTTCAAGTTGCAAATATTAGCAACAGAACCAGTATCAAATACCCAGGTGCTACTGCGAGCATTAGTAAGGTACACATCAATAATATGTATATCACATATACCTTTGTTCACCTTGCCATCCTTCTTATCCGCCAAATACTTGGGGCAGTTCCGCTTCCAGTGACCAGTCTGCTTGCAGTAGAAGCACTCAGTCTCAGGCTTAGGTCCAGACTTGGGTTTCTTCTCCTGAGCAGCAACTTGTTTGCTGTTCTTCTTGAAGTTCCCCTTCTTCTTCCCTTTGCCCTTTTTCTTGAAACTGGTGGTCTTATTGACCATCAACACTTGATGTTCCTTCTTGATTTCTACCTCCGCAGCTTTTAGCATTGCGAAGAGCTCAGGAATCGTCTTATCCATCCCTTGCATGTTATAGGTCATCACGAAGCTCTTGTAGCTTGGTGGCAGTGATTGAATTATTTTGTCAATGACGCTATCATCCGGAAGATTAACTCCCAGTTGAATCAAGTGATTGTTATATCCAAACATTCTGAGTATATGCTCACTGACAGAACTATTCTCCTCCATCTTATAGCTGTAGAACTTATTGGAGACTTCATATCTCTCAATCCGGGCATTTGCTTGAAATATTAACTTCAACTCCTGGAACATCTCATATGCTCCATGACGTTCAAAACGTCGTTGAAGTCCCAGTTCTAAGCCGTAAAGCATGGCACATTGAACTATCGAGTAGTCATCAGCTTTGCTCTGCCAGACGTTCATAACATCTGGTGTTGCTCCTGCAGCAGGTCTGGCACCTAGCGGTGCTTCCAGGACGTAATTCTTCTGTGCAGCAATGAGGATAATCCTCAAGTTACGGACCCAGTCAGTGTAATTGCTACCATCATCTTTCAACTTTGCTTTCTCAAGGAACGCATTAAAATTCAATGGAACAACAGCACGGGCCATCTATCTACTATCAACATAGACAAGCAAAATACTATCAGGTACTAAGTTCATGATAAATTTAAGTTCAATTAATCATATTACTTAAGAACTCCCACTTAGATAGACATCCCTCTAATCCTCTAAGTGATCACGTGATCCAAATCAACTAAACCATGTCCGATCATCACGTGAGATGGAGTAGTTTCAATGGTGAACATCACTATGTTGATCATATCTACTATATGATTCACGCTCGACCTTTCGGTCTCAGTGTTCCGAGGCCATATCTGTTATATGCTAGGCTCGTCAAGTTTATCCTGAGTATTCCGCGTGTGCAACTGTTTTGCACCCGTTGTATTTGAACGTAGAGCCTATCACACCCGATCATCACGTGGTGTCTCAACACGAAGAACTTTCGCAACAGTGCATACTCAGGGAGAACACTTATACCTTGATAATTTAGTGAGAGATCATCTTATAATGCTACCGTCAATCAAAGCAAGATAAGATGCATAAAAGATAAACATCACATGCAATCAATATAAGTGATATGATATGGCCATCATCATCTTGTGCTTGTGATCTCCATCTCCGAAGCACCGTCATGATCACCATCGTCACCGGCGCGACACCTTGATCTCCATCATAGCATCGTTGTCGTCTCGCCAACTTATGCTTCTATGACTATCGCTACCGCTTAGTGATAAAGTAAAGCATTACAGGGCATTTGCATTGCATACAATAAAGCGACAACCATATGGCTCCTGCCAGTTGCCGATAACTCGGTTACAAAACATGACCATCTCATACAATAAAATTTAGCATCATGCCTTGACCATATCACATCACAACATGCCCTGCAAAAACAAGTTAGACGTCCCCTACTTTGTCATTGCAAGTTTTACGTGGCTGCTACGGGCTGAGCAAGAACCGTTCTTACCTACGCATCAAAACCACAACGATAGTTCGTCAAGTTAGTCCTGTTTTAACCTTCTCAAGGACCGGGCGTAGTCACACTCGGTTGAACTAAAGTTGGAGAAACTGACACCCGCCAGCCACCTGTGTGCAAAGCACGTCGGTAGAACCAGTCTCGCGTAAGCGTACGCGTAATGTCGGTCCGGGACGCTTCATCCAACAATACCGCCGAACCAAAGTATGACATGCTGGTAAGCAGTATGACTTGTATCGCCCACAACTCACTTGTGTTCTACTTGTGCATATTACATCTACGCATAAAACCAGACTCGGATGCCACTGTTGGGGAACGTAGTAATTTCAAAAAAAAATCCTACGCACACACAGGATCATGGTGATGCATAGCAATGAGAGGGGAGAGTGTTGTCCACGTACCCTCATAGACCGAAAGCGGAAGCGTTGGCACAACGCGGTTGATATAGTCGTACGTCTTCATGATCCGACCGATCAAGTACCGAACGCACGGCACCTCCGAGTTCAGCACACGTTCACCTCGATGACGTCCCTCGAACTCCGATCCAGCCGAGCTTTGAGGGAGAGTTCCGTCAGCACGACGGCGTGGTGACGATGATGATGTTCTACCGACGCAGGGCTTCGCCTAAGCACCGCTACGATATTATCGAGGTGGACTATGGTGGAGGGGGGCACCGCACACGGCTAAGAGATCAATGATCAATTGTTGTGTCTATGGGGTGCCCCCCTGCCCCCGTATATAAAGGAGCAAGGGGGGAGAGGCGGCCGGCCAGGAGGAGGCGCGCCAGGAGGAGTCCTACTCCCACCGGGAGTAGGACTCCCTCCCTTCCTTGTTGGATTAGGAGAAGGGGGAAGGAGGAGGGAGAGAGGAAGGAAAGGGGGCGCCGCCCCCCCCCCCTCCTTGTCCAATTCGGACTAGAGGGGGAGGGGGCGCGCGGCCTGCCCTAGCCGCCCCTCCTCTTCTCCACTAAGGCCCACGTAGGCCCATTAAACCCCCGGGGGGGTTCCGGTAACCCCCAGTACTCCAGTATATATCCGATAATCCCCGGAACCATTCCGGTGTCCGAATATAGTCGTCCAATATATCAATCTTCATGTCTCGACCATTTCGAGACTCCTTGTCATGTCCATGATCACATCCGAGACTCCGAACTACCTTCGGTACATCAAAACACATAAACTCATAATATAACCGTCATCAAACTTTAAGCGTGCGGACCCTACGGGTTCGAGAACTATGTAGACATGACCGAGACACGTCTCCGGTCAATAACCAATAGCGGAACCTGGATGCTCATATTGGCTCCCACATATTCTACGAAGATCTTTATCGGTCAGACCGCATAACAACATACATTGTTCCCTTTGTCATCGGTATGTTACTTGCCCGAGATTCGATCGTCGGTATCTCAATACCTAGTTCAATCTCGTTACCGACAAGTCTCTTTACTTGTTCCATAATACATCATCCCGCAACTAACTCATTAGTTGCAATGCTTGCAAGGCTTAAGTGATGTGCATTACCGAGTGGGCCCAGAGATACCTCTCCGACAATCGGAGTGACAAATCCTAATCTCGAAATACGCCAACCCAACAAGTACCTTTGGAGACACCTGTAGAGCACCTTTATAATCACCCAGTTACGTTGTGACGTTTGGTAGCACACAAAGTGTTCCTCCGGTAAACGGGAGTTGCATAATCTCATAGTCACAGGAACATGTATAAGTCATGAAGAAAGCAATAGCAACATACTAAACGATCGTGTGCTAAGCTAACGGAATGGGTCAAGTCAATCACATCATTCTCCTAATGATGTGATCCCGTTAATCAAATGACAACTCATGTCAATGGCTAGGAAACATAACCATCTTTGACCAACGAGCTAGTCAAGTAGAGGCATACTAGTGACACTCTGTTTGTCTATGTATTCACACAAGTATTATGTTTCCGGTTAATACAATTCTAGCATGAATAATAAACATTTATCATGATATAAGGAAATAAATAATAACTTTATTATTGCCTCTAGGGCATATTTCCTTCAGCATAAACTAGGGTTTAAGCTTCTATCACTCTTGCAACCCATCATCTAGTAACTACTCCACAATGCATTCCCTTAGGCCCAAATATGGTGAAGTGTCATGTAGTCGACGTTCACATGGCACCACTAAAGGAATCACAACACACATACTATCAAAATATCGAATACATATCAAGTTCACATGATTACTTGCAACATGATTTCTCCCGTGACCTCAAGAACAAAAGGAACTACTCACAAATGATAATCATGCTCAAGATCAGAGGGGTGTTAAATAGCATATTGGATCTGAACATATAATCTTCCACCAAATAAACAATATAATAATCAACTACAAGATGTAATCAACACTACTAGTCACCCACAAGCACCAATCTATAGTTCTGGTACAAAGATTGAACACAAGAGATGAACTAGGGTTGAGAGGAGATGGTGTTGTTGAAGATGTTGATGGAGATTGCCCTTCCCAAGATGGGAGAGTTGTTGGTGATGATGATGACGATGATTTCCCCCTCCGGGAGGGAAGTTCCCCCGGCGAAATCGCTCTGCCGGAGGGCAAAAGTGCTCCTGCCCAAGTTCCGCGTTGAGACATCGGCGCTCCGTCCCGAAAGTCCTCCCCCGATTTTTTCTAGGTCAAAATGACTTATATACCAAAAGATGGGCACCGGAGGTGGGCCGAGGAGAGCACAACCCACCAGGGCGCGCCTGGGCTTCCTGGCACGCCCAGGTGGGTTGTGCCCACCTGGTGGGCCCCCTCTGGTACTTATTGGCTCCAATAATCCTCATATATTCCATAAAAAAATCTCCGTAAAGTTTCAGCTCATTTGGAGTTGTGCAGAATAGGTGGCCTGACGTAGCTTTTCCAGGTCCAGATTTCCAGCTGCCGGAATTCTCCCTCTTTGTGTGTACCTTGCATATTATGAGAGAAAAGGCATTAGAATTGCTCCAAAAAAGCATTATTATGCATAAAAACATTATAAATAACAGTTGGTAAACATGATGCAAAATGGACGTATCAACTCCCCAAGCTTAGACCTCGCTTGTCCTCAAGCGAAAACCGAAATCGAACAACATGTCCACATGCTTAGAGAGAGAGGTATCGATAAAACAAAATACAGACATAGAAGCATCATGTGAATTATTATAACAGCAACAAACTTAAACATAAAACTTCTATCATAGAACTTTCATCATAGACTTCTCATGAATAAGTAACAATTCATCACACTATCGAAGTATAAAGCATAAACTCTATTAGAAACCAACAAACTATGTTCTCAGTCAACTTTGCAACTACAATTCATCATCTTTTCAGGAAGGGTCACGTATCAGAGCCTTTAGGCAAGTACACATACTCAACCATCATATAGTCTTCTATGATTGCTAACACTCACCGCGTACACATGAGCAAAACGTTTCAACCGGACACATAGAAAGATAGGGGCTTATAGTTTCGCCTCCCAACGTATTCACCTCAAGGGTGATGTCAACAATAATAACTCATGCTACCCATATTCAACTGGACATATGTGGCTAGATCTTTCCTCACCACATGATGTTTGCCAAAGGAGAAAAATAAAAAGGAATAGAAAAAAAGAAAGACTTTGACTCTTGCATAAAAGTAACGGATAGGCCCTTCGCAGAGGGAAGCAGAGGTTGCCATGCGCTTATTTGTTTGCATGCTCAACCCCTTAATGCAAGAGAACGTCACGTTATATTGCCCCTTGTGATGGCAACCTTTATTATGCAGTCTGTCGCTTTTATTTCTTTACCATCACAAGTTCGTACAACACTCAATTTTCTCTTACACTAAATGATCTTACACTTTTAGAAGCAATTTTTATTGCCTTATTGCACCTATGACAACTTACTTGAAGGATCTTACTCAATCCATAGGTAGGTACGGTGGACTCTTGAAAATAAGATTTGGGTTTAAGGGTTTTTGGATTCACAAGTAGTATCTCTACTTAGTGCGGAATTTTTGGCTAGCAAAGATAGGGGGCAAGCACCACATGTTGAAGGATCTATGACAATATAACTTCTATGTGAATATGAACAAACATAAATCATTAAGTTGTCTTCCTTGTCCAACATCAACAATTTTGGCATATAATATTTTGATGGGGGCTCACAATCACAAAATATTTCCATGATAATGTATTTATTTGTGAATCTTCTCTTCCCTTATTAATTCTTTCATGAGTTGCATCATTGACCAACGGTATGGGAAAATAGGCTGCAGAAAATCATTCTCCAGTTGGTGCACATATATCAATATGTTTTTGTAGGAAAAGATCAATCCAAGATTGTCTGGCTGGGCCTTTGAATACATACATCAGCGAAAGCAGTGAAAGCAAGAAATGATTATTTTAATGCTTGACTTTGAGAAGGCCTTTGATGTGATTGAGCATGAGACTCTTTTTCAAATTCTGAAAGGAAAAAAGCTTTGGTGATATATGGATCAAGTGGATGAGAATGGTTCATAGCACATGCTTCTCATCTATATTGCTTAATGGGGTTCCAGGAAAACAATTGCATTGTAAAAGAGGGGTTAGACAAGGGGACCCTCTCTCCCCTCTTATTTTTGTTCTAGTCGCCGATCTTTTGCAAACCATTCTTAATGAAGCAACGAATGCCAATTTGATTCGGGTACCCCATTTACCACATTCCAACCAAGATTTTCCAGTGATTCGGTATGCAGAGGACATCTTGATCATGCGAGTAGAGGAACCTCAAATTCTCCAGCTCAATAATCTTCTGGCTCATTTTTTCGCTCAAACTAGTCTGAAGATTAACTATAGAAAAATAGTTTTCGTTCCATTGAATGTGCCTGATGAAATCCGAACATAATTCTTGATCTTCTGGGACGCAACCTGGGTAACTTTCCACTCACATATCTGGGCCTCCTCTAAGAGATGGAAGATTGAGAAATGAAGATTTTAATCCTATTTTGTCAAGTAATAGAGCGAAGGTTGGCTGGATGCTCCACAATGCTATCATATGATGGAAGATTACAACTTATTAAATTTGTGTTCTTTGTCATGCCTATTTTCTTCATGTGTGCTTTAGACCTGCTGATGTCATTGAGCAAATAAACAAATACCTCATACACTTCTTTTGGAGGAAATATGGACAAGAAAACTCTGGGCAGACTTTAATAGCCTGGAACGCAGTACGCAAGCCTAAAAGTCGGGGTGGGATTAGTATCCTAGATGATGTGGTTGTCCACAATAAAGCTCTCTTGATGAAAAACCTTCAAAAATTCTTCAATAAAGAAAGTCTTCCTTGGGTGCAACTAATTTGGGACAAATACTACTCCGAGGAATTCCCTGGTGAAAAGATGGTGGATTCTAGCTAGTGGAAGGCACACCTCAAACTATTCCCTACTTTCAAAGAAATCTTGTCTTGCAAGGGTGGGTCTGGTCACAAAATTAAATTCTGGCATGATTCCTTTTCTAGAAATGACACTCAATGTCTGAAACATATGGTTAACAGTGCTGACATTTATGTCTTCACCCCTCTCTCAGCTGAAGCTTTTGCTCAACTGAATGAGCTTCAACTGTTGCTTTCTCAACACACCAATTGGCAGAATCAAGATAGGTGGATATGCTCTAATAATAATAAGACTACTCTTCCATATTAGTGTACAATACTATGATAGGTGGAGTGGAAGCACACAAGATCTTCAAATGGCTCTGGAAACGTGGTGACAGGATTAGGCATAAGATTATTTTTCTAGCTACTTGACAGGGTCAACACAAAAAACTCTTAAGAGGAAAACCATGCTATGACTCTGTTTTTTTGCAATGAGGGTGCTGAAGAACCCGCTCTTCATCTTTTTTGGGACTGTCCTTTTCCTCGGGACTGTTGGGCCTCTATAATCACCTATAGGCAAAGAGGAACTTATATATATGATGAGATTTTACTAGCCCATCAGAACTTTCCCAAGGCCTTGGACATGGATATAATTATTCTAGGGTGCTGGAATTTATATGTATGATGAGATTTCACTACCCCATCAGAAGTTTCCCAAGGCCTTGGACATGGATATAATCATTCTAGGGTGCTGGAACTTATGGATTCTAAGAAATGGCAAGATCTGCAGGAAGGAGGTTCCTTGCACAAATTCCTGGAAATACTTACTCAAGACCTGAACCTTCTAATTCACAGTTTCAAAATTAAGCATGAACAGGCCCTCAAGGATTGGACCATTTCCAATCTGGGATGATGTTTCGCTCTAGTTGATCAAATCTATGGGGATACCTATAGCAGCAATTGGATAGGATCTGGCTCTTTTTCCTTTTTCTTTCTTTCTTTTCTTGGCTACTTTTTACATATTGCTCATTTAAATTTGATAGAAAATACGTGCTTAAAAAAATCCAGAATGTTTCCATCAACGTGTTCTACGGCTTATATATGTATTCTTAATTTATACGGCTTATCATATGACAGCTCTCTGTACAACAACTCGGGTGGCGAAAAAAAAGTCACAACTGACGGGAGATCCAAGAAAAAGAAAGGAGACATGTATGTGTCCACGTAATAAAGTTGACGTATGTACAGGATACATGATTCAAGCAGCAGCCTGGAAGTCCCCAAAGTCAAACTCATCATCCACGCTTCCTTGTTTGCTCTTCTCTGCTGCGGCTGGTTGATTACGAGGAGCAGCTTCCGCTCTAGCTTCCACGGTATCATCCAGTGCTTCTTCTTGTGAAGGAAATTCTGCTTTGAAAGGAGCGGCGGCGTCTCTGGCATCGCCGGTGCCTGGTTGTTCCTGGGAAGGAAATTCTGCTTTGAAAGGGGACATGGCAACTCCAGAATCAGTTGGAGACACGGGTGAGGGTGGAGGTGGTGGGAGTTTGAGGGACACTGTGGCCTCCTTGGTGTTTGCTTTTTCATTGAACGACAGCTTGTTCAGGCCTTGCTCGAAAAATGCAGATTTTGTCTTGCTGCCACTTTCTTTCTGCATAACAGACCCAAAAATCAGGGGCATGTTACGTGAAGAACATGAGAAATACAAGGCAAGTCAAGTGCTTATCAAAGGCATGCATACAAATTTATTACTGTAGCATAATACGCTTTAGTCAACTCATTTTGCCACATGAACGAAAATATTCTTAACTATAGCTTAGTAAGGTTCAGTTTCTTCTCAAGTTCTTACGTGACAGCAGCTCAAACTGATATATCCCTGAATATGCAAGGGTATATGATGTTCTCAAATGCCATTGGAGGAACCTTGAAGATGCACTAGACTGTGTTTTCTAGGTAAAGATAAGAAGATTGCTCCAATTCAATAAATCCCATGCATGACCAGAAACGAGGTTGCACACAGAATAACTGTGCATCTTAAAGAGGAAAATACTAATTAAGCATAAAGAAATCATATATGCTACTCCCTCCGATCCAAAAAAAAGTGTCGTGCCTTTAGTTCAGCTTCAGTTCAAATTTGAACTAAAGCCACTTTTTTTGGATCGGAGGGAGTAATTTTTAAGACATTTAAAAATAATCCCATGACCAAGCTTTAATTCATTTCTCCTGGAATAAGAAGTTCAATGAAAACTTACATTTTTTAGTTGAAGAACTAAAGTTTCCCCTTCTTTGAGGCTATAATCCACTGATGACGTATTCTCATAGTGCTGCACCATCTCTTCAGCGGTCTTCTTCTTGTTTAGATATCTTTGATTATGTAAGAGAACAACAGATTATATGAACAACTTATTGTACAACTCTAATACCATACACCAATATATTTAGAAGTAATAAAGAAACAGGAAAGAAGAAGAAAAGTGACTGGCCAAGAAATATTTCGTATAACTTTAGAAGAAACATTTTTGTCAATTGGAAGTGCATTCAAAGTTCTGAGCATTGCTCAGTGACCTGACTGGATTCATGTAATAGACCCACTTAGTATTAAAATTGTTAAGTTTCAAAACAATAATATATTGTGCTAAGCAGACATTACTTTTTGATCTAATGGAATTCCACATATATAGTCTCTGGTCGTGGACTGACTTGCATGGGAAACATTCATGTGACAATCCAAATTACAGGCAACATAATGCGTTTCAAGATAAAAGGATACTTCATATGGTCATGTAGAGCAGCTTGGAAGTCATATGCTTCAGTTCTTTCACGGAAGCCTAAACCTATAAAAGCATGACGCTGACGCCCATCTGCAGTGCATAGTAAGAGTTGTCATGCTTCTATATACGAACCATTGCAAGAAATGGTGCTAACCAGATCAAGTAATATTCTCAGCATCTCAATACTACTTGTCAAATACCATGCTCACCATCTCAACACAACTTAACAAACACTATGCTCACCAGCTCGACACTAAGTATCAAATACTATGTGAAACGGCTAAACTCAGCAGTAAGTAGAATGTCAGTGCAAATGCAAGATCTTATAACTCGAGGGAAAGACAAGTTATCACCTATATTCTCTTCAACGCGAAGTACAAAATATCTGCAAGCAATAAGAATCGTTTCAGGTTCTGCTAATAGAGTATTTGCGGTGTCTAACCCAGAATGGAACTGCAAAGGCACACATTTCATTATACAATTAGACTGCCCTGTGGCAGCAATATATACCGACCTGCTGCTATCAATTACAGCTTCCACCGGATGTGGTTCGCCTTCTCTCAGAAATGCCCTAGCATACAGCTCACCTGAAATGAACAAGAGAAATTAAGAGGTCAGGATTACAAACGCTACAAAGGAATGGCCAGCAGTAACAAAATTACTGTACCAGTGCTCTTGTCTTCTAGTTTGATGATACATTCTTCTCCCTTGCTGGCAACCTTAAGTGCCCCTTCCCAAGCCCATTTGTTGACATTCCACTCATCAGCCCTAGATGTCACTAATGTTAGATTATTTACAATAAATTGCGAAAGGCATGATATGGTCTGAGGAGTGGATTAATCATATGGTGGGGTAGTCCATGATATATGTAGGATTTCCTTCCTAGTCTTTTTTTCTGTTAGCACGGTCATATAAGCAATGACGCGGCTGCGAACTGGTGATACATTCAACAACAAATAAAAGATAAGTTCAATCCATCACTCGAACCGAACACCACAAAGTACGAACAGCAATCGTGAAGCAAAATAGTGCATTATCTTTGCAATCAAGTTTACAAATGCGAAAAAGAAATGCTGAAACAAGGCCTGCAACCTTTAGCTAATTGTGATTTTCGTGGTTGATTTAGCTACTAACGCTATTCAACCTGACAGTCAACAGATACAAATCCTAACAAACCGTTATCAGATTCTTCAACGAACTAAGAGGAGCAGAACCTGTAAGAGGCGGCCGTCTTCCTAGGAGGTATCTGCACACAAAAAGGCCCCAAAACGTCAGGCCGTCGGCAACACATTCATGCACAGCAAGCGCTCGACGAATCCCCATCACTAGATTGTCACAGAAACCAAAGAGAATTAGGGCGAATACCAGATAGACGTAGCACTCGGCGACCTGGAACAGCACGAGCTCCACCGCCTCGGGCTCGGTCTCCGCCTGCGGCTGCTCGCTGCCGCTCGCCATGGCGCCGGCCGCCGAATCAAGGTAGGGGTATAGACCTCTCTTTGCAGGGGAGGAGCGAATCGGGTGCGTGGGTGATTTGGGAGGGATCGGGTGGGATAAGCAGTGGTTGGATCCGAGCTCCGAATGTGGCGAGACGGAGTGTGAAGAGGAGGGATCCTTTGGGTTGGGGGATGAGAGGGGAGAGACTGAGGAGGACGAGGAATGTAGGAAGGGGAAGGGAAGGTGTTGAGAGTTGGCTTTGTCAACCGGCGCCAGCCCTGGCCGGTCACCTCCCTGTCCGTTAGATGAGAGGGCGCCGTCTAATCCTCCCCTCTCCCTCTCCCGCGTCTATCGCCGCGGTAACCACTTAGCTCGACGTTTGTCATCGTCGTCGACTGCCGCCAAATCCCACCGCACTTCACCACTGCCGCTTGCCGCCGCCTATCAAGCAGCACGCCTCACAAATTCGAGGCGGCACGGACGCCACTAGCCACCAGTCTCAGCTACACTCATCGCGTCGACTGTCTTGCTCTGCACCGACCGCCCTGCTCCGCGTCGCGGGTCCTGATGAGGGAAAAAATCAGTCGCCATTGAAGCAGCATCAGCCCGCCGTCGCAAAAATCGTCACCGACGGGATCAGGACAAAGGTACCCCTTGGGCCTCCCCAAAGGAGCCATCGAGGCCCTTCCGTGAGGTCAACCCGATGGGCCATGGGAAGTGCTCGGGGGAACTCCCTCTTCTCCAGGAGAGAAGATCCTACACCCCAGCGTGTCCGGTCGCGCCCAAGTGGCTAGGAAAGATGATCTGACATAAGAGTGGCATACCTCGGCAAGGACCATGGCATGAAAAGCTAGGGCATGGGCATGTACCGCCCTCTGCGAGAAGGTATGGATTAAAGTGATGCGAAGGGAGTAGGTAAATATGTAGCTGTCGATGTCATAGTATGGGTGGTCCAAGCCCTCGGGCGCCAGGACCAGGTGTATAAAAAGACGAGTGAGGTGTTTGTAGGGGTTGGAAGATTTCATCTTGCAATGGTGATGGTGAAATGAATATGAGTATGGAGATGGAGGAACAAAACTAGAAGGGTCTCCGGTGGTTCTTCTCTAGATCTCTTCTCTCCGTGTTCTAAATGGTGTGGCGACGGCTAGGGGACGGAGTCGAATCCGGCAGATCTCATGTAGGGGGTCCCGATCTGGTAGTCTTGACTGGATGGTAACATGACACAAGGGGACACCGATGTTTACCCGGGTTCGGGCCCTCTCGAATAGGTAAAACCCTACGTTCTGCTTTGAATGTATTGATTGTGGATGGGGTACAGAGTACACGTTGATCTACCACGAGATCGTGTATGAATGAGTTCGCCTCTATGGTCTACGCCCCTCATCTTACATTAAGGATGGCAATTTTACCCACGGGTACGGGTAGCCGTGGATACTGTACCCGCATGGGCAGGGTATGAGCACAACTTTATACCAATGGGTAGTACTTGTACCCTACCCGTTAAGTCATGGGTAGGGCACAGGTATAGCCTTGTAACCATGGATATACCCATACCCTACCTGTTTATACTGACATGTGGACCTTAGTCGTGGAGTGTGTCGTGCTTGTGAACGTATGTTAAAGTTCTCACCAATTGTCAATTTGAATTGAGATAACTGTCATGTACTCATCTATTTGTTATTGAGTTGAGATAAATGCTTTTTTTTCAAATGTGATATCGATGAATGTAAAATCATGAATAGCTTGTGTATTGTTTGATCTAACTGTTGGGTACCCATCAGTTATGGGTGCGGGTAAAGTTTTATATCCGTGTTACGGGTATGGGTAGAATTTTGTACCCATTGACAACACGGGTATGGGTATGGTATTGCTCTACCTACCCCACACCCTGCCCATTTCCATCTTTAGCTTATATAGATGTCATGGGTACCTAGGGTTACATATGGTCGGTTACATATGAAGACAAGTATGCTGAAGACTGCATTCGTTCCTTGGAGTAAGCGTCAGGTCTTAGGAAGATCCCATCTTGATCCCTTCGAGGGCCTGATGGGTGATATTTTTACACTCATTCACCTTTGTTTAATCTGAGATATTTCATTTAAAAAGAGATATTCGCTCTGATATTGCCACTAATGACCAATGAATGCAAAGGATTCCACAAATCCTCTCTTTGATGTGTTTCCACGGGAAATGGGCTAAAAAGGAAAGAAATCACATGTGGAAATGGAATGGAAGGAGAATGGAGAAAGAAGGAATCAACATGAGGTGTTTATGCGAAGACAGAGCAAAAAACGGTGTTCCATACAGGCGTGTGCGCCCGTATGAGCGCTTGTATGGATACCACAAGTGGCGTTCAAGTTATCATTCATGACAAGAAGTGTAGCAAAAAAAGAGCTAAGTTGAAAAACTTTGAAATAAATTCTTTGTTGTAGTTGCATTTCTTCCTTGAACGATCTTGGCCTTTGTATGAGAAACACGCACGCTAAGGAACCTTGTCACGACTAGCTGCGCTCTTACTTTGTTTCGAGTCCGCTCGACAACTTAAGTAGCTGCGCTGTGACCGTCAAGTGTGACCTTGCTGGCAGAGGCACTTCCGGCAGGCTACTAAGGACCTGTTCCTCGAGCGCTCGTGGCAAGAGTGTGTGCATCAGCAAGTTTCCGGCAAGCATAGGGTACAAAAACCATGCAAAAACAGAATAAGACAAGGGAGATAGCACACAACCATTCATCAGGTAGCAAGTTATATTACATCAGAAGCCAAATGCAGTTCTAACTTAAGATGAGCCTTTCATTTACATGAACTACATTTGCAGCCAAATGATATAAGTGAAGGGCTAGTCCTTGTGCTGGCCCTTAGTCCTGAGGATCTTGGTGACCTTGTCGGCAAGCGGCCCTTGCTCCTCGGCGGCCTTGGTGTCCACTCCCTTTGGCAATCTTTTGAAAGCCTTGGAGATGTCGAGGCCAGGGTTCCGGCACACGAGCTTGACGAGCACCTTGAGGAGGACGTCGCGGCAGAACGCGCGGGACTCGTGCGCGAGGCGGGCGGATCTCTCCTCATGGTGCATCTCCAGTGCCTTGATGAGATTCTCAAAGAAGCGCGTCAGCCTAGCACTTGCGACCTCATGCTCGTCGTCCGTGAAGATGTAGTTGTCCATCTTCATGATGGCCAGCTGCGAGCTGAGGCGTTCCGCGATGTTGACAAGGCTAGTGGTCCAAAGCTCCACGTTATCCCTCAGTTCATTGATGGACTTCTCAGCGCCGACGAGTGAAGCCTTCTCATTGTTCCAGTTCACTAGCAAGTCCTTCTCCCTTTTCTTGCCGGCCTCGAGATCTTGCTCCAGAGTTCTGAGTTTGAGCTTGAGGTCAGCAATGGAATTGTTGGCGGTGGATAGCTCCATGTTCTTGGCAGGGACAAAAGTCTGTAGTTCAGCCAAGGTGTAGGCCACCTTCTCTGCATCAGCCTTGTTGTCGGCCAGAGCTTCCTCAAGCTTCTTGACTTTGGCATCCAGCTCCGCTTTGACGGCCTCGGCAACTTCTGTAGCCTTGGCGGCCTCTACAAGCTTCCCGGCGTGATCCAGTACTTGAGCTTCCAGAGTTGTATTGTTCTGCTCTAGCTCATGGGTCTGCTGCACGATCAGAGTTTGGATCTATTCGTCCTTACTACACAACTAGGCGGCAAATGACTCCTCTCTGGTGGCAAGGTCCCTTTCCTTGGCATCAAGATGTGCTTGCCATTCGGATAACTTGCCGGGCAGGGCTGCTGCTTCCTTCTTAGCAACGGCAAGCTTCTCCTCCTCACCCTTGATGCTGTGAAGCTTCTCCTCATGCCATTTGCTGGTTTCCGCGACCCTCTCGTCCAGCTTCTCCTCAGCCAACTCCATAGCCTGCCGCTCCGCTTGGATCTTGTCTCAACATGTGCCATATCGCTTTTGCATGTCCTGAAAACCAACAGCCATGGTTTTCAGGAAGGCAAGGTCAGCGGCGCTATCATCAGAGATGCTTGTTCCAGTGGAGCCGCGGGACGAGGGGGTGACGATCTCAGCAAATGCGTCCTCAGGGGTAGTCTTTCCGGCATCATATGTGACGGGGACTTCGGAATGGTGCAGTTGAAGAGAAGACGCCAGTGGTGTTGTCGTGGGCCGCTCCTCCGGCAAGATCGGGTGATCAACGGTGCTTGGGTCCCCGTGGCCAGCATCTCTCATCACTACATCGGCGCTGGCAGAGGCGGGTGCGCTGCCGGGAGCCTCGAGCGCTTTCTCAGCGGCCTTCCTGGCCTCTTCGGTTTCTGATACTGCAGCCTCTGCAACAGAAATTCTGATAGCTTCATCGGCTTTGCTTTTTGCAATTTCTTGAACATCTACAACGGGCTCCTCCTCCTCCAATGGGGTTGAGTCTGTAAGATGGGAAAGAAAGGGTGAAGAGTGGGAAGAATTCAAGATTCAAATCAAGTTGAGAAGACAAAAAAGAAAAAGAAAAAAAGAAAAAAATGGCACTCGATGAAGGTTTATGTTGATGGGCTTGTGGAGGAGACCTTGGGTCTTCTCCGGCAACATGAGTTGTCGTCGCTCGGTCCCCGACAACGTTGGTTGCCGGCAAGTCCTTGACGTGGACGAGTTCCTCTTGGCACTCCTCTGTAGGAGGGGTGGACCTTGTCGGCGAGCTACTTAGCGGAGGAGCAGAGGTCGAGGGCGTCACTAAGGGGCCCGCTCCTTGATGCTCTCCCTCCGGAAGATTGCTCCCAACCTCCTTATCGGTCTCCATGACAACGGTCTCGTCGGTGGAGCTTGCCAGCAGGAGTTGGGGGCTGGAGCCGGCAACATTTGAAGGAGTAGGTTCTTCTTCAACGTTTGTTGTCGCCTCACTCTCTTCGGCAAGCCTGATCTTCTTCTGTCGCCTCTCCGCCAATGGCACCACATCCCTGCAAGACCAAGTTGCCCGGGATGATCAAAATCAACAGCAGATGCAAAAAAAGTATGATGATGGGAGAGCGGAGTGCTTACTCCTCTTCCTCATCGGGCTCGTTGAGAACGGATAAGTCGTAGAGCGCTACCGCCTCGGCTCCGGTCGTGGGAGGCGGTGGTGGAGGGCTCCTAGCCTGCTTCATCCCCGAAGAAGCTGGGGGGCTGTGAAGCACCCACCTCTCCAGCAACTGATGAAGGAGGTTGTCGCCGAGAAGGTTGTGCACGAGAAGCCTTGCTGCCCGCTGATACCTCTCCAACATATCTATATTTTTTATTGTTCCATGCTGTTATATTATCATTCTTGGATGTTTTACAATCATTTTATAGCAACTTCATATCATTGTTTGGGACTAACCTATTGACATAGTGCCCAATGCCAGTTGCTGTGTTTTGCTTGTTTTTTTTACTTCGCAGAATATCAGTAAAAAAACGGAGTCCAAACGCAGCGAAACTTTTTGGAGATTTTTTCTGGACCAGAAGACATCCAGTGGGCCAAAGAAGTACCAGAGGGGAAGCCCATGGAGAGCACAACCCACCAGGGCGCACCCAGGAGCCCAGGGGGGTTGTGCCCCCATGGAGCCCCCCTGCATCGCCTCTTCGCCGTATAAATTCCCAAAAATTCCAAAAACCCTAGGGGAGTAAAAAAACATAATTCCAGACACCGCAAGTTCCAGAACCACGAGATCCAATCTAACAACATCACAGAGGGGTTCATCATCCTCATTGGCGCCTCTCCGATGATGCGTGAGTGGTCCACCATAGACCTACGGGTCCGTAGGCAGTAGCTAGATGGCTTCCTCACTCTCTTTTGATTCTCAATACAATGGTCTCTTGGAGATCTATTTGATGTAACTCTTTTTGCGGTGTGTTTCTTGGGATCCGATCAACTTTGAGTTTATGATCAGATCTATATCCATGAATATTATTTGATTCTTCTTTGAACTCTTATATGCATGATTATTTATAGCCTCGTATTTCTTCTTCGAAACTTTGGTTTAGTTAGGCCAACTAGATCGATTTTTCTTGCCATGGGAAGAGGTGCTCTGTGATGGGTTCAATCCTGTGGTGTTCTTTCCCAGTGACAGAAGGACAACAAGACAGGCATGTATCGTTGCTATTAAGGAAAACAAGATGGGGGCTATTCCTACATGAATAGATCTCGTCTACATCATGTCATCGTTCTTATTGCATTACTCTGTTTTTTCATGAACTTAATACCCTAGATGCATGCTGGATAGCGGTCGATGTGTGGAGTAATAGTAGTACATGCAGGCAGGAGTCGGTCTACTAATCTTGGACGTGATGCCTATATATTGATCATTGCCTTGGATATCATCATAATTATTCGATCTTCCACTACTAGGGAAAACCTTATGCACAGAACTTTAGCAGTAGCGCTGGACAAAACAGGGCGCTACTACTACTTATTAGTAGCGTTTTTAAATAGACCGCGCTACTGCTACTACTTTAGCAGTAGCGCGTTTTGCCAAAGCGCGCTGCTGCTATATTTGTACTGGGCGCAGATGGCTAGCCCCACTTAGCAGTAGCGCGTACCACTGACAAGCGCTACTGCTACGGACCGTAGCAGTAGCGCGTTTCTCTGAAACGCGCTCCTACTTACTTACCTTATCCTGGAGCGGTTCACCCTCTCACACTCACTCCCTCTCACTCACTCTCGCCCGCGCCGAACCCGTACGTCGTCCGCCGCCGCCGCGCTGCTCCTCGCCGAGGTACTCCCTCCTCCCCCCTCCTCCTTCGGCCGCCCTCCTCCCACCGCCCCTCTCCCTCCTCCTCCTCCGGCCGCCCCCTCCCTCCTCCTCCTCCGGCTGCCCCCTCCCTCCTCCTCCTTCGGCCGCCCCCTCCCCCTCGTCTCCCCGCCCCCTCCCTCCTCCTCCTCCGGCCGCCCCCCTCCACCCCCCGCCCCTCCCTCCTCCTCCTTCGCCCGCCCCCTCCCTCTTTTTTTTTCTTTTTTCACTGTAGTTTTTTACTATTGTATAATGTAGTTTTCTACTGTTTTTAGCAAGTATTTAAAATAATTAGTAAGTAAATTAATAAACTAGTTGAACTAGTTTAGTTGTAGTAAGAACTAGTTGAATTTATAGAACTAATGTATTTTTAGTAAGAAAATTAATATAACTAGTTAAACTAGTTTATTTTTAGAAAGAACTAGTTTATTTCTATTTATAGTAAGTTTATATTTAGTAAGAACTAGTTGAATTAATAGAACTAGTTGAACATGTCACATTTTTTGTTATTTTTTTAGTTTAAGCAATTATTCCCGCATCGACGTCGACGATGCCTATCCCGCATCCTCGTCGTCGATACCCGTCGTTCGCTAGGGTTTTAGTTGTATTAGTGATGTTATATGTATGATACTATTCGGGATGTATTAGTGATAACTTATAGGGTTTTTGTTTTTGCAGAAATCAAGGAGCCCCTCCATCATCCCCGCCGTCGTCCCCGTCACCGACCCCCTCCGACCTCGAGGTGAGACCAGCCAAATCTCCATGTCAATATGAGTCCTATAAGATATGATGTAGATAAACTTGTGTTGCTCAAATAGGATATGTGGTTGCCCAAGTGGCCGGTCATGTTCAGGTTACACCTCCGAGTGGCCTATGTTTTGCCGGAGTGTTGATTAATTTTCATTCCGGCAAATTTCAGGCGCTCGATATGTCCTGTTTTAGCAAAGGTCATGCCGGAATTTTCCGTGAATTTTGGCATGACTTGTGCTAGAATATGTAGGAAATATCGAGTGGCCTGGATTTTCTAGAAAGATAATTAAACGATATTTTGGGTTGACTTTAAGTCTGACGAGTCTCCACCATATATGAGAGGACGAAGAATCCCGACTGTTGTCGTGGGGGTAGCTTCTCCTTCGTTCCCATGTGCTAGACAATTTGGTGTAATGCACTCGGGAATGAAAGGAGGAGCTACCATCACCGACGGTCGAATCTATACACCACATGAGCTGAGAGTTTTCAAGAAAAGACTCGACAGACCGATAGTCAACCCGTGATGAATAATGAACAAGCTAAGATTTTTAATTGTACAAGTTTAATCTTTGAATTATGAACATAGGAAATGTCGTCGGACGAACAAGGTCCCGGGGAGTGCTCCTGGTGGCGGCGACAACCGGGGTTTCTGTGACAGGCCTCACCTGGACGAAGGTCGGCGCTTCAGCATTAAGCTCGAGGAGGCCTTCGATTGTGATACGGTAAGCTACGATGCAAAGTGTTATTTTCGTAATTAAGCTCGACTTCTACTACTTCAACGTGTAATTTTCTTCTTTTACAATTCGACTAGCTTATCCCATGCCATGCAAGACGCTATGTCTTGGAGAGGATGGGTTTTGAAGATCATGAGAGGAATGAAACAAAGAAAATTAACCTAAGGACCCATCATGGTATGGATTTTGAGGTAAATCTATACAATTCTGAGAGCATATCCCATTTTGGTTGCCCGGGTTGGGAAGCACTTTGCAAGATGTATGATTTTCAAGAGGGTATGTTTGTTACCATGGATCTTGATGATCCTGACATCAACCAAGACAATTTGGACATTTGGGTCCTTGTTGATACGCTTCCAATTCTACCGCTATGTGAGTTCCTCAAACATAGTTATTTTGTTTATTTCAAAATAGTTGACAGCTTATTTCCATTGGTAGCTTACTTTCATTCTTCAAAGAATGCGCGGAACATGGTAGACAGAACCAACTACACCGATGGCTCTGAGTTAACTTATCAGGAGAAAAGTCATCTGGTCGCATATTGTACTGATCTTGAGAATTACAATGCCTTTTATCGAACTCCTCCAAATTATGGTCAATACGTGCCACTAGTGCACGTCTTGAACCACGATAACTTCCAAGGAGATATCCTGGTAAGATTTTTTACTATTACAACATCCGTGCATCTTTTGCATACTTCTAAAACTAGTACATCATTGCTAACTACGAAGTTATTACTATGTTTTTCAACAGAGAATCCCGATGGATTGTGTGCCTCATTTGATGTATCAGAATGGTCGCCTTGATGTTTTGAACATACAGCCAGGTCATCCTACGAATCTCACCTGTCCATACCGGATTTCTAAAACCAATGAACACATGCTAATCTTAGAATGGAAAAAATGTATGGACAGTCATAAGGAGGTTCTTGGAAGCAACATTGTGCGAAAGGCAAGAATTGGAGACAGGATAATCTCCATTCTCCATAATGGAGAGTCAGGGGCTATCTTGTTTTATGCTATTTTACCTAAGAGAATATAGTAGGTCCTAAGAGAATGTAGTAGGTCCTATGAGGTACAATATGTTTATGAGAGTTGATGATGATGAGTAGTTGTGATTATGTCTAGTGACCAACTTGTATGTGATGTCTCATTGATGAAAACGATGATCATGAGGAGGTGTTATATGACAATGATGTATTATGATGATAAGTTGTTAATGATATGATATGATGATGATGATATATTATATCATTGGGTGAAAGAACTGCGGATTAGTTTCAAGTGGATGTCCATCCACTTGAAACTAGTCCACGGTTCTTTCTCCCAGCGATGTAATAACTCATTATAATGTAAAATCATTCTCTAAATTGTTGTGGTATGAAAACTTGTATAAAGGTGTATGAATACAACATGAAATAAAAAAAGAAATACGGAATAATAGTAGTAGCACGTGCTAGGAGAAGCGCTACTACTAATTACCAGTAGCGCTGATAGTAAAAAGCACTGCTACTAAGTCGATATAGCAGTAGCGTGGTCCAACCCACGCTACTGCTAACCTTTAGCTGTAGCGCCTTACTAGTAGCGCTGCACCCCGCGCTACTGATAGGCTTTAAACACGCGCTACTGCTAGGGTTTTCCCTAGTAGTGTTCTATCAATTGCCCAACAGTAATTTGTTTACCTACCGTGTGCTATTTCTCGAGAGAAGCCACTAGTGAAATCTACGGCCCCCGGGTCTATTCTTTATCATATTTGCTTTGAGATCTATTTTTATTCGCATTTGTTTTCAGATCTATTATTCCAAAAACCAAAAAAAAATACCTTGCTGCACTTTTTTATTACTATTTTATTTCACGTTTTATCGAGAGCTATTTATCCAATCTACCACAAATATTCTCCCGTCAATTTGACAATTTCTGGCGCCGTTACCCAGTAGGGATTGACAACCCCTCATACGAGTCGGGTTGCAAGTATTTGTTCTTTGTGTGTAGGTACCATTTACATAGTGTTGTTTGGTTCTCCTACTGGATTGATACCTTGGTTTCATAACTAAGGGAAATACCTATCATAGTTGTACTGGATCATCCCTTCCTCTTTGGGGAAATACCGACGCGATTTCAAGCGACATCAAAAGTAATTTCTGGCGTCGTTGCCGGGGAGACATCATCAACATCAATCAGGTTCCTAATCACAAGTCTCATCTCCTTGCAATTTACATTATTTGCCATTTGCCTCTTGTTTTCATCTCCCCCACTTCATAAAAATTTGTTGTTTTATTCGCCCTCCTTTTCGTTCGTCGTTTTCTCGTCACATCTCTTATTCGTTTGAAGTTGTCACTATGAGTGATTTCGGTATGGCAGAAACATATGATGGCGTAACTCCTAAAATTGGATGATCTGGCAATCTGGATGCTAAAACTTTTGTTTTGGGGCAAGGGAATGTTATTGGAAAAGAACATATCCAAGAATTTTTCCAATTGTGTTGGAAATTTGACTCTTGACGGAAGCTTTTCAGCACTAGTTCTGAAACTTGAAAATAGATTTATCCGTACCCATCCTACTATGCAAAGATTGTTTTATGAGCTACCCGTTATAAAGGATCCTAAGGCTAAAAAATTAGCTACCCTTATTCTTATGAATGAATTTGACTACATGGTACGGGAAGCTAGGGATTTTTATTTTATTGTTATGGTATGAGCCATGAAAAATCGGTGATAAATGAGATCCTTTATAATAGTGAATATATGTTGAGACATTAGCTTGGAAATAATCAATTTTTATGAGAACCTTAAAAAGGAAATCCCCGTTTTAGATATAATCTAACAAGTTTTCAATGATGTTAATCAACAATATTCTCGGATTGTGGCCGAAAATCAAAGGGGGTACGTAGATGGGCAACTTGATAATGCTAAAATTTCTATGGATAATGTGCTTCAAGTTATTTTGCAAAACCTGCTGACAAGAACGCATCTATGGAAAATAGGAAGAAAGATGGCAATACTTGAATCTATGCATTATGCCTAGCTAGGCGTATAAAACGATAGCGCTTGTTGGGAGGCAACCCAATGAATATTTTTTTCTTTTTTCTATTCTTGAGTGTTTACACAATTATAATACTATTATGATTGTGTTTTTATGTTTTAGTTAGTGGTTGCGCCAAGTAAAGCCTTTGGGATCATGTTGGGTGATAGTTGATTTTATCTTGTTGAAAAACAGAAACTTTTGCACACAGTAGAAGAATTGTTTAAAATCACAGAAGCGTGATAAAATCCTGAATTTTTTACACAAGATTGATATACAAATTTCCTACGTTGTCCTAATTTTTTGGAATTTTTGGAGTTATATAAGTATATGAAGTTTCCAGATTACTACAGACTATTCCGTTTTTGGCAGATTCTATTTTCTTTGTGTTGTGTGCTTGTTTTAATGAATCTATGGATTGTATCGGGGGTATAAGCCATGGTAAAGTTAGAATACAGTAGGTATAATGGAAAAATAATATATGAATGGGTTTGCAACAGTACTTAGAGTGGTGATTTGCTTTGTTATACTAACGGATCTCACGAAGGTTTTGTTAAGTTTTGTGTGATTGAAGTTTTCAAGTTTTGGGTGAGATCACGATGGATGAAGGATAAGGAGTGAAAAGAGCCTAAGCTTGGGGATGCCCCATGGCACCCCAAATTATTATTCAAGGAGAACCAAGCAACTAAGCTTGGGGATGCCCCAGAAGGCATCCCCTCTTTCTTCTAACGACCATCGGTATTTTACTTGGAGCTATATTTTTATTCGTCACATATCATGAGTTTTGCTTGGAGCGTCTTGTATTATATGAGTCTTTGCTTGTTTTGATTTCTAGTTTGTTTCATCTATCCTTGCTGGACACACCTATTTGAGAGAGCCAAAATTATTCTATGCTTTGTTAGAATTGCTCTTTATGCTTCACTTAAATTTTTTGAGCTATGGAATTGCTCTAGTGCTTCACTTATATCTTTTTAGCATGGTGTGCTTTAATATTTTTGAAGAAATGCTCTCATGTTTCACTTAGATTTATTTGAGAGTTAGTAAAATTTTGAATAAATTCTCTCATGCTTGACTTATATTATTTTGAGCGAAGAAATTTTTTATGCTCATGTTTTCACTTAAATTTGTTTGAGCTTATCAAAAGCAACATATGAAACTAGTCCCAAAGTGATAGGTATTCAAGAGGGATATAATAAAAACTTTCATGAAGATCATTGGACAAATTAAACTTGGTTCTTTGTAATAGTTTTGAGATATGATGATAGTGATATGTGAGTCATGTTGGTGAGTAATTATGCTTTAGTAAGAATATTGGTGTTAAGGTTTGTGATTCCCTACGCAAGCATGAAAGTCAATAGTTATGCAATGAAATTACATCCTACTTATGGTGCATTATTCAGTGTTAGTTATGCTTAATGCTCGCTTATGTGGTTTTTCATTTCATGGTTGGTTGCTTCTCAATCTATTTGCTAGCCTCCACTTGTACTAAGTAGAAATACTACTTGTGCATCCAAAATCTTTAAACCCCATATGAGTCCACCATACCTACCTATATGCGGTATATCCGTGCCATTCTAAGCAAATTTGTATGTGCCATCTTTATACGTCTCCAACGTATCTACTTTTCCTAACGCTTTTCATCTTGTTTTGGACTCTAATTTTGCATGATTTGGATGAAACTAGCCCCGGACTGACGCTGTTTTCAGCAGAACTACCATGGTGTTGTTTTTGTGCAAAAATAAAAGTTCTCGGAATGGAACGAAACTTTGCGAGGATTTTTTATACAATAAATAAGAATTTCTAGAGCCAAGACCCACCGGAGGGGGGCACCTGGGTGGGCACAACCCACCAGGGCGCCCCCCCTCCTGGCGCGCCCTTGTGGGTTGTCCCCACCTGGTGGCCCCGCAGACCCTGAAACCGATGCTATAAAATCCTATTTTTCCACAAAAAAATCAGGGAGAAAGAATTATCGCGATCCATGAGACGGAGCCGCCGTCACCTCCTGTTCTTCATCGGGAGGCCAGATCTGGAGTCCGTTTGGGGCTCCGGAGAGGGGGTCTTCGTTCTTCATCATCACCAACCCTTCTCCATCGCCAATTCCATGATGCTCCCCACCGGAAGTGAGTAATTCCTTCGTAGGCTCGCTGGTCGGTGAGGAGTTGGATGAGATTCATCATGTAATCGAGTTAGTTTTGTTAGGCTTGATCCCTAGTATCCATTATGTTCTGAGATTGATGTTGCTATGACTTTGCCATGCTTAATGCTTGTCACTTTGGGCCCGGGTGCCATGATTTCAGATCTGAACCGTTTATGTTATCACCATTATATCTATGTTCTAGATCCAATCTTGCAAGTTATAGTCACCTACTACGTGTTATGATCCGGCAACCCCGGAGTGATAATAGTCGGAACACTTCCCGATAATGACCGTAGTTTGAGGATTTCATGTATTCACTATGTGTTAATGCTTTGTTCCGGTTATCTATTAAAAGGAGGCCTTAATATCCCTTAGTTTCCAATAGGACCCCGCTGCCACGGGAGGGCAGGACAAAA
The DNA here is from genome assembly GCF_002575655.3 of Aegilops tauschii subsp. strangulata. Taxonomy (NCBI): domain Eukaryota; kingdom Viridiplantae; phylum Streptophyta; class Magnoliopsida; order Poales; family Poaceae; genus Aegilops; species Aegilops tauschii. The sequence goes on along the minus strand of NC_053037.3, from coordinate 315,166,729 downwards.
GATGTCATGCAAGTTTTTCCATAAGCACGTATGACTATTTACGGAATACATGCCTACATTATATTTATGAACTGGAGCTAGTGCCGCATCGCCCTAGGTTATGACGGTTATATGATGAATATCATCCAACGAATTCACTGATCCAATGCCAACGAATTTCTCCTATATTGTTTCTGCTAAGTTACTACTGCTGCTGTTACTATTACACTTGCTACAAAATCAGTGTTATCATTGTTACCATTACTATTGCTATTGCCGTTGCCGGGGAGCATAGCTATATTTGTTGAGTCACTTGGGATTATTATCAATTTATCACTATGAAGAATCTGAAGGATGCTAAGAATACGATATTTCCCTCTAAGACGAGGGGAGGTAAGGAACTGCCATCCAGTTCTGCTTTCTGTTATAAGTAAACTTGCAACACCACCATATGCTATCAATTCTAATATGTCGCAAATTATTGATGATGCTACTTCTACTATGAATGATGCTTATGATGATGCTAGTACCTTGCTTGATGATAATGATGTGCCACTTGGTGAATTTCTTGATGAAAAAATTGCTAGAGTAATACAACATGATGTTGTTGAATCTGATGATGAGCTTGAAACTGAAACTCCTGAAACACCTGCTAGAACTAGCCTTCCTAGATTTGAATTGCCTAAGGTACCGGAAGGGTATGTTATGAATGAGGAGACAAAGAGATATTCTTCCTTGTAGGGATAGAGATGATCCAGAGAAATTATTATGCAAGTATAAAGGAAAATCTCTGAATTCTAGAATGAAATATGATCCTAAGTTTGCTACTTCACCGATCTTTATTGATGATAAGGATTATGAATTCTCTGTCGACCCAGAGTTAATTACTTTGGTTGAATCTGATCCTTTCCATGGTTATGAAACTGAAACTGTTGTGGCACATCTTACTAAGTTGAATGACATAGCCACCCTTTTTACTCATGATGAGAAAACTTGCTATTACTTTATTCTCAAATTATTTCCGTTCTCATTAAAGGGTGATGCTAAAGCTTGGTACAATACTCTTACTCCTGGTTGTGTGCGTAATCCCCAGGATATGATTTATTACTTCTCTGAAAAATATTTTCCTGCTCATAAGAAACAAGCTGCCTTACAGGAAATATTTAACTTTGTGCAAACTAAAGAAGAGAGTCTCCCACAAGCTTGGGGGAGGCTTTGCCAATTACTTAATGCTTTGCCTGATCATCCTCTCAAGAAAAATGAAATACTTGATATCTTCTATAATGGACTAACTGATGCTTCTAGGGACTTCCTAGATAGTTGTGTTGGTTGTGTTTTCAGGGAACAAACTATTGGACAAGCTGAAGAATTATTGAATAACATATTGAAAAATTATGATGATTGGACTCTTCCTGAACCACCAGCTAAACCCACTCCGAAGAAGAGGGGTATATTATATCTCAGTCTTGAAGATATGCAAGAGGCAAAGAAATCTATGAAGTAAAAAGGTATTAAAGTCGAGGATGTTAAAAATTTACCTCCTATTGAAGTTCAATGGTAATGACAATCCTCACAATATGCATCCTAGTCAATGCCTTTATGAGTTTGAAAACTACATTAGAAAAAAAGATCACTTCAATGCAAATGTTATGAAACAATTGAAATATAATTCTGATATGATTGCTCGCTTGAGTGACTTGTTATTTAGAATCTCAAATGATGTTAGAGGTGTTGGAAAACATGCTTCTATGGTACAAACCTAGTTAGAACAAGTTGCTAAATCTCAAAGAGAATTGCTTGATGAAATGAATAATAATATACATGACTTTGCTGTTAGAGTTGCAACTAGAGGAGGTAAAATGACTCAGGAACCACTTTATCCTAAGGGACACCCAAAAAGAATTGAACAAGACTCACAAAGAAATAACACTAGTGCACGTAGTCCTTCTAAAAAGAAAAAGAAAAAGAAAAATGATAGGACTTTGCATGCTTCTAGCGAACCTGAAATAGAAAAACCTCCTGATAAGGATAATGAAACTTCTATCTCTCATGCTGAAACTCAATCTGGTAATGAACATCCACCTAGTGATAATGAAAAAGATAATGCTGATGTTCATGAAGATGCTCAACCAAATGAAAAAGAACCAAATAATGATGTTGAGATAGAACCACCTGCTGATCTTGATAACCCACAACCTAAGAATAAAAGATATGATAAAAGAGACTTCATTGCTAGAAAACACGGTAAAGAAAGAGAACCGTGGGTTAAGAAACCTATGCCTTTTCCACCCAAGTCAACTAAAAAGGAAGATGATGAAGAATTTGAACGCTTTGCTGAAATGCTGAGGCCAGTATTTTTGCGTACTCGCTTGACTGATATCTTGAAAATGCCTCCTTATGCAAAGTATATGAAAGACATCATCACTAATAAGAGAAAAATACCGGAAGCTGAAATCTCCACTATGCTTGCTAATTATACTTTTAAAGATGGAGTACCTAAAAAACTTGGAGATTCGGGAATACCAACTATACGTTGCTCTATCAAAAAGAATTATGTGAAAACTGCTTTGTGTGATTTAGGAGCTGGTGTTAGTGTTATGCCTTTCTCTTTATATAAAAGACTTGACTTGAATAAACTCACACCTATTGAAATATCTTTGCAAATGGCTAACAAATCAACTGCCACACCTATCGGTATCTGTGAGGATGTGCCCATTGTTGTTGCTAATGTTACTATTTTGACTGACTTTGTTATACTTGAGATGCCCGAGGACGACAACATGTCGATTATCCTTGGTAGACCCTTCTTGAATACTGCAGGGGCTGTTATTGATTGCAATAAAAGCAAGGTCACTTTTCATATTAATGGTAATGAGCATACGGTGCACTTTCCGAAGAAACAATTCCAAGTGAATGGTATTAATGTTATTGAAAAATCTCCGACAATCACTATTGGAAGTTTCAAATACCTCTACCTACTGTCAAAAAGAAATATGAAATGCTTATTGTTGGGGACATTCATATCCTGATTGAGGTAACTTAGTGACTTATGAAAGTTCTTCGGTTTCATGCTAATCGAAAGTGGTTGTTAATAAGACCTGGTCATCCTTATTAATGGATCATTTTTTAGCGGTATGAAGTTGATGAATTTAGTAAGCACTACGTTCTTTCCTTACTTTTTGTTTTTTGTTTTTACTAGTTAAATAAAATAAAATGCCATGTTTTGTCTGTTTTCTGAATTTCCCGTGCAATAAAAAATGACCCAAGAATAAAAGTTCTCAGAATGCTCTGAAAATTTAATACTTTTTTCTGAATATTTATGAATTTCTGGTGCAAATATCACCAGAGGGAGGTGCACCAGGTGGGCACATCCCACCTAGGCGCGCCAGGACCCCTAAGGTGCGCCCTGGTGGGTTGTAGTCCACACGTGGGCCCCCTCACTTATCTCTTCACACCACATCATCACTTACCTCCAGAAGAAAATCTCCATTGCTCTCTCTCCCGTGTTCTTGCTCTCAAACCCGCGAATTTCGATCTCTTTGCTCGAAGCTCCGTTTCTGAAATTATTTCAGGGGATTGTTGCTTGGTATGTGACTCCACCGTTTGTCCAATTAGTTTTTGTTTTTGTGGTTTATATTTTGAATAATTAGCTACTCTTGGTGCTACTGTAGATGGGCTTGCAGGTTGAATTCTTAGAGTTCTAAGTAGTTTGAATGCTTGCTATGGCCTCTATGTATCCCTATGAGTAGTTGCTAACAATTTTTTGAAGTTTTGTTGAGAAAAAAATTGTGGACTAAAAATTTCAGAATTTTTGTACTTAGGAAAAGGATGAATATCTTTAGGAAGTTTGCTTCTAAGAAGAACTCCAAGGGTGTTATTGGGGAATCGTCTGGCAGTGATCTCCATCCTCGGAGGTTGGCGGAGGTACGGCCGTGCGAATGGCCGCACACCTAGTTCATGGAAGAGGCTGGAATCCTTCAGGACTTCACACAATATGCTGCAAATGCCGGCCTCACCGACTTCATCGCAGATGAGCATGACCAACATCAAATCCTCACAAACATCTTTGTTCGAAATTTTACTTTCCTTTCTAGGAATAATCCTCCTGAAGTGTGGTTTGATTTATATGCTAAAAACCATCAGATACCACTTACTGAATTTTGTAACATATGCATGATCCCAACTGATGGGGGCTTAGCTGAGCCTAGGCTAGCAGAGTTTGAGGCCTTTTACCGCACCTTGACAGTGGGAGATGAGAAAGGGGTGTCAGCTACCACTGTCGTGGCTTGCATTTTCTTGCTGTTCATTACTTTGCTCTTTTCATTACAAAATGCTTGCTTGCAAGAGAGAAGGTGGGTGCACTTAGTTCACCAGACCTTGCTGTTTTACGTCGTGCACTAGAGGGCGACAACACTTATAGCTTGGGAGCTATTGTGGCTCGTCGCCTCCATATTAATAAGTCCAAGGGTAAAATACATGGTGGGATTTTTGCTACTCGTTTGGCGGCTCACTATAATGTTGAGATATGCCCTCATGACTACCCCCTGACCAAGGTTTACCTAGAACGCACAACCATGGATCACCACCATTTCACTGATAACAATTCTCCTGGCATTCCTATTCCTTATAACCTGGTTTTTAGCATTAAAACTCATGATATTATTCCATTGCCTGCTCGTGCTTTGTTTGATCCTGTTGCCAGGGCGGATATAGGATTATGCCTGTGGACATCATCGCCTACCGGAACGCTTAGGCTGCTGCAGAGGCAGAGGAGGAGCCTCAGCAGTGGGATGAGTGGATGCCTGCTCCTCAGTACCTGATAACCCACAAGTATAGGGGATCAATTGTAGCCTCTTTCGATAAGTAAGAGTGTCGAACCCAACGAGGAGCTAAAGGTAGAACAAATATTCCCTCAAGTTCTATCGACCACCGATACAACTCTACGCACGCTTGACGTTCGCTTTACCTAGAACAAGTATGAAACTAGAAGTACTTTGTAGGTGTTGTTGGATAGGTTTGCAAGAATATAAAGAGCACGTAAATAAAAACTAGGGGCTGTCTAGATAAAGAAGCAATAAAGTTAGTATAGAGAGTGTGGAAAAGTGGTGGTAGAAGTTGCGAAATTGTCCCTAAGCAATTGACTACTTTACTAGACCGATAGCAAGTTTTATGTGGGAGAGGCCACTGCTAGCATGTCATCCCTGACTTGGAATTCTATGCACTTATGATTGGAACTATTAGCAAGCATCTGTAACTACTAACGTTCATTAAGGTAAAACCCAACCATAGCATTAAGATATATTGGTCCCACTTCAATCCCGTATGCATCAATTTCTATGCTAGGTTGAAGCTTCTGTCACTCTTGCCCTCCAATACATAGTCTTAGCAACATACAACTAACCCTATGGTGTGATCCACGCGCGCGCTCAGATGATGGGCACCAAAGGACAGCAACATAACCACAAGCAAATTAAACCAATCATAGCAATTCACCAATTATCGATAGGACAACGAAAATCTACTCAGACATCATAGGATGGCAACACATCATTGGATAATAATATGAAGCATAAAGCACCATGTTCAAGTAGAGGGTACAAAGGGTTGCGGGAGAGTGGACCGCTGTAGATAGATGGGGGAAGGTGATGAAGATGTTGGTGAAGATGACGGAGGTGTTGGTGTAGATTGCGGTGATGATGGCCCCAGCGGCATTTCGGCGCCACCGGGAGAGAGGGGAGAGAGCCCCCTTCTTCTTGTTCTTCCTTGACCTTCCCCCTAGATGGGAGAAGGGTTTCCCCTCTGGTCCATGGCCTCCATGGCATGGGAGGGGCGAGAGCCCCTCCGAGATTGGATCTGTCTCTCTGTCTCTCTCTGTTTTTGCGTTCCCTGATTATGCCCTTTCACCGTTTCTTAAATTCCCGGAGATCCATAACTCCGATTGGGCTGAAATTTGGACACGATTTTTATCCGGATATTAGCTTTCTTGCGGCGAAATAAGGGGACCAACCGCCTTACGGAGTGGCCACGAGGGCCCAGGGCGCGCCCCTCACCCTCGTGGCCCCCTCGGGCATCGTCTTGCGTTGATTCCACTTCCCAAAATTCACATATATTCCAAAAAAATCTCCGTTAGTTTTTATCCCGTTTGGACTCCGTTTGATATGGATTTTCTGCGAAACAAAAAACGTGCAACAAACAGGAACTGGCACTGGGCACTGGATCAATATGTTAGTCCCAAAAATAGTATAAAAAGTTGCCAAAAGTATTTAAAAGTTATAGAATATTGGCATGGAACAATCAAAAATTATAGATACGACGGAGACATATCAGCATCCCCAAGCTTAATTCCTGCTCGTCCTCGAGTAGGTAAATGATAAAAAATATAATTTTTGATGTGGAATGCTACCTAGAATAATCTTGATCATGTAATCTAATCATGGCATGAATATTAAGACACGAGTGATTCAAAGCAATAGTCTATCTTTTGACATTAAGACAACAATACTTCAAGCATACTAATAAAGCAATCATGTCTTTTCAAAATAACATGGCCAAAGAAAGTTATCCCTACAAAATCATATTGTCTGGCTATGCTCCATCTTCACCACACAAAATATTCAAATCATGCACAACCCCGATGACAAGCCAAGCAATTATTTCATACTTTTGACGTTCTCAAACCTTTTCAACTTTCACGCAATACATGAGCGTGAGCCATGGATATACCTCTATAGGTGGAATAGAATATGATGGTGGAGGTTGTGTGGAGAAGACAAAAAAGGGAGAAAGTCTCACATCGACGCGGCTAATCAACGGGCTATGGAGATGCCCATCAATTGATGTCAATGCGAGGAGTAGGGATTGCCATGCAACGGATGCACTAAGAGCTATAAGTGTATGAAAGCTCAAACTGAAACTAAGTGGGTGTGCATCCAACTTGCTTGCTCATGAAGACCTAGGGCATTTTTGGAAGCCCATCGTTGGAATATACAAGCCAAGTTCTATAATGAAAATTCCCACTAGTATATGAAAGTGATAACTCAAGAGACTCTCTATGTGAAGAACATGGTGCTACTCTGAAGCACAAGTGTGGAAAAAGGATAGTAACATTGTCCCTTCTCTCTTTTCTCTCATTTTTTTTCCTCTTTTTTTCCCCTTTTTTGTAGGCTTCTTTGGCCTCTCTCTTTTTTTGGGGGGGGGGGGGGGGGCTTCTTTGGCCACTTTTATTTTGATAACCTCGCATGGGACAATGTTCTAATAATGATAATCATCACACTTTTTTTACTTACAACTCAATATTGCAACTTGATACTAGAACAAAGATATGGCTCTATATGAATGCCTCGAGCGGTGTACCGGGATGTGCAATGATCTAGCATAGCAATGACATCAAAAAACGGACAAGCCATGAAAACATCATGCTAGCTATCTTACGATCATGCAAAGCAATATGACAATAAATGCTCAAGTCATGTATATGATGATGATGGAAGTTGCATGGCAATATATCTCGGAGTGGCTATGGAAATGCCATGATAGGTAGGTATGGTGGCTGTTTTAAGGAAGATATAAGGAGGCTTATGTGTGATAGAGCGTATCGTATCACGGGGTTTGGATGCACGGGCGAAGTTTGCACCAACTCTCGAGGTGAGAAAGGGCAATGCACGGTACCGAAGAGGCTAGCAATGATGGAAGGGTGAGAGTGCGTATAATCCATGGACTCAACATTAGTCATAAAGAACTCACATACTTATTGCAAAAATCTATTAGTCATCAAAACAAAGTACTACGTGCATGCTCCTAGGGGGATAGATTGATAGGAAAAGACCATCGCTCGTCCTCGATCGCCACTCATAAGGAAGACAATCAATAAATACCTCATGCTCCAACTTCATTACATAACGGTTCACCATACATGCATGCTACGAGAATCACAAACTTCAACACAAGTATTTCTACAATCCACAACTACCCACTAGCATGACTCTAATATCACCATCTTTATATCGCAAAACTATTGCAAGGGATCAAACATATCATATTCAGTGATCTACAAGTTTTATGTAGGATTTTATGACTAACCATGTGAATGACCAGTTCCTGTCAACTCTCTAAATAGATATAAGTGAAGCAAGAGAGTTTAATTCTTTCTACAAAAGATATGCCCACGCTCTAACAAATATAAGTGAAGTAAAAGAGCATTCTACAAATGGCGGTTTTCTATGTGAAGAGAAACAGGCAATCCAAACTTCAAATGATATAAGTGAAGCACATGAAACATTCTATAAAGCCATACTCAAAAGATTTAAGTGAAGTGCAAAGGGCATTCTATAAATCAACCATGGACTATCTCATACCAGCATGGTGCATAAAAGAAATGTGAAAACTAAATGCAAAAGACGCTCCAAGATTTGCACATATCACATGAACGAAATGAAACCGAAAACATACCGATACTTGTTGAAGAAAGATGGGATGCCTTCCGGGGCATCCCCAAGCTTAGACGCTTGAGTCTCCTTGAATATTTACTTGGGGTGCCTTGGGCATCCCCAAGCTTGAGCTCTTGCCTCTCCTATTTCTCCTCACATCGAGACATCTTCGATCTTCGAACACTTCATCCACACAAAACTCAACAGAAAGTTCGGTAAGATCCGTTAGTATAATAAAGCAAATCACTACTCTAAGTACTGTTGCAAACCAATTCATATTTTGTTTTTGCATTGTAGCTACTGTAATATAACTTTTCCATGGCTTAATCCACTGATAGAAATCGATAGTTTCATCAAAACAAGCAAACTATGCATCAAAAAACAGAATCTGTCTTAAACAGGACAGTCTGTAGTAATCTGAACATTCACCATACTTCTGGTACTCCAAAAATTCTGAAACAATTAGGAAAAATAAAAAATTTGTATAGAAAGACAGTGCATAAAGTTTCAGAACCGTTTGATGTTCCAGTAAAAAATGTAAAATCGTGCACTACAGCCAAAGTTTTTGTCTTGCACCGCACAAACCAACAAGCAATGTAAACATCCTAAAGGTAAATCTTGGCACATTATTTTTATTTTTAAACTTTATAAAAGCACACAACAGAAATAAATGACTCCCTAAAACTTCCGGGTTGTCTCCCTGGCAGCGCTTTCTTTAAAGCCATTAAGCTAGGCATATAGTGCTCAAGTAATGGATCCACCCGGATCCCAAGGTATATCAAAGCCAATTTTAAATAACAATGATTCGTGATTTAGTAGTGAGCACAAAGTAACATATATAATGCAACAACGAATTCTAACTCTCTTCCTATGCATCGGCATGTCATAAAAGAACAATTCATGCACACATAGTAAAGGCCAATGCATAGTATAAACAGTTTCTTGCAATTTTATCATATTGGAAACATAAAGAGGCAGAGATATAGTTCCTCTCTCATAATAATTGCAAGTAGGAGCAGCAAGCACATGCATATAATATTCATCAAAATCATCATGTGCAACGATAAAAGGCAACCCATCAATATAATCCTTAATAAGTGCAAACTTCTCCGATATAGTGTAGTTTGGAGAATTAAAAAAGATAATAGGACTATCATGTGTGGGTGCAATAGCAACAATTTCATGTTTAACATAAGGAACAATAGCAAGTTCATCTCCATAAGCATAATTCATATTGGCATCTTGGCCACAAGAATAGCAAGCATCAAGTTCATCAAAAAGGGATATTTCAAATGAATCAACGGGATCATAACAATCATCATAGCAATCATCCTTCGGTAAGCACGAAGGGAAATTAAACAATGTATGAGTTGAAGAGTTACTCTCATTAGAAGGTGGGCACGGGTAGCTAATCCACTCTTCCTCCTTTTGTTCTTCGCTTTCCTCGTCATCTTTTTCATCCAATGAGCCCACAGTTTCATCAATTCCTTCTTCCATAGACTCCTGCAAAATATTAGTCTCTTCTTGGACAGCGGAGGAGTCCTCAATATATGGTTTAACATAGGCATTATAAGCATAATTATCATAATAATATTTAAGTATGGCAAAAAAATTAGATTTGTAAAGAGTAGCATCATACTTTCCAATCAAAGAAGCAATTTCATAAGCACCCTTAAAAGCAACAAATTCTTCAATTTGTTGAACATCATAGTAATTATAGACACCCTTAGCATACAAAGATATGATTCCATTATCACTAAACTCACATTGGTAGGGAAGGTGTTTCTTAGGGTCTTCAGAACAACAAATAAAATCATATATTTCACATAAATTCCAAGCATAGCATTGCAAACGATGAATTTGATCCAGTAAAATTTTCCCTCTGAGATAAGCGGTGTTGCACATAACAAGCATGCTCATCTAAAGATTTGCCCTCAACTAAGCTAGTTGGGGTTTCAACACGAGCACATAGGGATCGAAGATGATCCAAGTAAAAAGCTTCAGGAGTGTGATAGATTTTGAGTGGTTCTTCAACCATTGGTGTAGTTGGTACAACTAATTTTTTGCTATTTTGTGTTTACTACCCATAACTAAAAATAGAAAACAAGAGCACTAAATAAGAACTACTTAGTGATAAAGCAAACAAGCACACACGAGAATATTCACCCACGCTATAACTCCCCGGCAACGGCGCCAGAAAAAGGTCTTGATAACCCACAAGTATAGGGGATCAATTGTAGCCTCTTTTGATAAGTAAGAGTGTCGAACCCAACGAGGAGCTAAAGGTAGAACAAATATTCCCTCAAGTTCTATCGACCACCGATACAACTCTACGCACGCTTGACGTTTGCTTTACCTAGAACAAGTATGAAACTAGAAGTACTTTGTAGGTGTTGTTGGATAGGTTTGCAAGAATATAAAGAGCACGTAAATAAAAACTAGGGGCTGTCTAGATAAAGAAGCAATAAAGTTAGTATAGCGAGTGTGGAAAAGTGGTGGTAGGAGTTGCGAAATTGTCCCTAAGCAATTGACTACTTTACTAGACCGATAGCAAGTTTTATGTGGGAGAGGCCATTGCTAGCATGTCATCCCTGACTTGGAATTCTATGCACTTATGATTGGAACTATTAGCAAGCATCCGTAACTACTAACGTTCATTAAGGTAAAACCCAACCATAGCATTAAGATATATTGGTCCCCCTTCAATCCCGTATGCATCAATTTCTATGCTAGGTTGAAGCTTCTGTCACTCTTGCCCTCCAATACATAGTCTTATCAACATACAACTAAACCTATGGTGTGGTCCACGCGCGCGCTCAGATGATGGGCACCAAAGGATAGCAACATAACCACAAGCAAATTAAACCAATCATAGCAATTCACCAATTATCGATAGGACAACGAAAATCTACTCAGACATCATAGGATGGCAACACATCATTGGATAATAATATGAAGCATAAAGCACCATGTTCAAGTAGAGGGTACAGTGGGTTGCGGGAGAGTGGACCGCTGTAGATAGATGGGGGAAGGTGATGAAGATGTTGGTGAAGATGACGGAGGTGTTGGTGTAGATTACAGTGATGATGATGGCCCCGGCGTCGTTCCGGCGCCACCGGGAGAGAGGGGGAGAGAGCCCCCCTTCTTCTTGTTCTTCCTTGACCTTCCCCCTAGATGGGAGAAGGGCTTCCCCTCTGGTCCATGGCCTCCATGGCATGGGAGGGGCGAGAGCCCCTCCGAGATTGGATCTGTCTCTCTGTCTCTCTCTGTTTCTGCGTTCCCTAATTCTGCCCTTTCACCGTTTCTTAAATTCCCGGAGATCCGTAACTCCGACTGGGCTGAAATTTGGACACGATTTTTATCCGGATATTTGCTTTCTTGCGGCAAAAGAAGGGCACCAACCGCCTTACGGAGAGGCCATGAGGGCCCAGGGCGCGCCTGACCCCCTGGGGCGCGCCCCTCACCCTCGTGGGCCCCTCGGGCATCGTCTCACGTTGATTCCACTTCCCAAAATTCACATATATTCCAAAAAAATCTCCGTCAGTTTTTATCCCGTTTGGACTCCGTTTGATATGGATTTTCTGCGAAACAAAAAACATGCAACAAACAGGAACTCGCACTGGCACTGGAGCAATATGTTAGTCCCAAAAATAGTATGAAAAGTTGCCAAAAGTATATAAAAGTTGTAGAATATTGGCATGGAACAATAAAAAATTATAGATACGAAGGAGACGTATCAGTACCCCAACCACTATCCAGGCTACTGATCGATTACCAAGTTTGGCCAAAAGCCTAAGCTTGGGGGAGTACGTGTTTCTCACCGACAATACATTCATGTTCACACATATCATTCCAGTTGTCGGTATTCACACTTTTTCATTGTATCATCCATGTTAAATTTATTTTCTTGCTTTCTTCTTGTGTGTTTGAAAAACTTTAGGAAAACCAAAAAAATTAGTTGTAGTAGTTTACTTTCTATGCATGTTTAATAGTAATACTTAAAAGAAAACCAAAAAAAAATCCTCGCTCTTCTTTTGCTTGTTGGGAGCTTTCCCGTGTAAATAGTTTTTCTCGTTTTTGTTTTTCCTGTTTATTTGCTTGTTCAAGAAAATAAAAAACTCCAAAAATATTTCAGTGTGTTTCTCTGAATTTCTTTTCTTTTATTCGAGTCTTACTGAGGAGAAGACCACGATGAAAATGTTGAGTGGCTCTCATATGAATAAATGTTAATCTAATAAAGAGCCCATTTTACCTTGTCTTCTCCTATTGAATAAAATGTTTTGCAGATTCCAGCTTAGTCCACGACACTCTTGCACTATTATTATTTTCATATCGTTTGGTTGTGCAAGTGAAAGGCAATAATGACAATATTCGATGAACTGGCCGTGGCAGAGAGAAACGGGTATGAACTCGACTTGTTCTGTTTGTGTAAATATGTTTAACCTAGTATCCATGATTTAGCCCATTATGATTAAACATGTTTGCAATGACAATTAGAGATTATAGTTTCTCATGCCATGCATAAGTAGCTAGGAGTGGATAATGATTTATCTTGGATATCAACATTGCGTTAAAATGATTATGATGTAATATGATGATATGGTATCCTCCTCTGAATGTTCGAGTGGCTTGACTTGGCACATGTTAATGCATGTAGTTGAATCAAAACCAACATAGCCTCTATGATATTTATGTTCATGGTGTTCATATCCAACTCATGCTAGTGTCCAATGTTACTTATGCATAATGCAAGTTTATGACCGTTGTTGCTCTCTAGCTGGCCGCTTCTCAGTCTATTTGCTAGCCTTCGCCTGTACTAAGTGGGAATTCTGCTTGTACATCAAAAACATTGAACCCAAAGTTATTCTAGATGAGTCCACCATACCTACCTATATACGGTATTACCCTGCCGTCCTAAGTAAATTTGCATGTGCCACCTCTAAAAACTTCAAATAAATATCCTTTTTCTGTGCCTGGATCGTTCATGGAACGTCAGGAGGTGGTCGGTATCTTCCATGCTAAGCGGGTTATTCTTATGTTGAGTGTTTATTCACTCGCCATCGCACGAGAAAAGGGCGGTAATAGGGATGCCCAGTCCCAAACTGCAAACAGAAAAAGCTTACAAATAATCAAACAAAAACTCCCAATGGAGTCAAAACCTTTACTTTTATCTCTTGGGAACCGCCACTAGCGTGCGTACCATGGAAGATATTGATAACTGGTGGTCGTGAAGTAAATGAGAAGGGCGCATGTCTCAAAATATCATTTACCTCTGTTTTAAAACTTGAGCTCTGGCACCTCTGCAAATCACTGCTTCCCTCTGCGAAGGGACTATCTATTTACTTTTATGTCGTGTCATCACCTTCTAAAATAAGCGCTAGAACCTAAGAGCACTGCTGTCATGCTTATGCATTGTGTGTACCTAATGTTGGGTGCATCATGACTGGATCTTTTCTACCATGAATTACAATGTTTAGTCGCTGCTTGAACTTTGGAGGTGCTCTGCATTTATGTTTTGCGGTCTCAGAAAGGGCTAGCGAGATACCACTATTGTCATAATATATCATGGTTGTTTTGACAATGTGTTGCCATTTGAGATATCTTATTATTGCTCGCTAGATGATTATGTCATTGATATGAGTTAATATAATCTTTAAGAGTTATTGTCTGCATGGTTAGTTATAATGTTGGCTGAAAACCCGTGTGCTGGTTAAGCTTATTTATGCAAACAAGAGCAAAAGAGTTCGTAAAAGTTTTTCTTTTTCTTTTTCAGTTTATCAACTAAATTGCTTGAGGACAAGCAAAGGTTTAAGCTTGGGGGAGATGATACGTCTCCAACGTATCTACTTTTCCTAACGCTTTTCCTCTTATTTTGGACTCTAATTTGCATGATTTGAATGAAACTAACCCCGGACTGACGCTGTTTTCAGCAAAACTACCATGGTGTTGTTTTCGTGCAGAAATAAAAGTTTTTGGAATGGAACGAAACTTTATGAGGATTTTCTATAAAATAAATAAGAATTTCTGGAGCCAAGATCCACCGGAGGGGGTGCCTGGGTGGGCACACCCACCAGGGCGCCCCCCCTGGCGCGCCCAGGTGGGTTGTCCCCACCTGGTGGCCCCGCAGGCCTTGAAACCGACGCTATAAAATCCTATTTTTCCAGAATAAAATCAGAGAGAAACAATTATCGCGATCCACAAGACGGAGCCGCCGTCACCTCCTGTTCTTCATCGGGAGGCCAGATCTGGAGTCCGTTTGGGGCTCCGGAGAGGGGGATCTTCGTTATTCGTCCTCACCAACCCTTCTCCATCGCCAATTCCATGATGCTCCCCACCGGGAGTGAGTAATTCCTTCGTAGGCTCGCTGGTCGGTGAGGAGTTGGATGAGATTCATCATGTAATCGAGTTAGTTTTGTTAGGCTTGATCCCTAGTATCCATTATGTTCTGAGATTGATGTTGCTATGACTTTGCCATGCTTAATGCTTGTCACTTTGGGCCTGGGTGCCATGATTTTAGATCTGAACCGTTTATGTTATCACCATTATATCTATGTTCTAGATCCAATCTTGCAAGTTATAGTCACCTACTATATGTTATGATCCGGCAACCCTGGAGTGACAATAGTCGGGACCACTCCCGGTGATGACCGTAGTTTGAGGAGTTCATGTATTCACCGTGTTTTAATGCTTTGTTCTGGTTCTCTATTAAAAGGAGGCCTTAATATCCCTTAGTTTCCAATTGTACTCCGCTGCCATGGGAGGGTAGGACAAAAGATGTCATGCAAGTTCTTTCCATAAGCACGTATGACTATATACGGAATACATGCCTACATTATATTTATGAACTGGAGCTAGTGCCGTATCGCAGTAGGTTATGACTGTCACATGATGAATATCATCCAAAAAATTACCGATCCAATGCCTATGAATTTATCCTATATTGTTCTTGCCAAGTTACTACTGCTATCGTTACTGTTGCACTTTCTACAAAAATACTGCTATCACTGTTACCGTTACTATTGCTGCTGTCACTATTATCAAAACTATCATATTACTTTGCTACTGATTACTTGCTGCAGATAATTAATCTCCAGGTGTGGTTGAATTGACAACTCAGCTGCTAATACTTGCAAATATTCTTTGGCTCCCCTTGTGTCGAATCTATAAATTTGGGTTGAATACTCTACCCTCGAAAACTGTTGCGATCCCCTATACTTGTGGGTTATCAAGACATTTTTCTCGCGCCGTTGCCAGGGAGCATAGCTATATTTGTTGATTCACTTGGGATTATTATCAATTTATCACTATGAAGAATCTGAAGGATGCTAAGACTAAGATTTATCCCTCTAAGACGAGGGGAGGTAAGGAACTGCCATCCAGTTCTGCTTTAGATTCACCTTCTGTTATAAGTAAACTTGCAACACCACCACATGCTATTAATCCTGATATGTCACAAGTTATTGATGATGCAACTTCTACTATGAATGGCGCTTATGATGATGCTAGTACCTTGCTTGATGATAATGATGTGCCACTTGGTGAATTTCTTGATGAACAAATTGCTAGAGTAATACAACATGATGTTGTTGAATCTGATGATGAGCTTGAAACTGAAACTCCTGAAACACCTGCTAGAACTAGCCTTCGTAGATATGAATTGCCTAAGGTACCGGAAGGTTATGTTATGAATGAGGAGACAACTAGAGATACTCTTGCTTGTAAGGATAGAGATGATCTAGAGAAATTATTATGCAAGTATAAAGAAAAATCTCTGAATGCTAGAATGCAATATGATCCTAAGTTTGCTACCTCACCTATCTTTATTTCTGATAAGGATTATGAATTCTCTGTCGACCCAGAGTTAATTACTTTGGTTGAATCTGATCGTTTCCATGGTTATGAAACTGAAACTGTTGTGGCACATCTTACTAAGTTGAATGACATAGCCACCCTTTTTACTCATGATGAGAAAACTTGCTATTACTATATTCTCAAATTATTCTATTCTCATTAAAGGGTGATGCTAAAGCTTGGTACAATATTCTTGCTCCTGGTTGTGTGCGTAGTCCCCAGGATATGATTTATTACTTCTCTGAAAAATATTTTCCTACTCATAAGAAACAAGCTGCCTTACAGGAAATATTTAACTTTGTGCAAACTAAAGAAGAGAGTCTCCCACAAGCTTGGAGGAGGCTTTTCCAGTTACTTAATGCTTTGCCTGATCATCCTCTTAAGAAAAATGAAATACTTGATATCTTCTATAATGGATTAACCGATTCTCCTAGGGACTTCCTAGATAGTTGTGCTGGTTGTGTTTTCACGGAACGAACTATTGGTCAAGCTGAAGAATTATTGAATAACATATTGAAAAATTATGATGATTGGACTCTTCCTGAACCACCACCTAAACCCACTCCAAAGAAGAGCGGTATATTATATCTCAGTCCTGAAGATATGCAAGAGGCAAAGAAATCTATGAAGGTAAAAGGTATTAAAGCTGAGGATGTTAAAAATTTACCTCCTATTGAAGAAATACATGGGCTTAGTACACCACCACTGCCTCAGGTGGTAGAGGTAAATTCTCTAATGAAATTCAATGATAATGACAATCCTCACAATATGCACCCTAGCCAATGCCTTTATGAGTTTGAAAACTACATTAGAACACAAGATCACTTCAATTCAAATGTTATGAAACAATTGAAATATAATTCTGATATGATTGGTCGCTTGAGTGACTTGTTATTTAGAATCTCAAATGATGTTAGAGGTGTGGGAAAGCATGCTTCTATGGTACAAACCCAGTTAGAACAAGTTGCTAAATCTCAAAGAGAATTGCTTGATGAAATGAATAACAACATGCATGACTTTGTTGTTAGAGTTGCAACTAGAGGAGGTAAAATGACTCAGGAACTACTTTATCCTGAGGGACACCCAAAAATAATTGAACATGATTCACAAAGGAACAACACCACTACACCTAGTCCTTCTAAAAAGAAGAAGAAAAAGAAAAATGATAGGACTTTGCGAGCTTCTAGTGAACCTGAAATAGAGAAACCTCGTGATAATGATAATGAAACTTCTATATCTGATGCTGAAACTCAATCTAGTAATGAACATTCACCTAGTGACAATGAAAAAGATAATGCTGATGTTCATGAAGATACTCAACCAAATAATGAAAAAGAACCAGACAATGATGTTGAGATAGAACCACCAGTTGATCTTGATAACCCACAACTTAAGAATAAAAGATATGACAAAAGAGACTTTATTGCTAGAAAACACGATAAAGAAAGAGAACTGTGGGTTCGAAAACCTATGCCTTTTCCACCCAAGTCAACTAAAAAAAAGATGATGAAGAATTTGAACGGTTTGCTGAAATGCTGAGGCCAGTCTTTTTGCGAACTCGCTTGACTGATATCTTGAAAATGCCTCCTTATGCAAAGTACATGAAAGACATCATCACTAATAAGAGAAAAATACCGGAAGCTAAAATCTCCACCATGCTTGCTAATTATACTTTTAAAGATGGAGTACCTAAAAAACATGGAGATCCGGGAATACCAACTATACGTTGCTCCATCAAAAGAAATTTTGTGAAAACTGCTTTATGTGATTTAGGAGCTGGTGTTAGTGTTATGCCTTTCTATTTATATAAAAGACTTGATTTGAATAAACTCAGACCTACTGAAACATCTTTGCAAATGGCTGACGAATCAACTGCCATACCTATCGGTATTTGTGATGGTACCCGTTGTTGTTGCTAATGTTACTATTTTGACTGACTTTGTTATACGTGAGATGCCCGAGGACGACAACATGTCGATTATACTTCGTAGACCTTTCTTGAATACTGCAGGGGCTGTTATTGATTGCAATGAAAGCAAGATCACTTTTCATATAAATGGTAATGAGCATACAATGCACTTTTCGAAGAAACAATTCCAAGTGAATGGTATTAATGTTATTGAAAAATCTCCGACAATCACTATTGGAAGTTTTCAACTACCTCTGCCTACTGTTGAAAAGAAATTTGAAATGCTTATAGTTGGGGACATTCATATCCCCGTTGAGGTAACTTAGTGATTTACGCAAGTTATTCGGTTTCATGCTAATCGAAAGTGGTTGTTAATAAGACTTGATCAACCTTATTAATGGGTCATTTTTGAGAGGTATGAAGTTGGTGAATTTAGTAAGCACTACCTTCTGTCCCTACATTTTGTTTACTATTTTTATTAGTTAAATAAAATAAAATGCCATGTTTTGTCTGTTTTCTGAATTTCCCGTGCAATAAAAAAAATGACCCAAAAATAAAAGTTCTCAGAATGCTCTGAAAATTTAGTATGAATTTTTTCTGAATATTTAAGAATTTCTGGTGCAAATAATATCAGAGGGAGGTGCACCAGGTGGGCATAACCCACCTGGGCACGCCAGGACCCCCAGGCGCGCCCTGGTGGGTTGTGGTCCCCACGTGGGCCCCCTCACTTTTCCCTTCACACCACATCATCACTTACCTCCAGAAAAAATTCTCCATTGCTCTCTCTCCCGTGTTCTTCCTCCCAAACCCGCCGATTTCAATCTCTTTGCTCGAAGCTCCGTTTTCAAAACTGTGTCGGGCAATTGTTGCTTGGTATGTGACTCCACCATTTGTCTAATTAGTTTTTGTTTTAATGGTTTATATTTTGAATAATTAGCTACTCTTGGTGCTGCTGTAGATGAGCTTGCATGTTGAATTCTTAGAGTTCTGAGTAGTTTGAATGCTTTCTATGGCCTCTATGTATCCCTATGAGTAGTTGCTATCAATTTTGTGAAGTTTTGTTGGAAAATTTATGGACTAAAAATGTCAGAATTATTTTTCATAGGAAAAGGATGAATATCTTTAGGAAATTTGCTTCCAAGAAGAACTCCAAGGGAGTTATTAGGGAGTCATCTGATAGTGATCTCCACCCCTGGAGGTTGGCGGAGGTACGGCCGTGTGAATGGCCACACGCCCAGTTCATGGAAGAGGCTGGGATCCTTCAAGAGTTTACACAATATGCTACTAATGCCGGCCTCACTGACTTCGTCGCAGCTCAATGTGAACAGTATCATCTCCTCACAAACATCTTTGTTCAAAGTTTTAATTCCCTTCCTAGGAATAATTCTCCTGAGGTGCAGTTTAGCTTATATGCTGAAACCCGTCAGATACCACTTACTGAATTTTGTAACATATGCATGATCCCTTTTGACGAGAGCTTACTAGAGCCTACGTCGGTAGAGTTTGAGGCCTTTTATTGTACCTTGACAGTGGGA
Source organism: Aegilops tauschii subsp. strangulata (assembly GCF_002575655.3). NCBI lineage: Eukaryota > Viridiplantae > Streptophyta > Magnoliopsida > Poales > Poaceae > Aegilops > Aegilops tauschii. The sequence continues at coordinate 315,147,029 of NC_053037.3, read as the reverse complement.
GATGGAGAGAGGGGTGTCGGCTGTCACTGCCGCTGGCTTGCATTTTCCTACTGTTCATTACTTTCCTCTTTTCATTGCAAAATGCTTGCTTGCTAGAGAGAAGGTGGGTGCACTCAGTTCACCAGACCTTGCAGTTTTACGTCATGCACTAGAGGGCGACAACACTTATAGCTTGGGAGCTATTGTGGCACGTCGCCTCCACATTAATAAGTCTAAGGGTAAAATACATGGTGGGATTTTCGCTACTCATTTGGCAGCTCACTTTAATGTTGAGATACGCCCTCATGATTACCCTCTAACGAAGGTTTACCTAGACCGCACAGACATGGAACACCATCATTTTATTACATGAGATTACCCTACCATCCCTATTCTGTATAACCTGATTTTTAGCATTGAAACTCGTGATATTATTCCATTGCCTACTCCTGCTTGTTTGGTCCTGTTGCCAGGTGCAAATATAGGATTATGCCTGTAGACATCATCGCCTACCGGAACGATCAGGTTGCAGCAGTGGAGGAGCCTCAATAGTGGGATGCGTGGATGCCTGCTCCTCAGCTCCCCAATTACTATCTGAGCTATTGACTGATTACCAAGTTAGGCCAAAAGCCTAAGCTTGGGGGAGTACGTGTTTCTCACCGACATTACATTCGTGTTCACACATTTCATTCCAGTTGTCGGTATTCACACTTTTTCATTGTATCATCCATGCTTAAATTTATTTTCTTGCTTTCTTCTTGTGTGTTTGAAAAATCTTAGAAAAAAATAGTGTAGTTAGTTTACTTTCTTTGCATGCTTAGTTGTAATACTTAAAAGAAAACCCAAAAAGATTTCCTTGTTCTTCTTTTGCTTGTTGGGAGCTTTCCCGTGTAAATAGTTTATCTCATTTTTGCTTTCCCTCTATTAGCTTGTTCGAGAAAACCAAAAACCCCAAAAATATTTCAGTGTGTTTCTCTGAATTTCTTTTCTTTTTATTTGAGTTGTACCAAGGAGAAGACCACGATGAAAATGTTGAGTGGCTCTTCTAGGAATAATTATTGATCTAACATAGAGCCCATTTTACCTTGTCTTCTCCTGTTGAATAAAATGTTTGCAGATTCCAGCTTAGTCCACGACACTCTTGCACTATTATTATTTTCACCTCATTCGGTCGTGCAAGTGAAAGGCAATAATGACGATATTCGATGAACTGGTCGTGGCAGAGAGAAACTGGTATGAACTCGACTTGTTCTGTTTTTGTAAATATGTTTAACCTAGTATCCATGATTCAACCCATTATGATTAAACATGTTTTCAATGACAATTTGAAATTATAGTTTCTCATGCCATGCATAAGTAGCTGGGAGTGGATAATGATTTATCTGGGATATCAACATTGCATTAAAATGATTGTGATGTAGTATGACGATATGGTATCCTCCTCTGAATGTTCGAGTGGCTTGACTTGGCACATGTTCATGCATGTAGTTGAATCAAAACCAACATAGCCTCTATGATATTTATGTTCATGGTGTTCATATCCTACTCATGCTAGTGTCCAATGTTACTTATGCATAATGCATGTTCATGACCGTTGTTGCTCTCTAGCTGGCCGCTTCTCAACCTATTTGCTAGCCTTCGCCTGTACTAAGTGAGAATTCTGCTTGTACATCAAAAACCTTGAACCCAAGTTATTCCAGATGAGTCCACCATACCTACCTATATGCGGTATTACCCTGCCGTCCTAAGTAAATTTGCATGTGCCACCTCTAAAAACTTCAAATAAATATCATTTTTGTGTGCCTGGATCGTTCATGGAACGGCAGGAGGTGGTCGACATCTTCCATGCTAAGCGGGTTATTCTCAGGTCGAGTGTTTTTTCACTCGCCATTGCACGAGAAAAGGGCGGTAATAGGGATGCCCAGTCCCAAACTGCAAAAAGAATTAATCTCTCAAATAATCAAACAAAACTCCCAATGGAGTCAAAACCTTTACTTTTATCGCTTGGGAACCTCCACTAGCATGCTTAGCATGGAAGATATTGATAACTGATAGTCGTGAAGTAAATGAGAAAGGTGCATGTCTCAAAATATCATTTACCTCTATTTTAAAAACTTGAGCTCTGGCACCTCTGCAAATCACTGCTTCCCTCTGCGAAGGGACTATCTATTTACTTTTATGTTGTGTCACCACCTTCTAAAATAAGCGCCAGAACATGAGAGCACTGCTTTCATGCTTATGCATTGTGTGTAGCTAATGTTGGGTGCATCATGACTGGATCTTTTCTACCATGAATTACAATGTTTAGTCGCTGCTTGAACTTTGGAGGTGCTCTGCATTTATGTTTTGCGGTCTCAGAAAGGGCTAGCGAGATACCACTACTGTCATATTATATCATGGTTGTTTTGACAACATGTTGCCATCCGAGATATCTTATTATTGCTCGCTAACTGATTATGTCATTCATATGAGTTAATATATCTTTAAGATTGATTGTCGACATGGTTAGTTATAATGTTGGATGAAAACCTGAGTGCTGTTTAAGCTTATTTATGCAACAAGAGCAAAAGAGTTCGTATTTTTTTTTCTTTTTTCACTTTCAGTTTATCAACTGAATTGCTTGAGGACAAGCAAAGGTTTAAGCTTGGGGGAGTTGATACGTCTCCAACGTATCCACTTTTCCTAATGCTTTTCCTCTTGTTTTGGACTCTAATTTGCATGATTTGAATGAAACTAACCCCGGACTGACGCTGTTTTCAGCAGAACTACGTTGTTTTTGTGCAGAGATAAAAGTTCTCGAATTGGAACAAAACTTTGCGAGGATTTTTTATACAATAAATAAGAATTTCTGGAGCCAAGATCCACCGGAGGGGGGGGGCGCCTAGGTGGGCACACCCACCAGGGCGCCCCCCTGGCGTGCCCAGGTGGGTTGTCCCCACTTGGTAGCCCCGCAGGCCCTGAAACCGACGCTATAAAATCCTATTTTTCCAGAATAAAATTAGAGAGAAACAATTATTGCGATCCACAAGACGGAGCCGCCATCACCTCCTGTTCTTCATCGGGAGGCTAGATCTGGAGTCCGTTTGGGGCTCCGGAGAGGGGGATCTTCGTTCTTCGTCATCACCAACCCTTCTCCATCGCCAATTCCATGATGCTCCCCACTGGGAGTGAGTAATTCCTTCGTAGGCTTGCTGGTCGGTGAGGAGTTGGATGAGATTCATCATGTAATCAAGTTTGTTTTTGTGACGCCCCCGATTTGACCGTACACTAATCATGCACGCAAATGTGTACGATCAAGGTTAGGGACTCACGGGAAGATATCACAACACAACTCTACAACATAAATAAGTCATACAAGCATCATAATACAAGCCAGGGGCCTCGAGGGCTCGAATACAAGTGCTCGATCACAGACGAGTCAGCGGAAGCAACAATATCTGAGTACAGACATAAGTTAAACAAGTTTGCCTTAAGAAGGCTAGCACAAACTGGGATACAGATCGAACGAGGCGCAGGCCTCCTGCCTGGGATCCTCCTAACTACTCCTGGTCGTCGTCAGCGGCCTGCACGTAGTAGTAGGCACCTCCAGTGTCGTAGGTGTCGTCGTCGACGGTGGCGTCTGGCTCCTGGACTCCAACATCTGATTGCGACAACCAGATAGAAAGGAAAAGGGGGGGAAAGAGGGAGAGAAGCAACCGTGAGTACTCATCCAAAGTACTCGCAAGAAAGGAGCTACACTACATATGCATGGGTATATGTGTAAAGGGGCATATCAGTGGACTGAACTGCAGAATGCCAGAATTAAAAGGGGGATAGCTAGTCCTGTCGAAGACTACGCTTCTGGTCATCTCCATCTTGCAGCATGTAGAAGAGAGTAGATTGAAGTCCTCCAAGTAGCATCGCATAGCATAATCCTACCCGGCGATCCCCTCCTCGTCGCCCTGTTAGAGAGCGATCACCGGGTTGTATCTGGCACTTAGAAGGGTGTATTTTATTCAGTATCCAGTTCTAGTTGTCATAAGGTCAAGGTACAACTCCGGGTCGTCCTTTTACCGAGGGACACGACTATTCGAATAGATAAACTTCCCTGCAGGGGTGCACCACATAACCCAACACGCTCGATCCCATTTGGCCGGACACACTTTTCTGGGTCATGCCCGGCCTCGTAAGATCAACGCGTCGCAGCCCCACCTAAGCACAACAGAGAGGTCAGCACGCCGGTCTAACCCTATGCGCGCAGGGGTCTGGGCCCATCGCCCTATGCACACCTGCACGTTGCGTACGCGGCCGGAAGCAGATCTAGCCCCCTTAATACAAGCGCGAGCTTACGGTCCAATGCGGCGGGCGCCACTCAGTTGCTGACGTCAAAAGAGCTTCGGCTGATACCACGACGTCGGGATACCCATAACTACTCCCACGTAGATGGTTAGTGCGTATAGACCAAATGGCCAGACTCAGATCAAATACCAAGATCTCGTTAAGCGTGTTAAGTATCCGCGAACGCCGACCAGGGCCAGGCCCACCTCTCACCTAGGCGGTCTCAACCTGCCCTGTCGCTCCGCCACAAAGATCCACTTGCGGGTACTCCTACGAGCCGACCCGACTTTAGTCATCACATGTGTCATGTATATAGTATATAAGTATACACCCGTGATCACCGCCCAGGTGATCACGGCCCGATAGTATAGCACAGCAGACGGACAAGAATGTAGGGCCACTGATGGAAAACTAGCATCCTATACTAAGCATGTAGGATTGCAGGTAAAGGTAACAACAGTAGTAGCAAGGATAGGCTATGCATCAGGATAGGATATCGGAAAGCAGTAACATGCTACTCTACTCTAATGCAAGCAGTATAGATAAGAATAGGCGATATCTGGTGATCAAGGGAGGGGCTTGCCTGGTTGCTCTGGCAAGTAGGAGGGGTCGTCGACTCCGTAGTCGAACTGGGCAGCAGCAGTGTCGGTCTCGTAGTCTACCGGAGAGAAGAGGGGGGAAGAAACAGTAAATACAATGCAAACATAAACATGACGATGCGTACATGACAATGAGCGGTGCTAGGTGTGTCCTAATGCGACAGTAGGTGGTACCGGCGAAGGGGGGAACATCCGGGAAGTATTCCCGATGTTTCGCGTTTTCGGACAGACGGACCGGAGGGGGAAAGTTGCTAGTTCGATAGGTTAGGGAGGTGTGGTGGACGAACGGACTGCGTATTCGGATTCGTCTCGTCGTTCTGAGCAACTTTCATGTAGAAAACATTTTCATCCGAGTTACGGTTTAAAAGATATGATTTTTCAAAGATTATTTGAATTTGTGGAATTATTTGAATTTAGCAAAAAATGAATTATGACGTCAGCATGAGGTAATGCTGACGTCAGCAGGTCAACAGGTCGGCTGACCATTCAAACCAGACAGGTGGGTCCAGTGGGACCCACATGTCATTGACAGGGCACTAACAGAGTTTTATAATTAACTTAAACAAGGTTATTAGCAGGTAGGCCCCACCTGTCAGTGCCTATTTAGATTAATTAATTAGTTTTATTTATAAAAACATTTTTTTTGTTAATTATGCGGCGGGGCCCGCATGTCATTGGCTGGGGCCTGCCCAGTCAGCAGTTGACTGGGGTCAACCCAGTCAACTGGGCCACCAGGACCCACTGGCAGCGACCTAGGGGGGGCACTTAGCCACGTCGGCGGACGGCGCCGGAACAGCTCCGGCGAGCCAAATCGCGGCGGCGCGCGGCGGGCTCGGCTCGGGTTTAGCGCACAGGGGGTCTCAGGGGCCGCGGTTGCTTGCGTTCGACGCGGCTCGACGCCGCGCGTCGAACGGTGGCGGTGCGGGGTGCTGGGGAGGTAGGAGCGGAGCGCCAGGAGCTCGCCGGCGGCGGGGTGGTTCGGGCGTGTGGCAGAGGCGGGGCTACGGTGCGAACCGGGGCAAACCGAAGAGCGGGGCGAGGTCTACTCGATGCGGCCAAGGCAACGGAGGCACGAACGGGACCAAAAGGTCGCCGTGGCCACGCCGGCGACGAGGCCAGGCGGCGGAGGGTGCGGCCTAACGCGGCGCGGTGGCTACGGCAAGCTAGCGAGCTAATGGAGAGGGGGAGGAGGTAGAGGAGCTCACCGCGCGGCACACGGAGGCCGGTGAGAGGCTTAGTAGCAGCAGCAGTCGCCGGAGTCGAAGAAGACGGCGGCGACCCGAGGAAGAAGGCGACGGCGTTGGGGGTGATGTAGGGGGTCCCGGCTCGAGCAGGTGGTCGGGGAGGACGGGCTCGACGCGGCGGAGCTCGTGGACACGTCGGGGAGGAGAACGGGGCTCGGTGGCCGCGGAAACGACGGCGGCACGTCGGCGACCGCGCTCGGGCGGTGGGGAAGGAGGGAGCGGCGTGGATCTGGGGGGAGAGGGAGAGGCGCAGAGGCGAGCGAGAGGGGCAAGTGGGAGGGATGGGCGGAGGCCGAGGCGTCGGGGCGGCCTTATCCTCCCCCGTCGCCGGCGAGGTGGTGCGGCGGGGACCTACCCCTGTTCCGACCCCGGTCGGGGGAACAGGGAAGGGGAGGGCGACCCGGGGAGGTGGGCTAGGCCGGCTGGGCCTGGGGTCGGCCCAGTTGGGCCAGGGTCCAGTGGGGGGGGCTTCTCCTTCTCCTTTTTTTTCTTTGTTTGTTCTGTTTTCTTTTGTATTTTCTTTTTATTTATTTATTTTCTTTTCTGTTTTATTTCAATTTAATTTATTTAGGCATTTTATAAAAATATGTTTTCTTTAGTATAATTACCCTTGTAATATTTGGCATGGCCCGAACATTTTTGTTTAAATTTTTGAAAACTTTTATTTTCCACTTTAAATTTAATTGAAGTTTGAATTAGGAGTTTGAAAAGAAATGTGATTCCAATGTGATCAAGCCCTGTTTAGCAACATGATTAGCTTAATCACAGAGAGTTACTGTAGCATGATTCTCGGGGTGTTACAGTTTTGTTAGGGCTTCATCCCTAGTATCCATTATGTTCTGAGATTGATGTTGCTATGAATTTGCCATGCTTAATGCTTGTCACTTTGGGCCTGGGTGCCATGATTTCAGATCTGAACCGTTTATGTTATCACCATTATATCCATGTTCTAGATCCGATCTTGCAAGTTATAGTCACCTACTACGTTTTATGATCCGGCAACCCCGGAGTGACAATAGTCGGGACCACTCCCGGTGATGATCGTAGTTTGAGGAGTTCATGTATTCACCGTGTTTTAATGCTTTGTTCCGGTTCTCTATTAAAAGGAGGCCTTAATATCCCTTAGTTTCCAATTGGACCCTGCCGCCACGGGAGGGTAGGACAAAAGATGGCATGCAAGTTCTTTCCATAAGCACGTATGACTATTTACGGAATACATGTCTACATTATATTTATGAACTGGAGCTGGTGCCTCATCGCCCTAGGTTATGACTGTCACGTGATGAATATCATCCAACAAATTACCGATCCAATGCCTACGAATTTATCCTATATTGTTCTTGCTAAGTTACTACTGCTATCGTTACTGTTGCACTTGCTACAAAAATACTGCTATCACTGTTACCGTTACTATTGCTGCTGTCACTATTATCAAAACTATCATATTACTTTGCTACTGATTACTTGCTGCAGATGTTTAATCTCTAGGTGCGGTTGAATTGACAACTCAGCTGCTAATACTTGCAAATATTCTTTGGCTCCCCTTGTGTCGAATCTATAAATTTGGGTTGAATACTCTGCCCTCGACAACTGTTGCGATCCCCTATACTTGTGGGTTATCATAGCTTCAAGCCGCATCAACGAGCGATAAACCACTACCCATTAACTAGTATGATTCCAGGTCCTGGAATCATGAAGGCCAGTGCATTTGCCTCTGCTGCAACAAATCAAATTGGAGACCGAAAGGACAAAAATATATAATCATGTTCAGAGTATGTGTGGAATTAAGATTATTATAACAGTGACACATATCATAGGTAGAGAATTGCAACGCCGTGGTCACAATCATACCCCAAGTTAACAAAAATAAGCCAATGTCTTTCATATTCTAGCAATATGTCATGGTTCAAACATCATGTAACAATGAGAGGGAAACAGCTATGACAGGGCCTAGTCATATTCTACTACTACTGTTCTCATATCAACTCTAAGCAATAACATGCATTGTTATAAAAATCTTGGAAATGAGAGTAACATATAGCAATCATGAGGTTATACTCATAATATCTATTCTAACAATCATTAGATTCCAATTGTTCTCATACCAACTCTAACAATAACATGTGTGGTCATAAAAATCTAGGAAATGAGAGTAACATATAGCAATGATGTGGTTATAGACATACTATCTATTCTAAATTTGTAACAATCAACAGGCAGTCGTATTCATAAGGTAAAGATGAGGTGAGATAGAACAATTACACGACGATTGATTCCACCAGTATAGGCAGCCAATCTGTGCGTCGACCGCATAAACGATGCCATCGTGCACTATAGCATTAGGCAGAAATGGAGGCTCATCAGGATTGACGATGAGCCATTACCATGTATGGCAACCGGATTCCAAATAGACTAATACCATGTTGAACAAGGCAATGAGCGTGTAATCCATGTAGTCTTCTGATGGTGTGGGCACTTCACAGATTACAACCTTCAGCAAACAGAGTCGAGCCAAAAGCTCGACGCGTCTCGTGCATAGTAGGCAGTAGTGTTTGGTGGCCTGCGAGGCTCAATGGCGATGGTATCTAACGATGGAAGGGCGATCTCTCGCTAGGTGTAGATATCCACGAGACGCCATGGACTACCGGATTGGTGGATGAGAACGATCCAGTTGGCCTTCATGCCTGCCCAGCAGTGGCCGCGCATGAAGGACATGTGGACGGGTAGTGGTAGCATGTCGAGGGGCACCACGGCGACCTTCGTAGGATTGTCAAGTCGGTGTCTAGGCTACCTGCGAGGATCGGGCATCGGCCGGTTGCAGACGAGTAGACGGTACAAAGACACCGAGCATGCGGCCAGATGGACGATGCTGAGCAGGTCCATACAAAATATATCTGCTCCAAGAGAACATCGGGGAGGGAATTCCAATCGCGGCTCTGCGTGTCAGTCGGTTCTGCCATAGGGTTTTTTAGGGCGCTGAGTGATTGGGGTTTTCGGTTCCTGCGAGCGAGCGGGGAAGTGGATTCGGGTGGGCGAGCGAAGAAGATGGCGTGTGTGGCCGAGTAGTGAGCGGGGGGATATGGTACGCGCGAGCTACCAAGGAAGATGGCGCGGGTGGGCGATCAGTGAGCGGGGGGATATGGTGTGCGGCCGACGATGGGGAAGAGAGAAGGAAGAAGAGGGAAAGACGGGGAAGAAAGTGCATTAAATCTCAATTCTACTAGTACTACTACCAGGATATACCGTCCTTCGGAGTGTTAATAGTTAAGCCGATGACATGTGGGTCTACCTCAAGAGGGGCCATATGTCAATTAATGGAGGAGAGAGGTGCGTAGGCGTATTTGCGGAAGCGCGCTCCACTGGCAAACATGATGGCAATACTGGGTAAGGCTGATTTAGTAACACCAACACGCTGGTTCAGCTTATTAATTAAGTGTCCCATCTACTGCAGCGTGTATTGTCACTTCACTGTGAAGACTAGTTGAATAGTTCTCTCTGACCGAGATGGGGAATAATGGATCGCTAAGACTTCCTATCTACAGTATCCCTATGCCTCTACGCTCATCCTGTCCAACAAGATGAAACATTGGCCAAGGCACCCGGCGCCAATAATGTAGGAGTACTAGTAGTATTTTGTGTCGAACTTTGACCATCTATTTAACTAATAAAATTTTAATGCATTTCACCAAAAATCATATCATTGGATTCGTATTTGAACATAGTTTTTAATGGTATAGTTTTTTATGACATGCATTGACACTCTGTTAGTTAAATTTACGGTCAAAATTTTACACTAAGTACGAAGGGGACCATTAAACCAGGACGGAGGTTTATATACAGGTCAATAAAAAAATCATAAACCAAGGTAGTAGTAAATGATGAGTGCCCGAAGAATTTTTTTTCCGAAAGTACTCAATAATGGGCTCGTTTTCCTCAAGAAAATTGTGTTTACGAACGTATTAATTGGAATGCATGCGTGAGGAACAAATGACCAGGAATTTTACACGCATTGGTGAGTTATCTCTTAATTCTTGCATGCAACGTTTTAATGAAGCCTTAAATATGAACATGCCAATGGGAGGGAGTAAAAGCCGCATGCATGCATGCAACATGCAACACTCACGTACACATGCACGCACGCAACACTCACGCATCCATGCGGCACACAACACACGACGCAACACACACGCTCATGCTCAAGTGCTCAACCTACTCCCTACGTCCGTGAAAGACTGTACATATAGAGATTTACACATTGACCAGGAGGAACCGGAACTTCATGGCATAATTAACGCCCAAAAGTAGCAGACTTATGTGTGCATGTGACCATTGAGAGAAGAAGATTAAATGAAGGTTGTTGCATGCTGTAATTAAGGATGGACATGTAGCCTATAGCTAGAGCACAAGTTGGTGCATTAGTCAATGAATATCGATTAGATTAAGACTAGCCAGAATGGAGAGTAACATACACTTGTAACATACACATATCCCTAGACTATGTTACCACCTTCATAGTGGGTAGTAACATAAGTGTGGTGTCACACAAATCTTCATTTATTAGGTTATAGACTCATATTGCATTGGGACATGTGGTGTTACAGTAACTAGCTAAGTTACTGATACGTCTCCATCATATCTATAATTTTGAATGTTTCGTGCCAATATTATACAAATTTCACATATTTTTGGCACCTTTTTATATGATTTATTGGACTAACCTATTGATCCAGTGCCCAGTGCCAGTTCCTGTTTTTTGTATCACAGAAAATCCATATAAACGAAGTCCAAATGCAATAAAATTTTACGGATAATTATTTTGGAACATATGTGATTTATAGGAGTTGGAATCACCGCAAACGGAGACCCACACACACCACAAGACAACAGGGCACGGTCCCGGAGCCAAGCGCGTGGTGGTGGGTTGTGCTCACCTCGTACGTTGGTTGGGGCTCTACTTCGGGCGCAAGGAAGCTTATATCCGGAAAAAATCGTGTTAAAATCTCAGCGCAATCGGAGTTACGGATCTCCAGGAATATAAGAAACGGTTTTCGGCCAGATCTGGGAACACGAAACAGAAGAGAACAGAGAGGGAGATCCAATCTCAGAGGGGATCCCGCCCCTCCGCCGCCGTGGAGGCCATGGACCAGAGGGGGAACTCTCCTCCCATCTAGGGGGAGGCCAAGGAAGAAGAAGAAGGAGGGGGCTCTCTCCCCTTCTCTCCCGGTGGCGCCGGAGTGCCGCCGGGGCTAGGATTGTGAGGGCGATCTACATCAACAATCTTGCTACCGTCAACACCAACTTTCTCCCCCTCCATGTAGCGGTGTAACACCTGTTCTCCCCGCTGTAATATCTACTTAAACATGGTGCTCAACTCTATATATTATTTCCCAATGATCTATGGTTATCCTATGATGTTTGAGTAGATCCATTTTGTCCTATGGGTTAATCGTGATCTTGGTTGGTATGATTGTATATTTTATTTATGGTGCTGTCCTATGGTTCCCTCCGTCTCGCGCAAAAGTGAGAGATCCCCGTTGTAGGGTGTTGCAATACGTTCATGATTCGCTTATGGTGGGTTGCGAGAGTGACAGAAGCTTAAACCCGAGTAGGTGGTTTGTTGCGTATGGGAGTAAAGAGGACTTGATACTTATTGTTATGGTTGGGTTTCATGACCTTAATGATCTTTAGTAGTTGATGATGCTTGCTAGGGGTCCAATCATAAGTGCATATGATCCAAGTAGAGAAAGTATGTTAGCTCATGCCTCACCCACATATAAAATTACAAGAATGATTACCGGTACTTGTTATCGATTACCTAGGGACAAATGACTTTCTTATTGACAAAAGCTATCCACTTTTATTACCTTGCAATTTATTCATAGTTTTATTCCCGCAAAGTACTCATAGTTTTATTCTTGTCAAATAGTTTCATACTTGTTCTAGGTAAAGCAAACTTCAAGTGTGCGTAGAGTTGTATCGGTGGTCGATAGAAGTTGAGGGAATATTTGTTCTACCTTTAGCTCCTCGTTGGGTTCGACACTCTTATTATTCGAAGAAGGCTACAAACGATCCACTATACTTGTGGGTTATCAGTTACTCAAACTACCTCTCTCCACATTAACTCATTGCCACATAAGCAAATTTGCTGAGTTGGACTCGATGCTACTGGTGAAGTTACTCCCATTGTGGCTAGTCTAAAGGCTAAATGCATTGGAAGTGTAGATGTACACTCTTTGTTTTTGAGCCGATGTACACTCTTTGTTCGAATACCGAGGGAGTACACGTGCATGCACTCACATACACATCCAGGGTGGTTCGCGCGCAAGGGTTGGAGTCCTGTCGCGCCTGCGTAAAGTTTTGTTTAACTGATTTCTTTGCTTTGCCAACTGACAGGTGGGACCCAGAAACAGTCAACAAAGTGCCAGGTCAACTATGTGGCCGGTCAGTATGGTGCAATACGGTGCTCTACGATGAGCAAGTGATCGTTTAATCACCGCAAAACTATATAGTGACCATAAAGAGCGTATTGTTACATACGTTGACCGCTAGTGTATTTTCTCATTTCAAATTAAGCCATATTAACCGGAAAGGACGCGGTATGGACTATTACTGCTTTGATGTGTCCCATCAACTCGCTGAACGAGGAGAACCTTTCTTACTACGCTCTCTCCCTCGCCCACGCATGCGGTGGCTCGCAGGACGAGGAGAGGGTTTTGACTACAGCGCCCTCTCCCTCGCCCTCGCCCTCGCGGTGGATGTGCAACAGTTCAATCGGTGTCAGATTGCCAGAAGCATATTGTACTATAGTATCATCATTGTTTGACCATCCGAAGAGGCGAAGAGCCAAGTGCAAGGTTCACACGAGTATTAACTGTTGAACCTCCCGAAGAGGCAAAGAGCCAAGCGCAAGGTTTTATAGGAGTTGTCGTCCTAGTAGGAGTACTACAACTATAGCGAACGATGCTACTGTGTGATGCCGCCACGTCACCTATATCTAAAGCTGTGCCACCTTTTTTTCCTCAAAGAGCGTGTTGGAGCCCGTGCAACAACCACACAAGTTGCACGTACACATAACACATTACTAGTAATAAATTCTAAAGGACAAATGCCAGTATGCCACACAAGTTCATCTCCACTTCATGTGATAAATTTGTGCACGACTAGTCTACATATATTCACAGCGCTCCGTTCACAATTTACCATACTCCACTTACACGTTATAGATGGGATCCATGTCCTCCTCCAGGTTCCAGTCCCAGTTGTTCTTCATGGATGGCACGATCCATAGCGGTGGGCAACGGGAATCATTGTCGCAGCTTTGTAGTCCTGTTCCACACGATGGAGACTCATCCAAGCTGAAGCGGCATAAATCAGGGATAGCGTGTCCCAGCATGTTGTTCATCCGGTGGTGTGCACTGAAGACACAACCATGCTTCATGAACGGCAGGCCTTCGGTGTCGTGCACGGAAGGTGGCATCCGCTTCACAATGGGGTAGCTGTCCCCGATGAAAAGCGAGTACTTTCCAAGAGTGTTCCTCGGCACCCACGTAGCACCACGGGGGTCGAACTTGGCGCCGTTCATCTAGTACACGCGGTACATAGTCAAGGTCCATGCATAATAATGTTGTGCTCAAATATGGCAGTCAGTAATACTATGTAGCAAATAGTACTACTCCGGTATAGAGGAAGTAAAATAACTAGCTTATTATATATAGCCACTCTTGACCACATGGATGAGATAGTAAGACATGGAAAAACAAAAATGGTGGGAGCTAGTGGGTTCAAGTCTTCAAGGGCCTAGCTAGCTATACACGTCCTCCAAGGTAAAAAGTGCTCCTACTAGTACTAGTAAGTAGTACAACAATGAAAGAGAAGGCGAGAGGGTTAAAAATATATAATACTAAATTGTACTACTAGTACAGTAAACATGTCCCAGTCAAGAACAGAAAATAACTAACAAGTACTACTCTACTACTCTAACACACAGCAAATGAGAAAATGGTCTCGAAATGGAATACCTGGGTAGATGGTGACGGTCCGATCGTGGTAGATTGTGTGACCATGGGTAACGACTGCTAAGATAGTTGATCCCGATATGCCAAAGTCAGCTACAAGGTTCCAGGTTAGACCGAATCGCGGATTCAAATGCACATCCAGGATCAGTGATCTTATTTTGATCGGGGGATGACTGGTCCCTGCAAAATAATGGAGTACCGTTAGGGATGCAAATGATGGTTTGTGCATTCCGCTTGTAATCTCCCGTACCGTAGGATGGCAACCAGATGAAGCAAGTCCCCTAGCTTGTCACCGCGAAGATCCGGCCTACATGGTGCACGGCGTCTTCGAACGTGTAGGGGTACAAATCTGTTGCGGCCAACATGCGCCAGCCTCTGCCGTTACTGCCTCTTGTATTGATGGAAATCCTTATGTCAAACACCGCGATGAGATAGTAATCATCGTAGCCGCGTCGCTTTGTCGGCGGGTCCGCAATTGTTATCTTCTTCAGTCTCATGTAGGCATCATCATATGTATTCAAGCCTAGCCAGTCCGGAAGGCCGATCCCAATGGTGGAGAAGGGGTCTACGGGAACGGCCGCACTGCTATGGATGTTGTGCAAAATGATGGTGGTATCCGGCCGGAGGTATGCAAGCCAATCTTCGTTGGCACCAACCCAGACCTATATATAAGACGGTGGGCAGCGGAGAAATTACGGGATGAAATAACTAAGTACTACATGATCAAACTCCATGACCGACCTGCTCATCGAACAAAATCTGACTACCTCTCAACGTCGGCAACTCTAGCGGAGTCAACGTGCAACCATGGCCAGGGAGCAGTGAACTGTTTGAAGGATTGTCCCATAGAAGAACCTTCTCCTCGAGGACGCATGGAAGACCAACAATCATGGCCTTTTCCCAAGACTGTTTAAGCACCGTCTTAAAAAAGTTGGTGCAGGAAGCACCAAGTCTTGCAGCGGTGAGGACGTCGGAGCGGCGTGCGATTTCTCCCAGAGGATCGTCGTCCAAGGTCTCCCAACACCGACGAGGAGGAGAACTACCCGGCGAATCCATGGGAGCAGCGACGAACTGCCTTTTCTTCGGGGGGAGGGAACTGGCGAGGAGGAGATAAGAGCGTAGTAACTGCATGGCCTCGTCCCTTCGCTAAGGAAATTATGGAGGCACGCATAGTCGTAGTGCCTCATGCCCCGCGATGGTGAGGCTATTATTTACTACGTACTCGTACTGTAGCAGTACTAGTACTGCTTTCTCAACTAGTAGTGTGATGTACTGTACTTCTATAGTGCACCAGTTTTGAACTCTTGAATCTCAGGGCCAAGGAGCAACAGTTGGAAGTGGAGGGTACTACTGTTCTATAGAACCATTGCTGTACTATCAATGCAGGGAAAGTATACCTGTGTAGTGGGTACTCTCTATGCTCTATTCAAGCGCGTAGCTGGCCTACTAAGCCGCTCCTCTCACGCACACACTAGCAGCCTGTTTATCAGCGACGGTTACTGCGGGGGCAGAACATTTGAGTTATTTGATACAGCGAGACTAGGCTTTTCACTTCCATTTGTGGAGGTGTAATGGATCTCGTCAAACTTTGTTAGTAGTTCCTTCTTTATGAATGAGACGAGGCAAAGCTTTTGCCTCCGTTTCAAAACAAAAAAAATCAAGTCAAGAGGAATTTCTTTTATAGAGCCGATAATGGAGTGAAGTCCATGCGTGCAACGCCACAAGCTACAGAGTAGTAGAGTACTAGCACTTTACGTACATAGCCATATTGCATAGTTCCCAATGCCGCGCTAGGCTTTCCGGCTCCTCGGGCTTAATTGGGAGGCACTAGTTTAAATATGCTAGCTGATGAGGAAGCTGCAAGCGAGGTGCGGCTAGGCCGAGCACACAAGCGAGAAACTTTGCATGGTGTGAATTGATATATAGGAGTACTACTCTAGTACGCGAGCCACGAAATGATGGGAGGGAAAATCCGTTCACGTGGCTGGGCTATCCTGTGCACCCAGATTGTGGTGTGACACATCCGTTCGACTTCAAAAGTCAAACTACCAGTGTACAATATTGGCTCGCAGCGAAGTTACTATTTAAAAAAAGGCCGTTGTGCGTTCGGCCGAGATCGAACCCACAAAACAAGCTATACACTCCCGCGACCACTACTAGTACTCGTTGGAGTACAACGCAACCTAGAATCGCCTTTTGTCGCTAGTACATTGTTCCTTACAAGAAACCACTAATAATGCCAAGAAACTGCTACCACTTGCATACGTTGCAGACTTAAGATAAGACTACCTTATCAACCATTGTACATGCCCTTACCAACCAGCCCTACCAAGAAAAGACTACTCAACAAAGTGCCATTATAGGCACGTTTCAACCCATGTCGCCCCTTAAGTCAACGCCTTCTATTCGACTGGCAAGTTAGGTGTTATGACTTGTGGGACCTACATGTCAGTCTAGACAAAAATCCCCGAGTGACCTCCTACCTCCGGCCCGTCCACCTAGTCATCCTCGGCCATGGGACGTAGCTACTGCCACCGGCAGAAGGCGAGGTCAAAAATGCCGACAGTGCGGAGCCCATCTTGCAGCAGTCCAGATGCCAGCTCCATCCGGCACTCGTGGCCGCTAGCTAGCCAAGATAGCACACACCCTGCTGGATGCATCCAGCTGCTTGTCTGCAAGGTTTGCTAGCTAGGTTCGCACGGTGGTGCAGCGGCTTGTTCGCGCGCGCCGCGCTAAGGCCAGCCATCTGGCTTGAGCGAAGGCCAGCGCGGCGGCTTGCTCGCGTGTGAGCCATGCTCGGGCCAGCCTGCCAACCTGTGCGGAGGCCAGCGTGGCGTCCGGCCCATCCGGCGGAGCGGCAGCCAACTCGCTCATCACTGGCGCCACCGACGAACACGCATCAGTACTGTTTGAAGTAATGTTCAGGAAAAATAATGATTTGTGGAGGAAGAACATGATAGAAGGTCAGATGTGGGTCCCTCGTGTCAACGGTCAAACAAAATGTGTTGGTTTAAGCTGCCTCGTCAGCACGGACGTGTGGGCCAACCCTGTCTTAAACGGGTTTAAACGAGCCTAATCGGCACCAGGTAGTAGTTTTTTGGCGCGGATTAAGAAATTTTGGGTATGTTTTTGCTATTTTCTGTACAATAGTTTCTTCCTAGGGCTGGTTGAAAGTGGTAGTTTTTTGTTAAATACTCTACATACTGTAAGTAGGAGTGAAAGTTAAGCTTTGCAAGCCAATAAGCACGGCTAGTTACATAGTGCCTATGTGTATGTAATTGAAACTAAATATCAACCATTAGTGACTAATATCTTCATGAAAAACTCGAAACTATGGAAATACTAGCATTTTTTTGCATGGTTGGAAATACTAGCAATGTTCACGTGCGTTGCAACAGATCATAATTAGTACTTATTCACAAACTTGATAGAAAACACTCTAATTTTGATATACATATATCACTAGAGATATATTATGTTTCAATTAGAATATATTCCCTGGGCTGTTTTGGTGAGGTGAGGGAGGGATGTGGTTGGTTTTAAGATACTAATTATGGGTTTTTCTGCAAATTGTTAGAGAAGTGGGATGTTGGTGATAAAAGGCAACAACTTACCTCACAGTCGTTAGATGTAGATCTAATGGTCAGAAATGACGGATGGCAGACACACCATCATCACCAACTAAGTTTTCTGTAGGAGTACTAGCAAGATGTCTGTGCATTGCACGGAACATCAAGACGCATTTTTTTTATAAAACACCTATTGTGATTGACCCATGCGGGAGTAATCCCATGCGTAAAAAATAATGATATCTTGAGAAAGAGGAGAGATAAGGCGAGGAGGAGTGGGGCGTGGTGGTGATTGGTGGTCGAACTGAGCGGAGGCATGGGGATGGACGACGCCGGCAGCGACCACCATGCCAGTTTGTTCCAGAGGCTTCCTTTTTTAATTGCTCAACAATGAGGTTGTTGGAGATAAGGATGAACGAGGGAAGGCCTTGTCTACAAATGTGGAGAGGCGACGCCGGTAGCGACCACCATGCCAGTTTGTTCCAGAGGCTTCCTTTTTTAATTGCTCAACAACGAGGTTGTTGGAGATAAGGATGAACGAGGGAAGGCCTTGTCTACAAATGTGGAGAGAGGTGCAGTTATCTTTTAGTTTAATTTCTATCCGTCAGATATAGATCGGACGATTGATATTGCAAGATGGCAGGCGTACCGTCATCACCAACTCGTTTTTTTATAAGAGAAGAACTATAAGTATGGAGATACAAACGTATTATTGATACTTGTTTCCGTAAACTTTGATCTACATTCTGTTCAACGCTCAACATGTAGGGCCTTAGCACAATGACTTCTCAACTGTGTAAAACAAAGGTTTTCCTGTCGCCAATAAGGAGGGGGTGATGGCGGCGCGCTTTCGGCTTGCTCTAGTCCTAGTAGTCGTACTAGTCGGTTTACGCACGTGTAGATTTATTATTTTTCACGTCTTGTGTTCGCCATACTGCCACGACTGTTTATGAATAGATGGTAAGTTATTCACGGGAAAACCTTTGTTGAGCATGTGTGCGAGAGAGAGACATCGTGGTGTGTGATATGTAGAGACTGAGGCAATGATAAGAGATTCTTTGTGTCCCTGTGTGTGGAGGATAGAGGAGAGACATGTGCATGGGGCTATGTGTTGTGTAACATAGAGACACATAGACATAATTAGAGAGTGAGTGTGTGAGATACACATGCGGACATGGGGAGAGATGTGTGAGTTAGAGAGATGGAGAATTTTGGTGTGCATCTGAGCTAGAGAGAGGGGGATATATACATACCTAGAGCTGGAGAGAATATGCAAGGGTGTGTGTCTTAAAAGAAGGATCCAAATAGATGGGTGTTTGTGCGTGTCTGTGTGTGTTTGTCCGCGTGTGTGTGTGAGAGAGGGAGTGTGTGTATGTGAAGAAGAGAGACCACTATTGATGTAAACCTAGTATAGGGAATGGGGAATGGTGTGACATGTGTGTCAACACTACAAAAAAAAGACACATCCGTGACATTTTGGGCCGAACGAATTTTTTTCTGTCATGCTTATGACACTTCTATGACGATAATTGTGAAGATACCCGGTATCATCATAGATGTGGTGGGCTCCTACTTCTATGGCAAAAAATCATGACAGAAAATGGGCTTTTCGTCCTGGGCGGGCCGGAGACGCAGCTGCATGACATTCTTTGGGCCGTGCATGACGGAAAAAACCATGGTATAAGCGACGGCGAGGAAAATATCGGGGAGTTCCCGGTTACGGTGGGTGGTCGGGTGCCGAGCGATGCACGTTTCTCTCATACACGTAGGCGCGTGGGTGCGAGGCGTTGGGCTCTAACTGAACTCGAGCGAGGCGTTCGCCTACTGAACCCGAGCGATTGCATTGCAGGCTACGCGTTACTAAACCCGAGCGATCGATCGATGGCTGTTAACTGAACCCGATCGAGCGATTCCTTCGCTACTGCTGCTAACTGAAGCCGATCGAACACTGCTGCCTCCTTCCCTTGATGATCAGTGAGCATTGTTGGGGGGTTTGGATGAACATTTCCCGGTGGGGGGTTGGATGAACAGGACCCCGTGGTAGTAGACGCCGTTGCCGCTAGATGAACAATACCCCGATCGATCGAGCCGGTGGATGAACAGGACCCCGTGGAGGGCTGGATGAACAGGACCCCGTGGAGGGCTGGTTGAACAGTAGCCGGTGGAGGGCTGGATGAACAGTAGCCCGTGGAGGGGTGGTTGAACAGGACCCCGTGGAGAGGGCTGGTTAAACAGTAGCCGGTGGAGGAGCGCGCGGTGGAGGCTGGATGAACAGGAGCCCGTGGATGAACAGTCCAGGTGGAGGCTGGAGGAGGTCGACGGTGGATGAACAGTAGCCCGTGGAGGCTGGAGGAGGTTGACGGTGGAGATGAAAAGTATCCCGTGGAGTCCCGTTTTGCGGTACGCCACACCCCTCCCGATGAACAGGACCCCCGTTTCGACCGTAGCGGTCCAACACAAGTCCGTTTCCTCCGTTTTGCGGTACACCACACCCCTCCCAGTCAACAGGACCCTGTTTCGACCGTAGGAGGTCCGTTTCCTCCATTTTGCGGTACGCCGGACCCCTCCCGATGAACAGGATCCCGTTTCGACTGTGGCCGGTCGAACACAAGGCTGTTTCCTCCGTTCTGAGGTACGCCAGGCCTCGTTTCCATCGGCTGTTCCATCCAAGCCAGTTGGCTCCCGATGAACATCACACGTTCTGTTTCCTCCCGATGAACACGAGCATTCCATTGCCTCCCCATGAACACGACGACGACACAGTTTCTCCGTTCCGACCCAGCCATGTACACGAGCCCTGGCCGTACGTATGCGTGAGTAGGCGTTCGAGACCCCGCCCATATGTACGTACGTGGCCGTATTTACTTTCTTGCACCCTGGCCGTTGTACATACGTGTACATGCTACGTGTGCACCTCTACTACGACACGTGCGCGCCCCTACTACGACACGTGCCCTTCCTTACACGACCACGGTTCATCGCTGCAGCCTGCAGACAGACCGATCGACCAGTATGTACGTACACGTTCGCGACCAGAATGACAACACTACGTACGCTTCGACCGGGTGGGTCCCGACTGTCAGGCACTTCCTTGCGTGCAAAGATGTAGGTGGTGGGTCCTAGCAGTCAGGGGGGAAACATTTTTTTCATGAAATACGGTGGCCCATGCGGTGGGTCCCTGCTGTTATGTGGAGGAATCATTATTTTCCGCGTAATAAGGAGGCACTTCCTTGCTGCGGCCGTGGACCCAGCTGTCAGCCTCTCAATGTACAGCACTCTTCCGATGGAAGTCGTTCGTTGACCACATTGACCACGCAGCGCCGAGAGCACCAAGGCGGTGGACGACGGCGAGGCCTAGGAAGGGAATGACGCGGAGCCGGGGAAGACGCAACAGTGGATGCCCACGCAGAGAGGAGTACGAGGGTTCACTGGTTCGGCTGCGGTGTGAGGCTGCCGTCGCCGTAGGGCCTGGCCAGCGGTGGGAGTGGTAGGGGTGGTGAGGCCTCCGCGGCAGCACAGCCGGCCACGGGAGGCAGGAGCAGGCGGGACGACCGGCGCTGCTTTGGGCCGCTGGAGCAAGAAGACCAGAGGTTGAAGAATCACGACGGCTGTTGGATGGACATCGTACGGTCACTGCAGCTAGAATCATTTATATTGACTAAGTTGGCAAAGCCCTTGGTACGCGTCAACTTAGTAGGCCCACAGGCCAGCCTCCGAAATGGTGCGCCCCAGATCTCAGGGGGAGGAATCATTTTTTGGGCGGCTGAAGCTAGAATCCGAGATTGAAGAAGAAGCACGACATCCATTGGATGGACATCCAACGGACACTGCTAGAATCGTGTGTTGACTATAAGTTGACAAAGCCTTGCATACGCGTCATGCTACTTTTTTTAGGGGACGCGTCAACTTAGTAGGCCCACAAGTGTGTGGCAGAGAACTTATAGCCCATTTGCGATTTGTAAGAATGTACAACCCATTTTTGAATTCTAATGGAATTTACTACAGCCCATTTACAGTTTGTTAAAAGTACACCCATTTTCTAGCTAGGACAACGATTAATAATTTCAACCAACCGTTCAAAACAGAATTCAATTAAATTTCCCACATTTTGATGGGATCCAAAATATTTTATCCCAAAATTTCTAGTCAGATTAAGTACAATTTCAATATAAATTTGTATTACGTAAAAATCCAACGAAACATTGTGCGCGCAACAATTAATGAAATTAAAATTTTCAAAATCCAAAAGTAATATTTTATAAACTATTTGCGTGTTTGATGCATGTTTTTATAGTTACTGCCCAGTTTTTATAATTACATCCCATTTATTATTTCTTAAAGCCCATTTTCTTGTTAAGCCTAATGCATCCCTCCTAGGAAAGATTTGCAGCCCAGCGGGGCGGAGAATAACAAGTTGACCCGGATTGTGTAGAACTGTCGGCCCAGTTGCATTGCTGATGTTAAAAAAAGGCCTGTGTAGTACAATACAACCTTACATGGCTACTCAGCCCACATTCAGCGACGCCGGAAAGGCCCAAACAAGGCTTTTGTACAACCTTTTGAAGTCACTGAGCTCAATTAATAACTTAAGAAAAAAGTTAGAGTACAGTGGAACCTAATTAATAGCTGTCACGAGCGAAGAAATAATTCAACGGCTCCCACTTGTGCGCGTGTGTGTGTGTGTTTGTGTGTGTGTGTGAGAGAGAGAGAGACCCATCGGTCGATGCTCGTAAATACATCTTTCAGCCATATGCATTGATGATGCTCAGTAAAAACTTATACAGTTGACACAATCATATAGAACATCATAGCACACTAAACTTGCATACAAAAATTTCACGCAGATGGCA
Source organism: Aegilops tauschii subsp. strangulata (assembly GCF_002575655.3). Lineage (NCBI taxonomy): Eukaryota > Viridiplantae > Streptophyta > Magnoliopsida > Poales > Poaceae > Aegilops > Aegilops tauschii. Next base: position 315,124,456 of record NC_053037.3, on the reverse strand, counting down.
CAATCAGGGTGGAAGCAGTGGAAAGCTACGGGTAGGGCTATGTTGAAACCAATGAACTCGTACATAATGGTTCATCGTCTTTATGAATGACGGGGAAATATCTTGAATGTTGTGCAAAGAAAACAGACAGACGACACAATATATAAGTTCTGCTAGAACATTAAGTTGACGTACAACCCTTTCTAAAAAAAGTTCAGGTAAAAAAATAGAACATGTCACAATCAAATGTACTCGCACATCAGTGCTTCACACCCATAGCTCAGATTTAACTAGTATCTGACAAGATTCAATTGTTACCTCAAATTAGAGCACATTTAGGCAGCCAGCCCTGCCTCTTCTCCCAAAGAAGCAGTGGCCTACGCCGTGTGATGGAGTAGGCCCTGTGCCATCCATCATTCCGAGCAACACGGGATAAGTCCAACATTGACTCCTGTAATGGACGTCGTCGACGGACCCGGGCACCAGCGGCGGCGAAAGGACTTCGATTGATGGATTGACCACTTCTTCGACATGCACGAACACTCGATATAGGTACATCCCTAACGTGGTCCGCGACGGCCTTGGTGGCGACGAATAGTACAACCTCGGTTCCTACACCGGTATCTCAACTCCAATCACCTTAGGTATGGTGGACGGCTTCTTCATCCATGCCATTACCGTTAGAGCCCAGCTGTCTGGAGGAACAAACATACTTATGAGCTCACCTCCAAGGTCGTTGATAAGCTCATTCATGGACTCGCTGTTCCAAGCACGTCGAGGCATGCCGTGGAAGGTAAGCTTTGTTAAAAACTCAAGCTCAGAGGGCACCGAGCCCCATCCTGGGTGCCACCGATCAAAGCTCACAAGTGCGCCATCGCAGAACAAACGCCGGGAAGATTCGAACACATGACTGCAGTCGAAAGTTGTCCGGAACCTGACGAAGTAATCAGCCGGTGGCGGATAGACTTCGACGAGCAAGTCACTTATTTGGATGCCGTGCGCAATGGCAAGAGCTTTGACAAGGTCATCCGGCGAGACGGGAGGCCGGTCGCTGTTGATGGTTACCATCGGCACTTTGCCGGCAAACTGGTCGTCAAGCGCCGCCATGCCACTGTTGAGCGACAGCACGCATTGCCCGAAGGCAGGACGGACCTCAAGATCTCCGGCTCGGAGATCCGTGTTGACCGGCGACATGATAGTGCGCTTGAGTACAGGGAGTACAGGAGGGGGATTTGGGGGAACTGGAGTAGGAATCTAGATTCCAGAGGTGGGGGAGGGGCGGGATATTGGGGATGAAGAGGTAGCATGAATTTCGAACACCGCCAATATGCTCTCGGCGCTCAAGCGCACGAAAACACCGGTGGCGCCCACATGTCGGCGCGCAAGAGTCCCAATTCTCCCACAAGATCTTGATGTTCCGTGCAACGCACGGGCATCTTGCTAGTAACTTGAAAAAAGGAGATATACTCTGAACACTGGAGAATGGTGATGCCCTCATTTAGCCCACCAGCAGTTCGAGACAATAAACAGTTCGAAACAACGATATATACAACATTCAAACACTGACTAGTGACTACTACTGACATAAATAACAAGACATGATAGTTCATAAGAAGTCTTGCTACACCACGAAAACGCACCCATCTGCAGCGCTCAGACTCTCGTGATCCAGACGAGAATGACATTCTAAATAGAGGCAACTATTACATAGTAAGAGTGACATAGACGAGGATGACCAAATGACAAGGAATATGCATAAAAAAAGAGAGAACTACCCACCTAGAACAAGCAGCAAAGACAACAAGTCATTCGAAGAGGGATGATCCAACACCATCATAATTTGCAGCCCCGGTTCGGCCACTAGTGATCCGGAGACACCAATACTCCACCCTTTCGACGCAACAGCCCAATTACCTATCAACCTAAAGGCTTGAACCACGTCACTGCCTGTTGGACTCGACACATCCAAGGATCAAAGTTAATCCAGATGCCTTTGTCATTCTCACCTTGTTTTGGCTGCAGGCTGTATCATTGACAATCAGGGGAGTTTGCTCCCGAACTCCTAGGGCTCACCGTGTAGACACAGTTTTCCATAGCAAACAGAGCCTCTCTGCTATCAAGGTCCTTGCCAATGGTGATCTCCTGGTTAATCGGATAATTGAGTTCGAGAAACAGAGAGTGTGAACCAATGCTGTTTACCCGCCTCCAACTCAAAAATCCTGAAGGCCCCAACAAGCTGGTATCCTGCTCATAGACGTAACAGCCACTGTCTGGATACTCACGTATTTCACGGTGCGTGCATATAGTGGGGTTTTTGCAATATAACTTTTCGGGCTCATGTGTCCGAATGATCATCAGTCTTTTGTCGTTGTCTGATCGACCGAGGAACCAGTTGTGCTTCCCTGTTTTTGGCAAAGGTTGTGTGATTACAAAGGGCAGTAATTGTAGGGACACTGCATCATATCAAAAAGGACATGCATTGTTAATGTAAGATCAGCATTGTTCAGAGTATGAGTACGATAATGCAAGAAACAACATTGGTATGTCCCTGTTGGAACTGGGAGGAAAATACAGGGAAATGTATACTGGGTTCAAAAATATAGAAGTGCCATGCATGGTTATACTCATGTTATCTCACAATCGATTCCTCACAAGAAACTACCATGTCATGCATGTTATGTAATCATGTTCTGTCCTCACAAACAAATTCTTCAAGGAAACTAACAGACCATGCATTGTTATATACTCATGTTCTGTGGGCAAATTTTTTGTGAGCATATTATCTAGCCATTGATTGCTGAAGGGCGAACATAGGTATGTACACATGGTAAGCATTACAGGATTTCACTACTTCCAAATGTAGAGTTCTCCATATGCACATTTACTTCCCTAATGTATGGTTAGATGAAACCAACAGTGTGATGCATGTTTCTACATCATGAAAATGAGGAAACTAACATGGCCATTGATACACACTCATATTTAGTAGTATATAGATTACTATTAAATAAGGAGAATATCAATATCTTCCTAACCGTTTGATTATTCAGGGGTACAAATTGTCTGTAATGACATGGTCACAATCGCATGAATTAACTCATTCCAAATATAGCTGATTTATGGCGTCTCTAATACATTGCCATAGTTCTACTCAAATTCTGCTCAAACAGGGATATGTCAATCATCACAAAAAGTTCAAACAGTGTCATGCCGTCATCATTAACATCAGACAGAAACAACCTACACGCGCCGTCCCAGCAATACGTGGTGCCATCTGCTTTGTCGGTCGCGTAGATGATGCCGTTGTGTTCAATAGCATCACAAAAGTGTGTATCAGCTTTGACGACGATCCACTATGAGCTGAGCTGTCTCCAGCTAAAGAAGGCACCGGCGAAAAGATAGGCGAGTCCCTTGTCGAACAAGGCAATTAGCTTGAAGTCTGTGTAATCCGCATGTCGTGTGGGCACTTGGTAGATTACAATCTTCTGCAAAACAATGTGCTTCCAACTGACGACATAATCTAGATGACTTGAACCGCGACGGTAAAATTCTATATCATCCAACGGAGGAAGGATAATCTCATGCGAGGTCTGTAAGTTCAGGAGCACCAACTTTTTCCCATCTTCTCTGACGGAAGCCATCCAGTGGGAGTTCATGCCGACCCAGTACATACCTGCAAGAAGTTTTGGACGATGGTGATCGGATCAAAGTCGAGGGAAATGATGTACGACGACCCACTACATACCTGCAAAGAAGTTTCGGCTAATGGAGGTCGGATTAAAGTCGAGGGGCATCATGTATGCCTCCGTATCATGGTGAGCAAATCTCGCAAGACCAGATAGCAGCAAGCAGGGTGTCTTGAAAAGCTTAGGCCTCGCTTCAACGATGGCCGTGTGCATGCCCCTCGAGCATGCAGCCAGCCGCAGGGCGCTCAACATATCCATACACGAACGACAAAGGTTGAGGACGTCACTAGGGAGATTGCTCCAATCGCGGCTCATAAGGATGCTGCACGGTTCGTGTTCGGCCGTCGTGGAGTTTGGAAGGTGGGGTTTGGGGGGCTTGATTTACGAGGGAGACACTACAAAAAAAATACACTTCCGTGATGATACGTGTTTGTCACAATAGGTCACGTTTTCTTTCATGCATGTACATCCATGACGATTTTATGACAGAATCAAGATAGTCATTCCTGTGCTGTCATAGAAGTGTTCCATGACATTACCAAAATTATCATCACGGAAGTGTCCACTTCCATGGCTATAAATCACGCATCATAGAAGTGCTTTCGTCAAGGGTGACTGACACGTGGCATCCACCATAACGGGTCGCTGTTAAGCTATCGGGTTCCGGTTTGGATCCGATAACCCGTTAACAACGTGGACCAATGGGGATTTTCCACGTGTAAAATTCTCATTGGCCGATAGATCCACGTGTCGGTCCGGCGTTTGGATAGTTGTCATCCAGCGAATGGACGGAACGCGCCTATGATACGTCGACACGTGTCTCGGCCCAACAGTGGCCCATTCAGGTTAAAAGGCTGGGCCTGTCAAAATAAGCGGGCCGACCCATTAGCAGCCTACTTGAGTCAGGCCCATTTACAAGTACGGCATATACAAGTTACACAGAATCGGCCCATCAAAGGCCCATTCTAGATTTGACAATTTCTAGCCCATCGTCAGTTTAAGCCCGTTAATGGCCCGCTATGTCTTTAGGCCCAATTTCAGCCCGAGCTTCTTTCGGCCTATTAGCAGCCCATCGTCAGTTCCAGCCCGTTACCGGCCCGGAACGTCTTTCGGCCTTTTCTCAGCCCATTATGCAGTTGGCTAATTCTAGCCCGCTGAGACTTTAGGCCTGTCCTCGGCCCATTCGGTAAATGGGCCAACTCTTAGCCCATTTTGCTCTCGGCCTGTTAATGGCCCGCACAACAGTTGGGCCTTTGACTTTCGGTCCATTAGGGGCCCATGTTCCGCAGGGCATAATTTCAGCCCAACACGACTTTTGGCCTGCTAAAATCCTAGTTTGCAAATTGGGCCTCCTTTGGCCCATAACACTTTCGGCCTCTTACTGGTCTGTAAAGTAAAAGGGCCGAGACAAAATTGACATTTATTTCGGCCTGCTAGAGGCCCGCCGACCATTTCCATTTATACGGCCCTATCGAGCTTTTGGCCTATTAACATCCTGCTAAGAGCCGTTGTTATGGTGGGCCACAGCATTTGGGATCCACTTAATATTATTTTGACCAGCCCAGTTAAGGTCCGCTTTGACTACACATGTTTGTTCGTTTGTATGGCGTCCAGGAAATGTTTGGGCGTCTTGGCCCCCGTTTCAATGATAGAGCATATTCAAGAATTATCCTACTCTATACTATCGCCTCTAAAAAACATACACTATACAATAAAAAGACTAAGGCATAGAAATGTAGAATAATCCTACACTATACAATAAAGAAATTACAGCCGAATATACCCACTAGGCATTATAGTTCGGCACCAGTGATAATAAAGCGTACACGAACAACAAATTACATACACTGGACAAATAAAGCACATACATCATGGACACGCATCAACATTACTTACCATTTGACCTATAATCTCTTCAGAAAATAGGATTGGCCGGATTCAAATAGCACAAATTTCAGTCTGCAAAATCTCCAATTCCTTCGTGGTTACCTCAGTGTCTTGTTTCATTTTTTGACTCCTGCATCTAATACCTGCATGTCCAATCTCAACTTGTTGATTGTACGTTGAGAATCATGTACACATTGTCTTGCCACCTCTAGTTGATGCTCGAGAACAACAACACATTCCAATTCCAATCCATAATCATTCGGTAACGGCCATGCCGCACTGCTCGCAGATCTTTGTGTTGATGTCACTCCATCCTAAAATGTTTCTGTAAGTACACATGACTAGGGCAAAAATATAGTTACAACAGTGAAGCGAGCAAGACAAGACTATTTTGTACATGGCAAAACAGGACTAACAATAATGTTACACGTCATGAAGCATAAGTAGGTGATATTTTTAAAAATTATAAAAATGGTAGTCTGTGCAGCCCGCATACAGAAATCTCTCTTAGCTCACCAGAGGAGCATGATGTTGGGGCCAAATCCAAAACACATACAAGTTACAAATTTAGACATCATGTTGCGTACAAGTGAGCAAGCATTTGGCCATTCTGTAGCTCAATTAAAGTCTTAGGGAGCATAATGAACAGTAGAGGGATTCATACAAACCTACTACAGCAAGCAAAACTATGCGATCATTAGCCTAGTATAAACTAGATTGTGAGCCTCATGCAGTAATAGGTTGTTAATAGACTTCAATGCTTCAGGCACACTTCGCCAGAGTAATTAAATGGTAAGGCCTTTAATTATGTGAACTAATAGTTATACAAGTACCCAACATCAGGCATCATTGTTTGGGCATCTCATTAACTAAGGACAAATAAAGCAATTGAAAGGAGCAAATTAACTATGCCTGAAACAAACAAGGAATTGAACTGTTGAGTTGGATACAGTGACTTACCTTAACTGGTTGAATAGGCTCAGCGCTGCTCCTACTTCTCTTGCAAGGCTCCTTCCTAACATCTTGTACTTGGAAATCCTCAATCTTATCTTCATTGCACCCCCTTTGCAAGGTGACACAAACTAGTTACTCGTCTCCTTGGAAGATAAATATGCATACTTTCCAGTATGTGAACAACACAAAAGGATGATATTATAACAAAACAACACCACATAATGAAACATGCCACATCTCTTGCACTTGCACACAATGAAATGAGCATTTAGTATGTGTGCACTATGTAAAAACTAGGCATACCTTCGAACTGGATCTCCAGGTACTCTTGGAGAGGCTACTTTAGTGTATAGCCAAACCTTTATGTCACCTATGAGTTAGGCAAGCCCCCACTATAGCAGCCCTTAGTGTTTAAATCGCTGACAAGCTCTATTAGAGTGTTAGGTCAAGAGCAGCAAGTAATCAAAGCAAACAGTCCTGGTATGGCTGGCTGATGCAAACAAGTAATTAAACAGATGTGTGAGCAAATCTTACATACTCCCTCCTTCCATCTATATAGGGCCTAATCATTTTTCGAGGCTAACTTTGACCAAGTGTTATAGCAATAATATATGACATGCAAGTTACACAAAGCATACCGTCAAATTCGTACGTGAAAGGAGCTTCCAATGATATAATATTCACATTATACATCTCATGTATTATTAGTCTTATCAATAGTCAAAGGCGGTCTCGAAAAACACATTAGGCCCTATATAGATGGAAGGAAGGAGTATCAAGAAAAGAAGCAAAGAAGGAGGCTTAAAGACCATCACTTGACTGACCAGATTTAAGGGGCATTTAAACATCATGTGCAACGTATGAACTAACATAAACATTGCATATTCCAGATTCTACAATGGAATGCACATGTATTAGGTTATGCCATGTATGATGATGCCTAAATGTACACTATAGTAGGCATGAGTGATTCATCATTGCACACACAATTGAATTGCAGGTTAAGGGCCAGTTCTATTCCGCCTTTTCAGAGCTTATTGTCAAAATAAGCCATAAAAGATGTAAAGAAGTCATTCTTGAGTTATGGGCTTGGGCTTAACTTATTTCACTTTGGAGGGGGGTGTTTCTGGTAGAAGCTCACTAAAAATTGAAGGGAAGGGGAATAGTGAAATGACTCTGTTGTCTGCCTATATTACACTCAAAATGCAACTGCTCACACCCGTGTCACACCTGACCCTCAAGTAAAAACAAACACGCAAGCGTTCATTGCCCTGCCCGCTTGCATCTCCTCTCCCCTTTCCCTCTGCCCCGATCCCCCGCCTGCAGCGCTAGGGTTCCTCCAGCGAGCCATCGCCGCTGGTCCCATCTGGCCTGGTCCTCGACAATGCTGTGTCCAGCTGGGCTACATGTGTGTAGGACCAAATCTCCCCGGCAGCTCCTCCCTCTGGTGCCGCCCCTCATTCTCATGGTCTCCAGCAGCTGCTCCACTATGGTCCGTCCAACGCACTACTCCGGCGGGCGCCGCACAACTACGGCCGATGCCACACTATGGCAGAAGGCACCTTATTCCCCCTCCCCTCCTCCCAGGCCGTGGCCTTGAGGTGCTATTGAAGGATGAGCTCATCCAACAAGGTGAGGATCTCCTCTGATTTTTTTTGCCAAATTTTCATTTTGATCCACTATACGATGAATTGCTATGAGCTGCTTCTGCTGCTGCTATATGATGCATTGTTATGAGCTGCTCCTGCTGCTGCTATATGATGAATTGCTATGAGTTGCTGCTACTATATGATGAATTGCTATGAGCTGCTGCTGCTGCTATATGATGAGTTGCTATAAGTTGCTCCTGCTGCTGCTATATGATGAATTGCTATGAGCTGCTCCTCCTGCTGCTATATGATGAATTGCTATGAGCTCCTCCTCCTGCTGCTATATTGGTATGAGCTGCTGCTAGTATATGATGAATTGCACACTACTGCTGCTGCTGCTGTATGATGAGTTGCTATGAGCTGCTGCTGCTGCTATATGATGCTTTTAGGTGGTGCTGCCATATGATAATAACCAGCCACTTGGACCATCGAATTTCAATAAATAATTGTTCTTCATTTAAATGTGGGTCATGCGTTCTTCGCTTAAATTAGGCAATGGGATCTCTATGGAAGACATTGACCAAAGTAGATTGTGCCAAGTAGATGGTATCTTTGTATTTGCATTTTGAACAAATAGTGTTGGTCTGTTTTCCTATCATATTAATTACTACACTGGGTTCAATTTGTGATGTTTGCAAGTCAAATTAATTTTCATATGGGCAGCAAAATGAAAAAATATAATGCAATCTAGACTTTTCACTGATCATGCCAAAGATAAGCTGAAAAGGAAGGCAATGAAAAGAACTGGTTGGCTTATTACCTGGAGCTTATATTCACAAGTGCTTATTTTCTTAGGATAACTCGTAAAAACTGTCGCTAAGAAACTTGGCCAATAGAACTGACATACAAATCACATGTCACGATGATTGCAATGGAGGAGTGACCTACCATAGCACATTGTATAGGCTCACTGCTGCCTCTCATTTTTTGCGATGTTCCATGAAATTTCCACATACATCTTGTACTTTTTCATTGTGTAACCCCATCTGCAAGTTGACACGGCTAATTTTAGACATCTCTACATGATAATACATTGCATATCGCTTGCGCATATTTAAGCCACCAATTAACGATTGTGTGCGTAGCATAAACTAGCCATGACTCTATGTGCTGGACTAGCAGGCACTCTAAGGGAGCCTAATGTAGTGCACTGGAATTCCTACATGCCACCTACGATTTTGTGTAATGTACTACCTCTGTTCCTAAATATATGTCTTTGTAGAGATTCCAGTATAGACCACATACAGATGTATATAAATGCATTTTTGAGTGTAGATTCACTCATTTTGCTCCGTATGTAGCCTATAGTGGAATCTCGAGAAAGACTTATATTTAGAAATGGAGGTACGAGGTAGTATCATGTATGACATCTACATATCTAATTTAGCAGCCAGTAGTAGAAATATTGTCTGCACAAAGGTATTACTGGTCGAAAATCCTAGCAAAGCACGCTGGCAGGCACAAAACAATACAAGAGAGAGGGACGCACTTACAAGATCATAGCAATGCCTCGGTCCAGGATCTTGGTTGGCCAAGCTGTTAGATTCAGAAGAAACATCGTCCTTGTAGTTTTTGCCAGCTGCATAACAGGTAACATCGACCTGTTAGTATATTTGAATTACATTGGGCAGGTGATGCTAGACGGGTTTAAAGGTGACAAGTACCTAGGCCGTGGCGGGTGCTTGGCATCTTGCCAGACGGTGGGAATCAGTTAGAAACGTCAAGGGTGATGAAGCTGTGCTGCCTGTCGAGGTCCGACAAGGAGATCTAGAACCGTCAAGTAGGGTGTTTGTGGAGCGGCTCCGGTAGGGTGGACTACGGTGTGGGCGAAGCGGATCTGTGGCCGTGGACGAGGGCGTCGGTGAAGCTGCTCCGATGGTTGCACTACAAAAAAAGACACTTCCGTGATGACACGTGTTTGTCACAGTAGGTCACGTTTTCTGTCATGCATGTACATCCATGACAATTTTATGACAGAATCAAGATAGTCATACCTGTGCTGTCGTAGAAGTGTTCCATGACATTACCAAAATTATCATCCGGAAGTGTCCACTTCCATGACGATAAATCGCGCGTCATGGAAGTGCTTTCGTCAAGGGTGACCGACACGTGGCATCCACCGTAACGGAACGCCGTTAAGCTGTCGGGCCGAGTTTCGGATCCGATAACCCGCTAACAGCCCGGACCAATGAGGATTTTCCACGTGTAAAATTCTCATTGGCCGGAGGAAACACGTGTTGGCTAACCGTTGGGACAGATGTCATCCATTCATTGGACAGGAGGCGCCTATGATAGGTCGACACATGGCACGGCCCAACAGTGGCCCATTCCGGTGAAAAAGGCCGGCCCAGTAAAAATTAGCAGGCTGACCCATATAAGGCCTACTTGTGTCAGGTCCATTTAAGCCCAGGGCCCATACGAGATGTGCCAATTCGGCCCGTCAACGGCCTGTTAAAGATCTGACACCATTGTAGCCCATCGTCAGTTCGAGCCCGTTAATAGCCCGCTATATATTTGGGCTCGATATCGGCCCGATGTGATTTCGGCCTGTTAACGGCCCATTCAAGCGATGGGCCAATTTTCAGGATGTACATCTTTCGGCCTTTTAGCGACCCATTTAAGTGTTGGGCCAATTTCCGGCCCGGTGTGTCTTTCAGCCTGTTGACGGCCCATAAATGAGTTGGGCCATTTGTAGTCGGACCTTAGTTTTGGTCTTTTAGCGACCCATTTAAGTGTTGGGCCAATTCTCAGCCCGGTATGTCTTTCAGCCTGTTGACGGCCCATAAATGATTTGGGCCATTTATAGTCGGACCTGAGTTTTGGCCTTTTAACGGCCCATGCTCTTCATGGTCCAATACCAGCCCAGTTTCTCTTTCGGACTGCTAAAGGCCCACAACACAATTGGGCCATTTACAGTACGACCTGACTTTCGGCCTCTTAGCGGCCCATGCTCTTCATGGTCCAGTACGAGCCCGCTGTCTCTTTTGGCCTGCTAAAGGCCCACAGTATAGTTGGGCCATATGTAGCCCGACATAAGTAACGGCCTGTTAACGGCCCGTGAAATCAAATGGGCCCACCTGTTGCCGCTTCGATGTCGGCCTGTTATCGACCCGGGAGGTAAGAGGGCCCACCATTAACTTTCGGCCTGGTAACGGCCCATTAACTTAATGGGCCCACTAAAGTTCGTACATGTCTTTAGGCCCAATTAGATAATTTGAGCCCATTACAACGAGCAATTATGCACATGACCAAAACCGATCAAGCAAAGGTACGACATACAGGGAAAAACGTTGCACATCCAACATATATTACATGAAATTACATCCACTGGGCAATCAAAGATTGATGCCACTGCAAATAAATGAACAGAACCTAACGATCTACAACGTCACAATCTGCAACCTCAGCGCGGATGACGCCCGTAAGCATGTGGGTAAGTTCTTGCTGCTTTGCTACACTGTCTCTGAAATCATTGATCAGTTGTTGTTGCGCACGAATGTGCACCTCTGATTCCTCCACCATTTTCATCATTGCTTCAGCCATTAATTGGTTCACAAACATACATTTTTTCCGTTGCATTCGAGACAGAGGAAACTGAACAGATTCAGATGGCGGTTTTGGCAGGCTTGTATTATTGATAGTGGAGAGTGTCTTGACCACTGCATCATAACATAAATCAGGAGGGGAACCGAATAGATTAATCAAGAGTTATTGTCATATTACCTGGCCTAGATTTATTGGAAAGAAACAATGGGTCTGCCTTGCTGTTTTTAGAGTTTGTCTTCTTATCTTCAGCAGCCTGCACCAAATTAACACACTAGCATTGCTATCATTGGCCAGGTCAGATAATAGGAAAGCAACATTGACACAACGAATGTTTGGGCAACCAGACCACACCAGCCTACACCAAATTAACGCAATATGGCACAGCTATCATCAGCCAGGTAAGGTAATACGAAAGCAACATTGACACAATGAATGAATGAATGGGCAACCAGAACAACACTACTATTCAGTAATGTGCATGATATGAGATAGTAAACTCATGCAGCTCAGTATGCAAAACTACCAGGCAGTTTTCCTTACAAAGATCAACATTGTCGCCTTTAATTATACATTTTGCTATAACTAAATTTAGATCAGATAAAGGTTGGATTCATGCCGATTAACAAAATACATGCTGATGTAAAAATATAGTGATATTCAACAGGTATTTACATCAGCATTGGAGCACAGAGAATTCCCGCAAGATAGTTTCCTCGAATACGATCCCAGTGCAGAAAGTCTTCTATCATTTAGGCTTATTTTCTAAAACAGAGATGGGTAAGAAACATGTAGAAAATATGATTAGAATGCTATAAAATTTCATGATGCGAGGATATGCACACGCTTCTTAGAATGGAGTTGACATATTTTTGCTAGATTGGAGCGGACTAGTTCTTTGGCCACTGGAATCTGCTTATTATCAGAAGGAGTTGGGTTTCTTTGTCCTGGAGCAATATCTATGAAAACTGGAGTTGGTTTATGATCTCCTGGCGTTTGGATCTTTTGCAAAGACCTGGTTTGTAACCCTTCAGATTCTAACATAGGCGTGTTCCCCTTACATGCCTTATATAGAAGAATGGTGCTTCAATTATAAAACATGCTACAACAGAGATGAAATAGGTATTGAAGAATAGAAAGGCATGACATATTGACATGTATTCCCTCCATCCGGAAATAAATGGATGGGTCTAGGCGTATTTCAGTTCTAGATACATCCAGTTTTATCCATTTCCGCGACATGTAATCCGGACAGAGGGAGTATGATGTAAGAGCTAGGGATACGACAGGACAACAGTGTAAAAAAGAACTACTTGAATGTAAAAGTGTATGCTAGCGAAATACATATAGAAAAACACTAAGGCAACATATGCGTGTATGATTGGGAAACTAAGATGGCATTGCAAGAGACCACTAGAACAACACTTCAATGTAAAAAAACATGGTATGGTAGGCAGATGAAGTACATACTGATGAATAACAATGCATAAGATATTGAGAAGCATGATGTCCAAACTAAGCATATGGCATTGCGATAGAGTAGAATGACAGTCTTGAATTTGAAAACATGTTATAATGAATGGAATAGGTACTGAAAAACAGGAAGGCATGCCATATTTACATGCATGATCAGCAGGCTAAGCACAAGGCATTGCAACAGAGTAGATGCACTCCAGGACATTATATGCATGCTGTACCCATATCAAGGGCCAAGTTAGAGCAAGCACCTTATGGGGTGAATAGGATTCATCATCTTTCTGCAAGTCTTGTGAAGAACTGCCTTTACATGTTCCATCATATTTGGTATCATTGATGTCAAGTTTGTTGGCCGTTATATTGCTCTGTGAGGTTCTTGTGGATAAATCAGTGTGTGCAATTATATCTGACATGCATGGAAGACAACTACTAGTTAGATTTATGTAATGAGTGCCTGTAGGAGACGGCATAAATAGTAGGACTGGGGTTAACTAGCAGCAACAGGTCTCAAAAACTAAAGGGAGAACACAGATGAAAGATACAGAATATGTATCGTTTGTACTCGAGATTAACTAGATGGCACACAAAAGTATTAAGGAACAACATAGGTTATACTAGAAGTGGTATAATGCTATAATCACCAGCCTGTGGGATAGCATTGGCTGATGGATGATAACTATGGAACATCGTTACCTAAAGAACAAGTCTCTTAGCCGAACTATGGAACAACGTTAACTCCTGAACAAGACTCATAAGAGATCAACATGAATATACAGTGAAATGTGATAATCTATTTTCAATGCTTAGATGAATAACAAAGCCATAAATTGCACACAAGTAAGATGAGGGTACAACCTATCTGGCCGCCATCCATAGGAGTGAGCATCATGTGCTGACTTGTCGATGGCCCTGCAGTTGTTGTGGCTGTCCATGTCAGGCACGCGCATTCGATGGAGGGAACTGTTGAGTGGGGACTATAGATCCCTTCTGGTGCATGCTTCCCTTGTTGGAGCAGCTGCGGTGAGTCGGAAGACGGTGTGTCTGAAGATGCAGAAAACGCATAATGTTAAGAACGACACATCCCTCTGATCTGAAGAAATACCCTAAGAGATTAACAGCAAGGTAGAAGAGTGGTCACACGTCTGTTGACTAAAGACTAAATTGGGGTCACACGATTTTATTTTATTTTGGTACTATCCGATCTATGCCGTATGGCTTGATGGCTGTCTTGTGCCTCCTGGCTGACACTGTCCAGAATCTTCCCCGAAGAGCTAGCGACCACCGGCAGAGCAGCCTGCCTCCGCCGTCCATGGCCCCGACCAAAACCCCACTCCCCGCCCCACCGCACTGCCGTGGTTGCGCCGCCCCCGGGCCAATCCACAAAGACTCACTGTCATCCAGATCCAGCCGCGGCAGTACCTTCAACCCACACAACTCTAAGATAGCCATCTAAGCACTGCTTCCGCGGCGAACTTGCGCCCCTGCACCCTTACGTTAGACACCAGCCAACCGGCAGCCTAGGAGCTCCACCGGCTCGAGGGGTGCTGCTTCCCATTGGGAATCGATTGGCCCAGAATAAAGATTCAGACAACTGACACCTAAATAAAGTGATTTGAGATGAGGGTGCGTCCTATCTGGTGGCCCGATGAAGTAGGCAGCTCCAGCTGCCTAGTCGGTGAGGCCGACACGGTTGCGGTGGCTACCGGCGGCAGGGAAGTAGAGATGTCGCGATGGTCGACGGCTACGGGGAAGCAGCGCCGGGGCTCTGGACGGGTCCAAAGTTGGAGCCGCTCCGGTGCCGTGAACAACGGCGGGGGTGAGTCGGCTCCTGTACGGTTCACGCGGCCATCGTCGAGGCAGCTCCGGCAGCACGGAGTAAGAGGCACACGGCCGAGTGCATGACGGCAAATGGACAGCGTCTCTGGGATTAGAGAGGAGGGCGGCTGTGAATTTGGTGTGGTGGGGGCGCCATGGAGGAGGGGTTGAGGTTTCGCAGCTCGGGAGAAGGGAGCTTCCGGGGAGAAGGTGATTTGGCGCCCACGAGGTATGAATGGGGAATTGGGAGGGGGAACCATGTCTTACGGACGCATTTGTCTGAAATGTGGGGGGGGGGAGTTACAGTTCTACCCCTGCCTTTAGGCTTCTCGGCTTGGGTCTGTGTACTGAGGGTCGGGGATAGTAGAGTAACTTTGCTTCTCCCAAATAGTGGGCGCGACGATTTCGAGCGAGGAGGGCGTGTTTTGAAATATACTGGGCGCGAGCGATTTCGGGCGAGGAGGGCGTGTTTTGAAATATAGTGGGCGCGAGCGATTTCGGGTGAGGAGGGCGTGTTTTAAAATATAGTGGGTGCGAGCGATTTCGGGCGAGGAGAGCGTGTTTTGAAATAGTGGGCGCGAGCTATTTCGGGCGAGGAGAGGGTGTTTTGCCGACCATGGTTTATGAATTATTCGGCACATGTCATTTCGGCCGAGGAGAAGGCGCGCTTGGATGAAGTTACAAACCTACCCTCGATGTACATCGGGCCAATTGATGCTTGTCCCACATAGGTCGGTAATTTCACGTCTCCCATTTATTTGCTCGGGCGAATTCCACCGAGCAGCGGGTGTTTAACGGTTCATTCAAATTTGGGGAGAACGAGCATCCATGTCTATCTTACCAAGTCGATTCGAATTAAATTTTGAAATATTAGCTTGCCACTTCATTTTTAGATGGAGAGATGATGCTCGGGAGTAATGTGTTTTTACATGCTCCTTGCTAGTGATTTACTATATGACAAATAGTTGACCCACTCAAAAATGGGAATCAAACCCAAAATGAAATATCTCGATTCAATGAAATAGCTCGTTCACCAGGTCAAAATAGTGAACTAAATCCAAAATTGAACACCTCAATCGAGTAGCATGTTGTACAGTATTATAGTACTCCATGAACATGTTGAGAGTCAAATTAACGAACTTGTTTGATATACGCATATCTCCGTTCATGTGTGGATGCAGACAACATGTTCTCCAATTTAAATATTTGAATGCAAGTTTATATCGAAACATGGTTTATATCAGTCTTTGATGCATAAAATGCGACCTCCCCCTCTCCCGGACTCTATCTCTCTCTCTTTCTCTCTCTCTCTCTCTCTCTCTCTCTCTCTCTCTCTCTCGCTGACAATCTTCAATTCTGTCGCACGCATCCAACACACAAACCTTGTTGGTCCCTACTACCTCTTGAGCACTGCGTTGGTTTTCCCTTGAAGAGGAAAGGGTGATGCAGCAAGGTAGCCTAAGTATTTCCCTCAGTTTTTGAGAACCAAGGTATCAATACAGTAGGAGGCTACGCGTGAGTCCCTCGCAACCAACGCGATAAGGGGTTGTCAATCCCTTCACGGTCACTTACGAGAGTGAGATCTGATAGATATGATAGGATAATATTTTTGGTATTTTTGTGATAAAGATGCAAAGTAAAATAAAAGCAAAGTAAAAAGCAAAGGAAATAACTAAGTGTTGGAAGATTAATATGATGAAGATAGACCCGGGGGCCATAGGTTTCACTAGTGGCTTCTCTCAAGAGCATAAGTATTTTACGGTGGGTGAACAAATTACTGTTGAGCAATTGACAGAATTGAGCATAGTTATGAGAATATCTAGGTATGATCATGTATATAGGCATCACGTCCGAGACAAGTAGACCGACTCCTGCCTGCATCTACTACTATTACTCCACACATCGACCGCTATCCATCATGCATCTAGAGTATTAAGTTCATAAGAACAGAGTAACGCCTTAAGCAAGATGACATGATGTAGAGGGATAAATTCATGCAATATGATAAAAACCCCAGCTTGTTATCCTCGATGGCAACAATACAATACATGCCTTGCTGCCCCTACTGTCACTGGGAAAGGACACCGCAAGATTGAACCCAAAGCTAAGCACTTCTCCCATTGCAAGAAAGATCAATCTAGTAGGCCAAACCAAACTGATAATTCGAAGAGACTCGCAAAGATAACCAATCATACATAAAAGAATGCAGAAGATTCAAATATTGTTCATAGATAAACTTGATCATAAACCCATAATTCATCGGTCTCAACAAACACACCGCAAAAGAAGATTACATCGAATAGATCTCCACGAGAGGTGGAGAACATTGTATTGAGATCCAAAAAGAGAGAACAAGCCATCTAGCTAATAACTATGGACCCGAAGGTCTGAGGTAAACTACTCACACTTCATCGGAGGGGCTATGGTGTTGATGTAGAAGCCCTCCGTGATCGATGCCCCCTCCGGCGGAGCTCCGGAACAGTGTAACATCCCAAATTTCCAATTTGGAATGTTATACATAGATCATCATTGCATATCATGTTTTGTTGCATTTTGACAAATCCTCGTTAAATCCTAAGCAACTCAAGGACCCTCGGAGAGAGTTGGGGATTTTCTCGAATTTTCCAATTTGATTTTTCAAACGAGGATTGTGGTTTTAATTATTTTTCTCTCCGGAAAATATTTCAATTTTAAAAATAAACGAGAGGAGAAAATATGACTTCTCCAAAACATTTGAAATACTGGAGGAAAAATGTGAAAATCATTTATTGGCATTTATTTGGATTTTATTTGCAATTTTTATTGCATTAAAAATATTGCATGTTTTCAAAATATTTATTTTTGATTATAAAAATGTTCACCCTATTCTAGATTTTCTAACTAGACGGGGAAAATTTATTTCATATTTTTCTGATTTTTATTTATTTTTCTACGTATTATTTTCCGCGGAACTTATTTAACAAAAAAAAACGCCCGCGCTCTCCTCTTCCCGCATGACGCCGAGCCGCCGCCGGAGTCCGCCGCCCGCACGCCGCCCCGGCCGACCCCTTCCCCAAGCCGCCGCCGCCCCCCCTCCTTAAATACCCCCCCTCGTCTCTCTCCTCACCTCGAGCCGCCGCCGCCGCCCTCATCTCGCCGAGCGCCGCCGCCCGCACTTGCCCGTCGCCGCCGCCGAGAAGCCGCCGCCGCCGCCCCTCGCCGCCCCCCGAGCCCCGAGCCGCCGAGCCCCGCCTCGCCGGAGCCCCTCGCCGGAGCCCGCCGTCGAGGTACTGCCGCCGCCCGTTCCCGTCGTTGACCGGTTTTCTGTAAAAAAAACCTTCGTTTAAAAAAAAACCTAGATCGGTTTTTTTTCCGGTTTTTATTATTTTGCGAGCGTTCACCGAACCGTTCGTTTTAACGAACGCGTTCGTCGGTTTTTCTCTGTTAACAAACGTCCGTTCTTTAACCGTTCGTCCGTTTTTCTTTTTCGTCGGATTTTCTCGTTATTTTCTCAGATTCGATTTCTGATCGAATTTTCGAATCTGTTTAACTTCTCGCTCGTTTATCGGAATCAGGCGATTCAAGCACCTAGAGTTTCGTCTCGAAGTTCTCTTTCCGTTTAACCTACTCAAACAAGTTTTTGCTACAGTAAAATTTGACCTAGATCCAGATTAGCAAACGAAGTTTCTTTCTTTCGCCGTTTGACTTTCGTTGCTTCTTTCGAGTTGATTCTTTTTGCAAACCGGAGTTCTTAAGTTGAACTTTCTGGTTGGATCTTTCATTCGAGTTTTACCCGTGCATTAGATGAGTACTGATTGTATGCTTGTTTGTTTGCGATAGAGTACCCAGAGTGTGCCGCTTGTTACTTCGAATCGCTAGGTTTTGCGGATCATCAGCAAGGCAAGTAACACTTTGATCATGCCCCGTTCATACCCAGTTTTATTTGCATTAGATCTATTTCCTCAAACACTTGCATGATTAGGATCTAATTAAATTATGGGAACTGGGAAGTAGTTGAGGTAGTACCTATTACCTGTTTCTATTCAAACCCTTGGGAGTTACTTCTACGTTGCTATTATTATTGCCATGCTATGCTCGTAGACGTGGATTGGGTTTGAGTGATATTCATGACAGATGTGAGATTGTTAATAATGGTTCAACTTAAGGTGGCAACTAAAACTCACATCTGGGTGGATTGAGGCACCTGGAGAACCCAGTGTTGCCTGTATGTATAAGGTCCGCCACCCAGGCTCAAAGGGATCATGAGATTATTCATGCTAGAAACTTCCGTGCGCAGCCACAAGCTATTATGGGCTCTAGCATAGCTGAGTAGGTTACAGGATCTCTTGAAGAGGTGGACTAGCAGATGTAGGGGAAAGTAGGTGTACCGGTCCATCCAGAGTAAAGAGTGATTGTTTCTGAAAGACTGTGTCTCGGTCATCCGTTTCTCAAACATCATGCAGTGCGAGAATCAAGCGGAGGCGATCGAGTCTTGTGGGGAAAAGTGCACAAACCTCTGCAGAGTGTACAAACTGATCATGATTAGCCGTGTCCCCGGTTATGGACAACTTGAGTATCTAGTACCTGGATCATCATTTGAATCTCATCACCGTGATACTTATAATTAATTTTGTTGGGTTAATGATGACACTTAATTGGGATTGAGTTGGAGGTACCTTCTCAATGTTTCAACCACCATGATAGTTAAATAAAATTTATTCCTTTTGAACTAGGATAAAATTGGCTTTTCGCAAAACTGTAACCATAGAGCTTTCCACCAGCCATATATGCATATAGTATAGCATTATTATTGTTCATTGCTCTCTATGTGTTACTTTGCCATCATATTCTATGTGCTGACCCGTTTTCGGGCTGCAACGTTTCATGTTGCAGACTTTTCAGACGACGAGTAAGGTGCCTTAGGTCGTGGTCTTATACTCAGTGATGCCGCTGGAGTTGATGGACTCACTTATCTTCCAAGTCTTCCACTGTTATCGTTATTAGATGGCCTTAAGCCATGTTTATCATACTTAATCTCTTCGGAGATATTCGATGTAATAAGTGTGTGATTGCTACTCTGTTATAAATCCTCCGTTTGTACTGTGCGTGTCAGCATTACTGATCCAGGGATGACACTGGTGCACAGCAGCACAGGCCATTTGAGGTCTGGTCGCTACAAAGTTGGTATCAGAGCACACGCTGACTATAGGACACGACCACTAAGCTTAAGCCCTAGAAAGCTTCTCTCTTCTCATTTCTGACCCCTCTCCACTTTCTACTCTTTTAGGAATGGCGAATGCCAGGAGCAAGTTCATGCAACCAGATGAAGACACGGCGTTTGGACGACACTTGAAGGAAGTCACCAAGTACTTGAACATAGGAATACCAAGCGTCACCGGAACCTACAACGCCACATTACCTGAAGAGGAGAGCTGGAAGATTCAAGTTGTCATTCCAGGAAGGACGTTTGTGCCAATTACGGAACCCATGAGATTGGTTTTTGAAGCACCAACTTGGAGTTTAGGGAAGAGCATGGCCGCACATATCGCCATGGGACGCATTGGAGAAGTCTATCACCAGGAGCTTAAGGATACAATCTACCAAATTTGTGGACGTCGAGACGCGCAATGGGAGATGATCAAGACCAAGAAGGATGTATCAATTGCAGCTTTCATCCAGGAGCAGAACCAACATATTCGTCGCCAGGAGAACCAGATGTGCACGGACAAGGAAGAACTGAAGAAGGCATTAACGAAGATCAAGGAGCCCCAAGAAGAACTCAAGGCTACACGCGAAGATTATTTGGAGGAAATCGACGCACTAGTAGGGAAGATTGATGACCTGGAGAAGAAGATTGGAGCATTCGTGGGAAATCCAGTGCCAAAAGCAGAAGTCGACGAATGCACTTGTCCGGATAACTACATCATCATCGACGACACCGACTTGGAACCAAGTGAAGACGACTGGATTGATGAAGCTGGAGCAGACATCATGGAGTCTTCAACGGATCAGAATTTCTAGTAGACCACCATATCAGTAGTAGTTTTCCCCCATTTAATAGTATAGTTCAAGCACTTTGTAACGCTAGCTAGATCGATTGTTTTGCCTTGTTTGGATTGATTGAGTGATATTGATTGAATTTGTCTCATGAGCATATGGGTAGTGTTTTCTCCCTAGACCTCATTCTACTCTTAACTCTCGTCTTTTCTAAACCTATCAGATGCCTCCGAGACGCGACACCGGATTTGTTTTCCCGCCAGAGATCACCCAGTTGATTCAGCAGCAGAATGCCCTGATGCAAGTGTTAGTTCAGAACCAAGGCAACAACAACAACAACAACAACAACCCACCGCCACCACCACCTGTTGACCACTTAGCCCGTTTCTTAAGGCTAAACCCGCCGGTGTTTTCCAGTAGCACCGAGCCGATTGTTGCAGATGATTGGCTCCGCAAAGTTGGAAGGGAGTTGACCACTGCAGGATGCACAGATGCGGAAAGAGTGCGTTTTGCCGCACATCAGCTTGATGGACCCGCAGCATCATGGTGGGAGAATTACACAGCCACGCACCCTATTGACACTGTCACATGGGACCAGTTTCAGCAAGCTTTCCGTACAGCTCATGTTTCAGCAGGAGCTATGGCTATGAAGAAGCGTGAGTTTCGCAACCTACGCCAAGGAGGACGCACCGTAGGCCAGTATGTGGAGGATTTCAGTAAGTTAGCACATTATGCACCAGATGACGTTGCTATAGATGCAGCCAAGCAGGAGAAGTTTCTGGAAGGATTGAATGATGAGCTGAGTATGCAGTTGATGGTAGCAACTTTCAACAACTACCAGGAGCTGGTAGATAGAGCTCTCATGATTGAAGGGAAGCAACAGCAGATTGAAAACCGTAAGAGGAAGTATGGACAAGGGAAGTTCAATTCTGGAGCCCAGCAGAAGCCACGATTTACCCCGAAGCTGGGAGGACAGTTTCAGCATACCCATGGAGGAGGTAGCTCGCACAACCATAATGGCTCCAAGAATGGTAATGGGAATGGAGGAGGAAACGGACAGAACCGCACCAACCCATCTACCCCAACCAAGAGAGATCTAAGTCACATTACTTGTTTCAAGTGCCAGAAGACGGGACATTATGCTACTGATTGTCCCGAAGCCCAAAATGGAAATGGCAATGGAAGCTCTGGGAAGAAGCCGAACCCGTTCAACAAAGGACATGTGAACCACGTGAGCGTGGAGGAGGTTGAAGCCCAGCCTGATGCAGTAATAGGTAAGTTTTTGGTTAAGTCATTTACTGCAACCGTTCTTTTCGATACTGGTGCATCGCATTCATACATATCAAGGGGATTCGTGAATAAGTTTAAGATGTCCACCAAAGTTCTCAGAGACCCTATGTTAGTAACCTCGCTAGGAGCAGAGTATATGGCCACCCAAGGATGTTTTCAGATACCGTTGGCCATTGGTAGGCATGTTTTCCCCTCAGACCTCATTGTTTTGGAATCGTAAGGTTTGGATGTGATTTTAGGAATGGATTGGCTATCGTTGTATGGAGGAAACATCGATTGTGCCAGCAAGACGATTTTGCTTACCACCCCGGAAGGAAAAAGGATCAAGTATGTATCCCGGCATATGCCGAAAAGGACTCAAGTGAATTCCTTATCAGGAGTTGTACAGGAGGAAGTACCAGTGGTGAAGGATTATCCGGATGTATTTCCAGAAGAGTTGCCAGGCATGCCACCAGATAGAGACATTGAGTTTTTGATTGAACTTTTGCCAGGCACAGGGCCAATATCTAAGAGACCGTACAGGATGCCCGCAAAGGATTTGGAGGAAATTAAGAAGCAGATCAAGGAGTTACTGGATAAAGGCTATATTCGCCCAAGTTCGTCACCTTGGGGATCACCAGTACTTCTAGTGGAGAAGAAAGATGGATCACTAAGGATGGTTGTTGATTACCGAGGATTGAATGAAGTGACCATCAAAAACAAGTACCCACTGCCGATGATCAATGATTTGTTTGACCACCTACAAGGAGCTAAAGTATTTTCCAAGATCGATCTACGATCAGGATACCATCAGTTAAAGATTCGAGAGCAGGATATACCTAAGACGGCATTTACCACCAGATATGGATTGTATGAGTATACCGTTATGTCATTTGGACAGACTAACGCACCGGCCTATTTCATGAACCTGATGAACAAAGTGTTTATGGAGTTTTTGGATAAGTTCGTCGTGGTGTTCATTGATGATATTTTAATCTTTTCCAAGGATGAAGAAGAGCATGAGGAGCATTTACGATTGGTACTTGAGAAGCTCAAAGAACATCAGTTATATGCCAAGTTCAGCAAATGTGAGTTTTGGTTGAAGGAAGTTGGATTCCTTGGACGTGTTATTTCTGGAGAAGGAATAGCAGTAGACCCTGCCAAGGTTGACACAGTGACAAGTTGGGAATCACCCGCGACAGTTGGAGAAATCCGGAGTTTTCTTGGACTTGCAGGATACTACCGGAGATTTATCGAGAATTTCTCAAAGATTGCTAAGCCCATGACTGAGCTATTGAAGAAGGACACCAAATTCAATTGGACTGAGGAATGTGAAGCTAGTTTCCAAGAGTTGAAGAAACGATTGGTTACATCACCAGTGTTGATTCTGCCAGATCAACGCAAGGACTATGAAGTGTATTGCGACGCTTCTCGTCGAGGACTTGGAGCAGTGCTTATGCAGGAAGGAAGAGTTGTGTCATATGCTTCAAGACAACTTAAACCCCATGAGAAGAATTATGCTACGCATGATTTGGAATTAGCAGCCGTGGTGCATGCATTGAAAACATGGAGACATTTTCTCATCGGAAACCATTGTGAGGTGTACACGGATCACAAGAGTTTGAAGTACATTTTCACGCAGAAGGAGTTAAACCTCAGACAGAGGAGATGGTTGGAGCTCATTAAAGATTATGATATGAGATTGCATTATCACCCTGGAAAGGCTAACGTAGTAGCAGACGCGTTGAGCCGCAAGAGTCATGTCAACACCCTCATGACAGGAGAATTACCTCAGGAGTTAGCCGAGGACCTTCGCGAGCTATGTTTGGAGATAGTCCCTAGAGGCTATTTAGCGACGTTGGAGATTCAGTCTACCTTGATGGAAAGGATCAGAGAAGCTCACAAGTCAGACAGGAAGATTGAAGAGATAAAGGAGAAGATGAGCAAAGGAAAAGCCAAGGGATTTCGTGAGGATGAGCACGATACCTTATGGTTCGAGGACCGCGTATATGTACCAAATGATCCGGAGATCAGGAAGTTGATTTTGCAAGAAGCCCATGATTTACCATACTCGATTCACCTAGGGAATACCAAGATGTATTTGGATTTGAAGAATACTTTCTGGTGGACCGGAATGAAGAAGGATATTGCGGAGTATGTAGCAGTTTGTGATGTATGTCAGAGAGTGAAGGCAGAGCATCAGAAGCCAGCAGGATTGCTGCAACCATTGCCGATACCCGAATGGAAGTGGGATAAAATAGGCATGGATTTTATCACAGGATTACCCAGGACTCGTTCAGGCTATGACTCGATATGGGTTGTAGTCGACCGTTTGACGAAAGTGGCTCATTTCATTCCAGTGAAGACCACTTACACCAGTGCTAAGTTGGCAAAGATATACATGACCAGGATCGTATGTTTGCATGGAGTTCCGAGGACCATTGTATCAGACAGAGGAACCCAATTTACCTCGAAGTTTTGGAAGCAGTTACATGAAACTTTGGGAACCAGGCTGGAATTCAGTACAACATTTCACCCACAGACAGATGGACAGACCGAGAGAGTCAACCAGATTTTGGAGGACATGTTGAGAGCATGTGCACTAGATTATGGATCTAGTTGGGACGACAATTTGCCATATGCGGAGTTTTCTTATAACAACAGTTATCAAACCAGTTTGAAGATGGCCCCTTTCGAAGCTTTGTACGGAAGGAGGTGTAGAACACCGTTGTTATGGGACGAAGTTGGAGACCGTCAGTTGTTTGGACCAGATTTGATTAAGGAGTCTGAACAGAAAGTGAGATTGATTCGCGATAGGCTCAAGGTAGCCCAGTCTAGGCAGAAGAGTTATGTTGATTCTAAACGAAAGGAGACAGTTCACGAAGTCGGAGACAGAGTGTATCTTCGAGTATCACCACTTCGAGGAGTGAAGCGCTTTGGAGTTAAAGGAAAGTTAGCGCCCCGTTTCATCGGACCATACAGAGTTTTGGAACGTATGGGAGAAGTTGCTTACAAATTGGAATTGCCCGAAGGATTGTCTGGAGTACATGATGTATTTCATGTTTCGCAGTTGAAGAAGTGCCACGCAGAAATGGCTGAATACCACTGAGAGACACTGTGCCACTGGAAGCGATTCAGTTGGAAAGTGATTTGACCTATGAGGAGAAACCAGTGAAGATTCTTGAGTATGCCAGTCGAGTTACCCGCAGCAAAGTTATCAAGTTTTGCAAAGTTCAGTGGAGTCACCACATAGAGGATGAAGCCACCTGAGAGCGAGAGGAAGGTCTACGGAAAAACCACTCCCACCTGTTTTCTAGCCAACCCGAATCTCGAGGGCGAGATTCATCTTAAGGGGGGTAGGTTTGTAACATCCCAAATTTCCAATTTGGAATGTTATACATAGATCATCATTGCATATCATGTTTTGTTGCATTTTGACAAATCCTCGTTAAATCCTAAGCAACTCAAGGACCCTCGGAGAGAGTTGGGGATTTTCTCGAATTTTCCAATTTGATTTTTCAAACGAGGATTGTGGTTTTAATTAGTTTTCTCTCCGGAAAAATATTTCAATTTTAAAAATAAACGAGAGGAGAAAATATGACTTCTCCAAAACATTTGAAATACTGGAGGAAAAATGTTAAAATCATTTATTGGCATTTATTTGGATTTTATTTGCAATTTTTATTGCATTAAAAATATTGCATGTTTTCAAAATATTTATTTTTGATTATAAAAATGTTCACCCTATTCTAGATTTTCTAACTAGACGGGGAAAATTTATTTCATATTTTTCTGATTTTTATTTATTTTTCTACGTATTATTTTCCGCGGAACTTATTAAAAAAAAACGCCCGCGCTCTCCTCTTCCCGCACGACGCCGAGCCGCCGCCCGCACGCCGCCCTGGCCGACCCCTTCCCCAAGCCACTGCCGCCCCCCTCCTTAAATACCCCCCCTCGTCTCTCTCCTCACCTCGAGCCGCCGCCGCCGCCCTCATCTCGCCGAGCGCCGCCGCCCGCACTTGCCCGTCGCCGCCGCCGGGAAGCCGCCGCCGCCGCCCCTCGCCGCCCCCCTGAGCCCCGAGCCCCGAGCCCCGAGCCGCCGAGCCCCGCCTCGCCGGAGCCCCTCGCCGGAGCCCGCCGTCGAGGTATTGCCGCCGCCCGTTCCCGTCGTTGACCGGTTTTCTGTAAAAAAAACCTTCGTTTAAAAAAACCCTAGATCGGTTTTTTTTTTGGTTTTATTATTTTGCGAGCGTTCACCGAACCGTTCGTCGGTTTTTCTCTGTTAACGAACGTCCGTTCTTTAACCGTTCGTCCATTTTTCTTTTTCGTCTGATTTTCTCGTTATTTTCTCAGATTCGATTTCTGATCGAATTTTCGAATCTGTTTAACTTCTCGCTCGTTTATCGGAACCAGGCGATTCAAGCGCCTAGAGTTTTGTCTCGAAGTTCTCTTTCCGTTTAACCTACTCAAACAAGTTTTTGCTACAGTAAAATTTGACCTAGATCCAGATTAGCAAACGAAGTTTCTTTCTTTCGCCGTTTGACTTTCGTTGCTTCTTTCGAGTTGATTCTTTTTGCAAACCGGAGTTCTTAAGTTGAACTTTCTGGTTGGATCTTTCATTTGAGTTTTACCCGTGCATTAGATGAGTACTGATTGTATGCTTGTTTGTTTGCGATAGAGTACCCGGAGTGTGCCGCTTGTTACTTCGAATCGCTAGGTTTTGCAGATCATCAGCAAGGCAAGTAACACTTTGATCATGCCCCGTTCATACCCAGTTTTATTTGCATTAGATCTATTTCCTCAAACACTTGCATGATTAGGATCTAATTAAATTGTGGGAACTGGGAAGTAGTTGAGGTAGTACCTATTACCTGTTTCTATTCAAACCCTTGGGAGTTACTTCTACGTTGCTATTATTATTGCCATGCTATGCTCGTAGACGTGGATTGGGTTTGAGTGATATTCATGACAGATGTGAGATTGTTAATAATGGTTCAACTTAAGGTGGCAACTAAAACTCACATCTGGGTGGATTGAGGCACCTGGAGAACCCAGTGTTGCCTGTATGTATAAGGTCCGCCACCCAGGCTCAAAGGGATCATGAGATTATTCATGCTAGAAACTTCCGTGCGCAGCCACAAGCTATTATGGGCTCTAGCATAGCTGAGTAGGTTACAGGATCTCTTGAAGAGGTGGACTAGCAGATGTAGGGGAAAGTAGGTGTACCGGTCCATCCAGAGTAAAGAGTGATTGTTTCTGAAAGACTGTGTCTCGGTCATCCGTTTCTCAAACATCATGCAGTGCGAGAATCAAGCGGAGGCGATCGAGTCTTGTGGGGAAAAGTGCACAAACCTCTGCAGAGTGTACAAACTGATCATGATTAGCCGTGTCCCCGGTTATGGACAACTTGAGTATCTAGTACCTGGATCATCATTTGAATCTCATCACCGTGATACTTATAATTAATTTTGTTGGGTTAATGATGACACTTAATTGGGATTGAGTTGGAGGTACCTTCTCAATGTTTCAACCACCATGATAGTTAAATAAAATTTATTCCTTTTGAACTAGGATAAAATTGGCTTTTCGCAAAACTGTAACCATAGAGCTTTCCACCAGCCATATATGCATATAGTATAGCATTATTATTGTTCATTGCTCTCTATGTGTTACTTTGCCATCATATTCTATGTGCTGACCCGTTTTCGGGCTGCAACGTTTCATGTTGCAGACTTTTCAGACGACGAGTAAGGTGCCTTAGGTCGTGGTCTTATACTCAGTGATGCCGCTGGAGTTGATGGACTCACTTATCTTCCAAGTCTTCCACTGTTATCGTTATTAGATGGCCTTAAGCCATGTTTATCATACTTAATCTCTTCGGAGATATTCGATGTAATAAGTGTGTGATTGCTACTCTGTTATAAATCCTCCGTTTGTACTGTGCGTGTCAGCATTACTGATCCAGGGATGACACTGGTGCACAGCAGCACAGGCCATTTGAGGTCTGGTCGCTACAAAGTTGGTATCAGAGCACACGCTGACTATAGGACACGACCACTAAGCTTAAGCCCTAGAAAGCTTCTCTCTTCTCATTTCTGACCCCTCTCCACTTTCTACTCTTTTAGGAATGGCGAATGCCAGGAGCAAGTTCATGCAACCAGATGAAGACACGGCGTTTGGACGACACTTGAAGGAAGTCACGGTGTGGTTGTGGAGAAGACAAAAAAGGAGAAGATAGTCTCACATCAACTAGGCGTATCAACGGGCTATGGAGATGCCCATCAATAGATATCAATGTGAGTGAGTAGGGATTGCCATGCAACGGATGCACTAGAGCTATAAGTATATGAAAGCTCAACAAAAGAAACTAAGTGGGTGTGCATCCAACTCGCTTGCTCACGAAGACCTAGGGCATTTTGAGGAAGCCCATCATTGGAATATACAAGCCAAGTTCTATAATGAAAAATTCCCACTAGTATATGAAAGTGACAAAATGAGAGACTCTCTATCATGAAGATCATGGTGCTACTTTGAAGCACAAGTGTGGTAAAAGGATAGTAACATTGTCCCTTCTCTCTTTTTCTCTCTTTTTTTATTTGGGCCTTTTCCCCTTTTTTTATGGCCTCCTTTTTTTATATTTTTCCTCCGGAGTCTCATCCCGACTTGTGGGGGAATCATAGTCTCCGTCATCCTTTTCCTCACTTGGGACAATGCTCTAAAAATGAAGATCATCACACTTTTATTTTCTTACAACTCAACAATTACATCTCGATACTTAGAACAAAATATGACTCTATATGAATGCCTCCGACGGTGTACCGGGATATGCAATGAATCAAGAGTGACATGTATGAAAGAATTATGAACGGTGGCTTTGCCACAAATACGATGTCAACTACATGATCATGCAAAGCAATATGACAATGATGGAGCGTGTCATAATAAATGGAACGGTGGAAAGTTGCATGGCAATATATCTTGGAATGGCTATGGAAATTCCATGATAGGTAGGTATGGTGGCTGTTTTGAGGAAGGTTTATGGTGGGTGTATGATACCGGCGAAAAGTGCGCGGTATTAGAGAGGCTAGCAATGGTGGGAGGAAGAAAAGTGCGTATAATCCATGGACTCAACATTAGTCATAAAGAACTCATATACTTATTGCAAAAATCTACAAGTTATCAAAGCAAAGTATTACGCGCATGCTCCTAGGGGGATAGATTGGTAGCAAAAGACCATCGCTCGTCCCCGACCGCCACTCATAAGGAAGACAATCAATAAATAAATTATGCTCTGACTTCATCACATAACGGTTCACCATACGTGCATGCTACGGGAATCACAAACTTCAACACAAGTATTTCTCAAATTCACAACTACTCAACTAGCATGACTCTAATATCACCATCTTTATATCTCAAAACAATTATCAAGCATCAAACTTTTCTTAGTATTCAACACACTCATAAGAAAGTTTTTACTAATCTTGAAAACCAAGCATATTAGGATTATTTAAGCAAATTACCATGCTATATAAGACTCTCAAAATAATCTAAGTGAAGCATGAGAGATCAATAGTTTCTATAAAACAAATCCACCACCGTGCTCTAAAAGATATAAGTGAAGTACTAGAGCAAAACTATATAACTCAAAAGATATAAGCGAAGCACATAGAGTATTCTAACAAATTACAAATCATGTATGGCTCTCTAAAAAGGTGTGTACAGCAAGGATGATTGTGGTAAACTAAAAAGCAAAGATTCATATCATACAAGACGCTCCAAGCAAAATACATATCATGTGGTGAATAAAAATATAGCTCCAAGTAAAGTTACCGATGGAAGTAGACGAAAGAGGGGATGCCTTCCGGGGCATCCCCAACATTTGGCTTTATGGTGTCCTTAGATTATCTTGGGGGTGCCATGGCATCCCCAATCTTAGGCTCTTTCCACTCCTTGTTCCATAATCCATCAAATCTTTCAACCAAAACTTGAAAACTTCACAACACAAAACTCAACAGAAAATCTCGTGAGCTCCGTTAGCGAAAGAAAACAAAAGACCACTTCAAGGTACTGTAATGAACTCATTCTTTATTTATATTGGTGTTAAACCTACTATATTCAACTTATCTATGGTTTATAAACTATTTTAATAGCCATAGATTCATCAAAATAAGCAAACAACACACGAAAAACAGAATCTGTCAAAAACAGAACAGTCTGTAGTAATCTGTAACTAACGCAAACTTCTGGAACTCCAAAAAATCAGCCAAAATAGGAAGACCTATACAATTTGTTTATTGATCAGAAGCAATTGGAATCAGTATTTTATCACGTTCTGGTGATTTTTAACAATTATTTTCGTGAACAGAAAGTTTCTGGAAATTACAGCAAGATCAAATAACTATCATCCAAGAAGATCCTATAGGTTTAACTTGGCACAAATACTAATTAAAACATAAAAACACATCTAACCAGAGGCTAGAACAAATATTTATTCCTAAATAGAAGCAAAAAGCAAAAAACTAAAAATAAAATAGGGTTGCCTCCCAACAAGCGCTATCGTTTAACGCCCCTAGCTAGGCATAAAAGCAAGGATTGATCTAGGTATTGCCATCTTTGGTAGGCAATCCATAAGTGGCTCTCATGATAGATTAATATGGTAATTTTATTTTATTCCTAGGGAAGTGTTCCATGCCTTTCTTTAATGGAAATTGGAATCTAATATTCCTTTCCTTCATATCAATAATTGCACCAATCGTTCTAAGGAAAGGTCTACCAAGAATAATAGGACATGAAGGATTGCAATCTATGTCAAGAACGATAAAATCTACGGGCACATAGTTCCTATTTGCAACAATAAGAACATCATTAATTCTTCCCATAGGTTTCTTAATCGTGGAATCCGCAAGGTGCAAGTTTAGAGAGCAATCATCAAAATCACGGAAATCTAGCAAATCGCACAAAGTTTTGGGAATAGTGGAAACACTAGCACCCAAATCACATAAAGCATAGAACTCATGATCCTTAATCTTAATTTTAATACTAGGTTCCCACTCATCATAAATTTTTCTAGGGATAGAAACTTCCAACTCAAGCTTTTCTTCATAAGATTGCATCAAGGCATCAACGATATGTTTGGTAAAAGCTTTATTTTGACTATAAGCATGAGGAGAATTTAGCACGGATTGCAACAAGGAAATACAATCTATCAAAGAGCAATTATCATAATTAAATTCCTTGAAATCCAAAATAGTGGGTTTATTAATATCTAACATTTTGATCTCTTCAATCCCACTTTTATCAAATTTAGCATCAAGGTCTAAAAACTCCGAATTTTTGGAACGCTTTCTAGGTAAAGGTGGATCATATTCAGTCCCATAATTATCAAAATTCATATTGCAAAACAAGGATTTAATAGGGGACACATCAATAACTTTTAGATCTTCATCTTTATTTTCATAAAAATTAGAAGAACACGCTTTCATAAAGCAATCTTTCTTAGCACGCATCCTAGCGGTTCTTTCTTTGCACTCATTGATATCATGCTTAGGAGGAATAAATCTAAGTTTTAAAGAATCAACATCAAGAGAAATTTTATCAACGTTCCTAGCCAATTCATCAACTTTAAGCAATTTCTCTTCAAGCAAAGCATTGAAATTCTTTTGTGAATTCATAAACTCTTCAACACTAGTCTCAAATTCAGAGGGCATCTTATTAAAATTTCCATAAGAGTTGTTGTAGGAATTTCCATAATTATTTGAGGAATTGCTAGGATAAGGCCTAGGATTAAAGTTTCCTCTATACGCGTTGTTACCAAAATTATTCCTACCAACAAAATTCACATCCATAGATTCATTATTATCCTCAATCAAACTAGACAAAGGCATATCATTAGGATCAGAAGAAACACTCTTAGTAGCAAATAATTTCATAAGTTCATCCATCTTTCCACTCAAAACATTAATTTCTTCTATCGCATGCACTTTTTTATTAGTAGATCTTTCAATGTGCCATTGAGAATAATTAACCATAATATTATCTAGGAGTTTAGTAGCTTCTCCTAAAGTGATTTCCATAAAAGTGCCTCCCGCGGCCGAATCTAAAAGATTTTTAGAAGCAAAATTCAATCCGGCATAAAAGTTTTGTATAATCATCCACAAATTCAAACCATGAGTAGGGCAATTACGTATCATTAATTTCATCCTCTCCCAAGGTTGTGCAACATGTTCATGATCAAGTTGCTTAAAATTCATAATATCGTTTCTAAGAGAGATGATCTTAGCGGGAGGAAAATACTTAGAGATAAAAGCATCTTTGCACTTATTCCATGAATCAATACTATTTTTAGGCAAAGACGAAAACCAAGCTTTAGCACGATCTCTAAGAGAAAAAGGAAATAGCTTCAATTTAACAATATCATTGTCCACATCTTTCTTCTTTTGCATATCACACAAATCAAGGAAGCTATTTAGATGAGTAGCGGCATCCTCACTAGGAAGGCCGGCGAATTGATCTTTCATGACAAGATTCAACAAAGCAGCATTGATTTCACAAGATTCAGTATTGGTAAGAGGAGCAATCGGAGTGCTAAGGAAATCATTATTGTTGGTATTGGTAAAGTCACATAATTTGGTATTATCTTGAGCCATCGTGACAAACAAGCAATCCAACACACGAGCAAACAAAAAGCAAGTGAAAAAGAGGCAAACAAAAAAGAGAGGGTGAATAAAACGGCAAGGGTGAAGTGGGGGAGAGGAAAACGAGAGGCAAATGGCAAATAATGTAATGCGGGAGATAAGGGATTGTGATGGGTACTTGGTAGGTTGACTTTTGCGTATACCTCCCCGGCAACGGCGCCAAAAATCCTTCTTGCTACCTCTTGAGCACTGCGTTGGTTTTCCCTTGAAGAGGAAAGGGTGATGCAGCAAAGTAGCGTAAGTATTTCCCTCAGTTTTTGAGAACCAAGGTATCAATCCAGTAGGAGGCTACGCGCGAGTCCCTCGCACCTACACAAAACAAATAAATCCTCGTAACCAACGTGATAAGGGGTTGTCAATCCCTTCACGGTCATTTACGAGAGTGAGATCTGATAGATATGATAGGATAATATTTTTGGTATTTTTGTGATAAAGATGCAAAGTAAAATAAAAGCAAAGTAAAAAGCAAAGGAAGTAACTAAGTGTTGGAAGATTAATATGATGAAGATAGACCCGGGGGCCATAGGTTTCACTAGTGGCTTCTCTCAAGAGCATAAGTATTTTACGGTGGGTGAACAAATTACTGTTGAGCAATTGACAGAATTGAGCATAGTTATGAGAATATCTAGGTATGATCATGTATATAGGCATCACGTCCGAGACAAGTAGACCGACTCCTGCCTGCATCTACTACTATTACTCCACACATCGACCGCTATCCAGCATGCATCTAGAGTATTAAGTTCATAAGAACAGAGTAACGCCTTAAGCAAGATGACATGATGTAGAAGGATAAATTCATGCAATATGATAAAAAACCCATCTTGTTATCCTCGATGGCAACAATACAATACGTTCTTTGCTGCCCCTACTGTCACTGGGAAAGGACACCGCAAGATTGAACCCAAAGCTAAGCACTTCTCCCATTGCAAGAAAGATCAATCTAGTAGGCCAAACCAAACTGATAATTCGAAGAAACTTGCAAATATAACCAATCATACATAAAAGAATTCAGAAGATTCAAATATTGTTCATAGATAAACTTGATCATAAACCCACAATTCATCGGTCTCAACAAACACATCGCAAAAGAAGGTTACATCGAATAGATCTCCACGAGAGAGGGGAGAACATTGTATTGAGATCCAAAAAGAGAGAAGAAGCCATCTAGCTAATAACTATGGACCCGAAGGTCTGAGGTAAACTACTCACACTTCATCGGAGGGGCTATGGTGTTGATGTAGAAGCCCTCTGTGATCGATGCCCCCTCCGGCGGAGCTCCGGAACAGGCCCCAAGATGGGATCTCGTGGGTACAGAAGGTTGCGGCGGTGGAATTAGGTTTTTGGCTCCGTATCTGATCGTTTGGGGGTACGTAGGTATATATAGGAGGAAGGAGTTCGTCGGTGGAGCAACAGGGGGCCCACGAGGGTGGAGGGCGCGCCTGGGGGGGGGGGGTAGGCGCGCCCCCTACCTCGTGGCCTCCTCCTTTACTTCTTGACGTAGGGTCCAAGTCTCCTGGATCATATTCGTTCTGAAAATCACGTTCCCGAAGGTTTCATTCCGTTTGGACTCCGTTTGATATTATTTTTCTGCAAAACTCTGAAATAGGCAAAAAACAGCAATTCTGGGCTGGGCCTCCGGTTAATAGGTTAGTCCCAAAAATAATATAAAAGTGAATAATAAAGCCCAATAATGTCCAAAACAATAGATAATATAGCATGGAGCAATCAAAAATTATAGATACGTTGGAGACGTATCATTCCCTCTCCGTCTCTCTCTCTCTCTCTCTCTCTCTCTCTCTCTCTCTCTCTTTGTGTGTGTGGGGGTCTTTCTAGTTCGCATGCATATATACTCCATCTATAGGTCTCTCTAGCACACTATGTATGATTCTCTAGTCCAAGCTAAATATCTTGGGTGCACTCATTGTATGCACACAAATTCCTTGGCTCATTGCCCGTAACTCTCTCATGCACCACTCTGTCGTCTCGGAGCTCTTCCCTCTCTCTCTCTCTCTCTCTCAAACTCTCCATCTACCTGGGTCACACATAAACATGCATATCTCACTCGCACTCGATAGACCCATCTAAAACTTTATCTCTCTCCCTCGTTCTCTCTCCATCTCACATGCACACACACACAATCTCATGCCTAGCCAAGTATGATGGTCTCTCACACAAATGTAGGCACACGCAGTCCCCCCCTATATGTATATGACTAGCTAATATTAGTCTCCATCACAAATATGTTCATGGTCTATCTCGATTTCTCTTGGGGCATCTTTCTATCTCGCACGCACCTCCCTCGATCTCCCACCCATATAAGTCCCCTCACGATCTCGAGGGGATCTCTCTATCACAAACACACCCTCTCTCCCTCCCCATGCATCCATGTTCTCCATGTGTCCCTCTCGACCTTTGTTCCTTGTTGGCCAGACCTCTATTGGACATGTGCTATAGGGGTGTCTCTCTCCATTGCAAACAATCACGCACTAGCTATCTTCGTGTATCTCCTCACCTCGCTTTTCTATCTCGGAGATGCATGTGTGATATGTTTGCATAAGAAACGAAAAACACTCTCTCTAATTTATCGTTTGTTGTCCCTTTCTCTTTCACACACATACTCTTTTTGCACACTCACTCATTCTCCTTCCCACGCACTTGATCTCTCTCGACTTAGGCACTCTCTTCGGTCCATAGCATATAGATTTATTGAAAAGTTAAACATCACAAAGTTTGACCATGTACATGGAGAAAAACAATTACATCTAGAACGGCAAACATATACCATTAGATTCATCATGAGATGTAGTTTCATATGATGTATCTTTGGTATTGTAGATATAAATAACATTTGCGTAAACCTGATCAATGTTTCCAAAGTTTGACTTCTAAATTTTTTTACATGCACTACATTATCGAGCGGATGGAATATCTCTTTCCCCCTCTCAGCTATCTGATGCACCACTCAGCCTTATTGGGGCTCCTCTATCTCTCTCAAACTTTATATCTCCCTGGTTCACACATACACATGTCTCGCTCGTGCTACATATAGACCCATCCAACACTCTCCGCCCTTGTTCTCTCTCTATGTGACATGCACCCCCCTAAGTACCATAATCCCTCACTCCATCATAGGCGTACACACTACCACCCCTAAGTATAATTATCTCTCACTAGCCATCACGAACACACGTATTGTCTCCTTCCATCCATACATCTGTCTCGATATCTCTTGGGGTATCTTCTATCGCGCACACACCTTGTCACTCGATCTCCCACCCATGTAGTCCCATCATGATCTCCAGGGGATCTCTCTATCACAAACATACACTCTCTCCTCCCCATGTCTGCATTTTCTCCG
Organism: Aegilops tauschii subsp. strangulata; assembly: GCF_002575655.3. NCBI lineage: Eukaryota > Viridiplantae > Streptophyta > Magnoliopsida > Poales > Poaceae > Aegilops > Aegilops tauschii. Next base: position 315,088,164 of record NC_053037.3, on the reverse strand, counting down.
TACATCTCTCTCAACCTCTCTCCCTTGCTTGCCAGACCCCTATTGGACACGTGCTAGGGGTCTTCTCTCTCGGTTGCAAACAACCACACACTATCTCCTCACCTTGCTTCTGTTGTTGAAGATGCATGTGTGATATGTTTGCATAAGACACACATGCCTTTTCTCTACTTTTATCGTGTGTTGTCCATGTCTCTTTCACACACGCACACACACACTTTTTTCACTCACTCTTTCTATTTCCCTCACACAGACACACTCTCTCACTCACTCTCTCTCTAGTTAGGGACTCTCTCATGTCCATAAGCATATGGATGTTTTGAAAAGTCAAACTTCAGAAAAGTTTGACCAGGTATATGTGGAGAAAAATATTTACATCTGGAACGATCATTAGATTCATCAGAACATGTACTTACTTTATACTATCATTTATCTTTGGTATTGTAGATATAAGTAATTTCTTTATAAACTTGGTCAAAGTTTCAAAAGTTTGACTTAAAAAAAATGTTGGCACTACATTATCGAACAGAGGGAGTAACTCTTTCTCTCTCTCTGCTACTCCCTCCGTTCCAAAATAGATGACTCAACTTTAGTATAAAATTAGTACAAAGTTGAGTCATCTATTTTGGAACGGAGGGAGTATCTCTCACGGGCCTCCCCACTCACTCGAACTCTCTATACCGATGGATTATACGCTCACCGTGTCAGCGTATAGCTCCGTATATTATTTAGTTGACCGGTCAACCAGTCCACATGCTGCCTTGTCAGCTCATGTTCTGTATCTTCGTGTGCTGGCCCATGTGGAAGTGGGTGAAAATAAGTAAACTGGAGGCCCATCTGACACGCGGTGAAGTAAACAAAGTTGAAACCACTCGGGGTAGCACCCCACATGCTAGTAAATTGAGGGCGCATTGAGGACACACTTCTTCCGCGTGAAGGACGCACTCGTGCACAATTCACCACTGCACGGCGGCATGCACAGAAGGACGCACTCACGCACACCCAGCATGCCAGCACACAACACAGACCAGCACACGTGTACACCGGCATCGCTGCCGGTTGAGATGGACGGCGAGGCAGCCAACAAGCGGAGGCGGCTCGAGCCAAAACCGCATCCGGCGAGCCTGGACTTCATCAGCAGCCTCCCCGACGACATGCTGCTCGTCATCATCGGCCTCCTCCCCACCAAATCTGCCGTGCGGACCGCCCTGCTCTCCCGGCGGTGGCGCCCCCTCTGACGCCGCGTCCCCCTCAACCTCACCGTCGACAACTGCCTCTGTGACGGGGATTGCAAATGCATGGCCGCAATCTCCAAGATCCTTTCATCGTACCCTGGGCCAACCAGACACCTTCACATCCGCATGTTCAGTACCAACTGCAAGGTCCAAGCCAAGTTCGACGAGTGGTTCTTATCCCCCGCCCTAGATCAGCTCGAGGAGCTCAGCTTTGAAGCTGGACGATGTCGCTCTCTGCCGCCGTCCGCGCTCGGCCTCATACCAACGCTGCGCCGTGCCAGCTTCAGCTCCTGCTATCTTCCCCAGATTAATGCCGCGCCTGCCCTTCTTCTCCCTCAACTCAAGCAGCTCGACCTCTTCGACGTTGGCATCTCGAAGCAGGCTATGGAGCACCTGCTCCGCAGCTGTACTGCGCACGAGTGCCCTTGTCTTGAGCAGATCCACGGGTTCATTAGCCTCCACATCGCCTCGACGAATCTCCAATGGATTTTTGTGTCTTGCTGGCCCCGCAACAATACATCAATTGGGAAGAGATCACTCCAGTTGTTCCACATTATGGTCACTGAGAATGCGCCTTTCCTTGAGAGGTTGCTTGTATCTGATCTATAAGGTCCAACAAAAATCTGGGTCATTGACGCGCCGAAATTGACAACGTTGGTGTACTCGTCTGCCAAATTCTCCGAACTCTTTATTGGATCTGTAATCGTTCAAGTACAACACTCATCTTCTTCTCCGTCTTCTTGAAATTCACATTTTTAAATTTCTTCTTGATGTATTTACGACCGTCTTCCAGAAAATGATTCCCACAAGCTTGACCCAGTCTATGCGCACAGTGAAGATCTTGGCAATAAAATCTATCGGCCCTAATCTGGATCAAGTTGTTGGATTCCTTACATGCTTTCTGTGCACGGAGAAGCTACTCATTGAGGTGAAACTTCTTTCCTATTAGTAAACGGTAATCACAACATAGCTTAGTTTTTTTCGTAATTTTCCCAAATTACGATGACAAGTTTAGTGTTCAAAATTGCATCTACGCACTGCACGGAAAGAAATGTTTTTAGTATTTTTTCTCACATGATCACGGACTGAGCTTTAGTGACATAACAGCAGGTGCAGTTGCGTCACTTACATGTGGACCAGATGCCTCTTGGGCCCACATGCTAGTGACCCAACTGCACCTGCAGTTAAGTAACTGAAGCAGCGTCCCGTGATCACCTGCATCGTTTTTTTGTTGTACTAGTATAGTAGCCTAGGCTAGTCATAGTTGAAAGTAACTTAGACTAGTAACTCTATGGTTACCCTAAGAGCAAGTACTACCTCCATCCTGGTTTACTCTTCCTAGTCTGTAGTATCAAAATTTGACCATAGATTTAACTGACAAAATGTTAATGCATGTCACTAAACATTATATCGTTGGATTCATATTTGAACATAATTTCAAATGGTATAATTTTTGGTGACATGCATTGGCATTTTCTTAGGTAAATCTATGGTCAAAATTTTACACTAAATACGAGGTAGTACAAAAGTGGGCTATAACGGCCCTCCACTATGTAGGCCAAAACACGTGCCAAATTCATTTGTGATGCATTTGGCGTTGATGCCCCTCCATTGCTCACCCGGTGCCCCAATCTGGATCACCTACTTTGCTCCGGTGCCAAATTAACTCACGCAATGAAAAAACACTTGCGTGGGAGAGAGAGGGAGGACCGAGGCAATAAAAAAACCTTTTTTGGGAGAGTGAGAGGCTGGTGTTGTTGGTTTGATTGATATGTTTATACATGTGGGTCTGTGTGCACAGTGGTGCCAACTCTCTTACATCGCGAGAGCGGTGCCAAAATCTTTTGATTTGACATCGATGCGTATTATGTGGCATACTTTTGAGAAATATGGCATCGGCCACATAGTGGAAGGCAATAAATGCCCAAGCTCTTCACGTGCTCCTAGGTAAATGAGAGGAAAGAGAAAGAGAGAGAGAGAGAGTGAAAAAATATCACTAGCCAGCCAACCCTATCGTATGAGCGAATGATATTGGTACCTCTTGATGACACGGCAATCTTATACAGCGAGCTGCTCTAATATGTTCTCTTCTTTTGCAGATAAAAAAAGACCCGAAAGTGAAAAATGTGCTGCACAATAACAATCTCATCGAATGCCTTGATCTCCATCTTACAGAAATATATTTGATCGACTACCGAGGCAGCACATCTGAGATTAAATTGGCCAGGTTCTTTGTTCTGGAGGCAAGTGTGCTCAAGGTAATGAGGTTTGGCGTTCTCTGGCGCAACAATGAATGGCGTGCTGATCACCACAAGCGTCTAAGCCTAAATGACAAAGTCTCCGCAGAAGCTGAATTTGTTTTTGAAACATCAAGTGGCCAAAGACTCAAAAATTTATTTGCCCATTAGTGACTTGTCAGGGCGGTGGATTTTAGTTTGTACTATAATGCTGCATCCACCTAAAGTAACGAAAGTTCTTACATAAACTTCCTAGTAATTCCCTCTTCGTAGGTGCAGCATTACTCCTAACATTTGTAATATCAGTTTGAAACTTGTAATATTGCCGTGTCCTATTCCTACGTTTTCAAAATCCTGCGAATCAAAGAGGTCCTGAGTTGGTGATGATGTTGTGCCTGCCATCTTTCACCAATAGCCGTCGGATCTAGATCTGACGCATACAAACCAAACTTCTCCAGTTTTGCAAAAAGATGCCCGCACTTTTTCCCTATTTACAAACAACTCCTTGTCTCTCACAATAAGCCTTATCTCCTCCCAACCACATCTAGAAGGCCATGGGAAAATCTGGCGCGATGGCCGCTGCCGGCGCCGTCCACCCCCAATCTTGGTGTTCCGTGCAATGCACGGGCATCTACGCACGGGAAATTATGTCGAACATGGCTAGTTGTAAGCAGGCTAGCTCTACAGCCATGATGATAGTGACTGTAGACGGTGAGGCTAACTATGGTATGCCGAACACGGCGCCTATACTCAGGTGTCATCTCCGGCGCAGGGTCTTGTCACTTCACTGTGAGGAGCAGCACGTACTAATTTGACCAACGGGTAGTACAGTGCTACTAGTACATTGGTAGTACTACTACTAGTACTAGCACCACCGTCTGGATTTAGTAGTACTACCACGTCCATCTGGATTTAGTATTTGACTAGCAATATCTAGTAATGCATGTCACAAAAAATGTACTACTCCCTCTGTAAATAAATACATGGTGTATTGTTTTATTCCTATCGGCGAGAGAACTTAATGTCTTTTTGCTAATTAATAGGATTACATGCAATGAACTAACTACTGCATGTCATGTTTGGTACTCTCAAGTCATTGAAAGCATGCATGGCCCACATCTCTCATTGGTTGATATGTCACGAAATAAGAAATGAGGAGGGAGTTAATGTACCGTGCCTAAGTGTTTTGGGATTACACAACATTTTTGGTTACATGCATTAACATTTTATTAGTTAAATCAAAGGTCAAAACTTGGCGCAAAATGCAAAGGGGACCAATAAACCAGTAAACATCAAAGTTCTCTTGTTTGGCCCCAACTAGAGGTCCGGTGAGATGACTATACTGCACCGACACGGAGGGGGACGCAGCTTCATTGACTTACTGCACCTGCCTTTGGTTGTATGACATGTGGGCCCAACAGGTGGCCGGCCCGCTTGTCATACAGCCAAAGGCAGGTGCAGTAGAGGGCCGAGGAGTAGATGGCCAATACGCACGTGAATTCAACGCAGTCTGCACTTCTCATATAAAGGCTCCCCACCAGTCCAATCTACGAAATCCTACGCACCTACGCACCCTAACCAAGGGCAAGAGTGATCACTCCAATCGCAAGATCAGTTGACTAGAAGCTAGACCCATGGAGGCGATGAGCGCGAGCATCAGTCGGCTGTGCCAGATGGTCCACGACGCCGGCCTGCGGCCCGGCACTGAGGAACGTCTCCAGGTTGTGCTTGAGGCCGCCAGGGTGAGTGGCTGCTTGGACGACAGCTTCATCTCCTTGTTCGACAAGGTCCTTGTCGGCTTCCTCGACAAGTTCACCGTCGTCAAGAAGCTCACGGACGACCTTGACGTATGCCTACAGCCCACGCGCCTAGGATCTGCGATGCCCGCCACCCTCAACGGCCTCTATGGTGACAACCTCTTCGACGCACTGGTGGCCCTGCGACTGCCCGCCGTCGCGCCAGAGAATGTCCACCTCGAGGTCGCGCTCGCTGCGCAGCGACTGGCGCAGCAAGACACCGTCGACATAATCACCCACGTCTACACACAAATCGTCCACAAGGACTACTACGTGCAAGAGGAGGACGATAGGTCGCAGGCTTTCTTGACCCACAGGGCAACCTTGGACGGCATTGTTCAGAAGCACGTTGAGCTCGCCGCCAACGCCGCTGCTCCTCACACGTCGGTTGCTGACCCGGCGCACTAGGGCGTGAGGATGTCGTTGATGGATCCGTATGTATCTTTATCTTTTCGTCAAATCCATGTAGTAGTATATGGTACTACTAGTAATTATCTTACCTTTCGCATCAACTTCATAATTTTTGTACGTACTCCATGCATGAACCGCGCCAGAACCTAACTTCTCATTACTCTAGGGAAAATCGTTATTTCTATCTATCGGTCGTGCCATGGAGCAGAACCAAATTTTACAAGTTACAAGTTCAAAAGAAAAAGCTTGCCATGTTCGCGTCGCACCCCGCTGCCCACACGGTTGGTCCGGCACGCCGCTCAAGGGGGGATGTGTGCTGTGTTGCATTTTCACTTACAAGTGCCCCCAGCTAGCCCAGCGCACGATGGCTGAGAAAACAGGAGGGAGAAGAGATGGTTGTAGCACAGACTCCAAGAAAATTGGTGTCGGATGGGACTCGTGTCGGTGGCGTGTGTCGTACTGCTAGACGTGAATGCTAGTTATGGCCCATGCCACCCCACTATATCGAGCCTATATCGAGGTGCTGGTTACGTACAACAAATTTCCTGGAGTCCGTGCTCAGCCCTCCTCTATCTCTCTTCTTAGTCAGCCAGCAGACGCGCGGAGCCCATCGTCTGCTTGCTCACATGCGGTCCCACATGTCAGTGAAAACGCAAGAGGACCCACTGAACCTGCACATCTTTCACCTCGACGTGCTGGTGATGAAAAACAAATCTAATAAAGATCTTCGATGGCCGCTTTTGGAGTTACTCAAGAGTAGTAAGATTCTATTTACAGTTTAACCCAAGATGCACATCACGTGGCTTCAACTACCACTCCATTTTCTTGCATGACACGACCTGGATGCTGGATGTCCCACGTGTCGGCAAAAGGAGGCAGACCGGAGGAGTAGGAAGCACGGCAAGGCCGTCCTGTCAGACCTAGCGCCCGCGCGCGATGGCTTCTGTCCCCCACACGAGCGAAGCCACTTGGCACCCCCACACGATTGGTCCGCCACGCCGCTAGGCCAACTCCAACGTGTGCAGCTCGGACGCGCGCTTGCTCAGCCCCCTTTCCCTCGATGCCCCAGAGCTACCCAACCACGGCTACGTGTTTCGCGCACCCGGCGGCCGGATTTCGAGCGGATCCGGCCGGGCTTGAGGTCGCCCGGTTAGTTATCGACCTTTATTTTTTTAACATACAATCTGAGTGGATATCTCCTGTGGTCATCACACGTGAGGGGATATATAGGTGGGCTAGGTGGGCAGGAGGCAACAATCTAAGTGCTAAAAGAGTTGATCCAATGCTTGGTTTTGTTTGGATTTTCCAACTATGACCATTGGATAGAGTGAATCAATGGCTTACGTTCAAAGTTATTCTCATACTATAGAATGGATAGGAACATGGAGAGATTTGGTTGATTTTATATCGCTGAATAATATAAAATATTATGAGTGCAGACGCTCCACCGCGAGGTTTGTTGCTCCTTCTCGGTCCTCGGGAATCTATATTCTTCCACTCTTTCGTTTAAGACATGAGCTTTGTTCATCCTTTTGCCGACACATGGGACATCTATATGCCTCCATTTTAAAAATCATACTATATGCCTCCATGACGCGCGGGACATCTAGCATCAAGGTGGCGTGTCATGCAAGAAAATGGAGATATGCAGTGTGTAAGTGAGTCCTGCACTTCGATAGCACCTAGTACTACGCAATATTTTTTCTCCTCGATGGCACGTGAATAGTGCACGTACTCAATGATAGAGCACGGGATGGTAGCCATGGACATGTTCGGCCCTTTTTAAGAGAGTACTAATAAATACGTAACTTTGATGTGTCCCGTCAACTCGCAGAACGACGAGAAGCTTGATTACTATGCCTTCTCCCTCGCCAACGCGTGCGCGGTGGCTCGCAGCACGAGGAGAAACTTTTGCTTACAAGAGGTGGACGTGCAGCAGTTCATTTGGTGTTAGATTGCCAGAAGTACTACTGTAGTACCATCATTATTGTTTGACTTCCGGAAGAGGAGAAGAGCCAAGCGCAAGGTCACCTACTAACCTAGTACAGTACTACTATAGCCAAAACTGGTCCACCTTTTTAGAGCATGGTTAATTAATATAGGCGGCTCTTGCAGCGGCACATCATTTAGAGCAAGTACTCTCTTCATAGGAACAAAGGAAGTGAAACAAAAGTTGGAGTGGATGCTAGATTGCCAATTAAAACATGATTACATAGGAAAAAATCCTATAACATTCTATCCTATGAATCAAACGACCAATGTAGGAAAATTATGAGGGGGGGTCTCTCCAACAGTGTTCCTCGGCTTGCACCTAGCATCACGGTGGTCGAACTTGGAGTCATTCATCTGGTACACATGGCATCTCAGATCTGGACACAAGGTGACGCAACCTCTCACTTCGTCCGCCATTTGAAGCGGTGTGCCGGTGGAGGGCTAGCACACTCCAATATTAGGTTGTCTCTATGTGATGTGGCAACTTCATATACTAACCAGATGCTGGCTATACTACTACGGTACTCACACTCCAAGAAGTGACTCGAAAACCATTCATAAATTGAGTCTATGGCATGCATTTGCAAATGTACCATTCATTACATACAACAAGTGATCAACACACAACGACAACGAGGATACATGTTGGATTATAGATTATTTCCAACAAAACATTCTAGTAAATACAGAAGTTTTCATCACACAACAAATAACAAGCAATGAAATGAACTTCAACTCAACCAATCCTCGGCATTGGAAACGCTTGCTTTGAACCATAGGTGCTCTGGGAAGGGCCAGCTATTGTCAATATCGAGAGCAATGCAGGACTGATCATCCAGGCTGAAGCGGCATATATCAGGACCAGGGTAGGGAACCACCGCAATGTCTGAGGTATAGATACAATTGATTCTCATAAATGGTAGTAACGTTGTGTCAACAGCAGCTGGATCGCCTTTCACCATCATTGGATAGTTTGGTCCAAGGAAGAGCGAGTTTTCTCCAAGACTATCAATACTGAACCAGGGAGAAGGTGTTGGTGCTAGCACACTAGTATCCATCCCGAATACCCTACAACGGGTGTTGGAATAGGTCCGGAGAGGGCGACCATGGGAGACAACACGTGCTCCCTCAGTAGTAACAATCTCAGTGCACTGTATACAGACAAGAAGAGGTGATCCATCGGAATTAGTTGCCAGGCGCCACTGAGTATATAAGTTCTACTCGTCCTCATGCTCGTGATCATCACCATCATCATCTCCCCCTTGGTTATAAAATTTTTCAAGTATAGGTGATGGAATGTTCACAGGACCTTGGAAACACAAGAAGGTTAATTAGTAAAGGGAAACTTGCTAACCCGCATGCATGTGAATGAAACAATTATAATTACGGTGGAAGACAAACATACCAAAACTACGAGGATCCCATGCAAAAACAGTGCCACGAGCGGTGGCAGCAAACACAAGATCCTCATATTCAATTGCATCACAGTACTCATCCGTGTATAGAAACTGATTTTTGAGCAATATCCATGGACGAACCATGGAATCAGTAACGACGGCAACAAGCTTGTCGAAGATAGCAAGAACTTCATAGTTCTCGTAATTCCAAGAGCGGTTGGGAACTCGACAAATTGCTATCTTCCGTAGACGACAGCCACCATGATCGTATTTGAACGTATGTAGATCATCTGTGTGCTCAATCTCAGGGCACTCTGAGATTTTTGGAAGTGGAATCCGCTGAAGAGTGTACACATTCACAAGTTCCCACTCACAATTGTACCCAATATAAACAACCCAATCTCCATTTGCGCCAGCCCAGGCCTTACCCTTAAGCGATGGCATCTTGACATCACACGTATCGTTATCAAGTGGCATCAACTTGCACAAGGCGAGGCCTCCGTCGTCCGCGCCCATGCGAACAGGCTTATAGCAAAGAAGATAAGGGAGATCAAACCGCTCCTGGACCCTTGGGTTCGTTGTAATGATGTTATTAGTTGAGTCGAGAATGGTCTTGAACGAACCTGCCATGCTAGCCGAGGTGATGACGTCGCACTGATCAATGAGTTCCTCCACCACGCCATCTTTCAGATTGGGGCAAGAATAACGGGGTCGTTTCTGGCTTGTTCCCCCCATGGAGAAGACAATCGAACAATGGCAGAAGGAAGGGTGAAGGAAAATGGAGGAGGGAGGAAGAGTGTGCGACAACAGTTCCAAATCAAGAGGGGAAGGCGAAGAGGCGGTGGTCGGTTGCCACGGTGCACGAAGAGGCACCCCGGCCTACATAGACATTCATTCGGAAATTGTACAAAAGGACTCACCGTCGTCTCATTGACATGGTTGAACGGGACCACATGTCAACGAAACATGGTGTGTCATTTCTCGTGCAAAATGCGATCTGGCCGCGTTGGCCCGAAGTGCCGCATTATTTCTCGACTTTATTTTTTTAATGGCGTGTCGTTCAGTTTTGAAGCACGACTAACTGGTACTGTATGCAGAGAAAATATAAACTACTCTACCACTACTCCACCTCTAGTACTAGTAGTATAAAAAGATATATAGGCTGGAGCTTCAACGCTTTCTTGCTAAGGGCTGCCCACTTGCTTCTCACACTATCACCCTCTCTCCAGATCTAAAAATGACGGCCTCTCTCTCCCTCCTCACCGGTGGTCACAGATCCGCCGGGGAAGAAAAGGACGTGCAGTGTTGATGCACTCCTCGTCGGCGAGCGAGGTCACACACTGACGACAAGCCCGTCCTCTCAGACCTAGCGCCCGCGCGGGATGGCCTCCGTCCCCAAGCTCGCTGCTGTAGTGTGTGCGGAGGACGACGACCACGAGCGAAGCCACTTCCCGCCGACCCTCAAGTATGCTACCTCTTTTCGAACCATACCCTTGTTCTATTGCCCCATCTGCCACGTCGCTGCATGTGGATCTTTTTCCACTCCACCATCTTCCCAATTTGCTATCCTCTGCTCTGCTGGTCACGCAGACGAAAACCTTAATTTGCACTATTAAAGGAAACCCTACTTCATGCAGACTAATCCATGTCTGGGTTGAATAAGGAATGGAAGGGCGACAGTACTGTCCAAGAGAGTAGGCATCAAACCCGCATCTAGGTTGAAAAGGGGAAAATCAGTAGCTAAGGAACGAGTCTCGTGTCTCTTGGTTGAAGAAGGGTAGAAAGGCATGACAACGCAATAGAGAATGACCAGGTCGATCGGTTTGTTGTTCTCACATAGGAAAAAGGTGGCTAAAGAGAAGAAAAATGGGACATAATCCACATATGCTGCCTGGATATTTGTTGCTCTGGGCAACCATACCTCCCTCACCACTCTATGCGTCCGTGGAGGTACATCGTACTGGTGCGCCCACTGTCTGAATGGGCCTCCCATGCTCTTGTTGCCACTTTTTTGCTGTTAGTATAACGCCAGCAGTCAAGTCAAGCAATGCTACTGCTAAATTGATGCCACATTTAACTAATGCCGCACTCAGTCTAATGCCACTGATAATTTTAAGCAATGCCATTTAATGTCACTGGATTATTTCAGGGTTAGCTGTTGATTGTGGATGTATTAAAGATTTTTCAGCTAAGGCATTCTAATGTTGTTGCACAACCAGTATACCAACGATGAATCTTGTTACTACCTTCATATTTTTGCACTGTTAATGCTTATAGATTACATACCTCACTTTCATGAGATAAGTCAATTTTTTTGTACAGTGTCAATAGGAAAGGTCAAGAGTGGGCACCTCCTCCTCCGGCTGTTCTCTTGATTCGTTCAATCAAGTTTTTATGTTTGACCGATTATCAAGATTGGGATAGCAATTTTTAGGTCCCCTCGAGTTCGAAATGATATTTACCTTGAAGGTACATGGTTTGCAATTTTTGTATACTGTCATAGTTAATAATGCTAGTTACCTTTAGACTTTTGTATTTGGTTTAATGCTCATGCACAGCTAGTGCACCAATGCTGAAACTTGTTACCTTTACATTTTGTATTGTTAATTCTTATAGAAATCTTCCAGTGCTAGAGTTTATCGAAATCTGATCAGTAAAACCATTGTACTATACCCTGGAATAAAATAACTACTCTACTATTGCACTAGCCACTGGATTAGTGTATATTTGTACTATTCGAATGGTGTTGCATTAGCGTTGGACATAAATAAAGTGTGGCAAGCTTTCCCAGATATGTGCTCAAGAAAACTACTACCTGTTTTTCTAAATACTAGACGTTGGGTACTTTAAATTGAACTGCAAAAACGTCTTATATTAAGGAACAGAGGGTGTAGAGTTCACTCAAATTATCCCGGTAAAGCTAGTCACACCTTTGTTAAAATTAATGTTCATTATGTTATCGGAGGAGGTCTGTATGTTTGTCTCTAATGCCTGTCGACTACATACCTGACATCATGATGTAATGTTAAGTCATTTCCTTTTGTACAGTGTCACTGAATTGTCAAGGCGGTGATGGCATTTTATTTTAGTTGAACTGCACAAAATATGCTTAAAAGAAGAGGAAAGGTCAGGAATTGACCATTCTTTCAGAAAGAACTATATATGCCTTCCTGACATCAGCCGTTGTTGCCTTATTTATTCCTTCAAACAGGTGGTTAGAAATAGTCTTGCCACCTTTTCCCATTTAGAAATTGGAATGCTTATATTTGTGAGTCTATGCTTCAACTAGTGCCACTTTTATAGTAATCACACTTTCAATATCCATGCAAACAGGGATGCTCGATTTTAGTGGAACTGCACAAAAAGTCCAAATGGTTCAACATTAGGAGCATGTTTTCTTCCAAACCTTTATATCCAATTGGTGGCACTATGAGCTGTTCATTACGAAGGTACATGGTTTGCTACTATCTTGCTACTCTTTTTGTACTGTCATTAGATAGTAAAACTAGTGGTTTGCATGTGAATTTATTGGCAGGGTGGACCTACATTGGAGGTGCAGGACAGGATTCAATGATTGGATGCTCAATTTTGGTTGTATCGATTTCACCTCTTCCATCACTGCGAACATGGATATCCTTGGTCTGATGAAGAATAGGCACTATATTCTGCTCTGAACCAGCAAATCAATTCAGTATGAAATTGTCCAGGGCAAAACATGACTGTATCAAATTGTCCAGTGCAAAACATGACAGATGCTAAGTGGAAGAGATGTCAGTACTAGGAAAATGCTTATACATAGAAGTTTACCAGTAGCGTTTGTTCGTGTCCCCACGCTACTGGTAATTATCAGTAGCGCTGGGTACAAAACGCACTACTGGTATGGCTTAGCAGCAGCGTTGCTTTCTTTTGGGCACGCTACTACTAAGTGGTTCTCACCATGCCCAGGTGACAGACTATAGTAGTAGCGTGGTGTATAAAAGCCGCGCTACTACTAAGTGGATAGTAGTAGTGCGGTGTGCCATCCGACGCTACTAATATGAATAAACGGGGTGAGTTGATGTGCCTCACTTAGCAGCAGCGCCGCACCCGTGCCTCCGCGCTACAACTAGTCGACATGCCCTGCCAATTAGTCGCACCACACCGCGACTAAGCGGTGAGTTCTCTCCCCTCTCCCTCCCACGCCCCACCCAATCTTCTCCTCGCCGCTGCTCCTCCCAATCCCACCGCCGATGCCTCCTCTGCCCCCCAAACGACGGTGACAGGGACGCCAGCGCCCTCACCCGCCTTCCACCTCCCTCAACTCGTCTTCTCGATGGTCTCCTTGGAGGAGCCTCCTTTAGCGCACCACCATGGTCGGGGAAGAGAAGCAGCCGCCGTCGTCTCGATCTCGGGATCTCTCGTCGCCGGCGCGCATAGGGGAGGAGCGGTGGTTGCGAGGTGAGTCAGCCTGCTCTGATCTCTCCGTCGATGGTGCCAAGTAGGATTCATGTGTGGATTGGATTTGAGCGGCCATTTTGGTCCTTTTCTTGGAGTGGACAGGGAAGAGCGGTGGTGGTGTTGGTAGGGGACGAGGAGGATGAGCGAGAGCGAGTAGAGGCCGGTGCCGAGGTGGGAGAGCCCATGCGGTTTGCCTGAGGGGGACAAGCGGCAACCCAAGGCGCACCGCTGCAACGACCGCATCGAGGATGTCGTCCAGGTCCCCTCCTCCCTAGACACTTACCCTCCCTCTGTGATTGGTACCAACTGCTGGTCTTCAGCTGGCATGTATGTGTAGATGATATCTATAAAATCGCTAGTGCAAAGATGATCTTGTACTATACTAGTGACCACCTGCAATTAGGCATTTGGTTGTTTTATGCCTAGTTTAGCTCCTGTACTATACTAGTATGAGGGGGGGTCATCAGAATGTTTAGTTAATTTACTGTCAGACTCCCAACTCTTTAGATGTGATTCAGAAATGTTAAGCACATAGTGTTGCCTGCCACAAAGTACACAGCGTGGTTCGATAACACGTAACCAGGATGATTCCTATCCTACCTCTGCTGCGGTTACTGCTTTCAAGTTGGTGATGGCGGTGGCATGTTGAATCCCAAAAACACAATTAGAAATGACCAATGGACTATCTGAAACTGGTAGTAGCTGACCTGGCCACTTTGGAGATATCATGAAATAAAATGCTTGTGTAGGATATAAATTGCCATAAGTTGGACTGGTGTGGAGTTCAGGATCTCTTCCAACAAATGGCAGACATTGGCTCTGTGTTTCATCATGTGAATTCCAAGTCTGAAAGGAACATATTTTAGTTTGCTTATTAATTATTTGCAGGCTGCCTTTGAAGGGAATCCATTCAAGACAGATCCAGGTCCATTCAAGGTCTTTTGGCAATGCATGCGCTCGAAACTTGGGTATCCGCTGCTTCTCATGATCTCTATTTTAATGCTTTTGGTGGAATCCTTATAATCACTGCTAACAATCTCAATGTGTTTTTAGGCTGTCCACAACAATTTAATAAAATGCAGTATTTGAGGAAAATGTTAAGTTAGTGGTTGCTAAGTGTGCTCATGTTAAACTGTTTCTTTTTATCCATTGGTTGCTTGCTTTTTCAGCAACTTAAATGCTTATTGACTAGTTGCTACATATGGATGCTCACTAAAAAGTAATCTCTTCAGTATGGTTTTATGTTCTTGTATACGGGAAAGTTTTGCTTCTTTGATGAGAACAGATTTTTAGAATGAATCATTTGTGAACACCACAAACTAGTGCTACTGTTCATATACTTCTGATCAAACTCCGTGATTGCTCTGTTTCAGCCAAACATTTTTTTTGTTTGTTCATGTTTGAGGAAGAAAACCAAACATTTTTTTACGTTCAGAATTGGGCCTTCCCAAGCAAATCCTAGGTATTAAGTGTACTATTATAGAGTGCACTGGGTTAAGTTGCCTTAACTTAAGTCAAACAATTCTTAGAGCTGCCAATAATTTTGAACCTTTGAGTTGGTCTAGGTCGTTCGTGATTCTGTTCCGAAAAAATGGAATTTATTGATCCAAAGATGGATCAGATTAATAGTCGCATTACCAAACCACCAGATAAGATGAAATCATACTGTGATTTGGATTTTATGTTTTACTAGGCCTCCCCAAGCAAAACCCAAGTATTTAGCGTACTACTATTATAGAGTACACTGGGTTAAGATGCCTGAATTTAAATAAAAGTCAAACAGTTCTAAGAGCTGATGTGTGATCAGAACTATATTTGTATTAGTTCAAGAGATTTGATATGCGTAACCGTTGCTGCATCACATATTATTATTAGTTGTTCCTTACTTGCTCAATGGTTCACGTAAAGTATGGGATGCTGTTGAGGTATCGGGCAAGAACGTGATGCAAACATCATGAGTTGTCACAACTTCGGTTGTAACACACATGTAATGTACATACACTGTATTGCATCCATGCTTTCAAAACTTCAAATGTTTTTGGTTCAACAACAACTAGTCATAACCAAAATCTTTTGTGCAGTCATGATCGTTTCATGCCGCCGGTTGATTGGATCGTTGATATTTCTTCTCCTTTTTGTAGGTGCGGCGATCAAGCAGGAGAGGTAACACAAGATTATCTCCATGCCACGGGAAACGCTCTTCAAGCCGGAGAGATAACGCAGGACTACCACATCCCGGTGGGTGCCGTGCTCTTCAAACCCTCAGAGGCGGACTTCGTCGTGAAGACAGGAGACTGCGTCGCACAGATGATCGTCCAGGTGATTGCGACACCGGAGGTCGCCGAGGTGGAGGACCTTGATGCCAACGCCACCCTCCGGGGGGAGGGAGGGTTCGGGTCCATCAGAGTTTGAACTCAGAGGCTTTGGTAGGTACATCTAGAGAAGTGGTTTGGTTGTTCGCGTCTGATGTTAAATGGGATCTCATGATCTCTTTGAGTTGAGATGTTCAATGTTACATCCATGAACGTTGCAATTGCTAAGATGGTTATGTGACCTTTGCACTAGATGTGTCTTGATTTCCATCCATGAATATTGCATCTAAATTTTTTTATTTTCTAATTAATTAGCAGTAGCGATGGGGCAAAATGGTGTGCTACTAGTAATTAGATAGTAGTAGCGTAGGTGCAGAATAGTAGTAGCGTGGGTTGCACGCGCTACTACTAACTTTTTAGCTGTAGCGTGGGGTAAAAAACGCGCTACCGCTAAAAAATAGTTGTAGCGTCGTAGCAGTAGCACGGTACCCCACGCTACTGCTATGCAAAAAACCTACGCTACTCGTAGCGTTTTTCCTAGTAGTGTGTGTTTAAACCGCAAATACAAGGTGGGGTATATGTTTACTAGCTGCTTGATATTTGTGCAGACAGAGATGTCTGCCCATTGCTATTTGGCAAATAAACAAAGTGACCGCAATTTTGGTTGAACTGCACAAGAGAATAGTATAGTCACTGCATGCAGTGCAATTTGAAAATAGACACAGAAAGATTGGATAGTCACTTCATTGACTGCAGAAAAGTAGTATTGTACTATTTATTGGCCAACACTAGGTGCTTCATTGCTTTGGTCTGATTATACAATGGGCATCATTTTGCCTAAGTTAAAGTTTGTATTCCGAAAATAGTCTCGCCGTGTGATCGAGAGAAGACCAAATCATATTGCAGTGGATGTTCCTCCATCATGTGTGGTTCAATCTCATGGTTCCAGCTGTTGGTGAAACCACTTACGTTTGCAAGAGGAATTGTAGACTTCACAAACAAATTTGTCTTTTAGTCTGTACTGAATGTTGGCCAAGAGAAGCATCCATGTTAGTAGGAAGAACAGATGTTTTTTCTGGATGTTTGCTTTTGTAGCTACATATTTGTATATGATCTATGAATCATTGAGATGCATTAACATGTTGATCTTATGTATGGGAATCATACTAGTTGGTTTTGAATTTGGGCTACTAATGTGAACATATTACAATGCCAGGCCTGTGAGTCTCATGTGAACATTTCGAACGGATCGGCTCTTACTGCTGTACACAGCATGATCCTTATTTCTTTGTTCCCATTGTTTACAAGTTACTAACAGTTCCTTATTTCTGTTCGCTCACTGTTTACAAGTTACTGATCGATCACTAGCTAGTCTACTAATGCGCTCCTGGCAGTTTTAGTTGCGACGCAAGATCCGAAGTGGCAGTTTTTTGAATAAAAATGCCTACCTCTGAAGAAACTGACAAGCTGCTCTGCAGAAAATGCCATGCGAATCTGAAGAAACTGCCAGCAAAAACGTTCGCAAATGCCCTATCTCCCAGCTAACGTTCATCAGCTAATTCGATCGTACACGTACACCATCTGACCTACTCGATCCTACACGTACACTATCCGACCTACTCGATCCTACACGGATAAATAGCGGATCACGCACGTACTACCTCCTTTCCGGTTTGTAGGTCCCAATTAGAAAAATGACCTACTCAATCCTACACGAATAAATAGCAGATCACGCACGTACTACCTCCATTCCGGTTTGCAGGGCTGAATTCAAAAATCTAACCAACCAAGGTGCTAGATGATGAGTGGTGGAATCATTTTTGACAAGGAGGGAGTACCTCATCTGGATGATTCGAGTGCACTCGTTTGACCGTCATGCCGACGTGCGACCCAGCAAGGACGGGACGCACCACTGACAGGATGGGACGGCGCAGTCATAATTTCAGTTTTTCTAGTTTTCCACGGCAAGATGGCGCGCTAAGCCATGCCTGCTTATGCATTGAATTCTGATGACCGCGATGACCGTCGCGTTTCCCACGACACGCTAGTTCGCCTACCTTCCGCCTATAATTACTGTTTCCCGGGCTTCTCTGGTGGCACCATCGCCCAACTCGCCCTATCCTCATAAGCCCCCACCGGCCCGACGTCGCTCGCCACGTCCGCCATGCCCCGCCCGTCCGCGATAGGCGACGCCGGAGGCGGTCACCGCCGGAACTAGTGTTCAGTTTTTCACCGGAAGGCAGACGGAGGGAGGAGGCATTCTATCGGTCTTTAGATGGCAATGCAGAGTGTGAGGAGCTGTTGGAGCGCGACCGCCTGGCGGAGGAGCAGCGTATTGCCAATTTGCACCGCCAGCAGGACATGGAGCAGCAGCGCACTGACGCCCTGAGTCTCGAGCATAGCGCCCGCAACTGGGCTGACTACCTGGAGGCCGGCGCCTGGCAAATAGCCCTGGAGGCTGTCGGGCACGCACGCGTCCGCGACGCAGAATTTTACTACAAGCTCGTCAAGTGGGTTTCCCGCTTAGAAGCCGAAGCTTCGGTGGACCACGCCGGCATGGAAAGGGCCAACGCGCCCTATCGCACCTCTGGCAAGTCCGAGGCGAGGCGGAGGATGCTGGTCCCGGCATTTAGCGTGTACTGCAGATGGCGGCTGGCATCGTCTAGTTAGCTAAGAGTAAGTTAGTACTTGTACACTACTAGAGTATTAGTGGGAGTAGAGAGTTAACTTGGCTATGATGGTTGTCAACGTGGAAGTTCAATACTTTATATCTGGATCAGACCTATTACTTTGCTCTGAATGTTGATCTTTCCGTTTGGACGTATGGAATGGGCTGTCATTTTTTTAAATGGGTTGTATTTGTCCGCCACGCGTTTAGAGGTTGACTTGTGGGCCTACCAGGTTGACGCGTACACAATCAGGAGATGATTGTACGTGGAGATGATGACAGCGGGGACCCACCAAGGTCATGGCAGTACGCAAGCAAGTGCCTCCTTATTTCAAGCCAATAAAAAAATGGCTCCTCCTAATGGATTTCTGACATCTAGGTCCCATGCCATTGTCAACGTAGTCAATAAACGAGAGAACTGCACAACGAGCGGCTGACACCAGGGATCCAGCAGCTCGCCCATTTATTTTTGTTTTGGGTTAATTTGATAAATGCCACTCCAAATCTGGTGATTCCGAGAAATGCCACTTCAATTTCCAAACTTTGAAAAATGCCATTTCATGCCATTTCCAGTGGCATTTTTCGAAGTCTGGAGTGGTGTTTTTCAAAGTTTGCAAATTGCAGTGGCGTTTTTCAAAGTTTGCAAAAATTGCAGTGGCATTTTTCAAAGTTTGAAAATTGCAGTGGCATTTTTATGAATCACCATAATTGGAGTGGCATTTATCTAATTTGTTTTTGAGACGGAAGCAGGGTGTCAACTGGGCTATGCGGGGCTCTCTGGCCTGTCTAGACAGCCTTTTCTTTTATGTTTACCACAGACCAGCCCAGTAGTTTTTTGTTCTTTCTGAAAATGGCTAGCCTAGTTTTTTTGTGATTTGTCAAGTAAGTCGCTTTGTCAGGCCTGTTGGGCTGCAAACTTTCAAGACGAGGAGAGCTTCATTCGGCTGGCCGAGAAAATGGCATATCAGTAATGAGAAATGGGCTGTACATTTTTAAAACACATCAAACCGGCAATTAGTTTCAAATTTCTTTTTTTTCATTTCGAGATTTTAGATTGCATTGATTTTTATGTGTGGACAGTTTGTTGGATTTTATATTGATATACATTTATTTTTAAAATCCGTTTGAATGTGACTCGAAATTTCGGGATTAAAAACGGTTCGGACAGCACCGAAATATGCAAATTTTCATATAACTTTTTAACCATGGCCACAATATGGGCTGTAATGCTAACAAAAATAATATGGCTCCAAAAAAACCCTTAAGAATTAGCAAATGGGCTATAAATTATTAGAAATAATGGCAGATGGGTTGTATGCTGTTTCCCACAGATCTGAGGCTTTCCTAAAAAAAGGTTGACGCACAAGTAGTGACTGTTGGATGTCCATCCAACGACCGTCGTGCTTCTTCAATCTCTGCTCTTCCTGCTCCAGCCGCTCAAACAAGCGCCGGCGGGACTGCCTACTCCCTCCTCCCATCCCTCTACTCACCCACACCTGCTGTTATTCTCCGGTGCTGGCAGCCGAACCAGTCAACCCTCGTACTCCCCACCACGTGGGCAGCCACTGCTGTGTCTTCCCCGGCTCTGTGTCGTTCCCTTCGTAGGCCTCGCTGTCGTCCACTGCCCTGGTGCTCTCAGCGTGGCGTGGTCAACGAACGACATCCATCGGAAGTGGACTGTACGTGGAGAGGCTGAAAGCTGGGTCCACGGCCGCACACAAGGAAATGCGTCCTTATTACACGCAAAATAATGATTCCTCCACCTGACATTTGGGACCCACCGGAAGGGCCTCTGTATATTGCGAAAAATACATTCACCCCGCTGACAGCTCGGACCCACCAGATATATCTTCGCATGCAAGGAAGTGCCTCCTTATTGCGCACAAAAAAATGAATACTCCCCCTGCTAGCTGGGACCCAGCATAGTGGGAGGCTGACTTGTGGGCCTACTATGTTGACGGGGATGGAGGGCTTTGTCAACTTAGTCAATATGAACGATTCTAGCTCCAGTGACCGTACGATGTCCATCCAACGGCCGTAGTGCTTCTTCAACCTCTGGTCTTCTTGCTCCAGCCGCCCAGAGCAGCGCCGGTCGTGTCGCCTGCTCCTGCCTCCCGTGGCCGGTTGTGCTGCCGCGGAGGCCTCACCGCCCCCTACTACTCCCACCGCTGGCCAGGCCCTGCGGTGACGGCAAACTCACGCTGCAGCCGAACCAGTGAACCCTCATACTCCTCTCCGCGTGGGCTTCCACTGCCGCGTCTTCCCCGGCTCTGCGTCATCTCCTTCCTAGGCCTCGCCGTGGTCCACCGCCCTGGTGCTCTCGGTGCGGCGTGGTCAACGTGGTCAAGGAACGACTTCCATCGGAAGAGTACTGCACGTGGAGAGGCTGATAGCTGGGTCCACGGCCGCAGCAAGGAAGTGCCTCCTTATTACGCGCAAAATAATGATTCCTCCACCTGACAGCAGGGACCCACTGGACGAGCCATCGTATTTCGTGAAAAAATGTTTCCCCCTGACTGCTGGGACCCACCAGCTACAACTTCGCATGCAAGGAAGTGCCTGACAGTCGGGACCCTCCTGGTCGAAGCGTACGTAGCGTTGTCATTCTGGTTGCGAACGTGTATGTACATACGATTGCTCTATCTGCAGGCTGCAGCGATGAACCGTGGTCGTGTATGGAAGGGCATTGTCGTAGTAGAGGCGCGCACGTAGCATGTACACGTATGTACAGCGGCCATGTTGCAAGAAAGTAAATACGGCCACGTACGTACATATGGGCGGGGTCTCGAACGCCTACTCGCGCATACGTACGGCTAGGGCTCGTGTACATGGCTGGGTCGGAATGGAGAAACCGCGTCGTCGTCGTGTTCATCGGGAGCCAACCGGCTTGGACGGAACAGCCGATGGAAATGAGGCCTGGCATACCGCAGAACGGAGGAAACGGCCTTGTGTTCGACCGGCCACAGTGGAAACGGGATCCTGTTCATCAGGAGGGGTCTGGCATACCGCAAAACGGAGGAAACGGACCTCCTGCAGTGGAAACAGGGTCTTGTTGATCGGGAGGGGTGTGGCGTACCGCAAAACAAAGGAAACAGACTTGTGTTGGAGCGCTACGGTCGAAACGGGGGTCCTGTTCATCGGGAGGGGTGTCGCGTACCGCAAAACGGGACTCCACGGGATACTGTTCATCTCCACCGTCGACCTCCTCCAGCCTCCATGGGCTCCTGTTCATCCACCGTCGACCTTCTCTAGCCTCCACCTGCGACTGTTCATCCACGGGCTCCTGTTCATCCAGCCTCCACCGCGCGCTCCTCCACCGGCTACTGTTCAACCAGCCCTCTCCACGGGGGTCCTGTTTAACCACCCCTCCACGGGCTACTATTCATCCAGCCCTCCACTGGCTACTGTTCAACCAGCCCTCGACCGGCTACTATTCAACCAGCCCTCCATGGGGTCCTGTTCATCCACTGGCTCGATCGATCGGGGTACTATTAATCCAGCGGCAACGGCCTCTACTACCACGGGGTCCTCTTCATCCAACCCCTCACCGGGAACTGTTCATCCAAACACCCTCACCAACACTCACTGTTCATCCAGGGAAGGAGGCAGCAGTGTTTGATCGGCTTCAGTTAGCAGCAGTAGCGAAGGAATCACTCGGGTTCAGTTAACAGCAAGGGATCGATCGATCGCTCGGGTTCAGTAACGCGTAGCCTGCAGTGCAATCGCTCGGGTTCAGTTAGAGCCCAATGCCTCGCACACACGCGCGTACGTACGAGAGAAACACGCATCGCTCGGCCCCCGACCACCCACCGTAACCGGGAACTCCCCGATATTTTCCTCGCCCTCGCTTCTACCACGGTTTTTTGCCGTCATGGACGGCCCAAAGAATGTCATGCAGCTGCGTCTCCGGCCCGCCCAAGACGAAAAGCCCATTTTCTGTCATGATTTTTTGTCATAGAAGTAGGACCCCACCACATCTCTGATGATACTGGGTTTTGTGACAATTATTGTCATAGAAGTGTCATAAGTATGACAGAAAAAATTCGTTCGGCCCAAAATGTCACGGATGTGTCTTTTTTTGTAGTGTTGGGTTAAGGATGGTGTCGACGATGCGGATCTGCGGTCGTGGACGGGGCGTCAGAAGCTACTCCGGTTGGTTGGATGAGGGTGCGTCGAAGCGGATTTGAGGCCGTGGACTTGTGAGTTGGCAAAGCGGCCCCGGTATGGTTGAGAATGGTATAGGCGAAGCTACTCCGGTAGGGTTGATGATGGTGTCGGCGAAGCGGCTCCGGTAGGTTTGAGGAAGGTGTCGGCGCAGAGGATCAGAGGCCGTCGACGGGGCCGTCCGTGGGGCGGCTCTGGGGTGGTGTGGACGAAGCGTCTCTGGTGGGGAGTACGAATGAGCCGCTGCAGATGCGCCGCGGTTGACGAGAGTACCGGCGAAGCAGATCCGGCACCGTGGACAAGGCCGGCACTGAAAGGGCTGTGGTACAGTGGTGGATGAGCAGTCTACTTGTTTCTAGTGGAGGTGGGAGGGGTAGATGTGGCCGTAGAAGTAGATCCGGTGAGGTGGACGCCGCTGGCAGTGAATGGGCTATGGTACGCTGGTGGATGAGCAGTCTAGGGTTTCGAGAGGGGAGGGGTAGAAAGGTCGATGAAGTACGGACGGCGTGATGTCAGATGCTCTGGTGCTGTGGAGTTAGTCGTTTTTGTGGGAGGGGAGAGGAAATGGGGGTGCCGTGTGGTGGGGGGAACCGGAAGTTACCAAAGCAGCCCCGACCTATTATGTAGATGAAGGCGTTATTGTAACTGTTGTTCTTCGTGCACCAATGACAAAAGGGGAATTTTGCATGCTAAAGACTAGGTGGCGGAAATTTTAGGAAGGAGGCGGGAGATTTTGCCGCCCGTGGGATCGTTCGTATCCATTTTCAACTAATTTTGGACCATGCTAGCGGGAAGGTCATGTGAGACTGTGTACACAGGGCATGCGTCAGCAGTTAATAACTGGTGTGAAGTCCACCCCAGAAAAAAACACAATAACTCAGGATGATGCGCCGATAACTTGGACGTTCACACGGGCGCGGCCAATCGTACAGGTGTAGAGGCGCGTTAAAAAAGGGATCAAACGCTCAGCCTATGTATTTCTCGTGTAAATAGATAATTTAGTGCCATTGGTTATTTACTTTAAACATAATGCATTGACATGTTAGTGTAGAGGCGCACAAAAAGAAATGGATATTGTAGTCCCACAAAAGAAATGGATATTGTAGTCAGCTACTTAAAAGTGTTACCTCATATGATTACATAGCCTCCATTTCATAAATTGCGTACCCGTTGAATTCATATATGAATATTACATATATTAATTCATAATAGAACCTTAAATCATCCAAGACTAATGAATTTGAATGCAAGAGTAACAATGGTGCATGTACATGATACCTACATTGGTTGTTTGAAGAAACATCACTGTAACTTTGGCATGCACAATTGAAAAGGTTTATTTAGATAGAAAAAATGTGATATGTGAGTGTCCAATCTTTATAGCGTTGAATCGATATTGTACCTTTGGCCATGATACGAAGTAGATATTGATTTATGTTCAAGCGATGCACGTCCACGATCGCTAGATAGTGATACATGAATGAATTGTGCAATCTCTCTCACACACATACATATCTCATGTCCCCGTGGGCATCGGAATCACACACGCGCACTTCGTGTATTTCTCTCCCTCCGTCAAGGTTAGAATTTGTCTTTCTACCCCGTCCTACAAGTCTCTCGCACAGAAACACACACGCTCTCTCTGTCGAACACGCCCACCCTTTTAATTCCGCCCACCCACAGCCACTAATGTCTCAAAGTATAATTATGTCTCTCACACATATGCCTAAGGTTAACTCGAGTTCCGGAAACATATGAATACATACAATGGGATTCCTGCAGAGCACCTTTTGTTTTGAGATTTCTCTCTCTCTCTCTCTCTCTCTATCTCACACACACACACATGCACGCTTAGAGTATGTTTCTCGCTTCATTTTTTCCGGCACTTGCATGCACACCGTTTGTTTATCTCCGTCATGCTTTAAGTATGCCTCACACACATGCTATCTACATATCTCTTAATATAGATATGTGTCACACAAACTCCTTCTCCCTACTAGCAAGATGCCCATGTGTTGCACGAAACATCAAGATGCATTTGTATGAGTACTTTATCTTGTGGGAGAAAAGGATGAACGAGGGAATGCCTTATTTGCAAATGTGGAGAGGGGTGTGGGTATCTTTTTGCAGAATTGCCATAGTTTCCTTCCTATCCGTCAAATATAAATCGGATGGCCTATATTGCAGGATGGCAGGAACACCATCATCACCAACTCTGTTTTTTATAAGAGTAGAGATATGTAAGTGTCACTGCCCCCCCTCCCCCCACAACCACACACACACACTTCCCGACACCGAAGGAGTAGGGTGACACCTCGATCTTGATACTAATCTATCGAGTGGATTCTCTCTAACACACATGCACACACACACACACACTACCTGACACCGATGGAGTAGGGATGGCACCTCGATCTTGATAGTAATCTATCTACTCCTCTTTCAAACACACACACATACACACACTCGCTAGTTGTGCCTCTGTGCCTACCGCGCACACTCTCGATATGTCTTTCTCTCCCTCCACCCCCCCAACCCTAACAATGACAACAGAAGGGTGACAACTCGATCTAATATTAATCTGTCAATTGGTTTATCTCTCAAACATTGTGTCTTTGTGCCTCGCTCATACACACTCGATACGTCTTTTTCTCCGTAGCCCCCTCGATATGTAGACTTCTCGCGCACGCACAGCTGTAGTGACGATGACGCTGAACCCAGTGTGCCTTGTTTTTACCGGCCTCATGTGATAGTTTTCACCTTGTTTCTGTTAATTAACAAGGCAACCTTTTCTTTGTTACTAGTAGCGAATCTGAAATCATTCGGGGCAGACATAAAATATATCACTTCAACCCAATTATCGCAATAACTATTTTAAAAGAAACTAGCTAGATGCCCGTGCGTTGCACGGAACATCAAGATGCATTTGTATGAGTAGTTTATCATGTGAGAGACTAGCAAGATGCCCATGCGTTGCATGGAACATCAAGATGCTTTTCTTTGAGTAGTTTATCTTGTGAGAGAAAAGGATGAACGATGGAAGGCCTTATTTGCAAATGGGAAGAGGGGTGTGGGTATCTTTTTGCAAAATTGCCATAGTTTCCTTCCTATCCGTCATATATAAATCGGATGGCCTATAATGCAGGATGGCAGGCACACCATCAACACCAACTCTGTTTTTTATAAGAGTAGAGAAAAGGATGAACGAGGGAAGGCCTTATTTGCAAACGTGGATAGGGGCGTGGGTATCTTTTTGCAAAATTGCCATAGTTTCCTTCCTATCCGTTAGATATAAATCCGACGGCCTATATTGCAAGATGGCACGCACACCATCATCGCCAACTCTGTTTTCTACTCCCTCAGTTCCTAAATATTTATCTTTTTAGAGATTTCAACAAGTGACTACATACAGAGCAAAATGAGTGAATCTACACTCTAAAATATGTCTACATACACATCCGTATGTGGTAGTCCATTTGAAATCTGAAAAAGACAAATATTTAGGAACGGATGGAGTATAAGAGTAGACATGGAGATATATCTCCAGCATGGTCTACAACAAAAATGTGCTGGACTGGTTAGCGCCGGATGCTCGCAGCGCGATGACATGAGTTCGAATTTTGTCTTTGACTTTAGATTTTTATATTATATATTACTTATTTAATATATAATTCTTTCGATACCGTACTGATAGTGGAACCCACAAAGTACTTAGAATACAAGATTAAGGATGGACTTGTTTTTTTTTAATTTTCTGTATGAAGCCGTAGCCACCCTACAAGTCACGTGCACACTGTACATGCAATTAAATTTTTATAGAGGGAGAATCATACACGCAATTAACTCAAATGGATTGGATGTGACTCTATTATTTCCAGCATAAGAGCATCTCCAACGGCAGCCGACAAATTTCCTCCCGCTTCCTTCCGCGGAGGACGACATCAAACGCCAGCAGCATACATTTTCACAACTCTAACCAACCAGATGAAATTCGTGCAAACACGGATGTTTTCATATAAGCATGAAGGATTTCGTATAAAAAAGCCGGATCTTCATATAAACATGATGGATTTCATTACATTTACATGAACTAAGCGGTGCTAATCCGGCTCTCTTCGTATAATTAATACTCCCTCCGTCCGGAAATACTTGTCCTAGAAATGGATGTATCTAGACTTATTTTAGTTATAGATACATCCAATGTATCAATTCTTAGAACAAAAAATTCCCGCCAGCCAGAGAGGGAGTACCTAATCTAAATGGCCGCCCGCAGATCCATTTGTCTTCCTCATGTCCGGCAGACACTTGCGGGGTCGGCGAAGGTCCTCGGAAGAGACGAAGCAGCAAAGAAACCACCTGAATGCGCAGCTGTCGCCTCGGCGGTGGCCTTCATGGGACCCAAGTGGTGGCGACCTCTCGTGTTCTACTTCTCCTCGATGATGGCGGCGGACACGGAGAAGCTGGCCACTGACTCGTCGCTCTCCACGCACCTGACTTCTGTCTCTGCCTGCATGGCGCTGCCGCAGGCACGGGAGGCACGGCCACATGCACGGGAGGCGCGGCCACCGCAAACACTGGTGGCACGGTATGACGTGGCAGCGACGACACCCGTATCGGCGTGCTCGCCGCTGTGCCGGCGTGGAGCAACTTGGCACTCCTCATCGAGCTGAACAGGAGCAGCGAGTTGCTGAACCACGCGCCGGTTTGGGGCGGCAACTGGCTCCGTCGGGCCAAGCGAGGTTGGTGAAGCACCGAGCGGCCTCGCCCGTATACGGAGGGCTCGGTGGGCCACCCAGCCGGGTAGTGTGCTGGAGAACGACTCCTCAAAATCCATCGGAAGAGTGGAGAAAATGGTGAAGGAGGAGATGGGGGAACGGCTGAGGGGTGCGATTCTTGCCCGCTGTCTGTCTGGCCTTGTTTAAATAGAGGGCGGATAGTAGGAGCTTGTCCGGCGTCTAGGGCGGACGGGAGGAGCTCGGCCGGTGTTGCGTTTAATTCCGGCCCGCTCATGAACAGACGTGTGGCCGGAGTAGGTTTCTCGGTTTGCATGTGGGTTTAACGGAGGGGTTTGATGGAGGCGAGGAGGCGTGTTCAGCCGGGCGTGCAGCGGGCGGCGCAGTACTATTCGATTTGACCGCGGGCGACGCAGTTCCCGATACGGCTTTAATGCAGACGAGGGAGGGGGTAGCGGTTCCCAAAATGTTGAACGACCAATGATGCATCCTCCTTCAATTAGCATCGTGAATGCATGAGGGAAGTAATGGGAGGAGGACCGGGAAGAGAGGTTGCACGATGTGAATGCAACGTAGTTTGCACTCATATAAAGGCGCCCCTCCATTCCAATGCATCTACCACATCGTACGCACCTAAGCATTTGCCTAAGCACCTACACTAAGCGCAAAAGTCCTCGCTCCAGACCCATGGCGGCGATATGCGCGAGCGGCCAGCGGCTGTGCCAGATGGTCCATGACGCCGTCCTGCGGCATGGCACCAAGGATCGTCTCCAAACGGTGTTGGCGACCGGCTGGTGGATGGCCGCCGTCGACGCCAACTACGACTCTCAGTTGGACCAGATGATCATTGCCACCACCAACAAGTTCACCGTCCTCAAGAAGCTCGCGTACGACATCGCCGTACTCCTCCAGCCCGCGCACCCGGGCTCCTCATTGCCTGCCACCCTAATCGGCCTCCATGGTTGGAACCTCTTTCAAGCACTGGTGGCCCTACGACTGCCCGCCAATGCCACGAAGAATGTCCACCTGGAGGTTGCGCTCGCCGCGAGGCGCCTCGCCCTACAAGAATTCGTCGACCTACACATCCATGTGTATGAGCAAATCGTGTACATAGGTATCTACAAGGCCAGTGAGGACTCTACGACGTTGGCCTTCCTCAACCGGCTAGAAGCCTTGGATGCCTTTGCTGAGAGTCAGGCAATTCCTCAGGCGGTTTAATGAGGAGAGGCGGAAAGCCATTGGTGAGGAGGTAGCCCGGCTCTTGGCGGCCGGGTTTATCATTGAAGTCTTTCATCCAGAGTGGTTAGCTAACCCGGTGCTTGTGCTCAAGAAGAACGGCACCTGGCGTATGTGCGTGGATTATACGGATTTTAACAAGGCTTGTCCGGCTGATCCTTTCGCTCTCCCTCGTATTGATCAAATTATTCATGCTACGGCGGGTTGTGAGCGTTTGAGTTTTTTGGATGCGTACTCTGGTTACCATCAGATCAAAATGGCTGTTAAGGACCAAGAGAAGACGGCGTTCATTACTCCTTTTGGAGCCTTCTGTTATGTGTCTATGCCTTTTGGGCTCAAGAGTGCACAGGCGACTTACCAGCGTTGCGTGCAGAATTGTCTTCATAATCAGATTGGGCGCAACGTTCATGTCTATGTGGATGATATCGTGGTCAAATCCAGAGAGAAGGAGACCTTGATAGATGATCTGAGAGAGACCTTTGATAATCTTCGGGTCTATAAGATGATGCTTAACCTGGCCAAGTGTGTTTTTGGTGTTCCTGCAGGCAAGCTCTTGGGTTTTCTGGTTTCTCACAGAGGCATTGAAGCTAACCCGGAGAAGATCAAGGCAATCACCTCTCTGGCTAAGCCGGCGTGCATAAATGACGTCCAGCGTCTGGCGGGTCGCATCGCTGCTTTGAGTCGGTTTATAAGCCGGTTGGGTGAAAAGGCCATGCCACTGTATCAGATGATGAAGAAAACAGATGACTTTGTCTGGAATGATGCTGCTAATGCTGCTTTTGAGGATTTGAAAAGACAGCTAGCTGAGCCACCAGTCCTTGCTGCTCCTGTCGACAAGGAGCCTTTATTGTTGTATGTAGCCGCTAACACACGAGCCGTCAGTGTGGCTGTGGTGGTGGAGCGTAAGGAAGCGGGTAAGGAACATCCGGTTCAGCGGCCGGTTTACTACGTCAGCGAAGTACTCATTGAGTCCAAACAATGGTATCCACATTGGCAGAAGCTTGTTTATGGGGTGTTCATGGCAAGCCGGAAGCTTAAGCATTATTTCCAGGGCCACCCTATCACTGTGGTCAGTTCTGCTCCCCTAGGAGATATCATCCAAAACAGAGAAGCCACAGGAAGAGTTGCTAAGTGGGCTATAGAACTTGGGCCTCATGGTCTAAAGTACGTGCCACGCGCTGCTATCAAATCTCAAGCATTGGTGGATTTCATCAACGATTGGACAGAGCAACAGATGCCTGAAGAGAAACCGGATAATACATACTGGACTATTCACTTTGACGGGTCCAGGCAATTGGAGGGCTCGGGGGCTGGAGTTGTGTTAGCTTCCCCTCGAGGTGACAAGTTTTGTTATGTACTACGGTTGATGTTTCCCTGTACCAACAATGCAGCTGAGTATGAGGCTTTGCTCCATGGTCTTCGGATGGCTAAGGAGATGAGCTTAAGCCGGGTAAGGTGCTTTGGCGACTCAGATTTAGTGGCCCAACAAGTATCAGGCAAGTGGGATTCCAAGGACCCCCTCATGGCGGCTTATCGCCGTGAAGTTGATGCCATTGCTGGACATTTTCAGGGTTACCAAGTAGAGCACATTGATCGCAGAAAGAACGAGGCGACTGATGCATTAAGCCGGCTGGGCTCTCAGCGAAAGCCGGTGCCGCCTAATACTTTATTGGATATTCTGCATAACCCTTCTGTCAAGTTGCCTACAGAGGAAGACTTGGCTGTTCCTGACCTAGAAGCACAGTTGGTGGCGGCTCTCCACGTTATCCCAGATTGGACAGTGCCATACTTGGCTTACATGACCCGGGGAGAATTGCCTGAGGATGAAACTTTGGCCAGACAAATAACCCGGCGGTCTAAGTCAATGATAATTATCAATGGTGAGCTACATCGTCGCAGTGTCACTGGAGCTTTTCAGCGTTGTGTTTCCTCTGGGGAAGGTCAAGAAATTTTACGTGAGATTCACGAGGGGGATTGTGGCCATCATGCCGGCTCAAAATCCCTTGTGGCCAAGGCTTTTTGTCATGGTTTTTATTGGCTGACGGCTCATGCTGATGCAGAGGACTTGGTCAGTAAATGTGACGGTTGTCAGAAGTTCTCAAGACGGGCTCACGTGCCGGCTCAAGAGTTGAGGATGATTCCAATCACTTGGCCGTTTGCAGTTTGGGGGCTTGATATGGTTGGGCCTTTCAAAAGGTCCAAGGATAAGAAGACCCACCTCTTGGTGGCAGTTGACAAGTTCACAAAGAGGGTAGAGGCAGAGCCAGTTACTAAGTGTGACGCAGCCACGGCGGTCCAGTTCATGAAAAAGGTGATATTTCGCTTTGGTTTTCCGCACAGCATTATAACTGACAATGGTACCAATCTATCTAAAGGCGCCATGGAGGAATTTTGTCAGCGAGAGCATATTCGGCTTGATGTTTCATCAGTGGCTCACCCTCAATCCAATGGTCAAGCTGAGAGAGCCAATCAGGAAATCTTGAAGGGCATCAAGCCCCGGCTTTTGGTCCCTTTGCAACAGACGCCGGGTTGTTGGGTGGAGGAGTTACCCTCCGTATTATGGAGCATCAATACTACTCCTAACAGGTCTACGGGTTACACGCCTTTCTTCATGGTTTACAGAGCTGAGGCGGTCCTCCCTAGCGACATCCGTCATGATTCGCCTCGAGTGGCGGCTTATGTTGAGGCGGATAATGAGCAAGCGCGTCAAGATGCTCTTGACTTGTTGGATGAACAGCGTGACATAGCAGCAGCTCGCTCGGCGATTTACCAACAAGACCTGCGCCGCTATCACAGCCGCCGGGTTAAGTCCAGGGTCTTTCAGGAAGGTGATCTGGTGCTCTGGCTCATCCAGGATCAAACAGACGCACACAAGTTATCCCCGCCTTGGGAAGGGCCCTTTGTGGTCAGCAAGAACTTGCACAACGGGTCATATTACCTTATTGATGTTCGGGAGCACAAAGATTCACGTAAGTCGGAGGAGGAGACCCGCCGGCCGTGGAACATAGCTCAACTTCGGCCTTATTACACTTGAGCCACCGGCTCTCATAATGTATATATTTCTATAGCCATGTATATATTGTGATAAATAATAAAGCAGGACCTCTGTCCTTTTTTCCTCCAAAGGTATATATATCATTGTTATTTCCATTGTAATATTACATGTAATATTACATGGTCACTTGGAGGTTGATCCGGCTTATGATCGTATTCGAATCTAGCCGTTAAAAATATGATCACTTGGGGGCTTCCTGTTCAAACATAGGTCGTATTCGAACCAAAGAGAACATAGCTGTCGATACCCACTTGATTGGCATATTGCCGAGCTCATTGGGGAGTTTCTTGATCATATTTGAATCATAGCTCAACCCCCTTTGGGAACCGACGTGGATCGTATTCGAATCAGCGTCGTTAAACAACTCTCAAGGTCATTTGGGGGCTTCCTGTTCAAACATAGGTCGTATTCGAACCAAAGAGAACATAGCTGTCGGTACCCTCTTGATCGGCAACGCCAAAGCCATTGGGGGCTATATGATCGTATTAGAATCTTAGCTTAACCCCTTTGGGACGGTTCTCTGGTCGTATTCGAATCAGAAGCCTCCAAATTTTTGAAATCTTTTTGTTGCAAACAAGTTCTTTTGATCATATCAAAAGTATTCAAGGGTGGTTCTTATTCCACCGGCTTAACCTTGATTAATAATGTTGATGGCACATAATAAGCATTATATGTGCTGGTGAACCGGAGTTGAGTTCTCAACCTCATTATTCGGGTTACATAAACTGGAAGTATATTTGAAGGCTCGCAGGTATGCTGTTATGGTTATCTCGAACATATAATTGAGAGCCGGTTCATTATGACTTTGATTCATATTTCGGGTTATACGTAAAATATATGACTCTCCATGCGGTAAGCCACCTAGAGACTTGTGATTTGTTTTCTATGCAGGACAATTAAAGACAGCTCTTTAAACTTAAGGAAAGTAGAGGATCAAACATAGCCCGGAAGAATATAAAAAGGGCAGTTTAAATAAGAGTTAAGCACTACACACGTGCACGATGGCACGACAAAATTAAGTGTTCGTCCTATTCTATTACAGGACTCCCCGAGTCCAAAAGGTGAGGCATTGTTTTTGAGACATAACCATGAGCCGCCTAAGAAATCAAAGGTGCTTGTTGGGCTGAAGCTTCCGGCTCATCCCTCTCTGCTCCTCCGGCTGTTTCCATGTCCTGGAAGGTTGATGATTTCCAGTCAATGCCACTCAAGGCTTCAAATTGAGCTTCATCATCAATTAACCCAGCCGGGTCAACTTCAGGGGCGAAGGTATGCTTACGAGTCGGAGGAATCAGGCTGACTGCTTCATAGCGTGGTGTTGGGATCCTCTGATTCTCCGCGTCATAGCCCGGTTGATATTTGGTAAGGTCTGTATCATTACCAATCAAAGTGGCCACCGGGCGTACGCTCTTCACACAGGCGGCGAAGTCTTTCTGGTCAAAGGGAGTGCCATCTTCCTTCAAGCTAGGATACCCAAGGGCGATGTCGGCCGGGTCTAGCTCTGGTAGAAACGCCTTGGCCCGGCTTAGAGCGGCTATGGCTCCGGCTCTTGCAGAAGCTCGTCTTAACTCTTGGAAGCGTTGAGGAAGCACGGCAAGCCGCCTGAGTACATCCGCCAGATGAGTGGGAACTTCGTTTGACAGAGCCACAACGGCTAAGGCACGTTGTGACCCGGTGTAAAGTTGTTCTACCAAGGTATAAACCGCCTTCAGCTTGGTCAGCACATTCTGGTTGAGATTGGAACTCCTGGGACCTGCATTACAAAGTCAGGTGAGGTGATGGCAATTGAGATACTTATGGGAAATGAACGATGTAAACTAGTTAGAAACTTACAGAGTAACTTACCAAAGATTGCGGAGACCATCTGAGAAACATGGTGTTTTAAGCCGGATAGCTCGGCGGCTGTTCCAGCAAGAGTGGCCTCCGCTTGTTCGGCCAGGCTGAGCAAAGCCGCCTTTTCATCCGCCCAGGCTTTTCTCTCTGCTTCAAATCTCTTCTTCAGTTTCTCTTGAGCAGATACACTGATTTCAAATTTGGAGTTGGCCTTTTGGGTTTCATTTTCTTGAGTCTTCAGGCGGTTCTTTAAATCAGAGATCTTCGATTCAAATTGCTTAACGGCGGCTTGTATAAGTTCCGGGTCACAGTTACGGTGATTATAATGCAACATTAAGTCCCAAGCACTTTGCAAGCAAAGACACTTGGCACTTGGGGGCTAATTTATGCCGAAGAGCTCTATTTACAGTGGCGGTTAATGCAAATAAGTCCCAAGCACTTTGCAAGCAAAGGTATTTGGCACTTGGGGGCTAATGCAAATTGTAGTTCTACCAGGTAAGCCGGACCTCGAGTGCTATTAGGTAAGCCGGTTTTCTTGCAGTGATTACTAAGCCGGTATTAAGTCTACAACATATTTCATCATAAGTAATAGACTTGGGGGCTGGCATGGTAAGTATAACTATGAAGTAAGAAAGAGAGTTATACCTCAGATTTTTGCTGTATTTGCTTCACCATATCAATTTCCAGGTCCCGGCTGTTGTGCACTTGATTAACATAGCCAGAGACAATATCTCCAATGCTCAGATTAGCATAGTCAGTGATGTCCAGCCTGGGCCTGCGGCGTTCCAGAAGTTCTTCCTTGGCAGAGCATCTAGCCAACACGGTGGGTCTTCCCGATTCAACAAGCTCGGTCCGGGTGATTACAACGTCTGGATCATCTGGATGAGCCGGGTTGGGGATCTCCGGGTTATCAGAACCTTCCATAACTTGTTCATCAGATGGAGCAGTGGTGGTTTCAGGAGCTGGTGCAGACGGCGGCTCATGAGTAGAAGCATCAGGTTCAGTCAGGACCGATCTTCGGCCGGCTTATTTTTCTTCGCCCTCTTGCTGGGCTTTACTTGTACACTGAAAGTCAAAGGGTTAGTGCAAAAACATGAGTAAGATAAGCACAAAATAAGCTGATCATCATTACCCAGGTGCGGTCTTGAAGGCTGGCAAGCTAGACTGCATTGAGTCGCCGGAGGAAGGTGAAGTTCCCTGGTAGTTTGAATCAGAAGAATTGAGTGGTTGACGAGTGACGCCCGCCAAAGGATGAAAAGGATATAAGTCGGAGATAACCTCAGTCCGGCGCTTCCTTGATGCTTCGGGTAAGACGGAGGAGAGGTCTGCATCTTTGCTGGTCCGGGTCTGCCTCCGGCTCTCATAAATCTGTCGCTTCAAAAGAAATTGAGGATCTTGATAAGCTAAAGGATGTGAAAATCTTACTTTTCGGTTTACTCTTCGAACTTTCCGTCTCGGCAAAGGCTCGGAGTCGGATGAAATTATAGTTACCTCTTCATTCACTTCATGACTTGTTCCAGTGTCCTCCTGCTGATAATCCGTGTCAATATGATGGTTAAAAAAGGAGCCTAAAGAGTCAAGAGCTACCTCTGACTCGGAGGTGTCTTCCAGACGAAGCAGGTCCGAGGCGCTAGGTTTACTCCCCTTCTTACGGGGAGCGGCTTTCCTGGCGGCTTTTTTAACTTTCCTGGCTTTTTTGGCAGCTTCGTGGTCATACTTGACCTTCTAGAATTTATCATTAGCTTGTAAAATACAACAAAGGTTAGTGAGTTAAGACAAAATCGTTAAAATGCAAGGAGAAGCATTCAGGTCAATGGTTTACCACTGGAGCCGGGTAAGTCTTGCAGAAAGGGCTTAAGCCCACTCTCTCGCAATCTGCCAGGCTCTCGTTCAGAAGCGACTTGGTTGTATCATCAATGATGTCCTCAGGTAAATCGTCTGGACTGTGTCGTAGAGGATCATCTTTCTGGCCTGTGTAATCACACATCAAGCCGAGGCGGCGGCTTAAAGGAATCACCCGCCAGGCAACCCAGACCCGGACTAGATCAATACCATTTAAGCCGTTCCCCAGAAGAGCTTTGATTTTGTTGATGGTGGGTGTAAGTGGTTGACATTCAGCTTGAGATAATTTGTCTGGCAAGGGGTGATTTGACTCCAGACGCAGGGCGCGAAAGCCGGGCAGAGGGTTCTCGTCAGCCGGAGAAGTGTCCTGGCAGTAGAACCATGTCTGGTTCCACTCTTTCGGGTGGCTTGGCGGCTCAGCATAAGGAAAGAGACAATCTCTCCATCGTTGGACTGAAATTCCACCAAGTTCCAAGCTAGGCCCGTTGGCACATTCATTCTGGCGGTTTAGGTAAAATAACTCCCTAAAGAGCAGCAACCTGGGTTCTTCTCCGAGGTACACCTCACAGAACACTTGGAAGTTGCAGATGTTTGACACGGAATTGGGTCCGATGTCTTGAGGTCGCAGATCAAAGAAGTGCAGGACATCTCTGAAGAATTTTGAGCCGGGAGGAGCAAAGCCCCGGTTGATGTGATCAGTAAATATGACAACTTCCCCATCCTTGGGTTGAGGCCTCTCTTCTGACGGGTCAGGAGCACGATAGGACATGACTTCTTTCTTTGGCAGGTAACCCGTTTTCACGAAATCAGCTAAGATGCTGTCGGTGACGTTGGATCTAACCCAGTTGCATGTGATGGGTGCTTTGGGAGCCTTAGGCGGCATTGTGAAAGATGGAAGCCTATGACAAAATAAAGTTTCCGGTTCAAATTTAAGCCGGAGGAAAATTTCAGTTCAGTATTCAAGATGGCGGCTTATGAAAGGGCCTAATGATATATGGTTAATTGTGTCAGGTTATTTAAGCCGTCGTGGATATCATGAGCAATTAAGTTATTTAACTCTATTATGAATGATCCAGAAATTTCACAAAGCATGGCCTCTTTTAAGCCGGTGATATGACCCGCCATGGTTAACAGATGCAGTTTTTGCCTAAGTGTTGCACAAACAAGTTTCACAGATTACAGGGATTATTTTGGATCAAACAATCGTCCAGAAAAGAAAAATGTCTAGACCTAAAAACTGATACAGAGAAGTTCATAAGCTCTAAATGAGGTCTTTTTGCAAGCAAAAGGGATCTGCTAGTATTGAAAATGGGCGTGAAACGACTACCGCCGAAGTTATGCATTACTCTTGGATCAAAGGGGGCCGTTGTGGAAGAACTGCGAAGGAATCGCGAGGAACCACGAAGAACACAGAAGAACTTGCGAACCCTAATGTGGATCTAGTATACGGGACGGCGAGGACTTACTGGTGCTGATGAGCACCGGAGATGCGTCGCGGTTCTCTGGTCAAGACAGGTCGATGCAGCGGCCTTGGTTGGTGCAGACGGGATGCGCGGCGGCGGTGGCAGAGCTCGGGCTCTGGGGTGTCGAGAGGAGGAAGATGACAGAAAGGAAAGAGTGACGAAGACCTGAGGGCCGGGCCTATTTATAAGGGAGGGTTGTTAAGTGGGTGCGAGAAACGAGGAGGCTGAAGACATGATTATCCAGCCGCAGAGGCGCCTCGATTTTTGGGATAGTTATTAAGATAAGGATCCGATGAGATACGTTCGACGGAACGTGCATTAATGGCGGATGACGTCACGGCGGGTTACCACGAATCCAGAAGATGACGTCATGGCGGGTTATAACCTTCGCGCAAATAGAAGCCGAAAGATTTTCTCTTAAGGTATTGAAGATTGACATGAACCGGTTCAAATCAATCTGGGGCCTAATGTTGAGGACATAGCTACTGGTGTAACCCGCCGTAGATGGGCCGGGTTACGTTATGACAGCTCTTCGTTCAGAAGCCCAAGGACAAGTTAAGGATGGCGGTTTAGTAATAGGTCTAAGGCCCAGAGGTGGCTTAAGGCCCGTAGTGGTAAACCGTCGTTGTGGCATGACTTGTAGTGTAAGGCAAGAATAGTTAAGAGTCCGAGCCGGACACAGTTTATGAGCCGGCCGGGACTCTGAGAGCCGCTGGCGTTAACCTATCTATATAAGGGGACGACCCGGCAGCGGTTCAGGACAAGTAAGATCAGATCGATAGCCAGGCAGAGCGGTTTAGCTCCTGGTCATCGAAACCCTAAGTAATTCCACCTCAACTGGAATAGGCTTTCACCTTCAACGTAAGGGGCCGAACCAGTATAATCCTCGTGTCCTTTGTCCCGTTTAACCCCTTTAAGCTTCCTAGCTGCGATGGCTCCACGACTAAGTCCTTGCACGAGGACATCTGCCGTGACAATTCCACGACAGGAGGGTACCAACATCAATTCACACAACATTTACAACGGTGACACCGTTCCCGTAGAATCTTTGTCCAACATTGGGATCAACCATGCAACGGGCCATCGCCTGAATTGGTACGATGGAACCACGGTGAGATTGAAGAAGATAGCACGAACCTTGCACATGGCGGTCAAAGGTGGACCATGCTGTCTACGGGTACGAAGACGCCGTGCTCCTTTCTAACCGCATCTTCACGGTGACAAACCAGGGGATTTGTTTCGTATGGGACACATCCTACGGTATAGTCCCTCTCTCCCAGTTTATTTGTTTTGAATTTTTTCGTTTTATAAGTTTCAAATTCATATTTAGAGCTCCCCATCACATGTTGAGATTACAATGTCCATTAAATCGTTGCGTGCATGTATAGTAAAGAAACAAATCTCGAGTTTGGCACGAGTTCGTGCAGCGGTAGCACCACAAGGCCTGGCGCAGGAGTTACATTTCCCTCTCGGGGCCCTCGGGACTGAGCTTCAGTGCCTTACTACACCTGCCTTTGAGTCAATAACATGTGGACCCGATAGGTGGCTGGTCCACATGTAATGCTCCCGAAGGCAGAGGGGGGGTGGGGCCGAGAGGGCTGAGCCGCAGGTCGGGGGACGTGTGGTGTCATGGGTTCGAGAGGCGTCGTGGGAATCGCGTGTGGCCGTGGTAGAAACTTGATGCTCGCCGCATTTCAGGTGGCCCACATGTCAAGCACACAAAGGCAGAGGGGCGGTGCAACCGAGAGGGGTGAGCCGCACGTCGGGGGACGTGGTGCCGTGGGTTGGAGCGGCGTCATGGGAATCGCGAGTGGCAGTGGATGAAACGTGATGGTCGCCGTAGTTGAGCTTCCATGGACAAGTTGTCATGTCTATGGACACATGCATTGCATACTGATCACTGGAAGGAGTAGTAGTAGAAAAAGCTAGGGGGATAAATACCGGATAGTCAAGTGGACCCACGCTATTACTTGTTTCAAAGACATGCACACCATTGAAATAGTCCATATATATCAATATACACAGAGAGGGAATATCTTTTTTACAAGAGAGGAAATAGTTCATCCATCCATAATGCCCTGCTGCTGGTGCAACTTCTTCTTGTTGTTGTTGTTGTTGTTGTTGTTGTTGTTCTCATTTTCTGTGGGAGACGGCTTCGCAACAAGCTCTCTAGACCTTGCAGCTATCTCGAAACTCACACGGGCATCGAGGGCAGCATATTGTATCCGCTCGTACGTCAAGGGATAATTCTCCCATCCAGACGACCTTAATGCCAGCGTCTCGTCACCCTTCTGAAGATTTGTTCCGAGCACAAAATTTGCTACGTCGAATAGGATGCTGTCGGTTTATCACAATCTTCTACAGGAATCTTTATTTTGGTTTGTACGTCAGCGATGCTTTTCAAATCAAGGTTGTAAGGCTCCAACTTCTGTTTGTCCCCTGCGATGGCTGCCCCACAGAAGTATATGTCCTCCCGAGACAAGAAATCGTGAAGCTCACCTGGTATGGAGGGCGCGTGTATGATGTGGTACACCAAAACATCATCTTCAAGGCACAATTGAAGGACGGCGACGCATTGGATCTTCCCAATGGCACACTCCGTGTATTCTGCGTCGAGACCGATGACCTTCATCTCCACCTTTTGGAGGGAGTTGGATACATTGTTGATCCACTTCCGAACAACCATTGGGTGGTCGGTGACTGTGGCAACTATGGTCAACGAGCCTTCGACGAGGACATGTTAGACGCTAAAAACCTGCATCTCGATCTCTTTCGCCATTTGGAACCGCTGGACCTGAGGGCTATGGTTTGGAGAATTAGGATTAGATGGCTAGTCTAACTGAAGATGATTATTTAAAGGGGCTTCGGAATTACTCCAGGAGGATGTGAAGAGGTTAAAACAATGTGAATGCAGTGTGGTTTGGATGCAAATGAAGATGAAGGAGTAGTGAAGAAGCCGAGGAAAATCAGTTCCCGATGGAGAAGTGGCCTGCAGGAAGTTGATTAGACGGCTAGGTAGACTAAGCAAAAAGGCTACGCGGGTAGACTGAGGACTGGTACCTGTCCCTGTACGTGCCCATCTTTCTAGCGCTACATGTGCCACTGGCTAGTTGAGGTCACTCTTTCGAATCACCGTGGCGAGACATTTTATGATTCCTTTTTATTTCTGCACCCCTCCTGACAGGTGGGACCTATGCAAACGGATAAAAAGATGTGTTGCAGCTGGTTCGGATGGATATTGGCGCGTGCGTGGGAGACAAAACATTCTCTAGTTAAGGAATATGCGGTTATCCTCAAAAAAGAAAAGTCCTTCTTCACGCTTCTGCATGCACGAGAATTTGGTTCTGCTCGCAATATGGATGATACCTGGAGGATGAAGTGAACCCAGAGGCATGCTAGCATGGGAGTACTACTCATGTTCCTACTACTACTAGTAGTAGTACAACTGTGGCACACCTGATGGTCAAAATACTATTATTCATCCAGTCCTCACAGTGAAGTGACAAGACCCTGCGCTCGAGGTGACACGAGTCCATGTGGCGTGTCCGGGTTACCAAAGTCAGCCTCACCTTGTGCATCGTGCAGTCACTGGCACCGCCGCTGTATAGCATGCCTCGCCTCGTCTCCCTCTCCCCTAGCACCACTCCATCTCCATCTCCATCTCCGTCTCGCCGGAGATCCTGAGGTCACTCTTCATCATCTCACTGTGCCCCCTGTGTACCCTTGCCTCGCTCGCCTCCCCCAGTACCACTATTCCCTCGCTAGCTGCTCCAGCACCGAGAGCCTTCTCCCCCGTAAATCAAGCCCCCCAAAACCCCACCTTCCAAACTCCAGCATGGCCGAATGCGAACCGCGCAGCATCCATATGAGCCACGATTGGAGCACTCTCCCCAATGATGTCCTCGACTTCTGTTGGTCGTGTATGGATATGTTGAGTGCCCCGCGGCTGGCTACATGCTCGAGGGGCATGCACACGGCCATCATCGAAGCGAGGCCTAAGCTTTTCAGGACACCCTTCTTGCTGCTATCTGGTCTTGCGAGATTTGCTCTCCATGATACGGAGGTGTACATGATGCCCCTCGACTTCAATCCGACCTCCATTAGCCAAAACTTCTTTGCAGGTATGTAGTGGGTCGCCGTACATCATTTCCCTCGACTTCGATCCGATCACCATCACTCGAAACTTCTTGCAGGTATGTACTGTTGGGGAACGTAGTAATTTGAAAAAAAATCCTACGCACACGCAAGATCATGGTGATGCATAGCAACGAGAGGGGAGAGTGTTGTCCACGTACCCTCGTAGACCGAAAGCGGAAGCGTTAGCACAACGCGGTTGATGTAGTCGTACCTCTTCACGATCCGACCGATCAAGTACCGAACGCACGGCACCTCCGAGCACACTTTCAGCTCGATGACGTCCCTCGAACTCCAATCCAGCCGAGCTTTGAGGGAGAGTTCCGTCAGCACGACGGCGTGATGACGATGATGATGTTCTACCGACGCAAGGCTTCGCCTAAGCACCGCTACGATATTATCGAGGTGGATTATGGTGGAGGGGGACACCGCACACAGCTAAGAGATCAATGATCAATAGTTGTCTATGGGATGCCCCCCTCCTCCGTATATAAAGGGGGGAGGAGAGGGCCGGCCAAGGGGAGGAGGCGCGCCCAAGGGGGGCAATCCTACACCAAGTAGGATTCCCCCCTCTTTCCTAGTCCAAGTAGGAGAGGGGAAGGAAGGGAAGGAGAAGGAGAAGGAAGGAGAGGGAGGAAAAGGAGGAAAGGGGGCCCGGCCCCCTAGTCCAATTCGGTTTGGGCTAGGGGGGCCGCGCGCCCTGCCTCCTCTCTTCCACCACTTGGCCCATGAGGCCCATTGCTTCTTCCTCGTATTCCCGTAACTCTCCGGAACCCCCGAAAATACCCGAATCACTTGGGACCTTTCCGATGTCCGAATATAGTCGTCCAATATATCGATCTTTACGTCTCGACCATTTCGAGACTCCTCGTCATATCCCTGATCACATCCGGGACTCCGAACAACCTTTGGTACATCAAAACTCATAAACTCAAAATATAACCGTCATCGAAACTTTAAGCGTGCGGACCCTACGGGTTCGAGAACTATGTAGACATGACCGAGACACATCTCCGGTCAATAACCAATAGCGGAACTTGGATGCTCATATTGGCTCCCACATATTCTATGAAGATCTTTATCGGTCAAACCGCATAACAACATACGTTTTTCCCTTTGTCATCGGTATGTTACTTGCCCGAGATTCGATCGTCGGTATCTCAATACCTAGTTCAATCTCGTTACCGGCAAGTCTCTTTACTCGTTCCGTAATACATCATCCCGCAACTAACTCATTAGTCGCAATGCTTGCAAGGCTTAAGTGATGTGCATTACCGAGTGGGCCCAGAGATACCTCTCCGACAATCGGAGTGACAAATCCTAATCTCGAAATACGCCAACCCAACAAGTACCTTCGGAGACACCTGTAGAGCACCTTTATAATCACCCAGTTACGTTGTGACGTTTGGTAGCACACAAAGTGTTCTCCGGTAAACGGGAGTTGCATAATCTCATAGTCATAGGAACATGTATAAGTCATGAAGAAAGCAATAGCAACATACTAAACGATCAAGTGCTAAGCTAACGGAATGGGTCAAGTCAATCACATCATTCTCCTAATGATGTGATCCCGTTAATCAAATGACAACTCATGTCTATGGTTAGGAAACTTAACCATCTTTGATTAACGAGCTAGTCAAGTAGAGGCATACTAGTGACACTCTGTTTGTCTATGTATTCA
Organism: Aegilops tauschii subsp. strangulata; assembly: GCF_002575655.3. Classification (NCBI taxonomy): domain Eukaryota; kingdom Viridiplantae; phylum Streptophyta; class Magnoliopsida; order Poales; family Poaceae; genus Aegilops; species Aegilops tauschii. Next base: position 315,045,544 of record NC_053037.3, on the reverse strand, counting down.
CACAAGTATTATGTTTCCGGTTAATACAATTCTAGCATGAATAATAAACATTTATCATGAAATAAGGAAATAAATAATAACTTTATTATTGCCTCTAAGGCATATTTCCTTCAGTCTCCCACTTGCACTAGAGTCAATAATCTAGTTCACATCGCCATGTGATTTAACATCAATTGTTCACATCTTTATGTGGTTAACACCCATAGTTCACATCGATATGTGACCAACACCCAAAGGGTTTACTAGAGTCAGTAATCTAGTTCACATCGCTATGTGATTAACACCCAAAGAGTACTAAGGTGTGATCATGTTTTGCTTGTGAGATAATTTTAGTCAATGGGTCTGTCACATTCAGATCCGTAAGTATTTTGCAAATTTCTATGTCTACAATGCTCTGCACGGAGCTACTCTAGCTAATAGCTCCCACTTTCAATATGTATCCAGATTGAGACTTAGAGTCATCTGGATCAGTGTCAAAAACTTGCATCGACGTAACCCTTTACGACGAACCTTTTGTCACCTCCATAATCGAGAAACATATCCTTATTCCACTAAGGATAATTTTGACCGCTGTCCAGTGATCTACTCCTAGATCACTATTGTACTCCCTTACCAAACTCAGTGGTAGGGTATACAATAGATCTGGTACACAACATGGCATACTTTGTAGAACCTATGACTGAGGCATAGGGAATGACTTTCATTCTCTTTCTATCTTCTGCCGTGGTCGGGCTTTGAGTCTTACTCAATTTCACACCTTGTAACACAGGCAAGAACTATTTCTTTGACTATTCCATTTTGAACTACTTCAAAATCTTGTCAAGGTATGTACTCATTGAAAAAACTTATCAAGCGTCTTAATCTATCTCTATAGATCTTGATGCTCAATATGTAAGCAGCTTCATCGAGGTCTTTCTTTGAAAAAATCCTTTCAAACACTCCTTTATGCTTTGCAGAATAATTCTACATTATTTCCGATCAACAATATGTCATACACATATACTTATCAGAAATGTTGTAGTGCTCCCACTCACTTTCTTGTAAATATAGGCTTCACCGCAAGTCTGTATAAAACTATATGCTTTGATCAACTTATCAAAGCGTATATTCCAACTCCGAGATGCTTGCACCAGTCCATAGATGGATCGCTGGAGCTTGCATATTTTTTTAGCACCTTTAGGATTGACAAAACTTTCTGGTTGCATCATATACAACTCTTCTCTAATAAATCCATTAAGGAATGCAGTTTTGTTTATCCATTTGCCAGATTTCATAAAATGCGGCAATTGCTAACATGATTCGGACAGACTTAAGCATAGATACGAGTGAGAAACTCTCATCGTAGTCAACACCTTGAACTTGTCGAAAACCTTTTGCGACAATTCTAGCTTTGTAGATAGTAACACTACTATCAGCGTCCGTCTTCCTCTTGAAAATCCATTTAATCTCAATGGCTCGCCGATCATTGGGCAAATCAATTAAAGTCCATACTTTGTTCTCATACATGGATCCCATCTCAGATTTCATGGCCTCAAGCCATTTTGCGGAATCTAGGCTCATCATCGCTTCCTCATAGTTCATAGGTTCGTCATGGTCAAGTAACATGACCTCTAGAACAGGATTATCGTACCACTCTGGTGCGGATCTTACTCTGGTGGACCTACGAGGTTCGATAGTAACTTGATCTGAAGTTTCATGATCATCATCATTAGCTTCCTCACTAATTGGTGTAGGAGTCACAGGAACAGATTTCTGTGATGAACTACTTTCCAATAAGGGAGCAGGTACAGCTACCTCATCAAGTTCTACTTTCCTCCCACTCACTTCTTTCGAGAGAAACTCCTTCTCTAGAAAGGATCCATTCTCAGCAACGAATATCTTGCCTTCGGATCTGTGATAGAAGGTGTACCCAACATTTTCTTTTGGGTATCCTATGAAGACGCACTTCTCTGATTTGGGTTTGAGCTTATCAGGTTGAAACTTTTTCACATAAGCATTGCAACCTCAAACTTTTAAGAAACGACAACTTTGGTTTCTTGCCAAACCACAGTTCATACGGTGTCGTCTCAACAGATTTAGATGGTGCCCTTTTTAACATGAATGCGGCTGTCTCTAATGCATAACCCCAAAACGATAGTGGTAAATCGGTAAGAAACATCATAGATTGCACTATATCCAATAAAGTACGGTTATGACGTTCGGACACACCATTATGCTGTGGTGTTCCAGGTGGCATGAGTTTGTGAAACTATTCCACATTGTTTTAATTGAAGGCCAAACTCGTAACTCAAATATTTTCCTCCACAATCAGATTGTAGAAACTTTATTTTCTTGTTACGATGATTTTCTACTTCACTCTGAAATTCTTTGAACTTTTCAAATATTTCAGACTTATGTTTCATCAAGTAGATATACCCATATCTGCTCAAATTATCTGTGAAGGTCAGAAAATAACGATACTTGCCGCGAGCCACAACACTCTTTGGATCGCATACATCAGTATGTATTATTTCCAATAAGTCAGTTGCTTGCTCCATTGTTCCGGAGAACGGAGTTTTAGTCATCTTGCCCATAAGGCATGGTTCGCAAGTATCAAGTGATTCATAATCAAGTGATTCCAAAATCCCATCAGCATGGAGTTTCTTCATGCGCTTTACACCAATATGACCTAAACGACAGTGCCACAAATAAGTTGCACTATCATTATTAACTTTGCATCTTTTGGCTTCAATATTATGAATATGTATATTATTACGATCGAGATCCAACAAACCATTTTCGTTGGTGTGTATGACCATAGAAGGTTTTATTCATGTAAACAGAACAACAATTGTTCTCTAACTTAAATGAATAACCGTATTGCAATAAACATGATCAAATCATATTCATGCTTCAACGCAAACACCAAATAACACTTATTTAGGTTCAACACTAATCCCGAAAGTATATGGAGTGTGCGATGATGATCATATCAATCTTGGAACCACTTCCAACACACATCGTCACTTCACCCTTAACTAGTTTCTGTTTATTCTGCAACTTCCGTTTCGAGTTACTAATCTTAGCAACTGAACTAGTATCAAATACTGAGGGGTTGCTATAAACACTAGTAAAGTACACATCAATAACATGTATATCAAATATACCTTTGTTCACTTTGCCATCCTTCTTATCCGCCAAATACTTGGTGCAGTTCCGCTTCCAGTGACAAGTCCCTTTGTAGTAGAAGCACTCAGTCTCAGGCTTAGGTCCAGACTTGGGTTTCTTCACTTGAGTAGCAACTTGCTTGCCGTTCTTCTTGAAGTTCCCTTTCTTCCCTTTGCCCTTTTCTTGAAACTGGTGGTCTTGTCAACCATCAACACTTGATGCTCTTTCTTGATTTCTACCTTCGTCGATTTCAGCATCGCGAAGAGCTCGGGAATTACTTTCGTCATCCCTTGCATATTATAGTTCATCACGAAGTTCTAGTAACTTGGTGATAGTGACTAGAGAACTTTGTCAATTACTATCTTATCTGGAAGATTAACTCCCACTTGATTCAAGCAATTGTAGTACTCAGACAATCTGAGCACATGCTCACTGGTTGAGCTATTCTCCTCCATCTTATTGGCAAAGTACTGTCAGAGGTCTCATACCTCTCGACATGGGCACGAGTATGAAATACCAATTTCAACTCTTGGAACATCTTATATGCTCCGTGGCGTTCAAAACATTTTTGAAGTCCCGGTTCTAAGCCATAAAGCATGGTGCGCTAAACTATTAAGTAGTCATCATACCGAGCTTTTGTCAAAACGTTCATAACGTCTGCATCTACTCCTGCAATAGTTCTGTCACCTAGCGGTGCATCAAGGACATAATTCTTCTGTGCAGCAATGAGGATAAACCTCAGATCACAGACCAAGTCCGCATCATTGCTACTAACATCTTTCAACATAGTTTTTCTCTAGGAACATATTAAAAAATAAAACAGGGAACAACATCGTGAGCTATTGATCTACAACATAGACAAGCAAAATGCTATCAGGTACTAAGTTCATGATAAATTTAAGTTCAATTAATCATATTACTTAAGAACTCCCACTTAGATAGACATCCCTCTAATCATCTAAGTGATCACGTGATCCAAATCAACTAAACCATAACCGATCATCACGTGAAATGGAGTAGTTTTCAATGGTGAACATCACTATGTTGATCATATCTACTATATGATTCATGCTCGATCTTTCGGTCTCAGTGTTCCGAGGCCATATCTACATATGCTAGGCTCGTCAAGTTTAACCTGAGTATTCCGCGTGTGCAAAACTGGCTTGCACCCGTTGTAGATGGACGTAGAGCTTATCACACCCGATCATCACGTGGTGTCTGGGCACGATGAACTTTGGCAACGGTGCATACTCAGGGAGAACACTTATACCTTGAAATTTAATGAGAGATCATCTTATAATGCTACCATCAATCAAAGCAAAATAAGATGCATAAAAAATAAACATCACATGCAATCAATATAAGTGATATGATATGGCCATCATCATCTTGTGCCTTTGATCTCCATCTCCAAAGCATCGTCATGATCTCCATCGTCACCGGCATGACACCATGATCTCCATCATCTTGATCTATATCAATGTGTCGTCATATGGTCGTCTCGCCAACTATTGCTCTTGCAACTATTGCTATCGCATAGCGCTAAAGTAAAGCAATTATTTGGCGCTTGCATCTTATGCAATAAAGAGACAACCATAAGGCTTCTGCTAGTTGCCGATAACTTCAACAAAACATGATCATCTTATACCACAACTTATTCTCATCACATCTTGACCATATCACATCACAACATGCCCTGCAAAAACAAGTTAGACGTCCTCTACTTTGTTGTTGCAAGTTTTATGTGGCTGCTACAGGCTGAGCAAGAACTGTTCTTACCTATGCATCAAACCACAAACATAGTTCGTCAAGTTAGTGCCGTTTTAACCTTCTCAAGGACCGGGCGTAGCTACACTCGGTTCAACTAAAGTTGGAGAAACTGACACCCGCCAGCCACCTGTGTGTGCAAGGCACGTCGGTAGAACCAGTCTCGCGTAAGCGTACGCGTAATGTCGGTCTGGGCCGCTTCATCCAACAATACCGCCGAACCAAAGTATGACATGTTGGTAAGCAGTATGACTTATATCGCCCACAACTCACTTGTGTTCTACTCGTGCATATAACATCTACGCATAAAATCTGGCTCGGATGCCACTATTGGGGAACGTAGTAATTTCAAAAAAATTCCTACGCACACGCAAGATCATGGTGATGCATAGCAATGAGAGGGGAGAGTGTTGTCCACGTACCCTCGTAGACCGAAAGCGGAAGTGTTAGCACAACGCGGTTGATGTAGTTGTACGTCTTCACGATCCGACAGATCTAGTACCGAACGCACGGCACCTCCGAGTTCAGCACACGTTCAGCTCGATGACGTCCCTCGAACTCCGATCCAGCCGAGGGTTGAGGGAGAGTTTCGTCAGCACGACGGCGTGGTGACGATGATGATGTTCTACCGACGCAGGGCTTCGCCTAAGCACCGCTACGATATTATCGAGGTGGATTATGGTGGAGGGGGACACCGCACACGGCTAAGAGATCAATGATCAGTAGTTGTCTATGGCGTGCCCCCTCCTCCGTATATAAAGGGGGGAGGAGGAGAGGGCCGGCCAAGGGGAGGAGGCGCGCCCAAGGGGGGCAATCCTACTCCAAGTAGGATTCCCCCCTCTTTCCTAGTCCAAGTAGGAGAGGGGAAGGAAGGGAAGGAGAAGGAGAAGGAAGCAGAGGGAGGAAAAGGAGGAAAGGGGGGCCGGCCCCCTAGTCCAATTCGGTTTGGGCTAGGGGGCCGCGCGCCCTGCCTCCTCTCTTCCACCACTTGGCCCATGAGGCCCATTGCTTCTTCCTCGTATTCCCGTAACTCCCCGGAACCCCCGAAAATACTGGAATCACTTGGAACCTTTCCGATGTCCGAATATAGTCGTCCAATATATTGATCTTTACGTCTCGACCATTTCGAGACTCCTCGTCATGTCTCCGATCACATCCGGGACTCCGAACAACCTTCGGTACATCAAAACTCATAAACTCAAAATATAACCGTCATCGAAACTTTAAGCGTGCGAACCCTATGGGTTCGAGAACTATGTAGACATGACCGAGACACGTCTCCGGTCAATAACCAATAGCGGAACCTAGATGCTCATATTGACTCCCACATATTCTACGAAGATCTTTATCGGTCAAACCGCATAACAACATACGTTGTTCCCTTTGTCATCGGTATGTTACTTGCCCGAGATTCGATCGTCGGTATCTTAATACCTAGTTCAATCTCGTTACCGACAAGTCTCTTTACTCGTTCCGTAATACATCATCCCGCAACTAACTCATTAGTTGCAATGCTTGCAAGGCTTATAGTGATGTGCATTACCGAGTGTGCCCAGAGATACCTCTTCGACAATCGGAGTGACAAATCCTAATCTCGAAATACACCAACCCAAGAAGTACCTTCGGAGACACCTGTAGAGCACCTTTATAATCACCTAGTTACGTTGTGACGTTTGGTAGGACACAAAGTGTTCCTCCGGTAAACGGGAGTTGCATAATCTCATAGTCATAGGAACATGTATAAGTCATGAAGAAAGCAATAGCAACATACTAAACGATTAAGTGCTAAGCTAATGGAATGGGTCAAGTCAATCACATCATTCTCCTAATGATGTGATCCCGTTAATCAAATGACAACTCATGTCTATGGTTAGGAAACTTAACCATCTTTGATTAACGAGCTAGTCAAGTAGAGGCATACTAGTGACACTCTGTTTGTCTATGTATTCACACAAGTATTATGTTTCCGGTTAATACAATTCTAGCATGAATGATAAACATTTATCATGAAATAAGGAAATGAATAATAACTTTATTATTGCCTCTAGGGCATATTTGCTTCATGTACTGGGTCGGCATGAACTCCCACTGGATGGCTACTGTCAGAGAAGATGGGAAAAAGCTGGTGCTCATGAACTTACAGACCTCCCATGAGATTATCCTTCCTCCGTTGCATGATATAGAGTTTTACCGTCGCGGTCCAAGTCATCTAGATTACGTCATCAATTGGATGCACCTTGTTTTGCAGAAGATTGTAATCTGCCAAGTGCCCACACGACATGCGGATTACACAGACTTCAAGCTAATTGCCTTGTTCGACAAGGGAGTCGCCTATCTTTTCGCCGGTGCCTTCTTTAGCTGGAGACAGTTCAGCTCACAGTGGATCGTCGTCAAAGCTGAGACACACTTCTGTGATGCTATTGAACACAATGGCATCATCTACGCGATCGACAAAGCAGATGGCACCACGTATTGCTGGGACGACGCGTGTAAGTTGTTTCTGTTTGATGTTAATGATGACGCCATGACACTGTTTGAACTTTTTGTGATGATTGACATATCCCTGTTTGAGTAGAATTTGAGTAGAACTATGGCAGTGTATTAGAGACGCCGTAAATCAGCTATATTTGGAATGAATTAATTCATGTGATTGTGACCATGTCATTACAGACAATTTATACCCCTGAATAATCAAACAGTTAGGAAGATATTGATATTCTCCTTATTTTATAGTAATCTATATACTACTAAATATGAGTGTGTATCAATGGCCATGTTAGTTTCCTCATTTTCATGATATAGAAACATGCATCACACTGTTGGTTTCATCTAACCATACATTAGGGAAGTAAATGTGCATATGGACAACTCTATATTTGGAAGTAGTGAAATCCTGTAATGCTTACCATGTGTACATACCTATGTTCGCCCTTCAGCAATCAATGGCTAGAATAATATGCTCACAAAAATTTTGCCCACAGAACATGAGTATATAACAATGCATGGTCTGTTAGTTTCCTTGAAGAATTTGTTTGTGAGGACAGAACATGATTACATAACATGCATGACATGGTAGTTTCCTGTGAAGAATCGATTGTGAGATAACATGAGTATAACCATGCATGGCACTTCTATATTTTCGAACCCAGTATACATTTCCCTGTATTTTCCTCCCAGTTCCAACAGGGACATATCAATGCTGTTTCTTGCATTATCGTACTCATACTCTGAACAATGCTGATCTTACATTAACAATGCATGTCCTTTTTGATATGATGCAGTGTCCCTACAGTTACTGCCCTTTGTAATCACACCACCTTTTGCCAAAAACAGGGAAGCACAACTGGTTCCTCGCTCGACCCGACGATGGCAAAAGACTGATGATCATTCAGACAAATTTATGAGCCAGAAAAGTTATATTGCAAAAACCCCACTGTATGCAAGCACCGTGAAATACGTGAGTATCTGGACTGTGGCTGTTACGTCTATGAGCAGGATACCAGCTTATTGGGGCCTTCAGGATTTTTGAGTTGGAGGCGGGTAAACATCCTTGGTTCACACTCTCTATTTCTCGGACTCAATTATCCGATTAACCAGGAGATCACCGTTGGCAGGGACCTTGATGGCAGAGAGGCTCTGTTTTCTATGGAAAACTGTGTCTACACGGCGAGCCCTAGGAGTTCGGGAGCAAACTCCCCTGATTGTCAACGATACAGCCTGCAGCCAAAAGAAGGTGAGAATGACAAAGGCATCTGGATTAACTTTGATCCTTGGATGTGTCGAGTCCGACAGGCAGTGATGTGGTTCAAGCCTTTAGGTTGATAGGTAATTGGGCTGTTGCGTCGAAAGGGTGGAGTACTGGTGTCTCCGGATAATTGGTGGCTGAACCGGGGCTACAAATTATGATGGTGTTGGATCATCCCTCTTGGAATGACTTGTTGTCTTTGCTGCTTGTTCTGGATGGGTAGTTCTCTCTTTTGTTATGCATATTCCTTGTCATTTGGTCATCCTCGTCTATGTCACTCTTACTATGTAATAGTTGCCTCTATTTAGAATGTCATTCTCGTCTGGATCACGAGAGTCTGAGCGCTGCAGATGGGTGCGTTTTGGTGGTGTAGAAAGACTTCTTATGAACTATCATGTAACGCCCACGATGCGGCTATATCTCCCACGTGTCGAGGCATGACTTAGAGGCATAACCGCATTGTGGTATTGTCGCAAGAAGGGTTATCTTCACACAATCCCATGTAATGAACAAGAATGGGATAACGAGAGTTGGCTTACAATCGCCACTTCACACAATACATAAATTAATTCATACATCATCCAAAATCCACACATAGACCGACTACGGTCAAATCCAAGTGAAAATAAGATAACCCCAAATACTAGATCCCTGATCGTCCCAACTGGGCTCCACTACTGATCATCAGGAAACGAAACATAATAACGACCACGTTCCTCGTCGAACTCCCACTTGAGCTCGGTTGCGTCATCTGCACTGGTATCGTCGGCACCTTCAACAGTTTTGGTAGAATCTGTGAGTCACGAGGACTCAGCAATCTCACACCCGCGAGATCAAGACTATTTAAGCTTATAGGAAAGGATGGTGTAATGAGGTGGAGCTGCAGCAAGCACTAAGCATATATGGTGGCTAACATACGCAAATGAGAGCGGGAAGAGAAGCAACGCAAAGGTCGCGAAGCTAGAAATGATCAAGAAGTGATCCTGAAACTACTTACGTTCATTCATAACCCGAACCGTGTTCACTTCCCGGACTCCGCCGAGAAGAGACCATCACGGCTACACACACGGTTGATGTATTTTAATTTAAGTCAAGTGACAAGTTCTCTACAACCGGACATTAAAAAATTCCCATCTGCCTCATAACCACGGGCACGGCTTTCGAAAGATAATACCCTGCAGGGGTGTCCCAACTTAGTCCATTATAAGCTCTCACGGTCAACAAAGGATAAACCTTCTCCCGGGAAGCCCGGTCAGTCTCGGAATCCCGGTTTACAAGACATTTCGACAATGGTAAAACAAGACCAGCAAGACCACCCGATGTGCCGACAAATCCCGATAGGAGCTGCACATATCTCATTCTCAAGGCACACCGGATAAGCTAAGTGTACAGGTACCGACGTAACCCAAGTTGCCAAGGGACGGTCCCACACGGTGCTCTAGTTTGGACCAACACTCGAAGGAGCACTGGCCCGGGGGTTAAAATAAAGATGACCCTCGGGCTCGCGAAAACCCAAGGGAAAAGGCTTAGGTGGCAAATGGTAAAACCAAGGTTGGGCCTTGCTGGAGGAGTTTTATTCAAGGCGAACTGTCAAGGGGGTCCCCTAAATCACCCAACCGCGTAAGGAACGCAAACTCAAGGAACATAATACCGGTATGACGGAAACTAGGGCGGCAAGAGTGGAACAAAACACCAGGCATAAGGCCGAGCCTTCCACCCTTTACCAAATATATAGATGTATTAATTAAATAAGAGATATTGTGATACGCCAAAATTATCCCTGTTCCAACATGGAACCAACTTCAACTTCACCTGCAACTAGCAACGCTATAAGAAGGGCTGAGCAAAAGCGGTAACTTAGCCAAACAACGGTTTGCTAGGAAAGGATGGTTAGGGCTTGACATGGAAACATGGGAGGCGTGATATAGCAAGTGGTAGGTAGCGCAGCATGGCAATAGAACGAACAACTAGCAAAGCAAAGATAGAAGTGATTTCGAGGGTATGGTCATCTTGCCTGCAAGGTTCTCAGAGTTGTCGAAAGCTTGATCCTCGTAAGCGTACTCAACAGGTTCCTCGTTCACGAACTCGTCTCCCGGCTCTACCCACAGCAAAAACACAAGCAATGGAACAACAATCAATCACGGGAAATGCACAAGCAACATGATGCAATACATGCATGATATGCAAGATATGATATGCGATGCGTATGCGTGCTCCGGAAGAAAAAGGATGAATAAGGCAGTAACTTGGAAAACCAAGTATGCCACTGGAAAGATGAGATGATTTCGGTCGAAATCGATATAAAGATCACCGGAAACGGATACACGGTTTGCAAATGGCAAGCAAAACAAGAATGACACGAATCTGCGATTAACAGCATGATAGCACTTAGAATACATCAAGTAACTATGCTACAGCACTGCAACATAGCAACAAAGCATATGGCAGTGATCTACAGGAGATGCTTGACAAAAGATGAACACTGAGCTATGGCTAGATCACAACATAACAGGTTCAAACAAGCATGGCAAAGGTGCAAAAGATATCAGCTTCACAGACTTGGTGAAATTACTGGACATGGCTGAAACAGCATCAGGTAGCAATATTCAGAGCAAGCAATCAACATGCTACAGGAACTTAACATAGAAAAACAAGGCATGGCTTGAATCTAATAAATGCATAGAACAAAAGTCCCTTACTGACCTTAAGACAAAAAGGAACAGAAGATATGATGGCACTCATGTAAACATAGCAAGTTCCGTTAACAGGTTCAAGACTTAGCAGAAAACAGAGCATGACATTAACAGAAATTATGAGGGCATCTTGGTGAGCTTGACTCACTCATTACAAAGCAATGCATGACAAAACAAGCATACCTACAGCAAGACGGCATGTTTATGAATCTATCCATGGCAAGAGCAAGTTCATATCATGTATGGATCAACTACTACAACCTTGGCAAAATTGAATATCATGTTAACAATCTGCCAGGAATATTTTATGGCAAAAGTAGAGCAAGATTAAGACATGCTATGGCACTCCATAATTGCAAACAGGGGCATGGATGGATAGCGCACAACTATATCTACAAAACATCCTTACTAAACATACTCAAAAGAAGCATGGATCCCTCTGTAGACACATGGATACATGGCAACAAAATAACAGCAGTAACAGACTGAAAATCATGTCCCTGAAAACAGAAACATCACGAAGCCTAGTTTGCATGCTTGTGCTAGTCACCACATAGATCACAAAAATACATGGCATACACCCCTGTAAATATGGCATGGCATAGATCAAAACACCTGTAGAGCTCATGCCCATAAGATGCACACATCAATTGCAACAAAAATAACAAATCACCAAGTTCTGATAGGTAACAGCAGTTAACATCATATAGCACTCTTGCACCAGAGATTTGGGCATCAAGATGGACTCAAACAGGCATGGCACAATAGAACAAAATGAAGAGCATCTCGAGACGAACATTTCAATATATCATGCGCGCAAAATGGAGCAATATGCAATGAGATATGATGCGATGAACATGAGCACATAATGAAAACTTCGGGACTTAGCAGAAAACGAGGTGGGGGAAAGTCAACCTCTCTGGACCTGGATCTGTACGGAAGCCGAGACAATGGGGAGGATCTCGCCGGAGTTGGAGACAGGGAAGGTAGAGGAGGCACCGGCGGGCGAGGACGGCGGGGACGGCGTCGAGGCGCGGGCACGGGTGAGGACGGGCACGGACGCCGAGGCGTTGGGGAGCGGACGGCGGTCGGCGGGCGCGGGCGGCCGCTGGTGCGGGCGGCGGCGCCGGCGGGAGAAGAGGAGGCGGCGCACGCCGGCGGGAGGAGGCGGCGGCGCGGGGAAGATGGGTCGGGAGGGCCCGATCCGCGCTCTCCGGGCCGCGGCGACGGAGACGGCGGCAGATTGGGCGAGGGCGGCGGCGCAGTTTGTCTGACGTGGACCGGACGTGTCCGGCGCGCGGAGGGAGCGGGGTTAGGGTTTGATCTGCGCGAAAATATCGAGGGGATCACCTATTTGTAGCTAGAGGGAGCTAGGAGACTCCAAATGGAGTGCGGTTTTTGCCCACACGATCGTGATCGAACGACCGAGAGCATGGATGGGGCTTAGATGGGTTATTGAGCTGTTTGGAGGGGGGTTTTGCTGCAACACATAAAAGGACTTTGCGGTTACCCGGTTAACCGTTGGAGCATCAAACGACCTCCAAATGGAACGAAACTTGACAGGTGGTCTACCGGTGGTATACCAAGGCCACTTGGCAAGAGTCGGTCCATTCCGAGAACGTTTAACGCCCGCTCACGAAAAGAGACAAGAAGGTTGTGTCGGTGCACGTGGGAGTGTCGGATTGCAAAACGGACAACGGGGAAAATGCTCGGATGCATGAGATGAACACATATGCAAATGAGATGCACATGATGACATGATATGAGATGCATGACATGAACAAAATGCAAAACGAGAGAAAAAACCCAACCACAGAAGGAATATCATAACACATAGCCGAAAATGGCAAGAGTTGGAGTTACAAATATGGAAAGTTACATCCGGGGTGTTACAACACTCCACCACTACGAGAGGATCTTGTCCCGAGATCTAGGACTGAAAGAAATCCGGATATTCGGAACGGAGGTGGTCCTCGCATTCCCAGGTGGCCTCTCGGTCGGAATGGTGCGACCACTTCACTTTCAGGAATTTGATTGACTTGTTGCGAGTCTTGCGCTCGGTCTCTTCAAGAATAGCAACGGGGTGCTCATGATAAGACAGATCTTCTTGGAGGTCAATCTCTTCGAAGTTGATGGTACGCTTAGGAGTCCTTAAGCACTTGCGAAGCTGTGACACGTGGAACACATCGTGCACGTTCGCGAAGTTGTAGGGAAGCTCAAGTTGATAGGCGAGGTCACCTCTTTTGCCAATGATCTTGAAAGGACCCACGTATTAGGGGCAAGCTTCCCTTTGATACCGAAGCGACGAGTGCCTTTCATTGGAGAGACGCGGAGGTAGACATGGTCTCCGATCTTGAAAGCCACGTCATGATGCTTACTATCATAGTAACTCTTCTGGCGCGATTGCGCGGCTTTGAGATTTTCACGTATGACTTCACACATTACTTCAGCCTCTGTGATTAAGTCATTGCCAAGAAGTTGGCGTTCACCAGTCTCTGACCAATTGAGAGGAGTACGACACTTTCTGCCATAGAGAATCTCGAATGGGGCCTTGCCCGAACTCGCTTGGAAGCTGTTGTTGTAGGAGAACTCGGCATATGGAAGACAATCTTCCCACTTCATGCCAAAGGAAATGACACAAGCCCTAAGCATATCTTCAAGGATTTGATTGACTCGCTCGACTTGGCCACTAGTTTGAGGATGGAAAGTTGTGCTGAAGCGAATGTTGGTGCCCATGGCCTTCTGGAAGGAGTCCCAGAACTTAGAAGTGAAGATGCTTCCACGATCTGAAGATATCAATTGTGGAATGCCGTGCAAGGAGACAATCCTGGAGGTGTATAGCTCTGCCAACTGAGCTGTTGTGATAGATTCTTTGATTGGAAGGAAATGAGCCACTTTAGTAAGCTTGTCAATGACAATGAAGATAGCATCATTTCCGCGCTTGGACTTTGGAAATCCAGTCACGAAGTCCATTTCGATATGATCAAACTTCCATTCTGGGATAGCAAGAGGTTGGAGGAGACCAGCTGGTCGTTGGTGTTCTGCTTTCACCCTTCGACAGACATCACATTCATTCACGAATTGAGCGATTTCTCGCTTCATTCGAGTCCACCAATACGACTGCTTGAGGTCATGGTACATCTTCGTACTTCCAGGATGAATGGAAAGAAGAGAATTGTGCGCCTCGTTCATGATGACTTTCCTTAGATCACCTTTAGGAACCACAATCCGGTCCTCAAAGAATAAAGTGTCTCTGTCATCAATGCGATAGCACTTGTATTTGGAAAGACCCTTGTCGATACCACGTTTCACCTTCTTCACCATGGTATCCAGGAGTTGTGCCTCACGTATTTGATCTTCCAAAGTAGAAGAGACTATGAGGTTGGCAAGAAAGCCTTGAGGAACAACTTGGAGATTCAGCTTGCGGAAAGCTTCACAAATATCCGGTTGGAATGGCTTGAGAATTAAGCTGTTGCAATAAGCCTTCCTGCTCAAAGCATCTGCAATGACATTGGCCTTGCCTGGAGTATATTCAATACTCGGATTGTACTCTTGAATCATCTCGACCCATCGAGTTTGTCTGAGGTTGAGGTTGGGCTGAGTGAAGATGTACTTGAGACTCTTGTGATCGGTGAAAATGTCCACTTTTCTTCCCAACAAGAAATGTCTCCATGTTATTAATGCATGGACAACTGCCGCCAACTCAAGATCGTGAGTGGGGTAGTTCTTTTCGTTGGGCTTCAACTGACGAGAGGTATAGGCCACAACTTTCTTCTCTTGCATTAACACAACACCGAGACCTTGAAGAGAAGCATCACAGAAAACTTCGAATGGCTTGGATTCGTCAGGAGGAGTTAAGACAGGAGCTGTGACGAGTTTCTCTTTGAGAGTGTTGAAAGCAACGTCACACTCAGGAGTCCAGACATACTTCACATGCTTCTGGAGGAGGTTGGAAAGAGGCTTTGCAATCTTAGAGAAATTCTCAATGAATCTTCGGCAATAGCTTGCAAGACAAAGAAAACTGCGGAGCTGCTTGACATTCTGAGGAGGTTCCCAATTCACAATTGCAGACACCTTCTCGGGATTAACAGCGATGCCCTTGGCCGAGATAATATGACCAAGGTAAAGAACTTCATCAAGCCAAAACTCACATTTGGAAAACTTCGCATAAAATTGATACTCTCTGAGCTTGTCGAGCACCAATCGCAAATGTTTGGCATGATCCTTCTTATTCTTGGAGAAGACCAAGATATCATCGAGATACACCAGGACGAATTCATTAGTATAGGGGTTGAAGATGAAATTCATCATTCGAGAGAATGTTGGAGGAGCATTGACAAGGCCGAAAGACATGACAATATATTCATAAGAACCAAAGCTTGTCATGAATGTTGTCTTGGGAATATCTTCTTCACGAATGCGAATCTGATGATAACCCATTCGAAGGTCAAGCTTGGAGAATACTTTAGCACCCTTAAGTTGCTCGAATAGCTCATTGATGTTAGGAAGGGATACTTGTTCTTGATTGTCTTCTTGTTCAATGGACGGTAGTCGACACAATGTTGGTCCGTGCCATCCTTCTTCTGGACAAAAAGAACACCACAACCCCATGGAGATGAACTCGGTCTGATCAAACCCAGACGCTCTTGTTCATTGAGTTGTTTCTTCAATTCTTTCAGCTCCTTGGGTCCAAGCTTGTAAGGACGCTTGCAAACGGGTTCCGTGCCAGGCTCAAGATCGATAACGAACTCAACTGGCCGGTGAGGAGGCATACCCGGAAGCTCTTCTGGAAAGACATCTTGGTACTCACAAACAACTGGAATCTGAGAAATAGCATCCAACTCGCCCTTTTCATTGAGAGAAAACAACCGAATGGTTTCATCACGAGCGGCATACATGATAACATCCTCAGAAGAGTGTGTCAATTGAATTTCCCTGGCAGCACAATCAAGTTTAGCCTTGTGCTTAGAAAGCCAGTCCATCCCGAGAATTAGATCAATATCCGAGTCACCAAGAACAATTGGAGAAGACAGAAATTTATAGTCGCCCATCTTGATAGAGACATCAGGAACTATCGAGTTGGCTCTCATTGACTTCCCCGGAGAAACAACACCCAATGGTTTATCCAGGTAAGACCAAGTAAAATCATTCTTTGCAAAGAACGATCTTGACATGAAACAAAGCGATGCACCAGTATCAAATAAATTTTTTGCAGGAATATCATTAACTGAGAGATTACCCATTATCACATCAGTAGATTCCTCCGCTTGAGCTGCATTCATCATGTTCACCTTTGCAGACTTGGGATTATGCTTGACCACTGCATTGCTGGAAGATCTCACAGGAGGAGGAGGCGGAAGACGCCTTTGGTTGAAGCACTTGTTAGCATAGTGACCTTTCTGCTGACACTTGTTGCAAGTCACCTCTGAGAGTGGACGATGATAAGGAGCATTCGACTTTGGAGCTTGATGCTGAGACTTGTTCTGACAGCCAGGGTTGGGTGAGTGGGAAGATCCATGGCCACCTTTATTCTTCTGCTGGAAAGGCTGACGAAACGGAGGAGGAGGAGGCAACCAGAACTTCTGTTGCTTAGCAGCCACTAGTGAGGAAGAAGAAGACTGAACTGCGTCCCTGACTCTTTTCTTAGAAGCCTCACACTTGATCTGAGCAGCCTCTTGCTTCAGTGCCATATTGTAGAAATCATCATACTTGGTCGGCTCAAAAAGCACGAGAGGTAATTGCAGATCTTCTCTAAGGCCACCTCTGAATTGATAGATCATGCTCTTCTCATCAGGAACGTCTTGCTTAGCGAAGCGAGCGAGTTTCTGAAACTGAGTATTGTATTGATACACGGACATGCTGCCTTGCTTGAGATTGCGGAACTCCTCACGCTTACTCTCAACAACACTTTGTGGAATGTGGTGAGCTTTGAAGTCCCGGCGGAAATCATCCCAGGTAATCACACGACCTCCTCTGGAATCTTTGTATTGTTGATACCACTCGACAGCTTGATCCTTGAGTTGAAAAGAAGCGAACTTAACAAAGTCCTCAGACCTGACATTGCTACATTCAAAATGCTTGTTGATGTCCACGAGCCAATCATCGGCGTCTGTGGCCTCGGCACAGTAGCTGAAAGACTTCGGCTGATTTGCGAGGAACTGGTTGAGGGTAGCGAAGTGAGGCTGATTGTTGCCTTAGCCTTGATTTCCTTGGTTGCCTTGCCCTTGGGTGCGCTCTTGCAAGAGTTGCAAAATCATCTGAGCATTGGCGTTGGTGGCTGCCATGATAGCTTGCCATGCCTTCGGAGGCGGAGGTGGTGGCGGAGGGTTCGCCTGACTCCCCTCATTGCGTTCCGGATTCTAACGCGTTGGCGGAGCCATCCTGAAGAGGGTGACATCCGTTAGCATCTTGATAGACAAATAGAAAAGTTGAATCAACGGATAGAAATTGCAACATATAGTCTTCACAATAAACATTCGAACGAGGATGAACGAATGAATTCCATAGTAAATCATCACACTTCCATTAAGGTGAGAAGCCACTTGATAAGAGACTGATGAATAAAATAAAAAGGTACGAGTGGAACAAATAAGTGGTAAGGATTACCCAATCACAAACCAAATATCTGCGGGAAGAAATGCTAAGAGCTACTTGAAATCCCACCTATAAACTCCCGAAACTTTCTGGTTATGCAATCTGGTGTTGGGGATACAGGGGACACAAAATATATCACCCAAACTAGCAATCCCTAGATCCAGCTGTATCCATCCGTCAACAACCAAGAAACCTTCGGAAATCGTGTACCTCAACCTTCAAAAAGCATCCGTTATACGAGTTATGGCAATACTCCCGAACTCCGCCCCAGTACTGGGTGGCGTCGAGGTGATCTCACCAACAACTGCATAAAAGAGATTTTTGATGTCGGCGAAACTCAGGTATTCCAGAACTGCAACGATGAAATTGTGACGACAACACCTCGGAGCTCAACTCCCCGAGACACTGCCACAACCCCTAAATGTCAGGAGGCACCAAGAACAATGTTCTCGTCACAAAACCATCGGAACGATTCCAAGATACCCGCGTGATCCTAAAATTTTTTTTAGTGAAATTTGAGGAGAGAAGAGTCAAAACTTCTACGTCAGGAGACCTCACCAGAGCGACGAAGGGACCGAGGAGTAAAAAGAATCCTACTCTCCGATATATATAATCCTAAGACTCAAAACATTTTTTTGTTCTAGACTCAACAACGCTAGCGATTCGACCAAGCAGGGGGCTCCTAAGTCGGGGATGGCTCTGATTACCAACTTGTAACGCCCACGATGCGGCTATATCTCCCACGTGTCGAGGCACGACTTAGAGGCATAACTGCATTGTGGTATTGTCGCAAGAACGGTTATCTTCACACAATCCCATGTAATGAACATGAATGGGATAATGAGAGTTGGCTTACAATCGCCACTTCACACAATACATAAATTAATTCATACATCATCCAAAATCCACACATAGACCGACTACGGTCAAATCCAAATGAAAATAAGATAACCCCAAACACTAGATCCCCGATCGTCCCAACTGGGCTCCACTATTGATCATCGGGAAACGAAACATAATAACGACCACGTTCCTCGTCGAACTCCCACTTGAGCTCGGTTGCGTCATCTGCACTGGTATCGTCGGCACCTGCAACAGTTTTGGTAGAATCTGTGAGTCACGAGGACTCAGCAATCTCACACCCGCGAGATCAAGACTATTTAAGCTTATAGGAAAGGATGGTGTAATGAGGTGGAGCTGCAGCAAGCACTAAGCATATATGGTGGCTAACATACGCAAATGAGAGCGGGAAGAGAAGCAACGCAACGGTCGCGAAGCTAGAAATGATCAAGAAGTGATCCTGAAACTACTTACGTTCATTCATAACTCGAACCGTGTTCACTTCCCGGACTCCGCCGAGAAGAGACCATCACGGCTACACACACGGTTGATGTATTTTAATTTAAGTCAAGTGACAAGTTCTCTACAACCGGACATTAACAAATTCCCATCTGCCTCATAACCGCGGGCACGGCTTTCGAAAGATAATACCCTGCAGGGGTGTCCCAACTTAGCCCATATAAGCTCTCACGGTCAACGAAGGATAAACCTTCTCCTGGGAAGACCCGATCAGTCTCGGAATCCCGGTTTACAAGACATTTCGACAATGGTAAAACAAGACCAGCAAGACCACCCGCTGTGCCGACAAATCCCGATAGGAGCTGCACATATCTCATTCTCAGGGCACACCGGATAAGCTAAGCGTACAGGTACCAACGTAACCCAGGTTCCCAAGGGACGGTCCCGCACGGTGCTCTAGTTTGGACCAACACTCGGAGGAGCACTGGCCTGGGGGTTAAAATAAATATGACCCTCGGGCTCGCGAAAACCCAAGGGAAAAGGCTTAGGTGGCAAATGGTAAAACCAAGGTTGGGCCTTGCTGGAGGAGTTTTATTCAAGGCGAACTGTCAAGGCGGTCCCATAAATCACCCAACCGCGTAAGGAACGCAAACTCAAGGAACATAATACCGGTATGACGGAAACTAGGGCGGCAAGAGTGGAACAAAACACCAGGCATAAGGCCGAGCCTTCCACCCTTTACCAAATATATAGATGTATTAATTAAATAAGAGATATTGTGATACGCCAAAATTATCCCTGTTCCAACATGGAACCAACTTCAACTTCACCTGCAACTAGCAACGCTATAAGAAGGGCTGAGCAAAAGCGGTAACTTAGCCAAACAACGGTTTGCTAGAAAAGGATGGTTAGGGCTTGACATGGCAATATGGGAGGCATGATATAGCAAGTGGTAGGTACCGTAGCATGGCAATAGAACGAACAACTAGCAAAGCAAAGATAGAAGTGATTTCGAGGGTATGGTCATCTTGCCTGCAAGGTTCTCAGAGTTGTCGAAAGCTTGATCCTCGTAAGCGTACTCAACAGGTTCCTCGTTCACTCTTGCACCAGAGATTTGGGCATCAAGATGGACTCAAACGGGCATGGCACAATGGAAAAAAATGAAAAGCATTTCGAGGCGAACATTTCGATATATTATGCACGCAAAACGGAGCAATATGCAATGAGATATGATGCGATGAACATGAGCACATAATGAAAACTTCGGGACTTAGCAGAAAACGAGGGGGGGAAGTCAACCTCTCTGGACCTGGATCTGCACGGAAGCCGAGGCAGCGGGGCGGATCTCGCCGGAGTTGGAGCCGGGGAAGGTAGAGGAGGCGCCGGCGGGCGAGGACGGCGGGGACGGCGTCGACGCGCGGGCTCGGGTGAGGACGGGCACGGACGCCGAGGCGTTGGGGAGCGGACGGCGGTCGGCGGGCGCGGGCGGCCGCGGGTGCGGGCGGCGGCGTCGGCGGGAGAAGAGGAGGCGGCGGCGCGGGGCTCGGGCGGCGCTCGCCGGCGGGAGGTGGCGCCCGGGCGGCGGCGCGGGGAAGATGGGCCGGGAGGGCCCGATCCGGGCTCTCCGGGCCGCGGCGGCGGAGACGGTGGCGTGGACACGTGGCGGCGGCGCAGTTTGTCCGGCACGAACCGGACGTGTCCGGCGCGCGGAGGGAGCGGAGTTAGGGTTTGATCTGCGCGAAAATATCGGGGGGGTCACCTATTTGTAGCTAGAGGAAGCTAGGAGACTCCAAATGGAGTGCGGTTTTAGCCCACACGATCGTGATCGAACGACCGAGAGCATGGAGGGGGCTTATATGGGTTATTGAGCTGTTTGGAGGGTTTTTTTTGCTGCAACACACAAAAGGACTTTGCGGTTACCCGGTTAACCGTTGGAGCATCAAACGACCTCCAAATGGAACGAAACTTGACAGGTGGTCTACCGGTGGTATACCAAGGCCACTTGGCAAGAGTCGGTCCATTCCGAGAACGTTTAACGCCCGCTCACGAAAAGAGACAAGAAGGGTGTGCCGGTGCACGTGGGAGTGTCGGATTGCAAAACGGACAACGGGGAAAATGCTCGGATGCATGAGATGAACACATATGCAAATGAGATGCACATGATGACATGATATGAGATGCATGACATGAACAAAATGCAAAACGAGAGACAAAACCCAACCACGGAAGGAATATCATAACACATAGCCGAAAATGGCAAGAGTTGGAGTTACAAATATGGAAAGTTACATCCGGGGTGTTACATATCATGTCTTGTTGTTTATGTTAGTAGTATTCACTAGTCAGTGTTTGAATGATGTATACATCGTAGTTTCGAATTGTTTATTGTCTCGAACTACTGGTAGGCTAAATGAGGGCATCACCATTCTCCGGTGTTCACAGTATATCTCCTTTTTTCAAGTTATAATTTGAGCTCAGTGTCTTTTCGATGATGTACACTTGTTTGGGTAGTGAGGTGTCGTTGAATATGGGCCGAGTAGTTACGCAATGCCAAATGGGTCAATTATGACTCTCAGACCGGGCTCTCAAAAGATCCTAAAAAAAGGCTGGGCTCTCAAAAAAAGAAAGAATAGGGACTCTTAGGCCGACATGTGGGCGCACCGGTGTTTTCGTGTGCTTGCGCGCCGAGAGCATATTGGCGCGTGTTCGAAATTCATGCTACCACTTCATCCCCAATCTCTCGCCCCTCCCCCACCTCTGGAATGTCGATTCCTACTCCAGTTCCCCAAATCCCCCTCCTGTACTCCCTGTACTCAAGCGCACTATCATGTCGCCGGTCAAAGCGGATCTCCGAGCCGGAGATCCTGAGGTTCGTCCTGCCTTCGGGCGCTGCGTGCTGTCGCTCAACAGTGGCATGGCGGCGCTTGACGACCAGTTTGCCGGAAAAGTGCTGATGGTAACCATCAACGGCGACCGGCCTCCCGTCTCGCCGGACAACCTTGTCAAAGCTCTTGGCATTGCGCACGGCATCCAAATAAGTGACTTGCTCGTCGAAGTCTGTCTGCCACCGACCGATTTCTTCGTCAGGTTCCAGACAACTTTCGACTGCAGTCGTGTGTTCGAACCTCCAGGCGTTTGTTCTGCGATGGCGCGCTGGTAAGCTTTGATCGGTGGCACCAGGATGGGGCTCGCTGCGCTCTGAGCTTGAGTTTTTAACAAAGCTTACCTTCCATGGCATGCCTCGACGTGCTTGGAACAGCGAGTCCATGAATGAGCTTATCAACGACCTTGGAGGTGAGCTCGTAAGTATGTTTGTTCCTCCAGACAGCTAGGCTCTGACGGTTATGGCAAGGATGAAGAAGCCGTCCACCATACCGAAGGTGATTGGTGCTGAGATACCGGTGCAGAAACTGGGGTTGTACTATTCATCGCCACCAAGGCCGCCACGGACCACGTTAGGGATGTACCTGTATCGAGTGTTCGTGCATGTCGAAGAAGTGGTCAATCCATCAATCAAAGTCCTATCGCCGCCGCTGGTGCCCGGGTCCGTCGACGACATCCATTACAGGAGTCAACGTCAGACTTTTGCTACCTCTTGAGCATGCGTTGGTTTTCCCTTGAAGAGGAAAGGGTGATGCAGCAAAGTAGCGTAAGTATTTCCCTCAGTTTTTGAGAACCAAGGTATCAATCCAGTAGGAGACTACACGCAAATCGCCTAGTACCTGCACAAACAATCAAGAACCTTGCAACCATCGCGATAAAGGGGTTGTCAATCCCTTCACGGCCACTTGCAAAAGTGAGATCTGATAAAGATAATAAGATAAATATTTTTGGTATTTTTTGTTGTATAGATTGGAAAGTAAAGATTGCAAAATAAACGGTGACAGAAATAGCTAGTTGACGGGAAACTAATATGATGTAAAATAGACCCGGGGGCCATAGGTTTCACTAGTGGCTTCTCTCAAGATAGCATATCTTACGGTGGGTGAACAAATTACTATTGAGCAATTGATAGAAAAGCGCATAGTTATGAGAATATCTAGGCATGATCATGAACATAGGCATCACGTCCGTGACAAGTAGACCAAAACGATTCTGCATCTACTACTATTACTCCACACATCGACCGCTATCCAGCATGCATCTAGAGTATTAAGTTCATAAGAACAGAGTAACGCATTAGGCAAGATGACATGATGTAGAGGGATAAACTCAAGAAATATGACATAAAACCCATCTTTTTATCCTCGATGGCAACAATACAATACGTGCCTTGCTGCCCCTGCTGTCACTGGGAAAGGACACCGCAAGATTGAACCCAAAGCTAAGCACTTCTCCCATTGCAAGAAAGATCAATCTAGTAGGCCAAACCAAACTGATAATTCGAAGAGACTTGCAAAGATATTAAATCATGCATATAAGAATTCAGAGAAGAATCAAATATTGTTCATAGATAATCTTGATCATAAACCCATAATTCATCGGATCTCGACAAACACACCGCAAAAAGAATTACATCAAATAGATCTCCAAGAAGATTGAGGGGAACTTTGTATTGAGATCCAAAGAGAGAGAGAAGAAGCCATCTAGCTAATAACTATGGACCCGAAGGTCTGTGGTAAACTACTCACACATCATCGGAGAGGCTATGGTGTTGATGTAGAATCCCTCCGTGATCGAATCCCCCTCCGGCAGAGCGCCAGAAAAGGCCCCAAGATGGGATCTCATGGGTACAGAAGGTTGCGGCGGTGGAAAAGTGGTTTCGTGGCTCCCCCTGATGTTTTTAGGGTATAAGAGTATATATAGGCGAAAGAAGTAGGTCGCTGGAGCTACGAGGGGCCCACGAGGGTGGGGGCGCACCTACCCCCCTGGGCGCGCCCTCCTACCTCGTGGCTTCCTTGACCTCCACTCCAAGTCTCCTGGATTGCGTTTGTTCCAAAAAATATCCTCGCGAAGGTTTCATTCCGTTTGGATTCCGTTTGATATTCCTTTCTGCGAAACACTGAAATAGGCAAAAAAACAGCAATTTGCACTGGGCCTTCGGTTAATAGGTTAGTCCCAAAATAATATAAAAAGGTATATTAAAGCGCATTAAACATCCAAAACAGATAATATAACAGCATGGAACAATCAAAAATTATAGTTACGTTGGAGACGTATCAAGCATCCCCAAGCTTAATTCCAGCTCGTCCTCGAGTAGGTAAATGATAAAAACAGAATTTTTAATGTGGAATGCTACCTAACATAATTTTCAATGTAATTTTCTTTATTGTGGCATGAATGTTCAGATCCGAAAGATTCAAGACAAAAGTTTAATATTGACATAAAAATAATAATACTTTAAGCATACTAACTAAGCAATTATGTCTTCTCAAAATAATATGGCCAAAGAAAGCTTATCCCTACAAAATCATATAGTTTGGCCATGCTTCATTTTCGTCACACAAAAATTCTCTCATCATGCACAACCCCGATGACAAGCCAAGCAATTGTTTCATACTTTAGTATTCTCAAACTTTTTTCAACTTTCACGCAATACATGAGCGTGAGCCATGGACATAGCACTATGGGTGGAATAGAATATAATGATGGGGGTTGTGTGGAGAATACAAAAAAAGAGAAAATCTCACATTGACGCGGCTAATCAACGGGCTATGGAGATACCCATCAATTGATGTCAATGCGAGGAGTAGGGATTGCCATGCAACGGATGCACTAGAGCTATAAATGTATGAAAGCTCAACAAAAGAAACTAAGTGGGTGTGCATCCAACTTGCTTGCTCATGAAGACCTAGCGCATTTAAGGAAGCTCATTGTTGGAATATACAAGCCAAGTTCTATAATGAAAAATTCCCACTAGTATATGAAAGTGACAATATAAGAGACTCTCTATCATGAAGATCATGGTGCTACTTTGAAGCACAAGTGTGGAAAAAGGATAGTAGCATTGTCCCTTTTATTTCCTTTTTCTTTTTTTATTTGGCCTTTCTTTTTTTATTTGGCCTTTCTTTTTTTTCTTTTTTTCGGGATAATGCTCTATTAATGATGATCATCACACTTCTATTTATTTACAACTCAAAGATTACAACTCGATACTAGAACAAAGTATGACTCTATATGAATGCCTCCGGCGGTGTACCGGGATGGGCAATGAAACAAGAGTGACATGTATGAAAATATGCATGGTGGCTTTGCCACAAATACGATGTCAACTACATGATCATGCAAGGCAATATGACAATGATGAAGCGTGTCATGATAAAAGGAATGGTGGAAAGTTGCATGGCAATATATCTCGGAATGGCTATGGAAATGCCATAATATGTAGGTATGGTGGCTGGTTTGAGGAAGATATAGGGAGGTTTATGTGTGATAGAGCGTATCGTATCACGGGGGTTGGATGCACCGGCGAAGTTTGCACCAACTCTCAAGGTGAGAAAGGGCAATGCACGGTACCGAAGAGGCTAGCAATGATGGAAAGGTGAGAGTGCGTATAATCCATGGACTCAACATTAGTCATAAATAACTCACACACTTATTGCAAAAATCTACAAGTCATCAAAAACCAAGCACTATGCGCATGCTCCTAGGGGGATAGATTGGTAGGAAAAGACCATCGCTCGTCCTCGACCACCACTCATAAGGAGGACAATCAGAGAAACACCTCATGCTTCAAATTTGTCACACAACGTTTACCATACGTCCATGCTACGGGACTTGCAAACTCTAACACAAGTATTTCTCAAATTCACAATTACTCAACTAGCATGACTCTAATATTACCATCTTCATATCTCAAAACAATCATCAAGTATCAAACTTCTCATAGATTCAATGCACTTTATATGGAAGTTTTTATTATACCCATCTTGGATGCCTATCATATTAGGACTAATTTTATAGCCAAAGCAAATTACCATGTTGTTTTAAAGGACTCTCAAAATAATATAAGTGAAGCCTGAGAGATCAATAATTTCTATAAAATAAAACCACCACCGTGCTCTAAAAGATATAAGTGAAGCACTAGAGCAAAATTATCTAGCTCAAAAGATATAAGTGAAGCACATAGAGTATTCTAATAAATTCTGATTCATGTGTGTCTCTCCAAAAGGTGTGTACAGCAAGGATGATTGTGGTAAACTAAAAAGCAAAGACTCAAATTGTTGGGAATCGTAGCATAATTTTAAAATTTTCCTACGTTCACCAAGATGCATCTATGGAGTATACTAGCAACGAGGGGAAGGGAGTGCATCTACATACCCTTGTAGATCGCGAGCGGAAGCGTTCCAATGAACGTGGATGACGGAGTCGTACTCGCCGTGATCCAAATCACCGATGACCGAGTGCCGAACGAACGGCACCTCCGCGTTCAACACACGTACGGTGCAGCGACGTCTCCTCCTTCTTGATCCAGCAAGGGGGAAGGAGAGGTTGTTGGAGATCCAGCAGCACGACGGCGTGGTGGTGGATGTAGCGGTTCTCCGGCAGGGCTTCGCCGAGCTTCTGCGCGAGAGAGAGAGGTGTTGCAGGGGAGGAGGGAGGCGCCCAAGGCTGTAGGTTGCTGCCCTCCCTCCCCCCCCCCCTTTATATAGGCCCCCTGGGGGGCGCCAGCCCCAAGAGATGGGATCTCAAGGGGGGGCGGCGGCCACAAGGGGGGAAGGGGTTGCCTTGCCCCCCAAGGCAAGGGGGAACTCCCCCCCTAGGGTTCCCAACCCTAGGCGCATGGGGGGGAGGCCCAAGGGGGGCGCCCCAGCCCACTAAGGGCTGGTTCCCTTCCACTTTCAGCCCACGGGGCCCTTCGGGATAGGTGGCCCCACCCGGTGGACCCCGGGACCCTTCCGGTGGTCCCGGTACAATACCGGTAACCCCCGAAACTTTCCCGGCGGCCGAAACTGGACTTCCTATATATAATTCTTCACCTCCGGACCATTCCGGAACCTCTCGTGACGTCCGGGATCTCATCCGGGACTCCGAACAACTTTTGGGTTTCCGCATACATATATCTCTACAACCCTAGCGTCACCGAACCTTAAGTGTGTAGACCCTACGGGTTCGGGAGACATGCAGACATGACCGAGACGCCTCTCTGGTCAATAACCAACAGCGGGATCTGGATACCCATGTTGGCTCCCACATGTTCCACGATGATCTCATCGGATGAACCACGGTGTCGAGGATTCAATCAATCCCGTATGCAATTCCCTTTGTCAATCGGTATGTTACTTGCCCGAGATTCGATCGTCGGTATCCCAATAACTTGTTCAATCTCGTTACCGGCAAGTCTCTTTACTCATACCGCAATGCATGATCCCGTGACTAACGCCTTAGTCACATAGAGCTCATTATGATGATGCATTACCGAGTGGGCCCAGAGATACCTCTCCGTCACACGGAGTGACAAATCCCAGTCTCGATCCGTGCCAACCCAACAGACACTTTCGCAGATACCCGTAATGCACCTTTATAGTCACCCAGTTACGTTGTGACGTTTGGCACACCCAAAGCACTCCTACGGTATCCGGGAGTTGCACGATCTCATGGTCTAAGGAAAAGATACTTGACATTTGAAAAGCTCTAGCAAACGAAACTACACGATCTTTTATGCTATGCTTAGGATTGGGTCTTGTCCATCACATCATTCTCCTAATGATGTGATCCCGTTATCACTGACATCCAATGTCCATAGTCAGGAAACCATGACTATCTGTTGATCAACGAGCTAGTCAACTAGAGGCTTACTAGGGACACTTTGTGGTCTATGTATTCACACATGTATTACGATTTCCGGACAATACAATTATAGCATGAACCATAGACAATTACCATGAACAAAGAAATATAATAATAACCATTTATTATTGCCTCTAGGGCATATTTCCAACAGTCTCCCACTTGCACTAGAGTCAATAATCTAGTTACATTGTGATGAATTGAACACCCATTGCGTCCTGGTGTTGATCATGTTTTGCCCTAGGGAGAGGTTTAGTCAACGGATCTGCTACATTCAGGTCCGTGTGTACTTTACAAATATCTATGTCTCCATTTTGAACACTTTCACGAATGGAGTTGAAGCGACGCTTGATATGCCTGGTCTTCTTGTGAAACCTGGGCTCCTTCGCAAGGGCAATAGCTCCAGTGTTATCACAGAAGAGAGTCATTGGGCCCGACGCATTGGGAATCACCCCTAGGTCGGTAATGAACTCCTTCATCCAGACTGCTTCCTGTGCTGCCTCCGAGGCTGCCATGTACTCCACTTCACATGTAGATCCCGCCACGACGCTTTGCTTGCAACTGCACCAGCTTACTGCTCCTCCATTCAAAATATACACGTATCCGGTCTGTGACTTCGAGTCATCCAGATCTGTGTCGAAGCTAGCGTCGACGTAACCCTTTACGACGAGCTCTTCGTCACCTCCATCAACGAGAAACATATCCTTAGTCCTCTTCAGGTACTTCAGGATATTCTTGACCGCTGTCTAGTGTTCCTTGCCGGGATTACTTTGGTACCTTCCTACCAAACTTACGGCAAGGTTTACATCAGGTCTGGTACACAGCATGGCATACATAATAGACCCTATGGCCGAGGCATAGGGGATGACACTCATCTCTTCTATATCTTCTGCCGTGGTCGGGCATTGAGCCGTGCTCAATTGCACACCTTGCCATACAGGCAAGAACCCCTTCTTGGACTGATCCATATTGAACTTCTTCAATATCTTGTCAAGGTATGTACTTTGTGAAAGACCAATGAGGCGTCTTGATCTATCTCTATAGATCTTGATGCCTAATATATAAGCAGCTTCTCCAAGGTCCTTCATTGGAAAACATTTATTCAAATAGGCCTTTATACTTTCCAAGAATTCTATATCATTTCCCATCAATAGTATGTCATCCACATATAATATGAGAAATGCTACAGAGCTCCCACTCACTTTCTTGTAAACACAGGCTTCTCCATAAGTCTGTGTAAACCCAAACGCTTTGATCATCTCATCAAAGCGAATGTTCCAACTCCGAGATGCTTGCACCAGCCCATAGATTGAGCGCTGGAGCTTGCATACTTTGTTAGCATTCTTAGGATCGACAAAACCTTCCGGCTGCATCATATACAACTCTTCCTTAAGGAAGCCGTTAAGGAATGCCGTTTTGACGTCCATCTGCCATATCTCATAATCATAGTATGCGGCAATTGCTAACATGATTCGGATGGACTTCAGCTTCGCTACGGGTGAGAAAGTCTCATCGTAGTCAACCCCTTGAACTTGTCGATAACCCTTAGCGAAAAGTCGAGCTTTGTAGATGGTCACATTACCATCCGCGTCCGTCTTCTTCTTAAAGATCCATTTGTTTTCTATGGCTCGCCGCTCATCGGGCAAGTCAGTCAAAGTCCATACTTCGTTTTCATACATGGATCCTATCTCGGATTTCATGGCTTCTAGCCATTTGTCGGAATCCGGGCCCGCCATCGCTTCTTCATAGTTCGAAGGTTCACCGTTGTCTAACAACATGATTTCCAGGACAGGGTTGCCGTACCACTCTGGTGCGGAACGTGTCCTTGTGGACCTACGAAGTTCAGTAACTTGATCCGAAGCTTCATGATCATCATCATTAACTTCCTCCCCAGTCGGTGTAGGCACCACAGGAACATTTTCCCGCGCTGCGCTACTTTCCGGTTCGGAAGGGGTGACTATCACCTCATCAAGTTCCACTTTCCTCCCACTCAATTCTTTCGAGAGAAACTCCTTCTCCAGAAAGGACCCGTTCTTAGCAACGAAGATCTTGCCTTCGGATCTGAGGTAGAAGGTATACCCAATAGTTTCCTTAGGGTATCCTATGAAGACGCATTTTTCCGATTTGGGTTCGAGCTTTTCAGGTTGAAGTTTCTTGACATAAGCATCGCATCCCCAAACTTTTAGAAACGACAGCTTAGGTTTCTTCCCAAACCATAATTCGTACGGTGTCGTCTCAACGGATTTCGACGGAGCCCTATTTAAAGTGAATGCGGCAGTCTCTAAAGCATAGCCCCAAAATGAGAGCGGTAAATCGGTAAGAGACATCATAGATCGCACCATATCCAATAGAGTGCGATTACGACGTTCGGACACACCATTTCTCTGAGGTGTTCCAGGCGGCGTGAGTTGTGAAACTATTCCACATTTCCTTAAGTGTGCACCAAACTCGTGACTTAAATATTCTCCACCACGATCTGATCGTAGGAATTTTATTCTCCTGTCACGTTGATTCTCAACTTCACTCTGAAATTCCTTGAACTTTTCAAAGGTTTCAGACTTGTGTTTTATTAGGTAGACATACCCATATCTACTTAAATCATCAGTGAGAGTGAGAACATAACGATATCCTCCGCGAGCCTCAACACTCATTGGACCACACACATCGGTATGTATGATTTCCAATAAGTTGGTTGCTCGCTCCATTGTTCCGGAGAACGGAGTCTTGGTCATCTTACCCATGAGGCATGGTTCGCACGTGTCAAATGATTCGTAATCAAGAGACTCCAAAAGTCCATCTGCATGGAGCTTCTTCATGCGCTTGACACCAATGTGACCAAGGCGGCAGTGCCACAAGTATGTGGGACTATCGTTATCAACTTTACATCTTTTGGTATTCACACTATGAACATGTGTAACATCACGTTCGAGATTCATCAAAAATAAACCATTGACCAGCGGGGCATGACCATAAAACATATCTCTCAAATAAATAGAACAACCATTATTCTCGGATTTAAATGAGTAGCCATCTCGAATTAAACGAGATCCAGATACAATGTTCATGCTCAAAGCTGGCACTAAATAACAATTATTGAGGTTTAAATCTAATCCCATGGGTAGATGCAGAGGTAGCGTGCCAACGGCGATCACATCGACCTTGGAACCATTCCCGACGCGCATCGTCACCTCGTCCTTCGCCAGTCTCCGTTTATTCCGTAGTTCCTGTTTTGAGTTACAAATATGAGCAACCGCACCGGTATCAAATACCCAGGAGCTACTACGAGTACTGGTAAGGTACACATCAATTACATGTATATCACATATACCTTTGGTGTTGCCGGCCTTCTTCTTGTCCGCTAAGTATTTGGGGCAGTTCCGCTTCCAGTGACCACTTCCCTTGCAATAAAAGCACTCAGTCTCGGGCTTGGGTCCATTCTTTGACTTCTTCCCGGTAACTGGCTTACCGGGCGCGGCAACTCCCTTGCCGTCCTTCTTGAAGTTCTTCTTACCCTTGCCCTTCTTGAACTTAGTGGTTTTATTCACCATCAACACTTGATGTTCTTTTCTGATCTCTACCTCAGCTGATTTCAGCATTGAATATACCTCAGGAATGGTCTTTTCCATTCCCTGCATATTGAAGTTCATCACAAAGCTCTTGTAGCTTGGTGGAAGCGACTGGAGGATTCTGTCAATGACCGCGTCATCCGGGAGATTAACTCCCAGCTGAGACAAGCGGTTGTGCAACCCAGACATTCTGAGTATGTGCTCCCTAACAGAACTATTCTCCTCCATTTTACAGCTGAAGAACTTGTCGGAGACATCATATCTCTCGACCCGGGCATGAGCTTGGAAAACCAATTTCAGCTCCTCGAACATCTCATATGCTCCATGTTTCTCAAAACGCTTTTGGAGACCCGGTTCTAAGCTGTAAAGCATGCCGCACTGAACGAGGGAGTAATCATCAGCACGCTGCTGCCAAGCGTTCATAACGTCTTGGTTCTCAGGGATTGGTGCTTCACCTAGCGGTGCTTCTAAGACATAATCTTTCTTGGCTACTATGAGGATGATCCTCAGGTTCCGGACCCAGTCCGTATAGTTGCTGCCATCATCTTTCAGCTTGGTTTTCTCTAGGAACGCGTTGAAATTGAGGACAACGTTGGCCATTTGATCTACAAGACATAGTGTAACGATTTTAGACTAAGTTCATGATAATTAAGTTCATATAATCGAATTATTTAATGAACTCCCACTCAGATAGACATCCCTCTAGTCATCTAAGTGAAACATGATCCGAATTCAACTAGGCCGTGTCCGATCATCACGTGAGACGGACTAGTCAAGATCGGTGAACATCTCCATGTTGATCGTATCTTCTATACGACTCATGCTCGACCTTTCGGTCCTCCGTGTTCCGAGGCCATGTCTGTACATGCTAGGCTCGTCAAGTCAACCTAAGTGTATTGCGTGTGTTCCGAGGCCATGTCTGTACATGCTAGGCTCGTCAACACCCGTTGTATTCGAACGTTAGAATCTATCACACCCGATCATCACGTGGTGCTTCGAAACAACGAACCTTCGCAACGGTGCACAGTTAGGGTGAACACTTTCTTGAAATTATTATAAGGGATCATCCTACTTGCTACCGTCATTCTGAGCAAATAAGATGCAAAAACATGATAAACATCACATGCAACCAAATAGTGACATGATATGGCCAATATCATCATGCTCCTTTGATCTCCATCTTCGGGGCACCATGATCATCTTTGTCACCGGCATGACACCATGATCTCCATCATCATGATCTCCATCATTGTGTCTTCATGAAGTCGTCACGCCAATGATTACTTCTACTTCTATGGCTAACGCGTTTAGCAACAAAGCAAAGTAAATTACATGGCGTTATTCAATGACACGCAGGTCATGCAAAATAATAAAGACAACTCCTATGGCTCCTACCGGTTGTCATACTCATCGACATGCAAGTCGTGATTCCTATTACAAGAATATGATCAATCTCATACATCACATATATCATTCATCACATCTTCTGGCCATATCACATCACATAGCACTTGCTGCAAAAACAAGTTAGACGTCCTCTAATTGTTGTTGCAAGTTTTTTACGTGGTTTGTAGGTTTCTAGCAAGAACGTTTTCTTACCTACGTATGACCACAACGTGATTTGCCAATTTCTATTTACCCTTCATAAGGACCCTTTTCATCGAATCCGTTCCGACTAAAGTAGGAGAGACAGACACCCGCTAGCCACCTTATGCAACTAGTGCATGTCAGTCGGTGGAACCTGTCTCACGTAAGCGTACGTGTAAGGTCGGTCCGGGCCGCTTCATCCTACAATGCCGCCGAAACAAGAAACGACTAGTAGCGGCAAGAAGAATTGGCAAACTCAACGCCCACAACTGCTTTGTGTTCTACTCGTGCATAGTAACTACGCATAGGCCTGGCTCATGATGCCCCTGTTGGGAATCGTAGCATAATTTTAAAATTTTCCTACGTTCACCAAGATGCATCTATGGAGTATACTAGCAACGAGGGGAAGGGAGTGCATCTACATACCCTTGTAGATCGCGAGCGGAAGCGTTCCAATGAACGTGGATGACGGAGTCGTACTCGCCGTGATCCAAATCACCGATGACCGAGTGCCGAATGGACGGCACCTCCGCGTTCAACACACGTACGGTGCAGCGACGTCTCCTCCTTCTTGATCCAGCAAGGGGGAAGGAGAGGTTGATGGAGATCCAGCAGCACGACGGCGTGGTGGTGGATGTAGCGGTTCTCCGGCAGGGCTTCGCCGAGCTTCTGCGCGCGAGAGAGAGAGAGAGGTGTTGCGGGGAGGAGGGAGGCGCCCAAGGCTGTAGGTTGCTGCCCTCCCTCCCCCCCCCCTTTATATAGGCCCCCTGGGGGGCGCCGGCCCCAAGAGATGGGATCTCAAGGGGGGGCGGCGGCCACAAGGGGGGAAGGGGTTGCCTTGCCCCCCAAGGCAAGGGGGAACTCCCCCCCTAGGGTTCCCAACCCTAGG
This sequence comes from Aegilops tauschii subsp. strangulata, assembly GCF_002575655.3. NCBI lineage: Eukaryota > Viridiplantae > Streptophyta > Magnoliopsida > Poales > Poaceae > Aegilops > Aegilops tauschii. The sequence goes on along the minus strand of NC_053037.3, from coordinate 315,011,527 downwards.
CGCATGGGGGGAGGCCCAGGGGGCGCCCCAGCCCACTAAGGGCTGGTTCCCTTCCACTTTCAGCCCACGGGGCCCTCCGGGATAGGTGGCCCCACCCGGTGGACCCCGGGACCCTTCCGGTGGTCCCGGTACAATACCGGTAACCCCCGAAACTTTCCCGGTGGCCGAAACTGGACTTCCTATATATAATTCTTCACCTCCGGACCATTCCGGAACCTCTCGTGACGTCCGGGATCTCATCCGGGACTCCGAACAACTTTCGGGTTTCCGCATACATATATCTCTACAACCCTAGCGTCACCGAACCTTAAGTGCGTAGACCCTACGGGTTCGGGAGACATGCAGACATGACCGAGACGCCTCTCCGGTCAATAACCAACAGCGGGATCTAGATACCCATGTTGGCTCCCACATGTTCCACGATGATCTCATCGGATGAACCACGGTGTCGAGGATTCAATCAATCCCGTATGCAATTCCCTTTGTCAATCGGTATGTTACTTGCCCGAGATTCGATCGTCGGTATCCCAATACCTTGTTCAATCTCGTTACCGGCAAGTCTCTTTACTCGTACCGCAATGCATGATCCCGTGACTAACGCCTTAGTCACATAGAGCTCATTATGATGATGCATTACCGAGTGGGCCCAGAGATACCTCTCCGTCACACGGAGTGACAAATCCCAGTCTCGATCCGTGCCAATCCAACAGACACTTTCGGAGATACCCGTAATGCACCTTTATAGTCACCCAGTTACGTTGTGACGTTTGGCACACCCAAAGCACTCCTACAGTATCCGGGAGTTGCACGATCTCATGGTCTAAGGAAAAGATACTTGACATTGGAAAAGCTCTAGCAAACGAAACTACACGATCTTTTATGCTATGCTTAGGATTGGGTCTTGTCCATCACATCATTCTCCTAATGATGTGATCCCGTTATCAATGACATCCAATGTCCATAGTCAGGAAACCATGACTATCTGTTGATCAACGAGCTAGTCAACTAGAGGCTTACTAGGGACACTTTGTGGTCTATGTATTCACACATGTATTACGATTTCCGGACAATACAATTATAGCATGAACCATAGACAATTACCATGAACAAAGAAATATAATAATAACCATTTATTATCGCCTCTAGGGCATATTTCCAACACAAATAATACAAGACTCTCCAAGCAAAACACATATCATGTGGTGAATAAAAATATAGCCTCAAGTAAAGTTACCGATAGACGAAGACGAAAGAGGGGATACCTTCCGGGGCATCCCCAAGCTTAGTGATGCGGAGCATCCCTCGCTCATCCCCATGGACTCTACTACAACTTGTCAAGCACCTCGAGGACCAATGACAAGAGCATGTGCACGTACCGTCAAAACCGAGGTTGACTCCTTCCTCTTCAAACTCCATTCTATTTCACACGAGAATTGGGTCCTACCTCAAACGGAAGTACTTTGCATGATTACGTGTCAAGGTGTTGATCATGGAGAGGCTAGCGCGAAGACCCAAGCACCTACGGCCGGGAAGAAGGAGGAGAGGAGTGACAAGAGAGAAGATGGAGAAGACACAAGTACCTGGACACCCCGGGTGCCCGGGCCTCCGGCCACCACCCCGGGCAGGGCCTCTGCACACCCCAAGTGCCCGGCCGAACCTGGGAGGCGCCCCGGGTGCCCGGCCAGCTGGCCCCAGGTGCCCCCCCCCGCGCTGGGAGCTACTGCTCCACCCCCGGGTGCCCGGGCCACCACACCCCGGGTGCCCGGTCCCCTCCAGCCGGCCACCGGCCCGGTCCGGGTGCCCGGCCCCTGCTAGCCCGGGTGCCCGGCCTTCCCCTGGCGCGGCCCAGCCCCCCCCCACCAGGTGCTCGGGCCATCACCCCCTGGGTGCCCGGCCCAGCTCCAGCCGGCCCCGGCCTTGTCCGGGTGCCCGGCCTTTGCAGCCCCGGGTGCCCGGACCCTTCCGTGGATGCCTGTGTGCATTAGGGTTATTTTCGACCTTTGTATCCCTCTCCCTCTATTTCGTCCCTAGGCTATATAAACTCTTTCCCTAGCTCATTGAGAGGATAGCAAAGTATATGATAGACATTTGTGAGCTTTGCTTCATGGATCCACTCCACTAGGAGATCAAGACCTCCTCTTGGAGTGACCAACCTCAAGACCCCCTCATGGGTGGCCCCCTTCAAGACCTCATTCCTCATAGGATTGGGATGAACTAGTACCTTGTATCTTTCCTTTGTTGTCTTTGAATCATTGTATCTCTCTTTGTGTGATTGGATCTAGCATATGTGTGATTGGATCTAGTCAATTTGAGTGTTTCCCCTCTCTTGTGTTCTTCGTGTTCTTGGGGATTTTCCCTCCAATTCGTGAAAGATCTCCATCTAGGGTTCCACCCTACAACATCTTGGTATCATGAGCCATGGTTTCTCACGAAATTGGAGCCCCCCTTCTTGTTCTCTAGCCTAATTTTGTTGTGTTCTTCCCCAATCTCGAAAATTCCCCACCAAAAATAGCCCCAATTTTTTTTGTGATTTGTTGGTTTGATGAGATTTTGTTGGATTTGATCCATGGATTTTCTTGGTTTCAAGTGGATCTAGCATTCCCCCATCCATCTCCACCTTTCCCTCCACGAAATCCACCAATTTCTTCCATCTTCCCACGATTTTCCGCCCAAATCCGACATCCCCGGGCACCCGGACCTCAAACCCCGGGCACCCGGACCCCCCTACCCACCCCCGCTGACCACCCCGGGTGCCCGCACCCCAAACCCCGGGCACCCGCACCCCCGGGCAGTTTGCCTCGGACCACCCTGGGTGCCCGCACCTTCCACCCCCGGGCACCCGCACCCCCCAGAATCAGCCGCGTGCACTTTACGTTTTCACTCATAACTTTCACTCTCGAACTCCGATTTGGGTGTTCTTTGGCTCGTTGAAAAGCTAGCGACGTGCCCGAGCTACTCATCTTGGTTTTACCATCATTTGACTCCATCAAAATGTTGGCATTTTGGCATATTTGCATAGGCCATCCACCATATCTTCCGCCAAACCACCATAGCTTTCCGCAACGTAACACATTTTCGATCCATATAGCATTTGTGGTTGTTGGAGGGGTGACTTGAGTCTCCTAAGGTGTTTCGACTACTTAGGGACGGTTGCTTCTTCATCATCCACCACCACCACTTCCGCATTGCTAACTCTGGAACCACCTACGCATTCCGCTACCACCATTTGACATTTGCCTTTGGAGATTTTGAGTTTGCGGTTTTTACCGTTTCCTAAGGTGTTTCGGCTACTTAGGGACGGGTCTACATCATCTTGGTATCTACATCAAGAACACCGCCACTCATCATCGCCACGAGGTCGTCTTCGACATCGACCACTTCAACATTTTGACACCCTAACCGTAAGCAAGAACGGTAACCTCTATATCATCTTGGTATCGTGGTATTCCATCATTGTACATTCTTGCCTTTACATTGTTAACCCCTTAGCCCATTTTGCGTTACTTGCCTATCGAGACTAGCCATTGAGTATTGCCGGCAATGTTACTTGTGCACATTAGTGATCCGTACCTTCCATTGCATACATACCATATCATATTGGTATCATCATATTATCACTTGTGTCACAAGATTGTGCCTGCATATACAAAATTGCTATCTTGGTTTGTGCATTTCGCATAGTGGCCATATCAAAAAAAAAGAGAATAAGCTTTTAAGCAAGAGAAAAGAGAGCAAAAGAAGCTTGTGAGCAAGAGCCATAGCATCATACCACATTGCACATAAGATTGTCATATCTGATCATCTTGGATCATCTTGAGAAGAACACCAGGAACATCATACACATAGCATACTTGGGATAGAAAGCTCATACATTTTGCATCTTATAGGTTGTGCACAAGTGTCGTATCCGCCTATTGAGCAATCGTGCTAGCATCTCTCTTGAGTTGTGCAACACGAGCGTTTTCCGTGGATTCCACATTTTGTGCTCATTCCTTGGTTGCACAACCCCATTTATCTATATGTGTGTGTGTTTCCGTATGCCATTCATTGCTATTGGTCTACTTGTTTCTCTTGCGAATTTGTGAATCTTTTCCAACATTATTGACTCTTGCTAACATTTTGCATCAAATTTTTGTGCCACTATCCTCATCGAGCTCCACCATAAGCCTTACTTGTGTAGGTGTGAGAATTGACAAGATCCGGTACCAATTGTCCTATTTCCTTGATACATTATTGAGTGATCATTGATCCATCTTCAACATTGGATAAGGTACATTGGTCTAGTTCTTTCCTTTCTTCCACTCACATTTGCTCGATTCTTGTGATGGATAGGCAAAGCATTTCATCTCCGGTCTTCCACGACAACGACAACGCGAACAACTACATCACCAAAGAGTCCATCTTCGGACTACAATGAGCAATGCAAGGCATTGAGCGACTCGCCATCGACATTCGCCAAAACGAAGCAAGGATAAGGGACTACCTCGACACCAAGTTGGCCGAACAAAGGGATCAAGTACGAGACATGGTGGCCAACTACAAGTCTTCTTCCCCTTCGTCATCTTTAAGGCGGCGACGCTCAAGTGGCCAATCTTCGGAACGTCATCGAGCTCAAGCACTACAACACCATTAAGATGAAGATGCTCGTGATGCGTACACCTACAAGCCCAAAAATCTCTACATCAAGCTACGGCCAAACTTCATGAGCACACGAGAAGACCGCGAGACAAGCACCACCAAGAGGAAGCTCCGGCTACCACGCCTACTTCGGCATCTTCGCCAAGTGTTATCAAGGCATCTTCGCCTACTTACGACGAGTACGCCTACATCGGCCTTCATCCACGACGACGGTGACGAGATGATCGAGCATGGGATTTTCCCTTCGGTCATGGAGGAGAGCGATGATGTGCCATCTTCGGCCTTCATCCATGGAGACGACGACGAGATGGTTGAGCATGGGATTTTCCCTTCGACCACGGCGACGTATGATGACTTGAGTGACTTGTGCCATCATATTGAGAGTGAGAGTGACTTCACCACTAGCCCCATATATGATGAGTTGCCACAATTCCCATGTGAGGAGAGCCACAACCCCCACCACTTGAGTGAGATGAGTGACTCCACCATATGTGACGTTGAGTGCACCTATTTTGAGGGAGTGAGTGAACCACCACATAGAGAGAGTGTGATAGTTGATCGGGCATGTGAGGCCATTTCGATTTCTAACAACTTAACCTCTACCTCTATTGTGTCTTCTCATTTGGTGATAGGTCCCATTTATGATGACGCACCGATCCTCGACAACTTCATCCTCCCTTTGGACAAGACGATGGCCATGGTGGAATATGATGCACCCCCACATGGTTCCATCAAGTTGATGATGATGACCACCATTTGGTCTTTGCCACCTCACCTACACCACTTGAGTGGAATGAACAAGGTAACATAGGTGAAGGTGATGCTCTAGTCCCACTAGTGGACACTCTTGACATTGATTGCTTGCATCATGTTGATCCACCTAGTACCATGCTTCATGCTAGTGTGACTTCCCCATGCGATGATTTACCCATTTATGACGAGTTTGATGATTGCCATGTGGAGTTCATTAATTGTGATGCCATGTTACATAGGATTTCTTGTGACAATTCTCTAGGTCACATCATGTTTGGCAATCCGCTTGACTTGTCATATGCTATGCATGAGATCAACAATATGTCATATTTGCAATCTCATCGTAGTGACTATGCATATGCCATCAACATAAACCCAATTTGCACTTATGGCATAGATGACAAGCCCATGGTTATTGGCATTTGTTTTTCTTGTGATGATATTGATATGCTTCCTTTGCATCATTTATCTAGTATGACATGCCATGATCACATTGTTCCAAATATGCATTGTTTTGGATGCGATGTTTCCACTATTGCTCATGAGGAGACCCCCATAGTTTCCTCATACATGTTAGGAGATTTTGATTCATCCTATCCATTGCATGATCCCAATACTTATGTGCACCATATGCTCCCCATGAATGCAAATGCTATTGATGTGCCATATACTTGCATTCTCAATTTGTGTCCTCTTCGTGTCATACACAATAACTATTCTTTCATGATGGATAACATGTTCTTATACCATGCATCAAATTTCTTTGAGCGATGCTTATCTTGTGCTAACTCACGCATGCATATACACATCATGATGGATGATGTGTATATTTACCACGCACACACTTTCTTTGGTTTGTGTCTCTTTTGTGTAGGTACACATGAATACTTGTCAACCTCGCAATCCCACAAGTTGACAAAACGAGCTCTAGAGAGCAATGATGACTTGGGATCCCATGGATTTCCTTTCCCACCGCTCTCTTCGCGCAAAGACTTCACGCATTTCTTCTACATGGCTCTCGCATGGTTATGGGTTATCGTCCATTACCTTTTATATGCCCATCTTGCCATGTTCACTTTGCATGACATGATTATTCATATGCCTTTGCCATGCATTTGTGACCCATGCTTTGCATTACACATGATGATTGATTCTAGTACTTGTATGTGTATTTGCAAGCGTGGTGGAGATATTGCTTGTTCTTGCCATGTTTCCTTTGTGATCCATTCCTATGATGATACTATGATCTTGCATTGTAATCGTGCTTGTGATATGTCATGTGCATTATTCATGCCCACTATTTGCACACATGACATGATTGCCATGATTTCCTCTAGTGTGGTGCATCTTCGCTCCACTAGTTTGCACGACGTGATTTCTATGCTTTCTCATGTTGCATCCAATTCTTGGATTACTTGCTCCTATCATATGTTTGGTTGCAACAATGTCATTACTTCACATATGCCATGTACCATTGCTTGTCACATGATTGATTTGATTGCCTCACACATGATGCACAATTGCTCTTTATTTTGTGTTGAGTGACACACTATCTTCACCACACCATATGCACATTATGCTTGGATTGTCTTGCACTTGCCCCATGTGTTTCGACATTTCATTTCTCTTGGTGTTGTGGATGACTCTTATGCCTACCATAAACCGTTCATTGAGAGTCTTATGCATGCTTGCTATAGGCTTGAGGTAGATGCTTATTCTCATGTCCAACATATTAGCACATTTTCCTCACCTTTGCATGATTGTTTCCATGATGCTTTTCCATGTGCTCAATTTAGATGCTTAAATGCCATGCCACTCTTCTTTGTCAAACCATATGCTATGCGTGAGGACAACACTTGTTTGGTGAATCACCTCTTGAATGCTTGGTTTTGCTCAAATGCTAACCACATTTGTTTTTCCAAGTGTTTGTTCTACTTGTTCCTTTTGAAGGATTCACTAGACGGTGCGACATTGGAGAGTGCCCATTTCAAGCTTGAAGACGATGAGTACTTGGTGGTTGTCCACTTCTACACGGCGATGCCCTCTCTTTCCCATGGTGATGAAGATCACGATCCGTGGATGGATCTCTCCCAAGGGGGGGAGATGATGTGGAGCATCCCTCGCTCATCCCCATGGACTCTACTACAACTCGTCAAGCACCTCGAGGACCAGTGACAAGAGCACGTGCACGTACCGTCGAAACCGAGGTTGACTCCTTCCTCTTCAAACTCCATTCTATTTCACACGAGAATAGGGTCCTACCTCAAACGGAAGTACTATGCATGATTACGTGTCAAGGTGTTGATCATGGAGAGACTAGCGTGAAGACCCAAGAACCTACGGTCGAGAAGGAGAGGAGCGACAAGAGAGAAGACGGAGAAGGCACAAGTACCTGGACACCCCGGGTGCCCGGTCCTCCTTCCCCCGGGTGCCCGAGCCTCCGGCCACCACCCCGGGCAAGCCCTCTGCACACCCCGGGTGCCCGGCCGAACCTGGGAGGCGCCCCGGGTGCCCCCCCCCCCCGCGCTGGGAGCTGCTGCTCCACCCCCGGGTGCCCGGGCCCCTCCAGCCGGCCACCGGCCCCTGCTAGCCCGGGTGCCCGGCCTTCCCCTAGCGCGGCCCAGCCCCCCCCCCCACCGGGTGCCCGGCCTAGCTCCAGCCAACCTCGGCCTTGTCAGGGTGTCCGGCCTTTGCGGCCCCGGGTGCCCGGACCCTTCCGTGGACGCCTGCGTGCATTAGGGTCATTTTCAACCTTTGTATCCCTCTCCCCCTCTATGTCGTTCCTAGGCTATATAAACTCTTTCCCTAGCTCATTGAGAGGATAGCAAAGTATATGATAGACATTTGTGAGCTTTGCTCCATGGATCCACTCCACTAGGAGATCAAGACCTCCTCTTGGAGTGACCAACCTCAAAACCTCCTCATGGGTGGCCCCCTTCAAGACCTTATTCCTCATAGGATTGGGATGAACTAGTACCTTGTATCTTTCCTTTGTTGTCTTTGAATCATTGTATCTCTCTTTGTGTGATTGGATCTAGCATATGTGTGATTGAATCTAGTCAATTTGAGTGTTTCCCCCTCTCTTGTGTTCTTCGTGTTCTTCGTGTTCTCAGGGATTTTCCCTCCAATTCGTGAAAGATCTCCATTTAGGGTTCCACCCTACAACACTTAGGCTTTTGGTTGTCCTCGAATTTTACCTTGGGATGCCTTGGGCATCCCCAAGCTTAGGCTCTTGCCACTCCTTATTCCAAAATCCATCAAATCTTTACCAAAAAACTTGAAAACTTCACAACACAAAACTCAACAGAAAATCTCATGAGCTCCGTTAGTAAAAAAACAAACCATAACTTTAAGGTACTGTAATGAACTCATTCTTTATTTATATTGCTGTTAAACCTACTGTATTACAACTTCTCTGTGTTCATACCCCCCGATACTAGCCATAGATTCATCAAAATAAGCAAACAACACACGAACAACAGAATCTGTCAAAACCAGAACGGTTTGTAGCAATCTGATTTGTTCGAATACTTCTGGAACTCCAAAAATTCTGAAAAACTAGGAAAACCTGGACAATTTGTGTATTGATCTACTGCAAAAAGAATTAGTATTTTATCATGTTCTGGTGAATTTTAAAAATTATTTGCGTGAGCGTAAAGTTTATGTCTTTTTCAGCAAGATCAAACAACTATCACCCAAGAAGATCCTATTGGTTCTACTTGGCACAAACACTAATTAAAACATAAAAACACATCCAAACAGAGGCTAGATGAATTATTTATTACCAAACAGGAACAAAAAGAAAAGAACAAATATAAAATTGGGTTGCCTCCCAACAAGCGCTATCGTTTAACGCCCCTAGCTAGGCATAAAAACAAGAATAGATCTAGGTATTGTCATCTTTGGTATGCAATCCATAAGTGGCTCTCATAATAGATTCATAAGTTAATTTAATTTTCTTCCTAGGAAAATGTTCCATGCCTTTCCTTAATGGAAATTGGAATCTAATGTTTCTTCTTTCATATCAATAATTGCACCAATCGTTCTAAGGAAAGGTCTACCAAAAATAATAGGACATGTAGGATTGCAATCTATATCAAGGACACTGAAATCTACGGGCATATAATTCCTATTTTCAACAATATGAACATCATTAATCCTTCCCATAGGTTTCTTAATGGTGGAATCCGCAAGGTGCAAATTTAAAGAACAATCATCAAATTCACGGAAACCTAACACATCACACAAAGTCTTTGGAATCGTGGAAACACTAGCACCCAAATCACATAAAGCATAGCATTCATGATTTTTAATTTTAATTTTAATGATAGGTTCCCACTCATCATAAAGTTTTCTAGGGATAGAAACTTCTAATTCAATCTTTTCTTCATAGGATTGCATTAAAGCATCAACGATATATTTAGTAAAAGCTTTATTTTGATCATAAGCATGAGAAGAATTTAACACAGATTGCAACAAGGAAATGCAATCTATCAAAGAGCAATTATCATAATTAAATTCCTTGAAATCCAAAATAGTGGATTCATTGCTATGTAAAGTTTTGACCTCTTCAATCCCACTTTTACCAATTTTTGCATCAAGATCTAAAAACTCTGAATCATTGGGACGCCTTTTAACTAAAGATGACTCATCTCCAGTCCCATCTTTATCAAGACTCATATTGGAAAACAAAGATTTAATAGGGGACACATCAATTACTTTTAGATCTTCATCATTATTACCCTCTAGCTCTTCCGGTTTGGCGGCCATCTTATTAACTAAGGTGCCCTGCTTATCCGAAATTTGGGCTATTGTCGGAGTTATTAGCCATGGGTAGCCTCATCTGCCCCCATGGTATTTCAAGACATCGGGGCCGGCTGCGCCCCTCGAGCATCGAAGATTGATTGCCGCCTTCTTGTGGCCGGCTGGTCCAAGCGGCCGGCTGCCAGAAGGCGGCAGACCCCAGAAGACGGCCACGAATTGGGGTGCCTCCTAGCAGGCGGCCCCAAGCGCCCTCAAAGTCCGAGCCCCCATAAATACGATGAGACGGGGCGTGGCTACAGAGAAGCCTGCCACCCTCGTATCCAGGGCGGGTCGTGGCCACAGTACGCCATATGAGCCGGAGATCTCCCGCACGGCGCGGCATTGTTGCCCTTCCGCCCGTGACATCACCCAAGTAAGAGGGGACCATGCTCCCACGAAGGGCTGTCGGTACGGCCCACGGGCGGCGGGCCCTACCTGCCCGTGAGAAGCCAGAAGGCGGCAAGCTCGGCCCGTCGGCTTAGGGGGAGGTCGGCTTCCAGCAGGCGGCCCTCCCCCTTCCTAGGAGTTTGTGCGCCATTAACCAGAAGAGATGGAGAATGACTACAGTGAACGCCCGCCAGGCGGCGGAACTGTAGCCACGCCTTCCCTAACAAAGTAAGCGTCATTAGGAGCACGACTACAGTGCTTAGCAGCCGGCAGGACCCGCGAGCGGCGGGTACGGCCTGTCGGCCAAGTACAAGACAACTGGTAGGGCCCACCAGTCAGCGGGCTCCAGCAGCCAGCGGAGAGGCCGGCAACCACAGACACCGGCGACCTGAGCCCACACCCAGCCAGTTTACCATTGTACCCCTGGGAGGTAGGCCTATATAAAGCCCCCAGGGCACCCATGCAAAGGGTTCAGATCTTTAGCCAAAAACACACACATACATAGAGGAGAGAGCTAGCCCTGCCCTTCTTCCTCCTCTAGCAAACAGCTTAAGGAGCAACTTGTAGCTACCTGTTGAGATAAATTCCGACTGAAGTTAAATTCAAGGAATCTACAAGAGTGTATGCAAAATTTTAAAGTGAGCTTCACTTTTGAAGTTGATGACAAACTTGAGATGGAATATTCAAATGAAATGGTTAAAGAGGTATGCACATGCACATTTCAGTATTTTAAATGGCTTATAAAATTATAATGTGGGTACACTCTTTATAGAGCATACTGGAAAGGCAAGACACACAAGGTTCTTCAAATTTGGCTATGCACAAGTCCCATAACGAGGTATTCCCACTAATTAATGGTTTGGCTCTAACAAGTGTGCAGTTTTTGTTTTAAAATATTAAAAAAAATTATTCTTATAGGTGAACCACTCCTCCAAGAATGCAACAAATGATGAGAAGAAGGATATGTGCAGAAAGGAAGCCTCAGTATCCTCTAACAAAAAGCAACAACGGAGGACAAAGATACAAAAGTCTAGCAAAAGATATGAAAAAGATGTGAGACCGTTTGCTTCCAGAAATAGCAGAAAATCAGTTGTTAAAATTGAAGCTCCTGATGACGAGGTAACAAATTTAAAACATTATCTCCCTGTATATGCATTGATAATTAATTATGGCCTATTTATTTATGACATAATACAATGCAAGAAAGAGCCAAAAACTTTTTCGCCGAAGATAAAAGGAGAGACAAAACAAAAGAGATGTAAACATGATTTCAAAAGAAAGGCTTCACAAAATAAAAAAAGGTTTGTATAGAGAAATTCTATACTGAGATCCTCTTTCAAATTACTTTTCCTGTGTAATAGTATATATATACACACACACATACTACTACTACTACTACTACTACTATTTTATGACATCGCTGAAAAAACAGGAAAATATATTTGAAAAGGAGGTAGCAAACATTCAAGCTACAGGTTCAGATATAATTACCATAGAAGATGATTCAGATAAAGACTGCAGACAAAACAATACACATGTCAGAAGGCCTACCAACAAGAAACTCAGAAGAGTTGTGAACAAAAACAAATTCAATAGTGAGGTCAAGTCTACATACTTTTCCTGTATTGTTTTCAAGATAAACTCAAAGTTTTTTATGTAGAAGAAACCGCAGATCCAAGATATAACAAAGATTTCAGAAACGACAACCACAACGAGGGATATAAAAATGTTAAGACCAAGGTTGCTTCTGCGAAGCTCAAAAAAACAATACATAACTTCAGCTGAATACATTCCACCTTAAGTATCTATTAACAATATGCTCTATGATGTTCATTTTAATGCGTTGTTAAACTACCGCTATCTTACTGGTACAAGAGGAAGAAAATGACATAGATGATGATTCCGCCAATGAAGAAACCAATAATGAGGTACTATCAAATAAAAGGAAAATGATTTAATTTTAAATATATTAATTCCAAAATATACAATCATTGGTATGAAATAATAATCCATCAGTGTACCGGTCATTTCCCTCTTTGGTCTAATATTATGTATGCATTTCATCTTATTTTTTTTTTTTTGAAATGTTCACCGGGGGGAAAGGCTCCCCACCTGAATATATATTTCAAAACCTGCCAGGTGTTACAGAGTTAAGAGTGTTGCGAGGATAGGAACTCACGCCACAGACCGGCGTGGCCCTTTAAAGTTACAGATTTTAGTCTATGAGACCAAACAATCAAATCATCCAGGATAGCTCTCAATGAGTTTGAGGCCACAACATCTAGTCCTTGGAAAACTTTCTTGTTGCGTGCGTCCCAGATTTTCCAAAGAATCAAAAGGAGCATGAAGGGGCGGACCGTGGTAGGCAGCGGATCCGGAAGCGTCGTGCTGAAGAGACTTGTGATAGGAGTGTAAAGAGGGCAGATGCCGGCTGCTCTCCAGATCTTGCGAGTTGTTGGACAAGTAAAAAAAAGGTGTTGTCGATCCTCAACCGAGTGAGTACATCTAGGACAAGCTGAAGAGTCCAGAATGTTCTTCTTATGCAGATTCTTCCTGGTGTTTAGGCGATCAAGGTAGAATAGCCAACCGAAGATCATAACCTTCTTGGGAACCATTGAGTCCCAAATATCATTAAGCATGGGGTCCGAGAGGTGATCCGAGAGGGCCGCATATGCGCCCTTTGTGGAAAAGGCAGCGCCGTTAAGCAGGCGACGATCGTCCGGTACCTGAGAGAGTGCACAGTCCTGCAACAAGGAATTAAGAGAAGCAAGTTCTGCAATCGCAGTAGAGGTTAGTCGATTACGAAGAGCAAGTTCGATCCCATCCTGCAAAATAGTGACTACCAGGCCATGTTGGTTTGTGTGGTGAGAAAAAAGAGCTGGGTACACTAAAGCCAGGGGTTCCGGCTTTAGCCAATGATCTAACCAAAAAAAAGTAGAGCAACCATCTCCAACAGTGCACTGGGAAATCTCTCTCAAACTCTGAAGATGCTTGAAAATGGTTTTAGCTAGGAAAGAGCTGTTTTTGCCATGTCCAATGTGAAGAGGCGAATGGTGTAAGACCCAATCCTTCCAAGGAAGGTTTGAGGAGTGTAAAAATTTATAAGCAAATTTCAGCAGTAGACAAAAGTTTTGTGCGCGAAGGTTTTTTACACCTAGACCACCAGCTTCTCTAGGGGTACAAACTTTATCCCAAGCAACCAGGCATTTTGCCCCAGAGCAAGTGTCGTCGTTAGACCAGAAAAAGGTACGTCGTCTCTTGTCGATAGCTTCAATAACCTGGACAGGAAGAGCGAAACAGTGCAGAAAATAGGTAGGGAGGCTGTCAAGAACGGCGGAGAGGAGAACAAGCTTGCCACCACGAGAGAGAAGTAGCGCGCACCACCCAGCTAGGTAGATATCACACCGATCGATGACTGGTTGGAAGGCCGAGGGGGGGAGTTTGTAGGGAGAGAGAGGAAGGCCGAGATAAGTTTGCGGGAAGGAGGAGATGTTAGTGGCAAGGTCAGCTGCCATAAGAGCTGCGTTAGTGGGATCAACATTAAGAGGGATAAAGGTGGTCTTGTCAAAATTAATCTGGAGACCAGTGGCCGCAGCGAAGCTATCTAGAATACTCTTAAGGTGTTTTGCGGCCCCGGGCGTAGCTTTAACTATGATAAGCGTGTCATCGGCGTATTGAAGGACGGGACAGGGAAGGCGAGGGCTTAGGGGGTGCAACAACTTACCTTCACTGTTGGCTTTGATGATCATTTGTTGGAGGATATCGGCGACAATAATGAAAAGGTAAGGGGAGAGAGGGTCGCCCTGCCGGAGGCCATTTTTGCATTGAATCCACCTCCCCGGGATGCCATTTAGCATAACGGTAGTGGATCCAGTGTTAAGGAGAGAGTTAATCCAGTCGCACAACCGAGGGGGGAAACCTCTAACCTGAAGGGTATGGAGGAGGGTCTTCCAGCAAACAGAGTCAAAAGCTTTCCGAAAGTCTAGTTTGATTATGAGGGAGGGGGTTTTCCTTTTTGCACAACAGTGAAGGATATCTGCAGCGTAGAGGAAGTTCTCAGAGATGTTACGACCAGACAGGAAACCGGTCTGGTCAGCATGCACCAAGAGGGGGATAAGGGGTTTTAGCCTGTTGGTTAGAAGTTTTGCGACTCCTTTGATAGGACAGTTTTGAAGAGAGATGGGGCGGAAGTCAGCGGGGGAGCGAGCATCGGGATGCTTTGGAAGGAGGATTATGAGGGCCCGGTTAAGGCAAGAGATATCGCTGTTTTGGGCGTGAAAGTCTGAAAGGAAATGAGTTATCTTCTCTTTGAGGATGTGCCAAAATTTGCGGTAGAACCCTGGGCCGAAGCCGTCCGGTCCAGGACTAGCATTCTTGTTCATGGAGAGGAAGGCATTGGTGATTTCGGCGTCTGTGAAGGGGGCATCCAGAGAGCAGAGTTGTGGAACGGGTTCTGGGTATAAATCCGTGAGAGCGAAGGACCAGGTTGGCTGAAAGGCCGTGCCGAGAAGGGAGGCGTAGAAGTCAGAAAGAATGTTGGATTTAGCATCGTGGGAGAAGAACTCCGAGCCATTTGAGACAAGAGTATTAATTTTATTTTTCCGGAGACGGGCAAAGGCAGACGCGTGAAAGAAGCGAGAGTTTTCATCTCCTTCTAAGGTGGTGCGAATTTTTCCACGCTGGATCCAATATAGGGCTTTCTCACGAAGCGTGCGTTGGAGAACTTTAATAATGACACGACGGAGAGCCAGTTCAGGAGACGAGAGGAAACGAGATTCTTCGATAAGGTCGAGAACGGAAATGACAGTCTTGCAGTTCTTCTCCCGAGTATTTAGAGGCAGAGCGGAGCGCCGCCAAATTTTTAAGTCAGCGCGAGTACGTTTGAGAGCAGCCACTAGGGAAAGCGAGTGGTTTGAGCAAGAGCGGGCCGCGGCCCAGGCGTTTTGGACTACCATAAGACAGGCCGGCCTAGTGGTCCATCCAAGTTCGAAACGAAAAAGCGCGGGACGAGGGATGACGGTATCTATAGAGATCAGCAGGGGAACATGGTCAGAGACGAATCTGGTGAGCGAGGAAATGGTGGTGTTTGGGAAGAGGAGATCCCAGTCCACATTGATGAAAACTCGGTCAATTTTTTCGAGAGTGGGTTGATCTCTTTTGCTAGACCAAGTGTAGCATCTATCCAGAAGGGGAAGCTCAATCAGCGCCCTCTGGTTAATAAAGGAATTGAACATGTTTGCTTCGGACTGCCTGAAATTACTCGTGTTTTTGTCCGAGGGGAGTCTTAGGAGGTTGAAATCACCCAAGATTAGCCAAGGTGTGGGAGGAGAGGGGGCGAAGGTAGCGAGCTCCGACAGGAATTCCTGCTTGAGCGCATGGTCGGTAGGAGCATAAACATTGGTAATGGCAAGCGGTGAGGGGAGGCTAGGCAGGAGACGAGGGTTGTTTGGGTGTAGAGTCCGGAGTCCATAGCAATAAGAGAAAAGTGAGCCAAGGAGAAGGCCGAAAGCATACCACCTGCAGACCCAAGGGCCGGTCGAGGGTGGGTTAGATTCAGGTGCTTAGGGAGGAAGGAACGCTGCTTTAGAGTAGAGATGGAGTCTAGCTTGGTCTCTTGCAAAAAGCAAGCATGTGGATTAATGGCCAGGAGTTCAGAGAGAATATCTGAACATTTTTGGGTTTGCCCAAGGCCACGAACATTCGAACAGCAGAAACTGAATTTGTGATTAACCATAGCGATGAAGAAGGCACCTAGAAGCAAAGGCAAGATCACTAGAGGGACAAGGCAGATAGTCCTGGGAGCACACACGCGTTACAAAACACGTTACAAAAGGGTCGAAGACCAACTCGCCGGAACAGCACGGCGACCACGGGCTTAAGCTAAGGAACGGGAAACTAGGAATTAAACCATTGCCAGATGGGCAGATACAGCCATAACAAGTAAGGACAGAGCGGCCATGGCGAGGTGCCGTCGTCCAAGGCAGGAGGTCGTGGATCACGGCGCCGGCGAGGACACCTCCTGAACCTCCACCGGTTCAGCGCCACAGAGCTTGGCAATGAGAGCAAGGGCATCGGAGTCTAGCACCGGGTCCTCAGGAGCGCTGGTGAGCCCAGAGGTATCCAGGGCTTCGACGAGGTCGTGGGAGGCGTGCTGCAGGTCGAAGCGACGAGCCCTTGACACGCATGGCCTTCGTGGTCATGTCCACGAACTGACCATCCCCTTTGTCAGCAAGGCGACGGCTGCGGCGAAGCTTGGCGGCGTCGGTGGCCCTCTTGTTAGCAGCCAGTTTACGACGCATCGTGGCCTCATGCGCTTCAGACCCAAGCGAGGTAGAATCCTTGACTGAACAGGAGGGAGCAGCAAAACTTAGGGGCAGGTCGAGAGAAAGAGAGATGGAAAGCTGGGAGTCCGGATAATTACCCGAGAGAAGCGAGGTCTCCACCATCTAAATCGAGCGCGGAGGAGTTGGAGACATCGACTGATGGCGTGAGGGTGCCGGAGAGGTCAGGGTCCTGGGCGGCGCCCTCAATGCCTTCACTGTCGTCGGACAGCACGAGCGCATCAGCAGGGGCCGCAGCCGGTGGCAACAGAGGACCGCCGACGAGAGGTTGGAGAAAGTTGCGAGGGGCTTGCGTGGCTTGAGCTTGAGGAGGCGAGGACGGCCCAGCAGTTGTTGTTGGTGGCTGCATGGAAACTGCAGCGTGTGGGCCAGAGCAAGGCCCAACATGGCTGCAGTTCCACCGCCAGGCACCGTGGACGTGAGCTTCACTGCCGTTGCCGTCCACGTCGTGGTCGAGGGAGATGGTGAGGTCCTCAAAGACGGCCCAAGTCTTGACAACACGGAGCTTGACGTCGACGATTTGGGCTGGCGGAAGGCGAAGGATGCACCCATCCGGGGTGACATGGTCACTCTCAACGCGGAGAAAGGCGCGCATCGCCGTGAAGTCGCCGGCGTTGAGGCAGCGGCTGTCGACGCAGCAGAGCACCCCAAAGTGGCCGAACACGAAGTTGGCGCCTTGGGGGTGCCACAGCTCGAGCGGGAAGTTCTTGGCCTCGATCTCCACCAAGTGGTCGTAGCGCGTGGTGGCCCGGTTGTCGGTCTCCTCCGGACAGAGGAGAGTGATGGTGACGCCGGCGAACTTGGCGGGGAAGTGAGTCATGGTCAGCTCACGGTCCTCGTTGGAGTCGAAGACGAGAAGGGCCGCACACCCCGTCGTAGCCGCGAAGTAAAAGGATGTAACGCCGGCGTAGAACTCGACGGCGTGGTGGATGAGGTCGTACGGCTCCGCCATGACGTGGTCTAGGTGGGCGAAGCAGAAGTGCCCAACGTCGTGGAGGAGGCCGGAGGGGACGAAGATGTCCGGATACGTAGAGTGCGCGCGGCCAGGAGAGGAGGCCGAGGACGAAGCAGATTAGGGCGGGCGGACTGGCCCGCGGATGCCGGAGGCCGCGTCCGGCACCGTGTCGTCCCTGCCAGCGGCAGAGACGTGGCTGGGGCGCGGGGATCCACGCTGGGACAGGGGAGCGGAGTCGTCGTCCGACGAGGCAGAGCGAGGCGAACACGGCGAGGTGGTGAGGGGGTGCAGCAGGGTGAGGCGGTGGGAGCCGATGACGAGGACGTTGGGGTTGTCGTCAGCCATGGGAGGGTTTCGGTGGAGGAGACGAAGGCGTTGGAGGGCTAGGGGGAGGTTGGAGGTGCACTGGTAGCTACGATGGCCAGAACCACCACAGCGAGAGCAGCGGATGGGATCACGGCAAGCTTGGACAAGGTGGTCTGGAGCAAGGCAACCAAAACACAAAGGTCTAGAACGGATGCGGGGGGGAGTGGTGAGGTGAGGTCGCTGATAAAGAGGCGGGGGAGCGGAGAGCGCGGCGGGCGAGCGGGGGCTGGGAGCGGGGCGCCGCTGCATTTTTTGGGGAGAGAGCATCACGTCGCGGTAGGAGGGAGCAGGTACTGGCGCCGCGGCGATGGGACTTGGCTCGGGGAGCGTGGATGAGGGCGAAGAGGTGAGCGGCGAGCTCTCGAGTGGGTTTGGGGTAGGGCTTGCATAGGGAGGGCAGAGAGCAGGGCCGCGGTTCACGTCGTTTCGCTTATGGACCGGGGTCGTAGAGAGGGTGAGCTCACAGGCTGGGTCTACGCAGGAGGGGGAGGTAGTTAGGTTTGCCATTAATTCTGGCAGAGGAGGAGGACGGGGAGGTACGTCGCATGCTTGCATGCCGGGTACGGAGGGGGACGCGAGCGAAGCGGGAGGCGGGGGGCATTGGGAGGCGGGAACGGGATTGGACCGGGCAAGGCAGCGCCGCGCGCGTCAGCACGCGTGCATGCCTTGGCTGTCTGCGCCGGGCAAGAAAACAATTGGACTAGGCTAGTGACGGGAGGAAGGGGAAGGACAGAGTGTGGCGTCCCCAGAATCGAGGGAGTAGTAGTGGTTTCGGTTGTTTCCTTGGCAGCCAAGTCCGGGGGACGCAGCGGTTCAGAATTTGAATTCGCATATGCTTTTGCCGCCTGGAGGGAGCGGCTGAGGGCTAGGGTAATGCCAGGACAAGAAACCGGAGACTTTTTGACGAGCTCGTTTCTGACCTCATCCGACGACACTAGAGTAAGGAAGAAACACTCCTGGTAATGCATAACAATAAAGCTAGAACGCCCAGCGAAAAAGTGGTCGAGGGCAAGTTTAACCAAAAACGCACTCGGTTTTGCTACTGCTGAAAAGAAGCTTATCCAAAGCAAGGTGTGTGTTTTGGGATCAGGAGTGGTGGTAGGTAGTGGAACTAGATCAACTTTGAATTTGCGCAGGATGAAGGAACAAAACTTAAACCCATGCCGTAATGGACTAACCTTAACTGGTGATTGAGGCAAGCTTGTCAAAGATCCAGGCTGAGGAAGAGTGCGCCTCTCAGGCTTGGAAGAGGCCGCCGCCGGAGCGCTCCTGCTGAAAGGCAACGCAGGGATGGAGAAATGAACGTCCATCCCAGGTCGCCGGAGCGCACCAAAGGAGATGACGAGGTCGGCGACACCCCGATTTGCCACCGAGAAGGAAAACTCGTCTTCCGCTTCCTCAGCAGCGTGGAACTGCGAAGGGACTCCGCCGAACAGGCAAGCGAGGATGAGGTTGCACAGTTGCTGCGAAACCGCAAAGGGGAACTGGAGGAAAGTAACCCGCAAGCGGCAAGCCGGCGGGGCCGGCGCAGAAGGAACTGTGACGAAAGACTTGAGCCTGGCCCAGGCAGCATTTTCGAATTTTGTGGCCGTGGCGTGGTGCAGCAGGAGGACATCCGTCAAGGGTTTGCAAGAGGAGACAGCCAGAGCCGAGGGAGAGGGCTCGGGTGGCAAGAACGGGCTGAAGGAGAGCGAGAACAGTCTCCGATGGATGGGACGAAGGCCAAGAATAGCAGTAACCAAAGTCGCATGCGAGACAGAGAAGAGGAAGGTTTGAGAGTGTAGAAGACGGACATTGAAGGAATCAGCGAATCCGCCAATGAAGGATTGCAGAAGAGCGCTGGCCAGCAGTTCGTCGAACCATAGCTTGGTCGAGGAGACAGAAAGGCAGAGCAGGTGCTCCGACGAGCCGGAGCCGGAAGCGAAGCCAGGCTCGGGGAGCTGGAGCTTGTCCGCATCGCCGAGACCAAGGAAAAGACGCAGGGAGTCCTGAGCGAGAAGGACGTATCGAGGGCAGGGGAGAGGATCAGCAACGCCCGCGAGGAGAGCACCGAGCGGCCGAGGAGTGGCCGGCAGCGATGGCGAGGCGGAGGAGGGGTACGGGAGCGGGAGCGAGGAGAGAGCCATCTCCACCAGTCGTTCTGCCCCACGTCACAGTGGTTGCATTTTTCGTGGTTCAGAGAAAATGCTGACCCTGACGTAAATTAGTTTGTGTCTCGGCGTCTGATCCATTTCATCTTATATATGCATTACATAATACATTGTTAAATTTCCACATTATATCTTACAGGTACAAGAGGAAGGAAATGATACAGATGGTGATTTCACAAGTGAAGAAATCAATAGTGAGGTAATATCAACAAAAATAACAAACACATTATTTTAAACACTACCATCCTCATACTAAAGCTGGATCCAAGAAAATTGCAGACCTGCGGGAGATGAAATCCATCACCGAATCAATTGCACAGACCACAACATCAACGGCACCGTGCAGATCAACCATCTCGCCTCCTAACTGGCGCACCAGATCCCCATTTACCAACCTACAGGAGGTGTATGAGGAGGAAAACTAGCCGCCGTCGATGGGCGCCCTGTGGAAGCACCAGATGCGGGGGTGGCTTCAGGATAGGAGGAATGTAGATGGGAACTATCCAGCAGTAGCAAATTTTCACTGAGAAGAAAAGAAGGAAAGAAGAAAGGGGATCGGCCAAAAACATTCTCACTTGTGTGAAGAAAGAACGGCCGGAGAAGTCTAGAAGACTACAGAATGGATAAGTGAAGAGTAATGCTGGTGAGACCCATGAGACCACTTACGTACTATGGAAACTTTGTTTTTCAGAGCAACGTACTGTACAAACTGTGAGGAAACAATCTAACGTCAAAATGTAAGGCGCCCTTGGTACTGTTGGGTGTACGTGTACGGAAGCAAACAAACAATAGCAGTAATCACTCCATTTCATATTAGTACACCCTAAAAAAATCTACTCACTCCATTTCTAAATATAAGTCTACCAATTCCACTAAGGACTACATATGAAGCAACATGAGTTAATCTACACTATAAAATATGTCTATATACATATGTATGTAGTTCGTATCAAAATATATAAAAAGACTTAAATTTAGAAATTTTGAGAGTATCTGACAACTAAAATATGTCTACATATGATCTGTTTTTAAAACACAGTAAAGATACTAAAGATTACGCTTGCTACTATGCTGCAAGTCTATATAAACAAATAATCGATCTCAAAATGTAAACCGATTTCTCACAACAACAAAAAAACAATACAAAAATATTCCAACTGCCATTAACAAATTACTCTTTACATAAAAAACAACATAATAAAAATGTTTTGCAAAAATATACAAAAATAATTTGAATGATGCAGTCGATAATAAAACTATAGTTTAAAGGTATAATAAAAAATACAATCGATCTTAAAAATACAATTATTATGGAATGAATAATTAGCAAATGAAGGATGAACTAGCACCAATATATTCATATATCAATAAAAAATAAAGCATCAATGAACAAAATTTAAGAAATTATAATTCTTAAAATATGTCGCCACAATTATTCTTAAAATTTAAGTTAAAAAAACTTAGCCCGCGCATCGAGCGGGCCACTATGCTAGTTGATAGAAAAGCGCATAGTTATGAGAATATCTAGGCATGATCATGAACATAGGCATCACGTCCGTGACAAATAGACCGAAACAATTCTGCATCTACTACTATTACTCCACACATCGACCGCTATCCAGCATGCATCTAGAGTATTAAGTTCATAAGAACAGAGTAACGCATTAGGCAAGATGACATGGTGTAGAGGGATAAAATCAAGCAATATGACATAAACCCCATCTTTTTATCCTCGATGGCAACAATACAATACGTGCCTTGCTTCCCCTGCTGTCATTGGAAAGGACACCGCAAGATTGAACCCAAAGCTAAGCACTTCTCCCATTGCGAGAAAGATCAATCTAGTATGCCAAACCAAACTGATAATTCGAGGAGACTTGCAAAGATATTAAATCATGCATATAAGAATTCAGAGAAGAATCAAATATTGTTCATAGATAATCTTGATCATAAACCCACAATTCATCGGATCTCGACAAACACACCGCAAAAAGAATTACATCGAATAGATCTCCAAGAAGATCGAGGAGAACTTTGTATTGAGATCCAAAGAGAGAGAAGAAGGCATCTAGCTAATAACTATGGACCCGAAGGTCTGTGGTAAACTACTCACACATCATCGGAGAGGCTATGGTGTTGATGTAGAAGCCCTCCGTGATCGAATCCCCCTCCGGCAGTGCGCCGGAAAAGGCCCCAAGATGGGATCTCACGGGTACAGAAGGTTGCGGCGGTGAAAAAGTGGGGTTTCGTGGCTCCCCCCGTTGTTTTCAGGGTATAATGTATATATAGGCGAAAGAAGTAGGTCGGTGGAGCTACGAGGGGCCCACGAGGGTGGGGGCGCGCCTACCCCCTGGGCGCGCCCTCCTACCTCGTGGCTTCCTTGACCTCCACTCCAAGTCTCATGGATTGTGTTTGTTTCAAAAAAGATCCTCGCGAAGGTTTCATTCCGTTTGGATTCCGTTTGATATTCCTTTTCTGCGAAACACTGAAATAGGCAAAAAACAACAATTTGCACTGGGCCTTTGGTTAATAGGTTAGTCCCAAAAATAATATAAAAAGGTATATTAAAGCCCATTAAACATCCAAAACAGATAATATAATAGCATGGAACAATCAAAAATTATAGATACGTTGGAGACGTATCATCTTTCCCCGTGTTGCTCGGAACGATGGATGGCACAGGGCCTACTCCATCGCGCGGCGGAGGCCACTGCTTCTTTGGGAGAAGAGGCAGGGCTGGCTGCCTGGATGTGCTCTAATTTGAGGTAACAACTGAATCTTGTCAGATACTAGTTAAATCCGAGCTATGGGTGTGAAGCACTGATGTGCCAGTACATTTGATTGTGACATGTTCTATTTTTTACCTGAACTTTTTTTAGAAAGGGTTGTACGTCAACTTAATGTTCTAGCAGAACTTATATATTGTGTTGTCTGTCTGTTTTCTTTGCACAACATTCAAGATATTTCCCCGTCATTGATAAAGACGATGAACCATTATGTACGAGTTTGTTGGTTTCAACATAGCCTACCCGTAGTGATCCACTATTTCCACCCTGATTGTGCCGCCTGCGTGAAATTTTTGTATGCAAGTTCAATGTGCTATGATGTTCTATATGATTGTGTCAACTATATAAGTTTTTACAGAGCATCATCAATGCATATGGCTGAAAGATGTATTTGTGAGCATCAACCGATGGGTCTCTCTCTCTCTCTCTCACACACACACACAAACACAAACACACACACGCACACATGCACAAGTGGGACCCGTTGAATTATTTCTTTGCTCGTGACAGCTTTTAATTAGGTTCCACTGTACTCTAATTTTTTTCTTAAGTTATTAATTGAGCTCAGTAACTTCAAAAAGTTGTACAGAAGCCTTGTTTGGGCCTTTCCGGCGTCGCTGAATGTGGGCTGAGTAGTCATGTAAGGTTGTATTGTACTACACAGGCCTTTTTTCAACATCAGCAATGCAACTGGGCCGACAGTTGTACACAATCCGGGTCAACTCGTTATTCTCTGCCCCGCTGGGCTGCAAATCTTTCCTCGGAGGGACGCATTAGACTTCACAAGAAAATGGGCTTTAAGAAATAATAAATGAGATGTAATTATAAAAACTGGGCAGTAACTATAAAAACATGCACCAAACACGTAATTAGTTTATAAAATATTACTTTTGGATTTTGAAAATTTTAATTTCATTAATTGTTGCGCGCGCAATGTTTCGTTGGATTTTTACGTAATACAAATTTATATTGAAATTGTATTTAATCTGACTAGAAATTTCGGGATAAAATTATTTCGGATCCCATCAAAATGTGGGAAATTTTATTGAATTCTGTTTTGAACGGTTGGTTGAAATTATTAATCATTGCCCTAGCTAGAAAATGGGCTGTAGTTTTAACAAACCGTAAATAGGTTGTAGTAAATTCCATTAAAATTCTAAAATGGGTTGTACATTTTACAAATCGCAAATGGGCTATAAGTTCTCTGTCAAACACTTGTGGGCCTACTAAGTTGACGCGTCCCTAAAAAAAGTTAGTTGACACGTATGCAAGGATTTGTCAACTTATAATCAACACACGGTTCTAGCAGCAGTGGCCGTTGGATGTCCAGCAAACAGATGTCGTGCTTCTTCTTCAATCTCGGATATTCTAGCTTCAGCCGCCCAAAAAATTATTCCTCACCCTGACATCTGGGGCACACCGTTTTGGAGGCTGACATGTGGGCCTACTAAGTTGACGCGTACCAAGGGCTTTGTCAACTTAGTCAATATAAACGATTCTAGCTGCAATGACAGTACGATGTCCATCCAACGGCCGTCGTGATTCTTCAACCTCTGGTCTTCTTGCTCCAGCCGCCCAAAGCAGCGCCGGTCGTGCCGCCTGCTCCTGCCTCCCGTGGCCGTTGTGCTGCCGCGGATGCCTCACCGCCCCCTACCACTCCCACCGCTGGCCAGGCCCTGCGGCGACGGCAGCCTCACATCGCAGTCGAATCAGTGATCCCTCGTACTCCTCTCCGCGTGGGCATCCACTACCGCGTTTTCCCCGGCTCCGCGTCGTCCCCTTCCTAGGTCTTGCCGTCGTCCACCGCCCTGGTGCTCTTGGCGCGGCGTGGTCAACGTGGTAACGAACGACTTCCATCGGAAGAGTATTGTACGTGGAGAGGCTGACAGCTGGGTCCACGGCCACAGCAAGGAAGTGCCTCCTTATTACGCGAAATATGATGATTCCTCCACCTGACAGCAGGGACCCACCGGACGGGCCACCGTATTTCACAAAAAACGTTACCCCCCTGACTGCTGGGACCCATTAGCTACATCTTCGCACGCAAGGAAGTGCCTGACAGTCGGGACCCACCCAGTCGAAGCGTACGTAGCGTTGTCATTCTGGTCGCGAACGTGTACGTACATATGATCGGTCTGTCTGCAGGCTGCAGCGATGAACCATGGCCGTGTAAGGAAGGGCACATGTCGTAGTAGAGGCGCACACGTAGCATGTACACGTACGTACAACGGTCAGGGTGCAAGAAAGTAAATACGACCACGTACGTACATACGGGCGGGGTCTCGAACGCCTACTCGTGCATACGTACGGCCATGGCTCGTGTACATGGATGGGTCGGAACGGAGAAACTGCGTCGTCGTCGTGTTCATGGGGAGGCAACAAAATGCGTCGTGTTCATCGGGAGGCAACGGAACGCGTGCTGTTCATCGGGAGCCAACCGGCTTGGACGGAACAGCCGATGGAAACGAGGCCTGGCGTACCGCAGAACGGAGGAAACGGCCTTGTGTTCGACCGGCCACGGTCAAAACGGGATCCTGTTCATCGGGAGGGGTCTGGCGTACCGCAAAATGGAGGAAATGGACCTCCTCCGGTCGAAACGGGGTCCTGTTGATCGGGAGGGGTGTGGCGTACCGCAAATCGGAGGAAACTGACTTGTGTTGGAGCACTACGGTCGAAATGGGGGTCCTGTTCATCGGGAGGGGTGTGGCGTACCGCAAAACGGGACTCCACGGGATACTGTTCATCTCCACCATTGACTGCCTCCACGGGATACTGTTCATCCACCGTCGACTGCCTCCACGGGCTCCTGTTCATCCACCGTTGACCTCCTCAAGCCTCCAACCGTGACTGTTTATCCACGGGCTCCTGTTCATCTAGCCTCCACCACGCGCTCCTCCATCGGTTTCTGTTCAACCAGCCCTCTCCATGGGGTCCTGTTCAACCACCCCTCCACGGGCTACTGTTCATCCAGCCCTTCACCGGCTACTGTTCAACCAGCCCTCCACCGGCTACTGTTCAACCAGCCCTCCATGGGGTCCTGTTCATCCAGCCCTTCACAGGGTCCTATTCATCCACCAGCTCGATCGATCGGGGTCCTGTTCATCCAGCGGCAACGACCTCTACTACCACGGGGTCCTGTTCATCCAACCCCCCACCGGGAACTGTTCATCCAACCCCCCTAACAACGCTCACTGTTCATCAAGGAAAGGAGGCAGCAGTGTTCGATCGGCTTCAGTTAGCAGCAATAGCGAAGGAATCACTCGGCTTCAGTTAACAGCAAGGGATCGATCAATCGCTCGAGTTCAGTAACGCGCAGCCTGCAGTGCAATCGCTCGGGTTCAGTTAGAGCCCAACGCCTCGCTGGGGTTCAGTTAGAGCGCAAGGCCTCGCACAGACGCGTATACGTACGAGAGAAACGCGCATCGCTCGGCCCCCGACCACCCACCGTAATCGGGAACTCCCCCGATATTTTCCTCGCCCTCGCTTCTACCACGGTTTTCTCCATCATGGACGGCCAAAATAATGTCATGCAGTTGCGTCTCCGGCCCGCCCAGGACGAAAAGCCCATTTTCTGTCATGATTTTTTGTCATAGAAGTAGGACCCCACCACATCTATGATGATACCGGGTTTTGTCACAATTATCGTCATAGAAGTGTCATAAGCATGATAGAAAAAAAATTCGTTCGGCCCAAAATGTCACGGATGTGTCTTTTTTTGTAGTGAGAAGGCTCTCGGTGCTGGAGCGGCTAGCGAGGGAATAGTGGTACTGGGGGAGGCGAGCGAGGCGAGGGTACGCGGGGGCACAGTGAGATGATGAAGAGTGACCTCAGGATCTCCGGCAAGACGGAGATGGAGAAGGAGTGGTGCTAGGGGAGAGGGAGACGAGGCGAGGCATGCTATACAGCGGCGGTGACAGTGACTGCACAGTGCACAAGGTGAGGCTGACTTTGGTAACCCGGACACGCAGGGTCTTGTCACTTCACTGTGAGGACCGGATGAATAATAGTATTTTGACCATCAAGTGTACTACTACTACTATAGTGACTCGCCGAAGGCTCGTTGACCATAGTTGCCACAGTCACCGACCACCCAAGGGTTGTTCGAAAGTGGATCAACAATGTATCCAACTCCCTCCAAAAGGTGGAGATGAAGGTCATCAGTCTCGACGCAGAGTACACGGAGTGTGCCACTGGGAAGATCCAACATGCCGCCATCCTTCAGCCATGCCTCGAAGATGATGTTTTGGTGTATCACATCATACACACTCCCTCCATACCAGGTGAGCTTCACGATTTCTTGTCTCAGGAGGACATATACTTTTGTGGGGCAGCCATCGCTAACGTACAAACCAAAATAAAGATTTCTGTAGAAGATTGTGATAAACCGACACCATCCCTATTCGACGTAGCAAATTTTGTGCTCGGAACAAATCTTCAGAAGGGTGACGAGACGCTGGCATTAAGGTCGTCTGGATGGGAGAATTATCCCTTGACGTACGAGCGGATAAAATGTGCTGCCCTCGATGCCCGTGTGAGTTTCGAGATAGCTGCAAGGTCCAGAGAGCTTGTTGCGAAGCCGTCTCCCACAGAAAATGAGAAGAAGAGGAAGAGGAAGAGGAAGAAGAGGAAGAAGAGGAAGAAGAAGAAGAGGAAGAAGACGAAGAAGAGGAAGAGGAAGAGGAAGAAGAAGAGGAAGAGGAAGAGGAAGAAGACGAAGAAGAGGAAGAGGAAGAGGACGAAGAAGAGGAAGACGAAGAAGATGAGGAAGAAGAAGAGGACGAAGAAGAGGAAGATGAAGAGGAAGAGAAAGAGGAAGAGGAAGAGGAAGAGGAAGAAGAAGAAGCTGCACCAGCAGCAGGGCATTATGGATGGATGAACTATTTCCTCTCTTGTAAAAAAATATTCCCTCTCTGTGTATATCGATATAGATGGACTATTTCGATGGTGTGCATGTCTTTGAAACAAGTAGTAGCATGTGTCCGCTTGACTATACAGAACTATTTATCGCCCTAGCTTTCTCTACTACTACTCCTTCCAGTGATCGGTATGCAAGGCATGTGTCCGTAGACATGACAGCTTGTCCATGGAAGTTCAACTACGGCGACCATCACATTTCATCCACTGCCACTCGCGATTCCCACGACGCCGCTCCAACCCACGGCACCACGTCCCCCGACGTGCGCCTCACCCCTCTCGGCCGCACCGCCCCTCTGCCTTTGTGTGCTTGACATGTGGGCCACCTGAAATGCGGCGAGCATCAAGTTTCTACCACAGCCACACGCGATTCCCACAACGCTGCTCGAACCCATGACACCACACGTCCCCCGACCTGTGGCTCACCCCTCTCGGCCCCACTACCCCTCTGCCTTCGGGAGCATTACATGTGGACCAGCCACCTATCGGGTCCACATGTTATTGACTCAAAGGCAGGTGTAGTAAGGCGCTGAAGCTCGGTCCCAAGGTCCCCGAGAGGGAAATGTAACTCGTGCACCAGGCCTTGTGGTGCTACTGCTGCACGAACTCATGCCAAACTCGAGATTTGTTTCTTTACTATACATGCATGCAGTTATTTAATGGACATTGTAATCTCAACATATGATGGGGAGCTCTAAATTTGAATTTGAAACTTATAAAACAAAAAAATTCAAAACAAATAAACTGGGAGAGAGGGAGTATACCGTAGGATGTGTCCCATACGAAACAAGTCCCCTGGTTTGTCACCTCGAAGGTGCAGTTAGAAAGGAGCACAACGACTTCGTACTCGTACGGCAATAAATCGGCCGCAAACAGCATGGTCCACCTTTGACCGTGTGAGAACCTAGAATTAACTTCCAGACCCTCCTGTGTATATTTGTCAACCCCAGGATCATTGTTGACAACACAGCGAAATGATATCATCGCACAATACGTAAAAGGTATTACAAATTTAAATATATCTTGCCACAAGGCATACCTAGAGAAATGTCTCATGATATTTATTACATTCAGAAAAACAGCGGAAAGTACAATGCGTAGCGACTCCATCTCAGCCACAGGCAGTCGATGTAGTCCACGTGACCTCACTCTTACGGGTCGCCATAGTAGTCGTGGTCATCACCTTCGTCTTCATGTAACTCTGTTGTCAACAAAAGTATTGCCATGAGTACATTACGTACTCAACATGCCTCCCTTGGGGAAGGTCCTAACAGCTACATGTGGCTTCAAAGGAAGGTTGTATGGCTCATTTGCATAAAAGCTAATTTTGTTTGAAAACAATATATCAGTTGGATGAAAGCAGTTTTAATGAAAACATGTTTTTATCTCCAGAATAACTTCCATCAAAGTGAGGATCCTCGATCAACTCACACTCTTTATAGGTTCCAAGAATAGGGGCAAAGAGGGAATAAGCAAGACAGGTCCTGTATGTCAAGAAAGATTCATGTGTCATCCATGAACGTGGACACGGCTATTCGAATAGTTTTACACTCTGTAGAGGTTGTACACTTTACCCACACGACACAACCCCGACTTGTTGCCACTAGCCGTCGCTAGCGTAGTACACCATTTGGTATATCAGCAGGGAGATTGTGATGAGGTCTTTGGACCACAAGCAAGACCATGGCGTCATTGCAAGTAAAAATTAACCACAAATAAATATTTAGACACTTCTAAATATTTATAATGGCTAACATCAAGGAGAGTCAAACGTCAATCACAACAACTATTGGGAACACTTCTATATAACAAGATTAACTCAATACTATGGTGAAGCTCATTAAACAACTAAATGATAAGACACATATCATACAAGGCATGTGAGTCTAGAATCATATAAAGGTCTTATATAATAACACAAGCATCAAACATACATGATAAAGGTAAGACGTTACACTAGAACGCACTCTTTAAAATAAGAAGAACATATATCCAATAACCACTGGCAACAAGATTATCAGCACATACTTAAACAACAGAGCAAACTATGCACCTGAGCATACAAGGAAGGCACATCTCAAATAACATGAAAGGTAACTATCCTAAACATGAGATGAACTATTGCATCAAGTATACAACACGCATAATACTAATGTGAGATAGGTCAAGCACAACACAAGTACAACTATAACACATGGAACATCATAAGACAGGGAAGATCACCTGCATGAACGACATCTAGATATACAACAATGCAACAACTAGATACAAATGTATAATGCTAAGTATGAATGATCATCACACAAGATGCCAAAGTATGATACTAATAAAATACAACTCACAACAATGAGATAACTTAGTTGATATCAACTAACATATGACTATCAAGCATGGCAATATCACACAACCCTACATACCAGTTATGACAAATAAGAACATTGAGTAAGCATACTAGCATGTAAGCAATAATAATAGATCATGGAATCGACATCAAGCAATGCACCATACTGGCATGAATAACATGAACAAGGTCCTGACATGCCTTCTCTATCTAGTACAATAACCTACAACTCCAATACTTCAAATTGACAACTAGGCATCATACAACACATGGATTGGTGCACACACGCTACACAGTCTAGTCATGAAATCACAACATCGAGTGTGATATTGATCAAGCATCAAACTTACTTAAGCATATGAAACCATAAACTATTAGGAAGTATATATTAACAAACAAGGCTAACCATATTTGCACAATCTTACAATACAAGTAAACAATCCTATACTACATGGTAGCTATGACACAGCATGCACTCTACTTTGAGTCAATGCTAACATGGCATGGCAATCAACTAAGCATGCAAAGCTACCATTGTAGGTAAATGAAACATGTAGGATAATGAACAAGATGTAGTAAACTAAATCATTTGAAGCAAGCATAAACTATATGTAGCAATACAAATCTAAAATGTGACATAAAGCAACCAACTAATCTTGGATAACAAACATCTAAGAAATGAAAAACACTACACTGTAAAAACGCAATCCTCACACTCTACCGAAGAAATGATCTCCATGCATGGTAACACATAATATAAATGCAAAACAATAGACCTACAACAGGTAATATGACTATGGTCGATAACATACCAATTCATAACCAATAGTAATAAAACTAGGTAACACAAATAATTGAAATAAAGATCACCTAGAGTATCGCATGATATAATTTCAAAACGACAAGTACACATGCAACAAGGATGTAGTCAATGTATAAAATATACCTAAGGTATCTTCATGCTAGAGAATAAACTAAACTAAATAAAACATGAAGTATTCATGACTAGATAGATGAATAAAGCAACACCTAGAAAATTCTAAAGAATTATACCAAAATTTGTACGCATGCACACAATAAGTTTCGAACATTACCAAAATAATAAAAAATAGATTACAATAAAGATGATCCAAATCTAATTAAAATAATAACACCCGACAAGCATGTACACCAATCAACTCGTACACATGGTAAGAATTTGCAAAGACTTGTACAGAGACATATCATAGGACTACGCGCACACCAAAGAAAAATACCATCAATATCATACTATATTTGACAATTTAAATAATCCTACAAATACGTCTAAGAAATCACATGACACTCTCTGTAAAAATATATGAGATGATTAGCATGCACTCCTAACATTATGAAATATTTAGGAGTAACTTCTAGACATGTCAGGAACATGCAATAAAATAACATATTAACATAAAAGTTAACCGGACAAGAAACCCACTTGAATTTTACCCAAAACAACTATGATTAAAACCACCCCACAACACACTTATTATAACGACAATCTAAATATACCGCCGAGTTCCTATGACCAAAACTATCATTTCATATGTTGACCTCAAGACCATCCGACGAATAGAAAACAAAAAAGATATGTCGTTGCCACCGATCGATCTTGGTTTCGGACACACGCGGCCAATGACATAGATAGGTTGAAACATGATGTCCATGAGGTACTACGAGTGATGCTGAGAAGGTGTGCAATACGAATTGGACAGTGGCTCACCGGGTTTGACGGTACGTTGCGACGAACTTGATTAACAGTGTACGCGAACATGCAGAATTCTCCGTGTGTGATCGATGGGACGCGTTCCTTCTTCCCTGAATGGAATGATGGTGTGGAGGGGAACCTTCTGGCGCAAGGGCATGGATGGGGATGGTCTCCTTCAATGGAATCGAGGACTGACGTCCATGGAACACCGTTTCTTTGGGAGGAGTTCTCTGGGAGGATGGAGAAGAGATGGCAGAGGGCCGAGGGAAACGAGGGAGGAGATTGAGGCGCAGGTCCCTGTGCGTTTGGAAACGATGGACACTTACGGAAATTATGGAGGAGGGCAGGAGGCAGCTTCATGCGTGAGTGCTTGGTAGTTTCTCTTCCTGTACATATGTTTATCTTCCTGTAGGTGCTAGAGTACAGAGGAAGGAGAGGCGTCGCTTGGTTGGAAGATGGGCAAGTGGAGAGAATTAAGGCAAGGGAAGAGTCAAGGAGAGGGAATTAGGGAGACAACAGTGACTCTCTGTGCGTTTTATCTGTGTATGCACGAGAGGTTTATGTGGGGGGCAACTAGTATAGGATCTGGGTTGTAGGTGCGATCATACGATCTGCCAATGTGGGCCTTTGGATGTGTAATGAGTGGCTCACATAGGCTCAGGTGGGATTTGCAGAACTTTTGTGGTACATTTTGCATTTACATCCTTGAACAAGACACGCTTTTGTGAAAACCTCCTCCGGATAGAGCCATATGTCCCGTCCTCCAACCCTAGGATCAGGAGATTCTCTCCCCGCCGCCGCCGATGGCCAGGAGGATGTGGCGACGCACTGATGCCCACCTGTTCCTTGGAGGATCACCGGCGTCGCGCTCCTCAAAGCAACTGCAATGGACGGCGAAAATCAATGGCCACTCCAGCTCCCATGTGTCAATCACCGGCCGTTGCTGCTTCCTCCTAGTTCATCAGAAGGACCACATCACCGACAGTCCCATGCGGCAAGATCCTCCAGCAACGCTTTTCTTCGCACACAGGCGCGTGGTCGCAACAGGTTCTGTAGGTACTTGTAATTTGAGTATGTTTTTTCTAATTTGTTTAATGAAAAATGTATCACGAAATTTATGAGTCTGTTCTTGAATTATTTTCAGTTGGCGGCCTTGACTGTACCAGCAGGAACGAACTATAATGCCTTATATTTCTCTAACCCAGTGGCAGTGTAGCTTGATAGCTTCTGGAGTATGCCTGGAGCTATATGGATATATACTGCACTTGTTGTTGTTCATCAGAGTTAGTCTGACCTGCTGAACCGATGTGATTAAAAAGCAACCTACTGAGAAGAGCCTTTGTTCAGCTGACGGCACAACAGTCTCCGGCGCTGCGGTTGCATCCACAGGTTGCTGTTCTATGATATTTTGCTGAATAATTTGACCAGTTGTATGGTTATGGCTGTACCTATTTTTGGCAAGCTGTTGTATGGATGTACTCTTGTTAGAATGGAACGAACAGACCTTTAATCATGTCAGTTGGAGAGGGGTGCCTGTGGACTCATCCAAGGCTGCATCAATTGTTGATTCATGGAGCTGAGCAGGACAATGTTACCACTGAAGCTTCACGCGACCGTTGGCCTCTTCCTTGCTGTTAATTAGTTTTCTAGTAATTTGTTGTTGATCGCTTGATCATTTCTCTCTCCCTGAATTTATGTTGTACCTATACACTGTTGTTCTCCAGCAATGAAAATGTGGCATTGACTTTTGTCTAAAGAAGTATCCAGTTGTTTTGTACGGCCAAGTTGTATGAGATCACGCCTCTAATTACATAACATTGACTGGTTCATGCTGTACCAGCCATTTAAGTGTTGTCCATTAAAAAATCAAGTAATGAATCTAAAGTGAACTATTTCTTCCAGCCAACTATTAGCACTAAAAGTTGTACCAGCCAGTGAAGACATTAACTCAACAGGAAATAGGATAATTACATTGAGAGCATACCCACTAGGGATACAATGGCAAACATACTTAGTCCAATGATCCAGTATCTCAACTCATTACTTAGTGCAGTACATGTTACTTAGTACAGTACATGTTAGCTAACATTAAGAGTGTTGCCAAAGGAACAACCATCCATAGTGGCTTCAATACAATGATTTTACACAAAGATTTACATTTTTTCTTCGAACAAATATGACTGTCATGTAACACGACTTCCTTGCATGTGTTGCAAGTGCGTGGCACTCGTACATTAACCCCTAACTTGATCTTCTTTGCCCCTGACTTATTTTCATTGTCTCTATGGCCCTTAATTCTGGAGCATGTACCCCTCGCGTTGATGTTAGTCGGCGTTAGGATATCAACTTGGGCGGGGATCGTGCTACCAACGAATGATTCTTGCTCTTCTTGTGCAGTCTGAGGTACATCAGGGGCGGATTGCAACATAGCTGATTCGAGATTGCACAAACCCGTATTGAGTAAGTCAAGTCCTCTGCTCGACTTTTTAGCACATCTGATGATATGTTCTAATTTGTCCCATGCCGCAGAGATCTTTCTTCTTGTATCCATGCCAACACAGTCAACGGGATTATCTTCAAGTGGATTTCCTTCATCATCGTACACAACATCCCTACAGAAAAATAGAACAATGTAAGAAGCCTTAAATCTTCCTGAAAAGATCTATAACTTTGGAAGAAGAAATTACCTTTTGCACATTTTTCCCATCTTTTGAGTACATAGAAGGTTGGAAGCTCATTTATCTTCGCACCCCTCAAGACACGTATGATATGCCGGCACACAATGCCCTTTGACTCGAATAGCTTGCAAGAACATTTAGCAATCATGGTTGTTGTTTCCAAACGTACCTCTCTTACCTTGTTTTTCCTATGACTTTGATCACTAATCAACATGATCTTGAGTTCCCCCATAGTTGTGGTTTCCTAAACATCACAATGCTCTCTAGCAGCAAGTACTTCCGACTGAAACAAGGCAAAGACCTCATGTGTGAATATCATGCTGCCTTGTCTTTCCACTTCCCAACATGTCAGGAAGCTAGGTGTCGTATGAATGCTTGTGTGGTCAGCAATCAGCTCCTCTTGCCTCTGACTTTTCAAGGCGGTGTCGAATCTAAGCCAAAAATCAATAAAAGCGAGCTTGCGCCGGATAAAATTCTTGAAAAATGAGTTTTCATTCTCTGACCTAGAGGTGGTTCTGAGAATACCAGCAAGGGGGTGTCCATGAAATACGCCGGCACCCATGACCCACGGATCGAGCAACATTTTCCAAACCATGTATTGTCTTGTAAGCCAAATTCTGATATTAAAGACTTCCAACTTTCTTCAAATTCTGCAGGTGTCTCAGAATTCCATACACAAGAATCCATTCTCTTGTAGAATAATTCATCGCTTCTAAATTTAGGAGCAACCTTCTTAGGAACCTTCCGCATAATATGCCACATACACAACCGGTGCATGGTATTAGGTAGAAGTGCCTCGATAGCTTTCCTGATGCTACCACACTCATCTGTTATGATAACGCCAGGCGCAACCCCACCCATGCATTTGAGAAAAACGTCAAACAACCAGACATAGTCCTTGGCCGTCTCATTGAGTAAGAAACGAGCACCTAGAAACACACTCTGCATATGATGGTTGATACCAGTGAAAGGAGCGAAAATATAGTCGTATTGGTTCGTGCTGTATGTGGAATCAAAGGACAACACATCATGGAAATGACTGTAATTTTTCCTGCTGGTTGGATCTGCCCAAAACAAACGCAATAGTGTACCAGTTTCATCGACTTCGTAGTCAAAGAAAAATCCAGGGTTGAGTTCCTTCAGTCTCCCAAATTGGTCCACTAGCATTTGAGCATCACAATTCTTGATTTTATTTTTGAACATTGAATAGTGATTCTGTAAGTCTTTCTTGGTGCACCCGACATCTTGAAACCTCCCTGCACGAACATGAAGTAGCCTATATGCTTGGGCTTGGCCGATGCTAGCTTTGTGGCAATCAAAGAGCACTGACCTCACCTTGTCACTTACTTTCCTATTTGATCTTATCAAGTGTTGCTTGCTAGGAGACACTAGTTCGTGATTATGATGTTCAGTCATTGAAGCTATCTTGTATTTTCCGCAATCGTCCCGATTGACATAAATGTGAGCTTCACATCCACACCTAGTGACTCTGACCCTACGTCTTTTATTTGAAGATTTTTTATCCAAGGAATTAACAGTACAAGTACCTTTTGAGGACCGGTATCCCTCCCTTGAGCATAAGAAACGCTTCCACTGAATTACATTGTTCTCCAACCTTTGCGCCCCAAGGCGGACACCAAATCCCACATGATGTGCATACTTCTTGTAAAATGCCTCCACAACAGCAATATCATCAAATTTCATGCCTATCGTTGGTTTAAGTGCCTCATGACACACTGGTTTATACAATGAACCCTGCAAAATGAAAAGCAACTATTTTTATTAGAAAATTAACCTTTTTTTATTAAACGCAACCTTCGCAGTTTGGAAAGATCGGGTCTGGAGTATAGGCATACGTTTTCTGTATTAAACATGCCTAACAATTCTATAAATTTGCATTTCATGGTTGTCTGGTATTACATAACATTTTATTCAGTTTGAGAGAAGATATTTATGAGATATTATGTACTCATATCAGAGGCAAACACCCAGAAATTCAGGTCACCATTATTATAAAATCTGCATTATACTTACATCTAGAGAAAAGCATTGTCTCTTCTTGGGTGTAGATAATTCATCAAAATAAAGCATACTGGAATTAATCTCTGAAACAAAGTGAGCATCACTTAATTCTGTCATTGGGACACTATTGACTGATTCTGCAAAATCAAAAGAACAAGCTGAGGCACAAGTATTGTACGGAAGTACCAAATAGATTAGCACTTTGATGGGGAAGAGTTGGATGAGGAACAGAGCAAGCCACCGCCGACGGGATGGAGGATGACGAAGAGTTGGTTGAAGGGGGGATTTCATCAAAGAGGATTATGTGCAGGGTGTAAATGAGAAATGGACCACCACCGTGGCTGAAAAAGTACCTGCATGTATCTGAGCCACTCATTGCAAATCCAAAGGCCTGTGGTGACGGATCGTAGATCGCACCTGTAGTCCAGATCCTATACTATAGGATCTGGGTTGTAGGTGCGATCATACGATCTGCCAATGTGGGCCTTTGGATGTGTAATGAGTGGCTCACATAGGCTCAGGTGGGATTTGCAGAACTTTCGTGGTACATTTTGCATTTACATCCTTGAACAAGACACGCTTTTGTGAAAACCTCCTCCGGATAGAGCCATATGTCCCGTCCTCCAACCCTAGGATCAGGAGATTCTGTCCTCGCCGCCGCCGATGGCCAGGAGGATGTGGCGACACACTGATGCCCACCTGTTCCTCGAAGGATCACCGGCGTCGCGCTCCTCAAAGCAACTGCAATGGATGGCAAAAATCAATGGCCACTCCAGCTCCCATGTGTCAATCACCGGCCGTTGCTGCTTCCTCCTAGTTCATCAGAAGGACCACATCACCGACAGTCCCATGCGACAAGATCCTCCAGCAACGCTTTTCTTCGCACACAGGCGCGTGGTCGCAACAGTTTCTATAGGTACTTGTAATTTGAGTATGATTTTTCTAATTTGTTTAATGAAAAATGTATCACGAAATTTATGAGTCTTTTCTTGAATTATTTTCATTTGGCGGCCTTGACTGTACCAGCAGGAACGAACTATAATGCCTTCTATTTCTCTAACCCAGTGGCAGTGTAGCTTGATAGCTTCTGGAGTATGCCTGGAGCTATATGGATATATACTGCACTTGTTGTTGTTCATCAGAGTTAGTCTGACCTGCTGAACCGATGTGATTAAAAAGCAACCTACTGAGAAGAGCCTTTGTTCAGCTGACGGCACAACAGTCTCCGGCGCTGCGGTTGCATCCACAGGTTGCTGTTCTATGATATTTTGCTGAATAATTTGACCAGTTGTATGGTTATGGCTGTACCTATTTTTGGCAAGCTGTTGTATGGATGTACTTTGGTTAGAATGGAACGAACAGACCTTTAATCATGTCAGTTGAAGAGGGGTGCCTGTGGACTCATCCAAGGCTGCATCAATTGTTGATTCATGGAGCTGAGCAGGACGATGTTACCACTGAAGCTTCACGCGACCGTTGGCCTCTTCCTTGCTGTTAATTAGTTTTCTAGTAATTTGTTGTTGATCGCTTGATCGTTTCTCTCTCCCTGAATTTATGTTGTACCTATACACTGTTGTTCTCCAGCAATGAAAATGAGGCATTGACTTTTGTCTAAAGAAGTATCCAGTTGTTTTGTACGGCCAAGTTGTATGAGATCACGCCTCTAATTACATAACATTGACTGGTTCATGCTGTACTAGCCATTTAAGTATTGTCCATTAAAAAAATCAAGTAATGAATCTAAAGTGAACTATTTCTTCCAGCCAACTGTTAGCACTAAAAGTTGTACCAGCCAGTGAAGAATTAACTCAACAGGAAATAGGATAATTACATTGAGAGCATACCCACTAGGGATACAATGGCAAACATACTTAGTCCAATGATCCAGTATCTCAACTCATTACTTAGTGAAGTACATGTTACTTAGTACAGTACATGTTAGCTAAAAAGCCGTCGACGACGGGATGGAGGATGACGAAGAGTTGGTTGAAGGGGGGATTTCATCAAAGAGGATTATGTGCAGGGTGTAAATGAGAAATGGACCACCACCGTGGCTGAAAAAGTACCTGCCTGTATCTGAGCCACTCAATGCAAATCCAAAGGCATGTGGTGACGGATCGTAGATCGCACCTGTAGTCCAGATCCTATACTAGTCCTCCCCGGTTTATGTGTGTATGTGACAAGGAGAGGTTCAGCTACCATGGGGTAAATGGGCTAAGGCCCATGTGAGACGGAATAAAAATATAAGAATGTGAAGCATATTGGGCTAGGCCCATTCGGTTGGGAGGGAAGGAAATAATGTGGATTGCACCCAGGTGAGAGAAAGAGAGACTCATACCCGTGAGAGAGAAGATAAGATTTTCCTTTTAGGAAAATCTAGAAATTCATAAACACCTAAATAAAACCAAATGAACTTCAGAAAATCCAAGCAAAAAAATAGACGCACATAATTTATATGCTAAGGCAAGAAAACAAATGAACCGAACAAAACGAAAAAACTAAATTTTAATTAAGGTTTGCATTAGTTCAAATTAAATCCTCTAATTATAAAAAGATCAATTTAAGCTTTGTTAACAAATAAAACAAATGAAATTTTCTGGCCCTAATTTTTGGAAAACTTTTTCTTAAACATTCCGAGAATCGGGATGTTACAGATCGCCATGTGCAAGGTTCGTGTTATCTTCTTCAATCTCACCGTGGTTCCATCGTACCAATTCAGGCGGTGGCCCGTTGCATGGCTGATCCCAATGTTGGACAAAGGTTCTACAGGAACGGTTTCACCGTTGTAAATGTTGTGCAAATTGATGTTGGTACCCTCCCGTACATATGCAAGCAAATCTCTACTTGCACCGAGCCTAACTTGTGAAACAGTGGGCAGGGGGAGAATTAGGAAATGGACACGGAAGTAGTCTTTAGAATGCATTTACTATGTGATCAAACTCATCTTACCCGCTCATCAGAAAAAATCCGAGTGCCCCTCAACGTCGGCATCTTAAGGGGCGTCAACTTGCAACTACGTCCACGCCGCACTGGAGAGACCCCCAAGGAAACATCCTCGTGCATTGCACGGAACATCAAGATGCATTTGTATGTGTAGTTTATCTTATGAGAGAGAAGGATGAACGAGGGAAGGCCTTATTTGCAAATGTGGATAGGGGTGTGCCAAACTATGGCCACGCCGCGCTGAAAAAAAATGAGTTTTGGTCAGTGGCACACCCTGCGGCAAGATGCCCATGTGGGCTTCTTCTATAACTAGCAAGATGCCCATGCATTGCAGGGAACATCAAGATGCATTATTTTTACAAAACACCTATTGTGATTGACCCTTGCAGGAGTAATCCATGTGTAAAAACTAATGATATCTTGAGAATTTTATCGGAAAAATGGTATCTCAAGAATTTCATCAAAAAAATGATATCATGTGGACATTCTTCGTGGCTCGTACTGTTTGAAGACTTTGACTGAAGACTTTCTCAATTTCCTCAGTTCAATTTCTTCAGTAAGTTTGTCTTCAGCCTGCTTATCATGTGTTTACGCTTTCTGTACTCTGTGCTTGTTTTCATTTCATCATGATGAGTGTGCTTCTGTTCTGTTATGCTTGCATCTGAGTACTTATTCCGCTGCTAGTTGTTCGTGACTTAGGAATTTCCTCACCCTGAAATTCCTCAGTGACGAATTTGTAAAAATCGCATATTCACCCCCCTCTAGTCGATATAACGCACTTTCAATTGGTATCAGAGCGAGGTACTCCCTTATTCTGTGTGATTTTGGTTTGACCGCCTGGAGTTTTAGTTATGTCGACTGCAGGTATGATCAAGATCTCTGCTGGGTGTCCTACCTTCGATGGGACGGACTACCCCTACTAGAAGAATAAGATGCGAATGCATCTTGAGGCAATTGACAACGATCTTAGGTACGTTGTGGAAAATGGAGTTCCCTTTGTCACACCTTCTGTGAGTGCTTGTGATGTGAAGAGTTTCAAGCAACTCGACTCACAAGCGAAGAACATCATATGTGGCCATCTGGGCAAAGGGCAGTATGGCAGAGTGAGTGCTTTGGAGACAGCTAAGCTTATCTGGGATAGGCTGTCCAAGGTCAATGAAGGAGTCTCAACACAGCGTGACTCTCGAGTTGACGTTCTTCGCAATCTCTTCAACCGCCTCAAAAGACTCGACAATGAAAATGTTCAGCAAACCTTCGACCGCCTCACTGGCATCTCAAATGAGCTTCAAGCACTTGGTGCCACTGACATCACCGACCATGAGGTGGTGAAGAAATTGTTGAGATCGCTTGATTCTTCATTTGGTACTCTTGCACTGATGATACAAGAACGTGGAGACTACAAGTCACTTGATCCCGCTGATATCCTCGAGAGGCTAAACACTCATGAATTCCAACTTGCTGAGAAGAGAGATCTCTATGGTCCGAGCTATGCAGATCACGCGCTCTGAAGGCCAAGGCTGTATCTGAATCTGAAGGTGAGGACTCTGGTAGCAGCCTTGGTGATCCTGAAGAGCTGAGCCAGGAGCTAGCAATGCTCGTGAGGAAATTCCAGAAGTTGTCAAGGCGTGGTCGCTTTGGCAAATCCTCAAGAAGTGATGACGTAAGATCATATTCCTCATCCCGTGACTACAAGAAGAGAACTTGCCACAAATGCAAGAAACCTGATCACTACATTCAAGATTGTCCTCTGTGGGAAAAGGAATCAAGGAAGAAGAAATACAAGGATTACAGTTCTGATGACTCAAAGAAGAAGAAGAAATCTTCAAAGTCCTCACCATCAAAATCCTCGAAGTCTTCATCTCACAAGAAGGGCAGCTCCAAAAAGGCTCGGGCATTCATTGGCAAGGAAATGGACTCTGAAGCTGAATATGAGGAAAATGAAGAAGAGAAGGCATCTGAGGAGTCAGAATCTAGTGTGGCGAGCCTAGCCCTCGCTACTGCGTTCATCGGCAAGTCCGTCTTCAACTCTGAGGAGAATGGCTTCCCCAACAAGGTTGACGACGGTGATGATGACTACGCTCCCACCTATTGCTTTATGGCAAAGGGTGCCAAGGTACTTAAATATCCCTCCTCTGAATCAAATGAGGATGAATCTGATGACAACCTCAAGCCTAGCGACTCTAAACTTGCTAAGATTGCTGTGAAACAACAAAAGGCTTTTGAAAAGGTTCAAAATATGCTAGACAAAAGCGATGACCTATTGGGTGAAGAAATGGATCACACTCAAACTGAGAATTTGAAGATATTTCTCCCTTATATCCATATTACGTGTAGCCCCCAAGGGCCGGTTTAATCAGCATGAATAAGCCGGGACTTATCACCATGGCTTTAAATAAAATCCAGTTGTGTAGCCCCCATGAGTCGGCTACAGTCATAGTAGTGTAGCCGGGTCATCCTAGAATTGTCTTGAATTTTTGACAGGACCAATTGGTAGCCCCCAAGGGCCGGCTCATTTAGAATGTGATGAGTCGGGTCTTCAATAAGTTGAGCAAAAAAATGACTTTGCATTAGCCCCCAAGTGCCACGGTGCATGCTGGCAGTGACATGGGACTTGCATATTTGATGTAATATCAATTTGAATAATGTAGCCCCCAAGTGCCGGGTTGTAAGCCTGCAGCGACTCAGGACTATTCCTTCCATTGTAGAATAAATCATATCCATTGATAAAATAATAGCCATTGCGCTGAAGCGACTTTGAAAACCTCAATCATAATATTAGCTTCTGATAACCATAATAAAAATCCAGCCATGTTGGCTATTAAAGATTTGACTAACCCGGTTTGAAAACCTCAATTATTCAAATCATAATGAAAATCCAGCCAAGTTTGGCTATTTAAAGATTTCAAATACCTTATCTGTTGACAAGTAAATCCGGAGTTTAAATACCCGGCGGCTCTTGGCCGATGGCGATTTATTACGCCTCCATTGTAAGCCGGAATTTTTATAACCCGGCTATTTATAGCCTTTGAGAAAACCAAGAATTGATAACCCTTTTGAGACACCAATGTCAATCTTTCGATGATGGGCTTGAACTGAATCATTTATGTAAGTCATAGCTCTGTAAATCCTGCACAGAGTTTAAACAACATATGCCCTGGCGACTTAACGTCAAAAGCCAGGGCGGGTCACCACCCAAATGTAGTCTTATCCTGCACACAAGTAGATCACAAGATCCTTTGGCGGTTTACCGCAGGGCGGGTCATAATATCTCACATATAACCACTCTGATATTGAATTTGTACTGCCGGTTTACATGACCTGTGCAGTAAGGGTGATAACCCAATCCTTAGAAGCCAATACTTCCAAATATATGATGATTGTCACATGCTGGCGACTTATCGTCCAAAGCCAAGCCGGGTTAAATTTAAACCACACTTATATACTTTAGATATGATCAAAAAAAGCCTCAAGTAAAATCCAAAAAATTGTTCGCAAAAAGAGACTTCAAAAATTTTGAGGCTTCTGATTCGAATACGATCAGAAAACCGTTCCAAAGGGGTTAAGCTAAGATTCGAATACGATCATATAGCCCCCAGTGGCTTTGGCGTTGCCGATCAAAGTGGGTATCGACAACTATGTTCTCTTTGGTTCGAATACGACCTATGTTTGAACAGGAAGCCCCCAAATGACCTTAAGAGTTGTTTAGCGACGCTGATTCGAATACGATCCACGTCGATTCCCAAAGGGGTTGAGCTATGATTCGGATACGATCAAGAAGCCCCCAAGTAGGTTCAGCAGTTTGCCAATCAAAAGGGTATCGACAGCTATGTTCTCTTTGGTTCAAATATGACCTATGTTTGAACAGGAAGCCCCCAAGTAACCATATAAGTTTAAGCATTGCACCGATCAAGAGGGTACTGATAGCTATGCCCGATGAGCAGGAAGCCCCCAAGTGACCATAATAAGATAAGCCGTAAGGCAGGATACCTATGTTTGAACCGCGCATCATGGCAACAAGTTCTTTTTGGCAACCTTTAATTTTTTCTGAGAACTCGAATCTTGCGAGAGATTAATTCTTTTCGAACCGAAACTTTGAACCGGACTTGAGAGCTTAAAAGCTTTGTAAGAGAAAAATTTACCTTGAGCCGGATGTTTGAACCGGATTTGAGAGCTTCAAAGCTTTGTGGGAGAGAGATGTCTCTTGAACCGGATTTTAAACCGGAA
Organism: Aegilops tauschii subsp. strangulata; assembly: GCF_002575655.3. Taxonomy (NCBI): domain Eukaryota; kingdom Viridiplantae; phylum Streptophyta; class Magnoliopsida; order Poales; family Poaceae; genus Aegilops; species Aegilops tauschii. Next base: position 314,967,497 of record NC_053037.3, on the reverse strand, counting down.
TCTTTATTTTAAGCCGGATATTTTTCTGATGGCCTTTAAATTTGCATCGATAGAGCAGTAATCTCCAGGGCCGGGTTATTTTTTTTCCTCCAATGACCCGGAGTTCTTGAATGCATTGAAACCGACCAATGCTGCCGAGTCATATCATTGTAGCCCCCGAGTCTCAAGACGACTCGAGGAGTTGGCTTTGAGATTCTCCATATTGTTCATAGCATAAGGTGTATATCATTGGTATTGATAGCGCGATGTGAATCCACAGAAGGTTGAAGTGACTGCGGTGGGTTATAAATGATCCCGTATGAGCCATGTCAGCAACTCGGCCAATGGATCCTTCCAACTGGCTGTTTGAAGTTAACCTGAACTATAGTGGCGGCGATTTGTGCGCCTGCCCATTGAACCATCCAGTGCAGACGGTGGCTGATAACATATGATAATTTGCCTCCAATTTGTTGGAAGAAAACCGGGCTTCCCAAGTAGTGACCTGCTCATACTCAATACACAGCTCATGCAGACAGGTGCGGCTCAGTGTGTTGATGTAGACCAGGCCGCAAGAGGCGGACGGAAAAGATGACCTCAGCATCAGAGGCGGCTCAGACAGATGAACCGGCCGCGGTGTTGTAAACCGGCGCGGTCGGGCGAGTTAACCATGTCGTTTTGATGTAGTGAACAATTGTCCTGCATCAACAATATTGCAGACCAAGACAAAGATAAACTGCTCTTTGACAAAAAAATAATATGTACCAATAAAATATATTTTAGATGGATATCACCTGATGTACCAGGCCGGAAATAATCCGCCATGAAATTGATGATCGCTAGGTGAAGTTGAAGTCGCTCATGGGTGAACCGGCCACGGCGTGGTAAACCAGTGTGGACGGGTGAGTCGGCCGTGACATTTGTAAGCCGGCGCGGACACGTGAACCGGCCGCGAGGGCGGACGGCGAGTCGTCCGTGGCATTGTAAGGTGGTGCGGACGGGCGAGTCAGCTGGCGCGTTTGATGTAAACTGGACCGCAACACACGCGTGCCCGTGAAGCCATGCAGCACCGCCGAACGTGCATCCGCGGTATAACACATCCCCTTTTTTTAATAGTCGTCCCGCGTAAAAATATTATAGGCCAGAGTAATTGTTCTTTGATGAAAAAATATATGACAAAATAGACTCAGATGGATATCACCTAATTTGCTCGGACGGCCGATGGTCAGTACTGTGCACGTCGCCGGTTTTGTCCAGATCATAGTACCGGCGACCCGCAGCAACGGCAATACGCGGTTGATGAGGCGAATCCGTGCGACGGCGGCTCATGCAGGCGCGAGGGCACACCAGCGGCAGACAGGTGGCCATGTCAGAAGGGCACCAGCGACTTGAGGCGGACCGTGGCTTGGCGCTGCTGCGTTTGAGCCGGCGGTGACTTACAGTAGCGAAGGCGATTCGTGCGGCAAGGCGGGCGTCGACTCTCAGCGCGGCGGCTCAGGGCCGTGGGTGCGAGCTTGCGCGGGGGCAGCTCCAGGTGGCCGTGGACCGCAGCGACTTGAGACGCCCATGGGCCGCGGGTGCTGGAACCCATTAGCACTCCGGCAGCCGGCGGAGCAAGTTGAACAGGGACGGCGTGTTGCAGTGCCGGAAGTGGCCAGTCATCAGAGGCGGCTGAGGAGGCTTGAGGGCACAAGTGGAATTGTTACGCGGATCAGTGCGGACGGGCGGCTCGAGGAGTAGAGGTACGGCCGGCCCGTGGCGCGGCCGAGACGGCGGGTCACAAAGCAGGCCATAGGTGGAGTACGAGCCCGCAGACCATCCGTGTCTGGGTCGTATCCATCTGAATTGAATCCGGTTTGGAGCAGCAATATTGATAGTCTCAACATGATTTTGGTATATCCCCAGTCACGTGTATCCTAGGCAACCCGTACAGGCATTGACTTCAGGGTTTTCCTCATGGACTTATCCCATTGATTTGCTTTTGCTTGAAAAGATGCTTTCTAATCCACCGCTTTTGGCAAACATGCTCTATCGCGCACATGCATGGCTAGTTGGAGTTTCCTTCGGAGCACTAGCTCTGTCCAAGAGTATTTCATGCCAGCTGTCGGCTTAAAGTTTAATCACACTTTTGATTACAAACGTTGAATGCGCTAGCTCTGTCCAAGAGTATTTCATGCTAGCTCTTCTTATCTTTGGGCTTACAGCAGAGGCAAGCGGCTTGCGAGGCGACTCAAAGCCGGAGTGAGGCGCGGCGACGGCGGCTCACAACAGACGCGGGCGGCTCAAGGTCAGAGCGAGATACGGCAACGGCGGCAGTCAGTTTGGACGGTGACAGCTTGGAGCAGGCGACGACGACTCAACGCGCAACCAGAGTCGTCCGAGTCCGTGCTCATGCTTGGGTCCTTCTCCAAGTCATGGCCGGATTGACCAATCCGTCTCAGTCGTGGTTGATTTCTGATTTAGTGTTTGACTGCGCGCATGTGGATCCGATCGGCAGCGTGTCTTCCTAGAATAAACAATAGCTTTGATTGACGGCCCCTGGACTTGTAGCGCCGTAGCCAAAAATTCCTTATCCATCGACCTGCATCATGATGAATCGCACAAGGCTAACTCGGACTCGGCGGAACCTCCACTGCCCGTGAGGCGGCCGCACAACAATTAACCCTAAAATTGTCTTCAATCTCATGCCCGCCATCGCAGCACACTTCGTCAATCTTGACCAATGAACTCATAGTTAATGTGACTTTTTCCACGCCGGCTTGTTGAACCGGAAAAATTGCAAACTTCTCACTCCCTGTGACAGATCCCTTCAAGAACTCAACACCATCGTGCGCAGGCCCCACGGTGGGCGCCAACTATCGTGGAATTGTCACGGCAGATGTCCTAGGGTGAGGACTTAGTCGTGAGGCCAGCGCATCTATGTAGTAGCTTGAGAGGGGTTGAGCGGAGTCGAGAGATGCAGGGCGGATCAACGCACAAGACAAGGGTTTAGACAGCTTCGGGCCCCAGGAAACATCATCCGGTAATAACCCTACATGCTGTTTGAGGCTAGGTCTCATTATGATCATGAGTGAATCGCCGGTAAGCCGGCTCTTTGTGTCTAGCCCTAAAGATTGTTTATTGTTCCTTGTCCCTCTTTGAGGTGCCTTGCCCCTCCTTATACAAGTTAGAGGGGCGGGTTACATGCGGAGTCCTAGTAGGACTAGGACTAGTCTATCTTCTCTTACAAGTTAATTACAAGTCCGGGTCTTGCTTCCTCGTAAAGGAAATATTCGTCATCCCTTTCTTCTTAAGCCGACCCATCATAAACGTGAGCCGGCCTTCTGGGCCTTGGGCCTTGTCTTCTATCTGACCCGCCATCGGGGTCATCCGTGAGTCGTCAGGCTCATGAGTCATCTGACAGTGAGCCGCCAGACCCGTGAGTCGCCAGTCCTCCGGCGGGTCATGGTGAAGCGCCAAGTGCGGCCGGGTCATACTTCCGGCCGGGTCATACCGCGGGGTATATCCCCGACACAAACCTTGACTGATAATCTTCAGAGACTTCAGTCGTAGTTTGATAACCTTCAGGGTCATCATAACACTCTCTTATCTGATCATGAGAAGCTTTCTTATGAATTTCTTCAAAGAAAGCAAGATCTTGAGAAGCTAAGGGAGAGTTATGAAGATCTTCAGAAGGAACGTGATTCATTGCTTGCTCAGCAGATCAGTGCTGCTCAAGAAGAATTCATTCCACCATGTTTGAAGTGCATTGAACATGAATCTGCTAATTCTTCACATGAAAGTTCAAATGCTTCTATTTCTGCAAATTCTTCAACTATCTCTGCTATCACTAATTCCTCATCTGAGGATGCTGCTAGTATCACTGACAATGCAGGGCTGAAGGAATTATATATGAAAGGCATGTACAAAAGCCTCAAAGGGCATCCGGCTCTTTGTGATGTGCTTAAAAAGCAGATCCTCAACAGGAACCCTAGGAAAGAGGGTATTGCCTTTGAGAGGAAACTTAATGCTGATGGGACCTATCGGAAACCTGAGCAGTATCCCAAAACCTCGTGGGTTGCTACAAAGGGACCTCCTGTAGATCCATCTACTTTATCTGGCTTTACATGTGAATCTTCATATTCTTCTGATAAGTCATTTGACTCCAACTATAAGCTGTAAAATTAGAATGGTGAAGTATTTGCTAGATATGTTGGCACTAACTGCAGGAATGGTCCCCCTATGAAGAAAATCTGGGTTCCCAAAAGGTGCCTTAAAAGTCTTCAGGTGAATGTCATCATGACACCACCTGTGAAGAATAGGAACCCCAGATCAAATTCTTCATATGGATCCAAGTCCTCATATGGACCAAATTCCTCACGTGGATCAAATTCCTCAAATGGATCAAAGTCCTCATATGAACATCATCGTGCTAACACTTCTGTTTCGCAGGGAAGATCTAAGGGCTATGAATATGTGCATTATTCTTCAAACCATTATGTTCATAAGTCCTCGAAGAATTTCTCTGCTTATTCATATGCTTACCCTAACTCCTCTTATGTGAAACGAAGTGGACTGGCATCTATGCCACCTTTCTCTTATGGAGCTCGCAGAATGATGAACTCTTTGCCACCCCTCCAGATGTGGATGGTGAAGAAGAAGAACTAATCTCTTATGCAGGGTCAGGTCTCCAGACGATCTTAAACGTCTGAAGAATTTGCTGGAGACCTGAATATGCTTGAAAGGACACAAGCTAATCATGAAGAAATGAATATTCATTTCTCACATCCTCATACTACTATATCTGTTCTATTGCTTGATGAAATTGATCTGATGAATTTGATGTCATATTCTTCACTGATGAAGTATATGAGTTCGTAAGTTACACTAATTCATCTGCAGGATGATCAACCCAAAGCCACTGAGTGGGTCCTCGATAGTGGATGTACAAATCACATGACTGGTGACAAGAACTTATTGATGGACACTGCTTTATCACCATCGCATCTGAAGCATATCACCTACGCTAACAAAGGCAAAATCAAGGTATTGGGTCTAGGTAAGGTTGCGATCTCAAAGGATCGACACATGGACAAAGTCATGCTTGTCCAGTCCTTAGGATTCAACCTCATGTCAGTCTCAATGCTTTGTGATCTTGATATGGTTGTTATCTTTGGCAAGTATCATTGTGTTGTGATCATGGAAGCTGACCATTCCAAAGTCTTCAAAGGCTTTAGGAGAGGAGATCTGTATATTTTTGATTTCTCTATAGGACCACAACCTGCTATATGTCTACTTGCAAAAGCTTCAGAAGGCTGGCTATGGCATCGACGACTTGGTCATGCTGGCATGAGGAACTTGCACACACTCGTGAGGAAGAAGCATGTCATTGGCATTGAGAATGTCAAATTCCTCAAGGATCACCTGTGCGGAGCCTGTGAAGCTGGAAATATGACCAAGGCCAAGCATCCCTCAAAGACTATCATGACTACCACTCGTCCATTTGAATTGCTTCACATGGATCTCTTTGGCCCCAATCATTATTCCTCGTTCACAAATGAAGCATCTCTATATGGCTTTGTTATTGTTGATGATTATTCTCGTTACACATGGGTGCATATCGTCACTTACAAACGTGAAGTGTAGGAAGTCTTCAAACGATTTTCCTCGAGGGCTTCAACCAACTTTGGTGTGAAGATCAAGCACACCAGAAGTGACAATGGAACTGAGTTCAAGAATACTGGTCTTGATGACTATCTTCATGAACTTGGTATTACTCATGAGTTATCTGCACCTTATACTCCTCAGCAGAATGGCGTCGTGGACCGCAAGAACCAGACTCTGGTTGAGATGGCTCGCACTATGCTTGATGAATACAAGACGCCTCGTCACTTCTGGATTGAGGCAATTGATACTGCGTGCCACATCATCAACAGGGTATATCTTCACAAATTCTTCAAAAGGACCTCATATGAACTCCTCACTGACAAGAAACCCAATGTGAGTTATTTTAAAGTCTTCGGTGCTAAATGTTGGATTAGAGATCGTCATCACAATTCAAAATTTGCACCGAAAGCACATGAAGGTTTTATGCTTGGTTACAGAAATGACTCGCACACCTACAAAGTATTCACCACAAGGTTGTTGAAACTGTAGATGTGCGGTTCGATGAAACTAATGGCTCGCAAAGAGAGCACCTACGTCCTGTGCTAGATGAAAAGTCACCTGAGGAAACCATCAAGTTCAAGGCTACTGAGGATGTCATTCCTACCAAAGAATCTACTGAAGAAGTCATTCCAGATCGTGAAGAACATCATGCTGGTGCACCTGAAGAAAATGGCTCTGAAGAAAATGCCGAGCAAATTCCTCGTCGTCAACCCGCTCATTCTCGCGTCGAAAATGAAGTGCAGATTGAGAAAATCATCAGCGACATCAACGCACCAGGTCCTCTCACACGCTCAAAAGCTTCACATTTGTCTAACTTTTGTGGGAACTTTGCTTTCGTCTCTATCACAGAGCCCACTAAGGTAGATGAGGCATTTCTGGTGCCTACGTGGATTCAAGCTATGCAAGAGGAATTACATCAGTTCGAGCTCAACAATGTCTGGGAACTTGTCAAGCGACCAGACCCTCGTAAGCACAATATCATCGGCACCAAATGGATCTACCGCAACAAGCAAGATGAAAATGGCCTTGTGGTGAGGAATAAGGTACGGTTGTAGCTCAAGGCTACACACAGGTTGAAGGAATTGATTTCGATGAAACTTTTGCACCTGTTGCTAGACTTGAGGCTATTCGCATATTGCATGCTTATGCTAACCATCACAATATCATCTTATATCAAATGGATGTGAAAAGTGCATTCCTCAATGGTAAGCTTGAGTAAGAAGTATATGTTGCTCAACCCCCAGGTTTTGAAGATCCCAAGCATCCTGACAAAGTCTTCAGACTCAATAAGGCCCTCTATGGTCTCAAGCAGGCCCCTCGGGCGTGGTATGATACTTTGAAGGAATTCCTCATGAAGAAAGGCTTCAAAACCGGTTCACTTGACCCAACTCTTTTCACCAAAACCTATGATGATGAATTATTCATGTGCCAAATATATGTTGATGATATTATCTTTGGCTGTACTGACCAATGTTACAGTGACGAATTTGCTAATATGATGAGTGAGGAATATCAAATGTCTATGATGGGAGAATTGAAATTCTTCTTAGGTCTTCAAATTCGTGAACAGCGCAACGACATCTTCATATCTCAGGAGAAATACCTCAAGGATACATAGACAAACAGAGTGTCCCTAGTAAGCCTCTACTTGACTAGCTCTTTAATCAAAGATGGCTAAGTTTCCTAGCCATAGACATGTGTTGTCATTTGATGAATGGGATCGCATCATTAGAGAATGATGTGATGGACAAGACCCATCCGTTAGCTTAGCACTATGATCATTTAGTTTATTGCTATTGCTTTCTTCATGACTTATAAATGTTCCTCTGACTATGAGATTATGCAACTCCCGAATACCGGATAAACACTTAGTGTGCTATCAAATGTCACAACGTAATTGGGTGATTATAAAGATGCTCTACAGGTGTCTCTGATGGTGTTTGTTGAGTTGGCATAGATCGAGATTAGGATTTGTCACTCCATGTATCAGAGAGGTATCTCTGTGCCCTCTCGATAATGATCATCACTATAAGCCTTGCAAGCAATCTGACTAATGAGTTAGTTGCAGGATGATGCATTACAGAACGAGTAAAGAGACTTCCCGGTAACGAGATTGAACTAGGTATGATGATACCGACGATCGAATCTCGGGCAAGTAACATACCGATGACAAAGGGAACAACATATGTTGTTATGCGGTTTGACCGATAAAGATCTTCATAGAATATGTAGGAGCCAATATGAGCATCCAGGTTCCGCTATTGGTTATTGAGCGGAGATGTGTCTCGATCATGTCTACATAGTTCTCAAACCCGTAGGGTCCGCACGCTTAACGTTCGATGACGATTTGTATTATGAGTTTATGTGATTTGATGACCGAAGTTTGTTCGAAGTCCCGGATGAGATCACGGATATGACGAGGAGTCTCGAATGGTCGAGAGGTAAAGATTCATATATTGGAAGGCTATATTCGGACATCGGAAAGGTTCCGAGTGATTCGGGTATTTTTCGGAGTACCGGGGAGTTACGGGAATTCACCGGGAGAAGTAATGGGCCTTATTGGGCTTTAGTGGAGAGAGGGGAGAAGGGCCAGAAGGTGGCGCGCGCCTCCCCTGCCCAAACCGAATTGGACAAGGGGTGGGGGCGCAGCCCTTCCTTCCTTCTCCCTCTCCCTCTCTTTCCTTCTCTCCTACTCCGAATAGGAAAGGGAATCCTATTAGGACTTGGGAGTCCTAGTAGAACTCCCTATGCTTGGCGCGCCCCCTAGGCTGGCCGCCTCCTCCCTCCCTCATTTATATACGGGGGAGGGAGCACCCCAAAGACACACAAGTTGATATTTAGCCATGTGCGTTGCCCCCTCCACAGTTTTACACCTCGGTCATATTGTCTTAGTGCTTAGGCGAAGCCCTGCGCCGGTAACTTTATCATCACCGTCACCACGTCGTCGTGCTGACGAAACTCTCCCTCGGCCTCAGCTGGATCAAGAGTTCGAGGGACGTCACTGAGCTGTACGTGTGCAGGTCGCGGAGGTGTCGTGCGTTCGGTACTTGATCGGTTGGATCGCGAAGACATTCGACTACATCAACCGCGTTACTAAACGCTTCCGCTTTCGGTCTACGAGGGTACGTGGACACACTCTCCCCACTCATTGCTATGCTTCTCCTAGATAGATCTTGCGTGATCGTAGGCAATTTTTTTGAAATACTACGTTCCCCAACAGTGGCATCCGAGCCAGGTCTATGCGTAGATGTTATATGCACGAGTAGAACACAAAGAGTTGTGGGCGATAATAGTCATACTGCTTACCAGCAACGCCTTACTTTGATTTGCAGTATTGTTGGATGAAGCGGCCCAGACCGACATTACATGACCGCGTTCATGAGACTGGTTCTACCGACGTGCTTCGCACACAGGTAGCTAGTGGGTGTCTGTTTCTCCAACTTTACTTGAATCGAGTTTGACTACGCCCGGTCCTTGTTGAAGGTTAAAACAGCACACTTGACGAAAAAATTGTTGTGGTTTTGATGCGTAGGTAAGAACGGTTCTTGCTAAGCCCGTAGCAGCCACGTAAAACTTGCAACAACAAAGTAGAGGACGTCTAACTTGTTTTTGCAAGGCTTGCTGTGATGTGATATGGTCAAGACGTGATGATATATAAATTGTTGTATGAGATGATCATGTTTTGTAAAAGTTATCGGCAACTGGCAGGAGCCTTATGGTTGTCGCTTTATTGTATGAAATGCAATCGCCATGTAATTGCTTTACTTTATCACTAAGCGGTAGCAATAGTCGTAGAAGGAATAGTTGGCGAGACGACAACAATGCTACGATGGAGATCAAGGTGTCAAGCCGGTGACGATGGTGATCATGACGGTGCTTTGGAGATGGAGATCAAAGGCACAAGATGATGATGGCCATATCATATCACTTATATTGATTGCATGTGATGTTTATCTTTTATACATCTTATTTTGCTTAGTTCGGCGGTAGCTTTATAAGATGACCCCTTACTAAAATTTCAAGGTATAAGTGTTCTCCCTGAGTATGCACCGTTGCGACAGTTCTTCGTGCTGAGACACCACGTGATGATCGGGTGTGATAAGCTCTACGTTCACATATAATGGGTGCAAGCCAGTTTTGCACATGCAGAATACTTGGGTTAAACTTGACGAGCCTAGCATATGCAGATATGGCCTCGGAACACTGAGATCGAAAGATCGAACATGAATCATATAGTAGATATGATCAACATAGTGATGTTCACCATTGAAAACTACTGCATCTCACGTGATGATCGGACATTGTTTAGTTGATATGGATCACGTGATCATTTAGACGACTAGAGGGATGTCTATCTAAGTGGGAGTTCTTAAGTAATATGATTAATTGAACTTTAATTTATCATGAACTTAGTCTTGATAGTATTTGCAAACTATGTTGTAGATCAATAGCTCGCGATGTAGCTCCCCGTTTATTTTTTGATATGTTCCTAGAGAAAAATAAGTTGAAAGATGATAGTAGCAATGATGCGGACTTTGTCCATGATCTGAGGATTATCCTCATTGCTGCATAGAAGAATTATGTCCTTGATGCACCGCTAGGTGACAGACCTATTGTAGGAGCAGATACAGACGTTATGAATGTTTGACAAAGCTCGGTATGATGACTACTTGATAGTTTAGTGCACCATGCTTTACGGCTTAGAATCGGGACTTCATGAACATTTTGAATGATACGGAGCATATAAGATGTTCCAAGAGCTGAAATTGGTATTTCAGACTCATGCCCGAGTCGAGAGGTATGAGACCTCTGACAAGTATTTTGCCTACAAGATGGAGGAGAATAGCTCAACCAGTGAGCATGTGCTCAGAATGTCTGAGTACTACAATCACTTGAATCAAGTGGGAGTTAATTTTCCAGATAAGATAGTGATTGACAGAGTTCTCTAGTCACTATCACCAAGTTACTAGAACTTCGTGATGAACTATAATATGCAAGGGATAACGGAAACGATTCCCAAGCTCTTCGCGATGCTAAAATCGGCGAAGGTAGAAATCAAGAAAAAGCATCAAGCGTTGATGGTTGACAAGACCACTAGTTTCAAGTAAAAGGGCAAGGGAAAGAAAGGGAACTTCAAGACGAATGGCAAGCAAGTTTCCAATCCCGTGAAGAAGCCCAAAGCTAGACCTAAGCCTGAAACTGAGTGCTTCTACTGCAAAGGGAACGTTCACTGGAAGTGGAACTACCCTAGATACTTGGCGGATAAGAAGGATGGCAAAGTGAACAAATGTATATTTGATATATGTTATTGATGTGTAATTTACTAGTGTTTATAGCAACCCCTCGGTATTTGATACTGGTTCAGTTACTAAGAGTAGTAACTCGAAACAGGAGTTGCAAAATGAATAGAGACTAGTTAAGGACAAGGTGACGATGTATGTTGGAAATAATTCCAAGGTTGATAAGATCACCATCGCACACTCCTTTTACCTTCGGGATTAGTGTTGAACCTAAAATAAATGTTATTTGGTGTTTGCGTTGAGCATGAATATGATTGGATCATGTTTATTGCAATATGGTTATTCATTGAAGTCAAAGAATAATTGTTGTTCTGTTTACATGAATAAAACCTTCTATGGTCATACACTTAATATAAATGGTTTATTAAATCTCGATCGTAGTGATACACATAATATTGATGGCAAAAGATGCGTAGTTGATAATGATAGTGCAACATACTTGTGGCACTGCCGTTTAGGTCATATTGGTGTAAAGCGCATGAAGAAACTCCATGCGGATGGACTTTTGGAATCACTTGATTATGAATCATTTGATGCTTGCGAACTATGCCTCATGGGCAAGATGACTAAGACTCCGTTCTCCGGAACAATGGAGCGAGCCACTGACTTATTGGAAATAATACATACCGATGTATGCGGTCCGATGAGTGTTGAGGCTCACGGCGGGTATCATTGTTTTCTGACCTTCACAGATGATTTGAGCAGATATGGGTATATCTACTTGATGAAACATAAGTCTGAAACATTTGAAAAGTTCAAAGAATTTCATAGTGAAGTAAGAGAATCATCGTAACAAGAAAATAGAGTTTCTACGATCTGATCACAGAGACGAATATTTGAGTTACGAGTTTGGTCTTCAATTAAAACATTGTGGAATAGTTTCACAAACTCATGCCACCTAGAACACCACAACATAATGGTGTGTCCGAACGTCATAATCGTACTTTATTGGATATAGTGCAATCTATGATGTCTCTTACCGATTTACCACTATCGTTTTGGGGTTATGCATTAGAGACAGCTACATTCACGTTAAATAGGGCACCGTCTAAATCCGTTAAGACGACACACTATGAACTGTGGTTTAGCAAGAAACCTAAGCTATCGTTTCTTAAAGTGTGGGGTTGTGATGCTTATGTGAAAAATTTCAGCCTGATAAGCTCAAACCCAAACCGGAGAAGTGCGTCTTCATAGGATACCCAAAAGTAATTGTTGGGTACACCTTCTATCACAGATCCGAAGGCAAGATCTTTGTTGCTAAGAATGGATCCTTTCTAGAGAAGGAGTTTCTCTCGAAAGAAGTGAGTAGGAGGAAAGTAGAACTTGATGATGTAATTGTACCTGCTCCCGAATTGGAAAGTAGTTTATCATAGAAATCAGTTCCAGTGATTCCTACACCAATTAGTGAGGAAGCTAATGATGATGTTCATGAAATTTTATATCAAGTTACTACCGAACCTCGTAGGTCAACTAGAGTAAGGTCCGCACCAGAGTGGTACGGTAATCCTGTTCTGGAGGTCATGTTACTTGACCATGACGAACCTACAAACTATGAGGAAGCGATGATGAGCCCAGATTCCGCAAAATGGCTTGAGGCCATGAAATCTGAGATGGGATCCATGTATGAGAACAAAGTGTGGACTTTGGTTGACTTGCCCGATGATCGGCAATCCATAGAGAATAAATGGATCTTCAAGAGGAAGACGAACACTGATAGTAGTGTTACTATCTACAAAGCTCGAATTTTCGAAAAAGGTTTTCGACAAGTTCAAGGTGTTGATCCATGAGATTTTCTCACTCGTATCGATGCTTAAGTCTGTCCGAATCATGTTAGCAATTGCCGCATTTATGAAATCTGGCAAATGGATGTCAAAACTACAATCCTTAATGGATTTCTTAAAGAAGAGTTGTATATGATGCAACCAGAAAGTTTTGTCGTTCCTAAAGGTGCTAACAAAGTGTGCAAAGCTCCAGCGATCCATTCATGGACTCGTGCAAGCATCTCGAAGTTGGAATGTACGCTTTGATGAGTTGATCAAAGCATATGGTTTTATACAGACTTGCGGTGAAGCCTGTATTTACAAGAAAGTGAGTGGGAGCACTACAGCTTTTCTGATAAGTATACGTAAATGACATATTGTTGATTAGAAATGATGTAGAACATTCTGGTAAGCATAAAGGAATGTTTGAAAGGATTTTTTCAAAGAAAAACCTCGGTGAAGCTGCTTACATATTGAGCATCTAAGATCTATAGAGATAGATCAGGATGCTTGATAAGTTTTTTTCAATGAGTACATACCTTGACAAGTTTTTGAAGTAGTTCAAAAATGGAACAGTCAAAGAAGGAGTTCTTGCCTATGTTGCAAGGTGTGAAGTTGAGTAAGACTCAAAGCCCGACCACAACAGAAGATAGAGAGAGAATGAAACTCATTCCCTATGCCTCAGCCATAGGTTCTTTATAAAGTATGCCATGCTGTGTACCAAACCTATTGTATACCCTGCCCTGAGTTTGGCAAGGGAGTACAATAGTGATTTAGGAGTAGGTCATTGGACATTGGTCAAAATTATCCTTAGAGGACTAAGGAAATATTTCTCGGTTATGGAGGTGATAAAGAGTTCGTCGTAAAGAGTTACGTCGATACACGCTTTGACACCGATCTGGATGACTCCGAGTCTCGATCTGGATACATATTGAAAGTGGAAGCATTTAGCTAGAGTAGCTCTGTGCAGAGCATTGTAGACATAGAAATTTGCAAAATATATACGGATCTGAATGAGGCAGACCCGTTGACTAAACCTCTCTCACAAGCAAAACATGATCACACCTTAGTACTGTTTGGGTGTTAATCACATGTTGATGTGAACTAGATTACTGACTCTAGTAGCTCCCTTTGGGTTTTGGTCACATGGCGATGTGAAGTATGGGTGTTAATCACATGGTGATGCGAACTATTGGTGTTAAATCACATGGCGATGTGAACTAGATTATTGACTCTAGTGCAAGTGGGAGACTAAAGGAAATATGCCCTAGAGGCAATAATAAAGTTTTTATTTTATATTTCCTTATATCATGATAACTGTTTATTATTCATGCTAGAATTGTATTAACCGGAAACTTAGTACACGTGTGAATACATAGACAAACAGAGTGTCCCTAGTATGCCTCTACTTGACTAGCTCGTTAATCAGAGATGGCTAAGTTTCCTAGCCATAGACATGTGTTGTCATTTGATGAACGGGATCACATCATTAGAGAATGATGTGATGGACAAGACCCATCTGTTAGCTTAGCACTATGATCGTTTAGTTTATTGCTATTGCTTTCTTCATGACTTATACATGTTCCTCTGACTATGAGATTATGCAACTCCCGAATACCGGAGGAACACTTAGTGTGCTATCAAACGTCACAACATAATTGGGTGATTATAAAGATGCTCTACAGGTGTCTCCGATGGTGTTTGTTGAGTTGGCATAGATCGAGATTAGGATTTGTCACACCGTGTATCGAAGAGGTATCTCTGGGCCCTCTCGGTAATGGTCATCACTATAAGCCTTGCAAGCAATGTGACGAATGATTTAGTTGCGGGATGATGCATTACGAAACGAGTAAAGAGACTTGCCGGTAACGATATTGAACTATGTATGATGATACCGACGATCGAATCTCGGGCAAGTAACATACCGATGACAACGGGAACAACGTATGTTGTTATGCGCTTTGACCGATAAAGATCTTCATAGAATATGTAGGAGCCAATATGAGCATCCAGGTTTCGCTATTGGTTATTGACTGGAGATGTGTCTCGGTCATGTCTACATAGTTCTCGAACCCGCAGGGTCCGCACGGTTAACATTCGATGACGATTTGTATTATGAGTTTATTTGATTTGATGACCAAAGTTTGTTCAGAGTCCCGGATGAGATCACGGACATGACGAGGAGTCTCGAATGGTCGAGTAGTAAAGATTAATATATTGGAAGGCTATATTCGGACATCGGAAAGGTTCCCTGTGATTCGGGTATTTTTGGAGTACCGGGGACTTATGGGAATTCACCGGGAGAAGTAATGAGCCTTATTGGGCTTTAGTGGAGAGAAGGGAGAAGGGCCAAAAGGTGGCGGGCGCCTCCCCCTGCTCTGATACCATCTTGTAGCGACCCGACCACAGATGGTCAAGTATCTATACTTAAGTGTCATCCTTGGATCGGTATTGCTGACACACATAGTACTCGAGCAATTTTAACAGAGTTCAATCACACACTTAGTACACCGAATGTCTCAAAAGAGAACTTATTACAATAATATGGCTAAAGGCCATCTAAATAAGATAACATCGGAAGCTTCCAAGGTAGAAAAGTCCATCCAACTCCACGACAAAACTGAGTGCATGACAACGACCTAGCACACCTTACTCTTCATCTGAAAACTCTGCAACATAATACGTTGCAGCCTGTGTAGGTCAGCACATGGAATATGCTGGCAAAATAACACTATAGAGCAGTGAACAAATAACAGCTATCACTACATGCATATATGGCTGGTGGAGGCTCTATGGTTATCATTTTGCATAAAGCTAGTTTTTCCCTACAACAACGGAATATATTTTATTTAACTACAAAGTTGGTTGAAAACATTGAGAAGGTAACCCCAACTAAATCCCAATTAAAAGTTAATAACCCCCACAAATTAATTAAGTAAAGTGATGAGATCAAGTTAATAATTCAAGCACCAGATACTCAAGATGTCCATAACCGGGACACGGCTAACCATGATTAGTTTGTACACTGCAGAGGTTTGCACACTTTTCCCCACACGACTCGATCTCCTCCATTAAATTTCTCGAACTGCATGATGTTTGAGAAATGGATTACCGAGACATAGTCTTTCAGAAGCGTTAGCTCGTTACGACGGGTAGACAGTACCACCTACATCCCCAACATATGCTAGTCTACCACTCTAAGAGGTCACACAACATAATCAACTATGCCAGAGCCCATAATGGCTTGTGGCTGCACACGGAAGTTTCCAGCATGAATAACATAATGATCCCTTTGAGTCTGGGTGGCAAACCATAGGAAAATCACACGGATACCCCGGGATCTCCTTGGACAACACTGGATTCCCCAGGTGCCCACAAACCAATCCACCCAGATATGTATTAAAGTAGCCACCTTAAGTTAAACCTTAGTTAACAATAATCTCTCACATCTTCCATGAATTCTCTCAAAAGCAAACCACGTCTACGAGCATAACATAGCAGTATAAGCATAACGTAGTAAATACCCAGGGTTTGATATAGGACAATAGGTGCTACCTCATCAACTATTTCCCAATACCCACATGTTAATCGAATCCTACTCATGCAATGTTTGAGGATTGAAGCTAATGCATAAAAAATGATAGGACCACGGTGACACCCGCTTTTTAGAGCAGACCTAGTGTGGTGCCACATAAAATTCGTCGTGGAACAGACGGAAAGTTGCGAGCATTATGCGGTCCGACAATAAAAGATGAAAATAAATATATACATCCGCGAGGGGTTAAATGTGTACAGGCGTCAAGGGTTCACTACAACATTGTTCAACCGATGAAGAGCAATGAACCAGAACCAGAAGTGGTGCGACCAACGTTCAGAACTCCACCAGGATGGGTCAGGATCGGTGCAATTTTAATTGCGGTGGAGCAAGGTGTCCATGGTCCATGCAATCTGAAAAGTACATGCACGCGTACAGGATTGTCTAGAATATTTTATTAGAAGGTTTTCTATATGGAGTATTAGTCACGGTTTGGCTAGTTAGCTAAGATTTATTTTTGTTTCCTTTCATAGTCCAAGTCTTGTACGACTTGTTTAGGCAAGATATTCTTGTTAGTTATTTTGCTTGTTGGAAGGGGCGTAAGTTGGCTATTTTAAAGGCCAGGCTATGGCCGTGTACGGGAGGAGAGTAGTTTTAAGTTTTATTCCGAGTATGAGATATACAGAAAAACGTCCGAGTTACGGGCGACCATATCTTGTGTATTATCTGTGATTCTCCCATTGTGGAAATTTACTAGCAACGGAGGGTTGATCATTACATCGACGCCTACGTGCTGATCTGAGGGGGTCATTATTTTTGTTTGTGTATTTTTGTACACAGGTGAAAATTGTTCTTGGAGGTTACAAGGAGGAATAGGGAGATGAGGTGTTGATCGAGTATCACTGTGAAAGATCGGGCCATCTACATGCACGAATTAGCATCTTGCTAGTCCGTGCTTCATCAAGTGGTATTCAGAGCAAAGGTTAGTCACGGCGATTCAGTTTTGCAATGTCGTCTGCGGAGGCAAGCATCAACATGTTGAGCAGGAACATATTGATGGAGGAGGAAGGCATTGGCGAGATCATTCTTTTTCACACTCGTTGCGTTGTGAACGAACGATGCGTCAATCTGACAATCGATGAGAGTACTATAGTCAATATGGTGAGCATCGAGGTGGTGGAAAAATTGGGGCTGAAGATGACACCTCTTGAAAGACCATACACACTGAAGTGGTTTGAAGGTGAAATCCAAATTACGCACTAGATTTTGCTAATTTTTACTTTGGGGAAATATTGTTGTGCAGATTTTTTTTCACGTTTGTCCTGTGCCCATGGTGTCATGTCATCTGCTACTTGGGAACCCATGGTGCAAACGTGTTGGGGCTGTTAGGAATTCCAAGAAAAATAGTTACTCTGTATCTTGGAAGGCCAGCAAATCTGTTTTATTCCCATGCCAACGGATGTGTTCAACGCAGATTGGAAAAATCGTTTGCTAAAAAGAAGAGAGCAACAGGAGGAAAGAAAGGAAGAAGTTGTTGCACCAGCAGAGGGGCTGAATCTTTTGGTACAGAAGGTACAAGACGGTGATGTGAAAGGGCAGCAATGGAGTGTATTTAAAACATAGTGCAAAATCAAAGACCGTACATGCAAGATGATCATTGATGGTGGTAGCTTCACCAACGCCATTAGCAAAGATCTACTGCAAACTTTGGGCTTGTCTATGTGGCGGCATCCGCATCCGCACCATGTGGAGTGGTTGTAGAATTCCGGTAAATTAAAAATCACACAGAAGGTACGTGTAACATTTGCGGTTGTAGATTATATTGACAAGGTTGATTGTGACGTTTTGCCAATGGACGCGTGTCAGTTACTATTAGGAAGACCATGGCAGTATGATCATGATGATGTACATGCGGGGAAATCCAACACTTACATGTTTATGCATGATGGAAGAAGACACATGTTGAAACCGATGGCAGACAAGGCAATCAAGGTAGAGCAACAAACTACGGAGAAGGAGCTGCAGAAAATTGATACGAAACCAGGGACGGTTTCGCTTCAAGGGCGAGAGGATGATAGGACCACGGTGACACCCGCTTTTCAGAGCAGACCTAGTGTGGTGCCACATAAAATTCATCATGGAACAGACGGAAAGTTGCGAGCATTATGCGGTCCGACAATAAAAGATGAAAATAAATATATACATCCACGAGGGGTTAAATGTGTACAGGCGTCAGGGGTTCACTACAACATTGTTCAACCGATGAAGAGCAATGAACTAGAACCAGAAGAGGTGCGACCAACGTTCAGAACTCCACCAGGATGGGTCAGGATCGGTGCAATTTTAATTGCGGTGGAGCAAGGTGTCCATGGTGCATGCAATCTGAAAAGTACATGCATGCGTACAGGATTGTCTAGAATATTTTATTAGAAGGTTTTCTATATGGAGTATCAGTCACAGTTTGGCTAGTTAGCTAAGATTTATTTTTGTTTCCTTTCATAGTCCAAGTCTTGTACGACTTGTTTAGGCAAGATATTCTTGTTAGTTATTTTGCTTGTTGGAAGGGGCGTAAGTTGGCTATTTTAAGGGCCGGGCTACGGCCGTGTACGGGAGGAGATTAGTTTTGAGTTTTATTCCGAGTATGAGATATACAGAAAAACGTCCGAGTTATGGGCGACCATATCTTGTGTATTATCTGTGATTTTCCCATCGTGGAAATTTACTAGCAACGGAGGGTTGATCATCACATCGACACATACGTGCTGATCCGAGGGGGTCATTATTTTCGTTTGTGTATTTTTGTACACAGGTGAAAATTGTTCTTGGAGGTTACAAGGAGGAACGGGGAGACGAGGTGTTGATCGAGTATCGCTGTGAAAGATCGGGCCATCTACACGCACGAATTACCATCTTGCTAGTCCGTGCTTCATCAAAAACTGGGTAATAAATGGGTATGATCAAAGTGTTACTTGCCTTGCTGACGATCGGAAAACCCTAGAGATTCGTAGTAGCAAGCCTCGCACTCCGGAAACTCTGTCGTGAACAAACAATAGCATACATAAGCACTCAAGCATAAGATGCAAAGATAAAACCAAGAGAAAAGATCTGAACAGAAAGTTCAAGAGAAGAACTTCGATTTGCAAAAATAATCAATTGAATCGAAGCTACGAAACTCAAACTACGATCAAACGAAGTCCAAATTCAAATCTGCTTGGAACCAAATTTTAAATTTTCAAAATCATGTTCAAGTTGCTTATCTAGACAGAGGGGAACAAGACGAAGATTTTGGCGCTGGTTTCACTAGATTTGGACAAACGAGCAAAAAGTAACGAGGGTTGGAAGTTTAGGGACTAAACTATAAGAAAAATATTCGCGGATAGGTCCCTGGCCGAAAATAAAACTAAAAAGAAAAGCCTAACAAATGAACGTTCGTTAACAGAACCTAACGAACGAATACGTTCGCTAACAGAGAGACTCGGGTGAACGTTCGCAAATTAGCGAACCCTAAAAAATAAAACCGATCTAAAAGAATAACAAAAAAAACTAGGGCGGGTTTTCACGGTTTTTACCGGTTTGACGGTTTTCGACGGGAAACCGGCGGTGGATCCGGACGGCGACGGTTGCAGTGGCTCCGGCAAACGGCGGGGCTGCGGGGTAGGGCGGCGCGGGCGGCGGCGGCTACGCGGCGCGGGGCAGCAGTGGCGGCGCGGCTAGAGGCGGGTGGCGACACCGGCTAAAGGCGGCGCGGCGGCTGACTCGGGCTCCAAGGGGTCCCCGGGGTCATTATTTAAAGGGGGGAAGGAGGCGGCGGGGTGGCTAGCGGGAGGGGCGGGGTCCCCGTGTCCTGGTCGGACACGGCGGCGGTGGCGGCGGCGGCGGGCGAACTCGGGACTCCGGCCCCGAGCTGGAGGAAGGCGACGGCGCGATGGCCGTGGCCCGGCTGCGGCTGGGCCGGCCCAGGAAGAAGTTTATTTAAATAAATAAATTTCGCCGCGAACAAAAATCCTAATAAAATATAAAAAATCTAAAAAAATTCCAGAAATAATTTTCACCGTCCAAACCTAATATTTAGGACAAGATGAACATTTTTTGGACTAAAATGCAATTTTTAAAAAATTATTTTTTTCTCTAATCCAAATAAAATAGCAAATAAAAAATAATAATTTTATTTTAAAATTTCTTCTCCAATATTTCTCTTCTGTTGAAGATGTCATATTATCTTCTCTCATTTATTTTTATTATTGCAAATAATTGGAGAGAAAATGTTAAAATCAAATTGATCCTCTTTTCAAATATGAACTAAATTCAAATATGAAAATCTGTGAAACCTCCAACTCTCTCCTTGGGTCCTTGAGTTGGTTAAGATTTCTAGGATCACAACCAAATTGCAAATAAAAATATGATATGCATATGATGATCTATGTATAACATCCAAATTGAACAATTGGGATGTTACACCGGAGATGTGTCTCGGTCATGTCTACATAGTTCTCGAACCCGTAGGGTCCGCACGTTTAACGTTCGATGACGATTTGTATTATGAGTTTATGTGATTTGATGACCGAAGTTTGTTTAGAGTCCCGGATGAGATCACGGACATGATGAGGAGTCTCGAATGGTCGAGAGGTAAAGATTCATATATTGGAAGGCTATATTCCGACATCGGAAAGGTTCCGAGTGATTCGGGTATTTTTCGGAGTACCGGGGAGTTATGAGAATTCACCGGGAGAAGTAATGGGCCTTATTGGGCTTTAGTGGAGAGAGGGGAGAAGGGCCAAAAGGTGGCGCACGTCTCCCCCCTGCCCAAACCGAATTGGCAAGGGGTGGGGGCGCAGCCCCTCCTTCCTTCTCCCTCTCCCTCTCTTTCCTTCTCTCCTACTCCGAATAGGAAAGGGGATCCTACTAGGACTTGGGAGTCCTAGTAGAACTCCCTATGCTTGGTGTGCCCCCTAGGCCGGCTGCCTCCTCCCTCCCTCCTTTATATACGGGGGAGGGGAGCACCCCAAAGACACAGAAGTTGATCTTTAGCCGTGTGTGGTGCCTCCCTCCACAGTTTTACACCTCAGTCATATTGTCATAGTTCTTAGGCGAAGCCCTGCGCCGGTAACTTCATCATCACCGTCACCACACCGTCATGCTGACGAAACTCTCCCTCGGCCTCAGCTGGATCAAGAGTTCAAGGGACGTCACCGAGCTGTACGTGTGCAGATCGCGGCGGTGCCGTGCGTTTGGTACTTGATCGGTTGGATCGCGAAGACGTTCGAGTACATCAACCGCGTTACTAAACGCTTCTGCTTTCAGTCTACGAGGGTACGTGGACACACTCTCCCCGCTCGTTGCTATGCTTCTCCTAGATAGATCTTGCATGATCGTAGGCAAATTTTTTGAAATACTACGTTCCCCAACAATGCCTGGCTACATGGCGGTGCATAATTCACATATATGATAACTTGCTGAAAAACATGGCATTGCATAATTCACATATCTGATATAGAAAGCAAATAGGAGGCATTCACACAAAGCATGTCTAATCTAAGCAGATGGCATGGCAATGCAAGACACCATATGCATGATATGAGCAATATAACCCGCCAAGTTAGAGCATGCACCTCGGGGGGGATACGATTGGTCATCTGTCTCTGAATCCTCCTCTGAGGAGCTATCTGTAACTAGCAAGAAATCTGCATCGACAGGTAGCACTGACTGCTCAGAAGACCTTGTTTTCACTCCAGATTTTCCCATGACCGACTCAAATGGCTGATGCACAGGAAGAGTAGATGAATGTATAAACATTGTTGACAAATGGAATACATTATGAAGAAAATGGCACGATACAATTCACATATACGATGACTGGCTAAACAGGATGGCATTGCATGCTTCACGTATATGATGCCTGGCTAAAGAAGATGGCATTGCATAATCCCCGTGTACTCCCTCCGTTCCTAAATATTTGTCTTTTTAGATATTTCAAATGGACTACCACATACGGATGTATATAGACATATTTTAGAGTGTAGTTCACTCATTTTGCTCCGTATGTAGTCACTTGTTGAAACCTCTAAAAGGACAAATATTTAGGAACGGTGGGAGTATGATATAGAAACCTAACAGGTGGCATTCACACAAAGCAAATCTAAACTAAGCTGATGACATATAAGATGTATAATGTAAGCAATGCAAGGCGCCATATGCATGATATGACCAACATCAGCATGCCAGGTTGGAGCAAACACCTCAGGTGGTAAATATGAGTGGTCGGCTCCCTCTCAATTCCCATCTAAACAGTTATCTTCCTTTGGAATACAATCTGGAATGGCGGGAGGGGGGGCCCACTTCGCCCACCATGGAGCGGCGTCTGCATGACATTATATTCCCACGCAACGCTCTTCTCCTTTTCTCTACATGTTCAGTACGATTGTGTACAATAACTGACATGCATAATAAAAAAATTAGTTAGATTTTGTAAGGCCTAAGGGGTGCATGCAGAAATCAAGACTGATGGTAGCAAACGAGTGGATAGATCCAAAACTAATGATAGCAGGTAGATTATAGCTCCAGTTTAAAAAGATAGACAATGGATCATCTACTGTTTGTTGCCCATCCAACATGAACCACATAGAAGACCCCAGATGAACCAGATAGTAGATAGATACTATTCGTTGCTGCCTCGATATGAGACCCACGGGCATTTTAAAACTCAAGTTTGAACGATAAAGTAGCAGGTAATAATAACTGATGTATAACGTAAGCAAACACGAAAGACTGCGACCTCTCTTCCAGAACTGTGTAGTCCTCAGGTTCATCTGCTCAGTCGATGATAGTATTGCAGTTGGCGTGGCTGCCGGCAACGGGGAAGATGATATGAGGCGGCGAAAGAAAGTCTGCAGGGGGAATCTCTGCTGCAGTGAACGCTTCTGTCGATGGTGCACCTCAGGTGGGGTGGATGACGGCACGGTAGGAGTAGGACATAACACACAGAGTTTTCCTTGACGCCTATCTGAAAATGAAGTAAATCTGTAAGGGCTCCTTAGAAATGGAGGATTCTATAAACGTGGGGACAGGAAAACACAGGAATAGGATAGGAATGCACATGCAAAACAGAGCATTTGGAAACATAGGATTTCTGTGAACCTCGGTGTTTGGTTCACATGAATTGGAAGAACACAGGAATGGAGAAACATGGCCAAATTAAAGTCAAACCACGTGAAAATGCAAAATAAGAATCTTATTATGCCAGTAATGCAATTAGTCCTATTCTTCATGCATATTAATTTGAAAAGGACGTCCAACTGGATATTAAAATTCCTACATTTTTTCTTTGAAAGAGACACCAAAGGAAAAAAATCCTCTAGTTTTGCTTTGCTCCACTCCTAACCAAATGCACGAATAGTAGTACCATAGTAGTTCCATAGCAAAGGATCCCTGAGGGATTGACATGAATGCAGAGTAACAAAGTGATGCAACGATTGTACAACCTCTGCCTTGTCGACCTCAGCATCATTGGGTTGGACGTGGAGGATGGTGATGGTGGTGTGACTGTCGGAGGCGGGGAAGAAGATCTAAGGCCTCTGGAAATGGCACCGAGGGTACTGCTCCGCTGTGATGGACGGTTCCGTCATTGGAGCAGCTCCGGTGAGGTGTACGGCGGCGAGGCTGAAGCAGGACAAGACATACAACGTTAATCTGAAGTGGGACTCTAATATCATCTGCAATAGATGATGTAAAATACATCATCAAAAAGTGCTAGATGTAAAACGCATCAGCCGCACCACGGCCGCTCTGACAGATGTTGTAAATATTGTTTACTCTAAACTTAACTAAAGAAACTGAACTTTACAGTCGAAACTGAATTTTATTGTCGAAACTGATTGAACTAGTAGAAGAGCATTGCAATAGATGTTTAGGGCGTTCGAGCACTAGTAGCAGAGAAGCAGTGATCTAAAATAGCAGACGCTCGAGCAGGGAACGCACTAGCAGAGAGCAAGTTGTGCAGTAGAACTGCGAGCGAGTGCTAAAGCAGCAACTCCTGTAGCTGCCGGAGGTCGTGCAGCAGCAGCAACAGCACGAGTGAGAGCAAGAGTAGAGCAGCAGCACGAACAAGAGCAAGAGCGGAGCAGCAGCGCGACCAACACCAATAGCAGAGCAGAGCAGCAGCATGAACGAAAGCAAGAGCAGTGCAGCAGCGTGACCGACAGCAAGAACAGAGCTGCAGCGCAAGTGAGAGCCGGAGCAGCTGCAGCTAGTGCCGGTGTGGAAGTCACCGCCGAGGAAGCAATGACATGGGGGAGAGACGCCATGGATGAAGTGGTCGGTGACGGTGCCGTCGATGGAGACCCGCCATGGCTGCTCGGTATCGAGCACTGGCAGCCCCGTGAGATCGAACAAAAGATAAAATGCAGCGGTGAGTGCAGAACCTCCTTGGTGGAGCCGAGTTGGCCTCGGCTTCATCGAAGGAATTGGTGAGGGTGCTGCGGTTCCGGTGGGGCAGGTCAAGACGGCGTTGTGGGGATGGAGGTGGCGCGATAGACGAGGCAAACATCGGGGCAGCTCCTTGGAGGTGGAGGACGGGGCGGCTGATCCGGCGGGACGACGAGATCGTCGAAGGATCCTCATATGGTGTGGTAGATGAGGGACGGCGAGCTGTTGCGGTGGACGACGTCGTCGGGGAAGAGTCTCCGGCTGGGCGGCGGTCGGGAGGCCGACCGAGGAGAGTGGGGTTTCGTGGGTTTTGGCGGCCTCGATGTATGAATGGGGGGACGAAGGGGAAGGTAGTGGGGAGCCATGGCTTAGGGACGCGCTTGTCCGAAATGTAGGGTAAGTTACCAGCATACCCCCACCGGTTTTGACACCGCGACGTCGAGCCGGCATTTCTGGCTGAGGGGTAGAAGGGGGATTTCACGTGTCTGGGCTGCAGGAACGATTTCGGATGAGGAGGGAGTTTTCGCTTGCGTCAAAATTTCGAGATAACAAGGCGCGGCGCGGGTTGAAGAGGTGGGACTTTCAAAGCAGATGAGACAAAAGATACTCGAGCTTGAAAATTTCAGGATAAGAAGGCGCGGATTTCTTTCGGCAGAACAAACTTAATGTGTACAAAAAAACAATTCATACAAGACACAAGAGAGTCATGTCCCCTTTTACTATATTGCTATAAATGTCATTGAAAAAACTACAATAAAAATGTAAAAAAAATCAGGAGAACAAGATTACCCTGTACAGTACCAAATCGATTCGCACTTCCCTCAACAACAACAAAGAACAAATCAATTCCCACCAAAAGAAAGAGTCATGTCCCCTTTTATATGATTACAAATGCCAGGATCTCGAATTTCAATTTTTGAATCCACATCATGTTGAATTCAAATATATCGTTAGGTGACCTTGCGGTTTATAATGGATATAGTCCTACATTTTGATCTTCCATCATATATGAACATTTTACAACACCCTATGAACATATATATTGTCGTCTACCATATGGACTAAATTTGAATCAATTTTCCTTATTTGAATACGATTGTTGTCAAGTTATACAATCATTTAAATATTATCTTGATAACAAAAAAACATGCATATAGCAGTAATCATATTCACTATGAACTACATGTAACATACGATCTCCAATTCAAATATTTGTATCCATTTTATGTTGAATTCAAATCAGAGTACATTGGTATAGGTGGCGAGATGTTCGGGATAATCTAAACCCTGTTTTCATATGTATAATTTTTGGCTGAATTGGGACAAGTTTTGGTATAAGCTTCTTGCAAAACCAGAGATTCTCTCAACAAGCCTCGTGGTTCCGAGAGGGAACGTGCCACCTTTGTGTGCAAAACGATATATGCTACCTCCCCCCTGATTTTCTTTACAGAGGCAACATAGAACTATATGAGTGACCTATTAAATTTTGGAATTATTCCGGGTTCGTTTGGCCTTTTTTATACATTAATTGAGTTTCTGGACATTTATTGTGCATAATCCAAATTTGAACTGCAAGCACATGCTCCGGTACACCAAAGTTGGTTGAAAAATCACATGTGTGTCCTTGGTGAATTTCTAGGTCCCATGCAAGAAATGGGAATGAAATTCAAACATCTGGGCGTCGTGACTCAGCCGAGAACACCGAGAAACTTGGTTTTTAAATTCATGTAAATCCAAAGCTCGCCTGGAAATCATGAAACTTGGCATGGTGTCATGTCAGGGCACTAACATGCTGTGGTAAAAAAATGGGCCGATTTGGAACAAGTTTTGGTATAAGCTTCTTGCAAACCGGAGCTTCTCTCAAGAAGGCTCGTGGTTCTGAGAGGGAACGTGTCACCTTTGACTGTGAAATGATACATGCTGCCCCCTTGAGTTTCTTTACATAGGCAACATAGAACTACATGAGTGCCCTATTAAATTTTGATATTATTTCGGGTTCGTTTGGCCTTTTTTATACATAAATTGAGTTCTGGTCATTTAACGTGCATAATTTAAATGTGAACTACAAGCACCTGCTCCCGTGCACCAAAGTTGGTTGAAAAATCACATGTGTGTCGTCGGGTGAATTTCTAGGTCCCATGCAAGAAATGGGAATGAAATTCAAACATCTGGGCATCGTGGCTCGGCCGAGAACATTGAGAAACTTGGTTTTAAAATTCTTGTAAATCCAAAACACGCCTGAAAATCATGAAACTTGGCATGGTGTCATGTCATGGTACTACCATGCTGTGGTAAAAGAATGCCGAATAGGAACAAGTTTTTGTATAAGCTTCTTGCAAACTGGAGCTTCTCTCAAGAAGGCTCGTGGTTCTGAGAGGGAACGTGTCACCTTTGAGTGCGAAACAATATACGCCGCCCCCCTTGAGTTTCTTTACAGAGGCAACATAGAACTACATGAGTGCCCTGTCAAATTTTGGAATTATTCCGGGTTCGTTTGGCCTTTTTTATACATTAATTGCGTTTCTGGTCATTTAATGTGCATAATTCAAATTTGAACTACAAGCACATGCTCCCGTGCACCAAAGTTGGTTGAAAAGTCACATGTGTGTCCTCGGGTGAATTTCTAGGTCCCATGCAAGAAATGGGAATGAAATTCAAACATCTAGGCATCGTGGCTCGGCCGAGAACATTGAGAAACTTGGTTTTAAAATTCTTGTAATTCCCAAACACGCCTGAAAATCATGAAACTTGGCATGGTGTCATGTCATGGTGCTACCATGTTGTGGTAAAAAAATTGGCAGAATAGGAACAAGATTTGGTATAAGTTTCTTGCAAACCAGAGCTTCTCAATGTTCGTGGTTCTGAGAGGGAAGGTGTCACCTTTGTGTGCATAATTCAAATTTGAAATACAAGCACATGCTCCAGTGCACCAAAGTTGGTTGAAAAATCACATGTGCATCCTCGGGTAAATTTCTAGGCCCCATGCAAGAAATGGGAATCAAATTCAAACATCTGGGCATCGTGGCTCGGCTAGAAACATTGAGAAACTTGTTTTTATAATTCCTGTAAATCCAAAACATGCATGAAAATCATGAAACTTGGCTTGGTGTCATGACATGGCACCAACATGCTGTGGTAATTTTGCTGTCTGATTTGCGAAGGCGCACACATTAACAATCAACAAAGTCATTTTGGAACAAGTGTTGTCACGTTACAATCAGAAACACAAGTATTATTGAAACCGTGGGTGTTCTATTTACCATTTACGTGCCGCCACACATCCCCTTTTTTTATTAGCGAGGAGGCGTCGGGCAGGGTAGCTATTTGAGTATGGGAGGCGTGCGATCAGACCCCTGCGCATGCTTATCGGGAGGAGAGCCTTTGACCTCCATCTGCCGTCCACCTCTCTCCCAAGGTCTCCATTAATGGTGCCCGAGCCTTTGTTTAATGGCATGGTTATGTCTCACTTGACTGAGATTTAAGAGAGAGAAAAGAAAATTTGAAAAGAAAATTTTGCACGGATCTTGATGTAAGATCCGACGAACCTATATAGCATCTACTGCGACTTATAGCAAGACTGATGAATATATATAAGGACGACGAGAGTGGATAATAATTGTCTTACATAATTAGGAAGATAATTAAAAAAGCCACATGCGGCTACGCTCGAAATACACAAGGGCAAAAGAAGAAGGAAGACGCATACAATGATCTGGCTCACTGATCTCTACTTTCTTTATGCATTGTAGGTCGCGGAGACTAGTTCTTGCGGCGAGCAGCGATGATCTCTTTCATCAGTTTCATGTCCTTAATACGCTGCTTGGCAGCATCCACGGATCCCTCCACCAGCCTTTTGTGCTCGATGCGGAGCATGGCATTCTCGTCCATAAGTTTCTTGACGAATGCCCGTCCTCTGCAACAAGGTAGCGGTCTCCTCCGCCTGCTTCGCCCTTCCGGCGATCTTCGCCCTCAGCAGGTCACGCTCGGCCCGGAGCTTCGCATTGCTCTCCCCTAGTTGCCGGATGACGCCGGTAGCCTCGTCCTGCAACCTCGCCCGGCCGGAGATCTGATCCATCTGGCTATGGATGATCGCATGCATGCGTCTGTAAGAGTCCTCGCCTGCCCGCGAGAAATTTTCCCAGGCTGCCGCGGCACGGCGGGACCTCCGTGCTGCTTCGGCGGCGCGGTGGGACATCTCTGCTGCTTCCGCGGCGCGGCCGAACCAGTCTGCTACATCGACGGCGCGGCGGGACCTCTGTGCTGCTACTGCTGCGCGACTGGACATCTCGGCTGCTTTCGCGGCGAGGCGGGACATCTCTCATGCTTCCTCTTCCGTGCTCGCCTCTCCCTAGTGGATGCCTCTCCCTGGTGGAAATCTCTCAACCCAAAACTCACGCTGGCCATGGCAGACGCAAGGGAACGATGCTGAATGACTTGATTGTTTTTTGTGGATGAGGAGTTGAGGAGGAATGTGCAGTCATCTTGGCATAGTAGTATTTATAACCGAGTACTAATACGCTCCTAAGTGGGAAACTGTTTATGTTGTGATTGATGTGAATAGGTTTTCAATTAAATAAAGCGTGGTAGTAATTTGGAATGTGACGAACGCAAGCTCAAAATTTATTGACGGTTCTAGTTTCGAAGTGCGGCACTATTCCCGGATGGCGTAACGTGGGCACGTGTTCTCGGCCGTGGTGTAGCATATGCCATGGTACTTCTTTTTCTACTACTGTGTACGTGCAATAACTGGCACCGTCGGATACATACCTTACGGTTATTGGGGTGTTCGACAGGAATAGCCTCATGTGAGCTATAGACTAGTCTTTTTTCATACGCATTACATCGACACATATCATCTCTCTCCCTCTTTCCCATGCACACACCTATCTCTCGGGACTTCTCGCACGCACCATCTCTTGCTCCCCAGGTCGATGCCATGCACATACACTTGTACTCTGAGTTTAGTACGTTATACAGGAAGAGAAGAGGTGCACGCACGCACTCGTCCTCTCTCATACACGCATCTGTAGCTACGAATTCTAGTTGTCGGGGGAAACGACACCTACGGGATCACGTAGAATCCCTTTTGCTACGGTTGGCGGGCGCGGGGCTGTGGAAAGAGCGGGATTAGAAGATCAACACAGGGGGATTATCCAGGTTCGGGCCGCAAGTGATGTGTAGTACCCTACTCCTGCTGGTTTATGTTTATCTGGTGTTCTTGGACTAGCTACAAAGCATGTAGGGTCCAAAAAGTCCAAATCCTTCCTCAGTACGCTACAGGCCTCCTTTTATAGTCAAAAGAGGCTGCCATAGTGGCACACATGAGGTGGAAAGTTGTACAATAGTCGAGTCTATCTCCTGGCACCGTAGGACAAACACATTAAATGTGCTGCCGACGTGTCCTTCATGCCTTATCGGGGATGGCAAGGAAGCTCGTCCCAGCTGTCACCGCCTCACCTGGCTTCGACGCGCGTCCGAGCCGACGAGGCGTGTAGTGCCACGCTGGCTAGCTGGCTGCTGAGTTCGCGCAGTGGCAGAGTCTTCACGAAGATCTGCATGCCACCACGCAGGTGCTTGCTGAGTTGGCCTGGAGACCGCACGTCGCCACGCAGGTGCTCGCCTAGTTGGTGGGCTGGCAGCTGTGTGGAAACGATGGTGGAGTCTTGGCTGGTGGGGGCCTGGCTGTGGCCCCGCGGATGTCTTCGGCAAGAGTCTTGCCGGGGCCCCGACAAGGGTCTTGCCACGGTGTCGTGGGCGTCCCCGGCAAGGGTCTTGCCGGGGGGTCTCGTGGGTATCCTTGGCAAGGATCTTACCGAGGATCTCCGTCTTCTGATTCTCACCTAGTCTTGTATGTTCTTGGTCTTCACAAAGATCTGCATGCCACCATGGAGGCGCCTCCTGAGCCTTGGTTCCAATCTGGTTGAGGGCGTCGGAACTCTTCGGCTCAAGGGTGACAGCCCTGCTGGTGTTGCGCAAGTTGCCCTGGCAAGGTTCTTGCCAGGGCTGTGGAGGCCGCCCCGGCAAGGGCCTTGCCGAGGGAGTTCACCTCGCCCTTCCGCTCTTCGTGTTTCTGGCTTGGCGTTGCTCTGGTTTTCTTGTGGCTTTGCTTCCTATGCCCCGCCAAGCGTGGCCAGGGGCGTGGGGCTGCGACTGCCCACGCACAAGTAAAGGGGTACAAAAAGGGACCCCTACTTTTGTACACCGACAGGAGCCCCCGGGCCTGGGACACATATAAGCGCGGGGCGTTATTGGGCCAGGCCAACAACAGTGCGCGGATGCACGCGCGGCGGAGTTTTTACCGCAGTGACTCCTGTCGGTGTCAAAACCGGCGGATCTCGGGTAGGGGGTCCCGAACTGTGTGTCTAAGGCGGATGGTAACAGGAGGCGGGGGACACAATGTTTACCCAGGTTCAGGCCCTCTCGATGGAGGTAATACCCTACTTCCTGCTTGATTGATCTTGATGATATGAGTATTACAAGAGTTGATCTACCACGAGATCGTAGAGGCTAAACCCTAGAAGCTAGCCTATGGTATGATTGTTATATATGATCTATCGACTAGCCTAGCCTCAGTTTATATAATGCACCAGAGGCCTAGGATAACAAGAGTCCTAGCCGACTACGCCGGTGGGGAGGAGTCCGTGTCTTGATCACCAAGTCTTGTGGAATCTTCCTTGTATGCGGCAGCTGTCCGAACTGGCCCATGAGTATACGGCCATGGGGGTCCTCGGCCCAATCCAACTGACCGGGAGACGACGTGATGAGTACCCTCTAGTCCAGGACACCGTCAGTAGCCCCCTGAACCGGTCTTCAAGTTGGGGATGCTCCTCGATTCTTCCGAACTGTTCTTCATCTTCGGTTGTTGGTCTTGAAAACTGGTTCAACAAATCTT
Source organism: Aegilops tauschii subsp. strangulata (assembly GCF_002575655.3). Lineage (NCBI taxonomy): Eukaryota > Viridiplantae > Streptophyta > Magnoliopsida > Poales > Poaceae > Aegilops > Aegilops tauschii. The sequence goes on along the minus strand of NC_053037.3, from coordinate 314,935,967 downwards.
CTCATCTTCGATCTTGAGGATCGCCGAAATGCATTCGACGAGTCTACACGTCGGGTATCCAAGGAGCCCCTTTAAGTTTCCGGCCTTTATCAATGCCTTGTTATTTTTATGCCACACCTCGGGTTTGAAGTTGTTCCCGGGCGGCAGTGTCCTCTTGCGTCCAAGCCCCAACATCGGACTGTATTCGAGGTATATTTTGCAGCCGAGCACCAACGCCGGGCTGTATCCGAGCCCCAACGCCGGACTATATCCAAGCTCCAACGCCGGACTGTATCCGAGGTGTCATAGACCACCTTGGTTCTTAAAAGTTGAAGGAGTTTAGTTGTGCCTAATGCCGGAAATGCCCTCTATGGAGCCAGCCACTGGCGCCCGAGCTTTATGCCGGACTGCTTCCAAAGTGGTGCACCACCCCGACCGCAGGCTGATTTTTTGCGAATATTTTTGATTGGTGCAATTTATTCTCTGCCGAGATATATAGCCAGTATATGTATATCCAGTAGTCCTCAAGGTGTGTGTCGGTCTAAAACCCGAGATGCACCTGAAGGAAAACATAAAACTGCTGATCCTAGTAGCCCCTGAGACTCAGGTCGATTTGCGAAATCGGCCTGAGGATCAACTCCTAGGTCGGCAGCATACGTAGGAATAGAAACGCAGTGTAATATATAATAAAGATCAGCAGACGGGCCCCTGAGAGAGGGTCGTGAGAAGTCGCCGTGATATATTAGCTTGATGCTAGATAGGTCCAGATGGTACTTATTGTTGTCCGAAGACGCGCTTTCCCATAGTTCGATCAAGCCGAACACTGAGCCCTTTGGATTTTCTGCATTGAATAGGAAAATGCAGTAGCCCCGAGACACTGGTCGGGTGGCAACACCAGATTAGGGGATCGATGTGCCCCTTTAATATTTATAAATAATGAGCACGAAGCCCAGTAGCCCCCGAGCCTTAATGTGGGCACGGGTGGCCGAATTAAGGATCGATATCCAGAGTAAAATCGCAGATTATGTGTAATGATTCTATGTATCCAAGTACTTTGCATCATTATTTTGACTCCATTGCGACCGTTTATCAGTTGAAAGTGGCCCATCGTCGGCTTCTACCCCTTGGTAGATACTACGCAGGGTGTTTCTGCACTAACAAAACAACCCTTAGCCGACGTCTCGGTACCTGGAGGCGGTTGTGTTAGCAGAAACGGGGCAATCAGATATGCCGGCTTTATAACTTTCACTTAGTCATAGGAGCTTAAAGTTGGAAGGCCAGTTACTAGCCTCCGGTTAGTGTTCGGCGATAGTCGAGGTCAAGCCATAAACACTTCGGCCAATATTATGAACGGCCCGTCATTTAACACAGTCATCGGATCGCTGACCAGTTTACGCTTATTGTGACAGTCAGTTTTCGGCTTTCTCCACTGAGGCGCTTAACCATGCTAGCTGGAAGCACAATCGCAGTGGTTCTCCCGTTGCGCACCTAGCCGAACAAAGCGGAACGTAGGAGGCAAGCACAGGAGCCGGGCAACCCAACTATTGACCAAAGACGCAATTCGAAACCGATGCATATACAGCAATGTCCGAGAATGTTTTTGCCGAATCCCTAAAGGTGTCTGGCACCGCACTACGAGACTAATGCTGGAAACACACAAATAGTTTAAAAGTGCCATAGGCTTGGAAATCCGAAAACTTCAGTAAAAACTGGACGCCTGAACTAGATCAAGTGTTCGGTGCCAAATCGAAAATTGGTCTTAGAAAAAAAGGTGCTTCTGTCGTGCTTTATCATGACACATCTTATCTCAAGACCTCAAGTGGGTCAGCCTACGGCTTCAACCTCCTATCCCGAAGGCGGAGTACTTCTCGTTAGGCCAGTTTAGCAAACTAAACTCTAGCGGCTTTGACAGAGAAATTATGCTCCCCGGCTAGTGACCACACACTCGTGTCGAAAAAAGGAGTGATAAATAATAATAAAAACTTTGCAACGACTAAGAAGAAGAACACTTATTATAGCTCATATAAATTTAAGAGCCCCCATGTGACTTGGGTAAAAGAATTTTATGTATAATGATTGTATGTACCGAAGTACTTATGTCATATCTGTGTTCACCCGAACTTTAAACGCGTCTTAACCGACCGTCGGCTTCTCCCTCTTCGGTCAAGGGCCGAAAAGTGTTATGTACTCCACCTGTCGAGAATATCGACGGTGTTTCCGATAACCAGGCAATCAGGCCATAAGGCTGCAACAGACAAAGCGCGCTCAGGGAACTTATGCTATATTATTGACGAAGTGTAAGAAGCATCTTCGAAGAAAATAGTACCCCCACCGATACCTTTCTTCGGTGCTCATTGTTACTATGAGACTTGTGCAATAGATTTTTTGTACTCATGAGTTCCGTTGTGTGCCGACCATAATTGAAAACAATAAGAGCGCTAGCTTTTGGCTTCACCCAGTCTGAGGTCCGGCTCAGATGACCCGATCGTGACAATCGCAGAGGTGCTCCCTTTACTCCCTAGCTGAACAATCGGGAATGTAGGGGTAAAAACAGGAGCGAGGCAACCCAGCTTGCAAATCGCTTAAGTCAATATGGTGCATATTGTGGCGTAATACATGAATAAGGAATGAAGCCGTACAAGTATAATTATATGCAAGAGGAAAGGCTTCATGAAGGAAGCCCCCAAGTGAACTGGGTATTTAAATTTGTGTGTCACAAACAAAGTTATGACAAGGAAGTTTTTCACAAACAACTTTTTGTCAAAAAGTGTAATGCTTGGTCGAACCGAACACAATTTAAAAATTGTAAAACTTTGAGCATGAAAGCGACTTAGCTGATTAATGTGTTCGGCATTGATGACGCGGTCCGAGCTTGATGCGGGACAAGATTCCATCCCCCAAGCCGGTCCCGAGGTGGCGGAGCGAAGAGCTCGGCACTACGAAGTGGTGACATAGCGCGACCAATGCAGGCCGCCGAAGTCCCCGGCGTGGGTTAATGAGGTGTTGACGAAGCCCCCCGTCCCACCGAGGTGACGTGGTATGTCAGTGCGCCGAGGTGACAAGACTGCCCGACCCGAATCATTTACCTGTGCACAAAAAATAGTGCAAACCGGAGATAATAATAATAATGATAAATTAAAAAAGGTTGCATAATAAATAATTTATGCAAAGTGAGTAATAAAAGAAATATGGCCTGGTGCCGAAGTCAATGTCGATGCAGGGCGTCGGCGTGATGCGGTAAAGGTGTGGCAAAGCCTGAATTCACAGGTCGGTCCGGGTTCCGGATGCGGCGTTCGCCGGACTATGTACGGAGACTGACCGAACCACCACGCAACCGTCGTTAATGCGACCATCATTTGATAGACCTGTGTACAGATGATGGACAAACCAAAGTAATAATTCCTTGGGAAAAATAAACCCAAACAAGCAAAAAATACTAGGATTAATAGCACCTGGTTTATTTGTTGTAGCAATCCAAAGAAAAGTAACTCCCAAAATTGGGACTCGATCCGCATTCTCATTGCCTGATGGGCGGTGAAGCGATGGCATGGCGATGCTGGTAAAGGTTGGCTCGCCGAGGCAAAGCCCCCGGTCCAGCTAAGGTGACAAAGCCGGTTGACTGGTGATGCCGAAGTCTCCGGAGTAGGTTGATGAAGAGATGGCAAAGCCCCCGGTCCAGCCGAGGTGTTGAAGCCTCGATGTCAGCCGATGAGTCGAAGTAGGTCGGCGTGATGGACATCGGCTTGAAAAAGCAACAGTGCGGCCCTGCCGATGCAGGTCGTGACTCGTGACGTGGTCAATGTCGGCTTGATGAAGTGACCGTGCGGCGATGCCGGTGTGCCTGCTCCGTGTAATCCATGGGGCAGCGATGTTGGCGATGATTTATCCTTCGCGATGCCGAACTCCTGTTCGGCTCGCCGAGATGATGATCCGAAGAAGTTGAGCTCGGCTCAACAAAGTGACGACGTGTCTAGCGCAGGTCGGCAGCCGTGGAGCAATATTGCCGGACTGGTTTGACACCAACATGATGGTGAAGATCATGTTCAAAAGATTTTAAAGTTAGTGGGATGTGTTCGGGAACAAAACACAATACCCCATACAAAACTTCCTTCAAAAAGGATGTCCGAAATCCCGTTCATAAAAAAGACGAACTCGGGTCGGATTCGTTTTTGCGCAGAAAACAGATCCGAAAAGTGATGCACTAATCGGAAGGTTCCCGAAGTTTGGACGGTCGGATCGAGCTGAAATTTTGAGGGGTGGTATATATAGGAATTCCGCAGCCGATCAACGGTTGGATCTTCCAAAGGACGTCCGAGCTAGAAGCTGGACACCACGCCGTAAACTCGTCCAGATTCCCGTCCATATTTGACAGGGCTCCGGTATATCGCGGATTGCCAGAGATTCCTCCATCGGAACTCAACGAACTTTTCCAGGGTTGTTGTGGACTCAATTCCGCACAATTTCACCGAAGCAATCGTTAAAACGACACTTGAGGAGGCGGTGGCGGTGGATACAAGTTCGCTATCCAGAAAAACAGCACGGTCGCCCGAGGGCAATGTTGACGTTGAGCCCCCGGGCTCCCTGGATGATTCCTCCATGATCTTGATAGAGATCGGAGTTGATGTTGATGAAGGCCCTCATCCGAACATGACGATCGGAGGTAGGGCACAGCCCTCGGTCCAGCGAAGGTGACCAGCCGAGCCGGTGACGAAGAAGCCGACGTCGCAGTTGATCTGCAGTCGAGCCATTGATCCTTTTGCCGATCACACAGCGGAACTCTCAATGAAAGCACCAATGTCGGTGTCAAAACCGGTGGATCTCGGGTAGGGGTCCCGAACTGTGCGTCTAAGGTGGATGGTAACAGGAGGCGGGGGACACAATGTTTACCCATGTTCGGGCCCTCTCGATGGAGGTAATACCCTACTTCCTACTTGATTGATCTTGATGATATGAGTATTACAAGAGTTGATCTACCACGAGATCGTAGAGGCTAAACCCTAGAAGCTAGCCTATGGTATGATTGTTATATATGATCTATCAACTAGCCTGGCCTCGGTTTATATAATGCACCAGAGGCCTACGATAACAAGAGTCCTAGCCGAATACACCGGTGGGGAGGAGTCCGTGTCTTGATCACCAAGTCTTGTGGAATCTTCCTTGTATGCGGCAGCTGTCCGAACTGGCCCATGAGCATACGGCCATGGGGGTCCTCGGCCCAATCCAACTGATCGGGAGACGACGTGATGAGTACCCCCTAGTCCAGGACACCGTCAACTCCCTTCCTTGTTGCGCTTCCCCATGACCTGCGTTGAATGCGTGACGTGGGGGTCGTGCGTGGGGCGGTTGCTGCACACATGCATCACACCGTGGTAAAGAGGCGGCTCGCGCCTTCCCCACAAAAAGAGGAAAACGCAGGGGCGCGGCTCATTTACTAAGTGGACTCGAGTCGTGGCCTTCAAGGCGCCCGTGCCCCACGATCACGGGGTGGAAAAGAATCGCTTCACTTGTCTTCCCGATTTTGGCTTGCTCGCCACGTGTCCCCAATGCCTCAAAGATGGTAGGCGGTGGACGCGGGGGGCACAGGCCTCAAATGGCGAGGCGGGAAACCAGGTCGTCGCTGATTGGAGCAGCGGGTCGGTCTCGATTCCCTGCGCCCCTGGCAGCCGGATTGGTTAAGTGGGGCGGCCAAGCCCCGACCCCGCCCCTTTATATGAAAGGGAGGGGGATGGCACCCTCAATCCTTCATCGTTCATCTCCTTCCACCTTGGCTCCTTCCTTCCTTCTGCTATGGCGAGAGGGCGCGCTGGCACTCCGATGGCGGCGACGAGGGTCTCTGCTCGATAGCGTGCCCCTCCTTCCCAAGAGCTCGCGGCAGCGGAGCCGGCCGTGAGAGGAAGGGGGAGGGGGCGAGGCCGAGGCCGCCGCGGCGCTCGGGGAAGAGGAGGACGGGGCGGCGCACCGGCCTCGCCTCCGCCAGCGGCCCCTCCGCCAATGGAGATCCATGTCGGAGACCAGCCTCGTGAATTCTTCACCAGGATGCACAGGCCAGTGCGTCGTCGTCTTCGTCTCCCCACTCCGCTCTCTCGGGAGATGGAGCTCAACCCGCCACAGGCTTTGAGGCTGCATATGAGGGGCTGCAGGAATGGCAGCATGCGGGTCGACGTCGACTTCCCCGCCCCTCACGTCATGTATCTTCGTCGTGGATGGAAGACCTTCGCTCGTGTCCACACCCTATCGGAGGGGCTCGTTCTCCACTTCAAATTAATGGATAACGGCCTGCTCTCCATCATGGTCTTTGGGAACTTGGGAACTCGCCTAAGGTGTTGCGTGGAGAGCTCCTCCGATGATGAAGACTCCTCCTCAAGCGGGAGTGATGAGGAGGACAGCGACAGCGACGACGAGGGCGTCAAGCGGGAGGATGCCGACTCCGACTGACCGCGCCGCCCTCCTCCCTCGGCCACGCGCCCTGCCGAGGGTCTTCCCCGTCAAGCTCTCCAACGGTGTGTTCCCCGCCGCCTCCTTTTTGCCTTCACCTGCCGCACCTGGGAGGAAAGGGGCAAGAACGGGGATCACGGGGCACTTATCTTTTTAGTTTTTAAGCCTGCGGGCACTTGTTAGATTTAAACCTTGTAATCCCCTTACTCATGTTTACATTCCGTACGAACTGTACCTGTTTGGAACGTATTAATGAAAAAGGGTGCTTGCCGGGTTCTTTGTGCGTGAGCGAGGCCCATGCCAAGGAATGAATCCTTGTTATTTTTAAGATAAACATTGTCGCCCGGCAATAGGCCTTGCCGTCCCCTCACTTCATGGCACGACCATACTCACACTCTCGGCGGAGGCAGGGGCGAAGTACGATTAGGCCCTTGGTTTGCTTCCTTGTCACCGCAACTACAACCAAGTTCCGGCCCAGAGAATAGTTCTTGCGCACAGGAAAGGGGGAGCACGGTGGCCTAGGAATAAACGAGGCTTCATACGTCCCAGTTCCATACGGAAATGCATAACAGGGGATAAAAGACTTATCTGAATCTGCAGCCCCCGGCAACCTTGGCTTGCCATGGTTGGATACTTGAATCTGCAGCCCCCGGCAATGGCTTGCCGGGGTCGAGGATGTCGATCCATCTCCCTGCCCTTAAATGGATTGGCAGAAACGCCTGTGCAGCCTGCGAACCAAAGAAAGGACTGGAAAGGACGGAAAGACACACACACGACCTCTATGCTAGGGGTTAGTTGCTGCTGAGCACTATCAACCCTATCAGAGAGAGAGAGAGAGACTTAACCTAGCATGCATGCTAAAACTTAGGGCGTCAGCGCTTCATTTATTTATGCTCAGGGTCTGCGCCTGGCTCTGTACAAAGGGTTACATGCTTTGTCGGCAAGGCTCATACAAAAGGTGGGTTGCCGGGAGGCCCGGCAACCGCGCCTCATGGGTAAAACTTACGAAGATGTTCGATGTTCCAGGAGTTGCTCACTGGGATACTATCTTCAGTCTCCAGGCGGACTGCGCCAGGCCTGGTGACTCGTATTACCCGGTAAGGGCCTTCCCACTTCGGTGTCAACTTGTTGGTGGCTGACTGAATGCGCCGAAGAACAAGGTCGCCTTCCTCAAGACTTCGGGCATGAACCTTGCGGCTATGGTAGCGGCGCAAGGCTTGCTGGTAGCGTGCAGCTCACACAGCCGCCCGAAGACGATCTTCCTCAAGGAGCGCCGTGTCATCTTGCCGCAACTGCTCTTGCTCAAGCTCGTCATAAGCGAGCACTTGAGGTGACCCGTATGTGAGTTCCGTTGGGAGAACTGCTTCTGCCCCGTATACCAGGGCAAAGGGTGTCTGGCCGGTGGCTCGATTCAGCGTCGTTCTGATCGACCAAAGAAGTGTCGGCAACTCATCAATCCAGTGCCTTCCACACTTGTGCAGCCTGTCAAAAGTCTTTGTCCTTAGGCCTCGCAATACTTCAGCATTTGCCCTCTCCGCCTGGCCGTTGCTCCGTGGGTGTGCCATTGAAGCGAAACAAACCTTGCTACTGAGGTCCTGCATGTATTGCATGAAGGTGCGGCTTGTGAACTGCATGCCGTTGTTGGTGATGACCCTGTTCGGCACACAAAAATGGCAAACTAGCCCCTTGAAGAACTTGACGGCTGACTGTGCCGTCACCTTCCTCACTGCTTCCACTTCAGGCCACTTTGTGAACTTGTCGATTGCGACGTACAAGTACTCAAAGCCCTCAACAGCACGGGGGAAGGGGCCCAGTATGTCGAGCCCCCAAACCGAAAATGACCAGGAGAGAGGGACTGTTTTAAGGGCTTGAGTTGGTTGATGAAGCTTCTTCGAATGGAGCTGACACGCTTCACACTTGGTTACTAGCGCAGCTGCATCCTGGAGGGCTGTGGGCCAGAAGAAACCTTGCCGGCAAGGGCTCTTGACCCTATGTGGGAGCCACATACACCTCCATGTATCTCTGCCAACAGCTCTAGTCCGTCCTCTTGAGGAATGCACTTCAGCCTCACACCGTTTGGCCTCCTTCTATACAGGGTATCATCCACAAACTGGTACATGTTGGAACGACGGGCTACTTTCTCTGCTTCTTCCTGCTCCTCGGGGAGCTCTCCTGTTTGGAGGAAATGGACGGTGGTCTGCGCCCATGCCGGAGCCTGGGGCTCGACGGTAAGGACAAAAGGCACATCTTCGGCCGCAGGGGCAGCTGCCTCTACGGTCAGGGCCTGGGGCCCTGTCGGAGGTAGTTGCCCCTCGGCAAGCTTGGGGTACCCGGCAACCTCCTTGCCGGCGGCTCCTGGGAGCTCGGCGGGGAGGTACTTGTCGGGGCTTGTCTTCCTTCGCTTGTTCTGCCCTGCTGATGGCTCAACGGATGGCTGAGTTAACTGAAGTACAAAGGTACCTGGTTCCACAAGCAACTTGAGGGCAGCGCGTTTCGACAACTCATCGGCAACGCCGTTCTCCGCTCGGGGAACATGCTCTGCTTGTAGGCCGTTGAAACGTTCTTCCAACTTCCTCACTTCATTCACGTAGGCCTCCATCAGCGGGCTCTAGTAATCCTTGTTAACTTGCTTGACAACGAGCTGCGAATCACCTCTGATGATGAGCCTCTTGATTCCAAGGTCTGCCACGATCCTGAGACCGGTAAGCAACCCCTCATACTCCGCCGTATTGTTCATTGATTTTTCCCAGGGAAAGTGCATCTGGATTACGTACTTGGGGTGCTCTCCGGTGGGTACGATGAGTTGCACGCCAGCACCAGCACCTTGGAGTGAGAAAGCTCCATCAAAGTACATAATCCACTCACTGCTCGTCTCCTAGCCGGGAAGGGTGGACTCTTGAATCTCCTCGTCGGGTGTTGCGGTCCACTCTGCTATGAACTCTGCCAAAGCTCGGCTCTTGATCGTTGAAGTACTTTCAAACCTGAGGCCAAAGCTTGACAGCTCCAATGCCCACTCCACAATCCTCCCTGTCCATCTGGGTTGTGCAAAATCCGTTGCAAAGGGAGGAGGGTGATGACGGTGATCTCGTGCGCTTGGAAATAGTGGCGCAACTTTCTCGAGACCATGAGGAGGCTGAAAAGCAGCTTCTGCATTCCACAATATCTTGACCTAGCCCCCTGCAAGAGGGAACTGACAAAATACACTGGGTGCTCCACCATCTTCTTCTTCTGTCCCACTTCGCCCATCCGCTCAAACTCTGCCTCACTGGGACCGGGCCTTGCCGGGGGTTCTGGTTTGCCGGTGTCAGGCTCTGCCGGGGAGGACCCCGGCTCGCCAACCGACGGCTCTGCTGCAACTGCTGCTCCTCCCTCAAGTTCCCTCTGCGCCACCAACGTAGCACTGACCACTTGATTCGTTGCTGCTAAGTACAGCAGCAACGGCTCCCGTGGTTTAGGCGCGACTAGTATTGGCGTGGAGGAGAGGTACCTCTTCAATTCTTGCAGTGATGACTCTGCCTCCGGAGTCCATTTTACTGGACCCACCTTTTTCAAAACTTTGAAAAAGGGGAGAGCGCACTCAGCAGATTTGGAGATGAAGCTACTCAGGGCAGCAACGCAGCTAGCGAGCCTACGGGCGTCTTTGACCCGTTTCGGTGCTTCAATCTGCTCGATCGCCTTGATCTTGTTGTGATTTACTTCGATTTTGCGTTGAGACACAAAGAACCCGAGAAGTTTGCCCGAGGGGACACCGAACACGCACTTCTCTGGGTTGAGCTTGAGGTTGATCTTGCGCAGATTTGCGAATGTTTCTTCTAAATCTTGCACGAGCGTGGCCCTGTCCTTGGTTTTGACCACTATGTCATCCATATAAGCTTCCATATTTCTATGTAGCTGGGGCTCAAAACCAATCTGGACTGCTTGGGTAAATGTTGAACCAGCACTCTTCAACCCGAAAGGCATTCGTACAAAACAGTACGTACCACATGGGGTGATGAACGCGGTCTTCTCTTCGTCTTCCTTCATCATGAAGATCTGGTGGTATCCTGAATATGCATCGAGGAATGACAGCAGGTCACACCCGACAGTGGAGTCTACAATCTGGTCGATGCGTGGTATAGGGAAAGGATCCTTTGGACAAGCTTTATTGATGTCTGTGTAGTCAATACACAGCCTCCACTTCCCATTTGCCTTACGCACCACCACCGGATTGGCCAACCACGTGGAGTGGAGTACTCCTCTTAGCAGGCCTGCCACCTCCAACTTCCTGATCTCTTCAATGATGAACTCTTGTCGCTCCAAAGCTTGCTTCCTGACCTTCTGCTTGACGGGCCGCGCGTGAGGACAAACAACAAGATGGTGCTCAATCACCTCCCTGGGAACGCCAGGGATGTCAGATGCCTGCCATGCAAATACATCGACATTCGCCCGCAGGAAGGCGATGAGCGCGCTTTCCTATTTGCTGTCGAGGGTGGAGCTTATAGTAAAAGCCCCGCCCGTGCCGTCCTCCTTGACGGACACCTTCTTGGTTTCTGGTGGTGCAGCCATGGACTTCTTGCTCTTGCCGGTGGAGCTCTCTGGCACGTCCTCAACGGGAGTAGAGCACTCCGAAGAGGTGCGCTTGCCGGAGTGGGTGCAAGAGGTCTTGCCAGCCTTCTTCCTTCCCGGGGCTTCAGCGACAGGAGCAAGTGCCCTGGCGGCAGCTGCTGCAACTGCCTCTCGGTAGAGTTGGTCGGTGCAGATGAGCGCGTCTTTCTTGTCAGAGGGGACGGTGATGATGGTCAGCGGCCCCGGCATCTTCAATGTGTTGTAGGCGTAGTGTGACGCCGCCATGAACTTGGCCAGCGCTGGGCGGCCAAGGATCCCGTTGTACGGCAGGGGGATCTCGGCAACATCAAAAACGATCTTCTTCGTCCTGTAGTTCAGCTCGCCCCCGAACGTAACTGGCAGCGTGATTTTACCTTTCGGCTGACTCCTTCCCGGGTTAACCCCTTAGAACGTGCCCGGCTCCTCGAGATCTCCATCAGGAATCTGCAGCTTCTTGGTCACAGCGGGTGAGATCAAATTCAGACCGGCCCCACCGTCAACCAGCACTTTGGTCACCTTGAGGTTGCGTATTGTTGGTGAAACCAACAACGGCAAATACCTGACTGCAGTTGTGCGGTCAGGCTGATCCTCGGTGTCAAAAACGATGGGCGTGCAGGACCACTTCAGTGGCTTCTGGGCATCGAACGATGGCTCCGGCGCAGTGACCTCACGCGCCCACTGCTTCAGCTGGCGGTGTGAGGTGTGCAACAAGGTGCCACCGTCGACGCACATGGCCTCTGTAGCCTTCTGGAACTCATTCTCGCTGGACTCGCCGTCCTCGTCGTGATCATCATCTTCGTATTTCTTGTCGCGGCCCTGAGCGGGCCTCTCTTTTTGGTTATCTTAGCCGCGGCGACCCCCTTGGCCGCCATGCTTCTTGCCGGACACCTCAGCACCATCCTGACCCTTCTCCTTGTCTCGCCTATCATATTCAGCCTTCTGCTTTTCTGCAAGAAGCTCAACCTGTCGGCAGTTCTGGAGGTCACGGCCCTTGGTGCGGTGGATCTTGCAGTACTGCTTGTCGGAGCCTCCTGGCTTGCCGGCGGCTGCCAGGGCCAAGCAGGCGGCACACCCGGCAACCTCCTTGCCGGGGTCATCAGCCTTGGCTTTTTTGGCGGCGCCGGGCTCGCCGGATCCCTCAACGGCAAGCACATTCTTGCCTTTGCGCTTCCTGTTGCGGCGCCGGCCCTTCTTTGTCGGGGCGGCGGTATCTTCGTCTATGGAGTCGGTTTTCGCACCGGCATCTTTGCTGGGGTACTTCCTCCCCTCTTCAGCTCGAGCACATCTATCGACCAGAACGTAAAGTTCGGCCACGTCCTTGACCTTGTTCATCGTGAACTCTTCGTGCATCTTGCGGTTGCGCACATTCTGATGGAACACGCTGATGACAGCGGCGGGATGAACATCTGGGATGTTGTACTGCACCTGGATGAACCTCTGTATGTACTTGCGCAGTTTTTCACCTTCTTTCTGGGGGATGATATGCAAATCACTTGCCTGGCCATGAGCTTGGTGGCCTCCAGTGAAGGCGCCAACAAACTCATGACACAAATCTGACCAAGAAGAAATGGAATCCACTTGCAAGTGCATCAACCACGACATGATGTTGGGTTTGAGTGCCAACGGGAAGTAATTGGCAAGCACCTTGTCGTCGCGAGCTCCAGCAGCTTGCATCGCGATGGTGTAGATGCTGAGGAACTCTGACGGGTGGGTCTTGCCATTGTACTTCTCGCCAACATCGGGCTTGAACGTGCGGTGGGAGGGCCACTAGAACTGTCGTAGCTCTCGGGTAAAGGCTGGACAACCCACCTCGTAAGGCAGGTCGCCGGGCCCCCCCGGCACCAGGTGGTCCATAGTAGGCCCCGCACGCCGATCTGACTGATGGCGCGTCTCCTGTCGTCATTCGATGGTAGTCTGAGCGTCTTCCTGGGCCCGTTCCCGAAGGACTTGACGTTGGTCGCGGCGGGTTCGCGCGTCGGACGACGCTGTGGAAACGTTGTCACAGACGTCAGGTCGACGGGCGGTGGCTGTTGTCGCGGCCGTGGGGGGGGGGAGAGCGCACCGTGGTTGCAGCATCTCTGGTCCCCCCACCGCCGGCATGCACCGGCTCGTCAGGACGCCGGTGTGAGGGTCCTGTTGGGAGCGGCTCGTCTTTGTTGGCGAAGCTGACAAGGCTTCGGATGGTGGCTCTCCACTCGTCGAGCTTCTCCGCAGCAGGGGGGAAGTCGAGGAGCAGCTGCACGCACGCCAGCGCTTCTGCTGGCGTAGGCGGCGGCAAGAACTGCGTAGACCGTGACGCGCTCTAACTTCTAGCCGTGTTAGAAGGGGCTCTGTCGCGGTCTCGCGGTCGCACGCCGCCTGCACCGGCATCTGAGCGCGCACGCCGGCCTGGTTCGTCCTGCGTGTGGCGCACAGGGCTCTTTCCGCGGTGGTGCTCGGGGGCTCCGGCATCATGGTGTTGCTCATCGCGCGCGGCCTGGGAAGGGCGCGGCGTGGGTGCCAGCTGGTGTGCCGTAGAGGCTGCCGCGCCGCCCGTGGGTAGCACGGCCCTACCCCCGGACCCAGCAACGCGTGGCTTGTCGTCTCGGATTCGGACGATGCCGCTCGCCTAGCTCTGATCGCCAAAATGTCGTGGATGCTCGCGGGCCACGTCTCCGGCCCCATCCGTGGCCACCCGACCGCCTGCTCGTGCTGGCGCGGACAGGCTGGCCCTGGACAAACCGAACGCTGTGATCCCCTTTCTCTTGGGGGCCATGGTGATGATGAAGTCGGTGTGCTAACCTCCAAACCTGATTTTCACAGCTTGCGCCCCCTACGTGGCGCGCCAAAGATGTCGGGGGAAACGACACCTACGGGATCACGTAGAATCCCTTTTGCTATGGTTGGCGGGCGCGGGGTTGTGGAAAGAGCGGGATTAGAAGATCAATGCAGGGGGATTATCCAGGTTCGGGCCGCAAGTGATGCGTAATACCCTACTCCTGCTGGTTTTTGTTTATCTGGTGTTCTTGGACTAGCTACAAAGCGTGTAGGGTCCAAAAAGTCCGAATCCTTCCTCAGTACACTGCGGGCCTCCTTTTATAGTCAAAAGGGGCTGCCATAGTGGCACACAGGAGGTGGAAAGTTGTACAGTAGTCGAGTCTATCTCCTGGCACCGTAGGACAAACACATTTAATGCGCTGCCGACGTGTCCTTCATGCTTTATCGGGGACGTCAAGGAAGCTCATCCCAGCTGTCGCCGCCTCGCCTGGCTTCGACGCGTGTCCGAGCAGACGAGGCGTGTAGTGCCACGCTGGCTGGCTGGCTGCTGAGTTGGCGCGGTGGCAGAGTCTTCACGAAGATCTGCATGCCACCACGCAGGTGCTTGCTGAGTTGGCCTGGAGGCCGCACGTCGCCACGCAGGTGCTCGCCTAGTTGATGGGCTGGCAGCTGTGTGGAAACGGCGGTGGAGTCTTGGCTGGTGGGGGCCTAGCTGTGGCCCCGCGGATGCCTTCGGCAAGAGTCTTGCCGAGGCCCCGGCAAGGGTCTTGCCACGGCGTCGTGGGCGTCCCCGGCAAGGGTCTTGCCGGGGTGTCTCGTGGGTATCCTTGGCAAGGATCTTACCGAGGATCTCCATCTTCTGATTCTCACCTAGTCTTGTATGTTCTTGGTCTTCACAAAGATCTGCATGCCACCATGGAGGCGCCTCCCGAGCCTTGGTTCCAATGTGGTTGAGGGCGTCGGAACTCTTAAGCTCAAGGGTGACAGCCCTGCTGGTGTTGGGCAAGTTGCCCCGGCAAGGTTCTTGTCGGGGCTGTGGAGGCCGCCCCGGCAAGGGCCTTGCCGGGAGGGTTCACCTCGCCCTTCTGCTCTTCGTGTTTCTGTCTTGGCGTTGCTCTAGTTGTCTTGTGGCTTTCCTTCCTCTGCCCCGCCAAGTGTGGCCCGGGGCATGGGGTTGCGACTGCCCGCGCACAAGTAAAGGGGTACAAAAAGGGACCCCTACTTTTGTACACCGACACTAGTGTTCTCAACCATCCGATTGGCTCTATCATAGGTTCACGTTGCTCCTTTGCCTTGAGATTGAGAAGTTTAAAACATGGAGGCTAAGCTAGAGGCGCGAGGTTATGGTTAATGTGCGGGCCGCACACGGCACCAACACGACACGAGCTTCGTCTGCCTGGTGCGCAGTCAGGTGAGTTGTCCAAGTATAGACACAACCAGGCCCTCCTTGGTATCTGCACCTCGACTCATGCACAGAGAAATTAGCATCGGAGGGAGTACTACTAGTAGTAGTACTACTTTCATGTGTCGCGTCAACTCGCACAAGTATGCAACACTTCCTGAACAAACAAGCATATAAGGTGTTATACTTCTTACCCAAAGGATCTTTATATCCAATAGAGACAAAATATCCGTTCGACTGTTGGAAATTACTTTAACTGCTGATCTAATGTCGAAGTAATTGCTGCATCGCCACCAAAACCCACCATCTCTTAAGCTAAAGTAGACCGAGCTAAACCCTATATTAGCATATTGCTAAGATAAACAGAAGGCACTATAGAATCATTTAGGAAGTGAGCTTGTCAATCTGAATGTGGAGGGACACCAGCTTAGCCCCGGCCAATAGCTTGGGCGGAACTCTGAAGAAGGTCAGCTCCTGCATGGCGATGTCGCCGGGATCCTTGCTACTTGTCACCTCCATTTCCACCTTGACGGCGTCGGTCCTGCCTTTGGGCTCCCCCGGCGGGCCGTTCCCTCATAGCTTGGCCACTTAGTGTGGCAGTGGGGACGCCCTCGCTCTGATGCAGACGACCGACACGGTGATATGCACGCTGATGTCGAGCAGGCCGCCGACCAAGAAAAACACGCGGCCGTCCTGCTCCGCGAAAAGCAAGAGTCGTGGCTCCGACAGTGGCACTTGCAGCTAGAGCGCCTTGTCGTACTGGATCCTATGCACGGGCATGGGATACACGGTGCTGATGTGGTGGGAGAGCGCCGGCGGCGGGCCTTCGTAGCCGCAGACGGGCACGGGGCATTTGCAGGGTGTGAGCGGACACACACTCTGGTGATCGGCGAGCTTGTGGTAAGTGACGTAGAGCTCACAGCCTTCCTGCGGGCATTCCACCCTCACCGAGGAGAGGATGGCGTCCACCACCGTGTTCCGCACGTCGAAGCCACCGCCGCACTCGCACTTCTGGCATTGCCGCCGGTTCCCGGGGCGCTCGACGCGGTAGTCCGCGCAGGCCAGGTGCCCTCCCTGTACTGCACAAATCAATCGAACAGCACATCAATCAAGAAACATGCACCTTGCTCGATCAGCCGAACGGACGAGGTGTATTCAAACCTCATACACTGGAGTCTTCAAGGGGCGGAGGCACAATGGGCAGTGGAGCAAGGTGAGGTCCATCGAGACCATAGAGAGCTCCATCGTCGGGTCCTATTCCGTCTGCATGATCTCGCCCTCCTCGTGCATAACCATCTCTCACTTTAAGGCCGGGGCATTACAAAGCTTTACCATCACATATTCATACTACTTCAAGGTACATTCAATAAACACATGCAAGTATCAAAAGGAGAGTCATGACATGCATGCATGCATTGTAATTAATGCATCGGTAAACGCAAATTATTGAAATATATCGGGTGTAGTGCTTTGATGTGTCATGTCAACTTGTACAAGACCAAGAAGTTTGATTACTACAATGCCCTCTCCCTCGCGGACTGAGCTTCGGTGCCTTAAATGCACTTGCCTTTGGCTGCATGACAGGTGGTCCACCCACATGTTGGGGCCACCTGTCATACACGCAAAGGTAGGAGCAGTAAGTCAATGAAGCTGCGTCCCTCCCTCGCCCATGAGCGTGGTGGCTGGCAGGACCAGAAGAAGCTTTCGCTACACGCTATCCCTCCCGCACGCGGTGGACATGCAGCAGTTCAATCGGTGTCAGATGGCCAGAAGCATACTGGAGTACTCCTCCACTGCAATAGTACTGCATCATTGTTCGACTTCCCGAAGAGGCAAAGAGCCCAGCGCAGCCCGGACGCTCGTGTGGCAGTTTCATGTGTAGAGTAGTCTAGGATAGCGTGTATCGTGCCTGTAAGCTTAAAATCGTTGGGGTCGGCTCCATGCTATGCGGTCGTCTCGAAGCTTTTTTTGATTAAAATAATCTTCTGGCCCTACTTGTCATCTTGGTGATTGTAGTTTGCATGCTCATCTAGTCAAGACAGGAATATATATTTTAATTTGTGGTGGGGCAAATGTTAGAGGTTGCAGCAAATATATTGTACACTGTGGGTCTTTCAGCCAAGTTTAGAGGCAACCATGTGGGGCCAGTGCTATGATGTGTCGCGTCAACTCGTACAACGAGGAGAAGCTTGATTTTACTACTACACGCCTTCTCTCTCGCCCATGCGCGCGGTGGCTCGCAGACGAGGACATGCTTTTGCTTATAGTACTACAACAAGCTATCCCTCCCGCTCGCGGTGGACGGACATGCAGCAGTGGATTCGATACTGGAGAAGCAGTAGTAGTAACATCATTGTTCGTCTTCTCGAAGAGGCGAAGAGCCAAGCGCAACCCGAATGTGGCAGTTGCAAACCTTGGAGCATGCATATAGCCAGGCACTTGCATGAGACAAAATTGCTATCTGAGCCCACTATTGTAGTACTTGCTTGCTAGTATAGCCCTGTAAACCAGAAAGGAGTATTTGCCTTTCTAGAGATTTCAACAAGTGACTAGACAACACCGAGACGGGGTACATATGGAGCAAAATGAGTGAATCTACACCGTAAATAAATACGTAGTTCTCTCGTTTTCCTCTCCGCCTTGATCGCGGTGCACAATATTGAGTATACTACTACTGACTAGTCTCTTTTTGACACACATTTACGTATTTTTAACACAGTACAGACGCAAGCGCTCATATACACGTGCATACACTCACCCCTATGAATGCACACATGCACACCCTACCCCTATGAGCACCTCCGAAAGACTGGGCCAGCATACTCCTCCTTTCCGGTTTATAGGGCTTATCTCAAAATTTTAGTTTTCCCATTTTATAAGTCTCAATTTGGTTGTTCCCCATCACATGTTCAGATTTCAAGGTGCAATAAATCATTGCATGCAAGTATTAAGAGAAAATTGACCAATGCATGTACTTTATGCATGCATGCATTGCAATTAATGCATTGGTAAACACAATTTTTGAGGAAAACAAGCGCATTAATTGAGTGGTTTTGCAAACTACAAAAAATGTTCCACCACTCACCATCTACCTTGGTTGGTGAGATTTTTGAATTGAGCCCTATAAACAGGAAAGGAGGTATAGTACTATCATCTTGAAATTTACGACGTCACCATAGGCATGTCGTCATCGACGGGAACGTCTCCTGACACACGATAGACGCGAGCGGCAGTCACCTCCATAGGTGCTTGAATGCCAAGGAGGGAGAGGGTAGCGGTTCCCGTGACGTTGAACGGTCAATGATGCATCCTGAATTACATGCAGAGGTAATTAATTGGAGAAGCAGAATAGAGCCAGCACGATGTGAATGCAACAGAGTTTGGACTCTCATATAAAGGCGCCCCACCACTCCAATCCATCTACTCCTAGTCTCTGCGCAACACTGCTCACTCCAATCCAAGACCAAGTGACTAGAAGCCACAAGCACCTATGGAGGCGATGGACGCGAGTGGCAGTCGGTTGTGCCAAATCATCCAAGGCGCCGGCCTGCAGCGCCGCACCGCGCAGCGTTTCCAGACGGTGCTGGCGACCGCCGGCATCGTAGCCCTCGCTGACACTGGCTTTGCCTCTCGCGTGGACGACATGATGGTCAACTCCATCCGCAAGTTCACTGCCGTCAAGAAGCGCTCGGACGACCTTGCCGTACTGCTCCAGCCCACGCGCCCAGGCTCCTCATTGCCTGCCACCATCATCGGCCTCCATGGTGATGAACTCTTTCAAGCCCTAGTGGCCCTGCAGGTGCCGGAGGTAACGTCGAAGAATGTGCACCTCGAGGTCGTGCTCGCCGCGCAGCGCCTCGCCATGCAAGAAACCGTCGACATGCACATCCACGTCTATGAGGAAATCGTCTACATAGGCCACTACAAGGCCGGCGAGGACAGAAAGACGTTGGCCTTCTTCCAGCGGCTGGAATATTTGGACGCCATTGTTCAGAAGCACGTCGACCTGGCCACGAAAGCCGCTGCTACTTAGCCACCGTTCGGTGGGCCGGCGCCCTAAGTCGAGGAGGTGGACGTCGTCGATGGATGCATCTCTTCTTCTTGCCTCTTGTAACCAGCACTGCATCGCCTCGTGGCCTTAATGTTTTATTAGTATAGTACTCCCTCCTTTCCCAAATATAAGTCTTTCTAGAGATTCCAGCAAGTGACTACATACGGAGCAAAATGAGCGAATCTACACTCTAAAATATGTCTACATACATCCGTATGTTATATTCCATTTGAAATATCTAAAAGGATTATATTTAGGAACGGAGGGAGTATATGGCATTTTTATTCCAGTCATAACGTTTTCACTGTGAGGTGGGGCCGCAGTTGAACAAACCGACCATCGGCAAATCCCCACCCTGCCCACCGGGCGTCGGCTGAGTTTAGAATTAGAAGAGAGAAACGAGGGAGAAGAGCTAGCTGTAACACGGACGCTGTTGTCAAGTGGGACTCGTGTTGATAGAATAGGAGTACTGAGCACTCATACCTCTTTTTTTAGGGAAAAAGTAGTCGTATGTCTAGTACTACCACTAGTTGGGTGCGTGCGACCTATACCTGTCATCACTTTAGGTCTCCTTTTTGAACCGCAGCTACGCTTCACCGTACATATTTTTCACGCATTTATCCTCCTATATGTACTCCTAGGCTATTTCCACGTGCTCCCTTTCGCCGACATGTGGGACATAGAGCATCTAGGTCGTAGTGCATGCACGACTCGGAGCATATGCCAGGGTACTTTACATTTCACACCTCATGAATTACATGCAACTCCCCCCTTAGAAGAATAAATAAATAAATGAATGAATTACTACATGAAACCGGATTATTTTCGTAGAAACCGGAGCACGTTCATTAAATTTTGGACATAGCATGTTTAAAAAAACGACCGGACCTAAACCAGTCTAAGGGCCTCTTTGATTCGCAGGATACTGAAAACACAAGAATGGGGAAAGTATGATGGCGATGAACCGAGAGGAGAAGAATTCTAACTCAGTTAGAGGTTAGAGTTAGATTCTAACCCTGAACTAACTCTAAACCAAAGAGGTGTATGGATGGCAGGGTTAGATTGACAATAAATTTCTTTCTCAATCATTTGACTACTTTGGACCCTATTTCCTGCCGGATTTGGTGTGGCCGGCTCTTGTGTGGCCTCCTCCCGCTCACAATTGACATAAGCGAACCATCTTTACAAATCAAGCATGCAAAACATGATAAATATTACTTTGCCCATACAAATGAGATATCCCACTTAAACATACAAGTCCTCAATCAAGCTTCACAAAAAATACACTCCATGAAACAAAGCATGAGCTAACTCATCACGGAAGTCATTCACGATAGGGAGGGAGCTCGGAGCCCCTCACGCACCCAAGGAGGAGCTCGTCGTCGTCGCTCTAGGGGAAGGCTCTGTAGAGCCCAAGCCCCGGGAACCCCTCCGACGCCGGCGCTTGCGAGTTGAGGTTGACACCGGCATGGGTAGCAGGGCCACTTGCCGACGACTGCGAACCGAATCTTTGGGCCTCTAGAAATAATGCAAGACTGAAACTTAAATACCTAGAAAGGTGAACTGAATCTTTGGGCCTCTAGAAATAATGCAAGCCTGAAACTGGAATACCTAGAAAGGTGAACTGAATCTTTGGGCCTCTAGAAATTATGCAAGCCTGAAATTGAAATACCTAGGAAGGTGAATTGAATCTTTGGGCCTCTAGAAAGATTTATTACCTCCTCAAGCAGCATCAAACAATTCCATGCATGCACCACAAATCTATACCAAGTTTAATCAGGATCTACTCCAAATCAGAATTAGCGCTAGAGCGAGCAAGATCAATGATATGGCTGCGAGACAGAGAAGGAACGAACAAACTCACCCCTCTCGCGACCTCCCTGGTAGATGCGCCACCGACAGAGGGAGAAAAACGACCGGTGAAGGGGGAGCGCGGCGAGCTTCGAAGTCCAGAGGGAGAGGGCGGTTGGAGGAGGGCGGCGGAGGCCGGAGGAGAGAGAGGGCGAGCGGCCCGATGGGGAACAAAGATGAGTCGTGCGAGGGGGGGCAGAGGGAGCGATCTGGTGCGGGCAGGGGAGATTTTTTTAGTTCTCTTTTAGTGGGCCCGAGGAGAACTAACCCAATTAGAACCTCTCCATTGGGCTATTTTTTTAGCTGGGTTAGAGCAAACTAGCTCAAACTAACCCCTCCTATTTGGATAATTTGAGCCTATTTCAACCCAAACTAGCTCTAACTCAGGGATCCAAACAAAGAGGAGTAGTACTGTACATGCTACAGTCTGGACCATAGCACATTGTTTTTTATGGCCATATCACCACATTGTTTTCTACTGCTGGTTCACTGGGCTTTCGTGGTTTGCACTGCTGGTTCACTGGGCTGCCGTGGTTCGCACTCCTCCGACGTGAGTAGTAGTACTACTAGTATATACCTCATGATTCTTTGCTCCTTACTAGACTACGTACTTCGCCGACATGTGGGAGAGCCAGCATCCGGGTCGACGTGTCATGCACCAGATTAGAGTGTGGAACGGAAGGGGGGCATCACCCCGGTCGTACCGCCAGTAATTCACGACTATAGTGAGTAGTCATATCACAAGTCTTTCCAGCAGTAACGCGCCGTCAAATCGCACAGCCCGACCTTTCCAGCAGTAAGTAAGTTTAATCCGCTACTCCCTCACCCTCCTCGCCTCTCTGTGAAACTGCCTATGCGAAAACTGCCGCGCGTACTACCCGGGAAAAGCCCCGCCCTCAACTTTTAACTACGCGAAAATAGTTCGAGCTTGTTCGTTCTGTATAAATACTAGTACTATATGTTTATTCACCCGTGGGGTTGTTCAATGAATGGAGGGTCGGGGAGCACAAGTGAACAATACTACTACTAGTAGTAGTAAGTAGGAGTAGTACACTTAGTCACCTTAAATAGAGAGTTTCTTTTCTTTAATGCCATGTACACAAATTGAAACGCTTGTTGTGGAGAGAAAAAGATAATCACTCCACTATATATGTACGCAGGGGCCCGAGCGCTTGCTTTACTAGGGTTGATCTCTTCATTCTCTCATCCTCTCCAGATCTAAACAAGACAGCGGTAGCGACATTTTCTCTCTGCTCACCGCTGGTCACAGATCCGGCCGGATCCCTTCAGCTAGTGTGTGTAGAGGACTAGGTGCATCGTTCACGCGGTCATCTCCGGCGAGGGAGGAAACCCACACCTGCCGGAGGGGCCCAATCCTCTGCCCTTGTCGTTCTCTCCGACACAGCGCTGGCTCGGGAGGTCCTCCGACCCTTCTTCCTCCCTGACGTATTGTGCGCTGATCCGACCTGCCGCCGCCGACATCCCGACGACCTTCAGGTATAAGTTCTTCGAAAGCGGCCTTGCTCTACTGCCCCAGCTCCCCACGTGTCTGCATGTGCATCTTTTTCTACTCCCATCAGCTCTTCCAAAGCCACCTAAATTTTTAGTATTATTGAGGTAAAGCTACTTCATGCATTCGAATCTAGGACTTGGTTCAAACAACGAAGAAAGGGGGAAAGTTGTAGCATGAATCTCGGACTTGATTCAAAGAGGAAATAATATGGTGAAAGTAGTAGAGACAGGATACCCAACTGGTCTCTTGGTTGAAAAGGGAAATAACGGGAAAACGCAGTACAAACTGGATAAGGAACAAATCTATTATTGGTTGAAAAAAGGATAGAAAGTGGCGGCTGGTGGACAAGTCAACAGAATATGTCCAGGATTAGATTTGTTGCCCTCACATAGTAAAAGGTCTCTAGGATTAAAATTGTTGCCCTCACATAGTAAAAGGTCTCCAGGATTAGATTTGCTGCCCTCACATAGTAAAAGGTCTCCAGGATTAGATTTGTTGCCCTCACATAGTAAAAGGTCTCCAGGATTAGATTTGCTGCCCTCACATAGTAAAAGGTCTCCAGGATTAGATTTGCTGCCCTCATATAGCAAAAAGGTCTCTAGGATTAGATTTGCTGCCCTCACAGAGCATGAACAAACTCGGCATCACCACTTTATGCCTCCTTGTAGGTACATTGTGCTGATGCGTCCACTGTCGCATGTCCTTATACCAACCTTTTGCTGTTGTTAATGTAAGGGCGCATGTAAAATGAAGCGATCACACTGTTACCTTAAGGACATGTCTAACCAGTGTTATTGTTAATCTAATGCCTCCAGTGATATGATGCAATTAAACTGTGTTACAAATGTTACTCCTGCTTTTTCCCCAGTATGATAAGTAAGTTGCTCCTTTACGCTGCTGAGTGTCCTGGTGTCCCCACGGTCCCATGCCCTTAAACCAACTCTTTAGCTGCTGTTGATTTACTGTATCTGGTAAACAAGCAATGCCACCATTGAAGTAATCCCATATTTGACGAATGTCATTGTTGATCGTAATGCTTCTGGTAACATGAAGCATTGCTGACGTTTTAAGATTTCTACCATCCTTGCGTGATTGCCGTGAACATAATTAAGATGCTTATTTTCATTTCGTGTATGTTTCATATATTCTTATTGACTAGCAACTGTTTACTTTATATCTTTTTGTGCAGATAGGGATATCCATTTCACCTTGTTGCTATTGTGACCTTTTGGTGAACTGCACAAAACACTTTTTTTTGGAATGAGTGTCTTGTGCAATTCAACTAAAATATCACGTGGGCAACATCTCTTAATTTTGGTGGAACTGCACAAAATGGTGATTGGGGTTTCCAAAATCTCCGTCAAATTCTGCTAGTAATCTCGTGCAACATTTTATTAGCCTTTCCAAGATGAGCCGTCACTGTCACCACAATGGCACTTTATTTTAGTGGAACTTCACAAAAGGATAAGCAAATTATAGTTGCACCTTACATGAGCCGGACAGCCAACCTTAATGTTCCTCAATTTTAGTGCAACTACTAAAGAAGAACCTGCCAGCTCACGAGAGCAAGTACTTCTTGCTAGCTGAATGATGCAATCTTTGCTTCATTTCAGGTGAACTGCAGAAAAGGTGCATGCATTGAATCATGGAACTTTAGGCTGGCCTCATCCGAGTGGAGCTGCAGGTTGAGTTCAAGGAGTGCCATTATTATAGTAATCACGCTCTTCTTATTTGTGTTGTGCAAACATGAATACTCAACTACATATGTTGTGACGGTCAAGAGCATTCGCCAAGTTCTTCGGTTGTATGACACGGCTAGCCAAGATGGATTTAATCCCGATATTCACTTTATCAAATGGCTCTAATGTGTTGGCTCCTAATCTTGCAAGCTGGGAATCAATGAAATGTGTAGGCATCTTTGTTGTACTTATTATTTGAATCTTATTTGTTGGTTCTGAATCTTGCAAGCTGGGAATCAATAAGATGTGTAGGCATCTTTGTTGCACTTATTATTTGGATCTTATTTGTTGGTTCCGAATCTTGCAAGCTGGGAAACACGACATGATGATGCAGAGGACAACAACCATAACAAACAGTTCAAACTTGGTAGTATTATCTGTGTGAAAGTGCGACAAATGTGCTGATCATGTGCGTCCTGAGAATAATAATTCTAATTGTTGTGCATGTTGATCATGTGGCACTGATAGAACTAGCCAATGCATTGCTTGTTTTAAGTATAAATTTCTACTAAAGCTAATTAAATTTAAGTAAAGTGACCAGTAACTATTGTTATTACAGTACCAATACAGACCCGCTCGTGAACCGACGTGTGGCCGCAGTAGGTTTCTTAATGGAGGCGTTTGAATGCGCTGAGGGTGCATCTTCTGCCGGGCGTGCAGCGGGGGAGGGAGGGGTAGTAACTGTTGTCGCCTGTACACACTCAGTTTATTGTTGAATCCAGTTCCCCAAGAGCTGAAAACGACCTGCTGCCGCCGCCTACCCACTCGTCCACTTGAAGAGAATCCAATGGCGATCCGAGGGGTGAGCCGGCTAGATATGGACTTTAGCAAGGAGTTCACCTTTGAGTTCGCTGTTCAGCCCCATGGCTGCACCAAGTTGAATGTGATGTACACCAATGATTCGGACTTGGTGAAGCTCTGCCTCGCCGAGTTCAAGCAGTACCTACAGGACGAGAAAGCACAAGGTCGCAGGACTAGACCTTGTGCCCATCCATTCGTCTCCTGACAGGGACCAGCGGATCGCCGTCACCCAGGTATGTGTGCGGGGCGAGGTTCTTGTCTACCACTGTTGTAGGGCCATCAGAGGTTCTGGAGCATTCGCTCGTTTCATCGGCAGCGCTGGCTGCACCTTCGCTATGGTGGAGAGAAGGAAGAACGCGACGATTCGGCCATCTGGTGCAACAAGCTTGTCGACATCCAGAAGAAATACAAGATCATCGGCAATGGGCAGGAGAAGGACTCTGTGGTTGACCTCGTCGAGACCATCATCGACCCCTAATACGCCAACATGAAAGAAGACAACAATACCAACACTACTAGGAAAAGGCCTACTAGTGGCGCACCAGTTTTGCCTACTAATGGCGCACTACTGGTGCGCCACTAGTACCACGCCACTAGTATTTTTTACTAATGGCGCACCACTGGTGCGCCATTAGTATCTGGTATACTAATGGCGCACCAGGCAGTGCGCCATTAGTATAGGCCACGGTGCGCCATTAGTATGCCTCCCAGGGGGCCATATTTACCCATGTGCTTTGCCATACTAATGGCGCACTGCGGGGTGATGCGCCATTAGTATCCTTTGGCATACTAATGGCGCACATTGGGGTGATGCGCCATTAGTATGTATATTAGGGATTTTTTTTCTTTTCTGATATTTGCACAGATTACAAAATATATTATTGGACATAATATAAACAGCACCACACAGCAACAACAGATTCATCGAATACAATAGAAGATTAGTCTCCGAATACAATTCATCATATTAGTCTCCGAATTCAAAAGACCGAACAAAGATAGAACATTACAAGTCTCGAGACCGCGAGTAGCGAGTTTGTCGAAAGTAATACTAATCCTAACAAGTCCTACTAATCATCATCATACAACTTCTACTCGTTATTAATAACAAGTCATACGATCATCATCCTGATAGTCATCGAACCAACCCTACTTAATTGTTCTTAGCACATGATCATCAGTATTAGGCAGGACCTAAATACCCTATTTAAGGTAAAATAGCATAAAACAATATAGACCCTGACTCTCCATTATGGAGAATGGAGATCATCCTATCTCCAATTCTTGCGCGGCGCTTCCTTTTGCTTCCAAGAACCTCCTTACGACTGTCCATACATTTTTTCCATTCTCTGATTAGCATGTCTCCACTTCTTCTAGAAATCCGGTATGGACAGTTGAGATTCGTAGGATGACCTGGATATAAGTTCAAAACACGAAGGCTGCCATTCTGATACATCAAATGAGGCACACAATCCTCTGGGATTCTCTGTTGAAAAACATAGTAATAACTTCATAGTTAGCAATGATGTACTAGTTTTAGAAGTATGCAAAAGATGCACGGATGTTGTAATAGTAAAAAATCTTATTAGGGTATCTCCATGGTAGTTACCGTAGTTCAACACGTGCACTAGTGGCACGTATTGACCATAATGTTGAGGAGTTTGATTGTAGATATTGTAATTCTCAAGATCAGTACAAAATCCGACCAGATGATTTTTCTCCTGATAAGTTAACTCGGAGCCATCGGTGTGGTGGGTTTTGTCTACCATGTTCCGCACATTTTGTGAACAATCAAAATAAGCTGTCAATGGAAATAAGTTGTCAACTATTTTGAAATAAACAATATAAATTAGTTAATAATTAACTATGTTTGAGAAACTCACATAGCGGTAGAACTGGAGGCGTATCAACAAGGACCCAAATGTCCATATTGTCTTGGTCGATGTCAGGATCACCAAGATCCATGGTGACAAGCATACCCTCATCAAAACCATACATCTTGCAAAACGCTTCCCAATTTTTGCAACCAAAATGGGTTACACTCTCAGCATTATACAGATTTACATCAAAATCCACATCATGATGTGTCCTTAGGTGAATTTTCTTTGTTTCAAAATTTTCATGATCTTCAAAATCCATCCTCTCCAAGACATAGCGTCTTGCATGGCATGGGATAAACTATACTCGAATTGTAAAAGATGAAATTACACGTTGAAATAGTTGAAGTCATGCTTTATTATGAAAAAAACACTTGTCGTCGTTGCGTACCATTTCAACTTCGGAGGTCTCCTCGAGCTTAATACTGAAGCGCCGATCATCGTCCAGGTGAGGCCTGTCGCACAGATCTCGACCGTCGTGGCACCAGTCGCACTCCCCCGGGAGACTTTCGTCGTCCGATGACGACATTTCCTATGTTCATAATTCAAAACTACATCATCTCTGTTGGGTCCAATAAGATAATCCACAGTGTGGTGAAAACACGCCCTTCGAACTGGTTTGAGCAATTGGTGAATGGAGATGGTCTAAGATTTTCAGTAGTAAGAAGTGAAGTGGTAATTTTGAGAGCAAATGGTTAGGATGAGTGGTTCCTCTTTCCTGTTTAGCTTTACAATAGAATATTGTTAGTCATGCACACTTGTGCATTTTCAGCCAGGCCCAGTGGAGTTGGCCTAAAAACATTTCTTTCTTTAAGCCTGCTACATCCATCTCAAGTATTTATGGTCAAGGGTTAGCAGGGCCATCCAAATAGAATATGTTTTTTTTGCAATTTTAGTTGCATTCATTTGTGACGGTGGAGTGGGCCGGGGAGGGTGCGGGGGGTCGTCGGCGGCGGTGGAGCGGGCCGGGGAGGGTGTGGTGGGTCGTCGTCGGTGGTGGAGCAGGGGAGGGTGCGGTGGGTCGTCGGCGGCGGTGGAGCGGGGGAGGGTGCGGGGGGTCGGCGGCGGCGGCCGGTGGAGCGGGGTAGAGGGTGCGGGGGGTGCTCGGCGGCGAGGGGGACCGGATCTGGCGAGGTGGGATAGCGATCGAGATGGAGGGGGATCGAGATCAAGTGTCCATGAAATATACACTAATGGCGCACCGGGGAACAGTGCGCCATTACTAGTTTAAACTAGTAATGGCACACTATAGACTGGTGCGCCATTAGTAGTTTTGCAAAAATAAAAATAAATAAATAAAATATAGTAGTGGCGCACTATGAGGCCGGTGCGCCATTAGTATGTTTGGGAAAAAAATTGTTACTAGTGGCGCACCGTGTGTCTGGTGCGCCATTAGTGTCTTTCACACTAATGGCGCACCAGCACATGGTGCGCCACCGCTATATAGTAGTGGCGCACCACATGTCTGGTGCGCCATTAGTGGCCATTCCATCTATAGCCCTTTTCCTAGTAGTGCAAGGACCTGAACATATGGGAGGTACCTCTGAATCTAGCCTACATAACCTACGCGGCCAAGGACGCATACGCATGGTACGACATGTACATGCGGATCTTGGACATGAGGCTGTGTCTGCTTCCCGTAACCGACGGGTACACGGACAGCCGCGGCGTCATGATCAAGCGTGCCAGATGTTGTACTTTATCTGTTTAAGCACCTTTATCATCTGAGTGTTTCATGCATTAGCCTATGTGTCTTAATTATCTGTTTTGTCCAAAATATGTCTATTAAGAACCCATTAACCTGTTTGCTTTGTTTAGTGGCTATTTGCTTATGTATGTAACTAGTTCACTCGTCCATTTCAAAAAACACTAGTTCACTCGGCTGCCGTGGTTTGAATCTCCTTCCTCCCAACATATTCCCCTTCTCAGGTGGACCCAGCAGGTCTCGTACATAGACATATGGGACCAACCACCTATCCATTTGTATTTCCGTATTTTGTTCAATCTTTCGTCCTCTTCCTATACAGCGGCTGGCCATCATAGCCTATGGCGTTGGCCAGGCCATCCCTCTACTCCCACACATTGTCTGGCGGCGGCAGCTCCACCGGCCCACCCTGCACCCGAACAAGTCAACCCTCGTACTCCCCTCCGCCCGCGTCTTCCCTCGCTCCAGTTCGTTCAGTCCGAGGTCTTGACGTCATCCTCCGCCTTGGTGCTCTCGCCGCGGCGCCGCCCTCTGTCGTTCCCAACATGGTCAGCAAAACAAGAGGAATCGGGAGACAACTTTTTTTTGAGAAGAGAATCGGGAGACAACTGTTTGTCGAGAGGCTGACAGTCCCAGGCCCACCAGGTCTATGGCCTAGGTTTTGTTGTTTAACATGGGCAGCCCACGACATGTTTCAACGTTTTTTGGATCCAACAGGTATCAAGCGGCCTCTGGGCCTCCCAACCTAGCTTGTCTATAACATCACCAGCCCAAGTTATGTTTGTTTTTTCAAGACGACGCACAGCTCAGTTCTATTTTTCTATAAGAATGCAAAACTGAACCTATGTTTTCTATAAGAATGCAAAATTGAACCTATATTTAAATCTTATTTTATTACATATATATAATAGGAACAACATAAGGTTCCGTTAAACCTGTCGTTCGTCCAACCATTTTATAGACCTTCCCACTTCCTTTATTTTTCGTTTTCATTAATCCTATATCTGAATTTTCTCCCACTTTCTTTTTCGATGTAAACTGAGTTTTCACCCAGTACTTTTCCCTAGAACCAACTCAACTGTCCCACGTCTAGCCTAAATAATAATAATACCCCACGTCCTATTAACTCATCAAATTAAAATGATATTTTATTTCGTAAATTGAAAGTTCTTATAAAATAATAATAATAATTGTTTATATATAACTTGGCAAGTTAACTCCTAGTGATTGCATATATAAGCTTGCAAAGATTTTACTGACCAATGCAGTAATAGACGTGCGATCATGTGTTTATGTTTTTATAACATTTCTCCGTCCAGCCCAACATGATATTTTCACCCAGCCCAGCAAGTCCGCGGATTTCGAGAAAAATGCAAATGGGCTTTAAATTCTACCATATATATAAACGGTCTGCATAGATGCTACATCATTGTTTCACCCAACCCACCAAATGGACTGGCTGACATGTGGGCCAGTAGGTCGAAGCCTAAGCAAGGCGTTGGATTTACATCCAACGACCGGCATTCTTCTTCAATCTCTCGTCTTCTTCCCCCAGCGCTGCCAGGACCGCCTGCTCCAACCTCCGGCGTCCAGCGGCATTGTTTTGCGCGCCTCGCAGCGAAACGCTACCCCGCTGACGGCCAGGCCATCCCTCCACTCCGCACCTCATGTTATTCTCTGCCGAGTGTAGGCGCACCCCGCACCCGAACCAGTCAAGTTTCCCACTCCTCTCCGTCTGCGACTCTACTGTCGCGTCTTCCCCATCTCCGGGTCATTCCAGTCTGGGGCCTCACCGTCGTCCACCGCCTCGCTGCGCTCGGCGTGCCGTGGTCAACAAACGAGAGTCATCGGAAGAGGACTATACATGGAGAGCCTGACGGCTGGGACCCACAAGGTCCATGGTCACACGCAAGGAAAGTTCCTCCTTATTAAGATTTTTCCTCCCCCTGACAGCTGGGACCCACCAGCTGTATCTTTGCACGAAAGGAAGTGCTTCCTTGTTATGCAAAAAACCATTCCTCCCGATGATAGCTGGGACCCGGCAGATTTGGTGGCTGACTTGTGGGCCTACTAAGAAGGCGTGTACGCAGGGCTTTGTCAACTTAATCAACAAATGATTCTAGTAGCTGGACCATTGGATGTTAATCCAACAGCTGTGCGCCTTCTTCAACCTCTGTTCTTGCTCCTGTCTTCCGTGGGCGGCAGTGCTGTCGCGCACCCGAACCAGTCAAGTTTCCCACTCCTCTCCATCTGCAACTCCACTGCCGCGTCTTCCCCATCGCCGGGTCGTTCCAGTCTAGGGCCTCGCCGTCGCCCACCGGCCTTGGTGCGCTCGGCACGGTGTGGTCAACATGGTCAACAAACGAGAGTCACCGGAAGATGACTGTACGTGAGAGGCTGACAGTGGGGACGCACCACGCCCATGGACGCATGCATGCAACTGCGTCCTTTTTACCTGGAAAATAATGTTTTCTCCCCCTGACTACTGGGACCCACCAGCTACATCTTTGCATGCAAGGAAGTGCGTCCTTATTACGGGCAAAAAAAATCCCCCCTAATAGCTGGGACCCAGCAGCTATATCTTCGCACGTAAGGAAGTGCGTCCTTATCCTCCCTGACAGCTGGGACCCACCCGGTCAAAGCGTACGTACCATTGTGTGTCTTGTCAGAACATGTACGTACATACTGGTCGATCGGCCTCTCTGCAAGTATGAACCGTGCCCGAGTAAGTAGTGGCACATGTCATAGTAGAGCCCCCCACGTAGCAGTTCAGGATGTCCCGTCTAAACCATGTACACGTACATACATCCACACGCCAAAAAATACGGCCACGTACGCACATACAGGCGGGGTCTCGAACGCCTACTCGCGCATACGTACGGCCAGGTCTCGTGTACATGGCTGGGTCGGAATGGAGAAACTGCATCTTCATCGTGTTCATGGGGAGGCAACGGAATGCGTCGTGTTCATCGGGAGGCAACGAAACGCGTGCTGTTCATCGGGAGCCAACCGACTTGCACGGAACAGCCAATGGAAACGAGGCCCGGCGTACCGCAGAACGGAGGAAACGGCCTTGTGTTCGACCGACCATGATCCAAAGGGGATCCTGTTCATCGGGAGGGGTCTGGCGTACCGCAAAATGGAGGAAACGGACTTCTCTTGGACCTCCTACAGTCGAAATGGGGTCCTGTTGATCGGGAGGGGTGTGGCGTACCACAAAACGGAGGAAACGGACTTGTGTTGGAGCGCTACGGTTGAAATGGCGTACCGCAAAAGGGACTCCATGGGATACTGTTCATCTCCACTGTCGACCTCCTCCAGCCTCCACGGGCTACTGTTCATCTATCGTCGACCTCCTCCAGCCTCCACCTGAGACTGTTCATCCACGGGCTCCTATTCATCCAGCCTCCACCGCGCGCTCCTCCACCGGCTACTGTTCAACCAGCCCTCTCCACGGGGTCCTGTTCAACCACCCCTCCACAGGCTACTGTTCATCCAGCCCTCCACCGACTACTGTTCAACCAGCCCTCCATGGGGTCATGTTCATCCAGCCCTCCACGGGGTCCTGTTCATCCAGCCCTCCACCGGCTCGATCGATCGGGGTACTGTTCATCTAGCGGCAATGGCCTCTACTACCATGGGGTCCTGTTCATCCAACCCCCACCGGGAACTGTTCATCCAAACCCCCCAACAATGCTCACTGATCATCAAGAGGCATCAGGTTCGATCGGCTTGAGTTAGCAGCAGAAGCAAAGGAATCGCTCGATCAGGTTCAGTTAACAGCCATCGATCGATCACTCGGGTTCAGTAACACGTAGCCTGCAGTGCAATCGCTCGGGTTCAGTAGGCGAACGCCTCGCTCGGGTTCAGTTAGAGCCCAACGCCTCACACCCATGCGCATACGTGTACGAGAGAAACGTGCATCGCTCGGCCCCCGACCACCCACCATAACTGGGAACTCCCCAATATTTTCCTCGCCCTCACTTCTACCACGGTTTTTTCCGTCATGGACGGCCCGAAGAATGTTATGCAGCTGCGTCTACGGCCCGCCCAAGACAAAAAGCCCATTTTCTGTCATGATTTTTTTTGTCATAGAAGTAGGAGCCCACCACATCTATGATGATACCGGGTTTTGTCACAATTATCGTCATAGAAGTGTCATAAGCATGACAGAAAAAATCCGTTCGGCCCAAAATGTCACGGATGTGTCTTTTTTTTGTAGTGAGTGAGGAAGTTCAACGAAGACTCTGCTGTTGCCGCTGCTGAGGCCTCTGCTGGCAAGCCCAAGAAGGCTATGCCTAAGAAGCCAGCTCGCAAACCACCAAGTTCCTCAGCAATGCCCTCACGGTCAAGCTCATCTATGCCCTCATGACAAATTCCTAAAGCTGCTCCAGTTCCTCCAGCTACAAAATCTTCAGCTGCTCCTGCAAAGTCCTCAGCACATGTGCATCTCGCCTCTTGCCAAAGGACCACATGCATCTCAATTGCCTCAGGAGCCTCTGCAAGTTCTTCAGCTCGTCCTCAGTTAGGCCCCACTTTGCCGAAGACCAAGGCTACTGCTGGACGAGGCACTAGACCAAGTCCTCACAAGAAGCAGGTTGCCTTCCAAGTACCGTCAAGCGAAGACGAAGCTGATGATGATGAACTTGCTGAAATCATCAGAGACAGATAGCAAAGGGCCTCTAGAGCCAAAGGCACAAATATACCTCTTCTTTTGGATCCCAAGCTGATCCTAGACTTCATTGATCTCTCGCACAAGGACCCCAACACTCCTATGCCTGACTTCAAGCTCACACCTGGACAAAGTCACATGTTGACCGCCTTCCTAGGCGAAGAAAAGTGGAAGTTTGAGAAGGCCATGCAGCTGAAGAAAGCTCAGTACAAGAAGGAGCATTTTCTAAAGAAGAATGTTGTCAAAATGAAAACTGATGAACTTGTGGATGTACAAGCTGAGATCAAAAACCTCGGTGATGAATTTGATGCCTACCGTGCAGATTGGCTAGGAGCCAAGGTTAGATTTGTCAAGATAGTAGAAAGATTCACCTCAAATGTTGCAGCCCCAACGCAACATGAATCTCCTCAGGCTGAAGCATCTGCCCAGCCAACTGAAGAACATGCCAGCACCGCTGATGAAGATCAGATTGCTGAAGAAACTGAAAGTAACAGGGCTGATGATGGTATTCCAGCCGCTGATGAAATTGCCAGAGCAACCACTGGTCTTGCGCCTGAAGATCAAGACAGGCCAACTGAAGCATCTGCTGCTGAGCCTGGAGACTCTGAACAAGCCAGGGCAACTGCATCAGTTGCGCCTGAGGAAACTGCACCAGATTCCCCTTCTCTTGCACCAACGCCAAGTCCTATCCTTCCTTCTGCAACAGAAGCAAAGAAAACCAAGGTTGCGGAACGAGCAGCAGTGAAGAAAAGGAAAGCACCTGCCACCTCAGAGTCTTCAGCACCAAAGAAAGTGAAGACTTTGACAAGCTCTTTTGAAAATCCAATTGATGTTCCTTTTTCAAGCATGCCATCAAAGGAAATTGTTCCCTTTGGTGAGGAATATGAAATTCCAAGTGGATCAGATGAAGAAGATCCTTCTACTGCTTCGTTAGAGAAGTTGGATGAGGAAATTGAAGTGGAGAACATCACGTCCACTCCATTGGTATCATCGCCCATGGCTCAATTCACAGCTGAAGAGGCAGGCGTCGAGGAAATTGATGAAGAAGATGAAGACATGGATATTGGGTGCTCCACACCTATTCTGAATGATGACTACTGGGAAATTCATCACCCCAATTCACCACTATTCACTCCTCTGCAACAAATTCCTCAGTCCCCAGTTCAGACTGAAGAAATTCATATAGGGTCTGATGAACCTCAAGCTTCACTGCTCACCATTCCTGAAGAAGTTCCAGCCACTAGTGCTGATATAAATGTTGTTGATGAAATGGAGACCCAGGCTGCTACTGATGAAGTTGAGACTGAAATTCCTCAGCCTGTGGCTCCTGAGACTGTGACTCCAGAGGCAGTGAAGACTTTGACTGACACACCTCAGCCCAAGCCGAAGAATCCCTTATCAAAGAAACATACGTTCAAAGCTGATGACTTCTTCCATGAGCATGTATTATTCACTAATTACAACCCTTATGACTCTGCTCGTCTTCGAAGGAAGCGCTTCTGGACATCAAGTCAGATGAATTTCTATTCCTCATTGCTATTCGATAAGGACAAGATCTTTGACCATGAGCATATTCCTGATGTTGATATGGAATCACTGCCCTGCTTCACCCCAGTCCTTGGTGTTCTTCATGACGATGGGTTGCTAAATTTCTGCACTGACATCTGCGACTGGAATGAAGAGTTAATTCTTCAGTTCTATGCTACGTTGCACATCACCGGCAACGCTGAAGATGTGAATTCATGGGTGTTGGACTGGATGACTGAGAACACTCACTACAAAGCACCGGCCTCTGAATTGCTTCATGCCCTACCAGTCAGTCCTCCCCTTGAAGGCGCACAACTCATCTACCATGAACCTGAGCTATCTGATCATTACATGCAAGTGCTGATGAAGCCTCTGAAGCCTGCCCAAGCTTCAAGAACCAAATTCCTCGTGAAGGAATTGCTCTATGTGCCAAGGACAATATACAGGATATTGACCAAAAGCCTTAGTCCAATCAAGGGCCACAACTCCGATGAAGAAGAGGTTGTTGGCATCATGAAGAATCTGCTTTTCAATATCATCCATGGATTTCTAGTCAACTACCATGATTTCTTCATGAGGACCATGGCCAATGTCTCTCTTTCACCGTTTGAATTGAAGCCTTACGCCCCCTGGATCATGAGATTCATCAGATCAAGGTCTTCAATCAACTACAAGGCTGATACTCTTAACCATGGCAGCTACTTGCCCCCAATTGAAGTCCTCAAGCGGACTATTTCCTCAGCTGATGAGAAGGCAAGGCCGCTGTTATTGATGAAGGCACACATCCATTGGATGGACAGTTTCACAAAGCAGCATCCTACTCCACCAATGATGACTCTGGCACTCATGACTCTACCGCAAATGCTTCAAAGCCAAATCCACAAGCCACTGCTCCAAGGGTGATGACTGATCGTTAGCTTCTCCTCAGTCTTCATCAGAAGGTCGATCTCAATCACAAATGGGTCAAGAGACAGTTTGGTTCAATTCTTCAGAACATGACGAACACGCAGAACACAGTGAAGAAGAACCATTACTACCTCCATGAAGTTTTTGGTCGCACCTGGGCTGTATTGTCTCACCTCTGCGGTGAAGAAGATCTCAAGCAGATGGGCTTCAAGCAGGACTTTGACTGGTCTCAGCCACCTTCAAAGAAATTCAAGAAGGTCAAAGTTCCTCACTTGGTGGCCAGCTCTTATTCTTCATTGCGTGAGACTGATGAAAATGAAGACTTGGACGACACTGCGGCAGGCCCTACCTCAACAAATGACCGCAACAATGCTGGCGCTCCTCCATCGACTTCGTGATGATATTCTTCAGGGGCGTTAGTCCCCATTTTTCGTCCCTTTTGGTCATTCGATGACAAAGGGGGAGAAATTTGAGTTAGTCTTCAATCGGGTCTATATATAGGGCATTTTTTTGCTAAGTTACAACTCTCGTTCTTTTGAAGACTTTGTTGGATCGAGTTGTAATCTCAACTCCGATGGTGGTCTGATACTTTTGCTATGTTCTTCTGCATGCTATTTCCTCATATATGCTAATGCATGTATGCTGAATTACATCAGTCACCATATTTCATCATGCATTTTCAAATTCTTCATATCATATGTTAAATTCGTGTATGAAATACAATATATTGGGGGAGATCTCCATGATTCTACTCTTCAATGTGCATTGCTTCTCAAAAGCAAATTCCCTCACATATGCACATCTTCAGGGGGAGTTCTTCTATATCTTGCAATCAAATTCCTCAATATCAGTATTTACACTTCATATGTTTATCCCCGTTGAAAATTTAACCTATATTGTAATCAATCGCCAAAAAGGGGGGACATTGTAAGTGCATCTAGTGCCCCTTAGTGATTTTGGTGTATTGAAGACTTATAGGTTAAGGGACTAATGTGTTTGTGAGTGTATAGAGGTCTATAAGTCTATGAGGAGTTTGATATGTACAGAGAAAGTCGACCCCTAAAAATGAATGTCTTCAACTGAAGACTTTGGCTTTCTGAAGACTTTGAAAGTGAAGAAATTGGTGTGACCGTAAAGACTCTATATTCATGCGAGGAATATGAAGCATGAAGACTTTTTTTTCGTAGTTTCGTTTTTCTATTTAATGATTCATAGGAAACACAGTACTGTTAAAGGGGGTCGAGGAAAAACTAAGGAAAAGTTTCCAAGTGATGCTCATCTCAAAATTCTACACCTACCAATCCTTTCGAGTGAAGCCATTGGAAATCTCATGCAGTTCGGTCAATTTCTTCAGTGACAGAGACGAAGATCTTCTGGTCATTGAGGAATTTGTTCTGACTGAGGAGTTATGAATTCGCTAGTGCGGATTGCCTACAAGTGAGGAACATGATAGCCCTGAGGAATTTGATAGTCAAATTTCCGACCGTTGCTTTGCTATGCGCCAGCTGTCCCAAAATATCTATCCACCTAACAGTCATATCATTGGAGGGCATTTATGTCTTATCATGTCGGGCTGCTCCCTAGGCTATAAGCCGCCCCCTACAACCACTAGCTAGTTGGCTGCTCCGAGAGGAACTGACACTTGTCATTTAGAGCATCCCGTCCTCCGAGGACTTTCAGCGAAAATCATCAAGTGAGGAAAACCCCAAACCCAAACACCTACAAACCCAAAGTGATTGAGCATCATTGAAGAGATTGTTCCTGTGTGGATCCGATGCTTGTTACCTTTGAAGACTGTGCATCTTCCAGACTGTTAGGCGTCATGGTCTAGAGCATCCAAGAGGAAATTGTGGATCGCCGAGTGACCGAGTTTGTGAAGGTTTGGAAGTCACCTGAAGAATTACCACGAGTGATTGGGCGAGGTTTGTGTGACCTTAGCTCAAGGAGAATACGGTGAGAACTGTGTGTCCGGGACTGTGTGTCCTCAGGTTTAAATACCTAGCCGCTCCAACCAGATGTACGACTGTCACAGCAGTTGGAACTGGTCTACCAAATCACTGTCTTCACTGAGCTACTGGTTCTATTTCCTCAACCCTTTCATTTCCTCATTAATGTGTTGTGTACTTGATCGTTACTGTTTGAAGACTTTGACTGAAGACTTTCTCAATTTCCTCAGTTCAATTTCTTTAGTCAGTTTGTCTTCAGCCTGCTTGTCCTGTGTTTACGCTTTCTGTACTCTGTGCTTGTTTTAATTTCATCATGATGACTGTGCTTCTGTTCTGTTATGCTTGCATCTGAGTACTTATTCCGCTCCTAGTTGTTTGTAACTTAGGAATTTCCTCACCCTGAAATTCCTCAGTGACGAATTTGGAAAAATCGCCTATTCACCCCCCTCTAGTCGATATAACGCACTTTCAAGGACACAATGTACAACCCCAGAATCTATTTGTGGAAGCAGTGCACCATGCATGTTACCAGATGGTAGCAGTTCAGAGGCAACACCACTGGAGAGCAGTTTGAGCACAAATATTATAGTTCTTGCGGCTCTACTAGAGGCGGAAAGAGATGGTGTGGCTACCATGAATGAGGTAATCTTGATCTTGAGGCTGGAAATTATGCAATTAGCTGAACGCATTATGCAAGCAACTCAAGAATTGGAGGAAGTAAGAATGTTGCATTTGAAGATGAAGGAGGTCTTGCTGCTTCTGCTATCTGAAGCCCAGGGTAATCCCAGTTCTTCTTTAGATACCAGTTGAAATTGTCATTAGATTATTATACTTGCATGTTGTGTCATGTCTCTGAATGGATTATGTTGTAAGACCCCCTATGTTTTCCATGTGTTGTAATTATCCAAATTTTTTAAGCGAGGTAATCCTCAGTACTTGTATGATTGACATAAGGTGAACTATTTTTCGTGTGAGCTTATTGTATTGGATGAAATAACTGTTTGACTCAAAGTGTATCCAACCTACTGTATTCAAAGATCACGACATTTGTAAATCATAATCATATATAAAGGTGGAATAAATCTTTTTTCTGGTTTTGAAGAAATAAATAACAAAACATAGAATTATCTATGGACATTCGTAAATGAATGCAAATTGGATTTGAATTTAGTTGCCAGGGGCCAGGGTAAACGTGGATGCTAATTCTCCCAAGTTTTGAATGAAGCGGCTAAACACCCACTATCATTTGTGGGCTGCCCGAAGCAAGTGTTTGCGAGATGAAAATTACTGTCTACCCGTGACACTTGACATCCTAATCGACTGGATTTACACTACTGTCGATAGGGGTAGACTAGTAACTTCAATCAGACGTGACATGATCGCCTCTGAGTCCATTCAGACATGGTGGGCACGTGGGCGGCAAAACACATTTGATTCAAGCTCATCCGAAAGACATGTGTCTCTACCTCCATTTCCCCATTCATACACGGTGGGCGGCAAAACAAACTCTCCTCGTCCGAAATCGATGTTGGCTAATATTTTAAATAGGGGAAGGTGTGTAACTTCCCTCAGACGTGACACAACCGCCATACCTGTCAGCCCCGTTCATACACCGTGAGCGCCAACCGTGGGCGGCAAAACACCCTCTCCTCGCCCTAAATCGCTACCGGCAAATATTGGGGAGATGCGAGATTACTGTCCTATCCCCAACTGACGTGATGTCCAAAATTTTAAACGGGGGATAAGTTCGTAACTTTCCCACATTTCAGACAAGCGTGTCCCATAGTTTGAGATCCCCCCTCCATTTCCACGTTCATACACCGTTGGCGCCACAACAACCTCCCCACTGCGGCCAGCCTCCTCCGTCCGCGACCCCATCCTCCATCTTGCCGGAGCCGCTACCCCTACCCCGTTGTCCACTGCAAGAGATGGACGTCTCTCATCCACGGTGCCGGACTAGGATCCTTTCATCGCGTCCTCTCGCTTCATTGGGACCGTCGTCCACCTTGCCGTTGCCGCTCCTACGACCGCCTCGTCCACGGCAACATGACTTATCCCTTGACCCGGCCATCTGCCGTCTAAAGTCTTCTTCTGCGCCGCCGACAGCCATCGCACCCGCAGCATCCTCAATGTATCAGTAGGGGCCTACACGGCGTCGCAAGAGAGGTGGTACTCTTTCATATCTGCTTAAGTTATTGATCTCACCCGAAAAATAAATCGTAAATTGCTTACTATACTTTTCTTGTCCGTACCAAATCGTAGTGGCTAGTTGAAAGGAAACATTGGTTGCGAAGTAGCTTTGTCCTATTTGCACCTTCAGATCCGCCATGGCATGGTCACTATACTCGTAAAGCTTATGGTTTCCCCCCTTTATATTCACTACCATCATCGTAGGTGCTTGTGTCGTGCTAGCACTGCTCCTCAAGACCTCAACCCATCAGCAAAACAACATGCCACTCATAATTCCAAAGCTTAGTTGTTGAAATACGAATTTTATATGATGCTCATATTACTAAAACAGAGAACGTTTAATTGGTCACCTAATGTTCCTATATTCGTTTTGAAAAGCATGTGCGCCACCCACTGGTCCAGCTAGTTCCACTTTCCTGATTTTACTCTTGATGCTTAGGGTTTTCCCCTTTTATCTACTCTACTATGATCTGTGTAGGTGCTTTTTGTCATACTAGCAGTACTCCACCCTTCAAGCTAAACAACACAACACTCATAATTCCAAAGCTTACTTGTTCAAATATGATTGTGATATGATACTGATATTAGTTAACAGACACATTTAATTGGTTAGCTAAAGGTCCCACTTGAGTTTCCAAATGCATGTCGCGACATATAGAGAGACAACAGAATTGCATTTCTTTGTCACTTGTTGACTGTACTTTCTTGTCCATACCAAATCGTAGTTGATATTTTAAAGCAAAAATCGGTTGCTAACTACCCTTTGCATGGTTTGCAGCTTCAGATCTGCCATCCCACTGCCACAGTCAACACTATACTCATCATGCTTACGTTTTCCCCATTTTATGATGACCACGATTAGCCTACTTGGTTCGTGTCGTAATAGCACTGCTCCACCCATCGAGCTAAACAAACTTAGTTGCACAAATTCAAATCTGATATTATGCTGATATTAGTAAAACTGAGACATGTTTAATTGGTCAGCTAAATGTTCCTACTTTAGTTTCGAAATGCATGTGAGCCACATATGGAGAGACCAGAAGGAATAGTATTTCTCTGTGTGCTCTGGTTCATCATGGGTGGGCAACAAACATTGTATAGAAAGACTTGTAATATCTTCAATCTGCTTGCTCTTCTGCTCTTCTTTAACATGATCATGTTCTCTTCTTTAATAAGTATGTTCCTTGTTGGGAAGAGTAGCAGAGACATTTGCGGTCGACTGGTCAGGTCGAGTTGTCCTCCCTTAGTATATTTTGAATCTGTCAGGTCAGGTTGACTTGTTCTTCTTTACTATACGTTGAAGCTGTCATCTGTGAAGTATCATCACTTCTGGAGCTCTCATATTTTGAGTAGTAGGCCACATTATATTAATGCACACACCAAATTACAGCATGCATGGCATCTCTCAGAAGAATTGCAGAGATAGCACAAAGTGGTTTACAGGGAGGCAGTATTGGATTAGAATCACTTCTGCATTACAAAGATAATCTCACTTGTTTTTATGTTTTCATGCATGTCAGGTATTGAACATGGTCAAAATGAATATGAGAATGGGCGCACGAGAGTAATATTGCGGAACAATCCACTGGCTAACAAACTGGGCATGGTGGAGGATGGCCTATCTTATTCACCCATCAAGGTGCTTTCTCTAACTTGGCAAGGTTGTATTGGTCGCACATATTTTGCACATGACCTCTTGCATTAGTTCTACTTTGTTACACCACCATCTGCTTAGTTTAAGCATCATATATGAGTACATGCCATACCTATCCATTTTCTGTACCTATTCCATGTGTCGTCATACTATGTTTTTCCAGTCAAATGTTGTTCTTTCGTAATAGATGTCCAAAAGGAAGAGGGTGAGTGCAGATCCTCAAGGAGTACAAACTAGTTATTTGGAAAATGGAGTGATACCTGTTAAATCAGATAGATCAGCAGCCATAGAAAACACAGGCCCAACTGTACCACACTTTAGCCCTACTCCACTGGCCAAACCCCAATTAGAACTGCTGAGAGCCCAGTGTTAGGTACTGCCTATGATATCAATTCAAAATTTGAACTCCTAAATTACTGCATGTGCCTTACCTTCTCTTGTATGAAAACTAGTTTTAGATGAATCTCCTTGCTCAAAGGATCATAGGATCTCACAACAATACTGGGCACTGCAATGCTCTTGTCAGTACGTCTTGCCCTTTGTCAGCATACTTACACTCATTGCTGTTTGGTTATGTAGCATCACTGTAAATGTTCACTTCTTTATCCTCCCTTTGCTCAAAATTATAAGATCTATATTTACTATTGGATAAATGTAGAATTAACACAATGGTTATGAAGTTTTGGATTGCTCATGTAAGTACCTGTTGTCATGTACTCCCTCTGTATCGAATTAATTGTTGATCAGTTGGATGTATTTAGAACTTAATAGTGCTAGATACATCCATTTGAGCGACAAGTAATAACGGACAGTGGTGGTATTATTGTACTTGCATCGTGAGATAGTTGATTGTTGTAACATCCCCAGCATCACACTACAGTAATCCCTTATGATCAATGCCAAGTCATCTTGATTTACGAAGTTTGATCATGTTGGGATAATATCTCAACTCAAATCCCTTCTCTGAATTCTATTCAAATTCAAAGTGAAATTTGTAGTTGCACAAACGTTGCTGCAAAAATGTTCACCATCTGCCAAAAATTCCATATCATTTATTTGTTAAGGAAAACAACATCACTCCTTTGCAAAAATGGGCAGTAGCTTTTAGAAAAAATGCTATCCCATCAATTCTTATTGCCAATTCATTTATGAAAAATACAAATGGATTCTTCTAGTCTCCAAACTTTTTGTGTCAGTGCATTTTGTTGCATTGAATTTATGTGGATAAGTCACATATTTTACCAAAGTCAATTGGTGTTAAAAAGAAAAACAAATCAAAAAAAGGAAAAAAAGGCAAGGCACTACTAGGCACTTGTAGCCCAAATGAATATTGTGAGGCCCAGACCACCAGGCGCCCCTGTCTCCTCCTACCTCTGTTCACAGAGGCGCGCTGGACACACATGCGATGTCCATGCCGCAGGGGAGCCACGCGTCGGCCATCCACCGGTGCCCCGAGGGGATAAGAGCCTCGTCGACCCCCCTAGCGAACCCTAGTACCCACTCACTCCCTCTCCCTCGCTCGTTCTCTCCCTCTGTATTCCGTCTGACGCCGCCATCGTTGCGCCGCTCGATCCCGTGGCCACCGTCGTCCCTGCGCCTCACCAATGTGTACAGCAGCTCCAGCGTGGTCCTCTTCATCATCATCGTCCCTGGGTCATGGCTGAGGAGCCGCCCCAACGCCGCCCGCAACTTATTCCTCCGCGTCGGTCACCAGACATCGCCGCTTCGATTCCCCGTCATCACTGCACCCCCGGCCTCCTCGAGCTGCTCTTCCGATTCACAGTGAGCCCCCCTCCATTTCCCCTCTCTTCTCGCTGCCGTTCGCGTCCTCTAGCTCGTCTGACAGTCGTGTCCGAGAGACCCTCACCGCCAGCCATGGCGCTGCCGTGACCTCGGCAGCCTATTGTCATGTCCGTGCATGCTGTTTGCTCAGCGGGTTCCCAAGAGGTCAA
The DNA here is from genome assembly GCF_002575655.3 of Aegilops tauschii subsp. strangulata. Lineage (NCBI taxonomy): Eukaryota > Viridiplantae > Streptophyta > Magnoliopsida > Poales > Poaceae > Aegilops > Aegilops tauschii. The sequence goes on along the minus strand of NC_053037.3, from coordinate 314,892,426 downwards.
CACCGTCCTTAGCCGGCCCTTTTCAGACACCGTATCGTCGTCGTCGTTTTGCCTGTGCCTTGCCTCCCTCCCGCAAGCGTGCTGCCTGCTGCTGTTGCCTGGTCCCACTTCGGCTGTCCGCGCCCGCCGCGTTCCCCTGCTCCGCTCGCCACCCCCCCCGTCGTGCATCGCCGCGCCCACGCTGTCCTGGCCTTCCCAGCCCGTTGTCTGCGCTAGGCCGCGCCCTGCACAGCGTGCACACCCGCGCCCCACGCTCGCAGGTGGTCGCGCCCTGCTCGCCCCTGCTGCGCTTGTTGCTGCGCGCTGCTCTGCTGCTATCGGCTGCCGCTGCATCGCTAGCTACTGCTGCTGACTTGCTAAACTGCTGCTTGTCGCGTACTGGTGCTGCAGCTACTAGCTGCTACTCCAGCCGCTGCTCACCGCATCCTAGCCACGCCATGGACATGGCCATGTGCGTGGAGTGCTTGTGCGAGATGCACAGCCACACAGTGGCCGGGCCAACCCAAATTAGTTAGGGCCTAATTGCAGGATTGCTAGGACTAATTAGTGTGAGGTTAGCTAGTAGTCTATGACATGTGGGTCCCATATTGTAATTAAACTAAATAACAAAAAATCATTTAAGCTTGCAGTCTATGGCACCCGGGCCCCACCTACAAGTTTGACCAGTCAACAGTCAAACAGATGACTGTTGACTGCACTGTTGAGCAGGTCAACTGGGCCCCGGGACCCACCAGTCAGTCTCTGTGCTGGTCTGCTGGGTACATTTTTTTGGGTACGTTTAGCTTCTGCTATTTTATTTTCGGATAATTACTAATTCCAGAATTTTAGAAAAATGTTAAACTTTAGAAAATCATAGAAATTAAACCGTAACCCGGATGAAAAAGTTTTCTACATGAAAGTTGCTCAAAACGACGAGACGAATCTGAATATGCAGCCCGTTCGTCCGCCACACATCCCTAGAATAGCGAACACGCAAATTTCCCCCTCCGGTTCATCTGTCCGAAAACGCGAAACACCGGGGATACTTTCCCGGATGTTCCCCCCTTCACCGGTATCGCCTACTACTGCGTTAGGTCACCCCTAGCACTGCGTGTTGCCATGTTATGCTTTGTGTTGCTTTGATTGCTCTATTATTTATTGTGTTCCCCCTCCGTTACTTCTTTCCGGTAGACCCCGAGACTGCCGGCGACCCCCAGTTCGACTACCGTGTTGACGACACGTCCTTCTTGCCAGAGCAACTAGGCAAGCCCCCCTTTAATCATCCCGATATCGCCCATTCCATTCTCTCATGCTTGCATTAGATTTTGCTACTGTTATTGTTTGCTCCAATTCTGATGCATAGCCTGCTTTTGTATCTGCTATTGTATCTTACCTGCTTATCCTAAACTGCTTAGTATAGGTTGGTAGTGATCCATTAGTGACCCCCACCTTGTCCTTGTTGCCCCTGCTTCATCATCGAAGACCCGATCAACGGGATCGAAGACCAGGCCCCGGCACCGCACATCACTTTCCCCTTAGTTGCTCGACACAAGTTGGTATCAGAGCCGACTGCCTGTAGGTAGCCCCCTTTCCAACTCCTTGGCCGAAGTTGAGTCTAGTCATCCAAAACTGTTTTACTAACTTGGTTGTGTGGCTTACGGGCCCACGTCGCCATTGGGTGGTATTAGCATCTTTTACTCCTCGTCTATACTCTGGGACTCTGATCTCTCTTCTATTCGGGTTAAATGATTTTACTAACGCCGACTCTAGGTTCCCGTAACAACTTCCATCCGGAGAGCCCCTTACTCCAGATGATTACTTGGTGCACCGAAGGATTTCGAAGATACTCTCCGATGTTCTCTCAAGACTTTGTGCCCGTTGCTTTTTCAATTCCCTACCATCGAAATACCCCTATGGATAACTACATACACTTGCCATTCTTACATTCGTCCCCAGTTGCTCTTGTTACTACAAGATACCTGGAAATTTTCCCTATTGTTCTGAGAATACTTTGTGCCTACTGCCTTGCAGTTCCTTGTCACCTTAATACGCCTACAAATTAATCCTCACCCACACAGAGGATTTGTTTCTCCCCTGTTGTTTATGTGTCTTCGAAATACTATTTGATCTTTCAAAAATCCTCAATAGCCTGTTGTTCTTGGAATTCTTGCTTACTTGCATTCCGGTTAATTCGATTTGTCTAGCAATTTACTTTAAAACCTTTGTGATTGTCATTCTGATCCTTTTGATTCAACATGTGTGTGAATGCACACAATCATCAGTTGTTCCCTAGAATTTATCCTTCCGATTCAGACGTCATTCCGGATATGTGCTGGTTCTCGGCAAATCAAACCTTGATTGATTGCCCATCTAATTCTATTCAACTTACTACTATTTTGATCAAAGCGTTTGCTTCTGATCTTCTGATTTGGAACTCATAATTCCTTTGTAATTAACCTCGAGTCATTCAGTTAATTCAATAAATTGATGCTTTGGCATTCTTTCTCCTTTTGATGGAGTACCGATACTCACATCAGCCCCGTTATGAACTGTTAGATCCTTTGTTGAATTATCATCTGACAGTGTCTTCATATACAAAAACCTCAAGAAGTTATTTCCCTGATACATAATGCCATTTGGTAAATCCTATTCTCTCATTTGGCCAACCATGCTCTGCTTTTGAGCTGGTGATATTTACTCTTGAAACTTCGGGTATATGTTTCTAAGAAGTCCCTATGGGTTGAACATATGCCTTCTCTAGACCGTGTGAACCCGAAAGTTTTCACGAGTCATACTCTTCTCGTGCTTCGCCAGGTAAAATTTCAGCACTACAACTTCTTCGAAAATGAGAAGTGAATGAAAGGTTATGCATTGGAGAAGTGGGAGTCGACCTTGAACTTTGTGTTCATGCCCATGGACACGATGTAGATCGTATCATTAAAGCTTCTCTTCTATTAAATATTCCCTTGGTATAAGTTTATCTTATATCTGGGATCTGGCATTTTGCAATCATGGCTCTGGCCATGTTCTCCTTTTAAATACCATTTCTTGGACAAGTTGAAGTACTTGTCTTCTGCAGATCATTGCACCTGTCCAACCTTTACTTTGATCTACCGTCGAGTATTACACTCTGGTATCTCAAGAATATCACTGAACTGCATAACTTCTTATGGGTTCTTCATCAACTGTTATTTCTCACCGATTCCAATTTTCCTGGGTTCTGGGTTGTCGTCAACCGAGAACACTGATAAGTGAATCACTTCGGCACTCTGATTTAATAACTCTAAATAATCTTTATTAATCCTTCAAGTCATTCCTAGCCTGATCGGCTATATCATTATCGTGCAACTTTTTAACTGTGCTACCTGGTCCTGCTTCCCGGAGCAAAGTTTTCGATGATGAGCTAAGCTTACGTCGATCTTCCTCATCATATCATTTTTTTCCTTGAAAAACAAGCTTGATTTCAAGTTTGTGTTGTACCCGTGGTTCGAATAACCTTTCACTTCATCATTCCTTTGACTTGATGTCATCGCCAATCGATTACATCTTCATGAAATCTCTCAACAAATGTGTCGTGATCATCATCAACATTCTGATGCTCTTTCAGGTTAACAATTGAATTCATGATGAGAAATACCATCCTTGCCCCTCGATGATTTGTGTTATCATCGACAACATTCTTGCCTCCCCCAACACGAATTTGTTCATTTAAATTTTGGAAATACATCCTTTTTGACACGTCGATGGATTTTTGTTGAAACCATCGGCCACCTCCTCATCTTCCCTGATAAAATTGCATGAGGTGTTCAAGTAATTCCCGATGGATCCTTTGTGTTCCCTAGGTCCGGCCTTCACCCGATGACCATGTCAATGCTATCCAAAAGTATGACTGTGTTACTCCAAACATCATTAAGAGCATTGGAGGCGCAATGCTAAATGTTTGTTGATCAATTATCCAAACACCGATGTACGGGTAAACATCATGATTCTCCTTGCCCCATTAACTAAATGGATAAGTACTTGATGTCCTGTCATGTATATCATGCTCTGTTTGTTCTTGGGAAGCATATACTCTAATACTCTTGTATAAGCACCTTTTCCTTTCCATTGGTCTGGTTAAACTAATAACCACATTTTCCTTTCCATTGTTTTGTTTAACCTTTCTTGTGATCTATATGATCTAAGCAGTATTAGTTCCCTGCTTATGAAAACACCTTGGTTTACAACCGTGTCAGTAAGACCCTGTTGCTTTTGTTGATGACATTCCAGTAACCACCGATGGACGAGAACCCTGCCTATTGGTCCGCCTCGTTTAACGAGCAGGAAAATGGTTATCTTCGTCCCTCGCCCTTGGTACCAACGTTGTTGCCAACATAACTGGCAGACTACCTCTGACATGCCTTGCTATGCCGACCGTGCAAGATGTCAGTGCCCTTTCTACTTTTAACCCACATGGTGGGCCCATAACCCACAGTTCCACAGGATCAAAACATGACTCTCCAGTACACCCCTATCTCCAAAGTTATTCCTCACGCTTGGCTTCGTATGTAAATCACGAGCCACCTTCCAAGATAGGATCCACTCTAGTATCAAACGCAACACTTATTTTCGTTACCCTGAACCCCTTTCACCTTCCGATAGGCATCGAACGATTGCCCGCCCGCTCAAAACCCTCATGGTATCTTCTTACTTTGCTCTCGATGTTTTTCTTAAGTTTCAACTTGAGAGATGATTCTGCCACATTCCTTGAATTGTTCACAAGATAATTAACCCTATAAGGGTCCGTTCTTCCAAAGTTACCTCTTACTTCCCCACTTAAATCTCGGGACGAGATTTCTTGTAGTGGAGGAGATTTGTAACATCCCCATCATCACACTACAGTAATCCCTTATGATCAATGCCAAGTCATCTTGATTTACGAAGTTTGATCATGTTGGGATAATATCTCAACTCAAATCCCTTCTCTGAATTCTATTCAAATTCAAAGTGAAATTTGTAGTTGCACAAACGTTGCTGCAAAAATGTTCACCATCTGCCAAAAATTCCATATCATTTATTTGTTAAGGAAAACAACATCACTCCTTTGCAAAAATGGGCAGTAGCTTTAAAAAAAATGCTATCCCATCAATTCTTATTGCCAATTCATTTATGAAAAATACAAATGAATTCTTCTAGTCTCCAAACTTTTCGTGTCAGTGCATTTTGTTGCGTTGAATTTATATGGCTAAGTCACATATTTTACCAAAGTCAATTGGTGTTAAAAAAGAAAAGCAAATCAAAAAATGAAGAAAGGAAAGGCACTACTAGGCACTTGTAACCCAAATGAATATTGTGAGGCCCAGCCCACCAGGCGCCCCTGTCTCCTCCTACCTCTGTTCACAGAGGCGCGCTGGACACACGCGCGACGTCCCTGCCGCAGGGGAGCCAAGCGTCGGCCATCCACCGGTGCCCAAGGGGATAAGAGCCTCGTCGACCCCCCTAGCGAACCCTAGTACCCACTCACTCCCTCTCCCTCGCTCGTTCTCTCCCTCTGTATTCCGCCCGACGCCGCCATCGCTGTGCGCCGTTCGATCCCGTGGCCACCGTCGTCCCTGCGCCCCGCCAATGTGTCCAGCAGCTCCAGCGTGGTCCTCTTCATCGTCATCGTCCCTGGGTCATGGCTGAGGAGCCGCCCCAATGCCGCCCGCACCTTCTTCCTCCGCGTCGGTCGCCAGACATTGCCTCTTCGATTCCCCGCCGTCACTGCACCCCCGGCCTCCTCGAGCTTGTTGGTGCCGCCTCTTCTCGCAGCGTCGCTTCTTCTTCCTCGAGCTACCTCACACGGCTCTCTCGTTTCTTTGTTTCCCTCAAGAACACACAAGAAGGAGAAACTCACACACACACACACACGCATGTACCAAGGAGGAGCCTAGAAAGCCTTGCCCAGAGGCTCTTCCCCTTGGTGGATATGCTGGCTACATTGTTTCTGCCTCAGCCCTCTCGGCCGCCTTTCTCATTCATTTGCTCAACTTATATAGCCAAGTACAAGACTCAACGCACACACTAGCCAGCCGCCATGCCCGGCCACTAACCCAACTAATCTACCTACATGTAGGCGCACGTACACCACCCATGCAATCTCTCCACAACGACCGCAGGACTTGGCTGCTAACAAACTCATCGATGCTTATGCGGCCGTTGCGCAACCTCCAACGTCCACACGGCCAGCTCTACACGACCCGCCATGCATGTAGCTAGCCAGCCACGGCTGCGTGCACGACACCCATATACGTGGTTTATCCTAGCATACTCCTCCTAAACCACGATGTCGCCGTCGCTGGAGTTCTTGCAGCGCCCGTCATTGTCGTCGTCACGGCCATGACCCAGCCCGCGGACCCGGCCCGGCGCACCGACGCCGGCCGCACCGCCACGGACCTGACCTGGCGCACTGACGCCAGTCGCACCGTGCTCCGTCACGACCCAGCGACATACGCCGAGCTCCTTCTCCGCCGGTGACACACGCCCGACGTCCCTCGGCGCCCCGCATGTGCCACGCGCACCCGACGCACCCGACGAGCCCAACCGCACCAGTGCGTCCCGCATGTCCCGCGCGCACCCGACGCGCCCGACGAGCCCGAGCACACCACACGCCATGGACTCACCGCGCGCCGCCTCCCCGTCCACCGTGGCAGCCGCCAGTGACAAACGCCGGAAGGATGTAGCCGAACTGGAGCACGGACCCGAGCACAACGGCGACATACGCCTCCTCCCAACGTCAACCGCACGCTCGTACGCGCGCCCGCGGTCCCGACGCGCCCAACGCATCCAGTGTGCACCCATAACACGCATCGGTCGCGCCCGGCTCGCCGCCACGGCTTATTGCCCTGCATCGCTGCGGCCTCAACCGCAGCGCAGCACCTCCATGCTGCCATGCCGCTGTGTGTCATTGAAGCCGCACCACGCAGCTCCTCCGCGGCCTCCTCACCGTGCCGCCGCAGCCACCGCGGCCTCCTCGCCGCGTCGCGCACCTCCATAGACCGACACACGGCCCGGAGCATCGCACAGCCGCCGACGAACTCCACCACCGCCGGCACGCCTCCGGCACGGCGAATCACGCCAAGACGAACTGGCTCATGATACCAATTGTTGGTGCCGCCTCTTCTCGCAGCGCCGCTTCTTCTTCCTCGAGCTACCTCACACGGCTCTCTCGTTTCTTTGTTTCCCTCAAGAACACACAAGAAGGAGAAACTCACACACACAGACACACACACACACGCGCGTGTACCAAGGAGGAGCCTAGAAAGCTTTGCCCAGAGGCTCTTGCCTTTGGTGAATACGTTGGCTACATTGTTTCTGCCTCAGCCCTCTCGGACGCCTTTCTCATTCATTTGCTCAACTTATATAGCCAAGTACAAGACTCAACGCACACACTAGCCAGCCGCCATGCCCGGCCACTAACCCAAATAATCTACCTACATGCAGGCGCACGTACACCACCCATGCAATCTCTCCACAACGACCGCAGGACTTGGCTGCTAACAAACTCATCGATGCTTATGCGGCCGTTGCGCAACCTCCAACGTCCACACGGCCAGCTCTACACGACCCGCCATGCATGTAGCTAGCCAGCCACGGCTGCGCGCACGACACCCATATACGTGGTTTATCCTAGCAGAGCTCCTCTTCCGACTCACAGTGAGCCCCCCTCCGTTTCCCCTCTCTTCTCGCTGCTGTTCGCGTCCTCTAGCTCGTCTGACAGTCGTGTCCGAGAGCCCCTCACCGCTGGCCATGGCGCTGCCGTGACCTCAGCAGCCTATTGTCGCGTCCGCGCATGCTGTTTGCTCAGCGGATTCCCAGGAGGTCAACACCGTCCTTAGCCGGCCCTTTTTAGATACCGTAGCATCGTCGTCATTTTGCCTACGCCTTGCCTCACTCCCGTGAGCGTGCTGCCTACTGCTGTTGCCTGGTCCCGCTTCGGCTCTCCGCGCCCGCCGCGTTCCCCTGCTCCGCTCGCCACCCCCCCCGTCGTGCATCGCCGCGCCCGCGCCGCCCTGGCCTTCCCAGCCCGCTGTCCGCGCTAGGCCGCGCCCGGCACAGCGTGTGCGTCCGCGCCCCACGCTCGCAGGTGGCCACGCCCCGCTCGCCCCTGCTGCGCTCGTTGCTGCGCGCTGCTCTGCTGCTGCTATTGGCTGCCGCTGCATCGCTAGCTACTGCTGCTGACTTGCTAAACTGCTGCTTGCCGCGTACTGCTGCTGCCGCTACTAGCTGCTACTCCAGCCGCTGCTCACCGCATCCTAGCCATGCCATGGACATGGCCATGTGCGTGGAGTGCTTGCGCGAGATGCACAGCCACACAGTGGTCGGGCCAACCCAAATTAGTTAGGGCCTAATTGCAGGATTGTTAGGATTAATTAGTATGAGGTTAGCTAGTAGTCTATGACATGTGGGTCCCATATTGTAATTAAACTAAATAACAAAAAAATCATTTAAGCTTGCAGTCTATGACACCCGGGCCCCACCTACAAGTTTGACCAGTCAACAGTCAAACAGATGACTGTTGACTGCACTGTTGAGCAGGTCAACTGGGCCCCGGGCCCCACCATTCAGTCTCTGTGCTGGTCTACTGGGTACATTTTTTTGGGTACGTTTAGCTTCTGCTATTTTATTTTCGGATAATTAATAATTCCAGAATTTTAGAAAAATGTTAAACTTTAGAAAATCATAGAAATTAAACCGTAACCCGGATGAAAAAGTTTTCTACATGAAAGTTGCTCAGAACGACGAGACGAATCCGAATATGCAGCCCATTTGTCCGCCACACATCCCTAGCATAGCGAACACGCAACTCACGCAACTTTCCCCCTCCAGTTTATCTGTTCGAAAACGCGAAACACCGGGATACTTTCCCGGATGTTTCCCCCCGTTCACCGGTATCGCCTACTACTGCGTTAGGTCACCCCTAGCACTGCGTATTGCCATGTTATGCTTTGTGTTGCTTTGATTGCTCTATTATTTATTGTGTTCCCCCTTCGTTACTTCTTTCCGGTAGACCCCGAGACTGCCGGCGACCCCCAGTTCGACTACAGTGTTGACGACACGTCCTTCTTGCCAGAGCAACTAGGCAAGCCCCCCCTTTGATCATCCCGATATCGCCCATTCCATTCTCTCATGCTTGCATTAGATTTTGCTACTGTTATTGTTTGCTCCTATTCTGATGCATAGCCTGCTTTTGTATCTGCTGTTGTATCTTACCTGTTTATCCTAAACTGCTTAGTATAGGTTGGTTAGTGATCCATCAGTGACCCCCACCTTGTCCTTGTTGCCCCTGCTTCATCATCGAAGACTCGATCAACGGGATCGAAGACTCGATCAACGGGATCGAAGACCAGGCCCCGGCACCGCACATCACTTTCCCCTTGTTGCTCGACACTACTGGGTTACTATCGAGTGCCGAGGGTGAGGCCTCATCAGCACTTCTGATGTTAACCCTGTAGCGTAGCTATTCGGTCGTGGTCATCGAGGGTGATTCCGCCTTAACCACTTCCGATACGACTCTGTCGTGCAACCCCTCAAGTGTGAACCTCGAGGGTGGTTCCTCTTACGTTCACCTTGATGATTATATCGAGTGGAATTCACCGGGGGTGATTCCTCGGGTTTTCCCCTTGATGTTGGACACACGGATACTTGGACTTTACAGCTGTTAGTTGGAAAGGCGGGTCGACCCTGAGGGGTACCCGCGCGAGCTTACTTGCGAGTGATGTGGAGACGGGTTGACCTGGAGGGTGCCCGCGAGATAATTACGAGGCATGGCCGGGCATTCTTAGCCCTTGCCGCAAGTCCTCGAGACGGGGCGGCGGGGTCACATCTTTCGTGAGTCTCTGCTCGTGACTGCACTACCAACACACTAACGGTTTGGATATTTGATCCGAGGGGCCTTTGGCCTGATAGCACTAACCATCACGTGGGCATAGTATGGGCGTTCTGCGTCGTATACATCAGCCGAAGCTTAATAGACGTCAGCGACTGAGCGGCATGCGCCGGGTTGGACTGGTAAGCTCCTGCCTTTTTAGGAAGGTAGCTAGGTCTGCTCACCGGCCGCGTACGCAACGTGCAGGAGTTCCCGGGGATATGGCCCATGACCCCTGGGGGCATAGATTTAGTCCGACATGCTGACCTCTCTATTAAGCCTAGGTCGGGTTGCGGCATATTGTTTGGCCGAGGCCGGGCATGACCCAGGAAAGTGTGTCCGGCCGGAGTTAATCGAGCGTGGTGGGTAAGTTGGTGCACCCCTGTAGGGAAGAAAACATCTATCGATAGCCTGTCCTATCGTAACGGACACTTGGAGTTGTATCCCGATCGATACAACTAGAACTGGATACTTGTGATGAGAATTGGATAGTATGGCTCTGGGATTGCTTTCTCGCATGGAGTCGAGAAAGGATCTCTGGCCGAGGTTGATAACACTACTACTACTTTACTTTATGCTACTCTTATCTCTTCTGTTGCTGCAAGATGCTTGGAGCTGCTTGAAGATGCTAGTCTTCGATAGGCTAGGCTTTCCCCTACTCTTCTGGCATTCTGCATTCCAGTCCACAGATACAGCCCATTTCATTGATACCGATGCATATGTAGTGTATATCCTTGCTTGCGAGTACTTTGGATGAGTACTCACGGTTGCTTTGCTCCCCCTTTTCCCCCTTTCTTCTTCTTTTCGGTTGATGCAACCAGATGTCGGAGCCCAGGAGCCAGATGCCATCGCCGATGCCTACTACTACATGGAGACCGCCGACGACCAGGAGTAGTTAGGAGGCTCCCAGGCAGGAGGCCTTGCCTTTTCGATCTTTGTTGCTTTTGTGCTAGCCTTCTTAAGGTAGACTTGTCTAACCTATGTCTGTACTCAGATATTGTTGCTTCCACTGGCTCTTGTCTACTCGAGCTTATGTATTCGAGCACTCGAGGCCCATGGCTTGTAATATAAAGCTTGTATTATTTTAATTGTGTCTAGAGTTGTGTTGTGATATCTTCCCGTGAGTCCTTGATCTTGATCGTACACATTAGCGTGTATGATTAGTGTACGATTGAATCGAGGGCGTCACAATTGTCTAGCATTACTCTACATCTATCTGCCCTGCCCTCCACTTTCTCCAAATTATCATATCTACATTTACTCTTACCAAAATGTTGAATAAAGCCAATGCCACTGCACACATTGATGTCTGCATTCCTCTTGTCAGTACCTTTTGCCTTGTAACGCTGTACTTAATTAATTGCTATTTGATTATGTATCATCAGTCTGCACATGAGCTTCATTATCCTCTGTTTCTTCCAATATTATTTGATCTATATTTACTCTTTCAAAATGTAGAATAATGGCAACTCTTATAAAGAAGTTTCTTTGGGGAATTTATTGAATTATCCTTCCATCGACATGGAGAAGGGCTTTGTCCAGCCCGTGTTAACATGTAATGTAAGTTCATCCTTCTCAAGCCTTCAAACTTTGTTCTAGTATAGATTTGGATAGGCATCATTTCCTCCACTGCTGTTTACTTTGTTGTTTACATCTGATTGGATGTTTGCAACAACTACCAGTTTTAAAATGTAGTTGTAAAAACATGTTCCTTATGCAGAACAGATCCATTTATTTGCTTATATAATTGTGAAACCTGTTACGTGTCTCCTTGTTTCTCTTTCAGAGTCGTATCTCTTATGCCAGGCAGAACTTTAGGGAAGATAGTGTGCCAAACCATCTTGAAGAGAGCGAGATGACCCCAAGGTCCTGTCTTGATGAAGACAGTGAGTTGAAGCTACCCACCAGCAGTTGTGAGACAACCTCTGTGCAGTCGCCGCCTCAATTAGTTCGACTTCTTTAGTCTCAACTTAAAACAGAAAGGCTTGCTTCAGCTCAGCTCTGACTTGATGTTAATGATGCAATGAAATCTCAGAGGACTGCGTTGCGCACTATGGTGCTATAAAGCTAGGGATGGAGCATCTATCATTGACACAAATGAGGTCTCATCAGCTTGTTCGGCTGCTTGCGGAGCCCGTCGTGGCAAGGCCTAATGCCTTCTGAAGTGCTCTCAGTTTTGTATATTTTTTTGTCGGCGCGTTTATATGCACTGGTGGCGACCTTCGATGCCCAGTGTATGTAATCCACGGTCGTGTTGCGCTTTATTATCATCGGTAGCGAACTTTGATTCCCAGTGGATGTAATATGCCGTAATTTCTTTATTGTATAGTCTAGGTTTATTCTTCGTCGGTATGCTGTAATTTAGGCCGGAAGGTTCAGTGGATCTTAGTGTTGTCGGTCTTCAGGCCGGCCCGTCACTCATATGAGCCAAAACATGGGCCTATAATCATCTTGGGCCATTAGCAGGTCTAAATGTATAGTAGTTTTCCGCCTTTAACAGGCCGAGTAAAGTTCTGGCCAACTGGGTCAGAGAATACAATGGGCTTTTAACAGGCTAAAACCTAGATTGGGCTAGCGTTGAGCCAAAAAATTCACGGGCCAATATAGGCCGAAACTGCCTAAGGCCCACGTTTGGCCCAAATAGGACGAGCCGTTAACAGGCCAAAATATATCTTGGGCCCTTTTGGCCCAATAAAATTGTGGGCTTTAAGCAGGCCGGTATCCACGCAGGCCATAGGCCCAAAAGTGTCACGGGCCATTATCAGATGGGCTGTAATTAGGCCCAACTGTTACATGGGCCATTAACAAGCCGATAGGCCAGTTGGGCTGAAATTTATCCACAAAGACTATGGGCCGTTAAGAGGCCTAAAGTTTCTTCGGACAAGAAATAGCCCAGTTTCTGCATGGGTCGTTAAATGGCCTAAAGTTAAATCGGGCCGACAACGTCCCAGATGCACCATGGGCCGCTAATAGGCCGAACTATTATCAGACCTAGTGGTAAACGGGCATTTAACAGGCTAAATACAAACCTAGCTTAGAATGGGCCTAAAAGAACAGTGGCCTGTTAACGGGCCTGATCCGATATGGGTCGTAATGTAACACCCTGAGGATCATGCTACAGTAACCCTCTGTGATTAAGCTAATCATGTTGCTAAACAGGGCTTGATCACATTTGGAACACATTTCTTTTCAAACTCCTAATTCAAACTTCAATTAAATTTAAAGTGGAAAATAAAAGTTTTCAAAAATTTAAACAAAAATGTTCGGGCCATGCCAGAAATTGCACTGATAATTATGGTGGAGAAAACACATTTTTATAAAATGCCTAAATACTTTTAAATGAAATAAAACAGAAAAGGAAATAAACAAATAAAAAGAAAACAGAAAACAGAACAGACAAAGAAAAAGAAAAAAAGAGAGAAGGCCCTCCCCCCACTGGACCCCTGGCCCAACTGGGCCGACCCCCGGCCCAGCCGGCCTAGCCCATCTCCCACTCCCCCTCGCCCCCTTCCCTGTTCCCCCGACCGGGGTCGGAATAGGGGCCGGTCCCCGCCGCACCACCTCGCCGGCGACGGGGAGGATAAGGGCGCCAGCACCCCCCCCCCCCCCCCCGCCGCCTCGGGCCTCTCTCCCACTCACCCCGCTCACCTCTCGGCCCCTGCGCCTCCCTCTTCCCCCCCAGATCCGCGCCGCTCTCTTCTTCCCCACGCCCGACGCGCTCGCCGCCGTTTCCGTCGTTCACACGGCCACCGTGCCCCAATCGCCACCTCGCCATGTCATACGCCGTCGCCGCTCTCGACTACACCACCTCCGCCTCTCCGTTGAAGCTCGGAGCCACTGCAACGGCCTCCCCGAGCTCGTCTTCAACTTCGGACGCCGGCGACCCCCTTCTTCCCCGGCGCCGACCTGCTGCTCCTAAGCTCTCACCGGCCTCCGTGTGCCGCGCGGTGAGCCTCTCACCCCCTCCTCCCCTGTCCTTTCTCTCTCGCGCGCCCCCTAGCTTCTTCCCCGCGCGCGCCCGAACGCCGCGCCGCGGAGCTCGCCGCCGGCGGGTCTCCGGTGACCTTATGGTCACGGGCTCAAGCCCGCAGCACTCCCCACCGCACGTAGATGCTCCCCAGCTCCTCCGCTTGCCCGATCTCGCGCCGAACCAACGTTGTCGTTGCTCGCCCGAAGCACCTCGCCGCCGGTGAGCTCAAAGCGCTCGCCCCCGCCCGTTCCAGCCCCTCCGGCCACCACCGTTGGACGCGCGGCGCCGAGCCGCGTCGAACGCGCCCAGCCACGACCCCGCAGACCCCCTGTGCGTGAAACCCGCGCGCCTCCCGAGCCGCGCCGCCGCGTTTGGCTCGTCGGAGTCGCTCCGGCGCCGGCCGCCGACGTGGCTGGCCTGGGGCCACCCCAGGGCCACTGCCAGTGGGCCCCGTGGGTCCCAGTTGACTGGGGTGACCCAGTCAACTGCTGACTGGGCAGGCCCAGCCACTGACATGCGGGCCCCGCCGCAAAAAGAAAAAAAAAGAAAAGGAAAATGTTTTATAAATAAAAATAATTAATTAATCTAATCACTCACTGACAGGTGGGCCCAGTAGTTAATTAACTAAAAATTAATTAGTTTAATCTTCTGTTAACCCACTGTCTATGACAGGTGGGTCCCCCGTGTCAGTTTTGACCAGTCAACCCGGACTGTTGACCGCTGACGTCGCTCATACGTCATGCTGACGTCATATCCCTTTTTCTGTTAATTATATAATTCCAGAAATTCAAATAAACTTTGAAAATTCATATCTTTTAAACCGTAACTCGGATGAAAATGTTTTCTATATGAAAGTTGCTCAGAACGACGAGACGAATCCGAATACGAAGTCCGTTCGTCCACCACACCTCCCTAACCTATCGAACTAGCAAATTTCCCCCTCCGGTCCGTCTGTCCGAAAACGCGAAACATCGGGAATACCTCCCGGATGTTCCCCCCCTTCACCGGTACCACCTACTATCGCGTTAGGACACACCTAGCACCGCTCATTGTCATGTCACGCATCGTCATGCTTATGTTTGCATTGTATTTACTGTTTCTCCCCCCTCTTCTCTCCGGTAGACTACGAGACCGACACTGCTGCTGCCCAGTTCGACCGGAGTCGACGACCCCTCCTACTTGCCAGAGCAACCAGGCAAACCCCCCCTTGATCACCAGATATCGCCTATTCTTCTCTATACTGCTTGCATTAGAGTAGTGTAGCATGTTACTGCTTTTCGATATCCTATCCTGATGCATAGCCTATCCTTGCTACTACTGTTGATACCTTTACCTGCAATCCTACATGCTTGGTATAGGATGCTAGATTTCCATCAGTGGCCCTACATTCTTGTCCGTCTGCTGTGCTATACTATCGGGCCGTGATCACCTGGGCGGTGATCACGGGTATATACTTATATACTACATACATGACACATGTGATGACTAAAGTCGGGTCGGCTCGTAGGAGTACCCGCAAGTGGATCTTTGTGGCGGAGCGACAGGGCAGGTTGAGACCACCTAGGTGAGAGGTGGGCCTGGCCCTGGTCGGCGTTCGCGGATACTTAACACGCTTAACGAGATCCTGGTATTTGATCTGAGTCTGGCCATTTGGTCTATACGCACTAGCCATCTACGCGGGAGTAGTTATGGGTATCCCGGCGTCGTGGTATCAGCCGAAGCCTTCTTGACGTCAGCAACTGAGTGGCGCGCGCCGGATTGGACTGGAACGCCACTAGGCTAGGTCTGCTTCCGGCCGCGTACGCAACGTGCAGGTGTGCATAGGGCGATGGGCCCAGACCCCTGCGCGCATAGGGTTAGACCGGCGTGCTGACCGCTCTGTTGTGCTTAGGTGGGGCTGCGACGCGTTGATCTTACGAGGCCGGGCATGACCCAGAAAAGTGTGTCCGGCCAAATGGGATCGAGCGTGTTGGGTTATGTGGTGCACCCCTGCAGGGAAGTTTATCTATTCGAATAGCCGTGTCCCTCGGTAAAAGGACGACCCGGAGTTGTACCTTGACCTTATGACAACTAGAACTGGATACTGAATAAAATACACCCTTCCAAGTGCCAGATACAACCCGGTGATCGCTCTATAACAGGGCGACGAGGAGGGGATCGCCGGGTAGGATTATGCTATGCGATGCTACTTGGAGGACTTCAATCTACTCTCTTCTACTTGCTGCAAGATGGAGATGGCCAGAAGCGTAGTCTTCGACAGGACTAGCTATCCCCCTTTTATTCTGGCATTCTGCAGTTCAGTCCACTGATATGCCCCTTTACACATATACCCATGCATATGTAGTATAGCTCCTTGCTTGCGAGTACTTTGGATGAGTACTCACGGTTGCTTCACTCCCTCTTTTCCCCCTTTCCTTTCTATCTGGTTGTCGCAACCAGATGTTGGAGCCCAGGAGCCAGACGCCACCGTCGACGACGACACCTACGACACTGGAGGTGCCTACTACTACGTGCAGGCCGCTGACGACGACCAGGAGTAGTTAGGAGGATCCCAGGCAGGAGGCCTGCGCCTCGTTCGATCTGTATCCAAGTTTGTGCTAGCCTTCTTAATGCAAACTTGTTTAACTTATGTCTGTACTCAGATATTGTTGCTTCCACTGACTCGTCTGTGATCGAGCACTTGTATTCGAGCCCTCGAGGCCCCTGGCTTGTATTATGATGCCTGTATGACTTATTTATGTTTTAGAGTTGTGTTGTGATATCTTCCCGTGAGTCCCTGATCTTGGTCGTACACATTTGCGTGCATGATTAGTGTACGGTCAAATCGGGGGCGTCACACGTAATTTGGCCCAAAATATGGCACGCTGTGAACGGGCCTGATCTGATATGGGCCTCAATTTGACTCAAAACATGGCAGGCTGTTAACGGGCCAGCCCACTAGTGTCTGAAAAAATATGGTGGGCCTTTAGCTGGGCGGGCCTTTTTACCTTAAATGGGCCACTGTTGGGCTATGCCACGTGTCGACATATCATAGGTGTCTTCCGTCCATTGTAGGGATGACATATGTCCCAATGATGAGCTCACACGTGCATTATCTGGCGAATGAGAATTTTACATGTGGAAAATCCCCATTGGTCGGGGCTGTTAACGGGTTATCGGATCCAAACCGGAACCCGATAGCTTAACGGCGACCCGTTATGGTGGATGCCACGTGTCGGTCACCCTTGATGAAAGCACTTCTAGGACGCGCAATTTATCGTCATGGAAGTGGACATTACCGTGATGATAATTTTGGTAATGTCATGGAACACTTCTATGACAGAAGATGTATGACTATCTTGATTCTGTCATAAAATCATCATGGATGTACATGCATGAAGAAATATGTGACCTACTGTGACAAAGACGTATCATCACGGAAGTGTATTTTTTTAGTGCAAGGTCGGATTTAGAACATGGATATAATGGTGATAACATAAATGGCTCAGATCTGAAATAATGGCATTCGAGCCAAAGTGACAAGCATTAAGCATGGCAAAGTCATAGCATCATCAATCTCAGAACATAATGGATACTAGGGATCAAGCCCTAACAAAACTAACTCGATTACATGATGAATCTCATCCACTCACCGACCAGCAAGGCCACGAAGGAATTACTCACTCCCGGTGGGGAGCATCATTGAATTAGCGATGGAGAAGGGTTGGTGATGAAGAAGATCAAAGATCCCCTCTCAAGAGCCCCAAACAGACTCCAGATCTGACCTCCCGATGAAGAACAGGAGGTGGCGGCGGCTTCATCTCATGAAACGCGATAATTCTTTCTCCCTATTTTTTTGGAAATATGTGATTTTATAGCATCGGTTTCAAGGTCTGCGGGGCCACCAGGTGGGGACAACCCACCTGGGCGCTCCTGGAGGGGGCGCGCCCTGGTGGGTTGTGCCCACCCAAGTCCCCCCCTCCAGTGGTTCTTGGCTCCAGAAATTCTTTTTTACAGAATAAAAAATCCTCACAAAGTTTCATTCCAATCCAAGAACTTTTATTTCTTGACAAAAACAGCACCATGGTAGTTCTGCTGAAAACAACGTCACTCTAGGCTAGTTTCATTCAAATCATGCAAATTAGAGTCCGAAACAAGAGGAAAAACGTTAGGAAAAGTAGATACGATGGAGATGTATCAACTCCCCCAAGCTTAAGCCTTTGCTTGTCCTCAAGCAATTCAGTTGATAAACTGAAAGTGAAAAAGAAAAACTTTTGAACTCTTTTGCTCTTGTTTACATAAATAAGCTTAACTAGCACCTAGGTTTTCAGCCAAGATTATAACTAACCATGTCGACAATAACTCTTAAAAATTATATTAACTCATATCAATGACATAATAAGCTAGCAAGCAATAATAAGATATCTCAAACAACAACACGTTATCAAAACAACCATGATATAATATGACAATAGTGGTATCTCGCTAGACCTTTTTGATACCGCAAAACATAAATGCAGAGCACCTCCAAAGTTCAAGCAGCGACTAAACATTGTAATTCATGGTAGAAAAGATCCAGTCATGATGCACCCAACATTAGCTACACACAATGCATGAGGATGATAATAGTGCTCTCAGGTTCTGGCGCTTATTTGAGAAGGTGATGACACAACATAAAAGTAAATAGATAGTCCTTCGCAGAGAGAAGCAGTGATTTGCAGCGGTGCCAGACCTCAAGTTTTTAAAACAGAGGTAAATGAAATTTTGAGAAATGGACCTTTCGTGTTTACTTCGCGACCATTAGTTATCGGTATCTTCCATCCTAAACACATTAGTGGCGGTTCCCAAGTGAAAAAAGAAAGGTATACTCCCCCTCCACCAAAAATCACACTCCACGGCTTGTCCGAAACAACGCGTGTCGTCCATACCAACAACAGTCCCGAGGGAGTTTTGTTTAATTATTTGCAATTTGAGTTCGGGAATGGGAATCCCTATTACCGCCCCTCTCGTGCAAGGACGAGTGAATAAACACTCATCATGAGAATAACCCACTTAGCATGGAAGATACTGACTACCTCCTGTCGCTCTATGAACAATCCAGGCACACAAAAAGGATATTTATTTGAAGTTTTTAGAGGTGGCACATGCAAATTTACTTAGGACGGCAAGGTAATACCGCATATAGGTAGGTATGGTGGACTCATCTGGAATAACTTGGGTTTCAGGTTTTTGATGCACAAGCAGAATTCCCACTTAGTACAGGTGAAGGCTAGCAAATAGGTCGAGAAGTAGCCAGCTAGAGAGCGAAAACGGTCATGAACATGCATTATGCATAAGTAACATTGAATACTAGCATGAGTAGGATATGAACACCATGAACATAAATATCATAGAGGCTATGTTGGTTTTGATTCAACTACATGCATGAACATGTGCCAAGTCAAGCCACTCTAACATTTAGAGAAGGATACCATATCATAATACTACATCATAATCATTTTAACGTAATGTTGACATCCAAGATAAATCATTATCCACTCCTAGCTACTTAAGCATGCATGAGAAACTATAATCTCTAATTGTCATGGCAAACATATTTAATCATAATAGGCTGAATCATGGATATTAGGTTAAACATATTTACAAAAACAGAACAAGTTGAGTTCATACCCGTTTCTCTCTGCCAGAGCCAGTTCATCAAATATCGTCATTGTTGCCTTTCACTTGCACGACCGCACGATTTGAAAATAATAATAGTGCAAGAGTGCCGTGGACTAAGCTGGAATCTGCAAACATTTTATTCAACAGGAGAAGACAAGGTAAAATCGGCTCTTTATTAGATCAACAATAATGCATATGAGAGCCACTCAACATTTTCATCATGGTCTTCTCCCCGGTATGACTCAATAAAAAGAAAAGAAATTCAGAGAAACACACTGAAATATTTTTGGAGTTTTGGGGTTTTCTTGAACAAGCAAGTAAAAGGGAAAAACAAAAACGAGAAAAACTGTTTACACGGGAAAGCTCCCAACAAGTAAAATAAGAACAAGGAAATCTTTTTGGGTTTTGTTTTTAGTACTACAATAATTTAAACTTTGGAAGAAAAACCGAAAAGAAGCAGGAAATATATTTTTGGATTTTCTCAAAGTTTTTCAAACACACAAGAAGAAAGCGAGAAAATAAATTTAGCATGGATAATACAATGAAAGAGTGTGGACACCGACAAGTGAAATGAAATGTGTGAATATGAATATAATGTCGGTGGAAATACCACTGGTACGCGCCGGTGCTATACAAACGGTTTTTAACCCCTTTCCGCGACGGCATTTGGAACCGTCGCCTAGTGAGTGACGGCGATAGGGAGGTCCTTCCCACACGACCCAGAAACCGTCGGGGATATGGAGCCAAGATGCATATACAGTACTCCTACTCGTTTGTGCTCACATTGCCATCGCAGTCGGTATTCTGTGGTGCTACGTTTACGATGGGCGGCCCATCACAAACGGTTCACTATTATAGAACGTGTATGATAAGCATACAATCACACACATTCGCTTTTCCCAAACCATATGCGATAACTAATTAAGAAGATTAGCTAATTGTCGTACGAGTGTCGGACAGGATTACGAAACATTGGACCGTCGTAACATCGTCGTACACGACAACTATCACAGACGCTATTCTGTGGTGCAACGTTTACGATGCATACTTCATCAGAAGCAATTCATGGTTGCGAATCGTGTACGATAAGGCAACTAACACAAACATTTAGTTTGCCCGCACCATTTGTGATATTGTCTGACATCGCACACACTTTGCAAACGGCAACTGTGTGCATGCTTGCACACGTTTCCTCTCTGTGAACTGTCTCGGATTATGGTGTATATCACAAACTTTTGTGTTTTACAAACCGTGTGTGCCGTAACGACCTGGAGAGCGTAATTTCACCATAATTAAATTGCTGCTATTTCAAATTGTACCGGATTTGAATTTGAATTTGAATGTATGCTATAGCTTTATTCGTATCCATCAGGTTCAAACAACCAATGCATTATTCGATTCATAGGTACATATGCTCAAGAATTACATAAGAACTGAATAAAGAATTATGAACCACAGTTGTATACTTGTACTATTAAAGATGGTAAAGAAAGAGGCAAAATACATTCTGGTTGTTGAACAGGTGAAGCGGAATGACCATATTGTGCCCTCCTCCATGCAGAAGGCACGCACGACTCTATTCCAACCCCTTGTGATGGCTGACCGCCCATCCTTCATGGTCTTCATGAAAACATCTAGATAATCATCGTGTTCTGGTAGAAATACTTTAACCTTTGCATGCCCACCAATCATGTAGTTTGAGAGGTAATCTTGAGTAAACTGCTTTGGCAACCACTGCAAAGGAAAAAAGATTCAGACATTGTCATCTAACACAACTCATTATGGGCAGTAAAAAGAAGGCTGCAGAGTTCTTACTTACCACCCTGCAGTTCGCTGTTGTCTTGGATAAAGTGTAAACAAATAGTTTAATTGCCATCTTTGGACCCATTTTACTAACAATCTTTATCAGCTTCCTCACTTGATACTGGTTCATAGATATCTCATTGCCCCATACTCAGAAAGGGTCAAAGCGCGAATCTTTACCAATGACATATGTACCTAAAAGCACCAAGTTAATATTGGAAGCTAAACAACAATTGCACAATGATGTAGTACAACACTCTTTTATAATATCTTATAACATCCAATATACTCACATATTAGATGAATTAACATCTTATATTATGGGCCGGAAGTAGTTTATTGCATTCTTACAAATTATCGGCTGATTAACTGCTGCTGTATCCATGGGTTACAGTTAGTTTGAGCTAGTTCGGGATCAAATAACCCTAAAGTATATCTAAACATGATGGCTAGTTTGAGCTAGTTGCATCTATAACCCACCCAAAAAAACTATCCAACCCAAGAGGTGCTAATTGGAGCTAGTTCTCCTAGTGCATTTATTGTCAATCTAACCCTGCAGTCCAAACAACTCTTTGGATGGAGTTAGTTCAGGGTTAGTCATGAGCTAGAAACTCACTCTAACATCCAGCAAAGTTGAGTATCCAAACAGGGTTGTGTTGATGTTGTTGTTGTTGTTGCTGCTGCTCTTCTACGTATATCTGGACATCATTAGAACATTAATGTAACACTCTTCCTGTCGGCGTTCTGGGAACGGGGGTCCCCAGACTTGCCTGCCTGCGGCCCACAGCACGGCTAAGCCAGCAGGCCGTACGGCCCATGTTCATCAACAAGGCATCCAAGACCCTCGCGAGGGTCCAAGCCTCGCGAGGCGGACGACGCAAGACCTCCTCTGGAGTAGCCTAGCTAGGCAGGCTCACGAGGACTGGAGATATCAAGGCGGGGCAAACCTCACGAGGCTCTCGTGACGTGAGCCATGACGAATGACACCAGGCGGGCGCCAGCGCGCACAGTGTCCTTATTTCCTCTTTGGTGCTAAGGAGGCCAGCGCAGGCGAAGAGTACGAGGCATCAGGCAAAGGTTGCTATATTGGTGCAACGAGAGAAAGACCAGGAGGACAGCAAGACGGAGGTCATCGTGGAGCCCAAGTAGGCGTCACCACCAGAGCTTTTCACAGGCGAAGACCACTTTTGTCAGGATAGCTTGTACTAGCTGTCCCCCTTCAAATTTGCCCGCCGTTGTTGGCTCCCTTCCCGCTCGATATTTGGGAAGAGGACCAGGGCCTATATAAGTAGAGCTAGCCACCATAGAAGGGGCATCTCATCTTAGCTTGATCCAACCCGATCAAGAGCCTACCTTAGCCACAAGAACACCTCAACCTCAGGAGGCTGTTCTTCCCTTGTACTGTTCATCATCAGCCCTAGAGGCAATCCACCACCACCACACTGGAGTAGGGTATTACACCACAACGGTGGCCCGAACTAGTATAAACCTCGTGTCTTTCTGTGTTGCGAGTTCGTCGAGTTCGTCCATGAGATCTTAGCGAGCTAGGGCGTAGATCGGTAGGAGGGAAAGACTTCGCGCGCACCCCAGTGTTCGAACCTTAAGGGTTTGCCGGAACCCCACATCCGACATTTGGCGCGCCAGGTAGGGGTGCGCCGGAGCTCCTCTCCACCAACCTGTGCCCCGTGCCGCCGCACTTCGCTCCCATGGTGGGTGCCCCGCCATCCACCTCTGCGACCGACGTCGGCAGCGGGGCATCTGGGTACCGAGCCCTGGCCCCCGCCCTGCGCCGAGTGCGGTGGCTGACCAAGTTCAAGTCGGAGATGCCGCCGCGTTACGATGGCGCGGCAGACCCGACGTCGTTCCTTCTGGCGTACGAGGAGGCTGTCCTCAAAGCCGAAGGCAACGACAAGATCATGGCCAACTGGTTCCCCATGGCCCTTCCGGCGAGCCGCGCGCCTGGCTGCTCAACCTCCCGGGATCCACAGTGGCTTCCTGGGGGGAACTCCGTGACCTCTTCACCGATCGCTACGCGGTGCCAGCGCACCATGCGGTCGCGGCCCTGCTGGGCGGCTCTCAAGCACCGCCTTCAGATCGCCACGTCAAACCGTTCCTCCGTCAGATCGGGGCCGCCTCCAAGCGCCCGGGGGCTCCGCCAGGTTGGGCTGCCCCTGAGGCCGACCTCACCTTCGACTCAGAAGACCACCCCGGCTCCACCGCCGGCTCCGGCATGCTCCTAATGCTCTACACGCCCACCATTTGCAACGTGGCCGTCACCAAGACCCTCATCGACGGCGGTGCCGGCCTCAACTTGCTCTCCATAGAAGCCTTCAGCCTTCTTCACATGCCGCTCAACCTCAACAAGCCCTTTTTGGGAGTGGGTGGCGGAGTTGCCCACTCTCTAGGGAAGATCCGCCTCCCTGTCACCTTCGGCACACGCGACAACTACCGCACTGAGCTGGTGGACTTCGACATCGCCCGCATCGGTCTCCCATACAACGCCATCCTCGGGTACCCAGCTCTCACTCAGTTCATGGCGGCGACCCATCCGGCCTACAACCTCATGAAGATGCCAGGAAGCAAGGGCGTCCTCACCATCAAGGGGGACACTAAGGAGGCCGTGACGGCACTCAGGCTCGCCTTCAAGACTGCGACAGCAGCACAGCCGGCCGGTGCCGGTACCCACGAGGCCAAGGAGGCCGCGCCTACCAAGAAGAAGAAGCTGTTCACCCAAGACAAGGCGGAAACCAAGTAGGTGCCGGTCAACGAGGACGGGTCTTCGGGGGCCACCTTCACCATAGGAGCCGGCCTTGACCCGGGACAAGAAGAAGCCTTGGTGAGGTTCTTGCGCGCGAACAAGGAGATATTCGCGTGGGAGCCCAATCAGCTGGTAGGGGTCCCGAGAGAGGTGATCCAGCATCATCTAAGGGTATGCCCCAACATACGCCCCGTGAAACAGCAAGCCAGATGGCAGTCCACTGAGAAGCAGGCCTTCATCGTCCAAGAGACACGCAAGCTGGAGGCAGCAGGCGCCATCCGGGAAGTTCGATATCCCGAATGGCTGGCAAACCCTGTCGTAGTGCCAAAGAAAGGCGGGAAGGAGCGGACGTGCATCGACTTCACCAACCTTAACAAAGCATGCCCCCAAGATCCGTTCCCGCTCCCGCGCATCGACCAGATTGCCGATTCCACCGCCGAGTGCGACTTGTTGTGCTTCCTGGACGCGTTCTCAGGGTATCATCAGATCAAGATGGCGGTGGAAGATGTGGAGAAGACAACTTTCCTAACACCATGTGGGATGTACTGCTACACCTGCATGCCCTTCGGGCTGCACAACGCAGGCGCCACCTTCCAGCGGTTGATGCACATCGCCCTGGGGCGACAGCTCGGGAGGAACACAGAGGCCTACGTCGATGACATAGTGGT
Organism: Aegilops tauschii subsp. strangulata; assembly: GCF_002575655.3. NCBI lineage: Eukaryota > Viridiplantae > Streptophyta > Magnoliopsida > Poales > Poaceae > Aegilops > Aegilops tauschii. The sequence continues at coordinate 314,867,722 of NC_053037.3, read as the reverse complement.
AAAGTCTCGCGAGGCGAGGACATTGATCTAAGATTTGGAGGAAACCTTCGAGAGCCTACGCCGGGTGAACTTGAGGCTTAACCCGGAGAAGTGCGTGTTCGGTGTCCCCTCCGGCAAGCTGCTGGGATTCCTCGTGTCCCACAGAGGGATCGAGGCGAACCCGGAGAAGATCAAGGCCATCGAGGACATGAGCCCGCCACAGACCCTCAAAGAGATGCAAAAGCTAGCGGGGCGGGTGACCGCATTAGGGCGCTTCATCTCCAAGCTGGGAGAGCGCGCCTTACCCTTCTTCAAGCTCATGAAGAAGAAAGGCCCGTTCGAGTGGACCCCGGAGGCCGATCAGGCCTTCCAAGACCTCAAGAAATACCTTACCAGCCCCCCGGTGATGGTGGCACCACGGCCTCTCGAGCCTCTGGTACTCTACCTTGCCGCCACCCCGTACTCCGCCAGCGCGGCGCTGGTGGCGGTCAGGGAGGAACGCCAAGCCAAGGGCGCGCTGCATCAAGCCGGAGCTGAAGTGGTGCAGGGTCAGGAGCACGCAGCAAAGGCATCAGCTGGGGAAGACAAAGCTCGGCAAGACAACATCGCAGAAGCTCCTGAGACAGCCAAGTCTCAGGAAACCCTCCACCTCAGGAGATGCACCCATCTCCACAGGACCCCAGCCTCGATAGTGCGCCAGCCTTCGTCGAACACCCGGTGTACTTCGTCAGCACCGTACTGAGAGACGCAAGGGCACGCTATCCCATGCCTCAGAAGCTCCTGCTCGCACTCTTGGTGACCTCACGCAAGCTGCGACACTACTTTCAGGGGCACCCGATCAAGGTCGTCTCGGCTTACCCATTGGAGAGGGTACTCAGGAGCCCAAATTCGGCTGGAAGGGTCGCTGAGTGGAATATCGAGCTGCAAGCATTCCAGTTAGAGTTCAGCACTACCAGGGTCATCAAGGGGGTTGCGCTCGCTGACTTTGTGGCAGAATGGACGGATGCCCCGACACTTGAGGAAGGGGAAGACCGGTCCACCTCCCCAAGGAGCGAGGCTCCGGACGGCTGGGTCATGTATTTCGATGGCGCTTTCGTGCACCAGGGCGCGGGAGCCGGAGCAGTGCTCATCTCGCCCACCCAAGACAAGCTCTACTACGCCGTGCAACTCTGCTTTCAGCACGGCGAGAAGGTCTCCAACAATATCGCAGAATACGAAGGCCTCATAGCTGGCCTGAAGGCTGCGGCAGCTCTAGAGGTGAAGCGCCTTACCATCAGAGGCGACTCGCAACTCCTCGTCAACTTCTCCAACAAGGTGTACGAGCCGAAGGACGAGCACATGGAGGCCTACCTCGCGGAGGTACGCAAGATGGAAAAGTAGTTCTCATGTCTCGAACTGCAGCAGGTGCCCCGGGGCACCAACAAAGAGGCCGACGACATCGCCAGGAGAGCATCCAAGCGGCAACCACAAGAGCCTAGTGTCTTTGAGGAGTGGCTCTTCAAGCCATCAGCTACGCCGCCTTTTTCAAGTACTACTCAGCCTCGGGAGGAGCTCCCACAGCCTCCGGTCACGGGAGCCTCGGCCTGTGGCCCGACCTCAGGAGCTCGGCTGCTCTTGGCGCTCGAGCCCCAGGAGGAATGCTGGACCAAGGAATTCAAGGAGTACCTGACACACGGGGTGCTACCGGAGAAGGAAGAGGATGCGGAGCGCGTGGCCCGGCAAGCCACGGCATACTGCATCCAAGACGGCGAGTTATACAGGAAGCGGCTGAACGATGTCACGCTGCGCTGCATCTCCAGCGATCAAGGAAGGGAGCTGCAGATTCACATACACGGCGGGGACTGCGGGCATCACTCGTCGTCACGAACCCTTGTCGGCAAGTTGTTCCGCAGTGGATTCTACTGGCCTACAGCACTCAACGACATAGCCGAGCTGGTGAAGTCTTGTGAAGCTTGCCAATTCCACGCCAAGCAAGTCCATCAGCCTGCTCAGGGCCTCCAAACCATCCCTCTCACATGGCCGTTCACGGTCTGGGGGCTGGAAATCTTAGGCCCGTTCCCACGGGCGCCAGGGGGCTACCGCTATCTCTTCGTCGCCATCGACAAGTTCACCAAGTGGGCGGAAGTGGAAGCCATCCGTACCATCCCGGCCGGCTCTGCCGTCAAGTTCATCAAGGGCCTCGTGAGCCGCTTCGGGGTCCCCAACCGCATCATCACAGATAACGACTCGCAGTTTACTAGTAACCTCTTCAAAACCTACTGTGCTAACCTTGGAACGCAGATCCGCTATGCTTCGGTGGCCCACCCCAAGAGCAATGGTCAGGCTGAGCGCGCCAACGCAGAGGTCCTGAGGGGCCTCAAGACCAGGACCTTCAAGAAGAAGCTGGAGGCCTGCGGCAGGGGCTGGCACGACGAGCTCCAGTCCGTGCTGTGGTCTATCTGCACCACCGCTACCAAGCCAACGGGCGAGACTCCATTCTTCCTCGTCTACGGAGCCGAAGCAGTCCTCCCTCACGAGGTCAAGCATCGCTCCGCACGGGTCTTGGCATTCGACGAAACGCAGCAGGACGCCACGTGGGGGATGGATCTCGTGCTGGGGGAGGAACGTCGTCGTGAAGCTGCATTAAGGGCGGCAAGGTACCAGCAAGCGCTACGGCGATACCACTGCCGCAATGTTCGCTCCAGGACGCTCGAGACGGGTGACCTGGTCCTGAGGCGGGTCCTCTCCAGGGAAGGGTTGCATAAGCTTTCACCCATGTGGGAGGGCCCGTTCAGGGTCGTCCACATCTCCAGGCCTGGCGCCGTGCGCCTGGAGACGCAAGAAGGGACACCTATCCAAAACGCCTGGAACATCCAGCATCTCAGGAAGTTCTACCCATGAAGCAAGGCCCAGAGCCTATGAAGCAAGGCCCAGAGCCTATGAAGCAAGGCCCAGAGCCTGTGAAGAAGGCCCGGTGCCTGTGAAGAATCGCCGCCCGTGACACTCTCACGTAATAATGAGTTGGGGCTGTACACGCCCCGGAGTCTCAGGAGCGCCGGCCTCAGGCCCTGGGGCTCCCGCCCACGCCTAGTGGCAGCACTTAGCTCCGTGCTGGTGAGAAGACTTGAAGACTAGATTAGGTGCCGGACGCGGCTTTTCATTTGCTTTCCGTAGTTGGCTCGCTTTTCCTTAATCAAAGTTGCTCTTGGTGTTCATTGCTGATTTGATTCCGTAGGCTCTTACCGCATTTTTGGCTCTAGTTTGCTCGTGTTCTCTCTCTCGCATGCCTCACGAGGGGACTAGGCAGGTGCCCTCGCGAGCATTTTTCTTCTCTTTGCCTTCTCGCGAGCCACCCTCGTTCAAGCCTGAAAGCTGGCGCATCTCCTCTAATCCGTGCCCCTCGGGTACCGCGATACAAAGCGCCAAGTCGAGGCTCGGGTGGATGGCAAATCCTCTAGCGCACCCCCTAAAGAATTTTTGCAGTTTCCAAGCAAGCACAGACCACCAGGTTCAGATGGACGCGAGGAAACAAACGCCTCGTGAGGAAGAGGACGTCCTGGACGCACCAGGTCAAGTTATCTTTGCGCAAAAATATCAACACGGCATTAGGATAACACGCACAGTGCGATAACTAAGGAACCACAGTTCGATACACGCCCCCTGGGCCCATACTGGTTTAATTTTTTGATGCAGGAAAGAGAGCTAAACAAAGCGGCGTTGCCGCAATCCGCGGAGGCAGGCCCTTAGCGGCACCCCGAGCCTAGCCGGACCTTTCCTCGCGCTTCACGGAGGCGCGGCGACGAGATGACCCGCTGCCTCCTTCGAAGCGGGCGCGGTGGCGCGGCGGCTGGTCATAGACACCGTTGCTGGAGCTGTCACCGGAGAAGAGCCGCCGAAGCTGGAAGAGACGCGATCGTCGCCGAGGGTAGGCTCGCCTTCATCTTCGTCGCGACCGTCACCAAGGCCGAGCACCTCCTCACCGTCGTTCATCTCGGGGCAGCACCCGGCGCGGCGACCATCTTCCCCAAACACCCTCACAAAGAGGGTCGACCCACCGTCATACCAGAAGTGGAGCGTGCACCGACTGCCCAGACCGCGCGCGCGGGCGAACGTCTGCCAGCCGCGGGCCAGTGCTATGTTGCCCGCGGCAGAAGTCTCGACCGCGACCCAAGAGGCCTTGCTGCAGCAACCATCCGCCTACAACCAGAGCCCGCCTGAACCAGGGGCCGGCAGTTCGTCGACGAAGAAGCGCGGAAGCTGGAGCCAGTTGCCGGTCGGGTTCTCCGACCAGACAACGAACTCCGGTGACACTTCCGCTGAATGGATGCGCGGACGGGGAGGCCGCGCCACCATTGCACGCCTCCCCTCGTCAGCTGGACCGCCATGGCTGGGACAATCCCCTCCACGTGGCGCGGCGCCGCCATGACGGTGGGCCACGGCGGGGGTCGCGGCATGCTTGCGCGAACGGCCGCGGCCGCGCTTGGGCGGCGGGGAGCCGGGCCCCTCGCGAGGAGCCTTTCCCTTCTCGGCGACAGAAAACTTCCTTTGTAGCGCCATCGGTGGCGCTACAAGCAGTGGAGCAAGGAGGAAGAATCAAGCAAGCAAGGAAGAGATGGGCGACGGGGGCTCCGCCCCCCCTCCCCATTTATAGCAAGAGAAGGCCAACCGGCATCTCCCACGATCGCAGGTAATGATGGTTTTCCTTGCATGTCACAGGGACTTGTCAAGTCGAGCAGTTGCCGAGGCAGCGTGGGGAAGCGGAGACGCCCACGTCCAATCAACCGCCACGCGTCAACCGAGGCCGCAGGCTTTTGGGGCCCGCGGTGCTCCGAACTTGACCCTTGGCTTCGCCGCGAAGCCAAGCCCGAGCGCACCTTGGGCCCAGGGGCTACTGTCGGCGTTCTGGGAACGGGGGTCCCCAGACTTGCCTGCCTGCAGCCCACAGCGTGGCTAAGCCAGCAGGTCGTACGACCCATCTTCATCAACAAGGCATCCAAGACCCTCGCGAGGGTCCAAGCCTCGCGAGGCGGATGACGCAAGACCTCCTCTGGAGTAGCCTAGCCAGGCAGGCTCACGAGGAGCGGAGATATCAAGGCAGGGCAAACCTCACGAGGCTCTCGTGATGTGAGCCATGACGAACGACACCAGGCGGGCGCCAGCGCGCACAACGTCCTTATTTCCTCTTTGGTGCTAAGGAGGCCAGCGTAGGTGAAGAGTACCGAGGCATCAGGCAAAGGTTGCTATATTGGTGCAACGAGACCAAGACCAGGAGGACGGCAAGACGGAGGTCATCGTGGAGCCCAAGACGGCGTCACCACCAGAGCTTTTCGCAGGTGAAGACCACTTTTGTCAGGATAGCTTGTACTAGCTGCCCCCCTTCAAATTTGCCCGCCGTTGTTGGCTCCCTTCCCGCTCGATATTTGGGAAGAGGACCAGGGCCTATATAAGTAGAGCTAGCCACCATAGAAGGGGCATCTCATCTTAGCTTGATCTAACCCGATCAAGAGCCTACCTTAGCCACAAGAACACCCCAACCTCAGGAGGTTGTTCTTCCCTTGTACTGTTCATCATCAGCCCTAGAGGCAATCCACCATCACCACACTGGAGTAGGGTATTACACCACAACGGTGGCCCGAACCAGTATAAACCTCGTGTCTTTCTGTGTTGCGAGTTCGTCGAGTTCGTCCGCGGGATCTTAGCGAGCTAGGGCATAGATCGGCAGGAGGGAAAGACTTCGCGCGCACCCCAGTGTTCGAACCTTAAGGGTTTGCGGGAACCCCACATCCGACACTTCCTAGTTGCTATGTAGCCTAGGATTGCATATTTAGACATTAAGTATAGTGCATGTTGCTATGTAGCCTCAGATATATTACATATGACCCTAGTTAACCTAACGACAAATGGGTTGCAGATATATTCAGTTAAAAGTCCGATTCACCGATTAGTCTACTCGTACGCGTCGGTGCTATACAAACGGTTTTTAACCCTTTCCGCGACGGCATTTGGAACTGTCGCCTAGTGAGTGACGGCGATAGGGGTCCTTCCCACACGACCCAGAAACCGTCGGGGATATGCCCTCTTGGCACACACGCTCGGCAAAATGAGTTCGTGTGCGACCGGCGAGCGCTCAAATACGGAAATACGTACAGTAGAGCTAAAAAATACAATTATACAAGCGAAATTGTTTCCGGTCGCAAGTACATCCCACACAGTCAGTCCCCGCTAAACGTTTCCGTTCGTATGTACATCCCACACATTCGCTCGAAGGAAAACGTTTCCGTTCACAAGTACATCACACACAATTTTCCCCGTTAAATCATTTGTGATAGCGTTGCCATTGCACACGATATTAACAATTTTATCGTTTGCGTTATTGAATGCATCACACACGGTGCATAGAAGAAACCGTGTGGCAAAGGATGTCCATCACAGACAGTTTTTATATGGTAAATGTTTGCGCAAGGTGGCCTAACGCAAACAGTTCTCAAGAGAAGGTCGTGTGTGCAGTGGATATTGATTGCACACGTAGTGGATCCTAGAAACGTTTCTGATCTCCATGTCTATCGCAGACGTTTCGCTTTCGCAAACTGTGTGCAGTGTAATCCCTAATTTAAAAATTACATGTTTTGAATTTGAAAGTAGGCAATCACTTATTTCATATCCAACCATGTTTATTACAAATATAGGTTCAACCACCAATGCACAGGTACAGATATTGAAGAACTACAGAAGCACCAAGTAAAGAATGATGAACCATAGTTGTACTAAAGACTGTAAAGAGAGAGGCAAAAGACATTCTGGTTGTTGGAGAATGTGAAGCGGAATGCTCATATTGTGCCCTCCTCCATGCGTAATGCATGCACGACTCTAGGCCAACCCCTTGTGATGGCTGCCCATCCATCCTTCACTGTCTTCATTACGACTTCTCGATGCTCATTGTAGTCTGGATGAAATACTTTAACCTTCATTGCGTGTCCACCAATCATGTACTTTGCGAGCTAATCTTGAGTGAACTGCTTCGGGAACCACTGCGAACAAAAAAGATTCAGACATTGTTGTCTAACAACTCATTATCGGCAGTAAAAAGAGAAGGCTGCAGAGTTTGTAGTTACCATCCTACAGCTCACTGTTGTGTTGGATAGAGCATAAACAAATAATTTTCTTTCCACCATTCGTATCTTTTTGCTAATAATCCTTATGAGTTTCCTCACTTGATGCTTGTTCATGAATATCTCATTGCCCCATACGCAAAAAGGGTCGATGCGTGGATCCTTGCCAAGGGCATATGTACCTACAAGCAACAAGTCAATATTAGAAGCTAACAAGTGTCCAGGCCTGGATTTATATGCACTACATTATGGAACGATGGGGGAGTACAAGCCGAGGGATGAAGCTAACATCGGCGGAAAGTGGTGGCCACTCCTGTTGTTGTCCTGCATAAGTAGCGGAAAGGCATGATAAGTACAACAACCTTAACATCAAACAAATATAGCAAAGGTAAACAACATCATCTCCAAATGATAGCTTGAATGTGTTGGTTTCAGCATGCTGTGAAAGCAGATAAAGGGCATGTGTTAACTACACTATGAATAATTGGAACCAAATATAGCCGTTCAAACTGGTATTGATGTAGTCGAGCGGCACAGTTCCAAATTGCACATAATGAACAACACATTGTGAATGACTGAAATAAACAAGGCATAAAATGACCAGTATAACAACCAAATATAGCCATTGAAAACTGGACAGAGTCTCACTGCAACCAACCTAACAAGCAAATACTGATAAACAGGGCATATGCTTGAAAACTGGACAAATGCTCACTGCAACCCTCGAGATGATGTGATCTGATCGATCAGTCTAGAATCTGTAACAAATTGGCTAAGACCTAACAAGCAGATACATATAAACAAGGCATATGCTTGATAACTGGACAAATGCTAAAAAAGCAACCTAATACAGATAAACAAGGCATCTGCTTGATAACTGGACAAATGCTCACTGCAACCAAACTAAGAACCAAATACATATAAACAAGGCATCTGCTCGATAACTGGAAAAATGCTCACTCCAACCAACCTAACAACCAAATACAGATAAACAAGGCATCTACTCACTATAAACAACGAAATATAGCCATTCGTGAAACTGAAGTGGACAATTCATACTTAAACATCACATAGCCCTATTGAACAATACATTTTTGCATAACTGAAATAATTAAACACGGCACAGTTAAAGCACCACACGACAAATGCTACTACAACAAAGGGTATGGGTTGGCAAGCTAGAAAAGGTAAGATTTGCTAATAGAATGTTGCCTCACATTTCATGGACGGGATCCTTCCAGTTGGAAGAGCACATACCCATGGTGCGCTCTCTGATGTCACGGATGGGCTATTTCACCTTGGAAGAACCTTCGTGGGTGCCCTCCTCGTGGTCATGGTCGATGAGATCTGACTAGGAAATTGAGGATCCCAAGCCGCCGCCATAGAACGTGTCCTTCAGAAATGACAAAATGGGCTCGACGGCGTATAAAGCTCGCAAATCCTTGACCGCTTGGCGGAGGAGATCAGCGGTAAGGCCGTCGAAGAGATAGACGGCGATTGAACCAAAGGGGTTGGGGATGGACCACTTAACCTGTGACATGGCCCGCGTGAAGTCGTCGCTGTGGACGAGCTTGATGTCGTAGCCAGCTTTCCTGAGATACAGTAATACGCTAGCCCGCTGACATGAAGCCTTCGGCATGGCAACATAGTCAATGTCTTCACTGGCTTCCACGGCGACGTGTTGCTCCGGGATCGACAGGTCGGGGAAAACGGCGGCCACCTCGCCAACGTCCGCCGGAGAGGCCATGATAAACCTCTTATTGGCCGAACGCTTGTCGGGCTCCCTGGGATACGTAGTCAAGCTTAGGCTGCGACATTCTAGAGTAGGGGATGTGGATCTGGCATGGAGGGACACTGCATGCCTCATCTAAAAACTCAGGGGAGTGGGGCGACAATATGGGAATCGCTGGGTAACCTGAACTTTATTATCTAAGCTAGGAGGAATGGGCAGACCGGCAGGGGTTGGCGGCAGCCGCGAGCTAGGGTTCAAGGGGGGAGTGGGGCGGGTGGGGGACTGTGGAGGGGGGTGTTTGAGGATACGCTGCGGCTATTGAAAATTTTAGTAATGGTGGGTGGAGACGGTGGTGGACGAGGGAGGGCGACGGTTCAAATGCCTCGGCTGCTGCAATTTTACTATAAGGTCGGTGCTGGAGGAGTGTGGGCGACGGTTGAAGTACGTCGACTACTAAAATTTGGGTAAAGGAATTGATGCGGGGTGGGAGTGCCCAAGATCACGCACGATCCAATAACAATATGCGTGTATGATAATAAGGAAACGTGGCATGGAACCGCCGATTTTTGCAACGCTCAAGGCGGGTAGTTTGTTTTTATATTTCAAGCTAGCTGGTCTATCGCACACGCTTCGTCCTAATTTTCAAATAAACTTACCCACCTTTAGCTTGCACAGGTGATGGTTTTACAGCGCACTTGCATCGCACACGGTTAATCCAGTACCTCCACCCTTTGCTCGTGCTTGCGCGGTCGTGGTGATTTCAGCGCACTTGCATCGCACGCGGTTGAGCCAGTACCTCCACCCTTTGCTCGTGCCTGCGTGGTCGTGGTGATTTCAGTGCACTTGCATCGCACACGGTTGAGCCAGTACCTCCACCTTAATTTTCTCGCGCTTGCGCAGGCTTGGTGATTCACATCGCACTTGTATCGCACACGGTTAAGATAGTATACCCGTGTCTGTTGAGCGTCATCAGAGTCTTTGCAGCAAAAAATAACGTTAGAGAGGGTCAGAAGACAGTCACACCAGCATGTGGCCCAAATATATATGAGTGAAAAGGGTGGTCTATGATGTTCAAAATTCCAATGCACAACTTTGACCGCGCGGGCGCACGGTTGGGCGCGTCGTCGAAGATTGATGAGAGGGGCCAGAAGTCAAGAACCACCTGGAAGTGGCCAAATATATGTAGGAATATTGGGGACGTTTAAAACTTTAAATACACAATGCAAAACTTTGGTGGCACCTACCTCGCAAACCCGAAAGACCCTTGGATATATATATATATATATATATATATATATATAGGAGTAGGATTTTCTACAATAGCTTACCACAGAACTAGTTAAGGTTTTCGACGGTGTAAAAGTTCTCAAAAATCCTGAAAAAATAATGAACCAACACACCTATAATATAACATGATCCAAAGGAGGGACTAAAAAATATGACTGGATGTGTCCTGAACAAAAAGAACAAATGTTTTAATATATATTGATCCTGCACTGGGCTGAAATGCTTGTTTTTTTCACCGAGGGCACATAAATGCATATTCTCACAATCACACCGTTGGATCATCTTATTATATTAGAGTGAGGCCCCCTATTTATTTCATATTTTTAATAAGTTTTAAACCGTTAAATGTGTAGCAAGCCTTATCTTGTTCTGTGGCAAGCTATGATAGACACAGTTTTACCTATATATATATATATATATATATATATATATATATATATATATATATATATATATATATATATATATAATGACCTAATGTCATACCTAGCTAGGATGCTTGCCCACCACCTCCCACTTCGTGTCAGCGGGGCGGATGCACGTAATGATCGATACTTTGGTCATACATGCATGTCGCCATGACCTACCATAAGACGGACCAATGAATCTATCGTTTCGTCAAACAACAGTTGTTGTTACCGATAAACCGCTTGGGCCAATAGATTGAACCATCATAAAAATCGCACGAGAGGCACCACAAAACCAGCACCTCTTGCATGCGGCCCAAAATAATGTATGTTGGGAAGGGGTGATGTGTGTTTTCAATATAGAATAATGTATACAATTTAGATGTGGTGCCTACCTCTCGATACACCATGAAGGCAAGGTAGTTAAGGACGAGATACGCAGGGTATGATGTAGGTCGAACCCAGCAATCCGAGCATGTGGGAGGGAATCCTGACAACGCATGAGCTCGAGCTTTGGTTGAGCGACATGTGACGGTGACCGGCCCTAACACGAACTAGGAGTAATCCATTCATGGCCAACACATACCCCCCATTATCGGTCAAAGGGATGATATATATACACTCGAAGAGCCCACAGATATGCGTGTCGTCACAAAAAACCGCACAAGGGAGACGTGGTCGATCAGAAGACCCCGTATACATTGCATGCGGCCCGAAAATATGTATGGGTACGGTGGTGTGTGATGTGTTTAAATCCCAAATTTACAACTTCGATGGGCCACCAAGTACATTACAAATCGAACACCGTACCCGACTCCAAGCCTAGTTCAATATGTACGATGCCAGTTTCCCAACTTCGAGGCGGCGGCGGGGGGGGGGGCGGGGTCGTCCCACGCATGCGCTCAAACTTTATTTGGTCTAGCATGGGACACATCTATATCTATACCCCTATATAGTGTGCGAATATCTATACCCCTATATAGTGTGCAAATAACTTTGAAAGTTGGTCGTTGGATGAAGCCAATCCGACCGTACAGAGATGGCAAATCCGATCACTACTGGCCGTTGGATATCATCTACATTTCACCAGATTCTGCCACATGTACAATCTAGAAGACTCCATGGTTGAACTTAAGCATACTGCACAAACCTCAAAACACAAGCACTTCTCCTTTGTTCTCTAGAATCTTCCATATCTTAATTTCCCAAACTTTTTTTTCTAAATGAATTGTCACTTTTTGTTTTTTACTTTATGCTTTACAATGCACAATTCCATGAATCTTAAAATAGATTTTTTTATAAAACTAATTGATTTTGGATGAGATGAACTATAAGAATTAAATGAACATCTACATCATGCATATATGACTCAAAGCTTACATGCTATAGTGTGCTATTTATTCATAATTTGGTTACCAAATCTCATGCATGCAATGCACGTGTACCTTACTAGTATCAATAGTAAACCATCATGGTCAAACCCTTCTCGTTGTTGGGTCAAAGGGGTAGATTGTGTGGGCCCCCCTAATTGTCGGCAAAGGATGGTATATATACCTCGGGGAGCCCACAGATATGTGTCGCGTCTATAAGCCGCACAAGGGAGACATGCTCGAGAAGAACACCCTGCCCCCTATACCCTGCATGCAACCTGAAAAAGGTTTATATAATCGCCATGACAGGTCAAGTCAATCATTCTTTAATCTTTTAGAGCAAAAAATAACCCATAAAAACATAGTAGGTTTATATAATCGGCATGACAGATCAAGTCAATCATTCTTTAATTTTTAGAGCAAAAAATAACCCATAAAAACATAGTCTACAAATTAGCAAAACAAGGATCCCAAGGTTTATATAATTGCCGTGGTAGGTCACCATAGAAATATAATATATCTCTATAATGACCGTGTCATGGCATTTAAATGAAGCTTGAGATATGCAACTTCCCACCGGGTTACCCATCCTTGGACTACTCCAGCCCGAGCATGCTTAACTTCTGCATTGTATTCGACTAGCATAGCGGATGGGAAGCCGCCCCTTGCTGATAAGAATTGCCTCCTTGCCATTAAGGCATTTCACGCTGGTCACCCTATGGGACCTACTCCCTCCTATCACACACATTTGTGCTTTTAGAAACTGTGTGGGATATTTACATGGCCGGTGTATCGCCGCTAGCCTTCAATGAGCACTAACACTGGTAGCGGGAAAACGATGGGAGAAGAGGCGGGAAACCGATGAGAGGAGTGGCTAGAAACGGTAGCCTGTTTAGAAAACCTAGTAGAGAAGGAAGTGCGAGCAGCACGAAGCATGCGCATAGGGCTTACACATGTACTGCACATGCTGTTGAAAGGGCTCAGGGTTGCCGTTCAATCTGGGAGCATCCAACGGTGCACATGTACGATCCGTGGGGTTTGGGTTCTGGCCAATCAGAACGCACGACTCATATCGCGCGTGCAGCAGGGGGAGGGGGGCATCGGCCACGGTTTGGTAGGCACACGGCTTTCGTGAGTGAACCGTGTGCTATTTGAAAACATTTTGTGAGAAGAATCTCGGTTTTTAAATCCCCATAAATCCTAAACTAACCCGAAAATCATGAAACCTGGCATGGTGTCACGACATGGCGCATATATGTCGAGGAATTTTTTTCGTCCATTTTGGCGCAAGTTTTATTACAAGCCTCTTACAAATTGGAGCTTCTCTCAAAGAAGCCTCGTGGTTCCGATAGGGAAACGTGTCCCCCTTGTGGGCGAAACGTAATCACTTCCTCTTTTCGCCTTGTATTTTCTTCTACGGGCAACATGGAACGACAGGATATCCGTGCTGAAATTTAAACTTATTCAGGGTTCGTTTGGCCTGTTTATACACTAATTGAGTTTCCTATGCATTTAATGTCCATAATTCAAATTTGAACTTCAAATACATGCTCCAGTTCACCAAAATGGCTAGAAAATTTATACATGTGTCCTTGGGTGCATGTTTAGTTCCCATGCCAGGAATGGGAATGAATTACAACCGTACCCGCGTCCTGGCTCGTCCTCAAACATTTGGAATCTCGGTTTTTAAATCCCCGCAAATCCTAAACTCACCAGAAAGTCATCAAAGGTGGCATGGTGTCACGTCATGGCACATATATGTCGTGGTAAAAACATTGTCCAATTTCGGCCAAGCGTTATTACAAACCTCTTACAAACTGGAGCTTCTCTCAAAGAAGCCTCGTGGTTCCGATAGGGAAACGTGTTCCCCTTGTGGGCGAAACGTAATCACTGCCTCTTTTTGCCTTGTATTTTCTTCCACGGGCAACATGGAACGACATGATATCCATGCTGAAATTTAAACTTATTCAGGGTTTGTTTGGCCTTTTTATACACTAATTGAGTTTCCTAGGCATTTAATGTCCATAATTCAAATCTGAACTACAAATACATGCTCCAGTTCACCAAAATGGCTAGAAAAATTATAGATGTATCCTTGAGTGCATGTTTAGGTCCCATGCCAGGAATGGGAACGAATTACAACCGTACCGGTGTCCTGGCTCGTCCTCAAACATTTCAAATCTCGATTTTTAAATCCCCATAAATCCAAAACTCACCAGAAATTCATTAAAGGTGGCATGGTGTCACGTCATGGCACATATATGTCGTGGTAAAAACATTGCCAATTTGGGCCAAGCTTTATTACAAACCTCTTACAAACCGGAGCCTGTCGCAAGAACCCTCGTGGTTTCGATTGGGAAACGTGTCCCCTTGTGGGCCAAACGATAATCGCTCCCTCTTCCAGCCTCGTATTTTCTTCTACACGCAACACAGAACAACGGGAGATTCGCGCTGAACTTTGAAATTATTCAGGTTACGTTTGACCTTTTTAACTCATTAATTGAGTTTTCTAGGCATTTAATGTCCATAATTCAAATCCGAACTACAAATGCATGCTCCAGTGCACCACAATGGCTAAAAAATGCACATGTTTCCTTGGGGTGCATGTTTAGGTCCCATGGAACGAATGGGAACGAATTCAACCGTCTCACCGTCCTGACTTGGCCACAAACATTACGAATCTCGGTTTTTAAATCTCTGTAAATCCAAAACTCACCAGGAAATCATGAAACTTGGCATGGTGTCACTACATGGTACATATAATTGTCCAATTTGGGCGAAGCTATATTACAAGTCTCTTACAAACCGGAGCCTGTCGCAACCCTCGTGGTTCCAGTAGGGAAACATGCCCCTCTTGTGGGCGAAACGATAATCGCTGCCTCTTCTCGCCTTGAACTTTGTTTCCTACAGGCAACATAGAAAAATAGGAGTGTGGGGCTGAAATTTGAAACTGTTCAGAGTTCGTTTGGCCATTGCATATATTACTAATTACTAAGTTTTCTATGCATTTAATGTAGTCCATAATTCAAATTTGAACTACAAGCACATGCTCCAGTGAAGCAAAATGGGTGGGAAATCGTACATGTGTCATCGGGTGCATGTTTAGGTCTCATTTAAGGAATGGGAATGAATTAGAAACTTGGCGTCGTCCTGAAACATTGAGAATCTTGGTTTTTAAATCCCAGTAGATCAAAAAGTCACCCAAAAAACATGTAACTTGGCATGGTTTCATGACATGGCACATATAGGCCGTGGTAAAAAAATCGTCCAATTTGAGAAGAGGCGCACACATTCGTAGCCAACGAAGTCCTTTTTGAAACAAAAAGCTGACACGTTAATATCACAAACGGTTGTATTATATTAACCGTGTCGAAATTTAACCATACTCGGTGGCGTGCGTGCAACTGTTTGATTAGACGGGACGAGCGCGAGAAGTCCGCCGTGCAGGCTCAACGGGACGCGTGCGAGCAGTCTGCTGCGCAGGCTCGATGGGACGTGTGCATCCTGTCCACCTCGCAGGCTTGACGGGACACGTGCGAGCAGCAAGGCCACCCATGCTCACCGGGAAGCGAGCTCTTTGACCTCCATTCACCAGCCGCCGCCCGCCTCGCTCACAACTTCTCCATTAATGGGTTAATTAAAGCACCTGGACGGAGGGTGTTTGCTTGTGATCCAATGGCAACATTTGCTTTGTTCGTGTTTTCAACTCGTATTCCGCCCTAATTTAAATTGCCACATAGGGCAATGGATAATACGACCACAAATAAAATGGCAACGGATAATACGATGACAAATTTACAATGGCGCAAATAATAATTGTCCTACATATTCTAGATAATTTAAAATGCCACATGCGGCAAAGCCCGGAAGACATGGGGGCAAGAGAAGAAGGAAATTGCAGACAACGATCTGGGTCGCTATTGTCTCTACTCGTCGATGGATCGCCGGGCGACGAAATCCTCGAGCTCCTTCTTCAATTCCTCACGACTTTGCTTGAAAGCAGCCACGAATTCCTCCACCTCCTGCTCACGTTCGATCTGGAGCTTCCTCAAGCCACCCATCAGTTCCTCGACGACCACTTTCAGCGTCATCTCCGAGGCACTGCTCTGCTCATGCAGCATCTTCCAGCCGGCGGCCTCCTCCTCCTTCTCGACGACCAACTTGAGGAGCTTCGCATTGTCACCCATGAGTTGCTCGATGAGGCCGGTCGCCTTGTCAACCGAGGCATCGCTGATCTTGAGCAGCTTCATGAAGCCGTCGACCAGCTCCTGCTGCGTAGTGACGCCAGCGAGAATGTCGTCGTCGCTGGAGAAGGACTTCAGGAACGCAGGCTCGTTGCGATGGCCGACGCCGCGAATGCGCTTGTGAGAGCCCTCACGTGCCCGTGAGAGCTCGTTTGAGGGCTCCGCGGTGTGCCGGGACATCTCTGATGCGGCTGCGGCTTCGCAGCGGGACCTCTCTAGTGCTTCCGCGGCCTTGGTCTTTGCTGCCTGGTTATATGTCCACCCTAAACTCCTCCTACCGTCATGGCAGAACGACTTGACAGGAAAGACCAGTTTTGTGGGTGATGAGGAGAGGAACTGTGAAGTAATTTTCGAGTGGGTAGTTTTTATAGCCCGATGCTAAGTGTGAACACATATTAGTTTGATTGGTGTGAACAGATTTGCAATTACTTATTGCATTGTAATCTGCAATGTGACGAGAAACAAGGTCAAAATTTATTGATGGCAGAAGGTTGACCACGTGGTTGCTCGCCATTGAGTCCGCTGTTTGCCACGTATCACACACATCTTGTTAAGTTGAACCATTTCTGTTGTGTTCGCTAATCGAAAACAGTTCATCCGAGTGAACCGTATGCCCTATATCACACACACCTTAATCTGGCTAACTGTTTCTGTTGCACTCCCTAATAGTAAATAGTTCATCGGAGCGAACTGTATGCCGTATATCGAACACACATTGATATGGCTGCCTATTTCTGTTGTTCTGCCTCATCGCAAACAGTTCGAACGGGTTAATCGTGTGCCCTGAATTGCAGAAGCAACTAAAATCTGAACCGTGTTTGATGGCTCCGCCATCGCAAACATTTTGCACCTTTTTTGACGGGTTTTTACATCCCCGTTTGTGATTAATGCATCGCACACAGTTTCGTCAAAGGGTCTCTGATCGTAGTGTCGCGTTAGCAGCATCCTGCAGTAGTGGTCCCTTATCAGCCCCTGACCTATATGGTACCAGCTACGGATATCCTGAACAGTGAGCATATATAAGCCATGGGATGAAACTAACCTCGATGGAAAACAACAGTCGTTCCCAAAATTGTCCTGTGTAGGTACATCGAGAAGCATGTTAATCACAACAGGCTAAGCATCAACCAAAATTATCCATGGCAGACGAAATAATCTCCAAAAGATAGCTTCGGTGTGCAGGTTTAAGCATGCTAGTAAAGCAAAACAAGTGGAAAGGTGTGTTAACTGCAACAGGCCTAACATTTAACAACAAGCAAACATAGTCATTCAAACTGGTATTGTGTCGGTCTAAGTACACTGGTTATTGTTAAATAAAAATGGAAAGGTGTGTTAACTACAAGATGCAGCGACCAAATGTAGTCATTCATAGTGGTATTGTTGAAACTGGTACTGATGAAATTGAACTGCACAGTTCATACTTGCACATATTGAACATCATGTTGTGAATAACTGGAATAAACAAGGCATATTACGAACAACCAAAAATAGCATTTGAAACTGGACATATGCTAACTACAAACAACCGAACAATCAAAAAACTTTAAAAGAGGCATATGCTAGATATAACAAGCTTAACAGCAAGCAAATATATGCATTCCTATTGGTATGTTTAAAACTGGATTGATGAAATGTACTGCACAGTAAATAATTGCACATATAGAGCATCACATTGTGAACAACTGAAATAAACAAGGCATACTACAAACAACCAGATATAGCAATTAAAACTGCACATATTCTCACTCACTACAAAAGGGACCCGACAAAATAAATCATGGGTTTCCCCCTGTGAAGAGGCACGGCAAAACAAATCATGGGTTTCCTCACTTGTCGCAGATGGGCTCGTTCTCGTGGGAAGAGCACGGACCCTGGATGCGCTCCATGTTGTCGTAGATGGGCTCCTTCCCCTTGGAAGAGCACGGTTGTAGGGTGCCCTCCCTGATGTCGTAGGCGGGTGCTTTCTCCTTGGAAGAGCGGATGGGCTCTTTCCCCTTGGAAGAGCGGGAGAGGGTGCCCTCCTCGTGGTCGCCGTCGATGAGGTCTGACTTGGAAGCTATGGATCCCAAGCCAGCGTCGCAGAACGTGTCCTTCAGAAATGACAAAAGGGGTTCGATGGCGATGTAGGATGGCAAATTATTGACAGCGAGCCAGAGGAGATCAGCGGCGGGGCCATGGATGAGATCGACGGCGGTTGAACCCAAGGGGTTGGGGATAGGCCACTTAACCCGCCTCAGGTCGTCGCTGTCGATGACCTCGATGTCGTAGCCGGCGACCGAGGCATGCCCGCATACTCTAGGCCGCTGCTTGAGTGCCTGCCGCCAATAATGGTCGTCAGCTTCCTCGGCGAAGTCGGGCGAAGAGACCACGATACACCTCTTTTGGGCTAGTCGCTCCTCGAGCTCCACGGGAAGCGTAGCCGGGCTTAGGCTGCGACGCTCTGGAGTTGGGGATGGGGATGGGGATGGGGATCTATGGGAAAGGGGGCGTTTGGCAGGCGTCATCCAAGAAACTCAGGGCGGCCTGAGTATGGAGATCGGTGGGTAAGCTGCATGGGCAAAACGGCAGATGTTGACAATGGAGGCCTTGCGGCAGTGGTGGGGACCTTGCTAGGGTTTTGAGCAAGGGAGGGGGCGTGTGTGTGTGTGTGTGTGCACACGCTCGAGGAGGTTTTGGTGTGTGTGTGTGTGTGTGTGTGGAGGGGGCGGGGGTGTGTTTGAGGAAATGACACGGGTACTGAAAATTTTACTACACGGGAGTCAAACGCGGGAGTGAAATGCCGGGGCTATTGAAAATTTTGATGATGGTGCATCACACACGGTCCGGAGATAACAACCGTGTGTTATGAAACAGAAAAACCCTCAAGGCGGGCAGATATTTTTGAGGGATGCAGGCGGGATTGGGAACAAGAAACATCACACATGGTCGAAACACAATAATCGTGTGTTATCAAACAGAAAAAAGCTGCAGGCGGGTAGATATTTTTGAGAGGGGAAGCCTCGTGGAGCCCAATGCACATGGTTAGTTTGAGTGAACCGTGTATGTTGCGTCATCCGACTTGTCTAATGTTCATAAATTTGGCGAAAAATGACGCGGGAGAGGGTCAGAACACGAACACACTTGCATGTGGACCAAATTTATGTATGAAAAGGGTGGTTTGATTTTCAAATACCAAATGCAACTTCGATGTGGCACCTATCTCGCAAAGCGCACGGTATTGCTTGCCCCGACCCCCCCCCCTCGTGTTGGCACGAAGGGAATCCTAAGCTATGAATGCATGCCCCCTCCCCCCAACCGAGGTTCACCTAGCAAAGTGCGAAGTAGCTAGCAGCCCCCCTCCCTCGTATCGGCCCGAAGGGAATCCTAAGCTATGAATGCATGCCCCCCCACCCAACCGAGGTTCACCTAGCAAAGTGCAAAGTAGCTAGCAGCCCCCCTCCCTCATGTCGGCACGAAGGGTATCCTAAGCTATGAATGCATGCGCCCCCAACCGAGGTTCACCTAGCAAAGTGCGAAGTAGCTAGCAGCCCCCCTCGTGTCGGCATGAAGGGAATCCTAAGCTATGAATGCATGCCCCCCCAACCGAGGTTCACCTAGCAAAGTGCGAAGTAGCAGCCCCCCCCCCCCCACACACTTACAGTCGGCGGGCCAGAGAGGCATATCTCACCAAGATGGATCGTAAAACGGACCAAGAATAATCCACCTTGGTTGTACAACCTCTCTCTTGCTGTAGGTCAAAGTGATGGCCGTCCATGCGACCCTGGAGATGGGCTAGCTCGCCAATAATCACGCAAGTAGCTAGTCACCAAAGACAACCACTGCATGTGTGTGGCCCAAACATATGTATGGAGAGGTGTGTTTTTGAGTACACAATGGAACAACTTTGATGTGGCACCGTGATTTCGAACTAGAAATCCCCACACTGAGTGAGGGTTAGGTTGACGATGCATATGTATGTTACGCCACACTTCAAGCCAACGACGGGGATTCATGCATGCATGTGTGCATAGTATATGCGCTCAAACTTAATTAGGTCTGAATCTCACCATGACCGATACTACGATAACATGAACCAAATGAAGAATCTGCCATGGTAACCTATCTTATTGTCGGTCAAGGTGATCATGGATGTCCACGCGGGCCCACGAATATATACGCTTGTCGCCATAACCGCGCGAGGGAGTGTACCGTTTGAAGGCAACCACTACATGCATATGTATGGAGGTGATGCGTGCATGCATGTTTGAATACCATTTCGCAACATTGATGTGGCGCGTGCGTCAAAAATCGCACACTCCCCACATAGAGCGAGATCGGTTCATGACGTGTCGTTGTACTAGCCACTTCGACTCGGTGGGAGGGATTCATGCGTGCACATGCATGTGTGTGTGCTCAAACTGTATCATGCATGTCATCCCAGAGCATGACCTATATATACTGTATTACAAGCAAAAAATAATCCCCTCCTAAGTCAAATTAACCTCTCTCGTTGCCAGGCAAAAAGTAGTGATGGACCAAGAGGGCCCACAGATGGAAAGCATCGATATCGCTGATAACCGCTTAAGTGGGTGCGAGAGGACAACCACCATCGCTTTGCATGTGGGCCAAACATATATATGTTGAATACCCAAATTGCACAACTTTGATGTGCCACATGCCTCAAAAACCATAAACCACGCACCCACACAAAGCGAGGTTCATGAAGCGTACTACATATGATGGTCCCCTTCCCCCCTCTTCCATGCATACTATATGCTCCTACCGTAGTATGTACAACCCAAAAGAATCCTCATCGATGGTGAAATTAATTAACCTCTCCCGATGTAGGTCAAAGTGATGCATGCATGCATCAACGATGGCCTCGTGGGCCCATAGATGGAACCGTCACACGTGAGTGTCCTAGCTAGGATAACCACCGCGTGCATGCATGTGGCCCAAAGAGGTGTTGTGTTATGTTTGAATAGCCAATTTCACAATTTTGATGTGGCACGTGCCTTAGAAACCGAAAAGTCCTGACACTGAGTGAGGTGTACTTATTCACGGACGCGTACGTATAGTATATATGCTAGTCCCCTCCCACCTCTTCGACGCGTACTATATACCACCATAACACAAACAAAAAATATTCTACCTTACTGGTCAAATTAACCTCACTGTCGGCTGTTCGTCAAAGTGATGGACGACGACCTCGCGGGCCCACAGAAAGCGTCACACACAAGTATCGAGTGTCGTGTAGGACAACCATCGACTGCATGTGGCCAAAACATGTATGTATGAAAGGGTTGTGTAATGTTTTAAATAACGAATTCACGACTCTGATGTGGCACCGGCCTGCCTAACAAAACGGCCAACCCACACGGTGTCTCACAACTCGTAGTGTACTGCGAGCCACCTGCTGAGGGAGTCCTGGATTAGGGGGTCCTCAGACTGCCGGACTATATACTTTGGCCGGACTGTTGGACTATGAAGATACAAGATTGAAGACTTCGTACCGTGTCCGGATGGGACTCTCCTTTGGTGGAAGGCAAGCTTGGCAATTCGGATATGTAGATCTCCTCCCTTGTAACCGACTCTGTGCAACCCTAGCCCCCTCCGGTGTCTATATAAACCGGAGGGTTTAGTCCATAGGACAACAACAATCATAATCGTAGGCTAACTTCTAGGGTTTAGCCTCTACAATCTCGTGGTAGATCAACTCTTGTAATACTCATATCATCCAGATCAATCAAGCAAGAAGTAGGGTATTACCTCCTTCGAGAGGGCCCGAACCTGGGTAAACATTATGTCCCCCGCCTCCTGTTACCATCTGCCTTAGACGCACAGTTCGAGACCCCCTACCCGAGATCCGCCGGTTTTGACACCGACATTGGTGCTTTCATTGAGAGTTCCACTGCGTTGTCACGATAAAGGCTTGATGGCTCCTTCGATCATCGGTAACGATGCGATCCTGGGTGAGGTTTTTCTCCCCGGACAGATCTTCGTATTCAGCAGCTTCGCACTGCGGGCCAACTCGCTTGGCCATCTGGAGCAGATCAAGAGCTACGCCCCTGGCCATCAGGTCGGTTTTGGAAACTTAAACTATACTGCCGACATCCGCGGAGACTTGATCTTCGATGGATTCGAGCCCACGTCAGGTGCGATGCACAGTCACGACGAGCATGACTTAGCTCTGCCGTCGGACGGTGGTCGGGAGATCACACCTGTGGCTACTCTGGCCCTCAATCCGGAGCAGATTGCGCCGTCCGAGGATGGGTGGATGGACCCCGCCACGGAGGCTGCACACTCAGCGGCGATAGAGCCGAATACTGACTTCACCTCCTACGAGACCTGTGTTGCCGGACCCTTGGATTCGTCCTCAGCCACGGGCTCCGAACCGCCTGCGTCCGTGCCTATCGAATCTGATTGGGCGTCGATCATGTAGTTTTCCTCCGCGGATATCTTTCAGCACTCGCCCCTGGGCGACGTGCTGAATTCATTAAGGTCTCTCTCCTTGTCAGGAGGCCCTTGGCCGAACTATGTCCGGCTCGAGTGGGAAGCGGACGACGAAGAAATTCGTTCCCCACCCACCACCCACTTAATAGCCACTGTCGACGACTTAACCGACATGCTCGATTTCGGCTCCGAAGACATCGACGGTATGGACGACGATGCAGGAGAAGAACAGGAACCACCGCCCACAGGGCGCTGGACTGCCACCTCATCATATGATATATACATGGTGGACACCTCCAAAGAAAGCGATGGCAATAAGGCAACGGAGGATAATCCCCTCGAGAAGCAATCTAAGCACCGGCGTCATCAGCGCCGCTCTAAGCCCCGCCATAGCAAAAGCAGCGATACCGGCACAAGAGACAATAACGCTGCGGATAGTGCCAAAGACGAAGACAATCCCCTCCAGCTAGGCCTCGAGCGGGAGGATGGGCAAGCTAGCCCTAAGGAATAGGCAGCAGATGGAGAATCAGAGGATGACAATTACATGCCTCTCTCCGAAGACGAGGTGAGCCTCGGCGACGAAGAATTTATCGTGCCTGAGGATCCCGTCGAACAGGAGCGCTTCAAGCGACGGCTTATAGCCACAGCAAAAAGCCTGAAGAAAAAGCAGCAGCAGCTTCAGGCTGATCAAGATCTGCTAACAGATAGATGGACCGAGGTCCTAGCAGGCGAGGAATACGAACTCGAGCGCCCAACCAAAAGTTACCCAAAGCGCAGGTTGCTACCCCAACTCGAGGAGGAAGCATTAAAGCCTACGCTCCCATCGTATGATGCGGCTGACCGGCCACCTCGTGGCCGAGACAAAGCGGCATATCAGGCCAAAGTCCAGCCCGCACCCCGTCGCCAGTTAAACAAAAATACCAAGGCCCGGGGTAACACGCAGGACCTGCGAGACGTATTGGAAAACAAATCAGGACATAAAAGATCGGTCGACGGATCACGAGGGCGCGCCCCAACGCGTGACGACAACCGTCACGCCGGATATACTAAAAGCAAATCCGGCCGGGCTGAACACAGCAGACAAGACTCGTATGAACTACGTCGTGATATAGCCTTGCACAGAGGCGCCGCACACCCCCATGCTTCACTGATGAAGTAATGGATCATGAATTCCCAAAAGGGTTTAAACCCGTGAACATCGAATCATATGACGACACTACAGACCCCGTGGTATGGATAGAGGATTTCTTCCTCCACATTCACATGGCCCACGGGGATGATCTACATGCCATCAAGTATCTCCCGCTAAAACTCAAAGGGTCGGCTCGGCATTGGCTGAATAGCTTGCCGGCAAACTCCATCGGAAGTTGGGAGAACCTGGAAGACGTATTCCTGGACAACTTCCAGGGCACTTATGTGCGGCCACCGGATGCTGACGATTTAAGTCACATAACACAACAGCCCGGAGAGTCAGCCAGGAAATTCTGGACTCGGTTCCTAACTAAAAAGAACCAAATTGTCGACTGTCCGGATGCCGAAGCCCTAGCGGCCTTTAAACATAACATCCGTGACGAGTGGCTCGCCCGACATCTCGGCCAAGAGAAGCCAAAATCCATGGCAGCCCTCACGACACTCATGACCCGCTTTTGTGCGGGCGAAGATAGCTGGTTGGCCCGTAGCAACAACACAGCAAGCAACCCTGGCACATCAGAGGCCAGAGATAGCAACGGCAAACCCCAATGCAACAAACACAAGCGCCAAAACGCCGAAGATACGACAGTCAATGCCGGATTTAGTGGCTCTAAGTCCAGTCAGTGGAATGGGCCACTCAAAAATGACAATTCGGGTCCGTCCAGTCTGGACCGCATACTCGATCGCCCATGCCAAATTCATGGCACCCCAGGAACACCAGCCAATCATACCAACAGAGAATGCTGGGTCTTCAAACAAGCCGACATGTCAAGCGCCAAAAACAAAGATAAGGGGTCTCAAAGCGACGATGGTGATGAGGAGCCCAGATCACTGAGTACAGGAGGGCAAAAGAAATTTCCCCCGCAAATCCAAACGGTGAATGTGGTAAACGGCACCCACACTCCCAACCCGGACCGGATGCGCACCCTTAGGGATGTCGACTTAACGGAACCAGTCGTCCCACAATATAAACTAGGGCCGATCACCTTCAACCGCACGATCGTCCGGTTAACACCAATCAGGGCAATCCAGTCGCACTAGTCCTCGACCGAATAATTGACGGGTTCCACCTCACACGAGTCCTTATGGACGGAGACAACAGTCTAAACTTGCTTTACCAGGACACAGTGTGCAAGATGGGCATCGATCATCGGTGATCAAGCCCACTAAAGCCACCTTCAGAGGTATTATACCAGGTGTGGAGGCCAGCTATACAGGCTCCATCGCCCTTGAGGTAGTCTTCGGATCACCAGACAATTACCGTGCCGAAGAGTTAATCTTCGACATCGTCCCCTTCCACAGTGATTATCAGGCACTACTCGGACGAACCGCGTTCGCTCGACTCAACGCGGTGCCACATTAAGCCTACCGTAAGCTCAAGATGCCCGGTCCGCGCGGTGTCATCACGGTTAATGGCAAGGCCGAACTTTCCCTCGGCACCAAGGAGTACACCGCTGCTTTAACAGCAGAAGCTACAAGTGGCACCTTCCAACTGAACCTCGAGTCGACGGCCAGACTCCCGGACACCGCCAAAGGACTCTGAACTACTTCACGGCAGGATAGCCCGGCTCGTCCAGATCTCAATTAAACACTCTGGCGAAGGCCAGGACAGGCCGCATACCGCGGCTCAACCGCTCTCCGGCACACAAACATTTCTTACATTTCCTTTGCAGGTTTACCTTTGCGCCGACCAGGACTGGCGATATGGAAGCAGCTCGAACGCGCAAGGGAATCCTTAGATATTCCCCGCAATGACCATCCAACTATACTCCGGATCCGCACACAGCTTCTTCCCCCCTAGTCTCAGCAGGTTCCAAAGTCATATCTCTTTTTTATCACATTACCTATACTCATACGCATCGACGTACCATTCAAATACAACATGTGGATTTATATGATGCTTATCTGCTGTTATTTCTTATTGAAATTATTTTGTCAAGTGGCATCCGTACGCCATGATATGCCTTAAATATGCCAGGGGCTTCGTTTTACCCATAATACGACAATAAAGTCCGAACACCTTCATGGAAGTTCGGCACCCCGAACTTATAGCATTATATGCATCAGCTCCGAATCATGTCTTGGGTCAAATGTTGGGTTTTCCCGGCTCCCATGTTTTGCTGCCTTACGTTCCGCTATATCGGCTAAGGCGGCATAGGGAGAACTACTGCGATTGTGTCCCGGTTCTTCCGGACGAGCACGTCAGTAGAGAAAGCCGAAAACTGACTGTCATGATACGGCGAGAGCTGGTTAGCTGTTCGACAGGTTGTAAAATATGTAAGGATTTCTCCCGCATAATGCCATAACCAATGCAGCGTGCGATGGATCGGTTTTTCTTCCGATCAGGTGCTTATAGAGCCCCTCGTGCGGTCTTCCGAACACCAGGGGCTGCGCCTACCTTCCTTTCCTAAAGCTCCTATGGCTAAGTGAGAGTGATAAAGCCCTATAGTCCGATTGCCTGGTTCGTTGTGCTGAACACCTCCTTCGAAGGACCCAAAACAGGGATAAAGAGTGATCAGGTTTATCCCGAACACCCCCGTACTTCCTACGTGGGGGCAGAAGCGGACGACTGGCCAACTCTCAGGATTAATATATAAACCGGCCGCGCAGGAGGATAAACTTTTATACAACAGGCAATAAATAATGACCTTGTTCAAACATTACAAAGGACAACATGATTTGCATTCATGGAAATATAACGTCCTTGGTGCATAGCTCCGCCGCTGTGGCACCCCGGCTCAGAGCGACCGGTTTACCCTGCATTGCCAGCCCAGAGATCATGTGTTCTGGCAACACACAACATATTGGTACAGAAAACAACCGCTTTATTGATGCTAGCGGAACAGAGTTCATATTACAACAGTGGTCAAGGCATGGCGGCACACTCGGTGCGGCGGAACAATATGTACATTATTTAGTGAACATAAAGGGGCCTCGACTCGAACAACTACGTGGCATCGGAATAACGTCGTAGCGGAAGCTCCATATCACAGGGACACTGATGTGGGCACGATCTAGACTCGAACAGTGCTCCTTTCCAACAAGACTTTCCTGAAATCTGGCATGACACGCCATGTCAGTACATTGAATGTACTTGCAAGCTCACAACAAGCATAATCATAATGACAAACAATATCATGGTATTTAACCAATTATTAATAATGCAACATTATAGGTCAACATGCTTTGATCAAGCCCGAACGTCCCTCAGGACAGCTTACCAACTGTGATCATCTCTGGACCACAAACACACCACCATAGTGGTATTTCTCAAGAACAACTCGTGATCCTTACGGCGATCACAACCACGACCATCATTTGGTCCCAAATACCTCGATGGCCTTTCTGCCATCCATTGACAATGCAAAGTTCATAGCTTAGTGTGCAATTTTTATTAAACGTTGACTCATGGTGGGACCTAGTACGAGGTGTCCGTGACCGTGGACTCGGCTATCGATAGATTATACACTCTGCAGAGGTAGCACACTGTACCCACACCACGAAACCCATGGCCTCGCATTCCCATTCGGGTGGACCAACGGCATTTCGACAAAACCCCTCCATTGCCACAGCACTCTCCCGGCCACTCTGACCCAAATCCCCAATGGGCTGGTCCTGGCTGGCCCCGTGTCTACCAAAGACACCCCGACCACCGTCGTGGTCAAAACACTCCCACTCGGGGACTCGGTAACATAATCTCATCAACGAGCACACACGATTATGTGTGCTTACCGGGCCAGGGCAAACACGACATAATCTTCCCTAGATGGAGGCACCGACCAGAGGCCGTGTCAATGGACCGAATCAAGGCCTTCCCACAAGGCAAATGTGGTTGCACTGGAAAGAAACTCGATTCAGTGGCACCATGACCCAGTCAACGGTATATTCAAGTTGAGTTATATTCAGGATTAACTTTTAACTAAAAAATGACCGGTGTCATAGCATGCCATGAAATGCAAAACAACACATGCATCACATATTGACAAAAATGACCGACGTCATCCATATGCACACCAAGCATAAACGTCAACAACTCATATTACTCTACTTGCTCAAAATGACTCACAACTTAACCAAAATATTTTGCAACAAGTTTTATTAATTTCCTACGCAAGAAAGTAACTCCGATAAATTTTTCATATGCTTGACCAAAAGATATCATTATCAACAACTCTTAATTTCTTTATCACTAAGTTGGGTTCAAACATTTTGTAAGACAAGTAATATGATTAAACAAGTATTTAACATAATATTTTCTAATTTTTTTATCAATTTAAGAATGCAAACACAAAGCTTTAAATAATTACTAACATGCATAGCAAAATTAGTTCTAACATCACCTCAAATAAATTTTAACTTGCTTTGCCCACTTAAACTAGTTTCAACTATTCTGTAAATCAAGCACAACAACTGACCAATACTTAACAGAATACAAATAATTCAATAATTATTTAAATGCATGGGTTAATCATTTCATTTAAGTGAGAAAATCACAAATATTGAAATGGCATCATAAAAATGTTGTTGTGGCTTGCCTTAGTGTAGATGAGGTTCACAAGCCTCCTGGTGATCCTCAAGACAAGCCTAACCTTCTGAAAATAATTTTAAACACAAAAAGAAAATATCAAGAACACTTCTGAAATTCACCAGAAATTCTAAACAGCTCCGAAAAATCTCATCTTTGGTGAGCTGTTAGATTTCCTTTCAAAGAACACAATGCAAAAAGAATCATCTCATTTGGACTTATGGTTAAAAAGTTGAAATTGTTTGAAGCTCTCTGGAATATAAATGAATTTGAATAAAAAGAAACAGCTGGGGGTGACGTCGAAGGCGTAAAGCCCAGGGGCGCCACCACTCGTACCGCTTCACGCGTGTACTGAGTGGCTGACTAGCGGGCCCCGCTAGTCAGGTGGGGAAGAGGGAGAGAGAAACAGAGAGGGTCGCGGCTTCGCCGGAGCTCTCGCCGGCGACGAGGGCTCATTGGCCCAAACGAGAGGGAGGGATTGAGAGAGGGAGGGCTGGTGCACCTGCCTGTACCCGTAGCGTGGCTAGGGGTGGTCGGACGGCGTCGGAAACTAGCTCGCAAGCGGAGGCAGAACATGGAGGTCGCCGGAGTTGAGGAAGACGGCGAGGAGAGGTCACTCCAGAGGCTCCAAGTGGGCGAGATGGCCTCACCGGAGAGAGGCAGAGGCCTTGGAGGGGTCGCCCAGGCCTGGGAGGGGCTGGAGCTACCGCGGCGACCAGAGGGGATCACCGGCGAGCTCGAGCCCGAGGACGGCGGCCTGAGGCCTGCCTGGCCGGGCTACGGCTTCCTATTCGATCGTGGGGTGTGTGTGAGTGCTGGATGGTGCTCGAGGAGGCTGGGGGTGGCTCTATTTATAGGCGAGCGACGAGGGTGCTTCGGGCTCCGCCGGTGGACACCTGTCCACGTCGCCCGGCGACGAGCGGTGTCAGTGAGAGGGGGAGAAGGCGACGGAGGTCACGCGGCCACTATGGGTGAGCGGAGACGAGCACAGGATCAAGGGGATGGCGACGAGCACAGTGCGCTCCGCACTGTTGGGCTGGCCGGACCTTGCCCGTGCTCGCTGCGGCGAGCTCCGGCGTCGGCGAGTGCCAGAGAGGAGTTAAGGACGTCGAGACGATGATGGTGGCGGGGTTTGACATGGTTGGGCAGGCGGGGGAAGCGAGCACGCTCGAACAGAGCGCTCGGCGTCACCCAGAGCGCGTCGACACGCATGCCTAGCATCATGGGCACGCGTGGTCACCGCGCGAACTCTCTCCTCAGGCCAGCCTTCGTCCAAAAATCATGTCTGGCATGTTGTTCGTGGTAGTTTTGAAGTTTACCACGGTTTGGTTTGGTTCCAGGTGCAGTAGAGAAGATTTTACAAGCCAGGTAAGTTTCTGGTCAGTAACTTTGTGATGTTACTGTGGTCAAATGGCTGGGAGTTTGGGGCTTTGCTTTGGAGGCTAGTTATAAGTTACTAAGGTAAAGATGCACAAGAAAGTTCAGGTCAAATGGAGCAAGTAAAATGGTAGTTGCTGTAGAAACCACCATTTCTGTCCAGAACAGAAAAGATTTTCTGTAGCAAAAATATTCCAAAAAGTGATGAAATATTTTTGCTCAGGGAGGTGCCCTAGGGTCCCTAGAATATATGTGAATTATCTTAGAATTTTCTGAGCCATAAAAATTAGGGTTGCCTTGAAGCAAACAGATCTGGCTTAGGGTTTTTGAGAGAAAATGAATATTTTTCATTTAAGAAAAATATTCCAAAGGTTATTTTGTGGTGGATCAGAAGTGAAGTGATGGTTTGGGAGAGAAGTGAACACTTGGGTGAAAGCCAAGGATGCCCAAGTGTTTAAGTCCAAATGAAAAGATTCAGAAACTCCAAGTTTCAAAAACTTTCAAATGAAATTTCAAGCAAATAAGAAAGGGCAAAAACCAGGCTGTCACAAACCTCCCCCACTTAGAATGAATCTTGTCCTCGAGATTCGGTTGCTTGGGAAAACCACTCTGGATACTGACTCTTAAGGAACTCTTCCTGCTCCCAAGTTGCTTCTGACTCGGTGTGATGCTCCCACTGAACTTTGAAAAAAATTCTGACTTTGCTGCGAGTGACCCTTTCCACTTGATCCAAAATTTTGGACGGTCTTTCTTCATAAGTTAAATCCTTTTCCAATTCTATCTCAGCCATTGCAGTCCTTTTCTCAGGCGGGGATATGCATCGTCTCAATTGCGAAACATGGAACACATTGTGTATTTCTGACAACTCCGGGGTAGTTCCAGTTGGTATGCAACCGTACCCACTCGAGACATAATTGAGAATGGACCAATGAATCTGGGTGCCAGCTTTCCACGAGTCTGAAATCGCTTAACTCCTTTCATAGGAGTGACTCGGAGGTACACATGTTCTCCGGGTTCAAAACTGACCTACCGGTGCTTTGCATCATAATAACTCTTCTGACGGGATTTGGCCAATTGCAGTCGGTCTCTGATTTCCCTGACTTGTTTCTCGGCTTCCATCATGAGATCGGTTCCGAAGATATGGCTATCTCCAGCTTGAGACCAATTTAGAGGAGTGCGACACTTACGGCCATATAGAGCTTCATAGGGTGACATCTTTAGACTGGTCTGGAAACTGTTGTTATACGAGAACTCGGCGTATGGCAAGCAATATTCCCAGTTCGCCCCATTGGCTAGCACACAGGCTCGCAACATATCTTCGAGTATTTGATTTACTCGCTCCGTCTGTCCGTCCGTCTGGGGGTGATAAGCAGTACTATATTTTAGTGTTGTCCCCAAGGCTTGATGGAGGCGGGACCAGAAAGCGGAGGTAAACAAAGAACCTCGGTCGGAAGTGATAGTTCGGGGTACCCCATGCAGACTGACGATTCTGGATAAATACAGTTGCGCCAGTTCATTTGCTCTGTATCTGGTGCTGACCGGGATGAAATGAGCAACCTTGGTTAGGGTGTCCACTATAACCCAGATTGCGTCTTTGCCTCGCTGAGTCCTAGGCAATCCGGTGATGAAGTCCATGCAAACATCATCCCATTTCCATTGTGAAACTGGCAGTGGTTGGAGAAGTCTGGCTGGCTTTTGATGCTCTGCTTTCACCTTGTTGCATATGTCGCAACAGGCTACAAAATAGGCAATGTCTTTCTTCATCCCATTCCACCAGAATATTTGTTTAAGGTCTTCATACATTTTCGTACTTCCCAGATGAATGGAATACGAGGATTCGTGTGCTTCTGACAAGATTTTCCTCTTCAAGTCCGGTTGATTTGATACACAAATTCGTCCACGGAATCGGAGGGTACCGAAGTTGTCCTTGAAGAAATCTGGGGGCTGCCTTGCATGTTTTTGTAGCTTGGCGTCATCTGGCTGGGCCTTGCAGATTTCCGTCTCAAGTGTGGGGGTAACTTCCAAAATATTAGTGAGGCCAGCATCCACGATGACCAAGTTGAGCTGAGCGATCTCCTCCTGAAGTTCGGTAGGCAATGATTTCAACATGACATTTAAGCTGACGGGCTTTCGACTGAGCGCATCGGCAACGACGTTGGCCTTGCCTGGATGGTAATTTATTCCAAGGTCATAATCCTTGACCAACTCTAACCATCTTCGCTGACGGAGATTTAAATCTGGCTGAGTGAAGATGTACTTGAGGCTTTTGTGGTCGGTAAAAATTTGGCACCTTTTTCCAATGAAATAGTGTCTCCAAATTTTTAATGCATGAACCACTGCAGCCAATTCCAAATCATGAGTAGGATAATTTCCCTCATGTGGTCGTAGTTGTCGTGATGCATAGGCTACTACCTTGCGGTCTTGCATCAATACACAACCAATACCTTGTCTGGAGGCATCGCAGTACACGTCGAAGCTGCGATAAATGTCTGGAAGAGTCAATACGGGTGCGGTTGTCAGACGCGTCTTTAGCTCATAAAAACTCTTCTCACAGTCCTTGGTCCACTCAAACTTTGTATCCTTTTTTAGCAGTTCCGTCATAGGTTTAGCAATTTTGGAAAACCCTTCAATGAAACGACGATAGTATCCAGCTAATCCAAGGAAACTCTGGATCTGTGTTACAGTCATGGGCGGTACCCAATCGAGCACATCCTTTACTTTGCTCGGGTCCACGGCTATGCCTTCGGCGGATATTACATGCTCGAGAAACCCAACTTGCTTGAGCCAAAATTCGCACTTACTGAACTTGGCGTATAGCTGATGGTTGCGGAGCCGTTGTAGCACTGCCCGGAGGTGATCCTTATGCTCTTCTTCACTCTTGGAGTAAATGAGGATGTCGTCGATAAAGACTACCACAAATTTGTCGAGGAAGTCCATGAACACCTTGTTCATCATATGCATGAAGAAGGCAGGGGCATTGGTGAGACCAAAGGACATCACAGTATATTCGTAAAGACCATATCGTGTAGTGAATGCGGTCTTAGGAATATCTTCCCTTTTAATCTTGAGCTGATGATACCCGGTCCGTAAATCAATTTTTGAGAATACTTTAGCCCCACCGAGCTGATCGAACAGATCATCAATCCTTGGCAGTGGGTATTTATTTTTGATGGTGACCTCATTCAGCTGGCGATAATCTATGCACATACGGAGACTGCAATCCTTTTTACCCACGAAGATTGCAGGTGACCCCCACGGTGAAGAGCTGGGACGAATATAACCTTTCCGGAGTAATTCGTCAAGCTGTTTCTTTAGTTCCACTAATTCTGATGAGGGCATCCGGTAATACTTCTTGTATAATGGTGCGGTTCCGGGCACAAGATCTATGGCAAATTCCAGTTCCCGATCTGGTGGCATGCCTGGCAGTTCTTCTGGAAACACATTAGGGTACTCACTGACCACAGGAATAAATTCCAATTCGACCACAGCAGTGCACACTAGTTCTGGCTTGGGTATATGCTTGCGAGCATAGAATTTGGTGAGGTGCCCATTCAAACTGGTTAAATTGACTTCTCGGGTTGCGCAGTTTATACAAACTTGATATTTGGTCAGCCAATTCATTCCCAATATAATATCCAACTGTTCAGACTCAATGATTATCAGAGATGTTGGAAAGTGGACCCCGTTGATATTGATCTCCAGATCACGGCAGACTAGATTGCTCTTGATTATAGATCCCGGGGTTTGTACCAGCATATTTTTGCCCAAAATTGTGCAATGAAAATTGTTTTGGGCGGCAAAACTCCAAGAAATAAAAGAATGGGAAGCTCCAGAGTGAAATAAAATTACTGCAGGTATGTCATTAACAGAAAACATACCAATGACGACTTCTGGCTTCTCTTGGGATTCATCGGCGGAGATATGATTCACGTGCCCAGTGAAGTTTTGCTGGGTTGGCCCTGACACCATAAAGTTGTCTTGTGGCCTGCTCAGCGCATTCACCTTGTGGTTCTTGGGGCACTGTTTGGCATAATGTCCGGGCTGCCCGCAAGTGAAACAAGAATTATTGCGCTACCGCTCCTCATGCATTGGATTGGCCCCAACATTCTTGACTTGAGTGGTGGTCTTGTTAACATTCTGCTGCCAATTTGGCCGGTATTCCACCCGAGTCTGCTGCCAGGTAAGAGCCTTTTGCATAGGTTGCCCATCCTTCTTTGGCTCAAACTTGCGCTTGTTGTCATTAACAGGCCTATTATCTGATAGAAGCTTGTGTTCCCGTTCAGCAATGAATGCCTTGTCTACCAGAGTTTGGAAATCCGTGAAATCAAACATACTGAGAGCACACCGAAGTTGCGGATTTAAACCTCCAAGAAATCTGTCCATCTTCCTTTCTTCGGTGGCTACGTCATACAGAGAGTAACGGGCCAGATGATTGAATTTTTGCAGATACTCAGCCACAGATTGATTTCCTTGGACAAGCACGAGAAATTCACGCTTCTTGGCCTTCATAACTCCAGTAGGGATGTGATATTTGCGGAACTTATCCTTGAATTTTTCCCAGGTGACTTCCTCATCAATCGGCCACATGGCTTTTGTATTTTCCCACCATATGGCAGCTGCGCCTTCAAGGTAATGGGTTGCAAATGGGACTCTATCATTTCCTTCAGTACGGGCGATCTCAAGCTTTTTCTCCATGGTGCGCAACCAATCGTCTGCATCCAATGGGTCAACAACCTGACTGAAATTGGGTGGATTGGTCCTCTGAAAATCTGACAGCTTTGAGTGATGACCATTCTGATTTCAATTTTGTCCAACTATAGCTTGCACACTTCTCAATATTTCTCAGATCATTGTTCCTTTTTTCTTCAAACATACGCAGAACTTGCTCGGTGGAGGGAGGATCAGGCGGAGGAGGTGGTGGCTGAACGTACGGCTCGGGAGAATATCCTGCCTGTCGTGCGGAACGACGAACAGGAGTTCCCTCACGAACGCTGCTACTGCCGCCTCCCCGCGTCATCCTATTGAGTATTTTTTCCAAGGCAACGAAACCGAGATGAGAGACATCCAAGAATAAAATTGGGGAAAAGCCAGCAACAATTCTCGAAAAAGACAAAAGAGCAAAGAGAATACGGCGATTAAAGTCCCATCATAATTATACATAGACTCATACATGAAAATTTGACAACCTGACTGGTTCCACTACTCTCATACAAGAAGCATCATGACTCGTACAACTACATCCATACACCATCTAGACGACTGCGAATACTCAAAGACACTACTGCTCTGCTGGTGCTGCGGTGTCCTCCCCTGAAGCGGTCTCAGATCCCGAACTAACGTGGTTAATGGAAACCTCCGGGTTAAAGGTAACACGACGATGCTGCTTCGAGGGCTCTCCCTCAGGGGCAGGGGTAGGATGAAGCATCGGGGCTGCAGGAGTAGCAAGAAGTGAGACCCACTCGGCAGGAGTACTGAGAGGGTTCACGGCCGGAACGCCTGTGCTACTCGGGGGAGTAACCGGCGAAATAGGGGAGCTAGAGCTAACTGGGACATAAGGGGTAAATCCCAGTGAGGATGGAGTAGTGGTGGATCTAGTAGTGACCAAGGTAGCGGCTAAAGCAGTACGGGCACGAGTCAGCTCTCGAGCCAGCTCGTGGATCATCAGATAGCTAGTAGTGATATAGCGAGCAAGATGGCTAGCAACACTATCAGACTCCGGGTTAACGAGAGGAAAACAGACACGACCGTTGTCGTGCAGAGATGGGTAGTAATAGAATCCTGGGTGATGCTGCATTTGAACCTCGGTATAACGAAGCTCGACAAGGACCTCAAATGCGGCAAACTGGACAGCCTGAGAAGCGGTGGAGACGTAACCGCTCCGAGAAGTGCGAGTGTAAGAGCCGGAATCGGAATTGGTGCGCAGAGTAACCACTGCGTGATACTCATACACCGAGTCTGCTAGACGCTCCCAGTACACACGGTAGACTGGTTCATCTCCGTGAGGGTACAGCCGACGCCACACGTTGCGGAGAAGGTGCGGTGACGTGTACGGCATCAACTGCAACTGGCACGGATACAGCACCGGAGCCATCTACACTCACAACCATTAACAGGTTAGCATAAAAATAATAATCAAATGACTACAATGCAACAACCAGCTATAACTGCTACCGACACTCACATTTACTCGTGTCTAGCGTCCAGTTAACACGTCGTAGTCTAGCGTGGCCTACAGTCAGCGCGGCTCTGGTACCAACCGTTGTGGCACCCCGGCTCAGAGCGACCGGTTTACCCTGCATTGCCAGCCCAGAGATCATGTCTTCTGGCAACACACAACATATTGGTACAGAAAACAACCGCTTTATTGATGCTAGCGGAACAGAGTTCATATTACAACAGTGGTCGAGGCCAAGCGGCACACTCGGTGCAGCGGAACAATATGTACATTATTTAGTGAACATAAAGGGGCCTCGACTCGAACAACTACGTGGCAGCGAATAACGTCGTAGCGGAAGCTCCATATCACAGGGACACTGATGTGGGCACGATCTAGACTCGAACAGCGCTCCTTTCCAACGAGACTTTCCTGAAATCTGGCATGACACGCCAGGTCAGTACATTGAATGTACTTGCAAGCTCACAACAAGCATAATCATAATGACAAACAATATCATGATATTTAACCAATTATTAATAATGCAACATTATAGGTCAACATGCTGTGATCAAGCCCGAACGTCCCTCAGGACAGCTTACCAACTGTGATCATCTCTGGACCACAAACACACCACCATAGTGGTATTTCTCAAGAACAACTCGTGATCCTTACGGCGATCACAACCACGACCATCATTTGGTCCCAAATACCTCGATGGCCTTTCTGCCATCCATTGACAATGTAAAGTTCATAGCTTAGTGTGCAATTTTTATTAAACGTTGACTCATGGTGGGACCTAGTACGAGGTGTCTGTGACCGTGGACTCGGCTATCGATAGATTATACACTCTGCAGAGGTAGCATACTGTACCCACACCACGGAACCCATGGCCTCGCATTCCCATTCGGGTGGACCAACGGCATTCCGACAAAACCCCTCCATTGCCACAGCACTCTCCCGGCCACTCCGACGCAAATCCCCAATGGGCTGGTCCTGGGTGGCCCCGTGTCTACCAAAGACACCCCGACCACCATCGTGGTCAAAACACTCCCACTCGGGGACCCGGTACCATAATCTCATCAACGAGCACACAAGATTATGTGTGCTTACCGGGCCAGGGCAAACACGACATAATCTTCCCTAGAGGGAGGCACCGACCAGAGGCCGTGTCAATGGACCGAATCAAGGCCTTCCCACAAGGCAAATGTGGTTGCACTGGAAAGAAACTCGATTCAGTGGCACCATGACCCAGTCAACGGTATATTCAAGTTGAGTTATATTCAGGATTAACTTTTAACTAAAAATGATCGGTGTCATAGCATGCCATGAAATGCAAAACAACACATGCATCACATATTGACAAAAATGACCGACGTCATCCATATGCACACCAAGCATAAACGTCAACAACTCATATTACTCTAATTGCTCAAAATGACTCACAACTTAAGCAAAATATTTTGCAACAAGTTTTATTAATTTCCTACGCAAGAAAGTAACTCCGATAAATTTTTCATATGCTTGACCAAAAGATATCATTATCAACAACTCTTAATTTCTTTATCACTAAGTTGGGTTCAAACATTCTGTAAGACAAGTAATATGATTAAACAAGTATTTAACATAATATTTTCTAATTTTTTTATCAATTTAAGAATGCAAACACAAAGCTTTAAATAATTACTAACATGCATAACAAAATTATTTCTAACATCACCTCAAATAAATTTTAACTTGCTTTGCCCACTTAAACTAGTTTCAACTATTCTGTAAATCAAGCATAACAACTGACCAATACTTAACAGAATACAAATAATTCAATAATTATTTAAATGCATGGGTTAATCATTTCATTTAAGTGAGAAAATCACAAATATTGAAATGGCATCATAAAAATGTTGTTGTGGCTTGCCTTAGTGCAGATGAGGTTCACAAGCCTCCTGGTGATCCTCAAGACAAGCCTCACCTTCTGAAAATAATTTTAAACACAAAAAGAAAATATCAAGAACACTTCTGAAATTCACCAGAAATTCTAAACAGCTCAGAAAAATCTCATCTTTGGTGAGATGTTAGATTTCCTTTCAAAGGACACAATGCAAAAAGAATCATCTCATTTGGACTTATGGTTAAAAAGTTAAAATTGTTTGAAGCTCTCTGGAATATAAATGAATTTGAATAAAAAGAAACTGCTGGGGGGGTGACGTCGAAGGCGTAAAGCCCAGGGGCGCCACCACTCGTACCGCTTCGCGCGTGTACTGAGTGGCTGACTAGCGGGCCCCGCTAGTCAGGTGGGGAAGAGGGAGAGAGAAACAGAGAGGGTCGCGGCTTCGCCGGAGCTCTCGCCGGCGACGAGGGCTCATTGGCCCAAACGAGAGGGAGGGATTGAGAGAGGGAGGGCTGGTGCACCTGCCCGTACCCGTAGCGTGGCTAGGGGTGGTCGGACAGCGTCGGAAACTAGCTCGCAAGCGGAGGCAGAACGTGGAGGTCGCCGGAGTTGAGGAAGACGGCGAGGAGAGGTCACTCCAGAGGCTCCAAGTGGGCGAGATGGCCTCACCGGAGAGAGGCGGAGGCCTTGGAGGGGTCGCCCAGGCCTGGGAGAGGCTGGAGCTACCGCAGCGACCAGAGGGGATCACCGGCGAGCTCGAGCTCGGGGA
This sequence comes from Aegilops tauschii subsp. strangulata, assembly GCF_002575655.3. Classification (NCBI taxonomy): domain Eukaryota; kingdom Viridiplantae; phylum Streptophyta; class Magnoliopsida; order Poales; family Poaceae; genus Aegilops; species Aegilops tauschii. The sequence continues at coordinate 314,829,279 of NC_053037.3, read as the reverse complement.
CGGCGGCCCGAGGCCTGCCCGGCCGGGCTACGGCTTCCTACTCGATCGTGGGGTGTGTGTGAGTGCTGGATGGTGCTCGAGGAGGCTGGGGGTGGCTCTATTTATAGGCGAGTGGCGAGGGTGCTTCGGGCTCCGCCGGTGGACACATGTCCACGGCGCCCGGCGACGAGCGGCGTCAGTGAGAGGGGGAGAAGGCGACGGAGGTCACGCGGCCACTGTGGGCGAGCGGAGACGAGCACAGGATCAAGGGGATGGCGACGAGCACAGTGCGCTCCGCACTGTTGGGCTGGCCGGACCTTGCCCGTGCTCGCTGCGGCGAGCTCCGGTGTCGGCGATTGCCAGGGAGGAGTTAAGGACGTCGAGACGATGATGGTGGCAGGGTTTGGCATGGTTGGGCAGGCGGGGGAAGTGAGCACGCTCGAACAGAGCGCTCGGCGTCACCCAGAGCGCGTCGACACGCATGCCTGGCATCGTGGACACGCGTGGTCACCGCGCGAACTCTCTCCTCAGGCTAGCCTTCGTCCAAAAATCATGTCTGGCATGTTGTTCGTGGTAGTTTTGAAGTTTACCACGGTTTGGTTTGGATCCAGGTGCAGTAGAGAAGATTTTACAAGCCAGGTAAGTTTCTGGTCAGTAACTTTGTGATGTTACTATGGTCAAATGGCTGGGAGTTTGGGGTTGTGCTTTGGAGGCTAGTTATAAGTTACTAAGGTAAAGATGCACAAGAAATTTCAGGTCAAATGGAGCAAGTAAAATGGTAGTTGCTGTAGAAACCACCATTTCTGTCCAGAACAGAAAAGATTTTCTGTAGCAAAAATATTCCAAAAAGTGATGAAATATTTTTGCTCAGGGAGGTGCCCTAGGGTCCCTAGAATATTTGTGAATTATCTTAAAATTTTCTGAGCCATAAAAATTAGGGTTGCCTTGAAGCAAACAGATCTGGCTTAGGGTTTTTGAGAGAAAATGAATATTTTTCATTTAAAAAAATATTCCAAAGGTTATTTTGTGGTGGATCAGAAGTGAAGTGATGGTTTGGGAGAGAAGTGAACACTTGGGTCAAAGCCAAGGATGCCCAAGTGTTTAAGTCCAAATGAAAAGATTCAGAAACTCCAAGTTTCAAAAACTTTCAAATGAAATTTCAAGCAAATAAGAAAGGGCAAAACCAGGTTGTCACAGCCGCAAGGTAGGATCCTTTCAGGACACTTTCATAATATAATTCGGGCTTGCGGTGCTCCTTCCCCTCTGGCGGTCCCTCGGTCATGAGCTTTTCAGCATCCATCTTCCCCCAGTGCACCTTTGTGCGGGCGAAGGCCATTCGCGCACCCTCTATACAGACCGACCACTTGATGACGTCAAGTCGAGGGCAGGCACTCACAAGCCGCTTCACGAGCCCGAAGTAGCGGCTTGGAATTGGCTCGGCGGGCCATAGCCAGATAATCAAATCCTTCATGGCTAGTTCGGCCGCCCTATGCAGTTCGATCAGCTGTTTCAGTTGGTCGGCAAAAGGCACCGGATAATTCGGTGCCAGATACTGCGACCAGAAGAGCTTATCCGCAGTGTTCCTTTCTTCAGCTTGGTAGAATTGGGCGGCATCCGATATGCTGCGGGGCAGTTGTGCAAATACCCTTGGAGAAATCCGAACTCAAAATTAGAAACATGATTTTTCTCCTCAAATACTTGATTCACATGGAAAAGAGCCTTACCCGCCGCGATCTTCCTCGCCTCTTGGATCTCCTGCAGGGCGCCTTGGGTTTCCCCCTGGGCATCGCGCGTGGCTTGATGACCCCTGGTGAGTTCGGATTATTTCTCCGATAAACTCTGCTCCAAGGTCTGCATTTCTTAACGGCCTCTTGAAGCTCCTGCTCAGCTTCAATAACCCCGGCCTCGTGCTTCTCACGAAGAGCCTGCTCTGCGGCTGCCTTTTTCTTGGCCTCGGTCACAGCCTTCTTAAGAGCCTCGACTTCGGTCATCGTCCCTAGCGGAAATCATGGAACATATTTTATCATACTGGAAATTCGTTCGCACTGAACGCGAACAAGGCTTGCGCATACCTTGTTTATCTTCCAACTGCCTTTTCAACTGGCCAAGTTCTTCTTTGGTCCGCTCCAGACTTTGATTCAGTCCGGAGACCTCCGCAGTATGAGAGGCAGCAGCCGCTGTAGACGCCTGCTTATAAAAGAGAGATAGATGTCATCAAATGAGTCTTCCTGCGAACATAAATTTGATCCTCTGTCCGGTTCTTTCTTTCACCGAACAGTGTATCAGGGGCTACTATCCATACTATGACACTCTTCGAAACCTCATAAAACATACCTCAAAGCCTCTTATAAGGCTGATATAGGCTTCATTCAGTCCACTCTCAGCAGACTGAATCTTCTTAATCACCGCACCCATAAGGGCACGGTGTTCATCGATGATGGAAGCGCTCTTCAGCGCCGCCAACAAAGCATCCAACACCTCTGGTTGGACAGAGATTGCCGGTGGAACAGGCACGCCCCCTCCAGTCGAGGGAGGTGGCCTGCTTGATTCTGGAGCCGTATTGGTCTCCGGAATTGCGTGCGGCTGGGAGCCGAATTCAAGATGGCTCCCGCCGTCAACTCCCATGGGAATCTTCTCCCCCATGTCTCCGGCCCCTAAAGTTTGACCTCCAGGCGCCGCTTTCACGATCTCTTCCCCCCTCCTTGGCCGGGGTCCTTCTGGGACGAAGCCTCGGTGTTATTCACATATTTGGGGGAAGGGGCCTTCGGGGGTGTCCCGCTCTCCATAGCATCCAAGCTCAGCAAATCCTCTGCTGAGGATTGTTCGGTGCGGGACCTCGCCGGACTACAAAAAATATGGCTCAGGTTAAAATACTATGCCATGATGAGTCTGGACGCATAAACGTGTTCGGATTTTATATACTCACGAGTTCACCAGGGGCTGGGCCTCGGGATCCCACGCCGGGCTGCTGTCGGCGGCAGCAGTGGACTCTTTCGGAAGAGGAGCTTTTCCCTTTTAGGTGACTCGGCCTCCAAGTGTATGGAGGCCGCCCTCTTCTTTCTTCCCCCCGCTGGGGATTCGTCTTCCTCCTCCTCCTCATCCTCTTCGGAGGCAGGACGGGCGCTGGAGCCTTCGGATATTATGTCCGAAGTGTCGCGGCGACGAAGGCCGCCCTGGGTCTTTTTGGCCTCCTTCTCGGCCTTCTTCGGCGCCTTGTACGGCGCCGGGACCAGCATCTTCGTCAGAAGTGGGCCGGCCGGTTCTTCGGGCAGCGGGGCCGGACAGTGGATCTGCCCCGCCTTCTTCGTCCAGCCCTAGGGGAGTTGAGGAAAACACATTAAGCATTTCCCTTGGGTTATGCGGATAAAACGTATAATAACTTACCGAGCTTGTAGGGCGGGACAGTTGGTACCCGCGGTCCTCGGCCGAGTCCGGCCATGATTTGCCGGACTTGAAAAGCACCTTCCAGATGTCTTTGTGTGAGGAGCCAAAGAGCTCTCGCAGGGTCTGCTGCTTGGCCGGATTGAATTCCCATAGAATGCAAGTCCGGTGTTGACAAGGCAGGATCCGGCGAACTAACATCACCTGGACTACATTGACAAGTTCGATGTTCTTGTCTTCCATATCCTTAACGTGCGTCTGGAGCACCGACAGTTCATCGGACGAAGACCAGTTCAGGCCCTTCTTAGGCCAGGACGTAAGTCGCAGAGGGGCTCCGGACCGGAACTCGGGAGCAGCGACCCATTCCATGCCGCGCGGCTCAGTGATGTAAAACCGCTGCTGTTGCCACTCTTTGACGGAATCATTAAAAGTACTTGTTGGCCATGTGACGTTGGGCATCTTGCTCACCATAGCGGCCCTGCACTCAGCGTGCTCGCCGCTCACCACCTTGGACTTCACATTAAAGATCTTCATCCATAAGCCGAAGTGTGGTGAGATGCGGAGAAAAGCCTCGCACACGACGATGAATGTCGAGATGTTGAGGAAGGAATTGGGGGATAGATCATGAAAATCGATCCCGTAATAATACGTGATGCCGCGAATGAACGGGTGGAGGGGAAACCCTAGCCCGCGGACAAAATGAGGGAGAAATACAACCCTCTCGTGGGGTTCCGGAGTAGGGACGATCTGTCCCGCCGTCGGGAGACGGTGGCTGATTTTCTTGGCCAGGTACCCGGCCTCCCAAAGCTTTTTGATATCCTTCTCCCGGATGGTAGAGGCCATCCACTTGCCTCCTTCTCCGGATCCGGACATTTTCGGAAGGACTTTGTGGGCGAAGAAGACGAACGCTCGTGCGCTAGAGCTCGAGCGAAGGGGAATGGATCGGGAAGAAGAAAGTGTGGGTGCGAAAGGGAGTCCTTATCCCCTTATAAAGGCAGCAGGGATTCTGCGCCTCCCCACTTGCCTGGTAAACTCGCTTATTCCCCAAGCGCCGTGATTGATGGCGTGGTTGGGTTACCCACGCCCGTATTGATGAGAATCCCGTGATAAGGGGACACGATCTCTGCTTCGACAAGACGTGCCAAGAAAACCGCCTCGCAATATGTGCAGTAGCTGGTTGAGAAAAACGGTTCGTAATGACCGGACCATGGCAGGATGTCGCGTTATGAAAAGTTGTCAGCAGATTAGATTTGTGGAAATATTATACTCTCTACGGTGGTATGTGGAATTTGTTTTGCAGAGCCGGACACGATCCTTGTGTTCAAGATCTTCTATGGAGTATTCGGAGGAGGAACCTACCTTGCAATGCCGAAGACAATCTGCGCGTCGGACTCATCATCATTGAAGCCTGGTTCAGGGGCTACTGAGGGAGTCCTGGATTAGGGGGTCCTCGGACTACTGGACTATATACTTTGGCCGGACTATTGGACTATGAAGATACAAGATTGAAGACTTCGTCCCGTGTCCGGATGGGACTCTCCTTTGCGTGGAAGGCAAGCTTGGCAATTCGGATATGTAGATCTCCTCTCTTGTAACTGACTCTGTGTAACCCTAGCCCCCTCCGGTGTTTATATAAATCGGAGGGTTTAGTCCGTAGGACAACAACAATCATAATCGTAGGCTAGCTTCTAGGGTTTAGCCTCTACGATCTCGCGGTAGATCAACTCTTGTAATACTCATATCATCAAGATCAATCAAGCAGGAAGTAGGGTATTACCTCCATCGAGAGGGCTCGAACCTGGGTAAACATTGTGTCCCCCGCCTCCTGTTACCATCCGCCTTAGACGCACAGTTCGGGACCCCCTACCCGAGATCCGCCGGTTTTGACACCGACACCCGCCACTCCCAGACGAACACACCCACACACACACCGCGAATCCACTGCAACTACGATGCATGTTAAATTAATTATCCCGCGGTGAACATATGTTACCAAATGAGGGACGTTTTAATTTTGAAAAAATCATAGATCATTAAGACATTTTAGTACATTAATTGATTGATTTTCTACGGGTATAATGTGCAAAAATCAAATTTGAGCTACATGCACACGTGACAGTGCACCTAAATGGATTGCGAAAACACACGTGTCTCACTGGGTGCATGTTTACTCCCCGTGCAACAAATTTCAAACATTGAGAATCTTGATTTTTAAATTCTAGTACATCCAAAACTTATTTGAAGTTCATGAAACTTATCGTGTTGTCATATGGACACCAATACAAAGTGGAATTGTACCTTTTTGTCAAATTTAAGACCAGTTTTGATGTAATATTTATCTAATTACAAACGGGAGATTATTAATAATTGGGAACCAATATCCCAAATGGATCATTTATTCAAACCATGAGCGTTAGACCAACAATGGATACGTGCCATGCTTCGTTTAAGAAATAAAGCGGCAACATTAATCATCCAAATAGAAAAACAATATACATGTCGTCGCGCGACCCGTGTGCCGCGCGAGTAGGCGTGAGTTGACGGGACGCATGCGAGCAGTCTGCCGCGCAGGCAGACCGGGAGGCATGCGTGCAGGTGTGTGAACTGAGGGAGGCGTGCTCTCTGCGCAGTGTCATCGGGAGGCGTGCGAGTAGCTATGAGAAACTTTGGTAGGCATGCCAGCAATCCGGTGCCCAGGCTCACTGGGAGGCGAGCCATCGGTTTGACTGTAACCCGCCTCTCTCCCACAACTCCCACTACTCCATATTAATGGTGCGCCCGAGCGGCCGCACCCCCCATCCTTGCCATACACACGATCCTCTCTCTCCGCTTGCATCCTCGATGGTGCTCTCAACCCTCAAAGCCGTCAGTGTATGAGGATGCCGCTGAAGCACCCCATCGGAGGGAGTGGCGAAGCCGAGGCTACTAAAGCACCAGAGCACAGTGTGGAGATGGAGACAGAGGTTGCCGTCACCGCCGGCGAGTTATCGCTGCACCCTGATGTCGTCAACGGCGTCGAGCTTCCACAGCCAGAGGCGGAGTTCCACACCGACTCTGGTGACGACCCCGGTGACGACTCCGACGACCACTCCGGCGACGACTCCGACGACGACGGACAGCTGGTTAGTCATCTATACCCATTTATGTGTCAAATAGATCATAGGGTTTCTCTGGTTACTCCTACCTCCCCCTTTTTGGAATAGAAATCCTATGGTTATGTTCTCTCAATCCTTGAAATCTGAGTAAGTTTTGTTAGATCCGTGTAGTGTATTGATTGTTTGAATGGTACAAGTGATAAGTGATTAGTTGTTTCATCTGTGCAAATGATTTCTACTAGTAATCCGACTAGGGTTAGTGTTTGTGCTAATAATATTGGGGAACGTAGTAATTTCAAAAAATATTCCTACGCACACGCAAGATCATGGTGATGCATAGCAACGAGAGGGGAGAGTGTTGTCGACGTACCCTCGTAGACCGAAAGCGGAAGCGTTAGCACAACATGGTTGATGTAGTCGTACGTCTTCATGATCCGACCGATCAAGTACCGAACGCACGGCACCTCCGAGTTCAGCACACGTTCAGCCCGATGACGTCCCTCGAACTCCGATCCAGCCGAGTGTTGAGGGAGAGTTTCGTCAGCACGACGGCGTGGTGACGATGATGATGTTCTACCGACGCAGGGCTTCGCCTAAGCACCGCTACAGTATTATCGAGGTGGACTATGGTGGAGGGGGGCACCGCACACGGCTAAAAGATCAAACGATCAATTGTTGTGTCTCTAGGGTGCCCCCTACCCCCGTATATAAAGGAGCAAGGGAGGAGGTGCGGCCGGCCAGGAGGAGGCGCGCCAGGAGGAGTCCTACTCCCACCGGGAGTAGGACTCCCTCCCTTCCTTGTTGGACTAGGAGAGGAGAGGGAAGGATAGAGGGGGAAAGGAAAGGGGGGGGGGCCCCCCCTCCTTGTCCAATTCGGACTGGGGGGAGGGGCGCGTGGCTGCCCCTTGGCCTCCTCTCCTCTTCCACCAATTGGGCCCATGAGGCCCAATATCCTCCGGGGGGGTTCCGGTAACCCCCCGGTACTCCGGTATATATCCGATAACCCCCGGAACCATTCCGGTGTCCGAATATAGTCATCCAATATATCAATCTTCATGTCTTGACCATTTCGAGACTCCTCGTCATGTCCGTGATCACATCCGGGACTCCGAACAACCTTCGGTACATCAAACCATATAAACTCATAATATAACTGTCATCGAAACGTTAAGCGTGCGGACCCTACGGGTTCGAGAACTATGTAGACATGACCGAGACACGTCTCCGGTCAATAACCAATAGCGGAACCTGGATGCTCATATTGGCTCCCACGTATTCTACGAAGATCTTTATCGGTCAGACCGCATAACAACATACATTGTTCCCTTTGTCATCGGTATGTTACTTGCCCGAGATTCGATCGTCGGTATCTCAATACCTAGTTCAATCTCGTTACCGGCAAGTCTCTTTACTCGTTCCGTAATACATCATCCCACAACTAACTCATTAGTTGCAATGCTTGCAAGGCTTAAGTGATGTGTATTACCGAGAGAGCCCAGAGATACCTCTCCGACAATCGGAGTGACAAATCCTAATCTCGAAATACGCCAACCCAACAAGTACCTTCGGAGACACCTGTAGAGCACCTTTATAATCACCCAGTTACGTTGTGACATTTGGTAGCACACAAAGTGTTCCTCCGGTAAACGGGAGTTGCATAATCTCATAGTCATAGGAACATGTATAAGTCATGAAGAAAGCAATAGCAACATACTAAACGATCAAGTGCTAAGCTAACGGAATGGGTCAAGTCAATCACATCATTCTCCTAATGATGTGATCCCGTTAATCAAATGACAACTCATGTCTATGACGAGGAAACTCAACCATCTTTGATTAACGAGCTAGTCAAGTAGAGGCATACTAGTGACACTATGTTTGTCTATGTATTCACACATGTATCAAGTTTCCGGTTAATACAATTCTAGCATGAATAATAAACATTTATCATGATATAAGGAAATAAATAATAACTTTATTATTGCCTCTAGGGCATATTTCCTCCAAATAATTCCTTGCCAGGACTTGACAATTGATTTGAATGACCTACATATGTTTGTGCCATTATTTTCTTCAAGATTGGTCTGTACATAGACGACTGTGCTTAAAAACTGAACCATAATCTCTGGATATGTTAATAAATAGCCATAAATTCCTAATCCTACTTCACGACATGTAATTATTGATTTGATGCCAAATTTACTATTTGTGTAAGTGATGTCTCACGATGTGGACAGTGAGGATGAAGATGGCCAGAGGAGGTACAAGAGGCAAATCCCGAGGGAGCTTTATGTGGGAATGCATAACAGGCGTATTAGGACCTGGAACAGTGGCTATCAATGTCCATTTTGCAACCACAAGCTTCATGACGCGTATCTAAGTGTTCTGGCACATGCAAGAGGACGGGTCGTTGGCTCCTTCAAGCAGAAGTATTCTCGCAGGGTGGCGCACGGTGCGTACGTCATGTACCTGGAGAAGCTTCAGGATCGTGCCGGCATGTGAGATGAGATGTGGGATCGAACTATGTACGCTTGAGTATGCTTAATGATGGTTGAACTATGCTTGTGTACACGTACACTTATTATCTATGTCTTAGTATGTTTAATCTATGTTTACTTATGTCTAACCGTGGGATATGGATGCAATCAGTTCGGTTGATGGAATCTACCTCCATCTTGGTTTATTGGTCCCCTTTGTAATTTGTGTTAAATTTTTGACCAAAGGTTTAACTGACAAAAGGTTAGTGCAGGTCAGCAAAAATTATATCGTTGGATGGGTATTTCAGCATAGTGTTCAATGATATAATTTTTGGTGACATGCATAAACATTTCTTAGTTAAATATTTGGTCAAAGTTGGTAAAAATTACAAAGGGGACCAATAAACTAGGACGGGGGTAGTACGTCAATCACACACGGTTCCCAAATTTGGAACCGTGTGCAATGACTTTTCATTTTGCCTGTTGCGTCAATCACACACAGTTGGCTCTAGGAAACCGTCGCCTCCAAAATTCTTTGTGGGACAGAAAACCCTCACCACCCAATTCAAAAAAGAAAAAAGAAAACCCTCACCATCCCCACGTCACAAAAACCCTCACCCTGCCCGCCACCCCCTCCGGTCCCCATTCACACCTGCACAAGCTCCTCCGCGTCTATGCATGGCATCGCCTATCACGGCGGTAACCACTTAGCTCAACGCCTACCGCCACCGCCAGGCTGCCGGCAAAACCCACCGCATTTCGCCACTTCCGTTTGCCGCTGCCTATCGCCATCGACTTTCTTGACGCTGCTCGCGGTTGAGCCAGCTCTACTCGATTGAGGAATCTGCGGTATTGAGGGTTCTTTCTCATGGACAATAAGGTAACTAATTTAATGAGATATTATCTCATCTCTTATCCCAGTTCATCTGCCTCCTTTAATCACCCAGCCGAAATCATCATGAATTTATTTTTATTCGAGCTGATTTGAGGGTTTTCTTCTGTTCATAGAGTGTACAGTGCGTGGACACACCAGGACCTTGCGGCCTCCGCCAGACATTCTATCTCACCGTACCATATGAATTGAGGATGCGCGCGGTATGTTCAATCTCACCCAAAATCGGCTGGCATGGCCTACTTTCCTGAACATATTCTAAATATTACTACATTTGGATAAAAGGTGCCACATGCACCATATATGTCAAAGGGGATCCCCCCCTCTTCTTTCTATATTAGGCAAATTAATGATGTATTGTTCTTTCGATTACTCTCATTTTTCCATGACATCATGTTTACCCTATCTATTTAATTATAGATTTTTTCTCCTTCAATTTCGACTGTTGTACAGTTCTTTCAATTTGGGCCCATATTTGCATGTTACCATATTTTCTTTAACAATCCTACCATTTTCTGCAGTGCGTCCCCTGCTATGCAATAGAATTTGTACTGCACAATCTTTCCCTTTACATAAATCAAGACTGCAGGGATGTCATACTACACACAAACCATGGATTTACAATCGTTGTTACTGTAAGACTTTATGAACGTGGTGACTCCTATTTCGGCACTGGCTTTTGGAAAGAAATTTCTAAGTTTTATGAATTGAGAGTTGGCACTAGAATTGCACTGCACATAAAAGGGCCTGGTCATGAGATATATGGTAACTTCCCCGACGATATCATCCATCCAGACTTTGTCCGAAGTAAGTTTTCTTTTCAACTATCTGCATGTTGACTTACCTAGCAATATCAAATGAATTGTGTAGTATTTAGGCAACCAACTGTTATTCCCTTTTCTTACTATATTCCTACCTAATAACTTCTAGTTACCAATACACTTTTCTATTGCCCTATTTTAACTAAATATTCCATGTACTCCATTTCTATCAGAAAGCGCCACTGACAAGGAGACTCCAGAGGTGGAGAACGGGGCTGCCAACAAGCGGAGGCGGGGCGAGCTAGAACCGCAAGGGACTCCAGTAGGCCTAGACTTCATCAGCAGCCTCCCCGATGATATGTTGATAGTCATCATCTCCCTCCTCCCAATCAAATATGGGGCGCGGACAATCGTCCTTTCCTAGCGGTGGCGCCCCCTATGGAACTCCAGCCCTCTCTACCTCATCGACACCCACAAGCTCTGCCATGGCTATCGCAAAAGCTTGGATGCATTCTCCAAGATCCTCGGCAGTCACCTTGGCCCAACCAGAGGCCTTAGAATGGGCAAGTTCCATTCCAACAGCAAGGACCAAGCCAAGCTTGACGACTGGTTCCGATCCCCCACCCTAGATCAGCTCGAGGAGCTCACTTTTGATGATGGGCATATGCGATCGCTGCCAACGTCCGCACTCCGCCTCGCGCCCACGCTGCGCATTGCCAAGTTCAGGAACTGCCATCCCCCCTTTATGATGCGCCCGCTCTTATTCTAACACGACTGAAGCACCTCGAGCTCGTCGTTGTCTACCTCTCAAACGGTGACATGGAGCGCCTGCTCCGTGGCTGTACTGCACTCGAGTACCTTCGTCTTCAGGCGATCAATGGGTTGAGTACCTTCCACATCACCTCCATGACTCTCCGGACTATTTATGTGTGTTGTTGGTGCGACAGGAAGACATCACAAGATGTGTACCACGGTATGGTCATTGAGGACACACCTGCACTTGAGAGATTACTTGTAGTTGATCAAGAAGGTCCAACAAGAATCAATGTCATTTCTGCGCCGAAATTGACAGTGGTGGGCTACTCGTCTCACAAATACTCCGAACTTGTTATTGGATCCACACCCATTCAGGTACAACAGCCGCCTTCTACCTCTCCTTCTACAAATTAACATTATTTCTAATTTTGAAGATGTTTGTTCGTCTATCATTCAGAAAATGATTCCGACAAGCTTGACCTCGAAACTGCGCACAGTGAAGGTCTTGGCACTAGAATCTATCGGCCCCAACCTTGTCAGTTTCCTAAGATGCTTTCCGTGCCTGGAGAAGCTATATATCGAGGTGATGTTCCTTTCCTGTTAAATGTTAATCATAAGGGAGTTCAATTTGTAACACCTTTTTCCAAGTTTACAATGACAATGTACTACAATTTCTGAAGGATTCTTTTGGAGGATTTCAGTACATACATGCCCCCCCATATTGGTTGCTTGATCCATATGGTTACAATCAATAAGCATTTCTCCTTTGGATTCATCTGTACTAGTTTTCTTAGGGAACTTTTCATCCACTCCAACCTCTTGTGAAGAAGGCTACATTTTTCTAGAATGTAATCAAATGCCCATGTTAATCATGTCAGATCGAAGATGGCATGTTTGTGCATTTTACAAATCCTGCAAACCAAATAGGCCTGTAGTAATGTTCAAAACTCCATGTAGGTACTAACACGTTTTCTTCTTTTGTAGATAAGATTAGGCCCAATGGTGGATAATGTGATACAATATAACAATCACGTCGAATGCCTAGATCTGCATCTCTCAGAAATTACTTTGAACCCCTAGGGACCTTAAAGGATATTATATTTGCCAGGTTCTTTGTACTCAGAGCAAGGGTGCTGAAGGAAATGAGGTTTGCCCTACATCTATTTCGCAAAAATGAATGGTTTGTTGATCAGCGCCGGCGCCTGCGGCAGAATGGAATAGGCTCCAAAAATGCTGAATTTCAATTTGGAACTTCAGATGACAGAGTAATCTGAAGTCATCGTGTCAACCCCATACATGTCTTCTCAGTGGCTGACCCCTTTACAAAAATTGTGAGGTTCCAAAACCAGACTTAGAAGTGGTAATATTAGTTTGAACCTCTCTGATATCCATGTTCAGTGGATCAGCGCGAGCGTTTGCAACTGATGAGCTGAATTTCATTTCTAATATCAGTTTGAACCTTGTAATCTTTGAATTTGAGCCATATAACTCTAGAATTTGAACCTTGTAATATTTTGAGATTTTGTGGTACAATCGTTAACATGGCATCGTATGAGACTCGTATATTGCTAGCACTATTTTGACCATAATATGCAATGGTCTTAGATTTTATTAACCATTCTCGAATCTGTTTACCTTGTCGATCTCACAGCACATGATCTGTATAGCTAACTCGACTGCGATCTTCGACATTATTGCACATAGTTGGTTTCTTCCAACGTGTGCACTGTAGAGCGCAGAATTAATTATCGCACTCGAGTGTCCATCATCACCCTTCTGTGTAACTTTGACCTCATCACCCACGAGTAAACTCATGACCGAAGTCATTCCACACACTTCGTTTTTACAAAGCTTTTTGCCAATAAACGGCCACAATTTGTCCCTCTTCTAGCCGTGCAGTAGCGCGGGAACAGGCTCACCGACAATACATTTAGCGCCTCTTCGAGCCCACGCGTGCTTTGCGGTGTTGTCAAGCGTGTACTGGAATCCTCCGCTATGAACGCCGTGACAAGACGTGACGATTACAGGCCGGCTGGCCCCCATTTATTACAACGGCCATTTAACCCTTGTGTCTCTTCAACCTTTCGATCGCGCCCCACCATTTCTAAGTTTTATGAATTGAGAGTTGGCACTAGAATTGCACTGCACATAAAAGGGCCTGGTCATGAGATATATGGTAACTTCCCCGACGATATCATCCATCCAGACTTTGTCCGAAGTAAGTTTTCTTTTCAACTATCTGCATGTTGACTTACCTAGCAATATCAAATGAATTGTGTAGTATTTAGGCAACCAACTGTTATTCCCTTTTCTTACTATATTCCTACCTAATAACTTCTAGTTACCAATACACTTTTCTATTGCCCTATTTTAACTAAATATTCCATGTACTCCCATTTCTATCAGAAAGCGCCACTGACAAGGAGACTCCAAAGGTGGAGAACGGGGCTGCCAACAAGCGGAGGCGGGGCGAGCTAGAACCGCAAGGGACTCCAGTAGGCCTAGACTTCATCAGCAGCCTCCCCGATGATATGTTGATAGTCATCATCTCCCTCCTCCCAATCAAATATGGGGCGCGGACAATCGTCCTTTCCTAGCGGTGGCGCCCCCTATGGAACTCCAGCCCTCTCTACCTCATCGACACCCACAAGCTCTGCCATGGCTATCGCAAAAGCTTGGATGCATTCTCCAAGATCCTCGGCAGTCACCTTGGCCCAACCAGAGGCCTTAGAATGGGCAAGTTCCATTCCAACAGCAAGGACCAAGCCAAGCTTGACGACTGGTTCCGATCCCCCACCCTAGATCAGCTCGAGGAGCTCACTTTTGATGATGGGCATATGCGATCGCTGCCAACGTCCGCACTCCGCCTCGCGCCCACGCTGCGCATTGCCAAGTTCAGGAACTGCCATCCCCCCTTTATGATGCGCCCGCTCTTATTCTAACACGACTGAAGCACCTCGAGCTCGTCGTTGTCTGCCTCTCAAACGGTGACATGGAGCGCCTGCTCCGTGGCTGTACTGCACTCGAGTACCTTCGTCTTCAGGCGATCAATGGGTTGAGTACCTTCCACATCACCTCCATGACTCTCCGGACTATTTATGTGTGTTGTTGGTGCGACAGGAAGACATCACAAGATGTGTACCACGGTATGGTCATTGAGGACACACCTGCACTTGAGAGATTACTTGTAGTTGATCAAGAAGGTCCAACAAGAATCAATGTCATTTCTGCGCCGAAATTGACAGTGGTGGGCTACTCGTCTCACAAATACTCCGAACTTGTTATTGGATCCACACCCGTTCAGGTACAACAGCCGCCTTCTACCTCTCCTTCTACAAATTAACATTATTTCTAATTTTGAAGATGTTTGTTCGTCTATCATTCAGAAAATGATTCCGACAAGCTTGACCTCGAAACTGCGCACAGTGAAGGTCTTGGCACTAGAATCTATCGGCCCCAACCTTGTCAGTTTCCTAAGATGCTTTCCGTGCCTGGAGAAGCTATATATCGAGGTGATGTTCCTTTCCTGTTAAATGTTAATCATAAGGGAGTTCAATTTGTAACACCTTTTTCCAAGTTTACAATGACAATGTACTACAATTTCTGAAGGATTCTTTTGGAGGATTTCAGTACATACATGCCCCCCCATATTGGTTGCTTGATCCATATGGTTACAATCAATAAGCATTTCTCCTTTGGATTCATCTGTACTAGTTTTCTTAGGGAACTTTTCATCCACTCCAACCTCTTGTGAAGAAGGCTACATTTTTCTAGAATGTAATCAAATGCCCATGTTAATCATGTCAGATCGAAGATGGCATGTTTGTGCATTTTACAAATCCTGCAAACCAAATAGGCCTGTAGTAATGTTCAAAACTCCATGTAGGTACTAACACGTTTTCTTCTTTTGTAGATAAGATTAGGCCCAATGGTGGATAATGTGATACAATATAACAATCACGTCGAATGCCTAGATCTGCATCTCTCAGAAATTACTTTGAACCCCTAGGGACCTTAAAGGATATTATATTTGCCAGGTTCTTTGTACTCAGAGCAAGGGTGCTGAAGGAAATGAGGTTTGCCCTACATCTATTTCGCAAAAATGAATGGTTTGTTGATCAGCGCCGGCGCCTGCGGCAGAATGGAATAGGCTCCAAAAATGCTGAATTTCAATTTGGAACTTCAGATGACAGAGTAATCTGAAGTCATCGTGTCAACCCCATACATGTCTTCTCAGTGGCTGACCCCTTTACAAAAATTGTGAGGTTCCAAAACCAGACTTAGAAGTGGTAATATTAGTTTGAACCTCTCTGATATCCATGTTCAGTGGATCAGCGCGAGCGTTTGCAACTGATGAGCTGAATTTCATTTCTAATATCAGTTTGAACCTTGTAATCTTTGAATTTGAGCCATATAACTCTAGAATTTGAACCTTGTAATATTTTGAGATTTTGTGGTACAATCGTTAACATGGCATCGTATGAGACTCGTATATTGCTAGCACTATTTTGACCATAATATGCAATGGTCTTAGATTTTATTAACCATTCTCGAATCTGTTTACCTTGTCGATCTCACAGCACATGATCTGTATAGCTAACTCGACTGCGATCTTCGACATTATTGCACATAGTTGGTTTCTTCCAACGTGTGCACTGTAGAGCGCAGAATTAATTATCGCACTCGAGTGTCCATCATCACCCTTCTGTGTAACTTTGACCTCATCACCCACGAGTAAACTCATGACCGAAGTCATTCCACACACTTCGTTTTTACAAAGCTTTTTGCCAATAAACGGCCACAATTTGTCCCTCTTCTAGCCGTGCAGTAGCGCGGGAACAGGCTCACCGACAATACATTTAGCGCCTCTTCGAGCCCACGCGTGCTTTGCGGTGTTGTCAAGCGTGTACTGGAATCCTCCGCTATGAACGCCGTGACAAGACGTGACGATTACAGGCCGGCTGGCCCCCATTTATTACAACGGCCATTTAACCCTTGTGTCTCTTCAACCTTTCGATCGCGCCCCACCATTGCAAGAAGCACACCCACCACGAGAAATTCTTAGAGGGTATCCTGCGCGGCTCCAATGGCGCTCCGAGCGGCTGCCGACGATGAGCAGCAGTTCACCATGCGTGCCATGATGGACACCCACAGAAGGTTCATGGACCTCTCGATGGTGTACACCAATGACCCAGTCTGGGTGGAGCACTCCATCCACATCATGGATAGTTGTTGCTTGCCGAGGAGAAGTACAAGGTGGTCGGGTTCGACCTCGAGTACAGCCGCGCTCGTGCCGGGTCTCGTCCCAAGGTCGCTGTCGCCCAGATGTGCGTGCGCCACCACGTCCTCATCTACCACTACTGCCTGGCCACAAGGCCTTGTGAGCGTTTCGCCAGGTTTGTCAATGATGTAAAGGCGCTCGACAATTCGGGCATCGTCTGCCAGAATCTTGTCGACATCCAGGGCCCATACAAGATCTGGGGCAGCAAGGAGCATGAGAAGGACTCACTGGTTCACCTCGCCGAGTCCATCATCGACCCCTACTACAGAGACATGGAAAATCCGTGCAACAAGGACAAGCGTGCCTGGCACTCGGCCTAGATGGAGAAACTCGACAAAGCTCACATCATGTACGCGACCAAGGAGGCGTACACGACCTACAACATGTACAGGCAGATCGTTGACATGAGGAAGTGCCTCCTTCCCCAAAACGGCCAGGGATCCAGCCGGAAGCAGAGCACTGGCAAGCGTCGTCGCAACAATAAGTAGATGATTAGGTCCTCGTTTCTCCTAGTTTAGTATGCATGTAATTGCTTACTTTGGTGTGTGGAAATTTTATGTGTGTAGTCACTTGTGTAATTGTATGCTTAATTTGGTTATGCAATGCTATATTTTTAAGTATATATGTTGATGCTCTGTAGATAGAGCATAGATGTTGTGTGGACAAACAAAATCACATCGCACACGGACTAAACAATGGAACTCGTCGGTGATGTTTTCATCAATCACTCACAATTTTATACCAGCAATCGTTTGCTCACAACACACACTACTTGTTAGCAGCAATCATCTGTGTTGTTATCGGTCTTCGCACACGTTTCCGATTACAGACCTGTTTGCCGCGTATCACACACATCTTGTTAAGTTGAACCGTTTCTGTTCTCTTGTCTCAACGCAAATAGTTCATCCGTGTGAACCGCGTGCTGTATATCGCACACACCTTGATCTGGCTGACCGTTTCTTTTGTGTTGCCTAATCACAAACAGGTCATCCGAGTGAACCGTATGTTGTGTATCGCACACACCTTCATCTGGCTGCCTATTTGTTTTGTTCCTCCTCATCACAAATAGTTAATTGAACTAATCCGTATGCCCTACATCGCACACGCAACTAAAATCTGAACCGTGTTTGATGCATCCTCCATGGAAAACATTTTACACCTTTTTTGACGGGTTTTTTACACCACCGTTTGTGATTATTGCATCGCACACAGTTTCGTCGAAGGGTCTCTCGTCGTAGTGTCCCGTTAGCAGCATCCTGCAGTAGTGTACGTACTCCCCCAAGCTTAGGCTTTTGGCCTAGCTTGGCAATCACCACTCGAAGAAGCCTTCAGGTACCACGTTGAAGTGCTGGGGAGCAGACACCTGAGGATCCCACTGCTGAGGCTCCGCCTGTGCTGCAGCTAGGTTGTTCTAGTAGGCGACGGTGTCCTTAGGCATAATCCTGTATCCGCCCCTGGCAATAGGATCAAACAAAGCAGGTGCAGGCAAAGGAATAACATCACGGGTACTCTCACTAAAGACTAAGTTATAAGGAATATCCGTAGTGGTGTTCTCGATATCAATGAAATGGTGGTGTGCCATAGCCGCGCGATCTAGGTAAACCTTGGGCAAGGGATAATCGTGCTGGCGTATCTGGACATTAAAGTGACTCGCTAGGCAAGTACCATAAATGCCACCATGTATTTTACCCTTGGATCTATTAATGTGGAGGCGACGTGCCACAATAGCTCCCAAGCTATAAGTGTTGTCGTCGTACAGTGCACGGCATAAAACAGCAAGTTTGGGGCACTGAGTGCACCTACCTTCTCTCTAGCAAGCAAACACTTTGTAATGAATAGAGCAAAATAATGCACATCAGGAAAGTGTAAGCCAGTGGCGGTGACACTTGACATCCCTCTCTCATCTCCCACTGTCAGGGTGTGGTAAAAACCATCAAACTCCGCGGGCCTAGGTTCTACTAAACCACCATCAGAAGGGAGCAAGCATATGTCACAAAATTCAGTAAGCGGTATCTGATGGGGTTCAATATATAAGTTAAACTGCACCTCAGGGGGGATTATTCCTAACTAAGAAATGAAAACTTTGCACAAAGGAATTTGTGAGGAGATGATACTGTTCACATTCAGCTACGATGAAGTCAGTGAGGCCAGCATTAGCAGCATATTGTGCAAACTCCTGAAGGATTTCGGCCCCTTCCAAGAACGGGTTATGCGGCCATTCGCACGGCCACAGCTCCTCCATTCTCCGAGCATGGAGATTACTGTCAGATGACTCCCCAATAACTCCCTTAGAGTTCTTCTTGGAAGCAAACTTCCTAAAGATACTCATCTTCTTCCTACGAACAAAATTCTGAAATTTTTTGTCCACACAAACTTTTCTCAACAAAACTTTATAAGACTGGTAGCAACTAATCATAGGTATGCATAGAGGCCATATCAAGCATTCAAACTACTTGGAACTCTAAGAATTCAACATGCAAGCTCATCTACAGCAGCACCAAGAGTAACTAATTATTCAAAATATAAACCACTAAAGCAAAAACTAATTGGACCAACAGAGGAGTCACATACCAAGCAACAATTCCCCAAAACAGTTTCGGAAACAGAGCTTCGAGCAAAGAGACCGAAATCTGCGGGTTTGAGAGCAAGAACACGAGAGAGAGAGAGAGCAACGGTGATTTTTTTCTGGAGGTAGGTGATGATGTGGGACGAAGAGATAAGTGAGAGGGCCCATGTGGGGACCACAACCCACCAGGGCGCGCCTGGGGGTCCTGGCACGCCCAGGTGGGTTGTGCCCACCTGGTGCACCTCCCTTTGATATTATTTGCACCAAAAATTCTTAAATATTCAGAAGAAATCGTATTAAAATTTCAGAGCATTCTGAGAACTTTTATTTTTGGAGTGTGGAGTAATAGTAGTACATGCAGGCAGGAGTCGGTCTACTAATCTTGGATGTGATGCCTATATATTGATCATTGCCTTGGATATCATCATAATTATTCGATCTTTTATAAATTGCCCAATAGTAATTTGTTTACCCACCGTGTGCTATTTCTCAAGAGAAGCCACTAGTGAATCTACGGCCCCCGGGTCTATTCTTTATCATATTTGCTTTGAGATCTATTTTTATTCACATTTGTTTTCAGATCTATTATTCCAAAAACCCAAAAATACCTTGTTGCACTTTTTTGTTACTATTTTATTTCGCATTTTATCGAGAGCAATTTATCCAATCTACCAAAAATATTCTCCTGTCAATTTGACAATTTCTGGCGCTGTTACCCAGTAGGGACTGACAAGCCCTCATATGCGTCGGGTTGCAAGTATTTGTTCTTTATGTGCAGGTACCGTTTACATAGTGTTGCTTGGTTCTTCTATTGGATTGATACCTTGGTTTCACAACTGAGGGAAATACCTACCGTAGCTTAACTACATCATCCCTTCCTCTTCGGAGAAATACCGACGCAGTTTCAAGCGACATCACCCGCCTTGGTCTCGACAAGCTCTGTGCTTGGCGGATCAGCGCTGTCGGCGTCCTGGGAATGGGGGTCCCTAGACTTGCCTGCCTGCGGCCCACGGCGTGGCTCCACCAGCGGCCCTGTACGGCCCATCTTCACCAGCAAACACTCAAGACCCTCGCGAGGGGCCAAGCCTCACGAGGCGGACGACACAAGACCTCCTCGGGGGCGGCCTCACCAGGCTGGTTCGCGAGGGGCGGAGAGATCAAGGCAAGGAACACCTCGCGAGGTTCCTGTGACGCAAGCCATGACGACTGGAGCCAGGCGGGCGCCAGCGCGCGCAGTTTGCTCATTTCCTCTTTGGTGCTAAAGAGGCGAGCGCAGGCGAGGAGTCCCGAGGCATCACGCAAAGGTTTCCATATCGGTGCTACAAGACCAAGACCAGCATGGCGACAGGACGGAGGTCAGCGTGGATCCCAAGACGGCGTCACCACCAGAGCCTTTGGCAGGCGAAGACCACCTTTAGTCAGGATAACTTGTACTAGTTGTCTCCCTTTGAATTTAGCCGTTGTTGGATCCCTTCCCGCTCAATATTTGGGGAGAGGACCAGGGCCTCTATAAATAGGACTAGCCACCATCGTAGCTAGGGGGATCATTCAGATCATCCTCAACCACACAAGCTCACCGAGCACAAGAACACCTCTCCTCAAAAGGTTGTTCTTCCCGTGTAACTGTGTCTCTCGTTCTTTGGGTTCGTCGAGCTAGGCCTTGCCATCGTTGCGAGAGCGATCAAGGGAGAGAGAGATCTTCGTGCGCACCCCAGTGTTCGAACCTCAAGGGTTTTGCCGGAACCCGAAATCCGACATTTGGTGCGCCGAGTAGGGGTGCGCCGAAGCTTTCCTTCCGTCGATCCACGCTCCGCCACCGCAGCGCCTTGCTCCCATGGCCGGCGTTGCTCTTCCGACTACGATGGCGGATGCCCATGGCAGAGCCAGGGGCAAAGAGCCTTTGCCCCTGCCTTGCGGCGGGTGCGGTGGCCGCCCAAGTTCATGCTGGAGATGCCGCCGCGTTACGACGGCGCGGCGGACCTGTCGGCCTTCCTGCTGGCGTATGAAGAGGCTGTTCTAAAGGCCGGGGGCGATGACAAGGTCATGGCCAACTGGCTCCCCATGGCCCTCGCTGGTGCACCGCGCGCTTGGTTGCTCAACCTCCCAGAATCCGCGGTGGCATCTTGGGAGGAACTGCATAGCCTCTTCGCTGCGCGTTTCGCGGCGCCGGCGCCCCTCGCTGTTGCGGCCCTCCTCGGCGGCTCGCAAGCGCCGCCCTCGGACCGTCACACCAATCCATTCTTTCGCCAGATCGGCGAAGCCTCCACGCGGCAGGGGGCTCCCCGGGTTGGGCGGCGCCCAAGGCCGACCTGACCTTCGACACGGGGGACCACCCTGTCACCACTGTCGGCTCGGGCGTGCTCCCAATGCTTTGCACGCCCACCATCTGCAGCGTAGCCGTCACCAAGACCCTCATCGACGGCGGCGCCGGCCCGAACATGCTCTTTGTGGAGGCTTTTAGCCTCCTTCACGTACCGCTCGAGCGTCTCCGCCCCAGCAAGCCCTTCTCCGGGGTCGGCGGCGGCTCCTCCAGTCCCCTGGGGCAGATCCGTCTTCCCATGAGCTTCGGCACCCGCGACAACTACCGCACAGAGCTGATCGACTTCGACATCACCCGCATTGGCCTTCCGTACAACGCCATCCTCAGGTACCCGGATCTGGCTCAGTTTATGGCGGCGACCCATCCGGCCTACAACCTCACGAAGATGTCCGGGAGCAAGGACGTCCTCACCGTGGTTGGAGATACCAAGGAGGCTTTAGTGGCGCTCAAGCTTGCCCTCAAGGCCGCCGCAACGGCGCGACCGGCCGACGAGGCCACCTCTGGAGTTAAGGAGGCTGCGCCGGCCAAGAAGAAGCAGTTGTTCACTCAAGATCGGGCAGAAACCAAGCAGGTGCCAGTCGAGGAAGATGGGTCCTCTGGAGCCACCTTCACCATAGGTGCCAACCTCGACTCAGATCAAGAGGAGGCGTTGGTAAAGTTCTTGCGTGCAAACAAGGAAGTATTCACCTGGGAGCCCAAACAGCTGGTAGGGGTCCCAAGAGGGGTGATCGAGCATCACTTAAGGGTGTGCCCCACGTGCGCCCTGTGAAGCAAAAGGCGCGGCGACAGTCCACGAAGAAGCAGTCCTTCATCGTCCAGGAAACCCGCAAGCTGGAGGCAGCAGGTGTCATTCGCGAGGTTCGGTACCCCGAGTGGCTGGCAAACCCCGTCGTTGTGCCAAAGAATGGCGGGAAGGAGCGCATGTGTGTCGACTTCACCAACCTCAACAAAGCCTGTCCTCAAGATCCGTTCCCACTTCCACGCATCAACCAGATCGTTGACTCCACCGCCGAGTGCGACCTGCTTTGCTTCCTGGATGCGTTTTCAGGCTACCACCACATCAAGATGGCAGTAGAGGATGTGGAGAAGACGGCCTTCCTAACCCCTTGCGGGGTGTACTGCTACACTTGCATGCCGTTCGGGCTGCGCAACGCGGGCTCGACCTTCCAACGGCTGATGCACATCACCCTAGGCCAGCAGCTCGGGAGGAACGCTGAAGCCTACGTCGAGGACATTGTGGTGAAGTCTCGGGAGGCAAGAACTTTGATTCAGGACCTGGAGGAGACCTTCGCGAGCCTGCGCCAGGTGGACTTGCGGCTCAACCCAGAAAAGTGCGTATTTGGTGTCCCCTCCGGCAAGCTGCTGGGCTTCCTCGTGTCCCACCGGGGGATCGAGGCCAACCCAGAGAAGGTCAAGGCGATTGAAGACATGAGCCCACCACAAACCCTCAAGGAGATGCAGAAGCTTTCCGGCTGCGTGACTTCGCTGGGACGCTTCATCTCCAAGCTGGGAGAGCGCACCCTACCGTTCTTCAAGCTGATGAAGAAGAAGGGCCCATTCGAGTGGACCCCGGAGGCTAACCAAGCGTTTCAAGACCTCAAGAGATACCTGACCAGCCCTCCGGTGATAGTGGCGCCCCGCCCTCTCGAGCCCCTGGTGCTCTACCTCGCCGCCACTCCTTACTCAGCCAATGCGGCTCTGGTGGCGGTTTGGGAAGAGCGCCAGGCCAAGGATACGTCGCGCCGAGCCACGACCCCGACCAGGGCGACGCAAGACCCGAAGGGCACCGCAGGGGCTGCAGCAACGCCAACGGATGACCAGGCTCATCAAGATGGCGCCCTTGGGCCTGGCGAGGCCCTAATTGGCGACCAAGCTCCGGAAGTTTCATCGCCTCAGGAGGCGCCTCAACCCTCGACGGACGCAGGCCCCGTCGACGCGCCAACCCTCGTCGAGCACCCAGTGTATTTCGTCAGCACGGTATTGCGGGATGCAAGGGCACGGTACCCCATGCCTCATAAGCTCTTGCTCGCGCTTTTGGTGGCCTCGCGTAAGCTACAACACTACTTTCAAGGTCACCCAATCAAGGTCGTCTCGGCCTACCTACTGGAGAGGGTACTCAGGAGCCCCAACACTGCTGGAAGAGTCGCCGAGTGAAATATCAAGCTGCAGGCATTCCAGCTGGAGTTCAGCACAACTAGGGTCATCAAGGGAGCCGCGCTCGCCGACTTCGTGGCAGAATGGACGGACGCCCCGGATCTTGAGGCAGGCGAGGATCGATCCCTCTCGCCGGGAAGTGAAGCGCCAGACGGCTAGGTTATGTATTTCGATGGCACATTCGCGCCAGGGCGCAGGGGCTGGAGCAGTGCTCATCTCACCCACTCAGGACGAGCTCTACTACGCCGTGCAGCTCTGCTTCCAGCATGGCGAGAAGGTCTCCAACAACAAAGCAGAGTACGAAGGCCTCATAGCTGGCCTCAAGGCTGCGGTGGCCCTGGGAGTGAAGCGCCTCACCATCAGGGGCGATTCGCAGCTTCGCGTCAACTTCTCCAACAAGGTATACGAGCCGAGGGACGAGCACATGGAGGCATACCTCGCGGAGGTACGCAAAATGGAAAAGCAGTTCTTGGGCCTAGAATTGCAGCATGTGCCCCGTGGCACCAACAAGGAGGCCGACGACATCGCCAAGAGAGCATCCAAGCGACTACCCCAAGAGCCTGGCGTCTTCGAGGAGCGGCTCTTCAAGCCGTCGGCAACACCACCACTTTCAAGGCTGCCGCTGCCTCAGGAGGAGCTCCCGCACCACCTACTTCAGGAGCCCCAACCTGCGGCCCAACCTCGGGAGCGCGCCTACTCTTGGCGCTCGAGCCTCGGGAGGGGTGCTGGACCAAGGAGTTCAAGGAAAACCTGATGCAAGGGACACTGCCGGAGAAAGAGGACGACGCGGAGCGCGTGGCCTGACAGGCCACGACGTACTGCATCCAGGACAGTGAGTTATACAGGAAGCAGCCGAATGACGTTTCCCTGCGTTGTATCTCCAGGGAACAGGGGAAGGAGCTGCTAGCTGACATACACGGCGGAGACTGCGGGCACCACTCGTCGTCATGAACCCTCGTCGGCAAGGCGTTCCGCAACGGGTTCTACTGGCCTATGGCGCTCAACGATGCGACTGAGCTGGTGAAGTCCTGCGAGGCCTGTCAATTCCACACCAAGCAGATCCATCAGCCAGCTCAGGGCCTCCAGACCATTCCGCTCTCGTGGCCATTCGTCGTCTGGGGGCTGGACATCTTGGGCCCGTTCCCTCGAGCGCCTGGGGGCTACCTCTACCTCTACGTCGTCATCGACAAGTTCACCCAGTGGGCGGAGGTAGAGGCCGTTCGCACCATCCCGGCCAGATCCGCGGTCAAGTTCATCAAGGGTCCCGTGAGCCGGTTTGGGGTCCCCAACCGCATCATCACCGACAACAGCTCGGAGTTCACAAGCAATCTCTTCAGGACATATTGTGCTAACCTTGGAACGCAGATCTGCTATGCTTCGGTGGCACATCCCAGGAGCAATGGTCAGGCCAAACGCGCCAACGCGGAGGTCCGGAGAGGCCTCAAGACCAGGACCTTCAAGAAGAAGCTCGAGGCATGCGGCAGGGGCTGGCACGATGAGCTCCAGTCTGTGCTGTGGTCCATCCGCACCACCGCCACCAAGCCAACAGGCGAGACCCCGTTCTTCCTCGTCTATGGAGCAGAAGTGGTTCTCCCTCACGAGGTTAAGCATCGCTCCACGTGGGTCCTGGCGTTCGATGAGGTGCAATAGGACGCCATGCGGGGGATGGACCTCGTGCTGGGGCAGGAGCGTCGCCGTGAAGCCACGCTCCAGGCGGCAAGATACCAGCAGGCGCTGCGGCAGTATCACTGTCGCAGCGTCCGCTCTAGGATGCTCGAGGTGGGCGACCTCATCCTAAGGCGGGTGCTCTCCAGGGAAGGGCTGCATAAGCTCTCGCCCATGTGGGAGGGACCATTTAGGGTCGCCCACGTCTCCAGGCGACACAGGACGGGTCCCTATCCAGAACGTCTGGAACATCTAGCACCTCCGGAAGTTCTACCCATGAAGAAAGGCCCGGCGCCTGTGAAGCAAGGCCTAGTGCTTGTGAAGGTCTCCGCTCGTGACACTCTCACGTAATAATGAGTGGGGCTGTAGACGCCCCGGAGTCTCAGGAGTGCCGCCCTCGGGCCTCGGGGGCTCCCTCCCACGTCCTAGTGGCAGCACTTAGCTCCACGCTGGTGAGAAGACAAGAAGACTAGACTAGGTGCCGGACGTGGCTTTTCATTTGCTTTCCGTAGTTGGCTCGCCCCTCTTTAATGAAAATTTGCTTTTTGGTGTTCCTTGTCGGCTTGGTTCCATCGCCTTTTGCCTCCGTTTCTGCCTCGGTTCCTTGTTTTGACCTGTACTCTCTCTCGCATGCCTTGCGAGGGGCCTGGACAGGTGCCCTCATGAGCGTTTTTCCTGTTTTTCGCGAGGCACCCTTGTTTGAGCTCGCAAGCTGGCGCACCTCTCTCAATCCGTGCCCCTCGGGTACCGCGATGCAAAGCGTTGGGTCGTGGCCAGCAGCGCCTGCGACCAAGGCTCGGGAGAATAAGAGTTTCCTAATGAATTTTTGCAGTTCCTAGACGCCTCCCAGGCCAAGGAGGCCTCGCCAAGTACTGGGAAATGCGTGCCTGACGAGGCGAAAATTACTTCGAGCGTGTCAAGCTAAGTTATTTCTACGCGCCTACATGAAACGTTGATGCTGCAATGCGACACAGGAACAATAAACATATCATAGCAACTTGGAAACCATGGTTCGTTGCACGCCCCTACGGGGTCCCATACTTGTCTCTCTCTTAATGCAGGAAGAAAAGAAAGAACGAAACAAAAGTGGCGCGTGCCCCTGCAGCAGCTCGCGAGAATGGACCCATGGCGCTCTCCTGAGCTCAGCCCGACCCCCCTCGCACTTTACTAGGGCACGGCGACGAGACGACCCGCTGCCACCCTCGAAGCGGGCGCGGCGGGGTGGCGGCTGGTCGTAGTCGCCGCTGCTGGAGTTGTCGCCGGAGGGAGAATCGCCGTAGCTGCGCGAGCAGCGACCAGCGCCAAAGGCAAGACCATCCTCACCCTCGTGACGACCGTCGCCAAGGCCAAGCACCTCGCTGCCGTCGTTGTCCTCGGGGCAGCACCCGACGCAGCGGCCGTCTTCTCCGAACACCCTCACGTAGAGGCTCGCGTTGCCGTCGTACTCGAAGTGGAGGGTGCACCGCCTTCCCAAGCCGCGCGCGTGGGCAAACGTCTGCCAGCCGCGAGCCAGGACTGCGTTGCCCGCGACAGAGACCTCAACTACGACCCACGATGCCTTGCTGCTGCAGCCGTCCGCCTGCAGCCAGAGCCCGCCTGGACCCGTGGCCGACAGCTCACCGGCGAAGAAGCATGGGAGCTGAAGCCGGGTGCCGGCCGGGTTCTCCGACCACAAGACGAACTCCGGCAGCACCTCCGCTGAGTGGAAGCACGGCCGGGGAGGCCGTGCGACGATGGTGCGCCTGCTTTCATCGACGGGGCTGCCACGACCTGGGCGACTCCCGCCACGCGAATAGGCGCCATCGCAGCCGCGAGGGGCCATGGCGGGGGTCGCGGTGTGCTTGCGGGGATGGCCGTGCCCCCTCTTGGGCGGCGGAGAGCCGGGCCCCTCCTGGCGGGCCTTCCCCTTCTCTGCGGCCGAGAACCTCTTCGTAGGCGCCATGGGAGTCGCTACTAGCAATGAAGCAAGGAAGAAGAAGCGAGAGGGGCAGGAAGAGATGGGCGATGGGGGCTCCGCCCCCTCCTCATTTATAGCGGGAGAAGGCCAACCGGTGATCCCCATGATCATCGGTAATGATGATTTTTCTCTGCATGCAGCAGGGACTCGTCAAGTAGGGCAGTTGCCGAGGCAGCGTGGGGAAGCAGAGACGCCCACATCCAATCAATCGCCAAGCGTCAACCAAGGCCGCAGGCTATTGGGGCCCGCGGCGCTCCGCACTTTCCCCTTGGCTTCGCCCTGAAGCCAAGTCCGAGCGCGCCTTCGGCCCGGGGGCTACTGTCGGTGTCCTGGGAACGGGGGTCCCCAGACTTGCCTGCCTGTGGCCCATGGCGTGGCTCCACCAGCGGCCCTGTACGACCCATCTTCACCAGCAAACACTCAAGAACCTCACGAGGGGCCAAGCCTCGCGAGGTGGACGACACAAGACCTCCTCGGGGGCGGCCTCACCAGGCTGGCTCGCGAGGGGCGGAGAGATCAAGGCAAGGAACACCTTGCGAGGTTCCTGTGATGCAAGCCATGACGACTGGAGCTAGGCGGGCGCCAGCGCGCGCAGTGTCCTCGTTTCCTCTTTGGTGCTAAAGAGGCGAGCGCAGGCGAGGAGTCCCGAGGCATCAGGCAAAGGTTCCATATCGGTGCTACAAGACCAAGACCGGCAGGGCAATAGGACGGAGTTCACCGTGGAGCCCAAGACGGCGTCACCACCAGAGCCTTTGGCAGGCGAAGACCACCTTTAGTCAGGATAACTTGTACTAGTTGTCTCCCTTCGAATTTGGCCGTTGTTGGATCCCTTCCCGCTCAATATTTGGGCAGAGGACCAGGGCCTCTATAAATAGGACTAGCCACCATCGTAGCTAGGGGGATCATTCAGATCATCCTCAACCACACAAGCTCACCAAGCACAAGAACACCTCTCCTCAGGAGGCTGTTCTTCTCGTGTAACTGTTCATCCTTGGCCCAAGAGGCAATCCACCACACCACACTGGAGTAGGGTATTACACCACATCGGTGGCCCGAACCAGTATAAACTCTAGTGTCTCTCGTTCTTTGGGTTCGTCGAGCTAGGCCTTGCGATCATTGCGAGAGCGATCAAGGGAGAGAGAGACCTTCGTGCGCACCCCAGTGTTCGAACCTCAAGGGTTTTGCCGGAACCCGAAATCCGACAAGCGTGTGTTGTCTTCTTCTTGCCGGGCTTCTTTGCGATGGCAGCTCGGGTGCAGGTAGGAGAAATGTACTCCTCCTCCCCGTCCTCCTCATCATCACCCCCCTCTATCTCTCCGTGTCAGTGCAACAAACCCTGGGTCCGTTGCCCAGACTGTGAACAGGCACGAGAGCAAGATCGCAGCATCAAGGTCAGATTGGAGTGCAATGGATTAGTTCTTTGAAGGACTAATGTGCAGCACAAGAAGATCAAGACTAGCCAGAAAAGCAAGATATTGCTAAGGGAAAAACCTCCCTTACCGGGCAGGCAAGCCTAGCAAAGATGGGGTTACCCCCGGAAGCAAGCCTTCGGGTCTTCCCGGCAGGCCTGCCGGGGCTTGCGGAGGCAGAACCACCTCACCGCATCACCTCATCACGACGCACGTCGTCGATCGGTGCGGTGTCAACCTCCAAAGTGACTAAGTGGCTGTTGTTCGCCACATGGCAGCCACTTCCTACAGAAAATACCTCCAAGCGACACCCATCCTATGACGTGCCGAGCAAGCAGGCGCGAAGCTGGCAAAACAGCCCGGCAGGGCCTGTCGGGCGAGCTGTGATGTGACGTTGAGCGGCGCATTTAATGCACTTTGTCAGCCTGCAGAGTTAGGTATGATAGCACTGTTTGCTATATAATCAGTGCATAATGACTGATTTGCCACTGTGGTGACCCCTTGATCTATAAAAGGAGGCCCAAGGCAAACGTAGAAAGGGTAGGCTAATCCACCCCTTCATACACTCATACGCGCGTAGCCGTTTCCGCCCCGAGGTAACCCTGCGGGGCAAGTGTGCTGTGCTCACCACCATTTTTCCACCATCAATCCACCAAATTAGGAGTAGGGTTTTACGCCTCACGGCGGCCCAAACTTGGGTAAAAACTGCCCATGTGATCTCTGCCATGTTGTTGCACGCTCCTCTGCTCTTTGTGCAAGGTGCCATCCCCCCGCGGAACCAGAAAGGGGCTCTTGGTCCCATAGGTGGTCGTGGTTTCCCGCGACATCTTTGGCGCGCCAGGTAGGGGGATCACTTGCGCGAACCTGAAAGCGTGAGCAGCGCGTCATCTTCATCACCATTTTCATCATTGACGGCTCCATCGACTATGGCGCCCAAGAAGAAACCCGGTGTTGCAGCTCACCCGTCCACTTCGAAGGCTCCGCCGCCCGCGGCCACCAACGGCGCGGGGAACGCGGAGACACACGAGGATGTGGGCACTGCGGGGGACGTGGTCGGCGCAGGCGGCGTTGTCACCACCTCCCCGTTGGCTAATACATCTCCAACGTATCTACTTTTCCTAACGCTTTTCCTCTTGTTTTGGACTCTCATTTACATGATTCGAATGAAACTAATGTAACATCCCAAATTTTCAATTTGGAATATTTTACAATTATTAGCTAAGCATCTATACATTTTGTTTGAATTGAGTGGCATTGGGAAATTTAAGAGGCATTTGAGTTTGGATTCAACTTGGCATTTGAAATTTATTTCAAATATCCCTGACAAATACTTGAGCAAAAGTATGAAAGGAGCTAAAATGACACTCCAAAAATGTCAGAAGAAAATAATGCCAAAAGTTTGAATTCAAAATTGGTTTTTTTCAAAAAAAATGTTTTTATAAAGTTTTTTTTAGCCTCTGAAAAATAGCTCACCTCATAGGCTTTATTTTTCTGAATTATTATATATATATATGTACTATATAAAAGTATCTTTATTTTCTCTTTATATTTTATTTCTTCTCTATCTTATTTCAAAAAATAAACCACAACGCCTGGCCAGGCCAGCCGCAGCCCAACCGGCTCAGCCAGCACCGAGCCGCAGCCCACCAGCGCCGAGGCGGCCCGCCCTAGCGCGCATCGCCCGAACGCCTCCCGATCGGCCGCCCGATCGCCCCCTCCCCCTCCTATCCCACTGACCCGCGGACCCCACCTCGTCTACCTCCTCCCGCAAGACGCGCCCGCTATCTCGCTCCGCTCGACGCCGGCCGTGTCCGCGCCCCTCTCAAAACCCTACCCTGAAGCTTCCCCTCGCGTAAGAAAGCTGCCCTATATAAATCCCTACGCCTCCTCCTTCGACCCGCCTTAAACCCCGACGCCAAAACCCACCACAGCCCACGCCACCTCCAAACCGATCTCGCTACTGCCGCCGCAGTTCATCGCCGCATCACCGCCGGTGAGCAACCACCCCCTGCCCCAAGCTCCTCCAACCGAACGCCCTCAACCTCCCGCACCCCTCTGACATCGTTTTGTCGCACAGGAACGACCGAAGCCGCCGCCACGAGCATCGCCGCCCATCGCCGAAGCGCGTCGGGCACAGGAGCTTGACGAGCTCGTTCCGCTCGTCTCCGTCATCCTCAACCACCACCGAGACCACCCCCGAGCTCCCCTCGCTCCGCCGCATTGCTCCGACCCCACTGCCGCCTTCCCCGATCGCCGGAATCGCCGCATCACCGTCGCCCGAGCCACCGCTGTCGTCTCCGTCCGTCGCCGCCGTCGCTGTAAGCCGCCAATCCCCACCACCGTTAGATCTTTAATGTACGTCTTAGATTAGATCCACGAAAGTTTGGTTTATTTTTACGTAGATCGCTTTTCTGCGGTTAGTTTACGGTTTAGATCATATGGTTTATTTTTACGGTTTGGTTCTAGTCGGTTAAGCCGAACGGTTTTTTTTAATAAACAATCACGCGCCATCTAGTTAGTTTCGGCCGAGCATAGAATAGTTACAGATCACAACCCTTCGGCCCAGTAGCGCATGTTTATTTTTTTCTTTAGTTTTATTTTCGTCTCTATTTTTTAAACAAAAAAGTTTCAGTTTTGTAAAATTAATAACTCTTAGGTTGTTTATAGTTTTTGATTGATTCTTTTTGCTCTAGTCTGCAAATTTCCCTAAAGTTTCTGTATAAAATAGTTTCGGCCATGTTTTAGTTATAAAAAATTGTTTTATATGAGTTTTAGTCAGATTAGTATTCCTGCTATAAAATGAGCCAGGATTAATATTTTTAGGAGATTCTTTTTGCTACTGCTTTGTTTTGACCTTGCCTAGCAGTAGGATTAATTTGGGTATTTTTAGATTTTATTAAAATTAGTTTTACATGAAAACAACGCTGTTTTAGTTTCTTTTACTTTGCTGATGTTTTCTGTTGTTTTAATTACTTTAATTTTTTTTTCTGTTGTTTTATTTTTAGTCAGATTAGTTCCCGTAGAGTAAGAAGGTGAACTTTTATTTAACGAAAAACAAAATGTTTTATTTTATTTTCTTACTAGTTTTGTTTTAGGCATAAGTAGAGTTTTGAAATAGCTTTTAATGTGTTTCTTTTTTGCATTAAATTTATTTGCTGTTTTTCTTTCTGTCATTTAACAAAAACATTATTTTGGCTCTGTTTAAAAAAAAATTTGTAGAAGAAAATTATTTTTGAGTTTGTCTTACTTGTAGTAAAAACCTTGCTTTGATTCTATGACTTCGTTGGTTTTATTGTTGGATTTCTTTGTGTGTATGATTGTGTGCTATTATAATTTACTTGCTGTTGTAGTAGAAACTTTATGATGGTATACTTATTTGTGCTATGTTTGACTCGATATAATTCCCGGAGTGCGAAGCTTGCTATCACGAGTCACTAGCGTTCGAAGACCGTCAGCCAGGCAAGTCTTGATCATGAATTTTAATTCCTATGTTTTATAGCATTAGTAGTATTTCCTCCCCACCATGCATGGAGTAGGAGAAATTGAATAAGTCTTGAGTAGTATCATGTGGTAGGTTGACCCAAAATCCCTTTGTTACCATTCCCCGGGACGATGTAGTTTATTTTGCTATGCTCGTAGACGGGGTTGGTTAAGTGATTCATATGGGAGATGTCAGAGTCAAGATGATGACAACCCCTTGTCTTCAAGCTCAAGATGGACTGAAAATTCACTACTGGGTGGAGGACGGTTGATGGGCACCCTGGAGCAACTAGCGGATGGCCGGGATGCATGGAGAAGCGCGATGACATCTTGCGGAAAGCTTCACCCAGCCACAAAGAGACGGATGGATACCCCTTGACCGGAAGCTTACCTGTGGAGCCGCAAGCTATTATCGGCTCTGGCTTGGTCGACCCTAGGCGTGACTCTGGCCGGACGGTGCTACGAGATGTAGAAGAATGGTAGGATTGGATGGGCACCGGCAGTGGCCCAGAGGAACTCTACGGAAGACCCTGTTTCGTTCATCCCGTCTTCAAACATTTGGAAGTGCGGGGACATAAAGGAGGGAACGATTCTTGCGGGTAAAATGAACAAGACTCTGCAGTGAAAACCTAATCGATTAGCCATTTCCCCGGTTACGGAGAGCTGAGCCTATGGAATTGGAGTATTTCGGAAATCTCAACACCGAACATAATTAATTAATTGATGGATTATTAATAATTTCGGGTATGAGACATTGGTTGGCGGAACCATCTCATTTACAACCAACATTTGTAGTAATGGCAAGCAAGTCCTTTGTTGTAGGGAAAAATTGGCTTTTTCGCAAAAACATAAAACTTGGAGCCCCACAGCCAAATTGCATATAGTATTAGCATTGTTGTTATTGTTCTCTCTATGACTTGCCGGCATATTCAAAATGCTGACCTACACGACTGCAACGTCTCATGTTGTAGAGGAGTTTTCCGACCAGGAGTGAGGATACGATCTACGCTCGGTGATTGCCCTATGGAGTCGGATGGACTCACATTATCGTCTACCCTTCCACAGCATTTAGTTTTTCTCATGAGTTGGCCTTCGGCCAAATTTATTCTATCATAATAAAGACTCTATATGAGAATCATGTAATAAATAAGGTGTGATTGAACTTTGAATTTTTCATCAATGTACTGTGTGTGCCAGCATGATCTTGGGATGGTACTGATACACAGAGACTTGACCGATTTCGGGTCGGGTCGCTACAGAGATGGTATTGAGAGCACACGATGACCGTAGGATGTAACCCCTAGGATCGGAAAGCCATAGGAAGAAACTATTTTATTTTATGTCCTTATTATTCCGTAATTTTCCCCTATTCATTTCTGACTTCCCTCCGATTTTCCACATTCTAGATGGCCGCCAAGTTCACCCTAGTTCTGCTACCGGAGTTTTGCCAGCCGGATAAGACGATGCCTTTCGGCAAGAAGCTGGTTCAGATCGTGAAGAAGCTGAAGATTGATCTGCCTTCTATCACCGGGAAGCCTACCAATGCACTTTCGACGGATACCCGCTACAGGATTGAGGTGCACATTCCAGGGAGGTCCTTTGGAGGATATTCAGAGCCCATTGACTTTGAGTTTACCGCTTTCACTTGGATCCTCGAAAGAGACATGGCGGTTCATCTTGAACTTGGGCATCCCCGAGAAGAGTACAGGGCCGAGCTGGACCCATCAGACCTCGCCATGATTTCTCGCAGAGCTAGGAATGGAGATATCATCCGTACCGTGGAGGATGACTCCATTCTTTCATATGTCCAAGACTAACCAGGAAATCTAGACGCGTCAAAGCTCCAAAGTATTGAGGAGGCTATTGTTCCGTGAACTGGAACTGGAGGAGAAAGCACGCGCGGACTTCCTTGAGCATGAAGAAGAAGTCAAGGATTTTATGGAGAGAATCGAGGACCTGGAGAAATATGTTGCCACACAGGAGGAAAAGATGGACGAGGGAGAAGACCTCTTTCCGAGTGGAGATGATGGACCCCTTGTGAGCAATGATAAGGACTACGAGGAGAGCTCCACTGATGGACGCAACAAGAGGAGCGCCGCACCAGAGGACGCCGCACCGGAGGATGCAAGGATAATTGATGAAGAACATTTAGTCGACCACCATGTTTTATTTTTATTTTTCGTCGATCAGTTAGGCCGTTATTTTCGATTAGTTGTGAGATTTTGTAATCCGAGATTGAACCTTGTTTGAGATGAATGAATAAATGATTGGTGTGATTATGATTGTGCATTCATATGGGTAGTTCTATTTTCTCTTAGACCCTTATTCTATTCTAATTTCTCATCCACTCCAAAACACCAGATGCCTCCGAGACATGACCCCGGATTCACTTTCCCGCCGGAGCTCACCCAGCTGATCCAACAGCAGAATGCCTTGATGCAAATGCTCATCCAAAACTAAGGCAACAACAACAACAATCCACCGCCAACACCCCCTGTCGACAACCTGACCCGTTTCCTAAGGCTGAATCCGCCGGTGTTCTCTAGTAGCACCGAGCCGATTGTAGCTGATGATTGGCTCCGCAAGATCAGAAGGGAGCTAGCAACTGCTGGATGCACAAATGTTGAGAAGGTGCGTTTTGCCGCTCATCAACTGGATGGACCGGCAGCCTCTTGGTGGGAGAACTACACCACCACCTATCCTATCGCCACCATCACGTGGGATCCGTTCCAGCAGGCCTTCCGCACAGCTCATGTCTCAGCTGGAGCCATGAGTCTGAAGAAGCGTGAGTTCCGAACTTACGCCAGGGAAATCGTACTGTGGGGCAGTAAGTGGATGAGTTCAGCCAGTTAGCTCGCTATGCCCCGGGTGATGTGGCCACAGATGCTGCAAAACAAGAGAAGTTCCTTGAAGGACTTAATGATGAGCTGGGAATTCAGCTGCTGGTGGCTACCTTCAATAACTACCAGGAGCTGGTAGACAAGGCCATCATCCTTGAAGGCAAGCAACAATAGATTGATAGCCACAAGCGGAAGTATAGCCAGGGGAAGTACAACTCGGGAGCTCAGCAGAAGCCTCGCTACACCCCATACCCGGGAGGTCACACCCATCACACCCATGGAGGACATAACCATGGAGGGAATGGGAACAATCGCAACAACAACACCAACTTCAAGTCTGGCAACGGAGGCAATGGCAACCAACACCGTCCCGCTCCGGCTCAGAAGGATCTGAGTCATATCACCTATTTCAAGTGCCAGAAGACATGACATTATGCCACCGATTGTCCGGAGGCCAAGTGGGGAAATGGAAATGGCAATGGCAATGGAAGCTCATCAACCAAGAATCCCAACCCCTTTCCTCGTGCCCAGGTGAACCACATCGACGTGGAGGACGTCTATGATCAGCCAGACACTGTGGTTGGTAAGTTTTTATTAAATTCACGTCCAGTATTGGTACTCTTTGATTCCGGTGCAACGCATTCATTCATATGAAGGGTAGTTGTGGAAAAGTACGGGTTGCCCAATAGAACCCTTAGAAGCCCTCTTCAGGTCACTTCCCCAGGAGGAGAGATGACGGCATGCTTAGGCTGTCATTCAACCCTCAGCATCGGAAATCATGATTTTCCCGCATACCTCATAGTATTGGAATCCCAGGGATTGGACGTGATCCTAGGCATGGATTGGTTGACAAAGTTTGAAGGAAACATCGACTATGCCCGCAAGACAATTTTGCTCACCCCCCTGGAGCAGAAGAAGATCAAGTATGTATCCAGAAGCACACCGATGAAGAATCAGCTGAATTCCCTCACGAGAGTTGTTCAGGAGGAAGTGCTAGTAGTACAAGATTTTCCTGATGTATTTCCAGAGGAATTACCAGGAATGCCACCGGACATAGACATTGAGTTTTTGATTGAGTTATTGCCCGACACAACCCCAATATCCAAGAGACCTTATTGGATGCCCCCGAACGATTTGGAAGAGATCAAGAAGCAAATTAATGAGCTATTGGAGAAGGGATATATTCGGCCAAGCTCGTCACCTTGGGGAGCCCCAGTTCTTTTGGTAGAGAAGAAGGATGGAACCCTGAGAATGGTTGTGGATTATCGTTCATTGAACGACGTGACCATCAAGAACAAGTACCCTCTGCCGATGATTAATGATTTATTTGATTAGCTAGTTGGAGCCAAGGTATTCTCCAAGATCGATCTTCGATCAGGGTATCATCAGTTGAAGATTCGTGAACAGGATATACCCAAAACAGCTTTCACCACCAGGTATGGTTTATATGAGTAAAACGTCATGTCATTCAGATTGACTAATGCCCCTGCGTATTTCATGAGCATGATGAACAAGGTATTTATGGAATATCTGGACAAGTTTGCCGTGGTGTTCATCGATGACATATTGGTTTTCTCCAAGAGCGAGGAAGAGCATAAGGAACATCTGCGTCTAGTTTTGGAGAAACTCCGAGAACATCAGTTATATGCCAAGTTTAGCAAATGTGAATTTTGGTTGAAGGGAGTCGGATTCCTCGAACTTGTTATTTCAGGAGAAGGAATAGCAGTCGACCCCACCAAGGTTGAATCGGTCAGCAAACGCCAGTCCCCCACCTCAGTCAAGGAGATCCGCAGTTTTCTCGGACTTGCAGGATATTATTGGAGATTTATTAAGAATTTGTCCAAGATTGCTAAACCCATGACCAAGCTGTTGAAGAAGGAAACCTAGTACATTTGGACCGAGGATTGTGAAGCCAGTTTTCAGGAGTTTAAGAAACGTTTGCTTACAGCCCCAGTGCTAATTTTGCCGGACATACACAAGGATTACCAGGTATATTGTGATGCTTCTCGTCAAGGACTCGGAGGAGTGCTCATGTAGGAAGGAAAAGTTGAAGCTTATACCTCCAGACAACTGTGACCTCACGAGATGAATTATGCCACACATGATTTGGAATTAGTAGCCGTAGTGCACGCACTCAAGACCCGGAGACATTTCCTTGTCGGAAATAGTTGCGATGTTTACACGGATCATAAGAGCTTGAAATATATTTTCACGCAGAAGGAGTTGAACCTTAGACAAAGGAGATGGCTTGAATTGATCAAGGACTATGACATGAGATTGCATTACCACCCAGGAAAGGCTAATGTTGTAGCAGATGCCTTGAGCCGTAAGAGTTGTGTGAATACCCTTACAGCGGGAGGATTACCCCAGGAGTTAGTCGATGACCTTAGAGATCTTCGACTGGAGATAGTTCCGAGAGGATATGTTGCGGCACTGGAAATTCAGCCCACTTTGGCCGAAAGAATTCGTGAAGCCCAGAAGTCAGACAAGGAAATTGCGGAGATAAAGGAAAGGATGGGTAATGGAAAGGCTAAACGTTTTCGCGAGGATGAGCACGGGACTTTATGGTTTGAGGACCGTATCTATGTGCCCAATGACCCAGAGGTTAGGAATTTAATTCTTCAGGAAGCCCATGATTTACCGTACTCAATTCACCCAGGCAACACCAAGATGTATCTGGACTTGAAGGAAAGTTTCTGGTGGACAGGTATGAAGCAGGATATTGCCGAGTGTGTAGCACTATGCGATGTTTGTCAGCGAGTAAAGGCGGAACATCAGAAGCCGGCAGGGTTACTTCAGCCTCTGCCGATACCTGAGTGGAAATGGGAAAAACTTGGAATGGATTTTATCACAGGATTACCCAGGACTCGTTCAGGTTATGATTCTATCTGGGTAGTGGTTGATTGCTTGACCAAGGTAGCTCATTTCATTCCCGCAAAGACCACATATACTAGCGCTAAGTTAGCCAAGATATACATGACCAGGATCGTATGTCTGCATGGAGTTCCGAGGAGTATCGTGTCAGATAGAGGAACACAATTTACCTCAAAGTTTTGGAATCAGTTGCATGAAACTTTCGGTACGAGGCTGGAGTTCAGTACAACTTTCCATCCACAGACAGATGGACAGACCGAGAGAGTCAATCAGATTATGGAGGGCATGTTGAGAGCATGTGCGCTAGACTATGGATCTAGCTAGGATGACAATCTTCCATACATAGAGTTCTCGTACAACAACAGCTATCAGACCAGTCTGAAGATGTCCCCTTTCGAAGCTCTATAAGGAAGGAGCTGCAGAACACCATTGTTGTGGGATGGTGTTGGAGACCGAAAACTTTTTGGTCCCGATCTTATCACAGACTCTGAAGAGAAGGTCAAGCTGATTCGAGATAGACTGAAGATAGCTCAGTCGAGGCAGAAGAGTTATGCCGACAGTAAACGCAAGGAAGTAACGTATTAAGTGGGAGACCGAGCATATCTCCGTGTGTCTCCACTTAGAGGAATCAAGAGGTTCGGTGTCAAAGGAAAGTTAGCACCCCGGTTCATAGGCCCCTACAAAATCCTCGAACACAGAGGAGAAGTTGCATACAAGCTGGAATTGTCGGAAGGATTGTCAGGAATTCACGATGTCTTTCACGTTTCCCAGCTGAAGAAATGCCATGCTGAGATGGCCGATATTCCTTTGACAGACACAGTGCCCCTAGAGTCCATACAGCTTGATAGTGATCTGACTTATGAGGAGAAACCCGTCAGAATTCTCGAGACTACGAACAGAGTTACCCACAGCAAGATCATCAAGTTTTGCAAGGTTCTGTGGACCCACCATTCCGAGGAGGAAGCCACCTGGGAGCGAGAAGAAGATCTCCGTCGAGACCACCCGCACCTATTTGCTAGCCAACCAGAATCTCGAGGGCGGGATTCATCTTAAGGTGGGTAGGTTTGTAACATCCCAAATTTTCAATTTGGAATGTTTTATAATTATTAGCTAAGCATCTATGCATTTTGTTTGAATTGAGTGGCATTTGGAAATTTCAGAGGCATTTGAGTTTTATTTGAGTTTGGATTCAACTTGGCATTTGAAATTTATTTCAAATATCCCTGACAAATACTTGAGCAAAAGTATGAGAGGAGCTAAAATGACACTCCAAAAATGTCAGAAGAAAATAATGCCAAAAGTTTGAATTCAAAATTGGTTTTTTTCAAAAAAAAATGTTTTTATAAAGTTTTTTTAGCCTCTGAAAAATAGTTCACCTTATAAGCTTTATTTTTCTAATTTTTTTGATATATATATATGTACTATATAAAAGTATTTTTATTTTCTCTATATATTTTATTTCTTCTCTGTCTTATTTAAAAAAACCACAGCGCCTGGCCAGGCCAGCCGCAGCCCAACCGGCCCAGCCAGCACCGAGCCGCAGCCCACCAGCGCTGAGGCGGCCTGACCTAGCACGCATCTCCAGAACACCTCCCGACAGGCCGCCCGATCGCTCCCTCTGTCGGTGTCAAAACCGGCGGATCTCGGGTAGGGGGTCCCGAACTGTGCGTCTAAGGCGGATGGTAATAGGAGGCGGGGGACACGATGTTTACCCAGGTTCGGGCCCTCTCGATGGAGGTAATACCCTACTTCCTGCTTGATTGATCTTAATGATATGAGTATTACAAGAGTTGATCTACCACGAGATCGTAGAGGCTAAACCCTAGAAGCTAGCCTATGGTATGATTGTTGTTGTCCTACGGACTGAACCCTCCGGTTTATATAGGCACCGGAGGGGGCTAGGGTTACACAGAGTCGGTTACAAGGGAGGAGATCCACATATCCGTATTGCCAAGCTTGCCTTCCATGCCAAGGAGAGTCCCATCCGGACACGGGACGAAGTCTTCAATCTTGTATCTTCATAGTTCAACAGTCCGGCTAAAGTATATAGTCCCGCCATCCGAGGACCCCCTAATCTAGGACTCCCTCAGTAGCCCCTGAACCAGGCTTCAATGACGATGAGTCCGGCGCGCAGATTGTCTTCGGCATTGCAAGGCGGGTTCCTCCTCCGAATACTCCGTAGAAGATTTTGAACACATGGATAGTGTCCGGCTCTGCAAAACAAATTCCACATACCACCGTAGAGAGAATAATATTTCCACAAATCTAATCTGCTGACACATTAGGCATCATGACATCATACCACGGCCCGGTCATTATTCGAACCGTTTTTCTCAGCCAGCGACTGCACATATTGCGAGGCGGTTTCCTTGGCACGTCTTGTCGAAGCAGAGATCGTGTCCCCTTATCACGGGATTCTCATCAATACGGGTGTGGGTAACCCAACCACGCCATCAATTACAGCGCTTGGGGAATAAGCGAGGTTTACCAGGCAGGTGGGGAGGCGCATAGTTTCTTCCGCCTTTATAAAGGGACAAGGATTCACCTTTTTCACCCACGCCCTCTTCCCCCTTGCTCATCCATTCTTGCGCACTCGAGCTCCAGCACCGAAGTTCGCATTTTCTCCTCAACCCACTCCAAGCATGTCCGGAGTGGGAGGCAAGTGGATGGTCTCCTCCGTCACGGAGGAGGACATCGAAAAGCTACGGGGAGCCAGATATCTGGCCGCGGATATCGCACACCGGCTGCCAGATGAGGGGCAGACCGTCCCAACTCCCGAACCCCACGAGAGGGTGGTTTTTCTTACCCACTTTGTCCGCGGACTGGGATTTCCCCTCCACCCGTTTGTCCGCGGGCTCATGTTTTACTACGGGCTGGATTTTCATGATCTGGCCCCCAATTTCATCCTCAACATCTCGGCATTTATCGTCGTGTGCGAGGCCTTCCTCCGCATCAAGCCCCACTTCGGCCTGTGGCTAAAGACCTTCAATGTTAAACCGAAGGTGGTGGTCGGCCAGCAAGCGGAGTGCGAAGGCACCATGGTGGGCAAAATGCCCAACGTCACCTAGCTCGGAGGCTCCTACGTGGAGACCATAAAAGGGGTGGCAATCGGGGTGGTTCTACATAACCAAGCCACGCGACACCAACTGGGTGGCGGCCCCCGAATTTTGATCCGGAATCCCCACGTGGCTCACCTCTTGGAAAGAGAAGGGCCTATCCCGGGGTTCTTCGGTAGAGCTGACCGGACTCCAGACCTGCATCAAGAACATGATGAGCAAGAAAATCAAGCTCGTCAACGTGGTCCAAGTCATGCTCTTTCGCCGGATCCTCCAGTGTCAAAGACGGGCATTCCATTTGTGGGAGTTTGACCCGGCCGAGCACCAGACGCTGCGAGGGCTCTTCGACACGACGCACAAGGACGTCTGGAAGGTGCTGTTCAAGGGTGCCGAGGTACCTCCTCCTCTTACCGAGGACCGCGGACTCAACGCAAAGCGCCCTGCCAATCCGGTAAGTCTTTTATATCTCATAAGATGTTCATTTTCCCCAGTTTAACCATGCGCGGGATCTAAGCCTCCACGCCATTTAACAGGACTGGGTAGAGACAGCGGAGCAGATCGATTGTCCAGCCCCCTGCCCGAAGATCCAGCAGATGCTCTCTTGACGGAGATGCTGGTTCCGGCGCCTTACGAGGTGCCGGTGAAGAAGGCCAAGAAGAAGGCCACGGGGACCCGGAAGGGTCTCCGGCGCAAGGTTATATCGGACTCATCGTCCGAAAACTCCGAGGCGCACTCCTCCCACGAAGACGAGGAGGAGGAGGAGGAGGAGGAGGAGGAAAGTTCTCCCCCCCCAGCCGGGGGGGGGGGGGGGAAGAAAAGGAAGGCCGCCCCGTCTGGGGCGGCCAAAGGGGCAAAGAAGGGAAGGACCCTCCTTCCGGACAACTCCACCACCGCCTCCTTCAGCGAAGAGGAGTGGTTGCCCAGGGACAAGCCCCTGGCGAAGTCGTAAGTATCCGAATACCACAGTAGTTCTTGGTACGTTTTATTGTACTGTTTCTTATCACGCCGCGCATGACTACGCAGCCCATCCCGAGCCCGCATCGACGTATCTTTGTCAGATGATTCTTTGGGCCCGCCAGACCTGAACAGTGATTCTCTCCCTAACGCCTTCTCCCCCCGCCCTACGGACGACGTCGAGGTGTTGTCCCAAAGGGAACTGAACCAGGGGGAGACAGTTCCGGAGGCGCCTCAAGGCGACATTCCAGGCGCTGGGCGCACGAGGGGCAAGACTCCCCCGGGCCCTAACGCCGGGGGCAGCAAGTCTAGCCCCAAGCCGAATACGGCGCCGGAACCTCCAGTGGTTCCGGATTCAGTCAGGCAACCCCCCGCTAAGGGGGGCAAGCCGCCTGTGCCGATGGCCTCTGTCCATCCAGAGGCATCGGACAACTTGCTGGAAGCGCTTCACGGCGCTTCCATCGACGAAGAGCACCGCACTATCATGAGTGCGGTGATCAAGAAGGTTTGGTCCGCCAAAAGCGGACTGACTGAAGCCTGTGCCAGCCTCCTAACAGGCTTTGAGGTAAGTAATCAAACTATAAGAAAATGTTACAGCATAGACAGTAGCCCCTGATGCTCTGTTTGGCGTTCGCGAAGAAAGGCCGAATAGAGGATCAAATAATAACCGCAGGAGTCTGATCGGAATATGTCTATGTGCATATGCAGGCTTCAGTGCTAGCCACTGCCGCACGTACTGCGGAGGTCGCTGCACTGAAGCAGGACCTTGAGCGGTCCAAGGAAGAGCTCGGCCTTACCAAGAGGCAGCTCGAAGAGAACAAAGGTAAGCGATACCTCGTCTGTATATTGTAAAAATTTGGTTTTAGAATAATAAGATTGTCATGAATTTTGCTAGGGGCCACGACCGAAGTGGCGGCCCTGAAGAAGGCGCTATCCAAGGCCGAAGACAAAGCGGCCAAGGAGCGCACTGAGCGCGAGAAACAAGAGGCCCGAGTTGGCGAGGTGCAGCAAGAGCTCCAGGCTCTCGCCAAGAAACATGAGTCCTTGGAGCTTGACTTTAAGACGCAAGAGTCCGAGATTGCGAAGGCCCTCGAAAGCGCACAACATGCCAAGGCCGAAGCCCAAAAGGCCCTCCAGGAAATTGAGGCGGTTAAGAAGATAGCAGCGGGTAAGGCATTCATTATGCAAAGCAAGCATGTGAAGGAAACTTTCCTTTTACTTACCCGAGTTCGGAGCTCTCCAGGAGCGTTCGCCGATCTTCCCCGCAGTGTGTCAGATGCCGCGGAGTTCTACCGGGCTGAGGAGGGGAGCTCGACGGAGAAGTTGTTCTGGTCTCAGTATACTGGGACCGAACACCCAATGCCCTTGAGCGACCAGCTGAAGCAACTGGTCGAGCTCCACAAGGTGGCCGAACAGGCCATGAAGGGTCTTATAGTCCGGATGTGGCCTGGCGAGCCCCTGCCTGATAGCTACTTCGGTCTGGTGAGGCAGCTTGTGAATGCCTGCCCCGGCTCGAAGTCATAAAGCGGTCCGTCTGCATCGAGGGTGCGCGCAGGGCTTTTGCCCGGGCGAAGGTGCACTGGGCGAAGCTGGACGCCGAGAAGCTGGTGAAGGAGGGGCCGCCGCAAGGCAAGGAGCATCGCCACCCTGAAATGTATCATGACAGTGTCCTGAAGGGTGCTCGCCTTATGGCGGAGGAATGTGCTACGGATGTAATATTCGAGTGAATGTACTCATGTGATCATGTAATATGAAACGAGTTC
This sequence comes from Aegilops tauschii subsp. strangulata, assembly GCF_002575655.3. NCBI lineage: Eukaryota > Viridiplantae > Streptophyta > Magnoliopsida > Poales > Poaceae > Aegilops > Aegilops tauschii. The sequence goes on along the minus strand of NC_053037.3, from coordinate 314,785,619 downwards.
ATTTGCGCTATACCATGCTTGTTAATTTAAAATATTACCTTTTGTGCAGCCGTTTATGAAATATGAGAGTTGGCCAGTCATCGGCTTCTGCCCCCATGTAACTAGTACTGGGGTGTTCGGGATAAACCTGAGCACTCTTTATCCCAATTTTGGGTCCTTCGAAGGAGGTGTTCAGCACAGCGAACCAGGCAATCGGACTATAAAGCTTTATCACTCTCACTTAGCCATAGAAGTCTACAAATTTAAATTTTGGCGAAGCCCCTAGTATTCGGAAGGCCGAATTTGGGGCGCTATATATGCCTAAGTCGGGCAAGGCCGACTCCTCGCCCGAAGCGGAAAAAGTCTTTAAGGACTTGAGACCTCTCGAACAGCGACCAGCTCTCGCCTCATCATGACAGTCAGTTTTCGGCTTTCTCTACTGAGGTGCTCGTCCGGAAGAATCGGGACACAATCGCAGTAGTTCTCCTAGCGCTACCTTAGCCGATATTGCGGAACGTAAGGTACCAAAACATGGGAGCCGGGCAAACCCAACTATTGACCCAAGACATGATTCGGAGCTGATGCATATAATGCTATAAGTTCGGGGTGCTGCATTGTCGAAAGTGTTCGGACTTCTCACGTCGTATTATGGGGTATACTGAAGCCCCTGGCGTACGGGTGCAATCTGTCGTAATTAAGCAGACAAGAGAGAAAGAAAAAAAGGGTAATGCAATAATAGGCTAACGCTACGCATTGTTATTAAATAGTACGTCAAAGTGTACGGATACAAGTAGTGCAATAAGCAGAAAATAGGACTATTTGACATGTCCTATCCAAGGGCAAGCTGCGTATGGGTATTTAAAACAGGTATTTCGATCGTTATCAGAGACCACCTGGGGATTCCCTTGTACGTCTTAGCTTCTTGTCTCCTTGGTATTTCCTTCCGTAATGCGTCCAGCAATCAGACTGCCGAAAAGGGCTTCCAGAGAGTAAGGTCCTGAAAGAGAGAAAATTATGAAGGTATACAGCCCCTGGGGCGGTTGAGCCGCATTGTGGGACGTGTCCTGGCCATGCCTCCGCCTATGCCCATGGTATTTTTAGTGCGTAATTATGTACGCGCGGCATAGATTTCGTCGCTTGACTGAGACTAGGGCGGAGGCCGAATTGCTAGGCGAGCTCTAAACGTGCCAGGCGATCCTGTTGCAGGTTACTCCGGACTCGCTTGAAGGTGTCCGGGGGCTTTATCGCCGAATTGGCGGTTTGCCTTAAAAGGCTGCTTTGTGCTTCTGCTGCGAGGGCCGTAGTGTGGTCCTCCGTGCGGAGCGAGCTTCTGTGTTTCCATTGACTGTTATAACCCCCCGAGGTCCTGGCATCTTGAGCTTGAGGTATGCATAATGCGGCACCGCATTGAATCTGGCAATTGCGGTTCGTCCGAGCAGTGTGTGATAGCCACTGCGGAATGGGACGATATCGAAGATTAACTCCTCGCTTCGGAAGTTGTCCGGAGATCCAAAGACCACTTCCAGTGTGATTGAGCCCGTGCAGTGGGCCTCTACACCTGGGATGACACCTTTAAAGGTGGTTTTAGTGGGTTTGATCCTTGTGGGGTCTATACCCATTTTGCGCACTGTATCCTGATAGAGCAGGTTCAGGCTGCTGCCACCGTCCATAAGGACTCGAGTGAGGTGAAATCCGTCAATGATGGGGTCAAGGACCAATGCGGCAGATCCGCCATGATGGATACTAGTAGGGTGGTCCATGCGATCAAAGGTGATCGGACAAGAGACCATGGGTTGAACTTTGGGGCGACTGGCTCCATCACATAGACGTCCCTTAGTGCACACTTCCGCTCCCTCTTGGGAATATGGGTTGCGTATATCATGTTCACCGTTTTCACTTGCGGAGGGAACCTCTTCTGTCCTCCTGTGTTCGGCGGCCGAGGCTCTTCCTCGTCGTCGCTATGCAGCCCCTTGTCCTTGTTTTCAGCATTCAATTTGCCGGCCTGCTTGAACACCCAGCATTCTCTGTTGGTGTGGTTGGCTGGCTTATCGGGGGTGACGTGAATTTGACACGATCGAGTATACGGTCCAAACTGGACGGGCCCGAATTGCTTCTTTTGAACGGCTTTTTCCACTGACCGGATTTAGAGCCACTGAATCCGGCATTGACTGCCGTCTCTTCGGTGTTATCGCCGTTGCTCCGGCGCTTGTGTCTGTTACGACGTGGTCTGCCGTTAGTATCTTTGGCATCTGAAGTGCCAGGATTCCTTGATGTATTGTTGCTGCGAGCCAGCCAGCTATCCTCGCCCGCGCAAAAGCGGGTCATGAGTGTCGTGAGGGCTGCCATGGACTTCGGCTTCTCTTGGCCGAGGTGTCGGGCGAGCCACTCGTCACGGATGTTATGCTTAAATGCCGCTAAGGCCTCTGCATCCGGACAGTCGACAATTTGGTTTTTCTTAGTTAGGAACCGGGTCCAGAATTTCCTGGCCGATTCCCCTGGCTGCTGGGTTATATGGCTCAAGTCATCAGCATCCGGTGGTCGCACGTAAGTGCCCTGGAAGTTGTCAAGGAATGCATCTTCCAAATCCTCCCAACTGCCAATGGAGTCTGCTGGCAAGCTATTCAGCCAATGCCGAGCTGGTCCTTTGAGTTTTATTGGGAGGTACTTGATGGCATGTAGATCATCACCGCGAGCCATGTGGATGTGGAGGAGGAAATCCTCGATCCATACCGCGGGGTCTGTTGTGCCATCATATCATTCAATGTTTACGGGTTTAAAACCCTCTGGGAATTCATGATCCATTACTTCATCAGTGAAGCATAGGGGGTGTGCGGCGCCTCTGTGCCGAGCTATATCACGACGTAGTTCATACGAGTCTTGTCTGCTGTATTCGGCTCGGCCGGATTTGCTTTTTGTGTATCCGGCGTGACGATCATCGTCACGCGTTGGGGCGCGACCCCGTGATCCGTAGATTGATTTGGTATGCCCTACTTTGTTTTCCAATACGTCTCGCAGGTCCCGCGTGTTGCCCCGGGCCTTGGTGTTTTTGTTTGTCTGGCGATGGGGTGCGGGCTGGACTTCGGGCTGATATGCCCCTCTGTCTCGGCCACGCGGTGGCCGATCCGCCGCATCATACGCTGGTGATGTAGGTTTTAATGCTTCCTCCTCGAGTTGGGGTAGCAACCTGCATTTTGGGTAACTCTTGGTTGGGCGTTCGAGTTCGTATTCCTCGGCTGCTAGGACCTCAGTCCATCTGTCCGCTAGCAGATCTTGATCAACTCGAAGCTGTTGTTGCTTTTTCTTCAGGCTGTTTGCTGTGGCTATAAGCCGGCGCTTGAAGCGCTCCTGCTCGACGGGATCCTCAAGCACGATAAATTCTTCGTCACCGAGGCTCACCTCGTCTTCGGAGAGAGGCATGTAATTGTGATCCTCCGTTTCTCCGTCTGCTGCCTGTTCTGGAGGGCTAGCTTGTCCATCCTCCCGCTCTAAATCTGGCTGGAGGGGATTGTCGTCGTCTTCGGCACTATCCGGAGTGTTATTGTCTCTTGTGCCGGTATCGCTACTTTTACTATGGCGGGACTTAGAGCGGCGCCGCTGACGTCGGTGCTTGGGTTGCTTCTTGGAGGGGTCATCCTTTGCTGTCTTATCGCCATCGCCTTCTTTGGGGGTATCCACCATGTATTTATCATATGATGAGGTGGCGGTCCAGCGCCCTGTGGGCGGTGGTTCCTGTTCATCTCCTACATCGTCGTCCATACTGTCGATGTCTTCGGAGTCGAAGTCGAGCATGTCGGTTAAATCGTCGACAGTGGCTATTAAGTGGGTGGTGGGTGGGGAGCGAATTTCTTCATCGTCCGCATCCCATTCTAGCCGGACATAGTTCGGCCAAGGTTCTCCTGACAAGGAGAGAGACCTTAATGAGTTTAGCACGTCGCCAAAAGGCGAGTGCTGAAAGATATCCGCGGAGGTAAACTCCATGATCGGTGCCCAATCGGATTCAATAGGCACGGATGCCAGCGGCTCGGAGCCCGTGGCCGGGGACGAATCCAATGGTTCGGCAACACGGCTCTCGTAGGAGGTAGGGGTCAGTATTCGGCTCTATCGACACTGAGAGTTCGGCCTCCGTGGCGGGGTCTATCCACCCGTCCTCAGATGGCGCAACTTGCTCCGGATTGAGGGCCGGAGTAGTTGCAGGTGTGATCTCCCGAACACTGTCCGACGGCAGAGTTAAGTCATGCTCGTCGTGATTGTGCGGCGCACCTGACATGGGCTCGAATCCGTCGAAGATCAAGTCTCCGCGAATGTTGGCAGTATAGTTCAAGTTTTCGAACCTGACCTGATGGCCAGGGCGTAGCTCTCGATCTGCTCCAGATGGCCAAGCGAGTTGGCCCACAGTACGAAGCCACCGAATACGAAGATCTGTCCGGGGAGGAAAACCTCACCCTGGATCACATCGTTGCCGATGATCGAAGGAGCCATCAAGCCTTACGGTGACGGCACAGTGGAACTCTCAATGAAAGCACCAATATCGGTGTCAAAACCGGCAGATCTCGGGTAGGGGGTCCCGAACTGTGCGTCTAAGGCGGATGGTAACAGGAGGCGGGGGACACGATGTTTACCCAGGTTCGGGCCCTCTCGATGGAGGTAATACCCTACTTCCTGCTTGATTGATCTTGATGATATGAGTATTACAAGAGTTGATCTACCACGAGATCGTAGAGGCTAAACCCTAGAAGCTAGCCTATGGTATGATTGTTGTTGTCCTACGTACTAAACCCTTTGGTTTATATAGACACCGGAGGGGGCTAGGGTTACACAGAGTCGGTTACAAGGGAGGAGATCTACATATCCGTATTGCCAAGCTTGCCTTCCACGCCAAGGAGAGTCCCATCCGGACACGGGACGAAGTCTTCAATCTTGTATCTTCATAGTTCAACAGTCCGGCTAAAGTATATAGTCCGGTCGTCCGAGGACCCCCTAATCCAGGACTCCCTCACCCTCACCCTCTTCTGCCACTGATCCGCGGACCCCACCTCGTCTACCTCCTCCCGCAAGACGCGCACGCGTATCTCGCTCCGCTCGACGCCGGCCGAGACCGCGCCCCTCTCAAAACCCTACCCCGAAGCTTCCCCTCGCGCAAGAAAGCTGCCCTATATAAATCCCTACGCCTCCTCCTTTGACCCCCTTAAACCCCGACGCCAAAACCCAGCACAACCCACCCACCTCCACACCGATCTCGCTACTGCCGCCGCAGTTCATCACCGCATCACCGCCGGTGGGCAACCACCCCCTGCCCCAAGTGTAACGCCCCGGACACACCCGCCGGTGGTCGTTACTCCTGGCGGGATCTAGACTGGCCCCATAGATCAATACTAGTCTTTTCTACGCACTTTGTCCTCACTCATGCGCACCCGGGAGAAACTTCCCGGTCGGTCACCCATCTTGAAATTACTCCAAGCTGAGCACGCTTAACTTTGGAGTTCTGTCCGAATGGGCTTTCGGAAAAGAAGGAATTCCTTAGTGATATGAGTAGTCTATCATAGCCTAGCTATCACATACACCCCCACTCAGAGGAACCGACGTCCTCGTCGGGCCACAAGATTGTTCCCTCTTGGCACATACGTCTGTGCATCCAGTCCGGCACATGTGCCATGCCGTGTGCCACGACGGGCCACAAACGTCATGCACAACATGACCGCACACCTGTCCGCAAACATCCGTGTAACCGCGAGGGTTGGCTCTGATACCAACTTGTAACGCCCCGGACACACCCGTCGGTGGTCGTTACTCCTGGCGGGATCTAGACTGGCCCCACAGATCAATACTAGTCTTTTCTGCGCACTTTGTCCTCACTCATGCGCACCCGGGAGCAACTTCCCGGTCGGTCACCCAACCTGAAATTACTCCAAGCTGCGCACGCTTAACTTTGGAGTTCTGTCCGAATGAGCTTCCGGAAAAGAAGGAATTCCTTATTGATATGAGTAGTCTATCATCCCTAATAAGCCTGGCTATCACACCAAGCTCCTCCAACCGAACCCCCTCAACCTCCCGCACCCCCTCTGACATCATTTTGTCGCCCAGGAACGACCGAAGTCGCTGCCACGAGCATCGCCGCCCATCGCCGGAGCGCGTCGGGCACAGGAGCTTGACAAGCTCGTTCCGCTCGTCTCCGTCGTCCTCAACCACCACCGAGACCACCCCCGAGCTCCCCTAGCTCCGCAGCATTGCTCCGACGCCACCACCGCCTTCCCCGATCGCCAGAATCACTGCATCACCGTCGCTCGAGCCACCGTCGTCTCCGTCCATCGCCGCCGTCGCTGTAAGCCGCCAATCCCCACCACCGCTAGATCTTTAATGTACGGCTTAGATTAGATCCGCGAAAGGTTCGGTTTATTTTTACGTAGATCGGTTTTTCTGCGGTTAGTTTACGATTTAGATCATATGGTTTATTTTTACGGTTTGGTTCTAGTCGGTTAAGGCGAACGGTTTTTCTTTTAATAAACAATCACGCGCCATCTAGTTAGTTTCGGCCGAGCATAGAATAGTTACAGATCACAACCCTTCGGCCCAGTAGCGCATGTTTATTTTTACGTAGATCGGTTTTTCTGCGGTTAGTTTGCAGTTTAGATCATATGGTTCATTTTTATGGTTTGGTTCTAGTTGGTTTAGCCGAACGGTTTTCTTTTAATAAGCGATCGTGCGCCATTTAGTTAGTTTCGGCTGAGCGTAGAATAGTTACAGATCGTTACCCTTCGGCCCAGTAGCACCTGTTTATTTATTTTCTTTAGTTTTATTTTCATCTCTGTTTTTAAAACAGAAAAGTTTCAGTTTTGTAAAATTAATAATTCTTAGGTTGTTTATAGTTTTTGATTGATTCTTTTAGCTCTAGTCTGCAAATTTCCTAGAGTTTCTGTATAAAATAGTTTCAGCCATGTTTTAGTTTTAAAAAATTGTTTTATATGAGTTTTAGTCAGATTAGTATTTCTGCTATAAAATGAGCTAGGATTAATATTTTAGGCGATTCTTTTTTATACTGCTTTGTTTTGACCTTGCATAGCAGTAGGATTAATTTGGGTATTTTTGGATTTTATTAAAATTAGTTTTACACGAAAACAACGCTGTTTTAGTTTCTTCTACTTTGCTGATGTTTTCTGTTGTTTTAATTACTTTAAATTTTTTTCTGTTGTTTTATTTTTAGGTAGATTAGTTCCCGTAGAGTTAGAAGGTGAAGTTTTATTTATAGAAAAAGAAAATGTTTTATTTTATTTTCTTACTAGTTTTGTTTTAGACATAAGTAGAGTTTTAAAATAGCTTTTAATGTGTTTCTTTTTGCATTAAATTTATTTGCTGTTTTTCTTTCTGTCATTTAACAAAAACATTATTTTTGCTCTGTTTAAGAAATTTTTTGTAGAAGAAAATTATTTTTGAGTTTGTCTTACTTGTAGTAAAAACCTTGCTTTGATTATATGACTTCGTTGGTTTTGTTGTTGGATTTCTTTGTGTGTTATTATATTTACTTGCTGTTGTAGTGGAAAATTTATGATGGTATACTTATTTGTGCTATGCTTGACTAGATAGAATTCCCGGAGTGCGAAGCTTGCTATCACGAGTCACTAGCGTTCGAAGACCGTCAGCCAGGCAAGTCTTGATCATGAATTTTAATTCCTATGTTTTATAGCAATAGTAGTATTTCCTCCCAACCATGCATGCAGTAGGAGAAATTGAATAAGTCTTGAGTAGTATCATGTGGTAGGTTGACCCAAAATCCCTTTGTTACCATTGCCCGGGACGATGTAGTTTATTTTGCTATGCTCGTAGACGGGGTTGGTTGACTGATTCATATGGAAGATGTGAGAGTCAAGATGATGACAACCCCATGACTTGAAGCTCAAGATGGACTTCAAATTCACTACTGGGTGGAGGACGGTTGATGGGCACCTTGGAGCAACCAGGGGATGGCCGGGATGCATGGAGAAGCGCGATGACATCTTGCGGAAAGCTTCACCCAGCCACGAAGAGACGGATGGATACCCCTTGACCGGAAGCTTACCTGTGGAGCCGCAAGCTATTATCGGCTCTGGCTTGGTCGACCCTAGGCGTGACTCTGGCCGGACGGTGCTACGAGATGTAGAAGAACGGTAGGATTGGATGGGCACCGGCAGTGGCCCAAAGGAACTCTACGGAAGACCCTGTTTCGTTCGTCCCGTCTTCAAACACCAGGTAGTGCGAGGACATAAAGGAGGGAACGATTCTTGCGGGTATAGTGCACAAGACTCTGCAGAGTGAAAACCTAATCGATTAGCCGTGTCCCCTGTTACGGACAGCTGAGCCTCTCGAATTGGAGTATTTCGGAAATCTCAACACCGAACATAATTAATTAATTGATGGGTTATTAATAATTTCGGGTATGAGACATTGGTTGGCGGAACCATCTCATTTACAACCAACATTTGTAGTAATTGCAAGCAAGTCCTTTGTTGTAGGAAAAAATTGGCTTTTTTGCAAAAACATAAAACTTAGAGCCCCACAGCAAAATTGCATATAGTATTAGCATTGTTGTTATTGTTCTCTCTATGACTTGCCGGCATATTCAAAATGCTAACCTACACGGCTGCAACGTCTCATGTTGTAGAGGAGTTTTCCAACCAGGAGTGAGGATACGATCTACGCTCGGTGATTGCCCTATGGAGTCGGATGGACTCGCATTATCGTCTGCGCTTCCACAGCATTTAGTTTTTCTCATGAGTTGGCCTTCAGCCGAATTTATTCTACTGTAATAAAGACTCTATATGAGAATCGTGTGATAATCAGGTGTGATTGAACTTTGAATTTTTCATCAATGTACTGTGTGTGCCAGCATGATCTTGGGATGGTACTAATACATAAAGACTTGACCGATTTTGGGTCGGGTTGCTACAACTAACCCCGGACTGACGCTGTTTTCAGCAGAACTACCATGGTGTTGTTTTGTGCAGAAATAGAAGTTCTCGGAATGGGATGAAGCTTTGCGAGGATTTTTTATATAATAAAAGAGAATTCTGGAGCCAACAACCACTTGAGGGGGGCACCTAGGTGGGCACAACCCACCAGGGCGCGCCCCCCCTCCAAGCACGCCCAGGTGGGTTGTCCCCACCTGGTCGCCCCGCAGAACCCAAAACCGACGCTATAAAATCCTATATTCAGAGAAAAAATCAGGGAGAAAGAATTATCGCGTTCTACGAGGCGGAGCCGCCGTCACCTCCTGTTCTTCATCGGGAGGCCGGATCTGGAGTCCGTTTGGGGCTCCGTCACCTCCTGTTCTTCGTCATCACCAACCCTTCTCCATCGCCAATTCCATGATGCTCCCCACCGGGAGTGAGTAATTCCTTCGTAGGCTCGCTGGTCGGTGAGTATTTGGATGAGATTCATCATGTAATCGAGTTAGTTTTGTTAGGGCTTGATCCCTAGTATCCATTATGTTTTGAGGTTGATGTTGCTATGACTTTGCCATGTTTAAGTCTTGTCACTTTGGGCCCGGGTGCCATGATTTTAGATCTGAACCATTTATATTATCACCATTATATCTATGTTCTAGATCCGATCTTGCAAGTTATAGTCACCTACTACGTGTTATGATCAGGCAATCCCGGAGTGACAATAGTCGGGACCACTCCCAGTGATGACCGTAGTTTGAGGAGTTCATGTATTCATCGTGTGTTAATGCTTTGTTCTGGTTCTCTATTAAAAGGAGGCCTTAACATACCTTAGTTTCCAATATGGACCCCGCTGCCACGGGAGGGTAGGACAAAAGATGTCATGCAAGTTCTTTCCATAAGCACGTATGACTATTTACGAAATACATGCCTACATTATATTTATGAACTAGAGCTAGTGCCGTATCGCCCTAGGTTATGACTGTCACATGATGAATATCATCCAACAACAAATTACCGATCCAATGCCTACGAATTTATATTATATTGTTTCTGCCAAGTTACTACTGCTATCATTACTATTGCATTTTCTACAAAATTACTGCTATCACTGTTACCGTTACTATTGTTCCTGCTACTATTATCAAAACTATCATACTACTTTGCTACTGATCACTTTGCTGCAGATAATTAATCTTTAGGTGTGGTTGATATTGACAACTCAGCTGCTAATACTTGCAAATATTCTTTGGCTCCCCTTGTGTCGAATCTATAAATTTGGGTTGAATACACTACCCTCGAAAACTGTTGCGATCCCCTATATTTGTGGGTTATCAAGACCTTTTTCTGGCGCCGTTGCTGGGGAGCATAGCTATATTTGTTGAGTCACTTGGGATTATTATCAATTTATCACTATGAAGAATCTGAAGGATGTTAAGACTAAGATTTTTTCCTCTAAGACGAGGGGAGGTAAGGAACTGCCATCCAGTTCCGCTTTAGATTCACCTACTGTTATAAGTAAACTTGCAACACCACCACATGCTATTAATCCTGATATGTCGCAAGTTATTGATGATGCCACTTCTGCTATGAATGATGCTTATGATGATGCTAGTACATTGCTTGATGATAATGTGCCACTAGGTGAATTTCTTGATGAACAAATTGCTAGAGTAACACAACATGATATTGTTGAAACTGATGATGAGCTTGAAACTGGAAATCTTGAAACACCTACTAGAACTAGCCCTCCTAGATTTTAAATGCCTAAGGTACCGGGAAGGTTATGTTATGAATGAGGAGACAACTAGAGATATTCTTGCTTGTAAGGATAGAGATGATCTAGAGAAATTATTATGCAAGTATGAAGAAAAATCTCTGAATGCTAGAATGCAATATGATCCTAAGTTTGCTACCTCACCTATCTTTATTGGTGATAAGGATTATGAATTCTCTGTCGAACCAGAGTTAATCACTTTGGTTGAATCTGATCCTTTCCATGGTTATGAAACTGAAACTATTGTGGCACATCTTACTAAGTTGAATGACATAGCCACCCTTTTTACTCATGATGAGAAAACTCGCTATTACTATATTCTCAAATTATTTTCATTCTCATTAAAGGGTGATGCTAAAGCTTGGTACAATACTCTTGCTCCTGGTTGTGTGCGTAGTCCCCAGGATATGATTTATTACTTCTCTGAAAAATATTTTCCTGCTCATAAGAAACAAGCTGCCTTACAGGAAATATTTAATTTTGTGCAAATTGAAGAAGAGAGTCTCCCACAAGCTTGGGGGAGGCTTCTCCAATTGCTTAATGCTTTGCCTGATCATCCTCTTAAGAAAACTGAAATACTTGATATCTTCTATAATGGACTAACCGATGCTTCTAGGGATTTCCTAGATAGTTGTGATGGTCGTGTTTTCAGGGAACGAACTATTGGGCAAGCTGAAGAATTATTGAATAACATATTGAAAAATTATGATGATTGGACTCTTCCTGAACCACCGCCTAAACCCACTCCTAAGAACAGGGGTATCTTATATCTCAGTCATGAAGATATGCAAGAGGCAAAGAAATCTATGAAGGAAAAAGGTATTAAAGCTGAGGATGTTAAAAATTTACCTCCTATTGAAGAAATGCATGGGCTTGATACACCACCACTGCCTAAGGTGGTAGAGGTAAATTCTTTAATGAAATTCAATGATAATGACAATCCTCACAATATGCACCCTAGTCAATGCCTTTATGAGTTTGAGAATTATATTAGAAAACAAGAGCACTTCAATGCAAATGTTATGAAACAATTGAAATACAATTATGATATGATTGCTCGCTTGAGTGACTTGTTATTTAGAATCTCAAAGGATGTTAGGGGGGTGAGAAAGCATGCTTCTATGGTGCAAACCCAGTTAGAACAAGTTGCTAAATCTCAAAGAGAATTGCTTGATGAAATGAATAATAGTATCAATAATCATGTTGTTAGAGTAATGACTAGAGGAGGTAGGATGACTCAGGAACCACTTTATCCTAAGGGGCAGCCAAAAAGAATTGAACAAGACTCTCAAAGAGTTAACACTGATGCACGTAGTCCTTCTAAAAGGAAAAGGAAGAAGAAAAATGATAGGACTATGCATGCCTCTAGTGAACCTAAAGTAGAGAAACCTCGTGATAATCATAATGAAATTTCTATCTCTGATGCTGAAACTCAATCTGGTAATGAAGACTCACCTTATGATAATGAAAAAGATAATTATGAGATAGAACCAGCAGTTGATCTTGATAACCCACAACCCAAGAATACATGATATGATAAAAAGAGACTTCATTGCTAGAAAACACGGTAAATAAAGAGAACCATGGGTTCAAAAACCTATGCCCTTTCCACCTCAGTCAACTAAAAAGAAAGATGATGAAGAATTCGAACGCTTTACTGAAATGCTGAGGCCAGTCTTTTTGCGTACCCGCTTGACTGATATTCTTAAAATGCATCCTTATGCAAAGTACATGAAAGACATCATCACCAATAATAGAAAAATGCCGGAAGCTGAAATCTCCACCATGCTTGCTAATTATACTTTCAAAGATGGGGTACCTAAAAAACTTGGAGATCCGAGAATACCAACTATACCTTGCTCCATCAAAAGAAACTATGTGAGAACTGCTTTGTGTGATTTGGGAGCGGGTGTTAGTGTTATGCCTTTCTCTTTATATAAAAGACTTGATTTGAATAAACTCACACCTACTAAAATATCTTTGCAAATGCCTGACAAATCAACTGCCATACCTATTGGTATGTGCGAGGATGTGCCCGTTGTTGTTGCCAATGTTACTATTTTGACTGACTTTGTTATACTTGAGATGCCCGAGGACGACAACAATGTCGATTATCCTTGGTAGACCCTTCTTGAATAATATAGGGGTTGTTATTGATTGCAATAAAAGCAAGTTCACTTTTCATATCAATGGTAATGAGCATACGGTGCACTTTCCGAAGAAACAATTCCAAGTGAATGGTATTAATGTTATTAAGAAAATCTCCGACAATCACTATTGGAAGTTTTCAACTACCTCTACCTACTGTCAAAAATAAATATGAAATGCTTATTGTTGGGGATATTCATATCCCCATTGAGGTAACTTAGTGATTTACGAAAGTTTTCGGTTCCATGCTAATCGAAAGTGGTTGTTTATAAGACTTGATCAACCTTATTAATGGATCATTTTTGAGACGTATGAAGTTGATGAATTTAGTGAGCACTACTTTCTGTCCCTACCTTTTTTCTGCTTTTATTAGTTAAATACAATAAAATGTCAGTTTTGTCTGTTTTCTGAATTTCTCGTGCAATAAAAAATGACCCAAAAATAAAAGTTCTCAGAATGCTCTGAAAATTTAATATGATTTTTCTGGATATTTAAGAATTTTTGGTGCAAATAATGTCAGAGGGAGGTGCACCAGGTGGGCACAACCCACCTGGGCGCGCCAAGACCCCCAGGCGTGCCCTGGTGGGTTGTGGTCCCCACGTGGGCCCTCTCACTTATCTCTTCATACCACTTCATCACCTACCTCTAGAAAAAAAATCACCATTGCTCTCTCTCTCTCTCTCTCTCTCGTTTTCTTGCTCTCAAACCCGCGGATTTCGATGTCTTTGCTCAAAGCTCCGTTTCTGAAACTGTTTCGGAGAATTGTTGCTTGGTATGTGACTCCTCAGTTTGTCCAATTAGTTTTTGCTTTAGTGATTTATATTTTGAATAATTAGCTACTCTTGGTGCTGCTATAGATAAGCTTGCATGTTGAATTGTTAGAGTTTTAAGTAGTTTGAATGCTTGCCATGGCCTCTATGCCTCCCTATGAGTAGTTGCTACCAATCTTATAAAGTTTTGTTGATAAATTTTGGTCACCTAATTTTTTTTCAAAAAATTGTACGCGAACATGATGAACCTCTTTGGAAGGAGGTATTCGAAGAGGAGATCCTCTAAGGCATCTTCCAGTGACAGTTCCGTTCGTCGGTCTTATGTTGAACCAAGTGAGACTTCCATACGAGATGCCACCACCAAAACATGTTTATGGCCATGCGAAGATTATATGGTGAGTGTGGGCATTAAGGAGGAATTTGAGCAATATGTTCACAATGCCAATCTCGGTCCCTACATTTCAGATAAGTGCAATCAACACCACACTCTCACTGAATCATTTGTCAAAGGATTTAAATTCCATACCCGTGAGTCTAGGGTGTCATTTAAACTGTATGAAAATTCATTTAGCATATCACTTGAGAGATTTGCTCACCACTGCAAAATTCCATTTCGGGGTTCGCTTGACGAACCACGGCGAGCTGAGTTCCAAACATTTTTGTCTAGCCTTTGCTACGGTGAGAATAGGGGAGTGACGCAAGGTAGAATAAAGAGCATTCGTTTTCCCGCAATTCAGTACTTTGCATTATTTAATGGGAAATGTATTGTAGGCAAACAAGATTGTTGTACACTTTGTGCTCCAGACTTGAGCCTCATACGCGCCGCTCTCACCGGTGACAGAAGCTATAATCCTGAAGCGATTGTTGCACGTAGGTTGCAACATAACGCTAATAGTGGTTATTTTTATGGAGCTGGGTGTTTCACCTTTGCCATATGACCCTATTTTACCCACGCAGCATTTAGACTTTGATGCTATGAAGCGTCATAAGATCCTTAAGGGTAAACCTGATAATTTCACCTACAAATTGTTGTATAATCAAGACTCCATTGTTATTTTTTTGACCCTGTGACCGTAGAACAATTGTTCTACGGTATTTTCATTAATATAAAATTATGTACAAAGGATATTACAAGGGGTGGAATCACCCAATGCCAGTTTTAGGCAACATCATCAAAAAATAGAGGAACCGTTCAATCGAGTGATCTATCTTGTCGCCCTTGTCTTGCTTTGACCTAAGCTTGATGTGCTGCAGCCCTTCCTTTAGGTAGAATTTCCATGTGTTCAAATTAGGAGGTGTAGCTCTGAAAAGCTTATCATTCCTAATCATCCATATACTCCAGCATCCCAAAATAATAATCTCCATGGCAATGTCCTTAGGTAGCATCGTGATGGTCAGCATAATCTCATCATAGGCCGAAATACCTCTCTGTCTGTTTGGGAGTAAGCTGTTCCAACAGCTTAGTGCAAAATGGCAGTTCCAGAAAAGGTGAGTTAATGTTTCTTGAGTTGCATCTAAACATAGAGCACAGTTGTAGTCAGGTAGGTACATCTGCCTTCTTTGTAGGAGGTTTCTTGTGCTAACTTTGTCATATAATAGCATCCAAAAGACAATCTTGTGTCTGAGTCTGTAGTTGGATTTCCATATCTGTCTGAAGATGGTGTGAGCTTCAGTCTTGTCTATGAGTTTCTTGTACATCTTCATTGATGAGTATTTTGTTGATGCCCAGATATATCCCCACTGGTCTGGCTCTTCTGTCTGCATATTACTATGGAGTAGGTCTTGTAATAGGTTGAATTGATTGAATGCTTGCTGGGAGAGTGGCCTGTGGAAAAATTCATCTAGCTCTTGTTGTTCATGAACCTGTCTTAGTGTGATTGCCTTGTTGATGGCAAAGGAGAAGAGTTTAGGTAGATTATGTTGCAGTGGCATATCTAACCAATTGTCATGCCAAAACAAAGTGGTGTCACCCTTTCCTGGTTTGCAGATGGCATTAAGTTTGAATGCAGGCAAAGTTTTAAGAATTCCTTTCCACCAGAATGAGCCTACCATTCTGTCACTTGGTAGGCAGTCTTGATAGTAAGTTTCCCAAATAATCTTGACCCAAGGTGTGTTAACCTTATTAAAGAACTTGTGTAGAAATTTAATGAGCAGTGCCTGATAGTGAATATGGATATCCAGGACTCCCAATCCTCCTTGGGATTTGGGTAAACAGACTTTCTTCCAAGATACCAGCACTGATCCTCTTTCCTGGGTACCAAATTTTCTCCAGAAACAATTCATAAGATATGTATTAATCTACTTTACTACTGCGTTTGGTATCCATAGGGTACACATGAAAATAGTTGGCATACTTGTGAAGACTAATTTGATGAGGGTCAGTTTGTCTCCTATGGATAGCAGAGTGGAGCAACTCAGTAATCTTGATTCAATTCTTTTTAACATGGGGAGGAAGTCCACAATCTTTGGTTTGTTGTGACACGAAGGGAGACCCAGATATTTATGTGGCAGTGTACCAATATTGCAACCCAACAACTGAGACAGAGCATTCATCTTGTCCAATGGAGTATTAATAGCAATGAGAGTAGACTTGGAGTAGTTAACCTTAAGACCAGTGTATGCAGCAAAGTGAAGCAAAAGATTTTAATGTGCTCCAGTTGTGTACTGTCAGCATTGGCAACCAGGATGGTATCATCTGCATATTGAATGATGGGGTAGTTTGTACAAGACTGGTAAACTAGTGGTGTCTGGATCAATTATTATGCATGGCTTCATTCATCATGGTTTGAAGGAGATCTGCAGCAATCACAAAAATGAGAGGTGATAGAGGATCACCTTGTCTTACTCCTTTCTTGCATAAAAATTGTTTCCCTGGCACTCCATTAAGAAGTACTGATGAAATCCCAGTCCCATAGATCATTTTGATCCATTTAATCCATCTTGGTCCAAAACCCTTGGCCTGCATAATCTAAATGATGGTTTCATGGTTAAGCATACCAAATGCTTTTTCAAAGTCTAGCTTCAACAAGACCAGTTCCTTTTTGCTCTGGAAGCACTGGTGGATGTACTCATAAGACCAAGCAAGGCAGTCCTGGATGCATCTATTATTCAGGAAACCATAATGATTGGTGTGGACCAATTTGACGATAACTTTCTGTAATCTATTGGCCAGGAGCTTGGTGATGATCTTGAGAGTGCAATTGAGTAGAGATACGGGTCTGAACTCAGATGGGTTGGTTGCAGCATCAACTTTGGGGATTAGAGTAATGAAGGAGTAGTTGATGCTTTGTATATTGACATTGTCAGAGTAGAAATCATGAATAAGTCTGTAAAAGTCATTAGCAATAATATCCCAGCAAGCTTTGAGGAAAGCTGCATTAAAACCATCTGGGCCAGGTGATTTATCTGAAGGCATATGCATGATCACATCATCTATTTCCTTATTAGTGAAAGGGACTTCCAATTCAGATAGATAAACTGTAGAGTGAAGAAGATCATGTAGATGGAGAGGGTTATCTGTAGGGATGCAAGTACCCAATCTATCTTTGAAAGCTCTGAAAAGGATAGGAGCTTTAGCCTGGTGATCATGGTGCTCTAGTCCTGTTTCATCCCTAAGCATAGCAATACAATTATTTCTGTATTTGATTGTGGCTTTTGCTTGGAAGTATTTGGTGTTGGCCTCTCCCATCTTGATCTATCTGATAGTGGCTCTCTGTTTCCAATAAATCCTGTGATGTTCTAGTAGCTGTGCAAGATGGTCTTTTAGTACCCTCCTACCATTTGACTCCTCTATGGAGAGTGGTCCGGATTCTTCAAAATAGTCATAGCACATGATAAGGAAATTTGTATCTGCAATTGTGTTCCGCAAGTCTGAAATTTCCCTTGCCCATATTTTAAGCCCTTTTTCTCAGTCTTTTAAATTTGGCTGCTATAACTTTTGCACTATCATTTTAATTCACTTCTTGTGACCAGATAGATTTTACCACATCCTTAAATCTGAAAACATTACATCTGGGAATAGATGAACCAATTTTGATGTTGATGGGGACATGGTCAGAGGTTGTTTTGGTCAATGGGTATGCAAACGTGGATGGATATTTCAGTGTCCAAGATTCAGAAGTGAAACACCAATCTAACTTTTCCAATAAAGGTGCATCTTGCATGTTGCTCCATGTAAACTTTCTGCCTGTAAGTGGGATTTCAACCAATGCTTGCTGGTTAATAGCTTCATTAAAGCTGAGCATATCCTCAATATTACCATCTCCTCTGCTCATGTTGTGGGGGTATCTAATATAATTAAAATCTCCCAGAATGATCCAGTTAATATCATCTTCTATTTGGAAGTTCTTTAACCAATCAATGAACAACAATCTCTCTTGTGTTTCACATGGGCCATAGACATTGGTAACGACCCATTGGTCCCCATTGTGTTTGGATGTGAACTGGATTGATATAGCATAATTATTACAGTGAAGAACATGACGACCAAAGATCTGGTCATTCCGTGCAACTAAGATACCACTAGATGCTCCAACTGAAGGAGGATATTCAAATTTACTTATTCTCCTTGGACAGAATTTTTCGAGGTAGGAACTATCAAATGATTCTCTTTTAGTTTCCTGAATACACATAATAGCACATTGTGATTCCTCAATTTTATTAGCAATAGCGGTCCACTTATTAGAGTCATTAATACCCCTAACATTCCAGTTTAGAATATTCCATTCTCGATTCATAAAATATAAAGTGAATAGGAGCAATCAACTTGAACAGAAACAGTGCTCTAAGCATGCAACTGGGGGATGGATAAGAAGTTGTGCCACTTTTCATAAGGTCAGAACAAAAGCATAACTGAGCCACTTTCATACAGTCATACATGGCAGAAGTAGGTCTACTAAGTCTCAAACAAGTTCTCATGGTACAACTCAAACCAGACTGTAAACATCTCAGGACACAAAATATTACATTTGATAATGGGATAAAGAGAACTATATCCTTTTCTTACCAGTCTCCTTAGGGTTCTTGTTTCCCTCCTGCATGGAGCAAGCACCTTTGATTCTTCTTGGGTCTCTTGGACATGATCTCTTCTATGGTGTCCTTTTCAATAACCTTGCAAAATGAGGTGTTAAGGCTTTTAACCACTTTAGCAGCAATAATTGGTGGTTTAGTAGAGCATGCAAGACAATCTTTGTCCATACAAACAGATTGCTTATAGCCTTTAGATGATTTCTGGAGTCTGCAACTTCTCCTTACCTCAGTCTCTACCAATGCAATGTTCTCTTTCCTCTTTTTCTTGTTCTGAAGAGCGGATGTGGAGGATGCAGATGTCACTTCTGTGGGTTCAGATTCCTCAGAGGTAATATGTCCTTTGGTGGCTTGTTCAGAGGATGTTGCAATGCAGGTGAGATTACCAAGAGCGGGACATTTCTCCGGGATTGCAAAGGGCAAAGTAGTATGACAAGTTGATCCCTGTTTAATAATAGCCCATACATTGGAGTTGACAAACTTCTTGGCCCATTCAAACTTGTCTGGTGATAAAAGATTAACTTCCAAAAAATTAACCCAATCAGATGGTACCTGGATGATTTCCTTGTTGTGAATAGATGGACAAAATGGGATTTCTAGATCTTTGCACCTTCTGCTCCAATAAGATCTTCTTCTGTCTGAACTGGTGTTGGAGTATTGTCTGCTTGTGCTTCTTCACAAGTCAATTCAGCCCTATGTAACACCCCGGTGTAATGATGCTATAGTAATCCCTGGGGTTAAGTTAATCCTTTTGCTAAACAAGTGTTTGTTCGTCATTGTCTCTTGTCTCTTTCAAATTCTAGTTGAATTCAATTTCAAATACTGAGTGAAATTCAAATTTCTCAAAAATGAAAACTAAAATGTTCATCTTGTGGAAATTAATCACTGGTTAATATTGGTGGTGAACTAACATTTTTCCAAAATGTCTAAGTTCCCTAAACTAGTTAAAATTGTGGCTAAAGCAATTAAATTAAATGCCTTTTTAATTTATAAAAATTGCAAGCCTCACAATCTTTTTGTGGTAGTGCCCAATAATTGTTTGAAATTGTTTTGGCCAGTGGCATATTTTTGCAAAGTCAATTGTGGCTAAAAGAAAAGGCAAAAGCTGCTGGAAAAAGAAAAAACAAAAAAAAAGAAAAGGAAAAAGGAAAAGCAAAGGGGTGGGAAAGCCCCTGGCCTTCCCATGGGCCTCGGCCCATCCCAGCAGGCCGGCCCACGCCCCCTCCCCGGTCGCTCTCCCCTCCCTCCTGTTCCACCGACCCGGTGCGCGCGCCGAGCGCGCCCCCACCGCACCTGCTCGCCGGTGTCGGGGGAATAACGCCGCCCCGGACGCCTCGAGTTCCCCCCTCACCCACCGCCACTTCCACTCCCCCACTCACCTGCCCTCCTCCCAGATCCATCCCCGCTCACTTCCTCTCCCCCTTGTTCCCCATCGACGCCTGAGCGCGGTCGCCGCCGTCCTTCGTTGTGTCGCGTCCACCGGCGGCCCCGCACCCGCTGACCTTGTCCGTGAGCTCCGTCGGGGTCGACTCCTTCGACCGGTGGCCTCAGCTGGAGCTCGGAGGCGCTGCATCACCGGATCCCCTTCTTCCCCATCTCCGGCTGCCGTCGTTCTTGTTCGTCTCCGGCGCCGCCCACTGCTGCTACTAATCCTTCCACGGGCCACCTTGAGCCGCTGCGGTGAGCTCCATCTCTCCTCCCCTCCTTTCTGCTCCTCTACGAGCTCGGTGCGGCTGGTTCCGCCATGGCCGAGCCCAGCTCCGCCGATGAGCTCGTCGCCGCCACGTGAGCCACTGACATGGCCCGCCGAGTCCCTTTCCACGTTTACGACCTGGAGAAGACGTCGTAGGAGTAGCACGGCGCCCGTTTTGGCCTTCGTTTCATCGCGCGCGAGTTCGCCATGCTTCGGGTCTCCGTCGTTCCTGTCGCCGGCGACGGCTCCGGCCATCCCAGCTCGTGTGGCCACCCGCGTTGGATGCGGCGTTGCTCACTTGTTCGAACGTGCCAAAGCGCGGGCCAAATGGCCCCTGTACGTGGATTCCGGCGAGGTCCCGAGCGCCTCCGCCATGTTTTCGGTCGCCGGCGTTCAGCCACCGGCCACTACCAACATGGCACACCTGGGGACACCCCTGGGTCACTGCCAGCGGGCCCCGCAGGCCCCGTTGACTGGGTTGACCCAGTCAACTTGCTGACTGGGCAGCCCAGTGCCACTGACATGTGGGCCCCGCGTTAATTAAATAGGTTTTATAAATAAATAAAATGTTAATTAGTTTTAATCACTAGTTAGTCACTAAATAATGGGGCCCACACCCCTAATTAACCTTGTTAGATTAGTTTAATCCACTCTTAGGCTAATAGAGGCTGACATGTGGGTCCTAGTGGCCCCACTGGTCAGGTTTGACCTGGTCGGCCGCTCTGTTGACTGCTGACGTCATCAACATGTCATGCTGACGTCATATTCCATTTCTGTTAATATAAATAATTTCAGAATATGTTTTAAACTTGCAAAAATCATAGAAATTAAACCGTAACTCGGATGAAAATGTTTTCTACATGAAAGTTAATCAGAAAATTGAGATGAATCTGAATATGAGGTCCGTTTACCTGTCAGATGCCTCTAACTATCTGAACATGGAGCATTCCCCCTCTGGTCATGTGTTTGACACAGGTCCGGAACTGGGAATACATTTCCGATTGAATTCCCCCTTCACCTATATCGTGCAGCACTACATTAGTTCACCCCTAACACCGCGTATTGCCATGTTATGCTTTGTGATGCTATGTTTGCTTATTGTTTCTTCCCTCTCTTCTCTCCGGTAGACCCCGAGACCGATGCTGCCCCTGTGATCGACTACGTCGACGACGACACTTCTTCCTTTTTAGCAGAGCTTCCAGGCAAGCCCCCCTTTGATCATCCCGATATTGCCCATTCCATTCTCTCATGCTTGCATTAGATTTTGCTACTGTAATTGATTGCTCCTATTCTGATGCATTGCCTGCTTTTGTAACCTGCTTATTGTTACCTACCTGCTTATCCTAAACTGCTTAGTATAGGTTGGTTAGTGATCCATCAGTGACCCCCACCTGGTCCTTGTTGCCCCTGCCTCATCATCGACGACTCGATCAACGTGATCGATGACCAGAGCCCGATGAGGGAGTCCTGGACTAAGGGGTCCTCAGGCGTCCGGCCTGTTATCCATGGGCCGGACTGATGGGCTATGAAGACATGAAGGCCGAAGACTACACCGTGTCCGGATTGGGCTCTACTTGGCGTGGAGGGCAAGCTTGGCGGCTGACTATGAAGATTCCTTCTTATGTAACCGACTCCATGTAAACCCTAGATCCCCCCGGTGTCCGGAAAGGACACATTCATTACCATATACACATAGGCTAGACTTCTAGGGTTTAGCCATTACGATCTCGTGGTAGATCAACTCTTGTAATACTCATATTCATCAAGATCAATCAAGCAGGAAGTAGGGTATTACCTCCATAGAGAGGGCCCGAACCTAGTTAAACATCGTGTCCCCCGTCTCCTGTTACCATCGATCCTAGACGCACAGTTCGGGACCCCCTACCCGAGATCCGCCGGTTTTGACACCGACATTGGTGCTTTCATTGAGAGTTCCACTGTGCCGTCGCCAAGAGGGTTGATGGCTCGCCTTGTTCTCAAGGATAATATCATCTCCGGAGGAACCCTGGCCCCAGGCCAAACCCTCCGGCTGGGCGGCTTCGTCATGACCGCCGGATCGGCCCTTAAGCCGACGATGGCCTCTCAAATCATCGAAAATTGCCTCCGTGATGATCCCGAATACTCCGCCCAGATGGATCCAACGGAGTTATCGTCGTTGAACGAACTCCTGGATCACATGGCCGCCTTGGGGGTCGCTACAGACTACGATCGGGTTGGGCTTAAACCCGACCAGAGGGAAATTAAAACTCCACCGATCACCCACCAGATAGCGGTAGTCGAGGAGCGGAGCAACTCTTCTACTATACTGAAGACGAACTATGTCCGGATCTCCGATCTTGAAGGGCCGGACATTCTCCGGCAGGGAGGCATACCCTGTCCCCCGAACATGGAGTTGGACGATGAACTTAAAAAATCAGTCGATATCCCGGAACCCGAACTGCCAGGGCCGGTAGATCTTCAAACTCCGGATCCAAAATCGGGTCAGGGTTCGGATTTCGTTCCACCCACCCACCCGGACACAGAGGCTCTCATGAGCATAAAACAGCAGTCTCAGGAAAAGGTCCACCACTTCTGGGCCAGATTCCTCCTTGTCAAGGACAAGGTAAAAGATTGCCGTGACGAGGACGCAATATCGGCGTTCTGCAAAAATTGCGCGGACGAAGGAATCCTCAACGCCATTAATCGCCGCCGCATACTGAAATTTGCTGACTTAGCAATCATGTACAGAAATACTACGCGATGGAAAGCGCCTGGGAAACTCGGGCAGCTCGCTGGGAACCACCAGCCCCAACCCAACTCCCCCTACAGGCGAAAAGGGCATACCCTCGTTGCACGCCCAGTCCCACAGTCAAAAAACACAAAGCCGCCATACGGCACGGCACCATTCTGGAAGGGTGGCCCGATGGCCCATGCAAAATACATGCAACAACGGATACCGTGGCAACCCGCAGCCTTAGAGCATGTTGGATACTACGACAGGTAGCCAAGAGCGGCGAGGACATCCTTATAAAGGACGCCCCGGAACAATACCCCCCAGAAGATCACGACCCAAGAGTATTGACAGTCTTTGAGACATTCGCTTCAAACAAGAAGCGCAAACGGGCACTTCACGAGCTCAACGAAGTTTGCCAAATTGCTTTAATAAACCCATGGAACGACACTGCCATAACATTCCACGCCGGTGACGAACCAAAGTACAGAACAGTACGAGCACCAGCCGCGTTAGTCCTCAGCCCCATCGTAGATGGGTTTCGACTCACCAAGGTCCTCATGGATGGCGGAAGCGGACTAAATCTCATTTATGAGGACACACTCCATAAAATGGAAATAGACAGGAGCCACATAAAACAAAGCAACACAACTTTCCGGGGAATTATTCCTAGTCGGGAGGCGCGGTGCGCGGGCAAAATCACACTTGACGTGGTATTCGGCACGCCGGAGAACTATCGGTCCGAAGAAATAACCTTCCAAGTGGCCCCTTTTAGCAGCGGATATGACGCCTTGTTGGGGCACGACACTTTTACACGCTTCCAAGCTATACCTCACTACGGATATATGAAGCTCAAAATGCCTGGACCAAACGGTATAATCACTCTCGTCAGTGATCCGGACATAGCACTCCGCGCTGAAAACAAAACCGCATCCCTGGCCCTGGAGGCGCTATCCGAAGCCCTCGCGGCCGAAGAATTAACTACACTACGCTCCACAGTGGACAGGGACGATGTGATCCTCGACAAACGCCCCAAATCCACCTCATTCAAACCAGCAGAAGAAATAGTCAAATTCCAGGTCCACCCAACGGACCCCAAGAAGACAGCATCTATCGGAGCTCAACTGAACCCAACAGTTGATGCCGCACTACGAGAGTTCCTGCGCGAAAATTGGGACATATTTTCCTGGCACCCTTCGGATATGCCAGGGATCCCACGCAAATTGACCGAACATAGCCTCAACATATTAAAGGGATTCAAACCAGTCAAGCAAACACTGCGGCGCTTTTCCGAACCCAAGCGACAAGCCATGGGGGAGGAGCTGGCCAAGCTCATCGAGGCCGGATTCATTAGAGAAATCAAGCATCCCGCCTGGCTAGCAAACCTGGTAATGGTACCAAAGAAGGATAAATCCTAGCGCCTATGCGTCGATTTCAAGGATCTCAACAAGGCTTGCCCTAAGGATCCTTTTCCCCTTCCCCGCATTGATCAAATCATTGACGCCACCGCAGGACACGACTCATTGTGTTTCCTCGATGCATATTCCGGATACCATCAAATCAAGATGAAGGAATCCGATCAAGCTGCAACAACATTTCTTACCCCATACGGGCCATTCTGCTTCAATACTATGCCCTTCGGGCTCAAGAACGCCGGCGCGACATACCAGCGCATGATCCAAACATGCCTTGAGAAACAGATCGGCAAGACGGTAGAAGCTTACGTTGATGACGTCGTCATTAAGACTTGGCACGTCGAAACACTAATAGACGACTTACGTCTCACGTTTGACAACCTCCGGGCATATGACATTAAGCTCAACCCGGAGAAGTGCATCTTCGGCGTCCCCGCTGGAAAACTGCTGGGCTTCATAGTTTCCAATAGAGGAATCGAAGCAAATCCGGCTAAAATCCGAGCTTTGTCACCGTTAGCCACACCAACAGACCTCAAACAGGTCCAAAAACTGGCAGGATGCGTGGCAGCACTAAGCCGCTTTATCTCCAGACTAGGAGAAAAGGCACTCCCGCTCTATCGCCTCTTAAGGCGCATGGATAACTTTGAATGGACAGACGAGGCGACTGCCGGACTGGAGCAAATAAAGACCCTCCTAGCAAGCAATCCAATCCTGGCTGCACCAAACGCAGGCGAACCCATGTTGTTATACATATCGGCAACATATCAAGTGGTGAGCGCCGTGCTCGCCGTCGAACGAGAACAGGACGGATACAAATTTCCGCTCCAAAAGCCGGTATACTACGTATCCACCGTCCTCACACCATGCAAATCCCGGTACCCTCACTATCAAAAGATAGCATATGCAGTCTTCATTGCATCTCGAAAATTGCGACACTACTTTCAGGAGTGCTCGATCACGGTGGCTTCCGAAGTGCCCCTCAATGATATAATCAACAACCGGGATGCAACGGGCCGGATTGCCAAATGGGCCATTGAGCTCCTGCCATTCGACATCACGTACAAACCACGTCGAGCCATCAAATCCCAGGTACTGGCTGACTTCGTCGCCGAGTGGACAGAGGCCGAACTCCCTAAAGAGTATAGTGCATATTCCAACTAGGTGATGCATTTTGACGGCTCCAAAATGTTGGCAGGGCTCGGGGCGGGCGTTGTATTAACGTCCCCCACAGGAGATATCGTCCAGTACGTACTCCAAATATTATACACAGACTCCAACAACGCAGCCGAATACGAGGCCTTGCTACATGGCCTTCGGATGGCCGTATCAATGGGCATACAACGCCTGGAGGTGCGCGATGACTCAAACCTCGCAATATCCCAAATTAATGGAGATTTTGATGCCAAAGATCCAAAGATGGCAGCTTATCGCAATGCTGTCTTAAAGATGTCGGCTCGATTCGAGGGACTCGAATTTCATCACGTCGCCCGCGAAAGTAATCAGGCGGCAGACGTCCTTGCTCGCATCGGCGCTAAGCGCGACCCCGTCCCACCTAACATCTTCCTCGAAAGGCTCTTTAAGCCATCCGTGGTGTGGCAAGGGGGAGACAGCAACGGCAGTCCCATTCCGAACACAAACACAGATAGCGAACACGCCGATATCATCAGAGGCTCAGCCAACGAAATAACACCATCGGCCCACCTCATCATGGCAGTAATTGCCCCATGGACCGAACCATTCTTGGCCTACCTTAATAGGAAGGAGCTCCCAGAAGATCAGAACGAGGCTCGCCGCATCGTCCGGCGTTCGAAGGCCTATAAAGTTCACGAGGGAGAGCTTTACAAGAAAAGCACCACCGGAGTCCTTCAAAGGTGTATCTCCGAGGAGGAGGGGCGACAACTCTTGGCAGAAATTCATGTTGGTCTCGGTGGGCACCACGCCGCAGCCCGGGCACTTGTCAGCAAGGCCTTTCGGACAGGATTTTATTGGCCTACGGCCCGGTCAAACGCACAGGACCTCGTCCAGCGCTGCGTTGGATGCCAACTCTTCGCCAACCAAAGCCATATGCCCCCAACCGCCCTACAAACAATCCCCATTACATGGCCCTTTGCGCTCTGGGGCTTGGACATGGTTGGACCCCTTAAAGGGGGAAGCCATAAGAAAAAATATCTGCTGGTCATGGTGGACAAATTCACCAAGTGGATAGAGGCTAGACCAATCAAAACGGCCGAGTCTGGACCAGTGATCGCACTTATATCCGATTTGGTGCACCGTTATGGTGTACCGCACAGCATCATCACTGATAACGGTTCCAATTTCACAGCTGATGAGGTGAAAACCTGGTGTGCTAGTCTGGGCATTAAGCTCGATTACGCCTTTGTCTACCACCCGCAAACAAACGGTCAAGTCGAACGAGCTAACGGTCTTATTATGAGCGGCATCAAACCTAGGCTAGTGCGGTCTTTGAAAGAATCAGACAAACACTGGGTCGAGGAGCTTGACTCCGTACTCTGGGGGCTGCGGACCACGCCCAACCGTACTACCGGATACACACCTTTCTTCATGGTGTACGGCGCAGAGGCTGTATTGCCCTGCGATATTATACATGACTCACCTCGAGTGCGTATGTACGAAGAGAAAGAGGTCGAATTGGATCGGCAGGACAGCCTAGACGCCCTGGAGGAGGAGCGCGACGTCGCCAAAGCCCGTTCAGCATTTTATCAGCAGCAGGCTCGAAGATATCAAAGCAGAGAAGTACGAGCCAAGACTTACAACGTTGGCGAACTCGTTCTACGCTTGCCGGAGAAGAAAATGGACAAACTCAAGCCCAAATGGGAGGGTCCCTTCATAATTGACGAAGTTCTTACCGGAGGAGCGTACCGTCTTCGTGACGCATCAGACAATCGCCTAGAGCCGAACCCCTGGAACGCGGCCAGACTCTGAAGGTTCTATGCCTAGCGATGAACTCTTTGTTAGTCTCCTTCTCCCCTATAGTTTCCATTACTTTTTCTCCATTTTACACAATTCTTCTTTTCTCCTTAAAGCTCTCATTCGGCTCGACCGAATACTGCTGACGTACACATTTTTCACGTATGTACGCCCATCATACATGGGGGCTTCTTTAACAGAAGCTTGTTAATACTATTTTCCGAGCATCAAGCTCATCACACGCACGCATTTTTCCCGTGTGTCTTTTCTTCACCATTTTATGCATCGATATGACTTAAGTTTTGGCCAAGCTGGGTTGCCTGGCTCCTGTGCTTACCCCTACGTTCCCGATTGTTCGGCTAGGTGGTAAAGGGAGCACCTCTGCGATTGTTACTGCCGGGTCATCCGGATGTGTACCTCAAACTGGGTGAAGCCGAAAGCTAGCGTTCTTAAGGGAATATTTAGTCGGTGGACGAAAAATACTCTTTGCACTCACTCTATTGTGAACCCCCAGAAGCTATACACACTGTGATTTGTACATCACAATTCGGACATGTCTACTAATGCATGCACACCCACGGAAAGGAACCCTTAACGGAACTATTCTCCCTGGAAGATGTTTCTTACAATCTCAATGTAATATAACATAACTAGCCGGATACAACTTGTCTGTTCAAGCAACTATGACCACTACGCCTAGTTTTCCAAACATACCCTGGTCTATTCGGCCGCGAGGGTATTCAGAAACACTCCGCACCATCGAGTCTGGAGGTTGAAGCGAAAAGGTCTGCCATGACAAATGCTATACAATTTAGCTAGAATTACATACGGTAAGGAAAGTACATAGTCATTAGGACTCAAACACTTCCTTCTCTATACCGTCCAACAGGCGGTCTAACTTACAATCCTGTTGGGAATATTTGGCGGCCACCTTTACTTGGTCATATACTAAACTAACGGGAATTTCTTCCCCATTGGGCCCTAGTGGTCCAACCCCGGCCATGTGATTCGGGTCCAGCTTGGTATACCGCGTTTTCACCATGGCCCAGGCTTCCCGCGCACCCTCTCGGCAAGCCGATATCTTCCATAGCCAGATACGCCGCCAAGCTCCCTTGAACAGCTCAACAAGCTCCTCCACACTTCCTGGAGGGGAGTCGGACGGCCATAAAGCCTTAGCCACGCTCCTCATGGCTAGACGAGTATGCTCGTGCACCTGTGACAACCTCTGCAGCAGATCACTCGATGATCCGGACACCTCCTCTTCAGGACGGCCCATCAGCACACCTGCAAACATGACTATATCAGTCCCATTTATCTCTGAGCTAATTCATAAATAGCTCGAACACATACTGAAGATACCGCCCCGCAGTTCCTTGTTCTCCTTCACGGAAGCAGCTAGCTGGGCCCGGACATCTTTCAACCCTTCACCCAATGCAGTGTTGGAATCCTGCAGCTTGTTTTTCTTATCTCTGACACGGGTCAGCACACGCTCGCCTGTGGCGTGTTGCCTTTTTGCCTCTTTTTCTCCCTCTTGGGCAACCTTCAGCTTCTTTGCAAGTTGATCAGGCAACCCTATTATGCGAAATCAGCAGCAACATTAGAACAGTGGGTACACAATTACTGTTCCTTGGTGGAAGTGAACAATACCCGAGGACGACTTCTTCAAGTCTCCCAGTTCGGCGGTAGCAGCTTTTAGCTGCGTCCGACACTGCTCCAGGTCTTGGGCTAGCAGACTATTCCTCTCCGCGAGGACCTGGTTGTTCAACAATCCTTAAATCAGTTGTGCCAACTGCTTTCAGTCTTGGGGGCTACGGGTATATGGCTATCCTTTTTTGACAAAGAAAACGTACCTGCACATCTGTCAGATATTGCCTCGTAGCTTTTCTAAGCCCGTCTCGAGCAGCTCGGATGTATGCGTCACCCGAGCTAAAGGCATTAAATGCCTCGTCCGAGAACTTCGGGTCTCGTAAAACAGCCCTGCAGCACCGATGATTCATGGCGCTTTCTACTTCCAAGTTGGTAACAGACATATTGTCCAAACCCTCGTCCGAGGGGCAGTCTGGCTTTGTTCCTACATCGGCCTCCGTCTCCCCGACCGGGCCCACATCT
Organism: Aegilops tauschii subsp. strangulata; assembly: GCF_002575655.3. Lineage (NCBI taxonomy): Eukaryota > Viridiplantae > Streptophyta > Magnoliopsida > Poales > Poaceae > Aegilops > Aegilops tauschii. The sequence continues at coordinate 314,756,153 of NC_053037.3, read as the reverse complement.
TGGTTGTTGGGAGCGCGGTCGGCCGGACCCCCAGACACAGTCCGGCGAACCTTTTTCCTGTAATCAAACAGACGCATAGGTCACAGTTGGATACAACCACTGAAAAACATATTAATTCGTACCTTCTCGATGAAGGCCCGGCGGTGCCTTCAACGGCCCCCCTCTTCGAAGGCCTGCCCGGTGCTGGAACCGATTTCCTCGGTATCGTCGACCGCCTTCCCTGTAGAACGCGCGACAATGTGGTGGGTGAGGCAGAATAGGCACACACTTTGAGAGAAGGTGTTTCTTGATTAACTTACCTGTGAAGCAGGAAGAAGACCAGGGTAGTCGGCAATGATGGCCACCTCTGTGCCATCATAGCTCGTCTGGTAAAACACCCCCTCTGCGAGCACCACAAACATATCCGGATCCTCTTCGAACGCGGGATCAAGCTCCCGGTTGTGGTCCTCCAGCTGTTGGGCGGGACTATAAAATCCCTCGATGACTTTTCGCCAGTGCTGTCATAAGCAAATGAACTAGAAATTTATCAAAGGCAATTCGGAGATGGAAGGAGTAAAAACAGAGGGGTGGGACCTTACCCAACTGGGAGGGTTATACATAGAGTACCCGTCTCTGAATTTGATGCGGAGAAATTCCTTTTCCTCCCCTTTGAACAGTTCGGCTAATATCTTAGCCAAAGCGGCGGGGGTATCCGGACCTTTCCGGCCGCAGCGAGAGGCGTCATCCTCCCCATTGTAATGCCACATTGGAAGCCCTCTGTACTAGAGCGGCTGAACCCCTCGCGCTATGGAGACCGCCATAACTTCGATTACTGTGAGTCCGGACTGAGTGAGCTCTTTTATCTTGCTCATCAGCTGACGAACCTCCGCGCCATCGTCCTCTTCAAGGCTCCGGGGACGCCAACTATGGCGTTTCTTTAGCGGGACGCGCGCAAATTCCGAAAGACCCTTTCGAACCGGGTCGGGGAGCGCAACGTCCTCTATATAAAACCATTCGGAGGGCCATTCGTCAGGTGCCTTTCTTGGTGTGTCGGATGGGTATCCGGTATCGGCGATACGCCATACTTCGGCTCCGCCCACTTCAAATATCGACCCTTCGTGATTGCGCGGGACGAGACAGAACAACTTCCTCCACAACTCAAAATGAGCCTCGATGCCCGGGAACAGTTCGCATAAAGCGACGTAACCCGCAATGTGCAGGATGGAGGCCGGAGTGAAGTTGTGCAGCTGGAGGCCGTAATACTCCAGAAGCCCTCGGAGGAACGGATGGATCAGAAATCTAACGCCTCTTAGCAGGTAGGGGACGAAACACACTCGATCTCCCCCGGGCGGATTGGGGAAGTCCTCTGCCTGAGTCCCGCCATTGAAGGAAGCTAGCCCCGCTCGAACATGGACTAGATCCGTAGGGGGAAGAAATCCCTGCATTTGCAACTTCGCCAATTGGCTATGAGACACGGAACACCTCTCCCACTCGCCTTTCTCTGGGCCGGGACGAGCGGAGGAGCTGGGAACACTAGCCATGCTGGAATGGTTTCTCCTAGGCAGTCTCTGGGGATTTCTTCTGCGTAGCGCTGAATGGATCTGGGATCCAATCTCTTTAAATAGGCGCTCTTCCTCGCGTAGATAGGGTGTTATTTGCAAAAATACCCCGGCTCTCCGCATTCACTCGACATGTGGAGGATGAAGATTATTTAACGTGTAGAAACCAAGGAGGCGACATTGGATCAATGGCCGAATACATTACTTGGAGATCATCGAAGGAGGAACCAGCCTTGCAATGCCGAAGACAATATGTGTGCCGAACACCTCGCTATTGAAGACTGGTTCAGGGGCTACTGAGGGAGTCCTGGACTAAGGGGTCCTCGGGCGTCCGGCCTGTTATCCATGGGTCGGACTGATGGGCTACGAAGACATGAAGGCCGAAGACTGCACCGTGTCCGGATTGGGCTCTACTTGGCGTGGAGGGCAAGCTTGGCGGCTGACTATGAAGATTCCTTCTTATGTAACCGACTCCATGTAAACCCTAGATCCCCCCTGGTGTCTATATAAACTGGAGGGGTTAGTCCGGAAAGGACACATTCATTACCATATACACATAGGCTAGACTTCTAGGGTTTAGCCATTACGATCTCGTGGTAGATCAACTCTTGTAATACTCATATTCATCAAGATCAATCAAGCAGGAAGTAGGGTATTACCTCCATAGAGGGGGCCCGAACCTGGGTAAACATCGTGTCCCCCGTCTCCTGTTGCCATCGATCCTAGACGCACAGTTCGGGAGCCCCTAACAGAGATCCGCCGGTTTAGACACCGACACCCGACACCTCACATCACATCACGCCCGTTTTGTTGCTCGACTCTGCAGAGTTACCATCGAGTGCCGAGGGTGGTACCTCATACATTACTCCTGATGAGATCTCTGTAGTGTAGCTATTTGGTCGTGGTCATAGAGGGTGATTCCTCCTTAACCACTTCCGATACGACTCTGTCGTGCAACCCCTCAAGTGTGAACCTCGAGGGTGGTTCCTCTTACATTCACCTTGATGATTACATCGAGTGGAATCCACCGGGGGTGATTCCTCAGGGCCCCCTTGGTGTTAGACACACAGTTACTATGGTTACTATGGCTTTACAGTGAACCATGTTACTAAAGACGGGTCGGCCCTGAGGGGTACCTGCGCGAGCTTAATTGCGAGTGATGTGGAGTCGAGTTGACCTGAAGGTGCCCGCGAGATAATTACGAGGTGTGGCCGGGCATTCTTAGCCCTTGCCGCAAGTCCTCGAGACGGGGTGACGGGGTCACATCGATCGTGAGTCTCTGCTCGTTACCGCGTGCTCCTAATCCACTATGATTTGGATATTTGATCCGAGGGGATCTGGCCTGATAGCACTAACCATCACGTGGGCATATATGGGCGTTATGCATCGTATACATCAGCCGAAGCTTAATAGACCTCAGCGACTGAGCGGCGCGCGCCGGGTTGGACTGCGTAAGCGCCTGCCTTTTTTAAGGAGGTAGCTAGGTCTGCTCACCGGCCACGTTCACAACGTGCAGGAGTTCCCGGGGCGATGGCCCATGACCCCTGGGGGCATAGGTTTAGTCCGGCGTGCTAACCTCTCTATTAAGTCTAGGTCGGGTTGCGGCGTATCGTTTGGCCGAGGCCGAGCATGACCCGGGAAAGTGTGTCCGGTCAGAGTTAATCGAGCGTGATGGGTAAGTTGGTGCACCCCTGCAGGGAAGAAAACATCTATCGATAGCCTGTCCTACGGTAACGGGCACTTGGAGTTGTATCCTGATCGATACAACTAGAACCTGACACCTGAGATGAGAACTGGATAGTATGGCTCTGGGATTGCTTTCTCGTAGGGAGTCGAGGAAGGATCTCTGGGCGAGGTTGATGACACTACTACTACTTTACTTTATGCTACTCTTATCTCTTCTGATGCTGCAAGATGCTTGAATTTGCTTGAAGATGCTAACCTTCGATAGGCTAGGCTTTCCCCTCCTCTTCTGGCATTCTGCAATTCAGTCCACAGGTACTACCCATTTCATTGACACCGATGCATATGTAGTGTAGATCCTTGCTTGCGAGTACTTTGGATGAGTACTCACGGTTGCTTTTCTACCTGTTTTCCCCGTTTTCCATTCTTCTTGGATGACGCAACCAGATGACGGAGTCCAGGAGCCAGATGTCACCACCGACGATTACTACTACACCGAGGGTGCCTACTACTACATGGAGGCCACCGACGACCAGGAGTAGTTAGGAGGCTCCCAGGCAGGAGGCCTTGCCTTTTCGATCAATGTTGCTTTTGTGCTAGGCTTCTTAAGGCAAATTTGTTTAACTCATGTCTGTACTCAGATATTGTTGCTTCCGCTGACTCTTGTGTATTCGAGCTTATGTATTCGAGCCCTCGAGGCCCCTGGCTTGTAATATAAAGCTTGTATTTTTTCAATTTGTGTCTAGAGTTGTGTTGTGATATCTTCCCGTGAGTCATTGATCTTGATCGTACACATTTGCATGTATGATTAGTGTACGATTGAATCGGGGGCGTCACACCCTATGTATGGATCCTAGGCAGATAGTATGAGCCTGATTAATAAAAGCAGGGACGGGAAAACCAGGTGGAGCAGCAGAGCTTTCTGAGGTCTCACCTGCGGTTTCCTGGGGAAGATTGTGATGATGGTGGGTCCAATCTTGATGAGGTCAATCATATTTCGGAGGTGTCTCTTGAGGAGTTCTCCACATCTTCATATCATGAAGAACTCCATATTGCTTCTTCCTCCGTGTGCTTGGACATTTCAACTTCTTCCACCTCACCATCATATGACATGTCCCAAGGTAATGACATGGTGAGTGGAAATATAATTTGTGATGATGATGCTGTGCTCAACATTGATGATCTTTCATGCATAAATGCTAATTTTGTAGCTTCTTTGGACTTGAACACATCTAGCAAAAATGACATACATTCTTGTGTTGATAGTCCTTACATATCATATAGAGATTCCTTGAATACTTGTTGTGATGATATGCTTGATTCTCCTTGTTGCCATGATATCTATGCTTCTATTTCCTCTAGTTGTTGTTTGACTAACCATGTAGAGGAAATAAGAGAAAATGGTGCACACATCACTAATGGAGAATTTGCTAGAAGAGCAAAGAAGGAAATCACTATGTTCGAGAGGAAATGCTATGAGTGTCAAGAGGATGGACATGGATATCCTACTCTTGATGATGAAGAATCTCCCTCTCCAAAAGAATCATCATCAACCTCCGATGTTCACATGTGCCTCATGGCAAGAGGTACTACCGAGGTATCATCTACTCTTAGTAATGATAATGATGAGAGTGATGATGAATGTGATAGGGATATGAGTCAAGAAATATATGAAATTGGTAATTCTCTTCGTGGAGTAAATAAGAACACTTATGAGATATTTAAAGATCTTATTACTCATTTTGGAAAGTGTAATGATTTACTTCACGAAGAGCAAGAACAAAATGATAAACTTGTTTGTAAGCTTCTTGATGCTCTAGAAACTCTTAGAGACTTAGAATCTTCCCAAGAAGAGATTGAAGTTGCTCATGATAAACTTAAAGAGGATTTTGAGCACCTTGACCTTGGCTACAAGAATGTCAAAGGAGAGCTCACCAAACACTCTAAGTCTTATGAGGAACTTCAAGCTACTCATGTGAAGTCTCTAGTTTCTTCTAGCTCCTCTCATATTGTCAATGATGCTTGTGCTACTAACTCTACTTCTTGTGAAGCATCTATCTTGAAGGAGAATGTTGAGCTATGGGCTCAACTTGTTTTGCTAACTAGCAATTATGGGAAATTAGAAGAAAGTCATGAAAAGCTCTCGGGCTCTCATGATGACCTTCTAATCTCCCATGAAAGGCTAAAGTTAGCTCATGAGGCTATTGTGACTAAGGTAACATCTTGTGAGCCTCATGTGGACATTAGCACTATTTCTACTCAAAATGCTTTATTGACATGTGCTAGTCCTAGTGATTCATCTAGACATATTATTCCCAATTCTTGTGATGAATTGCTCTCCTTGCCTTGTTGCTCTAACAATGAAGTTTGTACTTCCTCTAGTACTTTTGTTGATACTAACCTTGTAGAGGAAAACAAAGAGCTCAAGGCCCAAGTCACTAATTTGAAGAAAGACTTGGAAATGTGTCATGAAGGAAATTCCACTCTCAACACTATCTTGAGTGTTCAAAAATCCCCTCATGACAAGGGTGGACTTGGTTTCATCTCCAACAACAAGAAGTCCAAGAAAAAGAAGAAGGGACAAGACCAAGTCAAGAATGATGCCAACATTACATGCTTCAAGTGCAAGAATGTTGGACACCATGTGAGATATTGTCCATTGAAGAAGAAGGCTTCAAATGTGAAGCAACAAGGGAAGCGGCCTCAAGTTCAATCTCAAGGTCAACCTCAACTTGAAGAAAGGCCACTACCAATGATGAACCAAGATAATGCTCCCCAAGTTGAGAAAATAAAAAGAAGAGAAGGGGGAGCACATGTTGCTATAATTGTCGTGAGAAGGGACACATATCCTCATCTTGTCCCAACGGTAACATCCCTAAGCCTCCTCTAGTCAATGATCATTATTCGCTTAGGAAGGATGTTGTTGGCAATTTGTTTGCCAAGTTTGTTGGCGCCCAAAGTGGCTTGGAAATGGAAAAGGCCATTTGGGTTGCCAAGCCTATTGTGACTAACTTCTTAGGACCCAACTTGGTTGGGTACCATCAAGCTCAAACTTGATCAATAGGTGTGTGGAGGACATTGGAGATTTGGCTAGTTCATAAAGAAAAGGATATCCACCATTTATTTGTTCGAGCCAAGTCATGTGGATTATCTTCATATTATCTATCCAATGTTCCTCTTTGCGGTAACTTGTATTTATATTGCTTACATTGAAAGTTGCTCGCCCCTTGCATGCTTAGGTTTTGTATCTAGCATGTGCATCTATATGTTGTGTTTCTTAGTATGCTTGATTTGTGTTATCTAGCATGTGTAGGTTGCATTGCACATTATATAGTGGTGTTTGCTGTTTTGAGCCTGTATTGTATCATGATTGGCTCTTGCAAGATATTAGTGGATCATCACATTATGGGGGAGTGTTTTGTTGTGTGCACATCACAAACCCAAAATGTGAATATGAGAAATGCCACATAGTATTGATATTCAATCTTATCTAGTCACTATGTGGTATGTCAAGCTCATTTGAAATTCAAATTCTCAGAGTATCCACTAATTATCTCTTGTTGGTTGTTATTTACCTTTGTTGCGTGCTTCGTCGCGGTGTCCTGTGAGGTTCTTCAGTAAGTTTCTGGACACCCCGTGTGCACGGGGTCTCTGACCCCCGTGCGCACGGGGTACCACGAAACTTACTGGACACCCCGTGCGCACGGGGTCCTGGACCCCCGTGCGCACAGGGTGGGTGAAAATCACTGGACACCCCGTGCACACGGGGTCCTAGACCCCCGTGCGCACGGGGTGGTGTTTTTTCTCTGGACACACCGTGCGCACGGGGCTGACCTAGCCCGTGCGCATGGGGTCCTATGGGCAGAAATGTCCACCCGGCCAAGTACGCTTTATTTATCTTTCTTTGCTTTGGAGTTGTTGATGATCCTGTGCATCTTCGTAATCTACCCCCGAGTGTTAATTCCAAATACCATTTGTATTCTCTTACAATTGGTATTTCCTCATGTGGTAGAACCTTATGATCATCTTCTTCTCGGCTTGTGCTTCAACTTGCCTTATCTCACTGCTTGTGCTATCTATTATCTACTTGAGTAAGATAAGCCTTTGAGCATGTGTGTATTGTATATCCTATATGCTCTTTGGTTTTTGCTTAGTTCATATGTTTTACTTTGTGTGCGGTCCTGTGTGGATTCGTCACTTTGATATAATTTGGACAACTTGAAAACTTTGTGATATCATCGGAGTATTCTTCGGTTAAGTGTTCTTTTGTCCAAATTGTATCTCTATGGATCTTGGTAGGCATGAGCATGCATATTTATTTATATTCTTCTTCATGCCTTGCTTGCTACTTGATCCTCTATGTAGGGTAAACTCCATCAAATCATTAATGGTTAAAAGTGTGCATGAACTTCAAGTTCATATCCTTTTGCACATATTTAATGTGGAGTTTGCCCTATATATTGTGGTTGTCCTAACTACTTCGGACCCAATATGTTTGGGGACCAAATTGTACCTTAATTTGTTTTAGGTACTGTGGAGAAGCATTGGATGCTTGGCTTATTCACAAGGAAGGTGGAGACACCATGGAAAATTATTAGAGCCAAGCTTGGTTGATTCTTTGATTTGAGGGAGAAGATAAATGAAACCCGATTCGGTTGTAAGTGTTTCATTCTCATCAATTCAACCCGGTTAACATAATTTGGGTCTTTTTGTTGGATATGCATCAAACTCCCACACTTACTGTATTCTCAATAAATCCACGGGATGTATTGAGGAAATGGTGAATGTGGAGTGTGATGAGAATAACAGCTTCCATGCAGAGCAATTTGTTTCAAGTGTTGTAGGTGATGAGGCTCCTTCCCAATCTACAAGTACAATGGGGATTGGTCATATTCTTCCACAAGAAACACCCATTGTCCATGTAGAAGAAGAAGGAGTAAGAGCCCCTCTTGTGGATCCACCACAAGGGAAGTCATCACCCCCAACACAAGAGCAAGATGCTATGGGAGATCATTTACCTATCCAAGAACAAGATCAAGTCCCTCATGTTCATGGGCTAGATCAAGGGCCCCTTGAACCAATGCTCTCTCGGTAACAAGTACTTACTTCATGCGTTTGTTTAAATTAGAGTCAACATTGTGTATGTTGCATCATGTCATGTTTAGTACTTGTTGAGTTTGTGTTTCTTGCAACAGCTTAAACCTCCTTATTGCATCTATGAGACTTTTGAGAAGAAGCATATCATGGGGATCTATAAAACCATGCTCATGGTTCACTTATCCCAAATATGCCAATTAAGCAATTTATTGCATACCAATTCCTCAAAGTGCTCTTATGTGCAATATTGATAAAATTGCAAGAAACAATCTTTTTGGTTGTGGTATTTGCTCTCATGCTTAGTAATTCATTTTTATGCAAATGAGATCAGTTTGCGCCATGTGCCTTGTGCCATGTGCCATGTGACAAAGCCCTACGCTAAGATCAAGTTTGTATAAATAATGGATTCATTCTTGGATATCATGTTCTTATCTTTTGTATCTTTTTGTGTGTGCAAGTTTCTTTGTGGATGCTCATCTTGATTATTATTGGCCACGTAAGAAACTTATACACATGAGAAAGTGCATATCCCTCTTTGATATCCTTTCGTTTCCTTGCCGGTCCTTGGAATTGTCTCTTTTTATTCTTTGGTGGATCCGGTAAGAGGTTGAGTAGTGAGTGCTTGTATGTATTGCATATATCATTGCACTCATGAGTTGTTGGATATATTTTGGACCCTTGCTTAGTCAAGTGATGATCCTATTTTGTGCATGTTGTGTCCAAGTACAAAACTAAATAATGCACAAATCATGGGGAGCTTCTCTATGTTCTTTAGAACACTCATATGCTCATATCATAATATCTTTTTGGTGCATTTTATGGATCCTCAATATAGTGTGAATTTCTTCATTTGTTCGTAACTGGATATGTGCATTTGATTCCACTCACAATATGAGAAATGCACAAATTAAGGAGGAACTCATACTATATTGGTCTTCTAGATTTTTTTCTCCATTTTGGCACTTGTTGCCAATGGGGGAGAAGTTTAGAGGGTTTAGGTGAAGTAGGTTGGTTCATGCATATCTACATTTGTTGTGGTTGTTGCATGGATGTGTATATAGAGGAAACTCCACCAAGTTCTTCCATGCATATATTGTGGGGGAGTTTGCTCTATATAGTGTGGTTCTACTAGCATCAAATTCTTGTGTAGTATTTCGATGCTAGTACAACCGGTTTTGATAACATCAACTATCTTTGTGATATTTGAGGCTACCAAAACCACCTCAAGTATTCAATTTATTCTCGGATAGATTGCATACTTGTTTTAAATTCATTATATAAACCCTCTTGTTGAGATTGTCATCAGTTACCAAAATGGGGGAGATTGAAAGGGCATGTAGCCCCTAAGTGTGGTTTTGGTAATTGAATGACAATCTCTATGGACTAATGTTTTCAGTGAGATATATTTGAAGGTTTTGTCCATAGATGGTGCCTCAAGGATATTGGATGGAATCAAGGATGAAGTCCATATATATGAAGATAATGCCTCAAGGATATTGGATGGAATCAAGGATGAAGTCCATATAGATGAAGTTATATTTGCTCTAAGCTTTGGTATTAAATGACAATTCCTATGGAGCATCAAGTGCATTGGATCTTATATGAAGATATGTTCCATAGTGATGCTTGAAGTTCTTTGGGTTGTTATGTGAAGATTGCCATCAAAGCATCCGAAGAAGTCCTCATGGTATCCCTCTCTGGATACCCCATGCACACGGGCATATACCATGCGCACGGGGTCGAGTGTCAACTCTCTGGATACCCCGTGCTCACGGGGCCTAGGTGTTGGCTCTTGAGATTCCATATCCAGCGAGGTTTCAAGTTGGTCTTCTGAGGATCAAGGCTTGAGAGAATAATCAAAGAGAAGAATTCGAGTTATGGTTTCAAGACAAGATCATGGTGAGCTCATGTGTTGGGTTTCGGTTGATCAAGCCTTGAAGCAAGCAACTAGAGTAAAGAATTCATTATGCCTCTCAAGACAAGATCATGTTGATCAAGTCTTGAAGCAAGCAACTAGAGTGACGAATTCATTATGCCTCTCAAGAGTTTGGGATGGAGTTTTTAGAAGGGCAAGTGGTGACCAAGATGATATTCATAGTGGAACTTGATATGGTCATGAAAGAGTCTTTGGTGATATTGTCTTGAAGCAATGAAGTGAAATGAAGAGTTCATTGTGGCTTTCAAGAAACCAAGATGGAGCTTGAAGTAAAGATGTTGGTTGACCAAGATGAAGCTCGAAGAGTATATCTAAGTGGTAAACTCACAAAGCACAAACAATGTACCACGTGAGATCAAGTGATCTAGTGGTATGGTAAGTAATTGTGAATTGTGCTTTGTTACCTAACCCATGCTATATGTTTGTTATGTCTATGTGGCTTAGGTGTTTCTCATAGGCTTGCATCAAAAGGAAAGATCTCGTGTAGCCTATGTGTGGATGACATCAAGTGGTGATGGTCATCGGATTCGAGGAGTCCAAGTGCAAGATGAGATGACATCAAGTGGTGATGGTCATCGAGTTCGGGGAGTCCAGGTGCAAGATGAGAAGCCGGAGGTTATATGCTTTGAAGCTTGCGGTCCACATCATGATAATGTGCATGTGAAGATGGGCTTGAGATAAGGCTTCCCTCATTGCATCATGAGGAAGCAATTCGAGTATCTTCACCAAGTGGTCGTGGACAAGAAAGGGATTCCAACTTGAGGCAAGCATTAAAGTCATCATCAAGCTCAAGTTGAATGTGCAAGGCAAAGGTATACCTTAGCTAGGTTTTCCTAGTTTTGCCGGTCTCATAGTGCTTGGTGGGAGACCGGATTATAGGTTTGATAGCCGTACTATCAAGAGGGACTCTCGGGCAAGTAGCTTGATCACGTCGCATGTAGAGAGCTCAAACCTTTGCATTACTTGCATCATTCTTTCTTGTTGATCCTGGGTGGTTCTCTATGTGAGGACCTTGGGCTTTTCCATAGCTTCAAAACGAGCCCAAGATCATCGAATTCGGAGTCCGTATGCCCAAGTTATCGATGTTTTAGTGGGCTGCTACTGGCTGTCCTGGGGACCCCGTGCGCACGGGGTGTCCAGAATTCTGGGTACTCCGTGCACACGGGCTCGTACCGTGCACACGGGACCCCGTGCGCACGGGGTCTCAACCCCCGTGCGCACGGGGTGCCCAGGAAATGCCCGTTGGAGCCCCAACGGCTAGTTTCGGAGTTTGGCTATTTAAGGGCCCTTTCCTCCCACCGGTTGGGGGTTGGTTCACACACATTCTAAACACCATTTTGAGCCTCTCTCCACCTCTCCCAAACCCCTATCTCCCCTCTATGTGAAGGGGGATTTGTGGATGGATTAGTGAGCCATTTGTTGATCATATCCAAAGCATCCCCTCTCTTCAATCTCCTACTTTCAAGAGTGCATCTTATGAGATTGAGAGAGTGAGTTGAGCATTTGTTGCTTGACCTTGCATTGCATTTGTTGCATTGGTTTGAGCTCCCTGCATCGATTTGTTCGAGTGTGAGCCCGTGAGTTTATTACTCTTGGAGGCCTCCGCCTCCTAGACGGTTTGGTGATACATTGAGAAGATTGTGAAAGAGGCCTATGTGGCCAAGGTTCCCCCGGAAGCTTCCTCTTGTGGTGTGCTCCGGGGAAGGGTGTTGAAGTGGCCTAGGTGGTCAAGTTCCTCCGGAAGCTTCCTTGTTTGTGGTGTGCTCAGGAGAAGTTTGTAAAGGTGTGGTGGTCGCCTTCAAGACCAACCCCGAGTGAATCGAGGCTCATCCGTTGGGGGTGACTCGAAAAGGAGAATACGGTGAGTCACTTGGTGACGCCCCGGAGCTTTGGCTTCGGCACCGCTCTAACGGAGATTAGCACTCTCACGAGTGTGAACTTCGGGATAAATCCGCGTCTCCGACTCACTTGTGGTTATCTCTTACCCACACCCTTTACTTACCGCAATTCATACTTGCTCATATTGATATATCTTGTGCAAGTTGTATTGCTTAGTTGTTCCTACATTTCCATATCTTGTGATATAGTTTGTGCTTGCTAGTTTCCTTAAGTGCCTATCTTTTTTAGCATAGGTTGTTGGTGCACTTAGTTGAGCCTAGCATATTTAGGATTTGTGCTTGAAAGGTATCCGTTTAGTTTAATTCCGCATTAGGATAAAGCCAAATCCGTAACAGTTTTAAAACGCCTATTCACCCCCCCCCTCTAGTCGTCATCTAGATCCATTCAGTTGTGTTGTGATATCTTCCCGTGAGTCCTTGATCTTGATCGTACACATTTGCGTGTATGATTAGTGTACGATTGAATCGGGGGCATCACAAGTTGGTATTAGAGCCGACTTCCTGTAGGTAGCCCCCTTTCCTACTCCTTGGCCGAAGTCGAGTCTAGTCACTACATAAACTTTTACTAACATGGGTGTGTGTCTTACGGGCCCACGTCGCCATTGGGTGGTATTAGGATCTTTTACTCCTGATCTATACTCTGGGACTCTAATCTCTCTTCCATTCGGGTTAAACGAATTTACTAACTCTAACATTAGGATCCTGTGACCACATTCACCCCAAAGTTAGATAAGCCATAGTTATTCCTTGGAATAGTATTTTGAATAGTACACACGCTGTTGTGTTGACTACTATGTGGTATCCATCGTACCTCTTTCATTATGCATGTTACATCATGAATGATCCTTTGTCTTTTCAAATGGTCGATGTTGAACTATCCTTGTTACATGTTAGCAGGATGGTTAGACCCGCTGGTCGTGGCCGCGGTGCCAACGGTCCACCACCGCCCGAATTCTTTGTCGGAATGATACAATAGTTTGAGCTGAACCGCCAGTTCATGGAAGGAATGATGGCTCAGTTTCCTCGTCCGAATATGAATCAGCAGCCAGCCCCAGTAACTCTACAGGATTTCATGCGCCTCAACCCAACCATCTACCGCAGTTCAACTCAGCCCCTTGATGCTGATGACTGGCTCCGCGACATCATGTATGAAATGGAGTCTGCTAGTGTGGCCCCTGCTAGCTATGTCACCTTTGCATCTTTCTTTCTAAAGGGTCCCGCTGCTCAATGGTGGGACAGCCACAGGCGTACCCTGCCTACTGGAATGGTCATCACTTGGCCGGAATTCCAAGCTGCCTTCCGTGCCTGCTTCATTCCTCAGGGAATCATGGACAGGAAGAAGCAAGAGTTCCACAACCTCACCCAAGGCAACAAGTCTGTTGATGCTTATCAGCGGGAATTCTTGGACTTGTCCCGCTACGCTGAAGAAGACATTGCTACTGATGCTCGTAAGCAAGAGAAGTTTCGTGACGGTCTTCACCCTGACATCAAGTTAGCACTACTCGTTCATGACTTTGCCGACTTCGCCACCTTGGTGGACAAGGCTATTCGGGGTTGAGACTGGTCTTCAGGAACACCAGGGATCCCTCAGGCGCAGCGGTGACGCTGGCTCATCTTCGGGCCCGTCAGCGCAGAAGCGTCGGATATGGATTCCCCACAGCATGTATCGTCCAACTGCACCTGCACCAAGACAGTCCTATGTTGCACCTCGTCTGCCTCCTCCACCGCAGAGGCAGCCTCTTCGAGCTGTACCACCCCAAAGATCCTGCTCCCAATCCCAATGATGGTATGTGCTTCAAGTGTGGCCTTCCAGGTCACCGTTCCAAGAACTGCCCTTAGAATCAGAATCAGCTGGCTCTGCCTTCTAATGCTCGTGGTAACAATCAACCCCGCAACAACAATGCCCGACCTTATGGTCGTGGGCAGGCTAACAACATTGATCTGAATGAAGCTCAAGACCAGCCTGCTACTGTGATGGGTACTCTTCTAGTTAATTCAGTACCAACATCTGTTTTGTTTGATTCAGGATCATCGCATTCTTTCATATCAGAAGATTTTGCATTCATGCATGGCATTAAATACGAAGAGATGCACACTCCACTAGTGGTAAAAACCCTTGCGGGCCAATGCCAAACCTCCATGGTTAGCCACAACGTTTCAGTTGAAATCGAAGGGTTGGAATTTTTTGCCTCCCCCATTATTCTGAAGTCTTCCAATATTGACCTCATTCTGGGAATGGATCTGTTGAAAGCACATATGGCTTCTATCGTTTGCGCCACTAAAACTGTCTACCTTCTACACCCTTCAGATGAGATAGTAAGCTACAATGCTCGTCTGGTTCAAAATGCCGAGGCCCGACTCTATCTCCTGAATGCGTTGAACGCAACACCTATTGAGGGAATTGAAAAGATTCCTGTTGTTCGTGACTTCCTAGATGTCTTTCTAGAAGAACTTCCAGGAATACCCCCTGCCCGGGCTGTCGAGTTCGTCATTGACTTGAAACCAGGCACCGTTCCTATCGCAAAACGACCCTACAAGATGCCACCTCACGAACTCCTTGAACTTAAGGAGGAAAAAGACAAATCTCTTCGCAAGGGTTTCATTTGTCCAAGCTCCTCTGCTTGGGGAGCACCTTCTCTCTTCGTTAAGAAGAAGGACGGAACTAACCGATTGGTCCAAGACTACCGTCCTATCAATCAAGCTATGATTCAAAACAAATATCCCCTTCCTCGGATCAATGATCTGTATGATCAACTGGCTGGTTCATCGATATTCTCTAAACTCGACTTGAGGTTGGGTTACCACCAGATCCGTGTTCGTGAAGAGGATATTCCAAAGACCGCATTCGTCACTCGTTATGGTTCTTACGAGTACACCGTCATGTCTTTTGGCTTGACCAATGCTCCAGCCACATTCTCTCGTCTGATGAACTACATATTCATGGATTACCTCAACAAATTCGTCGTAGTCTATCTGGATGATATTCTGGTATATTCGAAGAATAAATAAGAACATGCTGAACATCTTCGTCTTGTTCTGGAAAAGCTTCGAGAGCATCAACTTTATGTCAAGTATTCCAAGTGCGAGTTCTGGCTTCCCGAAGTAACCTACCTTGGGCATGTCATCTCCAAGGATGGTATTGCCGTCAACCTAGAGCGAGTTCAGGCTATTCTTGACTGGACCCCTCCGAAGACTGTCAAGCAAGTCAGAAGCTTTCTCAGACTAGCCAGCTATTGTCGCCGCTTTGTCGAGAACTTCTCCAAGATCGCCAAGCCACTGACCAATCTGCTACACAAAGGTGTTAAGTTTGATTGGACTGAAAAGTGTTAGGAAAGTTTCCAGGCACTCAAGGACAAGCTGACTTCTGCCCCAGTGCTTGCTCCACCTGATTCTCGCAAGGACTTCGTCATCTATTGCGACGCTTCACGACAAGGATTCGGCTGTGTCCTAATGCAAGAGCGCAGAGTGATTGCTTATGCCTCCCGTCAAGTGCGTCCTCACGAAGAGAACTACCCAGTTCACGACCTCAAGCTTGCTACAGTTATCTTTGCACTGAAGCTCTGGCGACAG
This sequence comes from Aegilops tauschii subsp. strangulata, assembly GCF_002575655.3. NCBI lineage: Eukaryota > Viridiplantae > Streptophyta > Magnoliopsida > Poales > Poaceae > Aegilops > Aegilops tauschii. The sequence continues at coordinate 314,740,431 of NC_053037.3, read as the reverse complement.
TACCTTCTTGGTAATCGTTGTGAGATCTTCACCGATCATCAGAGTCTGAAGTACCTGTTTACTCAGCCAAATCTGAACCTCCGCAGCAGCGATGGATGGAATCTATTGCTGACTACAACTGCAGTATATCTTATACCCCTGGCAAGGCTAATGTCATGGCCGATGCCCTGAGCCGCAAGTCTTATTGCAATAACCACATGGTTCATAAAGCTCAGCCTCGCCTTTATGAAGAACTTTGCAAGCTGAACCTTCAACTAGTTCCACAAGGTTCTCTGAATAACCTTGTCCTGGAACCAACTCTTCTGAAAGCAATTAAGTCTGCTCAAGCCAAAGATGCTCACGTTGATTTCATGAAAAAGGATCTTGCCTTAGAGAAATCAAGAGATTTCTCACTTGGTGAAGATGGAACCTTATACTTCAGAGATCGCATTGTAGTACCCCGTTTCGAGCTTATGACAGAGAAGGTGATGAAATAAGCGCATGACACCCCTCTCTCTATTCATCCGGGAAGTACCAAGATGTATCTAGACATCCGTCAGAATTACTGGTGGTCTAAAATGAAACAAGACATTGCTCGATATATCGAAGAATGTGATGTTTGCCGTCACGTCAAAGCAGAACATCAGAAACCGGCTGGACTTCTACAACCGCTATCTATTCCTGAATGGAAGTGGGATAAGATCCAAATGGACTTCGTCACTGGCCTTCCCAAGTCTCAGAAAGGTAACGATGCTATCTTTGTCGTCATCGACCAATTCTCAAAGGTTGCTCACTTTTTGCTAGTCAAGGAGACAATCACTGCTAGTCAATTAGCAAACTTCTATATCTCCCGAATTGTGTCACTCCACGGCATTCCGACAGAGATCAGTTCAGACCGCGATAGTATATTCACTTCAAAGTTTTGGGATAGTTTCCAAGAGGCAATGGGAACTCATATTACCTGGAGCACTGCTTATCATCCCCAATCCCAAGGCCAAGTCGAGCGAGTCAATCAAATTCTTGAAGACATGCTTTGGGCTTGTGTTATTTCTTTCGGCAAGAAGTGGGAAGAATCACTCCCTTATGCGGAGTTCTCTTATAACAACAGCTATGAAGCCAGCTTGAAGATGGCACCCTTTGAAGTGCTCAATGGACGTAAGTGCCGAACCCCTCTGAATTGGTCAGAAACTGGGGAACGGACGCTCATTGGTCCAGACATTATTCAACAAGCTGAAGAGCAGGTTCATAGTGTCCGGGATAATCTCAAGGCGGCCCAGTCCCGTCAGAAGAGCAACTATGACCGGAAACACTAGGGTTCAACTTATCAACCTGGTGAACAAGCTTATTTGCGTGTCACTCCTTTGAGAGGCCCTCATCGGTTAGGAGTCAAGGGCAAGATAGCTCCTCGCTACATTGGTCCATTCCGTATCCTCGCCCGTCGTGGACTGGTGGCTTATCAACTGGAGTTGCCACCTCAGTTCTCTCACGTCCATGACGTCTTCCACGTGTCGCAACTTCGTCGATGCTTCAAGGATCCAGAACGTGAAGTGGGTCCGGAATTGATTGAAATTCAAGATGATCCCACATACAAAGAGCATCCGATCCGCATTCTTGAAGAAGCTGAACGTCGAACCCGCCAGAAGGTTACCAAGTTCCTCAAGGTGCAATGGTCGAATCATACTAAAGATGAAGCCACTTGGGAACGCGAAGATAACCTCCGAGCTGAATACCCTGACCTGTTCCCTTCTACCTCTTAATTCTCGGGACGAGAATTTCTTTTAGAGGAGGAGAGTTGTAACACCCCGGTGTAATGATGCTACAGTAATCCCTGGGTTTAAGTTAATCCTTTTGCTAAAAAAGTGTTTGTTCATCATTGTCTCTTGTCTCTTTCAAATTCTAGTTGAATTCAATTTCAAATTCTGAGTGAAATTCAAATTGCTCAAACATGAAAACTAAAATGTTCATCTTGTGGAAATTAATCACTGGTTAATATTGGTGGTGAACTAACATTTTTCCAAAATGTCTAAGTTCCCTAAACTAGTTAAAATTGTGGCTAAAGCAATTAAATTAAATGCCTTTTTAATTTATAAAAATTGCAAGCCTCACAATCTTTTTGTGGCAGTGCCCAATAATTGTTTGAAATTGTTTTGGCTAGTGGCATATTTTTGCAAAGTCAATTGTGGCTAAAAGAAAAGGCAAAAGCTGCTGGAAAAAGAAAAAAACAAAAAAAAGAGGAAAAGGAAAAGCAAAGGGGTGGGAGAGCCCCTGGCCTTCCCATGGGCCTCGGCCCATCCCAGCAGGCCGGCCCACGTCCCCTCCCTCCTGTTCCACCGACCCGGTGCACGCGCCGAGCGCGCCCCCACCGCACCCACTCGCCGGCGTCGGGGGGAATAAGGCCGCCCCGGACGCCTCGAGTTCCCCCCTCACCTACCGCCACTCCCACTTCCCCACTCACCTGCCCTCCTCCCAGATCCATCCCCCGCTCACTTCCTCTCCCCCTCGTTCCCCATCGATGCCCGAGCGCGGTCGCCGCCGTCCTCCGTCGTGTCACGGCCACCGGCGGCCCCGCGCCCGCTGACCCTGTCGGTGAGCTCTGCCGGGGTCGACTCCTTCGACAGGTGGCCTCAGCTGGAGCTCGGAGGCGCTGCATCACCGGATCCCCTTCGTCCCCATCTCCGGCTGCCGTCGTTCTTGTTCGTCTCCGGCGCCGCCCTCTGCTACTACTAATCCTTCCACGGGCCACCTTGAGCCGCTGCGGTGAATTCCATCTCTCCTCCCCTCCTTTCTGCTCCTCTACGAGCTCGGTGCGGCTGGTTCCACCATGGTCGAGCCCAGCTCTGCCGATGAGCTCGTCGCCGCCACGTGAGCCACTGACATGGCCCGCCGAGTCCCTTTTCGCGTTTACGACCTCGATAAAATGCCGTAGGAGTAGCGCGCCGCCCGTTTTGGCCTTCGTTTCATCACGCGCGAGTTCGCCATGCTTCGGGTCTCCGCCGTTCCTATCGCCGGCGACGGCTCCGGCCATCCCAGCTTGCGTGGCCACCCGCGTTGGATGCGGCGTTGCTCGCTCGTTCGAACGTGCCAACGCGCGGGCCAAATGGCCCATGTACGTGGATTCCGGCGAGGTCCCGAGCGCCTCCGCCGTGTTTTCGGTCGCCGGCGTTCAGCCGCCGGCCACTGCCAACGTGGCACACCTGGGGCACCCCTGGGTCACTGCCAGCGGGCCCCACATGCCCCGTTGACTGGGTTGACCCAGTCAACGTGCTGACCGGGCAGCCCAGCGCCACTGACATGTGGGCCCCGCATTAATTAAACAGGTTTTATAAATAAATAAAATGTTAATTAGTTTTAATCACTAGTTAGTCACCGAATAATGGGGCCCACACCCCTAATTAACCCTGTTAGATTAGTTTAATCCGCTGTTAAGCTAACAGAGGCTGACATGTGGGTCCCAGTGGCCCCACTGGTCAGGTTTGACCTGGTCAGCCGCTCTGTTGACTGCTGACATCATCAACATGTCATGCTGACGCCATATTCCATTTCTGTTAATATAAATAATTTCAGAATATGTTTTAAACTTGCAAAAAATCATAGAAATTAAACTGTAACTCGGATGAAAATGTTTTCTACACGAAAGTTGCTTAGAAAATCAAGACGAATCTAAATACGATGTCCGTTTACCTATCAGATGACTCTAACTATCTGAACATGGAGCATTCCCCCTCCAGTCATGTGTTAGACACAGGTCCGGAACCGGGAATACATTTCCGGTTGAATTCCCCCTTCACCTATATCGTGCAGCACTACGTTAGTTCACCCCTAGAACCGCGTATTGCCATGTTATGCTTCGTGATGCTATGTTTGCTTTATATTTATTGTTTCTTCCCCCTCTTCTCTCCGGTAGACCCCGAGACCGATGCTGCCCCTGTGATCGACTCCGTCGACGACGACACTTCTTCCATTTCAGCAGAGCTTCCAGGCAAGCCCCCCCTTTGATCATCCCGATATCGCCCATTCCATTCTCTCATGCTTGCATTAGATTTTGCTACTGTGATTGATTGCTCCTATTCTGATGCATTGCCTGCTTTTGTAACCTGCTTATTGTTAACTACCGGCTTATCCTAAACTGCTTAGTATAGGTTGGTTAGTGATCCATCAGTGACCCCCACCTAGTCCTTGTTGCCCCTGCCTCATCATCGACGACTCGATCATCGTGATCGACGACCAGAGCCCGACACCTCACATCACATCACGCCCCTTTTGTTGCTCGACTCTACAGAGTTACCATCGAGTGCCGAGGGTGGTACCTCATACATCACTCCTGATGAGATCTCTGTAGTGTAGTTATTCGGTCGTGGTCATCGAGGGTGATTCCTCCTTAACCACTTCCGATATGACTCTGTCGTGCAACCCCTCAAGTGTGAACCTCGAGGGTGGTTCCTCTTACGTTCACCTTGATAATTACATCGAGTGGAATCCACCGGGGGTGATTCCTCGGGGTTCCCCTTGGTGTTAGACACACAATTACTATGGTTACCATGGCTTTACACTGAACCATGCTACTAAAGACGGGTCGGCCCTAAGGGGTACCCGCGCGAGCCTAATTGCGAGTGATGTGGAGTCGGGTTGACCTAAAGGTGCCCGCGAGATAATTACGAGGCGTGGCCGGGCATTCTTAGCCCTTGCCGCAAGTCCTCGAGACGGGGCAACGGGGTCACATCGATCGTGAGTCTCTGCTCGTTACCGCGTGCTCCTAATCCACTATGATTTGGATATTTGATCTGAGGGGCCTCCGGCCTGATAGCACTAACCATCACGTGGGCATAGTATGGGCGTTCTGCATCGTATACATCAGCCGAAGCTTAATAGACATCAGCGACTGAGCGGCACGCGCCGGGTTGGACTGCGTAAGCGCCTGCCTTTTTAAGGAGGTAGCCAGGTCTGCTCACCGGCCGCGTTCGCAACGTGCAGGAGTTCCCGGGGCGATGGCCCATGACCCCTGGGGGCATAGGTTTAGTCCGGCGTGCTGACCTCTCTATTAAGTCTTGGTCGGGTTGCGGCGTACCGTTTGGCCGAGGCCGGGCATGACCCGGGAAAGTGTGTCCGGCCGGAGTTAGTCGAGCGTGGTGGATAGTATGGCTCTGGGATTGCTTTCTTGTAGGGAGTCGAGGAAGGATCTCTGGGCGAGGTTGATGACACTACTACAACTTTACTTTATGCTAATCTTATCTCTTCTGATGCTGCAAGATGCTTGAAGCTGCTTGAAGATGCTAGTCTTCGATAGGCTAGGCTTTCCCCTCCTCTTCTGGCATTCTGCAGTTCGGTCCACAGGTACTACCCATTTCATTGACACCGATGCATATGTAGTGTAGATCCTTGCTTGCGAGTACTTTGGATGAGTACTCACGGTTGCTTTTCTACCTGTTTTCCCCGTTTTCCATTCTTCTTGGATGACGCAACCAGATGACGGAGTCCAGGAGCCAGATGTCACCACCGACGATTACTACTACACCGAGGGTGCCTACTACTACATGGAGGCCACCGACGACCAGGAGTAGTTAGGAGGCTCCCAGGCAGGAGGCCTTGCCTTTTCGATCAATGTTGCTTTTGTGCTAGGCTTCTTAAGGCAAATTTGTTTAACTCATGTCTGTACTCAGATATTGTTGCTTCCGCTGACTCTTGTGTATTCGAGCTTATGTATTCGAGCCCTCGAGGCCCCTGGCTTGTAATATAAAGCTTGTATTTTTTCAATTTGTGTCTAGAGTTGTGTTGTGATATCTTCCCGTGAGTCATTGATCTTGATCGTACACATTTGCATGTATGATTAGTGTACGATTGAATCGGGGGCGTCACACCCTATGTATGGATCCTAGGCAGATAGTATGAGCCTGATTAATAAAAGCAGGGACGGGAAAACCAGGTGGAGCAGCAGAGCTTTCTGAGGTCTCACCTGCGGTTTCCTGGGGAAGATTGTCTCCATCAAGTTCAGCAGCCAGTGTGTGGCTGGTTAGATGTGCTGCATCTTCAGTGTTAGCCAAGGCAGCAGGGATATTGTTGAATTCAGTGGAGTGAATAGCAGCTTCTGGAATCTGTTGGGCCAAATTCTCTTTCAGTGCAGTTGGAGCATAAGCTTGTATTTCCAAGTGCATGGGGTCCACCATTATGTCCTCATGTACAGCCAGTTCCTTAAGCATAATCACATCAGAGGTCAGATCAATGATTGGCTGCTTTTGCAGCACTGGTTGGTCTAAAGCAACAACAGAAGCAGGTTGTGGAAGTAGAGCAAGTTGGGCCAGAGCAGGTGGTGGAATCAGTGGGCCTGGCCCATTGGGCTCAAGTGCTAAGTTTAAATCTGGTAGATCTTGTTGTGTTGGTGCCATAGGGCCATTGGGTGAAGCAGCAGTATTTGCAGAGTTGTCTCATAGGCCATCAGAAATAGTAATACTATTGTTTGCATTACCATCAATTACTGGTTCATCTTCCATAGGAGCCATAATATCATTAAGAGCCAAAAATTCTCCCTGATGGAGTTCCTGATCCACTGGCATCGCCCAATGATCCCATCTAGGCATGGGTGCATCATCCTCCTCCTCTCCAGGTTGATGCTCCATTACTTGGTCATTTGCCTCATTGTTTAGTGCGTGTTGTAGGTTAATCTGATTGACCTCAGGCTGTGCATGTGGAGGATGATCATCATGCTCATGTTGTTGTAGTGGCCCCATGTGTTGGGGAACGTAGTAATTTCAAAAATTTCCTATGCACACACAGGATCATGGTGATGCATAGCAACGAGAGGGGAGAGTGTTGTCCACGTACCCTCGTAGACCGAAAGCAGAAGCGTTAGCACAACGCGGTTGATGTAGTCGTACGTCTTCACGATCCGACCGATCAAGTACCGAACGCACGGCACCTCCGAGTTCAGCACACGTTCAGCTCGATGACGTCCCTCGAACTCCGATCCAGCTGAGCTTTGAGGGAGAGTTCCATCAGCACGACGGCGTGGTGACGATGATGATGTTCTACCGACGCAGGGCTTCGCCTAAGCACCGTTACGATATCATCGAGGTGGATTATGGTGGAGGGGGGCACCGCACACGGCTAAGAGATCAAGAGATCAATTGTTGTATCTTTGGGGTGCCCCCTGCCTCTGTATATAAAGGATGGAGGAGGGGAGGCCGGCCAGCCCCTAGGGCGCGCTAGAAGTGTGGAGTCCTACTAGGACTCCCTAGTCCTAGTAGGATTCCTCCTCCCACATGGAATAGGAAAAAGGGAAGGGAAAAGGAGAAGGAAGGAAGGGGGCGCCCCCGTCCCTAGTCCAATTCGGACCAGACCATGGGGAGGAGTGCGGCCACCTTTTGAGGCCTTTCTCTCCTTTCCCGTATGGCCCATTAAGGCCCAATACGAATTCCCGTAACTCTCCGGTACTCCAAAAAATACCCGAATCACTCGGAACCTTTCCGATGTCCGAATATAGTCGTCCAATATATCGATCTTTACGTCTCGACCATTTCGAGACTCCTCGTCATGTCCCCGATCTCATCCGGGACTCCGAACTACCTTCGGTACATCAAATCACATAACTCATAATATAAATCGTCACCGAACGTTAAGTGTGTGGACCCTACGGGTTCGAGAACTATGTAGACATGACCGAGACACATCTCCGGTCAATAACCAATAGCGGAACCTAGATGCTCATATTGGCTCCTACATATTCTACGAAGATCTTTATCGGTCAAACCGCATAACAACATATGTTGTTCCCTTTGTCATCGGTATGTTACTTGCCCGAGGTTCGATCGTCGGTATCTCAATACATAGTTCAATCTCGTTACCGGCAAGTCTCTTTACTCGTTCCGTAATACATCATCTCGCAAGTAACTCATTAGTTACAATGCTTGCAAGGCTTATAGTGATGTGCATTACCGAGTGGGCCCAGAGATACCTCTCCGACAATCGGAGTGACAAATCCTAATCTCGAAATACGCCAACCCAACAAGTACCTTCGGAGACACCTGTAGAGCACCTTTATAATCACCCAGTTACGTTGTGACGTTTGGTAGCACACAAAGTGTTCCTCCGGTAAACGGGAGTTGCATAATCTCGTAGTCATAGGAACATGTACAAGTCATGAAGAAAGCAATAGCAGAATACTAAACGATCGAGTGCTAAGCTAACGGAATGGGTCAAGTCAATCACATCATTCTCCTAATGATGTGATCCCGTTAATCAAATGACAACTCATGTCTATGGCTAGGAAACTCAACCATCTTTGATTAACGAGCTAGTCAAGTAGAGGCATACTAGTGACACTATGTTTGTCTATGTATTCACACATGTATTATGTTTCCGGTTAATACAATTCTAGCATGAATAATAAACATTTATCATGAAATAATGAAATAAATAATAACTTTATTATTGCCTCTAGGGCATATTTCCTTCAGTCTCTCACTTGCACTAGAGTCAATAATCTAGTTCACATCGCCATGTGATTTAACACCAATAGTTCACATCACCATGTGATTAACACCCATAGTTCACATCGTCATGTGACCAACACCCAAAGGGTTTGCTAGAGTCAATAATGTAGTTCACATCGCTATGTGATTAACACCTAAAGAGTACTAAGGTGTGATCATGTTTTGCTTGTGAGAGAAGTTTAGTCTACGGGTCTGCCACATTCAGATCCGTATGTATTTTTGCAAATTTCTATGTCAACAATGCTCTGCACGGAGCTACTCTAGCTAATTGCTCCCACTTTCAATATGTATCCAGATTGAGACTTAGAGTCATATGGATCAGTGTCAAAACTTGCATCGACGTAACCCTTTACGACGAACCTTTTGTCACCTCCATAATCGAGAAACATATCGTTATTCCACTAAGGATAATTTTGACCGTTGTTTAGTGATCTACCCTTAGATCACTATTGTACTCCCTTGCCAAACTCAGTGTAGGGTGTATAATAGGTCTGGTACACAACATGGCATACTTTATAGAACCTAGCTGAGGTATAGGGAATGACTTTCATTCTCTCTCTATCTTCTGCCGTGGTCGGGCTTTGAGTCTTAATCAACTTCACACCTTGTAACACATGCAAGAACACTTTCTTTGACTGTTCCATTTTGAACTACTTCAAAATCTTGTAAAGGTATGTACTCATTGAAAAAACTTATAAGGCGTCTTGATCTATCTCTACAGATCTTGATGTTCAATATGTAAGCAGCTTCACCGAAGTCTTTCTTTGAAAAACTCCTTTCAAATACTCCTTTATGCTTTCCAGAAAATTCTAAATTATTTCTGATCAACAATATGTCATTCACATATATTTATCAGAAATGTTGTAGTGCTCCCACTCACTTTCTTGTAAATACAGGCTTCACCGCAAGTCTGTATAAAATTATATGCTTTGATCAACTCATCAAAGCGTATATTCCAACTCCGAGATGCTTGCACCAGTCCATAGATGGATCGCTAGAGCTTGCACATTTTGTTAACACCTTTAGGATCGACAAAACCTTCTGGTTGCATCATATACAACTCTTTTTTAAGAAATCCATTAAGGAATGTAGTTTTGACATCCATTTGCCAGATTTCATAAAATGTGGCAATTTGCTAACATGATTCGAACAGACTTAAGCATCGCTATGAATGAGAAAATCTCATCGTAGTCAACACCTTGAACTTTGTCAAAAAGCTTTTTCGACAAGTCTAGCTTTGTAGATAGTAACACTACTATCAGCGTCCGTCTTCCTCTTGAAGATCCATTTAATCTCAATGGCTCGCCGATCATTGGGCAAGTCAATCAAAGTCCACACTTTGTTCTCATACATGGATCCCATCTCAGATTTCATGGCCTCAAGCCATTTTGCGGAATCTGGGCTCATCATCGCTTCCTCATAGTTCGTAGGTTCGTCATGGTCAACTAACATGACCTCCAGAACTGGATTACCGTACCACTCTGGTGCGGATTTCATTCTGGTTGACCTACGAGGTTCGGTAGTAACTTGATCTGAAGTTACATGATCATCATCATTAGCTTCCTCACTAATTGGTGTAGGAGTCACAGGAACAGATTTCTGTGATGAACTACTTTCCAATAAGGGAGCAGGTACAGTTACCTCATCAAATACTACTTTCCTCCCACTCACTTCTTTCGAGAGAAACTCCATCTCCAGAAAGGATCCATTCTCAGCAACAAAGATCTTGCCTTCGGATCTGTGATAGAAGGTGTACCCAACATTTTGGGTATCCTATGAAGAAGCACTTCTCCGATTTGGGTTCAAGCTTATCAGGTTGAATTTTTTTCACATAAGCATCGTAGTCCAAAACTTTAAGAAATGACAGCTTAGGTTTCTCGCCAAACCACAGTTCATACGGGTCATCTCCGCGGATTTAGATGGTGCCCTATTTAACGTGAATGTAGCTGTCTCTAATGCATAACCCCAAAACAATAGTGGTAGATCGGTAAGAGACATCATAGATCGCACCATATCCAATAAAGTACGGTTATGACGTTCGGACACACCATTATGCTGTGGTGTTCCAGGTGGCACGAATTTCTGAAACTATTCCACATTATTTTAATTGAAGACCAAATTTGTAACTCAAATATTTGTCTCCGCGATCAGAACGTAGAAACTTTATTTTCTTGTCACTATGATTTTCCACTTCACTCTGAAATTCTCTGAACTTTCAAATGTTTCAGACTTATGTTTCATCAAGTAGATATTCCCATATCTGCTCAAATCATCTGTGAAGGTCAGATAATAACGATACCCGCCGCGAGCCTCAACATTCATCGGATTGCATACATCAGTATGTATTATTTCCAATAAGTCAGTTGCTCGCTCCATTGTTCCGGAGAACGGAGTCTTAGTCATCTTGCCCATAAGGCATGGTTCGCAAGTATCAAGTGATTCATAATCAAGTGATTCCAAAATCCCATCAGCATGGAGTTTCTTCATGCGCTTTACACCAATATGACCTAAACGGTAGTGCCACAAATAAGTTGCACTATCATTATTAACTTTGCATCTTTTGGCTTCAATATTATGAATATGTGTATCACTACGATCGAGATCCAACAAACCATTTTCATTGGGTGTATGACCATAGAAGGTTTTATTCATGTAAACAGAACAACAATTATTCTCTAACTTAAATGAATAACCGTATTGCAATAAACATGATCAAATCATATTCATGCTCAACGCAAACACCAAATAACACTTATTTAGGTTCAACACTAATCCCGAAAGTACAGGGAGTGTGCGATCATGATCATATCAATCTTGGAACCACTTCCAATACACATCGTCACTTCACCCTTAACCAGTCTCTGTTCATTCTGCAACTCCCGTTTCGAGTTACTACTCTTAGTAGCTGAACCAGTATCAAATACTGAGGGGTTGCTATAAACACTAGTAAACTACACATCAATAACATGTATATCAAATATAGCTTTGTTCACTTTGCCATCCTTCTTATCCGCCAAATACTTGGGGTAGTTCCGCTTCCAGTGACCAGTCCCTTTTGCAGTAGAAGCACTCAGTATCAGGCTTAGGTCCAAACTTGGGCTTCTTCACTTGAGCATCAACTTGCTTGCCGTTATTCTTGAAGTTCCCCTTCTTTCCCTTTGCCCTTTTCTTGAAACTAGTGATCTTGTTAAACATCAACACTTGATGCTCTTTTCTTGATTTCTACCTTCGCCGATCTCAGCATCGCGAAGAGCTCGGGAATTACTTTCGTCATCCCTTGCATATTATAGTTCATCACGAAGTTTTATTAACTTGGTGATAGTGACTAGAGAACTTTGTCAATTACTATCTTATCTGGAAGATTAACTCCCACTTGATTCAAGTAATTGTAGTACTCAGACAATCCGAGCACATGCTCACTGGTTGAGCTATTCTCCTCCATCTTATTGGCAAAGTACTGTCAGAGGTCTCATACCTCTCGACATGGGCACGAGTATGAAATACCAATTTCAACTCTTGGAACATCTTATATGCTCCGTGGCGTTCAAAACATTTTTGAAGTCCCGGTTCTAAGCCGTAAAGCATGGTGCACTAAACTATCAACTAGTCATCATACCGAGCTTTTGTCAAAACGTTCATAACGTCTGTATCTGCTCCTGCAATAGTTCTGTCACCTAGAGGTGCATCAAGGACATAATACTTCTGTGCAGCAATGAGGTTAATCCTCAGATCACGGACCAAGTCCGCATCATTGCTACTAACATCTTTCAACTTAGTTTTCTCTAGGAACAATATCAAAATATAAACGGGGAGCAACAACGCGAGCTATTGATCTACAACATAGATATGCTAATACTATCAGGACTAAGTTCATGATAAATTAAAGTTCAATTAATCATATTACTTAAGAACTCCCACTTAGATAGACATCCCTCTAATCCTCTAAGTGATCACGTGATCCAAATCAACTAAACCATGTCCGATCATCACGTGAGATGGAGTAGTTTCAATGGTGAACATCACTATGTTGATCATATCTACTATATGATTCACGCTCAACCTTTCGGTCTCCGTGTTCCGAGGCCATATCTGTTATATGCTAGGCTCGTCAAGTTTAACCTGAGTATTCCGCGTGTGCAACTGTTTTGCACCCGTTGTATTTGAACGTAGAGCCTATCACACCCGATCATCACGTGGTGTCTCAGCACGAAGAACTTTCGCAATGGTGCATACTCAGGGAGAACACTTATACCTTGATAATTTAGTGAGAGATCATCTTATAATGCTACCGTCAATCAAAGCAAGATAAGATGTATAAAAGATAAACATCACATGCAATCATAATATGTGACATGATATGGCCATCATCATCTTGTGCCTTTGATCTCCATCTCCAAAGCATCGTCATGATCTCCATCGTCACCGGCATGACACCATGATCTCCATCATCTTGATCTATATCAATGTGTCGTCACATGGTCGTCTCGCCAACTATTGCTCTTGCAACTATTGCTATCGCATAGCGATAAAGTAAACCAATTATTTGGCGCTTGCATCTTATGCAATAAAGAGACAACCATAAGGCTTCTGGCAGTTGCCGATAACTTCAACAAAACATGATCATCTCATACAACAACTTATATCTCATCACGTCTTGACCATATCACATCACAACATGCCCTGCAAAAACAAGTTAGACGTCCTCTACTTTGTTTTTGCAAGTTTTACGTGGCTGCTACGGGCTGAGAAAGAACCGTTCTTACCTACGCATCAAAACCACAACGATAGTTTGTCAAGTTGGTGTTGTTTTAACCTTCGCAAGGACCGGGCGTAGCCACACTCGGTTCAACTAAAGTTGGAGAAACTGACACCCGCTAGTCACCTGTGTGCATAGCACGGCGGTAAAAACAGTCTCGCGTAAGCGTACGCGTAATGTCGGTCCGGGCCGCTTCATCCAATAATACCGCCGAACCAAAGTATGACATGTTGGTAAGCAGTATGACTTATATCGCCCACAACTCACTTGTGTTCTACTCGTGCATATAACATCTACGCATAAAACCAGGCTCGGATGCCACTGTTGGGGAACGTAGTAATTTCAAAATTTTCCTACGCACACACAGGATCATGGTGATGCATAGCAATGAGAGGGGAGAGTGTTGTCCACGTACCCTCGTAGACCGAAAGCGGAAGAGTTAGCACAACGCGGTTGATGTAGTTGTACGTCTTCACGATCCGACCGATCAAGTACCGAACGCACGGCACCTCCGAGTTCAGCACACGTTCAGCTCGATGACGTCCCTCAAACTCTGATCCAGCCGAGCTTTGAGGGAGAGTTCCGTCAGCACGATGGCGTGGTGACGATGAAGATGTTCTACCGACGCAGGGCTTCGCATAAGCACCGTTATGATATTATCGAGGTGGATTATGGTGGAGGGGGGCACTGCACACGGCTAAGAGATCAAGAGATCAATTGTTGTGTCTTTGGGGTGCCCCTGCCTCCGTATATAAAGGATGGAGGAGAGGAGGCCGGCCAGCCCCTAGGGCGCACCAGAAGTGTGGAGTCCTACTAGGACTCCCTAGTCCTAGTAGGATTCCTCCTCCCACATGGAATAGGAAAAAGGGAAGGGAAAAAGAGAAGGAAGGAAGGGGGCGCCCCCCTCCCTAGTCCAATTCGGACCAGACCATGGGGAAGGGTGCGGCCACCTTTTGAGGCCTTTCTCTCCTTTCCCGTATGGCCCATTAAGGCCCAATACGAATTCCCGTAACTCTCCGGTACTCCGAAAAATACCCGAATCACTCGGAACCTTTCCGATGTCCGAATATAGTCGTCCAATATATCGATATTTACGTCTCGACCATTTCGAGACTCCTCGTCATGTCCCCGATCTCATCCGGGACTCCGAACTACCTTCGGTACATCAAATCACATAACTCATAATATAAATCGTCACCGAACGTTAAGCGTGCGGACCCTACGGGTTCGAGAACTATGTAGACATGACCAAGACACATCTCCGGTCAATAACCAATAGCGGAACCTGGATGCTCATATTGGCTCCTACATATTCTACGAAGATCTTTATCGGTCAAACCGCATAACAACATACGTTGTTCCCTTTGTCATCAGTATGTTACTTGCCCGAGGTTCGATCGTCGGTATCTCAATACCTAGTTCAATCTCATTACCGGCAAGTCTCTTTACTCGTTCCGTAATACATCATCTCGCAACTAACTCATTAGTTGCAATGCTTGCAAGGCTTATAGTGATGTGCATTACCGAGTGGGCCCAGAGATACCTCTCCGACAATCGGAGTGACAAATCCTAATCTCGAAATACGCCAACCCAACAAGTACCTTCGGAGACACCTGTAGAGCACCTTTATAATCACCCAGTTACGTTGTGACGTTTGGTAGCACACAAAGTGTTCCTCCGGTAAACGGGAGTTGCATAATCTCATAGTCATAGGAATATGTATAAGTCATGAAGAAAGCAATAGCAGAATACTAAACGATCGAGTGCTAAGCTAACGGAATGGGTCAAGTCAATCACATCATTCTCCTAATGATGTGATCCCGTTAATCAAATGACAACTCATGTCTATGGCTAGGAAACTCAACCATCTTTGATTAACGAGCTAGTCAAGTAGAGGCATACTAGTGACACTATGTTTGTCTATGTATTCACACATGTATTATGTTTCCGGTTAATACAATTCTAGCATGAATAATAAACATTTATCATGTAATAAGGAAATAAATAATAACTTTATTATTGCTTCTAGGGCATATTTCCTTCACCATGAAGTGATTGTGTTGATTAGGGTGAAAATTCTCTTGAAGAGGAGCAGGAGGAGGATTACCATGTGGTGGGATAGGATCTTCATCAGGTGGTACTTCTCCAAGGATTTGTTGCTGTAGGATAACCACAGGCACTGTGAGGGAGCCTGACCGAAACCTGTCTCCCTCTCCAAATACAATGCTGACAGGGATATCTGACAGATCCTCAACTCTGACATGAACCATAAGATTGGCCTGTGTACTTCTAACACGATCCCACATGAGAAATTTGCCAAATTTATTGACTGCATTGCTCACTTCCTGAATAGATCTTCTGTCAAACGGGTATCCACAGAGCAAAATCCAAACATCTCTATTTAAGACCAAACTTCTCCAGTTTAACCCTTGATTGTGCTTTTGGAAGATGACATGAACATCCGTGAAAAGATGCGGACTGTTCGCAACTAATGCATCCCTATCAAAGACACTGCTGAATCTGACATATGCTTGGCCGAAAGGGCATGGCTCAATCTCAGAAAACCCCAATCCTATGTCTGTCAGGAAGTCAGAAAGTACCTCACGTATAGTGTTGAAGGCGACCGGCAGATTCGGCATTGGCACGCTGGTAGCAATCGCCCAGTCCTCATGCGTGGGAGGAGCCGCCCCGGTGATGACGCAAACTCTAGCTGGTCTTCCTTCCACCTGAATGCTCTGATGATTGGGCGGAAGAAATGGCGTAGGGTCAAAGGGGAATGTAGCCATGGACGGCGAGCTACTCGGAGTCAGAGACGATGGATTGAGTGGCGGCGAGGATGGTTGGATTACTGCAGCTAGCAGTCTCTGGGCTATGGAGATTTGGGAGGTCCGGGAATGGTGGTTGCGTATCGGGTTTGATTGCGGAGGAGCATTAACTGGATGATCCCGGTTGGTCGGCTGATGGGAGGTTTGTGTAGTCACAATCGCGGGAACAGTGCAGTCTTGCCTTGGAAACTCAATCGCCAGCCGGGCTGCTGGGTTGGATCTGGGGGGTGGGCTGTGATGGGCCAAGGAGTAGCAGTCTCGTTGGATGTCGCCCCATCGCTTGCAGGACCGGAATTTGATGTGATTTGTGCAGTTGGGCCTATTGTGGCCCGATAGGAGGCATCTAACACAGAACCAATTTTGAACGTGCGTGGATCCCGCCTTTGGTGCATTAAAATTGCCATTGATGGCATTCATACCTGATGATCTAGCAAGCGCCGAAGATGGTGCAAGATTCGATGAACTATCACATGGTGGGGAGGTACCATTGATCCTTGGATTTGGATCCGAATAGATCGCCGGAGATCTAAGAGCTTGAACATAAGATTTCCGGGGATGTTTACGGAAAATATGGGTCCATTCATCCACCTTTTCTTGCAGATATTGGTCTAGTTCCCAGCTACAATTCGGACCCCCGTTACCCCAAAGAAGGAAATTAACATTTAGTAAACTTGTGGAAATGTTACCCCCTTTGATGATAGAAAATCCCACTTCTTTGGAGGAGACAGAGAATTTGAACGACCAATTTTGCAGGCGTTCGACCTTGAAAAGAGATGCACGGCCACCAAAGAAAGCAAGAAGAATGGTGCTTACAGATTCATCGGCGAGGCGGATTTGGGATCGTTGAAATTCAGCCACTAACATGAATTCTTTTAGATCTTTATCAGCTTCATAGTTGATTGGAACTCCCCATTTCCTCCGAACTTCCGCCGCGAAATCTTGTCCAATGTCGAAGTTGAGGTCGGCTAGAGCCATGTTGCGTGAGCAGGAGGTGTAGTGCGTCGGAGGACGGCAGGAACGTGGACACTAGGGCCGGAGTGGCCGCCGGCGGGCTCGGTGGGTGTGGACGCCAGGGCCGGAGTGGCCACCGGTGGGGCTAGGAGCGGGGGCTAGGAGCGGTCCACCCGACGCTTGCTTGCTTGCTTCAGATTGCCGAATCTGACTGGGAAACACCAGCCAGGTGATTCTCCTGGCGCTGTGGCGAAGCTAAAGATATATTTGTCTGCGCCTGCTCTCTTTGACTATCATAGCAGGGGAAGATATTTTTTTCTTAAGAGCGAGGCTCGAGCTCACAACGCGGCGGTTGTGGCTGCACAGCAGGCTGAGACATCCGCACCAAGAGCCTCCGCGAGCTACCATCCCGACTATTATCCAGGCTACTGATTGATTACCAAGTTAGGCCAAAAGCCTAAGCTTGGGGGAATACGTGTCTCACCGACATTACATTCATGTTCACACATTTCAGTTGTCGGTGTTCGCACTTTTTCATTGTATTATCCGTTGTTAGATTTATTTTCTCGCTTTCTTCTTGTGTGTTTGAAAAACTTTGAGAAAATCCAAAAATATTTCCTACTTATTTTTTATTTTTCTTTCTAGAGTAGTTAGTTGTAGCACTAAAAGAAAAATCTCAAAAAGTTTTCCTTATTCTTCTTTTTCCTGTTGGGAGCTTTTTCGTGTAAGTAGTTTTTGTCGTTTTTGCTTTTCCCTTTTATTTGCTTGTTCAAGAAAATAAAAACTCTAAAAATATTTTAGTGTGCTTCTCTGAACTTCTTTTCTTTTTATTGAGTCGTACCGAGGAGAAGACCACGATGAAAATGTTGAGTGTCTCTCATATGCATTATTGTTGATCTAACAAAGAGCCTATTTTACCTTGTCTTCTCTTGTTGAATAAAATGTTTGCAGATTCCAGCTTAGTCCACGGCACTCTTGCTCTATTATTATTTTCATATCGTTCGGTCGTGCAAGTGAAAGGCAATAACGACGACATTCGATGAACTGGCCTTGGCAGAGAGAAACGGTATGAACTCGACTTCTTCTGTTTTTGTAAATATGTTTAACCTAGTATCCATGATTCAGCTCATTATGATTAAACATGTTTGCAATGACAATTAGAGATTACTAGTCATCAACTCATGCATCTGCACAGGCTAGACTTTATATAGGAACACGTGGATGTTTAGAAATCACTTGCATATATTTTTTGTTCTCAATAATTTTCAGAAATTTGTTGAAAATAGTTTTCACCAACTTGAAATGTAATGTCACACAAGTGTAATCGGTACTGCCAATATAATTCTCCAATAGTAATTGATTAGGGTATTTCTATTAGTTATTTTTTAGTGGGATGGAGATGCTATTATGATTTTCTTATGGTTGTGTTACTTCTAGGAAACAACATAAATCTTTGATTTTGAAGCAGAGAGAATAATATTGTTTTATCTGGTGACTGGCTTATCTTACCGTTATGTTGATGCATTCATTAGATTGGAAGACAAAAAAAATTATGCTTCTTGATCTATAGGAATCGAGCAGGATATTATCAGAGGCGTGATAGTACGTATCAAGTACCTAGTTATCTAGAAAATCTTTCCTTTTAACAACTTAACTACCAAGATTAATATGTAGAGTGAGTTGTGTGAAAAATAACTCTAGGTTCTATGCTAATATTAAATGGGTGAATAACATCAGATTACTTAATAAGAAGCATCTGATTATTTCAGTTAGAATCATATGTTCAGTTGGAATAATATTCCGAAGTGATAAGTTACGGGTAATCAGGTATGTGGACAAAAGGAAAAACATTTTGCAGCCAAGGAAAAGTGAGAAAAAAATATCCGTGTAGTTTTGATGACATTAACCTCGTATGGCTGAGAAAGAGATAAACTTTACAACAAATATTAACTCACAATGCAACACCGAGTATATGCATTCGTAGATTCTGAAAATAAAACGGTGAAAAAGAAAAGAGCTGGAGCGCAGGACGGTAGCTATGTGAAAGAGTGTCTTAATAATCATAAAGGACAATAAACTCTAGATGCGAACAACAGAATTTGATATCAGTACATAGTTGGCGAAGATTTTACTAAAGTAATCTCAGAAATATGAAACTTGTTAGTGAAGTCGAATGCGACGAAAATATGCACTCATAAATTTTTAAGTGCATACCTCAAAATATCCGAGAAGGAAAGAGGGGATGTAATAGTTGCATGTTATATGAATCCAAACGCTAATGTGATACTTTTGAGAGCATACTTATAATGGACTTCTGTATATCAATAATAAATTTCTATAAGTAATGGCAGAATTCTGATACAGGACACAGATGAAAATTAGAAGTACATAATACTGTTTTTCAAATCTATTCCTACAACTCTACAGGTATATGTACTGCTGGGGCATGGATTAAATCCTTAAATATATAAATAAAAAAAGGAGAGAAACACAGAAACAAAATGTTTGAGTAAATACGACCTGCAAATATCTTGCTTCAAATGTTTGTTGTCCATGAATCCTCAAATATTACCAAGAGCAATAAAGGGGTCGGTCATCACTAAGGATTCCCTGCCAAGGAAACATCGGAGAGTCTGCAAAATAAAACAAAACATGTACTGTACTCCAGTAATATAAATGCCAATGTACGTCATTACATCCTCCTTCCAGTAATTAAATCCCATATGTCACCAATTATAGCAAGTAGATGGCTATTCAGCTACACCTTAGAAAATTGGAGCAAAATCCTGAGGAATGGTTGATTATTACTTCCTCCGTCCCAAAATAAGTGACCTGGTTTTAGTCAGCATACAACATTGAGAAAAAACAGAGATATTATAACAGGTGCGTCACTGGCGCTTACACCGTCTCTTTTGCCCCTAGACTCCTTGTCGAATGCTTAGTACTGCCACTCCTTGCGGTAGTACTTAGTACCGCGCTGATGTAAGGGGGGCGAGGGGATGTATGGGAGAAATTTCCGCTGTAGTTCCCTGATGACAACATGCTGATCCTCCGCTGCATCAATCATCATGGGAATTGATCAGACTAAAAGGAGAACTTAGATTGCAACGTGGTCAAGATTCGAAAACCAAGGAGATTGAAATGTTGCACAGTAACTGGATCCGTGAAAAACTGGATTGGAATGTTGCATTTTTTTAGATCGATCTGCATCATTGATGGAGCACGGTACTTGAGGATGACAGGGAGTGAACATTCAGTGCATCAGAGGTTTAGGAAGAAATTGATTCGGCAGCCTGCAAGAGAACTCGCCCTTTTTGTGAGGTAGAGATCTATGGGACCAAGCTATAAGGCATTACTACATTCTGATGGCTAAAGATAGCCAAGATGTAGATCCGATGGTTAATTAGTCATCATTTTTTTATCTAATAAGAAAGCAGAGCTTCTATCATAGCAGAAAATCTGCAGCAACTTTTACTATTGTCGTATGATGACCTGTGATTTTCTGAACCATAACTAACATGTTCAACATGCAACATCCGAACTATTATCTACCATTCTACCCATTGAACTGGTTGTGGTCCCAGGATTAGAAGTGGCGAAAAGAGCCATGGGAGATGAGGCTCCCCCGCTCCGCTAGGGTTCCCACCCCCGCCGCCGCCGGCGACCTAGCCTCCCCGCCGCCACCGGCCGCCGGGCGCGCGCCTCCCAGGCCCGCCCCGCTCCCCCTCCTCTCTCCCCTCTCCTCCCCTCTCCTCCCCTCCCGCGGCGCGCCCGCGCGCGCCCGGGGGGAACCCCTGCGGCCGCGGCCTTTGTCCCCGCCTCCCTCCCCTCCCCCCGCCGTCGCCGGCGAGCTCCGTCGGGCAAAGCCCGGGGGGCGCGGCGGCGGCGGGGCCCTTCTTCCCCGTCCGCTTGTGGGCGCCGACGCGGGGCGGCTCCTTCGAGTGGCGGCGCTGGACGTCCGCGGGATCCAGCGGCGCGGCAGCGGTCTCGCGGGGCGGCGGGGTGGCCTGCTGGTGGCGGCGCTCCAGCAACCTTCGTTCCGCGCGCGGCGGGGCAGCTGCGGTGCTCCCGTCTCGGGAGGTGGCGCGCGGCCGGTCTCTTGCCGGATCCGGCCGGATCTGGCTTTGGGGGCCGGCCGGCGGCGCCTGGCTTCGGTGGTGCGTGCCCGGCGGCTCCGGCGCTTGGAGCTCGCCGGGCGATGCGGGTAGGGCAGCGGCCGGGCGTGGCCACTGCTCCGGCCGTTGGCGGCGGCATGGGTAGGTCTCGGTGGTGGCCTACCGGTGTCGTGGCGGCTTCATGGTGGCTTGATGGATCTGCCCGCGGCAGCGGCCGGCTTCTCCGGTGTCGGCTTGTCTGCGTTCGGGCCGTCTCGACCTTCACCCCATCTCCTTGTCGCCCGGGCGCTACTCCCATCAATGGGCTGGTCCTCTCCCAGCTGCGGTCCACCGCTCGTCTCGCGCCCGGTGCCGCAGGACCGAGCTCGTCTCGCGCACGATGCAGCAGGACCGAGCTCGTCTCGCGCACGGTGCAGCAGGACTGACCTCGTCCCCCTCTCGATGCTGCAAGACCGAGCTCGTCTCGTGCTCGGGGCAGCAGGACGGGTCGGTGGATGCCAGTTCTGGCCGACCTATTGGGTCTCGACGCTGGGGGTCGCCCAGGGGCGCGAAAGGTGGGACCTTTCCGCTCGTCTCTTTCGTTGGGGTGCGGCGGGTCTCAGGTGAGGTGGTGTCGAGGTCTTGGATGCTGGGGCGGCGGCCCTGGTGGTGGTAGCGCGGTGCTCTTGGGCAGAGCCCGTGCCTTGGTGCTTCCCGGTCACCATGGCCGTGTGGGCGCCGTGGTTGCCGGGGTGTGGCGTCCGGTGGTGGTGAATGTTGGCCGAGGTGAAAACCTGCTCTATCTTCGGACGGACCGGCGGCGGCGAAGATCGTTCCCTTCTTGAAGGCGTCGTCGCGGCTCTCATTGCCCGTCATGCTACTCCGGGGGAAACTCTGATCCTTGGATCGGGCGGTGGCGGCGCTCCGGTGTCGTATCCTTCCTGAAGGCGCCGCCTTGGAGCGCGTGGTTTGTCATATGTAGCTTCATCTCTTCGGGGCGGTAGTGCTAGGGGTGGTGTTGCTGCACTCAGCGCCTATGTATCCTGTCCTGGGTGTGTGCGTGTGTTGCGGTGGCGTGGTGTGTGTTTGTACTTGGTGCTTGTTGTTTGGTGCTTTATATATAAAGCGGGGTGAAAGCCTTTTTTGGTAAAAGAGCCATGGATCTTGATAGATGTAATGCTTGCCATTTAATTAAAGTCAAGACAACCTGCGCAGCAAGTGAAAGGCTCCATTTACCTTGATCAACTACGATTTCCACAGATCATGTGTACCGCCCTGTCACAAAAGAACATTGAGTTCCTGCAAACTGAATGTTGGAATACATTTATGCATCAAACGACATTGACTTTTCAGTGGTTTGAAAATGCAGAGTTCTGCATAGCTAATCTCGCGTAACATCAAATATAGGGAGTAATACCATGTGAAATGTCATGCTGCAGTGCATAGCTTCGGCAATCAGCACCGGTGATTCACTGGGCAGCATACCAACGTTTAAGATTCACTCCTCCAGGCCCTGGTAGAAGCATCCACAAAAATCGTTAACAATATGACACATAATCACTTGTTAAATATGACACATTTTGTAGAATTTTTTAAACGCATTTTCCTGGTTAATTGCTACTCAGCATAATAATAAATGGAAGAAGAAATATTAAATGCAAGTGCCAGTTATGGGAAAAAATATTGTGTGTTTCTCTGTTGTACTTTCTTTGTTTGTACTCAAAATTTATCCGCACAGTTTGTGCAGTATTATATAACTATTCTTATATAAAAGATCAAAGAACATAGTTTCAAGCTAGTCCTCAAACTTTGCTTGTCTGGTAACAGAACAGACAAATGGAAACTAAAGAGAAGCTCAATTCTTTGATTGAAGCAATTAATTAAATATAGAAGTTTGTGAAATTGCAATAGCAAAAGAGAAACTTTAGTAAATTCATGTAGCTAAGAAAAATGCGTGTGATTTTACATAAGTGTAGCCTACTGCTGCCTTTTTTTACATTTATAATTTAAAGAAGAATCCAAGAAGGAAATAGCATTCAGGTGTATCCAGTGAAAGGTAGTGCCATTTGAAGACCTAAATTAGTACATGTAAGCGTAACTTGTTGATGCAACATAGCTAGCAATGCTGGCAGAAGAAAACTCAGTTGGTTCCAATCTCAATCCATTAATATATTCAATTCAATAGGAATCTCACTATGGTACCCTATAATGAATTAATGATAGAATCTCAAAGGAGTAACAATCCTCTCGTGGATCAGCCTTTGCAATATGTTCACCCTGCTTATCCTTTTTTGCATATTGAATTTAGGGGAAAATTGTAGAAGGCTGATCAAAACATGGGCAATAGTAGTTATACAGATAACATGTAACAGTAGATCCGGAAGTGGATTAGGAGCCCATCTACTATTAACCCTGCTCCCCGTTAAATGCGCACAAAATTTTCTCAGACTTTATTATGTGACTGAAAGTAGTTTACTGCTTGCCTTTTTGGCAAGCCATAGCAATAACAGAAGCAAAACTATCTAGTAAACTAAGAAAATCACCTTGGCATATAATATTTCAGGTTAGAACCCTCCCTCAAGCCTGTCTCTGTCTAGTCTGCTTTCCTGGAAACTTTTGACAGATTCTTCTAACAATCACCTTTGCCTATAACATTTTGGGTTAGAGCCCTCCATCAAGCCTGTCTCTCTAGCCTCCTTTCCTGAACTTTTTTGACAGATTCTTCTTGCATGGGTCATACTGTATCCCATCATCCGCTGCAGCTTCTGCGTGGACGTGTTGGCATCCCGTTGTTATTCTTCTGGCAGAAGTCTTGCGACATCATGTCATTGCCAACAGCTTCTCGAGCTTCCCGTGGGATGTACCAGCATTTCAATCATCGACCACAGCTTTCCGCACATATGTGAAATGCATCCATTGTAGATACCCAACTCAAACGTGATGGCAGCTGGTCATATCAACAGCAGTAACCGACTGACCCAGGTCTGATAATATAATTCTACAATTGAAGTAGCAACGAAATAAGCCTCCTCATGCAATTTAATATGTCCAATTATCTACTTCTTGTTTCCGTTCAGTGGCCAAACTGCAATGGCATACATAATCTTACATGAGAGGAGGAACTAACAATTGAGGCAAGACTTTGGGTGCAATATTACATTAGCAAAACAACTTCAAAAAAAGGAAGAAATCACACGGCAAATGGAAATTACAGAGAGAAAAAAGAAGGAAGTGAATTCTACAATTGAAGTAACAAAGGAATAGGCCTCCTCGTGCAAATTAATTGTCCAATTATCTATTTCTTGTTTCCGTTCAGTGGCCAAACTGTAATGGCATACATAATCTTACATTAGAGGAGGAACTAACAAAGACTTTGGGTGCAATATTACATCACCAAGACAACTTCAGAAAAAGGAAGAAATCACACGGCACATGGAAATTACAGAGAGAAAAAAGAAGGAAGTGAAAAAAAAACATGGAAGAGATCGTTGCTCACACCCTCATCAATCGACGCTCCATCTCAAGGTGCTTCCCTATTCCGAACGTAATCGGTACAGCAAACAGTTTATATAATCTACGTGTTATATATTTGATCTAGAAATTTTGATCACTACCTCACCAAATCTTTTTTGGAAGATATGAATCACTTTAATGTAGGGAAAAAAGATTGGACAATAAATCGGCAGAAATTAGAATTTGATTGGGGATATTCTTTCAAGGATAGAGATTACTTTCTAGAATTAGCAAGAAAACTAAGACCAAATCACCGATTGACAATCATGGCATTACTACTAACGTTGAGGGTTAAATTTCTGTGGTTGGGAATTTTGTCAAACACGTGAAAGGTATGGATCCAGCAGATCCTGCAATATTCATCCAGGGCATGTGATCCAGCAGATTGAGAGAGATGGAGCAACACATGACAAAGTACAGAAACTTACCTCCAGTCGTGGATTGGTGGCAAGAGGATGCAACTTTTGAAGGTTTCCTGTCCAATTGGCGGCGGCAGGCAATGTTGGCGACGGCACAAGTAGAGATGGAGCCTGGAATACGTGAGAGTGGGACCTAAGCGAGGGTCAACCTGCGTCCTGCTTGGGGCGGAAGCCTTTGGGGCAGCCGGAACGACGATCAAGTGGAGGAAGCGCCGCACTGATCGCTACGGTTTTTTTTTTTTACATGATCCCTACGCTTTAGGGCATGTCCGCATAAGATTGTTTTTTTTTTTTGCGGGGGATTAATGTCCGCATAAGATGAAGCAGAGGAGGAATAAGAACCGCTAGTAGAATACGTTTGCATTACTACACTAGTAAGTGTGCACGTGCAACGCACGTATAATTATTGATTGCATTTCAAGTAGATGCCAACGTGCGGTAGATAAAAAGTTGCTTTGCGTCTCGTGGCGTATAGGAAATATTGACAACTCATGAAACGATGAATGTTCATGTCTGGTACACACAAAGTCACAAACATACATAAAACTGGAGAATATAAATCAACCCATACAACTCGCAATTTCATGCCTCCGTTTACTTTTTATATGCATCAAGATGCTCTTGACATGTAAATGTTTAGTTCATTCTGCACGAAGTGTCAAAGCACTAAAAATCCAAAGCTAAACTTGGCAAGCAACATACACAATTCTACAAAGTTTCCCCTTTTTCATGTGTGTTCATCCTCCTCCAAGCCAACAAGCTTTCATGCCAAAATGCGAAAAGAACAATGCGCTGAATAAATACAAGGGTAGACACAGGAAAACAACTTAAAAGGAGTTCCAAATGTAACAACTTAAAATAAACCAACTCCAGCAGTACAAGTGTTACAAATTAAAAAAAAAACAAATAATTTGTTGATGACACATGTAAACGACATCTGCTAAGAAACACCGAAGATATAAAGATAGCACACTCTGGTTAGCAATGCATAGAAACCTTATTTTGAAGTATACAAGTCAGCACAGGCACGCCGTGTAAGTTCACAAGAAACCATAAATGTTGGCTGGGCAATTGTCTTACAAGCAACATAACAAATCTAAATTAACAGGTACATGAAGCAAAGTTTGCAGGAGCGCCTCTTCCATCGCGGTCACATTCTGTAGTGAAGATGTGCCAAAATGAACAGAAATATATTATTGAGAAAATAATAAAAGTGCACCCGTGTGCGCCCGTATCACAAAAACCTCGATAAGGAAACAAAACTAAAAATAGAGTAGCACAAAAACCACATTTGAACTTGTGAGAAGTATGGGCTTCCATGTGCGCTCGTGTCCCCTGCGGCAGCAGCGGCTAGCGCGTCTTGGTGGCGGCGGCAGATGTGACTCCCACATCCCCAGAGGCGGTGGGGCGGTTACCCAGTGGTTCCTTCACATTTTCACCTCGATTAATAGCCTTCGCCTCAGCAGAAGTGAGGAAACCAGGAACCTATGTCAAAATATGGCAATTGCTCATAAGTAACATGGTGAAGTAAAGAAATCCCTAAAAAAATGGTGAAGTAAAGAAAATTTAATCATGCTATCATGTCAATTTAGGAACCTTCTACTACTCATTACTTATCACATTGCATGTCATCATAGAATATTTTCTCTTTTCAGAAAAGGTTGCTTGGCAGGAGGACTATTAGGTCATACGGCATTTGCTAACTACTATTTTCTCCAGAAGTGCACGCTAAATATTTCATACAAGCTGATTCTCTTCTAGAAGCTGGGCAAAAGTGTCATTTTGTAAATCATAATCCCTTCAAGTCAGCAAGTATAGAGAATTACCGGCACTCCGGCGGCGTCCCCTGAGAAGGAGTTGTTGGTCCTCGGCTCCTTGTCGCCATGCCGAGTGGAGGCTGGTTGTGGTGGTTTTTCTTGGGAGAGATAGGATCGTGATCCAGGAGGTCGAGGTGATGGACGTGTCAATGTGTGCGAATACTGGATTAGTTTCCTAATAAAATGCAACCGTGATTAGTTTCCTAATAAAATGCAATCATGATTAGTTTCCTAATAAAACACGATAGTAATTAGTTTCCTACAAAGACGCGATCGTGATTAGTTTCCTAAGAAGACGCGATCATGATTATAGTTTCCTAATTGATTGGACGTGGAGTTTCATATGGTGAAGCATGGTCACATATGGTGAAGCATGGTCAGTCAATGTAAATTGTTAAGTGCACACAGAGAATGGATTAGGTTAAGGCTAGCCGTTAGATTAAGTTTAGAGGGCTTAATCATGCGGTCATAATGAATCCGTGTACGTTTTGCGGGGTGCACGTAAGAAAGTTCTTGTTTGATTGTTTAATAGTAGTGGATATCATAATGAATCCGTGTATGTTTTGCGGGGTGCACGTAAGAAAGTTCTTGTTTGATTGTTTAATAGTAGTGGAGATGTATATTTTTTTTGTTCACATGTCGTGACTTATACGTAGTTATCTTACGTCTGCAGATGACTCACGGTCTAATTGGATGAATGATTTTCTTTGTTACATGAAAGTTAACGTGAAGGACTTTACGCCAGGCCTGGGCGTTCGGTCTAACCGAAGCTTTCGGTTCGGTTTTCCAGGTTAAACTTTTTTCGGTTTCCTAAAAATGCAGACCGATCAGTTCCTGCATAAGTAGGTAACCGATATTATTCTGAACCGAAAACTCGGTTCTTTGATCGGTTCTGGCCGAACAGAACTGGAAGTTCAGGCGCGAGAATCTATTTTCCTTTTTAGTCAGCTTGTACGTGTCAGTACAAGCAGCGGACGAGACGAATGGCTAGTAGCTGGTACTATCTTATATAGTCTTGCCTACGGTAACTTTCTACGTGGCTGCCCGAGGTGGTACTAAACCACAAACAACTGTAGTGCAATTAACGTATTTTGTATATATGGGCCAATTACTACAGAATATTTGGGCCATACCAAACGCGTACGTTGTTAAACTGAGATGGGAGAAAGACTAAAGAGAGAGACTTAGAGCGCTCAGCCTACATGGGCCAGCTGGCCCAGCCGGCCGTAGGCATCGACAAGGTGGGTATACACGAAGAGCCAGGCGTGTTCTGTAGCTTTGGGTTATTTCGGTTATCCAGGTGCTAAAATCGAAATTACTGAATAAATTACGGTTCTGCAAATTTGAAAACCGAAATAGGAACCAAAAAATCGGTCTCGGTCCATTCGGCTTCGGTCCCGGTTATTTCGGTTCGGTACATCGGTCCTCGGTTAATATGCCCACCCCTACTTTACGATGCCTCCAAACAAGCACGTGGGTGGGACACTCGTCCAGGACTCCGAACAATTTGATCTGACGGTTGTATTTCACTAAGAAGGATATCTAACGGACAATTTTCCTTAATTCTTAGGATTAACGTGGAAGCTCGTATGGTGCATCCAATTAGTAAATATAAGATAGTTTCTCATGCCATGCATAAGTAGTTGGGAGTGGATAATGATTTATCTTGGATGTCAACATTGCATTAAAATGATTGTGATGTAGTATGATGATATGGTATCCTCCTCTGAATGTTCGAGTGGCTTGACTTGGCACATGTTCATGCATGTAGTTGAATCAAAACCGACATAGCCTCTATGATATTTATGTTCATGGTGTTCTTATCCTACTCATGCTACTGTTCAATGTTACTTATGCATAATGCATGTTCATGACCGTTGTTGCTCTCTAGTTGGCCGCTTCTCAACCTATTTGTTAGCCTTCGCCTGTACTAAGTGGGAATTCTGCTTGTACATCCAAAACCTGAAACCCAAGTTATTCCAGATGAGTCCACCATACCTACCTATATGCGGTATTACCCTGCCGTCCTAAGTAAATTTGCATGTGTCATCTCTAAAAA
This sequence comes from Aegilops tauschii subsp. strangulata, assembly GCF_002575655.3. Classification (NCBI taxonomy): domain Eukaryota; kingdom Viridiplantae; phylum Streptophyta; class Magnoliopsida; order Poales; family Poaceae; genus Aegilops; species Aegilops tauschii. The sequence continues at coordinate 314,711,535 of NC_053037.3, read as the reverse complement.
CTTCAAATAAACATCCTTTTTGTGTGCCTGGAACGTTCATGGAACGACAGGAGGTAGTCGGTATCTTCCATGCTAAGTGGGTTATTCTCAGGATGAGTGTTTATTCACTCACCATCGCACGAGAAAAGGGCAGTAATAGGGATGCCCAGTCCCAAACTGCAAAAACAATTGATCTTTCAAATAATCAAACAAAAATTCCCAATGGAGTCATAACCTTTACTCTATCGCTTGAGAACCGCCACTAGCGTGCTTAGCATGGAAGATATTGATAACTGATAGTCGTGAAGTAAACAAGAAAGATGCATCTCTCAAAATATCATTTACCTATGTTTTAAAAACTTGAGCTCTGGCACCTCTGCAAATCACTGCTTCCCTCTGCGAAGGGACTATCTATTTACTTTCATGTTGTGTCATCACCTTTTAAAATAAGCGCCAGAAACTGAGAGCACTATTGTCATGCTGATGCATTGTGTGTAGCTAATGTTGGATGCATCATGACTGGATCTTTTTTACCATGAATTACAATGTTTAGTCGGTGCTTGAACTTTGGACGTGCTCTGCATTTATGTTTTGCGGTCTCAGAAAGGGCTAGCGAGATACCACTATTGTCATATTATATCATGGTTGTTTTGATAACATGTTGCCGTTTGAGATATATTATTATTGCCCATTAGCTGATTATGTCATTGATATAAGTTAATATAATTTTTAAGAGTTATTGTCGGCATGGTTAGTTATAATATTGGCTGAAAACCTGGGTGCTGTTTAAGCTTATTTATGCAAACAAGAGCAAAAGAGTTCGTAAAGGTTTTCTTTTTCACTTTCAGTTTATCAACTGAATTGCTTGAGGACAAGCAAAGGTTTAAGCTTGGGGGAGTTGATACGTCTCCAACGTATCTACTTTTCCTAACGCTTTTCCTCTTGTTTTGGACTCTAATTTGCATGATTTGAATGAAACTAACTCCAGACTGACATTGTTTTCAGCAGAACTACCATGATGTTGTTTTTGTGCAGAAATAAAAGTTCTCAGAACGGGACATAACTTTGCAAGGATTTTTATATAATAAAAGAGAATTTCTAGAGCCAACAACCACCGGAGGGGGGGACCTGGGTGGGCACAACCCACCAGGGCAACCCCCTCCAAGCGCGCCCAGGTGGGTTGTCCCCACCTGGTGGCCCCGCAGACCCTGAAACCGATGCTATAAAATCCTATTTTCGGAGAAAAAATCAGGGAGAAAGAATTATCGCGTTCCACGAGACGGAGCCGCCGTCACCTCCTGTTCTTCATCGGGAGGCCAGATCTGGAGTCCGTTTGGGGCTCTGGAGAGGGGGGTCTCCGTTCTTCGTCATCACCAACCCTTATCCATCGCCAATTCCATGATGCTCCCCACCGGGAGTGAGTAATCCCTTCGCAGGCTCGCTGGTCGGTGAGGAGTTGGATGAGATTCATCATGTAATCGAGTTAGTTTTGTTAGGTCTTGATCCCTAGTATCCATTATGTTCTGAGATTGATGTTGCTATGACTTTGCCATGCTTAATGCTTGTCACTTTGGGCCCAGGTGCCATGATTTCAGATCTGAACCGTTTATATTATCACCATTATATCTATGTTGTAGATCTGATCTTGCAAGTTATATTCACCTACTATGTGTTATGATCCGGCAACCCCGGAGTGACAATAGTTGGGACCACTCCCGGTGATCACCGTAGTTTGAGGAGCTCATGTATTCACCGTGTGTTAATGCTTTGTTCCAGTTCTCTATCCATTAGTTTCCAATATGGACCCTGCTGCCACACGAGGTTAGGACAAAAGATGTCATGCAAGTTCTTTCCATAAGCACGTATGACTATTTACGGAATACATGCCTACATTATATTTATGAACTGGAGCTAGTGTCGTGTCGCCTAGGTCATGACTGCCACATGATGAATATCATCCAACAAATTACCGATCCAATGCCTACGAATTTATCTTATATTGTTTCTGCCAAGTTACTACTGCTATCGTTACTATTGCACTTGCTACAAAATCACTGCTATCACTGTTACCGTTACTATTGTTGCTGCTACTATTATCAAAACTATCATACTACTTTGCTAGTGATCACTTTGCTGCAGATAATTAATCTCCAGGTGTGGTTGAATTGACAACTCAGCTGCTAATACTTGCAAATATTCTTTGGCTCCCCTTGTGTCGAATCTATAAATTTGGGTTGAATACTCTACCCTCGAAAACTGTTGCGATCCCCTATACTTGTGGGTTACCAGCGACCGAAGCAGGAGGAGGAGGCACTGGAGGAGAGCGGCATCAACAACAGCCCGGTGGTCATGCTCCATGAGGTACGGACGACTGGGTTATACCGCCTATACCTCTTCCCCTCGCCGAGGGGCATAGTCATAGTGGTGGCACCCGGTCTGGGCGAACTTCCGCCCTCCGGCCGCCCCTGCCACGGGCATGACCGCAGCGTGTGCGCCTCCCCGGAGCGGGTTGAACCAGCCACTGTGCCAATGGAGCCAATGCATTGACGAGGTTGCGCTCGAGGTTGGCGGGTGCCTACCTTTCTAGGTTGGGTGCCCTGCCTTTACTCGTGAGTTGCGGCAAGTCCGTTGGCCATCCGTTCGCACGTTCAAGCCAGAGATACCCGAGAAGTATGATGGGAGGCTAAACCCGGTAGAGTTCTGAGCATCTACACCATCGTTGTTCAAGCTGTCGGGGGAAGAGATGAGAAGGTGTTTGCCAAGTACTTCCCTTTGGCACTCAAGTCCAATGTGAGGTCTTGGCTTATGCACCTGCCGGAGAACTCCATTTCGTCATGGGCTGACCTGTGCCATGAGTTCATTGGCGCCTTCACGGGCGGCCACCAAGAACCAGGACGGCCCAGCGACTTGCAGCTTCTCCAACAGAAAGAAGGAGAGACTCTCCGCAGGTATTTGCAGAGATTCAGCAGAGTCCATATAAAGATAGAATGGGAGTCTCATATGGGATTGACATGTTGTTTGATCTGGAGGATTTGATTCATCCTGTCCCAGGGCTTGAGAGTTTGTTAGAGCCTTTCTCAGATGAAGAGATAAATGAGGTATTGAAGCACCTACCTCTAGACAGAGCACCAGGAACAGATGGGTTTACTGGTTTGTTTGTAAAGAGATGTTGGCATATAATTAAGGAGGATTTTCTCAAGTTATTTTCTGACTTCTGATACGTCTCCAACGTATCTATAATTTATGAAGTATTCATGCTATTATATTATCCTTCTAGGATGTTTTATATGCATTTATAAGCTGTTTTATATGATTTTTGGGACTAACCTATTAACCTAGAGCCCAGTGCCAGTTTCTGTTTTTTTCCTTGTTTTTGAGTATCGCGGAAAAGGAAAACCAAACGGAGTCCAATTGACCTGAAACTTGACGTAGCTTATTTTTGGACCAGAAGAAGGCCATGGAGTAAAAGAGTTGGGCCAGAAGAGTCTCGGGCTGCCCACGAGGGTGGGAGGCGCGCCCACCCCCTGGGCGCGCCCCTACCTCGTGGACAGCCCGGAGATCCCCTTGACTTGTTCCCGACACCAAAAGCTCTTATATATACAGAAACCCCCAGAACATAACCTAGATCGGGAGTTCCGCCGTCGCAAGCCTCTGTAGCCACCGAAAACCAATCTAGACCCGTTCTGGCACCCTGCCGGAGGGGGGGGATCCCTCACCAGTGGCCATCTTCATCATCCCGGCGCTCTCCATGACGAGGAGGGAGTAGTGCACCCTCGGGGCTGAGGGTATGTACCAGTAGCTATGTGTTTGATCTCTCTCTCTCTCTCGTGTTCTTGAGTTGGCACGATCTTGATGTATCACGAGCTTTGCTATTATAGTTGGATCTTATGATGTTTCTCCCCCTCTACTCTCTTGTAATGGATTGAGTTTTCCCTTTGAAGTTATCTTATCGGATTGAGTCTTTAAGGATTTGAGAACACTTGATGTATGTCTTGCATGTGCTTATCTGTGGTGACAATGGGATATTCACGTGATCTACTTGATGTATGTTTTGGTGATCAACTTGCGGGTTCCGTAACATTGTGAACTTATGCATAGGGGTTGGCACACATTTTTGTTTTGACTCTCCGATAGAAACTTTGGGGCACTCTTTGAAGTTCTTTGTGTTGGTTTGAATAGATGAATCTGAGATTGTGTGATGCATATCGTATAATCATACCCACAGATACTTGAGGTGACATTGGAGTATCTAGGTGACATTAGGGTTTTGGTTGATTGGTATCGTAAGGTGTTATTCTAGTACGAACTCTATGATAGATCGATCAGAAAGGATAACTTTGAGGTGGTTTTGTACCCTAGAATAATATCTTCGTTTCTTCTCCGCTATTAGTGACTTTGGAGTGACTCTTTGTTGCATGTTGAGGGATAGTTATATGATCCAATTATGTTATTATTGTTGAGAGAACTTGCACTAGTGAAAGTATGAACCCTAGGCCTTGTTTCAACGCATTGCAATACCGTTTGTGCTCACTTTTATCAATAGTTACCTTGCTGTTTTCATATTCTCAGATTACAAAAACCTATATCTACCATCCATATTGCACTTTTATCACTATCTCTTCGTTGAACTAGTGCACCTATACAATTTACCATTGTATTGAGTGTGTTGGGGACACAAGAGACTCTTTGTTATTTGGTTGCAGGGTTGCTCGAGAGAGACCATCTTCATCCTACGCCTCCCATGGATTGATAAACCTTAGGTCATCCACTTGAGGGAAATTTGCTATTGTCCTACAAACCTCTGCACTTGGAGGCCCAACAACGTCTACAAGAAGAAGGTTGCGTAGTAGACATCAAGCTCTTTTCTGGCGCCGTTGCCGGGGAGGTGAGTGCTTGAAGGTATATCTTTAGATCTTGCAATTGAATCTTTTAGTTTCTTGTTTTATCACTAGTTTAGTTTATAAAAGAAAACTACAAAAAAATGGAATTGAGGGTGCCTCATATGCTTCATCTTTTTAATATCTTTCATGAAAATAAGGATTCCGATAATTGTGCTCAATTGCTAGAGGAAGAATGCATTAGAATGTCTGGCACTAAATCTTTGAATGATGAGCATGATTGCAATGTTCTTAGTATGAACTCTTTGAATATCCATAGTACTAATTATGATTGCACTAGTCATGATGAAAATGTCTCTTATAAGCATGTCAATTTTTGTGGAGTGCATAGAGTTTGCAAGTACACACCAAATAGGGAAGATATATTTTGCAAGAGGCATAAGTATTTAGAAACTAAATGGTTGTAAGAGAGGCTGGATGCTTGTGCTGAAAATTTAAAATTTCTTTGCCATCCTTGTGAACTTTGCAATGAACGTGATCATTTAAATCCCCAATGCAAATTGTTTCATGATCGTATCGTGTCCAAAAACTGTGATGACTTGATTCCCCTTGCACATCATAATGAACTTAGTTTGCTTTTGGGTTACAAAGAAATGAAACGTATAACTAAAGATATGCCAGAATTTGTCCTTGATATAGTTCTTGATTTTGATCTAGAAGAAATTTTTATGTATTGTGCAGTGAATTGCATTGAAAATCCTTATATTGCCAATTACATAAAGAAAAGAAAACAAGTAGAAGATGAAGATAATACTAATGAAAGGGAAGAGATTCCCCAATATCCTCCTATTCTTTCTTATGATGAATCAGGTGACGAGGAGGAGCTTTCTATTCAACCAATCTCATTAATAAGGAGCTCCAAAAAGAGGATTAAACCCACACATGATGTGAAGAAGAAAAAGAAAAGACGGAGAATCAAAGGTAAAAAGGTATCCCTCCCAAATGATATTGCTCCTATTACTCATTGTGATGATGATAATTGCTATACTATTGGTGCTATCCATACTATTAATGATGATAGTGATTATGCTTATGATATGAAAGGCCCAAGCTTGGGGATGCTATGTTTGATGAGAATGACATGTTTGAGAATATATTTGTTGCAATTAATTTTTGTCCCAAGCTTGGGGATGCTATGTTTAACGAAGATGATATTTTTAGCCTCCCAAGTTTTGATGAGCAAATTTATTATGATGATAGCATGCCTCCTATTTATGATGGTTATATTAATGAAAGTGGGTTTGGAAGAGTGTCAACTTTAGGAAGTAATGATCCCACTATTTTGGAGGGTGTTGAATCTTATAATATTTATGAAAGTGGATTTGGAGAGGTCATGACTTTATTTAGTGATGAATCCACTATTTCGGAAGAGGTTTCAATTGATTATGATGAGAACAAAGTTGCTACTTATGATGATTATTGTGATGAAACTTATGCTATAAAAAGTAGTGATGATTATATTTATAAAACTTGTCATGATTATGATTACCCTTTTTCTAAACATTACTCTTTTAATATGGAAACAATTTATAGTATCCGAGTTTCTTATGATACTCCCACTATTCCGAATGAGAAGAATTTTGTTTATGTGGAGAGTAGTAAAAATTCTATGCTTGTGGCTCATGAAAAGAATGCTTTATGTGATAGTTATATTTTTGACTTCATTCATGATGCTACTGAAAATTATTATGAGGAAGGAACATATGCTTGTAGGAATTGCAACAATATCAAGTTTCCTCTCTATGTGCTTAAAGTTTTGAAGTTATGCTTGTTTTGCCTTCCTATGCTAGTTGATTATTGTTCCCATAAGTTGTTTGCTCACAAAATCCCTATGCATAGGAAGTGGGTTAGACTTAAATGTGCTAGTCATATTCTTCATGATGCTCTCTTTATGTTTAAATTCTTATCTTTTATGTGAGCATCATTGAAATCATCATGCCTAGCTAGGGGCGTTAAACGTTACCGCTTGTTGGGAGGCAACCCAATTTTATTTTTGTTCTTTGCTTTTTCTCCTGTTTACTAATAAATAATTCATCTAGCCTCTGGTTATATGTGGTTTTATGTTTTAATTAGTTTTTGTGCCAAGTAGAACCTTTGGGAAGACTTGGGTGAAGTCTTTGTGATCTCGCTGTAAAAAACAGAAACTTTAGCGCTCACGAGATTAGCTGCCATTTTTTACTGGAGAGTGCTTTTAGGTTAATTATTTTTGAAGATGATTAATAGAAAAATTACTCAGGTCCACCAATTTATTTCAGAATTTTTGGAGTTACAGAAGTATTCGAATGATACAGATTACTACAGACTGTTCTGTTTTTGACAGATTCTGTTTTCTATGTGTTGTTTGCTTATTTTGATGAATCCATGAGTAGTATCGGAGGGTATGAACCATAGAGAAGTTGTAATACAGTAGTTATTACACCAATATGAATTTAGAATGAGTTCACAACAGTACCAAAAGTGGTGATTTATTTTCTTATACTAACGGAGCTTACGAGTTTTCTGTTGAGTTTTGTGTTGTGAAGTTTTCAACTTTTGGGTAAAGATTCGATGGACTATGGAATAAGGAGTGGCAAGAGCCTAAGCTTGGGGATGCCCAAGGCACCCCAAGGTAACATTCAAGGACAACCAAAAGCCTAAGCTTGGGGATGCCCTGGATGGCATCCCCTCTTTCATCTTCGTTCATCGGTAACTTTACTTGGAGCTATATTTTTATTCACCACATGATATGTGTTTTGCTTGGAGCGTCATTTTATTTTCTTTTGTTTTGATTGATGTATGAATAAAATACCAAGATCTGAAATTCTTAAATGAGAGAGAGAGTCTTCACATAGCTACATAATTACTTAACTACTCATTGATCTTCACTTATATCTTTTTGGAGTAGTTTGTCATTTACTCGTGTGCTTCACTTATATCCTATGAGTAAATGGTTGAATGATTTGAATGTCATAAATCTGAAATTATATATGTTTCATATGCCTTTCCCATGGGGAGTAATGCCTTCACATATAAGAAGTAGAGGTGGTAAATTTTTTGAAGGTTAGCAAACATTGTATTGGCCACTTGATCAATTCATGAAAGAATATAGAAGGAAGAGAGATTTCACATATAAATATACTATCTTGGACATCTTCTATGATTGTGAGCCCCATTAATTATTTTCAAACCTGAGCAAATTAGTTGAAGTTGGACAAGGAAGACAACATAATGAGTTATGCTTGGGTATATTTGTATAGAAGTTATATTGTTATGGATCCTCTAACATGTGGTGCTTGCTATTTAGAATCCTTTGCTAGCCAAAATATCTGTACTAAGCGGGAGTACTGCTTGTGCATCCAAATTCCTTGAACCAAGTTTATTCCATGAGTGTCCACCATATCTACCTATATGCGGTATTTACCTGCCGTTCCAAGTAAATTTGCATGTGCCAAACTCTAAACCTTCAAATAATAATCTATTTTGTATGCCCGAATCGCTCATGTAGCGACTAGGGGCTGTCAGTATCTTCCATGCTAGGTGGGTTATTCTCACGATGAGTGGACTCCACTCATCATTCACGAGAAAATGGCTGGTAACTGGGATGCCCAGTCCTATGATCAAAAGATCAAAAACAAATTCGCAAATAATTTAAACAAAAATCCCCCAGGATTGTTGATAGTTGGACGGCACCCGTTGTTTCGGACAAGCCGTGGAGTGTGATTGTTGGTGGAGGGGAGTAAGATCTTTACCTTTCTGTTTGGGAACTGCCTATAATGTATCTAGTATGGAAGATATTGGGAACTCTTGGTCGTTATGTTGACAATGAAAGCATACCTCTCAAAATTATTTTCATCTCTGTTTTAGCTTCGAGCTCTGGCACCTCTGCAAATCCCTGCTTCCCTCTACGAAGGGCCTATCTTTTACTTTTATGCAAGAGTCAGTAGTATTCCTTCTCATTCCAACCTACTTTTTAGTTGGCAAGCATCATGTGGTGGAGAAAGATTAAGCATATATGGCCATTCAAATATATTTGATCATGAATTATTATTGTTGACAATTATCTATATGATAAATAAGTTGGGAGGCGAAACATTAAGCCCCTATCTTTCTCTGTGTTCGATGGATGCTATTTGTTCTAAAAATATGCTTTGAGTGGTAGCAATCATGGAAGACTATATGATAGTTGAGTATGTGGGATTTGCTAAATCAAAGCTCTTACTTAGACCCTTCCTGGAAATAAGATGAATTGCAATTGTTTGATGACTGAGAACTGTTTGTTAGTTTTCAAGAAAGTTTATGATCTATACTTTAACATGTGAATAGCTTGTTACTTGATCATGAGAAGCTTTATGATATGAGCTACTGTTATGACATATAATGATGCTAGAAAAGGTGATTGAAATTATCATTGATCAAACTTGTGCACCTGCTAGCATTCACACTTCATAAATTATTTCTTTATCATTTACCTACTCGAGGATGAGCATGAATTAAGCTTGGGGATGCTGATACGTCTCCAACGTATCTATAATTTATGAAGTATTCATGCTATTATATTATCCTTCTAGGATGTTTTATATGCATTTATATGCTGTTTTATATGATTTTTGGGACTAACCTATTAACCTAGAGCCCAGTGCCAGTTTTTGTTTTTTTCCTTGTTTTTGAGCATCGCAGAAAAGGAAAACCAAACGGAGTCCAATTGACCCGAAACTTGACGGAGCTTATTTTTGGACCAGAAGAAGGCCATGGAGTAAAAGAGTTGGGCCAGAAGAGTCCCGGGCTGCCCACGAGGGTGGGAGGCGCGCCCACCCCCCGGGCACGCCCCCTACCTCGTGGACAGCGTGGAGATCCCCCTGACTTGTTCCCGACGCCAAAAGCTCTTATATATACAGAAACCCCCAGAACATAACCTAGATCGGGAGTTCCGCTGCCGCAAGCCTCTGTAGCCACCGAAAACCAATCTAGACCCGTTCCGGCACCCTGCCGGAGGGGGGATCCCTCACCGGTGGCCATCTTCATCATCCCGGCGATCTCCATGACGAGGAGGGAGTAGTTCACCCTCGGGGCTAAGGGTATGTACCAGTAGCAATGTGTTTGATATCTCTCTCTCGTGTTCTTGAGTTGGCACAATCTTGATGTATCGCGAGCTTTGCTATTATAGTTGAATCTTATGATGTTTCTCCCCCTCTACTCTCTTGTAATGGATTGAGTTTTCCCTTTGAAGTTATCTTATCGGATTGAGTCTTTAAGGATTTGAGAACACTTGATGTATGTCTTGCATGTGCTTATCTGTGGTGACAATGGGATATTCACGCGATCTACTTGATGTATGTTCTGGTGATGAACTTGCGGGTTCTGTAACATTGTGAACTTATGCATAGGGGTTGGCACACGTTTTCGTCTTGACTCTCCAATGGAAACTTTGGGGCACTCTTTGAAGTTCTTTGTGTTGGTTTGAATAGATGAATCTGAGATTGTGTGATGCATATCGTATAATCATACCCACGGATACTTGAGGTGACATTGGAGTATCTAGGTGACATTAGGGTTTTGGTTGATTTGGATCTTAAGGTGTTATTCTAGTACGAACTCTATGATAGATTGATCAGAAAGGATAACTTTGAGGTGGTTTCGTACCCTACAATAATCTCTTCATTTGTTCTCCGCTATTAGTGACTTTCGAGTGACTCTTTGTTGCATGTTGAGGGATAGTTATATGATCCAATTATGTTATTATTGTTGAGAGAACTTGCACTAGTGAAAGTATGAACCCTAGGCCTTGTTTCAACGCATTGCAATACCGTTTGTGCTCACTTTTATCAATAGTTACCTTGCTGTTTTTATATTTTCAGATTACAAAAACCTATATCTACCATCCATATTGCACTTTTATCACCATCTCTTTGTTGAACTAGTGCACCTATACAATTTACCATTGTATTGGGTGTGTTGGGGACACAAGAGACTCTTTGTTATTTGGTTGCAGGGTTGCTCGAGAGAGACCATCTTCATCCTACGCCTCCCACGGATTGATAAACCTTAGGTCATCCACTTGAGGGAAATTTGCTACTGTCCTACAAACCTCTGCACTTGGAGGCCCAACAACGTCTACAAGAAGAAGGTTGCATAGTAGACATCAACTTCTATGAAGTAAGAATTTCTCTGCAGATTATAAATGGGTCCCTAGTGACACTCATTCCCAAAATCCTATCTCCTGAGGGCCAAATGATTATAGGCCAATCTCTCTCACAAATACCTGTCTCAAGTTCCTCACTAAACTCCTGGCAAATAGACTACAAAAAGTTATTCTCACATGCATCCATAAAAACCAGTATGGTTTCCTTAAATCAAGGTCTATCCAAGATTTCATTGCATGGAGTTTGGAATATATTCATCAGCGCCACGAATCTAAGAGACCAATTCTCATCCTTAAGCTTGATTTTGCTAAAGCCTTTGACACTGTTGAGGACGATCTGATTTTGCTTATGTTGAAATACAAGGGTTTTGATGCAAAATGGAATGGTTGGATTAAAGAGCTCCTATCTTCTGGATCTTCTTCCGTCCTCCTAAATGGTGTGAAGGAAATATGCCCTAGAGGCAATAATAAAGTTGTTATTTATATTTCCTTATATCATGATAAATGTTTATTATTCATGCTAGAATTGTATTAATCGTAAACTTGATACATGTGTGGATACATAGACAAAACATAGTGTCCCTAGTAAGCCTCTACTAGACTAGCTCGTTAATCAAAGATGGTTAAGTTTCCTAACCATAGACATGTGTTGTCATTTGATGAACGGGGTCACATCATTAGGAGAATGATGTGATGGACAAGACCCATCTGTTAGCTTAGCATAATGATCGTTAAGTTTTATTGCTATTGCTTTCTTCATGGCATATACATATTCCTTTGCCTATGAGATTATGCAACTCCCGGATACCCGAGGAATACCTTGTGTGCTATCAAACGTCACAACGTAACTGGGTGATTATAAAGATGCTCTACAGGTATCTCCGAAGGTGTTTGTTGGGTTGGCATAGATCGAGATTAGGACTTTTCACTCCGAGTATCAGAGAGGTATCTCTGGGCCCTCTCGGTAATACACATCATAAGAAGCCTTGCAAGCAATGGGACTAATGAGTAAGTTGTGGGATGGTGTATTACTGAACGAGTAAAGAGACTTGCCGGTAACGAGATTGAACTAGGTATGAAGATACCGGCGACCGAATCTCGGTGTGACGCCCCCGATTCAATCGTACACTAATCATGCACGCAAACGTGTATGATCAAGACCAGGGACTCACGGGAAGATATCACAACACAACTCCAAAAACATAAATAAGTCATACAAGCAACATAATACAAGCCAGGGGCCTCGAGGGCTCGAATACAAGTGCTCGATCATAGACGAGTCAGCGGAAGCAACAATATCTGAGTATAGACATAAAGTTAAACAAGTTGCCATAAGATGGCTAGCACAAACTGGGATACAGATCGAAAGTTAAGGAGATATGCCCTAGAGGCAATAATAAAGTTGTTATTTATATTTCCTTATATCATGATAAATGTTTATTATTCATGCTAGAATTGTATTAACCGGAAACTTGATACATGTGTGAATACATAGACAAAACAAAGTGTCCCTAGTATGCCTCTACTTGACTAGCTCGTTAATCAAAGGTGGTTAAGTTTCCTGACCATAGACATGTGTTGTCATTTGATGAACGAGATCACATCACTAGGAGAATGATGTGATGGACAAGACCCATCCGTTAGCTTAGCATAATGATCGTTAAGTTTTATTGCTATTGCTTTCTTCATGACTTATACATATTCCTCTAACTATGAGATTATGCAACTCCCGAACATCGGAGGAACACCTTGTGTGCCATCAACGTCACAACGTAACTGGGTGATTATAAAGATGCTCTACAGGTGTCTCCGAACGTGTTTGTTGGATTGGCATAGATCGAGATTAGGATTTGTCACTCCGTGCATCGGAGAGGTATCTCTGGGCCCTCTCGGTAATGCACATCACTATAAGCCTTGCAAGCAATGTGACTAATGAGTTAGTTGCGGGATGATGCATTACGAAACGAGTAAAGAGACTTGCCGGTAATGAGATTGAACTAGGTATGATGATACCGACGATCGAATCTCGGGCAAGTAACATACCGATGACAAAGGGAACAACGTATGTTGTTATGCGGTTTGACCGATAAAGATCTTCGTAGAATATGTAGGAGCCAATATGAGCATCCAGGTTCCGCTATTGGTTATTGACCGGAGATGTGTCTCGGTCATGTCTACATAGTTCTCGAACCCGTAGGGTCTGCACGCTTAACGTTCGATGACGATTGGTATTATGAGTTATGTGATTTGATGTACCGAAGGTTGTTCAGAGTCCTGGATGAGGTCACGGACATGACGAGGAGTCTCGAAATGGTTGAGATGTAAAGATCGATATATTGGAAGGCTATATTCGGACATCGGAAAGGTTCCGAGTGACTTGGATATTTTTCGGACTACCAGGGAGTTACGGGAATTCACCGAGAGAAGTAATGGGCCTTATTGGGCTTTAGTGGAGAGAGGGGAGAAGGGCCAAGAGGTGGCGTGCGCCTCCCCCCTGCCCAAACCGAATTGGACAAGGGGTGGGGGCGCGACCCCCCTTTCCTTCTCCCTCTCTTTCCTTCTCTCCTACTTCGAATAGGAAAGAGGAGGGGAATCCTACTTGGACTGGGGAGTCCTAGTAGGATTCCCCACACCTGGCGCGCCCCCTAGGGCCGGCCACCTCTTCCCTCCCCTCCTTTATATACGTGGCCAGGGGGCACCCCATAGACACACAAGTTGATCTTTTAGCCGTGTGCGGTGCCCCCCTTCAGAGTTACACACCTCGGTCATATCATCGTAGTGCTTAGGCGAAGCCCTGCGCCGGTAACTTCATCATCACTGTCACCACGCCGTCGTGCTGACGAAACTCTCCCTCGACCTCAGCTGGATCTAGAGTTCGTGGGATGTCACCAATCTGAATGTGTGCAGATCGCGGAGGTGCCGTATCTTTGGTGCTAGGATCGGTCGGATTGTGAAGACGTACGACTACATCAATCGCGTTGTCATAACACTTCTGTTTACGGTCTACGAGAGTACGTGGACAACACTCTCCCCTCTCGTTGCTATGCATCACCTAGATGGATCTTACGTGTGCGTAGGAAAATTTTGAAATTGCCGCGTTCCCCAACAGTGGCATCCGAGCCAGGTCTATGCGTAGATGTTATATGCACGAGTATAACATAAAGAGTTGTGGGCGATTATTATTTATACTGCTTACCAACATGTCATACTTTGATTCGGCGGTATTGTTGGATGAAGCGGCTCAGACCGACATTACGCGTACGCTTATGCGAGACTGGTTCTACCGACGTGCTTCGCACACAGGTGGCTAGTGGGTGTCCGTTTCTCCAGCTTTAGTTGAATTGAGTGTGACTACGCCCGGTCCTTGTTGAAGGTTAAAACAACAAACTTGACGAAAAATCGTTGTGGTTTTGATGCGTAGGTAAGAATGGTTCTTGCTAGAAGCCCGTAGCAGCCACGTAAAACTTGCAACAACAAAGTAGAGGACGTCTAACTTGTTTTTGCAGGGCTTGCTGTGATGAGATATGGTCAAGACGTGATGATATATAATTTGTTGTATGAGATGATCATGTTTTGTAACAGTTATCGGCAACTGGCAGGAGCCATATGGTTGTCGCTTTATTGTATGAAATGCAATCGCCATGTAATTGCTTTACTTTATCACTAAGCGGTAGCGATAGTCATAGAAGCAATAGTTGGCGAGATGACAACGATGCTTCGATGGAGATCAAGGTGTCAAGCCGGTGACGATGGTGATCATGCCGGTGCTTTGGAGATGGAGATCAAAGGCACAAGATGATGATGGCCATATCATATCACTTATTTGATTGCATGTGATGTTTATCCTTTTATGCATCTTATTTTGCTTAGTACGGCGGTAGCATTATAAGATGATCTCTCACTAAATTCCAAGGTATAAGTGTTCTCCCTGAGTATGCACCGTTGCGACAGTTCATCGTGCCGAGACACCACGTGATGATCGGGTGTGATAAGCTCTACGTTCACATACAACGGGTGCAAGCCAGTTTTGCACATGCAGAATACTCGGGTTAAACTTGACGAGCCTAGCATATGCAGATATGGCCTCGGAACACTGAGACCGAAAGGTCGAGCGTGAATCATATAGTAGATATGATCAACATAGTGATGTTCACCATTGAAAACTACTCCATCTCACGTGATGATCGGACATGGTTTAGTTGATATGGATCATGTGATCATTTAGATGACTAGAGGGATGTCTATCTAAGTGGGAGTTCTTAAGTAATATGATTAATTGAACTTAATTTATCATGAACTTAGTACCTGATAGTATTTTGCATGTCTATGTAGATAAATGGCCCCTGCTGTTGTTCCGTTGAATTTTAATGCGTTCCTAGAGAAAGCTAAGTTGAAAGATAATGGTAGCAATTACATGGACTGGGTCCATAACTTGAGGATTATCCTCATTGCTGCACAAAAGAATTACGTCCTGGAAGCACCGCTAGGTGCCAAACCCACTGCAGGAGCAACGCCAGATGTTATGAACGTCTGGCAGAGCAAAGCTGATGACTACTTGATAGTTCAGCGTGCCATGCTTTACGGCTTAGAACTGGGACTTCAACGACGTTTTGAACGTCATGGAGCATATGAGATGTTCCAGGAGTTGAAGTTAATATTTCAAGCAAATGCCCGGATTGAGAGATATGAAGTCTCCAATAAGTTCTATAGGTGCAAAATGGAGGAGAATCAGTGAACATATACTCAGAATGTCTGGGTACCACAACCACTTGACTCAAATGGGAGTTAATCTTCCTGATGATAGTGTCATTGACAGAGTCCTTCAATCACTGCCACCAAGCTACAAAAGCTTCGTGATGAACTATAATATGCAAGGGATGGATAAGACAATTCCCGAGTTCTTCGCGATGCTAAAAGCTGCGGAGGTAGAAATCAAGAAGGAGCATCAAGTGTTGATGATTAACAAGACCACCAGTTTCAAGAAAAAGGGCAAAGGGAAGAAGGGGAACTTCAAGAAGAACGGCAAACAAGTTGCTGCTCAAGTGAAGAAGCCCAAGGCTGGACCTAAGCCTGAGACTGAGTGCTTCTACTACAAAGGGACTGGTCACTGGAAGCGGAACTGCCCCAAGTATTTGGCGGAGAAGAAGGATGGCAAAGTGAAAGGTATATTTGGTATACATGTTATTGATGTGTACTTAACTAAAGCTTGCAATAGCGCCTGGGTATTTGATACTGGTTCTGTTGCTAATATTTGCAACTCGAAACAGGGGCTACGGATTAAGTGAAGATTGGCTAAGGACGAGGTGACGATGCGCGTGGGAAATGGTTCCAAAGTCGATGTGATCGCCGTCGGCTCTCTACCTCTACATCTACCTTCGGGAATAGTTTTAGACCTAAATAATTGTTATTTGGTGCCAGCGTTGAGCATGAACATTATATCTAGATCTTGTTTGATGCGAGACGGTTATTCATTTAAATCAGAGAATAATGGTTGTTCTATTTATATGAGTAATATCTTTTATGGTCATGCACCCTTGATGACTGGTCTATTTTTACTAAATCTTGATAGTAGTGATACACATGTTCATAATATTGATGCCAAAAGATGCAAAGTTGATAATGATAGTGCAACATATTTGTGGCACTGCCGTTTAGGTCATATTGATATAAAGCGCATGAAGAAACTCCATGCTGATGGGCTTTTGGAATCACTTGATGCTTGCAAACCATGCCTCATGGGCAAGATGACTAAGACTCCGTTCTCCGGAACAATGGAGCGAGCAACAGACTTGTTGGAAATAATACATACTGATGTATGCGATCCAATGAGTGTTGAGACTCGTGGCGGGTATCGTTATTTTCTAACCTTCATAGATGATTTGAGTAGATATGGGTATATCTACTTGATAAAACTTAAGTCTGAAACATTTTGAAAAGTTCAAAGAATTTCAGAGTGAAGTGGAAAATCATCGTAACAAGAAAATAAAGTTTCTACGGTCTGATCGTGGAGGCGAATATTTGAGTTACGAGTTTGGTCTTCATTTGAAACAATGTGAAATAGTTTCACAACTCACGCCACCTGGAACACCACAGCGTAATGGTGTGTCCGAACGTCGTAACCGTACTTTATTAGATATGGTGCGGTCTATGATGTCTCTTACCGATTTACCACTATTGTTTTGGGGTTATGCATTAGAGACAACTGCATTCACGTTAAATAGGGCACCATCTAAATCGGTTGAGACAACACCATATTAATTGTGGTTTGGCAAGAAACCCAAATTGTCGTTTCTTAAAGTTTGGGGCTGCGATGCTTATGTGAAAAAACTTCAACCTGATAAGCTCGAACCCAAATCGGAGAAATGTGTCTTCATAGGCTACCCAAAGGAGACTGTTGGGTACACCTTCTATCATAGATCCGAAGGAAAGTTGCTTAGAATGGATCCTTTCTAGAGAAGGAGTTTCTCTCGAAAGAAGTGAGTGGGAGGAATGTAGAACTTGGTAAGGTAATTGTACCTTCTCCCAAATTGGAAAGTAGTTCATCACAGAAACAGTTCCAGTGATTCTACACCAATTAGTGAGGAAGCTAATGATGATGATCATGAAGCTTCAGATCAAGTTACTACCGAACCTCATAGGTCAACCAGAGTATGGTCCGCACCAGAGTGGTTTGGTAATCCTTTCTGGAAGTCATGTTACTAGACCATGACGAACCTACGAACTATGAGGAAGCGATGATGAGCCCAGATTCCGCGAAATGGCTTGAGGCCATGAAATCTGAGATGGGATCCATGTATGAGAACAAAGTATAGACTCTGATTGACTTGCCTGATGATCGATGAGCCATTAAGAGTAAATGGATCTTTAAGAGGAAGACAGACGCTGATAGTAGTGTTACTATCTACAAATCTCGAATTGTCGCAAAAAGGTTTTCGACAAGTTCAAAGTGTTGACTACGATGCTTCACTATTGCAGGAGACTGCTAACGCGACACTACGATTAGAGACCGTTTGCCGAAACTGTGTGCGATGCAATAATCGCAAACGGTGGTGTAAAAAAACCATAAAAAAGGTGCAAAACATTTGCGATGATGGCTGCATCAAACACAGTTAAGATTTTAGTTGCGTGTGCGATGCAGGGCATATGGTTAATCCATTCAAACTGTCTGTGATGAGGCAGAACAACAGAAACTGGCAGCCATAACAATGTGTGTGCGATGCAGGACACACGGTTAATTCATTCGAACTGTTTGCGATGAGGTAGAACAACAGAAACAGGCAGCCATATCAATGTGTGTGCGATATACGGCATATGGTTAACTCGGACGAACTATTTTTGATTAGGGAACACAACAGAAACGGTTCAACTTAACAAGATGTGTGTGATATGCAGCGTACAGTTCACATGGATGAACTGTTTGCGATGAGCCAAAAGAACACAAACGAGTCATGTAAACAAGATGTGTGTGATACGTGGCAAACAGCCGACTCGGATGAACTGTTTGCGATGAGAAATTACAACACAGACGGTCAATGCAGTTACTTCGTGTGTGATTCTGTGTGTAAAAAAACTTTGAAAAATGCAAACTAGTTGCTTGCGGTGGCTAGGAGTATCGCACACGATGCGTCTGCGAGTACTCGTGTGCGATGATTAGTATGTTACACATATGTTTCCTTATGTGAACATGTGTGTGAATTTGCAATATGGACAGTTAATATGCAAATGCCTTCTGGACATCGGGAACACGCTCAAACTCAATGAACTGTGTACAATACTAATACTTTCCATGAAAATTTATGAACTTGGGTAACAACATTTGAGTAACATATATATAGTGGTTACACTATTCGACAAAAGGAGGATCTTCGTAACACGGTTTTGACAACCATATGGTCCATATCTACACACTTAACATAGTAACAACTATCACATTTAAAGAGGCTAAGGGCCAACAACCATATGGTCCATATCTACATACTTAACATATATAGTAACAGCTAGCACATTTTAAGAGGTTGAGGGCCAACAACCACAACTATCCACTGGAAGAAGCTTGATCACGGCGACTCGGCATCTCGTCAATGAAAAGGAAGAGCCCTCCTGTGCCTTGGTAGAGCAGGAGTAGAACAGTGTCTCCAATTTTCCAATATGGATGCATTGCCATGAGAAGAGAGAACTTGTTAATTTGAATGGTTCCATTTTTGCGGGAAATGCAGTACCTTGCAATCACTTTGGCGTTATTAGCAGGCACAAGTGTAATTCGACCACGCCGGGAAATCGATCCAGGAACGGCTATAGGGGGCAATTTCTGTTGACATGTAGAATAAAAAATAATTGTAACATATCGTTGAAGATATATATAGTTTATGAGCATCAACATTAAATAAGACACTTTACCAGCGCTTTGTGCACACAATTGGTCTTGTTCAGTGTGTGCACCATAGGTCTAATTAATCCCATCCAAAATCCAGCGTTCATACACTGTGCTATCTCTGTCAGATTATCAACAAAGTTTATGACATGCTTCAAGTCCTTCCAGTGAAATTTGGTACGCTTAGTAACATACAGATCATTCACTATGCATCCAACATATCCTGCTTAAAAGGTGGAAAGGCATTATTTATTCAGAACATGGCAGAAGAATATATAGTGCGCATAAATTGGTAAACAGAATTTGTTACTGCCTAGGAACAGAGTCAGAATATGATATCACAATTGGTTGCTTAAATAGTGATCAATTAGTTGCTTAATAGTAATATGACAGCATGAAGAAAGTTGAAAGGACACTAACCTCGATCAGACTTTGATCGGCTGATGATGTTGGGGAAGTAAAGATCCATGTTAATTAGACCAGGTTGTGGTGCACGCACTAGAATTTTATTGCCAGCTTTCAGTTCATAACACTTAGACATTTTTCTTCAAAGGTCCGCATTAAAATAGGGGTGACCATCTTTATCAACTTTTACGCTAACCGTCATTGTAAATCCATGTTGCGTTGTCAATATGACATCCTGGGAGTCATTAGCAAAGTAAAGCCCAAGATTTCCTTCTACTCGTGTTCTTGCAAAGCAAGGGTTGTACTGCTTGAAATGAAAATTAAGATCGTAAATTAGATATATTGAAATAACCGAGCAAGATGCAAATATGGGAGTAACTGATAGAACATATCCATATATAGATGCAAGCAAAGTACAAAAATATAGAATAAAAAATAGATAATGTAACAAAGATTTGATGCAAATATATAGATAATGTAGCAACAGACGGTATATGTTCACAAATTTAGGCCATGCTGACCGTGGTAGGTTGAGATTGAACATACCGAGCGCTCCCTGAAGTCATCCCGAATGGTGAGATATAACTTCGTTTCTGACTGGCCACGACCACAATTGCCCGATTTGTGCTCGCACTGTGCACACATGAATGAACACCCACGAATCAGCTAGAACAAAAATGATTCCACGACGATTTCCGCCGGTTGATTAACAGCGATGGACGGGCTGCGATAAGAGATGAGTGAATATTTCGCTAACTAAGTTGATTACCTTCTCCATGAGAAAAATCCCTGGCCCAATCCCGCAGAAAACCCCAGTCGACCAGAGTCTAGAATGTCGGTGCAGATAGGCGGCGGAAAGCGATGGAGGCGAAATCCAGTGCCGTTTGGAGCGCGACCTACGCCCGCCGTCAACAGCCGTCGAGCTTAGGGTGCAGAGTTGTGGAGGAGTCCGCGGTGAGTGAGTGGGGACGAAGTGGGCGAGGGTTTTCTTTTCCTTTTGCATGTGTGAGTGAACACACACGGTTCGCAGAGGCAACGGAGATGAATCGTGTGCGATAGTAAATCACCGAGATTGAATGGGAATCCAAATTTCCTTTGTCCTTCATCCATGAGTTTTTTTTCTATGATGAACATAAACCCTGCTAATCACCGTGTTCAAATTTGACACTTTTCCGGGTTCATTTACAATATTTAGGGGATTATGTGCATTTTGTAGGCATTAATGCATGTAATTCAAATTCAAACAATTGGTGCATGAAAGGGTGCACAAGAACGGTCTGGAAAAACCATACTCGTGGTATTTAGTAATTTCACAAGCCTTTTACAAGGAATGGGCAGAGATTTCAATGGAATGCGTGGCAATAGTCAACCACAAACGCGTCATTTACTGGGTTATCAACTATAGAACAATGAAATATGTGCTTGAAAAACATGACGGCTGGCATGGTGCCATGGTATGGCCTCACCGTGCCCTGGTTAAAAGCAGAGAAGGTTTGATTTATGTTGTCATGCACGCCCTTCATAAATTGAACCATCACCGAGGAAGTTCGATGCTTTCGAGAGGGAAATCACCAAGATTGAAGGGGAGTCCAAATTTCCGTCCTAGTTTGTAATTCACTTTTTTCCAACGATCAACATACCGCCTCAAATGAAACGTGTTCAAATTTGACATTTTTCCAAACTCATTTACCATATTTAGGGGATTGTGTGCATTTTCTAGGCATTAATTATGCACATAATTCAAATTCGAACAATCGGTGCATGAAAAGGTGCACAAGAACGGTCTAGAAAACCATGCTCATGCTATACAAAAAATGAAACATATGGTTGGAAAACATGACGCCTTGTGTGGTGCCATGGTATGGCCTCACCATGCCCTGGTAAAAATTGGAGAATGTTTTCCTTATGTCGTGATGCGCGCCTTTCATAAAATGAACCATCATTCGAGGAAGTTTCATGATTTCGAGGGGGAAATCACCAAGATTGAAGGGGATCCAAATTTCCTTTGTCCTTTGTCCACGCATTTTTTTCTATGATGAGCATACAACCTGCAAATCACCGTGTTCAAATTTGGCACTTTTCCGGGTTCATTTGCCATGTTTAGGGGATTATGTGCATTTCCTAGGCATTAATGTGCATAATTCAAGTTCAAACAATCGATGCATGGAAGGGTCCACAAGAACGGCCTAGAAAACCATGCTCGTGCCATTTAGTAAATTCTCATGCCTTTTACAAGGAATGGGCAGATATTTTGATGAAATGTGTGGCAATAGTCTACCACAAATGTCTGTTTGTTGGGTTTTCAACTATAGAAAAAATGAAATAAATGCTTAAAAAATATGATGCTTGGCATGGTGCCATGGTATGACCTCACCATGCCCTGCTAAAAATTTGAGAAGGTTTGGCTTATGTCGTCATGCATGCCCTTCATAAATCGAACAATCACCGAGGAAGTTCCATGCTTTCGAGAGGGAAAATCCCCAAGATTGAAGGGGAATCCTAATTTCCATCCTAGTTTGTCATCCAGTTTTTTTCCAACGATCAACATACCGCCTCAAATGCAACGTGTTCAAATTTCACATTTTCCCGGGCTCATTTACCATATTTAGGGGATTATGTGCATTTTCTAGGCATTAATGGACATAATTCAAATTCGAACAATCGGTGCATGAAAAGGTGCACAAGAACGGTACTGGAAAACCATGCTCGTGTTATTTAGCACATTCTCATGCCTTTTACAAGGAATGGGCAGATATTTCAAGGAAATGTGTGGCAATAGTCAACCATAAACGGATCGTTTACTCGATTAGCAACTATACAAAAAATGAAACACATGGTTGGAAAACATGACACTTGGCGTGGTGCCATCGTATGGCCTCACCATGCCCTGGTAAAAATTGGAGAATGGTTTCCTTATATCGTGATGAGCGCCTTTCACAAATCGAACCATCACCGAGGAAGTTTCATGGTTTCGAGGGGGAAATCACCAAGATTGAAGGGGGATCCAAATTTCCTTTGTCCTTTGTCCACGAGTTTTTTCTATGATGAGCATACAACCTGCAAATCACCGTGTTCAAATTTGGCACTTTTCCGGGTTCATTTGCCATATTTAGGGGATTATGTGCATTTCCTAGGCATTAATGCGCATAATTCAAGTTCAAACAATCGATGCATGAAAGGGTCCACAAGAACGGCCTAGAAAACCATGCTCGTGCCATTTAATAAATTCGCATGCCTTTTACTAGGAATGGACAGATATTACGATGAAATGTGTGGCAATAGTCAACCACAAATGTCTGTTTGTTGGGTTTTCAACTATAGAAAAATGAAATAAATGCTTAAAAAACATGACGCCTGGCATGGTGCCATGGTATGACCTCACCATGCCTTGGTAAAAATTTGAGAAGGTTTGGCTTATGTTGTCATGCACGCCCTTCATAAATCGAACCATCACCGAGGAAGTTCCATGCTTTCGAAAGGGAAATCCTCAAGATTGAAGGGGAATCCAAATTTTCTTCGTTCTTTGCCCTGGAGTTTTTTTCTACGACGAACATACAGCCTGCAAATCACTGTGTTCAAATTTGGCATTTCCGGGCACATTTACCATATTTAGGGGATTATGTGCATTTTCTAGGCATTTAGCACATATAAATCCAATCCAGCTACACGTGCACGGGTGTGATGTGAGGGACGTGGATTGCCGTTCGATCGCGGCGCATCCAACGGTGCACACGCGCGATCCGTGTGGCTGGGGTTCCGGCCAGTCAGAACGCAACACACAATAGGCTCAGCGCACACTGTTTCCGGAAGCGACGGAGATGAACCGTGTGCGATAATGAACGAGCAAAATTGTAAGGGAAGCCAAATTTCTGTTGTCGTTTGTGGTTGAGCTCTTGAATACCACCGCACTGTACGGCTGCCCGGCCCCTCCGTCCCAGAGCTCTCTCGAGGCATCGTCCATGGCACCGCGGCGCACAGTAACTGGTAAGGAAGCGATGGCATCCCGCCGCGCCGCGTTGCTCGCCGCCGGCGACTGCACACATGGTAAGGAAGCAATGGCATCTCGCCGCGTCGAGTTCATCGCCGGCGGCGGCTAGATAGTTACATGGGCGGACTTTGAGGCTGCCATGGCCGAATGAGTGGTGGATCTAGAGGCGGCCAAAGCCGCACAGAAGGAGCGGAAAAGGCAGAAAGCAATCAAGAAAAGAGAGTCCCGCCGCCGCAAGAAAAAAGAGGCCGCACGCCATGGTGAGGAGAGCTTGGTGGAGATCGAAGCAAGGTGGGCTGAGGGAGTCCTGGATTAAGGGGTCCTCGAGCGTCCGACCTGTGTGACATTGGCCGGACTAATGGGCCATGAAGATACGAGACAGAAGACTTCCCCCCGTATCCGGATGGGGCTCTCCTTTGCGTGGAAGGCAAGCTTGGTGTTCGGATATGAAGATTCCTTCCTCTGTAAACCGACTCTGTACAACCCTAGGCCCCTCCGGTGTCTATATAAACCGGAGGGTTTAGTCCGTAGAGGCAATCACAATCATACAGGCTAGACATCTAGGGTTTAGCCATTACGATCTCGTGGTAGATCATCTCTTGTAATCCTCATATTCATCAAGATCAATCAAGCAGGATGTCGGGTATTACCTCCATCAAAAGGGCCCAAACCTGGGTAAATATCGTGTCCCCTGTCTCCTATTACCATCGACCTTAGACGCACAGTTCGGGACCCCCTACCCGAGATCCACCGGTTTTGACACCGACATTGGTGCTTTCATTGAGAGTTCCGCTGTGACGTCAAAGACAGGATTGATGGCTCGCCTTGTTATCAAGGACAGTATCACCTCCGGAGGAGCCCTGGCCTCAAGCCAAACCCTCCGGCTGGGCGACTTTACCATGATCGCCCATTCCACTGTTAAGCCGACGATGACTTCTTAGGTCATCGAAAATCGCCTCCGTGTTGACTCTGAATACTCCAAACGGATGGATCCGGCGGAGTTGTCGTCTTTAAATGAACTCCTGGATCGCATTGCCGCCATGGGGGTCGCTACAGACTATGATCAGATTGGGCTTAAACCCGATCAGAGAGAAACCAAATCTCCGTCGATCACCCATCAGATAGCGGTCATAGAGGAGCAAAACAACAACTCTTCCCCTACGTTGATGACGAGTTGCGTTCGGATTTCCAAGCTCGAAGAGCCGGATACCTGCCTACGGGACGACATTCCCGGTCCCCCGAAACTAGAATCGGGCGTCGAGCCTAGAAAATAATTCAACATCCCGGAGCCTGAACTATTAAGGTCGGAAGTTCTCAAAACTCCGGCCTCCAAATTGGGTTAGGGATCGGATTTAAAGCCACCCGCCCACCACAAGCAATATTCACCAAGCAATTCCGGCCCTCCAGATATATGCAACCTTATGTACGTACGACAGCAGTCTCAGGAAAGAGTCCATCACTTTTGGGCTAGATTCCTCCTTGTCAAAGACAAGATTGAAGATTGCCGCGACGAGGACGCGATTTTGGTATTATGCAATAATTGCACGGACGAAGGAATCCTCAACGACATCAACCGCCGTCGCGTATTACACTTCGCTGACTTGGCAACCATAGTACAGAAGTACTGCGCAATGGAAAGCGCATGGAAAACTCAGACAACTCGTTGCGAACCATCGGTCTCCACTCAACCCCCCTGGCGAGCAAAAAGGATGCACCCTCGCGGGGCACCCGACCACATAGTGAAGAAAACTAAGCCCACTACGGGACACGGAACCGTTCTGGAGGAATGGCTCGATAGGCCATGCAAAATACACACGACACTGGATACCGTACCAACCCACAGCCTTAGAGCATGTTGGATACTCCGGCAAGTGGCCAAGAGCAGCGAGGATATCCTCACCAAAGACACCTCAGAGCAACACCCCCCGGAGGACGACGACCTCAGAGTATTGACGGTCTTCTAGACTTTCGCTTCAAACAATCGGCGCAAGAGGGCACTCCACGACCTCGCCGAAGTCTGCCAAGTAGCAGCAATAAACCCTTGGAACGACACGGCCATAACTTTCAATGCCAGTGACGAACCAAGACTCCGGTCAGTCCGGGCACCAGCCGCCTTGGTCCTCAATCCAATTGTGTATTGCTTTCGGCTCACTAAAGTGCTCATGGATGGTGGCAGCGGGCTAAACCTCATTTACGAGGACACACTCAATAAAATGGAAATAGACAGGAGCCGCATCGAGCAAAGTAATACGACTTTCCGAGGAATTATTCCCAGCTGGGAGGCGCGATGTGTGGGGAAAATTACACTTGACGTGGTATTCGGCACGCCGGAGAACTATCGGTCCGAAGAGATAACCTTCCAAGTGGCCCCTTTCAACAGTGGATATCACGCCCTATTGGGGCGAGATGCATTCACACGCTTTCAAGCTATACCCCATTATGGGTATATGAAGCTCAAGATGCCCGGGCCCAATGGTATTATCACTCTCGCCAGTGATCCGGACATAGCCCTCCGGATCGAAAACAAAACCGCATCCCTGGCCCTCGAGGCACTGTCCAAGGCCCTCGCGGCCGAAGAGTTAACTGCACTACGCTCCACGGTGGATAGGGACGATGTAATCCTTGACAAGCAGCCCAAATCCACCTCTTTCAAACCAGCAGACGAAATAGTCAAATTTCAAGTCCACCCGACGGACCCCAAGAAGACAGCTTCCATCGGGGCACAGCTGGACCCAACGGTCGACGCCGCACTACGAGCGTTCCTGCGCGAGAACTGGGACATATTCGCCTGGCACCCTTCTGATATGCCAGGAATCCCATGCAGGTTGGCCGAACACAGCGTCAATATATATTGAAAGGATACAAGGTGGTCAAGCAAACACTGCGTCGCTTTTCCGAACCAAACGACAAGCTATGGGGGAGGAGCTGGCCAAGTTAATCAAGGCAGGATTCATTAGAGAAATAAAACACCCGGACTGGCTAGCAAACCTGGTGATGGTGCCAAAGAAGGACAAATACTAGCGCATGTGCGTTGATTTCAAAGACCTTAACAAGGCCTGCCCTAAGGATCCCTTCCCCCTCCCCCGCATCGATCAGATTATTGATGCTACTGCAGGACACAACTCGCTGTGTTTCCTCGACGCATACTCTGGATACCATCAAATCAAAATGAAGGAGTCCGATCAAGCCGCAACGGCATTCATTACCCCATACGGGCCTTTCTGCTTCAACACTATGCCCTTCGGGCTTAAAAACGCCAGCGCCACCTATCAACGCATGATTCAAACATGCCTGGAGAAACAAATCAGCAAGACAGTTGAAGCATATGTGAATGACGTCGTCATCAAGACTAGGCACGTTGAGTCATTAATAGACGACCTGCTTCTCACATTCGACAACCTCCGTACATATGACATCAAGCTCAATCCAGAAAAATGTGTTTTCGGTGTTCCCGCTAGAAAACTGCTGGGCTTCATCGTTTCCAATAGAGGAATTGAGGCAAATACAGCCAAAATCCGAGCTTTATCACAATTGGCTACACCAACAGACCTTAAATAGGTCCAAAAACTAGTCGGATGCGTGGCTGCTTTAAGCCGCTTTATCTCCAGATTAGGAGAAAAAGCATTGCCACTTTATCGCCTTCTCCGACGAACCGACCACTTCGAGTGGACGGATGCGACAACGGCTGGACTGGAAGAAATAAAGGCTCTTTTAGCGAGCAACCCAATCCTGGCCACGCCGAACGTCGGCGAACCGATGTTATTATACATCTCTGCAACACACCAAGTGGTGAGCGCGGTGCTCGTCGTTGGCCGAGAGGAGGACGGACACAAATTCCAACTTCAGAAACCGGTATACTACGTGTCCACTGTCCTCACACCATGCAAATCCCGGTACCCTAATTACCAAAAGATAGCATATGCGGTCTTCATGGCATCCCAGAAGCTACGACACTACTTACAAGAGTGCTCCATCACAGTGGCTTCCGAAGTACCACTCAATGACATAATAAACAACCGCGACGCTACGGGTCGGATTGCCAAGTGGGCCATTGAGCTCCTGCCATTCGACATAACATACAAACCACGCCGAGCCATTGAATCCCAAGTATTGGCCGACTTCATCACCGAATGGATAGAGGCCGAACTCCCTAAAGAGTACGGCACATATTCCAACTGGGTCATGCACTTCGATGGCTCTAAAATGCTGGCCGGCTTAGGAGCGGGCGTCGTCTTAACGTCCCCCACTGGAGACACAGTCTAGTACGTACTCCAAATATTATACACAAACTCCAACAATGCAGCTGAATACGAGGCCTTATTGCACGGTCTTCGGATGGCTGCCTCCATGGGCATACAACGCCTGGAGGTGCGCGGGGATTCAAATCTCGCAATATCCCAAATAAATGGAGACTTCGACGCCAAAGATCCGAAGATGGCGGCCTATCGTAACGCCATAATCAAAATATCAGCTAAGTTCAAGGGACTCGAGTTTCATCATGTGGCTCGAGAAAGTAATCAACACTACAAAAAAAGACGCATCCGTTACATTTTGGGCCGAACGAAAATCTTTTCTGTCATACTTATAACACATCTATGACGATAATTGTGACAAAACACGGTATCATCATAGATGTGGTGGGGTCCTACTTCTATGACAAAAAATCATGACAGAAAATGGGCTTTTCATCCTGGGTGGGCCGGAGATGCAGCTGCATGACATTCTTTGGGCCGTCCATGACGGAAAAAACCATGGTAGAAGCGAGGGCGCGGAAAATATCGGGGAGTCCACGGTTACGGTGGGTGGTCGGGGCCGAGCGATGCGCGTTTCTCTCGTACGTACGCGCGTGTGTGCGAGGCGTTGGGCTCTAACTGAACCCGAGCGAGGCGTTGGGATCTAACTGAACCCGAGCGATTGCACTGCAGGCTACGCGTTAATGAACCCGAGCGATCGATCGATGGCTGTTAACTGAACCCGATCGAGCGATTCCTTCGCTACTGCTGCTAACTAAAGCCGATCGATGCCGCCTCTGGATGAACAGTGAGCGTTGCTGGGCGGTTTGGATGAACAGTTCCCGATGGGGGTGGATGAACAGGACCCCGATCGTTCGAGCTGGTTGGGGCTGGATGAACAGGACCCCGTGGAGGGCAGGATGAACAGGACCACCCCGTGGAGGGCAGGATGAACAGTAGACGGTGGAGGGCAGGATGAACAGTAGCCCGTGGAGGGGTGGTTGAACAGGAGCCCGTGGAGAGGGGTGGTTGAACAGTAGCCGGTGGAGTAGCACGCGGTGGAGGCTAGATGAACAGGAGCCCGTGGATGAACAGTCGCAGGTGGAGGCTGGAGGAGGTCGACGGTGGATGAACAGTAGCCTGTGGAGGCTGGAGGGGGTCGACGGTGGAGATGAACAGTATCCCGTGGAGTCCCGTTTTGCGGTACGCCACACCCCTCCCAATAAACAGGACCCCCGTTTCGACCGTAGCGCTCCAACACAAGTCCGTTTCCTCCGTTTTGCGGTACGCCACACCCCTCCCGATCAACAGGACCCCCGTTTCGACCGTAGGAGGTCCGTTTCCTCCGTTTTGCGGTACGCCAGACCCCTCCCGATGAACAGGATCCCGTTTCGAACGTGGCCGGTCGAACACAAGGCCGTTTCCTCCATTCTGCGGTACGCCAGGCCTCGTTTCCATCGGCTGTTCCGTCCAAGCCGGTTGGCTCCCACGCGTTCCGTTTCCTCCCGATGAACACGACGCATTCCGTTGCCTCCCCATGAACACGACGACGACGCTGTTTCTCTGTTCCGACCCAGCCATGTACACGAGCCCTGGCCGTACATATGCGCGAGTAGGCGTTCGAGACCCTGCCCATATGTACGTACGTGGCCGTATTTTCTTTCTTGCACACTGGCCGCTGTACGTACGTGTACATGCTACGTGCGCGCCTCTACTACGACACGGGCGCGCCTCTACATCGACCAGTATGTACGTACACGTTCGCGACCAGAATGACAACGCTACGTACGCTTCGACCAGGTCTCGACTGTCAGGCACTTCCTTGCGTGCGAAGATGTAGCTGGTGGGTCCCAGCAGTCAGGGGGGCGAATCATTTTTTTTGCCCGGACGCACTTCCTTGCGTGCGAAGATGTAGCTGGTGGGTCCCAGCAGTTAGGGGGAAACGTTTTTTTGCGAAATACGGTGGCCCGTCCGGTGGGTCCCCGCTGTCAGGTGGAGGAATAATTATTTTGCGCGTAATAAGGAGGCACTTCCTTGCTGCGGCCGTGGACCCAGCTGTCAGCCTCTCTACGTACAGTCCACGTCCGATGGAAGCCATTCCTTGACCACGTTGACAACGCCGCGCCAAGAGCACCAGGGCGGTAGACGACAGCGAGGCCTAGGAAGGGGACGACGCGGAGCCGGGGAAGACGCGGCAGTGGATGCCCACGCGTAGAGGAGTACGAGGGTTCACTGGTTCACTGCGGTGTGAGGCTGCCGTCGCCGCAGAATAACAGGGGGTGTGGGTGAGTAGAGGGATGGCCTGGCCAGCGGTGGGAGTAGTAGGGGGCGGTGAGGCCTCCGCCGCATCGCAGCCGGCCACGGGAGGCAGGAGCATGAGGCACGACCGGCGCTGGTTTGGGCGGTTGGAGCAAGAAGACCAGAGGTTGAAGATGCACTACGGCCGTTGGATGGACATCGTACGGTCACTGGAGCTAGAATCGTGCATATTGACTAAGTTGACAAAGCCCTCCGTCCCCGTCAACTTAGTAGGCCCACAAGACAGCCTGCCACTATACCGGGTCCCAGCTAACAGGGGGAGTATTCATTTTTTGTGCGTAATAAGGAGGCACTTCCTTGCGTGCGAAGATATAGCTGGTGGGTCCGAGGTGTCAGCGGCGGTAACATTTTTTTCGCGAAATACAGAGGCCCTTTCGATGGGTCCCTGTTGTCAGGTGGAGGAATCATTATTTTGCGCGTAATAAGGAGGCATTTCCTTACGTGCGGCCGTGGACCCAGATGTCGGCCTCTCGATGTACAGTCCACTTCAGATGCATGTCGGTCGTTGACCACGTTGACTAGGCCGCGCCGAGAGCACCAGGGTGGTGGACGATGGCGACGCCTAGGAAGGGAACGACACGAAGGCAGGGAAGACTAGGCAGTTGTTTCCTACACGGAGGGGAGTACGACTGTACGAGGGTTTACTGGTTCGTCTGCCGTCGCCGGAGAATAACAGCAGGTGTGGGTGAGTAGAGGGATGGCTAGGCCAGCGATGGGAGTACGGTGGGGCAGTGAGGCCAGCGCGGCAGCACAGCCGGCCGCGGGGAGGAGGGAGCAGGTAGTCCCGCCGGCGCTTGTTTGAGCGGCTGGAGCAGGAAGAACAGAGATTGAAGAAGCACGACGGCCATTGGATGGACATCCAACAGTCACTGCTTGTGCGTCAACCTTTTTTTTAGGAAAGCCTCAAATCTGTGGAAAACAGCATACAGCCCATCTGCCATTATTTCTAATAATTTAGAGCCCATTTGCTAATTCTTAAGGTTTTCTTTGGAGCCCATATTCTTTTTGTTAGCATTACAACCCATATTGTGGCCATGGTTAAAAAATTATACGAAATTTTGCATATTTCGGTGCGGTCCGAACTGTTTTTAATCCCAAAATTTCGAGTCACATTCAAACTAATTTTAAAAATAAATGTATATCAATATAAAATCCAACAAATTGTCCACGCATAAAAATTAATGTAATTTAAAATCTCGAAATGAAAAAAAGAAATTTGAAACTAATTGCCGGTTTGATGTGTTTTAAAAATGTACAACCCATTTCTCATTACTGATAGGCCATTTTCTCAGCCAGCCGAATGAAAGCTCTCCTCATCTTGAAAGATTTGCAGCCCAAGAGGCCTGACAAAGCGACTTACTTGGCAAATCACAAAAAAACTGGGTTGTGGCCGTGGACCCAGCTGTCAGCCTCTCCACGTACAGTACTCTTCCGATGGAAGTCGGTCATTGACCACATTGACCACGCCGCACCGACAGCACCAAGGCGGTGGACGACGACGAGGCCTAGGAAGGGGACGACGCGGAGTCGGGGAAGACGCGGCAGTGGATGCCCACGCGGAGAGGAGTACGAGGGTTCACTGGTTCGGCTGCGGTGTGAGGCTGCCGTCGCCGCAGGGCCTGGCTAGCGGTGGGAGTAGTAGGGGCGATGAGGCCTCAATGGCAGCACAGCCGGCCACTGGAGGCAGGAGCAGGCGGTCTCGCCGGCTGGTGCAAGAAGAGCAGCGATTGAAGAAGTAGCAGGACCGTTCGATTCAAATCCAACGGTTACTGCTGCTAGAATCGTTTGTTGACTAAGTTGACAAGCCCTGCGTACGCGTGAACTTAGTAGGCCCACAGGTCAGCCTCCCAACCGTTGCACCCCAGATGTCAGTGGGAGGAATCACTTTTTTCGCGTAATAAGGAGGCAGTTGATTGCGTGCGGCCAGGCCAGCGGAGGGAGTAGGGTGGGCCGGGGAAGCCTGCGCGGCATCACAGCGGGCCACAATAGGAGGGAGCAGGCAGTCCCGCCGGCGCTAGTTTAGGCGGCTAGAGCAGGAAGATCGGAGATTGAAGAAGCACGTCGGCCGTTGGATGGACATCCAACAGTCACTGCTGCTAGAATCGTGTGTTGACTGACAAAGCCTTGCGTAAACAAGTCAACCTCGAAATATGTGGCGTGTACAGCCGATTTGCTATTATTTTTATAATTTTTACTCATTTTCTAATTCATATGGAATTTATTGCGGCCCGTTTTCCATTTTTAGAATTGCTGCCCATTTTCTGGCCACTACCAGGGTCAAAAAAATTAACTAAATATGTGGGAAATTTTGAAAATTCGCAAATTTTTGCTGGGGAACAAAATATTCTTAATCCAAAAATTAGTAGCCATACTAAAACAAATTTAAAAATAAATTAGTACTATGTCATGTTAAATCCAATGAATACGTATAAGATATCAGTGAAGAACAAAAACAAAAAAAGAAACTAATATCCCATTTGCTATTTTTTTTGGAATTTTCAACCCCTTTTGATATTACTTTTAATAGACACTGACCATACTCTTTGGCCAGGCCGGAATGCATCCCTCCTCGCCTTGAAAGATTTACAGCCTAGTAAGTCGGAGAAAACAAATAGGCCTAGCTTTTGTATTCTTCAAAAAGAAATACTGGGCTACCTATTTTCCCAAAGAAAAAACTGCTGGGCTGGTCATGTTGTTAGACGGGCCACAGAGACCGCACAACCCAGTTTATAGCCTGCTCCTCCGAATTACTACTAAAAAAAGTTGTGCAATTCTGTCGTTAATTAACTATACGTTGAAAATGATGTGGGTCCCAGATATCAGCAGGGTGGATTAGACTAAAAAAATGAGGGGTTCATCTGAGTAGTAAAAGAGGCGCTTGCTTCTGTTCAGGAGTGGACCTGGTGGGTCCGTACTATCATACTCACAACTACAGTCCTCTCCCAATTCACTATGTTGACAGGGACCGTTTCGAAAAAAACTATGTTGACAGGGCCGGACGGCGGCGCCGCGGCGAGCGCACCAAGGCGGAGGATAAAGTGCTGTCGCCAATGTGCTGGGCTGGGTTGGACATTCTTATTGAAAAATAAAAATGGACCGGATCTATTTACGACATTGACTACGATTTGCATGGGTCCGCTGGTTGCAGGAAGAAAATGCTGGGAGAAAGAAGACTGGTCGCTATCTTTGCCAAAGAATAACATCGACTGAATGTAACGACATTGTCATAGGAAATAATATCCTCCTATTAAATCGTGAATTTAAAGAACTGGTGCATGAGCATTTAGCTTTATTTATTTATTTACTTATTTATGTTTAGGGGACCATGAGCATGTACCTGGGCCGGATTCATGTGAGAGCCTCCCTTCTAGTTAATTATGGTCTTCTCTATTGGGCCTTCGTCAGTGGGCTGCATGTTATCAACAAGTGGAAAATGTGTTCCGTACAAAAAATAGTATGCGCTACGTACGATACGGGGCACTAAAGGATCGAACCGTGCAACGACTTCCAAAACATTGTGTTTGTCGTTCTAACAACACATTTATTCAACCAACAGACGAAATATACTACTGATTGTACATTGAAAACAGCAGCAGCAGCAACCAGGGCTGGGGGTGCAACAGAAGCAGTAAGCAGGCCAGAAGAGTGAAGACGCAGCTCTCTCTTCCAAACCAAACATCAGCCATCATTACAAAAGGGCTACCAAAGAAGAACAAGTGTATGCATCAAACTAAATAAAGATCCTACTACACCAAGTGTACGCATCTAACTAACTGGCTCAGTTAGACGTTACTATTTATTAAGCTGTGGAGATTGCCTGACGGCTTGAACCAGATGGGTGCCTGACGGGGGAAACTCCAGCCAGCAGGTCGAAGTCTGATACTTGCGACCCTCTCTCCTACTTTGGGCTGCAGAGCGTGGCGGCACATATCAGGGTATGGTGCATGCAGAGACGCATGGTACGCTGTGTACACACAGTTTTGCCTCATGAACGAAACCGCGCTACCATCATGATCCTTGCCGTTGGTTATCTCCTGGTTAATCGGATAATTCAGTCCGAAAAACAGAGAGCGTGTACCAAGGCTACTTACCAACCTCCAGTCAAAAATTCCTGAAGGCCCAGAGAAGCTGGGATCCTGCTCAAAGACCTTGCAGTAACTGTGATTGTATTCCGCGAAACAACACGTCCAGTACGTGTGAACGATCATCAATCGTTTGCCGCCGTCTGATCGAGCCAGGAACCATCTGCAACTGCCATGCCGCTTTTCTTTGAAAGGTTCTGGGATTAGGAAGGGTAGGGACACCAGGCGGCCTACAACATCATATCAAGTTGGAGTTAAATAACCCTCAAAAAAAGTTGGAGTCAAATAAAAAAGGGCTCTTGATGTAGTCCATCTTAAGAATAGCATGTTATGAGCATGAATATTTTTCAGTAAATGTTGACAGTAATATAAGCAAGCCATCATGATATCATAGGAAAGTAACATACTGCTGTAACAGCTGTTTGTAGCGATGACTGGAGTAGGCCAGCAATACGTCCAGCCATAGAACGAGTCGACAGCGTAAATGAAGCCCTTGTGTTCAATGGCATCAGAGAACCATGGAGGATGTATGATCCTGCGATGGACGTGTAGATTTATCCACTTACCGCAGTGACCTGTCAGATAGGCGAGACTGCGGTTGAAGAACGCAATTAGCCTGAAGTCTTTATAATCCGCAGATCTTGTGGGCACTTGGCAGATTACAACCTTGAGCAAATCAAACTTGGTATCATGTTGGCTACTGTAAGATTCCGAGTATTCTGGGCCGCGGTGCCAAAGCAGTGCAGTGTTAATCGAAGGACGGGGGATCAATCGCCGGGTGTAGACCTCCACGAGCATCCAGCTGCCGCGACCATCGACGAGCACCATCCAAGACGTGTTCATGCTGACCCAGTACATACCGTTAATGTAGTTGAGGGTGACGGGGATCGGATCGCAGTCAAGGGGGTTGATGCTCGCCTACGATCTTTATGCTGCGTGACACGCCGTTTCTGAAGATCAGGAGGCATCAGCAAGCAAGGAGCTGGCTTAAAAAGCTCTGGCCTAAGGGCTTTGAGTAAACGGTACAGCCCCGACGAGCACGCGGCGAGCGACATGGTACTGAGATTGTCCACACGCGAAACAATGAGCTTGATTACCTCTGTGGGGAGCGAATTCCAGCCACTCTTTCGGCGAACGCTACTCGGTTCTGCCATTGTTAGTGCTTGGGTTTCGGACGAGGGGGGAGGCGCCTTAGCGGGGATGGAAGAGCGGACAAAGATGGAGAAGCGAATATGTGCTGCGGGAAGTGGACAGGTGATGATGACTACAGCACGCCGCTTGACTTACGAGACACATACCAACAGCGTAGGGTCATATCGAAGTCAGACAACTTGCTTGAGTGATCACAGTACTGGTACTCCCTACAGTACCTGCTACTATGCCCTAACTTGCTTGAGTAGAGTAGTAGTGGAGTAGAACTCTGCTCTACTACTAGCACCGGAGGAGTAGTATGTTCTAATCTAAAATAGTTACAAACTTCAATGCCTGAGCGTGGAACGACTATGAACCACCATCGGTGCTAACTCCAATCCTGCAAGTCATGGATTTGTTTCTTTTTAACTTTCTGTACGAATCTGTAGCCAGCCTGCAAGTCATGTACATTGTACTGATAGTGGAACCCACAGAGTACTTAGAATGCAAGATTAAGGATGCAATTAACTTTTTATAGAGGGAGAATCATACACGCAATTAACTCAAATGGATTGGACGTGACTCTATTATTCTCCAACGGCAACCGGCAAATTTCCTCCCGCGGGCCGGAGTAGGTTTCTCGGTTTGCATGCGGGTTTAACAGAGGGGTTTGATGGAGGCGAGGAGGCGTGTTCAACCGGGCGTGCAGTGGACGGTGAAGTACTATTCGATTTGACAACTACAACTAGTATATTATAAAAAACAAAGAAGAGTAGTAGAGATAGAGATAAGAATAGAGACTAGGGAGGAGCACCATCTACTGCTTCATGGGCTACTCCTGCGCTCCATTCGGCGGCCGCAACGTCCCCTATAGCCACTCCCTCCTGCGCTCCATTCGGCGGGCGCTGTTGAAACTTGGGGAGCGCACTCTCGCAACTGCTAGCAGCGACGACTTCACCGACGACGACTTCTTCCCCGACCTCGGCAACCTCTTCCTCAACGACATGGGCGACAACCTCAATGCCAATGGTGCTGCTCCCGTTGCACCGTATGTGTTTCTGTCCTTCCTGTTCGAAATCGTGGTAGAATTCATGTTTCTAGTCTGTGTCCTAGATTCGATCTGTTCATCTACTATGCTAGTCCGCATGATTAGTTTAATCTCTGTTATAGCCGTCATGATTTATTTTGTAGTAAATCTCGTAGTAACTTGCTCATATATTCAACTGGCGGAACGTCCCCTACAGCCACTCCCGTTTCATGGACGGCCTGGTTGATGCCTCAAAGGAGCCCTTCGTCTACTGCTATGAGTGCCCGATGCTGTTTTGGGGCTCGCCGGTGGACATAGTGCATCACCTGACGCAGGCATGCGGCAATCACTACTGGCCCTTGGCGAAGAACATCAAGTACGAGACGTGCTACCCGTTCACCGTGCCGGAGACGCTGGAGGATCAGCGCCGCCTGCTAGTCTCGGAGGAGGACGACAGCGTCTTCCTCTTGATCGTGGCCACCGGTGAGGCCCGCGCAGGCCGCCGCCACATCTCTGTAGTGTGCGTCAGGGGTGACGCCGCTGACGCTGACACTGACACTGACACGAGGCCGATGTACGGGTGCGTGCTCACTATTACTACCCCTCGGAGGTCCGTGGGCGGCGACACTGGCTACGCCAAGCATACTTGGACTCTGCCGAGCTGGGACTTTCCCGCCGATGTGGACATGGAAGACGCACGGTGTTATTTGACCACCGCCAACAATGTGCACGGGGACTCCAAGGAGGTTCACCTGGACATCTGCATATTCAAGTTAAATGTTGATCATTAGTCTTCGCTCAATGTAATCCGTTGTCTAAGCATGTGGAGACTTCCATGCATGATCTTGCTCTATTGGAGTATCGCGCATGAATAAAAGTGTATCCATTTATGGTTTAGTCTAGAATCTTCCATGTATGAATTTTTACTACAGTACTAGTGAAAGACTTATGATGAACCATTTCTTACATATCCTCTGCCCCCTTCCAAGTCATCCTGATTTAATCCCTCCGTATAGGTGTATAAGGGCATGGTTAATACTTAAATAGTATAGCCAACTGTTGACTATAAGAAAGTGCCATGTCATCTGTAGCCAACCATGTATAACAATGGATACTCAAAAACTAGTTCTTGAAGATCATTTCCTGCAAAGCACAATAAGAGTTATTTCTTCACAAGTTTTGGATGCAGGTTGAACAGTTGAACGCTTTTGTTTGCAAAAGATACTTTTTTTATCTATTTCACCCGGATGTTTGTGAGCTCTAGAGATGAAATAATATCCGAACAAACCTATCGATACCCGTTACACATGACATGACCCCCACATCCTTTGTCAAAATAAACAACTCCCCGATCAATGCATTTCACTCTTCCGTGCAACGCACGGGCACCTTACTATAGATTAGTACGGCCAAAATTGAACTAAAATTATATATAGTACGATAAATGATGATGCATGTCACCTAAAATTATATCATTGAAAACTATGTTCAAATACGAATCCAACGATATTGTTTTTGTTGACATGCACTAACATTTTGTCAATTAAATCTTCAGTCAAATTCAATGGGGGATAAACCACGACCGATGTAGTAGTACTAGTGTAGAGGGCGGCGCTGCACGGGAGTCTCACCTCTCACCCCGCTCGTGGCGCGGCAGTAAAGCCGTCATATCACAAAACCCAACCACTCCCA
Source organism: Aegilops tauschii subsp. strangulata (assembly GCF_002575655.3). Taxonomy (NCBI): domain Eukaryota; kingdom Viridiplantae; phylum Streptophyta; class Magnoliopsida; order Poales; family Poaceae; genus Aegilops; species Aegilops tauschii. The sequence continues at coordinate 314,673,293 of NC_053037.3, read as the reverse complement.
GTAATAAGTGGCCTGGTAAAATAAACGGACAAGCAACCATCACATCCCTCCGTCTTTTTTGCATTTCATCTCTCTGCATTTACTTTCTCCCGTTCATCTCGCACAATCGATCCCTAGCTACTACTCCTAGTATCCCTAGCTACTACTCCTAGGGCCAGGTCTTTTGGCGGCTTCCCCGGCTTTTCCCATAAGACTAGTCACAGTGGAGAGTAACATTAAGGCGCCTCACTCATTTATTTGGGCTTCTAAACTACTACTAGTAGTACCTCCGTCCTGGTCTATTCCTCACCGTTGTAATTTGTGCTAAATTTTGACCAAAGATTTAACTAATAAAATGTAACATTTCATTAGTTAAATTTATGATCAAAATTTGACACAGATTACAATGGGGACCAATAAACCAGGACGGAGGTAGTAGTTATGGGATTACTAATCTAGAAGACTAAAAGAACTGGCCCCTGGTACTCCTACTAGTAGTAGTACTCAAGTTGGAATTCCAATTGCACGGCACAACTTGTTAGGCAAAAAATTCGATACAGGGTGTAGGAAGCGGTTTGGGAATTTGCATGCCTTTCCAACCAGTGAGATACTCCGTACAAAGTACGACAGAGAAATAACCACAGAGAAGGAAGCTAAAAGTAAACAATCAAACGAGCATTTTTGCATTTGTTTTGCATTGAATCGTTTCACAAGCTTGACTAGTGTTGTTTTTCTACTTTTACAAAAACCGCATCGTAATGTTAAAACATGCATTTGCACGTACATAAGTAATAGTAGTACTCAGTCTTCCCTCCTTCTTGGTCACGGTGCACAACCAAAGATGACTTATTGACCTGGACGGAGGGAGTAGCACAGTCTGCAAGCATATATCGAGAGAGACGTGTAGTGCGATAGTATATAGTAAAGTTTGTGCTATATGCACGTACTTGCAAAATGCGTACGAATACGCATGGTTTTCAAGCTTTCCCTTTTACATACTTAATTAAGGACGCTAAAAATTCCTGAACGTTCGGGATTTATCATTTGCGTCCCAAAACTAATGAGATCGCCTTACGAAACAAAAATTATACTCCTCCTAAAAGCCACGGCGCTCGCAGGAGCGCTTGCGGCACGCCACGAGTGCCCTGGTGCGCGGCCGTTTCCCAGCGCGCCGACACAACGCCTCTTCTTCAGCCTCGCAACTCACGAGGTGCTGATTGGCGGCTTGCCGGCGGGCGAGCGCGATCTCACCGGTGTAGTGATCCGGCGCCAACAGGTACTCCTCCTCGCTGGAAGCGTGCACCCGGTCCACGTACCGCCAAGCGTAGATGAGGCGCTTGGGCCCGACTGCACTCAGGGCATCGGCACGGGCGTCCTCCGCCACCCTCACGGCCCTCGCACGAGCCTTCTGCCAAAGAGCCAATTGCCTGACTCTCTCGGACAAGACATAGGCCTCACAGGCAGCTTGTTCCGCGGTGCGCTTCTCTTCCTCGGCCTTCTTCTCCGCCTCTATTTTGGCGCGCTCTGCTAGAGGCAAAGCCTCCCACAAGGTGACATCCATTTCTTTCCAAAGCTCCTCAAGGCTGGGGGGCTCGGCGGGCGGCGCGGCGTTCTCCTCGAAGCGGGGAGCCGACGCGTCCTCTGACGCGCGTGCTGGCGAGATTGGGAACACCGACGCATCCACCTCGACGCGTCGCGGCGAGGAGCGGAACGCCGACGCGTCCTCCTCGACTAGTGGCGGCGAGGAACGGAACGGCGACGCGTCCTCCTCGACTAGTGGCGGCGAGGAATGGAACGGCGACGCGTGACCGTCCGCGCGGTGCAGCGAGGGGCGCCTAGGAGAGTCTGGCAGGCATATTGTTTCCACACATGGAGAGGAAAAGATTTGGAGACGAACGGGCTTCCTGCAGGTATGGGGAACGGTGCATAATAAATCTCATCTTGCATGCCGGGCTAGGTATAGTCTCAAGTCATTAAAAACATAGACGCCCCACACATGTTCATATTTCATGGTGCACTAAATTATTGCATGCGATGATTAAGGCTGGCCATAATGGTGGTATCTTTGCTGGTATCATGCACATGAGAATAGCAAACATGCTGATATGGCAAAGAATTAAATAAGAGAGGGGGGTTAGAGTAACTAGTGTTCATGCATGCATTGGTAAACACATTTTTTGTGAAGAACTACAAAAACTATTCCACCGCCTCTATCTTGCTAAGAGTAGGTCAAAATTTTTAATCGAACCCTTTAAATTAGAAGGGAGGTAGTAGTACTCTAATAGCTAACCTTGGCCCTGTTTGGATCCATGTGTTAGAGTTAGTTTGGGTTAGTTTGAACTCAACTAACCCAAAAAAAATCTAACCCACCCAAGAGGTGCTTTATACTACTCATTATAATCAGTATTGTAGATATTGATATTTTTAGTATAAACGGTTGACGGAAGTAAAAAGGACCAAAGGGAGTATCATGCATGCGGAGTACGCAAAAAAATAGCTCATTTATAGCCGGTCGAAGTCTCAAAGGGCGTGACCGCGCAAGGGAGGCGAAGGTCGTGGGAGGCGCGACGGTTGACGGAATTAATTGAAGTTACACACAAGCCGGCATGGCGTGCGAACAGGCAGAAGCTATACCGTCAGGCCTACGATATGGGTCTAGTAGACATGACATCTAGTGGGTCCCGCATAGTTCTCGAGAACTCCTTAGGGGCTTGCAGCCGTTTATCCACCGGCCAAGCCAGCAACCCCATGCCGTTCGCACGCCCTACTCGTCCCCGTCTTCTACTAGTACAGTACCTTACAATAGTTCGCTCCCAGTCGTCCCGTCCTTCCACATTACGACAGTTCCACTAATCCTAACCCTCCTCCCAAATCCATGGCATCCCAAATCTCCATGATCGGCGGTGAGTACAACGTTAGAACCATCACCGGTGATGAGTTCGACGTCATCTACACCCGTTCTTCCGCAATGGTGAAAGAATGCCTTGCTCGCTTCAAACGCATGTTCGAAAACTCAAATGATGAGTAGGTCGCTGGGCTAGATGTTGAGTACATCACAGTCCTGGGAAGCGAGAAGAAACTAAAGGAGGCAGAGAAGAAGAAGCCCACCGTGATCCAGGTTTGCGTGCATGACTTATGCTTGGTCTACCACATATGCCATGCCTACGTTGAGTGCGAGGAATTTAGGAAGTTCCTCAAGGGCGGCCGAGTCAAATTCGTTACTGTAGACTTTAGGAACGACAAGGAAATCCTGGGTCGGATAGGCCTCGTTGTAGGCGACCCCTTCGACCTCCAGAAGGAATGGCTGGTGTCCTCCTCTCAGCCTTCAATGCTGACGTTGGCAGCAGCCATGATTGATCGTTCGTACGCTAAACTGAAGAAACCTCTTCACGAGTTTCATCATGCATGGGAGTCGAAGACATTAGATGAATATCGCATCCTGTACGCAGCAATGGATGCCTACCTTTGTTTAAATATCTACAAGGGTTAGATGAAGAAGCAGAGCCTAGTGTTCGGTTCAAGCAAAGAAGCGTCGACGAAGAGGAAGAGGGACGAGGACGAAGTCGAGGACGTGGACTCGGACTCCGAGTAGGTGGCAGTGCCGTCGCTCATGCTGGTTCTACTGCAGTGTCAAGCGGACTAGTTGCTTAGTTTATTTTCAAGGGTGTGTTGTGCTGAGGCCCCAGCAGAACTATGTTTATGTTCTTTCTCGTTATTTGAACTCTTTAGTACGTACAGTAGTACTAGTACTATGTCTTACTACTGTTCCTATTGCAGTTGGTACTACTGCTCGTATCTTCGTGTTCCTACTGTAGTTAATACGTTCGTACTAGTAGTATAATTTAGGTCAGTCGATTTGTGAAAGAAGTTCGACGGAGTGAAGGAAGAAGATGGCAGGGTGCCCATGATCTATCTTATGAGTGTTGGGTGTGGAATGCAGTTCGCCGGAAAAAAATGGATCATGCCCGGGGTTAAACGGATGGCGGGGGTGGGGGGAGTATGGCGGCGGCAGGCGGTTCAGGGGAGGACGCGGCGGCGGCAGGCGGTTAGGCATGTGGCGGGCTGAGAAGATGAACCGTGCATCTATTTCGGAGGTTGAAGAAGCCCTTCTAGCCATCCATGTTGCATCAAACGACTCACAAGAGTCGACTGACCCAAATTGCTCCTTCAGATTGCAGGATCCACGTGGCATTCAAGGTCTTGAAGGTAGATTCCGCGTCCGCACCCGGTTTGCGGGCTCGACGCGCGCGCGACCGGCTTCCACCGCGACAGCCACCATGCGCGCCTCCTCCGCGCGGGCGGAGACGACAATGACACGCTAGTTCCTCCTTGCCGGCGTGCTGGAGCACGCGCTCGTCCTCCTCTTCGTACGCTGCGTGCATAGACGCGGCTCCACCATCTGCTCGCGTGCTTGGCAGCGCGGCGGCATCGCGAGGAGGGACTGCAGACGACGTGAGCGGGTGAGCCTTTGGCTTGGCGGTGACACGGCGGTGATGGGCGAGAATTTGTTGGCCGGAGCAGGCGGGCACCGGCATGCGCAACGGCGGCGGCGGCATATTGATGAGTGCGCGTATGGGAGCTTAGTTTAGTTTTATATAGGGTTGGTCAAACTTAAAAGAAAACCGTACTAGTACATGTAAACATTAGACTTAGGCAGCGCTTTTATTAGTTACCACAGCCATGATACGGGATCCCGTGCAAGCGCGTGAACCACGGCCACGCGGTCAATCGAACGGTGCGTCACCGTGTCGCGCTTGAAGGACATCCACCGAACCTTTTTGTGTGTGTGAAAACAATCCCCGAATATTACTCAACTTTTTTTCCGGGAAAAGTTCTTGATGCTACAACATTTCCATATATTTAAATTTAGCTCCAGTTCGTGTTTATTTGGATTTGGACGTTTTAGGTGCGCCCTAGTTTTTTTTAATACTGATTTTGGGGCTGTTTGGTTCCCAGCCACCGTTTGCCAAGCCAAAATTTGGCAGCCATAGTTTAGTTGGCATGTGTTTGGTTTTTGCCACACTTTGTCTTGCCACACTTTATTGCCCCTATGGCCCACTTGTCATAGAGACAATGTTGCCACACTTTCCTAAGGTTAGTTCTTCAAAATAAGAGCCACAAGTTGGCAAGCCTAAGGGAATCTTGCCACACTTTTTGAGTGTATGCCATGTGGGACCCTAATGTGGCTTGTCTAAGGTGTGGCTTGAACCAAACACCCACCTAAGTTGGTCAAACTTGCCTAACCTTAGGTGTGGCAACCTTAGGCAAACTTACGGGCTGTTTGGTTTTAGGCCTAGGAATGCCACATTTTGCCACACAATTTTTGCCACATTTGCCTAAGGTTAGTTCTTTAAAATGAGGGGCTGTTTGGTTTGTGACTAACTTTGCAAAAGGTTGCCACACCTATGGTTAGGCAAGTTTGACTAACTTAGGTGAGTGTTTGGTTCAAGCCATACCTTAGGCAAGCCACACTTGAGCCCCACATGGCATACCCACAAAAAGTGTGGCAAGATTCCCTTAGGCTTGCCAACTTGTGGCTCTCATTTTAATGAACTAAGCTTAGGCAAGGTTGGAAAAAATGTGTGGCAAAGTGTGGCAATGCTAGGCCTAGAACCAAAAAGCCCCTGAGAGCCACAAGTTGGCAAGCCTAAGGGAATCTTGCCACACTTTGTGAGTGTATGTCATGCGGGGCCCTAGTGTGTCAAAAAGTATATTGCCTAAGGTAAGGCTTGAACCAAACACCCTCCTAAATTGGTCAAAGTTGCCTAACCTTAGGTGTGGCAAGATGTGGCAAACATAGTCACAAACCAAACAACCCCTTAGTCTCAAACCAAACAGCCCCTGTGTGTGTGACTGAGAGAGAACGTGTGTATGTGTCCATATGTGTGTTGTGGCGGAAGGGCAATGTGGAGACGGTGTGCGTGTGATAGAGACATAGAGAGGTGTGAATGTGCAAATGATCATGCATGAGTGAGACATAGACAGATGCCGATACGTTGTGTATACATGAGAGAACGGTCTTCTATTTTACTTGTGTGTGTGTGTGTGTGTGTGAGAGAGAGAGAGAGGAGCATCCGTAACACAACAGCCATCTCTCTCGATTCGTCCGTCCCTCGCATGATCGCATGTAACACATGCATCAACGCGCACATTTTGACACCCTCACCCGGCCCCTGCCCACACCTCAAGGCCCGCACTTTGCTCTCTATCTCGCACGCACAATCTCTTCGTGAATACCCTGTTTAGCAAGTAGATTTCCGTCACATACACACACATTTCTCTCCTTAGGTTTGTTTTCTCTCAATATCTGACACACACACACACACAGAGAGACAACACACATCACACACACACCTCCTCCCCCGAGCACACAATTCATCCCCATCCAAGGTTATATGGCGACCACTCTCGCTTGTGCTTCTTCGCACCCCAGCATGCACAACACCTCAATCTTCAAAGAGGGCATTGAGGAGATCGAAGACGGCGACCACACTGCGCTAGAGAATGCGGGGCCATTTGGAAGCAGGATGATGTGACGACGGCTGACTGACTCCTCCCCCCACCCTCTCTCTCTCTCGCACAAAATTACCAATCCCTCTCTCCCCCGCACAAATTTATCAATCCCTCAACCCACGAGATCCTTCCCCTCTCGTCCATGTTTTTCCAGCTCTCTCATCAAACCTGTTGTCTCTTCTCCTTCCACGTGTACAGAATCCGGATGCACACGCATCTCACGTATATTACATGTCTCCATCTTTTTCACAGACCTAACTTCTTCCTCTCTCTTTCTCTCTCTATCTCCCTCTTTCTGTTTCGTTAGGTTTGTCTCCTACTCTCTCATCCACATACATACCATCTTTCCCGCCCTATCTGCTCCATCTTCTCAAGCTCTCTCTGCACGTTTCATTCACACATTGGGATATGTTCAAAATGTTGCTTTTATAATGGCTGATGTAGAGTTATTGTTGGTTTTGTTGCATCCTACAAAGTAATAACTATGAAATGCATTTTGATTGTCATTTGACTGGGATTATGCGAGTTTGAGCATGTTGTGAAGTACTATAGACCTCGTATACATCTTGGAATTCGACAATGATTGTAACTATTGAATTGTATAGACCATTACATTCGAAGTCAGTAGCCTAATATATTTATTTCACAATTTCAACAAATGATTAATTCACTACATACTAAGAAAAAAAATGTGTACACCCTCCGTTTTTATTTAAGTCTACGTATTAGCATTGGTCAAAGTCAAGTTTTGTAAACTCTCAGAAAGTTTATAACAAAAAATATTAACATATACAATAACAAATAATTACCATTAGATTCACTATTGAATGTACTTTCACATCATACATATCTGTTATGGTAAATGTTTATATTTTTATATAAACTTGGTCAAACTTTAGGAAGTTTGACTTCGGTCAAACCTAATATGCAGAGTTTACTAGTACTACTCGCTAGTTGCTTAGCCGAGTCACCCAACATGCCACACAGGGAGTTCAGTGTCACAAAATTTTGAGGTCGGCGGGAAAATCTCCCGCAACCCTGATTCGAGCAGTGGGAAGTTACCATCATAGCCTTCAGAACAGGCCTACGGATGACGGTTGGTAGGGGGCTGTTTTCGTAACTTCAGGTTCACCCTACCCAGCCAACCCCACCCCGGCACCCAGAGTAGTACACCTGAATACTCCCCATTTTCTATCCCCACCGCAAAATAGACTTCTCGACGGCACCGCAACCTTTGTGCCCCTCCCCTTCTACATCGGCACACTCGTCCACCGCAGCGCATCTACCTCATCGACGACCTCGTATGCCGCACTAGAGCCGGTCCACCATCGTCGTCGTACACGGAGCCTCTTCCCCGGCACCGTCTTCCACGGTCTCGGATCTGCTTCCCGGAAGCCGACGCCAAGCGCAGAAGCACCACCGTCGTGGACAATGAACTGACTCCCATTGCCGACCATGACTCACAGAGGCTGCCGCGACCATCGTTCTCCTCCTCGATTGGTAATGTGTGTATTGAATCACTTAGCAGTACATGTGCAGTTCCAATTTTGTTCATACCTACCCTTCAAATTTCCTGGGTGCTATTGTTCCCGTAAAAGTAATTGGTTATAGCCTCCATTGTCCAATAGAATATCAGCTTATAATTGTGCGTCGCTCCTGTATCGCGCTGTGCTTGGGTAGGTATTTCATCTGCAACCAGTAGTGTGGCAAATGATGGATAATTTTTTAGAACTAGCAAGATGCCCATGCGTTGCACGCATCAAGATGCATTTGTATGAGTAGTTTAGCTTGTGGGAGAAAAGGATGAACGAGGGAATGCCTTATTTGCAAATGCGGAGAGGGGTGTGGGTATATTTTTGCAAAATTGCCACAGTTTCCTTCCTATCCGTCGGATATAAATCGGATGGCCTATATTGCAGGATGGCAGGAACACCATCATCACCAACTCTGTTTTTTATAAGAGTAGGGAAAAAGTAGAGAAAAAATAGAGAGTATAGAAGTAGAGATAAATATTAAATATAAAATAAATATAACAGTAGAGAAGAGAGTAGAGATAGCAGAGACGTCGGGAAAGGATTGCGCGCGCGGGGGAAAAAGCGGCCGGGCGTGCGCTAGTTTTGGCGTGCGACGTCCGGTGCGCTTTATAAAATCCAACGCCCTCCCACCACTCTGTGCCTTGCCACCGCTCACTCCCGCTCTGTGCCTCGCCACCTCTTTCTCCCCGCTCTTTCTCGCCTCGCCGCCGCCGCGTCGCCGGGAAACTTGGGGATACCGCGGTGTCCGTGCGCGCCCCTCCGGCGGCTTCTCCGCCGAGATCCAGTTCCGCGGGATGCGCCTCGGCCTCGGCAATTTCAACACCGCCAACGAGGCCACCCGCGTGTACGACGCGGCGGCGTGGCGCCTCCGGTGGCCTCATAGAACATTGAACTTCCCCAACGTGCCGACGCGGGAGCGGGCACAGGAGCTCGCGCCTCTGCCGCGACTTATCACCGACGAGGATCGTCGCGACAACCGAAGGCGGGAGCACCGTCTCGGCATCGCCGAGATGGACGAGGAAGCCATGGTGTTGTGGCGCCAACGCTTCCTGCAGGACATCATCAACGAGCGCGAGTTCTACAAGCAAAGGAGGGCGGAGAGGGATAAGAGGAGGCCGGAGCGAGCCGCCTATCGCGAGGACAAGCGTAGGTGAAAAGCGGACGCTCAATTCAACATGAGGCTAGGAGCAGCGTCGCCCTGGGAATCCGACGACGATCGGTATCTTCACGCCTACAGTCAGACGTCGGAGGAGGACATCACCGAGGAGGAGTTGGACGACGAGGAGTAGTTGAATAATCTATTTTTTATCTATCTATGCTGATAACTATCCTCTACTCTCTATCTCTACTTCTCGATCTCAGCACTGTAAACGCTTTTTAAAAGCACCGCGCGTTGCGATTCTGTTGGAGATGCTCTAACATGGCAGACGAGTGCTTTAATGTTGCCCACAAGATGCGCGAGTATTACTAGTAGTATATTTTTCTTGCCATGTTGAGATTTTAAAACCACGAGTGCGAACATGCAGAGGAGCAATGAAGACCAAACACAGGATATTGGGGACATCTTCAAGGAGCGTGGCAAGTTAAAGAGGAGCTGCACCGAACCTGTAAAACGAGCTTTGGTAAGTAACACCCTTTCAATTACTTTCGTTTAGCCTCGTGTTCTTCGATGTGTATATGTTGTAGTTTCTGTTTCTCTTAAGCCTCGCGTTCTTCGATGTGTCATAAGAAGAGTCTTAATCGTCCTAATGCTTTCGTTTTTAGCTTGATGTAGGAAGTGGGTGTTCTCACCTTGTAGTCTGTTTTTATATTTTTTCCCTTTTGAATTCACTTCTCCCAGTTCTGTTTATCTGGCTTCTACTAAATGGATCTGGGTTGCTCTGAGTAATTATCTAAAAAAGAAGTAACTTCATGTCAGGATGCAGTTCCTGTGAGGAGGGAAGTATGGTCAACCTCGAGATCATGTTTCCAGAATGAGGCTGGATTACACACAAGGTGCCAATTCCCTAATGATGCTGGATTAGACACAAGGTGCAAATTCCCAGATGATGCTGGATTACACACAAGCCAGGTGGAGTCATCAGCTGTTCGTGTCCTCGTGGCTCTAGTAAAGGCTGAAAGAAAGCGTGCAGCGGCCCTTGAGAATGTAGCTAAGTTCCCGAAGAAGCGAAAAGAGCAATCAGATGCTCTCTTCACCCATGCCAAAGAAGAGATGGAAGAAGCCAGAAATAAGCTAGCAGAGGCAGAGCAGGCTAGGCATCTCCTGCTATCTAAAACTGTTGCCCATACAAAATTTCCTTCATAGTAGCTAGGTTCAAATGTTTATCCAGTCAGCATGCCTGTTGTAATGTCCGTGCATCTACTGATGTGGCACAAAATATATTTTTTCGGGTCATGTAATAACAGCAATTGCTTTCCAAACAATAACAGACGAAGCATTGGACATGGTATAGTTCACGCGCAAGCCCGACATTCCAAGTTCAACTTCCACATCAAACTCATGTTCAAAGATATCTCCACATTCATACATAATGTCCACAACCATGATTCACTTCAAAGCCAAAAAAATTGAGGAGAGTTATGAATAAAGAAAAACCTCTAGTTCCTGCTACCAGTGCGAGCACAACAAGTCAAGACATGCGTAATTAATTATATTTTGGTCACTTTTTGTGTTCTAAAATGCCGGCCGGCTCGCGGAAGGACGTGTTGCCGGCACACGCGCGGATTCAATGAAGGCAGGCAGGGCAGTCTGAAGCCGGTTGCATGCGGCGAGGAGGCGTGTTCAGCCGGGCCTGCAGCGAGTGGGGCCCTCTTGGCCGACGCGCCGGTTCAATGCGTGCGCTATGAGAGGTTGCGTCCGTGTCAGAGCAATCACTCCCTCCAGTCCTTTTTTGTTTGCATATAACAAAATCTCGTTTTTCATTCACATTTTACAAGTAAAATTCATGGACAAACTTTGACCCAAAAAATGATGGGGACTAGTAAACCAGAACGGTGGTAGTAGTTTTTTTTAATCAAAGAAGGGTTTCCCCCTTTCGATTTTCATTACTGAAAACCAACATCTAAATCTAAACATAGTATTTGCCCTAGAACTACCAGTTTCAACATCTCGCAACATAAACCCATACAACCATACGCCAAGGAGGTACGTAGTAGGTAGTCCTATGAATTCCATTTTCCCTCCATACCAATCGTTCTAAAAACTACTTAGTACTTATAACGCGCCATTGAAAATCGGAACTCTTAACCCCGCTAAAAAATGATATTTTGAATGTGGCTACTCGATCTGTGGCAACTGGCGAGCCACCGCCTCCAAGTCGTTCACCTGTGGTCCCGACCATCAACTCCTACGGATCAAATTATCACGCGAGCTGACTATTCCTACAAAGGTGCGCTCCACCACGTACCTGGTACCCGCGAATGCAGCAATTGTGCACCTAGGGTTTTAGGGTTTATTTTTTAATGTTGCCTTTATGTAACACTCATGTGTGCGAGACAGCAAGAGACCGACTGCGTGCGTGCGCCTCTTCTCTTCGTATATGTACTCCATCGTTTGTCTGGTGTCCACAAAATTATAATAACTACTAGCAATGTGCCAATGCGTTGCCACACGATCTGAGTAGATTAATACATATTCACCGATTTGATAGAAAAAAGTCTATTTTTGAAATACGTATATCACTAAAAAATGTTATGTTTCACTCAAAATATATTCCTTTGGCGGTTTTGATGAGATAAGGGAGGAATGTTGTTGGTTTCAAGATTTGAGAAGTGGTATATGTCTAATTTCTACTCTTACTAGCAAGATGCCCGTGCGTTGCACGGAACATCAAGATCTTGTGGGAGAAAAGGATGAACGAGGGAAGGCCTTATCTGCAAATGTGGAGAGGAGTGCGGGTAAATTGCCATAGTTTCGTTCCTATCCGTCAGATATAAATCAGACGGCCTATATTGCAGGATGGCAGGCCCACCATCATCACCAAATCTATTTTTTATCCCTACTCTTATAAAAAGCATAGTCGGTGATGATCGTGTGCCTGCCATCCTGCAATATAGGCCGTCCGATCTATATCTGACGGATAGGAAGGAAACTATGGCAATTTTGAAAAAAGATACCCACACCCCTCTCCACACTTGCAAACAAGGCCTTCCCTTATTCATCCTTTTCTCCCACAAGATAAACTACTCATACAAATGCATCTTCATGTTCCGTGCAACGCATGGGCATCTTGCTAGTTGTTGCAAAAAGCCCATGTGTGTGAGAGAGAGAGAGGGAGAGAGGAGGAGGGCGGAGTGCATGTGTGACAGAGACACAAAGAGTGTGTGTGCGAGAGGTATCAACTTAAAATGAGGCGATAGTGTGTGTGTGCACGATCGAGAGGGCGTGTCTCAAGAAGGGAAGAAAAATCTACATAGATACAAGGAGAGGGAGAGAGACATGTATGCGATAGTGGAAGCACGAGTGTGCGGGTGTATAAACCTATCTAGAGGCTAGTCGATAAATGTTTGTGAGAGAAATACGAGACGGGGGTGCGAAAGCGAGAGTTTTGTGTGTGTGAGAGAGAGACGGTAGTCGGGAAGGGGAGTGGAAGCAGGAGTTGTGTGTATGTGTGTGTGAGAGAGAGGGGGGGGAGTTTGTCTGATCGGTAAACAAATGAATAATGTCAGTCTGGGATGGAGACGAAAAGGAGACTGCAACAAATGTTGTGTCTACAGGAGAGAGAGAGAGAGTAATTTTAGTGGTATGATTCATATCTAGAGACATATAGGGTGTGTGAGAGAATCCCATAGAGAGAAACACAAAGTGAAAGACGAGTGGAGACTGTGTGTGTGGCGGTGAAAAAGAAAGCTTAGGTACCTAGTGATACGAGAGAACGGTAGAGACGTGAGAGATAATGAAAACCGTGTAATGTATAATGATAGGGAGAGTGTGACACTTCTCAAGGGAGACGTCGAGAGACCATGTTTGCGAGGATAGGAGAAACATGAAGTGAGCGTGCGGGTGAGCTGGAGAAAAGAGAGTGATAGCGACATGAAGGAGCATGCATGCGAGAGAGATGGGCGTGAAAGGAGTGAACATAAAAGGGATTCAAATATTTGAATTCGAGATGATGATACATGTAATCCATACTCGAACCAAAATTGATCTATCAAACATGCATACTCATATGAATTCACGCGCATCTATGTTATTTAATATGTAGATATTACTGATCCATACATTTTAGTAGAACATAATTTGGTTTAATTTTTGAATTCAACCTTATGATTTTGAGATCATTGTATTTGTAAAGCATATTATACATATAAAGGAGCAGAATTCTTTGTTGTGCTTTTGAAAGTATATAAAAAAAATGATGTATATAGAATTTTATTCCAATCGAAAATGGATCCCGCCCGAAAAAATAGAATACAAATGAGATTCGAATTGAGTTGGCACGGTAAACGTGCACTCTGCAAAATTTGAACGAAGCGGGGAAAGTCGCAGTAACCGCCTGAAACCAAAATCTGCGAGATGGAAATTACTACTGCCTATCCCTGCCACACAAAGCCTATCTGCTCGATTTCTATAGGTTTTGATAGGGGTAGGTTTGTAATTTCACTCGAACGTGACATAACCGCCTCTCACCCGGATTCATACACGGTGGGCGCCAAGACACAGTGTGTCCTCGGCCGAAATCGACTCCCTCCCCGATTCATACACGGTGGGCGCCAAAAACAAACTCTCGTCGGCAAATATTCGGTGCATGCGAGATTACCGTCCTATCCCCAACCGACTAATATTGTTGTGATGTAGGAAATTTGAAACGGGGGCTAACTTTGTAAATTTCCTTGCATTTGAGACAAGCGCGCCCTGAAGACATGGTTCCCCCCTTCCTCTCCACCTCCATTTCCCCATTCGTACTCCGTGGGCGCCAAAACACCCTCTCCACCCCAGCCTCCTCCGTCCGCCACCCCATCCACCGTTATCCTCCTCCACCATGCTGGAGCTGATACCCCGACGCCGCCGTCCATTACAAGAGATCGACCTCTCTCATCCACGGCTTCGGACCGGGATCCTTGCATCCCGTCCTCTCGCTTCATCCCCGCCGCCGTCCACCTTGCCGGCGCCACTCCTACGACCGTCTCGTCCACCGCGCCCCTCCGCCACCATCTACCCTCCTAGATCTGCTTCCACGCCGCCGACGGCCATCGCTACCGCAGCACCGTCAAATTCTCAGCAGATGCATACACGACGCCGCACCAGAGGCGGTACTCTTTCGTATCTGCTCAACTTATTCATCGCAGCAAGAAAATAGATCGCCACTGCTTTACTCTGATTTCTTGTCCATCACTTACTTGCTAGTTGAGAGCAAACATTGGTTGCGAAGTTGCCTTTGTCCGGTTTGCACCTTTAGATCCGCCATGGCACGCTCAACACTATACTCCCAATGCTTATGGTTTTCCCCTTTTATATTCCACACTAGTTAAATCATAGTAGACTAAATTTCAAAATTGGGCCAGTCGATTTTTCAGAGCTCGCGGAGTTCGCTGGTGCGAACGAAGGGGCTCGGGTGGGGACTTTGGTTGTTGGGGCGGTGGGGGGCCTCGCCGAACGAAGAAAACTCGACGTGGGTGGGGGCGGGGGTGGGGGGTGGGGGTGGTGGAGGAACACGGGCGGTGGGGGCCGATGGTCCGGCCGGCGGCCCGTGCGGTGTTCTGTATGGGAAGAATCAGAGACGAGGAAGAAGAAGGGTTAGCAGACGTAGGATCTTCATCCAACCGCCTGAAATGGTCGACTGACCCAAATGCAGATATGCCTTTATATTCAGTACCATCATTGTACCTGCTTAGCACTGCTCCTGAATCCATCAAGCTAAAGAACGTGCCACTCATAATTCCAAACTTGTTGCTCAAGTACGAATCTGATATGATGTTGATATTACTAAAACAGATAACATTTAATTGGTCAGCTAATGTTCCTACTTTACTTTCGAAAAAGCACGTGCACCACATATAGAGAGACAACAGGGAGTTGCTTTCTTAATGCGCTCTGGTTCATCATGTGTGGGCACTGCGCAACGAACATTTTATTATCCACAATTTGCTTGCTCTTCTTTACCATGTTCCTCTTCCGTTTTTCTTTAATAAGTACTCTCTCCGTTCCTAAATACAAGTCTTTGTATAGATTCCACCATGGACTACATATGGAGCAAAATGCGTGAATCTACACTCTAAAATATATCTGGATACATCTGTATGTGATCCATAGTGGAAATCTCTACCAAGACTTATATTTTGGAACAGAGGGAGTATGATAGTAGTACAATATGTTCCTTGTAGTGAATATGAGCAGGGACATTTGCAGTGTAGAGGTCTATACGGTCGGTTGGTATGGACACTTTGAACTCGTCGGGCCTCTTTGATTCATAGGATTTTGTAAACATGGGAATAGGATTTGTAGTGGCCTGCCCACTTGAATCCTATAAGAATAGCAAGGAAATGTGGGGAGCCATGTCGCCTTTGAGAGTTACACTGATATTAACAGTACGACACCTTCAGTTGAAGAGAGCTGGTATCCGAAGGCTTTCTAGCCATACCGGCAATACTAGCACATATATTCCAGCAAGTTCCACTTTGCTGATTTTACTCTGATGCTTACGGTTTTCCCGTTATATCTACACTATGATCTGTGTAGCTGCTTTGTGTCGCACTAGCAGCAGTCCACTCTTGAAGCTAAACACCGCAATGACTTACAAAATTGGCACCAAGGCATTGAGTGCCATTCTGGATGCAATGAAACTCATACGCTCACCACCTGTTGATTGTTGTTCAGAATATGATCCTAATGACTATTCTAACCTCGAGGAGTCAAAGGCAGATGGCCTGTCCTATTCACCCATCAAGGTGCCTGTTCTAATTTGGCAAGGTTTTATTGATTGCGCGTATCTTGCATATGTTGTCTTGCATTTCTTCTACTTTGTTGCACCGCCATCTGCTTAGTTTACTCATCATATATGTCGAGATGCCATGCCCATCCATTATCAATACATATTCCATCTGTCATCATACCATGTTTTTCCACTCAGATGTTGTTCTTGTGCATCAGACATCAAAAAGGAAGAGGGTGCTTGCCGAACCTGAAGGAGCACCAGCAAAGTCCTTGAAAAACATGGTTGTGCCGGAGAAATCGGACAGCACCCCACTTATATTGGCTGTACAACCAGTGACACAAAACGTATGACCGACTCCAGCAGACTGTACCCATACTTCACTGGCCACACCACTAGCCGCACCACACAGGACCTGCACTCCAGCAAAAGGTATGCCGATTTCAGTTGCCATAGCACCAGCCGTACCACCGAAAAATCCCACTCCAGCAAAAGGTACAGCAAGTCCACCGGCCGAAGACCTATCCCAACTGCAGACACGGCCAATTCCTGCAGATTGGAACCCCATTCCAGTTATTCCCAGTTTAAAAGACAATGCTTTCAATGTTGTTAGGGACTAAGTGCATATATTCCCATCATGGGAAGATTATAGTGAAGACAAACACCATTTTCACATCTTCCTGTCCCACTTACGTGTAAGTGCTATTATTCATGGTGATTATTTTCCTGTTTTCTGCTGATTGAACACATCAATGATTTACATTACATTGTTGTAAGTAGGCGAGGGTCAATCTAGATAGTCATGACGAGCAAAGCTTGCTTGCGCTTTTCAAGGAAGCATTGCAGCAGTATCGATGTTACCTAAGGAAATCACACTTTGATGGCAAGTCTATAAACGAATTTCTGGTGAAGTCTCATGTGCTAAATTTAGAAGACATTGAATGGAAAAACCTTGTTATGCACTGGTCTCGTTCCAAGGATGAGGTACTGTCTATGATATCGCATGACAATTTGAACTTCTACTTTTCCGCATGTGCCTTACGGATCTTTTTTGCAGGAAATCTGCTCGAAAAGGAATTCCGGTTTGAAAAGAACGACAGGATATCGCAAATATGCTGCCCGCTGCTTTGCTCTTGTTAGTACCTGTTTTCCTATATCACTGTACTTGCATACATACCTGGTTCATTATGAGACAACAGTATGCATGATAGCTTGCTTATCAATTGTTCGCTCCAAATTATCTGATCTATATGAATGGTTACATTAGTGTAGAATATATCCAATGCCAATGAAATTTTTTAGCTCTGCATTGTTCTTGTAAGTACCTGCTGTCCTTTATCAGTGTACTTATATTGGCAGGTAGTTGTTCATGTACCATCACTCTGCAGCTTATTTTCCTTTGCCCTCCATTTTCTACACATAAGATCTATATTTACTCTTACCATAAGGTTGGATAACACCGATGGTACTGAAGAAGTTTAGCTCTGCATTGCTCTTGGCTGTACATTTTTCCTGTATCGTTGTACTTACATTTATAGCTACTTGGTTATGTAGCATCACTCTTCATCTTATCTTAAATATTCTCCATTTTTTCTTATATTGTCACATCTATATTTACTCTTAACAAAATGTAGAATAAAGGCAATGCTTATGAAGAAGATTATGTGGTAAACTTCTTGAATTGCCCCCCATCAGCATGGAGAAGGGCTTTATAGAGCCTGCCTTCACCAATAATGTAAGTTTGTCCTTCTCAAGCCTTCAAACTTTGTTGTGTATATTTGGTTATGCATGACTGCAACAGCTGTTTATTTTCGGTGTTTGCATCAAATTGCATGTTTAAAGTTTATTATGTACTCCAGTTCATAAACAAAAGTTTGTCCTTCTCAATTTAAGTTTTTAGTTGTACAACCAAGTTCCTTCTTCATACCATGTAAATTAAACTATACAGAGCAAGTGATCTTATTTTGCCAATCTAAAATGGGATAAATTGACAGCACACTAACCATTGATACTTATGAGTTCTTGATCTGTAATCCAGTGGTGTCGTGAAGCTGCCAACTCCTTCACAATGTCATTTCCTGCCATGTCTTGACCTGAACAATACCATATTGTGTTAATGCTATTTTAAACTGTGTCACTTTATTCGTTAGTAAGAAATGTAATGAATTGTCAGCACTGATACTTATATGTGCAAAACATGTCATCTGTCTGCTTGTTTATCTTTCAGAGCGAGGAGGATATAAGTGTCAAACAAGTGCAGTCTCACCAGCTTGCTCAGCTACTTGCGTTGCAGCTCCCGAGCAGGGCTAACCTTTCTTGAACTCTATTGAAGTGCTGTCGGTTTTGTATATTATTTTGTCGGCATGTTTAGTTGCACTGGTGGCGATCTTTGATGCCCAGTGTATGTAATCTGCTGTCTGCTTGTGCTTTATTATCATAGTGGCGAACTTTGATGCCCAGTGGATGTAATATGCCATAATTTCTTTATTGTATAGTCTAGATTTTTATCTTATTCACGATGCTGCAGTTATTTTACTGTATATATATATATATATCCTGTCTTCGCAGTAAACCGGCCAAACCGTAAAATTACGGTACATAATCGGGCCGTCATGCAAATCACCATGTATGATCCGCATCATGGGCCCCGTCATCTTGGTCCGTTAACAGGCCTAAATGTAAACTAGCCCACTAGTAGATTCGGGCCTTTAATAGGCCGAGTAAACCGCCGGCCCTATTTTCCCAAGAAAACTCAATGGGCCTTTAGGAGGCTGAAAAGTAGGTTGGGCCTGAAACGTGCCGAACAGCTCACAGGCCGGCAGCAGGCCGAAATAGACCCCGGCCCATGAATGTGCCAACCAAATCATGGGCTTATAATAGGCCAAAATTGTCTCGGTCCTTGTTTGGACCAATCAGATTATCGGCTGCGAGCAGGCCGGATGCAAACCGGGCCGTAGTTAGGCCCAACTATATAACGGGCTTTTAACAGGCCGAAATTAATATAGGGCCGAAATGTTAAACGGGCCCTTAACAGGCCGAAACGAATATCAGGCCGAATTACTAAATGGGCCTTTAGCAAATGGGCCCAAAAGCGTAGCGTCCAGTTGACGGGCCGAATCTGATATGGGCCATAATTTAGCCCAAAGCCTCTTAAAGGGCCGGACCTGATCTGGGCCGTAATTTGGCCCAGAACGTGGTAGGATTTTAACGGGCCGGATTTCATATGGGCCATTATTAGGCCCGGAACGTGGCAGGCCATTAATGGACCGGATCAAATATGGGCCGACATTTGGCCCAAAACATGGCAGCGAGTTAATGGGCCGTCCTACTAGGGTCCTCAAAATCTTGTGGGCCTACAGCTGGGCCGTCCCATTAATGTCAGCGAAATCTCGTGGGCCTTTAGCTGGGCCGACCCATTATGGTCCACAAAAATCTCATGGGCCTTCACCTGGGCCGGCCCATTATGGCGCGTAAAATCTTATGGGCCTTTACCTGGGCCGGCCCATTATGGCCCACAAAATCTTGTGGGCCTTTAGCTGGGCCGTCCCATTATGGGCCGCAAAATCTTGTGGGCCTTTAGTTGGGCCGGCCCATTTAAACTTTATGGGCCACTGTTGGGCCGTGCCATGTGTCGACGTATCATAGGCGCTTTGGGTCCAATGAGTGGATGACATCTGTCCCAACGGTGAGCCGACACGTGTTTCCTCCAGCCAATGATGATTTTACACATGGAAATTCCCCTTGGTAGAGGCTGTTAACGGGTTATCGGATCCAAAACCGGACCCAATAGCTTAACGGCGTTCTGTTACGGTGGATGCCACGTGTCGGTCACCCTTGACGAAAGTACTTCTGTGACGCGCGATTTATCATCATGGAAGTGGACACTTCCGTGATGATAATTTTGGTAATGTCATGGAACACTTCTACGATAGCACAGGTATGACTATCTTGATTTTGTCATAAATTTGTCATGGATGTACATGCATGACAGAAAATGTGACCTACTGTGACAAACACGTATCATCACGGAAGTGTATTTTTTCGTAGTGCAAGCGGCGGATGTCCTTGCTCGCATGGGCGCCAAGCGTGACCCCGTCCCGCCTAACATCTTTCTGGAAAGGCTCTTCAAGCCATCCGTGGTGTGGCAGGGTGAGAGCAGCAACACCAGTCCGGATCCGATTACACCCCTAGATTCCGAACACAATAACGATATCATCGGGGGCTCAGCCACCGAAATAACATCATCAGCCCATCTAATAATGGCAGTAATTGCCCCATGGACCGAACCCTTCTTGGCCTACCTTAATAGGCGAGAACTCCCTGAAGACCAGAATGAGGCTCGCTGCATTGTTTGGCGCTCGAAAGCCTACAAGGTCCATGACGGAGAGCTCTACAAGAAAAGCGCTACCGGAGTCCTTCAAAGGTGTATCTCCGAAGAAGAGGGACGGCAGCTCCTGGCCGAAATCCATGCTGGTCTCGGTCTCGGCGGTCACCACGCCGCGGCTCGGGCCCTTGTAAGTAAAGCCTTCCGTACAAGTTTCTTTTGGCCGACGGCCCGAGCAGATGCACATGACCTTGTCCAACGTTGTGTCGGATGCCAGCTTTTCGCCAATCAAAGCCATATGCCGCCTACCACTCTACAAACAATCCCCATTACTTGGCTTTTCGCGGTCTGGGGGCTGGATATGGTCGGACCCCTTAAAGGAGGAAGCCATAAGAAAAAATATCTACTGGTCATGGTAGATAAATTCACCAAGTGGATAGAGGCCAAACCAGTTAAAACGGCCAAAGCCGGACCAGTGATAGACTTTATATCCGGTGTCGTGCACCGTTATGGTGTCCCACACGGCATCATCACCGATAACGGCTCTAACTTTACAGCCGATGAAGTGAAAGCTTGGTGTGCTAACCTGGGCATTAAGCTCGATTATGCCTCCGTCTATCACCCACAAACAAATGGTCAAGTCGAACGAGCTAATGGTCTTATCATGAGCGGCATCAAGCCTAGACTAGTGCGGTCTTTGAAAGAATTAGACAAGCACTGGGTTGAGGAGCTCAACTCCGTACTCTGGGGGCTGCGGACCACGCCCAATCGCACTACCAGCTACACACCATTTTTCATGGTGTACGGCGCAGAGGCCGTTTTGCCCTGCGACATTATTCATGACTCACCTCGAGTGCGCATGCATGAAGAGAGAGAGAGAGAGGCCGAGCTTGATCGGCATGACATTCTAGATGCCCTGGAGGAGGAGCGCGACGTTGCAAAAGCTCGTTCTGCATTTTATCAACAACAGGCTCGCAGATACCAAAGCAGAGAAGTGCAGGCAAAGACTTATAATGTTGGTGAACTCGTTCTACGCTTGCCAGAAAAGAAAAAGGACAAACTCAAGCCCAAGTGGGAGGGTCCCTTCATCATAGATGAAGTTCTTACTGGAGGAGCGTACCGCCTGCGTGATGCATTGGACAATCGCTTAGAGCCGAACCCGTGGAATGCTGCCAGACTCCGAAGATTCTACGCCTAGAGCTGGACTCTTTGTTTGTCTTCTTCTCCCTTTGTTTTCATTTTTCTCTCTTTAACTTTTTCTCTAGCTCTATAGCTCTTGTACGGCCAAACCGCACACCTATGACGTACACATCATTAAATGTATACGCCCATAATACCTGGGGGCTTCTTTTACAGAAGCTTATTATTATTTTACGAGCATCAAGCTCACCACATATGTGTCCTTTCCTCATATGTACCTTTTCTTCGCCATTATATGCACCGTTATGACTTAAGTTTTGGCCAAGCTGGGTTGCCTGGCTCCTGTGCTTATGCCCTATGTTCCCGTTTGTTCGGCTAGGGCATAAAGGGAGCACCTCTGCGATTGTTATAGCCGGGTCATCTGGACTTGTACCTCAGACTGGGTGAAGCCTAAAGCTAGCGTTCTTAAGGGAATATTCGGTCGGTGGACGAAAGACGTTATACCCTAATTACACTGTGAACCCCCAGATGTTATGTATACTGCGATTTTTCGATCACAGTTCGGACATGCATAATAATGCATGTTCACCCAGGGAAAGGAACCCTCAACGGAACTATTCTCCCTGGAAGATGTTTCTTACAATCAACATGTAATATAACATAGCTAGCTGCATACAACTTTTCTGTTCAAGCAACTATGACCCCTACGCCTGGTTTCCACGCATACCCCGGTCTATATTGCCAATTCGGTATTCGGAAACACTCCGCATCTTCAGGTCCAGAGGTCGAAGCGAAAAGGTCTGCCATGACAATCGTTTTACAATCCGGCTAGGGACAAATTTGTTGATTGAAGTACATAGTCACCCAAACTCAAAAACTTCTTCCTCTATGCTGTCTAACAGGGTGTCTAGCTGAAGGAAATATGCCCTAGAGGCAATAATAAAGTTATTATTTATTTCCTTATATCATGATAAATGTTTATTATTCATGCTAGAATTGTATTAACCGGAAACATAATACTTGTGTGAATACATAGACAAACAGAGTGTCACTAGTATGCCTCTACTTGACTAGCTCGTTGATCAAAGATGGTTATGTTTCCTAGCCATTGACATGAGTTTTCATTTGATTAACGGGATCACATCATTAGGAGAATGATGTGATTGACTTGACCCATTCCGTTAGCTTAGCACACGATCGTTTAGTATGTTGCTATTGCTTTCTTCATGACTTATACATGTTCCTATGACTATGAGATTATGCAACTCCCGTTTACCGGAGGAACACTTTGTGTGCTACCAAATGTCACAACGTAACTGGGTGAGTATAAAGGTGCTCTAAGGTGTCTCCAAAGGTACTTGTTGGGTTGGCGTATTTCGAGATTAGGATTTGTCACTCCGATAGTCGGAGAGGTATCTCTGGGCCCACTCGGTAATGCACATCACTTAAGCCTTGCAAGCATTGCAACTAATGAGTTAGTTGCGGGATGATGTATTACGGAACGAGTAAAGAGACTTGCCGGTAACGAGATTGAACTAGGTATTGAGATACCGACGATCGAATCTCGGGCAAGTAACATACCGATGACAAAGGGAACAACGTATGTTGTTATGCGGTCTGACCGATAAAGATCTTCGTAGAATATGTGGGAGCCAATATGAGCATCCAGGTTCCGCTATTGGTTATTGACCGGAGACGTGTCTCGGTCATGTCTACATAGTTCTCGAACCCGTAGGGTCCGCACGCTTAAAGTTTAATGACGGTTATATTATGAGTTTATGTGTTTTGTTGTACCGAAGGTAGTTCGGAGTCCCGGATGTGATCACGGACATGACGAGGAGTCTCGAAATGGTCGAGACATGAAGATTGATATATTGGACGACTATATTCGGACACCGAAATGGTTCCGGGGGTTATCGGATATATACCGGAGTACCGGGGGTTACCGGAACCCCCCGGGGGTTTAATGGGCCTACGTGGGCCTTAGTGGAGATGAGGAGGGGCGGCCAGGGCAGGCCGCGCCCCCCTCCCCCTCTAGTCCGAATTGCACAAGGAGGGGGGCGGCGCCCCCCTTTCCTTCCTCTCTCCCTCCTCCTTCCCCCTTCTCCTAAACCAACAAGGAAGGGAGGGAGTCCTACTCCCGGTGGGAGTAGGACTGCTCCTGGCGCGCCTCCTCCTGGCCGGTCGCCTCTCCCCCCTTGCTCCTTTATATACGGGGGCAGGGGGCACCCCATAGACACAAAAATTGATCATTGATCTCTTAGCCGTGTGCGGTGCCCCCCTCCACCATAGTCCACCTCGATAATATCGTAGCGGTGCTTAGGCGAAGCCCTGCGTCGGTAGAACATCATCATCGTCACCACGCCGTCATGCTGACGGAACTCTCCCTCAAAGCTCGGCTGGATTGGAGTTCGAGGGACGTCATCAAGCTGAACGTGTGCTGAACTCGGAGGTGCCGTGCGTTCGGTACTTGATCGGTCGGATCGTGAAGATGTACGACTACATCAACCGCGTTGTGCTAACGCTTCCGCTTTCGGTCTACAAGGGTACATGGACAACACTCTCCCCTCTCGTTGCTATGCATCACCAAGATCCTGTGTGTGCATAGGATTTTTTTTGAAATTACTACGTTCCCTAACAGTGGCATCCGAGCCTGGTTTTATGCGTAGATGTAATATGCACGAGTAGAATAGAAGTGAGTTGTGGGCGATACAAGTCATACTGCTTACCAGCATGTCATACTTTGGTTCAGCGGTATTGTTGGATGAAGCGGCCCGGACCGACATTACGCGTACGCTTACGCGAGACTGGTTCTACCGACGTGCTTTGCACAGAGGTGGCTGGCGGGTGTCAGTTTCTCCAACTTTAGTTGAACCGAGTGTGACTACGCCCGGTCCTTGAGAAGGTTAAAACAACACTAACTTGACGAACTATCGTTGTGGTTTTGATGCGTAGGTAAGAACGGTTCTTGCTCAGCCCGTAGCAGCCACGTAAAACTTGCAACAACAAAGTAGAGGACGTCTAACTTGTTTTTGCAGGGCATGTTGTGATGTGATATGGTCAAGGCATGATGCTAAATTTTATTGTATGAGATGATCATGTTTTGTAACCGAGTTATCGGCAACTGGCAGGAGCCATATGGTTGTCGCTTTATTGTATGCAATGCAAATGCCCTATAATGCTTTACTTTATCACTAAGCAGTAGCGATAGTCGTAGAAGCATAAGTTGGCGAGACGACAACGATGCGACGATGGAGATCAAGGTGTCGCGCCAGTGACGATGGTGATCATGACGGTGCTTCGGAGATGGAGATCACAAGCACAAGATGATGATGGCCATATCATATCACTTATATTGATTGCATGTGATGTTTATCTTTTATGCATCTTATCTTGCTTTGATTGACGATAGCATTATAAGATGATCTCTCACTAAATTATCAAGGTATAAGTGTTCTCCCTGAGTATGCACCGTTGCGAAAGTTCTTCGTGCTGAGACACCACGTGATGATCGGGTGTGATAGGCTCTACGTTCAAATACAACGGGTGCAAAACAGTTGCACACGCGGAATACTCAGGTTAAACTTGATGAGCCTAGCATATAACAGATATGGCCTCGGAACACTAAGACCAAAAGGTCGAGCGTGAATCATATAGTAGATATGATCAACATAGTGATGTTCACCATTGAAACTACTCCATCTCACGTGATGATCAGACATGGTTTAGTTGATTTGGATCACGTGATCACTTAGAGGATTAGAGGGATGTCTATCTAAGTGGGAGTTCTTAAGTAATATGATTAATTGAACTTAAATTTATCATGAACTTAGTACCTGATAGTATTTTGCTTGTCTACGTTGATTGTAGATAAATGGCCCGTGCTGTTGTTCCGTTGAATTTTAATGTGTTCCTTGAGAAAGCAAAGTTGAAAGATGATGGTAGCAATTACACGGACCGGGTCCGTAACTTGAGGATTATCCTCATTGCTGCACAGAAGAATTATGTCCTGGAAGCACCGCTAGGTGCCAGACCTGCTGCAGGAGCAACACCAGATGTTATGAGCGTCTGGCAGAGCAAAGCTGATGACTACTCGATAGTTCAGTGTGCCATGCTTTACAGCTTATAACCGGGACTTCAACGACGTTTTGAACGTCATGGAGCATATGAGATGTTCCAGGAGTTGAAGTTAATATTTCAAGCAAATGCCCGGATTGAGAGATATGAAGTCTCCAATAAGTTCTACAGCTGTAAGATGGAGGAGAATAGTTCTGTCAGTGAGCATATACTCAGAATGTCTGGATATAACAATCACTTGATTCAACTGGGAGTTAATCTTCCGGATGATAGCGTCATTGACAGAATTCTTCAATCACTGCCACCAAGCTACAAGAGCTTCGTGATGAACTATAACATGCAAGGGATGGATAAGACGATTCCCGAGCTCTTCGCAATGCTAAAAGCTGCAGAGGTAGAAATCAAGAAGGAACATCAAGTGTTGATGGTCAATAAGACCACTAGTTTCAAGAAAAAGGGCAAAGGGAAGAAGAAGGGGGACTTCATGAAGAACAGCAAACAAGTTGCTGCTCAGGAGAAGAAACCCAAGTCTGGACCTAAGCCTGAGACTGAGTGCTTCTACTGCAAGCAGACTGGTCACTGGAAGCGGAACTGCCCCAAGTATTTGGCGGATAAGAAGGATGGCAAGGTGAACAAAGGTATATGTGATATACATGTTATTGATGTGTACCTTACTAATGCTCGCAGTAGCACCTGGGTATTTGATATTGGTTCTGTTGCTAATATTTGCAACTCGAAACAGGGACTACGGATTAAGCGAAGATTGGCTAAGGACGAGGTGATGATGCGTGTGGGAAATGGTTCCAAAGTCGATGTGATCGCGGTCGGCACGCTACCTCTACATCTACCTTCGGGATTAGTTTTAGACCTAAATAATTGTTATTTGGTGCCAGCGTTGAGCATGAACATTATATCTGGATCTTGTTTGATGCGAGACGGTTATTCATTTAAATCAGAGAATAATGGTTGTTCTATTTATATGAGTAATATCTTTTATGGTCATGCACCCTTGAAGAGTGGTCTATTTTTGTTGAATCTCGATAGTAGTGATACACATATTCATAATAATGAAGCCAAAAGATGCAGAGTTGATAATGATAGTGCAACTTATTTGTGGCACTGCCATTTAGGTCATATTGGTGTAAAGCGCATGAAGAAACTCCATACTGATGGACTTTTGGAACCACTTGATTATGAATCACTTGGTACTTGCAAACCATGCCTCATGGGCAAGATGACTAAAATGCCGTTCTCCGGAACTATGGAGCGAGCAACAGATTTATTGGAAATCATACATACAGATGTATGTGGTCCGATGAATATTGAGGCTCGCGGCGGGTATCGTTATTTTGTCACCTTCACAGATGATTTAAGCAGATATGGGTATATCTACTTAATGAAACATAAGTCTGAAACATTTGAAAAGTTCAAAGAATTTCAGAGTGAAGTTGAAAATCATCATAACAAGAAAATAAAGTTTCTACGATCTGATCGTGGAGGAGAATATTTGAGTTACGAGTTTGGTCTTCATTTGAAATAATGCAGAATAGTTTCGCAACTCACGCCACCCGGAACACCACAGCGAAATGGTGTATCCGAACGTTGTAATCATACTTTACTAGATATGGTGCGATCTATGATGTCTCTTACTGATTTACCGCTATCGTTTTGGGGTTATGCTCTAGAGACAGCTGCATTCACGTCAAATAGGGCACCATCTAAATCCGTTGAGACTACGCCTTATGAACTATGGTTTGGCAAGAAACCAAAGTTGTCATTTCTTAAAGTTTGGGGCTGCGATGCTTATGTGAAAAAGCTTCAAACTGATAAGCTCGAACCCAAATCGGAAAAATGTGTCTTCATAGGATACCCTAAAGAGACTGTTGGGTACACCTCCTATCACAGATCCGAAGGCAAGACTTTTGTTGCTAAATTTGGAATTTTTCAAGAGAAGGAGTTTCTCTCGAAAGAAGTGAGTGGGAGGAAAGTAGAACTTGATGAGGTAACAGTACCTGCTCCTTTATTGGAAAGTAGTTCATCACAGAAACCGGTTCCTGTGATGTCTACACCAATTAGTGAGGAAGTTAATGATGATGATCATGAAACTTCAGATCAAGTTGTTACTAAACCTCGTAGATCAACCAGAGTAAGATCCGCACCAGAGTGGTACGGTAATCCTATTCTGGAGGTTATGTTACTTGACCATGACGAACCTACGAACTATGAAGAAGTGATGGTGAGCCCAGATTCCGCAAAATGGTTTGAGGCCATGAAATCTGAGATGGGATCCATGTATGAGAACAAAGTGTGGACTTTGGTTGACTTGCCCGATGATCGGCAAGCCATCGAGAATAAATGGATCTTCAAGAAGACTGACGCTGACGGTAATGTTACTGTCTATAAAGCTCGACTTGTTGCAAAAGGTTTTCGATAAGTTCAAGGGATTGACTACGATGAGACCTTCTCATCCGTAGCGATGCTTAAGTCTGTCCGAATCATGTTAGCAATTGCCGCATTTTATGATTATGAAATTTGGCAAATGGATGTCAAAACTGCATTCCTGAATGGATTTCTAGAAGAAGAGTTGTATATGATGCAACCGGAAGGTTTTCTCGATCCAAAGGGAGCTAACAAAGTGTGCAAGCTCCCGCGATCCATTTATGGACTGGTGCAAGCCTCTCAGAGTTGGAATAAACGCTTTGATAGTGTGATCAAAGCATTTGGTTTTATACAGACTTTTGGAGAAGCCTGTATTTACAAGAAAGTGAGTGGGAGCTCTGTAGCATTTATGATATTATATGTAGATGACATATTGCTGATTGGAAATGATACAGAATTTCTGGATAGCATAAAGGGATACTTGAATAAGAGTTTTTCAATGAAGGACCTCGGTGAAGCTGCTTATATATTGGGCATCAAGATCTATAGAGATAGATCAAGACACTTAATTGGACTTTCACAAAGCACATACCTTGACAAAGTTTTGAAGAAGTTCAAAATGGATCAAGCAAAGAAAGGGTTCATGCCTGTGTTACAAGGTTTGAAGTTGAGTAAGACTCAATGCCCGACCACTTCAGAAGATAGAGAAAAGATGAAAGATGTTCCCTATGCTTCAGCCATAGGCTCTATCATGTACGCAATGCTGTGTACCAGACCTGATGTGTGCCTTGCTATAAGTTTAGCAGGGAGGTGCCAAAGTAATCCAGGAGTGGATCACTGGACAGCGGTCAAGAACATCCTGAAATACCTGAAAAGGACTAAGGATATGTTTCTCGTTTATGGAGGTGACAAAGAGCTCATCATAAATGGTTACATTGATGCAAGCTTTGACACTGATCCGGACGATTCTAAATCACAAACCGGATACGTGTTTACATTGAATAGTAGAGCTGTCAGTTGGTGCAGTTCTAAACAAAGCGTTGTGGCAGGATCTACGTGTGAAGTGGAGTACATAGCTGCTTCGGAAGCAGCAAATGAAGGAGTCTAGATGAAGGAGTTCATATCCGATCTAGGTGTCATACCTAGTGCATCAGGTCCAATGAAAATATTTTGTGACAATACTGGTGCAATTGCCTTGGCAAAGGAATCCAGATTTCACAAGAGAACCAAGCACATCAAGAGACGCTTCAAACTCCATCCGGGATCTAGTCCAGGTGGGAGACATAGAAATTTGCAAGATACATATGGATCTGAATGTTGCAGACCCGTTGACTAAGCCTCTTCCACGAGCAAAACATGATCAGCACCAAGGCTCCATGGGTGTTAGAATCATTACTGTGTAATCTAGATTATTGACTCTAGTGCAAGTGGGAGACTGAAGGAAATATGCCCTAGAGGCAATAATAAAGTTATTATTTATTTCCTTATATCATGATAAATGTTTATTATTCATTCTAGAATTGTATTAACCAGAAACATAAAACTTGTGTGAATACATAGACAAACAGAGTGTCACTAGTATGCCTCTACTTGACTAGCTCGTTGATCAAAGATGGTTATGTTTCCTAGCCATTGACATGAGTTGTCATTTGATTAACGGGATCACATCATTAGGAGAATGATGTGATTGACTTGACCCATTCCGTTAGCTTAGCACACGATCGTTTAGTATGTTGCTATTGCTTTCTTCATGACTTATACATGTTCCTATGACTATGAGATTATGCAACTCCCGTTTACCGGAGGAACACTTTGTGTGCTACCAAACGTCACAACGTAACTGGGTGATTATAAAGGTGCTCTACAGGTGTCTCCAAAGGTACTTGTTGGGTTGGCGTATTTCGAGATTAGGATTTGTCACTCCGATTGTCGGAGAGGTATCTCTGGGCCCACTCGGTAATGCACATCACTTAAGCCTTGCAAGCATTGTAACTAATGAGTTAGTTGCAGGATGATGTATTACGGAACGAGTAAAGAGACTTGCCGGTAACGAGATTGAACTAGGTATTGAGATACCGACGATCGAATCTCGGGCAAGTAACATACCGGTGACAAAGGGAACAACGTATGTTGTTATGCGGTCGGACCGATAAAGATCTGCGTAGAATATGTGGGAGCCAATATGAGCATCCAGGTTCCGCTATTGGTTAATGACCGGAGACGTGTCTCAGTCATGTCTACATAGTTCTCGAACCTGTAGGGTCCGCACGCTTAAAGTTTGATGACGGTTATATTATGAGTTTATGTGTTTTGATGTACCGAAGGTAGTTCGGAGTCCCGGATGTGATCACGGACATGACGAGGAGTCTTGAAATGGTCGAGACATGAAGATTGATATATTGGACGACTATATTCGGACACCGGAATGGTTCCGGGGGTTATCGGATATATACCGGAGTACCGGGGGTTACCGGAACCCCCTGGGGGTTTAATGGGCCTACATGGGACTTAGTGGAGAAGAGGAGGGGCGGCCAGGGCAGGCCGCACGCCCCCTCCCCCTCTAAGTCAACACACGATTTATGTGAGGACTTGCGCCAAAAATCCGGTATGACCAGGTCCATCTATGGATCTAGGAAGCGCGCTCCGGCACAAAATCAAAACCGAACACTACAACCGTCCGAACGCCACGATACATCCAAATACAGGGGTGCCGCACACCCCCTATGCTTCACCGATGAGGTACTGGATCATGAATTTCCAGAGGGATTCAAGCCCGTGAACATAGAGGCGTACGACGGAACAATAGACCCTGGGGTCTGGATTGAGGACTTCATCCTCCATATCCATATGGGTCGCGGAGATGATCTCCATGACTTTAAATACCTGCCCCTCAAGTTGAAAGGACCAGCTCGGCACTGGCTGAAGAGCCTCCCCGAAAATTCAACTGGAAGTTGGGAGGAGCTTGAGGATGCTTTTAGGGCTAATTTTCAAGGGACTTATGTCCGGCCTCCGGACGCAGACGATTTAGGTCATATAATTCAACAGCCTGGAGAGTCAGCCCGAAAGCTTTGGAATAGATTTCTCACTATGAAGAACCAAATCGTCGACTGCCCGGACGCCGAAGCCTTAGCAGCTTTCAAACACAGCGTTCGCTATGAATGGCTCGCCAGACACCTCGGCCAAGAAAAACCAAGGACAATGGCAGCTCTAACAAGCCTCATGACCCGCTTTTGCGCGGGCGAAGATAGCTGGCTGGCCCGTAGTAGCACCAGCGACCCAGGCACATCTGAAGTCAGGGATGGTAATGGAAAACCACGACGCAGTAAAAGCAAGCGTCGAAATAACGAAGACAGCCCGGACAACACGTCGGTAAATTCCGGATTCAGGGGCTCTCGACCCGGTCAACGTAAAAAGCCTTTCAAAGGCAACAGAGATGGACTATCCAGCCTCAACAAGATTCTAGACAAATTATGTCAGATCCACGGGACCTCCGATAAACCTGCAAATCACACCCACAGAGAATGCTGGGTCTTCAAGCAGGCCGGCAAACTAAACGCCGAACACAAGGGGAGGGAGACACCAAGTGAAGACGAGGATGAGCCTCGTCAGCCAAGCACTGGGGGACAGAAAAAATTCCCACCAGAGGTCAAAACAGTGAACATAATTCACGTAACAGAAAGACGGAGCAAACATGCACTCCGAGACACATGCGCCGTAGAGCCCGTCACCCCCAAGTTCAACCCTTTGTCAGCCTGCCCAATCACCTTTGATTGCAGGGATCACCTGACAAGTATCTGGCACGGAGGATTGGCTGCCTTGGTGCTAGACCCAATTATCGACGGATACCATCTCACCCAAGTCCTCATGGACGGCGGCATTAGTCTTAATCTGATATATCAGGACACAGTCCGCAAAATGGGGATAGACCCGACAAGAATTAGCCCAAGTAATACCACCTTTAAAGGAGTAATACCAGGCTCAGAGGCCCGATGTACGGGCTCTCTAGTATTAGAGGTTGTATTCGGTTCTCCTGACAACTTCCGAAGTGAAAAATTAACCTTCGACATCGCTCCATTCTGAAGCGGCTATCAAGCACTACTCGGAAGAACAGCTTTCGCTCGCTTTAATGCAGTACCGCATTACGCTTCTCTTAAGCTTAAGATGCCCGGTCCCCGGGGCATCATCACAGTTAGCAGAAATATTGAGTGTTCCTTACGCGCGGAAGAACGTGTGGCGGCTTTAACAGCCGAACACTAAATGGCCTCTCCAACCAGAATACATGATCGGTCGTCAAGACCGCGGACATGGCTAGACAAGTCTGGTGCATCAATAGCTGTAACAGCTTACATAAATCTTCGATTGGCTTGATGGTTATACCCCCATAGGCGGTACCAGGGGCTTCCAGCATGTAAAAAGGACTACAGTTCGACTCGACCTTACTTATCTTGAATTTTAATGGTTTATTGAGAATACCCAATTTTTCGCACGACGACTTTCACCTAAGTTTTTCTCTTTTACAGATGATAATCGTGCTACACCCTTCTAGGATACGGCACAACAGAGACACAGGCGTAGACGTGCAGCAGGGGCCCGCTTAAAGGTTTAATTTCAGATTAAGACCCTGTGTAAACCTTTTTTACCGTCTCTTGTTGCTTCACATCCTCCGGATACTCAGTATAACTGAGAGGGATGCTGACGTTATTGGCATTTCGCCACGTCAGAATAATGCACGTACCTGGACACTCGGGGTTCATTCTCAAGGGCATTACTCAGCCTGGTATATGGTGTAAAGACCGAATACCTTAGGGAGTGTTCGGCATCGCGAGTTTGGACTTATATGCATCAGCTCCGAATCATGTCTTTGGTCAAATGTTGGGTTTGCCCGGGTCCCGCATTTTGCTACCTTACGTTCCGCTCTATCGGCTAAGGTGGCACCGGGAGAACTACTGCGATTGTGCCCTGGTTCATCCGGATGAGCACCTCAGTAGAGAAAGCCGAAAACTGACTGTCATGATAAAGCGCGAGACTGGTCAACCACTCGATGACTTAGCCAAATCTTCGGGATTCCTCCACATTAACGAAGGGCCGGTTTTCCCGGTCATGTACGTACGCACACCGAATTCGGATAGCCGCGGAAATACCAGGGGCTATATAGTAGCCCCACTGTCAAACTCCTATGGTTAAGTGAAAGTGTTAAAGCAATATAGTCCGATTGCCTAGTTCGCTGCGCTACCACCTCCTTAATGGACCAAGACGTTGGATCAAGAGTGAAGACGCGCTTTTGCGAACACCCCCGCATTATATGCGTGGGGGCTAAAGCCGACGACTGCAAACTTTCAGGATATATATACATCTATACATAAACGACCGCACAGGAGGCATAATAATACTTCCAGGCAAAAGTATAAACACAACCTTTATAATTCAAAAAACATTGTCCTTACAATTGGGATACATGTCAATAAAACATCATATTCTGCGAGCACTGAGCCTCTATTAAACGAGCGCCTTCTAAGACTTCCTCAAAATAGTGCTCGGCCGATATCCGGCCTACAGCCGAACTCTGGGTTGCAATAGCGGTGGCTTCCATCTCTGCCCAGCGTGTCTTGACATGGGCAAGAGCCATCCGCGCACCCTCTATGCACGCCGACCTCTTCACAGCATCGATATGCGGCACAACACCAAGGAATCGTTGCACTAAGCCAAAATAACTATTCGGCTTTGGCCCTTCCGGCCAAAGATGGTCCACAACAGACCTCATGGCAAGCCCGGACAACCTATGGAGCTCGGCCCACTCGGCCATTTGCTCATTTAATAGCAGCGGACGCGCCGGAGCATTGAACTGCGACCAGAACAACTTTTCCACTTCGTGTTCCTTTTGATCTTCGGAAAACTTGGTCGCATCAGCAGCACTTGCTGCCAAATCCAGGTACGCGTCCGCAGAACTCCATAATTGATTAAGAGGGGCATACTTAGGATCTCCGAACTTCGTCCTCAACAAAAAGGGCTTCCCAGCCGTGATATCTCCGGCTTGACGTAGCTCCTCCTTCGCCGCTCTGATTTTAGAGCGGGCTTCCTTGGCTGCTACCATGGCCTTCTCCAGGTCCATCGTCTTCGCTTGGCTTTCTTTTTGAAGAAGCTCGTAACGGTCGGCGGCATCTTTCAACTCAACAGCCATCTTGGCTATTTTATCTTTGCTTTGGCAATGCGCAACCTGTTCGGCTCTCAACTCTTTGACCGCCTTTAGAGTGGCCGCATCACTCTTCCTGGCTCGTTCCTTGGCTCGGGCAAGTTCCGCCCAAAGGGTCTCCACGGCGGCAGCTCCATCTGCAGTCACAACATATTAAAGATACTAGCATCATGCTCCTCTTACTATGTGTTGATCACCGGAGAAAATACATACCCTGTGCCTCGTCAAGCCGCTTGTTTACAAGCACGATGTCGGCATCTGCCGCATCAAGTTGCCGCTTCAGCTCGGCAAACTCACCAATCCGGCTAGCCACCGGACCTTCAGCCACCTGCACATGAAGGCGGCATGATTATTACCTGGGACTATGATCCTCTGTTTGCCGCCGTTTTCGACAGCAACCAGAGTCTCAGGGGCTACTATCTGCATAGGGCACACCTAGCGTGTGCGGTACCATCAAAAATATATACTACTTTGTGTACCTCAAAGCCTCTCAGTAGGCTCATAAAAGCTTCATGCAACCCGCTTTCGGCGGATGCAATCCTCTCAACTACCGTACCCATTAGCGTACAATGTGCTTCTGAGATAGCCGCTTGCTCCAGAAGATTCATCAGTGCGTCTGGTCGCGCCCCGGACAGTCCCGGCCTCTTCCTGTTGCTCTCCTTAGGAGCCGAATACTCCGGACTTCGGGTGGCCGAAGGGTTACCCTCTGACCTTGGCGGATCAGGAGAAATCCTCTATGACGACACCTCAGGGTCGCCCGCCTCATGAGGCGGGGAGGCATGGGGAGGTGTTTTGCTCTCCATCATCTCCGGAAGAAGATCCCCCGAAGACGAACTCTGTCGAGAAGGGCTACGATCCGAACTATAAGACATACGCTTCGGGTATTGTCCTCAGAAATAAAGTAGGATATGTTTAGTATGGACTACTTTTGTTTACTTACAGCTCGGTGGAGGGCTGATCCCCTTGCGGGCACTATCCGGTAAGGATACCCTCCGGGGCGGGACCCTCTGGCGAAGATTTCTTCCCTCGTTTGGAAACCATTGTTTCCAAGTCTTCAGAGGCGGTCCTCTTCCTTCCCTGGGGAGAGGGAATTTCAGATTCTTCTCCCGGTTATCCTCCCTCGCGGAGGCGCTAATTCCCCTGGTTTGGATGTATAATGAGTGAGGCCCGTTTTCAGCCTCTTTATTCCCCCCTTTATCTTCCCCTCAAGGCGCTTGATAAGGCACTAGCTCAAGCATTCTGGCTAGTACTGGATCTGCTGAGCCTTCGGGAAGGGGACCGAACACCTGATCATCTTCACCTTTTTTACCCAGTCCTGGTCAAAGAGCGACTTCTCAAAACGATGTTGTGATAAATAAAGAGACAGCGTATTCGGCCAAAGAACTACTTACTTGGGTATCTGGACAGTTGCAGCTCAGACCCGCATCCTCGATGGTGTCCGGACACTTTATTTGTGATCCGAAGAACAATCTGTACATCTCTTTGAGCATCATGCCGAGGAAGTGCTGAATAGCTCGCGGTCCTTCCGGGTTGAACTCCCACATACGGAGAGGTCGACGTTTGCAAGGCGGGACTCAACGAACTAGCATGACTTGCATTAACGTGACCAGGCTGACATCTCTCTCGAGGAGATCTCGGATGTGACTCTGCAATATCGGCACATCATTTACTGACCCCCAGTCTAGCCCCTTGTTGATCCATGACGTCAGTTGTGGCGGGGGGCCCGAGCAGAAGGCGGGGGCGGCCACCCACTTAGTACCGCGGGGAGCTGTGATGTAAAACCACTCCCGTTGCCATAAGCTGGGTACCTCCAGGAAGGAACCCTTTGGCCATGGAACATCAGCGCCTTTGCTTATTACGGCACCTCCGCATTCTGCGTGTCGCCCATTAATCATCTTCGGCTCCACATTAAAGGTCTTGAGCCATAAGCCAAAGTGCGGGGTGACGTGGAGGAAGGCCTCACACACGACGATGAACGACGAGATGTGAAGGATGGAATCCGGGGCCTGGTCATGGAAATCCAGCCCGTAATAGAACATGAGCCCCCTAACAAAGGGATCTAGACTAAGGCCTAGGCCTCGAAGGAAGTGGGAGACGAATACGACACTCTCGCCGGGTTCGGGAGTGGGAATGACCTGCCCTTGAGCGGGCAGCCTATGCGAGATTTCGGCGGTCAGATACCTGGTTTCTCTTAGCTTCTTGATGTCCTCCTCTGTGACAGAGGAGGGCATCCACCAACCTTGGAGGTTGGATCCGGACATGATTGAAGGTCCGAAGCGCCTAGCCTGAGCCTTGGGTGTTGGAACTCGAGGTGGGGGAAGGATTCGATTGAGCGCGAGAAGAAAAGGACAGACCTTGGCCCCTTTATAAGGAGGGTGAATATCAAGCGTCCTCCGCGTGGCCGTTTGGAACTTGCCTGAAATCGAGGAGTCATACCAACGGGCATGATTGGGTTACCCACACCCGTATTGATGAGAATCCCGTGATAAGGGGACACGATCTCTGCTTCGACAAGACGTGCCAAGGAAACCGCCTCGCAATATGTGCAGTCGCTGGTTGAGAAAAACGGTTCGAATAATGACCGGGCCGTGGTATGATGTCATGCTGCCTAGTGTGTCAGCAGATTAGATTTGTGGAAATATTATTCTCTCTACGGTGGTATGTGGAATTTGTCTTGCAGAGCCGGACACTATCCTTGTGTTCAAAATCTTCTACGGAGTATTCGGAGGAGGAACCTGCCTTGCAATGCCGAAGATAATCTGCGCGCCGGACTCATCGTCATTGAAGCCTGGTTCAGGGGCTACTGAGGGAGTCCTGGATTAGGGGGTCCTCGGACGGCCGGACTATATACTTTAGCCGAACTATTGGACTATGAAGATACAGGATTGAAGACTTCGTCCCGTGTCCGGATGGGACTATCCTTGACGTGGAAGGCAAGCTTGGCAATACGGATATGTAGATCTCCTCCCTTGTAACCGACTCTGTGTAACCCTAGCCCCCTCCGGTGTCTATATAAACCGGAGGGTTTAGTCCGTAGGACAACAACAATCATACCATAGGCTAGCTTCTAGGGTTTAGCCTCTACGATCTCGTGGTAGATCAACTCTTGTAATACTCATATCATCAAGATCAATCAAGCAGAAAGTAGGGTATTACCTCCATCGAGAGGGCCCGAACCTGGGCAAACATCGTGTCCCCCGCCTCCTGTTACCATCCGCCTTAGACGCACAATTCGGGACCCCCTACCCGAGATCCGCCGGTTTTGACACCGACACCCACGAGGGCGGGGGGCGCGCCCCCCTATCTCGTGGCCGCCTCGGGGACCCCCCTGACTTGTTCTCGACGCCATCCTCTCCTATAAATACAGAAACCTCAAGAAAATAACCTAAATCGGAAGTTCCGCCACCGCAAGCGTCTGTAGCCACGAGAAATCAATCTAGGCCCTCTCTGGCACCCTGCCGGAGGGGGCCATCATCACCGGAGGCCATGATGGAGGATCCCAGAGGGGCCATCATCGCCATGAAGGCCAAGGACCAGAGGAAGAACCTCTCCCCATCTAGGGAGGGGGGGGCATGGAGGAGGAAGCACAAGGGGGAGAACCTCTCCTCCTCTCTCTCGGTGGCCCCGGAGTGCCATCGGGAGGGGAATCATCACCGCGGTGATCGTCTTCATCAGCATCACCATCCTCATCTATTTTACGCGGTCCACTCTCCCGCACCCCGCTGTAATCCCTACTTGAACATGGTGCTTTATGCCACATATTATGATCCAATGATGTGTTGCCATCCTATGATGTTTTGAGTAGATATCCTTGGTCTTTGGGTTGATTGATGGTATAGATTGGTATGAGTTGTATGTTTTATTTTGGTGCTGTCCTATTGTGCCCTCCGTGTCGCGCAAGCATGAGGAATTCCCGTTGTAGGGTGTTGCAATACGTTCATGATTCGCTTATAGTGGGTTGCTTGAGTGACAGAAGCATAAACCCGAGTAAGGGGGTTGTTGCGTATGGGATAAAGGGGACTTGATGCTTTAATACTATGGTTGGGTTTTACCTTAATGATCTTTAGTAGTTGCGGATGCTTGCTAGAGTTCCAATCATAAGTGCATATGATCCAATAAGAGAAAGTATGTTAGCTTATGCCTCTCCCTCATATGAAATTGCAATGACGACTACCGGTCTTGTTAACAATTGCCTAGGATAATTCCGCACACCGACCCATCATTATTGAACACTCGCTATTTATAATATTTAGTAATATATTCTAACTTCACGATAACAGCGGCTACTTTTATATTTTAGCTCTCCGATATCATGCAAAGTTATCCTCTTCATACCCACAACATAGTTTTATTTCTCGTTTCTAGTTGGAAGCAAACATTCGGTGTACGTAGAGTCGTATCAGTGGCAGATAGGGCTTGAGAGAATATTGATCTAACCTTTAGCTCCTTGTGGGTTCGACACTCCATACTTATCACTTCCACCTTTGGAAATTGCTACGATGATTCCCTACACTTGGGGATTATCAACACATCATCATTGAAGTCTGGTTCGGGGGCTACTGAGGGAGTCCTGGATTAAGGGGTCCTCGGGCGTCCGGCCTATGTGACGTAGGCCGGACTAATGGGCCATGAAGATACGAGACAGAAGACTTCCCCCCATATCCGGATGGGACTCTCCTTTGCGTGGAAGGCAAGCTTGGCGTTCGAATATGAAGATTCCTTCCTCTGTAAACCGACTCTGTACAACCCTAGGCCCCTCCGGTGTCTATATAAACCAGAGGGTTTAGTCCGTAGAGGCAATCACAATCATACAGGCTAGACATCTAGGGTTTAGCCATTATGATCTCGTGGTAGATCATCTCTTGTAATCCTCATATTCATCAAGATCAATCAAGCAGGAAGTAGGGTATTACCTCCATCAAGAGGGCCCGAACCTGGGAAAACATCGTGTCCCCCGTCTCCTATTACCATCGACCTTAGACGCACAGTTCGGGACCCCCTACCCGAGATCTGCCGGTTTTGACACCGACATGGGCTGCCGCCTACAAGGCCAGGAAGGAGAACGCTAGCGTCTGGCCAGCATGCCCTGATGGCAGCATGTGAGAAGTAGTTTAAGTTTGTAGTATTAGAGCAAATTACCAGTAGTACTTTAAGTTTGTAGTATTAACGTACAATGTCGGTAAGAGCATCCTTTGAGGGCTTTGAGCTTTGATTAGCATGTGTGCCCGTGTGCGTTTTTTTGCGTTAATCATTAGAAGATCACAAAACACACGGTTTCTATGCCGCACCCGTCTGCGTTTTTTGCGTTAATGACCCACAAGTCATTTACCTGTGCGATATTTCCTAATAAACCAGACGTACCATTGACCGAAAAAAATCAAGTACACGTGTACATTTTTTTGGAGATGGGATCTGACGATGACGCGTACCTAGGGTAGGGCAATAGACCTGATCTAAGCACCCTACCCAAGGACATTGCCCTATAGTCAAGGACATTCAAAGGACAGAAGATTCTATCGACTGAAATCACCACATGACACAACCCACTCGACTGAGAGTTCACCCCGATAACCCAATTCCATTCGACCAGGATATATTCATTCGACCATACCAGGAACCACTCGGAGAACAGAAGATCTAAGGTCACTCTGAATGACAACGGTCGGGCATTCACTTCGTAGTCTTAATGATCATTTATATGACTTTAATGCTGGCATTATCAGTAACATTCCCTCTTTATGTACATTGAACCCCTTGTAACGTGGGCTGGCTGGGGTCCTGGCATACTCTATATAAGCCACCCCCCTCTACTGGCACAAGGGTTCGCACCCCCTGTAACTTCACGCATAATCCAATCGACCGAGCCTCCGGGCACCGAGACGTAGGGTTGTTACTTCCTCCACGAAGGGCATGAACTCGTAAATCTTGCGTGCACAACTTCATCGTAGCTAGGATCTTGCCTCTCCATACATACCCCCTATTATACTGTCAGACTTAGAACCATGACAGTTGGCGCCCACCGTGGGGCAGGTGTCTTAGCGACTTTCTGGTGAGGTTGCATTTTTTCCGATTCCAATCATCATGGTTTCTGGCGGTGGTTTGGCTGAGAGCCGTGAGATCCATCTCGGCACACTCGTCTTCGTCGCCGACGATTCCGCATGGCTCCAGGAGGCCCCTCTCGACGTCGAGGTGCTCCCCGTCCGCGGGGCGATGCACTTTCGCGCGTGCGTTCGCGGCGTCGTTTTGCGGCAGCTGTCGACCCAGTATCGGTCGGCTCCCGCCGTGTCTTCGCTCCCCGCTGTGCACCATCGCAAGCGACCCGGTCGGTCGCGGCTTCAGCGGTGGGTGAAGCACGCGGTGGCACGCTAGTCGGCCACCCCCAAGTCGCGGCAATCGAGCCCGACGAAACTCTCTACGGCCTGTTTGATCTGTCGACTGGTTCCGTCGAGACCCTGTCCGAGTGCGACAGCAGCGACCCTACGGCAGAAGTCCTGATGGTCAACGCGCCGTGCAGCCCGCCTGGTTTTCGTCGCGTCGACGGCGGCGGCGATCCATCGCAGGTGCATGAGGAGTATCATCCCGAAGCCCTCACCTCACAGCAGAGGGAGGAACTTCACCGCCGCAATGTGGAGGCACTCCACACGCCCATCGTCGGAGAAACCTCTGAGGCTCGGGCCTTGGAGGCGGCGCGCCTGGCCACTTTGGCTGAGCGCACTCGACTGGAGAACCTTCAACATGCACTCGACGAGCATGCTCGGCGGCAGATCCCTGAGTCCAGTCGACGGCAACGACAACTGTTTCTGCCTGAACCTTAGGTATACCGCACTCCGATTCAGAATCTTACAGCTGCTGCCCGTATAGCAGAGTCTATTCAGCCATCTTAGTCGGAGGCTGGAAGAGGTTAGATGCAAATCAGAGCATTGCTGTGAGCAGCAGGAGAGCAGAATACAGCAGTATCTCAGTCGCGTAACAGAATACACAGCAGATCTATGATGGCTGACACAGTTCAGTCGGCCCACAGCCCAAGATCGCCCCTGCGGCGTGAGGGACATGGGCATCGCCAGGATCAGTATGTGGGTCGGTACCATGAGCAGTATGATCACCGACTCGGCCGTGGTGAGCGCCGTCGGGTGCCCACACCTCCTCCGAGGAGTGGATCATATGTGCCCCGGCAGTATGATGACAGGCGCCCGCACAGTGGTGAACGAAGAGTTCCAGTCGAGCCAAGGGAGCCAGGTTTTGATGCGAGATCGATTATCGTTCAAGGTCTGGTCGACAGGAACAGAGCACACATAGAGAGGGACTTGACAGAGATCGGCCGACTGGCAGCAGAGTTCATGTTTCCGGTCCAGAGTGTTTCAGCACAGCCATCAGGGCTGCAGAGATTCCCCCCAACTTTAGGTTGGCGACTGGAGTTAGCAAGTTCATTGGTGAGTCCAAGCCTGACACTTGGCTTGAGGATTACCGAGTGGCTGTGCAGATCGGTGGTGGCAATGATGAGGTGGCCATGATTCACCTCCCCTTGATGCTTGAAGGATCAGCTAGAGCCTGGTTGAATCGGTTGACTCCAGACAGTATATTCAGCTGGGAAGAGTTAGCCCGAGTGTTCGTCAGAACGTTTGAAGGTACATGCATGCGACCTGCAGGGTTGGCAGAATTGCAGCATTGTGTGCAAGAACCGAATGAAACTTTGAGGGATTACATCCAGAGGTGGACCACTTTGCATCACACAGTGGAGAATGTATCTCAGCACCAAGCAGTGTGCGCCTTCAAGGAGGGCGTTCGGTATCATGAGCTTAACCTGAAATTCGGTCGGACCGGAGACATGACCCTGACCCGAATGATGGAAATAGCCACTCAGTACGCAAATGGTGAAGAAGAAGACTGACTCCGCAGTGGCAAGAGCAAACCAGTCGGCCAAGACACCGGAGGAGGTAATTCCAATCGGAAACAGAAACGTAAAGCTGAGCCTGCAGGACCTAGTGAAACTGCAGTAGTGATCCAAGGAAAGTTTAAGGAAAACCTAAGGGGCCCTGGACCCCCAAGAAGGTGAAAGATCAAGCAGGGAATGATGTGTTTGATTTGCCATGTCACATTCACACCAAGAAAGACGAAGAGGAAAATCTGATTTATCCCAAGCATACCACTCGACAGTGTCGACTCCTTATCCAACAATTCTGAGAGACACAGCCCAGTGAGAAAGAGAAGGAGTCTGATAAGGATGAGGACAAAGAAGAGGATGATGGTTTCCCCAATGTCAATTCCACCTTGGTGATTTTTTCTGACATTGAGAGCAAAAGTCGACTGAAAGTCATAAACAGAGAAGTAAACATGGTTGCCCCGGCAACGACGACATATTTGAAGTGGTCGCAAACTGCAATCACATTCGACTAGTCCGATCACCCGGATCGCGTTGCCACTCCAGGGCGGCAAGCTTTGGTAGTCGACCCAGTGGTTGGAGGCACTCGACTGACCAAAGTGTTGATGGATGGTGGCTGTGGTCTGAATATTCTTTATGCGGAAACCCTGAAGGGGATGGGCATTCCGATGTCCAAGCTTAGTGAGAGCAACATGACTTTCCACAGTATTATCCCTGGAAAGAAAGCTGAGTCACTTGGCCAAATCACTCTTGACATGGTTTTTGGTGATTCGAAGAATTACCGTAAGGAAAAGTTGACATTTGAAGTGGTAGATTTTCAAAGTGCTTATCATGCTATTCTGGGAAGACCTGCATATGCTCGTTTCATGGCTCGGCCATGTTACATGTATCTTAAGTTCAAGATGCCTGGTCCCAGAGGTGTGATCACAGTTACTGGTAATCGGCAGAAAGCAGAAGAGTGCCTTCAGAAGGGCTCGAAAATTGCTGATGAACTGATGGAAACAGTTGAGATGCAGGAATATCAGAAGAATGCAGATCCGAGTGATTTGCTGTGAGCCAAAAAGCATGCCTCAGATTCTGCGTTTCAGTCGTCCCGTGAAACAAAGTCAGTTCATATTCACCCGACCAATCCCAATGCTGCTCCGACTCATATCTCAACAACACTCGACAGCAAATAGGAAGAAGCGCTCATCCAGTTCCTCCGTGAGAACTAGGACATCTTCGCATGGAAACCTTCTGACATGCCAGGTGTGCCCAGGGGGCTGGCTGAGCACCATTTGCGAGTCGACCCAAAGGTAAAACCAGTCAAAGAGCATCTCCGGCGGTCCGCCGTACAGAAGAGAAAAGCAATTAGCAAGGAAGTGGCTCGGCTTCTGGCAGCTGAGTTCATCCGAGAGATCTACCACTCCGAGTGGCTCGCCAATGTCGTCATGGTTCCTAAGAAAGATGATTCACTCCATATGTGTATCGACTTCAAGCATATCAATCGGGCCTGACCGAAGGATCACTTCCCTCTTCCTCACATCGATCAGATAGTCGACTCGACTGCTGGATGTGAGTGGTTGTCTTTCCTGGATGCATATTCCTGGTACCATCAGATCCGACTGTATGGACCCGATGAAATAAAAACAGCTTTTATCACCCCATTCGGGTGTTTTTGCTATGTCACCATGCCCTTTGGTCTCAAGAATGTTGGCGCCACATTCATGCGCATGATACAGAAGTGCCTGCTCACTCAAATCAGTCAAAATGTGGAAGCATACATGGATGACATCGTGGTTAAGTTGCGTAAAGGTTCCGACCTACTGACTGACCTTGCTGAAACCTTTGCCAATTTGAGGAGATATGATATCAAGCTCAATCTGTCGAAGTGTACATTTGGAGTTCCAGGTGGCAAGTTACTCCGTTTTCTCGTTTCCGAACGTGGGATCGATGCAAACCCAGAGAAAGTTGGGGCAATACTCCGAATGAAACGTCATGTGCGTGTACACGACGTTCAGAAGCTTACTGGTTATTTGGCCGCTTTGAGTCGATTCATCTCCCGTCTCGGTGAAAAGGCTTTGCCTCTTTACCGACTGATGAAGAAATGTGATAAGTTCGAGTGGACTCCTGAAGCTGACGCAGCGTTTGTAGAGCTCAAAACCCTGCTTTCCACCCGGCCGGTGCTCGCTGCTCCAATCAGCAAAGAGCCTTTATTGCTTTATATTGTAGCCACTGGACAAGTCATCAGTACAGTACTCACGGTCGAGCGAGAAGAAGAAGGTAAAGCCTGCAGGGTTCAGCGCCCAGTGTATTATATTTCTGAAGTTTTAACCCCATCCAAGCAGAGATATCCACATTATCAGAAGCTTGTCTATGGAATTTACTTGACCACAAAGAAGGTTGCACGCTACTTCTCAGATCATTCAATTATAGTCGTCAGCGACGCTCCATTATCAGAAATTTTGGACAACAGAGATGCAACTGGTCAAGTGGCTAAGTGGGCGATTGAACTCGTTCCATTGGATATCAAGTTCGAGGCAAAGAAAGCAATCAAATCCCAAGCAATAGCAGATTTTCTCATCGAGTGGATTGAACAGC
This sequence comes from Aegilops tauschii subsp. strangulata, assembly GCF_002575655.3. Classification (NCBI taxonomy): domain Eukaryota; kingdom Viridiplantae; phylum Streptophyta; class Magnoliopsida; order Poales; family Poaceae; genus Aegilops; species Aegilops tauschii. Next base: position 314,628,826 of record NC_053037.3, on the reverse strand, counting down.
AGCTGCCAACTCAGATTCAGTCGGAATATTGGACTCTGTTCTTTGGCGGGTCCAAAATGTTGAATGGTTCAGGTGCTGGGGTAGTCCTGGTATCCCCGCCAGGCGACAAGCTCAGTTATGTTCTCCAGATTCACTTTGACTCCTCCAACAATGAAGCTGAATATGAGGCACTTTTGTACGGGTTGCGTATGGCCATTTCACTCGGCGTCCGGCGCCTGATGGTTTATGGTGACTCAGATTTGGTGGTCAATCAAGTGATGAAGGAATGAGACGTGAGGAGTCCAGCTATGACTGGTTATTGCAATGCAGTGAGGAAATTGGAAAAGAAGTTTGAGGGGTTAGAGCTTCACCATATACCCCGACTGAAGAACCAAGCAGCTGATGACCTGGCAAAGATAGGTTCCAAGAGGGAGCCTATTCCCAGCAATGTGTTTTTGGAACATGTTCACACACCATCCATTCAAGAGGATCCCTTCACAGAACAGCCCCCACAGCCTAAGAGCTCCGTTGATCCGACTGAAGTTGAAATCCCAGCCGTGGTCGACTTGATCATGGAAGTTTTGGTCGTTATTCCCGATTGGATAGTGCCGTACATTGCATATATTCTTAGAAAAGAGCTCCCAGAAGATGAAGAAGAGTCTCGTCAAATTGTCCGTCGATCCAAAGCCTTTACTGTGATGGGCGGACAGCTTTATAGAGCGAGTGTTACTGGAGTCGCTCAGAAATGCATCACACCAGAAGAAGGCCAAATGATCCTCAATGATATCCACTCGGGGACCTGTGGTCACCACGCGTCCTCTTGGACCATCGTGGCCAAAGCATACCGAGCGGGGTTTTACTGGCCACGTGCCAATGAGATGGCAATGGAAATAGTCGACAAGTGTGAAGGCTGCCAGTTCTACTCCAACATGTTCCACAAGCCTGCATCAGCCTTGAAGACCATTCCACTCGTCTGGCCATTTGTTGTTTGGGGATTGGATATGGTTGTACCTCTAAGGACTAGCAGGAGTGGCTTCACCCATCTGCTTGTGGCAGTCGACAAGTTCACCAAATGGATTGAAGCTAAACCTATCAAAAATCTTGAATCGAGTACTGTTGTCAGCTTCATCAGAGAGTTAACGTTCAGATATGGAGTTCCACACAGCATCATCATAGATAATGGGTCAAACTTTGATTCAGATGAGTTCAGAGCTTTCTGCGCTTCCCAAGGCACTCGGGTCAACTATGCTTCAGTCGCCCACCCACAGTCGAATGGACAGGTGGAGAGAGAAAACAGTTTGATCCTCAAAGGGCTGAAACCTCGATTGATGCGTGACCTCAAGCATGCAACAGGCGCTTGGGTCGACAAGCTACCATCAGTGCTTTGGGGATTGAGAACAACTCCCAATCGGTCGACTGGTCGGACTGCCTTCTTCTTGGTGTATGGAGTTGAAGCTGTGCTTCCGAGTGACTTGCTTCACAATGCACCCCGAGTGGAACTTTTCTCAGAAACTAAAGTAGAACAAGCTCGACAAGACGCCGTTGATCTTATGGAAGAAGAGAGAGAGAGAGATGGCCTTGATCCGGTCGACTATCTATCAGCAAGACCTTCATCAATTATACGCCAGAAATGTGAGAGGTCGAGCATTTCAGGAAGGTGACCTAGTGCTCAGAATGGATCAGCAACGGCCGCACCAGCTTGCTCCCGCTTGGGAAGTGATACATCTCCAACGTATCTATAATTTTTGATTGCTCCATGCTATATTATCTACTGTTTTGGACATATTGGGATTTATTATTCACTTTTATACTATTTTTGGGACTAACCTATTAACCGGAGGCCTAGCCCAGAATTGTTGTTTTTGCCTATTTCAGAGTTTCGCAGAAAAAGAATATCAAACGGAGTCCAAACGGAATGAAACCTTCGGGAGCATGATTTTTGGAACGAACATGATCCAGGAGACTTGGACCCTACGTAAGAGAAGCTTCCAGGAGGCCATGAGGTAGGGGGTGCGCCTACCCCCCCAGGGCGCGCCCTCCACCCTCGTGGGCCCCCTGTTGCTCCACCGACGTACTTCTTCCTCCTATATATACCTACGTACCCCTAAACGATCAGATACGGAGCCAAAAACCTAATTCCACCACCGCAACCTTTTGTACCCACGAGATCCCATCTTGGGGCCTGTTCCGGAGCTCCGCCGGAGGGGCCATCCATCACGGAGGGCTTCTACATCATCACCATAGCCTCTCCGATGAAGAGTGATTAGTTTACCTCAGACCTTCGGGTCCATAGTTATTAGCTAGATGGCTTCTTCTCTCTTTTTGGATCTCAGTACAATGTTCTCCCCCTCTCTCATGGAGATCTATTCGATGTAATCTTCTTTTTGCGGTGTGTTTGTTGAGACCGATGAATTGTGGGTTTATGATCAAGTTTATCTATGAACAATATTTGAATCTTCTCTGAATTCTTTTATGTATGATTGGTTATCTTTGCAAGTCTCTTCGAATTATCAGTTTGGTTTGGCCTACTAGATTGATCTTTCTTGCAATGGGAGAAGTGCTTAGCTTTGGGTCCAATCTTGCGGTGTCCTTTCCCGGTGACAGTAGGGGCAGCAAGGCACGTATTGTATTGTTGCCATCGAGGATAACAAGATGGGTTTTTTTTATCATATTGCCTGAATTTATCCCTCTACATCATGTCATCTTGCTTAAGGCGTTACTCTGTTTTCATGAACTTAATACTCTAGATGCATGCTGGATAGCGGTCGATGAGTGGAGTAATAGTAGTAGATGCAGGCAGGAGTCGGTCTACTTGTCTCGGACATGATGCCTATATACATGATCATACCTAGATATTCTCATAACTATGCTCAATTCTGTCAATTGCTCAACAGTAATTCGTTCACCCACCGTAAAATACTTATGCTCTTGAGAGAAGCCACTAGTGAAACCTATGGCCCCCGGGTCTATCTTCATCATATTAATCTTCCAACACTTAGTTATTTCCTTTGCTTTTTACTTTGGTTTTATTTTACTTTGCATCTTTATCACAAAAATACCAAAAAAAATATCCTATCATATCTATCAGATCTCACTCTCATAAGTGACCATGAAGGGATTGACAACCCCTTATCGCGTTGGTTGCGAGGATTTATTTGTTTTGTGTAGGTGCGAGGGACTCGCGCGTAGCCTCCTACTAGATTGATACCTTGGTTCTCAAAAACTGAGGGAAATACTTATGCTACTTTGCTGCATCACCCTTTCCTCTTCAAGGGAAAACCAACGCAGTGCTCAAGAGGTAGCAAGAAGGATTTCTGGCACCGTTGCCAGGGAGGTCTGCGCAAAAGTCAACATACCAAGTACCCATCACAAACCCTTATCTCCCGCATTACATTATTTGCCATTGGCCTCTCGTTTTCCTCTCCCCCACTTCACCCTTGCCGTTTTATTCGCCCTCTCTTTTCCGTTTGCCTCTTTTCGCTCGTCTTCCTTTCGCCATGTCTGAATCTGGGGAGGTTATCGCTAATGAAGGCAATACCAACAACTTGGGAAATTTTGATGCTTTCGATGATCCTCTTGAAGAACCTACTATCTTGCACAACAAAAAGTTTCGAGTCGGTAGTGGTAATATTATTGGGAAAGGAGTTATTCAAGATTTATTTACTTGTGCCGGCGCTTTGCCCATTATGGGTGCCTCTATTCTTCATAAAACTAGTAGCCTTGCGGATGCAATATCTTTGCTTGTAGTTGAACTTGAAAGGCAATTTCTTCATATGCATCCTTGCATACAAAGAATTTTCCTAGAATTTTCTAATATTGAGCATTCTTCTGTTAAGCGTGCCGCCACTATGTTTTTGGCTCATGAGTTTAGATTCATAATGAAAGAGGCTAGAGAAATCTTTGCGCATTATAGGGTAGATGCTAGCCATCCTCCCATAGAAGCTATTCTTTTTAATCAAGAAGACATGATGCGTTTACAATCTTTGGATCATATTGCTTATAATGAAAATCTTAGGAAAAAGGTTCCCGCCGATGTTCTAGTTGATAGAATTTCCGAGCTTAATGATGATTTTGCTATTCAGAATAATGGATTAGGTTTTCCTCTTGAACAAAGGCTTGTGACTTTTTGCCAAAAGAATGCTTGTAATGATGAATTGGTTGTGCAATACAAAGGGCCTAGGGAGGAACCCATACCTCCCGAGATTGATCTTGGGACTTTTGTCCCATTAAATTTAGCCCTTTTGATTATTTTTGCTTGCCTCAAAGAAAACTTGCTGCTGAACGTAGAGAATATGAGAAAAGTTTTCATGACTTGCCGTACCATTATTATGGCAATACCTAGATCTATCCTTGCTTTTATGCCTAGCTAGGGGCGTTAAGCGATAGCGCTTGTTGGGAGGCAACCCAATTTTATTTTTACTTATTTTTTGCTTCGGCTTCTGTTTAGGAATAAATCTTTGATCTGGCCTCTGGTTAGATGTGTTTTTATGTTTTAATTAGTGTTTGTGCCAAGTTAAACCTATAGGATCTTCTTGGATGATAGTTATTTGATCTTGCTGTAATTTCCAGAAACTTTCTGTTCACGAAAACAATTGTTAAAAATCACCAGAACGTGATAAAATACTGATTCCAATTGCTGCTGATCAATAAATTTTTTTCCTAGGTTGTCCTATTTTGGCTGATTTTTTGGAGCTCCATAAGTTTGCGTTAGTTACAGATTACTACAGACTGTTCTGTTTTTGACAGATTCTGTTTTTCGTGTGTTGTTTGCTTATTTTGATGAATCTATGGCTAGTAAAATAGTTTATAAACCATAGAGAAGTTGGAATACAGTAGGTTTAACACCAATATAAATAAAGAATGAGTTCATTACAGTACCTTGAAGTGGTCTTTTGTTTTCTTTCGCTACTGGAGCTCACGAGATTTTCTGTTGAGTTTTGTGTTGTGAAGTTTTCAAGTTTTGGGTGAAAAAGATTTGATGGATTATGGAACAAGGAGTGGCAAGAGCCTAAGCTCGGGGATGCCCATGGCACCCCCAAGATAATCTAAGGACACTAAAAGGCAAAGCTTGGGGATGCCCCGGAAGGCATCCCCTCTTTCGTCTACTTCCATCGGTAACTTTACTTCGAGCTATATTTTTATTCATCACATGATATGTGTTTTGCTTGGAGCGTCTTGTATGATTTGAGTCTTTGCTTTTTAGTTTACCACAATCATCCTTGCTGTACACACCTTTTGAGAGAGCCATACATGATTCAGAAATTATTAGAATACTCTATGTGCTTCACTTATATCTTTTGAGTTATATAGTTTTGCTCTAGTACTTCACTTATATCTTTTAGAGCACGGTGGTGGATTTGTTTTATAGAAACTATTGATCTCTCATGCTTCACTTAGATTATTTTGAGAGTCTTAAATAGCATGGTAATTTGCTTAAATAATCCTAATATGCTAGGTATTCAAGATTTGTAAAAACTTTCTTATGAGTGTGTTGAATACTAAGAGAAGTTTGATACTTGATGATTGTTTTGAGATATGGAGGTAGTGATATTAAATTTGTGCTAGTTGAGTAGTTGTGAATTTGAGAAATGCTTGTGTTGAAGTTTGCAAGTCCCGTAGCATGCACGTATGGTAAACGTTATGTAACAAATTTGAAACATGAGGTGTTCTTTGATTGTCCTCCTTATGGGTGGCGGTCGGGGACGAGCGATGGTCTTTTCCTACCAATCTATCCCCCTAGGAGCATGCTTGTAGTGCTTGGTTTTTCATAACTTGTAGATTTTTGCAATAAGTATGTGAGTTCTTTATGACTAATGTTAAGTCCGTGGATTATACGCACTCTCACTCTTCCATCATTGCTAGCCTCTTCGGTACCGTGCATTGCCCTTTCTCACATTGAGAGTTGGTGCAAACTTCGCCGGTGCATCCAAACCCCGTGATATGATACGCTCTTTCACACATAAACCTCCTTATATCTTCCTCAAAACAGCCACCATACCTACCTATTATGGCATTTCCATAGCCATTCCGAGATATATTGCCATGCAACTTTCTACCGTTCCGTTTATCATGGCACGTTCATCATTGTCATATTGCTTAGCATGATCATGTAGTTGACATAGTATTTGTGGCAAAGCCACAGTTCATAATTCTTTCATACATGTCACTCTAGATTCATTGCATATCCCGGTACACAGCCGGAGGCATTCATATAGAGTCATACTTTGTTCTAGTATCGAGTTGTAATCATTGAGTTGTAAATAAATAGAAGTGTGATGATCATCATTTAATAGAGCATTGTCCCAAAAAAAAGAGAAGGGCCAAATAAAAAAAGGGAAGGCCCCCCAAAAAATAAAAAATAAAAAGGGGCAATGCTACTATCCTTTTTTTCCACACTTGTGCTTCAAAGTAGCACCATAATCTTCATGATAGAGAGTCTCTTGTTTTGTCACTTTCATATACTAGTGGGAATTTTTCATTATAGAACTTGGCTTGTATATTGCAATAATGGGCCTCCTCAAGTGCCCTAGGTCTTCGTGAGCAAGCAAGTTGGATGCACACCCACTTAGTTTCTTTTGTTGAGCTTTCATACATTTATAGCTCTAGTGCATCCGTTGCATGGCAATCCCTACTCCTTGCATTAACATCAATCGATGGGCATCTCCATAGCTCATTGATTAGCCTCGTTGATGTGAGACTTTCTCCTTTTTTTCTTCTCCACATAACCCCCATCATTATACTCTATTCCACCCATAGTGCTATATCCATGGCTCACGCTCACGTATTGCGTGAAGGTTTATAAAGTTTGAGATTACTAAAGTATGAAATAATTGCTTGGCTTGTCATCGGGGTTGTGCATGATGAGAGCATTCTTGTGTGACGAAAATGGTGCATGAATAAACTATATGATTTTGTAGGGATGAACTTTCTTTGGCCATGTTATTTTGAGAGGACATAATTGCTTAGTTAGTATGCTTGAAGTATTATTATTTTTATGTCAATATGAACTTTTATATTGAATCTTTCGGATCTGAATATTCATACCACAATTAAGAAGAATTACGTTGAAATTATGCCTAGTAGCACTCCGCATCAAAAATTCTATTTTTATCATTTACCTACTCGAGGACGAGCAGGAATTAAGCTTGGGGATGCTTGATACGTCTCCAACGTATCTATAATTTTTGATTGCTCCATGCTATATTATCTACTGTTTTGGACATATTGGGCTTTATTATTCACTTTTATATTATTTTTGGGACTAACCTATTAACCGGAGGCCCAGCCCAGAATTGCTGTTTTTTGCCTATTTCAGAGTTTCGCAGAAAAAGAATATCAAACGGAGTCCAAACGGAATGAAACCTTCGGGAGCGTGATTTTTGGAACGAACATGATCCAGGAGACTTGCACCCTACGTAAGAGAAGCTTCCAGGAAGCCACGAGGTAGGGGGGCGCGCCTACCCCCCAGGGCGCGCCCTCCACCCTCGTGGGCCCCCTATTGCTCCACCGACGTACTTCTTCCTCCTATATATACCTACATACCCCCAAACGATCAGATACGGAGCCAAAAACCTAATTCCACCGCCGCAACCTTCTGTACCCACGAGATCCCATCTTGGGGCCTGTTCCGGAGCTCCGCCGGAGGGGGCATCCATCACGGAGGGCTTCTACATCATCACCATAGCCTCTCCGATGAAGTGTGAGTAGTTTACCTCAGATCTTCGGGTCCATAGTTATTAGCTAGATGGCTTCTTCTCTCTTTTTGGATCTCAATACAATGTTCTCCCCCTCTCTCGTGGAGATCTATTCGATGTAATCTTCTTTTTGCGGTGTGTTTGTTGAGACCGATGAATTGTGGGTTTATGATCAAGTTTATATATGAACAATATTTGAATCTTCTCCGAATTCTTTTCTGTATGATTGGTTATCTTTGCAAGTCTCTTCGAATTATCAGTTTGGTTTGGCCTACAAGATTGATCTTTCTTGCAATGGGAGAAGTGCTTAGCTTTGGGTCCAATCTTGCGGTGTCCTTTCCCAGTGACAGTAGGGGCAGCAAGGCATGTATTGTATTGTTGCCATCGAGGATAACAAGATGGGTTTTTTATCATATTGCATGAATTCATCCCTCTACATCATGTCATCTTGCTTAAGGCGTTACTCTGTTTTCATGAACTTAATACTCTAGATGCATGCTGGATAGCGGTCGATGAGTGGAGTAATAGTAGTAGATGCAGGCAGGAGTCGGTCTACTTGTCTCGGACGTGATGCCTATATACATGATCATACCTAGATATTCTCATAACTATGCTCAATTCTGTCAATTGCTCAACAATAATTCGTTCACCCACCGTAAAATACTTATTCTCTTGAGAGAAGCCACTAGTGAAACCTATGGCCCCCGGGTCTATCTTCATCATATTAATCTTCCAACACTTAGTTATTTCCTTTTCTTTTTACTTTGCATCTTTATCACAAAAATACCAAAAAAATTATCCTATCATATCTATCAGATCTCACTCTCATAAGTGACCATGAAGGGATTGACAACCCCTTATCGCGTTGGTTGCGAGGATTTATTTGTTTTGTGTATGTGCGAGGGACTCGCGCGTAGCCTCCTACTGGATTGATACCTTGGTTCTCAAAAACTGAGGGAAATACTTACGCTACTTTGCTGCATCACCCTTTCCTCTTCAAGGGAAAACCAACGCAGTGCTCAAGAGGTAGCAGGGACCAACAAGGTTTGTGTGTTGGATGCGTGCGACAGAATTGAAGATTCCTCTTCAAGGAAAAATCCTACCAAGTGAAGGGCAAGCCTTTCACTCGGGGGCTTAGCTACAGTTCCGTACTCGCCTAAGTTTAAAAAAATCCTACCGAGTGAGGAGCAAGCCTCTCACTCGGGGGCTTAGCTGCAGTTCCGTACTCGCCTAAGTTTAAAAAATCCTACCAAGTGAGGAGCAAGCTTCTCACTCGGGGGCTTAGCTGCAGTTCCGTACTCGCCTAAGTTTGAAAAATCCTACCGAGTGAAGGGCAATCCTCTCACTCGGGGGCTTAGTTGCAGTCCCGTACTCGCCTAAGTTTCAAAAAATCCCACTGAGTGAGAAGCAACCCTCTCACTCGGGGACTTGGCCACAAGTACAACGTGCGCTCCATCCTGATCCGCAAGGACGATGAGGTGCAGGTCGACTACGACCTTCTCCTCAGAGTTGTGCCACAAGTACAATGTGCGCCCCATCCTGACCCGCAAGGACGACGAGGTACAGGTCGACTTCGACCTTCTCCTCAGAGTTGCGCCACAAGTACAATGTGCGCACCATCCTGATCCGCAAGGACGACGAGGTGCAGGTCGACTGCGACCTTCTCCTCAGAGCTCCGCCACAAATACAAACAGGAACAAAAGCCTGTTCCGTGTGAAGACTCAAGTTCCGCTCGGAAATAAAGACAAGCATATTCAAGTTCAGATAAATCCCGCGAGGGTCCAGACCGCGGATTAAAGTACTCGGGCTTCAGGCCCGAAAGAGTTTTACGGTTACAAAACCACTCGGCATACTGAGCCAAATTTAAACAGATCATAAAAGAGTTTGTTCACTCCGCAGGAGGAGGGCTAGCAGGCTCGACGAACTTGTCCAGGTCGATTCCATCAGCAATCCGAGTTGCAGCAGCAATGAAAGTATCCACGAAGGACTGGAAGTCAAGCCTCTTGGTGTTGGCAACCTTGATTGCCGCTAGCTTCTCTTCTGTGGCTTCCTTGCAGTGAACGCGAACCAGAGACAGAGCCACGTCAGCACCACACTGAGCAGAGGACTTCTTCTATTCCTACACTCGACCGGGGATCTCATTGAGTCGAGTCATCAAAGACTCGAGATCATTCTGGAATGTCGCCCTTGGCCAGAGCGCTGAGTCGATCCGCGACACCGCAACCTTCAGTCGAGCGAGGTAGTCGACGACGCTAGCAAGACGAGATTCCAGTCGGAGCACATTCATGGCAGCTTCATCCTTGACAGGGGAGTTGATGGGGTCCAAGCTCATTTCAATTTGACAAGTTTCTGCCTCGAAGTTTTGACAGAATTCTGTGCTCACAGAGAAGCAATGAGTCGACGGTTTTACGACTAAGTCGACGAAAGCAGATCAATTAGACGAAGACAAATACCTTCTAGCATGAGGAATAACTTCTTGGCGAGTACTCCCAGATAATTCTCCAGCTCGTCTCTCTTGCGAGAGATGTCTTCCACCTTGTCAGTCAGGGCGCCCTTGCCCTTCTTCAGTCGAGTCACCTCTTTGTTGGCTTCGTCAAGGGCAGCCTTCAATTTGGTGTTCTCTTCCTCCAGCTTTCCGACTGAGGCCAGCTTCTGGTCGGCGAGTGCCATTTTGTCTTCTGCCGTTTTTCGTGCAGCCACAAGATCAGAGTCCTTATTCTCCAAAGCTTGTCTCAGTGTTTCTACAAAGAATAACATTCGAGTTAGAAAAAGGAAGGGAAATATAGCAGGAGAATCATTCGACAAGTTTTTCATACCAGCAGCATCATCCTTAGCCTTCTGCAGATTCGTCTTGGCCAACTCCAGATCAAGATTGAGCTGGATCTGCTTCTACTCCAAGTTCACAAGATTTCTGTCGACACAAGATAGTCAGTCGACTGACAAAAATATTGGTTGCTTTTGAGCAATAAAATAACAAGTTCAAAGAGTTCTAAGACTACTGCCGAATCAAACATTCAACAGTAGTCTCGGGGACTGCACCCAGTGGGTGCACGCAGCGTGCCCTCACTGGTTCAGTGACTTTTCAATTGACTTGGTCCGACTAGTCGGTAAAAAAATATGACTTGTTCTCAGACCATAGCCGACTGCTCGCAGTCGACTACGGTCTCAGGGACCACACCCAGTGGGTGCACTCAGCGTGCCCCCATTGGTTCAGTGACCACTCGACATGATCTACTCAGACCGAGTGGAAAGTTCTGTTCAAAGACCCCCGCCGAATCAAACATTCGACAGTGATCTCGGGGACTACACCCAGTGGGTGCACTCAGCGTGCCCCCACTGGTTCAAAGATTCAATCGACACAACCTAGTCGACTCAAGTGGAAAAACTATTTAGCGAAAATTGAAACACCCAGTGAGTGTACAGATGCAAAATGCAGACTGGCAAGTAGAAGCACAATAAAGGTTTTGCAGGTAGCATATCCTAACAGAACAAGCGACAAGCTAGAAGGTCAGTCGGAAATCAGCTAACCTTGACATTGGCCTGGAGTGCTGAGCTGGCATCATAAGCATCTTGACTAGCCTCGCAAACCACTTTCATCTGCTCCATCATGAAGCCTGCTTGGCGTATAGCTTCCTTGGCAGCACTCACTTGGTCCTCTGGGACATGATGGGTGGTGAAAAGTGAAGACGGTGGATCAGTTGGAGCCTGTGCAGTCGACGCTGAAGGCTGTGCACTTGACAATGGAATGGGAAAAGTAACAGAAGCCCGGTTGGCATCTCCGGACTGCTGAACCACTGGCTCCGTCACTGGAGTCGACTGAGGCGTCTTGCTAGTTGATGTTTTCCTGCTCAAAGTCCTGCTCCTCCTTCCCGTGGGCCTCAGTGGTACATCCTCGTCGTCGTCTGGAAGTTCAATAACATTGGGCGGAGCTGCAAAAGAATCAATCGCAAGAGTTCAGTCGACCATCAAAATGGCTGATAAAGTAAAGACAACATGGCAAGAGTTATACCCGCGTTGGAGGTGACTGCGTCTTCCATCTCCTCATCATCATCATCTTTATAAACAGAAGTCCCCGAGGTAGCGGCACTGCAAATTTAAAATCCACTCGGTCAGACCTTCTGAGGTGAGTCGACCAAATATCAAGTCATGCTAAACTAAGAAGTCGAATTCAAAGATTACCCAGAAGCAATGGGGACAACCACTTTGATCTTGGGCAAGGCCTTCCGAGGTTTTGACGGCGCGATTTTGGGCTGCTTCGAAGCCTTCTCAGTCGGCACAAGAGAAAACGTCCGAGTGCGCTTTAAAGCCTGTCCAGTCTGTGCAGTCGCTTTACCACGGATACTTGTTGGGTCATGGGTATGCTTGGATCGCCTTTCGGTACGAGGAGGGGAGTCGACTTCCTCACCACCGCTTGAGTCGTCACTCTCATCGTCTTCCCCTCCATCAGAATGCCCGTCGCCACTGTCACCCCCGCTCGCCTCTCCCTCTGGCTCCTGCTCCCCGTTGGGCATTGAATACATCTCGGTATAAATCTGCAAGACACAGAGTCGACCGGGTATCACTCGGTTTCAAAAGTAAATTACACGTCAGAACAAAAAGACACTTAGAAAGAAACAGTCAGACCTTGTCTGGTTCGTTGACGTGGTCGAATGGAGGGACCCTCCTAGACCCGCTGGGGCTGTCCTTGTTGCCGATGATGCCGTGCAACCACTGCGCCACCGTCTCCTCATTGACTTCTTCCGGATAGATCCGGGTGCTGTCTTCAATACCCGAGTACATCCACATTGGATGATTGCGGGTTTGGAGTGTCTGGATACGTCGACCGAGGAATACCTCTAGCAAGTCCATTCCAGTCACCCCATCGCGGACAAGTTGGACTACTCGATCAACCAGCATATTCACCTCTGCTTTTTCAGCTGGAGTCACTTTCAAGGCGGAGGGTTTCTCAACTCGATCCATGGAAAAGGGGGGAAGGCCAGTCGACTGTCTAGGAGACGGCTGGTCCTTGCAGTAGAACCAGGTCGACTGCCAACCTCTGACTGACTCGGGAAGAATCATAGCTGGGAAAGTGCTCTTACCCCTCATCTGGATTCCTAAACATCCACACATTTGGATCACATGTGTCCTCTCATCACTCGGATTAGCCTTTTTTACAGACTGAGAACGACAAGTGAAAATGTGCTTGAAGAGACCGCAGTGCGGTCGACACCCCAGAAAGTTCTCGCACATAGACACGAATGTAGCAAGGTATGTGATGGTGTTGGGAGAAAAGTGATGAAGTTGGGCTCCAAAGGAAATTCAGAAAACCCCGGAAAAAGGATGTGGAAGCAAAGAGAATCCGCGGTCGATGTGAGTGGCGAGAAGGACACACTCACCCTTTTGCGGCCGCGACTCAGTATCGTCCTCTGGAAGCTGCCAGGAGCCGTGGGGAATCAATGCCCCCTCCACCAGATCCTCCAAGTCCTCCTGCTGGATCATCGACCGAATCCAGTCGCCCTGGATCCAGCCGGGCGGCAGGCCAGATCTCAACGACGACCCGCCCCGGCTCGTCTTCTTGCCCTTTGCCTTCGCCGTCGCCATCTTCGCACGGTCCAGGGCCGCCGTCTTGTCCTTCGCCATCGCTGTGGGGTGCGCTCGGGCTGGGCGGTGGCATCGAGGGAGGAGGCGGGCGCAGTGGAGAAGCAGAGGAGGAAGAAAGGAAATGGGGCGCACAGTGCAAGGGTACCGGCCCAGGCGCCTTATATGGGCTTGTATGCCGAGTGACCGACTTGTGGGCCCAAGAAATCCTGTCAAATCTAGCAACAGTCGCGCACGCGGTACGTGGTGAAAAAGGTGGCGCGGGGATCGAGGCATCCCAGCCTAATCCACTCCGATTACCGCGACCCTCTCCGCCCTGCACGCTTCCCCAAATTTCGAATCCCACGAGATCCGAGAGCGGCAGAGCAGTCAATCATGCTGAAGATTTTATACCATATTAAACACTCGAAGCTTATCAACAAAAGTTCACTCAACAACTCCTGAATGGCTCAAGGCAACTGAAAATGAAGTCGAAATCCTTGCATGGTTCGCCAATCCAAGTAAAGTGCTTCCGAAGCATGAAAGTTGGGTCGGAACCACCTTCAATTCCATATCCACTCAGACCCAGAACCATTCGGGGGCTAATGACGATGACGCGTACCTAGGGTAGGGCAATAGACCTGATCTAAGCACCCTACCCAAGGACATTGCCCTACAGTCAAGGACATTCAAAGGACAGCGGATTCTATCGACTGAAATCACCACAGGACACAACCCACTCGACTGAGAGTTCACCCGGATAACCTAATTCCATTCGACCAGGATATATTCATTCAACCATACCAGGAACCACTCGAAGAACAGAAGATCTAAGGTCACTCTGAATGACAATGGTCGGGCATTCACTCCGTAGTCTTAATGATCATTTATATGACTTTAATGCTGGCGTTATCAGTAATGTTCCCTCTTTATGTACATTGAACCCCTTGTAACGTGGGCTGGCTGGGGTCCTGGCAAATTCTATATAAGCCACCCCCTCCACTGGCACAAGGGTTCGCAACCCCTGTGGCTTCACACATAATCCAATCGACCGAGCCTCCGGGCACCGAGACGTAGGGCTATTACTTCCTCCGCGAAGGGCCTGAACTCGTAAATCTTGCGTGCACAACTTCATCGTAGAGAGGATCTTGCCTCTCCATACATACCCCCTATTCTACTATCAGACTTAGAACCACGACAGGATCTGCCAACTTTCTTTTTTCTCGCACACGAGTATTTTACGCGCTTTGTCTGTGTTGTGTGTTTCCCCCGCCCAAGTTTCAAATTTCGCACCGAAATTTTCATTATGCGCGCGATTTCAGAATTTATTCCTGCAACCACATCCCCTTCCCCTCAGTATCCCCCTCCCTCGCGCCTCCCCCTACCGGCATCTCAAACTTCCGCCGCCGCAACCACAGCTTCAACCACATCTATGTTCTGCTCAGATCCAGTCTGGTAACCCACCGATCTCTATCACGTCCCCAGCCTGATTGCTTAAATGGCGCCCGCGAAACATCCTCATGCCTCCAAATCCCCCCCTCCAGGAGCTGATTGCCGATGGCCGCTGTGTGTGTTGACCCGGAGGAACACCTCTCCTCCTCCGCCGCCGCCGCCGACATGGTGCAGGCTCTGGCCCAGATGAAGTCCCCCAACGACTACCCCCCGGGACTTAACAGGTAAGATCTGACCAGCTAAATCTTACCAATACCACTTGCAATGGCTATGATTTGTACGGTTGATGTATTAAGCATGTTCATGCCTTGTTTATTTCAGTACTACACACTGTGTGATGTTCAAATATTTCTGTGTCCAGCTCAATCTCACCAATACCAGCAACAAACTTACAATACATGACTCAGGATATCACTAGAGATGCTGCCCATTTGCTAGTTTTAGTGGATGCTAACCCTGTTGCACTTAACATGCCTGTCCATGTACTTACGCAGGGCCATAACGGCCGATGCTTTTGTTTGCCGTCGAGGTGAGATGCATCCCATGTCTTATAGTATTTCACATAATTTGTGCAATTGCAGTTTAACTTCTACCCATTTACTGGTTGCTTGTAGGTACACATGTCAGTGGCACTGATCCACGCTTCGACCCAGAAGAACAGCTAGCCTCCACCGTCGCTGACTTTGGGCGAGCTCTGGCCAAGATGAAGTGCCCCAGCAACTACCTCTCAGGACTTACCAAGTATGTACTCACCAGTTCAATCTTACCAATACCAGTTGCAATTAATGGCTATGTTCTGTACGGTCGATGTATTAAGCATTTTCTAGTAAACATGCCTAACACGTTTTTGCTACTTTCCCTACCTTTTTATAGACATCTGGGCCATTCTCTGCTCTAGCAGCACCTGCCTTGTGATGTTTAACTATGCCAATTGCATTTTTATCAGTATCGGTTTCAATGTCTATTAAGCCTGTTGCAATTAACAGTTGAATCCATTTTTAAACAGCTGCATTTCAATGGCTACAAACTTACAAAACATGACTTAGGATGTTGTTAACCTGTTGCAATTAACAGTTGTATCCATTTTTTAATCTGTCCATTTGCTACCATGCTACTCTCCGCAATGAAGATATACTAGAGATGCTGCCCCATTTACTTTTTTGGTGGATGCTAACCCTGTTGTACTTAACATGCTTGTCCATGTACTTACGCAGGGTCATAACGGCCGATGTTGTTGTTTGCCGTCAAGGTTAGCTGCATCCCCTGTCTTACAGTATGTCACATCATTTGTGCAATTGCAGTTTAACTTCTACCATTTACTGGTTATCTGTAGGTACACATGTCAGTGGCACTGATCCATGCTTCGACCCGGAGGAACAGCTCGCCTCCGCCGCCGCTGACTTTGGGCGGGCTCTGGACAAGATGAAGTGCCCCAGCAACTACCTCTCAGGACTTACCAAGTATGTACCCACCAGTTCAATCTTACCAATACCAATTTCAATTAATGGCTACGTTTTGTATCGTCAATGTATTAAGCATGTTGTAGTAAACATGCCTAACACATTTGAGCTATTTTCCCTACCTTTTTATAGACAACTGGGCCATTATCTTCTCTGGCAGCACCTGCCGTGTGATGTTTAACTCTGCCAATTGCATTTTTATCAGTACCGGTTTCAATGGCCATTAAGCCTGTTGCAATTAACAGTTGTATCCATTTTTAAAGAGTTGTATTTCAATGGCTACAAACTTACAAAACATGAATTAGGATGTTGTTAAGCTTGTTGCAATTAATAGTTGTATCCATTTTTTAATCCGTCCCTTTGCTACCGTGCTACTCTTTCGAAATGAAGATATCACTACAGATGCTGCCGTTTTATTACCATTTGCTATTTTTGGTGGATGTTAACCCTGTTGTAGTTAACATTGGGTTTCCATGTACTTACACAGGGCTACAATGGGCGATGCTGTTGTTTGCCATCGAGGTTAGCTGCATCCCATGTCTTATACACCATCTATTCCTAAATATAAGTATTTTTAGAGATTCCAATATAGACTAGATAAGGAGCAAAATGAGTGAATCTAGATTCCAATCTAAAATATATATATAATTCTATATACATCCGTATGTAGTTCATATTGAAATCTCAAAAAAAAAATACTTGTACTTAGGAACATAGGTAGTTGTATTTTACATCATTTGTGCAATCTTGGTTTAGCTTCTAACATTTACTGGTTGCTTGTAGGTACATATATGAGGGGTACTGGTCCACGCTTCGATCCCTTTTGCGTATGGGGCAATGAGATATTCATGAACAAGCGTCAAGTGAGGAAACTAAGAAAGTTGGTTAGGTGAAAGAAATGGGTGGTTGGAATTAAGCTCTTTATTTACACTTTGTCGAAGACAACAATGAACTTTAGGATGGTAAGTAATGTGTTGCCTTTTCCCCTGCCAACAACAAGTTACTCTATTAGACCTCAGTATCTGATATTTTTCTCTTTTCAGTGGTTTCCGAAGCTATTTACTGATGATTACCTTGCAAACTACATGACCGGAGTGGAGGCAACTAAGGTAAAAGTACGTAATTCATGCTACCATGATAATGCTCTAGAAGTCTTCCTGAAGGCGGTGAAGGATGGGCGGGCGATCATCACAAGGGGTTGGACAAAAGTGGTTCGTGCCTATGGCATGCAGGAAGGCACATTATGGGCATTCCGCTTCTTCAACACCGTCGGCGGTCAAAATGATTTACACTTGTCTCTTCACCTTTACCACCTTTAAATACTGCGGTTCATCATAGTTAATTGCGGCCTAATCCTGTAATTACTAAACATATTGTACTGGCAATTTTATTTATGGATTCGTTGTTGAACCATTGTGCTGAGAATTTGAATTGCACGTTTCGTATTTCAAAATTTCCAATTAGAGTAATAAATTACACGCAAAAATAAAAATAGAATAGACGGTCATGGACCTTTGCAAACGCTTCTAGCAGTAAAAGCGGTTGCGATGGATAGCCCAATGCCACACAGTTTTCTACATCAAATCGTGTGTGATGTAGTTAATGAAAGCAAATAGTTAACCAAGGCAGAGCATGTGTGATAGTTACACCTTTCACACATGAGCGTATACATAAAACCGTGTGGGTTGTACATCCGAACGGAAACGTTTTCCCTGGATTGACTGTGTGGGATGTACATAAGAACGGAAACGTATTCCTTGGATGCACTGTGTGTGATATACATACGAATGGAAATGTTTTTTTGCGATTCACCGTGTGGGATGTACATACCTATGGAAATGATTTTCTCGGATTACCGTGTGGGATGTACATACCTACGGAAATGATTTGCTCGGATTACCGTGTGGGATGTACATCCCTACGGAAATGATTGTGTTTCGATGCCTCGCCCGATCGCACACGGCCCCAGGCTGGGTCCCAGGAGGGCCTATCCCCGACGATTTCTGGGTCGTGTGGGAAGGACACCCTATCACACACACTCACTTGGCAACGGTTCCAAATGCCGTCGCGGAAAGGGGTAAAAAACCGTTTGTTTAGGACCGACGCGCACCAGTGCTTAAGTCTGTCCGAATCATGTTAACAATTGCCACATTTTATGAAAACTGGCAACTGGATGTCAAAATTGCATTCCTTAATGGATTTCTTAAAAAGGAGTTGTATATGATACAACAAGAAGGTTTTGTCAACCCTAAAGGTGCTAACAAAGTGTGCAAGCTCCAGCGATCCAACTATGGACTGGTGCAAGCATCTCGGAGTTGGAATATACGCTTTGATGAGTTGATCAAAGCATATAGTTTTATACAGACTTGTGGCAAAGCCTGTATTTACAAGAAAGTGAGTGGGAGCACTACAGCATTTCTGATAAGTATATGTGAATGACATATTGTTGATCGGAAATAATGTAGAATTTTCTGGAAAGCATAAAGGAGTGTTTGAAAGTTGTTTTTTTTAAAGAAAGACCTCAGTGAAGCTGCTTACATATTGAGCATCAAGATCTATAGAGATAGATCAAGATGCTTGATAAGTTTTTTCAATGAGTACATACCTTGACAAGATTTTGAAGTAGTTCAAAATGGAACAGTCAAAGAAGGAGTTCTTGCCTGTGTTGCAAGGTGTGAAGTTGAGTAAAGACTCAAAACCCGACCACGGAAAAAAATAGAAAGAGAATGAAAGTCATTCCCTATGCCTCAGCCATAGGTTCTATAAAGTATGTTATGTTGTGTACCAAACCTATTGTGAACCTCACTATGAGTTTTGCAAAGGAGTACAATAGTGATCTAGGAGTAGATCACTGGACAACGGTCAAAATTATCCTTAGAGGACTAAGGAAATATTTCTCGGTTATGGAGGTGACAAAGAGTTCGTCGTAAGAGTTACGCTGATGCAAGATTTTACACCAATCCAGATGACTCCGTGTCTCAATCTAGATACATATTGAAAGTGGGAGCAATTAGCTAGAGTATCTCCATGCAGAGCATTGTAGACATAGAAAATTTGCAAAATACACATGGCTCTGAATGTGACAGACCCATTGACTAAGCTTCTCTCACAAAACATGATCACACCTTAGTACTCTTTGGGTGTTAATCACATAGCGATGTGAACTAGATTATTGACTCTAGTAAAACCCTTTAGGTATTAATCACATGGCGATGTGAACTAATCACATGGTGATGTGAACTATTGGTGTTAAATCACATGGCGATGTGAACTAGATTATTGACTCTAGTGCAAGTGGGAGACTGAAGGAAATATGCCTAGAGGCAATAATAAAGTTGTTATTTATATTTCCTTATATCATGATAAATGTTTATTATTCATGCTAGAATTTTATTAACCGGAAACTTAGTACATGTGTGAATACATAGACAAAACAGTGTGTCCCTAGTATGCCTCTACTTGACTAGCTCGTTAATCAAAGATGGTTATGTTTCCTGACCATAGACATGTGTTGTCATTTGATGAATGGGATCACATCATTAGAGAATGATGTGATGGACAAGACCCATCCGTTAGCTTAGCATTATGTCGTTGAGTTTTATTGCTATTGCTTTCTTCATGACTTATACATGTTCCTCTGCGTATGAGATTATGCAACTCCAAATACCGGAGGAACACCTTGTGTGCTATCAAACGTCACAACGTAACTGGGTGATTATAAAGATGCTCTACAGGTGTCTCCGAAGGTGTTTCTTGGGTTGGCATAGATCGAGATTAGGATTTGTCACTCCGTGTATCAAAGAGGTATCTCTGGGCCCTCTCGGTAATGCACATCACTATAAGCCTTGCAAGCAATGTGACTAATGAGTTAGTTGCAGGATGATGCATTACGGAACGAGTAAACAGACTTGCCGGTAACAAGATTGAACTAGGTATGATGATACCGACGATCGAATCTCGGGCAGTAACATACCGATGAAAAAGGGAACAACGTATGTTGTTATGTGGTTTGACCAATAAAGATCTTCGTAGAATATGTAGGAGCCAATATGAGCATCCAGGTTCCACTATTGGTTATTGACCGGAGATGTGTCTCGGTCATGTCTACATAGTTCTCGAACCCGTAGGGTCCGCACGCTTAACGTCCGATGACGATTCACTGGTGCGTGTCGGTCCTAAACAAACGGTTTAAAACCCCTTTCCGCGACGGCATTTGGAACCGTCGCCAAGTGAGTGTGTGCGATAGGGTGTCCTTCCCACACGACCCAGAAATCGTCGGGGATAGGCCCTCCTGGGACCCAAGCTGGGGCCGTGTGCGATCAGGCAAGGCATCGAAACCCAATCATTTCCGTAGGTATGTACATCCCACACGGTGGATCCCAGATATCATTTCCGTAGGTATGTACATCCCACACGGTGAATCCCAGAAAAACATTTCCGTTAGTATGTATATCACACACAGTCAATCCAAGGAATACGTTTCTGTTCTTATGTACATCCCACACAGTCAATCCAGGGAAAACGTTTCCGTTCGTATGTACATCCCACACGGTTTTATGTATACGCTCATGTGTGAAAGGTGTAACTATCACACACGCTCTGCCTTGGTTAACTGTTTGCTTTCATTAACTACATCACACATGATTTGATGTAGAAAAATGTGTGGCATTGGGCTATCCATCATAAGCGCTTTACTGCTAGAACCGTTTGCAAAGGTCCATGGCCGTCTATTCTATTTTTATTTTTGCGTGTAATTTATTATTCTAATTGGAAATTTTGAATACGAAGCGTGCAATTCAAATTCTCAGCACAATGGTTCAACAACGAATCCATAAATAAAATTGCCAGTACAATATGTTTAGTAATTACAGGATTAGGCAGCAATTAACTATGATGAACCGCAATATTTAAAGGCGGTAAAGGTGAAGAGACAAGTGTAAATAATTTTGACTGCCGACGGTGTTAAAGAAGCGAAATGCCCATAATGTGCCTTCCTGCATGCCATAGGCACGAACCACTTTCGTCCAACCCCTTGTGACGATCGCCCTCCCATCCTTCACCGCCTTCAGGAAGACTTCTAGAGCATTATCATGGTAGCATGAATTATATACTTTAACCTAAGTTGCCTCCACTCCGGTCATCTAGTTTGCAAGGTAATCATCAGTAAATAGCTTCGGAAACCACTGAAAAGAGAAAAATATCAGATACTGAGGTCTAATAGAGTAACTTGTTGTGGGCAGGAGGAAAAGGCAACACATTACTTACCATCCTAAAGTTCACTATTGTCTTCGACAAAGTGTAAATAAAGAGCTTAATTCCAATCACCCGTTTCTTTCTCCTAACAATCTTTCTTAGTTTCCTCACTTGACGCTTGTTCATGAATATCTCATTGCCCCATACGCAAAAGGGATCGAAGCGTGGACCAGTACCCCTCATATATGTACCTACAAGCAACCAGTAAATATTAGAAGCTAAACTGAGATTGCACAAATCATGTAAAATACAACTACCTATGTTCCGAAGTACGAGTATTTTTTTAGATTTCAATATGAACTACATACGGATGTATATTGAATTATAGATATAGTTTAGATTAGAATCTAGATTCACTCATTTTTCTCCTTATGTAGTCTATATTGGAATCTCTAAAAATACTTATATTTAGGAATAGATGGTGTATAAGATATGGGATGCAGCTAACCTCGACGACAAACAACAGCATCGCCCATTGTAGCCTTGTGTAAGTACATGGAAAGACAATGTTAACTACAACAGGGTTAACATCCACCAAAAATAGCAAATGGTAATAAAACGACAGCATCTCTAGTGATATCTTCATTTCGAAAGAGTAGCACGGTAGCAAAGGCACGGATTAAAAAATGGATACAATTGTTAATTGCAACAGGCTTAACAACATCCTAATTCATGTTTTGTAAGTTTGTAGCCACTGAAATACAACTCTTTAAAAATGGATACAACTGTTAATTGCAACAGGCTTAATGCCCATTGAAACCGGTACTGATAAAAATGCAATTGGCAGAGTTAAACATCACAGGGCAGGTGCTACCAGAGCAGATAATGGCCCAGTTGTCTATAAAAAGGTAGGGAAAATAGCTCAAACGTGTTAGGCATGTTTACTACAACATGCTTAATACATCGACAGTACAAAATATAGCCATTAATTGCAACTGGTATTGGTAAGATTGAACTGGTGGGTACATACTTGGTAAGTCCTGAGAGGTAGTTGCTGGGGCACTTCATCTTGGCCAGAGCCCGCCCAAAGTCAGTGGCGGCGGAGGCGAGCTGTTCCTCCGGGTCGAAGCGTGGATCAGTGCCACTAACATGTGTACCTACAGGCAACCAGTAAATGGTAGAAGTTAAACTGCAATTGCACAAATGATGTGAAATACTGTAAGACATGGGATGCAACTAACCTTGATGGCAAACAACAGCATCGGTCGTTATGACCATGCGTAAGTACATGGACAAGCATGTTAAGTACAACAGGGTTAGCATCCACCAAAAAAAGCAAATGGGGCAGCATCTCTAGTATATCTTCATTGCGGAGAGTAGCATGGTAGCAAATGGACAGATTAAAAAATGGATACAACTATTAATTGCAACAGGCTTAACAACATCCAAAGTCATGTTTTATAAGTTTGTAGCCATTGAAATGCAAATGTTTAAAAATGGATTCAACTGTTAATTGCAACAGGCTTAATAGACATTGAAACCGATACTGATAAAAATGCAATTGGCATAGTTAAACATCACAAGGCAGGTGCTGCTAGAGCAGAGAATGGCCCAGATGTCTATAAAAAGGTAGGGAAAGTAGCAAAAACGTGTTAGGCATGTTTACTAGAAAATGCTTAATACATCGACCGTACAGAACATAGCCATTAATTGCAACTGGTATTGGTAAGATTGAACTGGTGAGTACATACTTGGTAAGTCCTGAGAGGTAGTTGCTGGGGCACTTCATCTTGGCCAGAGCTCGCCCAAAGTCAGCGACGGTGGAGGCTAGCTGTTCTTCTGGGTCGAAGCGTGGATCAGTGCCACTGACATGTGTACCTATAGGCAACCAGTAAATGGGTAGAAGTTAAACTGCAATTGCACAAATTATGTGAAATACTATAAGACATGGGATGCGGCTCACCTCGACGGCAAACAAAAGCATCGGTCGTTATGACCCTGTGTAAGTACATGGACAGGCATGTTAAGTGCAACAGGGTTAGCATCCACTAAAACTAGCAAATGGGCAGCATCTCTAGTGATAACCTGAGTCATGTATTGTAAGTTTGTTGCTGGTTTTGGTGTAATTGAGCTGGACACGGTAATATTTGAACATCACATAGTGTGTAGTACTGAAATAAACAAGGCACGAACATGCTTAATACATCAACCATACAAATCATAGCCATTGCAAGTGGTATTGGTAAGATTTAGCTGGTCAGATCTTACCTGTTAAGTCCTGGGGGGTAGTCGTTGGGGGACTTCATCTGGGCCAGAGGCTGCACCATGTCGGCGGCGGCGGCGGAGGCGAGGTGTTCCTCCGGGTCAACACGCACAGCGGCCATCGCACCATGGACCGCCATCAGCTCCTGGCGGGGGGATTTGGAGGCATGAGGATGTTTCGCAGGCGCCATTTAAGCAATCAGGCCAGGGACGTGATAGAGATCGGTGGGTTACCTGACTGGATCTGAGCAGAACGTAGATGTGGTTGCGGCGGCGGCGGCTTGAGATGCCGGTAGGGGGAGGCGCGAGGGAGGGGGGATACTGAGGGGAAGGGGATGTGGTTGGAGGAATAAATTCTGAAATCGCGTGCCTAATGAAGATTTTGGTGCGAAATTTGAAACTTGGGCGGTGGAAACACACAACGCAGACGAAGTGCGTAAAATACTCGTGTGCGAAAAAAAAACAAAGTTGGCAGATCCCGTCTCCAAAAAATGTACACGTGTACTTGATTTTTTTTGGTCAATGGTACGCCTGGTTTATTAGGAAATATCACACAGTAACTGACTTATGGGTCATTAACGCAAAAAACGCAGACGGGTACGACATGGAAACCGTGTGTTTTGTGATCTTCTAATGATTAACAAAAAAAAACACACACGGGCACACATGCTAATCAACGCTCAAATCTCTCAAAGGATGCTCTTACCGACATTGTACGTTAATACTACAAACTTAAAGTACTACTGATAATTTGCTCTAATACTACAAACTTAAACTACTTCTCACATGCTGCCATCAGGGCATGCTGGCTAGACACCGGCGTTCTCCTTCCCGACCTTGTAGGCGGCAGCCCACCGTGCTTCGATCTCCGCCAAGCTCTCCTCACCATGGCGTGCGGCCTCTTTTTTCTTCCGGCGGCGGGACCCTCTTTTCTTGACTGCTTTCTGCCTTTTCCGCTCCTTCTGTGCGGCTTTGGCCGCCTCTAGATCCACCACCCATTCGGCCATGGCAGCCTCAAAGTTCGCCCATGTAACTGTCTGGCCGCCGGCGGCGATGAACTCGGCGCGGCGAGATGCCATCGCTTCCTTACCATGTGCGCGGTCGCGGGCGGCGAGGAACGCGGCGCGGCGGGATGCCATCGCTTCCTTACCAGTTACTATGCGCCACAGTGCCATGGACGACACCCGGAGAGAGCTCTGGGACGGAGGGGCCGGTAGCCGTACAGTGCGGTGGTATTCAAGAGCTCAACCACAAACGACAACAGAAATTTGGCTTCCCTTACAATTTTGCTCATTCATTATCGCACACGGTTCATCTCCGTCGCTTTCAGAAACAGTGTGCGCTGAGCCTATTGTGTGTTGCGTTATGATTGGCCGGAACCCCAGCCATGCGGATCGCGCGTGTGCACCGTTGGAAGCGCCGAGATCGAACGACAATCCACGTCCCTCACATCACACACGTGCACCTGCAGCTGGATTGGATTTATATGCGCTAAATGCCTAGAAAATGCACATAATCCCCTAAATATGGTAAATGAGCCCGGAAAAATGGCAAATTTGAACACGGTGATTTGCAGGGTGTATGTTCGTCGTAGAAAAAAACTCCAGGGCAAAGAACGAAGAAAATTTGGATTCCCCTTCAATCTTGAGGATTTCCCTTTCGAAAGCATGGAACTTCCTCGGTGATGGTTCAATTTATGAAGGGCGTGCATGACACCATAAGCCAAACCTTCTCAAATTTTTACCAAGGCATGGTGAGGTCATACCATGGCACCATGCCAGGCGTCATGTTTTTTAAGCATTTATTTCATTTTTTATAGTTAAAAACCCAACAAACAGACATTTGTGGTTGACTATTGCCACACATTTCATCGAAATATCTGTCCATTCCTTGTAAAAGGCATGAGAATTTACTAAATGGCACAAGCATGGTTTTCTAGGCCGTTCTTGTGGACCCTTTCATGCATCGATTGTTTGAACTTGAATTATGCGCATTAATGCCTAGGAAATGCACATAATCCCCTAAATATGGCAAATGAACCCGGAAAAGTGCCAAATTTGAACACGGTGATTTGTAGGTTGTATGTTCATCATAGAAAAAACTCGTGGACAAACGACAAAGGAAATTTGGACCCCCTTCAATCTTGGTGATTTCCCCCTTGAAACCATGAAACTTCCTCGGTGATGGTTCGATTTATGAAAGGCGCGCATCACGACATAAGGAAAACATTCTCCAATTTTTACCAGGGCATGGTGAGGCCATACCATGGCACCAAGCCAGGCGTCATGTTTTCCAACCAGGTGTTTCATTTTTTGTATAGTTGTTAACCGAGTAAACGACGCGTTTATGGTTGACTATTGCCACACATTTCCTTGAAATATCTGCCCATTCCTTGTAAAAGGCATGAGAATGTGCTAAATAACACGAGCATGGTTTTCCAGACCGTTCTTGTGCACCTTTTCATGCACCAATTGTTTGAATTTGAATTATGTCCATTAATGCCTAGAAAATGCACATAATCCCCTAAATATTGTAAATGAGCCCGGGAAAATGTCAAATTTGAACACGTTGCATTTGAGGCGGTATGTTGATCGTTGAAAAAAAACTGAATGACCAACTAGGACGGAAATTACGATTCCCCTTCAATCCTGGGGATTTTCCCTCTCGAAAGCATGGAACTTCCTCGGTGATGGTTCGATTTATGAAGGGCGTGCATGACGACATAAGCCAAACCTTCTCAAATTTTTACCAAGGCATGGTGAGGTCATACCATGGCACCATTCCAGGCGTCATGTTTTTAGGCATTTATTTGATTTTTCTGTAGTTGAAAACCCAACAAACAAACATTTGGGGTTGACTATTGCCACACATTTCATCGAAATATCTATCCATGCAAAAGGAAAAGAAAACCCTCACCCACTTCGTCCCCACTCACTCACCGCGGACTCCTCCACAACTCTGCACCCTAAGCTCGACGGCTGTTGGCGGCGGCCGTAGGTCGCGCTCCAAACGGCACCGGATTTCGCCTCCACCGCTTTCTGCCACCTATCTGCACCGACATTCTAGACTCTGGTCGACTGGGGTTTTCTGCGGGATTGGGCCGGGGAGTTTTCTCATGGAGAAGGTAATCAACTTAATTAGCAAAATATTCACTCATCTCTTATCGCAGTCCGTCCATCGCTGTTAATCAACCGGCGGGAATCTCCATGGAATCATTTTTGTTCTAGCTGATTCGTGGGTGT
The DNA here is from genome assembly GCF_002575655.3 of Aegilops tauschii subsp. strangulata. NCBI lineage: Eukaryota > Viridiplantae > Streptophyta > Magnoliopsida > Poales > Poaceae > Aegilops > Aegilops tauschii. The sequence continues at coordinate 314,601,988 of NC_053037.3, read as the reverse complement.
TCATTCATGTGTGCACAGTGCGAGCACAAATCGGGCAACTGTGGTCGTGGCCAGTCGGAAACGAAGTTCTATCTCACCATTCCGGATGACTTCAGGGAGCGCTCGGTATGTTCAATCTCAACCTACCACGGTCGGCATGGCCTAAATTTGTGAACATATACCATCTGTTGCTACATTATCTATATATTTGCATCAAATCTTTGTTACATTATCTATTTTTAATTCTATATGTTTGTACTTTGCTTGCATCTATATATGGATATGTTCTATCAGTTACTCCCATATTTGCATCTTGCTCGGTTATTTCAATATATCTAATTTACGATCTTAATTTTCATTTCAAGCAGTACATCCCTTGCTTTGCAAGAATAGGAGTAGAAGGAAATCTTGGGCTTTACTTTGTTGATGACTCCCAGGATGTCATATTGACAACGCAACATGGGTTTACAATGACGGTTAGCATAAAACTTGATAAAGATGGTCACTCCTATTTTAATGCGGACCTTTGGAGAAAAATGTCTAAGTGTTATGAACTGAAAGCGGGCAATAAAATTCTAGTGCGTGCACCATAGCCTGGTCTAATTAACATGGATGTTTACTTCCCCAACATCATCAGCCGATCAAAGTCTGATCGAGGTTAGTGTCCTTTCAACTTTCTCCATGCTGTCATATTACTATTTAAGCAACCAATTGATCACTATTTAAGCAACCAATTGTGATATCATATTCTGACTCCGTTCCTAGGCAGTAACAAATTCTGTTTACCAATTTATGCGCACTATATATTCTTCTGTCATGTTCTGAATAAATAATACCTTTCCACCTTTTAAGCAGGATATGTTGGATGCATAGTGAATGATCTGTATGTTCCTAAGCGTACCAAATTTCACTGCAAGGACTTGAAGCATGTCATAAACTTTGTTGATAATCTGACAGAGATAGCACATCGTATGAACGCTGGATTTTGGATGGGATTCATTAGACCTATGGTGCATACACTGAACAAGACCAATTGTGTGCACAAAGTGCTGGTAAAAAGTCTTATTTTAATGTTGATGCTCATAAACTATATATATCTTCAACGATATGTTACAATTGTTTTTTATTCTACATGTCAACAGAAATTGCCCCCTGTAGCCATTCCTGGATCGGTTTCCCGGCGTGGTCGAATTACACTTGTGCCTGCTAATAACGCCAAAGTGATTGCAAGGTACTGCATTTCCTGCAAAAATGGAACCATTCAAATTAACAAGTTCTCGCTTCTCGTGGCAATGCATCCATATTGGAAAATTGGAGACATTGTTCTACTCCTGCTCTACCAAGGCACAGGAGAGCTCTTCCTTTTCATTGACGAGATGCCAAGTCGCCATGATCAAGCTGCTTCCAGTGGATAGTTGTGGTTGTTGGCCCTCAGCCTCTTAAAATGTGCTAGCTGTTACTATATATGTTAAGTATGTAGATATGGACCATATGGTTGTTGGCCCTTAGCCTCCTAAAATGTGATAGTTGTTACTATGTTAAGTATGTAGATATGGACCATATGGTTGTCAAAACCGTGTTACGAAGATCCTCCTTCTGTCGAATAGTGTAACCACTATATATATGTTACTCAAATGCTATTACCCAAGTTCATAAATTTTCATGGAAAGTATTAGTATCGTACACAGTTCATTGAGTTTAAGCGTGTGCCCGATGTCCAGAAGGCATTTGCATATTAACTGTCCATATTGCAAATTCACACACATGTTCACATAAGGAAACGTATGTGTAACATACTAATCATCGCACACGAGTACTCATAGACGCATCGTGTGCGATACTCCTAGCCACCGCAAGCAACTAGATTACATTTTTCAAAGTTTTTTGTACACACAGAATCACACACGAAGTAACTGTATTGACCGTCTGTGTTGTAATTTCTCATCGCAAACAGTTCATCCGAGTCGGCTGTTTGCCACGTATCACACACATCTTGTTTACACGACTCGTTTGTGTTCTTTTGGCTCATCGCAAACAGTTCATCCATGTGAACTGCATGCTGCATATCACACACATCTTGTTAAGTTGAACCGTTTCTGTTGGGTTCCCTAATCGAAAATAGTTCGTCCGAGTTAACCTTATGATGTATATCGCACACACATTGATATGGCTGCTCGTTTCTGTTGTTCTACCTCATCGCAAACAGTTCGAATGGATTAACTGTGTGTCCTACATCGCACACACATTGTTATGGCTGCCCATTTCTGTTGTTCTGCCTCATCGCAGACAGTTTGAATGGATTAACCATATGCCCTTCATCGCACACACAACTAAAACCTGAACCGTGTTTTATGCATACATCCTCGCAAATGTTTTGCACCTTTTTTGACGGGTTTTTTACACCACCGTTTGTGATTATTGCATCGCACACAGTTTCGGCAAAGGGTCTCTGGTCGTAGTGTCGCGTTAGCAGTCTCCTGCAGTAGTGATTGGTATTATGAGTTGTGTGATTTGATGTACCGAAGTTTATTCGGAGTCCCGGATGAGATCACGGACATGACGAGGAGTCTCGAAATAGTCGAGACGTAAAGATCGATATATTGGAAGGCTATATTCGGACATCGGAAAGGTTCCGAGTGATTCGGGTATTTTTCGGAGTACCAGGGAGTTACGAGAATTCACCGGGAGAAGTAATGGGCCTTATTGGGCTTTAGTAGAGAGAGGGGAGAAGGGCCAAGAGGTGGCGCGCGCCTTCCCCTGCCCAAACCGAATTGGACAAGGGGTGGGGGTGCGGCCCCCCTTTCCTTCTCCCTCTCCCTCTCTTTCCTTCTCTCCTACTTCGAATAGGAAAGAGGAGCGGAATCCTGCTTGGACTGGGGAGTCCTAGTAGGATTCCCCACACCTGGTGCGCGCCCCTAAGGCCGGCCACCTCTTCCCTCCCCTCCTTTATATACGTGGCCAGGGGCACCCCATAGACACACAAGTTGATCTTTTAGCGTGTGCGGTGCCCCCCTCCACAGTTACACACCTCGGTCATATCGTCGTAGTGCTTAGGCGAAGCCCTACCCCGGTAACTTCATCATCACCATCACCATGCCGTCGTGCTGACGAAACTCTCTCTCGACCACAGCTGGATCTAGAGTTCGTGGGACGTCACCGAGCTGAACGTGTGCAGATCGCGGATGTGTCGTATCTTTGGTGCTAGGATCGGTTGGATCATGAAGACGTACGACTACATCAACCGCGTTGTCATAACGCTTCCGCTTACGGTCTACGAGGGTACATGGACAACACTCTCCCCTCTCGTTGCTATGCATCACCTAGATGGATCTTGCGTGTGCGTTCCCCAACAGAAAGAGGCGTAGGCCGCCTGCCTGGGATCCTCCTAAACTACTCCTGGTCGTCGGCGGCGGCCTGCATGTAGTAGTAGGCACCCACGGTGTAGTAGGAGTCATCGTTGACGGTGGCGTCTGGCTCCTGGGCTCCAGCATCTGGTTGCGACAACCGAGAAGAAAGGAAAGGGGAAAAGGGGGGAGCAAAGCAACCGTGAGTACTCATCCAAAGTACTCGCAAGAAAGGATCTACACTACATATGCATGGGTATCTGTGTAAAGGGGCAATATCGGTGGACTGAACTGCAGAATGCCAGAATAAGAGGGGGATAGCTAGTCCTGTCGAAGACTATGCTTCTGGCAGCCTCCATCTTGCAGCATGTAGAAGAGAGTAGATGGTAAGTTCACCAAGTATCATCGCATAGCATAATCCTACCCGGCGATCCTCCCCTCGTCACCCTGTGTGAGAGTGATCACCGGGTTATATCTGGCACTTGGAAGGGTGTGTTTTATTAAGTATCCGGTTCTAGTTTTCATAAGGTCAAGGTACAATTCTGGGTCGCCCTTTTACCAAGGATCAGGCTATTCGAATAGATAAACTTCCCTGCAGGGGTGCACCACATTACCCAACACGCTCGATCCCTCTGGCCGGACACACTTTCCTGGGTCATGCCCGGCCTCGGAAGATCAACACGTCGCAGCCCTACCTAGGCACAACAGAGAGGTCAGCATGTCGGTCTAAATCCTAAGCGCGTAGGGGTCAGGTCCGATCGCCCATTGCACACCTTCACATTGCATGGGCGGCCAGAAGCAGACCTAGCCCCCTTAATACAAGCGCAGGCTTACGGTCCAATTCGGCGCGCCCCGCCCAGTCGCAGACGTCAAGAAGGCTTCAGCTGATACCACGACGTCGAGTGCCCATAACTGTTCCAACGTAGTTGGTTAGTGTGTATAGGCCAGTGGCCAGACTCAGATCAAATACCAAGATCTCGTTAAGCATGTTATTTTGAAGTAACCGCGGATGCCGACCAGGGCCAGGCCCACCTCTCACCTAGGTGGTCTCAACCTGCCCTGTTGCTCCGCCAGAAAGTAATAGTCGGGGGCCGTCGGGATTCCAGGCCCACCTCTACCGGGATGGAGCCACCTGTCCTTTCAACCCCCACATCGGAATCACTTGCGGGTACTCTATGAGCCAACCCGACTTTAGTCACCACATGTATCATATAATATGTTAGGTATATACCCGTGATCACCTCCCGAGTGATCACGGCCCAGTAGTATAGCATGGCAGACGGACAAGAATGCAGGGCCACTGATGGAATACTAGCATCCTATCCTAAGCATTTAGGATTGCAGGTAAGGGTAACAACTGTAGCAACAATGACAGGCTATGCAGCAGGATAGGATTAACCGAAAGCAGTAACATGCTACACTACTCTAATGCAAGCAGTAGAGAGAAGGAATAGGCGATATCTGGTGATCAAAGGGGGGGCTTGCCTGGTTGCTCTGGCAAGGAGGGGTCGTCAACACCGTAGTCGTACTTAGTAGCAGTGGTGTCGGTCTCGGTGTCTAACGAGAGAAGAGGGGAACAAACAATAAATATAATGCAAACATATGCATGACGATGCATGACATGACAAGTAATGGCGCTAGGTGTGCCCTAACGCGGTAGTAGGTGATCCCGACGAAGGGGGGAACACCCGAGAAAGTGTATCCCCAGTGTTTCGCGTTTTCGGACAGACGGACCGGAGGGGGAAAGTTGCATGTTCGCTATGCTAGGGACATGTGGCGGACGAACGGACTACGTATTTGGATTCGTCTCGTCGTTCTGAGCAACTTTCATGTACAAAGTTTTTTCATCCGAGTTACAGATTATTTTATATTAATTTTTCAAAGTTTTAATAACATTATGGAATTTTCTGATTTAAATTAATTCGAATTTAAACAGTGGATATTCTTTCATACCTAGCAGCAGCTAGCTACTGAGTATGACAAGTGGGGTCCAGAGCCTGAGTCAGCATGCACAACCAGCAAGTCAAAGGTCAACGTTGACCAGTCAAACAGGAGGGTGGGACCCAGCTGTCATAGGATGTTTTATTAACAGCAGTTTTAATTAGCTAGTTTATCAAAAGGGGCCCACTAGTCAGTGGGATATTAGGTGGAGGGTTAGGTTAGTGCCTAATTAACTGGGCCGGGCCCACCCACTGGTTTTAACCAGCGAGCGCCGACGGTGGTGTACAGAGGCGACGGGGGCTCGCCGGACTCGCGGCTCCGGCTACCATTTGGTCAGCCGAGAGCGGCTATGGGGAGAGGGCGACGTCGCGAGTCGAGGAGAGGGGTCAGTGGCTGCGGGGTGGCCGGAGGCGGGCCTGGCCGGGCAAACGGGATGCGACCTTCGCGCTCGGGGCCGGCTTGGCTGAGTGGGGCGGCCGGCAGCAGCAGGCGTAGCAACTATAGGTGGCGCTAGCGGCGGCAAGCCACGGCGCAGGGCAGCAACAGTTGCGGTAGCAGGCGGGCAAGTCGGGCGCGCGGGCGGTTGCGCGAGGCTAGGCAGCAGCGCAGTAGAGCAAGCAGCGGCAGCGGACGGCGCGGCCGACCAAGCTAGCAGGCGCGGGCGGCTGAGCAGGGCATGGCCCCGGCGAGAAGCAGCCCTGGCGGGCGCGAGCGGAGGGGCGAGGGCACACACAAGCGGGCACAGGGTGGTCACGGCGCGGGGGTGGGGCGGATGCGAGTTGCGCTGGCGCTGGCCGTGACGGACGACGACTATGGCTATGGGTGGGAGACGCGCTCCAGCGATAGATCAAGACCGGGGCAAGAGGGAAACAGGGGAGGAGCTCATGACGATTCTGTAGAGGGGGGCAGCGGGCTCGGGGAAGACTCGTAGGCGGCGGATCGAGCGGAGAGGCGGCGACGACCGTGGCGGTGGAGATGGTGATCTTGTCGTCGTCTTGAGGCCTCCCGCTGCGAGGGGAGTAGTTGGCGAGGACGAGGGCGACACCGTAGAGATCCTGGACATGCTTGCACGGCAAGTAGAGGCCGGAGACAACAACAACGATGAGACGGCGGTGACCATGCTCTCGGATGCGAACCAATCTGAGAGGGAGAGGGGCGAGAGAGAGGGGGAGTAACGTGTTAGGGTTTCGGTGGGGTGTGGGGGTGCTCTTAAGGGGACCGGGGAGGTCGGGGATGGCCGACACGGCGTGGCCGCCGCGCCATGGACGACGCAGGGGCGTCCACGGTGCCTCCTGTGAACAGGAGGATGAGGAGGGAGGGGGAGTTGGGCTGGGCTGCAGTGTTGCGTGGCTGGGCCAAGTGCACAGTGCAGCCTGGCCTTTTCTTTTTTACTTTTCACTTTGTTTTCTTTTATTCTTTTCAAAACTTTTCTATTTATTTCTAACTTCAAATTATTTTAGTTAAAATAAAATACAAAACTAGTTTCTAAATTAGTATAATTAAATATACCTCCGCCACAAAAATTTTGGTACTCAAATAATTTAGTTTGATATTTTAGAAATTATAAAAGGCATTTATATAATCGCTTAAGCCACTGTTTTAATCATTTTTGTGCACTTAAACACTTTATAAAATTTTGGTTTCTCCACCATAATTACCTATGCATTATTTCGCACAATCCGAACGTTTTAGTTTTAATATTTGAAAACTTTTATTGTTTGCTTGATTTTGTATTTGAATTTGAATCGGTTTCAAACAAACGCGAGATTAGCAACAATAACCGAGGTGACGTGGCATCATTAGCGGAGGTTCACTGTAGCTTAATTACCCGGGCATCACAATTCTCCTCCACTACAAGAAATCTCGTCCCGAGATTTAGGAGGTAGAGAAAGGGGGAAAGATTTGGTTACGAAATTCTAATGGATCTTCTCGGTCTTGGTTGCTCTTCTCGAAGAGGTCGATCCACTACGTTGATGTCTTCATTTCTCTGCTCCAGGTCATCATGATGAAGCCGACATCCTTTTCTTCAAGATCTCCATCGTACTTACGGAAAAGATAAGGGAGGGAGACTCGGGAAGGACAGGGCTCATCACATGCTAGGTACCTGAGGGCTATCTCAGTGAACGAGGCATAGAGGCATCTCTCGAGATGAAATTCAAGAGAGTCATCGAGAGCAAGGTAAGAAGGTGCAATAAGAAATTTCAAGCGGATAGGCAATCGCTTGTTACCTGAAACAGAGTGTGAAAGGGGTTCGGAGCAATGAATAAAAATGTTGCATCCGATACCGGAATGAAATATGGCAGGGAAATTAGCTCGTGATTACATACGAAGCAAAGCATAAGGGATAACTTTGGCAACAGGGGGTGTATAAGAGAGTCAGGTTTCGATCCTATGGAACTGTGGGTTATGGGCCCACCATGTGGGTTAAAAGTAGAAGAGCGGTGACATCATGCACGATCATGATAGCAAGGCATGTCGGAGAATAGACTGTCAGTTATGTCGGCAACAACATTGGTACCAAGGGCGAGGGTCGAAGAGAACGGTTTTCCTGCTCGTTGAAACGAGGCGTCCATCGGTGGTTACCGAAATGTCATCAACATTAGTAACAGGGTCTTGCCAACAGAATTGTACACCGAGGTGTTTACATAAGCAGGAGAATATTACTGCTTAGATCATATAGATCACAAGAAAGGTTGAACCAAACAATGGAAAGGAAAATATGATTATCAGATTAAACAGAACAATGGAAGGGAAAATGTGTTTAAACACATATTTCAGGGGTATATCCTTTCCAAGGACAAGCAGAGCATGATATCAGTGAGGGGATATAAAGTAGAAAACCCTTTAGTTAAGGGGAGAGAAATTTCATGACATTACCCATACAACGGTGTTTGGATAATTGAGCAAGAAACATTTAACATTGGGATTTAAATGTTTTTGTTGAAAATCGGAGTACCACAGACATGCTTCAATATAGCATTGACATGGTCGTCAAGCAAAGATCACACTTTGGATACACGAAGGATCCATCAGGAACAACTTGTAGAATAATTCTTACAATATCCTCATGGAAGAATGGATAATCTTGCTAAAAAAGAAACTGTAACAATAGATCCTCCGACCAGGTGTGCTAGGCATGACATCACCTTATTATAACTCTAGGGAATATGTTCCAACCATCATATCTGACTGAGATTTAGATCTGATTGGTGTTAGGACACCTCAGACTCAGGATTCCTGAGAAGAAAAAGGGTGCGACACAAATTGACGAGATGGCATCGAAGATTCTCGGGGAATGAACTATGGAAGCGAGTTCTGAAACAAGAGTTCATCATTAAACCAAGGAGAGGATGAGAAGGTGACTGATGAACTTAGTGACAATTCATTGAGATTTCCAAGATCTCCACAATTAGGTGAATAAGGAGATAGCATTTGTCGGATCAAATTATATAATGAGGTATACTCAAGGAAAACATACTCAATTAAACATTGGTTGAAAGGTGCACCCGAAATATGGGCTTAGGTAGCATGAACAATGTTAGAATGGTGATTCGACAACCAATGGTTTAAGAATGAAATGTCGACCATTAACTTCAAAGCAATAGGGTTGCTAGAAGTTTTGGATTCGCACATCATAGTTCAATTGTCGGTTTTCCGGTTAGAAACAACACGAGGACCAAGGAATGAATGGAGATGTCAAGTATCACTTGTATCAAGAATTCTTAAGAGGTGGTGAAATTCTCATGACATTCTTGGCATAAAGATTGTAATACTCCAAGGTAAAGAACAAATGCTGGATAGCAAGGAACTCAAGGTATACACAAAACACGAACAAGTTTGTATTGAACGGAAGGCAATAAAGTGGTCGATGATAATACAAATCATCGAGGGCAAGGATGGTACTTCTCATCATGAATTCAATTGTTATCCTGGAAGATCTCATAATGTTGATGATGATCACGTCACATTTGTCGAGAAATTTCATGAAGATGTAATCGATCGGCGATGACATCCAGTCAAAGGAATGATGAAGCGAAAGGTTATGGGAACAATGGGTACGACACAAACTCGGAATCAAGTTTGTTGTTCAAGGAGAAATGATGTGACGAGGAAGACCAACGTAAGATTAGCTCACCATCGAAATTTGTGCTCCGGGAAGAAGAACCAGGTAGCACAGTTAAATTTAACACGATAATGATGTAGCCGATAAGGCTAGGAATGACATGATGGAATATTAAACTTCTCAACAATAAAGTACTAAGAGTATTGAATCACAGTGTTGATTCGATTCACTAATCGGTGTTCTCGGTTGACGACAACCCAGAACCCGTGGAGTGACTATGACGGGGAAAGGTACTACTTCATCAAAAATTCATAAGATGTAGTGCAATGGGTTGATATCCTCGAGATACCAGGGGGTAATACTCGAAGGTGGATCAAAATAGAAACTGAATTGGAGCGTTGACTTGCGATAGAAGATACTTTAATCTTGTCAAAATAGACGAGGCAATGGAATGGTTTCCTCTCAGATATATTGAATAACGTTAGCATGGTCGGAACCATAACTGCAAGGGATCCAATTTACGACATCGGAAGAATTATTCAAATGATTAAATATTCTTGCAAGAAGCTTTCATGATAAGTTCCACATCGTGTCCGTGGGCATGAACACAAAGGTTCAAGGTCGACACCCACTTTTGCAATGCATAACCTTTCATTCACTTCTTGTTTTCGAAGAAGTTGTAGTGTTGAAATTTTATTTGCCAAAACACTATAAGAGTATGACTCGAGAAAAACTTTCAGGTTCACACAGATTAAGGAAGGTATAGGTTCAACCCATCGGGGCATCTTAGAAACATATACCTCAAGCTTCGAGAGTAATTATCACTAGCTCGAAAGCAGAGCATGGTTGAGAAAGTAGATGATACAATTTCGCAAAGGCATTATGTATCCTAGGAAAGGCTCACAAGGTTATTGAATATGAAGGACGTCGGATAAAATCCAACAAAGGATCTGGTGGTCCACAAAGGATCTGATGTGAGTATCCGCACACAACCAGAGGAAGAAACAATTCAAAGACATTGGATTATAGAAACAACTGACTAACTCAGAGCTTAATTGCAAATGAATTATGTTCAAGGGATCAGAAGCAAACACTCTAATAAAGGATGCATAAGTTGAGTAGGCTTAGGGGTACAATCGAGGGCAATTTGATTGGTCGAGATCCAGCTCATGTTTAATATGATGTCTGAGCTGGAAGGATGAATTCTAGGATCTAATTAAGGATTGCGAGCATTCGCAACATATTGAATCAAGGGACTCGAAATGATAATGACAAGGGATGCTAATGAATATTGCTAGTCATATGGAACGCAACCATAATGCAAGCAGACAAGTATTTGCAGAGTAATAGCGGGCAGAGATTTATCAAAAGATCAGATAGTATTTCAATGTGTCTTGTGAATCATATGAACAACGGGGGAAGAGCGGATACTCAGTAAGTGCGAGGAATTATCCGTAAAGGATATTCATGTGACAAGAACTGCAAGGCAGTAGGCACAAAGTATTACCGGATCAATAGAGATAATTTCGGGGTATCTTGTAATAACAAGATCAACTCGGAACAAAAGTAAGAACAACGGGTGTATGTATTTATCCATAGGGATATTTTGGTGGTAGGGAATTGCAAAAGCAACGGGCACAAAGTCTCGAGAGAACTTCAGAGAGTATCTTCGGAATCTTCTGGTGCAGCAAGCGATCATCTGGAGTGAGGGGATCTCCGGGAGAAAGTATTTTCGAGAACCTAAAATTAGTTTTGTTTTTAGCAAAATCATTTAACCCGAATAGAAGAGAGATCAAAGTCCTAGAGTATAGACGAGGAATAAAATATCCTAATACCACCCAATGGCGATGTGGGCCCATAAGCCACACAGCCATGTTAGTAAAAGTTTTCAATGACTAGACTCGACTTCCGCATGGGTGTTTTGAAGGGGGATTCCTACAGGCAGTCGGCTCTGATACCAACTTGTGACGCCCCCGATTCAATCATACACTAATCATGCACGCAAACGTGTATGATCAAGATCAGGGACTCACGGAAAGATATCACAACACAACTCTAAAAACATAAATAAGTCATAGAAGCATCATAATACAAGCCAGGGGCCTCGAGGGCTCGAATACAAGTGCTCGATCATAGACGAGTCAGCGGAAGCAACAATATCTGAGTACAGACATAGAGTTAAACAAGGTGCCATAAGATGGCTAGCACAAACTGGGATACAGATCGAAAGAGGTGCAGGCCTCCTGCCTGGGATCCTCCTAAACTACTCCTGGTCGTTGGCGGCGGCCTGCACATAGTAGTAGGCACCCACGGTGTAGTAGGAGACGTCGTCGATGGTGGCATCTAGCTCCTGGGCTCCAGCATCTGGTTGCGACAACCGAGAAGAAAGGAAAGGGGAAAAAGGGGGAGCAAAGCAACCGTGAGTACTCATCCAAAGTACTCTCAAGCAAGGATCTACACTACATATGCATGGGTATCTGTGTAAAGGGGCAATATCGGTGGACTGAACTACAGAATGCCAGAATAAGAGGGGGGGGTAGCTAGTCCTGTCAAAGACTACGCTTCTGGCAGCCTCCATCTTGCAGCATGTAGAAGAGAGTAGATGGTATTCACCAAGTATCATCACATAGCATAATCCTACCCGGCGATCCTCCCCTCGTCGCCTTGTGTGAGAGCGATCAATGGGTTATATCTGGCACTTGGAAGGGTGTGTTTTATTAAGTATCCGGTTCTAGTTGTCATAAGGTCAAGGTACAACTCCGGGTCGTCCTTTTACCGAGGATCATGGCTATTCGAATAGATAAACTTCCCTGCAGGGGTGCACCACATTACCCAACACGCTCGATCCCTCTGGCCGGACACACTTTCCAGGGTCATGCTCGGCCTCAGAAGAACACGTCGCAGCCCTACCTAGGCACAAAAGAGAGGTCAGCACGCCGGTCTAAATACTAAGCACGCAGGGGTCTGGGCCCATCGCCCATTGCACACCTGCACGTTGCGTGGGCGGCCGGAAGAAGACCTAGCCCCCTTAATACAAGCGCAAGCTGACGGTCCAATCCGGTGCGCGTCGCTCAGTCGTTGACGTCAAAAAGGCTTTCGCTGATACCACGACGTCGAGTGCCCATAACTGTTCCCATGTAGTTGGTTAGTGCGTATAGGCCAGTGGCCAGACTCAGATCAAGTACCAAGATCTCGTTAAGCGTGTTATTTTGAAGTAACCGCGGACGCCGACCAGGGCTAGGCCCACCTCTCACCTAGGTGGTCTCGACCTACCCTGTCGCTCCGCCACAAAGTAAAAGTCGGGGCCGTCGAGAACCCAGGCCCACCTCTACCGGGATGGAGCCACCTGTCCTTTCAGCCCCCACATCGGAATCACCTGCGGGTACTCTACGAGCCAACCCGACTTTAGTCACCACATGTATCATATAATATGTATGTAAGTGTATACCCGTGATCACCTCCCGAGTGATCACGGCCCGGTAGTATAGCATGGCAGACGGACAAGAATATAGGGCCACTAATGGAATACTAGCATCCTATACTAAGCATTTAGGATTGCAGGTAAGGGTAACAACTGTAGCAACAATGACAGGCTATGTAGCAGAATAGGATTAACCGAAAGCAGTAACATGCTACACTACTCTAATGCAAGCAGTAGAGAGAAGGAATAGGCGATATCTGGTGATCAAAGGGGGGGCTTGCCTGGTTGCTCTGGCAAGGAGGGGTCGTCAACACCGTAGTCGTACTGGGTAGCAGCGGCGTCGGTCTCGGTGTCTAACGAGAGAAGAGGGGGAAGAAACAATAAATATAATGCAAACATATGCATGACGATGCATGACATGACAAGTAACAACGCTAGGTGTGCCCTAACGCGGTAGTAGGCGATACCAGCGAAGGGGGCAAACATCCGGGAAAGTGTATCCCCGGTGTTTCGCGTTTTCGGACAGACAGACCAGAGGGGGAAAGTTGCATGTTCGCTATGCTAGGGACGTGTGGCGGACGAACGCATTGCGTATTCGGATTCGTCTCGTCGTTCTGAGCAACTTTCATGTACAAAGTTTATTCATCCGAGTTACTGATTATTTTATATTAATTTTTCAAAGTTTTAATAACGATATGGAATTTTCTGATTTAAATTAATTCGAATTTAAACAGTGGATATTCTTTTATACCTAGCAGCAGCTAGCTACTGAGTATAACAGGTGGGGTCCAGAGCCTGAGTCAGCATGCACAGTCAGCAAGTCAAATGTCAATGTTGACCAGTCAAACAAGAGGGTGGGACCCAGGTGTCATAGGACATTTTATTAACAGCAGTTTTAATTAGCTAGTTTATCAAAAGGAGCCCACTAGTGAGTGGGATATTAGGTGGGAGGGTTAGGTTAGTGCCTAATTAATTGGGCCGGGCCCACCCGCTAGTTTTAACCAGCGAGCGCCGACGGTGGTTTACAGAGGCGACGGGGGCGAGAGGGAAACAGGGACGAGCTCAGGGCGATTCTGTAGAGGGGGCAGCGGGCTCGGGGAAGACTCGTAGGCGGCGGATCGAGCGGAGAGGCGGCGACGACCGTGGCGGTGGAGATGGTGATCTTGTCGTCGTCTTGAGGTCTCCCACTACGAGGGGAGTAGTTGGCAAGGACGAGGGCGACACCATAGAGCTCCTGGGCATGCTTGCACGGTGATGGGAGGCCGGAGACCACAACAACGACGAGACGGCGGGAACCATGCTCTCGGACGCGAACCAATCTGAGAGGAAGAGGGGAGAGGAACGTGCTAGGCTTTCGGTGGGGTGTGGGGTGCTCTTAAGGGGGCCGGGGAGGTCGGGGATGGCCTACACGGCACGGCCTCCGCACCATGGACGACGCAGGGGCGTCCACGGTGCCTCCTGTGAACAGGAGGATGAGGAGGGACGGGGAGTTGGGCTGGGCTGCAGTGTTGCGCGGCTGGGCCAAGTGCACAGTGCAGCCTGGCCTTTTCTTTTTACTTTTCATTTTGTTTTCTTTTATTATTTTCAAAATTTTCTATTTATTTTTAACTTCAAATTATTTTAGTTAAAATAAAATACAAAACTAGTTTCTAAATTAGTATAATTAAATATACCTCCGCCACAAATTTTTTGGTACTCAAATAATTTAGTTTGATATTTTAGAAATTATAAAAGGCATTTATATAATCGCTTAAGCCACTGTTTTAATCATTTTTGAGCACTTAAACACTTTATAAAAATTTGGTTTCTCCACCATAATTACCTATGCATTATTTGGCACAATCGGAACATTTTAGTTTTAATATTTGAAAACTTTTATTGTTTGCTTGATTTTGTATTTGAATTTGAATCGGTTTCAAACAAACGCGAGATTAGCAACAATAACTGAGGTGATGTGGCATCATTAGCAGAGGTTCACTGTAGCTTAATTACCCGGGCGTCACACTCGGGCAACTAACATACCGATGACAAAGGGAATTACGTATGTTGTCATTGCGGTACGACCGATAAAGTTCTTCATAGAATATGTAGGAACCAATATGAGCATCTAGGTTCCACTGTTGGTTATTCACCGGAGAGGTGTCTTGGTCATGTCTACATAGTTCTCGAACCCGTAGGGTCCGCACGCTTAACGTTCGATGACGATTTTGTATTATATGAGTTATGGGATTTGGTGACCGAATGTTGTTCGGAGTCCCGGATGACGAGGAGTCTCGAAATGGTTGAGAGGTAAAGATTCATATATAGGACGATAGTATTTGGACACCGGAAGTGTTCCGGGGGTGCCGGGTATGTATCGGGTCACCAGAAGGGGTTCGGGGCTACCCCCGGCAAACTATATGGGCCTATTGGGCCAGGAGGGGAAATGCAGCAGCCAACATGGGCTGCTGCGCCCCCCTTGCTGGCCGAATAGGAAGGGGAAAGGAAAAGAGGAAGAGAGAAGGAAGGTGAGGCAATTCGGCCTCCCCCTTCCTTCCTTCCCTCCTCTCTCCCCTTTCCTTCCCTCTCCGGAAAAGATGGTAAGGGGAGCGAATTGGACAAGGCCCCCGAGTAGGATTCCTCGTACTTGGGGCGCTCCATGGCTGTCCCCCTCCCCCTCCCACCTATATATATGTGGGGAGGGGGCGCCTAGAACACACAACAAACATTGTTATCCGTGTGTGGCGCCCCCTCCACAGTTTACGCCTCTGATCATAATCACGTAGTGCTTAGGCGAAGCCCTGCGCGGATCACTTCACCATCACCGTCACCACGTCGTCGTGCTAACGGAACTCTCCCTCGACACTTTGCTGGATCAAGAGTTCGAGGGACGTCATCGAGCTGAATGTGTGCAGAACTCAGAGGTGTCGTACGTTTGGTGCTTGATCGGTCGGAACAAAAAGTTCGACTACATCAACCGCGTTATCAAACGCTTCCGCTTTCGGTCTATGAGGGTACGTGGACACACTCTCCCCCTATCGTTGCTATGCATCTCGTAGATAGATCTTGCATGATCGTAGGAAATTTTATGAAATTGTATGCTACGTTCCCCAACAGTGGCATCCGAGCCAGGTCTATGCATAGATGATATGCATGAGTAAAACACAAAGAGTTGTGGGCGATCATAGTCATACTGCTTACCACCAACGTCTTATTTTGATTCGACGGTATTGTTGGATGAAGCGTCCCGTACCAACCTTACATGACCACGTTCATGAGACCGGTTCCACCGACAGACATGCAACTTGTTTTGCATAAAGGTGGTTGGCGGGTGTCTGTTTCTCCAACTTTAGTTGAATCGAATTTGACAATGGCCGAACCTTGTTGAAGGTTAAAACAGCAAACTTGACGAAACATCATTGTGGTTTTGATGTGTAGGTAAGAACAGTTCTTAATAGGAGCCCGTAGCAGCCACGTAAAACTTGCAACAACAAAGTAGAGGACATATAACTTGGTTTTGCAGGGCATGTTGTGATGTGATATGGTCAAGACATGATGTGATATACATTATTGTATGAGATGATCATGTTTTGTAAAAGTTATCGACAACTGGCAGGAGCCTTATGGTTGTCGCTTTATTGTATGAAATGCAATCACCATGTAATTGCTTTAATTTATCACTATGCGTTAGCGATAGTTGTAGAAGCAATAGTTGGCGAGACGACACTGACGCTACGATGGAGATCAAGGTGTCAAGCCGGTGATGATGGAAATTATGATGGTGCTTTGGAGATGGAGATCAAAGGCACAAGATGATGATGGCCATATCATGTCACATATTTTGATTGCATGTGATGTTTATCTTTTATGCATCTTATTTTTCTCAGTACGACAGTAGCATTATAAGATGATCCCTTACTAAAATTTCAAGGTATAAGTGTTCTCCCTGAGTATGCACCGTTGCGACAGTTCGTCGTGCTGAGACACCATGTGATGATTGGGTGTGATAGGCTCTACGTTCACATACAGTGGGTGCAAGACAGTATTGCACATGCGGAATACTCGGGTTAAACTTGACGAGCCTAGCATGTACAGATATGGCCTCGGAACACTAGAGACCGAAAGGTCGAACGTGAATCATATAGCAGATATGATCAACATAGAGATTTTCACCATTGAAGACTACTTCATCTCACGTGATGATCGGACATGGTGTAGTTGATTTGGATCATGTAATCATTTAGATGACTCAGGGGATGTCTATCTAAGTGGGAGTTCTTAAGTAATATGATTAATTGAACTTAATTTATCATGAACTTAGTCCTGATAGTATTTGCATATCTATGTTGTAGATGAATGGTGTGGCTTGAAGCTACGTCGGTATTTCCCCAAAGAGGAAGGGATGATGCAGCACAGCAGCGGTAGGTATTTCCCTCAGTGATGAGACCATGGTTATCGAACCAGTAGGAGAACCAAGCAATACAGCGTAAACATCACCTGCAGACAAATAACAAATACACGCAACTCGTCGTGTAAAAGGGGTTGTCAATCCCTTTCGGGTAGCGGCGCCTAGAGATAGGCAAACAGACGTGAGAGAGTAGTAAATATTTATAGATCGAACGCCAAATAAAATAAAGTGCAGCATGCTATTTTTGTATTTTTGGTTTAATGGATCTGAAAAGAAAAGCAAAGGAAAATAGATCGCAAAGGCAAATAATATGAGAAAGAGACCCGGGGGACGTAGGTTTCACTAGTGGCTTGTCTCGAGAAAATAGCAAACGGTGGGTGAACAAATTACTATTGGGCAATTGATAGAACTTCAAATTATCATGACGATATCCAAGCAATGATCATTACATAGGCATCACGTCCAAGATTAGTAGACCGACTCTTGCCTGCATCTACTACTATTACTCCACACATCGACCGCTATCCAGCACGCATCTAGTGTATTAAGTTCATCGAGAAACGGGGTAATGCAATAAGAATGATGACATGATGTAGACAAGGTCTATTTATGTAGAAATAGACCCCATCATTTTATCCTTAGTAGCAACGATACATACGTGTCGGTTCCCCTTCTGTCACCGGGATCAAGCACCGTAAGATCGAACCCACTACAAAGCACCTCTTCCCATTGCAAGATAAATAGATCAAGTTGGCCAAACAAAACCCAAATATCAGAGAAAAAATACGAGGCTATAAGCAATCATGCATATATGAGATCAAAGAAACTCAAATAACTTTCATGGATACAAAAAGATAGATCTGATCATAAACTCAAAGTTCATCCGATCCCAACAAACACACCGCAAAAAGAGTTACATCATATGGATCTCCAAGAGACCATTGTATTGAGAATCAAACGAGAGAGAGGAAGCCAACTAGCTACTAACTACGGACTCGAAGGTCTACAAAGAACTACTCACGCATCATCGGAGAGGCACCAATGGAACTGGTGAACCCCTCCGTGATGGTGTCTAGATTGGATCTGGTGGTTTTGGACTCTGCGGTGGCTGGAATTGATTTTTGTCGACTCCCCTAGGGTTTCTGGAATATTGGGGTATTTATAGATCAAAGAGGCGGTTCAGGGGGCACCCGAGGTGGGCACAACCCACCTGGGCGCGCCTGGCCCCCTAGGCGCGCCCTGGTGGGTTGTGCTCCCCTCGGAGCACCCCCCCCAGGTGCTTCTCCGGCCCATTTGATGTCTTCTGGTCCAAAAAAATCTCCAAAAAGTTCCGTTGCATTTGGACTCCGTTTGGTATTGATTTCCTGCGATGTAAAAAACATATAGAAAATAGCAACTAGTACTTGGCACTATGTTAATAGGTTAGTACCAAAAATGATATAAAATGACTATAAAATGATTATAAATCATCCAAGATTGATAATCTCACAACATGGAACAATACAAAATTATAGATACGTTTGAGACGTATCAATCAATAGCTCGCATATAGCTTCCCTGTTTTATTTTCGATATGTTCCTAGAGAAAAATAAGTTGAAAGATGATAGTAGCAATGATGCGGACTTGGTCCGTGATCTGAGGATTATCCTCATTGCTGCAGAGAAGAATTATGTCCTTGATGCACCACTAGGTGACGAACCTGTGGCATGAGCAGATGCAGACGTTATGAATGTTTTACAAGCTCGGTATGATGACTACTTGATAGTTTAGTGCACCATGCATTATGGCTTAGAACCAGGACTCAAAAAATGTTTTGAATGCCATGGAGCATATGGGATGTTCCAGGAAGCTAAAAATGATATTTCAGACTCATACCCATGTTAAGAGTTATGAGACCTTTGACAAGTACTTTGCCTACAAGATGGAGGAGAATAGCTCACCTAGTGAGCATGTGCTCAGAATGTCTGGGTACTACAATCGCTTCAATCAAGTGGGAGTTAATCTTCCAGATAAGATAGTGATTGACAGAGTTCTCTAGTCACTATCACGAAGCTACTAGAACGTCGTGGTGAACTATAATATGCAAGGGATGCCGAAAAAGATTCCCGAGCTCTTCGCGATGCTGAAATCGGTGAAGGTAGAAATCAAGAAAGAGAATCAAGTGTTGATGGTGGACAAGACCACTAGTTTCAAGTAAAAGGGCAAGGGAAAGAAAGGGAACTTCAAGATGAATGGCAAGCAAGTTGCCACTCCCATGAAGAAGCCCAAAGCTAGACCCAAGCCTGAAACTAAGTGCTTCTACTGCAAAGGAAATGGCCACTGGAAGCGGAACTACCCCAAATACTTGGCACATAAGAAGGATGGCAAAGTGAACAAAGATATATTTGATATACATATTATTGATGAGTACTTTACTAGTGTTCATAGTAACCCTAGGGTATTTGATACCGGTTCAGTTGC
Organism: Aegilops tauschii subsp. strangulata; assembly: GCF_002575655.3. Lineage (NCBI taxonomy): Eukaryota > Viridiplantae > Streptophyta > Magnoliopsida > Poales > Poaceae > Aegilops > Aegilops tauschii. The sequence goes on along the minus strand of NC_053037.3, from coordinate 314,582,392 downwards.
TAAGAGTAGTAACTCGAAACAGGAGTTGCAAAATAAATAGAGACTAGTTAAGGACGAGGTGACGATGTGTGTTGGAATTAATCCCAAGGTTGATACGATCACCATCGCACACTCCCTCTACCTTCAGGATTAGAATTGAACCTAAATAAATGTTATTTGGTGTTTGCATTGAGCATTAATATGATTAGATCATGTTTATTGCAATACGGTTATTCATTTAAGTCAGAGAATAAATGTTGTTCTGTTTATATGAATAAAACCTTCTATGGTCATACACCCAATGTGAATGGTTCATTGAATCTCGACCGTGGTGATACACATATTCATAATATTGATGCCAAAAGATGCAAAGTTGATAATGATAGTGCAACATATTTGTGGCACTACCGTTTAGGTCATATTGGTGTAAAGCGCATGAAGAAACTCCATGCCGATGGACTTTTGGAATCACTTGATTATGAATCATTTGATGCTCGCGAACCATGCCTCATGGGCAAGATGACTAAAACTCCATTCTCCGAAACAATGGAGCGAGCCACTGACTTATTGGAAATAATACATACCGATGTATGCGGTCCGATGAGTGTTGAGGCTCGTGACGGGTATCGTTATTTTCTGACCTTCACAGATGATTTGAGAATATATGGGTATATCTACTTAATGAAACACAAGTTTGAAACATTTGAAAAGTTCAAAGAATTTCAGAGTGAAGTGGAGAATCAACGTAACAAGAAAATAAAGTTTCTACGATCTGAACGTGGAGGCAAATATTTGAGTTACGAGTTTGGCCTTCATTTAAAACAATGTGGAATAGTTTTGCAACTCATGCCACCTGGAACACCACAGCGTAATGGTGTGTCTGAACGTCATAGCCGTACTTTATTAGATATGGTGCGATGTATGATATCTCTTACCGATTTACCACTATCGTTTTGGGGTTATGCATTAGAGACAGTTGCATTCACGTTAAATAGGGCACCATCTAAATCCGTTGAGATGACACCGTATGAACTATGGTTCCGCAAGAAACCTAAGCTATCGTTTCTTAATGTTTGGGGTTGCGAAGCTTATGTGAAAAACCTTCAGCGTGATAAGCTCGAACCCAAATCGGAGAAGTGCGTCTTCATAGGATACCCAAAAGAAACTGTTGGGTACACCTTGTATCACCGATCCGAAGGCAAGATCTTTGTTGCTAAGAATGGATCCTTTCTAGAGAAGGAGTTTTTGTCAAAAGAAGTGAGTGGGAGGAAAGTAGAACTTGATGAGGTAATTGTACCTTGTCTCGAATTGGAAAGTAGCTCATCACAGAAAACCGTTCCCGTGATGCCTACACCAACTAGAGAGGAAGCTAATGATAATGATCATGAAACTTCAAATCGAGTTACTACCAAACCTCGTAGGTCAACCAGAGCACGTTTCGCACCAGAGTGGTACGGTAATCCTGTCCTGGAAGTCATGTTACTAGACCATGACGAACCTATGAACTATGAGGAGGCGATGATGAGCCCAGATTCCCATAAATGGCTTGAGGACATGAAATCTGAGATATGATCCATATATAAGAACAAAGTGTGGACTTTGGTGGACTTGCCCGATGATCGGAAAGCCATTAAGAATAAATTGATCTTCAAGAGGAAGACGGACGCTGATAGTAGTGTTACTATCTACAAAGCTCGACTTGTCGAAAAAGGTTTTTGACAAGTTCAAGGTGTTGACTACGATGAGATTTTCTCACTCGTAGCGATGCTTAAGTCTGTCCGAATCATGTTAGCAATTGCCGCATTTTATGAAATCTGGCAAATGGATGTCAAAACTGAATTCCTTAATGGATTTATTAAAGAAGAGTTGTATATGATGCAACCAGAAGTTTTTGTCAATCCTAAAGGTGCTAACAAAGTGTGCAAGCTCCGGCGATCCATCTATGGACTGGTGCAAGCATCTCGGAGTTTGAATATATGCTTTGATGAGTTGATCAAAGCATATAGTTTTATACAGACTTATGGTGAAGCCTGTATTTACAAGAAAGTGAGTGGGAGCACTACAACCTTTCTGATAAGTATATGTGAATGACATATTCTTGATCGGAAATGATGTACAATTTTTTGGAAAGCATAAAGGAGTGTTCGAAAGGAGATTTTCAAAGAAAGACCTCGATGAAGCTGCTTACATATTGGGCATCAAGATCTATACAGATAGATCAAGACGCTTGATAAGATTTTTCAATAAGTACATACCTTGACAAGATTTTGAAGTAGTTCAAAATGGAACAGTTAAAGAAGGAGTTCTTGCCTGTATTGCAAGGTGTAAAGTTGAGTAAGACTCAAAACCCGACCACGGCAGAAAACAGAAAGAGAATGAAACCCGACCATGGCAATCCTCTCACTCGGGGGCTTAGTTGCAGTCCCGTACTCGCCTAAGTTTCAAAAAATCCCACTGAGTGAGAAGCAACCCTCTCACTCGGGGACTTGGCCACAAGTACAACGTGCGCTCCATCCTGATCCGCAAGGACGATGAGGTGCAGGTCGACTATGACCTTCTCCTCGGAGTTGTGCCACAAGTACAATGTGCGCTCCATCCTGACCCGCAAGGACGACGAGGTACAGGTCAACTTCGACCTTCTCCTCAGAGTTGCGCCACAAGTACAATGTGCACTCCATCCTGATCCGCAAGGACGACGAGGTGCAGGTCGACTGCGACCTTCTCCTCAGAGTTCGCCACAAATACAAACAGGAACAAAAGCCTGTTCCGTGTGAAGACTCAAGTTCCGCTCATAAATAAAGACAAGCATATTCAAGTTCAGATAAATCCCGCGAGGGTCCAGACCGCGGATTAAAGTACTCGGGCTTCAGGCCCGAAAGAGTTTTACGGTTACAAAACCACTCGGCATACTGAGCCAAATTTAAACGGATCATAAAAGAGTTTGTTCACTCCGCAGGAGGAGGGCTAGTAGGCTCGACGAACTTGTCCAGGTCGATTCCATCAGCAATCCGAGTTGCAGCAGCAATGAAAGTATCCACGAAGGACTGGAAGTCAAGCCTCTTGGTGTTGGCAACCTTGATTGCCGCTAGCTTCTCTTCTGTGGCTTCCTTGCAGTGAACGCGAACCAGAGACAGAGCCACGTCAGCACCACACTGAGCAGAGGACTTCTTCTATTCCTACACTCGACCGGGGATCTCATTGAGTCGAGTCATCAAAGACTCGAGATCATTCTGGAATGTCGCCCTTGGCCAGAGCGCTGAGTCGATCCGCGACACCGCAACCTTCAGTCGAGCGAGGTAGTCGACGACGCTAGCAAGACGAGATTCCAGTCGGAGCACATTCATGGCAGCTTCATCCTTGACAGGGGAGTTGATGGGGTCCAAGCTCATTTCAATTTGACAAGTTTCTGCCTCGAAGTTTTGACAGAATTCTGTGCTCACAGAGAAGCAATGAGTCGACGGTTTTACGACTAAGTCGACGAAAGCAGATCAATTAGACGAAGACAAATACCTTCTAGCATGAGGAATAACTTCTTGGCGAGTACTCCCAGATAATTCTCCAGCTCGTCTCTCTTGCGAGAGATGTCTTCCACCTTGTCAGTCAGGGCGCCCTTGTCCTTCTTCAGTCGAGTCACCTCTTTGTTGGCTTCGTCAAGGGCAGCCTTCAATTTGGTGTTCTCTTCCTCCAGCTTTCCGACTGAGGCCAGCTTCTGGTCGGCGAGTGCCATTTTGTCTTCTGCCGTTTTTCGTGCAGCCGCAAGATCAGAGTCCTTATTCTCCAAAGCTTGCCTCATTGTTTCTACAAAGAATAACATTCGAGTTAGAAAAAGGAAGGGAAATATAGCAGGAGAATCATTCGACAAGTTTTTCATACCAGCAGCATCATCCTTAGCCTTCTGCAGATTCGTCTTGGCCAACTCCAGATCAAGATTGAGCTGGATCTGCTTCTGCTCCAAGTTCACAACATTTCTGTCGACAGAAGATAGTCAGTCGACTGACAAAAATATTGGTTGCTTTTGAGCAATAAAATAACAAGTTCAAAGAGTTCTAAGACTACTACCGAATCAAACATTCAACAGTAGTCTCGGGGACTGCACCCAGCGGGTGCACGCAGCGTGCCCCCACTGGTTCAGTGAATTTTCAATTGACTTGGTCCGACTAGTCGGTAAAAAAATATGACTTGTTCTCAGACCATAGCCGACTGCTCGCAGTCGACTACGGTCTCGGGGACCACACCCAGTGGGTGCACTCAGCGTGCCCCCATTGGTTCAGTGACCACTCGACATGATCTACTCAGACCGAGTGGAAAAGTTCTGTTCAAAGACCCCCGCCGAATCAAACATTCGACAGTGATCTCGGGGACTACACCCAGTGGGTGCACTCAGCGTGCCCCACTGGTTCAAAGATTCAATCGACATAACCTAGTCGACTCAAGTGGAAAAACTATTTAGCGAAAATTGAAACACCCAGTGAGTGTACAGATGCAAAATGCAGACTGGCAAGTAGAAGCACAATAAAGGTTTTGCAGGTAGCATATCCTAACAGAACAAGCGACAAGCTAGAAGGTCAGTCGGAAATCAGCTAACCTTGACATTGGCCTGGAGTGCTGAGCTGGCATCACAAGCATCTTGACTAGCCTCGCAAACCACTTTCATCTGCTCCATCATGATGCCTGCTTGGCGTATAGCTTCCTTGGCAGCACTCACTTGGTCCTCTGGGACATGATGGGTGGTGAAAAGTGAAGACGGTGGATCAGCTGGAGCCTGTGCAGTTGACGCTGAAGGCTGTGCACTTGACAATGGAACGGGAAAAGTAACAGAAGCCCGGTTGGCGTCTCGGGACTGCTGAACCACTGGCTCCGTCACTGGCGTCGACTGAGGCGTCTTGCTAGTTGATGTTTTCCTGCTCAAAGTCCTGCTCCTCCTTCCCGTGGGCCTCAGTGGTACATCCTCGTCGTCGTCTGGAAGTTCAATAACATTGGGCGGAGCTGCAAAAGAATCAATCGCAAGAGTTCAGTCGACCATCAAAATGGCTGATAAAGTAAAGACAACATGGCAAGAGTTATACCCGCGTTGGAGGTGACTGCGTCTTCCATCTCCTCCTCATCATCATCTTTATAAACAGAAGTCCCCGAGGTAGCGGCACTGCAAATTTAAAATCCACTCGGTCAGACCTTCTGAGGTGAGTCGACCAAATATCAAGTCATGCTAAACTAAGAAGTCGAATTCAAAGATTACCCAGAAGCAATGGGGACAACCACTTTGATCTTGGGCAAGGCCTTCCGAGGTTTTGACGGCTTGATTTTGGGCTGCTTCGAAGCCTTCTCAGTCGGCACAAGAGAAGACGTCCGAGTGCGCTTTGAAGTTTGTCCAGTCTGTGCAGTCGCTTTACCATGGATACTTGTTGGGTCATGGGTATGCTTGGATCGCCTTTCGGTACGAGGAGGGGAGTCGACTTCCTCACCACCGCTTGAGTCGTCACTCTCATCGTCTTCCCCTCCATCAGAATGCTCGTCGCCACTGTCACCCCCGCTCGCCTCTTCCTCTGGCTCCTGCTCCCCGTTGGGCATTGAATACATCTCGGTATAAATCTGCAAGACACAGAGTCGACCAGGTATCACTCGGTTTCAAAAGTAAATTACACGTCAGAACAAAAAGACACTCAGAAAGAAACAGTCAGACCTTGTCTGGTTTGTTGACGTGGTCGAATGGAGGGACCCTCCTAGACCCGCTGGGGCTGTCCTTGTTGTCGGTGATGCCGTGCAACCACTGCGCCACCGTCTCCTCATTGACTTCTTCCGGATAGATCCGGGTGCTGTCTTCAATACCCGAGTACATCCACATTGGATGATTGCGGGTTTGGAGTGTCTGGATACGTCGAACGAGGAATACCTCTAGCAACTCCATGCCAGACACCCCATCGCGGACAAGTTGGACTACTCGATCAACCAGCATATTCACCTCTGCTTTTTCAGCTGGAGTCACTTTCAAGGGGGAGCATTTCTCAACTCGATCCATGGAAAAGGGGGGAAGGCCAGTCGACTGTCTAGGAGACGACTAGTCCTTGCAGTAGAACCAGGTCGACTGCCAACCCCTGACTGACTCGGGAAGAATCATAGCTGGGAAAGTGCTCTTACCCCTCATCTGGATTCCTAAACATCCACACATTTGGATCACATGTGTCCTCTCATCACTCGGATTAGCCTTTTTTACAGACTGAGAACGACAAGTGAAAATGTGCTTGAAGAGACCGCAGTGCGGTCGACACCCCAAAAAGTTCTCGCACATAGACACGAATGCAGCAAGGTATGTGATGGTGTTGGGAGAAAAGTGATGAAGTTGGGCTCCAAAGAAATTCAGAAAACCCCGGAAAAAGGATGTGGAAGCAAAGAGAATCCGCGGTCGATGTGAGTGGCGAGAAGGACACACTCACCCTTTTGCGGCCACGACTCAGTCTCATCCTCTGGAAGCTGCCAGGAGCCGTGGTGAATCAATCCCCCCTCCGCCAGATCCTCCAAGTCCTCCTGCTGGATCACTGACCGAATCCAGTCGCCCTGGATCCAGCCGGGCGGCAGGCCAGATCTCAACGACGACCCGCCCCGGCTCGTCTTCTTGCCCTTTGCCTTCGCCGTCGCCTTCTTCGCACGGTCCAGGGCCGCCGTCTTGTCCTTCGCCATCGCTGCGCGGTACGCTCAGGCTGGGCGGCGGCATCGAGGGAGGAGGCGGGCGCAGTGGAGAAGCAGAGGAGGATGAAATGGGGCGCACAGTGCATGGGTACCGGCCCAGGCGCCTTATATGGGCTTGTATGCCGGGTGACCGACTTGTGGGCCCGAGAAATCCTGTCAAATCTAGCAACAATCGCGCACGCGGTACATGGTGAAAAAGGTGGCGCGGGGATCGAGGCATCCCAGCCTAATCCACTCCGATTGCCGCGACCCTCTCCGCCCCGCACGCTTCCCCAAATTTCGAATCCCGCGAGATCCGAGAGCGCCAGAGCAGTCAATCATGCTGAAGATTTTATACCATATTAAACACTCGAAGCTTATCAACAAAAGTTCACTCGACAACTCCTGAATGGCTCAAGGCGACTGAAAATGAAGTCGAAATCCTTGCATGGTTCGCCAATCCAAGTAAAGTGCTTCCAAAGCATGAAAGTTGGGTCGGAACCACCTTCAATTCCATCTCCACTCGGACCCAGAACCATTCGGGGGCTAATGACGATGACGCATACCTAGGGTAGGGCAATAGACCTGATCTAAGCACCCTACCCAAGGACATTGCCCTACAGTCAAGGACATTCAAAGGACAGCAGATTCTATCGACTGAAATCACCACAGGACACAACCCACTCGACTGAGAGTTCACCCGGATAACCTAATTCCATTCGACCAGGATATATTCATTCGACCATACCAGGAACCACTCGGAGAACAGAAGATCTAAGGTCACTCTGAATGACAATGGTCGGGCATCACTCCGTAGTCTTAATGATCATTTATATGACTTTAATGCTGGCGTTATCAGTAATGTTCCCTCTTTATGTACATTGAACCCCTTGTAACGTGGGCTGGCTGGGGTCCTGGCAAACTCTATATAAGCCACCCCCTCCACTGGCACAAGGGTTCGCAACCCCTGTAACTTCACGCATAATCCAATCGACCGAGCCTCCGGGCACCGAGACGTAGGGCTGTTACTTCCTCCGCGAAGGGCCTGAACTCGTAAATCTTGCGTGCACAACTTCATCGTAGCGAGGATCTTGCCTCTCCATACATACCCCCTATTCTACTGTCAGACTTAGAACCACGACAGGATCTGCCAACTTTCTTTTTTCTCGCACACGAGTATTTTACGCGCTTCGTCTGTGTTGTGTGTTACCCCCGCCCAAGTTTCAAATTTCGCACCGAAATTTTCATTATGCGCGCGATTTCAGAATTTATTCCTACAACCACATCTCCTTCCCCTCAGTATCCCCCCTCCCTCGCACCTCCCCCTACTGGCATCTCAAACCGCCGCCGCCGCAACCACCGCTTCAACCACATCTACATTCTGCTCAGATCCAGTCTGGTAACCCACCGATCTCTATCACGTCCCCAGCCTGATTGCTTAAATGGCACCCGCGAAACATCCTCATGCCTCCAAATCCCCCCCCCCCCGCCAGGAGCTGATGGCAGTCCATGGCGCGATGGCCGCTGTGTGTGTTGACCCGGAGGAACACCTCTCCTCCGTCGCCGCCGCCGCCGACATGGTGCAGGCTCTGGCCCAGATGAAGTCCCCCAACGACTACCCCCTAGGACTTAACAGGTAAGATCTGACCAGCTAAATCTTACCAATACCACTTGCAATGGCTATGATTTGTACGGTTGATGTATTAAGCATGTTCATGCCTTGTTTATTTCAGTACTACACACTGTGTGATGTTCAAATATTTCTGTGTCCAGCTCAATCTCACCAATACCAGCAACAAACTTACAATACATGACTCAGGATATCACTAGAGATGCTGCCCATTTGCTAGTTTTAGTGGATGCTAACCCTGTTGCACTTAACATGCCTGTCCATGTACTTACGCAGGGCCATAACGGCCGATGCTTTTGTTTGCCGTCGAGGTGAGATGCATCCCATGTCTTATAGTATTTCACATAATTTGTGCAATTGCAGTTTAACTTCTACCCATTTACTGGTTGCTTGTAGGTACACATGTCAGTGGCACTGATCCACGCGTCGACCCGGAGGAACAGCTCGCCTCCGTCGTCGCTGACTTTGGGCGAGCTCTGGCCAAGATGAAGTGCCCCAGCAACTACCTCCCAGGACTTACCAAGTATGTACTCACCAGTTCAATCTTACCAATACCAGTTGCAATTAATGGATATGTTCTGTACGGTCGATGTATTAAGCATGTTCTAGTAAACATGCCTAACACGTTTTTGCTACTTTCCCTACCTTTTTCTAGACATCTAGGCCATTCTCTGCTCTGGCAGCACCTGCCTTGTGATGTTTAACTATGCCAATTGCATTTTTATCAGTACCGATTTCAATGTCTATTAAGCCTGTTGCAATTAATAGTTGAATCCATTTTTAAACAGCTGCATTTCAATGGCTACAAACTTACAAAACATGACTTAGGATGTTGTTAACCTGTTGCAATTAACAGTTGTATCCATTTTTTAATCTGTCCATTTGCTACCATGCTACTCTCCGCAATGAAGATATACTAGAGATGCTGCCCCATTTACTTTTTTGGTGGATGCTAACCCTGTTGTACTTAACATGCTTGTACATGTACTTACGCAGGGTCATAACGGCCGATGCTGTTGTTTGCCGTCAAGGTTAGCTGCATCCCCTGTCTTACAGTATGTCACATCATTTGTGCAATTGCAGTTTAACTTCTACCATTTACTGGTTATCTGTAGGTACACATGTCAGTGGCACTGATCCATGCTTCGACCCGGAGGAACAGCTCGCCTCCGCCGCCGCTGACTTTGGGCGGGCTCTGGACAAGATGAAGTGCCCCAGCAACTACCTCTCAGGACTTACCAAGTATGTACCCACCAGTTCAATCTTACCAATACCAATTTCAATTAATGGCTATGTTTTGTATCGTCAATGTATTAAGCATGTTGTAGTAAACATGCCTAACACATTTGAGCTATTTTCCCTACCTTTTTATAGACAACTGGGCCATTATCTTCTCTGGCAGCACCTGCCGTGTGATGTTTAACTCTGCCAATTGCATTTTTATCAGTACCGGTTTCAATGGCCATTAAGCCTGTTGCAATTAACAGTTGTATCCATTTTTAAAGAGTTGTATTTCAATGGCTACAAACTTACAAAACATGAATTAGGATGTTGTTAAGCTTGTTGCAATTAATAGTTGTATCCATTTTTTAATCCGTCCCTTTGCTACCGTGCTACTCTTTCGAAATGAAGATATCACTACAGATGCTGCCGTTTTATTACCATTTGCTATTTTTGGTGGATGTTAACCCTGTTGTAGTTAACATTGGGTTTCCATGTACTTACACAGGGCTACAATGGGCGATGCTGTTGTTTGCCATCGAGGTTAGCTGCATCCCATGTCTTATACACCATCTATTCCTAAATATAAGTATTTTTAGAGATTCCAATATAGACTAGATAAGGAGCAAAATGAGTGAATCTAGATTCCAATCTAAAATATATCTATAATTCTATATACATCCGTATGTAGTTCATATTGAAATCTCAAAAAAAAATACTTGTACTTAGGAACATAGGTAGTTGTATTTTACATCATTTGTGCAATCTTGGTTTAGCTTCTAACATTTACTGGTTGCTTGTAGGTACATATATGAGGGGTACTGGTCCACGCTTCGATCCCTTTTGCGTATGGGGCAATGAGATATTCATGAACAAGCGTCAAGTGAGGAAACTAAGAAAGTTGGTTAGGTGAAAGAAATGGGTGGTTGGAATTAAGCTCTTTATTTACACTTTGTCGAAGACAACAATGAACTTTAGGATGGTAAGTAATGTGTTGCCTTTTCCCCTGCCAACAACAAGTTACTCTATTAGACCTCAGTATCTGATATTTTTCTCTTTTCAGTGGTTTCCGAAGCTATTTACTGATGATTACCTTGCAAACTACATGACCGGAGTGGAGGCAACTAAGGTAAAAGTATATAATTCATGCTACCATGATAAGGCTCTAGAAGTCTTCCTGAAGGCGGTGAAGGATGGGCGGGCGATCATCACAAGGGGTTGGACAAAAGTGGTTCGTGCCTATGGCATGCAGGAAGGCACATTATGGGCATTCCGCTTCTTCAACACCGTCGGCGGTCAAAATGATTTACACTTGTCTCTTCACCTTTACCACCTTTAAATACTGCGGTTCATCATAGTTAATTGCTGCCTAATCCTGTAATTACTAAACATATTGTACTAGCAATTTTATTTATGGATTCGTTGTTGAACCATTGTGCTGAGAATTTGAATTGCACATTTCGTATTTCAAAATTTCCAATTAGAGTAATAAATTACACGCAAAAATAAAAATAGAATAGACGGTCATGGACTTTGCAAACGCTTCTAGCAGTAAAAGTGGTTGCGATGGATAGCCCAATGCCACACAGTTTTCTACATCAAATCGTGTGTGATGTAGTTAATGAAAGCAAATAGTTAACCAAGGCAGAGCATGTGTGATAGTTACACCTTTCACACATGAGCGTATACATAAAACCGTGTGGGTTGTACATCCGAACGGAAACGTTTTCCCTGGATTGACTGTGTGGGATGTACATAAGAACGAGAACGTATTCCTTGGATTGACTGTGTGTGATATACATACGAATGGAAATGTTTTTTTGCGATTCACCGTGTGGGATGTACATACCTATGGAAATGATTTTCTCGGATTACCGTGTGGGATGTACATACCTACGGAAATGATTTGCTCGGATTACCGTGTGGGATGTACATCCCTACGGAAATGATTGTGTTTCGATGCCTCGCCCGATCGCACACGACCCCAGGCTAGGTCCCAGGAGGGCCTATCCCCGACGATTTCTGGGTCGTGTGGGAACGACACCCTATCACACACACTCACTTGGCAACGGTTCCAAATGCCGTCGCGGAAAGGGGTAAAAAACCGTTTGTTTAGGACCGACGCGCACCAGTGCTTAAGTCTGTCCGAATCATGTTAACAATTGCCACATTTTATGAAATCTGGCAACTGGATGTCAAAATTGCATTCCTTAATGGATTTCTTAAAAAGGAGTTGTATATGATACAATAAGAAGGTTTTGTCAACCCTAAAGGTGCTAACAAAGTGTGCAAGCTCCAGCGATCCAACTATGGACTGGTGCAAGCATCTCGGAGTTGGAATATACGCTTTGATGAGTTGATCAAAGCATATAGTTTTATACAGACTTGCAGCGAAGCCTGTATTTACAAGAAAGTGAGTGGGAGCACTACAGCATTTCTGATAAGTATATGTGAATGACATATTGTTGATCGGAAATAATGTAGAATTTTTTGGAAAGCATAAAGGAGTGTTTGAAAGATGTTTTTTTAAGAAAGACCTCAGTGAAGCTGCTTACATATTGAGCATCAAGATCTATAGAGATAGATCAAGATGCTTGATAAGTTTTTTCAATGAGTACATACCTTGACAAGATTTTGAAGTAGTTCAAAATGGAACAGTCAAAGAAGGAGTTCTTGCCTGTGTTGCAAGGTGTGAAGTTGAATAAAGACTCAAAACCCGACCACGGAAAAAAATAGAAAGAGAATGAAAGTCATTCCCTATGCCTCAGCCATAGGTTCTATAAAGTATGTTATGCTGTGTACCAAACCTATTGGGAACCTCACCATGAGTTTTGCAAAGGAGTACAATAGTGATCTAGGAGTAGATCACTGGACAGCGGTCAAAATTATCCTTAGAGGACTAAGGAAATATTTCTCGGTTATGGAGGTGACAAAGAGTTCGTCGTAAGAGTTACGCTGATGCAAGATTTTACACCAATCCAGATGACTCTGTGTCTCAATCTGGATACATATTGAAAGTGGGAGCAATTAGCTAGAGTATCTCCATGCAGAGCATTGTAGACATAGAAAATTTGCAAAATACACATGGCTCTGAATGTGACAGACCCATTGACTAAGCTTCTCTCACAAAACATGATCACACCTTAGTACTCTTTGGGTGTTAATCACATAGCGATGTGAACTAGATTATTGACTCTAGTAAAACCCTTTAGGTATTAATCACATGGCGATGTGAACTAATCACATGGTGATGTGAACTATTGGTGTTAAATCACATGGCGATGTGAACTAGATTATTGACTCTAGTGCAAGTGGGAGACTGAAGGAAATATGCCCTAGAGGCAATAATAAAGTTGTTATTTATATTTCCTTATATCATGATAAATGTTTATTATTCATGCTAGAATTGTATTAACCGGAAACTTAGTACATGTGTGAATACATAGACAAAACAGTGTGTCCCTAGTATGCCTCTACTTGACTAGCTCGTTAATCAAAGATGGTTATGTTTCCTGACCATAGACATGTGTTGTCATTTGATGAATGGGATCACATCATTAGAGAATGATGTGATGGACAAGACCCATCCCTTAGCTTAGCATTATGTCGTTGAGTTTTATTGCTATTGCTTTCTTCATGACTTATACATGTTCCTCTGCGTATGAGATTATGCAACTCCAAATACCGGAGGAACACCTTGTGTGCTATCAAATGTCACAACGTAACTGGGTGATTATAAAGATGCTCTACAGGTGTCTCCGAAGGTGTTTCTTGGGTTGGCATAGATCGAGATTAGGATTTGTCACTCCGTGTATCAGAGAGGTATCTCTGGGCCCTCTCGGTAATGCACATCACTACAAGCCTTGCAAGCAATGTGACTAATGAGTTAGTTGCAGGATGATGCATTACGGAATGAGTAAACAGACTTGCCGGTAACAAGATTGAACTAGGTATGATGATACCGACGATCGAATCTCGGGCAAGTAACATACCGATGACAAAGGGAACAACGTATGTTGTTATGCGGTTTGACCAATAAAGATCTTCGTAGAATATGTAGGAGCCAATATGAGCATCCAGGTTCCACTATTGGTTATTGACCGGAGATGTGTCTCGGTCATGTCTACATAGTTCTTGAACCCGTAGGGTCCGCACGCTTAACGTTCGATGACGATTCACTGGTGCGTGTCGGTCCTAAACAAACGGTTTAAAACCCCTTTCCGCGACGGCATTTGGAACCGTCGCCAAGTGAGTGTGTACAATAGGGTGTCCTTCCCACACGACCCAGAAATCGTCGGGGATAGACCCTCCTGGGACCCAGGCTGGGGTTGTGTGCGATCAGGCAAGGCATCGAAACCCAATCATTTCCGTAGGTATGTACATCCCACACGGTGGATCCCAGATATCATTTCCGTAGGTATGTACATCCCACACGGTGAATCCCAGAAAAACATTTCCGTTAGTATGTATATCACACACAGTCAATCCAAGGAATACATTTCTGTTCTTATGTACATCCCACATAGTCAATCCAGGGAAAACGTTTCCGTTCGTATGTACATCCCACACGGTTTTATGTATACGCTCGTGTGTGAAAGGTGTAACTATCACACACGCTCTGCCTTGGTTAACTGTTTGCTTTCATTAACTACATCACACATGATTTGATGTTGAAAAATGTGTGGCATTGGGCTATCCATCGCAAGCGCTTTTACTGCTAGAACCGTTTGCAAAGGTCCATGGCCGTCTGTTCTATTTTTATTTTTGCGTGTAATTTATTATTCTAATTGGAAATTTTGAAATACGAAGCGTGCAATTCAAATTCTCAGCACAATGGTTCAACAACGAATCCATAAATAAAATTGCCAGTACAATATGTTTAGTAATTACAGGATTAGGCAGCAATTAACTATGATGAACCGCAATATTTAAAGGCGGTAAAGGTGAAGAGACAAGTGTAAATAATTTTGACTGCCGACGGTGTTGAAGAAGCGGAATGCCCATAATGTGCCTTCCTGCATGCCATAGGCACGAACCACTTTCGTCCAACCCCTTGTGACGATCGCCCTCCCATCCTTCACCGCCTTCAGGAAGACTTCTAGAGCATTATCATGGTAGCATGAATTATATACTTTAACCTTAGTTGCCTCCACTCCGGTCATCTAGTTTGCAAGGTAATCATCAGTAAATAGCTTCGGAAACCACTGAAAAGAGAAAAATATCAGATACTAAGGTCTAATAGAGTAACTTGTTGTGGGCAGGAGGAAAAGGCAACACATTACTTACCATCCTAAAGTTCACTATTGTCTTCGACAAAGTGTAAATAAAGAGCTTAATTCCAATCACCTGTTTCTTTCGCCTAACAATCTTTCTTAGTTTCCTCACTTGACGCTTGTTCATGAATATCTCATTGCCCCATACGCAAAAGGGATCAAAGCGTGGACCAGTACCCCTCATATATGTACCTACAAGCAACCAGTAAATATTAGAAGCTAAACTGAGATTGCACAAATCATGTAAAATACAACTACCTATGTTCCGAAGTACAAGTATTTTTTTAGATTTCAATATGAATTACATACGGATGTATATAGAATTATAGATATAGTTTAGATTAGAATCTAGATTCACTCATTTTTCTCCTTATGTAGTCTATATTGGAATCTCTAAAAATACTTATATTTAGGAATAGATGGTGTATAAGATATGGGACGCAGCTAACCTCGACGACAAACAACAGCATCGCCCATTGTAGCCCTGTGTAAGTACATGGAAAGCCAATGTTAACTACAACAGGGTTAACATCCACCAAAAATAGCAAATGGTAATAAAACGGCAGCATCTCTAGTGATATCTTCATTTCGAAAGAGTAGCACGGTAGCAAAGGCACGGATTAAAAAATGGATACAACTGTTAATTGCAACAGGCTTAACAACATCCTAATTCATGTTTTGTAAGTTTGTAGCCACTGAAATACAACTCTTTAAAAATGGATACAACTGTTAATTGCAACAGGCTTAATGCCCATTGAAACCGGTACTGACAAAAATGCAATTGGCAGAGTTAAAAATCAAAGGGCAGGTGCTGCCAAAGCAGATAATGGCCCAGTTGTCTATAAAAAGGTAGGGAAAATAGCTCAAACGTGTTAGGCATGTTTACTACAACATGCTTAATACATCGACAGTACAAAACATAGCCATTAATTGCAACTGGTATTGGTAAGATTGAACTGGTGGGTACATACTTGGTAAGTCCTGAGAGGTAGTTGCTGGGGCACTTCATCTTGGCCAGAGCCCGCCCAAAGTCAGCGGCGGCGGAGGCGAGCTGTTCCTCCGGGTCGAAGCGTGGATCAGTGCCACTAATATGTGTACCTACAGGCAACCAGTAAATGGTAGAAGTTAAACTGCAATTGCACAAATGATGTGAAATACTGTAAGACATGGGATGTAGCTAACCTTGATGGCAAACAACAGCATCGGTCGTTATGACCCTGCGTAAGTACATGGACAAGCATGTTAAGTACGACAGGGTTAACATCCACCAAAAAAAGCAAATGGGGTAGCATCTCTAGTATATCTTCATTGCGGAGAGTAGCATGGTAGCAAATGGACAGATTAAAAAATGGATACAACTATTAATTGCAACAGGTTTAACAACATCCAAAGTCAAGTTTTATAAGTTTGTAGCCATTGAAATGCAAATGTTTAAAAATGGATTCAACTGTTAATTGCAACAGGCTTAATAGACATTGAAACCGATACTGATAAAAATGCAATTGGCATAGTTAAACATCACAAGGCAGGTGCTGCCAGAGCAGAGAATGGCCCAGATGTCTATAAAAAGATAGGGAAAGTAGCAAAAACGTGTTAGGCATGTTTACTAGAAAATGCTTAATACATCGACCATACAGAACATAGCCATTAATTGCAACTGGTATTGGTAAGATTGAACTGGTGAGTACATACTTGGTAAGTCCTGAGAGGTAGTTGCTGGGGCACTTCATCTTGGCCAGAGCTCGCCCAAAGTCAGCGACGGTGGAGGCGAGCTGTTCTTCCGGGTCGAAGCGTGGATCAGTGCCACTGACATGTGTACCTATAGGAAACCAGTAAATGGGTAGAAGTTAAACTGCAATTGCACAAATTATGTGAAATACTGTAAGACATGGGATGCGGCTCACCTCGACGGCAAACAAAAGCATCGGCCGTTATGACCCTGTGTAAGTACATGGACATGCATGTTAAGTGCAACAGGGTTAGCATCCACTAAAACTAGCAAATGGGCAGCATCTCTAGTGATATCCTGAGTCATGTATTGTAAGTTTGTTGCTGGTTTTGGTGTAATTGAGCTGGACACGGTAATATTTGAACATCACACAGTGTGTAGTACTAAAATAAACAAGGCACGAACATGCTTAATACATCAACCATACAAATCATAGCCATTGCAAGTGGTATTGGTAAGATTTAGCTGGTCAGATCTTACCTGTTAAGTCCTGGGGGTAGTCGTTGGGGGACTTCATCTGGGCCAGAGGCTGCACCATGTCGGCGGCGGCGGAGGCGAGGTGTTCCTCCGGGTCAACACGCACATCGGCCATCGCGCCATGGACCGCCATCAGCTCCTGGCGGGGGGATTTGGAGGCATGAGGATGTTTCGCAGGCGCCATTTAAGCAATCAGGTCGGGGACGTGATAAAGATCGGTGGGTTACCTGACTGGATCTGAGCAGAACGTAGATGTGGTTGCGGCGGCGGCGGCTTGAGATGCCGGTAGGGGGAGGCGCGAGGGAGGGGGGATACTGAGGGGAAGGGGATGTGGTTGGAGGAATAAATTCTGAAATCGCGTGCCTAATGAAGATTTTGGTGCGAATTTGAAACTTGGGCGGGGGAAACACACAACACAGACGAAGCGCGTAAAATACTCGTGTGCGAAAAAAAAACAAAGTTGGCAGATCCCGTCTCCAAAAAAATGTACATGTGTACTTGATTTTTTTCGCTCAATGGTACGCCTGGTTTATTAGGAAATATCACACAGGTAACTGACTTATGGGTCATTAACGCAAAAAACGCAGGCGGGTACGACATGGAAACCGTGTGTTTTGTGATCTTCTAATGATTAACACAAAAAAACACACACGGGCACACATGCTAATCAACGCTCAAATCTCTCAAAGGATGCTCTTACCGACATTGTACGTTAATACTACAAACTTAAAGTACTACTGGTAATTTGCTCTAATACTACAAACTTAAACTACTTCTCACATGCTGCCATCAGGGCATGCTGGCTAGACACCGGCGTTCTCCTTCCCGACCTTGTAGGCGGCAGCCCACCGTGCTTCGATCTCCGCCAAGCTCTCCTCACCATGGCGTGCGGCCTCTTTTTTCTTGCGGCGGCGGGACTCTCTTTTCTTGACTGCTTTCTGCCTTTTCCGCTCCTTCTGTGCGGCTTTGGCCGCCTCTAGATCCACCACCCATTCGGCCATGGCAGCCTCAAAGTTCGCCCATGTAACTGTCTGGCCGCCGGCGGCGATGAACTCGGCGCGGCGAGATGCCATCGCTTCCTTACCATGTGCGCGGTCGCGGGCGGCGAGGAACGCGGCGCGGCGGGATGCCATCGCTTCCTTACCAGTTACTATGCGCCACAGTGCCATGGACGACACCCGGAGAGAGCTCTGGGACGGAGGGGCCGGTAGCCGTACAGTGCGGTGGTATTCAAGAGCTCAACCACAAACGACAACAGAAATTTGGCTTCCCTTACAATTTTGCTCATTCATTATCGCACACGGTTCATCTCCGTCGCTTCTGGAAATAGTGTGCGCTGAGCCTATTGTGTGTTGCGTTATGATTGGCCGGAACCCCAGCCACGCGGATCGCGCGTGTGCACCGTTGGATGCGCCGCGATCGAACGACAATCGACGTCCCTCACATCACACCCATGCACCTGCAGTTGGATTGGATTTATATGCGCTAAATGGCTAGAAAATGCACATAATCCCCTAAGTATGGTAAATGAGCCCGAAAAAATGCCAAATTTGAACACGGTGATTTGCAGGGTGTATGTTCGTCGTAGAAAAAAACTCCAGGGCAAAGAACGAAGAAAATTTGGATTCCCCTTCAATCTTGAGGATTTCCCTTTCGAAAGCATGGAACTTCCTCGGTGATGGTTCAATTTATGAAGGGCGTGCATGACACCATAAGCCAAACCTTCTCAAATTTTTACCAAGGCATGGTGAGGTCATACCATTGCACCATGCCAGGCGTCATGTTTTTTAAGCATTTATTTCATTTTTTATAGCTAAAAACCCAACAAACAGACATTTGTGGTTGACTATTGCCACACATTTCATCGAAATATCTGTCCATTCCTTGTAAAAGGCATGAGAATTTACTAAATGGCACGAGCATGGTTTTCTAGGCCGTTCTTGTGGACCCTTTCATGCATCGATTGTTTGAACTTGAATTATGCGCATTAATGCCTAGGAAATGCACATAATCCCCTAAATATGGCAAATGAACCCGGAAAAGTGCCAAATTTGAACACGGTGATTGTAGGTTGTATGTTCATCATAGAAAAAACTCGTGGACAAACGACAAAGGAAATTTGGACCCCCCCTTCAATCTTGGTGATTTCCCCCTTGAAACCATGAAACTTCCTCGGTGATGGTTCGATTTATGAAAGGCGCGCATCACGACATAAGGAAAACATTCTCCAATTTTTACCAGGGCATGGTGAGGCCATACCATGGCACCAAGCCAGGCGTCATGTTTTCCAACCAGGTGTTTCATTTTTTGTATAGTTGTTAACCGAGTAAACGACGCGTTTATGGTTGACTATTGCCACACATTTCCTTGAAATATCTGCCCATTCCTTGTAAAAGGCATGAGAATGTGCTAAATAACACGAGCATGGTTTTCTAGACCGTTCTTGTGCACCTTTTCATGCACCAATTGTTTGAATTTGAATTATGTCCATTAATGCCTAGAAAATGCACATAATCCCCTAAATATTGTAAATGTGCCCGGGAAAATGTCAAATTTGAACACGTTGCATTTGAGGCGGTATGTTGATCGTTGGAAAAAAACTGAATGACAAACTAGGACGGAAACTATGATTCCCCTTCAATCCTGGGGATTTTCCCTCTCGAAAGCATGCAACTTCCTCGGTGATGGTTCGATTTATGAAGGGCGTGCATGACGACATAAGCCAAACCTTCTCAAATTTTTACCAAGGCATGGTGAGGTCATACCATGGCACCATTCCAGGCATCATGTTTTAAGCATTTATTTGATTTTTCTGTAGTTGAAAACCCAACAAACAAACATTTGGGGTTGACTATTGCCACACATTTCATCGAAATATCTATCCATTCCTTGTAAAAGGCATGAGAATTTACTAAATGACACGAGCATGGTTTTCTAGGCCGTTCTTGTGGACCCTTTCATGCATTGATTGTTTGAACTTCAATTATGCGCATTAATGCCTGGGAAATGCACATAATCCCCTAAATATGGCAAATGAACCTGGAAAAGTGCCAAATTTCAACACGGTGATTTGCAGGTTGTATGCTCACCATAGAAAAAAACTCGTGGACAAAGGAGAAAGGAAATTTGGACCCCCCCTTCAATCTTGGTGATTTCCCCCTCGAAACCATGAAACTTCCTTGGATGATGGTTCATTTTATGAAAGGCGCGCATCACGACATAAGGAAAAAATTCTCCAATTTTTACCAGGGGCATGGTGAGGCCATACCATGGCACCACACCAGGCGTCATGTTTTCCAACCATGTGTTTCATTTTTTGTATAACACGAGCATGGTTTTCCAGACCGTTCTTGTGCACCTTTTCATGCACCGATTGTTCGAATTTGAATTATGTGCATAATTAATGCCTAGAAAATGCACACAATCCCCTAAATATGGTAAATGAGTTCGGAAAAATGTCAAATTTGAACACGTTTCATTTGAGGCGGTATGTTGATCGTTGGAAAAGAACTGGAAGACAAACTAGGACGGAAATTTGGATTCCCCTTTAATCTTGGTGATTTCCCTCTCGAAAGCATTGAACTTCTCGGTGATGGTTCGATTTATGAAGGGTGTGCATGACGACATAAATCAAACCAACTCAGCTTTTAACCAGGGCATGGTGAGGCCATACCATGGCACCATGCCATCCGTCATGTTTTTCAAGCACATATTTCATTGTTCTATAGTTGATAACCCAGTAAATGACGCATTTGTGGTTGACTCCATTGAAATCTCTTCCCATTCCTTGTAAAAGGCTTGAGAAATTACTAAATACCACGAGTATGGTTTTTCAGACCATTCTTGTGCACCCTTTAATGCACTAATTGTTTGAATTTGAATTACGTGCATTAATGCCTACAAAATGCACATAATCCCCTAAATATTTTAAATGAACCGGGAAAAGTGTCAAATTTGAACACGGTGATTAACAGGGTTTATGTTCATCAAAGAAAAAAAACTCATGGAAGAAAGACAAAGGAAATTTGGATTCCCATTCAATCTCGGTGATTTACTATCGCACATGGTTCATCTCCGTCGCCTCTGCGAACCATGTGTGTTCACTCACACATGCAAAAGGAAAAGAAAACCCTCGCCCACTTCGTCCCCACTCACTCACCGCGGACTCCTCCGCAACTCTGCACCCTAAGCTCGACGGCTGTTGGCGGCGGCCGTAGGTCGCGCTCCAAACGGCACCGGATTTCGCCTCCACCGCTTTCTGCCGCCTATCTGCACCGACATTCTAGACTCTGGTCGACTGGGGTTTTCTGCGGGATTGGGCCGGGGAGTTTTCTCATGGAGAAGGTAATCAACTTAATTAGCAAAATATTCACTCATCTCTTATCGCAGTCCGTCCATCGCTGTTAATCAACCGGCGGGAATCTCCATGGAATCATTTTTGTTCTAGCTGATTCGTGGGTGTTCATTCATGTGTGCACAGTGCGAGCACAAATCGGGCAACTGTGGTCGTGGCCAGTCGGAAACGAAGTTCTATCTCACCATTCCGGATGACTTCAGGGAGCGCTCGGTATGTTCAATCTCAACCTACCACGGTCGGCATGGCCTAAATTTGTGAACATATACCGTCTGTTGCTACATTATCTATATATTTGCATCAAATCTTTGTTACATTATCTATTTTTAATTCTATATGTTTGTACTTTGCTTGCATCTATATATGGATATGTTCTATCAGTTACTCCCATATTTGCATCTTGCTCGGTTATTTCAATATATCTAATTTACGATCTTAATTTTCATTTCAAGCAGTACATCCCTTGCTTTGCAAGAACATGAGTAGAAGTAAATCTTGGGCTTTACTTTGTTGATGACTCCCAGGATGTCATATTGACAACGCAACATGGGTTTACAATGACGGTTAGCATAAAACTTGATAAAGATGGTCACTCCTATTTTAATGCGGACCTTTGGAGAAAAATGTCTAAGTATTATGAACTGAAAGCTAGCAATAAAATTCTAGTGCGTGCACCATAGCCTGGTCTAATTAACATGGATGTTTACTTCCCCAACATCATCAGCCGATCAAAGTCTGATCGAGGTTAGTGTCCTTTCAACTTTCTCCATGCTGTCATATTACTATTTAAGCAACCAATTGATCACTATTTAAGCAACCAATTGTGATATCATATTCTGACTCCGTTCCTAGGCAGTAACAAATTCTGTTTACCAATTTATGTGCACTATATATTCTTCTGTCATGTTCTGAATAAATAATACCTTCCCACCTTTTAAGCAGGATAAGTTGGATGCATAGAGAACGATCCGTATGTTACTAAGCGTACCAAATTTCACTTCAAGGACTTGAAGCATGTCATAAACTTTGTTGATAATCTGACAGAGATAGCACAGCGTATGAACGCTGGATTTTGGATGGGATTCATTAGACCTATGGTGCATACACTGAACAAGACCAATTGTGTGCACAAAGTGCTGGTAAAAAGTCTTATTTTAATGTTGATGCTCATAAACTATATATATATCTTCAACGATATGTTACAATTGTTTTTTATTCTACATGTCAACAGAAATTGCCCCCTGTAGCCATTCCTGGATCGATTTCCCGGCGTGGTCAAATTACACTTGTGCCTGCAATAACGCCAAAGTGATTGCAAGGTACTGCATTTCCTGCAAAAATGGAACCATTCAAATTAACAAGTTCTCGCTTCTCGTGGCAATGCATCCATATTGGAAAATTGGAGACATTGTTCTACTCCTGCTCTACCAAGGCACAGGAGAGCTCTTCCTTTTCATTGGCGAGATGCCGAGTCGCCATGATCAAGCTGCTTCCAGTGGATAGTTGTGGTTGTTGGCCCTCAGCCTCTTAAAATGTGCTAGCTGTTACTATATATGTTAAGTATGTAGATATGGACCATATGGTTGTTGGCCCTTAGCCTCTTAAAATGTGATAGTTGTTACTATGTTAAGTATGTAGATATGGACCATATGGTTGTCAAAACCGTGTTACGAAGATCCTCCTTCTGTCGAATAGTGTAACCACTATATATATGTTACTCAAATGCTATTACCCAAGTTCATAAATTTTCATGGAAAGTATTAGTATCGTACACAGTTCATTGAGTTTAAGCGTGTGCCCGATGTCCAGAAGGCATTTGCATATTAACTGTCCATATTGCAAATTCACACACATGTTCACATAAGGAAACGTATGTGTAACATACTAATCATCGCACACGAGTACTCATAGACGCATCGTGTGCGATACTCCTAGCCACCGCAAGCAACTAGATTACATTTTTCAAAGTTTTTTGTACACACAGAATCACACACGAAGTAACTGTATTGACCGTCTGTGTTGTAATTTCTCATCGCAAACAGTTCATCCGAGTCGGCTGTTTGCCACGTATCACACACATCTTGTTTACACGACTCGTTTGTGTTCTTTTGGCTCATCGCAAACAGTTCATCCATGTGAACTGCATGCTGCATATCACACACATCTTCTTAAGGTGAACCGTTTCTGTTGGGTTCCCTAATCGAAAATAGTTCGTCCGAGTTAACCGTATGACGTATATCGCACACACATTGATATGGCTGCTCGTTTCTGTTGTTCTACCTCATCGCAAACAGTTCGAATGGATTAACTGTGTGTCCTGCATCGCACACACATTGTTATGGCTGCCCATTTCTGTTGTTCTACCTTATCGCAGATAGTTTGAATGGATTAACCATATGCCCTTCATCGCACACACAACTAAAACCTGAACCGTGTTTGATGCATACATCCTCGCAAATGTTTTGCACCTTTTTTGACGGGTTTTTTACACCACCGTTTGCGATTATTGCATCGCACACAGTTTCGGCAAAGGGTCTCTGATCGTAGTGTCGCGTTAGCAGTCTCCTGCAGTAGTGATTGGTATTATGAGTTGTGTGATTTGATGTACCAAAGTTTATTCGGAGTCCCGGATGAGATCACGGACATGACGAGGAGTCTCGAAATGGTCAAGACGTAAAGATCGATATATTGGAAGGCTATATTCGAACATCGGAAAGGTTCCGAGTGATTCGGGTATTTTTGGAGTACCAGGGAGTTACGAGAATTCACCGGGAGAAGTAATGGGCCTTATTGGGCTTTAGTAGAGAGAGGGGAGAAGGGCCAAGAGGTGGCGCGCGCCTCCCCCTGCCCAAACCGAATTGTACAAGGGGTGGGGGCGCGGCCCCCTTTCCTTCTCCCTCTCCCTCTCTTTCCTTCTCTCCTACTTCGAATAGGAAAGAGGAGGGGAATCCTGCTTGGACTGGGGAGTCCTAGTAGGATTCCCCACACCTGGTGCACGCCCCTAAGGCCGGCCACCTCTTCCCTCCCCTCCTTTATATACATGGCCAGGGGCACCCCATAGACACACAAGTTGATCTTTTTGCGTGTGCGGTGCCCCCCTCCACAGTTACACACCTCGGTCATATCGTCGTAGTGCTTAGGCGAAGCCCTACCCCGGTAACTTCATCATCACCATCACCATGCCGTCGTGCTGACGAAACTCTCCCTCGACCATAGCTGGATCTAGAGTTCGTGGGACGTCACCGAGCTGAACGTGTGCAGATCACGGATGTGTCATATCTTCGGTGCTAGGATCGGTTGGATCATGAAGACGTACGACTACATCAACCGTGTTGTCATAACGCTTCCGCTTACGGTCTATGAGGGTACATGGACAACACTCTCCCCTCTCGTTGCTATGCATCACCTAGATGGATCTTGCGTGTGCGTTCCCCAACAGAAAGAGGCGTAGGCCGCCTGCCTGGGATCCTCCTAAACTACTCCTGGTCGTCGGCGGCGGCCTGCATGTAGTAGTAGGCACCCACGGTGTAGTAGGAGTCATCGTTGACGGTGGCGTCTGGCTCCTGGGCTCCAGCATCTGGTTGCGACAACCGAGAAGAAAGGAAAGGGGAAAAGGGGGGAGCAAAGCAACCGTGAGTACTCATCCAAAGTACTCGCAAGCAAGGATCTACACTACATATGCATGGGTATCTGTGTAAAGGGGCAATATCGGTGGACTGAACTACAGAATGCCAGAATAAGAGGGGGATAGCTAGTCCTGTCGAAGACTACGCTTCTGGCAGCCTCCATCTTGCAGCATGTAGAAGAGAGTAGATGGTAAGTTCACCAAGTACCATCGCATAGCATAATCCTACCCGGCGATCCTCCCCTCGTCGCCCTGTGTGAGAGCGATCACCGGGTTATATCTGGCACTTGGAAGGGTGTGTTTTATTAAGTATCCGGTTCTAGTTGTCATAAGGTCAAGGTACAATTCTGGGTCGTCCTTTTACCAAGGATCACGGCTATTCGAATAGATAAACTTCCCTGCAGGGGTGCACCACATTACCCAACACGCTCGATCCCTCTGGCCGGACACACTTTCCTGGGTCATGCCCGGCCTCGGAAGATCAACACGTCGCAGCCCTACCTAGGCACAACAGAGAGGTCAGCATGCCGGTCTAAATCCTAAGCGCGTAGGGGTCAGGTCCGATCGCCCATTGCACACCTGCACATTGCGTGGGCGGCCGGAAGCAGACCTAGCCCCCTTAATACAAGCGCAGGCTTACGGTCCAATTCGGCGCGCCCTGCCCAGTCGTAGACGTCAAGAAGGCTTCGGCTGATACCACGACGTCGAGTGCCCATAACTGTTCCAATGTAGTTGGTTAGTGTGTATAGGCCACTGGCCAGACTCAGATCAAATACCAAGATCTCGTTAAGCATGTTATTTTGAAGTAACCGCGGACGCCGACCAGGGCCAGGCCCACCTCTCACCTAGGTGGTCTCAACCTGCCCTGTCGCTCCGCCAGAAAGTAATAGTCGGGGGCCGTCGGGAATCCAGGCCCACCTCTACCGGGATGGAGCCACCTGTCCTTGCAGCCCCCACATCGGAATCACTTGCGGGTACTCTACGAGCCAACCCGACTTTAGTTACCACATGTATCATATAATATGTTAAGTATATACCCGTGATCACCTCCCGAGTGATCACGGCCCGGTAGTATAGCATGGCAGTCGGACAAGAATGCAGGGCCACTGATGGAATACTAGCATCCTATCCTAAGCATTTAGGATTGCAGGTAAGGGTAACAACTGTAGCAACAATGACAGGCTATGCAGCAGAATAGGATTAACCGAAAGCAGTAACATGCTACACTACTCTAATGCAAGCAGTAGAGAGAAGGAATAGGCGATATCTGGTGATCAAAGGGGGGGCTTGCCTGGTTGCTCTGGCAAGGAGGGGTCGTCAACACCGTAGTCGTACTTAGTAGCAGTGGTGTCGGTCTCGGTGTCTAACGAGAGAAGAGGGGGAACAAACAATAAATATAATGCAAACATATGCATGACGATGCATGACATGACAAGTAATGGCGCTAGGTGTGCCCTAACGCGGTAGTAGGTGATCCCGACGAAGGGGGGAAACATCCGGGAAAGTGTATCCCCAGTGTTTCGCGTTTTTGGACAGACGGACCGGAGGGGGAAAGTTGCATGTTCGCTATGCTAGGGACATGTGGTGGACGAACGGACTACGTATTTGGATTCGTCTCGTCGTTCTGAGCAACTTTCATGTATAAAGTTTTTTCATCCGAGTTACAGATTATTTTATATTAATTTTTCAAAGTTTTAATAACAATATGGAATTTTCTGATTTAAATTAATTCGAATTTAAACAGTGGATATTCTTTTATACCTAGCAGCAGCTAGCTACTGAGTATGACAAGTGGGATCCAGAGCCTGAGTCAGCATGCACAGCCAGCAAGTCAAAGGTCAACGTTGACCAGTCAAACAGGAGGGTGGGACCCAGGTGTCATAGGATGTTTTATTAACAGCAGTTTTAATTAGCTAGTTTATCAAAAGGGGCCCACTAGTCAGTGGGATATTAGGTGGAGGGTTAGGTTAGTGCCTAATTAATTGGGCCGGGCCCACCCGCTGGTTTTAACCAGCGAGCGCCGACGGTGGTGTACAGAGGCGACGGGGGCTCGCCGGACTCGCGGCTCCGGCTACCATTTGGTCAGCCGAGAGCGGCTATGGGGAGAGGGCGACGTCGCGAGTCGAGGAGAGGGGTCAGTGGTTGCAGGGTGGCCGGAGGCGGGCCTGGCCGGGCAAACGGGATGCGACCTTCGCACTCGGGCCGGCTTGGCTGAGTGGGGCGGCCGACAGCAGCAGGCGTAGCAACTATAGGTGGCGCTAGCGGCGGCAAGCGACGGCGCAGGGCAGCAACAGTTGCGGTAGCAGGCGGGCAAGTTGGGCGCGCGGGTGGTTGCGCGAGGCTAGGCAGCAGCGCAGTAGAGCAAGCAGCGGCAGCGGACGGCGCGGCCGACCAAGCTAGCAGGCGCGGGCGGCTGAGCAGGGCATGGCCCGGGCGAGAAGCAGCCCTGGCGGGCTCGAGCGGAGGGGCGAAGCCACGCACAAGCGGGCACGGGGTGGTCACGGCGCGGGGGTGGGGCGGATGCGAGTTGCGCTGGCGCTGGCCGTGACGGACGACGACTATGGCTATGGGCGGGAGACGTGCTCCAGCGATAGATCAAGACCGGGGCAAGAGGGAAACAGGGGAGGAGTTCACGGCGATTCTGTAGAGGGGGGCAGCGGGCTCGGGGAAGACTCGTAGGCGGCGGATCGAGCGGAGAGGCGGCGACGACCGTGGCGGTGGAGATGGTGATCTTGTCGTCGTCGTGAGGCCTCCCGCTGCGAGGGGAGTAGTTGGCGAGGACGAGGGCGACACCGTAGAGATCCTGGACATGCTTGCACGGCAAGTAGAGGCCGGAGACAACAACAACGATGAGACGGCGGTGACCATGCTCTCGGATGCGAACCAATCTGAGAGGGAGAGGGGCGAGAGAGAGGGGGGAGGAACGTGTTAGGGTTTCGGTGGGGTGTGGGGGTGCTCTTAAGGGGACCGGGGAGGTTGGGGATGGCCGACACGGCGTGGCCGCCGCGCCATGGACGACGCAGGGGCGTCCACGGTGCCTCCTGTGAACTGGAGGATGAGGAGGGAGGGGGAGTTGGGCTGGGCTGCAGTGTTGCGTGGCTGGGCCAAGTGCACAGTGCAGCCTGGCCTTTTCTTTTTTACTTTTCACTTTGTTTTCTTTTATTCTTTTCAAAACTTTTCTATTTATTTCTAACTTCAAATTATTTTAGTTAAAATAAAATACAAAACTAGTTTCTAAATTAGTATAATTAAATATACCTCCGCCACAAAAATTTTGGTACTCAAATAATTTAGTTTGATATTTTAGAAATTATAAAAGGCATTTATATAATCGTTTAAGCCACTGTTTTAATCATTTTTGTGCACTTAAACACTTTATAAAAATTTGGTTTCTCCACCATAATTACCTATGCATTATTTCGCACAATCCGAACGTTTTAGTTTTAATATTTGAAAACTTTTATTGTTTGCTTGATTTTGTATTTGAATTTGAATCGGTTTCAAACAAACGCGAGATTAGCAACAATAACCGAGGTGACGTGGCATCATTAGCGGAGGTTCACTGTAGCTTAATTACCCGGGCATCACAATTCTCCTCCACTACAAGAAATCTCGTCCCGAGATTTAGGAGGTAGAGAAAGGGGGAAAGATTTGGTTACGAAATTCTAATGGATCTTCTCGGTCTTGGTTGCTCTTCTCGAAGAGGTCGATCCACTACGTTGATGTCTTCATTTCTCTGCTCCAGGTCATCATGATGAAGCCGACATCCTTTTCTTCAATATCTCCATCGTACTTACGGAAAAGATAAGGGAGGGAGACTCGGGAAGGACAGAGCTCATCACATGCTAGGTACCTGGGGGCTATCTCAGTGAACGAGGCATAGAGGCATCTCTCGAGATGAAATTCAAGAGAGTCATCGAGAGCAAGGTAAGGCAATAAGAAATTTCAAGCGGATAGGCAATCGTTTGTTACCTGAAACAGAGTGTGAAAGGGGTTCGGAGCAATGAATAAAAATGTTGCATCTGATACCGGAATGAAATATGGCAGGGAAATTAGCTCGTGATTACATACGAAGCAAAGCATAAGGGATAACTTTGGCAACAGGGGGTGTATAAGAGAGTCAGGTTTCGATCCTATGGAACTGTGGGTTATGGGCCCACCATGTGGGTTAAAAGTAGAAGAGTGGTGACATCTTGCACGATCATGATAGCAAGGCATGTCGGAGAATAGACTGTCAGTTATGTCGGCAACAACATTGGTACCAAGGGCGAGGGTCGAAGAGAACGGTTTTCCTGCTCGTTGAAACGAGGCGTCCATCGGTGGTTACCGAAATGTCATCAACATTAGTAACAGGGTCTTGCCAACAGAATTGTACACCGAGGTGTTTACATAAGCAGGAGAATATTACTGCTTAGATCATATAGATCACAAGAAAGGTTGAACCAAACAATGGAAAGGAAAATATGATTATCAGATTAAACAGAACAATGGAAGGGAAAATGTGTTTAAACACATATTTCAGGGGTATATCCTTTCCAAGGACAAGCAGAGCATGATATCAGTGAGGGGATATAAAGTAGAAAACCCTTTAGTTAAGGGGAGAGAAATTTCATGACATTACCCATACAGCAGTGTTTGGATAATTGAGCAAGAAACATTTAACATTGGGCTTTAAATGTTCTTGTTGAAAATCGGAGTACCACAGACATGCTTCAAGATAGCATTGACATGGTCGTCAAGCAAAGATCACACTTTGGATACACGAAGGATCCATCAGGAACAACTTGTAGAATAATTCTTACAATATCCTCATGGAAGAATGGATAATCTTGCTAAAAAAGAAACTGTAACAATAGATCCTCCGACCAGGTGTGCTAGGCATGACATCACCTTATTATAACTCTGGGGAATATGTTCCAACCATCATATCTAACCGAGATTTAGATCTGATTGGTGTTAGGACACCTCAGACTCAGGATGCTTGAGAAGAAAAAGGGTGTGACACAAATTGACGAGATGACATCGAAGATTCTCGGGAAATGAACTATGGAAGCGAGTTCTGAAACAAGAGTTCATCATTAAACCAAGGAGAGGAAGAGAAGGTGACTGATGAACTTAGTGACAATTCATTGAGATTTCCAAGATCTCCACAATTAGGTGAATAAGGAGATAACATTTGTCGGATCAAATTATATAATGAGGTATACTCAAGGAAAACATACTCAATTAAACATTGGTTGAAAGGTGCACCCGAAATATGGGCTTAGGTAGCATGAACAATGTTAGAATGGTGATTCGACAACCAATGGTTTAAGAATGAAATGCCGACCATTAACTTCAAAGCAATAGGGTTGCTAGAAGTTTTGGATTCGCACATCATAGTTCAATTGTTGGTTTTCCGGTTAGAAACAACACAGGGACCAAGGAATGAACGGAGATGTCAAGTATCACTTGTATCAAGAATTCTTAAGAGGTGGTGAAATTCTCACGACATTCTTGGCATAAAGATTGTAATACTCCAAGGTAAAGAACAAATGCTGGATAGCAAGGAACTCAAGGTATACACAAAACACGAACAAGTTTGTATTGAACGAAAGGCAATAAAGTGGTCGATGATAATACAAATCATCGAGGGCAAGGATGGTACTTCTCATCATGAATTCAATTGTTATCCTGGAAGATCTGATAATGTTGATGATGATCACGTCACATTTGTCGAGAAATTTCATGAAGATGTAATCGATCGGCGATGACATCCAGTCAAAGGAATGATGAAGCGAAAGGTTATGGGAACAATGGGTACGACACAAACTCGGAATCAAGTTTGTTTTTAAGGAGAAATGATGTGACGAGGAAGACCGACGTAAGATTAGCTCACCGTCGAAATTTGTGCTCCGGGAAGAAGAACCAGGTAGCACAGTTAAATTTAACACGATAATGATGTAGCCGATAAGGCTAGGAATGACATGATCGAATATTAAACTTCTCAACAATAAAGTACTAAGAGTATTGAATCACAGTGTTGATTCGATTCACTAATCGGTGTTCTCGGTTGACGACAACCCAGAACCCGTGGAGTGACTATGACGGGGAAAGGTACTACTTCATCAAAAATTCATAAGATGTAGTGCAATGGGTTGATATCCTCGAGATACCAGGGGGTAATACTCGAAGGTAGATCAAAATAGAAACTGAATTGGAGCGTTGACTTGCGATAGCAGATACTTTAATCTTGTCAAAATAGACGAGGCAATGGAATGGTTTACTCTCAGATATATTGAATAACATTAGCATGGTCGGAACCATAACTGCAAGGGATCCAATTTACGACACCGGAAGAATTATTCAAATGATTAAATATTCTTGCAAGAAGCTTTCATGATAAGTTCCACATCGTGTCCGTGGGCATGAACACAAAGGTTCAAGGTCGACACCCACTTTTGCAATGCATAACCTTTCATTCACTTCTCGTTTTCGAAGAAGTTGTAGTGTTGAAATTTTATTTGCCAAAACACTGTAAGAGTATGACTCGAGAAAAACTTTCAGGTTCACACAGATTAAGGAAGGTATAGGTTCAACCCATCGGGGCATCTTAGAAACATATACCTCAAGCTTCGAGAGTAATTATCACTAGCTCGAAAGCAGAAGATGGTTGAGAAAGTAGATGATACAATTTCGCAAAGGCATTATGTATCCTAGGAAAGGCTCACAAGGTTATTGAATATGAAGGACGTCGGATAAAATCCAACAAAGGATCTGGTGGTCCACAAAGGATCTGATGTGAGTATCCGCACACAACCAGAGGAAGAAACAATGCAAAGACATTGGATTATAGAAACAACTGACTAACTCAGAGCTTAATTGCAAATGAATTATGTTCAAGGGATCAGAAGCAAACACTCTAATCAAGGATGGATAAGTTGAGTAGGCTTAGGGGTACAATCGAGGGCAATTTGATTGGTCGAGATCCAGCTCATGTTTAATATGACGTCTGAGCTGGAAGGATGAATTCTAGGATCTAATTTAGGATTGCGAGCATTCGCAACATATTGAATCAAGGGACTCGAAATGATAATGACAAGGGATGCTAATGAATATTGCTAGTCATATGGAACGCAACCATAATGCAAGCAGACAAGTATTTGCAGAGTAATAGCGGGCAGAGATTTATCAAAAGATCAGATAGTATTTCAATGTGTCTTGTGTATCATATGAACAACGGGGGAAGAGCGGATACTCAGTAAGTGCGAGGAATTATCCGTAAAGGATATTCATGTGGCAAGAAGTGCAAGGCAGTAGGCACAAAGTATTATCGGATCAATAGAGATAATTTCAGGGTATCTTGTAATAACAAGATCAACTCGGAACAAAAGTAAGAACAACGGGTGTATGTATTTATCCATAGGGATATTTTGGTGGTAGGGAATTGCAAAAGCAACGGGCACAAAGTCTCGAGAGAACTTCAGAGAGTATCTTCGGAATCTTCTGGTGCAGCAAGCGATCATCTGGAGTGAGGGGATCTCCGGGAGAAAGTATTTTCGAGAACCTAAAATTAGTTTTGCTTTTAGCAA
The DNA here is from genome assembly GCF_002575655.3 of Aegilops tauschii subsp. strangulata. Classification (NCBI taxonomy): domain Eukaryota; kingdom Viridiplantae; phylum Streptophyta; class Magnoliopsida; order Poales; family Poaceae; genus Aegilops; species Aegilops tauschii. The sequence continues at coordinate 314,549,870 of NC_053037.3, read as the reverse complement.
AATCATTTAACCCAAATAGAAGAGAGATCAAAGTCCCAGAGTATAGACGAGGAATAAAAGATCCTAATACCACCCAATGGTGATGTGGGCCCGTAAGCCACACAGCCATGTTAGTAGAAGTTTTCAATGACTAGACTCGACTTCCGCATGGGTGTTTTGAAGGGGGATTCCTACAGGCAGTCGGCTCTGATACCAACTTGTGACGCCCCCGATTCAATCGTACACCAATCATGCACGCAAACGTGTATGATCAAGATCAGGGACTCACGGAAAGATATCACAACACAACTCTAAAAACATAAATAAGTCATACAAGCATCATAATACAAGCCAGCGGCCTCGAGGGCTCGAATACAAGTGCTCGATCATAGACGAGTCAGCGGAAGCAACAATATCTGAGTACAGACATAAAGTTAAACAAGGTGCCATAAGATGGCTAGCACAAACTGGGATACAGATCGAAAGAGGTGCAGGCCTCCTGCCTGGGATCCTCCTAAACTACTCCTGGTCGTTGGCGGCGGCCTGCACATAGTAGTAGGCACTCACGGTGTAGTAGGAGACGTCGTCGAAGGTGGCATCTGGCTCCTGGGCTCCAGCATCTGGTTGCGACAACCGAGAAGAAAGGAAAGGGGAAAAAGAGGGAGCAAAGCAACCGTGAGTACTCATCCAAAGTACTCTCAAGCAAGGATCTACACTACATATGCATGGGTATCTGTGTAAAGGGGCAATATCGGTGGACTGAACTGCAGAATGCCAGAATAAGAGGGGGGGTAGCTAGTCCTGTCAAAGACTACGCTTCTGGCAGCCTCCATCTTGCAGCATGTCGAAGAGAGTAGATGGTTTTCACCAAGTATCATCACATAGCATAATCCTACCCGGCGATCCTCCCCTCGTCGCCCTGTGTGAGAGCGATCAATGGGTTATATCTGGCACTTGGAAGGGTGTGTTTTATTAAGTATCCGGTTCTAGTTGTCATAAGGTCAAGGTACAACTCCGGGTCGTCCTTTTACCGAGGATCATGGCTATTCGAATAGATAAACTTCCCTGCAGGGGTGCACCACATTACCCAACAAGCTCGATCCCTTTGGCCGGACACACTTTCCAGGGTCATGCTCGGCCTCAGAAGAACACGTCGCAGCCCTACCTAGGCACAAAAGAGAGGTCAGCACGCCGGTCTAAATACTAAGCGCGCAGGGGTCTGGGCCCATCGCCCATTGCACACCTGCACGTTGCGTGGGCGGCCGGAAGAAGACCTAGCCCCCTTAATACAAGCGCAGGCTGACGGTCCAATCCGGTGCGCGCCGCTCAGTCGTTGACGTCAAAAAGGCTTTCGCTGATACCACGACGTCGAGTGCCCATAACTGTTCCCATGTAGTTGGTTAGTGCGTATAGGCCAGTGGCCAGACTAAGATCAAATACCAAGATCTCGTTAAGCGTGTTATTTTGAAGTAACCGCGAACGCCGACCAGGGCTAGACCCACCTCTCACCTAGGTGGTCTCGACCTACCCTGTCGCTCCGCCACAAAGTAAAAGTCGGGGCCGTCGAGAAACCAGGCCCACCTCTACCGGGATGGAGCCACCTGTCCTTTCAGCCCCCACATCGGAATCACCTGCGGGTACTCTACGAGCCGACCCGACTTTAGTCACCACATGTATCATATAATATGTATGTAAGTATATACCCGTGATCACCTCACCTCCCGAGTGATCACGGCCCGGTAGTATAGCATGGCAGACGGACAAGAATGTAGGGCCACTGATGGAATACTAGCATCCTATACTAAGCATTTAGGATTGCAGGTAAGGGTAACAACTGTAGCAACAATGACAGGCTATGCAGCAGAATAGGATTAACCGAAAGCGGTAACATGCTACACTACTCTAATGCAAGCAGTAGAGAGAAGGAATAGGCGATATCTGGTGATCAAAGGGGGGCTTGCCTGGTTGCTCTGGCAAGGAGGGGTCGTCAACACCGTAGTCGTACTGGGTAGCAGCGGCGTCGGTCTCGGTGTCTAACGAGAGAAGAGGGGGAAGAAACAATAAATATAATGCAAACATATGCATGACGATGCATGACATGACAAGTAACAACGCTAGGTGTGCCCTAACGCGGTAGTAGGCGATACCAGCGAAGGGGGCAAACATCAGGGAAAGTGTATCCCCGGTGTTTCGTGTTTTCGGACAGACGGACCAGAGGGGGAAAGTTGCATGTTCGCTATGCTAGGGACGTGTGGCGGAAGAACGCACTGCGTATTCGGATTCGTCTCGTCGTTCTGAGCAACTTTCATGTACAAAGTTTATTCATCCGAGTTACTGATTATTTTATATTAATTTTTCAAAGTTTTAATAACGATATGGAATTTTCTGATTTAAATTAATTCGAATTTAAACAGTGGATATTCTTTTATACCTAGCAGCAGCTAGCTACTGAGTATAACAGGTGGGGTCCAGAGCCTGAGTCAGCATGCACAGTCAGCAAGTCAAATGTCAACGTTGACTAGTCAAACAAGAGGGTGGGACCCAGGTGTCATAGGACATTTTATTAACAACAGTTTTAATTAGCTAGTTTATCAAAAGGAGCCCACTAGTTAGTGGGATATTAGGCGGGAGGGTTAGGTTAGTGCCTAATTAATTGGGCCGGGCCCACCCGCTAGTTTTAACCAGCGAGCGCCGACGGTGGTTTACAGAGGCGAGAGGGGCGAGAGGGAAACAGGGGACGAGCTCAGGGCGATTCTGTAGAGGGGGCAGCGGGCTCGGGGAAGACTCGTAGGCGGCGGATCGAGCAGGGAGGCGGCGACGACCGTGGCGGTGGAGATGGTGATCTTGTCGTCGTCTTGAGGTCTCCCGCTGCGAGGGGAGTAGTTGGCAAGGACGAGGGCGACACCATAGAGCTCCTGGGCATGCTTGCACAGTGATGGGAGGCCGGAGACCACAACAACGACGAGACGGCGGGAACCATGCTCTCGGACGCGAACCAATCTGAGAGGAAGAGGGGAGAGGAACGTGCTAGGCTTTCGGTGGGGTGTGGGGTGCTCTTAAGGGGGCCGGGGAGGTCGGGGATGGCCTACACGGCACGGCCTCCGCACCATGGACGACGCAGGGGCGTCCACGGTGCCTCCTGTGAACAGGAGGATGAGGAGGGACGGGGAGTTGGGCTGGGCTGCAGTGTTGCGCGGCTGGGCCAAGTGCACAGTGCAGCCTGGCCTTTTCTTTTTACTTTTCATTTTGTTTTCTTTTATTATTTTCAAAACTTTTCTATTTATTTTTAACTTCAAATTATTTTAGTTAAAATAAAATACAAAACTAGTTTCTAAATTAGTATAATTAAATATACCTCCGCCACAAAAATTTTGGTACTCAAATAATTTAGTTTGATATTTTAGAAATTATAAAAGGCATTTATCTAATCGCTTAACCCACTGTTTTAATCATTTTTGAGCACTTAAACACTTTGTAAAAAATTTGGTTTCTCCACCATAATTACCCATGCATTATTTGGCACAATCGGAACATTTGAGTTTTAATATTTGAAAACTTTTATTGTTTGCTTGATTTTGTATTTGAATTTGAATCGGTTTCAAACAAACGCGAGATTAGCAACAATAACTGAGGTGATGTGGCATCATTAGCAGAGGTTCACTGTAGCTTAATTACCCGGGCGTCACACTCGGGCAACTAACATACCGATGACAAAGGGAATTACGTATGTTGTCATTGCGGTACGACCGATAAAGTTCTTCATAGAATATGTAGGAACCAATATGAGCATCTAGGTTCCACTGTTGGTTATTCACCGGAGAGGTGTCTCGGTCATGTCTACATAGTTCTCGAACCCGTAGGGTCCGCACGCTTAACGTTCGATGACGATTTTGTATTATATGAGTTATGTGACTTGGTGACCGAATGTTGTTTGGAGTCCCGGATGACGAGGAGTCTCGAAATGGTTGAGAGGTAAAGATTCATATATAGGACGATAGTATTTGGACACCGGAAGTGTTCCGGGGGTGCCGGGTACGTATCGGGTCACCAGAAGGGGTTCGGGGCTACCCCCGGCAAACTATATGGGCCTATTGGGCCAGGAGGGGAAATGCAGTAGCCAACATGGGCTGCTGCGCCCCCCTTGCTGGCCGAATAGGAAGGGGAAAGGAAAAGAGGAAGAGAGAAGGAAGGGGAGGCAATTCGGACTCCCCCTTCCTTCCCTCCTCTCTCCCCTTTCCTTCCCTCTCCGGAAAAGATGGTAAGGGGAGCGAATTGGACAAGGCCCCCGAGTAGGATTCCTCGTACTTGGGGCGCCCCATGGCTGTCCCCCTCCCCCTCCCACCTATATATATGTGGGGAGGGGGCGCCTAGAACACACAACAAACATTGTTAGCCGTGTGTGGCGCCCCCTCCACAGTTTACGCCTCTGATCATAATCACGTAGTGCTTAGGCGAAGCCCTGCGTGGATCACTTCACCATCACCATCACCACGTCGTCGTGCTAACGGAACTCTCCCTCGACACTTTGCTGGATCAAGAGTTCGAGGGACGTCATCGAGCTGAACGTGTGCAGAACTCAGAGGTGGCGTACGTTTGGTGATTGATCGGTCGGAACGAAAAGTTCGACTACATCAACCGCGTTATCAAACGCTTCCGCTTTCGGTCTATGAGGGTACGTGGACACACTCTCCCCCTCTCGTTGCTATGCATCTCGTAGATAGATCTTGCATGATCGTAGGAAATTTTATGAAATTGTATGCTACGTTCCCCAGCAGTGGCATCCGAGCTAGGTCTATGCATAGATGATATGCATGAGTAAAACACAAAGAGTTGTGGGCGATCATAGTCATACTGCTTACCACCAACGTCTTATTTTGATTCGACGGTATTGTTGGATGAAGCGTCCCGTACCAACCTTACATGACCACGTTCATGAGACCGGTTCCACCGACAGACATGCAACTTGTTTTGCATAAAGGTGGTTGGCGGGTGTCTGTTTCTCCAACTTTAGTTGAATCGAATTTGACAATGGCCGAACCTTGTTGAAGGTTAAAACAGCAAACTTGACGAAACATCATTGTGGTTTTGATGCGTAGGTAAGAACGGTTCTTAATAGGAGCCCGTAGCAGCCACGTAAAACTTGCAACAACAAAGTAGAGGACATATAACTTGGTTTTGCAGGGCATGTGTGATGTGATATAGTCAAGACATGATGTGATATACATTATTGTATGAGATGATCATGTTTTGTAAAAGTTATCGACAACTGGCAGGAGCCTTATGGTTGTCGCTTTATTGTATGAAATGCAATCACCATGTAATTGCTTTAATTTATCACTATGCGTTAGCGATAGTAATAGAAGCAATATTTGGCGAGACGACACTGACGCTACGATGGAGATCAAGGTGTCAAGCCGGTGATGATGGAAATTATGATGGTGCTTTGGAGATGGAGATCAAAGGCACAAGATGATGATGGCCATATCATGTCACATATTTTGATTGCATGTGATGTTTATCTTTTATGCATCTTATTTTTCTCAGTACGGCGGTAGCATTATAAGATGATCCCTTACTAAAATTTCAAGGTATAAGTGTTCTCCCTGAGTATGCACCGTTGCGACAGTTCGTCGTGCTGAGACACCATGTGATGATCGGGTGTGATAGGCTCTACGTTCACATACAGTGGGTGCAAGACAGTATTGCACATGCGGAATACTCGGGTTAAACTTGACGAGCCTAGCATGTACAGATATGGCCTCGGAACACTAGAGACCGAAAGGTCGAACGTGAATCCTATAGCAGATATGATCAACATAGAGATGTTCACCATTGAAGACTACTTCATCTCACGTGATGATCGGACATGGTGTAGTTGATTTGGATCATGTAATCATTTAGATGACTCAAGGGATGTCTATCTAAGTGGGAGTTCTTAAGTAATATGATTAATTGAACTTAATTTATCATGAACTTAGTCCTGATAGTATTTGCATATCTACGTTGTAGATGAATGGTGTGGCTTGAAGCTACGTCGGTATTTCCCCAAAGAGGAAGGGATGATGCAGCACAGCAGCGGTAGGTATTTCCCTCAGTGATGAGACCATGGTTATCGAACCAGTAGGAGAACCAAGCAATACAGCGTAAACATCACCTGCAGACAAATAACAAATACACACAACCCGACGTGTAAAAGGGGTTGTCAATCCCTTTCGGGTAGCGGCGCCTAGAGATAGGCAAACAGACGTGAGAGAGTAGTAAATATTTATAGATCGAACGCCAAATAAAATAAAGTGCAGCATGCTATTTTTGTATTTTTGGTTTAATGGATCTGAAAATAAAAGCAAAGGAAAATAGATCGCAAAGGCAAATAATATGAGAAAGAGACCCGGGGGACGTAGGTTTCACTAGTGGCTTGTCTCGAGAAAATAGCAAACGGTGGGTGAACAAATTACTGTTGGGCAATTGATAGAACTTCAAATTATCATGACGATATCCAAGCAATGATCATTACATAGGCATCACGTCCAAGATTAGTAGACCGACTCCTGCCTGCATCTACTACTATTACTCCACACATCGACCGCTATCCAACACGCATCTAGTGTATTAAGTTCATCGAGAAACGGGGTAATGCAATAAGAATTATGACATGATGTAGACAAGGTCTATTTATGTAGAAATAGACCCCATCGTTTTATCCTTAGTAGCAACGATACATACGTGTCGGTTCCCCTTCTGTCACCGGGATCAAGCACTGTAAGATCGAACCCACTACAAAGCACCTCTTCCCATTGCAAGATAAATAGATCAAGTTGGCCAAACAAAACCCAAATATCGGAGAAAAATACGAGGCTATAAGCAATCATGCATATATGAGATCAAAGAAACTCAAATAACTTTCATCGATACAAAAAGATAGATCTGATCATAAACTCAAAGTTCATCTGATCCCAACAAACACACCGCAAAAAGAGTTACATCATATGGATCTCCAAGAGACCATTGTATTGAGAATCAAACGAGAGAGAGGAAGCCAACTAGCTACTAACTACGGACCCGAAGGTCTACAAAGAACTACTCACGCATCATCGGAGAGGCACCAATGGAACTGGTGAACCCCTCCGTGATGGTGTCTAGATTGGATCTGGTGGTTTTGGACTCTGCGATGGCTGGAATTGATTTTTGTCGACTCCCCTAGGGTTTCTGGAATATTGGGGTATTTATAGATCAAAGAGGCGGTTCAGGGGGCACCCGAGGTGGGCACAACCCACCTGGGCGCGCCTGGGCCCCTAGGCGCGCCCTGGTGGGTTGTGCTCCACTCGGAGCACCCCCCAGGTGCTTCTCCGGCCCATTTGATGTCTTCTGGTCCAAAAAAATCTCCAAAAAGTTCCGTTGCATTTGGACTCCGTTTGGTATTGATTTCCTACGATGTAAAAAACATATAGAAAATAGCAACTAGCACTTGGCACTATGTTAATAAGTTAGTACCAAAATGATATAAAATGACTATAAAATGATTATAAATCATCCGAGATTGATAATCTAACAACATGGAACAATAAAAAATTATAGATACGTTTGAGACGTATCAATCAATAGCTCGCGTATAGCTTCCCTGTTTTATTTTCGATATGTTCCTAGAGAAAAATAAGTTGAAAGATGATAGTAGCAATGATGCGGACTTGGTCCGTGATCTGAGGATTATCCTCATTGTTGCAGAGAAGAATTATGTCCTTGATGCACCACTAGGTGACAAACCTGTTGCAGGAGCAGATGCAGACGTTATGAACGTTTTACAAGCTCGGTATGATGACTACTTGATAGTTTAGTGCACCATGCATTATGGCTTAGAACCAGGACTCAAAAAATGTTTTGAATGCCATGGAGCATATGGGATGTTCCAAGAAGCTAAAAATGATATTTCAGACTCATACCCATGTTAAGAGGTATGAGACCTTTGACAAGTACCTTGCCTACAAGATGGAGGAGAATAGCTCACCTAGTGAGCATGTGCTCAGAATATCTGGGTACTACAATCGCTTGAATCAAGTGGGAGTTAATCTTCCAGATAAGATAGTGATTGACAGAGTTCTCTAGTCACTATCACCAAGCTACTAGAACTTCGTGGTGAACTATAATATGCAAGGGATGACGAAAAAGATTCCCGAGCTCTTCGTGATGCTGAAATCGGCGAAGGTAGAAATCAAGAAAGAGAATCAAGTGTTGATGGTGGACAAGACCACTAGTTTCAAGTAAAAGGGCAAGGGAAAGAAAGGGAACTTCAAGATGAATGGCAAGCAAGTTGCCACTCCCATGAAGAAGCCCAAAGCTAGACCCAAGCCTGAAACTAAGTGCTTCTACTGCAAAGGAAATGGCCACTGGAAGCGGAACTACCCCAAATACTTGGCAGATAAGAAGGATGGCAAAGTGAACAAAGATATATTTGATATACATATTATTGATGAGTACTTTACTAGTGTTCATAGTAACCCTAGGGTATTTGATACCGGTTCAGTTGCTAAGAGTAGTAACTCGAAACAGGAGTTGCAAAATAAATAGAGACTAGTTAAGGACGAGGTGACGATGTGTGTTGGAATTAATTCCAAGGTTGATATGATCACCATCGCACACTCCCTCTACCTTCAGGATTAGAATTGAACCTAAATAAATGTTATTTGTTGTTTGCATTGAGCATTAATATGATTAGATCATGTTTATTGCAATACGGTTATTCATTTAAGTCAGAGAATAAATGTTGTTCTGTTTATATGAATAAAACCTTCTATGGTCATACACCCAATGTGAATGGTTCGTTGAATCTCGACCGTAGTGATACACATATTCATAATATTGATGCCAAAAGATGCAAAGTTGATAATGATAGTGCAACATATTTGTGGCACTACCGTTTAGGTCATATTGGTGTAAAGCGCATGAAGAAACTCCATGCCGATGGACTTTTGGAATCACTTGATTATGAATCATTTGATGCTCGCGAACCATGCCTCATGGGCAAGATGACTAAAACTCCATTCTCCGAAACAATGGAGCGAGCCACTGACTTATTGGAAATAATACATACCGATGTATGCGGTCCGATGAGTGTTGAGGCTCGTGACGGGTATCGTTATTTTCTGACCTTCACAGATGATTTGAGAATATATGGGTATATCTACTTATTGAAACACAAGTTTGAAACATTTGAAAAGTTCAAAGAATTTCAGAGTGAAGTGGAGAATCAACGTAACAAGAAAATAAAGTTTCTACGATCTGAACGTGGAGGCAAATATTTGAGTTACGAGTTTGGCCTTCATTTAAAACAATGTGGAATAGTTTCGCAACTCATGCCACCTGGAACACCACAGCGTAATGGTGTGTCCGAACGTCATAGCCGTACTTTATTAGATATGGTGCGATGTATGATATCTCTTACCGATTTACCACTATCGTTTTGGGGTTATGCATTAGAGACAGTTGCATTCACGTTAAATAGGGCACCATCTAAATCCGTTGAGATGACACCGTATGAACTATGGTTCTGCAAGAAACCTAAGCTATCGTTTCTTAAAGTTTGGGGTTGCGAAGCTTATGTGAAAAAGCTTCAGCGTGATAAGCTCGAACCCAAATCAGAGAAGTGCGTCTTCATAGGATACCCAAAAGAAACTGTTGGGTACACCTTCTATCACCGATCCGAAGGCAAGATCTTTGTTGCTAAGAATGGATCCTTTCTAGAGAAGGAGTTTTTGTCAAAAGAAGTGAGTGGGAGGAAAGTAGAACTTGATGAGGTAATTGTACCTTGTCTCGAATTGGAAAGTAGCTCATCACAGAAAACCGTTCCCGTGATGCCTACACCAACTAGAGAGGAAGCTAATGATAATGATCATGAAACTTCAGATCAAGTTACTACCAAACCTCGTAGGTCAACCAGAGCACGTTTCGCACCAGAGTGGTACGGTAATCCTGTCCTGGAAGTCATGTTACTAGACCATGACGAACCTATGAACTATGAGGAAGCGATGATGAGCCCAGATTCCCATAAATGGCTTGAGGACATGAAATCTGAGATATGATCCATATATAAGAACAAATTGTGGACTTTGGTGGACTTGCCCGATGATCGGCAAGCCATTGAGAATAAATTGATCTTCAAGAGGAAGACGAACGCTGATAGTAGTGTTACTATCTACAAAGCTCGACTTGTCGAAAAAGGTTTTTGACAAGTTCAAGGTGTTGACTACGATGAGATTTTCTCACTCGTAGCGATGCTTAAGTCTGTCCGAATCATGTTAGCAATTGCCGCATTTTATGAAATCTGGCAAATGGATGTCAAAACTGAATTCCTTAATGGATTTATTGAAGAAGAGTTGTATATGATGCAACCAGAAGTTTTTGTCAATCCTAAAGGTGCTAACAAAGTGTGCAAGCTCCGGCGATCCATCTATGGACTGGTGCAAGCATCTCGGAGTTTGAATATATGCTTTGATGAGTTGATCAAAGCATATAGTTTTATACAGACTTACGGTGAAGCCTGTATTTACAAGAAAGTGAGTGGGAGCACTACAGCCTTTCTGATAAGTATATGTGAATGACATATTCTTGATCGGAAATGATGTACAATTTTTTGGAAAGCATAAAGGAGTGTTCGAAAGGAGATTTTCAAAGAAAGACCTCGATGAAGCTGCTTACATATTGGGCATCAAGATCTATACAGATAGATCAAGACGCTTGATAAGATTTTTCAATAAGTACATACCTTGACAAGATTTTGAAGTAGTTCAAAATGGAACAGTTAAAGAAGGAGTTATTGCCTGTATTGCAAGGTGTAAAGTTGAGTAAGACTCAAAACCCGACCACGGCAGAAAACAGAAAGAGAATGAAAGTCATTCCCTATGCCTCAGCCATAGGTTATATAAAGTACGATATGCTGTGTACCAGACCTATTGTGTACCTTGCCATGAGTTTGGATAGGGGGTACAATAGTGATCCAGGAGTGGATCACTAGACAACGGTCAAAGTTATCCTTAGTTACCTAAGAGGACTAAGGAAATATTTCTCGGTTATGGAGGTAATAAAGAGTTCATCGTAAAGAGTTACGTCGATGCAAGCTTTTACACCGATCCGGATGACTCTGAGTCTCAATCTGGATACATATTGTAAGTGGGAGCATTTAGCTAGAGTAGCTCTGTGCAGAGCATTGTAGACATAGAAATTTGCAAAATACATACGGATCTGAATGTGGCAAACCCATTGACTAAACCTCTCTCACAAGCAAAACATGATCACACCTTAGTACTCTTTGGGTGTTAATCACATAGCGATGTGAACTAGACTATTGACTCTAGTAAACCCTTTGGGTGTTAGTCACATGGCGATGTGAACTATTGGTATTAAATCACATGACGATGTGAACTAGATTATTGACTCTAGTGCAAGTGAGAGACTAAAGGAAATATGCCCTAGAGGCAATAATATTGTTATTTTATATTTCCTTATATCATCATAAATGTTTATTATTCATTCTAGAATTGTATTAACCGGAAACTTGATACATGTGTGGATACATAGAGAAAACACAGTGTCCCTAGTAAGCCTATACTAGACTAGCTCGTTAATCAAAGATGGTTAAGTTTCCTAACCATAGACATATGTTGTCATCTGATCAACGGGATCACATCATTAGGAGAATGATGTGATGGACAAGACCCATCCGTTAGCTTAGCATAATGATCGTTAAGTTTTATTGTTATTGCTTTCTTCATGGCATATACATATTCCTTTGACTATGAGATTATGCAACTCCCGGATACCGGAGGAATACCTTGTGTGCTATCAAACGTCACAACATAACTGGGTGATTATAAAGCTACTCTACAGGTATCTCCGAAGGTGTTTGTTGGGTTGGCATAGATCGAAATTAGGATTTGTCACTCCAAGTATCGGAGAGGTATCTCTGGGCCCTCTCGGTAATACACATCATAAGAAGCCTTGAAAGCAATGTGACTAATGAGTTAGTTGCGGGATGATATATTACGGAACGAGTAAAGAGACTTGCCAGTAAGTTGAACTAGGTATAAAGATACCAACGATCGAATCTCGGGCAAGTAACATTCCGATGACAAAGGGAATTACATATGTTGTCACTGCGGTACGACCGACAAAGATCTTCATAGAATATGTAGGAACCAATATGAGCATGCAGCTTCCGCTGTTGGTTATTGACCGGAGAGGTGTCTCGGTCATGTCTACATAGTTCTCGAACCCGTAGGGCCCGCATGCTTAACGTTCGATGACAATTTTGTATTATATGAGTTATGTGATTTGGTGACCGAATGTTGTTTGGAGTCCCGAATGAGATCAAGGACATGACGAGGAGTCTCGAAATGGTCGAGAGGTAAAGATTCATATATAGGACGATAGTATTTGGACACCGGAAGTGTCCGGGGGTACCAGGTACGTATCGGGTCACAGGAAGGGGTTCTGGGCTACCCCTGGCAAACTACATCGGCCTATTGGGCCCAAGAGGGGAAACACAACAGCTAGCATGGGCTGCTGCGCCCCCCTTGCTGGCCGAATAGGAAGGGGAAAGGAAAAGGAGAAGAGAAAAGGAAGGGGAGGCAATTCGGCCTCCCCCTTCCTTACCTCCTCTCTCCCCTTTCCTTCCCTCTCCGGAAAAGATGGAAAGGGGGGCGAATTGGACAAGGCCCCCAAGTAGGATTCCTCCTACTTGGGGCGTGATACGTCTCCAACGTATCTGTAATTTTTGATTGTTCCATGTTGTTTTATTATCAATCTTGGATGTTTTATAATCATTTTATATCATTTTTTGGTACTAACCTATTGACATAGTGCCAGGTGCCACTTGCAGTTTTTTCCATGTTTTTTACATCGCAGGAAATCAATATCAGACGGAGTCCAAATGCCACGAAACTTTACGATGATTTTTTATGGAACAAAAGGAAGAAGTTGGGCCCTGGTTGCACCTGGGGGAGTCCCGAGGAGGGGACAAGCCCCCAGGGCGCGCCAGGAGGCCCAGGCGTGCCCTGGTAGGTTGTGCCCACCTCGGGTGCCCCTCGGACCGCCTCTTTGCTCTATAAATACCCCAAAATCCAGAAACCCTAGGAGCATCGACGAAATATTCATCCAGCCACCGCAGAGTACAGAACAACCAGCTCCAATCTAAACACCATCTCGGATGGGGTTCACCACCTCCATTGGTGCCTCTCCGATGATGCGTGAGTAGTTCTTTGTAGACCTACGGGTCTGTAGTTAGTAGATAGATGGCTTCCTCTCTCTCGCTGAATTCTCAATACAATGGTCTCTTGGAGATCAATATGATGTAACTCTTTTTGCGGTGTGTTTGTTGGGACCTGAGGAACTTCGAGTTTATGATCATTTATATCTTTTTATATCCATGAAAGTTATTTGAGTTTCTTTGATCTATTATATGCATGATCCTTATAGCCTCGTATTTCTTCTCCGATATTTGGGTTTTGTTTGGCCAACTTGATCTATTTATCTTGCAATGGGAAGAGGTGCCCGGTAGTGGGTTCGATCTTACGGTGCTTGATCCCAGGGACAGAAAGGGAAACAACACGTATGTATCGTTGCAACTAAGGATAAAAAGATGGGATCTATATCTACACAATAGATAAATGGATATTGTCTACATCATGTCATCGTTCTTATTGCATTACTCCGTTTTTCCATGAACTTAATACACTAGATGCATGCTGGATAGTGGTCGATGTGTGGAGTAATAGTAGTAGATGCAGGCAGGAGTCGGTCTACTAATCTTGGACGTGATGCCTATGTAATGATCATTGCCTAGATATCTTCATAATTATTTGAAGTTCTATCAATTGCCCAACAGTAATTTGTTACCCACCATTTGCTATTTTTCTCGAGAGAAGCCACTAGTGAAACCTACGGCCCCGGGTCTTCTTTCTCATATATTTGCTTGCGATCTAATTTTCCTTTGCATTTTTATTCAGATCTATTAAACCAAAAATACAAAAATACTTTGATGCACTTTATTTTATTTGCGATCTATTATTTCAATCTATTACAATTTCTGGCATCGTTACCCAAAAGGGATTGACAACCCCTTTAACACGTCGGGTTGCGAGGTGTTGTTATTTGTGTGCAGGTGTTGTTTATGTTGTGTTGCAGTGTTCTCCTACTGGTTTGATAACCTTGGTTTCATCACTGAGGGAAATACCTACCTTCGTTTTGCTACATCATCCCTTCCTCTTTGGGGAAATACCGACGTAGTCCTAGCAGACAGGAGCTTTCTGGCGCTATAATCAGGGAGCAATCAAAAGGAATTTCTGGCGCCGTTGCCGGGGAGGATCTTCAACATAACCAGGTTCCTAATCACAAATGTCATCTGCTCGCAATTTACATTATTTGCCATTTGCCTCTCGTTTTCCTCTCCCCCACTTCACAAAAATTTGTCGTTTTATTCGCCTCTCTTTTTCTGTTCGTTGTTTCCTTGCCAGATCTGTTTTTGAGTGCAATCTTGTTGTGTGGTCATCATGACTCAAGAGAACACCAAGTTATGTGATTTCTCAAATACCAACAACAATGATTTTCTTGGCACTCCTATTGCTCCTCCCGCCACTAGTGCGGAGTCTTGTGATATTAATACTGCTTTGCTGAATCTTGTTATGAAAGACCAATTTTTCGGTACTCCTAATGAGGATGCCGCGTCCCATCTTAATACCTTCGTGAAATTATGCGATATGCAAAATAAAAAAGATGTGGACAATGATGTGGTCAAGATGAAATTATTTCCGTTTTCTTTGCGTGATTCTGCAAAAATTTGGTTCTCTTCCTTGCCTCGCAATAGTATCGATTCTTGGAATAAGTGCAAAGATGCTTTTATCACTAAGTATTTTTCGCTCGCAAAAATTATTTCCCTTAGAACCCAGATCATGAATTTCAAGCAACTTGGACATGAGCATGTTGCACAATCTTGGGAAAGGATGAAAATGATGCTAAGGAATTGCCCAACTCATGGGTTAAATCTTTGGATGATCATACAAAAAAATTATGCGGGGTTGAATTTTGTTTCTCATAATCTTTTAGATTCCGCTGTGGGTGGAACTTTTATGGAAATTCCTTTGGGTGAAGCCACCAAATTGCTTGATAATATCATGGAAAATTATTCACAATGGCATACCGAAAGAGGTCCTACTAGTAAAAAAGTTAACTCGGTTGAAGAAATTTCTTCTTTGAGTGATAAAGTTGATGCTCTTATGAAATTGGTTGATAGTAAAAGTGCTCCTATTGATTTTAATGACATGCCTTTGTCTACTTTGATTGAGCAAAATAGTGATGCCATAGATGTGAATTTTATCTCTCGAAATAATTTCAACAACAATGCTTGTAGAGGAAATTTTAATCCTAGGCCTTTTCCTAGTAATTCCTCTAATAATTATGGTAATTCCTATGGAAATCAATCTTACAATAATAATAGGAATACCTCTGATCTTGAGAACAATATTAAATAATTTATCAACACGCAAAAAGTTTTCAACACTTCCATAAAAGAAAAGTTGAATAAGATTGATGATTTGCCTAGAAGTGTTGATAGAATTGCTCATGATGTGAAAAATCTCAAGTTGAAAATTTTTGTGCCTAAAGTTGATGAATCAATTAAAGCTCTTTATATTTCTATGGATGGAAGTAAGAAAAGAACTACTATGCTTAGAGCTAAAAGAGAATTTTTAGAGAAAGCTTTTTCTAGTGATTATTCTTGCAAAAATGATGAAGATCTTAAAATGATTGGTGTTTCTTCTATTGATTCCTTGTTTAGTAAAGATAAGATTGGTGAAAACGGGACTGGAGAAGAGTCAACTTTAGGTACAAGGCATCCCAATATTTTGGAGGGTGAAAATCCTGTTGAGAAAATTGATAAAAGTGGGTTTGGAGAGGTCAAAACTTTAGTTAGGCCTAGTTCTTTTGCCAGAATCTGGGGATTGTCCCAGAACCTGACCCCTACCCAGCTTCACCCAGAATCTTTGAGCCCCATTTGTTTTACAATCCTGTCTAGTTAGGGTCTAATTAGATAGGATTGTAAAACAAATGGGGCTCAAAGATTCTGGGAGAATCCCTAGATTCTGGCAAAAGAACTGGGCTTTAGTGATGCACCCACTATTTTGGATTACAGAGACTTTAATTATGATAGTTGCTCTTTGATTGATTGTATTTCTTTGTTGCAATCCCTGCTAAATTCACCCCATGCTTATGAACAAAACAAATCTTTTACTAAACATATTGTTGATGTTATGATGAAAGCTTTGGAAGAAAAATTGGAATTAGAAGTTTCAATTCCTAGAAAATTGCATGATGAGTGGGAACCTACTATCAAAGTCAAGATTAAAAATTATGAGTGTTTTGCTTTGTGTGACTTGGGTGCTAGTGTTTCTATCATTCCGAAATCTTTATGTGATGTGCTTGGTCTTACCAATCTTGAAGAATGTTCTCTGAATTTGCACTTGGCATATTCTACTATTAAAAAGCCTATGGGAGAATTAATGATGTTCTTATTCTTGCAAATGGGAATTATGTGCCCATAGATTTTATTATTGCAATCTGTCTTGTCCAATTATTCTTGGTAGACCGTTTTTACGCACTATTGGTGTCGTGATTGATATGAAAGAAGGCAATATCAAGTTCCAATTTCCTTTGAGAAAGGGTATGGAACACTTTCTTAGAACAAAAATCAGGCCACCTTATGAATCAATCATGAGGGCATCTTATGGATCTCGAACCAAAGATGACAAAACTTAGATCCTTGCCTTACGCCTAGCTAAGGGCGTAAAACTATAGTGCTTGTTGGGAGGCAACCCAATGAATAAAATTTATTTTTGCTTTTTGCTTTCTGTTCTTGAGTTTTTACACAATTATGCCTCTGGTATGATTGTGTTTTTTATGTTTTAATTAGTGTTTGTGCCAAGTAAAGCCTTTAGGATCTTCTTGGGTGTTAGTTGTTTGATCTTGCTGAAAAAACAGAAACTTTGGTGCTCACAAAAATAATTGTTAAAAATCACCAGAACGTGATAAAATGCCAATTCTTTTTGTAGAAGATCAATATACAAATTACCCCGGTCGTCTTAATTTTTCAGAATGTTTGGAGGTACAGAAGTTTTCGAAAGTTCCAAATTACTACAGACTGTTCTGTTTTGACAGATTCTGTTTTCTTTGTGTTGTGTGCTTATTTTGATGGCTCTATGGTTTTCTCTGATGAGTTTTTGCCATAGAAAAGTTGGAATACAGTAGATATAATACAAAAACAAAATATGAATTGGTTTGATACAACACTTATAGTAGTAGTTTGCTTTGTTTTACTAACGGATCTCACAAAGGTTTTGTTGAGTATTGTGTGATTGAAGTTTTCAGGTTTTGGGTTATCTTGCGATGGATGAAAGAAGGATAGAAGAGCCTAAGCTTGGGGATGCCCCGGCATCCCAAGCTATTATCCAAGAATGAGCAACCAACTAAGCTTGGGGATGCCCCCGAGTGGCATCCCCTCTTTCTTCTAATGATCATCGGTATTTTACTCAAGGCTATATTTGTATTCGTCACATGATATGTGTTTTGCTTGGAGCGTCTTGTATGATATGAGTCTTTTCTTGTTTTATTTTGTGTTTTAAGTCATCAATCCTTGCTGGACACACCTATTTGAGAGAGCCAAAATTATATCATGACTTGTTAGAATTGCTCTTTGTGCTTCACTTAAATCTTTTATGAGCTAGGACTTGCTCTAGTGCTTCACTTATATTTTTTGAGCACGGTGTGCTTAGTATTTTTTTTTTGAAGAAATGCTCTCTTGATTCACTTAGATTTATTTGAGAGTTAGTAATTTTTTTAAGAAATTCTCTCTTGCTTCATTTAAACTATTTTGAGAGAAAGAAAATTTGTTATGCTCATGATCTTCACTTATATTTGTTTGAGCTTATGAAAAGCAACACATGAAAATTAGTCCTAAAGTGATAGATATTCAAGAAGGATAAAGTAAAAAAATGTCATGAAGATCATTGGACAAAATAAACTTGATTAATAGTTTTGAGATATGATGATGTGATATGTGAGTTATGTTGATGAGTAATTGTGCTCTAGTAAGAATATTGGTGTTAAGGTTTGTGATTCCCTATGCATGCACGAAAGTCAATAATCATGCGATGAAAATTATATCCTACTTGTGGTGCATTATTCGGTGTTAATTATGCTTAATGATTGCTTATGAGATTATTCATTTCTTGGTTGGTCTCTTCTCAATATTTTTGCTAGCCTTCATTTTGCACCAAGTATGATCTCTACTTGTGCATCCAAAATCCTTTAAACCAGTTTTGCCACATGAGTCCACTATATCTACCTATATGTGGTATTCTTTTGCCGTTCTAAGCAAATTTTCATCTGCCATCTCTAATTTTCAAAATAAATTTCTCTTTTGTTTGTGTGTTTCGCTCGCGGAACGGTAACGGGTGGCTAATATTTTCCATGCCGGATGTGTTATTCTAACGATGAGTATTTATTCACTTGTCATTGCATGAGAGTAAGGCAAAGGTTTTAGGGATGCCCAGTCCTGAAATGCAAAAATGAATTTACTTTATGTTGTCAAATAATAAATTCCTTGGAAAGTGTTGGTATGGAAGGCACCCGTGGATACGGTTAGCCATGGAAAGTGAAAGTATGGTGGAAAAAGGAATAAACTTTATTTTCTGTTTGGGAACCGCCTATAGCATATCTAGCATGGAAAGTGTTCGTAGCTCTAAGTCGTTTTCATTGGTAGGATGGATACACCTCCCAAATTTTTTTTATCTCTAATTTTTTTCGCTTTGAGCTCTGGCACCTCTACAAATCCCTACTTCCCTCTGCGAAGGGCCTTTCTTTTACTTTATGCAATTTTTGTATGGAGTCTCCATCTTCTCTTATAAAAGCACCAACTAAGAGGCAATACGATCAAGCTTAAGTATTGGGTGTAGCTAATATTCGAGTGTGTTTCATCAATGGATCAATGTTTGAGCATGATGGGCTAGGGATAACTTGTTTTAGCGTTGATATTTTGAAAGACATGGTTGCTTGTTGATATGCTTGAGTATCTAAATTATTATGTCAAAACTAGACTATTTCTTTGAATCACATAAAAGTCCAAATGTCCATGCTATAAAGAAAAGAATATGATATGACATGAAAAACAGCACTCCACATCAAAAATTCTGTTTTTATCACTTACCTACTCGAGGACGAGCAGGAGTTAAGCTTGGGGATGCTGATACGTCTCCAACGTATCTATAATTTTTTATTGTTCCATGCTATTTTATTATCAATATTGGATGTTTTATAATCATTTTATAGTCATTTTATATCAATTTTTTGTACTAACCTATTGACATAGTGCCAAGTGCAAGTTGCTGTTTTTCCATGTTTTTTACATCGCAGGAAATCAATATCAGACGGAGTCCAAATGCCACGAAACTTTACGATGATTTTTTATGGACCAAAAGGAAGAAGTTGGGCCCTGGTTGCACCTGGGGGGAGTCCCGAGGAGGGGACAACCCACCAGGGCGCGCCAGGAGGCCCAGGTGTGCCCTGGTGGGTTGTGCCCACCTCGGGTGCCCCCCCCCCCGAACCACCTCTTTGCTCTATAAGTACCCCCAAAATCCAGAAACCGAGCGTCGACGAAATATTCATCCAGTCGCTGCAGAGTCCAGAACCACCAGATCCAATCTAGACACCATCTCGGATGGGGTTCACCACCTCCATTGGTGCCTCTCCGATGATGCGTGAGTAGTTCTTTGTAGACCTGCGGGTCCATAGTTAGTAGCTAGATGGCTTCCTCTCTCTCGCTGAATTCTCAATACAATGGTCTCTTGGAGATCCATATGAAGTAACTCTTTTTGCGGTGTGTTTGTTGGGATCTGATGAACTTCGAGTTTATGATCAGTTATATCTTTTTATATCCATGAAAGTTATTTGAGTTTCTTTGATCTCTTATATGCATGATCTCTTATAGCCTCATATTTCTTCTCCGATAATTGGGTTTTGTTTGGCCAACTTGATCTATTTATCTTGCAATGGGAAGAGGTGCCCGGTAGTGGGTTCGATCTTACGGTGCTTGATCCCAGGGACAGAAAGGGAAACAACATGTATGTATCATTGCTACTAAGGACAAAAAGATCGGATCTATATCTACGCAATAGATAAACGGATCTTTTCTACATCATTTCATCGTTCTTATTGCATTACTCCATTTTTTCATGAACTGAATACACTAGATGCATGTTGGATAGCGGTCGATGTGTGGAGTAATAGTAGTAGATGCAGGCAGGAGTCGGTCTACTAATCTTGGACGTGATGCCAATGTAATGATCATTGCATGGATATCGTCATAATTATTTGAAGTTCTATCAATTTCCCAACAGTAATTTGTTTACCCACCGTTTGTTATTTTTCTCGAGAGAAGCCACTAGTGAAACCTACGGCCCCCGGGTCTTCTTTCTCATATATTTGCTTGCGACCTACTTTTCCTTTGCATTTTTATTCAGATCTATTAAACCAAAAATACAAAAATACTTTGCTGCAGTTTATTTTATTTGCGATCTATTACTTCAATCTATTACAATTTCTGGCATCGTTACCCGAAAGGGATTGACAACCCCTTTAACACGTCGGGTTGCGAGGTGTTGTTATTTGTGTGCAGGTGTTGTTTACATTTTGTTGCTTGGTTCTCCTACTGGTTCGATAACCTTGGTTTCATCACTGAGGGAAATACCTACCTTCACTGTGCTACATCATCCCTTCCTCTTTGGGGAAATACCGATGTAGTCCTAGCAGAGAGGAGCTTTTTGGCGCTATAGTTAGGGAGCAATCAGGGTGCCCCATGGCTGTCCCCCTCCCCCTCCCACCTATATATATGTGGGGAGGGGGTGCCTAGAACACACAACAAACATTGTTAGCCGTGTGCGGCGCCCCCCTCCATAGTTTACGCCTTCGATCATATTCACGTAGTGCTTAGGCGAAGCCCTGCGCGGATCACTTCACCATCACCGTCACCACGCCGTCGTGGTGACGGAACTCTCCCTCTACACTTTGCTGGATCAAGAGTTCGAGAGACGTCATCGAGCTGAACGTGTGCAGAACTCGGAGGTGTCGTACGTTCGGTGCTTGATCGGTTGGAACAAGAAGAAGTTCGACTACATCAACCGCGTTATCAAACTCTTCCGCTTTCGGTCTACGTGGGTACATGGACACACTCTCCCCTCTCGTTGCTATGCATCTCCTAGATAGATCTTGCGTGATTGTAGGATTTTTTTTGAAATTGCATGCTACGTTCCCCCCCCCCATGGTGTTCCTGGCAAGCAGTTTAATTGCAAAAGAGGTGTAAGGCACCTTTGTCACCTCTTCTCTTTGTTATTGGTGCTGATCTGCTGCAATCTGTGGTCAACCAAATGCTCCAGCAAGGTTTACTTTCACTCCCAATACCATCTAATGACCCAGATTTCCCAATAGTTCAGTATGCAGATGATACTTTGTTGATTGTTCAAGCTGATGAGACCCAACTGCTAGCTCTCAAGAATATGTTGATTTCTTTCTCTAAATCAACTGGTTTAAAGGTCAACTTCCATAAGTCTTGCATTTTTTCCATCAATGTTACGCATGATGAAGCAATTAGATTGGCTGCAATCTTTCACTGCCAGGTTGGAACTCTTCCCTTCACCTATCTGGGTTTGCCTATGGGTACTACAAAGCCTAGAGTACAGGATCTGGTGCCTGTTGTTGACCGAGTTGAAAGGAGGCTCTCTGCTAGTTCCTCTCTGCTTTCCCAAGGTGCCATATTACAGCTTTTGTAGTCAGTCCTCTCCTCTATGCCCATTTATTTTCTTTGCAGTCTTAGTTTACCAGCTGCTATTATTAAGCAACTGGAAAGAATAATGAGGCAATGCTTATGGAGAGGAAACTTTGATACACCAAAACAGTCTTTAGCAGCCTGGCCAATGGTTTTTAAGCCAAAAGATAAAGGGGGCATGGGCATCATCAACCTTGCAGTTCAAAATAAGGCCTTGCTCACTAAGCATTTACACAAGTTTTACAACAAGGCTGATATACCTTGGGTCTCTTTGATTTGGGACACTTACTATAATGGAGTGGTTCCCCATGCAACAGTCCATTGTGGCTCTTCATGGTGGATGGACATCATGAAGTTGAATGAGGTTTATATATCACATTCTGTTATCACAATCATTGATGGAAACAGCTCTCTGTTCTGGCATGATACTTGGAGCTTGGGTGGAAGCCATCTACCTATTAAGGAGAGATTCCCAAGACTTTTCTCCTTTACACTTGATGACAAGATATCTGTCAGGGATTTTATTGATGATTTTGATATTGACACATATTTTCAATTAACCCTATTCCATGAAGCAATGGATGAGCTGGTATCTCTTAATGTTGCCTTACATGGATTGCAAAGAAGTCCCCATGAACCTGATTCCTGTTCATGGACACCTGGTAAAGGATCTTACTCTGCTAAAAGTTAGTATACACTGGCACATGCACATCTGCCAGATGATGATCCCTGTAAATGGACCTGGAAGAGCAAGTGCATTATGAAAATCAAGGTTTTTGCATGGTTAATGTTGAATGATAGGCTCAACACGAGAGATATGCTTCTTAGAAGGCATTGGAGGTCTGAGGAGGATGATAATTTATGTCCTATGTGTGTGGCTCAATTGCATGAAGACAGAGATCATCTTTTCTTCAAGTGTACTTTCAGCAACAGAGTTTGGAACTATCTACAGATTACATGGTATGCGGGGCTATCTCCTAGAGAATGTATTTTGGCTGCCAAGAGGGGTTTTCAGCACCCCTTTTTCTTTGAGGTAGTTTACCTTGATGCTTGGAGCATCTGGACTACGAGAAATGATAGAATTTGTAGGCATATCAGGCCAACCTTTGGGGGGTGGAAAGCCAAGTTCATTCATGACATCACCCTGCACTCCCATAGGATGAAGGATTCGATCAAGCCTCTGCTCCTTCAATGGATCAATGCCCTGCCATGATCCAAGTGACATGGCCAATTCTTGTACATTTGTATATAAATTGTTGTATATTCATAGGTAGGTCTTTTAAACCCCTAGATAGCTTTTATTTAATTTTTATCTTTCTGTAAGACTTTGGGCTCTGTTTTAATAAAAGGCTATGGGGCTTTTGCCTCATAGTGTTCAGTCCAAAAAAACTGTGATAGCTCCCTTCCAGTCCAATGTGCCCAACCGCAGGATACGTTCCAAGATGAATGTGCGGTTGCCCAAGACTATGAAGGAGCTTTTCACCTTCGTGGACAAGTGTGACTGGATGGAGGAGGGAAGAAAACTCCATGGAGAGGAAGATTGCATCGACATCGACTCAGAGGATGATGATGAATCCACCAGTCAGAAGAAGAAGAGCAAGAAGCGCAACAAGAGGCGCAAGGATAACGCAATGATGACCGTCGAAGGATCGGGCACGCTTAGTACCGGCAAGAAGGCTAAGCCCGAAGCCCCCGGCAAGGAAGTTGTCGCGTGCACTAACTGCCCAGAGGCTGCGGCTACCGAGAGGGCTGGGAAAGGTGATGGGTCGTACTGCAAGATCCATCTGACCAAGGGCCACGATCTCCAAGAGTGTCATCAGGTTGAGCAGCTCGTCAAGAGGCACAGGGTTGAGTATGAGAAGCGTGATAAAGAAAAAGGTCGGAAATGGCGCTGGCGGGAAGGGCCAAGGCGGTGAAGCAAATCGCCATGCAAGACTTTTCGGAACCAAGGAAAACCCACCAGGGGCTGAGAGAAGGAGGTTTGCAATGAGGAGAGTGATGAAGGGGATGAAGAGGAAAGCAGCGAGCAGGAATTCTAGAAGGCCACTGATGCCCTGTGCATTGACAGGGGTGCATCTTTGCACTCCTCTCACCGCCAACTTAAAAGGTGGGCGTGTGAGGTCAATATCGTGTTGCCAGCGACGGAGTCTCGGAAACCGCTCAAATGGTCACGGACGCCCATCATCTTTGACAAAGAGGATCATCCTGACCGCACCACCGCGGTAGGATGTTTGCCATTGTTGGTCTCTCCAACGATTCGCAACCTCAAGGTCACAAAGATGTTGGTTGACGGCGGGGCCGGGTTGAATCTGATTTCCCCAAAGGTTCTTAGCAAGATTCAGATATCATAGAAAGAGCTAAAGGTCACAGGCACATTTCAAGGAATCAATCCCGATAGGATTCATCCTAAGGGAAAGATCATGTTGCCAGTGACGTTTGGGGGAAAATTGAATTATCGGACCGAGAAGGTTGTGTTTGATGTGGTCGACCTCCCTCTGTTGTACATTGGGATTCCTGAACACCCAGCTCTGGCAAACTTCATGCCGGCATCTAACTATGCTTACAACACTTTGACGATGCCAGGGCTGGTAGGAGTCATTTCCATTCCGTCAGATGAGAAGGACGCAATCATTTGTGTGGATAAGATGTACTGGGACGTAGCCGCGGCAGAGGCCACGGCAGCAGCAGTCCCCGCCAAGGAAAACAGAGGAAAGAAGAAGGACAGCAGGGACACCAGCAAGGAATCCGGGAAGCATACCTCTTCAGAGTGTGCTGCGCTTGTTGATGACTTGCCGAAGAGTTCCAACAGCAAGAGATCCAAGGTCGCTGCGCCACATGTGAAGAAGGTCCCGGCAGGGCTGGCTGGCATTGATGGTACCTTCACTATCAGCGCCACCCTTGATAACAAATAGGAAAGTGCGCTTGTTGACTTCTTACGGGCGAATGTCGATGCGTTTGCCCAGCACCCATCTGATATCCCAAGTGTTCCTAGGAAGGTAATCGAGCACCACCTTGCTGTTTGCCCACATGCCCGACCCGTCAAGCAAAAGGTTCGAAAGCAGGCCTTAGAGAGGCAGCAGTTCATTGCCAAAGAGATTAAGAAGCTTGAGGCAGCTGGTCTGGTCAGAGGAGTACTGCATCCGACATAGTTAGCAAAGCCAGTGGTCGTGCGCAAGGCTAACGGAAAATGGAGGCTTTGCATAGATTTCACAGATCTCAACAAAGCTTGCCCGAAGGACCCATTTCCCTTGTCGCGCATCAACCAGATTGTGGACTCCACTTCAGGTTGTGATTTGCTCTACTTTCTGGATGCATACTCTGGGTATCATCAGATTATCATGTCCAAGGAAGATGAAGAGAAGACCTTGTTCATCACCCCATGTGGTATGTACTGCTTTGTGTGCATGCCTTTCGGGTTAAAGACTGCCAGGTCCACTTTTGCAAGAGTAGTCCAGATTGGTTTTGATCCACAGTTGCACAGAAACATTGAGGCTAATATGGATGATATTGTGGTCAAGACCAAGGACAGATCAACCCTCATCCAGGATTTGGAGGAGACATTTGCTAATCTGCGCAAGATCAACTTGAAGCTAAATCCGGAGAAGTGTGTGTTTGGCGTTCCCTCTGGCAAGCTACTTGGGTTCTTCGTGTCCCATCGTGGGATCGAAGCCAACCCCGACAAGATTAAGGCTATCGAGCAGATCCAGGCACCAAGGACAGTCAAAAATGTGAGGCGTCTGACAGGGTGCGTTGCCGCACTTAGCAGATTCATGTCCAAGTCTACCGAGCGCGCCCTGCCCTTGTTCAACATTTTGAAGAAGGCAAGTCCCATGAAGTGGACCCCGGAAGCAGACGCAGCTTTACAAGATTTCAAGACCTACTTGTCCTTTGTGCCCATTTTGGTTGCCCCTAAACCACAAGAGCCGATGCCGCTGTACCTAGCGGCAACTAATCAAGTGGTTAGCATAGCCCTAGTGGCACAGTGGGAAGTAGAGGAGTCAGAGAGTGAGGAAAGCCCGGCAGGGCCGGATGAGGGTCATGATAGAGAAGAGCACGGCAGCAGGGGCAACCCCAAGGATGCGGTAAGGAAGAAAGTGGTGCAGCGCCCAGTGTACTTCGTCAGCTCCCTGTTACAGGGGGCTAGATCGAGGTACTCTGGTGTGCAAAAGTTGATTTTTGGCCTCATCATGGCCGCAAGGAAACTGCGCCACTACTTCCAAGCCCATGCGATCACGGTTGTCACCCGCTTTCCATTGCAAAGGATACTCCAGAACCCTGATGTTACTGGCAGAATAGTGGAGTGGGCTTTGGAGTTATCCAGCTTTGGCCTAAAATTTGGGAGCACATCAACAATTCAGAGCAGGGCATTGTAGAGTTTATTGTAGAATGGACGCCAACCCCTGATGAGGAAGTACTGGAAACAGTTACTCCCGGCAAGGAGGCACCTCAAGAATGGATCATGTATTTCGATGGTGCATTCTCCCTGCAAGGTGCAGGGGCTGGCGTGCTTCTCGTTGCTCCCACGGGAGAGCACTTGAAGTACGTCGTCCAGATGCATTTTCCCAGGAAGGGGGCAACCAACAATACAGCAGAGTATGAAGGGCTCCTAGCCGGGCTCGGGATTGCCACGGAATTGGGAATTAAGAAGCTGATCATTCGGGGGGACTCTCAACTTGTGGTGAGACAAGTCAACAAGGATTACCAAAGTCCATTTATGGAGGCATACATTGAGGAAGTGAGAAAACTGCAGGAGCGCTTTGACGGATTGCAAATAGAGCACGTACCCCGTGTGGAAAATAGCATAGCTGATCATCTGTCAAAGTGTGCTACGCAAAAACTTCCTGTGGAACCAGGAACTTTTGTTCTCCATCTTACTCAGCCCTCCGTGTCCCCGGCAACAATGGCCAGAAATAGGAGGAAGTTGGACTCAGGTAAGCCTCTCCCGGCAGAGCCTCCCGGGGCTCCTAGTAGGGACCCTACCAGAAACAACTCCCCATCAACTGCCGGGCTGCGCTCTCCTGCCAGGCCACTGGTCCCCGCGGTCGAGAAACGCGCTCCCGTAGATGAGGAGGTGCCACTAGTCCTTGTTGCCGAGCCCCAGGCTCCAACTTGGGCAAGGCACATAGTCCATTTCCTCCAAACTGGAGAACTTCCCGATGAGCAAGAGGAAGCTGAAAGAGTAACCCGCAGGGCCAGTATGTATCAGTTTGTCGATGACACTCTATACAAAAGAAGGCCCAACGGTGTGAAATTGAAGGGCATCTGCTGGGAAGAAGGAAAGGAACTGCTGGCGGATACACAAAGGCATGTGCGGCTCCCACATTGGATCAAGGCATTAGTTGGGAAAGCATTCCGGCAAGGATTCTATTGGCCCACAGCCCTCCAAGATGCGGTCGAGCTAGTCACCAAGTGTGAAGCCTGTTAGTTCCATTCCAAAAACATCCATCTGCCTGCACAAGCTCTTCAGACAATCCCTTTCTCATGGCCATTTTCGGTCTGGGGGCTCGATATCCTCGGCCCTTTCCCCCGAGCTGCCGAGGGCTTTGAATTCTTGTTCGTTGACATTGACAAGTTTACAAAGTGGCCGGAAGTAGATGTCGTGAGAAAGGTGACTGCTCAGTTAGCTATCAAGTTCTTGAAAGGATTGGTGTGCCGCTTCGGGGTCCCTGCACGGATCATCACCGACAACGACACCCAGTTCACAAGCCGCGCCTTCATGCAATATGTTCGTGCCCTCGGAAGCAAGATCTCATTTGCATCTGTGGCACATCCCAGAAGCAATGGACAAGCTGAGAGGGCGAATGCTGAAGTGTTGCGAGGACTCAAGACAAGAACATTTGATACGCTGCAGAAGTGCAGCAGGCGATGGATCGATGAGTTGCCGGTAGTTCTCTGGTCCATCAGAATGACACCTAATCGAGCTACCGGGTAGACTCCCTTCTCCCTAGTCTATGGGGCAGAAGCAGTTATCCCCATCGAACTCATTTACGGGTCACCTCGAGTGCTTGCCTACGATGAAGTAGCGCAGGATCAGCACCGGCGTGACGATGATGTGCTTCTCGAGGAGAACCGTCTCCGGGCTGCTACGCGTGCTGCATGCTACCAGCAAGCCCTGCGTCGCTATCACAGCCGGAGGGTTCATGCCCGGTGTTTTGAGGAAGGCGACCTTGTCCTTAGGTGCGTTCAGTCTGCAAGGGTACAAACAAGTTGACGCCGAAGTGGGAAGACCCTTACCGGGTAGTTCGAGTCACCAGACCTGGAGCAGTCCGTCTGGAGATCGAAGATGGCATTCAATTGCAAAACTCATGGAATATTGAGCATCTCCGCAAGTTCTACCCATAAAGCGCGGCTGTCGGGCCCTGCCCGGCAGCCACCCTTCTGTACAGGCCTTGCCTTAGTTGCATGTAACCCCTTGTACAAAGCCAGGCGCAGACCCTGAGCAACAGAGAAATAAATTAAGCGCTGGGGGCCCCTGACAAGTTGCATGCATACATAAGCATTTCATGAGCATCGCATACTCATGAAGATAAGATCACATCTGGCATCATTTCCATCTGCATAAAACTGCAGGTTCCTGCTAGGAATTTTGCCTTTAAGGGAAGCTGGAAAGATGAACCAACACTGCAATCTCCGGCAAGCCAAATAGATAAGTTCTATCTATTGTCCATATGTGTTCTGTAAGCAAAAACTTGTGCATAAGAGAGCCTCGCCGCTTTTTGAAACTTAGGTGCTCCCATCCCTTGACTCGAACATTGCTTCGGTCAGGATGGTCGCAGTGGCCTTTGATGAAAAGAGATTGGCGGGGGGCTGGTCCCTCATCACAATTTTTGCTAGGTAGGCTTAGTTCCCCGGCAGCAAAATAGAGGGTGTCGGTGGGATAGCCTGCCGGGGGAAACTCATTTATTTAAAAATATACAGGCATTCCACCTCTGCATGGACATATACATGCACGAGTCCCCGACAAGGTTCATCTTTTTCATTAATATGCTAATTAAACAAGTACGAACCTTACAGGACATAGACATGGATACAAGAGATTACACTATTTGAACTAAAATTTGGCAAGTGCCTACAGATTTAAGATTGAGAAAAGTTAAGTGCTCTGTAAACTCCTCTCCTTGTCCCTCTTATCCCAGGTATTGCGGTGGGAAGAGAGGATGGCAAAAGGGGCGCAAAGACAGACGCCACCCCAATCCCGTCAAGGCCTGCCAGGCGCAGCCTGACAAGATCGGGAGTGGCAAGGCTGAGAAGGAGGAAGACGGAAGGAGCAGCCCGGTGGTACCCTGGTCGCCACCTCCAGGGCCAGACGGAAGCCCCAGCACAAGCACCGGCAGGGAAGGCCGTCGGAGGTTAGTTAGAAGACTGCTGGAGGAGGCGAAGGCACCAGGAGGGCGACCCCTTCCCCAACAACCGAGAAGCCGATGATGAAGGTGCCAGGGAAGGGAGGTGAAAGACGGAAAGACAAGGCAGCAGGTCGCCAAGACGAGAGGAACACGTCGGTGCTATCATACTCCAACCTGACGGCCTGCCTCCCACCTTCTCCGTCTTCCCTGGCTTCATATTCATCAACACCACTCCAGGGCAACGTCAGGCCCCCAGCCCAACGCCTTCCCCGGAGAAGCAGCCAAGGGCCAAGACTGCCAAGGGGCTCGCGGCACACCGCTCCCACCTTGGCAGGCAGGAAGGCGCACCTCCCCTCAACATCAGCCCCAGATCCACCGGAAGGGGCGGTGCTGGGATTACCAACGATCCCCAGCCCTACACCCCGGGCGGATGTCGAGGACGCCAAGAACCTGGTCGCCGAGCCAACAAGCAACGGCAGCTCAGGACAAGACGCATTTTCTAACGGACGACCGACCATGGCAGAAGAGACAAGCATTTCCCCGCAATGCAGAAGCTTGATATCGCTCATACCACGGACGACTCATCCACCGCTTCTTCTCCAGGCTTGGACCAGACTCACTCCCCAAGCATCGGCACAAGCATTCGGTGTCGCCAACCTCAAGCTACTGCCTGGGGCCTGGTCCCAGGCCCTTCTCTTCAGCATAACCAGTAGAAAGCAGAGGATGGAGGAGAAGGGATGCAAAGATGGATGCCTCCGCTCTTCCCCCGCCCCTCCTTTTATAGGTGGGTCGGGGAAGAGAGTCGATCCCTCAACGGGTAACCGCCGCCCTCCTCCACCAATTCGAGAAGACCGGGCCCCTGCCTTGATACTCTCCCGCACCACGTGCCTCCATTACCTACCCCGCACGATGCATGGAGCATACGTGGCTGAGGGTAAGGGCGTGGTGGGAAGAGTGAATTGGCAGTTACTCCCCCGTGCGTTAAAGTCATTCACGGGCCATTACAAGAGTGGCCCCACCACGATTGGCTTTACGTGATGCGGGGGGAAATCGGAAACTGGCCCGGACTCAAGTTAATGGAGAAGCAAAAAAAGACCTCAAGGGGCCAGCCACTTCCACACCCCTGCCTATGCACTTATTAGGGCCTACCCTGATGACGCCCGACAGCGTGCTTGGGCCAGGCCCGAGGGCTTATGTCGGTGCAACAAACCCTGGGTCCGTTGCCCAGACTGTGCACACGCACAAGAGCAAGATCGCAGCGTCAAGGTCAGATTGGAGCGCAATGGATCAGTTCTTTGAAGGACCAATGTGCAGCACAAGAAGATCAAGACTAGCCAGAAAAGCAAGATATTGCTAAGGGAAAAACCTCCCTTGCCGGGCAGGCGAGCCTGGCGAAGATGGGGTTACCCCCGGAAGCAAGCCTTCGAGTCTTCTCGGCGGGCCTGCCGGGGCTTGCAGAGGCAAAACCACCTCACCGCACCACCTCATCACGACGCACATCAACG
Source organism: Aegilops tauschii subsp. strangulata (assembly GCF_002575655.3). Classification (NCBI taxonomy): domain Eukaryota; kingdom Viridiplantae; phylum Streptophyta; class Magnoliopsida; order Poales; family Poaceae; genus Aegilops; species Aegilops tauschii. The sequence continues at coordinate 314,519,187 of NC_053037.3, read as the reverse complement.
ATCAATGCGGTGTCAAGCTCCAAAGTGACTAAGTGGCTATTGTTCGCCACATGGCAGCCACTTCCTACAGAAAATACCTCCAAGCGACACCCGTCCTGCGGCGTGTCGAGCAAGCACGCGCGAAGATGGCAAAACAGCCCGGTTGGGCCTGCCGGGCGAGCTGTGATTGAGCGACGCATTTAATGCACTCCGTCGGCCTACAGAGTTAGGTATGATAGCACTGTTTGCTATCTAATCACTGCATAATGACTAATTTGCCACTGTGGTGACCCCTTGATCTATAAAGGAGGCCCAAGGCAACTGTAGAAAGGGTTGGCTAATCCACCCCTTTATACACTCATATGCGCGTAGCCGTTTCCGCCCTGAGGCAACCCTGCCGGGCAAGCGTGCTGCGCTCACCACCATTTTTCCACCATCAATCCACCAAAGCAGGAGTAGGGTTTTATGCCTCACGGAGGCCCGAACTGGGTAAAAACTGCCCATGTGATCTCTGCCGTGCTGTTCCACGCTCCTCTGCTCTTTGTGCAATGTGCAACCCCCCGCCGAACTAGAAAGGGGCTCTTGGTCCCATAGGTGGTCGTGGTTTCCCGCAACACTCTGGTGGGCTCCTCCTCCTCATCCTCGTGCTCCCCAGCGGGATCATCATCATCGTTGGTCTCGCCCATATGCTCTTTGGCATCTCCTTCAGCGGGCCACTCTTTGGCATCATCCTCAACAGGCTCACTAGCACCCTCTTCGGTGTGCTCTGCGGTCTGCTCCACCACCTGCTTGCCCTTGCCGGCGGCCTCAGTTTTCTTCCGGAGATGTTCGGCCTTCTTAGCCTCTTGGGCCCTAGCCTTGAGGCATGTGGCCTCATCATCTCTGGTAGGGTGAACCTTGTCGTTCTTCACCCTGGCGGCCTTCTCCTTCAGCCTGACAAGCCACTTGTCCACCTCCGCCTTAGAGGGCTCTATCCACTACTCCACAACACCCTTGGCGTCGCACTCTGGCATTTTGGCCAGGATGTCGCCCTGCTACTTGTGAGATGTGTTGGGATGTTCCCGAAGAAGAGAGGATGATGCGGTACAGTAGAGATAAGTATTTCCCTCAGTTATGAAACCAAGGTTATCAATCCAGTAGGAGAACCAAGCAACACTATGTAAACAACACCTGCACACAAACAACAAATACTTGCAACCCAACGCGTAGAGGGGTTGTCAATCCCTCAACGGTTACGAGCAAGATTAAATTGTACAGGTTTTGATACATAGATCTAACAAAAATACAAAATAAATAAAATAAAATTGGAGCAAGGTATTTTTAGTTTTAATATATGATAGAAAATAGACCTCGGGGCCATAGTTTTCACTAGAGGCTTCTCTCGAGAAAATAGAATACGGTGGGTAAACAAATTACTGTTGGGAAATTGACAAAACAACAAATAATTATGATAATATCCAAAGCAATGATCATGTATATAGGCATCACATCCAATATTAGTAGACCGAAACGATTATGCATCTACTACTATTACTCCACACATCGACCGCTATCCAGCATGCATCTAGTGTATTAAGTTCAGGGGAAAACGGAGTAATGCTTTAAGCAAGATGACATGATGTATACAAGATAAACTCACGTATGAATAAACCCCAACCTGTTACCCTTAATAGCAACAATACATGCATGTCATGTCTCTTCCTATCACAGAGATTGAGCACCACGAGATCAAACCCAGCACAAAGCACCTCTTCACATGGCAAGATAAATCAATCTAGTTGGCCAAACCAAACCAATAAATCGGAGAAGAAATATGAGTCTATAACAATCATGCATAAAAGAGTTCAGAGAAAACTCAAATATATTCATGGATAGATCTGATCATAAACTCACAATTCATCGGATTCCAACAAACACACCGCAAAAAGTCGTTACATCAAATAGATCTCCAAGAACACCGAGGAGAACATTGTATTGAAGATGAAAAAGAGAAAGAAGCCATCTAGCTACTAACTATGGACCCCATAGGTCCGTGGTAAACTACTCACGCATCATCGGAGGGGCAACAAGGATATTGAAGAACCCCTCTGTGATCGTTTCCCCCCTCCGGCAGAGTGCCGAAAAAGGCCTTTAGATGGGATCTTGTGGTTCTGGAACTTGCGGCAGCGGAAAAAGTATTTCGTGGACTCCCCGGTAGGTTTTGTCATTTTAGGGTATTTATAGAGGCGGAGGTAGGTCAAACAGAGGCTTGTGGGCCCCCACTACCCACCAGGGCGCCAGAGGCCCCTAGCGCGCCCTAGTGCTTAGTGGGCCACTCCTTCATCTTCTCGTGGCCTGCAGAATATTCCATGGTTCTCTTATTGCCAAAAAAATTCTCAAAAAAGTTTCATGGCATTTGAACTTCGTTTGGTACTGATATTCTGCAAAGTCAAAAGCAAGCAAAAATAGTAACTGACACCGGGCACTAAGTTAGTAGGTTAGTCCCAAAAAATGATATAAAGTTGCTTGTAAATGTATATAAAACATCCAAGGTTGATATAATAGCATGGAACAATAAAAAATTGTAGATACGTTGGAGACATATCAAGCATCCCCAAGCATAATTCATGCTCGTCCTCGAGTAGGTAAATGGTAAAAACTGATTTTTTATATGTGGAATTCTACCTAACATATTCATCATATATTATTTTCTTTGTAGCATGGACATTTGGACTTGAATGATTCAAAGCAATAGTCTATAATTTGACACTAAAATATAAATACTCAAGCATATCAACAAGCAACTATGTCTTTCAAAATATTGAAGCTAAAGAAATTGTCCCAAGCCCATTATGCTCAATCATTGATCCGTTCATGAAACACACTCAAATATTTACTACATCCAATACACAAGTATGACAATAGTGTTCCCTAGTTGGTGCTTTATAAGAGAAGACGGAGACTGAACATAAAAATAAAAGTTGCATAAAAGTAAATAGATAGGCCCTTCGCAGAGGGAAGCGGAGATTTGTAAGGTGCGGGAGCTCATAGCTTGAATTGAGAGATAAAATTGTTTTGGGAGGCATGCTTTTCCTGTCAACGAAAACGACGGAGAATTCCCAATATCTTCCATCCTAGACAAATTATAGGAGGTTCCCAAACAAAAAGTAAAGTTTATTTCCTTTCCACCATTCTTTCACAATTCATGGCTAGCCGTATCCACGGGTGCCTTCCATACCATCACTTCCCAAGGAATTTATTATCATAGTATTTTTTTTATTTTGGGACTGGGCATCCCTATTACCTGGCACACTCTCGTGTAATGACAAGTGAACAAACACTCATCGTGATAATAAAATACCTAGCATGGAAAATATTGGCCACCCCCCGCCGCTTCATGAGCGATACGGGCACACAAAACGGAAGTTCATTTTGAAAATTAGAGTTGGCACATACAAATTTACTTGGAACGCATGGAAATTCCGCATATAGGTAGGTATGGTGGACTCATTTTGCACAACTTTGGGTTTAAGGAGTTTGATGCACATGTATTATTCCCGCTTAGTACAGGTGACACTACAAAAAACACTTCCGTGATGATACGTGTTTGTCACAGTAGGTCACGTTTTCTGTCATGCATGTACATCCATGACAATTTTATGACAGAATCAAGATAGTCATACATGTGCTGTCGTAGAAGTGTTCCATGACATTACCAAAATTATCATCACGGAAGTGTCCACTTCCATGACGATAAATCGCGCGTCACAGAAGTGCTTTCGTCAAGGGTGACCGACACGTGGCATCCACCGTAACGGAATGCCGTTAAGCTATCGGGTCCGGTTTTGGATCCGATAACCCGTTAATAGCCCCGACCAATGAGGATTTTCCACGTGTAAAATCATCATTGGCTGGAGGAAACACGTGTCGGCTCACCGTTGGGACAGATGTCATCCACTCATTGGACCCAAAGCGCCTATGATACGTTGACACGTGGCACGGCCCAACAGAGGCCCATTCCTGTGAAAAGGCCGGCCCGTTTGACTTGGTCAAAAGGTGGCGGGCCAGCCCACGGAAAGCATGTTAACGGCATGTTCGCATATAGCCCATTTACAGCCCGCTATCCCAGGGCCCGTTTACGGCATATCCGAATTAGGCCCAGTAGCGTCATCTGGGCCGTCCAATATAATTCCAGCCCGTTTTAACTTCCGGCCCATGTATGGCCCATGATGTATTTCGGCCCATATGAGTCCCTTTGTAACTCTTGGCCCATTAATGGCCCGTGGTGAAACCGGCCCGTAATGAACAGTGGTATGCTTTATACCCATTAGCGGCCCATTATTCCATTGGGTCGTTTCCAGCCCATGTTACCTTTCGGCCTTCTCAGGGCCCATTTATTCTTGGGCTCATTTCTAGCATTCGGTTACTTACGGCCCGTTACTGGCCTTTTCTGCTTGTGGGCCAAATTCAGCCCGTGGATACAGTCGGCCCGTTTGTGGCCCGTTAATCTGTTGGGCCATTTTCATAGCATCATCAAATACGGCCTATTAACGGCCCGTTATGGTCAGCCCATAAAACGTACGATTTCCACTCTAGCCCGTTTACGGCCCCTTATACGGCCCGTACAAGGCCCATAGATGAGACGGCCCGTAGAAGGCCCATGGATCCTATGGGACGTAGAAGGCCATTGACCCGACGGCCCATAGAAGGCCCATTGATCCAACGGCCCATAGAAGGCCCATGGATCCGCTGGCCCATAGAAGGCCCATGGATCCGACAGCTGATAGAAGGCCCACGGATCCGACAGCCCATAGAAGGCCCACGAATCCGACGGCCATAGAAGGCCATGGATCGTCCGTCCCGTAGATGGCCCATGGATCGTACGGCCTGTGGAGGGCCATGGTCACTACAACGTTTGGGCGAGTTGGCCCCCGTTTGAACGATATAGCATATTCAAAGAATTATCCTACTCTATACTATCACCTCTAAAAAACATACACTATACAATAAAGAGACTAAGGCATAGAAACATAGAATAATCCTACACTATACAATAAAGAAATTACAGCCGATTATACCCACAGGGCATTATGGTTCGGCACCAGTGATAATAAAGCATACACAAACAACAAATTACATACACTGGGCAAATACAGCTCATACATCATGGACGCGCATCAACATAACTTACCATTTGAACTATATTCTCTTCAGAAAATAGGATTGGCCGGATTTAGATAGCAAAAAATTAAGTCTGCAAAATCTCCAATTCCTTCGTTGTTACCTCAGTGTCTTGTTTCATTTTTTGACTCTTGCATCTAATACCTGCATGTCCAGTCTCAACTTGTTGATTGTACGTTCAGAATCATGTACACGTTGTCTTGCCACCTCTAGTTGATGCTCGAGAACATCAGCACATTCCAATTCCAATCCATAATCATTCAGTAATGGCCATGCCGCACTGCTCGCAGATCTTTGTGTTGATGTCACTTCATCCTGAAATGTTTCTATAAGTACACATGACTAGGGCAAAAATATAGTTACAGCAGTGAAGCGAGCATGACAGACTATTTTGTACATGGCAAAATAGGACTAACAATAATGTTACACGTCATGAAGCATAAGTAGGTGATATTTTAAAAATTATAAAAAAGGTAGTCTATGCAGCCTGCATACAGAAATCTCTCTTAGCTCACCAGAGGAGCATGATGTTGGGGCCCAATCCAAAACACAAACAAGTTACAAATTTAGACAGCACGTTGCGTAGAAGTAAGCAAGCAGTTGGCCATTCTGTAGCTCAATTAAAGTCTTAGGGAGCATAATGAACAGCAGAGGATTTCATACAACATACTATAGCAAGCAAAACTATGCAAGCATTAGCCTAGTATAAACTAGATTGTGAGCTTCATTCAATAATAGTTGGTTAATAGACTTCAAAGCTTCAGGCACACTTCGGCAGAGTAATTAAATGGTAAGGCCTTTAATTATGTCAACTAATAGTTATACAAGTACCCAACATCAGGCATCATTCTTTGGGCATCTCATTAACTCAGGACAAATAAAGCAATTGAAAAGAGCAAATTAACTATGCCTGAAACAAACAAGGAATTGAACTGTTGAGTTGGATACAGTGACTTACCTTAACAGGTTGAAGAGGCTCAGCGCAGCTCCTACTTCTCTTGCAAGGCTCCTTCGTAACATCTTGTACCTGGAAATCCTCAATCTTATCTTCATTGCACCCCCTCTGCAAGGTGACACAAACTAGTTACTCGTCTCCTTGGAAGATAAATATGCATACTTTCTAGTCTGTGAACACAAAAGGATGAGATTATAACAAAACAACACCACATAATGAAACATGTTGCATCTCTTGCACTTGCACACAATGAAATAAGCATTTACTATGTCTGCACTATGTAAAAACTAGGCATACCTTCGAACTGGATCTCCAGGTACTCTTGGAGAGCCTACTTTAGTGTACAGCCAAACCTTTATGTCACCTATGAGTTAGAAAAGGCCCCACTACAGCAGCCCTTACTGTTTAAATCGTTGACAAGCTCTGTTAGAGTGTTAGGTCAAGAACAGCAAGTAATCAAAGCAAACAGTCCTAGTATGGCTGGCTGATGCAAACAAGCAATTGAACAGATGTGTGAGCAAATCTTACATATCAAGAAAAGAAGCAAAGAAGGAGGCTTAAAGACCATCACTTGATTGACCAGATTTAAGGGGCATTTAAACATCATGTGCAACGTATGAACTAACATAAACATTGCATATTCCAGATTCTACAATGGAATGCACATGTATTAAGTTATGCCATGTATGATGATGCCTAAATGTACACTATAGCAGGCAGGAGTGATTCATCATTGCACGCACAATTGAATTGCAGGTTAAGGGCCAGTTCTATTCCGCCTTTTCAGGGCTTATTGTCAAAATAAGCCATAAAAGATGTAAAGAAATTATTTTTGAGTTATGGGCTTGGGCTTAACTAATTTCACTTTGGAGGGGGTGTTTCGGGTAGAACCTCACTAAAAATTGAAGGGAAGGGGAATAGTGAAATGACTCTGTTGTCTGCCTATATTACACTCAAAATGCAACTGGTGACGCCCGCGTCACACCTCACCCTCAAGTAAAAACAAACACGCAAGCGTTCATTGCCCTGCCCGCTTGCATCTCCTCTCCCCTTTCCCTCTACCTCGATCCCCTGCCTGCAGCACTAGGGTTCCTCCAGCAAGCCATCGCCACTGGTCCCATCTGGCTTGGTCCTCGATGATGCTCTGTCCAGTTAGGCTACATGGCTGGCGGGTAGGGGCAAATCTCCCTGGCTACTCCTCCTCTGGTGCCGCCCCTCATTCTCATGGTCTCCAGCAGCTGCTCCACTGTGGTTCATCCAACGCACTACTCCGGCAAGCACTGCACAACTACGGTTGATGCTACACTGCGGCAGAAGGCACCTTATTCCCCCTCCCCACCTCCCAGGCCGTGGCCTTGACGTGCTGTTGAAGGATGAGCTCATCCAACAAGGTGAGGATATCCTCTGATTTTTTGCCAAATTTTCATTCTGATCCACTATACGATGAATTGCTATGAGCTGCTTCTGTTGCTGCTATATGATGCATTGCTATGAGCTGCTCCTGTTGCTGCTATATGATGAATTGCTATGAGCTGCTGCTGCTATATGATGAATTGCTATGAGCTGCTGCTGCTATATGATGAGTTGCTATAAGCTGCTCCTGCTGCTGCTGTATGAATTGCTATGAGCTGCTCCTGCTGATGCTATATGTGTAAGTGCATCTAGTGCCCCTTAGTGATTTTGGTGTATTGAAGACTTAAAGGTTAAGGGACTAATGTATTTATGAGTGTACACAGGACCATAAGTCTATGAGGAGTTAGATATTTACAGAGAAAGTCGACCCCTAAAAATGAATATCTTCGACTGAAGATTTTGGTTTTCTGAAGACTTTGAAAGTGAAGAAATTGGTGTGACCTTGAAGACTTGGCATTCATTCGAGGAACATGAAGCGTGAAGACTTTTGTTTTCGTAGTTTCATTTTCTCTTTCTTGGGTCATAGGAAACACCGTACTGTTAAAGGGGTCAAGGAAATACTAAGGAAAAATTTCCATGTGATGCTCAACTCAAAATCCTACACCTACCAATCCCTTCGAGTGAAGCCATTGGAAATCTCATACAGTTCAGTCAATTTCTTCAGTGACGGAGACGAAGTTCTTCTGGTCGCTGAGGAACTTGTTCTGACTGAGGAGTTAGGAATTCGCCAGTGCGGATTGCCTATACAGTGAGGATCATGATAGCCCTGAGGAATTTGAGCCTCAAAACTCCGACCATTGCTGTGCTACGCGCCAGCTGTCCCAAAATATTTACCCACCTAACGGTCATATCATTAAAGGGAATTTATGTATTATCATGTCGGGCTGCTCCCTAGGCTATAAATAGCCGCCCCCTACAACCACTAGCTGGTTGGCTGCTCCGAGAGAAACTGAAACTTGTCCTTTGAGAGCATCCCATCCTCCGAGGACTTTGAGCGAAAATCATCAAGTGAGGAAAACCCAAACCCAAACACCTACAAACCCAAAGTGATTGAGCATCACTGAAGAGATTGATCCTGCATGGATCCAACGCTTGTTACCGAAGACTGTGCATCTTCCAGACGGTTAGGCGTCATGGTCTAGAGCATCCAAGAGGACATTGTGGATCGCCGAGTGACCGAGTTTGTGAAGGTTTGGAAGTCACCTGAAGACTTACCACGAGTGATTGGGCGAGGTCTGTGTGACCTTAGCTCAAGGAGAATACGGTGAGGACTGTGTGTCCGGGACTGTGTGTCCTCGGGTTTAAATACCTAGCCGCTCCAACCAGATGTACAACTGTCACAACAGTTGGAACTGGTCTACCAAATCGTTATCTTCACCAAGCCTACTGGTTCTATTTCCTCAACTCTTTCATTTCCTCATTACTGTGTTGTGCTCTTGTTCATATCTGTTTTTGAAGACTTTGACTGAAGACTTTCTCAATTTCCTCAATTCAATTTTTTCAGTCTATTTGTCTTCATTCCGTTTTATCCTGTGTTTACGCTTTCTGTACTCTGTGCTTGTCTTCATTTCATCATGATGACCATGCTTGTGTTCTGTTATGTTTACATCTGAGTACTTATTCCGCTGCAAGTAGTTCTTCACTCAGGAATTTCCTCACCCGCAAATTCCTCAGTGAAGAATTCATAAAAATCGCCTATTCACCCCCCCCCTCTAGTCGATATAACGCACTTTCAATTGGTATCAGAGCAAGGTAATCCCTTGTTCTATATGATTTTGGTTTAACCACCTGGAGTTTTAGTTATGTCGACCGCATGTATGATCAAGGTCTCTGTTGGGTGTCCTACCTTCGATGGGATGGATTACCCCTACTGGAAGAATAAGATGCGAATGCATCTTGAGGCAATTGATAACGATCTCTGGTATGTTGTGGAAAATGGTGTTCCCTCAGTCACACCTTCTATGAATTCTGCTGATGTGAAGAGATTCAAGCAACTCGATTCTCAAGCGAAGAACATCATATGTGGCCATCTGAGCAAAGGGTAGTATGGAAGAGTGAGTGCTTTGGAAACTGCTAAGCTTATCTGGGATAGGCTGTCCAAAGTAATTGAAGGAGTCTCAACACAGCGTGACTCTCGAGTTGACGTTCTTCGCAATCTCTTCAACCGTTTCAAAAGACTTGACAATGAAAATGTTCAACGAACCTTCGATCGCCTCACTGACATCTCAAATGAGCTTCAAGCAATTGGTGCCACTGACATCACCGACCATGAGGTGGTGAGGAAATTGCTGAGATCATTTGATTCCTCATTTGATACTCTGGCACTGATGATACAATAACGTGGAGATTACAAGTCACTTGATCCCGCTAATATCCTCAAGAGGCTAAACACTCATGAGTTCCAGCTTGCTGAGAAGAGAGACCTCTATGGTTCAAGCTATGGCAGATCACGTGCCCTAAAGGTCAAGGCAGTTTCTGAATCTGAAGATGAAGATTCTAGAAGCAGCCTTGGTGATCCCGAAGAACTGAGCCAGGAACTAGCACTGCTCGTGAAGAAATTTCAGAAGTTCTCAAGACGTGGTCGCTTTGGAAAATCCTCAAGGAGCAATGATTCCTCATCCAGTGACTACAAGAAGAGGCTATGCCACAAATGCAAGAAACCTGGTCACTACATTCATGATTATCCTCGGTGGGAAAAGGAATCAAAGAAGAAGAAATACAAGGATTGCAGTTCTGATGATGCGAAGAAGAAGAAGAAATCTTCAAAGTCTTCATCATCAAAATCCTCAAAGTCTTCACCTCACAAGAAGAGCAGCTCCAAGAAGGCTCGGGCATTCATTGGCAAGGAAATGGACTCTGAGGCTGAATCTGAGGAACATGAGGAAGAGGAGGCATCTGAGGAGTCCGAGTTTGGTGTGGCGAGTCTAGCTCTCGCTACTACATTCATCAGCAAGTCTATCTTCAACTCTGAAGAAAATGGCTTCACCAACGAGGCTGATGAAGGCAATGATGACTACGCTCCCACCTATTGCTTCATGGCAAAGGGTGCCAAGGTACTCAAATATACCTCCTCTGAATCAAGTGAGGATGGATCTGATGAAAACCTCAAGCCCAGATATTCTAAACTTGCTAAGATTGCTGTGAAACAACAAAAGGCTTTTGAAAAGGTTCAAAACATGCTAGAAAAAAGTGATGATATGTTGGGTGAAGAAATGGATCGCACTAAAAACTTGACTGAAAATCTTCAGAGACTTCAGTCTAGGTTTGACAACCTTCAAGGTCATCATAACACTCTCTTATCTGATCATGAGAAGCTTTCTTATGAATTTCTTCAAAGAAAGCAAGATCTTGAGAAGCTAAGAGTAAGTTATGAAGATCTTCAGAAGGAGCGCGACTCATTACTTGCTCAACAAATCAGCGCTGCTCAGGAAGAATTTGTTCCTCCATGTTTGAAGTGCATTGAACATGAATCTGCTAATTCTTCACCTGAATGTTCAAATGCTTCTAATGCTACAAATTTTTCAACTGTCTCTGCTATCACTAATTCCTCATCTGAGGACATTGCTAGTATCACTGATGATGCAGGGCTGAAGGAATTGTACATGACAGGCTTGTACAAAAGCCTCAAAGGGCATCAGACTCTTTGTGATGTGCTTAAAAAGCAGATCCTCAACAGGAACCCTAGGAAAGAGGGTATTGCCTTTGAGAGGAAAATCAATGCTGATGGAACATATTGGAAGCCTGAGCAGTACCCCGAAACCTCATCGGTTGCTGCAAAGGGACCTCCAGTAGATCCATCTAATCTATCTGGCTTTACATGTGAATCTCCTCATTCTTCTGATGAGTCATTTGACTCCAACTATAAACTGTTCAAAAATCAGAATGGTGAAGTATTTGCTAGATATGTTGGCACTAACTGCAGGAACGGTTCCCCTATGAAGAAAATCTGGGTTCCCAAGAGGTTCCTTGAAAATCTTCAGGTGAATGTCATCATGACACCACCTATGAAGAACAGGAACCCCTGATCAAATTCTTCATATGGACCAAATTCTTCATATGGATCCAAGTCCGCATACGGACCAAATTCCTCACGTCGATCAAATTCCTCAAAAGGATCAAAGTCCTCATATGAACATCATCGTGCTAACACCTCTGTTTCGCAGGGAAGAGCCAAGGGCTATGAATATGAGCATTATTCTTCTAAACATTATGTTCATAAGTCCTCGAAGAATTTCTCTGCTTATTCATATGCCTATCCTAACTCCTCTTATGTGAAACGAAATGGACTGGCTTCTATGCAATCCTTTTCGTATGGAGCTCGCAGAGTGATGAACTCTTTGCCACCCCTTCAGATATGGGCGGTGAAGAAAAAGAACTAATCTCTTCTGCAGGGTCAGGTCTCCAGATGTGCTTAATCGTCTGAAGAATTTGCTGGAGACCTGAAATTGCCTGAAAGGACACAGGCTAATCATGAAGAAATGAACCCTCATTTCTCACGTCCTCATACTGTTTTATCTGATAATGTAATTGATCTGATGAATTGATGTCATATTCTTCACTGATGAAGTATATGAGTTCGTAAGATGCACTAATTCATCTGCAGGATGATCAACCCAAAGCCAATGAGTGGGTCCTCGATAGTGGATGTACAAATCATATGACTGGTGACAAGAATCTATTGATGGATGTTCCCTTATCTCCATCGCATCTGAAGCATATCATCTTCGCTGACAAAAGGCAGAAGTCAGGTATTGGGTCTAGGTAAGGTTGCGATCTCAAAGGATCGACACATGGACAAAGTCATGCTTGTCGAGTCCTTAGGATACAACCTCATGTCTGTCTCAATGCTTTGTGATCTTCATATGGTTGTTGTAACATCCCAAATTTTCAATTTGGAATGTTATACATAGATCATCATTTGCATATCATGTTTTGCTGCATTTTGACAAATCCTCGATAAATCCTAAGCAACTCAAGGACCCTCGGAGAGAGTTGGGGATTTTCCCGAATTTATTTTTCAAATTAATTTTCCAGCGAGGATTTTGGTTTTAATTATTTTTCTCTCCGGAAAAACATTTCATTTTAAATAAACGAGAGGAGAAAATATGACTTCTCCAAAACAATTGAAATACTGGAGGAAAAGTGTTAAAAACATTATTTGGAATTTATTTGGATTTTATTTGCAATTTTTATTGCATTAAAAATATTGCATGTTTTCAAATTATTTATCTTTGATTTTAAAAATGTTCACCCTATTCTAGATTTTCTAACTAGACGGGGAAAATTTATTTCATATTTTTCTGACTTTTATTTATTTTTCTATGCAATATTTTTCGCGGAACTTTAAAAAAAACGCCCGCGCCGACTGGGCCAAAGGCCCAGCCGACGGCCCGCCCGCGGCCTCTCCTCCTCCCGCACGGGAGGTCGCCGCCCGAGTCCGGCCACCGCACGACACCGCCGGCCGACCCCTTCCCCAAGTCGCCGCCGCCCCCCCCCCTCTCTTTCTCTCCTCACCCCGAGCCGCCGCCGCCGCCGCCCGCCCGCATCTCGCCCGCCGCCGCCGCCGATTGCCTCGCCCGCCGCCGCCGGGAGCCCGGAGCCGCCGCCCCTCGCCGCCTCCCCGAGCCCCGCACCCCGCCACCGAGCCCCGCCCCACCGGAGCCCCTCGCCGGAGCCCGCCGACGAGGTACTGCCGCCGGCCGTTTTCCCGTCGTTGACCGGTTTTCTGTAAAAAAAAAACCTTTCGTTCTAAAAAAAACCCTAGATCGGTTTTTTTGGTTTTCTTATTTCGCGAGCGTTCACCGAACCGTTCGTTTTAACGAACGCGTTCGTCGGTTTTTCTCTATTAACGAACGTCCGTTATTTAACCGTTCGTCCGTTTTTCTTTTTCGTCGGATTATCTCGTTATTTTCTCAGATTCGATTTCTGATCGAATTTTCGAATCTGTTTAACTTCTCGCTCGTTTATCGGAATCAGGCGATTCAAGCGCCTAGAGTTTCGTCTCGAAATTCTCTTTCTGTTTAACCTACTCAAACAAGTTTTTGCTACAGTAAAATTTGACCTAGATCCAGATTAGCAAACGAAGTTTCTTTCTTTCGCCGTTTGACTTTCGTTGCTTCTTTCGAGTTGATTCTTTTTGCAAACCGGAGTTCTTAAGTTGAACTTTCTGGTTGGATCTTTCATTCAAGTTTTACCTGTGCATTAGTTGAGTACTGATTGTATGCTTGTTTGTTTGCGATAGAGTACCCGGAGTGTGCCGCTTGTTACTTCGACTCGTTAGGTTTTGCGGATCATCAGCAAGGCCAGTAACACTTTGATCATACCCCGTTCATACCCAGTTTTATTGCATTAGATCTATTTCCTCAAACACATTGCATGATTAGGATCTAAATAAATTGTGGGTATCTGGGAAATAGTTGAGGTAGTACCTATTACCTGTTTTTCTATTCAAACCCTTGGGAGTTACTTCTACGTTGCTTTTATTATTGCCATGCTATGCTCGTAGACGTGGATTGGGTTTGAGAGATATTCATGACAGATGTGAGATGTTTATTAATGGTTCAACTTAAGGTGGCAACTAAAACTCACATCTGGGTGGATTGAGGCACCTGGAGAACCCAGTGTTGTCTGTATGTATAAGGTCCGCCACCCAGGCTCAAAGGGATCATAAGATTATTCATGCTAGAAACTTCCGTGTGCAGCCACAAGCTATTATGGGCTCTAGCATAGCTGAATAGGTTACAGGATCTCTTGAAGAGGTGGACTAGCAGATGTAGGGGAAAGTAGGTGTACCGGTCCATCCAGAGTAAAGAGTGATTGTTTCTGAAAGACTGTGTCTCGGTCATCCGTTTCTCAAACATCATGCAGTGCGAGAATCAAGCGGAGGCGATCGAGTCTTGTGGGGAAAAGTGCACAAACCTCTGCAGAGTGTACAAACTGATCATGATTAGCCGTGTCCCCGGTTATGGACAACTTGAGTATCTAGTACCTGGATTATCATTTGAATCTCATCACAGTGATACTTATAATTAATTTTGTTGGGTTAATGATGATACTTAATTGGGATTGAGATGCTGTCAACCATCTCAATGTTTCACAACCACCATGATAGTTAAATAAAATTTATTCCTTTGTAGTAGGATAAAATTGGCATTTCGCAAAAACTGTAACCATACAGCTTTCCACCAGCCACATATGCATATAGTATAGCATTAGTATTGTTCATTGTTCTCTATGTGTTACATTGCCAGCATATTCTATGTGCTGACCCGTTTTCGGGCTGCAACGTTTCATGTTGCAGACTTTTCAGACGACGAGTAAGGTGCCTTAGGTCGTGGTCTTATACTCAGTGATGCCGCTGGAGTGATGGACTCACTTATCTTCCAAGTCTTCCGCTGTTATCGTTGTTAGATGGCCTTAAGCCATGTTTATCATACTTAAACTCTTCGGAGTCTTTCGATGTAATAAGTGTGTGATTGCTACTCTGTTATAAATCCTCCGTTTGTACTGTGCGTGTCAGCATTACTGATCCAGGGATGACACCGGTGCACAGCAGCACAGGCCATTTGAGGCCTGGTCGCTACAGTTGTTGTCTTTGGCAAGTATCGTTGTGTTGTGATCATGGAAGATGACAATTCCAAAGTCTTCGAAGGCTTTAGGAGAGGAGATATGTATATTGTTGATTTCTCTACAGGACCACAACCAGCCGCATGTTTACTTGCAAAAGCTTTAGAAGGCTGGCTATAGCATCGACGACTTGGTCATGCTGGCATGAGGAATCTGCACATGCTCGCGAAGAAGAAGCATGTCATTGGCATTGAGAATGTCAAATTCCTCAAGGATCACTTATGCGGAGCCTGTGAAGCTGGAAAGATGACCAAGGCCAAACATCCAGCGAAGACAATCATGACTACCACTCGACCATTTGAATTGCTTCACATGGATCTCTTTGGTCCTAATCATTATTCTGCAGTTACAAGTGATGCATCTCTATATGGCTTTGTTATCGTTGATGATTACTCTCGTTACACATGGGTGCATATTGTCACTTACAAACATGAGGTGCAGGAAGTCTTCAAACGATTTTCTTTGAGGGCTTCAACCAACTTTGGTTTGAAGATCAAGCACATCAGAAGTGACAATGGAACTGAGTTCAAGAATTCTGGTCTTGATGACTATCTTGATGAACTTGGTATTACTCATGAGTTATCTGCTCCTTATACTCCTCAGCAAAATGGCGTCGTGGAGTGCAAGAACAGGACTCTTGTTGAGATGGCTTGCACTATGCTTGATGAATACAAGACGCCTCGTCGTTTCTGGATTGAGGCAATTGATACTGCATGCCACATCATCAACAAGGTATATCTTCACAAATTCTTCAAGAAGACTGCTTATGAACTCCTCACTGACAAGAAACCCAATGTGAGTTATTTCAAAGTCTTCGGTGCTAAATGTTGGATTAGAGATCCTCATCACAACTCAAAATTTGCATCGAAAGCACTTGAAGGTTTTATGCTTGGTTACGGAAAGGACTCGCACACCTACAGAGTCTTCAACAACGTTCTTCACAAAGTTGTTGAAACTGTAGATGTGCGGTTCGATGAAACTAATGGCTCGCAAAGAGAGCACCTACCTTCTGTGTTAGATGAACAACCACCTGAGGAAACTATCAAGTTCAAGGCTACTGAGGATGTCATTCCTACTGAAGAATCTGTTGAAGAAATCATTCCAGAACGTGAAGAACATCATGCTGATGCACCTGAGGAAAATGATGCTGAAGAAAATACTGATCAAATTCCTCAACGACAACCCGCTCATCCTCGCGTTGCAAACGAAGTGCAAATTGAGAATCATCAGCGACATCAACATTCCAGGTCCTCTCACACGCTCAAGAGCTTCACATTTGTCTAAATTTTGTGGGCACTTTGCTTTCGTCTCTATCACAGAGCCCACTAAGGTAGATGAAGCATTTCTGGAGCCTGAGTGGATTCAAGCTATGCAAGAAGAATTGCATCAGTTCGAGCTCAACAACGTCTGGGAACTGGTAAATCGTCCAGATCCTCGCAAGCACAATATCATTGGCACAAAATGGATCTACCGCAACAAGCAAGATGAAAATGGCCTTGTGGTGAGGAATAAGGCACGGCTTGTAGCTCAAGGCTACACACAGGTTGAAGGAATTGATTTCGATGAAACTTTTGCACCTGTTGCTAGACTTGAAGCTATTCGCATATTACTTGCTTATGCTAACCATCATGATATCACTTTATATCAAATGGATGTGAAAAGTGCATTCCTCAATGGTAAGCTTGAGGAAGAAGTATATGTTGCTCAACCCCTAGGTTTTGAAGATCCAAAGCATCCTGACAAAGTCTTCAGACTCAATAAGGCCCTATATGGCCTCAAGCAGGACCCTCGGGCGTGATATGATACTTTGAAGGAATACCTCATGAAGAAAGGCTTCAAACCCGGTTCACTTGACCCAACTCTTTTCACTAAATCTTATGATGGTGAATTGTTTGTGTGCCAAATTTATGTTGATGATATCATTTTTGGCTGTACTGACCAACGTTACAGTGATGAATTTGCCTATATGATGAGTGAAGAATATCAAATGTCTATGATGGGAGAGTTGAAATTCTTCTTAGGTCTTCAAATTCGTCAATAGCGCAATGGTATATTCATATCTCAGGAGAAATACCTCAAGGATGTACTGAGGAAATTCGGCATGCAAGATTGCAAAGGGGTCAAAATTCCAATGCCCACAAATGGCCATCTATGCACTGATGAAAATGGTATTGACTTCGATCAAAAGGTATACCGCTCCATGATTGGTTCTTTATTGTATTTATGTGGATCTAGGCCAGATATTATGCTTAGTGTTTGCATGTGTGCCCGATTTCAAGCTACACCGAAGGAATCACACCATAAGGCTCTGAAGCATATTCTTTAATATCTAGCTCACACACCAACACTTGGATTATGGTACCCCAAGGGCTCGGCTTTTGATCTCATTGGATATTCAGAATCTGACTATGCTGGTGATTGTGTGGACCGCAAGTCAACATCAGGCACATGCCATTTCCTCGGACGATCATTGGTCTGTTGGTCCTCGAAGAAACAGAACTGCGTATCACTGTCTACTGTTGAAGCTGAGTACATTGCTGTTGGTTCTTGCTGTGCTCAATTGCTATGGATGAAGCAAACTCTCAAGGACTATGGCGTCAACATGAAGAATGTGCCTCTCTACTATGACAATGAGAGTGCAATCAAGATTGCTCACAACCCAGTTCAGCACTCGAAGACTAAGCACATTCAAATTCGTCATCATTTTCTTCGTGATCATGTGTGGAAGGGCGACATCTCTATTGAGCATGTACGAACTGAAGAACAGCTAGCCGATATCTTCACAAAGCCCTTGGATGAGAAGAGATTTAGCAAGTTGAGGTGTGAGCTAAATATCCTAGAATCTTCAAATGTTCTTTGAAAAGGACACTCATCCTAACATTTATGCAAAATCGATGACTTAGATGTGCAACACGCGAAGAAACGTTTTTTCTTCAATCAATGAAGACTAACACTCTAAGAGTGAAGAAATTAATGAAGAATTTGATTCTCAGAACCCTACGACAATTGTACGCGGTGTCTGAAATCATCATTCTTATACGGTGGGTTACGCCATCACCAAAAGTTGAAAATCTTCAATTGAGTTTTTTTTTTGGTTTTGAAATTCCTCAGTTGTTCATTTTCTTCAACTTTGCATTGTCTTCACCATTTATGTCATTTTTCTTCATTGGCTATATATATATATATATATATATATATATATATATATATATATATATATATATATGAGTTTATGTCCTCTACAGCATTCACTTATTGCTAAATTCTTCAAGTTGCTTTTTTCTGCTAAGTGAATGTGATCGGACCCTTCCCCCTCTATGCTAAACTCAACCCAGTCTATTCACAAATTCTTCATGTGCGTTCTATTTGAAACTCGTTCAAATTCTTCACTATGTCCTTGTCAGCTGAAGAATTTACGAACGGTACTTTAAAACCTATCTTATCTAAATTTTCGGCTTCGCCGCTCAAACCGTTCCACATTCTATGTAATGTTTATCTATTCACCCACGATCTTACACGATCGCCACCTCTCTATACGTGGGTGACACATCTCAAGCGAATGAGAAGGGTCAGGGGCACGTTCATCCAATTTCTTCGAGCGAACAGTTTTTCACCTCGGCTATATATACCCCTCCCCTTCCTCACTTCACTTTTACTCCGCTCGACCTCTCTCCCGCTCGAGATTCCCAAAACCTAGCGCCGCCGCTACCTCCATCGTCGCCGGTGAGGAAGAGCTTCACTACCTCGACCTCGTCGTCGTCGTACTCGCGCCGGCTGCGGATTTCTTCACTCCGCCGCCGCTGTAGCTGTCTTCCTCTGCCGAGTTAGGGCATGGAAGATCTGAACTGACGAACTTCACAACTACACTTCCCAGTTCATCGTGTTCTTCATCCAGGGTAATTAAAAGTTACTTTTACTGCCCTCTTTGATTCAAATGTTTACTACAAAATCTTCAAAGGGGTTTGTTCTTCAAATTCTCACACACTAAACATGTCATCTGTTCTTGATTCTTTTCTCTAAGCAACATTTTTCTTCAAGATTCCTCAATTGTGTGGATTTTCGATCTATACAACTCTGGAACCTAAGATAAAGAACGCTTAGTGAAATTCTTCAAGACGCATCTGGTCAAATTCCTCAAACTTGTTCTTTTTGAAAAACCTTCTGAGAATGCATATGACCTCTTCAAATTCCTCGCAACTATACTCTGTTCATAGGTACTCATGTCCGCTGCTGAATCACTAGGTTCTCATCAACTTAACTCATTTGCAGCGTTCCTCGAAGAAAAGTTGCACGCCTCTTCAGAAAATTCAGTTGTTCATATTCCTCAGCTGGAGAAAATGGCTGACGGTAAGAAGCCATAGAAAGGAGGAAAGAGGCCTGAGGTCAACACAACATTTGAGATCCCTGATGACATCTATGCTGGGTACTGCACACCCCCTGAGGAAGATAAAAATCAGCGCAAGGTGCGCATTCAAAAGATTGAGAGGAGATGGGCACGGGAATGGAGGAAGTACAGATATGTCACTCCCAAGTACATGAAGAAATTCGTTGTTACCCCTCCATGCTCAAGACCTCCATTGGCACCTGGCCAAGAAGCTGATCCCACCAGCCTCAAGCGCGGTGAGGACTATCCTGAAGAATGGGCCAGGCGCCAGGCCAAACTGGCCAAACAGGCAAAAGAAGCAGTGAGGAAATTTAATGAAGACTCTACTGCTGGTGCTACCACTACTGAGGCCTCTGCAAGCAAGCCAAAGAAGGCCATGTCAAAGAAGCCTACTCATAAGCCAAGTGGCTCATCCTCAATGCCCTCACGGCCAAGTTCCTCAGCAATGCCCTCACGGCCAGATTCTTCAAAGCCTTCATGGCAAATTCCTTAAGCTGCTCCAGCTCTTCCAAAGCCCTCAGCTCCTCCGACTAAATCCTCAGCACATGTGCATCTCGCCACGTGCCAAAGGACAACAGGAATCTCTATTGCCTCAGGAGCTTCTGCTAGTTCTTCAGCTCCACCAAATTCTTCAACTGGCCCCTCTCTGCTGAAGAAAAAGGCCACTGTTGGACGAGGCACTCGACGAAGTCCTCATAAGAAGCAGGTCGCCTTTCAAGTACCGTCTGATGAAGACGAAGCTGATGATGAAGAACTTGCCAAAATCATCAGAGACAGGCAGCTCAAGGCCGCTAGAGCCAAAGGCACAAATGTGCCTCTACTTTTGGATCCAAAGTTGATCCTTGATTACATCGATCTCTGGCACAAGGACCCCAACACTCCTATGCTTGATTTCAAGCTGACTCCTGGCCAGAGTCATATGCTGACCGCCTTCATTCAAGAAGAGAAATGGAAATTTGAAAAGGCCAGGCAGTTGAAGAAATCGCAATACAAGAAGGAGCGCTTCCTGAAGAAAAACGTTGTCTCTATGACAACTGAAGAACCCGTCACTATTCAATCTGAGATCAAGAAGCTCAGTGATGAATTTGACGTCTACCGAGCTGACTGACTTGGAGCCAAAGTCAGATTTGTGAATCTAACTGAGAAGTTCACTTCCAATGTTGCAGCCCCAACGCAACAAGAAAATCCTCAGGCTGAGGCATCTGCTCAGCCTACTGAAGAACATGCCAGCCCCGCTGATGAAAATCAGGCTGCTGATGAATCTCAGAGTACCAGGGCTGATGACTGCATTCCAGCCGCTGAAGAAATTGCCAGGGCAACCTCTAGTGTTGCGCCTGATGAAACTGCCAGGGCAGCTGAAGCTTCAACAGCTGTGCCTGAAGAAAATGAAGAAATCAGGGCAACTGCAACAGTTGTGCCTGAAGAAATTGAACCAAATTCCTCTGCTCCTCCTGCACGTACCCCAACTGCAATCCTTCCGTCTGCATCAGATGTGAAGAAGACCAAAGGTGCAGAGCGTGCAGCTATGAAGAAAAGGAAAGCATCAACTTCATCAGATTCTTCAGCTCCGAAGAAGATGAAGCCATTGACCAGCTCTTTTGTAAATCCAATTGATGCTACTCCGGTATCATCAATGCCATCAAAGGACCTTGTTCCTTTTGATGAAGAATATGTGATTCCAAGTGAATCAGATGAAGAGAATCCTTCTGCTGCTTCGTTAGAGTAGTTGGATGAAGAAATTGAAGCGGATGCAATCCCTTCAACCCCAATAGTCTCATCGCCCATGCCTCAGTTCACTGCTGAAGAGGCAGGCGTTGAGGAAAAGAGTGAAGATGAAGATGTGGACATTGGGTGTACAACACCAGTGCTGAATGATGACTTTTGGGAAAGTCAACACCCCAACTCTCCTATGTTCACACCACTGCAACAAATTCCTCAATCCCCTGTCAACACTGAAGTACAAATGGGATCTGAAGAACCTCGTGCAACCCCGTCTGTCCATGAAGAGATTCCAGCCACTAGTGCCGAAGAAAATGTTAATGAAGAATCAAAGACCCAGGCTGTCACTGAAGAAGAACCTGAAATTCCTCAGCCTGTGGAGCATGAGATTGTGATTCCTGAGGTGGTGATGCAATTGACTGATACTCCTCAGCCCAAGCCAAAGGATCCCTTCTCGAAGAAGCAGAAATTCAAGGCTGATGACTTCTTCGGCGAGCATGTGTTCTTCACTGACTTCAACCCATATGACTCTGCTCGTCTTAGAAGGAAGCGGTTCTGGACTGCCAACCAAGCAAATTTTTATTCTTCACTGCTCTTCAACAAGGACAAAGTCTTCGACCACGAGCATATTCCTCACGTCGACATGGAATCAATGCCTTGTTTTACCCCAGTCCTCAGTGTGCTTCATGATGCAGGATTGCTCAACTTCTGCACAGATATTTGCGATTGGAATGAAGAGCTCATTCTTCAATTCTATGCAACCCTGCACATCACACGCGATGTTGATGATATCAACTCTTGGGTGTTGGACTGGATGACCGAAAACACTCATTATAAGGCACACGCCATGCCCATCAGTTCACCCCTTGAAGGAGCTCGCTGCCTGTACCAGGAGCCAGAACTCACTGCTCATTACATGCAAGTGCTTATGAAGCCTCTGAAGCCCGGTCAAGCCCCAAGGACTAAATTCCTCGTGAAGGAATTGCTATATGTGCCAAGAACAGTCTATCGCATTCTGACGAAGACTATGAGTCCAATCAAAGGCCACGACTCATCTGATGAGGAAATTGTTGGCATCATGAAGAATCTGCTATTCAACATCATGCATGGCATTCCTGTGAACTATCACGATTTCTTCATGAGGACTCTGGCAAATGTTGCACTTTCTCCGTTTGAGTTGAAGCCTTACGCACCTTGGATTATGAGATTCATCAGAACAACGTCTTCGTTCAACTACAAGGCTGACACTCTCAACCATTGCAGCTACTTGCTCCCCATTGAAGTCCTCAGAAGGACATTTTCCTCAGCTGATGAAAAGGGAAAGGCCGCTGCTGTTATAGATGATGGCATTCGTCCATTGGATGGTCAGTTTCACAAAGCTGCATCTTATTCCACCAATGATGACTCTTCTACTCATGATTCTGCTGCTAATGCATCCAAGCCAAATCCTCAAGCCACAGCTCCAAGAGTGATGACTGACCGTGAGCTTCTTCTCAGTCTTCACCAGAAGGTGGATCGAAACCATAAATGGGTTAAGCGTCAGTTTGGTTCTATTCTTCACAACATGGCTGCTACACATAATGCAGTGAAGAAAAACAATTACTACCTCCATGAAGTCTTCGGTCGCACCTGGGCTATTCTGTCACATGTATACGGTGAAGAAGATCTGAAGCAAATGGGTCTCAAGGAGGATTTTGACTGGTCTGCTCCTCCACCGAAGAAATACAAGAAGGTCAAGGTTCCTTCCTTGGTGGCCAGCTCCTATTCTTCATCGCGCGACACCGACAAGCATGAAGACTTGGATGACACTGCGGCAGGCCCTACAACAACAAACGACCCCAATAAAGCTGGCGCTCCTTCATCAACTTGATAATGCACTACAAAAAAATACACTTTCGTGATGATACGTGTTTGTCACAGTAGGTCACATTTTCTGTCATGCATGTACATCCATGACAAATTTATGACAGAATCAAGATAGTCATACCTGTGATGTCGTAGAAGTGTTCCATGACATTACCAAATTTATCATCACGGAAGTGTCCATTTCCATGACGATAAATCGCGCGTCACAGAAGTGCTTTCGTCAAGGGTGACCGACACGTGGCATCCACCGTAACGGAATGCCGTTAAGCTATCGGGTCCGGTTTTGGATCCGATAACCCGTTAACAGCCTGGACCAATGGGGATTTTCCACGTGTAAAATTCTGATTGGCTGACGGAAACACGTGTCAGCTCCGCGTTGGCACAGGTGTCACTCATCCAATGGGCGAGATGCGCCTATGATATCTTGACACGTGGACCGGCCCAAAAGTGGCCCATAAAGTTTAAATGGGCTGGCCCAACTAAAGGCCCACAAGATTTTGCGGTCCATAATGGGCCAGCCCAGCAAAAGGCCCACGAGATTTTGCGTACCATAATGGGTCGGCCCAGCTAAAGGCCTGCGAGATTTTGCGAGCCATAATGGGCCGGCCCAGCTAAAGGCCCGCGAGATTTTGCGGACCATAATGGGCCGGCCCAGCTAAAGGCCCAACATTCTCAGTTAAGGTCCGTACGGCTAGTGTGAATTCGGCCCATCAACGGCCTGTCCTAAACTTGTCATCATTGCGGCCCATGGTCACTTCTGGCCTGTTAACAGTCCGCTAAGTGTATGGGCCGAATTACGGCCCGGTGTATTTCCGGCCTGTTAAAGGTCCTGCTTCATTTGGGCCCATTTACAGGCCATTGAAACTTTCGGCCCATAAACGACCGTGAAGGATTTGGGTCCTATTCGGCCATGTCTGACATTCGGCCTGTTAGAGGCCCACTATAGATTTGGGCCACTTTCGGCCTGTTGTTATTTTCGGCCTGTTAACGTCGGACGAAATCCATGGGCCATATGTGGCCCAACGTCACATCGGGCCCATTAATGGCCCATATAAAAATGACGATAATCTAGCTCGGCCGAACTTCTGGCCTGTTAAAGGCCCGTGTATTAGGTCGGCGCATTTACGGCCCGTCCGAATTTCGGCCTGTGAAAGATCTGCATCGTAAATGGGCCCAATCTCACTTTCGGTCTTTTAAAGGCCCATGTTTTTTATGGGCTCGAGATATTTACACATGTAAACGGCCTATTGTTACTGAGGGCCCAAATTATGTTTAGGCCTGTTAAAGGCCCACTATGGGCACAGGCCTACCAGAAAAATATGAAATCTTATGCTGATTTAGGCCCAGATATTTTTAGTGGGCTACATGCAAATTTCAGCCCATAATCGTTTTTAGCCCAATTGGAATGGGCCCGACGAATGTTGGCATGTTGGGCCCGACGAATGTTGGCATGTTGGGTTACACGTTTATACATAACTTATTTTGGTGAACTATTGTAATACATTAGCATGTATTGTAGTGCCAACTACATAATAAAATCACATTTGGAACATATGTCCATGTAGCATGCCTATTGTATTGTCTCACATTCATTGACATCTAAGGATAAAGAGACATGGTTTAAAGTAGGATGAACATAGTATGACATCATTCATATCATGGGCAAACAGATATATAACAAACAGGCTATTTTATCATTGTGTGCGCACGTGAACATAACAACTAGAATACAGATCTAGACCAAAAGAATATCCTTCATCTCTTTTAAACCATGTAAGGTGAAATGATACATTAAGAAAATTGTGTATAAAAGTGAACAGAGTAACTGACATTGGCTGCAAACCAAGTAGTTAAATGAACACATCACAGTACCAATCAGTTCAAAGGCAGGAGGAGTAAGGACTTACAACAGCGGCTTGAACTGGTGTGCTCATGCCCTTCATCTTGCTGGTGTGGCAATCCTTGAAGATTTGCACTACATTCGGTTCAGGTTCTTTTTGGTCTGCACAGGCTTTCCTCTGTATTTGGAACAAGTCGATATTGATACGATAATATGGCACAGAAAAAAGAAGGAAGTAGCAGCTATTTACAAGAGCCTCGCAGTGTGCAATATAGCTACGAGATCCTGTTGTCTGTTGGAATTTCATTTTAGAACGGTTGGTCTTGTTCTTCAAACAGTTAGCCTAGAAGAAGATACACTTGTAAGTCACATACATAAATACAAGTTCAATATGTGGTCTGATCAAATACATATAGCCTACCTGATACTTTGGATCAGACCAGTGTTTAACGAGGGTTGTCCAGTCTTCATCTGTAATATATTCCACTGGAGATGTTTGGGCGATTTCATTGTTAGCCTTGCCTTCAAAGTGAGATTTTCTAAGGTGGTACCGATACTGTCGCAGAGCAGACTGAAAAACATGAGTTCATGCTTGTTTAGTTGCATCATCTTTCGGATCCAACTTGAACCTCATCTGTTCAAAAAAGAATGTGAGTCTTATTAGGAGGAAGCTAGAAAGTATGGGACAGAGCAAGACAATATTACTAATTGCGATGAATAACATTACTTACGGATAAATGGTCAAGGAAGGTGTTAAACAGAGTATTTCTTTCTCTTTCCTGTACTGGATCCACGTTGGGAGGATACGTGCATGACACCTAACAGCAACGGCTGCCTCTGATACTAACTTGGCTGACTCTGTAGCATCACGTGGCCTTTTTAAACCTGCCTCAAAATGGATCTCCATTCTTCCTTCTTTAGATTTTGTTAATCTGTCAAGCATTATCCCTGATGTCTGT
The DNA here is from genome assembly GCF_002575655.3 of Aegilops tauschii subsp. strangulata. NCBI lineage: Eukaryota > Viridiplantae > Streptophyta > Magnoliopsida > Poales > Poaceae > Aegilops > Aegilops tauschii. Next base: position 314,493,286 of record NC_053037.3, on the reverse strand, counting down.
TTCCGCTTGCGTCGTGGTGCTAGTTCAACAATGAATATGGAAAGTGTTAGTGTACATCAAACTGTGAGAGTACATATAAAGGAGCATGCAATTGCAACTTGACTCGGTCAGGTACCGTCTTGGTGTTGATGCTCATGAGGTTCATCTGATCTTGCCAAGTCATATTTTGTCAGCAGTGCTTCAGAAGTAGTGTTAGGTGTGAAGGCAGCTTGGGAAATGGCCAGTTCCGGAGCAAACGAACAAGTAACTCATTGAGATGCGGGTACAGTTGAAGCGGATGCTGCAGCTGGTGGAGCAGGTGATACTGTGTTTGTAGATTTAGCCGGTGGACTTGGACCTTCTACTGCACTATAAGTACCAGCAGAATCTGGACGGCAGATCCTTTTCTGTTTCACCCGACGAGTAACACCACTCCCTACTATATCATTTTCCTTGCTCTTTTTTGACTTTGCCATGTCAAGCCGTACCCACAACACAAAAGAATAAAATCTCTCTTCAGAACTCATTGATGCATGATACAGACAAGCAATACTTTGATGTAAGACAACCGTATGAGGATGGAATATGTAAGAAAAACAGGACGGCATGACATATTCACAGCTACGATGTGTAAACTAAGCAGAAGGTTTTTCAAGAAAATAGAAGTAATGCAAGCTAGACACCATATGAAAGATGCAACCGATATTACTCTGCCAAGTTAAAAGTGTCTTGTCATAAGTGGCAATTCAAAAAATTAGAAGCAGTACAACGTAGAAATCAATGCAAGATGCAACCACTATCAAACTGCCATGTTAAAAGTGTCCAATCATGAGTGACTGATGCGGGATACACAACAGCAGTACTTTGATGTAAGAACGTGGTATGATAGATAGATGTAGTGTATTCTAGACACAGAACGCCATGTCATATGCACATGTATAACGTATGAACTCAACAGGTGCAATTTAATCAAAATAGGAGAAATACAGGCTAGACAACATATGCAACATGAAACCAATTATCACACTGTCAACTTAGAGCAAGCACCTGCGATGGTGGAGTACGGGAGATGAACTCATCATGTAGACTTGGGACTTCAACTTCATTAGCAGTAGCAGTGGCAAATCTAGAGAGTCTTTGTTTGCGTCGGTGCGGAGGACCACCAACATCCCCTAACTTACTCCTTTCCTTCCTATTTTCTGATATTGCCTTATGAAGTCAAAACCACAAGAAGATGAATAAAATTAGCTCTGCATAACTGGTTGATGCATGATACAGACGAACACTACTTTGATGTAAGGCAAGCGCAGGAAAGGAGGATGGAATATATACAAAAAATATAGCGTTTCATATTCACACGTACGATAGAGGATGGAATATGTATGAAAAACCAGTAAGCGGAAGGCATTTCAACAAAATTAGAAGAAATGAAAGCTAGGCACCATATGAACATGCAACCAATATCAATCTATCAGGTAAAAAGTGTCTTGTCGTAAGTGCCATTTCAAGAAATTAGAAGTAGTACAAGCTAGAAGACAATGCAAGATGCAACCTACATCACAGTCCCAAGTTAAATGTGTCTTATGGGTAAGTGATCGTTGCAGGTATAAGTTGTAAGCTACGCAGATGCAATTCAACATAATCAGAAGCAATACAAATGAGACATCATATGGAAAACACAACCACATATAACAGTTCCAAGTTAGAGCAAGCACCTGTGATGGTGGAGTAGGGGAGATGTGCTCATCATGTACACGTATGTTCTAGAAACATGAACACGTGTCATATTCACAAGCATTATGTGTAAAGTAAGTAGATGCAATTCAACAAAGTTAGAAGCAATACAAGCTAGACATCATACGCAAGATGCAAGCACATATAATAGTGCCAAGTTAGAGCAAGCACCTGTGATGGTGGAGTAGGGGAGATGTGCTCATCATGTACACGTATGTTCTAGAAACAGGAACACATGTCATATTCACAGGCATTATGTGTAAAGTAAGCAGATGCAATTCAAAAAAGTTAGAAGCAATACAAGCTAGACATCATACGCAACATGCAACCACATATAATAGTGCCAAGTTAGAGCAAGCACCTGTGATGGTGGAGTAGGGGAGATGTGCTCATCATCTACACAGCTACGTTGACTGTCTAGCCTTGTGTTGTCTTGCGAATCTTGTTGGGAGGATGGCAGAGTAGAATCTGTAGAGAACCTCTGTTTCAGTTGCTCGGAAGGACCACCATCATCCAATGCCTTGCCAATTTCCTTCAGCTTTATTGATTTTGCATTGTGAGGTCAAACCGACAAGAAAAAGGAATATAATTCACTCTTCAGAACTCATTCATGCATGATACTGACAAACACTACTCTGATGAAAGGCAAAGTCATGATACGAGGATGGAATATGTACAAAAAAATGGATGGCTTGACATATTCACACCTATGATGTGGTAACTAAGCAGAAGGCACTTCAACAAATTAGAAGCACTGCAAACTAGACACCATATGAAAGGTGCAATCAATATCACTCTGCCAAGTTAAAACTGTCTCGTCATAGGTGGCGTTCATCAAACTAGAAGCAATACATGCTAGAAATCATATTCAAGATGCAAACCAATATCACAGTGCCAACTTAAAGGTGTTCCATCATAAGTGACTGATGCATGATACACAAGAAGAGTAGTTTCATGTAAGAACATGGTGTGATAAACAGATATAGTATGTACCAAAAACAGGAAAGCGTGTCGTATTCACACATATCATGTGTAAGCTAAGCAGATGTAGTTTACACTAATTAGGAGCAATACAAGCTAGACACCATATGCAACATGCAACCAGATATCACACTGCCAAGTTAGAGAAAGAACCTTGGATGGTGGAGTAGGGGGAGCGGAGACTTGGACCTTGTAATGCACTATCAGTACAAGGAGAATCGGTATAGATGCTCCGTTTACGTTGCTGTAGAGGACCACCATCATCGCCTTCCTTCCTCTTTCTTGATTTTGCCTTGTCAGGTCAAACCCACAAGAAAAAGGAATACAATTTGCTCTTCAGAACTCATTGATGCATGATACTGACGAACACTACTTTCATGTAAGGCAGCCGCATGATAGGAGGATGGAATATGTATGAAAAACGGAACGGCGTGACATATTGACATGTATGATGTATAAAGTGTAAACTAAGCACAAGGTGCTTGAACTTGTTAGAATCAATGCAAGCTAGAAACCATATGAAAGATGAAAGCAATATCACTCTGCCAAATTAAAAGGGTGCCCTAACAAATGTATTTGACCAAATTAGAAGCAATACATTGCAACAGGCTAGAAATAATATGCAATATGCAACGAATAAAGGTGACTCATCGTAAGTGATTGATGCAGGATACAGAAGAGAGGTAGTTTCATGTAAGAACAAGGTTAACACATAGATGTAGTGTGTACCAAAAATAGGAAGGCATGTCATATTCACAAGTATAATGTGTAAACTAAGCAGATGCAATTTACCCTAATTAGAAGCATTACAAGCTAGACACCGTATGCAACATGCAACCACATATCACACTGCGAAGTTAGAGCAAGCACCTGTGATGGTGGTGTGGGGGAATTGCGGTCATCAACTAGAGAGCTACGTTGACTATCTTCATTTAGCCTTGCTGTTTCTTGAGAATCATGTGGGGAGGATGACACTCACTCTTTAAACGAGTATGGTGTCTCACAGTAACCCACCCGGGTGACTGTCTCATCATAAGTGATTGATGAGGGATACAAAAGAGCATTAGTTTGATGTACGAACATGGTTAATAGACATATGTAGTACTATGTATCAAAAACAAGAAGGCATGTCATTATCAAAGGTATAATGTGTAAAGTAAGCAGATGCAATTTAACCAAATTGGAAGCAATAGAAGCTAGACACCATATGCAACATGCAACCACATTTGACAGCGCGAAGTTAAAGCAAGCACCTAGGATGGTTGTGTGTGGCAATTGAGATCATCAACTGCAGAGCTACGTTTACTGTCTCCAACTGCTGACACTGCATCATTTAGAGCGCTGAAATGCTTAGTGCTTATCTTCGAATTACACTGGAGCGACTTCTGTCTTTTCTTTTCAGCATTCATCAACACTGCGTCAGAGTCTGAAATACCCATGCATAAAAAACAATAGTGTGAGTATGGGTGAAGTGTGTGCACAATTAGTACAGTGTAAAGGTAGCAGATAGCAGGTCGGTGAGAAATAAATGACGGGAGACATATGATAGCTCTGCAACATGCATGGCACACTAAATTACTACAGGATTCTATGAAAATAACATTCAACTGAAAACAAATAGGTCAGTCCATTTTTTCTGCATCGTCCGATGTACAAAGAACGGGCAGATCGCCTTCATCTACCTCCAGCCAGTCAGTGTTGACGATCTTCCTCGAAATGGCAGCGACCACCGGCCCAGTCCCCTGCCTGCGCCCTCCCCTCGACCTCACCGCACCGCCGTGCTTGGCACCCCCCCCCCCCCCCGGCAATCCATTCAAGCCCCGCCGACCTCCAGATCAGGCGCAAGCAGCTCCTGTGCCCCACGCCCCTATGATAGACACTGATGCGCCGCTTCCCCGGCGAACAGGCAGACTAGGTGCTCCGCGCGCCTAAGCGGGTGCTGCTTCTTTTAATTGTGGTTCGATGACCCTGAATTGAAATCCAGGTGGGCTACTGACCTCTAGCAAAGGTGAAATAGTGAAGGGAGGAAACCTTCTGCATTTAGTATCACGAAGAAGATGCAGTAAGAAGCGCTCAACTAGTTTCTTTCGTGGGATGAATACGGTGTGAGCAGAGACGTAAGGTTTGCACGAATAAGGGAAGAGGAGTACCTCTTTCTGCTGGCAGTGCTGTGTCCTCCTTCTGTTTTTCCAACGATCTTCTTGTGGTTCGCCGGAAACAAGAAGTTGTGGAGGACGATGCAGCCTTGGACGAACCCATGGCCAAGTTGTTGAGTGTGGTGCGGTGGCCGTCTGTCGGCGGCGGGGAAGCAGATCCGAGGCAGCGAACGACGGCGTAGCGGGAACAGCTCCGGTGCGGTGGACGATTGCGACAGTGGAGCGGCAGTAGTGAGGCGCAGGACGGTGTGGTCGGAGCGGTTCTAGTACGGCGCACGTCGGCGTCGGTGTCGTGGAGGCAGCTCTACCTCGGCTTCAGCTACTGAGTCCTTGAGGGCGTTGCAGTTGCGGTTGCGTTGGACGACGACGTCGGGGTACCGGCTCCGGCGTGATGGAGTTGGGCGGCGGTGGATTGGGTGCTATGGGGTGGAGGACGTAGGAGGCTGGGGTTTCGCGGCTAGTAGAGAGGGTGTTTTGGCGCCCACGGAGTATGAATGGGGAAACGGAGGGAGGCGGGAACTAAGGGGGAACAATGTTTCGGTTTGGGACGCGCTTGTTTGAAATTTGGGGAAAGTTACAAACTTTGCCCCCATCTAAAATTTCGGACATACTGCGGGTTGGGGGTAGGACAGTAATCTCAGGTGTCCCAAATGTGGGCGGGATAGATTTCGGCCGAGCGCATGGGTGTTTTGGTGCCCACGGCGTATGGATGCTTCTCGGAGGCGGTTGAGACTGGCGTCTTGGTGAAGTTACAAACCTACCCCGGTGGACATCGGGCCGATAGGCTACACGGGCCAGAGTCAGGCAGTAATTTCCTACCACCAAACATTAGTCTCGTGCGGTTCCGGGTGACCAGAGGCCTATTTGGTGCTTCGTTCAATATTTGGAAGCAGAAGCATTAACGTTTTCGGTTCTCTTGAATTGAACATTCAGGATTTGTCAAACTTCACAAATCTTTACTCTTGATAATCCTAAAGCTACGATTATTTTGGAATGGAGGTGGTACATTTGAATATACATTGTACACGAGTATATATTAAAAAATATGCAACTTACCTCAGTTCATGCATGGTTCCAGATATAATCTCCTTGGTTGCAAAAAAAAAGTTAGACATGCGTATGAATATATATAGCATGTTCAAAGGCACAACAAAGATTGATGCCCCCTTTTACATCTGATTTACAAATGCCATTTTCTCGGGTTCAAATAGATGAATGCACTTCTTATGAATTCGAATCTTCAAAAACCCCTTTATGTTGAATTCGACATGTATTCTGTTTCGTAGCTAGCAATTTGGAATGTATCCATGCAAGTGACAAATGTATAAAGTGCTTCACACTAACAACATGGAGTGCACTAATTAATGTTTATATATGAATTGCAAAAGCATCCATTGCCTGTATTTCAAACCGCTCTCACTCTATGGATCGATAATATGAAATAAACACATGCACATGCTAGAATTCAATAGAGTATGGGTGTCTGATAGACCGATTTTCGTCCATACGCAATTTGCAAAATTCATGATCTCATCCAAAAATAATAATGCCATTTATATTTTAATTTAATGCGTAGAACCGCCTTTTACACGTAGATGGACTATGCCTCGGCCCGTTCTCACAAACGCGTTATATATCTCTCTATCTACCGCATAAGTGCACACACTTTATATGCATCGGCATTTCTCTTTCACACATGCTCGCAATCTCTCTCGGGGTGTCGGGGAGTCTCACGCACATGCTCTCTTTGTATCTCTCTCTCTCTCTTTCTCTCTCTTTATGACTACTATGTACCACTCTTTTCACTAATCTCAGTTGGAAAACACTGTTTCTCTCACATGCATATATACACACGCACGGTCTCTACTAGCCCTCTATACGCACCTATATGTGCCTACGTGTCTCCCGCACACACATTATCTTTAGGCCTCTCTCGCACACATTCCCCCCCCCAGACACACCTCTCTCTTAGTAGTTGGCAGATATGATTCCATCATATCATTCGGTAGGATATCCCTGACTGTTAGGCTGGATGGTAATACGAGGCAAAGTTTTACCCTAGTTCGGACCCTTGCAGTTGAGGAAAAAGCCTACTCCTGGTACTGTATATTAGTGATAGGGGTGTGTACAAAGTACACGTGAATACCAGGCATTGTGCGTGTGTGTATACTATCGACGAACTAGCCCCCAAGCTTCTATAACATACTGGGGGCCTAGGGTTACAAATCATATATAGTCGGCTTATCACCAGTGGGGATAGAGTCCTCCGCGACTCTAGTAGCTAGCTTCGTGTTGTACGCCGAGTCATCCACATGGGTCTTCGTATAACGCGTCTCAATCCAACCTATGTGGCGCTGGATGGAACCAACCCATGAGTCCTCATGTTGACCCACCACAACTAGAAATGATGTGCCCACCACACCACACACGCAATCGGCCACTAGGAAAATAAGCATATACAATAGTACAATGTTATACATGAAAGTTAATTGCATGGTGCATCCAAAGATATTTTTTCTGCATTGTGAATGTTTATATATTCTCCTAAAATATTAGTCACGAGAAAGAGAAACGAAGGGCATATCTCTCCTTGTCTCCACCGGACATCCCCTCTTTCTACACCACTTTCACGTACGCACACAAACTATCTCTCGACCCTCTAAAAGTATGCATGCCCACGACACATTCACGCATGACGGTCACTGTATTTCAAGCTAAAGCACTATACGTTCACTGGAGTTCAGAATATGCTCATTATGGTCACCGTATACATTCTCGTGGTGATCATACGGTATCTAGCTCACGATACGTCTCCGTATTTTCTTGATGACACTGATGGACTTTGAATTTGATGCGTGCTCCGTATTTTGTTGACGACTTACGGTCATTGTATTTGAAGCGAAAGCACGATATGGTCACTGGACTTCAGAATAAGCTCATCACGGTCACCACATACATTTTGTCGTGCTAACCAACATGTGGTTGGATGGTTAGGAGGAGAGTGGTTTCTTGAGCCCACCAGGGTTAAAGTCCCGGTGCTCGCATTTATCCTTGGTTAATTTTAGTATTTTCCGGCGATGTGCGTTCAGTGGGAGGAGACGTTCCACTCGACTACTAGGCACCTATGGTGACTTCGTAAAATCTCAAGATCATATGCTGGCCCACTCTCTCGAAGGTGCTCATAGGGGTACGGTCTGCGTGTGTGCGCTTATAGCGGTGAGTGCTTGCGCTTATATATGAGCCCTTGCATCTATATCGTGTTAAAAAAATACAAGTCATGATTACACGGTCACTGGCTCACCCGTACAACTCTGTATTTTGTTGATGACACAATCAATTGACCAATCAAACGTTCCACGTGGCGCAACTAGTGTTGCACCATCGGGGCGCGTAACAGTGGGGCCCACCTGTCAGCCCGTATATGAAAGAAAGAAATGGTAGTTTGAGTCTGTACTGTGTTAATAAAATACATTTTAGGGTGATCATACGATCACTGGCTCACCATACAGCTCCGTAATTTGTTGATGACACGATCAATTGACCAGTCAAACGGTCCACATTCAGCAGCGCACATTACCATAGGGCCCACCCGTCAGCGCGTATATGAAGGACAGAAATGGTAATAAATTAGTGGTCGGTGGGTACTCGAAGTCGTGAGACCTCTGGTTGGCAGTCGCCGGTAGTGGGGGCGTTGATTGGGCGGTGGGGTGGGGATCGCCGGAGAAAAAGCTCGGCGCGGGGGGGCCTAGAGGGATGGCCGGTGCGGCGGCGGACCGGCGGTGAGGAGTGGTTTCGGGGCGGGCGGGGCGGCATGGCGGCGCGGGCCGGCCACGGGCGGCGGGGGCCGGCGGTTCGGCCGGTGGTGGCTGGCGGCTCAGGGGGTGGAGTTTGATGATAAACTGCATGCCCTTGATTTCGTATCCAACGGCTGGAAAATCTAATGACCAGAGATGAAAAAGTCAGTCGACTGACGTGTAGCCTCACCCCGCACGTACACATGCATGCACGCAAGACACGCACGCATGCAGGCGTGCAACACTGACACATACACATAACGAACACACGCACGCATGCAGGCGTGCAACACTAACGCGTACACATGCACTCACAAACACACGCACGTACGCACACATGCATGCAACACTGAAACATACCTTTGCACGCACGCACTCGCACGCCTGCATGCACACAGCACACGACGCAAGACACACGCTCAACCTATACGTGCATGCACCCTTTGTTAAGGACATGGATTGTTACGGGTATTAATCAATCTTATCTGTGATAAGCAGAACATTGATGTCTGTAGCGGTCTATGAATCACAACGTATCGAACGGGCTATCAACATAGTAGGCTTATCTACATGAAAAGGATGACGTCACACTCAATGAACAATCATCGGTTTATGAAATGCCCGCTTCTGACCGCCCTGGCCCACCAAAGGTTCCTCTGTTGTGCGCTGTCTGCGTTGGGTCACTGACATGCAGGCCATGTACCCAAAGAGCCCACACGTCAGTGGAAGAACGGCGCGCTGTCCTACGTCAGAGTCGAGGGCGCCACTCGCTGCACGCCCGGCTGAACACGCCTCCTTGCCGCATTCAAACGCCTCCATGAAACCTGCCCGTGTGGAAGCCGAGAAACCCACTCTGGACACACGTCCGTTCATGACCGGGCCGGCATTAAACGAAACGCCGGCCGAGCTCCTCCCGTCCGCCATCTATTTAATCTCCTATTTAAACAAGGACAAACGCCGGCCAAGAATCGCACACCTCCGCCGCTCCCATATCTCCTCCTTCACCATTTTGTCCACTCTTACAATGGCTTACAAAGAGTAGTTATTCCGCATCCAAGCCAGTTGGGTGGCCCGCCGAGCCCGTAGGATACGAGCTATGCATCTCGCTGATCCACCTCCCTCCCCTCGCCCGACGAAGCCAGTTGATGCCCCAAGCCGGCGCGTGGTTCAGCAACTCGCCGCTCCAGGCCAGCTCGATGAGGAGCGGCGCATGGGCGTCGTTGCTGCCGTCCACACCGCCGCCTCATACCGCGCCTCCCGTTTCTATGGCCGAGACTCACATACCGGCGGCCGCGCCATGCAAGCAGCGACAGAAGCCGGGTGCACGGAGAGCGACGAGTCGGTGGCGAGCGCCTCCGCGTCCGCCGCCATCATCAAGGAGAAGTAGAACACGGGAGGCCGCCGCCGCTTGGGTCCCATGAAGGCCACCACGGAGGCGACGCCGGCGTACACAGCAGGTGTCTTGCCGGACCCTTTTCTTGCGAGGACCTTCGTCGACCCCGCATATACCTCCGGGGCTCCCGGCAGTCCGATGATCGTGCTGCCGGATATGAGGAACACAAATCGATCGGCGGGCGACCATTTAGGCCAGGTATTATATACCTGTGCTGTCTAGAACTAACACCGTGTAGTTCATTTGAATGTAATGAAATCCGTCATGTTTGTATGAAAATCCGGTATCTTATATGATTTTCGTCGTTGTTTATATGAAATATCGCCGTGTTTGCGTGAATTTTGTCCGGTTGGTTGACTTGCTGTCATAATGTGTGCGGCTATGGTTGGATGGCGTAATTTGCGGGTCGCCGGTCGGTCTACGGGCGGCTCGGGCGGCGTGGTGGGACAAAAAGAACACAGCTCATGCGAGCTCGTCTCCAACGTGCACGCTGGAGGATGCATGAGAACCCGAGCCATTCCTCGTTCATCGGTGGAAAAGGCACCGGTGGACAAAAGGGTCGCCAATATTTTGGCTACCCCGGGCAAGATCCAAACAGCCCCTCCCAACAGATTCAAATCCCTCGTTCACCGTGGAATTTTGCCATGTGTTGTTTTCATGGACTAGCAAGATGCCCGTGCATTGCACGAAACATCAAGATGCATTTTTTTACAAAACACCTATTGTGATTGACCCATGCAGGAGTAATCCCATTTTGTAAAAACTAATGATTGCTCGAGAACTTTATCGGATAAATGGTATCTCGAGAATTTTATCGGACTCCATTTTTGTATACAAGACCACAAACCCATATTACAGGTACCAAGGCAAAAATTAATGTCTTCTAACTCAATGTTGCAAGCCACCTTGTTTCCTTGTTTGCCGTGTAAATTAATGTGTATTCTTCTCTTTCATGCACATCAAGCCAATGCTCACACTCCCGCATGCATGCAAGGGATAATTAATGTCCTCCTATGCTAGTAGTACTACGAGGCAAACACCATTAATATTGCATCGATTAGTGTTAGTGGCCTTTTATATCTACAAATTGTAATTTTGATAGTGGCCTTGTATATAAAAATGGAGGGAGAAAGATGAGAGATAAGGTGAGGAGGAGTGGGGTGTGGTGGTGACTGGTGGTCGGACTGGGCGGAGGCATGGGGATGGACGGCGCATTATGTCTAGGTTTGTATCTCTATAGTCCCTCTCACACACACCCACGTAGGTGGGGGACGTGCACGAAGAGAAGAGGTGCACGCATGGCGCACGTACCCCCGTCTCTTTCCCAACCACACCCGCATGGGTACACGGTGGAGCTCATTTCTGTACGAAAAGGCAGCCCACGTGGTAACTTGACACGTGTACTGGTTGTCCACTAGATGGAGGGAGGATCGTCTACCACGGGTGAACAAACAAATTGCGACTTGACGCGTTATGTTAAAAAAGAGGCAAACCATGTGGGGCCTACCTTAGAGGCAAGGCTCTATACACGGGAGTACTTTTGATGTGTCCCGTCTACTCACAGAATGAGCAGAAGCTTGCTTAGTACGCTGTATCCCTGCCCACGGGCGCGGTGGCTCGTAGGATGAGGTGAAGCTTGCTTACTACACCTTACGCCCGCTCCCTCGCCCACGCGCGGTGGCTCGCATGACAAGGAGAAAATTTTACTAGTACTCCCTCCGTTTACTCCTTGTCCCTACCTTGGTTAGAGAGATTATCATATTGTTTGGAATATATATGTCCTTTAGTACCCCCTCCATTTACTTAGAGGGTGCTTGGATACGTTTTAGTCTCATGACTAAAAGTAGTAGGACTAAAACTTGCTAGCCTCACCCATGCTTGGATCCAAATACAAAAGAGACTAAAATCAAGTTAATGAGCATTTATTATCCTCCAAACCCTCCAATCCAGAACTCGCCTGTGTTAAAGGAGAGGAGTTAAATGAGGAGAGAGAGGACTAATCCATATTTTAGTAGGGGTACCCCTGACTAAAAAAATTTAGTCTCAAGACTAGTTTTAGCCCCTCTTTAGTCAAGGGTGCTTGGAACTTTAGCCTCTTAAAGAGACTATTTTTAGTCAGACTAAAATAAGTCCCTTGGATCCAAGCACCCTCTTATACAAGGCCACTATAAAAAAATACATTTTGCATCTATACAAGACCACAAATAGTAATCGAGACAAAAGTTACTACTCCCTCCTTTCCAGTTTATGGCTCAATTTCAAAATCTCTCCAACAAAGGTAGACGGTGAGTGGTCGAATTATTTTCATACTCCTAGTTTGCACAAGTAATTAGTACGCTCATTTTTCTCAAGAAGTTATGTTTACCGAGGCATTAATTAGAACGAATGCATGAATGACCACTAAATTTCCATGAACTTCTACATGCATTGGTGAGTTTTTTCTTGACACTGCTTGCATCGGGTGATCTAACGCACCTCGAAATCCAACATGTGATGGTACTACAACTAGTAGTAGAATTGAGACTTATAAAACAGAAAAAGAATATTTTGTAGATGAGCCCTATAAACCCTAGTGGGTACGTACTCCGTAAAATCAGATTTTCCCAAAACTAAGTCGCTCAACCTTTATTTGCTTGTTTCCCTTCCTGCCTCCTTGCCTCGAATAGACTATGCCAAACTCCCCTGCCTGCCGCGCGGGAAAAGACCCGCCCTCACCTTTTTTTAGTCCGGGTTTGTATCAATGGATCGCGCAAAGCAGCAAAAACCCAAGCCTTGTCTTGTACTCCTCCATCGACGCTCGCTTTCATGAATTCTGTACTTCCTGTCCCCGACATGTGGGACATATAGCAACCGGGTCGATGTGTCAAGCACCAAATAACAGTGCCGAACAGCAGGGGGACACACCCCAGTCGTACCACCCCAGTAGTAGTAGTAATGAGCAATGAGATGTCAAATCACAATGCCGCACCTTCCCAGACGGACGAAGCAACCATTATTTCACACTTCGGTTCGCCATCATCTCAAACGACATAGTATTGCTTTTGCCTCAAGAGGGACACGCGCATCGCCTTGGTACATCATGACACGTGGGACCGCATGACAGGCCATGCTCCCCCGCCGATCACTCGGTAAAATCACCTCATTTTTACTACTATACTTTCTCCGTATCGGTTTACATGGCATGCACGTCGTTCTAGGTTGAGAATTTAACTGGCTATATATGTGATGAACAACATATGTTTAGAAACTACATCCGCTTAATAATCCAATGATATACTTTCTGTGACATAGTAACTCAGGTTTAGTTAGTCAAACGGATGACGTAGAACTACGTGCATGCCCTATAAACCGAGACGTCTAAAAATGAGATGGAGAGGGTAGTTCAGTACGTATCTTTTTAGATCAATATAGTCGGGATTCACCAAGGAGCAAAACCAAGTGGTAGGTTGCACCTGTTGTGTTGGCGTAGCGACTCAGGCAGGGTCAGTCCACACATGAAATGGCGACACACTTAACAGGACCCCTTTGGCCGACATGTGGCTCATCCACCGTCTTGTTCCACGTGCGATGCACCAAATTACAGTTCGGAGCAGCGGTTGGAATTGGAGGCACCCCGGTCGTAGCGCCGCAGTAGTAGAAAATGAGCGATGAGGGGTCAAATCACAAAGCCCCACCTTTCCCGCATTAAGCTGGACGGACGAAGCAACCATCATTTCACTCAGGGCGCAAGAGCATAAAGAAAAGAGAAAACCAATGATGCGTGCGGCAGCTACCTAGGGCACCCTAGGGTAGGGGTCTCCACTACAGATCATTTTTTTAAAGTGCCTCCACTACAAATCGGCTTCTCCCTCGTCCTCTTGAAGAAAACCGATGATGCGTGCGGCGGTAGGGTTTGTAGGAGTACTACTAGGGCGTGCGGGGCCACGTCGTAAGTAAACGGGAGAGGGATTGAGTTCGAGTCGACGCCTTAAATATGTGTGGGGTGCTTGGTTTTAGGGGAACGAGGCAGCATTTTGGGTTCGGGGACCAGTGGAGATATAGTACGTACAAAAAATTGTGGACGTAGGTTCGACCGAAAGGCAATGATGCATGGCCCCTGCATTTTATATACCCGGGGCCGCATGAAATTTGCTACTCTACTCAAAACTAGTAAGGTACACATGCATTGAACGCATGAGATTTCGGAACCAAATTATGAATAAATACACACTATAGCATGTAAAGCTTTGAGTCATATATGCATGATGTAGATTTTCGTTTAGTTCTTATAGTTCATCTCATTCAAAATCAATTAGTTTTATAGAAATGTTAAGATTCATGGGGTTGTGCATTGTAAAGCATAAAGTAAAAAACAAATAATGGCAATTCATTTAGAAAAAAAATCAATTATGATACGGAAGATTCTAGAACAGAGGAGAAGTGCTTGTGTTTTGAGGTTTGTGCATTATGCTTAAGTTCAACCATGGAGTCTTCTAAATTGTACATGTGGCGGATCTGGTGGAATGTTGATGATATCCAACGGCCAGTAGTGCTCGGATTTGCCATCTCTGCACTGTCGGATTAGCTTCATCCAGCGACCATCTTTGAAGTTATTCGCACAATATATAGTTCTTGTGCCATAGTTGCATGTCTTGGAAAAAAGCTACTAGTGGGTTGTACTAGCTAATTAGGAATAGAAGATGTATACATGGAAGTTGTAGGGAAAGAGATGACATGGAGTATCTCAATTCCTATGAGTAGGGATTGGAAAAGAGATGTCATTTGGTTGACATCATAGGAACTTTTCTATTGAATCTAGAGATGACATGTATCTCAATTCCTATGAGGAGGGATTAAAAAGAGATGTAATTTGGTTCATATCATAGGAACTTTTCTATTGAATATACGCTAATGTTTATTTTCCTTTGAAATTATGGGAGTATAGAAATCCATTCATATGAACCAAGTGGCTCTAAAGCTATAGAAATGATATCATGTTTATTTCCTTTGAAATGTGGAGTATATGAATCTATTCCTATGAACCAATTGGCTCTAAAGGAAAAAATCCTATAAAAATCATATCATATAGAGTTCCTATGATATTCCTCCACACCAAAGGATGGTTGAAATTGCTGCAGGTGATACGATGGTCTTTCTTTGTAGAATCCTCCCCCATCTTTATAGTTACCTCTCGAAGATGAATGAAATGATATATACAGGGTATTCTACATGTGTAATTTGGTACACGAAAACTTGGTAAAAGTTTGCGAGGTTCGAATTTTCAATAAAGCTATATGCACTGCATTTTGGAACGGAGGGAGCATACGGCAGTTGCTAACACTCACGTGGAAGATTTGTGTGTAGGAGGAGTGGCTGTTCTGTTAAATGACATGGCAAAACTGACACTGTCGGATGCCGATCTAACGGTTCTTACGGCGTTCGTCAGGAAAAGGCTTGTGGCGAACGTTTGTCGGATAATGATTTACGGACACATGCATTGCATTGATATGTGCCCCCCTCTCTCTCACGCACACGCACCCTCCCGAGTCCTCTCGCACCCACCATCTATCTACAGGTAGACGTCACACACATATGTGCTCTTCACACCCTACCCTCAGAACTTCTAAAAAACAAAAGACGTCGCGCACATTTTATTTTAGCTCACACGCCACACACTTATACTATTACTCTTATCACGAACGTTCTTTGGGCATAGTATATTGTACTCTCACGAAGAGAAGCGATGCACGCATGCACTAGTTCTCTCACACCCACTCGCGGGTACACGTAGGAGCGCATTTTTTGAAGCTGGTACAACAAAATCACTCCACTACATATATAAGCAGGAGCCTTAGCGCTTGCTTTACTAGGGTTCCTCTCGTTCATTCTCTCATGATCTCCAGATCTAAGCAAGGCATAGGTGGCCACGCTCTCTCTCAGCTCAGGGCTGGTCACAAATCTGGCCGGACAACCTCGACCGGGGCAGGGGTGTAGGTGCATTGTTCACGCTGTCTTCGGCGGCGAGGGAGGAGACCAACGGCTGCCCGCACGTCCCGATCGGCAGTCGTGCCGTTCTCTCCAAGAGAGCGCCGGCTCCGGAGGGCCTCCGACCCCTTCTTCCTCCCTATGGTATTGTCGCCAAGATGCGGCCTCGCGACGCCGTCTTTGCCACATGTCGACGACCCTCAGGTATATATTCCTTCGAAACCTGCCTTGCTCTACTGCCCCAGCTCCCCACTTGGCTTCGTGTGGATCTTTTTTTACTTCTGTCCGCTGTTCCAAAGCCAACTAGACTTTTACTATTATTAGAGGTAAAGCTAGTTCATATAGTCGACTCTAAGAGTTGGTTCAAACAGGGAAGAAAGTGGGAAAGATGTAGCATGAATCTAGGACTTGGTTCTAAGAGGAAACGGGGGAAAATAGTACATACTGGCTACCCAACCAGTCTCTTGGTTGAAAAGACGAAGAAAGCATGGTGGATGGCTAAGGGTGGGGGGAAGTGGACCTATCTCTTGGTTGAAAAAGGAAAGAAAGTGACGGGTGTTGGGGGACAGCGCAAATGAGAATGAGCAGGTCTAGATTTCCTGTGCTCACATAGGAAAATGTCCCCGAGGAGATAAAAAAATGGGACAAATGCAGACATGCTGCCTGAGTGTTTGCCGCTCTCGGCAACCACATCTGCCTCACCACTTAAATCTCACACCGCTAACATTGCTTCATCCCAGTGGAACTGCACAAATTTGATTGCACATTTACTGACCATGTGCTACTCTCATGACAATAATACTAATGCTATTGTTTTGCATGTTAATCTAGTGGCAGTGTTGATGTGATGTGATGCTACTTACGTAAGGACACTTTCATACCGTCAATCTAGTGCCAATTATAACACAATAGATGTTGTTGTTAATCATACGCCACTGCAAATATCTGTCACTGTTTAAATAACTGTATTTCATATTTGCGCAAACAGGGATGTCTGTCTCCATATCGTCTTGGGATGTCTGTCTCCGTATCATTTCTATCCGCGCAATCAAAAGCACACACCTCAGTTTTAGTAGAACTGCGCAAAATGAGATGGCTATCCCTCGTTGCCGTCGTCTAACCACCCGTCTTCCAGGTATTCCTACATTGGTAGTTACTAGGTAGAATGACCAACGCAATATAAAAGAAGTTGATTCGTACGTTTTACTTCCTGATTGCAGTGTAGGGACGAGCGAAAACAACTGCATCCTAGTCCGGAATGCACTTTCTACCAGTTCATCCATGGACCGAGGACTAGCTGGCACGGCTGCACAGCGGTTTTTTGGACAGGTGCGCGGACAAGAGGCATTGTGGTCTGCTTATTTTTGCAAATAGCGGTGCTTAAATTTAGTGGAATGCACAAGAATTTCAGCTGTTCAGTACACTACATGGTTCAGTTCAGCATTCCAGCTGAGAACACAATTATAATTGGTTATTCTGGAATGAGAGAACCTAACCCTGGATGGTGGCAACAAGAAAAAACCAGAGTGAACTCCAGGAAATTTAAGCCTGCCGGGAGGCCCTTTGCTCAGAGAAGCCTTGCTTGTTTTTTCCTGATTTGTAAACCTTCTCACAACTTTGTCTTTTGATGTGAACTGGTATAAGTTTGTTATGTTCTATGAATCATTGAGATGTATAAAATTGCTTAACTTATGCTTTTCAAGTTTTTTATGAAGCCGAGTTTAATGTGAGTGTTCCACATGAACGCTGGACTAGCGTGTGAACGTTTGGAATTTGCATTGTGGCCTCAGTTAACTGCATGAACCACTGTAACAAGATACATGGTTGCTTATATGTCAGACAGCAGATTGTTGATTGTTAGCTGGTCGATAGCCTAGTGTTGAAGCGAGCTGAGCCAATGTGTCGTGTTTTGCACAACTGCTTACAAGTGGGGTAGCACCAACAGTGTTTACAAGTACTTATGTATACGTCGGCGCACAGTTCTCAAACGAGTACTCTATTTCATCAAAACACACACTACTCGTATGATAAAACTAGTGAGGACGCATCTGTTTCGGCAACAATTACGATGATTCATGGGCACACAAAAGTAGCAGCAGTTCCCATAGATGGATTCAAACAGTGTACTAGCCCAGAGGGCTCGATAACAGGCAAGGTTCGGATAATTAGACAGAATCCAAACTACTATTAAACACTAGCTGGGGCAAGTATTTCATGCCTCGATCTAATTTGGGCTGGACACAAGATGGACCTTGCCATGAACATCATCGAGGACGTCCGGCAGCAGCTCAATCATGTGAATCTTCATGAACAAAACCTTGTGGCCTTGCCACTCATAAACTTGTTTGTGGAGGCATGCCACGTCATCTTCTTGCGTAAGCTTGACAAGAACAGTATGCCTCGCAAACGAAGGAGTAGCTTTGAACTTCTTGTGCTTCAGTACACCCTTGACAACACGCCCGACAATAGTGAGGCTGGAATACAACTCTTCATTGGTATAAGCGCAAATGGCTTCCAGGATCCAACAGCCTAAAAACTCTGTTTTCCCAGTGCGTATATTCAGGTCATCCGCCTCATAGTGAGTGACATGTACAACCACACAATCCTTGTGTGCATGAGGGCTCTAATTGAAAAAGAAACAAATTCTGAATTACTTTCCAGTATAAGAAACACAAGTTATTTAAACCACTATGTATAGCATGGCATCGAAGCTAATAAAATTTGCATTATTCATCACCACATACTTAGATGAAAAACCACAATCGAGATCGGCAAAGAAGAAAATCACCTTGGGCAGCTCAGCGGGGGGGACACATCCTCGAAGGGGGAAAACTGCTCCTGCAGTGCCACGGGGGCTGTAACCTCAAACGGGGCGTTGACCATCTCAGTAGTGGCCATGAGCGTATCTGGGGTCGGCTCGGTGACTGCCTCCATCTTCTTGGAGCTCTCTGTCTCATGGGGATCAACCTCCCACGTATGCTCCAATATCGGCAGATCTTTTCCTGGTTCTCCTTGGTCCATCATGAAACTGACGAATACTAGGAGACCACTGAAAGGAAAACACAATCGCAATGACAATGAAACAAAAAAGAGAGTGAGGATCGGTTACTGCTTTGCAAAAGTTCTTTTTTTTATCTGAACGAAAATATACCAACATCACGGATCCGCTTACCTTCCCTTCGTTGGGAGAGAATAATAGTGGCAGATGCGAGTGTTGCCTTTCTTGAAGACGGTGAGTGAGAAGGGGATTCAGCGAAGAGTGAAATGATGGTTGCTTCGTCCGTCAAACTTAGACTGCGGGGAGGTGGGGTTTTGTGATACGACGGCTCGTTATTGCCGCGCTACGACCAGGGTGACTCTCCGCCTGCATACTGCCTTCTAATTTGGTGGATGGCATTTGGGCCCGCGCGCTGCATGGCCCGCATGTCGGTGAACAAAAGTATAACGGCATTCAGTAGAGGGAGATGTTTCGATGACCTAGGAGGAGCCAGAAGCGGTATTGTATCCACTGTACTAGTAGTAATTGTTTTTCTGGGTAGCTGTAGAGTGTCTCCACTGTACTAGTAGTAATTGTTTCTCTGGGCCCAAGACAAAACAGCCCATCCACCCTAGTAAATAGTAAAATCAATTCAAAAGTCCATATATTTACTGAATGAGAGGCGCTACCCACACCCAGCACACCGCCCCCAAAAAAACCTGGGTGTTCTTCTTCCTCCTCACTCCCACCCACCTCACGTCAGCTCGCTCCACTCGTACCCCCAAATTCCTCACCTCACTCCTACAGAAAACCCCAGCTCCCCTTCTTCCTCACTACTACAGAAAAACCCCAGCTTCCCTTCTTCTTCACTTGCACTACAACTAGGCTCTTCATTCGTTACTCTGCTCAAATCCGTGAGCGCGACGCGACGCCCTCGAGGAAAATGGAGTCGGCTGACCCCAGCGTCAAGAAGATGAGGCTCCCGCCAGCGGCGACGCATGTTGTAGATCCCGCACCCGGCAGCGCGGGGAGAAGTGGCGACCCCGCCCCCACCGGATCCCAGGAACCCGTAGAATCTCAGGTGGACCGCATCAGCGATCTCCCGGACGCCGTCCTTGGGGAGATCATCTCGCTTCTCCCCACAAAAGATTGCTCTCAAGTCCTCTCAATTCGGTGGCGCCTTCTATGGCGCGTCGTGCCCCTTAATCTCGACTGTCGTCAGCTATCTCTCTTCAATGATTTTGAAATCCCCAGAGCCATCATCTCCTCCCACCAGGGCTTCGTTCAAAGCCTCTGCATCCCGTCATGCTACCTGAGCAAGCATACCATGCCCTGCGCGGTGGACGCTTGGCTGAAATCCCCTGAATTCACAGAACTACAGCTGCTTGAGTTCTACTATTCCCCTGGAAATCACCTACCAGATACCGAACGCCATCTACATGTGCCCTCAGCACCGATGTCCATCTCGCGGTTTTCCTCCTCTCTCCACACCGCCACCTTTGCGCTGTGTGACCTACCAGACAATCTGGTACTAAACCTTCGACTCCCATTTCTGAAGAAACTTTCACTTGTGCGGGTTCGTATATCGGAGGCCTCATTGCACAGCATCATCCACTCCAGTTGCCCTGCCCTGGAGTGCTTGGTGCTTGTTTTCACAGTTAGAATCGGTTGTCTCCAAATAAAGTCGCCTAACCTTGTAAGAATTGGAATTTGTTTTGACGGAAGGCAGCTTATCATCCAAGATGCCCCTTCACTTCAAAGGTTGATCATTGATTCTAGTTATTCACCGTTGCAAATAACCGTCCTCTCTGTGCCTAAACTGGAGACCTTGGGTGTAATACATGATCTCTGCGCTCATTTCAATATGGTGTTTGGCTCCACAGTTCTTCAGGTACTTTACATTATCATCTACACTTGTAACCATAAGCTGCATTTTAAATTTCTGCGCATAACTTATATGTCATCTTGGAGTACACATTTTGTACTAATATTATGTTCTATGCTCAGTGAAGAGTTTCTCCATGGATGGCCTATCAATGGTGCTGGATTTTGTCAAGATCTTATATATCCAAATGAATAGTTTTGATCTGGACAAGATTATTAGCTTGCTGCAATGCTTTCCATGTCTAGAGAAGTTGTATATAAAGGTGATAATTTCACGCACATTGGAAGCCCGCATATAGTATACTAGAATTAACCGTTCAACTGTTGCTCTTTCGACACTCCTTTTTTAGACCTTAACTGTTTTCAATCTTCATGTTTATTTAGGCAACAGGACGGGGTAAGAAAGTTATAACCAATCGGTGGATTCGTAAGCATCGGGATTTTCTTACTTCTCATGAGATTCGATTGAAGACAATAGCGCTAGAACGATATGTAGCCAACCGTGCAAACACTAGATTTGTCACATTCTTCCTGCTGAATGCGAGGTTACTATTGTCCATCAGGCTTAAGTTTATCAGCAGCATGGTTTTGACGGATGGGTATGTGGAAGAGCAAAAAAAGGAGTTTCAGGTGGGCAAAAGAGCTTCTGAACGTGTCGGGCTTCTAATTACAACATATTGTGGTCATAATCCAGTAAATTTTACGACCCAGGATGTTCATTCTATGGACCTGACCGATCCATTTGACTGTGACTGCCAAAAACAGTGCTGGAGTTAGATGTTGTTGCCCTTTTCAACCTGGTTTTTTTTGTAAACCTGATGAACAATTAACCCTCGTGCTTTTGTACATTTTGTAAGCTGGAGTTAGATGTTCTTGCCCTTTTCAACTCGGCTGTGACTATCATATTTTCTTTGAAGCAAGGCAAATGGCTTGCCAGTCGTTTAATTTAGAGTGAAATATTGTAACAACTAACAAATCCCAACCAAGGGAAATAACATCACTCTCGCCGGCTGCTTGAGCTCACTGTGCATTACAGAAGCCAAGTGATTAGCTCCCACCAGCACCCACAAACTTATTTCCAACTAGCACATCAAATGGGCTGTAAATTTTCATAGGAAGGGCTGCATGACCGTGACAGATTTGGATTCTAATATTTGGGACCCGCGAGGAAATAGCCTATCCAAGGTGTTGTCGACTTACTAGCCAGTCAACAAACGATTCTGCCAACCAGCCGTTGGATTGACATCCAACATCTGTCGTGTATCTTCTATCTCTTGTCTTCTTCTTCCTCCAGCCACCCAAACCAAACCACCCCGTCGGCTCCGCCTACTCCCGCCTCCCATGGCTGGCTGCGCCTCCGCCGCCCTACCATACGTACCCTCCAACGTTGGCCAGTCCCTCCCTCTATTCCCCCACACGTCCTGTTATTCTCCGATGATGTCAGCCCGAACACGCACCCGCACCCGAACCAGTCAACCCTCGTACTCCCCTCCGCCTGCGACTGGACCGACGCATCTTCCACGGCTCCTGTTCGTTCCGTCCGAGGCCTCACCGTCGTCCTCCGCCTTGCGGCCTTGGTTCGCTCGCCGTGCACGGTGCGCCGCCCTCTTGCGTTGTCAACGTCGTCAACAACCGAGAGGAACAAGGAGATGACTGTACGTGGAGAGGATGACAGTAGGGACCCACCAGCGTCATGGTAGTATGCAAGCAAGTGCCTCTATATTACAAGCCCAAAAATATGGTTCCTCCTAATGGTTGGACATCTGGGGCTCACGCCATTGTCAACGTAGTCAATAAACGAGAGAATTACACTACGAGCGGCTGACACCAGGGACCCAGCAGGTTGAGGAACAAGCAGTTGTTATTTATACTAGTTTTAGCGACAGATCAGGGTAACAATGGGGTTGTGCGGGGGCTGTGGCCCATCTAGCCAGGGTTTTATTTATGTTTACCACATCATGAGCCCCGTTGTGTTTTTTTTCTTGCTGAAAATGGCTAGCCCAGTTCTATTTTTTAAAAGAAATACCCAAACGAGGCCTACTTGCTTTATCAGCCCTGCTGGGCTGCAAATCTTTCAAGACGAGGAGAGTTTCATTCGGTTTGCCCAGAAATGGGCTGTACATTTTTAAAACAGGTCAAACCGGGAATTAGTTTCAATTTTTTTTATTACAAGATTTTAAATTCCATTGATTTTTATGCGTGGACAATTATTCGGATTTTATATTTATATAAATTATTTTTCAAAATAGTTTGAATGTGAATCGATATTTCGGGATTAAAAACAGTTGACCGCACCAAAATATGCAAAAAAAATCGTATACTTTTTAACCGTGGCCACAATATGGGGTGTAATGCTAACAAAAAGAAGATGGGCTCCAAAAAAATTCTTAAGAATTAGCAAATGGGTTGTACATTATTAGAAATAATGCACACAATGAAAGATCGTGGATGTCTCCTAGAGGGGGGGTGAATAGGCGCTTTAAAATAATTACGGTTTAGGCTTGAACAAATGCGGAATAAACCTAGCGGTTAATTTGACAAGCAAAAAACCTACAACAACTAGGCTCACCTATGTGCACCAACAACTTATGCTAAGCAAGATAAACAACTAAGTGATAGCAAGATATATGACAAGAAACAATATGGCTATCACAAAGTAAAGTGCATAAGTAAAGGGTTCAGGTAAGAGATAACCGAGGCACGCGGAGACGACGATGTATCCCGAAGTTCACACCCTTGCGGATGCTAATCTCTGTTTGGAGCGGTGTGGAGGCACAATGCTCCCCAAGAAGCCACTAGGGCCACCGTAATCTCCTCACGCCCTCGCACAATGCAAGATGCCGTGATTCCACTAAGGGACCCTTGAGGGCGGTCACCGAACCCGTACAAATGGCAACCCTTGGGGGCGGTCACCGAACCCGTACACTTTGGCAACCCTTGGGGGCGGTCACCGGTACCCATCAAATTGCTCGAGGCGATCTCCACAACCTAATTGGAGACCCCGACGCTTGCCCGGAGCTTTACACCACAATGATTGAGCTCCGAACACCACCAACCGTCTAGGGCGCCCAAGCACCCAAGAGGAACAAGCTCAAGGGTACCAAGCACCCAAGAGTAATAAGCTTCTCAACTTGTAACTTCCACGTATCGCCGTGGAGAACTCAAACCGATGCACCAAATGCAATGGCAAGGGCACACGGAGTGCCCAAGTCCTTCTCTCTCAAATCCCACCGAAGCAACTAATGCTAGGGAGGAAAATGAGAGGAAGAACAAGAAGGAGAACACCAAGAACTCCAAGATCTAGATCCAATGGGTTCCCCTCACATAGAGGAGAAAGTGATTGGTGGAAATGTGGATCTAGATCTCCTCTCTCTTTTCCCTCAAAAACTAGCAAGAATCCATGGAGGGATTGAGAGTTAGCAAGCTCGAAGAAGGTCAACAATGGGGAAAGAACACGAGCTCAAAGGATAAGGTTCATTGGGGAAGAAGACCCCCTTTTATAGGAGGGGGAAAATCCAACCGTTATGTGCTCAGCCCGCACACGAGCGGTACTACCGCTCCACGAGCGGTACTGCCGCTCGGGCGGAAGAAGCAGGGAAACGGATCAACGAAACATGAACCTTGGGGCGGTAGTACCGCTTATAAGCGGTACTACCGCTCACCCCAGCGGTACTACCGCTCGACCGGAGCGGTACTACCGCTTATAGGCGGAACTACCGTGCCTTACTGCCGCACGACTACCGCTGAACCCGACACGAAAAGAGCAGACCCAAAATTGAGGTGGTAGTAGAGCGGTACTGGAGTGGTACTACCGCTTGACGCTACAAGCGGTACTACCGCTGCCACCGCGGTACTACCGCTTGACGCTACAAGCGGTACTATCGCTGCCACCGCGGTACTACCGCAGGGAGAAAAACAGAACTGCCAAAATTTCTTCATATGAGCTCCGAATTGAGCAAACTCAAGCTTGTTGGATAGAGGAAGACGAGGCAGGGGAGGTATGCCAACAAATAGAGGAGTGAAACCTCCAACTGAGAAGAACCGGCATAACCTCCAACATCGAAAACATCATAGAAGATGCGAGTGAACTCTGTTTTCGATGAACTCGAGCTTGTCATCAAGATGACCATAAGCTCCAAAACTCACAAAGAGAAGAACCAAACAAGAACTAATAAAGATGATGCAAGGATGCAATGGTTTGACCTCTCTATGAACGATACGATCAAGCTACTCATCGAGAGCCCCCCTTGATAGTACGGCAATCGATCCTATAACCCGGTCTCCCAACTACCATCATGAGACCGGTAAAATAGAAAACCTATCAAGAGCAAACCTTTGCCTTGCACATGGTCCACTTGAGCTAGATGATGACGATCTTGACTCCCTCAACTTGGACCACCTTTCTTGGTTGCGTTGGCTCGATGAAGACTAGTTGATTGCTCCCCCATGCTCCACTATGGGTGAGCCACTGTTCCGCACATCTTCACAAGTCCATTGTCACCACAATGGACGGCAAGCTTCAAGCATTTGATCTCTTCATGATGCTTCACTTGAACTTGCACACCGCAACATCTTCACAAGTCCATTGTCACCACAATGGACGGCAAGCTTCAAGCATTTGATCTCTTCATGATGCTTCACTTGAACTTGCACACCGCAACCTAACCCCACAAAGATCTCTCACGAAGATCATGGGTTAGTACACAAAGCGTAATTGACAATGCTTACCACACCATCGGATCGCTTGATCCCTCTCGGTACATCTTCTACGCTTTGTGAGTTGATCAAGTTGATTCACTCTTGACTTAGTCTTGATCAACCTTGAATCTTTTCAACTCTCTTCATTTGGATGATGTCTTGAAGATATACACGAATGATCACACAATCTTCTTCTCCAAGACATGCTTGCAATAAGCTCAACTCTCACATGACCAATCTTTGGATAATTCCTTAATAACACCTTGGTCACCACATAAACTCCTTGAAACCAACACATGGACTTCAAGAAATGCATATGGACAAATCCTTCAAATATAACTCAAGGCAACCATTAGTCCATAGAGATTGTCATCAATTACCAAAACCAAACATGGGGGCACCGCATGTTCTTTCACACGAGAGTAGTGACTGTTGGATGTCCATCCAACGGCTGTCGTGCTTCTTCAATCTCTGCTTTTCCTGCTCCAGCCGCTCAAACAAGCGCCGGCGGGACTGCCTGCTCTCTCCTCCCCGCGGCCGGCTGTGCTGCCACGCAGGCCTCACCGCCCCACCGTACTCCCATCACTGGCCTAGCCATCCCTCTACTCACCCACACCTGCTATTATTCTCCGGCGCCGGCGGACGAACCAGTAAACCCTCGTACAGTCGTACTCCCCTCCGCATGGGAAACAACTGTCGAGTCTTCCCTGCCTCCGTGTCGTTCCCTTCCTAGGCCTCGCCATCGTCCACCGCCCTGGTGCTCTCGGTGTGGCCTAGTCAACGTGGTCAATGAATGACATCCATCGGAAGTGGATTGTACGTGGAGAGGCTGACAGCTGGGTCCACGGCCGCATGCAAGGAAATGCCTCCTTATTACGCGCAAAATAATGATTCCTCCACCTGACATCTAGGACCCATGGGAAGGGCTTCTGTATTTCGCGGTAAAAACATTCCCCCCGCTGACAGGCCGGACCCACCAGCTATTTCTTCGCACGCAAGGAAGTGCCTCCTTATGACGCATAAAAAATGAATACCCCCTGCTAGCTGGGACCCACCATAGTGGGTGGCTGACTTGTGGGCCTACTAAGTTGATGGGGACAAAGGGTTTTGTCAACTTAGTCAATATGAACGATTCTAGCTCCAATGACCGTACGATGTCCATCCAACGGCCGTAGTGCTTCTTCAACCTCTGGTCTTCTTGCTCCAGCTGCCCAAACCAGCGTCAGTCGTGCCTCGTGCTCCTGCCTCCCATGGCCGGCTGCGATGCGGCGGAGGCCTCACCGCCCCCATACTACTCCCACCGCTGGCCAGGCCATCCCTCCACTCACCCACACCCCCTGTTATTCTGCGGCGACGGCAGCCTCACACCGCAGCCGAACCAGTGAACCCTCGTACTCCTCTCCACGTGGGCATCCACTGCCGCATCTTCCCCGGCTCCGCGCCGTCCCCTTCCTAGGCCCCGCCGTCGTCCACTGCCTTGGTGCTCTCGGCGCGGCGTGGTCAATGTGGTCAACGGCCGACTTCCATCGGAAGAGTACTGTACGTGCAGAGGCTGACAGCTGGGTCCACGGCCGCAGCTGGGTCCACGGCCACAACCCAGTTTTTTTGTGATTTGCCAAGTAAGTCGCTTTGTCAGGCCTGTTGGGCTGCAAATCTTTCAAGACAAGGAGAGCTTCATTCGGCTGGCCGAGAAAATGGCCTATCAGTAATGAGAAATGGGTTGTACATTTTTAAAACACATTAAACTGGCAATTAGTTTCAAATTTCTTTTTGTCATTTCGAGATTTTAAATTGCATTGATTTTTATGCATGGACAGTTTGTTGGATTTTATATTGATATACATTTGTTTTTAAAATCAGTTTGAATGTGACTCGAAATTTCGGGAATAAAAACAGTTCGGACCGCACCAAAATATGCAAAATTTCGCATAATTTTTTTAACGGTGGCCACAATATGGGTTGTAATGCTAACAAAAAGAATATGGGCTCCAAAAAAAACCTTAAGAATTAGCAAATGGGCTGTAAATTATTAGAAATAATGGCAGATGAGTTGTATGCTGTTTTCCACAGATTTGAGGCTTTCCTAAAAAAAGGTTGACGCACAAGCAGTGACTGTTGGATTTCCATCCAACCGCCGTCGTGCTTCTTCAATCTCTGCTCTTCCTGCTCCAGCCGCTCAAACAAGCACCGGCGGGACTGCCTGCTCCCTCCTCCCCGCGGTCGGCTGTGCTGCCGCGCAGGCCTCACCGCCCCACCGTACTCCCATCGCTGGCCTAGCCATCCCTCTACTCACCCACACCTGCTGTTATTCTCCAGCGACGGCAGACGAACCAGTAAACCCTCGTACAGTCGTACTCCCCTCCGCGTAGGAAACAACTGCTGAGTCTTCCCTGCCTCCGTGTCATTCCCTTCCTAGGCCTCGCCGTCGTCCACAGCCCTGGTGCTCTCGGCGCGGCCTGGTCAACGACCGACATGCATCTGAAGTGGACTGTACGTGGAGAGGCTGACAGCTGGGTCCACGGCCGCACGCAAGGAAATGCCTCCTTATTACGCGCAAAATAATGATTCCTCCACCTGACATCTGGGATCCACCGAAAGGGCCTCTGTATTTCATGAAAAAAATGTTACCGCCGCTGACAGCTTGGACCCACCAGCTATATCTTCGCACGCAAGGAAGTGCCTCCTTATTACGCACAAAAAATGAATACCCCCCCTGCTAGCTGGGACCCAGTATAGTAGCAGGCTGACTTGTGGTCCTACTAAGTTGACGGGGACGGAGGGCTTTGTCAACTTAGTCAATATGCACGATTCTAGCTCCACTGACCGTATGATGTCCATCCAATGGCCGTAGTGCTTCTTCAACCTCTGGTCTTCTTGCTCCTGCCGCCCAAACCAGCACCAGTCGTGCCTTGTGCTCCTGCCTCCCATGGCCGGCTGCGATGCGGCGGAGGCCTCACCACCCCCTACTACTCCCACCGCTGGCCAGGCCATCCCTCTACTCACCCACACCCCCTGTTATTCTGCGGCGATGGCAGCCTCACACCGTAGCGAACCAGTGAACCCTCATACTCCTCTACGCGTGGGCATCCACTGCCGCGTCTTCCCCGGCTCCACGTCGTCCACCGCCCTGGTGCTCTTGGCGTGGCGTGGTCAACGTGGTCAAGGAACGGCTTCCATTGGACGTGGACTGTACGTGGAGAGGCTGACAGCTGGGTCCACGGCCGCAGCAAGGAAGTGCCTCCTTATTACGTGCAAAATAACTATTCCTCCACCTGACAGCGGGGACCCACCGGACGGGCCACCGTATTTCGCGAAAAAACGTTTCCCCCTGACTGCTGGGACCCACCAGCTACATCTTCGCACGAAAGGAAGTGCGTCCGGGCAAAAAAAATGATTCGCCCCCCTGACTGCTGGGACCCACCAGCTACATCTTCGCAGGCAAGGAAGTGCCTGACAGTCGGTACCCACCTGGTCGAAGCGTACGTAGCGTTGTCATTCTGGTCGCGAACGTGTACGTACATACTGGTCGATGTAGAGGCGCGCACGTGTCGTAGTAGAGGCGCGCACGTAGCATGTAAACGCACGTACAGCGGCCAGTGTGCAAGAAAGAAAATATGGCCACGTACGTACATACGGGCAAGGTCTTGAACGCCTACTCGCGCATACGTACGGCCAGGGCTCGTGTACATGGCTGGGTCGGAACGGAGAAACAGCATCGTCATCGTGTTCATGGGGAGCCAACCGGCTGGGTCGGAACGGAATGCGTCGTCGTGTTCATCGGGAGGGCTTGGACAGAACAGCTGATGGAAACATGCCTTGGCGTACCGCAGAATGGAGGAAATGACCTTGTGTTCGAACGTCCATGTTCGAAACGGGATCATGTTCATCGGGAGGGGTCTGGCGTACCGCAAAACGGAGGAAACAGACCTCCTACAGTCGAAACGGGGGTCCTGTTGATCGGGAGGGGTGTAGCGTACCGCAAAACGGAGGAAACGGACTTGTGTTGGAGTGCTATGGTCGAAATGGGGGTCCTGTTCATCGGGAGGGGTGTGGCGTACCGCAAAACGGATTCCACGGGATAATGTTCATCTCCACCGTCGACCCCCTCCAGCCTCCATGGGCTACGGTTCATCCACCGTCAACCTCCTCCAGCCTCCACCTGCGACTGTTCATCCACGGGCTCCTGTTCATCCAGCCTCCACCGCGCGCTACTCCACCAGCTACTGTTCAACCAGCCCTCTCCACGGGCTCCTGTTCAACCACCCCTCCACGGGCTACTGTTCATCCTGCCCTCCACCGTCTACTGTTCATCCTGCCCTCCACGGGGTGGTCCTGTTCATCTAGCACTCCACGGGGTCCTATTCATCCAGCCCCAACTGGCTCGATCGATCAGGGTACTGTTCATCCAGAGGCAACACCACGGGGTCCTTTTCATCCACCCCCACTGGGAACTGTTCATCCACCCCCCCCCCCCCCCCGCAACGCTCACTGTTCATCCAGAGGCAGCATCGATCGGGTTTAGTTAGCAGCAGTAGCGAAGGAATCGCTCGATCGGGTTCAGTTAACAGCCATCGATCGATCGCACGGGTTCAGTAACGCGTAGCCTGCAGTACAATCGCTCGGGTTCAGTTAGAGCCCAACGCCTCGCACACATGCGCGTACGTACGAGAGAAACGCGCATCGCTCGGCCCCCGACCACCCACCGTAACCGGGGACTCCCTGATATTTTCCGCACCCTCGCTTCTACCATGGTTTTTTCCGTCATGGACGGCCCAAAGAATGTCATGCAGCTGCGTCTCCGGCCCGCCCAGGACGAAAAGCCCATTTTCTGTCATGATTTTTTGTCATAGAAGTAGGACCCCACCACATCTATGATGATACCGTGTTTTGTCACAATTATTGTCATAGAAGTGTCATAAGTATGACAGAAAAAAATTCGTTCGGCCCAAAATGTCATGGATGTGTCTTTTTTTTGTAGAGTTCTTCAGGGGCGTTAGTCCTCATTTTCGATCCTTTTGGTCATTCGATGACAAAGGGGGAGAAATTTGAGTTAGTCTTCAAGCGGGTCTATCTATATGGGCGTTTTTGCTAAGTTACAACTCTCGTTCTTTTGAAGACTTTGCTGGATCGAGTTGTAAACTTAAACTCTATGGTGGCCTGATACTTTTGCTGTGTTCTTCTGCATGCTTATTCCTCGTTAATGTTAATGCACGCATGCTGAATTACATCAGTCACCATATTTCATCATGCATTTCAAATTCTTCATATTATATGTCAAATGCGTGTATGAATTACAAGATATAGGGGGAGATCTCCATGATTATACTCTTCAAGTGTGCATTGCTTCAAAAGAAAATTCCTCACTATGCACATCTTCAAGGGGAGTTCTTCTATATCTTGCAATCAAATTCCTCAATATCAGTATTTACACTTCATATGATTATCCCCGTTGAAAACTTAACCTATATTGTCATCAATCACCAAAAAGGGGGAGATTGCAAGTGCATCTAGTGCCCCTTAGTGATTTTGGTGTATTGAAGACTTATAGGTTAAGGGACTAATGTGTTTATGAGTGTACACAGGACCATAAGTCTATGAGGAGTTTGATATTTACAGAGAAAGTCGACCCCTAAAAATGAATATCTTCGACTGAAGATTTTGGTTTTCTGAAGACTTTGAAAGTGAAGAAATTGGTGTGACCTTGAAGACTTGGCATTCATTCAAGGAACATGAAGCATGAAGACTTTTGTTTTCGTAGTTTCATTTTCTCTTTCTTGAGTCATAGGAAACACCGTACTGTTAAAGGGGGTCGAGGAAATACTAAGGAAAAATTTCCATGTGATGTTCAACTCAAAATCCTAAACCTACCAATCCCTTTGAGTGAAGCCATTGGAAATCTCATACAGTTCAGTCAATTTCTTCAGTGACAGAGACGAAGTTCTTCTGGTCGCTGAGGAACTTATTCTGACTGAGGAGTTAGGAATTCGCCAGTGCGGATTGCCTACACAGTGAGGATCATGATAGCCCTGAGGAATTTGAGCCTCAAAATTCCGACCGTTGCTGTGCTACGCGCCAGCTGTCCCAAAATATCTACCCACCTAACAGTCATATCATTGAAGGGCATTTATGTCTTATCATGTCGGGCTGCTCCCTAGGCTAGAAATAGCCACCCCCTGCAACCACTAGCTGGTTGGCTGCTCCGAGAGAAATTGACATTTGTCATTTGACAGCATCCCATCCTCCGAGGACTTTGAGCGAAAATCATCAAGTGAGGAAAATCCAAACCCAAACACCTACAAACCCAAAGTGATTGAGCATCACTGAAGAGATTGATCCTGCGTGGATCCGACGCTTGTTACCTTTGAAGACTGTGCATCTTCCAGACGGTTAGGCGTCATGGTCTAGAGCATCCAAGAGGAAATTGTGGATCGCCGAGTGACCGAGTTTGTGAAGGTTTGGAAGTCACCTAAAGACTTACCACGAGTGATTGGGAGAGGTCTGTGTGACCTTAGCTCAAGGAGAATACGGTGAGGACTGTGTGTCCTCAGGTTTAAATACCTAGCCGCTCCAACCAGACGTACGACTGTCACAACTGTTGGAACTGATCTACCAAATCGTTGTCTTCACCAAGCCTACTGGTTCTATTTCCTCAACTCTTTCATTTCCTCATTACTGTGTTGTGCTCTTGTTCATATCTGTTTTTGAAGACTTTGACTGAAGACTTTCTCAATTTCCTCAGTTCAATTTCTTCAGTCTATTTGTCTTCATTCCGTGTTATCCTGTGGTTACGCTTTCTGTACTCTGTGCTTGTCTTCATTTCATCATGATGACCATGCTTGTGTTCTGCTATGTTTACATCTGAGTAGTTCTTCACTCAGGAATTTCCTCACCCGCAAATTCCTCAGTGAAGAATTCATAAAAATCGCCTATTCACCCCCCTCTAGTCGATATAACGCACTTTCAATATGATGAATTGCTATGAGCTACTCCTGCTGCTGCTATATGATGAATTGCTATGAGCTGCTCCTGTTGCTGCTATATGATGAATTGCTATGAGCTGCTCCTACTGCTGCTATATGATGAATTGCTATGAGTTGCTGCTGGTATATGATGAATTGCACACTGCTGCTGCTGCTGTATGATGAGTTGTTATGAGCTGCTGCTGCTATATGATGCTTTTAGGTGGTGCTGCTATATGATAATAACCAGCCACTTGGACCATCGAATTTCAATAAATAATTGTTCTTCATTTAAATGTGGGTCATGTGTTTTTCGTTTAAATTAGGCAATGGGGACTCTATGGAAAACATTGACCAAAGTAGATTGTGCCAAGTAGATGGTATCTTTGTATTTGCATTTTGAGCAAATAGTGATGGTCTGTTTTCCTATCATATTAATTACTGCACTGGGTTCAATTTGTGATGTTTGCAAGTCAAATTAATCTTCATATGGGCAGCAAAATGAAAAAATATAATGCAATCTAGACTTTTCACTGATCATACCAATGATAAGCTGAAAACGCAATGAAAAGAACTGGTTGGCTTATTACATGGAGCTTATATTCACAGGTGCTTATTTTCTTAGGATAACTCGTAATAACTGTCCCTAAGAAACTTGGCCAATACAACTGACATACAAATAACATGTCACGATGATTGCAATGGAGGAGTGACGTACCATAGCACACTGTATAGGCTCACCGCTGGCTCTCCTTTTTTGCGATGTTCCATAAAATTGCCACATACATCTTGTACTTTTTCATTGTGTAACCCTATCTGCAATTTGACACGGCTAATTTCAGACATCTCTACATGATAATACATTGCATATCCCTAGCGCATATTTAAACCACCAATTAATTATTGTGTGTGTAGCATAAATTAGCCATGACTCTATGTGCTGGACTAGCAGGCACTCTAAGGGAGCCTAATGTAGTGTACTGGAATTCCTACATGCCACCTACGATTTTGTGTAATGTACTGCCTCTGTTCCTAAATATATGTCTATGTAGAGATTCCAGTATGGACCACATACAAATGTATATAGATGCATTTTCGTGTGTAGATTCACTCATTTTGCTCCATATGTAGCCTATAGTGGAATCTCTAGAAAGACTTATATTTAGGAATGGAGGTACGAGGTAGTATCATGTATGACATCTACATATCTAATTTAGCAGCCAGTAGTAGAAATCATTGTCTGCACAAAGGGATTACTGGTCGAAAATCCTAGCAAAGCACGCTGGCAGGCACAGAACAATACAAGAGAGAGAGACACGCTTACAAGATCATAGCAATGCCTCGGTCCAGGATCTTGGTTGGCCAAGCTGTTAGATCCAGAAGAAACATCGTCCTTGTAGTTTTTGCCAGCTGCATAACAGGTAACAACGACCTGTTAGTATATTTGAAGTACATCGGGCAGGTGATGTTGGACGGGTTTAAAGGTGACAAGTACCTAGGCCGTGGCGGGTGCTTGGCATCTTGCCAGACGGTGGGAATCAGGTTAGAAACGTCAAGGGTGATGACGCTGCGCTGGCTGTCGGGGTCCGGTAAGGAGATCTAGAACCGTCGAGTAGGGTGTTTGTGGAGCGGCTCCGGTAGGGTGGACTACGGTGTGGGCGAAGCGGATCTGTGGCCGTGGACAAGGGCGTAGGTGAAGCTGCTCCGGTGGTTGGGTTAAGGATGGTGTCGACGATGCGGATCTGCGGCCGTGGACGGGGCGTCAGAAGCTGCTCCGGTAGGTTGGATGAGGGAGCGAGGAAGCGGATCTGAGGCCGTGGACTTGAGAGTTGGCAAAGCGGCCCCGGTAGGGTTGAAAATGGTATAGGCGAAGCTACTCCGGTGGGGTTGATGATGGTGTCGGCGAAGTGGCTCCGGTAGGGTTGAGGAAGGTGTCGGCGAAGAGGATCAGAGACCGTCGACGGGGGCGTCGGTGGGGCGGCTCTGGGGGGTGTGGACGAAGCGTCTCAAGTGGGGAGTACAAATGAGCCGCTGCAGATGCGCTGCGGTTGATGAGAGTACCGGCGAAGCAGATACGGCATAGTGGACAAGGCCGACACTGAATGGGCTGGGGTACAGTGGTGGATGAGCAGTCTACTTGTTTCTAGGGGAGGTGGGAGGGGTAGATGCGGCCGCAGAAGCAGATCCGGCGAGGTGGACGCCGCTGGCACTGAATGGGCTTTGGTACGCCGGTGGATGAGCAGTCTAGGGTTTCGAGAGGGGAGGGGAGAAAGGCCAATGAAGTACGGACAGCGTGATGTGAGATGCTCTGGTGCTGTGGAGTTAGTCGTTTTTGCGGGAGGGGGAGAGGAAATGGGGGTGCCGTGTAGTGGGGGGAACCGGAAGTTACCAAAGCAGCCCCGACCTATTATGTAGATGAGGGCAGTATTGTAACTGTTGGTCTCCGTGCACCAAGGACAAAAGGGGAATTTCGCATGCTAAAGACTAAGGTGGCGGAAATTTTAGAAGGAGGCGGGAGATTTTGCCGCCCGCGGGATCATTCGTATCCAGTTTCAACTAATTTTGGACCGTGCTAGCGGGAAGGTCATGCGAGACTGTGTACACGGGGCACGCGTCAGCAGTTAATAACTGGTGTGAAGTCCACCCCAGAAAAAAAGACAATAACTCGGGATGATGCGCCGATAACTTGGACGTTCACACGGGCGCGGCCAATCGTACGGGTGTAGTGGCACGTTCACAAAAAATGGATCAAACGCTCAGCCTATGTATTTCTTGTGTAAATAGATAATTTAGTGCAATTGGTTATTTACTTTAAACATAATGCATTGACGTGTTAGTTAGAGGCGCACAAAAAGAAATGGATATTGTAGTCCGCTACTTAAAAGTGTTACCTCATATGATTACATAGCCTCTATTTCATAAATTGCGTACCCGTTGAATTCATATATGAATATTACATATATTACTTCATAATAGAACCTTAAATCATCCAAGACTAATGAGTTTGAATGCAAGAGTAACAATGGTGCATGTACATGATAGCTACATTGGTTGTCTGAAGAAACATCACTGTAACTTTGGCATGCACAACTGAAAAGGTTTATTTAAATAGAAAAAATGTGATATGTGAGTGTCCAATCTTTATAGCGTTGAATCGATATTGTACCTTTGGCCACGATACGAAGTAGATATTGATTTATGTTCAAACGATGCACGTCCACGATCGCTAGATAGTGATACGTGAATGAATTGTGCAATCTCTCTCACACGCATACATATCTCATTTCCCTGTGGGCATCGGAATCACACACACGCACTTCGTGTATTTCTCTCCCTCCGTCAAGGTTAGAATTCGTCTTTCTACCCCGTCCTACAAGTCTCTCACACAGAAAAAGACACTCTCTCTCTGTCAAACACGCCCACCCCTTTAATTCCGCCCACCCACAACCACTAATGTCTCAAAGTATAATAATGTCTCTCACACATGCCTAAGGTTAACTCGAGTTCCGGAACCATATGAATACATACAATGGGATTCCAACAGAGCACCTTTTGTTTTGAGATTTCGCTCTCTCTCTCTCTCCCTCTCTCTCTCACACACACACACATTGTTTCTCGCTTCATTTTTTCCGGCACTTGCATGCACACAATTTTGTTTATCTTCGTGATGCTTTAAGTATGCCTCGCACAAATGCTATCTACCTATCCCTTAATATAGCTAGATATGTGTCACACAAACTCCTTCTCCCTACTAGCAAGATGCCCATGTGTTGCACCGAACATCAAGATGCATTTGTATGAGTAGTTTATCTTGTGGGAGAAAAGGATGAACGAGGGAATGCCTTATTTGCAAATGCGGAGAGGGGTGTGGGTATCTTTTTGCAAAATTGCCATAGTTTCCTTCCTATCCGTCGGGTATAAATCAGATGGCCTATATTGCAGGATGGCAGGAACACCATCATCACCAACTCTGTTTTTTATAAGAGTAGGTATATGTAAGTGTCACTGCCCCCCCCCCCCGACACACACACCCACACCCACAGAACCACACACACACGCTTACCAACACCGAAGGAGTAGGGTGACACCTCGATCTTGATACTAATCTATCGACTGGCTTCTCTCTCAAACACACACAGACGCACACACACTACCCGACACTGAAGGAGTAGGGCGACACCTCGATCTTGATAGTAATCTATCTACTCCTCTTTCAAACACACATACACACTCGCTAGTTGTGCCTCTGTGCCTACCGCGCACACTCTCGATACGTCTTTCTCTCCCTCCCCCTCCCCCCCCCACCCCAACAATGACAGCAGAAGGGTGACAACTCGATCTGATCGTAATCTGTCAATTGGTTTCTCTCTCAAACATTGTGTCTCTGTGCCTCGCTCAGTAGCCCCCTCGATATGTAGACTTCTCGCGCGCGCACAGCTGTAGTGACGATGACGCTGAACCCAGTGTGCCTCGTTTTTACCGGCCTCATGTGATAGTTATCACCCTGTTTTCTGTTAATTAACAAGGCAACCTTTTATTTGTTACTACTAGTGAATCTGAAATCATTCGGGGCAGACATAAAATATATCACTTCAACCCAATTATTGCAGTAATTATTTTAAAAGAAACTAGCTAGATGCCCGTGCGCTGCACGGAACATCAAGATGCATTTGTATGAGTAGTTTATCTTGTGAGAGAAAAGGATGAACGAGGGAAGGCCATATTTGGGAACGTGGAGAGGGGTGTGGGTATATTTTTGCAAAATTGCCATAGTTTTCTTCCTATCCGTTAGATATAAATCCAACGGCCTATATTGCAGGACGGCACGCACACCATCATCACCAACTCTGTTTTCTACTCCCTCCATTCCTAAATATTTGTCTTTTTAGAGATTTCAACAAGTGACTACATATGGAGCAAAATGAGTGAATCTACACTCTAAAATATGTCTACATACACATCCGTATGTGGTAGTCCATTTGAAATCTGAAAAAGACAAATATTTAGGAACGGATGGAGTATAAGAGTAGACATGGAGATATATCTCCAGCATGGTCTACAACAAAAATGTGCTGGACTGGTTAGCGCCGGATGCTCGCAGCGCGATGACATGAGTTCGAATTTTGTCTTTGACTTTAGATTTTTTTATTATATATTACTTATTTAATATATACTTCTTTCGCTACTATACTGACAGTGGAACCCATAGAGTACTTCGAATATAAGATTAAGGATGGACTTGTTTCTTTTTAACTTTCTGTACGAAGCCGTAGCCACCCTGCAAGTCACGTGTACACTGTACATGCAATTAACTTTTTATAGAGGGACAATCATCACGCAATTAACTCAAATGGATTGGATGTCACTCTATTATTTCCAGCATAAGAGCATCTCCAACGGCAGTCGGCAAATTTCCTCCCGCTTCCTTCCGCGGAGGACGACATCAAACGCCAGCGGCATACATTTTCACAACTCTAACCAACCAGATGAAATTCGTGCAAACACGGACTGATTTCATATAAGCATGAAGGATTTCGTGAAAAAAGCCGGATCTTCATATAAACATGATGGATTTTGATACGTCTCCAACGTATCTATAATTTTTTATTGTTCCATGCTATATTATATTCTGTTTTGGACATTAATGGGCTTTATTATACACTTTTATATTATTTTTGGGACTAACCTATGAACCGGAGGCCCAGCCCAGATTTGCTGTTTTTTTCCTATTTCAGAGTTTCGCAGAAAAAGAATATCAAACGGAGTCCAAACGGAATGAAACCTTCGGGAACATGATTTTCGGAACGAACGTGATCCAGAGGACTTGGACCCTATGTCAAGACATAAACCAGGAAAGCACGAGGTAGGGGGCGCGCCCTCCACCCTCGTGGGCCCCACGTTGCTCCACCGACGTACTTCTTCCTCCTATATATACCTACGTACCCCCAAACTACCAGAAACGGAGCCAAAAACCTAATTCCACTGCCGCAACCTTCTGTACCCGTGAGATCCCATCTTGGGGCCTTTTCCGGAGCTCCGCCGGAGGGGGCATCGATCACGGAGGGCTTCTACATCAACACCATAGCCTCTCCGATGATGTGTGAGTAGTTTACCTCAGACCTTCGGGTCCATAGTTATTAGCTAGATGGCTTCTTCTCTCTTTTGTATCTCAATACAATGTTCTCCCCCTCTCTTGTGGAGATCTATTCGATGTAATCTTCTTTTGTGGTGTGTTTGTTGAGACCGATGAATTGTGGGTTTATGATCAAGTTTATCTATGAACAATGTTTGAATCTTCTCTGAATTCTTTTATGTATGACTGGTTATCTTTGCAAGTCTCTTCGAATTATCAGTTTGGTTTGGCCTACTAGATTGATCTTTCTTGCAATGGGAGAAGTGCTTAGCTTTGGGTTCAATCTTGCGGTGTCCTTTCCCAGTGATAGTATAGGCCGTGGGTCCAATCTTGTTAGCTTTGGGTTCAATCTTACTGTTGAGCAATTGACAGAATTGAGCATAGTTATGAGAATATCTAGGTATGATCATGTATATAGGCATCACGTCCAAGACAAGTATTGTATTGTTGACATCGAGGATAACAAAATGGGGTTTATATCATATTGCATGAGTTTATCCCTCTACATCATGTCATCTTACTTAAGGCGTTACTCTGTTCTTATGAACTTAATACTCTAGATGCATGCTGGATAGCGGTCGATGTGTGGAGTAATAGTAGTAGATCCAGGCAGGAGTCGGTCTACTTGTCTTGGACGTGATGCCTATATACATGATCATACCTAGATATTCTCATAACTATGCTCAATTCTGTCAATTGCTCAACAGCAATTTGTTCACCCACCGTAATACTTATGCTCATGAGAGAAGCCACTAGTGAAACCTATGGCCCCCGGGTCTATTTTCCATCATATTTATCTCCCGTCAACAAGTTATTTCTAGCGTCGTCTTTATTTTGCTTTCCTTACTTTGCATCTTTATCATAAAAATACCAAAAATATTATCTTATCATATCTATCAGATCTCACTCTCGTAAGTGACCGTGAAGGGATTGACAACCCTTTTATTGCGTTGGTTGCGAGGATTTATTTGTTTGTGTAGGTGCGAGGGACTCGTGTGTGGCCTCCTACTAGATTGATACCTTGGTTCTCAAAAACTGAGGGAAATACTTACGCTACTTTGTTGCATCACCCTTTCCTCTTCAAGGGAAAACCAACGCAGTGCTCAAGAGGTAGCAGATTTCACTACATTTACATGAACTAAGCGGTGCCAATCCGGCTCTCTTGGTATAATTAATACTCCCTCCGTCCGGAAATACTTGTCCTAGAAATGGATGTATCTAGACTTATTTTAGTTATAGATACATACGAAATATCCATTCTTAGAACAAAAATTTCCCGCCAGCTGGAGAGGGAGTACATAATCTAAATGGCTGCCCGCGGATCCCTTTGTCTTCCTCATGTCCGGCAGACACTTTGCGGGGTCGACGAAGGTCCTCGGAAGAGACGAAGGAGCAAAGAAACCACCTGAATGCACATTCGTCGCCTCGGCGGTGGCCTTCATGGGACCCAAGTGGCGGCGGCCTCCCGTGTTCTACTTCTTCCTCGATGATGGCGGCGGACACGGAGAAGCTGGCCACCGACTCGTCGCTGTCCACACACCCGGCTTTTGTCTCTGCCTGCATGGCGATGCCGCAGGCACGGGAGGCACGCCCACAGACACGGGAGGCGCGGTACGACGCGGCAGCGACGATGCCCGTACCGGTGTGCTCGCCGCCGTGCCGGCGTGGAGCAACTCGCCACTCCTCATCGAGCTAAACTGGAACGGCGAGTTGCTGAACCACGCGCCTGCTTGGG
This sequence comes from Aegilops tauschii subsp. strangulata, assembly GCF_002575655.3. Classification (NCBI taxonomy): domain Eukaryota; kingdom Viridiplantae; phylum Streptophyta; class Magnoliopsida; order Poales; family Poaceae; genus Aegilops; species Aegilops tauschii. The sequence goes on along the minus strand of NC_053037.3, from coordinate 314,452,899 downwards.
GCGGCAACTGGCTTCATCGGGCCAAGCAAGGTTGGTGAAGCACCGAGCGGCCTCGCCCGTATCCGGAGGGCTCGGCGGGCCACCCAGCCGGGCAATATGTCGGAGAACGTCTCCTCGGAAGCCATCGGAGGAGTGGAGAAAATGGTGAAGGAGGAGATGGGGGAGCGACGGAGGCGTGCGATTCTTGCCCGCTGTCTGTCTGGCCTCGTGTAAATAGAGGGCGGACGGTAGGAGCTTGGCCGACGTCTGGCCTCGTTTAAACTGAGGGCGGACGGGAGGAGCTCAGCTGGCGTTGCGTTTAATTCCGGCCCGCTCATGAACGGACGTGTGGCTGGAGTAGGTTTCTCAGTTTGCATGCGGGTTTAACGGAGGGGTTTGATGGAGGCGAGGAGGCGTGTTCAGCCGGGCGTGCAGCGGGCGGCGCAGTACTATTCGATTTGACAGCGGGCGGCGCAGTTCCCGATACGGCTTTAATGCAGATGAGCAAGGGAGTAGCGGTTCCCAAAATTTTGAACGGCCAATGCATCCTCCTTCAATTAATGCATGAGGGAAGTAATGGGAGGAGGACCGGGAAAAGAGGCTGCACGATGTGAATGCAACGCAGCTTGCCCTCATATAAAGGCGCCCCTCCATTCCAATGCATCTACCACATCGTACGCACCTAACCATTTGCCTAAGCACCTACACTAAGCGCAAAAGAGCTCACTCCAAACCCATGGCAGCGATGCGCGCGAGCGGCCAGCGGCGGTGCCAGATGGTCCACGACGTCGGCCTGCGGCATGGCGCCGAGGATCGTCTCCAGACGGTGTTGGAGACCGGCTGGTGGATGGCCGCCGTCGACGCCAACTACGACTCTCAGTTGGACCAGATGATCGTTGCCACCACCAACAAGTTCACCATCCTCAAGAAGCTCGTGGACGACATCGTCGTACTCCTCCAGCCCACGCGCCCGGGCTCCTCATTGCCTGCCACCCTAATTGGCCTCCGTGGCCAGAACCTCTTTCAAGCACTAGTGGCCCTGCGACTGCCCGCCGACGCCACGAAGAATGTCCACCTGGAGGTCGCGCTCACCGCGAGGCACCTCGCCCTGCAAGAATTCATCGACCTACACATCCACGTGTAGGAGCAAATCGTGTACATAGGTATCTACAAGGCCAGTGAGGACGCTACGACGTTGGCCTTCCTCAACCGGCTGGAAGCCTTGGATGCCTTTGTTGAGAAGCACCTCGACCTCGCCACAAAAGCCGCCGCTCCTTAGCCGCTGGTCGGTGGCCCGGCGCACTAAGTTGAGGAGGATGAGGTCGTACGTTGATGGATGCATCTTTCTTATTGCCTTCTGTAACCAACACTGTGATCGCATCATCATCGTGGCCTTAATTCTTATTGTGCTATTGCATTCTCGTTCCAGTCAATACCAACATGTGCGATCCCTTTGCTTAATTATATGCATCACTGTAATTAGTACTCCATCCGTCAATTTATAAGTTGTGCTTACCTTTTCCATCAACTTCGTGCAACGCGCGGGCATCTTGCTAGAAACACTAGAACATGTCGGACCGCATGTGACCAAACCGACGATGCGCCAACCTAGCTACTATGTACCCTGCTTATCTGGCGGAAATAGCCCCGCCCTAGCGTTTCCAGTCGTTATTTCTATCTATCGATCGTGCCAAGGAGCAGAACCAAAATGTTACAATTTATACATGTTTCTCTACTCCTACTCCTATAAAAGACTCAATTGGTGATGGTGGTGTGTCTGCCATCCGTCGTTTCTGACCATTAGATCTGCATCTAACGGCTGTGAGGTAAGTTGTGGCATTTTTGCAACAATAGCCCACTTCTCTGCTCCAATTTGCAGAAAACCCCTTATTATCTTGAAAGCAACCACATCCCTCCCTCACCTCATCAAAACAGCCTGAGAAATATATACTCCTATAAAAGACTCAGTTGGTGATGGTGGTGTGTCTGCCATCCGTCGTTTCTGACCATTAGATCTGCATCTAACGGCTATGAGGTAAGTTATGGCATTTTTGCAACAATAGCCCACTTCTCTGCTCCAATTTGCAGAAAACCCCTTATTATCTTGAAAGCAACCACATCCCTCCCTCACCTCATCAAAACAACCTGAGAAATATATTTTGAGTGAAAAGTACTCCCTCCGTTCCTAAATATTTGTCTTTCTAGAGATTTCAATAAGTGACTACATACGGAGCAAAATGAGTGAATCTACACTTCAAAATATGTCTATATAATCCATATGTGATAGTCCATTTGAAATCTCTAAAAAGTCAAATATTTAGGAACGGAGGGAGTAATATATTAGGAGTATATCAAAACAAGAGTGATTTCTTTCAAGTTTGTGAACAAGTACTACTATTCTAGTACTTTGGATCCGTCGCAACGCACGGGCACATTGCTAGTAAAAGGAAAAGGCATGCCACGTTCGCGTCGCACCCCCCCCCCACACACACACGCCCAGGAATCGGGAGTACTCCACGACCCGTCCGGCACGACACATAGCTTAGGGAAGGCGTGTTGCCTAGCATTTTCACTTTCATGTGGGACCGCCGGTGAGCAAACCGACTATTGGCAAACCGCACCCCACCCGCCGCCGGGTTGGAAAACAGAAATGAGGGGAAGATCTAGCTGTAGCACGGAAGCCAAGAAATTTGGTGTCAGATGGGGCTCGTTGATAGAGTAGGAGCATTCCGCACTACTCTACTCCTACTAGTACCAAGTTTGTACTATACAACTAGTACTACCACTATACAACTAGTAGGTACGTGCACGACACAACATCGTAGGAACAAAAAACGGGAAGATCTTGTTTTGGGTGATTTATCTTTTTTCTATCAACGTAGTATGAATAATATGATGTGGGGGGCACCCATAAAGCTTATGTGGCTTGGTTGCATGGCTACGAAAGGTTAGAGAAAAATAAATAGATAATGTGTTTAGAGTGCACTCCACTAAACAGATATACTTTGGATCCATTGCAACGGGCTGGCACATCTATATCTATACCCCCTATATAGTGTGTGAATAACTTTGAAAGTTGGTCGTTGGATGAAGCCGATCCGACGGTACAAAGATGGCAAATCCGAGCACTACTGGCTGTTGGATATATCTACATTCCACCAGATTCTGCCACATGTAGAATCTAGAAGACTCCATGGTTGAACTTCATTCATGACTAACTTTGCCACAACTAAGCTTAGGCAAAGTGTGTCTGCCACAAAAAATGTGGCTAACAAAATGGCCACCACAAGTGTGGCAAGATTTGGCAAGAAGTTGAGTCTATGACATGTGGACCATGTAGCTAGAAAAGTGTGGCAAGCCACAAGCGTAGCAATGAACCAAACACATGCCTGGTGTGTTTGGTAGGGTGTATGAAGGGTGCATGATCCCAAGAGTTCCCTTCTCGACCCATTTTTAGGTGTTTGGTAGAGTGTATGGAGGGTGCATGAGTCCACACTAGATTAGCACAAATACACTAGAAGCATGCATGAAGAGAGCATACATGAAGAGGGGTGTTGAGTTGAGCATGCATGAAGAGGGAACAACTATGCTGAGACGAGAACGCAACCAAACACACTTGTGGCACGCCTAAGCTTAGGCGCAGCAACCTTAGGCTGCAAACCAAACCATAACTTTGAAATTTGGTCGTTGGATGAAGCCAATCCGACGGTACAAAGATGGCAAATCCGAGCACTACTGGCCGTTGGATATCATCTACATTCCACCAGATTTTGCCACATGTAGAATCTAGAAGACTCCACATGTAGAAGCATAATGCACAAACCACCAGAATCTCATGCGTGCAATGCACGTGTACCTTACTAGTAGTTGGTGGTAGTAAGAAACAAATTCCGGGTTTGGCACGAGCTCGTACTGCGGGAGCACCACAAGGCCTGCCGCAGGAGTTACATTTCCCTCTCGGGGCCCACGGGACCGAACTTCAGTGGCTTAGTGCCTGGCCTATGAGTCAATGACATGCGGACCTTAAATGCGGCTGGCCCACATGTCATTCTCATGGTGGTGGTGTGGTTCGCGACTCACTCGTTCGAGATGAACCGGCCGGTGGTGGCGTGGCCGTGGCGAGGGTGCCACAGCTGGGCGTTACGAGGCGTAGATGGCCACACCGGAGGGTACTACCTATAGTACAGAAGTACTCCAGCTAAGGATTGATGCCCGGGACGAAAAGTGTCACAGCCGCTGGATGAAAATTCGATGGTGCGGGACATGTGGTGTCATGGGTTCGTGCGGCGTCGTGGGAATCGCATGTGGCTGTGGTAGAAACTTGATTCTCGCCGCATTTAAGGTGGCCCACATGTCATGCACACAAAGGCAGAGGGGCTGTGCGGCCGAGAGGGGTGAGGTGCACGTCGGGGGACGTGGTGCCGTGGGTTGGAGCGGCGTTGTGGGAATCGCGAGTGGCAGTGGATGAAACGTGATGGTCGTCGTAGTTGAACTTCCATGGTCAAGCTGTCATGTCTACGGACACACGCATTGCATACCGATCACTGGAAGGAGTAGTAGAGAAAGCTAGGCGGATAAATAGTTCCTTATAGTCAAGCGGACCCATGCTACTACTTGTTCCAAAGACATGCACACCATCGAAATAGTCCATCTATATCAATATACATAGAGAGGGAATATTTTTTTTACAAGAGAGGAAATAGTTCATCCATCCATAATGCCCTGCTTCTGGTGCAGCATCTTCTTCTTCTTCTTCTTGTTCTCATTTTCCGTGGGAGACGGCTTCGCAACAAGCTCTCTGGACCTTGCAGCTATCTCGAAACTCACACGGGCATCGAGGGCAGCATATTTTATCCGCTCGTACGTCAAGGGATAATTCTCCCATCCAGACGACCTTAATGCCAGCGTCTCGTCACCCTTCTAAAGATTTGTTCCTAGCACAAAATTTGCTACGTCGAATAGGGATGGTGTCGGTTTATCACAATCTTCTACAGGAATTTTTATTCTGGTTTGTAGGTCAGCGATGCTTTTCAAATCAAGGTTGTACGGCTCCAACTTCTATTTGTCCCCTGCGATGGCTGCCTGACAGAAGTATATGTCCTCCCGAGACAAGAAATCGTGAAGCTCACCTGGTATGGAGGGCGCGTGTATGATGTGGTACACCAAAACATCATCTTCGAGGCACAGTTGAAGGACAGCGGCGCGTTGGATCTTCCTAGTGGCACGCTCCGTGTACTCTGCGTCGAGACCGATGACATTAATCTCCACCTTTTGGAGGGAGTTGGATGCATTGTTGATCCACTTCCGAACAACCCTTGGGTGGTCGGTGACTGTGGCAACTATGCTCAACGAGCCTTCGACGAGGACATGTTGGACGCTAAAAACCTGCATCTCGATCTCTTTCGCCACTTGGAACCGCTGGACCGGAGGGCTATGGTTTGGAGAATTAGGATTAGATGGCTAGTCTAACTGAAGAAGATGATTATTTATAGGGGCTTCGGAATTACTCCAGGAGGATGTGAAGAGGTTAAAACAATGTGAATGCAGTGTGGTTTGGATGCAAATGAAGATCAAGGAGGAAAATCGGTTCCCGATGGAGAAGTAAATGGGAGAAGTTATGCGCATGCATGAGGAGAGGTGCGGTGGTTTGACTGCTGCATGCAATGGATTGGACGGGCTCTTCGGTTGCCTTTTCTCTCTCCCACGTGCACAGAGTGGCCCACTTGCATGCTGCAGTTTATTGGCTGGATTCTGGCTGCAGCTGCTCATGCGTACGCTAATTAATGTTGTGAATGCGGGGCATGGAGGGAAATGGGCGCATGCAAAAGGGTATATACGCAGACTAATTAGAGAAATACTGAAAAAAGTTATGCGCAGACAAAAGAGGACCGGAGGGAGTACTACTCATGTTCCTACTACGGTTAAGGAATGTGTGGTTATCCTCAAAAAATAAAAGTCCTTATTCGCGCTTCCGCATGCACGAGAATTTGGTTCTGCTCGCAATATGGATGATAGCTGGAGGATGAAGTGAACCCAGAGGCATGCTAGCACGGGAGTGTGCTCATGTTCCTACTACTCCTACTAGTAGTAGTAGTAGTAGTACAACTGTGGTACATTTGATGGTCAAAATACTATTATTCATCCGGTCCTCACAGTGAAGTGACAAGACCTTGCGCCCGAGGTGACACCAGTCCAGGAGGCGTGTCCGGGTTACCAAAGTCAGCCTCACCTTGTGCACTGTGCAGTCACTGTCACCGCCGCTGTATAGCATGCCTCGCCTCGTCTCCCTCTCCCCTAGCACCACTCCATCTCCATCTCCGTCTCGCCGGAGATCCTGAGGTCACTCTTCATTATCTCACTGTGCCCCCGCATACCCTCGCCTCTCTCGCCTCCCCCAGTACCACTATTCCCTCGCTAGCCGCTCCAGCACCGACAGCCTTCTCCCCCATAAATCAAGCCCGCCAAAACCCCACCTTCCAAACTCCATCATGGCCGAACACGAACCACGCAGGATCCATATGAGCCGCGATTGGAGCAATCTCCCCAGTGACGTCCTCGACCTCTGTTGTTCGTGTATGGATATGTTGAGCGCCCTGCGGCTGGCTGCATGCTCGAGGGGCATGCACACGGCCATCATCAAAGCGAGGCCAAAGCTTGTCAAGACACCCTGCTTGCTGCTATCTGGTCTTGCGAGATTGGCTCACCATGATACGGAGGCGTACATGATGCCCCTCGACTTCAATCCGATCTCCATTAGCCGAAACTTCTTTGCAGGTATGTAGTGGGTCGTCGTACATCATTTCCCTCGACTTCGATCTGGTCACCATCGCCCGAAACTTCTTGACAGGTATGTACTGGGTCGGCATGAACTCCCACTGGATGGCTGCCTTCAGAGAAGACGGTAAAAAGTTGGTGCTCGTGAACTTCTAGACCTCCCATGAGATTATCCTTCCTCCGTTGGATTATATAGAGTTTTACCATCGCGGTCCTAGTTATCTAGATTACCACGTCAGTTGGACGGACCTTGTTTTGCAGAAGATTGTAATCTGCCAAGTGCCCACACGACATACGAATTACGCAGACTTCAAGCTAATTGCCTTGTTTGACCGCAGACTCGCCTATCTTTACGCCGGTGCCTTCTTTAGCTGGAGACAACTCAGCTCGCAGTGGATCATCGTCAAAGCTGATACACACTTCTGTGATGCTATTGAACACAATGGCATCATCTACGCGATCGACAAAGCAGATGGCACCACGTATTGCTGGGACGGCGTGTGTAAGTTGTTTCCGTCTCATGTTAATGATGACGCCATGACGCTATTTGAACTTTTTGTGATGATTGGCATATCCCTGTTTGAGCAGAATTTGAGTAGAACTATGGCAATGTATTAGAGACGTCGTAAATCAGCTATATTTTGAATGAGTTAATTCATGCGATTGTGATCATGTCATTACAGCCAATTTGTACCCCTGAATAACCAAACGGTTAGGAATATATGGATATTCTCCTTATTTTACAGTAATCTATGTACTACTACTAAATATGAGTGTGTATCAATGGCCATGTTAGTTTCCTCATTTTCATGATGTAGAAACATGCACCACACTGTTGGTTTCATCTAACCATACATTAGGGAAGTAAATGTGCATATGGAGAATTCTATATTTGGAAGTAGTGAAATCATGTAATGCTTACCATGTGTACATACCTATATTCGCCCTTCAGCAATCAATGGCTAGAATAATATCCTCACAAAAAATTTGCCCACAGAACATGAGTATATAACAATGCATGGTCTGTTAGTTACCTTGAAGAATTTGTTTGTGAGGACAAAACATGATTCCATAACATGCATGGCATGGTAGTTTCCTGTGAAGAATCGATTGCGAGATAACATGGGTATAACCACACATGGCACTTCTATATTTTCGAACCCAGTATACATTTCCCTGTATTTTCCTCCCAGTTCCAACAGGGACATATCAATGATGTTTCTTGCATTATCCTACTCATACTCTGAACAATGCTGATCTTACATTAACAATGCATGTCCTTTTTTATATGATGCAGTGTCCCTACAGTTGCTGCCCTTTGTAATCACACCACCTTTGCCAAAAACAGGGAAGCACATCTGGTTCCTCGCTCGATCAAACGACGGCAAAAGACTGATGATCATTCGGACACATGAGCCGGAAAAGTTATATTGCAAAAAACCCCACTGTATACAAGCATCGTGAAATACGTGAGTATCCGGACAGTGGCTGTTACGTCTATGAGTAGGATACCAGCTTGTTGTGGCCTTCAGGATTTTTTAGTTGGAGGCGGGTAAACAGCCTTGGTTCACACTCTCTGTTTCTCGGACTCAATTATCCGATTAACCAGGAGATCACCGTTGGCAAGGACCTTGATGGCAGAGAGGCTCTGTTTGCTATGGAAAACTATGTCTACACGGCGAGCCCTAGGAGTTCGGGAGCAAACTCCCCTGATTGTCAACGATACAGCCTGCAGCCAAAAGAAGGTGAGAATGACAAAGGCATCCGGATTAACTTTGATCCTTGGATGTCTCAATTACGACACGCAGTGATGTGGTTCAAGCCTTCAGGTTGATAGATAATTGGGCTGTTGCGTCGAAAGGGTGGAGTACTGGTGTCTCCGGATCATTAGTCGCTGAAGCGGGGCTGCAAATTATGATGGTGTTGGATCATCTCTTCGAAAGACTTTGTTGTCTTTGCTGCTTGTTTTGGATGGGTAGTTCTTTCTTTTGTTATGCATATTCCTTGTCATTTGGTCATCCTCGTCTATGTCACTCTTACTATGTAATAGTTGGCTCTGTTTAGAATGTCATTCTAGTCTGAGCGCTCCAGATGGGTGCGTTTTGGTGGTGTAGCAAGACTTCTTATGAACTATCATGTCTTGCTGTTTATGTCAGTAGTAGTCACTAGTCAGTGTTTGAATGTTGTATATATCGTTGTTTCGAACTGTTTATTGTCTCGAACTACTGGTGGGCTAAATGAGGGCATCACCATTCTCCAGTGTTCAGAGTGTATCCCCTTTTCTCAAGTTATATAATTTGAGATCAGTGTCTTTTCGATGATGTACACTTGTTTGGGCCAGTGAAGTGTCGTTGAATATGGGCCGAGTAGTAACGCAATGCCAAACAGGTCAATTATGACTCTCAGGCCGGGCTCTCAAAAGATCCTCAAAAAAAAGGCCGGGTTCTCCAAAAAAGAAAGAATAAGGACTCTTAGGCCGACATGTGGGCGCCACCGGTGTTTTCGTGCACTTGCGCGCCGAGAGCATATTGGTGTGTGTTCAAAATTCAAGCTACCTTTTCATCCCCAATCTCCCGCCCTCCCCCACCTCTGGAATCTCGATTCCTACTCCAGTTCCCCCAAATCCCCCTGCTGTACTCCCTGTACTCAAGCTCACTATCATGTCGCCGGTCAACGCGGATCTCCGAGCCGGAGATCCTGAGGTCCATCCTGCCTTCGGTCGCTGCATGCTGTCGCTCAATAGTGGCATGGAGGCGCTTGACGATCAGTTTGCCGGCAAAGTGCTGATGGTAACCATCAACGGCGACCGGCCTCCCGTCTCACCGGACGACCTTGTCAAAGCTCTTGGCATTGCGCACGGCATCCAAATAAGTGACTTGCTCGTCGAAGTTTGTCCGCCACCGGCTGATTTCTTCGTCAGGTTCCGGACAACTTTCGACTTCAGTCGTGTGTTCGAATCTTCCCGGCGTTTGTTCCGCGATGGCGCGCTGGTGAGCTTTGATCGGTGGCACCCAGGATGGGGCTCGGTGTCCTCTGAGCTGGAGTTTTTAACAAAGCTTACCTTCCACGGCATGCCTCGACGTGCTTGGAACAGCGAGTCCATGAATGAGCTTATCAACGACCTTGGAGGTGAGCTCATAAGTATGTTTGTTCCTCCAGACAGCTGGGCTCTGACGGTTATGGCATGGATGAAGAAGTCGTCCACCATACCGAAGGTGATTGGTGTTGAGATACCGGTGCAGGAACCGGGGTTGTACTATTCGTCGCCACCAAGGCCGTCGCGGACCACGTTAGGGATGTACCTGTATCGAGTGTTCGTGCATGTCGAAGAAGTGGTCAATCCATCAATCGAAGTCCTGCCGCCGCCGCTAGTGCCAGGTCCGTCGACGACGTCCATTATAGGAGTCAACGTCAGACTTTCCCCGTGTTGCTCGGAACGATGGATGGCACAGGGCCTACTCCATCGCGCGACGGAGGCCACTGCTTCTTTGGGAGAAGAGCCAGGGCTGGTTGCCTGGATGTGCTCTAATTTGAGGTAACAACTGAATCTTGTCAGATACTAGTTAACTCCGAGGAAGCACTGATGTGCCAGTACATTTCATTGTGACCTGTTCTAATTTTGTACCTGAACTTTTTTTAGAAAGGGTTGTACGTCAACTTAATGTGCTAGCAGAACTTATTGTGTTGTATGTCTGTTTTCTTTGCACAACATTCAAGATATTTCCCTGTCATTGATAAAGACGATGAACCGTTATGTACGAGTTCGTTTGTTTCAACATAGCCCTACCCGTAGCGATCCACTGCTTCCATCCTGATTGTGCCGCCTGCGTGAAATTTTTGTATGCAAGTTCGGTGTGCTATGATGTTCTATATGATTGTGTCAACTATATAAGTTTTTACTGAGCATCAGCAATGCATATGGCTGGAAGATGTATTTACGAGCATCGACCGATGGGTCTCTCTCTCTCACACACACACGCGCGCGCGCGCACACACGCACACACGCACAAGTGGGACCCGTTGAATTATTTCTTTGCTCATGACAGCTTTTAATTAGGTTCAACTGTAATCTAACTTTTTTCTTAAGTTATTAAATGAGCTCAGTGACTTCAAAAAGTTGTACAGAAGCCTTGTTTGGGCCTTTCCGGCGTCGCTGAATGTGGGCTGAGTAGCCATGTTAGGTTGTACTGTACTACACAGGCCTTTTTTTTTTCAACATCAGCAATGCAACTGGGCCGACAGTTGTACACGATATCCGGGTCAACTTGTTATTCTCCGCCCCACTGCAAACTTTCCTAGGAGGTATGCATTAGGCTTAACAAGAAAATGGACTTTAAGAAATCATAAATGGGATATAATTATAATAACTGGGCAGTAACTATAAAAAAATGCACCAAACGTGTAATTAGTTTAAAAATATATTATTTTTAGAATTTAAACTTTAATTTCATTACTTGTTGCACGCGCAATATTTCGTTGGATTTTAACGTAATACAACTTTATTTTCAAATCTATTATATAATTAAAACGATAGAAAACCAACGGTGATGATTTGGCACCATAAAAGCTAAGATGTATCAACGGTGAAGATCTAAAACGGTTTTATTTTTAAGAAAAGATGTAAAACGGGTTGATATTAGGAAAGTGCACACGAGGTGTACTATAGCACGTGAATTTTTTTGCACCTGAAAAAAAACTGAAACAGACGTATACTATTGCATATAATATTAGGCAAGTGTACACGGACATATACTATTGCACGTGGAGGACTCTGAAACGGATTGCTATTGTCAAGGATATGGTCGTGTACTATTGCAAACAAAATAATTTACAGCGGACAGTCGTCCGTACAGAATTCAAACCCAGCAACCTTTGACTAATATAAAGGTTGGGGCAAACACCCCAGAACAGCCACGGAATAATAGACGCCAGAACACCCATTGAAGGGAGATCCACACAATAACATATCCACACAAATCGAAGGGGCGACATACGTCGGGACGCCCAGCACATCGAAGGACGGAAGAAGAAACGACAGAAACATCAAGTTTGGGTAATATATATAGCTTAAATCTTGAGGTCTATTTACATCTTTCCATCCCTGCATGTCTTTGCAACCTCCTTATGAACACCATGTTTTCCTGTTCATTAACCATTAGTTAGAACACTTCTTTGTAACCAAATTTCATTATTGCATTACCATATGAACCACTCCTTCTATAATTGTTTTGAAGGCAACGTCTCTGTGGCGTACACGAAGTTGAGTGAGTTAACCACAAGAGGACAGACATGGAATATTAAAGCCAAAGTAATGAGAATGTGGGACTCGATCAATCCTTCGACTGATGAACTTATAAGCATCGATATGATCTTGATGGATGAGCAGGTATTTTCTTCACATAATTAACAGTGGGGATTGTTTTATTGTTAAAATTACTACTAAGATTTTTCTTTCATTAAATTTTGAAGGGCCATACAGTTCATGCTACTATTTGGAAGAATCTAATAGACACTTACAGAGCAAAGATCAACGAGGGTTCTATATATGCTTTTAGCAATTTTAAAGTTGTAGATTCGACAAAATATCGACCAGTCAGCAATGAAATTAAAATTACTTTTTTATACAACACAAAATTAAAGGAGATGAAAGGTTCATCGGATAATTTTCCAGATTACTACTTTGAGTTTGCTAGCAAAGATACCCTACAAGAACGTCTAGAAAAAGACCAACAATGCTCAGGTATGTTGATAGTCATATTCTTACTTCCAAGTGGACAATTTAAATTTGATGTCATTTCTTGGTAGTTGTATTAATAAGCTCAAATGAATAACTTTCTAATTTTTGAAGTCTTTAATCTTCTAATTTGCAGATGCCATTGGGTTGCTTACCAAGATTAAGCCAATAGAATCAAGGATAACAAAGAAGAAAACACCTGCAGATGTACGTCAAATTGAAATTCTAATGCCAGAGTAAGTGTATCCATGTATCAACTTTTCACTAAAGGGTAAAGGCTGTTTTCTTCCACTTATATTATTATTACCATTAATTACTTTGGAATGAATTATTCAGGGGTGATAGAATCAGAGTATCATTATGGGGAAGATTAGCTCATCATTTAGTGAGGATGTAATTGGCAATCAAACAATTATTATTGTTACCTCAACAATGGTGCAAAAATTCAATGGTAAGTTGAATATGTTTACATGTCTTTTTTTCATACCAAAATAATAAATCTAACCGATTTATTGTTCATTAAATAGGTTTGTGCCTAAAGTCAACTGGCGCCACAAGATTATATACGAATCTAGATATACCCGAGACTTGGGAACTTCGTGGCAGGTATTAAGCACAATTTGTAGGTTCTGGTCATATAGAATTTCATAATATATCTTCATTTACGAACTTTTTTTATAGCCACTCCACCAAAGAAACTTTACCAAAAATGATGGAGATAGATAAAAGTACTCAAGGGACACTGGAAGATCAAATGTTTTACAGAAGGATAACCTTAAAAGAACTTACTGGAATTAGGCACGACAACCCAACAGATGAGGTAATGAATCGGAACTCTTCTAAGACATGATATTGTAGAAGCCTCCAATACCTACAGATGTATTTGACATATTTGTATGAGTGACTGCATATTCTTTAAAGAGCTATATTTTCTTCATCAACTTTCAGGACTTTGTGTTCACAACAATAGCTACAATTGATCGGTTACAAGAAAATATTCAATGGTGGTACATGTCATGCGATGTTTGCAACAAAATTGCTACGAAAGAATCACATAATTATTATTGCAAGAATTGTGATACGTATCCAGAAGGTTTAACACCTAGGTAAGCATATTCTCTTGATTTGACCATCATTATGTACTATCACATTTGCGTTACACTAACGAAATGTGATTCTAGGTATCGTATTCGGCTTCAAATTAGTGATCACAGTGCTACTACAAGTTGCACTTTATTTGATGAAGAGGCTGAAAGAATGCTCAATACATCTGTCTCATTCCTGTTGGATTCCTTAGATGGAAAATCTGAAGAAATCCCAAAGATTATACAAGAATTATGTGGACAAAGACTTATCTTTCGATTCAAACTCAACAATAAGAACCTCACTCTAGGCATGCAGAACTATGCAGTAAAGAAAATATTTGTGCCTGATGAGAAGCTTGAGAAGCGATACTTAGAGGATAAAGCTGAAGAGGTAATGGTCTATTAAACTATCAAATCTATTTAAACACCAATTATTATAGTCTTTTATAAGGAACTATTGAAGCAAGTATTTACAATTCTTGATCCATTGTGCTCAACAGGATTTGATGGATGATGAAGTGGACAACATGTTAAAACAAGAAACAAAGAAACCGAATGAGCCAGTTAAAAAGGTGATTGTATACTTCACTGTACAAGCTTTTCTTTACATAAATTCATCTCTTAATTCATCCATTTATGTGATTTTTGCAGGTACAAATCAGCAAGTGTGAACTTAGCAAAAACATATGTGAGTTGGTCCCTGTGAAAGAGGAGCCAGAAGATAAAAGAAATGGGAGTACAGTACATCAGAAGGAGCATCAACATCAAAAATCATCAACGAGTGTCGATGGTGGGAAAAGGAGGCGAAGATCTGTTGTATTATCAGACTCCGAAGATGAAGAAGTGGAAAATAGTATATCTGAAAAATTAGAAAAGGCAGTTCCCAAAAGCACCAGAAGTGTTCATGCAAAAAACAAAAAGACAAAAGTTGAACATGAAGGCTCCACAAGGATGACACGAAGTTTGACCAAAAAGACTAATGGCATCAAGACGATGTAATCATCAACTCAAAGATCAAGTACGCCAAACAAGACCCAAGAGAGGAAGGACCTTTTCCAGATTTTTTTTGGGACAGTACTTTATCCAATATCTATTATTTTAATGTATCCGAGAACTGGAATATTTAGTGTGTTTTATATATGATCAATTTGTATGAACAATATGACATTTTGTTTTCAAACAATTCAAGTATTGTATACTATTCAGAAGAGAGAATGACCAGTACATTCATTTGATCTTAATCAATTTAGCATTGCATTTGTGTGGTTGGTCAATGCTCTGATGTGCCTGCAACATTTGCTAAAACTACAATGTACTAGCATGGCCTAGAATATATGAGAACAAAAATGCTCAACAGTATTTGAAAAGATTGAGTTGGAAATCCATCTGGAATACTATGAAAAAAACTAATCAAAATCATCGACTGCGAATTGTTCCATATGAAGCCACAATGAAATTTAAAACGACGGAAAGATGGATTGAGCTTTTATCCGGGGCGTATATTATTACATCACGAACAAGCATATGATGGGGACTCACAGACTTAGGCTTAATTTTTTTCTCACTAACCCTCAAAAAATCCGACTAAAATTATTTTGCAGACAAAATGTATTTGGGCCAGACGCATACCTAGCTGAACTAGGTACTGACTAGGCAAGATAGCTGAAGGCCAAACCTGCACTGCTACTTGCCGCACTGATGCACCCAGGTTCCGCTCCTTGGTGCCTGCTGCGCCGCGCTGCTCCACGCAGGTCGATAGCTACTTGGTTCACCTCGCGAAAGCTCGCCTGTGCCGGCGTCTCCGTGCGGCCGCCGGCGGCGCCACCGCATCCTTGGCGCAAGAGCGGATCCAGTGAGAATCTTAGCCCAGCAGGTCGCCGGAAGCAATCGATTTGCTCATCCGAAGAATATCCTTTTGGAAGGAACTGTGTGGAAGAGGAATAATCCATTGATATGAAGTGTGAGAAGATAATAAGCGGCGTAGCAGGAACGATTTTTTTATTTTATTTGGACAGCACTGCAGCAGGAGAGTTGAAGTGCGAATAAAATACAGTACATTTTTAGGGGCGCTAGACAGCTTTCTGACAGTCAAGCACAAGCCCAAATTAGCTCATTAATCAGAAGTTGCTGGTGTAGGACTAACTATTAGTCGTTGCTCAAAAAAAACTACTATTTATTCAAGCTAAATTTCCTTTAAAGACAATCCGTACTATACTGTCCGATTTTGACTCACTACATGATTCCTAATCCTACACGCCTAGGAAAACATCTAACCATATCATTATATAAAGTGCATCATATCACGTCCTACTAGCACAACAAGCCTCATCGCCGACTGACCCGTCTTCTCAAATTCGAAGCAACTCGACGACTAAGCAGGCAAAGGTTCCATGGTATTATATATCTTCCTCTCTTTAATCTGTGCATTATTTTAGCTTCCTTATCAGCCAACATATTCTCATAGAACCTTTGTCCTCAGGTGATCTACATTAGTCAAATTGCTAGGTCATAGTCTCAGAAAACAAACAAGAGGTATAGTCACATACACTCATCCCTCTGCTTATATCACATAATCATCATTCAACCATAATTTTACAAGACAGACATTCATAAATGACCCATGATGCACTTCCTCAATAGCTACTTTTTCATGATGTCGGGAAGATCAAACACACGAGACGGCCGACAAATTGAAGGTATGGCAACAACTTCAGCAACTTGCATCCAATATACGCCGGCGACACCCAAACGAACAAAGGCACAAAGAAACGTCCAACGAACTGAAGACACAACATCAGCACCATCAGCCTCAGGTAATATCCCCATGCAATTCTTCATGTGTGTGCCTGCATTTTGATCTCAGCTCAACATTGCGTCAAAACTCTTCTCATACTGAACTATAAAGCTCTTTTTTTTCATGCATCCTAACACTACCATGATAATAATGTGAAAGCTACAAAAAGAGCAACACGGTTGAACAATTATTGATTTATAGTTCCCTACCAGATAAACAACATTAATCTCCAGATGTACTGTATGTGACAATGTCCATTAGTAGTCTCTTATATCACCAAATGCACTTGCATGCTGCAAAGGCAAAACACTATTAAGTACTCTCTCTGTAGAGACATATAAGAGTGTTTAGATCACTACTTTAGTAATCTAAACGCTCTTATATTTCTTTACGGAGGGAGTACAACATAAATCATATTACATGATACTATGTTAAGAAGACTATACGCACTGACGAAATCACATTTGCAGATATGAGAGTCCAACATACGTTAGACCCAGCAGCTCACCAGACAAAAAGAAAGAAAGAACAACCTCTAAACTCAAGGAGTACAAAGCGGACAAGGACTGCAGAGGGAAGAAGAAATGCAAACACAGAGGCTCCTAAACGATTGAGAAAGGCTAATGCTGAAGAAGATAGGGAATTGAAGCGTGCCAGAAGCGAAACCAACAAAAACAACACTAGAGACAATGTTGGAGACAACAACAGAACCAGAACCTCGACAAGTGCTAATAGAAAGCCATGGAACTTCGGAAGGCCAACATACAAATGCCAATATTGCAAAGCATTGCTATGGTGTGAAGAAAGATTAAATTCAAACAAAGGAACTACGACACCCTCTTTTGGAATATGCTGCAAACAAGGGAAAATCGATCTGCCGCCACTAAGAGGACCTCCACCATACCTTAGAAACCTCTTAAGAAGTGAAGGGCAGGATTCGGTAAACTTCAAAGAAAATATAAGGTCATACAACTCAATGTTTTCATTCACATCGATAGGAGGAGCTGTGGACAAGGAAATAAACACTCGCAAAGGACCTTATGTTTTTCGTTTGCATGGACAAAACTACCACCATATCGGAACTCTTTTGCCTCAAGGTACAGACAAACCTCGGTTTGCACAGCTATACATATATAATACCGAAAATGAGGTGGAAAACAAGATAAGTGCATCAAGACGCAATGATAATAAATCAACAGTGGACCCCAACATCGTCAAAGAACTGAAAATAATGCTCGACGACAACAACATCCTCGCAAAAACATTCAGAATGGCAAGAGATAGATTCCAAGAAGGAGACTACCATGATTACACACTTCGGATACTAGGCAAAAGGAACGGAACACACAACCTTCCATCCGCATCTGAAGTTGCAGCATTGGTAGTAAGAGATCCAACCGGAGAGAGTGAAGGACGTGACATTGTTGTTGAGTACAAAAATATGGAGCCACAAAGGATATCAGAGATCCACCCGAAATTCATGTCCATGCAATATCCGTTGTTGTTCCCATATGGAGAAGACGGTTTTAAACTTGAGATACCCTACAAGAAAACAAAAGGAGGTACAAACAGCAGGAAATACGTAATGTTGTTGGACTACTATGCATTCTACCTACAACAACGTCCTGATCAAGGAATGTTACTGCTCAAGTCCGGGCATTTGTCACTGCAATTTTGGGTGGATGTATACACATGTATCGAGCAAAAT
The DNA here is from genome assembly GCF_002575655.3 of Aegilops tauschii subsp. strangulata. Classification (NCBI taxonomy): domain Eukaryota; kingdom Viridiplantae; phylum Streptophyta; class Magnoliopsida; order Poales; family Poaceae; genus Aegilops; species Aegilops tauschii. Next base: position 314,434,825 of record NC_053037.3, on the reverse strand, counting down.
AGACTAAACTGGATCCGACACAATCAAGGAAAGCTACGAACTGAACTTTACAGTGGATTGCAGGATGCGATTGAGCGAGGGGACACAAGAATAGAGCAAGTTGGAAAGAGGATAATTGTGCCTTCATCTTTTACAGGTGGTAGAAGAAACAAGGCACAATATTTGCAAGATGCCTTTGCAATATGCCGTTGGGCTGGATACCCAGACCTATTTATAACATTCACATGCAACGCAAAGTGGCCTGAGATCCAATACATGCTAGATGAAGCGGGAGGTGGCCAAAAGCCAGCCGATCGGCCAGATATTGTGGACAGAGTATTTATGATCAAACTAAAGGAGCTAATGAGAGACATAAAAGAAAAGAAATACTTTGGAGAAACAGTTGCAAGTAAGTCCCATTGACTATCAATCTTTACTCTTTCTTGCATCATCTTATAGTCCGTCAGACTCTTGCTCTTTAGAAACATGCATCATCTTATACTCCGTCAGATTCTAGCTCTTTAGTAACATGCATTCCAATTTTAGCTAAATCTGACAAACCATTAATCAACTGCAGTCATCTACACAATAGAATTCCAGAAGAGAGGACTCCCGCATGCCCACATACTAATATTTTTTAAGGACAAAGACAAGTACCCGGAACCATCGCAAATCGACAAAATAATAAGCGCTGAGATCCCAAACAAGGATGAGGATCCAGAGGCATTTGAAGCTGTTGAGAACTTCATGATGCATGGCCCGTGTGGAGAGGCTAAGAAAAATTCACCATGCATGGTGGACCATAGATGCACCAAGCATTTCCCAAAAAGATACAATGTCAGCACTACCATTGACGAGGACGGATTTCCAGTATATAAAAGGAGGGATGACGGAAGGCAGATCAAAAAGGGAGGGGTGATGCTCGACAACAGATTTGTCGTGCCATACAACCGGGACCTTCTGGTCAAGTATCAAGCTCACATAAATGTCGAGTGGTGCAATAGGTCCAGATCAATCAAGTACCTATTTAAGTATATCCATAAAGATGACGACCATGTTACAGCCTTGCTCAAGGAAAGGGGCACGGCAAACGAAACTGACGAGATCAAGAAATACCTAGAGATGAGATACATATCAACATCAGAAGCATGCTGGAGGATATTTCAGTTTGATCTTCAGTATCGCAATCCAGCAGTTGAGAGGCTACCTTTCCATCTTGAAAATGAGCAACAAGTCATTTTTCCAGACTCCACTGATCTTGAAAAGATAGTAACAAGGGACGGATCTAAAATGACCAAGTTCACTCAGTGGATGGAGGCAAATAAAATATACGAGCTAGGAAAAAGATTGACTTACGCAGACTTCCCTACAAAGTTTGTATGGAAAAGCGAAACAAAATGTTGGCAGAAGCGAAAAAGGGACTATGCAATTGGAAGAATCTACTATGCACATCCCGCAAGTGGCGAGAGATATCATATGAGGATGCTTCTAAACACCAAGAAAGGATGCACATCATTTGAGGACATTAGGACCGTTGATGGAGTCATTCACCCAACATACAAATCAGCATGCCAAGCCCTCGGATTTCTCGATGATGACACCGAGTGGATTGACTGTATCAATGAAGCATCAAGTTGGGCATCCGGAACACGACTGCGTCAGTTATTCACCACCATATTGTCCCACTGCGAAGTCACAAACCCAAAGGTATTGTGGGATTCAACATGGGAGGCGTTGTGTGAAGATATGCAATACAAAAGAAGGACTATTCTAAACTTTCCAACACTTCGGCTTACAAACACACAGAAGAAAGCATATGGTCTGATTGAGATAGAAAAACTGATGAGGCAAGTAGGAAAGTCACTAAAGGACTATCCAGACATAGAACTACCAAATGCCGCAGAGCTAGAAGAACTTGGGAACAGACTAATAAACGAAGAGGTCAACTACGACATGGACAAACTCAAGGATGAGCACAAAATCATACTAAACAATCTTAACCAAGACCAGAAAACGGCCTATGATGCAATAATGGAGTCAGTCGACAAAGGCCTAGGAAAGCAGATATTTGTCGAAGGGTACGGTGGCACAGGAAAAACCTATCTATGGAAAGCAATAACGACAAAGCTAAGATCAGAGGGGAAGATAGTGCTTGCGGTAGCATCATGTGGCATTGCAGCGTTGCTTCTCCAAGGTGGAAGAACGGCACACTCAAGGTTCCGTTTTCCACTTAATATCACTGAAGAATCAACGTGTGAAATAAAACAAGGCTCGCATTTGGCTGAACTGCTAAAGAAGACCTCACTTATATTGTGGGACGAGGCTCCTATGGCAAACAAACACTGCTTCGAGGCACTAGACAAAAGCCTTAGAGATATTCTAAGGTTCACTAATGAAAACAGCGATGAAAAGCCATTTGGTGGGATGACAGTTATACTAGGAGGCGACTTCAGACAAATCCTGCCAGTTATAACCAAAGGAAGGAGAGAGCAGATAGTAAATGCTTCAATCAAAAGGTCATATCTGTGGAAACACTTTGAAATATTTGAGTTAACACAAAACATGCGGCTGAAGTGTCTGTCAGATGATCCAATACAAAAGCAAAAGGTTGCTGAATTTGCAGAGTGGATACTACAGATTGGCGATGGGAAAACAACATCAGATGAAGGAGAGGATTGGATAAAAATACCAAAAGACCTACTGCTAGAGAAAGGAGAAAATCGTAAACAAATCGTCAAAAGCATATACCCAAATTTGCTGCAAAAATACCGTGAGCGGGATTACCTAGAAGAAAGAGCAATACTATGTCCAAGAAATGATACAGTCAAGGAGATAAATGACCACATAATGAGCCAAATACAAGGTGAAGAGGTGACATACCTAAGCCTGGACACAGTGTGCAAGGCAACGACAAATACCAACATCATGATGAACATGCAGCCTACTGAGTTCCTCAACACCTTAACGTCCCCAGGAATACCAGACCATAAGTTAAAACTGAAGGTGGGTTTGCCGGTCATGCTCCTACGCAACATCAACCAAGCAGCAGGCTTATGCAACGGTACAAGAATGACAATTACACAACTTGGAAACAAATACATCGAGACACAAATAATCACAGGAACACATGTCGGCGATAAGGTATACATACCTCGAATCATCATGTCACCAAGCGACTCAAAATGGCCATTCGTGCTGAAAAGAAGGCAATATCCATTATCAGTGTGCTTCGCAATGACAATAAACAAGAGCCAAGGTCAGTCCTTAAACAAGGTAGGCATATATTTGCCTAAGCAAGTGTTCTGCCATGGACAACTATATGTGGCACTATCAAGAGTGACAAACAAGGAAGGATTGAAGGTGCTGATTGATGACGAAGAGTGTCCAACCGAAGATGTCGCAAAGAATATTGTTTACAAAGAGATTTTTTAATTGATAGTGCAGTTCCTCAAGTCATTAGACAATTCATGTATAATTACATAGTCACAGACAACCTTACCATACATTTTGAACAACACATTTACTTGGTTGGCATATTGAATTTTTAAATAGTTATTAATCCATAGATATATATGTTTGATCTTTCTTTAAAATATTAAATTTAAAATTAGTTATTTATCCTTGAATATTTTTAACACAAAAAATATCGCAGCAGATGAAACAATGAAATCACTAATGGATTCCACCTACAATAAGCTTTTCGTAATCTCCCACATTATAGCCACGACCCACAACTAAAATATATTCACGGTTAATCTCAAAATCCAAATCTTTTAAAAACGTTCTATAGAAAGTTCACCGATTAATTCCCCTAAATAGCCATTACTAATCTCTCACAATCTAACACTCACATCTCTCTCACGAATAGTTTCCGATTCCCCAAATCTCCTCAATTTGTGTCTCTAAAAACATAGGCATTAGCCTCCTCAAGCGAATAAATGTATGCGTACATATGGATCTTTAATCTTTCAATAAAATATATAAATTTTTGTTCATCGGTTCTGTATCCGTGAACTAACTCTATCATGTTTGTACACATAAGTTCTTTCTACATTAATATTTCTATAAACTTAGAAGTAATTTCTGAGAGCAAAAAATACAGATCGTACCTTTTTCATTTGGCAATGGATGTCAACTCTACTGAATATACCATCATCTCTCTCATACCACATCCAGAAGATCACGATACCAACTCTAATCCCTCTAATGAATAGTCCCCAATTCTCAATCTCTTTTCTATCAGATCCAAGAAAACGTTCCTGCAGCAAGGAGATTTAAATATCTTCTTTACTAAATCTTGAGCGTGGTTGTGGCATGGAGATTTTACCCAACAATTACTAATCTGGGATGACATTTACCTCATGTGAGATGCACGAAAATTAGGGATTTTACCTGTGAAGGGCTGAAGGCTCCCTCAAATCCATTCAGAAAAAGAGATCGGGAGAGACGCTGCGGCATACATCTTCCATCCGCTGAAGCTATGGTTGGCGGCGGTACGCAGCCGAGCCAGCGACGAGCGCATGCGCTGGTGCTGCCACTGAAAAGCAGGGGAGAAGAGCTGCGCTAGAGGCCTTCTTGGTTCGACCATTTACAAAATTAAGGCTGTGCTAAAAAATGAACAAAAGGAGCACGGTTTCTTGACGATATTTTGGTCCAGTCTTTTTCTAGACGATATTTTGGTACAGTCTAAGAATAGAGTACGCATGGAATCAACTTCACACATAGCCGTACAGTTCCATATAAAAGAATACTTCTAAGCTTCTATTCTCTCTGTTCGTAAATATAAATCTTTTAAAAATTCCAATATGAACTATATACAGAGCAAAATAAGTGAATGTATACTCTAAGATATGTCTATATATACATCTGTATGTAGTCTGTATTCAAATCTCTATAAAAGACTTATATTTAGGAACGGAGGGAGTAAAAGACAATCACAAAAAAGTTTAAATCTATCATGCATAATTTTCATGAAATGAACAAAATGAATACATGAATAGAAAGGGCATTTCCTTTCAATAGTTTTTATGTTAGCTAAATGGTTCGATTTTGAATTCTATATAAAAAATATTTTTTAATACAATACAGACGCAGACACTCATACATCACACATACACTCACTCCTATGAAGGCAGGCAAGCACACCCTACGAGTGGATTAAAGAGACTAAGTCAGCTCATCAGCAATAGTGTCAAGTCAAGGATTTGAACGCCAATAAGCTGGAAAGACCATTGTACTCCTAACTATATAACCATAGGCCGGTTCGCAACAAAAACACAATACTTAATACTCCCTCCGTCCCAAAATAAGTGACTTAACTTTGTATTAACTTTAGTACAAAGTTAGTGTAAAATTGAATCACTTATTTTGGGACGGAGGGAGTACCTTCTAACACACACTCACAAATACAATAAAAATCTTTTAAAATAAATCTATCATATATAATTTTCATATAATGGAAAAAATTAGCACATACAAAAAAATTATTTCATGCTAAAATATTTAATGAATGCTGAAATATCACATCATAATGTCAAATGCACAAATAAAGTCAAAAATCCAAGCCAATATAATCATAAATAAATAGTCTAGCCGCGCAAATGCGCGGGTAGCTCCACTAGTTATACTTAATCTGATTAAAAATTTCGGATAAAAATATTTCGGATCCCATAAAAATGTGGAAATTTTTTTAAAATTCTGTTTTGAGCGGTTGGTTGAAATTATTAATCATTGTCCTAGCTAGAAAATGGGTTGTACTTTTAACAAACTGTAAATGGCATGTAGTAAATTCCATTAGAATTAAAAAATGGGTTGTACATTCTTACAAATCGCAAATGGGCTATATGTTCTCTGCCACACACTTGTGGGCCTTCTAAGTTGATGCGTCCCCTAAAAAAACTAAGTTGACGCGTATGCAAGGCTTTGTCAATAACACACGGTTCTGGCAGCTATGGCCGTTGGATGTCCATCCAACGGATGTCGTGCTTCTTCTTCAATCTCGGATATTCTTGCTTCAGCCGCCCAAAAAATGATTCCTCCCCCTGACATCTGGGGCGCACCATTTCGGAGGCTGACCTGTGGGCCTACTAAGTTGACGCGTACCAAGGGCTTTGTCAACTTAGTCAATATAAACGATTCTAGCTGCAGTGACCGTACGATGTCCATCCAACGGCCGTAGTGCTTCTTCAACCTCTGGTCTTCTTACTCCAGCCGCCCAAAGCAGCGCCGGTCGTGCCGCCTGCTCCTGCCTCCCGTGGCCGGCTGTGCTACCGCGGAGGCCTCACCGCCCCCTACTACTCCCACCACTGGCCAAGCCATCCCTCCACTCACCCACACCCCCTGTTATTCTGCGGCGACGGCAGCCTCACACGACAGCCGAACCAGTGAACGCTCGTACTCCTCTCCGCGTGGGCATCCACTGTCGCGTCTTCCCCGGCTCCGCGCCGTCCCCTTCCTAGGCCTCGGCGTCGTCCACCGCCCTGGTGCTCTCGGCGCGGCGTGGTCAACGTGGTCAAGGAACGGCTTTCATCGGACGTGGACTGTACATGAAGAGGCTGACAGCTGGGTCCACGACGGCAGCAAGGAAGTGCCTCCTTATTACGCGGAAAATAATGATTCCTCCCCCTGACAGCAGGGACCCACCGGACGGGCCACCGTATTTCGTGAAAAAATGTTCCCCCCTGACTGCTGGGAACCACCGGATGGGCCAGCGTATTGCGTGAAAAAACGTTCCCCCGCTGTCAGCTCGGACCCACCGGAAGTGCCTCCTTATTACGCACACAAAAATGAATACTCCCCCTGCTGGTTGGGACCCACCTTGGTGGGAGCCTGACTTGTGGGCCTACTAAGTTGACGGGGACGGAGTGCTTTGTCAACTTAGTCAATATGAACGATTCTAGCTCCAGTGACCGTACGATGTCCATCCAACAGCCGTAGTGCTTCTTCAACCTCTTGTCTTGTTGCTCCAGCCGCCCAAAGCAGTGCCGGTCGTGCCGCATGCTCCTGCCTCCCGTGGCCGGCTGTGCTACCGCGGAGGCCTCACCGCCCCCTACTATTCCCACCGCTGGCCAGGCCATCCCTCTACTCACCCACACCCCCTGTTATTCTGCGGCGACGGTACCCTCACACCGCAGCGAACCAGTGAACCCTCGTACTCCTCTACGCGTGGGCATCCACTGCCGAGTCTTCCCCGACTCCACGTCGTCCCCTTCCTAGGCCTCGCCGTCGTCCACCGCCCTGGTGCTCTCGGCGCGGCGTGGTGAACGTGATCAAGGAACGGCTTCCATCGGACGTGAACTGTACGTGGAGAGACTGACAGCTGGGTCCACGGCCGCAGCAAGGACGTACCTCCTTATTACGCGCAAAATAATTATTCCTCCACTGACAGCGGGGACCCACCGGACGGGCCACCGTATTTCGCGAAATAAACGTTTCCCCCTGACTGCTGGGACCCACCAGCTACATCTTCGCACGCAAGGAAGTGCGTCTGGGCAAAAAAAACGATTCGCCCCCTGACTACTGGGACCCACCAGCTACATCTTCGCACGCAAGGAAGTGCCTGACAGTCGAGACCCACCTGGTCGAAGCATACGTAGCGTTGTCATTCTGGTCGCGAACGTGTCCGTACATACTGGTCGATGTAGAGGCGCGCACCTGTCATAGTAGAGGCGCGCACGTAGCATGTACACGTACGTACAGCGGCCAGTGTGCAAGAAAGAAAATACGGCCACGTACGTACATACGGGCAGGGTCTCGAACGCCTACTCGCGCATACGTACGGCCAGGGCTCGTGTACATGTCCGGGTCGAAACAGAGAAAATTGTGTCGTCGTCGTGTTCATGGGGAGCCAACCGGCTGGGCCGGAACGGAATGCGTCGTCGTATTCATCGGGAGGGCTTGGACGGAACAGCCGATGGAAACGAGGCCTGGCGTACCGCAGAACGGAGGAAACGGCCTTGTGTTCGACCGGCCACGGTTGAAACGGGATCCTGTTCACCGGGAGGGGTCCGGTGTACCGCAAAACGGAGGAAACATACCTCCTACGGTCGAAACGGAGGTCCTGTTGATCGGGAGGGGTGTGGCGTACCGCAAAACAGAGGAAACGGACTTGTGTTGGAGCGCTACGGTCGAAACGGGGGTCCTGTTCATCGGGAGGGGTGTGGCGTACCGCAAAATGGGACTCCACGGGGTACTGTTCATCTCCACCGTCGACCCCCTCCAGCCTCCACGGGCTACTGTTCATCCACCGTCGACCTCCTCCAGCCTCCACCTGCGACTGTTCATCCACGGGCTCTTGTTCATCCAGCCTCCACCGTGCGCTACTCCATCGGCTACTGTTCAACCAGCCCTCTCCACAGGCTCCTGTTCAACCACCCCTCCACGGGCTACTGTTCATCCAGCCCTCCACCGTCTACTGTTCATCCTGCCCTCCACGGGGTGGTCCTATTCATCCAGCCCTCCATGGGGTCCTGTTCATCCAGCCCCAACCGGCTCGATCGATCGGGGTCCTGTTCATCTAGAGGCAACACCACGGTGTCCTGTTCATCCACCCCCACCGGGAACTGTTCATCCAAACCCCCCAGCAACGCTTACTGTTCATCTAGAGGCAGCATCGATCGGCTTCAGTTAGCAGCAGTAGCGAAGGAATCGCTCGATCGGGTTCAGTTAACAGCCATCGATCGATCGCTCGGGTTCAGTAACGCGTAGCCTGCAGTGCAATCGCTCGGGTTCAGTTAGAGCCCAACGCCTCGCTCGGGTTCAGTTAGAGCCCAACGCCTCGCACCCACGCGCGTGCGTGTATGAGAGAAACGCGCATCGCTCGGCCCCGACCACCCACCGTAACCGGGAACACCCCGTTATTTTCCTCGCCCTCGCTTCTACCACGGTTTTTTCCGTCATGGACGGCCCAAAGAATGTCATGCAGCTGCGTCTCCGGCCCGCCCAGGACGAAAAGCCCATTTTCTGTCATGATTTTTTGTCATAGAAGTAGGACCCCACCACATCTATGATGATACCATGTTTTGTCACAATTATTGTCATAGAAGTGTCATAAGTATGACGGAAAAAAAGTTCGTTCGGCCCAAAATGTCACGGATGTGTCTTTTTTTTGTAGTGTGAAGGCTAGAAAATAGATTGAGAAGCAACAACCCAAAAGGCGAAAACGGTCATTAACGTGCATTGAACATAAATAACATTGAATAATGCACCACAAGTAGCATATAATATCATTGCATAACTATTGACTTTACGTGCAAACATAGGGAATCACAAACCTTGACACCAATATTCTTACTAAAGCATAATTACTCACCAACATGACTCAGATATCACTATCTCCATATCGCAAAACCATTGCAAGAAATCAAGTTTATAATATCCAATGATCTTCATAAAAGTTTTTATTGTATCCCCCTTGGATATCTATCACTTTGGGACCAAATTCATATCTCGTGCAAATTACCATTACTATTATTCTTAACTCTCAAAAAAGATCTAAGTGAAGCATGAGAGCATAAATATTTCTTAAAAAAATTCAACTCTCAAAATAATATAAGTGAAGCATGAGAACATATTTCTTTAAAAAAAACTTCCAACTCTCAAAATAATATAAGTGAAGCAAGAGAGTTTATTTCTTTAAAATATAACCATCGCCTTGCTCAAAAATATATAAGTGAAGTACTAGAGCAACTGCCTAGCTCAAATGATTTAAGTGAAGCACATAGAGTATTCTAGCAAATCATGATATGCGTGTGGCTCTCTAAAACAAGTGTGTTCAGCAAGGATGATTGTGACAAACTAAAAATAAAAACAAAGCAAAGACTCATATAATACAAGATACTCCAAGCAAAACTCATGATATGTGACGAATAAAAATATAGCTCCAAGTAAAATTACCGATGGTCGTTAGAAGAAAGAGGAGATGTCTTCCGGGGCATCCCCAAGCTTAGTTGATTAGTTCTCCTTGAATAATAATTTGGGGTGCCATGGGGCATCCCCAAGCTTAGGCTCTTTTCACTCCTTATTCCTTCATCCATTGTGATCTTACCCAAAACTTGAAAACTTCAATCACACTAAACTTAACAAAACCTTCGTGAGATCCGTTAGTATAACAAAGCAAATCACCACTCTAAGTACTGTTGCAAACCCATACATATTTTATTTTTGCATTATAACTAATGTATTCTAAGTTTACCATGGCTTATCCCCCCCCCCCCGATACAATCCATAGATTCATCAAAATAAGCACACAATGCAACCAAAACAGAATCTGTCAAAAAAGAATAGTCTATAGCAATCTGAACTTTGACCATACGTTTGTAACTCCAAAAATTGTGAAAAACTATGACATCGTGGGAAATTTGTATATTAATCATGTGTAAAAAATTCAGAATTTTATCAAGCTCGGGCAAATTTTAACAATTCTTCTACTCGGCGTAAAAGTTTCTGTTAATGCACAGAATCAAATCAACTACCACCCAAATCATCCCAAAGGCTTTACTTGGCACAAACACTAATTGACACACTAAAACACAATCATACAGTAGCATAACTATATATTTATTTAAAAACATAAAGGAAAACAAAAAGTTAAAAGATAACTATTGGTTGCCTCCCAACAAGCGCTATCGTTTTACGCCCCTAGCTAGGCATAATGCATAGTCAAGTGTTGGCATCTTTGGTTTTAGTTCCATAGGTGGCCCTCATGATTGACCCATATGGTGGCTTAATTCTAGTTCTAGGGAAGTGTTCCATACCCTTCTTTAACGGAAACTGGAATTTAATATTCCCTTCTTTCATGTCAATGATGATACCTATAGTTTGTAAAAACGGTCTACCAAGTATGATGGGGCAAGACGGATTGCAATCAATGTCAAGCACAATAAAATCGGCACATAATTCCTATTGCCAAGAATAAGAACATCATTAATTCTACCCAAAGGTTTTTTTAATAGTAGAATCCGCCAAGTGCAAATTAAGAGAACATTCATCCATATTGGTAAAACCTAGCACGTCACATAGAGATTTCAGAATTGTTGAAACACTAGCACCAAAATCACATAAAGCATTGCATTCATAATTTTTAATCTTGACTTTAATGGTGGGTTCCTATTCATCATATAATTTTCTAGGAATTGAAATCTCTAGTTCTAACTTCTCTTCTAAGGCTTTCATCATCGCTTCTATAATATGTTTGGTAAAAGCTTTGTTTTGTTCATAGGAATTGGGTGAATTTAGTATGGATTGCAAAAAATAAATACACTCAATCAAAGAGCAACTATCATAATTAAAATCTTTGTAATCCAAAAGAGTGGGCACATCACCAGTTAAAGTTTTTACCTCGCCAAACCCACTTTTAGCAATTTTTTCATCAAGATTTTCGCCCTTCGCATCATGGGGACGCCTTCTAACTAAAGTTGACTCTTCTTCGGTCCCCTTATCATCAATTTTAACATTACTAATTAAACAATAAATCACTAGAAGAAACACCAATCATTTTAATCTCTTCATCATTACTACGAAAGAAACCGACAGGAGTCGCTTTTTCTAAAAATTCTTCTTTAGCTCTAAGCGTAGCAGTTCTTTTCTTACTTTCATCCATAGAGACATACAAGGCTTTAATTGATTCATTAATATCAACCTTGGGTGGCAAAATTTTAGTCTTAAGATTTTCCACGTCATGAATAATTCTATTGATGCTCCTAGACATATCATTAAGTTCACTCATTTTTTCCTCTATCGTAGTGTTGAAAACTTTAGCATTGATAAATTATTTAATATTACTTTCAAGATCAGAGGGCATCCTATTATTTTTGTTGTCAGAATTACCATAGGAATTGCCATAATTATTAGAGGACATTCCAGGAAACGGCCTAGGATTAAAATTACCTCTATAAGCATTACTATTAAAATTGTTTCGCGAGACAAAATTCACATCTACGAGATCATTATTTTGCTCAATCAAAGTGGACAAAGGCACATCATTAGGATCAATAGGAGCATTTTTACTAGCAACCAATTTCATAAGAGCATCAACTTTATCACTCAAAGTACTAATTTCTTCAACATAATTCACTTTTTTACTAGTAGGTCCTCTTTTAGTATGCCATTGTGAATAATTTGCCATAATATTATCAAGCAATTTAGTAGATTCCCCAAAGTAATCTCCATAAAAGTACCACCCACGATAGAATCTAAAATATTTCTAGAAACAAAATTCAATCCCGCATAAAAAAATTGTATGATCATCCACAAATTTAAACCATGAGTAGGGCCATTTCTTATCATCAATTTCATTCTTTCCCAAGATTGGGCAACATGTTCATGCTCAAGTTGCTTGAAATTCATAATTTGATTTCTAAGGGAAATACTTTTCACGGGGGAATATACTTAGTAATGAAAGGATCTTTGCACTTGTCCCAAGAATCAATACTATTTCATGGCAAAGATGAAAACCAAAATTTTGCATGATCCCGCAAAGAGAATGAGAATAATTTTAATTTCACAATATCATTGTCCACATCATTTTTCTTTTGCATATCACACAATTCCACAGAAGTGTTTAGATGGACGCGGCATCCTCATTAGGATTACTGGATTTTTTTCCTTTCATAACAAGATTCAACAAAGCGACATTAATATCATAAGACTCCGCACTAACGGCGGTAGGAGCAATAGGAGTACTAATAAAATCATTATTATTACTATTGAAAAAAATCACACAATTTTGTATTTTCTTGAGACATCGTAACTACGCAAACAAGATCACAAGCAAACAAAAGATCAAACATGAAAAACGCAAACAGAAAATATTTTTGTAAAAACTTTTTAGAAGTGGGGGAGATGAAAACGAGAGGAAAATGGCAAATAAAGTAAATGCAAGGAGATGAAAGTTTATGCGTAGGTACTTGATAGATGTTGATGATGTCTTCCCGGCAATTGGGACAAAAATTCTTCTTGCTACCTATGAGCTACGTTGGGATTTCCCCGAAGAGGAGAGGATGATGCAGTACAGTAGAGATAAGTATTTCCCTCAGTTATGAAACCAAGGTTATCAATCCAGTAGGAGAACTAAGCAACACTATGTAAACAACACCTGCACACAAACAACAAATACTTGCAACCCAACATGTAGAGGGGCTGTCAATCCCTCAACGGTTACGAGCAAGATTAAATTGTATAGGTTTTGATAGATAGATCTGATAAAAATACAAAATAAATACAAGAAAATTGCAGCAAGTTACTTTAAGTTTTAATATATGATAGAAAATAGACTCGGGGGCCATAGTTTTCACTAGAGGCTTCTCTCGAGAAAATAGCATATGGTGGGTAAACAAATTACTGTTGGGCAATTGACAGAAAAGCAAATAATTATGACGATATCCAAGGCAATGATCATGTATATAGGCATCACGTACAAGATTAGTAGACCGAAACGATTATGCATCTACTCCAACTCCACACATCGACCGCTATCAAGCATGCATCTAGAGTATTAAGTTCATAAAGAACGGAGTAACTCCTTAAGAAAGATGACATGATGTAGACAAAGTAAACTCACGCATGAATAAACCCCATCTTTTTATCCTTAATGGCAACAATACAAATACGTGTCGTGTCCCTTTCTATCACTGGGATTGAGCACCGCAAGATCGAACCCATCACAAAGCACCACTTCCCATGGAAAGATAAATTAATCTAGTTGGCCAAACCAAACCAATAAACTAGAGAAGAAATACGAGGCCATAACAATCATGCATAAAAGAGTTCAGAGAAAACTCAAATAATATTCATGGATAGATTTGATCATAAACTCACAATTCATCGGATCCCAACAAACACACCGCAAAAAGTGATTACATCAAATAGATCTCCAAGAACACCAAGGAGAACATTGTATTGAAGATCAAAAAGAGAGAAGAAGCCATCTAGCTACTAACTATGGACCCATAGGTCTGTGGTAAACTACTCACGCGTCATCGGAGGGGCAACAAGGATGATGAAGAACCCCTCCGTTATCGTTTCCCCCTCTGGCAGAGTGCCGGAAAAGGCCTCTAGATGGGATCTCGTAGTTCTGGAACTTGCGGCGGCGGAAAAGTATTTCGTGGACTCCCTGGTAGGTTTTGTGATTTTAGGGTATTTATAGAGGCGGAGGTAGGTCAAATGGAGGACTGTGGGCCCCACTACCCACCAGGGCGCACCAGAGGCCCCTGGCGTGCCCTAGTGCTTAGTGGGCCACTCCTTCGTCTTCCCGTGGCCTCCAAAATCTTCCAGGGTCTCTTATTGCCAAAAAATAAATCTCCAAAAAAATTCATGGCATTTGGACTTCGTTTGGTACTGATATTTTGCAAACTCAAAAACAAGCAAAACACAACAACTGGCACTGGGCACTAAGTTAGTAGGTTAGTCCCAAAAAATGATATAAAGTTGCTTGTAAATGTATATAAAAATCCAAGATTGATAATATAATGGCATGGAACAATCAAAAATTATAGATACATTGGAGACATATCACGCCCTTGGCGGAGTTGTTGTAGAGCGGAACCACCCTCTTTGACAGGTGAAATTCGCAGCCTTTATTAAAAAGCTGTCAGATGAGCAAGTAGTGCTCCATCACCGACAAGTTGTTATCGGACCCAGGATGCAGCGCATTGAATCCTCCCATGCCCTTCGGCCTCCTCTGTGCTGCAGCGGGGCGATCCGGCGACGGGTGAAATCTCCCCCCACCATTTCTATGGTCAGCCCGACCGTCTTAAGGGTGTAGATCCTATACAACGCCATCCTAGTTTGGCGTCGCTGGGCCCGGCATTGCTCCAAGTTTTCCCCTTCCCAATCCATTGAGTCCGGAGGCAGCAGAAGGGAGGAATCTCCTCTTGATGGCCTTGCTTGATCCAACACTAATCTGCCCTCCACTCGTTCCACTTGGTGTGCAGCTTGCCGTCAACATAGTGCTCCTTCATCCGCATTCTTGGAATCCAAGTAACACTGCCAGAGAGAGCGTCGTTCTCAATCTGAGGAATGAAGAAGTGCCAGAATAGGTCAAGATTGGGTGTTATCCCCAGGAAGTTTTCACCCAGGTGTGCGTACATGGACATGCAGGTGATAGCATTGGGAGCGAAATCCAGCAAGTGAAATCCGTAGGACTGCATGACCTCTACAAAGAAATCTGAGAAAGACGGGCAGAGCCCGCCATAGAAATACCCGAAAAGAAGTCAAACTGGTTGTCCGCTAGATCAGGCGACCCCGAGAGGACTTCTGTAGCCGAATGATTTTTGGTCTTGCTCGACCAGACATACGAATATCTTGTGGTCTGACCATCGGTCGTTAGCACCGGCAGGAAGATGGCATTCTCCCGCTGCTGTTTCTCCCTCTCGAGCTTCTTCTTATCCGCCTCTGGGTCCATTGCCTTCTTTGCTCTTTTCAGGGCCATGGAGAATGCAGAGATGGGGGATTGAGGAATGGCACAGTGAAGCGGCGGCGAAAAGGGGTAGATTGCTCTGTTCTTGTGCAAGGAAGAAGACGAATGGGGTGGCTGCTAGATTGGGAGCGAAAAGGGTAAATGAGAAGTGCCCTCGTGGTTTCCTTTTTATGGGGAAGGCGCGGAGGCTGGCTCTTTTCCATCCTACGTGGCTGCGCTTTTCAAGTGCACTACCCCTGACAGCCGTTTCGTTCCACCTCTCCCACGTTTCGCATTTAATGCGCATCATGGGGGCATGGTAAGAGAGAAGATTGCCACATTTATCACCTGCCACATGTGCTTGTGCACTATTTGGGCCTAGCCCAACGACGCCTCGCATACGTGTACGGCCTAGGCCCGGGGGCTCCTGTCGGTGTACTAAAATAGGGGTCCTTTAGTACCCCAAAATTGTGCACATGCAGTGATACGTATCCAACGTATCTATAATGTATGAAGTATTCATGCCATGTTTACAACAATTTTATATGGTTTTGGTATGATTTGGATGGAACTAACCTGGACTGACGTTGTTTTCAGTAGAACTACCGTGGTGTTGTTTTTTGTGCAGAAATAAAAGTTCTCCAAATGCAACAAAACATTTTGACGATTTTTTTGGAACAAAAGAGGCATTAGAAACTTTGTGGGAGGACCAGAAGAGCCACGAGGTGGGCACAACCCACCAGGGCGCGCCAGAGGGGCCTGGCTTGCCCCGGTGGGTTGTGGTCTCATGTCACTTGAAGCTATGTCGGTATTTCCCCAAAGAGGAAGGGATGATGCAGCACAACGGCGGTAGGTATTTCCCTCAGATATGAAACCAAGGTTATCGAACCAGTAGGAGAACTAAGCAACACAACGTAAACAACCCCTGCACACAAATAACAACACCTCACAACCCGACGTGTTAAAGGGGTTGTCAATCCCTTTCAGGTAACGGCGCCTCAAATTGCGTGTGGACGGGAGAAAGTTGTAATAAATTGAATAAATAGATCGCAAATAAAATAAAGTGCAGCAAAGTATTTTTGTATTTTTTTGGTTTAATAGTTCTGAATAAAAATAGCAAATAAAATAGATCGCGAAGCAAATATATGAGAAAGAAGACCCGGGGGCCGTAGGTTTCACTAGTGGCTTCTCTTGAGAAAAATAGCAAACGATGGGTAAAAATATTACTGTTGGGCAATTGATAGAACTTCAAATAATCATGACGATATCCAGGCAATGATCATTACATAGGCATCACATCCAAGATTATTAGACCGACTCCTGCCTGCATCTACTACTATTACTCCACACATCGACCGCTATCCAGCATGCATCTAGTGTATTAAGTTCATGGAAAATGGAGTAATGCAATAAGAACGATGACGTGATGTAGACAAGATTTATCTATGTAGAGATAGACCCCATCGTTTTATCCTTAGTAGCAACGATACATACGTGTCGTTTCCCTTTCTGTCACTGGGATCAAGCACCGTAAGATCGAACCCACTACGGGCACCTCTTCCCATTGCAAGATAAATAGATCAAGTTGGCCAAACAAACCCAAATATCGGAGAAGAAATACGAAGCTATAAGAGATCATGCATATAAGGGATCAAAGAAACTCAAATAACTTTCATGGATATAAAAAGATATAACTGATCATAAACTCAAAGTTCATCAGATCCCAACAAACACACCGCAAAAAGAGTTACATCATATGGATCTCCAAGAGACCATTGTATTGAGAATTCAGCGAGAGAGAGGAAGCCATCTAGCTACTAACTACGGACCCGAAGGTCTACAAAGAACTACTCACGCATCATCGGAGAGGCACCAATGGAGGTGGTGAACCCCATCCGAGATGGTTCTAGATTGGATCTGGTGGTTCCGGACTCTACGGCGACTGGATGAATATTTCATCGACTCCCCTAGGGTTCTGGGACTTTTGGGGTATTTATAGAGCAAAGAGGCGGTCCGGGGGCACCCGAGGTGGGCACAACCAACCAGGGCACGCCTGGGCCTCCTGGCGCGCCCTGGTGGGTTGTCCCCTCCTCGGGACTTTCCCCAGGTGCAACCAGGGCCCAAATATCTTCCTTCTGGTCCATAAAAAATCTCTGTAAAGTTTCGTGGCATTTGGACTCCGTCTGATATTGATTTCCTGCGATGTAAAAAACATGCAAAAAAACAACAAGTGGCACTTGGCACTATGTCAATAGGTTAGTACCAAAAAATGATATAAAATGACTATAAAATGATTGTAAAACATCCAAGATTGATAATAAAACAGCATGGAACAATGAAAAATTATAGATACGTTGGAGACGTATCAGCATCCCCAAGCTTAACTCCTGCTCGTCCTTGAGTAGGTAAGTGATAAAAATAGAATTTTTGATGTGGAGTGTTGTTTATCATGTCATATCATATTCTTTTCTTTATAGCATGGACATTTGGACTTTTATGTGATTCAAAGCAATAGTCTAGTTTTGACATAATAATTTAGATACTCAAGCATATCAACAAGCAACCATGTCTTTCAAAATATCAATGCTAAAATAAGTTATCCCTAGCCCATCATGCTCAAACATTGATCCATTCATGAAACACACTCGAACATTAGCTACACCCAATACTTAAGTACGATTATATTGCCTCTTAGTTGGTGCTTTTGTAAGAGAAGATGGAGACTCAAGTTCAAAAATAAAAATTGCATAAAGTAAAAGAAAGGCCCTTCGCAGAGGGAAGTAGGGATTTGTAGAGGTGCGAGAGCTCAAAGTGAAAAATTAGAGATAAAAACATTTTGGGAGGTGTATCCATCCCACCAACGAAAACGACTTAGAGTTCCGAACACTTTCCATGCTAGATATGCCATAGGCGGTTCCCAAACAGAAAATAAAGTTTATTCCTTTTTCCACCATTCTTTCACTTTCCATGGCTAGTTGTATCCACGGTTGCCCTCCATACCAACACTTTCCAAGGAATTTATTATTTGATAACATAAAGTAAATTCATTTTTGCATTTCGGATTGGGCATCCCTAAAACCTTTGCCTTACTCTAGTGCAATGACAAGTGAATAAACACTCATCATGGGAATAACACATCCAGCATTGAAAATATTAGTCACCCGTCACCGCTCCACGAGCGAAACAAACACACAAAAGAGAAGTTTATGTTGAAAATTAGAGATGGCACATGCAAATTTGCTTAGAATGGCAAAAGAATACCGCATATAGATAGATATAGTGGACTCATGTGGCAAAACTGGTTTAAAGGAATTTGGATGCACAAGTTGTGATCATACTTGGTGCAAAATGAAGGCTAGCAAAAAGATTGAGAAGCGACCAACCAAGAAACGAATAATCTCATAAGCAAGCATTAAGCATAATTAACACCGAATAATGCACCACAAGTAGGATATAATTTCATTGCATGAGTATTAACTTTTGTACTTGCATAGGGAATCACAAACCTTAAAACCAATATTCTTACTAAATCATAATTACTCATCCACGTAACTCACATATCACATCATCATATCTCAAAACTATTACTAAGAATCAAGTTTATTTTGTCCAATGATCTTCATGAATTTTTTTATTTTATCCTTCTTGGATATCTATCACTTTGGGACTAATTTTCATGTGTTGCTTTTCATAAGCTCAAACAAATATAAGTGAAGATCATGAGCATAAATTGTTTTCTGTCTCTCAAAATAATTTAAGTGAAGCAAGAGAGAATTTCTTCAGAAAATTTATTAACTCTCAAATAAATCTAAGTGATCAAGAGAGTATTTCTTCAAAAATACTAAGACACCGTGCTAAAAAAGATATAAGTGAAGCACTAGAGCAAGTCCTAGCTCATAAAAGATTTAAGTGAAGCACAGAGAGCAATTCTAGCAAATCATGATATAATTTTGCTCTCTCAAATAGGTGTGTACAGCAAGGATTGATGACTTCAAAAATACAACAAGCAAAGACTCATATCATACAAGACGCTCCAAGCAAAACACATATCATGTGACGAATACAAATATAGCTTCGAGTAAAATACCGATGGTCGTTAGAAGAAAGAGGGGATGCCACTTGGGGGCATCCCCAAGCTTAGTTGGTTTCTCATTCTTGGATAATAGCTTGGGATGCCAGGTCATCCCCAAGCTTAGGCTCTTCTATCCTTCTTTCATTCATCGTAAGATTACCCAAAACTTGAAAACTTCAACCACACAAAACTCAACAAAACCTTCATGATATCCGTTAGTATAAGAAAGCAAACCACTACTATTAGTGATGTATCAAACCAATTCATATTTTTTTTGTATTATATCTACTGTATTCCAACTTTTCTATGGCAAAAACTCATCAAAGAAAACCATAGAGCCATCAAAATAAGCACACAACACAAAGAAAACAGAATCTGTCAAAATAGAACAGTCTGTAGCAATCTGATACTTTCGAATACTTCTGTAACTCCAACAATTCTAAAAAATTAGGACGACTAGGGTAATTTCTATATTAATCTTCTGCAAAAAGAATTGGCATTATGTCACGTTCTGGTGATTTTTAACAATTGTTTTCGTGACTGCATAAGTTTCTGTTTTTCAGCAAGATCAAACAACTATCACCCAAGAAGATCCTAAAGGCTTTACTTGGCACAAACACTAATTAAAACACAAAAAACACAATCATACCAGTAGTATAATTGTGCAAACACTCAAGAATAGAAAGCAAAAAAAGCAAAAATAAATTTTATTCAATGGGTTGCCTCCCAACAAGCTCTATAGTTTTACGCCCTTAGCTAGGCATAAAGCAAGGATCTAAGTTTTGTCATCCTTATCCTTTTGAAAGCAAATATAAATTTTCCTATCAATGGCATTTAATCTTCTATTTTGTGAAAGCACATGACCATTGATAGCAGAAGAAAGATTAAGCACGTTGCGAAAATTCGTATCTAAACTAGCCCTCATCTCTTTGATCTTTTCATTCTAATAAAAGCATAGAAGGGTAGTTGGTTCAACATTTTCTCCTTTGGGGTGCCCAAATATAGTTTTCATCTTTTCATAAGAATCAATGGCGTCCCCTTCAAGAAAACCGTTTTCAAATATAGAATCCAAGACTTGCTTAAAGGAAGAAGGCAAACCAGCATGAAAACTTTTCAGGTATATTTCTATCTGATATTGGGGCACATAGCTAGCTCGAATTCTTAACAGCCTATCCCAAGCATCTTTCAAAGATTCATCAAGCAAATAACGAAAAATTCTGGGGTCGTCTTCATCAAAATTGTTAAGATTTTCCTTAACAACCTCGGTGAGTCCTTCCATAGTATCATTATCTATGAGCTTGGACAGGACGGAGGGGCTATCCAAAGTATTAAAATTTGGGGGGAAACTCCTAACCTTTTTAGGGTCAGCCATGGCAACAGAAAAACGGTGAATGGAAAAAGAGAGGCGAATAAAACGGCAAATTTTTTGTGAAATGGGGGAGAGGAAAACTAGAGGCAAGTGGCAAATAATGTAAATTGCAAGGAGATGAGATTTGTGATTAGGAACCTGGTATATGTTGAAGATTCTCCCCGGCAACGACGCCAGAAATTCCTTTTGATATCGCTTGAAGCTACGTCGGTATTTCCCCAAAGAGGAAGGGATGATGCAGCACAACGGCGGTAGGTATTTCCCTCAGATATGAAACCAAGGTTATCGAACCAGTAGGAGAACCAAGCAACACAACGTAAACAACCACTGCACACAAATAACAACACCTCGCAACCCGACATGTTAAAGGGGTTGTCAATCCCTTTCGGGTAACGACGCCTCAAATTGCGTGTGGACGGAGAAAGTTGTAATAAATTGAATAAATAGATCCCAAATAAAATAAAATGCAGTAAAGTATTTTTGTATTTTTTGGTTTAATAGATCTGAATAAAAATAGCAAATAAAATAGATCGCAAAGCAAATATATGAGAAAGAAGACCCGGGGGCCGTAGGTTTCACTAGTGGCTTCTCTCGAGAAAAATAGAAAATGGTGGGTAAACAAATTACTGTTGGGAATTGATAGAACTTCAAATAATCATGACGATATCCAGGCAATGATCATTACATAGGCATCACGTCCAAGATTAGTAGACCGACTCCTGCCTGCATCTACTTCTATTACTCCACACATCGACCGCTATCCAGCATGCACTAGTGTATTAAGTTCATAGAAAAATGGAGTAATGCAATAAGAACGATGACGTGATGTAGACAAGTGAGGGAGTCCTGGACTAGGGGGTCCTCGGGCGTCTGGGCTATGTGATATGGGTCGGACTGATGGGCCGTGAAGATACAAGATAGAAGACCTTCCCCCGTATCCGGATGGGAGTCTCCTTGGCGTGGATGGCAAGCTTGGTGTCCGGATGTGTAGTTTCCTTCTTCTCTAAAACCGACCTTTTACAACCCTAGCCCCCTCTGGTGTCTATATAAACCGGAGGGTTTAGTCCGTAGAGGCAATCACAATCATACAGGCTAGACATCTAGGGTTTAGCCATTACGATCTCGAGGTAGATCAACTCTTGTAACCCCTATACTCATCAAAGTCAATCAAGCAGGAAGTAGGGTATTACCTCCATTAAGAGGGCCCAAACCTGGGTAAACATTGTGTCCCCTGCCTCCTATTACCTTCGATCCTTAGACGCACAGTTCGGGACCCCCTACCCGAGATCTGCCGGTTTTGACACCGACATTGGTGCTTTCATTGAGAGTTCCTCTGTGTCATCGATAGAAGGATTGATGGCTCGCCTTGTCATCAAGGAGAGTATCACTTCCGGAGGAGCCCTAGTTTCAGGGCAAACCCTTCGACTTGGCAGCTTCACCATGGGCGCCCGTTCGGCCGTTAAGCCAAAGGCAACCCCCCAAGTCACCAAAAATCATATCTGTGTCAGCCCCGAATACTCCGACAAGATGGATCCAGCGGATGTATCGTCTTTGAACAAACTCCTAGATCGCATCGCCGCCCTGGGGGTCGCATCTGACTATGATCGGATTGGGCTTAAACCTGATCAGAGAGAAATCAAATCTCCACCGATCACCCATCAGGTAGCGGTTGTGGAGGAACAAGCCAACAATAACTCTTCTCCTACGTTGAGAACAAACTATGTTCGGATTTTCGAGCTCGAAGAGCCGGATACCCATCTTCGGGAGGACACTCCCTGTCCTCCGAACATAGAATCGGGCATTGAGCCTGAGAACTCACTGGACACTCCGGAGCCCGGGATGGTAACCTCGAGAATTCTTCAAACTCCGGACTCCACATTGGGCCAGGGTCCAGATTTAACCCCGCCCACCCACCACAAGCAATATTCCCCAAGCAATTCCAGTCCTCCGGATATATGCGACCTAATGTATGTGCGGCAGCAGCCTCAGGAAACAGTCCATCATTTCTGGGCCAGATTCCTCCTTGTTAAAAACAAGATCAAAGATTGTTGCGACGACGATGTGATTTCAGTATTTTGCAACAACTGTACGGATGAGGGAATCCTTAATACCCTGAACCATCATCGCTTACTGCACTTTGCAGACTTGGCACACATAGTACAGAAGTACTACGCAATGGAAAGCGCCTGAAAACTCAGACAGCCCGCTCGGAACCGTGGGCCTTTAAGCCATCGCCCGGACGGGCAAAAAGGACCCTCGCGGGGCACCTGATCATCATCTCATGGACAAAAAAATCAAGCCCTTTATGGGACACAGAATTGTCCTTGAGGAATGGCTCGACAGGCCATGTCAAATACACATGATGCCGAATACCGAACCAACCTAGAGTCTCCGAGCATGTTGGATACTCCGGCAAGTGGCCAAGAGTGGCGAGGGTATCCTCACCAACACTACCTCAGAGAAGTACTCTTCGGAGGACGACAATCTCAAAGTATTTACGGTCTTCGAGACCTTTTCTTCAAATAATCGGCATAAAAGGGCGCTCCACGACCTCGCCGAAGTCTGCCAAGTAGCAGCAATAAATCCTTGGAACGATACGGCGATAACTTTCAATGCCGATGACGAACCAAGATCCCAATCAGTCTGAGCACCAGCCAGTTTGGTCCTAAACCCAATCATGGACAGTTTTCGGCTCACTAAAGTGCTCATGGACGGCAGCAGCAGACTGAACCTCATCTACGAAGACACGCTCAATAAAATGCAAATGGACAGGAGTCGCATTGAGCAAAGTAACACAACCTTTCGAGGCATTATCCCCAGTCGGGAAGCAAGATGCTCGGGGAAAATTAAACTCGGCGTGGTATTCGGCACGCCGGAGAACTATAGGTCCGAAGAGTTATTCTTCCATGTGGCACCTTTCAACAGCGGGTAGCACGCCTTTTCAGGGCGAGACGCATTCACACGCTTTCAAGCCATACCCCATTACGGGTAAATGAAGCTCAAAATGCCCGGGCCCACTGGAGTTATCACTATAACCAATGATCCGGACATAGCACTCCGCGCCAAAAACAAAACCGCCTCTCTAGCCCTCGAGGCACTATCCGAGGCCTTTGTGGCCGAGGAATTAACCACCCTACATTCCACAATGGATAGGGACGACGTAATCCTCGATAAGAGACTTAAGTCCACTTCCTTCAAACCAGCAGACGAAATAGTCAAATTTCAAGTTCACCCGACGGACCCCAAGAAGACAGCTTCCATTGGGGCACAGTTGGATCCGACGGTCGACGCCGCATTACGCGCGTTCCTGCGCGAGAATTGGGACATCTTCGCCTGGCACCCTTCGGATATGCCAGGAATCCCACGCGGGCTGGCCGAACATAGTCTCAATATACTAAAGGGATACAAACCAGTCAAGCACACGCTGCGGCGATTTTTCGAACCCAAACGACAAGCTATGGGGGAAGAGCTAGCCAAGCTACTTGAAGCCGGGTTTATCAAAGAGATCAAATATCTGGACTGGCTAGCAAACCTGGTCATGGTGTCGAAGAAGGATAAATCCTGGCACCTGTGTGTCGATTTCAAAGACCTTAATAAGGCCTGCCTTGGATCCCTTCCCACTTCCTCGCATTGACCAGATTATTGATGCAACCGCAGGACATGATTCACTGTGTTTTCTCGATGCATACTCCGGATACCATCAAATAAAGATGAAGAAATCCGACCAGGTCGCAACAGCATTCATCACCCCATATGGACCCTTCTGCTTCAACACTATGCCTTTCAGGCTCAAAAACGCTGGCGCCACTTACCAACGCATGATTCAAACATGCCTGGAAAAGCAAATCGGCAAGACAGTTGAAGCATATGTAGATGATGTAGTCATCAAAACTAAGCATGTCGAGTCATTGGTGGACGACTTGCGCCTTACATTCGACAACCTCCGAACATATGACATACGGCTCAATCCGGAAAAGTGCGTTTTCGGCGTCCCCGCGGGAAAATTGCTTGGGTTCACTGTTTCCAATAGAGGAATCGAAGCAAACCCAGCCAAAATCTGAGCCTTGCCACAATTGGCTACACCAACAGACCTCAAGTAGGTCCAAAAACTAGCCGGGTGCATGGCAGCTTTAAGCCGTTTTATCTCCAGATTAGGAGAAAAGGCATTACCACTGTATCGCCTGCTCCGACGCACCGACCACTTTGCGTGGACGGATGCTGCAACAGCCGGACTGGAAGAAATAAAAACTTTGTTAGCAAGTAACCCAATCCTGGCCGCATCAAACGTCAGCGAACCTATGTTGCTCTACATATCCGCAACTCACCAGGTGGTGAGTGCGGTGCTCGTTGTCGAACGAGAAGAAGAGGGACATAAATTCCCACTTCAAAAACTAGTATACTACGTATCGACGGTCCTTACACCATGCAAATCCCGACACCCACATTATCAAAAGATAGCGTATGCGGTCTTTATGGCATCCCAGAACCTGTGGCACTACTTTCAAGAGTGCTCAATCACGGTGGCTTCCGAAGTACCACTCAATGATATCATAAACAACCGGGACGTCACCGGCCAGATTGCCAAATGGGCCATTGTGCTCTTACCATTTGAAATAACATACAAGCCACGCCGAGCCATTAAATCTCAGGTGTTGGCTGACTTCGTCGCCGAATGGACAGAGGCCGAACTCCCTAAAGAGTACAACACATATTCCAACTAGGTGATTCACTTCGACGGCTCTAAAATGCTAGCCGGACTTGGGGCTGGTGTCGTCCTGACATCCCCCACAGGAGACACAGTCCGTTATGTGCTACAAATATTGTACACAAACTCTAACAATGCAGCCAAATATGAGGCCCTATTGCACGTTCTCCACATGACCATCTCTATGGGCATACAACGCCTCGAGGTGCGCAGGGATTCAAACCTCGCAATATCCCAAATAAACGAAGAATTCAATGCCAAAGATCTGAAGATGGCTGCTTACCGCAACGCCATACTCAAAATATTAGCTCGGTTTGAGGGGCTCGAGTTTCATCACGTGGCTCGAGAGAGTAATCAAGCAGCGGACATCCTTGCTCGCATGGGCGCTAAATGCGACTATCAGATCACGGGTTCCGGCAAAACCCTTAAGGTTCAAACACTGGGGTGCACGCGAAGATTTCCCCCCTACCGATCCACATCCTAACTGGCTAATATCTCAAGAACGAACTCGACAAACTCACAACACAAGGGACACAAGATTTATACTGGTTCGGGCCACCGTTGTGGTGTAATACCCTACTCCAGTGTGGTGGTGGTGTATTGCCTCTTGGGCTAATGATGAACAGTACAAGGGGGAAGAACAACCTCCTAAGGATGAGGTGTTCTTGTGCTTGGCAAACTTGTGTGCGTGAGGATTCGATCAGCGCAGGCTTTCTTGCCGTCTATTGTGGTGGCTAGTCCTATTTATAGAGGCCCTGGTCCTCTCCCCAAATATTGAGCGGGAAGGGAGCCAACAATGGCCAATTTGAAAGGGGACAGCTAGTACAGCTTATCCTGACAAAAGCGGTCTTCGCCTGCAAAAGGCTCTGGTGGTGACGCCGCCTTGGGCTCCATGGTGACCTCCGTCTTGCCGTCCTGCTGGTCTTGGTCTCGTTGCACCGATGTGGAAACCTTTGCTTGATGCCTCGGTACTCTGCGCCTGCGCTTGCCTCCTTAGCACCAAAGAGGAAACAAGGACGCTGCGCGCGCTAGCGCCTGCCTGGTGCCCGCCTGGCCTCGATCGTCATGGCTCACGTCACGAGAACCTCGCGAGGTTTGCCTTTCCTTGATCTCTCCACCCCTCGCGAGCCTGCCTGGCGAGGCCGCTCCTGAGGAGGTCTTGCATCGTCCACCTCGCGAGGCTTGGCCCCTCGCGAGGGTCTTGAATGCCTTGTTGATGAAGATGGGCTGTACAGGCCTGCTAGCACAGCCACGCCGTGGGCTGCAGGCAGGCAAGTCTGGGGACCCCCGTTCCCAGGACGCCGACAGTAGCCCCCGGGCCCAAGGCGCGCTCAGGCTTGGTTCAAGGCGAAGCCAAAGGTCAAGCGCGGAGCACCGCGGGCCCCAAAAGCATGCAGCCTTGGTCGACGTGTGGCGGTTGATTGCACGTGGGCGTCTCCGCTTCCCCACGCTGCCTCAACTGCCCGACTTGACAAAAAGGCTGGCGCGGGCAGCGCTTGTCTTCACTGCTTCCCTTCGCCTTGCTCAGATCCCCTTTCTTGCGTCCTGCTTCCGAAATCCTCAGATCTGCTTCCATCTCCTCCCGCACCAGCGACTAATGGCACCGCGCAAGGTCAAGCCCTCCGCGTCGCCGGCTTGGTACGAGCCTGCTCTCGACGCGCCCAATGTCTCGGAGAAGAGCCTCGCCGCCACGTGCTTGCTGACGGCGGGGGAGAGCAATGAATGGGGGAAGACGGAGCTCCGGGTTGCCTCCGTCGAGCCGGAGCCCGAGGGGAGCAGGTTCTTCCCCTTCTTTACGAGCAGCATCGCCACCGGGTTGGTTCCTCCCTTCTCCAATTTCTTCTATGAGGTCCTCGGCCACTACGGGTTGCAGGCGCTGCATCTCCATCCCAACTCCATCCTTCTCTTGTCCATCTTCGCCTACTATTGCGAGGCGTATCTAGGCGTGATGCCGTCCGTGGCTCTCCTACGCCACTTCTTCCTTCGCATTAGCGATGCTCATATCTCCGGGTGCGCCAATTTCATTGCGTCCGGCAAGGCCAACTCGATCTCGAACACCGGGAAGAAGGTCGACAACCTCATGGCCAAATGGGTCATGATGGGTGCCAAGTGCGTTCACCCGCGCTTGGCGCTGCCGACGAAGATGCCCCAGTCCGACAAGGGGTGGTCTCGTGTAGAGCTTACTGATGAGCGGGCATCGTTGGTGTTGGAGCAGATCAAGACCGACTTGAAGCCGGGCAATGCGAAGGCGGCCAAAGTGACAGGGGCCATGCTCCTGAGGGAATTCTTGACGCTGCGCGTTGCTCCACTTCAGGCGCGTGGGCGCCCTTTGTGGAGGCTTGGAGATGAAAAGGACAAGATTCGCCTGAGCCCGGTGGCCTTGCCCGATGATGAGTTGTCTGCAGTTTTGCGCCTCTTGGTTGGGGACAACAAAGAGTACCCGCCGAGCGCCTTCGTCCCCTTGTTCCACCGCAAGGACTGGGAGCAGATCGTGGCTTCCAAGCCGACCTTCGACGGTCGCGGGCTGCTGCCACCAGCGCCTATCGGGGCCCCTGCGATGCCGACACTGGTGGAGCTGTCTTCTGACGAATCCCACGGGGAGGAAGAGGGTGAGGAGGAAGACTCGGAGGCGACCCCCAAGGGGATGGGGGAGACCTCTCCCTTGAGCAAAGCTGACATCCTCCGCGCCCTTCCTAACGACGCTGAGGTCGACACCCGCTAGGGAGAGGAAGAGCTGCCTGTCATCCCGACGAGGGGCAGGTCGTCGCTGGTTTCTCGAGGTGTTGCCCCCGCCTTGACGCCGCCTGGAGCTGCCTCCGGCCCTTCTGCTGCGCCGTCTTCTGCTCCCGGAGCCCGTGTGCCCACTCCTCAGGCTTCGAAGCTTTCGGGCTTCAAGCTCCCCAAGCGGAGGGTGGACTATGTCGCGGTGGATCAGTAAGTGCTTCGAGCTTCGTCTTGTTCCTGCTTGTACTTACTTTTTCCTGACATTCACCCTTGGTTGATCAGGCCGATGCCTTCGGCGAAGAAAAGGAAGGAGGATACAGCGGCCGCGCCCCCCTCTACGGAGAAAGGAGGCGACATCACTCGCACCTCCCCAGCCCGATCGCTCTTGCGAGGCCAAGAGGAGTATCACCGAGAGGAGTCGGCCCCCGTGGCCCCGCTGGCTCTGGAAGTGCCGGTACCTGGCTCGGCCGATGAGGTCCCGAAGGCTCAGGGTCCCTTGATCTCCCAGGCTCTGGTGACAACATCGTCCCCCTCTCCTGCTGTGCCCCTGGCCCCAGGTTCTTCCGCTTCCTCTGCCGTCTTGAAGCGCGCCCTTTCGGTGATGGCCCAGCTGCAAGAAGATCTCCTGAGCGCGGACCCGCGCCTGGTGGCCGGGCGCCTGGAGCTGGCCTCTAGCTGGCTTCACTCCGACTCGGCGGTTCGAGCGTCGCTGAGCCAGGCCGCGGCGGCCTCCGAGAAGGAGAAGCAGGCCGCCGCCAAAGCTGCAGCCGATCGCGAGGCGGCGCTGAAGGACACTGAGGCCGCCCGCGACTACTACCGAGAGCTGGAGGACGAGCTGAAGAGCCTGCGCGACCAGCACGCAGAAGAAACACGTGGCCGCCAAGCGAGGGAGGAGGAGATGAGGGCTTGGGAGGACGCCATCAAGGGCCACGACGCCGAGCTGGGAGAGCTGGCGAAGGCGCAGGCCGCAGAGGGCAGCCAGCTGGAGGAGTTGGAGCGGGAGGCGAAGGCGAGGGAAGCCGATCTTGACGCCAAGGCGAAGGTCCTGGCTGAAGACCGCGTGGCCTTTTCGCTTCTTGAGGAGAGGTCCAACGCGGCGCTGAAGTCGCTGTACGAAAAGGGCTTGGAGAGGCCGCTGACCACCGACGAGGATGGCCCTGCTCAGCTGCTTCCCCACTTGGTGAAGGCGCTTGAGGAACTCGTGGAGGGCATCGGTCCCATGGCTGAGGCAGAGGCTCGTGTCCTTTCTTCAGCAACACTGACGCGTGTCTTCAGCCATCTGTACCTTCGTGACCCCAATGCTTGTCTCGACGAGCTGCTGGAGCCTGTAGCTGATGAACACTGCACGGCTACCGCCGCAGCCGTGAAAGGTCAAGTGGAGGCCCTGCTGAAGAAGTTCCACGGCTTCGTCCTCGCGCCTTCGACCGGCGATGCCACCAATCCTACGGCCCCGACTGAAGGTGCAGGAGAAGGCGACACCACCAAGGGAGGAGCACCTTCTGTGGGTGACGGCGGTGTCCAGGGGTGACTTGCTTGCGGCTGCTTCCCTCTTTATTCCTGCAACATGCATCATGCCTCGTGGAGGCGTTTGAACTCATGCTTGGTATTTGGCAGAACGATATGGCTTGTAATATTTGCTTTGAGATTTTGCGATTTTCTTCCTATTTGCTTTATGTTCTGCATCGGCAGAGCCCGGCCCCGCGCATACCTCAACCGCCATTGGGCCGACCGGAGACCAGGACGGACCAAGGAGTGAGGGGCTACGTGACCAGTTAGGCTCCTGATTCGCGATGCTCAGGAGTCCCCCTTGACGCGCAAACAACTTATAGGAAGGGTACGCGAGGATAGGTTAATGTTCTACGTCGGCAGAGCCCGGCCCCGCGCATACCTCAACCGCCGTTGGGCCGACCGGAGACCAGGACGGACCAAGGAGTGAGGGGCTACATGACCAGTTAGGCTCCTGAGTCGCGATGCTCAGGAGTCCCCCTTGACGTGCAAACAATCTCCATACCTTTGCCCTCGCCGAGGCTCGGCTCGGGAGGGGCGTGCGACGACCAGGTCCTAGGGACCTGGTTGGGTGGCGTACGCTTGGGCGTGACCCGAGCGCAGCCCCCGTGCCCAACCCCTCGTGCGACTCTCCCGAGGGGAGGCGTTGCGATGAGGCCGGACACTGAGCTCTGGGACTCCCTGAGGTTGGTACGGCTGTGAGGCCGCCCTCAGTTGTTTATCACCAGCGCGGAGCATAGTGCTTCCGCTTGTGCACGGGCATAGCTGCTCCTCGGCAGTGTCGACGGCCAGCACGGAGCATGGTGCTTCCACTAGGGCGTGGGAGGGGGACTCCCTACTCGGAGAGCCCCCGGGGCGTGTACAGCCCCGCCTTGACACGTGGCTTGCATGGCAGGGCTAGACGAGGTGTATCTGGGCACTCGTGAGCCAGCGTGGGACTCACGAGGCCCTACCTCGAGGCGGGTTGCGCATGGTCTTGGTTTTGTTCGCTGCACTGGTCCTGCGAGGTGGTCAGACAACCTGCGCCGAACGAATCTCCTGAGGTTATCACGTGAGAAATTCAAGCACCAATGGCCCCAGGAGGTGACATGAACGGGGCCGGCCCGCTAGACAGAGCTCAGCCGCTGGATTTATTGACGCTGCAGGGACGGGCCCGAGCACAGACGCCGTGCTTAACTTACTCACGCGACGGGTCCTGAAGAAAGACGGCCGACGCGCGGCTCCCATGGTGGGTGGCGATCGAGCAGGTAATAGTCATAGGTAGATTAAGCATGGAAGCAGCAGGCTTAAGTAAATGCGGGAAAGGTACATGCCACTGGGTCAGGCCCCAGCGGCTTGGGGATGATGCAGCCCGAGGGGCGCCCCCAACAAGGTATGCTAAAGACATAAAAGGGATACATGCCACAGGGATGGACCTACGCGGCCTGGGAATGATGCAGCCCGAGGGGCACTCCCAACTAAATGAACTTGGAAAATGTCACCTGGTTCTGTTGACGAAGGAGAGTTGGGGCAGATGAAGGTACGCGGCGAAGGGGTTGCTCCTCATGAGCCGCCGGGGCCCTGAGCCTCGGGAGGCTCTGGGGGTCCAGGCGGTTCCTTGAGGACCGTCTCCATCTCCGTTAGCACAGCGTGATGCCTGGCCTCCTGAGCCGCCAGGATGCTCCACATGTTGCGCTGATAGGCGGTCACCACGCTCGGCAGGCCAAAAGGCATGCGAACTTAGCTGTGAGGTGGGCCCTCGCAGCGTCCCATGCGCGAAGGCCAGAAGAGCTCCTGAGAGGCGGCCCTGTTGAGCCCTGGGACGTCGATGCAGACGTGCAGCCCGGCATCCTCGCCTGGATGGGGAGCTGCGCCTGGTGAGTGGCGGCCGCCGCGCATGGCCCTTGCGTCTTGCAGTTCCTGAGTGGTCTTGGTGATGAACTCCTGAACGGTGTGTACTCCTTGCCCTGTGTCCTCCTGAGGGAAACGTGCCGTGAAGCACGCCTCCAAGTGGTGCCCAAGTGCCTCCCTCGTGATGTTGGCAAAGTCTGAGGCCCTCCAGAAGAGAGCCCCCGAGCCCTGCCCGAGAGGGGCACTGGGCGCGCTTTCCTATGCGATGGAGGGAGGTGCCCCAGGTGAGGGCGCCGATCTTGATGAGGCACCACTTGCCTGAGACCCCGCGTAGTGCAGCTGCTTCTTCTTCTTGGGGCTGGCCTTAGGAGGGCGCTCGCCCTTGCTGTCGGGGTCGTCGATTGCTGCAGCTTGGAAGGCACGCTCGAGGGAGCACACCGCATCTCTTTCTTCGCACGGGACTGTGATGATTCCGTCGCTTCCCAGCATCTTGAGGACATTGTAGCCGTGATGGGTCACCGCCATGAACTTGGCCAGGGCTGGATACCCGAGGATGGCATTGTACGGCAGACGGATGTACGCGATGTCGAAGTCGATGAGTTCGGTGCGGTAGTTTTTGCGTTCTCCGAAGGTGACAGGGAGGCGGACCTGCCCTATCGGTGTGGTGGAACCGTCGGTCACTCCTGAGAAAGGCTTGGTAGGCTGAAGCTTGTCATATGGCACGTGGAGATTTCGAACGTATCGACGGACAGGACGTTGAGCCATGCGCCGCCGTCGATGAGGGTCTTGGTAACTTGCACGTTGCTGATGACTGGTGAACAAAGCATCGGGAGGGCGCTAGCAGTAGCTGCGCACTTGAGCTGATCTGCCGAATTGAACGTGATGGGGCACTAGGACCATGTGAGCGGGCGTGTGGCCTCGAGCTTGGGGAGGACTACATTCACTTCACGACCAAACTGTTTGAAGATACGCTGCGAGGCTGGGGCCTGAGCTCCGCCCAAGATGCAGGCAATAGCGCGCGGCTCCTGGAAGCCCCCAGCCCCCTCGTCTTGATGGTGGTCGTCATTTCTTCTTGGCGGTGGCGGTAGTGGGGGAAGACCGGTGTTTCCCTGAGGACGATCCTCACGAGGCTGGTCCCTCCAGGCGCCCTCGCGAGGCTGATCCTGCCAGCGGTCCTCACGAGGCGGGTCGCGCCACTCCCGGCGCGGGCCACGGTCGTCCCAGCGTCCGCCACCACGTCCTCCTCCTCGGCCGTAGCCCCGGTAGCCGCGCTCGGGACGTCGACCGAAGCGTCCTTCTCGAATGGCTCTGAGCTCTTGACAGTCGCTGGTGTTGTGGGTATGCAGGTTATGGAAGGCGCAGAACGGTCGGCTGCTCTTGGATGACTCGGGCTGGTCTCTGCCGCGCTTGGTGTCTGGTTCCGCCGCGAGCACGGCTGCTCCCTTGCGCTTCACGTCCTTGGCCTTGGCTTTCTTCTCCTCCGGGTCCGCAGCTGGGAGCTCGAGGAGGGAGAGGCGCCCCTCCTCAGCTCTTACACACTTGGTCGCCAGGTTGAACAACTCCAGAGACGTGCACAACTCCTCGTGGATGGCGAGCTCCTCTTTCATCTTGACGTCGCGGACGCCATCAGAGAACGTGGAGATGATGGCCTCATCCGTCACCTTGGGGATCTTGAGACGGACATTGTTGAAGCGCTGGATGTACTTCTGGAGGGTCTCTGCTGGTTGTTGCTTGACGCGACACAGGTCACCCGCGGCCGGGGGGCGGTCGCGAGTGCCCTGGAAGTTGGCGACGAAGCGGTTGCGCATCTCGTCCCAGGAGGAGATCGAGCCTGGGGGCAGGTTCAGGAGCCAGGAGCGGGCGCCATCCTTGAGCGCCATGGGAAACCAGTTCGCCATGACTTTCTCGTCGCCGTTGGCTTCCTCGATGCTCAGCTCGTAGAGCTGCAGGAACTCCGCGGGGTCGGGGGTGCCGTCGTAGCGAGGAGGCAGATCTGGCTTGAACTTGCCCGGCCAGGCGACGCTACGCAGCTTGGGGGTGAAGGCGCGACAACCGGTCGTGGTCACCGGGGCCCGCCTTGGAGGTGGAGCTTGGTCTTGGCGCCCGCGCGCAGCTACGGCAAGCGGCACGGGGCCTTGCCGCAACAAACGATCCTGGCGCGGCGGTGCGAGGAGTGGCGGAGCATTCTCTTGCGGTCGAGGGACTTCTTGACAGCTTCTTTCTTCTCGGGCGGGCGCCGGACGCGGTGGGTCACGCCGTGGAGCCGCGCGCCTTGGCGCCAGGGCGCCGTCTTGGGGCAGAGGTGGTGGAGGTGCTTCGTGAGCTACGTCGCCCGTAGCTGGCGGAGGGTGAGGCGGAGAGAGGGACGGCGCAGGGGATCCCCCTGCGGTGCGGACAAGCTCGGCGATGCAGTCGAGCCAGTCCTCATAGAGGTCATCGACTGGGCGGTAGCGCAAGATCTCGTGCGCCATGAGGAGCACGTCCCGCGCGTCCATGGGAGCGCAACGTGCATGGGACGAGGAACCGACCGGGGTCAGCGGTGGAGTGGCGGTGCGGCCGTCCCGCCGCACTGAGGGGTGCAGCGAGGATGCTTGCTGCTCGTTCCCCGCTGGGCCGGTGGCGGCAGGCGATGGTGAACGATGTGGTGGCCCGCCGATGGGAGCCGTCTGAGCGACGCGGGTGGCGAGGGCAGCCCGGCGCTCAGCACGAGCACGTCGAGCATCCGCCATGGAGACGACGGAGCGACTGGACGCGGAGCAACGGAAAGGAAGCTTCGGTGCACCCCTACGTGGTGCGCCAAATGTTGGATCACGTGTTCCGGCAAAACCCTTAAGGTTCGAACACTTGGGTGCGCGCGAAGATTTCCCCCCTACCGATCCACGTCCTAACTGGCTAAGATCTCAAGAACGAACTCGACAAACTCACAACACAAGGGACACAAGATTTATACTGGTTCGGGCCACCGTTGTGGTGTAATACCCTACTCCAGTGTGGTGGTGGTGGATTGCCTCTTGGGCTGATGATGAACAGTACAAGGGGGAAGAACAACCTTATGAGGATGAGGTGTTCCTGTGCTTGGCGAACTTGTGTGTGTGTGAGGATTCAATCAGCGCAGGCTTGCTTGCCGTCTACTGTGGTTTTATATGGAGGACGCCCCCCTTTCGGACCCTATTCGGATGGGCCTTCCTGAGTTCGGCAACACCCCTTTGAAGAAACGCCGCAGCTGGCGCCCTCGGAGCCCCCAGGAGAAAGATAACGGAGAAGTCCTTTACCTGATGGGCCGGATAAAAATGCTGGCCAAATTAGGATTGAGAATGATTGAGGTTATGTCAATATGTATAATGCGGGGGGTGCAGCCACTTCAATATCGGGGACAACCCATGTGGCACTTCAATGGAGAAGACGATGCTACCCGCTACGGTCGTAAGGGACCGGACTCCGTCGCTGCTCTAGCGAAAATACTGTCCGATTTATATAAAGGAGAGGAAGAGGAGTTCATCCGCATTAAGCCACGGGATGGATTCTCCATGTACAACCCCCCGAACTGGGTGAGCTGCTACTTTTTACTCCGAACCTTCGCACATTCTTTGTCATAAGTATTTACCTTGCTATTTCATAGCAGGAACTGCGAAAAGCTGTGAGGGAGGTCCACAGCCCGTCTCCACAACCAGAGGACCCTGACCGGGCCCTCGACCCCGGACACATTTGTGGAGCTCATCGACAGGACGTTCTATCAATTAACCTGCGATGGTGCCTTGGTGGCCATCATAGCCGATTATCCTGGACTGCTCCCTGCATCGCATGTAAGTAAAACCAGAGTCCTAACTTCCGAGAAGGATCCCTTTTTTGCACTTCACCTACCGCACACATATGGTGTCTTACAGGGAAGGTCTTCGGGACGCCATGCCGAACCCGCAGTGACTCACCAACAAGGGGCACCGAAACCGGGTAGGCTTAAAAGGAAGGCGGTCAGGACTGAGACATCGTCGCATAGGTATGAAAAAGAACCCCGCTCCGTGGTTGTCATCTTTTAAAATATAATAACGTCCATGGTTCCTGGCAGGAAAAACGCTTGCCGGACCATATCCGGAGAGCCTGCCGACCACGCCTCCACCAGCCGAGCTACAGAGCCGGACTTAGAGGCAGACGCTAACATGGGGCCAACACCGGATGTTCCTCCTACATAGGATGCGGATAGGCTGTCCGCTATGAATTCCGAAGTGGAGAGTGCCATGAATCACAGGCGTCGCCGGGCCGTACTCCGCGACGCTTGTTTCTCTCAAGAGGTGTTCAATGCCTTCAACTCCAGAGACGCGTACATCTGAGCTGCTCAAAATGGTCTTGCCAGAGCCACGGACCAGTATGTAAAGGATATACGGGTAAGAAAATCTAATAATTATGTATATCAATAGCCCCTGAGACTTGAAACAGTTGGCACAACTGATTTAAGGATCGTTGCTTGCGTAGGTTCTTACGGAGAAGAATACCCAGTTGTCTCAAGAGCTGGAGGAGTGCAAAGCCCAGCTATGGGCCATAGTTGCCGCAATGAAGGAGTCCGAGAAGGCCCCATCTGTAACACTTGTTTCTATCGAAAAGAATGACATGTACCAGTTAGTATTCGGCATGCATGCAAATCTAACAATAGATTCTGCAGATGACCCCGGAGTGAATCCGGAGGTCGTGCGAGGGGATGAGCAACATGCTCAACGACAGCTAAAGGCTAGCGAGCGCGTGCTTACGCAGGTTAGGCGGGAGAAAAACGATCTCCAAGATGCCAATACCCGGCTGGGCATTGAACTGAAAGATGTTAGAGCCCAGCTTGCTGACTCCGTAAAGGAGAATAAGAGGCTTCGACGCGGCATTTTTAGTAAGTGCTTGAACGAACTTTTATAGAGTTCGGCGAAGAAACCAGCTAACAAAGTTATATCTGTAGGTATGCTCATGGGTCGTCCCGCGGAGGAGATGTCCGGGTCTACGGGTGATCTTATGCCAGAGCTCTCACAACTGCACGAACAAGTACGGCAGGTGATGCAGGGCATTGCCCAAGCCTTGTGGCCATCCGCCTCCCTGCCAGGAGGCATGGGGGAGCTTGTAGAGATGCTCAGGGGAGCGCGGCGGCGCTTCTGATTATGGAAGATATCAGCCTACCGACAAGGTGCAAGGGAAGCCTGGGCCATGGTGAAGACGCGATATACCAAGGCTAACCCGAACCACATGGCCGAGGTCGGACCTGTGGGGTCTGATGGGAAAGAGATCCCCGTCAGTTTGGTGTATGACCACGTGAAATTAGCCGCAAAGTATTCCCAACAGGATTGTAGGCTAGACAGCCTGTTGGATGGTATAGAGGAAGAATTTAGTCAGTCTAAGTGACTGTGTACTTCAAGTGACATATATTGTCCCTAGCCGGATTGTAAATCATTTGTCATGGCGGACCTTTTCGCTTCGACCTCTGGACCCGATAGTCCGGAGTGTATCCGAATACCCGCTCAGTTATGTAAAAATCGGGGTACGCGTGGAAACCAGGCGTAGGGGTCATAATTGCTTGAACAGACAAGTACCCAACTAGCTATGTTATATTACATGGATAGTAAGAAACATCTTCCAGGGAGAATAGTTCTGTTAAGGGTTCCTTTCCCTGGGTACAGATGCATTAATGTGCATGTCCGAACTGCGAAAAGAGACGCAGGATATAAACATCTGGGGGCATGTATTACAATAAATAAAAGTCATCTTTTGTTCACCGACCGAATATTCCCTTAAGAATGCTAGCTTTCGGCTTCACCCAGTCTGAGGTACACATTCGGCTGACCCGGCAGTAACAATCGCAGAGGTGCTCCCCTTATGCCCTAGCCGAATTAACAGGAATGTAGGGCATAAACACAAGAGCCAGGCAACCCAGCTTGGCCAAAACTGAAGTCATATCGATGCATATAATGGCGAAGAAAAGATACATGTGGAAAAGTAACACATGTGCGGGGGGCATAGAGCCCGGATCATAATTATATTAAGCTTCTGTAGAAGAAGCCCCCAGGTATAATGAGCACGCCTAGCGCGTCAAGATTGTGTAGTCAAGACACATTTTAACCTTTTAAGGCTGTGAAGAAAAAGGGAAGAAAGAAAGAAAGAAAAGACAGATAACGGATATATAAAAAATTGATGGAGGTAAGGAGACGAACACAGAGTCCGGCACTAGGCGTAGAACCTTCGGAGTCTGGCTGCGTTCCATGGGTTTGGCTCGAGTCGATTGTCCGATGCATCCCGCAGACGGTATGCTCCCCCGGTCAGAACTTTGTCAATAACGAAGGGACCTTCCCATTTGGGCTTGAGTTTGTTCTTTTTCTTCTCTGGTAGGCGTAGAACGAGTTCGCCAACATTATAAGTTTTGGCCCGTACTTCTCTGCTTTGATACCATTGAGCCTGTTGCTGATAGAATGCGGAGCGGGCTTTTGCCACGTCACGCTCCTCCTCTAGGGCGTCCAAACTGTCCTGCCGATCAAGCTCGGCTTCTTTCTCTTCGTACATGCGCACTCGAGGTGAGTCATGAATTATGTCGCAGGGCAGTACCGCCTCTGCGCCGTACACCATAAAGAACGGTGTGTATCCGGTGGTGCGATTCGGCGTGGTCCGCAGCCCCCATAGTACGGAGTCGAGCTCCTCGACCCACTGCGTATCTGATTCCTTCAAGGATCGCACTAATCTGGGTTTAATGCCGCTCATAATGAGACCATTTGCCCGCTCGACCTGACCGTTTGTTTGGGGGTGATAGACGGAGGCATAATCGAGCTTAATGCCCATGTTGCCGCACCAAGTTTTTACCTCGTCGGCTGGAAAGTTGGAACCGTTATCGGTGATGATGCTGTGGGGGACACCATAACGGTGTACAACCCCGGATATGAAGTCTATCACTGGTCCGGACTCGGCCGTTTTAACTGGTTTGGCCTCTATCCATTTGGTGAATTTATCCACCATGACCAATAGGTATTTTTTCTTGTGGCTTCCCCCTTTAAGGGGTCCGACCATATCAAGCCCCCAGACCGCAAAGGGCCAAGTAATGGGGATTGTTTGGACAGCGGTAGGTGGCATATGGCTTTGGTTTGCAAAAAGCTGGCAACCAACGCAACGTTGAACGAGGTCCTGTGCGTCTGCTTGGGCTGTCGGCCAGTAAAAACCTGTACGGAAGGCCTTGCTTACAAGGGCCCGAGCTGCGGCGTGGTGGCCGCCAAGTCCAGCATGAATTTCTGCCAAAAGTTGCCGTCCTTCCTCTTCGGAGATGCACCTTTGAAGTACTCCGGTAGTGCTTTTCTTATAAAGCTCTCCCTCGTGGACCTTGTAGGCTTTAGACCGCCGCACAATGCAACGTGCCTCGTTTGGGTCCTCAGGGAGTTCTTGCCTAGTTAGATAGGCCAAGAAGGGTTCTGTCCACGGGGCGATGACAGCCATAATCACGTGGGCCGAAGGCGTTATTTCGGTGGCAGAGCCTCCAATTATGTGAGAGTGTTCGGTATCTGGTGTTGTGGCCAGGTCCAGACTGTTGTTGCCGGTCTCTCCTTCCCATACAACAGATGGCTTAAACAGCCTTTCCAAGAAGATATTAGGTGGGACAGGGTCGTGCTTAGCGCCGATGCGGGCGAGGATATCTGCTGCTTGATTGTTTTCCCGTACCACATGGTGGAATTCAAGCCCCTCGAACCGAGCTGGCATTTTGAGGACGACGTTGTGGTAAGCCGCCATTTTTGGGTCCTTGGCGTCAAAGTCTCCATTTATTTGAGATATTGCGAGGTTCGAATCCCCACGCACCTCTAGGCATTGAATGCCCATGGAGACTGCCATCCGGAGACCATGCAACAAGGCCTCATATTCTGCCGCATTGTTGGAGTCTGTGTATAATATTTGGAGTACGTATTGGACTATATCTCCGGTGGGGGATGTCAGGGTGACGCCTGCCCCCTAACCAGCCAGCATCTTTGAACCGTCAAAGTGCATGATCCAATTGGAGTATGCGCCGTACTCTTTAGGGAGTTCGGCTTCCGTCCATTCGGCGACGAAATCGGCCAGTACTTGTGACTTAATGGCTCGCCGTGGTTTATATGTTATGTCGAACGGGAGGAGCTCAATAGCCCATTTAGCAATCCGGCCCGTGGCATCGCGGTTATTTATTATGTCGTTGAGTGGTACTTGAGAGGCCACCGTAATTGAACACTCTTGAAAGTAGTGTCGTAATTTTCAGGATGCCATGAAGACCGCGTATGCTATCTTTTGATAATGTGGGTACCGTGATTTGCATGGAGTGAGGACAGTGGATACATAGTATACTGGCTTTTGAAGCGGGAACTTATGTCCGCCCGTCTCTTGTTCGATGACAAGCACGGCGCTTACAACTTGGTGTGTTGCCGCTATATATAACAGCATTGGTTCGCCGACATTTGGCGCGGCCAAGATTGGTTTGGTGGCCAAAACGGCTTTTATTTCTTCCAATCCGGCCGTGGCCGCATCCGTCCACTCGAAGTGTTCGGTGCGTCGAAGAAGGCGATAAAGGGGTAGTGCCTTTTCTCCTAATCGGGAGATAAAGTGGCTTAAGGCAGCCACGCATCCAGTTAATTTCTGGATTTGCTTGAGGTCAGTTAGGATAGCCAACTGTGACAGAGCTCGGATTTTAGCCGGATTTGCTTCAATTCCTCTACTAGAGACGATGAAGCCCAAGAGCTTTCCGGCGGGCACGCCGAAAACGCATTTTCCGGATTGAGCTTGATGTCATATGTTCGGAGATTGTCGAACGCGAGCCTCAAGTCATCTATTAAGGATTCGACGTGTCTGGTTTTAATGACCACGTCGTCTTCGTATGCCTCCACTGTTTTGCCAATTTGTGTTTCCAGGCATGTCTGAATCATGCGTTGATAGGTTGCACCGGCGTTTTTGAGCCCGAAAGGCATGGTGTTAAAACAGAAGGGGCCGTATGGAGTGATAAATGCCGTTGCGGCTTGATCGGACTCCGCCATCTTAATTTGATGGTATCCGGAGTATGCGTTGAGGAAACACAATGAGTCGTGTCCTGCGGTAGCGTCGATAATTTGATCGATGCGAGGGAGGGGGAAGGGATCCTTGGGGCAGGCCTTGTTAAGGTCTTTGAAATCGACACATAGGCGCCAGGATTTGTCCTTCTTTGGTACCATCACCAGTTTTGCTAGCCAGTCCGGATGTTTTATTTCTCTAATGAATCCGGCCTCAAGTAACTTGGCTAGCTTCTCTCCCATGGCTTGTTGCTTAGGCTCAGAGAAACACCGAAGAGTCTGCTTGACCGGCTTGAACCCCTTTAGAATGTTAAGGCTATGCTCGGCCAGCCTGCGTGGGATTCCTGGCATGTCTGAAGGATGCCAGGCGAAGATGTCCCAATTCTCGCGTAAGAACTCCCGTAGTGCATCATCTACTGTGGGGTTTAACTGTGCCCCGATGGATGCTGTTTTTGTAGGGTCCGTTGGGTGGACTTGGAATTTTACTATTTCGTCCGCTGGTTTAAAAGACGTGGACTTGGGTCTTTTGTCGAGTATCACATCGTCCCTGTCCACTGTGGAGCGCAGCGCAGTTAGTTCTTCGGCCGCAAGGGCTTCGGATAACGCCTCGAGGGCTAGTGCGGCGGTTTTATTTTCGGCGCGGAGTGCTATGTCCGGATCACTAGCTAGAGTGATGATTCCATTGGGCCCGGGCATTTTGAGCTTCATGTGCCCGTAATGAGGTATAGCTTGGAAGATCCTGAATGCCTCCCGCCCTAAAAGGGCGTGGTATCTGCTACTGAACAGGGCCACTTGGAATGTGATTTCTTCGGACCTATAATTCTCCGGCGTGCCGAATACCACATCTAGTGTGATTTTTCCTGCACATCGTGCCTCCCGACTAGGGATGATTCCTCTGAAGGTCGTGTTGCTTTGCTCAATGCGGCTCTTGTCTATTTCCATTTTTCGAAGAGTCTCCTCATAGATGAGGTTTAATCCGCTGCCACCGTCCATGAGCACTTTAGTAAGCCGGAAGCCATCCACGATTGGACTAAGGACCAAGGCAGCTGGTTCTCGGGTTGTTCAGAATTTAGGTTCATCACTGGCATTGAAAGTTATAGCCGTGTCGCTCCATGGATTTAGTGCTGCCACGTGGCAGACTTCGGCAAGGCTGCGGAGTGCTCGCTTGCGCCTATTATTTGAGGCGAAGGTCTCGAAGACAGTCAATACGGTATTGTTATTTTCCACGGGATGGTGCTCTGTTGTATTGTTGATGAGGATATCCTCGTCGCTCTTGGCCACCTGCCGGAGTATCCAACATGCTCTAAGGCTATGTGTTGGCATGGTATCCGCTGTACTGTGAATTTTGCATGGTCCATTGAGCCATCCCTCCAATGGTCCCACGCCATGTAGTGGGCTTTTGTTTCTTTGTAATTGGATCGGGTGACTTACGAGAGTACACCCTTTTAGTTCGGACGGGGGGGTTTAGTGAGAGACGGAGGATCCCAGAATTTTGTTTGGGTTTTCCAGGCGCTTTCCATCGCACAGTACTTCTGTACTATGGCCGCCAAGTCAGCGAAGTGTGCTATGTCACGGCGACTTATGGCGTTGAGGATTCCCTTGTCCGTGCAATTTTTGCAAAAGAATGAAATTGTGTCTTCCTCGCGACAGTCCTTAACCTTGCTCATTACAAGGAGGAATCTGGCCCAATAGTGATGTACTATCTCTTGGGGCTCTTGTCTAATGTGGGAAAGATCACTTATATTTGGGTGGGTGGGTAGATTTAGGTCCGAACCCTGACCCGATCTGAGACCCAGGGGCGGAGGAGTTTTCGAGCTTGGCAGTTCGGGCTCCGGGATGTTGCCCAATAGATCTGGCCCGCTGTCTGATTCTAGGTTCAAAGCTTGGGCCATGTCCTCCAGTAGACGGGTATCCGGCTCGGAGAGCTCGGGAATCCGTACATAGTTTGTCCTCAAGATAGAGGAAGAATCGCTGCGTTGCTCCTCCACCACTGCTATCTGATGGGTGACCGGCAGAGAGTTAATCTCCCTTTGGTCGGGTTTAAGCCCCATCCGATCACAGTCCGTAGCGACTCCCAAGGCGGCGATGCGATCCAAGAGATCGTTCAAGGAAAAGAGCTCCATTGGATCCATCTGCTCGGCGAATCCCGAGCTGACATGGAGGTTGTTTTTGATGACCCGAGAAGTCATCGTCGGCGCAACGGCCGAACGGGCAGTCATGACGAAGCCGCCTAGTCGGAGAGTTTGGCCTACAGCCAGGGCTCCCCCAGAGGTGATGTTGTCCTTGAAAACAAGACGAGCCATCAAGCCTTATGATGACGGCACAGTGGAACTCTCAATGAAAGCACCAATGTCGGTGTCAAAACCGGCGGATCTCGGGTAGGGGGTCCCGAACTATGCGTCTAAGGTGGATGGTAACAAGAGGCGGGGGACACAATGTTTACCCAGGTTCGGGCCCTCTCGATGGAGGTAATACCCTACTTCCTGCTTGATTGATCTTGATGATATGAGTATTACAAGAGTTGATCTACCACGAGATCGTAGAGGCTAAACCCTAGAAGCAAGCCTATGATTATCATCGTTCTTGTCCTACAAACTAAACCCTCCAGTTTATATAGACACAGGAGGGGGCTAGGGTTACACAGAGTCGGTTACAAGGGAGGAGATCTACAGATCCGAATTGCCAAGCTTGCCTTCCACGCCAAGGAGAGTCCCACCCGGACTCGGGACGAAGTCTTTAATCTTGTATCTTCATAGTCCAACAGTCCGGCCAAAGCATATAGTCCGGCTGTCCGAGGACCCCCTAATCCAGGACTCCCTCAACACCCGCTCCCCTTCAGTGGGATTGGGGAAATTCTCCGCCAGCGCTTCGCCGTTGATGGAAGTTAATCCAGCC
Source organism: Aegilops tauschii subsp. strangulata (assembly GCF_002575655.3). Taxonomy (NCBI): domain Eukaryota; kingdom Viridiplantae; phylum Streptophyta; class Magnoliopsida; order Poales; family Poaceae; genus Aegilops; species Aegilops tauschii. The sequence goes on along the minus strand of NC_053037.3, from coordinate 314,391,343 downwards.
CAAACGGGGACTAGATCCGCGGGAGGCAGGTATCCCTGTATCTGAAGTTTATTCAGATGAGCGTGGGATACCGAACAACTTTCCTCCCAGTCGCCTTTTCGAGGGCCGTGAGGGCGTGAGGAGGAGCTAGGAGCACTGTCCATGTTTGGGCGATTTCCGGTGGGAAGATCTAAGGATTTCTGTTTGGTCTGGAATGGCATCTAAGATCTCGTCTCTTTAAATAGATGCTTTCCCGGCATGGTCAAGGGGTTATTTGTAAAAATGTTTAGATCCTTCGTATTCATCTGACACGTGGAAGCCAAGACAGCGACATAGAAGCTGAACAGTGTGGTATTTAATATAAGGCCAAACTATCCGAGGTACAATGAAGAACCCGCCTTGCAAAGCCGAAGACATAAAACCGGATGCAACGTCGTCATTGAAGGCGAGTTCGGGGGCTACTAAGGGAGTCCTGGACTAGGTGGTCCTCGGGCGTCCGGGCTATGTGATATGGGCTGGACTAATGGGCCGTGAAGATACAAGATCGAAGACCTTCCCCCGTATCCGGATGGGACTCTCCTTGGCGTGGATGGCAAGCATGGCGTCCGGATGTGTAGTTTCCTTCTTCTGTAAAACCGACCTTGTACAACCCTAGCCCCCTCCGGTGTCTATATAAACTGGAGAGTTTAGTCTGTAGAGGCAATCACAATCATACAGGCTAGACATCTAGGGTTTAGCCATTACGATCTCGAGGTAGATCAACTCTTGTAACCCCTATACTCATCAAAGTCAATGAAGCAGGAAGTAGGGTATTACCTCCATTAAGAGGGCCCGAACCTGGGTGAACATCGTGTCCCCTGCCTCCTGTTACCTTTGATCCTTAGACGCACAGTTCGGGACCCCCTACCCGAGATCTACCGGTTTTGACACCGACAACAAGATCTATCTATGTAGAGATAGACCCCATCGTTTTATTCTTAGTAGCAACGATACATATGTGTCATTTCCCTTTCTGTCACTGGGATCAAGCACTGTAAGATCGAACCCACTACCGGGCACCTGTTCCATTGCAAGATAAATAGATCAAGTTGGCCAAACAAAACCCAAATATCGGAGAAGAAATACGAAGCTATAAGAGATCATGCATATAAGAGATCAAAGAAACTCAAATAACTTTCATGGATATAAAAAGATATAACTGATCATAAACTCAAAGTTCATCAGATCCCAACAAACACACCGCAAAAAGAGTTACGTCATATAGATCTCCAAGAGACCATTGTATTGAGAATTCAGCGAGAGAGAGGAAGCCATCTAACTACTAACTACGAACCCGAAGGTCTACAAAGAACTACTCACGCATCATCAGAGAGGCACCAATGGAGGTGGTGAACCCCATCCGAGATGGTGTCTAGATTGGATTTGGTGGTTCTGGACTCTGCGGCGGCTGGATGAATATTTCGTCGACTCCCCTAGGGTTCTGGGATTTTTGGGGTATTTATAGAGCAAAGAGGCGGTCCGGGGGGCACCCGAGGTGGGCACAACCCACCAGGGCGCGCCTGGGCCTCCTGGCGCGCCCTGGTGGGTTGTCCCCTCCTTTGGACCCCCCAGGTGCAACCAGGGCCCAATATCTTCCTTCTGGTCCATAAAAAATCTCCGTAAAGTTTCGTGGCATTTGGACTCCGTCTGATATTGATTTCCTGCGATGTAAAAAACATGAAAAAAACAACAACTGGCACTTGGCACTATGTCAATAGGTTAGTACCAAGAAATGATATAAAATGATTATAAAACATCCAAGGTTGATAATAAAACAACATGGAACAATAAAAAATTATAGATACGTTGGAGACGTATCATGGTCACCTCGAGGCCCATCTTCGCGTGATTCCAACGACGAAAAATCCTATGAATATAGGAACCATCAGAAATAACCCTAGATCAGAAGTTTCCCCACTGCAAGCCTCTGTAGCCATGAAAAACCAATCTAGACCCTGTTCCGGCACCCTGCCGGAGGGGGAAATCGTCACCGGTGGCCATCTTCATCATCCCGGCGGCCACCATGATGAGGTGGGAGTAGTCCACCCTCGGGGCTGAGGGTTTGTACCAGTAGCTATGTGTTCAATCTCTCTCTCTCCTGTTCTTGAGACGTCACGATCTTGATGTATCGCGGGCTTTGCTAATATAGTTGGATCATATGGTGTTTTCCCCTCTCTATCTTGTTGTGAATTGAGTTTTCCCTTTGAGATTTCGTTCTTATCGTATTGAATACTTTTATGGATTTGAGAACACTTTTTGTATGTCTTGCTATAAATACCATGGTGACAATGGGGTATCATTCTGATTCACTTGATATATGTTTTGGCACTCAACTCGCGGATTCTCGAGGTGACATTGGGGTAATCTATGCATAGGGGTTGGTGAACGTTCTTGTCTTTGTTTCTCCGGTAGAAATCTTGGGGCACTCATTGAGGTTCTTTGTGTTGGATTGAGTATTATGAATTTGAAATTATTTGGTGTTATCTTAGTACAAACTCTTGATAGATCAATCGGAAAGGATAACTGATAACCCACAATTATAGTGGATCACAACAGTTTTCGAGGGTAGAGTATTCAACCCAAATTTATTGATTCGACACAAGGGGAGACAAAAAATATTTGCAAGTATTAGCAGCTGAGTTGTCAATTCAACCACACCTGGAGATTAATAATCTGCAGCAAAGTGACCAGTAGCAAAGCAATATGATAGTTTTGATAGTAGTAGCAATAGTAACAATAACAATGATAGCAATGATTTTGTAGCAAGTGCAATAGTAAAAGTAGCAGTAGTAACTTCGCAGGAAGAATATAAGAGAAATTCGTAGCCATTGGATCGGTGAATTCATTGGATGATATTCATCATATAACAATCATAACCTAGGGCGATACGGCACTAGCTCCAGTTCATAAATATAATGTAGGCATGTATTCCGTAAACAGTCACACGTGCTTATGGAAAGAACTTGCATGAAATCTTTTGTTCTACCCTCCCATGGCAGCGGGGTCCTATTGGAAACTAAGGGATATTAAGGCCTCCTTTTAATAGAGAACCGGAATAAAGAACACATAGTGAATACATGAAGTCCTCAAACTACGGTCATCACCGGGAAGTGTCCCGACTTCTGTCACTCCGGGGTTGCCGGATCATAACACGTAGTAGGTGACTATAACTTGCAAGATCGGATCTAGACCATAGATATAATGGTGATAACATAAACGATTCAGATCTCAAATCATGGCACCCGGGCCCAAAGTGACAAGCATTAGGCATGGCAAAGTCATAGCAACATTAATATCAGAACATAATGGATACTAGGGATCAAGCACTAACAAAACTAACTCGATTACATGATGAATCTCATCCAACTCCTCACCGAACAGCAAGCCTACAAAGGAATTACTCACTCTCGGTGGGGAGCATCATGGAATTGGCGATCAAGAAGGGTTGGTGATGACGAAGATCAAAGATCCCCCCCTCCGGAGCCCCAAACGGACTCCAGATCTGGCCTCGTGATGAAGAACAGGAGGTGGTCTCGTGAAACGCGACAATTCTTCCTCCCCGATTTTTTCTCCGAAAATGTGATTTTATAGTATCGGGGTGGAGGCCCGGGGGGCCACTAGGTGGGGACAACCCACCTGGGCGCGCCTGGAGGGGGCGCGCCTTGGTGGGTTGTGCCCCCCTCCGGTGGTTCTTGGCTCCAGAAATTATCTTTTATTATATAAAAATTCCTCGCAAAGTTTCATTCCAATATGAGAATTTTTATTTCTGCACAAAGACAACACCATGGTAGTTCTGCTGAAAACAGCATCAGTCCGGGTTAGTTTCATTCAAATCATGCAAATTAGAGTCCAAAACAAGAGGAAAAGCGTTAGGAAAATTAGATACGACGGAGACGTATCAACTCCCCCAAGCTTAAACCTTTGCCTGTCCTCAAGCAATTCAGTTGATAAACTAAAAGTGAAAAAGAAAAACTTTTCGAACTCTTTTGCTCTTGTTTACATAAATAAGCTTAAGTAGCACCCAGGTTTGCAGCCAAGATTATAACTAACCATGTCGAGAATAACTCTTAAAAATTATATTAACTCATATCAATGACATAATCAAGTAGTGAGCAATAATAAGATATCTCAAATGACAACACTTTGTCAAAACAACCATGATATAATATGACAATAGTGGTATCTCGCTAGCCCTTTCTGAGACCGCAAAACATAAATGCAGAGCACCTCCAAAGTTCAAGCAGCGACTAAACATTGTAATTCATGGTAGAAAAGATCCAGTCATGATGCACCCAACATTAGCTACACACAATGCATGAGGATGGCAACAGTGCGCTCAGGTTCTGGCGCTTATTTGAGAAGGTGATGACACAACATAAAAGTAAATAGATAGTCCCTTCGTAGAGGGAAGCAGTGATTTGCAGCGGTGCCAGAGCTCAAGTTTTTAAAACAGAGGTAAATGAAATTTTGAGAAATGCACCCTTCTTGTTTACTTCACGACCATTAGTTATCGGTATCTTCCATGCTAAACACATTAGTGGCGGTTCCCAAGTGATAAAAGTAAAGGTTTACTCCCCCTCCACCAACAATCACACTCCACGGCTTGTCCAAAACAAGGGGTACCGTCCATACCAACAACAGTCCTGGGGGAGTTTTTTTAATTATTTGCAATTTGAATTCGGGACTGGGAATCCCTATTACTGCCCCTCTCATGCAAGGACGAGTGAATAAACACTCAACATGAGAATAACCCGCTTAGCATGGAAGATACTGACTACCTCCTGTCGCTCCATGAACAATCCAGGCACACAGATATTTATTTGAAGTTTTTAGAGGTGGCACATGCAAATTTACTTAGGACGGCAGGGTAATACCGCATATAGGTAGGTATGGTGGACTCATCTGGAATAACTTGTGTTTCAGGATTTTGATGCACAAGCAGTAATTCCGCTTAGTACAGGCAAAGGCTAGCAATTAAGTTGAGAAGCGGCCAGCTAGAGAGCGAAAACGGTCATGAACATGCATTATGCATAAGTAACATTGGATACTAGCATGAGTAGGATATGAACACCATGAACATAAATATCATAGATGCTATGTTGGTTTTGATGCAACTACATGCATGAACATGTGCCAAGTCAAGCCACTCGAACATTCAGAGGAGGATACCATATCATCATACTACATCACAATCATTCTAACACAATGTTGTCATCCAAGATAAATCATTATCCACTCCTAGCTACTTAAGCATGGCATGAGAAACTATAATCTCTAATTGTCATTGCAAACATGTTTGATCGTAATAGGCTGAATCATGGATACTAGGTTAAACATATTTACAAAAATAGAACAAGTTGAGTTCATACCCGTTTCTCTCTGGCACAGCCAGTTCATCAAATATCATCATTATTGCCTTTCACTTGCACGACCGAACAATTTGAAAATAATAATAGTGCAAGAGTGCTGTGGACTAAGCTGGAATCTGCAAGCATTTTATTCAAAAAGGAGAAGACAAGGTAATATGGGCTCTTCGTTAGATCAACAATAATGCATACGAGAGCCACTCAACATTTTCATTGTGGTCTTCTCCTCGGTATGACTCAGTAAAAGGGAAAAGAAATTCAGAGAAACACACTGAAATATTTTTTGGAGTTTTTGTTTTTTCTTGAACAAGAAAATAAAAGGGAAAAACAAAAACAAGAAAAATCTATTTACACGGGAAAGCTCCCAACAAGTAAAAGAAGAACAAGGAAATCTTTTGGGGTTTTCTTTTGAATACTACAACTAATTAAAATAGGAAGAAAAACCAAAAATAAGTAGGAAATATTTTTGGATTTTCTCAAAGTTTTTCTAACACACAAGAAGAAGGTGAGAAAATAAATCTAACATGGATAGTACAATAAAAAAGTGTGGACACCGACAACTGGAATGAAATGTGTGAACATGAATGTAATGTCGGTGGAAATACGTACTCCCCCAAGCTTAGGATTTTGGCCTAACTTGGTAATCACCACTCGAAGAAACCATCAGGTCCCATGTTGAAGTGCTGGGGAGCGAGTACCTGAGGGTCCCACTCCTGAGGCTCCTCCTCTGCCGCAACCAGGTTGTTCCGGTAAGCGACAATGTCCTCAGGCATAATCCTGTATCCGCCCCTGGCAATAGGATCAAACAAAGCAGGTGCAGGCAATGAGATAATATCACGAGTGTTCACACTGAAAACCAGGTTATAAGGAACAGGAATGTCAGTGTTCTCGCCATCAATAAACTGGTGGTGTGCCATAGCCTGACGATCTAAATAAACCTTGGGTAAGGGATAATCATGCTGGCGTATCTGAATGTTAAAGTGACTCGCTAAACGAGTAGCATAAATACCACCATGTATTTTACCCTTGGATCTGTTAATGTGGAGGCGACGTGCCACAATAGCTCCCAAGCTATAAGTGTTGTCGCCGTAAAGTGCACGACGTAAGACAGCGAAGTCCGGGGCACTGAGTGCACCTACCTTCTCTCTAGCAAGCAAACACTTCGCAATGAATAGAGCAAAATAATGCACAGTAGGAAAATGTAAGCTAGTGGCGGTGACACCTGACACCCCTCTCTCATCTCCCACTGTCAGAGTGCGGTAAAAACCATCAAACTCTGCGGGCCTAGGCTCTATTAAACCCCCGTCAGAAGGGATCAAACATATGTCACAAAATTCAGTGAGTGGTATCTGACGGGTTTCAGCATATAAATTAAACTCCACCTCAGGAGGATTATTCCTACTTATGAAATGAAAACTTTGCACAAAGGTATTTGTGAGGAGATGTTATTGTTCACACTCAGCTGCGATGAAGTCGGTGAGGCCGGCATTAGCAACATATTGTGCAAACTCTTGGCGAATTCTGGCTCCATCCATGAATGGGTTGTGCAGCCAATCGCATGGTCATACCTCCGCCATTCTCCGGGTGTGGAGGTCATTGTCCGACGACACCCCAATAACTCCCTTGGAGTTCTTCTTGGAAGCAAACTTCCTAAAGATACTCATCTTTTTCCTATGAAAAAATTCTAAAAAAATTAGTCCACAAAATTTTTCTCAACAAAACTTCACGAAATTAATAACAATTCATAGGGATGCATAGAGGCCATATCAAGCATTCAAACTACTTAGAACTCTAAGAATTCAACATGCAAGCTCATCTACAACAGCACCAAGAGTAACTAATTATTCAAAATATAAACCACTAAAGCAAAAAACTAATTGGACCAATGGAGGAGTCACATACCAAGCAACAATCCCCTGAAACAGCTTCAGAAATGGAGCTTCGAGCAAAGAGATCGAAATCTGCGGGTTTGAGAGCAAGAACACGAGAGAGATAGAGAGAGAGAGAGCAATGGTGATTTTTTTTCTAGAGGTAGGTGGTGACATGGGATGAAGAGATAAGTGAAGGGGCCCACATGGGGACCACAACCCACCAGGGCGCGCCTGGGGGTGCTGGTGCGCCCAGGTGGGTTGTGCCCACCTGGTGCACCCCCCTCTGATGTTATTTGCATCAAAAATTCAGAAATAATCAGAAAAAAATCATATTAAATTTTTTGAGCATTCTGAGAACTTCTTTTTTGGGGTCATTTTTTATCGCACGGGAAATTCAAAAAACAGAGAAAACATGGCATTTTATTTTATTTAACTAATAGAAACAAAAAAAAGGTAGGGATAGAAGGTAGTGCTCACTAAATTCATCAACTTCATACCTCTCAAAAATGATTCATTAATAAGGTTGATCAAGTCTTATTAACAACCACTTTCGATTAGCATTAAACTGAAGAACTTTCATAAATCACTAAGTTACCTCAACGGGGATATGAATGTCCCCAACAATAAGCAGTTCATATTTCTTTTTGGCAGTAGGTAGAGGTAGTTGAAAACTTCCAATAGTGATTGTCGGAGATTTTTCAATAACATTAATACCATTCACTTGGAATTGTTTCTTCGGAAAGTGCACCGTATGCTCATTACCATTGATATGAAAAGTGACCTTGCTTTTATTACAATCAATAACAGCCCCTGCAGTATTCAAAAAGGGTCTACCAAGGATAATCGACATGTTGTCGTCCTCGGGCATCTCAAGTATAACAAAGCCAGTTAAGATAGTAACATTAGCAACAACAACGGGCACATCCTCACAAATACCAATAGGTATGGCAGTTGATTTGTCAGCCATTTGTAAAGATATTTCAGTAGGTGTGAGTTTATTCAAATCAAGTCTTTTATATAAAGAGAAAGGCATAACAGTAACACCAGCTCCTAAATGACACAAAGTAGCTTTCACATAGTTTCTTTTGATGGAGCAAGGTATAGTTGGTATTCCCGGATCTCCAAGTTTTCTAGGTACTCCACCCTTAAAAGTATAATTAGCAAGCATGGTGGAGATTTCAGCTTCCGGTATTTTTCTCTTATTGGTGATGATGTCTTTCATGTACTTTGCATAAGGAGGCATTTTTAAGATATCAGTCAAGCGGGTACGCTAAAAGACTGGCCTAAGCATTTCAGCAAAGCGTTCAAATTCTTCATCATCTTTCTTCTTAGTTGATTTAGGTGTAAAGGGCATAGGTTTTTGAACCCATGGTTCTCTTTCCTTACCATGTTTTCTAGCAACAAAGTCCCTTTTATCATATCTTTTATTCTTGGGTTGTGGGTTATCAAGATCAACTGTTGGTTCTATCTCAACATCATTGTCTGGTTCTTTATTATTTATTTGAGTGTCTTCATGAACCTCATCATTATCTTTTTCATTAACAAAAGGTGAGTGTTCATTACAAGACTGAGTTTCAGCATCAGATATAGAGACTTCATTATCATTATCACGAGGTTTTTCTACTTCAGGTTCACTAGAGGCATGCAAAGTCCTATCATTTTTCTTCTTCTTTTTCTTTTTAGAAGGACTAGGTGCATCAGTGTTAACTCTTTGAGAGTCTTGTTCAATTATTTTTGGGTGTCCTTCAGGATAAAGTGGTTCCTGAGTCATTCTACCTCCTCTAGTCATTACTCTAACAGCATGATCATTGATATTATTGTTCATTTCATCAAGCAATTCTCTTTGAGATTTAGCAACTTGTTCCAATTGAGTTTGAACCATAGAGGCATGTTTTCATACACCTCTAACATCATTGGTAATTCTAAATAACAAGTCACTCAAGCAAGCAATCATATCAGAATTGTATTTCAATTATTTCATAACATTTGCATTGAAGTGATCTTACTTTCTAATGTAGTTATCAAACTCATAAAGGCATTGACTAGGATGCATATTGTAAGGATTGTCATTGTCATTGAATTTCATTAAAGAATTTACCTCTATCACCTTAGGTGGTGTGTAACATCCCAAATTTTCAATTTGGAATGTTATACATAGATCATTCATGCATATCATATTTTTGTTGCATTTCGTTTCGCGATCCTCAAAATTCTAAGCAACTCAAGGACCCTCGGAGAGAGTTGGGGATTTCACTGTTTTCATATTTGAATCTCATCAAATATTGAAACGAGGATTATTTGTTTTAATTATTTTTCTCTCTGAAAATATTTCATATTAAAATATATGAGAGGAGATAATATGACTTCTCCAAAATAAATGAAATATTGGAGGAAAAATATTAAAATCAAATATTTGATTTTATTCGGATTTTATTGTTATTTTATTTGCATTAGAAAAATTGCATGTTTTCAAAATTGCATTTTAGGGCCAAGAAAATGTTCGTCTGGTTCTAAATATTTTATTTAGACGGTGAAAATTTGTTTTGGCACTTTTAGATTTTTATTTATTATTTTTCTAGGATTTATTTTCGGCGGAATCTGTTTAAAAAAAGAGCCCGCCGGACCGAACTGGGCCGAGGCCCAGCTGGCCTAGCCGCCCCGCGCCGCCGTCTCCCTCACGGAGACCGTGACCGCCACGCCGCCGCTCGCCGTGGCCGAGTCGGCCACGCCCCCCTGCCCCCTCCCGCAAGCCACCACCCCCCCTTTAAAAGCCGACCCGGGCCCCCCTCGAGCCCCAAGCCGGAGCCGCCGCCCGCCCCGTCGCCTTGCGCCGCTGCTGCCGCCGCTCGCCACCCGCCACCCCGCGCCGCCGCCCCGCACTGCCCCTGCCTCGCCGCACCGCCGCCGATCCGATCCGATCTCGCCGTTCGGTTTTTTCGGTTTAGGTAAAAACCGTCGGTTTATTTTTTTATAAAACCCTAGTTTCGTTTTTTAGAACGGTTCACCGGTTTTCTCGATTTAGTTTATTTAGCGGACGTTCGTCCGTACGTTCGTTTTAACGAACGGTTTTCGCTCGTTAGTTAAAGACAACGAACGTTCGTTCGTTAGCCTGTTCGTCAGTTTTTCTTTTTCTCGGGTTTTTCGCGATTATTTTTTATCGCGATTTCTGATCCGATTTTCATTTTAGTATATCTTTTCGCTCGTTTATCGGAATCAGGCGATTCAAGCGCCAAGATCTTCGTCTCGAAACCCTCTTTTTGTTTAAGCAACTTGAACAAGATTTTGGTACTGTAAAATTTGACTTTAGTTCAGATTAGTAAACGGATCTTGTTTCTCTCGCAGTTTGAGTTTCGTTGCTCCGTTTGATTTGATTCTTTTTGCAAACCGGAGTTCTTAAGTTGAACTTTCTGGTCAATTCTTCTTATTTGAGTTTTGCCCGTGCATCTTTGTTTGATTGCTTATGTATGCTATTGTTTGCTTGTGATAGAATTCCCGGAGTGCGAAGCGTGCTACTACGAGTCCCTAGGTTTTGCGGATCGTCAGCAAGGCAAGTAACACATTGATCATACTCTTTTCATACCCAGTTTTTATGCATTAGATCCAATCCTCAAACATTGCATGACTAGGATGTGATTAACTTGTGGGTATTGGGAAGTAGTTGATGAGGTAGAACCTATTGCCCTGTTATAATCAAACCCTTGGGAGTTACTTCTACGTATTGCTTATATTGCTATGCTATGCTCGTAGACGTGGTTTGGGTGAGTGAATCCATGACATATGTGAGATTGTTATTTAATGGTTCAACTTAAGGTGGCAACTTAAATACACATCTGGGTGGATTGCTTGTCGGGCACCTGGAGAATCCAGTGTTGTCCTAGGATATCCCGGAGTACCCGTGTGATCATCCTAAGGTCCGCCACCCAGGCTCAAAGGGAACTGAGATATTTCATGCTAGAAACTTCCGTGTGCAGCCACAAGCTATTATGGGCTCTAGCATAGTTGAGTAAGTTGCGTGAGCTCTTGAAGGGGTGGACTAGCAGATGTAGAGGGATGTAGGTTGGTATAGTCTACCCGGAGTAAAGAGTTAATGTTTCTGAAAGATTGTGTCTCGGTCATCCGTTTCTCAAACACCATGTAGTGCGAGAAATCCAACGGAGGAGATCGAGTCTTGTGGGGAAAAGTGTGCAAACCTCTGCAGAGTGTACAATCTAATCATGGTTAGCCGTGTCCCCGGTTATGGACATCTTGAGTATCTAGTACCTGGATTATCCTAAGTATCTCATCACTCTAATTTAATATTGTTGGGTTGATAATTACTTTAATTGGGATTGAGTTGGAGGAACCTTCTCAATGATGTTTCAACCACCATGATAGTTAAAATAAAACTTATTCCTTTGTTGTAGGGAAAATTGGCTTTTCGCAAAACTATAACCATAGAGCTTTCCACCAGCCAAATATGCATGTAGTGATAGCATTATTCTGTTCTTGCTCTACTGTGTTATATTGCCATCATATTCCATGTGCTGACCCGTTTTCGGGCTGCAACGTATTATGTTGCAGACTTTTCAGACGAGGAGTAAGGTTCGTTAGGTCGTTGCCGTGCAGCTCAGCTATGCCGTTGGAGTTAATGGACTCACTTTATCTTCCAAGCCTTCCGTTGTTATCGTATTAGATGGCCTTAAGCCATATTTATTGTAATAAGTTATCTTCTAAGACATTCGGTGTAGTAAGTGTGTGATTGCTACTCTGTTATAAATCCTTCGAGTACTGTGTGTGTGTGTCAGCATTACCGATCCAGGGATGACACTGAAGCACAGAGACTTGACCGTTTGAGGTCGGGTCGCTACAAGATAGTATCAGAGCACACGCTGAGTGTAGGACACGACCACTAAGATAAGCCATAGGTCACTCTTCTCTACTCATTTCTGACTCCTCTCCAGTTTCTACTCTTAGGATGGCGGATTCGAGGAACAAGTTTGCACAATCGGATGAAGACACCCCCTTTGGACGCCACTTGAAGGAAGTCACTAGGTACCTGAACATCGAAATACCAAGCTTCACCGGGACTTACAACGCCACTTTACCAGAAGAGGAGCGCTGGATGATTCAAGTTCAAGTTCCGGGAAGGACGTTCTCGCCAACCACTAAGCCCATAGAGTTTTCTTTTGATGCACCAACCTGGAGTCTAGGCAAGAGCATGGCAGCCCACATTACCATGGGACGCATTGGAGAAGTCTACAACAAGGATCTTAAGGACACTATCTATCAGATATGTGGGTGCCGAGATGAGCAATGGGAGATGATCAGCACCAAGAAGGACAGATCCATTGCAGCTTTCATCCAGGAGTTAAACCAACACATTCGACGCCAGAAGAATCAGATGTGCGCAGACATGATAGATTTGAAGAAGGAGAAGACAAGGATCATCGAGCTGGAAGAAGAACTTAAGTCTACACGCGATGGATATGAGGAGGAAATTGCCACACTATTGGAGAAGAATGACGACCTGATAAAGAAGATCGGACTATTCATGGGAGACCCTGCGCCAGGAGGAGAGGACGACGATTCCACTTGCCCGGAGAACTACTTCATCATCGACGACACCGACTCCGACCCCAGTGAAGATGACTTTGAAGACGAAGCTGGAGCAGACATCATGGAGTCTTCCACCGATCAAAATTTCTAGATGACCACCAAATAATTAGTAGTATTCCCCCATGTATATAGTAGTAGTTGAGCACTTTCAACGATAGTTCTAGACCGTCTGTATGCCCTTGCTTGATTGATTGAGTGAAATGATTGTGTTTGTCTCATGTGCATATGGGTAGTGCTTTTTCACTAGACCCCTTTTCTATTCTAATCTCTCCCCTCTAAACCCATCAGATGCCTCCGAGACGTGACACCGGATTTGCCTTCCCGCCAGAGCTCACTCAGTTGATCCAGCAGCAGAATGCCTTGATGCAATTGTTAGTCCAGAACCAAGGCAACAACAACAACAACAACCCGCCTCCAGTTGACAACTTAGCTCGCTTTCTGAGGTTGCAGCCGCCGGTGTTTTCCAGTAGCACCGAGCCTATAGTTGTAGATGATTGCCTACGCCATATTGGAAGGGAGTTGACCACCATAGGTTGCACAGATTTTGAGAAGGTGCGCTTTGCCGCACATCAATTGGATGGACCAGCAGCCTCATGGTAGGAGAAATATACGGCCACTTTCCCCATAGCCAACGTCACTTGGGATCAGTTTCAGCAAGCTTTCTGCACAACCCATGTCTCAACTGGAGCTATGAATATGAAAAGCGTGAGTTTCGCAACTTACGCCAGGGGAACCGTACTGTAGCTCAGTACGTGGATGAGTTTAGCAAGTTATCTTGCTATGCCCCTGGTGATGTGGCCACATATGCCGCGAAGCAGGAGAAGTTTATGGAAGGGCTGAATGATGAGATGAGCATGCAGTTGATGGTGGCAGCATTCAACAACTACCAGGAGTTGGTAGATAAGGCTCTTATGATTGAAGGGAAGCAACAGCAGATTGAGAGCCGTAAGAGGAAGTATGGGCAAGGAAGATACAACTCAGGAGCTCAGCAGAAGCCTCGTCTAACCCCGAACTCAGGAGGACTTGTTCATAACCATGGAGGTCATAACCACACCAGAGGAAGTTCGCATAACCACAATGGTTCTAAGAATGGGACTGGGGACGGAACAAACAACAATCAGAATCGCTCCAATCCAACCACACCCGCCAAGAGAGACCTAAGTCACATTACATGCTTCAAGTGCGGGAAGACTGGACACTGTGCCACGGAGTGCCCTGAAGCGAAGAATGGAAACGACAATGGGAGCGCTGGGAAGAAGCCCAATCCATTCAACAAAGGACAAGTGAACCACGTTAATGTGGAGGAGGTTGAAGAGCAGCCAGACGCGGTTATCGGTAAGTTTTTGGTTAAGTCTTTTACCGCCCTTGTTCTTTTTGATACTGGTGCATCACATTCATACATATCAAGGGGATTCGAGGATAAGTTTAAACTACCAACCCAAACCCTCAGGACCCCTCTGTTAGTGAGTTCACCTGGAGCAGAGTATATGGCTAGCCGATGGTGCGACCAGATACCCTTAACCATTGGTAGCCATGTTTTCCCGTCAGACCTAATAATTTTGGAGTCACAAGGATTGGATGTGATATTAGGCATGGACTGGATGTCAAAGTATGGAGGAAGCATTGACTGTGCTAGTAAGTCGATTTATCTCACCACCCCGGAGGGAAAAAGGATCAAGTATGTATCTAGGCACGCGCCTAGGAGGAGCCAAGTGAATTCCCTCTCAGGAGTTGTTCAGGAGGAAGTACCTGTCGTAAAGGATTACCCAGATGTATTTCCAGAGGAATTACCAGGCATGCCGCCAGATCGAGACATCGAGTTTTTGATAGAACTGTTGCCAGGCACCGGGCCTATATCGAACGACCATACCGGATGCCCGCAAATGATCTGGAGGAGATTAAGAAGCAGATCAAGGAGTTATTGGAGAAAGGTTACATTCGACGAAGTTCATCACTGTGGGGAGCCCCAGTGCTCTTGGTTGAGAAGAAGGATGGATCCTTGAGAATGGTTGTTGATTATCGGGCGTTGAATGAAGTGACGATTAAGAACAAATGCCCACTGCCGATGATCAATGATTTGTTTGACCAGTTGCAAGCAGCTAAGGTGTTTTCGAAGATCGATCTGCGATCAGGGTATCACCAGCTGAAGATTCAAGAGAAGGATATACCAAAGACAGCCTTCACCACACGGTACGGGTTGTATGAATACACGGCCATGTCATTTGGACTGACTAACACCCCTGCTTACTTCATGAGCATGATGTAAGCAGGTGTTCATGGAATATTTGGATAAGTTTGTTGTGGTGTTCATTGATGATATAATGGTATACTCGAAGAATGAGGAGGAGCACAAGGAGCATTTGCGTTTAGTTCTCGAGAAACTCAGGGAACATCAGTTGTATGCCAAGTTCAGCAAATGTGAGTTTTGGTTGAAGGAAGTTGGATTCCTTGGACATGTTATATCAGGAGAAGGTATAGCAGTAGATCCCACCAAGGTTTAGTCAGTCACTGAATGGTTGGCACCCACTTCAGTTGGCGAGATCCGCAGTTTTCTTGGGCTCGCAGGATACTATCGGAGATTCATTGAGAATTTTTTCAAGATTGCGAAGCCAATGACGGAGTTATTGAAGAAGGATACCAAATTTAAATGGACGGAAGAATGTGAGGCAAGTTTTCAGGAGTTAAAGAAACGTTTGACTACATCCCCAGTGCTGATTCTGCCAGATATACGCAAGGATTTCCAAGTGTATTGCGACGCCTCTCGCCTAGGACTTGGAAGTGTGGTTCTGTAGGACGGAAGAGTTGTTTCGTATGCCTCACGACAACTAAAACCGCACGAATTGAATTATGCCACACATGATTTGGAGTTAGCAGCTATAGTGCATGCGCTCAAGACTTGGAGACATTACCTTATTGGAAACCGTTGTGATGTGTACACGGATCATAAGAAGTTTGAAGTACATTTTCACACAGAAGGAGCTGAACCTTAGGCAGAGGAGATGGTTGGATCTTATAAAGGATTATGACATGAAGCTTCACTATCATCCAGGCAAGGCCAATGTCGTAGCAGACGCTTTGAGTCGGAAGAGTTATGCTAACACCCTAGTAAGCACAGGATTGCCAAAGGAGTTAGCAGAGGATCTCAGGGAACTTCGATTGGAGATTGTTCCTAGAGGTTTTGTTGCAACAATGGAGGTTCAGTCTACATTGTTAGGAAAGATTCGAGAAGCTCAGAAGGATGACAAAGAGATTGCCGAGATAAAAGAGAGAATGAGCAAAGGAAAGGCCAAAGGTTTTCGTGAGGATGAGCACAACACCTTATGGTTTGAGGACCGTGTTTATGTGCCCAATAACATAGAGATCAGGAAGTTAATACTTCAGGAGGCTCATGACTCACCATACTCGATACACCCCGGAAACACCAAGAATTGGATTTGAAGGAACGTTTCTGGTGGACTGGTATGAAGAAGCATATTGCCGAGTATGTAGCTATATGTGATGTATGTCAGTGAGTGAAGGCAGAGCATCAAAAGCCAGCAGGATTGTTACAGCCTCTGCGAATACCCGAATGGAAGTGGGATAAACTTGGCATGGATTTTATCACCGGATTGCCCAGGACCAAATCAGGATATGATTCTATATGGGTAGTAGTTGATCGATTAACCAAAGTGGCTCACTTTATCCCAGTGAAAACCACCTATACAAGTGCGAAGTTGGCCAAGATATACATGACCAGGATCGTATGTCTGCATGGAGTTCCGAGGACCATCGTATCAGATAGAGGAACACAGTTTACTTCAAAGTTTTGGCATCAGCTGCACCAGACTTTGGGTACAAGGCTGGAGTTCAATACAACTTTTCACCCGCAGACAGATGGACAGACCGAAAGAGTAACCAGATTCTGGAGGATATGTTGAGAGCTTGTGCGCTAGATTATGGATCTAGTTGGGATGACAATTTGTCTTACGCCGAGTTCTCATACAACAATAGCTACCAGGCCAGTTTGAAGATGGCACCGTTCGAAGCCCTGTATGGACGAAGGTCCAGAACACCGTTGATGTGGGATGAAGTTGGAGATCGACAGTTGTTTGGACCAGATTTGATCAAGGAGTCTGAAGAGTAGGTTAAGTTGATTCGCGATATACTAAAGGTAGCTCAGTCCAGGCAGAAGAGTTATGCAGATTCGAAACGCAAGGAGGTAACCTATGAAATTGGAGACAGAGCATATCTGCGAGTGTCACCCCTGCGAGGAGTGAAACATTTTGGAGTTAAGGGAAAGTTAGCCCCGAGATTTGTAGGACCGTACCGAATTTTGGAGCGTATGGGAGAAGTTGCCTACAAGTTGGAGTTACCTGAAGGACTGTCGGGAGTTCATGATGTGTTTCATGTTTCACAGTTGAAGAAGTGTCATGCTGAGATGGCCGATATACCACTAAGAGATATAGTGCCCTTGGAAGCAATTCAGTTGGACAATGATCTGACCTATGAGGAGAAGCCAGTCAGGATTCTTGAATTTGCCAGTCGAGTCACCCGCAACAAGGTTATCAAATTTTGCGAAGTTCAGTGGAGCCACCATACCGAGGATGAAGCCACCTAGGAACGAGAGGATGATCTTCGCAAAGACAACCCACACCTATTTTCTAGCCAACCCGAATCTCGAGGGCGAGATTCATCTTAAGGGGGGTAGGTTTGTAACATCCCAAATTTTCAATTTGGAATGTCATACATAGATCATTCATGCATATCATATTTTTGTTGCATTTCGTTTCGTGATCCTCGAAATTCTAAGCAACTCAAGGACCCTCGGAGAGAATTGGAGATTTCACTGTTTTCATATTTGAATCTCGTCAAATATTGAAACGAGGATTATTTGTTTTAATTATTTTTCTCCCCGAAAATATTTCATATTAAAATATATGAGAGGAGATAATATGACTTCTCCAAAATAAATGAAATATTGGAGGAAAAATATTAAAATCAAATATTTGATTTTATTCGGATTTTATTGTTATTTTATTTGCATTAGAAAAATTGCATGTTTTCAAAATTGCATTTTAGGGCCAAGAAAATGTTCATCTGGTTCTAAATATTTTATTTAGACGGTGAAAATTTATTTTGGCATTTTTAGATTTTTTTCTACGATTTACTTTCGGCGGAATCTGTTTTTTTTTAAAGAGAGAGCCCGCCGGACCGAACTGGGCCGAGGCCCAGCTGGCCCAGCCACCCCACGCCGCCGTCTCCCTCGCGGAGACCGTGACCGCCATGCCGCCGCTCGCCGTGGCCGAGTCGGCCACGCCCCCTGCCCCCTCCCGCAAGCCACCACACCCCCCTTTAAAAGCCGACCCGGGCCCCCCTGGAGCCCCAAGCTGGAGCCGCCGCCGCAAGCCGCTCGCCCCGCCGCCTTGCGCTGCTGCTGCCGCCGCCGCCGCCGCTCGCCGCTGCTGCCGCGCCGCCCTCCGCCACCCCGCGCCGCCTCGCCGCGGAAGCCGCCGGAGCCGCCGCCAATTCGGATTTTATTGTTATTTTATTTGCATTAGAAAAATTACATGTTTTCAAAATTGCATTTTAGGGCCGATAAAATGTTCATCTCGTTCTAAATATTTTATTTTGACTGTGAAAATTTGTTTTGGCATTTTTAGATTTTTATTTATTTTTTTCTAGGATTTATTTTCGGCGGAATCTTGTTTTTTAAAGCCCGCCGGACCGAACTGGGCCGAGGCCCAGCTGGCCCAGCCGCCGCACGCCGCCGTCTCCCTCACGGAGACCGCGACCGCCACGCCGCCGCTCGACGTGGCCGAGTCGGCCACGCCCCCTGCCCCCTCCCGCAAGCCACCACCCCCCTTTAAAAGCCGACCCGGGCCCCCCTGGAGCCCCAAGCCGGAGCCGGAGCCGCCGCAAGCCGCGTTGCGCCGCCGCCGAGCCGCCTCGCGCCGCCCTCCGCCACCCCGCGCCGCCTCGCCGCGCCGCCGCGGAAGCCGCCGGAGCCGCTGCCGATCCGATCTGATCTCGCCGTTCGGTTTTTTCAGTTTAGGTAAAAACCGTCGGTTTATTTTTTTATAAAACCCTAGTTTCGTTTTTTTAGACCGGTTCGCCGGTTTTCTCGGTTTAGTTTATTTAGCGGACGTTCGTCCATACATTCGTTTTAACGAACGGTTTTCTCTCGTTAGTTACAGACAACGAACGTTCGTTCGTTAGCCTGTTCGTCAGTTTTTCTTTTTCTCAGGTTTTTCGCGATTATTTTCGATCGCGATTTCTGATCCGATTTTCGTTTTAGTTTATATTTTTGCTCCATTTATTGGAATCAAGCGATTCAAGCGCCTAGATCTTCGTCTCAAAACCCTCTTTCTGTTTAACCAACTTGAAAAAGATTTTGGTACTGTAAAATTTGACTTTAGTTCAGATTAGTAAACGGATCTTGTTTCTCTCGCAGTGTAAGTTTCGTTGCTTCGTTTGATTTGATTCTTTTTGCAAACCGGAGTTCTTAAGTTGCACTTTCTAGTCAATTCTTCTTATTTGAGTTTTGCCCGTGCATCTTTGTTTGATTGCTTATGTATGCTATTGTTTGCTTGCGATAGAATTCCCGGAGTGCGAAGCATGCTACTACGAGTCCCTAGGTTTTGCGGATCGTCAGCAAGGCAAGTAACACATTGATCATACTCTTTTCATACCCAGTTTTTATGCATTAGCTCCAATCCTCAAACATTGCATGACTAGGATGTGATTAACTTGTGGGTATTAGGAAGTAGTTGATGAGGTAGAACCTATTGCTCTGTTATAATCAAACCCTTGGGAGTTACTTCTACGTATTGCTTATATTGCTATGCTATGATCGTAGACATGGTTTGGGTGAGTGAATCCATGATAGATGTGAGATTGTTAATTAATGGTTTAACTTAAGGTGGCAACTTAAATACACATCTGGGTGGATTGCTTGTCGGGCACCTGGAGAATCCAGTGTTGTCCTAGGATATCCCGGACTACCCGTGTGATCATCCTAAGGTCCGCCACCCAGGCTCAAAGGGAACTGAGATATTTCATGCTAGAAACTTCCGTGTGCAGCCACAAGCTATTATGGGATCTAGCATAGTTGAGTAAGTTGCGTGAGCTCTTGAAGAGGTGGACTAGGAGATGTAGAGGGATGTAGGTTGGTATAGTCTACCCGGAGTAAAGAGATAATGTTTCTGAAAGACTGTGTCTCGGACATCCATTTCTCAAACACCATGTAGTGCGAGAAATCCAACGGAGGAGATCGAGTCTTGTGGGGAAAAGTGCGCAAACCTCTACAGAGTGTACAATCTAATCATGGTTAGCCGTGTCCCCGGTTATGGACATCTTGAGTATCTAGTACCTGGATTATCCTAAGTATCTCATCACTCTAATTTAATATTGTTGGGTTGATAATTACTTTAATTGGGATTGAGTTGGAGGAACCTTCTCAATGATGTTTCAACTACCATGATAGTTAAAATAAAACTTATTCCTTTGTTGTAGGGAAAAATTGGCTTTTCGCAAAACTATAACCATAGAGCTTTCCACCAGCCAAATATGCATGTAGTGATAGCATTATTCTGTTCTTGCTCTACGGTGTTATATTGCCAGCGTATTCCATGTGCTGACCCGTTTTCGGGCTGCAACGTATTATGTTGCAGACTTTTCAGACGAGGAGTAAGGTTCGTTAGGTCGTTTTCGTGCAGCTCAGCTATGCCGTTGGAGTTGATGGACTCACTTTATCTTCCAAGCCTTCCGCTGTTATCGTATTAGATGGCCTTAAGCCATATTTATTGTAATAAGTTCTCTTCTGAGACATTCGATGTAATAAGTGTGTGATTGCTACTCTGTTATAAATCCTTCGAGTACTGTGTGTGTCAGCATTACCGATCCAGGGATGACACTGAAGCACAGAGACTTGACCGTTTGAGGTCGGGTTGCTACATGGTGGTGGTGTATCAAGCCCATGCATTTCTTCAATAGGAGGTAAATTTCTGACATCCTCAGCTTAAATACCTTTTTCCTTTGTAGATTTCTTTGCCTCTTGCATATCTTCAGGACTGAGATATAAGATACCGCTCTTCTTCGGAGTAGGTTTGAGCGGTGGTTCAGGTAGAGTCCAATCATCATAATTTTTCAATATGTTATTCAATAATTCTTTAGCTTGTTCAACGGTTCGTTCCCTGAAAACACAACCAACACAACTATCTAGGAAATCTCTAAAAGCATCGGTTAGTCCATTATAGAAGATAACAAGTATTTCATTTTTCTTAAGAGGATGATCAGGCAAAGCATTAAGCAATTGGAGAAGCCTCCCCCAAGCTTGTCGGAGACTCTCTTCTTCGATTTGCACAAAGTAAAATATTTCTTGTAAGGTAGCTTGTTTCTTATGAGCAGGAAAATATTTTCCAGAGAAGTAATAAATCACATCCTCGGGACTACACACACAACCAGGAGCAAGAGTATTATACCAAGTCTTAGCATCACCCTTTAATTAGAACGAAAACAATTTGAGAATATAATAGTAGCGAATTTTGTCATCATGAGCAAAAAGAGTGGCTATGTCGTTCAACTTAGTAAGATGCGCCAAAACAGTTTCAATTTCATAACCATGGAAAGGATCGGATTCAACCAAAGTAATTAACTCTGGATCGATAGAGAATTCATAATCCTTGTCATCTACAAAGATAGGTGAAGTAGCAAACTTAGGATCACATTTCATTCTAGCATTCAAAGTTTTTTCTTTCAATTTGCATAATAATTTCTTAAGAACATCTTTATCATTGTAAGCAAGAAAGTCTCTAGTTGTCTCCTCATCCATAACATAACCTTCATGTATCTTAGGCAATTCATATCTAGGAGAACTAGTTCTAATAGGTGTTTCAAGATTTCCAGTTTCAAGCTCTTCATCAGTTTGAACAATTTCATCAGTTTCGGCATTCTCAAAAGCTTTAGTTCTAGCGAGTTGTTCATCAAGAAATTCACCTAGTGGCACATTATCATCAAGCAAGGTACTAGCATCATCATAAATATCATTCATAGCAGAAGTAGCATCATTAATAACTTGCGACATATCAGGATTAATAGCATGTGGTGGTGTTGCAAGTTTACTTATAACACAAGGTGAATCAAGTGCAGAGCTAGATGGCAAGTCCTTACCTCCCCTCGTCTTGGAGGGAAAAAAATCTTAGTCTTAGCGTCCTTCAGATTCTTCATAGTGATAGTTTGATAATAATCCCAAGTGACTCAACAAATACAGCTATGCTCCCCGGCAACGGTGCCAGAAAAAGGTCTTTATAACCCACAAGTATAGGGGATCGCAATAGTTTTCTAGGGTAGAGTATTCAACCCAAATTTATTGATTTGACACAAGGGGAGCCAAAGAATATTTGCAAGTATTAGCAACTAAGTTGTCAATTCAACCACACCTGGAGATTAATTATTTACAGCAAAGTGATCAATAGCAAAGCAGTATGATAGTTTTGATAGTAGTAGCAACAGTAACGGTAACAGTGATAGCAATGATTTTGTAGCAAGTGCAATAGTAATAGTAGCAGTAGTAACTTAGCAGGAACAATATAAGAGAAATTCGTAGGCATTGGACCGGTGAATTCGTTGGATGATATTCATCATATAACGGTCATAACCTAGGGCGATACGGCACTAGCTCCAGTTCATAAATATAATGTAGGCATGTATTCCGTAAATAGTCATACGTGCTTATGGAAAGAACTCGCGTGACATCTTTTGTCCTACCCTCCCATGGCAGCGGGGTCCTATTGGAAACTAAGGGATATTAAGGCCTCCTTTTAATAGAGAACTGGAACAAAGCATTAACACATAGTGAATACATGAACTCCTCAAACTACGGTCATCACCGGGAAGTGTCCCGACTTCTGTCACTCCGGGGTTGCCGGATCATAACATGTAGTAGACGACTATAACTTGCAAGATCGGATCTAGAATATAGATATAATGGTGATAATGTAACATCCCAATTTTCAATTTGGATGTTATACATAGGTCATCATATGCATATCATATTTTATTTGCATTTTGGTTGTGATCCTAGAAATCTTAAGCAACTCAAGGACCCAAGGAGAGAGTTGGAGGTTTCACAAATTTTCATATTTGAATTTATTCAAATTTGAAAAGAGGATCAATTTGATTTTAATATTTTATCTCCAATCATTTCTAAATAACAAAAATAAATGAGAGAAGATAATATGACTTCTTCAATAGAAGAGAAATATGGGAGAAGAAATTTTAAAATCAAATTATTTTTATTGATATTATTATTTGCTATTTTAATTGGATTAGAGAAAAATATGCATTTTTAAAAATTGTATTTTAGTCTAGAAAAATGTTCACCTTGTCCTAAATATTAGTTTTGGACGGTGAAATTTGTTTCTGGAATTTTTAGAATTTTATTATATATTTTATTTGGATATTTGTTCATGGTGAATATATATTTTTAAGTTCCTAGGCCGGCGTAGCCGCAGCCGGGCCATGGCCCAGCGCGCCGCCGCCTTCCTCCGGCTCGAGACCGGAGTCCCGAGTTCGCCCGCCGCCGCCGCGGCTGTGTCCGACCAGGACACGGGAACCCCGCCCCCTCCTGCAAGCCACCCCGCCGCCTTCCCCTTTAAATAGCGACCCCGGGGCCCCCTTGGACCCTGAGTCAGCCGCCGCCGCCGCCTTTAGCCGCCCGCCTCTAGCCGTGCCGCCGCCGCCCCGCGTCGCGTAGCCGCCGCCTCTGCCGCCCGCGCCACCCCACCCCGCAGCCCTGCCGACGCGCCGTTCGCCGGAGCCGCCACAACCGCCGCCGCCTCGCCGGATCTCACCGCCGCCGGTTTTCTCCGGTTAAATGGTATAAACCGTTTGGTTTATTTTCGGTTTATTTTTTTAGATCGGTTTTTGTTTTAGTTCGTTAGTTGACGAACGTTCACCCGTTAGTTTTTGTTAACAAACAGATTCGTTCTTTAGGTTCTGTTAACGAACGTTCGTTCCATAGATTTTTCTTTTTAGTTTTATTTTCATCCAGGGACCTATCCATGAATACTTTTTCTTATAGTTTAGTCCCTGAACTTCAAACCCTTAATACTTTTTGCTCGTTTGTCCAAATCCAGTGAAACCAATGCCAAAACCTTCGTCTCGATCCCCTCAGTTCAGATAATCAACTTGAACTTGATTTTGAAAATTTAAATATGGTTTCAAGCAGATTTGTTTTCGAACTTCTTTTGATCGTAGTTTGAGTTTCGTAGCTCCGTTTCGACCGATTCTTTTTGCAAATCGAAGCTCTTCTCTTGAACTTTCTGTTAAGATCTTTTCATTTGAGTTTTACCTTTGCATATTATGCTTGAGTGCTTATGTATGCTATTGTTTGTTCACGATAGAGTTTCCGGAGTGCGAGGCTTCCTACTACGAATCTCTAGGGTTTTCCGATCGTCAGCAAGGCAAGTAATGATATGTCTCCAACGTATCTATAATTTTTGATTGTTCCATGCTATTATATTATCTGTTTTGGATGTTTATGGGCTTTACTAAACACTTTTATATTATTTTTGGGACTAACCTATTAACCGGAGGCCCAACCCAAATTGTTGTTTTCTTGCCTATTTCAGTGTTTTGAAGAAAAGGAATATCAAACGGAGTCCAAACGGAATGAAACCTTCGGGAGTGTTATTTTTGGAACGGAAGCAATCCAGGAGACTTGGAGTAGAAGTCAAGAAGCTTCAAGGTGGCCACGAGGCAGGGAGGCGCGCCTGCCCCCTGGGCGCGCCCCCCACCCTCGTGGGCCCATCGTGGCTCCCCTGACCGACTTCTTTCGCCTATATATATCCATATACCCTAAAAACATTAGAGAACAGATTAGATCGTGAGTTCCGGCGCCGCAAGCCTCTGTAGCCACCAAAAATCAATCGGGACCCTGTTCCGGCACCCTGCCGGAGGGGGGATCCCTCACCGGTGGCCATCTTCGTCATCCCGGCGCTCTCCATGACGAGGAGGGGGTAGTTCACCCTTGGGGATGAGGGTATGTACCAGTAGCTATGTGTTTGATCTCTCTCTCTCTCTCTCTCTCTTGTTCTTGAGATGGTACGATCTTGATGTACCGCGAGCTTTGCTATTATAGTTGGATCTTATGATGTTTCTCCCCCTCTACTCTCTTGTAATGGATTGAGTTTTCCCTTCGAAGTTATCTTATTGGATTGAGTCTTTAAGGATTTGAGAACACTTGGTGTATGTCTTGCATGTGCTTATCTGTGGTGACAATGGGATATCACGTGATCCACTTGATGTATGTTTTGGTGATCAACTTGCGAGTTCCGTGAACTTATGCATAGGGGTTGGCACACGTTTCCGTCTTGACTCTCCGGTAGAAACTTTGGGGCACTCTTTGAAGTACTTTGTGTTGGTTGAATAGATGAATCTGAGATTATGTGATGCATATCGTATAATCATACCCACGGATACTTGAGGTGACATTGGAGTATCTAGGTGACATTAGGGTTTTGGTTGATTTGTGTCTTAAGGTGTTATTCTAGTGCGAACTCTATGATAGATTGAACGGAAAGAATAGCTTCATGTTATTTTACTACGGACTCTTGAATAGATCGATTAGAAATGATAACTTTGAGGTGGTTTCGTACCCTACCATAATCTCTTCGTTTGTTCTCCGCTATTAGTGACTTTGGAGTGACTCTTTGTTGCATGTTGAGGGATAGTTATATGATCCAATTATGTTATTATTGTTGAGAGAACTTGCACTAGTGAAAGTATGAACCCTAGGCCTTGTTTCAACGCATTGCAATACCGTTTACGTTCACTTTTATTACTTGTTACCTTGCTGTTTTATATTTTCATATTACAAAAACCTATATCTACCATCCATATTGCACTTGTATCACCATCTCTTCGCCGAACTAGTGCACCTATACAATTTACCATTGTATTGGGTATGTTGGGGACACAAGAGACTCTTTGTTATTTGGTTGCAGGGTTGTTTGAGAGAGACCATCTTCAACCTACGCCTCCCACGGATTGATAAACCTTAGGTCATCCACTTGAGGGAAATTTGCTACTATCCTACATACCTCTGCACTTGGAGGCCCAACAACGTCTACAAGAAGAAGGTTGCGTAGTAGACATCAAGCTCTTTTCTGGCGCCGTTGCCGGGGAGGTGAGTGCTTGAAGGTATATCTCTAGATCTTGCAATCGAATCTTTTAGTTTCTTGTTTTATCACTAGTTTAGTTTATAAAAGAAAAGTACAAAAAAATGGAATTGAGGGTACCTCATATGCTTCATCTTTTTAATATCTTTCATGAAAATAAGGATTCCAATAATTGTGCCAAAATGTTAGAAGAAGAATGCATTAGAATGTTTGGCACTAAGTATGTGCATGATGAGCATGATTACAATGTTGTTAGTATGAATTCTTTGAATACCCATGATGCTAATGATATGCAAAGCCACAAGCTTGGGGATGCTATGTTTGATGAAGATGATATGTTTTGTCCCCCAAGTTTTGATGAACAAATTTATTATGATTATAGCATGCCTCCTATTTATGATGATTCTATTTATGAAAGTGGATTTGGAGAGGTCATGACTTTATTTAGTGATGAATCCACTATTTCGGAAGAGGTTCCAATTGATTATGAGAACAAAGTTGCTATCTATGATGATTATTGTGATGACTTGTATGCTATTAAGAATAATGATAACCATGAAACTTGTCATCATGATTTTAGTTTTCAATTGGATTATGCTTCACATGATAGTTATTTTGTTGAGTTTGCTCCCACTATTATTCATGAGAAGAAAATTGCTTATGTGGAGAGTAATAAAAGTTCTATGCTTGTAGATCATGAAAAGAATGCTTTAGGTGCTGGTTATATTGTTGAATTTATTCATGATGATACTGAAAATTATTACGACGGAGGAATATATGCTTGTAGGAATTGCAATAATATCAAGTTTCCTCTCTATGTGCTTAAAGTTTTGAAGTTAGGCTTGTTTTGCCTTCCTATGCTAGTTGATTATTGTTCCCATACGTTGTTTGCTCAAAAACTCCCTATGCATAGGAAGTGGGTTAGACTTAAATGTGCTAGTCATATTCTTCATCATGCTCTCTTTATGTTTCAATTCTTATCTTTTATGTGAGCAGCATTGAAATCATAATGCCTAGCTAGGGGCGTTAAACGTTAGCACTTGTTGGGAGGCAACCCAATTTTATTTTTTGTTCCTTGATTTTTGTTCCTGTTTAGTAATAAATATTTGATATATCAGTGTTTGTGCCAAGTAGAACCTATAGGATCTTCTTGGGTGATAGTTATTTGATCTTGCTGGAAAAAATCAGAAACTTTCTGCTCATGAAAACAATTGTTAAAAATCACCAGAACGTGATAAAATAATGATTCCAATTGCAGTATATCAGTAAACAAATTATCTAGGTCTTCCTATTTTGGTAGAATTTTTGAGTTACATAAAGTTTGCGTTTGATACAGATTACTACAGACTGTTCTGGTTTTGACAGATTCTGTTTTTCGTGTGTTGTTTGCTTATTTTGATGAATCTATGGCTAGTATCGGAGGTTATGAACCATGGAGAAGTTGGAATACAGTAGTTTTAACACCAATATAAATAAATAATTAGTTCATTACAGTACCTTGAAGTGGTGGTTTGTTTTCTTTCGCTAACGGAGCTCATGAGATTTTCTGTTAAATTTTGTGTTGTGAAGTTTTCAAGTTTTGGGTAAAGATTCAATGGACTATGGAATAAGGAGTGGCAAGAGCCTAAGATTGGGGATGCCCAAGGCACCCCAAGGTAATATTCAAGGACAACCAAGAGCCTAAGCTTGGGGATGCCCCGGAAGGCATCCCCTCTTTCGTCTTCGTTCATCGGTAACTTTACTTGGAGCTATATTTTTATTCACCACATATTATGTGTTTTGCTTGGAGCGTCAATTAATTTATTAGTATTTACTTGCTGTTATTTAGAACCATGTTTTGCATCTTTTATTTCAATAAAAGTGGCATTGATGGCCTTTACTATGCCTATTTTACAAGTCTACATGTTGATGTTTGAAAACAGAAAGTTTACCACTCTTGCAAAAATTCCCTAGAAAGGTCAGAATGTAATAAAATGTTGAAACCTTTTGCATAATAAGCTCTGATAAATTTACTACAGTGGGAATTTTCTTTCATAATTTTTGGAGCTAGGGAAGTATGGATCTTGCTGCATTCTTCACAGACTGTCCTGTTTAGGCAGATTGCTGTTACGTTTGCATTGTTTGCATATGTTTGCTTGTTTAATGATTCTATTTGATGATAGGACTATTAAATATGCGGAGGCATTTAGTATGAAATGTTGATTAATAATTTTAGTGATTTTCTACAGTATAGTATGATAAGGTTTTTGCATTGGTTTATACTGACTTATCTCACGAGTCCTCGTTGAGTTTTGTGTGGATGAAGCTTTAGAGATTTAGGGAGGCCGTGATATGAGAGGAATTAAGGAGACACAAAAGTTCAAGCTTGGGGATGCCCAAGGCATCCCAAGATAATATTTCAAGAAGTCTCAAGCGTCTAAGCTTGGGGATGCCCCGGTTGGCATCCCACCTTTCTTCTTCGACAACTATCGGTTAGTATCGGTTGATCCTAAGTTTTTGCTTCTTCACATGATGTTTGCTATTCTTAGATGTATTTTGCTTGCTGTTTGAATAAAGTATCAAGATCCTAAATTCTTAAATGTTAGAGAGTCTTCACATAGTTGCATAATTATTCAACTACTCATTGATCTTCACTTATATCTTTTGGAGTAGTTTGTCATTTGCTCTAGTGCTTCACTTATATCTTTTTTTAGAGCACGGCGGTGGTTTTATTTTGAAGAAATAGATGAACTCTCATGCTTCACTTATATTATTTTGAGATTCTTTTTAGAATAGCATGGTAATTTGCTTGGGTTATAAAACTAGTCCTAATATGATAGGCATCCAAGAGGGATATAATAAAAACTTTCATATAAAGTGCATTGAATACTATGTGAAGTTTGATTCCTTATGATTGTTTTGAGATATGATGACGGTAATATTAGAGTCATGCTAGTGAGTAGTTGTGAATTTGAGAGATACTTGTGTTAAATTTTGTGATTCCCGTAGCATGCACGTATGGTGAACCGTTATGTGATGAAGTCGGAGCATGATTTATTTATTGATTGTCTTCCTTATGAGTGGCGGTCGGGGACGAGCGATGGTCTTTTCCTACCAATCTATCCCCCTAGGAGCATGCGCGTAGTACTTCATTTTGATAACTAATAGATTTTTTATGTGAGTTCTTTATGACTAATGTTGAGTCCATGGATTATACGCACTCTCACCCTTCCACCATTGCTGGCCTCTCTAATACCGTGCACTTTTTGCTGGTATCATACACCCACCATATACCTTCCTCAAAACAGCCACCATACCTACCTATTATGGCATTTCCATAGCCATTCCGAGATATATTGCCATGCAACTTTCCACCGTTATGTTTATCATGACACGCTTCATCATTGTCATATTGCTTTGCATGATCATGTAGTTGACATCATATTTGTGGCAAAGCCACCGTTCATAATTCTTTCATACATGTCACTCATGAGTCATTGCACATCCCGGTACACCGCCGGAGGCATTCACATAGAGTCATATTTTGTTCTAAGTATTGAGTTGTAATTCTTGAGTTGTAAGTAAATAAAAGTGTGATGATCATCATTATTAGAGCATTGTCCCAGTGAGGAAAGGATGATGGAGACTATGATTCCCCCACAAGTCGGGATGAGACTCCGGAAGAAAAATAAATAAATAAAAGAGGCCAAAGAAGCCCAAATAAAAAAGAGAAAGAGGCCATAAAAAAAGAGAAAAGGCCCAAATAAGAAAATAAAAAAATTAGAAGAAAGAGAGAAGGGGCAATGCTACTATCCTTTTACCACACTTGTGCTTCAAAGTAGCACCATGATCTTCATGATAGAGAGTCTCCTATGTTGTCACTTTCATATACTAGTGGGAATTTTACATTATAGAACTTGGCTTGTATATTCCAATGATGGGCTTCCTAAAAATGCCCTAGGTCTTCGCGAGCAAGCGAGTTGGATGCACACCCACTTAGTTTCTTTTGTTGAGCTTTCATACACTTATAGCTCTAGTGCATCCGTTGCATGGCAATCCCTACTCACTCACATTGATATCTATTGATGGGCATCTCCATAGCCCGTTGATACGCCTAGTTGATGTGAGACTATCTTCTTCCTTTTTGTCTTCTCCACAACCACCCTTCTATTCCACATATAGTGATATGTCCATGGCTCACGCTCATGTATTGCGTGAAGATTGAAAAAGTTTGAGAACATCAAAAGTATGAAACAATTGCTTGGCTTCTCATCGGGGTTGTGCATGATTAAATACTTTGTGTGATGAAGATAGAGCATAGCCAGACTATATGTTTTGTAGGGATAACTTTCTTTGGCCATGTTATTTTGAGAAGACATGATTGCTTTGTTAGTATGCTTGAAGTATTATTGTTTTCATGTCAATATTAAACTTTTGTTTTGAATCTTATGGATCTGAATATTCTTGCCACAATAAAGAAGATTACATTGATAAATATGTTAGCTAGCATTCCACATCAAAAATTCTGTTTTTATCATTTACCTACTCGAGGACGAGCAGGAATTAAGCTTGGGGATGCTGATACGTCTCCAACGTATCTATAATTTTTTATTGTTCCATGCTATTATATTATCTGTTTTGGATGTTTATGGGCTTTACTAAACACTTTTATATTATTTTTGGGACTAACCTGTTAACCGAAGGCCCAGCCCAAATTGTTGTTTTCTTGCCTATTTCTGTGTTTCGAAGAAAAGGAATATCAAACGGAGTCCAAACGGAATGAAACCTTCGTGAGAGTTATTTTTGGAACGGAAGCAATCCAGGAGACTTGGAGTAGAAGTCAAGGAGCTTCAAGGTCGCCACGAGGCAGGGAGGCGCGCCTGCCCCCCTGGGCGCGCCCCCACCCTCGTGGGCCCCTCGTGGCTCCCCTGACCGACTTCTTTAGCCTATATAGATCCATATACCCTAAAAACATCAGAGAACAGATTAGATCAGGAGTTCCGCCGCCGCAAGCCTCTGTAGCCACCAAATATCAATCGGGACCCTATTCCGGCACCCTGCCAGAGGGGGATCCCTCACCGGTGGCCATCTTCATCATCCCGGCACTCTCCATGACGAGGAGGGAGTAGTTCACCTTGGGGCTGAGGGTATGTACCAGTAGCTATGTGTTTGATCTCTCTCTCTCGTGTTCTTGAGATGGTATGATCTTGATGTACCGCGAGCTTTGCTATTATAGTTGGATCTTATGATGTTTCTCCCCCTCTACTCTCTTGCAATGGATTGAGTTTTCCCTTTGAAGTTATCTTATCGGATTGAGTCTTTAAGGATTTGAGAACACTTGATGTATGTCTTGCATGTGCTTATCTGTGGTGACAATGGGATATCACGTGATCCACTTGATGTATGTTTTGGTGATCAACTTGCGAGTTCCGTGAACTTATGCATAGGGGTTGGCACACGTTTTCGTCTTGACTCTCTGGTAGAAACTTTGGGGCACTCTTTGAAGTACTTTGTGTTGGTTGAATAGATGAATCTGAGATTGTGTGATGCATATCGTATAATCATACCCACAGATACTTGAGGTGACATTGGAGTATCTAGGTGACATTAGGGTTTTGGTTGATTTGTGTATTAAGGTGTTATTCTAGTACGAACTCTATGATAGATTGAACGGAAAGAATAGCTTCATGTTATTTTACTACAGACTCTTGAATAGATCGATTAGAAAGGATAACTTTGAGGTGGTTTTGTACCCTACCATAATCTCTTCGTTTGTTCTCCGCTATTAGTGACTTTGGAGTGACTCTTTGTTTCATGTTGAGGGATATTTATATGATCCAATTATGTTATTATTGTTGAGAGAACTTGCACTAGTGAAAGTATGAACCCTAGGCCTTGTTTCAACGCATTGCAATACCGTTTACGCTCACTTTTATTACTTGTTACCTTGATGTTTTTATATTTTCATATTACAAAAACCTATATCTACCATTCATATTGCACTTGTATCACCATCTCTTCGCCGAACTAGTGCACCTATAATATTTACCATTGTATTGGGTATGTTGGGGACACAAGAGACTCTTTCTTATTTGGTTGCATGGTTATTTGAGAGAGACCATCTTCAACCTACGCCTCCCACGGATTGATAAACCTTAGGTCATCCACTTGAGGATAATTTGCTACTGTCCTACAAACCTCTGCACTTGGAGGCCCAACAACGTCTACAAGAAGAAGGTTGCGTAGTAGACATCAAGTAACACTTTGATCATATCCCTTTATTACCCAGTTTTTATGCATTTGTTTCAACCCTCAAACATTGCATGAGTAGGATTGATAACATGTGGGTATTGGGAAGTAGTTGATGAGGCAGCACCTATTGCCTTTATTTCAAACCTTGGGAGTTCTACGTTATGCTTACTACTATGCTATGCTCGTAGACATGGTTTGGTTTGAGTGATTCATGACAAATGTGAGAATTATTATGAATTAAGGGATAACTTAAGGTGGCTACTTTAATACACATCTGGGTGGATTGTTTGTGGGCACCTGGGGAATCCAGTGTTGTCCAAGGAGATCCCGGGGAACCCGTGTGATCATCCTATGGTTCGCCACCCAGGCTCAAATGGATCATGAGATTATTCATGCCAGAAACTTCCGTGTGCAGACACAAGCCATTATGGGCTCTGGCATAATTGAGTATGTTGTGTGACCTCTTTCAGTGGTAGACTAGCAGATGTAGGGGATGTAGGTGGTACGGTCAACCCGTCGAAAGAGTTAATGCGTCTGAAAGACTGTGTCTCGGTCATTCGTTTCTCAAACATCATGTAGTGCAAGAAATACAACGGAGGAGATCGAGTCTGTTGGGGGAAAGTGCGCAAACCTCTGCAGAGTGTACAATCTAATAATGGTTAGCCGTGTCCCCGGTTATGGACATCTTGAGTATCTGGTACTTGAATTATTGATTTGATCTCATCACTTTACTTACTTAATTTGTTGGGTTATTAATTATTATTTTGGGATTGAGATGGGGTTACCATTATCAATATTTTTTTAACAAACTTTGTAGTTAAATAAAATATATTCCTTTGTTGTAGGGAAAAACTAGCTTTATGCAAATGATAACTATAGAGCCTCACCAGTCATATATGCATGTAGTGATAGCTGTTATTTGTTCATTGCTCTATAGTGTTATCTTGCCAGCATATTCCATGTGCTGACCTATACAGGCTGCAACGTATTATGTTGCAGAGTTTTCAAACGAAGAGTAAGGCGCTAGGTCGTTGTCATGCACTCAGTTTTGCCGTGGAGTTGGATGGACTCTTCTACCTTCGAAGCTTCCGCTGTTATCTTATTTAGATGGCCTTCAGCCATATTATTGTAATAAGTTCTCCTTTGAGACAATCGATGTATTAAGTGTGTGATTGAACTCTGTTATAAATCCTCAAGTACTGTTTCGTGTCAGCAATACCGATCCAGGGACGACACTCATGCACAGAGACTTGACCGTCTGAGGTCGGGTCGCTACAAGATGGTATCAGAGCACACGCTGACTGTAGGACACGACCACTAGGATAAGCCACAGGATACTCTTCTCTACTCATTTTTGACTCTTCTCCATTTTCTACTCTGTAGATGGCGGACCCAAGGAACAAGTTCACTCAACCAGATGATGATACCCCTTTTGGACGCCACTTGAAGGAAATCACTAGGTACCTGAGCATCGGAATACCAAGTTTCACTTGGACCTACACCGCCACTTTACCAGAAGAGGAGCGCTGGATGATTCGAGTTCATGTTCTAGGAAGGACGTTCGCACCAGTTACTGAGCCCATAGAGTTTTCCTTTGATGCACCCACTTGGAGTCTAGGAAAGAGCATGGCCGCCCACATCGCCATGGGACGCATCGGCGAGGTATACCACAAGGATCTTAAGGACACCATCTACCAGATATGTGGACGCCGAGATGAGCAATGGGAGATGATTTGCACCAAGAGGGATAACTCCATTGCAGCCAACATCCAGGAGTTAAATCAGCATATTCATCGTCAGGTGAACCAGATGTGCACCATCATGATAGACATGAAGAAGGTGATGGCCAGGAATATGGAGCTAGAAGAGGAACTCAAGTCTACGCGTGATAGATATGAAGAAGAAATTGATGTACTACTGGAGAAGAATGAAGACCTGAAGAAGAAGCTAGGAGTATTCATGGGAGATCCCGAACCTGAGGAGGACAATCACCCTGAAGACTACATCATAATCGACGACACCGACTCCGACCCCGACAGCAATGATGAAGATAGTGATGATGATTATGAAGACGAAGCTGGAGCGGATATCATGGAGTCTTCCACCAATCAAAATTTCTAGTCGACCACCATATTTTCAGTAGTATTCCCCTTGTATATAGAAATAGTCCGAGCATTTTGTAACGGTAGTTTAGATCAATTGTATGATCTTGTTTGAATTGAGTGGTGTGAAATGAATGTGTTTGTCTCATGTGCATATGGGTACTGGATTATCTTTACACTTCACTCTATTCTATTCTCACCCCTCTAAACCTATCAGATGCCTCCGAGACGTGACCCCGGATTTGTCTTCCCACGAAAGCTCACTCAGTTGATCCAACAACAGAATGCCTTGATGCAGTTGCTAGTCCAGAACCAAGGCAACAACAACAACAACAACAACAACAACAACCACCCACTGCCACCACCTCCAGTGGACAACTTAGCCCGTTTTCTGAGGTTGAATCCGCCGGTGTTCTCTAGTAGCACCGAGCCGATTGTTGCTGATGACTGGCTCCGCAGGATTGGAAGGGAGCTGACCACCGCAGGTTGCACAGATGATGAGAAGGTGTGCTTTGCCGCACATCAATTGGATGGACCCGTAGCCTCATGGTGGGAGATTTTACACGGCCACTTTCCCCATGGCCAATGTCACTTGGGACCAGTTTCAACAAGCATTCCGCACTGCACATGTCTCAGCTGGAGCTATGAGTATGAAGAAGCGTGAGTTTCGCAACCTACGCCAGGGGAATCATATTGTGGGGCGGTACGTGGATGACTTCAGCAAGTTAGCACGCTACGCCCCAGATGATGTGGCCACAGATGTCACAAAGCAGGAGAAGTTTATGGAGGGGCTGAATGATGAGCTGAGTATGCAGTTGATGGTGGCAACATTTGCCAACTACCAGGAGTTGGTAGACAGGGCTCTTATGATTGAAGGCAAGCAGCAGCAGATAGAGAGCCGTAAAAGGAAGTATGGACAGGGGAAGTACAACTCTGGAGCTCAGCAGAAGCCACGTTTTACCCCGAACTCAGGAGGACATACCCATCATAACCATGGAGGCCATACTCACAATGGAGGAAGCTCACACAACCACAGTGGCCCCAAGAATGGAAATGGGAATGGAAGCAACACCAACCAGAACCGTTCCAACCCAGCAACACCCTCCAAGAAGGATCTAAGCCATGTTACTTGTTACAAGTGCGGGAAGACTGGACACTACGCCAATGATTGTTCCGAGATGAAGAATGGTAATGGAAGCTCAGGGAAGAAGCCAAATCCCTTCACCAGAGGTCAGGTGAACCGCATCAACGTGGAGGAAGTTGAAGAGCAGCCTGACGCAGTAAATGGTAAGTTTTTGATTAAGCCATTTACCGCCCTCGTTCTTTTTGACACTGGTGCATCGCATTCATACATCTCAAGGGGATTTGTGGACAAGTTTAAATTGCCAACCTTAGCCCTTAGATCACCTGCTACCTCTTGAGCACTGCGTTGGTTTTCCCTTGAAGAGGAAAGGGTGATGCAGTAAAGTAGCGTAAGTATTTCTCTTAGTTTTTGAGAACCAAGGTATCAATCCAGTAGGAGACTACGCTCAAGTCCCACGCACCTACACAAACAAATAAGAACCTTGCAACCAACGCGATAAAGGGGTTGTCAATCCCTTCACGGTCACTTACGGGAGTGAGATCTGATAGATATGATAAGATAATATTTTTGGTATTTTTATGATAAAGAGTAAAAGTAAAGAAAGCAATTAAACAGTAATGTAAATAACAGGAGATTAATATGATGGATAATAGACCCGGGGGCCATAGGTTTCACTAGTGGCTTCTCTCAAGATAGCATAAGTATTATGGTGGGTAAACGAATTACTGTCGAGCAATTGATAGAATTGAGCATAGTTATGAGAATATCTAGGTATGATCATGTATATAGGCATCACGTCCGTGACAAGTAGACCGAAACGATTCTGCATCTACTACTATTACTCCACACATTGACCGCTATCCAGCATGCATCTAGAGTATTAAGTTCATAAGAACAGAGTAACACTTTAAGTAAGATGGCATGATGTAGAGGGATAATCTCATGCAATATGATATAAACCTCATCTTTTTATCCTCGATGGCAACAATACAATACGTGCCTTGCTGCCCCTGCTGTCACTGGGAAAGGACACCGCAAGATTGAACCCAAAGCTAAGCACTTCTCCCATTGCAAGAAAGATCAATCTAGTAGGCCAAACCAAACTGATAATTCGAAGAGACTTGTAAAGATAACCAATCATACATAAAAGAATTCAGAGAAGATTCAAATATTGTTCATAGTTAATCCTGATCATAAACCCACAATTCATCGGATCTTGACAAACACACCGCAAAAGAAGAGTTACATCAAATAGATCTCCAAGAGAATCGAGGAGAACTTTGTATTGAGATCCAAAGAGAGAGAAGAAGCCATCTAGCTAATAACTATGGACCCGAAGGTCTGAGGTAAACTACTCACACATCATCGGAGAGGCTATGGTGTTGATGTAGAAGCCCTCCGTGATCAATGCCCCCTCCGGCAGGCTGCAGGAAAAGGCCCCAAGATGGGATCTCACGGGTACAGAAGGTTGCGGTGGTGGAATTAGGTTTTCGTGGGTGCTTCTGATGGTTTGGGGGTACGTAGGTATATATAGGAGGAAGAAGTAGGTCGGTGGAGCCACGAGGGGCCCATGAGGGTGAAGGGCGCGCCTGGGGGGTAGGCCCGCCCCCTGCCTCGTGGCCGCCTCGTTGGTTGCTTGATGTCCACTCCAAGTCCTCTGGATCACGTTTGTTCCAAAAATCACGTTCCCGAAGGTTTCATTCGTTTGAACTCCGTTTGATATTCTTTTTCTGCGAAACACTGAAATAGGCAAAAAACAGCAATTTGGGTTGGGCCTCCGGTTAAGAGGTTAGTCCCAGAAATAATATAAAAGTGTATAATAAAGCCCATTAAACATCCAAAATAGAATATATAATAGCATGGAACAATAAAAAATTATAGATACGTTGGAGACGTATCAAGCATCCCCAAGCTTAATTCCTGCTCGTCCTCGAGTAGGTAAATGATAAAAACGGAATTTTTGATGTGGAATGCTACTTAGCATATTTTCAATGTAAATCTCTTATCTGTGGTATGAATATTCAGATCCTATAGATTCAAGATAAAAGTCTAATATTGACATAAAAATAATAATACTTCAAGCATACTAACTAAGCAATCATGTCTTCTCAAAATAACATGGCCAAAGAAAGTTATCCCTACAAAATCATATAGTCTGTTATGCTCTATCTTCATCACACAAAGTATTTAATCATGCACAACCCCGATGACAAGCCAAGCAATTGTTTCATACTTTTGATGTTCTCAAACTTTTTCAATCTTCACGCAATACATGAGCGTGAGCCATGAACATAGCACTATATGTGGAATAGAATGGTGGTTGTGGAGAAGACAAAAAGGAGAAGATAGTCTCACATCAACTAGGCGTATCAATGGGCTATGGAGATGCCCATCAATAGATATCAATGTGAGTGAGTAGGGATTGCCATGCAACGGATGCACTAGAGCTATAAGTGTATGAAAGCTCAACAAAAGAAACTAAGTGGGTGTGCATCCAACTCGCTTGCTCACGAAGACCTAGGGCAGGAAGCCCATCATTCGAATATACAAGCCAAGTTCTATAATGTAAAATTCCCACTAGTATATGAAAGTGACAAAATAGGAGACTCTCTATCATGAAGATCATGGTGCTACTTTTGAAGCACAAGTGTGGTAAAAGGATAGTAACATTGTCCCTTCTCTCTTTTTCTCTCATTTTTTTATTTGGGCCTTTTCTCTTTTTTATGGCCTCTTTTTTTTATATTTCGTCCGAAGTCTCATCCCGACTTGTGGGGGAATCATAGTCTCCATCATCCTTTCCTCACTTGGGACAATGCTCTAATAATGATGATCATCACACTTTTATTTTCTTACAACTCAAGAATTACAACTCAATACTTAGAACAAAAATATGACTCTATGTGAATGCCTCCGGTGGAGTACCGGGATATGCAATGAATCAAGAGTGACATGTATAAAAATTATGAACGGTGGCTTTACCACAAATACGATGTCAACTACATGATCATGCAAAGCAATATGACAATGATGAAGCGTGTCATAGCAAACGGAACGGTGGTAAGTTGCATGGCAATATATCTCGGAATGGATATGGAAATGCCATAATAGGTAGGTATGGTGGCTGTTTTGAGGAAGGTATATGGTGGGTGTATGATACCGGCGAAAAGTGCGCGGTATTAGAGAGGCTAGCAATGGTGGAAGGGTGAGAGTGCGC
Source organism: Aegilops tauschii subsp. strangulata (assembly GCF_002575655.3). Taxonomy (NCBI): domain Eukaryota; kingdom Viridiplantae; phylum Streptophyta; class Magnoliopsida; order Poales; family Poaceae; genus Aegilops; species Aegilops tauschii. The sequence goes on along the minus strand of NC_053037.3, from coordinate 314,352,705 downwards.
ATAATCCGACTCAACATTAGTCATAAAGAAATCATATACTTGTTGCAAAAATCTATTAGTTATCGAAACAAAGTATTACGCGCATGCTCCTAGGGGGATAGATTGGTAGGAAAAGACCATCGCTCGTCCCCGACCGCCACTCATAAGGAAGACAATCAATAAATAAATCATGCTCCGACTTCATCACATAACGGTTCACCATACGTGCATGCTACGGGAATCACAAACTTTAACACAAGTATTTCTCAAATTCACAACTACTCAACTAGCATGACTCTAATATCACCATCTTCATATCTCAAAACAATTATCAAGCATCAAACTTCTCATAGTATTCAACACACTTATAAGAAAGTTTTTACTAATCTTGGATGCATATCACTTTAGGACTAATTTCTCAATTTAAGCAAATTAGCATGCTGTTTTGTAGGACTCTCAAAATAATATAAGTGAATCATGAGAGAACAATAGTTTCTATAAAACAAAACCACCGCCGTGCTCTAAAAGATATAAGTGAAGCACTAGAGCAAAAACTATATAGCTGAAAAGATATAAGTGAAGCACAAAGAGTATTCTAACAAATTCCGAATTATGTGTGTCTCTCTCAAAAGGTGTGTACAGCAAGGATGATTGTGGTAAACTAAAATCAAAGACTCAAATCATACAAGACGCTCCAAGCAAAACACTTATCATGTGGTGAATAAAAATATAGCTCCAAGTAAAGTTACTGATGAACGAAGACGAAAGAGGGGATGCCTTCCGGGGCATCCCCAAGCTTTGGCTTTTTGGTGTCCTTAGATTTACCTTGGGGTGCCTTGGGCATCCCCAAGCTTAGGATCTTGCCACTCCTTGTTCCATAATCCATCAAATCCTTACCCAAAACTTGAAAACTTCACAACACAAAACTTAGCAGAAAATCTCGTGAGATCCGTTAGCGAAAGAAAACAAAACACCACTTGAAGGTACTGTATTGAACTCATTGTTTATTTATATTGGTGTTAAACCTACTGTATTCCAACTTCTCTATGGTTTATAAACTATTTTACTAGCCATAGATTCATCAAAATAAGCAAACAACACACGAAAAACAGAATCTGTCAAAAACAGAGCAGTCTTTAGTAATCTGTAACTAACGCAAACTTATGGAACTCCAAAAATTCTACCAAAATAGGAAGACCTAGATAATTTGTTTATTGATCTGCTGCAATTGGAATCAGTATTTTATCACGTTCTGGTGATTTTTAACAATTGTTTTCGTGAACAGAAAGTTTCTGGAATTTTCAGCAAGATCAAATAACTATCATCCAAGAAGATCCTATAGGTTTAACTTGGCACAAACACTAATTAAAACACAAAAACAAATCTAACCAGAGGCTAGATCAAAGATTTATTCCTAAACAGAACCAAAAAGCAAAAAACTAAAAATAAAATTGGGTTGCCTCCCAACAAGCGCTATCGTTTAACGCCCCTAGCTAGGCATAAAAGCAAGGATAGATCTAGGTATTGCCATCTTTGGTATTGGGGAAGAAAAGGGAAAACTTATTATCTATAGTATTAATATTTCTATTCTGATAGAGCACATGGCCATTAATGGTGGAAGAAAGATTAAGCATGTTACGAAAATTTGCATCTAAGCTAGCCTTTATCCCTTTGATAGTTTCGTTTTGATAAGATAGCAAAAGAGAGGTAGAATCAACCTTCTCATTCATGGGGTGCCCAAATATGGTTTTCATCTTTTCATAGGTGTCTATGGCATCCCCTTCAAGAAAACCCTCTTAAAAAATAGAGTCTAAGACATGCTTAAACGATGAGGGTAAGGCAACATAAAAGCTTTTTAAGTATATTTCAATTTGATATTGAGGTACATAGCTAGCCCAGATTCTTAGTAAGGTACTAAAACCCGGGAGAGAACCCCGAACCCTTTTTGATTCAGACATAATGGCGACAAACTCAAGGAACACGAGAAAAGAGGGAACGGAAAAGAGAGGGCGAAAAAAACGGCACGGGTGAAGTGGGGGAGAGGAAAATGAGAGGCAAATGGCAAATAAAGTAATGCGAGGGATAAGAGTTTGTGATGGGTACTTGGTATGTCTTGACTTGTGCATAGATTCCCCGGCAACGGCGCCAGAAATGGCTCGTTTACGGGAAATCAAATCTTGACTTGGTATAGGCCTCCCCGGCAACGGCGCCAGAAATCCTTCTTGCTACCTCTTGAGCACTGCGTGGTTTTCCCTTGAAGAGGAAAGGGTGATGCAGTAAAGTAGCGTAAGTATTTCCCTCAGTTTTTGAGAACCAAGGTATCAATCCAGTAGGAGACTACGCTCGAGTCCCACGCACCTACACAAACAAATAAGAACCTCGCAACCAAAACGATAAATGGGTTTTCAATCCCTTCACGGTCACTTACGAGAGTGAGATCTGATAGATATGATAAGATAATATTTTTCGTATTTTTATGATAAAGAGTAAAAGTAAAGAAAGCAAGTAAACAGTAATGGAAATAACGGGAGATTAATATGATGGATAATAGACCTGGGGGCCATAGGTTTCACTAGTGGCTTCTCTCAATATAGCATAAGTATTACGGTGGGTAGACGAATTACTGTCGAGCAATTGATAGAATTGAGCATAGTTATGAGAATATCTAGGTATGATCATGTATATAGGCATCACGTCCGTGACAAGTAAACCGAAACGATTCTGCATCTACTACTATTACTCCACACATCGACCGCTATCCAGCATGCATCTAGAGTATTAAGTTCATAAGAACAGAGTAACGCTTTAAGTAAGATGACATGATGTAGAAGGATAAACTCATGCAATAGGATATAAATCCCATCTTTTTATCCTCGATGGCAACAATACAATACGTGCCTTGCTGCCCCTGCTGTCACTGGGAAAGGACGCCGCAAGATTGAACCCAAAGCTAAGCACTTCTCCCATTGCAAGAAAGATCAATCTAGTAGGCCAAACCAAACTGATAATTCGAAGAGACTTATAAAGATAACCAATCATACATAAAGGAATTCAGAGAAGATTCAAATATTGTTCATAGATAATCTTGATCATAAACCCACAATTCATCGGATCTCGACAAACACACCGCAAAAGAAGAGTTACATCAAATAGATCTCCAAGAGAATCGAGGAGAACTTTGTATTGAGATCCAAAGAGAGAGAAGAAGCCATCTAGCTAATAACTATGGACCCGAAGGTCTGAGGTAAACTACTCACACATCATCGGAGAGGCTATGGTGTTGATGTAGAAGCCCTCCGTGATCAATGCCCCCTCCGGCAGGATGCCGGAAAAGGCCCCAAGATGGGATCTCACGGGTACAGAAGGTTGCGGCAGTGGAATTAGGTTTTCGTGGGTGCTTCTGATGGTTTGGGGGTACGTAGGTATATATAGGAGGAAGAAGTAGGTCGGTGGAGCCACGAGGGGTCCACGAGGGTGGAGGGCGCGCCTGGGGGGGTAGGCGTGCCCCCTGCCTCGTGGCCGCCTCGTTGGTTGCTTGGCGTCCACTCCAAGTCCTCTGGATCACATTTGTGCCAAAAATCACGTTCCAGAAGGTTTCATTCCGTTTGGACTCCGTTTGATATTCTTTTTTTGCGAAACAATGAAATAGGCAAAAAACAGCAATTTTGGGCTGGGCCTCCGGTTAATAGGTTAGTCCCAAAAATAATATAAAAGTGTATAATAAAGCCCATTAAACATCTAAAACAGAATATATAATAGCATGGAACAATCAAAAATTATAGATACGTTGGAGACGTATCATCACCCATGTTAGTAAGCTCGCCAGGACCGGAATATATGGCCAGCCGATGGTGTGATCGGTTACCTTTAACCATTGGTAGCCATGTTTTTCCCTCAGACCTCATAATTTTGGAGTCACAAGGATTGGATATAATACTAGGCATGGATTGGCTATCGAAGTATGGAGGAAACATCGATTGTGCTAGTAAGTCGATACTTCTCACCACCCCTGAGGGAAAAATGATTAAGTATGTATCTAGGAATGCGCCGAGGAGGACCCATGTAAATTCCCTCTTGGGAGTTGTTCAGGAGGAAGTGCCAGTTGTGAAGGATTATCCTGATGTATTTCTAGAGGAATTACCAGGCATGCCACCAGATCAGGATATAGAATTTTTGATAGAGCTGTTGCTAGGCACCGGACCAATATCGAAGAGACCATATTTGATGCCTGCAAATGATCTGGAGGAAATTAAGAAGCAGATTAAGGAGTTATTGGAGAAAGGTTACATTCGACCAAGTTCATCACCGTGGGGATCCCCAGTGCTCTTAGTTGAGAAGAAGGATGGATCTTTGAGAATGGTTGTTGATTATCGTGCATTGAATGAGGTGACGATCAAGAACAAATACCCACTACCGATGATCAACGATTTGTTCGACCAGCTACAGGGAGACAAAGTATTCTCCAAGATCGATCTTCGATCAGGATACCACCAGCTGAAGATCCGAGAACAGGATATACCCAAGACAGCTTTTACCACAAGGTACGGGCTATATGAGTACACGGTCATGTCTTTTGGATTGACTAACGCCCCTGCCTATTTTATGAGTATGATGAATAAGGTGTTCATGGAGTTCGTTGTGGTATTCATCATGATATATTGGTGTATTCGAAGAATGAAGAGGAACACAAGGAGCATTTGCGCTTAGTTCTCGAGAAGCTAAGGGAACACCAGCTATACGCCAAGTTCAGCAAATGTGAGTTTTGGTTGAAGGAAGTTGGACTTCTTGGACATGTTATATCGGGAGAAGGTATAGCAGTAGATCCTACCAAGGTTCAGTCTGTTACTGAGTGGTTAGCACCCACCCCAGTTGGAGAGATCTGCAGTTTTCTTGGACTCGCGGGATATTACCGGAGATTCATTAAGAATTTTTCCAAGATTGCAAAGCCCATGACGGAGTATTGAAGAAGGACACCAAGTTCAAATGGACCGAAGAATGTGAGGCCAGTTTTCAGGAGTTGAAGAAACGTTTAGTTACAGCCCCAGTACTAATTCTTCCGGATATACGCAAGGATTTCCAAGTGTATTGTGACTCTTCTCGCCAAGGACTTGGAGGTGTACTTATGTAAGACGGAAGAGTTGTTTCGTATGCCTCACGCCAACTCCGACCTCATGAGTTGAATTATGCCACACATGATTTGGAGTTAGCAGCTGTAGCGCATGCGCTCAAGACCTGGAGACACTTTCTTATTGGGAACCGTTGTGATGTATACACGGATCATAAGAGTTTGAAGTACATTTTCACGCTGAAGGAGATGGTTGGATCTCATAAAGGATTATGATATGAAGCTGCATTATCATCCAAGAAAGGCCAATATTGTAGCAGACGCATTGAGCCGCAAGAGTTATGTCAATACTCTCCTAACCAGAGGATTACCACCAGAGTTAGCCGAAGATCTCAGGGAACTTCGATTGGAGATAGTTCCGAGATGTTTTGTTGCAGCATTGGAGGTTCAGTCCACATTATTGGGAAAGATTCGAGAAGCCCAGAAGACTGATAAAGAGATTGCAGAGATAAAGGAGAAGATGAGCAAAGGAAAGGCCAAAGGTTTTTGTGAAGATGAGCATGAAACTTTATGGTTTGACGATCGTGTATATGTGCCCAATGATGCAGAGATCAAGAAGTTAATACTTCAGGAGGCTCATGACTCGTCATACTCGATTCACCCCGGAAACACTAAGATGTATTTGGATTTGAAGGACCATTTCTGATGGACAGGTATGAAGAAGGATATTGCCGAGTATGTAGAAATATGTGATGTATGTCAGAGAGTCAAGGCAGAACACCAGAAGCCAGCAGGATTACTACAGCCTATGCCGATACCCGAATAGAAGTGGGATAAGCTTGGCATGGATTTCATCACCGGATTACCCAGGACATGATCAGGATATGATTCTATCTGGGTAGTAGTTGATCGCTTGACCAAAGTGGCTCACTTTATCCCCGTGAAAACCACTTATACAAGCGCGAAGTTGGCCAAGATATATATGACCAAGATCGTATGTCTGCATGGAGTTCCGAGGACCATCGTATCAGATAGAGGAACACAGTTTATCGAAGTTTTGGAATCAGTTGCACCAGACTTTGGGTACCAGGCTAGAGTTCAGTACAACCTTTCATCCACAGACAGATCGACAGACTGAGAGAGTCAATCGGATTCTGGAGGACATGTTGAGAGCTTATGTGCTGGATTATGGATCTAGTTGGGATGATAATTTGCCTTACGCAGAGTTCTCGTACAACAACTACCAAGACAGCTTGAAGATGGCCCCTTTCGAAGCTTTGTATGGAAGGAGGTGCTGGACACCATTGATGTGGGATGAAGTTGGAGACCGTCAGTTGTTCGGACCAGATTTAATCAAGGAGTTCGAAGAGAAGGTTAAGTTGATTCGCGATAGACTGAAGGTAGCTCAGTCCAGGCAGATGAGTTATGCGGACACCAAATGCAAGGAGGTAGTCTACGAAGTCGGAGACGGAGCACATCTTCGTGTGTCACCGCTTCGAGGAGTTAAACGATTTGGAGTTAAAGGAAAGTTAGCCCCAAGATTTGTAGGACCATATCGAGTATTGGAACGTATGGGAGAAGTGACCTACAAGTTGGAGTTACCGGAAGGACTGTCAGGAGTTCATGATGTGTTTCACGTTTCCCAGTTGAAGAAGTGCCATGCAGAGGTGGCCAATATTCCTCTGAGAGATACAGTGCCCCTGGAAGCAATTCAGTTGGAGAGTGACCTAACCTACGAGGAGAAACCCGTCAAGATTCTCGAGATTGCCAGCCGAGTTACACACAGCAAGGTTATCAAGTTTTGCAAAGTTCAGAGGAGCCACCATGCCGAGGAAGAAGCCACCTGGGAAGGAGAGGAAGACCTATGGAAAGACCAACCACACCTATTTTCTAGCCAACCCGAATCTCGAGGGCGAGATTCATCTTAAGGGGGGTAGGTTTGTAACATCCCAATTTTCAATTTGGATGTTATACATAGGTCATCATATGCATATCACATTTTATTTGCATTTTGGTTGTGATCCTAGAAATCTTAAGCAACTCAAGGACCCAAGGAGACAGTTGGAGGTTTCACAAATTTTCATATTTGAATTTATTCAAATTTGAAAAGAGGATCAATTTGATTTTAATATTTATCTCCAATTATTTCTAAATAACAAAAATAAATGAGAGAAGATAATATGACTTCTTCAACAGAAGAGAAATATAGGAGAAGAAATTTTAAAATCAAATTATTTTTAGTGATATTTTTGTTTGCTATTTTAATTGGATTAGAGAAAAATATGCTATTTTAATTGGATTAAAAATTGCATTTTAGTCCAGAAAAATGTTCATCTTGTCCTAAATATTAGGTTTGGACGGTGAAAATTGTTTCTGAAATTTTTAGAATTTTTTTATTTTTTATTTGGATTTTTGTTCGCGGCGATTTTTTTTTAAAGTTCCTGGGCCGGCCTAGCCGCAGCCGGGCCACGGCCCAACGCGCCGCCGCCTTCCTCCGGCTCGGGGCCGGAGTCCCGAGTTCGCCCGCCGCCGCCATGTCCGGCCAGGACACGGGGACCCCGCCCCTCCCGCAAGCCACCCCCCCCCCCCCCGCCTCCCCCCCTTTAAATAGCGACCCCAGGGCCCCCTTGGACCCTGAGTCAGCCGCCGCCGCCTTTAGCCGCCGTCGCCGCCCGCCTCTAGCCGCGCCGCCCCATCCCGCAGCCCCGCCGACGCACCGTTCACCAGAGCCGCCGCAACCGCCACCGCCTTGCCGGATCTGGCCGCCGCCGGTTTTCTTCGGTTAAACGGTATAAACCGTTCGGTTTTTTCAGTTTATTTTTTTAGATCGGTTTTTGTTTTAGTTCGTTAGTTGATGAATGTTCACCCGTTAGTTTCTGTTAACGAACGGATTCGTTCGTTAGGTTCTGTTAACGAACGTTCGTTCCGTAGATTTTTCTTTTTAGTTTTATTTTCGGTCAGGGACCTATTTGCGAATACTTTTTCTTACAATTTAGTCCCTGAACTTCAAACCCTCGTTACCTTTTGCTCTTTTGTCCAAATCCAGTGAAACCAACGCCAAAACCTTCGTATCGATCCCCTCTGTTCAGATAATCAACTTGAACATGATTTTGATAATTTAAAATATGGTTTCAAGCAGATTTGTTTTCGAACTTCTTTTGATCGTAGTTTGAGTTTCGTAGCTCCGATTCGACCGATTATTTTCCAAATCGAAGCTCTTCTCTTGAACTTTCTGTTAAGATCTTTTCATTTGAGTTTTACCTTTGCATATTATGCTTGAGTGCTTATGTATGCTATTGTTTGTTCACGATAGAGTTTCCGGAGTACGAGGCTTGCTATTACGAATCTCTAGGGTTTTTCGATCGTCAGCAAGGCAAGTAACACTTTGATCATATACCTTTATTACCTAGTTTTTATGCATTAGCTTCAACCCTCAAACATTGCATGAGTAGGATTGATAACATGTGGGTATTGGGAAGTAATTGATGAGGTAGCACATATTGCCTTTATTTCAAACCTTGGGAGTTCTACGTTATGCTTACTGCTATGCTATGCTCGTAGACGTGGTTTGGTTTGAGTGATTCATGACAGATGTGAGAATTATTATGAATTAAGGGATAACTTAAGGTGGCTACTTTAATACACATCTGGGTGGATTGTTTGTGGGCACCTGGGGAATCCAGTGTTGTCCAAGGAGATCCCTGGGAACCCGTGTGATCATCCTATGGTTCGCCAGCCAGGCTCAAAGGGATCATGAGATTATTCATGCTAGAAACTTCCGTGTGCAGCCACAAGCCATTATGGGCTCTGCCATAGTTGAGCATGTTGTGTGACCTCTTTCTGTGGTAGACTAGCAGATGTAGGGGATGTAGGTGGTACGGTCTACCCGTCCAAAGAGTTAATGCTTCTGAAAGACTGTGTCGCGGTCATCCGTTTCTCAAACATCATGTAGTGCGAGAAATACAACGGAGGAGATCTAGTATTGTGGGGAAAAGTGCGCAAACCTCTGCATAGTGTACAATCTAATCATGGTTAGCCGTGTCCCCGGTTATGGACATCTTGAGTATCTGGTACTTGAATTATTGATTTGATCTCATCACTTTACTTAATTAATTTGTTGGGTTATTAATTATTATTTTGGGATTGAGATGAGGTTACCATTCTCAATATTTTTTTCAACAAACTTTGTAGTTAAATAAAATATATTCCTTTGTTGTAGGGAAAAACTAGCTTTATGCAAATGATAACTATAGAGCCTCCACCATCCATATATGCATGTAGTGATAGCTGTTATTTGTTCATTGCTCTATACTGTTATCTTGCCAGCATATTCCATGTGCTGACCTATACAGGCTGCAACGTATTATGTTGCAGAGTTTTCAGACGAAGATTAAGGTGCGCTAGGTCATTGTCATGCACTCAGTTTTGCCGTGGAGTTGGATGAACTCTTCTACCTTCGAAGCTTTCGCTGTTATCTTATTTAGGTGGCCTTCAACCATATTATTGTAATAAGTTCTCCTTTGAGACAATTGATGTATTAAGTGTGTGATTGAACTCTGTTATAAATCCTCAAGTACTGTGCGTGTCAGCAATACCGATCCAGGGATGACACTCATGCACAGAGACTTGTCCGTCTGAGGTTGGGTCGCTACAGATAACATAAATGGTTCAGATCTGAAATCATGGCACCCGGGCCCAAAGTGACAAGCATTAAGCATGGCAAAGTCATAGCAACATCAATCTCAGAACATAATGGATACTAGGGATCAAGCCCTAACAAAACTAACTCGATTACATGATGAATCTCAGCCAACTCCTAACCGACCAGCGAGCCTACGAAGGAATTACTCACTCCCATTGGGGAGCATCATGAATTGGCGATGGAGAAGGGTTGGTGATGATGATGATCGAAGATCCCCCTCTCCGGAGCCCCAAACGGACTCCAGATCTGGCCTCGCGATGAAGAACATGAGCTGGCGGCAGCTCCGTCTCGTCAAACGCGATAATTCTCCCTCCCTGATTTTTTCTCCGAAAATGTGATTTTATAGTATCAGGGTTGAGGCATGCAGGGCCACCAAGTGGGGACAACCCACCTGGGCGCGCCTGGAGGGGGCACGCCCTGGTGGGTTGTGCCCACCCAGGTGCCCTCCTCCGGTGGTTCTTGGCTCCAGAAATTATCTTTTACTCCCTCCATAAACTTTTATAAGAGCGTTTAGGAATTGTAGTTCAAATTTCGTAACGCTACAAAAATCTTGTCGTTTCCCATTTTCCCCCTCCCTCGCCTCACTCACTCGCGATTCCCCTCCCTCTCCTCACTCACTCTGAAATCCCAGCTCGCCCGCACCGCTCTGCCTCTCGCCCACGCCGCTCGCCTGTGTCTACGTCGTCGCTTCTCACTTTCGCCCGCGCCGCCTCTCCCTCTCGCCGGTGTCGCGTGCGCCACCTTCTCCTGCTCAAGCCAAAGCTAGCTTTTTTACTGAAGTCAAGGAGGAGCGGGAGTAGTGCGGGGCAGACAACCTTGTCCTACTCGACGAGGTGGCAGTGTTCTCCGGCTCGACAACGGCGACGACAAACGTTGGCGCTCCTCGTCTTCCTCGACCTGCAAGGAGAAGCACATGTACTGGAGATGCGGCTGCTACTGCCGGGTCTGCACAACGTGGAGGTCCTGCAGATGCGGTTGCTGCTCTGCCGGACGAGGGGGAGTTCGAGCTGTCGGGCGACTTCAACTTCATCTTTATCTGCAGATCCGGTCAGACTTCATCTTCGTCCCCTTGTGTGCTCTGATTGTGTGCTTTGCTTCAGAGATGCTAAGAAAAACTTGTTCATGCTCTGCTTGTGTTCTCTGCTTCAGATTGTGTGCTCTGATGATTATTTCAGTTCTGCACTTTGTTGTTAAGATAGACTTGGGATAGGATCTTCATGTTGTAGAATGATGATTATTTACAAAAAATGATGTTCTGAACAAAAATTAGGAATATGGAGGGAGTAGTAGATGTATACAAAGCAACCAGAGCACTACTGATGATGTCACTTTAGATTTTGTGTTTTGTCTTTGCTCCTAAGTCAATTTTTGCAAGCCACCAGAGATTCAAAATACTCCAGCAAGCTTCACTAGTTACTCCTACTGGTGGTTCACTATTTGCTGTTAATTCACCAGCAAGCTTTCCAACAAGGAGTACCCATGAAAGTTTCTGAATGAATCTATTGATGGTTCACTGTTTATTTGCTTGATTACTGTTAATTGAAAATAGACTAAGCAAAACTAGAATATTGCTTGCTAGAGAAGAATATTTAGTGAGCATGATTGTGTAGAAATTTTTCATTTGGTACTTGGAGTAGAATATTGCTTGCTGGAGTTGCTTGCTTACTATTAATTGAAAATAGACTAAGCAGCTAATCTAGTGTTGCCCATGGAGTAGTTGTAGGGCATGCTCCTGTCCTCTCCTTTCCTCTCCACTCTTGTCCTCTCCTCTCCACTCTTCTCCATTCAGAAAACTTCAATAAATTCAGAAACTTCCATATAATTTGGAAAACTTAAAAAAAACAAAAACTTCCACATAAAATTTGGAAATTTCCATAAAGTTAAGAAACTTGCATATAATTTTAGAAACTTGCACACTCCATTTCAAACAACACATATGGAGTACTCCATTTCAAACAACACCATATAATCCATTTCATACTTACAAATAATCCATATCCACAAACAATACAAGTCTCATGAATGCATTTCCACAGACAAGTTTCATCATAGCACTTCAAGTCTCAACATACTCCACAACAAGAGTTGCAAGCATTGCAAGTCTCGACATACTCCACTACTCCATGATATCTTGTTCTAGAATCTCCATGGCATTTTCATAAACTTCACGGGGAAAGTGAATCCTAGGCGGTAGGTTTCCTTACCTTTCCAATCTCTCCTTGCGCAAATGTGGGATTTTGTATGAATTTTCTCTTCCATGGTTCATCACCTCTACCATGATGGTCTGAAGTGTTAGAAATATTCTATTGAGTTTCCCGGCATCATACTCATCAAATTCTTTCTGTACACCTTTAATCAGTTCTTTGATAGTCGTGGGTGCTCTGCAATCGGTCAAAGACTCAAGGGATCTGAAATATCCAAGATCAAGTGCATTTAGATCAGGAGAATTTGGAGGCTGGTTTATTATTTTAATATCCAGACCAGTTGTAGCCACAGCTTCTGCAAACTCTGCATCACCGGGAAGAATGTGTGTTCTCGCGTTATCTTGCTGGATCAATATTGGATTAGTATCATCTGCGGGCCAAACTTCCTTTATTCCTGGAACCACTTTTTCTATCATATACCTCCTCATTACCCGTCGGTTCATGTTGACGGACTTGATTTCAATGGTACCTCTTGCTCTATATTCACTTCTTCTGGCAGCGGGAATCTCTCGCACAAAGGGCCAGACACCAATTTTACCTGAGAATGTCATATTGCCTTCAGCGTCATATCTAGGTCAAGTAACAGCGGTCGGAAACATCACTTTCCCAATATAGTTCTTCTTCCGAACAGTTATGCCGGGTCATCTTCCTCAGGGAGGAGGTAGTATCATCTGTTCATTTTTGTCATATAGAACCACTTTTCGTCAATATGCACAATGTTGTGCATACTGATGAATTTAGGTCTTGGAGCTACTAAGGTGGTCTCGTGAAGCATTGACAAACAAAACTTGATCCTTTCTCTTCTATTCTTTTCTTTCAAGCATGGCTTCAAATGATTGCAGTGCCTCCTAATCTTGCGAAGATTGAGTTTTTTGTAGAGTGTAGTATGACTGACACCCAGTTGGCGAGCAAGTGACCTGAGAGTCGACCTTCGATTCAAAGGAACTATGGGGATTTTGGATATAGTATCATCCTTTCCTTTTCTTCCGCATCTTCCTTTCCTTCCGGTGGACACATTCACCTCCTGACCAAGTGCTTTTTGTCGCTCTGCTATCGTCCAGATTTTTTGAATATGTTGAACACCAACTTGAAAAATTTGAGCAACATCCTTCTTGTCATTTCTTTTGAATTTGCCACCCCTAGCCAGATTCAGGGTATGTAGTGCCATGTAGGCAGCATATCTCTGCTCATCCGGCATTGACTTTCTTTGCCTACGTAACTTCTGACCACCTACAGTAGCAAAAGAAAAAGAAAATTAGGGAAGTGATGGAGGCATTGATAATCACAAGATAGACCACATGTTGTGGGTAGCTAGCTAGAGTGGCTAGCAGGATCACCTGCTACTTGACCATGCACTGCTTCTTCTACTTGGAGTTCCATATCAACTTCTTCCTGGAGTTCCATGTCAACTTCTTCTTGGAGTTCCATATCAACTTATTCTCCTGCAGGTGGAGTACTTGCTTGAGGTCCAGGTTCATCTTCTTCTGGTGGAGAACAATTTAGGTCAAAGTTCATCATCTTCGTGATGTTGCTAATGCTGCTGCTAATTTACTGCTGTTGCTACTGTGTTTGTTGCTGGCGCACTTGCTTGAGCTACTGCTGCTAATTTGTTGATGGAGTACTTGATTGAGTGACTGATGCTGCCATTGTGTTGTTGCTGTTGTTGTGTCGATGCTGCTCTTGCTTATATCTGCATGAACAAATCTATAAAATGACACAATCTTCAGTTTATATGGTTCAGAATTGGTTAGGTTTATAAGCTAAAACATCATATATGCATTTAAAAAGGACAACATTTGTATAGTTCATTTCCTGCAGGATAATGCGAATATGGTTCCTGTTTGAAGAATTACCTGCTGAATTTATATGGAGTAGTTTCTGAATAAGAGTAGTAACGCAGAATAGTGTGAATTTATATGCATTAGCTTATTCAGCTGTCGAGATTCATATACATTTGCCCAGTTTCACCAAATAAATTTGAACTCTTTGTAATACCCTGTTAGGGAAAAAATTATATGGAGTATCATTAGATGTTGTTGACAGACTCGTAGTAATGTTGTTGTAGAGACAAAATTCTCCTTCATGGTACTCCTCCTTTTATTTATATAGAAATGCAGGAGTACTCTAGGATCATTCAACTGATCCATTTGTAAATTCTGTGTCAATCTGTTGAATCTAGTAATCTTTGGCATTTTTCAGACGCGTACGATTTGCTTGATTCGGGTGGGAAAATTACAATCAAGTGGGCACTGGAATGATCATGTGATGCAAGGTTTGAAGTTAAGAATAATTTAGTTCAATCTATTTGAAGCTAAGACAAATTTCCTTGGCATTTCACTAGATGTGGTATTAATGGCCTGAAGATTTTATCAGATTATCCACCATTCATCCTGCAACCGGACTGGTAAATACTGCTGAATACGTTCAGAAGCAGAAATTGGAACAAAGGAAAACATCACATGCTCCGACCAAATTAATTTCCAACTTAGCTAGATGCCTAGTTATGGGAATCGACCAGATTAATTTCCAACTCAGCTAGATCCTTGCTATGGAGACAGAGGAGTCGTAGGTTGGGCATCGCCCCCTCCTCAAATGCCAGGTACACCATAACATCCCCTTGTCTCCCCTATCAGTTCAGTTCAGTCTGTTTGAAGCTAAGATCAATTTAGTGCATGCCCCTATCGCTACAGAAGTGCACATCTGCTTTCTCATTCTTACATGAGCAAATTTCATGAAAAGAATCTTCCATGAGAACACATCGATTTGGTTTTTTTTCAAATGCAGGAGTGAAGGAAATATTCCCTAGAGGCAATAATAAAGTTGTTATTTTATGTTTCCTTATATCATGATAAATGTTTATTATTCATGCTACAATTGTATTAACCGGAAACTTGATACATGTGTGAATACATAGACAAAACACCATGTCCCTAGTAAGCCTCTACTAGACTAGCTCGTTAATCAAAGATGGTTAAGTTTCCTAACCATAGACATGTGTTGTCACTTGATGAACGGGATCACATCATTAGGATAATGATGTGATGGAGAAGACCCATCCGTTAGCTTAGCATAATGATCGCTGAGTTTTATTGCTATTGCTTTCTTCATGTCATATACATATTCCTTTGACTATGAGATTATGCAACTCCCGGATACTGGAGGAATACCTTGTGTGCTATCAAACATCACAACGTAACTGGGTGATTATAAAGATGCTCTACAGGTATCTCCGAAGGTGTTTGTTGGGTTGGCATAGATCGATATTAGGATTTGTCACTCCGAGTATCAGAGAGGTATCTCTGGGCCCTCTCAGTAATGCACATCATAATAAGACTTGCAAGCAATGTGACTAATGAGTTAGTTGCGGGATGATGTATTACGGAATGAGTAAAGAGACTTGCCGGTAACGAGATTGAACTAGGTACGAAGATACCGACGATCGAATCTCGGGCAAGTAACATACCGATGACAAAGGGAATCACGTATGTTGTCATTGCGGTAAGACCGATAAAGATCATAGTAGAATATGTAGGAACCAATATGAGCATCCAGGTTCCGCTGTTGGTTATTGACCAAAGAGGTGTCTCGGTCATGTCTACATAGTTCTCGAACCCGCAGGGTCCGCACGCTTAACGTTCGATGACGATTTTGTATTATATGAGTTATGTGATTTGGTGACCGAATGTTGTTCAGAGTCCCAGATGAGATCACGGACATGACGAGGAGTCTCAAAATGGTCGAGAGGTAAAGATTCATATATAGGACGATGATATTCGGACACCGGAAGTGTTATGGGGGTACCAGGTACATATCGGGTCACCGAAAGGGGTTTCGGGCACACCCCCCCCCCCGGCAGCTACATGGGCCTAATGGGCCAAGAAGGGACAAACCAGCCCCTAGGGGGGTGGTGCGCCCCATGTAGGCAGAAATAAGGGGGAGGGAAAGAGGAGAAGAGAGAAAGTAAGGGGAGGGATTCGGCCTCCCCCTTCCTTCTCTCCTCCCTCCTCCTTCCTTTCCCCTCCGGATGAATATGGAAGGGGGTAGGCCGAATTGGGAGGTGCCCAAGTAGGATTCCTCCTACTTGGCGCACCCCCTTGGCTGCCTCTCCTCCCCTCCAACCTATATATATGAGGGTGGGGCACCGCTAGAACACACAACATTGATTCCTAGCCGTGTTCGGCGCCCTCCTCCATAGTTTACACCTCCGGTCATATTCACGTAGTGCTTAGGCGAAGCCCTGCGCGGATCACTTCACCATCGCCTTCACCGCGCCGTAGTGTTGACGAAACTCCCCTCGACACTTTGCTGGATCAAGAGTTCGAGGGACGTCATTGAGATGAACATGTGCAGAACTCGGAGGTGCCGTACGTTCGGTGCTTGATCGGTCGAAATGGGAAGAAGTTTGACTACATCAACCGCGTTGTCAAACGCTTCCGCTTTCGGTCTACGAGGGTACGTGGACACACTCTCCCCCTCTCGTTGCTATGCATCTCCTAGATAGATCTTGCGTGAGCGTAGGAAATTTTTGAAATTGCATGCTACGTTTCCCAACAGTGGTATCCGAGCCAGGTCTATGCATAGATGATATGCACAAGTAGAACACAAAGAGTTGTGGGCGGTGATCATCATACTGCTTACCACCAATGTCTTATTTTGATTCGGCGAAGCGGCCCGGACCAACCTTACATGACCACGTTCATGAGACCGGTTCCACCGACAAACATGCAACTAGTTTTGCATAAAGGTGGCTGGCGGGTGTCTGTTTCTCCAACTTTAGTTGAATCGAATTTGACTGCGGCCGGTCCTTGTTGAAGGTTAAAACAGCAAACTTGATAAATCACCGTTGTGGTTTTGATGCGTAGGTAAGAACGGTTCTTACAAGAAGCCCGTAGCAGCCACAAAAAACTTGCGACAACAAAGTAGAGGACGTCTAACTTGTTTTTGCAGGGCATGTTGTGATGTGATATGGTCAAGACATGATGTGATATACGTTATTGTATGAGATGATCATGTTTTGTAAAAGTTATCGGCAACTGGCAGTGGCAGGAGCCTTATGGTTGTCGCTTTATTATATGAAATGCAAACGCCATGTAATTGCTTTAATTTATCACTATGCGTTAGCGATAGTTGTAGAAGCAATAGTTGGCGAGATGACCACGCTACTTCGATGGAGATCAAGGTGTCAAGCCGGTGACAATGGAGATCATGACGGTGCTTTGGAGATGGAGATCAAAGGCACAAGATGATGATGGCCATACCATGTCACATATTTTGATTGCATGTGATGTTTATCTTTTATGCATCTTATTTTTCTTAGTACGGCGGTAGCATTATAAGATGATCCCTTACTAAAATTTCAAGGTATAAGTGTTCTCCTTGAGTATGCACCATTGCGACAGTTCGTCATGCTGAGACACCACATGATGATCGGGTGTGATAGGCTCTACGTTCACATACAACGGGTGCAAGACAGTTTTGCACATGCGGAATACTTGGGTTAAACTTGACGAGCCTAGCATGTACAGACATGGCCTCGGAACACTGGAGACCGAAAGGTCAAACGTGAATCATATAGTAGATATGATCAACATAGAGATGTTCACCATTGAAGACTACTCCATCTCACGTGATGATCGCACATGGTTTAGTTGATATGGACCACGTGATCATTTAGATGACTTGAGGGATGTCTATCTAAGTGGGAGTTCTTATGTAATCTGATTAATTGAACTTTAATTTATCATGAACTTAGTCCTGATAGTATTTACAAATTATGTTGTAGATCAATAGCTCGCGTTGTAGTTCCCCTATGTTTTTTATATGTTCCTAGAGAAAACTAAGTTGAAAGATGATAGTAGCAATGATGCGAACTGGGTCTGTGATCTGAGAATTATCCTCATTGTTGCACAAAAGAATTATGTCCTTGATGCACCGCTAGGTGACAGACCTGTTGCAGGAGCTGATGCATACATTATGAACGTTTCACAAGCTCAATATGATGACTACTTGATAGTTTAGTGTGCCATGCTTTACGGCATAGAATCGGGGCTTCAAAGACGTTCTGAACGCCGTGGAACATATGAGATGTTCCAAGAGCTGAAATTGGTATTTCAGACTCATGCCCATGTCGAGAGGTATGATACTCTGACAAGTACTTTGCCTACAAGATGGAGGAGAATAGCTCAGCTAGTGAGCATGTGCTAAGAATGTCTGGGTACTACAATCGCTTGAATCAAGTGAGAGTTAATCTTCCTGATAAGATAGTGATTGACCGAGTTCTCTAGTCACTATCACTAAGTTACTAGAACTTCGTGATGAACTATAATATGCAAGGGATGACGAAAACGATTCCAAGCTCTTCGCGATGCTGAAATCAGTGAAGGTAGAAATCAAAAATAGCATCAAGTGTTGATGGTTAACAAGACCACTAGTTTCAAGAAAAAGGGAAAAGGAAAGAAGGTGAACTTCAAGAAGAATGGCAAGCAAGTTGCCACCCCCGGGAAGAAGCCCAAGTCTGGACCTAAGCCTGAAACTGAGTGCTTCTACTACAAAGGGATTGGTCACTGGAAGCAGAACTGCCCCAGGTATTTGGCGGATAAGAAGGATCGCAAAGTGAACAAAGGTATATGTGTTATACACGTTATTGATGTGTACCTTACTAATACCCGTAGTAGTGCCTGGGTATTTGATATTGGTTCAGTTGCTAAGAGTAGTAACTCGAACCAGGAGTTGCAAAATAAACAGAGACTAGTTAAGGACGAGGTGATGATGTGTGATGGAAGTAATTCCAAGGTTGATACAATCACCATCGCACACTCCCTCAACCTTCATGATTAGAATACCTAAATAAATGTTATTTGGTGTTTGCGTTGAGCATTAATATGATTAGATCATGTTTATTGCAATACAGTTATTCATTTAAGTCGGAGAATAATTGTTGTTCTGTTTATATGAATAAAACCTTCTATGGTCATACACCCAATGTGAATGGTTTATTGAATCTCGATCGTAGTGATACACATATTCATAATATTGATGCCAAAAGATGCAAAGTTGATAATGACAGTGCAACATATTTGTGGCACTGCCGTTTAGGTCATATTGGTGTAAAAAGCATGAAGAAACTCCATGCAAATGGGCTTTTGGAATCACTTGATCATTTGATACTTGCGAACCATGCCTCATGGGCAAGATGACTAAACCTCCATTCTCCGGAACAATGGAGCGAGCCACTGACTTACTGGAAATAATACATATCGATGTATGCGGTCCGATGAGTGTTGAGGCTCGCGGCGGGTATCGTTATTTTCTGACCTTCATAGATGATTTGAGCAGATATGGGTATATCTACTTAATGAAACACAAGTCTAAAACATTTGAAAAGTTCAAAGAATTTCAGAGTGAAGTGGAGAATCATCGTAACAAGAAAATAAAGTTTCTACGATCTGATCGCGGAGGCGAATATTTGAGTTACGAGTTTGGCCTTCATTTGAAACAAAGTGGAATAGTTTCACAACTCACGCCACCTGGAACACCACAGTGTAATGGTGTGTCCGAACATCGTAACCGTACTTTATTAGATATGGTACGAGAAGAAGTTCGACTACATCAACCGCGTTGTCAAACGCTTCCGCTTTTGGTCTATGAGAGTACGTGGACACACTCTCCCCCTCTCGTTGCTATGCATCCCCTAGATAGATCTTGTGTGAGCATAGGAAAATTTTGAAATTGCATGCTATCTTTCCCAATAAGGAGTACTCTATGGATTACAGAAGAATTGATTTGTAAGATTTCCCACAAGTGATACTGTGCAAAAAATTGTGAAATTAGTCTGACTTCTACTGTACAAAAGAATTGATTTGTAAGATTCACACAAGAATTGATCTGAGTTCTGTTGTTGTGCAAGGGGAGAGGCGAGGAGAACCTTCCTGGAAGCAACGTGCTGCGGCGGCGGCGACGAGCTAGGTGGGCTGGGCGCGGCGAGGACCAATCTGGGGCGGCGAGGACCAAGCTGGGCAGGGGCGGCAACCAAGCGGGCGCAGCGGCGGCCAAGCTGGGCGGGCGCAGCGGCGGCCAAGCTGGGCAGGCGCAGCGGCGGCCAAGCTGGGCGGGCGCAGCGGCGGCCAAGCTGGGCGGGCGTGGTAGCAACCAAGTAGGTGCAGCGGAGCCCAAACTGGGCACCTGGGCTTAGGACCGAGCGCCTGGACAAAGGGGGCGAGTGCCTGCAGGCGGGGCCTGAGCGCTTGGACGAAGGGGATGACGCGAGCTCCTGCAGGAGGAAGACGGCACGCTGGAGAAGGGAGACGGGCGAGCTCCTGTAGGAAGAAGACGACGCGAGCTCTGGAGGAGGAGGATGACCCAAATTTCAAATCGAGGGTAAAAACTATCCATTTCCCCATTTGTCAGTTGTGTCTGAAAATTGTAAACGCTCTTATAAAAGTTTACAGAGGGAGTATTATATAAAAATTCCTTGCAAAGTTTCATTCCAATCCGAGAACTTTTATTTCTGCACAAAGACAACACCATGGTAGTTTTGGTGAAAACAGCGTCAGTCTGGGTTAGTTTCATTCAAATCATGCAAATTAGAGTCCAAAACAAGAGGAAAAGCGTTAGGAAAAGTAGATACGACGGAGACGTATCAATAACTTGGTGTCATTTTAGTACAAACTTTGGATAGATCGATCAGAAAGGATAACTTGGTGTTATTTTAGTACGAACTCTTGGATAGATCGATCGAAACTAAAATAATAATATGCTTTTATTTCAACGCTTTTATCAATATCTACTATCATTACTATGCTTTTATTGCCATCTCTTCGCCGAACTAGTGCACCTATACAAATTACCATTGTATTTGGTGTGTTGGGGACACAAGAGACTTTTTGTTATTTGGTTGCAAGGTTGTTTGAGAGAGACCATCTTCATCCTACGCCTCCCATGGATTGATAAACCTTAGGTCATCCACTTGAGGGAAAATTTCTACTGTCCTGCAAAATTCTGCGCTTGGAGGCCCAACACGAGTCTACAAGAACAAGTTGTGTAGTAGACATGAGGCAGTTACAGCCCTCCGGACAATAAGGGCTTGCTGGAGGATAGCTCAACCCAAGCCTCACCTCTTGGACACCAATACCGTGAAGAAGACCTCCAGGTAGGTCATCGAGAAGTACTAAGTTAGTACTAAAGATCAAGACTTCAGTTGCCGGCAAGCCTCGCACCGGCAAGCCAGGACCCGGCAAGCTCCTTGCCGGGAAGCAACTCCTCCTCGCTCTTCGACCACTCCACCTCATCGACCAACTGATGGCTTGTCAAGATTAGGTGTCGAGCAGGCAAGCGGCCCAAGGGGAGTCAACAAGACGCGTGTCGGCAAGTCGCATGCTGATCAACTTTATTGACACCCGTCTAGTGGACATGTCAAGAAGATAGGCTCATCCACATCGACGGCACGGAAGAAGAGATGCCTTTTGCCAAAGGATGGCCACCAGCTTACAGTGCATCAAATGCCCTTGTCCTACTCCGGTAGGATTAGGTTGAATAGCATCGAGACCACTATCACATACTTGTAATGACCATGTTGCCACTGTGGTGACCCCTTTTTGGCTATAAGAGGAGGCCCATGGCTACCTTGGCACGGGTCGACACCTTGCTCACGCTTACACAGTAGCTACATGATACGTCCATTTTGCATCATGTTTTCTTACTGTTATTTATGATGTTTTTATCCATAATAATCCTTTTTGGAGCAATTCTAATGCCTTTTCTCTCATAATATGCAAGGTATACACAAAGAGGGAGAATTCCAGCAGCTAGAAATTTGGACCTGAAAAAGCTACATCACACTACCTATTCTGCACAACTCTAAACAAGCTGAAACTTCACGGAGATTTTTTATGGAATATTTGAGAATTACTGGAGCAAATAAATACCAGAAGGGGCCCACCAGGTGGGCACAACCCACCTGGGCGCGCCAGGGAGCCCAGGCACGCCCTGGTGGGTTGTGCTCACCCAGGCCCACCTCCGGTGCCCATCTTCTGGTATATAGGTCATTTTGACCTAGAAAAAATAATGAGAGGACTTTCGGGACGGAGCTCCGCCGTCTCGAGGCCGAACCTGGGCAGGAGCACTTTTGCCCTCCGGCGGAGCGATTCCGCCAGGGGAACATCCCTCCCGGAGGGGGAAATCATCGTCATCATCATCACCAACAACTCTCCCATCTTGGGGAGGGCAATCTCCATCAACATCTTCAACAGCACCATCTCATCTCAAACCCTAGTTCATCTCTTGTGTTCAATCTTGTTACTGAAACTATAGATTGGTGCTTGTGGGTGACTAGTAGTGTTGATTACATCTTTTTGTTGATTACTATATGGTTTATTTGGTGGAAGATTATATGTTCAGATCCAATATGCTATTTGATACCCCTCTGATCTTGAGCATGATTATCATTTGTGAGTAGTTACTTTTGTTCTTGAGGTCATGGGAGAAATCATGTTGCAAGTAATTATGTGAACTTGATATGTGTTCGATATTTTGATAGTATGTATGTTGTGATTCCCTTAGTGGTGTCATGTGAACGTCGACTACATGACACTTCACCATATTTGGGCCTAAGGGAATGCATTGTGGAGTAGCAATTAGATGATGGGTTGCGGGAGTGACAGAAGCTTAAACCCCAGTTTATGCGCTATTCCGTAAGGGACCGATTGGATCCAAAAGTTTAATGCTATGGTTAGAATTTATTCTTAATACTTTTCTCATAGTTGTGGATGCTTGCGGGAGGGTTTATCATAAGTAGGAGGTTTGTTCAAGTAAGAACAACACATAAGCGTCGGTCCACCCACATATCAAATTATCAAAGTAGCGAACACAAATTGAACCAACATGGTGAAAGTGACTAGATGAAATTCCCGTGTACCCTCAAGAACACTTTGCTTATCATAAGAGACCGTTTTGGCCTGTCCTTTGCCTCAAAAGGATTGGGCTACCTTGCTGCACTTTTGTTACTACTATCGTTACTTGCTCGTTACAAATTACCTTGCTATCAAACTACTCTGCTACTTACAATTTCAGCACTTGCAGACATTACCTTACTGAAAACTACTTGTCATTTCCTTCTGCTCCTTGTTGGGCTCGACACTCTTACTTATCGAAAAGAGCTACAATTGATCCCCTATACTTGTGGGTCATCAAGGCTATTTTCTGGCGCCGTTGCCGGGGAGTGAAGCGCCTTTGGTAAGGAAACATTTATATAGTGTGCTGAAATTTATTGTCACTTGTTACTATGGAAAACAATCCTTTGAGGGGTTTGTTCGGGGTATCTTCACCTCGTTCGGAACCACAATTAGCTACCCCTCAACCTACTGCACCTACTGAAAATATTGAATATGAAATTCCTTCGGGTATGACAGAACAACTGCTAGCTAATCCTTATGTAGGAGATGGAACAGAACATCCTGATATGCACTTGATATATGTGGAACAAATTTGTGGATTGTTTAAGCTTGCAGGTTTACCCGGAGATGGAGTTATGAAAAAGGTTTTCCCTTTATCTTTGAAGGGAAAAGCATTGGCATGGTATAGGCTATGCGATGATATTGGATCTTGGAATTGGATTCGATTGAAATTGGAGTTCCATCAAAAAATGTATCCTATTCATCGTGATCAGAATTATATATATAATTTTTGGCCTCGTGAAGGAGAAAGTATCTCTCTAGCTTGGGGGAGGCTTAAGTCAATGTTATATTCATGCCCCAATCATGAGCTCTCAAGAGAAATTATTATACATAATTTTTATGCTCGGCTTTCTCGTAATGATCAAACCATGCTTGATACTTCTTGTGCTGGTTCTTTTATGAAGAAGACTATTGAATTCCAGTGGGATCTTTTGGAAAGAATTAAACGCAACTCTGAAGACTGGTAACTCGATGAAGGTAAAGAGTCAGGTATTAAGCTTGAGTATGATTGTGTTAAATCTTTTATGGATACCGATGCTTTTCAAAAGTTTAGCACTAAATATGGACTTGACTCTGAGATAGTAGCCTCCGTTTGTGAATCATTTGCTACTCATGTTGAACTCCCTAAAGAGAAGTGGTTTAAATATCACCCACCTATTAAAGAAGAAATTAAAGAGTAGGTACCAGTTAAAGAAGAAACTATACTTTACAATGTTGATCCAGTTGTTCCTTCTGCTTATATTGAGAAACCACATTTTCCTGTTAGGATAAAGGAACATGCTAAAGTCTCAACTGTGGTCAACAAAAGCTATATTAGAACACCTAAACCTGATGAACAAATCAAAGTAGAACCTAGCATTGCTATGGTTAAAGATCTCTTGGAAGAAGATATGGATGGGCATATTATTTACTTCTATGAAGAAGCTGCTAGAATTGCCAAACCTGATAGAAAGGACAAACATAGACCTGTTGTTGGCATGCCTGTCATCTTAGTTAAAATAAGAGATCACTGTTATCATGGTTTATGTGACATAGGTGCTAGTGTGAGTGCTATTCCTTACACCTTATATCAAGAAATTATGAATGACATAGCACCCGCAGAGATAGAAGACATAGATGTTACTATTAAACTTGCTAATAGAGACACTATATCACCAATTGGGATTGTTAGAGATGTTGAGTTCTTGTGTGGGAAAATAAAATATCCTACTGATCTTCTTGTTCTTGGTTCCCCACAAGATGAATTTTGTCCCTTTATCTTTGGTAGACCTTTCTTAAACACCGTTAATGCTAGAATAGATTGTGAGAAACAAACTATCCGTGTTAGTTTTGGTGATGAGTCTCATGAGTTTAATTTTTCCAAGTTTAGTAGAAAGCTTCATGAAAAAGAATTGCCTAGTAAATATGAATTAATTGGTCTTGCTTCTATTGTTGTGCCTCCTACTGATCCACTAGAACAATATTTGTTAGACCATGAAAATGATTTACATATGCATGAAAGAAATGAAATAGATAAGATTTTCTTTGAACAACGTCCTCTGCTTAAACACAACTTGCCTATTGAAACTCTAGGAGGTCCTCCTCCACCTAAAGGTGATCCTGTGTTTGAATTAAAACAATTGCCAGACACTTTGAAATATGCTTATCTTGATGAAAAGAAGATATATCATGTTATTATTAGTCCAACTCTATGTGAGCACAAAATTAATATGGAACCTGATGCTAAACCCGTTGTTGATCACCAACGTCGGTTAAATCAAAAAATGAAAGAAGTGGTAAGAACGGAAATATTAAAACTTCTGGAAGCAGGTATAATCTATCCTATAGCTAATAGGAGATGGGTAAGTCATGTTCATTGTGTCCCTAAGGAAGGAGGTATAACTGTTGTTCCTAATGATAAGAATGAACTCATTCCACAAAGAATTGTTACAGGCTATAGAATGGTAATTGATTTTAGAAAATTAGACAAAGCAACTAGAAAATATGATTACTCTTTGACTTTTATTGATCAAATGCTTGAAATATTATCTAAGCACACACATTTTTGCTTCCTTGATGGATATTCTGGTTTTTCACAAATACATGTTTCTCACCTGATCAAGAAAAGACCACTTTTACTTGTCCCTTTGGAACTTATGCTTATAGACGTATGCCTTTCGGTTTATGTAATGCACCTGCTACCTTTCAAAGATGTATGACTGCTATATTCTTTGACTTTTGTGAAAAGATTGTTGAGGTTTTCATGGACGATTTCTCTGTTTATGGAAGTCTTTTGATGATTGTTTAAGCAATCTTGATCGAGTTTTGCAAAGATGTGAACAAACAAATCTTGTCTTGAATTGGCAGAAGTGCCACTTTATGGTTAATGAAGGCATTGTCTTGGGTCATAAAATTTCTAAAAGAGGTATTGAAGTGGACCAAGCTAAGGTTGATGCAATTGAGAAAATGCCATGTCCTAAAGATATAAAAGGTATTCGTAGTTTCTTAGGTCATGTTGGTTTCTATAGGAGATTTATCAAAGACTTTTCTAAAATTTCTAGGCCTCTTATGAGTCTCTTGCAAAAGGATGTTCCTTTTGTTTTTTATGATGATTGTTTAGAAGCCTTTGAAACACTCAAGAAAGCCTTAATTTCTGCACCTATTGTTCAACCACCTGATAGGAACTGGCCTTTTGAAATTATGTGTGATGCTAGTGATTATGTTGTTGGTGCTGTTCTAGGACAAAGAGTTGATAAGAAATTTGATATTATTCGTTATGCTAGTAAAACTCTAGACAGTGCTCAACGAAATTATGCTACTACTGAAAAAGAATTCTTAGCAGTGGTGTTTGCTTGTGATAAATTTAGACCTTATATTGTTGATTCCAAAGTAATTGTTCACACCGATCATGCTGCTATTAAATATCTTATGGAAAAGAAAGATGCTAAACCTAGACTTATTTGATGGGTTCTCTTGTTACAATAATTTGATTTGCATATCATTGATAGAAAAGGAGTTGAGAACCCCGTAGCTGATAATTTATCTAGGCTTGAAAATGTGCCTGATGACCCACTACCTATTGATGATAGTTTTCTTGATGAGCAGTTAGCTGCAATAAATGTTTCTCATAGTACTCCTTGGTTTGTTGACTATGCTAATTACATTGTTGCTAAATATTTACCACCTAGCTTTACATACCAACAAAATAAAAATTCTTCTATGATTTAAGACACTACTTTTGGGATGACCCGCATCTTTATAAAGGAGTAGATGGTATTATTAGACGTTGTGTACCTGAGCATGAACAGGGACAAATCCTACGGAAATGTCACTCCGAAGCTTATGGAGGGCATCATGCTGGAGATAGAACTGCTCATAAGGTATTGCAGTCTGGATTTTATTGGCCTACTCTCTTCAAGGATGCCCGTAAGTTCGTCTTATCTTGTGATGAATGCCAAAGAATAGGTAATATTGGTAAGCGTCAAGAAATGCCTATGAATTATTCACTTGCTGTTGAACCATTTGGTGTTTGGGGATTTGATTACATGGGACCCTTTCCTTCCTCTAATGGGTATACACATATTTTGGTTGCTGTTGATTATGTTACTAAATGGGAATAAGCTATTCCAACAAGTAGTGCTGATCACAACACCTCTATTAAAATGCTTAAGGAAGTTATTTTCCCAAGGTTTGGAGTCCCTAGATATTTAATGACTGATGGTGGTTCACACTTTATTCATGGTGCTTTCCGTAAAATGCTTGCCAGGTATGATGTTTACCATAGAATTGCATCACCTTATCATCCTCAGTCTAGTGGTCAAGTTGAACTTAGCAATAGAGAAATAAAATTAATTTTGCAAAAGACTATCAATAGGTCCAGGAAGAATTGGTCTAAGAAATTAGATGATGCACTTTGTGCTTATAGAACAGCATATAAAAATCCTATGGGTATGTCTCCTTATAAAATGGTTTATGGAAAAGCTTGTCATTTGCCTCTTGAGTTAGAACATAAAGCATATTGGGCAGTCAAAGAACTCAATTATGAAACTTGCCGGAGAAAAGAGGTTATTTGATATTATCTCTTTAGATGAATGGAGAACCCATGCTTATGAAAATGCAAAATTATTCAAAGAAAAAAGTTAAAAGATGGCATGACAAAAGGATCCAAAAGCGTGAGTTTAAAGTCGGAGAATATGTTCTTTTGTACAACTCTCATTTTAGATTCTTTGTAGGAAAACTCCTCTCAAAATGGGAAGGCACATATGTTATCGAGGAGGTTTATCGGTCTAGAGCCATCAAAATAAATAATGCCGAAGGTACTAACCCGAAGGTTGTCAATGGACAACGAATAAAACATTATATCTTAGGTACGCCTATTAATGTTGAAAGGAATATTATCCAAACTTTGACACCAGAAGAACACATAAAAGAGTCCTTCTGGAACACTCCAGAATCGTGAAAATAAGGAGGTACGTGATACGGTAAGTAAACAGACTCCGAAAAATCCGCAAAAATATTTTTTGTCAGTTTTGGAATATTTAGAAATTTAGGAAAATAAGAAACTTCCAGGAAGCGTACCCTGGCGGGCACAAGACACCAGGGCGCGCCAGGCTGGCGCGCCCAGGTGGGTTGTGCCCACCCGGGACACCTTCCGGACTCTGTTTTTCTTCCGTATGCTTGTCCTCCAAGATAAAAAAATTATATATACTTCCCGAACCTGTAAACCACTGTATCACGGAGAAATCCTCTGTTCTCTTTTCTTGATGTTTCCTGTCAGATCTAAAAATATGTCTTCCCAAGATTCTGAGGGTGAGAGCTATGTTGCTGATTTCATCGCAAGCCCCAAGTCCTATGGGGATGTGGAGCACTATGGCTGGACCACGGAGGAAGAGGAGGACTATTATCCTAGGGAAAAGGAGGAGACGAGCTCAGACAAGGACGAACCTCCATTACCTCAACCTGGGGACATGCATGTGGAATTCAAGAAGTCAAGCCTCCCAAAGAAACCAAGGAGTCCTAAGATTCAGTTCATACCCTACCGTCTTTTGCAGGAATGCAAGCAGGACTTATGTAAGAGAGTACTGGAGCTCGAGCAGGAGGTCGGTGAATTGAAGGAGAAAAAATCCATCCTCAAGCGTAAGCTAAGGACGAAGGGCAAACCCTCTACATCACCACCACCACCACCATCTTCTTCACCACCAAAAGAAAACTGAGTATTGGGTATGGGCACTACCCTTGGCTTCCGCCAAGCTTCGGGGAGGTGCCCGGTATCGTATCATCCCACTATCTTTTTGCCTTTACTTATTTTAGTTTGATCTTTTGCTTTAGATGAATAAAAGTTTAGTTCGACCCTTTCTTCTTTGAGAGTTTGCTTAGTGTTCTATCCTTGTAATCGTGTGCAAGATATATAATAAAGTTAGTTTGAGTTCTTGCTTTCCTTACATTCATGTTGCAAATAAAAGAAAAGAAATAAGGAAGAAAAAGAGAATGGAAATAAATAAAAGGAAAGAAATAATGAAAAAGATCATATACTAATCCTATGGTAGGTGATGGCACCACATAAGGAAAAGTATAAGTAGAAAATTTTATTAGAGATTGACAAACATAGCATTAGTCAATGATGCAACTCATGAAAGAATTAATAAGGGAAGAGAAGATTCACATATAAATACACTATCCTAGAAATCTTTTTGTGACGCCCCCGATTCAATCGTACACTAATCTACACGCAAACATGTACGATCAAGATCAGGGACTCACGGGAACATATCACAACACAACTCTAAAACATAAATAAGTCATACAAGCATCATAATACAAGCCAGGGGCCTCGAGGGCTCGAATACAAGTGCTCGATCATAGACGAGTCAACGGAAGCAACAATATCAGAGTACAGACATAAGTAAACAAGTTTGCCTTAAGAAGGCTAGCACAAACTGGGATACAGATCGAAAGAGGCGCAGGCCTCCTGCCTGGGATCCTCCTAAACTACTCCTGGTCGTCGTCGGCAGCTTGCACGTAGTAGTAGGCACCTCTAGTATAGTAGGAGTCGTCGTCGACGGTGGCGTCTGGCTCCTGGGCTCCGGCATCTGGTTGCGACAACCAGGTAGAAGGGAAAGGGAAAAGAGGGAGAAAAGCAACCGTGAGTACTCATCCAAAGTACTCGCAAGCAAGGAGCTACACTATATATGCATGGGTATATGTGTAAAGGGCCATATCGGTGGACTGAACTGCAGAATGCCAGAATAAGAGGGGGATAGCTAATCCTATCGAAGACTACGCTTCTGGCAGCCTCCATCTTGCAGCATGTAGAAGAGAGTAGATGGTAAGTTCACCAAGTAGCATCGTATAGCATAATCCTACCCAACGATCCTCTCCTCGTCGACCTGTGAGAGAGCGATCACCGGGTTGTATCTGGCACTTGGAAGGGTGTGTTTTATTAAGTATCCGGTTCTAGTTGTCATAAGTTCAAGGTACAACTCCAAGTCGTCCTGTTACCGAAGATCACGGCTATTCGAATAGATAAACTTCCCTGCAGGGGTGCACCACATAACCCAACACGCTCGATCCCATTTGGCCGGACACACTTTTCTGGGTCATGCCCGGCCGCGGGAGATCAACACGTCGCAGCCCTACCTAGGCACAACAGAAAGGTCAGCACGCCGGTCTAAATCCTATGCACGCAGGGGTCTGGGCCCGTTGCACACTTGCATGTTGCGTACGCGGCCGGAAGCAGACCTAGCCCCCTTAATACAAGCACAAGCCTACGGTCCAATGCGGCGCGCGCCGCTCAGTCGCTGACGTCACGAAGGCTTCGGCTGATACCACGACGTCGAGTGCCCATAACTTTCCCATGTAGTTGGTTAGTGCATATAGACCAAATGGCCAGACTCAGATCAAATACCAAGAACTCGTTAAGCGTGTTATTTTAAAGTAACCGCGAACGCCGACCAGGGTCAGGCCCACCTCTCGCCTAGGTGGTCTCAACCTGCCATGTCGCTCCGCCACAAAGATCCACTCGCGGGTACTCCTACGAGCCGACCCGACTTTAGTCACCACAAGTATCATATATCATGTATATAAGTATATACCCGTGATCACCTCCCGAGTGATCACGGCCCGATAGTATAGCATGGCAGACGGACAAGAATGTAGGGCCACAGATGGAATACTAGCATCCTATACTAAGCATGTAGGATTGCAGGTAAAGGTAACAACAGTAGTAGCAAGGACAGGCTATGCAGCAGTATAGGATTAACAGAAAGCAGTAACATGCTACACTACTCTAATGCAAGCAGTATAGAGAAGAATAGGCGATATCTGGTGATCAAGGGGGGGGCTTGCCTGGTTGCTCTGGCAAGGTGGGGTCGTCATCGATGTAGTCGATCACAGGGGTACCGACAGCGGTCTCGGGGTCTACCGGAAAGAAGTAACGGAGGGGAACACAATAAATAACAGAGCAATCAAAGCATCACAAAACATAACATGGCAATACGTGGTGCTAGATGTGCCCTAACGCGGTAAGAGGTGATACCGGCGAAGGGCGGAGACATCCGGGAAAGTATCCCCGGTGTTTCAGTTTTCGGGCTGATGAAACGGAGGGGGAAAGTTGCGTGTTCGATAGGCTAGGGGTGTGTGGCCGATGAACGGGCTGCATATTCGGATTCGTCTCGCCGTTCTGAACAACTTTCATGTAGAAAACATTTTCATCCGGGCTATGGTTTATTTTATATGATTTTCTAAAGTTTTAAATCATTTTTAGAATTTATTTAATTAATTTACTTCAACATTATCCAGAATAGTGTTTGCTGATGTCATCATGACGTCAGCAGTCAACAGAACGTTGACTGGGTCAAACTGACATGTGGTTCCCAACTGTCATAGACTGTTTAATCTAATTAGGGTTTAACTAATCTAATTACTGTTTAATTAATTAACACTAGTTAATTAGGTTAATTAAACATAATTAATTCGGTTAATTAGTTAATCAGTTAATTATTTAACATATTTACTATATATTTTTATTATATTTTATAAAATCTTTTTTTAACGTTCTAGGGGCTGGGCCCCGACTGTCAATGGGCCAAAGGCCACAGCGGCTACGGGCACGGGGGATTCGGGCGCTGGGCGATGCGAGCACCCGACCCAGGAGAGGGTCGAGCGGTGCAGATGGGCGTCGGCACCGGGCACCGGATGCGGCAGCGACGAGGCCCGGCGGACAGTGCAGGGAAACGGCGGACACGGCATGCGACGAGAAGCTCTGCGACAGCGTTGGTCGGGGCGAGGCGGAGTGCGGAGCGGTGGCGCGCCGCGAGGCGATGCTCGGGCGGAGGAGCGCGGGGCGGCGGTGAGCCGCAGCGGCAGAGCGGCGAGGGGGAGAAGAGGCGCGGCGGGGCGCGTGGCATGGATGCGCCAGGGGCGCGCGGCGCACGCAGTCGGAAGCGGCGACCGCGGTGCAGGGGCGTGTCCGGGCGCGGACAGTGGCCAAGGTGTGCAGCGACAGGGCGGTAGTGGGCGCGGCCAGGGGCTCGGCCTACGGCGACGAAAGCAGGGGAGAAGGGAGGAAGCTCACGGCGGTGCGTAGGGACTAGGCAGCGAGTGACGAGGAGGAGGACGGGGACGACGGCGTGGCGATGTCTGGCGCGACGAGGCGGCGAGGTGAAGCAGCAATGAGCGATGGGGCGCGTCGGGGACGGCGGGCGCAGCGCCTCGATCCAGATCCAGCGAGGGAGGGGGTTGAGGACGGAGCGGTCCGGCTGGGAGGCGGATCGATGAGGTGGTGGACGATCGGACGAACGGTGGCGAGGGGCGTCGAGGGCGACGATGTGGGCGGGATCGGGCGTTGGGGCCCCGATCCAGACTAGATCGAGAGAGAGAGGGGGGAGTGGGGATCGTGTGCGGGTTAGGGTTAGGTTTCGGTGGGAGGGCAGGCGCCAAAGTAAGCCAGTAGGTGGGCTGGCCTGGCTGGGCCGATGTGCTGGTCGGCTGGGCCGTTTGGCCCAGTTGGCTAGGGGGTGTCCTCTTTTCTATTTATTTTTTCTTTTAAATTTTCTGTTTTCTTTTTAGTCTCAGCTCGGTATTTATTTGGCCATCAAAAGAATTTAGTTGCATATGAAACCTGTCACACAAATACTTGGTAATATTTTGCTGTTGTTCCCTAAGTTTGAGATTATTTTGAAATGTTTAAAATTTGGTTTGAATGTAAATGGTCCACTTAAGTGTTGTTGGTCTAATTTAAAAATAGGTTAATGGCATTTTATTAACTCATTAATGTTGGTTCCTGCATGACAATTTAGTAGTGATTATTTGCAACCAAATAACATTTTAGTTTTAATGTTTGAAGGCTTTTGATGTTTGCCTTTATTTTGAATTTGAATTTTGAATCGGTTTCGAATTAACGCGAGATTATCAACAGTAACCGAGGTGACATGGCATCATTAGCGGAGGTTCACTGTAGCTTAATTATCCGGGCGTCACTGTTCTCCTCCACTACAAGAAATCTCGTCCCGAGATTTAAGAGGCGTAAGGTTGGGGGGTTCTGGTTACGAAATTCTAACGATTCTTCTCGGTCTTGGTTGCTCTTCTCGAAGAGGTCGATCCATTACGTTGATGTCTTCATTTCTCTGCTTCAGATCATCATGATGAAGTAGGCATCCTTTCTTCGGGATCTCCGTCGTACTTATGAAAGAATAAGGGGGTATACCGGAAGAATGGACCTCTGCAAGGTAGACTATCTGGTAGATAACAACGGGGAAGGTGGTGGAAAGTAACTCTCGAATTGAAATTTAAGGCAATATCGAGAGCAAAGTAAGGAGGTATCATGAGAAGCTTCGAGCGGGGAGGCAATCGCTCTTTGCCTGAAACAAAGTGTGAAAGGGGTCCAGAGCAACGAGAATAAGTATTGGGTCTGATAACAGATTAGATCATCTCTAGGAAGGTGGCTGGTGATCTTCATACGAAGCCAATCATGAGGAATAACTTTGGAGATAGGGGTATACAGGAGAGTCATGTTTCGATCCTGTGGAACTATGGGTTATGGGCCCACCATGTGGGCTAATAGTAGGAAGAGGGGTGACGTCTTGCACGATCATGTAACCAAGGCATGTCAGAGAATAACCGGTCAGTTTATGTTGACAGCATCGT
The DNA here is from genome assembly GCF_002575655.3 of Aegilops tauschii subsp. strangulata. Taxonomy (NCBI): domain Eukaryota; kingdom Viridiplantae; phylum Streptophyta; class Magnoliopsida; order Poales; family Poaceae; genus Aegilops; species Aegilops tauschii. Next base: position 314,319,183 of record NC_053037.3, on the reverse strand, counting down.
TGGTACCAAGGGCGAGGGACGAAGAGAACCATTTTCCTGCTCGTTGAACGAGGCGGACCAATAGGCAAAGTTCTCGTCCATCGGTGGTTACTGGAATGTTATCAACAATAGTACCAGGATCTTAGTGATAGAGTGGTACAACGAGGTGTTTACATAAGTATGAGAATATTACTGCTTAGATCATATAGATCACAAGAATGGTTAAACCAAACAATGGAAAGGAAAATATGATTTCCAGGTTTAAACAGAACAATGGAAAGGAAAATGTGTATACACACATATTTCGGGGGTATATCCTTCCCAAGGACAAGCGGAGCATGATATCCATGACAGGATAGAAAGTAGAAAACCATTCGGGTAAGGGGGAGGAATCTCATGATATTACCCATACAACGGTGTTAGGATAAATGATAAAGAAAATTTAGCATTGTGCTTCAAATGTTCTTATTGAAAATCGGAGTACCAAGGTCATGCCTCGAGATAGCATTGACATGGTCATTGGGTAAAGATCATACTTTGGATTCACAAAGGATCCATCAGGAACAACTTATAGAATAAGTCTTACAATTTCCTCATGGAAGAATGGCTAAACTTGCTAAAAAGGATACTACAACAATAGGTCCTCCGCCCAGGTGTGCTAGGCATGACATCACCTTATCGGGTCTTATATAGACCAATGCTATAACTCTTGGAAAAATGTTCCAACCATCATATATGACCGAGATTTAGATCTGATTGGTGTCAGGATACCTCAGACTCGTGATGCTTGAGAAGAAAAGGTGCATCACAATTGACGAGATGACATTGTAAAATTTTCAGGAAATGAACTATGGAAGCGAGTTCCGAAACAAGAGTTCATCATTAATCCAAGGAGAGGATGAGGAGGTGGCTGATGGATTCAGCAGCATTTCGCCGAGATTTCCAAAAAGATGGATTTCCACAATTATGTGAACAAGGAGATAACATTTGTTATATCAAATGATATAATGATGTATGCTCGAAGAAAAACATACACAATTAAACATTGGTTGAAAGGTGCACCCGAAATATGGGTTGGGTTGCACGATCAATGTTAGAATGGTGACTTGATGAACAAAAGAATTAGAATGAAACTCGACCATTCACTTCAAAGCAATAGGGTTGCTAGAAGTTTTGAATTCACACATCATAGTTCAATTGTCGGTATTCCGGTTAGAAACAACACGAGTACCAAGAAAGAATGGTGAGGGTGAGAAGTATCACTATACCAAGAATTCTTAAGAGGTGGTGAAATTCTCGCTACATTCTTGACATAAAAGATGGCAATACTCAAAGGTAAAGAAGAACAAATGCTAGATAGCAAGGAACTCAAGGTATAGCACAAAACACGAACAAGTTTGTGTTGAGCGAAAGGCAATAAAATGGTCAATGATAACACAATTCATCGAGGGCAAGGATGGTATTTCTCATCATGAATTCAATTGATATCCTGGAAGAGCTCAGAAGGCTGATGGCTATCATGACACATTTGTCGAGAGATTTCATGAAGATGTAATCGATCGACGATGACATCAAGTCAAAGGAATGATGAAGTGCAAGGTTATTGGAACCACGAGTATGACACAATCACGAAATCAAGCTTGATGTTCAAGGCGAAATGGTATGACAAGGAAGATCGGCGTAACCTTAGCTCATCATCGAAAGTTGTGCTCCGGGGTTAAGGACTAGGTAGCATAGTTAAAATCAGCACGATAATGATATAACCGACCAGGGTAGGAATGACATGATCGAGTACAAGCTCGTAAGTAAAGGAGATCACTAAGAGTTGTTTAATTGTGATGCGGACTCGATTCGATTATCGGTGTCCTTCAGTGTTTAATAACTCAGAGCCCGTGAAAAAAATGGAATCAATGAGAATGTAGTACTTGATGGAGAACTCATAAGAATATATACAGTTCCGTGATAATCTCGAGATACCGGGGGGTAATACTTGACGACAGACCAAAGTAGAGGTTGGACTGGGGTATTGCTCTGTAGAAGACAAGTGCTCAAACTTGCACGAGAAATGGTATTTAAAGGAGAACATGGTCGGAACCACGATTGCAAAAGGCCAGATCCCAGATATAAGAAGAACTTATACCAAGGGAATACTTTTTTTAGGGAAGCTTTCATGATAAGTTCTACATCGTGTCCATGGGCATGAACACAAAGTTCAAGGTCGACTCCCACTTCTCCAATGCATAACCTTTCATTCACTTCTCACTTTCGAAGAAGTTGTAGTGTTGAAATTTTATCTGGCAAAATACCAGAAGAGCATGACTCGTGAAAACTTTCGAGTTCACACATATGAAGGAAGGTATAGGTTCAACCCATCAGGGCATCGTGGAAACATATACCACAAGCTTCAATAGTAAATATCACCAGCTCGAAAGCAGAGCATGGTTGGCCAAATCAGAGAATAGGATTTACCAACGGCATTATGTATCAGGGAAAGAACTTCCAAAGTGATTGAATATGAGGGACGTTGTCGGATAAAATCCAACAAAGGATCCGATGGTTCTCAAGGGATCTGATGTAAACAATGGTACTCAAATAGAGGAAGAAACAACTAACTAATTCAAAGCTCAAATGCAAAGGAATTCTGATTTCCAAATCAAGGGATCAGAAGCAAACGCTCTGATTAAGGATGGATAAGTTGAGTAGACTTAGAAGCACAACCGATCAAGGCATTGATTGGTCAAGAACCAACTCATATCCAAATGATGACTGAGCCGGAAGGATAATCCTAGGATTCGACTGATGATTGTGAACATTCGCAACGTATTGAATCAGTGGACTCAAAAATTGATAGTGACAAAGGATGCCAATATGATTACTATACTTATGGGATTAACCATAATGCAACCAAGCAAGAATTGCAAGAGCAATAAGCTGCTGAGGATTTTTGGAAGATCGGATGGTATTTCGAAGACTTTTGTGAAACTTCTGAACAACTGGGGATGAGTGGAAACTCGGTAAGTTCAAGGAATTATCCATAGGGTATTCATGTGGCAAAGAACTACAAGGCAGTATCACAAGGGATTCTTAGAAAGTCGGAGAACAATTTGATGCATCTTGTAATAACAAGAGCAGCTCGGAATGAAAGTAAGAACGACAGGTGTATGTATTTATCCATAGGGATATATCGGTGGTACGGGATTGCAAAAGTGACGGGCACATAGTCTCGAGAGAACTTCAGAGAGTATCTTCGGAATCTTCTGGTGCAGCAAGCGATCATCTGGAGTGAGGGGCTCTCCGGAAGAAAGTATTTTCGAGAACCTAAAGTTAGTTTTTTTAGCAAAATCATTTAACCCGAATAGAAGAGAGATCAGAGTCCCAGAGTATAGACGAGGAGTAAAAGATCCTAATACCACCCAATGGCGACGTGGGCCCGTAAGACACACAGCCATGTTAGTAAAAGTTTTTGCAATGTCTAGACTCGACTTCGGCCAAGGAGTGTGGAAGGGGGATTGCTATAGGCAGTCGGCTCTGATACCAACTTGTGACGCCCCCGATTCAATCGTACACTAATCATACACGCAAACGTGTACGATCAAGATCAGGGACTCACGGGAAGATATCACAACACAACTCTAAAACATAAATAAGTCATACAAGCATCATAATACAAGCCAGGGGCCTCGAGGGCTCAAATACAAGTGCTCGATCATAGACGAGTCAACGGAAGCAACAATATCTGAGTACAGACATAAGTAAACAACTTTGCCTTAAGAAGGCTAGCACAAACTAGGATACAGATCGAAAGAGACGCAGGCCTCCTGCCTGGGATCCTCCTAAACTACTCCTGGTCGTCGTCGGCAGCTTGCACGTAGTAGTAGGCACCTCTAGTATAGTAGGAGTCGTCATCGACGGTGGCGTCTGGCTCCTGGGCTCCGGCATCTGGTTGCGACAACCAGGTAGAAGGGAAAGGGGGAAAAGAGGGAGAAAAGCAACCGTGAGTACTCATCCAAAGTACTCGCAAGCAAGGAGCTACACTATATATGCATGGGTATATGTATAAAGGGCCATATCGGTGGACTGAACTGCAGAATGCCAGAATAAGAGGGGGATAGCTAATCCTGTCGAAGACTACGTTTCTGGCAGCCTCCATCTTGCAGCATGTAGAAGAGAGTAGATGGTAAGTTCACCAAGTAGCATCGTATAGCATAATCCTACCCGACGATCCTCTCATCGTCGACCTGTGAGAGAGCAATCACCGGGTTGTATCTGGCACTTGGAAGGGTCTGTTTTATTAAGTATCTGGTTCTAGTTGTCATAAGGTCAAGGTACAACTCCAAGTCGTCCTGTTACCGAAGATCACGGCTATTCGAATAGATAAACTTCCCTGCAGGGGTGCACCACATAACCCAACACGCTCGATCCCATTTGGCCGGACACACTTTTCTGGGTCATGCCCGGCCGCGGAAGATCAACACGTCGCAGCCCTACCTAGGCACAACAGAGAGGTCAGCACGCCGGTCAAAATCCTATGCGCGCAGGGGTCTGGGCCCATCGCCCATTGCACACCTGCACGTTGCGTACGCGGCCGGAAGCAGACCTAGCCCCCTTAATACAAGCGCGAGCTTACGGTCCAATGCGGCGCGTGCCGCTCAGTCGCTGACGTCACGAAGGCTTCGGCTGATACCACGACGTCGAGTGCCCATAACTTTCCCACGTAGTTGGTTAGTGCGTATAGACCAAATGGCCAGACTCAGATCAAATACCAAGAACTCGTTAAGCGTGTTATTTTAAAGTAACCGCGAACACCAACCAGGGTCAGGTCCACCTCTCGCCTAGGAGGTCTCAACCTGCCCTGTCGCTCCGTCACAAAGATCCACTCGCGGGTACTCCTACGAGCCGACCCGACTTTAGTCACCACAAGTATCATATATCATGTATATAAGTATATACCCGTGATCACCTCCCGAGTGATCACGGCCCGATAGTATAGCATGGCAGACGGACAAGAATGTAGGGCCACAGATGGAATACTAGCATCCTATACTAAGCATGTAGGATTGCAGGTAAAGGTAACAACAGTAGTAGCAAGGACAGGCTATGCAGCAGTATAGGATTAACGGAAAGCAGTAACATGCTACACTACTCTAATGCAAGCATTATAGAGAAGAATAGGCGATATCTGGTGATCAAGGGGGGGGGCTTGCCTGGTTGCTCTGGCAAGGTGGGGTCGTCATCGATGTAGTCGATCACAGGGGTACCGACAGCGGTCTCGGGGTCTACCGGAAAGAAGTAACGGAGGGGAACACAATAAATAACAGAGCAATCAAAGCATCACAAAACATAACATGGCAATACATGGTGCTAGATGTGCCCTAATGCGGTAAGAGGTGATACCGGCGAAGGGGGGAAACATCCGGGAAAGTATCCCCGGTGTTTCACGTTTTCGGGCTGATGAAACGGAGGGGGAAAGTTGCGTGTTCGATAGGCTAGGGGTGTGTGGCGGACGAACGGGCTGCGTATTCGGATTCGTCTCGTCATTCTGAACAACTTTCATGTAGAAAACATTTTCATCTGAGCTACGGTTTATTTTATATGATTTTCTAAAGTTTTAAATCATTTTTAGAATTTATTTAATTAATTTACTTCAACATTATCCAGAATAGTGTTTGCTGATGTCATCATGACGTCAGCATGACATCAGCAGTCAACAGAACGTTGACTGGGTCAAACTAACATGTGGGTCCCAGCTGTCATAGACTGTTTAATCTAATTAGGGTTTAACTAATCTAATTACTGTTCAATTAATTAACACTAGTTAATTAGGTTAATTAAACATAATTAATTAAGTTAATTAGTTAATCATTTAATTATTTAACATATTTAATATATATTTTTATTATATTTTTTTAAATCTCTTTTTTAACGTTCTAGGGGCTGGGCCCCGACTGTCAATGGGCCAAAGGCCACGGCGGTTACGGGCACGGGGGATTCGGGCGCTGGGCGATGCGAGCACCCGACCCAGGAGAGGGTCGAGCGGTGCAGATGGGCGTCGGCACCGGGCACCGAATGCGGCAGCGACGAGGCCCGGCGGACAGTGCAGGGAAACGGCGGACACGGCATGCGACGAGAAGCTCTGCGACAGCGTTGGTCGGGGCGAGGCAGAGTGCGGAGCGGTGGCGTGCCGCGAGGCGATGCTCGGGCGGAGGAGCGCGGGGCGGCGGTGAGCCGCAGCGGTAGAGCGGCGGGGGGGAAGAGGCGCGGCGGGGCGCGTGGCATGGATGCGCCAGGGGCGCCGGCGCACGCAGTCGGAAGCGGCGACCGCGGTGCAGGGGCGTGTCTGGGCGCGGACAGTGGCCAAGGTGTGCGGCGACAGGGCGGCAGTGGGCGCGGCCAGGGGCTCGGCCTACGGCGATGAAAGCAGGGGAGAAGGGAGGAAGCTCACGACGGTGCGTAGGGACTAGGCAGCGAGTGACGAGGAGGAGGAGGGGGACGACGACATGGCGACGTCCGGCGCGGCGAGGCGGCGAGGTGCAGCGGCGATGAGCGACGGGGCGCGTCGTGGACGGCGGGCGCAGCGCCTCGATCCAGATCCAGCGAGGGAGGGGGTTGAGGACGGAGCGGTCCGGCTGGGAGGCGGATCGATGAGGTGGTGGACGATCGGACGAACGGTGGCGAGGGGCGACGAGGGCGACGATGTGGGCGGGATCAGGCGTTGGGGCCCCGATCCAGACTGGATCGAGAGAGAGAGAGGGGGGGAGTGGGGATCGTGTGCGGGTTAGGTTAGGTTTCGGTGGGAGGGCAGGGGCCAAAGTAAGCTAGTAGGTGGGCTGGCCTGGCTGGGCCTATGTGCTGGTCACCTGGGCCGTTTGGCCCAGTTGGCTACGGGGGTGTCCTCTTTTCTATTAATTTTTCTTTTAACTTTTCTATTTTCTTTTTAGTCTCCGCTCGGTATTTATTTGGCCATCAAAAGAATTTAGTTGCATATGAAACCTGTCACACAAATACTTGGTAATTTTTTGCTGTTGTTCCCTAAGTTTGAGATATTTTGAAATGTTTAAAATTTGGTTTGAATGTAAATGGTCCACTTAAGTGTTGTTGGTCTAACTTAAAAATAGGTTAATGGCATTTTATTAACTCATTAATGTTGGTTCCTGCATGACAATTTAGTAGTGATTATTTGCAACCAAAATAACATTTTAGTTTTAATGTTTGAAGGCTTTTGATGTTTGCCTTTATTTTGAATTTGAATTTTGAATCGGTTTCGAATTAACGCGAGATTATCAACAGTAACCGAGGTGACGTGGCATCATTAGCGGAGGTTCACTGTAGCTTAATTATCCAGGCGTCACACTTTTGTGATTGTGAGCCCTCATCAAAATATTATATGCCAAAATTGTTGACGTTGGACAAGGAAGACAACTTAATGGTTTATGTTTGTTTATATTCACACAGAAGTCATATTGTCATAGATCCTTTAACATGTGGTGCTTGCCCCCTATCTTTGCTAGCCAAAAATTCTGCACTAAGTAGAGATACTACTCGTGCATCCAAAAACCATTAAACCCCAATCTTATTTTCAAGTGCCCACCATACCTACCTAGGGATTGATCAAGATCCCTCAAGTAAGTTGTCATCGGTGCAAAAAGGCAATAAAAATTGCTTCTAAATGTGTGAGATCATTTAGTGTAAGAGAAAATTGAGCGTTGCACGAACTTGTGATGGTGAAGAATAAAAGCGACAGACTGCATAATAAAGGTCGCTATCACAAGGGGCAATGCAACGTGACATTCTTTTGCACTAAGGGGTTGAGCATACAAACAAATAAGCACATGGCAACCTGTGCTTCCCTGTGCGAAGGGCCTATCTTTTACTTTTATGTATTTACTTATATGCAAAGAGTCAAAGTTTTCCTTCTATCCCTTTTTAGTTTTCTCCTTTGGCAAGCATCATGTGGTAAGGAAAGATCTAGGCACATATGTCCAGTTGAATATAGATAGTATGAGTTATTACTGTTGACATCACCCTTGAGGTGAATACGTTGGGAGGCGAAACTATAAGTCCCTATCTTTCTATGTGTCCGGTTGAAACGTTTTGCTCATGTGTATGCGGTGAGTGTTACCAATCATAGAATACTATATGATGGTTGAGTATGTGGACTTGCCTAAAGGCTCCAATACGTGACCCTTCCTGAAAAGATGATGAATTGTAGTTGCAAAGTTGACTGAGAACATAGTTTATTGGTTCCTAATAGAGTTTTTGCTTTATACTTCGATTGTGTGATGAACTATTACTTATTCATGAGAGGATAAAAGTCTTATGTTTAAATTTGTTTCTGTTATAATAATCCACATGATGCTTCTATGTCCATATCTTGTTTTTATCGACACCTCTCTCTCAAAGCATGTGGACATGTTTTTCGATTTCGGTTTTCGCTTGATACGTCCATTTTGCATCATGTTTTCTTACTGTTATTTATGATGTTTTTATCCGTAATAATGCTTTTTGGAGTAATTCTAATGCCTTTTCTCTCATAATATGCAAAGTATACACAAGGAGGGAGAATTCCGGCAGCTGGAAATCTGGACCTGAAAAAGCTACGTCAGGCTACCTATTCTGCACAACTCCAAACAAGCTGAAACTTCACGGAGATTTTTTATGGAATATTTGAGAATTACTGGAGCAAATAACTAACATAGGGGGCCCACCAGGTGGGCACAACCCACCTGGGCACGCCAGGGAGCCAAGGCGCGCCCTGGTGGGTTGTGCTCACCCAGGCCCACCTCCGGTGCCCATCTTCTGGTATATAGGTCATTTTGACCTAGAAAAAATAAGGAGAGGACTTTCGGGATGGAGCGCCGCCGTATCGAGGCGTAACCTGGGCAGGAGCACTTTTTCCCTCCGGTAGAGCGATTCCGCCAGGGGAACTCATCGTCATCATCGTCACCAATAACTCTCCCATCTTGGGGAGGGCAATCTCCATCAACATCTTCAACAGCACCATCTCATGTCAAACCCTAGTTCATCTCTTGTGTTCAATCTTGTTACTAAAACTATAGATTGGTGCTTGTGGGTGACTATAGTGTTGATTACATCTTGTAGTTGATTACTATATGGTTTATTTGGTGGAAGATTATATGTTCAGATCCAATATGATATTTAATACCCCTCTCATCTTGAGCATGATAATCACTTGTGAGTAGTTACTTTTGTTCTTGAGGTCACGAGAGAAATCATGTTGCAAGTAATTATGTGAACTTGATATGTGTTTGATATTTTGATAGTATGTATGTTGTGATTCCCTTAGTGGTGTCATGTGAACGTCGACTACATGACACTTCACCATATTTGAGCCTAAGGGAATGCTTTGTGGGGTAGCAATTAGATGATGGGTTGCGAGAGCAACATGAGCTTAAACCCCAGTTTATGCGCTATTCCGTAAGGGACCGATTGGATCCAAAAGTTTAATGCTATGGTTAGAATTTATTCTTAATACTTTTCTCGTAGTTGCGGATGCTTGCGGGAGGGTTAATCATTAGGAAGTTTTTTCAAGTAAGAACAACACCTAAGCACCGGTCCACCCACATATAAAATTATCAAAGTAGCGAACACAAATCGAACCAACATGGTGAAAGTGACTAGATGAAATTCCCGTGTACCCTCAAGAACGCTTTGCTTATCATAAGAGACCGTTTTGGCCTGTCCTTTGCCTCAAAAGGATTGGGCTACCTTGCTGAACTTTTGCTACTACTATCGTTACTTAGTCGTTACAAATTACCTTGCTATCAAACTACTCTGCTACTTACATTTTCATCACTTGTAGACATTACCTTACTGAAACAACTTGTCATTTCCTTCTGCTCCTCGTTGGGTTCGACACTCTTACTTATCAAAAAGAGCTACAATTGATCCCCTATACTTGGGGGTCATCACTGCGCCTTGCTCACATGTTTTCGGCAAGCTGCGCTTGTAACTTGAGCCCCAAGTCAAACCACCCGAACACATGAGTAGGGTTTTACGCCTCCACGGCGGCCTGAACCTGGCAAATCCCCGCGTATGAACTATTGGATTTGCTCTGTGTGCTAGTCGATAATGTTGGGGAACATAGTAATTTCAAAAAAAAATCCTACGCACACGCAAGATCATGGTGATGCATAGCAACGAGAGGGGAGAGTGTTTTCTACGTACCCTCGTAGACTGTAAGCGTAAGCGTTATGACAACGCGGTTGATGTAGTTGTACGTCTTCACGATCGACCGATCCTAGCACCGAAACTACGGCACCTCCGCGATCTACACACGTTCGCCTCAGTGATGTCCCACGAACTCACGATCCAGCAGAGTGTCGAGGGAGAGCTTCGTCAGCACGACGGCGTGATGACGGTGATGATGAAGCTACCGACGCAGGGCTTCGCCTAAGCACTACGACGATATGACCGAGGTGGATTATGGTGGAGGGGGGCACCGCACACGGCTAAGGGATCAATGATCAACTTGTGTGTTCTAGGGTGCCCCTGCCCCCGTATATAAAGGAGCAAAGGGGGAGGCCGGCCGGCCTTGGGGCGCGCCAAGGAGGGGGAGGAGTCCTCCTCCTAGTAGGAGTAGGCCTCCCCATTCCTAGTCCAATTAGGAGGAGGAAGGGGGAAGGAAGGAGAGGGAGACTTGAAGGAAAGGGGGGCGCGCCCCCTCCCTAGTCCAATTCGGACTCCCTATAGGGAGGGGGCGCGGATGCCCCTTGTGGGCTGCCTCCCCTCTTCCCTATGGCCCATGTAGGCCCAATAGTCCCCCGGGGGTTTCCGATAACCCCCCCAGCACTCCGATAATTATCCGGTGACCCCCAAAACTCATCCGGTGTCCGAATATAGTCATCCAATATATCAATCTTTATGTCTCGACCATTGTGAGACTACTCGTCATGTCCGTGATCACATCTGGGACTCCGAACTATTTTCGGTACATCAAAACACATAAACTCATAATACCGATCATCACCGAACGTTAAGCGTGCGGACCCTACGGGTTCGAGAACTATGTAGACATGACCGAGACACGTCTCCAGTCAATAACCAATAGCGAGACCCTGGATGTTCATATTGGCTCCCACATATTCTACGAAGATCTTTATCGGTCAAACCACATAACAACATATGTCGTTCCCTTTGTCATCGGTATGTTACTTGCCCAAGATTCGATCGTTGGTATCTCAATACCTAGTTCAATCTCGTTACCGGCAAGTCTCTTTACTCGTTCCGTAATGCATCATCCCGCAACTAAGTCATTAGTCACATTGCTTGCAAGGCTTTATAGTGATGTGCATTACCGAGAGGGCCCATAGATACCTCTCCGACAATCGGAGTGACAAATCCTAATCTTGATCTATGCCAACTCAACAAGTACCATCGGAGACACCTGTAGAGCACCTTTATAATCACCTAGTTATGCTGTGACGTTTGGTAGCACACAAAGTGTTCCTACGGTATTCGGGAGTTGCATAATCACATAGTCATAGGAACATGTATAGGTCATGAAGAAAGCAATAGCAATATACTAAACGATCAAGTGCTAAGCTAACGGAATGGGCCAAGTCAATCACATCATTCTCTAATGATGTGATCCCGTTAATCAAATGAAAACTCATGTCTATGGCTAGGAAACTTAACCATCTTTGATTCAACGAGCTAGTCAAGTAGAGGCATACTAGTGACACTCTGTTTGTCTATGTATTCACACATGTACTAAGTTTCCGGTTAATACAACTCTAGCATGAATAATAAACATTTATCATGATATAAGGAAATATAAATAACAACTTTATTATTGCCTCTAGGGCATATTTTCCTTCAGTCTCCTACTTGCACTAGAGTCAATAATCTAGATTATACAGTAATGGTTCTAACACCCATGGAGTCTTGGTGCTGATCATGTTTTGCTCGTGAGAGAGGCTTAGTCAATGGGTATGCAACATTAAGATCCGTATGTATCTTGCAAATCTCTATGTCTCCCTCCTTGACTTGATCGCAGATGGAATTGAAGCGTCTCTTGATGTGCTTGGTTCTCTTGTGAAATCTGGATTCCTTTGCCAAGGCAATTGCACCAGTATTGTCACAAAAGATTTTCATTGGACCCGATGCACTAGGTATGTGATACGTCTCCGTTGTATCTATAATTTTTGATTGTTCCATGCCAATATTATACAACTTTCATATACTTTTTGGCAACTTTTTATACTATTTTTGGGACTAACATATTGATCCAGTGCCCAGTGCCAATTCCTGTTTGTTGCATGTTTTATGTTTCACAGAATATCCATATCAAACGGAATCCAAACGGGATAAAAACGGACGGAGAATATTTTTGGAATATTTGGAGAATTCCGAAAGAAGAATCAACGCGAGACGGTGCCCGAGGTGGCCACGAGGCAGGGGGCGCGCCTGCCCCCCCTGGGGGCGCCCCTGACCCTCGTGGGCCACCCGTAAGGCGGTTGATGCCCTTCTTCGGCCGCAAGAAAGCTAATTTTTGGTTAAAAAATCACGGCGAAGGTTTCAGTCCAATCGGAGTTACGGATCTCCATATATACATATATATACGAAACGGTGAAAGGGCGGCAGAAGGGAACGCAGAAACAGAGAGAGACAGAGAGACAGATCCAATCTCGGAGGGGCTCTCGCCCCTCCCATGCCATGGAGACCATGGACCAGAGGGGAAACCCTTCTCCCATCTAGGGAGAAGGTCAAGGAAGAAGAAGAAGGGAGGGGGGCTCTCTCCCCCTCGCTTCCGGTGGCGCCGGAACGCCGCCGGGGCCATCATCATCACCGCGATCTACACCAACACCGCCGCCATCTTCACCAACATCTCCATCACCTTCCCCCCTCTATCTATAGCGGTCCACTCTCCCGCAACTCGCTGTACCCTCTACTTGAACATGGTGCTTTATGCTTCATATTATTATCCAATGATGTGTTGCCATCCTATGATGTCTGAGTAGATTTTCGTTGTCCTATCGGTGGTTGATGAATTGCTATGATTGATTTAATTTGCTTGTGGTTATGTTGTTGTCCTTTGGTGCCCATCATATGAGCGCGCGCGTGGATCACACCATAGGGTTAGTTGTATGTTGATAGGACTATGTATTGGAGGGCAAGAGTGACAGAAGCTTCAACCTAGCATAGAAATTGATTCATACGGGATTGAAGGGGGGGGCAATATATCTTAATGCTATGGTTGGGTTTTACCTTAATGAACGTTAGTAGCTGCGGATGCTTGCTAATAGTTCCAATCATAAGTGCATAGAATTCCAAGTCAGAGATGACATGCTAGAAGTGGCCTCTCCCACATAAAACTTGCTATCGGTCTAGTAAAGTAGTCAATTGCTTAGGGACAATTTCGCAACTCCTACCACCACTTTTCCACACTCGCTATACTAACTTTATTGTGTCTTTATCTAAACAGCCCCTAGTTTTTATTTATGTGCTCTTTATTTTCTTGCAAACCTATCCAACAACACCTACAAAGTTCTTCTAGTTTCATAATTGTTCTAGGTAAAGCGAACGTTAAGCGTGCGTAGAGTTGTATCGGTGGTCGATAGAACTTGAGGGAATATTTGTTCTACCTTTAGCTCCTCGTTGGGTTCAACACTCTTACTTATCGAAAATTGTTGCGATTCCCTATACTTGTGGGTTATCAGTATGACACCTAGATCGGATATGAACTCCTTCATTTGCTGCTTCCGAAGCAACTATGTACTCCGCTTCACACATAGATCCCGCCACAGCGCTTTTCTCAGAACTGAACGAACTGACAGCTCCACCGTTCAATATAAACACGTATCCGGTTTGTGACTTAGAGTCATCCGGATCAGTATCAAAGCTTGCATCGACGTAACCATTTACGACGAGCTCTTTGTCACCTCCATAAACGAGAAACATATCCTTAGTCCTTTTCAGGTATTTCAGGATGTTCTTGACCGCTGTCCAGTGATCCACTCCTGGATTACTTTGGTACCTCCCTGCTAAACTTATAGCAAGGCACACATCAGGTCTGGTACACAGCATTGCATACATGATAGAGCCTATGGCTGAAGCATAGGGAACATCTTTCATCTTTTCTCTATCTTCTGCAGTGGTCGGGCATTGAGTCTTACTCAACTTCAAACCTTGTAACACAGGCAAGAACCCTTTCTTTGCTTGATCCATTTTGAACTTCTTCAAAACTTTGTCAAGGTATGTGCTTTGTGAAAGTCCAATTAAGTGTCTTGATCTATCTCTATAGATCTTGATGCCCAACATATAAGCAGCTTCACCGAGGTCCTTCATTGAAAAACTCTTATTCAAGTATCCCTTTATGCTATCCAGAAATTCTATATCATTTCCAATCAGCAATATGTCATCTACATATAATATCATAAATGCTACAGAGCTCCCACTCACTTTCTTGTAAATACAGGCTTCTCCAAAAGTCTGTATAAAACCATATGCTTTGATCACACTATCAAAACGTTTATTCCAACTCCGAGATGCTTGCACCAGTCCATAAATGGATCGCTGGAGCTTGCACACTTTGTTAGCATCCTTTGGATCGATAAAACCTTCAGGTTGCATCATATACAACTCTTCTTCCAGAAATCCATTTAGGAATGCAGTCTTTACATCCATTTGCCAAATTTCATAATCATAAAATGCAGCAATTGCTAACATGATTCGGACGGACTTAAGCATCGCTACGGGTGAGAAGGTCTCATCGTAGTCAACTCCTTGAACTTGTCAAAAACCTTTCACAACAAGTCGAGCTTTGTAGACAGTAACATTACCGTCAGCGTCAGTCTTCTTCTTGAAGATCCATTTATTCTCGATGGCTTGCCGATCATCGGGCAAGTCAACCAAAGTCCACACTTTGTTCTCATACATGGATCCCATCTCGGATTTCATGGCCTCAAGCCATTTCGTGGAATCTGGGCTCATCATCGCTTCCTCATAGTTTGTAGGTTCGTCATGGTCAAGTAACATGACCTCCAGAACAGGATTACCATACCACTCTGGTGCGGATCTTACTCTGGTTGACCTACGAGGTTCGGTAGTAACTTGATCTGAAGTTACATGATCATCATCATTAGCTTCCTCACTAATTGGTGTAGGAGTCACAGGAATAGATTTCTGTGATGAACTACTTTCCAATAAGGGAGCAGGTACAGTTACCTCATCAAGTTCTACTTTCCTCCCACTCACTTATTTCGAGAGAAACTCCTTCTCTAGAAAGGATCCATTCTTAGCAACGAATGTCTTGCCTTCGGAACTGTGATAGAAGGTGTACCCAACAGTCTCCTTTGGGTATCCTATGAAGACACATTTCTCCGATTTGGGTTCGAGCTTATTAGGTTGAAGCTTTTTCACATAAGCATCGCAGCCCCAAACTTTAAGAAACGACAACTTTGGTTTCTTGCCAAACCATAGTTCATAAGGTGTCGTCTCAACGGATTTAGATGGTGCCCTATTCAACATGAATGCAACCGTCTCTAAAGCATAACCCCAAAATGATAGTGGTAAATCAGTAAGAGACATCATAGATCGCACCATATCTAGTAAAGTATGATTATGACGTTCGGACACACCATTACGCTGTGGTGTTCCGGGTGGCGTGAGTTGCCAAACTATTCCGCATTGTTTCAGATGAAGACCAAACTCGTAACTCAAATATTCTCCTCCACGATTAGATCGTAGAAACTTTATTTTCTTGTTACGATGATTTTCCACTTCACTCTGAAATTCTTTGAACTTTTCAAATGTTTCAGACTTATGCTTCATCAAGTAGATATACCCATATCTGCTCAAATCATCTGTGAAGGTGAGAAAATAACGATACCTACCGCGAGCCTCAACATTCATTGGACCACATACATCAGTATGTATGTTTTCCAACAAATCTGTTGCTCGCTCCATTGTTCCGGAGAATGGAGTTTTAGTCATCTTGCCTATGAGGCATGGTTCGCAAGTACCAAGTGATTCATAATCAAGTGATTCCAAAAGTCCATCAGAATGGAGTTTCTTCATGCGCTTTACACCAATATGACCCAAACGACAGTGCCACAAATAAGTTGCACTATCATTATCAACTCTGCATCTTTTGGCTTCAATATTATGAATATGTGTATCACTACTATCGAGATTCAATAAAAATAGACCACTCTTCAAGGGTGCATGACCATAAAAGATATTACTCATATAAATAGAACAACCATTATTATCTGATTTAAATGAATAACCGTCTCGCATCAAACAAGATCCATATATAATGTTCATGCTTAACGCTGGCACCAAATAACAATTATTCAGGTCTAAAACTAATCCCGAAGGTAGATGTAGAGGTAGCATGTCGACCGCGATCACATCGACTTTGGAACCATTTCCCACGCGCATCGTCACCTCATCCTTAGCCAATCTTCGGTTAATCCGTAGTCCTTGTTTCGAGTTGCAAATATTAGCAACAGAACCAGTATCAAATACCCAGGTATTACTGCGAGCATTAGTAAGGTACACATCAATAACATGTATATCACATATACCTTTGTTCACCTTGCCATCCTTCTTATCCGCCAAATACTTGGGGCAGTTCCGCTTCCAGTGACAAGTCCCTTTGCAGTAGAAGCACTCAGTCTCAAGCTTAGGTCCAGACTTGGGCTTCTTCACTTGAGCATCAACTTGCTTGCCGTTCTTCTTGAAGTTCCCCTTCTTACCCTTTTTATTGAAACTGGTGGTCTTGTTGACCATCAACACTTGATGCTCCTTCTTGATTTCTACCTCCGCAGCCTTTAGCATTGCGAAGAGCTCAGGCATTGTCTTATCCATCCCTTGCATATTATAGTTTATCACGAAGCTCTTGTAGCTTGGTGGCAGTGATTGAAGAATTCTGTCAATGACACTATCATCAGGAAGATTAACTCCCAGTTGTTGATTGTTATACCCAGACATTTTGAGTATATGCTCACTGACAGAACTATTCTCCTCCATCTTGCAGCTGTAGAACTTATTGGAGACTTCATATCTCTCAATCCGGGCATTTGCTTGAAATATTAACTTCAACTCCTGGAACATCTCATATGCTCCATGACGTTCAAAACGTCGTTGGGTTCTAAGCCGTAAATCATGGCACACTGAACTATCGAGTAGTCATCAGCTTTGCTCTGCCAGACGTTCATAAAATCTGGCGTTGCTCCTGCAGCGGGTTTGGCACCTAGCGGTGCTTCCAGGACGTAATTCTTCTGTGCAGCAATGAGGATAATCCTCAAGTTACGGACCCAGTCCGTGTAGTTGCTACCATCATCTTTCAACTTAGCTTTCTCTAGGAACGCATTAAAATTCAACGGAACAACAGCACGGGCCATCTATCTACAACAACATAGACATGCAAAATACTATCAGGTACTAAGTTCATGATAAATTAAAGTTCAATTAATCATATTACTAAAGAACTCCCACTTAGATAGACATCCCTCTAATCATCTAAGTGATCACGTGATCCATATGAACTAAACCATGTCCGATCATCACGTGAGATGGAGTAGTTTTCAATGGTGAACATCACTATGTTGATCATATCTACTATATGATTCACGCTCGACCTTTTGGTCTCAGTGTTCCGAGGCCATATCTGCATATGCTAGGCTCGTCAAGTTTAACCCGAGTATTCTGCGTGTGCAAAACTGGCTTGCACCCGTTGTATGTGAAGGTAGGTCTTATCACACCCGATCATCATGTGCTGTCTCGGCACGACGAACTTTCGCAACGGTGCATGCTCAAGGAGAACACTTGTACCTTGAAATTAATGAGAGATCATCTTATAATGCTACCGTCGAACTAAGCAATAAGATGCATAAAGGATAAACATCACATGCAATCAATATAAGTGATATGGTATGGCCATCATCATCTCGTGCCTTTGATCTCCATCTCCAAAGCACCGTCATGATCACCATCGTCACTGGCGCGACACCTTGATCTCCATCGTAGCATCGTTGTCATCTCGCCAACTATTGCTTCTATGACTATCGCTACCACTTAGTGATAAAGTAAAGCAATTACATGGCGATTGCATTTCATACAATAAAGCGACAACCATATGGCTCTTGCCAGTTGCCGATAACTCCGTTACAAAACATGATCATCTCATACAATAAAATTTAGCATCATGTCTTGACCATATCACATCACAACATACCGTGCAAAAACAAGTTAGACGTCCTCTACTTTGTTGTTGCAAGTTTTACGTGGCTGCTACGGGCTGAGCAAGAACCGTTCTTACCTACGCATCAAAACCACAACGATTTTTCGTCTAGTATGTGTTGTTTTAACCTTCAACAAGGACCGGGCGTAGCCACACTCGATTCAACTAAAGTTGGAGAAACTGACACCCGCTAGCTACCTGTGTGCGAAGCACGTCGGCAGAACCAGTCTCGCGTAAGCGTACGCGTAATGTCGGTACGGGCTGCTTCATCCAACAATACCCCCAAATCAAAGTATGACATGATGTAAGTAGTATGACTATTATCGCCCACAACTCACTTGTGTTCTACTCGTGCATATAACATCTACGCATAAACCTGGCTCGGATGCCACTGTTGGGGAACGTAGTAGTTTCAAAAAAAATTCCTACGCATACGCAAGATCATGGTGATGCATAGCAACAAGAGGGGAGAGTGTTTTCTACGTACCCTCGTAGACCGTAAGCGGAAGCGTTATGACAACGCTGTTGATGTAGTTGTACGTCTTCACGATCGACCGATCCTAGCACCAAAAGTACGGCACCTCCACGATCTGCACACGTTCGGCTCGGTGACGTCCCACGAACTCACAATCCAGCAGAGTATCGAGAGAGAGCTTCGTCAGCACGACGGCGTGATGACGGTGATGATGAAGCTACCGGCGCAGGGCTTCGCCTAAGCACTACGGCGATATGACCGAGGTGGATTATGGTGGAGGGGGGCACCGCACACGGCTAAGGGATCAATGATCAACTTGTGTGTTCTAGGGTGCCCCCCTGCCTTCGTATATAAAGGAGCAAAGGGGGGAGGCCAGCCGGCCTTGGGGCGTGGTGGGAGTAGGACTCCCCCTTTCCTAGTCCAACTAGGAGGAAGGGGGAAGGAAGGAGAGGGAGAGGAGAAGGAAAGGGGGGCGCGTCCCCCTCCCTAGTCCAATTCGGACTCCCTATAGGGAGGGGGCGTGGCTGCCCCTTGTGGGCTGCCTCCCCTCTTCCCTATGGCCCATGTAGGCCCAATAGTCCCCCTGGGGTTTCCGATAACCCCCCGACACTCCGATAATTATCCGGTGACCCCCAGAACTCATCCAGTGTCCGAATATAGTCATCCAATATATCAATCTTTATGTCTCAACCATTTAGAGACTCCTCGTCATGTCCGTGATCACATCCGGGACTCCGAACTATCTTCGGTACATCAAAACACATAAACTCATAATACCGATCATCACCGAACGTTAAGCATGCGGAACCTACGGGTTCAAGAACTATGTATACATGACTGAGACACGTCTCCGGTCAATAACCAATAGCGGAACCTGGATGTTCATATTGGCTCCCACATATTCTATGAAGATCTTTATCGGTCAAACTGCATAACAACATACGTTGTTCCCTTTGTCATCGGTATGTTACTTGCCCGAGATTCGATCGTCGGTATCTCAATACCTAGTTCAATCTCGTTACCGGCAAGTCTCTTTACTCGTTCCGTAATGCATCATCCCGCAACTAACTCATTAGTCACATTGCTTGCAAGGCTTTATAGTGATGTGCATTACCGAGAGGGCCCAGAGATACCTCTCCGACAATCGGAGTGACAAATCCTAATCTTGACCTATGCCAACTCAACAAGTACCATCGGAGACACTTGTAGAGCACCTTTATAATCACCCAGTTACGTTGTGACGTTTGGTATCACACAAAGTGTTCCTCCGGTATTCGGGAGTTGCATAATCTCATAGTCATAGGAACATGTATAAGTCATGAAGAAAGCAATAGCAATATACTAAACGATCAAGTGCTAAGCTAACGGAATGGGTCAAGTCAATCACATCATTCTCTAATGATGTGATCCCGTTAATCAAATGACAACTCATGTCTATGGCTAGGAAACTTAACCATCTTTGATTCAACGAGCTAGTCAAGTAGAGGCATACTAGTGACACTCTGTTTGTCTATGTATTCACATATGTACTAAGTTTTCGGTTAATACAATTCTAGCATGAATAATAAACATTTATCATGATATAAGGAAATATAAATAACAACTTTATTATTGCCTCTAGGGCATATTTCCTTCAGATAACCCCAACCAAACTGCAAAGGGATCCTCGCCGGTCCCATAGATTGTTGTACTCTGACAACGCCGTGGCCGTACATGGAGTGCATGCGCAGTGGGAGCGGCGGGTGGAGTGGTTGCAGCTGTTCCTTCGCAGCTACCACTTCTCCCGTGACACCGAACTCTGGCCACGCGCGCACGCCGCCAAGGGGCCCGATGCCTCCAGGTGCGCACCCACCTATGCTTCGGTTGGGCTGCGCCCGCTCTCCGCCGCTGCTCGTCCACATGCCAGGCGTCCACCTGTTCCGCTATTGCCGCATCGCCTGAAAAGCGCCACCGGCCGCAAACGTTGTCTCCCTTTGTCAACTTTTGGACTCTTAACAACGGCGTGGCCGTACACGGCAGCATTTGTTGGCTTGCTTGTAGTAATCTTTGATTACTTAGAGCCTGTTTGGGACTACTCTGCTCCTTAAAATTGAGCTTCGCTCCAGAAAACACAAGCCAAACGGGGTAGCTCCACGATATGCCGCTCCGCAAAAAAACTAGAATTCGGGGTACAACATCCAGTTTTTTATGAAGCTCTTTAGGGGGTGCTCCAGAAAACTCTAGAAGCTGGAGTTGGCAGGAAATTACCCACCACTGCCACCAGTAAGTGGATACCCCTTCGTTTATCCCTCCTCAACCAATCAGATAGATCCTTTCCACCAAATTTCCCATTCTTGAAGCTAGTGTTGGGAACGTAGTATTTCAAAAAAAATCCTACGATCACCCAAGATCTATCTAGGAGAAGCATAGCAACGAGCGGGGAGAGTGTGTCCACGTACCCTCGTAGATCGAAAGCGGAAGTGTTTTATCAATGCGGTTGATGTAGTCGTACGTCTTCGTGATCCGACCGATCCTAGCACCGAATGTACGGCACCTCCGTGTTCAGCACACATTCAGCTCGATCACGTCTCTCGTACTCTTGATCCAGTTGAGGCCGAGGGAGAGTTCCGTCAGCACGACGACGTGGCGACGGTGATGATGAAGTTACCGGCGCAGGGCTTTGCCTAAGCACTATGACGATATGACCGAGGTGTGTAACTGTGGAGGGGGCACCGCACACGGCTAAAAGATCAACGTGTGTGTTCTAGGGTGCCCCCTGCCCCCATATATAAAGGAGGGAGAGGGAGAGGCAGCCGCCCCTAGGGGGGCGCGCCAAGGTGTGGAGTCCTAGTAGGATTCCACCTCCCACACGAAGTAGGAAAGGGGGAAAGGAGAAGGAAAGGGGAGCCGGCCCCCTTCTCCTAGTCCTAATCGGCCTCCTGCCCAAGGGGGAGCGCACCAGCCCCTTGTGGGCTGGTGTGCTTCCCTCTTATGGCCCATAAGGCCCATAACTTCTCCCGAGGGGTCCGGTAACCTCCCGGTACTCCAGAAAAATGCCCGAACCACTCGTAACCATTCCGATGTCCAAATGCAACCTTCCAATATATGAATCTTTATGTCTCGACCATTTCGAGACTCCTCATCACGTCCGTGATCTTATCCGGGACTCTGAACAACCTTTGGTCATCAAATCACATAACTCATAATACAAATCGTCATCGAACATTAAGCGTGCGGACCCTATGGGTTTGAGAACTATGTAGACATGACTGAGACACATCTCCGGCCAATAACCAATAGCGGAACCTGGATGCTCATATTGGCTCCTACATATTCTACGAAGATCTTTATCGGCCAAACCGCATAACAACATACGTTGTTCCCTTTGTCATCGGTATGTTACTTGCCCGAGATTCAATCGTCGGTATCCTCATACCTAGTTCAATCTTGTTACCACAAGTCTCTTTACTCGTTCCACAATGCATCATCCCGTAACTAACTCATTAGTCACATATTGCTTGCAAGGCTTATAGTGATGATCATTACCGAGAGGGCCCAGAGATACCTCTCCGATACACAGAGTGACAAATCCTAATCTCGATCTATGCCAACTCAACAAACACCATCGGAGACACGTGTAGAGCATCTTTATAATCACCCAGTTACGTTGTGACGTTTGATAGCACACCAAGTGTTCCTCCGGTATTCGGGGGTTGCATAATCTCATAGTCATAGGAACATGTATAAGTCATGAAGAAAGCAATAGCAATAAAACTGAATGATCATTATGCTAAGCTAACGGATGGGTCTTGTCCATCACATCATTCTCTAATGATGTGATCCCGTTCATCAAATGACAACACATGTCTATGGCTAGGAAACTTAACCATCTTTGATTAACGAGCTAGTCAAGTGGAGGCATACTATGGACACTTTGTTTTGTCTATGTATTCACACATGTATCAAGTTTCTAGTTAATACAATTCTAGCATGAATAATAAACATTTATCATGATATAAGGAAATATAAATAACAACTTTATTATTGCCTCTAGGGCACATTTCCTTCAGTCTCCCACTTGCACTACAGTCAATAATCTAGTTCACATCGCCATGTGATTTAACACCAATAGTTCACATCGTCATGTGATTTAACACTCTATAGTTCACATCGCCATGTGACCAATACCCAAAGGGTTGACTAGAGTCAATAATCTAGTTCACATCGCCATGTGATTAACACCCAAAGAGTACTAAGGTGTGATCATGTTTTGCTTGTGAGAGAGGTTTAGTCAATGGGTTTGCCACATTCAGATCCGTATGTATTTTGCAAATTTCTATGTCTACAATGCTCTGCACAGAGCTACTCTAGCTAAATGCTCCCACTTACAATATGTATCCAGATCGAGACTCAGAGTCATCCAGATCGGTGTCAAAGCTTGCATCGACGTAACTCTTTATGACGAACTCTTTATCACCTCCATAACCGAGAAATATATTTCCTTAGTCCTCTAAGGATAATTTTGACCAATGTCCAGTGATCTACTCCTTGATCACTATTGTACTCCCTTGCCAAACTCAGGGCAGGGTATACAATAGGTCTGGTACATAGCATGCAATACTTTATAGAACCTATGGTTGAGGCATAGGGAATGACTTCCATTCTCTCTCTATCTTCTGCCGTGGTCAGGCTTTGAGTCTTACCCAACTTCACACCTTGCAACACAGGCAAGAACTCCTTCTTTGACTATTCCATTTTGAACTACTTCAAAAACTTGTCAAGGTATGTACTCACTGAAAAAAAACTTATCAAGCGTCTTGATCTATCTCTATAGATCTTGATGCTCAATATATAAGCAGCTTCACCGAGGTCTTTCTTTGAAAAACTCCTTTCAAACACTCCTTTATACTTTCCAGAAAATTCTACATCATTTCCGATCAACAATATGTCATTCACATATACTTATCAGAAAAGTTGTAGTGCTCCCACTCACTTTCTTGTAAATACAGGCTTCTCCAAAAGTCTGTATAAAACCATATGCTTTGATCACACTATCAAAGTGTATATTCCAACTCCGAGATGCTTGCACCAATCCATAAATGGATCGCTGGAGCTTGCACACTTTGTTAGCACCTTTTGGATCGACAAAAAACCTTCTAGTTGCATCATATACAACTCTTCTTTAAGATATCCATTAAGGAATGCAGTTTTGACATCCATTTGCCAAATTTCGTAATTATAAAATGCGGCAATTGCTAACATGATTCGGGCGGACTTAAGCATCGCTCCGGGTGAGAAAGTCTCATCGTAGTCAACTCCTTGAACTTGTCGAAAACCTTTTGCAACAAGTCGAGCTTTGTAGACAGTAACATTACCGTTAGCGTCGGTCTTCTTCTTGAAGATCCATTTATTCTCTATGGCTTGCCGATCATCGGGCAAGTCAACCAAAGTCCACACTTTGTTCTCATACATGGATCCCATCTCAGATTTCATGGCCTCAAGCCATTTCACGGAATCTGGGCTCATCATCACTTCCTCATAGTTCGTAGGTTCGTCATGGTCAAGTAACATGACCTCCAGAATAGGATTACCGTACCACTCTGGTGCGGATCTTACTCTGTTGACCTACGAGGTTCGTTAGTAACTTGATCAGAAGTTTCATGATCATCATCATTAGCTTCCTCACTAATTCGTGTAGGAATCACTAGAACTGATTTCTGTGATGAACTACTTTCCAATAAGGGAGTAGGTACAATTACCTCATCAAGTTCTACTTTCCTCCCACTCACTTCTTTCGAGAGAAACTCCTTCTCTAGAAAGTATCCATTCTTAGCAACCAATATCTTGCCTTCGGATCTGTGATAGAAGGTGTACCGAAGAATTTCCTTTGGGTATCCTATGAAGACACATTTCTCCGATTTGGGTTCGAGCTTATCAGGTTGAAGCTTTTTCACATAAGCATCGCAGCCCCAAACTTTAAGAAATGACAACTTGGGTTTCTTGCCAAACCACAGTTCATATGGTGTCGTCTCAACGTATTTAGATGGTGCCCCATTTAACGTGAATGCAGCCGTCTCTAAAGCATAACCCCAAAACGATAGCGGTAAATCAGTAAGAGACATCATAGGTCACACCATATCTAATAAAGTACGGTTATGATGTTCAGACACACCATTATGCTGTGGTGTTCCAGGTGGCGTGAGTTGCAAAACTACTCCACATTGTTTCAAATGAAGACCAAACTCGTAACTCAAATATTCGTCTCCACGATCAGATCGTAGAAACTTTATTTTCTTGTTACGATGATTTTCCACTTCACTCTGAAATTCTTTGAACTTTTCAAATGTTTCAGACTTATGTTTCATCAAGTAGATATACCCATATCTGCTCAAATCATCTGTGAAGGTCAGAAAATAACGATACCCACCGCGAGCCTTAGCACTCATCGGACCGCATACATCAGTATGTATTATTTCCAGTCAGTTGCTCGCTCCATTGTTTCGAAGAACGGAGTCTTAATCATCTTTCCCATGAGGCATGGTTCGCAAGCATCAAGTGATTCCAAAAACCCATCAGCATGGAGTTTCTTCATGCGCTTTACACCAATATGACCTAAACGGCAGTGCCACAAATAAGTTGCACTATCATTATTAACTTTGCATCTTTTGGCTTCAATATTATGAATATGTGTATCACTATGATTGAGATTCAATAAACCATCTATATTGAGTGTACGACCATAGAAGGTTTTATCATGTAAATAGAACACCAATTATTCTTTGACTTAAATGAATAACTGTATTGCAATAAACATGATCCAATCATATTCATGCTCAACGCAAACACCAAATAACATTTATTTTAGGTTCAACACTAATCCCGAAGGTAAAGGGAGTGTGCGATGGTGATCTTATCAACCTTGGAATCACTTCCAGCACACATCATCACCTCGCCCTTAACTAGTCTCTGTTTATTTTGCAACTCCCATTTCGAGTTACTACTCTTAGCAACTAAACCAGTGTCAAATACCGAGGGGTTGCTATAAACACCAGTAAAGTACACATTAATAACATGTATATCAAATATACCTTTGTTCACTTTGCCATCCTTCTTATCCGCCAAGTATCTAGGGCAGTTCCACTTCCAGTGACCATTTCCTTTGCAGTAGAAGCACTCAGTTTCAGGCTTGGGTCTAGCTTTGGGTTTCTTCATGGGAGTGGCAACTTGCTTGCCATTCTTCTTCCATCCTTCTTATCCGCCAAGTATCTAGGGCAGTTCCACTTCCAGTGACCATTTCCTTTGCAGTAGAAGCACTCAGTTTCAGGCTTGGGTCTAGCTTTGGGTTTCTTCATGGGAGTGGCAACTTGCTTGCCATTCTTCTTCCATCCTTCTTATCCGCCAAGTATCTAGGGCAGTTCCACTTCCAGTGACCATTTCCTTTGCAGTAGAAGCACTCAGTTTCAGGCTTGGGTCTAGCTTTGGGTTTCATCATGGGAGTGGCAACTTGCTTGCCATTCTTCTTGAAGTTCCCTTTCTTTTTCTTGCCATTTTACTTGAAACTAGTGGTCTTGTCAACCATCAAGACTTGATGCTTTTTCTTTGATTTCTACCTTCACTGATTTCAGCATCGCGAAGAGCTTGGGAATCGTTTCTGTTATCCCTTGCATATTATAGTTCATCACGAAGTTCTAGTAACTTGGTGATAGTGACTAGAGAACTCTGTCAATCACTATCTTATCTGGAAGATTAACTCCCACTTGACTCAAGTGATTGTAGTACTCAGACATTCTGAGCATATGCTCACTAGCTGAGCTATTCTCCTCCATCTTATAGGCAAAGTACTTGTCAGAGGTCTCATACCCCTTAACTCGGGCATGAGTCTGAAATACAAATTTCAACTCTTGGAACATCTCATATGCTCCATGTCGTTCAAAACATTTTTGAAGTCCTGGTTATAAGCCGTAAAGCATGGTGCACTAAACTATCAAGTAGTCATCATACCGAGCTTGTCAAACATTCATAACGTCTGCATCTGCTCCTGCAATAGTTCTGTCACCTAGCGGTGCATCAAGGACATAATTCTTCTGTGCAGCAATGAGGATAATCCTCAGATCATGGACCTAGTCCGCATCATTGCTACTATCATCTTTCAACTTAGTTTTCTCTAGGAACATATCAAAATAAACGGAGAGTTACATCGCAAGCTATTGATCGACAACATAGATATGCAAAATACTATCAGGACTAAGTTCATGATAAATTAAAGTTCAATTTAATCATATTACTTAAGAACTCCCACTTAGATAGACATCCCTCTAGTCATCTAAATGATCACGTGATCCATATCAACTAAACCATGTTCGATCATCACGTGAGATGGAGTAGTTTTGAATGGTGAACATCACTATGTTGATCATATCTACTATATGATTCACACTCGACCTTTCGGTCTCAGTGTTCCGAGGCCATATCTGCATATGCTAGGCTCGTCAAGTTTAACCCGAGTATTCTGCGTGTGCAAAACTGGCTTGCACCCGTTGTATATGAACGTAGAGCATATCACACCCGATCATCATGGAGAACACTGTATACCTTTAAATTTTAGTAAGGGATCATCTTATAAAGCTACCATCGAACTGAGCAAAATAAGATGCATAAAAGATAAATCAAAATATGTGACATGATATGGCCATCATCATCTTGTGCCTTTGATCTCCATCTCCAAAGTATCATCATGATCTCCTTCGTCACCGGCATGACACCATGATCTCCATCATCTTGATCTTATCAACGTGTCATCACATGGTCATCTCGCCAACTATTGCTTTTTGCAACTATTGCTATCGCATAGCGATAAAGTAAAGCAATTACATGGCGCTTGCATCTTATGCAATAAAGAGACAACCATAAGGCTCCTGCCAGTTGCCGATAACTTTACAAAACATGATCATCTCATATAAAAATTTATATCTCATCACGTCTTGACCATATCACATCAGAACATGCCCTGCAAAAACAAGTTAGACGTCCTCTACTTCGTTGTTGCAAGTTTTACGTGGCTGCTACGGGCTTAGAAAGAACCGTTCTTACCTACGCATCAAAACCACAACGATTTTTCGTCAAGTGTGCTGTTTTAACCTTCAACAAGGACCGGGCGTAGTCAAACTCGATTCAACTAAAGTTGGAGAAACAGACACCCACTAGCCACCTGTGTGCGAAGCACGGCGGTAGAACCAGTCTCATGAACGCGGTCATGTAATGTCAGTCTAGGCCGCTTCATCCAACAATACCACCAAATCAAAGTATGACATGCTGGTAAGCAGTATGACTATTATCGCCCACAACTCTTTGTGTTCTACTCGTGCATATAACATCTACGCATAGACCTGGCTCGGATGCCATTGTTGGGGAACGTAGTATTTCAAAAAAATTCCTACGATCACGCGAGATATATCTAGGAGAAGCATAGCAACGAGTGGGGAGAGTGTGTCCACGTACCCTCGTAGACCGAAAGCGGAAGCGTTTTATCAATGTGGTTGATGTAGTCATACGTCTTGACGATCCGACCGGTCCTAGCACCGAATGTATGGCACCTCCGTGTTCAGCACACGTTCAGCTCGATCACGTCTCTCGTACTCTTGATCCAGTTGAGGCTGAGGAAGAGTTCCATCAGCACGACGGCGTGGCAACGGTGATGATGAATTTACTGGCGCAGGGCTTCGCCTAAGCACTACGACGATATGACCGAGGTGTGTAACTGTGGAGGGGGGCACCGCACACGGCTAAAAGATCAACTTGTGTGTTCTAGGGTGCCCCCTACCCCCATATATAAAGGAGGGAGAGGGAGAGGCAGCTGGCCCTAGGGGGCGCCAAGGTGTGGAGTCCTACTAGGACTCCCTAGTCCTAGTACGATTCCACCTCCCACACAGAGTAGGAAAGGGGGAAGGGAGAAGGAGAAGGAAAGGGGGGCCGGCCCCCTTCTCCTAGTCCTAATCGGCCTCCTGCCCAAGGGGCGGTGCACCAGCCCCTTGTGGGCTGATGACCCACAAGTATAGGGGATCTATCGTAGTCCTTTCGATAAGTAAGAGTGTCGAACCCAACGAGGAGCAGAAGGAAATGATAAGCGGTTTTCAGTAAGGTATTCTCTGCAAGCACTGAAATTATCGGTAACAGATAGTTTTGCGATAAGGTAATTTGTAACGGGTAACAAGTAATGAAAGTAAATAAGGTGCAGCAAGATGGCCCAATACTTTTTGTATCAAAGGACAAGCCTGGACAAACTCTTATATAGAGAAAAGCGCTCCCGAGGACACATGGGAATTATCGTCAACCTAGTTTTCATCACACTCATATGATTCGCGTTTGTTACTTTGATGATTTGGTATGTGGGTGGACTGGTGCTTGGGTGCTGTCCTTTCTTGGACAAGCATCTCACTTATGATTAACCCCTATTGCAAGCATCCGCAACTACAAAAGAAGTATTAAGGTAAACTTAACCATAGCATGAAACATATGGATCCAAATCAGCCCCTTACGAATCAACTCATAAACTAGGGTTTAAGCTTCTGTCACTCTAGCAACCCATCATCTACTTATTACTTCCCAATGCCTTCCTCTAGGCCCAAATAATGGTGAAGTGTCATGTAGTCGACGTTCACATAACACCACTAGAGGAGAGACAACATACATCTCATCAAAATATCGAACGAATACCAAATTCACATGACTACTTATAGCAAGACTTCTCCCATGTCCTGAGGAACAAACGTAACTACTCACAAATCATATTCATGTTCATAATCAGAGGGGTATTAATATCCATAAAGGATCTGAACATATGATCTTCCACCAAATAAACCAACTAGCATCAACTACAAGGAGTAATCAACACTACTAGCAACCCACAGGTACCAATCTGAGGCTTTGGGACAAAGATTGGATACAAGAGATGAACTAGGGTTTGAAGGAGATGGTGCTGGTGAAGATGTTGATGGAGATTGACCCCCTCCCGATGAGAGGATCGTTGGTGATGACGATGGCGATGATTTCCTCCTCCCGGAGGGAAGTTTCCCTGGCAGAACAGCTCCGCCAGAGCCCTAGATTGGTTCCGCCAAGGTTCCGCCTCGTGGCGGCGGAGTTTCTTCCCGAAAGCTTGCTTATGATTTTTTTCTCGGACGAAAGACTTTATATAGCAGAAGTTGGGCATCGGAGGCCTGCCAAGGGGCCCACGAGGCAGGGGGCGCGCCCCCCACCCTCGTGGCCAGGGTGTGGGCCCCCTCTGGTGGATTCTTTCGCCAGTATTTTTTATTAATTCCAAAATTAACTTCCGTGAAGTTTCGGGACTTTTGGAGCTGTGCAGAATAGGTCTCTAATATTTGCTCCTTTTCCAGCCCAGAATTCCAGCTGCCGGCATTCTCCCTCTTCATGTAAACCTTGTAAAATAAGAAAGAATAGGCATAAGTATTGTGACATAACGTGTAATAACAGCCTATAATGCAATAAATATCGATATAAAAGCATGATGCAAAATGGACGTATCAACTCCCCTAAGCTTAGACCTCGCTTGTCCTCAAGCAGAAGCCGATAACGATAAATATGTCCACATGTTTAGAGATAGAGGTGATGATAAAATAAAATACGGACATGAGGGCATCATGATCATTCTTATAACAGCAACATATATATTGTCATATGATTTCTTATGCTCAAGTAATAATCTGTTCACAATATCAAGTATGAATCAGAAACTTCATTGAGAACTAACAAACTATAATCTCAGTCATTGAAGCAATTGCAATTTATCATAACATCGGAATGAGTCAATATAAGAGCTTTTCAGAAAGTCCACATACTCAACTATCATTTAGTCTTTCACAATTGCTAACACTCACGCAATACTTACGGGTATGGAGTTTTAATCGGACACAGAGAAAGATAGGGGCTTATAGTATTGCCTCCCAACCTTTTACCTCAAGGGTAATGTCAACAATAATAGCTCATGCTAGCTTACATCCAATTGGAGATATATATATATATATATATATATATATATATATATATATATATATATATATATATATATATATATTAGGATCTTTCCAACACAAGGTGCTTGCCAAAGGATAAAATATAAAAAAGGAAAGTTGAAGATCACCATGACTCTTGCATAAGGTAAACGACAAAATTAAAAGATAGGCCCTTCACAGAGGGAAGCAGAGGTTGTCATGTGCTTTTAGGGTTGGATGCACGAAATCTTAATGCAAAAGAATGCCACTTTATATTGCCACTTGTGATATGGACCTTTATTATGCAGTCCGTCGCTTTTATTGCTTCCACATCACAAGATCGTATAAAGCTTATTTTCTCCACACTAATAAATCATACATATTTAGAGAGCAATTTTTATTGCATGCAACGATGACAACTTACTTGAAGGATCTTACTCAATCCATAGGTAGATATGGTGCTCTCATGGCAAAACTGGGTTTAAGGGTATTCAGAAGCACAAGTAGTATCCCTACTTGGTACAAAGAATTTGGCTAGCATGAGGGAGAAAGGCAATCTCAACATGTTGGATGATCCATGACAATACACTTTATTTCGGATATAAGAAAACATAACCCATTACATTGTCTTCCTTGTCCAACATCAACTCTTTAGCATGTCATACTTTAATGAGTGCTCACAATCATAAAATATGTCCAAGATAGTATATTTATATGTGAAAACCTCTCTTTCTTTATTACTTCCTATTAATTGCAACGATGACCAAAACTATGTTTGTCAACTCTCAACAACTTTTATTCATCATACTCTTTATATGTGAAGTCATTACTCTCCATAAGATCAATATGATCTCTTTTATTTCTTTTTATTCTTTCTCTTTTCTTTTGAGATCATACCAAGATAATCAAGCCCTTGACTCAACACTAATGTTTATTATATATAGCTCACGGACTTGATTACATAGAAGGATCATAAGGAAAAACTCAAAACTAAATCGCACTAAAACTTTATTTCTACTAGATCAAGATATTACTAAAAGGATCGAACGAGAAAAGCGGTAAGGATAGGAGTGTGATGGTGATACGATACCGGGGCACCTCCCCCAAGCTTGGCAGTTGCCAAGGGGAGTGCCCATACCCATGTGATTATGTTTCCTTCTTCGGGGATGATGATGATGGAGTTAATTGTGCCTTCAGATTTTTCATATTGTATTTGAGAAGAGAAATTTCCTCCTTTAAATCATCGACTTCCGTTTCCAGCTTCAAGATCTTGTCACATAAATCTCCTTTGCTTTTCTGCCGAAAACGAGAAGGAATAGATCGGTTGTTAGACAGTTTAGCCCTCTTGGGCAGGCTAGACTTCTTGAACTTCACGTGCATATCCCCAGGTTGAGGTAGAGGGACATCCTCCTCCTCCAAACTTGAATCAATGATCCTCGTCAAATGAGCATCCTCTTCATCATCCGTAGTTCGACCACAAGGAGATAGATCCCCATAGGTCTTTGGGTCAGCGACGAGATGTGAGACATAGCTCTCTCCATCGGAATCTTGAGATGACATCTTGCTCTAATCCGCGGCAGAAACAACTCGAAACACAAACATAGGATATTTGCGTGGTACGGTGGTCAAAACCTTCGGGAGATTATATAATGAATTTTTATCGACCAAAAGAAGTATCGTGCAAGAAAACAGAGTCCGGAGGGCACACAAGGTGCCCACGAGGCAGGGGGGCACTCAGGGGGGTAGGGCGCGCCCTCCACCCTCATGGACGCCTCGTGTCCTTCCCGGACTACTTCTTATTTTCCTATTTTTCTAAATATTCCAAAACGGAGAAAAAATGCCATTAGAACTGTTTTGGAGTCGGTTTACTTACCATACCACATACCTATTCCTTTTCGGAGTCTGAAACGTTCTGGAAAGTGTCCCTTATGTATTCCTTTGGGGTTACGGTTTCAATAACATTAGTTTCAACATTTATAGGATTACTTGAGATATAATGTTTGATTCTTTGACCGTTCACCACCTTCGGATTTGTGCCTTCGAAATTGTTGATTTTTATGGCACCGGAACGATAGACCTCCTCGATAACGTAAGGACCTTCCCATTTAGAGAGAAGTTTTCCTGCAAAAAATCTTAAACAAGAGTTGAATAGGAACACATAATCTCCTATATTAAACTCACGCTTTTGTATCCTTTTGTCATGCCATCTTTTAACTTTTTCTTTAAACAATTTGGCATTCTCATAGGCCTGGGTTCTCTATTCATCAAGTGAGCTAATGTCAAATAACCTCTTCTCAACAGCAATTTTGAAATCATAATTAAGCTCTTTAATGGCCCAATATGCCTTATGTTCTAGTTCGAGAGGTAAGTGACATGCTTTTCCATAAACCATTTTATATGGAGACATACCCATAGGATTTTATATGCAGTTCTATAGGCCCATAATGCATCATCAAGTTTCTTGGACCAATTCTTTCTAGATCTATTAACAGTCTTTTGCAAAATTAATTTGAGCTCTCTATTACTCAATTCTACTTGACCACTAGACTGCTGGTGATAAGGAGATGCAATTCTATGATTAACATCATACTTAGCAAGCACTTTACAGAAAGCACCATGAATAAAATGAGAACCACCATCAGTCATTAAATATCTAGGGACTCCAAACCTTGGAAAAATAACTTCTTTAAGCATCTTAATAGAGGTGTTATGATCAGCACTACTAGTTGGAATAGCTTCTACCCACTTAGTAACGTAATCAACAACAACTAAAATATGTGTATACCCGTTAGAGGAAGGAAACGGTCCCATATAATCAAAGCCCCAAACATCAAATGGTTCAATAACGAGTGAATAATTCATAGGCATTTCTTGACGTCTACTAATATTACCAATTCTTTGACATTCATCACAAGACAAGACAAACTTACGGGCATCTTTGAAGAGAGTACGCTAATAAAAACCGGATTGCAATACCTTATGTGCAGTTCTATCTCCGGCGTGGTGTCCTCCATAAGCTTCGGAGTGACACTTGCGTAGGATCTATTCCTGTTCATGCTCAGGTATACAACGTCTAATAACACCATCTACTCCTTCTTTATAAAGGTGTGGGTCATCCCAGAAGTAATGTCTTAAATCATAGAAAAACTTTTTCTTTTGCTGGTATGTGAAACTAGGTGGTATAAATTTAGCAACAATGTAATTAGCATAATCAGCATACCATGGAGCAGTATGAGAAGCATTAATAACATTTAATTGCTCATCAGGGAAGCTATCATCAATAGGTAGTGGGTCATCAAGAACATTCTCTAACCTAGACAAGTTGTCTGCAACGGGGTTCTCAGCTCCCTTTCTATCAATAATATGCAAATCAAATTCTTGTAGCAAGAGAACCCATCTAATGAGTCTAGGCTTAATATCTTTCTTTTCCATAAGATATTTAATAGCAGCATGATCAGTGTGAACAGTTACTTTAGAATCAACAATATAAGGTCTGAACTTATCACAAGCAAAAACAACTGCTAAAAACTCTTTTTCAGTAGTAGCATAATTTCTCTGGGCATTGTCTAGAGTTTTACTAGAGTATTGAATAACATTTAATTTCTTATCAACTCTTTGCCCTAGGACGGCACCTACAGCATAATCACTAGCATCACATTATTTCAAAGGGTAAATTCCAATCAGGTGGGTGAACAATAGGTGCAGAAATCAATGCTTTCTTAAGTATTTCAAACGCTTCTACACAATCATCATCAAAGACAAAAGGAATATATTTTTGTAAGAGATTAGTCAAAGGCTTGGAGATTTTCGAGAAGTCCTTAATGAACCTCCTATAAAAACCGGCATGACCAAGGAAACTTCTTATACCTTTAATGTCCCTGGGACACGGCATCTTTTCAATAGCATCAACTTTAGCTTTATCAACTTCAATACCTCTTTCAGAAATTTTATGCCCCAAGACAATACCTTCATTAACCATAAAGTGGCACTTCTCCCAATTCAAGACAAGGTTAGTTTCTTCACATCTCTGCAAAACTCGATCAAGGTTGCTCAAGCAATCATCAAAAGAAGTTCCATATATAGAGAAATCATCCATGAAAACCTCAACAATCTTTTCACAAAAATCAGAGAATATAGCCATCATGCATCTTTGAAAGGTAGCAGGTGCATTGCATAAACCAAAATGCATACGTCTATAAGCAAAGGTGCCGAAAGGACAAGTAAAAGTGGTCTTTTCTTGATCCTCTTTTGACACAGGTATTTGAGAGAAACCAGAATAACCATCTAGAAAGCAAAAATGCGTATGTTTGGATAATCTTTCTAGCATTTGATCAATAAAAGGTAAGGGTAGTGATCCTTTTTAATAGCTTTATTTAATTTGTGGAAATCAATTACCATTCTATAACCTGTAACAATTCTTTGTGGGATCAATTCATCTTTATCATTAGGAACAAGAGTAATACCTCCCTTCTTAGGGACACAATGGACAGGACTTACCCACTGACTATCAGCAATGGGATAAATTATACCTGCCTCCAGAAGCTTTAGTATTTCTTTCCTTGCCACTTCTTTCATCTTAGGATTTAACTATCGTTGGTGATCAACAACTGGTTTAGCGCCTTTCTCCAATTTTATTTTGCGTTGGCATAGAGTCGGACTAATGCCCTTAAGATCGTCAAGAGTATATCCAATAGCAGCACGGTTCTTCTTCAGAGTTTTCAATAATTTCTTTTCTTCATGCTCTGAAAGGTTAGCACTAATAATAACAGGATATATCTTCTTTTCATCAAGATAAGCATATTTAAGAGTATCAGGTAGTGGTTTAAGCTCGAACACGGGATCACCCTTGGGTGGAGGGGGATCCCCTAGTATTTCAACAGGCAAGTTGTGTTTCAAAATAGGTCCTTGTTTAAAGAATACCTCATCTATTTCCCTGCTTTCATTCATAAACATATCATTTTCATGGTCTAACAAATATTGTTCTAGAGGATCATTAGGAGGTACGAAAATAGAAGCAAGACCAATAAATTCATCTTTACTAGGAAATTCCTCGTCACGGGGTTGTCTACGAAATTTAGCAAAGTTAAACTCATGAGACATATCCCCCAAACCAATAGTAACAACATCCTTTTCGCAATCTATCCTAGCATTAACAGTATTCAAGAAGGGTCTACCAAATATGATGGGACAAAAGTTATCTTGTGGGGAACCAAGAACAAGAAAATCAGCAGGATATTAACTTTTCCACACAAGACTTCAACATCTCTAACAATCCCAATTGGTGAAATAGTGTCTCTATTAGCAAGCTTAATTGTAACATTAATTTCTTCTATCTCAGCAGGTGCAATATCATGCATAATTTCTTTGTATAAGGAATGAGGTATTGCACTTGCACTAGCACCCATATCACATAAGCCATGATAACAATGATCTCCTATTTTAACAGAAATAACAGGCATGCCTACAACAGGTCTATGTTTATTTTTAGTATCAGGTCTAGCAATTCTAGCAGTTTCCTCACAGAAGTAAATAACATGCCCATCAATATTATTAGCCAAGAGATCTTTAACCATAGCAATACTAGGTTCAACTTTAATTTGCTCAGGGGGTTTGGGTGTCTTAATGTTACTTTTATTGACCACAGTTGAAGCTTTAGCATGATCCTTTATTCTAACAGGGAAAGGTGGTTTCTCAATATAAGCAGTAGGAACGACAGGATCATTATAAGTGATAGTCTTTTCTTCAACTTTAATAGGTGCAACTACTTTTACTTCAATGGGAGGATTATATTTAAACAACTTCTCCTTAGGGAGATCAACATGAGTGGCAAAGGATTCACATAAAGAAGCTACTATCTCGGAGTCAAGTCCATATTTAGTGCTAAATTCACGGAAAACATCGGTATCCATAAAAGATTTAACACAAACAAACTTAGGTGTTATACCTGACTCCTTACCTTCGTCGAGATCCCAATCTTCAGAGTTGCGTTTAATTCTTTCCAATAAATCCCATTTGAATTCAATAGTCTTCATCATAAAATAGCCAGTACAAGAAGTATCGAGCATGGAGCGATTATTGAGAGAAAGTCGAGCATAAAATTTTTGAATAATCATTTCTCTTGAGAGCTCATGATTGGGGCATGAATATAATATTGACTTAAGCCTCCCCCAAGCTTGAGCGATGCTTTCTCCTTTGCGAGGCCAAAAATTATATATATAATTACGATCACGATGAACAAGATGCATAGGATAAAACTTCTGATGAAATTCCAATTTCAATCGGTTGTAGTTCCATGATCCCATATCATCACATAGCCTAAACCATGTCAATGCCTCTCCCTTCAAAGATAAAGGGAAGACTTTCTTCTTGATAACATCCTCGGGCATACCTGCAAGCTTAAACAATCCACAAACTTCATCCACATAGATTAGGTGCAAATCGGGATGCAATGTTCCATCTCCTGTAAAAGGATTAGCTAGCAGTTTCTCTATCATACCCGAAGGAATTTCAAAGTAAACATTTTCAGTAGGTTCAGTAGGTTGAGGGGCAACTCTTTGCTCTACTGGTCGGGGTGAAGATACCCCGAACAAGCCCCTTAAAGGATTATGTTCCATAGTGGCAAGTGACAGTAAATTTGAGCACACTATATAAATTTTTCCTTACCAAATTCCACCTACCAAAGGCACTTCACTCCCCGGCAACAGCGCCAAAAAAGAGTCTTGATGACCCACAAGTATAGGGGATCTATCGTAGTCCTTTCGATATGTAAGAGTGTCGAACCCAACGAGGAGCAGAAGGAAATGATAAGCGGTTTTCTGTAAGGTATTCTCTGCAAGCACTGAAATTATCGGTAACAGATAGTTTTGTGATAAGGTAATTTGTAACGGGTAACAAGTAATGAAAGTAAATAAGGTGCAGCAAGATGGCCCAATCCTTTTTGTAGCAAAGGACAAGCCTGGACAAACTCTTATATAGAGAAAAGCGCTCCCGAGGACACATGGGAATTATCGTCAAGCCAATTTTCATCACGCTCATATGATTCGTGTTCGTTACTTTGATGATTTGGTATGTGGGTGGACCGGTGCTTGGGTGCTGTCCTTTCTTGGACAAGCATCCCAATTATGATTAACCCCTATTGCAAGCATCCGCAACTACAAAAGAAGTATTAAGGTAAACCTAACCATAGCATGAAACATATGGATCCAAACCAGCCCCTTACGAAGCAACTCATAAACTAGGGTTTAAGCTTCTGTCACTCTAGCAACCCATCATCTACTTATTACTTCCCAATGCCTTCCTCTAGGCCCAAATAATGGTGAAGTGTCATGTAGTCGAAGTTCACATAACACCACTAGAGGAGAGACAACATACATCTCATCAAAATATCGAACGAATACCAAATTCACATGACTACTTATAGCAAGACTTCTCCCATGTCCTTAGGAACAAACATAACTACTCACAAATCATATTCATGTTCATAATCAGAGGGGTATTAATATGCATAAAGGATCTGAACATATGATCTTCCACCAAATAAACCAACTAGCATCAACTACAAGGAGTAATAACCACTACTAGCAACCCACAGGTACCAATCTGAGGCTTTGGGACAAAGATTGGATACAAGAGATGAACTAGGGTTTGAGAGGAGATGGTGCTGGTGAAGATGTTGATGGAGATTGACCCCCTCCCGATGAAAGGATCGTTGGTGATGACGATGCGATGATTTCCCCCTCCCGGTGGGAAGTTTCCCCGGCATAACAGCTCCGCCGGAGCCCTAGATTGGTTCTGCCAAGGTTCCGCCTCGTGGCGGCGGAGTTTCTTCCCGAAAGCTTGCTTATGATTTTTTTCTCGGACGAAAGACTCCATATAGCAAAAGATGGGCACCGGAGGCCTGCCAGGGGGCCCACGAGGCAGGGGGCGCGCCCCCCACCCTCGTGGCCAAGGTGTGGGCCCCCTCTTGTGGATTCTTTCGCCAGTATTTTTTATTAATTCCAAAAATAACTTCCGAGAAGTTTCAGGACTTTTGGAGCTGTGCAGAATAGGTCTCTAATATTTGCTCCTTTTCCAGCCCAGAATTCCAGTTGCCGGCATTCTCCCTCTTCATGTAAACCTTGTAAAATAAGAGAGAATAGCATAAGTATTGTGACATAACGTGTAATAACATCCTATAATGCAATATATATCGATATAAAAGCATGATGCAAAATGGACGTATCATGGGCTGGTGTGCTTCCCTCTTATGGCCCATAAGGCCCATAACTTCTCCCGGGGGGTTGCGGTAACCTCCCGGTACTCCAAAAAAATGCCCGAACCACTCGGAACCATTCCGATGTCCAAATGCAACCTTGCAATATATAAATCTTTATGTCTCGACCATTTCGAGACTCCTCATCACGTCCGTGATTTTATCCGGGACTCTGAACAACCTTCGGTCAAATCACATAACTCATAATACAAATCGTCATCGAACGTTAAGCGTGCGGACCCTACGGGTTCGAGAACTATGTAGACATGACCGAGACACATCTCTGGTCAATGACCAATAGCGGAACCTGGATGCTCATATTGGCTCCTACATATTCTACGAAGATCTTTATCGGTCAAACCGCATAACAACATACGTTCTTCCCTTTGTCATCGGTATGTTACTTGCCCGAGATTCGATCGTCGATATCCTCATACCTAGTTCAATCTCGTTACCGGCAGGTCTCTTTACTCCTTCCATAATGCATCATCCCGTAACTAACTCATTAGTCACATATTGCTTGCAAGGCTTATAGTGATGATCATTACCGAGAGGGCCCAGAGATACCTCTCCGATACACGGAGTGACAAATCCTAATCTCGATCTATGCCAACTCAACAAACACCATCGGAGACACCTGTAGAGCATCTTTATAATGACCCAGTTACGTTGTGACGTTTGGTAGCACACTAAGTGTTCTCCGGTATTCGGGAGTTGCATAATCTCATAGTCATAGGAACATGTATAAGTCATGAAGAAAGCAATAGCAATAAAACTGAACGATCATTATGCTAAGCTAACGGATGGGTCTTGTCCATCACATCATTCTCTAATGATGTGATCCCATTCATCAAATGACAACACATGTCTATGGCTAGGTGTAGGATCGGAAGTATGTCTAGAGGGGGGGTGATTAGACTACTTGACCAAATAAAAATCTAACCTTTTCCCAATTGTAGTTCTTGGCAGATTTTAGCAACTTAGCACAAGTCAAGCAATCAACCTACACATGCAATTCTAAGTGTATAGCAGCGGAATGTAAAACAATTGCATATGAAGGTAAAGGGATGAGTTTGAGGGAGCAAACGCAATGTTGACACGGAGATTTTTTATCCGTGGTTCCGATAGGTGGTGCTATCGTACATCCACATTGATGGAGACTTCAACCCACGAAGGGTGATGGTTGCGCGAGTCCACGAAGGGCTCCACCCACGAAGGGTCCACGAAGAAGCAACCTTGTCTATCCCACCATGGCCGTCGCCCACGAAGGACTTGCCTCACTAGGGTAGATCTTCATGAAGTAGGCGATCTCCTTGCCCTTACAAACTCCTTGGTTCAACTCCACAATCTTGTCGGAGGCTCCCAAGTGACACCTAGCCAATCTAGGAGACACCACTCTCCAAGAGGTAACAAATGGTGTGTTGATGATGAACTCCTTGCTCTTGTGCTTCAAATGATAGTCTCCCCAACACTCAACTCTCTCTCATAGGATTGGATTTGGTAGAAACAAGATTTGAGTGGAAAGCAACTTGGGGAAGGCTAGAGATCAAGATTTATGTGGTTGGAATGGAATATCTTGACCTCAACACAAGTGTAGGTGGTTCTCTCTCAGAAAATATGTATTGGAAGTGTAGGCATGTTCTGATGGCTCTCTCCACGAATGAAGAGTGGGTGGAGGGGTATATATAGCCTCCACACAAAATCTAACTGTTACACACAAATCACCAAACTCGGTGGGACCGAATCATTAAACTCGGTCGGACCGATTTAGTTCAAAATTTGAACGTTAGGATTCTCGGTGGGACCGACATGTCAACTCGGTGGGACCGATGTTATTAGGGTTAGGGCATAACGTAATCTCGGTGAGACCGATTACACAAACTCGGTGAGACCGATTTTGGTAATAGCCAAACAGAGAGTTGGTCAGGCAAACTCGGTGGGACCGATTCGCTCATCTCGGTTGGACTGAAACGTTACGAAAAGGAAACAGAGAGTTTGCATTGCAATCTCGGTGGGACTGATCGCTCATCTTGGTTTGACCGAAACGTTACGAAGGGAAACAGAGAGTTTGCAATCCCATCTCGGTGAGACCGAGATCCCTATCGGTGAGACCGAATTGATTAGGGTTTCTGGCAGTGGCTATGTCAACTGAACTCGGTGGCTCCGGATGGAAAGATTCGGTGGGGCCGAGTTGGACTTTTTGGTTTAGGACATATGTGGATTGAGAAAGTAGTGGAGGGTTTTGGAGCATATCACTAAGCATTTTGAGCAAGGTCCTCATTAAGCAACACCTCATCCCTTCTTAATAGTATTGGCTTTTCCTATAGACTCAATGTGATCTTGGATCACTACAATAGAAAATGTAGAGTCTTGTGCTTTGAGCTTGAGCCAATCCTTTGTCCTTAGCATTTTGAAGGGTCCACTTTCTAATCCATGCCATGCCAATCATTGAGCTTTCCTGAAATATTTATCTTGGAATAGCATTAGCTCAATGAGCTATATGTTGTTAGGAATTACCAAAACCACCCAGGGATAGTTGTACTTTCAATCTCCCCCTTTTTGGTAATTGATGACAACATATAGATCAAAGCTTCGACAAATGATAAATAAGATTGAAAAACATCGTCGCTTTGAGAAGTATGTGATAAGCAAGAGCTCCCCCTAAATTTGTGCATTATTTAAGATTTGCTTTTGAATGCAAATGCACAATCGATTAGGATCATGGGTTACTCTTCCATGTCACATACATCTTGGTGGAGCGCTCAAAATGATAGAGATTAAAAGCATGCACTCATCACCAAGCAAAGTGAATGATCATAATAGGATATGAAAGATAGCATTATCCAACAAGCATTAAGGGTAGCATATGATCAAACACT
Source organism: Aegilops tauschii subsp. strangulata (assembly GCF_002575655.3). Lineage (NCBI taxonomy): Eukaryota > Viridiplantae > Streptophyta > Magnoliopsida > Poales > Poaceae > Aegilops > Aegilops tauschii. Next base: position 314,277,407 of record NC_053037.3, on the reverse strand, counting down.
TGACCTAATAAGTATCTCACAAGGACACAAAGTAGTATCACACAAGCACGCAGTAAAGTTTCAAACCAACCAAAAAGAGTGCAAAGAGAGATAAAACCAACACTCTCTCTCTCTCTCTCGAAGCCTATGATCTATACATTTTTCTCCCCCTTTGGTAACAAGTTACCAAAAAGTTTGAAAATGCATAGTGCTAAACAACTCTCAGGCTTGATCTTCGGGAGGTGGTGTTGAGAGAACGCCAAGGACGAAAGCTTCTGATGAAGTGGCTGGAGCTGGTGGAGTAGCTGCTGGAGTTGGAACTGGAGTTGTAGCTGCTGGTGCTGATGCTGTAGCTCTAGTGTCTGTCACTGGCACTGCAGCAGATCTCTGTCCTTTGGGCACTCTAGCAAATGCATCTGTGGTAGACTTGCCCTTCTTCTCCTCTGCTTCCTCCTGAAGTTGCTCAACTGCAGTTTGGATCTCTGTGATCTTGACATCGAGGTCATAGAATTTTGTCTCAACAATCCTTTCCAAGCTCTCCTGGTTCTTGGTCAGGGTGGCCAGGCCCTGCTCAATCCTCAGAGTGGATTGGATCAGATATCCAAGCTCGTCTTGCTTGCTCTTCAAGAAGACCTGAGATGCCTCTTCCACAGTTGGCATCTTTGCAGCCTTCTCAGCTTTAGCTTTGGCTTTCTTCTCTTGTGCTTGCACAGATGATGGTTCATTCTCAGTCATGACAACTGTGTTGTCCTCAAATTCATGATAGATGGGTAGATGTTCCTTGTCCAAGATGTACTTGCCTTTGCCCATCTTTGAGTTGATGAGCTCCTGGATGTGTGGGGCATATCCATAACTTCTCTTCTGATCAGCTGCAGTCCTCTTGATTGTTTCCACAATCAGGCTCATAACCTTGAACTTTTGTGGGACATCAAATATGCGCATCAAGTTCATAGCATGTCCTCTGATCATCTTGTGATCACCTGACTTGGGAAGAAGTGCGTGCCTCAGAATCCAATTGATTGTGGGCAGACCAGACAACAAATAGTGTACAGATCCAAACTTATGTGTGTCCAAAGCAGCATCAGGGATCTCTTTGTACATATTGGCCATAGAGTTGTGGTCTTTCTTCTTCTTGGCATAGACATCCAAGTCATCCTCATGTTCCTCAGGAGCATTTATGAGTTTTTCCCATTCTTCAACAGTAGACTGGTACCTAGTACCCTCAGACATCCACACAATCTTTCCATCTGGATAGAAGTGTGCAGTGGAGTAAAATTTCATAATGAGCTCATCATTCCACTTGGTGAACTTCTGAGCCACAAGCTCATCAACTCCACATGCCTTGAAGCTATCATATACACCAGGGAAGTGATCCTCATTCTCCTTGATGAATTCCCAGTCAACCCATCTCATGTCACACACTATGGGCTTCTTGTCAAGTAAAACAGTCTCATAGAAGTCCTGTTGTTCCTTAGTGTGGAATCTGTAGTCCACAACAGTCCTTCTCCTGGTGGCATATGGATCAGACTCTCTCCATAGCCTCAATCCTGAATCCTTCCTGATTTTCATGTTCTCTGCAACTGGGTGTGCATCATTGTGATCAGGGATCTTGGGCTTCAGCTTCCTCAAGACAACAGAATCATCTTCCTCTTCTTCTTCGGCAGCTTGAGGCACTGGGGCCTTGTTCTTCTCCTTAGCAGGGATGTTCCTGGTGCTCCTCTTGGGTTTTGGCTTTGGAGCTGGAGCAGCAGTCTTAGGAGCAGTTTTGGGCTTAGATGGAGCAGCCCCTGCCTTAATTGCATCTCCCATAAGCTTTTGAGCTTTGGGTACTGGTGCTGCATCCTCTTCCTCTTCCTCTTCCTCTTCTTCAGAATCTTTCCTCATTGAGGGCTTGCCAAGAACTCTGGCAGTAGTGGTTCTGGCCCTCTTCTTCTTATCTTCTCCAGCTACCTCTTCTTCAGACTCAATAGTGAACTTCATAGTTTCACCTGTGGCAACTTTCCTTGGCTTAGACATGGGTTGTCTTCTTGCTGGCATCTTAGTTTTTAGACCTGGCTTAGTTGCAGCAGCTGAGCCATACTCTTTCTTCAGCACTTTCTTCTTAGAAGTGGCTTCATCTTCAACAGCCACATAATCTTCATCTTCAGAGTCAGAAGTCTTCTTCTTCCTTGTTCTGGTAGCAGCCTTTGGCAGATTGCTTGGAGTGCTCCTGCTGCCATCATCATAGCTGCTAGAGGGACTAGTGCCCTCACTTAACTGAACCTGTCCCTCTGACTTGTTCTGGCTGTCACTTTGGTTAGACATCTTGCAAGCAAATTGTCATCAGACCCTGTGAATAGGTTGTAGATGAGGTAGAGTAGATGAGCATCACAAAGTACAGGAGTTTTTGCAAAATAGATGACTTAAAACTTAGTTTTAGTTCTTCACAGAAAGCATTTCGGATCTACTGATTTGTAAACTCGGTGATACCGAAGCAGCTTTTGGAACCTGAACTAGTGAACTCGGTCAGACCGAGTCACAGTCCGGTGGTACCGAGACTGCTAGGGTTTCACAGAGAATCGAACTCGGTCACACCAATTTGCAATTTGCGGTCGGACTGAAAATGCGTGTGGTCTGGCCTAAGCCAAAATCGGTGAGACCAATTTCTACAACTCGGTCGGTCCGAGATGAATTCGGCAGAGACCTAACCCTAAATTTTCAAATCAAAACTAATCTACGGGACGTTTTCGCTGGACAGGATGATTTCAATTATGGCAAGAAACATGGCAAAACAATGTGCTAAGAATCGGAGTTAAAGATTAGCACAATGATCAAGTCCGTACCCTAGTGCGGCGACGAACTTGCTACGGCGGCAACGACGGAGAAGATTTCCATTGACGGCGGCAGAGACCAGCGGCGGGAGGTCGCTGGCGACGAGAGGACGATCTGGAGACCAGAGGAGGCAGAGTAGGTTACGCACGGGCGAAGGGGTTCGGAGAAATTTCCAAATTTTGACCCAGCGGTATATATAACCTAACCCTGTCGGTGTGACCGAGTGGAACGACTCGGTGGAACTGGGATGCAAAACTGCAAGCAGTTACTGCAACTCGGTGTGACCGAAAAGTTCTAATCGGTTGCACCGAGAGTGAAAACCCTAGATCAACTTGGTGACTCGGTAGGACCGAAAAGGATGAATCAGTCAGACCGAGATGCACAAAGAGGTTTTGGAGGTTTAAGTCTATGACGAATCGAGATCTCCGAGTGCTCCTCACACAGAGTGGTTCGAATCTGACTTGATCAAACTTTGTGATGTAGCATGAATAGAGTTTGAGACGAGAAAAGCATAGATAGATAGAGGGTGTTCTTAGGCATTCTTGCCCATACATTTGGCAAAAGAGAAAGAGCCAAACAATCATAGCAACAAATGGATGTCCTCGAATGAGTAAAATATGCATCCAACATGCTCACACAATTAAAATGGCAAATGAAATATGTGACAAAGCATGCACAAACATTCTAGCATCTATCAAGCAATTTGGCGATGACTAGGTCATCTATATATGAGTATATTGACTTAGGAGTCAAATGAGAACACTTGATCATAGGTCATACTCATCGTTTAAGCACAAGTGGGGTTACCACTTTTACATAAAGCATTGTTGTGTTCACACCATTAGAGTTGCTTTAGCTCATTGATTTGAGTAAAGCTCCCCCTAGATGTGATATCCCCCCTAAAGGGAATGAACTAACCTTGGGTTTTGTCGATGATGACTTCATGTAGGTGTTGAAGATGTAGATGCTCAATGTTGATGTAGATCATTTGGAGCAATCCTTTGGAGTGAGTTGCACTTTCAATACCTACACGGGTTAGTCCCACAAGGAACAAACAAGGATATCCATAGACATAGAGTTACGTATACACAAGATGATGTCCATGAAGTCATTAGGTTACCTTGTCGCTTGTCTTACCAACAAGAGGGTTTGTGACTCCTTGAACTAGTGCAAGATATGGAAGTTGTTTGCACTTGTCCTTGCCAAAATGATAGGAGTGAAGTATGTTGGCGGAGTCACCCTCAAGAACTCTCTAGTTCTTCTTCTTCTGGATCCACACCATCTTGATGGGAACCCTTGGAGTCGTAGTTGTACTTGATGAAGTGGAACTTGATGTAGTCTTGGGAACCCACTTGACCAAGGCCTTAGGTGCTTCTTCAAATGCATCAATTTCCTCTTGAAGCTTATCCTTGCCTTTTTGATTGTGGTCTTGTGGTGGAAGATCATCTTGAGCTTGTGTTCCTTTGAAAGAAGTAGGATCATACTTCTCTTGTTGAGGAACAAACTTTGTCTTGGGGTATTGATCTTCTTCCCACTCAACTCCATTGGCATCGAACTTCTGTTCAAAAACAACACCTTGATTCTTCCGGTGTCTTCCTTGCTTGCGCACAATTTCCTCAAATTGCTTACTTCCGGCAAGACTCTTGTAAACACCTTTCTCTATGATTCCTTCAATAAGCTATTTTCTTGCTCAAGTGTAACTTGGCTAAGAGAATCATTAGTGGAATCAAGAGAACTACTAGAAGCATCAACATTGGATTTAGCATGATCGTTGTTGCTACTAGATGAAGAATCTTTCTTGTTCTTGTTTCTAGATTTAACTTATGGCATGTAAGTAGACAAGAGTAAACGCTTGGCAATGTAAGAAGAACTTTTCTTGCGAAGATCATCATTGATTGCCTTTAAAAACTCATGCTCTTGCTCAAGGTTGAGCTTTTCAAAGCGTAGCTTATCATGAGTCTTTAAAAGTTCTCGATGATTTTCCAAGGTAGTTTCATGAGCTAACTTAAGAGTGTTTAGTGCTTGAGTTAGAAGCTCAATCTCCTTCTTATCATCATCATTCGTTTTATCTTGATTAGCATGATTAATTGACATTTCATCATATTTTTCATCACTAGAGTTGTCAACAAGTAAATCGTCATCACCTAACAAATCATCTTCATCACTATTGAAATCAACATACTCGGGATGTGTTACCTTTGGACCTTTGGCCATGAAGCATCTTCCAATTCCTTCATTTGGTGAGTCAAATATGTCATAGGAGTTGGTTGACACAAGTGCTAGACCGGCAACACCTTCATCTTGAGTATATTCGGAGTCGGAGTGATAACTTCTTTCAGAGTGATTGTCGGAGTCGGAGCCGGATACCCACTCACCAACATGAGCTTGATGTCTTCTTTTTGTGTAGCTCCTTGATGACTTTTCCTTTCTTTCCGAATCCTTGCTTCTCCGAGAGGGTCTTCATTCATAACGATCATCTCTACTCCTCCTTTCTCTTGGTGGTGATTCTTCTCTTCTACTTCTTCTTTTGGGAGAATCTTCTCTTCTTTTGTAGGGGGGCGTACACTCATTGGAGTAGTGTCCGGGTCTTCCACAATTGTAGCAATTACGCTCACGACTAGAAGATCTTTTGTCATTGTAGGACCTTGACTTGGAACTTCTTTCTTTGCTTCTACTTTTGTAGAACTTGTTGAAGTTCTTCACCATTAAGCTCAATTCTTCATTGAAGGTTTGTTTCTCACTTGAAGATGTGGGAGTATCACATGAGGCTTTGTAAGCACCACTTGACTTGTTGTGAAGCTCTTCCTTATCCTTGAGTGACATCTCATGAGCAACAATTCTTCCAATGACTTCCGTTGGCTTGAGATCTTTGTAATTGCATCATTTGGATCAATGTGCACACGGTATCATATTTTCCATCCAAGGCTCTTAGGATCTTCTTGATGATGAATTTGTCGGTCATCTCTTCACTTCCTAAGCCGGCAATCTCATTTGTGATGAGAGCAAGCCTAGAGTACATTTCAGCGACACCTTCACCATCCTTCATTTTGAACTTGTCAAGTTGACTTTGAAGCACATCCAATTTGGATTCCTTGACGGAGTCGGTACCTTCATGCATATCAATCAAAGTATCCCAAATTTCCTTTGCATTCTTAAGACGGCTGATTTTGTTGAATTCTTCGGGGCACAATCCGTTGAAGAGAATATCACAAGCTTGAGCATTGTATTGTAGCATCTTCAACTCTTCCGCGGTAGCTTCACGATTCAGTTCTCTCCCATCAAAGAATTCACCTTGCAAGCCAATACACACAGTAGCACAAACGGCGGGGTTATGTCCAAGAATATGCATTTTCATCTTATGCTTCCAACTAGCAAAATTAGTGCCATCAAAGTAAGGACCTCTACGGTGGTAATTTCTCTCACTAGACGCCATACTCTCCTAGGTTGTGAAACCAAGGCTATGACCACCAAAAGCTATGGAAATCAAAGCAAATGGAGACCAAAGCTCTGATACCACTTGTAGGATCGGAAGTATGTCTAGAGGGGGGGGGGTGATTAGACTACTTGACCAAATAAAAATCTAACCTTTTCCCAATTTTAGTTCTTGGTAGATTTTAGCAACTTAGCACAAGTCAAGCAATCAACCTACACATGCAATTCTAAGAGTATAGCAGCGGGATGTAAAACAAATGCATATGAAGGTAAAGGGATGAGTTTGAGGGAGCAAACGCAATGTTGACACGGAGATTTTTTATCCGTGGTTCCGATAGGTGGTGCTATCGTACATCCACGTTGATGGAGACTTCAACCCACGAAGGGTAACAGTTGCGCGAGTCCACGGAGGGCTCCACCCACGAAGGTTCCACGAAGAAGCAACCTTGTCTATCCCACCATGGCCGTCGCCCACGAAGGACTTGCCTCACTAGGGTAGATCTTCACGAAGTAGGCGATCTCCTTGCCCTTACAAACTCCTTGGTTCAACTCCACAATCTTGTTGGAGGCTCCCAAGTGACACCTAGCCAATCTAGGAGACACCACTCTCCAAGAAGTAACAAATGGTGTGTTGATGATGAACTCCTTGCTCTTGTGCTTCAAATGATAGTCTCCCCAACACTCAACTCTCTCTCATAGGATTGGATTTGGTAGAAACAAGATTTGAGTGGAAAGCAACTTGGGGAAGGCTAGAGATCAAGATTTATGTGGTTGGAATGGAATATCTTGACCTCAACACAAGTGTAGGTGGTTCTCTCTCAGAAAATATGTATTGGAAGTGTAGGCATGTTCTGATGGCTCTCTCCACGAATGAAGAGTGGGTGGAGGGGTATATATAGCCTCCACACAAAATCTAACCGTTACACACAAATCACCAAACTCGGTGGGACCGAATCATTAAACTCGGTCGGACCGATTTAGTTCAAAATGTGAACGTTAGGATTCTCGGTGGGAACGACATGTCAACTCGGTGGGACCGGTGTTAGTAGGGTTATGGCATAACATAATCTTGGTGAGACCGATTACACAAACTCGGTGAGACCGATTTTGGTAATAGCCAAACAGAGAGTTGGTCAGGCAAACTCGGTGGGACCGATTCGCTCATCTCGGTTGGACCGAAACGTTACGAAAAGGAAACAGAGAGTTTGCATTGCAATCTCGGTGGGACCGATCGCTCATCTCGGTTTGACCGAAACGTTACGAAGGGAAACAGAGAGTTTGCAATCCCATCTCGGTGAGACCGAGATCCTATCGGTGAGACCGAATTGATTAGGGTCTCTTGCAGTGGCTATGTCAACTGAACTCGGTGGCTCCGGATGGAAAGATTCGGTGGGGCCGAGTTGGACTTTTTGGTTTAGGACATATGTGGATATGAGAAAGTAGTGGAGGGTTTTGGAGCATATCACTAAGCATTTTGAGCAAGATCCTCATTAAGAAACATCTCATCCCTTCTTAATAGTATTGGCTTTTCCTATAGACTCGATGTGATCTTGGATCACTAAAATAGAAAATGTAGAGTCTTGTGCTTTGAGCTTGAGCCAATCCTTTGTCCTTAGCATTTTGAAGGGTCCACTTTCTAATCCATGCCATGCCAATCATTGAGCTTTCCTGAAATATTTATCTTGGAATAACATTAGCTCAATGAGCTATATGTTGTTAGGAATTACCAAAACCACCCAGGGATAGTTGTACTTTCACTAGGAAACTTAACCATCTTTGATTAACGAGCTAGTCAAGTAGAGGCATACTAGGGACACTCTGTTTTGTCTATGTATTCACACATGTATCAAGTTTTCGGTTAATACAATTCTAGCATGAATAATAAACATTTATCATGATATAAGGAAATATAAATAACAACTTTATTATTGCCTATAGGGCATATTTGCTTCAGCTGGAGCTAGATGGAAGCCAAACATTCTCTTTGGTAGTGCTAGTACTTCTGGATGAAACTGCTCCAAAGTGAATTTAGTGGAGCAAAACTGATTTTGGTGAAGCAGAGCAGTCCCAAACAGGCCCTTAGGTTAAACAATTAGCTGGTGAATACTAGCTAGCAGTGGCTTCTACTCCAGCTTCATGGAGTCTTCGTCGTTGCTTGGTGTGCTCAATGTTTGAATAGAGAGAGAGGATGTTTAAACAGGGCGCCTGTTGCTCAATGGGATTGGCTGTGTCGATGTTTTCCCCTTCTTTTGGTGTTTCATTCAGATACTCTGAATGAATCAACTGTATATTTATTTGAAACTGTCTCCTAGTTGTCTTTGTTTTTCTTCTAGACTTTCCTTCAGATGTGATTGAAAATTACTGTGTCTATATATAAAAATTAGAGTACCTATATCATGCAAGCAAAAATGCAGTTCATCCTGAATCCAAACCAGATATTTTTGGATGTGGAGAGACCAAATGACACTTTTTTTTATTAAAAAAATAGAGTGTAATATTGGGACATCTACTTTGAATACCTCTGGTGCAACCTTAGGATATACCACATATATTTACTTCAATACTTTGGAATCAAAGTCCCTATCTACATCATTACAGTGCTTCTCAAAAAATTTGCTCGAGAGAAAGATAAGAAAAGGTTGATATCCGAAAACCATTTTATTTTCTCGGACTTTTCAGTCTTCATCTTCCCTGGTGGCTTGGTAAGATTTTCCTTTCTGCAACATTGTTTGCTTAATAGCATTCAAATTTCAAATACACATTGATGTGTATACCACGTAAAGAACACAAACTACCATTGACATACGAGCCATACAACATCTTATATGATTCTTAAATGAAGTTAGGGAATGGATGTATTAACTTATTCATGATCCAAAATGTTATACATGTTGTTCTTGTCAATATTTATTTTGTATTCTGCTCTAAGTGGCTGACAATAGTTACTTTGTCGAGGTTCTTTTGTAGTTTACTTCAATCACATGTACTTTTCATGTATTTATTGTTGGAATTGGCAAGGGTTCTTTGTCTGAATATACATATATATGCTAGAGTACTTCTATCTTTTGAGGTTGGCCATTAAAAACACTGGGCATTGTGCCAACGTATAAAGTGCCCCATTTAGCTGAAGTGGTTGAAGTTTTGCTGGGAATATACAAGTAGACTGGCAATGAAGTTTAAAGCTGAAAACTCGATATCATTGCAAAGCAAACATCAATGTTTTTGTCTTCTGAAAATTAGACATGTAAAAATATTCAAGCTTGCAAATCTTAGAATTTCAAGTTGGTTTAATAATATTAAGTTCCGATTGACATGCACGGGCATACAGATGAATCAAACGTTTAGATTTTTGAGATTTTGAACTTCGAGGGTGGGTTGGGGAGGGGGGTGGTATTTTAATTTTTTTAAACTCCCGTTGCAACGCACGTAGCATAATTGAAATTTTTGTTTGTGTTGTTTACAACGGAAACATAGTCTGACATGACAACTTCTGAATCAAAGACCCAGAAGGAAACAATTGACTTAAGGAGTTGGAATGAGTTGATCACATCCGCATGTCTTTGCAACGGATGTAGTATTTGAACCAGAAAATTGTCTGAGTTAGGTAGCAAAACTTATTTCTTGTTACTTACCTTGGAACATAATGGCAGCTCTTACACAACAGTAAATTGGGGGCACATATGGTGCACTAGCCACATGAGATGTACTGATGCACCATATGCCTCAAGAACAAGCGTAACCGTGTGTCTCAAGTTCTGTTGCTGCTAGATTCCGATCTTCTGGTCTTCCATGTGGATGTTTTTATTCAAAGTGATTCAATTCCAGTCCGTACAAATTAGTCATATTATGAGTTGCATGAACCTTTCTTTAGTTTTAGTATATGTTCGGTTCTGTTTTCTTGCGATGTGGATAGTAATGAACAGAAAAACCTTATGTTGTATTATTTTTTACATGCATGAAATCTGTAAAGTTAGTTTTCTGTTATAAAATCATTCGTTAGTGGAGATTTATGAAAAGTGAACCGGCAGACAAATTGTAGTAATTCCCAGCTAATTTTATAAATTCATCCCAGTAAACCTTTTAATTCTCATATCTTGGAATATAAATGACGAATCTCAAAAATTTTGCATCGTAGTTTTGTATAATGGCCATGGCTACATAACAACGATAGTATACATCAATTTGTGTTGATGTATGAAGGTAAAATGTCAAAAATTGTCTATGCTTATTATACTCAAAAACCCAATCCGGTGCCCAGGCTCATCTGCACCCGGTCAGAAAAAAAATTCAAAATAAATACTAAAAAAATTCAAACAATTATAATTTTTTGTGCGACAAATAATTTTATGTGTGAGGTTTGCTCCAAATTTCAACTTATTTGGACATCTGAGAAGCTCTCAGCAATAAAAACAAATCGGGTCAGAACATGTGTGAACAGTAAACTTTTTTACAGACCTTGAATTTGTCTTTTTTGCTGAGAATTCCTCAGATGTCCAAATGAGTTGAAACTTGGAGTGCACCTCACGCATAAACTTATCTGAGCGCACCTCACGCCTTTTAGAGCAGCAGAGATGTCGTCTCTGCAACGATAACACATCAATCGATGTATCTGAATGTGTAGATTCGCAACCTTCAAATTTAGAACTAGCAGATTTTCGCTGCTATTGTTACTTACAAAGACTAATGTCTCATGTGCTTGTATATACATAATTTCTACACTTCCATGATGTGCCTAACTTAAATGTAGCAGACATCATCATACTATTATCAGAATGCTACTATTGCATCATCACAGATTTCCATGATATTCATGGGAAAACTACTTTTGTATGAGTCCCTCTCTTATCATGCATCTATTGGTCCGTGTAACCTATTTATTGGTTCACTATATACATGCAGGAATCCGGATTTTGTAGACTGTGATAAGTGCGTTGTATCTGGTTAGTATATCTCATACATTAATCACTATTTCCCAACAGTAGGCATTCAAACTCTCTTTCATATGTTTCTTCATCCTACGTTGGCTGCCTAATGGCATTTTGATACAGGAACACATCGAAAAAGATACTAAACATTGTTCGTAACCAGTGAAAAACATTATGCTTAGAATATACATTTTAGATATGGAGGGGGCTTAGCAGCCGTGGGACTCACCTATTCAACTCAAATGATGCTTCTTTACAATACACGTGGCATGTAATTCACAAGATATTTGTATTCTGTGCCTGTAGATAGAAGAAATGATAAAACTGTTTGCTCAGTTGTGCTAATCGTTACCGTTACGATTCCTATATTGCTAGAATTGACCTTTTGCTTTCCTTATATATCAAATTTTCATATCGTGGTTTTTGGTTTTCTTATCGCTGAGTGGCATCCTTTGGATCCTACATTTCCATAGGATGAATTGTTGGATGGGGCAGTAGAGGGCCCTTGTCGCACGCTCATCGAGGCTGTCGCGCCCTGTGGGGACGTTACAACAAAGATAAGAGCATGGTTAATAATATAGCTAGCTAATGGCTATAACAAGTTATCATGTCATCTATAGCTAATGTAATAGCAAGACACATAATACTTGGCTATAAGAAAGTACTACTTTGTCAACATATGATCCACCTTCCACACTCACAAAGCTCTTGGAGCTTGTGCTACAGCCGGCTGTAAGTCTACAACCCGCTTCTATTCTCTCACTTCCAACTTAGTAACTGGGGTTGCCCCTCTCCCTCGGAAGACTTAGGCGTGTGGACCTTCAACCCTACATCGACAAAGCGGTGGCTCGTCTTAGCCCGTGGAAAGGAAAGTTCCTGAATCGTGCCGGGTGCACTGCTCTGGTTAAGTCCGTGCTCTCCTCCATGCCAATCTTCTTGCTGACGGCTTTAAAGGCTGACAAAGGCATCCTCAAGGCCTTTGCGAAGATCAGTCGCGGCATGCTCTGGGCCTGTAAGGAGGCGGTTAGTGGAGGAAAATGCAAAGTCAACTGGCAAAAGGCCTGCCGCCCCAAGGAGCTCGGTGGTTTGGGGGTTTTGGACCTAGAGAGGTTCTCCCGGGCCCTAAGGCTTCGCTGGTTATGGTATGAGTGGAAGGCTCCTGAGAAGCCATGGGTGGGCTCTGAAACCCCCAACGACGCCTCCGACCTTGACCTCTTCAATGCGGCTACTCGTGTCACCATCGGAAACGGCGCCAAGGCCTCCTTCTGGTCGTCTTCATGGCTCCATGGCGCCCCGCCAAAAGACCTGGCTCCCCTAATTTTCAAGGCTTCCAAGAGGAAGAATCGGACGGTCCAGGACGCTCTCGCTGAAAACAACTGGATCTCGGACATTGCGGTGGATGCGTTCACTGCCGATCACATGAAACAACATGTCCACCTCTGGGAGCTCTTGTCGGATATCCAGCTTCATCCGGACACTGAGGACTCCATTACCTGGTCCTTGACCCCTAATGGGTGCTACTCGGCCAGCTCCGCCTACAAGGTCCAGTTCCTTGCCTCTTTGTCCTGCCAGTTCGGGAACATCGTGTGGAAGACCTGGGCCCCTCCAAAGTGCCGTTTCTTCGCCTGGCTCGTTGTCCAGAACCGCTTATGGACCGCTGATCGCTTGGCGAAATGCGGATGGCCGCACCAACCTACTTGCCAGCTCTGCCGTACCTCCCCTGAGACAGCACGACACATTCTTTTCGAGTGCCGCTTCTCCAGACGTATCTGGACGGCCGCGACCTCTTGGCTATCTTGTCCAGACCTCATCAGCAGCATCGGGGAAGGTAGGCCTAAAGTCATGGACTATTGGCTGGCCGTTTCGAAGTCCACCACCTCTTCCCCAATAGGCTTGTGCTCAGCTATCACGCTCATCACTTGGGAGATCTGGAAAGAGAGGAACGAGCGAGTTTTCAACAATAAGTCCTCCCTGCCTTCGGTTGTCATGCATAAGATTAGGGAAAAGGGGAAGGACTGGATCCTCGCCGGTGCTAAAAATCTGGCGGAACTTGTAGGCTGATCCTCTTCCCCCTGTGTCGGGGGCGGTGTTCGCCCCCTTCCTCGTTTTTTTGTTTTTTGGCTCTTGCCATACCCCAGTTTGCTTCTCCTATATCAATATAAGGCAAAAGCTTTTTTGCCTGTTTAAAAAAAAACAATATACTATTAAATCTTTACAACCTGTTTACATCATCTTATTATTTGTTTTAAGGAGCCCGTTGCAACGCACATACATATGTCAATTTTTAGACAACTCGTGAACGTGTGCCGCTTACGCACGTTAGCACTTTTTTTTGTCACAAGCACATCTATACTCGATTGATCCTGCGGCCGCCAGCTCGATAAAAGCCCCCGATTGATCCTACCCAACGAGTCGCGTCGAACCCTTCCTACCCACCCATCCCCCCCGCGCCGCTACGCCGCCAAGCCCTAGCTAGGGTTTTGCCCTTTTCCTCCCCCGCCGCCCCCGCCCCCGCCCCCGCCCATGGATCCCTTCTCGAAGAAGCGCAAGCCGGACGAGAACGGCGCGGTCGCCGTCTCCCCCGCCGCCGGTGCTGCCGCGCTCGGGCTCACGCGCGATGACGTCCTGCGTCTCCTCGACCCGCTGTCCCGCGACCAGCTCGCCGACATCGCCGCCGCCGCGGCGCTCGCCTCCGGGGTCGCGCTCGATGCCGTGCGCGCCGCCGCCGACCGCGACCCGGCCCTGCGCAAGCTCTTCGTCCGGGGCCTCGGCTGGGAGACCAACTCCGACTCGCTCCGCGCCATCTTCTCCGCCTACGGCGACCTCGAGGAGGCCGTGGTCATCAGCGACAAGACCACCGGCCGCTCCAAGGGCTACGGATTCGTCACCTTCCGCCACGCAGACTCCGCCCTCCTCGCTCTTAAGGAACCATCCAAGAAGATCGACGCCCGCGTGACCGTCACTCAACTCGCGGCCGCTGGCGCGGCCGGTGGGCCATCCGGTGGAACTACCGGCGCAGGTGGTGTCCCTTCAGCAGACGTCTCACTGCGCAAGATCTTTGTTGGGAACGTTCCCGCTGACATGCCATCAGAGCGCCTCCTCGCGCACTTCGCTTCCTATGGAGAGATTGAAGAGGGGCCGCTTGGGTTCGACAAGCTGACGGGCAAGTTCAGGGGCTTTGCGCTCTTTGTGTACAAGACACCTGAGGGGGCGCAGGCCTCACTAGTGGACTCAACTAAGGTAATCGATGGGCAACAGCTCTTGTGCAAGCTAGCCATCGAGGGGAAGAAGGGGAAGCAGCAACCACAACAATCTGGGCCTGCCGGGCAACAGCAACCACAGATGCTCCAGGGTGGCCCGCCGGACATGACGGGTTCTGGGCTTGGGCTAGGTGGAGCGCAGATGGGTGGGCAATATGGTGGCCCTGGGAATGGTATGCCATCGTTCGGCGCATTTGGTGGTCCCAACCCATATGCGAACATGCCATCGTCCATGAGTGGCGGTGGTGGAGCTGGTTTGGGCTCAATGGGAAATCAGATGCATTCCGGGATGGGTTCTGCTGGGGCTGGTGCATTTGGCACCGGCGGGCTGGGTGGTGGTTCATTTGGGGGCTCATCTCAGTTTGGTGGTGCTGGTATGGGGCCTTATGGTGGTCTAGGCATGGGTGGGCCTTCCTCACTATACCGTATGCAACAGGGCTCAGGTGGGCTGCCCTCAGGCTATGGCGAGGGTGGAAACTACCCTCTTCCAGGGTCTGGTTTCCGGGGTCAGGACCCTCAAGGGATGTCACCAGGACCAGGTGGCAGGGGTCCTCCAATGTACCCCAATGTGCCACCTTATTTCTAAGGTAATTTCGCACCCTTCTGCTGGTGTTACTTGCTTTTACTAGTTGAGTGTGCTTGTTTTGAAGTGGCATAATGTAGCAAAATATGTCGTGCATCGTAGATGTCTTGCTATTTTCTTAATGATGAAATACTATGTGTTATGCCTGAAATACTATGTCGTGTTATGCCTGTTTGCAAATTGCGAGTGTTGCATTGTTGTCATGCTGTGTTTGCGTTTTATGTGAATATGTGATGTAATTGGAATGTATGATTGCTGCCTGGTTTGAACTAGCAATCTGTAAGTTGACATCAGCGATGTGGTGCTGCAAAAGTTGATTGGTCGGTATGGGGTTGCTATGTTAATGATGTATTGTGTCACATGTTCCATCTTTTTCCTGATTAGCGTGCTATTTGCTTTTTATTCTGTGGTTTTTTGTGGGTCGATACTTCAATTTTTGTGGCATTGCCATGTTTATTTTGGCATGATAATCTGATGCATCCCTCGCTCTAAAGGGTATTGTGTTTGTGTGTTGCTTGTTTTTTCTTTCTGTCTTCCTACATGACATGCCATTGTGTGAAGTTGGTACATGATTTGTGACCAAGCTGTTGTTTTTGGACGATCAAGCTTTGCTGTTGTTAATTTTGGTTATGCTAACAGATCATATGTGTCTGTGTTGTTGCCCTGATCTAACTGGTTTGTAGTTGATTATAGTGTTTCTGTTGTGGAGTGACAGCAGTTGGCAAACAATCAGAGCAATTTCTGTCATTTACAGAGTATTGTAATGGGCCCATGCTGATATGCTTGGCCATTTAGATGTTTGTTAATGTCAGAAATATGTTGATTGATGTGATGAGGTTTTACATATATTGCGTCGCCAATTCAGTTTCTTCCTCAGATCCGATACCCTTGGGTTTTTTATTTACTTCATAATGCCAGAGCATTAGCACATTTCGTAAAACCTGAAACTAGACATTTCCACGTTCCACATCACAAAAACATACAATCTGTAGTTTCCTGTTCCAGATTTTGATTCATGGATTGCGGTTATATAATGCTTCCTTATGTTTCATTAGTTAGATTTCTCCAGTGTTGAAGTTTTGGTTATGCCATGTTTGTCTAATGCTTCTGTCCTAGTATGTTGTATTGTATATACATCTGGACTACATAATACACCCATGGGAAATCTCTGCTTCTAATGTTTCTGTCATTAGTTTGCGGTTGCACATCATGTGCTTATGCATAGAATGGATCTCATCTTGTATTTGAATTGCTTTATTTTCATTTTTATTGGCCACTCTTTCAGTTCATTGGTGAATTCAAAACATAACTATACACATCCTGCGATAAATTGAACTGGTTATGTATCGTTGAAAGCGTAATATAACATAAAGTGTTATCTTATAGTTAGCAGAAATATTACTCTTCAAGATTACTATTTTATCTTGGTTATACCATATTTAGTTTTTTTGTCACTTGAACACTTAGGTTTGCTGTTCGTCAATATTCTTTTTATGCTCTTGTTGTTTTTGTTTTTGCATCATTTTGCTTTGTTTTGATTAAATTTGCAGTATTTACTCTAAAGGTTGCCAAATGTAGTTTCTTAATCTTCAAAGCTTTCTTAACTGATTATACTTTTTTATGCCTGCATTGTATCATCTATATAAGGAAGGATTAGGTGTGGTATTTGGAACTTGATGAACTAGCATTGTATTTCTAACCCTTGTATTTACTGTCATACTACCTGTATTTTGTCTGTATATTTTTTCTCAGCTGAACTATTGATTGAATTCTAGTGAATGTGTGACTCAGGTTGTTGACAACTCTTGGGAGCATATGCTTTGAATGGTTGTGCTGAATTCAGAAGTGTTGTCTGCATACATGGATGTCTTTGCATATTCTGGCTACCTCTGATCTGGAAATCAGTTTTGCTCTGAGTTTTCGTTGTTAAGAGATAAATCAAGCTAGATTAGTGTTTTATGTGAACTCTTTCACTAGACATGTACTTCTTATGACTGCTTTGCAGTCTGTCTATTTAAATACCTGAATTATCATTGTTACATTCTTGTGTATTGTCTCGTGATACCAAGTTACTTATGGTCATGTATGGTGAAAGCTTGGTTGGTAATTTGTGGACTGTTTGTATATATGAGTGATATCGACATGTCTGCTTGGTAGGGTTGGTGTAATATTTTTGCAGGTTCTAAAGAACTTTGTCTGCTTGGTAGGGTTGGTGTGATATTTTTGCAGGTTCTAAAGAACTTTTACTTTTGACAATGTCTTGGGTAAGTTTGGATATTTTGTTGATTTCCTTCCATTGGTATTATCTCTTTGTGCTGTTTCTTGTCATCTGTGTTGTGTATGCAGTTCTGGCAACGTTTTACTCAAGTTTCACAACAGTGTCTCCCACGATTTTGTTTGATGTATTGTTTGTGGCAAGTATTCTTGTTGAGGGTGTGATCTGTTGCAAGAATTACTCCTTCATGATTTGGATTTCTATGATTTTACCCTCAACCATTTGTTCAGCCTAGAGTGTAGAAAATTGAAGTTTTTTCCATTTATTCCACAAGTGTTGATGCTAGATATCATACTTTTCAGGGACCACGGAATGATTGTTTCATTTGTGATCGGAGATGTTCTGATTGTAGCACCAGTTTGTGCTGCATTGTAGCACTGTTCAGATTTAGCTAGTCGGCAATGTGAAGTTCAAAAATTGCACAAGTTTTTGTTAGTTGGCAGAAATGTATCTTCTGTTTTCAGGTGAGACCCTTCTGAAGAAGGGTTTAGTCTACTGACCTACCCACCTCGCCTATGCATTCCGTTTCCCTTGAGGTGGTCCCACAGAGCTCAAATAATGAGATAGGCGTTGGAAAAGTAGTTATAACATGAAGAAATATGTGTGGGGACTTATGCCTTGAGCTTGTCAGTGTTGAATATGAGAAAAGTCTGCCCCCATCAGTTGTTGAAGCATGGTCGGGAGCTGGTCAAGTTTGATTTTGCTTGGTTTCAACCTGCAGGACAGACTCAGACTCCAAAAGAATTTCACCGAGCAATTAATTTCCCGCCATGATATTGTAACATGAATGTCATCTTAGTTACAACATATTCTGGTTTAGTCTCACATATTAGACATTGTGATTATTGTGATACTTGTTAACATGCCTTAAGCATTGATATACTGTTTTGAATATAATAAATATATGTGCATGTATGTTTCACTTAATTAAACACATCTGAAACTGTTAGTGGGAATAATTTCATAATTTCAACCCGCTGACAACTGAAACCGTTGCTTTGCATGGTGTTGTCTTTGTTGCATGATTTAGGCCGAGTTTGCTTTTGTTACTCCCACAGCTCCCTTTTTTACATGATTTGACCCTTTGGTTCTTTTTACTCCGCATATAAGATTTGTCTACATGATTTGACCCAACAAATGTAAGTTTCATATCTCCCTCCACTTCTTTTTACTCCGTATGTAAGATTTATCTGAAGTCAAACTTTCTAAAGTTTGACCATATTTATATGAAAAAAATCAACATCTACAATACTAAAATTATACAATAAAAATTAAATTCATGAAACATTTATTTATATTTGTATTGTGAATGTTGATATATTTTTCTATAAACATAGTCAACTTTTATGATAATTAAAAAGGACTAGAGGGAGTACTAATTTTTATTGGATTGTACTTTTCCGTGTTGTACTAATTTTTATGATATATAATCTATATGTGATGGCGAAATATGGCCACTTTATAAATCGCAGAAAACAAGGAGGACATGTGTAAACAAAGATGGAGAAAGAGTAATATCTAAGCTCTTTTTATAGTTTTTCATTGGTATATGAATTTTGTTAGTTTTTGGTTGAGTAGACTTGCATTTCTATTACAATAAATTCAAATCTTAGTTGTTCGTCTAGACAGACTTTAATTCTTGGGTTCGCCACTGAATAAGATGAATAACATTCCTAATAAATTATTGCTTTCCTACATGGAACTTTCCTCTGTAATCTTCGTTCCTTTGGTTTGAAAAAACCTTCAAACTTTTTTGACCAACAACAGTAGAGAAATCTTTTTCATTAATGATTGTGGTTAGAGCATATTTACAAGGCATGGCATGATGATGCCTGTTACAAGTAGTTAAGAGACTAAAGATTGCTATGAGATTTATTGCACATCATGACATAATGCCTTCTTTGATACTAGGTTTAGCCTTGATCGTTCTGTCCTTGAAATGTCTTCTAAAGCTGTCCTTGGATGCTTGTATGGAGTACCGGATGTTTTCAAAAATCTTTGTCATTTATCCGATTCCATAGGGACCAGTTGCTACTTGTGAGTTGCGTTGGGATTTCCTCGATTTTCTTAAAGAGGAGAGGATGATACAGTACATTAGAGATAAGTATTTCACTAAATTAAGGATCAAGGTTAATAATCCAGTACGAGAATCACACAAAGCCCGTGAACAAAATATGCACACACAAAAGCAAATACTTGCACCCAACGCAAGCAGTTTGTAAGGATTAAATCTCGTAGTGGTAGATAATAAAGTAAATTGTAAAACAAAACAAATGTACTTTTGTGTTTTTATATACGATAAAAGTAGACCCGGGGTTATAGTTTTCACTAGAAGCTTCTTTTTTGAACACATAACATATGGTGGGCGAACAAATTACTGTTGGATAATTGATAGAAAAACACATAGTTATTGAAAGATCGTGGATGTCGCCTAGAGGGGGGGGGGTTGAATAGGCGCTTTAAAATAATTATGGTTTAGGCTTGAACAAATGCGGAATAAACCTAGCGGTTAATTTGACAAGCACAAAACCTACAACAACTAGGCTCACCTATGTGCACCAACAACTTATGCTAAGCAAGATAAACAACTAAGTGATAGCAAGATATATGACAAGAAACAATATGGCTATCACAAAGTAAAGTGCATAAGTAAAGGGTTCGGGTAAGAGATAACCGAGACACGCGGAGACGACGATGTATCCCGAAGTTCACACCCTTGCGGATGCTAATCTCCGTTTGGAGCGGTGTGGAGGCACAATGCTCCCCAAGAAGCCACTAGGGCCACCGTAATCTCCTCACGCCCCCGCACAATGCAAGATGCCGTGATTCCACTAAGGGACCCTTGAGGCGGTCACCGAACTCGTACACTTTGGCAACCCTTGGGGGCGGTCACCGGAACCCGTCAAATTGCTCGGGGCGATCTCCACAACCCAATTGGAGACCCCGACGTTTGCCCGGAGCTTTACACCACAATGATTGAGCTCCGAACACCACCAACCGTCTAGGGCGCCCAAGCACCCAAGAGGAACAAGCTCAAGGGCACCAAGCACCCAAGAGTAATAAGCTTCTCAACTTGTAACTTCCACGTATCACCATGGAGAACTCAAACCGATGCACCAAATGCAATGGCAAGGGCACACGGAGTGCCCAAGTCCTTCTCTCTCAAATCCCACCGAAGCAACTAATGCTAGGGAGGAAAATGAGAGTAAGAACAAGAAGGAGAACACCAAGAACTCCAAGATCTAGATCCAATGGGTTCCCCTCACATAGAGGAGAAAGTGATTGGTGGAAATGTGGATCTAGATCTTCTCTCTTTTTTCCCTCAAAAACTAGTAAGAATCCATGGAGGGATTGAGAGTTAGCAAGCTCGAAGAAGGTCAACAATGGGGAAAGAACACGAGCTCAAGAGATAAGGTTCATTGGAGAAGAAGACCTCCTTATATAGTGGGGGGAACAAT
Source organism: Aegilops tauschii subsp. strangulata (assembly GCF_002575655.3). NCBI lineage: Eukaryota > Viridiplantae > Streptophyta > Magnoliopsida > Poales > Poaceae > Aegilops > Aegilops tauschii. The sequence continues at coordinate 314,256,684 of NC_053037.3, read as the reverse complement.
CCAACTGTTACCCCCACTTCAGCCCCGCAGAGAGCGGTACTAGCGCTTGGCCAACAGTACTACCGCTTGCCCCTATAAGCGGTACTACCGCTCCCCCTCGCGGTACTGCCGCTGGGCCCAGAGCGGTACTACCGCGGTGGCAGGGCGGTACTACCGCAAACGAGCGGTACTACGGCCCCCACTGCCACGGCTAGTACCGTAGAACCTGACACGAAAAAAGACCCCTCGAATCGAGGCGGTACTAGTACGAGACCGCAGCGGTACTACGGCTGGGGGCTACCAGCGGTACTACCGCTCTGGAGCGGTACTACCGCTTGTAGCACCCAAGCGGTACTACCGCTGGGACCAAAACTGCCATAACTTCTGCATATGAGCTCTGAGTTGAGCAAACTCAAGCTTGTTGGAAAGAGAAAGACGAGTAGCATCAAAACATCATAGAAGATGCGAGTGAACTCCATTGTCGATGAACTCGAGCTTGTCATCAAGATGACCATAAGCTCCAAAACTCACAAAGAAAAGAACCAAACAAGAACCAATAAAGATGATGCAAGGATGCAATGGTTTGAGCTCTCTACGAATGATACGATCAAGCTACTCATCGAGAGCCCCCCTTGATAGTACGGCAATCGATCCTATAACCCGGTCTCCCAACTACCATCATGAGACCGGTAAAATAGAAAACCTATCAAGGGCAAACCTTTGTCTTGCACATGGTCCACTTGAGCTAGATGATGACGATCTTGACTCCCTCAAGTTGGACCACCTTTCTTGGTTGCGTTGGCTTGATGAAGACTAGTTGATTGCTCCCCCATACTCCACTATGGGTGAGCCACTCTTCCGCACATCTTCACAAGTCCATTGTCACCACAATGGACGGCAAGCTTCAAGCATTTGATCTCTTCATGATGCTTCACTTGAACTTGCACACCGCAACCTAACCCCACAAAGAACTCTCACGAAGATCATGGGTTAGTACACAAAGCGTAATTGACAATGCTTACCACACCATGGGATCGCTTGATCCCTCTCGGTACATCTTCTACGCTTTGTGAGTTGATCAAGTTGATTCACACTTGACTTAGTCTTGATCAACCTTGAATCTTTTCAACTCTCTTCATTTGGATGATGTCTTGAAGATATACATGAATGATCACACAATCTTCTTCTCCAAGACATGCTTGCAATAAGCTCAACTCTCACATGACCAATCTTTGGATAATTCCTTAATAACACATTGGTCACCACATAAACTCCTTGAAACCACCACATGAACTTCAAGAAATGCCTATGGACAAATCCTTCAAATATAACTCAAGGCAACCATTAGTCCATAGAGATTGTCATCGATTACCAAAACTAAACATGGGGGCACCGCATGTTCTTTCAGTTATGACGATATTCAAGGCAATGATCATGTGTATAGGTATCACATGCGAGACAAGTAGACCAACTCCTGCATGCATCTACTGGTATTACTCCACCCATCTACCGTCATCCAGCATACATCCAGCATACATCTAGGGTATTAAGTATAAAGCAGAGTAACGCCTTAATCAAGATGACATGATGTAGACAAAGTAAACTCAATCAATATGAATAAACCCCGTTGTTTTATCCTTAATGGCAAAAATACAAATACACGTCTTGTTTTCTACTTTGTCACTAGGATAGAGCACCGCAAGATTGAACCCATCACGAAGCACCTCATGCACTGAAGATAAATCAATCTAATTGGCCAAACTAAACAGATAGATCGGAGAGAAATAAAAAGCTATAACAAGCATGCATAACAAAGTTCAGAAAAGACTCAATTAATATTCATGAATAATCTAATCATAAACCCACAATTCATCGGAACCCAACAAACACACCGCAAAAGAAGATTACATCAGATAGAACTCCATGAACATCGAGGAGAATATTGTATTGAAGATCAAAGTGAGAGAGGAAGCCATCTAGCTACTAGCTATGGACCCGTAGTTTCGTGGTGAACTACTCACGCATCATCGGTAGGGCAGCAAGGATGATGTAGAAGCCCTTCGTGATAGATTCCCCCTCCGGCAGAGTACCGGAAAAGGCCTCGAAATGGGATCACGAAAGAACAGAAGCTTGCGACGGCGGAAAAAGTGTTTCGGGTCGCTCTGTGGTATATTGGAATTTATAGAGGTGGAATTAGGTCAAGAGGTGCCACGAGGGGCCCACAAGCTCACTCGCCTGGTGAGCTTGTCGCTCCCTCGTGACTCTTCTGGTCTTCTCCCGTACCTTCGTGGGTCCCTTCGGGTCCATAAAAAATCATCGTAAAGTTTCATCGTGTTTGGACTCCGTTTGCTATTGATTTTCTAAATTGCCAAAAAACAAGCAAAAAAATAACAATTGGCACTGTGCACTAGGTTAGTCCCAAAAAATGATATAAAATAACATATAAATGCATATAAAACATCCAAGATTGATACTATAATAGCATGAAACAATAAAAAATTATAGATATGTTGGAGACGTATCAGTAGTAACTACTTCCACAAAGAAATCCCACTGATATCTTTGTCTTGCTTCCATGATCATCATATGTATATTTAGATCAGTGTTCCATCCCATATTTATGCTCCACCAGAATCCTTTACTAAATGGGCAGCTAAAAAGTAGATGCATTATGTCCTCCATATTGTGGTCATTGCATAAGACACATCTAGTACTCTCAAGGGTGAAATTCTTTCTGGTAAGCAGTTCACAAGTATTTATTTTGTCATTGAGTAACAACCATCAAAAGAATTTGTGCCTAGGAAGAAAGCATGTTTTCCATGTCCATTGCATGGGCAGTGGTGCTTGCTGATTACCCACTAAAACATTGTATATTTTCTTGGCTGAGTACTTGGAGTTTCCCCACATGAAAGACCATGTGTCTAGTTCCTCCTTATCTCTGATTGCCTCTAGTTGACCAGACAATATATTGAATTGCTCGTGGGCAATCATAGATAGTGGTAGCTGGAATAGATTGTAGTAATTCATCACTAATTTGGCTTGTTGTATTGAGATATTATCATTCTCAGCAAAAGAATGGAGTTCAACCCATTTGTTTTTCAAAATGTTCCATTCCATACATCATCCCGTAATAAATACCTCTGTATAGATTAGTTAGACTTATGCAGGCCCTCCACCGAAAGGATCCTTTGTTATTGCTGGCATGTGGTATAATATTATTTGAATAATATGCTTGCCATATTAGTTTGACCCATGGAATATTCTCATGATTGTAAAATTTGTGCAAGTGTTTGCGATTAAGGACACCTAGTCCACCTTGCTTCTTTGGTTTGCAAATCATCTTCCAGCTCGCCAAGCAGTTTCCTTTCTTTTCAATGTCATTCCCATACCAAGGGTGGTTTCTTCTGGATTTGTTGACATGGTCCAAAATAGTGTAATGCACTTTAAATGAGCACATGGCAAAAATAGGCATTGATGCAATGACTGACTTGACATATGTCAATCTGCCAATATAATTCATAAAATTTGCAACCCCTGGTACACTACTGGAATCAGGATCTTTGCCATCAGTCAGCTCTTTGCCGTCAGCCAGCTGATGGCAAAGAAGGTCTTTGCCATCAGCTTATAGAAAACTGACGGCAAAGATCATGTTTGCCGTCAGCCAGCTCTTTGCCGTCTGCAAGCAGACGACATAGAAGCTTTACCGTCTGCTCAAAGAGGGAGCGTGGCCCACTAACGCAAACCACCTAACGGCCACTTTCTTTGCCATCTGCTAGCAGACGACAAAGAGCGTAGCCAACCTAACGACCGTTCCCCTCCGACCCCACCCGACTAGCTATGCTCTTTGTCGTCTGCTAGCAGACGGCAAAGAAATTCAACCGGACTAAAAAATGGTCAGCCCCGCGCCCCACCTCTCTCTCTTCCCTCTATTTCTCTCTCCCTCACCTCTCACCCGCGCCGCCCCCGTGCCCTCAGCCCCCGACCCCCCGCCGCCCGGGCGCCCCGGCGCCCCGCCGCTCAGGCCTCCCGCCGCAGCTCCGCGCCCCGTCGCCCGACGCTCCGTCCCCCGCCGCCCGTTGCCGCTCCGCCCCCTGGTGAGGTTTCTTCCCTTTTTCGTTTTTTTTCTTGCTGTTTTTTGATTTAGGTTAATTGGTTGATTTAGGTTGATTAGTTGATTTAGATTGATTTAGGTTAGCAGTGGGGTGATTTAGGTTAATTAATTGATTTAGGTTAGCAGTGGGGTGTTTTACCCTACTGTACATAGTCAAAAAAGGAGATTTAGGTTAATTAGTTAGTTGATTTAGGTTAATTAGTTGATTTAGATTGTAGGTTAGTTTTTATATATTTAGTACTCCAATATGCAACTAGAAATTGCCACTGTTCTTTGAGAACGAGGGTTTCGATCAGCAAGGCGTTCCTCTTCCGTCTCATGAGTATCGTAGTGTTGTAGTTTCAAGAAAGATTTCCAACTCCTCCACCTCTTACCTAAGGACTCCATGACCCATAACTCACCAATTGGAGCAATGTCAAATTTGAGGTTTTTGGAGCCTGGCTGGAGTTGAACACAGCAGCACAGGCCCCTACCTCCTTCCCTGTAAAGCATCCAAAGGCATCACTTCCAAAAGTTTAATATTTTGAATTTTGAGATCCAAAGGCGTGATTCTTAATCCCTTATGTCTGAGATATGTTAAATCTCATTCTTCTGTTTTTCCTCTTCACTTTCCATCCTTTCCCTCTCTCCAAAGGCATCACTTTTCTTTTGAGATGCGTGAAATCCAAAGAAAGCCTAAATATATTGTTTAAATTCTGTGATTTGACTTTGGACACACAAGTCCAGAAGTTAGCCACTAGCCAGTGAGCCAAGAACCCAAAGTTTCATATTTTAGGTTAGTAGATTTTAGTTGATTTTAGGTTAGTAGATTTTAGTTGATTTAGGTTGATTAGTTGAAGAAGAAAAAGAAGACAAGAGGAAGAAGGAAAATAAGGAAAATGAAGAAGAAAAAGAAGACAAGAGGAAGAAGGAAGAAGAAGAAAAAGAAGTAGAAGTGGAGATGAAAAAAAAAGAAGTAGAAGTAAGATGGAAAAAAGAAGTTGGAAAAGTAGAAAAAGAGGGTCGCCGAGGGAAAAGAGGGTCGCCGAGTGGTCGAGGGCTCGAGGATCGAGGGGAAAAGGAGTCGAGGGTCTAGGGGTCGAGGATTGAGGTGTCGAGGGGTCGAGGATCGAGGGGGAAAGGAGTCGAGGGTCTAGGGGTCGAGGATCGAGGTGTCGAGGGGTCAAGGATCGAGGTGTCGAGGGGTCGAGGGTCGAGGGGAAAAGGGGTCGAGGGTCGAGGGGAAAAGGGGTCGAGGGTCTAGGGGTCGAGGATCGAGGTGTCGAGGGGTTGAGGGTCGAGGGTCTAGGGGTCGAGGATCGAGGTGTCGAGGGTCGAGGGTCGCCGCCCCGACCCCCTGACCCCGACTCCCCGACCCCGACACAACACCCCGACCCCGCCTCGACACCCTGACACCGCGACCCCGACACAGCACCCCGACCCCGACACGACACCCCTCGACCCCGACACAGCACCCCGACACGACACCCCCGACACCCGACCCCCGACACGACACGCGAGACCCCGACACGGCACCCCCGACCCCAACACAGCACCCCGACCCAACACGACACCCCCGACACCCCGACCCCCGACACCTCTCGAAAAAGGTGCTCTTCGGCCTTCCAGAGGCCGACAGGGTCATATATTTGTGAATTATGAGTTAGGTCAGGTATTCAATTATTATTATGTACATATATATATATATTATTAATTAGTTCATGTTATGAGGTATTCAATTTTTTATTATGTTCATGATGATGATACACACTTAAATATTTAATTATGTTTATGTTGTACTAATTTCGTTTACTCTTTGTCATTGCAGGTGTTGACAGATGGTGGGCGCGGGACGAGAGCGCTCCGAGCCTCCTTCCTCGGCGCGTACTGGGAGGGGTGTTATTATTCCACCCCAACACCTTCGGAGAGCATTGGTAGACAGCATCCAGACACCGGCGGGCGCTTCTTCTTCGGCCGGGAGAGGTCGGGGGAAGACGAAGAGGGCTGCTAGAGGTGGACGTGGCGGCGGGAGAGGTAGGAAGGCTGCTGCGCCTTCCTCGCCGCCACCCCCAGCTGATTCTCTGGACCACCGGAGTGCTCCATCTCAGGTGGACCCGTCTGACTTGACCTGTCATGGACTCCGTTCCATGAGCCTCGGGCCAATGAGCCTCGGGCCGCCGAGCGGTCGTCCGACGAGACTCGGGTCCCAGAGTCTTCGTCCCAGGAGACTAAGGTCCCAGAGTCTTCGTCCCACGTGACTCCGGAGGCTAGTGGCCATGCTGATGGTGGCGAGGACACCTTTTCTGACGATAGCTATAGCGAGGGCGAGCTAGTTGAGGGGGGCAAGAAGGTCTACCAGCATGGTGGTACAAAGCTCCCGGACGTGCCGACGACCCGTGATCACAGGTGGTTGATTGAGCCTAACGGGGAGAAGTAAGTGCATTTACTCTTTTTTAACCTTTTGCCTTCACGTTTCTTCAAATTAATATCTAATGTGTTGGCCTTGTCATACTGCAGGGGTTGGAAACACGCCCCTGGTGTCCGCATGCCCAACCAGGTCCTTGGTGTGCTTTGCCGGCACCACTTCCTGGGGTGGGTCACGTTGCCCGGTGAGGGTCAGGTTCCACAGCTAGCACTGAGCTGGGAGCTGTACGTGGCTGCCCCGGCCCCGCCGGAGGAGAGAGTCGACGGTGTCTTATGCGAGACGGTGGCCGACATTGTGATCCGGCGGTTTTGGGTAATTTCTCCTATACAGAATTAAAAATCAACAGTACCTAGTAATTGTACTAATCAGTGTTGTCTTGTTTGATTGCAGACCTTCTACATGTGTCTTGAGGAACATGAGGCGGACGCGGCTATGGTTCTCGAAGCCGAGTGCAAGCGCCTACTTCATAACTTACGGCACGAGGCTCAGGTGCAGGCTGTTTGAGACTACTATGCCTCGACTAACATTAAGAGGGCCTAGAAGAAGTGTCGCACCAAGTATCTGAGTAAGGAGAAGTACTTGAAGGTAATTACCTATTATTAAGGCCTTGTACTTCTAGTGAAATTTCTCTTTGTCTAACTTACCTAGTGAAATTTCTCTTTGTCTAACTTAGGTGCCCCCGAGATGCTGTGCGGATAGGATGGACTGTTGGGAGGCGTTGGTGGATGGGTGGTGCTCTCCCCAATGGCTAGCCGTCCACAACAAGGCCAGGGATAAGCATGCCCAAATGCAAGGTGTGCCACACCATCAAGGGAGCTCCAACCTATTTGAGTACGGGGATCATTGGGTATGTGGTTTGCTTCACGATTCATGCAATTTCATTCTTCATGCTAGCTTGAGCCCTTAACTAATATTTTGTTCCTCTCTTTTAGGGGCGACACAACAAGAAGGACATGACACCACTGTACGACCTCTATGCCATGGACCATACTGCCCCGTACAAGAAGGCCAAGGCATTCTCTGAGGATAACCTCGATCATCCAGAGAGCTTCACCAACATCTCCTCCCACAACAAGCTTGTGAGGTACAGAGACGTTGGGAAGATGAGGAAAGGGGAGGACTTCAACCCAAGCCAGAGTCCTTTTGATCCAGAGATCGTGATGCTATCTGGTGGCGGGAGGTACCATGGCTCGGTAGCCATTGGGGATGGACTCATACGTTGTCCTAGAACTCTCTCGAAGATCAAGAAGCGCCAGAAGAGCTCCGATCCTGAGATACCACCTCATCCATGGCCAATGGAGCTCGCCATTGAGGCTAGGGCCCAGGAGCTTCTGGCGGAGGCAAACAGGCAGAGAGGACGACTAGTCTGTTGGAGGCGGAGAGGAACCGGAACAACGCGTCTCACCGGGTCCTATACGAGCTCCTCGTGGTAAGTTTCTCTTGCATATTAGCCAAATCATGCACGTAATGTTCGTTTCATTACTAACTAATATGACTGACTCGTGAAAACAAAATGTGCAGTCCGTGTGCGAGAAAAACGGTCAGATCCCTCCGCCGATGCCCCATATTGGTATAGCGGACACGGTGAGTTTCATTTGAACGGCCATTAGTTACTAGTATTCACATTTGAGTTGCATCATGCTAACGAAACATTGCAAATGATCTTTGGTGCAGCATGCCTCCCGACAAGCATCGACCGATCCTTCTCCGTCTCGCACTGGCGCAACCCTGACTGGTCCTTCTCCGTCTGGCACTAGCGCAAACCCGACCGGTCCTTCACCGCCGTGACAATGGTAAGTTTTCCCAAGTGTTTTTCTTAAGAAGTGCATACTTAGCTTAAGAAATGACCTACTTAGCTCCATAATGACCTATACTTAGCTTATTTTCCTCGAAAATGACATAATAACCTTACTTAGCTCCAAAATGACATATTTTACCTAGGATAACTATAAAATGACCTATACTTAGCATTTTCCCTCCAAAATGACTTGATATGCTTAGTTAGCTAAAAAATGATATAACTACCTAGGATAGCTCAATAATGATCTATAATTAGCTTAGCTAGTTCATTTGACATAATTAGCTCACTTAGGTAAAAAATGGCATAATAACCTTAGCTCCAAACTGACATACTTTACCTAGGATAGCTATAAAATGACCTACACTTAGCATTTTTCCTCCTAAATGACTTAATATGCTTAGTTAGCTAAAAAATGGCATAACTACCTAGGATAGCTCAATAATGATCTATACTTAGCTTACCTAGGTCATTTATGACATACTTAGCTTACTTAGGTAAAAAAAAGGCATAATAACCTTAGTTTAGCTCCAAACTATCATATAATTAGTTTATTTTCCTCCAAAATGACAAAATAACCTTACCTAGCTCCAAAATGACCTACACTTAGCATTTTGTCCTCCAAAATGAATAAATATGCTTAGTTAGCTCAAAAAATGACATAACTACCTAGGTTAGCTAAAAAATGACCTATACTTAGCTTCTTTAGTTCATTTATGACATACTTAGCATACTTAGAGAAAAAATGGCATGATAACCTTGGTTTAGCTCCACAATGACATAGACTTAGCTTATTTTCCTCCAAAATGACAAATAACCTTAGCTACCTCCAAAATGACCGATTTTAACTAGGATAGCTCTAAAATGACCTACACTTGCCATTTTGTCCTCCAAAATGAATAAATATGCTTAGTTAGCTAAAAAATGGCATAACTACCTAGGTTAGCTCAAAAATGACCTATACTTAGCTTCTTCAGTTCATTTATGACATACTTAGCATACTTAGGTAAAAAATGGCATGATAATCTTGGTTACCTCCAAAATGACATAGACTTAGCTTATTTTCCTCGAAAATGACATAATAACCTTACTAAGCTCCAAAATGACCTATTTACCTAACTTAGTTCTAAAATGACCTACACTTAGCATTTTTACCTAGCTTAGCTAAAAAATGGCATTTTTACCTACCTTAGTTAGAAGAAGAAGAAGAAGAAGAGTTGATGAAAGCTTTAGAAGAGAAGTTGGAATTAGAGATTTCAATTCCTAGAAAATTATATGATGAATGGGAACCCACCACTGAAGTCAAGATTAAAAAATATGAGTGCTTTGCTTTATGCGATTTAGGTGCTAGTGTTTCCACAATTCCGAAATCTCTTTGTGATGTGCTAGGTTTTACCAAGTTGGAAGAATGTTCTCTTAATTTGCACTTGGCGGATTCTACTATTAAAAAAACCTTTGGGAAGGATTAATGATGTTCTTATTCTTGCAAATAGGAACTATGTGCTCATAGATTTTATTGTTCTTTATATAGATTTCATTGTCCCATAATACTTGGTAGACCATTTTTATGAACTATAGGTGCCGTGATTGATATGAAAGAAGGGAATATTAAATTTCAATTTCCACAAAGAAAGGGAATTGTAACGCCCTGGTTCTTGGACCTTTCTTTTTATTTTTGATTTGTTTGGTTTTTGCTCTGATTTTCTTTTTAGAGTGGATCTGTGGACTTGAAACCCGGGGGCTCATCATCATTTCTTCTCCCTAGTGGCTCATCATCCTCAAATCTTTCCCAAGATCATGTCACTTCCATTCTAGCTCAACCCTAAAATTCTTTTCTAGGGAATATTCCCGTTTTCTATTAAAGGAATAACCCTATTTGCCCTAGGTTGTGAAACAACATATATTTCTGTCTTCCACAAAATTCCCAAATAATTTTCAAAATTTGCTTCGATCATATATGCCCCAAATATGTCCAACTGTCATCATCCAGTTCAAAAATAATTCCCCAATATTAATTCTTCATTTCTATCCAGAGTGGTTTTCTGTGAAGGAAGTGCCACCTATCCTTTCCTGATTGCTCCCAAACTTTCTGGGCATGCTATCTCATCCAAATGATTGCCTCGTGCCAAAATTCAGCTCCATTTTCCTAGTGAATCTTCCTCAGCATTTTTTCAAAGTTTCTGTCTGATGGAAGCCTTGCTGAAGGAAGTACTAGCTAGGAGTATCCAAATGATTTGAAATTTCGCACACTCCTTCATGTGCTCTTATCATCACACTCCTCCAATTTTCAGCTCCATCCCTTGATCTATGTGAGCACACCTTCAAATATTTGTTTCTGGCAATATTTTCAGGTTGTGAAGCAAGTATAATTTATATTGCTTCATTAATTCTAAGAAATTACCAGATCATGCTACTACAAATATAACTACTCTCCACCAAATTTGGGATCATTTCAACAATCCATTTTCCCTCCAAAATTATCTCAAGTTTCTGGACAAATAGAATAGCTGTGAAGGACGTACCATTTTGGCAAGTCCAAATGGTATGAAATTTTTACAGAATCTTTATATGTCCAAATCATAATCCCATGCCAAATTTCAGCTCAAGTGGATTCTCCATGTGAGAGTATTATCCTATTCTCTTTTCTGGACCTAAATTGCAGTTGCAAAGCAACTGTGTTAATTTGTGCTCCATTTCTTCTCTAACTCCACAAGATCATAGTCCTTCGTAACCTAAACCCTCCAGACATCACGTTTCACTCCTTGCTCTCCTCAGTTGATCACAGAAATGTGGACAAGTTTGCTACACACTGGTGCGTGTCGGTCCTAAACAAATGGTTTTTAACCCCTTTCCGCGAAGGCATTTGGAACCGTCGCCAAGTGAGTGTGTGCGATAGGGTGTCCTTCCCACACAACCCAAAAATCTTCGGGGATAGGCCCTCCTGGGACCTAGGCTGGGGTCGTGTGCGATCGGGCGAGGCATTCGAAACCCAATCATTTCCGTAGGTATGTACATCCCGCACGGTAATCCGAGAAAATCATTTCCGTAGGTATGTACATCCCACACGATGAATCCCAGAAAAACATTTCCGTTCGTATGTATATCACACACAGTCAATCCAAGGAATATGTTTCAGTTCTTATTTACATCCCACACAGTCAATCCAGGGAAAACGTTTCCGTTCGGACATACATCCCACATAGTTTTATGTGTAGGCTCGTGTGTGAAAGGTGTAACTATCACACACGGTCTTCCTTGGTTAACGGTTTGCTTTTATCAACTATATCACACATGATTTGATAAAGAAAACTGTGTGGCATTGGGCTATCCATCGCAAGCGCTTTTACTTCTAGAACCGTTTGCAAAGGTCCATGACACATTTAGCAGGTTTATTAGTTTACAAGTAATAATTCCAGTATTACGCAAATTCACATTTCATATCGAACAACTGTTTACCAATTTTATACTAGGCACATAAATATATTATAACATCACAGTACGGTAGCTACATGAAAACAACACAGTACAACATATAGCTAGTTCAACTTCATAAGAACAATATATTCATTTCCCTAATCGAGATCATCCAGGCTCGTCTTATCCACCTCTGCTTTCAGTTCAGTAAGAACCCATTTTGCACGGGCCAACTGGGAAAGTGCCTCCTCCTTCGCCAACACCATCTTAGCAAAGTCCGATTTAAAAAATCTGAGCTCATTCTCCACCTTCAACTTTTTATCCCGCATCTTGAAATATGCTTCAGCGTTGACAAGACTTTCTCCAAGCCTACGTGTGTTCTCTTCCTCATACATGCTCCAGAGCTTCGTTAGGCACATCTTCAAAGACTGTGGCCACTCTTGATCAACCCACTCCAAGTAAGAACACTTCCGTTCATCCTATAATATTTAAAACTAGATCAATAACAATTGTAGGGGAACTGGGTTTATAGCAACATAGAAAATCACCAATGCTTATTTTGAAAAACTGAAGAAACATGTTAATTATGACATATCTTCTCAAAAATATCAATGTGCAAATGAAATAATTGGTACTGAGACAACAACCAAATTCTGGAACATCAGAAGCTATAATTAACTACAACGGCGCTACAAGTTCTTACTCATGTACAATAAATAACAAATTGAACTTTTTATGAGGAAGGTAAATATAACTGCAACAGCATAGTGACAGTGTTTGGATGACAACAAATTGATACTAACAGGTGTGTACATGCACAAATTTAGTAACATAGAACTAATAGCACTAAGGCCGTCCACTATGTATGCCAAAACTGGGGTAAAGATAACTGTTGCTACATCTCGTACCGGTGCCCTGCACTGGCGAGCCGATGCAGCAGAAAAAAAATCAGGGCCTTTGTGCCATAAAGATTTAGTATTTTACTGCTTGGCTGCTCGAATGTGTGGACCAAAGTTGACTGCACAAACTGCTGAAGAGGTGCCAAATAATTCTCTAATGGCACCGCTGATGAGATGGCAACAATTTAAGATACTAGGTACAAACTATGACACTGTCTTAGGATGCGTTTGGTTGAAGGTGTGGTATGAATGGGTTAGGACCGTGACAGTGTCTGAATCACATCTAACAAATGATTTGTAACAACGAAAGAGGGTCTAACCTTCTCTGCACATGCCAGAAACTTCCTCCCACAGTCCACAGAATCAAACGCAACTAGCTTCACGCGTGGAGATTCATGGTGACAACGAGCAGATAGATCTTCAGCCACTCCGCTCCATTCGTTGCCACTGATGGTCTTAGGGAGCTACAAGAGGAAGAAACGACTCAAATCGACCTCCGGGTAAAAATCCTTCATTCCAAGTCATAGCCCGAGAGAGAGAAGAGAGGCATACCCGGGTGGTGAAGGAGTAGTCGCCGGAGGAGGAAACGCTGGAGATGTCTTTGAAGAAGACCATGGCGACCCCGGCAGTAGGATGCGAGACGGCGAGAGCGAGGAAGCGGCTATAGCTTAGCAAGGAAGGAAGGAAGGAGGAAACAGGGGAAATGTGACTTGTGGTCGGGCAGAAAAGGGGGTGGGGGTAGATATTTTGGCGGTAGGCCAAAATTTTGGAAATGTGGAGGGAAACTTTGCGCGCGGTGCCGCCGGACCATTCACTTTGAACGATTGTGTGCATCGCAAACGATTCTTCTGCTTTACGCTCATGGGATGAGTTTGATAATTCAAATTTTGGTCTTAAGGCATGGGCACATTCACTTTGAAAGCGCGCGGTGCCGCCGGACCATTCACTTTGAACGATTGTGTGCATCGCAAACGATTCTTCTGCTTTACGCGCATGAGATGAGCTTGATAATTCAAATTTTGGTGGAAATTTGCATAATTTAACATCGCTTGCTAATTTGGGCACACAAAAGAGCATACAACAGACATACCACTCTTACTGAATCGAGAGATTTTAGTAATTACACAGAGCCAGTTGACCTAAACATTGCTCTAACAAAAGACCAGCATTAAAAACAAAGCCTAAGTACGCATAATTAAAAATCCGCCGCCGCGCCGGCCTATGCATCGCCGGTGTGAGATGAGACGTCAATGACTTGTCCTGGCGACATGCGTCCCCCTGCTAAAGTTGGCCGCGTCCTCGTCCTCGTCCTCGGCGCCGCCCTCAAGGTTGTAGTACTCATAGTAGTGGCTGTGCCAGAGCTCGCGTTGGTACTCCACTGCCGATTCCTCGACGGACAGACTCTTCTCTACCTCGACCTCGGCCACACGCAACTCCTCCTCCCGGCGCCCCTCGATCTCCGCCGCCTCCTGCATCTCCAGCTCCCGCTCGGCGACCTCATGAGGAAGTAGGTGCTCCATGGCCACCGCCGCCTTTTCAGACATGGGTTGCATGCTGGAGTCCGAGGTGGCCTGGAATATCTTGGCGTGTGCGTCCTCGATCTTGGCATGGATGGCCTCGACCCAGGCCAGGGTGACATCAGCGGCACGGACGGGCAGCTCGAGCGCTCTTGGCGTTTGCAGCCGCCGTCACAGCAGCAGCTGCAGCCATGTCGGCTGCTGCAGCTGCCCTGTCGGCTGCCGCGGACGCCCTCTCGGCGGAAGCGGCCGCACTCAATGCGGATGCGGCAGCACTCTCGGCGTAGGCGGCCGCGCTCTCGGCGCAGGCGGCCGCGCTGGGGGGGGGGGCGGCGGCCATCGTACGGGCCTTCACAAAGCGTTTCCACGGCGTTATCTTTGCAAGAAGGGGGTGCGGGAATGGGGATTGGGATTCGTGGATTCGGCGGTTGCCGGCACTAGAGCAGACGAGCCGACGAAGCTTAAGGAGGGAGACTTAAATAGACCCAGATATTTTCATCGTAAACGGTTCCTAGAAAACAACTGTGTGTGATGTTGTAGATATTTTTTATTAGCTGTGAAAGACGAATTTGGAATAAAGTGCCAACGGATGGTGTTTTAAATGAACGAGAAATTTTGTAGTACTAATACAACTGTCATGTCAAATTTTGGAAAATTTCAGGGGTCATTTGACCTTCTAAGACATTTAAGTGATTTTCTAGCCATTTAATGACCGTAATTGAAATTTAAACTACATGTACATGCAACAGCTAAACATAACGGTTTGAAAACTCATATTTCGTGTACTTGTGTGCAATTTAATTCCACGTGCAGTAAATTGGAAGGCATTTTCAAACACATTGGTCTAACGGCTATGACACAATTAAGCATGGAGTGACATGGCATTTCAATTCCAAAAAATAAAAAAAAAATCAGAAACACATGAAACCTTGGTTGATGTAATGTCATGGCAGCAAGATGATGTGGTAAAAAAATTGGCATGTTTGACCAAAGTTTGGACATACACCCTTCACAAACCGGAGCAACTCACTAGAAGGCTTGTGGTTCCGAGAGGGAACAATGCATGTTTGATGACGAACGGGAGATAGCTTCCTCTTACGGCCTTCAATTTTTTTTCTACGTCTAGCATGCACTACTACAACTGTAATGTGATTTTTTGAAAATTCTAGGGGTCATTTGACCTTTTAAAGACATTTAAGTGATTCTCTAGCCATTTACTGACCGTAATTCAAATTTGAACTACATCTACATGCAACGCTTAACCAAAATGGTTTGAAAAATCATATTTGTGTACTTGTGTGCGAGTTAATTTCATGTGCAGTAAACTAGAAGGAATTTTCAAACATATTTGTATCACGACATGGACACATATGCATGAATACGTATGCACGGAGTGGCATGGCATTTTAATTCCAAAAAAAATCAGAAACACATGAAACCCTGGTTGAAGTAATGTCATGCCACCATGATGATGTGGTAAAGAAATTGGCATGTTTGACGAAAGTTTGGACACACATCCCTCACAATCCGGAGCAACTCGCTAGAAGGTTCGTGGTTCCGAGAGGGAACAATGCATGTTTGATGACGAACGGGAGATAGCTTCCTCTTACGGCCTTCAAATTTTTTCTACGTCTAACATGCACTACTATAACTGTAATGTGAAATTTTGAAAAATTCTAGGGGTCATTTGACCTTTTAAAGACATTTAAGTGATTTTCTAACCATTTAATGACCGTAATTCAAATTTAAACTACATCTACATGCAACGCCTAACCAAAACGGTTTGAAAAATCATATATGTGTACTTGTGTGCGAGTTAATTCCATGTGCAGTAAATTAGAAGGAATTTTCAAACATATTGGTCTCACGACATGGACACATGCATACGTATGCATGGGGTGACATGTCATTTTGATAAAAAAATAGAAAAATGATCAGAAACACATGAAACCTTGGTTGATGTAATGTCATGCCACCAAGATGATGTGGTAAAGAATTTGGCATGTTTGACGAACGTTTGGACACACACCCCTCACAAACCGGAGCAACTCGCTAGAAGGTTCGTGGTTCCGAGAGGGAACAATGCACGTTTGATGACGAACGGGAGATAGCTTCCTCTTACGGCCTTCAATTTTTTTCCTACGTTTAACGTGCACTAATACAACTATCATGTGAAAATTTGGTAAATTTCAGGGGTCATTTGACCTTTTAAAGACATTTAAGTGATTTTCTAACCATTTGATGACCGTAATTCAAATTTGAACTACATCTACATGCAACGCCTAACCAAAACGGTTTGAAAAATCATATTTGTGTACTTGTGTGTGAGTTAATTCCATGTGCAGTAAATTAGAAGGAATTTTCAAACATATTGGTCTCACGACATGGACACACATGCATACGTGTATGCATGGAGTGACATGGCATTTTAATTAAAAAAAGAAAAATGATCATGCCACCAAGATGATGTGGTAAAGAAATTGGCATGTTTGACGAACGTTTGGACACACACCTCTCACAAACCGGAGCAACTCGCTAGAAGGTTCGTGGTTCCGAGAGGGAACAATGCATGTTTGATGACGAACGGGAGATAGCTTCCTCTTACGGCCTTCAAATTTTTTCCTACGTTTAACGTGCACTAATACAACTGTCATGTGAAAATTTGGTAAATTTCAGGGGTCATTTGACCTTTTAAAGTCATTTAAGTGATTTTCTAACCATTTAATGACCATAATTCAAATTTGAACTACATCTACATGCAACGCCTAACCAAAACGGTTTGAAAAATCATATTTTTGTGTACTTGTGTGCGAGTTCAAAAATCATCAGGCGATGTAAATATCTGGTGTTCAAAAAAGAAAATGTAAAGATCTGGCAAGACAACCGCCCCCACACGATTGGCACTCTATCTCGCAGCTCGAGGTTTGGTAGGTGATTGGCGGGGATCATTAATCAGACACGGTTCTGTATTGGAAACCATCAGCTATTATGTTCACACACGGATTCGCTGCGGGAATTGTGTGTAATTCAAACTACAGTACTCGTAAATTCCGGCGACCGGCGTGTGTACTGTCCCCGTCGATCTAGATTCCGGCCACCAATAAATACTACCTTGCTCATGTCGTCCAGCCTGCATTCTCATCTACATCCTCCCCTCGCTCGTCCTCTCTCTCTCTCTCTCTCTCTCTCTCTCAAATCCCTGCCATGGCGCCGCCGGTCTGCCCACGCGCCGACGAGGAGTCGCCGCCCCCCGAGGACGCTCACTCGATTAGCAGCAATGAGGACCCCTACACGCCGCCTGACGAGGTTGCGCCGGACCCCCCAACTTTGGATTGGTTTTGGGGCCAGTACAATCTTTCTCTGTGGAAGTCGCTGCCGCCGGCTGAGAAAGCCAGGCAAGTGGCATTCAAGAAGGAGATGGCGGAGGAGGAAGCCAGGTACCAGGCGGCCTGTGAAGCCCGTGATGCCGCCTGGAAAAAGGAGGTGGCAGAGCTTTGGGGGCGGGCGCGTCGTCATGCCGAGGAGGTGTACGAAGACGGGTACTTCACGAGGAAGGTCATAGGTGCTGGGCGCCTCGTCGCTGCGTGGAGGTGGGCCAATAAGCTCCAGCGTGCCACCGACGAGGAGCTCCGCTGGGTGCCCAACAAAATGGCAAGATCAGCCGCGTGCGTCCGCCAGCGAGGGGCAGATCGGTACGTCAAGCGCTGCGAGGCAGAGGAGTTGGAGTACTGCTTCCGCACTGGGAAGACGCCGCGCACCAGGGAGCTGCTGGTGAGGGGCTGCCAGAATACTGGCCCCAGGAGGGATTATTAGTTTTAGTATTGTTCGTTTTCAATTTTATGCATTGTACCTAGTAGTTAAGTATCATCACGTATATGTGATGATATTATATATATATATATATATTCTGTGATGATCTAATGAACAATTAATATATATATTATGAATTCCATTTTCTATCTGTTTTTGTATACTAATTTGAATCTAGCTGTTATCATCCACATATACAGAATGTAAATCGTATACACACACATTGAAACAGAACATATAAGAATGGAAAATAGAGTACACACATTCAAACAGAGTAATAAATAGAGCAATGCTATGATTGCTGTGAATACATAGCTATCCACGTCGAAACGACTTTTCAAAATAAAACGCGTCCATGACCATGACCAGCAGCCCTTGCCTTGGGTAGCTCTTGGCTCTGCCTGAACTCGTACAGGCGTTCGTCCAAGCGGTCGACATGCTCGCAGTACATCTGGAGCGCGATCTCGAGCTCCAAGTTGGCTATTTCATCGGAGATCACCAGCTCAAGGATGCGACGGCCATGTTTCTCTACTGCGCCCAGGTGGACACCTTGGCCAAGGAGGCGGTCGAGCCTACGGACCAGCGCGTTGGTATCCAGCGGGCCGCGGACAAGGCGAACGACAGCACCCATGCGAACGGCGCGGCGGGCGTCAGGTGTAAGTACGGCGCGGCCGGCCTCTGGTGCAAGTACGGCGCTGAGGGCCTCTGCCCACTCTTGGCGAGGAATGGGGGTACTGACGGGACGTGTACCCAGCTACGATGCTGTGTCGACAGCAGACAAGCGCCGATGGATCCGCTCTTGCTGTGCGGCGCGCCGCGCCTCTCGCTCTGCGGCACTCCAACGGTCTCGCCGTGCGGCGAGCCGCAGCCTATCGGCGCGGACGCGCCTAGCTTGCTATGCGGCGCGCCATTGATCATGTTGTGCGGTGAGCTACAGCCTGTCGGCGCTGACATGCCTATTTTGATCCGCGGCGCTCAAGCACCATGCGCCAAAGGTCTGCTCAACCCTGGCGATGACGCACATCACGACGTCGTCCATCGCGTTGCCGGGGAGCGCCTCGGCCTCGACGGGCCGTGGCGCCTACTCGTTTTCCTCGTCGATGAGGTTGATGGCAGAGGCGGCGCTTTGGTGGGTTGGCATGCTTGGAAAAGGTGGATGTGCTACAGGCTGCGCTTGTCGCCTCCGTACGTCGCGTGCCGCCTATGCGCAATAAAGCAGGGTGGCGGGAAACAGGTGAGGAAATGGCGGGAAACGATGGCATGTTCATAAAACGCCATCAATTTATAGAAACATAGCATAGAAGGAACATCGAGCTAGCACAAGAAGTAGATGATGATCAGATGAACACGGACCACACTAGGGAACCCGTCGGTGATGAATTCATCAATCCCAAACGGTTGAATACTAGCAAGCGTTTGCCCACAACACACACAGCCTATTCCATCACAAACAGGTCGGATGGATGAACTGTATGCCACATATTGCACATTGTCAAAAAGTAATGCGGTATACCTTCTTTAACATGTGTTAAAAATAAAAATAAAAAAACAAGGACCTCGAGGTTAAATTAGCTGAGGGAACAACTAATTTCCCATCCAGTCACCCATCTGATGGCCGCTCCAGCCTGAGCATACTTAACTTGATAGTTTTCTTACATGAGCTACTGGTGGAACAGCTAGTCCTTGCTGGTAGGAATGCCTCTTCGCATCCTTATGGCGTATCCGGATGACCGCCCGTCCCACAATGGCCAATAGATGTTCTATAGACAGAGCATATTACATACGTCATATTAGAAGCAATCGTTTGTGTTATTATCGGTCTTTGCAAACATTTTTGATTACAGACCTGTTTGCCACGTATCACACACATCTTGTTATATTGAACCGTTTCTGTTCTCTTGCCTAATCACAAACAGTTCATCCGAGTGAACCGTATGTTGTTCATTGCACACACCTTGATCGGGCTGACCATTTCTTTTGTGTTGCCTAATCACAAACAGTTCATCCGAGTGAACCGTATGTTGTACATCGCACACACCTTCATCTGGCTGCCCGTTTCTTTTGTTCCTCCTCATCGCAAACGGTTGATTGAATTGAACCGTATGCCCTGCATCGCACACGCAACTAAAATCTGAGCCGTGTTTGATGCATCCTCCATCGCAAATGTTTTGCACCTTTTTTGACGGTTTTTTACACCACCATTTGCGATTATGGCATCGCACACAGTTTCGTCGAAGGGTCTCTGATCGTAGTGTCGCGTTAGCATCATCCTGCAGTAGTGACAACCAACTTTCATCGAAGCCTCACATCTCTTCTTGGCTCCTTCTCTTGATATTTCACTTCTAGGCTACCTTGGGGAGCAAGGACTAGCCACCAGACAAGGTGTTTCAGCCCCTCTTGTCCTCTCCTTGCCATGCGAGGCGGTGACCATGCGGTTTGGCACCTGTGCGCGCGCTCTGCAGGTCAAGTCCGCGTCCAGAGCGCTGTTTTGCTCGAGTCACCTCGCCTCTCATCGTCTTCGCGCGCGTGAGCATGTCTAGCGGCTTCCTCTGCCGTCGTCGTCGCTCTGGAAGCCTCTCCGCTCCTCTATCTTCCTCACCGATGCTAGCCGCTGCGTGCACGCGGGTGCATAGTGGCCGACAACCTCTGTTCGTCGCCCTTCTTCTTCCTCCCTGTGCTCTTGGCCTGGCCCTGCTCGTGAACCTCTCCTTACTCTCTCCCGTCCCCTCCCTTGCCCCGTGACACTCTCGGCAATCGCCGGAGCATGCCCGTGCGTCCACGGCGGCATCTAGCTCGGCCTCATCCTTCCCTCTCCTATATAAGCGACCCCTAGGCCTCCCGACCGCCCCATGCTCCTCGCCTCACTCCTCTCCCCCTCCCATCCACTCCATTGAGCCCCAGAGCTCCTTCTCACCGCGATTGGCCGCCATGGCCGCCGCCTCTGTCCACTTCAATTCCGGCAACCCCGAAGCTCCTCTCTTCCTTCTTCCACCTCCAGTAGACCTTTGGGAGCCAGCAGATCCTCCCCATCTCATCTTCTCCTCCTCCAGTGGCCGTTTGCCACGAGCTCCCTGGTAGCCGAAGCCCTCCTCCGCCGCGGCCCATCGTTCCACCTACTTCGCTGCTCTTCGGCGTGGGTAGAGCCCTCAGGCGGGTGCGTCTCCTCGCGTTGGTCACTCCGGTGGTCCGAGCTCCACCGGAGGTGGCCAGAGTTGCCGGGGCGGACGTCGAAGCGCGCGGCCTCCTCTGGACTCAGGCGAGTGCGAGGTGGACAACAACGACCCAGGCTGGCGGGCCCCACATGTCGGCCTCTGGCCACTGACCTCGTCGCCGCCACGTCATTTAAGTGGAGGCGTAATCCACTAAAATGCGCTTTCCAGGTTAGAAACCGTACTTCCGTGTTTCTTTAGACCAAAATACGTTTTCACTGATCTGAAGGCGTATTCTCTGAAAGGCATGTTCCGTTTTTCCAGCCAGGGGCCTCTTTGTGAAGATTCTTTTATAGATTGGTCCCTGCAGTTCATCTACTCATATCTTTTCATTCACAACTCCGATTCGGGTGATTCCAAAGCCCGCTTCTTCGTCTCATCGAGCTTGTTCTAATGGAATCATTTTCACCATGTGACAACATTTTGAAAATGACCATTGTGCCCTTGCCCTTATTCAGCCTCCTCCGAGAGAGAAGTTTTTCCGGCGATTCTTTCCGCGAGCTTCTCGTACTTCCACCCGGTGGTTCCATCCCTCCCAGGCAAGCCACACCCTCCATTTGCATGACTGCAATGCAATATCATGGTTTATTTATTTGAAATTATTTAAAATCTTGCATTAGCTACGTATGATTTGTTCATGGCATTTCTTGGAGTTGTTTGATCTTGCTATTGCCATGATGTTGATTAGATTCCTAGGACTAATATTTTGCACATATGAGGATGACATGTTGCCATTGGGTTATTAGTGGCCTATATTATTTTCATGATGGTATTGGATATTATGCTTTGGAGTATTATTTTGGATATGATGTTATCATGTGGATCTTAGGTTAATATCTTGATCTTGCTATTGGATTAGTAGTATCTTGATTCTTGGATTCATCATGGTCTTAGTTGTATGCTACCCTCGGAGTATTAGGTTATGACTATATCTTGATTATTTGTTGGATATTGCTATGACTTGGATTACAGGTTGATAGATGATATTGGAGTATCAGTTATCACAGATCTATCTTGGGGATAAATTCCGTCATTTCGTTGGTCAGGTGCCACCGAACCGGGCTTTTCCACTGCAACCACATTTTCCTTCATGGGGAGGCCCTAATGTGGTATATTGTTATGCCTCTCGCTGGTGCCTCCACCTAGGGAAGCTTAGGTGCGCGCGCTACCCTGGCCCGATAGGCGGCAATAACCTTGTGTGCCCGAGTTGTTTGAGCACTCTTGTCCCCGTTTAGGACCATTTTTGTTTTGCCATGATGGTGGCCATTGGGTGTCATGATGTGACATCGGGGCCACCCATGACTTAGCACAAAGGGAAGTTTGTCGGAGTGGCTGGGAGAGTGTCATGATAGTAGATCGGTTTTGTCGGAACGCTGTTGGTCCACCCGAATGGGAATACGAGGCCATGGGTTCTTTGATGTGGGTATAGTGTGCTAATTAACCTTTGCACAGTGTGTATTTAATCTATCGATAGCCGCGTCCTCGGTCATGGGCACAAGTTCGTACTAGGTCACACCGTTCGATCAACACTTATCTAGGTGATTTATATGTTGATATATTGTGAGCAGTAACAGTTTGGCAGGATGATGATGAGGATATTGGGATGATCTTGAGGTTGATCATTCAGTTGTGATGTGATCATGTGGTGATCACGCAGAGGTATTGATCACGAGGCGATCGAGGTGATTTATTGCTTGGCCGGATAGCCAAGAGTGAGATGGTTCTGGAGATGTTGGTTCATCAGTATTCTAGTAATTTTATATCATGCTTAGTATTGATTTCACATCATAATAGTTGTGGATAACTTAACCTATTAATGTTATGTTGGGGATATAACTATTGGATATGACCCACCTAGGAGGGGCCGGGTTCTACCAGTGGCGGTTTATCAAGACAAAGCCCATGAAGATATTGAAGGTGGCGATTCACGACGCAGACTTGCTAAGGGCCCGAAGCCCAAAGGCGACTTAAGGCCCATAAGTGTAAATCGCCATGTATGTATGACTTGTACTGTAAGGAAAGTGTAATTAGTCACCGAGCCAGACACATTGTTTATGAGCTGGCCGGGACTCCGTGAGCCGCGGGGCGTCAACCTGTGTATATAAAGGGACGACCCGGCGGCGGCTTAGGGTAAGAAACAACAGATCAAAAGCTAGGTCAAGCGTATTCGCTCCCTGGTAATCGAAACATAAGCAATACCACCTCAAACTGGATTAGGCCTTTACCTTCGCCGCAAGGGGCCGAACCAGTATAAACTCCTTGTGTCCTTTGTCCCGTTTAACCCCTTTAAGCTAACCTAGTTGTGATGGCTCCATGACTAAATCCTTCTACGAGGACATCTGCCGTGACAGTTGGCGCCCACCATGGGGCCAGCGCACGGTGGTTTCTAGTTCTTACAGGGCAACTTTGAAGGGATCAAGGGATACACTGTGGGCCGGATGACCAAGAGTCGTTGCGGCAAGCTCTACATCGATGATGTAGGCTGGGGCCTCGAGGCTGGCTCAATCGAGTACAGGTACCGGGTCCCCTTCGGCGGAATCCACGTCTTCATCGGCAAGATCGGCGAACCGGGCCCTGAGTCGGACATCTGCACCGACATCATCAAGACGGCTCAGCGTACACAACCCGCCCGGGTTCAACCCGCCGTGAAGCACGCCTTCGTTGGATTTATCCATGTGGCGGAATTTGAGGAAGGATCTGTGTCTGGCGGTGAGACGACTGTCTACTCCGATGGTGAATCGTCCACATGCGAGACCAATTCAATGTATCAGCTGCAAGACGGCCGGCTTGGGGGCTGTTCCAATGGTGACAGTATTCCGGACCCCTAGGAGCCGCCGAACAGGGTGGCGATCTTCGTGGCCGGTACACAGCCGGTGCTAGGCTCAACGGCTGCTGCGGCTATGATTTCTAATTCAGCGGTTGCAGTGGCGGTTGGTGCTGGCGGCTTAACGCGCCCGCCGGCTCAAGTTTTAACAGAGTTGTTGGAGGCTCTGGCAACCTTGATGGGGGTTGAGGTAACCCCGGACAACCAGGAACAACATAAGGTAGATGTGGCTAAGCTGCGAGATGAGATAGCTCAAGCCAAGGAAGATCTGGCGGCTGAGAACGCTAGGATGACTGCGGAGCAGGCTGTTTTGGATGCTTAGGCACAACGGATTCAAGCGGATTCCTACCGACTCACATTGGATCAGAACGCTTCAAACGAGATCCTGAGGAGGAGACACCGGAGTCATCTGCCCCCGGTTTATGAGCCGAGGAACCTCTTCAACACGCCTGGAGCAGGGACCAGTAACCCGCCGGTGGTAAACCGGACGGCTAAAGCGCCGGGGAGTGGAGCGTCGGTTCAGCCATGAGTGATAGGTTCTCCGCGTGTGAATAATACCCCGCCTCAGCATGTTTTGACACCGCCGGGTCATTATTCCAACCCTTTGGACAATATGATTGCTGCGGCGACGCGATTGGCGGCTCTGCCAGTTGAAGGCGAGTCTCCGACGGCGGTTGAAAGGCGAAGGGATAGAGAACTTCTTCAGACGGCATTGGAGCAACAAGCGGCTTATTCTTATAGTCGTGAGCGGATTCACTCAACCCCTCGTCCAAGCCGGAGTTACAGCAAGCACATTGACTCGCCAGCGGTGTCAAGTACTGAACAACACCGTAACCAGCCCCGTGGACATGACCCGGCGCGCCACGGTGCCAATGCCCGAACTTTGGTGGATCAGGGCAGAGCACGTCGGGAGGCCGAGCTGGCGGCTCAGCTAGCGGCTCATCAACACGCGTCGGCTTACCCAACGACTTCGATGGAGGCAGGCATGACCTCTAGAACCTTGGGAGTGCCATGCTTAGCGCCGGCTCCGCGTAACGAGCGTTTGCCCAAGGATTTCAAGGGTCCTCGTAAGGTGCCTAATTACACAGCAGATCAGCCCCCTGAAGCTTGGGTTGAGAGTTATGAGATACCCATGGAGATGCTGGATGTTAGTGATGCAGCGTGTGCTAAGTATTTCACCATGATGCTGGAAGGTCCAGCTCGTACTTGGTTGAAGGGGCTGCCCGCCAACTCCATTGGGTCGTGGGCGGAGCTGAAGGCCCGCTATATTCAAGATTTCAAAGATACGTGCAAGCAGCCTATGTCAATCGTGGATTTGGTTTCTTGTGTTCAAGGTGAGGGCGAGTCAACAACCAATTGGGTGCGTCGGGTCTCGACTATCATACACTCATCAGATAATATAAACGTCGGCTCAGCAGTTTTAATGTTGGAGAAAAATTGCCATTTCCTCCCTCTCAAACAGAAGCTTGGGTGGCTTAAGCGCCATTGCAGTGACATGGGGGAGCTCATGGCGGCCCTTGTCAAGTATGCCGACTCTGATAGTACCAAGGACCCCAATTCTGATGATGAAAGGTCGGGAAAGGGAAAGAAGAGTAGCGGCATGAGACAGCAGCACAACCCGGCCAGTCAGGGCGGCAATGGTAAGGGCAAAGCTGATGGGAGTTTAGACTTCATGGCCAATGCTGGTGTACGGAATAATACCAGCGTCGTAAGGGGAGGCCGGCTCAGGGGTCAAAATTCGACCTTGAGGCAATAACGAATCAGCCATGTCCGAAGCACGAAACACATGAAAAGCCATCTGCCCATTTGTGGAAGGATTGTTTTATCATGAAACAATTCAGGGATTCTCATCTTTTCCAGCACAACCATGGCCCGAATGGCGGTTCAGGATCCGGCCCTCATGATCCGGGTCATGGAGGTGGCAGTTCAAATTCCGGTTTTCAAGGCCAAGGCAATCAAGGTGGTTACAACCAACAGAATAATCAGGGGAATCAAGAGCAGCAGTTTGGTTATCAGAGTAACCTAAAGCAATTGAATAGTGGACAGTACCACGTCTTCACCACGAGTTTATGTAAGCGGGATCAGAAGCTCCATAAAAGGGCAGTGAACGCCGTTGAACCAGCGGTGCCCCGTTACTTACGATGGTCTGAACACCCAATTCTCTGGAGCCGTGAGGATCACCCGCCCCGGGTTGATAATCTGGGTCACTTGGCGCTGGTAGTAGCTCCTCAGGTTGGAGGATACAAATTCACTAAAGTCCTCATGGATGGAGGCAGCAACATCAATATCCCTTACTATGATACTTTCCGTCGCATGGGACTAACTGATAAAAATCTTAAGCCGTCTAATACTGTTTTTCATGGTGTAGTGCCTGGTAAGTCGGCATATCCAGTGGGAAAAATATCTTTGGAGGTTGCTTTTGGAGATGAGTATGATTCCAGGTCTGAGACGCTGACCTTCGAAGTGGTTAAAATCAAGAGCCCTTATCATGCTCTGTTTGGACGGCCGGCTTACGCTAAATTCATGGCGAGGCCTTGTTATGTTTACTTACAGCTTAAGATGCCGGCTCACAAGGGAACCATCATTGTGCATGGGAGTCGCAAGGTAGCCTTGGAGTGTGAAGAAGGCGATGCTGCTTACGCTGAGTTTGTTTGTGCAACAGAGGAGCTGAAATTTTACAAGGATAATGTTGACCCGGCGGATATGACATCTTTGAAGAAGCCAACCACAGAGCATGACCCCTTGTTGAAGTTTAAGTCGGCAGATGACACTAAGTTAGTTGACTTTGTTCCTGGCGACTCGTCCAAGCAGTTCAGCATCCGTGCTAATCTGGATCCGAAATAGGAAAGCGCGCTCATCGAGTTCATCCGTGAGAACCGGGACATCTTTGCATGGAAGCCTTCAGACATGCCAGGTGTACCGAGGGAACACGCTAAGCACACTCTCAATGTTGATCCAAAGTTTAAACCGGTCAAGCAATTTCTTCGCCATTTCAATGAAGAGAGGCGTAAGGCTATTGGTGAGGAGGTAGCCCGGCTCTTGGTGGCTGGGTTCATTGTTGAAGTTTTTCATCCTGAGTGGTTGGCTAACCCAGTGCTGGTGCTTAAGAAAAACGGCACCTGGCGCATGTGTGTGGATTATAAGGACTTAAACAAAGCTTGCTCGGCTGACCCCTTTGCTCTCCCTCGTATTGCTCAGATTATTGATGCTACGGCGGGTTGTGAGCGTTTGAGCTTTTTGGACGCTTATTCTGGTTATCATCAGATCAAGATGGCAGTTAAGGACCAGGAGAAGACAACTTTCATCACTCCATTTGGAGCCTTCTGCTATGTGTCTATGCCTTTTGGGCTCAAGAGCGCCCAGGCGACTTACCAACGGTGTGTGCAAAATTGCCTTCATAATCCAATCGGGCGTAATGTTCATGCTTATGTGGATGATATTGTGGTGAAGTCCAGGAAGAAGGAGACCCTGATTGATGATTTGAAGGAGACCTTTGACAATCTCCGAGTTTATAAGATGATGCTTAACCCGGCCAAAGTAGTGTTTTTGGTGTGCCAGCAGGCAAGCTTTTGGGTTTTCTGGTTTCGAAACGGGGTATTGAAGCTAACCCGGAGAAGATAAAGGCTATCACCTCTCTGGCTAAGCTGGCGTGTATCAATGATGTTCAGCGTTTGGCGGGTTGTATTGCGGCCTTAAGCCGGTTCATAAGCCGGTTGGGTGAGAAGGCTATCCCTTTGTACCAGATGATGAAGAAGACAGATCACTTTGTCTGGAGTGATGCTGCTGATCAGGCATTTGAGGCCTTAAAGAAACAATTGGCCGAGTCGCCGGTTCTTGCTACCCCTATTGATAAAGAACCTTTGTTGTTATATGTGGCTGCCAATAGCCGAGCTGTTAGTGTAGCCATTGTGGTGGAAAGGAAGGAATCAGGCAAGGAGTATCCGGTTCAGCGACCGGTTTACTACATCAGTGAGGTACTTATTGAGTCCAAGCAGAGGTATCCGCATTGGCAGAAGCTCGTGTATGGGGTGTTCATGGCTAGTCAAAAGCTCAAGCAATATTTTCTGGGTCATCCCATCATTGTGGTTAGTTCTGCTCCTTTAGGGGATATCATTCAAAAAGAGAAGCCACAGGTCGGATAGCCAAGTGGGCCATTGAGCTTGGACCCCATGGTTTGAAGTATATGCCTCGCACGACCATCAAGTCGCAAGCACTTGTGGATTTTATCAATGATTGGACAGAGTTGCAGATGCCTGAGGAAAAACCGGATAACACATATTGGACTATTCACTTTGATGGATCCAGGCAGCTGGAAGGCTCGGGGGCTGGAGTTGTCTTAACTTCCCCACGAGGTGATAAATTTTCTTATGTTCTCCAGTTGATGTTCCCTTGTACTAACAATGCAGCTGAGTATGAGGCCTTGCTCCACGGTCTTCGGATGGCTAAGGAGATGAACTTAAGATGGGTGAGGTGTTTCGGTGACTCTGATCTGGTAGCTCAGCAAGTTTCTGGCACTTGGGTTTCTAAGGATCCACTCATGGCGGCTTATCGTCGAGAGGTTGACGCTATTGCGGGTCACTTCAAGGGTTATCAAGTTGAACATATTGATCGCAGGAAAAATGAGGCGGCTGATGCTTTAAGCCGGTTAGGGTCTCAGCGTAAGCCGGTGCCACCTAACACTTTCCTGGATATTCTGCATAACCCTTTTGTTAAATTGCTTACGGAGGAGGATCTTGCTACTCCTGACCCAGAAGCACAATTAGTGGCGGCTCTTCATGCTATTCCTGACTGGACAGTTCCATATTTGGCTTATATGACCCGGAGCGAGTTACCTGAGGATGAAACTTTGGCCAGGTAGATAACCTGGCGGTCTAAGTCAATGACTATTGTCAATGGGGAGTTGCATCATCGCAGTGTCACAAGGGCGTTTCAATGTTGTGTTTCTCCTGAAGAAGGCTGTGAGATTCTACGAGAGATTCATGAAGGAGATTGTGGTCATCATGCCGGTTCCAAGTCTCTAGTAGCCAAGGCTTTCCGTCATGGGTTTTATTGGCTGACGGCTCATGCTGATGCTGAGGATCTAGTCAGTAAATGTGATGGTTGTCAGAAGTTCTCAGGACGAGCTCATGTGCCGGCTCAAGAATTGAGGATGATTCCAATTGCTTGGCCATTTGCGACATGGGGGCTGGATATGGTTGGGCATATCAAAAGGTCCAAGGATAAAAAGACCCACCTTTTAGTGGCTAATTTACAAAGTGGGTTGAAGTAGAGCCGGTTAGTAAGTGTGACGCAGCGATGGCGGTTCAATTCATCAAAAAGGTGATTTTCCGTTTTGGCTTTCCCCACAGCATTATAACTGATAATGGCACTAATCTGTGCAAGGGTGCTATGAAAGAATTTTGTCAACGAGAGCATATTCGACTTGATGTATCCTCAGTGGCTCACCCCCAGTCCAATGGTCAAGCTGAGCGAGCTAATCAAGAGATTCTACGAGGCATCAAGCCCCGGCTTATGTTCCCTTTACAAAGAACGCCGGGTTGTTGGGTGGAGGAGTTACCCTCAGTGTTATGGAGTATCAATACTACCCCCAACAGATCTACAGGTTACACACCTTTCTTCATGGTTTACGGAGCAGAGGCGGTTCTCCCTAGTGAGATCCGTCACGATTCGCCCCGTGTGGCGGCCTATGTTGAAGCTGATAATGAAAAAGCACGTCAGGATGCACTTGACCTGTTGGATGGGGAGCGTGACCTTGCGGCGGCTCGTTCGGCGATTTACCAGCAAGATCTGCGCCGTTATCACAGCCGCCGGGTTAAACCAGAACCTTTCAAGAAGGCGACTTGGTGCTCTGGCTTATCCAAGATCAGACTGATATGCATAAACTATTCCCACCTTGGGAAGGGCCTTTTGTGGTCAGCAAGAATCTGAATAATGGGTCATACTATCTTATCGACGTTCGAGACCATAAGGACTCACGCACATCGGAGGAGGAGACCCGTCGGCCGTGGAATATTGCTCTTCTTCGGCCTTACTATACTTGAGCCACCGGCTCTTGTGATGTACATAGTTTGACGATGTATATATTATAATAAGTATAATAAAGCCGGCATCCCTGTAATTTAGGGCCTCTGTCATTTCATTTCTTCAAAACTGAGTCTTTATTGTCATCGCACATGATCACTTAAGAGGCTTGACACCCAAGTTACAGGGACCGAAGAGAGTTGGATGCACAACACAGCTCAAACATAGGTACCCACTGAGCACAGCTCATAAATATATCACTTGGGGGCTTCTTGTTCAATGAACACAGCTATATTCACCCTTTTGATTGGCATGGACGCCAGGGTTATTCTGCATGTGTGCCAGATGCTTCTCCATCAGGTAATCCTGAATGACCTCCGATGTTCTTAACAGTCAATCTTTAAATAAGACCCTGAACTTGTTAAGGTTAAAACATTGATTGCGTCATAAGAGAGCCGGCTTATGGAAAGCAAGGATAAACCCAGGCTATTACGCCGCCTTCCTTGAAACTTGGTTAAACCGGCCTATTTTGCACAATGCTACTCCAACCCCGCATACTCTCGATAAGTCAATCTTTTAATAAGACCCTGAACTTATCCAGGTTAAAATATCGATTGGGTCATGTGAAAGCCGGCTCACAGAAAGCGCGGATATTCCAATGGCTATCATGCTAGTTTCATTGAAGAAGATATTTTGGCTCGACGACCTATGAAAGCCTCGTGTTTTTTGGATTTTTTATTCGTCTTGGATTTATATCACGCCTCTTTTCCTTACCATATAGTTTTTACAAGTCGGGCCATGCAGCCCTGACTATGTCTCATATTTGAGCATTTTTTGGGTTTTTTATAACCCGCCCTGACAGCAAACTCTAAGTCGCCAGGGAATAATAATAATATATTCGGAGTACAGTACTCTAGGACTGGGATGCTACCCCCTGCCGTGTTTGGCGTAACAAGCAGGACGTGGAGCTCTCAATTTATGGGTTATAACCCTTATTACACATGTTTGCTTAAACTGATAGTGTGAGCAAATATCACAGGTACGATACTTTGTTTTTTATATAAGTTATAATTAAACCAGCCCTGGTTATGGACTTTTATAGTCACCAGCAAGTTTATGCTAGGCATTGTGACCCGTCCGGCGGTAAACCGCCAGGGCAATTTTGTGATCTGTTTTTATGCAGAACAAAGAAATACAATCTGCCCTACATGATGATATCATATGCATAAGTGGCATATCTTCAACTGGCGGATCAACAGTGTTATGTAACACAAAACGTGCGTGATGGCACAGCAGATCAGAGTTCAACTAATTTATTACATGACTCAGCGAGCCCAAATGATCAAGTGTTTTTTCAGAAGATCAAATATATGAACCGCCCAACGGATCAATTTTCTTGGCCTTGACAGTTTGAAGCTTCTGGATCATCCCTCGCCGGTTCTTCGTCCTCCTTTGTCGTCTGGAAGTTTGGTGATGACCAATCAATGCCACACAAGGCTTGGAATTTAGCTTTGTCATCTATAAGTTCAGACGGATCAACTTCAGGGGTGAAAGTATGCTTACGGATTGGAGGGATCAGGTCCATCACTTTGTAAGCCGGCGTGGGCATCTTCTGATTCTCTATATCATAAGTCGCCTGGTATTTTGAAAGGTCCATTTCAACAGCAATCAGACTGGCCAAGGGACGTATCTCCTTCATGCAGGCAGCAAAGTCTTTCTTGTCAAAGGGAGTGCCATCTTCTTTCAAACTTGGATACCCAGTAGCTAGCTCGGCCGGGTCTAGCTCTGCTTGCCATGCTTTGTCCCGGCTTAAGGTCATCACGGCACCAACTCTTGCAGATGACCGCTTTATCTCTTCAATCCTAGCAGGCAGAACAACAAGTTTTTTCAAGACGTCACTCAGAAGAGTGGGTGCTTGGTTAGTTGGAGAAATAGTGGCCAGCATGCGCTAAGTTCCAATATATAGCTGTTCAACAAGCGTGTATACGGCCTTGAGCTTCACAAGCATTTCTTGACCAAGGTTGCTGCTCCTAGGCCCTGTGTAACAATGGGGGAGTTAATCAGAGACAGTTTGTAACATGAAAGATAAGAATTGGTTATGATTCTAGCAATATTGCTTACCAAAGATAGCAGAGACCATCTGGGATATATGGTGTTTTAAGCCGGTAAGCTCAGTGGTCATTTCTTGGAGAGAAGCTTCAGCCTTTTCAGCCCGCTGTATAAGAGCGGTTCTTTCTTCAGCCCAGGCACTCCTTTTAGTGTTGAAGCTGGTTTTCAGTTTTTCTGTTTCATCCAGGGTAAATTTGAATTTTGAGTCGGCTTTCCGAGTCTCAGATTCTTGATTCTCCAGTCAAATCTTCACATCAGCCAATTGTGATTCAAGTTGAGCAGTGGCATCCTATAGACGAGCAGATTTGAATACGTGTTCATAGTTGGATCACAAGAGTAAAATTTCAAGCCTTTTGCAAGCAACAACACTTGGCACTTGGGGGATAATGCGTACAGAAAAATTCTTCATACAACGGCAAATATGAATAAGTCCCAAGCACTTTGCAAGCAAGAGCACTTGGCACTTGGGGGCTAATGCATATTGCTCGCATTTCGTTACTACTTTATGATGACCCGGTTGTGCTGCAAACGACCACAGTCGGCTCATGGGGGCTACACAAGTAAGCTTTGATTTATAAACAATGGTGAACAGTTCTGGTTCATTCATGCTAATTAAACCGGCTCTTGGGGGCTACGGATGCAATGTTAATCGTTAAAGACCCGGTTTAACTCTGACGGTGAAAGTCGGCCTTTGAAGGATTCTACCAAAGATGCTTTTTATACTCATGGCTATTCTAAGTCTACAGCATATTCAATTCTATTATACACAGTAGACTTGGGGGCTGACAGGATATGCATAATTTATCAAGCAGGAGTTCATACCTCATATTTCTGATGCATCTGTTTCACCATGTCAATTTCAAGATCGCGGTTGGTATGCACTTGGTTGAGATAACCAGTGAGTACTTCACTGATTCTTAATTTAGAATAGTTGGCAATGTCAAATCTGACTTTCCGCCTTTCAGTAAGTTCCTCTTTAGCAAAGTGTTTGGCCAAGACAGTAGGTTTACCCGGTTCTTGGAAGGAGGTGCCAATAATTACAACATCGTCGGCATGTGTTTCTGACGGTTTAATTGGGCTTGATGATTCAATGTTCAAAGGATTGACGTTTGTGTGATCACTGGAGAGGTCAGGAATTTCTGGTGGAAGATCATGGACAGGCTCTTCTGGTTGTTGTACGGAGGCTTCAGACGCTGGAATTTGCTACTCCGGTTCATGGACTTTGGGGTCTTCAGCCGACTTGATCACTTTTGCCTTCTTGCTAGGCTTTGCCTTTCCACTGTAAAGGGTTGTGGGAGGTTAGTACAAGTATAAGGATACAAGGTGGTTGAAAATATTTTTTTACCTAGGGGCAGTCTTGAAGGCCGGCAGCTGGGTCTGCGATGAGTCGCCAGAAGAGGAGTTAGATATCCCCTAATAATTTGAAACGAAAGAATTAAGTGGCTGATGAATAAGACCCGCCAGAGGATAAAAAGAGTTTAAATTTGGAGGGACCTCGTGCTGACGTTTCCGCGGAGCTGGAGTATTTGGTAAACCATAGGATAACTCTCCACATCCGCTGGTCCGAGTTTGTCGCCGGTTCTCGTGTTGCTATTGCTTCAAAAGAAAGTGAGGATCCAAATGAACTAAGGGGTGTGAAAAGCTTACTTTCCGGGTTACTCGTGGAATTTTCTGTCTTGGCAAAGGCGCTGAGTCGGAGGAAATAATAGTTACCTCTTCTTCGGCCACTTGATTGGCCCCCGTGTCATCCTGATGATAATCAGTGTCAATAAGATAATTGAAAAAGGAGCCAAGGGAGTCAAGGGCTAGCTCCGACTCAGTGCTGTCGTCCAGTTCAAACATCTCGGAAGCACTTAATTTCTTCTTATTCTTCTTGGCGGCTTTTGTTTTGGCCCTGGCTTTCTTGGCAGCTTCGTGGTCATACTCCTTATTCCAAAAGGCGGATTCAGCCTATGAAAGTCATCAAGGTTGAGTTAATAAAACATTTGAATGATAAGGTAAAATAAATAATTTGGAGACTCACGGCTGGTGGCGGGTTAAGTGTGCAGAAAGGGTTCAGTCCCACTTTGCTGTAGCTTTCCAGGCTCTCATTAAGAAGGGTCTTTGTCATCTCATTGATTGCGTTATCAGTTAAACACGTGGATCAGTAGCACGGTGGATCTTTTGCATCACCCGTATAAGTACACATTAAGCCAGAACGGCGGCTCAAGGGTATGATTCTCCAAGAAACCCAGCACCGAACCAAGTCAATACCGGTTAACCCATTTCCCAGCAGGGCCCTGACCTTCGAAAGAGTAGGTGCAAGCTTTGACCGTTCAGCAGTAGTAAGCTGCTCGGGAAGATGATGTTTGGGGTTGAGCTGTTCGACACGATAACCCGGCAGTGGATTCTCATTAGCCGGAGAAGTATCTTTACAATAGAACCATGTTTGGTTCCAATCTTTGGGGTGACTCGATAGGCGAGCATAGGGGAAGATAGCATCTCTTCTCCGTTGAATTGAGACCCCGCCAAGTTCTAAGCTGGGTCCATTAGTAAACTCGTTCTGCTGGTTTAGATAAAAATATTCCCTCAAGAGTTCAATGATGGGTTCTTCTTGAAGGTATACTTCACAGAAGACTTGAAAATTACAGATGTTTGACAAAGAATTGGGTCCGATGTCTTGAGGATGAAGTTGAAAGAAGTGCAGAATGTCTCGGAAAAACTTTGGACCCAGGTGGTGAGAAGCCCCGGTTCATATGATCAGTAAAAACAATGATCTCACCATCCCGCGGCTGAGGTTTTATCTCACTTGGTTTGGGAGCGCGCCAATGCATGATGTTTTTTGCTGGTAAAAAGCCGACTTTGACAAAATCCTCGAGCATGTTCTCGGTGACAATAGGGGGAACCCAATTACATGAGGTGACTGTCTTCGGCATTGTAAGGGAAGAAGCCTAAAAGAAAGAAAAAATTTGCCGGTTTAAGTTGATTTGTTAAGCCAGAGATGAACGCTGCAGCATATATTCACATTGGCGGCTTAAACGGGGCCTAATGACATATGACTAATTATAACTGGTGATGTAAGCCGCCATGACAGTAATGGTATTTAAGATCTATCAAGAGCGAATTCTGCTAAAGTGTTGGATAAACAGGTTTTACAGATTGGTGCAGTTAATTTTGGATCTGCCGCTATTCGGAAAAGAAAGTAAAATCAAAACCTAATGTCACAGCTGCGGAGGAACTAGTATATTGGCAAGATTTCTGCATCTGGGAAGCATATTCAGTGATTAAGAGAAGGTACAGAAACAGATTCCGCATATTTTAAAGGCTGTTTTTGGATCGAAGAAAGGATTAAACAGAGGTATGGTGAAAAACGATGACGAACTCCTAAGAACTTCAGAAAACCCTAATGGAGATCTACAGCGGGAAGGTAAGGTGCTTACTGGGTCCGCTGAAGCAACGGAGATGTGCCGCAGTTCTCTGGTCTCGTTCAGGTCGATGCAGCGGCCGGGGTCGAGGAAGTTGACGAGGTCGGCGGCGGCGGTGCTCAGGTGTGCAGATGCGTCGCAAGAGAGAGAGGCTGAAGAAGAGAAGGAAAGGGGGAGAGTGAAAAGGCTGCCTGACCCTATTTATAAGAAAATGGGTAACAGGCGGGCGCGAGAATCGAGGAGGTCAAAGAATGATTATATAGTAGCTCGGACGCCTTCGGTCTTCAGGATGGTTATTAAAGATAAGGATCTATTAAGATATGCTGGGTATTGTGCGAAATTAATGACAGATGACATCATGGCAGGTTTCCGTAATCCGAGGAGATGATGTCATGGCGAGTTACAATATCTTGCAAGAACAAATGAAGAAGGATTTTTTCTAAGTATTGAAGATTGATATGAACAAGTTCAAATCAACCTGGGGCCTAATGTTGGGGATATAACTATTGGATATGACCCGCCTAGGACGGGCCGGGTTATACCAGTGGCGGTTTATCAAGACAAAGCCCCATGAAGATATTGAAGGTGGCGATTCACGACGCAGACTGGCTAAGGGCCCGAAACCCAAAGGCGACTTAAGGCCCATAAGTGTAAACCGCCATATATGTATGACTTGTATTGTAAGGAAAGTGTAATTAGTCACCGAGCCGGACACGTTGTTTATGAGCCGGCCGGGACTCTGTGAGCCGCGGGGCGTCAACCTGTGTATATAAAGGGACGACCCAGCGACGGCTTAGGGTAAGAAACAACAGATCGAAAGCTAGGTCAAGCGTATTCGCTCCTTGGTAATCGAAACATAAGCAATACCACCTCAAACTAGATTAGGCCTTTACCTTCGCCGCAAGGGGCCGGACCAGTATAAACTCCTTGTGTCCTTTGTCCTGTTTAACCCCTTTAAGCTAACCTAGTTGCGATGGCTCCACGACTAAGTCCTTCTACTAGGACATCTGTCGTGACAATTCCATGACATGTTATGTTATTGTCTTGCCTTGATGCTTTTGATTGTTGTGAGCTTGCAAGTACATTCAATGTACTCACTGGCGTGTCATGCCAGATTGCAGGTGATCACGTGATTGATTGTTTGTCGAGGTTACTGCGCGTGCGAGCTAGATCGTGTCACAGCCAGAGTCCTTGCGGAGTGGAGTTCGCCATTGTCATTGTTGTTCCGCTGCTACGAGTTGTTCCGCTACTAGCATAGAGCTACCCTAGTAGGCGTAGTGTCGCCGTGCTGATGTGATCTTTTTTAACATCAGACCTTTGTACCCTTATCCTTTGTAATAAGAGTTGATTTGTTCTATGTCAAGCAGTGTCGTATTCCAGAAGACTTGATCTCTGGGCTGGAATACGGGGTGTTCTGGTTCCTCTGAGCTGGAGTGCCACGGAGCTTCGTATCAGAGCAGGTCTGGCTGTAGGACGCCCTAGTCAGCGCGAGCGGTAGTAATTGGTAGTACAGAGTCTGGCTTATTTGTTGCATCGGGTGCTGCGTTTGTTTGACGCATAGCATGCATATAGCCTTATTATTTGTTACTAACGGTTTATCTTGTGAGTGTAGCTGGCCTCGGTTCAGATCCACTATAGCTCAGCCCCTGCATCCCTCCAGTTTCCTTTAAGCCTGTTCTTCGATGTTTGGCGTCATTTTTGTCCCAGCTGAGTGAGGCCAAGTGATCCCAACGATGTTGCAAAAATGGTGCTCATGTATCACGCCGACTTCTCCTTTCCAGCCACACCCATCGTTTCGGTGGTAGACATGTTGCTACCCCGGATCATGCCTTCTATCTTGTCATGTTGGCAACCCTTAATGATCTTAGTCATCAAGAAAGGGCAATGTCAGCGGACTCGGTTTTCCCCGCTATCCTATTCCTTGGATGAGTACGGATCTTTTCCGTCCACTTGATAATAATGTGGTCGCGACATTCGTGTCCCGCTACATGGTTACCAAGTACGTCCTCACTTC
Organism: Aegilops tauschii subsp. strangulata; assembly: GCF_002575655.3. NCBI lineage: Eukaryota > Viridiplantae > Streptophyta > Magnoliopsida > Poales > Poaceae > Aegilops > Aegilops tauschii. Next base: position 314,219,171 of record NC_053037.3, on the reverse strand, counting down.
CGAGCTAGTCAAGGTTGCTACGTATCTGTAATTTTTGATTGTTCCATGCTACTATATCATCTGTTTTGGATGTTTTATATGCATTAATATGCTAATTTATATTATTTTTGGGACTAACCTATTAACCTAGAGCTCAATGCTAGTTTCTGTTTTTCCTTGTTTTTGAGTTTCGCAGAAAAAGAATACCAAACGGAATAAAACTTTCGCGATGATTTTTCTTGGACCAGAATACACCCCGGGGACTTGGAGTTCAAGTCAGAAGAGCCACGAGGCAGTGACAAGGGGGGAGGGCGCGCCCCTACCTTGTGGGCCCCTCGGTGACCCCCTGACCTAGATATTCCTCCTATATATTCACATATATTCCCAAACCACCAGAAGTATCCACGAAAACATTTATCCACCGCCGCAACCTTCTGTTCCCGTGAGATCCCATCTTGGGGCCTTCTTCGGCATCCTGCTGGAGGGGGATTCGATCATGGAGGGCATCTACATCAACCCTATTACCTGCGTGAGTAGTTTACCACAGACCTACGGGTCCATAGCTAGTAGCTAGGTGTCTTCTTCTCTCTCTTTGACTCTCAATACCATGTTCTCCTCGATGTTCTTGGAGATCTATCTGATGTAATCTTCTTTGCGATGTGTTTGTCGAGATCTGATGAATTGTGGATTTATCATCAGCTTATCTATGAATATTATTTGAATCTTGTCTGAATTATTTTATGCATGATTTGATATCTTTGTAATTCTCTTCGAACTATCGGTTTGGTTTGGCCAACTAGATTGGTTTTTTTGCAATGGGAGAAGTGCCTAGCTTTAGGTTCAATCTTGCGGTGTCCTCACCCAGTGACAAAGTAGGGGCAGCGAGGCACGTATTGTATTGTATTGTATTGTTGCCATCAAGGAAGATGGGGTTTACATCATATTGCTTGAGTTTATTCCTCTACATCATGTCATATTACTTAAAGCGTTACTTTGTTTTTTATGAACTTAATACTCTAGATGCATGAAGGAGTCGGTCGATGTGTGGAGTAATAGTAGTAGATGCAGGCAGGAGTCGGCCTACTTGACACGGACGTGATGCCTATATAACATAATCATTGCCTTGGATATCGTCATAACTTTGTGCTTTTGTATCAATTGCTCGACAGTAATTTGTTCACCTACCGTATTATTTGCTATCATGAGAGAAGCCTCTAGTGAAACCTATGGCCCCCGGGTCTATTTTCCATCATATAAGTTTCCGATCTACTATTTTGCAATCTTTTACTTTTAGATCTATAAACCAAAAACCCAAAAATATTTTATGTTTTGTTTAGTTTTATTTATCTATCTCTATCAGATCTCACCTTTGCAAGTGACAGTGAAGGGATTGACAACCCCTTTATCGCGTTGGATGCAAGTGTTTGATTGTTTGTGCAGGTATTGGTGATTTGTGCGTTCTTCTCCTACTGGATTGATACCTTGGTTCTCTAACTGAGGGAAATACTTATTTCTACTTTGCTGCATCACTCTTTCCTCTTCAAGGGAAAAACCAACGCAAGCTCAAGAAGTAGCAGCAAGCAGCTCCCGAAAGGCTGAAAGGGAAATGTCCTTGCCCGAGCGAGATTGCTAGAGACAGAGCACTGATTGTAAGGTCCGCGTCATCATACGGGTGTGGGGTAACTTATCTTGGTGAGCCCATGATGATTCTTTAGCTGCGAGGACGAGCTTCCTATGTAACATCAGTCTGTGCCCTTCTCCCGACGCGCCCCTGGGCAGGGCCCATGCCGTCCCCATCCTTCTCGCTCGTCCGGGTGCTCTACGTCCTCGGGTCCCGGCCCTCAGGTGAGGCTCAGCCGCCGCTGGTATGCCAGGTCGTGATGCCATGGTCAAGGCCAGGGGGTGAGGGCACGAGAGCCAGTAAGAGCCCCTGAGGCGCGGTGCTCAGCCCCCCTTTAACGTGCAAGCGACTTGCGCGAGAAAAGAGTGGCTGGCTCTGAGGGGGTGCCCAGGAGGTGCTGCGTCTCGAGGGACGGGCAAAGCCGCTGGTGGTCCATGCTCTGGCGGTTCCTGTGAGTTAGTCAAAAAAGGAAAACACAGGGTGCAGCCGCGCTTGCTATCCCGCCGATGATCTTTCCGCAAGAAGATGAAGGCACTAAGGACTTGGCGAGGTGACGTGCGCGGGGCCAGCCGCGAGCCAGAGCTCAGTCTCTCAGGTTTATCAGCACTGCAGGGACAGACCTGAGCACATGCGCCGTGCCAGTAGCCCCCGTTGCGGGATGAGCAAGAGGCGGGTTTAGCAACGCGTAGAGGCAACGAGGGGCAACTCTATAGATAACGAAACAACATGGATAACATTGATAACCACGATAACACAAACATGCATAGTGGTTCGGAGTACATGAATCAAAATGGTGCAGCTGCGGGACTGGCCCTAACAGCTTGAGGATGGTGCAGCCCGAGGGGCGCCCTCAACTGAACAAACCAAAGAGTCACCTGGTACCGTCGCCGTAGAAGTGTTGCAGTAGCTGGAGGTGCGCGCTGAAGAGGTCATTCCTCACGAGTCATCTGGCTCCTGAGCCTCAGGGGGCTCCGGAGGTCCAAGGGGCTCGCGAGGGTCCAACATCTCCTCCGTCAAGATTGCCTGGTTCCTGGCCTCGTGAGCCGCCAGAATGCCCTGCATGTAGCGCTGGTGTGTGACAGCCATGTTTAGCAGGCCGAACAGCATGCAAACATAGCTGCGGGGGCAGCCCCCACTACGTCCATCGCGGGACGGCCAGAAGAGCTCCTAAGAAGCAGCCCTGTTGAGCCCTGGAGTGTTGACGTAGACGCGCAGCTCGCCACCCATGTCAGGGGTAGCAGCTGCGCTGAGCGATGTGGGGCGGCGCTCGCCGCACATGGCTCGCACCTCCTGAAGCTCTTCGATTGCCTTGGTGATGAACTCCTGAGCGCCTGTCACCTCGCACCCTGCTCATGGAAGCGCGCGTTGAAACACACCTCCACATGGTGCCCGAATGCCTCCCTCGTGACGCTGACCAGGTCAGAGGCCCTCCAAACGAGAGCCCCCGAGCCCGTCCCGAGAGGGGCGCCCGACGCGCTTTCCTTTGCGAGAGGGAACGACGCCCCAACAGTGAGCACGGGGCTTGAGGCATGATCATCGGACGCCCCAGCCTCCTGAGGACCTCTGAGGAGGAGCTGCTTCTTCTTCTTGGGGACGGCCTCAGGAGGACGGATGGCACCCTCGTCATATGAATTCTCGACCGCCGTGGCCTGGTAGGCGTGCTCGAGGGAGCACACCGCGTCCTTCGTGTCACAGGCGACCGTGATGATGCCACCGCTTCCTGGCATCTTGAGGACATTGTAGCCGTGGTGAGTCACCGCCATGAACTTGGTGAGGGCTGGGTACCTGAGGATGGCGTTGTATGGGAGGCGAATGTGGGTGATGTCGAAGTCGATGAGCTCAGTGCGGTAGTTGTCGCGCTTGCCGAAGGTGACGGGGAGGCGAATCTTTCCCAAGGGAACGGTGGAACCGTTGGTCACCCCCGAGAAGGGCTTGGTGGGGAGGAGCTGGTCGTAGGGCACCTGGAGCCTCTCGAACGTCTCAACAGAGAGGACATTGAGACCCGCGCCACTGTCGACGAGTGTCTTCGTGATGAGGACGTTGCTGATGGTCGGCGAGGAGAGCATCGGGAGTGCGCCAGTGGTGGCTGCACACTTGAGCTGATCCGTAGAGTCGAAGGTGATGGCGTACTTGGACCACCAGAGGGGACGCGATCCCTCGAGCTTGGGGAGGGCCGCATTCACCTCACGAGCGAACTGCTTGAAGATGCGATGGGAGGCGGGGGCCTGAGCGCCACCCAGGATACATGCAATAGCGCGAGGCTCTTGGAAGCCCCCGACCCCATCATCTTGGCGGTGGTCATCGTTCCTCCTTGGCGGCGGTAGCAGCGGAGGAAGGTCGGCGTTGCCCTGAGGATGATCATCACGAGGCTAGTCCCTCCAGGGGCCATTGCGAGGCTGGCCCTGCCAGGGGTCCTCACGAGGATGATCACGCCAGTCCTGGCGGGGGTTGCGGTTGTCCCAGCGGCCTCCACCATGGCCTCCTCCGCGGCCGTAGCCACGGTCGTTGCCCTCAGGGCGGCGGCCAAGGCACCCGTCGTGGATGACCTTGTGCTCTTGGTAGTCATTGGTGTTGTGGCCGTGGACGTTGTGAAAAACGCAGAACAGGCGACTGCCCTTGGAGGATTCGGGGTGGTGATTGCTCTCTGACTATAGCGCCAAAGAGCTCCTGTCTGCTAGGACTACGTCGGTATTTCCCCAAAGAGGAAGGGATGATGTAGCACAGCAAAGGTAGGTATTTCCCTCGGTAATGAAACCAAGGTTATCGAACCAGTAGGAGAACCAAGAAACACAACGTAAACAACACCTGCACACAAATAACAACACCTCGCAACCCGACGTGTTAAAGGGGTTGTCAATCCCTTTCGGGTAACGATGCCAGAAATTGTAATAGATTGAAATAATAGATCGCAAATAAAATAAAGTGCAACAAAGTATTTTTGTATTTTTGGTTTAATAGATCTGAATAAAAGTGCAAAGGAAAAGTAGATCGCAAGCAAATATATGAGAAAGAAGATCCGGGGGCCGTAGGTTTCACTAGTGGCTTTTCTCAAGAAAAATAGCAAACGGTGGGTAAACAAATTACTGTTGGGCAACTGATAGAACTTCAAATAATTATGACCATATCCAGGCAATGATCATTACATAGGCATCACACCCAAGATTAATAGACCGACTCCTGCCTGCATCTACTACTATTACTCCACACATCGACCGCTTTCCAGCATGCATCTAGTGTATTAAGTTCATGGAAAAAAGGAGTAATGCAATAAGAACGATGACATGATGTAGACAAGATCCGTTTATCTATTGCGTTAGATATAGATCCCATCTTTTTATCCTTAGTAGCAATGATACATATGTGTTGTTTCCCTTTCTGTCACTAGGATCAAGCACCGTAAGATCGAACCCACTACAAAGCACCTCTTCCCATTTCAAGATAAATAGATCAAGTTGGCCAAACAAAACCCAAATATCGGAGAAGAAATACGAGGCTATAAGAGATCATGCATATAAGATATCAAAGAAACTCAAATAACTTTCATGGATATAAAAAGATATAACTGATCATAAACTCAAAGTTCATCAAATCCCAACAAACACACCTCAAAAAGAGTTACATCATATGGATCTCCAATAGACCATTGTATTGAGAATTCAGCGAGAGAGAGAAAGCCATCTAGCTACTAACTACGGACCTGAAGGTCTACAAAGAACTACTCACCCATCATTGGAGAGGCACCAATGGAGGTGGTGAACCCCATCCGAGATGGTGTCTAGATTGGATCTGTTGGTTCTGGACTCTGTAGCGGCTGGATGAATATTTCGTCGATGCCTCTAGGGTTTCTGGATTTTGGGGTATTTGTAGAGCAAAGAGGTGGTCCGGGGGGCACCCGAGGTCGGCACAACCCACCAGGGCGCGTCTGGGCCTCCTGGCACGCCCTGGTGGGTTGTCCCCTCCTTGGGACTCGCCCAGGTGCAACCAGGGCCCAACTTCTTCCTTTTGGTCCATAAAAATCATCGTAAAGTTTCATGGCATTTGGACTCCGTTTGATATTGATTTCCTGCGATGTAAAAAACATGCAGAAAACAGCAAATGGCACTTGGCACTATGTCAATAGGTTAGTACCAAAAAATGATATAAAATGACTATAAAACATCCAAGATTGATAATAAAACAGCATGGAACAATCACAAATAATAGATACGTTGGAGATGTATCGGCATCCCCAAGCTTAACTCCTGCTCGTCCTCGAGTAGGTAAGTGATAAAAACAGAATTTTTGATGTGGAATGTTGTTTATCATGTCATATCATATTCTTTTCTTTATAGCATGGACATTTGGACTTTATGTGATTCAAAGCAATTGTCTAGTTTTGACATAATAATTTAGATACTCAAGCATATCAACAAGCAACCATGTCTTTCAAAATATTAACGCTAAAATAAGTTATCCCTAGCCCATCATGCTCAAACATTGATCCATTCGTGAGACACACTCGAATATTAGCTATACCCAATACTTAAGCATGATCATATTGCCTCTTAGTTGGTGCTTTTATAAGATAAGATGGACTCTCAAATTAAAAATAAAAATTGCATAAAGTAAAAGAAAGGCCCTTCAGAGAGGGAAGTAGGGATTTGTAGAGGTGCCAGAGCTCAAAGCGAAAAAATAGAGATACAATCATTTTGGGAGGTGTATCCATCCCACCAATGAAAATGACGTAGAGCTATGAACACTTTCCATGCTAGATATGCCATAGGCGGTTCCCAAACAGAAAATAAATTTATTCCTTTTCCACCATACTTTCACTTTCCATGGCTAACCGTATCCACGGGTGCCTTCCATACCAACAGTTTCCAAGGAATTTATTATTTGACAACATAAAGTAAATTCATTTTTGCATTTCAGGACTGGGAATCCCTAAAACCTTTGCCTTACTCTCGTGCAATGACAAGTGAATAAACACTCATCGTGAGAATAACACATCCAGCATGGGAAATATTAGCCACCCGTTACCGTTCCGCGAGCGAAACAAATACACAAAAGAGAAGTTTATTTTGAAAATTAGAGATGGCACATACAAATTTGCTTAGAACGGCAAAAGAATACTGCATATATGTAGATATAGTGGACTCATATGGAAAAACTGGTTTAAAGGATTTTGGATGCACAAGTAGAGGTCATACTTAGTGCAAAATGAGGGCTAGCAAAAAGATTGAGAAGCAACCAACCAAGAAACGAATAATCTCATAAGCAAGCATTAAGCATAATTAACACCGAATAATGCACCACAAGTAGGATATAATTTTCATTGCATGATTATTGACTTTCATGCATGCATAGGGAATCACAAACCTTAACACCAATATTCTTACTAGAGCACAATTACTCATCAACATAACTCACATATCACACCATCATATCTCAAAACTATTACTAAGAATCAAGTTTATTTTGTCCAATGATCTTCATGACATTTTTTACTTTATCCTTCTTGGATATCTATCACTTTGGAACTAATTTTCATGTGTTGCTTTTCATAAGTTCAAACAAATATAAGTGAAGATCATGAGCATAAGAAATTTTCTTTCTCTCAAAATAATTTAAGTGGAGCAAGAGATAATTTGTTCAAAAATACTAACTCTCAAATAAAGTGAAGCAAGAGAGCATTTCTTCAAAAATACTAAGCACACCGTGCTCAAAAAGATATAAGTGAAGCACTAGAGCAAGTCCTAGCTCATAAATGATTTAAGTGAAGCACAGAGAGCAATTCTAACAAGTCATGACATAATTTTTGGCTCTCTCAAATAGGTGTGTCCAGCAAGGATTGATGTCTTAAAACACAAAATAAAACAAGCAAAGACAACATATCATACAAGACGCTCCAAGCGAAACACATATCATGTGACGAATAAAAATATAGCCTCGAGTAAAATACCGATGGTCGTTAGAAGAAAGAGGGGATGCCACTCGGGGGCATCCCCAAGCTTAGTTGGTTGCTCATTCTTGGATAATAGCTTGGGATGTCGGGGCATCCCCAAGCTTAGGCTCTTCTATCCTTCTTTCATCCATCGTAAGATAACCCAAAACTTGAAAACCTCAATCACACAAAACTCAACAAAACCTTTGTGAGATCCGTTAGTAAAAGAAAGCAAACCACTACTATAAGTGTTGTATCAAACCAATTCATATTTTGTTTTGTATTATATCTACTGTATTTCCAACTTTTCTATGGCTAAAACTCATCAAAGAAAACCATAGAGCCATCAAAATAAGTACACAACACAAAGAAAACAGAATCTGTCAAAACAGAACAGTCTGTAGTAATCTGGAACTTTCGAATACTTCTGTAACTCCAAAAATTCTGAAAAATTAGGATGACCAGGGTAATTTGTATATTCATCTTCTGCAAAAAGAATGGGCATTTTATCACGTTCTGGTGATTTTTAACAATTATTTTTGTGAGCATAAAGTTTCTGTCTTTTCCAGCAAGATCAAACAATTATCACCCAAGAAGATCCTAAAGGCTTTACTTGGCTCAAACACTAATTAAAACATAAAAAACACAATCATACCAGTAGCATAATTGTGTAAACACTCAAGAACAGAAAGCAAAAAGCAAAGATAAAGTTTATTCATTGGGTTGCCTCCCAACAAGCGCTATAGTTTTACGCCCTTAGCTAGGCGTAAGGCAAGGATCTAAGTTTTGTCATCTTTGGTCTGAGATCCATAAGATGCCCTCATGATTGATTCATAAGGTGGACTGATTTTTGTTCTAGGAAAGTGTTCCATACCCTTCCTCAAAGGAAATTGGAACTTGATATTGCCTTCTTTCATACAATCATAACACCGATGTGCGTAAAAATGGTCTACCAAGAATAATTGGACAAGACGGATTGCAATCAATATCAAGAACAATAAAATCTATGGGCACATAGTTCCTATTTGCAATAATAATAACATCATTAATTCTTCCCATAGGCTTTTTAACAGTAGAATCTGCCAAGTGCAAATTCAAGGAACATTCTTCAAGATTGGTAAGACCAAGCACATCACATAAAGATTTCGGAATTGTAGAAACACTAGCACCCAAGTCACACAAAGCAAAACACTCATAATTTTTAATCTTGACTTTGATAGTAGGTTCTGTTGAGGATATAGACCTTAGAGTCACCCGCCAGGAGGGGCCGGGTTACTCTTATGGTCATTGCCAGAAGCCCGGCGCCAAGCTTGAAGACGGTGGGCCAAAGATGGGCTTAAGACCCGGATATGGTTTAAGGCCCGTAGTTACAATCGTTATTATGGTAGAGCTTGTAGTGTAAGGCAAGAATAGTTGAGAGTCCGAGCCGGACACTCTTATGAGTCGGCCGGGACTCTGAGAGCTGCTGGGCGTCAGCCTCCCTATATAAAGGGACGACCCGACAGCGGTTTAGGGACAAGTAAGATCTCATCGAGAGCCAGGCATAGCAGTTTAGCTCCCTGGTCATCGAAACCCTAATCAATACCACCTCAACTGGACATAGGCTTTTACCTTCACCGTAAGGGGCCGAACCAGTATAAACCCTCGTGTTCCTTGTCCCGCTTAACCCCTTCAAGCTTCCTAGCTGCGATGGCTCCACGACTAAGTCCTAGCTCAAGGACATCTGCCGTTACAATTCCACGACAGTAGGCGCCCACCATGGGGCCAGCGCACGGTGGATTTGAGTTCTTGAAGGGCAGCTTCGAAGGGCTCAAGGGATACGCTGTGGGCCGGATGACCAAGAGTCGTCGCCGCAAGCTCTACATCGACGATGCAAACTGGGGCCCTGACGCCGGCTCAATTGAGTACGGGTACCGGGTCCCCTTTGGCGGAATTCATGTTTTCATTGGCAAGATTGGTGAGCCGGGCCCTGAGCCGGATCTCTGCGCCGATCTCATCGAGACGGCTCAGCGTGCACGACCCGCTCGGGCCCGGCCTGCCTTAAGGCATGCTTTTGTGGGGTGTATCCATGGAGGGCTCTCTGATCGATCTGGATCTGGTGATGAGACGGCCGCCGGCTCTGACGGCGAGTCGTCCACCGATGAGTCAAATTCATTGTATCAACTTCAAGATGGCAGGCTCATGGGTTGTTCCGATGGTGACAGTATTCCGGACCCGTTTGAGCCACCAAGCCGGGTTGGAATCTTCATGGCCGGTGCGCAGCCTATTCAGAACCCTGCTGCTGGAGCGGGAAACCCAGTGCCTTCGGCGGCTCAGGTGCTAATGGATCTCACGGACAAGATGACGGCCCTGTTAACCGCCACGGTTGACCCGGCGGATCAAGCTCAGCATGATGCGGAGGTGGCACAGTTAAAGTTGGATCTAGTGAAAACTAAGGAGGATCTGGCAGCGGAAGGGATCAGGATGGCTGCGGAGAGGGCAGCTCTCGATGCCCAAACTCAGTTGATCCAGGCGCAGTCCTTCCGGCTCACGATGGATCAGAACGCGTCCAATGAGGTCATGAGAAGGAGGCATCAAAAGGCCCAATCTCGACTCCCTCCGGTTTACGATCCACGCAACCTCTTCAACACGCCAGGTGCAGGGTCTAGTAACCCGCCAGGGGTCATAGTGCCCAGGTCTGGGACCCCTATTCAGCCACAAGTGATGGGGCCTCCCCAGGTGCCCCCTGCCCCGCCTCAGTACGTGCCAATACCCCCGAGTCATTATAATAACCCGCTGGAGAACATGGTCGCCGCGGCAGCACGGCTGGCGGCTCTCCCAGTTGACGGCGACTCTCCGACGGCTATTGAAACCCGCCGGGTTAGGGAACTCCTTCAGACAGCACTGGCGCAGCAAGAGGCGTACTCCTACAGCCGGGACAGGATCCACTCGACCCCTCGTCCAGGCCGGAGCCCGAGTTACAGCAGGCACATGGTCTCAGCGACCGGCTCAAGTAACGTCCGACGCCATGACCCGCCCCCTGGCCATGGCCCGGTTCATAACGGGGCCTTTCACGCAGCAGACCAAGACAGAGCGCGGCAAGAGGCGGAGCAGGTGCCTCAGTTGACGGCTTACTAGACTCCCCCGGCTTATCCGACGACTTCCGTCGACGTGGGCATCCCTACCAGGACTGGGGGTGTCCCTTGTTTAGTGCCAGCTATCCGCAATGAACGTCTACCCAAGGACTTCAAAGGCCCTAGGAAGGTGCCTAATTACACGACAGACTTACAACCCGCAGCCTGGATCGAGAGTTATGAGATGGCTATGGAACTGCTGGAGGTCAGTGAAGCGGCCATGGCTAAGTACTTCACCATGATGTTAGATGGGACTGCCCGCACTTGGTTGAAAGGGCTACCACCGAATTCCATTGGGTCTTGGGCTGAGCTGAAGGCTAGGTTCATCCAAAACTTCAAGGATACCTGTAGGCAGTCTATGTCAATTGTGGATTTGACTAACTGCAAGCAGCAGGAGGGTGAGTCTACGACACATTGGGTTCGCCGGGTTAAGGAGATAATACATTCCTCGGATAAGATGGACGCCGGCTCTGCAGTCTTAATGTTGGAGCAGAATTGTCGTTTTGTGCCCCTGAAGATGAAACTCGGGCGGCTTAAACGCGACTGGAATGATATGGGTACACTGATGGCGGCTCTTGTCAAGTACGCCGATTCTGATGGTACCAAGGACCCCGCTTCAGATGATGAAAGGACAGGGAAGGGAAAGAAGAACGGCAATGGCAAGGGTCCTCAGCATAACCCGGGAAACCAAGGAGGAGGCAAGCGCAAGGCCGATGGCAGCCTAGAGTTTGTAGCCAACGCCAGCTCACAAGGTAATAACCAGCGACGCAAGGGGAGCCCCCCTCCCCGAGGCGGCGGGTCAGGCCCGACGCTGGAGCAACTGTTCAATGAGCCTTGTCCAAGGCATGGCTCTAGAGAGAAGCCAGCGACTCATCTATGGAAGGATTGTGCAATCATGAAGGCCTTTAAGAATTACAATGGCCCGGGCGGCGGCTCAGGCGCCGGCGGCTTTCATGGCCCGGGCGGCGGCTCAAATTCTAATCCCCAGAACGGTCAAGGGGGCTTTAATCAGCAGTCTGGCCAGGGTCATCAACAGCAGCAGGGAGGTTATCAGACCAATCCAAAGCAGCTTAGCGGTGGGCAGTATCATGTGTTTACCACCAGTCTGTGTAAGCGAGATCAGAAGCTTCATAAGAGGGCTGTGAATGCTGTTGAGCCGGCGGTTCCACGCTACTTGTGGTGGTCTAAGCAGCCTATAGTGTGGAGTAGGGAGGATCACCCTCCCCGGGTGGATAATCCGGGTCACTTGGCCCTGGTGGTGGCTCCTCAGGTGGGAGGATATAAGTTCACTAAGGTGCTCATGGATGGAGGCAGCAGCATCAACATCCTCTATTATGAGACATTCCGTCGTATGGGTTGATTGATAAGAACCTCAGCCAGTCCAACACTATTTTCCACAGTGTGGTACCTGGTAAGTCGGCTTATCCAGTCAGCAAGATTGAGTTGGAAGTGGCCTTTGGAGATGAGAACAACTACAGGGTGGAGAAATTGACCTTTGAGGTGGTCAAGATAAGAAGTCCATACCATGCTATATTTGGACGGCCGGCTTACGCCAAGTTCATGGCACGGCCGTGTTATGTGTACCTACAGCTCAAGATGCCGGGTCATAATGGGACCATTACGGTTCACGGCAGCCGGAAGGTGGCCTTGGAATGTGAGGAAGGCGATGCAGCTTATGCAGAATCTGTTTGTGCAACAGAGGAGTTGGAGTTTTACAAAGACAATGTTGACCCAACAGATATGACCTCTCTGAAAAAGCCGACTACGGAACATGAGCCGGCAATGAAATTTAAGTCGGCTGATGAGACTAAGCTTGTTGATTTTGTTCCAGGAGATTCATCTCAGCAATTTAGCATCAGTGCCAATCTAGATCCAAAATAGGAAAGCGCGCTCATCGAGTTCATCCGTGAGAATAGGGACATTTTTGCATGGAAGCCATCTGACATGCCAGGTGTACCTAGAGAACTTGCTGAGCACACTCTCAATGTTGATCCGAAATTTAAGCCGGTCAGGCAGTTCCTTCGGCGGTTTAATGAAGAGAGGCGGAAAGCTATTGGCGAAGAGGTGGCCCGGCTCTTGGCGGCCGGGTTTATTGTTGAAGTCTTCCACCCAGAATGGTTAGCTAACCCGGTGCTCGTACTCAAGAAGAACGGCACTTGGCGGATGTGTGTGGACTACACGGACTTAAACAAGGCGTGTCCAGCTGATCCTTTTGCCCTTCCCCGTATTGATCAAATTATTGATGCTACGGCAGGTTGTGCGCGCTTAAGTTTCTTGGATGCTTATTCCGGATATCGTCAGATTAAAATGGCAGTTAAGGACCAGGAAAAGACGGCATTCATCACTCCCTTTGGAGCCTTCTGCTATGTGTCTATGCCCTTTGGACTCAAGTGTGCATAGGCGACTTATCAGCGTTGTGTGCAGAACTGTCTTCATAACCAGATTGGGCGCAATGTTCATGCTTATGTGGACGATATTGTGGTTAAGTCCATAAAGGAGGAAACCCTGATAGGTGATTTAAGGGAAACCTTTGATAATCTCCGGGTCTACAAGATGATGCTTAACCCGGCCAAGTGTGTTTTTGGTGTTCCTGCAGGCAAGCTCTTGGGTTTTTTGGTTTCTGACAGAGGCATTGAAGCTAACCCGGAGAAGATCAAGGCCATCACCTCACTGGCTAAGCCGGCATGTATAAATGACGTTCAGCGCTTGGCGGGTCGCATCGCTGCTCTAAGCCGGTTTATAAGCCATTTGGGTGAGAAGGCCATGCCATTATATCAGTTGATGAAGAAAACTGATAACTTTGTCTGGAATGATGCAGCTAATACTGCCTTTGAGGATTTGAAGAAGCAGCTGGCAGAGCCTCCAGTCCTTGCTGCTCCGGTTGATAAGGAGCCCTTATTATTATATGTGGCGGCGAACACACGAGCCGTCAGTGTGGCTATGGTGGTGGAGCGCAAGGAGGAGGGTAAGGAGCATCCGGTTCAGCGGCCGGTTTACTATGTCAGCGAAGTGCTCATCGAGTCCAAACAGCGGTATCCACATTGGCAGAAGCTTGTTTATGGTGTGTTCATGGCGAGCCGGAAGCTTAAGCATTATTTCCAGGGTCATCCCATCACTGTGGTCAGTTCTGCCCCTCTTGGTGATATCATTCAAAACAGAGAGGCCACAGGGAGGGTGGCTAAGTGGGCTATAGAGCTCGGACCCCATGGTCTGAAATATGTACCACGCACTGCTGTTAAATCTCAGGCCTTGGTGGATTTCATCAATGATTGGACAGAGTCACAAGTGCCCGAGCAAAAGCCGGATAACACATATTGGACCATTCACTTTGATGGGTCCAGGCAGTTGGAGGGCTCGGGGGCTGGAGTCGTATTGGCTTCCCCTAAGGGTGATAAGTTCCATTATGTGCTACAATTGATGTTTCCTTGTACTAACAATGCGGCTGAGTACGAGGCCTTGCTCCACGGTCTTCGGATGGCTAAGGAGATGAGCTTGAGTCGGGTAAGGTGTTTCGGTGACTCAGACTTGGTGGCTCAACAAGTATCAGGCAAGTGGGACTCTAAAGACCCTCTCATGGCGGCTTATCGCCGCGAGGTTGATGCCATTGCTGGGCACTTTCAGGGCTACCAAGTAGAGCACATTGATCGCAGGAAGAACGAGGCGGCTGATGCCCTAAGACGGCTGGGCTCTCAGTGAAAGCCGGTGCCGCCTAATACTTTCTTGGATGTCCTGTATAACCCATCTGTTAAATTACCTACATAGGAAGACTTGGCTGTCCCTGACCCGGAGGCACGATTGGTGGCGGCTCTCCACATCATACCGGACTGGACAGTACCTTATCTGGCTTACATGACCCGGGGAGAGTTGCCTGAGGATGAAACTTTGGCCAGACAAATAACCCGGCGGGCTAAGTCAATGATTGTTATCAATGGCGAGTTGCATCACCGCAGTGTTACGGGAGCGTTTTAGCGTTGTGTTTCCCCTGAGGAAGGTCAAGAGATCTTGCGTGAGGTTCATGAAGGGGATTGTGGCCATCACGCCGGCTCAAAGTCTCTTGTGGCCAAGGATTTTCGTCACGATTTTTATTGGTTGACGGCTCATGCTGATGCAGAGAACTTGGTCAGTAAGTGTGATGGTTGCCAAAGGTTCTCGCGACGGGCTCATGTGCCGGCTCAAGAGCTGAGGATGATCCCAATTACTTGGCCCTTTGCGGTCTGGGGGCTTGATATGGTTGGGCCTTTTAAAATATCCAAGGATAAGAAGACCCACCTTTTGGTGGCAGTTGATAAATTTACCAAGTGGGTTGAAGCGGAACCAGTTAGCAAGTGTGATGCAACCACAGCGGTTCAGTTTATGAAAAAGGTGATCTTTCGCTTTGGTTTTCCACACATCATTATAACTGACAATGGCACCAATTTATCCAAAGGCGCCATGGAGGAGTTTTGTCAACGAGAGCATATCCGACTTGATGTTTCCTCGGTGGATCATCCTCAATCCAATGGTCAAGCTGAGAGAGCTAATCAGGAGATTCTGAAGGGCATCAAGCCCCGGCTTTTGGTCCCTTTGCAACGGACGCCGGGTTTTTGGGTGGAGGAGTTACCCTTCGTGTTATGGAGCATCAATACTACTCCTAACAGGTCTACGGGTTTCACCCCTTTCTTCATGGTTTATGGAGCAGAAGCAGTCCTCCCCAGTGACATCCGTCATGACTCGCCTCGAGTGGCGGCTTATGTTGAAGCGGATAATGAACAGGCGCGCCAAGATGCTCTTGACTTGTTGGACGAACAGCGTGATGTGGCAGCAGCTCGATCAGCGATTTACCAACAAGACCTGCGTCGTTATCACAGTCGCCGGGTTAAGTCCCGGGTCTTCCAGGAAGGCGATCTGGTGCTCCGGCTCATCCAAGATCAAACAGATGCGCACAAGCTATCCCCGCCTTGGGAAGGACCCTTTATGGTCAGCAAGAATATGCACAACGGGTCATATTACCTCATTGACAATCGGGAGCACAAAGATTCACGTAAGTCGGAGGAAGAGACCCGTCAGCCGTGGAACATAGCTCAGCTTCGGCCTTACTACACTTGAGCCACCGGCTCTCCTAATGTACATATTTCTCTAAGCCATATACATATTATGATAAGCAATAAAGCAGGACCTCTGTCCTTTTTTCTCCTCCAAATGTGCACGTGTTGTTTTCATTGCAAGATTACATGATAACTTGAAGGAGGATCCGGCTTATGATCGTATTCGAATCTAGCCGTAAGCAATAAGGTCACTTGGGGGCTTCCTGTTCAAACATGGGTCGTATTCGAACCAAAGAGAACATAGCTGTCGATACCCATTTGATTGGCAAAGTGCCGAGCTCATTGGGGAGTTTTCTTTGATCATATTTGAATCATAGTTTAACCCCTTTGAGAACCGACGTGGATCGTATTCGAATCAGCGTCGTTAAACAATTCTTAAGGTCATTTGGGGGCTTCCTGTTCAAACATGGGTCGTATTCGAACCAAAGAGAACATAGCTGTCGGTACCCTCTTGATTGGCATCGCCACACCCACTGGGGGCTATATGATCGCATTCGAATCTTAGCATAACCCCTTTGGGCCGGGTCTCTGGTCGTATTCGAACCGGAAGCCCCTAAGTTCTTCGGCTTTATCGTAAGTTTCTTCTGATTATTTCAAAGTGTGTACAGCCGGGTCTCACTTTGCCGGCTTAACATTGATTTATAGTGTTAACTATTAAGACAGGTAAATCAGAATTAAGGTACCAACCTTATTACCCGGGTTATCTAAACCGGAAGTATGCTTGCAGACCGCTAAGTGTGTTATTACGGCTGTATTAGAGATATAATTGAGGACCAGTCTTTTTTGATTCATATTCCGGGTTATATATCTAAAACATATGATTCTCAGTGCGGTAAGCCGCCTAGAGACTTGTGATTTGTCCTTGTATGCAGGATAGTCGAAAGCAACTATTTTGAGCTTAAGGAAACTAAATGATTGATTATGACCCGGAGGAATATAAGGAAGACAACTTCAATAGACTTCAGCATTCAATGCGTGCACGATGGCACGGCACAGTTAAAGTGTTGACCCTATTCTATTACAAGACTCGTTGAGTCCAAAAGGGTGAGGCATTGTTTTATAAGCCGCCTGCAAAGTTAAGACGCTTGCTGGGTGGAAGTCTCCGGCTCGTCCCTCTCTTCTCCTCCGGCTGTTCCCAAGGCCTGGAAAGTCGATGACTTCCAGTCGATGCCGCTCAGAGCTTCGAATTGAGCCTCCTCGTCTATTAACCCGGCCGGGTCAATCTCCGGGGCGAAGGTGTGCTGAGGAGCCGGCGGAATTAAGATGAGGGCTTCATAGCGCGGGGTCGGGATCCTTTGATTTTCCGCATTGTAACCCGGCTGGTACTTGGTCAGATCTGTGTCGTTTCCGATGAGAGTGGCCACCGGGCGCACGACCTTCACGCAGGCGGCAAAGTCCCTTTGGTCGAAGGTTGTGCCGTCTTCCTTCAAACTTGGATAGCCGAGGGCGATGTCCGCCGGGTCTAACTCTGGAAGGAACGCCTTGGCCCGGCTCAGCGCGACGATCGCTCCGGCTCTTGCGGAGGCCCGTCGCAGCTCTTGGATCCGTTGAGGCAGAACAGCGAGCCGACGAAGAACTTCCGCCAGGTGAGTCGGCACCTCGTTGGATAAGGCCACCACAGCCAAGGCACGCTGTGACCCGGTGTAGAGCTGCTCCACCAGGGTGTACAAGGCCTTTAGCTTGGTTACCACACTCTGGTTGAGGTTGGCACTTCTGGGACCTGTTTAACAGAGTCAGATAAGCCGCCGGCAAGGATGAGTTAGGAGATATAAAAATTCTAAACTTGATGAAAGCCGGTGAGATGACTTACCGAAGATCGCGGCAACCATCTGGGACACCTGGCGTTTTAAGCCGGAGAGTTCGGTGGTCTTCTCTGAGAGAGGCTTCTCCGCCTGTTCGGCCCGGTTCACCAGAGTGGCCTTCTCTTCGGCCCAGGCTCTCCGTTCAGCATCAAAGTTTGTCTTCAGCTGTTCTTGTGCAACAATACTGGACACAAACTTAGCATTTGCTTTCCGGGTCTCCATTTCTTGCATCTTCAGCCGGTTCTTGAGATCAGAAATGTCAGCCTCAAACTTCTTGCCAGCAGCCTGCATAAATTTCCAGGTTATGGCATGAACAGTTACTATGCAAATTTAAAATCCCAAGCGTTTTCCAAGCAAAGACACTTGGCACTTGGGGGCTAATGCATATCGAACGTTCCTATCTACAAACTACCGGCTCATGGAAATAAGCCGGAACCTAAGTCTACAACATACTCAATCATAAGTCGTCGACTTGGGGGCTAGCATGGTAAAGGTAACTATACAGTAAGTAAGAGGACAGAAGAATAATACCTCAGATTTCTACTGGATCTGGTTCACCATGGCAATCTCTGCGTCCCGGCTCTTGTGCACTTGGCTGACGAAGCCGGAGACGATCTCTCCAATGTTCAAATTGGCGTAGTCGGTGAGGTCCAGGTTAACCCGGCGGGACTCTAGCAGCTCCCCTTTGGCGGAGCACTTGGCCAGCGCAGTAGGTCTACCCGGCTCAACAAACTCCGTCTGGGTGATTACCACGTCCAGATCATCTGTTGGTTGAGCCGAGCTGGAGGCCTCCGGGTTAACAGAAGCTTCTGTTACAGGCTTGTTGGTTGGAGCAGCGGCCTCAGGAGCAGAGGCAGCTGGCAGTTCTTGAGCGGCTGCCTCTGGCTCAGGCAAGTCCGGCTCTTCGACCGGCTTGGTCTTCTTCTCCCTCTTGGTGAGCTTGGCCTGGGCACTGAAAGGACAGAAAGGTTAAGCACAATAGTGTAAGTAAAGACAAAGTACAACATGAGATGATTATCGTTACCCGGGCACGGTCTTGAAGGCCGGCAGGCTTGACTGCATAGAGTCGCCAGAAGAGGGGGAAGTTTCCTGATAATTTGAGTCTGAAGAGTTGAGCGGTTGACGTATAGCACCTGCCAAAGGATGAAAAGGGTACAATTTTGAGATCACCTCGGTCCGGCGTTTCCTCGATGCGTCAGGTAACCCGGAGGAGAGGTCAGTGCTTTTGTCGGTCCGGGTGTGCCGCCGGCTCTCATGCACCTGTCGCTTCAAAATAAATTGAGGGTCTTGATAAGCTAAAGGATGTGAAAAGCTTACTTTCCGGGTTACCCTTCGGATTTTCAGCCTTGGCAAGGGCTCCGAGTCGGAGGAAAGTATCGTTACCTCTTCAACCACCGAGTTACTTGCTCCGGTGTCGTCCTATTGATGAACAAGTATTGATAAGGCGGACAGAAATAAACAACAAATACAACAAGGACTTACAGGTTCAGGGGTTACCTCTGACTCGGAGCTGTCGCTTAGTTGCATCAGCTCTGAAGCAGTAGGCCTACTTCCTTTCTTGCGAGGGGCGGCTTTCTTGGCGGCTTTCTTCGCCTTTCTGGCCTTCTTAGCCGCCTCATGGTCATATTTGACCCGCCAGAACTTATCATCAACCTGAAAAATACGATGATGATTTCTTAAAACGATTTAGATGAAAGTTATATACAGAAGAAGATGTTTAGATCAGCGGCTTACCGCTGGGGCTGGGTTGGTCTTGCAGAAGGGGGCTAACCCGGTCCTCCCGCAGTCTGCCAGGCTCTCGTTCAAAAGAGCCTTGGTCATATCCTCTGCAACATCTTCAGGAAGATCGTTGCGGCTGTGTCTCTAGGGGTCATCCTTTCGGCCCGTGTACTCGCACATTAAGCCGGGGCGGCGGCTCAATGGGATCACCCGCCAGGAGATCCAGACCCGGACCAGATCGATTCCGTTGAGACCATTGCCCAGGAGAGCTTTGATCTTGTTGATGGTGGGGAGCAGAGGTTGGCGTTCCGCCTGGGTTAACTTGTCAGACAGCGGGTGAGTCGGCTCCAGACGCGAGGGGCGAAAGCCGGGCAACGGACTCTCATCAGCCGGCGACGTGTCTTGGCAATAGAACCACGTCAGATTCCAGTCTTTGGGGTGGCTTGGCGGCTCTGCGTAAGGGAAAAGGCAGTCCCTCCGCCGCTGAATGGAGATGCCACCTAGCTCCAGACTTGGCCCATTGGCGCACTCATTCTGACGGTTCAGGTAGAAGAGCTCTCTGAAGAGCAGCAGACTGGGTTCTTCTCCAAGGTAAACCTCGCAGAACACTTGGAAGTTGCAGATATTGGACACTGAGTTGGGTCCTATGTCCTGAGGCCGCAGATCGAAGAAATTCAGAACGTCTCTGAAAAACTTTGAGCCGGGCGGTGCGAAGCCCCGGCTCATGTGATCCGCAAAAATGACCACCTCCCCGTCCTTTGGCTGTGGTCTCTCTTCTAATGGGTCGGGGGCACGGTAGGACATGACGTCCTTCTTAGGCAGGTAGCCTGACTTGACAAAATCTGCTAACGTTTTGTTGGTGACATTGGACCTCATCCAATTGCAAGTGATGGAGGCTTTAGGAGCTTTGGGAGGCATGGTGAAGGTCGGCAGCCTATGATAAAAGGAAGTGTCCGGTTTAATTATAAGCCGGAGGAAATTTACAGTTCAATGTTAAGGTGGCGGCTTATGAAGGGGACTAATGACATATATCTAAGTGCACCGGGTTATTTAAGCCGCCCGAGGTATTAAGAGTAATTTGATTGTCTACGGCCTTATCACAGATGAGCCGGAAAATTCTATGGCGCATGATCTCTTTTGAACCGGGAGGGCCTACGGTGCGTGGTCTCTTTAAACCGGAATTGTAAACCGCCATGACTCAACAAGTGCAGTTTTTTACTAAGTGTGGTGAAAACAGGTTTCACACATGGCAGTAAATAATTTGGATCAAAATAATCGGTCGAAAAGAACATTTCTAGACCTAAAAAAAGATGCAGGAGAAGTTCTTGGGCTTGAACAAGGCTCTTATGCAGTAAAAAGAGGGCTGCTTGCATGTGAAAATGGGTGCTAAACAGTTACCGCATTGGTTCTATACAAGGCTACGATCAAAAACGGGCAGTAAAAATGAAAACTACCAAGGGGTCGTGGGCGACGGCGAAGAACACGGACGAACTGCTCGAGCCCTACTGCAGATCTGTTCTATAAGGCAGTTAGGACTTACAGGGGCTGGGGAGTCGCGGAGGTCGTCGCGTTTCTCTGGTCAAATCAGGGTGATGCAGCGGCCTGAGCTGGTGACGACGAGAAGACTCGCGGCGGCGACGACGGCGGAGCTCGAGCAGCACGAGAACAGTGAGAGGAAGGAGATGACAGAGGAAGGAGAGTGAGAAAGGCCTGTTGGGCCGGCCTATTTATAAGGGCGAGCTCATAAGTGGGCGCGAGAAACGAGGAGACCACGGCGTGGTTATCTCCCCACGAAACGCCTCGATTTTCGGGATGGCAGTAAAGATAAGATCCGTTGCGGATCTGGTGGAGTAAAAAACGGGCTTAATAGAAGATGACATCACGGCGGATTACCCGGAGTTCAGAGAATGACGTCACGCCGGGTTATGGCCTTCACACAAATGGTAAGCCGGAGATTTTTCCTGGCGAAAGAATTGAAGATTGACATGAGCCGGCTCAAATCAATCTGGGGCCTAATGTTGAGGATATAGACCTTAGATTCACCCGCCAGGAGGGGCCGGGTTACTCTTATGGTCATTGCCAGAAGCCCGGCGCCAAGCTTGAAGACGGTGGACCAAAGATGGGCTTAAGACCCGGATATGGTTTAAGGCCCGTAGTTACAATCATTATTATGGTAGAGCTTGTAGTGTAAGGCAAGAATAGTTGAGAGTCCGAGCCGGACACTCTTATGAGCCGACCGGGACTTTGAGAGCTGCTGGGCGTCAGCCTCCCTATATAAAGGGACGACCCGGCAGCGGTTTAGGGACAAGTAAGATCTCATCGAGAGCCAGGCATAGCAGTTTAGCTCCCTGGTCATCGAAACCCTAATCAATACCACCTCAACTGGACGTAGGCTTTTACCTTCACCGTAAGGGGCCGAACCAGTATAAACCCTCGTGTTCCTTGTCCCGCTTAATCCCTTCAAGCTTCCTAGCTGCAATGGCTCCACGACTAAGTCCTAGCTCAAGGACATCTGCCGTGACAATTCCACGACAGGTTCCCATTCATCATGCAATTTTTTAGGAATTGAAACTTCCAATTCCAATTTTTCTTGCAAAGCTTTCATCATAGCATCAACAATATGTTTAGTAAAAGCTTTGTTTTGTTCATAAGCATGGGGTGAATTTAGCATGGATTGCAACAAAGATACAATCAATCAAAGAGAAACTATCATAATTAAAGTCTTTGTAATCCAAAAGAGTGGGTGCATCACAAATTAAAGTTTTGACCTCTCCAAACCCACTTTCATCAATTTTCTCAATAAGATTTTCACCCTCCGAAATATTGGGACGCCTTCTACCTAAAGTTGACTCTTCTCCAGTCCCTTTTTCATCAATCTTATCTTTACTAAACAAGGAATCAATAGAAGAAACACCAATCATTTTAAGATCTTCATCATTTTTGCAAGAATAATCACTAGAAAAAGCTTTCTCTAAAAATTCTCTTTTAGCTCTAAGCATAGCAGTTTTTCTTACTTTCATCCATAGAAACATAAAGAGCTTTGATTCACTACAAAAAAATACACTTCCGTGATGATACGTGTTTGTCACAGTAGGTCGCATTTTTTGTCATGCATGTACATCCATGATAATTTTATGACAGAATCAAGATAGTCATACCTGTGCTGTCGTAGAAGTGTTCCATGACATTACCAAAATTATCATCACGGAAGTGTCCACTTCCATGACGATAAATCGCGCGTCACAGAAGTGCTTTCATCAAGGGTGACCGACACGTGGCATCCACCGTAACGGAACACCGTTAAGCTATCGGGTCAGGTTTTGGATCCGATAACCCGTTAACAGCCAGGACCAATGGGGATTTTCCACGTGTAAAATTCTGACTGGCTGACGGAAACACGTGTCAGCTCCGCGTTGGCACAAGTGTCACTCATCCAATGGGCGAGATGCGCCTATGATATGCTGACACGTGGACCGGCCCAAAAGTGGCCCATAAAGTTTAAATGGGCCGGCCCAACTAAAGGCCCACAAGATTTTGCGGTCCATAATGGGCCAGCCCAGCAAAAGGCCCACGAGATTTTTCGTATCATAATGGGCCGGCCCAGCTAAAGGCCCACGAGATTTTGCGGGCCATAATGGGCCGGCCCAGCTAAAGGCCCGTGAGATTTTGCGGACCATAATGTGCCGACCTAGATAAAGGCCCAACATTCTCAGTTAAGGCCCATATGGCTAGTGTCAAATCGGCCCGTCAATGACCTGTCCTAAACTTGTCATCATCGCGGCCCATGATCACTTCTAGCCCGTTAACAGTGCACTAAGTATATGGGCCGAATTACGGCCTGGTGTATTTCCGGCCTGTTAAAGGTCCTGCTTCATTTGGGCCCATTTATAGGCCATTGAAACTTTCGGCCCATAAACGACCGTGAAGGATTTGGGTCATATTCGGCCATGTCTGACATTCGGCCTGTTAGCGGCCCGCCATAGATTTGGGCCACTTTCGGCCTGTTGTGATTTTCGGCCTGTTAACGTCGGACGAAATCCATGGGCCATATGTGGCCCAATGTCACATCGGGCCCATTAACGGCCCATATAAAAATGACAATAATCTAGCCCGACCAAACTTCCGGCCTATTAAAGGCCCGTGTATTAGGTCGGCGCATTTACGGCCCGTCCGAATTTCGGCCTGTGAAAGATCCGCATCATAAATGGGCCCAATCTCACTTTCGGTCTTTTAAAGGCCCATGTTTTTTATGGGCTCGAGATATTTACACCTGTAAACGGCCTATTGTTACTGAGGGCCCAAATTATGTTTAGGCCTGTTAAAGGCCCACTATGGGCACATGCCTACCAGAAAAATATGAAATCTTATGCTGATTTAGGCCCAGATATTTTTAGTGGGCTACATGCAAATTTCGGCCCATAATCGTTTGTAGCCCAATTGGAATGGGCCCGACGAATGTTGGCATGTTGGGCTCCTACGAAGCTTTCGGCCGAATACATTACTAAGATAAATCTACACTATACAAAAATAGCGTCGTAATTATTGCAGCCTTTGGCAGCAGCATACATGCTGTATCACAACAAAAAGGCCTGTTGGCATAAAGTTTACAGTCCTTGCAGATAAAAGCACCATCAGATGTATAGAAGCACATATCATTTGACCTGAGTGCTAATGTTTTAGGCTGTAGAATCTGATGGAGCAGCACGATCTTCACCTTTTTTCCGCCATTGCTCTTGAACAACGAAGCGAATGTCTGATAGTCTGGTTTCAAAACCATTCATATCTTGACAACATTTGTCAACCACTATTCTTGTTTCCAAAACGACGTCCATTAGGGATTGGACTTGTGTCTGGAGCACAGATATATCACTCTGTCTAGCAGGAAGATTTTGTTCAGTAGGCGGATTGGACGAGGCTACCTTGACAACCAACCCAGAATTATGCAAGAAGGTGCTTTTTGCACTGTTAGTGGATAGATACTGACGCACTGCAGCAAGAGGTGACATTGTGCCTGTGGTAGCCTCGTCACCTTCAGGTGGTTGTGGCTGTTCAATCATTTTTTCCATAGCTTCCTCAAAGTTTGAACTTGTAGATTAGTGTACCAGATAAGTTACTAATGAGACAAAAACAAACAAAGTAGGTTACACGTTTATACATAACTTATTTTGGTGAACTACTGTAATACATTAGCATGTATTGTAGTGCCAACTACATAATAAAATCACTTTCGGAACATATGTCCATGTAGCATGCCTACTGTATTGTCTATTTCCTCACATTCGTTGACATCTAAGGATAAAGAGACATGGTTTAAAGTAGGATGAACATAGTATGACATCATTCATATCATGGGCAAACAGAAATAAAACAAACAGGCTATTTTATCATTGTGTGCACACGTGAACATAACAACTAGAATACAGGTCAAGACCAAAAGAATATCCTTCATCTCTTTTAAACCATGTAAGGTGAAATGATACGTTAAGACAACTGTGTATAAAAGTGAACAGAGTAACTGACATTGGCTGCAAACCAAGTAGTTAAATGAACACATCACAGTACCAATCAGTTCAAAGGCAGGAGGAGTAAGGACTTACAACAGCGGCTGGAACTGGCGTGCTCATACCCTTCATCTTGCTGGTGTGGCAATCCTTGAAGATTTGCACTGCATTCAGTTCAGGTTCTTTTTGGTCCGCACAGGCTTCCCTCTGTATTTGGAACAAGTCAATATAGATACGATAATATGGCACAGAAAAAGAAGGAAGTAGCAGCTATTTACAAGAGCCTCGCAGTGTGCAATATAGCTACGAGATCCTGTTGTCTGTTGGAATTTCACTTTAGAACGGTTCGTCTTGTTCTTCAAACAGTTAGCCTAGAAGAAGATACACTTGTGAGGCACATACATAAATACAAGTTCAATATGTGGTCTGATCAAATACATATAGCCTACCTGATACTTTGGATCAGACCAGTGTTTAACGAGGGCTGTCCAGTCTTCATCTGTAATATATTCCACTGGAGATGTTTGGGCGATTTCATTGTTAGCCTTGCCTTCAAAGTGAGATTTTCTAAGGTGGTACCGATACTGTCGCAGAGCCGACTGAAAAACATGAGTGCATGCTTGTTTAGTTGCATCATCTTTCGGATCCAACTTGAACCTCATCTGTTGAAAAAAGAATGTGAGTCTTATTAGGAGGAAGCTAGAAAGTATGGGACAGAGCAAGACAATATTATTAATTGCGATGAATAACATTACTTACGGATAAATGGTCAAGGAAGGTGTTAAACTGGGTATTGTCTTTCTCATTCCTGTACTGGATCCACGTTGGGAGGATACGTGCATGACACCTAACGGCAACGGCTGCCTCTGATACTAACTTGGCTGACTCTGTAGCATCACGTGGCCTTTTTAAACCTGCCTCAAAATGGATCTCCATTCTTCCTCCTTTAGATTTTGTTAATCTGTCAAGCATTATCCCTGATGTCTGTTTCCGCTTGCGTCGTGGTGCTAGTTCAACAATGAATATGGAAAGTGTTAGTGTACATCAAACTGTGAGAGTACATATAAAGGAGCATGCAACTGCAACTTGAATCGGTCAGGTACCGTCTTGGTGTTGATGCTCATGAGGTTCATCTGATCTTACCAAGTCCTGTTGTGTCAGCAGTGCTTCGGAAGTAGTGTTAGGTGTGAAGGCAGCTTGGGAACTAGCCAGTTCCGGAGCAATCGAACGAGTAACTCCCTACTATATTATTTTCCTTGCTCTTTTTTGACTTTGCCATGTCAAGCCGTACCCACAACACAAAAGAATAAAATCGCTCTTCAGAACTCATTGATGCATGATACAGACAAGCGATACTTTGATGTAAGACAACCGTATGAGGATGGAATATGTAAGGAAAACAGGACGACATGACATATTCACAGCTACGATGTGTAAACTAAGCAGAAAGATTTTCAAGAAAATAGAAGTGATGCAAGCTAGACACCATATGAAAGATGCAACCAATATTACTCTGCCAAGTTAAAAGTGTCTTGTCATAAGTGGCAATTCGAAAAATTAGAAGCAGTACAACGTAGAAATCAATGCAAGATGCAACCACTATCAAACTGCCATGTTAAAAGTGTCCAATCATGAGTGACTAATGCGGGATACACAACAGCAGTACTTTGACGTAAGAACATGGTATGATAGATAGATGTAGTGTATTCTAGACACAGAACGCCATGTCATATGCACATGTATAACGTATGAACTCAGCAGGTGCAATTTAATCGGAATAGAAGAAATACAGGCTAGACAACATATGCAACATGAAACCAATTATCACACTGTCAACTTAGAGCAAGCACCTGCAATGGAGTACGGGAGATGAAATCATCGTGTAGACTTGGGACTTCAACTTCATTAGCAGTAGCAGTGGAAAATCTAGAGAGTCTCTGTTTGCGTCGGTGCGGAGGACCACCAACATCCCCTAACTTACTCTTTTCCTTCCTATTTTCTGATATTGCCTTATGAAGTCAAAACCACAAGAAGATGAATAAAATTAGCTCTGCATAACTGGTTGATGCATGATACAGACGAACACTACTTTGATGTACGGCAAGCGCAGGATAGGCGGATGGAATATATACAAAAAAAGACAGCGTTTCATATTCACACGTACGATAGGAGGATGGAATATGTATGAAAAAACAGTAAGCGGAAGGCATTTCAACAAAATTAGAAGAAATGAAAGCTAGGCACCATATGAACATGCAACCAATATCACTCTATCAGGTAAAATGTGTCTCGTCGTAAGTGCCATTTCAAGAAATTAGAAGCAGTACAAGCTAGAAGACAATGCAAGATGCAACCTACATCACAGTCCCAAGTTAAATGTGTCTTATGGGTAAGTGATCGTTGCAGGTATAAGTTGTAAGCTACGCAGATGCAATTCAACATAATCAGAAGCAATACAAACTAGATATCATACGGAAAACGCAACCACGTATAACAGTTCCAAGTTAGAGCAAGCACCTGTGATGGTGGAGTAGGGGAGATGTGCTCATCATGTACACGTATGTTCTAGAAACAGGAACATGTGTCATATTCACAGGCATTATGTGTAAAGTAAGCAGATGCAATTCAACAAAGTTAGAAGCAATACAAGCTAGACATCATACGCAACATGCAACCACATATAATAGTGCCAAGTTAGAGCAAGCACCTGTGATGGTGGAGTAGGGGAGATGTGCTCATCATCTACAAAGCTATGTTGACTGTCTAGCCTTGCGTTGTCTTGCGAATCTTGTTGGGAGGATGGCGGAGTAGAATCTGTAGAGAACCTCCATTTCAGTTGCTCGGAAGGACCACCATCATCCAATGCCTTGCCAATTTCCTTCAGCTTTATTGACTTTGCATTGTGAGGTCAAACCGACAAGAAAAAGGAATATAATTCGCTCTTCAGAACTCATTCATGCATGATACTGACGAACACTACTCTGATGAAAGGCAAAGTCATGATACGAGGATGGAATATGTACGAAAAAATGGACGGCTTGACATATTCACACCTATGATGTGGTAACTAAGCAGAAGGCACTTCAACAAATTAGAAGCACTGCAAACTAGACACCATATGAAAGGTGCAATCAATATCACTCTGCCAAGTTAAAACTGTCTCGTCATAGGTGGCGTTCATAAAACTAGAAGCAATACATGCTAGAAATCATATTCAAGACGCAAACCAATATCACACTGCCAACTTAAAGGTGTTCCATCATAAGTGACTGATGCAGGATACACAAGAAGAGTAGTTTCATGTAAGAACATGGTGTGATAGACAGATATTTTACGTACCAAAAACAGGAAAGCGTGTCATATTCACACGTATCATGTGTAAGCTAAGCAGATGCAGTTTACACTAATTAGGAGCAATACAAGCTAGACACCATATGCAACATGCAACCAGATATCACACTGCCAAGTTAGAGCAAGCACCTTGGATGGTGGAGTAGGGGAGCGAAGACTTGGACCTTGTAATGCACTATCAGTACAAGGAGAATCGGTACAGATGCTCCGTTTACGTTGCTGCAGAGGACCACCATCATCTCCTTCCTTACTCTTTTCCTTACTCTTTCTTGATTTTGCCTTGTCAAGTCAAACCCACAAGAAAAAGGAATAAAATTTGCTCTTCAGAACTCAATGATGCATGATACTGCCGAACACTACTTTCATGTAAGACAGTCGCATGATAGGAGGATGGAATATGTATGAAAAATAGGACGACGTGACATATTGACATGTATGATGTATAAAGTGTAAACTAAGCACAAGGTGCTTGAACTTGTTAGAAGCAATGCAAGCTAGAAACCATATGAAAGATGAAACCAATATCACTCTGCCGAATTAAAAGGGTGCCCTAACAAATGTATTTGACCAAATTAGAAGCAATACATGGCAACAGGCTAGAAATAATATGCAATATGCAACGAATAAAGGTGACTCATCGTAAGTGATTGATGCAGGATACAGAAGAGAGGTAGTTTCATGTAAGAAAAAGGTTAACACATATATGTAGTGTGTACCAAAAATAGGAAGGCATGTCATATTCACAGGTATAATGTGTAAACTAAGAAGATGCAATTTACCCTAATTAGAAGCATTACAAGCTAGACACCGTATGCAACATGCAACCACATATCACACTGCGAAGTTAGAGCAAGCACCTGTGATGGTGGTGTGGGGGAATTGCGGTCATCAACTAGAGAGCTACGTTGACTATCTTCATTTAGCCTTGCTGTTTCTAGAGAATCATGTGGGGAGGATGACACTGCACTCTTTAAACGAGTATGGCGTCTCACAGTAACCCACCCGGGTGACTGTCTCATCATAAGTGATTGACGAGGGATACAAAAGAGCATTAGTTTGATGTACGAACATGGTTAATAGACATATGTAGTACTCCCTCCGTTCGGAATTAATTGTCACAAAAATGTATGTATCTACAACTAAAATACATCTAAATACATTCATTTCTTGGACGAGTAATTCCGAACGGAGGGAGTATGTATCAAAAACAGGAAGGCATGTCATTATCAAAGGTATAATGTGTAAAGTAAGCAGATGCAATTTAACCAAATTGGAAGCAATACAAGCTAGACACCATATGCAACATGCAACCACATTTGACAGCGCGAAGTTAAAGCAAGCACCTGGGATGGTTGTGTGTGGCAATTGAGATCATCAACTGCAGAGCTACGTTTACTGTCTCCAACTGCTGACACTGCATCCTTTAGAGAGCTGAAACGCTTAGTGCTTATCTTCGAATTACACTGGAGCGACTTCTATCTTTTCATTTCAGCATTCATCAACACTGCGTCAGAGTCTGAAATACCCATGCATAAAAAAACAATAGTGTGAGTATGGGTGAAGTGTGTGCACAATTAGTACAGTGTAAAGGTAGCAGATAGCAGGTCGGTGAGAAATAAATGATGGGAGACATATGATAGCTCTGCAACATGCATGGCACACTAAATTACTACAGGATTCTATGAAAATAACATTCGACTGAAAACAAATAGGTCAGTCCATTTTTTCTGCACCATCCGATGTACAAAGAACGGGCAGATCGCCTTCATCTACCTCCAGCCAGCCAGTGTTGACGATCTTCCTCGAAACGACAGCGACCACCGGCCCAGTCCCCTGCCTGCGCCCTCCCCTCGACCTCACCGCACCGCCGTGCTTGGCACCGCCCCCTGGCAATCCATTCAAGCCCCGCCGACCACCAGATCGGGCGCAAGCAGCTCCTGCGCCCACACCCCTATGATAGACACCGATGCGCCGCTTCCCCGGCGAACATGCGGACTAGGTGCTCCGCGCGCCTAAGCGGGTGCTGCTTCTTTTAATTGCGGTTCGACTGACCTTGAATTGAAATCCAGGCGGGCTACTGACCGCAAAGGTGAAATAGTAAAGGGAGGAAACCTTGTGCATTTAGTATCACGAAGAAGATGCAGTAAGAAGCGCTCAACTAGTTTCTTTCGTGGGATGAATACGGTGTGAGCAGAGACGTAAGGTTTGCACGAATAAGGGAAGAGGAGTACCTCTTTCTGCTGGCAGTGCTGTGTCCTTCTTCTGTTTTTCCAACGATCTTCTTGTGGTTCGCCGGAAACGAGAAGTTGTGGAGAACGGTGCAGCCTTGGACGAACCCATGGCCAAGTTGTTGAATGTGGTGCGGTGGCCGTCTGTCGGCGGCGGGGAAGCAGATCTGAGGCGGCGGACGACGGCGTAGCGGGAACGGCTCCAGTGCGGTGGACGGTTGCGATAGTGGAGCGGCAGCAGTGAGGCGCAGGACGGCGTGGTCGGAGTGGTTATGGTACGGCGCACGTCGGCGTCGGCATCATGGAGGCAGCTCTACCTTGGTTTAGCTGCTAAGTCCTTGAGGGCGTTGCGGTTGCGGTTGCGTTGGACGACGACGTCGGGGTACCGGCTCCGGCGTGATGGAGGAGGGCGGCGGTGGATTGGGCGCTATGGGGTGGAGGACGGAGGAGGCTGGGGTTTCGCGGCTGGTGGAGAGGGCGTTTTGGCACCCATGGAGTATGAATGGGGAAACGGAGGGAGGCGGGGAACTAAGGGGGGACAATGTTTCGGTTTGGGACGCGCTTGTTTGAAATTTGGGGAAAGTTACAAACTTTGCCCCCATCTAAAATTTCGGACATATTGTGGGTTGGGGGTAGGACAGTAATCTCAGGTGTCCCAAATGTGGGCGGGATAGATTTCGGCCGAGCGCATGGGTGTTTAGGCACCCACGGCGTATGAATGCTTCTCGGAGGCGGTTGAGACTGGCGTCTTGGTGAAGTTACAAACCTACCCCGGTTTAGACCTTTGGACATCGGGCCGATAGGCTACACGGGCCAGAGTCAGGACAGTAATTTCCTACCACCAAACATTAGTCTTGCACGGTTTCGGGTGACCAGAGGCCTATTTGGCGCTTCGTTCAATATTTGGGAGCAGAAGCATTAACGTTTTCGGTTCTCTTGAATTGAACATTCAGGATTTGTCAAACTTCACAAATCTTTACTCTTGAAAATCCTAAAGCTACGATTATTTTGGAATGGAGGTGGTACATTTGAATATACATTGTACACGAGTATATATTAAAAAATATGCAACTTACCTCAGTTCATGCATGGTTCCAGATATAATCTCCTTGGTTGCAAAAAAAAGTTAGACATGCGTATGAATATATATAGTATGTTCAAACGCACAACAAATATTGATGCCCCCTTTTACATCTGATTTACAAATGCCATTATCTCGGGTTCAAATAGATGAATGCACTTCCTATGAATTCGAATCTTCGAAACCCCCTTATGTTGAATTCGACATGTATTCTATTTCGTAGCTAGCAATTTGGAATGTATCCATGCAAGTGACAAATGTATAAAGTGCTTCACACTAACAACATGGAGTGCGCTAATTAATGTTTATATATGAATTGCAAAAGCATCCATTGCATGTATTTCAAACCGCTCTCACTCTATGGATCGATAATATGAAATAAACACATGCACATGCTAGAATTCAATAGAGTATGGGTGTTGATAGACCGATTTTTGTCCATACGCAATTTGCAAAATTCATGATCTCATCCAAAAATAATAATGCCGTTTATATTTTAATTTAATGCGTAGAACCGCCTTTTACACGTAGATGCACTATGCCCCGGCCTGTTCTCACAAACGCGCTATATATCTCTCTATCTACCGCACAAGTGCACACACTTTATATGCATCAGCATTTCTCTTTCACACATGCTCACAATCTCTCTCGGGGTGTCGGGGAGTCTCACGCACATGCTCTCTCTGTATCTCTCTCTCTCTCTCTCTCTCTCTCTTTTTCTGACTACTATGTACCACTCTTTTCACTAATCTCAGTTGGAAAACACTATTTCTCTCACATGCATATATACACACGCACGGTCTCTACTAGCCCTCCATACGCATATATATATATATATATGTGCCTACGTGTCTCCCGCACGCACATTATCTTTAGGCCTCTCTCGCACACATTGCCCCCCCCAGACACACCTCTCTCTTAGTAGTTGGCAGATATGATTCCATCATATCATTTGGTAGGATATCCGTGACTGTTAGGTTGGATGGTAATATGAGGCAAAGTTTTACCCTAGTTCGGACCCTTGCAGTTGAGGAAAAAGCCTACTCCTGGTACTGTATATTAGTGATAGGGGTTTGTACAAAGTACACGTGAATACCAGGCATTGTGCGTGTGTGTATACTATCGACGAACTAGCCCACAAGCTTCTATAACATACTGGGGGCCTAGGGTTACAAATCATATATAGTCGGCTTATCACCAGTGGGGATAGAGTCCTCCGCGACTCTGGTAGCTAGCTTCGTGTTGTACGCCGAGTCCTCCACATGGGTCTTCGTATAACGCGTCTCGATCCAACCTATGTGGCGCAGGATGGAACCGACCCATGAGTCCTCATGTTGACCCACCACAACTAGAAATGATGTGCCCACCACACCACACACGCAATCGGCCACTAAGAAAATAAGCATATACAATAGTACAATG
Organism: Aegilops tauschii subsp. strangulata; assembly: GCF_002575655.3. NCBI lineage: Eukaryota > Viridiplantae > Streptophyta > Magnoliopsida > Poales > Poaceae > Aegilops > Aegilops tauschii. The sequence continues at coordinate 314,186,347 of NC_053037.3, read as the reverse complement.
TTATACATGAAAGTTAATTGCATGGTGCATCCAAAAATATTTGTTCTGCATTGTGAATGTTTATATATTCTCCTAAAATATTAGTCACGGGAAAGAGAAACGAAGGGCATATCTCTCCTTGTCTCCACCGGACATCCCCTCTTTCTACACCACTTTCACGTACGCACACAAACTATCTCTCGGCCCTTTAAAAGTATGCATGCCCACGACACATTCACGCATGACGGTCACTGTATTTCAAGCTAAAGCACTATACGGTCACTGGAGTTCAGAATATGCTCATTACGGTCACCATATGCATTCTCGTGGTGATCATACGGTATCTAGCTCACGATACGTCTCCGTATTTTCTTGATGACACTGACGGACTTTGCATTTGATGCGTGCTTCATATTTTGTTGATGACACTTACGGTCATTGTATTTGAAGCGAAAGCACGATATGGTCACTGGACTTCAGAATAAGCTCATCATGGTCACCACATACATTTTGTCGTGCTAACCAACATGTGGTTGGATGGTTAGGAGGACAGTGGTTTCTCGAGCCCACCAGGGTTAAAGTCTCGGTGCTCTCATTTATCCTGGGTTAATTTCAGTATTTTCCGGCGATGTGCGTTCGGTGGGAGGAGACGTTCCACTCGACTACGAGGCACCTATGGTGACTTCGTAAAATCTCAAGATCATATGCTGGCCCACTCTCTCGAAGGTGCTCATAGGGGTAGGGTCTGCGTGTGTGCGCTTATAGCGGTGAGTGCTTGCGTGTATATATGAGCCCTTGCGTCTGTACCGTGTTAAAAAAATACATGTCATGATTATACGGTCACTGGCTCACCCGTACAACTCCGTATTTTGTTGATGACACAATCAATTGACCAGTCAAATGTTCCACGTGGCGCAACTAGTGTTGCACCATCGGGGCGCATAACTGTGGGGCCCACCTGTCAGCCCGTATATGAAAGAAAGAAATGGTAGTTTGAGTCTGTACTGTGTTAATAAAATACATTTTAGGGTGATCATACGGTCGCTGGCTCACCATACAGCTCCGTAATTTGTTGATGACACGATCAATTGACCAGTCAAACGGTCCACATTCAGCAGCGCACATTACCATAGGGCCCACCCGTCAGCGTGTATATGAAGGACAGAAATGGTATTAAATTAGTGGTCGGTGGGTACTTGAAGTCGTGAGACCTCTGGTTGGCAGTCCCCAGCGGTGGGGGGGGGGACGCGTTGATTGGGCGGTGGGGTGGGGATCGCCGGAGAAAAAGCTCGGCGCGGGGGGCCTAGAGGGATGGCCGGTGCGGCGGTGGACCGGCGGTGAGGAGTGGTTTCGGGGCGGGCGGGGCGGCGTGGCGGCGCGGGGGGTGGCGGTTCGACCGGTGGTGGCTGGCGGCTCAGGGGGTGGGGTTTGATGATAAACTGTAGGCCCTTGATTTCGTATCCAATGGCTGGAAAATCTAATGACCAGAGATGAAAAAGTCAGTCGACTGACGTGTAGCCTCACCCCGCACGTACACATGCACGCACGCAAGACACGCACGCATGCAGGCGTGCAACACTGACACGTACACATAACGAACACACGCACGCATGCAGGCGTGCAACACTGACGCGTACACATGCACTCATGAACACACGCACGTACGCACACATGCATGCAACACTGAAACGTACCCTTGCACGCACGCAACACTCGCACGCCTGCATGCACACATCACACGATGCAAGACACATGCTCAACCTATACGTGCATGCACCCTTTGTTAAGGACATGGGTTGTTACGGGTATTAATCAATCTTATCTGTGATAAGCAGAACATTGATGTTTGTAGCGGTCTTCATGAATCACAACGTATCGAACGGGCTATCAACATAGTAGGCTTATCTAAATGAAAAGGATGACGTCACACTCAATGAACAATCATCTGTTTATGAAATGCCCGCTTCTGACCGCCCTGGCCCACCAAAGGTTCCTCTATTGTGCGCTGCCTGCGTTGGGTCACTGACATGCAGGCCATGTACCCAAAGAGCCCACACGTCAGTGGAAGAACGGTGCGCTGTCCTACGTCAGAGTCGAGGGCGCCACTCGCTGCACGCCCGGCTAAACACGCCTCCTTGCCGCATTCAAACGCCTCCATGAAACCCGCCCGTGTGGAAGCCGAGAAACCCACTCTGGACGCACGTCCGTTCATGACCGGGCCGGCATTAAACGCAATGCCGGCCGAGCTCCTCCCATCCGCCGTCTATTTAATCTCCTATTTAAATGAGGCCAAACGCCGGCCAAGAATCTCACACCTCTGCCGCTCCCCTATCTCCTCCTTCACCATTTTGTCCACTCTTACAATGGCTTATGAAGAGTAGTTATTACGCATCCAAGCCGGCTGGGTGGCCCGCCGAGCCCGCCGGATACGAGCTATGCAGCTCGCTGATCCACCTCCCTCCCCTCGCCCAACGGAGCCAGTTGCCGCCCCAAGCCGGCGCGCGGTTCAGCAACTCGCCGCTCCAGGCCAGCTCGACGAGGAGCGGCGCACGGGCGTCCTTGCTGCCGTCCACGCCGCCGCCTCGTACCGCGTCTCCCGTTTCTGTGGCCGAGACTCCCATGCCGGCGGCCGCGCCATGCAAGCAACGACAGAAGCCGGGTGCGCGGAGAGCGACGAGTCAGTGGCGAGCGCCTCCGCGTCCACCGCCATCATCCAGGAGAAGTAGAACACGGGAGGCCGCCGCCGCTTGGGTCCCATGAAGGCCACCACGGAGGCGACGCCGGCGTACACAGCAGGTGTCTTGCCGGATCCTTTTCTTGAGAGGACCTTCGTTGACCCCGCATATACCTCCGGGGCTCCCGGCAGTCCGGTGATCGTGCTGCCGGACATGAGGAACACAAATCGATCGGCGGGCGACCGTTTAGGCCAGGTATTATATACCTGTGCTGTCTAGAGCTAGCACCGCGTAGTTCATTTGAATGTAATGAAATCCGTCATGTTTGTCTGAAAATCCGGTATCTTATATGATTTCCGTCGTTATTTATATGAAATATCGCCGTGTTTGCGTGAATTTTGTCCGGTTGGTTGACTTGCTGTCATAATGTGTGCGGCTACGGTTGGATGGCGTAATTTGCGGGTCACCGGTCGGTCTGCGGGCGGCTCGGGCGCCGTGGTGGGAAAAAAAGAACACAGCTCGTGCGAGCTCGTCTCCAACGTGCGCGCTGGAGGATGCATGAGAACCCGAGCCATTCCTCGTTCATCGGTGGCAAAAGCACCGGTGGACAAAAGGGTCGCCAATATTTTGGCTACCCCGGGCAAGATCCAAACAACCCCTCCCAATGAATTCAAATCCCTCGTTCGCCGTCGAATTTTTCCATGTGTTGTTTTCATGGACTAGCAAGATGCCCATGCATTGCACGGAACATCAAGATGCATTTTTTTACAAAACACCTGTTGTGATTGACCCATGCAGGAGTAATCCCATTTTGTAAAAACTAATGATTGCTCGAGAATTTTATCGGATAAATGGTATCTCGAGAATTTTATCGGACTCCATTTTTGTATACAAGGCCACAAACCCATATTACAGGTACCAAGGCAAAAATTGATGTCTTCTAACTCAATGTTGCAAGCCACCTTGTTTCCTTGTTTGCCGTGTAAATTAATGTGTATTCTTCTCTTTCATGCACATCAAGCCAATGCTCACACTCCCGCATGCATGCAAGGGATAATTAATGTCCTCCTTTGCTAGTAGTACTACGAGGCAAACACCATTAATATTGCATCGATTAGTGTTAGCGGCCTTGTATATCTGCAAATTGTAATTTTGATAGTGGCCTTGTATATAAAAATGGAGGGAGAAAGATGAGAGATAAGGTGGGGAGGAGTGGGGCGTGGTGGTGACTGGTGGTCGGACTGGGCGGAGGCATGGGGATGGACGGCGCATTATGTCTAGGTTTGTATCTCTATAGTCCCTCTCACACACACCCACGTAGGTGGGGGACGTGCACGAAGAGAAGAGGTGCACGCACGCGCACGTACTCCCGTCTCTTTCCCAACCACACCCGCACGGGTACACGGTGTAGCTCATTTCTGTATGAAAAGGCAGCCCACGTGGTAACTTGACACGTGTACTGGTTGTCCACTAGGTGGAGGGAGGATCGTCTACCACGGGTGAACAAACAAATTGCGACTTGACGCGTTATGTTAAAGAAGACGCAAACCATGTGGGGCCTACCTTAGAGGCAAGGCTCTATACACTGGAGTACTTTTGATGTGTCCCGTCAACTCGCAGAACGAGGAGAAGCTTGCTTAGTACGCCGTCTCCCCCGCCCACAGGCGCGGTGGCTCGCAGGATGAGGTGAAGCTTGCTTACTACGCCTTACGCCCGCTCCCTCGCCCACGCGCTCGGTGGCTTGCAGGACGAGGAGAAAATTTTACTAGTACTCCCTCCGTTTACTCCTCGTCCCTACTACCTTGGTTAGAGAGATTATCATATTGTTTGGAATATATATGTCCTTTAGTACTCCCTCCATTTACTTATACAAGGCCACTATAAAAAATACGTTTTGCATCTATACAAGGCCACAAATAGTAATCGAGACAAAAGTTACTACTCCCTCCTTTCCAGTTTATGGCTCAATTTCAAAATCTCTCCAACCAAGGTAGACGGTGAGTGGTCGAATTAATTTCATACTCCTAGTTTGCACAAGTAATTAGTACGCTCGTTTTTCTCAAGAAGTTATGTTCACCGAAGCATTAATTAGAATGAATGCATGAATGACCACTAAATTTCCATGAACTTCTACATGCATTGGTGAGTTTTCTCTTGACACTGCTTGCATCGGGTGATCTAACGCACCTCGAAATCCAACATGTGATGGTACTACTAGTAGTAGTAGAATTGAGACTTATAAAACGGAAAACGAATGTTTTGTAGATGAGCCCTATAAACCCTAGTGGGTACGTACTCCGTAAAATCAGATTTTCCCAAAACTAAGTCGCTCAACCTTTATTTGCTTCTTTCCCTTCCTGCCTCCTTGCCTCGAACAGACTATGCCAAACTCCCCTGCCTGCCGCGCGGGAAAAGACCCGCCCTCGCCTTTTTTAGTCCGGGTTTGTATCGATGGATCGTGCGAAGCAGCAAAAACCCAAGCCGTGTCTTGTACTCCTCCGTTGACGCTCGCTTTCATGAATTCTGTACTTCCTGTCGTCGACATGTGGGACATATAGCAACCGGGTCGACGTGTCAAGCACCAAATAACAGTGCAGAACAGCAGGGGACGCACCCCAGTCGTACCGCCCCAGTAGTAGTAGTAATGAGCAATGAGACGTCAAATCACAATGCCGCACCTTCCGAGACGGACGAAGCAACCATTATTTCACACTTCGGTTCGCCATCATCTCAAACCACGTAGTATTGCTTCTGCCTCAAGAGGGACACGCGCATCGCCTTGGTACATCATGACACGTGGGACCGCATGACAGGCCATGCTCCCTTGCCGATCGCTCGGTAAAATCACCTCATTTTTACTACTATACTTCCTCCGTATCGGTTTACATGGCATGCACGTCGTTCTAGGTTGAGAATTTAACTGGCTATATATGTGATGAACAATATATGTTTAGAAACTACATCCGCTTAATAATCCAATGATATACTTTTTGTGACATAGTAACTCAGATTTAGTTAGTCAAATGGATGACCTAGAACTACGTGGATGCCCTATAAACTGAGACATCTAAAAAACGAGACGGAGAGGGTAGTTCAGTACGTATCTTTTTAGATCAATATAGTCGGGATTCACCAAGGAGAAAAACCAAGTGGTAGGCTGCACCTGTCGTGTTGGCGTAGCGACTCAAGCAGGGTCAGTCCGCACACGAAATGGCAACACACTTAACATGACCCCTTTGGCCGACATGTGGCTCATCCACCGTCTTGTTCCACGTGCGATGCACCAAATTACAGTTCGGAGCAGCGGTTGGAATTGGAGGCACCCCGATCGTAGCGCCACAGTAGTAGAAAATGAGCGATGAGGGGTCAAATCACAAAGCCCCACCTTTCCCGCATTAAGCTGGACGGACGAAGCAATCATCATTTCACTCTAGGGCGCAAGAGCATAAAGAAAAGAGAAAACCAATGATGCGTGCGGCAGCTACCTAGGGCACCCTAGGGTAGGGGTCTCCACTACAGATCATTTTTTTAAAGCGCCTCCACTACAAATCGGCTTCTCCCTCGTCCTCTTGAAGAAAACCGATGATGCGTTCGGCTGTAGGGTTTGTAGGAGTACTACTAGGGCGTGTGGGGCCACGTCGTAGTAAACGGGAGAGGGATTGAGTTCGAGTCGACGCCTTAAATATGTGTGGGCCGCTTGGTTTTAGGGGAACGAGGCAACATTTTGGGTTCGGGGACCAGTGGAGATATAGTACGTACAAAAAATTGTGGACGTAGGTTCGACCGAAAGGAAACGATGCATCGGCCCTGCATTTTGATATACCCGGGGCCGCGTGAAATTTGCTACTCTACTCAAAACTAGTAAGGTACACATGCATTGAACTCATGGGATTTCGAAATCAAATTATGAATAAATACACACTATAGCATGTAAAGCTTTGAGTCATATATGCATGATGTAGATGTTCATTTAGTTCTTATAGTTCATCTCATTCAAAATCAATTAGTTCTATGAAAATGTTAAGATTCATGGGGTTGTGCATTGTAAAGCATAAAGTAAAAAACAAATAATGGCATTTCATTTAGAAAAAAAATCAATTATGATACGGAAGATTCTAGAACAAAGGAGAAGTGCATGTGTTTTGAGGTTTGTGCATTATGCTTAAGTTCAACCATGGAGTCTTCTAAATTGTACATGTGGCAGATCTGGTGGAATGTTGATGATATCCAACGGCCAGTAGTGTTCGGATTTTCCATCTCTGCACTGTCGGATTAGCTTCATCCTGCGACCATCTTTCAAGTTATTCGCACACTATGTAGTTCTTGTGCCATAGTTGCATGTCTTGGGGAAAAGCTACTAGTGGGTTGTACTAGCTATTTAGGAATATAAGATGTATACATGGAAGTTGTAGGGAAAGCGATGACATGGAGTATCTCAATTCCTATGAGTAGGGATTGGAAAAGAGATGTCATTTGGTTGACATCATAGGAACTTTTCTATTGAATCTAGAGATGACATGTATCTCAATTCCTATGAGGAGGGATTAGAAAAGAGATGTAATTTGGTTCATATCATAGGAACTTTTATATTGAATATACACTAATGTTTATTTTCCTTTGAAATTATGGGAGTATAGGAATCCATTCATATGAACCAAGTGGCTCTAAAGCTATAGAAATGATATCATGTTTATTTCCTTTGAAATGTGGAGTATATGAATCTATTCCTATGAACCAATTGGCTCTAAAGGAAAAAAATCCTATAAAAATCATATCATATAGAGTTCCTATGATATTCCTCCACACCAAAGGATGGTTGAAATTGCTGCAGGTGATACGATGGTCTTTCTTTGTAGACTCCTCCCCCATCTTTATAGTTACCTCTCGAAGATGAATGAAATGATCTATACAGGGTATTCTACATGTGCAATTTGGTACACGAAAACTCGGTAAAAGTTTGCGAGGTTTGAATTTTCAATAAAGCTATATGCACTGCATTTTGGAACGGAGGGAGCATACGGCAGTTGCTAACACTCACGTGGAAGATTTGTGTGTAGGAGGAGTGGCTGTTCTGTTAAATGACATGGCAAAACTGACACTGTCGGATGCCGATCTAACGGTTCTTACGGCGTTCATCAGGAAAAGGCTTGTGGCGAACATTTGTCAGATAATGATTTACGGACACATGCATTGCATTGATACGTGCCCCTCTCTCTCACGCACATGCACCCTCCCGAGTCCTCTCGCACCCACCGTCCATCTGCAGGTAGACGTCACACACATATGTGCTCTTCACACCCTACCCTCAAAACTTCTAAAAAACAAAAGACGTGGCGCACATTTTATTTTAGCTCACACGTCACACACTTATACTATTACTCTTGTGGCGAACGTTATATTGTACTCTCACGAAGAGAAGCGGTGCACGCATGCACTATTTCTCTCACACCCACTCGCGGGTACACGTAGGAGCGCATTTTTTTGAAGCTGGTACAACAAAATCACTCCACTACATATATAAGCTGGAGCCTTAGCTCTTGCTTTACTAGGGTTCCTCTCGTTCACTCTCTCATGCTCTCCAGATCTAAGCAAGACATAGGTGGCCACACTCTCTCTCAGCTCACGGCTGGTCACAAATCCGGCCGGACAACCTCGACCGGGGCAGGGGTGTAGGTGCATCGTTCACGCTGTCGTCGGCGGCGAGGGAGGAGACCAACGGCTGCCCGCGCGCCCCAATCGGCGGCCGTGCTGTTCTCTCCAAGAGAGCGCCGGCTCCGGAGGCCTCCGACCCCTTCTTCCTCCCTGCAGTATTGTGGCCAAGATGCGGCCTCCCGACGCCGTCTTTGCCACATGCCGTCGACCCTCAGGTATATATTCCTTCGAAACCTGCCTTGCTCTACTGCCCCAGCTCCCCACTTGGCTTCGTGTGGATCTTTTTCTACTGCCGTCCGCTGTTCCAAAGCCACCTAGACTTTTACTATTATTAGAGGTAAAGCTAGTTCATACAGTCGACTCTAAGAGTTGGTTCAAACAGGGAAGAAAGTGGGAAAGCTGTAGCATGAATCTAGGACTTGGTTCTAAGAGGAAAGGGGGGAAAGTAGTAGGTACTGGCTACCCAACCAGTCTCTTGGTTGAAAAGACGAAGAAAGCATGGTGGATGGCGAAGGGTGGGGGGAAGTGGACCTATCTCTTGGTTGAAAAAGGAAAGAAAGTGACGGGTGTTGGGGGACAACGCAAATGAGAATGAGCAGGTCTAGATTTCCTGTGCTAGGAAAATGTCGCCGAGGAGATAAAAAATGGGACAAATGCAGACATGCTGCCTGAGTGTTTGCCGCTCTCGGCAACAACATCTGCCTCACCACTTTATGCCTCTGCTGTCCCTACGCCCATATCGCTACCGTTAATGTAAAATCACATGAAGCATTAAGCAATGCCACCTAATGTCACTATAAGTAATGGTCTAGTGCCGTCGATAAATTGAAGCAATGCCACCACCATTTTATGAAGTGCTTCCGTCTTGCTTTATTTCCCATGAATTGTGTTTTTGCAGTTACACTTAAATCTCACACCGCTAACATTGCTTCATCCCAGTGGAATTGCACAAATTTGATTGCACATTTACTGACCATGTGCTACTCTCATGACAGTAATACTAATGCTATTGTTTTGCATGTTAATCTAGTGGCAGTGTTGATGTGATGTGATGCTACTTACTTCAGGACACTTTCATACTGTCAATCTAGTGCCAATTATAACACAATAGATGCTGCTGTTAATCATACGCCACTGCAAATATCTGTCACTGTTTAAATAACCGTATTTCGTATTTGCGCAAACAGGGATGTCTGTCTCCATATCGTTTCGGGATGTCTGTCTCCGTATCGTTTCTATCCGCGCAATCAAAAGCACACACCTCAGTTTTAGTAGAACTGCGCAAAACGAGATGGCTATCCCTCGTTGCCGTCGTCTAACCACCCGTCTTCCAGGTATTCCTACATTGGTAGTTACTAGGTAGAATGACCAACGCAATCTAAAAGAAGCTGATTCATACGTTTTACTTCCTGATTGCAGTGCAGGGACGAGCGAGAACATCTGCATCCTAGTCCGGAATGCACTTTCCTCCAGTTCATCCATGGACCGAGGACAAGCTGGCACGGCTGCATGGAGGTTTTTGGGGCAGGTGCGCGGACAAGAGGCATTGTGGTATGCTTATTTCCGCAAATAGCGGCGCTTAAATTTAGTGGAATGCACAAGACTTTCAGCTGGTCAGTACACTACATGGTTCAGTTCAGCATTCCAGCTGAGAACACAGTTATAATTGGTTATTCTGGAATGAGAGAACCTAACCCTGGATGGTGGCAACAAGAATGGAATGAGAGAACCTAACCCTGGATGGTGGCAACAAGAAAAAACCAGAGTGAACTCCAGGAAATTTAAGCCTGCCGGGAGGCCCTTTGCTCAGAGAAGCCTTGCTTGTTTTTTTCCTGATTTGTAAACCTTCTCACAACTTTGTCTTTTGCTATTAACTAGTATATGTTTGTTATGTTCTATGAATCATTGGGATTTATAAAATTGCTTAACTTATGCTTTTCAAGTTTTTTATGAAGCCGAGTTTAATGTGAGTGTTCCACATGAACGCTGGACTAGCGTGTGAACGTTTGGAATTTACATTGTGGCCTCAGTTAACTACATAAACCACTGTAACAAGATACATAGTTGCTTATATGTCATACAACAGATTGTTGATTGTTAGCTGGTCAATAGCCTAGTGTTGAAGCGAGCTGAGGCAATGTGCCGTGTTTTGCACAACTGCTTACAAGTGGGGTAGCACCAACAGTGTTTACAAGTACTTATGTATACGTCGGCGCACAGTTCTCGAACGAGTACTCTATTTCATCAAAACACACACTGCTTGTATGATAAAACTAGTGAGGACGCGTCTGTTTCGGCAACAATTACGATGATTCACGGGCACACAAAAGTAGCAGCAGTTCCCATAGACGGATTCAAACAGAGTACTAGCCCCAGAGGGCTCGATAACAGGCAAGGTTCGGATAATTAGACAGAATCCAAACTACTATTAAACACTAGCTGGGGCAAGTATTTCATGCCTATATCTAATTTGGGCTGGACACAAGACGGACCTTGCCATGAACATCATTGAGGACGTCCGGCAGCAGCTCAATCCTGTGAACCTTCGTGAAGAAAACCTTGTGGCCTTGCCACTCATAAACTTGTTTGTGGAGGCATGCCACGTCATCTTCCTGCGTAAGCTTGACAAGAACAGTATGCCTCACAAACGAAGGAGTAGCTTCGAACTTCTTGTGCTTCAGTACACCCTGGACAAGACGCCTGACAACAGTGAGGCTGAAATACAACTCTTCATTGGTATAAGCGCAAATGGCTTCCAGGATCCAACAGCCTAAAAACTCTGTTTTCCCAGTGCGTATATTCAGGTCATCCACCTCATAGCGAGTGACATGTACAACCACACAATGCTTGTCTGCATCAGGGCTCTAATTGAAACAGAAACAAATTCTGAATTACTTTCCAGCATAAGAAACACAAGTTATTTAAACCACTATGTATAGCATGGCATCGAAGCTAATAAAATTTTGCATTATTCATCACCACATACTTAGATGAAAAACCACAATCGAGATCGGCAAAGAAGAAAATCACCTTGGGCAGCTCAGCGGGGGGGGGGGGGGGGGACACATCCTCGAAGGGGGAAAACTGCTCCTGCAGTGTCACGGGGGCTGTAACCTCAAACGGGCCGTTGACCATCTCAGAAGTGGCCGTGAGCGTATCTGGGTCGGCTCGGTGGCTGCCTCCATCTTCTTGGAGCTCTCTGTCTCGTGGGGATCAGCCTCCCACGTCTGCTCCAATATCGGCAGATCTTTGCCTGGTTCTCCTTGGTCCATCATGAAACTGACGAATACTAGGAGACCACTGAAAGGAAAACACAATCGCAATGACAATGAAACAAAAAAGAGAGTGAGGATCGGTTACTGCTTTGCAAAAGTTCTTTTTTTTCTCTGAACGAAAATATACCAACATCACGGATCCGCTTACCTTCCCTTCGTTGGGAGAGAAGAACAGTGGCAGATGCAAGTGTTGCCTTTCTTGAAGACGGTGAGGGAGAAGGGGATTCAGCGAAGAGTGAAATGATGGTTGCTTCGTCCGTCAAACTTAGACTGCGGGGAGGTGGGGTTTTGTGATATGACGGCTCGTTATTGCCGCGCTACGACCGGGGTGACTCTCCGCCTGCATACTGCCTTCTAATTTGGTGGATGGCATTTGGGCCCGCGCGCTGCATGGCCCGCATGTCGGTGAACAAAAGTATAACGACATTCAGTAGAGGGAGACATTTCAATGACCTAGGAGGAGCCAGAAGCGGTATTGTATCCACTGTACTAGTAGTAATTGTTTTTCTGGGTAGCTGTAGAGTGTCTCCACTGTACTAGTAGTAATTGTTTCTCTGGGCCCAAGAAAAAACAGCCCATCCACACTAGTAAATAGTAAAATCAATTCAAAAGTCCATATATTTACTGAATGAGAGGCGCTACCCACACCCAGCACACCGCCCCCCCAAAAAACCTGGGTGTTCTTCTTCCTCCTCACTCCCACCCACCTCACGTCAGCTCGCTCCACTCGTACCCCCAAATTCCTCACCTCACTCCTACAGAAAACCCCAGCTCCCCTTCTTCCTCACTACTACAGAAAAACCCCAGCTCCCCTTCTTCTTCACTCCCACTACAACTAGGCTCGCCATTCGTTACTCTGCTCAAATCCGTGAGCGCGACGCGACGCCCTCGAGGAAAATGGAGTCGGCTGACCCCAGCGCCAAGAAGATGAGGCTCCCGCCAGCGGCGACGCCTGTTGTAGATCCCGCACCCGGCAGCACGGGGAGAAGCGGCGACCCCGCCCCCACCGGATCCCAGGAACCCGTAGTATCTCAGGTGGACCGCATCAGGATCTCCCGAACGCCATCCTTGGGGAGATCATCTCTCTTCTCCCCACCAAGGATTGCTGCCGCACCCAAGTCCTCTCAATTCGGTGGCGCCCTCTATGGCGCGCCGTGCCCCTTAATCTCGACTGTCGTTAGCTATCTCTCTTCAATGATTTTGAAATCCCCAGAGCCATCATCTCCTCCCACCAGGGCTCCGTTCAAAGCCTCTGCATCCCGTCATGCTACCTGAGCAAGCATACCATGCCCTGCACGATGGACGCCTGGCTGAAATCCCCTGAATTCACAGAACTACAGCTGCTTGAGTTCTACTATTCCCCTGGAAATCACCTACCAGATACCGAACGCCATCTACCTATGCCCTCAGCACTGATGTCCATCTCGCGGTTTTCCTCCTCTCTCCACACCGCCACCTTTGCACTGTGCGACGTACCAGACAATCTGGTACTAAACCTTCGACTCCCATTTCTGAAGAAACTTTCACTTGTGCGGGTTCGTATATCGGAGGCCTTATTGCACAACATCATCCACTCCAGTTGCCCTGCCCCTGGAGTGCTTGGTGCTTGTTTTCACAGTTAGAATCGGTTGTCTCCAAATAAAGTCGCCTAACCTTGTAAGAATTGGAATTTGTTTTGACGGAAGGCAGCTCATCATCCAAGATGCCCCTTCACTTCAAAGGTTGATCATTGATTCTAGTTATTCACCATTGCAAATAACCGTCCTCTCTGCGCCTAAACTGGAGACCTTGGGTGTAATACATGATCTCTGTGCTCATTTCAATATGGTGTTTGGCTCCACAGTTCTTCAGGTAATTTACATTATCACCTACACTTGTAACCATAAGCTGCATTTTAAATTTCTGCGCATAAGTTATATGTCATCTTGGAGTACACATTTTGTACTAATATTATGTTCTATGCTCAATGAAGAGTTTCTCCATGGATGGCCTATCAATGGTGCTGGATTCTGTCAAGATCTTATATATCCAAATGAACAGTTTTGATCTGAACAAGATTATTGGCTTGCTGCAATGCTTTCCATGTCTGGAGAAGTTGTATATAAAGGTGATAATTTCACGCACATTGGAAGCCCGCATATAGTGTACTAGAATTAACCGTTCAGCTGTTGCTCTTTCGACACTCTTTCTTTAGACCTTAACTGTTTTCAATCTTCATGTCTATTTAGGCAACAGGACGGGGTAAGAAAGTTATAACCAATCGGTGGATTCGTAAGCATCGGGATTTTCTCACTTCTCATGAGATTCGATTGAAGACAATAACGCTAGAACGATATGTAGCCAACCGTGCAAACACTAGATTTGTCATATTCTTCCTGCTGAATGCGAGGTTACTATTGTCCATCAGGCTTAAGTTTATCAGTAGCATGGTTTTGACGGATGGGTATGTGGAAGAGCAAAAAAAGGAGTTTCAGGTGGGAAAAAGAGCTTCTGAACGTGCCGGGCTTCTATTTACAACATATTGTGGTCATAATCCAGTAAATTGTACGACCCAGGATGTTCATTCTATGGACCTAACCGATCCATTTGACTGTGACTGCCAAAAACAGTGTTGGAGTTAGATGTTGTTGCCCTTTTCAACCTGGGTTTTTTTGTAAACCGGATGAACAATTAACCCTCGTGCTTTTGTACAGTTTGTAAGCTGGAGTTAGATGTTCTTGCCCTTTTCAACTCGGTTGTGACTGTCATATTTTCTTTGAAGCAAGGCAAATGGCTTGCCAGTCGTTTAATTTAGAGTGAAATATTGTAATAACTAACAAATCCCAACCAGTTATTTATACTAGTTTTAGCGACGGATCAGGGTAACAACGGGGCTGTGCGGGGGCTGTGGCCCGTTTAGCCAGGGTTTTATTTATGTTTACCACATCATGAGCCCAATTGTGTTTTTTTCTTGCTGAAAATGGCTAGCCCAGTTCTATTTTTTTAAAGAAATACCCAAACGAGGCCTACTTGCTTTATTAGCCCTGTTGGGCTGCAAAACTTTCAAGACGAGGAGAGTTTCATTCGGTTTGCCCAGAAATGGGCTGTACATTTTTTAAACACATCAAACCGGGAATTAGTTTCAATTTTTTTCATTACAGGATTTTAAATTCCATTGATTTTTGGGATAATTAGATTTATGCCCCTAGTTGTGTCCCACTCGTCTGTTTTACCCCTAATTCCCAAAAGTCACTGGTTCTGTCCAAGTCACTTTGCTCCTATTATGCTTTTGCCCTTTGACCGTTTGACCATCAGTTTGAAAACTTCATAACTAATTCATACTAAATCAGAAAAATGCAAATAATATACCAAAATGTTCAAAAAAAACATCACATATATGTCAGTGTCATTTGCATTCATGAAAAAGTGTTGGAAAGTGCCCATCCGAGTTTTAGCTCTTATGCTACCACCATGAATAGTAAAATCTAAAAAAGTTCAAAAAAATTAAAAAAAAATTGGTGGCAAAGAATGACAAATGTTTTAAGTGCCTGCCAAGTTTCATCAGGGAATAACATTCGTGGGTGCCGTGAAAAAAAACAATCAGCACTCCAAAATAGATTATTTTTTTGCCACGACTTCCACGAATGTCGTTCCCTAATGAAACTTGGCAAGCACTTAGAACATTTGTTGTTCTTCGCCACCATATTTTTTTGAATTTTTTTAGAGTTCACTATTCATGGTGGTATCAAAAGAGCTAAAATTCGGATGTGCACTTTCCAACACTTTTTTCATGAATGCAAATGACACTGACATATAGGTGATGTTTTTCTGAACATTTTGGTATCTTATTTGTATTTTTCTGATTCAGTATGAATTAGTTATGAAGTTTTCAAACTGACGGTCAAACGGTCAAAGGGCAAAAGCATAAGAGGAGCAAAGTGACTTGGACAGAACCGGTGACTTTTGGGAATTAGGGGTAAAACAGACGAGTGGGACACAACTAGGGGCATAAATCTAATTATCCCTTGATTTTTATGCGTGGACAATTATTTGGATTTTATATTTATATAAATTATTTTTCAAAATAGTTTGAATGCGAATCGATATTTCGGGATTAAAAACAGTTGACCGCACCGAAATATGCAAAAAATTCGTATACTTTTTAACCGTGGCCACAATGTGGGGTGTAATGCTAACAAAAAGAAGATGGGATCCAAAACAATTCTTAAGAATTAGGAAATGGGGTGTACATTATTAGAAATAATGCACACGAGAGCTGTGACTGTTGGATGTCCATCCAACGGCTGTCGTGCTTCTTCAATCTCTGATTTTCCTGCTCCAGCCGCACAAACAAGCGCCGGCGAGACTGCCTGTTCCCTCCTCCCGCGGCCGGCTATGCTGTCGCGCAGGCCTCACCGCCCCACCGTACTCCCATCGCTGGCCTAGCCATCCCTCTACTCACCCACACCTGCTGTTATTCTCCGGCGACGGCAGACGAATCAGTAAACCCTCGTAGAGTCGTACTTCGCTCCGCGTGGGAAACAACTGCAGAGTCTTCACTGGCTCCGTATCGTTCCCTTCCTAGGCCTCGCCGTCGTCCACCGCCCTGGTGCTCTCGGCGCGGCCTGGTCAACGTGGTCAATGAACGACATCCATCGGAAGTGGACTGTACGTGGAGAGGCTGACAGCTGGGTCCACGGCCGCACGCAAGGAAATGCCTCCGTAGTACGCGCAAAATAATGATTCCTCCACCTGACAGCTAGGACCCACGGGAAGGGCTTCTGTATTTCACGAAAAAATGTTCCCCCCCGCTGACAGGTCGGACCCACCAGCTATATCTTCGCACGCAAGGAAGTGCCTCCTTATGACGCACAAAAAAATGAATACCCCCTGCTAGCTGGGACCCACCATGGTGGGTGGCTGACTTGTGGGCCTACTAAGTTGACGGGGACAGAGGGCTTTGTCAACTTAGTCGATATGAACGATTCTACCTCCGGTGACCGTATGATGTCCATCCAACGGCCATAGTGCTTCTTCAACCTCTGGTCTTCTTGCTCTAGCCGCCCAAAGCAGCGGTCATGCTGCCTGCTCCTGCCTCCCGTGGCTGGCTGTGCTGCCGCGGAGGCCTCACCGCCCCCATACTACTCCCACCGCTGGCCAGGCCATCCCTCCACTCACCCACACCCCCTGTTATTCTGCGGCAACGGCAGCCTCACACCGCAGCCGAACCAGTGAACCCTCGTACTCCTCTCCGCGTGGGCATCCACTGCCGTGTCTTCCCCGGCTCCGCGTCGTCCCCTTCCTAGGCCTCGCCGTCGTCCACCGCCTTGGTGCTCTCGGCGCGGCATGGTCAATGTGGTCAACGACCGACTTCCATCGGAAGAGTACTGTACGTGGAGAGGCTGACAATTGGGTCCACGGCCACAGCCCAGTTTTTTTGTGATTTGCCAAGTAAGTTGCTTTGTCAGGCCTGTTGGGCTACAAATCTTTCAAGACGAGGACAGCTTCATTCGGCTGGCCGAGAAAATGGCCTATCAGTAATGAGAAATGGGCTGTACATTTTTAAAACACATCAAACCGGCAATTAGTTTCAAATTTCTTTTTTTCATTTCGAGATTTTAAATTGCATTGATTTTTATGCGTGGACAATTTGTTGGATTTTATATTGATATACATTTATTTTTAAAATTAGTTTGAATGTGACTCGAAATTTCGGGATTAAAAACAGTTCGGACCGCACCGAAATATGCAAAATTTTGTATAATTTTTTAACCGTGGCCACAATATGGGCTGTAATGCTAACAAAAAGAATATGGGCTCCCAAAAAAACCTTAAGAATTAGCAAATGAGCTGTAAATTAGTAGAAATAATGGCAGATGGGATGTATGATATTTTCCACAGATTTGAGGCTTTCCTAAAAAAAAGGTTGACGCACAAGCAGTGACTGTTGGATGTCCATCCAACGGCCGTCGTGCTTCTTCAATCTCTGCTCTTCCTGCTCCAGCCGCTCAAACAAGCACCGGCGGGACTGCCTGCTCCCTCCTCCCCGCGGCCAGCTGTGCTGCCGCGCAGGCCTCACCACCCCACCATACTCCCATCGCTGGCCTAGCCATCCCTCTACTCACCCACACCTGCTGTTATTCTCCGGCGATGGCAGACGAATCAGTAAACCCTTGTACATTCATACTCCACTCCGCGTGGGAAACAACTGCCGAGTCTTCCCTGGCTCCGTGTCGTTCCCTTCCTAGGCCTCGCCGTCGTCCACCGCCCTGGTGCTCTCGGCGCGACCTGGTCAATGTGGTCAACGACCGACATGCATCTGAAGTGGACTGTACGTGGAGAGGCTGACAGCTGGGTCCACGGCCGCACGCAAGGAAATGCCTCCTTATTACACGCAAAATAATGATTCCTCCACCTGACATCTGGGACCCACCAAAAGGGCCTCTGTATTTCATGAAAAAATGTTACCGCCGCTGACAGCTTGGACCCACCAGCTATATCTTCGCACGCAAGGAAGTACCTCCTTATTATGCACAAAAAAATGAATACTCCCCCTGCTAGCTGGGACCCAGTACAGTGGCAGGATGACTTGTGGGCCTACTAAGTTGACAGGGACGGAGGGCTTTGTCAACTGAGTCAATATGCACGATTCTAGCTCCAGTGACCGTACGATGTCCATCCAACGGCCGTAGTGCTTCTTCAACCTCTGGTCTTCTTGCTCCGGCCACCCAAAGCAGCCCCGGTCGTGCCTCGTGCTCCTGCCTCCCGTGGCCGGCTGCGATGCGGCGGAGGCCTCACCGCCCCTACTACTCCCACCGCTGGCCAGGCCATCCCTCTACTCACCCACACCCCCTGTTATTCTGCGACGACGGCAGCCTCACACCGCAGCGAACCAGTGAACCCTCATACTCCTCTACGCGTGCGCATCCACTGTCGCGTCTTCCCCGGCTCCGCGTCGTCCCCTTCCTAGGCCTCGCCGTCGTCCACCGCCCTGGTGCTCTCGGCGCGGCATGGTCAACATGGTCAAGGAACGTCTTCCATTGGACGTGGACTGTACGTGGAGAGGCTGACAGCTGGGTCCACGGCCGCAGCAAGGAAGTGCCTCTTTATTACACGCAAAATAATTATTCCTCCACCTGACAGCGGGGATCCACCGCACGGGCCACCGTATTTTGTGAAAAAACGTTTCCCCCTGACTGCTGGGACCGACCAGCTACATCTTCGCACGCAAGGAAGTGCGTCCGGGCAAAAAAACGATTCACCCCCCTGACTGCTGGGACCCACCAGCTACATCTTCGCAGGCAAGGAAGTGCCTGACAGTCGGGACCCACCTGGTCGAAGTGTACGTAGCGTTGTCATTCTGGTAGCGAACGTGTACGTACATACTGGTCGATGTAGAGGCGCGCACGTGTCGTAGTAGAGGCGTGCACGTAGCATGTAAACGTACGTACAGCGGCCAGTGTGCAAGAAAGAAAATACAGCCACGTACATACATACGGGCAGGGTCTCGAACGCCTACTCGCGCATACGTACGGCCAGGGCTCGTGTACATGGCTGGGTCGAAACGGAGAAACAACATCGTCGTCGTGTTCATGGGGAGCCAACCGGCTGGGTCAGAACAGAATGCGTCGTCGTGTTCATCGGGAGGGCTTGGACGGAACAACCGATGGAAACGAGGCATGGCGTACCGCAGAACGGAGGAAACGGCCTTGTGTTCGACCGGCCACATTCAAAAAGGGATCCTGTTCATCGGGAGGGGTCTGGCGTACCGCAAAACGTAGGAAACGGACCTCCTACAGTCGAAACGGGGGTCCTGTTGATCGGGATGGGTGTGGCATACCGCAAAACGGAGGAAACGGACTTGTGTTGGAGCGCTACGGTCGAAACGGGGGTCCTGTTCATCGGGAGGGGTGTGGCGTACCGCAAAACGGGACTCCACGGGATACTGTTCATCTCCACCGTCGACCCCCTCCATCCTCCACGGGCTACTGTTCATCCACCGTCGACCTCCTCCAGCCTCCACCTGCAACTGTTCATCCATGGGCTCCTGTTCATCCAGCCTCCACCGCGCGCTACTCCACCGGCTACTGTTCAACCAGCCCTCTCCACGGGCTCCTGTTCAACCACCCCTCCACAGGCTACTATTCATCCTGCCCTCCACCGTCTACTGTTCATCCTACCCTCCATGGGGTGGTCCTGTTCATCCTGCCCTCCACTGGGTCCTGTTCATCCAGCCCCAACTGGCTCGATCGATCGGGGTCCTGTTCATCCAGAGGCAACGCCACGGGGTCCTGTTCATCCACCCCCACCGGGAACTGTTCATCCAAACCCCCCAGCAACGCTCACTGTTCATCCAGAGGCAGCATCGATCGGCTTCAGTTAGCAGCAGTAGCGAAGGAATCGCTCGATCGGGTTCAGTTAACAGCCATCGATCGATCGCTCGGGTTCAGTAACGCGTAGCCTGCAGTGCAATCGCTCGGGTTCAGTTAGAACCCAATGCCTCGCACACACGCGCGTACGTATGAGAGAAACGCGCATCGCTCGGCCCCCGACCACCACCGTAATCGGGGACTCCCCGATATTTTTCGCGCCCTTGCTTCGACCATGGTTTTTTCCGTCATGGATGGCCCAAAGAATGTCATGCAGCTGCATCTCCGCCTGCCCAGGACGAAAAGCCCATTTTCTGTCATGATTTTTTGTCATAGAAGTAGGACCCCACCACATCTATGATGATACCGGGTTTTGTCACAATTATCGTCATAGAAGTGTCATAAGTATGACAGAAAATATTTTCGTTCGGCCCAAAATGTCACGGATGTGTCTTTTTTTGTAGTGATTGATTCATCAACTTTAGGCACAAAAAATTTCAACTTGAGATTTCCCACATCATGAGCAATTCTATCAACACTTCTAGACAAAGCATCAATCTTATTCAACTTTTCTTCTATGGAAGTGTTGAAAACTTTTTGCCTGTTGATAAATTCTTTAATATTATTCTCAAGATCAGAGGTATTCATATTATCATTATTGTAAGATTTATTTCCATAGGAATTACCATAATTATTAAAGGAATTACTAGGAAAAGTTCTAAGAGTAAAATTTCCTCTATAAGCATTGTTGTTGAAATTATTGCGAGAAATAAAATTCACATCAATGGCATCACTATTTTGCTCAATCAAAGTAGACAAAGGCATATAATTAAAATCAATAGGAGCACTTTACTAGCAACCAATTTCATAAGAGCATCAACTTTATCACTCAATGAAGAAATTTCTTCAACCGAGTTAACTTTTTTACTAGTAGGAGCTCTTTCGGTATGCCATTGTGAATAATTTGCCATGATATTATCAAGCAATTTGGTGGCTTCACCCAAAGTAATTTCCATAAAAGTACCACCCGTGGCGGAATATAAAAGATTACGATAAAGAAAATTCAATCCCGCATAAAAAATTTGTACGATCATCCAAATATTTAACCCATGAGTTGGGCAATTCCTTAGCATCATTTTCATCGTTTCCCAAGATTGTGCAACATGCTCATGTTCAAGTTGCTTGAAATTCATGATCTGGGTTCTAAGGGAAATAATTCTTGCGGGCGGAAAATACTTAGTGATAAAAGCGTCTTTGCACTTATTCCAAGAATAGATACTATTACGAGGCAAAGAAGAGAACCTAATTTTTGCAGAATCACGCAAAGAAAACGGAAATAATTTCATCTTGACCACATCATTGTCCACATCTTTTTTATTTTGCATATCGCATAATTCCACGAAGGTATTAAGATGGGACGCTACATCCTCATTAGGAGTACCGGAAAATTGATCTTTCATAACAAGATTCAGCAAAGAAGTATTAATATCACAAGTCTTTGCACTAGTGGAGGGAGGAGCAAGCGGAGTGCCAATAAAATCATTACTGTTTGTATTTGACAAATCACATAATTTGGTGTTCTCTTCAGTCATGATGACCATACAACAAGATTGCACTCAAAAACAGACCTGGCAAGGAAGCGGCGAACGAAAAGAGAGATTCGAATAAAACGGCAATTTTTTGTGAAGTGGGGGAGAGGAAAATGAGAGGCAAATGGCAAATAATGTAAATTGTGAGGAGATGAGATTTGTGATTAGGAACCTGGTTATGTTGAAGATCCTCCCCGACAACAGCGCCAGAAATTCCTTTTGATTGCTCCCTGACTATAGCGCCAGAAAGCTCCTGTCTGCTAGGACTACATCGGTATTTCCCCAAAGAGGAAGGGATGATGTAGCACAGCGAAGTTAGGTATTTCCCACAGTGATGAAACCAAGGTTATCGAACCAGTAGGAGAACCAAGCAACACAACGTAAACATCACCTGCACACAAATAACAACACCTCGCACCCCGACGTGTTAAAGGGGTTGTCAATCCCTTTCGGGTAACGATGCCAGAAACTGTAATGGATTGAAATAATAGATCGCAAATAAAATAAAGTGCAGAAAAGTATTTTTGTATTTTTGGTTTAATAGATCTGAATAAAAGTGCAAAGGAAAAGTAGATCGCAAGCAAATATATGAGAAAGAAGACCCGGGGGCCATAGGTTTCACTAGTGGCTTCTCTCGAGAAAAATAGCAAACGGTGGGTAAACAAATTACTGTTGGGCAATTGATAGAACTTCAAATAATTATGACGATATCCAGGCAATGATCATTACATAGGCATCACGTCCAAGACTAGTAGACCAACTCTTGCCTGCATCTACTACTATTACTCCACACATCGACCGCTATCCAGCATGTATCTAGTGTATTAAGTTCATGGAAAAATGGAGTAATGCAATAAGAACAATGACATGATGTAGACAAGATCCGTTTATCTATTGCGTTAGATATAGATCCCATCTTTTTAACCTTAGTAGCAATGATACATACGTGTTGTTTCCCTTTCTGTCACTGGGATCAAGCACCGTAAGATCGAACCCACTACCGGGCACCTCTTCCCATTACAAGATAAATAGATCAAGTTGGCCAAACAAAACCCAAATATCGGAGAAGAAATACGAGGCTATAAGAGATCATGCATATAAGAGATCAAAGAAACTCAAATAACTTTCATGGATATAAAAAGATATAACTGATCATAAACTCGAAGTTCATTAGATCCCAACAAACACACCGCGAAAAGAGTTACATCATATGGATCTCCAAGAGACCATTGTATTGAGAATTCAGCGAGAGAGAGACTAACTACGGACTCGAAGGTCTACAAAGAACTACTCACGCATCATCGGAGAGGCGCCAATGGAGGTGGTGAACCCCATCCGAGATGGTGTCTAGATTGGATCTGGTGGTTCTGGACTCTGTGGCGGCTGGATGAATATTTTGTCGACACCTCTATGGTTTCCGGATTTTTGGGGTATTTATAGAGCAAAGAGGCGGTCTGGGGGGGCACCCGAGGTGCGCACAAGCCACCAGGGCGCGCCTGGGCCTCCTGGCGCGCCCTATTGGGTTGTCCCCTCCTCCGGACTCCCCTCAGGTGCAACCAGGGCCCAACTTCTTCCTTTTGGTCCATAAAAAATCATCGTAAAGTTTCATGGCATTTGGACTCCATCTGATATTGATTTCCTGCGATGTAAAAAACATGCAGAAAACAACAACTGGCACTTGGCACTATGTCAATAGGTTAGTACCAAAAAATGATATAAAATGACTATAAAATGATTATAAAACATCGAAGGTTGATAATAAAACAGCATGGGACAATCAAAAATTATAGATACGTTGGAGACGTATCAGGTGGTCGCAGCCGCGCTTCATCTCAGGTTCGGCCGCGAGCACAGCCGGGCCCTTGCGCTTCACGTCCTTGGCCTTGTCCTTCTTGTCTTCAGGATCGGCCTCCGGGAGCTCAAGGAGGGAGAGGATACCTTCCTCAGCCCTCGCGCATCTGGTTGCCATGATGAACATCTCCAGAGCCGAGCACAGGTCCTCGTGTATGGCGAGCTCTTCCTTCATCTTAACATCCCGGACGCCATCCGTGAACGCTGAAATGATAGCCTCGTCCGACACCTTAGGGATCTTGAGGCGAACATTGGTGAAGCGCTATATGTATATGTGCAAGGTCTCTCCTGGCTGCTGCTTCATGCATCGCAGGTCGCCTGCAGTAGGGGCGCGGTCGCGAGTACCCTGGAAGTTGGCGATGAAGCGCTCACGCAGCTCGTCCCAGGAGGAGATCAATCCCACCGGGAGGTTCAGGAGCCACGAGTGGGCGCCGTCTTTGAGGGCCATGGGAAACCAGTTCGCCGTGACCTTCTCATCGTTGTTCGCTGCCTCGATGCTCAGCTCGTAGAGTTGGCAGAACTCAGCAGGGTCAGGGGTGCCATCGTAGCGTGGAGGCAGATCCGGCTTGAACTTGCTGGGCCAGACGACGCGGCGCAGCTCTGGGGTGAACGCACAGCATCCTGCCGTGCTCACAGGGGCCTGCCGCGGAGGGGGAGCCTGATCTTGACGCCTGCGTGCCGCCGCCTCTGGCGGCACATGGTCTTGACGTGGTGGTGCTGGGAGCGTGCACGCCTCTCCTTGAGGCCGCTATACCACCTGGCAGCTTTCTTCATCGCGGGTCGGCACCCTGCGCAGTGAGTCGCGCTGGGGGGCCTCACGCCTTGGCTCGGGGAGGACATCGCGCTGAAGAGGAGAAGGAGGTGCACCATGGGCCATGTCGCCCGCCTGAGACGATGGGGGGGGGCAGCGAGCGAGACAGCGCAGGAGCCTCTCCAGCGGCGCTGACGAGCTCAGCGATGCGGCCCAGCCAATCCTCGTAGAGATCATTGGCCGGACGATGGCGCAGAAGCTCGTGCGCCATGAGCAGCGTAGCCTGCGCGTTTGCGGGCCCACGTCGAACATCGGAAGACGACGCCGTGGCCGGAGTGGGAGAAGGAGTCACGATGCGGCTGTCACAACACATGGACAGTGGCAGCGACGAGTCCTGCTACTCGCGGGCAGCGGGGCCAGTGGCGGCGTTAGCCACCGGGGAAGCAGAGCGGTGAGGTGGGCCATTGCCCCCAGGTGCCGTCTGAGTGATACGAGCAGCCCGTCGCTTGGCACGGAGACGGCGAGCATCAACCATGGGAACGGCGATGGAGCAAACGGTGGAAGAGAGGCTTCGACACGCCCCTACCTGGCGTGCCAAATGCCGGATTTTTCAGGGCTCCGCAGACCCAAGAAAGGTTCAAACTCTGGGGCGTGTGCGAAGAACTCAACCTCCCCAGCCAACCAGTTCATCACGCCCACAGCCTAGCTCGATGAACAAGAAAGGAAAGGGACACAACAGTTTACCCAGGTTCGGGCCACCTTGTGGTGTAAGACCCTACTCCTGCTTTGGGGTGGATTAGCCTCGCGAGGGGCTCAGAATGAACTAGTACAGAGGAAGAACAACCTCCGGAGGTTTGTTCTTGTGTGGGTGTGAGCTGAGGATTCGATCCCTCCCTATGGTGGTGGCTAGGCTATATTTATAGTAGCCTCGGTCCTCTTCCTCCAGAACGAAGGCGGGAAGGGATCCCAAAGTGGCCAATTTTGAAGGGGGACAAGTAGTACATCTTATCCTGACGAAAGGTGGTCTTCGTCTGCAAAGCTCTGGTCGTGACGCCGTGGTGGGCTCAGTGATGACATCTGTCCTGGCGGTCTTGGTCTTGTTGCACGGGAATGGAAACCTTTGGGTGATTCCTCGGGACCCCGCGCCTGTGCTTGCCTCCTTAGCACCAAAGAGGAAACCTGTTGCTCGGCGCCCGCTGGCACCCGCCTGGCCCTGGTCATCATGGCTTGAGTCATGTCAACCTCATGAGGTGGGTGCTTGCATAGGAATCTCCGCTCCTTGGGAGCCAGCCTGGGGAGGCCGCTCCCTCCGGAGGTCTTGGCGTCATCCGCCTCGCGAGGCTTGGCTTGTCTCGCTGGTGCTGAAGATGGGCCGTACCAGGCCATCGATGGAGCCACGCCATGGGCCATAGGCAGGCAAGTCTGGGTACCCTAGTTCCCAGAACACTGGCACATAATGGGTTGGAAAATCATATTTGTGTCCTCATGTGCGAGTTGATGCCATGTGCAGTAGATTGGAAGGAATTTTCAAACATATTAGTGTCACGGCTTGGACAAAAACATTGAGTGCCATGGCTTTTAAATTCCAAAAAATTAAAAAATGATCAGAAATACATGGAACCTTGCCTGATGCAATGGCGTGGCACCAAGATGCCATGGTAAAAAACTGGCCTATTCGACGAAAGTTTAGACACACAACCCTCACAGACTGAAGCATCTCACAAGAAGACTCGTGGTTCCGAGCATGTTTGATGACGAACCGGCGGTAGCTTCCTCGCATGACCTTGAAACATTTTATACCGTTAACATGTGCTAATACAACTATCATGTTAAAATTTGGAAATTTTTGGGGGTCATTTGACCTTTTGAGACATTTGTGTGATTTTTAGCCATTTAATGGCCATAATTCAAATTTGAGCTACATGTACATGCAACAGCTAACCATAATGGGTTGGGAAATCATACTTGTGTCCTCGTGTGCAAGTTAATGTCCTATGTAGTAAATTGGAAGGAATTTTCAAACATATTGGTCTCACTGCTTGGACACAAACATTGACTGCCATGGCTTTTTAAATTCCAAAAAATTAAAAAATGATCAGAAATACATGGAACCTTGCTTGATGTACTCGCGTGGCACCAAGATGTCATGGTAAAAAATGGTCGTTTGACAAAAGTTTCGACACACACCCCTCATAAACCGGAGCATCTCATGAGAAGACTCGTGGTTCCGAGAGGGAATAATGCATGTTTGATAACAAACCGATGGTAGCTTCCTCGTATGGCCTTGAAACTTTTACTATCGTTAACATGCACTAATGAAACTGTCATGTTAAAATTTGGAAGTTTTCGAGGGTCATTTGACCTTTTTAAGACATTTAAGTGATTTTCTAGCCATTTAATGGCCATAATTCAAATTTGAGCCACATGTACATGCAACAGGTAACCAAAGTGGGTTGGAAAATCATATTTGTGTCCTCGTTTGCGAGTTAATGCCCTGTGTAGTATGTTGGATGGAATTTTCAAACATATTGGTGTCATGGCTTGGACACAAACATTGAGCGCCATGGCTTTTAAATTAAAAAATGATTAGAAATACATGGAACCTTGCTTGATGTAATGGCATGGCACCAAGATGTTGTGGTAAAAAAATTGTCCTGTTCGATGAAAGTTTGGACACACAACCCTCACAAACCGGAGTATCATGAAAAGACTCGTGGTTCCAAGAGGGAACAATGCATGTTTGATGACGAACCGGCGGTAGCTTCCTCGTATGGCCTTGAAACTTTTTCTGCCGTTAACATGCGCTAATACAACTGTCATGTTAAAAATTGGAAATTTTAAGGGGTCATTTGACCTTTTAAAGACATTTAAGTGATTTTTTGTCCATTTAATGGACGCAATTCAAATTGAACTACATGTACATGCAACAACTAACCATCATGGGTTGGAAAATCATTTTTGTGTCCTTGTGTGCAAGTTAATGTCCCGTGTAGTAAATTGGAAGAAATTTTCAAACATCTTGGTGTCACGGCTTGGACACAAACATGTAGGGCCATAGATTTTAAATTCCAAAAAATCAAGAAGATCAGAAATACATGAAATCTTGCTTGATGTAATGGCATGGCACCAAGATGCCGTGGAAAATAATTGGTCTGTTTGACGAAAGTTTGGACACACACCAGCGCATCTCACAAGAAGACTCGTGGTTCCGAGACAGAACAGTAATGCGTGTTTGATGATGAACCGAAGGCCGCTTCCTCTTATGGCCTTGAAAAATTGGACGGGGCAATTTTTCTACTGTTAACATGCACCAATACAAATGTCATGTTTAAATTTGGAATTTTTCAGGGGTCATTTGACCTTTTTAAGACATTTAAGTGATTTTATAGCCATTTGATGGCCTTAATTCCAATTTGAACTACATCTACATGCAATAGCAAACCATCATGGGTTGGAAAAATCATTTATGTATTACATTAAATTTTACGATAATATCATGGTAACACAAAATAAGCATGCATGCCTTAAATTTGGAAAGGAAATGTAAATATCTGGCAAGACAAGCGGGTCCCACACGATTGGCACTCTATTTCATGCCTCGAGGTTTGGAAGGTGAGTGGCGTGGGTTATTAATTAGACGTGGTTCTGTATTGGAAATCGTCAGTGATTTATTTCACACACGGCTTTTGGTGCGGGAATCATGTGCAATTCTAGCTATAGTACTCGTAAATTCTGGCGATCGGCGTGTGTACTACTCCCGTCGATCTAAATTCTGGCCACCAATAAATACTATCCTGCTGACATCATCCCACCTGCATTCTCATCTACATTGTCTCCACGCTCGCCCCCTCTCTCTCTCACACACACACACACAAAACTCTGCCATGGCGCCGCAGATCTGCCCACGCGCTGACAAGGAGGCGCCGCCCCCCAAGGACGTTTAGGCATAGAGCCGTGAAAAGGAGGACCCTTGCGTGAGGTTGTGCCGGACCCCCCAACTATGGAGTTGTATTGGGGCCAGTACAATCTTTGTTCGTGGAAGGCGCTGTCACCGGCTGAGAAAGCCAGGCAAGTGGCATTCAAGAAGAAGATGGCAGAGGAGGGAGCGAGGTACCAGGTAGCCTGTGAAGCCCATGAGGCCACCTAGGAAAAGGAGGCGGTAGAGCTTTGGGGGTAGGCGTCAACTTGCGGAGGAGGTGTACAAAGATGACCGGTACTTCGCCATGATGGCCAAAGGCGCTAGGTGCCTCATCGTTGCGTGGAGGTGGGCCGATAAGCTCCAGCGTGCTACCGACCCAACGAAATGGCAAGATCGTTCGCGCGCGTCCGCCAGCAAGAGGAAGATCGGCACGTCAAGCACTACGAGGCGGAGGAGGCGGAGTACTGACTCCGCGCTGGGAAGCCGGCGCGCACCAGGGAGCTGCTGGCAAGGGGCTACCGGAATACTGCCCCCCTAAGGAGGGATTATTAGTTTTAGTATTGTTTGTTTTCAATTTTATGCATTGTACGTAGTAGTTAAGTATCATCACGTATATGTGATGATATTATATATATTCTGTGATGAACTACTGAACAATTAATATATATTATGAATTCCATTTTCTATCTGTTTTCGTATACTAGTTTCTATTTAGCTGTTATCATCCACATGTACAGAATGGAAATAATAAACACATTGAAACAGAACAATATATATGAATGGAAAACAGAGTACACACATTGAAACAAAGCAATATTATGATTTTTTTGACTGAACTAGAGCAATATTATGATTGTTGTAAATACATAGCAATCAACGTCGAAACGACTCAATAAAATAAAATGCGTCCATGACCACCAGCCTTGCCTATGATAGCTCTTTGCTCTGCATGTACTCGTGCAGGCGTTCGTCCAAGCGGTTGACACGCTTGCGATACATATGGAGCGTGATCTCGAGCTCCAAGTTGGTTATTTCATCGGAGATCACTAGCTCGAGTATGTGATGGCCATGTTCCTCTATTGCGCCTAGGTGGACACCTGGCCAAGGAGGTGCTCGAGCCTAGCGACCAGCGCGTTGGCATCAAGCGGTCCACGGACAAGGCGAATGGTGCAACCCATGCGAATGGCACGGCCGGCGTCCGATGCAAGTGCGGCCCAGACAGCCTGTGCCCACTCCTGGCGAGGAATGGGGCTACTGACGGGCCGTGTATCCAGCTACAATGCCCTGCTGATAGTAGGCAAGCGCCGATGGACCCGCTCTTGCTGTGCGGCGTGACATGCCTCTCGCTCTGCGGTGCTCCAACGGTCTCGCTGTGCGGCAAGCCGCAACCTATCGACGCGGACACGCCTGGCTTGCTCTGTGGCACACCACCGATCATGTTGTGTGGTGAGGTGCAACCTCTCGGTGTTGACATGCCTATTTTGATCTGTGGCGCTGAAGTGTCGTGCACCAAGGGTCTGCTCAACCCTGGCAATGACGCATAGCACGGCGTCGTCCATCACATTGCCGGGGACACCCTCAACCTTAACGGGTCGTGGCGCCTTCTCATTTTCCTTGTTGAGAAGGTTGATGGCAGAGGTGGTGCTTCGGTGGGTTGTCATGCTTGGAAAAGATAGAGGGGCTATAGGTTGCGCTTGTTGCCTCGGTGTGTCGCGCGCCGCCTAGGTTTATGCGCAATATCGCTCAGTGGCGGCACAAAACCGATGATGAAGTGGTGGGAAACTGTGGCGTGTTCATAAAATGCCATCAATTAATGGAAACTTAGCATAGAAGGAAGCGCGAGCTAGCACGACGCGTGCGGACACATTGCTCACCCATGGGTGTGATCCATATACTCATGTGCCCAACAGAGCACACTATTCATAGTAAAGAATATTGTACTATACACAGAGAACGTAGATGTTGTGTAGACTAAGCAAATCATGGCAAACAATTAAACTAAGGAACAGGTCGATGATGATTTCAAGAATCGCAGATAATTACTTACCAGCAAGCATCATTTTCCCAAATCACACACAACTTATTAGTAGGAAATGTCTGTGTTATTATCGGTCTTCCCACACAATTAGCCGGTGCACCCTTGTCATTTGCCCACATTCACCTCACTGTGCTGGCCTCTGCTCATGTCCCTCGGCACGCTCACCTCGCGTCCCTCCGCGTGCTCTGCTCGCCTCCCTCGGTGCGCTCAGCTCGCGTCCCTCCCGCGCTCGGCTTGTGGACGGCTATTCCTTGCGTGTTCAACTACTATATGCATATGGTTGCTCGCCTTGAGGCGGCCGTGGAGCGCTCTGCTCGCGTCCCTCCGTGCGCCCTGCTCTCGCATCCTCCATGCATGCTCTACCAGCTGTTGGGGCCGGTGCACGATCACGTCTGGGGGCCCATATGCATGCGGTTGCGATGCACACGTCGCCACAATGCGGTTACATGCGGCACGATGGAGTTACGCGCTGCCAAAACTGCCATCCGGGCGTGCCGATATTCCAGGCCGTCTGGCTTCCCCATTAATTCTCATGGCCATCATAACCTTAGTCTCTTCAACTTTTCGATCACGCCCCACAACACAACGAGCACACCTACGACGACACATACAAAGAGGATATCTAGCGGCGCTCCAATGGAGTTCGGCGTGCATCAGGTGGAGACCCACATGAGGGAGAAGGATCTCTTGGTGGTGTACACCATCGACCCGGCCATGGTGGAGGACTACATCAACACCGTGGAGCACTTGCTTGCTCAGGACAAGTACAAAGTGGTCAGCATCGACCTCTAGTACACAACCGGTCATCCCAGGATAGATCAGAAGGTTGGTGTTGCCCAGTTTTGCGTGTGCCATCACGTCCTCATCTACCACTACTGCCTGGCCAGAAAGCCTTCGAGCGTTTCGCCAGGTTTGTCAACAGCGCCAACTACAAGTTTGCTATGGTGTAAACCGCCGACGATGTAACAACGTCTGTGTTATTATCAGTCATCACACACATTTCTGATTACGGACCTGTTTGCCGCATGTCACACACATCTTGTTAAGTTGAACTATTTCTGTTGTCTTGCCTGATCGCAAATAGTTCATTCGAGTGAACTGTATGTCGCCTATCGCCCACACCTTGATCTGCCTGACCATTTCTGTTGTTTTGGCTCATCGCAAACAGTTCATCTAAGTGAACTATATGTCATCTTTCACACACACCTTGATCTGGCCGACCGTTTCTGTTGTGTTGCCTAATCGAAAATAGTTCATCCGAGATAACTGCATGCAGTCTATCACACACACCTTGATATGGCTGACCATTTTTGTTTTTTGGCTCATCGCAAATAGTTCGTATTGATCAACTGTATGCCAAGTATCGCACACGTAACTCTAATATGAATCATGCTTGATGTCTCCGCCATCGCACACAGTTTGTCTTATTGGAGACAATTTTATTATAACACTATTTGCAATTAATGCATCGTGCATAGTTTGGTCGAAGGGTCTCTGATTCATGTGTCGTGTTAGCAGCATCCTGTAATAGTGGTCCTACCATCTCTAACAATAGCAGCTTGATCTTTGAAGCCCACACTGAGTCCAGCCAGTCTTCTATTGAGTCTAACATCCATCACATTCACAGGAGTAGTGTTTTTTCCCTCTTGCACATAAGATTAGCTTTCTGTGTCACATCATTCACTGCTTTGTTTGGCACTGAGGCTGAGAGAGTCTCATGATAGGTAATAGGTGGATCATGGAGCAGAGCAGGAGGATTGTTTGCAAGAATGTTGGTCATTGCATCATTGTTGCATGTGGTCACAACATTGTTGCAGTCATTGAAGTTGATATATCTCCGTCATATCTACTTTCCCTAACGCTTTTCCTCTTGTTTTGGACTCTAATTTGCATGATTTGAATGAAAGTAACCCGTACTGACGCTGTTTTTAGCAGAACTACCATGGTGTTGTTTTTGTGCAGAAATAAAAGTTCTCGGATTGGAGTGAAACTTTGCGAGGATTTTTTATATAATATATGAAAAATACTAGAGCCAAGAACCACCGGAGGGGGCACCTGGGTGGGCACAACCCACCAGGGCGGCCCCTTCCAGGCGCGCCCAGGTGGGTTGTCCCCACCTGGTGGCCCCGCAGTCCTCAACCCTGATGCTATAAAATCACATTTTTGAAGAGAAAAATAAGGGAGAAAGAATTATCGCGTTTCACGAGATGGAGCCACCGTCACCTTCTGTTCTTCACCGGGAGGCCAGATCTTGAGTCCGTTTGGGTCTCCGGAGAGGGGGATCTTCGATCTTCATCATCACCAACCCTTCTCCATCGCCAATTCCATGATGCTCCCCACTGGGAGTGAGTAATTCCTTCGTAGGCTCGCTGGTCGGTGAGGAGTTGGATGAGATTCATCATGTAATCGAGTTAGTTTTGTTAGGGCTTGATCCATAGTATCCATTATGTTCTGAGATTGATGTTGCTATGACTTTGCCATGCTTAATGCTTGTCACTTTGGGACCGGGTGCCATGATTTCAGATCTGAACCGTTTATGCTAACATCATTATATCTATTCTAGATCCAGTCTTGCAAGTTATAGTCACCTACTACGTGTTATGATCCGGCAACCCCGGAGTGATAGAAACCGGGACACTTCCCGGTGATGACCGTAGTTTGAGGAGTTCGTGTATTCGCTATGTGTTAATGCTTTGTTCCGGTTCTCTATTAAAATGAGGCCTTAATATCCCTTAGTTTCCAATAGGATCACGCTGCCACGGGAGGGTAGGACAAAAGATGTCATGCAAGTTCTTTCCATAAGCACGTATGACTATTTACGGAATACATGCCTACATTATATTTATGAACTGCAGCTAGTGCCATATAGCCCTAGGTAATGACTGTTATATAATGAATATCATCCAACGAATTCACCGATCGAATGCCTACAAATTTCTCTCATATTGTTCTTGCTAAGTTACTGCTGCTATTATTACTATTGAACTTGCTACAAAATCATTGCTATCACTGTTACCGTTACTATTGTTGTTGCTACTACTATCAAAACTATCATACTACTTTGCTACTGATCACTTTGCTGTAGATAATTAATCTCCAGGTGTGGTTGAATTGACAACTCAGCTACTAATACTTGCAAATATTCTTTGGCTCCCCTTGTGTCGAATCAATAAATTTGGGTTGAATACTCTACCCTCGAAAACTATTGCGATCCCCTATACTTGTGGGTTATCAAGACCTTTTTCTGGCGCCGTTGCCGGGGAGCATAGCTATATTTGTTGAGTCACTTGGAATTATTATCAAATTATCACTGTGGAGAATTTGAAGGATGCTAAGACTAAGATTTTTCCCTCCAAGACAAGGGGAGGTAAGGACTTGCCATCTAGCTCTGCACTTGATTCACCTTCTGTTACAAGTAGACTTGCAACACCACCACATGCTATTAATCTTGATATGTCGCAAGTTATTGATGATGCTACTTCTGCTATGAATGATTTATGATGATGCTAGTACCTTGCTTGATGATAATGTGACACTAGAATTTCTTGATGAAAAACTTGCTAGAACTAAAACTTTTGAGAATGCTGAAACTGATGAAATTGTTGAAACTGATGAAGAGCTTGAAACTGAAAATCATGAAACACCTATTAGACCTAGTTCTCCTAGATATGAATTGCCTATGGTACCAGAAGGTTATGTTATGGATGAGGACACAACTAGAGACTCTCTTGCTTACAATGATAGGGATGATCTTAAGAAATTATTATGCAAACTGAAAGAAAAATCTTTGAATGCTAGAATGAAATGTGATCCTAAGTTTGCTACTTCACCAATCTTTGTAGATGACAAGGATTATGAATTCTCTGTCGATCCAGAGTCTAATCCTTTCGATGGTTCTAAAACTAAAACTGTTGTGACACATCTTACTAAGTTGAACGACACAACCACTCTTTTTGCTCATGATGAGAAAATTCGCTACTATTATATTCTCAAATTATTTCCATTCTCATTAAAGGGTGATGCTAAGACTTGGTATAATACTCTTGCTCCTGGTTGCGTGCGTAGTCCCCAGGATATGATGTATTACTTCTCTGAAAAATATTTTCCTGCTCATAAGAAACAAGCTGCCTTACAGGAAATATTTAACTTTGTGCAAATTGAAGAAAAGAGTCTCCCACAAGCTTGGGGAAGGCTTCTCCAATTTCTTAATGCTTTGCCTAATCATCCTCTTAAGAAAAATGAAATACTTGATATCTTCTATAATGGACTAACCGATGCTTCTAGGGATTTCCTAGATAGTTGTGCTGGTTGTGTTTTTAGGGAACGGACTATTGAACAATCTGAAGAACTATTGAATAACATATTGAAAAATTAAGATGACTGGACTCTTCCTGAACCATCGCTCAAACCTACTCCGAAGAAGAGGGGTATGTTATATCTCAGTCCTGAAGATATGCAAGAGGCAAAGAAATCTATGAAGGAAAAAGGTATGAAAGTTGAGGATGTCAAAAATTTACCTCCTATTGAAGAAATACATGGGCTTGATACACCACCACCACCTAAGGTGGTAGAGGTAAATTCCTTAATGAAATTCAATTATAATGACAATCCTTATAATATGCATCCTAGTCAATCCTTTATGAGTTTGATAATCACATTAGAAAGCAAGATCACGTCAATGCAAATGTTATGAAACAATTGAAATACAATTCTGATATGATTACTCGCTTGAGTGACTTTTTATTTAGAATTACCAATGATGTTAGAGGTGTAGGAAAACATGCCTCTATGGTTCAAACTCAACTAGAACAAGTTGCTAAATCTCAAAGAGAATTGCTTGATGAAATGAACAATAATATCAATGATCATGCTATTAGGGTAATGACTAGAGGAGGTAGAATGAATTAGGAACCACTTTATCCTGAGGGACACCCAAAAAGAATTGAACAAGATTCTCAAAGAGTTAACATTGATGCACTTAGTCCTTCTAAAAAGAAAAAGAAGAAGAAAAATGATAGGACTTTGCATGCCTCTAGTGAACCTGAAGTAGAAAAATCTCCTGATAATGATAATGAAGTCTCTATCTCCGATGCTGAAACTCAGTCTGGTAATGAACATTCACCTTCTGATATTGAAAAATATAATGACGAGGTTCATGAAGACACTGAAACAAATAATAAAGAACCAGGCAATGATGTTGAAATAGAACCAGCAGTTGATCTTGATAACCCACAACCCAAGAATAAAAGATATGATAAGAGGGACTTCGTTGCTAGAAAACATGGTAAGGAAAGAGAACCATGGGTTCATAAACCTATGCCCTTTCCACCTAAATCAACTAAGAAGAAAGATGATGAAGAATTTGAATGCTTTGCTGAAATGCTTAGGCCAGTCTTTTTGCGTACCCGCTTGACTGATATCTTAAAAATGCCTCCTTATGCAAAATACATGAAAGACATCATCACATATAAGAGAAAAATACCGGAAGCTGAAATCTCCACCATGCTAGCTAATTATTATTTTAAGGATGGAGTACCTAAAAAACTTGGAGATCCGGGAATACCAACTATACCTTGCTCCATCAAAAGAAACTATGTGAAAACTGCTTTATGTGATTTAGGAGCTGGTGTTAGTGTTATGCCTTTCTCTTTATATAAAAGACTTGATTTGAATAAACTCACACCCACCGAAATATCTTTGCAAATGGCTGACAAATCAACTGCCATACCTATCGGTATTTGTGAGGATGTGCCTGTTGTTGTTGCAAACATTACTATCTTAACTAATTTTGTTATATTTGAGATGCCCGATGATGATAACATGTCGATTATCCTTGGTAGACCCTTTTTGAATACTACTGGGGCTGTTATTGATTGTAATAAAAGCAAGGCCACTTTTCATATTATGGTAACGAGCACACGGTGCACTTTCCGAAGAAACAATTCCAAGTGAATGGTATTAATGTTTATTGAAAAATCTCCGACAATCACTATTGGAAGTTTTCAACTACCTCTACCTACTGCCAAAAAGAAATATGGAATGGTTATTGTTGGGGACATTCATATCCTCGTTGAGGTAACTTAGTGCTTTATGAAAGTTATTCGGTTTCATGCTACCCGAAAGAGGTTGTTAATAAGACTTAATCAACCTTATTAATGAATCATTTTTGAGAGGTATGAAGTTGATGAATTTAGTGAGTACTACCTTCTGTCCCTACCTTTTATTTTCTATTTTATTAGTTAAATAAAATAAAATGCCATGTTTTGTCTGTTTTCTGAATTTCCTGTGCAGTAAAAAATGACCCCAAAATAAAAGTTCTCAGAATGGTCTGAAAATTTAATACGATTTTTTCCCGAATATTTCTGATTTTTTGATGCTAATAACACCAGAGGGGGGTGCACCAGGTGGGCACAACCCACCTGGACGCGCCAGCGGCCCCAGGCACGCCCTGGTGGGTTGTGGTCCCCACGTGGGCCCCCTCACTTATCTCTTTAGCCCATGTCACCACCTACCTCCAGAAAAAAATCACGATTGCTCTCGCTCTCTCTCTCTCTTGTGTTCTTGCTCTCAAACCCGTGGATTTCGACCTCTTTGCTCGAAGCTCCATTTCCGAAACTGTTTCAGGGGATTGTTGCTTGGTATGTGACTCCTCCATTGGTCCAATTAGTTTTTGCTTTAGTGGTTTATATTTTGAATAATTAGTTACTCTTGGTGCTGCTATAGATGATCTTGCGTGTTGAATTCTTAGAGTTATAAGTAGTTTGAATGCTTGATATGGCTTATATGCATCCCTATGAGTAGTTGCTATCAATCTTGTGAAGTTTTATTGACAAAAATTTTGTGACCCAAAATTTTTCAGAAAATTGTACGCAAACATGATGAACTTCTTTGGAAGGAGTTCTTCGAGGAAGAGGTCCTCAGAGGCATCAGTAGCAGCTCCGTTCATCGGTCTTATGTTGAACGAAGTGAAAATTCCATGCGAGATGCTGCCACCAAATCATGTTTATGGCCATGCAACGATTATGTGGTGTGTGTAGGTATTAAAGAAGAATTTGAGCAAAATGTTCACAATGCCATGCTCGGTCCCTACATTTCAGATAAGTGCAACCAACACCTCAATCTCACTGAATCATTTACTAAAGAATTTAAATTCCATCCTCGTGAGTCTAGAGTGTCGTTTAAACTGTATGACTATCCTTTCACTCTACCCTTAGAGACATTTTCTAACTACTACAAAATTCCATTTTGTGGTTCGTTGGACGAACCACCAAGATCTGAGTATGAGTTATTTTTGACTAGTCTATGCTATGGTGAGACTAGAGGAGTGACACAAGGTAGAATAAAGAGCATTCATTTCCCTCAATTTAATACTTTGCACTTTTTAATGGAAAATACATTGTTGACAAACAGGATTGTAGTACACTTTGTGCTCTAGACTTGAGCCTCATACGCACCGCTCTCACCAGTGATTAAAGTTATAACCTTGGAGCGATTGTTGCACGCAGGTTGCAACACAACGCTGGTAGTGGATATTTTTATGGTGGAATTTATGCCACACACGCTTAGCAAGAGAGTTGGTTGTTTCACCTTGGCCTTATGACCCCATCCTACCCACGCAGTACTTGGACTTTGACGCTATGAAACGTCATAAGATCCTTAGTGGTGAAGCCCATAATTTTACTTATAACCTGTTGTTTAATAAAAAGTCTATTGTGGACACCTTTTTGGCTGCGCCTGCTCTCTTTGATGTTCACAGCAAGGGAAGATATTATGTTCTTGAGAGCGAGGCCCGAGCACATAACGCAGCGGTTGTGGCTGTGCGATGGGCTGAGGCGTCTGCACCTAGAGCCTCCGTGAGCTATCACTCTGACCAGTATGCAGGCTACTGATGGTGATTACCAAGTTAGGCCAAAAGCCTAAGCTTGGGGGAGTACGTGTTCCCACCGACATTATATTCATGTTCACACATTTCATTCCAGTTGTCGGTGTTCATACTTTTTTATTGTATTATCCATGTTAGATTTATTTTCTCGCGTTTTTCTTGTGTATTTGAATTTTTTTGAGAAAATCTAAAAATGTTTCATGCTTCCTTTTGATTTTTCTTTTTTAGTGTAGTTAGTTGTAATATTAAAAAGAAAACCCAAAAATATTTCCTTGTTCTTCTTTTGCTTCTTGGGAGCCCTCCCATGTAAATAGTTTTTCTCGTTTTTGTTTTTCTTTCTTTAATTTGCTTTCTTCAAGAAAACCCCAAAACTCCAAAAATATTTCAGTGTGTTTCTCTAAATTTCTTTTCTTTTCATTGAGTCATACCGAGGAGAAGACCACAATGAAAATGTTGAGTGGCTCTCACACGCATTATTGTTGATCTAACAGAGAGCCCATATTACCTTGTCTTCTCCTTTGAATAAAATGTTTGCAGATTCTAGCTTAGTCCACGACACTCTTGCACTATTATTATTTTCATATCATTCGGTCGTGCAAGTGAAAGTCAATAATGACGATATTTGATGAACTGGCTATGGCAGAGAGAAACCGGTATGAACTCAACTTGTTCTGTTTCTGTAAATATGTGTAACCTAGTATCCATGATTCAGCCAATTATGATCAAACATGTTTGCAATGACAATTAGAGATTATAGTTTCTCATGCCATGCTTAAGTATCTAGGAGTGGATAATGATTTATCTTGGATGTCAACATTGCGTTAAAATGATTGTGATGTAGTATGATGATATGGTATCCTCCTCTGAATGTTCGAGTGGCTTGACTTGGCACATGTTCATGCATGTAGTTGAATCAAAACCAACATAGCCTCTATGATATTTATGTTCATGGTGTTCATATCCTACTCATGCTAGTATCCAATGTTACTTATGCATAATGCATGTTCATGACCGTTCTCGCTCTCTAGCTGGCCGCTTCTCAACCTATTTGCTAGCCTTCGCCTGTACTAAGCGGGAATTCCGCTTGTGCATCAAAAATCCTGAAACCCCAGTTATCCCAAATGAGTCCACCATACCTACCTATATGCAGTATTACCCTGCCATCCTAAGTAAATTTTCATGTGCCACCTCTAAAAACTTCAAATAAATATCCTCTTTTGTGTGCCTGGATTGTTCATAGAGCGACAGGAGGTAGTCAGTATCTTCCATACTAAGCGGGTTATTCTCATGATGAGTGTTTATTCACTCGCCCTTGCACGAGAGGGCGATAATAGGGATTCCTAGTCCCGAACTCAAATTGCAAATAATTAAACAAAACTCCCCTAGGACAATTGTTGGTATGGACGGTACCCATTGTTTCGGACCAGCCGTGGAGTGTGATTGTTGGTGCAGGGGGAGTAAACCTTTACTTTTATCGCTTGGGAACCACCACTAATGTGTTTAGCATGGAAGATACGGATAACTAATGGTCGCGAAGTAAACAAGAAGGGTGCATTTCTCAAAATTTCATTTACCTCTGTTTTAAAAAAACTTGAGCTCTGGCACCTGTGCAAATCACTGCTTCCCTCTGCGAAGGGACTATCCATTTACTTTTTTGTTGTGTCATCACCTTCTCAAATAAGTGCCAGAACCTGAGAGCACTATTGTCATCCTCATACATTGTGTGTAACTAATGTTGGCTGCATCATGATTGGATCTTCTCTACCATGAATTACAATGTAGGCGCTGCTTGAACTTCGGAGGTGCTCTGCATTTGTGGTTTGCGGTCTCAGGAAGGGCTAGAGAGATACCACTATTTTCATATTACATCATGGTTGTTTTGACAAAGTGTTGTTGTTTGAGATATCTTATTATTGCTCGCTAGTTGATTATGCCATTGGTATGAGTTAATATAATTTTTAAGAGTTATTGTCGACATGGTTAGTTATAATCTTTGCTGAAAACATTGGTGCTACTTAAGCTTATTTATGTAAACAAGAGCAAAAGAGTTCGTAAAAGTTTTTCTTTTTCACTTTCAGTTTATCAACTGAATTGTTTGAGGACAAGCAAAGGTTTAAGCCTGGGGGAGTTGATACGTCTTCGTCGTATCTACTTTTCCTAACACTTCTCCTCTTGTTTTGGACTCTAATTTGCATGATTTGAATGAAACTAACCTGGACTGACGTTGTTTTCAGTAGAACTACCATGGTGTTGTTTTTTTGCAGAAATAAAAGTTCTCGGATTGGAACGAAACTTTGCAAGGATTTTTTATATCATATATGACAAATACTTGAGCCAAGAACCACCGGAGGGGCACCTGGGTGGGCACAACCCACCAGGGCGGCCCCCCTCTAGGCGCGCCCAGGCGGGTTGACCCCACCTGGTGGCTCCGCAGACCTCAACCATGATGCTATAAAATCACATTTTTGGAGAAAAATATTAGGGAGAAAGAATTATTGCGTTTCACGAGACGGAGCCGCCGCCACCTCCCGTTCTTCACCGGGAGGCCAGATCTGGAGTCCGTTTGGGGCTCCAGAGAGGGGGATCTTCGATCTTCGTCATCACCAACCTTTCTCCATTGCCAATTCCAGGATGCTCCCCATCGGGAGTGAGTAATTCCTTCATAGGCTCGCTGGTCGGTGAGGAGTTGGATGAGATTCATCATGTAATCGAGTTAGTTTTGTTAGGGCTTGATCCCTAGTATCCACTATGTTCTTAGATTGATGTTGCTATGACTTTGCTATGCTTAATGCTTGTCACTTTGGGCCCGGGTGCCATGAACTCAAATCTGAGCCGTTTATGAATTCATCATTATATCCATGTTTTAGATCCGATCTTGCAAGTTATAGTCACCTACTACGTGTTATGATCCGGCAACCCCGGAGTGACAACAACCGGGCCCACTCCCGGTGATGACCGTAGTTTGAGGAGTTCATGTATTCACTATGTGTTAATGCTTTGTTCCGGTTCTCTATTAAAAGGAGGCCTTAATATCCCTTAGTTTCCAATATGGAGCCCGCTTCCACGGGAGAGTAGGACAAAAGATGTCATGCAAGTTCTTTCCATAAGCACGTATGACTATTTACGGAATACATGCCTACATTATATTTATGAACTGGAGCTAGTGCTATATCGCCCTAGGTTATGACTGTTATATGATGAATATCATCCAACGAATTCAGTGATCCAATGCCTACGAATTTCTCTCATATTGTTCTTGCTAAGTTACTACTGCTATTGTTACTATTGAACTTGCTACAAAATCATTGCTATCACTTTTACCGTTACTATTGCTATTGCTACTACTATCAAAACTATCATACTACTTTGCTGCTGATCACTTTGCTGCAGGTAATTAATATCCAGGTGTGGTTGAATTGACAACTCATCTGCTAATACTTGCAAATATTCTTTGGCTCAACTTGTGTCGAATCAATAAATTTGGGTTGAATACTTGTGGGTTATCAGAAGTGATCCACTGATGGATTTCCATATGGAACGTATTGTCCATGATCTCAGTAATCACACAGGTGCTTGGCAGAGGTGCTTCTTCAACTACAGTAATAGTAGACAGTAAGCATTTCCTGACTGAACCATACTCATCATCTACATCCACCATCTGGCATCTAGTTCTTTCCGTAGTGTAGCCCTCAAGTTTATTATGGATCTTAGGTGCTGATGCCATAATCTTGTGCATCATATCTTACATAGCGACAAAATAGTCAAAAGCTTCAACTATAGGCTGTACATTAGCTGCAGGTGCTCGATGAGACACACCAGGGCTCAA
Source organism: Aegilops tauschii subsp. strangulata (assembly GCF_002575655.3). Lineage (NCBI taxonomy): Eukaryota > Viridiplantae > Streptophyta > Magnoliopsida > Poales > Poaceae > Aegilops > Aegilops tauschii. Next base: position 314,144,562 of record NC_053037.3, on the reverse strand, counting down.
TGGAGGGGTGGGGATCATAAGAACTCCATTGGCATCAAGCATAGGTTCATGTTGCATCTGATGATCTTCAACAAAGTTAGCTTATTCCAAAATCCCACCAAAAGGGGCATTGGGCATGGGGTGTATAACACCATCAGGAGTGATAGGATCTTCATCTCCCCCAATAGCACCAAGCAAGTCGGTGTGCAAGTAGCACCAAGCAGGTTAGTGTGCATGAGAGTGCTAGTTATTGACTAGAGGGGGGTGAATAGGCGATTTTTATCAAAGTCTTCAAAACACAGGGTCTTTGAAGACAAACAGGTGAAATGAACCTATTGATATGCAGCGGAAGATAGACCGCACTAGACAAACCATAGTCAAATAAGCAATGTAGTGAAAGTACGAAGATTATCAGCAGCTAGGTAGTATGGATCAGGATGGAAGACAGTATGAAGCCAAACAAGTAATAGTCTTCACATAGTGAAGTCAATCAGATCAGACAGGCAAGCATTGACTTCACGAAGACAAATAGTAAAGTAAAGGGAAGTGTGGGATAGAACCAGTTGCTTGGCAAAGATAAGGATTTGGTAGACCAGTTCCAGTTGCTGTGACAACTGTACGTCTGGTTAGGGAGACTGAGATTGAACTCAGAAGACCGCGTCTTCACCATATTCCCCTTGAGCTAAGGACACCCAGTCCTCGCCCAATCACTCTGGTAAGTATTCAAGGTAGACTTTCAAACCTTCACAGACTTTGTTCACCGGCAATCCACAATGGCTCTTGGATGCTTAGAACGCGACGCCTAACCGGCTGGAGGATTCACAGTCCTCAAGTGTAACAAGTCTTCAGGTCACGCGGACAGAAAGACTTCAGTGATGCCTAACACTCTTTGGCTCTGGGTGTTTTGGGCTTTGTCCTCGCAAGGATCTCTCTCTCAAAGGCTTCGGAGGTGGGTTGCTCTCAAATGACAAAAGCCGTGCACTAACTCTGAGCAGCCACCAATTTATGGTGTAGGGGTGGGCTATTTGTAGCCAGGAGGCAACCCGACCTGATATGTCCTAAATGACCCTAGGTCACTAAGGAACAGACACATGTCCAACGGTCTGATTTCAAACACACGCGACAACTTGACTTGGGCTACAAGTAAAGATGACACATCCAGCTCTAGATAAGATTTACTCTCATCGTCTTTGCTCGAAGACATAGGATTTTGGTTGAGCATCACATCAGTCACTCTGACTTTGTTCACTTGGACCCCACTTAACAGTACGGTGGTTCCTATGACTCAATAAATAAGAAAAGGAAACTACGAAACAACTATGTCTTCGCACTCCATAGTCTTAAAGTGAATGTCTTCACATGTCATAATCTTCATCGTGAATGTCTTCACGAACCACCATTGTCTTCAACGTCTTCATACATTTTTAGGGGTCATCTCTGGTAGGTAAACCGAATCAATAAGGGACTACTACCTGTGTTATCCTACAATTCTCACAAACACATTAGTTCCTCAACCAAGTTTGTCATCAATACTCCAAAACCAACTAGGGGTGGCACTAGATGCACTTACAATCTCCCCCTTTTTGGTGATTGATGACAAACTGGTTGAAGTTTTCAACGGGGATAAAAGTATGTGAAAGTTAAAGATCAAAATCATTGTCTTCATAAGTTGCAAAAGGCTCCCCTTGAAGATGTGCATATAAGTAGTTTGCTTTTGAGTGCAAATGCACATGGCAGGTTTTACTTTGTGGAGATTCTCTTCAACTTACGAAGACAATTCATCATGCATATATTAGAATAACGAAGATAATGACATGCATAATGAGAAATGGGCATCTGCAGAATGAATTCATGCGGAATTTATCAACGCATCACAAAGTAGTAGCAAAAGTAGCAGACGACCATCAAGTTTAAGTGTTACAACTCAAGAGCCAGATAGTTTCGAAATGAGAGTTTTAAGAACTTAGCAAAAATAATGCAACCACCCCATATGGACCCGCTTGAAGACTATCAACCTCATATGCTTCTCCCCCTTTTGTCAGTAAGGACCAAAAAGGTTTGAAGACATAGAGTATCTACTCGTTCCCAGTAGGAGACGATGTTGGAGCAGGGTCGACGTTTGAGTTGGGTGGTGCAGACGGGCCTGAAGCAGAATCGTGGTGCAGTGCAGCCAGAGTTGGTGAAGTGGCGTCATCTTCTTCATCAACGACTCTTGCAACAACAGTTGCAGCCGAAGACGAATGTTCAGAATCTTCAATTGAAGGTGTGCGATGCCAACTTGCAGATTGTGGAGGCCTGGAGTCAAACTTGAAGCTCTCGGTGAAGCCATCTTTGCGAAGATCATCTTCAGAGCAGAGCAATGTGAGGCTCTTCCAGGACCGCCGACAGGCTTCATGTGCGGCGAATGAGTTCTTGGTGGCCCGAGTTGTGAATGCGATTAACATCCACCAAGAGACACTGCATTTGACGCTTCAGCCAGTCATGATGCCTATCCTGCTTTTGATGTAGAGACACCAGAAGCTCACGGTCGTTGAGGACACGGGGATGCTTCTGAGGCCTTTGAGCAATGCTGCTGGTAGTGGCTTCAGTGTTGGCACCTTGCGCCAGACGCAAGTTGCCAGCCAAAGGATAAGCAGGTGTAGCAGAATTTGGCACATGAATGCCTTCAATTGGTTGTGTGAAGCTTTGGAATTCTGCATTTTGAAGGTGGAGTGGCTTCTTTGCTGGTTCGGGGTAGATGGCTTCAATGGACATATCAACATCAGGCAGAAATACAACATGGTTGCGTGCTAAAGGTTGATAGTTGATGGTTGAATGAACCTTGATCAAATGCATCACCCATGGAACATAAAACTTCAGTCCAAACAGATCAATCCTTGAGGCTGCAAGTTGTCAGATGAAGAAATCCTGTGTGTTGAATCTGATGCCATTGATGATATAAAAAACCAATGTATTCATGACGCCTTCGAGTTTAGCTTTAGTGGAATTGCCTTTGATTGGCCAGAGAGTACGCAGGGGGAAACTGTGTGTGGCAAGTACTCAAGGTTCTTAACAAAGAACTCCTTGGGGTATTCGGCGTCATGGGGTAATGGCTTCATCATGCTCAGCATCTGGCTCATGTTGGGCTCTGGCTTCTGGAATATACTTTGCAGTTCATTCTGATGAAGCTGACAACCAAGTTTAAACAGCTCACCTGGAGTGGGCAGGGAAGTAAGCTCAATGATGTCCTGAGCTTTGGCTTCATGATGAATATCTCCTGTCATCCACTCAAGGATCCAAGTCTTCAGATCCCTGTTGTAGCCTCGAATATGCAATGTGGCATAGAACTATAACACAAGCTCTTTGTTCCAGTGCTCTTTGTCAGTCATGAATGGAAGTAGCCCAACATCCCTGAAACAGTCAAGGGCCTCTTCAAGGCATGGCAGCCCAGCCATAGCATCACAATCCAGTCGCTTATGAGGAAAAATCCGGTCCTGGTTGTATAAGATGCATGAGTAGTAGCTTCGCTGCTGATGGCTTCAAAACCTGTCGGAGGATATCTTGGGCTTCGTGTACAGGTTCTTGGCGCTGTCAAAGAAAGTGTTATCCTCTCTAAAACTGAGCACACTGAACAAGCCCTGGGTTGTTGCAGCACTGGGAAGCCTTGGCAATCTTGGCTTTGGCTTCTGAACCCGAGGCCTCTGCTCCACGTGGTAATCATATTGAGGGCCGGGAGCAGTGGGTGGAACCATGATAGGCCATTTGAATGTGACAAGCTCGCTACTATGATTGAACGTGTGTTCCATTGTATGAGGCCTTGGTGGAGGAACGGTGTCATCTGAAGTGATTGGCTGCATAATGGTGTTAGTCGCAGCATTGGCTGCGGGCTCCACATTGTTTTCAGCCATGACTGTGCCATTAGAATCAGTGGTGTTGGTGGTGGCAGCCTCATTGTTTTGAACCTCCATTTCATCAACAACTGGAGGGTTGGGCACGATCACATTCTCTTCGGGTTGGACTGGATCACTGGCAGGGGGAGTAGCTTCTCTCTCTTCTTCTTTTTCTTCACCGGCTGATGCAGCCGGAATGTCTTCAGTAACTTTAGCTTCAGACTCAGAAGCAGACACATAAGGGATGGCTTTAGGGAACACTTGACGTGCTATTGAGCTTGTGTGTTGCACATCCTCTTCTGGAATGCTTGTTATGGAGACCTGTGGCCTGAGGCCTTTGCGAAGCCTACGGAATGTAGGCGAGCCTTTGGAGAGGGAGTGGTCTGTTCCATGTAGTCATCATCATGCACCGGAGTGGTGACTTGAGCTGGTGTAGTACGGGGGGTCTCATCTTGCTGGGGGTGTCTTGTTGTTGCTCAACCCATGAGTCATCTTGAGCAACTAGCGTCAGGGGACAACCAATGCTAATGAGTTCACTGCTCGTGGGAGCAGGTGATGATACCGTGTTGGGTTCAAGCTGAGGAAGGACTTCATCATCATTCACATTGTCTTCATGATCAATGTCTTCAGCTGCGTTGGGGTCAACAGCTGGAATCTCTTCACTTTCTGGAGCCTCTGTGGAAGCAGGCTCGTGAATCACAAGACGGCGCTCGCGGTTCTCAGGTGGAGCAACAGAAATTGGCTTGACATTCAGCGGGGCTTGGGCAGTGGCACACTCTTTTCTTGAAGACTTTGAAGCCTTAGTCTTCAATTTCTTTGTGGAGGGAGCAGCCTCAGAGGAGTCTTGATGCTTCCTCTTCCTGGCTTCGACTTCGGCTTGCCTTGTCTTCTTTTGCTCAGAAGCTGCTGAGGGGACCTTTGGCTTCCAGCCAGTTATGCTGGCAGGGAAGATAATGCTTGGTTGGCCCTGCATTGAAGATTTTGGTTCAGCTTTAGCAGACTTCTTGGTTTTCTTGGCATCCATCTTGGGGTCGATGCCAGGACGCCCAAGTGCTTTTCTCTTGTGGCACCCCGGCTCAGAGCGACCGGTTTACCATGCATTGCCAGCCGAGGGACCATGTCTTCTGGCAACACACAACATCTTGGTACAGAAAACAACCGCTTTATTGATGCTAGCGGAGCATAGTTTATCTTACAACAGGTGTCGAGGCCAAGCGGCACACACGGTGCGGCTAAACAATATGTACATTATTTAGTGAACATAAAGGGGCCTCGATCATAACAACTACGCGGCAGCGGAACAACGTCGTAGCGGAAACTCCATAGCACAGGGACACCGATGTGGACACGATCTAGACTCGAGCAGCACTCCTTTCCAACGAGACTTTCCTGAAATCTGGCATGACACGCCAGGTCAGTACATGGAATGTACATGCAAGCTCACAACAGGCATAATCATAATGACAAACAATATCATGATAATTAACCAATTAATAATGCAATAATGTTCCAACATGCTGTGATCATGCTCTTGTGATAAAAGTCCCTCGGGACTGGCTTACCAACTGTGATCATTCTTGGATCACAAACGTACCACCATCATGGTCTTGACTAGGGGTATCTCGTGATCCTTACGGCGGTCACGGCCACGACCAATACTTGGTCTCGAACATCTCGATGGCCTTCCCACCATCATCAACAATGCAAAGTTCATAACTTAGTGTGCAAAATTTATTAAACGTTGACCCATGGTGTGACCTACTACGAGCGTGTCCGTAACCGTGGACTCGGCTATCGATAGATTATTACACTCTGCAGAGGTAGCACACTGTACCCACACCACGGAACCCATGGCCTCGCACTCCCATTCGGGTGGACCAACGACATTCCGACGAAACCCCTCCATTGCCATGACACTCTCCCGGCCACTCCGACTCAATCCAAACCGGGCTAGTCCTGGGTGGCCCCGTGTCTACCAAAGACACAACGACCACCATCGTGGCCAAAACGATCCCACAAGGGGACCCGGTACCATAATCTCAACAATGGGCACACAAGGTTATGCCTGCTTAGCGGGCTAGGGTAAATATGCCCATAACCTTCCCTAGTTGGAGGCACCGACCAGAGGCATGACAACGGACCGAATCAAGGCCTTCCCATAAAGGCAAATGTGGTTGCACTGGGAAAAACTCGATTCAGTGGCACCATGACCCGGCCAACGATATATTCAAGTTGGGTTATATTCAGGTTCAACTTTAAGTAAAAATAACCGGTGTCATCGCATGCCATGAAAATGCAACACTACATATGCATCACATATTAACGGAAATGACTTAGTCAACTATATTCACACTAAGCATAAACATCAATAACTCATGCCACTTTTCTGGTTAGGATAAACCTCACTTTAAATAGAATATTTTCTAGCAAAATTTATTATTTTACTCATGCAAGAAAATAACTTTAAATAATTACTCATATGCATAACAATATTATTCTTTCATCGTCACAAATGAATCCTAGTTTCTTTACAAACTAAGTTAGTTTCAAACATTCTGTAAATCAAGCCTATTAACTAAAACAAGCACTTAACAGAATATAAATAACATAATAGTTATTTAAATGCATGGGTTAAATCTTTCATTCAAGTAAGAAAATCATAAATATTGAGATGGCACCATGAAAATGTTCCTGTGGCTTGCCTTAGTGCAGATGAGGTTCACAAGGCTTCTGGTGATCCTCAAGACAAGCCTCACCCTCTGAAAATAATTTTAAACACAAGAAGAAAATATCAAGAACCCTTCTAAAAATCACCAGAAAATCTAGACAGCACAGAAAAATCTCATTTTTGGTGAGCTACTAGATTTCTTTGCAAAGAACACAATGCAAAAAGAATCAATTCATTTGGACTTATGGTTGAAGAGATATAGTTGTTTGAAGCTCTCTGGAAAATATATAAATTTGAATTTAAATAAAACAAACTAGGGGGGTGACGTCGAAGGCGTAAAGCCTCGGGGCGCCACCACTCGTACCGCTTCGCGCGCGTACTGAGTGGCTGACTAGCGGGCCCCGCTAGTCAGGTGAGATGGAGGGGGAGAGGGGAACAGAGAGTGGCGCGGCTTCGCCGGAGCTCACGCCGGCGGCGAGGGCTCCTTGGCCAAAACGAGAGGGAGGGATCGAGAGAGGAGACGGAGGCGCACCTACCCGTACCCGTAGAGTAGCTAGGGGTGGTCGGACGGCGTCGGAATCGTCCTCTCTAGCGGAGGCAGAAAGCGGTGGTCGCCGGAGACGAGGACAACGGCGAAGAGAGGCAACTCCAGGGGCTCCAAGAGGACGGAACGGCTTCACCGAAGAGTGGCGGAGGCTCTGGAAGGGTCGCCCAGGCCTGGGAGGGGTTGGAGCTACCGCGGCGACCCGAGGGGATCGCCGGCGAGCTCGAGCTCGGGGACGGCAGCCCGCGGCCTGCCCGGCCGGGCTACGGCTATCTACAAGTTTGTGGAGTGTGAGGGAGTGGAGGATGGTGCTCGAGGAGGCTGGGGGTGGCTCCTTTTATAGGCGAGCGTCGGGAGGGGGATCAGGCTCCGCCGGTGACACCTGGACACTGCGCCCGGCGACGAGCGGCGTCAGTGAGAGGGGGAGAAGGCGACGCAACTCACGCGGGGACTGTGGGCGAACAGAGACGAGCACATGATCAAGAGAAAGGCGACGAGCACAGTGCAGAGCGCACTGTTGCGTTGGCCAGACCGTGCCCGTGCTCGCTGTGGCAAGCTCCGGCGTCGACGAGTGCCATGGGGGAGTTAAGGGGGTTGGGACGAAGATGGTGGCGAGGTTTTGCATGCTTTGGCAGTCGGGGAAGCGAGCACGCGCGAAACAGAGCGCTCGGCGGCACTCAAAGCGCGTCGACACGCAGGCTGGCATCGCGTACACGCGTGGTCACCACGTGAACTCTGCCCTCAGGCCGGCCTACGTCCAAAGATCATGTCTGGCTTGTTGTTCGTGGTAGTTTTGAAGATTACCACGCTTTGGTTTGGATCCAGACGCAGTAGGAAAGATTTTACAAGCCAAGTAAGTTTCTGATCAGCAACTTTGAGAGGTTACTGAGGTCAAATGGCTGGGAGTTGGGGGCTGTGCTTTGGAGGCTAGAAATCATCTACTAAGGTGATTATGCACAAGAAAAATCAGCCACAATGGAGCAAGTAAAATGGTAGTTGCTGTAGAAACCACCATTTCTGTCCAAAACAGCAAATATTTTCTGTAGCAAAAATACTCCAAAAGGTGATGAAATATTTTTGCTCAGGAAGCTGCCCTAGGGTTCAGAGAATATTTGTGAATTTTCTCAGATTTTTGTGGGCAAGAAAAATTGGGGTTGCTTTGGAGCACATTGAGCTAGCTAGGGTTTTAGAGAGGAAAATGAATATTTTTCATTAAAGAAAAATATTCCAAATATTATTTTGGGGTGAACCAGAGAGGGAATGATGATTAGAGAGGGAAATGAGGCACTTGGGTGAAAGCCAAGGGTACCCAAGTGTTTAAGTCCATATGAAAAGATTCAGAAAACTCCAACTTTCCAAAATAAATCCAAATGAAAATCAGGCAAATAGAAGAGGGCAAAAACTAGGCTGTCACATCTCTTCTCAGCTTCATTGTGTGCTTGCACACATTTCTGTGCATAGTACTTCATGCGCTATATATCTATATATATATATACCTACTATTAAAGGGAGGTGATATTCTTGGTTTGGTCCCGCTTCGTTTGGTCCCGCTTCAATTAATTTCACGTACGCTATTTGGTTTCATTACTTGCCACCCGTTTTGGCCCAATGAAGGAAGCCCATCTGGCGGCACACTGTGGCCCACGTATGAAGAGCTAGCAAAAAATAAAATTGCCAATGGAAGGGTTCGATCTCATAATCTGCCAACCGGCCATAGAGAGTTTGTCAAACTGACCCAGCTAGAGATATGAGAGGATTTTTTTCTCCCGTTGCAATGCACGGGCCTTTTTGCTAGTGTGTGTATGTATATAGGGATTCATGTGTATGCGAGCGGTCGAACTTAGGTCTCGAATCTCACCATGATCGACGTACGACTATACGGTAACGCGAACCAAGAGAAGAAGAATCCACCCTGGTAACCTCTCTCGCGTTGTTGGTCGAAGTGATGGACGTCCACGCAGGCCCACGAATATATAGGTCGTCGATGATAACCAAGCGAGGGAGAGTGTCCAAAGACAACCACTGCATGTATATATGTGCCCCAAAACATATGTATGGACATGCGTGATGCATGCATATATGTTTGAATACCAAAAGCACAACATTTTGATGTGGCGCGTGCATGCGTCGAAAAATGCATAGTCCCCACACAGATCTGGTTCCTGATGCATCGCATGTTCGCCCCCCCCCCCACTTCGACCCGGTGGGAGGGATTCGTGCGTACACATGCGCGCGAAGTATATAGTTGCATGTACCGAACCGTATAAGACGAACCAAAATTTAATCCCCTCCTAATTATAAGTCAAATTAACCTCTATCGCTGTCAGTCGAAGTGATTGATGAAGCGGGCACACAGAGATGGACAAAGCATCTCGCCGATAACCCTATGAGTGAGTGCTAGAGGACAACCGCCATCGCTTGCTTGTGGGCCAAACACATGTATGGAGATGTGTGGTTGTGATGTTTGAATACCTAATATATATGCAGAACTTTCATGTGGCACCTGCCTCGGAAACCTTTAAGTCCCCCACACGAACCGAGGTTCATGATACATAGTATATATATGTTGCCCCCTCCCCTCTTCGACGCGTAATATATACTCCTACGTACCATAACACAACCCAAAAATAATCCTCCTTGTTCGTCAAATTACCTTTCTCGTTGTGCCATATATTAGTTGGACGATGACCTCGCAGGCCCATGGAGGGAAGAGTCGTAGGCGAATGAGTGACAACCATCATTCGCACATGACCCAATGTGTTGGTGATGTTTTAATACCCAATATGCACAACTTCTTTGCGGCACCTGCCTCGGAAACCGAAAAGTTCCGACATGGAGCGAGAGCAATTCATGACGTGTGTGTAGTATATATGTGCTGCCCCGGCCCCCTCCTCCCCTCGTCGACGCGTACTATATACTCCTATTGCAACACAACCCAAAAAGGAACCTCCTTGCTAGGTCAAAGTGATGGAGGACAACCTCGCGGGCCCACGGATGGAAGCATCGCACGCGAGTGAGTGTCCTATATGACACGTAGTATTGCCCCCGGCCACCCTCTTCAACGCGTACTATATATATACTCCTATCGTACGTATGAAAAAAACCAAAAAATGACCATCCTTGTTGGTCAAATTAACCACTCTCATCGCATGTCATAGTGCTGGACGGCGACCTTGCAGGCCCACGTGAGTGAGTGTCCTAGGACCACTGCATGCATGTGGCCCAAAGATGCATGTCAAACTTTTTCTGCAGTGAACATGCAACCAAAGGAGTTTAGTGTTGAAAAATGAAAAAAAAAATAGACAACAACTATCCGTTTTATACATTGATTGATTTCACAGGGATTTAAATGTGCAAAAATCAAATTTGATCTACATGAGACCCGTGATAGTGCACACAAATGGATTGCAAAATCATATGTGCACGTGTCCCTCGGTGCATGTTTAGTCCCCATGCAAGAAATTTCTAACATCTAGAATCTTGAATTTAAAATCCAATAAATCCAAAACTAAGTTGAAATTCATGAAACTTATCGTGGTGTCCTATGGACACCAATAGACTGTGATATTTTTTTTCAAATTTGAGACAAGTTTTGATTTAATCTTCTTACATACAGGAAATTATAAATAATTATCAACCAATATCGCAAACGAACTCTTTATTCGAACCGTGTGCTTTAGACCAACAAAATGTAAGTGCAGTGCTTCGGTTAAGCAATAAAGCGGCAAAATTAATCATAAAAAATCAATATAATATGTGCCGCACACGCGTCCCGTGTGCCGTATGAGCACACATGAGTTGACGAGACGCATGCTATCAGGCAGACCGGGAGGCCGAGGCATGCGCGTGTTTGCTACGCACTCACTGTGGGGTGTGCTAGTAGCCGTGTGAAAGGACGGTAGGCGTGCCAGCAGTCCGCTATGCAGGCTCACCGGGAGGCGAGCCAGCCCTTTGACCGCCGCCCACCTCGCTCCCACTGCTCCATATTAATGGCGCGCCGATCCACGGCCACACACCCCATCCAAAGTTATCACCGCCGCTTGGAGTGTATTAGGATTTTGCCGAAGCGCACCATCGACTGGTGAAGCACCCGCGCAACGCATGAAGCTGGGCGCAGAGGTTGTTGTCGCCGCCGACGAGGTCTCGCGCGGGCACCCAGCGTGATCTTGACTTCGTCGCCATCGTCGTGCCTCCCCAGCCGGAGCCGGAGGTCCACAGCTACTCCGGCAATGACTCTGACTCCGACGGAAAACCGGTTAGTCCTCCCCTTCTGTTGGGAACAGAAACCCTTGGTTATGTTCACCCAGTCCATGAAATCAGAGTAAGATTCGTTAGATCTGTGTAGTGTATTGATTGTTTGAATGGTATCTATGGTTAGTGATTAATTGTCCCAAGAGGGCTCCGCCTATGCATCCTGGCATGCTGCCTGCTGCACATACCCTTCATGGTGAACGCCTGGCTGACATCCCGTCAATTCAAAAAACTCCAACATCTTGAGTTCTACCATTACTATGCAAATAGTTGTCCACCAAGCATTGTAGTTGTGCCCTCACCACTAGTGTCCATCTCATGATTTTCCTCCTCTCTCCACACCACCACCCTGGCCCGGTGTCATCTACTAGACAATCTGGTACAAATGCTTCGACTCCCACTGCTAAAAAACTCGCGCTTGTGGTGGTCGATCTGTCGAAGGCCTCACTGCACAACATCATCCACTCCTGCCGCCCTGCCCTGGAGCACTTGCTGCTTGTTTTTGGAAAAGAAATTCGTATCCGTTGTCTCCAAATAAAGTCGCCTCACCTTGTAAGCACGGGAATTTGCTTTAAAGGAGAGGAGCTCATCATCAAAGACACCCCTTCACTCCGAAGGCTGCTTCTTGATTATCGTTTTGGGCCTTCGCAAATAACTGTGGTCTCCGCACCTAAACTGGAGACCTTGGGTGTAATTCCTGATCCGTTTGTAGGTTACAAGATGGTGGTTGGCTCCACACTTATTCAGGTACTGTTTATTATCATCAACACTTTTCTAATCATAAGCTGCATTTTTCATTTGTGTGCGTAAGTTTTATATCATCAACACTTTTGTAATCATAAGCTGCATTTTTCATTTGTGCGCATAATCTTTATATAATCTTGGAGTATGCTTTTGGTACTAATATTATGTTCTATGCTCAATGAAGAGTTTGTCCATGGGTACCCTATCAATGGTGTTGGATTCTGTCAAGACCTTACATATCAGTACGTGGTGTTTTGATCTGAACATGGTTATCGTCTTGTTGCGATGCTTTCCATGTCTGGAGAATTTGTATATACAGGTGATGATATCAAGCACATTGATATACTTTACTTGAACTAACCGTTCAACTGTACTATTTTTTTAGACATTAACTGTTTTCAGTCTTCATGTCTATTTAGGCTAAAGGACATGGACAAAAAGGTATAACCAATCGGTGGCATAAGAAGCACTGGGATTTTCTCAGTTCTCATGACATTCGTTTGAGGACAATAACGCTGCAAGGATATGCATCCAACCATGCAAACACTAGCTTTGTCACATTCTTCGTGTTGAATGCGAAAGTACTATTGTCCATGAGGATTAAGTTTTTTGAAAGACACTTTCTCATGGATGGACACGTTGAACAGCATAAAAAGAAGTTTCAGGTGGACAAAAGGGCTTCTGAACATGCCCGGCTTCTATTACAACAACTTGTTATCATGTACCAGTAGATTTTCTGGTCGAGGATCTTGATTTTATGGATCAGACCGATCCATTTCACTATGACTACTCAAAACTTTGGTTGAGTTAGTTGTTATTGTCCTGTTCAATCCGGATTTTGTGTAAACCTGATGAACAATTAATCATCGTGCTTTTGTACCTTCTGTAAGCTGGGGTAACATATTGCTGCCCTTTTCAACTCTTCTTTGACCCATATTTTCTTTCATACAAACCAGAACTTCTATCAAGAAGCCTCATGGTTCCGAGAGCGAACTTGGTCACATGATCTGGTTGTGAAACGACACACGCTGTATCTTCCCACCTTGATTTATTTTACAGAGGCAACATGCAACTGTGCTAAACATATGAAATTATTCAGGGTTCGTTTCACCTTTTTATACATTGATTTTCCTAGTCACTTTTAACAAATAGCCACCACATTATTATCGCAAACGGTCGTATTAGTCAAACCATGGGCGTTCAACTAACCATTTACTACTGCGGGCGGCTGTTTGATTAGACGGGACGACTGTGAGCAGTCCTCCGTTCTCATCTACAAGCACCGCCGCCGAGGATCGCCGCCTGCTGCGAGATGGAGGACGAGCCGGCCAACAAGCAGGGGCGGGTCAAGCTAGAACCGCAAGAGCCACCGAAAAACATGGACTTCAATAGCAGCCTCCCCTATGAGATGTTGGTAACCATCATATCTCACCTCCCCATCAAGTACAGCGTGTGGACCACTGTCCTCTCGTGGCGGTGGCGCCCCCTCTAGCGCTGCACCCCCTGGACCTCATCGTCGACCATGAGTTCTGCAGCGGGGAGCAGCAACGCCTGGACGCATTATCCCACATCCTCGACACGCACCCTAGGCCGGTCAGATGCCTTGCTATCGGCAGGCTCAATCCCCACAACAAGACCGAACCCAGTTTGCACTACTGGTTCCTATCCCCAGCCCTTGATCGGCTCGAGGAGCTCAGCCTTCATGCTCAACGTCCTTGCTCGCTGCTGCCGTCCGTGTTCCGCCTGACGCCCACGCTGCACCGCGCTACATTCATGTGGTGCATTTTCCCCCGGATCGATGCCGCGCGCGGTCTTGATCTCCCTAAACTTAAGCACCTCGAGCTCATTGTCGTCCGCATCTCGAAGGAGGATTTGGAGCGCTTGCTCGCCGTCTGTACAACGCTCGAGTACCTTCGTCTTCATGCGATGGATGGGTTCGGTAGCCTCCACATCACCTCGGTGAATGTCCGTGCGATTTATGTGCCTTGCTGGAGCCGACTAAGGCTATTAGTTGAGGTGTTTCACGATATTGTCATTGAGAATGTGCCTTTCCTCGAGAGATTGTATGTACATGATAAATTAGGTCCAATAAGAATCAGGGTCATTCACGCACCGAAATTGATAGTGTTGGGCTACCCGTGTGCTAAATTCAACGAACTTGTTACAGGATCATTATCTGTTCAGGTACAACAGTCTTCTTCTTCTCCTTCTTATATATTATCGGCCATCACATTTTATCTAATTTTTGTGGATCTATATGTTCACCTGTCATCAAGAAAATGATTCCCACAAGCTCGACCTGGCCTCTACGCATAGTGAAGATCTTGGCACTACAATATGTCGGCCCCGATCTGGATGAAGTTGTTAGATTCCTTAGATGTTTTCCTTGCACGGAGAAGCTATACATCGAGGTGATGCTCCTTTCCTGTTAATTGTTAACCACAGCGGAGCTCAATTTTTTGTTACTTTTAACCATGATTACAGTGACAAATGAAGAATGATTTCTAAAGGAAATTTGGAGGATTTCAATACATATTTTTTTGGAGATGCTAGTGTTGTACGCGTTTTATTCCTTCGCCCGACATGCTTTCGTGATAAAAGTTTATCATGAAAGATTGAAGGTGGCATTTCACTCTTTTCATGTATTTTAGAAATCCTGCAAATCAAAGAGGCCCGAAGTGTTCAAATCTGCAGCTATGCACCAATATGTTGTCTTCGTTTGCAAATACTAGCAGGCACGAAAGTAGAAAATGTTGGGGAATATACCAATCCCACTGAATGCATTGATCTTCATCTCACAAAAATTACTTTCAACGAGTACCGAGGCACCACACCAGAAATTAAATTCGTCAGGTTCTTTGTTGAGAAAGCAAGGTTGCTCAAGGTAATGAGGTTTGCCCTATATTTACTGTGCAAAAGTGAATGGATTGCTAAAGAGCGCAGGCATCTACAGCTGAATGGAAAAGGCTCTGCACAAGCTGAATTTCAGTTTGTAACTTCATATGATAGATTATTCGGAAGTCACTGTATCGAGCCGCTATATGACTTCTCAGTTGCTGATCCTTTCGCAGAAATAATGCATGAAAAAGATTCTGAAGAAGATGAATTTTACGTGTCTAAAAAGTTTGAACCTTGTAATCTTTGAATTTGAACCTTGCAATATTTATGCTATTTGTTATATAACGTAATTGATGTTTAATTTGGTATTGCAATCATGTCCTGTTACAAGTATATATATGTTGTTCTTCTGTACAAAGAGCATAGATGTTCTGCAGACAGAGCATATCACATCGCACACGGACCACACTAGGTAACCCGTCGGCGATGAATTCATCAATCGCAAACAGTTATATACCAGCAAGCGTTTGCCCACAACATACATGGCTTATTCCATCACAAACAACTCGGATGGACCAACTGTATGCCACGTATCGCACACGCAACTCTAATCTGATTCGTGCTTGATGTCTCTGACATCGCTCGCACAGTTCGTCTTATTTGCCACGTATCACTGTGCCGGCCTCTGCTCGCGTCCCTCGGCAAGCTCTGCTCGCCGTTAGGAGAGTTGGAAGATAAAAGCTTGTCTAACTTAGTTCGTTCCGAAGGGATATCTATGGTGTGTATGTGTTCAAGCAAGATGAAATCTTCATCGACTGACCCTCGTGTTCAGTTGTTGGATTTATTGTCTTGTTGAAACTTTGATTTGAGTGTGGGCTATAGTCAAATCAAATCAGAACCAACGATGTTTGTAATGTTGTCTTACTCATGGTTGTCCCTCGAGCATACACCATTATATCTTTTGGGTCTGACCAATACTATCGCCTTGTTCGCATAGTTGTGGAATTCCATCTTCATGGGAATCTTGATGACTTGTTGTTGAGCTCATCAGCAACATTTTATCTTCTCCATGATTCATGTTGAACATTAAGCTAGTGTTGGAAACTTTGTAAACAATGCCTTCGTGTTCCGTTCATGGGGTATATGTTTGGATGAGAGAAGTGACTTCCTCTAATTCACATGTATCTAATGTAAGTTGCCACCGTGAATTCGAGAAGGCTTGTTTTGCTTCCTCGGGAATCATCCCAAGTCGGTCATGTACGTGCGAAGTATTCTATGGTCTGATAGACTGATCATCTTCATTCCATATGTATTCCCTAGCACACCAAGCCACTGATCGATTTGTTCAAGGAGAAGAAGTTCCTTCTTAAGAATCATGACTTATGCTAGGACTTCATTATCCTCGATGATGGTTCCCAACCTGAACTCTGTAGTGTTCTATTATAAGACTATTGCGTGGTCTTGCTTGTCTAGGACAGCGTGTTCACATGTGTGTAGCAAAAACCGCTCATGTTTTGGAGCTTGCTACCGTAGTTCATATCCCGAGAATCTCGCAATGTCGTCTCGTTGGTTTGTGTTGCAAACTTTCCTTTTCAGACATGTTGAGTCTGGAGTATCCTGTTACTAACCAGATCTGAATCTTAGGCAGATATGATGGTTGGAACATTCACAGCATTTGCATTTGGCTCCCAGCTTGCACCTGCCATTATGCCATTCTGCTATGGTCTGCACTTTCAGTAATTGTTATTCAGGATCATCTTCAAAAGTAGGCTTACCATGGGTCCCATCTATTTCCGATGGTAAGCAAAAATCATCCATTGCATTGTCTTCAACAAAGTAATCCACATCATCCATTCTAGTCCGAGTATGTCATTCTTTCAAACTCCTTCAAATGATCGATTGTGATTGCCTTAGACTGGTATAAAGAGTTTTAATGATCTTTGTATCAAAAGTAATTCTTTTTGCCACTTAAGGGAATAATTCTACGAGTCACCTTCCCTAAGGTGTCACATTACAGAATCATGGCAATTATCTCCTTGCTACCACTACAAAAAATACACTTCCGTGATGATACGTGTTTGTCACAGTAGGTCATGTTTTCTGTCATGCATGTACATCCATGACGATTTTATGACAGAATCAAGATAGTCATACATGTGCTGTCGTAGAAGTGTTCCATGACATAACCAAAATTATCATCACGAAAGTGTCCACTTCCATGACAATAAATCGCGCGTCACAGAAGTGCTTTCGTCAAGGGTGACCGACACGTGGCATCCACCGTAACGGAACGCCGTTAAGCTATCGGGTCCGGTTTTGGATCCGATAACCCATTAACAGCCCTGACCAATGGGGATTTCCCACGTGTAAAATCATCATTGGCTGGAGGAAACACGTGTCAGCTCACCGTTGGGACAGATGTCATCCTCATTGGACCCAAAGCGCCTATGATACGTCGACACGTGGCACGGCCCAACAGAGGCCCATTCCTGTGAAAAGGCCAGCCCGTTTGACTTGGTCAAAAGGTGGCGGGCCGACCCACGGCAAGCCTGTTAACGGCCTGTTCGCATATAGCCCATTTACAGCCCGCTAACCAAGGGCCCGTTTACGGCCTATCCGAATTAGGCCCAGTAGCGTCATTTGGGCCGTCCAATATAATTCCAGCCCATTTTAACTTCCGGCCCATGTATGGTCCATGACGTCTTTTGGCCCATATGAGGCCTTTTGTAACTCTCGGCCCATTAACGGCCCGTGGTAAAACTGGCCCGTAATGAACAGTGTATCACTTTATACCCATTAACGGCATGTGGTGAAACTGGCCCGTAATGAAGAGTGTATCACTTTATACCCATTAACGCCCCATTATTCCTTTGGGCCGCTTCCAGCCCATGTTATCTTTCGGCCTTCTCAGGGCCCATTTATTCTTGGGCTCATTTCCAGCATTCGTTTACTTACGGCCTGTTACTGTCATTTTCTGCTTGTGGGCCAAATTCAGCCTATGGTTACAGTTGGCCCGTTTGTGGCCGGTTAATATGTTGGGCCGTTTTCATAGAGTCATAAATACGGCCAATTAACGACGGCCCGTTATGGTCGGCCCATGAACAGACGAGTTCAACTCTAGCCCATTTACGGCCATAATGTGGTCTGTTATTGGCCCATGTTTGGCCAACCGATCATACGGCCCGTAGAAGGCCCATTGATGATACGGCCCATATAAGGCCCATTGTTTCTACGCCCCATGGAAGGCCCATTATTTCTATGGCCCGTAGGAGGCCCATGTTAACTACAGTAAATATGTAGCCCATGGTTATTGTGGCCTAGTTTTAAAAAATAGGTTATTGCGGCCACTAGCAAACCGCGGAAAAAGAACTGTAGTGACTACAAGAAAACAAATAAACAAGACAATAAGGAAATAAATTAGCAAGTAACTTACACTAGGCTATCATGGCTATTACACATATTACATCCACTGGGCATCAAAGTTCGCCACCAGTGCAAATATAGGGAACAAAGCAGCATATAAACGCCACAGCAAAACAAGTCCAGAACTGAAACCACTTCAGAAGAGCTCAAGAAACAATATCCTGGGTACCCATAATGCTGGCAAGATGCTTAGCAAGCTTATTAACTTTCTCTTGTTTGGCGCTTAAATCCCCCAGCACTTGCTGTTGCACCAGAAAGTATGCATCTGAATTCTACAGGGACTTCATCAGTCCTTCGGCTTCCTATCGCATAACATCTGATCGATGTCTTTCAACTTGAAGTTGAGTCTCAAGAAGCCGAACTGATTCAGGCAGCGAGTTCGAAGAGCTGGTGCCAGCAGTAGTAGCCAGTAACTCGACACTACATCAAGACGGGACTTTGGGGTTGTCCCAGTGTCTTCAATATAGTTTTTATCAGCTTTCTTGGATACCAACAGGGATGTCTCACTATCTTGAACCTTATCTGCATTACTTCCTTTACCATTGCATAACGGGGTACTCTTCTCCAATATTTTATCCGTGTTCTAAAAGAGAAACAAACAAACACATCACAGGTTTACAATGTAGTATATGAAACTCATTTTGGTAAACCAGTTCAGTAGTAAGGTGGACAGGATAACAACATGAAACAAACATATATCTATGTAGTATGGTCACTGTATGGTCTATATCATTCTAGTTTATGTTGCCAAATCAAGATAGATACAGTTCGAATCATATCTATTTAAGACAAAGCAGCATAGACAGAATATAAGTGTGGGAAACTACACAGCAATAACAACACTTGTAATGTGCATAGCATGAGAACATAACTGTTTATTCAATTGAAACTGAAATCAACATAGAGCAAGTTACAACAGCAAACACGTTAAAGAAACAGGTTTAAAACATACCGGTTGCGCCATTGGAGTTTCAATTGCATCCTTCAAATTTGAAATTAGTTGGTATGAGTAAATACAGTGATGCAAGAGCAAAGTAGTATGAACCATAGCTACGGAACCTGGCCTGAGAACAATTCTTCTTCTGCTTTAAGCGTTGACTTGGGGTTCAGAGTGGTGGTCCTCGTGCTTTGGGCACTGCAGTTGCCTTACTAACTGCTCGTGTTTGGGTGCTCTGTGGTGGAGACGGTGTTGTGTCAACGGGAACTGGGTTACTATCTGCTGGGGTTGGGGTTAGAAGGGGTGTAGCTGGTTCTCTGTCTAACTGGGTAGGGGTAAAATCTGCGTGAGTCTGGGTTATGTGTGGTGGGGCTGGTTCTTGGGCAAGTACAACTATGGTTCTATCTCCATCGACAGGTAGCACGATCTTTTCTGAAGACCGTGTTTTTACTCCCACAGATACTGCCATCACCCCCTCCAATTGAAATGGCTGATAAACAAGAAAAGTAATTGAATGTACAGACATTGTAAGATAGACAGGTGCAATGGATAGTAGGGAAGAAAACAGGGCATGAAATAATTCACATTTATGTTGTCTAACCAAACAGAATAGCAGGACATAATTTCACATATATTATGGCTAATTAAACAGGATAGCATGACACAATTTCACATGTATGATGGCTAACTAAACAGGATAGAATGACATACTTCAAAATATGATGACTATGTAAACAGGATGACATGATATAACTATATGTGTCTATTAAAGTGGTTGGCATGCCATAAATCACAAACATGCCGTCGATGGAAACATGATGGCATGATATAATTCACGGATAGAATGACATAATTCAAAATATGATGACTATGTAAACAGGATGAGATGATATAACCATATTATGTCTTTAGAAAATGGGTTGGCATGCCATAATTCAGATACATGCTATCTATGTAAACATCATGGCATGATATAATTCAAATATATGATTTATATACTAAGGAAGTGAGTAGAGGGCAATCGCATATATGATGTGTCAACTAAGGAGATGGCATTCAATATCATGTATATGATGTAAAAACTAAGCATTGCAATACAACATATGCATGATATGAGTAATATAACCCTACCATGTTTGAGCATACACCTCAGGGGGATAATAGGACTGGTCATCTGCCTCTGAATCCTCCTCTGAAGAGCTATCTGTAACCAGCAAGATATCTGCTTCAGCAGGTAGCATTGTCTGCTCTGAAGACCTTGTTTTCACTCTAGATTTCTCCATCACCAATTCAAATGGCTGATGCACAGGAAGAGCAGTTGAATATACAAACATTGTCGACAAAAGCAATGAGAAATACAAAAAAGGACGGCATGATATAATTCACATATATGACGCTTGGCTAAACAACATGGCATTGCATAATTCACATATATAATGCCTTGCAACAAGATAGCATTGCATAATTCACATATATAATGTCTTGCAACAAGATGGCATTGCATAATTCACATATATGGTAATTAGACACTAAACAGGTGGCATTCACACAAAGCATGTCTAAACTAAGAAAATGACATAGCAATGCAGGATACCATACGCACGATATGAGCAACATAACCCTGCCAAGTTAGAGCATGCACCTCGAGGGGGGGGAATAGGGCTGGTCATCTGTCTCTGAATCCTCCTCTGAGGAGCTATCTGTAACCAGCAAGACATGCGCTTCATCAGATAGCATTGTCTGCTCTGAAGACCTTGTTTCCACTCCAGATTTTTCCATGACCGTGCCGAATGGCTGATGCACAGGAAGAGTAATTGAATGTACTAAAATTGTTGACAAATTTAACACGTAATAAAAAATGATGTCATGATATAATTCACATATAAGATGACTGGCTAACCAGGGTGGCATTGCAAAATTCACATATATGATGCCTGGCTAAACAAGATGGCATTGCATGATTCACATATATGATAAAGAAACTAAACAGATGGCATTGACACAAAGCATGTCTAAACTAAGCAGATGACATCTTTGATGTATACAGTAAGCAATGCAAGGCACCATATGCATGATATTACCAACATCAGCATGCCAAGTTAGAGCGAAGACCTCATGGGGTAAATAGGAATGGTCTTCTGCTTTTGAATCCCCCTCAGAACAGTTATCTTCCTCTTGATTACGATCTGAAATGGGTGGAGGGGGGCTGCCATTGCGCCCACCATGGAGCAACGTCTGCATGAAATTTTATTGCCACGCAAGGCTCGTCTCTTTTTCTCTACATGTTCAGTTCCATTGTGTACAATAACTAACATGCATAGGAATAAAACATAGGGAGATTATGTAAGGAGTGCATGCACAAATCCAGAGTGATGGTAGCAAACAGTGGATAGACCCAAAACCAATGATAGCAGGCAGATAATAGCTTTAGTTAAAAAATACAGACAATAGCTCCTTTAATGTTTGTTTGCACCCAACATGAAACTCATAGTAGACACCTGAGATTAACCAGATAGTAGACAGATAGTACTGATTGCTGCCCCAATATGTACCCCACAACCATTTAAAAACTCAAGTTTCAGCATAAGTTTGGACCTGACTCAGAGCCTAATGGGTGAACACGACGATAAAGTAGCATGTCATCATATTAAGAGATGCATAACCTAAGCAGACACAGAAGAGTGCGACCTCTCTTGTGGACCGGTGTAGTCCTCAAGGTCATCTGCTCAGTTGATGATGGTAATGCAGTTGTCGTGGCTGCCGGCGGCTGGGAAGAAGATCTGAGGCAGCGAAAGACAGTCTGGAGAGCGGATCACTGCTGTGTTGAACCCTTCCGTCGTTGGAGCAGCTGAGCTGGGGTGGAACACAGCACCGCAGGAGCAGGACAGACCACACAAGGTTTTCTTTGACACATATCTGTAACAGAAGTAATTGTGTAAGGGCTTGTTTGAATTTGAGGATTCTAACAATGCAGGGATAGGAAATAGACAGGAATAGGATAGGAATGCACATGCAAAACAGAGAATTTAAAAACATAGGATTTCTGCCAATCTGGGTGTTTGGTTCACAAGAATTGGAAGATCACAGGATGCAAAGAAGCATGGTGAGATTAAGTCAAACCACAAGAAAATGTACGGTTATAATGCTATTATGCTACTATCTCTTAGTCTTGTGCTTCACGAATAGGAATTTGAAAAGGAGGACAAGTGCAAATTAAGATTCCTACGGTTTTTCTTTCAAGGAGATACTAAAGGAACAAATCCTACAGTTTTCCTTTGCTCCATTCCTTTGCACCAAATTCATGAAAAGTTGTACCATAGGAAACTTTCCAATTCCTATGTTTTTCATTCACTTTTCCTTTCAAGCACTGGTGATTCTAGTAGGCAGGCTTGAGCAAGGAAAAGCCTACACTAAAAAAATGTTTTTGTGCTACTTCTATTACTTTGGACCCAGGCCACTGCCCTACTAGCTCAGCTCCCAGGGCCATCGACAAATGCACACTCAAACGCGCAGAGATAAATAATGATGGCGTTCAAGAGAGTCCATCATGGATAGCTAAGTTGCCTGGTACCTCACTGCTTGTCATATAGTAGGATAAAATAATCGTATTTCCCGTTACTCTGTGTGCTCAGTGGATAATATATATAACATGTAGAGTAAAAAAGAGATGTAACAAGTGTACAACCTCTTTGGCGAAGCCATGTCGATCTCAGCGTGATTGGGTTGGCCGGTGAGGATGCTCCGGCTGACTTGGCTGTCGGAGGAGGGGAAGAAGATCTTAGGCGTCTGGAGATGGAGCCCGAGGTACTGCTCCGCTGTGATGGAGGGTTTCATCGTTGGAGCAGCTCCGGTGAGTTGTACGACGCCGAGGCTGAAGCAGGACAAGAGAGACAACGTTAACCTGAGTGGAATTCTAATAGCATCTCCAATAGATGACGTAAAATACATAACCACAAAGTGCTAGATGTAAAATACATCAGCCGCTCATCTCTGAACTTAACTGTCGAAACTGAATTTAACTGTCGAAACTGAACTTAACTGTCGAAACTGAATTTTGCTGTCGAAACTGAATTTTACTGTCGAAACTGAACACACTAGAGGTGAGGCTACACGTCAGTCGACTGACTTTTTCATCTCTAGTCAGTCGATTTTACAGCCGTTGGATACGCAATCAAGGGCATGCAGTTCATCTTCAACCTCCACCCCCCTGAGCCGCCAGCCACCACTGGCCAAACAGCCGCCCCCCGCCGCCCACGGCCGGCGGTGCGCCGCCCCGCCCGCCCCGAAAACACTCCCCACCGCCGGTCCGCTGCCGCCCTGGCCATCCCTCTAGGCCCCCCCGTGCCGAGCTTTTTCTCTGGTGATCCCCACGCCATCGCCCCACCACCGCCGGCGACCACCGCCCCCACCCTGAACCCTAAGATAGATAGTGGTGTACCTCTCCGGCGAGCCCCCCTCCCCGCTGCGGCTAGTTCTTCCTTAACTCCGGCGAGCCCCCCCCCCCCACCCCCTTAAAATCAACTGACCCAAAAGTCGATTCAGTCGACTGAAGTGTAGCTAAATCGGAGCAGCATCGCAAGCAAGAGCAAGAGCAGCAGCGCGAGCAAGAGCAGACCAGGCAGGTGACCGAGAGCAAGAGCAGAGCAGCAGCGCGAGCGAGAGCTAAAGCAGCAGTAACTCCTACTGATGTGGACGTCGCCGCTGAGGGAGCGACGCTATTGAGGAAGTGGCCGGCGACGCCGCCGTGGATGGAGCCGCACTGTGTCGGCTCAGGACCGAGCGCTGGCAGCACCGTGAGATCGAATCAAGAAGAAAATGCGGCGATTAGTGTACAACCTCTTTGGTGGCGCCGATTAGGCCGCAGCTTCATCCGAGGAAACGGTGATGATGGTGCTCTTCCGATGGTGCAGGTGAAGACGGCGGTGTGGGAATTGAGGTGGCGTGAAAGACGAGGGGAACGTCGGGGCAGCTCCTTGGAGGTGGAGGACGGGGTGGCTGAACCGGCGGGACGACCAGATCGACGACGGATCCTCATCCGGTACGGTGGATGAGGGACGTCGAGGTGTTGCTGTGGACGACGTCGTCGAGGAAGAGGCTCCGGCTGGGTGGCGGATGGAGGAGGGTGTGGGGCTTCGCGGGTTTCCCGGCCTCGGTGTACGAATGGGTGGGCGGATGGGATGGGAGTGGGGAACCATGGCTTAGGGACGCGCTTGTCTGAAATATGGGGTAAGTTACGAAAGTACCCCCACCGATTTGAGGTGGTTCTTTCGGTTCATGGGTATCACGGGCATTTCGCGTGTCGGGATTTCACAGGAGGTGGGAGTTTTCGCGCGCGTTGTAATTTTGGAATAGCAAGGCGCGGGTTGAGATGGAGGGTGTTGTCGGAGCACAACGAGACAAAGATATATCTTAAATATTTTGGGCTAACAGGCGCGGGTTAAAATTTCCAGACAAGCCTAATGTGTACTGTACCAAATCAATTCGCACTACAAATGTCATTCAAAACTTTGAATTCATGTTATGTTCAATTAAAATATTTCGCTACGTGTATAATGCATGCAACCTACTACTCAAATGAACGTTTTAGTGCATTCCAAACGTATATACTACCGCTTCAATATGAACTAAATTTGAATTCGTTTCTCTATTTGAATAAGATCTGCAATAATGATTGTTGTGAAGTCAAAGCATTTGAATTCGTTTCTCTGTTTTAATAAGATCTACAATCATCATTATTGTCAAGTTAAACCATCGTTTGTGTATTATCTTCACAGCACACCACATGATTAGTCTCGAGTTACACATGAACTATGTGTACTATATGAACTCGAACTCGACTTTTTTGAATCCACTTTATGTTGATTTCAAATCACAGTACATTTCAAGCTCTAGCTAGATCTTCATAATCTAAACCATGTCTCATATGTATAATGTGTTTATCACATTATGTATGGTGCCCCGCCCCCTATGCCTACAAGTACTTAGATGTGAGTTGCAGACACCACACATTACCACAAATTCAAATAAAATGTGAGAATGTTCGATATATAGTATTGTTTAGATTGTTCGATATTTAGTTGTAAGCTGCAAACGCCACACATTATCACAAATTCAAATAAAATGTGAGATTGTTCGATGTATAGTATGCTTTAGATTGTTCGACATTTAGCTATGAGTTGCAAACGCCATGCATTATCACATTATGGTATAGCATTTGCAAAACCACAACACGCGTATCACCGCTATATTCATGCATGCATATGTTTAAAACACTACGATCTCCTATTAAAATATATGAATCCACTTTCATATCAAATTATGATCTTTGTTAGTCTCTTACACCCACACAATCCTCTAACCTTTGTAGCTACCACTAACTTTCTCTCATGCATGCACACGCCCTCCTCGCCCTCCCCCTCCCTCATCATTCTATCCATCACGCACATTCATTTTTTCTCTTTAGGTCCTTCTCCCACAGTCTCCACAACTCCTTTCCGACGCACACCTTCTCCAGCGATGTCTGCCTACAACATACACACGCACCTTCAATCTCCTCCTTTATGTGTCCTTGCCTCGTGTCTCTCATACGGTCCTACACACGTGTAAACTCTTGCCCCTGTTTTCATGGATCTCACAACCGCACACTCCTCCCCCTATCTAGCTAGTAGCTGGGCTTCTCGCACCACCTCCGAGCTCCATTCTCTCTGTCTATCCGTCTCGCCGGGCCTTATTTGCCTCTAACAAATGGACGTACACCGACCGATCTCCCACTATACATATAGCTAGCTAGGTCCTTATAACTCATTTTTTCCCACGCGTCGATCGATCTACCTCATTAGTTATGTCTCTCCCTTCCTCAGACAAACAACAATTGATCTACCGATCTAGTTAGGTTTGCTTACCAAGCACATGGTTCCCCTTCATCATCCATGGATGTGTCCCAACAGATCTATCACGCACAGGCACACACAGAAACACATCCTCACTCTTATTGATAATATTGCAGTTCCACCCTCAGTTTGTCTAGTAGGCCTCTCCCACCATCTTCGAGAAGCAACTCCATCACCCATCCAGCACTCTACCCCTCTCCCTCCCTCTCTCTCTCCTCTCTCTCTCTCTGTCCCATCCTATTTCCCGTCCTTCAGTTATGTATGGATGTCGACCGATCTCCCTCAAGACATAGCTGGGTCTCTCCTTCTCAACACATATACGAGTCGTTCTACCTCTATAGTTAGGCCTCTGCCTACCCCTCCCCCCACCCCTCCCCCCACACACACCGATACATTGAGCGCTCTAGTCATGTCTCCCTGCCACACACAAACTTGACCTGTGCCCTCTGACGTTCTGGTAGGTCAGTTGCCCTATATCTTTGACTTGCACACACACACAATTTCGATGGCTCTCTTCATCGATCTCGCACCCACCCACTTGATCCTCTCTTCGACTCTATCGATATCTATGACCCCTCCCTCTCCTCTCGTGGATCGCTTGGCCCTCTATATATGATATGGATAGGCCTCCATTTCACACACATTGCATGCAAAATTTTGTTTGAGATGTCGTCGACACATATTCCCACAAATACATTCACGAAATCAACCCCCCCCCCAAAACAAAAAACACTCACGAACGCACAAGCCATTTGTCTAGGTTTGTATATCTCTCACACACACCCACGTAGGTGGGGGACGTGCACGAAGAGAAGAGGTGCACGCACGGCGCACGTACTCCCGTCTCTTTCCCAACCACACCCGCGCGGGTACACGGTGGAGCTCATTTCTGTACGAAAAGGCAGCCCACGTGGTAATTTGACACGTGTACTGGTTGTCCACTTGATGGAGGGAGGATCGTCTACCACGGGTGAACAAACAAATTGCGACTGGACGCGTTATGTTAAAAAAGAGGCAAACCATGTGGGGCCTACCTTAGAGGCAAGGCTCTATACACTGGAGTACTTTTGATGTGTCCCGTCAACTCGCAGAACGAGGAGAAGCTTGCTTAGTACGCCGTCTCCCCCGCCCACGGGCGCGGTGGCTCGCAGGATGAGGTGAAGCTTGCTTACTAGTAGTAGTATTGTACGCCTTACGCCTGCTCCCTCGCCCACGCGCGCGGTGGCTCACAGGACGAGGAGAAAATTTTACTACTCCCTCTGTTTACTCCTCGTCCCTACACCTTGGTTAGAGAGATTATCATATTGTTTGGAATATATATGTCCTTTAGTAGATTTCAATATGAACTACTAGTACATACTCCAAACATTGATGTATATAGACGTATTTTAGAGTGTAGATTCACTCATTTTGCTCCGGATGTAGTCCATATTGAGGCCCTGTTTGGTTCATAAGTCCTAGGACTTTTTCTAGTCCCAACTAAAAAGTCCCTACTCCTTAAAAAGTCCCTCCCAGTTTGTTTTCAGGGACTAAAAAGTCCCTAGTCCCTCCCTAGAGGTTATTGAATGACCATGTTACCCCTAGTATACAGAAAAATAACAACCAAACAACACCATGGGGCGGCGGGGCAATGGGTGCAGGGAGGGGCATTGTTGGAAAAGTCCCAAAAAAGACTCTCCTTGAGAGTCTTCTTCATTAAGTCCCAAAAAGCAAGTTTTAGTCCCTAGTAGTCCCTCCTGTTTAGTTAAAATGTCTCTAAGAGGGACTTTTTCTAGTCCCTACACTTAAAAGTCCCTGGAAACAAACACCCCTGCATAAAGTTGAGACACTTATTTTGGAATGGAGGGAGTACATATTTGCTATGATCTTTTTGAGGAACCGATATTTGCTATGATTTGTCAATCATTGAGATGCAATAGCATGCATGTTAGTCTCCTTTGTATTTGATGAAATGTTGCAACGGGCAACCTTGGACGCAAGATACATGTAACAGAAGCTGGAAGCTTCATAGCATTGTACTATCTCGCTGATAAATTACAGTACGTACTATACTAGTACTTCCTCCGTTCCTAAATATAAGTCTTTGTAGAGATTTCACCATGAACCACATACGGATGTATATAGATGCATTTTAAGTGTAGATTCATTCATTTTGTTCCGTATGTAGTCCACCTAGGGAAATCTCTACAAAGACTTATATTTAGGAACGGAGGGAGTACTATGTAAAGAGTTAGGTGTCGCACGGTGTCCATAAAATATGGTGATAGTGTGAGGTGGGCCATGTAATCACTGAGCCTGCGTGTTTTCACTGCTCTTGCACTCCTCCGCCGTAAGAATGGAGAAAATTGTAATCTAGTAGTACCTCCTTTCGCCGAAAGCGTGGGACATCCAGCAGTCCTACCACCTTAGTAATAATGACCAATGAGCCATCAAATCACATAGACCCAGCAGTAAGTTGGACGGACGAAGCAACCATCACTCTTGAATCCGCTTCTCCCTTCAACGCAGGCGCCAGTGAGAGGTCGCGTCCGCTCTGCCCGGGCATGAATGCGGCACCGATTCTTTGGAGCGGCGCTGACCGTTTCGGGCGGGAGGCGCGCATGGGCGATGGAGGGGCTTTGGGTGGGCCAGGCTGGTCAGGAGCGGGCGTGGCAGCTGTCCGCCTGTCCCTACCGGATGCCCGGAAATGAGAGGATGCACTGACTCTCGCGGCTAAAATCGTACACTACACACCATCTCCTTGTAGGAGTAGGTCGATCTGTCGCTCTCTCTAACACACACATGCTGTTAAACACACACACACACACACGCACACGCACACACATGTTCATAGAATAGGAAAATCGTGCGAGTGTGAAGCCACAGGAAGTGAGATAAAAATGGAGTACGTACAAGAAGAGAAGAGGTGACGAATATTCCATCAAACCTGGACTGAGGAGTAGTACTCCCTCCGTCTAGGTGTTAAGTCATCTTACAGAAATCAGATATTCCCAAAATGTTTAGGCGTCGTCCATTAACTTCGCATCTCAATCCCCTCCTGGCCTCGTTGCTAGCAAGCGTTGTTACTTAGGGAGCATTTGGATCCTTAGCAAGAACAGCTTATAGCATAGTCAGGCAAGGTTAGGCGTTTGGAACTGTTAAAATATGTTAGCTTTTGTGGGCCAGCTAGCTTGGGTGGGCTAGAAAAACCTTGCTAGCTCAGGAGAGCCAGATCGGCTCGCTTCCGACGGCAAACTTCGCGTAGTAGTAACATAGACTAGTAACATATGCATGTTACTAGTCCAAGTTACTCACCACTATGACCAGCCTAAGCAATGTAACCAAACGCTCCTTACTCTACCTTGTTATCTCCCCCGGAAACCCAATGCATGGAGCACAACTACACGTTGATCAGTCAAGAAATCAAAGTCGGCTTGCATGCGAGTTAATACGTGGCCCTGCATGGTAGCTAAAATGGCATCTCTTAGTTGTTTGGATTAATTGTTGCGTTTAGAGATAGAAATCAGGGCTTTGATTGGAGGAATGACCGGTCAAGTTTCTCCTTCTCCTCCAATCTGCTTGCACCTTGGTCCCGCTGCACCTTCTAACGCGACTTATTACACCTAGACGGAGGGAGTTGTACGAGATACGGTGGCACACTGACTTAGGTCGAATACAAGTGCCCAAAATTGTGTGCATGTTATAATAAGGATTCACTTAAAATAGTACGTGAGCGAACGGAGGGATCAATTGGACAGTGTTCCCGAGCAGTAGCGAGATGTGCGAGGTAAGATACACCGCTGGTGCTTTTAATTTTTCTTATTAATTTGTTTGTTTCACCCTCTGACTAGTGGGACCCAACGTACTACGTGGAGAGAGGTAAGGTGACTAAGGCTGCATTATTTTTGCACCACTGTGGATAGTCTTACCACCAAAGCCACATAACACGATTATGATTTAAATCCTAATGACTCCCACACAAAAAAACATGGCATGCTTGTCACACGAATGCAGGAATGTATAAGTGGTTATTTTCCTCTCGTTGAACATAACGGGAGGGTTGTGTAGCTGGTTAGCCTGTTCGCTCATCAAACTTGAGGTCTCGGGTTCGATAACTACACTTGAGCATAATTCGTGCCAGGAGGATTCTTTGACTGGTCAAAATGGATGGATACGGAGCTATACGATCAGCTGCACCCTCGGCGCTTGTTTTCTAGGCTTTGCACTCTTCACACTCTTTCCAGTATATATATACACGCTGGAGTCTCGGCGCTTGTAGTTGCTCTCTTCACACTCGCTCACCCTCTCCAGATCTAAACAAGATTTCGTTGGCCTCTCTCTCTCTCCCCCTCACTACTGGTCTGCTTGTAGTTGCTCTCTTCACACTCTCACACCCTCTCCAGGTCTAAATAAGACTTTTTTGGCCTCTCTCTCTCCCCTCACTACTGGTCAAAGAGCCGGCAGGATCCGTCCGCCGGGAAGGGAAGGAGGCTTAACATTGTTGTTGTCGGCGAGGGAGGGAATCCAGTACCGGCGCAGCTGTTCACTTTCACCCAGCGGCGGCACGGGAGGGCCTCCGACCCCTTCTTCTTCGCCGCCGCACATAGTGTGGGCCGAACGGCCTCCGGTCGCCCACCGAACCACACCCCAAGAACCTTAAGGTATAATTTACTTATTCCACATGCATTGCTCTAGCTGCATGTGGGCTTTTTCTGCTTCTGCACTCGAATCTAGGTGTTGGATCAAACAGGAAAGTAGTGGGGAAAGTTGTATACCATGAATCTAGGACGTGGTTCAAAGAGGAAAGGAATGGGGGAAAGTAGTGGGAAAAGTTGTATAGCATCAATCTAGGACGTGGTTCAAAAAGGAAAGGAAGGAGGAAAGTAGTGGGGAAAGTTGTATCGCATGAATCTAAGATGTGGTTCAAAGAGGAAAGGAATGGGGGAAAGTAGTGGGGAAAGTTGTATAGCATAAATCTAGGACGTGGTTCAAAGAGGAAAGGAAGGGGGAAAGTACTAGTACAGACTGGCTATCTAGCACCTACATTGGTCGAAAAGGGAAAACAATGACAAACACAGTACGCACATCTGTAACGAATTGATCTTTTGTTTTGGGGACAAGGCTGTAGAGTTTGAGCAGGACTAGATTTGCTGCGCTCACATAGGGAAAGGTGTCTAAAGATAATAAAACTGGGACCAACACAAATATGCTCCTTGGTTGTTTGTTCTTTGTTGCAACAGACTGTGCATCACCCGAGTACATCGGTAGATGCACATGGTGCTGGTGCGTCCACTGTCTCGTGCAACTCTTTAGCTGTTGTTAATCTAAGGCCCTGTTTGGTTAAAAACTCCCTAGTCCCTACCTGCTTGGTCCAGGGACTAAACATGGACTAGAGGTTATTAAATGACATGCTAAAAGACCATGTTACCCCTAGTAATGAACTAATAGAGACAAGGTGCGATGCGTGGCAGGGGCAACTGTTGGAAAAAGTCCCAAAAAGACTCTCCCTCGGGGTCTTCTTTCTTTAGTCCCGAATGCCCACTTTTAGTCCCTAAAAGTCCCTCCTGTTTGGTTTAGATGGGACTGACACGGAGTTTTTTTGGTCCCTCCACCAAAATGTCCCTGTAAACAAACACCCTCTAATAATGCCGCTGGAAAATTGATGCAATGCCACAGTTAAAAGCAAATTACATGTTTAACGAATTTTATTGTTAATATAATCTCTCTGTTAATATTAATCAATGCCACCGTTTGAGAATTGCTACTGTCTTGCTTTCTTTCCCATTTAGATAAGGTAGATGCTTCTTTTTGTTGGCTTCTGTGTCATCCACCGTTATTGACCACTAGTTGTTTCCTTTGCACCTCTGTGTAAACAGGGTTATCTACTTCACCTCGTTGCCATTGTGACCTTCTGTTGCACTACACAAAACAATTTTGTTTTAAGAGTGTTTTGTGCAGTTCAACCAAAATGTCACACCGACAACGTTACTTGATTGCTTGATCTTAGTGGAACTGCACAAGAGGAGATCTTACTTCCTATCCGTGTTGGCAAATTTGGTTCAGATCTTCTTCTTGTGAGTTGTTTGAATTCCGTGTCATGAGAGGTCAGTACTAGCCTTCTTTCACATGATTCTGCAGTGTGCTTTCATATGTTGTGCTACTTGTACGGTAATGTTGCTTGATTTTACTGCACAAATGGAGACAAGACTTCCAATCTGTATGTGCACCGTAATATCCCACTGAGGTAAGAAAAGGATATTTCACAACTATTTGCCTGTATTTTGCCACTTTCATCAGAAAATTAATGTCATTGTTTAGTGCTATACTTGTGCAACCTAATTGACATGCCAAATCTTACATTGAAGGCGAAGCTTGTCTGTTATTGAACCAGGTGATGAAGGGGAAGAACAAGCGGAAGAAAAACAAAAATCAACTCCCGGTGCTGTAATGAAGCACTGGAACTATGATGACACAAGTAATGATATAGTTTTGCATCTTAGTTTATTGCTATGGATGGAACGACCAATTGTTTTGCCACTGATTTGATGCCACTCTTAATGTAATACGTAATTATCTCTACTTGTGCAAACAGGGATCTTCTTTGAAGATACCATATATTTTAGTGGAACTGCACAAGAAGATATTGGAAACATTAAACTAATCGAGGAGTGTATAGTAAGCATGGCCACCACAGTAGATAGCAACAGATGGTTCCGGAGAAGTGCTTCATCTGTATGCTCTACACAATAAGCCTCCTGAAAAAGGTTGGTACTTGCCCACTGATTTCATCCATATGATTGAGCTTCATCTCTATTGGTGTTGTGCTACTGTTTCGATATTGTCATGAAAAAGTGGTATTGTCCTTGAGAAGTGCTTCATCTGTGCTGTTTTAAATATTTCCTTTCCTTTTTTTGAGCAAATAGGGGTGCTAGAATTTAGTTGTCCTCTTGTCTTTGCACAACAGGATCATCCTCCTCTGAAGAAGAATATGGAGTACGTGAAGTGACTAGTTCCAATTATGCCAGGATGAAGAAGCCATGTCTATCTTCAAATCCGAAGGAGCAGTTGAAGGATGGTTACATTACTCCCCACAAGACCAAACTAACTTCAGCTCAGAAGGACTGACAAATCTCCATTTTCTTGCTGTGATGCGCGAGTACAATGTTGTTCTAGGATTCTTTCTGGTGAGTTCCATTTTTCTAAAAGTGTGCTCTACATGGACCATGTAGGTGCCTGTTTAAACTGTCAATTCATAGTACAGTTTGCTTTATAGTAATAACTCCTTTTGTATTTGTGCAAACAGGGGTGCTCAGCTTGATTTCAATGGGAACTGCACAAAATGTTCATGAATACATCGAATCATTCATTTCCACCACAAGAAAGGAGGTGCCGATAAGTTCAAGGCGTTGCAACATATAAGGGCGAAATCATACAAGCTACGCGCGAATTTGGTTGATTTTGGTGGAACAGCACAAAAAGAACAGCTGGTTTATTTAGCACGAGGTGCCATGTCAATGTCCGAACTGATGGCAAACCCTGCCCATTCCACAATCGTAGGCATTTGATATTTTGGAATGGGACAACCTTGTCAAATTTTGCTCATTGATTTTAGCAAGAAGACATGCGTTTGATATTTTCGAATGGGACGCCCTTTGCTGTCAGCAGCGTCGATCCATTTTTTCTTTATTCTTTAGTTGTGAAGCAAATATTGGCTCTGACATGTGAATCGCTGAGATGCATAATCATCGATTGTTTTGAATGTTCTCTATGAATTGCCAGGCCTGTGTGTTTGAATGCAATGTACAGGAACGCTAAAAAGCTGCTCAAACTCTTTGTACTCCTTCTGTTCCATTTTACTTCACACATTGTGAAAGTGCATACTTTTTTCTATAAGATTGGTCAAAGTAGAGATACTTTGACTGCAGACAAAACTTGTATGCAGACTAGAAAGGACCGGAGGGAGTACATGTGAAACTGCTACAAACGAGGTGATCACCCTGGGAATAATGCTAGTACGTATTGTTTTGCATGTTCATCCAATGCCAGTGATACAAGAATTCGAACTAATCGAAATAAATTCATTCATACACGGTCGGATTTCATATAAACATGTCGGATTTCATTACATTTCATACATTCTTCAACTAAAAAGGGGTGCGCTGGAGGTATAATTAATTAACCGAAGCTACCCACCTGTGTCCGCTGAGCCGAACAGAAGCTTCAGTGACTTCACTGCAGGTGCAGTTGCGTAACTGACATGTAGCCCAGATGCCTGTTGGGCCCACATGTCAGTTAGCCAACTGCACCAGCAGTTAAGTAGAAGCAGCGTCCTTCTCCAACATAGCTCTCCGACTCCACGTCGTCGCCAAGAAGCTAATCGGCCGTCAGTGGTCAACCCGCCTAGCTTGGCTTCAACCGGAGGGTAGCAGCGGTGGCCTTACTTGGACCCGAGCGGCAGCGACCTACCGTGTTCTACTCTTCCTCGTTTTCTCTGTGGCGCGGCCTCGTTGGCAGTGGTGCGGGGCCTCGGCGGAGCCGGCGATGTCCTCTGTCTCATTGCCGGCGGGCGGCGCCTCGGTGGAGCGGGGGAAATACTCCCCCTTGTTGCCGGTAGGGTGGGGCCTCAGCGGAGCCAGCAGTGTCCTCTGCCTCGTTGTTGGCGCCGCGGGGCCTCGGCGGAGCAGGGCCTCGTCGGAGCCGGCATTGTCCTCTGCCTCGTCCTCGGTCTCGCCAAACAGCGCCTTGCCCGCTTCATCGCCCTCTTTGTAGGCGGCCGCAGCCTCCACCACCCGCATGCGGTACCACCAGCACTCGAGGCGGCCCTAGCGGGCGGAGCGGTACGAGTCGAGCAGTGCCTCCTGCTCTATCCGCTCCGCGGCGATCTGCTCCTCCGCCTGCAGGTGCTCCTGGAGGAAATGGTGGTTGTAGGCGGCGTCGGCCTGCGCCTCCCAGAACTGCTCCTCACGCTTCTGCCTCACCATGTCCATATGTTGGGCACGGGCCTCGCCGATGGTCATGGTGCAATGCACCGGCGAGGATGGCGCGGAGGAGGGGGTTGGCGCTGGATCGTCGACTACCATGTTCTCCATTGGGACGTTGTCGTTCTCCGACTGCCTGCCGGCCAGCCAGTCGGCAGCAATGGCTGCCATCTCCTTGTGGTCCATCGTCCGCCCGTCCCGAAGAGCGCTGGAGCGCGAGGAAGCCATGGTGGGCAGTAGTGGTGTGGACAGGAGAAAGGGAACGAATGCGGATGACTGCGGCTATGGCCGGCGCAGCAGTTTATATAGCAATGGTGGGCGGCGGAGGGACGGACGTGTGGCGCCGGAGTAGCCGCCTCAGCAACCACGTATCATTAATGTGGGCGGCAGAAGGACGGACGGACGACACTTGTGTCCTTTGAAGGCAGAGCAATCGCCTGCACCGGGAAGCGGGGCGGGCGGCGCTGACCGTTTTGGGCGGAAAGCGCGCGCGGGCGAGGGAGGCGGTCTGGGTGGGCCAGGGCAGTCAGACTCGTGCTTGGTAGTGGGTTGGTCCAGCAGCCGGACATGCTGGCTCGCCAGCTAGCTCGCCGAGCTGAGCGACGACAATCATACGATGGATGTAGCTTCTGACCAGGAGCCGGCGCCACTGTCCAAGCCGGTTCATGCCGTGTTCGCCATAGAGCAGGTGCGGCCGCACTTCGATGCCCTAATGGCGGAAGAGCTACCAGCACAGGAGGACCTGTGCTGCAACCTCCGTCTCCTCAACGAGCACCGGTGAACAAGCGAACGACAGTGTCGTCACGGACATGTGTCCCTATGATCCTGGCTTCCTGAATGAGCAGCGGGCGCTGTATCAGACCATCCGTAGGGCCCGTGAGGCCCTCTCCGTCATCCTTCGAGTTGTTGTGCTCGCCGTGGCGCCGCCGTCTCGCGTTGTCAACATGGTCAACGGACATGAGGATGAGGAGATGACTTTACTTGGAGAGGATGACAGTGGGGACCCACCAGGGCCATAGCCGCACGTACGCAAGTGCCTCCCTATTCGTATATAAAACTATAATTTTTTTGCTTCCTCCTGGTTTCCTGACATCACGGTCCCACACCATTGTCAACCTATGTAGTCAATAAATGAGAGAATTGCACAAGAAGCGGCCGACAGCTGGGACCAAGCAGCTCGAGCAGTATTTGTATTTTTGAGGTGTGAGCACTGTAGAGTTTTTCTTGAGCGATGTTTAGCCCAGATATTAATTTTTCTCCTCTGAACAACAAGGAAAACATCCCTGCAGGTATTAACTGGGCGGGCTGTGGCCCGTCTAGCCCAGGCCAGATATCTAGCCCAGATATTAATTTTTTTCGAGCTGAAAATGGCTAGCCCAGCTATACTTTTTTTTAGCAATACCCAGGCAAGGTCAAGTTGTTATTCTCCACCCCGTTGGGCTGCAAATCTTTCCTAAGAGGGATGCATTAGGCTTAACAAGAAAATGTGCTTTAAGAAATAATAAATGGGATGTAATTATAAAAACTGGGCAGTAACTATAAAAAATGCACCAAACACGTAATTACTTTATAAAATATTATTTTTGGATATTGAAAATTTTAATTTCATTAATTGTTGCGAGCGCAATGTTTCGTTGGATTTTTACGTAATATAAATTCATATTGAAATTGTATTTAATCTGACTAGAAATTTCGGGATAAATTTTGTGGATCCCATCAAAATGTGGGAAATTTTATTGAATTCTGTTTTGAACGGTTGGTTGAAATGGGCTGTACTTTTAGCAAACTGTAAATGGGCTGTAGTAAATTCGATTAGAATTCAAAAATTGGCTGCACATTCATACAAATCTCTAATGGACTATAAGTTCTCTGCCACACACTTGTGGCCTTACTAAGTTGACGCGTCCCCTAAAAAAAAGAGAGTTGACGCGTATGCAAGGCTTTGTCAACTTATAGTCAACACACGGTTCTAGCAGTAGTGGCCGTTGGATGTCCATCCAACGGATGCCATGCTTCTTCTTGAATCTTGGATATTCTAGATTCACCCGCCCAAAAAAAGATTCCTCCCCCTGATGGGCCTACTAAGTTGATGCATACCAAGGGATTTGTCAACTTAGTCAATATAAACGATTCTAGCTGTAGTGACCGTACGATGTCCATCCAACGGCCGTCGTGCTTCTTCAACCTCTGGTCTTCTTGCTCCAGCCGCCCAAAGCAGCACCGGTCGTGCCGCCTGCTCCTGCCTCCCGTGGCCGGCTGTGCTGCCACGGAGGCCTCACCGCCCCTACTACTCCCACCGCTGGCCAGGCCATCCCTCCACTCGCCCACTCGGCGCGGCGTGGTCAATGTGGTCAACGACCCACTTCCATCGGAAGAGTACTGTACGTGGAGAGGCTGACAGCTGGGTCCACGGCAGCCGCAAGGAAGTGCCTCCTTATTACGCGCAAAATAATTATTCCTCCACCTGACAGCGGGGACCCACCTGACGGGCCACCGTATTTCGTGAAAAAAACGTTTCCCCCCTGACTGCTGGGACCCACCAGCTACATCTTCGCACGCAAGGAAGTGCGTCCGGGCAAAAAAAACGATTTGCCCCCCTGACAGTTGTGACCCACCAGCTACATCTTCGCATGCAAGGAAGCCTGACAGTCGGGACCCACATGGTCGAAGCGTACGTAGCGTTGTCATTCTGGTCGCGAACGAGTACGTACATACTGGTCGATGTAGAGGCGCGCACGTGTTGTAGTAGAGGCGCACACGTAGCATGTACACGTACGTACAGCGGCTAGTGTGCAAGAAAGAAAATACAACCATGTACGTACATACGGGCGGGGTGTCGAATGCCTACTCGCGCATACGTACGGCAAGGGCTCGTGTACATGTGTCGGTGTACAAAAGTAGGGGCTCTCCTTTTGACCCCTTTACTTGTGCACGGGCAATCAGAGCCACGTGCCACGGCCACACTTGGCAGGGCAGAGGAGGGAAGCTGGAGAGAAGCCGAAGCACAAGACAACCAAGACAACGCCAAGATTAGAAACACAAAGAGCAAGAGGGCGAGGTGGACCCCCTGGCAAGACCCTTGCCGGGGCGGCCTCCGTGGCCCCGGCAAGAGCTTTGCCGGGGCAACTTGCCCAACGCCAGCAGAGCGAGCCACCCTTGAGCCCAAGGGTTCCAAACACCGTCAACAACTACATTGGAACCAGGGCTCGGTAGGCACCTCCATGGTGGCATGCAGATCTTTGTCAAGATCATAAACACACAAGATCGGATGAGGATTAGAAGACGACGACCCTCGGCGGGATCCTAGCTGAGGAAATCCACAAGACCCCCGGCAAGCGCCTTGCCGGGGACGACAGCAATGCCACGGCAAGACCCTTGTCGGGCCCCCGGCAAGACCCTTGCCGAGGCATCAGCAGGGCCACTACCAGGCCCGCACCAGCCAAGACTCCACCGCCGTCCCCAAGTAGCTGCTAGCTCAACCAGTTGGGCAGGCACCTGCGTGGCGACGGGCGGCCTCTACACCGACTCAGCACGCACCTGCGTGGTGGCATGCAACCCTTCGTGAAGGCTCCACCACCGCGCCAGCCCAGCAGCCAGCCAACGTGGCGCCGCGACGCCTAGTCAGCTCGGACGCGTGTCAAGGCCAGGCGAGGCGGCGACAGCTGGGACGTGCTTCCTTGGCGTCCTGATAAAGCAAGGGGGCACGTCGGTAGCGCATTAAATGCGTTTGTCCGACAATCCCAGAGGATAAGCTTATCGACTGTAGACCTTTCCACCTCCTGTGTGCCACTGTGGCAACCCCTTTTTCCTATAAAAGGAGGCCCGAGGCGACCAGGAGAGGGATTCGGCTCTTTTGGGAAAGTTGCACCCCGTAGCTAGCTCAAGAACACAAAGAACACTCAATGCATCCACCAAAGCAGGACTAGGGTATTACGCATCTTCGCGGCCCGAACCTGGGTAAACGACCCGTGTGCTTCCTGTCAGACCTGCTCTTTGCACAACCTCGCGCCCACCGACCGTAGAAGGGATCCCGGTGACCCCAAGTGTCGTTCCCATCGACATCTTTGGCGCGCCAGGTAGGGGAAGCAGTTGTGGAAATCCGGTCTAGCAGTTAGCCTAGCAGTTCTTCATCGTCATGGCTCCCAAGAAGAAGAAGGCCATGGTGGTCGGTTCGTCGGGAGCCAGACGGCCCGTACCGGTGCGGGCGAGCAGCGGGCCGGTCGCGAACAGGACCTGAGGCGCGGCCCGCGAGCACCAACATCGCTCTGGCAGTCAGAGCCTGGCGAGCGGCATCGTTCGTGCGCAAGACAACGGGCCGCACGCCACAAAATCCAGAGACGGAGCTCGGCCCCCCGCAGGCGGTGCGGGGCCCTCCGGGGGTGTCTCCATACCACCCACGGGCAGCGTGGCGACCTCCAAGATGCCCACCCCGGTGCCCACAGCGTGCTCTTCCCAGGGTGTGCGCGACGAGCAGCGTCACCACGCCGGTGACCCTGGACACCGCCGTGGGAAGAGCCCTGTGCATCATCTGCGGGACGAAGGAGGCCAGCATGCCTGCTGAAGTGCT
Organism: Aegilops tauschii subsp. strangulata; assembly: GCF_002575655.3. Taxonomy (NCBI): domain Eukaryota; kingdom Viridiplantae; phylum Streptophyta; class Magnoliopsida; order Poales; family Poaceae; genus Aegilops; species Aegilops tauschii. The sequence goes on along the minus strand of NC_053037.3, from coordinate 314,104,895 downwards.
AGCGAAAATGGCACGCAGCCGCTGGGCCGTGATAGACCTCCTTCTAACATGGTTAGAAGTCAAAGCGCGCTATGGTCCACGCAGCTTTCGCCACCACCCACGCCAGCAGAAGCTTTGGCGCGCGTGCAGCTACTCCTCGACTTCCCTCCAACCGCGGAGAAGCTCGACGAATGGAGGGCCACCATCCGGAGCCTCGTCGCCATTGCCAACAAAGATGATCCACGACCGGCGGGGCCCTCGGGCCGGCGCTTCGTTGAGCCACCACCTGCCAGCGGTGGAAGGACCGGGGGAGCTGCAACCACAGTGCACTCTCCTCCCCCGCGCCAGTTGCCGCCGGTGCCGGTCCGTCGTGACGACGCTTGTGATAACATTTCCATAGCGTCGTTCGACCCACGGACCCACCGCGACCAGCGCCAAGTTCTTCGAGAACGAGCCCATGAAGACGCTCGAACCACCATCGAGTGCCGGCGCGATACACGCCACCAATCGGATAAGCGGGCAGGACCCGCTATGGACCACCAGCACCGGGGGGCTCCGGCGGCCTACCTTACGAGGTGGGTTGCCCAGCCTTTACCCATGAGCTGCGGCAGTTCCAGTGGCCATCCCACCGCACGTTCAAGCCCGACGTCGACGAGAAGTACAACGGCAAGACCCATCCATCAGAGTTCCTCAGCATCTACACCATCGCGATGCAAGTTGCTGGAGCTCGCGACGACAAGGTGCTTGCCAATTACTTCCCGTTGGCACTGAAGCCCAACGTCATGTCTTGGTTGATGCACTTGCCGGCGGATTCCATTTCTTCTTGGTCGGATCTGTGGCATGAGTTCGTTGGTGCCTTCACCGGAGGCCACCAAGCTCATGGCCAGGCCAGTGATTTGCATATCATTCCCCAGAAGGAAGGGGAAACCCTGCGCAAGTACATACAGAGGTTCAACTGGGTGTAGTACAACATCCCCGATGTTCATCCTGCCGCCATGATTAGCGCGTTCCATCAGAACATGCGCAATCGCAAGATGCGTGAAGAGCTGGCAATGAACAAGGTTAAGGATGTGGCCGAACTTTATGTTCTAGCCGATAGGTGCGCCCGGGCTGAAGAGGGAAGGAAGTACCCCGGCGAGGACGCCGGCGTGGAAACCGATTCCACTGATGAAGACACCGCCGCCCTGATGAAGAAGGGTCGGCGTCGCAACAGGAAACGCAAGGGCAAGGCCGTGCTTGCCGTCGAGGGATCCGACGACACCGGCGCTGCCAAGAAGGCCAGGGCAGACGACCCCGACAAGGAGATTGCCGGGTGCGCCGCCTGCCGGGCCTTGGCAGCTGCTGACAAGCCAGGAGGCTCCAATAAGCAGTATTGCAAGATCCACCGCACCAAGGGCCACGACCTCCAGAACTGCCGACAGGTCGAGCTGCTTGCCGAAAAGCAAAAGGCCGAGTATGAGAGGCGGGACAAGGAGAAGGGTCAGGATGGTGCCGAAGGATCCGGCAAGAAGCATGGCGGCCAAGGAGGCCGCCGCGGCAAGGATAACCAGGAAGAGAGGCCCGCTCGGGGCCGTGACAAGAAGCGGGAAGACGATGATCATGACGAGGGCGACGAGTCCGGCGAGCAAGAGCTTCAGAAGGCTACGGAGGCCATGTGCGTTGATGGTGGCGCCTCGCTGCACACTTCTCACCGCCAGCTCAAGCAGTGGGCGCGTGAGATCATAGCAGCGGAGCCATCGTTCGACGCTCAGAAGCCGCTGAAGTGGTCCAGCACACCCATCATCTTTGACGCCGAGGATCACCCTGATCGCACAACTGCGGTCGGGTGTTTGCCATTGTTGGTTTCACCAACGATACGCAACCTCAAGGTGAAAAAGATGCTGGTTGACGGCGGGGCCGGTCTGAACTTAATCTCACCCGTTGTGATCAAGAGGCTGCAAATTCCTGACGGAGACCTCAAGGAGACGGGCACGTTTCAAGGGGTCAACCCGGGAAGGAGCCAGCCAAAGGGGAAGGTCACATTGCCTGTGACGTTTGGAGGCGAGTTGAACTACGGGACGGAGAGGATTGTCTTTGATGTAGCCGAGATCCCTTTGCCCTACAATGGGACCCTCGGCCGCTCGGCACTAGCCAAGTTTATGGCGACGTCGCATTACGCCTACAACACGCTGAAGATGCCTGGGCCGATGACCATCATTACCGTTCCCTGCGATAAGAAGGATGCGTTGATCTGCGCCGACCTACTCTACCGGGAAGCAGTTGCAGCAGCTGCCACCAAGGAACTTGCTCCTGCCGCTGAAGCCCCAGGAGGGAAGAAGAAGACCGGCAAGACCTCTCGCACCCACTCCGGCAAGCGCACCTCTTTGGAGTGTTGTGCTAGCGTCGAGGACGTGCCAGAGAGCTCCACCGGCAAGAGCAAGAAATCCAGAGCTGCGCCACCAGAGACCAAGAAGGTGTCCGTCAAGGAGGATGACACGGGAGGGGCTTTCACCATAAGCTCCACCCTCGACAGCAAATAGGAAAGCGCGCTCGTCACTTTCCTGCGGGCGAATGTCGATGTGTTTGCATGGAAAGCATCTGACATCCCCGGCGTTCCCAGGGAAGTGATTGAGCACCATCTTGATGTTTGCCCCCATGCGCAACTCGTCAAGCAGAAGGTCAGGAAGCAAGCTTTGGAACGGCAGGAGTTCATCATAGAGGAGATCAAGAAGTTGGAAGCAGCAGGCTTGGTGAGGGGAGTGCTCCATCCGACGTGGTTGGCCAATCCAGTGGTGGTGCGCAAGGCAAACGGGAAGTGGAGGCTGTGTATTGACTACACAGATATCAATAAGGCTTGTCCTAAGGACCCCTTCCCGTTGCCGCGCATTGACCAGATTGTTGACTCCACGGCCGGGTGTGATCTATTATCATTCCTCGACGCCTACTCGGGCTACCAGCAGATCTTCATGACAAGAGAAGACGAAGAGAAGACAACATTCATCACCCCATGTGGTACGTATTGCTTTTTACAGATGCCTTTCGGGTTGAAGAGTGCTGGCTCGATGTTCACAAGGGCGGTCCAAATTGGTTTTGATCCCCAGCTACATAGAAATATGGAAGCTTACATGGATGACATAGTGGTCAAAACCAAGGACAAGGCAACTCTTGTACAAGACTTAGAAGAGACGTTTGCCAACCTACGCAAGATCAACCTCAAGCTGAACCCTGAGAAGTGTGTCCTCGGTGTTCCGCCCGGTAAACTTCTCGGGTTCTTTGTGTCGCAGCTTGGGATCGAGGCAAACCCAGACAAGATCAAGGCTATCGAGCAGATTGAGGCGCCCAAGCGGATCAAGGATGTGCGTCGGCTCACTTGCTGCATTGCCGCCATGAGCTGATTCATCTCCAAGTCTGCCGAGCGCGCCCTTCCCTTTTTCAAGATTTTGAAAAAGGCGGGCCCAATGGAGTGGACCCCGGAGGCCGAAGTAGCACTGCAGGATCTGAAGAAATACCTCTCTTCTACACCAGTACTGGTGGCGCCTAAACCACAAGAGTCGTTGCTGCGGTATCTGGTAGCAACGAATCAAGTGGTCAGCGCCGCGCTGGTGGCGCAGAGGGAGGCCGACGAAGAGGCAGTGGCAACGGCAAGGCCGGCGGATGGCACATCAGAGATTCCCCCGGTAGGGCCTGGTGCCGGCAAGGCAAGGCCCCCGGCAGAGTCTGACGCCATCGGGACAGGGCCCGCGCACCCAAGTGAAGTGGTGCAGAAGAAGAAGATGATGCAGCACCCGGTTTACTTTGTCAGCTCCCTCTTGCAAGGGGCAAGGTCAAGGTACTCCGGTGTGCAGAAATTGCTCTTCGGCCTCCTTATGGCCTCGAGGAAGCTGCATCACTACTTCCAAGCCCACGAGATCACTGTCGTCACCCGCCTCCTGTTGCAACGGATACTGCACAACCCAGACGCAACCAGAGGGATTGTGGAGTGGGCCTTGGAGTTGTCAAGCTTTGGGTTGAAGTTTGAAAGTACTTCGACAATCCAAAGCAGAGTCTTGGCGGAGTTCATTGCAGAATGGACCTCAACGCCTGACGAGGAAATCCAGGAGACCACTCTCCCTGGCAAGGAAGCAAGTCACAACTGGATCATGTACTTTGACGGGGCTTTCTCGCTGCAAGGCGCCAGTGCTGGTGTGCTGCTCGTCGCACCCACCGGAGAGCACCTCAAGTATGTAATCCAGATGCACTTCCCCAGGGAGATATCCACCAACAACACTGCTGAGTACGAGGGGTTGCTTGACGGTCTCAGGATCGCGGCAAACCTCGGGGTTAAGAAGCTTATCGTCAGGGGTGATTCGCAACTTATCGTCAGACAAGTCAACAAAGATTATCAGAGCCCGTTGATGGAGGCCTACGTAGATGAGGGGAGGAAGCTGGAAGAGCGCTTTGATGGTATACAAGCGGAGCACGTTCCCCGAGCGGAGAACGACATCGCCGATTACTTGTCAAAGCGCGCTGCATTCAAGCTACCTGTGGAACCATGTACTTTTTTGCTTTGGTTAACTCAACCATCCGTCGAACCATCAACGGAGCAGAACAAACGGAGGAAATCAGGCCCCGACAAGTACTTCCCCGCTGAGCCCCCGGGGGCCGCCGGCAAGGGTGTTGCCGTGGATTCTGAGCCTACCGAGGAGCGACTGACTCTGGCAGGCCGTCAAGCCCTTAGAGACGGCCGCTCCCATGGCAGAAGAAATGCCTTTGGTCCTTGCCGTCGAGCCCCAGGCTCCGGCATGGGCACAGCATACCGTTCGATTCCTTCAAACAGGGGAGCTTCCAGAGGAGCAGGAAGAAGCGGAGAAAGTAGCCCGTCGGTCTGTTATGTATCAGTTCGTTGATGATGTCCTGTATAGGAAGAGACCGAATGGTGTGAAATTGAAGTGCATTCCCCGGGAGGAAGGACTGGAGCTGTTGGCAGAGATACACGGAGGCATATGTGGCTCCCACATAGGGTCAAGGGCCCTTGCCGGCAAGGCGTTCCGGCAGGGTTTCTTCTGGCCTACTGCCCTCCAGGATGCAACGGCACTAGTAACCAAGTGTGAAGCGTGTCAGTTCCATTCAAAGAAGCTTCATCAACCAGCTCAAGCCCTTCAAACAATTCCTCTTTCCTGGCCATTCTCGGTCTGGGGGCTCGACATCCTGGGCCCTTTCCCCCGTGCTGTCAGGGGCTTTGAGTACTTGTATGTTGCGATCAACAAGTTCACAAAGTGGCCGGAGGTGGAAGCAGTGAGGAAGGTGACAGCACAGTCAGCCGTCAAGTTCTTCAAGGGGCTAGTGTGCCGTTTTGGTGTGCCAAACAAAGTCATCACCGACAACGGCACGCATTTCACAAGCCACACCTTTATGCAATACATCCAAGACCTCGGCAGCAAGGTCTGTTTCGCTTCCGTGGCACATCCACGGAGCAATGGCTAGGCGGAGAGGGCAAATGCTGAAGTGTTGCGAGGCCTGAGGACAAAGACTTTTGACAGGCTGCACAAGAGTGGAAGGTGCTGGATTGATGAGTTGTTGGCGGTTCTTTGGTCGATCAGAACGATGCCAAATCGAGCCACCGGCCAGACACCCTTTGCCCTGGTATACGGGGCAGAAGCAGTTCTCCCCACGGAACTCACATACGGGTCACCTCGAGTGCTCGCTTATGACGAGCTTGAGCAAGAGCAATTGTGGCAAGATGACGCAACACTCCTTGAGGAAGATCATCTTTGGGCGGTTGTGCGAGCAGCACACTACCAGCAAGCCTTGCGCCGCTACCATAGCCGCAAGGTTCATGCCCGAAGCTTTGAGGAAGGCGACCTTGTTCTTCGGCACATTCAGTCGGCCAAGAATTCCAACAAGTTGACGCTGAAGTGGGAAGGCCCTTATTGGGTAATACGAGTCACCAGGCACGGCACAGTCCGCCTGGAGACCGAAGATGATGTCCCAGTGAGCAACTCCTGGAACATCGAACATCTTCGCAAGTTTTACCCATAAGGCGCGGTTGCCGGGCCTCCCGGCAAGCCACCTTTTGTACAAGATTTGCCGGCAAGGCATGTAACCCTCCGTACAAAGCCAGGCGCAGACCCTGAGCATAAATAAACGAAGCGCTGGCGTCCTAAGTTATAGCATGCATGCTAGGTTAAGTCTCTCCCTCGGTTAGGGTTGATAGTGCTTAGCGGCGACTAACCCCTAGCCTAGAGGTCGAGTGTCCGTCTTTCTGTCCTCTTTGGTTCACAGGGCACGTGGACACTTCTGCTGAGCCACTTGGAAAAAGAGAACGAACCGGCGCTCCGGCCCCGGCAAGCCAAGACTGCCTGGGGCTGAAGACACAAGGATCCAACCACGGCAAGCCAAGGTTGCCGGGGCCTGCGGATTCAGATAATTCATTCATCCCCTGTTATGCATTTTCGTATGGAACTGGGACATGTGAAACCTCGTTTATATTCTTAAACCACCGTGCTCCCCTTTTCCTGTACCCAAGAGCTATCCCCTGGGTCGGAACTTGGTCGTAGTCGCGGTGGCAAGAAAATGAACGAGAGGCCTAACTCTACTTCACCCCTGCCTCCGCCAAGAGCGTGAGAATGGTCGAAAGAAGTGGGGGGACGGCAAGGCCTGTTGCCGGGCGATAATGTTTATCTTAAAAATAACAAGGATTCATCCCTTGGCATGGGCCTCGCTCACGCACAAAGAAACCCCGCAAGCACCCTTTTTCATTAAAAACGTCCCATACAAGTACAGTTCATACGGGATGAAAAACATGAGCAAGGGGATTACAAATTTTAAATCTAACAAGTGCCCGCAGGCTTACAAACTAAAAAGAGATGAGATGCCCGTAATACCTTTCTTGTCCCTCTCCTCAGAAGGTGGAACAAGATAGCGGGAGGGCAAAAAGAGCGCCTAGGCGAGGTGCGAGGAGCACAAGGCACCAAGAGAGCATCCTGGTGCCGGGAGAGGAGCTGGAAGATGAGGCAGCGGGCCGACAATACGCGACGAAGGCGTCAGTGCCCTCTTACTCCGACTTGACGGCCGCCACCCGTCTTCTTCGCCTTCTCCAGCCCTCCTACGCCAGCCGCCCAAGGAGACGACAGGGAGCGCGCCGATGGAGAGCTTGACGGGGAAGGCCCTCGGCAGGGCGCGTGGCCGAGGGAGGGGCGACGCGGTCAGTCGGAGTCGGGGTCGGCGTCCCGCTGCTCGACTCCCTCGTCGTCGTTGTCGCCGTCCACCTCGTTGCTCCCGCTCGAGGACGAATCTTCATCGTCGGAGGAGCTCTCCACGCAGCACTTTAGGGGAGTTCCAAGATCTCCAAAGACCTTGATGGAGAGCAGGCCGCCCTCCATTAACTTGAAGTAGAGGACGAGCCCCGCCGTCAGGCTGTGGACGCGAGCAAACGTCTTCCATCCGTGACGGAGGTACATGACGTGAGGAGCGGGGAAGTCGACGTCGACCCGCGTGCCGCCGTTCCCGCAACCCCTCATGTACAACCTAAGGGTCTGGGGCGGACCGAGCTCCGTCTCCCGAGCAAATGGGGTAGGGAGATGAAGACGACGACGCGATGGCCTGCGCAGCTGGATGAAGAATTCATGGGGCTCGTCCCCGACGTGGCCCTCCATCGGGGGAGGCATCGCCGACAGAGGCGGGGCCGGTGCGCCGCCCCGTCCACCTCTTCCCCGAGCGCCACAGCGACCTCGGCCTCGCCCCCTCTGTCGGTGTCAAAACCGGTGGATCTCGGGTAGGGGGTCCCGAACTGTGCGTCTAAGGCGGATGGTAACAGAAGGCGGGGGACACGATGTTTACCCAGGTTCGGGCCCTCTCGATGGAGGTAATACCCTACTTCCTGCTTGATTGATCTTGATGATATGAGTATTACAAGAGTTGATCTACCACGAGATCGCAGAGGCTAAACCCTAGAAGCTGGCCTATGGTATGATTGTTGTTGTCCTACGGACTAAACCCTCCGGTTTATATAGACACCGGAGGGGGCTAGGGTTACACAGAGTTGGTTACAAGGGAGGAGATCTACATATCCGTATTGCCAAGCTTGCCTTCCATGCCAAGGAGAGTCCCATCCGGGCACGGGACGAAGTCTTCAATCTTGTATCTTCATAGTTCAACAGTCCGGCTAAAGTATATAGTCCGGCCGTCCGAGGACCCCCTAATCTAGGACTCCCTTGGTAGCCCCTGAACCAGGCTTCAATGACGATGAGTCCGGTGCGCAAATTGTCTTCGGCATTGCAAGGCGGGTTCCTCCTCCGAATACTCCGTAGAAGATTTTGAACACAAGGATAGTGTCCGGCTCTGCAAAACAAACTCCACATACCACCGTAGAGAGAATAATATTTCCACAAATCTAATCTGCTGACACATTAGGCAGCATGACATCATACCACGGCCCGGTCATTATTCGAACCGTTTTTCTCAACCAGCGACTGCACATATTGTGAGGCGGTTTCCTTGGCACGTCTTGTCGAAGCAGAGATCGTGTCCCCTTCACGGGATTCTCATCAATACGGGTGTGGGTAACCCAACTGCGCCATCAATTACAGCGCTTGGGGAATAAGCGAGTTTTACCAGGCAGGTGGGGTGGCGCATAGTTTCTTCCGCCTTTATAAAGGGACAAGGATTCACCTTTTTCACCCATGCCCTCTTCCCCCTTGCTCATCCATTCTTGCGCACTCGAGCTCCAGCACCCAAGTTCGCATTTTCTCCTGAACCCACTCCAAGCATGTCCGGAGCGGGAGGCAAGTGGATGGTCTCCTCCGTTATGGAGGAGGACATCGAAAAGCTACAGGGAGCCGGATATCTGGCCGCGGATATCGCACACCGGCTGCCAGATGAGGGGCAGATCGTCCCAACTCCCGAACCCCACGAGAGGGTAGTTTTTCTTACCCACTTCGTCCGCGGACTGGGATTTCCCCTCCACCCGTTTGTCCGCGGGCTCATGTTTTACTACGGGCTGGATTTTCACGATCTGGCCCCCAATTTCATCCTCAACATCTCGGCGTTTATCGTCGTGTGCGAGGCCTTCCTCCGCATCAAGCCCCACTTCGGCATGTGGCTAAAGACCTTCAATGTTAAACCGAAGGTGGTGGTCGGCCAGCAAGCGGAGTGCGGAGGCGCCATGGTGGGCAAAATGCCCAACGTCACTTGGCTCGAAGGCTCCTACGTGGAGACCATAAAGGGGTGGCAATCGGGGTGGTTCTACATCACCGAGCCGCGCGACACCAACTGGGTGGCGGCCCCCGAATTTCGATCCGGAATCCCCACGCGGCTCACCTCCTGGAAAGAGAAGGGCCTATCATGGGGTTCTTCGGTAGAGCTGACCGGACTCCAGACCTGCATCAAGAACATGATGAGCATGAAAATCAAGCTCGTCAACATGGTCCAAGTCATGCACTTCCGCCGGATCCTCCCGTGTCATAGACGGGCATTCCATTTGTGGGAGTTCGACCCGGCCGAGCACTAGACGCTGCGAAGGCTCTTCGACACGACGCACAAGGACGTCTGGAAGGTGCTGTTCAAGGGTGCCGAGGTACCTCCTCCTCTTACCGAGGACCGCGGACTTAGCGCAAAGCGCCCTACCAATCCGGTAAGTCTTTTATATCTCATAAGATGTTCATTTTCCCTAGTTTAACCATGCGCGGGATCTAAGCCTCCACGCCATTTAACAGGACTGGTTAGAGACAGCAGAGCAGATCGATTGTCCAGCCCCCTGCCCGAAGATCCAGCAGATGCTCTCCTGACAGAGATGCTGGTTCTGGCGCCTTACGAGGTGCCGGTGAAGAAGGCCAAGAAGAAGGCCACGGGGACCCGGAAGGGACTCCGACGCAAGGTTATATCGGACTCATCGTCCGAAAACTCCAAGGCGCACTCCTTCCACGAAGACGAGGAGGAGGAAGAGGAAAGTCCCCCCCCAGCCGGGGGGGGGGGGGGAAGAAAAGGAAGGCCGCCCCGTCTGGGGCGGCCGAAGGGGCAAAGAAGGGAAGACCCTCCTTCCGGACAACTCCGCCGCCGCCGCTTCAGCGAAGAGGAGTGGTTGCCCAGGGACAAGCCCCTAGCAAAGTCGTAAGTATCTGGATACCACAGTAGTTCTTGGTACGTTTTATTGTACTGTTTCTTATCACGCCGCGCATGACTACGCAGCCCATCCCGAGCCCGCATCGACGTATCTTCGTCGGATGATTCTTTGGGCCCGTCGAACCTGAACAGTGATTCTCTCCCTACCGCCTTCTCCCCCCGCCCTACGGACGACACCAAGGTGTTGTCCCAAAGGGAACTGAACCAGGGGGAGACAATTCCGGAGGTGCCTCAAGGCGACATTCCAGGCGCTGGGCGCACGAGGGGCAAGACTCCCCCGGGCCCTAACGCCGGGGGCAGCAACTCTAGCCCCAAGCCGAATACGGCGCCGAAACCTCCAGTGGTTCCGGATTCTGTCACGCAACCCCCTGCTAAGGGGGGCAAGCCGCCTGTGCCGATGGCCTCTGTCCATCCAGAGGCATCGGACAACTTGCTGGAAGCGCTTCACGGCGCTTCCATCGACGAAGAGCACCGCACTATCATGAGTGCGGTGATCGAGAAGGTTCGGTCCTCCAAAAGCGGACTGACTGAAGCCTGTGCCAGCCTCCTAACAGGCTTTGAGGTAAGTAATCAAACTATAAGAAAATGTTACAGCATAGACAGTAGCCCCTGATGCTCTATTTGGCGTTCGCGAAGAAAGGCCGAATAGAGGATCAAATAATAACCGCAGGAGTCTGATCGGAATATGTCTATGTGCATATGCAGGCTTCAGTGCTAGCCGCTGCCGCATGTACTGCGGAGGTCGCTACACTGAAGCAGGACCTTGAGCGGTCCAAGGAAGAGCTCGGCCTTACCAAGAGGCAGCTCGATGAGAACAAAGGTAAGCGATACCCCGTCTGTATATTGTAAAATTTTGGTTTTAGAATAATAAGATTGTCATGAATTTTGCTAGGGGCCATGACCGAAGTGGCGGCCCTGAAGAAGGCGCTATCCAAGGCCGAAGGCAAAGCGGCCAAGGAGCGCACTGAGCACGAGAAACAAGGGGCCCGAGTTGGCGAGGTGCAGCAAGAGCTCCAGGCTCTCGCCAAGAAACATGAGTCCTTGGAGCTTGACTCTAAGACGCAAGAGTCCGAGCTTGCGAAGGCCCTCGAAAGTGCACAACATGCCAAGGCTGAAGCCCAAAAGGCCCTCCAGGAAATTGAGGCGGTTAAGAAGATAGCAGCGGGTTAGGCATTCATTATACAAAGCAAGCATGTGAAGGAAACTTTCCTTTTACTTACCCGAGTTCGGAGCTCTCCAGGAGCATTCGCAGATCTTCCCCGCAGTGCGTTAGATGCCGCGGAGTCCTACCGGGCTGAGGAGGGGAGCTCGACGGAGAAGTTGTTCTGGTCTCAGTATACTGGGACCGAACACCCAATGCCCTTGAGCGACCAGCTGAAGCAACTGGTCGAGCTCCACAAGGCGGCCGAAAAGGCCATGAAGGGTCTTATAGTCCGGATGTGGCCTGGCGAGCCCCTGCCTGATAGCTACTTCGGTCTGGTGAGGCGGCTTGTGAATGCCTGCCCCCGGCTCGAAGTCATAAAGCGGTTCGTCTACATCGAGGGTGCGCACAGAGCTTTTGCCCGGGCGAAGGTGCACTGGGCGAAGCTGGACGCCGAGAAGCTGGTGAAGGAGGGGCCGCCGCAAGGCAAGGAGCATCGCCACCCCAAAATGTATTATGACAGTGTCCGGAAGGGTGCTCGCCTTGTGGCGGAGGAATGTGCTAAGGATTTAATATTCGAGTGAATGTACTCATGTGATCCTGTAATATGAAACGAGTTCATTTGCGCTATACCATGCTTGTTAATTTAAAATATTACCTTCTGTGCGGCCGTTTATGAAATATGAGAGTTGGCCAGTCGTCGGCTTCTGCCCCCATGTAACTAGTACTGGGGTGTTCGGGATAAACCTGAGCACTCTTTATCCCAATTTTGGGTCCTTCGAAGGAGGTGTTCAGCACAGCGAACCAGGCAATCGGACTATAAAGCTTTATCACTCTCACTTAGCCATAGAAGTCGACAATTTTAAATTTTGGTGAAGCCCCTAGTATTTGGAAGGCCGAATTTGGGGCGCTATATACGCCTAAGTCGGGCAAGGCCGACTCCTCTCCCGAAGCGGAAAAAGTCTTTAAGGACTTGAGACCTCTCGAACAGCGACCAGCTCTCGCCTCATCATGACAGTCAGTTTTCGGCTTTCTCTACTGAGGTGCTCGTCCGGAAGAACCGGGACACAATCGCAGTAGTTCTCCCAGTGCTACCTTAGCCGATATTGCGGAACGTAAGGTACCAAAACATGGGAGCCGGGCAAACCCAACTATTGACCCAAGACATGATTCGGAGCTGATGCATATAATGCTATAAGTTCGGGGTGCCGCACTGTCGAAAGTGTTCAGACTTCTCACGCCAAATTATGGGGTATACTGAAGCCCCTGGCGTACGGGTGCAATCTGTCGTAATTAAGCAAACAAGAGATAAAGAAAAAAAGAAAGGGTAATGCAATAATAGGCTAACGCTACACATTGTTATTAAATAGTACGTCAAAGCGTACGGATACAAGTAGTGCAATAAGCAGAAAATAGGACTATTTGACATGTCCTATCCAAGGGCAAGCTACGTATGGGTATTTAAAACAGGTATTTTGATCGTTATCAGAGACCACCTGGGGATTCCCTTGCACCTCTTAGCTTCTTGTCTCCTTGGTATTTCCTTTCCGTAATGCGTCCAGCAATCAGACTGCCGAAAAGGGCTTCCAGAGAGTAAGGTCCTGAAAGAGAGAAAATTATGAAGGTATACAGCCCCTGGGGCGGTTGTGCCGCATTGTGGGACGTGTCCTGGCCATGCCTCTGCCTACGCCCATGGTATTTTTAGTGCGTAATTATGTACGCGCGACATAGATTTCATCGCTTGACTGGGACTAGGGCGGAGGCCGAATTGCTAGGCGAGCTCTGAACGTGCCAGGCGATCCTGTTGCAGGTTACTCCGGACTCGCTTGAAGGTGTCCGGGGGCTTTATCGCCGAATTGGCGGTTTGCCTTAAAAGGCTGCTTTGTGCTTCTGCTACGAGGGCCGCACTGTGCTCCTCCGTGCGGAGCGAGCGTTCTGTGTTTCCATTGACTGTTATAACCCCCCGAGGTCCTGGCATCTTGAGCTTGAGGTATGCATAATGTGGCACCGTATTGAATCTGGCAAATGCGGTTCGTCCGAGCAGTGCGTGATAGCCACTGCGGAACGGGACGATATCGAAGATTAACTCCTCGCTTCGGAAGTTGTCCGGAGATCCGAAGACCATTTCTAGTGTGATTGAGCCCGTGTAGTGGGCCTCTACACCTGGGATGACTCCTTTAAAGGTGGTTTTAGTGGGTTTGATCCTTGTGGGGTCTATACCCATTTTGTGCACTGTATCCTGATAGAGCAGGTTCGGGCTGCTGCCACTGTCCATAAGGACTCGAGTGAGATGAAATCCGTCAATGATGGGGTCAAGGACCAATGCGGCAGATCCGCCATGACGGATACTAGTAGGGTGGTCCCTGCGATCAAAGGTGATCGGACAAGAGGACCATGGGTTGAACTTTGGGGCGACTGGCTCCATCGCATAGACGTCCCTTAGTGCACGCTTCCGCTCCCTCTTGGGAATATGGGTTGCGTATATCATGTTCACCGTTTTCACTTGTGAAGGGAACCTCTTCTGTCCTCCTGTGTTCGGCGGCCGAGGCTCTTCCTCGTCGTCACTATGCAGCCCCTTGTCCTTGTTTTTGGCATTCAATTTGCCGGCCTGCTTGAACACCCAGCATTCTCTGTTGGTGTGGTTGGCTGGCTTATCGGGGGTGCCGTGAATTTGACACGAGCGATCGAGTACACGAGGGATCCTCAGGCACGATAAATTCTTCGTCACCGAGGCTCACCTCGTCTTCGGAGAGAGGCATGTAATTGTCATCCTCCGTTTCTCCGTCTGCTGCCTGTTCTGGAGGGCTAGCTTGTTCATCCTCCCGCTCTAAATCTGCCTAGAGGGGATTGTCGTCGTCTTCGGCACTATTCGGAGTGTTATTGTCTCTTGTGCCGGTATCGCTACTTTTACTATGGCGGGACTTAGAGCGGCGCCGCTGACGTCGGTGCTTGGGTTGCTTCTTGGAGGGGTCATCCTCCGATGTCTTATCGCCATCGCCTTCTTTGGGGGTATCCACCATGTATATATCATATGATGAGGTGGCGGTCCAGCGCCTTGTGGGCGGTGGTTCCTGTTCATCTCCTGCATCGTCGTCCATACCGTCGATGTCTTCGGAGTCGAAGTCGAGCATGTCGGTTAAATCGTCGACAGTGGCTATTAAGTGGGTGGTGGGTGGGGAGCGCATTTCTTCGTCGTCCGCATCCCATTCTAGCCGGACATAGTTCGGCCAAGGTTCTCCTGACAAGGAGAGAGACCTTAATAAGTTTAGCACATCGCCAAAAGGCGAGTGCTGAAAGATATCCGCGGAGGTAAACTCCATGATCGGTGCCCAATCGGATTCGATAGGCACGGATGCCAGCGGCTCAGAGCCCGTGGCCGGGGACGAATCCAATGGTTGAGCAACACGGCTCTCGTAGGAGGTAAGGTCAGTATTCGGCTCTATCGCCACTGAGAGTGCGGCCTCCGTGGCGGGGTCTATCCACCCGTCCTCAGATGGCGCAACTTGTTCCGGATTGAGGGCCGGAGTAGTTGCAGGTGTGATCTCCCGAACACTGTCCGACGGCAGAGTTAAGTCATGCTCGTCGTGATTGTGCAGCGCACCTGACATGGGCTCGAATCCGTCGAAGATCAAGTCTCCGCGGATATCGGCAGTATAGTTCAAGTTTCCGAACTTGACCTGATGGCCAGGGGCGTAGCTCTCGATCTTCTCCAGATGGCCAAGCGAGTTGTCCCGCAGTATGAAGCCGCCGAATATGAAGATCTGTCCGGGGAGGAAAACCTCACCCTGGATCACATCGTTGCCGATGATCGAAGGAGCCATCAAGCCTTATGGTGACGGCACAGTGGAACTCTCAATGAAAGCACCAATGTCGGTGTCAAAACCGGCGGATCTCGGGTAGGGGGTCCCGAACTGTGCGTCTAAGGCGGATGGTAACAGGAGGCGGGGGACACAATGTTTACCCAGGTTCGGGCCCTCTTGATGGAGGTAATACCCTACTTCCTGCTTGATTGATCTTGATGATATGAGTATTACAAGAGTTGATCTACCACGAGATCGTAGAGGCTAAACCCTAGAAGCTAGCCTATGGTATGATTGTTGTTGTCCTACGGACAAAACCCTCTGGTTTATATAGACGCCGAAGGGGGCTAGGGTTACACAGAGTCGGTTACAAGGGAGGAGATCTACATATCCGTATTGCCAAGCTTGCCTTCCACGCCAAGGAGAGTCCCATCCGGACACCGGATGAAGTCTTCAATCTTGTATCTTCATAGTTCAACAGTCCGGCTAAAGTATATAGTCCGGCCGTCCGAGGACCCCCTAATCCAGGACTCCCTCACCCTCCCCCTTCCTCTCGTGGCTGGCTCCACCGCCGTGAGCTCTTGGGAAGGAGACACGCGCTGTCGAGCAGCGACCCTCGCAGCCACCGTTGAAGGGCCGACGCCCCCTCTCGCCATGGCATATGGAAGAAAGGAGCGGAGGTAGAAGGAGATGGACGATGGAAGAATGTGGGAGTGCCATCCCCCTCCCCCCTTCTTATAAAGGGGCGGGGTCGAGGCTCGGCCGCCCCACCCAACCAATCCGGTCATCGGGGGCGCAGGGAATCAGGACCGACCCGCTGCCCCAATCGGCGATGGCCCGGTTTCCCGCCTCCACCGCCTGCCACCTGCATGAGGGACACGTGGCGAGCAAGCAGGTTCGAAGGGACAGGTGAGATGACCGTTCCCCACCCCCGTGATCGTGGGGCACGGGCGCCTTGAAGACCATCACCCAAGTCCACTCAGTAAATGAGCCGCGCCTTTGCGCCTCCCTCTTCTTATGGGTAAGACGCGAGCCGCCTCTTTACTACGATGTGACGCATGCGTGCGGGAACTGCCCGACGCATGACCCCCACGTCATGCACGATCCTCCATGTCGCGCGTTCAATGCGGGTCGTGGGGAAGAGCAGCGGACGAAATAGTTACTACGGTGAAAATCCGCCCCACCTGCCCGCGCACCGTTCTGGGCCTGACCGAACAACGCGTCGCGCTTATGTGTGGCCCAGACCGTGGGCTCCTGTCGATGTACAAAAGTAGGGGCTCTCCTTTTGACCCCTTTACTTGTGCACGGGCAGTCAGAGCCACGTGCCACAGCCACACTTGGCAGGGCAGAGGAGGGAAGCCCGAGAGAAGCCGAAGCACAAGACAACCAAGACAACGCCAAGATCAGAAACACAAAGAGCAAGAGGGCGAGGTGGACCCCCCCGGCAAGACCCTTGCCGGGGCGACCTCTGCGGCCCCGACAAGAGCTTTGCCGGGGCAACTTGCCCAACGCCAGCAGAGCGAGCCACCCTTGAGCCCAAGGGTTCCAAACGCCGTCAACAACTACATTGGAACCAAGGCTCGGGAGGCACCTCCGTGGTGGCATGCAGATCTTTGTCAAGATCATAAACACACAAGATCAGATGAGGATCAGAAGACGACGACCCTCGGCGGGATCCTAGCCGAGGAAATCCACTTGCCGGGGATGACTGCAACGCCACGGCAAGACCCTTGCCGGGCCTCCGACAAGACCCTTGCCGAGGGCATCAGCGAGGCCACTACCAGGCCCGCACCAGCCAAGACTCCACCGCCGTCCCCAAGCAACTGCTAGCTCAACCAGCTGGGCAGGCACCTATGTGGCGACGGGCGGCCTCTACACCGACTCAGCACGCACTTGCGTGGTGGCATGCAACCCTTCGTGAAGGCTCCACCACCGCGCCAGCCCAGCAGCCAGCCAACATGGTGCCGCGATGCCTCGTCAGCTCGGACGCGTGTCAAGGCCAGGCGAGGCGGCGACAGCTGGGACGTGCTTCCTTGGCATCCCCGATAAAGCAAGGGGCACATCGGCAGCGCATTAAATGTGTTTGTCCAACGGTCCCAGAGGATAAGCTTATCGATTGTAGACCTTTCCACCTCCTGTGTGCCACTGTGGCAACCCCTTTTTCCTATAAAAGGAGGCCCGAGGCGACCAGGAGAGGGATTCGGCTCTTTTGGGCAAGTTGCACCCCGTAGCTAGCTCAGGAACACAAAGAACACTCAATACATCCACCAAAGCAGGACTAGGGTATTACGCATCTTCGCGGCCCGAACCTGGGTAAACGACCCGTGTGCTTCCTGTCAGACCTGCTCTTTGCACAACCTCATGCCCGCCGACCGTAGAAGGGACCCCAGTGACCCCATAGGTGTCGTTCCCACCGACAACATGGCTGGGTCAGAATGGAGAAACTGCGTCGTCGTTGTGTTCATGGGGAGGCAACGGAATGCGTCATGTTCATGGGGAGGCAACGGAATGCGTGGGAGCCAATCAGCTTGGACATAACAGCCGATGGAAATGAGGCCTAGCGTACCGCAGAACGGAGGAAACGACCTTGTGTTCGACCGGCCACGTTCGAAACGGGATCCTGTTCATCGGGAGGGGTCTGGCGTGCCGCAAAACGGAGGAAACAGACTTGTGTTGGACCTCCTACGGTCAAAACGGGGTCTTGTTGATCGGGAGGGGTGTGGCGTACCGCAAAGCGGAGGAAACGGACTTGTGTTGGAGCGCTACGGTCGAAACGGGGGTCCTGTTCATCGGGAGGGGTGTGGCGTACCGCAAAACGGTACTCCACGGGATACAGTTCATCTCCACCGTCGACCCCCTCCAGCCTCCACGGGCTACTGTTCATCCACCGTCGACCTCCTCCAGCCTCCACCTGCGACTGTTCATCCACGGGCTCCTGTTCATCCAACCTCCACCGCGTGCTACACCACCGGCTACTGTTCGACCAGCCCTCTCCACGGGCTCCTGTTCAACCACCCCTCCACGGGCTACTGTTCATCCAGCCCTCCACCGTCTACTGTTCATCCAGCCCTCCACGGGGTGGTCCTGTTCATCCAGCCCTCCACGGGGTTCTGTTCATCCAGCCCCAACCGGCTAGACCGATCGGGGTCCTATTCATCCAGAGGCAACACCACGGAGTCCTGTTCATCCACCCCCATCGGGAACTGTTCATCCAAACCCCCTAGCAACGCTCATAGTTCATCCAGAGGCAGCATCGATCGGATTCAGTTAGCATCATTAGCGAAGGAATCGCTCGATCGGGTTCAGTTAACAGCCATCGATCGATCGCTCGGGTTCAGTAACGCGTAGCCTGCAGTGCAATCGCCCGGGTTCAGTAGGCAAACGCCTCGCTGGGTTCAGTTAGAGCCCAATGCCTCGCACACGTGCGTGCGTGTATGAGAGAAATGCGTAAACCTCCGTGCATCGCTCGGCCCCGACCACCCACCGTAACCGGGAACACCCCGATATTTTCCTCGCCCTCGCTTCTACCACGGTTTTTCTGTCATGGACGGCCCAAAGAATGTCATGCAGCTGCGTCTCCGGCCCGCCCAGGATGAAAAGCCCATTTTATGTCATGATTTTTTTCATAGAAGTAGGAGCCCACCACATCTATGATGATACCGGGTTTTGTCACAATTATCGTCATAGAAGTGTCATAAGTATGACAGAAATTTTTTTGTTCGGCCCAAAATGTCACGGATGTGTCTTTTTTTTGTAGTGTACTTTCAAATTCATGCTCCATCTTATTCAAGTGTGGAATTGTAGCCTCCCAAATTGAACCCTCGTCATCTGTTTCTTTCCTTCCCTCTCGATGTGTGTTTTGTGTCTCAGCTCGAGAGATGTTCCTACATCTCACTCCATAAGTTGATCGTGAGTTGCTCGATCTTCGAGAAGACCAACTTCGGTAGACTTTCTTTCTGTCATCATCGTGATGGATGAAGATCTCGAAAGCAAGGACATCCAGATCAATTTTAAGTAATGAATCAACATCTTCGAGAAGGGCCGTTGGATCATGAAGATTGTGTTAGCTTTGTGTCCCCTCTGTCTTCTTACCTCACGTCTTGAGTCTCGGGACGAGATTCTTGTTTAGTGGGGGTGAGTTGTCACATCCCTAGTTCTTGTATGCTCTAGTCTAGCTACTGTTGTTTGCATCATGTTTATATTTCAATGAAATTGAAATGGGGACATGTGAAAGCCTTAGAAATCATTTCTGGAATTGACCAACATAAAAATTGCTCCAAATAGGTCCAAGAAAATGTTCATGTTTCTCTCTAAAAATATTGGTCAGCGGCAAAATTCAAACCAATATTTTTAGGAGCTCCTAAATATTTATTTTGGGCATTTGGAATTAATGCAATAATTATTTGCATTGGATATATATATATGTTATATATTTTATATATGTCCAATAATTCTGGGTAAATGTGAGGGCTCTGGAATAATCCAAATAGTCCCTACAAAAATTTATCAAAAGAAAAGAAAATGATTTAGTGCCTAAAACTAAATCAAACAAATGTCAGAAATAGAAAAGAAAACAAAAAAGGGAAAAACCCTTACCTGGGCTAACCTGGCAGCCCATCTGTCCTAGCCTAGCAGGCCGGCCCAGCTGACTGGCCGACGCCAGTCGTCCTCTTCCTCGCGCCAGGAGGACAGGGGCACCCGCCCAGCGCGCGCGGCCACGCGACCCGGCCACCTCCTGCCTGCTAGCCTGCATGGACGCCGCGGAAGACCTCACCGTAGACGTCTAGATCCGTCCGACCCCCTCACTCGCCCTGTCTCCCTCTCCCTCGCTCTCTCCCACGAAAAGCCAAGCGCTGCCGTCGCCGCCGTTTGCTGCCCACGCGCTCCCCGCCGTCCCCTCGACCGCCCGTCGTGCTTGCGAGCTCTGTCACGTCGCCTGCTACCTCTCCGTCAAGCCACGAGACGCCGGACGCCCCGTGGAGCCGTCACCGCCGTCTTCTTCATCGCCGGCCGCCCGAGATCGCCGTCAACGCCTAGTCACCGTACGTCCTTCCGCGAGCTCACTGAGGACGCCGCTGGATCCGCTGTGAGCTCCTGCTCCGAACCCCTCTTCTCCCCCTCGTCTATGCGTGCTCTAGCTCCGTTCCCTGCCATGGCCATAGCTCCTCGCCGCCGTTCATGTCGCTGTTGTGGCCAGGGCCACCGCAGCTCGAGCCCGCACATGTTCCCGCGCTTAGCAGCCTCCCAGAAGGCCAACGCCGCCGCCCGCAGCTCCTGCCATGCACTGAAGCACCACGCGCACACCTAGCTGTGCTCCGACCGACGCCCCGAGCTCGTTTCCGGCGAGCTCCGGCGCCCCCGCAGCCTCCCGCTTGCTTCCCTGGATGCGTACGAGCCCGGGCTACGCCCTGGTGCTCTCAGACGCCTTCCTCGTTGCCCGTAACACGGACACCGTCGTGTCCCGTGCTTGCCGGCGACAACCTCACAGGCCTGAGAGGTGGACCGCACTGGCCAGGAGATTAGTTTAGCACTAATCCCCCCTTAGAGACACTGACAGTGGGCCCCAGTGTCCACTAATCCTTTTAGTTAGGCTAAATACCCCTGTTAACTAACTGTGTCACTGACGTGTGGACCCCACGTCAGGTTTGACCTGGACCCGCCATGTTGACTTGCTGACGTCACGCCGATGTCATGCTGATGCAGTTAACAATTTTCTGGATTAAAAATAATCCAGGAAATTCCACGAAATGTTTAAAACTTCACAAAATCATAGAAAATAATCTATAACTCAGATTGAAATAATTTATATATGAAAAATGATCGGAAAAATCCAAAGAATTTGTTCATGGCGTTTTCATGCAGGTTTGAGCAACCTGAAGCTACTATACATGACAATTTGAATTAATGGCATTTGAAATGCCTTATGTGGAGTTTGAATTTGAACCCTTGGTTCAAATCAACTTCATTTAAATCACTGCTAGTTGCATTAGCTCAAATCACAGCATGTTGACATCTCATGATCATGCATCATATTGTTGCATTGCATTGATTGTGTTCTTTCTCTGTTGCCGGTGGTTGTTCCCCCTCAGTAGACGTATGTTCCGACGATGAGTTCGATGACACCGATGAAGAGCTATACTATCTTCAGAAGTGCCAGGCAAGCAAAACCCCCTTGTTCATTCCGATACAATCCCACTCTCTCGCTTCTGCTCTATTTTACTGCATTAGGACAACAACGATTCAACTGTTACATGTTGCGGTAGTTGAACCCCTTTCCTCTGCATGACCTGTCATTGCCACAGTAAATAGATGAAACCCACTAGCATGAGTAGGAGTTGTTTGAGCCCTGATGTGCCTACTCATTCATGCTTGTTGTCATGCCTGCTACTGCTTAGAGTTGAGTCAGGTCTGATTCATCGGGGATGAATTGGAATGTGGTGAACACGTCTTACTATTGAGAGCTAAGTGTGTGAACACGATTTGGTAAAGGTAGCGGTGAGAGGCCATGTAGGAGTACATGGTGGGTTGTCTCATTGAAACCGTCCTCGGGAACTGAGTTCTGTGTTTGTGATGATGAACAGCTACTACCACACATTGGGCTCCGGGCACTCCAAGCTCTCTCGACTTATTAATCAACCTGATCTCTGTCCAGGAGTTGCAACTAGTTTCTAGTGTTTGCAGGTAGTGCTAGTAGTCTACCAAGTGGCACCCGGTACAGGTGGGCTTGGGACAGACTAGGTGCAGTGGCACAGTGTACCAAGCGTCGCCCTTTGGTGGGCTTGGGAACCCTGCTCACATCATTTTGGGCCGTGAGCGATACCCCGGCCGGATCTCCTTGCGGATGGAACCCGAATAGGCGATAAACCTGGACTAGAGACTTGCGTGGTTAGTCAGGTTGTGGCCGACACCCTCGCCAGGCTTCCGCTTGAAGGTTGCCGAGATACATGACGTGTACATGGCGGTAAGTGGCGAGAGCGTGTGTGAAGAAGTACACCCCTGCAGGGTTATAAATGATCTATTCGAATAGCTGTGTCCGCGGTAAAGGACCTCTGGGTTGCTTATACAGTTCATAGACAAGTGAAAGTGGATACTCTAAAATGCGCAAGATAAGCGTGAGTGCTACGGATGGCCTTCTCGTAGGGATACGGGAACGGATCCATAGTGGTGTATTGATATGGTGAATATGTGGACTCGTGTGCGCCACCTCAAAAGAGTTACCAGCAGTCGTAGTATAGGATAGCCACTGAGTCAAAGCTGGCTTGCTGCAGTTAAACCCCACCACCCCTTTGTTGATACTGATGCATATGTAGCTAGTTCTGATGTAAGTCTTGCTGGGTACATTTGTACTCACATTTGCTTAATTTATGTTTTGTAGAGGAGACTTCAGTTTCAGTAGTAGTTCCGCGTGGACTTCGACGTTTAGCTTGTTACCTCAGCTATGATCTTGTACCCTTGGGAGGGTCTTGTAGATAGTCAGGCTTCTCAGCCCCTTTTTCATTTGTAGTTGTCTGTACTCAGACATGTTAAGCTTCCGTTGCCTGTATGCTCTGTATGTTGGGTCATGTGACCCATGATTGTAATTCTTACTATGTATGACTCTTCGGAGCCTTCTGAATAAATACTTTGAGTCATAGAGTTTTGTTGTGATGCCATGTTGTATTTGCACATATCGAGCATATTGTGTGTATGATTTTGAAATGCTTGGTATGTGTGGGATCCGACAACCTAGTTGTTTATTCTTGGTAGCCTCTCTTATGAGGAAATGTCTCCTAGTGCTTCCACTGAGCCATGGTAGCTTGCTACTGCTCCGGAACACTTAGGCTGGCCGGCATGTGTCCTTCTTCGTTCCTGTGTCTGTCCCTTCGGGGAAATGTCACGCGTTGTTCCTTTAAGTCCTTGTAGTTTGCTATGACTTGGGTTCATACGTTGATGATCGACACGTTCGTTGTTGGGTCATGCATGCATGTCCCTGTAAGTTAGTGCCACCTTGGGTTTACGAATAGTCATGTCGGTCCGGGTTCTCTGTCATATGGATGCTAGCGACACTATCATATACGTGAGCCAAAAGGCGCAAACGGTCCCGGGCCAGGTAAGGTGGCACTCGTGGGGATACCATGCGTGAGGCCGCAAAGTGATATGATGTGTTACATGCTAGATCGGTGTGACTTAGGATCGGGGTCCTGACAGCTTTGGTATCAGAGCCTGACTGCCTGTAGGATTACCAAGCCAAACTGGTCGAAGTCGAGTCTAGAAATGCTTTAGTTATATAAAGGAATTGATTGTGGAAGGGAATGTAAGGATCTTTTTACTCCTTTACCTTATGCCCTTCTGATCTGAGTCAACCTCTTCTTTTCTACGGGGATTAAGAACTAGGTTTCTCGTCTTTCTATCAGGATCACATGTTACTAATCCGTAGACTTATAGGTATGATGGATTTGAGTCTCAGTCCAGTCTCTAGTACTTCCGTGTGTTAACAGTTGGTCTCAGAACCTTCATATTGTGATGTTGAGTGGTTATGCCACCATTTTGCGGGATGTCTCAAATCTTTTTGAGCATTTACAGCCGTTATGTTGTCTAAGTCATCCCAAGTCTCTAAATAGTCTGATGCACTTGCAAATCTTTCCTCCATGTTCCCGATATCCTTTTGGGCCAGTTTAACCACACTAATCGGTGAGTTGAGGTACTCTGTTGCCTCGACATATATGTTGGAGCTATTATTATGACCCTAGGTGTCTTAGAGGATCACCTAGTAATCTAGCCATGTTTTGTGTTGCCAGTGTGATGATTCTGGCCATCATTCTCAAAAGCATCCCATGATGCCACTTAGTTAGTAGGCTTCTATTCCTGGGTTTTTGAACCCAAGATTCACCCTACTCATTCATGTTGATAGTGTTGCTCGTTCCTTTAGGATATTAGTAACCTTTGCGATAGTCCTCGAGGTCCGTTGTATTTCCTTCTTCCAAATACCATGAACTACTTATGGCAAAAGTTCCTCGTTGAACCGAAAGATCACAACCAGAGTGCTCTTGACGAGTTCTCAATTCTATATTGTGACTCTGCCAGTTCTACCTTTCTGCATGGGTTATCCGGAAGAAATATGTTGAACTTGTTCGACATGCTAATCTATGCGTCCACAACTCAGAAAATTATATGTTCCTTTGAGTTGTTCTCTTTAGTTGTATCCTGACCTTCGTCTATCATTTGATAGTCAAGAGCATGTCATGCATTCATGCTCATCGATACCTCATATTCTTGTGGTCCATCAAGCCATTCTGTTTCGGAATGACTAGGAGAAACAACCTCCGGTACCTCATCCATATCTAGGATTGGGTCAAAGCAGTTGTATTCCGCAGATCAAATTGCCAATCCAGCTTTTGTTCTGTTCTACCCTGGAGTATTACCATTTTATGTCAATAATGTCATGGGAATTGCACACCGTCTTATGAATTCTTGATACAGTGATACTTCTTGCCATCATTATTCATTCCTCGGTCTCCGTGTTGTTGTGACCGGAATGCCGACAAGTGAACCGTGATGTGTGAAATCAATACTCCTAGCAACCCTGTTGCTTGGTAGCTAATGGACAATAATATAATTCTTAGCGTGTTGGTTATTGGACCACTATTCTAAGATTGATTGTGCTACCTGGTCCATTTTCTTGGTGCACCCTTCGATCAATGAGTTAGGATTGTATCAATCCCTTGCTTTTTTATCATATCATCTTGCCTGGAAAGCAAGATTGTTCTCGAGCTTAATAACATATCGGTGGTTCGTGATTTTCTGATTATCTTCTTGGAGGTATCACTAGGTTGTCCCCTAACTGTTATGTTAGATCGTGATCAAGTTGGTTTCTTGTAAACCACCCATTCTCCAAGAATTTGTGTTGGATACCCCTTAGCCAGTTGGTCAAGCTAAATAACAACTTGGAGAATTGGAAGATAAAAGCTTGTCTAACTTAGTTCATTCCGAAGGGATATCTATGCAGGAAATATGCCCTAGAGGCAATAATAAAGTTGTTATTTATATTTCCTTATATCATGATAAATGTTTATTATTCATGCTAGAATTGTATTAACCGGAAACTTAGTACATGTGTGAATACATAGACAAACAGAGTGTCACTAGTATGCCTCTACTTGACTAGCTCGTTGAATCAAAGATGGTTAAGTTTCCGAGCCATTGACATGAGTTGTCATTTGATTAACGGGATCACATCATTAGAGAATGATGTGATTGACGTGACCCATTCTGTTAGCTTAGCATTTGATCGTTTAGTATATTGCTATTGCTTTCTTCATGACTTATACATGTTCCTATGACTATGAGATTATGCAACTCCCGAATACTGGAGGAACACTTTGTATGCTACCAAACGTCACAACATAACTGGGTGATAATAAAGGTGCTCTACAGGTGTCTCCGATGGTACTTGTTGAGTTGGCATAGATCGAGATTAGGATTTGTCACTCCGATTGTCGGAGAGGTATCTCTGGGCCCTCTTGGTAATGCACATCACTATAAGCCTTGCAAGCAATGTGACTAATGAGTTAGTTGCGGGATGATGCATTACGGAACGAGTAAAGAGACTTGCCGGTAACGAGATTGAACTAGGTATTGAGATACCGACGATCGAATCTCGGGCAAGTAACATACCGATGACAAAGGGAACAACGTATGTTGTTATGCGGTTTGAACGATAAAGATCTTCGTAGAATATGTGGGAGCCAATATGAGCATCCAGGTTCCGCTATTGGTTATTGATCGGAGACGTGTCTCGGTCATGTCTACATAGTTCTCGAACCCGTAGGGTCCGCACGCTTAACGTTTGGTGATGACCGGTAATATGAGTTTATGTGTTTTGATGTACTGAGGGTAGTTCGGAGTCCCGGATATGATCAAGGACATGACGAGGAGTCTCGAAATGGTCAAGACATAAAGACCGATATATTGGATGACTATGTTTGGACTTCGAAAGGGTTCTGAGAGAGTTTGGACGAATACCGGAGTACCGGGGGGTTACCGGAACCCCCCGGGGAGTGTAATGGGCCTCATGGGCCTTAGAGGAGAGAGAGAGGGGCGGACAGGGCAGGCCGCGCGCCCCCTCCCCCTCTAGTCTGAATTGGACTAGGAAGGGGGCGGCGCCCCCCCCTTTTCCTTCCCCCTCTCTCCTCCTTCCTTCCCTCCTACTACTCATGGAAGGGGTGGAATCCTACTCCCGGTGGGAGTAGGACTCCCCTTGGGGTGCGCCTAGGAGGCCGGCCTCCTCCACTCCTTTATATACGGGGGAGGGGGCACCCCATAGACACACAAGTTGATCATTGATCTCTTAGCCGTGTGCGGTGCCCCCCTCCACCATAATCCACCTCGGTCATATCATCGTAGTGCTTAGGCGAAGCCCTGCGCCGGTAGCTTCATCATCACCATCATCACACCGTCGTGCTGACGAAGCTCTCCCTCGAAGCTCTACTGGATCGTGAGTTCGTGGGACGTCACCGAGCTGAATGTGTGCAGATCGTGGAGGTGCCGTACGTTCGGTACTAGGATCGGTCGATCGTGAAGACGTACGACTACATCAATCGTGTTGTCATAACGCTTCCGCTTTCGGTCTATGAGGGTACGTGGACAACACTCTCCCCTCTCGTTTCTATGCATCACCATGATCTTGCGTGTGCGTAGGAATTTTTTTGAAATTACTACGTTCCCCAACAGTGGCATCCGAGCGAGGTTTATGCGTAAATGTTATATGCACGAGTAGAACACAAGTGAGTTGTGAGCGATACTAGTCATACTGCTTACCAGCACGTCATACTTTGATTCGGCGGTATTGTTGGATGAAGCGGCCCAGACCGGCATTACGCGTATGCTTACGCAAGACTGGTTCTACCGACGTTCTTCGTACACAGGTGGCTGGCGGGTATCAGTTTCTCCAACTTTAGTTGAATCGAGTGTGGCTATGCCCGGTCCTTGTTGAAGGTTAAAACAACACATACTTGACGAAAAATCGTTGTGGTTTCGATGCGTAGGTAAGAACGGTTCTTGCTCAGCCCATAGCAGCCACGTAAAACTTGCAACAACAAAGTAGAGGATGTCTAACTTGTTTTTGCAGGGCATGCTGTGATGTGATATGGTCAAGACATGATGTTAAATTTTATTGTATGAGATGATCATGTTATGTAATGAAGTTATCGGCAACTGGCAGGAGCCATATGGTTGTTGCTTTATTGTATGAAATGCAATCGCCATGTAATTGCTTTACTTTATCACTAAGCGGTAGCGATAGTCATAGAAGCAATAGTTGGCGAGACGACAACGATGCTACGATGGAGATCAAGGTGTCGCGCCGGTGACGATGGTGATCATGATGGTGCTTTGGAGATGGAGATCATAGGCACAAGATGATGATGGCCATATCATATCACTTATATTGATTGCATGTAATGTTTATCTTTTATGCATCTTATTTTGCTTAGATCGTGGTAGCATTATAAGATGATCTCTCACTAAATTTCAAGGTATAAGTGTTCTCCCTGAGTATGCACCGTTGCGAAAGTTCGTCGTGCCGAGACACCACGTGATGATCGGGTGTGATAAGCTCTACGTTCACATACAACGGGTGCAAGCCAGTTTTGCACACGCATAATACTCGGGTTAAACTTGACGAGCCTAGCATATGCAGATATGGCCTCGGAACACTGAGACCGAAAGGTCGAGCATGAATCATATAGTAGATATGATCAACATAGTGATGTTCACCATTGAAAACTACTCCATCTCACGTGATGATCGGACATGGTTTAGTTGATATGGATCACGTGATCACTTAGATGATTAGAGGGATGTCTATCTAAGTGGGAGTTCTTTAGTAATTTGATTAATTGAACTTTAATTTATCATGAACTTAGTACCTGATAGTATTTTGCATGTCTATGTTGTTGTAGATAGATGGCCCGTGTTGTTGTTCCGTTGAATTTTAATGCGTTCCTAGAGAAAGCTAAGTTGAAAGATGATGGTAGCAACTACATGGACTGGGTCCGTAACTTGAGGATTATCATCATTGCTGCATAGAAGAATTACGTCCTGGAAGCACCGCTAGGTGCCAAACCCGCTGCAGGAGCGACGCCAGATGTTATGAACGTCTGGCAGAGCAAAGCTGATGACTACTCGATAGTTCAGTGTGCCATGATTTATGGCTTAGAACTGTGACTTCAACGACGTTTTGAACGTCATGGAGCATATGAGATGTTCCAGGAGTTGAAGTTAATATTTCAAGCAAATGCCTGGATTGGGAGATATGAAGTCTCCAATAAGTTCTACAGCTGCAAGATGGAGGAGAATAGTTCTATCAGTGAACATATACTCAAAATGTCTGGGTATAATAATCACTTGATTCAACTGGGAGTTAATCTTCCTGATGATAGTGTCATTGACAGAATTCTTCAATCACTGCCACCAAGCTACAAGAGCTTCGTGATGAACTATAATATGCAAGGCTGCGGAGGTAGAAATCAAGAAGGAGCATCAAGTGTTGATGGTCAAAAAGACCACCAGTTTCAAGAAAAATGGCAAAAGGGAAGAAGGGGAAGAACGGCAAGCAAGTTGCTGCTCAAGTGAAGAAACCCAAGTCTGGACCTAAGCCTGAGACTCAGTGCTTCTACTGCAAAGGGACTGGTCACTCGAAGCGGAACTGCCCCAAGTATTTGGCGGATAAGAAGGATGGCAAGGTGAACAAAGGTATATGTGATATACATGTTATTGATGTGTACCTTACTAATGCTCGCAGTAGCACCTGGGTATTTGATACTGGTTCTGTTGCTAATATTTGCAACTCGAAACAGGGACTACGGATTAAGCGAAGATTGGCTAAGGACGAGGTGACGATGCGCGTGGGAAATGGTTCCAAAGTCGATGTGATCGCGGTCGGCATGCTACCTCTACATCTACCTTCGGGATTAGTTTTAGACCTGAATAATTGTTATTTGGTGCCAGCGTTAAGCATGAACATTATATCTGGATCTTATTTGATGCGAGATGGTTATTCATTTAAATATGAGAATAATGGTTGTTCTATTTATATGAGTAATATCTTTTATGGTCATGCACCCTTGAAGAGTGGTCTATTTTTATTGAATCTCGATAGTAGTGATACACATATTCATAATATTGAAGCCAAAAGATGCAGAGCTGGTAATGATAGTGCAACTTATTTGTGGCACTGCTATTTAGGTCATATTGGTGTAAAGCAAATGAAGAAACACCAATCTGATGGACTTTTGGAATCACTTGATTATGAATCACTTGGTACTTGCGAACCATGCCTCATGGGCAAGATGACTAAAACTCCGTTCTCCGGAACAATGGAGCGAGCAACAGATTTATTGGAAATCATACATACTGATATGTGTGGTCCAATAAATGTTGAGGCTCGCGGCGGGTATCGTTAATTTCTCACCTCCACAGATGATTTGAGCAGATATGGGTATATCTACTTGATGAAACATAAGTCTGAAACATTTGAAAAGTTCAAAGAATTTTAGAGTGAAGTGGAAAATCATCGTAACAATAAAATAAAGTTTCTATGATCTGATCGTGGAGGAGAATATTTGAGTTACGAGTTTGGTCTTCATTTGAAACAATGCGGAATAGTTTTGCAACTCACGCCACCCAGAACACCACAGCGTAATGGTGTGTCCGAACGTCGTAATCGTACTTTACTGGATATGGTGCGATCTATGATGTCTCTTACTGATTTACCGCTATCGTTTTGGGGTTATACTTTAGAGACGGCTGCATTCACGTTAAATAGGGCACCATCTAAATCCGTTGAGACGAAACCTTATGAACTATGGTTTGGCAAGAAACCAAAGTTGTCATTCCTTAAATTTTGGGGCTGCGATGCTTATGTGAAAAAGCTTCAACCTGATAAGCTCGAACCCAAATCGGAGAAATGTGTCTTCATAGGATACCCAAAGGAGACTGTTGGGTACACCTTATATCACAGATCCGAAGGCAAGACATTCGTTGCTAAGAATGGATCCTTTCTAGAGAAGGAGTTTCTCTCGAAAGAAGTGAGTAGGAGGAAAGTAGAACTTGATGAGGTAATTATACCTACTCCCTTATTGGAAAGTAGTTCATCACAGAAATCTGTTCCTGTGACTCCTACACCAATTAGTGAGGAAGCTAATGATGATGATCATCTAACTTTAGATTAAGTTACTACCGAACCTCGTAGGTCAGCCAGAGTAATATCCGCACCAGAGTGGTACGGTAATCCTGTTCTGGAGGTCATGTTGCTTGACCCTGACGAACCTACGAACTATGAGGAAGCGATGATGAGCCTAGATTCCGCGAAATGGCTCGAGGCCATGAAATCTAAGATGTGATCCATGTATGAGAACAAAGTGTGGACTTTGGTTGACTTACCCGATGATCGGCAAGCCATCGAGAATAAATGGATCTTCAAGAAGAAGACTGACGCTGACGGTAATGTTACTGTCTGCAAAGCTCGACTTGTTGTGAAAGGTTTTCGACAAGTTCAAGGAGTTGACTACGATGAGACCTTCTCACCTGTAGCGATGCTTAAGTCCGTCCGAATCATGTTAGCAATTGCTGCATTTTATGATTATGAAATTTGGCAAATGGATGTAAAGACTGCATTCCTGAATGGATTTCTGGAAGAAGAGTTGTATATGATGCAACCTGAAGGTTTTATCGATCCAAAGGGTGCTAATAGAGTGTGCAAGCTCCAGCGATCCATTTATGGACTAGTGCAAGCATCTCGGAGTTGGAATAAACGTTTTGATAGTGTGATAAAAGCATATGGTTTTATACAGACTTTTGGAGAAGCATGTATTTACAAGAAAGTGAGTGGGAGCTCTGTAGCATTTCTAATATTATATGTGGATGACACATTGTTGATTGGAAATGATATAGAATTTCTAGATAGCATAAAAGGATACTCGAATAAGAGTTTTTCAATGAAAGACCTCGGTGAAGCTGCTTATATATTGGGCATTAAGATCTATAAAGATAGATCAAGACGCTTAATTGGACTTTCACAGAGCACATACCTTGACAAAGTTTTGAAGAAGTTCAAGATGGATCAAGCAAAGAAGGGGTTCTTGCCTGTGTTACAACACTACAAAAAAATACACTTCTGTGATGATACGTGTTTGTCACAGTAGGTCACGTTTTCTGTCATGCATGTACATCCATGACAAATTTATGACAGAATCAAGATAGTCATACCTGTGCTGTCGTAGAAATGTTCCATGACAGACCAAAATTATCATCACGGAAGTGTCCACTTCCATGACGATAAATCGCGCGTCACAGAAGTGTTTTCGTCAAGGGTGACCGACACGTGGCATCCACCGTAACGGAACGCCGTTAAGCTATCGGGTCCGGTTTTGCATCCGATAACCCGTTAACAGCCCCGACCAATGGGGATTTTCCACGTGTAAAATCATCATTGGCTGGAGGAAACACGTGTCGGCTCACCGTTGGGATAGAAGTCATCCACTCATTGGACCCAAAGCGCCTATGATACGTCGACACGTGGCACGGCCCAACAGAGGCCCATTCTTGTTGTAACATCCCAAATTTTCAATTTGGAATGTTATACATTAGATCATCATGCAAAACATATTTTATTGCATTTTGTTTTGCGATCCTAGAAATTCTACGCAACTCAAGGACCCACGGAGAGAGTTGGGGATTTCGTTATTTTCATATTTGGGTTTGCTCAAATTTTGAAAATAGGATGAGTTGTTTTAATTATTTTTCTCTCCGAAAAATATTTCATATCAAAATATATGGAGGGGATAATATGACTTCTCCAAAAATAATGAAATATCAGAGGAAAAATATTAAAAACAAATATTTGATTTTATTTAGATTTTATTTGATTTAGGACAAAATATGCGTTTTTCAAAATTGCATTTTAGGCCCAAATAAATGTTCATATTGTCCGGCTTATTTTTAGACAACGGGGAAAATTTATTTTGAGATTTTTGGAGTCCGTTTAGTATTTCTTTTCTTTCTTTTTCTGCACGTCTGATTTATAAAAAAAGAACCGACCTACCGGGCCGTGTCCGGCTAGGACTCTGGCCCGGCCGGCCTTTATAAGCCGCGAGGCCATCCCGCCAGCCCAAGCCGCCCGCCCCGTGAAACCCTAGCGCCGCCGCCGCCGGTTCCGCGTCGCCGCCCCGCTGCCCGGAGCCGCCGCCGTCGCCGCCCCGCCGCTGCCCGGAGCCCCGACGCCGGAGCCGCCCCGCCGCCCCTGTCCTGCCACCCGAGGTTGACCGCCTCGCCGCCGCCGGTTTTCTCAGGAAAACCGTGCGTGTTTTTTTAGAAAAACCCCGGTTTATTTTTATTAGATCGGTTTTTATTTTTTCCGGTTTAGTCTATTTTGCGGACGTTCGTCCATACATTCATTTTAACGAACGGTTTCCGTCGTTTAACCGTAGACAGCGAACGTTCGTTCGTTAGCCTGTTCGTCAGTTTTTTCTTTTTCTCGGATTTTCCGCGGTTATTTTCGATCGCGATTTCCGATCTGTTTTTCGTTTTAGTATAACTTTTCGCTCGTTTATCGGAATCAGGCGATTCAAGCGCCTAGAGTTTTGTCTCGAAACCCTCTTTCTGTTTAACCAACTCAAACAAGCTGTTGCTACTGTAAAATTTGACTTAGGTCCAGATTAGTAAATGAAGCTTGTTTCTTTCGCCATTTGAGTTTCGTTGCTTCGTTCGATTTGATTCTTTTTGCAAACCGGAGTTCTTAAGTTGAACTTTCTGGTTAGATCTCTTATTTTCAGTTTTACCCGTGCACCCTTGTTTGATTGCTTATGTATGTATTGTTTGTTTGCGATAGAGTACCCGGAGTGCGAAGCGTGCTACTACGAGTCTCTAGGTTTCACGGATCATCAGCAAGGCAAGTAACACTTTGATCATACCTCTTTACCACCCAGTTTTATTGCATTAGATCAATCCTCAAACAATTACATGATTAGGATCTGATTTAATATGTGGGTTTTGGGAAGTAGATGAGGTAGTACCTATTGCCCTGTTTATTATCAAACCTTTGGGAGTTACTTCTACGTTTGCTTATATTGCTATGCTATGCTCGTAGACGTGGACTGGGTTTGAGAGATTTCCTGACAGATGTGAGATTGTTAATTAATGGTTCAACTTAAGGTGGTTACTTTAATTTACATCTGGGTGGATTGAGGCACCTGGAGAACCCAATGTTGCCTGTATTTTTGGATATCCCAGAGTACCCGTGTGATCATCCTATGGACCGCCACCCTGGTTCAAAGGGATCATGAGATTATTCATGCTAGAAACTTCCGTGTGCAGCCACAAGCTATTATGGGCTCTAGCATAGTTGAGTAGGTTACATGACCTCTTGAAGAGGTGGGCTAGCAGATGTAGGGGAAAGTAGGTGTAACTGTCCACCCGGAGTAAAGAGTATTGTTTCTGAAAGACTGTGTCTCGGTCATCCGTTTCTCAAACACCATGTAGTGCGAGAAATCAAGCGGAGGCGATCGAGTCTTGTGGAGAAAAGTGCGCAAACCTCTACAGAGTGTACAATCTAATCATGGTTAGCCATGTCCCCGGTTATGGACATCTTGAGTATCTAGTTCTTGGATTATCATGTGAATCTCATCATCATGTTACTTAATTTGATTTGATTGGGTTAATCACGTTCTTAATTGGGATTGAGTTGGAGGTACCTTCTCAATGTTTAACAATCACCATGGTAGTTAAATAAAATTTATTCCTTTGTGGTAGGGAAAAATTGGCTTTTCGCAAAACTGTAACCATAGAGCTTTCCACCAGCCAAATATGCATGTAGTGATAGCATTATTCTGTTCATTACTCTCTATGTGTTACTTTGCTAGCATATTCCATGTGCTGACCCGTTTTCGGGCTGCAATGTATCATGTTGCAGACTTTTCAGACAACGAGTAAGGAGCCTTAGGTCGTGGTCTTATACTCAGTGATGCCGTTGGAGTTGATGGACTCAATTTATCTTCCAAGCCTTCCGATGTTATCGTTTTAGATGGCCTTAAGCCGTATTTATTGTAATAAGTTCTCTCTTGAACTATTCGATGTAATAAGTGTGTGATTGCTACTCTGTTATAAATCCTTCAAGTACTGTGCGTGTCAGCATAACCGATCCAGGGATGACATTGATGCACAGAGACTAGACCGTTTGAGGTCTGGTTGCTACAAAGATGGTATCAGAGCACACGCTGATTGTAGGACACGACCACTAAGCTAAAGCCCTAGAATCACTACTCTCTTCTCATTTCTAACCCCTCTCCTTTCTTCCACTCTTTTTAGGATGGCGGATGCAAGGAACAAGTTCGCGCAACCGAATGAGGATACACCTTTTGGACGACACTTGAAGGAAGTTACTAAGTACCTGAACATCGGAATACCAAGCTTCACCGGGACCTACAATGCGACACTACCAGAAGAGGAGCGCTGGATGATTCAAGTTCAAGTTCCAGGAAGGACGTTCATGCCAGTCACTGAGCCCATAGAGTTTTCCTTTGATGCACCAACCTGGAGTCTAGGAAAGAGCATGGCAGCCCACATCACCATGGGACGCATTGGAGAAGTGTACCACAATGATCTCAAGGATACTATCTATCAGATTTGTGGGCGCCGAGACGAGCAATGGGAGATGATCAGTACCAGGAAGGATAGATCTATTGCAGCTTTCATTCAGGAGTTAAACCAGCACATTCGTCGCCAGGAGAACCAGATGTGCGCAGACATGATAGATCTGAAGAAGGCAAAGACTAGGATCATGGAACTGGAGGAAGAACTCAAGGCTACACGCGAGGATTATATGGAGGAAATCGTCGCACTAGTGGAAAAGAATGACGACCTGATAAAGAAGATCGGAGTATTCATGGGAGACCCAACGTCAGGAGGAGAAGATGACGATTCTACTTGCCTGGAGAACTACATCATCATCGACGACACCGGCTCGGACCCCAGTGATGATGATTTGGAGGATGAAGCCGGAGCAGATATCATGGAGTCTTCGACCGATCAATTTTTCTAGTAGACCACCAAATCAGTAGTAGTATTCCACCATGTATATAGTATAGTCCAAGCACTTTGTAACGATAGTTAGATCTATTGTATGCCTTGTTTGAATTGATTGGAGTGATATGATTGTGTTTGTCTCATGTGCATATGGGTAGTGTTTTCCCTCTAGACCTCATTCTATCCTATTTTCTCATCTTTTCTAAACCCATCAGATGCCTCCGAGATGCGACACCAGATTTATTTTCCCACCGGAGATCACTCAGTTGATTCAGCAGCAGAATACCCTGATGCAAGCACTAGTTCAGAACCAAGGCAACAACAACAACAACCCACCACCACCACCTGTTGATCACTTAGCCCGTTTTCTTAGGCTGAATCCGCCGGTGTTTTCCAGCAGCGCCGAGCCGATTGTTGCATATGATTGGCTCCGCAAGGTTGGAAGGGAGCTGACCACTGCAGGATGCACAGATGCGGAGAGAGTGCGTTTTGCCGCACATCAGCTTGATGGACCCGCAGCATCATGGTGGGAGAATTACACATCCACTCACCCCATTGACACTGTCATATGGGACCAATTTCAGCAAGTGCGAGTTTTGGTTAAAGGAAGTTGGATTCCTTGAACATGTTATATTCGGAGAAGGAATAGCAGTAGATCCCACCAAGGTTAACACTGTGACAAGTTGGGAGTCACCCATGACAGTTGGAGAGATCCGGAGTTTTCTTGGACTCGCAGGATACTACCGGAGATTTATTGAGAATTTCTCGAAGATTGCAAAACCTATGACCGAGTTGTTGAAGAAGGACACCAAATTCTATTGGACCGAGGAATGTGAGGCTAGTTTCCAGGAGTTGAAGAAACGTTTAGTTATAGCGCCAGTGTTGATTCTGCCAGATCAACGCAAGGATTATGAAGTATATTGTGACGCTTCACGTCGAGGACTTGGAGCAGTGCTAATGCAGGAGGGAAGAGTTGTTTCATATGCCTCATGATAGCTTAAACCCCATGAGTTGAATTATGCTACACATGATTTGGAGCTAGCAGCGGTAGTGCATGCGTTGAAGACATGGAGACATTTTCTCATCGCGAACCATTGTGAGGTGTACACGGATCACAAGAGTTTGAAGTACATTTTCACGCAGAAGGAGTTGAATCTCAGGCAAAGGAGATGGTTGGAGCTCATTAAGGATTATGATATGAGATTGCATTATCACCCAGGGAAGGCTAACGTAGTAGCTGATGCGTTGAGCCGCAAGAGCCATGTCAACACACTCATGACCGGAGAGTTACCCAAGGAGTTAGCCGAAGATCTTCGTGAACTATGTTTGGAAATAGTACCAAGAGGCTTTGTAGCAGCATTGGAGATTCAGTCTACTTTGATGGATAAGATCAGAGAAGCTCAGAAGATAGACAAGGAAATTGCTGAGATAAAGGAAAGGATGAGTAAAGGAAAAGCCAAGGGATTTCGTGAGGATGAGCACGATGCCTTATGGTTTGAGGACCGCGCTTATGTGCCCAATGATCTGGAGATCAGGAAGTTGATCTTGCAAGAGGCCCATGATTCACCATATTTGATTCACCCAGGAAATACCAAGATGTACCTGGATTTAAAGGACAGTTTCTGGTGGACCGGAATGAAGAAGGATATTGCGGAGCATGTAGCAGTTTGTGATGTATGTCAGAGAGTGAAGGCAGAGCATCAGAAACCAGCAGGATTGCTACAACCATTGCCGATACCCGAATGGAAGTGGGATAAGCTAGGCATGGATTTTATCACGGGATTGCCCAGGACTCGTTCAGGCTATGACTCGATATGGGTTGTAGTCAATCGTTTGACGAAGGTAGCTCATTTCATCCCAGTAAAGACCACTTATACCAGTGCTAAGTTGGCAAAGATATACATGACCAGGATCGTATGTCTGCATGGAGTTCCGACGACCATTGTATCAGATAGAGGAACCCAGTTTACTTCAAAGTTTTGGAATCAGTTGCACGAAACTTTGGGTACCAGGCTAGAGTTCAGTACCGCTTTTCATCCACAGACAGACGGATAGACCGAGAGAGTCAATCAGATTTTGGAGGACATGCTGAGAGCTTGTGCGCTAGATTATGGATCTAGCTGGGACGACAATTTGCCATATGCAGAGTTCTCTTACAACAACAGTTATCAATCCAGTTTGAAGATGGCCCCTTTCGAAGATCTGTACGGAAGGAGGTGCAGGACACCGTTGTTGTGAGACGAAGCTGGAGACCGCCCGTTGTTTGGACCAGATTTGATTAAAGAGTCTGAACAGAAGGTGAAGTTGATTCGCGATAGGCTCAAGGTAGCCCAGTCCAGGCAGAAGAGTTATGCAAATTCTAAACGCAAGGAGACAGTTTACAAAGTCGGAGACAGAGTTTATCTTCGAGTATCACCACTTCGAGGAGTGAAGCGCTTTGGAGTTAAGGGAAACTTAGCGCCACGTTTTGTAGTACCATACAAAGTTTTGGAGCGTATGGGAGAAGTTGCTTACAAGTTGGAATTGCCCGAAGGATTGTCGGGAGTTCACGATGTGTTCCATGTTTCTCAGCTGAAGAAGTGCCACGCAGAGATGGCTGAGATACCACTGAGAGATACAGTGCCACTGGAAGCGATTCAGCTGGATAGTGATTTGACCTATGAGGAGAAACCATTCAAGATTCTCGAATATGCCAGCTGAGTCACCCGCAGCAAGGTTATCAAGTTTTGCAAAGTTCAGTGGAGTCACCATACCGAGGATGAAGCCACCTGGGAGCGAGAGGAAGACCTACGGAAGGACCACTCTCACCTATTTTCTAGCCAACCCGAATCTCGAGGGCGAGATTCATCTTAAGGGGGGTAGGTTCGTAACATCCCAAATTTTCAATTTGGAATGTTATACATTAGATCATCATGCATAACATATTTTATTGCATTTTGTTTTGCGATCCTAGAAATTCT
Organism: Aegilops tauschii subsp. strangulata; assembly: GCF_002575655.3. Taxonomy (NCBI): domain Eukaryota; kingdom Viridiplantae; phylum Streptophyta; class Magnoliopsida; order Poales; family Poaceae; genus Aegilops; species Aegilops tauschii. The sequence goes on along the minus strand of NC_053037.3, from coordinate 314,066,880 downwards.
ACGCAACTCAAGGACCCACGGAGGGAGTTGGGGATTTCGTTATTTTCATATTTGGGTTTGCTCAAATTTTAAAAATAGGATCAGTTGTTTTAATTATTTTTCTCTCCGAAAAATATTTCATATCAAAATATATGAGAGGGGATAATATGACTTCTCCAAAAATAATGAAATATCGGAGGAAAAATATTAAAAACAAATATTTGATTTTATTTGAATTAGGAAAAAATATGCGTTTTCCAAAATTGCATTTTAGGCCCAAATAAATGTTCATCTTGTCCGGCTTATTTTTAGAGGACGGGGAGAATTTATTTCGGGATTTTTGGAGTCCGTTTAGTATTTCTTTTCTTTCTTTTTCTGCACGTCCGATTTATAAAAAAACGAACCGACCTACCGGGCCGTGTCCGGCTAGGACTCTGGCCCGGCCAGCCTTTATAAGCCGTGAGGCCGCCCCGCCAGCCCAAGCCGCCCGCCCCGCGAAACCCTAGCGCCGCCGCTGCCGGTTCCGCGCCGTCGCCGCCCCGATCCGTCGCCCCGCCGCCGATCCCGCCCGATGCCCGGGCCGCCCCGCCGCCGACGTCCCGCCACCCGAGGTTGACCGCCTCGCCGCCGCCGGTTTTCTCCGGAAAACCGTGCGTGGTTTTTTAGAAAAAACCCGGTTTATTTTTATTAGATCGGTTTTATTTTTTTCCGGTTTAGTCTATTTTGCGGACGTTCGTCCGTACGTTCGTTTTAACGAACGGTTTCCATCGTTTAACCATAGACAACGAACGTTCGTTCGTTAGCCTGTTCGTCAGTTTTTTCTTTTTCTCGGATTTTCCGCGATTATTTTCGATCGTGATTTCCGATCTGTTTTTCGTTTTAGTATAACTTTTCGCTCGTTTATCAGAATCAGGCGATTCGAGCGCCTAAAGTTTTGTCTCGAAACCCTCTTTATGTTTAACTAACTCAAACAAGTTTTTTCTACTGTAAAATTTGACTTAGGTCCAGATTAGTAAACGAAGCTTGTTTCTTTCGCCGTTTGAGTTTCGTTGCTTCGTTCGTGTTGATTCTTTTTGCAAACCAGAGTTCTTAAGTTGAACTTTCTGGTTAGATCTCTTATTTTGAGTTTTACCCGTGCACCCTTGTTTGATTGCTTATGTATGTATTGTTTGTTTGCGATAGAGTAACCGGAGTGCAAAGCGTGCTACTACGAGTCTCTAGGTTTCACGGATCATCAGCAAGGCAAGTAACACTTTGATCATACCTCTTTACCACCCAGTTTTATTGCATTAGATCAATCCTCAAACAATTGCATGATTAGGATCTGATTTAATATGTGGGTTCTGGGAAGTAGATGAGGTAGTACCTATTGCCCTGTTTATTATCAAACCTTTGGGAGTTACTTCTACGTTTTCTTATATTGCTATGCTATGCTCGTAGACGTGGATTGGGTTTGAGAGCCATGACAGATGTGAGATTGTTAATTAATGGTTCAACTTAAGGTGGTTATTTAATTTACATCTGGGTGGATTGAGGCACCTGGAGAACCCAGTGTTGCCTGTATTTTTGGATATCCCGGAGTACCCGTGTGATCATCCTATGGACCGCCACCCAGGTTCAAAGGGATCATGAGATTATTCATGCTAGAAACTTCCATGTGCAGGCACAAGCTATTATGGGCTCTAGCATAGTTGAGTAGGTTACATGACCTCTTGAAGAGGTGGGCTAGCAGATGTAGGGGAAAGTAGGTGTAACTGTCCACCCGGAGTAAAGAGTATTGTTTCTGAAAGACTGTGTCTCGGTCATCCGTTTCTCAAACACCATGTAGTGCGAGAAATCAAGCGGAGGCGATCGAGTCTTGTGGGGAAAAGTGCACAAACCTTTGCAGAGTGTACAATCTAATCATGGTTAGCCGTGTCCCCGGTTATGGATATCTTGAGTATCTAGTTCTTGGATTATCATGTGAATCTCATCATCATGTTACTTAATTTAATTTGATTGGGTTAATCACGTTCTTAATTGGGATTGAGTTGGAGGTACCTTCTCAATGTTTAACAACCACCATGATAGTTAAATAAAATTTATTCCTTTGTGGTAGGGAAAAATTGGCTTTTCGCAAAACTGTAACCATAGAGCTTTCCACCAACCAAATATGCATGTAGTGATAGCACTATTCTGTTCATTACTCTCTATGTGTTACTTTGCCAACATATTCCATGTGCTGACCCGTTTTCGGGCTGCAACGTATCATATTGCAGACTTTTCAGACGACGAGTAAGGAGCCTTAGGTCGTGGTCTTATACTTAGTGATGCCGTTGGAGTTGATGGACTCACTTTATATTCCAAGCCTTCCGTTGTTATCGTTTTAGATGGCCTTAAGCCGTATTTATTGTAATAAGTTCTCTCTTGAACTATTCGATGTAATAAGTGTGTGATTGCTACTCTGTTATAAATCCTTCAAGTACTGTGCGTGTCAGCATTACCGATCCAGGGATGACACTGATGCACAGAGACTAGACTGTTTGAGGTCTGGTCGCTACACTTGTGAAAAGGCCGACCCATTTGACTTGTTCAAAAGGTGGCGGGCCGGCCCACGGCAAGCGTGTGAACGGCTTGTTCACATATAGCCCATTTACAGCCCGCTAACCCAGGGCCCGTTTACGGCCTATCCAAATTAGGCCCTGTAGCGTCATCAGGGCCGTCCAATATAATTCCAGCCCATTTTAACTTCCGGCCCATGTATGGCCCATGACGTCTTTCGGCCCATATGAGGCCCTTATTACTCTTGGCCCATTAACGGCCCGTGGTAAAACTGGCCCGTAATGAACAGTGTATCACTTTATACCCATTAACGGCACGTGGTGAAACTGGGCCGTAATGAACAGTGTATCACTTTATACCCATTAACGGCCCATTATTCCGTTGGGCCGTTTCCAGCCCATGTTATCTTTTGGCCTTCTCGGGGACCATTTATTCTTGGGCTCATTTCCACATTCGTTTACTTATGGCCCGTTACTGTCATTTTCTGCTTGTGGGCCAAATTCAGCCCGTGGTTACAGTCGGCCCGTTTGTGGCCCGATAATACGTTGGGCCGTTTTCATGTCAAAAAACCCCGTTGGGCTGTTTTCATAGAGTTATCAAATACGGCCTATTAATGGCCCGTTATTGTCCACGAATAGTACGGCCCATGATTGGCGAAATGATGATACGCCCCGTAGAAGGCCCATGGATCCTACGGCCCGTAAAAGGCCCATGAATCGTACGGCCCGTAGAAGGCCCATGGATCCTACGGCCCGTATAGAAGGCCAATGGATCCTACGGCCTGTAGAAGGCCCATGGATCATACGGCCCGCAGGAGGCCCATGGTTACAACAGTCCGTGTGTTGCCATGATTATTTTGGCCTAGTTTCCAAAGATAGGTTATTGTGGCCACTAGAAAAACACAGAAAAAGAACTGCAGTGACTACAAGCAAACAACTAAACAAGACAATAAGGAAATAAATAAGCAAGCAATTAACACTAGCCTATTACCGCTATTACACATATTACATCCACTAGGCATCAAAGTTCGCCACCAGTGCAAATATAGGGAACAAAGCAGCATATTACATACACTGGCCGTCAAAATTGGCCACCAGTGCAAATAAACGCGGCAGCAAAACAAGAGCATAACTGAAACAACTTCAGAAGAGCTCAAGAAACATGGTATCCACCATGTTGGCAATAAGCTTAGCAAGCTTATTAGCTTTGTCCCGTTTGGCGCTAAAATCCTCCAACGCTTGCTGTTGCACCAGAAAGTATGCATCTGAATGCTCGAGGGACTTCCGCAGTCCTTCCGCTTCTTGTCGCAGCACAGCTGATCGATGTATTTCAGCTTGTAGTTGAGACTCAAGAAACCAAATTGATTCAGACAATGAGTTTGAATAGCTTGTGCAAGCGGTAGTGGCCAGTAACTCCAACACTAAACCAAGACAGGACTTTGGGGTTGTCTCACTGTCTTCGAGATAGTCTTCCTTAGCTATTTTATCAGCTTTGTTGGAGACCAACAAGGATGTGTCACTATCCTGAACCTTATCTGCATTACTTCCTTTAAAATTGCTTAATAAGGCACTCTTCCCCAATATTCTGTCAGCATTCTAAAAGAAGAAACAAGCAGACACATAACAGTTTAGCATGTACTAGTATATGAAACTCACTTCGGTGAACCAGTTCATTAGTAAGGTGGACAGGATTAAACTACCAAGTCTTCTATTGCCAAGTACTAGTACATAATAAAAGCATCAAACAAAAAAAAATATGTCCTATGGTCACTGCATTGTCTTGCCAAATCAAAATAGAGACACGGTTCAAATCATATTAGTTCAAGACAAAGCAGCAGTGAAAGAATACAAAGCGTGGGAAACTACACGGCACAACAAGATTTCAGATGGGTACCACGGGTCTACATGTACAACAACACTATTTGCTTTGTTGTGATGCTAGTAATGTGCATGATATGAGAAGTCAACTCTATACACAATTGAAATTGAAATCAACAGAGCTATTGATAAGAGCAAGCCTGTTAAAGAAACATGCGTGAACATACCTGCTGTGCCATTGGAGTTTCGATTGGATCCTTCAATTTAAAAATAAGTTTGTATGAGTAAATACAGTGATACAAGAGCAAAGCAGTATGCACGATAGCAATCATAGTTAAAAAAGGCGCGCCTAGCCTCTAGGCGTTGGCGAAACGCATTGCGCATAACTACGCTTAATCTATGCATAACTGCGCATAAGCATGCGCTTTGGTCAGTAAAGCGCAAGGTGGTGGCAAAACACACAATTAACGTCTGGCGCTTTTTGGAACTATGATAGTAATGGAATCTTAAATTAGAACAGTTGTTCTTCAGGTTTAGGCACTTGTTCTACATGAATAGAGTACAGTAAGACGCAAGAATATAGTACTTAAAAATAGAAAATGAGCTCATAGACCTTACCACATTCTTGGTTCGGGACCAGTACAGAACAAGGCGTTCCCAGTCATCGTCCAGTAAATGTGTCTCAGGAGAACGTAAGGGAATTTGATGAGTTTCTTTGCCGGTGAAGTACGTTTTCTTCAGTAATTCCGATACTGCCACCAAGCATTCTTGAAGATAGCAGAGGTATTAGCATAGGTTACCTCATCCGAAGTTTCCAAATCGGTCCTTCTCTATAGAGAAAAATGGGAAAATTTGTTGTATTATAACCATCATGGAGGTAGGATGTATGGGACAAAGCAAAGTAATTGCCATGAATAACATTACTTACACATAACTCCTGGATAAACACCTGCAAGTGGCATTTTCCTTCATCTTTAGTATAATATTTCCAAGATGGGAAGATACGCACATACGATTTAACAACATCAAATGCGATAGATGCTGAAGTACGACTAGCTGGTTGTGCTTCCTCCACAGGAATAAGCGTACTAACTGGTGGAGTTGGGGTTCTCCGTGGTAGTACTGGCCCTTTAGGCACTGGAGCTGCCTTACTAACTGCTCTTGTTTGGGAGCTCTATGGTGGAGATGGTGTTGTGTCAACAGGAACTGGGTTACTATCTGCTGGGGTTGGGGTTAGATTGGGTGAAGCTGGTTCTCTGTCCATCGCAGTAGGGGTACAATCTGCGAGAGTTTGGGTTATGTGTGGTAGGGCTGGTTCTCGTGCATCTACAACCAGGGTGCTATCTCCACTAAGAGGTAGCACTGTTTTATTTGAAGACCGTGTTTTTACTCCGCTAGATGCTGGCATCACCCGCTCCAATTCAAATGGCTGATAAACAGGAAACATAGTTGAATGTACAGACATTGTATGAGAGACAGATGCAATAAATAGTGTGGAAAAAAGAGGACATGAAATAGTTGACATGTATATTGTTTAACTAAAATGGATAGCATGACATAATTTCACATATATGATGTCTATCTAAACTGGATAGCATAGCATAACATAATTCAAAGATATGATGAATAACTAAAACGCCGTGCCAAGTTAGAGCATACACCTCGGTGGGGGAATAGGACTGGTCATCTGTCTCTGAATCCATCTCTCAGGAGCTATCGGGACCCAACAAGAGATCTGCTTCGACAGGTAGCACTGTCTGCTCTGAAGGCCTTGTTTTCACTCCAGATTTTTCAATCTCCCACCCAAATGGCTGATTCACATGAAGAGTAGTTTAATGTACAAACATTGTCGACAAATGGAAATGTAATGAAGAAAAGGATGGGCAAGATATCATTCAAATATATGATGCCTGGTTAAACAGGATGGCATTGCACATTTCACATATATTATGGCTGGCTAAAAGACATGAGACTGCATAATTCCCATATATGATATAGAAACTAAACAGGTGGCGACAGAACATGTCTAAACTAAGCAGATGACATATATGATGTCAAAAGTAGGCACTGCAAGGCAACATATGCATGATATGACTAACATCATCATGCCAAGGTAGAGCAAACACCTTGGGGGTAAATAGGAGTGGTCAGCGGCGTCTGAATCCGCCTCAGAACAGATATCTTCCTCTGGATTACAATCTAGAGAGGGGTGGGGAGGGTTTGCCATTGAACCCACCATGGAACGATGTCTGCATGACATTGTATTGCCGCGCAAAACTCTTCTCTTTTTCTCTACATGTTCAGCATGACTGTGTACAATATTTGACATGCATACGAAAAAAATATGGTGAGATTATGTAAGGAGAGCATGCAGAAATATAGAGTGATGGTAACAACCAGTGGATGGATCCAAAAATAATGATAACAGGCTGATGATTGCTTTAATTTAATAAAAAGACAGATGATGATTGCTTTACTATTTGTTTCCCACCCAAGATGAACAACATAGGCATACCCTAGGTGAACCAGATATTAGACAGAGATACTATTCATTGCTTCCTAGATATGTGCCCCACAACTAATTTAGAACTCAAGTTTGAACATTAATTTGGACCTGACTTGGAGTCCAAGAGGTGAACAGGACGATAAAGTAGCAGGTAATTTTAAGCAATGCATAACATAAGCAGAATCAAAAGAGTGCGACCTCTCTTGTGGACCCGTGTACTCCTCAGGTTCATCTGCTGAGTTGATGATGGTGATGTCGTTGCGGTGGGTGCCGGCGGCAGGGAAGGAGATCTGAGGCGGCGAAAGACGGTCAGGAGTCGTGATGTCTGGTTTGGTGGATGTTTTTGTCAATGGAGCACCTCAGGTGAGGTGCACGACGTCGCGGCAACCACACAAAGTTCCCTTTGACACCTACCTGTAACTGAAGTAATTCTGTAAGGGCTCATTTGGCTTGCATGATTCTAAAAACGCAGGGATAGGAAAAACACCGGAATAGGATAGGAATGCACATGGTAAATAGAGCATTTGTAAACATAGGATTTCTGTCAACTTGGGTGTTTGGTTTATAGGAATTGGAAGAGCAGAGGAATGCAAAGAAACATGGCCAAAATAAAGTGAAACCATATGAAAGTGTGTACAGTTAGAATGTTATTCTGTCACTAATGCACTTGGTCTTGTTTTCATGCATAGGATTTTGAAAAGTAGGTCCAGGTGGATGTTTTGCTTCATTCCTTTCAACAAAATGCATGAATAATTGAATAGTAGAGTGCCATTGGAAAATTCCCTATTGCTATGTTTTTTCGTTGAACCAAAATAGCCCTAATGGATCGACATGAATGTAAAGTAATAAGTGATGCAACAAGTGTACAACCTCTTTGCCGTAGCCGTGTCGACCTCAGCATCATTGGGTTGGTCGCTGAAGCAGTTGAGGCAAAGGTGGTTGTCGGAGGTGTGGAGGAAGATCTGAGGAATCTGTAGACGGCGTCCAGGGCACTGCTCTGTTGTGATGGATCGTTCTGTCGTTGGAGCAGCTCCGGTGAGCCGTAAGACGTCAAGGCTGAAGCAGCACAAGACAGACATCATCAATCTCAAGTGGGATTCTAATAGCATCTCCAATAGATGATGTAAAATAGATGTAAAATTTACATCACCAAAAACCACCTGACTACAACAGATGAAGTAAAAACCCGTTGACTCTGAACTTAACTGTCGAAACTGAAATTTACTGTGGAATCTGAATGTTACTATCGAAACTTAACGCAATGGTAGCAAAGAGGCACTTGACATGTAGTTTAGGGAGGGCATGCAGTTCATCTTCAACCTGCACCCCCTGAGCCGCCAGCCGCCACCGGCCGAACCGCCGGCCCCAGCGCCGCCTCGCCGCCCCGAAACAACTCCCCACCGCCGGTCCACCGCCGCCCTGGCTAGCCCTATAGGCCCCCCGCCCCCACCCTGGACCCTAAGATAGATAGTGGGGTACCTCTCCGGCGAGCCCCCGTCCCCGCTGCGGGTGGTTCTTCCTTAACTCCGACGAGCCCCCGCCCCTGAAAATCGACTAACCCAAAAGTCGATTCAGTCGACTGAAGTGTAGCTAAATCGGAGCAGAGCAGCAGCACGAGCGAGGGGGAGAGCAGCAGCAGCAGCGCGAGCGAGCGAGAGCCGGAGCAGCAGCAGCTGGAGAGCGAGCGATCGAGCGAGAGCCGGAGCAGCAGTAGCAGCGCGAGCGAGCGAGCGAGAGCCGGAGCAGCAACAGCTGGGCGAGCGAGCGATCGAGCGAGAACCGGAGCAGCAGCAGCGCGAGCGAGCGAGCGAGAGCCGGAGCAGCAGCAGCAGATCCGGCTGGTATGGATGCTGTCGCCGAAGGGGCCTCGCACTGGGGGAGAGCCGCCGTGGAGATGTCGCCCGCGGCGCCGGCTTCAAGGTAGCCGCTCCATGGGGGTGCGGGATGGAGCACCGTCGGCGCCGGGAGGTCGAGCTAAGGAGAAGGTGCGATGTGATGAGTGTACAACCTCTTTGGTGGCGCCGAGTAGGCCTCGGCTTCGTCCAAGGAGTCGGTGAGGATGTTGCGGTTCAGGTGGAACAGGTTAAGGCGATGCTGTGGGGATGGAGCAGCCGCGATAGACGAGGCGATCGTTGGAGCAGCTCCTTGGAGGGAGGACGGGGCGGCTGAACCGGCGGGACGACGAGATGGACGACGGATCCTCATCCGAGGAGGTGGATGAGGGACGTCGAGCTATTGCGCTGGACGACGTCGTCAGGGAAGAGGCTACGGCTGGGCAGCGGTGAGGTGGCGGACGGAGGAGGGTGGGGTTTCGCGGCTGGAGCGGAGAGGTTATGGCGGCCTGGGATTTTGAATGGCGAAAAGGAGGCGATGGGAGGGGGTGAACCATGACTTAGGGACGCGCTTGTCCAAAATGTAGGGTGTGTTACAAAAGTACCCCCCACCGATTTGAACTAGCGGCCCTTTCGGCTCAGGGTTAGAAGGGGGATTTCGCGTGTCGGGATTTGGCAGCTGGAGGGAGTTTTCGCGCGCGTTGTAATTTCGGGATAGCAAGGCGCGGGTTGTGAAGGCGCCAATTTTGGGAGCACGATATCTAAATTTTTGGGATATAACAACGCGCGGGTTGAATTTTAGGGACAAGCCTAACGTGTAATATTGTACTTGTACGTACCAAATCAATTCGCACTTCCCTCAACCAAAAAGAAAACAAAAAAATAAAACTATTCACACCACACAAAGAGAGAGTCTTGCCCCGTTATACTATAAAAATGCTATTCAAAGCTACTCCCTCCTTCCATCTATATAGGGCCTAATGCGTTTTTGATGCTAACTTTGACCAAATATTAGAGCAATAATATATGACATGCAACTTACACAAAGCACACCATTAAATTCGTGTGTGAAAGGTTCTTTCAATGATATAATTTTCACATTGTGCATGTCATGTAATATTAATCTTGTCAATAGTCAAAGGCGGTCTTAAAAACGCATTACGCCCTATATAGATGGAAGGAGGGAGTATGAATCCATGTTATGTCCAATTAAATTTTTTCGCTTGCTGTATAATGCATGTAACCTACTCATACCAACATTTTAGTGCATTCCAAATGTCTATACTGCCGCTGCAATTCGAACTGAATTTGAATTCGTTTCTCTATTTCAATAAGAATCTATAATCATGATTGTTGCCAACTTCAACCATCAATCGTGTATTACCTTAATAACACACCACATGATTACTATAGAGATAGATATGAACTATGTGTACTACATGAACTCGAATTCTATTTTTTGAATACACTTGATGTTGATTCCAAATAATAGTACATTTGATGTACTAACTATATATTCATAATCTAAACCATGTTCCATACGTGTACACCGTGTTTATAACACATAGTATAGTGCCCCGCCCCCTACATTATGACAAGTATTTAGACCTGAGCTGCAAAAGCCACACATTAGCCCAAATTATGATCAATGTTCTATATGTTATACGTAGTACTAGCAAGATGCCCATGCGTTCCATAGAACATCAACATGATCAAGGGGAGGCCTAATTTGCAAATATGGAGAGGGGTGTGGGTATCTTTTTTCAAAATTGCCATAGTTTCCTTCCTATCCATCAGATATAAATCGGACGGCCTATATTGCAGGATGGCACCATCATCAACAACTCTGTTTTTTATAAGAGTAGAGATAAAATATATTATATGTAGTATAACATGTTCATAACCACACCATGTGTATCACCGTTATATATATTCACACATGCGTCGATTTAAAACACTATGATAAATTCATCAAATATCCGAATTCGCTTTTTATAATGAAGTATGATCTCTATTCGTGTTTTACACCCACACAATCCTCTTATCTTTGTAGCTAGCTAGCGCTAACTTTCTCTCGTGCATGTAGACGCCCGCATCCCTCTCACCCTCCCTCAGCATTCTCTAGCTCCATCGCGCAAATTCGTCTTTTCACTTTAGGTCGCTCACCCACGGTGTGTGTAGGCCCCCGGGCTCCTTCTTTACGGCACACATCGATCGATATGCCTCTCTAGCCAGGTGTGCCTAGCACAAAACACAAGCTTCCCCTCTTCTCTTATCACCGTCCATGCCTCACTCCCACCACTCTTTTCATCGATCTCATACTCGCACACTCCTCCCCCTCGATATAGTATGACTCTCGCACCACCTCCTAGATGCATCCCTCTCTCTCTCTATCCTTCTCCCCGTGCATCATTTGCTTCTAACACACACATGCATGTATACCGATCGATCTCCCAACATATACCTAGGTCGACTTTAACTATTCCCCCCCCCCATTGATCGACGTACCACACAAGTTATGTCTCTCCTTTCTCTGAAAAAAGATGATTGATCTTCCTATGTAGTTATGTCTGCTTACCACAGCCATATCCCCCCCCCCATCATCATTCGTGCATGCCTCCTGACCCGTCTCTCACACGCACGTGCACAGACAGGCAGCCATCCCCTCTCTTATTGATATTGCAGGCGTGCCCTCCGGTTGTCTAGCAAGCCTATCCCACCATTTGTTAGAAGCAACTCCACTACCACCCCTCCAACACTCTATCTCTGTCTCTCTCCCAACCTTATTCCTCTCCTACACATATGCATGGATGCCGATCGATCTCCCTTAATACATGAGGTAGGGCGATCTTCCTTAATACATGAGGTAGGCCTCTCTCCTCCTCCACACATATACCAGCCATTGTACCTCTATAGTTAATTAGGCCTCCCTCCCCCCCCCCCACCACACACCGATAGTCGAGCGCTGTAGGTAGGTATCCATGCCACAGAGACAAACTGCACCTGTCCCCTCTCACGTTCCAGTAGGCCAGCCACTCTATATCTTTGATGTGGGCACACACAAATTCGATGGCACTCTTTATCGATCGCGCACGTGCACACACACACATCATGCCTCTCTTCGATTATATGGACACCTCAAGCCGATGATACCTCCACTCTCTTCTCATGGATCGCCCCCTCTATATATATGATATATCCAGGACTCTATTTCACACACATTGCATATGTTACATTTTTTGATTGACCCCCCCCCCCCCAAAAAACTCTCACGAACCCACACACTATATTTCTCTACGTTTGTATCTCTCTCACACAACCCCACGTAGGTGGTGTACGTATACAAGAAGAGAATAGGTGCACCGTGCACGTACTCACGCTTCGTGCCCAGCCACACCCGCGCGGGTACACGATGGAGATCATTTCTGTACGAAATGGCAGCCCACGTACTAATTTGAACGCGTGTAGCGGTTGTTTACCTACGGAGGTCGTGTACCACGCGTGCACGAAACAAAGTTCAACTTGATGCGTTGGCGCGTTATTTTTAAATAAAGTTATATCGCTCAATGGCACGTACACCGAATATAAAACGATTTTATGGAGAAAAAGGTAGTCCGCTCCACTATATACAATGGAGCCTGCCTGCCTGGTTTGTCTCTCTTCGGAGTATCTCACACAAGGCTGCGGTGGCCTCTCTCTCTCTCTCTCACCGTTGGGGTCACTGATCCGGCCGCATCCCGTCCGCCGGCGGAAAGGGAGGACGTGTATCGTTTCTCCATTCGACGGCGCCGAGGCAGCACGTCCCGATCTGCGGTACATGCCGTTCTCACTAACCAAGCTCCGGCGTGGTAGGGCCTACGCCACCTGCTCACTGCCGCAGTATGGGCAGATTCCGCTCACCGCCGCTCACCTAGTTACATCCCGACGACCTCCAGGTATCCCCTTCGGCCTTGCTCCACTGCCCGTCTTCCCACGTCGCTGCATGTGGATCTTCCATAGTTCTTTGCCCAAAACGTAGCTCGTCCGGCGTACTTTCCATATTGCAATCTCGTCCTCACACCGTTGTAGACAAACACAACTGTGTTGTTATCTTCCCTTAGGACAAGGAATATGCTTATTTTTTGTCGTCGCATGTGTCATCAACTGTTATTGGCTAGTAATTGTTTCCTTTCTACCTCTTTTTTGCAAACAGGGCTATCCATTTCACCTTGTTGCTACTGCGACCTTTTGGTGAACTGCACAAATCACTTTTTTCTTAATAGTGGTTTGTGCAGTTCTACCAAAATGTCACACGGGCAACGTCTCTACATTTCAGTGTGACTGCACAAAGGGAGATTGGTTTTGCTCTATCCTCCTCATCCAACTCTGAGCCTAATCTTCTCCAACTAATTAGTCTTAAGAGAGACTGCAAAGGTGACCGGCTTCTATTTGTGTGTTTATTGTTTCATCAGCAGTCCTCTATTATCGTAATCACACTTAATATCTTTGGAACAGGGACGCTCAGCTCTATTTTAGTGGAACTGCACAAAATGATCGGAATGTTGCATGCTCCAGACAGCTACTTTTTTCCCAACATGCCTTGTTGATTTAGACAGAGCTGGGGGGACGTTGCTGCCAATGAAAGCATGGATCAATTTTAATTTAACACCTTCTCAGAACTTTGTCTTCAGTTGTGATGTAAATATTAGCTCTGATTAGCAAGGAAGTTAGTTTTTTATTGTTTCCGAAAGAGCATCGATGGCAAGACACACGAAACAAAAGCTGAAAGCTCACACCATTGTACAATTTCATGTCGCTGGAAAATTATTTGTATAGTACTTCAATTATGTAAACAAATGCTGGAAGCTTGATAGCATTGCCAGAAGCCTCTTCGGCATCCGGGTCCATGTGCCATGCACAAAATTATACTCCTTCATTCCTAAATATTTGTCTTTTTACAAATTTCAAATGGGCATATTTTAGAGTGTAAATTCACTCATTTTGCTTTGTATGTGTACTCCCTCCGTTCCTAAATATTTGTCTTTCTAGATATTTCAACAAGTGACTACATACGGAGCAAAAAAGAGTGAATCTACACTCTAAAATATATCTATATACATCTGTATGTAGTACTCCATTTGAATCTCTAAAAAGACAAATAGAAAGACAAATACTCCAGAGTATATTTAAGAACCGAGGGGGTAGTGCACAGCCGCATGGGAGACTCAGATCGGTCGTTGCGCCGCATTAATAGTGAGTAATGAGCAGTCAAATCATAAGCCCCACCTTTCCCACTATAAGTTGCTCGGAAGAAGCAACCATCAATACGCTCTGAGTTGAATCCACTCATACTACTCCATCAGTCACTGTTTATAGAGCGTGCTTCAGAAAAAGAGAAAATCTCTGGGACCAAGGCGACTAGCGATCGGCCTGAAAAATAGCATTGGTAGTTATAGCACGGCGTCTATTACTAGAGGTAATAATGCGTACACACATGCATGCAGTGCTTCCACCCTGGGTACACACATGCATGCACTTACTCCACTCCGTAGTACTACATCGAGAGAAAATTGCGATTACCACGCCCTAATTAATTGAGCATTAAACCAAACGCGTCTAAAGTCTCTCTGGTGGTGAAAATGCATTGAGAGAAATGCATCATAATGAAGCGCGCCCTGTAAACTCTGACGGAGGGAGGAGTACTATGAAGGTGCAAAACCAAGTGCGCGTATGGCCAGTCGGTCAACGCATCTCCTCTTGGCATATCACTGACATGTGGGACCGGAGTGTGAGCAAACCGATCTCAATTGATGGCAAAATGGCCAACCCGCCGTTCCTTCAGAGAGATGAGGAGCGAGAACACACAGACGGGCTCGCACGGAGGCCAAGATATATTCGAGCATGATTGATCGATATCATCATTACATGTTGGGCTGCCGTTTTCCGCCCTTCTCCGGAATAAATGTGTGCTTTATCAGAGATTAAAAAAAGAGTACACAGGCTCCACCATGCGGTTCTAGTAGTAGTACTACTCGTACTACTAAACCTTGCGCTTGGCTCTTCACCTCTTCGTGAAGTCGAACAATGATGGTACTCCGCATGTTCGGCACTACAGTGTATGCCTTTGGCAATCTGACACCGAATGAACTGATGCATGTCCGCCGCCTGGGCAAGGGTACGTTGCATTAGTCAAAAGGCGTAAGCGAGCTTCACCTTGTCCTGCAAGCTTCTCCTCGTTCTGCGAGTTGACGGTACACACCAACAAGTAGTGCTAGTCCATACTCCCTCCTTTCTGGTTAATATGGCTTAATCTTTTTTGCGGGTAAATGAGAGAGATTTATTCATATATAAGCATTCTTAGGACGATCAGCCAAGACACTGGTCACTAGGAAGTGAGGTACCCCGCAAAAAAAGAAGTAGGAAGCAAGGTGTTTCATCAAGCCAGCTCTCGGCCACATTCAAAGTGCAGCAAGCACGGTTCGCACAAAGAAGCGCCGCAAGGTTTGCTGACCTATTTACATGCTGAATAACAAAAAAAGAGGAAATATTACCGAGCGCTCCTATTTGTAACAGGATATGAGCCAGATAAGCGAGAATTGTGGCGAGTGTTCCATGCAATCAACTTCCATTATCACATGCGAGAACCCTCGAAGAGAACCAAATGTGTTGAAGATTGCTTTATCACATTTTAAAAATATAATAAGAGTGCAGACGCTCCTCCATCCGGTTCCTAGTACTAGTATAGTAGTACATACCTCTATAGACTATAGTAGTAGTACTAGTACTAGTAAACTTTGCGCTTGGCTGTTAGCCTCTTCGAGAAGTTCAACAATAATAGTACTACTAGTATAGTGTATGCTTCTGGCAATCTAACACCGAATTAACTGTTGCACGTCCACCGCCTGAGCGAAGACAGCTTGCATTAGTCAAAAGTTTCTCCTTGTCCTGCGAGCCACCGCGCGCAAGCTTCTCCCGTCCTGCAAGCTTCTCCTCGTTCGGCAAGTTGACGGGACACAGCAAAGTAATGCTAGTCCATACTGCCTCCTCTCCGGTTAATATGGCTTAATTTCAAGTGAGATAAATACACTGTCTGCCACTGTATATTTGTAAAAAATACGGTCAGTGGACTTCATAATACGCTCATTGCACTCAATATATACATTTTCCGGTGTTTATACAGTCACTAGCTCACCCTGGCTGAGTATGTGTGTGCATGCACGTGTAGGTTGAGCACTTGAGCGTGACCGTGTGTGTTCCGTCATGTGCTCGGACATGCATGCATTAGGGCGTCGCGCGCGTTTTTGTGTCCATGTGTGCGTGTGACTATTGCATACACGTAGGGGGAGTACGTGTAGGGGCCACTAAAGGAGCAGTCAAATCACACAGTAAGTTAGTCGGAAGAGGCAACCATCATTTCACTCTTCAATGACACGTACGCAATATAAAATGGTTGATATGGAGAGAAAAAGAAAACCACTATATATACACTAGCAGGAGCCTAAGCTACAAGCCTGCTTGCTTGGGTTGCTCTCTTCACAAGCATAGAACGACGGTGGCCACACTGCTGGTCACATATACGGCCTGATCCCGCAGCTGGGGGAAGGGAACAATGTTCTGCGTAGACGCGGTCGACATCGGTGAGGGAGAAAATCCATAGTCAATGCGTCCCAATCGGGGGTCACCGTGGTATGGGCCGATGCTGCGTCCCAACCGCCCTTCTAGCTACAGCCCGACGTCCCAAGTAGTCCATCTTCCTTTTGGAGCCGGCTTGCTCCACTGCCGCAGCTCCCCACGTAGCTCCATCTCCATGTCGATCTTTCTCTACTTCTACCGACTTCTACTTGTGATGAGTTTATGTCTGATGAACTAGTGCCAGTACTATTATTCTAATCACACTTCTTCAATATCTTTGCCATCAGGGATGCTCAGCTCGATTTTAGTGGAACTGCACAAAAGCATTGTATGATTCGAGGGTGCCAGCCGTCTTTCCTTCAACAGGTTCTACCTGGCCAGGAAATTAAATCCTGTTTAGGGTTTAGGGTTTAAGTCGTAGTGACCCCATCAGTAGTTTTTCTTTCGTACACGCTCTCACAACTTTTGTCTTTAGTTGTGAAGTAAATATTGGCTATGATCTGTGAATCATTGAGATGCATCAGCATGCGTGTTAGTTTTCCTTTGTATTTGAAGGAATGTTGTAACGGGGCAACCTTGGAGTAGGAATGGAAATAGAGTGGAAAGTTTCCGTTTTTCCGGAGAAAAAATGGAAACGGAGAGAAACCAACGTTTCGTTTCGTTGGATCGCGCCATCGATCAAAACCAACGTTTAAATCACGTTTGTCGCTTTCGTGTCTCACCCTCCTCCATGGCTCGACCCCACATGGTCGCTCGGCATGCCACTCACCGCAAACCGAGTATACGATAACTTTCCCGCCTGCTTGTCGATGGATCGCGCCATGGAGTACTAGTACTACTGGAAGAGATTGACGAGTTGGGGGAGGACAGCTAGCTGTAGCACGGACTCCCAAGAACTTTTTACATGCATGTTGTGGCCGGCTATTGTGACCTTTGAACGCGGAGCAGTCGCGTGCACCAGGAAGCGGCGCGGGCGACGCTCTCTCGGCCGGCGCGCCGCTTCAATGCCGGCGCCAGTGAGAGGTCGCGTCCGCTCTGGCTGGGCATGAATGTGGCACTGACCGTTTCGGGCGGGAAGCACGCGCGGGTGATGAAGAGGGTTCGGGTTGGTCAGGAGCGGCCGTGGCAGCGGTCCGGACGCCCGCAAACAAGAGATGTTGTACGTTAATATTGCCGCGTATATAATTAACAACGTAAATAATGTGCCAGTTGGACAAATATGATTGGAGATGGAGATGGAAATGGAATTTTACATAAACACGGATATGCATGTCTATGTCTATGTGTGTGTGCGCGACGACTCTCGCGACCTGGAAGCGGAGGCGTGTTTTTGATCAAGTTTTCTTTCTTGGTACGTTAAAAAATTGTCCGCCAGTTTTTGATTCCTTTTTCCGGAAACGCGCGCATTCTATTTAAAACCACTGCTATGGAGAGATTGTTTTACTCCATTATAGCCTCTTGTTTGATAGAGTTTCTCGCGTCTCGCTCTCTCACCCTCTCCATATCAAAACAAGATGACAGTGTCCACACTATCTCTCTCCTCACCGGTGGTCACAGATCCGGCCGAATCCCGTCCGCTGCGGGAGGTGAGGAGGTGCAGCGTTGACGTTGTCGCCATCGGCGATGGAGGAAGACGATGCGCACCGTCCTCTCGGAGCCGGCGCTGGCGCGGACGAAGGTCCTCCGCGCCCTTGTTCACTGCCGCCGTGTGGGCAGATCCCGCCCGCCCGCCTAAGCGACATCTCGCCCACCTGAGGTATAACTTCTTGTACTGGTCCAGCTCCCCAGGTCGCTGCATGCGGGTTTTCTTCTATGCGACTACTCCCCAGCTCCCCATGTATAGTAGCTAGGGTTCGTCGGCTGGTCCAACATCACCTACTATTATAGAGGAAATGCCACTCGAAAAGTTGTCCTGATTTATGCCTCGGTGGAGGTATACATGTTGTTTCGACAAAAAGTACATGGTGGTTGTGCGGTCATTGTCCATATGCTCCTATTGCTGCTGCTAATCTAATACTATCACTGGTTAAATGAAGAAATGCTTTTTTTCTCAGGTATCTTGGTTTAGTTCCCATCAAGATAATCATGATGCTTCTGTTTGTTGGTGTACTTTTCATAATTCTTATTGACAATTGAGATGTCATTGTTAATCTTGTAAAACAAAGTAACAACACTATATCCCTTTTTTATATTTTTGGAAACAGCGATGTGTATCTCCATACCCGGGCATGTCTTCCTCAATTTTAGTGGAACTGCACAAAATTGGATGGCCATTGTTGTTCCGCCTCACTGTCCTCTGCCACGTGGTTCTTCCTTCCTCAAACTTGACTACTGAGAAGAAACAGACCACAGTGAGGATTTGTCGAACTTCATAGGTGCCACACCCAAACTTGATGCCAAATGGATGATGCATCACCACGATGACCTATCGATGCTCATGGTTGCGCTTCATGGTTGCGTCGGCTGGTGAAGTTGATCGATTTTCAATGAAAAACAAGCTATCTTCCATCAGTGCTCTTTTCTTGTTACCCACAAAGATGATATCCTTCGTCAGTTCACCTTGGTTGCGTTGGAGACGCAGTCGTCTTTCACGTTGGTGCAATTTTATCACACAATTGGCTATGAACCAAATGTTTCCTCGAAGAAGGATCGACGTTGGTACTAAGAGCATAAGTTTTGTATTGATTTCTAAGCCTTCTCACAACTTTTTCTCCAGCTCCCCTGTAATTTTATTTGTCCAGCTATTAACTTTGATTAAAAAAATGGTGTGGACTAAAAACCCGGATGGACGTAGTAGCCCTCCATTTTTATTTACTCCGCATAATAGATTTGACTGAAGTCAAACTTTGTAAAGTTTGACCAAGTTTAGGCCGAACACAACAACCCATAATTATTAGAGAGGGAAAACTGTACATACTCTCAAACATTTCCGATAATTGAAATTAAAATTCTTTATTTGTACACACTCTCACACGTTTCCGATAATTTGGCGCATGTGTGGTTGTTCACTTAAGGGAGGGTAGTGTACCGCACGTGAAGGACAGGAAGTGCGACCAGGACGCGTGGATCGTTAGTTCATCGGAAACTCCCTCCGTTCCTAAATATTTGTCTTTCAAGTGGTTTGCAATGGACTACCACATACGGATGTATATAGACATTTTTTACAGTGTAGATTCAGTCATTTTGCTCCGTATGTAGTCATTTGTTGAAATCTCTAGAAAGACAAATATTTAGGAACAGAGGGAGTAGTAGTTTTCTTCACTGGTACGTTAAATAAAGAGTTTCGTTTCGTACTTACACAATTTAAAACAATTGTTATGGAGAGAATAAGAAGACCACTCCACTATATATTAGTCGTATACACGAGTACTATATGGACGCAGCTTCATTGACTTTAGTGCACCTGCCTTTGGGTTTATGACAGGTGGGCCCAAAATGTGGCTGGCCCACCTGTCATACAGCCAAAAGCAGGTGCAATTAAGGCACCGGAGCTCAGTCCGTACTACAGTATATATATAAGTTGGAGCCTCAGCGCTTGTTCGCTAGGGTTTGCACTCTCCACACTCTCGCCGCACTACATATATATATACACGCTGGAGGCTCAGCGTTCCTTTGCTAGGGTTTGCTATATTCACTGTCTCTCACCCTCTTCACCAGATCTAAACAAAACTGCGTTGTGGCCTCTGTCTCTCTCACCCCCCTCACAGCTGGCGAAGGAGGCATCCGGATCCTGTCGCATCGGGAAGGGGAGGAGGTGCAGCGCTCACTCTATCGCCTTCGGCGAGGGAGGCAATCCACTACCGGCTGCGCTTTTCTCTTTCACCCAGCGCCTGTGCGGGAGGTCCACCGACCCCTTCTTCCTCGCTGCCATCCATAGTGTGGGCAGATCCGACCTCCCGCCGCACGCCTTGCCACATCCTGACGACCCTAAGGTATAAGTTTCTTTGAAACCGTCATTGGTCTAGCTGCATGCTGATCTTTTTCAATTCTGTAGTCGAATCTAGGTCTTGGTTCAAAGGGGAAAGAAGGGTGCGGTGGGGTGGAGCATGAATCTAGGACGTGGTTCAATGAGGAAAGGAGGGAGGGAAAGTATTATAGACTAGCTATCCAGCCGATTTGTTGGTCGAAAAGGGAAAAAGGGGGTAACCCAGTACACACATTTGTAAGGAACTGAACTCTTTGTTGAAAAGGGAAAGAAACTGGGGGGTCGGGTAGTTTGTGCAGGACTAGATTTGCTGCCCTCACATCGGAAAAAGTTTCAAAGAGAACAAATATGGGACCAACGCAGATATGCTGCTTGGCTACATACTCTGGATCACCCATTTATACGTGTGGACGCACATGGTGCTGGCATGTCCCATCCACATGATCGTGCAGTGTGTTTTGAGATGTTGTGCTACTTGTATTGGTATTGTTTTAAATAAATGTTGAATTGAAGCTATTGTATTACTGTCTTTTCCCATTAAGTAGTGAACAAAAATGGGACCAACCCAGACATTATGATTGTTGCTTTGTTACAACAAACTCTGCATCACCCCCTTTATAAGTAGATGGAATCACATGTTGTTGTTGCGCCCACTCTCCCCTGGAACTGTTTATGCTTTTTGTTAATCTAATGCCGCTGGTAAAATTAAGCAATGCCACTCTCAGAATTAACTACTGAATCTTATTTCAAAACTGCAACACTTATTAGGGATTGGCGGGATTACCATTTTTGTGGCCGCATGTTTCATCCTCCTTTATTGGCCAGTAATTGATTCCTTTTTTGTCTCTGTTAGAACAGGGATATCTATTCAACTTGTTGCTATTGCGACATTTTGCTTCACTTAATTTTGGTGGAACTGCACAAAATGAGACCGTATTTCCATATATGTGTTGAGATCTCTCTGAGGTCTTCCTCACGAGTTATTTCAAATCTTGGTCTTGAAAGGTCAGTACCGACTTTCCTCGGAATTAACTACTGGATCTTAGTTCAAAACTGCAGCACTTGTTAGGGATCGGCGGGAGTACCATTTCTGTTAGGGATCGGCCGGAGTACATGTTTAAGTGTTCAAATAATGTCTCTATTATTATATATCAGTTACAGTGTTTTACATATGGTACTATCCTGCTTTGTAGTTCTTTCTACATGTTTAACCAAGGTATTGTTAAGATAATGTCTCTGTTAAAATGAATCAGTCGCGTTGTTTTAGGAATGATACTTTTCTGCTTTGTCGTTCTTTATACATGTTGAAACAAGGCATTGTTAAGATAATGTCTCAGTTAATATGAATGAATCACACTGATTGAGAATTGCTACTCTCCTGCTTTGTTTCCCATTAAGATAAGGTAGATCAGTAGATGTTTTTCTTTTGGGAGTACAAGTCATCAACCGTTATTTCTCAGTAGTTGCTTCCCTTATACCTTTTGTTGCTTACAGGGATATCAAAATTAAAGCTCGGTTTTATTCCGACTTTGATTTTAGTTGAACTGCACAAAAGGAGCCAATGTGTCTATGGCAAACTGCTGCATTAGTGGGTCCAGTTGGTCTTACCACTTTGCAGAAAGAAGCAGTCACTGTTTGCGCTACATTACACAAGGAATGATCGAGAAGCTTTACAGAGTATTAGTAGACGCTGGTGACATGACTAGTCTGCAGAGAGCATAGGAAACTCTACAACACGTGGAGTGCACTGGGCAAAAAGTGCCCAAACAATTACAGGAAGCCAGGACAGGACTCCAAATCTGTCAATGTCATTCTAAGCAACAATGATGGGGCATCTGGGTATGGTAATCTGTTTATCGTACTTTCAGTTTGTTAGTCCACCGATTGGTGGGTTGACACTGGGGCCAATATTCATGTGTGTGTTGCTGTGTCTTTTTTCTTGCAGCATATAAATACGATATCCACAGGGATGCTCAGCTTGATTTTAGTGGAACTGCACAAAATGTCCAGATGGTCTGTGTCCTCCATAATACTTCATCATGCACAATACATCGAATGGTTCTCTAATCATTCATCGTCACCTTGAGCCACCGGACTATATGTTTGAATGGTGCTGCCAGCGTCGGCCATTAAGAAGGGTAAGAAGAAAGCCAAAAAGAGAGATGGCTGCTTTACTTGTGGTTCGGAGGAACACTGGGCAAACAAGTGCCCAAACAAGTACCAAGAAGCCAGGACAGGACTCCAAGTCTGTCAATGTCACTCTAAGCAACAATGATGGGGCATCTGGGTATGGTAATCTATTTACCGTACTTTCAGTTTGTTAGTCCACCGATTGGTGGGTTGACACTGGGGCCAATATTCATGTGTGTGCTGCTGTGTGTTTGTTTTCTGGCAGCATATAAATACGAAATCCACAGGGATGCTCAGCTTGATTTTAGTGGAACTTCACAAAATGTTCAGATGGTTCGTGTCCTCCATAATAATACTTCATCATGCACAATACATCGAATGGTTCTCTGATCATTCGTCGTCACCTTGAGCCACCGGACTATCAGATGACAAACTGATGACAAACCCTGCCCGTTCCACAATCATAGGCATTACATATTTTGAATGGGAAAAGCTTGTCAAAGTTGACATTAGTTTAATATATTGGAATTGGAAAACCTTGTCAATTTTTGCTCATTGATGTTAGCCAGAAGACAACTCCGCCTATGATGTCTCAACATAGCCGGTCCCAAGCCCGGGCAAAGGAGGAGGGTTGTGATAGGCTTGGCGAGCCAATGTAAAAACTCAGCCACTCTTATGGACATGAAACCCAAAAGATTTTCGTTGGGGCGTAACCCTCTCAGCGACGCGCCACATTGGAACCCGGGTGTGGTGGAAAATGGGAAAGGGCCGGGCCGTCACCCCCCAAGTGGCGCGCCGTATCTTGATCTATCTTGATCCGGATACGGTGGCAAGTGAGCGAGGATCGGGTTGTCACATCCTTAGTGGCGCGCTACATCGGCGCCCGGGTGTAGTGGAAAATGAGCAAGGGTCTTCGCATTTGACTCGACGAGTGCGAAGGGTAAGGAAGCTAGCCGAGGCTAGGAGGATTCGCTTAGGTAGCTGGAACGTAGGGTCTCTGACAGGGAAGCTTCGGGAGCTAGTTGATGCAGCGGTGAGGAGAGGTGTTGATATCCTTTGCGTCCAAGAAACCAAATGGAGAGGACAGAAGGCGAAGGAGGTGGAGGATACCAGCTTCAAGCTGTGGTACACGGGGACGGCTGCAAACAGAAATGGCGTAGGCATCTTGATCAACAAGCGCCTCAAGTATTGTCGGGGATATACCCCGCGGTATGACCCGGCCAGACTTGGCGACTCACCAGAGACCTGGCTGGAGCTTGGCGACTCACTGGTGATCCGCCCGAACATGGCGATTCACAGGTAACCCGCCTGGACATTGTGACTCACTGGAGACCCGGCGGGCAGATCAGACGGACGACAAGACCCAAGGCCCAGCAGGCTGGCTTATACTCTGGTGGGCTGGCTTAAGGAGAAAGGGATGACGAATATTTCCTTTACGAGGAAGCAAGACCCGGACTTGTATTCAACTTGTAAGAAAAGATAGACTAGTCCTAGTCCTACTAGGACTCCGCATGTAACCCGCCCCTCTAACTTATATAAGGAGGGGCAGGGCACCCCAAAGAGGGACAAGAAACAAGAAACAATCTCTAGGGCTAGACACAAAGAGCCGGCTTACCGGCGACTCTCTCATGAGCATAATGAGACCTAGCCACAAATAGCATGTAGGGCTATTACCGGATGATGTTTCCCGGTGCCCGAAGCTGTCTAAATCCTTATCTTGTGTTGCGTCTCTCGATTCCGCTCAACCCCTCTCAAGCTACTACAAAGATGTGTTGGCCTCACAACTAAGTCCTCACACTAGGACATCTGCCGTGACAATTCCACGACGTCAAGAGACGTGGGGACCGGATTATCCTGGTCAAGCTGGTAGTTGAGGACTTGGTTCTCAATGTTATCAGCGCGTATGCCCCGCAAGTAGGCCACAATGAGACCACCAAGAGGGAGTTCTGGGAAGGCCTGGAAGACATGGTTAGGAGTGTACCGATTGGTGAGAAGCTCTTCATAGGAGGAGACCTCAATGGCCACGTGGGTACATCTAACACAGGTTTTGAAGGGGCGCATGGGGGCTTTGGCTATGGTATCAGGAATCAAGAAGGAGAAGATGTCTTAAGCTTTGCTCTAGCCTACAACATGATTGTAGCTAACACCCTCTTTAGAAAGAGAGAATCACATCTGGTGACTTTTAGTAGTGGCCAACACTCTAGCCAGATTGATTCCATCCTCTAGAGAAGAGAAGATAGGCGTGCGTGCCTAGACTGTAAGGTGATACCTGGAGAGAGTGTTGTATCACAGCATAAGCTGGTGGTTGCTGACTTTCGCTTTCGGATTCGTGTCCAGCGGGATAAGCGTGCCAAAGTCGCTAGAACGAAGTGGTGGAAGCTCAAGGGGGAGGTAGCTCAGGTGTTCAAGGAGAGGGTCATTAAGGAGGGCCCTTGGGAGGAAGGAGGGGATGCGGACAATGTGTGGATGAAGATGGCGACTTGCATTCGTAAGGTGGCCTCGGAGGAGTTTGGAGTGTCCAGGGTAAGGATAAGCGAAGATAAGGATGCCTGGTGGTGGAATGATGATGTCCAGAAGGCGATTAAAGAGAAGAAAGATTGCTTCAGACGCCTATACCTGGATAGGAGTGCAGACAACATAGAGAAGTACAAGATGGCGAAGAAGGCCGCAAAGCGAGCTGTTGGTGAAGCAAGGGGTCGGGCATATGAGGACCTCTACCAACGGTTAGGCACGAAGGAAGGTGAAAGGGACATCTATAAGATGGCCAAGATCCGAGAGAGGAAGACGAGGGATATTGGCCAAGTCAAATGCATCAAGGACGGAGCAGGCCAACTCTTGGTGAAGGACGAGGAGATTAAGCATAGATGGCGGGAGTACTTCGACAAGCTGTTCAATGGGGAGAATCAGAGTTCTACCATTGAACTAGATGACTCCTTTGATGAGACCAACATGCGTTTTGTGCGGCAAATCCAGGAGTCTGAGGTGAAGGAGGCTTTAAAAAGGATGAAAGGAGGAAAGGCGATGGGCCCTGATTGTATCCCCATTGAGGTGTGGAAAGGTCTCGGGGACATAGCGATAGTATGGCTAACCAAGCTTTTCAACCTCATTTTTCGGGCAAACAAGATGCCAGAAGAGTGGAGACGGAGTATATTAGTACCAATCTTCAAGAACAAGGGGATGTTCAGAGTTGTACTAATTACCGTGGAATTAAGCTGATGATCCATACAATGAAGCTATGGGAGAGAGTCATTGAGCACCGCTTAAGAAGAATGACATGCGTGACCAAAAATCAGTTTGGTTTCATGCCTGGGAGGTCGACCATGGAAGCCATTTTCTTGGTACGACAACTTATGGAGAGATATAGGGAGCAAAAGAAGGACTTGCATATGGTGTTCATTGACTTGGAGAAGGCCTATGATAAGATACCGCGGAATGTCATGCGGTGGGCCTTGGAGAAACACAAAGTCCCAGCAAAGTACATTACCCTCATCAAGGACATGTACGATAATGTTGTGACAAGTGTTGGAACAAGTGATGTCGACACGGATGACTTCCCGATTAAGATAGGACTGCATCAGGGGTCAGCTTTGAGCCCTTATCTTTTTGCATTGGTGATGGATGAGGTCACAAGGGATATACAAGGAGATATCCCATGGTGTATGCTCTTTGCGGATGATGTGGTGCTAGTTGACGATAGTCAGACCGGGGTAAATAGGAAGTTAGAGTTATGGAGACAAATCTTGGAATGAAAGGGTTTAGGCTTAGTAGAACTAAAACCAAGTACATGATGTGCGGTTTCAGTACTACTAGGTGTGAGGAGGAGAAGGTTAGCCTTGATGGCCAGGTGGTACCTCGGAAGGACACCTTTCGGTATTTGGGGTCAATGTTGCAGGAGGATGGGGGTATTGATGAAGATGTGAACCATCGAATCAAAGCCAGATGGATGAAGTGGCACCAAGCTTCTGGCATTCTCTGTGACAAGAGAGTGCCACAAAAGCTAAAAGGCAAGTTCTACAGGACGGCAGTTCGACCCGCAATGTTGTATGGCGCGGAGTGTTGGCCGACTAAAAGGCGACATGTTCAACAGTTAGGTGTGGCGGAGATGCGTATGTTGAGATGGATGTGTGGCCACACGAGGAAGGATCGAGTCCGGAATGATGATATACGTGATAGAGTTGGGGTAGCACCAATTGAGGAGAAGCTTGTCCAACATCGTCTGAGATGGTTTGGGCATATTCAGCGTAGGCCTCCAGAAGCTCCAGTGCATAGCGGATGGCTAAAGCGTGCGGAGAATGTCAAGAGAGGGTGGGGTAGACCGAATTTGACATGGGAGGAGTCCGTTAAGAGAGACCTGAAGGATTGGAGTATCACCAAAGAGCTAGCTATGGACAGGGGTGCGTGGAAGCTTGCTATCCATGTGCCAGAGCCATGAGTTGGTTGCGAGATCTTATGGGTTTCACCTCTAGCCTACCCCAACTTGTTTGGGACTAAAGGCTTTGTTGTTGTTGTTGTTGTTGTTGTTGTTGTTGTTAGCCAGAAGACATGCATTTGATATTTTTGAGTGGGACGCCCTTTGTTGTGAGCAACATCGATCATTTTTTCCTATTCCTATCTTCAGTTCAGAAGTAAATATTTACTCTGCTGAGATGCATAGTCACATGAATGTTGACTTATGTAAGATATTTTAAGAGTTTGTTCTGAATATTGTCTATGTAATTCCAGGCCTTGTGTTTGATTGCAAAGTTGAGCTTGGAATGTTGTGGCATGTGGCATCACGAGCTGTTCACCGTGCCTCCTGAGAATAATGCTTCGTATTGTTTTGCATGTCGATCTAATGCCAGTGATTTGCTTGTTAGGAAGATCATCCTCTTCTGTTGTTTCCATGCTTAAGAAGTTCATCGTCTTATGTTTCATTCATAGCCTATACGACAAGTCGGGTAGGTTAGACGTGAAACCATATGATCTTCCGACCAACTCATCATCTTAGGTCGTGATTGGATCGTCGTTTTCCAACCAAAACCGCTTGTAAAACTGACGCTTGTAAATAAAAGCAGATGGGCTCGGGCGAAGCGCTTGGTTGGTCGATTACGACTAGTAAAATATACACCGATCTCTCAAATTACACGCGTAACCTGCCGGTTTTACTTATAGACCTCGGGCCCTCGGTTTCATTACGCATGTATTTTACGCGTTGTTTTCGATGACGAGTAAATTACACTTGTATCTTAATACAGGTGTGAAATAAACCAGAGCTCCCAAGCGCGGCCTTACCGTTTCATGCCGTCTCAGTCTCTCGAAGGTGCTCATAGGTGTCCGATGATCCTGGCTTCCTGAATGAGCCGACGCTGTATCAGACCATCCGTAGGGCCCGCAAGGCCCTCTCCGCCGTCCTTCAAGTTGTTGCGCTCGCCGTGGCGCCGAGCATTGTTAACATGGTCAATGAACATGAGGATTCAGGAGATGACTTTATTTTGACTGGTTGACAGTAGGGACCCACTAGGGCCATAGCCGTACATACGCAAGTGCCTCCTTATTATGTATAACTATATTTTTTTTGCTTCCTCCTGGTTTCCTGACATCACAGTCCCACACCATTGTCAACCTATGTAGTCAATATAAACGAGAGAATTGCACAAGATGCGGCCGACAGCTGGGACCAAGCAGCTCGAGCAGTATTTCTGTTTTTGAGGCGTGAGCACTGCAGAGTTTTTCTTGGCGATGTTTTCGTTGTTGTTCAGAGGAGAGGAGGGTATTAACTAGGCGGGCTATGGCCCGTCTAGCCCAGGACAGATATCCAGCCCAGATATTAATTTTTTTCAAGATGAAAATGGCTAGCCCAGCTATACGTTTTTTTGAGGAATACCCAGGCAAGGTCAACTTGTTATTCTCCGCCCCGCTGGGCTGCAAAT
This sequence comes from Aegilops tauschii subsp. strangulata, assembly GCF_002575655.3. NCBI lineage: Eukaryota > Viridiplantae > Streptophyta > Magnoliopsida > Poales > Poaceae > Aegilops > Aegilops tauschii. Next base: position 314,038,630 of record NC_053037.3, on the reverse strand, counting down.
CTTTCCTAGGAGGGATGCATTAGGCTTAACAGGAAAGTGGGATTTAAAAAATAATAAATGGGATGTAATTATAAAAACTGGGTAGTAACTATAAAAAATGCACCAAGCACGAAATTAGTTTATAAAATATTATTTATGGATTTTAAAAATCTTAATTTTTAATTGTTGCGCGCGCAATGTTTCGTTAGATTTTTACGTAATACAAATTTATATTTAATCTGACTAGAAATTTCGGGATAAAAATATTTCGGATCCCATCAAAATGTGGGAAATTTTATTGAATTCTGTCTTGAACGGTTGATTGAAATTATTAATCGTTGTCCTAGCTAGAAAATGGGTTGTACTTTTAACAAACTGTAAATGGGCTGTAGTAAATTCCATTAGAATTCAAAAATGGGTTGTACATTCTTACAAATCGCAAATGGGCTATAAGTTCTCTGCCACACACTTGTGGGCCTACTAAGTTGACGCGTCCCCTAAAAAAAAGAAGTTGACGCGTATGCAAGGCTTTGTCAACTTATTATAGTCAACACACGGTTCTAGCAGCAGTGGCCGTTGGATGTCCATCCAACGGATGCCGTGCTTCTTCTTTAATCTCGGATATTCTAGCTTCACCCACCCAAAAAATGATTCCTCCCCCTGACATCTGGGGCGCACCGTTTCGGAAGCTGACCTGTGGGCCTACTAAGTTGACGCGTACCAAGGGCTTTGTCAACTTAGTCAATATGAATGATTCTATCTGCAGTGACTGTACGATGTCCATCCAACGGCCGTAGTTCTTCTTCAACCTCTAGTCTTCTTACTCCAGCCGCCCAAAGCAGCGCCGGTCGTGCCGCCTGCTCCTGCCTCCCGTGGCCGGCTGTGCTGCCGCGAGGCCTCACCGCCCCCTACTACTCCCACCGCTGGCCAGGCCATCCCTCCACTCACCCACACCCCATGTTATTTTGCGGTGACGGCAACCTCACACCGCAGTCGAACCAGTGAACCCTCGTACTCCTCTCTGCGCGGGCTTCCACTGCCGCGTCTTGCCTGGCTCCGTGTCGTCCCCTTCCTAGGCCTCGCCGTCGTCCACCGCCCTGGTGCTCTTGGCGCGGCGTGGTCAACGTGGTCAAGGAACGACTTCCATCGGAAGAGTACTCTACATGGAGAGGCTGACAGCTGAGTCCACGGCAACCGCAAGGAAGTGCGTCCTTATTATGCGGAAAATAATTATTCCTCCACCTGACAGCAGGGAGCCACCGGATGGGCCACCGTATTTGGCGAAAAACACGTTTCCCCCCTGACTGCTAGGACCCACCTGACGGGCCACCGTATTTCGTGAAAAAAACGTTCCCCCTGCTGTCAGCTCGGACCCACCGGAAGTGCCTCCTTATTATGCACAAAAAAATGAATACTCCCCCTGCTAGTTGGGACCCACCTTGGTGGGAGACTGACTTGTGGGCCTACTAAGTTGACGGGGACGGAGTGCTTTGTCAACTTAGTCAATATGAACGATTCTAGCTCCAGTGACCATGCGATGTCCATCCAACGGCCGCAGTGCTTCTTCAACCTCTGGTCTTCTTGCTCGAGCCGCCCAAAGCAGCGCCGGTCGTGCCACATGCTCCTGCCTCCCGTGGCCGGCTGTGCTGCCGCGGAGGCCTCACCGCCCCCTACTATTCCCGCCGCTGGCCGGGCCCTACGGCGACGGCAGCCTCACACCGCAGCCGAACCAGTGAACCCTCGTACTCCTCTCCACGTGGACTTCCACTGTCGCGTCTTCCTCGGATCCGCGTCGTCCCCTTCCTAGGCCTCGCCGTCGTCCACCTCCTTGGTGCCCTCGGCGTGGCGTGGTCAACGTGGTCAAGGAACGACTTCCATCGGAAGAGTACTGTACGTGGAGAGGCTGACAGCTGGGTCCACGGCGGCCGCAAGGAAGTGCCTCCTTATTACGCGCAAAATAATTATTCCTCCACCTGACAGCAGGGACCCACCGGACGGGCCACCGTATTTCGCAAAAATAACATTCCCCCCTGACTGCTGGGACCCACCAGCTACATCTTCGCACACAAGGAAGTGCGTCCGGGCAAAAAAAAACGATTCACCCCTGACTACTGGGACCCACCAGCTACATCTTCGCAGGCAAGGAAGTGCCTGACAGTCGGGACCCACCTGGTCAAAGCGTATGTAGCGTTGTCATTCTGGTCGCGAACGTGTACGTACATACTAGTCGATGTAGAGGCGCGCACGTGTCATAATAGAGGCGCGCACGTAGCATGTACACGTACGTGCAGCGGCCAGTGTGCAAGAAAGAAAATACGGCCACGTACGTACATACGGGCAGGGTCTCGAACCCCTACCCGCACATACGTACGGCCAGGGCTCGTGTACATGGCTGGGTCAGAACGGAGAAACTGCGTCGTCATCGTGTTCATGGGGAGCCAACCGGCTGGGTCGGAACGGAATGCGTCGTCGTGTTCATCGGGAGGGCTTGGACGAAACAGCTGATGGAAACGAGGCCTGGCGTACCACAGAACGGAGGAAACGGCCTCGTGTTCGACCGGCCACGTTCGAAACGGGATCCTATTCATCGGGAGGGGTCCGGCGTACCGCAAAACGAAGGAAACAGACCTCCTATGGTCGAAACAGGGGTCCTGTTGATCAGGAGAGGTGTGGCGTACCGCAAAATGGAGGAAACGGACTTGTGTTGGAGCGCTACGGTCGAAACGGGGGTCCTGTTCATCGGGAGGGGTGTGGCGTACCGCAAAACGGGACTCCACAGGGTACTGTTCATCTCCACCGTCCACCTGCGACTATTCATCCACGGGCTCCTGTTCATCCAGCCTCCACCGCGTGCTACTCCACCGGCTACTGTTCAACCAGCCCTCTCCACGGGCTCCTGTTCAACCACCCCTCCACGGGCTACTGTTCATCCAGCCCTCCACCGTCTACCGTTCATCCTGCCCTCCACGGGGTGGTCCTGTTCATCCAGCCCTCCACGGGGTCCTGTTCATCCAGCCCCAACCGGCTCGATCGATCGGGGTCCTGTTCATCCAGAGGCAACACCACGGGGTCCTGTTCATCCCTCCCACCGGGAACTGTTCATCCAACCCCCCAGCAACGCTCACTGTTCATCCAGAGGCAGCATCGATCGGCTTCAGTTAGCAGCAGTACCGAAGGAATCGCTCGATCGGGTTCAGTTAACAACCATCCATCGATCGCTCGGGTTCAGTAACGCGTAGCCTGCAGTGCAATCGCTCGGGTTCAGTTAGAGCCCAACGCCTCGCTCGGGTTCAATTAGAGCCCAACGCCTCGCACCCACGCGCGTGCGTGTACGAGAGAAACGTGCATCGCCCGGCCCCGACCACCCACTGTAACCGGGAACACCCCGATATTTTCCTCGCCCTCGCTTCTACCATGGTTTTTTCCGTCATGGACGGCCCAAAGAATGTCATGCAGCTGCGTCTCCGGCCCGCACAGGACGAAAAGCCCATTTTTTATCATGATTTTTTGTCATAGAAGTAGGACCCCACCACATCTATGATGATACCGGGTTTTGTCACAATTATCGTCATAGAAGTGTCATAAGTATGACAGAAAAAAATTTAGTTCGGCCCAAAATGTCATGGATGTGTCTTTTTTTGTAGTGCAAGGTGTGAAGTTGAGTCAGACTCAATGCCCGACTAATGCAGAAGATAGAGAGAAAATGAAAGGTGTTCCCTATGCTTCATCTATAAGCTCTATCATGTATGCAATGTTGTGTACCAGGCCTGATGTGTGCCTTGCTATTAGTTTAGCAGGGAGGTACCAAAGTAATCCAGGAGTGGATCACTGGACAGCGGTCAAGAACATCCTGAAATACCTGAAAAGGACTAAGGATATGTTTCTCGTTTATGGAGGTGACAAAGAGCTCGTCGTAAATGGTTACGTCGATGCAAGCTTTGACACTGATCCGGATGACTCTAAGTCACAAACCGGATATGTATTTATATTCAATGGTGGAGCTGTCAGTTGGTGCAGTTCTAAGCAAAGCTTCGTGGCGGGATCTACGTGTGAAGCGGAGTACATAGCTGCTCTGGAAGCAGCAAATGAAGGAGTCTGGATGAAGGACTTCATATCCGATCTAGGTTTCATACCTAGTGCATCGGGTCCAATGAAAATCTTTTGTGACAATACTGGTGCAATTGCCTTGGCAAAGGAATCCAGATTTCACAAAAGAACCAAACACATCAAGAGACGCTTCAATTCCATCCGCGATCAAGTCAAGGAGGGAGACATAGAGATTTGCAAGATACATACGGATCTGAATGTTGCAGACCGTTGACTAAGCCTCTCTCACGAGCAAAACATGATCAGCACCAAGACTCCATGGGTGTTAGAATCATTACGGTGTAATCTAGATTATTGACTCTAGCGCAAGTGGGAGACTGAAGGAAATATGCCCTAGAGGCAATAATAAAGTTGTTATTTATATTTCCTTATATCATGATAAATGTTTATTATTCATGCTAGAATTGTATTAACCGGAAACTTAGTACATGTGTGAATACATAGACAAACAGAGTGTCACTACTATGCCTCTACTTGACTAGCTCGTTGAATCAAAGATGGTTAAGTTTCCTAGCCACTGACACGAGTTGACATTTGATTAACGAGATCACATCATTAGAGAATGATGTGATTGACGTGACCCATTCCGTTAGCTTAGCATTTGATCGTTTAGTATATTGCTATTGCTTTCTTCATGACTTATACATGTTCCTATGACTATGAGATTATGCAACTCCTGAATACCGGAGGAACACTTTGTGTGCTACCAAATGTCACAACATAACTGGGTGATTATAAAGGTGCTCTACAGGTGTCTCCGATGGTACTTGTTGAGTTGGCATAGATCGAGATTAGGATTTGTCACTCCGTTTGTCGGAGAGGTATCTCTGGGCCCTCTCGGTAATGCACATCACTATAAGCCTTGCAAGCAATGTGACTAATGAGTTAGTTGCAGGATGATGCATTACGGAACGAGTAAAGAGACTTGCCGGTAATGAGATTGAACTAGGTATAGAGATACCTACGATCGAATCTCGGGCAAGTAACATACCGATGACAAAGGGAACAACGTATGTTGTTATGCGGTTTGACCGATAAAGATCTTCGTAGAATATGTGGGAGCCAATATGAGCATCCAGGTTTCGCTATTGGTTATTGACCGGAGACGTGTCTCGGTCATGTCTACATAGTTCTCGAACCCGTAGGGTCCGCACGCTTAACGTTCGGTGATGATCGGTAATATGAGTTTATGTGTTTTGATGTACCAAAGGTAGTTCGGAGTCCTGGATGTGATCACGGACATGACGAGGAGTCTCGAAATGGCTGAGACATAAAGATTGATATATTGGATGACTATGTTTGGACTTCGGAAGGGTTCCGAGAGAGTTTGGACGAGTATCGGAGTACCTAGGGGTTACCGAAACCCCCCGGGGAGTGTAATGGGCCTCATGGGCCTTAGTGGAGAGAGAGAGGGGCGGCCAGGGCAGGCCGCGCGCCCCTCCCCCTCTAGTCCGAATTGGACTAGGAAGGGGGGCGGCGGCCCCCCTTTTCCTTCCCCCTCTCTCCTACTTCCTTCCCTCCTTCTCCTACTCATGGAAGGGGTGGAATCCTACTCCCAGTGGGAGTAGGACTCCCCTTGGGGCGCGCCTAGGAGGCCGGCCTCCTCCCCCTCCTCCACTCCTTTATACACAAGGGAGGGGGGCACCCCATAGACACACAAGTTCATTGATCTCTTAGCCGTGTGCGGTGCCCCCCTCCACCATAATCCACCTCGGTCATATCATCGTAGTGCTTAGGCGAAGCCCTGCGCCGGTAGCTTCATCATCACCGTCATCACGCCGTCGTGCTGATGAAGCTCTCCATCGAAGCTCTACTGGATAGTGAGTTCCTGGGACGTCACCGAGCTGAACGTGTGCAAATCACGGAGGTGTCGTACGTTCGGTACTAGGATCGGTCGATCGTGAAGACGTATGACTACATCAACCGCATTGTCATAACGCTTCCGCTTTCGGTCTACGAGGGTACGTGGACAACACTCTCCCCTCTCGTTGCTATGCATCACCATGATCTTGCGTGTGCGTAGGAAATTTTTTGAAATTACTACGCTCCCCAACAATCTATGGTGTGTGTGTGTTGAAGCAAGATGAAATCTTCATCAATTGACCCTCGTGTTCAGCTGTTGGATTTATTGTCTTGTTGAAACTTTGATTTGAGTGTGGGATATAGTCAAATCGAATCAGAACCAACGATGTTCGTAATGTTGTCTTACTCGTGGTTGTCCCTCGAGCATACACCATTATATCTTTTGGGTCTGGCCAATACTATCACCTTGTTCACATAGTTGTGGAATTCCATCTTCATGGGAATCTTGATGACTTGTTGTTGAGCTCACCAGCAGCATTTTATCTTCTCCATGATTCATGTTGAACATTTAGCTAGTGTTGGAAACTTTCTAAACAATGCCTTCGTGTTCCGTTCATGGGGTATATGTTTGGATGAGAGAAGTGACTTCCTCTAATTCACGTGTATCTAATGTAAGTTGCCACCGTGAATTCGAGAAGGCTTGTTTTGCTTCCTCCGGAATCATCCCAAGTCGGTCATGTACGTGCGAAGTATTCTATGGTCTGACAGACTGATCATCTTCATTCCATATGTATTCCCTAGCACACCAAGCCACTGATCGATTTGTTCAAGGAGAAGAAGTTCCTTCTTAAGAATCATGACTTATGCTAGGACTTCATTATCCTCAATGATGGTTCCCAACCTGAACTCCGTAGTGTTTTATTATAAGACTATTGTGTGGTCATGCTTGTCTAGGACAGCGTGTTCACATGTGTGTAGCAGAAACCGCTCATGTTTTGGAGCTTGCTACTGTAGTTCATATCCCGAGAATCTCGCAACGTTGTCTCGTTGGTTTGTGTTGCAAACTTTCCTTTTCAGACATGTTGAGTCTGGAGTATCATGTTACTAACCAGATATGAATCTTAGGCAGATATGATGGTTGGAACATTCACAACATTTGCATTTGGCTCCCAGCTTGCACCTGCCATTATGCCATTCTGCTATGGTCTGCACTTTCAGTAATTGTTATTCAGGATCATCTTCAAGTAGGCTTACCATGGGTCCCATCTATTTCCGATGGTAAGCAAAAATCATCCATTGCGTTGTCTTCAACAAAGTAATCCACATCATCCATTCTAGTCCGAGTATGTCATTCTTTCGAACTCCTTCAAATGATCGATTGTGATTGCCTTAGGCTGGTATAAAGAGTTTTAGTGATCTTTGTATGAAAAGTAATTCTTTTTGCCACTTAAGGGAATAATTCTACGAGTCACCTTCCCTAAGGTGTCACGTTACGGAATCATGGCAATTATCTCCTTGCTACTTTGAAATTCATGCTCCATCTTATTCAAGTGTGGAATTGTAGCCTCCCAAATTGAACCCTCGTCATCTGTTTCTTTCCTTCCCTCTCGATGTGTGTTTTGTGTCTCAGCTCGAGAGATGTTCCTACATCTCACTCCATAAGTTGATCGTGAGTTGCTCGATCTTCAAGAAGATCCACTTCGGTAGAGTTTCTTTCCGTCATCATCGTGATGGATGAAGATCTCGAAAGCAAGGACATCAAGATCAGTTTGAAGTAATGAATCAACATCTTCGAGAAGGGCCATTGGATCATGAAGATCGTGTTAGCTTTGTGTCCCCTCTGTCTTCTTACCTCACGTCTTGAGTCTCGGGACGAGATTCTTGTTTAGTGGGGGTGAGTTGTCACATCCCTAGTTCTTGTATGCTCTAGTCTAGCTACTGTTGTTTGCATCATGTTTATATTTCAATGAACTTGAAATGGGGACATGTGAAAGCCTTAGAAATCATTTCTGGAATTGACCAAGATAAACATTGCTCCAAATAGGTCCAAGAAAATGTTCATGTTTCTCTCTAAAAATATTGGTCAGAGGCAAAATTCAAACCAATATTTTTAGGAGCTCCTAAATATTTATTTTGGGCATTTGGAATTAATGCAATAATTATTTGCATTGGGTATATATATGTTATATATTTTATATATGTCCAATAATTCTGGGTAAATGTGAGGGGCTCTCGAATAATCCAAATAGTCCCTACAAAAATTTATCAGAAGAAAAGAAAATGATTTAGTGCCTAAAACTAAATCAAACAAATGTCAGAAATAGAAAAGAAAACAAAAAAGGGGAAAACCCTTACCTGGGCTCACCTGGCAGCCCAGCTGTCCTAGCCTAGCAGGGCGGCCCAGCTGACTGGCCAACGCCAGTCGTCCCCTTCCTCGCGCCAGGAGGACAGGGGCACCCGCCCAGCGCGCGCGGCCACGCGACCCGGCCACCTCCTGCCTGCTAGCCTGCATGGACGTCGCGGAAGACCTCATCGCAGACGTCTTGATCCGTCCGACCCCCTCACTCGCCCTGTCTCCCTCTCCCTCGCTCTCTCCAACGAAAAGTCGAGCGCTGCCGTTGCCGCCGTTTGCTGCCCACGCGCTCCCCGCCATCCCCTCGACCGCCCATCGTGCTTGCGAGCTCTGTCACGTCGCCTGCTATCTCTCCGTCAAGCCACGAGACGCCGGACGCCCCGTGGAGCCGCCACCACCGTCTTCTGCATCGTCGGCCGCCCGAGATCGCCGTCAACTCCCCGTCGTCGTACGTCCTTCCGCGAGCCCACTGAGCATGCCGCTGGATCTGCTGTGAGCTCCTGCTCCAAACCGCTCTTCTCCCCCTCGTCTATGCGCGCTCTAGCTCCGTTCCCCGCCATGGCCGTAGCTCCTCGCCGCCGTTCATGTCACCGCCGTGGCCAGGGCCACCACAGCTCGCGCCCGCGCATGTTCCCGCGCTTAGCAGCCTCCGAGAAGGCCAACGCCGCCGCCCGCAGCTCCTGCCATGCACTGCAGCACCACGCGCACACCTGGCTGTGCTCCGACCGACGCCCCGAGCTCGTTTCCGGCGAGCTCCGACGCCCCCGCAGCCTCCCGCTTGCTTCCCTGGATGCGGACGAGCCCGGGCTACGCCCTGGTGCTCTCAGACGCCGCCCGCGGTGCCCGTAACACGGACACCGCCGTGTCCCGTGGTTGCCGGCGCCAACCTCACAGGCCTGAGAGGTGGACCGCACCGGCCAGGAGATTAGTTTAGCACTAATCCCCCCTTAGAGACACTGACAGTGGGCCCCAGCGTCCACTAATCCTTTTAGTTAGGCTAAATACCCCTGTTAACTAACTGTGTCACTGACGTGTGGACCCCACACGTCAGGTTTGACCTGGACCCGCCCTGTTGACTTGCTGACGTCGCGCGCGATGTCATGCTGACACAGTTAACAATTTTCTGGATTAAAAATAATCCAGGAAATTCCAGGAAATGTTTAAAACTTCATAAAATCATAGAAAATAATCTATAACTCAGATAGAAATAATTTATATATGAAAAATGATCAGAAAAATCCAAAGAATCTGTTCATGGCATTTTCATGCATGTTTGAGCAACCTGAAGCTACTATACATGACAATTTGAATTAATGGCATTTGAAATGCCTTATGTGGAGTTTGAATTTGAACCCTTGTTTCAAATCAACTTCATTTAAATCACTGCTAGTTGCATTAGCTCAAATCACAGCATGTTGCCATGTCATGATCATGCATCATATTGTTGCATTGCATTGATTGTGTTCTTTCTCTGTTGCCGGTGGTTGTTCCCCCTCAGTAGACGTATGTTCCAACGATGAGTTCGATGACACCGATGAAGAGCTATACTATCTTCAGAAGTGCCAGGCAAGCAAAACCCCCTTGTTCATTCCGATACAATCCCACTCTCTCGCTTCTGCTCTATTTTACTGCATTAGGACAACAACGATTCAACTGTTACATGTTGTGGTAGTTGAACCCCTTTCCTCTGCATGACCTGTCATTGCCACAGTAAATAGATGAAACCCACTAGCATGAGTAGGAGTTGTTTGAGCCCTGATGTGCCTACTCATTCATGCTTGTTGTCATGCCTGCTACTGCTTAGAGTTGAGTCAGGTCTGATTCATCGGGGATGAATTGGAATGTGGTGAACACGTCTTACTATTGAGAGCTAAGTGTGTGAACACGATTTTGGTAAAGGTAGCGGTGAGAGGCCATGTAGGAGTACATGGTGGGTTGTCTCATTGAAACCGTCCTCAGGAACTGAGTTCTGTGTTTGTGATCATGAACAGCTACTACCACACATTGGGCTCCGGGCACTCCAAGCTCTCTCGACTTATTAATCAACCTGATCTCTGTCTAGTAGTTGCAACTAGTTTCTGGTGTTTTTAGGTAGTTCTAGTAGTCTACCAAGTGGCACCCGGTACAGGTGGGCTTGGGACAGACTAGGTGCAGTGGCACGATGTACCAAGCGTCGCCCGTTTGGTGGGCTTGGGAACCCTGCTCACATCGTTTGGGGCCGTGAGCGACACCCCGGCCGGATCTCCTTGCGGATGGAACCCGAATAGGCGATAAACCTAGACTAGAGACTTGCATGGTTAGTCAGGTCGTGGCCGACACCCTCGCCAGGCTTCCGCTTGAAGGTTGTCGAGATACATGACATGTACATGGCGGTAAGTGGCGAGAGCGTGTGTGAAGAAGTACACCCATGCAGGGTTATAAATGATCTATTCGAATAGCCGTGTCCATGGTAAAGGACCTCTGGGTTGCTTATACAGTTCATAGACAAGTGAAAGTGGATACTCTAAAATGCGCAAGATAACCGTGAGTGTTATGGATGGCCTTCTCGTAGGGAGACGGGAACGGATCCATAGTGGTGTATTGATATGGTGAATATGTGGACTCGTGTGCGCCACCTCAAAAGAGTTACCAGCAGTCGTAGTACAGGATAGCCACTGAGTCAAAGCTGGCTTGCTGCAGTTAAACCCCACCACCCCTTTGTTGATACTGATGCATATGTAGCTAGTTCTGATGTAAGTCTTGTTGGGTACATTTGTACTCACGTTTGCTTAATTTATGTTTTGCAGAGGAGACTTCAGTCTCAGTAGTAGTTCCGCGTGGACTTCGATGTTTAGCTTGTTACCTTAGCTACAATCTTGTACCCTTGGGAGGGTCTTGTAGATAGTCATGCTTCTCAGCCCCTTTTTCATTTGTAGTTGTTTGTACTTAGACATGTTAAGCTTCCGTTGCTTGTATGCTCTGTTTGTTGGGTCATGTGACCCATGACCGCAATTCTTACTATGTATGACTCTTCGGAGCCTTCTGAATAAATACTTTGAGTCGTAGAGTTTTGTTGTGATGCCATGTTGTATTTGCACATATCGAGCATATTGTGTGTATGATTTTGAAATGCTTGGTATGTGTGGGATCCGACAACCTAGTTGTTTATTCTTGGTAGCCTCTCTTATGGGGAAATGTCTCCTAGTGCTTCCACTGAGCCATGGTAGCTTGCTACTGCTCCGGAACACTTAGGCTGGCCGGCATGTGTCCTTCTTCGTTCCTGTGTATGTCCCTTTGGGGAAATGTCACGCTTTGTTCCTTTAAGTCCTTGCAGCTTGCTACGACTTGGGTTCATACGTTGATGATCGACACATTCGTTGCTGGGTCATGTATGCCTATCCCTGTAAGTTAGTGCCACCTTGGGTTTACGACTAATCATGTCGGCCCGGTTCTCTGTCATATGGATGCTAGCGACACTATCATATACGTGAGCCAAAAGGCGCAAATGGTCCCGGGCCAGGTAAGGTGGACCCGTGGGGATACCGTGCATGAGGCCGCAAAGTGATATGATGTGTTATATTCTAGATCGGTGTGACTTAGGATCGGGGTCGACATAGGCCGTCCACCTTCCCCTTTAATTCATGCGGCCATTATAACCTTAGTCTCTTCAACCTTTCGATCGCGCCCCACAACACAACACCCATGATGACACATAGAGAGGGGATGTCTAGCGGCGCTCCAATGGAGTTCGACGAGCATAAAGTGGAGAACCACGCGAGGGAGATGGATCTCTCGGTGGTGTACACCATCGACCCGGCCGTGGTGGACGACTACATCAACACCATTGAGCAGTTGCTTGCTCGAGACAAGTACAAGGTGGTCAGCATCGACTCCAGTACACCAACGGTCGTCCCAACATGGATCAGAAGGTTGTCGTTGCCTAGTTGTGCGTGCGCCATCATGTCCTCATCTACCACTACTGCATGGCCACAGAGCCTTGCGACCGTTTCACCAGGTTTGTCAACAGCACCGACTACAAGTTCGCTACGGTGGAAACCACCGACGGTGTAAAAGCGCTCGGGATTACGGGCTTGGCCTGCAAGAACCTCGTCAAAATCTGTGAGCACTACAGGGTCTTGGCCAGCACGAAGGACTCCCTGGTTGAACTCGCCTCGACCATCATCGACCCATACTATGAAAAGATGAAGCAGGATAACAATAGAACCCGTCCCGTATCCTGGCACGGGGCCTGGATGCGGCAACTGGATCAACCTCACCTCAGGTTCGCGGCCAAGAGCGTGTACACATGCTACGAGATGCACATGCGGATCGTTGACATGAGGAAGTGCCTCGTTATCGAGATTGATGAGGCCGGATCGAGCCACAAGCAGATCAGTAGCGGCAAGCGTCCCAAGAAGTAGATGATGATCAGATGATTGTTTATCCTAGTTAATCATGCATGTTGTAATGCCCGGATAATCAAGCTACAGTAATCCCACGCTAATGGTGCCACGTCACCACAGTTACTGTTGCTAATCTACCGTTAGGTCAAACCGTTTCAAAATTCAAATTCAAAATTAAAGTCAACGATATAAGTTTTTCAAATTTTAAAACAAAAATGTTCGGGAGGTGCCATATTTTGCATAAGTAAATATGGTGTAGTAAACACATTTTTATAAAATGCCTAAATAAGTTAAATTGAATTAAAACAGAAAAGAAAATAAGTAAAAGAAAGAAAATAAAAAAAGAGAAAGCAAACAAAAAAAAGAGAGGAAGAAACCCCCCCCCCACTGGGCCATCTGTGGCCCAGCTGGCCAGCCCAACTGGGCCAACCCACCAGGCCCAGCCGGCCACCCACTCCCCCCCTTATCCACTCACCAACCCCCCACCCACTCCACCGACAGCCCCCACTCCCCCCCGAAAAATCTCCCTCCTCTGCCTCCCCCGATCTGGATCGGGAGGAGACCACCGACGCCGCCGCCTCGGCCCCGTCGCCGACCGCCCCGTTGCCGTCGCCGTTGGACGCCGTCGCCGGAGCACTCCCCCGCCGGCCTGCTTCCCCCTCCTCCCCTGCGTCGGTCGTCCCCGTCGCTCCTCCCCGCGCTCACTGCCCAGACCCCGCCCCCCCCCCCCCGTGAGGACCCCCCCTCCTTCTCCTCTTCCCCACGCCCCGCCAGTGCGTGCCCGCACGCGCCCGCCGTGGCCGCGTCCGGCCACTGCGCATGCCCCGCCACCGCACCTCCTCCCGCAGCTCCGCCCGGCCTCGCCCCGTTCTGCCCCGTCGCGCACACCCGCACCTGTCCGCCGGCCCGCGCCCCCGCGGCCCCCTCCTTCGCTCTGGCCGCCGAGGCCTGCGCCCGTCGTGGCCTCACCCCGGCCGCCCCCTGTTCCGTCGCTGCGGCCTCCTTCCCCCACGCGCAGGCGACGCCCCACGCCCATGGCCACCTCTGGCGCTCCGGCGCCCGCGCCCTGCTCCTCCCCTTCTGCCCTGTCGTGGCCTCGCCGCTGCCACGCCGGTGAACCCTCCCCCCTTGCCGTGGCCCCGGCTGGCCGCGTCCAGGTCCAGCGCCTGCGCTCGCCCGCGCGGCGACCGAGCCCGTCCGCGCGCTCGTGCGCGCCCACGGCCGCACGCTCGCCCGTGCGCCCGCGCCCACTATGGCCGAGCCTGGACAAGTCCGGTGCCCAAAGGGCCCGGGCGGACATGTCCGCCCCTGGCCTATGACAAACGGGGCCCAGCCCCAGAACAAAAAAAAGGAAATGAAAAAAAAATTAAGTAATTAATTAAGATAATTAATTAACTTATTTAATCATGTTAATATTAATTAATTAAGATTAATTAAACTAATAACTAATTAACCTAATTAACTACTGATAATTAACTAACAGTCACTGACAGGTGGGACCCACCTGTCAGGTTGACCAGGTCAACGGTCAACGTTGACTGCTGACATCAGCATGACATCATGCTGATGTCATAAATCCAAATTTCGAATAAATTAAATAATTAATTAAATTCCAGAAATTAATAAATTCTTTTGAAAATCATATCTTTTAATCCGTAACGCGGATGGAAATACTTTGTACATGAAAGTTGCTCAGAACGACGAGACGAATCGGGATACGCAGCCCGTTCGTCTGCCACACATCCGTAGCATAGCAAACCTGTAACATTTCACCTCCGGTTCATCTGTCCGAAAACGCAAAACATCGGGAATACTTTCCCGAATGTTCCCCCCCTTCGTCGGTACCACCTACTGTCGCGTTAGGACACACCTAACACTGCTCATTGTCATGTCACGCATCGTCATGTTTATGTTTGCATTGTATTTACTGTTTCTTCCCCCTCTTCTCTCCGGTAGACTACGAGACCGACACTGCTGCTGCCCAGTTCGGCTACGGAGTTGACGACCCCTCCTACTTGCCAGAGCAACCAGGCAAGCCCCCCCTTGATCACCAGATATCGCCTATTCTTCTCTATACTGCTTGCATTAGAGTAGTGTAGCATGTTACTGCTTTCCGATATCCTATCCTGATGCATAGCCTATCCTTGCTACTACTGTTGTTACCTTTACCTGCAATCCTACATGCTTAGTATAGGATGCTAGTTTTCCATCAGTGGCCCTACATTCTTGTCCGTCTGCTGTGCTATACTATCGGGTCGTGATCACCTGGGCGGTGATCACGGGTATATACTTATATACTATATACATGACACATGTGATGACTAAAGTCGGGTCGGCTCGTAGGAGTACCCGCAAGTGGATCTTTGTTGCGGAGCGACAGGGCAGGTTGAGACCACCTAGGCGAGAGGTGGGCCTGGCCCTGGACGGCGTCCGCGGTTACTTTGATATAACACACTTAACGAGTTCTGGGTATTTGATCTGAGTCTGGCCTTTTGGTCTATACGCACTAACCATCTACGCGGGAGTAGTTATGGGTATCCCGGCGTCGTGGTATCAGCCGAAGCCTTCGTGACGTCAGCGACTGAGTGGCGCGCGCCGTGATGGACCGCTTTGACGTAACCGCCGTGATCGTGTGGGTTGCTAGGTCTGCTCGCAGCCGCGTTCGCAACGTGCAGGTGTGCTATGGGCGATGGGCCCAGACCCCTGTGCGCTTAGGATTAGACCGGCGTGCTGACCGCTCTGTTGTGCTTAGGTAGGGCTGCGATGTGTTGATCTTCCGAGGCCGGGCATGACCCAGGAAAGTGTGTCCGGCCGAATGGGATCAAGCGTGTTGGGTTATGTGGTGCACCCCTGCAGGGAAGTTAATCTATTCGAATAGCCGTGATCTTCGGTAACAGGACGACCCGGAGTTGTACCTTGACCTTATGACAACTAGAACCGGATACTGAATAAAATACACCCTTCCAAGTGCCAGATACAACCCGGTGATCGCTCTCTAACAGGGCGACGAGGAGGGGATCGCCGGGTAGGATTATGCTATGCGATGCTACTTGGAAGACTTCAGTCTACTCTCTTCTACATGCTGCAAGTGGAGATGGCCAGAAGCGTAGTCTTCGACAGGATTAGCTATCCCCCTCTTATTCTAGCATTCTGCAGTTCAGTCCACTGATATGCCCCTTTACACATATACCCATGCATATGTAGTGTAGCTCCTTGCTTGCGAGTACTTTGGATGAGTACTCACGGTTGCTTCTCTCCCTCTTTTCCCCCTTTCCTTTCTATTTGGTTGTCGCAACCAGATGTTGGAGCCCAGGAGCCAGACGCCACCGTCGACGCCGACTCCTACGACACTGGAGGTGCCTACTACTACGTGCAGGCCGCTGACGACGACCAGGAGTAGTTAGGAGGATCCCAGGCAGGAGGCATGCGCCTCGTTCGATCTGTATCCCAGTTTGTGCTAGCCTTCTTAAGGCAAACTTGTTTAACTTATGTCTGTACTCAGATATTGTTGCTTCCGCTGACTCGTCTGTGATCGAGCACTTGTATTCGAGCCCTCGAGGCCCCTGGCTTGTATTATGATGCTTGTATGACTTATTTATGTTGTAGAGTTGTGTTGTGATATCTTCCCGTGAGTCCCTGATCTTGATCGTACACATTTGCGTGCATGATTAGTGTACGGTCAAATCGGGGGCGTCACAAGTTCGTATCAGAGCCGACTGCCTGTAGGAATCCCCCTTTCCACACTCCATGGCCGAAGTCGAGTCTAGACATTACAAAACTTTTACTAACATGGATGTGTGTCTTACGGGCCCACGTCGCCATTGGGTGGTACTAGGATCTTTTACTCCTCGACCTTTACTCTGGGACTCTGAACTCTCTTCTACTCGGGTTAAACGAATTTACTAACTCTAACACTAGGATCCCGTGACCGCATTCACCCCAAAGTGGGATAAGCCATAGTTGATTCTTAGAATAGTATTTTGAACAATTCACACACTGCCATTTGATTCCTTTGAAACGTCTTTGCTTTCAGATGGAACCCACGAGGCAGGTCGTGCGCCACACGACGGCCATTGGTGCCTCGGGATCACCGACTGTGCTAGCTGAGATGATGACCTATCTGGGTTATCGCTGGCACCCTGAGTACACCGTCTACGAGGAGTACCAGGACTTTAACCAGGAGCAGTACCGTGCCATCGTCCACCTCTACTCGCGGGAGTATGACTCCACTACTGTGCTGCACACCGCTCATGGTGTTGGTGTGACCATCGATATGGTTGTCCACGATGCTGCCTATGCTGCTCTGACACGTCTTCGTGGAGAGTATAGGGAGTTGGACACCTCCCCTTTTAGGCACATTGCTATCGCATCTGATGTTGGTGCGGAGGGATACTATACTGCTGCCTACTCCACTGTCACCCGAGAGCCCTTCTACCATCAGAACCTGGTTCTGCATGCTGATGGGCTGGATCGAGCTAACCAAGCTCTTCGCCATGAGATGTACACCACCCGTCAGCACCTTTACCGTGCTCTGACGCTGCTGCACCCCTTTGTCCGATCTGGACAGCTACCGCGTACTGCGATCTACCCAGCCAGGACCGTGATGCCCCACGGTGTCGGTTGGCCAGAGGTGGGAGGCTACTCTCCCGCACTTGGTCCTCTTCTGCCACCTGAGCGTCGGGCTCTACATCTGAGTATCCGCGGCCCCCAGTCTGCTGACGTGGAGGGCTATCCGTTGCCTCACTACCAGCTGTCGGGCTACGATTACCTCCACAGTACCTCTTGGGACTGATGTAGGCTTGCTTGTAGTGTTAGATGCATTCGCCGCGAGCCTGTGTGCCGCCTATGTTGCTTTAGTCTATGTACTGAACTCTGTGTACTGAACTCTGTGTACTAAACCCTATGCATGACCCCTTTTGTAAGTTATGCTGACTACTATGTAGTAGCTATCGTGCTCCTTTCATTATGCATGTTTCATCATGAATGATTCTTGTCTTTGCAAATTTCTCAATGCTGAACTACCCCTGTTATATATTACCAGGATGGTTAGACCAGGTGGTCGTGGTCGTGGTGGCAATGCCCCACCACCACCTGAGTACATGGCTGGTATGATCCAACAGTTTGAACTGAACCGCCAATTCATGGAAAATATGATGGCTCAGTTTCCTCGCCCCAATATGGACCAGCAACCAACCCCAGTAACTCTGCAGGATTTCATGCACCTCAATCCAACTATGTACCGCAGCTCAACTCAGCCTCTAGATGCTGATGACTGGCTCCGTGACATCACCTATGAGATGGAGTCTGCCGATGTAGCCCCTGCCAGCTATGTCAACTTTGCTTCCTTCTTTCTGAAGGGACCCGCAGCTCAATGGTGGGACAGCCACAGGCGTACTCTGCCAGCTGGAACAATCATCACCTGGCCAGACTTCCAAGCAGCTTTCCATGCCCGCTTCATTCCTCAGGGAGTCATGGACCGGAAGAAGCGTGAGTTCCGCAACCTCACCCAAGGCAACAAAACTGTTGAAGCTTATCAGCGGGAGTTTCTGGACTTGTCTCGCTATGCTGAAGAAGACATTGCAACTGATGCTCGCAGACAGGAGAAGTTCCATGATGGACTACAAGCTGACATCAAGCTCGCACTTCTAGTGCATGACTTCGCCGATTTTGCCACCTTGGTGAATAAGGCCATCAATGTCGAGACTGGTCTGCAGGAATACCAGAGCTCTCAGAGGCGCAACCGTGACACGGGCTCATCTTCGGGCCCGCCCTCGCAGAAGCGAAAGATATGGATCCCGAACAGCATGTACCGTCCAAATGCACCTGCTCCAAGGAAATCTTATGCTGCACCACGTCTGCCTCCTCCACCATCTAGGCAGTCAAAGCTACCAGCTCCCCCACCATCTAGGCAGTCAAAGCTACCAGCTCCCCCACCTGGGGCTCCTGTTCCCACTCCCGATAATGGTCTGTGCTACAAGTGTGGTCAACCGGGTCACTTTGCCAGGAATTGCTATCAGAATCAGAACCAGAATCAACTGGCCCTTCCAGCAGCTGGCCGTGGTAACAACCAGCCCCGCAACAACAATGCTAAGTCTTATGGTCGTGCTCATGCCAACCACGTTGATCTCAACGAAGCTCAAGACCAGCATCCGTTTTATTTGATACAGGAGCATCCCATTCATTCATATCAGCAGAATTTGCATTCCTGCATGGCATTAAATACGAAGAGATGAACACTCCGCTAGTGGTACACACCCCTGCGGGCCAATGTCAAACCTCTATGGTTAGTCACGACGTTCCTGTTGAAATTGAAGGACTGGAATTTCTTGTCTCTCCCATCGTACTGAAGTCCTGTAGCATTGATCTCATTCTGGGAATGAATTGGTTAAAAGCGCATACTGCTTCAATCGTTTGCACCACTAAGACCGTCCATCTGCTACACCCTTCAGATGAGATAGTTACTTACCAAGCCCATCTGGTGCAAAATGCCGAGGCAAGGCTCTATGCATTGAATGCATTGAACGCTGCACCACTCGAGGGCATTGAAAACATTCCCGTCGTGCGTGAATTCCTCGACGTCTTCCCTGAAGAACTTCCAGGGATTCCCCCTGCTAGAGCTATCGAATTCATCATCGACTTGAAACCAGGCACCACTCCTATAGCCAAGCGACCCTACAAGATGCCGCCGCATGAACTCCTTGAGCTTAAGGAGGAAATCGACAATTCTCTTCGCAAAGGATTCATTCGCCCAAGTTGCTCTCCTTGGGGAGCACCTTCTCTCTTTGTCAAGAAGAAGGATGGGACAAACCGATTAGTTCAAGACTACCATCCAATAAACCAAGCTACCATTCAGAATAAATACCCTCTTCCTCGGATCAATGATCTGTATGATCAACTGGCGGGTTCGTCAGTGTTCTCTAAGCTCGACTTGAGGCTGGGTTACCACCAGATCCGTGTTCGCGAAGAGGATATCCCAAAGACCGCCTTCGTGACTCGATATGGTACATACGAGTACACCGTCATGTCTTTCGGTTTAACCAATGCTCCAGCCACCTTCTCTCGTCTGATGAACTATATATTCATGGATTACCTCGACAAGTTCGTCGTGGTTTATCTGGATGATATCCTGGTATTTTCCAAGAACGAAGAAGAACATGCTGAACATCTTCGACTTGTGCTGGAAAAGCTACGAGAGCATCAACTATATGCCAAGTTCTCCAAATGTGAATTCTGGCTACCGGAAGTAACCTATCTTGGGCATGTCATCTCTAAGGATGGTATTGCCGTCAACCCTGAACGAGTCCAGGCTATCCTTGGTTGGACTCCTCTGAAGAACGTTAAGCAAGTCAGAAGTTTTCTCGGTCTCGCCAGCTATTGCCGTCGATTCGTCGAGAACTTCTCCAAGATCGCCAGGCCTCTGACTAACCTGTTGCATAAGGGTGTCAAGTTCCAATGGACAGACAAATGTCCGGAGAGTTTCCAGACACTCAAAGACAAGTTGACTTCTGCCCCAGTTCTAGCTCCACCTGATACTAAGAAGGACTTCGTCATTTACTGTGACGCTTCCCGTCAAGGATTAGGCTGTGTCCTAATGCAAGACCGCAAAGTGATTGCTTATGCCTCTAGGCAATTGCGCCCTCACGAAGAGAACTACCCAGTTCACGACCTCGAACTTGCTGCTGTCATTCATGCGCTGAAGCAGTGGCGACATTACCTTCTTGGTAATCGTTGCGAGATCTTCACTGACCACCAAAGTCTGAAGTATCTGTTTACTCAGCCAGACCTGAACCCCCGTCAGCAGAGATGGATGGAGCTTGTTGCAGACTTTGACTTGGGTATTTCCTATACGCCAGGCAAGGCTAATGTAATGGCTGATGCCTTGAGCCGCAAGTCTTATTGCAACCACCTCCAGGTTCACAAAGTTCAGCCCTCGCTTGTTGAAGAATTCAGGAAGCTGAACCTCCATATTGTCCCTCCGGGTGCACTCGCTCCCCCTCCTAAGGAGTTTGGCAAGGTGAACCTCCACGTTGTTACCCAGGGTTCCCTCAATACCCTAGTTGCTAAACCAGATCTCGTGGACAGCATCAAAAGGCTACAGAAGTATGACTCTGAAGCCCACAAGATTAAGTGCTACCTCGCAGAAGGAAAGCCCTCATTCTTCACTATCGCTGAAGATGGCACTTTATACTTCAAGGGTCGCCTAGTGGTGCCATGTGCAGAGAAAAACCTGGATATGACACAGGAAGTTATGAAAGAAGCTCATGATACGCCTCTATGTATCCATCCTGGTAGTACAAAGATGTACCAAGACATCCGTCAGAGATTCTGGTGGTCTAATATGAAGCAAGACATTGCTCGTTATGTTGCTGAGTGTGACGTTTGCCGTCGTATCAAAGCAGAACATCAAAGGCCTGCTGGAACTCTGCAACCTATCTCTATTCCTGAATGGAATGGGACCATGTTGAGATGGACTTCGTCACTGGATTTCCCAAATCACAGAAAGGTAATGATGCTATTCTTGTCGTCATTGACCGGCTTTCCAAAGTTGCACATTTCCTGGCGGTCAAAGAAACGATCACTGCTAGTCAGCTGGCAACGCTCTATATGTCCAGGATTGTTTCACTCCACGGTATTCCATTGGTTATCAGTTCAGACCGTGGCAGCTTATTCACTTCAAGATTCTGGGCAAGTTTCCAAGAAGCCATGGGAACTCATCTGTCATTCAGTACTGCGTTTCATCCTCAATCGTAGGGGCAAGTTGAACGCGTCAACCAAGTTCTCGAAGATATGCTTCGATCTTGTGTTATTTCCTTCGGTAAGAAATGGGAGGAATCTCTCCTGTATGCTGAGTTCTCTTATAATAATAGCTATCAAGCTAGTCTGAAGATGGCCCCCTTCGATGTGTTATATGGGCGAAAGTGCCGAACCCCTCTGAACTGGTCAGAAACTGGGGAACGTCCACTCTTCGGTCCGGATATTATCCAACATGCCGAAGAACAAGTCCGCATTATTCGTGAGAATCTCAAGACTGCTCAGTCACGTCAGAAGAGTCAGTATGACCATCATCATAAAGACATGGTCTATCAACCTGGCGAAAAGGCTTATCTTCGAGTCACACCAATGAAGGGTGCTCACCGCTTCGGAATCAAGGGAAAACTAGCTCCTCGATATATTGGCCCATTCACTATTCTCGAAAGGCGTGGAAAAGTGGCATACCAACTGGAGCTTCCGCCGAACCTTTCTCAGGTTCACGATGTGTTCCATGTGTCACAGCTCCGCCGTTGCTTCAAGGACCCAATCCGAGCAGTGGATCATGAAGTGCTCGAATTGCAGCAAGACCTCTCCTATAAGGAGCATCCGGTCCGCATTCTCGACCAAGCTGAACGCCGCACACGTCAGAAGGCGATCAAGTTCCTCAAAGTCCAGTGGTCGCACCATTCTGAGGAGGAAGCCACTTGGGAACGCGAGGATCGCCTGCGTGAGGAATACCCCGCACTGTTTCCTTCTACCTCCTAAATCTCGGGACGAGATTTCTTGTAGTGGAGGAGTTTTGTAACACCCGGATAATCAAGCTACAGTAATCCCACGCTAATGGTGCCACGTCACCACAGTTACTGTTGCTAATCTACCGTTAGGTCAAACCGTTTCAAAATTCAAATTCAAAATTAAAGTCAACGATAAAAGTTTTTCAAAATTTAAAACAAAAATGTTCGGGAGGTGCCATATTTTGCATAAGTAAATATGGTGTAGTAAACACATTTTTATAAAATGCCTAAATAAATTAAATTGAATTAAAACAGAAAAGAAAATAAGTAAAAGAAAGAAAATAAAAAAAAAAGAGAAAGCAAAAAAAGAGAGGAAGAAACCCCCCCCACTGGGCCATCTGTGGCCCAGCTGGCCAGCCCAACTGGGCCAACCCACCAGGCCCAGCCGGCCACCCACTCCCCCCCCCCCCCTTATCCACTCACCAACCCCCCACCCACTCCACCGACAGCCCCCACTCCCCCCCCCCCGAAAAATCTCCCTCCTCTGCCTCCCCCGATCTGGATCGGAAGGAGACCACCGACGCCGCCGCCTCGGCCCCGTCGCCGACCGCCCCGTTGCCGTCGCCGGAGCACTCCCCCGCTGGCCTGCTTCCCCCTCCTCCCCTGCGCCGGTCGTCCCCGTCGCTCCTCCCCGCGCTCACTGCCCAGACCCCGCACCCCCCCCCCCCGTGAGGACCCCCTCCTTCTCCTCTTCCCCACGCCCCGCCGGTGCGTGCCCGCACGCGCCCGCCGTGGCCGCGTCCGGCCACTGCGCACGCCCCGCCACCGCACCTTCTCCCGCAGCTCCGCCCGGCCTCGCCCCGTTCTGCCCCGTCGCGCACACCCGCACCTGTCCGCCGGCCCGCGCCCCCGCGGCCCCCTCCTTCGCTCTGGCCGCCGAGGCCTGCGCCCGTCGTGGCCTCACCCCGGCCGCCCCCTGTTCCGTCGCTGCGGCCTCCTTCCCCCATGCGCAGGTGACGCCCCACGCCCATGGCCACCTCTGGCGCTCCGGCGCCCGCGCCCTGCTCCTCCCCTTCTGCCCTGCCGTGGCCTTGCCGCTGCCACGCCGGCGAACCCTTCCCCCTTGCCGTGGCCCCGGCTGGCCGCGTCCAGGTCCAGCGCCCGCGCGGCGACCGAGCCCGTCCGCGCGCTCGTGCGCGCCCACGGCCGCACGCGCGCCCTCTCGCCCGTGCGCCCGCGCCCACTATGGCCGAGCCCGGACAAGTCCGGTGCCCAAAGGGCCCGGGCGGACATGTCCGCCCCTGGCCTATGACAAACGGGGCCCAGCCCCAGAACAAAAAAAAGGAAATGAAAAAAAATAAAAATAATCAATTAATTAAGTAATTAATTAACTTATTTAATCATGTTAATATTAATTAATTAAGATTAATTAAACTAATAACTAATTAACCTAATTAACTACTGATAATTAACTAACAATCACTGACAGGTGGGACCCACCTGTCAGGTTGACCAGGTCAACGGTCAACGTTGACTGCTGACATCAGCATGACATCATGCTGATGTCATAAATCCAAATTTCGAATTAAATTAAATAATTAGTTAAATTCCAGAAATTAATAAATTCTTTTGAAAATCATATATTTTAATCCGTAACCCGGATGGAAATACTTTGTACATGAAAGTTGCTCAGAACGACGAGATGAATCGGGATACGCAGCCCGTTCGTCCGTCACACATCCGTAGCATAGCAAACCTGTAACATTTCACCTCCGGTTCATCTGTCCAAAAACGCAAAACA
The DNA here is from genome assembly GCF_002575655.3 of Aegilops tauschii subsp. strangulata. Classification (NCBI taxonomy): domain Eukaryota; kingdom Viridiplantae; phylum Streptophyta; class Magnoliopsida; order Poales; family Poaceae; genus Aegilops; species Aegilops tauschii. The sequence continues at coordinate 314,014,720 of NC_053037.3, read as the reverse complement.
TCGGGAATACTTTCCCGGATGTCCCCCCCCCTTCGCCGGTACCACCTACTGTCGCGTTAGGACACACCTAGCACTGCTCATTGTCATGTCACGCATCGTCATGTTTATGTTTGCATTGTATTTACTGTTTCTTCCCCCTCTTCTCTCCGGTAGACTACGAGACCGACACTGCTGCTGCCCAGTTCGACTACGGAGTTGACGACCCCTCCTACTTGCCAGAGCAACCAGGCAAGCCCCCCCCTTGATCACCAGATATCGCCTATTCTTCTCTATACTGCTTGCATTAGAGTAGTGTAGCATGTTACTGCTTTCCGATATCCTATCCTGATGCATAGCCTATCCTTGCTATTACTGTTGTTACCTTTACCTGCAATCCTACATGCTTAGTATAGGATGCTAGTTTTCCATCAGTGGCCCTACATTCTTGTCCGTCTGCTGTGCTATACTATCGGGCCGTGATCACCTAGGCGGTGATCACGGGTATATACTTATATACTATATACATGACACATGTGATGACTAAAGTCGGGTCGGCTCGTAGGAGTACCCGCAAGTGGATCTTTGTGGTGGAGCGACAGGGCAGGTTGAGACCACCTAGGCGAGAGGTGGGCCTGGCCCTGGACGGCGTCCGCGGTTACTTCGATATAACACGCTTAACGAGTTCTGGGTATTTGATCTGAGTCTTGCCTTTTGGTCTATACGCACTAACCATCTACGCGGGAGTAGTTATGGGTATCCCGGCGTCGTGGTATCAGCCAAAGCCTTCGTGACGTCAGCGACTGAGTGGTGCGCGCTGTGTTGGACCGCTTTGACGTAACCGCCGTGATCGTGTGGGTTGCTAGGTCTGCTCGCGGCCGCGTTCGCAACGTGCAGGTGTGCTATGGGCGATGGGCCCAGACCCCTGTGCGCTTAGGATTAGACCGGCGTGCTGACCGCTCTGTTGTGCTTAGGTAGGGCTGCGATGTGTTGATCTTCCGAGGCCGGGCATGACCCAGGAAAGTGTGTCCGGCCGAATGGGATCAAGCGTGTTGGGTTATGTGGTGCACCCCTGCAAGGAAGTTAATCTATTCGAATAGCCGTGATCTTCAGTAACAGGACGACCCGGAGTTATACCTTGACCTTATGACAACTAGAACCGGATACTGAATAAAATACACCCTTCCAAGTGCCAGATACAACCCGGTGATCGCTCTCTAACAGGGCGACGAGGAGGGGATCGCCGGTTTGGATTATGCTATGCGATGCTACTTGGAAGACTTCAGTCTACTATCTTCTACATGCTGCAAGTGGAGGTGGCCAGAAGCGTAGTCTTCGACAGGATTAGCTATCCCCCTCTTATTCTGGCATTCTGCAGTTCAGTCCACTGATATGCCCCTTTACACATATACCCATGCATATGTAGTGTAGCTCCTTGCTTGCGAGTACTTTGTATGAGTACTCACGGTTGCTTCTCTCCCTCTTTTCCCCCTTTCCTTTCTATCTGGTTGTCGCAACCAGATGTTGGAGCCCAGGAGCCAGACGCCACCGTCGACGCCGACTCCTACGACACTGGAGGTGCCTACTACTACGTGCAGGCTGCTGATGACGACCAGGAGTAGTTAGGAGGATCCCAGGCAGGAGGCCTGCGCCTCGTTCGATCTGTATCCCAGTTTGTGCTAGCCTTCTTAAGGCAAACTTGTTTAACTTGTGTCTGTACTTAGATATTGTTGCTTCCGCTGACTCGTCTGTGATCGAGCACTTGTATTCGAGCCCTCGAGGCCCCTGGCTTGTATTATGATGCTTGTATGACTTATTTATGTTGTAGAGTTGTGTTGTGATATCTTCCCGTGAGTCCCTGATCTTGATCGTACACATTTGCGTGCATGATTAGTGTACGGTCAAATCGGGGGCGTCACAATGTAATATGTAGTTGACTTTGGTGTGTGGAAATGTCATGTGTGTAGTAGCCACCTATGTAATTATGCATGTAATAGTTTACTTTGGTGTCTGCAAATGTCATGTGTGTAGTAGCCACCTATGTAATTGGATGTTTAATTTGGTTATGCAACCATGTCCTTATAAGTGTGTGTGTGTGTGTGTGTGTGTGTGTGTGTGTTGTTGTTGTTTTGTATGCAATCCCATCGCACAACACACATGTCTTATTAGCAGCAATCATTTGTGTTATTATCGATCTTCGCACACATTTCTGGTTACACACCTGTTTGTCGCGTATCACACAAATCTTGTTAAATTGAATCGTTTATGTTCTTTGGCTCAAAGCAAACAGTTCATCCGACTGAACCGTATACCGTATATCGCACACCTTGATGTGGCTGACCGTTTCTTTTGTGTTGCCTAATCACAAACAGTTCATCCGAGTGAACTGTATGCCGTATATCGCACACGCCTTCTGATACGTCTCCAACGTATCTATAATTTTTTATTGTTTCATGCTATTATATTATCTGTTTTGGATGTTTAATGGGCTTTAATATGCTATTTTATATTACTTTTGGGAACCGGAGTCCTAGTGCCAGTTTTTGTTTTTTTGCCTATTTTAGAGTTTTGCAGAAAAGAAATACCAAACGGAGTCCAAACGGAATGAAACCTTTGCGATGATCTTTCTTGGACTGAAAGAAAACCAGAAGACTTGGAGTTGAAGTCTGGAACTCCGCGAGGAAGCCACGAGGCAGGAGGGCGCGCCCCCCACCATCGTGGGCCCCTCGGAGCTCCACCGACGTACTTCTTTCGCCTATATATACTCTTATACCCTAAAAACATCAGGGGGAGCCACGAAACCATTTTTCCACCGCCGCAACCTTCTGTACCCGTGAGATCCCATCTTGGGGCCTTTTCCGGCAATCTGCCGGAGGCGGAATCGATCACGGAGGGCTTCTACATCAACACCATAGCCTCTCCGATGAAGCGTGAGTAGTTTACCACAGACCTTCGGGTCCATAGTTATTAGCGAGATGACTTCTTCTCTCTCTTTGATTCTCAATACAAAGTTCTCCTCGATGTTCTTGGAGATCTATTCGATGTAATACTCTTTTGCGGTGTGTTTGCCGAGATCCGATGAATTGTGGATTTATGAACAAGTTTATCTATGAATATTATTTGATTCTTGTCTGAATTCTTATATGCATGATTTGATATCTTTGCAAATCTCTTCAAATTATCGGTTTAGTTTGGCCTACTAGATTGATCTTTCTTGCAATGGGAGAAGTGCTTAGCTTTGGGTTCAATCTTGCGGTGTCCTTTCCCAGTGACAGTAGGGGCAGCAAGGCACGTATTGTATTGTTGCCATCGAGGATAAAAAGATGGGGTTTATATCATATTGCTTGAGTTTATCCCTCTACATCATGTCATCTTGCTTAATGTGTTACTCCGTTCTTATGAACTTAATACTCTAGATGCATGCTGAATAGCGGTCGGTGTGTGGAGTAATAGTAGTAGATGCAGAATCGTTTCGGTCTACTTGACACGGACGTGATGCCTATATTCATGATCATTGCCTTAGATATCTTCATAACTATGCGCTTTTCTATCAATTGCTCGGCAATAATTTGTTCACCCACAGTAATACATGCTATCTTGAGAGAAGCCACTAGTGAAACCTATGGCCCCGGGTCTCTTTCTTATTATATTGCATCTCTTTTATTTTACATCGCATCTCGTTTACTATTTTGCAATCTTTACTTTCCAATCTATACAACAAATATACCAAAAATATTTACTTTACTATATTTATTAGATCTCACTTTTGCGAGTGACCGTGAAGGGATCGACAACCCCTTTATCGCGTTGGTTGCAAGGTTCTTGATTGTTTGTGCAGGTACTAGGTGACTTGAGCATTGTCTCCTACTGGATTGATACCTTGGTTCTCAAAACTGAGGGAAATACTTACGCTACTTTGCTGCATCACCCTTTCCTCTTCAAGGGAAAACCAATGCATGCTCAAGAGGTAGCAAGAAGGATTTCTAGCGCCGTTGCCGGGGAGATCTACGCCAAGTCAAGACATACCAAGTACCCATCATAAAATCTTCTCCCTCGCATTACATTATTTGCCATTCACCTCTCGTTTTCCTCTCCCCCACTTCTAAAATGATTTTTGAAAAGATTTGCCTTTTCTTTGCCCTTCTTTCCGTATGCCTTTTTGCTTGTTTGCTATCTTTGCTTGTATTGCCATGTGCCTTCTTTTTGCTTGCATCTTCGCTTGCTAAAAGTTTATGGATCCTCATCCCCTTGCTAATCTGTTTAAGAGATCCAATTATGATGAACCAATTTCTATTGATTTGAGTGCACTAGATTATCTTTATGAGGTTTTGCTTGAAATTCGTGAATCTAAAAATTGTGATGAAGAAATTTATGAAGAGATTCACGACAGCTCCTTGAATAAAAAGCATGATTGCAATGATTTTACTATAAATTCTCTTGATGTCAATTGTGCTAATAATATGCAAAACCCTAAGCTTGGGGATGCTAGTTTTCTATGTCTACTACTTGTTGCAATGATCATGATTGGGGTGATTCTTCTTATGATCTTGAAAATTTATTTAAGCCCCATGATGAATATGAGATTGATATTAGTGTTTGTAGTAATATTGAAAGTGGGTTTGGAAGAGTGTTAACTTTAGATCCCACATATTTGGAGAATGTTCAATCTTATGGTATTTTTGATAAAAGTGGGTTTGGAGAGGTCATGACTTTAGTTAATGATAATCCCATTATTTTGGAAGAGTGTCAACTTCGCATGCATGTGGATCATGTTGAGAATATGTTATGTGATAGCTATTTTGTTCAATTTGCCTATGATCCTACATGTAATTATTATGAGAGAGGAAAATATGGTTGTAGAAATTTTTATCTTACTAAATTACCTCTCGTCATGTTGAGATTGCTATCGTCTCTTTCTTCTTCCTTGCATATGCTAAATTTTGCTTGCTATGATAATTTGTTTGATTATAAAAATGCCTATGGATAGAAAGTATGTTAGACTTAGATGTGTTTATCACGTGTTCTATGATGCTCTCTTTGTGCTTTAATTCTTGTCTTTGATGTAAGCATCATTAAAATTATCAATGCCTAGCTATGGGCGTTAAACAATAGCGCTTGTTGGGAGGCAACCCAATTTTATTTTTGTTTTTTGCTTTTTGTTCCTGTTTAGTAATAAATAATTCATCTAGCCTCTATTTAGATGTGGTTTTATGTTTTAATTAGTGTTTGTGCCAAGTAGAACCAATAGGATCTTCTTGGGTCAGATATGAACTGACTGAAGAAATTGAACTGAGGAAATTGAGAAAGTCTTCAGTCAAAGTCTTCAAACACAGATATGAACAAGCATACAACACAGTAATGAGGAAATGAAAAGAGTTGAGGAAATAGAACCAGTAAGCTTGGTGAAGACAATGATTTGGTAGACCAGTTCCAACTGCTGTCTCAGTTGTACGTCTGGTTGGAGCGGCTAGGTATTTAAACCTGAGGACACACAGTCCCGGACACACAGTCCTCACCGTATTCTCCTTGAGCTAAGGTCACACAGACCTCGCCCAATCACTCGTGGTAAGTCTTCAGGTGACTTCCAAACCTTCACAAACTCGGTCACTCGGCGATCCACAATTTCCTCTTGGATGCTCTAGACCATGACGCCTAACCGTCTAGAAGAAGCACAGTCTTCAAAGGTAACAAGCGTTGGATCCATGCAGGATCAATCTCTTCAGTGATGCTCAATCACTTTGGGTTTGTAGGTGTTTGGGTTTGGGTTTTCCTCACTTGATGATTTTCGCTCAAAGTCCTCGGAGGATGGGATGCTCTCAAATGACAAGTGTCAGTTTCTCTCGGAGCAGCCAACCAGCTAGTGGTTGTAGGGGGCGGCTATTTATAGCCTAGGGAGCAGCCCGTCATGATAAGACATAAATGCCCTTCAATGATATGACCGTCAGGTGGGTAGATATTTTGGGACAGCTGGTGCATAGCACAGCAACGGTCGAAAATTTGAGTATCAAATTCCTCAGGGCTATCATGTTCCTCACTGTGTAGGCAATCCGCACTGGCGAATTCCTAACTCCTCAGTCAGAACAAATTCCTCAGAGACCAGAAGAACTTCGTCTCTGTCACTGAAGAATATGACTGAACTGTATGAGATTTCCAATGGCTTCACTCGAAGGGATTGGTAGGTGTAGGATTTTGAGTTGAGCATCACATGGAAATTTTTCCTTAGTATTTCCTCGACCCCCTTTAACAGTACGGTGTTTCCTATGACCCAAGAAAGAGAAAACGAAACTACGAAAACAAAGGTCTTCACGCTTCATGTTCCTCAAATGAATACCAAGTCTTCAAGGTTACACCAATTTCTTCACTTTCAAAGTCTTCAGAAAGTCTTCAGTCGAAGAACTTCATTTTTAGGGGTCGACTTTCTCTGTCAATATCAAACTCCTCATAGACTTATAGACCTGTGTACACTCATAAACATATTATTCCCTTAACCTATAAGTCTTCAATACACCAAAATCACTAAGGGGAACTAGATGCACTTACAATCTCCCCCTTTTTGGTGATTGATGACAATATAGGTTAAGTTTTCAACGGGGATAAACATATGAAGTGTAAATACTGATATTTAGGAATTTGATTGCAAGATATAGAAGAACTCCCCCTGAAGATGTGCATAGTGAGGAATTTGCTTTTGAAGCAATGCACACTTGAAGAATTGAATCATGGAGATCTCCCCCTATATCTTGTAATTCATACACGCATTTGACATAATATATGAAGAATTTGAAATGCATGATGAAATATGGTGACTGATGTAATTCACCATGCGTGCAATAACATTAACGAGGAATAAGCATGCAGAAGAAACAGCAAAAGTATCAGGCCACCATAGAGTTTAAGTTTACAACTCGATCCAACAAAGTCATCAGAAGAACGAGAGTTGTAACTTTAGAAAAAAAACGCCCATAAGATAGACCCGCCTGAAGACTAACTCAAATTTCTCCCCCCTTGTCATCAAATGACAAAAAGGGTCGAAAATGAGGACTAACGCCCCCTGAAGAATATCAAGGTGATGAAGGAGCATCAGCGTTGTTGGGGTCATTTGTTGTAGTAGGGCCTGCCGCAGTGTCGTCCAAGTCTTCATGTTCATCAGTGTCACGTGATGAAGAATAGGAGCTGGCCACCAAGGAAGGAACCTTGACCTTCTTGTACTTCTTCGGAGGAGGTGCAGCCCAGTCAAGATCTTCCTTGAGACCCATTTTCTTCAGATCTTCTTCACCATATATGTGCGACAAAACAGCCCAGGTGCGGTTGAGGGTTTCATGAAGGTAGTAATGGTTTTTCTTCACTGCATTGTGGGTAGCAGTCATGTTGTGAAGAATTGAACCAAACTGACGCTTGACCCATTTATGATTGCGATCAACCTTCTGGTGAAGACTGAGGAGAAGCTCACGGTCAGTCATCACCCTGGGTGCTGTGCCTTGAGGATTTTGCTTGGGTGCATTTGCGGCAGAGTCATGGGTGGCAGAGTCATCATTGGTGGAGTAGGATGCAGCCTTGCGAAATTGACCATCCAATGGACGAATGCCTTCATCAATTACAGCAGTAGCCTTGCCCTTTTCATCAGCTGAGGAAAATGTCCGTTTGAGGACTTCAATCGGGGGCAAGTAGCTGCAATGGTTCAGTGTATCAGCTTTGTAGTTGAGTGAAGACCTTGTTTTGATGAATCTCATAATCCACGGTGCATAAGGCTTCAACTCGAATGGTGACATTGCGACATTGGCCAGAGTCCTCATGAAGAAATAATGGAAGTTGATGTGAACGCCATGAATGATATTGAAAAGCAGATTCTTCATGATGCCAACGACTTCTTCTTCATTCGAGTCGTGGCCCTTGATAGGACTCAATGTCTTCGTCAGAATGCGATAGACAGTCCGAGGCACATACAGCAATTCCTTCACAAGGAATTTTGTTCTTGGGGCCTGACCTGGCTTCAAAGGCTTCATCAGCACTTGCATATAGTGATCGGTAAGCTCAGGTTCATTGTAGACGCAACAAGCACCTTTAAGGGGCAGACTGAGAGGCAAAGCACGAAGCAATTCAGTAGCTGGTGCTTTGTAGTGAGTGTTTTCAGACATCCAGTCCAGCACCCATGAATTCACATCTTCAGAGTTGCCGATGATGTGCAGAGTTGCATAAAATTGAAGAATTAGCTCTTCATTCCAATCACACATGTCAGTGCGGAATTTAACAGTTCAGCGTCGTAGAGAACACTGAGGACTGGCCCGAAGCATGGCAGAGATTCCATATCCACGTGAGGAATGTGCTCATGATCAAAGACTTTGTCTTTGTTGAACAGCGCCGAGGAATAGAAATTTGTCTGGCTGGCAGTCCAGAAACGCCTCTTCCTTATGCGAGCGGAGTCATAAGGGTTGTAATCAGTGAAGAATATGTGCTCGCCGAAGAAATCATCATCCTTGAATTTTTGCTTCCTTGAGAATGGATCCTTTGGCTTGGGCAGAGGAGTGTCAGTCAGTTTCATGCTGACCTCAAGAATCGCAATCTCAGGTTCTTCAGGCTGAGGAATTTCTGGTTCCTCTTTGGTGGCAGCCTGGTTCTTGAATTCTTCATTTTCATTTTCTTCAGCACTAGTGGATGGAATGTCTTCATGAGCTTCATCAGATCCCATTTGAACTGTAGTGGCTGGGGACTGAGGAATTTGCTGCAATGGAGTGAAGAGTGGAGAATTGGGGTGCTGACTTTCCCAAAAGTCATCATTCATCACTGGTGTGGTACAGCCAATGTCCACATCTTCATCTGCCATTTCTTCAACGCCAGCCTCTTCAACAGTAAACGGAGGCATAGGCGAGGAAACTGTGGGGGTTGAAGGGATTTTGTCCACTTCAATTTCTTCATCCATCTGCTCTGATGAAGCAGCAGAAGGATTTTCTTCATCAGATCCGCTAGGGATCACATATTCTTCATCAAAAGGGATGATTTCCTGTGATGGCATTGAGGAAACTGGAACAGCATCAATTGGATTAGCAAATGAGCTTGTTAATTTCTTCATCTTCTTCGGTGCTGAAGAATCTGAAGGAGTTGATGCTTTCCTTTTCTTCACTGTTGCACGCTCTGCAGCCTTGATCTTCTTCACATCTGATGCAGATGGAAGGATTGGAGTTGGGGTAGGCGCAGGAGGAGCAGAGGAATGTGGTTGATTTACTTCAGGCACAACTGATGCAGTTGCCCTGACCTCCTCATTTTCTTCAGGCGCACCACTAGTGGGTACCCTGGCAATTTCATCAGCGACTGGAATGCAGTCATCAGCCCTGGAACTTACATTTTCTTCAGCAGCCTGATTGTCATCAGCGGTGCTGGCATGTTCTTCAGTTGGCTGAGCAGATGCTTCAGCCTGAGGAATTTCTTGTTGTGATGGGGCTGCAACATTTGAGGTGAACATCTTAGTCAGTTTGACAAACCTGACCTTGGCTCCTTTCCAATCAGCATAGTAAGCGTTGAAATCATTGCTGAGGACTTTGATTTCAGACTGGATCTTCACAAGTTCATCAGTTGTCATAGAGACAACGTTGTTCTTTGGGAATTTCTCCTTCCTGTACTGTGCTTTCTTGAGCTGCCTGGCCTTCTCAAATTTCCATTTTTCTTCTTGGATGAAGGCAGTCAGCATATGACTTTGACCAGGAGTCAACTTGAAGTCAGGCATAGGAGTGTTTGGGTCCTTGCCAGAGATCAATATAGTCGAGGATCAACTTTGGATCCAAAAGCAGTGGCACATTTGTGCCCTTGGCTCTAGCAGCCCTGACTTGCCTGTCTCTGATGATTTCAGCAAGTTCTTCATCATCAGCTTCGTCTTCTTCAGACGGCACTTGGAAGGCGACCTGCCTCTTGTGAGGACTTGGGCGAGAGCCTCGTCCAGCAGTGGTCTTTGTCTTCAGCAGTGAGGGTTCTGTTGAAGAATTTGGTGCAGCTGAGGAACTAGCTGAAGCTCATGAGGCAATGGAGATGCCTGTAGTCCTTTGGCACGTGGCAAGATGCACAGGTGCTGAGGATTTGGGCGGAGCGGCTGAGGACTTTGGAGGAGCAGGAGCGGCTTGAGGAATTGGCCGTGAGGGCTTAGCTGAGGAAATTGGCCGTGAGGGCATTGAAGAAGAGGCACTTGGCTTGTGCGCGGGCTTCTTTGCCATGGATTTCTTCGGCCTTACAGAGGCCTCAGCAGCAGCAGCAGTAGAGTCTTCATTGAATTTCCTCACTGCATCTTTTGCCTGTTTGGCCAACTTGGCCTGGCGCTTGGCCCATTCTTTAGGAAAATCCTCACCGCGCTTGATGCTAGTGGGATCTGCCTCTTGGCCAGGTGCCAATGGTGGTCTTGAGCATGGAGGAGTAACAGCGAATTTCTTCATGTATTTTGGAGTCACATACCTGTACTCCCTCCACTCTTTTGCCCATCTCCTTTCTATCCTCTGAATGCGCACCTTGCGCTGATTCTTATCTTCCTTAGGGGGTGTGCAGTACCCAGCATAAATGTCCTCAGGGATTTCAAAGGCAGTATTGATTTCAGGCCTCATTCCTCCTTTCTGTGGCTTCTTTCCATCAGCCATTTTCTTTAGTTGAGGAATTTGAACAATTGAACTTTCTGAAGAAGTATGCAACTTTTCTTCGAGGAATGCTGCAAATGAGTTAAGTTGATGAGAACCTAGTGATTCAGCAGCGGACATGAGTACCTGTGAACAGAGTATAGTTGCGAGGAATTTGGAGAGGTCATATGCGTTCTCAGAAGGTTTTTCAAAAAGAACAAGTTTGAGGAATTTGACCAGATGAGTCTTGAAGAATTTCACTAAGCGTTCTTTGTCTTAGGTTCCAGAGTTGTATAGATCGAAGATCCACACAATTGAGGAATCTTGAAGAAAAATGATGCTTAGAGAAGCGAATCAAGAACAGATGACATGTGAGGTGTTCAGTGTGTGAAAAATTTGAGGAATAAACACCTTTGAAGATTTTGTAGGAATCATTTGAATAAAAGAGGGCAGTAAAAGTAACTTTTAATTACCCTGGACGAAGAACACGACGAACTGGGATGTGGAGAAGTGAAGTTCGTCTGTGCAGATCTTCCACGCCCTAACTCGGCGAAGGAAGACGGCTACGGCGGCGGCGGAGTGAAGATTTCCGCGGCCGGCGCGAGTACGGCGGCGCCGAGGTCGAGGCAGTGAAGCTCTTCCTCACCGGCGACGATGAAGTAGCGACGGCGCTAGGGTTTGAGAAGCTCGAGCTGGAGAGAGGTCGAGCGGAGTAAAAGAAGTGAGGAAGGGGAGAGGGGGTATTTATAGCCACGGTGAAAAACTGTTTGCCCGAAGAAATTGGACGAACGTGCCCCTGACCCTTCTCATTCGCGTGACATGTGTCACCCACGTACTGAGAAGTGGAGATCGTCTTAGATCGTGGGTGAATAGATAAGTATATCGTGGGATGCGGAACGGTTTGAGCGGCAAAGCCAAAAATTTGGATAAGATAAGTTAAAAGTTCCATTCGCAAATTCTTCAGCTACCAAGAATACAGTGAAGATTTTGAACGAGTTTCAAATAGAACGCATATGAAGAATTTGTGAATAGATTGGGTTGATTATAGCATAGAGGGGGGAGGGTCCGATCACATTCACTTAGCAGAAAAACCAACTTGAAGAATTAGCCATAAGTGAATGTATATATATATAGCCAATGGAGAAAAACGACGGAAACAGTGAAGACAATGCAAAGTTGAAGAAAATGAACAACTGAGGAAAAACTCAAATTGAAGATTTTCAACTTTTGTGGTGGCGTGACCCACCGTATAAGAATGATGATTTCAGACACCGCGTACAATTGTCGTAGGGTTCTGAGAATCAAATTCTTCATTAATTTCTTCACACTTAGAGTGTTATTCTTCATTGGTTTAAGAAAAATGTTTCTTCATGTGTTGCACATCTAAGTCATCAATTTTGCATAAGTGTTAGGATGAGTGTGCTTTTGAAAAAACATTTGAAGATTCTAAGATATTTAGCTCACACCGCAACTTGCTAAATCTCTTCTCATCCAAGGGCTTTGTGAAGATATCGGCTAGCTATTCTTCAGTCTTCACATGCTCAATAGAAATGTCGCCCTTCAACACATGATCCCGAAGAAAATGATGACGAATCTGAATGTGCTTTGTCTTCGAGTGCTGAACTGGGTTGTGAGCAATCTTGATGGCACTCTCATTGTCACAGAAGAGAGGCACATTCTTCACGTTGATGCCGTAGTCCTTGAGAGTTAGCTTCATCCACAGCAATTGAGCACAGCAAGAACCAGCAGCAATGTACTCAGCTTCAGCAGTAGACAGTGATACGCAGTTCTGTTTCTTCGAGGACCAACAGACCAAAGATCTTCCGAGGAAATGACATGTACCAGATGTTGACTTGCGGTCCACACGATCACCAGCATAGTCAAAGTCAGAAGATCCAATGAGATCAAAAGCCAAGCCCTTGGGGTACCATAATCCTAGTGTTGGTGTGTGAGCTAGATATCGAAGAATATGTTTCACAGCCTTATGGTGTGATTCCTTCGGTGTAGCTTGAAATCGGGCACACATGCAAACACTAAGCATAATATCTGGCCTAGATGCACATAAATACAATAAAGAACCAATCATGGAGCGGTATACCTTTTGATCGAAGTCAATACCATTTTCATCAGTGCATAGATGGCCATTTGTGGGCATAGGAATTTTGACGCCTTTGCAATCTTGCATGCCGAATTTCCTCAGTACATCCTTGAGGTATTTCTCCTGAGATATGAATATGCCATTGCGCTGTTGACGAATTTGAAGACCTAAGAAGAATTTCAACTCTCCCATCATAGACATTTGATATTCTTCACTCATCATATAGGCAAATTCATCACTATAACGTTGGTCAGTACAGCCAAAGATGATATCATCAACATATATTTGGCACACAAACAATTCATCATCATATGATTTAGTGAAAAGAGTAGGGTCGAGTGAACCGGGTTTGAAGCCTTTCTTCATGAGGAATTCCTTCAAAGTATCATACCAGCCCGAGGGGCCTGCTTGAGGCCATAGAGGGCCTTATTTAGTCTGAAGACTTTGTCAGGATGCTTAGGATCTTCAAAACCTGGGGGTTGAGCAACATATACTTCTTCCTCAAGCTTACCATTGAGGAATGCACTTTTCACATCCATTTGATATAAAGTGATATCCTGATGGTTAGCATAAGCAAGTAATATGCGAATAACTTCAAGTCCAGCAACAGGTGCAAAAGTTTCATCAAAATCAATTCCTTCAACCTGTGTGTAGCCTTGAGCTACTAGCCGTGCCTTATTCCTCACCACAAGGCCATTTTCATCTTGCTTGTTGCGGTAGATCCACTTTGTGCCAATGATATTGTGTTTGCGAGGGTCTGGACGATTGACCAGTTCCCAAACGTTGTTGAGCTCGAACTGATGTAATTCTTCTTGCATGGCCTGAATCCACTCAGGCTCCAGAAATGCTTCATCTACCTTAGTGGGCTCTGTGATAGAGACAAAAGCATAGAGCCCACAAAAGTTAGATAAATGAGAAGCTTTTGAGCGTGTGAGAGGACCTGGTGCTTCAATGTCATCGATGATCTTTTCAACTTGCACTTCTTTTGCAACGCGAGGATGAGTAGGTTGTCGTCGAGGAATTTGATCAACATTTTCTTCAGCACCATTTTCTTTAGCAATTTCTTCAGGTGCATTAGCTCGACGTTCTTCACGTTCTGGAATGAATTCTTCAGCAGATTCTTCGATAGGAATGACATCCTCAGTAGCCTTGAACTTGATAGTTTCCTCAGGTGCTGGTTCATCTATCACAGAGGGTAGGTGCTCTCTTTGCGAGCCATTAGTTTCATCGAACCGCACATCTATAGTTTCAACAACCTTGTGAAGAACGTTGTTGAAGACTCTGTAGGTGTGCGAGTCCTTTCCGTAACCAAGCATAAAACCTTCATGTGCTTTCGGTGCAAATTTAGCATTGTGATGAGGATCTCTAATCCAACATTTAGCACCGAAGACTTTGAAATAACTCACATTGGGTTTCTTGTCAGTGAGGAGTTCATAGGCAGTCTTCTTGAAGAATTTGTGAAGATATACCCTGTTGATGATGTGGCACGCAGTATAAATTGCCTCAATCCATAAGTGACGAGGCGTCTTGTACTCATCAAGCATAGTGCGAGCCATCTCAACAAGAGTTCTGTTCTTGCGCTCCACGACGCCATTCTGCTGAGGAGTATAAGGAGCAGATAACTCATGAGTAATACCAAGTTCATCAAGATAGTCATCAAGACCAGAATTCTTGAACTCAGTTCCATTGTCACTTCTGATGTGCTTGATCTTCACACCGAAGTTGGTTGAAGCCCTCGAGGAAAATCGTTTGAAGACTTCCTGCACTTCATGTTTGTAAGTAACAATGTGTACCCATGTCTAACGAGAGTAATCATCAACAATAACCAGCCCATAGAGAGATGCGTCATTTGTGACAGCTAAGTAATGGTTAGGACCAAAGAGGTCCATGTGAAGCAATTCGAATGGTCGAGTAGTGGTCATGATAGTCTTCGCTGGATGCTTAGCCTTGGTCATCTTTCCAGCTTCACAAGCTCCACACAAGTGATCCTTGAGGAATTTGACATTCTCAATGCCAATGACATGCTTCTTCTTCGTAAGCGTGTGCAGATTCCTCATGCCTGCATGACCAAGTCGTCGATGCCATAGCCAACCTTCTGAAGCTTTTGCAAGTAAGCACACGGCTGGTTGCGGTCCTGTAGAGAAATCAACAATATACAAGTCTCCTCTCCTAAAGCCTTCGAAGACTTTTGAATTGTCAGCTTCCATAACCACAACACAACGATACTTGCCAAAGACAACTACCATATCAAGATCACAAAGCATTGAGACAGACATGAGGTTGTATCCTAAGGACTCGACAAGCATGACTTTGTCCATGTGTCGATCCTTTGTGATCGCAACCTTACCTAGACCCAATACCTGACTTTTGCCTTTGTCAGCGAAGATGATATGCTTCAGATGCGATGGTGATAAGGGTGCATCTATCAATAGATTCTTGTCACCAGTCATGTGATTTGTACATCCACTATCGAGGACCCACTCAGTGGCTTTGGGTTGATCATCCTGCAGATCAATTAGTGTAGCTTACGAACTTCATATACTTCATCAGTGAAGAATATGACATCACAATTCATCAGACGAATTTCATCACGCAGTGCAACAGTTAAAACAGTAGGAGGACGTGTGAAATGAAAGTTCATTTCTTCATGATTAGCCTACGTCCTTTCAGGCAGTTTTCATGTCTCCAGCAAATTCTTCAGACGTTTGAGCACATCTGGAGACCTGACCCTGCATAAAAGATTAGTTCTTTTTTTTCACCACCCACATCTGAAGGGGTGGCAAAGAGTTCATCACTCCGCGAGCTCCATATGACAAAGGTGGCATAGAAGCCAATCCATTTCGTTTCACATAAGAGAAGTTAGGGTAAGCATATGAATAAGTAGAGAAATTCTTCGAGGACTTATGAACATAATGATTAGAAGAATAATGCTCATATTCATAGCCCTTGGCTCTTCCCTGCGAAACAGAGTTGTTAGCACGATGATGTTCATATGAGGACTTTGATCCTCTTGAGGAATATGATCCATGTGAGGAATTTGGTCCGTATGAGGACTTGGATCCATATGAAGAATTTGATCCGAGGTTCCTATTCTTCACAGGTGGTGTCATGAGGACATTCACCTGAAGACTTTCAAGGCACCTTTTGGGAACCTAGATTTTCTTCATAGGGGAACCGTTCCTGCAGTTAGTGCCAACATATCTAGCAAATACTTCACCATTCTGATTTTTAAACAGTTTGTAGTTGGAGTCAGATGACTCATGAGAAGAATGAGAAGATTCACATGTAAAGCCAGATAAATTAGATGGATCAACTGGAGGTCCCTTTGCAGCAACCCATGAGGTTTTGGGGTACTGCTCAGGCTTCCAATATGTACCATCAGCATTGAGTTTCCTCTCAAAGGCAATACCCTCTTTCCTAGGGTTCCTGTTGAGGATCTGCTTTTTAAGCACATCACAAAGAGTTTGATGCCCTTGGAGGCTTTTGTACATGCCTGTCATGTACAATTCCTTCAGCCATGCATCGTCAGTGATACTAGCAATGTCCTCAGATGAGGAATTAGTGATAGCAGAGACAGTTGAAGAATTTGTAGCATTAGAAGCATTTGAACATTCAGGTGAAGAATTAGCAGATTCACGTTCAATGCATTTCAAACATGGAGGAACAAATTCTTCCTGAGCAGCGCTGATTTCTTGAGCAAGTAATGAATCGCGCTCCTTCTGAAGATCTTCATAACTCACTCTTAGCTTCTCAAGATCTTGCTTTCTTTGAAGAAATTCATAAGAAAGCTTCTCATGATCAGACAAGAGAGTGTTATGATAACCTTGAAGGGTGTCATACTTAGTATGAAGTCTCTGAAGACTTTCAGCCAAAGCTTTTGACTGATCCATTTCTTCACTCAACATATCATCGCTCTTACTAAGCATGTTTTGAACCTTTTCCAACGCTCTTTGTTGTTTAGCGGCAAGGGAAGCAAGTTTGACATAACTAGGTCCAAATTCATCATCAGATTCATCATCACTAGATTCAGACAGATAGCATTCAGTTACCTTTTCACCATCTACCATAAGGCATGGTGAGGAGGATGATGATTCTGGTTTGAATGTCATTGATTTGAGAGATTCCTTGAAGTCCTCAGACCAAGGATCATGACAGGTCCGATGACCTTCATAGACATCAGAGAGACGGTCCCAGATAAGCTTCGCATGATCGAGATGCATAACGTTCCTGAACTGATTTTGAGACAGATAGGAGCAGATGACGTCCTTCGCCGTGAGGTTGAGAAGAGTGTACTTGCGAATGTCATCAGCTTCCGCTGTCTTGCACAGATCGGTAAGACCAATCTCAGTGACGGTCCACAGTTCGTTGTTCATCGCCATGAGGCACTTCTTCATCATGGCCTTCCACTTGGGATAATCATGACCGTCAAAGATGGGGCATATCACTTTCTTCATACCTGCGGTCGACATAACTAAAACTCCAAGCGGTTAAACCAAAATCACACAGAACAAGGGAGTACCTTGCTCTGATACCAATTGAAAGTACATTATATTGACTAGAGGGGGGTGAATAGGCGATTTTTATGAAATCTTCACTGAGGAATTTGTGGGTGAGGAAATTCCTTAGCGAAGAACTACTTGCAGCGGAATAAGTACTCAAAAGTATGCATAGCAGTTTACAAGCATAGTCATCATGATGAAATGAAAACAAGCACAGAGTACAGAAAGCGTAAACACAGGATAACACAGGATGAAGACAAACAGACTGAAGAAATTGAACTGAGGAAATTGAGAAAGTCTTCAGTCAAAGTCTTCAAACACAGATATGAACAAGCATACAACACAGTAATGAGGAAATGAAAAGAGTTGAGGAAATAGAACCAGTAAGTTTGGTGAAGACAATGATTTGGTAGACCAGTTCCAACTGCTGTCTCAGTTGTACGTCTGGTTGGAGCGGCTAGGTATTTAAACCTGAGGACACACAGTCCCGGACACACAGTCCCGGACACACAGTCCCGGACACACAGTCCTCACCGTATTCTCCTTGAGCTAAGGTCACACAGACCTCGCCCAATCACTCGTGGTAAGTCTTCAGGTGACTTCCAAACCTTCACAAACTCGGTCACTCGGCGATCCACAATTTCCTCTTGGATGCTCTAGACCATGACGCCTAACCGTTTGGAAGAAGCATAGTCTTCAAAGGTAACAAGCGTCGGATCCACGCAGGATCAATCTCTTCAGTGATGCTCAATCACTTTGGGTTTGTAGGTGTTTGGGTTTGGGTTTTCCTCACTTGATGATTTTCGCTCAAAGTCCTCGGAGGATGGGATGCTCTCAAATGACAAGTGTTAGTTTCTCTCGGAGCAGCCAACCAGCTAGTGGTTGTAGGGGGCGGCTATTTATAGCCTAGGGAGCAGCCTGTCATGGTAAGACATAAATGCCCTTCAATGATATGACCGTTAGGTGGGTAGATATTTTGGGACAGCTGGCGCATAGCACAGCAACGGTTGGAAATTTGAGTATCAAATTCCTCAGGGCTATCATGTTCCTCACTGTGTAGGAAATCCGCACTGGCGAATTCCTAACTCCTCGGTCAGAACAAATTCCTCAGAGACCAGAAGAACTTCGTCTCTGTCACTGAAGAATATGACTGAACTGTATGAGATTTCCAATGGCTTCACTCGAAGGGATTGGTAGGTGTAGGATTTTGAGTTGAGCATCACATGGAAATTTTTCCTTAGTATTTCCTCGACCCCCTTTAACAGTACGGTGTTTCCTATGACTCAAGAAAGAGAAAATGAAACTACGAAAACAAAATTCTTCACGCTTCATGTTCCTCAAATGAATACCAAGTCTTCAAGATTACACCAATTTCTTCACTTTCAAAGTCTTCAGAAAGTCTTCAGAAATCCAAAGTCTTCAGTTGAAGAACTTCATTTTTAGGGGTCGACTTTCTCTGTCAATATCAAACTCCTCATAGACTTATAGACCTGTGTACAGTCATAAACATATTATTCCCTTAACCTATAAGTCTTCAATACACCAAAATCACTAAGGGGCACTAGATGCACTTACACTAAGCTTGGGGATGCCCCAGAAGGCATCCCCTCTTTCGTCTTCGTCTATCGGTAACTTTACTTGAGGCTATATTTTTATTCACCACATGATATGTGTTTTGCTTGGAGCGTCTCGTATGATTTGTGTCTTTGCTTTTTAGTTTACCACAATCATCCTTGCTGTACACACCTTTTGGAGAGACACGCATGAATCGGAATTTATTAGAATACTCTATGTGCTTCACTTATATCTTTTGAGCTAGATAATTTTGCTCTAGTGCTTCACTTATGTCTTTGTAGAGCACGGTGGTGGTTTTATTTTATAGAAATTATTGATCTCTCATGCTTCACTTATATTATTTTGAGAGTTCTTTAGTACAGCATGGTAATTTGCTTTGGTTATGAATTTAGTCCTAATATGATGGGCATCCAAGATGGGTATAATAAAAACTTTCATATAGAGTGCATTGAATACTATGAGAAGTTTGATTCCTTATGATTGTTTTGAGATATGAAGATGGTGATATTAGAGTCATGCTAGTGAGTAGTTGTGAATTTGAGAAATACTTGTGTTGAGGTTTGTGAGTCCCGTAGCATGCACGTATGGTGACCCGTTATGTAACGAAGTTGGAGCATGAGATATTTTTTGATTGTCTTCCTTATGAGTGGCGGTCGGGGACGAGCGATGGTCTTTTCCTACCAATTTATCCCCCTAGGAGCATGCGCGTAGTACTTTGTTTCGATGACTAATAGATTTTCGCAATAAGTATGTGAGTTCTTTATGACTAATGTTGAGTCCATGGAATATACGCACTCTCACCCTTCCACCATTGCTAGCCTCTCTAATACCGCGCAACTTTCGCCGGTACCATACACCCACCATATACCTTCCTCAAAACAGCCACCATACCTACCTATTATGGCATTTCCATAGCCATTCCGAGATATATTGCCATGCAACTTTCCACCGTTCCATTTATTATGACACGCTTCATCATTGTCATATTGCTTTGCATGATCATGTAGTTGACATCGTATTTGTGGCAAAGCCACCTTTTCATAATTCTTTCATACATGTCGGTCTTGATTCATTGCATATCCCGGTACACCGCCGGAGGCATTCATATAGAGTCATATTTTGTTCTAGTATCGAGTTGTAATTCTTGAGTTGTAAGTAAATAAAAGTGTGATGATCTTCATTATTAGAGCATTGTCCCATGTGAGGAAAAAAAAGGGGGGCCAAAGAAGCCCATGAAAAAAAGAGGAGGCCAAAGAAGCCAAACAAAAAAAGAGAGAAAAAGAGAGAAGGGGCAATGCTACTATCCTTTTACCACACTTGTGCTTCAAAGTAGCACCATAATCTTCATGATAGAGAGTCTCCTATGTTGTCACTTTCATATACTAGTGGGAATTTTTCATTATAGAACTGGGCTTGTATATTCCAACGATGGGCTTCCTCAAATGCCCTAGGTCTTCGTGAGCAAGCAAGTTGGATGCACGCCCACTTAGTTTTCTTTTGAGCTTTCATACACTTATAGCTCTAGTGCATCCGTTGCATGGCAATCCCTACGCACTCACATCGATATCTATTGATGGGCATCTCCATAGCCCGTTGATACGCCTAGTTGATGTGAGACCATCTTCCTCCTTTTTTTTGTCTTCTCCACAACCACCGCTCTATTCCACCTATAGTGCTATGTCCATGGCTCACGCTCATGTATTGCGTGAAAGTTGAAAAAGTTTGAGAATACTAAAGTATGAAACAATTGCTTGGCTTGTCATCGGGGTTGTGCATGATTTGAGTATTTTGTGTGATGAAGATGGAGCATAGCCAGACTGTATGATTTTGTAGGGATAAACTTTCTTTGGCCATGTTATTTTGAGAAGACATAATTGCCTTGTTAGTATGCTTGAAGTATTATTGTTTTTATGTCAATATTAAACTTTTGTCTTGGATCTTTTGGATCTGAACATTCATGCCACAATAAAGAAAATTACATTGATAATTATGTTAGGTAGAATTCCACATCAAAAATTCTGTTTTTATCATTTACCTACTCGAGGACGAGCAGGAATTAAGCTTGGGGATGCTTGATACGTCTCCAACGTATCTATAATTTTTGTTTGTTTCATGCTATTATACTATCTGCTTTGGATGTTTAATGGGCTTTAATATGCTCTTTTGTATTATTTTTGGGACTAACCTATTAACCGGAGGCCCAGTGCTAGTTTTTTTGCCTATTTTAGAGTTTTGCAGAAAAGGAATACCAAACGGAATGAAACCTTCGCGATGATCTTTCTTGGCTCGAAAGCAAACCAGAAGACTTGGAGTAGAAGTCTGGAACTCCGCGAGGAAGCCACGAGGCAGGAGGGCGTGCCCAGGGGGGTAGGCGCGCCCCCCACCCTCGTGGGCCCCTCGGAGCTCCACCGACGTACTTCTTTTGCCTATATATACTCTTATACCCTACAAACATCAGGGAGAGCCACGAAACCACTTTTCCACCGCCGCAACCTTCTGTACCCGTGAGATCCCATCCTGGGGCCTTTTCCAGCAATCTACCGGAGGGGGAATCGATCACGAAGGGCTTCTACATTGACACCATAGCCTCTCCGATGAAGCGTGAGTAGTTTACGACAGACCTTCGGGTCCATAGTTATTAGCTAGATGGCTTCTTCTCTGTCTTTGATTCTCAATAGAAAGTTCTCCTCGATATTCTTGGAGATCTATTCGATGTAATACTCTTTTGCTATGTGTTTGCCGAGATCTGATGAATTGTGGATTTATGAACAAGTTTATCTATGAATATTATTTGATTCTTCTCTGAATTCTTATATGCATGATTTGATATCTTTGCAAGTCTCTCCGAATTATCGGTTTAGTTTGGCTTACTAGATTGATCTTTCTTGCAATGGGAGAAGTGCTTAGCTTTGGGTTCAATCTTGTGATGTCCTTTCCGAGTGACTGTAGGGGCAGCAAGGCACGTATTGTATTGCTGCCATCGAGGATAAAAAGATGGGGTTTATAACATATTGCTTGAGTTTATCCCTCTACATCATGTCATCTTGCTTAATGCGTTACTCCGTTCTTATGAACATAATACTCTAGATGCATGCTGGATAGCGGTCGATGTGTGGAGTAATAGTAGTAGATGCAGAATCGTTTCGGTCTACTTGACACAGACGTGATGCCTATATTAATGATCATTGCCTTAGATATCTTCATAACTATGCGCTTTTCTATCAATTGCTCGGCAGTAATTTGTTCACCCACCGTAATACATGCTATCTTGAGAGAATCCACTAGTGAAACCTATGGCCCCCGGGTCTCTTTCTTATTATATTGCATCTCTTTTATTTTACATCGCATCTCGTTTACTATTTTGCAATCTTTACTTTCCAATCTATACAACAAAAATACCAAAAATATTTACTTTACTATCTTTATTAGATCTCACTTTTGCGAGTGACCGTGAAGGGATTGACAACCCCTTTATCGCGTTGGTTGCAAGGTTCTTGATTGTTTGTGCAGGTACTAGGTGACTTGAGCGTTGTCGCCTACTAGATTGATACTTTGGTTCTCAAAACCGAGGGAAATACTTACGCTACTTTGCTGCATCACCATTTCCTCTTCAAGGGAAAGCCAACGCATGCTCAAGAGGTAGCACCTTTATCTAGCTGCCCGTTTCCGTTCTTCATCCTCATCGCAAACAGTTAATTGAACTGAACTGTATGCCCTACATCACACACGCAACTAAAATCGAAATCGAGTTTGATGGCTCCACCATCGCAAACGTTTTGCATCTTTTTTGACCTTTTTTACATCACCATTTGCCATTAATGCATTGCACACAGTTTCGTCAAAGGGTCTTTGATCCTAGTGTCGCGTTAACAGCATCCTGCAATAGTGTTGTAGACTCGTGTTGGGCCTCCAAGTGCAGGGTTTTATAGGACAGTAGCAAATTTCCCTCAAGTGGATGACCTAAGGTTTATCAATCCGTGGGTGCATAGGATGAAGATGGTCTCACTCAAACAACCCCACAATCAAATAATAAAGAGTCTCTTGTGTCCCCAACACACCAAATACAATGGTAAATTGTATAGGTGCACTAGTTCGGCGAAGAGATGGTGATACAAGTGTAGTAATGATAGTAGATATTGATTTTTGTAATAGGAACAATAAAAAAACAGCAAGGTAGCAAATAACAAAAGTGAGCACAAATGGTATTGCAATGCTTGAAAATAAGGCCTAGGATTCATACTTTCACTAGTGCAATCTCTCAACAGTGCTAACATAATTAGATCATATGGCAATCCCTCAACGTGCGATAAAGAATCACTCCAAAGTTCTTATCGAGCAGAGAACATAAGACTAAATTGTTTGCAGGGTATGAAACCACCTCAAAGTTATCCTTTCCGATCAATCTATCGAGCTATTCCTATAAGTGTCACAAACAGTCCAAGAGTTCGTACTAAAATAACACCAAATGATACACATTAACCAACTCTAACATCGCCTAGATACTCCAATGTCACCACAAGTATCCGTGAGTTGATTATACGATATGCATCAAACAACTTCAGGTTCATAATATTCAATCCAACACAAAGAACCTCAAAGAGTGCCCCAAGATTTCTACCGGAGAAACAAGGACCAAACATGCATCAACCCCTATGCATAGATTACCCCAATGTCACCTCGAAAATCCATGAGTTGAGTGCCAAAAATATCAAGTGGATCAATATAATACCCTGTTGTCACCATGGGTATTCATATGCAAGACATACATCAAGTGTTCTCAAGTCCAACAGAGTATTCAATCCGATAAAAGTGAAACCTCAAAGGTAAAAACTCAATTCATCGCAACAACATAGAGAGGGAGAAACACCATATGATCCAAATATATTAACAAAGCTCGCGATACATCAAGATCGTGCCAAATCAAGAACGCGCGAGAGAGAAAGATCAAACACATAGCTACTAGTACAAACCCTCAGCCCCGAGGGTGGACTACTCCTCATCATCATGGTGGCCACCGGGATGATGAAGATGGCCTCCTGTGATGATTTCCCCCTCCGGCAGGGTGCCGGAACAGGGTCCAGATTGGTTTTTCGTGGCTACAGAGGCTTGCGACAGCGGGACTTCTCATCTAGGTTAACTTTCGGGGGGTTCTGAATATATAAGATTTTTTGGCGCCGGTCTCACGCTAAGGTGGGCTTCGAGGGGCCCACTACCCACCAGGGCGTGCCGGAGGGGGTGGCGTGCCCTGGTGCCTAGTGGCCACCTCCTTCACCTCTTGGTCCTCCCACGAAGCTTCTAGTCCTCTTTTGTTCCAAAAAAATCATCAAAAAGTTTCGCTGCATTTGGAGAACTTTTATTTTTGCACAAAAAACAACACCACGGTAGTTCTGCTGAAAACAGCGCCAGTACGGGTTAGTTCCATTCAAATCATACCAAACCCATATAGAATTGTTGTAAACATGGCATGAATACTTCATAAATTATAGATATGTTGGAGATGTATCATCTATCACTACACAGTTTAATCTTACAAGGATTGACAACCCCTTGTTCGTGTTGGGTGCGAGGATTTGTTATTTTGTGTGCAGGTACTGCTAATGAGGTGTTGTGTGGTTCTCCTATTGGATTGATAACCTTGGTTCTTATCCGTGGGAAATACTTATCTCTACTGTACTGCATCATCCCCTCCTCTTCAGGGAAATCCCAACTAAAAGGATCGATATAGTTGACTAGAGGGGGGGCGAATAGGCAACTAACATTTTTTAGCTTTTATTTACCAAATTAAACTTTGCATCAAAGTAGGTTGTCTAGATATGCAACTAGGTGAGCAACCTATATGATGCAACAACAACAAGCACACAAGCAAGCAAGGGATATAACACAAATAAGCTTGCACAAGTAAAGGCACGAGATAACCAAGAGTGGAGCCGGTGAAGACGAGGATGTGTTACCGAAGTTCCTTCCTTTTGAGGGGAAGTACGTCTCCATTGGAGCGGTGTGGAGGCACAATGCTCCCCAAGAAGCCACTAGGGCCATCGTATTCTCCTCACGCCTTCACACAATGTGAGATGTCGTGATTCCACTATTGGTGCCCTTGGAGGCGGCGACCGGACCTTTACAAACAAGGTTGGGGCAATCTCCACAACTTAATTAGAGGCTCCCAATGACACCACGAAGCTTCACCACAATGGACTATGGCTCTGCGGTGACCTCAACCGTCTAGGGTGCTCAAACACCCAAGAGTAACAAGATCCGCAAGGGATTAGTGGGGGGGATCAAATTTCTCTTGGTGGAAGTGTAGATCGAGGCCTTCTCAACCAATCCCTAGAAAATCAACAAGTGTGATTGGCTAGGGAGAGAGATCGGGCGAAAATGGAGCTTGGAGCAACAATGGAGCTTAGGGTTAGAAGAGGTAGTCAACTCAGAGAAGAAGACACCCCTTATATAGTGGTGGGACAAATCCAACCGTTATCCACCAACCCAGCCTGCGCAGCGCGGTACTACCGCGCCAGGGCTGCGGTACTACCGCAAGGGCATGAGGTACTACCGCAGGGCCCCGCGGTACTACCGCCCGAGCAGCACAAACCTGGTCAGCCCAAACGCACTGAAGCGGAGGGAGGTAGAACCGCTGGCGCGGTACTACCGCTCCCCCTTGCGGTACTACCGCAAGGCAGGGAAGTTCCAGATTTCGGGAAGGCACGGACATATAAAAATACATCCGTGGCAACTTTCGCTGAGTTGGGGTCAATGCAAAAATCCGACACGGTAGTACTGCACGTCAGGAGCGATACTACCGTGCGGTGGCTGAGCCCAGCCAGAGCGCACGGTACTACCGCGCACAGGGCGCGGTACTACCGCGTAGGGCGCGGATGTAAAAAAGTACATCCGCTCCTACTACTGCAGCTGCAGCAGCACCTGGCCTGGGGACCACGGTACTACAGCTCCAGAGGAGCGGTACTACCGTGTGCTCTTGCGGTACTACCGCACCGGGGTTTGGTACTACCGCAAGGGCCTGCGGTACTACCGCCCCAGGGAGCGGTACTACCGCAAGGCCAAGCTCAGCAAACAATTTTCATAGACGAGAAACGACGGAGGGTGCTCCAAAGAGCCAAAGGAAAGGAGGTGCAAACAGAGTAGACGTGTACGTGAAGATTCCACCCAAACCTTTCCAAAGCAGACCCCCTCTTAATAGCACGGCTTTCCTACGACTCAAATCCACCGAAAAGAAACGTAGAAAGAAATGTTGTCTTCAATAGTCTTCGAGGGGCACCAAACCATCTTGTGCCTAGTGATGAAATGTCTGAAATACTCAAGGCACACGATTAGTCCGCAAAAACATTGTCATCAATCACCAAAACACCTTAGGGATAAATATGCCCTTACAATCTCCCCCTTTTTGGTGGATTGATGACAATACGGGATTTGCACAAGGAAGAAAAAAATAGAGTGTGAGCAAACCCCACATCTCTAAAATATAGACGGGCTCCCCCTAGATGTGTGCTATCTAGATAAGTGCTTTGGACTGCACGACACACATACTAGGATCAACACTCCCCCTATATTTTATAGACAAGGCATATCTTGCAACGATAAGGCTAACACTAAGCAAGATAGTAAATATGAGCATAATATAAATAGCACAAGATATCGTAAGCTCAATAAGGTGCGATAGAGTGCATATGTCTTACACCATATGATAGATAAGTCTCACAAGCGCAAACCAAACCAAAGCAAACAAGGTTCAACAACAAAGGCAAGCAAAGCAAACCAAGCACGACACACGACTCGCAAATCCCTACACTCTCTCCCCCTTTGGCATCGAGACGCCAAAAAGGCAGAGAGGACACCTACAACACAAGTGGTGGCTCAAGAGGAGTAGTCACTCGCACGCTCTTCGTCGGACTCGCGGCGGGGATGGGCTCCTCCTTAGAATCTGTCCACTTGTAGCCTTGTTTTGCCATCCACTCAGCCTCTGGAGTGATGTGCTCCTCGGAGCCGCCGGAGACTTCCTCGCCAAAAACCCTCATGATCTTATTTTCGCGGCGGCGACTCTCCTTGGAGGCAATGTGAGTCCGGTACTACCCCTTAGCCTACATGCAGAACAAGGCCTTCATCTTGGCCTTCAGCTTCTTAGCCCATGAGGGCTCAGTGGAGGGAGGGGCATACCCAGTAGAGCGGTCCTCATCTGCATCCTCCGCCTCACTCTCCTCCCCATCAACAGCCATCTTAGCAGCCGCCGCCTCAGCACGAGTAGTAGTGTTAGCCCACTGGGGCTTGATGCGGAGTCTGATGGGGTCATGACGGATCTAGTCAGGGGCCAAAAACTCATCCTGAGGGAATAGCTTCTCCCACGTCTTCGAGATCAAAAGAAACAGGTAAGGTCCATAGATGGGAACCTTACGGTTGAACACCGCAAACCGAAGCTCGCACCACATGATGTGGGAGACGTCCAATGGCTGAGTCTGAGAGAGACGCGCCTCCTCACAGAGAAGTAGCATGTCCACATGATAAGCATGCACCTTGTCCTTGTCCCCAATGCATGGGAAGAGAGAGTTGCGGAAGATCCGGTGCATGATGTCAAGGAAAGGGTTCAGAACCCACGCCTTCTTGCCACTTGGAAGGAGCTTCTCAACATAGTATTGCATGAGCTTGTTCTTATTGGCAGACTCGGGGTTGGCATGAGGGCGAACTCCAACGGGCGTGTTGAGCCCCTCATCAGGTATACTAAGCAAAGCCATGAACTCCTTCCATGTAGCAGTCAGCTGACGTCCATTGGTCATCCAGGTCATCCTCCGTTCCTCCTCAGTGTGAAAGTGTACCGAAGCAAAGAACTGGGCCACAAGCTCGGGATCAAAGTCCAGGTGAAAAGAGATCACATCCTCAATGGCAAACTGCTCCACGAGATCCAAGGCCTATCAAAGTAGGCACGGTGCTTCTCCTCCCTCATGTGATTCATATCAATCCAGTGCATGTTCACATAAGTGTTCTGCTTGCCCTTGATCACATCCAAATAAATGAGATTCTGCTGCTTGGTCCAGAAGAAATCATTGCCTCTGATGTTGGCATGAGGATTCACATAAGGGTTGATCCACATTCGAGAGATAAACTCTGCCAGTGGGATCTCATCCATGCCCATGGAGGGCTCCTTCTGCTTGGTGGCGGTGGTCTTGGTCCTGCGTTGGTGGGCATTGGACCCCTCTGGGCTTCATCTTGGTTGCGCAGACGCTTGGAACCCGTGTCACGGCTGGGATTGGAACGGCGAGCAGGAGCACCGGAGCCACCACCTAAGACACAAAACACAAAACACGCACGAGAAGCAAGAAGGATCAATGCAAAGACCACAGCAAAACAGGTGAAACAAGTAGAATGCGCACTTGGTAATTGCCATGAAGAAGATTTGACAGCAACGATAGTACTCCTTGTTTGCGCGGTATTAAAATTTTAGTGCCGCTCCTAGTCGCGGTAGTACCGCGCGGCGGCACGGTAGTACCGGGGCTCGGCGGCAGTAGGATTTTAGTACCGCGCCTGAGGAGTGGTAGTACCGTACAAGCGGTAGTACCGCACCTGAGATGCGGTAGTACCGCACAGCGTCAGATCCGAACAAACTGAATCTGAGAACAACCGTGACAATGAGGCGGTACTACGGTTGATCAAATCTACCACGGGACTGTTGGAAATATGCCCTAGAGGCAATAATAAAATGGTTATTATTATAATATTTCCTTATTCATGATAATTGTCTATTGTTCATGCTATAATTGTGTTATCCGGAAATCGTAATACATGTGTGAATACATAGACCATAACATGTCCCTAGTGAGCCTCTAGTTGACTAGCTCGTTGATCAATAGATGGTTACGGTTTCCTGACCATGGACATTGGATGTCATTGATAACGGGATCACATCATTAGGAGAATGATGTGATGGACAAGACCCAATCCTAAGCATAGCACTAGATCGTGTAGTTCGTTTGCTAAAGCTTTTCTAATGTCAAGTATCATTTCCTTAGACCATGAGATCGTGCAACTCCCGGATACCGTAGGAATGCTTTGGGTGTACCAAATGTCACAACGTAACTGGGTGGCTATAAAGGTGCACTACAGGTATCTCCAAAAGTGTCTGTTGGGTTGGCACGGATCGAGACTGGGATTTGTCACTCCGTATGACGGAGAGGTATCTCTGGGCCCACTCGGTAATGCATCATCATAATGAGCTCAATGTGACTAAGTAGTTAGTCACGGGATCATGCATTACGGAACGAGTAAAGTGACTTGCCGGTAACGAGATTGAACGAGGTATTGGGATACTGACGATCGAATCTCGGGCAAGTAACGTACCGATTGACAAAGGGAATTGTATACGGGATTGCTTGAATCCTCGACATCGTGGTTCATCCGATGAGATCATCGTGGAACATGTGGGAGCCAACATGGGTATCCAGATCCCACTGTTGGTTATTGGCTAGAGAGCTGTCTCGGTCATGTCTGCATGATTCCCGAACCCGTAGGGTCTACACACTTAAGGTTCGATGATGCTAGGGTTATAAGGAAGATTTGTATGTCATTATCGAATGCTGTTCGGAGTCCCGGATGAGATCCCGGACGTCACGAGGAGTTCCGGAATGGTCCGGAGGTGAAGATTTATATATGGGAAGTCATCATACGGTCACCGGAAGTGTTCGGGGGTATGCCGGTATTGTACCGGGGCTACCGAAGGGGTTCCGGGGGTCCACCGGGAGGGTCCACCTGCCCCGGAGGGCCCTATGGGCTGTATGTGGAAGGGAACCAGCCCCTAAGTGGGCTGGGCGCCATCCCCCCTAGGGCCCATGCGCCTAGGGTTGGGGGGAACCCTAAAGGGGGCGCCCCCTTGCTTGGGGGGCAAGCCCCCTCCCCCTTGGCCGCCACCCCCCTCTAGATCTCATCTAGAGGGGCCGGCCCCCTTCCCCTTCTCCCTATAAATAAAGGGGTGGAGGGAGGGCTGCAGCACCACATCCAAGGCGCAGCCCCTCCCCTCCCCAACACCTCTCCTCCTCCGCGTGAGCTTGGCGAAGCCCTGCCGGAGAACTGCCACTCCATCACCACCACGCCGTCGTGCTGCTGTTGGAGCCCTCTTCCTCAACCTCTCCCTCCTCCTTGCTGTATCAAGGTGCGGGAGACGTCACCGGGCTGCACGTGTGTTGAACGCGGAGGTGTCCTTGTTCGGCACTAGGATCAGAATCCATCGCGATCTGAATCGCTACGAGTACGACTCCCTCATCCGCGTTCTTGCAACGCTTCCGACTCGCGATCTTCAACGGTATGAAGATGCACTCCCCTCTCTCTCGTTGCTAGTTACTCCATAGATTGATCTTGGTGATGCGTAGAAAATGTTTTAATTTCTGCAACGATCCCCAACAGTGGCATCATGAGCTAGGTCTATGCGTAGTTTCTATGCACGAGTAGAACACATGTTGTTGTGGGCGTCGATTTTGTCAATTTACTTGCCGTTACTAGTCTTATCTTGATTCGGCGGCATCGTGGGATGAAGCGGCCTGGACCGACCTTACACATACGCTTACGTGAGACAGGTTCCACTGACTGACATGCACTAGTTGCATAAGGTGGCTAGCGGGTGTCTGTCTCTCCCACTTTAGTCAGATCGGATTCGATGAAAAGGGCCCTTATGAAGTTGGCATATCACGTTGTGGTTTTGGCGTAGGTAAGAAACGTTCTTGCTAGAAACCTATAGCAGCCACGTAAAAATTTGCAACAACAATTAGAGGACGTCTAACTTGTTTTTACAGCATGTGTCATGTGATGTGATATGGCCAAAAGAATGTGATGAATGATATATGTGATGAATGAGATTGATCATGTTCTTGTAATAGGAATCATGACTTGCATGTCGATGAGTATGACAACCGGCAGGAGCCATAGGAGTTGTCTTAATTTATTTATGACCTGCGTGTCAACTGAAACGTCATGTAATTACTTTACTTTATTGCTAACCGTTAGCCATAGTAGTAGAAGTAATAGTTGGCGAGACAACTTCATGAAGACACGATGATGGAGATCATGGTGTCATGCCGGTGACGATGATGATCATGGCGCCCCGAAGATGGAGATCAAAAGGAGCAAAATGATATTGGCCATATCATGTCACTATTTGATTGCATGTGATGTTTATCATGTTTTTACATCTTATTTGCTTAGAACGACGGTAGCATAAATAAGATGATCCCTCGCTAAAATTTCAAGAAAGTGTTTCCCCTAACTGTGCACCGTTGCGAAGGTTCGTTGTTCCGAAGCACCACATGATGATCGGGTGTGATAGGTTCTAACGTTCGCATACAACGGGTGTAAGCCAGATTTACACACGCAATACACTTAGGTTGACTTGACGAGCCTAGCATGTACAGACATGGCCTCGGAACACAAGAGACCGAAAGGTCGAACATGAGTCGTATAGCTGATACGATCAACATGAAGATGTTCACCGATGATGACTAGTCCGTCTCACGTGATGATCGGACACGGCCTAATTGGCTCGGATCATGTATCACTTAGACGACTAGAGGGATGTCTGTCTGAGTGGGAGTTCATTAATAATTTGATTAGATGAACTTGATTATCATGAACTTAGTCTAAAATCTTTACAATATGTCTTGTAGATCAAATGGCCCACGCTAATGTCAACCTCAACTTCAACGCGTTCCTAGAGAAAACCAAGCTGAAAGACGATGGTAGCAACTATACAGACTGGGTCCGAAACTTGAGGATCATCCTCATAGCTGCCAAGAAAGCATATGTCCTTGAAGCACCGCTAGGTGAAGCACCCGTCCCAGCCTACCAAGACGTTATGAACGCCTGGCAAACACGTGTTGATGATTACTCCCTGGTTCAGTGCGGCATGCTTTACAGCTTAGAACCGGGGCTCCAAAAGCGTTTCGAGCAGCACGGAGCATATGAGATGTTCCAAGAGCTAAAAATGGTTTTCCAAGCTCATGCCCGGGTCGAGAGATATGAAGTCTCCGACAAGTTCTACAGTTGTAAGATGGAGGAGAATAGTTCCGTCAGCGAACACATACTCAAAATGTCTGGGTTGCACACTCGCTTGTCTCAACTGGGAGTTAATCTCCCGGATGACGCGGTCGTTGACAGAATCCTTCAGTCGCTTCCACCTAGCTACAAGAGCTTTGTGATGAACTTCAATATGCAGGGGATGGAGAAAACCATTCCTGAGGTATATTCGATGCTGAAATCAGCGGAGGTGGAGATCAAAAAGGAACATCGAGTGTTGATGGTGAATAAGACCACTAAGTTCAAGAAAGGCAAGGGTAAAAAGAGCTTCAAGAAAGACGGCAAGGGAGTTGCCGCGCCCGGTAAGCAAGCTGCCGGGAAGAAGACAAAGAATGGACCCAAGCCTGAGACTGAGTGCTTTTATTGCAAGGGAAACGGTCACTGGAAGCGGAACTGCCCCAAGTACTTAGCGGACAAGAAGGCCGGCAAAACCAAAGGTATATGTGATATACATGTTATTGATGTGTACCTTACCAGTACTCGTAGTAGCTCCTGGGTATTTGATACCGGTGCGGTTGCTCATATTTGTAACTCAAAACAGGAGCTGCGGAATAAGCGAAGACTGGCGAAGGATGAGGTGACGATGCGCGTCGGGAATGGTTCCAAGGTCGATGTGATCGTCGTCGGCACGCTACCTCTACATTTACCTACGGGGTTAGTTTTAAACCTCAATAATTGTTATTTAGTGCCAGCTTTGAGCATGAACATTGTATCTGGATCTCGTTTGATGCGAGATGGCTACTCATTTAAATCCGAGAATAATGGTTGTTCTATTTATATGAGAGATATGTTTTATGGTCATGCCCCACTGGTCAATGGTTTATTCTTAATGAATCTCGAACGTGATGTTACACATATTCATAGTGTGAATGCCAAGAAATGTAAGGTTGATAATGATCGTCCCACATACTTGTGGCACTGCCGCCTTGGTCACATTGGTGTCAAACGCATGAAGAAACTCCATGCAGATGGACTTTTGGAGTCTCTTGATTATGAATCATTTGACACGTGCGAACCATGCCTCATGGGCAAAATGACCAAGACTCCGTTCTCCGGAACAATGGAGCGAGCAACCAACTTATTGGAAATCATACGTACTGATGTGTGCGGTTCAATGAGCGTTGAGGCTCGCGGTGGCTATCGTTATGTTCTCACCCTCACTGATGACTTAAGTAGATATGGGTATGTCTACTTAATGAAACACAAGTCTGAGACCTTTGAAAAGTTCTAGGAATTTCAGAGTGAGGTTGAGAATCAACGTGACAGGAAAATAAAGTTCTTACGATTAGATCGTGGAGGGGAATATTTGAGTCACGAATTTGGCACACACTTAAGGAAATGTGGAATTGTTTCACAATTCACGCCGCCTGGAACACCTCAGCGTAATGGTGTGTCCGAACGTCGTAATCGCACTCTATTGGATATGGTGCGATCTATGATGTCTCTTACCGATCTACCGCTATCATTTTGGGGTTATGCTTTAGAGACTGCCGCATTCACTTTAAATAGGGCTCCGTCGAAATCCGTTGAGACGACACCGTATGAATTATGGTTTGGAAAGAAACCTAAGTTGTCGTTTCTTAAAGTTTGGGGATGCTATGCTTATGTCAAGAAACTTCAAACTGAAAAGCTCGAACCCAAGTCGGAAAAATGCGTCTTCATAGGATACCCTAAGGAAACCATTGGGTATACCTTCTACCTCAGATCCGAAGGCAAGATCTTCGTTGCCAAGAATGGGTCCTTTCTGGAGAAAGAGTTTCTCTCGAAAGAAGTAAGTGGGAGGAAAGTGGAACTTGATGAGATGACCCCTCTCGAACCAAAAAGTAGCACAGCACAAGAAAATGTTTCTGTGGTGCCTGCACCGACTAGAGAGGAAGTTAATGATGACGATCATGATCAAGTTGCCACTGAACTTCGTAGGTCCACAAGGACATGCTCCGCACCAGAGTGGTACGGCAACCCTGTCCTGGAAATCATGTTGTTGGACAACGGTGAACCTTTGAACTATGAAGAAGCAATGGCGGGCCCAGATTCCAACAAATGGCTTGAAGCCATGCAATCCGAGATAGGATCCATGTATGAAAACAAAGTATGGACTTTGACAGACTTGCCCGATGATCGGCGAGCGATAGAAAATAAATGGATCTTTAAGAAGAAGACGGACGCGGATGGAAATGTTACCATCTATAAAGCTCGACTTGTCGCTAAGGGTTATCGACAAGTTCAAGGAGTTGACTACGATGAGACCTTCTCACCCGTAGCAAAGCTGAAGTCCGTCCGAATCATGTTAGCAATTGCCGCATTCTGCGATTATGAAATATGGCAAATGGACGTCAAAACGGCATTCCTTAACGGCTTCCTTAAGGAAGAATTGTATATGATGCAGCCGGAAGGTTTTGTCGATCCTAAGAATGCTGACAAGGTATGCAAGCTCCAACGCTCAATCTATGGGCTGGTGCAGGCATCTCGGAGTTGGAACATTCGCTTTGATGAGATGATCAAAGCGTTTGGGTTTACACAGACTTATGGAGAAGCCTGTGTTTACAAGAAAGTGAGTGGGAGCTCCGTAGCATTTCTCATATTATATGTTGATGCCATACTATTGATGGGAAATGATATAGAATTCTTGGAAAGCATAAAGGCCTACTTGAATAAGTGTTTTTCAATGAAGGACCTTGGAGAAGCTGCTTACATATTAGGCATCAAGATCTATAGAGGTAGATCGAGATGCCTCATAGGTCTTTCACAAAGCACATACCTTGACAAGATATTGAAGAAGTTCAATATGGATCAGTCCAAGAAGGGGTTCTTGCCTGTATTGCAAGGTGTGAGATTGAGCACGGCTCAATGCCCGACCATGGCAGAAGATAGAGAAAAGATGAGTGTCATCCCCTATGCCTCGGCCATAGGGTCTATTATGTATGCCATGCTGTGTACCAGACCTGATGTAAACCTTGCCGTAAGTTTGGTAGGAAGGTACCAAAGTAATCCCGGCATGGAACACTGGTCAGCGATCAAGAACATCCTGAAGTACCTAAAAAGGACTAAGGATATGTTTCTCGTTTATGGAGGTGATGAAGAGCTCGTCGTAAAGGGTTACGTCGATGCTAGCTTCAACACAGATCTGGATGACTCTAAGTCACAAACCGGATACGTGTATATTTTGAATGGTGGGACAGTCAGCTGGTGCAGTTGCAAGCAAAGCATCGTGGCGGGATCTACATGTGAAGCGGAGTACATGGCAGCCTCGGAGGCAGCGCATGAAGCAATCTAGATGAAGGAGTTCATTGCCGACCTAGGAGTTATTCCCAATGCATCGGGGCCAATGACTCTCTTCTGTGACAACACTGGAGCTATTGCCCTTGCCAAGGAGCCCAGGTTTCACAAGAAGACCAGGCACATCAAGCATCGCTTCAACTCCATTCGTGAAAATGTTCAAAATGGAGACATAGATATTTGTAAAGTGCATACGGATTTGAATGTCGCAGATCCGTTGACTAAACCTCTTCCACGGGCGAAACATGATCAACACCAGAACTCTATGGGTGTACGATTCATCACAATGTAACTAGATTATTGACTCTAGTGCAAGTGGGAGACTATTGGAAATATGCCCTAGAGGCAATAATAAAATGGTTATTATTATTATATTTCCTTGTTCATGATAATTGTCTATTGTTCATGCTATAATTGTGTTATCCGGAAATCGTAATACATGTGTGAATACATAGACCATAACATGTCCCTAGTGAGCCTCTAGTTGACTAGCTCGTTGATCAATAGATGGTTACGGTTTCCTGACCATGGACATTGGATGTCATTGATAACGGGATCACATCATTAGGAGAATGATGTGATGGACAAGACCCAATCCTAAGCATAGCACTAGATCGTGTAGTTCGTTTGCTAAAGCTTTTCTAATGTCAAGTATCATTTCCTTAGACCATGAGATCGTGCAACTCCCGGATACCGTAGGAATGCTTTGGGTGTACCAAACATCACAACGTAACTGGGTGGCTATAAAGGTGCACTACAGGTATCTCCGAAAGTGTCTGTTGGGTTGGCACGGATCGAGACTGGGATTTGTCACTCCGTATGACGGAGAGGTATCTCTGGGCCCACTCGGTAATGCATCATCATAATGAGCTCAATGTGACTAAGTAGTTAGTCACGGGATCATGCATTACGGAACGAGTAAAGTGACTTGCCGGTAACGAGATTGAACGAGGTATTGGGATACCGACGATCGAATCTCGGGCAAGTAACGTACCAATTGACAAAGGGAATTGTATACGGGATTGCTTGAATCCTCGACATCGTGGTCCATCCGATGAGATCATCGTGGAAAATGTGGGAGCCAACATGGGTATCCAGATCCCGCTATTGGTTATTGGCTAGAGAGCTGTCTCGGTCATGTCTGCATGATTCCCGAACCCGTAGGGTCTACACACTTAAGGTTCGATGACGCTAGGGTTATAAGGAAGATTTGTATGTGACTACCGAATGTTGTTCGAAGTCCCGGATGAGATCCCGGACGTCACGAGGAGTTCTGGAATGGTCCGGAGGTGAAGATTTATATATGGGAAGTCGTCATACGGTCACCGGAAGTGTTCGGGGGTATGCCGGTATTGTACCGGGGCCACCGAAGGGGTTCCGGGGGTCCACCGGGAGGGTCCACCTGCCCCAGAGGGCCCTATGGGCTGTATGTGGAAGGGAACCAGCCCCTAAGTGGGCTGGGCGCCATCCCCCCTAGGGCCCATGCGCCTAGGGTTGGGGGGGAACCCTAAAGGGGGCGCCCCCTTGCTTGGGGGGCAAGCCCCCTCCCCCTTGGCCGCCGCCTGCCCTCTAGATATCATCTAGAGGGGCTGGCCCCCTTCCCCTTCTCCCTATAAATAGAGGGGTGGAGGGAGGGCTGCAGCACCACATCCAAGGTGCAGCCCCTCCCCTCCCGAACACCTCTCCTCCTCCGCGTGAGCTTGGCGAAGCCCTGCCGGAGAACTGCCACTCCATCACCACCACGCCGTCGTGCTGCTGTTGGAGCCCTCTTCCTCAACCTCTCCCTCCTCCTTGCTGGATCAAGGTGCGGGAGACGTCACCCGGCTGCACGTGTGTTGAACGCGGAGGTGCCGTTGTTCGGCACTAGGATCGGAATCCACCGCGATCTGGATCGCTACGAGTACGACTCCCTCATCCGCGTTCTTGCAACGCTTCCGACTCACGATCTTCAACGGTATGAAGATGCACTCCCCTCTCTCCCATTGCTAGTTACTCCATAGATTGATCTTGGTGATGCGTAGAAAACATTTTAATTTCTACAACGATCCCCAACAGGGACAACATATCAAGTACAATTTCTACGCATCACTACTCTCCTACATCCTACTCTTGCAAAGATTTGGCCTAAAATCTCAAGAACAACATGCATCTCCCCAAAAACCTAGAAGCGAAAGAGCGAACAAAGGAGAGAGGGATTTGGGGAGAAACCTTGTTCCATGGCAAGAGGAGGTGGTGGGGAACGATCCCACCGGCCAGAATCCGAGGAGAGTGGCCGGAGACGGAGATCCGGCGAGGGTCTCCAGCGCCGTTCTTGAGTGAGAGAGAGAGAGACGACGGGGAGAGAGACAGACGAATGGGTATGGGGGAGATGGAACCCCCCCTGCCCGCTCTTAACCCCCACGCTCCCTCGGCCGCGCGGTAGTACCGCACGTCATCGCGGTAGTACCGCCCGGGCGGAAGTACCGCACCGTGGCAGTAGTACCGCTCCCCCAGGCGGCAGTAAAAAATTACTGCCGCGCTGGGTGCGGAAGTACCGTGCGCTCCTCACGCGGTAGTACCGTGGCAGGCCGCGGTAGTACCGTGAGCTCAAGAAGATGCAAGTTTCAAGAAAGGGAAACAAAGTCTTTGCAAGGCAACCTTCAAGCGAACGGACACACGAGACAACTCAAACAAGATCGACACAACGAAAGGAAGACAAGAGACAACAAGGACTAAGACACTCAACACAACCTCTCTAAAGAGAGGGCGGTGGCCGGAGCCGCCTATGTTTGAGTCAATTGGTATGGCACCGCGAAGAATTATCCTTGGGCCCATGACCAAAGCTCGTCTTTGAAGCACAAGTACCATAAAAATGGCTAATGTGAAAGAGTTGATCAATTTATGCATAATAGGGGGAGGGAGAGTTCATTGAGAGAACAACAGTCCCCCTATGTCCATGCCTACACCTAAACAAGATAACAAGTTGAGTATGGTGGGATGTGCAAGGGCTCAAGCAACATTGCTCGAATCAATGATATTTAGCTCATGCCTTAACTCGCGAAATCTTGCTTCATCCAAGGGCTTCGTGAAAATATCTGCAAGATTATCATGAGTATTGACGTAGTTGAGCTCGATCTCCCCTCGCCTAATGTGATCCCGGATGAAGTGATACCAAATCTCAATATGCTTCATCTTGAAGTGTTGCACCGGGTTGAGAGAAATCTTGATGGCACTTTCATTGTCACGCCAAAGAGGCACTTTGTCACAAATGACACCGTAATCCTTTAAAGTTTGCCTCATCCATAGAAGTTGTGCACAACAACTACCGGCCGCCACATACTCCGCTTCGGTGGACGAGAGAGACACACAACTTTGCTTCTTAGAAGACCAACTTACCAAAGAGCAACCAAGGAATTGGCACCCTCCGGAAGTGGACTTCCTATCCACTTTGTCTCCCGCCCAATCCGAGTCCGAATAACCTACAAGCTTGAAGTTCGCTCCTCTTGGGTATCATAAGCCACAGTTTGGGGTATGAGCCAAATATCGAAAGATTCGCTTGACCGCCACAAAGTGACTTTCCTTAGGTGCGGCTTGAAACCGTGCACAAATTCCCACACTCAACATGATATCCGGTCTAGATGCACAAAGGTAAAGCATGGAGCCAATCATGGAGCGATATACCTTTTGATCCACCACTTTACCATTGGGATCAATGTCAAGTTGGCACTTGGTGGGCATTTTTAGTGGAAGCCGGCTTGACATCACTTAGCTTGAATCTCTTTAGCATGTCTTGAGTGTATTTGTCTTGGTTGATGAAGGTTCCTTCTCTTCTTTGTTTGACTTCGAAACCAAGGAAGAACTTCAACTCTCCCATCGACGACATCTTGAACTTAGAGGTCATGAGAGCGGCAAATTCCTCATTGAAAGCTTTGTTAGGGGAACCAAATATAATATCATCAACATATAGTTGGCACACAAACAACTCCCCTTTGACCTTCTTAGTAAAAAGAGTGGGATCGATTTTCCCAACTTCAAATCCATGATCTTGCAACAACTCGGTAAGGTGGTCATACCACGCACGTGGGGCTTGCTTAAGGCCATAGAGTGCCTTATCGAGTTGATACACATGATTGGGGAAGTAGGGATCCTCGAACCCGGGGGGGTGCTTGACATATACCAACTCATTAATAGGACCATTAAGAAAAGCACTCTTCACATCCATTTGTTGTAACGTAAAGTTATGATGGGAAGCATAAGCAATCAACAAAGGAATGGATTCAAGGCGAGCAACGTGTGTCGGTGTCAAAACCGGCGAATCTCGGGTAGGGGGTCCCGAACTGTGCATCTAAGGCGGATGGTAACAGGAGGCGGGGGACACAATGTTTACCCAGGTTCGGGCCCTCTCGATGGAGGTAATACCCTACTTCCTGCTTGATTGATCTTGATGATATGAGTATTACAAGAGTTGATCTACCACGAGATCATAGAGGCTAAACCCTAGAAGCAAGCCTATGATTATCATCGTTCTTGTCGTATGGACTAAACCCTCCGGTTTATATAGACACCGGAGGGGGCTAGGGTTACACAGAGTCGGTTAAAAGGGAGGAGATCTACAGATCCGAATTGCCAAGCTTGCCTTCCACGCCAAGGAGAGTCCCACCCGGACACGGGACGAAGTCTTTAATCTTGTATCTTCATAGTCCAACAGTCCGGCCAAAGCATATAGTCCGGCTGTCCGAGGACCCCCTAATCCAGGACTCCCTCAGTAGCCCCTGAACCAGGCTTCAATGACGATGAGTCTGGCGCGCAGATTGTCTTCGGCATTGCAAGGCGGGTTCTTCTCCAAATTCTGAGTACCTGTCGAGTAGTGTCCGGCTTCCCATGAATGTTGCACTCCTTGGCTTCTGCGCCTAATAATGGCTATCCTCCACGTGTCGAGTGAATGCGAGAAGTCGGGGCATTTTTACACCTGCCACCCTAACCATGTAAGTAAATCGTCTATTTAAAGAGACGGGGATCCTCAGATCCAGATCACACCATCCTCCGACAACAAGTATCCATCAGAGCGCGCCCGAAAAAGCCCATCCCATCATGGTCGGCCATCGCAGCTCCTCCTCTCACTCCCGTAGCCCTAAGCCAAGCAATTGGAAGAAGTGTTCCGTCCCCCACAGCCAATTAGTAGAGTTACAGACCCAGGGATTTCTCCCTCCAGCGTATATGGTCACCGTTCGAGCCGGACTTGCCACTTACAACGGCGGAGAGCAAGCAGAGAGTTTTCCCAACCCATCCATGGGGGAGTGCGTAACACCCCGAGACCGATGCTCCAGACGCCTTCCATATATTTCGTGTTCGCCGTGTGTTTTATTTTTGTTTGTTGCATTCATCATCGCATCATTCGCATTGCATCGGCACTCCGTTGCCGTCATGTTTTAAAACTTGCATTCGTTCGTCGTTGCCGTTTCTCCCTTTTCCTTCATCACCTTCCCTCGGATCGCCTTGCCTTCGTTGACCGTTCCGATACCAACCGGGTTTTTCGAATCCCTCTTGTCGGACCGCCTAACCCCTCTTTGCG
Source organism: Aegilops tauschii subsp. strangulata (assembly GCF_002575655.3). Classification (NCBI taxonomy): domain Eukaryota; kingdom Viridiplantae; phylum Streptophyta; class Magnoliopsida; order Poales; family Poaceae; genus Aegilops; species Aegilops tauschii. The sequence continues at coordinate 313,974,097 of NC_053037.3, read as the reverse complement.
CAGAGCATCGACCCCTCGCCCGTGTCCGAAACTTCCCCGAACCCGAACTGGACTTTCGTTACCGTTGGATCCAGATCATCCCCAAACAACTATATAACATCACCGTTTTCTTTGTTGGACTCTCCTAGCCTATTTTTCTCGATCGTCCGATTTAAATCGGAGGGCCCAAATAGCCTCTAATCTAATCCCCATGAGATATATATTGACTAACCCTAAAATTGAGGAGAGCTGTCCCATCCATCCAATCCCTCACCCGCCGCTGCCACCCTCTCCAAATCCCCCTCGGGATCCATCCCCAACCTACCAGCCTCCTCCTTCCCGATCCATCCAACCACCACAGCCCACGCAGACCTCCCCGTTCCCCTCGTCGCGAGCCAGGGAGAGGAGCTCCCTGCCGCCTCCCACCTCCTCGTCCCCGTGCCCACAGCCGCGGAGCAGAAGCCATCGCGCCCGAGGCCAAGCCCCTCGAGCAGGAGGGCTTCTCCTGCCCGAGCCCTGCCTCGTTCCCCATCATCCTCGCCCGTCGTCACGTCACCGACGTCCAAACCACCGGAGCGCAGCGGCCCTTCCGCTGTCGTCGAGCGCCACCGCAGCAGCAGCTCCAGGCCAGGCCCGCGCCCCTGCTCTTCCTTCTTCTTCCCCTATCCCGCTCTTCTCTCAGTGCTCTCTCTCTCTGTCCCATGTAGGAGGACAGCCATGGGAGCACCTCGAGGAGCAACACCGCAGCAGCCGGCAAGCCCTACTCCTGCCTCCCCCAGATCAGCGTTGCGCCGGCGCCCTTCGGTTCCCGCATCGCCGGCGAGCATCATCAGGCCCCAGGTCGCGTGGCCATCGCCCTCTCCTTCCCTCTTCTTTCTTCTTTTCCGTTCTGCTCCATCCTCTCTGAAAAATCCCTCTCCCTCTCTTTCTTCAAGTGCAGGTGCTCCGCCCGTTGCTGCTGTTCGCAGGAGCACCGGTGCCCCGGATCCGCCGTGGCGTTGCCGTCCGCCGAGCTCCCTGCCGCGCCGAAGTCCCACCGCTTCCCTCGCCTGCGACGACCGCCCCTGCTCTTCCGCGCCAAGCCAGCGGCGCCATGGCCTTGCCTCTGCTTCGAGCAGGCGAAGGAGGCGCGCCAGCCTCGATCCCCTGCCTCCTCTGCTTCGTGGTCGCGTTGACCGCATCGGCCAGATGCGTGCAGCCCAGCAGCCGGCCTGCCCGGCCTCCTCCACCGACTGGGCCATGGCCCATGGTGAGCAGCGCCCAACCCCTCTTCTGTGCATGTTGGGCCAGTCAGATTTGGCCCGATGTAGTTTTTTTCCTGCCTGCGATTTTATCAATTATCCAGTGATTTACCTGTTTTACAGAAAAGTCCCTAGTCTTCATGCATTTAATAACTCCACAACCGTGCATCGGATTAAAATGAATTATATATGTAAAATGCTTAGAATTTTATCTATTTCATAATATCCAACTTTCATCCATGCTTAAAATGTTTAAACTTGTTGTTTGTTTAATTTTGTATAAATGCCATGTTAAAATGATTTATTTCAGAACTAAATAACCGTAGCTCGGATTTAAATAAACTTTATATGTAATGGGGTAGAATAATGCATAGATTAACTTGGTGCACTTTATTTTGCTGTTTAACAACATTAAAATTGTGTTTAGGGCAGAACAGTACCAAATCAAAATATGCATATGGGGATTTTTCCGGAATTGTTGTTTGTTGTCCCGGCCTCATTTAAACTTGCCTAGATAGGTAGTTTTCATATGCTTATCCTCTTGCCATGTTTAAAAACATTTAATATTGTTGTGTACCTTAACCAAGAGAGAACTAAATAATTGTATGTGGTATTTCGTCAATATGCAACTCGTTGCATATTGAGCTTCACTTAATTTATAGTATTGTTTGTGCACTTTGCCATGCCATGCTCATTAAATCGGACATGCATCATACTTGATTGTGCATCATGCCATGTTTATGTGATGATTGTTTACTATGTTGTTTGTTTCTTTCCGGGTTGCTTCTCTCGTTAGCTTCGGTTTCATTCCGGAGTTGTGAGGATTCGTTCGACTACGTCTGTTTGTCTTCTTCATGGACTCGTTCTTCTTCCTAGCGGGATTTCAGGCAAGATGACCATACCCTCGAAATCACTTCTATCTTTGCTTGCTAGTTGTTCGCTCTATTGTTATGCCGCGTTACCTACCACTTGCTTATCAAGCCTCCCAAATTGCCATGAACCTCTAACCTTTGTCACCCTTCCTAGCAAACCGTTGTTTGGCTATGTTACCGCTTTTGCTCAGCCCCTCTTATAGCGTTGCTAGTTGCAGGTGAAGTTGAAGCTGGTTCCATGTTGGAACATGGATATGTTGGGATATCACAATATCTCTTATTTAATTAATGCATCTATGTACTTGGTAAAGGGTGGAAGGCTCGGCCTTATGCTTGGTGTTTTGTTCCACTCTTGCCGCCCTAGTTTCCGTCATACCGGTGTTATGTTCCTTGATTTTTGCGTTCCTTACGCGGTTGGGTGATTTATGGGACCCCCTTGACAGTTCGCTTTGAATAAAACTCCTCCAGCAAGGCCCAACCTTGGTTTTACCGTTTGCCTACCTAAGCCTTTTTCCCTTGGGTTCTGCAGACTCAAGGGTCATCTTTATTTACCCCCCCCCCCCCCCCCCCGGGGCCAGTGCTCCTTCGAGTGCTGGTCCAAACCGAGCGATGTCCGGCGCCCCCTGGGCAACCAGGGTCTATGCCAACCCGACGTCTGGCTCATCCGGTGTGCCCTGAGAACGAGATATGTGCAGCTCCTATCGGGATTTGTCGGCACAGCGGGTGGTCTTGCTGGTCTTGTTTTACCATTGTCGAAATGTCTTGTAAACCGGGATTCCGAGACTGATCGGGTCTTCCCGGGAGAAGGAATATCCTTCGTTGACCGTGAGAGCTTATAATGGGCTAAGTTGGGACACCCCTGCAGGGTTTGAACTTTCGAGAGCCGTGCCCGCGGTTATGTGGCAGATGGGAATTTGTTAATATCCGGTTGTAGAGAACTTGACACTCGACTTAATTAAAATGCATCAACCGTGTGTGTAGCTGTGATGGTCCCTTTTCGGCGGAGTCCGGGAAGTGAACACGGCTTTTGGGTTATGTTTGACGTAAGTAGGAGTTCAGGATCACTTCTTGATCATTACTAGTTGACGACCGTTCCGTTGCTCTTCTTCTCGCTCTTATTTGCGTATGTTAGCTACCATATATGCTTAGTGCTTGCTGCAGATCCACCTCACTACCCTTTCCTACCCATAAGCTTAAATAGTCTTGATCTCGCTGGTGTGAGATTGCTGAGTCCTCGTGACTCACAGATACTTCCAAAACAGTTGCAGGTGCCGACGATACCAGTGCAGGTGATGCAACCGAGCTCAAGTGGGAGTTCGACAAGGACCTTGGTTGTTACTATGTTTCGTTTCCTGATGATCAGTAGTGGAGCCCAGTTGGGACGATCGGGGATCTAGCATTTGGGGTTATCTTCTTTTCATTTGGTTTTGACCGTAGTCGGTCTATGTGTGTATTTTGGATGATGTATGAATTTATTTGTGTATTGTGTGAAGTGGCGACTGTAAGCCAACTCTCTTTATCCCATTCTTGTTCATTACATGGGATTGTGTGAAGATGACCCTTCTTGCGACAAAACCACAATGCGGTTATGCCTCTAAGTCGTGCCTCGACACGTAGGAGATATAGCCGCATCGTCGGTGTTACAGAGCGGGTATGCCTTGTCCCTTACTTATTAAGGGGGCTAGGATTTCCAATCCATCCATTCCTCCGCGGGCTCCTGGAGTTCTACGCCTCCAGCTGCATAACTTTACTCCCGCCTCCATATTACACATCGCTGGCTACGTTGCCCTTTGCGAGCTGTTTTTGGGCTGCGAAGCTCATTTCAAGCTATGGAAGAGGCTATTCTGCCTCGTACCCCATACACAGGAGGGATCAATATATCAAGTGGGCGGAGCCGAGATATGGCGCATCGCCGGGACCGGATACCTGTCCGGTACTCTGAACAAGACATCCGAAGACTGGCCTTCGGAGTGGTTTTATATGGAGGACGTCCCCCTTCCGGACCCTATTCGGATGGGCCTTCCTGAGTTTGGCAACGCCCCTTTGAAGAAACGCCGCAGCTGGCGCCCTCGGAGCCCCCAAGAGGAAGATAACGGAGAAGTCCTTTACCTGATGGGCCGGATAAAAACGCTGGCCAAATTAGGATTGACAATGATCGAGGTTATGTCAATATGTATAATGCAGGGGGTGCAACCACTTCAATATCGGGGACAACCCATGTGGCACTTCAATGCAGAAGACGATGCTACCCGCGGTCGTAAGGGACCGGACTCCGTCGCTGCTCTAGCGAAAATACTGTCCGATTTATATAAAGGAGAGGAAGAGGAGTTCATCCGCATTAAGCCACGGGATGGATTCTCCATGTACAACCCCCCGAACTGGGTGAGCTGCTACTTTTTACTCCGAACCTTCCCGCATTCTTCATCATAAGTATTTACCTTGCTATTTCATAGCAGGAACTGCGAAAAGCTGTGAGGGAGGTCCACAGCCCGTCTCCACAACCAGAGGACCCTGACCGGGCCCTCGACCTCGGACTCGAAGAAGATCCGGACACATTTGTGGAGCTCATCGACAGGACGTTCTATCAATTAAGCTGCGATGGTGCCTTGGTGGCCATCATAGCCGATTATCCTGGACTGCTCCCTGCATCGCATGTAAGTAAAACCAGAGTCCTAACTTCCGAGAAGGATCCCTTTTTTGCACTTCACCTACCGCACACATATGGTGTCTTACAGGGAAGGTCTTCGGGACGCCATGCCGAACCCGCAGTGACTCACCAACAAGGGGCACCGAAACCGGGTAGGCTTAAAAGGAAGGCGGTCAGGACTGAGACGCCGTCGCAGAGGTATGAAAAAGAACCCCGCTCCGTGGTTGTCGTCTTTTAAAATATAATAACGTCCATGGTTCCTGGCAGGAAAAACGCTTGTCGGACCATATCCGGAGAGCCTGCCGGCCACACCTCCACCAGCCGAGCTACAGAGCCGGACTTAGAGGCAGACGCTAACGTGGGGCCAACACCGAATGTTCCTCTACAGAGGATGCGGATAGGCTGTCCGCTACGAATTCCGAAGTGGAGAGTGCCATGAATCACAGGCGTCGTCAGGCCGTACTCCGCGATGCTTGTTTCTCTCAAGAGGCGTTCAATGCCTTCAACTCCGGAGACGCGTACATCCGAGCTGCTCAAAATGGTCTTGCCAGAGCCACGGACCAGTATGTAAAGGATATACGGGTAATAAAATCTAATAATTATGTATATCAGTAGCCCCTGAGACTTGAAACAGTTGGCACAACTGATTTAAGGATCGTTGCTTGCGTAGGTTCTTACGGAGAAGAATACCCAGTTGTCTCAAGAGCTGGAGGAGTGCAAAGCCCAGCTACGGGCCGCAGTTGCCGCAATGAAGGAGTCCGAGAAGGCCCCATCTGGTAACACTTATTTCTGTCGAAAAGAATGACATGTACCAGTTAGTATTCGGCATGCATGCAAATCTAACAATAGATTCTGCAGATGATCCCGGAGTGAATCCGGAGGTCGTGCGAGGGGATGAGCAACATGCTCAACAACAGCTAAAGGCTGGCGAGCGCATGCTTACGCAGGTTAGGCGGGAGAAAAACGATCTCCAAGATGCCAATACCCGGCTGGGCGTTGAACTGAAAGATGTTCGAGCCCAGCTTGCTGACTCCGTAAAGGAGAATAAGAGGCTTCGACGCGGCATTTTTAGTAAGTGCTTGAATGAACTTTTATAGAGTTCGGCGAAGAAACCGGCTAGCAGAGTTATATCTGTAGGTATGCTGACGGGTCGTCCCGCGGAGGAGATGTCCGGGTCTACGGGTGATCTTCTGCCAGAGCTCTCACAACTGCACGAACAAGTACGACAGGTGATGCAGGGCATTGCCCAAACCTTGTGGCCATCCGCCTCCCTGCTAGGAGGTATGGGGGAGCTTGTAGAGATGCTCAGGGGAGCGCGGCGGCGCTTCTGATTGTGGAAGATATCAGCCTGCCGACAAGGTGCAAGGGAAGCCTGGGCCATGGTGAAGACGCGATATACCAAGGCTGACCCGAACCACATGGCCGAGGTCGGACCTGTGGGGTCTGATGGGAAAGAGATCCCTGTCAGTTTGGTGTATGACCAAGTGAAATTAGCCGCAAAGTATTCCCAATAGGATTGTAGGCTAGATAGCCTGTTGGATGGTATAGAGGAAGAATTTAGTCAGTCTAAGTGACTGTGTACTTCAAGTGACATATATTGTCCCTAGCCGGATTGTAAATCATTTGTCATGGCGGACCTTTTTGCTTCGACCTATGGACCCGACAGTCCGAAGTGTATCCGAATACCCGCTCAGTTATGTAAAAATCGGGGTACGCGTGGAAACCAGGCGTAGGGGTCATAATTGCTTGAACAGACAAGTACCCAACTAGCTATGTTATATTACATGGATAGGAAGAAACATCTTCCAGGGAGAATAGTTCCGTTAAGGGTTCCTTTCCCTGGGTACGCATGCATTAATGTGCATGTCCGAACTGCAAAAAGATACGCAGGATATAAACATCTGGGGGGCATGTATTACAATAAATAAAAGTCATCTTTTGTTCACCGACCGAATATTCCCTTAAGAACGCTAGCTTTCGGCTTCACCCAGTCTGAGGTACACATCCGGCTGACCCGGCAGTAACAATCACAGAGGTGCTCCCCTGATGCCCTAGCCGAATTAACGGGAACGTAGGGCATAAACACAAGAGCCAGGCAACCCAGCTTGGCCAAAACTTAAGTCATATCAATGCATATAATGGCGAAGAAAAGGTACATGTGGAAAAGTAACACATGTGCGGGGGGCATAGAGCCCGGATCATAGTTATATTAAGCTTCTGTAGAAGAAGCCCCCAGGTATAATGAGCACGCCTAGCGCGTCAAGATTGTGTAGTCAAGACACATTTTAACCTTTTAAGGCTGTGAAGAAAAATGGAAGAAAGAAAGAAAGAAAAGACAGATAACGGATATATAAAAAATTGACGGAGGTAAGGAGACAAACACAGAGTCCGGCACTAGGCGTAGAACCTTCGGAGTCTGGCTGCGTTCCATGGGTTTGGCTCGAGTCGATTGTCCGATGCATCCCACAGACGGTACGCTCCCCCGGTCAGAACTTTGTCAATAACGAAGGGACCTTCCCATTTGGGCTTGAGTTTGTTCTTTTTCTTCTCCGGTAGGCGTAGAACGAGTTCGCCAACGTTATAAGTTTTGGCCCGTACTTCTCTGCTTTGATACCGTCGAGCCTGTTGCTGATAGAATGCGGAGCGGGCTTTTGCCACGTCACGCTCCTCCTCCAGGGCGTCCAAACTGTCCTGCCGATCAAGCTCGGCTTCTTTCTCTTCATACATGCGCACTCGAGGTGAGTCATGAATTATGTCGCAGGGCAGTACCGCCTCTGCGCCGTACACCATAAAGAACGGTGTGTATCCGGTGGTGCGATTCGCCATGGTCCGCAGCCCCCATAGTACGGAGTCGAGCTCCTCGACCCAGTGCGTATCTGATTCCTTCAAGGATCGCACTAATCTGGGTTTAATGCCGCTCATAATGAGACCATTTGCCCGCTCGACCTGACCGTTTGTTTGGGGGTGATAGACGGAGGCATAATCGAGCTTAATGCCCATGTTGCCGCACCAAGTTTTTACCTCGTCGGCTGTAAAGTTGGAACCATTATCGGTGATGATGCTGTGGGGGACACCATAACGGTGTACAACCCCGGATATGAAGTCTATCACTGGTCCGGACTCGGCCGTTTTAACTGGTTTGGCCTCTATCCATTTGGTGAATTTATCCACCATGACCAATAGGTATTTTTTCTTGTGGCTTCCCCCTTTAAGGGGTCCGACCATATCAAGCCCCCAGACCGCAAAGGGCCAAGTAATGGGGATTGTTTGGAGAGCGGTAGGTGGCATATGGCTTTGGTTTGCAAAAAGCTGGCAACCGACGCAACGTTGAACGAGGTCCTGTGCGTCTGCTCGGGCCGTCGGCCAGTAAAAACCTGTACGGAAGGCCTTGCTTACAAGGGCCCGAGCTGCGGCGTGGTGGCCGCCAAGTCCAGCATGAATTTCTGCCAAAAGTTGCCGTCCTTCCTCGGAGATGCGCCTTTGAAGTACTTTGGTAGTGCTTTTCTTATAAAGCTCTCCCTCGTGGACCTTGTAGGCTTTAGACCGCCGCACAATGCAACGTGCCTCGTTTGGGTCCTCAGGGAGTTCTTGCCTAGTTAGATAGGCCAAGAAGGGTTCTGTCCACGGGGCGATGACAGCCATAATCACGTGGGCCGAAGGCATTATTTCGGTGGCAGAGCCTCCGATTATGTCAGAGTGTTCGGTATCTGGTGTTGTGGCCAGGTCCGGACTGTTGTTGCCGGTCTCTCCTTCACATACCACGGATGGCTTAAACAGCCTTTCCAAGAAGATATTAGGTGGGACAGGGTCGCGCTTAGCGCCGATGCGGGCGAGGATATCCGCCGCTTGATTGTTTTCCCGGACCACATGGTGGAATTCAAGCCCCTCGAACCGAGCTAACATTTTGAGGACGGCGTTGCGGTAAGCCGCCATTTTTGGGTCCTTGGCGTCAAAGTCTCCATTTATTTGAGATATTGCGAGGTTCGAATCCCCATGCACCTCTAGGCGTTGAATGCCCATGGAGACTGCCATCCGGAGACCATGCAACAGGGCCTCATATTCTACCGCATTGTTGGAGTCTGTGTATAATATTTGGAGTACGTATTGGACTATATCTCCGGTGGGGGATGTCAGGACGACGCCTGCCCCTAGACCAGCCAGCATCTTTGAACCGTCAAAGTGCATGATCCAATTGGAGTACGCGCCGTACTCTTTAGGGAGCTCGGCTTCTGTCCATTCGGCGACGAAATTGGCCAGTACTTGTGACTTAATGGCTCGCCGTGGTTTATATATTATGTCGAACGGGAGGAGCTCAATAGCCCATTTAGCAATCCGGCCCGTGGCATCGGGGTTATTTATTATGTCGTTGAGTGGTACTTCAGAGGCCACCGTAATTGAACACTCTTGAAAGTAGTGTCGTAATTTTCGGGATGCCATGAAGACCGCGTATGCTATCTTTTGATAATGTGGGTACCGTGATTTGCATGGAGTGAGGACAGTGGATACATAGTATACCGGCTTTTGAAGCAGGAACTTATGTCCGTCCGTCTCTCCTTCGACGACGAGCACTGCGCTTACAACTTGGTGTGTTGCCGCTATATATAACAGCATTGGTTCACCGACATTTGGCGCGACCAAGATTGGGTTGGTGGCCAAAACGGCTTTTATTTCTTCCAATCCGGCCGTGGCCGCATCCGTCCACTCAAAGTGTTCGGTGCGTCGAAAAAGGCGATAAAGGGGTAGTGTCGTTTCTCCTAATCGGGAGATAAAGCGGCTTAAGGCAGCCACGCATCCAGTTAATTTCTGGATTTGCTTGAGGTCTGTTGGGATAGCCAACTGTGACAGAGCTCGGATTTTAGCCGGATTTGCTTCAATTCCTCTACTGGAGACGATGAAGCCCAAGAGCTTTCCGGCGGGCAGGCTGAAAACGCATTTTTCCGGATTGAGCTTGATGTCATATGTTCGGAGATTGTCGAACGTGAGCCTCAAGTCGTCTATTAAGGATTCGACGTGGCTGGTTTTAATGACCATGTCGTCTACGTATGCCTCCACTGTTTTGCCAATTTGTGTTTCTAGGCATGTCTGAATCATGCGTTGATAGGTTGCGCCGGCGTTTTTTAGCCCGAAAGGCATGGTGTTAAAACAGAAGGGGTCGTATGGAGTGATAAATGCCGTTGCGGCTTGATCGAACTCCGCCATCTTAATTTGATGGTATCCGGAGTATGCGTCAAGGAAACACAATGAGTCGTGTCCTGCGGTAGCGTCGATAATTTGATCGATGCGGGGGAGGGGGAAGGGATCCTTGGGGCAGGCCTTGTTAAGGTCCTTGAAATCGACACATAGGCGCCAGATTTGTCCTTCTTTGGTACCATCACCAAGTTTGCTAGCCAGTCCGGATGTTTTATTTCTCTAATGAATCCGGCCTCAAGTAACTTGGCTAGCTCCTCTCCCATGGCTTGTCGCTTAGGCTCAGAGAAACGCCGAAGAGTCTGCTTGACCGGCTTGAACCCCGTTAGAATGTTAAGGCTATGCTCGGCCAGCCTGCGTGGGATTCCTAGCATGTCTGAAGGATGCCAGGCGAAGATGTCCCAATTCTCGCGTAAGAACTCCCATAGTGCGGCGTCTACTGTGGGGTTTAACTGTGCCCCGATGGATGCTGTTTTTGTAGGGTCCGTTGGGTGGACTTGGAATTTGACTATTTCGTCCGCTGGTTTAGAAGACACGGACTTGGGTCTTTTGTCGAGTATCACGTCGTCCCTGTCCACTGCGGAGCGCAGCGCAGTTAGTTCTTCGGCCGCAAGGGCTTCGGATAACGCCTCGAGGGCTAGTGCGGCGGTTTTATTTTTGGCGCGGAGTGCTATGTCCGGATCACTAGCTAGAGTGATGATTCCATTGGGCCCGGGCATTTTGAGCTTCATGTGCCTGTAATGGGGTATAGCTTGGAAGATCGTGAATGACTCCCGCCTTAAAAGGGCGTGGTATCCGCTACTGAACGGGGCCACTTGGAATGTGATTTCTTCGGACCTATAATCCTCTGGCGTGCCGAATACCACATCTAGTGTGATTTTTCCTGCATATCGTGCCTCCCGACTAGGGATGATTCCTCTGAAGGTCATGCTGCTTTGCTCAATGAGGCTCTTGTCTATTTCCATTTTTCGAAGAGTCTCCTCATAGATGAGGTTTAATCCGCTGCCACCGTCCATGAGCACTTTAGTAAGCCGGAAGCCGTCCACGATTGGACTAAGGACCAAGGCGGCTGGTGCTCGGGCTGTTCAGAATTTAGGTTCGCCGCTGGCATTGAAAGTTATAGTCGTGTCGCTCCATGGATTTATTGCTGCCACGTGGCAGACTTCGGCAAGGCTGCGGAGTGCTCGCTTGCGCCTATTATTTGAGGCGAAGGTCTCGAAGACTGTCAATACTGTATTGTTATTTTCCATGGGATGGTGCTCTGCTGTATTGTTGATGAGGATATCCTCGCCGCTCTTGGCCACCTGCCGGAGTATCCAACATGCTCTAAGGCTATGTGTTGGCACGGTATCCGCTGTACTGTGAATTTTGCATGGTCCATTGAGCCATCCCTCCAATACGGTTCCACGCCCTGTAGTGGGCTTTTGTTTCTTTGTAATTGGATCGGGTGACGTACGAGAGTACACCCTTTTAGTTCGGATGGGGGGTTTAGTGAGAGCCGGCGGATCCCCGAATTTTGTTTGGGTTTTCCAGGCGCTTTCCATCGCACAGTACTTCTGTACTATGGCCGCAAAGTCAGCGAAGTGTGCTATGTCATGGCGACTTATGGCGTTGAGGATTCCCTTGTCCGTGCAATTTTTGCAAAAGAATGAAATTGCGTCTTCCTCGCGACAGTCCTTAACCTTGCTCATTACAAGGAGGAATCTGGCCCAATAGTGATGTACCGTCTCTTGGGGCTCTTGTCTAATGTGGGAAAGATCACTTATATCTGGGTGGGTGGGTAGATTTAGGTCCGAACCCTGACCCGATCTGAGACCCAGGGGCGGAGGAGTTTCCGAGCTTGGCAGTTCGGGCTCCGGGATGTTGCCCAATAGATCTGGCTCGCTGTCTGATTCTAGGTTCAAAGCTTGGGCATGTCCTCCCGTAGATGGGTATCCGGCTCGGAGAGCTCGGGAATCCAGACATAGTTTGTCCTCAAGATAGAGGAAGAATTGTTGCGTTGCTCCTCCACCACCGCTATCTGATGGGTGACCGGCGGAGAGTTAATCTCCCTTTGGTCGGGTTTAAGCCCGATCCGATCATAGTCCGTAGCGACTCCCAAGGCGGCGATGCGATCCAAGAGCTCGTTCAAGGAAGAGAGCTCCATTGGATCCATCTGCTCGGCGAATCCCGAGCCGACGTGGAGGTTGTTTTTGATGACCCGAGAAGTCATCGTCGGCGCAACGGCCGAACGGGCGGTCATGACGAAGCCGCCTAGTCGGAGAGTTTGGCATACAGCCAGGGCTCCCCCAGAGGTGATGTTGTCCTTGACAACAAGACGAGCCATCAAGCCTTATGATGACGACACAGTGGAACTCTCAATGAAAGCACCAATGTCGGTGTCAAAACCGGCGGATCTCGGGTAGGGGGTCCCGAACTGTGCGTCTAAGGCGGATGGTAACAGGAGGCGGGGGACACAATGTTTACCCAGGTTCGGGCCCTCTCGATGGAGGTAATACCCTACTTCCTGCTTGATTGATCTTGATGATATGAGTATTACAAGAGTTGATCTACCACGAGATCTTAGAGGCTAAACCCTAGAAGCAAGCCTATGATTATCATCGTTCTTGTCCTATGGACTAAACCCTCCGGTTTATATAGACATCGGAGGGGGCTAGGGTTACACAGAGTCGGTTACAAGGGAGGAGATCTACAGATCCGAATTGCCAAGCTTGCCTTCCACCGGACACGGGACGAAGTCTTTAATCTTGTATCTTCATAGTCCAACAGTCCGGCCAAAGCATATAGTCCGGCTGTCCGAGGACCCCCTAATCCAGGACTCCCTCAACGGGAGCAAAGGTTTCATCGTAGTCGATACCCTCGACTTGGGAGTAGCCTTGTGCTACCAATCGTGCCTTGTTGCGAACTATGGTCCCATGAGCATCTTGCTTGTTCTTGAATATCCACTTGGTTCCAATGGCATTGTGGTTCCCCGTTGGCCTTGGCACCAATCTCCACACCTTGTTGTACTTGAAGTTGTTGAGTTCTTCATGCATGGAATTGAGCCAATCCGGATCTTCGAGCGCCTCATAGACCTTTTGGGGTTCAACACAAGAGACAAACGCGTGATGTTCACAATAGTTTGCCAATTGTCTATGAGTGCTTACCCCCTTTTGAATGCTTCCAAGCACATTCTTCATGAGATGACCCTTGGTGGAGAGCTTGGATGCAATCTTGGCGGCACGACGCTCCAATTCCTCCTCGGGGGTGAGTTGAGGAGCGGTCACTTGATCATCTTGAGCGCCGTCTTGGGCTTGTTCTTGATCTCGAGGAAGCTCTTGATCTTGAACTTGCTCGGAGGAGAGAACTTGACCTTGGGCATCACTTGATGTTTCAACACCATCTTGAGATTGATCTTGCCCTTGGTCTTGTTCATGAGGTTGAGGGCCTTCACTTTGTTCTTCGGAAGCATGTGGGCCTTGGGTTGGTGATGGCTCCACTTGAGTGGAGCATTCCTTCTCCTTCGGCCACAAGGGGTTCCTCAATGGGTAGGATAAAACCAACTCCCATTCTTCTTATGGCTTGAGGAGGAATTTCATCACCTACATCACAAGTGCCACTTTGCTCCACTTGAGAGCCGTTCCTCATCAAACTCCACGTTACACGTCTCCTCAATAAGTCCCGTGGACTTATTGAGAACACGGTAAGCATGAAAGTTTGTAGCATAACCAACAAATATGCCCTCATAAGCTCTAGCCTCAAATTTAGACAAACGAACACCTTTCTTGAGAATGAAACACTTACACCCGAACACCCGAAAGTACTTGAGGTTGGGCTTGTTACCGGTGAGTATCTCATATGGAGTCTTGTTCAAGCCTTTGCGGAGATAGAGCCGATTTGATGCATGACACGCGGTGTTGATGGCTTCGGCCCAAAAGTTGTATGGAGACTTGAACTCCGCCATCATGGTCCTTGCCGCATCCATCAACGTACGGTTCTTCCTCTCCGCTACACCATTTTGTTGAGGGGTGTAAGGTGCGGAATATTGATGCTTGATCCCCTCATCACTAAGAAACTCATCCAAGGTGTAGTTCTTGAACTCGGTGCCGTTGTCACTTCTTAGTGTCAAGATCTTTGCATTGTGTTGACGTTGGGCCTCATTTGAAAAATCAATGACGGTTTGTTGGGTCTCGCTCTTCCTCTTGAAGAAATAAACCCAAGTGTATCTTGAATAGTCATCCACGATCACCAAGCAATACTTTCTACCCCAAGACTATCAAAGGATGGAGGCCCAAAGAGATCCAAATGAAGGAGCTCCAAAGGCCTCTTCGAGTAAATGACAGTCATGGGAGGGTGAGCCTTCTCATGTAGCTTTCCTTCGATACAAGCACTGCAAGCACGATCTTTAGCAAAACTAACATTTGTTAGTCCACGGACATGGTCCCCCTTGAGAAGACTTTGCAAAGATCTCATATTGACATGGGCTAAACGGCGATGCCAAAGCCATCCCACGTCAACTTTAGCCATTAGGCATGTCGCGGTCTTAGTGGGTCGCTCCGAAAAGTTAATCACATAGAGACCATTCTCGACATGCCCAACAAAGGCTACTTTAAGAGTCTTGCTCCACAAGAGGGCCACGGTATCAACATCAAAGAAGGTGGCAAAACCCATGAGTGCAAGTTGTTGAACGGAAAATAAATTGTATGCAAGGGACTCAACAAGCATGACCTTCTCGATCATGAGATCATGAGAAATGACAACCTTGCCAAGTCCCAATACCTTAGAGGACGAGGAATCACCCCACTCGACATTGGTGTGCATAGATGGAATCTTGTGAACATCCACCACCAAGTCCTTGCTTCCGGTCATATGATTAGTTGCTCCACTATCGAGCAACCATGATCCCCCACCGGAAGCAAACACCTACAAGAAATCAATGCTTGGTTTTAGGTACCCATTTTGTAATGGGTCCTTTGATGTTAGTGACAAGGGTCTTAGGAACCCAAATAGACCATTCAATGTACTCATAAGAAGAACCAACAAATTTGGCATAAATATGTCCATCACTAGCACGACATAACACATAAGAAGGGTTAAAGTCGTCGGCTTTGTTGGGAAGGGAAGTGTTGCCCTTCTTGGCATCACCACCCTTCACGGTGTTCCTCTTCTTCTCCTTAGTAGCACCCTCTCCCTCCTTCACAAAGGTTTGCTTGAGAGGAGGAGGTCGTTTGGCCTTGTCATTCTTCTTCTTGTTCTTGGACTTGGGCCCGTACCCAATCCCTTCCTTGGCCACAACTTCCTTTTGATTGCTCAAAAGGTCGTTGAGGTTCTTCTCGCCTTGTATGCAAGACACAAGGCCTTTCTCAAGTTGCTCCTTCAACTTAGCATTCTCCTCAATAAGATGCACATGCTCACAACACGGGTTAGTGGCATTTGCATTATCAATTAAGACCATATGAGGAAATGCGGCTTTCTCCTTGGTTAGCTTTACTTGGAGTTGATCATGAGACTCTTTGAGGCTAGCATGAGCACCCTTCAAGACCTTGTGAGCCTTGTCAAGTAAATCAAACTCCTCTTTGAGTCTAGCAAGATCAACCCCAAGCTTGGCCTTTTCGGAGGATAGCACACGAGAGACAACAAGAGCATGATCAAGATCTTTCTTTAATTTAGCATGATCATCGTTGTGTGACTCCTCAAGAGCCAAACGAAGACCACACTCTTCCTCAACATTGGAAAGATCCGAAATCTCATCGGCATAGTCACGACTATGTCCCTCCATCTTAGAGATGGTATCTTCGTGAGCCTCGATCATGTCATTGGCTTCACCAAGTTGTTCCAAGAGAGCAACGAAGTGCTTCTTAGATTTACCCTTGAGTTTACTCATAAAAGACTAAACTCATTCTTCTCCACATTAGAACCCTCATGTTCATCAATGCAATCCGTCAAGGAAGGATTATTAATGATGGTAGTTTTGATGTTGGGGGTTACCTTGTTGGTGGCTTTAGCCATGAGGCACTTGGCGGTGATGCTCTCATTGGGTGAGTCGAAGAGAGACACCCGTGGAGTTGTCGCAATGGCAACGGAGGCCATGGCAACCGACTCACCATCTTCATCATCATCCTCATCCTCATTATACTCTTCTTGGACCACCAACGCCTTGGGAGGAGTCTTCTTGGTGAAGTTGCTCTTGTTGGGGAAAGACTTGGCCTTGTCCTTTCGGACGAGCTTGCCACCATTGTCCTCCCTCTTCTCGTAAGGACATTCCGCAACAAAATGGCTCACATTGCCACAATTATAGCAAGTCCTCACTCGTTGCTTGACCTTCGCGCCACTTGAGTTGATCTTGTTGAAGTTGGGCCTTGTGTTCTTCTTGCTCCAAAATTGCCTTGAAGCAAGAGCCATGTGTTCATGATAGGCATACTTTCTATCTTCGGGGTTGCTTTCCTCTTCTTCCTCTTCTTCTTCTTCTTCCACACTAACCTTGGCCTTCAATGCAAGGTTGGGCTTCTTTGCTCTTTGAGAACGTAGCACTGCATTGTCGGCGGTCTTGTCCAAGATGCTCATAGCCACAAACTCATCCAACACTTCACTTGAGGACAAGGTGTGGAAGTCCGGCCTTTGACGAATGACGGAGGACATGGCCTTGTGGTAAGGCATCATTGCCTTGAGAAATTTGCGCTTGATCCAATTGTCATCCGTGTCCTTGCTCCCATGATCTCGGAGTGAGACCGCGAGTTTGGTTACTCTCCGATAAAGCTCACGAGGTTCTTCATCTTCTTTCATTGCAAACTCATCGGCTTCATCTTGCACCACTTCATAGTTGGAGCGTTGAATGCTTGCACTTCCCCGGTAGAGGGAGACAACACAATGCCATGCATCTTTGGCCATGGCGAAGGGCCGAATATGAGGGAGATCTTCGGGTGGAATTGCATCTTGGATGATGAAGAGAGCATTCTCATTGAATTGATTATCCGCGGCTTCTCTAGGGGTGAAGTTGCTTCGGTCATGCGGATAGAAACCTTCTTCAATGATTCTCCAAAGGTTAGTATTCACATGATTTAAATGACGCTTAAAGCGATAAACCCAATAATCAAAGTCCTCATTTTTCACAATCTTAGGGGAGGACCAGCATGATTCAAATGAGTGGAAGGAATCGGTCCACCATAAACAAGTGGAGGTTCCACATGGGAAAAGATGCCAGTGCCATTTTTACCACTAGAAGAAGGAGTCTTTTCACTAGTAGCTTCCCCCTTGTCGGAGTTAGCATCCGTCACCTTGTTGGTGGGATCACCCACTTTCAACGGTGCAGTGGATAATTTAAGCCCTTCAATGAATTTATTAAACATGCTTTCAACCTCGGTCGTCCATATATTGCACACACACCTCATCTCTCGATCTCCCACCCATATAGCCCCCTCATGATCTTGAGGGGATCTCTCTATCAGAAACACACTCTCTCCCTCCACATGCCTCCATTTTCTCCATATGTCCCTCTCGACCTCTGTCCCTTGTTGGCCAGACCCCTCTTGGACACATGCCATAGGGGTCTCTCTCTTCGTTGCAAACAACCACACATTGGCTATCTCCGTGTATCTCCTCACCTCGCTTTCTCTCTCGGAGATGCATGCGTGATATGTTTGCATAAGACACGCACACTTTCTCTCTATTTTATCGTCTTTTGTCCCTTTCTCTTTCACTCTCTCTCTCTCTCTCTCTCTCCGCACACTCACTCTTTCTCCTTCACACACACTTGATCTCTCTTAACTTAGGTATACTCTTCGGTCCATAGCATATAGATTTTTGCAAAAAGTCAAACCTCACAAAGTTTGACCAAGTATGTGGAGAAAAACATTTACATCTAGAGTGACAAACATATATCATTAGATTCATCACAGGATGTAGTTTCATATGATGTATCTTTAGTATTGTAGATATAAATAATTTTCTCTATGAACTTGCTCAAATTTTCCAAAGTTTGACTTTACAAAAATTAATATGCACTACATTATCGAACGTAGGGAGTATCTCTTTCTCTCTCTCTCAACTCTTTCACGTACCACTCAGCCGTATCGGGGCTCCTCTTTCTCTCTTAAACTTTATATCCCCTAGATCACACATACACATATCTCGCTCGCACTAGATAAACCCATCTAACACTCTCCCCCCTGTTCTCTCTCTATCTCACACGCACCCCCCGTAAGTACCATTATCTCTTACTCCATTATAGGAACATGCACTCCCCCCTAGGTATGACTATCTCTCACTATCCATCACAAACACACGTATTGTCTCCTTCCATCCCTAGGTCTATCTCGATCTCTCTTGGGGTATCTTTTTATCACACGCACACCTTGTCACTCGATCTCCCACCCATATAGTCCCCTCATGATCTCGAGGGGATCTCTCTATCACAAACACACACTCTCTCCCTCTCCATGTCTGCATTTTCTCCATACGTCTCTCTCGACCTCTCTGTCTTGTTTGCTAGACCTCTCTTGGCCACGTGCTAGGGGTCTCTCTCTCCATTGCAAACAACCACACACTATCTCCTCACCTCACTTCCGCTCCCGGAGATGCATGCGTGATATGTTTGCATAAGACACACACATACACACCTTTTCTCTACTTTATCGTGTGTTGTCCATTTCTCTTTCACACACACACACATGCACACACTTTTTTCACACTCACTCTTTCACTTTCACACGCACTTAATCTCTCTCTAGTTAGGTACTCTCCCACGTCCATAACATATGGATGTTTTGAAAAGTCAAACCTCACAAAAGTTTGACCAGGTATATGTGGAGAAAAAACATTTACACCTGGAACGATCATTAGATTCATTACAAGATTGTAGTTTCGTGTCATATATTTTTGGTATTGTAGATATAAGTAATTTCTCTACAAACTTGGTCAAAGTTTCAAAAGTTTGACTTTTCAAAAAATTATAGGCATATCGAACGGAGGGAATATCTCTTTCTCTCTCTCTCTCTATCTCTCACGGGCCTGCCCTCTCACTCGATCTCTCTTTACCGAGGGATTATACGGTCACTAGCTCAGCGTATCACTACGGTCACTAGCTTTACGACAACACACATACACCACTGCGCGACATGCACGCAAGGACGCACTCGCGCACACCCAACACCCAATACACACCAGCACACATGTACACCAGTTGAGATGGACGACAAGGCGGCCAACAGGCGGAGGCGCTCAAGCCCAAACCGCATCCGACAAGCGTGGACTTCATCAACAGCCTCCCCGAGGACATGCTGCGCGTCATCATCGCCATCCTCCCCATCAATCTGGCGTGAGGACCACCCTGCTCTCCCGACGATGGCGCCCCTCTGGCGCTGCGTCCCTCTCAACCTCACCGTCGACAGCTGCCTCTGCGATGGGGATTGCAAACGCATGGCCTCAGTCTCCAAGATCCTTGCATCGCACCCTGGGCTAACCAGACGCCTTGACATCCGCATGTTCAATACCAACTGTAAGGTCCAAGCCAAGTTCGACGAGTGGTTTTTATCCCTCACCCTAGATCAACTCGAGGAGCTCAGGTTTGAAGGTGGACGATGTCGCTCTCTGCCGCCATTAGGACTCCACCTCGTGCCAACGCTGCGCCGCGCCAGGTTCAGCTCCTGCTATTTTCCCCAGATTAATGTCGCGCCCGCTCTTCTTCTCTCTCAACTCAAGCAGCTCGGCCTCTTCGACATTGGCATCTCGAAGGAGGCTATGGAGCACCTGCTCCGTGTCTGTACGATGCTCGAGTACCTTTGTTTTCAACAGATCCACGGGTTCATTAGCCTCCACATCGCCTCGACGAATCTCTGATGGATTTATGTGTCTTGCTGGCCCCCCAACAAGACATTACTTGGAAAGAGATCAATTGAGTTGTTTCACGATATGGTCATTGAGAATACTCCTTTCCTTGAGAGCTTGCTTGTATCTGATCTAGAAGGTCCAGCAAAAATCAGGGTCATTGACGCACTGAAATTGACAATGTTGGCCTACTCGTCTGCCAAATTATCCGAACTTGTTATTGCATCCGTAATCGTTCAGGTACAACACTCTTCTTCTTTTTCTTCTTGAAATTCATATTTTTTTTGATGTATGTTTGACTGTCATCCAGAAAACGATTCCCACAAGCTTGACCCAGTCTGTGCGCACGATGAAGATCTTGACAATAAAATATATCGGCCCCAATCTGGATCAAGTTGTTGGATTCCTTAGATACTTTCTGTGCATGGAGAAGTTACTCCGAGGTGAAACTTCTTTCCTATTAAATGTGAAGCGCTAAATAGGATCCGGAGAGCAACTAGTTGAGGAACGCTCCTTCAGGAGTCTCCCCAACGATCACATGGGGTGGGCTGAGAGCGCGCCACTTGGTGCGCTCTAAGCGCTCTCTTTGGATTTTGTTTTTCTATTTTCCGTACACATTTTCAGCTTTTTAGATGGTTCTTTTCGACTTTGCTATTTTCACCGGTCTTTCTTAGCTTTTCGACAAAAAAAAAGAAAATTCACATTTTTTTCTTTCGTGAGAGGCATGATTTTTCTTCCGCGAGAAGCACATATTTGCTTCCGCGAAAGGCACGGCTGTGCTGCTCAGAAACGAAAAAAATGTGTTCTCTCTTTTTTTCTTTCGTGAGAGGCACAGTTTTGCTTCCGTGACGTGCCTCTCGAAAACTGAAAAAACGCGTTTTCTCTTTTTTCTTCTTTCGTAAGAGGCACGATTTTGCTTCCGCGAGAGGCACAACCATGCCTCTCGGAAACGGAAAAAACCCGTTCTATCTTTTTTTTTCTTCCGTGAGAGGCACAGTTTTGCTTCCGCGAGAGGCACAACCATGCCTCTCGAAAACGGAAAAAATGCGTTTTCTGTTTTTTTGTTTCGTGAGAGGTACGATTTTGATTCCGCGAGCTCGAAAACGGGAAAAAATGTGTTTTCATTTTTTTTCCGTGAGAGACATGGTTTTGCTTCCGCGAGAGGTACGGCCGTGCCTCTCGGAAACGGCTTTCGTAAAGGGAAAACAAAACGTGCTCCTGTTCAGTTTTTTCATCCTTTTTTTGGAAAAAAAGTTCGTCAAAGCCTATCAACATTGGATCTAATTTTGAAGATCTTGACACGTGAAATCCAACGATAAAAACGGTTCGAGATTTGGACACATGATTTAATAGATAAAACGTTTTAAATAAACGAATCTACGAAAAAAATGAAAACTCATAGGTTGCGACAAGTGGCTCGCAACCTAGAGAGGTTGGAGTAATCTTTGAAAGGAGTACTCTTTGATTAGTGATTTCACTCAAATTAGGACTAAAAGGAGCAGGTGCTAAATCCACACTTCGGTGCTAATTTTGGACCATAGCCCGCTCAAAGTCCCAATTGGCATGTACTATCATCGAGCCCATAACCCATGAAAGCCCAGAGCCCATATCCTGGCCGTTGATCGGTCTCACGGCCAGTGTGCAGCCGCCACGTCACCGCGCCCAATCCCCGGAACGGCCGCAAAGGTAAGGGTGAGTGGCGCGAGCACGAGGATGCACGGACAGGCGAGAGGGAGGGAGAGAGCGCGCGGATTCCGGTTGCTCGCTGTTTGATGCGCTGCGGGCGCGGCTGCAGCTTCCTCCGTCCAGGCGTCCACCCGATGCCGCTCCTCGCCACCCCACCCTATATAACGCCGCGCACGTCAGCGGCCACCGCGGGCCCCGCCACTGCCACCTCTTCCGGTACCTGCTCCCTCCGGGTCCGCCTCCGCGCACCAGGGAGATCCGCCGCCTCTTCCTCCTCCCGGCTCCCTCGCGCCATGGCCGCCACCGGAGCCGATGCCGCCGCCGCTCCCCCGTCCCTGCTCGTCTTTTCAGGTGACTCTCTGCTTCTCACGAGCGATGCTGCCAGTGGCGCGTGCGCGCGGCGTAATCGGTGGGGGTACGCGGTCGTTTTCAGCGCGCGTTGGCGTGTGGCACTTGGCGACACGCGTGAATTGGTTGGGATTCGACGGGCTAGGACAACCGCCATTTCCAGGTCGCCGTGCCACCGGTGTGCCGTCTGCCTATGATGAATAGGTGCAAATCCGCGAGCGAACCTGTTTGCAATTGGCTGAGCCCCCCGTGACTGTACGAGTGTAGTCACAGTTGGAGATTTGGGGGGGATTGTCATGTCTGATATTTCAATATTTGTATGCACTACTACTTTGGACATGGATACTTCACTACTGTTTGCGGGGAGAGTCGGGGGGCTAGCAAAGTTGTCTCTCAACATACAGTGTTCGATGGACATTATTTGACAGTTACGACATGGATACACATAGACAGAAAAGTGTTTTGTGTTAATAGTTGTATTCGAGAAAACATGTCCAAATAGTCCTATTGGGTGTCTTCTATCAATCAGAGGAATTTCAGTAACATACTGATATTTCACTTTTTAAAACAGCACTTGGCAATGGTAGCCTCCATATGTTCTAAGCTGCCTATTTCGGTTCTTTTCTGGCTGGCTCTCATCTCATCTTACAGGATGAGGACCTAAACTTATATGTATTATTGTTATAACCTTTTTGGTTTGATCCAGGTGGAACAGCATTTAATGGCGTCGTAGAAGAGTTGAAGAAAGTGACTACCCGGGTTGCGCATGTCCTACCAGTTTCTGATGATGGTGGAAGCACAGCTGAGATTGTTCGTGTGCTTGGTAAGTCCAAATTTCCTACATCATCATCCGTTTGCTTCTATAACCTGAAATAATATATTTAAACATAACAACCACAGTCCAATCTTTTCTGATGTTGAACGTTAGCCTTCATGTCTTAGGTGGACCTGCTGTGGGTGACATAAGATCAAGATGCTTGAGACTGTCCGATGAAAGCACTTTGGAAGCACTCTCCGTCCGGAGATTGCTTGGGCACCGTTTGCCTCTTGATCCTTCAGAAGCAAAGCTGGAGTGGTAGCAACCCTCCAGTGCTGATCAAAATATACCTTTTTTCATACTTCCTTACTGGATAATTAGCTATAGTTATTGTCCTGCTCTGTGTGACTAAGTGATGCTAAATTGTTGATTCGATAGGTACCATATTGTGGAAGGAGAACACTCTTTATGGGATGGTGTCTCTCGTCCCTACAGGGAAACAATCCGTGCATTTTTGGTCTACTTCCATAATGAGGTGTGCTCCTCTATAGTATATTTATGAAGCATATCGTTTTTGTGAAAAAAACATTTTTTTCGTAAGGCTAGTGACTGCAATGTATTCCTGTTGTATTTGTGACATTAATTCTTCTCCGCAGATCCTTCGGCGACCAGTTGAAACATTTTGCTTCACGAATGGCAGGTGATTCTTCTAAGGTGAAATTTTGCAGTAAATCATTATTCTTGGCATTGTGCTTCCACGTGAAACTGCTGTTTGCCTCTTACAACTGATGTATATATATTTAATGGTATGATGCACATAAACGTAACCTAATGTTGCTTGTGACCTTACATTTTACTAGTGGATTGGGAGCATCATTTGACTGCTGTTTCTCCCAGCTTGCCTAATTATTTCCCTGACTGCCGTTTCATATATTTTTGCAGCATTGGGAATTTCTTTTTTGCTGGCGCACGCATATTCTTCCAGTCTTTGGATGCTGCGATCTTTTTGTTTTCACGTGTGTCACAAATCCCTGCGGAAAGTCTTGTGCTTCCAGTAATATCCACAAATGACAGGCTTACTCTGGGGTGTGAATTATGGGTAATCTACCAAAGTTTTCCTCCACACAATACAAGTTGTTACTTGCCTTCATGCTGGTGACAATTTATCTGCGCCCCTTCAATTTTATTTTTAAAATAAAGTCATTGTTGCATGTGGAAACTGGCGGATTGTTTTCATTTTCAACATCACTCATGTGAATAGAACATCCAGTGATACTAAACAATAAGTGTTTTTCGAGAAAATGCAAAAGAGTTTGCGTTTCATTTCATTGAACAGGAAGAGAACAGCAGTACAGGTACAACCTCCCAGGAGGAGGGACACACGCACACACACCATCGTCCTCACCAAACAAGCAGGTGAGGAGGTGCTACCAACTACAGACCGCAACGACGAAAGGTCTTGCCTTGTCCAACCATGAATGGCGAGGCAGCTAGACTCAGCCTCAGGGCCGCGTCACAGCCGTTGCCAGGCGCCTCCGAAGAAGACCGCATCTCCAGGTCTGTCCGGGCCAACGTACCTTCCACCCATATGTGCCTAGGAGACGGCAGGTGGATGGCAGGACCCAGCCAGAAGTAGCGAAGCCATCGTCTTGGACATGCCGGCGCCGGCGTACATTGCGCCCCGGGCGCCCACGCTCTATGTTGCAGCCCTCATCACAGCATCGCATTACCAGCAAGCCTCGCCGGAAAGACCGGGGAGGCCACCATCTCCAGCTGCTGCATCGGGGATTCCAAGTGTGACCCAAGCAGCACCTTCAAGAAGGGAACGGTGCTGAGACGCCGCCGCCGCCTTGTCCAGTGAACGGGACCAAGGATTTTCCCCGGTGCTCGGGGAGAGGGTCCAGTCCGGGCCATGACAGCGCCTCCATGCAGGTAACGGCACCCTCAGGTGTCGCTGTTGTCAGCGCAGGCCATCGCCGCGCAGGGATCTCGCCCGGCCAAGACCAGAACCCCAAATACCGCCGAAGCAGAGCAGACAGGAGACGGGGAAGCAGATCGCCGGAGAGGACCACCAGCACCGAGAGGGAAACCACGTATCGTCACCGTCGATGTAGGGAAGCACCGGCCAGCGCAGTGCAGCCGCCGCCGGATGGCTGCCAAACATGGCCAGCCACCGCAGGGGGATGTGTTGAGCAGGGCTAGTGGCGCCGTCGCGGGGACCTGCCACCTGCACCTTGCCGCTGCCGACCATGGCCGCCGCCGCACCGGCCCGCAGCCTCCGCCACACGGATCTGCCAGGGCACAACCAAGCAGCCGCAGCCGCGCGCCCGCGCCCCCAAAGGGTCGCGCGGCGCCGCCCGCGTGCTCGCCACGCCAGGTCTAGAGGCCCGGCCCTCTGGATCTGGGGCCGCCGTCGCAAAACCCTAGGCCCGGAGAAGCACAGCTCCGTCCGCCTCGTCGAGCCCCACGCTCGAGTTGGGAGGCCGCCTGGGCGAAGTCCCGCCGCCGGATTTGCCAGGGCTTTGCCTGGCGGGGAGCACCGGCAGGGGGAGGAGGAGGGGAGGGAGCGCTCGAGGGTTGCGTCGTCTCCCGAGTCGCCCGTGGGCAGGGCGGCACGGGGGGGGGGGGGGGGGGTTTCAGCTTCAACTCGAGGGTTCCTAAACAATAACTGTTATCTTACTTCTTTTATTAATATGGAACATTCCTTCTTTTATTAATATGGAACATTCCTTCTGAACATTTTTGTATTTTCAGGATGGAACTATTATCCGAGGCCAAAATGAAATATCACATCCAAGCAATGGCCGTAGAGAAGTTGTTGACAAGGTACTCTAAATACTAAATAGTATGGTATTTTCAGGCTTTGGTGCCGTATCGTTAGTAGCCAAACACGGCCCAATTTCTGTGCACTCTTCCATGTATTTGCGGAATCTTTTTTTATCTCAAGAGACAGACGTGCATCATCTCAACCTTTTTTTCCCCTCATATTTCTTCACCATAGCATTGAAGTTCCTCGTGGCCACTGTCCCTTCACACTAAATTATGAAGTTAGTATCTATTGTGAATTTCTGTTGCAATAACAACGTTTACTGTCTGAACTTAACAGTTTCATGTTTTATTCATACCTAACTTAAGTTCCGTGGAGGTATTAAGTAGACATCTTGTTCAAGTTCTGTGGAGGGGTACCAAGTGTATATTAGACATCCTGTTCATTAGGACAAATGGAAGTATACAGTGAATACACTTACTTTCTCTGTCCAAATACTGTCATTTTACCAGTACCTTTTTCAAGTTCTCCACCTAATAAAGTGTGTAATGGCGTGTGACATTCTGAAGCTGATTTTCCATGGTAATAAATTCTCGGAATGACAACTGCAATCGGTCCACTGGAAACATCATCCACAAAATTCAGTCTGTTCAACTACAGCTCACCCCCACAGCCAATGGCGGAGCTACGTGAAGATCAGGGGGGGCCGTGGCCCCCCCAGCCCAAACGATTTTCTTTTATTAGGTAGTAAGTAAGTGGCCCCTGCAGCTTGTTGGAAATAGGAATTAGGCCCATCTTCAGCATGCACTACACACATAAACCCACCTTCACGCATCGACGCACGCACACTGCTTGGCTGCTCCTCATCTCCTGTGTTGTGATGTGCTCCATCTCACCCAGAACAGCTTAATGGCCAGCACCAACCACGAGCCCTCGACGTTGTCTGGCTGTCATCGAAGAGAAGGCGAGGAGATCAGTAGGAGCTATGCTTCTGGGCCGTCTGGCCGCCACGACGACCCGGCGCCAAGGTGGGGGGGTCAACTTGAATTCCAGCCGGCAGGCCGCTCCGTCATTGGCGGCCGGCACGCCCCACAGAATTTGGCTCTAAATTCAGTGACAATGTGACATTGAGTCGTTGCATGTATACATTGATTTGGTCCCTGTACAATACAAGTCAACTGAGGATTTTCTTGTTGTTCTCCTGCATGATTCGGCCATCTAATCGGGGATCTTTTTATTATTGGCAATAAGGATTTCTAGTTTGTTGGCTGTAGCGGTTAACAGTAGTGGTAAAAAAATTGCATGAAGGATACAAGCTCTAGTTTGTTGTAGTGGTTATTTTTTTGTCTTTTGCCCCCCAGACATTTTGGTGTAGCTCCGCCACTGCCCACAGCCAGCACAGCCTAAACAAAAAGGTGAAAGTGGAAAAAAGGAAGCACCTAAAATAGTAGAATGTGTATATTCACTCGCGTAAAGGAGGGTTGTGATAGGCTTGGCGAGCCATCGTAAAAACTCAGCCACTCTTGTGGAGATGAAACCCAAAAGATTTTCGTTGGGGCGTAACCCTCTCAGCGACGCGCCACATACCATGAGTTGGTCGCGAGATCTTATGGGTTTCACCTCTAGCCTACCCCAACTTGTTTGGGACTAAAGGTTGTTGGTGGTAAAAGAAAAGGATTCAAGTATTTTAAGTTAAGGCTCCAAACTGTCACGGTGATGTTGAGTGCTACTTTTTACTACAGTTTCTTGCAAATGTCATGGTTTTGTCCCATTCAAGTGATATTCGTGTTTTGCGTTTCCTCCTTTTATCTGTACGTAATTGCTGGTTTCTCGTATGCTTGCTAATATCTTAAATTTTTATTTTCTTGTTTTTCTCTTTTGGAAAGGACTGTAATTCATGCAGCGCACTTCCTTCAAGCATCAAGCGCGTCTTTTACATGTCAAGTGAAGGTTGCAACCTATTGCATGAGGTTAGTACTTAGTGCATCAAATTTATCCTGACTAGTTAGACCCTATGAAGCACCGATACGGCATCACAGATACGGCGATATGGGTACGGGGACATGGGATACAGCAATTTCAAGAAACAGCAATACGGCGATACGTTGAGTATATATAGATATTTAATAAAATGCCATGCAGTAAAAACAGAATAATTGAATGTGTGAGATGAGATAGAAACTACTATCCCATTTATTCCCTTCATGCCTCTTTTCACTGCCTAGCAGCAACATCAGCAGGCGAGCAGCATGCAAGAACATCATGAGCACAACAGCCCAGCACCGGTGCACCCAACGGCCAGCATACGCAAGTACACAACACACGCACACACGGGGTAGCAAGCACGAGCGCACGCGGCAACAAGTACACACACATCAAGCACACAGCACAGCACCAGCAAGTGCGGGAGGACCGGACACCGGAGAAAGCAGGGATTGGGAAGGAGACCGTGCTGGCCACGGACGGCGGCAGCGGAAAAGACTCCAGGTGGTGGTGAGGCGAGTCCACGGGGCGGCGATGAAGGTCCATGGGGCAGCAAGCGATTCCAGCTACCGCTTGGGCTGCTCTCATTTCATCCCCGTGTCCCGTGTGTCGATGGCGTACCAGCGGCCGTATCGGCATTTTTCTTTTCTTTTTAATTCAAGAAAACCGATACTCAAGGGATGCCCGTATCACAGGCGTATCATGTGTATCCTGTATCGGCATATCGGCCACGTTGTGCACGCGGATACGCCAAGTCTGGCCGCATCGGTGCTTCAGAGGGTAGACCTGCCTCTTCCTTGCAGTCTATTCACAGCAAGTGAATGGTGGTAAACTCTAGTCATCTTATTTAATAAATATCACAACCTCCTAGAATAAATTGTCCAACAGGTCAACTTAATCTAATGAAATTTTATTTTATATTTTAAATGATGATGATATACTGTGACATATATATCTGTTGCTTATGCTTACCCAGTTAATCACGCTATGCTATGTAAGGTTGAAAGTACAGCAATGTGAGCATCACACCATTGAGTAATGCTTTTCCAGTGCTGCACTAATATATCCTTCACAAATAACAGCTGCACTCTGTCTGCTCAGTAAGGTCATCTAAAAGTAAAGACATAATATTGATGCAAAATTGCAAAAGAATGAGCTGGACATTTTCCCCCTCATATTTTTAAGAAAGAAGAGCCTTTGTGTATTAATATGTGTCAGTATTTAATAAACATCATGGACTTAGATGGTGTATAATTGCTCATAATCATGTAAAATTGGTATGCTACCATGACCTCTAAAATTTATATTTATTATCTACATTTTTTTTACGGAAATGCTAAAAAACTGACATCAGTTTTTTAGGCATGGCAAATCGAATGTTTTTCATGGCAATTTATATTGGCGTGAGGATGGCAAATTTAGTTTGCGAGCACGGCAATTTCCTGGCAAAAAAATGAACTGAGGCGGATTTTCCATGCTCGCCAACTAAACCTGCCATCCTCGGCGAACATAATGTGTCATGAAAATCGTTTGCCATGCTTAAAAATCTGACGCTCGCTGGATATTCAGGTCTTTTTTTTAGCTGCTAACTGGTGATACCGACCTTACTTCGTAGGTGTTTCCTGAAGCTAACCATACAGTTTTGGAGCAGCTAAGTAAGGTGGATTGCATTGTATATGCGATGGGGTCGCTATTTACATCAGTTTGTCCATCACTGGTAACCAGTCTGCTTTTGGTGTTACTTTACAATTACAATTAATTCTCTCTTAAAAACACAAAAACTTTGTGTCTCAGTGCATTGATAGAAGTAAATAGTTTTGGATTAGAAGCCTAAGACTGCTTAGGTCGGCAGCAAGTCCAATAGGCTGGAAGCACGGCCCGCCACCCATACCTGCTGCTGTACTGTACCATTTACAAGTACAATATTTATTTAGAAATTTTCAGCATGTTATCAGATGTCTTTGTTCTATACTTCTGACGACTTCTACATGTTAGTAGTGGTTTGACCTGTGTTTGACCATGTACTATCCGTTAAGGCGCACAATTAATTGAGCAGGCTTGGCTTTGAGCCTTTTACTATTCCTTATTATATTTTTGGCTTCAACTCGCGTTCTGATATGAAAAACATATGCAGGTACTGCGTGGCATTGGTGAGACTATAGCATCAAGGTCCATTCCCAAGGTAACTATACTAAGTCACTTGGTCAGATTACGTTGTTTTATGTGCTTAATTGCAGTATTATGTTGGTCCCTTTTGTCTTTGTTTCATTGTTCTATCTCCTTATCCACTCTGTTACCAAAACCTGATTAACACTTTGCCACTTGGTAAGATAGGGCTAGTGATAAGGGACGGGTTTGATATTGACCTTAGGGTGACAATTAGATGGTTGATTAATCCACTGTTGAGTTTAGGAAGAGACGTACCCGTGGTTCTGTGTGTAGTGGCTTGGGGTGAATTGTTGTGTGTGGCACTCCCTCTCACACAGACACCAGCGCCTCCATTTCTAGGTCACGGATCTGTACTGGGCCTTATGGGCCTAAGTGGTGATGGGCCAAGCCCATACTGGTTCAACAAGCCAATCTGATATGAGTTTGGAGGAGAGGGCTTGGACTAATTTATGGAATAACAAAGTGCCCTCAAAGCTGAAAAACTTCTTATGGAGATTGTGCCACGAATCTTTACCAACAGCAGATCTTCTGAACCATAGAAGCATGTCAACTACAAACGTGTGTGGTCTGTGCGCAGCTCAAGACAATTGGAGACATGCCTTGATAGATTGTGTTATGGCCAGAAGTGTTTGGTCGTTCTCTTCAGAAGAGCTGGTGGAGAGTATGTGTGAAAATCTATCAATGAATGCAAAAAACTGGGTGTTCTCAATGCATGAGATTCTGGAACAGGATGAGTTTACAAGAATGGTGGTGACACTGTGGGCAATTTGGCGCGCTCGGAGAAAAGTTATTCATGAAGAAATATATGAAAGCCCTTTCTCCACCAATTCTTTTATCAACTTCTATCTGAAGCAACTGAAGCTTGTAGCAAAACCATGCCAACCATTGGTCAGAACGACCACACACAGGCAGTCAGCTTGGTTGCCTCCACTTCCAGGATATGCGAAGGTGAATGTAGATGCTGCAGTAGATGGGGAGTGCAGAAAAGGAGCCGTGACGGTGGTTTGCAGAGATCAAGAGGGAAGATTTCTAGGAGCATCTTCGATTACCCATCGGTTCATTTAGGACCCGACCATACTCGAGGCATTGGCGATCCGGGAAGGACAGGCAGTGGCTGCGGACCTTTATTTGAACAATATTCAGATTGCTTCGGATTGCAAGATAGTGGTGGACGGCATCAAACAGAAATCTGCAGCGGAGTATGGTGCCATTGTGCATGAAATTTGAGAACGATCTAAATACTTTTCTGCATGTAATTTCGTTCATGAGAATAGGAGCTCAAATTTCGAGGCTCACAATCTCGCTAAGCACACTTTGGCTCTTGGGTTTGGCCGCCATGTGTGGTTGGGCCAACCGAGAGATCTCCATTTTCTTCCTGTAAACGTTCTGATATGAATAAAAGCTTAGCGAGGATTGTCTAAAAAAAGATATTCTATCAACCCCATCTTGTCACATGCCAAGTTACGGTCCTTTGTTTCCAGTCTCTTTGTCATGCAATCTGCAATCTGCTGCCCAGAGCTGACATGAGTAAGGCTGATGATCCCAACATCAAGTTTCTCCTTAATGAAGAAACGACCAATTTCCACATGTTTTGTCGTATCATGTTGAACTGGGTTATTGGCACTGCTTATAGCTGACTGATTGTCACACCACACTCTCAAGGTTCCTTCCTCAGAAGTTTCAACTCACTCAGAAGGTTCTTCACCGAGAGCATCTCATTCAACCCTTGAGATAAAGCTCGATACCCAGCTTCTGCTGTTGATCTAGACACAACTGTCTGTTTCTTGCTTCTCCATGACACTGAATTTCCTCCCACAAACACACAATAGCTTGATGTTGATTTCTATCCTCTTGACAACTGGCCCAATCAGAATCATTATAGCCATCCACATCAAGATGTCCACTCTTTGCAAACTACAACCCTTTTTCCTGAAGCCCCCTTCAAGTATCTCAGGATTTTGTGCACTGTATCAAGATGGCGACTCCTGAAGTAGGGGCTGCTCGACATACCATCATGCCCATGTCACTCAAGAGGTCCAAGGTTTTTTTATGTTTGCACAAAGATATTCTCTTCTCCGTCCAGGCCACTTTTATGCCAAGGAAGTATTTTAGGTTGCCCAAGTCCTTTACCTCAAACTCCTTGCCCAGTCACCCCTTCAATCTTTTTATTTCCTCATCTTCAGTGATGATAATGTCATCCACATAAACCGTAAGAATGGCGATCTTCTGATCAGAGTGTCCATAGAACACCGTGTGGTTACCGTTACATTGACCATACCCCATATCACAAACAACTTGTCTGAACCTATCAGACCATTCCCTCGGTTATTGTTTCAGTCTATAGAAGGATTTCTTCAGCCTACATACCTTCCCCGTAGTCTGTTCTGTACCAAAACATGGTGGTATCTCCATGTATACCTCTTCCTGGAAGTCACCATGTAAGAAGGCAGTCTTGACATCTAATTGGTACAATTTCCACCCAAAGTTTGCAGCACAGGAAACCAACATCCTTACTGTGTTCATCTTTGCCACTGGAGCAAAAATCTCGTCATAGTCAATTCCATAAGTTTGACTATAACCTTTGGCGACTAATCTGGCTTTATACTATTCCACCTTCCCCTTAGGATTCTGCTTCACGGTATAGATCCTGTTACAACTCACTGCTTTCTTTTCTGCTGGCAATGTGGTTGGCACCCACGTCTTGTTTTTCTTCAGTGCTTCCAACTCCTCTATCATCGATTCACGCCACTTTGGATTTTGCTTTGCAGCCTTCCAACTCTTTGGGGTTGACACAGTTTGTAGAGAGGCAACACTCTATAGGAAGGAAACAAAGCCTCATAAGACACAAAATTGCCAATGTCATGGTGATCACAAGCATCATCCCATGGTAGAGCCTTCCTTGCCACTTCACCCTTCCTTGCCGCTTCATGTGTTCCCTTTCACAACGCTATGGGCAGTTCCACTATGTCAGATGAGCTTCAAGATGGGATGAGCTGACAATACCCATTGGGACATTGATCCAGCCCAAAATTTAAAGGCCAATGGGTCTTGGGCCGGCTTCATATGCAAATTGGGCCAAAGAAGCCAGTCACCACTGGCCCGTCGGGACAAGCGGGTCGACCCAAGTTTGGTTGCCATATGTTGTATTATGCCGTTACGATAGCATATGCCTTTGCTAGGGATGTTAGCCTTGCGTTTATCCGAAAAATTTAGGTATTAACCAAAATTCCATTTGTTCTATAGTCACAAATATACTAAATCTAGACATTTGTGATCAATACTTCTGGATTTTATTGTATTACTAATATTTCATTTGTTTTTCTTTGAACATTTCTAGAGTTACAAAAATTTAGCTTCATATTTCTAGATTTTATTTGATGATAAAAATAGAAATATGCCTTGTTTTCCTTTGAACAAATAAAATCTAGACATCCTAATATACTAAAAATTTCTACCGCTAAATGATGCTATTTGAAAAGATTTTATTGTATTACTACTCCCTATTTTATGCAGAATTTATTATTAAAATGGGTCGGACCATGTTACCCAATGGGACATGAGGCCAGTTATCACTAGACCATTGGGCCGGGTCCATGTCCCCAAACCAAGCAGAGGGGCCAACGGGTACAAGGTCTTGGCCAGAGCGGGCACCCATTCCCATCCTTAGATTTTTTTTTCAAAAAGGAGGATGACCCCTGGCCTCTGCATCAGTGCGATGCATGCAGCCATTTTATTAATTATTCATCAAGACCTTACAAAGTAATACATCAATAAGTCTAATGCCACCATCGTGGCGACATCTGTCGCTACTCCTATCCACTTGATGAAGGGGTGCAGTTGTTGGGGCCGCATACCCAGACCTCACACCAAAGCCCAACATCTAAACCGGAGGCCCAAACCAAGCTGAATTGACAGGTCTGGGTCACACACCGATCCGGCGCACTCAGAGCGGGCACCGCATGTGTATGCTGCAGAGTCCGTCGCCACCGTCTTCCATCGATCCATCTTCAGAGTACCAACGAGCTTGTATCACTGCCTTGCTGCTCCCCCTGCGCTTGTGGCTGTCGTCATGAGTTGTTCACTTTTTCGAGAAAACGCAAAGCGATTTTGCATTTCATTGCATTGAAAAGGTGGGAGAGTACATGCCTCCTAGGAGGTTATATTTATAGAGTCCTATCTCCTCCGATCAGTGGACATCCCAGGGGGCGGGCAAGACTACTCGCAGCCCCTGTTCCCCAGCTTGTGCCCAACATTTGGCCTCGTCTTTAATCCTATCAACTAGCACATCCATCGAGGGTCTTGCATTGTCGAAGACGCACTCGTTCCTCTGTTTCCAGATCATCCAGGGAGCGAGCAGTGTGATCGATTGCAGAGCTTTGTGCAGCGTTGGAGGGGTTTGCGCCTTCGCCCGCAGCCACCAGTCCATCAAGATGGTATCATTGGCTGGCGTTTGGGCAGGGATGTGCGTCCAGTCCAGGATGAGGTGCCAGATCTGCTTAGCAAACGGGCATGCCAGTAGCAGGTGTTGGATGGTCTCCGGGTCTTGATCGCAGAGGAGGCACCTAGGGTGGTGCTGCAGGCCGCGGCTGGCAAGTGTCGACGCCGTCCAACATCGGTCTTGGTAGGCAAGCCAGTGGAAGAATTTGACGCGGGGTGGCGCCCAACTCTTCCAAATCAGCTTCCACGAGTGGCAGCGTGTAGATCCCTGGAAGGTGGCTGCGTAGCAAGATTGGGCCGAGTATGTAGCACTTGCTGTCCATCTCCAAAGCAGCCGGTCGGGTTCTTCCGTTAGGGTGAAGTGCTGTATCGCCTGCCATAGCATCAGGTACAGGCCAATCTCGTGTATCCCGATGGTTCCTTGAATGTCTCGGGCCCAAGTGTTCCCGTTGAGTCCGTCGGCCATTGTTCGCGTCTTGCGTCGCTGCTTGGGTATGCATTGGTATAGCAGGGGGGCTATCTCGCGGACTGATTGGCCGCTGATCCATCGGTCATCCCAGAAGAGTGTTGTCCGGCCATCGCCGAGCATCATAGTAGTGGATGCGAAGAACAGCACGCGCTCCTCCTTGGAGAACTGGAGATCAAGGCCTTGCCATGCGCGGTCAGTGTCTGTGTGGGCGAGCCACATCCATCGCAGCCGTAGTGCAAGGCCTGCGCGCTCTAGGTCGCGGATCCCAAGGCCACCATATTCCCCGGGTCGGCAGGCGTGGCGCCAATTGACATGACAGTTTCCTCCGTTGGCGATGGCGCGGCCGGCCCACAAAAAACCCCGCTGGATTTTCTCTAGCTGCTTTAGTGTCTTCTTGGGCGGGGCAAAGGCGAGCAGCTGATGGACTGGGATGGCACTCAGCACCGATTTGACTATTGCGAGCCTTCCTGCTTTGTTCATGAGCCAAGCTTTCCATGTCGGGAGCCGAGCGGCCACCGAGTCGACGAGGGGCTGTAACTGTGCAGCAGAGGGTCGGCGGAGTGTTAGCGGTATACCCAGGTAGGTGATGGGCAGCTCAACCACCGGGCATCCAAGTTGGTTGATCATCTCGGCCGTCGTGGGTTCGCCATGGAGGATGGTAGCTGAGCTCTTTGCATAATTCACCCGGAGTCCACTTGCTTGGCCAAACAGGGCTAAGATGCCCTTGATGGCTGCCACGTCGTCCTGGGTGGCATGGCAGAATATCATCACATCATCGGCGTAGAGTGAGATCGCCGGAATAGCTCGTCGGGGGTGCAGCGGCTGTAGTATTCTGTAGTCGTGGGCGCGTCGCATGAGGCGGCTGAGGGTGTCGACCGCGAGCACAAAGAGCTGCGGGGACACGGGGTCACCCTGGCGCAGACCGCATCGCAGCCAGATTGGTGGGCCGGGTTCGCCGTTGACCATGACTCGGGTGCTGGACATTGTGAGGAGGATTGCTATCCACTCCCTGAATTGAGGCCCGAATCCATACTGACCAAGAACCTCAAAGAGGAATGGCCACGATAGGGAATCAAAGGCCCGTGTGAGGTCTAATTTGAGCATGATCCGCGGGGCCTTGAGTTGATGCAGCAGTTTCAGAGATTGCTCGACCAGAACGAAGTTGTCGTGGAGGCGTCTTGCTGGGATGAATGCATTTTGGTTTGGGCTGACCAAGCCGCCAAGTCGGGGTGCAAGTCGGAGGGATATCACCCTCGTGAATATTTTGGCCACGAGATGTATCAAACAAATCGGGCGGTAGTCGCGTAGTTCGTTGGCATCGGCACACTTGGGGATCAGGGTCAGTAGTGCCTGGTTAAGCTTGCAGAAACCTCGGCCTCGCAACTCAAATAGCTGCTGGAAGACGTTTAGGAAATCTTGCCGTGTGATGCCCCAACAAGCCCTGACGAACTCAGCAGTAAACCTGTCCGGTCCGGGAGCTTTGCGAGCCGGCAGGAGCTTGATGGCGTTCCATATTTCCTCGGGGCTGAACGGCTCGTCGAGGCCTGCCAGGTCACAAGGCTCGATGAGGTGCTCGAGGTCCAGCAAGCAGTCGCGTGCGGCAGGGCAGCCAAAGAGCTCGTCAAAGTGGGCGAATGCTGCTTGCGCCATCTCCCCTTGGCCGGTGATAACCTGGCCGTTGACGGTAAGGGCGTGGATGTGATTCTTCTGTTCACGGTATGAGCATTGCCTGTGGAAGAAGGCCGTGTTGGCGTCGCCCTCATTGAGCGTGGTGATGCGGGCACGCTGCCTGACTATGGTGCGCTCAAGGGAGGCCAGTCCGAGGTATGCGATCTTGAGTTGCTTACGTAGCCCGTCCTCTGGGGGTGATAGCAGGCGATCCTCTTGGGCCTTGTCGAATCGTGAGATGAGCTCGCGGGAGATTGCCATCTTGTCCCTTATGCAGCCGGTGGTCTTGGCACTCCAGCTCGTGAGCATGCGCGTTGTTGCCTGTAGGCGCAACATCAAGCGACGGAAAGGATCCGGGTCATGGACCGATCCCCATGCCGTGGCCACCGTTTCGTGGAACCCAGGTAAGCGCATCCAGTAGTCTTCAAAATGGAAGCGTCGTCGCGCCGTGTGCGTTGGCGAGCAGTCGAGCAGGAGTGGACTGTGGTCTGACACGACGGACGCGAGGCAACGCAAGTGGCAGTCTGCGTGCGTGTCTTCCCAATCCGAGGTGCAGAGTACGCGGTCCAAGTGCACCAAAGTGGGCGGCGATTGTTCATTCGACCACGTGAAGCGCCGTCCGTTGAGGTATACCTCTTTCAGCATGAGGTCGTTGGTGAGGCGGCGGAACCGGCCCATCATGCGGCGGTTCAGATTGCCCCTGCTCTTGTCCTCGTCACGGAGGATTAGGTTGAAGTCTCCACACACCATCCATGGCCCGGGGCAGCTCGCGCGCACGTCTCTGAGTTCTTGCATGAATGCGATCTTGTCCGCATCCTCCTGGGGGCCGTAGACGACCGACAGCCACCAGGGCGCACCCGTGGCCGTGGTCACCTTGGCTGTGAGAGCGTTCATGGTGAGCAAAGGGGCCGTGATGGTCACAGTGCTGCTCTTCCAGGCCAGCAGGATGCCGCCCCGCGTGCCTTGCGCCGGGAGGTACGTGTAGTCGTCAAACTCGGAGCCCAGGGCGTACGGCTCATGGCGCGCGTACCACAACATTGCTTGTCGGGACGGCTGCTGGAGTGGCCATGCGCGTAGGGATGTCGCGGTCAACCAGAGCGGCGATGGCTGTGAGCACCGAGAGTGGGATGGGTGCTGCAAACAGATCATCGTACGCCTTCATCTCAGCCGGTGTGATCTTCTGGCTGGTCCCAACGATCCCCAGGGTGCGCAAGATCTGAACTTGCGATCTTCTTTCGGCAGTGGGCGGAGCAGCCGGTGGGGAGGCCACTGTCGAGGCTGAGCGGCCTCGCCGCAGAGTGAAGTTGAGCGGGCGCCTTGGTCTTCTCCCAGGGGTAGGCTGGGCTCCAGTGATGTGCTTCGTGGCAGCGGCCAGGAACTCGCCCAGAGTCCAAGCGCGCGGCGGAGCTGCGCGGCCTCGGGATCAACGTAGCGTGATCGGCGGGGAGGCGAACCGCCCTGATGCAGAGTTGTGCTGGTCTTGCTGTACGCGAGTTGGGGCTGGCGTATCCTCAGAGGGCCTTGTCGTCGTGGGCGGATTGATCGTAGGCTGGGCTGCAGGCCTTTGCAGTATTCTTACCGGGGTATGGGGTTCGGCCTGTCTGGTGGTGGGGCTACCGCCAGCGGTGGGTTGCCCTCCCCTGTCCTCCTCGTCGCGTGCGTGGGGTTGGTCGGGTTTGTCTGGCCCCGCAGCAGATGTTGGCGTCAGCGGGGCAACACTTTGCCCCGACAGGATAGCTGGTCCCTCTGGTTGGGAGTCTGGCACCACGCTCAGGGCAGACTGGTCGCTGCAGCGCATCGGATCAGGCGAGCCAGGCGTGGGGCTATGCGCGGGGCTCTCGCGATTCGCCTCGGGCGTGGGGTTTTCGCGGTCCGCCTCTGTTGCGGTGATCTCGGCCTGATTTGAATCTGGAGATGCTTCTAGGGTGGCCGCCACCAATGACGGGTCGCCAGTCGGCGCCTGCACCAAAGCTCCCACGTCAAGGATGGGCCACCAGCTGCCATATTCGTCATCGCCCTGTGGGGCTCTGCTTTATCTGCGTCGTTGCGCTCCTGGTCCACCGGCAAAGCCCTCTTTTGCTTTCCTCTTCCCCTTCCTTTTCTGGCAGCATGACGGTGGTTGGTGGGCCCATGCTAACCCGGCCACGGGGCCATGCTGCGGCGAGCTTGCTGTACGGGCGGCGGTGCATCCATCGCGGCGGGGGTTGGCCAGGACGGAGCCATGGTCACACCATCCGCGCGGACAGCGCGGTTGCCGGCACACCAGAGGGCGGAATCCATGGCCATGCCATCCGCACGGCCTGGAGGTGGCGCATCCGTACGCCGGCGCTTACGTCCACAACGACGCGCCTTGCCGGGGCCGGGGGCACGGTCACGGCCGGCATCATCGCGCGTGCCCGCTCCACCTTGTCCAGTGCCAGGCTGGGCGCCGAGGGACGATGCGCCAGTCGGCACGACGCGCGCCAGCGTGATGGCGAAAGGGTATGTGAGTGTCTTGATGATCGGTGCGTCGGAGCTTAGGCGGGCGGGGATCTGCTCAACAATCTCCAAAATGGCGTTGCGGCGAATGCTGTCCGGACAATGTGTGCGCCCGGCCAGCCGGAACGTGGCCAGGTCCGCCCTGGAGCGGGTGTTGGGGTGGAGGCGCTCAATCCAGCAGCTCGCTCCCAGGATGTGCTCGGCGGTGGAGAGGTGCCAAGCCTAGGCAGGGATGCCACGAAGCTCCAGCTCAACGCAAAACTCGAACTCGCTGGAACCGGCGTGAGCCAGCTTGCTCCAGGGCCTGAGGGAGAGGGAGAAGCGTGGCGAGTTGATGAAGTGGTCGCCGTCCAGCCGGCGCTTGGTTGCGTGGGAGCTGAATAGGATTAGGAAGTCTTCGGGTTGCATGGACGGTGAAGTCGCCGTCGGCGAGGTCGAAGGTGTCAAGCAGCACGTCGGAGACCTCGGTGGCGGGCACGCGCGGCCTGTTGCCAGTGATGCATGCAACCATGGCGCGGCTCAAGACCGCCTCGGCCTCTTCCATCTCGACAGTGCGCCGTGTATGATCACACGGACTGGCTCCTGCACGCGCGCAGCCGGCGTGGTGACCTGCTGGGCTGCAGGCGGCGAGGGCGGGGGGGGGGGGGGGGGTGGTCTGGACTGGAGCGCACTCCCGAACGGCCGGTCCGGCGCGGCCAGTGGTGGGGCGTGGCGGCGCGGCGAAGGCGTCGCAGGAGCGCGAGTCATGGCCGGAGACGAGGCAGCGTTGGCACCTGATGTCGTTGGTGCAGTCCCGCACCCGATGGTGGTGGTCGAGGCAGCGGAAGCAGAGCCCCGCGACCTCCTCCGGGGAGGGGCTGCGCCGGCGCAGCAGGGGCGGGCTGGGCTCTTCGAGCTGGCGCGGGCGGCGCTGCCGGTTCCTGCGGCGCGGTTGCTGATACCCATCGGCGTCGACCTGGACTCTGCCGGATACGCGGTGTACCTCTGAGCAAGGACCAAGGCGGGTCGAGGCATGCGCCTGAGCAGGGCCCGCGGCCCGCGGGGCTGGGGGCGCCAGCGGCGCCGAGGGGGCCGGCGGAGCGCGCGCGACGTCGCTGTACGAGCGCAGCGAGGACTCACTCTCCGAGTCCGACCAGCGGCTGCCAGAGGACACGCGGTCGCCGGAGATGGTCGCTCGGGGCTCGACAGGGTCAGCGCTTGCGGACGCCATGGCCGGGGTTGGTTGGCTGGGAGGAGGAGGGCTGCCGTCGGGGATTCAACGGCGGTGGGGCTGGTGGGTGGCTGGGTCAGGCGAGAGGGAGCGGAGCGGGAGGGAGGGAGCGGAGTGGAGCCATACAGCTATGCGACTCTTGACAATAACTCAGATTGAGTTGTACACTAGGGTATTCTTCTGCCATCGACCCCCAACAGGAACCTCGAGAGTACCAATCTCAGTTGTACCCACAGCTGGCTGGACCTTAGCCTGCACATCATCATCAGTGATTGTACCAACCGGAATTGTACCCACCCACTATTGGCTGGTCCTGAACCCGCACATCAATCTCAGTGTTAGTGCCCACAGAATCACCTTGAGTAGTAGACGCATCCTTCCCCCCCTTTTGACCATCTTTCACAGAGTCTAAGTGGTAAGCTCTGCAAACAACAGACTGATCAGTCGGCTCACCATAGAATGGCTCAGAGTTCTTGAAGGTGACATCCATACTTACAAACATGCGTTTCGCAGAGGGACTCCAACACTTATACCCCTGCTGACTAGAGGAATAACCCATAAAAACACATTTCATTGCCTGTGGGCCCAATTTCCCAACAGATGGTCTATCATCCCGAACAAAACAAGTACTGCCAAATAACTTTAGGAGGGACGACAAACTTATTTTTTCCAAACAACAACTCACTTGGGGATTTCATACCTAGTATCCTGGAAGGTGTCCGGTTGATCAAGTATGTGGGTGGCATGACTCCTTCACTCCACAAGAACTTGGGCACAGTCATCGTGCACATGAGCGAGCGAGCTACTTACAAAACATGAAAGATTCTTTCGCTCTGCCACACCGTTTTGGGGAGGGGGTATCAGGACAACATGTTTCATGAAGAATACCTTGGTCAGACAAGAAGCCCCCAAAGGCGTTGTTTACGTACTCCGTGCCATATTCAATCTTGATCATCTGCATGTGAAACTGATTCTTCACACTGGCATGGAAGTTCTAAAAACAGCTAAGCACCTCATCCTTGTGACGCATCAAATAAATCCAAGTCATAACAGTCGATAAAGGTAACAAAATATTTCGTTCCATTCACCGAGACCAGACATCCGAATGAATAAGCATAAATCTTGTGTGTTTAGCATATTCGCAAGTGTCACATGTCAACTTGCCTTGCCTATTCCACACATAACATCTGGAAATATTCTACTCATCTTATCAAAGATACATGTCCCATCCTACAGTGATGGATCATCGTCCGCTTCTCCTTGTCCTCCATGGTCGCAACACACACCAAACTGCAACCCCTGGTCCACATACCAGAGCCCCCTATACGCCTGGTGCCAGTCTCAGCCGTCTGGCTCATCTGGCCCTCCTGAATCAAACAACCGAACTTGTCTAGAGTCACACAACAGTCTATTTTTGATCAATCAGAGCCCTCAAAGAGACCAAATAGACAGGAAAAGCTGACACACGTAAAACCAAGGATAAGGAGATGGCCGAAGTGCACTTTACTGCGCCAACCCCTACGACCAGGCTATTTTGTACCATCGGCAATTTGTGTAGTGCCCTTGTGAGTAGGTGGATGCTTATTGTAAGACTCAAACACACAGAATTTATCCGCAACATGCTTAGATGCTCCAGAGTCTAGAACCCATTTTGAATCATTCTCACTAGTAGCAAGAGATGCCTTTTCAGGATTACCTTCATTAGTGGAGGCCCAGTGAGCAAAGTCTCCATAGGCCCATTGTCCTCTTCAACTGCCATGTGTGCCCTCCGACCCCTGAGTTTCCCGAGTATCCACCTCTGCCCATAGTAGTCTGATTCCTTGAGTTCCCCGAGTATCCACCTCCGCCTCTGCCACTCCCCCCTCTGTTATATTCCCTGCCTCCGCCACGAGTTGGACAGTCCCCACTTCAGGTGACCTACTTCCCCACAGGTGCGCTTAGTGACTCCAAATGCTGAAGCCGGCACAACCTCCACGCTTGCTTGCTCAAGAGATAGCCACGCCTCCTCTTGAGTCATCGCTGCAATAGCCTCATCAATAGTAGGCAAGAGAGTTTGGTGCAGCAGGGATGCCTTCCTGCCATCAAAGCAACCTTTGAGCCCCTCCGAAAGTTCCACCACACGCCTGCGTGCCATCCACTTGTGCCCTGACTCGATGCAAGCCGCATCATAGAGTTCCAGAGGATCACAATTATCCTGGTCTGCTTACAAAGCCTGCAGCTATGCCACATATGATATCACTGACATGTCACCTAGGCGCAACCGACTAATCTTCCCATCAATCTGAGCAATGAGCATGACATTGCCCTTGCCAGAGTACTGGGTGGACAGAGTCTTCCATATGAGAGCGTCCAATGGAGGGCACCATCGAGTTCAACGACCACCCAATAAGCATAGAGTTGATGACCTTCCGCCTCTTTCCCTTCGCGCTAGTCTTGTCTCCTGGTTCTTCAACAGTACCCAATAAGTGCCCATCAAGCTCCTTCTGCTCCACAACCAGCAATGCCCTCCGAGCCCAGCTCAGATAATTGGTAGCCACCTCAGGCTTGATGTCCATGGGCGACAACTCAGATCTTCCGAGCCGCTTCCTGTCGAGGAACGATGGTCCCATCGAGCCCGCGAGGAACAGAGTGGACTTCTCGACAGACTCAGCAAGGCCTTTTGGTCCACCCATTTTCCTGACCAGCTACACACAGCAGCAGCAACGCGTCCGCAGTAGTTCCAGCAGCAGCCTCAGTGCTTCCTCCTCTTCCCTTTCAATCAGTAGCAGTAGAAGCAAATCAGTAGCAGCACATCACTTCAGCACTTCTCCTTCCTCTTGCGCAGCAGCTAATCAGGACGCCTCAAGCAAGGCTGGGGCTTTAGGCGGGAAGAAAAGGGCGGGAACCAGAGTTCTGGGCGCCAACAGTTACGAGCAGGGGGAGAGAGATCGAACTAGTTCCAGTTTTCCCCCACCCCCACCTTTGGCGTGAGCTTCTCCCCCTCTTCATCAGTCCTCTCCGGCAGCTTCCCCCTCCTTTCAGGCAGATCCTCCCCCTCCTCTCCTGCAGCTTCTCCCCTCCTCTCCGGCAGATCTCCTCCTCTTCTCTGTTATGTTATGTAGCATGCTAGTTGTCCAGCTATGCTCCTCTGCTTGTGCCTGCTATGTTACGCAGCTAGCCAACTATGCTCCTTTGCTTAGTACTCTGCTTGCTCACTACCTCACAATCAGCAGCAACTGCAAGGTATGTATGCCTAGTTGCTACCAAATTCTACTCTATTCTGCTGCTTAGAACTCTCTAAGGCGTCCGCCTTGCCTTATGCCTTAGCGCTTAGGCGGTGAGGCGCCCCCAGCGCCTTGCCTCGCCTTACCGCCTTAAAAACATTGGCGTCTCCTCAGGCCCCGCTGTCGTCGGCATCTGATACCATGTTGAGTCGAGGAAGAGACATACCCGTGGCTCTGCATATGGCGGCTCGGGGTGAATCGTTGTGTGTGGCGGCTCAGGGAGAAGTGATGAACTGGTGGATTTTTGCTCTTTTTATGTCTTTTTAATTTCTTGCAGTCCATAGAGTTGCTAGCTCTTATTATTGCTCTCACCAAAATATTTTCAAATTGAAGGTACTTCTTTTAAATGGATCACATGATAGAGAAACTATTGGGCTGTCTGCTTCTGGCTTTGTGACTGCAATTACGGATTCTCTAAATCGGACATATGGTGATCCTGACAAAAGTCTAAAGTATCATGTAAGTTTGGTGACAATGCTTTTAAAAATAATTCATCGTATGATGATTGTAATTGGGCATAATGCTATTTGATACGTAGTTATTGAGCATGCAAGCATTCTGTTCTGAATGTGGATATTAATTCTTAATGCTATAATGGATAATATTTCCCTGCATAAATTTTTTATTGTTATGTGCAGCCCAAAGACTATGTTAATGCCATATTGGTTCCTGAAGGAGGCCAAATTCCTTTAGATGTTGAAAATTTGGCATCTAAAGGAATTTTTCATGTGGTATGTAGTTCTATTCTATTGGCTGCAATGGTGCTTATTGATTTTTTTTACAGAATTACCGTGTTTAGTAGGATTTCTCCCCTATTTGCGTTCTAAATTAACAACCTTGTGAATGAAGGCACCAACTAGTTAGAGCATCTACAGCTGGGCACCCCAAACCCGCCTCAAACGCCTAGGCGGACGGCCTGGCCAGTGACCGGTCACAAAAATGTGACCCGGATGGGCTCCTTAAACGAGCCTCAA
This sequence comes from Aegilops tauschii subsp. strangulata, assembly GCF_002575655.3. Lineage (NCBI taxonomy): Eukaryota > Viridiplantae > Streptophyta > Magnoliopsida > Poales > Poaceae > Aegilops > Aegilops tauschii. The sequence continues at coordinate 313,930,161 of NC_053037.3, read as the reverse complement.
ACGCGTGGGCTGACCGGCATCCCTCAGATCCAGCCCAAATATGGGGCGGATATGGGGGCGCCCGGGCGCGTCCGCCACGTCGGACCCGACAGCCCTACCCCACCATAATTTGCACCAAATCCACCAAACCCTTCCTCCTCCTCCTCCTCCTGCCTCCCTCCTACCTTTCCCGCGCCTAAGCCCTTGCCGTCCGCCACCCTTGCTCCCCCCATCCTCACCGCCGGTCCTGATCCGTTGCCCGAGATGTCGTCTAGCCCGTCCCAGAGCGCCGCGACAGAGACTGTGTTCACCTTGTCCGTCGGCATCCCGTCCCCGGCTTCGTCGTGCAAGCTGGAGAACATCGCCTGGAAGATGCGGCGACGCCTGCAGCGAGAGAGGGAAGTGACGGCGGCGGCGCAGGGAGATGTGGACATGGACGAGAAGTTGTCACCCCCGCCGCGCCTGGAACCCCGCACCCCATCCATCCGTTCGCCAACGCGGATTGCGTCGTCGGACCATGTTGGGACAAAGGAGGATCCGATAGCTGCGGCTAGTAATTACGTCCACCGCCGGCATCTGCATGGGCAGAAAGCTCTCCGGAATGTGGTCAAAGCTTGGTTGGCCACAACAATGGATCCAATTTGCGGCACCGAGCAAAAGGGGAACAAGTATTGGGAGAAGATTTGGATGAAGTATCACGAATAAAAGGAATATGTGGAGCCGCATCCTATCGTGACCAACCGCAATGTGGCATCTCTCCAACATCGATGGGGGATCATTCAAGGGGAAGTGAACAAGTACGTCGGCTACTACTCACAAGTGACCAAACGCTCTCAAAGTGGGACGGGAGTGGCAACTCACGTAAGCTCAGTTGCTTCATTTCGTCATCATTTGCATATGCTTCTTGTGTTTGCATTCTCGTGCTCATACACATGTTTGATAGACGGCGGTGGCGGCCACTTTGTATCACGAAACAGAGAAGCCATTTGCTTTTAGCCGTTGTTGGATCATATTGAATGGAGTGCCAAAGTGGACACAACTTGTGGCCGATCTCAAGGCCGGCAAGAAGAGGAATGATGGCTCAAGCTCCCACCAATCTATTGGGTTAGACGATGAAGAGGACGATATTGTCATCGAGAATGGGAGAGCCACCGTGCCAAAGGATAGGCGACAAGTCATGGGAAACAAGTGGGAGAAGGCAAGGGCCTCCCGTGACGCCGCGGCTACAAAAATGTCCTCCACATGGGCGGGCATTTTTTCGGTGAGGGAGAACAAGAAAGAGGAGAGGTACAAGCTCATGTTGGATGCGCAAAAGGAGAAGATGGATGGGGACCGGAAAAAGACGGAGAAGAAGCTGGAAATTGAGAGGGAGAAGATCGAGTTGGAGAAGCAAGAGGCGACGATCAAATGGGAGCTCGAGAAGGCCAAGACATTTGGAGAGATTGAGCTTGAGAAGGAGAGGTTGCAACTCACATGGGACGCGGAGGATGCGAAGATCATGTTGGCGGACAAAACCCTCTTGGATGAGCATGCAAGGAAGTGGCTTGCGGAGAAGGAGTTCAACGAGCCTAGGGAGTACGAGGCGGTGAGGGTGGCTGCGGCGGCAGCGGAGCATGCGGCAAGGATGCAGGCGGAGCAGGACGCAAGGATGGCCTTGGAGCAGGCGGCATGGTTGGCGTCCGGTGAGTGATCTGGCCAACAAGCGAGGCATCCGTCACGCTCAGACATTGATTTCATTTTGGCATGCCTGGATTGTTGAACTATGATTTGCTTTGCTTTGTTTCGAACTGTTGAATTCGAACAATTTGTATCGTATGATTGACGTGCATGGATTGCATGGATTTGAGGCTCCGCATTTGAGTTATGTGGATGTGCGGCAGCCCATATGAGGGGCTGGCGGGCGTTGTCCGCGGACGCGCCCGCGGGCGTATAGGGGGCTGGATTTGCCCAGTCCGGCTGTAGATGCTCTTATATTCCTTAAAGCTTGTCTTCTTTGACTGCTGACCTGGATAAGTGCATGGATGAACCCACTTTGGAACCTGTTGGTACACTAGTTTTTAATTTGTTTCCATGCTGCTTGGGATTTTCATCGCACAATCCAGTTGCACCTATAGATCTTCATCCCCATTATGTAAAACAGAATATAGATCAGATTATAAGTTCATTGTTGCTTAAATAATGGTAATTGATGAAGATTTTACACTGTTTCTTGTTGCAGCTTTTTTAGATAAACCTGGTTAAACAAGCTTACTTTAGAATCACAACATTACAAACTTTTATGCCATAAAAACTGTCATAGTCCCCTTAGACCTTACCGTAATCATGACTGATGTTGATGCCTACTTCTCTGCTTGCTGCTTTGTCTTGGATCCTTGACCTGTATGGCATTGGTCACAAGCTTCTGTAGTCACTACGCTTTTACTAAAACCAGTCGTTTTGATGTACGTATGTTGCAGTTAACCGTGAAATCTGTACACGACACGAAGGTGGGTGTCATATTTGATCCAGTGTCTTTAATCCAAGCTCTGACCGGTCTGATATCCGAGCACATGGATGCACGCCTCGCGGAACCTGACCCTCTAACTGAAAACGTGACGTCTGTATGCTGAATCTCTCAAGGATGCACTTTCAGGTACATAGTATGCCAGTCCTATTCTTATCATGTTAGTGGTCCTACTTCAGATAGTGCTGCAGGTTTGCACCAAAATGACACGGTTGAAAGGAAAACCTAAAATGCATAAGAGTAGGTTTTAGTCTCCCTCTCGAAAGAACCGTCATTCATTTCAGTTCTGGTGAATAGCGATGCTTCCAGACGATTCGGGTGCCTGCTTCGGTTGCCAGTTCTACTTCCTATGTGGCACTACTGTGGGAAAGCCAATAGGGCAAGCTGATTAAAACCTCTAAATATGTGACACTTACGGCAGTCTCAGTGCATTTGTATCTAATTAAGTTATAGCTAGGTATATAACTGTCCTAGTGGCTTGTATCTTTGTGTTGTATCTAAAATTGTTTAATTGAGCATGTCGTTTATGATCTACTTGGCATTTTAACCACGTGGCCTTTTTGTGGCATGTGACAAGCATTCCATGTTGGGAGAAGCTTGCATGAAAAAAGAAAGAGACTAGCACATGCAAAGTGGATAAATGCATGAACATATATACATGGAACTCTGGGTTGATAGCCGTTGCCACTGTACAAAAGGAAGTAAGGACATAAAACATGAGTGCGGCGAATCTGCACCCGGGCTCACGGAAAAAATCAAAAAAAATACTAGAAAAATTCAAAAAAATTCAAAAAAAATTCGGGTGGTAGATAGTTAGGTGCGTGAGGTTCGCTGCAAAATGCAACTCGTTTGGACATTTGAGCAAGTCTGTGCAAAAAAGACAAAATCGGGGTTTGTGAAAAAGTTTACTGTTCACAAACTGTTTTGACCCGATTTGTCTTTTTTGCCGAGGCCTACTCAGATGTCCAAATGGGTTGAATTTTGGAGCGGACCTCACGCATCAACTTATCTACCACCCGAATTTTTTTTGAATTTTTCTATTTTTTTTTTTTGAATTTTTTGCTTATCAGGTGCAGATGAGCCCGGGCTCCAGGATGAATTATCCCATAAAACAGTCAGTTATCTGAATAATCATTCTTGTGCACGACACTCTGCATCCCATCCACTAAGGTGTATAATCTGCGATACCTTATTTGGTGCTGTATTGCTGTAACCTGTGGTTCCCTCTGGTTTTGTAAAGCTTCTAGAAGCTTTTGGCCGGTTTTATCTTTGTTTTTGCCAGGTTTTTGTACTGTTTTTCATTATTATATTTTTTGTTTTCAAATTTCATTTTTTTTCAAATCCATGGACTTTTTTCAAATCGTAACAATTCTAAAAATCACAAACCTTTTCATTTTTGTGAACTTTTTTCAAATTTGTGATCTTTTTTCTGGATTTGCAGTCTTTTTCTGAATACATGAACATTTTTGCATTTTGTTAATTATTTCAAATTCACGAACTTCTTTTGAATTTGTGTTTTTTTGAATTCATGAACTTTTTGTGAATTTTGTGAACAATTTTTGAATTTGTGAGCTTTTCAAATTTGTGTCATTTTTAAAATTCCTGAACCTTTTCCATTTTCATGAACCTTTGAATTCCATGAACAATGTTCAAATTCGCAAACTTTTTCAAAATAAAAAAGCGATCCTTTTTTTACCTAGACGGCAGACCAATCTTGTAGGAAAATACGAGCCAAATAAACTACCTGAGCAAGCGGGCGAGCGAGTGTGGCGGAGCGAGCGATCGATTATTATTGTGCGGGCCCATGCAGACAAAGTGTGAGCGCTGCCCCTTGAGCGTTGTAGAGGCGTTCTCCTATAGTCTTGTGTATAAACCGTTCCCAGCCAATTGTGCCCAATTATATTGGCTCGACGTAACTCCCGGCCTGGCCCACAATCCTTTTCTTTAACGTGGGCACTTTATTGATCAGTTGACAACATTATAAAGAATCTCTCGGATGCAATCTGAAACAGAATGAAAAACACACATACTAATAGAATTTTACATGACTTGGCTTACACATGAGCCACTACATTGAAGTGCCGACGAATATGCTTGAAGACCATTGAGGTGAAGACGCCAGTCGCAACAACCGAACCAATGAGGACCCATCTTGAATTGGTGACTTCAATTGTTGCACTAATGACAAGCAATCCATGGTGAAGATAACATAAAAAAATTGTTCATCACGCTCTAGAAAGACAACTCTTCAAATGGCCAATGCGCCCATCATTTCAGGTTCCAAAACACCCTGAATAGGTTCAGTACAGGCAGACACACAGTGGCCGTCGTGGTCCCTGTCAATGACCTCAACACGTGAGCGACTACGATCCAAAACGACCAAATTACGCATAGTACTACAGCAGGATGGTAGAGATGCTGCAGAATCATATAAACATAAGCTTCGATCTTCTTCACTGTACATCGAGTCGAGCAGTGGCCACATTGACCTACGCGGCCTCCTTTTCAAAAACGTATTGCACCCGAGCCGCCCCCGCGTGGGCGACCGGGAGGTCCCAGATCCCATCGCCGCCGAACCTCCCCCACTCCTCCTCCTCCTCCCTCGCCGCCGCCCAAGGGCGCGGCCAGGCGAAGCCTAGCCGTCGCCGGCGGCGGCGGGGACTCGGGCCCTCTCGCTCGGGTGGGGCTGGCGCGGGCCGGCGCCGCCGGGCCGGAGCGTGGCCGCGGGCCGGTCGCCACGGCGGGTGGTGGCGGCGCCTCGGCGACGTCGATTCCCTGCGGCAGGAGGCCTTGCGATCTGGTGCGTCGCGGCCGCCAGGGACGGCGGCGGCGTGACCGGATCGGTTCGCGGCGGCGCGGCCAGATTGATCGCTGGTCGGCCGTCGGCACGGTGGTGGGTGCGACTCGTCGGCAGCTGGACAGATCCGCGGGATTCTACCCTTGTCTGGCCCTTGACAGCACGGGCAACTATGGGGAAACCCTAGATCTCCTTGGGATCGAGCGATGGCGGCGCTTTTCGTCGTAGTCCCTCTTTAGGGCATTGTTTTGGAGTTTGCTCCGGTTGAAGGGACCAGCGACGTTAGCGGCGCACGTCTGGTGGAGCAACTGCCGATGAAAATTGCGTCGACTACGGTCATGGCGGACGATGGCGGCGTCTTAGATGTCGTTCCCTTGTCGAGGCATCGTCGTTGCAGTCTGCGTCATCAGGCTCGGGATGCTCCGGGGCAAACCCTAGATCTGGGTCTTCCGGATCGGATGATGATGGCGTTTTATAGCTTTCCCTCCCGGGGCATCGTTTTGGAGTAAGTGCTGGCTGGGGGGATGGTGGAGCGGTGCTTCATCTCACACATCGATGGCGGCGGATATCGGCGGCATGGCGCTGTGGAGGCTCGGCGTCCGATGCACGGAGAGGGACTCGCGTAGGAGTAGGTTGCTGTCTGGCGTCATGGTGACGTCGATGACAGAGTGGCCAGACAAGGTAGAAGCCTCAATATGATCTGAAGACGGACATGTGAAAGATGGCGGCGACGACACACGAGTGCGTCTGACCGGATTTTGCCCCAGATGGCTCGGCTGGGGCTTCCGAATATGTTTCGGCTTCCGGCTTTTGATGTTAGGCTTAGGTGAATGGTTTGGGTAGTGGCCCAACTAGCACCCCTTCATCATTTTGGATAGAAGTAGCGGCATGTGTTGCCAAGATGGTGAATTCAGGCACATTGTTGTAATACTTTGTAAGGTCCTCGAGAATAATCAATAAAGTGGCCGTATGCATCTCCCAGATGCAGAGGCCGGGGGTCATCCTCCTTTTCTAAAAAAAAATCGAGGATGAGGAGCATCCGATTTTTTTTTGGCATAAGTGCACGCCTCCCAGATATGCCAGTGTCACCATAAGAACAGTGGCCTTCTGACCTGAGAATCTGGACAGAAAATCGCATAGCCAAAGCTTAGGAGACAAAAAATTATAACGCCACAAGCTGATGCTGAAGACACTTTTACCATCTCCCAAACTTTTCTCGCATACGGGCTCTACATATTCTAGCCTTGCACAGAAACAACAAAAATCTGAAGTAACCAAGGTATGTGTCATTGGAAGATTCATTTGATATTCCCAATCTGGTTTTAACCCTCTAATTGACACCTTCCGGACAACCACGACCAAAGAACAATGAGGTTTTGTCTTTGTTGATCAACTGACCAGACCCATTACAATAAAGGTTTATGGTAGATTCCAAAGCATCCACACTACACATGTCACTTCTTGCAAAGAGGATGCCAGCAGAAAGGAGATGTGAAATGGGTGGACTAGAGCGACCATTCCTAATACCATGTAGCTAGTGGCAATTCTCCTTCTGAGCTAATAGACTTGACAGGCCTTAAGTGCACAAAAGAAACATGTAGGGGCTAATTGGGTCTCCTTAAAGAATCGCCCTCGAGGGAACAACCGGAGCAGTAAGCTCACCATTGAATTTGACAGCATATCTGACATTGGTCACACACCTCATCACCGAGCTGATCCATATCAGAGCAAAGACAAGCTTGGAGAGGCAGCCATGAAGATAACTCCACTCAACACAATCATATGCCTTCATCATACAAATATTCATGGCAAAGAAAAGTTGTTTTGCTTGTTGACGTCTTATAGTATGTAGTCGTTAGCAATCAGGGCATTATCAGTGCTCAATACAGCAGGCACAAAAGCACTTTGAAACTCTGAGATGACAACATGCAAAAGCAATTTCAGACAGTTAGCCAAAACTTTGGAGGCAGTTTTGTAAAGCACGTTGCATATACTTATAGGTCTAAAATTCCAAATGCTCTGGTCGTGCAACTTTAAGAATTAACACAATAAAAGAGTCACGTAAACCTTCAAGGATAAGCACAATCGCGACTCAATGCCCCTCTTTTTCAAGAAGCTTCTAACAACATGACAAATTTCCTCCCAATAAAGTTATAGTGAATCTGATAAAAGAGAGCGTGGAAACCATTCGGGCCTGGGGATTTTGTTGGACCCAAAAAGAGCAGCCTTGATCTCCTTATCAGTATAAGGGTTGCACAAGTTGTCATTCATCTCATGTGAAGCTTTGATGAATAGCATCAAGAGTTGCATCAACACCACCACAAGAGTAGCCTTGATCTCCTTTTCAGTATAAGGCTTGCACAAGTTGTCATTGATCTCATATGAAACTTTGTGGAATAGCATCAAGAGTTGCATCAACAACACCACAAGAGTCGGAGGTAAAGTTATTTTCATAAAACTCTTGCATCATACCCTTTATTTCACCTTGTGAGTCACACAAAGAGCCATCCTCACATAGCAAGGAATGAACTTCATTATTCCCCTTGTGTGACCTAGCATGTGCATGAAAAAACTCGGTGTTTCGCCCCCCTTCAAGGAGCCAATCCACTCTGGAGCGCTGACGCGCCATAGTTTTCTCATGCTCGAAGAGCTCGCACAACCGTGACTCAATGCCCCTCTCTTCAGTCAGAGAGCATCAGATACCGGGGTCGACAGTATAGAGCGCAACCGACGCTCCAATTTATTGATCTACTTCCAAACCGAACAGGACGAGTCCTGATTCCAAACCTTCAAGGATCCAGCAACCCTACGAAGATTATCCCAAGCAGCCTGAAGGGACAAGTCACCCATCCTCCCCTCTCGGCCCAGGCGCCTTCAAGATGATCTTTATAATCAGCCGCCCCTGAAGCCACATGGTCTCGTATTTAAATCCTTGTTGCACTGATCTGTGAGCCTGTATTGCCGTCGTCAGAGCAAGCCCGATAAGAATGGCACAATAGGAGGTTGTGATCACATGCTCAACATAGCAATCCTCATGCATATTTGTGAACAATACTAAAGGGCTGTTTGTTCGGTTTTGCTTGCACGCATTAGTCACCTTCTTCCTTCTTTTTCCTTCCTTCCTTCACGTCGGACCTCGCCGGAGAATCTATCTTAGGGGGGAGCCATGGTCCCATTATCTATCTTGGGGGGGGGGGGGCAGGTGATCGCCGAAGTTGTTTTCAGTGCGGTGGCCAGCACGGCGGTGGGAAGCGGTAGAGGGGAGGGCGGGGCGGTGAGGTGGCGCCAGCCGGCTGCGGGGGACGAAGGCAGGGGGCTAGGCCTGGGCTGGCCAGCGGCTACACGGGACGAAGAAGAAACCAGATGTTGAAGATGGATAGTGTCAGATCTGTTTACAACCGTTGGATGAGGATCGGATGGTCTAAAATAGAAGTGGCTGATGGAAGTTTTTTTTCCAGGTACCTGATGCATAGCCAGTCCCCTGTTTGTTTCAAGCTCACACCCATACAATATCATCCGCCCCCGGACATGAACCAAATAAGGGGTTAAATCAGTTGAGATGGAAGAAGTGCAATTCCTTGAAAACGTTAATCTGAGCACCTCATACAAATTAAGTATAAGCATATCGCAATAGATAGCCAGTTCCATCATGAATTCACCGTGACAATGCTGCGTGTCCATCAACCCTCACATGCAAAGTTGATGATCCCGTTGGAGAGACATCTCGGCGTCAAACAATGGCACGTTCAATCCAAATAAAATACTCAACCCATGCAGTAGGCAGATGACAGTTCTAGGGCTGGGCGGGCGTAAGATCACGAACAGAGCCGTCTACAATAGGGCAGAGCACTCTACGCAATTCTGTTGGAAACCAAATAAACCAATCCGTCCGTGTGGAGAAATTCTGCGAGTGCGCCGACTACGCAGCCCGCGCGATTTCCATTTCACACGCCACCTTTTGACCCGTTCAAAAATAGAAATAAAAATAAGAATGGACAAGCAATCAAGCAAAGCCAAAGCGCACGCCGATCCCGTTTCGATCAGAAAGCAACTCCTCCGGCTCCTCCACTTCGCCGTGCATCCGCGCGCATGCGACGGTATCCGTCCGTCGTACGTAGTGGGCTGGGCAGGCAGAGCACTCTGCCGCACCATCCGGGAAGCAGAAAAAATCTTCTCATCAGAGGAAGAAGATACTACTGCTACCGAGGGACAAGAGCAGCCGCCGGATGCTCGACTACGGCGCACGAACGCACTCCCTCATGCAATAATGATGCTGCATGCGCGCGACGACGGTGATCGATCGATCGACCACCTACGAGATTTCGTATCCGCTCCATCTTGCTCGACGTCCGCGCGCGTATAAATAGGAGCGCGCGCCGCATGGTTGCTACGTTCGTATACTCAATCCGCTAGCTAGCTAGCACGTGAACCGCTACAGAGCGAACCAACTAATGGCCCCGATTCCCAGCCTGCGCTGCCTCTGTGGCGCACTGCTTCTGCTCGTGTTCGTGGTTGCCGCTGTCGTTGTCGACGCCACGGTGCCCTCCCTGTCCCTGGCCGCCAGGCACGAGCGGTGGATGGCCAAGTTCGGGCGCGCCTACACGGACGCCGACGAGAAATTGCGCCGGCGGGAGGTGTTCGCGGCCAACGTGCGGCACGTTGATGCTGTCAACCGGGCGGGCAACCTGACGTACACGCTCGGGCTCAACCAGTTCTCCGACCTCACTGACGACGAGTTCCTGGAGACGCACCTCGGGTACCGTCACCAGCTTCGTCCTGAGGGCAACACGACGCTGGCAGCGGTGAACGTGTCCAAGGCTGCCGCTCCGAGGAGTGGCCAGTTCCAGTACATGCCGGACAGCGTGGACTGGAGGGCCCAGGGCGCCGTCACCCAAGTCAAGAACCAACGCTTCTGCGGTACTATATTCCTGCAGCTGCAGTGCATGCATGGCATACGCCAGAGCTCGCAAATTAGGACTAAATGTTTACACGTATGCGTGCGCGCGCGCAGGAAGTTGCTGGGCGTTCGCGGCCGTGGCGGCGACAGAGGGGCTGGTAAAGATTGGCACCGGCAACCTCATCTCCATGTCGGAGCAACAAGTCCTCGACTGCACGGGCGGCGCCAACACCTGCAGCGGCGGGGACATCAACGCCGCACTCCGCTATGTTGCCGCCAGCGGCGGCCTACAGCCGGAGGCGGCCTACGCGTATAGCGGCCAGCAGGGCGCGTGCCGCAGCGGCGGAGTCAGGCCGAATTCGGCCGCCTCCGTCGGCGCCCCGCGGTGGGCGCGCCTATACGGCGACGAGGGCCCGTTGCAGGAGCTCGCGGCCAGCCAGCCGGTGGCCGTGGCCTTGGAGGCCACGGACCCGGACTTCCGGCACTACAGGAGCGGCGTTTACGCCGGCAGCTCGTCGTGCGGGCAGAGGCTGAACCACGCTGTGACGGTGGTCGGATACGGGGCGGACGGCGGCGGGCAGGAGTACTGGGTGTTGAAGAACCAGTGGGGAACGGGGTGGGGCGAGGGGGGCTACATGCGCATCGCGCGCGGGAACGGCGCCAACTGCGGCATCGCAACCTACGCCTACTACCCGACCATGGACAGCTAGCTAATTAAACACCACACTAATGACTAGTCGGTGGATCATCGAACATCGTTTATCAGCTAGCTACAGTACCATGCAACTGCATACTCCCTCAATCTATATATACATAGGGCCTAATGTGTTTTTTGAGATTGCATTTGAGTATTGATAAGATTAATAGTATATGAGTTGTATAATGTGAAAATTATATTATTAGGAGCTCCTTTCACGTACGAATTTGACGGTATGCTTTGTGTAACTTGCATGTCATATATTATTGAGTATTTGACAAAAAACTACCACATTAGGGGTTGCCGTCCCACAGAACTATCACATTCAAAAAAGTGACTGATAACTACCAAAAATTTCTATTTTTGGAACTAAAAATTACCACTTTCGAAAAATGATCGGTTTAGACGATTTAAACACGTTTATGACATGCGGGACCCACCCGTCAGGGCTGACGTGGCGGCACAGTCAACTCTGTTTATTTTGACCGCTAAGTTGACCGTTATGCCAGGTGGGGCCCACACGTCGTTCTTCTTCCTCCTCTCTGTATCTTTCTTTGGCATTTTACCAAACACCTCATGTGCATCATCCTATGCTGCTTTCAGCCGGCGACCTGCCGCTCGTCGCGTGCAGCTTACACCACAGGGGCCACGGCTAGTCGGCAGCTTACACCACGTCCTGCTGTCGTGCTACGGCGACCTACCGCACCGGGCGCTGCGTGAGCTCGCCGGCAGGCACGGCCCTCTCATGTTGCTTCGCTTCGGCGCGGTGCCCACGCTGGTCATGTCCTCCGCCGAGGCGGCCAGGGAGGTCCTCAAGACGCACGACGCCGCCTTCGCCAGCCGCCACCTCACGCCCACGCTGGCCGTCTTCAGCCGCGGTGGGCACGACATCCTCTTCCCCCCTACGGCGACCTGTGGCGCCAGCTCCGCCGGGTGTGCGTCCTCGAGCTCTTCAGCGCGTGCCGCGTCCAGTCCTTCCGCCACATCCGCGAGGACGAGGCCGCCTGCCTGCTCCGCTCCGTCTCCGAGGAGTTCGCTCGCTCCGGCGACGCCGGCGCCGTCGTTGAGAGCGGCGAGGGGATGTCCCGCATGATAAACAACGTCGTGGTGCGCTCGGCCGTCGGCAACCGCTGCCCGCGGCGCGACGAGTTCCTGCGTGAGATCGATGAGTCGGTGAAATACAGAGATACGGAGTTCCTGCGTGAGATACAGAGAGGAGGAAGAAGAACGATGTGTGGGCCCCACCTGTCATAACGGTCAACTTAACGGTCAAAATAAACAGAGTTGACTGTGCCGCCACGTCACCCCTGAAGGGTGGGTCCCGCATGTCATAAACGTGTTTAAATCGTCTAAACCGGTCATTTTTCAAAAGTGGTAGTTTTTAGTCACAAAATTAGAAATTTTTGGTAGTTATCAGTCATTTTTTTGAATGTGGTAGTTCTGTGGGATGGCAACCCCTAATGTGGTAGCTTTTTGTCAAATACTCTATATTATTGCTCTAACATGTGGTCAAAGTTAGTCTTGAAAAATGCATTAGACCCTATATAGATGGATAGAGGGAGTATATATGGATTCTAAACAACGAAATAAGAATGGATGCATGGATCCATCGTAAGAACGATCCATTTGCCTACGTAACAAAACTTGATAGATTGTGTGAACCTTTTTCCCCCTCTTTGGAGCAAAAAGGAGGAGAGCGGCTACAGGTCAATCGACTGAAGCAGTCGATTAGTAAAACAAAGGAGAAGAAAAGAAGACGGAACAAAACTGACTAACCTAAAGTTAGGGTCAATCGATCAGCCCAGCAGCCAAACTGGCTGAAAAATATCAGTTTCCCTCTTCTGTCTTCTGTCCAGCCCAAAAAGAAAAAGGGCCTAAACCCGCTAAGGAACCAAACCCACTCCAATCAAAACAACATGATCCAGCTCACGCACAGATCACTAGGTCTTCTTCCTTCCTCCCTCTTCCCTGACCCACACAGCCGCCGCCATGGACGCAAAAACAAACCTCAGATGTGCTGTTGTCTTGTGATGTCTCTATAGATCTTGTCCTAACAATCCTTCCTTCCAACCTCCTTCTCCTACGATCGCCCAAAGTTCTACAACACCAGCACAAGTGGATGAGTCTTTATATCATACCCAAATCACATATCTATCTAAAGGAAAAGCAAAAGGAAGAAAAAGAAACATGGAGAAGAAGCTGCTTCGGGTCAGTGCAAGGTAAATGATGATCTGATCCCTCATCCCCTCTTCCTTTTTTTTGTGTTTTGATTTTGGTGCTGCATGTTATGTCACAACCTGACAATTGGATGAAACCACAATAGTAAGTTCAAAGAATGCACCAGAAATGGTAAAAAAATAATTGTTTCGAAAAAACTTACTGCAATCTACAAGTAAAAACAAAACACCTCCCTATAGGCATAATTGAAAAATTCCAAGGGACTGAATTTGCATATTCAGAGAATCGAACTTGCAGTTGTTGACCAAAAGCAACATACAAAGAAGTATAGTGCCAAAATTTGCATGCACATACTGAATTTGCATATTCAGAGAACCAAATTTGCATGGGTCGACCAAAAGCAACATACAAAGTTGTATAGTGCTAGCATGCATACACATGTACAAAAAGATAACCACAACATTCTCAACTAGTTGTACTACTAAATGTTTAACTACCGTCAAAGTAGAAAACCTACCTGAAAGCAGAATTGCACAAGCAGAAAACTACACTTGCACCCTGAAGCAAGAATCTGAAGTATCCATGTACAGACTAAATTTGCATTTTCAGAAAACTAAGCTTGCAGTTGATGTGGAGTAGCAACATAGAAAAAACTATACTAAAACTATGCATACATATACTATGATCATGCATTCTACAGTATCCTATCCTGCTTGTCCTAAAACAACACCCTTGAAGCAGAATCTAAATTTGCATAATCAGAGAACTAAACTTTCACTTGTTCTTCAACAACAACATACAAGAACTATAAATACGAGCATGCATACATATTTACAGAAATATAACTACCACATCTAGGGCTAAAGAAGTTGTAAAAGTAAAAGTTAAGGCAATACGGCTCCCTAAGGATAGCACAAAAAACCTATCTAGGAAATAAATTTGGATATTCAGAGACATAACCGTAACATGTAGACCTAGTTATTTAACTAGTTTTTGGACTACAAGAATTTCAGATAGCTGAGTTTCATATTCAGATAACCAGAAACATTAATCAAGTAGGGAAAAAGTTTGAGTATACATAAGGTACAAAACCTCCGTACGAGCATATAGACTTGCATCTTCAAGCAAGCAAACTAGCAATTATTTTCCAGAGCTAATGAACAAGTTCATGACTAAAACGGAATTTGCATTTTCACGCAAGGAAAATTACACAAAATATTCAACAGCAAGGATAGTATGAGAGTACAGATAGACAAGAAGACAACACGGTAAGCAAAAGGTTTCTAATATTGTACTAGCACACTAATTTTCTTTCCAATCTGACATTTTCCAAACAAATAGAATACACAATATTTGGTATAAATTTTTGCAGGTGCTGAAAAATTCAGGTCAAGGGAATGAACATGTGCAGTTGGTTAAAAATTCAATTAATGTAACTTATGAGGTTAGTTTATATTCTTTTTTAAATTCTAATAATAGCAAAGTACCAAAAAACTAACATCTGGGTGAAACTTTCATTATAGGAGGCATTGCTTGCACAAAGCTATGGGGGACAAGAAGAGCAACACTACACAACAAAACAAAAAGAATTAAGTAAACAATTGTAGTATAAAAGTATATCATATAGCATAAAAAAATATATGCATGCACAGTTTTCCAAGATCCTAAAAAACTTCATCTCTGATTTATGTTTTGCAGGAATTAATTGAACTTCAGTTTGGAAAGCAAAGTTTCCAAATGATTAATGAGCTGCTAGCACCACAAGGAGCCACACATTCTTACACACAACTCATGCAACAAATGACTGTGATGGGTCATCTTCAAAGTGACAACATGGCAATCCTATAACAAGTTTCACTTCGCTCTTGACAGCAGTCATAAATGCTGAGGTATGTGTTATTACTAAAACCTATATTCTAGGTTTTGCATGAAGTTAAATAGTACAGTACTACTACCTGACATGAATTAACTTGCAGGATCAGCATCTAATTGCAGAACCAATAATAAGCAACCATACGCAAGTAGAAGAAGAACATCAAGTTGAAGAAGAAGATGAACATGAAGCAGATGAGTATAATTCTGAATGCAACAGTGATCAAAATGAAACTGATCCAGAGCAACATTACCTACAATGCAGTAGTGATCAAAATGAAACTAATGCAGAGGAAGATTACCTGGAAGAAAATACAATAAGTTGTGATCAGTTCTGTGCAGATCACGGGGATTCAGAATTGCACCAAATAGAGCAGAGTTGGAACAATTTTGATTCAGTTATTGAGCAAGAAATGATAATAACTGAAAAAGAAGTATTAGCACATAGCAATGAGGGAGCATTGCAAGGTCCTGATTACGCAGAAACAACAGATACAGATGGCACAAGTGGGAGTGATGAATCAGAGTTTGAAACAGAGCAACAACAAGATGGAGAAACAGAAAAAAAACAATTGTCACCTTGATAACAGTGCTGAGTTCCCAAAGTCAGAACAACAGGATGAGATCATAAATGTATCAAGCAATAATAAGATATCACGAAAATATAAGAAAGATAACAAAGATGAAAATAAGTTATCTCAGGAAGATATATAATTTTTCCTTTAGAATGAGAGCATAGAAAAGGCATTGAAACTAAGCCAAGAAGATGAGAAGAATCACATGCCAGCACTTAACATGTCGTTTGAAAGTGATGTTCATGCACACCGATTCTACAACGAATATGCAGCTATCACAGGGTTCTCTATACAGAAAGATGCAAAATATCACTGCCAAAAGAAAGATGCTCACAACAACAAAATGACAAGATTTACTATGAAGTGAAATAGGTCTGATAAACCTAGAAATAGGACAAAACCGACAGCAGCAGGAGCAAAAAGGAGAAAGTATAAATGTGATATGAATGCCCTATTGAGCTTGAGAACATGACAGACAGAAGAAGGAACTATAAAATTAAAACAGGTTGTCAAGCTCAAATGGTTGTTACCTAGAAATTTGAGCTTGCACAATGGGTGGTGACAAGGCTAATCATTGAGCATAACCATGAACTACATCCACCAGGGGAAGTGAGGTTCCTGAGGTCACACAAAGATATCACTGAACAAGAGAAAGACTTGATCAGGACTTGCAAACGAGTGAACATACCAACTAGAAAGATAATGACAATTATGGATTTGTTTCAAGGAAAAGGGCTATCTCCATTGACTAACACAGCGAAACAGATTAGCAACTGATACGTCTCCAACGTATCTATAATTTTTTATTATTCCATGCTATTATAGTATCAATCTTGGATGTTTTATATGAAATTATATATATATATATATATATATATATATATATCATTTTTTGGGACTAACATATTAAATTAGTGTCAAGTGCCAGATGCTGTTATTTTGTGCCTAATTTTGGTTTTCCAGGAAATCAGTACCAAACGAAGTCCAAATGACATGAAACCTTTTGGCGATTTTTTTCTGGACACAAGAGACACTAGAAGCTTCGGGAGGAGGCCAGAAGGCGAAGGAGGTGGCCACGAGACACCAAGGCGCGCCTCGGGGGGTAGGCGGGCCCTGGTGCCTCATGGGCCCCTCGTTCCTCTATTTGACTTAATTCCGATTATATAAATTCTCTAAAATCGGGAAACCAACAGAGAGCCACCCAAAACACTTTTTCCACTGCCACAAGCTTCTGTTCTTGCGAGATCCCATCTGGAGGCCTTTTTTTGGCACTCTGCCGGAGGGGGAATCGATCACGGAGGGCTTCTACATCAACGTTGCTGCCCCTCCGATGATGTGTGAGTAGTTTACCGTAGACCTACGGGTCTATAGCTAGAAGCTATATGGCTTCTTCTCTCTATTTGATCTTCAATACAATGTTCTTCTTGATGTTCTTGGAGATCTATTCGATGTAATCCTTTTTGTGGTGTGTTTGTTGGGATCCGATTAATTGTGGGTTTATGATAAGATTATCCATGAATATTATTCGAGTCTTCTGTGAACTCTTTTATGCATGTTTGTTATAGCTTTGTATTTCTCTCCGATCCATCCGTTTGGTTTGGCCAACTAGATTGATTTATCTTGGAATGGGACAGGTGCTTTGTGATGGGTTCGATCTTGCGGTGCTCAATCCCAGTGACAGAAGGGGACGTGACACATATTTGTATCGTTGCCATTAAGGATAAAACGATGGGGTTTATTCATATTAACTGGATTTACTTTGTCTACATCATGTCATCTTGCTTAAGGCGTTACTCCATTCTTTATGAACTTAATACTCTAGATGCATGCTGGATAGCGGTCGATGTGTGGAGTACTAGTAGTAGATGCATGCAGGAGTCGGTCTACTTGTCTCGGACGTGATGCCTATATACATGATCATTGCCTTGGATATCGTCATGATTATTCGCTTTTCTATCAATTGCCCAACAATAATTTGTTTACCCATCGTATGATATGTTCAAGAGAGAAGCCTCTAGTGAAAACTATGGCCCCGGGTCTATCTTTATCATATATTAAGATCCAAATATACCTTGCTGCAATTTTATTTACCTTATTTTATTTTGTGTTTTTGTTTATCTATCTATCACTACGAGATTTGATCCTTGCAATTAACCGCCAAGGGATTGACAGCCCCTTGTGATGGTGTCCTAGACTAGGGGGTACTCACCAAGTTGGCCCAGGCTCCTGGGGTTGGGCTGATGGGCCCTAATTCTTATCAAGATGGACTCCGAGGCTGCACGATGGGGCGTGATCAGGATTGCATCTGCCGAAGACTTGTCGTATACTCCATGACATCTCCTACCGCCTCCACGCTAAGATATCGACCTTGTAACCATAGATACCCTACCTGGCGTGTATATAAGCCGAAGGGTTTAGTCCGCAGAGTGGACATCAATGCAATCTCATTCACCTAGCCCTAGAGTTAGACCACATCTTACGATCTCGAGGTAGATCAACTTTGTACTGGATACATCTATATCAATATAAACAAGAGCATGACATAGAGTTTTACCTCCATCAAGAGGGCCCAAACCTGGGTAAAACATTGTTGCATTGTTCATGTTACCATCTATCCGAGATCCACAACTCGGGACCCCCTACCCAGAGGTCTGCCAGTTTTCACACTGACACTAGCGCTTTCATTGAGAGTTCCACTGTGAGATCGACAGAAGAATCGATGGCTCATCTGTAGAGCAACTGCGGCAACAGTCACGAGAGCGTCTATGCCCCCGGCCAATTTTTTGTGTTCGGCAGCAAGATTTTCTGCGCCAACTCGACTGGCCATCTGGCCTCCGTCCAGAACTACGCCGCAGGTCAGATCATGACCTTTGGAGGCCTAGAGTACACCGCGGACCTCCGCGCCGAACTCGTCTTGTCAGCCTGGACACCCGACCGATTTGAGGATCTATTCGGCATCGAAGGTTCGATCCTGGAACCGATCTTCCTCGAGGACATCAGATCAGAATCCGTGATGTCATCGGAGAGCCCCGGCGTAATGACGCCGGGCGATCTCACCTCGACCCCCGGACCGGACTCGGGTCCAGTCCCTGTCTTTGAAGCTACGTCGGATCAAGAGCCGACCCCGGCGCAGGATCTAGGACCACGCACGGATCCTCTCCACGCTGAACTACACGCAGGGCATACCTCGAGTCTGCCCCGCTTATAGCTAGGCTATGAAGTCCGAAGTATCTCACCTGAACGAGATGCTGATCGAATTCAGTGCATGTCTGTCTCGCACGACAATACTTCGGTTTATGACAAGATCGGACTTAAAGCCGACGATCGGGAAATTTACATCCCACCCACCACCCACCTACTTGCCACGGTCGATGACTTAACCGACGTGTTAGACTACGGCGAGGCCACGGACATGGATGAAGATGCCGATGGCCCCACAAAACACACTTCTCCCTGGTAAACACTAGCAAGTGGACTGCGACATCCACCTATGATGTGTACATGGTTGACACTCCTAGATCCCCTCCAAGGCATCGACGCAGACGCAGAAGGGGCAACAACATGGAACCCAGCGGCAACAACGTCACCGCAAATGACGACGACATAGCAGCCGGTGACGCCGATAACCCTAAAGAGGACTTTCAATCCTCCCCAGTGCAGAATGGAAGTCCCGAAGGAAACCCCGAGGACTTAGATCTCGACGACCTCTTTGAAGGTGCCGACGACAATTATATGCTGGAGTCCGAGGAAGACGACTACATCGTCCCCGAAGACCCTTTCGAACAAGAACACTTCCGACGGCGCCTCGCCACCACCGCTCGAAGCATGAAACGCAAGTAGCTGTTGCTGCAAGCGAACACAAATGCACTGAACGAAAAGTGGGTCGAAGTACTCTCGGCAGAACAAGATCTCGAAGACCGACACTGTAGCGCGCCAAAATCATACCCACGCAGGCGTCTGCTGCCGGAGTTCGATGAAGAACTAGCTGCCGATGATCTGGACCGACCCCCTAGAGGTCGGAACAGGCCAGTGCGAGAAAATTTCAATACTCGACCGGCTCCACGTCGCTATGGCAAGGACTCCGTGGACTACCTAGACCCTCATGACGTTTGACGTCACATCGAGGCAAACCGAGCGTGATGCGGAGCATCCTTCGGGCATCCCCATGGGCGCTCCATCACCTCCACAAGCATTAAGAGGACCGATGACGAGAGCTCACGCATGTACCATCAAAACCGAGGTTAACTCTTTCCTCTACGAACTTCATTCGGTTTCACATGAGAGTCGGGTCCTACCTCAAATAGAAATGTTGTGCCTTGTTAGGTACCAAGGAGTTGATCATGAAGATGCTTTGACAGAGATACAAGCGACCATGGAGAAGGAAGGGATGGAAGAAGGACGCGAGAAGCATGAAGCTACGGAGAAGGCACAAGTGCCTGGACACCCCAGGTGCCCGGCCCTCCTTCACCTGGGTGCCCGGGCCTCCGGCCACCACCCCGGGCAGGCCCTCTACACACCCCGGGTGCCCGGCCGAAACCTGGGAGGCGCCCCGGGTGCCCGCCCCCCCGCTGGGAGCTGCTGCTCCACCCCCGGGTGCCCGGGCCACCACATCCCGGGTGCCCGGTCCCCTCTAGCCGGCCCAGCCCGGTCCGGGTGCCCTGCCCCTGCTAGCCCGGGTGCCCGGCCACCCATGAGCAGCCGCCCCTGTCCGGTCCGGGTGCCCGGATCCCTCCGAATGCCTGCGTGCATATTTGGGTTTTGGACCCTTGTATCCCCCTCTCCCTCACATTTTGTCCCTAGGCTATATAAACACCTCCCATAGCTCATTAGAAGGATAGCAAAGTATATGAGAGACATTAGAGAGCTTTGCTCCTTGTACCCACTCCTCTAGGAGATCAAGACCTCCTAGGAGAAGATCCCTAGTGGATATCAAGCCCCCATCTTGTGTCAGGACCGGATTTTTCGGGATATATTTTCCCAGAAAATGATCCTTGTGCTCATCAGCCCCAGGATTACTGTTAGCTGATGAGGCACCAACTTGATACAGAAATTCCAAGCAACGTACATAATATGTAGTACAAGACCATTGTGGCCTATGAGTACAACAAATGGTTTCTAGTGGCTGATGGCGGAAGCGGTTTGTTGTTCATCTGCGTCTATGGGACTCCATTTCCCACATGAACAGCTGACCTGGATAACTCCTATCTTCGCGAGGCTGCTGTCACCATTGCGTGGGTTCCGGCGCTATCATCGCAACGCTCCTCTCCTTGCACGAAATCTAGCCAAGACAATAGCCAGGGACAAGCCAGTGAGTACTTTTGAATGTACTCGCAAACATTATGAACACTGGTATAATATAACAAGGGATAATCATGCTCTGAAATATTCTATGATCATAACGTCAGTCACGAAATAAAAATCCATGATGCACGCAAGCAGGTTGTTTATATAAAACATGAGTATGCAATCAGAGAGTAGAAATAGAATGCACCGATCGGGTGTCTGAAGCGACGCCTCGAAAGGATAATAAGATAAATCATGCCTCAGTCGGGCGTCTGAGCGACACCACATAAAGGGCTTATAAATAAAAGAAATAACAAGCATGCCACAGTCGGGCGTCTATGCGACACCACATAAAGGGCTTATAAATAATAGAAATAACAAGCATGCCACAGTCGGGCGTCTGTGCGACACCACATAAAGGGCTTATAAATAATTTAAATAACAAGCATGCCACAGTCGGGCGTCTGAGCGACACCACATAAAGGGCTTATAATTAATTTAAATAACAAGCATGCCACAGTCGGGCGTCTGAGCGACACCACATAAAGGGCTTATAAGTAATTTAAATAACAAGCATGCCACAGTCGGGCGTCTGAGAGACGCCACATAAAGGGCTTATAAGAGAATGATCACAGTGAATATCCAGGAGGTAGAACCGTCCCAGGGATACTCAATAATTCAAATAATGTAAATGGTTAGTCCATAATAATAGTGATCATAATCATCATGAGTCACAAGTCATGATCCATGTTCTGGTTTAGCAATTTTTCCTCCGAAGACCGACACTAAGACCGACACTTGACCCATCCCAGACTGTAGTCCTTACCCATGGACACGGCTATTCGAATAGATGTATAATCTCTGCAGAGGGTGTACTCTTTACCCACGGGTAACGGATTTCTTTAGTCCATCGGGACTAATTCCGTCTACGGTCTTTTAATTGAAAACACACCTAACCGCACACACCAGCCTAACTTACCGGTGTCTGGAATCACCCACGACACCCGTTAAGCGAAACTCTAAGTGGGGAGGCTACGACCTCGACTTAGCATAGGATCACAAAATTTATACCGCGCACAAACTAGGGGAGCTACCCCTTCGGCTACAACCGAAACACCCATGCCCCCGGACCAGGTGGCATGCCTACCGGATGCCTCCGGTATATTCCACCATGGCCTCTCTGTACGGTGTGTGCTTGGTAAGGGGTTGAGAACTTACTGA
This sequence comes from Aegilops tauschii subsp. strangulata, assembly GCF_002575655.3. NCBI lineage: Eukaryota > Viridiplantae > Streptophyta > Magnoliopsida > Poales > Poaceae > Aegilops > Aegilops tauschii. Next base: position 313,908,159 of record NC_053037.3, on the reverse strand, counting down.
ACCGTACCCTACCTATGGCAGGGACAAGTGGTAGTACGAAACAAGTATGGGGGTTACTGGAACAAGACTCGATCTACGGCCGACTCAGGAGGTTTAAGTATTCCCTGCATGATTAGCATAGCAAATGTGTTTCAACCAACAGACAAAATCCCCACTCATCATACCTTACTATGCCATACCGGACACAACCGTCTCGACGGAGACTGGAGACAAGCTCGTGTCTACCCAAGACAGAGGCTTTCCCGGATTCCTTTCGGTATGCATGAAAGGCATGCGATGGTGATTACTATCACAATGCATCCATTTCCAACAGCAAAGAATCTTCATTATGCACTCATGCGTATGATTGTATCGTCACATAAAATAACGAATGCTCCATGTCAAGGTGGTGTTGTAACCGTATCAAACAATACACAAATATATTATGCCAGGGTTCAGAATGCTTGCCTTCAAGTTGTGGAGAGGCAGGGTGCATTCCAAAACTTTTTGAAAGTTTCCTTCTCCCTCCAAAAATCCTATTTTGAGAAAATTCAAATTAACACACAATTTTAAAACAGTACAAAAAAGGTGTCTGGAAAATTTTCAAATAAATATGAAAATAAACTAGACAGAATTTGAGAAACAACAAAAAAAGAATCAAGTCATTTGGACTTATATTTAAAAAGATATAGCCAGTCAAAGTTTCAGTCGAAATCTGATTTTAAAATAAAACAGAAAAGAAAACGTTTCGGACGAAATACGCTTTCGAGAGGGGGACACGTACTTCGGGCTTTACGCCTCCACTTAACCCGCGTGGGCCGACCCGTGGGTCACTGACAGTGGGCCCCTTGGGTCCACTGGTCAGGTTTGACCAGTCGTCCCCGCCTTCCTCTCTTCTGGCCGAACGGAGGCGGAGCTCCGGCGATCGCCGTCGGCGAACGGAGGCTCCTCGCAGGGTTCTGATGGCGGGGATGGATCCACCAGTCCAGGGCGGTCCTCCCGGTGGTTGCTAGGCTGGCGGGGGTGGAGGGGGTCCCCGGCGGCGAGCTCCGCGGCGGACGGTGGTTCTGGTGGATTTGGGCTTCGAGCTACGGTGGCTCCCGATCGAGGCTGAGGTGCTGGGTAGCTCCGCACGGTCGAGGGGAGGAGGATGGGGGCACGGGAGGGGGTTAGGGCCTCGGTCTTGGTCGGATTTCACCGGAGTGTGGCGGCGGCGGAACCTGCCGGAGGTGAGGAAGACGACCTCCTCCCTTGATCGCTGACTGTGGGGGCTCTGGAGAGGAGGTATGAGGCTGCTTGAGGGCCTGGACGAGCTCGGGGGCTCCTTATATAGGCAGTCGAGGTCGGTTCCGCGGCGGGCGGAGATAGGATCGGCGAACCGACGTTCTGCAGCCTGCAGGACGACGTGGCGGCGACGGGCGCTAGTGGACGAGCTCGCAGATAAGCTTGGACTGCTCCAGAGGCGAGCTGGCGAGCGGCTGTGGCTCGGGCGGCGCCGTCCATGGCAGGGGCCTGCCGCAGACGCCGGCGTGCCGCCAAGGGGCTCTAACGGCGGCGCTGTAGGGCGCCAGGGGGAAGCTTGGAGCGCTCTGATGTGTGGACGAGGACGGGCGTGGCTCTGCAGGCGAGCAAGGGCCAGGGGCGGGACGCGGTGGCTCGGGTGCGCGCGTGCAAAACGTGCGCTCTGGGCGCGCCCAGAGCACGCATGCCAGGCGCTCGATGAAATGACAACGCGTGATAGAGGGCTCCAATCCATATGGGGTTTAACAGTGTGGAGCTATAGACTAGTGTAGAGCCCTAAGACATGCTGGTTAGGCAAAGCAAGCAGGTTCCTAATGTAAACTAGAAATTATGCCAAATCTGGCCATGCACTTAAACTGTTTGGTGAAATGCCAAGGGCATCTAGGCATCTCTTCTGCTGGCCAAAGTCTCCAGGTCAAAGTCTCTTTAGATGTAGGTGAGGGTGGCAAGGTTAGTTTGTCAAAAACAAAAACTTGTTAGTGCAAGTTTTTGAGAAAACCAATTCTGGACAGAAAGTAAAGGGCATAGTTTCATGGACCAAAAATACTCCAATGGGTCCATTCTCCTGGACTTAAGGGTTTTGCAGGGGGGACTATAAGCAGGAGAAAGAATCAAGGGTAAAAGGGCAAGTTAAAATATGGTTGCAGTATAAAATACCAAACTGAGCCAGAGAGCAAAAGAGGATGTTTTGCTCAAATTTTTTCAAAGAACACTCATGGGTTTTTGCATAAAGTTGAATTATATGCATCTACTGACATCTCCAAACACTTGGAAGAATTTTTAAAGAAATATTTAAATAGGCTGTAGTGCAAAATTACCAACTGGACCAGATTTGAAAATTTGGTGTAGAGCTCAAAATCTCCAATGACCAAAATATATTTTTGCATAAAAGTGATGTGGAAACATCACATGACATCCCCAAATTTTGGTTGAAATTTTAAAGAAGTATTTGAAAGGGTTACAGTGCAAAAGAGGCTCCATAACTTATGAAAAATCATTTTTAGAAGAATAAAGCTCAGGAAAAACAATTATGCAAATAAACCCACTGATAAAAGAAATTTTTTCTTGAGAGGGTATACAAGTCCAATAATATTTTTGGAAGGTTTTCACTTGGGGTAAAAACTTCACAATATCAAAGAAAAGAGAGGTTCTGAAATCAAAAGATAAATCCAGAAAATAAAAATTTAATTTCCTCGCAAAATTTTAATAAACAAAATATGGTTAAATTTTTGGGGTGTTACATCTTGGGAAGGATCCCCATCATAAGATCATCAAGACCTCATTCCTCATAGGATTGGGATGAACTAGTACCTTGTATGTTTCCTTTCTTGTCCTTGAATCATTGTGACCTCTTGTGTGTTCTTGGATGTAGCATATGTGTGATTGGATCTAGTCAATTTGAGTGTTTCCCCTCTCTCGTGTTCTTCATGTTCTTGGGGATTTCCCCTCCAATTCGTGAGAGATCTCCATCTAGGGTTCCACCCTACAACATCTTGGTATCAGAGCCAAGGTTTCTCACGAAATTGGAGCCCCCCTTCTTGTTCTCTAGCCTAATTTTGCTTGTTCTTGCCCAATTTCGAAAATCCCCACCAAAAATAGCCCCAAATTTTTTTTTTGTGATTTGTTGGTTTGATGAGGTTTTGTTGGATTTGATCTGTGGGTTTGCTTGGTTTCAAGTGGGTCTAGCCTTCCCCCCATCCATCTCCACCTTTCCCTCCACGAAACCCACCAATTTCTTCCATTTCTCCATGAATTTCCGCCCAACTCTGTGACCCCCGGGCACCCGGACCTCAAACCCGGGCACCCGGACCCCCCGTGCATCCCTGCTGACCACCCCGGGTGCCTGCACCCTGAACCCCCGGGCACCCGCACCCCGAGCTGTTTTCCCCTGCCCACCCCGAGTGCCTGCACCCCTGACCACCGGGCACCCGCACCCCCCCGAATCAGCCCAACACCATCACCATTTCGGCCATAACATTCGCTCCCGGAGTCCGATTTTGATGTTCTTTAGCTCGTTGAGTAGCTATTGACATCCCCATCCATCTAGATAGGTTCCAACACCATTTGACTCCATCAAAAGTTTGGCATTTTGTCATCTTTGCTTAGGCCATCCACCATATCATTCGCAAAACCACCATAGCTTTCCGCAACCTAACCCTTTTTGCTCCATTTAGCATTTGTGGTTGCTTGAGTGGTGACTTGAGTCTCCTAGATGTTTAGGCTACTTAGGTACGGTTGCTTCTTCATCACCCACCACCACCACTTGCGCATTGCTAACTCCGGAACCACCAACGCATTCCGCTACCACCATTTGACATTTTTCCTTTGAGATTTTGAGTTTGCGGTTTTTCCGTTTCCTAGGGTATTTCGGCTAACTAGGAATGTTCGACATCGAGAACACCGTCGCTCAACTTCGTCAAGGATTCATCAACGACCACCTTCACCATTTTGACACCCTAACCGTAAGCAAGAACGATAACCTCTATATCATCTTGGTATCATGGTATCCCATTGTACATGCATTCTTGCCATTGCATTGTTACCCCCTAGCCCATTTTGCGTCACTTACCTATCGAGACTAGCCTTTGAGTATTGCCGGCAACATTACTTGTGCACATTAGTGATCCGTACCTTCCATTGCATACATACCATATCATATTGGTATCATCTTGGTCATCATATCATCCCTTGTGTCACAGGATTGTTCCCGCATATACGCAATTGCTATCTTGGTTTGTGCATTTCGCATAAGTGGCCATACAAAAAAAAGAAGAAAAAGAGAATAAGCTTTTAAGAAAAAAGAGAGCAAAGAAGCTTGTGAGCAAGAGCCCTAGCATCGCCACATTGCATACCATACTACCATATTGATCATCTTGGATCATCGTATGCGAAACAATGGAACATCATACATATATAGCATATTTGGGATAGGAAGTTGATACATTTTGCATCTTATATGTTGTGCACAAGTGTCGTATCCGCCTATTGAGCAATCATGCTAGCGTCTCTCTTGAGTTGTGCAACACGAGCGTTTTTCGTGGATTTCACATTTTGTGCTCATTCCTTGGTTGCACAACCCCATTTATCTATCCGTGTGTGTGTTTCCGTGTGCCACATATTGCTATTGGTCTACCTGTTTCACTTGCGAATTTGTGAATCTTTTCCACATTATTGACTCTTGCTAACATTTTGCATCAAAGTTTTGTGCCACTATCCTCGCCGAGCTCCACCATAAGCCTTACTTGTGTAGGTGTGAGAATTGACAAGATCCGGTACCAATTGTGCTATTTCCTTGTTACATTATTGAGTGATCATTGATCCATCTTCAACATTGGATAAGGTACATTGGTCTAGTTCTTTCCTTTCTTCCACTCACATTTGCTCGAGTCTTGTGATGGATAGGCAAGGCATTTCATCTCCGGTCTTCCGACAACGACGGCGCGAACAACTACATCAACAAAACCTCCATCTTCGGACTACAACGAGCAATGCAAGGCATTGAGTGACTCGCCTTCGACATTCGCCAAAATGAAGTGAGGAAAAGGGACTACATCGACACCAAGTTGGACGAACAAATGGATCAAGTACGAGACATGTTGGCCAACTACAAGTCTTCTTCCCCTTCGCCATCTTCAAGGCGGCGACGCTCTAGTAGCAAATCTTCAGAACGCCATCGAGCTCAAGCACTACAACACCATCAAGATGAAGATGCTCGACACGCGCAAACCTACAAGTCCGAACATGCTCTACTTCATGCCAAGGATAAGCTTCATGAGCAAAAGAGAAGACCGCGAGACAAGCACCACCAAAAGGAAGCTCCGGCTACCACGACTACTTCGGCATCTTCGCCAAGTGTTATCAATGCATCTTTGCCTTTGGACGTACGACATCTTCGCCTTTGGACGTACGACATCTTCGCCTACTTCCCACGAGTACGCCTACTTCGACATCATCAAGTCCAAGGCGATCACCTTCGAGCGACACTTCCATCTTCGGAATCCCCTCATGGATGAGGGCCGAGCATGGGAAATTCCCTTCGGTCATGGAGACGAGCTACGAGGTGCCACATCATATGGACCTCATACAAGACGGTGACAAGACGGTCAAGCAAGGGCCATCCCCTTCGACCACGGCGACATATGATGATTTGAGTGACTTATGCCACCATATTGAGAGTGAGAGTGTCTTCACCACTAGCCCCATATATGATGAGTTGCCACAATTCCCATGTGAGGAGAGCCACAACCCCCACCACTTGAGTGAGATGAGTGACTCCACCATATGTGACGTTGAGTGCACCTATCTTGAGGGAGTGAGTGAACCACAACATAGAGAGAGTGAGGCCATTTCGATTTCTAACAACTTAACCTCTACCTCTATTGTGTCTTCTCGTTTGGTGCTAGGTCCCATATATGATGATGCACCGATCCTCGACGACTTTGTACTTCCTTTGGACAAGACGATGGCCATGGTGGAATATGATGCACCCCCCACATGGTTCCACCAAGATGAAGATGATGACCACCATTTGGTCTTTGCCACCTCACCTACACGACTTGAGTGGAATGAACAAGGTAATATATAGGTGAAGGTGATGCTCTAGTCCCACTAGTGGACATTCTCGACATTGATTGCTTGCATGATGTTGATACACCTATTGTCATGCTTCATGCTAGTTTGATTTCCCCATGCGATGATTTACCCATTTATGATGCGTTTGATGATTGCCATGTGGAGTCTATTAGTTGTGATGCTATGTTACATAGGATTTCTTGTGATAATTCTCTCGGCCACATCATGTTTGACAATCCGATTGACTTGTCATATGCTATGCGTGAGATCAACAATATGTCATATTTGCAATCTCATCGTAGTGACTATGCATATGCCATCAACATAAACCCAATTTACACATATGGCATAGATGACAATCCCATGGTTATTGGCATTTGTTTTTCTTGTGATGATATTGATATATCCCTTTGCATCATTTATCTCATATGCCATGCCATGACCACCTAGCTTCGGATATGCATTGTTTTGGATGTTCTCCACTTTCTCCATATGATGTTTCCACTATTGCTCATGAGGACACCCCCATAGTTTCCTCATACATTTTAGGAGATTTTGATTCATCCTATCCATTGCATGATCCCACTACTTGTGTGCACAATATGCTCCCCATGAATGAAAATGATATTGATGTGCCATATACTTGCATTCTCAATTTGTGTCCTCATCGTGTTATACACAAAAGCTATCCTTTCATGATGGATGACATGTTCTTATACCATGCATCAAATTTCTTTGAGCGATGCTTATCTTGTGCTAACTCACACATGCACATACACATCATGATGGATGATGTGTACATTTACCACATGCACAATTTCTTTGGTTTGTGTCACTTTTGTGTAGGTACACATGAATACTTGTCAACCTCACAATCCCACGAGTTGACAAAATGAGCTCTAGAGAGCAATGATGACTTGGGATCCCATGGATTGTCTTTCCCACCGCTCTCTTCACGCAAAGACTTCGCGCATTTCTTCTACATGGCACTCACTTGGATATGGGTTATTGTCAGTTACATATTATATGCCCATATTTCCATGTTCACTTTGCATATTAAAACTTGGCCCCAACCAACCAATTTGCAACAAGTGTGTAGTTTCCTTGGTTTAGCCGGTTTCTACCATAGATTTGTGAAGGATTTTAGCACTATTGCGTCTCCTTTACATGCTTTGAGCAAGAAGAATGCACCCTTTGTTTGGGGACCATCTCAAGATAGCGCTTTCAACGAGCTTACGAATTTGCTTACTCATGCTCCCGTGCTTGCATTACCCAACTTTGACAAACCTTTTGAAATTCATTGCGATGCTAGTGGTAATGGCATAGGAGGTGTGTTAACGCAAGAGAAGTGCCCCATAGAATATTTTAGTGAGAAACTTTCCGGAGCGCAACTCAATTACCTCATCTATGACAAAGAGCTATATGCTTTAGTGCGAGTTTTGCGTGAATGGGAACATTATCTCCGCCCTCATGAATTCATCATCCATACCGATCATGAAACACTTAAATACCTTAAGGGTCAAACTAAGTTGAACAAGAGTCATGCTAAGTGGAGTGAATTTATTGAGTCTTTTCCTTACGTCATCAAGTATATTAAAGGCAAGGAAAATGTTGTGGCGGATGCGCTTTCCCGTATATGCATGCTTGTTACTCAACTTGAATTGAATGTCATTGGCTTTGAGCACATAAAAGACTTATATGCGCATGGCCCTACTTTTGCTATTCCTTATGCAAAGTGCTTGACGCATCCATCTTGGGAACGCTATTACATCAAAGATGGTTATCTTATGAGAGCTATCAAATTTTGCATCCCCGAGTCTTCTCTTCGTTTGTTGCTTTTGCAAGAATCTCATGGAGGAGGACTAATGGGACATTTTAGACGCGACAAGACCCTTGCTACGCTCTCAAAGAACTATTTTTGGCCCAAGATGTTCCGCGACATCACCCACTTCACCAACGGATGCTCTACATGTTGCAAAGCTAAGTCCAAAGCTCAATCTCATGGCCTATATACGCCTCTTCCAATTCCGTATCAACCATGGGAAAATATTAGCATGGATTTTGTGCTTGGTTTGCCTAGAACTAGAAATGGCAAGGATTCCGTTTTGTTGTTGTGGACCGATTCTCCAAAATGGCTCATTTCATTCCTTGCAACAAGATAGACGATGCTTCACATGTTGCCAATCTCTTTTGTAGGGAAATATTGCGTCTACATGGAGTGCCAAAGACGATTGTCTCGGACCGCGACGTCAAGTTCTTGAGTTACTTTTGGAAGACCTTATGCGCCAAGCTCGGAATCAAGCTACTATTATCCATGGAATATCATCCACAAAACGACGGCCAAAAGGAAGTGACAAACCGTACGCTCTCCACTCTACTACACGTGTTGATAAAGAAGAACATCAAGGAGTGGGAGGAGTGCCTACCTATCGCCGAGTATGCCTACAACCGTGCAAGACATAAGACTACCAGCAAGTCCCCTTTCGAGGTCGTCTATGGCTTCAACCCATTGTCACCATTGGACATTCTTCCTCTACCACTACAAGAGCGCATCAACACGTACGCGAGTGCCCGAGTGAATTACCTCAAGATGATGCATGAAGATACAAGGCACACCATCGAGCGCCAAGTACAACGACTCGCGACCAAGCTCAACAACAACAAGCAACCCATGATATTCAACATTGGAGATCTTGTGTGGCTACACCTTCGCAAAGACCGCTTCCCCAACGAACGCAAGTCCAAACTTCTACCAAGGGCCGATGGACCCTTCAAGGTGCTATCACGCTACAACAACAACAACGCTTACAAGATCAACCTGCCACGCGACAAGTACAACGTGAGCGACATCTTCAACGTCAAAGATCTTTCACCCTACCATGGTGATGAAGATTTTGATCCGAGGTCGGATCTTTCCCAAGGGAGGGGAGATGATGCGGTGCATCCCAAGGTCATCACCATGGACCCACCATCGTCTCACCAAGTGCCTAGCGGACCCATGACACGAGCACGTACAAGAGCTCTCGAAACCAAGGTGACATCTCTCCTCTCACAATTCCACTTCGATGAACATGAGACATGGCTACTACCTCAAACGGAGACATTGTGCATACTCAGGTATCAAGGAGTTAGCCATGGAGACTCTAAGGAGCAAGGAGAATCAGAAGAGGAAGATGGACGTGAAGATGGAGAAGAAGAAGGGCAAGATCAGCAGAAGCCTAGACGATCCGGACCGCCGTCCGGGCGATCCGGCCCCAGCATATGTGTTTCGAGGATCTAGCATATGTGTGACTATATCTTGTTGGTTTTGAGAGTTCCTCTTGTGTTTTCCCTCGTTTTCCCCTCGTGTTCTTCGTGTTCTTAGTCGGGATCCGCTCGTTTCGTGAAAGATCGACCGTTTAGGGTTCCACCCTACATCACCCCATGCACATTATGCTTGGATTGTCTTGCACTTACCCCATGTGTTTAGAAATCTTCTCTTATTAGGTGTTGTGAATGACTCTTATGCCTACCATAGACTGTTAATTGAGAATCTTATGCATGCTTGCTATGAGCTTGAGGTAGATGCTTATTCTTGTGACACACATATTTGCATCTCTACCTCGCATTTACATGCTTTTCCATGATGTCCTTGATTTTGCTCCATTTATGCGCTTACATGACATGTCACAATCCCTTGTCACACCATATGCTATGCTTGATGACGACACTTGTTTGGTGACTCACCTCTTGAATGCTTGGTTTTGCACTAACGCTAAACACATTTGTTTTTCCAAGTGTTTTTTGTTCTTGCTCCTTTTGAAGGAATCACAAGACGGTGCGACATTGGAGAGTGCCCATTTCGAGCTTCAACATGATAAGTGCTTGGTGGTCGTCCACTTCTACACGGCGACGCCATCTCTTTCCCATGGTGATGAAGATCACGATCCGTGGACGGATCTCTCCCAAGGGGGGGAAGATGTGGAGCATCCTTGGGGCATCCCCATGGGCGCTCCATCACCTCCGCAAGCATTAAGAGGACCGATGACGAGAGCTCATGCATGTACCATTGAAACCGAGGTTAACTCTTTCCTCTTCGAACTTCATTCGGTTTCACATGAGAGTCGGGTCCTACCTCAAATAGAAATGTTGTGCCTTGTTAGGTACCAAGGAGTTGATCATGAAGATGCTAGGACGGAGATACAAGCGACCATGGAGAAGGAAGGGATGGAAGAAGGACGCGAGAAGCACGAAGCTACGGAGAAGGCACAAGTGCCTAGACACCCCGGGTGCCCGGCCCTCCTTCCCCCGGGTGCCCGGGCCTCCGGCCACCACCCCAGGCAGGCCCTCTGCACACCTCGGGTGCCCGACCCCGTGTGCCCCGGGTGCCCGCCCTCCCGCGCTGGGAGCTCGTGCTCCACCCCCGGGTGCCCAGGCCACCACATCCCGGGCCCAGTCCCCTCCAGCTGATCCGGCCGGTCCGAGTGCCCGGCCCCTGTTAGCCCGGGTGCCCGGCCACCCATGAGCAGCCGCCCCTGTCCGGTCCGGGTGCCCGGACCCCTCCGAATGCCCGCATGCATATTTGGGTTTTGGACCCTTGTATCCCCCTCTCCCTCACATTTCGTCCCTAGGCTATATAAACACCTCCCCTAGCTCATTAGAAGGATAGCAAAGTATATGAGAGACATTAGAGAGCTTTGCTCCTTGTACCCACTCCTCTAGGAGATCAAGACCTCCTAGGAGAAGATCCCTAGTGGATATCAAGCCCCCATCTTGGGAAGGATCCCCATCATAAGATCATCAAGACCTCATTCCTCATAGGATTGGGATGAACTAGTACCTTGCATCTTTCCTTTGTTGTCCTTGAATCATTGTGACCTCTTGTGTGTTCTTGGATCTAGCATATGTGTGATTGGATCTAGTCAATTTGAGTGTTTCCCTCTCTTGTGTTCTTCGTGTTCTTGGGGATTCCCCCCCAATTCGTTAAAGATCTCCATCTAGAGTACCACCCTACAATAGAGTGCCTCCTCGGTCGATCTATGGATCAAGAGGATGCGCGCCCGCCGGGTCTGATGGCTACAACGCATGGTTAGACAGGAACGGCTATGCTCGAGACCAAGCCTACACACGGCTTTCTCCCGACCTCCAACGGGATACTACTCGGTTCCGAGGTCCAGCCCAGCCGATATGTTTTACGGATAGGGCAATGGAACATCAATTTCCAGAAGGGTTTAATCCCATCGATATAGAATCATACGATGGCACTACAGACCCAGCAGTATGGATTGAATATTTCTTCTCCATATACACATGGCTAACAAAGACAACCTCCACGCCATCAAATACTTTCCGCTCAAATTAAAGGGTCGGCTAGGCATTGGCTTAACAGCCCGCCTCCCCATTCTATCGGTAGCTGGGAAGCCCTTGAGGATGCCTTTTGGGAAAATTTCCAAGGCACTTACATCCGACCTCCGACGCCGATGGTCGCGTCACCCAGCAACTAGGAGAATCAGCTCGGAAGTTATGGAATAGGTTCCTCACCAAGAAAAACCAGATCATATACTGCTCCGAGCCGAAGCCATCACCGCGTTCAAGAATAATATCCGAGATGAATGGCTTGCCCGCTAGCTCGGCCAAGACAAGCCGAGGACCATGGCAGCCCTTACTTCGCCGATGACCCACTTTTGTGTGGGAGAAGATAGTTGGCTTGCCCGAAGCACACATACTGGTGAGGGGGGTACCTCGGAGACACGCAACACCAATGGAAAGCCTCGACACAATAAAAACAAGTGCAAGCATAAAATGGTGGGAGCGACACAGAGGACGCCACAGTCAATGCAAGGTTCACCGGACCTAGATCCGGACAGAAAAGGAAAGCCTTTAAAGGGAATAAGGATGGACCTAGCCAGCTAGACATGATCCTAGATCGACCGCGCCAAATCCACGACACTCAGGACAAACCAGCAATCCACACTAACATGAACTGCTGGGTCTTCAAGCAGGCTGGCAAGGTAGCGACGGAGGGTCAAAGTAAAACCCAAAATCATAGTGAAGATGAGGATGAACCTCAGAGCCCAACAATGGAGGCCAAAAGAAGTTTCCTAATGAGGTAACAGAAGTAAACATGATGTACATTACCCACATCCCTAAGAGGGAGAGGAAGCACATACTTCGAGACATCTATGCACTAGAGCCAGTCGCCCGAAGTTCAACTTGTGGTCGGCTTGCCCGATCACATTCGACAAACATGACCATCCGACCAGCATCAGGCATGGCAGATCGGCTGACTTGTCCTGGACCCAATTGTCGATGGTTTTCATCTGACACACATCCTTATGGATGGAGGAAGCAGCCTCAACCTAATCTACGAAGACAAGGTTAGGAAGATGGGCATCGACTCATCTCAGATCAAGCCGAGCAGCACCACCTTTAAAGGTGTCATACCAGGCGTTGAGGCCCGCTACACCGAAACTGTGATTTTGGAGGTAGTCTTTGGGCCACCCGAGAACTTCATAAGCGAGGACTTAATTTCGACATCGTCCCTTTCCGAAGTGGATACCACGCGCTCCTCAGGCGCACAACATTCACTCGATTTAACACGGTCCCGCACTATGCTTACCTCAAGCTCAAAATGCCAGGACCAAACGGTGTTATCACGTTCAATGGTAACACCGAACGCTCACTCGGACGGAGGAGAAGACTGCGACCTTCACAGCCGAGGTGCAGGCATCCGAGGAGGCAGCCCGTGGTGGTAAACGCACCCAAGTTCTTCAAAGCGCACGAGGGCCACACCAGTCGACCTCGGACACGTACCCCCACACCTTAAATAGGGGTACGGGCTCCTGGTGCGTTCCCTATGGAAGGGGCATTATGTCGCCACGGTGCACAATTTTGCACTAAAAATTCCTTGGGCTGTTGAGGAGCCAAAATTTATGGAAACATCGGATCGGCTAGACCGAGGAACGACGAAGCTTCATGCTCCCACATTGGCAAGGTTCTGTCAAAGAGCTAGCCAGCAAAACTATATTAACGTGGCCTCAACCACACAACGGACATCTGCGGCCCTCTTTCAAAGGACTCGACGAGCGAAGGCTTTAAGCGCATGTAGGGCTGAGGTCGCATTCGATCCACCTCAGTCCTAGCCATCAACGATGACAAGCTGGTTAACAGTTGGGAGACGCGGGCATGCGGCAGGAAGCGACCCGGGCTCATAAAACCTGATGACAATATCCGCCCTATTTTTCTTCCTCCTTTATTTTTTACATTGTATTCTTTTAGTTCCTCTTGTTGCAGCTCGGCACGTAAAGCTTGAAGTTATGAAATAAAGAAATCATGCCATTTAAGGTCCTTACTGTATTTCCGTACAAGCACTGCCTTTGAGCTACAAGAACGTCTTTAAGATACAACTGTTAAGGGCTTTGTTTCCCTGTGTTGAATACAAGTCTGAAGTACTCGGCGTCTCGTATGTTGCATTATATGCATCAGTTTCGAACCTGGATTTTGGTCAATAGTTGGGTTGCCCGGCTCCCATGTGTACCCCTTATGTTCCCGACAAATTCGGCTAAGGGTGTAATGCGAGAACCACCGCGATAGTGCCGCCAGTTTAATTGGCAGAGCACCTCAATGGAGAATGCCAAAAACTGACTATCTGGGTAAGCGAAAAACTGGTCAGTAACCCAAAGACCGCATTAAGCGACGTGACGATAGAGATCACCTGTGTTAAATGAAGGGCTTCTTTTTTACATTAGCTGAAGTGCGCAATGGCGTAGACCTCGGCTGACAAAGCCGACCACTTCACACACCGGGGGCTCGTCATCAGCCCCCACAGTCAAACTCCTATGACCGAGTCAAAGTTATAAAGTTGTTATAGTCTAATTGCCAAGTTCCTACGAGCACAGACCACCTTCGGGCACCGAGACATCGGCGAAAGGTCAGAGCTGCCTCGAGGAACACCCTCTATATATTCTACATTGGGGTAGACGCCGATGAATGGTCACTTTCAGTTCAACATGGTCGAACAGGAGGAAAATTAATTAAAACAACACAACTATACGAGGGAATCTAACGCCATACTCATCAAAACAAAAGATAGTTTTTATTACATCCAATGTACTTCGTCATTCTGAAGTACTAAAACTGATACAAAGTGTCTTTCAGACACATGGCCTAAGTCGCCTGGGCACCTTTCTCCACCTCGGTGAATAACTGCTCTGCGGTGCGTGGCTTACCTTCGGGAGTGGGGGGGGGGGCAACAACGATCACCGCACCAACCTTCCGGAAGTGCGCCTTCACGCAGACGAAAACCCTTCATGTTCCCTCGAGGCACGCAGACCGTCTCCAGCAATCCACTTGTAGGGCAGTGTCTCGTAGCCGAGCCAGCAGGCCGAAGAAGCTGGTCGGCAGGGCTTCGGTGGGACACAACTTGAGGTAGAGGTCCTGGAGCGTCGGTCTTGCCATGCGGAATAGCTCCGCCTGCCGCTTCATTCGATGATTGATAACCCACAAGTATAGGGGATAAATTGTAGCCTTTCTCGATAAGTAAGAGTGTCGAACCCAACGAGGAGCTAAAGGTAGAATTTATATTCTCTCAAGTTCTATCGACAACCGATACAACTCTACTCACGCTTAACGTTCGCTTTACCTAGAACAAGTATGAAACCAGAAGTACTTTGTAGGTGTGAAGGGATATGTTGGCAAGATAATAAAGAACACGTAAATAAAAGATAAGGGCTGTTTTAGATGATGAAACAACTAAGTTAGTTTTAGTAGAGAGCTTTTTGTCACACAAGAAAGTTATTTGTCCATAGGCAATCGATAACTAGACCGATAATCATTATTGCAACTTTATATGAGGGAGATGCATAAGCTAACATACTTTCTCTACTTGGATCATATACACTTATGATTGGAACTTTAGCAAGCATCCGCAACTACTAAAGATCATTAAGGTAAAACCCAACCATAACATTAAAGTATCAAGTCCTCTTCACTCCCTTACGCAAACAACCTACTTACTCGAGTATGTGCTTCTGTCACTCACGCCGCCCATCATAAGCGAATCATGAACATATTGCAAACCCTACAGCGGGGATCCCTCACGCTTGCGCGACACGGAGAGCACCATATGACAGCACCAATAATAAAACATACAACTCAAACCAATCATGATCATCAATCAACCCATAGGAAAAAACGGATCTACTCAAACATCATAGGATAGCCATACATCATTGGGAAATAATATATAGCATCGAGAACCATGTTTAAGTAGAGATTACAGTGGGGAGAAGTGGTGTTACACCACTGCATAGAGGGGGAGAGAGTTGGTGATGACAGCGGCGAAGTTGTTGATGTAGATCACCGTCATGATGATGGCCTCGACGGCGTTCCTACGCCACTCGGAGAGAGGGGGAGAGAGCCCCCTCCCTCTTCTTCTTCCTTGACCTCCCCCTAGATGGGAGGAGGGTTTCCCCTCTGGTCCATGGCCTCCATGACGGCGGAGGGGCGGGAGCCCCTCCGAGATTGGACCTCTCTCTCTCTCTCTCTCTCTCTCTCTCTCTCTCTCTGTTCCCTTCTGTTTCTACGTTCCTGTTTTCTGGCCTTTCACCGTTTTTTAAATTTCTGGAGATTCGTAACTCCGATTGGGCTGAAATTTTAACACGATTTTTATCCGGATATTATCTTTCTTGTGGCCGAAGAAGGGAACCAACCGCCTTACGGGGTGGCCACAAGCCTCTTAGGCGCGCCCAGGGTAGGGGGCGCGCCCCTAGGGCTTGTGGGCCCCTCGGGCATTGTCTCACGTTGATTCTTTTTCCCAATCACATATATTAAAAAAATCTCTGTAAGTTTTTATCGCATTTGGACTTCGTTTCATATGGATATTCTGCGAAACAAAAAACATGCTACAGAAAGGAACTGGCACTGGATCAATGGGTTAGTCCCAAAAAATAATATAAAATGTTGCCAAAAGTATATGAAAGTTGTAGAATATTGGCATGAAACAATCAAAAATTGTAGATACGATGGAGACGTACATATCATCATCCCCAAGCTTAATTCCTGCTCGTCCTCGGGTAGGTAAATGATCAAAAAGATAATTTTTGATGTGGAATGCTACCTAGCATAATCTTGATCACATAATCTAATCATGACATGAATATTAAGACATGAGTGATTCAAACCAATAGTCTATAATTTGACATAAAGACAATAATACTTCAAGCATACTAACAAAGCAATCATGTCTTCTCAAAATATCATGGCTAAAAGCACAACACCGATGACAAGCCAAGAAATTGTTTCATACTTTTAATGTTCTCAAGCTTTTTCAACTTTCACACAATACATGATCTTGAGCCATGGATATAACACTATAGGTGGAATAGAAGGTGGTTGTGAGGAGAAGACAAAAAGGAGAAAGTCTCACATAAACTAGGCAAATTAATGGGCTATAGAGATGCCCATCAGTCAATATCAATGCAAGTGAGTAGGGATTGCCATGCAACAAATGCACTAGAGTTATAAGTGTATGAAAGCTCAAACTAAAAACTAAGTGGGTGTGCTTCCAACTTGCTTTCTCATGATGACCTCGGGCATTTGAGGATGCCCATTATCGGAATATACAAGCCAAGTTCTATAATGAAATATTCCCACTAGTATAAGAAAGCGACAACATAGGAGACTCTCTATATGAAAAACATGGTGCTACTCTGAAGCACAAGTGTGGTAAAGAATAGTAGCATTGCCCCTTCTCTCTTTTTCTCTAATTTTTATTTTTTTGTTTTGGGCTCTTTGGCCTCTTTATTTATTTATTTTGGGCTCTTTGGCCTCTTTTTATTTTATTTTTAAGTCCGGAGTCTCGTCCCAACTGGTGAGGGAATCATAGTCTCCATCAACCTTTCCTCACATGGGACAATGCTATAATAATGATGATCATCACACTTTATTTACTTACAACTTGATATAACTAATACATGATGAATCTATATGAATGCCTCTGGTAGTGTACCAGGATGTGCAATGATCTAGCATAGTAAAGATATCAAAAAACTGACAAGCCATGAAAAATATCATGCTAGCTATCTTACGATCATGCAAAGCAATATGACCCTGAATACTCAAGTCATGTATATGATGATGATGGAATTTGCATGGCAATATATCTCAGAACGGCTATGGAAATGCCATAATAGGTAGGTATGGTGGCTATTTTGAGGAATGGTATATGGTGGGTTTATTACACCGGCGAAATTTGTGCGGTACTAGAGAGGCTAGCAATGGTGAAAGGGTGAGAGTGCGTATAATCCATGGACTCAACATTAGTCATAAAGAACTCACATACTTATTGCAAAAATTTATTAGCCATCAAAGCAGAGTACTAATTCGCATGCCCCTAGGGGGATAGATTGGTAGGAAAAGACCATCGCTCATCCTGACCGCCACTCATAAGGAAGACAATCAAAACAGTAAATCATGCTCTGACTTCATCACATAACGGTTCACCATAAGTGCATGCTTCGGGAATCACAAACCTTAACACAAGTATTTCTACCAATCCACAATAACTCACTAGCTTGACTCTAATATCACCATCTTTATATCACAAAACTATTGCAAGGAATCAAACATATCATAATCAGTGATCTATAAGTTTTTATGTAGGATTTTATGACTAACCATGTGAATGACCAATTCCTGTTGACTCTCTAAATAGATATAAGTGAAGCAAGAGAGTTTAATTCTTTCTACAAAAGATATGCCCACAATCTAACAAATATAAGTGAAGAAAAAGAGCATTCTACAAATGGCGGTTTTCTATGCATAGTGAAACAGGCAATCCAAACTTCAAATGATATAAGTGAAGCACATGAAGCATTCTATAAAGCCATACTCAAAAGATATAAGTGAAGTGCATGAAGCATTCTATAAATCAATACTCAAAAGATATAAGTGAAGTGCACGAAGCATTCTATAAATCAACCAAGGACTATCTCATACCAGCATGGTGCATAAAATTAAAAGAGAAAATAAACACAAAAGACGCTCCAAGAATTTGCGCATATCATGTGACGAATAAAAATATAGCTCCAAGTAAAATTACCGATGGTTGTTAGAAGAAAGAGGGGATGCCTTCCGGGGCATCCCCAAGCTTAGTTTCTTGGGAGTCCTTGAATAT
The DNA here is from genome assembly GCF_002575655.3 of Aegilops tauschii subsp. strangulata. Classification (NCBI taxonomy): domain Eukaryota; kingdom Viridiplantae; phylum Streptophyta; class Magnoliopsida; order Poales; family Poaceae; genus Aegilops; species Aegilops tauschii. The sequence continues at coordinate 313,889,933 of NC_053037.3, read as the reverse complement.
TACCTTGGGGTGCCTTGGGCATCCCCAAGCTTAGTCTCTTTCCACTCCTTATTTCTTCATCCATCATGATCTCACCCAAAACTTGAAAACTTCAATCACACAAAACTTAACAAAACCCTCGCGAGATCCGTTAGTATAATAAAACAAACCACTACTTTAAGTACTGTTGAAAACTCATTCATATTTTATTTTTGCATTATACCTACTAGACTCTAACTTCACCATGGCTTATATCACCAATACAATCCATAGATTCATCAAAACACGCAAAACAATGCATCAAAATCACAATCTGTCAAAAACAGAACAGTCTGTAGCAATCTGAACATTAACCATACTTCTGTAACTCCAAAAATTCTGAAAAATTAAGACAAAATAAAAAATTGGCGTAGCAGTACTGTGTACAAATTTCATAATTTTTGCACGTTCCAGTAATTTTTTTTAAATTCATGCACTACAGCAAAAGTTTCTGTTTTTGCACTGCACATACCAAACAAGCAATCTAATCATCCTAAAGGCAAATGTTGGCTCATTATTTTTATAATACAATGGATTTGTACAAGGGATTATTTTTGTTGAAACTTTTCTGTAATCAAGGTTCACAAAGTTTCCATGGGAATGAACAAAGTTCAAGGCTAGCTCCACTTTAACAATGCTCATCTTCCTCACTTTGCTTTTATTTTTGAAAAAGTGTTTAAGTTCCCCTCTATATATTTTTTGTTTTTAAATTTTTTAAAAGCACACAACATAGTAGAATGACTCTCTAAAACTTCTAGGTTGTCTCCCTAGCAGCGCATTCTTTAAAGCCATTAAGCTAGGCATATAGTGCTCAAGTAATGGATCCACCTGGATCCAAGGTATATCAAAGCCAGTTTTAATTAGCAATGATTTGTATTTTAGTAGTGAGCACAAAGTAAAATATATCATGCAACAACGAAATCTAACTCTCTTCCTATGCATCGGCATGTCATAAAAGAACAATTCATGCACATCAAGTAAGGGCCAATACATAGCATAAACAGTTTCTTGCAATTTTATAGTATTGGAAACGTAGAGAGGCAGAGATGTAGTTCCTCTCTCATAATAATTGCAAGTAGGAGAACCAAGCACATGCATATTATATATCAAAATCATCATGTGTAGTAGTGAAATGCAACCCATCAATATAATCCTTAATAAGCACAAACTTCTTCGATAGAGTCTAGTTGGGAGAATTCAAAAAGATAATAGGACTATCATGTGTGGGTGCAATAGCAACAAACTCATTCTTAACATAAGGAACTATAGCAAGTTCATCTCCATAAGCACAATTCAAATTGGCATCATGGCCAAAAACACAGCAAGCATCAATTTCATCAAAAAGGGATAATTCAAATGAATCCAAGGGATCATAGCAATTATCATAGCATTCATCCTTCGGTAAGCATGAAGGGAGATTAAACAATGTATGAGTTGAAGAGTTACTCTCATTAGAAGGTGGGCACGGGTAGCTAATCCGTCTTCCTCCTTTTTTTCTTCACTCTCCTCGTCATCTTTTTCATCTAATGACAATATTTAAGTATAGCATAGTTTTCACACTTTTCAAACAAAGATTCAATTTCATAAGCACCCTTAAAAGCAACAAATTATTCTTTTTGTTCCACATCATAGTAATAATATATACCATTAGCATAAGAAGCCAAGGTTTCATTATCACTAAATTTACATGAAAAGGGAAGGTGTGGAGCCTTCATCCTAGAGCAACAACTATAATCATATCTCAAGCATAAATTCCGAGCATACCAATGCAACATTTGAATTTTTTTTGACAGAAAGGCTGTAAGGGAACCTCCTACAGTATAATTGGTGGAAAAAAAACCCAAATTGCATGTGCCGTGCCTTGAACCTAGGTGGGTGGGAAGGCATCAGCCCTTCCCGCCACTAGGCTATGCCTTAGTCTGCTGCAACATATGAATTTGATCCCATAAGATTTTCCCTTTTTGAGTCAAGCGATAATCCCTAAAGTATTCACGTTGATCCAACGTGTCTCCCATTATCAAGTTGAATGGGGTTTTCTCAGGATTATCAAAGTAGTGTTTAATATTTTTCACACAACGAGCATTAAGGGTTTTAGGAGGTTCCCCATCTCCATGAGTAGCAAGTACACCTAATTTTTTGGGTATTCTGTGTTCCATATCCATAACTAAAGAGAGAGAACAACTTAGAACAGAAAATAAAATCTACTAGTGATAAAGCAGACAAGCACACACGAGAATATTCACCCCACGCTATTGCTCCCTGGCAACGGCGCCAGAAAAAGGTCTTGATAACCCACAAGTATAGGGGATCAATTGTAGCCTTTCTGGATAAGTAAGAGTGTCGAACCCGATGATGAGCTAAAGGTAGAATTTATATTCTCTCAAGTTCTATCAACCACCGATGCAACTCTACGCACGCTTAACGTTCGCTTTACCTAGAACAAGTATGAAACTAGAGGTACTTTATAGGTGTGAAGGGATAGGTTTGCAAGATAATAAAGAACACGTAAATAATAGATAAGGGCTGTTTTAGATGAAGAAACAACTAAGTTAGTTTTAGTAGAGAGCTTTTTGTCACACAAGAAAGTTATTTGTCCCTAGGCAATCATAACTAGACCGGTAATCATTATTGCAACTTTATATGAGGGAGAGGCATAAGCTAACATACTTTCTCTACTTGGATCATATGCACTTATGATTGGAACTCTAGCAAGCATCCGCAACTACTAAAGGTCATTAAGGTAAAACCCAACCATAACATTAAAGTATCAAGTCCTCTTTACTCCCATACACAAACAACCTACTTACTCGGGTATGTGCTTCTGTCACTCACGCCACCCACCATAAGCGAATCATGAACATATTGCAAACCCTATAGCGGGCATCCCTCACGCTTGAGCGACACTGAGAGCACCATAGGACAACACCAATAATAAAACATACAACTCAAACCAATCATGATCATCAATCAACCCATATGACAAACCAGATCTACTCAAACATCATAGGATAGCCATACATCATTGGGAAATAATATATAGTGTTGAGCACTATGTTTAAGTAGAGATTACAGTGGGGAGAAGAGGTGTTACACCACTGCATAGAGGGTGAGAGAGTTGGTGATGACGGCGGCGAAGTTTTTGGTGTAGATCGCCGTCACGATGATGGCCCCGACGGTGTTCCTGCGCCACCGGGAGAGAGAGCCCCCTCCTTCTTCTTCTTCCTTGACCTCCCCCTAGATGGGAGGAGGGTTTCCCCTCTGGTCCATGGCCTCCATGGCGGCGGAGGGGTGGGAGCCCCTCCAAGATTGGATCTCTCTCTCTCTCTCTCTGTTTCCTTCTGTTTCTACGTCCATGTTTTCTGGCCTTTCACCGTTTCTTAAAATCCCAGAGATCCATAACTCCGATTGGGCTGAAATTCTAACACGATTTTTATCCGGATATTATCTTTCTTGCTGCCGAAGAAGGGCACCAACCGCCTTACAGGGTGGCCACAAGCCTCCTAGGCGCGCCCAGGCTAGGGGGCGCGCCCCTAAGGCTTGTGGGCCCCTCGGGCATTGTCTCGCGTTGATTCTTTTTCCCAAAAATCACATATATTCCAAAAAAATATGTAAGTTTTTATCGTGTTTGGACTTCGTTTGATATGGATATTCTGTGAAACAAGAAACATGCAACAGACAAGAACTGGCACTCGGAACTAGATCAATATGTTCGTCCCAAAAAATAATATAAAATGTTGCCAAAAGTATATGAAAGTTGTAGAATATTGGCATGAAACAATTAAAAATTGTAGATACAATGGAGATGTATCAATGATTCAGCAGTTGTGATGACGGCGACTCTAGGAACTGCCGCTAGGATGACTTCTCCACCTCATGACCCTCCAACTGGTCGAAGTGTTGGACGACATCCATGACACTCTTTGGAAGATCTGCGAAGACCTCTGCGGAACGCCACAGCTGGGTCAGTTTGATGCACCCTTTACTGTCAAACACACACTGCAATAAATATGGCTTACCCGCCACAATTTGCTCCACTTGCTGGAGCAACTCGCGGTCGGCCCGAGCCGCGGTCTGGAGCTCGGAGTGCGCAAGCTGGAGCTTCTTGAGCTCTTCTTTCGCCTACTTCTCCTCGGCCTAAAGTTTATCACGTGCTTCGAACACGCTCTTCAGGGTCTCATCGACCTCCATGACTAGCGTCTGGTCCTTCTCCCTAGCCACCACCTCGGCAGCTCGGGCCTTCTCCGCTTTCGCAGTCGCAACCTTTTTTTGCTCCACCTCTTGTCGAGCTTTCTTGAGCTCGGCCTTGAGCCCCTCAAGCTCGGCCATGGCTGCTGTCATTCAAACAGTTCGGCGTTAACTTCTAAATACAACAACACATAGCAAGCCTTTTCATATCCCAAATAATATTCAAAGGCATGAAGTACTGGCCACTTACCTGGAACTGCTCGCACCTTTCATTCACCAGGTTGAGTGTGACGCCCGCGATTTAATCATACACTAATCATACACGCAAATGTGTATGATCAATATCAGGGACTCAAGGGAAGATATCACAACACAATTCTAGACACAAATTAAAATAATACAAGCTTTATATTACAAGCTAGGGGCCTCGAGGGCTCGAATACATAAGCTCGAAAACACAAGAGTCAGCGGAAGCAACAATATCTGAGTACAGACATAAGTTAAACAAGCCTACCTTAAGAAGGCTAGCACAAAAGCAACAACGATCGAAAAGGCAAGGCCTCCTGCCTAGGACCTCCTAACTACTCCTGGTCGTCGGTGGTCTCCACATAGTAGTAGGCTCTGTCGAGGTAGTAATAGCTGTCGGCGGTAGCATCTGGTTCCTGGGATCCACCATCTGATTGCAGCAACCGGGTAAAGGGGAAAAAGAGGTAGCAAAGCAATCGTGAGTACTCATCCAAAGTACTCGCATGACTGACATCAGATCTATACTAAGTATACATCGGTATCATAGGAATGAGCTATATCTGTGGACTGAACTACAGAATGCCAGAGGAGAAGGGAAAGCCTAGCTGAAAGTGCGTTATATCGACTAGAGGGGGGGGGGGCGAATAGGCGATTTTTACAAATTCGTCACTGGGGAAATTCAACTTGAGGAATTTCCTAAGCAACGAACTACAAGCAGCGGAATAAGTACTCAGGTGCATGCATAACAAAGCAGTAGCATAGTCATCATGATGAAATGAAACATACATAGACTACAAGTAGCGTGTAAACAGGATATGCAGGCAGAAGACAAGATGACTGAAGAATTAGGATTGAGGAAATTGAGAAATTCTTCAGTCAAAGTCTTCAAACAGTAACAGTCAAGTTCATCAACACATGAATGAGTAAATGAAAGGGTTGAGGAAATAGAACCAGTAGCTTGGTGAAGACGATGATTTGGTAGACTAGTTCCAACTGCTGTGACAGTCGTATGTCTGGTTGGAGCGACTAGGTATTTAAACCTGAGGACACACAGTCCCAAACACACAGTCCTCAACGTATTCTCCTTGAGCTAATTAAGGTCACACAGACCTCGCCCAATCACTCATGGTAAGTCTTCAGGTGACTTTCAAACCTTCACAGACTCGGTCACTTGGTGATCCACAATTCCTCTTGGATGCTCTAGACCATGACGCCTAACCGTCTGGAGGATGCACAGTCCTCAAAGGTAACAAGCGTCGGTTCCACACAGGAACAATCTCTTCAGTGATGCTCAATCACTTTGGGTTGTAGGTGTTCGGGTTTGGGTTTTTCCTCACTGCTGATTTTCGCTCAAAGTCCTCGGAGGATGGGATGCTCTCAATGACAAATGTCAGTTTCTCTCGGAGCAGCCAACCAACTAGTGGTTGTAGGGGGCGGCTATTTATAGCCTAGGGAGGAGCCGAAAAGATAAGACATAAACGCCCTTCAATGATATGACTTTTAGGTGGATAAGATATTTTGGGACAGCTGGGGCGTAGCACAGCAACCATCGGAAATTTGAGCTCTGAAATTCCTCAGGGCTATCATGTTCCTCACTTGTAGGCAATCTGCACTGACGAATTCCTAACTCCACATTCAGAACAAATTCCTCAGAGAACAGAAGATCTTCGTCTCTGTCATTGAAGAAATTGGCTGAACTGTATGAGATTTCCAATGGCTTCACTCGAAAGGATTGGGTAGGTGTAGGATTTTGAGATGAGCATCACTTGGGAACTTTTCCTTAGTTTTACCTCGACCCCCTTTAACAGTACGGTGTTTCCTATGACTCAAGAAAGAGAAAATGAAACTATGAGAACAAAAAGTCTTCACTCTTCATAATCCTCACATCAATATCAAAGTCTTCAAGGTCACATCAATTTCCTCACTTTCAAAGTCTTCAAGAAAACCAAAGTCTTCAACTTAAGACATTCATTTTTAGGGGTCGACTTTCATCGTAAATATCAAACTCCTCATAGACTTATAGAACCTGTGTACACTCACAAACACATTAGTCCCTTAACCTATAAGTCTTCAATACACCAAAATCACTAAGGGGCACTAGATGCACTTACAATCTCCCCCTTTTTGGTGATTGATGACAAATAGGTTAATTTTTCAACGGGGATAAACATATGAAGTTTAAATACTGATATTGAGGAATTTGATTGCAAGATATAGCAGAACTCCCCCTAAAGATGTGCTTATTTGAGGAATTTACTTTGGATTGCAAATGCACATTGTAGAGAAATATCATGAAGATCTCCCCCTATATCTTGTAATTCATACACACATTTGACATATAATATGAAGAATTTGAAATGCATGATGAAATATGGTGTCTGACAAATTCAACATGCGTGCATTAAGTTACTTGAGGAAATAAGCATGCAGAAAAATAGTTCAAAGGTATCAGAGCACCATAGGACTTAAGTTTACAACTCATCATGGCAAACACCTCAGAAGAGCAAGAGTTGTAACTTAACGAAAAAACATCCATATATAAAACCCACTTGAAGACTAACTCAAATTTCTCCCCCTTTGTCATCGAATGACCAAAAGGGACGAAAAGTGAGGACTAACGCCCCTGAAGAATATCATCATGATGTCGATGGAGGAGCGCCAGCGTTGTTGGGGTCGTCCATTGAGGTAGGGCCTGTCGCTGTGTCGTTCAAGGCTTCAGCTTCATCCGTCTCGCGAGATGAAGAATATGGAGCTGGCGATGATCTGAGGAACTTTGACCTTCTTGAATTTCTTCGAAGGAGGCTGAGACCAGTCAAAGTCCTCTTGGAAGCCCATCTGCTTGAGATCTTCATCACCGTAGAGGTGAGACAATATGGCCCAAGTGCGATCGAAGACTTCATGCAAGTAGTAGTGATTCTTCTTCACAGTGTTATGTGTGACTGTCATATTCTGAAGAATTGAGGCAAATTGACGCTTGACCCACTTGTGATTGCGATCGACCTTCTGATGAAGACTTAAGACAAGATCACGATCATTCATCACTCGTGGAGCAGTGGCTTGAGGATTTTTCTTTGAAGCTTTTGCGGCAGAATCTTGAGTTGCAGAGACATCATTGGTGGAATAAGATGCAGCTTTGCGAAACTGACCATCCAAAGGATGAGTGCCTTCATCAATAATAGCAGCTTTGCCTTTCTCATCAGGTGAGGAAATAGTCCTTTTGAGGACTTCAATAGGAGGCAAATAGCTGAGATGATTTTGATAATCTACCTTGTAATGAATTGAAGACCTTGATCTAATGAATTTCATGATCTAGGGAGCACAAGGCTTCAACTCAAAAGGTGACAGAACAACATTAGCCAAAGTCCTCATGAAGAAATCATGGTAGTTGATAGGAATGCCATGTATGATATTGAACAGCAGATTCTTCAAGATGCCAACAACCTCTTCTTCATCAGAGTTGTGGCCCTTGATTGGACTGAGGGTTTTGGTCAGAATGCGGTATACTGTCCTTGGCACATATAGCAATTCCTTCATGAGGAATGTGGTCCTTGGAGCTTGGCCAGCCTTCAAAGGCTTCATTAGCACTTGCATCAGATGATTTGAAAGTTCATGTTCCTCATATATGAGCCTTGCACCTTCAGCAGGAGGACTGACTGGAATGGCATGAAGTAATTCAGAGGTCGGGGCTTTGTAATGCGTATTCTCAGTCATCCAATCAAGCACCCATGAATTCACATCATCCACATTTCCAGTGAGGTGCAATGTAGCATAGAATTGAAGAATTAGCTCTTCATTCCAGTCGCAGATGTCAGCGCAGAATTTTAAAAGCCCAGCGCCATGAAGAACACTCAGGACAGGTTGGAAGCACGGGAGAGACTCCATATCCACATGAGGAATTTGACGGTGCTCAAATACTTTGTCCTTATCAAATAAGAGTGATGAATAGAAGTTCATCTGACTGGCTGTCCAGAACCGCTTGCGGCGAAGTCTTGCTGAGTCATAGGGATTGAAATCCGTGAAGAAATGGTGCTCAATGAAGAAATCATCAGCCTTGAATTTTTGCTTCTTTGTATGAGGATTTAGTGGCTTGGGCTGAAGATTTACAGTTGAAGGCTTCACAGCCTCTTGGCGCACAACCTCTGGAGCCACAGACTGAGGAATTTTAGCGACAGTTTCAGTAGCAGCAGTCTTGGTCTCCATTTCTTCAGCTGCAATAGCTGGAACTTCTTCTGGAATGGAAAGAAGTGAAGTTTGACGTTCTTCAGATCCCGTATGAATTTCTTCAGTTTGCACAAGGGACCGAGGAATTTGATGCAGAGGAGTGGTCAATGGTGAATTGGGATGAAGTCTTTTCCAATAGTCATCATTCTGAACTGGTGTAGTAGAACCAATGTCCACATCCTCATCTTCTTCTTCTAATTCTTAAACGCCTGCCTCTTCAGCTGTGAATTGGGGCATTGGCAATGATATCAGTGGAGTTGAAGGGATATCATCCACTTCAATTTCTTCATCCAACTGCTCTGAAGAAGCAGCAGAAGGATTCTCTTCATCAATGTCATCTGGTATGACATATTCTTCACCAAATGGGACAATTTCCTTTGATAGCATAACTGAGATTGGAACAACATCAATTGGGTTAGTGAAGGAACTTGTCAAAGTCTTTAGTTTCTTGGGAGCTGAAGACTCTACAGTCGTTGATGCTTTCGTTTTCTTCACAGCTGCCTTCTCTGCACCTTTTGTTTTCTTCACCTCTGATCTAGAAGGAAGAGTGACTTTCTTCACCTTAGATGGTTTGGCAGGAGGAGCAGATGAAGTGGGTTCATTTTCTTTAGGCACAACTGATGCAGTTGCCCTGTCTTGTTTAGTTTCTTCAGGTGTAGCACCAGATTCTTCAGCTGACCTGGGTTGTCCTTCAGGTGCAACATTGATGGTTGCCCTGGCAGTTTATCCAGGAGCTGGAATTTCTTCAGCAGCCCTGGTACTCTCAATATCATCAACAGTCTGATTTTCATCAGCTGTGCTACAGCCTGAGGAATTTCTTGTTGCGATGGAGTTGCAACACTGAGCTTGAGGGAGTTGGAGAGTCTGACGAATCTGACTTTGGCACCAAGCCAATCTGCACGGTATCTGTCAAATTCATCACTAAGGTCTTTGATCTCCTTTTGCAGAGCCACAGGTTCTTTAGGAGACATGTTTACAACATTTTTCTTCAGAAAACGCTCCTTCTTGTACCAAGCCTTCTTGACTTGTCTGGCCTTCTCAAATTTCCATTTTTCTTCATTGATGAAGGCCGTTAACATGTGACTTTGACCATAAGTGAGGTTAAACTCAGGCAGAGGAGTGTTCGGATCCTCGTGCCATAGATTAATGAACTCACACTACAAAAAAAGACACATCCGTGACATTTTGCGCTGAACGATTTTTTTTCTGTCATCTTATGACACTTTTATGACGATAATTGTGACAAAACCCGGTATCATCATAGATGTGGTGGGCTCCTACTTCTATGACAAAAAATCATGACAGAAAATGGACTTTTCGTCCTGGGCGGGCCGGAGACGCAACTGCATGACATTCTTTGGGCCATCCATGATGGAAAAACCATGGTAGAAGCGAGGGCGAGGAAAATATCGGGGAGTTCCCGGTTACGGTGGGCGGTCGGGGCCGAGCGATGCACGTTTCTCTCGTACACGTACGCGTGGGTGCGAGGCGTTGGGCTCTAACTGAACCCGAGCGAGGTGTTCGCCTACTGAACCCTAGCGATTGCACTACAGGCTACACGTTACTGAACCCGAGCGATCGATCAATCCCTGGTTGTTAACTGAGCCAGATCGAGTGATTCCTTTGCTACTCCTGCTAACTGAAGCCAATCGAACCTGCTGCCTCTTAATGAACAGTGAGCGTTGTTGGGGGGTTGTATGAACAGTTCCCGGTGGGGGTTGGATGAACATGACCCCGTGGTAGTAGAGGTCGTTGCCGCTGGATGAACATGACCCCGATCGATCGAGCCGGTTGGGGGGGGGGTGGATGAACAGGACCCCGTGGAGGGCTGGATGAACAGGACCCTGTGGAGGGCTGGTTGGACAGTAGCCGGTGGAGGGCTGGATGAACAGTAGCCCATGGAGGGGTGGTTGAACAGGACCCCGTGGAGAGGGCTGGTTGAACAGTAGCCGGTGGAGGAGCGGTGGAGGCTGGATGAAAGGAGCCCGTGGATGAACAGTAGCTGGTGGAGGCAGGAGGGAGACATCGTGGATGAACAGTCGCAGGTGGAGGCTGGAGGAGGTCGACGGTGGATGAACAGTAGTCCGTGGAGGCAGTCGACGATGGAGATGAACAGTAGCCCGTGGAGTCCCCGTTTAGTGGTACGCCACACCCCTCCCGATGAACAGGACCCCTGTTTTGACCGTAGCACTCCAACACAAGTCTGTTTCCTCCGTTTTGCGGTACGCCACACCCCTCCCGATCAACAGGACCCCGTTTGATCGTAGGAGGTCGAAGAGAAGTCTGTTTCCTCCGTTCTGCGGTATGCCACACCCCTCCCGGTGAACAGGATCCCATTTCGACCGTAGGCGGTCGAACACAAGGCCGTTTCCTCTGTTCTGCGGTATGCCAGGCCTTGTTTCGATCGGCTGTTCCATCCAAGCCGGTTGGCTCCCGATGAACACGACTCATTCCATTGCCTCCCGATGAACACAACGACGCAGTTTCTTCGTTCCAACCATCCGGTTGGCTGCCGATGAACAGGACGTCGTCGCTGCCCTCTCCATGTACACGAGCCCTGGCCGTACGTATGCGTTAGTAGGCATTCGGGACCCCGCCTGTATGTACTTACGTGGCCGTATTTACTTTCTTGCACCCTGGCTGTACATACATGTACATGCTAGGTGCGCGCCTCTACTACGACACGTGCCCATCCTTACTCGGCCACGGTTCATCGCTGCAGCCTGCAGACAGACCGATCGACCAGTATGTACATACACATGCACGATCAGAATGACAACGCTACGTACGCTTCGACAAGTGGGTCCCGACTGTCAGGGAGGATAAGGAGGCACTTCCTTGCGTGCGAAGATGTAGCTGGTGGGTCCCACCAGTCAGGGGGAAATTTTTTTTTACGAAATACGGTGGCCCGTTCGGTGGGTCCCTACTATCAGGTGGAGGAATCATTATTTTGCGCGTAATAAGGAGGCACTTCCTTGCTGTGGCCGTGGACCCAGCTGTCAGCCTCTCCACGTACAGTACTCTTCCGATGGAAGTCGTTCCTTGACCACATTGACCACACCGCGTCGAGAGCACCAAGGTGGTGGACGACGGTGAGGCCTAGGAAGGGGACGACACAGAGCCGGGGAAGACGCGGCAGTGGATGCCCACGCAGAGAGGAGTACGAGGGTGCACTGGTTCGGCTGTGGTGTGAGGCTGCCGTCGCCGTAGAATAACAGGGGGTGTGGGTGAGTAGAGGGATGGCCTGGCCAGCGGTGGGAGTAGTAGGGGCGGTGAGGCCTCAACGGCAGAACAACTGGCCACGGGAGGCAGGAGCAGGCGGCACAACCGACGCTGGTTTGGGCGGCTAGAGCAAGAAGACCAGAGGTTGAATAAGCACTACGACAGTTGGATGGACATTGTACGGTCACTGGAGCTAGAATCGTTCATATTGACTAAGTTGACCAAGACCTCCATCCGCGTCAAGTTAGTAGGCCCACAAGTCAGCCTCCCACTATGGTGGGTACCAGCTAGCAGGGGGGTATTCATTTTTGTGTGCTTAATAAGGAGGCACTTGCTTGCGTGCGAAGATATAGCTGGTGGGTCCGAGCTGACAGCGGGGGAACGTATTTTCGTGAAATACAGAGGCCCTTCCGGTGGGTCCCAGCTGTCAGGTGGAGGAATCATTATTTTGCGCATAATAAGGAGGCATTTCCTTGTGTGCGGCCGTGGACCCAGCTGTCAGCCTCTCCACGTACAGTCCGCTTCTGATGGATGTCCTTCGTTGACCATGTTGACCACGACGCGCCGAGAGCACCAGGGCGGTGGATGATGGCGAGGCCTAGGAAGGGAACGACACAGAGCCGGGGAAGACTCGGCAGTGGTTGCCCAAGCGGTGGGGAGTACGAGGGTTTACTGGTTCGGCTGCCGTCGCTGGAAAATAACAGGAGGTGTGGGTGAGTAGAGGAATGGCCTGGCCAATGAAGGAGTAGGGTGGGGCGGTGCGGCCTTTGCGGTAGCACAACCGGCCACGGGAGGCGGGTGCAGGCAGTCCCACCGACGCTGGTTTGGGCGGCTGGAGCAAGAAGATCAGATATTGAAGAAGCATCACGACCGTTGGATTAACATCCAACGGTCACTGCTGCTAGAATCGTTTATGGACTAAGTTGACAAAGCCTTTCATACACGTCAACCTAGTAGACCCACAAGTCGGCCTCCAAATCTATCCCAAACAGCATACAGCCCAAAATTTCTAGCCAGATTCAAATTAATTTAAAAACTAAAATACCTTAATTTAAATCCAATGAAATTTTACAAGCACAAAAACAATGAAATTTAAAATATCAAAATCCGAGAGAAAAAAGTATTTTCAAATTAATTGTGTGTTTGCTGTATTTTTTCATTTTACAGCCCATTTATTATTACTTATAGCCCATTTCTTATTATTTATAGCCCATTTTCTGGGCAAGCCCGAATGCATCCCTCCTCGTCTTGAAAGATTCGGCCCAACAGGGGGTAGAAAAGCAAGTAGGCCTACGTTGGTTATTCTGCAAAAAACAAAATAGTTGGGCTAGCCATTTTCAAAAAGGAAAAACAAACTGGGTTGGTCATATGGTAAACATATGAAATAAAAGGCTGGGCTAGATGGGTCACAGCTCCCGCACAACCCAGTTGATACCCTTCGCCATCCCAAAAAACAATTACTACGCGCGCTGCTGGGTCCGTACTGTCATCCTCACCATGTACAACCATCTCCTTATTCCTCTCGGTTATTGACCATGTTGACAACACCGGAGGGCGGTGCTGCGGCGAGCGAACCAAGGTGGAGGACGATGGTGAGGCCTCGGACGGGAACGAACAGGAGTCGGGGAAGATGCGCAGAGTTTTAGGGTGCGATGTGGCCATGATGCGTGCGCGGAAGCACAGCCAGCCATGGGAGGCAGGAGCAGGCGGTCCCGCCGGTGCTGGTTTGGCTTTGGCGGCTAGAGGAAGAAGAGATTGAAGAAACACGACAACGTCGAATGTCAATCCAACGGTCAAGGTTGCACAATCGTTTGTTGACTAAGCCGACACCAAGTAGCATACTTTTTTATATATAGGAAGAAAAGAAAAACTGGGCTCGTTCGCCTGATAACATTCCCGAAACTGTGACTGTTCGATCTTGCGTCGCAACTAAAACTGCGAGGAAAATGCATTTGTCTGTCGTCCTCCCAGGGCACGTTTGCCACATAAGTGACTAGCACCCTTGGTTTTCAACCGATAGGTCTTGGGTTCGAGTCCCAAGAACTCTGGATTTTGTCCTCCTTCCTTCCTTGCTAAAAAAAGAAAGAAAATCAAAGACTTGAGAAGGCGTACAGAACAAGCTATAGTGTACTTGTAAAGAGACGCTGCTGAGTTTTAGAAAAAAGAGAGATGTGCTCCTGTAGCTGGTTCGAATTCCAACATAGACTATGACTATATATGGTGCCATGCTACTCTACAAGTAATGAAACTGACATATCCAACGTTTGCTTCTCCTCTTCTCTACTTACTCTGCCTAGCACCAGAAGCTGTGGCCGCAGCAACCATGTCCGCTGGCTGCTCGTCCACCTGCTCTTCAGTAGGCAACAACTAGATATGCGCCAAGCTGCCACCCGTACCATTGCCTATGGGTCTCATCGCAACCCAATGCCGTTGGTGTGGTGCCACTGCTGCAAATCACGTAGAGTCATCCGTCGCGTCTCAACCAAAATCCTCAACCCTGGTCGAGTCTTCTACAAATGTCTGAATCATGGGGTAATAATATGTTTAAGTGTTGTTCTACTACTTTCAGTTGCTGATTTTTTTAATAGTTTGGTTGATGATCTTCCAATTTGATTCGTGTAGAAAAGGGAAGATTCGTGTGATTTGTATTTCTGGGAAGTTGCTGATGTGGGGGAATACAACTACGCTGATTATTTGGTTAGCCGAGTAATCCCAATACCAGCAGGTTGGGGTGTTGGACAAGTAACTGAAGGAATGGTAGAAGAGGAAGATGCAGAGGAGAAGGTGAAAGATGCAGTTCCTCTGATCATGGCGAAGCAACAACTGCTGAATGGCCTTGACAGCAATGAGGAGATGAAAGAGCTTGTGAAGATAATGCGCAAAATCGATGTGCTCTGTAGGATGATTGTCTCTTTATTTGCAGTGTATGTAGCACTCGTGATGTATTCAGTGGCTATGACATGAGAACTTTGCTGAAACTAGGAATGAATGAAACCTGTTTAGCAGGTTGGGCATAGTGTTGTGAACATCTAATGATTTCTATTAACGGAAATCGGGGGGTAACCCCTTTTGCTCATAAATAAATAAATAGCAGAGGCCCTTTTGCTAATAAATAAATAAATTAGCAGAGGCCATGTTGGGTCAGCTTTGTTCCCATTCGAAGACGTCGAGCAAATTGCAGTCCAACAGCAAACTATGTCATCAAATTCAAGTTTCACATCCAAATATGAGTACAACTAAACAACAATGTCATCATGTTTTAGTTGTCATACAATCACCAAACACAAATCAACATACATAATAAGTGATGTTCTCACAGCAAAATACTAAACAACAAGTTCATCATGTTTCAGTTGTCATAGCAAACACAAGATCACATAATAGATAAAAGAAACATCTTCTGACAGGCAAATACGACAAAAGCAATCCAATCATCATCCGCAGCAGCAGCGTCAACATCTTCGCCATGTGTATCAGTCTGAATCATAATTCCCCATAGTGTCATCTTCTTCTTCATCCTCAATGTCCTCGAACGTTGGCTTCTTCTTGATCAACTCTTGTATGTCCACAGCCTGACAGGCAATCTTTTCGCCAGCGTCATTGAGGTGATGGTTCTCAAAGATATTAGGAACATCTGTGGAATCTTGTACATCAGGAGCAGTGTAAGCATCATCTTGTTGTGCAACTTCATTAAATGAATTCCTCTGCTCAAACCTTTGCAATACTCTCCAGTCATCGCTACGTGCAAATGTGTCTTCCAAGAAAAATATATGTGTTGCTTGATTTGCCAAAATAAAAGGCTCGTTGGTCTGGTACGCCGCCTTGACATTGATGGATTTGAAATAATCATCAGCTCTGGGTTTTGCGATCCTGGAAAACAGGTTATACAAACGACAACACAACAGAACCACACACCGATGAACCTCAAAACTGGAGATATACTGCAACTGAACAATGTATGTTATGTTAGCATACATTTTAGTTGTCTCTCTGCCGTACGTATCCGTGCTCATGATGGCACTGTTTTGTGTCTTCCTGCCTTCGTCGCGTGCAAGGGTGTTGTAGCGCACATCTCCAACAACGCAAGATTCATAATGTCTTACCTGAGTATCAGGACCCATTGCTAGTGCGTAAAGGGCATCATCAACTGCCTGCCCATCCTTCCACATCTTCTTAACCTATGGTTAGAAAATAGAAAAGATGATCATCTTATGTACTCAATATATTAATAAAACTGACAGTGCAATTCAAAAGCTTACATGGCTCTTGAACCATTTCGCAAATCCTGCCATAACCAGTTTGTCAATGTTTCTTGGATTTTGCGGCAGTAACTCCTTTTTGTAGATGTTGCACAACATAGTGATTGCGTCAAACATCTAAATATATAAGAATGTGCTGCAAGTTTAGTAGATTACGATGTATAAGCTGTAGTACTTAGCACTTACTTGATATAAGGTAGTATCTCAGGACAGTTATTCAACACATACCAAACCATTTTGTCCAAATCTTTAGGTTTGTCGTCTTGTCGACTCTTCCCTGTAACTCGAACAAACCAATCGAAAACATTGAGCCTGAGATTGTCTTCACCCACCTCTTTGCTAAGCTGATCAGCTGTTTCAATGTAATTTGAGCAGAATGTCAACGCTTCTGTAGCAATG
Source organism: Aegilops tauschii subsp. strangulata (assembly GCF_002575655.3). Taxonomy (NCBI): domain Eukaryota; kingdom Viridiplantae; phylum Streptophyta; class Magnoliopsida; order Poales; family Poaceae; genus Aegilops; species Aegilops tauschii. The sequence continues at coordinate 313,873,383 of NC_053037.3, read as the reverse complement.
TAGGCCTCTGCAATGGAACCCTCGGTTCTAGCTCTGTTCCTAACATAGCCCTTGAAAGTGCCTGACCGCCTTTCAATAGCGTACATCCAGCCATACTGTACTAGACCTCTAAGTAGTGCCTCATCAGGTAGATGAACAGCCAAATGCACCATCACATCAAAGAAGGCTGGAGGATATATCTTCTCAAGGTCGCATAGGATAGTTGGTATCTTGTCTCTAAGACGCTCCAAAGCATCTATCCTGATATTTCTACTGCCGAGTTCCCTGAAGAATTGTCCCAACTCTGCAACTGCTCTGTATAAGGCAGGGCGGCCCAATCCTCTAAGGATAACAGGTAAAACCCTCTGAAGTAGGACGTGGCAGTCATGAGTTTACAACCCTTATACCTTGTTTCCATCTGCACTGATGTCTTCTATGCAACCTTCTTCTTGTAGATGTTGTTGGGCCTCCAAGTGCAGAGGTTTGTAGGACAATAGCAAATTTCCCTCAAGTGGATGACCTAAGGTTTATCAATCCACGGGAGGCGTAGGATGAAGATGGTCTCTGTCAAACAACCTCGCAACAAAATAACAAAGAGTCTCTTGTGTCCCCAACACACCCAATACAATGGTAAATTGTATAGGTGCACTAGTTCAACGAAGAGATGGTGATACAAGTGCAATATGGATGGTAGATATAGGTTTTTGTAATCTGAAAATATAAAAACAGCAAGGTAACTGGTAGTAAAAGTGAGCGAAAACGGTATTGCAATGCTTGGATACAAGGCCTAGGGTTCACACTTTCACTAGTGCAAGTTCTCTCAACAATGATAACATAAGTAGATCATATAACAATCCCTCAATGTGCAACAAAGGGTCACTCCAAAGTCACTAATAGTGGAGAACAAACGAAGAGATTATTGTAGGGTACGAGACCACCTCAAAGTTATTCCTTCTGATCGATCTATTGGGCTATTCCTATAAGTGTCACAAACAACCCTAGAGTTCATATTAAAATAACACCTTAAGACACACATCAACCAAAACCCTAATGTCACCTAGATACTCCAATGTCACCACAAGTATCCGCGGGTTTGATTATATGATATGCATCACACAATCTCAGATTCATCTATTCAAACCAACACAAAGAACTTCAAAGAGTGCCCCAAAGTTTCTACCAGAGAGTCAAGACGAAAACATGTGCCAACCCCTATGCATAAGTTCACGAGGTCACAGAACCCGCAAGTTGATCACCAAAACATACAACAATTGGATCACGTGAATATCCCATTGTCACCACGGATAAGCACATGTAAGACATACATCAAGTGTTCTCAAATCCTTAAAGACTCAATCCAATAAGATAACTTCAAAGGGAAAACTCAATCCATTACAAGAAGGTAGAGGGGAGAAACATCATAAGATCCAACTATGATAGAAAAGCTCGCGATACATCAAGATCGTGCCAAATCAAGAACACGACAGAGAGATCAAACACATAGCTACTGGTACATACCCTCAGCCCCGAGGGTGAACTACTCCCTCCTCGTCATGGAGAGCGCCGGGATGATGAAGATGGCCACCGGTGATGGTTTCCCCCTTCCGGCAGGGTGCCGTAATAGGGTCCCGATTGGTTTTTGGTGGCTACAGAGGCTTGCGGCGGCGGAACTCCCGATCTAGGTTCTGTTCTGGAGGTTTGGGAATATATAAGAGGTGTTGGCGTAGAGAACAAGTTAGGGGAGTCCACGAGGGGCCCACAAGGTCGGAGGGCGCGCCCTAGGGCGGTGGGGCGCCCTCCACCCTTGTGGAGGCCTCGGGACTCATCCGGTGCATCTCTAGTACTCCATGGGCTTCTTTTGGTCCAAAAACAATCGTCGTAAAGTTTCAGGTCATTTGGACTCTGTTTGATATTCCTTTTCTGTAAAACTCAAAACAAGGAAAAAAAAGAGACTGGCACTGGGCTCTAGGTTAATAGGTTAGTCCCAAAAATCATACAAAATAGCATATAAATGCATATAAAACATCCAAGATAGATAATATAATAGCATGGAACAATAAAAAATTATAGATACGTTGGAGACGTATCATATGCACTGACTCTCCTTTCAGGGTTGGAAGCAAATCCATGTGGAAATATCACATGTGACAGGACCTCACAGAATGCTTTTCTTTTTACCTTGTCCAAGACGTACACGGCTGGTGCCATATCCCGTGGTTTACCTTCATCTTGCACCTACAAATCCTGTCTAATACCCAGGGGTGTCAAATCAATCCTAGATTTTAAGGTATCTTTCGTCTTGCCTTCAATATTAAGAAGTGTGTCGATAATGATGTCACATATATTTTTCTCAATGTGCATCACATCAAGATTATGCCACAGGTCCAAATCTTTCCAATACTCCAAGTCCCACAAAGTGGACCTGCGGGTAAACAATAATCTCTCTTCTGCCCTGCCACGCTTCCTTTTCCTGCTACCGTTATCAGGATTGTTTCCTGGTGTAATATGCCCGACCTTCTCTAATTCCACTTGCAACTCATCGACGGTGAGCCTCTTTGGTGCATCACGGTTTTCATGCTTTGCATTGAACACATATCTTCGGTATTTTATAGGACACGGCTTGTCCTTGGCAAGGAAACAGCGGTGTCCAATGTACCAGATCTTGCTAAGTATTGCATATGACAGCGGATTCCTATCATAGTGAACACATGCATTGTAATCATGTGTCGTTCGCCCTGACATAGTGCCCAAAGCCAGATAATCATGGATGCACCAGATTATAACAGGATGCAGAAAGAAATCAACTGGTGGGCTGCTATATAGGTCTCGAGAGAGAACACCCCTCCATAGCTGTGAAGTTCCTCCACAAGAGGCTCCATGAATAAATCAACATCCTTTCCAGGACTTTTTGGACCTGGGATGAGCAAGGCCATCATGTAGTTTGATTCTTTGGTGTAGACATTTGGAGGCGTGTTGTAAGGGATAGCAAGGCCAACACGCGGGCCCACCATTTTTCTTTTGCAGGTGAAAGTTCACGAAATGCACGAGCATTCCCTAGCATTGTTTCAATGTTGGTCAAACTCACTGGCTCTGCCACCACCACCTCCTCCTCCTCTTCCACCTGAGCATCAGGCAGATCAAGTTGGTGATCTACTGCTTCCACATAGTCAGTAACATTGACGTTCACAGCTTCACCATGATGAAACCACCTAGTATATGTGACCGACATCCCATACAAGTGTAGATGATTTTGCACAGTTGACTCGGGTCTTGTAACTAAATTCATACAACTGCTACATGGGCAGAAAACATCTGATTTCGGACCACCGTACTCAGCTCTGATAAAGTTCATGAAGTTTTGAACCCCCTCGACATATGCAGTGGAGAATCTTCGAGTAGAAGTTATCCAAGTCCTGTCCATCTATTAGACATACAAATTAGTTCTTCTACTAGATATTACAGGAAAAACATATATGCTTTTTTATGAAGTATAGAAAAAAAATACCTAGGTCGATGTCTAAAGCTATGGCAAGATATTTGGACAAGCAAATCTAAGTAACAAAATATATGTAAAGCTGATTTAGCAAACAGATTTGAGTGCTAAATTATGGCAGGCTATTTCAGCAGTCAATGAGATCGAGCACACAACCATCGAAGGCCATCTCGGCAACAAAGATCGAGTATAAAATGGTGTAGAGCTATTTCACCTAACATATTGGCTACTAGAACATGGCAATCTACGTCACAATAAATATATGGCAGGATATTTTAGCAACTAATCGGGCTTGGCATGCCATCTCAGCAAAGCAGATTGAGTGGAGAACAGGGCAAGGAAGCTTCTTGAGCAGAGCATATTGACTGTAAACTACTTCGGCAAACAGTGAGATTAACAACGTCTATCAGCTAACATTCAGCGCTACACCGACATGCACGGGGCCTCAGTCTAGAATGTGCGTACCGTGGGAGAAGCTGATCGCCGTGCGTCTCCACACGAACGTTGCCAGCGGTGGCGGCGCTAACCGCCATGCGTCTCCACAAGTACATCGCCAGCGGTGGCGGCGCGGCTAGAGGATGACAGTCTACGAGAGCGTACTGTGGGAGCGAGAGGATCGCCGTGCGTCCCCTCGACAAAATGCGATGCTGACGTATCGGCACGGCGGGGAGGACGGCTTTGGTGGAGCGAATGGAGTGGAGGGTGCTGGGGGAAGGGGGGTTTGGGGAATATTATTGGCTAGTTGGCCGAAGGGCGGTTGAATTTGGATTTGGGGGAATTTTTTTGGGGGGGGGGGGATTTCGCGCGGTGGGCAGGGGGGTTTGGCGCATGGTCGGTATCTCCAAGTGCAGTCCCACGTGTCAGTGAAGAGGCAAGCCGAAGCGCGTTCCGTTTGTGTGAGCCATGTGCAAGACCGACCGTGTGTGGGGTGCAATGCGACCACTACAGGCGTGTTGTGAGTGTACCGCCTTTTTTTCCTTTTAAACTTGGTGCTTCGCCCCCTCAAAAGAAACTTGGTGCCTCGTGCGATCCATCGACACTAGTACTAGTAATCAGGTAATCCCGACTAAAATGGCGCGATCGAGTCTTTTCCCGCGCGATATGTTGGAGGTTGGCTTAGTTGGTTGTTTAGGACGAGTAATGCTACACCTACATAACCCCAGTTACATAATTAACGTAATGTGAAACATGTGAGCTGTTGATTGTAGATTGGGGGGAGGGAGGGGCCCACCACCATGAAAATCAGGGTGGAGAGAGAGAGGCCATTTACGTTAACCCTTTCGTAGGTTCCCATAGATGTAGAATAATTTGAAATGCGTGAATGCGTAGTGGACGTACTATTCGAGTGCCTAAGATAAATTGTGTATGTAGACCATATGTGTTTATTTACTTCGCATGTTAGCTTTGTCTCGGGTCAAACCTTCTAAGATTATACATACGATAACAAATCATCATTCCATATACTCCTACAACATATCTTACTATTATTGTGAAAGTTCATATACACCAGGCGAGATTAATGCAAACATGGCAGATTTTCATTACATTTCAAACTTTTATAGGACAGGAAAATAAAAGAAACCCGACCCTAAACCTATTCTACGGCGGCGACCGACGTCCTCCATCTGCGATCTCCATGTACGGGGGCGGGGTTCAAGACCCGTGAAGTGAAGGTGCGGTCTCTAGCGAGGAAGAGTAGAACACGGGAGACGGACCGGCCAGTTGGCACACCATGTCCTGCTGCCTCCCATGCCCTACTCATCCTCGGAGGAGTCCCCGACCTCGGCGGTGCCGGACGTTGGACGACGGCAAGTAGGACGCATGGCTGACGGTGCTCCTATCGTCGGCCGCCAGCGTGGCCACCGCTTGAGCGGTCGCGTCCGCGTCTGGCTATGCCGCTATTGCGTCGCGAGTGGTGACTTGAGCGAGGGCGGCCACCTCGAGCTTCATCCCCGAAGACAAGCTCTCCCGCAGAGCATTCGTGCTCGCGGTCGTGGCGAATGTGGTGCCAGGTAGCAGGACGATGCGCTATGGTGTGGAGTTTAGCCAGGCGTTGCCGCTTTAAGTAGCGCATTTCGGTGAGGCCAACGTCCGGGTGCGTCATTAAGTTGCCAGAGTTGGTTCCTCGGGCACCGAGCCTCTTAATGACGGCATACGGATGGACGACATGAATGCGGGCAGCTGGCGCCAGCTAGGAACGCACTGCGCGATGGCGCGAGGGACGAGGGTTTTTGGTGTGCCAGGGTAGTCAGCTGCGGTCGTGGCAACGTTGGAGATGCCCTTTGCTCACATGCGATCCCCACATGTCATTGAAAGAGCAAGACGACCAGGCATGGTCTCAGGTCCTGGGGATGCAGTTGGCCACGCTACAACACTCCGCGGATGCGTCGTGGCGCGCGTGCACTTCGGCGCCCCGTGCATCCTCGACGAGCCGGATGTTGATCTGCTGGTCGTGCCACAGCGCTAACGCCATCCTCGGCACACTGAAGCCGACCGTGTCCACCGAAGATGAGCATGTCGCTCACCATGGTCGCCATGTCCAGAGGCGGCGCGAGAGCTGCGCCATGTTGCTGGCCCCCACGACCCACATGAACGGTTGCCAGTGGCGAGGAGGTCGTGGGCCATCTCCTCCACTGGACTAGTCTGCACCACGTCGTCCTGACAGGTGTGCCCCTCATGTCGGTTTCCCTGTTTCCCGGCCAAATTCGAGTGTCAGTGCTCCGCGTTGCGCATTAGGCGCGGCACAGGTGGTTTTTGTGCCCTGGTTCAAATGTGGTACGGTACCAAGTTGTTACCCTAGCCCCAAGTGTGGTGGTTTTGGGTACGGTACCACCCTTTTCCTTTTCAACTAGTGAAGCGTAACACTTGATTAAGTAGCCGGATGGTGTGCTAATGTAGGTGTCTGACTGTTTGAAGGAATAATTGAGGTGTGCCTGGTCCGTGCCTGCATTTAGGGGTCCAACTTCGTACCATGTTCCGGCAGTAGTAACTATACTAGTCCTTGCGTACTCCCTCTGTTTTTATTTACTCCGCATTTTAGCTTTGCTCAAAGTCAAACTTTGTAAACTTTGACAAAGTTTATAGACAGAAATAATAACATATACAATAACAAATCAATACCATTAGATTCATTATTGAACATACTTTCACATCATATAGATTTGCTATTGTAAATGTTCATATTTTTCTATAAATTTGGTCAAATTTTATGAAGTTTGACTTCAGTCAAACCTAAAATGCAGAGTAAATAAAAATGGAGGGAGTAGTATCTTACTCCGTGACCAAGACGGAAGGGAAAACGAGACAACTTATTTTTCATTTGAGCCGTTCAAGTATAATCATGTGGCGTTGCTTATTTCTCATTCCTCTCCAACCCTCTTCTCCATCGATCATGCCACCCTCCGGTCGAGTCATCCTCCCGCATGCGTCATTTGAACATTCCGCCAAGTATCATTCGCATGTGGGCCTAGACCATGCTTGTATTTCCAATGTTGTAATTTGTCCAACATGCATACAGACAAACGGTTCATTTAAAGTTTCACTTTGCCTCCACTGTGTGTCGCTTCCCGTCTTAGTTTTGACATCCCATTCGGTTCATGCCCTGACACATCTTGACGAGATCGATTGATGTTGAGAGATCAATTACGTGTCGTGCAAGGAGATAAAGGTTTGGTCTGTTTATATGATAGAAATGACCCGCGGAGGGGGGGGGTCTGTGGGGATCGGAGGGAGTATGTTCATAAGTGAAACGAACATACTGTACGCACCCTAGTCCTCTTTCAATCGATCTCCGGATCCCGAGATGAAACCGAGAGAGAATGAGTGGCATTTGTGATACTAATTTTGAACCAGTGATCATAGCATCAGCAAATCATATATAAAGGGTATTCAATGTTCGTTTCGATTTTGAACGTACAATGTACTCCCTCCAATCCTTTCTAGTTTACATATAAGTTTTGTGTGTAGTCAAAGTATCTCTACTTTGATCAACTTACAGAAAAAGTATCAACATTCAACAACGCCCAATCAATATTGTTAGATTCGTACGTACTCCTAGATTTGTATTCAAATAGAGATGGTTTCCAATTTGTTTTCAAAAACGTGAATGTGCTTGTTCTCGTGCATGCTCTTCCTACTAGGATTTCGCCATGTATAGCCAGTCCAATAGTAACTTTTTTAAGCTCCCTGTCCAATAGTACTAGTGGAGTACTGACAACATCTGTAGTAGAGTATGCAGTGCTCATAGTACTAGTAGGTATCCCTGCCTTACCCTGCCTTTCGGTCACTGACTGGCGGGCCCCATGCTTGCTAGGCCCTGCATGTCAGTTACTCAATGTGTTCGGCCACGTCACGGGATCCTCATCCGTAGTATACTCCCTTTGTTTTTATTTACTCCGCATAAAACAGAGGGAGTAGTAGTATAAATGATGCGGGCGGGGGAGGGGGAGGGACGTCGGTTTGCTCTCAACTGCGGTCCCACAAGAGAGCAGAAACGCAAGACGAAGTGCATTCCATTCGGTGAGAGACGTGGAGGGTCCTGCGTGCCAGGGTGCAATGCGAATGCGACAAGAGCGATGTACAGTCAAAACCGATTGACCGGTCGTCACCGGAACCACTATTCACACCAGAACCTTCGCTGCTCGGCCTACGCCAGCCACTACCCCAAAACCACACCTCTTCTCCAGCCCATTCCCCCACCTTTCGATCCCCTAGCCCGCATCAAGCATCCCCTAGTTCGCCGGAAAGCCATGGTGCGCCGCAAGATCACGTACTACAAGATGCTGACGCCGGAGCGCCGCGCAGAAATCGCGGCGGCGGTTGGCGCCACAGACCTCCATTCCCAAGCTCGCTTTGCGGCGGGCCAATCCCCGAGTTCTCTCGAGCCAAGCTCTGAGGAGGAGGAAGCCGATCCAATGTTCATGGCGGAGGTCGCGGCGCAGAAGGCCCCTTATGCGTATGAGACGATGGACGTCGACTTCGTGCCGGCGTCCGGGTCCCCCATGGTGCAGGCGGACCAGCGGTTCAACCTGGTGATACTAAAGGAGGACCGGGAGGCGGAGGATCAACTTGACATGGAGCGCGCGCATGTCGCTGCCATCGAGGCTCTCCGGCATGCGGAACCGGATGTCGTGGATGTGAACCGGGCGGCGGAGGCTCAACTTGACGCGGAGCACGCGGATGCTGCTGCCATTGAGGCCCTCCTGCAGGCGGAACCGGACGTCCTGGACTTGAACCGGGCGGCGGAGGCTCAACTCGACGATGAGCGCGAGGATGCCGCTGCCATCGAGGCCCTCCTGCAGGCGGAACCGGACGTCCTGGACTTGAACCGGGTGGCGGAGGCTCAACTCGACACAGAGCGCGCGGATACCGCTGCCATCGAGGCCCACCTGCAAGCGGAACCGGACATCCTGGACTTGAACCGGGCGGTGCTCTCGTCCATGCAGAGCGCCCGCATGCTCCATGTGAACGAGTAGCTGGAGGCCGAGGACAATCACGGTGCGGAGACACACGTCGGCAGCTACGGCTGGTTCGCGCCGGCAGCCAAAGATGACGAGGCCGTCTCGTTTCGCGAGCAGTGATAGTTTTTCTTTATGTTGTTGTTTTTAGGGATCTTTTGCTGTGTAAAAACATATATTTATGCAAGTCGCCTGACTTTCATCATTTGGGTCAGTCGACCATTTCAGGCGGTTGGATGAATATCCTACGTCTCCTAACCCTTCTTCCTCACCTCTTCTTCTTCCCCAACTGACCACCGCACGGGCCATATGGATCTTCCCCTACATGCGATTGGATAAACATACTGTATGAACAAAAATTATGTGTCAGTGGTAAGATGGCCAAGTTTGGTTTGATCAGGTAGCACGTGTCAGTCAGGGTGCATTCCCTTGGTTGGGTATGCGGCCTGCAGGAGCGACTATGTGAGGGTGCGGTGCGATCGCGACAGCCGTGCACAAGTGTACCTCCTTTTCATTTTGAAAACTTTAGACAGGGTTGGAAAAAATGTGTGGCGAATTATGGCAATGCAAGGCCTAGACCCAAACAGGATACAAGTACGTACGTAGGAGTACTACTTGTGTTAAAAAGGAAAGGCGGGGTTTTCCTTCGCGAGATTGATCGATACAAATCCTTGTTTGACGTGTCAATTAATGCGTATTTTTACCAACGCCGAAAGAGCTAACCATCTCACTCCTCATCGCTTGATTAATGCAGCACCATGCAAACCAACCTTCTCACTTCCGCATGCATGCAAGGGTATATTAATGTCCTTGGTTGCTAGTACGAGGCAAACCCCATTAATTTTGCCTCGATTATTGTTAGTGGCCTTCTGCAAATTCTAATTTTGATATATTGGCCTTGTGTACAAAAAAATGGTGGTAGTAACTATTTGACTTCCTTCCCCATTGCGGTGACGTCGACGATATCTCGAACATTGTGGTTTGGCGAAGTGTGTTCGACGGAGAACACCATTGAGGGAGACCACAGTAAGTCATTCGCAAGTGCCGCCTGCAAGCCGAGACAACCACCTTATTTGCATCCAGGAAGTCTATTGAACCAAAGGACGCGTAAATGTACTAGTACTACACAATAGCGTCGTCCGTCCAGCTTAGTGCGGTGAGGTGGTTTCTCGAAGAAGACGATGGAGAAGTGGAGTCAGCGAAGAGTGAAATGATGGTTGCTTCGTCCGTGCTTTGTGATTTGACGCCTCACTGCTTTGTGATTTGTGATAGAAGGGACAGGGGAGTAGACTCTGTGCTCTATACTATACATGCGTCCAAGCACGGGAAAAAGAGGAGAGACGTTGCATTTTTCTATTCCTTCAATCAATCAATTAGGGAGCTTCGGTTCCATCTTTTTGGCTTTGGCAGCACCGTCCATAATGGTTCCCACAATGCAAAAAGCTATTTTCACATTTGGCTACACATTGTGGATGCCCTTAACCGTACCACTTGGTTTTTCTCCTGCGTGTTATTGATACGTCTCCAACGTATCTATAATTTTTGATTGTTCCATGCTGTTATATTATCAATCTTGGATGTTTTATAATCATTTTATAGTCATTTATATCATTTTTTGGTACTAACCTATTGACATAGTGCCAAGTGCTAGTTGATGTTTTTCCATGTTTTTTACATCGCAGAAAATCAATACCAGACGGAGTCCAAATGCCACGAAACTCCATGATGATTTTTTATGGCCAGAAGGAAGATGTTGGGCCGTGGTTGCACCTGGGGGGAGTCCCGAGGAGGGGACAACCCACCAGGGCGCGCCAGGAGGCCCAGGCGCGCCCTGGTGGGTTGTGCCCACCTCGGGTGCCCCCCGGACCGCCTCTTAGCTCTATAAATACCCCAAAAATACCAGAACCCTAGGGGAGTCGATGAAATATTCATCCAGCCGCCGGAGAGTCCAAAACCACCAGATCCAATCTAGACACCATCTCGGATGGGGTTCACCACCTCCATTGGTGCCTCTCCGATGATGCATGCGTAGTTCTTTGTAGACCTTCGGGTCCATAGTTAGTAGCTAGATGGATTTCTCTCTCTCGCTGAATTCTCAATACAATGGTCTCTTGGAGATCCATATGATGAAACTCTTTTTGCGGTGTGTTTGTTGGGATCTGATGAACTTTGAGTTTATGATCAGTCATATCTTTTTATATCCATGAAAGTTATTTGAGTTTCTTTGATCGCTTATATGCATGATCTCTTATAGCCTCGTATTTCTTCTCTGATATTTGGGTTTTGTTTGGCCAACTTGATCTATTTATCTTGCAATGGGAAGAGGTGCCCGGTAGTGGGTTCGATCTTACGGTCCTTGATCCCAGTGACAGAAAGGGAACCGACACGTATGTATCACTGCTACTAAGGATAAAAGATGGGATCTATACCTACGCAATAGATAAACGGATCTTGTCTACATCATGTCATCATTCTTATTGCATTACTCCATTTTTTCCATGAACTTAATACACTAGATGCATGCTGGATAGCGGTCGATGTGTGGAGTAATAGTAGATGCAGGCAGGAGTCGGTCTACTAATCTTGGACGTGATGCCTATGTAATGATCATTGCGTGGATATCATCATAATTATTTGAGGTTCTATCAATTGCCCAATAGTAATTTGTTTACCCACCGTTTGCTATCTTTGTCGAGAGAAGCCACTAGTGAAACCTACGACCCGGGTCTTCTTTCTCATATATTTGCTTGCGATCTACTTTTCCTTTGCATTTTTATTCAGATCTATTAAACCAATAATACAAAAATACTTTGCGGCACTTTATTTAATTTGCGATCTATTATTTCAATCTATTACAAATTTCTGGCCTCGTTACCCGGAAGGGATTGACAACCCCTTTAACACGTCGGGTTGTGAGGTGTTGTTATTTGTGTGCAGGTGTTGTTTACGTTGTGTTGCTTGGTTCTCCTACTGGTTCGATAACCTTGGTTTCTTCACTGAGGGAAATTCCTACCTTCGCTGTGCTGCATCATCCCTTCCTCTTTGGGGAAATACCGACGTAGTCCTAGCAGACAAGAGCTTTTCTGGCGCTATAGTCAGAGAGCGATCAAAAGGAATTTCTGGCGCCGTCGCCGGGGAGGATCTTCAACATAACCAGGTTCCTAATCACAAATCTCATCTCCTTGCAATTTAATTTATTTGCCATTTGCCTATCGTTTTCCTCTCCCCCACTTCACAAAAATTTGCCGTTTTATTCGCCTCTCTTTTTCCGTTCGCCGTTTCCTTGCCAGATCTGTTTTTGAGTGCAATCTTATTGTGTAGTCATCATGACGCAAAATAACACTAAGTTATGTGATTTCTCAAATACCAACAACAATGATTTTATTGGCACTCTGCTTGCTCCTCACGCCACTAGTGCACAGACTTGTGATATTAATACTGCTTTGCTGAACCTTGTTATGAAAGACCAATTTTCCGGTATTCCTAATGAGGATGTCACATCCCATCTTAATACCTTCGTGGAATTATGCGATATGCAAAAGAAAAAAGATGTGGACAATGATGTGGTCAAGATGAAATTATTTTCGTTTTCTTTGCGTGATTCTGCAAAAAATTGGTTCTCTTCTTTGCCTTGTAATAGTATCGATTCTTGGAATAAGTGCAAAGATGCTTTTATCACTAAGTATTTTCCTCCAGCAAAAATTATTTCCCTTAGAACCCAGATCATGAATTTCAAGCAACTTGAACATGAGCATGTTGCACAATCTTGGGAAAGGATGAAAATGATGCTAAGGAATTGCCCAACTCATGGGTTAATTCTTTGGATGATCATACAAATTTTTTATGCGGGATTGAATTTTGTTTCTCGTAATCTTTTAGATTCCACCGCGGGTGGTACTTTTATGGAAATTACTCTGGGTGAAGCCACCAAATTGCTTGATAATATCATGGCAAATTATTCACAATGGCATACCGAAAGGGCTCCTACTAGTAAAAAAGTTAATTCGGATGAAGAAATTTCTTCTTTGAGTGAAAAACTTGATACTCTTATGAAATTGGTTACTAGTAAAAGTTCGCCTATTGATTTTAATGATGTGCCTTTGTCTACTTTGATTGAGCAAAATAGTGATGCCATAGATGTGAATTTTATCTCTCAAAATAATTTCAACAACAATGCTTATAGAGGTAATTTTAATCCTAGGCCTTTTCCTAGTAATTCCTCTAATAATTATGGTAATTCCTATGGAAATCAATCATATAATAATAATAGGAATACCTCTGATCTTGAAAATAATATTAAAGGATTTATCAACACACAAAAAGTTTTCAACACTTCCATAGAAGAAAAGTTGAATAAGATTGATGATTTGTCTAGAAGTATTGATAGAATTGCTCATGATGTGGAAAATCTCAAGATGAAATTTTTTGTGCCTAAAGTAGATGAATCAATTAGAGCTCTTTATGTTTCTATGGATGAAAGTAAGAAAAGAACCGCTATGCTTAGAGCTAAAAGAGAATTTTTAGAAAAAGCGTTTTGTAGTGATTTGTTTCGCAAAAGTGATGAAGATCTTAAAATGATTGGTGTTTCTTCTATTGATTCTTTGTTTAGTAAAGTTAATATTGATGAAAAAGGGACTGGAGAAGAGTCAACTTTAGGTAGAAGGCGTCCCAATATTTTGGAGGGTGAAAATCTTGTTGAGAAAATTGATAAAAGTGGGTTTAGAGAGGTCAAGACTTTAACTGGTGATGTGCCCACTCTTTTGGATTACAAAGACTTTAATATGACAGTTGCTCTTTGATTGATTGTATTTCGTTGTTGCAATCCATGATAAATTCACCCCATGCTTATGAACAAAATAAAGCTTTTACAAAACATATTGTTGATGCCATGATGAAAGCTTTAGAAGAAAAATTGGAATTGGAAGTTTCAATTCCTCGAAAATTGCATGATGAATGGGAACCTACTATCAAAGTCAAGATTAAAAATTATGAGTGTTTTGCTTTATGTGACTTGGGTACAATTCTGAAATCTTTATGTGATGTGCTTGGTCTTAACAATCTTGAAGAATGTTCTTTGAATTTGCACTTGGCGGATTCTACTATTAAAAAGCCTATGGGAAGAATCAATGATGTTCTTATTCTTGCAAATAGTAATTATGTGCCCATATATTTTATTGTTCTTGATATTGATTGCAAACGTCTTGTCCAATTATTCTTGGTAGACCGTTTTCACGCACTATCGGTGCCGTGATTGATATGAAAGAAGGCAATATTAAGTTCCAATTTCCTTTGAGGAAAGGTATGGAACACTTTCCTAGAACAAAAATTAGGCCACCTTATGAATCAATCATGAGGGCATCTTATGGATCTCGAACCAAAGATGACAAAACTTAGGTCCTTGCTTTATGCCTAGCTAAGGGCATAAAACTATAGCACTTGTTGGGAGGCAACCCAATGAATAAATTTTATTTTTGCTTTTTGCTCTCTGTTATTGTGTGTTCACACAATTATGCTACTGGTATGATTGTGTTTTTTGTGTTTTAATTAGTGTTTGTGCCAAGTAGAACCAATAGGATCTTCTTGGGTGATAGTTGTTTGATCTTGCTGAAAAATACAGAAACTTTGTGCTCACGAAAATAATTATTAAAAATCACCATAACGTGATAAAATGCCAATTCTTTTTGCAGAAAATCAATATACAAATTATCTAGGTTGTCCTAGTTTTTCAGAATTTTTGGAGTTCCAGAAGTATTCAAACAAATCAGATTTCTACACTGTTCTGTTTTGACAGATTCTGTTTTCTTTGTGTTGTGTGCTTATTTTGATGGCTCTATGGTTTTCTTTGATGAGTTTTTGCCATAGCAAAGTTAGAATACAGTAGATATAATACAAAAACAAAATAATAACTGGTTTGACACAACACTTATAGTAGTTATTTATTTTTCTTACACTAACGGATCTCACGAAGGTTTTGTTGAGTTTTGTGTGATTGAAGTTTTCAAGTTTTGGGTTATCTTACGATGGATGAAAGAAGGATAGAAGAGCCTAAGCTTGGGGATGCCCCGGCATCCCAAGCTATTATCCAAGAATGAGCAACCAACTAAGCTTGGGGATGCCCCCGAGTGGCATCCCCGCTTTCTTCTAATGACCATCGGTATTTTACTCGAGACTATATTTTCATTCGTCACATGATATGTGTTTTGCTTGGAGTGTCTTGTATTATATGAGTCTTTGCTTGTTTTATTTTGTGTTTTAAGTCATCAATCCTTGATAGACACACCTATTTGATAGAGCCAAAATTATGTCATGACTTGTTAGAATTGCTCTCTTGCTTCACTTAGATTTATTTGAGAGTTAGTAAATTTTTTGAAGAAATTCTCTCTTGCTTCACTTAAATTATTTTGAGAGAAAGAAAATTTGTTATGCTCATAATATTCACTTATATTTGTTTGATCTTATGAAAAGAAACACATGAAAATTAGTCCCAAAGTGATAGATATCCAAGAAGGATAAAGAAAAAAAATGTCATGAAGATCATTGGACAAAATAAACTTGTTTCTTAGTAATAGTTTTGAGATATGATGATGTGATATGTGAGTTATGTTGATGAGTAATTGTGCTCTAGTAAGAATATTCGTGTTATGGTTTGTGATTCCCTATGCATGCACGAAAGTCAATAATCATGCAATCAAAATTATATCCTACTTGTGGTCCATTATTCGGTGTTAATTATGCTTAATGCTTGCTTATGAGATTATTCGTTTCTTGGTTCGTCGCTTCTCAATCTTTTTGCTAGCCTTCATTTTGCACCAAGTATGATCTCTAGTTGTGCATCCAAAATCCTTTAAACTATTTTTGCCACATGAGTCCACTATATCTACCTATATGCGGTATTCTTTTGTGGTTCTAACCAAATTTGCATGTGCCATCTCTAATTTTCAAAATAAACTTCTCTTTTGTGTGTTTGTTTCGCTCGCGGAGCGGTGACGGGTGGCTAACATTTTCCTTGCTGGATGTGTTATTCTCACGATGAGTTTCTATTCACTTGTCATTGCATGAGAGTAAGGCAAAGTGATGAAAACCGAACCTTGATGGCGAGATCCGATCCGTTGTTGCGGCCCGACCTTTCACGACACGCCACCACCAGCTGTAGTAACCTCTCATCCCGTGCACGCGATGTACACGAAATAGAAGGTTTGAACCTTGCGGCTCAGCACGAGAAAACCAATCTCGATGACGGTACTCTCGCGCAAAACAATTTCTTCACAGAGAAATCGCAACACAAAGGTTTTCTAAAGCTTCCTCCAAAACTTAGGGATTTTTAGACAGCTTCCCCCAAAACTCGATACGGGAATTTACCCTAAAAACACATCGTGTTTATTATCAAAATATAACCTCCCCTTTACATGGCGCACGTATTTCACCTTATATACTAATCGACCCATCTAAGTTGACGGACAAACTCAACACGTCTATCTCTACAATCTTGACCTTCTACCAATTTAAATAGCATCTGCCTTTTACATCTCAGCAGGTACTAAACTGACTTAAACATACCTAAGATAAAAAGGTATCTATCTGGACTGCTGCGCGCCATCTTCAAATGCTTCATGTTCTGCAGGTGGGCCCCATCCCACTTCTTTTAAGGAAAGGTGCACACGTACAAATATTCTTTGCCAAGGATCTTGTTCCTTGCGTGGCTGTAAAAGAAACAAATATCTCCTCTTTATTTCCTTGACAAATCCGAACACATTAACCCTTTCCATTTGATATCCTAGAACGTTGCATCCATACATTAATTCTCTATGGAAATTAGAGTCCCAAAGTTCTAATTTTTTGGCTTCATGCCAACCAAAATTACCAAGGAAATCACATGCATGTAGAGGTTTCAGATGTACTTCTTTTCCTTTTCCTAGCTGAATAACACCAATCTTTCTTGGCATATCCGCATGCATACATGCAACGGAAACTAGTTCATTGCCAAAGCTCGATTGTAAATATGATGGTACAAATACATCGCCAACAGTGACTAGCAAAGTCGCGGAAGCTTTCTGGTTGGCAGCTTGTACGTCGTCGTTGTTGGTCCGACTATAGACGAAATTGGTCGTATCACAAAGGTCTTAGGGATGCCCAGTCCCGAAATGCAAAAATGAATTTACTTTATGTTGTCAAATAATAAATTCCTTGGAAAGTGTTGGTATGGAGGGCACCCGTGGATACGGTTAGCCATGGAAAGTGAAATTATGGTGGAAAAAGGAATAAACTTTATTCTGTTTGGGAACCGCCTATGGCATATCTAGCATGGAAAGTGTTCGGAACTCTGAGTCGTTTTCGTTGGTGGGATGAATACACCTCTCAAAATGTTTTTATCTTCAAGTTTTTCGCTTTGAGCTCTAGCACCTCCACAAATCCCTACTTCCCTCTGCGAAGGGCCTTTCTTTTGCTTTATACAATTTTTATTTTTGAAATTGAGTCTCCATCTTCTCTCATAAAAAGCACCAACTAGGAGGCAATATGATCGTACTTAAGTATTGGGTGTAGCTAATATTCGAGTGTGTTTCATGAATGGATCAATGTTTGAGCATGATGGGCTAGGGATAACTTATTTTAGCGTTGATATTTTGAAAGACATGGTTGCTTGTTGATATGCTTGAGTATCTAAATTATTATGTCAAAACTAGACTATTGCTTTGAATCACATAAAAGTCCAAATGTCCATGCTATAAAGAAAATAATATTATATGACATGATAAACAACACTCCACATAAAAAATTCTGTTTTTATCACTTACCTACTCGAGGATGAGCAGGAGTTAAGCTTGGGGATACTGATACGTCTCCAACGTATCTATAATTTTTGATTGTTCCATGCTGTTATATTATCAATCTTGGATGTTTTATAAGCATTTTATAGTCATTTTATATCATTTTTTGGTACTAACCTATTGACATAGTGCCAAGTGCCAGTTGCTGTTTTTTCCATGTTTTTTACATCACAGAAAATCAATACCAGACGGAGTCCAAATGCCACGAAACTCCGTGATGATTTTTTATGGACTAGAAGGAAGATGTTGGGCCCTGGTTGCACCTGAGGGGAGTCCCGAGGAGGGGACAACCCACCAGGGTGCGCCAGGAGGCCCAGGCGCGCCCTGGTGGGTTGTGCCCACCTCGGGTGCCGCCGGACCGCCTCTTTGCTCTATAAATACCCCAAAAATACCAAAACCCTAGGGGATTCGACGAAATATTCATCCAGCCGCCGCAGAGTCCAGAACCACCAGATCCAATCTAGACACCATCTCGGATGGGGTTCACCACCTCCATCGGTGCCTCTCCGATGATGCGTGAGTAGTTATTTGTAGACCTTCAGGTCCGTAGTTAGTTGCTAGATGGCTCTCTCTCTATCACTCTCTCTCTCTCTCTCTCTCGCTGAATTCTCAATACAATGGTCTCTTGGAGATCCATATGATGTAACTCTTTTTGCGGTGTGTTTGCTGGGATCTGATGATCTTTGAGTTCATGATCAGTCATATCTTTTTATATCCATGAAAGTAATTTGAGTTTCTTTGATCTCTTATATGCATGATCTCTTATAGCCTCGCATTTCTTCTTCGATATTTGGGTTTTGTTTGGCCAACTTGATCTATTTATCTTGCAATGGGAAGAGGTGTCCGGTAGTGGGTTCGATCTTACGATGCTTGATCCCAGTGACAGAAAGGGAACCAACACGTATGTATCGTTGCCACTAAGGATAAAAAGATGTGATCTATATCTACGCAATAGATAAACGGATCTTGTCTACATCATGCCATCGTTCTTATTGCATTACTCCGTTTTTCCATGAACTTAATACACTAGATGCATGCTGGATAGCGGTCGATGTGTGGAGTAATAGTAGTAGATGCAGGCAGGAGTCGGTCTACTAATCTTGGACGTGATGCCTATGTAATGATCATTGCCTGGATATTGTCATAATTATTTGAGGTTCTATCAATTGCCCAACAGTAATTTGTTTACCCACCGTTTGGTATCTTTCTCGAGAGAAGCCACTAGTGACCTACGGCCCCCGGGTCTTATTTCTCATATATTTGCTTGCGATCTACTTTTCCTTTGCATTTTTGTTCATATCTATTAAACCAAAAATACAAAAATACATTGCTGCACTTTATTTATTTGCGATCTATTATTTCAATATATTACAAATTTCTGGAATCATTACCCAAAAGGGATTGACAACCCCTTTAACACGTCGGGTTGCGAGGTGTTGTTATTTGTGTGCAGGTGCTGT
Organism: Aegilops tauschii subsp. strangulata; assembly: GCF_002575655.3. Classification (NCBI taxonomy): domain Eukaryota; kingdom Viridiplantae; phylum Streptophyta; class Magnoliopsida; order Poales; family Poaceae; genus Aegilops; species Aegilops tauschii. The sequence goes on along the minus strand of NC_053037.3, from coordinate 313,854,170 downwards.
TTACGTTGTGTTGCTTGGTTCTCCTACTGGTTCGACAACCTTGGTTTCTTCACTGAGGGAAATACCTATCGTCGCTTGCTGCATCATCCCTTCCTCTTTGGGGAAATATCGATGTAGTCCTAGCAGACAGGAGCTTTTTTGGCGCTATAGTCAGAGAGCGATCAGTTATCTATAAAAATCTCAATTATATTTATGTAAAAATTATAGTATCAAGATTAGTAAAAAGGAGGTGATTTTGCCGCGCGGATGGCGGGGGAGGTTTCTTATTTTTAGAGGACGTTGGCCTGGCGGTTTGCTAATATGCGGTCCCACGGGCCAGTGCTTTACCAAGCCGATCCGCGTCCCACATGAGGCAGAACAACGACAGAAGCAACACGTGATTAACTTGAAGAAGACGAGGGAGAAGCGGATTCACCAATGAGTGAAATGATGGTTGCTTCGTCCCTCCAACTTCTTCTTTTTAGCATTATTACTTCATCCCTCCAACTTAACTGCGGGAAAGGTGCAACTTTGTGATTTGATGCCTCATTGCTCATTACTACGCCGGCGCCATGACTAGGGTGCTTCACCCCTGCTACTCTGCACTGTGTTTTGGTATGGCACGTGGACCCGGTAGCTTGATGTCCCACATGTCGGCGAAAGGGACTAGAACATTTATGAAAGCCAGCGCTCAACTCTTACGACGAAGGAGTACACGACACGGCGGCCCAGTGAACTGTTACTTGTACTGTAGTACTACTATAGTTTTGCTGTTTCGCACAATCCATCGATACAGACCCGATTAAACAGGAAAGGGCGGGATTTTACCCGCACGGTAGATGATACTGGCCATACATTTCAAAGGCAATTTTAATGTATGCAAACTGAATAATTAAGTAACAATATGAGATCTAGTAAAACTAAAAACACATATGATTTATTGTGTTAGAGTGTGGTAGTAGTGTTGTATTGCATAGTTGTTAGATGTAACATGCGAGAACATGTAGAGATGTAGTTTTGGAGGGCCTACAGAGAAAAAAGCGTAATACGGTCACCGGACTTCAGAATACGCTCATTACGGTCACTATATACGTTTTGCGGTGATTATACAGTCACTTGCTCACCGTTCAGCATCCGATTGCACTCTGTTGATCGGCCAAATAGTCTGCATGGCACTATGTTGACTAGTTAAATTGACCATGTTCCTTGTGGGTCCCACCTGTCAGTTCATATAGGAAAAAGGTTAGATAAACACAAATTTACGCAGGCGCGACAAGACTCCAACCCGTGCACGGGAACCACCTAGTTGTGTATGTGTCTGTCAGGGCCTGATGTGTGCGCATGCACGTGTAGGTTGAGCACTTGAGCATGAGAGTGTGTGTTGGTCGTGTGGTGTGTGCATGCATGCGTGCGTGTGAGTGTGAGTGTTGCGTGCGTGCGTGGCTGTGTGTGTACGTGTGTGTGTTGCGTGTGTGCATGGTTGCGTGTGTTCGTGTGAGTGTTGCATGCATGCGTGTGTGTATAATCACCACACCAGCTCCTGTGTGTTAAAACAGACGACTCAACATACCAATACAAGGCCACCTTGTCCGCTGTGCCCGCGGTCATGACTTTGAACCACCGTCCAATTTTTTTTATCGTTTGTTTTCATTCTTACAAGCAAGATGCCCATGCGTTGCACGTAACATCAAGATGCATTTGTATGAGTAGTTTATCTTGTGAGAGAAAAGGACGAACGAGGGAAGGCCTTATTTGCAAATGTGGTGAGGGGTGTGGGTACCTTTTTGCAAAATTGCCATAGTTTCCTTCCTATCCGTCAGATATAAATCGGACGGCCTATATTGCAGGATGGCAGGCACACCATCATCACCAACTCTGTTTTTTATAAGAGTAGAGTAGATACACGCCGACAGGTGGGCCCATTGGTAGTGAAATAATGTGATGCAACACTAGAGGTGCCACGTGGAGCGTTTAACTGGTCAACTAGTTGGGTCTTCAGCAAATACATAGGTGTATGGTGAGCCCCTGACTGTATAATAACCACAAAACATAAATGGTGACCGTAATGAGTGGAATCTGAAGTCCAATGTAAGTATCGTGCTTTCGCTTCAAATACAATGATCGTCACTATATATATCGTGAGAGAAAGATGAAACATGCGTGAATGTGCTATGGGCGTACTTTTAGAGGACCTGGAGATAGTTTGTGTGCGTACGTGAAAGGAGCGTAGAGGGGGTGTATGTGATGGAGAGAGAGATGCTCTTCGTTTCTCTTTATTATGACTAACTTTATATATAGTATAAAAATATAAAAATTCACAGTGCGGAATAAGTATCATTGTGGGCACCATGCAATGCAAATTAACGTTCATACTCCTCCATATAACTTTGTAATGTCGTATATATGTAGAAATTCTAAAATAATTTTATGGCCACACTTTGTGTGGTTTTATTCAAAAGGAATGTTGTATGCGAAATAAACGTGAAGATAGGGCTTTTTAGATCAATGGGGTACATGGTGTAACATGTGTGAATGTGTAGTTGATGTATTTGGTAGGGCCTAGAGAGGTATGTGTGTGTATTACGTATTCGAGAGAGGCATGGATAGAGGGGCCGGCGGGGGGGGGGGGGCATGGGAGAGATAGCACAAGAAATGATAGAGGTCTAGAGAGAGAAAGACGAATATGATGTCACGGTGAGAGATGCCCTTGAGTGCGTATATGCAAGGGGGGAGGGGATAGAGGCACGAGGAGAAATTTTTTTGTGTGGTGTTTGTGTTGGTATGTGTGGGTGTGAGAAGATAACGAGACCTAGGGGCAGAGGGTGTGTCACCGCGTGAGGTCCGGTGGGCCGAGGTGAGGCCCTTGGTTCGGTTCCGTCCTGCGCCACATTGGTTGGCCCATGACGCATTTAGGGAGACCCATGGAGGACTAGTTGTACAAGACAAAGATAGCAGAGTCGTGAAGGACTCCGTGTCCACTGACCAAGCCGGCTAGGATTTGTAACCCTAGGTCCTCGGACTATGGTAACCCCTTATCTCTGATATTACTATTCATCCAACCTAACTTTAAGGGGCATCCTACAGAATGCTCTACTAGAATCATACTCGTCAATTAGGAAGAGAGGTGGAGACAATGCGTGGGAGACAAGCCTAAAGATAATGTGCGCGCGGGAGACACGTAGGCAGGTCTATGTATATAGAAAGGGTCGATGGGGATTGTGCGTGTGTATGCTGGTGAGAGGAAGAGTGCTTGTGATAAAGGTTAGTGAAAACAGTCGCAAATGGTTACGAGAGGGAGGGAGGGTTATATCGAGAGCATGTCTGCGAGAAAGACACCTCGGGAGAGAGTGTGTGAGCATGTGTGAGAGACCACCGATGGAGAGTGAAACTACACGTAAAAGATTGATGTACACATTGATTAAAAATATAAATTGTATCCAAATATTAGGATGGGATCATGATATTTGCAATTCGCGTAAGGAACGGTCATTGATCCATCAGACATCTATATTCTATCAAATTTGAGCATGTCTATGTTATTATTCGACATAATTGATCCACATAGTTACTATTTTGAACTCCAGACAATGCATCGCTTTAGCAATCGAATATAGACGTGAGTATAGTTCTTGTTGTGTGTGTAAAGCACATTATACATACAAAAGTTACACAATGAACATTATAATTAGCTAGCTATGAACTAGCATACATTTGAATTCAACTTAAGGTGGTTTTAAAAATTTGAATTCAACATGAAGTCCATTCAATTATTTGAATTCGATATCATGGCATTTGTAAATCATACCTAAATTATGGGGCACCAATCTTTGCTCCGCTTTTGTGTACATAATAGCATATATAGTCGTGTACAAAATCTATTCAAATTTACCTCCTCCATTCCAAAATAATCGCAGTTATAGGATTTTCAAGTGTCAAAATTTCAAAAAGAAGCGCATAATTTAATGAGGTTTTCCAACATACAAGGTCAAATTTAATGTTGTCTATTTAGGTAAATCCTCAAAGTTCAAGAGTACTCTAAACATGAATGCTTCTGTTTCAAAATTTCGAACGAAGCGCCAAAAGAGCCTCTACTCGCCCGAAACCGCATGTGAGCAATGTTTGGTAGAAGGAAATTACTTTTCTAACTCCAACCCGTGAAACCTACCGGCCCGACGTCCAAAGATCTAAACCGGGGTAGGTTTGTAGCTTTATCTAAACGCCACGCAACCGCCTCCGAAAAACATTCATACACAATGGCTGCCTAAGCACACATGGGCGTGGCCGAAATCGCTCCCGCCCACTATTTGGGACACCTGGGATTACCATCCTACCCCCGACCCGCAGTAGGTCCGAAATTTAAGAGGGAGGCATTGTACTTTCCCCAAATTTCAAACAAGCGCGTCCCTTCTGTTCAAAAAAACCAAAAACAAGCGCGTCCCAGATCAAAACAGGGTTCTCCCTTAGCTCCCCCCGCCCCCGCCCCCCATCCGATTCCCCATTCGTACTCCGTGGGTGCCAAAACTACCTCTCCACCAGCCGTGAAACCACGGCATCCTCCGTCCGCCACCCCATCCCACCCATCAACCGCCTTCCTCCTCCATCACGCCGGAGCCGATACCCCAATGTCGTCGTCCACCGCAACCGCAACCGCAACGCCCTCCACGGCTAGTAGTTGAAGCCGAGGCCGAGCTGTCCGTACCCAAGCCAGTTCAACCACGCTGTCTTGCGCCTCATCGCTACCGCTCCAACTTCGCCACCGTCCACCGCACCGGAGCTATTCCCGCTACACCGTCCTTTGCCGCCTCGGATCTGCTTCCCCTCCGCCGACAGACGGCCACCGCAACACAATCAAAAATTTGGCCATAGGTTCGTCTAAGGCTCCACCCTCCTCCAAAACATCGGTTCCCCTCGTAAAAACAAGAAAATCGCCACGACATCCGGAGGATACAACACTTGCAACCGGAAATGGTACTCCTCTTCCCTTATTCGTGCAAATCTTATGTGTCTACTTGCACGGTATTCATCCCACAGAAGACACTAGTTGACTGCTTCTTCCTGATACTAGATGTTCCTAGTAACTCGCGATGCACAAGGTTTCTCCTCATATACTATTTCACCTTAGCCAAAGGTCCGTCGCCCCCCTGGATTTCAATTCCTGGTCAGTTGATTCCCAATTAAAGGAAGCATTCCCTGGCTTAACAGGCGCTAGTCCACCTATCACACCGGGGAAGCAGCGCCCCGTGTTTATTTAGGGGTGTGTGGGGCCTGGGAGCTGCTGGCGCCCGATCTAGAGGTCGGTCAGGATTAAAGGGATGGTTGGGGGGCGCTGCCAAGCACGGCGGTGGTGTGAGGTCGAGGGGAGGGCGGGGAGTCGGAGGCAGGGGTCTGGGCCGATGGTCGCTGGCGGTTAGAGAAAGATCGTCAACAGTGAGTGGCGGGAGGTAGACAAAGGCCATCTGCCTGTTCCTTATAGATCAGACGGTTCATAAAAAAATCGAATGACCTATTTATTTTCAATCGACTGTTATTTTGATAGGACCACAGGTGGTGGTGTGCTGGAGGAGTACCTGCATTTCCCAGCCATCCCTGTGCTCATATATTACGTAGAATCTAATTTTGTTTGCCATGCAATGTTTTAGAGCTCTCATATGTCTCCTGTCATTTATTTTTCAGCCACCTGCTATCTGCTACTTTTACAGTGCACTAGTTCTGCACACACTTCACCCATACTCTCACTATTGTGTTTTTATGCAAGGGTATTTCAGACTCTTCCTTGACAGAAGCACAAAAGAAAAGAGAGAAGTCGCTTCTGCTTGCTTCGCGGGCAGGCAAGACATGTTTCCACACTTTAAAGGTTGGATGTTCAATAGATGGAGACAGTAAACGCAGCTCTGGAGTTGATGATCTCGCTCGCCATGAACCACCATCCCAGGTGCTTGCTTTAACTTCGCGGTGTCATATGTGGTTGCATGTTGCATATGGTGTCTAGCTTGTATTCAAAAGGCCGAAGTCGGTCTTTATTAAAATAAGGAAAGATATTTTTTATATGAACCACCATCCCGGGAGCACCAGAAGACAAATAGCTAGTCAGGGCACTGGCCGAGCCAGTGACCAGCCCAGCACAGACAGGCATCACCTGGAAGCCAACTAAAAAGCCACGATGGTGGCGAAGCATCCCACCTCCCACCAGGCTCTCAGGTCCTCGATGATCATGCTCACCACTCCAGCTGGATGTCTAGCTTGTATTGCTTCCAATTTGGTTAAATTGCATCTGCTTAGCTTACACATTATACCTTTGAATATGACATGCCTTCCTGTTTATGGTACATACTAGTACATATGTCTATTAACCATGTTCTTACATCAAACTAATGTTCTTGTGTATCCCTCATCAATCACTTATGATGAGACAGTCACCCCAGTCGGTTACTTTGAGAAAATATCCTCTTTTGAAGAATGCAGTGTCAGCCTCCCCACATGATTCTCAAGAAACAACAAGGTTAGATGAAGATAGTGAACGTAGCTCTGTAGATGATGACCGCATTTCCCCTACACCAGCATCGTAGGTGCTTGCTCTAACTTGGCAGCGTGATATGTGGTTGCATGTTGCATATGGCATTGGTGCGCGTCGGTCCTAAACAAACGTTTTTTAAACCCTTTCCGCGATGGCATTTGGAACCGTCGCCAAGTGAGTGTGGGCGATAGGGGGGTCCTTCCCACACGACCCAGAAACCGTTGGGGATATGCCCTCCTGGCACACACGCTTGGCAAAATGAGGTCGTGTGCGACCGGCGAGCACTCAAATACAGAAATACATACAGTAGTGCTAAAAAATACAATTATACAGGCGAAATAATTACCGGTCGTAAGTACATCCCACACAGTCAGTCACCACTAAACGTTTCCGTTCGTATATACATCCCACACAGTCACTACAAGGAAAACGTTTGCGCAAGGTGGCGTGACGCAGACAGTTTTGAAGAGAATGTCGTGTGTGATTGTTCATTGATCCAACACGGTTTATTCCTAGAAACTGTGTGCGTTGCCTGAGGTCATTGCGCACGGTGGTTTCTCATTAACCGTTTGCAATAGGAAAACCCAATTAGCAAGCTAATTGGCCAATTAGCGGGCTAATTGCCCTATTATTAATAATCCATTTACTAATCTAATTGACATTCATATTAAGCACATAATATATTCCATTTCCATATTAACGAAGCATGATTTCATAATTGAAATACATCGGAGTACAACATGAAATATAGCTTCAGCACTCAGCTACCCCATTACACAACTGCACCAGCAGCAAGTTTCACATGCAACATCTAGAACCTTCCGAAATTAGCATCATAGACGGTACATAGAGAGATGCATCTCATCTAGAAAACTGCTGAAGCGGAAGGCAAATATCGAGCCTTCATTCATGTTGAAGGTCTTTGCAACTTTAGGCCAGTGCATGTGGATGATTGACCGTCCATCCTTTGACCTCTTCAGGAACACTTCAATATTGAACCATGGGTGTTGTATGAAAACTTTCCTCGCCTCCTGACCACAGAGGTGGTTTGAGAGGTAATCATCAGTGAAGCCTGAAAACAAGGATGTGCATAAATATCTTCTCTATATTGGAAATGGGGCAAAGGAATACAAAAAGGCAAGGCATAATAGTTAGTACCATCTTGTAAACCTCAGTGCTTCCCATTGTTTCCCTGCAACACATATAAGGTAGTTACTCATCAGGTTAAGTAAGGGTTCGCATGCTATCAGTAAAATATGTTGATGATAAATAAGCACATTGCAGATTCATCAGATTAATTCAAGCCACATGGAAAACCCATTTATCCAAACCAAGCATGATTAAGAACTAGGAAATATAGCACTTGTATATGTTTCTCATGTATTAAGTGCAGCCAAATTCGATTTATTCCTCACATGGTATACAATAACAGAATGCAGCCACTACAATTGAACATCGCATTGCAGAATTGAACCAAGCAGTTAACTAAACACCACAACAAATGAACCAAGCGTTAACTGAGCACCACATTGCACAATATAACATACTCCTAATAGAAGATCAGACAGTTAACCAAACCAAGCATGCTTAACAACTTGGAAATATAGCAATTGTATTTGTTTCTCATGTATTTAGTACAACCAAATTCGATTTATTCCTCACATGGTATACAATAAGAGAATGCAGCCACAACAATTGAACATCGCATTGCAGAATTGAACCAAGCAGTTACTAAACACCACAACAAATGAACCAAACGTTAACTGAGCACCACATTGCACAATATAACATACTCCTAATAGAAGATCAGACAGTTAACCAAACCAAGCATGCTTAACAACTTGGAAATATAGCAATTGTATTTGTTTCTCATGTATTTAGTACAACCAAATTAGATTTATTCTTCACATGGTATAGAAGAACGGAATGCAACCACAACAATTGAACATCGCATTGCAGAATTGAACGAAGCAGTTAACTAAACACCACAACAAGTGAACCAAGCCACAACAAATGAACCAAGCAGTTAACTAAACACCAATTGAACAATATAACATACTCCTAATAGAAGATCAGACAGTTAACCAAATCAAGCATGCTTAACAACTTGGAAATATTGCACCCTGGAGAATTGAACATCACATTTGCAGAATTGAACCAAGCAGTTAATTGAACACCACATTGCACGACATATAGAACATATACACTATAGCAGAAGATTGCATGGTGAAAGTAGATAGCACAATTCACTAGAATTTGTTAAGGAAAGGCAGTAGCTAGCAAACTGAACATGGGTCCTTATAGTGAGCTAATAAGAGAAGCTACTCCTCATTGTCGGAGATATCGATGACGATTGGCTCCATGGACATGGAAGAGGGCGAGGCCTCCGCATTGTGGGTGCCCTCGTTGTAGTGGTGAGTTGCCTGAGGCGCTCTGGGCACCAACCTTCTGGCTCTCGAGATGAGGTAAGCACGTGCATGCTGATAAAACACCTCATAGTCTTCGTCGAAGGCACCGACGGTGGCCTCGAGAAAACGCCACGAACTATCATTTAAAGCAGCCAACCGCATAGTGGCGTCGGCACGCGAGGCGCCAACGATGGCCTCAACGGCGAGGTGCTCCTCCAAGATCTGGGGGTCGGCACGAATGGCAGCCATCGCGACCTCATCCACGCGTGCGGCCGCGATTTGCTTCTCCACTGCCAAATGCTCCTTGAGGTCCTGGCTATACTGCGTGCACCATGGCTTAGGTCGACGCTTATTTGGTGGAGGAGTCGGTGATTTGGGTGGAAGGTGTCGCGCTCGCGCCGGCGGTCGGGGCATGTGGGATGTGGAAGGAGGAGGAGGATGGGGGTCGGGTGTGGATTACCTGCCTGGATAGGCGAGGCCAAGTAGCGTGAAGGAGGGTCGCCGGCGAGGAGGCGGCGACACTGCAAGCAATGAGTGAAGGTTTCAACTTGGAAAGAAAGGCGGAAATGGGGGAAATGTGGCTTTTGGTAAGGGGGAGGGGGCGGGGAGGTAGATATTTCTGCGGAAGCCGAAAATTTGGAATCGCTTCAGCCAATAAACTGGCGCGCAAAGTGTCATCAGACACGGTCCCTTATTCAGACATGGTCCGAAGATATTTTGTGCTGCATCTCACACGGTTCGTTATAATAAACTGTGTGGGATCTACTTGATTTTTGGTCTTGATTCGAATTACATAATGGGGTCACAACGGCCATGGACGGTGTTTGAATTGCTAGACCTTTTATCTGCAGTGATCATTAAAGAATTGGAATTATTCAGGGTTTGTTTGGACATTTTTATGCATTAAGTAAGTTTTCAATGCATTTATGTGCATAATTCAAATTTGAACTACATGCACATGCTCCAGTGCATATAAATTCGTTGAAAAATTAAATCTTTTTCCTTGGGTGCATGCTTAGGTCCCATGCAAGAAATGGGAATGAATTTCAAACACCATGGCACCGTTGATTGCTGGAAAAACATTGTAATGCCTGGTTTTTAAATTCTATTAAATCCAAAACTCGTCTGAAATTCATGAAACTTGGCATGCTATCATGGAGCGGCATCAACATGCTGTGGTACAAATTTTGTCCCATTTGGGCAGGTTCGGGTATATGCTTCTCACAAACCGGAGCTTCTCACAACAAGCATGATGGTTTTCGGTACGGAACGTCCCACCTTTGGGGACGAAACGATATCCATTGCCTCTTCTTGCTTTCAATTTTTTTCTCGTGTCAACATAGAACAACATGAGTGTTGTGTGATTTTTTGTGATTTTTTTGGGTTCGTTTGGACATTTTGATGCATTAAGTGAGTTTTCAATGCATTTATGTGCATAATTCAAATTTGAACTACATGCGCATGCTCAATGCATATAAATTGGTTGAAAAATCAAATCTGTGTCCTTGGGTGCATGCTTAGGTCCCATGCAAGAAATGGGAATGAATTTCAAACACCAGGGCACCGTTGATTGCCGGAAAAACATTGAGATGCCTGGTTTTTAAATTCTAGTAAATCCAAAACTCGTCTGAAATTCATGAAACTTGGCATGCTATCATGGAAGGGCACCCGACATGGCGAGGTACAAATTTTATCCCATTTGGGGCAGGTTTGGGTATATGCTTCTCACAAACCGGAGCTTCTCACAACAAGCATGATGGTTTTAGGTAGGGAACGTCCCACCACTGGGGACGAAATGATATCCATTGCCTCTTATTGTTTTCAAATTTTTTTCTCGTGTCAACATAGAACAATAGGAGTGTTGTGTGAATTTTTGTGATTTTTCGGGGTTCGTTTGGACATTTTTATGCATTAACTGAGTTTTCAATGCATTTATGTGCATAATTCAAATTTGAACTACATGCGCATGCTCAAGTGCATATAAATTGGTTGAAAATCAAATTTGTGTCCTTGGGTGCATGCTTAGGTCCCATGCAAGTAATGGGAATGAATTTCAAACACCAGGGCACCGTTGATTGCCGGCAAAACATTGAGATGCCTGGTTTTTAAATTCTAGTAAATCCAAAACTCGTCTGAAATTCATGAAACTTGGCATGCTATCATGGAAGGGCACCCGACATGCTGTGGTATTTTCTGTGTCCATTTTGAGAGAAGGCGCAGTCGAATAATGATAGCCAACAAAGGCATTTTGAAAAAAATAGCTGCCACTTTAACATCTCAAACATTTGTATAATTCAAACCGTGTGCGTTCGGTTAACCATTCACGTGAGGCCACGTGTCTTGGTTTTAATGGCTATAGGAGGTGCCGTGTCGACAGCTGCTTGACTGAACGAGAGGCGTGCGAGCGCAGTCTGGTGCGCAGGCTCACCGGGAAGCGTACAAGCTGTTCAACACAGGATCTGTGCATCTCTTCAACGCAAACGGTTCAGATTACGGTATGCAAATTAAAGCCAGACCTCGGCGCTAAGCCAAGATACACTGCGATTTGTCAAAATATGCAGCTAAAAATCAATATCACTATCTATTTTTTCCAACTAAAATTCAGTAATTAAGCATAGATTTCATTCATACTAGAGATTAAGCAGTCGTTCTCACCGGGAAGCGAGACAGCCTTGGACCGCCGCCCGCCTCGCTCCCACTGGTCTATATTAATGGCACCGCCGAGCGGCCGCACCCCCCATCCTCGCCACACACACAATTCCTCTCTCTCCGCCCGCATCCTCGACGCTGCTCTGTGTCCTCAAAGCCATCGGTGTACGAGGATGCCGCCGAAGCGTCCCATCGGAGGGAGTGGCGACGCCGGGGCTGCTGAAGCACCGGAGCACGGCGTGAATATGGAGGCAGAGGTTTTCGTCCCCACCGAGGAGGTGGAGAACGAGGCTGCCAACAAGCAGAGGCGGGTCGAGAAAGAACCGCAAGCGACTCCAGCAGGCCTAGACTTCATCAACAACCTCCCCCATGATATGTTGATAGTCATCATATCCCTCCTCCCAATCCAAAATCGGGCGAGGACAGCCGCCGTTTCCCGGCGGTGGCGCACCCTATGGCTCCGCACCCCTATCGACCTCCTCCACGCCCACAAGCTCTGCCATGGCTGTCGACAAAGCCTGGATGCTTTCTCCTAGATCCTCGGCAGTCACCATGGCCCAATTAAAGGCCTTATCATGGGCAAGTTCCGTTCCAATGGCAAGGAGCGAGCCAAGCTTGACGAGTGGTTCCGATCCCACGCCATAGATCATCTCGAGAAAGTTATAATGATGGGCATATGAGCTTGCTGCCAACGTCCGCGCTCCGCTTCGCGCCCATGCTGCGCCTTGCCAAGTTCATGAACTGCCATTCCACCCCCCTTAATGACGCGCCCACTCTTTTTCTACCACGACTGAAGCACCTCGAGCTCGTCACCGTCCGCATCCCAAAGGATGACATGGAGCGCCTACTCCGCGGCTGTACTGCACTCGAGTCCCTTCGTCTTCACGCGATGAATTGGTCAAGTACCTTGCACATCACCTCCAGGACTCTCTGCACTATTTATGTGTGTTGTTGGTGCTACAATGAGAGATCACAAAAGGTGGACCACAATATGGTCATCTAGGACACACCTTCACTTGAGAGATTACTTGTAGTTGATCAACAAGGTCCAACAAGAATCAATGTCATTTCTGCGCCGAAATTGAGAGTGGTGGGCTACTCGTCTGTCAAATACTACAACTTTCAGGTACAACAGTTGCCTTATATACCTCTCCTTCTTGATATCAACGTTATTTCTAGTTTTGAAGATGTATGTTTGTCGGTCATCGAGCGAAGCTTCACCTAGACTCTGGGCACCGTGAAGGTCTTGGCACTAGAATCTGTCGTCCCCAACCTGGACCAAGTTTTCAGTTGCCTGAGATGCTTTCCGTGCCTGAAGAAGCTGTATATCGAGGTGATGTTCCTTTCCTGTTAAATGTTAACCATAAGGGAGTTCAATTTTTTGCACCTTTTCCCAAGTTTACAATGACTATGTACTATGATTTCTGAAGGAATTTTGGAGGATTTAGGACATACACCCCACCCCATATTAGTTACTTCATTCATATGGTAACAATCGTCCATAAGCATTTCTCCTTTGGATTCATCTGTACTAGTTTTCTTAGGGAATTTTTCATCCAATCCAACCTCTTGTGAAGAAGGCTACATGTTTCTAGATTGTAATCAAATTAATGCCCATGTTAATCATGCCAGATCGAAGATGGCACGTTGGTGCATTTTACAAATCCTACAAACCAAATGGGCATGTAGCAGTGTTCAAAACTGCATGTAGGCACTAACATGTTCTCTTCTTTTGCAGTGCATATTAGGCCCAGTGGAAGATGTTGATAACGACAATCACATCGAATGCCTGGATCTACATCTCTCAAATATTACTTTGAACTCCTACCGAGGGACCCACCGGAGATTACACTCGCCATGTTCTTTCTTGCCAGAGCAAAGGTGCTGAGGGTACTGCGGTTGAACACGCATTTAATTAGGATAGATCAATGGTATGATTATCATAGGCGGCTGGTATTGCGGAATGGAAGTGCCTCCAAAAATGCCAAACTTCGTATTGGAAGAGCATATGGCAAAGCAATTGGAAGTTATTGTGTCAAACCCATACATGACTTGTCAGCGGCTGATCCCTTTTCAGAAATGACGCAACATGCAATATATGAATTTGGGCGTTGTAATTTTTGAATTTGAACCTTGCAATATGTATGGTATTTGTTATATTGAACCGTTTCTGTTCTCTTGTCTCAACGCAAACAGTTCATCCGGGTGAACCGCATGTCGTACATCGCACACAACTTGATCTGGCTGACCGTTTCTTTTGTGTAGCCTAATCACAAACAGTTCACCCGAGTGAACTGTATGCTGTACATCGCACACACCTTGATCTGGCTGGCTGTTTCTTTTGTGTTGCCTAATCACAAACAGTTCATCCGAGTGAACCGTATGCTATACATCGCACACACCTTCATCTAGCTGCCCATTTCTTTTGTTCCTCCTCATCGAAAACGGTTAATTGAACTGAACCGTATGCCCTGAATCGCACATGCAACTAAAATCTGAACCGTGTTTGATGCATCCGTCATCGCAAACGTTTTGCACCTTTTTGACGTTTTTTTACACCACCGTTTATGATTATGGCATCGCACACAGTTTCGTCGAAGGGTCTCTGATCGTAGTGTCGCATTAGCAGCATCCTGCAGTAGTGTGGTGTCTAGATTGTAATTGTTCCAATCTGGTTAAATTGCATGTGCTATTCTGCTTACTTGATACATTATACCTGTTAATGTGACATGCCTTCCTGTTTTTAGTACATAGTACATCTGTCTATTAAGCATGTCCTTACATAAAACTATTGTTTTTTTGTATCCCGCATCTATCAATATGACGAGACACCTTTAGTATATGCAGTGTGATATTAGTTGCATCTTTCATATGATTTATAGCATGCGCTGCTTCTAATTTGTTGAAACGCCATTTATGATGGGACGCTTTTAACATGGCAGAGTCATATTGGTTGCATCTTTCATGTGGTGTCTAGCTTGCATTGCTTCTTATTTGTTTAAATGGCTTCTGCTTAGTTTACACAAACAGTTGTGAATATGCCATGTCGTCCTATTTTTCATACATATTCCATCCTGGTATCATGTGTTTGCCTTACAGCAAAGTAGTGATTGTCAGTATCATGCACGAATGAGTTCTGAAGAGTGAATTTAATTGCTTTTTCTTGTCGGTTTTACTTGACAATTCAAAATCAATAAAGCGGAAGGAAATTAGCAAGGCATCAGATAAAGGCGCTCCTTCCAAACGGAGGGCCTCTACAGATTCTACTCCGCCACCCCCCAAGAAGATTTGCAAGACAACACATGCATAGACACTGAACGTAGCTGTGTTGATGATGAGCACGTCTCCCCTAGTGCACCATCACAGGCGCTCCCTCTAACTTGGCACTGTTATATGTGGTTGCATGTTATGTATGATGTCTAGCTTGTATTGCTTCTAATTTTGTTGAATTCCATCTGGTTACTTTACACATTATACTTGTGAATAAGACACGTGTTCATGTTTCTAGAACATACAATATCTGTCTATCACACCATGTTCTTACATCAAAGTACTACTATTGTGTAACCTGCAACAATCACTTATCATAAGACTCGTTTGACTTGGGAGTGTGATATAGGTTACATCTCGCATTCTTTTCTAGATTGTACTACTTCTAATTTGTGTAAATGGCACTTATGACGAGACAATTTTAACTTGGTAGAGCAATATTCATTGCCTATTTCATATGGTGTCTAGCTTTCATTGCTTCTAATTTGTTGAAATGCCTTCTGCTTAGTTTACACATCATAAGCTGTGAATATGCAATGCTGTCCTTTTTTCTTACACATTAAATCGTCCTATCATGCGGTCGCCTTACATTAAAGTAGTGCTCGTCAGCATCCTGCATCAATGAGTTCTGAAAAGTGAATTTTTTATTCATTTTTCTTGTGGGTTTGACTTGACAAGGCAATACAATTAAGAAAGAGGAAGGAAAAAATAAGGCAGGGACTGATGGCGGTCTTCCGGCGAAACCCGCACCCCAGGTGCTTTCTCTAGCTTGGCATTGTGATATTGTCTTGCATGTTGCATACGGTGTCTAGCTTGCATTGCTTCTTATTTGTTGAAATGTCTTCTGCTTAGTTTACACAAACAGTTGTGAATATGACATGCCGTCCTATTTTTCGTACATATTCCATCCTGGTATCATGTGTTTGCCTTACATCTCGCATTCTTTTCTAGCTTGTACTACTTCTAATATGTTGAAATGGCACTTATGACAAGACAGTTTTAACTTGGTAGAGTGATATTCATTGTATCTTTAATATGGTGTCTAGCTTTCATTGCTTCTAATTTGTCAAAATGCCTTCTGCTTAGTTTACACATCATAAGCTGTGAATATGCAATGGCACTAATGACGAGAGACCTTTAACTTGGTAGTGTGATGTTGTTTGCATCTTGCATATGATTTATTTCTTGTACTGCTTCACATTTGTTTAAACGCCAGTTATGACGAGACACTGTTAACTTGGCAGAGCGATATTTGTAGCATCTTTCATATGGTGTCTACCTTCCGTTGCATTGCTTCTAGTTTAGTGAAATGTCTTCTGCTTAGTTTACACAACATAGTTCTGATTATCTCATGCCGTACAGTTTTTCATACATATTACATCCTCCTATCATGTGGTTGTCTAACATCAAAATTCAGTTCGTCTGTATCACGCATCAATTTGTTCTAAAGAACTAAATTGTTATTCCTTTTTCTTGTCGGCTTGACTTAACATGACACAGAGAAAGAGGAAGGAACACATAATGACAGGGGATGGTGTTAGTACTAAGGACACACGGAAAGGGAAGCGGAAGAATCCTGCAGATTCTCCTGGTACTAATGGTGCAATAGAAGGTCAAAGTCCAGCGGAAAATTGTACAAACGGGGTACCGCATGCTACACGAGCTGCAAAACAAGCCAAAGAGAAACCAATTGCTGCCACCAAACAAGCAGAGACATCCCTAGTTGTTGCAACACCTCCCATAGTACCACCAGCTGCACGAGTTAATCATTCGTCAACTCAGCTAGCAGCACGTTCCCAAGCTCCCTTGCCACCTGACACTACTTCCGAAGCACTCTTAACACAAGACAAGTTGGCAAGATCAGATGAACTTTGTGAGCTTCAACAGCAAGAAGTTAGTTGTTGGAGTCAAGTTACAGTTGCATGCTTCGTTATATGTAGTCTCACAGTTTGATGTACACTAACACTTCCTATGTTTGCTGTTGGACTAGCACCTAGGCGCAAGAGGAAACAAACATTAGGGATAATGCTCGATAGGTTAAATAAATCTAGAGGAGGAAGAATGGAGATCCGTTTTGAGGCAGGTTTAAAAAGGCCACGTGATGCTACAGAGTCAACCAAGTTAGTATCAGAGGCAACGATTGACATTAGGTGTCATGCACGTATCCTCCCAACATGGATTCAGTACAATAATGACAAAGACGAAACCCAGTTCAACACCTTCCTCTACAATTTATCTGTAAGTATGGTTATGTATGGAAACTAGCAATATCGTCTTGCTCTGTCCCATACTTTCTAGGTTGTTGATAATGAGACTCCCATAATTTTCAACAGATGGGGTTCAAGTTGGATAGCCAAGATGATGCAACCAGACAAGCTTGCACCCATGTTTTAAGGTCTGCTCTGCGACAGTATCGGTATAACTTGAGGAAAACTCACTTTGAAGGCAAGGCTAATAGTGAACTTTCCCAAACATCTCCAGTGGAAAATATGTCAGATGAAGACTGGAGAGGCGTCATTAAACACTGGTCTGATCCAAAGTATTAGGTACGTTATATGTATGTGATCAGATCACATGTTGAACTCCTATTTACACACGTGCCTCACAAATCTATCTTCTTGTAGGTGAACTGTTCAAAGAACAAGGCCAACCGTACGAATGTGAAATTCCAACAGACGATTGGATATCGTAGCTATATTGCACACTGCGAGGCACATGTAATTAGCTGCTGTTTCACTCTTTTCGCTGTGCCATATTATCATATTTATATTGACTTTTTCCAAATGCAGAGGAAAGCCCACAAGGACCAAAAAGTACCTGAACCAAATGTTGTGGAAATCTTCAAGGACTGTCACACCAGCAAGACGAAGGGCTTGACTACACCAGTCATAGCCGCTATTGTAAGTCCTTAATCCTCATGCCTTTTAACTACTACTTACTCTGACTTGTGCATTGAACTGCATGGTTTGCAGCCAATGTCTATTACTCTTTTCAATTATATACACAATTGTGTTTGTGTGTCATTGCACCTTACAAGGTTTAAAAGAGAGGAGTAATGTTCCTTTGATCTTGATCTAGAATCTAGTTCCGTGCTGGACTTGCCCACACAACGTTACAATTGCATGTTTGTCTGTTCTCAGTTGTTTTGTGATATGAATGATGTCATACTATGCTTACCGTATTATAAACTTTGTCTCTTTATCCTTAGCTGTCAATACAATGTGAAGAAATAGACAATACATTAGCCATGGTACATGGTCATATGTTTGGAACCTGGTTTTATTATGTACTTTGCGGTAAAATACAACTAATATTTTACATGGGTTCACCAGAATAAGTTTTGTATATAGACCAAATCTATTTTGTTTGGTTTTGCTGCCTCCTTAATATTTTCTGTTCTGGTACTACTAATGTAAAAACTCAACTTTTCAGCAAGCTATGGAAAAAATGGTGGAACCGCCACCTTCTGAAGGTGACGAGGCAACTATAACCGCAATGTCACCTCTTGCTGCAGTGGGTCAGTACCTGTCCACTAACAGTGCCAAAAGCACATTCCTGCGTAATACTGGGTTGGTTGTTAAGGAAATCTTGTCCAAACTGCCTCATGATCAAGCTTTGCAAGCTCGAAACAATGTTATATCTGCACTCCAGACACAAGTCCATTCCCTAACAGAGACCTTTTGTGAAACAAGGACAACCATTGTTCGATGTCGTCAAGATATGCATGGTTTTGAAACCAGACTATCAGACAGTTGCTATGTTGTTCAGGAGCCTAGGAGAAATGAAGGCGAAGGTTCATTCCAAAAAAATACACTTCCGTGATGATACGTGTTTGTCACAGTATGTCACGTTTTCTGTCATGCATGTACATCCATGACGATTTTATGACAGAATCAAGATAGTCATACCTGTGTTGTCGTAGAAGCGTTCCATACATTACCAAAATTATCATCACAGAAGTGTCCACTTCCATGACAATAAATCGCGCGTCACGGAAGTGCTTTCGTCAAGGGTGACTGACACATGGCATCCATCGTAACGGGTCGCCGTTAAGCTATCCAGTCCGGTTTAGGATCCGATAACCCGTTAACAGCCCAGACCAATGGGAATTTTCCACGTGTAAAATTCTTATTGGCCGGAGGAAACACGTGTCAGCTCATCAGTCGGTCAGATAGGCGCCTATGATATGTCGACACGTGCGATGACCCACCACTGTCCCATTTATCTTACAAAGGCCGGCCCGTTTGACTTGGCCAAAAGTTCACGGGCTGGCCCATGAAAAGCCTGTTAACGGTCTCTTCGCAAATAGCCCATTTTATGGCCCGGTAACTCACGGCCCGTTAGGGCCTACCCGAAATCGGCCCAACAATGTCATGTGGGCCGTCGAATATAACACCAGCCTATTTCACTTTCGGCCCATGTATGGCCCACGACGTCTTTTGGCCCATATGAGACCTTTCGTATCTTTAGGCCCTTTAGAGGCCCACGGTGACTCTAGCCCATAATGAACAGTAAATTTCTTTGTACCCATTAACGGCCCATGATTCACATGGGCCGTTTCCAGCTCATGTTAGCTTTCGGCCTACAGACGGCCCATACGTTCTTGGGCTCCTTTCCGGCCCTCGACTACTTCCGGCCTATTACTGGCCTGTTACCCTAATGGGCCAAATTCGGCCCGTGGCCAGAGTCGGCCCGTTTGTAGCATGTTAACCCGTTGCGTCATTTCCAGCCTGTCCTATATTCTGGCCCATTAACGACCCGTTATGCCTGTGACATAATTAAGCCTTTGCCGTCCTCCGACCTGTTAACAGCCCGTTACCATGCTGGGCCGATACCAATTACGCCCGTTTACGGCCCATGTAGGCCCATTTATCTGACGGCCCGAGGCCCACCGATTCTACGGCCCTGTTGGAGGCCCATTTATCGACGGCCCATAGGAGGCCCATGGATCCTACGGCCTGTAGCAGGGTCAAGGTTACCACGGTCCGTATATGGCCCATGGTTGTTGTGGCCACTAGCAAACCAGGGAAAAAGAAGACTAGGAAATAAATAAGCCTGAAACTAATGCTAGGATATTAAGGCGATTGCACAGATTACATCCACTGGGCATCAAAGATCGCCACCAGTGCAAATATAGGGAACATTCTACACTATACCAAAATGGATTGCTGTTTTCTTCAGCCGGTGGCTGCCCATTAAGAACAATTTTTGTATCGCAACAAAACAAATTACAACTATAAAACAAAAGGTTGCCATAAAAGTTAACAGTCTCGCAGATAAATGCACCACCAGAAGTTCAGAAGCTCGGTTCATTTGACCTGACTGTTACATTTTCATGATGTATTGCCCGATGGAGCACCATAACCTTCGCCTTCATTTCTCCTAGGCTCTTGAACAACATAGCAAATGTCTGATAGTCTGGCTTCAAAACCATGCATATCTCGACGACATCGAACAATGTCTGTCCTTGTTTCACAAAGGGTCTCTATTAGGGAATGGACTTGTGTCTGGAGCGCAGATATAACATTGTTTTGAGCTTGCATATCTTGATCACGAGGCAGTTTGGACGAGATTGCCTTAACAACCAACCCAGTATTATGCAGGAACGTGCTTTTGGCACTGTTAGTGGACAGGTACTGACCCACTGCAGCAAGAGCTGACATTGCGGTTATAGTTGCCTCGCCACCTTCAGAAGGTGGTGGTTCCACCATTTTTTCCATAGCTTGCTAAAAAGTTGATTTTGTACATTAGTAGTACCAGAACAGAAGATATTAAGGAGGCAACAAAACCAAACAAAATAGCTTTGGTCTATATACAGAACTTATTCTGGTGAACCCATGTAAAATATTAGTTGTATTTTACCGCAAAGTACATAATAAAACCAGGTTCCAAACATATGACCATGTACCATGGCTAATGTATTGTCTATTTCTTCACATTGTATTGACAGCTAAGGATAAAGAGACAAATTTTATAATACGGTAAGCATAGTATGACATCATTCATATCACAAAACAACCGAGAACAGACAAACAGGCAATTGTAACATTGTGTGGGCAAGTCCAGCACGGAACTAGATTATAGGTCAAGATCAAAGGAACATCACTCCTCTCTTTTAAACCTTGTAAGGTGCAATGATACGCTAAGAAAATTGTGTATAAAATTGAAAAGAGTAATAGACATTGGCTGCAAACCATGCAATTCATGGCACAAGTCAGAGTTAGTAGTTAGAAGGCATGAGGATTAAGGACTTACAACAGCGGCTTTGACTGGTGTAGTCATGCCCTTCGTCTTGCTGGTGTGACAGTCCTTGAAGACTTCCACAGCATTTGGTTCAGGTACCTTTTGGTCCTTGCGGGCTTTCCTCTGTATTTGGAACAAGTCAATATAGATATGATAATATGGTACAACGAAAAGAGTGAAACAATGGCTAATTACAAGAGCCTCGCAGTGTGAAATATAGCTACGAGATCCTGTCGTCTGTTGGAATTTCACTTTCGTACGGTTGGCCTTGTTCTTTGAACAGTTCACCTACAAGAAGATATATTTGTGAGGTTCATGCGTAAATAGGACTTCAACATGTGATCTGATCACACACACACACACACACACACACACACACACACACACACACACATATATATATATATATAATGTACCTGATACTTTGGATCAGACCAATGTTTAACGAGGTCTCTCCAGTCTTCATCCGATATATTTTCCACTAGATATGTTTTGGCAAGTTCACTGTTATCCTTGCCATCAAAGTGAGTTTTCCTCAAGTTATACCGATACTGTCGCAGAGCAGATATGAAAACATGGGTGCAAGCTTGTCTAGTTGCATCATCTTGGCTATCCAACATGAACCTCATCTGTTGAAAATTATGGTCTCATTATCAGCAACCTAGAAAGTATGGGACAGAGCAAGACGATATTACTAGTTTCCATACATAACCATACTTACAGATAAATGGTCGAGGAAGGTGTTGAACTGGGTTTCGTATTTGTCATTCCTGTACTGAATCCATGTTGGGGGGATACGTACATGACACCTAATGGCAACCGCTGCCTCTGATACTAACTTGGCTGACTCTGTAGCATCACGTGGCCTTTTTAAACCTACCTCAAAATGGATCTCCATTCTTCCTCCTTTAGATTTAGTTAACCTATCGAGCATTATCCCTGATGTTTGTTTCCTCTTGCGCCTAGGTGCTAGTCCAACAATGAACATAGGAAGTGTTAGTGTACATCAAACTGTGAGACTACCTATAAAGAAGCATGCAACTGTAACTTGTCTCCAGCAACTACCTTCTTGCTTTGAAGCTGACAAAGTTCATCTGATCTTGCCAACTCGTCTTGTGTCAAGAGTGCTTTGGAAGTAGTGTCAAGAGGCAATGGAGCTTGGGAACGTGCTGCTAGCTGAGTTGGCGACCGAGTAACTCGTGCAGCTGGTGGTACTGTGGAAGGTGTTGCAACAACTAGGGCTATCTCTGCTTGTTTGGTGGCAGCTATTGGTTTCTGTTTGGCTTGTTCTGCAGCTCGCGTAGCACGGGATACCCCATTTGTACAATTTTCCATTGGACTTTGACCTTCTATTGCACCATCAGTACCAGCAGAATCTGTAGGATTCTTCCGCTTCCTTTTCCCTGTCATTCTGTGTTCCTTCTGAAGGAAATATGCCCTAGAGGCAATAATAAAGTATTATATATTTCCTTATATCATGATAAATGTTTATTATTCATGCTAGAATTGTATTAACTGGAAACATAATACATGTGTGAATACATAGACAAACAAAGTGTCACTAGTATGCCTCTACTTGACTAGTTCGTTAATCAAAGATGGTTATGTTTCCTAGCCATAGACATGAGTTGTCATTTGATTAACGGGATCACCTCATTAGGAGAATGACGTGATTGACATGACCCATTACATTAGCTTAGCACCCGATCGTTTAGTATGTTGCTATTGCTTTCTTCATGACTTATACATGTTCCTATGACTATGAGATTATGCAACTCCCGTTTACCGGAGGAACACTTTGTGTGCTACCAAACGTCACAACGTAACTGGGTGATTATAAAGGTGCTCTACAGGTGTCTCCAAAGGTACTTGTTGGGTTGGCGTATTTCGAGATTAGGATTTGTCACTCCGATTGTCGGAGAGGTATCTCAGGGCCCACTCGGTAATGCACATCACTATAAGCCTTGCAAGCATTGTGACTAATGAGTTAGTTACGGGATGATGTATTACGGAACGAGTAAAGAGACTTGCCGGTAATGAGATTGAACTAGGTATCGAGATACCGACGATCGAATCTCGGGCAAGTAACATACCGATGACAAAGGGAACAACGTATGTTGTTATGCGGTCTGACCGATAAAGATCTTCGTAGAATATGTAGGAGCCAATATGGGCATCCAGGCCGCTATTGGTTATTGACCGGAGAGGTGTCTCGGTCATGTCTACATAGTTCTCGAACCCAAAGGGTCCGCACGCTTAAAGTTACGATGACAGTTTTATTATGAGTTTATATGATTTGATGTACCGAAGGTTGTTCGGAGTCCCGGATGTGATCACGGACATGACGAGGAGTCTCGAAATGGTCGAGACGTAAAGATTGATATATTGGACGACTATATTCGGACACCGGAAGTGTTCCGGAGAAGTTTCGGATTAAACCGGAGTGCCGGAGGGTTACCGGAACCCCCCGGGGAAGTATTGGGCCTTAGTGGGCCTTGAGGGGAGAGAGAGGGCAGCAGCCAGGAGGTGGTGCGCCCCCTCCCAGAGGAGTCCTAGTTGGACTAGGAGAGGGGGGCGCAGCCCCCTTTCCCTCTCCCTCTCCCTCTCTTTCCTTCCCCCCTTCTTTTCCTAGTAGGACTAGGAAAGGGGAGTCCTACTCCTACTAGGAGGAGGACCCCCCCCCTCTCCTTGGCGCGCCCCATAGGCAGCCGGCCTCCCCCTTGCTCCTTTATATACGGGGGCAGGGGGGCACCTAAGAACACACTTGATATACGATATTTTAGCCGTGTGCGGTGCCCCCCTCCACCAGATTACACCTCGATAATACCGTCGCGAAGCTTAGGCGAAGCCCTGCGTCGGTGGAACATCATCATCGTCACCACGCCGTCGTGCTGACGAAACTCTCCCTCAACACTCGGCTGGATCGGAGTTCGAGGGACGTCATCGAGCTGAACGTGTGTAGAACTTCGGAGGTGCCGTGCGTTCGGTACTTGATCGGTCGGATCGTGAAGACGTTCGACTACATCAACCGCGTTGTGATAACGCTTCCGCTGTCGGTCTACGAGGGTACGTGGACAACACTCTCCCCTCTCGTTGCTATGCATCACCATGATCTTGCGTGTGCGTAGGAATTTTTTTGAAATTACTACGTTCCCCAACAGTGGTATCAGAGCCTGGTTTTATGCGTTGATGCTATGCACGAGTAGAACACAAGTGATTTGTGGGCGATATAAGTCATACTGCTTACCAGCATGTCATACTTTGGTTCAGCGGTATTGTGAGATGAAGCGGCCCGGACCGACATTACGCGTACGCTTACGCGAGACTGGTTTCACCGTTCGGAGCACTCGTTGCTTAAAGGTGACTGGCGGGTGTCTGTCTCTCTCACTTTAGTTGAACCGAGTGTGGCCACGCCCGGTCCTTGCGAAGGTTAAAACAGCACCAACTTGACAAACTATCGTTGTGGTTTTGATGCGTAGGTAAGAACGGTTCTTGCTAAGCCCGTAGCAGCCACGTAAAATATGCAACAACAAAGTAGAGATCGTCTAACTTGTTTTTGCAGGGCATGTTGTGATGTGATATGGTCAAGACATGATGTGATATAATGTGTTGTATGAGATGATCATGTTTTGTAACCGAGTTATCGGCAACTGGCAGGAGCCATATGGTTGTCGCTTTATTGTATGAGATGCAATCGCCATGTAATAGTTTTACTTTATCACTAAACGGTAGCGATAGTCGTAAAAGCAATAAGTTGGCGAGACGACAACGATACTACGATGGAGATCAAGGTGTCGAGCCGGTGACGATGGTGATCATGATGGTGCTTCGGAGATGGAGATCACAAGCACGGTGCTTTGGAGATGGAGATCACAAGCACAAGATGATGATGGCCATATCATATCACTTATATTGATTGCATGTGATGTTAATCCTTTATGCATCTTATCTTGCTTTGTTTGACGGTAGCATTATAAGATGATCTCTCACTAAAATTTCAAGATAAAAGTGTTCTCCCTGAGTATGCACCGTTGCAAAAGTTCTTCGTGCTGAGACACCACGTGTTAATCGGGTGTGATAGGCTCTACGTTCAAATACAACGGGTGCAAAACAGTTGCACACGCGGAGTACTCAGGTTAAACTTGACGAGCCTAGCATATGTACAGATATGGCCTCGGAACACAGAGACCGAAAGGTCGAGCGTGAATCATATAGTAGATATGATCAACATAGTGATGTTCACCATTGAAACTACTCCATCTCACGTGTTAATCGGACATGGTTTAGTTGCTTTGGATCACGTAATCACTTAGATGATTAGAGAGATGTCTATCTAAGTGGGAGTTCTTAAGTAATATGATTAATTGAACTTAAATTTATCATTAACATAGTACCTGATAGTATCTTGCTTGTCTATGTTAATTATAGATATATGGCCCGTGCTGTTGTGCCGTTGAATTTTAATGCGTTCCTTGAGAAAGCTAAGTTGAAAGATGATGGTAGAAATTACACGGACTGGGTCCGTAACTTGAGGATTATCCTCATTGCTGCACAGAAGAATTACGTCCTGGAAGCACCGCTAGGTGCCAGGCCTCCTGCAAGAGCTACGCCAGAAGTTATGAACGTCTGGCAAAGCAAAGCTGATGACTACTCAATAGTTCAGTGTGCCATGCTTTACGGCTTAGAACCGGGACTTCAACGACGTTTTGAACGTCATGGAGCATATGAGATGTTCCAGGAGTTGAAGTTAATATTTCAAGCAAATGCCCGGATTGAGAGATATGAAGTCTCCAATAAGTTCTATAGCTGCAAGATGGAAGAGAATAGTTCTGTCAGTGAGCATATACTCAGAATGTCTGGGTATAATAATCACTTAATTCAACTGGGAGTTCAACTTCCGGATGATTGCGTCATTGACAGAATTCTTCAATCACTGCCACCAAGCTACAAGAGCTTCGTGATGAACTATAACATGCAAGGGATGAATAAGACGATTCCCGAGCTCATCGCAATGCTAAAGGCAGCGGAGGTAGAAATCAAAAAGGAGCATCAAGTGTTGATGGTCAGTAAAACCACTAGTTTCAAGAAAAAGGGCAAAGGGAATAAGAAAGGGAACTTCAAGAAGAATAGCAAGCAAGTTGCTGTTCAGGAGAAGAAATCCAAGTCTGGACCTAAGCCTGAAACTGAGTGCTTCTACTGTAAGCAGACTGGCCACTGGAAGCGGAACTGCCCCAAGTATTTGGCGGATAAGAAGGATGGCAAGGTTAACAAAGGTATATGTGATATACATGTTATTGATGTGTACCTTACTAATACTCGCAGTAGCACCTGGGTATTTGATATTGGTTCTGTTGCTAATATTTGCAACTCAAAATAGGGGCTACGGATTAAGCGAAGTTTAGCTAAGGACGAGGTGACGATGCGCGTGGGAAATGGTTCCAAAGTCGATGTGATCGCCGTCGGCACGCTACCTCTACATCTACCTTCGGGATTAGTTTTAGACCTAAATAATTGTTATTTGGTGCCAGCGTTGAGCATGAACATTATATCTGGATCTTGTTTAATGCGAGATGGTTATTGATTTAAATCAGAGAATAATGGTTGTTCTATTTATATGAATAATATCTTTTATGGTCATGCACCCTTGAAGAGTGGTCTATTTTTAATGAATCTCGATAGTAGTGATACACATATTCATAATGTTGAAGCCAAAAGATGCAGAGTTAATAATGACAGTGCAACCTATTTGTGGCACTGCCGTTTGGGTCATATCGGTGTAAAGCGCATGAAGAGACTCCATACTGATGGAATTTTGGAATCACTTGATTTTGAATCACTTGGTACTTGCGAACCGTGCCTTATGGGCAAGATGACCAAAACACCATTCTCCGGAACTATGGAGAGAGCAACAGATTTGTTGGAAATCATACATACAGATGTATGTGGTCCGATGAATATTGAAGCTCATGGCGGATATCGTTATTTTCTCACCTTCACAGATGATTTGAGTAGATATGGGTATATCTACTTAATGAAACATAAGTCTGAAACATTTGAAAAGTTCAAAGAATTTCAGAGTGAAGTTGAAAATCATCGTAACAAGAAAATAAAATTCCTACGATCTGATCATGGAGGAGAATATTTGAGTTACGAGTTTGGTCTACATTTGAAACAATGCGGAATAGTTTCGCAACTCACGCCACCCGGAACACCACAGCGTAATGGTGTGTCTGAACGTCGTAATCGCACTTTACTAGATATGGTGCGATCTATGATGTCTCTTACTGATTTACCGCTACCGTTTTGGGGTTATGCTTTAGAGACGGCTGCATTCACTCTAAATAGGACACCATCGAAATCCGTTGAGACGACGCCTTTTGAACTATGGTTTGGCAAGAAACCAAAGTTGTCGTATCTTAAAGTTTGGGGTTGCGATGCTTATGTGAAGAAACTTCAACCTGATAAGCTCGAGCCTAAATCGGAGAAATGTGTCTTCATAGGATACCCAAAGGAGACCGTTGGGTACACCTTCTATCACAGATCCGAAGGCAAGATATTTGTTGCTAGAAATGGATCCTTTCTGGAGAAGGAGTTTCTCTCGAAAGATGTGAGTGGGAGGAAAGTAGAACTTGATGAGGTAACTATACCTGCTCCCTTATTGGAAAGTAGATCATCGCAGAGATCAGTTTCTGCGACACCTACACCAAGTAGTGAGGAAGTTAATGATAATGATCATGAAACTTCAGATCAAGTTATTACTGAACTTCGTAGGTCAACTAGATCAAGATCCGCACCAGAGTGGTACGGTAATCCTGTTCTGGAGGTCATGTTACTAGACCATGGCGAACCTATGAACTATGAAGAAGCAATGGTGAGCCCAGATTCCGAAAAATGGCTTGAAGCCATGAAATCCGAGATGGGATCCATGTATGAGAACAAAGTATGGACTTTGGTTGACTTGCCCGATGGTCGGCAAGCCATTGAAAATAAATGGATCTTCAAGAAGAAGACTGACGCTGATGGTAATGTTACTATCTATAAAGCTCGACTTGTTGCGAAAGGTTTTCGACAAGTTCAAGGAATTGACTACGATGAGACCTTCTCACCCGTAGCGATGCTTAAGTCTGTCCGAATCATGTTAGCAATTGCCGCATTTTATGATTATGAAATTTGGCAAATGGATGTCAAAACTGCGTTCCTGAATGGATTTCTGGAAGAAGAGTTGTATATGATACAACCGGAAGGTTTTGTCGATCCAAAGGGAGCTAACAAAGTGTGCAAGCTCCAGCGATCCATTTATGGACTGGTGCAAGCCTCTCGGAGTTGGAATAAACGCTTTGATAGTGTGATCAAAGCATTTGGTTTTATACAGACTTTTGGAGAAGCCTGTATTTACAAGAAAGTGAGTGGGAGCTCGATAGCATTTCTGATATTATATGTGGATGACATATTACTGATTGGAAATGATATTGAATTTCTGGATAGCATAAAGGGATACTTGAATAAGAGTTTTTCAATGAAAGACCTCGGTGAAGCTGCATATATATTAGGCATTAAGATCTATAGAGATAGATCAAGGCGCTTAATTGGACTTTCACAAAGCACATACCTTGACAAAGTTTTGAAGAAGTTCAAAATGGATCAAGCAAAGAAAGGGTTCTTGCCTGTACTACAAGGTGTGAGATTGAGTAAGACTCAATGCCCGACCACTGCAGAAGATAGAGAGAAGATGAAAGATGTTCCCTATGCTTCAGCCATAGGCTCTATCATGTATGCAATGCTGTGTACCAGACCTGATGTGTCCCTGGCTATAAGTTTAGCAGGGAGGTACCAAAGTAATCCAGGAGTGGATCACTGGACAGCGGTCAAGAACATCCTGAAATACCTGAAAAGGACTAAGGATATGTTTCTCGTATATGGAGGTGACAAAGAGCTCATCGTAAATGGTTACGTTGATGCAAGCTTTGACACTGATCCGGACGATTCGAAATCGCAAACCGGATACGTATTTACATTGAACGGTGGAGCTGTCAGTTGGTGCAGTTCCAAGCAAAGTGTCGTGGCGGGATCTACGTGTGAAGCGGAATACATAGCTGCTTCGGAAGCAGCGAATGAAGGAGTCTAGATGAAGGAGTTCATAACCGATCTAGGTGTCATACCTAGTACATCGGGACCAATGAAAATCTTTTGTGATAATACTGGTGCAATTGCCTTAGCAAAGGAATCCAGATTTCACAAGAGAACCAAGCACATCAGAAGACGCTTCAATTCCATCCGAGATTTAGTCCAGGTGGGAGACATAGAAATTTGCAAGATACATACGGATCTGAATGTAGCAGATCCGTTGACTAAGCCTCTTCCACGAGCAAAACATGATCAGCACCAAGACTCCATGGGTGTAAGAATCATTACTATGTAATCTAGATTATTGACTCTAGTGCAAGTGGGAGACTGAAGGAAATATGCCCTGGAGGCAATAATAAAGTATTATATATTTCCTTATATCATGATAAATGTTTATTATTCATGCTAGAATTGTATTAACTGGAAACATAATACATGTGTGAATACATAGACAAACAAAGTGTCACTAGTATGCCTCTACTTGACTAGTTCGTTAATCAAAGATGGTTATGTTTCCTAGCCATAGACATGAGTTGTCATTTGATTAACGGGATCACCTCATTAGGAGAATGACGTGATTGACATGACCCATTACATTAGCTTAGCACCCGATTGTTTAGTATGTTGCTATTGCTTTCTTCATGACTTATACATGTTCCTATGACTATGAGATTATGCAACTCCCGTTTACCGGAGGAACACTTTGTGTGCTACCAAACGTCACAACATAACTGGGTGATTATAAAGGTGCTCTACAGGTGTCTCCAAAGGTACTTGTTGGGTTGGCGTATTTCGAGATTAGGATTTGTCACTCCGATTGTCGGAGAGGTATCTCAGGGCCCACTCGGTAATGCACATCACTATAAGCCTTGCAAGCATTGTGACTAATGAGTTAGTTACGGGATGATGTATTATGGAACGAGTAAAGAGACTTGCCGGTAACGAGATTGAACTAGGTATCGAGATACCGACGATCGAATCTCGGGCAAGTAACATACCGATGACAAAGGGAACAACTTATGTTGTTATGCGGTCTGACCGATAAAGATCTTCGTAGAATATGTAGGAGCCAATATGGGCATCCAGGTCCCGCTATTGGTTATTGACCGGAGAGGTGTCTCGGTCATGTCTACATAGTTCTCGAACCCAAAGTGTCCGCACGCTTAAAGTTACGATGACAGTTTTATTATGAGTTTATATGATTTGATGTACCGAAGGTTGTTCGGAGTCCCGGATGTGATCACGGACATGACGAGGAGTCTCGAAATGGTCGAGACGTAAAGATTGATATATTGGACGACTATATTCGGACACCGGAAGTGTTCCGGAGAAGTTTCGGATTAAACCGGAGTGCCGGAGGGTTACCGGAACCCCCCGGGGAAGTATTGGGCCTTAGTGGGCCTTGAGGGGAGAGAGAGGGCAGCAGCCAGGAGGTGGTGCGCCCCTCCCAGAGGAGTCCTAGTTGGACTAGGAGAGGGGGGCGCAGCCCCCTTTCCCTCTCCCTCTCCCTCTCTTTCCTTCCCCCTTCTTTTCCTAGTAGGACTAGGAAAGGGGAGTCCTACTCCTACTAGGAGGAGGACTCCCCCCCTATCCTTGGCGCGCCCCATAGGCAGCCGGCCTCCCCTTGCTCCTTTATATACGGGGGCAGGGGGGCACCTAAGAACACACTTGATATACGATATTTTAGCCGTGTGCGGTGCCCCCCTCCACCAGATTACACCTCGATAATACCGTCGCGAAGCTTAGGCGAAGCCCTGCGTCGGTGGAACATCATCATCGTCACCACGCCGTCGTGCTGACGAAACTCTCCCTCAACACTCGGCTGGATCGGAGTTCGAGGGACGTCATCGAGCTGAACGTGTGTAGAACTTCGGAGGTGCCGTGCGTTCGGTACTTGATCGGTCGGATCGTGAAGACGTTCGACTACATCAACCGCGTTGTGATAACGCTTCCGCTGTCGGTCTACGAGGGTACGTGGACAACACTCTCCCCTCTTGTTGCTATGCATCACCATGATCTTGCGTGTGCGTAGGAATTTTTTTGAAATTACTACGTTCCCCAACACCTTCCTCTTTCTCTTTGCCATGTTAAGTCAAGCCGACAAGAAAAATGAATAACAATTTAGTTCTTCAGAACAAATTGATGCGTGATACAGACAAACTGAACTTTGATGTTAGACAACCACATGATAGGAGGATGTAATATGTACGAAAAACAGGACGACATGAGATAACCAGAACTATGATGTGTAAACTAAGGAGAAGACATTTCACTAAATTAGAAGCAATGCAATGGAAGGTAGACACCATATGAAAGATGCTACAAATATTGCTCTGCCAAGTTAATAGTGTCTCGTCATAAATGACGTTTAAACAAATGTGAAGCAGTACAAGAAATAAATCATATGCAAGATGCAAACAACATCACACTACCAAGTTAAAGGTCTCTCGTCATTAGTGCCATTGCATATTCATAGCATTTCATATTCACAGCTTATGATGTGTAAACTAAGGAGAAGGCATTTCAACAAATTAGAAGCAATGGAAGCTAGACACCATCTGAAAGAAGCAACGAATATCACTCTACCAAGTTAAAACTGTCTCGTCATAAGTGCCATTTCAACAAATTAGAAGTAGTACAAGCTAGAAAAGAATGCGAGATGTAACTTATATCACACTTCCAAGTCAAACGTGTCTTATGATAAGTGATTGTTGCAGGTTACACAATAGTAGTACTTTGATGTAAGAACATGTTGTGATAGACAGATATTGTATGTTCTAGAAACATGAACACGTGTCTTATTCACAAGTATAATGTTTAAAGTAAGCAGATGGAATTCAACAAAATTAGAAGCAATACAAGCTAGACATCATACATAACATGCAACCACATATAACAGTGCCAAGTTAGAGGGAGCACCTGTGATGGTGCACTAGAGGAGACGTGCTCATCATCAACACAACTACGCTGAGTGTCTATGCATGTGTTGTCTTGCAAATCTTCTTGGGGGGTGGCGGAGTAGAATCTATAGAGGCCCTCCATTTGGAAGGAGCACTTATATCCGCTGCCTTGTGCTACCTCTTGAGCACTGCGTTGGTTTTCCCTTGAAGAGGAAAGGGTCATGTAGAAAAGTAGCGTAAGTATTTCCCTCAGTTTTTGAGAACCAAGGTATCAATCCAGTAGGAGGCTACGCGCGAGTCCCTCGCACCTACACAAATAAATAAATCCTCGCAACCAATGCGATAAGGGGTTGTCAATCCCTACATGGTCACTTACGAGAGTGAGATCTGGTAGATATGATAAGGTAATATTTTTGGTATTTTTGTGATAAAGATGCAAAGTAAAGAAAGTAATAAAAACGGCGCCAGAAATAGCTTGTTGTCGGGATATTAATTTGATGGAAAATAGACCCGGGGGCCATAGGTTTCACTAGTGGCTTCTCTCAAGAGCATAAGTATTTTACGGTGTGTGAACAAATTACTGTTGAGCAATTGACAGAATTGAGCATAGTTATGAGAATATCTAGGTATGATCATGTATATAGGCATCACGTCTGAGACAAGTAGACCGACTCCTGCCTGCATCTACTACTATTACTCCACACATCGACCTCTATCCAGCATGCATCTAGAGTATTAAGTTCATAAGAACAGAGTAACGCTTTAAGCAAGATGACATGATGTAGAGGGATAAATTCATGCAATATGATAAAAAAACCATCTTGTTATCCTCGATGGCAACAATACAATACGTGCCTTGCTGCCCCTACTGTCACTGGGAAAGGACACCGCAAGATTGAACCCAAAGCTAAGCACTTCTCCCTTTGCAAGAAAGATCAATCTAGTAGGCCAAACCAAACTGTTAATTCGAAGAGACTTGCAAAGATAACCAATCATACATAAAAGAATTCAGAAGATTCAAATATTGTTCATAGATAAACTTGATCATAAACCCACAATTCATCGGTCTCAACAAACACACCGCAAAAGAAGATTACATCGAATAGATCTCCACAAGAGAGGGGGAGAACATTGTATTGAGATCCAAAAAGAGAGAAGAAGCCATCTAGCTAATAACTATGGACCCGAAGGTCTGAGGTAAACTACTCCCACTTCATCGGAGAGGCTATGGTGTTGATGTAGAAGCCCTCCGTGATCGATGCCCCCTCCGGCGGAGCTCCGGAACAGGGTCCAAGATGGGATCTCAAGGGTATAGAAGGTTGCGGCGGTGGAATTAGGTTTTTGGCTCCGTATCTGATCGGTTGGGGGTACGTAGGTATATATAGGAGGAAGGAGTACGTCGGTGGAGCAACATGGGGCCCACGAGGGTGGAGGGCGCGCCTGCGGGGGGGGGGGGGGGGGGGGTGGGGTAGGCGCGCCCCCCTACCTCGTGGCTTCCTGTTTGATTTCTTGACATAGGGTCCAAGTCCTCTGGATCATGTTCGTTGTGAAAATCACGTTCCCGAAGGTTTCATTCCGTTTGGACTCCGTTTGATATTCTTTTTCTGCGAAACTCTGAAATAGGCAAAAAAACAGCAATTCTGGGCTGGGCCTCCGGTTAATAGGTTAGTCCCAAAAATAATATAAAAGTGAATAATAAAGCCCAATAATGTCCAAAACAGAAGATAATATAGCATGGAGCAATCAAAAATTATAGATACGTTGGAGACGTATCAAGCATCCCAAGCTTAATTCCTGCTCGTCCTCGAGTAGGTAAATGATAAAAATAGAATTTTTGATGTGGAATGCTACTTGGCATAATTTCAATGTAATTCTTCTTAATTGTGGTATGAATATTCAGATCCGAAAGATTCAAGATAAATGTTCAATATTGACATAAAAATAATAATACTTCAAGCATACTAACTAAGCAATTATGTCCTCTCAAAATAACATGGCCAAAGAAAGTTCATCCCTACAAAATCATATAGTTTAGTCATGCTCCATTTTCGTCACACAAGAATGCTCTCATCATGCACAACCCCGATGACAAGCCAAGCAATTGTTTCATACTTTAGTAATCTCAAACTTTTTCAACCTTCACGCAATACATGAGCGCGAGGCATGGATATAGCACTATGGGTGGAATAGAATATGATGATGGGGGTTATGTGGAGAAGACAAAAAAGGGGAAAGTCTCACATCAACGAGGCTAATCAATGAGCTATGGAGATGCCCATCGATTGATGTTAATGCGAGGAGTAGGGATTGCCATGCAACGGATGCACTAGAGCTATAAATATATGAAAGCTCAACAAAAGAAACTAAGTGGGTGTGCATCCAACTTGCTTGCTCACGAAGACCTAGGGCACTTGAGGAGGCCCATTGTTGGAATATACAAGCCAAGTTCTATAATGAAAAATTCCCACTAGTATATGAAAGTGACAAAACAAGAGACTCTCTATCATGAAGATTATGGTGCTACTTTGAAGCACAAGTGTGGTAAAGGATAGTAACATTGTTCCTTCTCTCTTTTTTTTCTGATTTTTTTGGGCCTTCTCTTTTTTATGGCCTTTCTCTCTTTTTTTATTCCTCACTTGGGACAATGCTCTAGAAAATGATGATCATCACACTTCTATTCATTTACAACTCAATGATTACAACTCGATACTAGAACAAAGTATGACTCTATATGAATGCCTCCGGCGGTGTACCGAGATATGCAATGAACCAAGAGTGACATGTATGAAAGAATTATGAACGGTGGCTTTGCCACAAATACTATGTCAACTACATGATCATGCAAAGCAATATGACAATGATGAACGTGTCATGATAAACGGAACGGTGGAAAGTTGCATGGCAATATATCTCGGAATGGCTATGGAAATGCCATAATAGGTAGGTATGGTGGCTGTTTTCAGGAAGATATAAGGAGGTTTATGTGTGAAAGAGCATATCATATCACGGGGTTTGGATGCACCGGCGAAGTTTGCACCAACTCTCAATGTGAGAAAGGGCAATGCACGGTACTGAAGAGGCTAGCAATGATGGAAAGGTGAGAGTGCGTATAATCCATGGACTCAACATTAGTCATAAAGAACTCACATACTTATTGCACAAATCTACAAGTCATCAAAAACCAAGCCCTACGCGCATGCTCCTAGGGGGATAGATTGGTAGGAAAAGACCATCGCTCGTCCCCGACCGCCACTCATAAGGAGGACAATCAAAGAACACCTCATGTTTCAAATTTGTTACATAACGTTTACCATACGTGCATGCTACGGGACTTGCAAACTTCAACACAAGTATATGTCAAATTCACAACTACTCAACTAGCACAACTTTAATATCACTACCTCCATGTCTCAAAACAATCATCAAGCATCAAACTTCTCTTAGTATTCAACACACTCATAAGAAAGTTTTTACTAATCTTGCATACCTAGCATATTAGGATTATTTAAGAAAATTACCATGCTATTTAAGACTCTCAAAATAATATAAGTGAAGCATGAGAGATCAATAGTTTCTATAAAACAAATCCACCACCATGCTCTAAAAGATATAAGTGAAGTACTAGAGTAAAAGCTATATAACTCAAAAGATATAAGTGAAGCACATAGAGTATTCTAATAATTTCCGAATCATGTGTGTTTCTCTCAAAAGGTGTGTACAGCAAGGATGATTGTGGTAAACTAAAAAGCAAAGACTCAAATCATACAAGACGCTCCAAGCAAAACACATATCATGTGGTGAATAAAAATATAGCTCCAAGTAAAGTTACTGATGGAAGTAAACGAAAGAGGGGATGCCTTCCGGGGCATCCCCAAGCTTTGGCTTTTAGGTGTCCTTAGATTATCTTGGGGGTGCCATGGGCATCCCCAAGCTTAGGCTCTTGCCACTCCTTGTTCCATAATCAATCAAATCTTTCACCCAAAACTTGAAAACTTCACAACACAAAACTCAGCAGAAAATCTCGTGAACTCCGTTAGCGAAAGAAAACAAAAGACCACTTCAAGGTACTGTAATGAACTCATTCTTTATTTATATTGGTGTTAAACCTACTGTATTCCAACTTCTCTATGATTTATAAACTCTTTTACTAGCCATAGATTCATCAAAATAAGCAAACAACACACGAAAAACAGAATCTGTCAAAAACAGAACAGTCTGTAGTAATCTGTAACTAACGCAAACTTCTGGAACTCCAGAAAATCAGCCAAAATAGGACGACATAGAAAATTTGTTTATTGATCAGAAGCAATTGGAATCAATATTTTATCACGTTCTGGTGATTTTTAACAATTATTTTTGTGAACAGAAAGTTTCAGGAATTTTCTGCAAGATCAAATAACTATCATCCAAGAAGATCCTATAGGTTTAACTTGGCACAAACACTAATTAAAACATAAAAACACATCTAACCAGAGGCTAGAGAAAATATTTATGCCTAAACAGGAGCAAAAAGAAAAAAAACTAAAAATAAAATTGGGTTGCCTCCCAACAAGCGCTATCGTTTAACGCCCCTAGCTAGGCATACAAGCAAGGATAGATCTAGGTAGTGCCATAGTAATAGGATAGATCATAAAAAATCATTTCGTATTCTCTACGTTCAGCAGCAAGTTTCCTTTGAGGCAAGCAAAAGTAATCAAAAGGGCTAAATTTAATGGGACAAAAGTCCCCAAGATCAATTTTAGGAGGTATAGGTTCCTCCTTCGGCCCTTCATATTGCACAACCAATTCATCATTATAAGCATTATTTTGACAGAACTTCGTGAACCTATACTCGAGAGAATATCCTAGCTCATTATTTCGAATAGCCAAATCATCATTAAGTTCAGAAATTCTATCAACTAGAACATTGGTAGGGACCTTTTTTCTAAGGTTTTCATTGAAAGCAACATAGTCTAGAGATTGAAAACGCATTATTTCTTCTTGATCAAAGAGGATAGCCTCTATGGGAGGACGGCCAGCGTCCACCCTATAATGCGCAAAGATTTCCTTGGCCTCTTTTATTATAAATCTGAACTCATGAGCCAAAAAGATAGTAGCGGCATGCTTAACAGAAGAATGCTCTATATTAGAAAATTCTAGGAAAATCCTTTGTATGCAAGGGTGCAAGTGCATAAATTGCCTTTCAAGTTCAACTATAAGCATGGCAATAGCGTCCGCAATACTACTAGTTCTATGAAGAATGGAACTGCCCATAGAAGGCAAAGCACCGACACAAGTAAAGAAATCTTGAATAACACCTTTTCCCATAATATTACCACTACCAATTCGAATTTTTTTTGTATGCAAGGTAGGGGGTTTTTCAGCAGGAGCATCAGAATTTTCCATGATATTATTATTGTCCATATCGACAATAATTTCCCCAATTTCAGACATAACAGCAGAAAGAGCGAGGGGCAAACAGGAAAGAAGAAGGCGAACGGAAAAGAGAGGGCGAATAAACCGGCAAAGGTGAAGTGGGGGGGGGGGGGGGAGGAAAATGAGAGGCAAATGGCAAATAATGTAATGCGGGAGATAAGCGTTTGTGATGGGTACTTGGTATGTTGACTTTTGCGTAGACCTCCCGAGCAACGGCGCCTGAAATCCTTCTTGCTACCTCTTGAGCACTGCGTCGGTTTTCCCTTGAAGAGGAAAGGGTGATGCAGCAAAGTAGCGTAAGTATTTCCCTCAGTTTTCGAGAACCAAAGTATCAATCCAGTAGGAGGCTACGCGCGAGTCCCTCGCACCTACACAAACAAATAAATCCTCGCAACCAACGCGATAAGGGGTTGTCAATCCCTACACAGTCACTTACGAGAGTGAGATTGATAGATATGATAAGATAATATTTCTGGTATGTGATAAATATGCAAAGTAAAGAAAGTAATAAAAACGGCGCCAGAAATAGCTTGTTGTCGGGAGATTAATATGATGGAAAATAGACCCGGGGGCCATAGGTTTCACTAGTGGCTTCTCTCAAGAGCATAAGTATTTTACGGTGGGTGAACAAATTACTGTTGAGCAATTGACAGAATTGAGCATAGTTATGAGAATATCTAGGTATGATCATGTATATAGGCATCACGTCCGAGACAAGTAGACCGACTCCTGCCTGCATCTACTACGATTACTCCACACATCGACCGCTATCCAGCATGCATCTAGAGTATTAAGTTCATAAGAACAGAGTAACACTTTAAACAAGATGACATGATGTAGAGGGATAAATTCATGCAATATGATAAAAAACCCATCTTTTTATCCTCGATGGCAACAATAAAATACGAGCCTTGCTGCCCCTACTGTCACTGGGAAAGGACACCGCAAGATTGAAACAAAAGCTAAGCAGTTCTCCCATTGCAAGAAAGATCAATCTAGTAGGCCAAACCAAACTAATAATTCGAAGAGACTTGCAAAGATAACCAATCATACATAAAAGAATTCAGAAGATTCAAATATTGTTCATAGATAAACTTGATCATAAACCCACAATTCATCGGTCTCAACAAACACACTGCAAAAGAAGATTACATCGAATAGATCTCCACAAGAGAGGGGGAGAACATTGTATTGAGATCCAAAAAGAGAGAAGAAGCCATCTAGCTAATAACTATGGACCCAAAGTTCTAAGGTAAACTACTCCCACTTCATCGGAAAGGCTATGGTGTTGATGTAGAAGCCCTCCGTGATCGATGCCCCCTCCGGCAGAGCTCCGGAACAGGCCCCAAGATGGGATCTCACGGGTATAGAAGGTTGCGGCGGTGGAATTAGGTTTTTGGCTCCGTATCTGATCGTTTGGGGGTACGTAGGTATATATAGGAGGAAGGAGTACGTCGGTGGAGCAACGTGGGGCCCACGAGGGTGGAGGGCGCGCCTGGGGGGTAGGCGCGCCCCCTACCTCGTGGCTTCCTGTTTGATTTCTTGACGTAGGGTCCAAGTCCTCTAGATCATGTTCGTTCCGAAAATCACGTTCCCGAAGGTTTCATTTCGTTTGGACTCGGTTTGATATTCTTTTTCTGCGAAACTCTGAAATAGGCAAAAAAACAGCAATTCTGGGCTGGGCCTCCGGTTAATAAGTTAGTCCCAAAAATAATATAAAAGTGAATAATAAGGCCCAATGATGTCCAAAACAGAAGATAATATAGCATGGTGCAATCAAAAATTATAGATACGTTGGAGACGTATCACCTTGCTACTTTCCTTCCGCTTTATTGATTTTGAATTGTCAAGTAAAACCGACAAGAAAAAGCAATAAAATTCACTCTTTAGAACTCACTCGTGCATGGTACTGACAATCACTACTTTGATGTAAGGCAAACACATGATACCAGGATGGAATATGTATGAAAAACAGGATGGCATGGCATATTCACAACTGTTTGTGTAAACTTAGCAGAAGCCATTTCAACAAATAAGAAGAAATGCAAGCTAGACACCACATGAAAGATGCAACCAATATGACTCTGCCAAGTTAAAAGTGTCCCATCATAAGTGGCTTTTCAACAAATTAGAAGCAGCGCATGCTATAAATCATATGAAAGATGCAACTAATATTACACTGCATATACTAAAGGTGTCTTGTTAGGGATATAATTATTAAGCATAAACCGCCCAGGAGGGGCCGGGTTATACTCATTATAAGTTATTCATATTGAAGCCCATGAAGACAAGGAATATGGCGCTTTACGAAAGAAATCTGACGCGAAGGCCCAAGGCCCAAAGGCGGATTAGGGCCTGTAGATGTAAACCCCCATATAATGTATGACTTGTGTTGTTAGATAGGAAAGGGTAGAAACCGAGCCGGGCACGTTTTATGAACCGGCCGGGATTCTATAAACCACCGGGCGTCAACCTGTGTATATAAAGGGACGACCCGGCGACGGTTTAGGGACAAGAAACAACAGATCGAGAGCCAGGCAAAGCGTATTCGCTCCCTGGTCATCGAAACCCTAGCAATTCCACCACAACTGGATTTGGCTTTTACCTTCACCACAAGGGGCCGAACCAGTATAAACTCCTTGCGTCCTTTGTCCCGCTTTAACCCCTTTAAGCTAACTACGTTGCGATGGCTCCACAACTAAGTCCTCACACTAGGACATCTGCCGTGACAAAACCACGACAGTTGGCGCCCACCGTGGGGCTATCGCACGATGGTTTCCAGTTCTTAGAGGGTAGCTTTGAAGGGCTCAAGGGATACGCTGTAGGCCGGATGACCAAGAGTCGTCGCGGCAAGCTCTACATCGACGATGCAGGCTGGGGTCCCCAGGCTGGTTCAATTGAGTACGGGTACCGGGTCCCCTTCGGCGGTATTCATGTCTTCATTGGCAAGATCGGCAAACCGGGCCCTGAGCCGGACATCTGCATCGACATCGTCGAAACGGCTCAGCGTGCGAGATCCGCCCGGGTTCAGCCTGCCATGAAGCGTGCCTTCGTGGGAGTCATTGATACGTCTCCAATGTATCTATAATTTTTGATTGCTCCATGCTATATTATATTCTGTTTTGGACATTATCGGGCTTTATTATGAACTTTTATATTATTTTTGGGACTAACCTATTGACCAGAGGCCCAGCCTAGAATTGTTGTTTTTGCCTATTTCAGAGTTTCGCAGAAAAAGAATATCAAACGGAGTCCAAATGGAATGAAACCTTCAGGAACATGATTTTCGAAACGAACGTGATCCAGAGGACTTGGACCCTACGTCAAGCCATCAACCAGGAGGGCACGAGGTAGGGGCGCGCCTACTCCCCTGGGCGCGCCCTCCACCCTCGTGGGCCCCACATTGCTCCACCGACGTACTTCTTCCTCCTATATATACCTACGTACTTCCAAACTACCAGATACGGAGCCAAAAACCTAATTCCACCGCCGCAACCTTCTGTACCCGTGAGATCCCATCTTGGGGCCTTCTTCGAAGCTCCGCCGGAGGGGGCATCGATCATGGAGGGCTTCTACATTAACACCATAGCCTCTCAGATGATGTGTGAGTAGTTTACCTCAGACCTTCGGGTCCATAGTTATTAGCTAGATGGCTTCTTCTCTCTTTTTGGATCTCAATACAATGTTCTCCCCCTCTCTCGTGGAGATCTATTTGATGTAATCTTCTTTTGCGGTGTGTTTGTTGAGACCGATGAATTGTGGGTTTATGATCAAGTTTATTTATGAACAATATTTGAATCTTCTCTGAATTCTTTTATGTATGATTGGTTATCTTTGCAAGTCTTTTCGAATTATCATTTTGGTTTGGCCTACTAGATTGATCTTTCTTGCAATAGGAGAAGTGCTTAGATTTGGGTTCAATCTTGCGGTGTCCTTTCCCAGTGACAGTAGGGGCAGCAAGGCACGTATTGTATTGTTGCCATCGAGGATAACAAGATGGGGTTTATATCATATTGCATGAGTTTATCCCTGTACATCATGTCGTCTTACTTAAAGCGTTACTCTGTTCTTATGAACTTAATACTCTAGATGCATGCTGGGTAGCGGTCGATGTGTGGAGTAATAGTAGTAGATGCAGGCAGGAGTCGGTCTACTTGTCTCGGACGTGATGCCTATATACATGATCATACCTAGATATTCTATGCTCAGTTCTGTCAATTGCTCAAGAGTAATTTGTTTACCCACCGTAATACTTATGCTCTCGAGAGAAGCCACTAGTGAAACCTATGGCCCCCGGGTCTATTTTCCATCATATTAATCTTCCAACACTTAGCTATTTTCATTGCCTTTTATTTTACTTTGCATCTTTATCATAAAAATACCAAAAATATTATCTTATCATATCTATCAGATCTCACTCTCGTAAGTGACCGTGAAGGGATTGACAACCCCTTTATTGTGTTGGTTGCGAGGATTTATTTGTTTGTGTAGTTGCGAGGGACTCGTGCGTGGCCTCCTACTGGATTGATACCTTGGTTCTCAAAAACTGAGGGAAATACTTACGCTACTTTGCTGCATCACCCTTTCCTCTTCAAGGGAAAACCAACGCAGTGCTCAAGAGGTAGCAAGAAGGATTTCTGGCGCCGTTGCCGGGGAGGCTTATGCAAGGCCGAGTCAAGATTTGGACTCCCGACAATGAGCCATTTCTGGCGCCGTTGCCGGGGAGTCTACGCACAAGTCAAGACATACCAAGTACCCATCACAAACTCTTATCCCTCGCATTACATTATTTGCCATTTGCCTCTCATTTTCCTCTCCCCCACTTCACCCTTGCCGTTTTATTCGCCCTCTCTTTTTTGTTCGCCTCTTTTTCGCTTGCTTGTCGTTATGGCTAGTCCCCTATGTTCTCCGTTGTCTCCCGAGAATGAAGTTCTTAATTTTAAGCAAGGGGAGGGAGAAAATCTAAAATATGCTTGGTATAGAATTTGCAATGCTCAAAATTGATCTACCAGGAAGCAATCTACTTCCGTTCTTCTCCGCAATTTTTATGTAGGCGCTACTCCTTGGTACAGATATATCCTTGATACCATTACCGGAGGGAATTTCCTGGGTAGCCATACTTTTTATTCTTACAATGCTATGATAGATTTGTTTGGCTCACCACATCTTTTGGTTAATGGAACTATGTTAACTTTGGAGCATGTAATGCAAAGACTTGAAATTATTGAAAATAAAGTTGCTACCGTAGAGTTAATTGAAAATTTGGATAAAAAGATCCACAACCAAATTACCCAATATGGATCTAAAGTAGGAGTCACCTTGAAAAATATTAAGGAGAAGGAACCCATAGTTAATGAAAGAATAAATCAGGATTCCACTAGAATCGATAAACTTGAGGGTATCATTACCAACTTGGGAACCGCTTTTTCTTCCGTAAAGAATACTCCAAGTCCTCCAGCTAAAATTTCCAAGCTTATGTATGTTCCTAAAAATAAGGGTGAATCCTCTAGTAAGGAAACTGCGGATCTCAAATCTATAAGTATTCATCCCAATCTTTTTGCTATCATTAAGGAACCATTTGCGACAAATGAATTTTTTGGTTATGTACCTAGAAGTTTGATAATTAATAAAAAGAAAGAAACTCCTAAGGATGAGAGATGTCTCATTGAAGAATTTCCCACCAAAGATGTCAATACCTAGATCTATCCTTGCTATTATGCCTAGCTAGGGGCGTTAAACGATAGCGCTTGTTGGGAGGCAACCCAATTTCATTTTTAGTTTTTTGCTTTTTGCTTCTGTTTAGGAATAAGTATTTGATCTAGCCTCTGGTTAGATTTGTTTTTATGTTTTAATTAGTGTTTGTGCCAAGTTTAACCTATAGGATCTTCTTGGATGATAGTTATTTGATCTTGCTGAAAATTGCAGAAACTTTCTGTTCACGAAAGCAATTGTTAAAAATCACCAGAACGTGATAAAATATTGATTCCAATTTCTGCTGATCTATAAACAAATTGTCTACGTCTTCCTATTTTGGCTGAAATTTTGGAGTTCCAGAAGTTTGCGTTAGTTACAGATTACTACAGACTGTTCTGTTTTTGACAGATTCTGTTTTTCGTGTGTTGTTTGCTTATTTTGATGAATCTATGGATAGTAAAATAGTTTATAAACCATAGAGAAGTTGGAATACAGTAGGTTTAACACCAATATAAATAAAGAATGAGTTCATTACAGTACCTTGAAGTGGTGTTTTGTTTTCTTTCGCTAACGGAGCTCACGAGATTTTCTGCTGAGTTTTGTGTTGTGAAGTTTTCAAGTTTTGGGAACAAGGAGTGTCAAGAGCCTAAGCTTGGGGATGCCCATGGCACCCCAATATAATCTAAGGACACCAAAAAGCCAAAGCTTGGGGATGCCCCGGAAGGCATCCCCTCTTTCGTCTACTTCCATCGCTAACTTTACTTGGAGCTATATTTTTATTCACCACATGATATGTGTTTTGCTTGGAGCGTCTTGTATTATTTGAGGCTTTATTTGTTAGTTTGCCACAATCATCCTTGCTGTACACACCTTTTGAGAGAGACACACATGATT
The DNA here is from genome assembly GCF_002575655.3 of Aegilops tauschii subsp. strangulata. Classification (NCBI taxonomy): domain Eukaryota; kingdom Viridiplantae; phylum Streptophyta; class Magnoliopsida; order Poales; family Poaceae; genus Aegilops; species Aegilops tauschii. Next base: position 313,810,080 of record NC_053037.3, on the reverse strand, counting down.
CGGAAATTGTTAGAATACTCTATGTGCTTCACTTATATCTTTTGAGTTATATAGTTTTTGATCTAGTGCTTCACTTATATCTTTTAGAGCACGGTGGTGGATTTGTTTTATAGAAACTATTGTTCTCTCATGATTCACTTAGATTATTTTGAGAGTCCTACAAAATAGCATGGTAGTTTGCTTTAACTATGATAGGCATTCGAGTTTAGTAAAAAATAATTCCTATGAGTGTGTTGAATATTATGAGAAGTTTGATGCTTGATAATTGTTTTGAGATATGAAGATGGTGATATTAGAGTCATGCTAGTTGAGTAGTTTTGAATTTGAGAAATACTTGTGTTAAAGTTTGTGATTCCCGTAGCATGCACGTATGGTGAACCATTATGTGATGAAGTCGGAGCATGATTTATTTATTGATTGTCTTCCTTATGAGTGGCGGTCGGGGACGAGCGATGGTCTTTTCCTACCAATCTATCCCCCTAGGAGCATGCGCGTAATACTTTGCTTTGATAACTTGTAGATTTTTGCAATAAGTATATGAGTTCTTTATGACTAATGTTGAGTCCATGGATTATACGCACTCTCTTCCTTCCACCATTGCTAGCCTCTCTAATACCGTGCACCTTTCGCCGGTACCATACACCCACCATATACCTTCCTCAAAACAGCCACCATACCTCACTACAAAAAAAGACAGATCCGTGACATTTTGGGCCGAACAATTTTTTTTTCTGTCATACATATGACACTTCTATGATGATAATTGTGACAAACCCGGTATCATCATAGATGTGGTGGGCTCCTACTTCTATGAAAAAAATCATGACAGAAAATGGGCTTTTCGTCCTGGGCGGGCCGGAGACGCGGCTGCATGACATTCTTTGGGCCGTCCATGACGGAAAAAACCGTGGTAGAAGCGAGGGGGAGGAAAATTTCGGGGAGTTCCCGGTTACGGTGGGAGGTCGGGGGCCGAGCGATGCGCATTTCTCTCATAAACGTACGCGCGTGTGTGCGAGGCGTTGGCTCTAACTAAACCCGAGCGAGGCGTTGGACTCTAACTGAACCCGAGCGATTGCACTGCAGGCTACGCGTTACTGAACCCGAGCGATCGATCGATGGCTGTTAACTGAACCCGATCAAGCGATTCCTTCGCTACTGCTGCTAACTGAAGCCGATCGATTGGATGAACAGTGAGCGCTGCGGGGGGGGGGGGGGGGGGTTGGATGAACAGTGAGTGGTGGCGTTGCCTCTGGATGAACAGGACCCCGTGGTGTGGAGGGCTGGATGAACAATAGATGGTGGAGGGGTGCCCGTGGAGGGGTGGTTGAACAGGACCCCGTGGTGTGGAGGGCTGGATGAACAGTAGACGGTGGAGGGGTGCCCGTGGAGGGGTGGTTGAACAGTAGCCGGTGGAGTAGCGCGCGGTGGGGGCTGGATGAACAGGAGCCCGTGGAGGCTGGAGGAGGTCGACGGTAGCCCGTGGAGGCTGGAGGAGGTCGGCGGTGGAGATGAACAGTATCCCGTGGAGTCCCGTTTTGCGGTACGCCACACCCCTCCCGATCAACAGGACCCCCGTTTCGACCGTAGCGCTCCAACACAAGTCCGTTTCCTCCGTTTTGCGGTACGCCACACCCCTCCCGATCAACAGGACCCCCGTTTCGACCGTAGGAGGTCCGTTTCCTCCGTTTTGCGGTACGCCAGACCCCTCCCGATGAACAGGATCCCATTTCGAACGTGGCCGGTCGAACACAAGGCCGCTTCCTCCGTTTTGCGGTACGCCAGGCCTCGTTTCCATCGCCTGTTCCGTCCAAGCCCTCCCGATGAACACGACCACGCATTCCGTTCCGACCCAGCCGGTTGGCTCCCACGCGTTCCATTGCCTCCCGATGAACACGACGCATTCCGTTGCCTCCCCATGAACACGGCGCATTCCGTTGCCTCCCCATGAACACGACGACGACACTGTTTCTCCGTTCCGACCCAGCCATGTACACGAGCCCTGGCCGTACGTATGCGCGAGTAGGCGTTCGAGACCCTACCCGTATGTACGTAAGTGGCCGTATTTTCTTTCATGCACCCTGGCCGCTGTACGTACGTGTACATGCTACGTGCGCGCCTCTACTACGACACGTACGCGCCTCTACTACGACATGTGCGCGCCTCTACATCTACCAGTATATATGTACGTACACGTTCGCGACCAGAATGACAACGCTACGTACGCTTCGACCAGGTGGGTCCCGACTATCAGGCACTTCCTTGCCTGCGAAGATGTAGCTGGTGGGTCCCAGCAGTCAGGGGGCGAATCGTTTTTTTTGCCCGGACGCACTTCCTTGCGCGCGAAGGTGTAGCTGCTGGGTCCCAGCAGTCAGGGGGGAATCGTTTTGTTTTGTTTTTGCCCGGACGCACTTCCTTGCGTGCGAAGATGTAGCTGGTGGGTCCCAGCAGTCAGGGGGCGAATCGTTTTTTCGGACGCACTTCCTTGCGTGCGAAGATGTAGCCGGTGGGTCCCATCAGTCAGGGGGGTGAATCATTTTTTTTCGGACGCACTTCCTTGCGTGCGAAGATGTAGCTGGTGGGTCCCAGCAGTCAGGGGGAAACATTTTTTTCGTGAAATACGGTGGCCCGTCCGGTGGGTCCCCGCTGTCGGGTGGAGGAATAATTATTTTGCGCATAATAAGGAGGCACTTCCTTGCTGCGGCCGTGGACCCAGCTGTCAGCCTCTCCACGTACAGTCCACGTCCGATGGAAGCCATTCCTTGACCACGTTAACCACGCCGCGCTGAGAGCACCAGGGTGGTGGACGACGGCGAGGCCTAGGAAGGGGACGACGCGGAGCCGGGGAAGACGCGGCAGTGGATGCCCACGCGTAGAGGAGTATGAGGGTTCACTCATTCGGTTGCGGTGTGAGGCTGCCGTCGCCGCAGAATAACAGGGGGTGTGGGTGCGTAGAGGGATGGCCTGGCCAGCGGTGGGAGTAGTAGGGGGCGGTGAGGCCTCCGCGGCATCACAGCCGGCCACGGGCGGCAGGAGCAGGCGGCACGACCGGCGCTGCTTTGGGCGGCTGGAGCAAGAAGACCAGAGGTTGAAGAAGCACTACGGCCGTTGGATGGACATCGTACGGTCACTGGAGCTAGAATCGTTCATATATTGACTAAAGTTGACAAAGGCCTCCGTCCCAGTCAACTTAGTAGGCCCACAAGTCAGCCTCCCACCAAGGTGGGTCCCAGCTAGCAGGGGGTATTTATTTTTTTGTGCGTAATAAGGAGGCACTTCCGGTGGGTCCGAGCTGACAGCGGGGGGAACGTTTTTTTTTGTGAAATACGGTGGCCCGTCCTGTGGGTCCCAGCAGTCAGGGGGAAATGTTTTTTTTCCGCAAAATACTGGTGGCCCGTCCGGTGGGTCCCTGCTGTCAGGTGGAGGAATAATTATTTTCCGTGTAATAAGGAGGCACTTCCTTGCGGCTGCCGTGGACCCAGTTGTTAGCCTCTCCACGTACAGTACTCTTCCGATGGAAGTCGGTCGTTGACCACATTGACCATGCCGCGCCGAGAGCACCACGGCGGTGGACAACGGCGAGGCCTAGGAAGGGGACGACGCGGAGCCGGGGAAGACGCGGCAGTGGAAGCCCGCGCGGAGAGGAGTACGAGGGTTCACCGGTTCGACTGCGGTGTGAGGCTGCCATCGCCGTAGAATAACAGGGGTGTGGGTGAGTAGAGGGATGCCCTGGCCAGCGGTGGGAGTAGTAGGGGGCGTTGAGGCCTGCGTGGCAGCACAGGCGGCCACGGGAGGCGGGAGCAGGCGGTCCCGCCAACGCTGCTTTGGCGGCTGGAGCAAGAAGATAAGAGATTGAAGAAACACGACGGCCGTTGGATTGACATCCAACAGTTACGTCTGCTAGAATCGTTTGTTGACGTATATAATAACTAAAAAAATCTTGCATACGCGTCAACTAAACAGGCCCACAAGTCAGACCACTCCCTCTTTTTTTAATAATTTATATATAGCTCATGGCAACTTCTTATGCAATTTATTGCAGTCGTTTTTTTGGTTGGCCAAGGCCAATTTCGCATATTTCTGTGGGTTCCAAACTATTTTTAATACCGAAATGTCGAGCCAGATTTAAAGTACTTTGAAGATATATTTAAATTAGGTTAATGCCCAGTGAAATAGGAATCTGAAAATGTGAAAAAATTCAGAAATTAAAAAGTAATTGCCAATTTGTCATCTGTTTTTATATTTACAACCCATTTCATATTACTTTCAAGATTTGCAGGCGTCTTGAAAGAGTTGCAGCCCATCAGGGCGTAGAAAAATAAGTAGGCCTGGATTGGGTATTCTTCAGAAAAAATAAACTGGGCTCATTTTCACAAAGAAAAAATAGCCGGGCTGGTCACATGGTGAACATAAAATATAAGCCTGGGCTAGACGGGCCACAGCCCAGTTCAAACCCTGCTCTGTCACAAAAATACCAAACAAAAAAAATACTGCTCGAGTAGCTACGTCCCAGGTGTTAGCTGATCTTGTGCTGTTCTCTTGTCTATTGACTATATACGCTCACAATGTCGTGGGTCCCAGATGTCAGGAAAACACTAGGAGGAAGCATTTTATTTTTCCATACGCTGACGTGGTGGGCCCCTACTGTCATCCTCTCCACGTACTTCTGCCGATTCCTGTTGTTTGTTGACCATGTTGACAACGCGAGAGGGCGGCGCCGCGACGAGCGCACCAAAGCGCACGGAGGACGTCGGCGTTAACGATTTAGGAGACGGTGGGGCGGCGATGCGTGCACTGAGGCGCAGCCAGCCGTGGGAGGCGGAAGCAGGCGGCCCCGCCGGTGCTGGTTTGGTTTTGGCGGCTGGAGGAAGACATGACTGAAGAAACACGACAGACTGTAAAAGCAGCAGGAGTACTTAACAACCTTAACTGAAACCAGTAGGGGCACTTAACAACCAAAGCTGAAAGCAGTATGAGTACTTATACAGGTTCAACCGTACAAAGCACGCCTCGAACAGTGCTACTTTGCCTACAGTTAACCAAGGGTGAGGCCGCCAAGCCCTAGGACAAGGCCCAGGCGCCACCCCGCGCATCCACAACCTTCTGAAAGCGGCTTCATCTCGCAACGTGGTCAATAAACAGGATATTCGCTTTGGAGCCATGGAAAAGCATGAACATAATATTCTGTCCTATTCTCCAAGATGGACGGGCCTTCATTATTTGAGACCACCCATGAATAAGTATCTTTTCACCTCCAAGGGGAATTCAGTAGGTCGACATAAACATCATGTTGTGACCAAGCGCAAGTCTGACCCGACCATGGTCAGGCATCTGTATAGGAACAATAGAACTCAGCAGTTCCTGTTTCAAGAAGATCACAGCTGTAAAACTGTGTATAAGCAATAGTTTATGAACAACATATATAACAGAAAATAGCTCGTACCATAAGTTTCTCGACACAGTTGGACCTGTTCAACGAGTGCAGCAGTGGCACACATATCCCACGTGGCCTTCCACCATTGAAACGCCCCACAAGGACCTCAAGATGATCAATAAAGTGTAGGAACTTGTGGATGTCGATCCAGTCAACTTCAGTGCCATTAGTAACAGCCGAGTTATTACAGAGTAACAAACGAGCAGACTGCTTAACTCTGAAAAAACCTACACGTGCCACCAATTATAAGAAAATATTAGTTAGAAGTAGCATCTTCGTGAGAGATTCGTTGCTACTTCTAAAGTTAAATTGTGATTAGTTAGACAGAATAGGTGGATTAAGAAGTAATCGAGGCAACAAGCAAGAACCAGATACAAAAATAACATGGATGAACAATTGGAACGACGTCGGGGTGGAAGATCGCTGTGAAGATGAGACCAGGTTCTGCTATTTCCATCAACATTCGTGCGCCAACTTTCAGTCCGTAACACTTGAGAAAGTTTATCCAAGTTCGGCCATAAAAAAGCAGCGTTCTTCTTGTTTCATGAACCCAACTCGGAACTTATATCCATGGCTTGTCTTCACTGTGACCATTAAACTAGTGTATTCAGTTATGGCAAGGCCGAGCATCTTGAGTACATGTGTTCTGGCAGAGCAAATAATACACTGCAGGAAAAATAATATGAGAACACAACATGTTCAAAAAAACCCCACCCTCCCGGATAGAAAAGAGGATTCTAGGAACATACTGTGCGCGTTTCAAAATGCTGTGTTAGGATGAGAAGGAACAAGTGTGGCGTCTCGCCGAGGGCGCAGAAACCTGTAGGGTACTCGCACTTTGGGCACTGCAAATGAAACACACTAGATTCAATAGGAAGAAAAATGCATCAACGGCGGCGGCTGCCATCCTAGGATTACCTGCGACCAAGGGACTTGGATTTATCGGGGATGGATGAAGAATTCGTACCTGGTTCTCCATGAGAAAACCCTATGCAATCGCCGAGAGGGGGTTTTCTCTGAACAAGCAGACGAGGGAGAAGGGGATTCAGGCCCAGTGAAATATTGCCGCTTCGTCCGTCCAGCTTACTGCTAAAGCTGGAAAGGGGGGTTGTGATTTGACGGCTCATTGGGAATTACTGTGGCGCTACGACCGGGGTGTGTCTACCGTGAAGTTGTGCACTCTAATTTGTGCATATGGCACGTGGACCCCGTTGCCAGTTGCCCCACATATCAGCGAAAGGAAGTAGAAAGATAGGAGTAACTAGTTACACATAAATATATTTTTTGACAGAGAGATACTCCCTCTGTAAAGAAATATACAAATCTTTTATATCACAGACTCACCTTGCCGAGAAATATACTCCCTCTGCAACGCACGGGCATTATGGGGGTTCAGCTTTTTTTATGGGGGTTCAGCTGAGAATATAATACTCAGATAGGCTCACGGTTCTGGACTTTGGGCCGCAGGCCGAACCTGCATGTTTGGGGGCCCATATGTTCTACCTCAGCGCTTTTCATATTGCAAGCGATCGGTACGGCACTGGTTTTAGATGCTGTCGCAAGGAGAATACACAAAATTGAATAAAGCACGGCAGCTGTTGGAATGAAATCGAGCGACAGTTTCTAACCAACAATCAGAGTTGCAATTCTATCAACGATATACCATGTGATAAATAATACTGTCGTACTACTTATACACACATGACACTTGTTTCACCATGCCAAATTATTACATCAAAATCTCTCGGAGGATAGATCAGTTCGGCAGTTGTGTGCTGCTACTGAAGAATTTCAAAGTTGATTTGGACCAGCTCTCCTTGCCGAGAAAGTTCGATTTTGACATCATCCCCTACCGCAAGATATGATTTAGATTTGAACCTTGACCATCCTTTAGCATCAATCATCATGCGACCATCCTTTGTACTTACGGTATATTGAGCAGGTTCATTCACACCAAGGCTGCGCATGGTAAGAGAAACTTGGCCGCGGTCGCCCGGATTGTTGAACGACTCCCTTGTTGCTCTAGGAAATCTCTGTTTGCAAACAAGAAGACATACCCAAGCAGTTAGTTCAACACAGTGAATCATGTGAAAGAACATGGAAAGAAAAAAGAACGAAGCACTTGGGCGGCCAATGCTTACCAAGGTGGATATGTCGGTTTTTGTAAGGACTTTGGTATATGAAGTGCGAACTGCAGCCCAGTTTGTTGCTGGTGTAACTGCACGGGCCGGAGCAGATGCAAGTGCAAGTGTTGGTGCAGGTGCCGAAGCCGCCGCTGCTGCCGGAGATGGTGCTCCTTGTAGAGCAGGTGCCGGTGTCGGAGCAGGTGCCGGTGTCGGAGCAGGTGCCGGTGTCGATGCCCGATCCTCCGGTAGATCAGACTGATCCGCTGACGCGGTCGGTGCCCAATCCTCAGCTGGATCAGACTGAGCTACTGCCGCTGTCAGTGCTAGAGCAATGGTCGGTGCTCGATCTGTGCGAGACAGCGGCGATCGTGTCTGGTCTGCTATGATCAGGTTTCTAACTTGACTAGGATCCGTGACCGTGATCCAGTTTTTTTTCTTCATTTCTTTTAAACGCGAGAAGGACTAATTGTGGCGTTTTTGTTAAACCAAACTGCAGTTTATCATAGGGATTCAGCTTGTACTCAGACAACAGACTGATCCAATTTTTTCCAGTAATATAAGTGATGGACAATGCCTTCGTTACTGACACGACATAAGAAGTGAAACCTGCAAAAATAGCCATCGTAGAGCAAACCAAACGGTTTATTCTGTGATGAATGTCTCATGGCAAAACCTGCATCGTAAAATTGCAGGAAAAGAAAGAAAACATGACATTAAATCAATAAGATTTAGACAGTAAATCAATAAGATTTACTTGATGTGACACGAGTGAATCCTTACCAGGAAATCACTATGTTGAAGTACTAAACAGAAGATTGATCGTCCAACTACGCGTGGCATGCAGGGGCCCCGCCTACTCCCACAAGCAGGACAGTCCAAAGGTCGTGACAAATCGTATGGACCAAACATCCATGGGACTGGAAATCCTGGTGGGTGCGATAAACCCTGCAATGCATACAGATATTGGAGTGTAACCATAATTGATAAACCATCCTCACAAAAAATATGATCTGGATACTTCAAAATATACAGACTGAATTGAGTGGACAGACATTAACATAGACCGCTCACACACCAAAAGCGGCAGTACTAACAAACAATACAGGGTTCACAAACACAAATCAAGTACTGAACAATAGTACTTACTACAGACAAGCAAAGTTGCACTAACTAAACTCTGCAGACTATTTCTTGCCACCGACCTACGGGATGAACCCCGCATAACTGACTAGGCCATGGACTTCATGTGAGATGTCTACATGCACCATCACCATCTTGTCAACCTTGGAGAACCTAACAGAGTGGTCTTTCCACTCACAAACATGATGATGAAGACAGGCCGCATCAGATTTGTTGGGAAGCTTTACAAGAACCACACCCTTCGTAATCGAAGGCACAGCCAGGAAATTGTTGTGGTCAAGTACAGCCTCGAGAACACGCCTGACAACAATGCTACAGGAAAACACTAGTTCAGGACACGTGGCGACAAGGACACAACAGCTGGATAGTTCAGCAGTAGAACTCATCATCAGGTCTTCCAGTTCACACGGCATGACTTTGAGAACTTCATCTCCACTGCGGACCTGGTTCTAATTCAAACAGAAACCATATTTTATTACTACCTCCGTTCAGAAATATAAGATAATTTTCGATATTATACTCCATATATGACTACATATACGCACAGAAATGAGTGAACAAAGACACTAGAACATGTCTTCAAAGGCATGAGAGCAGAGGGATTACATGCAATATCCATAACACAAGTTACTAAGGCAAATATACCCTCTTAAAAGGTAGCATTGATGTTCATAAAGTACTCCCTCCGTCCCAAAATTCTTGTCTTAGATTTGTCTAGATACGCATGTATCAAGTCACATTTTAGTATTAGATACATCCGTATCTAGACAAATCTAAGACAAGAAATTTGGGACAGAGGGAGTAGTTGAAAGTAATCTATAAGAAATCAGTGTCAACCTCTCGCTTGTTTTGGTCAAAAGAGGAATTTAGAACCGTCATTTGGCACACTAAAATCACATGCAAGATCACCCAGAAAGTTGTACTAACAGTACTAGTACTGCGTGTTAGATGAAAAAACACGATCAAGATCGAGAAAAAGATCGTCAACAAGAGACATTACCTGGACTTGCTTAATGAGGGATCCCGGAGAGGGGGACTTGGACAGGGCGATGGCTTTGAGCTTGTCTGCGGTAGTCTCGGCGGGGTGCTTGCGCTTCTTTGTACCATGAGCCTCGACGGTTTTGGCCAGAGCCATAGACATCACGTCGGTCGGTGCTCCGGCGTCCATCCAAGAGAGGAAGCTGAGAGAGAAGAGTGAAAGGAGGAACGAGATGAGGGAGAAGTGAAGCGAGTGGGGGTTTTCTTCAAGAGAGGAAGCTGAGAGAGAAGAGTGAAATGATGGTTGCTTCGTCCGTCCAACTTATTGCTGGAAAGGAGGGGGTTTTGTGATTTGACGGCTCACTAGGCATTACTGCGTCGGTTCGATCGGGGTAGTCTACTGTCACTCTACTACGGAGTAATTTAGTGCATGGCTGGTGGACCCAGGTGCTGGCTGTCCCACACGTCGGTGAAAGTGAGTAATTTAGTGCATGGCTGGAGGAGGATCCGCACGGTAGAGCGTGTCCACTGTTTTTCTGAAGAAAAAAATGATTACAACAAGCGTTTCCACTCTTACGACGGAGGAGTGCGAAACACGGCAGCCACTTGAACATACACAGTGCTCCTACTACTAGGCATGTGCAGTGGTTCATACGTCAGTACTACACAATCTTGTTGCTAGTGTAGTAAGATATGACGATAACAAATGATGTTGTGCGCATATCAACTACTCCTATATGTAACATAGTACCACTTTTTCGACTGTCCAGTCGAGAATGAACGGTGAGATCAATGTTAACAGAACTAGGTCCACAGCGCACGGAGAGTACGGTGCTACAGTACTCCACGAAACATGAACCATATGAAGCACGAATAGTGTTAGGCAGGGTGTATGAAGGGTGCACGGGATGGGAGCAAAAGTTCCCTTCTCGACCCACTTTTGGGTGTTTGGCAGAGTGCATGAAGGGTGCATGAGTCCACACTAGTAGGTTGACAAAAATACACGAAGAGGAAACAACTATATTGAGATGAGAATGCAACCAAACACACCCACACGCTTTGTGCTACAGTGACTGATCTGCACCGTCTGAGTTTGATCCAATGGTCATGTTGCGCCGAGACATGGACATGCCCATGCAGAGGGTGCCTAAACACCACCGAAGTCCCTCTGCTTCTCGAGGCGCACGACGTTGGTGATGCAGGGTGCAACTGCCCGCAGAGCCCACTCCCGGTCGACGGGAGCCAGCTCGTCAAAGACGGCGTCCAATGGCACGATTGGATTTCGGTGACGGAGCCCTGAAAGGATTCGCCCGGCAACGGCGACGGCAGCCCGCAACCCCTCCTTGTCCAGCTCAACCCCCACCATCGCGCGGAGATGGCTCAGCTCCTCGGAGATATAGGTGAAGAAGGAGACCAGGTCAGGAAGCCGCAGCTCGTTGAAGTCGACCAGGTGGTCGAACGGGTTTAGCCCGACGGCCGGCATCGTCGCGCTGGCACGACGGTAGGCATCGCGCAGCCGCAACACGTGTGTGGCAACTTGGTTCACCAAGTGGCTGAGGTGATCCTGGACCTCGTCACGATCGGCCCGCTCGCGCTCCAGCCGGCTCCCCTGATGGTCTATCGTATCTCCCGCTTTCTGCAGCAACGCCGCCGACGCCTCGAGCATCTTTGTGGTGGACGCCTGCTGCTTTTGAAGCTCCGTGAACTCCCGCACATAACGGAGGAGCATGGCAATCCTCTCCTCCTTGAGCTCACGGAGCTCCACGTCCTTGGCCCTGAGCTCCGCATCCTTGGCATGGAGCTCCTGTGTCAGGCGCCTCACCTCGGACTCCGTGATCTGCTGCGCCGCCATGGCACCAGGTAGAAGCAATGGGGAGAGGAAGCAGAGGGGGCGAAACGGCTGAAAGGCAATGCAATCTACGGGAAGGCGGAGGGAGCGGGGAATCTTTTGGTTTTCACCACGGTAAAACACCAGTCGACGACTTCTCACATCAGGGAGCAGTGGGTTTTTACAGGCGGAGTCATCGTGACTAATTGCTGCCGCGCCTGCTCCCGTCAATCAAAAAATTAAAAATCCTGCCGCACCCAAACACCAGAGCAACGCTGTGGTGGATATTTAAATTTACCTGCCGGCAAGTAGATAAAAAAGGGGTGAAAAAGCAAATGTGGCGGCGGCCTAGCTAATCGGTCGAACTAGCCCAACTAGCTAGCCACCGTGCTTCACTGATGTACTCGGCGGGAAAGGTGGTCTTTCATGATTTGACGACCCATTTACTTGCTTTGGCGCCACGACCGAGGAGGACCCAGAAAATGCGTGGTAGGGCGTCCCACGTCAGGAAGAATATATGCGTGCACCACCCGGGAGGACCCCGAAACCGCGTGGTAGGGTGTGCCATGTCTCGGCACGGAGGAAAAATGTGCGTGTAAAAATATACTGCATCAGACGTAGTACCTATGGTTCGACCTCGGGACCCAGCCAGTCGGTCGAAAACACCCCACTAGCCACACAACTTCATCATGCAAACGTGGCACGGAGGATAGATGTGGTTAGCTCCGTCTCGACCAGCCACAACGTCTCTTGTTCTTGGCGATTCTTTTATTTTCCAAGCTTTTTTTAGTTGTAATAACACCACGGCAAGCTAGCGCCGCTCTTCGTGTGTGCCCGTGCAAAGGTTAGACGATGGAGAGAAGAGAGATTGAGATCGCAGACCTGGGACCCACCAGTAAGTGAGACAACGGTCATGCACGTGTTGACGAGGCACTCCCTCTACTCTAGTCAACGCAAGTACTGTATAAAATCAAGTTATGGGACAAAGCCAACAACCGCTCGTTTTTTCAGGCTATCGACTTACGCTTTGTAGTCCAGGTTGCCAGTTCGAATCTCGTCTTTCAGATTTGTTAGTTTTATGTCCAAATTTGATTAATGACAAGTGGGACCCCCGTGTGTTGTTCCGATATTTCAGTGTAGGATGGTTTTTTTGAACAAACACTTTGCGCGGTTAGACAAGTAACGACACGAGTTACACGTATTTTGCAAGTTTACGAACAAAAATGACAGCGGCATAGAATATCACATCCACCCCGTAGCTTAGATACTATGGTGATACGAGTTTTTACACCGTTGGAAGTGAGATCCAATGGCTTGGGAGTAGTCTTTGTAATTATGCACAATTTCCAAACTCTCCAAAGGTTTTTTTGCAAATAAAACATTCAGGCCTCGTGTGTGCCGCTGCATCTTCGATCCAACGGCTCCCCGGTGCTCATATTAGGTGCTCCCCGTAGCTTAATTACCCGCTACGGTGATATGAGCATCTAGGTCGTATGATCAGTGATCAGATGGCACATGCGTAGTACTTGTACTTTCTGCGCATTTCCCAAACTCTATCAGCCATATATTGCAAAAACATTCAAACCTCCTACTGTGGGCCGTTAGATCTCAGTGAACTCGTATCACCATAGAATCTACGGTGCGGGAGCACCTCATACTCTCCCGTGCGAGAAAACATAAGGTGCTATCGCAGCTTGGATGCTACGGTGATACGAGCTTGGAGGTCGTTTGATCTGAGATCCAATGGCATCTGAGAAGTCTTTGTGCTTGTAAGTAGTGGCCGAACTCTTTTGGGGCTTTTCTGCAAAAAACCATTCGAACCACCGAGGAGGTGTTGGGTCACAAATCCAACGCCTCCGAAGAGCTTGTATCACCAAAGCATCTAAGGTGTGGTAGCACATGATATTCTGACATACAGGAGAATATGATGTCCTCCTTCATCTTAGATGCTACGGTGATACGAGCTTCGAGGTCGTTGGATATGGGATCAAAGGGCATCTAAGTAGTTTTTGTACAAATTGTGTGCAATTCTCAAACTCATCAAGGTTTCCTGCAAAAATATTAGGACACATCATGTGAGCTGCTATATCTCATATCTACAAGCTCCAAGCAACTCGTATCGGCATATAGCATCTAAGGTATGGGGGCACATGATATTCTCCCGGGGAGGAGGGGGTGGGGGGTGCACAACCAATCGGTGGTTGGGAGGGTGGGGACAAATATAATCTAAACAACCCTAAACAGAGCTCCACAATTTTATCTAAGGTCGAGGGGTTGACCCCCGACAATCATAGCTCTGCCTAAACACAACATTTGCATGTACTGTAGTACTAGACTTAATATTCATGTTTCAGTTTCATGTTCATTTTAAATATTGAACTGAGGACCATGGATGTCTTACATTTTACTCCCTTCGTTCCTAAATATTAGTCTTTTTAGAGGCTTCAAATGGACTGGCACATACGAATGTATATAGACATATTTTAGAGTCTAGATTCACTCATTTTGCTCCGTATGTAGTCACTTGTTGAACTCTCTAAAAGACTAATATTTAGGAATAGAAGGAGTATTTTTGAATTCGTGTCATACATGCATGGTTTGGAAAAATAGATGCACTATACTTATTGGATTATTGTTGTGTTCGTGCGTGTGTGTCTCTCTCTGTGTGTGTGTGGTCATATGCTTGATACATACAAAGTTTTCTCACCTCCATATTGTTCATCTTTTAAATTAGAATTTGCATTGGAAAACTTACTAGGGATACCATGAAATGTGAAATCCACGTTGAGATCACTATATCACAAACTCACTCTAATTCAACAACTCGTCATAAATCAATTACCACGTTGAGATTAGTATTTGCAAGGAAAATATGGGTATTGTAATACACATAGATTCGTTCGGCAATTTAAAAGGTTCCTTTCGTATTCTCGAATGGTAGGACCCAACGGCGTACCAGCCAGACCTTGGCTCGTGTTGATTCTAAAAAAAACCGGGCTCGTGTCCTTCGGTGGCGTGCGTGGTACGCACATTAGGCAACCCCAACCAGTCGAGCCTCAGCGTTTCAAGTCAAAATATCTGGCCGTCAGAATTCCAGCCCTAGGAAATTCCCCTCATGTCCCCGGTCCATAATGACTACCGATGAACAACGGAGGGATGCTTTAGTAACTAGACAATGTTACCTACCGTGCCGAGCACGGTTCAATTCCCTCGGTCGCCGCTCGTCAAGGTCACTCGTCAACTGCATTGCCTAGTACTACTACTACTACTACACCAGGATGAGCACAAAATTGAGCCCATTTGTTCGTGCCTAGTACTTGAGTTAATATATCAGGCAATGCACTTGTACGGAGGGATTATCCTTTTACTCTGCATGTATAACTTGTCTGAAGTCTAACTAAGCAAAATGTTTGACCAAATCCTTTCTTAAGAAATACAACAGGACAGATGTACGGCTTGAAAATTTATTGCATGATGCAGGTTATGATATTGTTTCGAATCCTGGATCTTAAATTTCAGAAAATCCAAAAGTGAGCATAAATTCTTGAAACTAAGCATGGTCACGTGATATGGCACAAATATTACTTCGTAAGTTTTTTCTTCAATTTGAGACAAGCTGCTTATGACAAGTTGCACAAATGAAGAGCCAAGGTATTTTGGAACAAAGACCTGTCACGTTAAGGCGAACACTTTCACTATTGAAACCGTGGGCGTTTACGTGCCGCCACGAGTCCCCGCTTCTCATCGGCAGGTGCCGTCCGAGCAAGCGTGTGAGTCGACGGGAGGCATGCGAGCAGACCGTGCGCCGGCTGTCAGGGAGGCGTGCGAGCAGACCGCTGTGTAGGCTCACCGGGAGGCGAGCCCTTTGACCAGGCTCCGCCGCCCACCGTCGTCCCAACTGCTCCCACTTTTAATGTCGCCGGCGCCGCAGTTTAAAATCAACCCCGCACTACCCAGTATCGCTACAATCCTCTCTGTTCCTCTCCGATTCTCCTGTCGTCTACCTCCAACTAGCCTGACCTAAACGTACGCCGTGCCGCATCACGATGGTCTGCCCTTAGTGTTCCAGTTTCCTAAGGAAGACACCCAGCCGGAGTCTCAAGAACATAAGGCGCTTTGGGACGAGCTTGAACTGGCCTTGCGGGAAGACGCCGCGCCTGTCCCCGCTCCCGTTCCGTCTCCCGTCGCCCCGACTGCGCCAGCGCCCATCCCCGTGGCATTGAAGGGCTGGGAGCCGCACATTGTCGCCGAGCTTGATCCCACGGGGTTCCACGAGGTCCCCGCCAACTTTCACGCGTCCGTGCACCTGCCAGCACATGCGCCTGCGCGTGCACTGACGCGCACGCCTGTGCACCTGCCAGCGCATGCGCCTGCGCGTGCACTGACGCGCACGCCTGTGCACCTGCCAGCGCATGCGCCTGCGCGTGCACTGACGTGCGCGCCCGTGTCGGTGCCCGTGCACACGAATGTCTCCGCCGCGCCGTTGACAGCGCCTGTCCCCGCGCGGGTGCCAGTGCCCCCCTCAGCGGCATGGATGGCCGCCGTCGACCGCTTCCTTGCACCAACGCCAGTCGCCTCCTCCCGCCAGTTGACTCGCTCCGAAGTCCAGAACATTTTTGCCTTCCTTGAAGCTAGGCCAATGTCCAGGAGTACGCCAACAACGGTGCAAGACGCCGCCGTCGCCGTCGGTCAGTGGCCCGACGACACACAGAGCACGGCAGAGGAGCCGCTTCCCACCGCGAGACGCCCCCGCCGCCGCCGCGTAATCTTAATTTGCCATGAAAAACGTTCGGATTGCCATGCTTAAAATCCGAACGTTTATCATTTCCGTTTATTTTATATCGATCATCGTATAATTTAAAGTCGGAGTCAGACTAAACGAAATGTATGGTTTGATCGATTGAATGTTCTGCTAGAGCCGTATCAAATTAAATATAAAATGTCATCAAGCCACATGTATTCCTTCTCATCCAACGACCTAGACTGCTTCAATGTCGAGCGCTCAACACGTTTAGCGTGCAGTTAATTTCATGCCAAAAATAGTGCTAATCACATGACAACATGCAAATAATATCCTAGTAGTTAATATCCGCATGCACTTAATATACTTCCAAATTAACGTGCATTGCACGTACACACTGACTAGTGCTGCTAGTACATGAAACTGGTGCCGTGACTTGTGAACGCGTCCAGATATGGTCAACGGCAACATCGCCCGCGAGTTCTTCCTGTTTGCCCGTGCGTCTAAACGCAGAAGGGGAGGAGAGAGAGAGCACACATGGAACCCACCAGTAAGTGAAGGCGAATAGTACTAAAAATAATATTACATGTTATCCATTAATTAGGCTGTGGTAATATAAAAACATTATGTGAACAAAGGGGGTACAACAAACATTGCTATTCTACGTATGTTGTATATTGACGTGCGGCTTGAAGGCCCGGTCGCATGTTTGATCCTCGTCCTTTATTTTTTAATTTGTATATGGGTCCAAATTTGTTTCATGACATGTGGGCCCCTCGGTGTGTAGTTTGTAGCACTTTAAATTGTGGGTCGAAATTTGTTCCATTCTAAGTGGACTATCGGTGTGTAGTTTTGTAGCTTATTTATAATAATTAAAGAGAACAACATAGTTTTTTCAATAATACCATGGTGCGACGTTGAAGGCGAGAAAGGACGTGCGAGAGAGCGATGACCGAGCCAGAGGGAAATCAACTAGGGGAGTTGCGTGGGTTGCAATGGTGTTTGGAAGAGTTGTGGGCTGAATGCTACGAAAATATAATCTAAACCGACCGGAATAAATGCCTACACAAATTAATCCAAGGTTGGAGTGCCCCTCGCAATGTAAATAGCTCTGGCTTTGTGAGGGATGGAGAGGTAGTAGCTTCAACGCGTGGAAGATACGGTGTGAGAAAGCGAGGTCAATCGAGAGACATATAGATAGAGAGACAAAGTGAGTGTGGTCCGACATTGATTGAACAAATATATATGCTCTGGAGAGATATTGTCCGATTGAGCTTTTTGGCAAGGGTGAGGGCTGTAAGATAGAGCTTGAGAGATGATCCAATCACAGACGTGTAGATATATTTTGTGCGTGGGAGGAAGCAAGGTCAACCGATCACATAGGGTCGCCGTGCGATCGAAAGAGTGAGACGGGTTGGAGAGAGTGACCTAGATAGACGATGTGCGTGAGAGAGTATACAATGTGAATAGGTCGAATTGGGCTCAAACATGGTGATATATCGTTTTTGTCCGAGAAAGAGCGAGGTCAATCAAGACATATGGAGAGAGAGAGAGATTGAGTGAGCGTGGCCCACCATGAGGTCGAAAGAGTGGTGGCGGCTTGGATGGACTGACCTAGATAGACAATCTGCGTGAGAGAGTATAGAGTGTGTCGTTCGAGGCCCGAACAGGGAGATATATCATTTGTGTGTGAAAGAAAACGAGGTTAAACGAGACTCAGATAAAGAGAGCGAGATTGAGCGAGTGTGGCCCGCCGTGCGGAAGAAAGAGTGAGACAGTCTCGAGGGAGTGACCTAGATATACAACGTGCGTGCGTGCGCACGAGAGGTTGGGGGGGCTAGATAGGCAATGCATGTATTTAGCGTGAGAGGGTGAGAGGGAGAGGGGGGAGAGAGAGAGAGCTCAGCATGGGGTGCAATGGCGGGTGTGTGAGGTAAATACATTTGGTAACAGAGTGGAAAAAGGGGTTGTGTAGTTGAGAGACTTAGAGATCGAAACATGGAGAGAAAGAATGAACGTGTGTTGGAAACTGATAGCTTCCTAAGGTGGTTAGGAGAGGAAGATTGACCGATACAGGAAGTATGTACCGTTTGTGCGGGGGGGGGGGGGGGGGGGGCTAAAAACAACATTTGAATGTACATAGTACGAGACTTAATATCGATGTTTCAATTCGGTGTACATTGTAAGATTTGAACCGAGGACCAGGCATACGGGTAATTATTTCGAATTCGTGCCATACTAAGTTTCGAAAAGTTGACATTGACTCAGTTTGTTGTGCTGTTTTGTAGGTCATATGTTTGAATCCATCCAAAAGTTTTCTCACTACCATGGTGTTCATCATATACATATGAATTTGTATTAAAAAAGTAGCGTGGATACAGTGAAATGCGAAATCCGCGTTAGAATTGGAGATCGCTACGTGACACACTCTCTAATTCAAATAACTAACTACATGACACACACTCTAATTCAAATAACTAATTATGTGACACACACTCTAATCCACGTTAGCGTGGGTACCGTTTTAATTTTTTTCAAATAACTCCTCATTAATTAATTTATAGTACCCCTCTGTTCAATTTTCTAAGACCTTGAAGACATTTCAGACAATGTGCAAAACAGTTCATTTTAAGTTGTCTGAAACGACTTACAAAAGTGAATGGATGGAGTATCTTGTTTCGAATGACTAATTATTGCAAGGAAAACACAGGCATGGTAATACATACAGATTCGTTTGCAAATGAAAGAAGATTCGTTTGCATTCTCAAATGTAGGCGCACCAGGCAGACCAGGGTCGTGTCGGGGTGGATGCTGCTTCGGTGCCTTAAAGGCAACTGCCTTCGGGTCACTGACATGTGGGCCAGCCACCTGTTGGGCCCACATGTCATGGACACAAAGGCAGGTGCCTTAAGGCACCGAAGCATAGTCCTGTCGGGGTGGTCGCGTGTGTCGGACGGACGCGTAGCACCCAGCCACCCACCCCCTCCCCCCAAAAAAAGGATGACGACAATATAAGTTCGCGCTTCCACGTTTCGGATTGAAATATCTGGCGGCCCCAATTCTAGCCCTGCAAAATCTCTCTTCTCCACCGTCCCCTTCCGCGCCCAGATTGCTCAAATCCCTAATTCGCCGCCAACCCTCGAATCGCCCCTCGTCTCATCTCTTTCCCCACCGTTCCCCACCTCTGTGCCGGACGACGAAGACGAAGACGACGGTCGCGCTTCACCACCGCACCGGAGCTACCTCATCTATGCCCTCGTCCACCGCATCGGGTGGTCCACCGATAACATCGGCCGCCGCAACTGACGTGCCTCACAGACACCGAGTTCCACCACATCAGGTGCGCTTCACCGACGCCGTCTCCCAGCTCACCGGGGCTACTTCACCGAGCACAACGTCGCACCTCCGCCCCCCGAGGCCGTTGGGGCTTCACCAACGGTCTCGTCCACCGCATCGTAGCGTTCCGCTGCCACTCAAGATCTGCATCCTTGCGCGGCCAGCCAACGCCAGCGCATCACCCTCAACGGCTCTGAAGTAACCCGCACTCTAGCTAGGCGAGCATGCCCAAACGCCGTCCCGAACTAGGTATCCACACACCACTCCCTTGTGCACTGTTCCGACGATGTTTGGATATCCTTTCACTGCTCTCTTAGCTTACACGCCTATGCAACTCTGACTTTAACTCTTATTTCTTTTGGAGATATCATCTGAAACAAGCAAATCCATTTTTTAGCGAAGCATGACGGCGCTACGGGATCTGGTACACATCCTGCACACCCGTATAACCTTTTAAGTATCTGTCCTCCGGTACAACATCAATGTCGATTCCTCTTATTTGATCAACCATTCGCCGTGTCAACAATGCAGAGGGGGGGTGCAAGGAGCACAAGTCCTGCACATCCAAGCAAGTGGTAACATGGACTTGTACATGGAACATCCCAAGCGCAAGCAGAGCTGCAGTGAGCCTGTACAACGAGCTAGCGTAAGTCCCTGCATTTCATTTAATTCGTACTGGCATTCGTGTATGATTTGTGTGCAGCGGCTGATCCATGAATTCAAGTTACCAAGGGCGAACATTTAACTTAAAAAATACGAAGGCACTTGCACTCCAGAAATCAACATAACTTGAGAAATGTGAAGCTACATGCACTTTGAAAACTAGCTAATGATCCAAAGTAGTTCAGATTATAAACACTAAATGATGCAAGCACCAAAAAACACAAAATGCAACATGGTGTACAAGGACTACAAACATGGTCTGTACCTGCTTGAATTATTCGTTCTCTGGCTGAAAATATCGAAGTGTAATTGCACGTATAATCAGTGCGCAAACTGCATATCAATAGATCTATCCTGCACAAGTATGCCAATTGTTTCAAACAACAGATTAGAAAAGTATTTATGCTATGTTGTCATGATACGGGGACTTTCTGGTAGATGGCCTCGACGTTTCCTCAAGCTATGAAAATGCACTATAATTTGCTTGTCATCAATGCCTGCAAATCTCTGTCTCTCTCAACATAGTAGATCATCATTAGACACTAAATCCTTCAATGAGCTTGCAAAATGCTTGCATTAGATCCCTCATTAGACACTATATGTTCATCACCAGGAGCATGTAAAATGTTTGCATCAAATCCTTCATTAGCAGTCTGTTCATTAGACACTTCAGGCTCAAGAACAATATGAGCTTGTATGTTTGCACCGGAAACTTTGATTAGATACATCAGACTCAGTCAGTTCAGTATTGTTTGGGGGAGTTATAAAATAAGTAGAAATTGGTTTGATTTTCTCATAGATTCCCTACATACAAGCAGTTTTACAACACCGTCAGGTTTAACTATTGGCCAGAAATTGAAGAGTTGAATTAGATATAATCAGGGATGTGATGTACCTGCTCGTTGCGCATGCTACTCTTGCAAGCTGCGACTGTCCGTTTGCGCAAGCTCGATGCCATGCCCGTGCTGCCGCTGCTGCCTCCCACGCAGGCTACACCCAGGGTTGGATCTTCATCTTCTTGTCCTTCCGTTCGCTTGAAGCCCGGCGACCACCCTCCAACGAGGGCGCGAGGAAGTGCTGTGTCGGTCTGTCCAGCAGCGGCTAGGTTAGGAGCGAACCAGACTGGAGGCTGGAGCGAATGATTTGGGATTTTTCCTGCTGTCGATCGATATGGGAGGCGCTCGTTTGGGCCGCGAGCCTGCTATAGGGCCTGCCTTGCACTTATGTTATTGGCCCATCCAAATTGAAACATTTTCTTCATTTTTTACATTGCCTGCTCGTGCGTTGGGACGAACAAAACTAGCGTGGGCCAACCTGGACGACTCAAACTAGGTGCACACTTTCCAGCCACCTGAGGCGGCCGCCCATACCAGCCCCTATGGTGGCGTCGCCCCTTTTTGCGTGTATGATTGGATTGTGAAAAATATTCCAGTGGCGCTTTTGATTTACCCACAGAATGGTTGAATTGCTTGTTTCTATGAACTGAGTTCGCCAATAATGTGAAGGATGCCAGTCTTTTCATCCTATTGTAGATTGCTTAGATCTCGATATGCCAAAAGTAATCGCATGAAATATACAGTAAAAGCCAGTGTGATGTGTGTGACTACAACTAGTCTGACTACACGTCCTCATATAACATATCAAGGACGCACCATCTTACCAGATTAACCATTCGACTTACCCTTGCAGTGTGGGAAGAAAGAAGTCTTGGGACTGCGTATCCAAGCAATTGATGCCATGGACTCCTTCGTACAACCTTGTAAGCGAAAAAGAAGTTGCAGTGTGCCTGTACAAAGAACTAGCATAAGTTCAGTTACCTGCTTCTCGGAATTTTAGTTAGCCACTTATTGCAAAATTGTTCAATTACGTTGCTTGGTTTAATTTAGTTTGCTACTGATTACATAATGGCATAGCCTGTTAATCATATTGTAGACTGCGCCTATCTATGTGTTTGATACTTATTGTTAAGAATTACATGTTTGCCTTAACTTAAATATCTACTTGTTTGTTTAACTGCTTTGCTGCTGCAACAGCGGGTTACAATGATGTTAATAACTACTTTCAGCATCCAATTGAAACTCTTTAATTCCTTGTTTGTTTAACTGGTTTGCTGTTATAACTCCCAGTTGAGATGTTTTGCTAACTTCAACTTTTCTGAATCCAATCGGAACTTTAATGGCAAAACAGGTTAGCCCAAGATCAAAGAGCGAGGTCCCCATGGACGTTGCATCATCCCACAGCAGTGGCACCGGCCCAATCTTGCATTATGAATTGCCAACTGCTGATGCTCTAGAGGCTAAACTAGAAGTAGAAAGAGATTCTACTTCTGTACTTCGAGATGAAGTTGACATGTTGAGGAAGCAAACAGCACAATCACAAGCAGTACTCAAGACAACCATTAAATATTTGGTGGATTTCAAAACGAAGCAAGCTGAGACTGACCAGATTGTTAAAGTCCTGAAGGAAAAAAGGAAATTAAATTCCTACTTGGTAAATCATAGGTGAAATGTTCTTTCCATAGTTGAATAACCTTTGTGTTGTCTGTTCTTGTAATCAATCAAACCATTTGTTTTAGAGATCATGTAATAATTGTTTTTTTTGTTTTTTGGTTTGTAATTTTATTTAGCACAAGTCTGTATTAATTGATAAGACT
Organism: Aegilops tauschii subsp. strangulata; assembly: GCF_002575655.3. Lineage (NCBI taxonomy): Eukaryota > Viridiplantae > Streptophyta > Magnoliopsida > Poales > Poaceae > Aegilops > Aegilops tauschii. The sequence continues at coordinate 313,787,184 of NC_053037.3, read as the reverse complement.
CGGAGACATTTCATTTGGATTGCTGTGCCAGACCTACAAATATGCCAATCGGGCTGAATGTGCATTCAGCAATAGTAGTAGTATAGATGGACCATAAGTGGCACGCATCGGAAAGGGCCAAGATGCTGGCTAAAAAAAGGATGCTGTTGTAGCCAAAAAAAAGTACAGCGGCCTGGCTTATGTATGTTAGTTGATATTATTGATCCATATACTCTATAAGTGTTTATATGTCTGTTAGTTTTGTACATTCTTGGTTGATTGACTCGGTATTTGAATCTTGATACATCGCTTGTGTACATATCTAAATGGGAGTACACATTATGCTGCGTGTGACATTTGAGTTGGACATGAAGTGTTCCAAATATTCGAATTCACCTTAAACTGGATTCTAGTTTCCGAATTTGAGTATCAACATTTGTAAACCATATTCATATATGACAGTGGAATACATCTTTGTCGTCCTTTTGAAGATATATAAAAACACATAGAATGATTTATAAAGATTCATATAGGAATACAAAATGGATTCGAATTTAGTTGCCAGGGTAAACGTGGATGCTTATTGTCCCAAAATTCGAAAGAAGCAGAAAAATGTCCACTCCCACATCGGCTGCCCAAAGCCAAGTGTTTGGGAGATGGAAATTACTGTCTACCCATTACACGGACAATCCATCGGCCTGATTTCCACTGCTCTAAATAGGGGTAGGTTAGTAACTTCAATTAGACGTGACACGACCGCCTCTGAGCCCATTCCGACACGGTGGGCGTCAAACATGGGCGACAAAACTCATTTGATTCAAGCTCGTCCGAAAGACCTCTGTTCCTCCCTCCATTCCCCATTCATACACGGTGGGCGGCAAAACAAACTCGACTCAGCCGAAATCGATGTAGGCAAATATTTTCAACAGGGGCAGGTTTGTAACTTCACTCAGACGTGACACAACCGCCCTACCTGTCAGCCCCGTTCATACACCGTGGGCGCCAACCATGGGCGCCAACCACCCTCTCCTCGCCTGAAATCGCTCTGGGCAAATATTGGCGAGATGTGAGATTACCGTCCTATCCCCAACCGACGAGACGTCCAAATTTTAAACGGGGGCTAAGTTCGTAACTTTCCCATATTTCCGATAGGCGCGTCCCAAAAACATGGTTCCCCGTACCTCTCCCTCCATTTTCCCATTCATACACCATCCGCGCTAGAACACCCCATCCCCACACTAGCCTCCGTCCGCCACCCCATCCATCGTCGCCGTCCTCCACCACATCCATCGCCACCGTCCTCCACCATGCCGGAGCGCCACCAAGACCGCGTCATCCACTTCTAGAGATGGACGTTTCTCATCCACGGCGACGGACCAATAGCCTTGCATCGCGTCCTCTCGCTTCATCGGCGCCGTCGTCCTCTTTGCCGGGGCCGCTCACACGACCTTCTCTTCCACCGCAACGGGACTTATCCCCCGATGCACCCATCTACCGTCGCAGATCTGCTTAAACGCCACCGACAGCCATCGCACCCCCGATGCCTACACGGCGCCGCAAGAGAGGTGGTACTTCATATCTCCTCAACTTTTTGATCTCAACCAGAAAATAGATCTTAACTTGGTTACTCTACTTTCTTTTCAGCTCTTAGAATTTAGTCCTTAGTTCGAAGCAAACAATGGATGCTAAATATCATTTCTCCGGTTTGCAGCTTCAAATCTGCCATGGCACAGCCATAATACGGTTTAATTGATCATGCTTAGGGTTTAATTGATCATGTTGGTTCTGTGGTGGTTTCTTTAATAGAAATCGGAGGGGAAACCCTCTTTTGCTAAAAAATATATGCTTAGAGTTCCCCCTTTTATGATCACTATATGATCAGAATATGTGCTTCGTGTCATAATAACCCTGCTCCACCCATCAAGCTAAACAAGCTTAGTTGTTCAAATACGAATCTGATATTATTAAAACAGAGTTGTTTAATTGGTCAGCTAAATGTTCCTAAATTAGTTTCGAAAATGCATGTTCGCCGCTCGGGTGTGTATCTCTACAGGGTGCCCACGGTGGGCCGGCCCACCCTGGGATTTTGGGTCGTCCCAGGCCCCGATTCCCCTCTGTTCTGCTGCGCGCTTCCGATCTCTACTCGCCCCCAGCCGTCTGCCTCGCCGGCGACTTGCCGTCCCCGGACGGCATGACTCTAGGAGGAGACGCCGGACTAACAGGAGGCCTGGAGCCGCTCGCCCAACAGCGTCACCACTGCCCGGGCGCGCCGCCATGCCTACCTTCCCAGTCCGTTCAGGGCTCAGGCGTGCAGCACCCACCAAGCCAACCCGATTTATCCTGAGATACGTCCTCAACACTCAACAGCCACTCCTCATCACCCATTTTCTAATTGATTCATTACTCATTAGGCAGGACTGTCATTAGGGTTTGTTGTGTGCTCAGTGCTACCTACACTTAATGGTTCAGATGTATTTCGGTAATCTTTAGTACCTCTAAAGTTCACAGGGTTTTCAAAATTCCGGCCTTCGGAACAGAAACTAGTCATTTTGGATTGTTGGTCGTAGTGACATTGACCCAGATTACTACTGCAAGCCAGGTTTGTTGACAATTTTACTTGTCTTTCTTACTCAATCGATATAATATCCAATTATTCACGTCGATTAGTTGCAAACAATAAGTGCTAGACAAACTTCTTCATTCATATTTTGGACGGTCTCTTACTGTAGTTACAATTCTGCATACTTGTCCTAGTAAGCTCACAAGTAAATGATTGATTCACTACATCTATGCTTGCCTTGTCATATTTGTTGTCAATATTCTTTTAGGGTGGACCACCCTGTTTCTAAATACTGGAACCGTAGACATGAGTGAATAGTATTTCTTTATGTGATCTCTTCCATCATGTGTGGGTAACGAACACTGCATTGTATAGAAAGAAAGTGTCATTTCCAGCTTTTACATAGGTTTCGATCTTTTACATGGAATACAATCTGCCTACTTGCTTTATGTCGCACTACCAACACTCCACCCTTGAAGCTAAACATTACGCCACTCATAATTGCTTAGTTTATTTGTTCAAATACGAATTTCATATGATTCTAATGTTCCTACTTCAGTTTTGAAATGTGTGCCTTCCTGTTATAGAGACATAAGGGGTTTGTATTTCTGTGTGTGGTCTGGTCAGCACGGTTGGGGAGGTGAACTTTGCATGTGCAGGGGTTTATAGGGAGACACTCTCCGAGTTGAATCCGCAATGCATTCCATAGATAATCTGACTACTTTTTATGTTTTCATGAATCTCAGATTCTGAACAGCATCATAATGATTATGAGCTTGCGCGCATGAAAAGAATAAAGCAGAACAATGCCATGGCTGTCAAACTTGGCATTAAGGGACTGAAATCAAGTCTGGATGCAATGCAATGCAAACACACTCCACCTACAGATTCATGCTCAGAATATGATCCTAACAGTGATTCTGAGCTAGAGGGAGACCTAAGTCAATGTAGCTCCCTAGTGGAGGAGTCAGAGGAAGATGCCCTATCTTATTCACCCATCAAGGTAGTTGCTCTAACTTTCCAAGGTTACATTGCTCGCACATATCTTGCAACTGATGCTTTGCATTGCTTCTACTTTGTTGAACTGCCATTAGCTTAGTTTACACATCGTGTATGTGAATACGCCCTGCTAATCCATTTTCAGTACATATTCCATCTGTCATCATACCATATTTATCCATTCAAATGATGTTCTTGTGTATCAGACGTTCAAAAGGAAGAGGGCGATTGCTGATCGTGGAGGAGCACAAGCAAAGTATTTGGAAAAGGTAGTGGCACCTGATAAATCAAATAGCCCATTAGGTGTAGTTGCAATATCACCTGACCCACAAAATACCCCAACTCTAGCAGACTCTAGCCCTACTACACTAGTCATTTCTGATGCCCGAACTCAGCAGACCCCAACAACAGCAAACAGTATGATTATGCCAGTTGACATAGCACCAGCTGTACGACGCAAAACCCCCATTCCAGCAAAGAGTACACCAAATCCAGTTGCCAAATCCCTTTTCGAACCAGAGAGAGCCCCAATTGCAGCAAATAGGACCCTTGTTCCATTTCTTCCCAGTTTAGAAGACGAAGCTTATGTTGTTGTCAGGAACTTTGTGTGCATCTTTCCTTCATGGAAAGATTATACCGCATACACAGAACAATTTCCGGTCTTCCTCCGCAACTTACGCGTAAGTAATGTACTAATGTTATTCATGGTCATTACTGCATATGTTTCTGCTAACAGAAGACACAAGATTTCATTCTTTTAAATAGGCGAGGAGCAAACTGGATTGTGATGACAAGCAAGGGTTGGTTGCGCTTTTCAAGCACTCGTTGATGAAGTATCGTTCCTACCTGAGGCAAGCGCACTTCGATGGCAATCCTCTGAACGAAATTTCGGTAAAGTCTACGGTGCTACATTTATCCGACGGTGACTGGAATAATCTTGTTACACATTGGTCTCGGCTGCAGCGTAAGGTACTGTCTATGATATCACATCACAATTTGAACTACATTTCTGCATTTGCCTTAATGTCTCACTTGTACGAAAACTGTTAGCAGAAGAACATTCGTTCTCAAGGGACCACAGAATCTCGCAACTATACTGCACACTGCATTGCTCTTGTGAGTACCTCTTGCCCTGTATGACCATACTTACTTTCATAGCTGTTTGATTATGTAGCATCACTGCACATGTTAGCCTCGTAATCCTCCATTTGGTGGACATTATAAGATCCGTATGGACTCTTACATAAATTTAGAATCAACCCAATGCTTTTGAAGAGGTTTATCTCTGCAGTCCTCTTGTAAGGACTGAACGTGGTCTATCACTGTACTTACATTAACAGCTACTCCCTCCGTCCCATAATATAAGAACGTTTTGTACAGTACACCAGTGTTCAAAACACTCTTGTATTATGGGAAGAGGGATTGGTTCATTTTGTAGCATTCTGCATCTTATCTCCCTCTCCCACCATTTACTAAAAAAGATCAGATCTATATTTAATCTTACCAACAAGTAGAATACACAGACAATGCCAGTGCAGAAGTGTAGCCCATTGCTCTTGTTAGTACATTTTGTCCTGTAACGCTTGTACTTCCAGGGATTGGTAGTTGATTATGTAGCATCAATCTGCATCTTATCTTCATTATCCTCTATCCCTTCTAGTATTATCATATCTATAATTACTCTCTACAAAATGTAGAGTACAGGCAATGCTTATGAAGAAGATTCTGTGCTAAAATTCTTGAGTTATCCTTCCCTTGACATGGAGAAGGGCATTATAAAGCCGGTGTTAACTGTTAATGTAAGTCAGTCCTTCTAAAGCCTTTATCCCCAACTGCTGTTTTATTTGCTCATACTCCCTATCGTGTACTGCTCTTTAGTTTGCTGTTTCTACCAAAATGCATGTACGTAAGAACCGTAAGTTCTAAGTTTTACTTGTAAAACCAAATTCCTTATTCATACCATGCACATTACGTAATACTCCCTATATGTATGCTTGTTTTTGTGGATCTGTAATCCAGTGTGTGGTGAAGCAGCCCACGTTTGCACCTTGTCATCTCCTGTTTTATCGTACTGATGTGGCTGATGATATGAACAACATGCCATGCACATTATCCAAAATAGATACAATGATTTTCATTGCCCTTCATCTATGCTTGTTATGTTGACATGGTAATCTAGTAGTGTGGTGAAGCTCCCCGCATTATGAACAATGCCAAATTATGCTATTGATATTTTGAACTTACTCTTTATTTTCTAATTTGAAATTGGATAGAATTGACAGAACAGTTATCATCTTTGTTTATACACGTGCAAAACCTGTCATCTCTCTGCTTTGTTTCAGGGTGATATGCCTGATGGCATGCACAAGTCTGCTGAAGGCTGTGAGACAAACCCAACATATATTGCAGCAAAGAAGGCAAAACATCTTGAAGATAGCGAGACAACCCCAAAGTCTTGTCTTGATGCAGTGTTCAAGTTACATGAGACTAACAGTCAGACAAGCTCACAGAATTCGTTGTCTGAATCAGTTTGACTTCTTCAGTCCCAAGTTCTAGCAGAAAGGCATTCTGCAACTCAACTTTGACTTGAATTCCTATCTCTAAGAAAGATTGCGGAGAACACCAATGAGAACATCATCGCTAAACAGCTACACCTGGAAGCTATGACCGACATGCTAAGCCGGTCTCACAGCCTTGCTCAGCAGATTGCGCAGCAGTTCCCCCGCAAGGCTAACCTTTCTTGAACTGTCTTGGAAGTGGTCTCGGTTCAGTATTATTTTGTTACGCTTCAATGGTGCCCAGTTTTTGTAATCTACATCTTCGTTGCGCTTTATGATCACTGGTGGCGAACTTCGATGCCCAGTGGATGTAATATACCTTAAATCCTTTATTGTATAGTGTAGGTTTATTCTTAGTTACAATGCCGTAATTTCTTTATTGTATAGAGTAGGTTTGTTCTTAATTCCTACTAGTTACTGCCATCATTCGCTATCTGAAAAAAAATCAGATGTAGTCGACCGGACCGAAACATTCGACTCTAACGGGCCAGGTTTTTAGCGGGCCACAATTGGGCCGGCCGGCGTCTTTCTTGGGCCCTAATGATTGTGGCCTTCACACATTGCGCTAGGCCCAAACTTACACCGGCCTATATTTTAGTTGGGCCTTTTGTCGACCCAGCGCTTAGTTTGGCCCAGGTAGCGTTGGGCCATTAACAGGCTGAATATTGTACTGGCCTGTTATGGCCGAGATGAAACCACGGGCCTTTAGCAGGCCAAAATGCATGTTGGGCCTCAATTTTCACTAGTCGTCGACGGGCCTTCAGCAGGCCGAAATGTAGACCGGGCCGTTTTGGGCCCAGTTAGCTCACGGGCCGTTACCAGGCCAAAACATATCTCGGGCCTTAGTTGGCCCACTGATATCATGGGCCTTTAAGAGGCCGAAAGCTTAGCACAGACATCAACGGGCCAAATTACGCGACAGGCCTTTAAAAGGCCCAAAGTCACGTTGGGCTTAACTGTTGCCACCTTTAGCACGGGCCGTTAGTGGGCTCGATGTCCCGTCGGACCATATATGGCCCGTGGGCAGCACGTGCCATTCCCAGGCCGAAAGTCACACCGGGCTGAAATGGGCCCATGTCTACATCAGGCCTCTAACAGGCCGAAAATCACTGGGCTGTAGTTGGGCCCAAATATTCGGCGAACAATTAACGGGCAGATCTGGCTTCGGGCCGCAAATGGGCCCAAATATTGGGCGAACAATTAACGGGCCAGATCTGGCTTCGGGCCGTAAATGGGCCCAAATATTGGGCGAACAATTGACGGGCCAAATCTGGCTTCGGGCCGTAAATGGGCCTTTATTAAGCAGGCCGTTATTGGGCTGGCCCACTAGTACCTGATTAAGTTCTACGGGCCTTTGACTGGGCCGACCTTTTTAACCTATATGGGCCTCTGTTGGGCCCAGCCACGTGTCGACGTATCATAGGCATGTCTCCTCCAATGGACGGGCGACATCTGGCCCACTGACGAGCTGACAGGTGTTCCCGTCGGCCAAACAGAATTTTACACATGGAAATTTCCCATTGGTCAGGGCTGTTAACGGGTTATCGGATCCAAAATCCGACCCGATAGCTTAACGGCGTTCCGTTACAGTGGATGCCACGTGTCGGTCACCCTTGACGAAAGCACTTCTGTGACGCGCGATTTATCATCATGGAAGTGGACACTTCCGTGATGATAATTTTGGTAATGTCATGGAACACTTCTACGACAGCACAGGTATGACTATCTTGATTCTGTCATAAAATCGTCATGAATGTACATGCATGACAAAAAACGCGACCTACTGCGACAAACACGTATCATCACGGAAGTGTATTTTTTTGTAGTGCCTACCTATCATGGCATTTCCATAGCCATTCTGAGATATATTGCCATGCAACTTACCACCGTTTCGTTTACTATGACACGCTCCATCATTGTCATATTGCTTTGCATGATCATGTAGTTGACATTGTATTTGTGGCAAAGCCACCGTCCATAATTCTTTCATACATGTCACTCTTGATTCATTGCATATCCCGGTACACCGCCGGAGGCATTCACATAGAGTCATATTTTGTTCTAAGTATTGAGTTGATTGTTGAGTTGTAAGTAAATAAAAGTGTGATGATCATCATTATTAGAGCATTGTCCCAAGTGAGGAAAGGATGATGGAGACTATGATTCCCCCACAAGTCGGGATGAGACTCCGGACTAAAAAAAAAAGAGGCCATAAAAAATGAGAAAAGGCCCAAATAAAAAAATGAGAGAAAAAGAGAGAAGGGACAATGTTACTATCCTTTTTACCACACTTGTGCTTCAAAGTAGCACCATGATATTCATGATAGAGAGTCTCCTATGATATCACTTTCATATACTAGTGGGAAATTTTTCATTATAGAACTTGGCTTGTATATTCCAATGATGGGCTTCCTCAAAATGCCCTAGGTCTTCGTGAGCAAGCGAGTTAGATGCACACCCACTTAGTTTCTTTTGTTGAGCTTTCATATACTTATAGCTCTAAATGCATCTGTTGCATGGCAATCCCTACTCACTCACATTGATATCTATTAATGGGCATCTCCATAGCCCGTTGATACGCCTAGTTGATGTGAGATTATCTTCCCCTTTTTTGTCTTCTCCACAACCACCATTCTATTCCACATATAGTGCTATGTCCATGGCTCACGCTCATGTATTGTGTGAAGATTGAAAAAGTTTGAGAACATTAAAAGTATGAAACAATTGCTTGGCTTTCATCGGGGTTGAGCATGATTTAAATACTTTGTGTGGTGAAGATAGAGCATAGCCAGACTATATGATTTTGTAGGGATAACTTTCTTTAGCCATGTTATTTTGAGAAGACATAATTGCTTAGTTAGTATGCTTGAAGTATTATTATTTTTATGTCAATATTAAACTTTTGTCTTGAATCTTTCGGATCTGAATATTCATACCACAATTAAGAGAATTACATTGAAATTATGCCAAGTAGCATTCCACATCAAAAATTCTGTTTTTATCATTTACCTACTCGAGGACGAGCAGGAATTAAGCTTGGGGATGCTTGATACGTCTCCAACGTATCTATAATTTTCGATTGCTCCATGCTATATTATATTCTGTTTTGGATATTATTGGGCTTTATTATGCACTTTTACATTATTTTTGGGACTAACCTATTGACCGGAGGCCCAGCCCAGAATTGCTGTTTTTTGCCTATTTCAGAGTTTCGCAGAAAAAGAATATCAAACGGAGTCCAAACGGAATGAAACCTTCGGGAACGTGATTTTCCGAACGAACTTGATCCAGAGGACTTGGACCCTACATCAAGCCATCAACGAGGAGGGCACGAGGTAGGGGGCGCCTACCCCCTGGGCGCGCCCTCCACCCTCGTGGGCCCCACGTTGCTCCACCGACGTACTTCTTCCTCCTATATATACCTATGTACCCCCAAACTACAAGATACGGAGCCAAAAACCTAATTCCACCGCCGCAACCTTCTGTACCCGTGAGATCCCATCTTGGGGCCTTTTCCGGAGCTCCGCAGGAGGGGGCATCGATCACGGAGGGCTTCTACATCAACACCATAGCCTCTCCGATGATGTGTGAGTAGTTTACCTCAGACCTTCGGGTCCATAGTTATTAGCTAGATGGCTTCTTCTCTCTTTTTGGATCTCAATACAATGTTCTCCCCCTCTCTCGTGGAGATCTATTTGATGTAATCTTCTTTTGCGGTGTGTTTGTTGAGACCGATGAATTGTGGGTTTATGATCAAGTTTATCTATGAACAATATTTGAATCTTCTCTGAATTCTTTTATGTATGATTGGTTATCTTTGCAAGTCTCTTCGAATTATCAGTTTGGTTTGGCCTACTAGATTAATCTTTCTTGCAATGGGAGAAGTGCTTAGCTTTGGGTTCAGTCTTGCGGTATCCTTTCCCAGTGACAGTAGGGGCAGCAAGGCACGTATTGTATTGTTGCCATCGAGGATAACAAGATGGGGTTTATATCATATTGCATGAGTTTATCCCTCTACATCATGTCATCTTACTTAAAGCGTTACTCTGTTCTTATGAACTTAATACTCTAGATGCATGCTGGATAGCGGTCGATGTGTGGAGTAATAGTAGTAGATGCAGGCAGGAGTCGGTCTACTTGTCTCGGACGTGATGCCTATATACATGATCATACCTAGATATTCTCATAACTATGCTCAATTCTGTCAATTGCTCAACAGTAATTTCTTTACCCACCGTAATACTTATGCTCTCGAGAGAAGCCACTAGTGAAACCTATGGCCCCCGGGTCTATTTTCCATCATATTAATCTTCCAACACTTAGGTATTTTCATTGCCTTTTATTTTACTTTGCATCTTTATCATAAAAATACCAAAAATATTATCTTATCATATCTATCAGATCTCACTCTCATAAGTGACCGTGAAGGGATTGATAACCCCTTTATTGCGTTGGTTGCGAGGATTTTTTTTTGTAGGTGCGAGGGACTCGTGCGTGGCCTCCTACTGGATTGATACCTTGGTTCTCAAAAACTGAGGGAAATACTTACGCTACTTTGCTGCATCACCCTTTCCTCTTCAAGGGAAAACCAACGCAGTGCTCAAGAGGTAGCAGTCATCCACGGAGCAGAATTTGAGGATAGATCGGCATCTGGTGATGAAACCGTCGTTTATTCTGATGAGTCATCTACCGGAGAGACCGAGTCATTGTACCAACTGCAAGATGGCCGGCTTGGGGGCTGTTTCGATGGCGACAGTATTCCGGACCCCTTTGATCCGCCGAGCCGGTTTGCGATCTTCATGGCCGGTACACAGCCTGCGCAACACTCTTCGGCTGCAGCGGCGATGATCTCCGGGTCAGCAGCGGCGACAGCAGCCGGGGCAGGAGGCCCTGCGCGACCGCCAGCTCAGGTTTTGTCCGACTTATTCGACACTTTGGCAATGCTGCTGGCGGCAGAAGTTAACCCGGCGAATCAGGATGAGCATAACACGGAAGTTGCGAAAGTGAAGGATCAGATAGCTCAAGCCAAGGCAGACCTGGCAACGGAGAACACCAGGATGGCTGCAGAGCGGGCCGAGTTGGATGCACAGGCTTACTGGCTTATGTTGGATCAGAACGCGTCAAATGATGTGATGAGGAGAAGGTACCGGTCTCACCTACCTCCGGTTTATGAGGCAAGGAATCTCTTTAACACGCCAGGAGCAGGAACCAGTAACCAGCCAGTGGTAAACCGGGTGGAAGCACCTGGAACGGGGGCACCGGTTTAGCCACGCACAATGGATCCGCCTCGTCAGAATATCCCGTCACAGCACGTATCAACGCGTCCGGGTCATTACTCCAACCCCTTGGATAACATAGTCGCCGCCGCTTCATGATTGGCAGCCCTCCCAGTCAAAGGCGAGTCCCCAGTAGCGGTTGAGACGCGACGGGCTAGAGAGCTCCTTCAGACAGCCTTGACTCAATAGCAGGCTTATTCCTACAGCCGCGAGAGGATTCATTCTACCCCCCGCCCAAGCCGGAGTTACAGCAGGCATATTGATGAACCGGCTGTGTCAAGCAGTGCGCGGAACCGTAACCCGCCTCGAGGGCATAACCCGGCGGGCGATGGTGCTAATGCTCAGGACGTGGTGGATCACGGTAGAGCACGTCGAGTTAGCGGCGCAGTACGCGGCCCGTCAGCTTACTCCGGTTCGTCCAACAACTTCGGTGGAACCAGGTGTTGCCTTCAGTTCTTTGGGGGTGTCGTGTCTCACCCCGGCTCTACGTAATGTGCGGCTGCCCGAGGATTTCAAAGGACCTCGTAAAGTGCCCAATTAAACTGCCGACTTACCCCCCGAATCATGGGTTGAGAGCTATGAGATGGCGATGGAGATGCTGGATGTGGATGATGCGGCATGCGCTAAATACTTCACCATGATGTTGGAAGGAACAACTCGTACTTGGCTTAAAGGTTTGCCAGCTAACTCCATTGGATCATGGGCCGAGTTAAAGGCCCGGTTTGTCCAGAATTTCAAGGACATATGCAAGTAGCCCATGTCAATTGTGGATTTAGCCGTCTGTGTCCAAGAAGAAGGTGAATCGATAACTCATTGGGTGCGCCGGGTTTCAGAAATCTTGCATTCATCGGACCACATCAATGTCGATACTGCAGTCTTAACGTTGGAAGGCAATTGCCGGTTCATGCCTCTGAAGCTGAAGTTGGGACGGCTCAAGCGACACTGCAATGACATGGGGACGCTTATGGCAGCTCTGGTTAAGTATGCCGACTCTGATAGTACCAAGGACCCCGAATCTGACGATGAAAAGCCGGGAAAGGAAAAGAATAGCGGCAACACCAAAGGGCAACAGCATAACCCGGCGGGCCATGGAAACAACGGTAAGCGCAAGGTGGATAACAGTTTGGATTTTGTGGCTAACACCAACACGCAGAATAATGGTCAGCGTCGTAAGGGTAAACCGCCCCCGCGGAGTGGAGGATCAGGTATCAATCTTGAGCACTTGTTAAATCAGCCTTGCCCAAGACACGGGACGCGAGAAAGGCCAGCTACGCACCTCTGGAAGGATTGCTTTATTATGAGGGAGTTCAAAAACTCAAATCTTTTCCAAGATGGTCATGGACCGGGCGGCGGTTCAGGACCCGGTTCTCATGGGCCGAGTTATGGTGGAGGCAGTTATGGCTCAGGACTTCAAGGCAATCCAGGCAATCATGGCAACCAAGGTGGTTATAATCAGCAGCATCATCAGGGGAGTCAACAACAGCAACAGTCGGGTTATCAGAGCAACCCGAAGCAGTTGAATAGTGGGCAGTATCATGTCTTCACCACTTGCCTATGCAAGCGCGACCAGAAGCTTCATAAGAGACCAGTGAACTCCGTTGAACCGGCAATTCCCCGTTATTTGCACTGGTCTGAGCAGCCCATCGTATGGAGTCGGGAAGATCACCCGCCCCGGGTTGACAATCCGGGTCACCTGGCACTGGTGGTGGCGCCTCAGGTTGGAGGGTATAAGTTTACCAAGGTACTCATGGACGGGGGGAGCAGCATCAACATTCTCTATTATGAAACCTTCCGTCGCATGGGGTTGACAGATAAAAATCTTGAACCGTCGAACACTGTGTTTCATGGTGTGGTGCCTGGTAAGTCGGCGTATCCAGTTGGCAAGATAGCCCTAGAGGTCGCTTTTGGAGATGATCACGACTCTAGATAAGTGACATTGACCTTTGAAGTGGTGAAAATCAAGAGCCCTTATCATGCCCTGTTTGGACGGCCGGCTTATGCTAAGTTCATGGCAAGGCCCTGTTATGTTTATCTGCAGCTCAAGATGCCGGGTCATAAGGGAACTATCACGGCACATGGGAGCCGTAAGATAGCTTTGGAGTGTGAAGAAGGTGATGCGGCTTACGCAGAGCCGGTTTGTGCAACAGAGGAGTTAAAGTCCTATAAGGACAATGTTGATCCGGCAGACATGACTTCTTTGAAAAAGCCAACTATAGAGTATGATCCGGCATTGAAGTTTAAATCGGCTGATGAGACTGAGTTGGTGGATTTTGTTCCCGACGATTCATCCAAGCAGTTTAGCATCAGTGCTAATTTGGATTCGAAATAGGAAAGTGCGCTCATCGAGTTCATCCGTGAGAACCGGGACATCTTTGCATGGAAACCTTCTGACATGCCAGGTGTATCGAGAGAACTCGCTGAGCACACTCTTAATATCAATCCCAAGTTAAACCGGTCAAGCAGTTTCTCCGCTGCTTCAATGAAGAAAGGCGTAAGGCCATTGGTGAGGAGGTAGCCCGACTCTTGGCAGCGGGGTTTATTGTGGAGTTTTTCACCCTGAGTGGTTAGCTAACCCGGTGCTAGTACTTCAGAAGAATGGCACTTGGCGTATGTGTGTGGACTACACAGATTTGAACAAGGCTTGTCCAGGTGATCCCTTTGCTCTCCCTCGTATTGATCAAATCATTGATGCTACGACGGGTTGTGAGCGTTTGAGTTTTCTGGATGCTTATTCTGGTTATCATTAGATCAAATGGCAGTTAAGGACCAGGAGAAGGCATCTTTTATAACTCCCTTTGGAGCCTTCTGCTATGTATCTATGCCTTTTGAGCTCAAGAGTGCCCAGGCGAGTTATCAACGTTGTGTGCAGAGTTGTCTTCATAATCAGATTGGGTGCAACGTTCATGCTTATGTGGATGATATTGTGGTGAAGTCCAGGAAAGAAGAGACGTTAATAGATGATTTGAAGAAAACTTTTGATAATCTTCGGGTTTATAAGATGATGCTTAATCCGGCCAAGTGTGTCTTTGGTGTACCGGCAGGCAAGCTCTTGGGTTTTCTGGTGTCTAACAGGGGCATTGAAGCTAATGTGGAAAAGATCAAAGCTATTATGTCTCTGGCTAAACCGGCATGTATCAACGATGTTCAGCGTCTGGCGGGTCGTATTGCAGCGTTGAGCCAGTTTATCAGCTGGTTGGGGGAGAAAGCTATCCCTCTATATCAGATGATGAAAAAGACAGACAATTTTGTCTGGAGTAATGCTGCTAATGCGGCGTTTGAGGACTTGAAGAAGCAGTTAGTTGAGCCACCTGTCCTTGCTGCTCCGGTCGATAAAGAGCCGTTGTTATTGTATGTGGCTGCCAATGCCCGGGCTATCAGTGTGGCCATTGTGGTAGAGCGCAAGGAGGCTGGCAAGGAGTATCCGGTTCAACGGCCAGTTTATTATATCAGTGAGGTGCTTATTGAGTCCAAGCAGAGGTACCCACATTGGCAGAAGCTGGTGTATGGAGTTTTCATGGCAAGCCGGAAGCTTAAGCAGTATTTTCAGGGTCATCCCATCACTGTGGTCAGTTCTGCCCCTTTGGGAGATATAATCCAAAACAGGGAAGCAACTGGCCAGGTTGCCAAATTGGCCATTGAGCTTGGACCTCACGGGTTAAAGTATATGCCTTGTATGGCAATCAAATTCCAAGTGCTTGTGGATTTCATCAATGACTGGACAGAGTTGCACGCGCCGGAAGAAAAGCCGGATAACACTTATTGGACTATTCATTTTGATGGATCCAGGCAATTGGAGGGCTCGGGGGCTGGAGTCGTGTTAACTTCCCCATGAGGTGATAAGTTTTGTTATGTTCTCCGTTTAATGTTCCCTTGCACTAACAATGCAGCTGAGTATGAGGCCTTGCTCCATGGTCTTCGAATGGCTAAGGAGATGAATTTGAGCCGGGTTAAGTGCTTTGGTGACTCGGACCTGGTAGCTCAACAAGTTTCTGGTACTTGGGATTCCAAGGATCTGCTCATGGCAGCGTATCGACGAGAGGTGGATATGGTTGCTGGTCACTTCAAGGGTTATCAGGCTGACCATGTGGACCGGCGAAAGAACGAAGCGGCGGACGCTTTAAGCCGGTTGGGTTCCCAACGTACACCGGTGCCGCCCAATGTTTTTCTGGATGTCTTGCATAACCCATTGGTCAAGTTACCTACAGAGGAGGATTTGGCTATTCCTGACCCGGAGGCTCAGTTGGTGGCAGCTCTTCACGTTATCCCAGATTGGACAGTTCCATATTTAGCATATATGACCCGGGGCGAGTTACCTGAGGATGAAACTTTGGCCAGGCAGATAATCCGGCGATCCAAGTCAATGACCATTGTCAATGGAGAATTGCATCATTGCAGTGTAACAGGGGCGTTTCAGCGTTGCGTATCTCCTGAAGAAGGCTGTGAGATTTTGCGTGAGATCCACGAAGGAGATTGTGGTCACCACGCCGGTTCAAAGTCCCTGGTAGCCAAGGCTTTTCGTCACGGCTTCTATTGGCTGACGGCTCATGCTGATGCTGAGGACTTGGTGAAAAAGTCTGATGGTTGTCAGAAGTTTTCACGTTGAGCTCATGTTCCGGCTCAGGAATTGAGAATGATTCCAATCACTTGGCCATTTGCAACTTGGGGGCTCGATATGGTTGGACCCTTTAAGAGGTCCAAGGATAAGAAGACCCACCTTCTGGTGGCGGTTGATAAGTTCACTAAGTGGGTGGAGGCAGAGCCAGTCAGTAAGTGTGATGCGGCCACGGCGGTTCAATTCATCAAGAAGGTGATTTTCCGGTTTGGTTTTCCACACAACATCATAACTCATAATGGCACTAATCTGTCCAAGGGTGCTATGAAAGAATTTTGTCAACGTGAGCACATCCGGCTTGACGTGTCATCAGTGGCTCACCCCCAATCTAATGGTCAAGCGGAGAGAGCCAATCAAGAGATCCTGAGTGGCATCAAGCCCCGACTTATAGTTCCTTTACAACGGACGCTGGGTTGTTGGGTGGAGGAGTTACCTTCTGTGTTATGGAGCATCAATACCACACCCAACAGATCTATGGGTCACACACCTTTTTTCATGGTTTACGGAGCAGAGGCGGTTCTCCCTAGTGACATCCGTCATGACTCGCCCCGTGTGGCGGCTTATGTTGAAGCTGACAATGAGAAAGCACGTCAGGAAGCACTTGACCTGTTAGATGAGGAGCGTGATATTGCAGCGGCTCGTTCGGCGATTTACCAATAAGATCTGCGTCGTTATCACAGCCGTCGGGTTAAAACCAGAACTTTTCAAGAAGGCGATATGGTGCTCTGGCTCATCCAAGATCAGACTGATATGCACAAGTTATCCCCGCCTTGGGAAGGACCCTTTGTGGTCAGAAGGAATCTGCACAACGGGTCATACTACCTTATCGATGTTCGAGAGCACAAAGACTCACGTAAATCGGAGGAGGAGACCCACCGGCCGTGGAATATCGCTCATCTTCGGCCTTACTACACCTGAGCCATAGGCTCCTCTTATGTACATATTCTTGACAATGTATATATTATGATGATCAATATAATAAACTGGCATCCCTGCTAAAGCGGGGCCTCTGCCATTCTTCCTTGAAAGTTTTTTGTTACATGGGGGCTTCTGTTTATAAAGCGGAGTTCTGATTACCCATTCATCCGGCTTATAGGCCACACAAAAAGAACTTGGGGGTTTGCTACCCAAAGTCAAAAGGAGCCAAAGAGAGTCTGTTGCAAAGCACAACTCAAACATAGGCGCCCATTGAGCACAGCTCAAAATATTGCTTGGGTGCTCTTTGTTCTAAAAGAACGAAGAGTCTATAACCTTGTAATAGGCTATAAAAGCCAGGCTTGGAAGCCATGTGTATTCACCTAAAACCCCGGGTTATCCTGCCTTTTTAAGTAAGTCACTCCGCCCAGGTAATCCTGGTAAGACCCGTCGAACGTTTGACAAGTCAATCTTATACAGACCCTGAACTTGTCTTAGTTAAAATGACGATTGGTTAATGTGAGGTCCATCTTATAAGGCTTTGTAAAATGGTTTAACTCAGTGGCCTGGCAGCCCATGAAAAGCCTCGCTTCTTGCATGTTTTCTTTTGAAATCCTTCTTTTTGAGGTTTATTTTGCGGTTTATACTAATCCGGTGTTTATTGACCCGGTCTGGCTGTTGACTATAAGTCGGCCGAACAAACTGAAAAGATTACTGGTGTCTATTGACCTGGCTTGGCTTTCGATTATAAGTCGTTAGCATACACTCAGCTATAATCCGGTGTTTATTGACCCGGTCTGGTTTTTGACTACAAGTCGCCAGTATGATATAAGGATAATCCGGTGTTTATTAAACCCAGTATGGCTTTGCTATAAACCGACAAAACATAAGAGGAGTTATCAGTACTCAGGATTTGGGTTATCACCCTTACTACAATAAGTTGGTAAACCAACGATGTGATTCAATGTCACAGGTATGATATATTTCATATTTGATTATTCTTAAAGTACAGCCTTGGTTATAAACCCTGGTTATATGTTGGGCATTATGACCCGTCCAGCGGTAAACGGCGAGGACACTTTAAACCTGTTGTATGCAGGAACAGGTTGAATAAAGCTGCTAAGGATCATAAGCAGACATAGCATATCTTAATCATGGCAGATTAACAGTATCATGCAAAGTGAATATGCACGATGGCATAGCAGACCAAGCATTTAAACTAACCTATTACAAGGCGCTTTGGTGCCCAAAAGGATAATTGTTTATAACAAGTGTTGCAGTATGCAGAAACTAAACCGGCCTCCGGATCATGAATCTTCACCAGGCTGACTTGAAGGTTGTGGATCATCCTGCGCCGGTTCATCCTCCTCCTCTCCACCCAATGGTTGGAAGTCAATGGTTGCCCAGTCAATCCCATTTAGGGCTTGGAAGACAGCTTCATCACTTATAAGGGTGGACGGTTCAACATCAGGGGCATATGTATGCTTACGGATTGGCGGGATAAGACTTTGCACATCATAAGTTGGCGCATTAACCCGTTTGTTGTTGGCATCATAAATCAACTGATAGTGTGAAAGATCAGTTTCCTCAGCCAATTTGCTAGCTAGTGGACGCATTTCCCTTGTTATGGCTCGGAGGTCGTCATTATCGAAGTCTGACCCGTCCTCCTTTATGCTTGGATAGCCGTTTCCAATATCGGCCGGATCAAGATCAGGTATCCATGCTTTGGCCCGGGTTAATGCAGTAAGAGCACCTGCCCTGGCAGCTGATTTCTTCAATTCTTCAAACCGTGCAGGCAACATTGACAGCCTTTCCAATGTCTCCTTGATTAAAGTTGGGGGCGGCTTGTTATGAGAGGCAGTACAGATGATCCGTTGCACGCCGGTATATAATTGCTCTATAAGAGTATAGGCAGCCTTCAATTTCTTCTACATATCAGAGCCCAGATGGGTAATGCGAGATCCTGCATCATTACGAACGTCGATAAACTGGCAGTTTATGGGATAATACATGTTAAAAGCTTATAATAAGGATACTTACCAAACACAGCAGTGGTCATGGCATTTATTTGCCGCTTCAAACCAGTCAGCTCTTCTACCACCGGATTAAGGGCTGCTTCTGCATCCTCAGCCCTCTTTTGCAATGTGGCTTTCTCTATGTCCCAGTCCACCCGCTCCTTCTTGAAGCTCTCCTTCAGCTTCTCCATGGCTGCTAAGGCACTGGTCAGCTCCTCTTTGGCTTTGGAGGTTTCTGCTTGTTGGGACTTGATATTTTCTTGAAGGTCAGCGGTTTCGGATTCCTTTTTGCTCAGCTCAGCCTGTAAGAGACATACATGTCATGAGTTGGCCACATATATTTGAAGTACCAAGCACATAACAAGTTATACACTTGGCACTTGGGGGCTAATGCCTATTTGCTTGTTATCAAAAAAATTACAAGTCCCAAGCTCAATACAAGTATTATTCTTGGCACTTGGGGGCTAATGTATATTTGCTCAAAGTTAACATTATGGGTGTTCTTCCATCAATCAGCTTAGTGGACAATTGGTGTACAAAGATATTCAATAAGAAGTTTGGCAGAATAAAAGTCCCGGTTCATCTTGAAAAGATAAACCGGCCCTTGGGGGCTATGCAGGCAAAGTTGAAGTATTACAAAGTCCTGGCTTATATGGATAATATAAACCGGCCCTTGGGGGCTACTGGAGTTGATAGTATAAATTGGAAGAATAGTTATGCAGAATTAAAACAGTATTTACCTCATATCGCTCCTTCATCATGTTCACTAAACCGGCTTCATAGTCGTGGCTTGTGTACATGCGGTTTAAAAACCCAGAATGAATGTCTTGGGCGTTGAGGTGGGCATAGCTTGAAAAATCTGTTTTCCACTTGCCCTTGTCCATAGCAGAAAAATCTTCCTTGGCACTATGCTTTGATAAAGCGACAGGACTGCCAGGGGTGATGTGGCCGACGCCGGTAATCATAATATCCGTGTTATCATCAGCGGCTTTGAGTGGGCTTGGCGGCTTATCAGCAGTTCCGACTGGGCTTGCCGGTTTATCACCATGACCTTCTTCAGGATCAACTTCCATTTGTTCAGCTGTTAAGTCATGGTCTTGCGGTGGCGTATCATCGAGAATAGCATCAGCATTTGTGTCCTCTGGATCCCGAGTTTTCTCCGGTTCAGTGGCCGTATTATCATCAGTCGGTTTATACTTTTTGGCCTTTTTGCTGGGTCTGGGCTTGGCTCTGAAAGGAATAGATGTAAAGGTTAGTATGATAAGCAAGTACAAGGTATAAAGGGTTAGTGTAAAATACTTACCCAGGAACGGTTTTTAGAGGTGGAAGCTGTGTCCCTGTTGACTCGCCAGAAGATGAATGAGATGTACCATGATAGTTTGAATTAGACGGATTAAGAGATTGTCGGAAATAACCTGCTTTGGGATAAGACGTGTCAGGAATAGGTGAAACCTCTGGGCGCGTTTACGAACCGGCGTGTTTGGTAAACCGGATGAGGTAACCACCTGGCCACTACGCCGGGTTGTGCGGCGAGCTTCGTGTTGCTGCTTCTTCAAAAGAAAGTTTGGATCCAAGTAATCTAGGGGGTGAGAAAATCTTACTTTCCGGTTTGCTTGACGGCTTTTCTGTGTTGTTAGAGGATCTGAACCGGAGGAAAGAATAATTACCTCTACATCATCAGCACGGCTAGCTTCAGCGTCGTCCTGATAATAGTCATTCTCAATGAGGTGTATGAAAAATGAGCCAAGAGAATCAAGTTCTACCTTTGATTCCGGGTTATCAAGATCATCATCAATGTTCAAATCAGTGGACTCAGCGGTTTTCTTCTTGGTAGGTTTTTTGGTAACCTTAGTCTTGGTGCGAGGCGTCTTGGCCGGTTTATCCTGCAACTTCTTCTTCCAGAACGGATCATCACCCTGTCAAATTGGCAAAAGTTATAAGGGAATATTAAAAGGGGTCGGATTAAAATAAGAGTTATGCAATGCTTATAGCTGGCGGTTTATTGGAAATGCAGAAAGGACTAAGCCCTGTTTTGCTGCAAGCAGCTACCGGTTCATCCAAGATCTTCTTGACAGCTTCAATAATTTCAGTGTCAGTTAACTGAATGTTGATGTGCCGCTGAGGATCTTTCAAGTCCCATGTGTACTCACACATTAAACCGGGGCGACGAATTAAAGGAAGAATGCTCCAGGATATCCAACAACGAACAAAGTCAATGCCTGTTAAACCGTTCACAACAAAGGCTCTGAGCTTTGAAAGCTGTGGTGCATAGTTGGCCCGTTCCTTTGCAGTCAGCCTTTGGGGAAAGGGATGTGTATTAGTAAGCCGGTGAGCACGATAACCTGGAAGAGGATTCTCGTCAGCTGGAGACGTGTCTCAGCAGTAGAACCAAGTCTGATTCCAGTCTTTGGGGTGACTATGATGTTTGGCGTGAGGGAAGCTGACATCTCTCCGTTTCTGAATTGAAACCCCGCCAAGTTCAGTATTGGGACCATCGGTAAATTCAGTCCGCCGGTTTAAATAAAAGAAGTCTCTAAACAGGTCAACGGTGGGCTCTTCTTGCAGATAAGCCTCGCAAAACACTTGAAAGTTACAAATATTGGACACAGAGTTAGGTCCAATATCTTGAGGGCGGAGTTGGAAGCTAGCAAGCACATCACGAAATTTTTTTCATCCGGGAGGGCTAAACCCTCGACCCAGATGATCAACAAACACAATTACTTCTCCATCCTTGGGCTCAGGAGGATTTTCTGGACCAGGGGCTCTCCAGTGGATAACTTCCTTTTTTGCTAAAGCGCTGGTTGCGACGCACCCGTTCAGTTGCTCTTCAGTAACCCGGGAAGGAACCCAATTGCAAGCATAAAAAGACTTGGCCATTTGAACAACAACCTGAAGGAAGGTTTGTGCCGGTTTAAGATTCATAATTGACAAGCATAAAGCGTTACAGGTTAAGAGACAGAAGTTGTTCAAACATGCAACATTATTAAACCGGAGGTTGATGTTATCAGAATTATAATGACAAGTGATTGGCGGTTTAAGAGGGGACTAATGGTACCTGGCAGGTTATCATTTTCTAAAAGTTAAACCGCCTATATTAGCATTGAAGGTGCAGAGCTGAAATAACTAAGTGATGGAAAACAGGTTTCATAAATTGGTATTACAAATCTGGATCTACAGCTGTCAGAAAATGGAAAAATATTCAGGGTTAAATATTCTGATACTTGAGCAGTTGAAGGATCCAGATATGATTTTCTACTCAAATGAGATGCACTAATGGAAAGAAGGATTATGGCCATTGCTATACAGGTTGAATATTAAGGTTTAAATCAAAGAACCACTGCGCAAGGATGAATACCGACGAACACCGATGAATGCTCAAACCCTAAAGATAGATCTATGGGGAAGGAAAGAAGGCTTACTGAGGCTGGTGGAACAGCAGAGAGGCGCCGCGATTCTCTGGTACGTTCAGGGTGATGCAGCGGCTGGAGTTGAGGACGAGGACGAAGACTTGGCAGCGGCGGCTGAGCTTGAGCGCTAGGTCGGCGCGAGGAAGGAGATGAAGTGAAGAGGGACGGGGGGGGGAGTGAAAATGACCCCCGGTCCTATTTATAAGGGGAATGGATAAGTGGCAGGCGCGGGAATCGAGGAGGTCGAAAAACGGATCTGTAGATATACAAATGCCTCGATTTTTGGAGATTCATTAAAGGAGAAGTATTAAAGGATTTGGGTTCTATATAAAGTTAATGGCAGATGACGTCATGACGGATTATCATGATCATTGAAGATGACGTCATAGCGAGTTACAAGATTTTCATGAAGGTGTTGACAAAGGAATTCTCCTAAGTATTGAAGATTGACATGAACAAGTTCAAATCAATCTGGGGCCTAATGCTGGGGATATAATTACTAAGCATAAAACGCCCAGGAGGGGCCGGGTTATACTCATTATAAGTTATTCATATTGAATCCCACGAAGACAAGGAATATGGCGCTTTACGGAAGAAATCTAACGCGAAGGCCCAAGGCCCAAAGGCGGATTAGGGCCTGTAGATGTGAACCGCCATATAATGTATGACTTGTGTTGTAAGATAGGGAAGGGTAGAAACCGAGCCGGGCACATTTTATGAACCGGCCGGGATTCTATAAACCGCCGGGCGTCAACCTGTGTATATAAAGGGATGACCCGGCGACGGTTTAGGGACAAGAAACAACAGATCGAGAGCCAGGCAAAGCGTATTCGCTCCCTGGTCATCGAAACCCTAGCAATTCCACCACAACTGGATTAGGCTTTTACCTTCACCGCAAGGAGCCAAACCAGTATAGACTCCTTGCGTCCTTTGTCCCGCTTTAACCCCTTTAAGCTAACTATGTTGCGATGGCTCCATGACTAAGTCCTCACACTAGGACATCTGCCGTGACAAAACCACGACATGTCTCGTCATATTGATTCATGCGGGATACAAAAAAAATAATAGTTTTATGCAAGGACATGCTTAATAGACAGATGTACTATGTACTAAAAACAGGAAGGCATGTCACATTAACATGTATAATGTATAAACTAAGCAGAATAGCACATGCAATTTAACCAGATTGGAAGAATTACAGTCTAGACACCATATGCAACATGCAACCACATATCACGCTGCCAAGTTAGAGAAAAAACATGCCATGCTGGTGTAGGGGAAATGCAGTCATCATCTACAGAGCTACGTTCACTATGTTCATCTAGCCTTGCTGTTTCTTGAGAATCATGTGGGGAGGCTGACACTGCATTCTTCAAAAGAGGATCTTTTCTCAAAGTAACTGACTGGGGTGACTGTCTCATCATAAGTGATTGATGAGGGATACACAAGAACATTAGTTTGATGTAAGAACATGGTTAATAGACAAATGTACTAGTACGTACCAAAAACAGGAAGGCATGTCATATTCAAAGGTATAATGTGTAAGCTAAGCAGATGCAATTTAACCAAATTGGAAGCAATACAAGCTAGACATCCGGCTGGAGTAGTGGTGAGCATGATCATCGAGGACCTGAGAGCCTGGTGGGAGGCGGGCTGCTTCGCCACCATCGTGGCTTTTTAGCTGGCTTCCAGGTGATGCCTGTTTGTGCTGGGCTTGTCACTGGCTCGGCCAGTGCCCTGACTAGCTATTTGTCTTCTGGTGCTCCGGGGATGGCGGTTCATGTAAAAAATATCTTTCCTTATCTTAATAAATACCGACTTCGGCCTTTCGAATACAAGCTAGATACCATATGCAACATGCAATCACATATGACACCGCGAAGTTAAAGCAAGCACCTGGGATGGTGGTTCATCGCGAGCGAGGTCATCAACTCCAGAGCTACGTTTACCGTGTCCATCTGCTGACACTGCACCCTTTATAAGGCTGAAACGTGTCTGGCCTAGCCGCGTACCACGCTGGAGCGACTTCTCTCTTTTCTTTTCTGCTTCGGCAGCAGGGTCTGAAATACCCTTGCATAAAAACACAATAGTGAGAGTATGGGTGAAGTGTGTGCAGAACTAGTGCACTATAAAAGTAGCAGATAGCAGGTGGCTGAAAAATAAATGATTCCGCGACGGCATTTGGAACCGTCGCCAAGTGAGTGTGGGCGATAGGGGGGTCCTTCCCACATGACCCAGAAACCGTCTGGGATAGGGCCCCTACAGTACTCTTACTCGTTTCTGCTTGCATTGCCATCGCAGTCGGTATTCTGTGGTGCTATGTTTACGATGTGCGGCCCATCACAAATGGTTCACTATTATAGAACGTGTATGATGCGCGGCCCATCACAAACGGTTCACTGTTAATAAGATTAGCTAATCTTCGTACGAGTGTCGGACAGGATTACGAAATGTCGGACCATGGTAACATCATCGTACACGACAACTATCGCACATGCTATTCTGTGTTGCAACGTTTACGATGCATACTTCATCAAAAACAGTTCATGGTTGCGAATCGTGTATGATAAGGAAACTAACACAAACGTTTAGTTTGCCCGCACCATTTGTGATATTGTCTGTCATCGCACACGCTTTGCAAACGGCAATTGTGTGCATGCTTGCACACGGTTCCTCTCTGTGAGCCGTCTCGGATTATGGTGCATATCGCAAATGTTTGTGTTTTACCAACCGTGTGTGCCGTAACAACCTGGAGAGCGTAATTTCACCGTAATTTAGTTGCTGCTTTTTCAAATTGTACCGGATTTGGATTTGAATTTGAATGTATGCTACAACTTTATTCATATCCATTAGGTTCAAACAACCAATGCATTATTCGATTCATAGGTACATATGTTCAAGAATTACATAAGAACCAAATAAAGAATGATGAACCACAGTTGTATACTTGTACTCTAAAAGACGGTAAAGAATGAGGCGAAATATATTCTGGTTGCTGAACAAGGTGAAGCGGAATGCCCATATTGTGCCCTCCTCCATGCAGAAGGCACGCACGGCTCTAGTCCAACCCCATGTGATGGCCGACCGCCCATCCTTCACGGTCTTCGTGAAAACATCTAGATAATCATCGTGTTCTGGTAGAAATACTTTGACCTTATGCCCACCAATCATGTAGTTTGAGAGGTAATCTTGAGTAAACTGCTTTGGCAACCACTGCGAAGGAAAAAGATTCAGACATTGTCATCTAACACAACTCATTATGGGCAGTAAAAAGAAGGCTGCAGAGTTCTTACTTACCATCCTGCAGTTCGCTGTTGTCTTGGATAAAGTGTAAACAAATAGTTTAATTGCCATCTTTGGACCCATTTTACTAACACTCTTTATCAGCTTCCTCACTTGATGCTGGTTCATCGATATCTCATTGCCCCATATGCAGAAAGGGTCGAAGTGCGGATCTTTACCAATGACATATGTATGTAAAAGCACCAAGTTAATATTAGAAGCTAAACAACAATTGCACAATGATGTAGTACAACACCCTTTTATAATATGTCTATATACATCCGTATGTGGTAGTCCATTTGAAATCTCTAAAAAGACAAATATTTAGGAACAGAGGGAGTATCTTATAACATCCAATATTCTCACATATTAGATGAATTAACATCTTATATTATGGGCCGGAAGGAGTTTAGTGCATTCTTACAAATTATCGGCTGATTAACTGCTGCTGTATCCATGGGTTACAGTTAGTTTCAGCTAGTTCGGGCTCAAATAGCCCTAAAGTATATCTAAACATGAGGGCTAGTTTGAGCTAGTTGCATCTATAACCCACCCAAAAAAACTATCCAACCCAAGAGGTGCTAATTGGAGCTAGTTCTCCTAGTGCATTTATTGTCAATCTAACCCTGCCATCCAAACAATTCTTTGGATGGAGTTAGTTCAGGGTTAGTCATGAGCTAGAAACAAACTCTAACCTCTAGCGAAGTTGAGTATCCAAATAGGCTGCGTTGTTGTTGTTCTTGTTGTTGTTGTTGTTGTTGTTGTTGTTGTTGTTTTTGCTGCTGCTCTTCTACGTATATCTAGACATCACTAGAACCTTAATGTAACACTCTTCCTTGTTGCTATGTAGCCTAGGATTGCATATTTAGACATTAAGTACAGTGCATGTTGCTATGTAGCCTTAGATATATTACATATGGCCTTGGTTAACCTAACGATAAATGGGATGTAGATATATTCAGTTAAAAGTCTGATTCACCGATTAGTCCCTTATCAGCCGCCGACCTATATGGTACCAGCTACCGATATCCTGAACAGTGAGCAGATATAACCCATGGGATGAAATTAACCTCGATGGAAAACATCAGTCGTTCCAAAAATTGTCCTGTGTAGGTACATCGAGAAGCATGTTAAGCACACCAGGTTAAACATCAACCAAAATTATCCATGGCAGACAAAATAATCTCCAAAAGATAGCTTCAGTGTGAAGGTTTAAGCACGCTAGTAAAGCAAAAGTAAACAAGTGGAAAGGTGTGCTAACTACAACAGGCCTAACATTTAACAACAAGCAAACATAGTCATTCAAACAGGTATTGTGCCGGTCTAAGTACACTGGTTATTGTTAAATAAAAATGGAAAGGCGTGCTAACTACAAGATGCAGCAACCAAATGTAGTCATTCATAGTGGTATTGTTGAAACTAGTACTGATGAAATTGAACTGCACAGTTCATACTTGCACATATAGAACATCACGTTGTGAATAACTGGAATAAACAAGGCATACTACGAACAATCAAAGATAGCATTTGAAACTGGACATATGCTAAGTACAAACAACCGAACAATCAAAAAACTTCAAAAGAGGCATATGCTAGCTATAACAGGATTAACAGCAAGCAAATATATGCATTCCTATCGGTATGTTTAAAACTGGATTGATGAAATGTACTGCACAGTAAATAATTGCACATATAGAGCATCACATTGTGAACAACTAAAATAAACAAGGCATTATGCAAACAACCAGATATAGCAATTAAAACTGGACATATTCTCACTACACTACAAAAGGGACTCGACAAAACAAAATCATGGGTTTCCCCCTATGAAGAGGCCCGGCAAAACAAATCATGGGTTTCCTCACTTGTCACAGATGGGCTCGTTCCCGTGGGAAGAGCACAGTCCCTGTATGCGCTCCATGTTGTCACAGATGGGCTCCTTCCCCTTAGAAGAGCACGGCTGTAGGGTGCTCTCCCTGATGTCGTAGACGGGCACTTTCCCCTTGGAAGAGAAGATGGGCTCTTTCCCCTTGGAAGAGCCAGAGAGGGTGCCCTCCTCGTGGTCGCCGTCGATGAGGTCTGACTTGGAAGCTGTGGATTCCAAGCCAGCGTCGCAGAACGTGTCCTTCAGAAATGACAAAAGGGGCTCGATGGCGATGTAGAATGACAAATTGTTGACAGTGAGCCAGAGGAGATCAGCGGCGGTGCCATGGATGAGATCGACGACGGTTGAACCTGAGGGGTTGGGGTGGGCCACTTAACCTGTGACATAGCCCGCCTCAGGCCATTGCCGTTGATGACCTCGATGTCGTAGCCAGCGGCCGAGACATGCCCGCATACTCTAGCCCGCTGCTTGAGTGCCTACCGCCAGTAATGGTCATCAGCTTCCTCGGCGGCGTCGGGCGAAGAGACCGCTATACACCTATTTTGGGCTAGTCGCTCCTCGAGCTCCACGGGATGCGTAGCCGGGCTTAGGCTGCGACGCTCTGGAGTGGGGGATGGGGATTGGGATGTGGATTTGTGGGAAAGGGGGTGTTTGGCAGGCGTCATCTATGAAACTTAGGGTGGCCTGGGTATGTTGGTCGGTGGGTAAGCTGCACGGGCAAACCGGCAGATGTTGACAATGGAGGCCTTGCGGTGGCGGGGACCTTGCTAGGGTTTTGAACGAGAGAGTGTGTGTGTGTGTGCACGCCCGAGGAGGTTTTGGTGTGTGTGTGTGTGTTGCGTGTGTGTGTGGAGGGGGCGCAGGGTGTTTGAGGAAATGACGCGGGTACTGAAAATTTTACTACGCGGGAGTGAAATGCCGGGCTATTGAAAATTTTGATGATAGTGCATCGCACACGGTCCGGAGATAACAACCGTGTGTTATGAAACAGAAAAACCCTCGAGGCGGGCAGATATTTTCTAGGGATGCAGGAGGGATTGGGAACAAGAAACATCGCACACGGTCCGGAGATAACAACCGTGTGTTATGAAAAAAAAACCTCGAGGCGGGTAGATATTTTCTAGGGATCCAGGCGGGATTGGGAACAAGAAACATCGCACACAGTCCGGAGATAACAACCGTGTGTTATGAAACAGAAAAACCCTCGAGGCGGGCAGGTTTTTTTTTGAGGGGGAGCCTCGTGGAGCCCAATGTATTGTGCGGATGTGTGTGTGACAGGGGCACCGGCATGGCACACAGTTAGTTTGAGTGAACCGTGTCTGTTGCGTCAGCTGACTTGTCTAATGTTCATAAATTTGGCGAAAAATGACGCGGGAGAGGGTCAGAACACGAAGACACTTGCATGTGGACCAAATTTATGTATCAAATGGGTGGTTTGATTTTCAAATACCAAATGCAACTTTGATGTGGCACCTCTCTCGCAAAGCGCACGGTATTGCTTGCCCCCACCCCCTCGTGTCAGCACGAAGGGAATCCTAAGCTATGAATGCATGCCCCCCCAACCGAGGTTCATTCACCTAGCAAAGTGCGAAGTAGCTAGCAGCCCCCCTCCCTCGTGTCGGTACGAAGGGGATCCTAAGCTATGAATGCATGCCCCCCCAACTGAGGTTCGCCCTAGCAAAGTGCGAAGTAGCTAGCAGCCCCCCTCTGTCGTGTCGGCACGAAGGGAATCCTAAGCTATGAATGCATGCCCCCCCAACCGAGGTTCACCTAGCAAAGTGTGAAGTAGCTAGCAGCCCCCCATCCCTCGTGTCGGCACGAAGGGAATCCTAAGCTATGAATGCATGCCCCCCAACCGAGGTTCACCTAGCAAAGTGCGAAGTAGCTAGCAGCCCCCCTCGTGTCGGCGCGAAGGGAATCCTAAGCTATGAATGCATGCCCCTCCCCCCAACTGAGGTTCACCTAGCAAAGTGCGAAGTAGCTAGCAGCCCCCTCGTGTCGCCATGAAGGGAATCCTAAGCTATGAATGCATGCCCCCCAACTGAGGTTCACCTAGCAAAGTGCAAAGTAGCAACCCCAACCCCCCCCCCCACACACACACTCTTTAAGTCGGCGGGCCAGAGAGGCATATCTCACCAAGATGGATCATAAAACGGACCAAGAATAATCCACCTCGGTCGTACAACCTCTCTCTTGTTGTTGGTCAAAGTGATGGCCATCCATGCGACCCCGGAGATGGGCTAGCTCGCCAATAATCACGCAAGTAGCTAGTCCCCGAAGACAACCACTACATTCGTGTGGCCCAAACAAATGTATGGAGAGGTGTGTTTTTAGTAACAATGGAACAACTTTGATGTGGCACCGTGATTTCGAACTAAAAATCCCCACACTGAGTGAGGGTTAGGTTGACGATGCATATGTATGTTACACCACACTTCAAGCCAACGACGGGGATTCATGCATGCATGCGTGCATAGTATATGCGCTCAAACTTAAGGTCTGAATCTCACCATAACCTATACTACGATAACACGAACCAAATGAAGAATCCGCCATGGTAACCTATCTTGTTGTTGGTCAAGGTGATCATGGATGTCCACACGGGCCCATGAATATATAGGCTTGTCGCCGATAACCACGCGAGGGAGTGTACCGTTCGAAGGCAACCACTACATGCATATGTATGGAGGTGATGCGTGCATGCATGTTTGAATACACAACATTGATGTGGCGCGTGCGTCAAAAATCGTACACTAGCTCCCCACATAGAGCGAGGTCGGTTCATGATGTGTTGTTGTACTAGCCACTTCGACTCGATGGGAGGGATTCATGCGTACACATGCATGTGTGTGCGCTCAAACTGTATCATCCATGTCATCCCAGAGCAATAATAATAATCCCCTCCTAAGTCAAATTGACCTCTCTTGTTGTCAGGCAAAAAGTAGTGATGGACCAAGCGGGCCCATAGATGGAAAGCATCGATATCGCTGATAACCGCTTAAGTGGGTGAGAGAGGACAACCACCACCGCTTTGCATGTGGGCCAAACATATATATGTTGAATACCCAAAATGCACAACTTTGATGTGCCACATGCCTCAAAAACCGTAAACCATGCACCCACACAGAGCGAGGTTCATGAAGCGTACTACATATGATGGTCCCCTTCCCCCATCTTCACCGCATACAATATGCTCCTGCCGTAATATATGTACAACCCAAAAGAATCCTCAATGATGGTGAAATTAATTAACCTCTCCCGATGTAGGTCAAAGTGATGCATGCATGCATCGACGATGGCCTCGTGGGCCCACAGAGGGAAGCGTCACACGTGAGTGTCCTAGCTAGGATATGCATGTGGCCCTAAAAGGTGTTGTGTGATGTTTGAATAGCCAATTTCACAGTTTTGATGTGGCACGTGCCTCGAAAACCAAAAAGTCCCGACACTGAGTGAGGTGTACTTGTTCACGGACGCGTACGTATAGTATATATGCTAGTCCCCTCCTACCTCTTCGGCGCGTACTATATACCACCATAACACAAACAAAAAAGATTCTACCTTGCTGGTCAAATTAACCTCACTGCCGACTGTTCATCAAAGTGATGGACGACAACCTCGCGGGCCCACAGAAAGCGTCACACGCGAGTATCGAGTGTCGTGTAGGACAACCATCGACTGCATGTGGCCAAAACATGTATGTACGAAAGGGTTGTGTAATGTTTTAAATAACGATTTCATGACTCTGATGTGGCACCGTCCTGCCTAACAAAACGGCCAACCCACACGGTGGCTCACAACTCGTATTGTACTGCGAGCCACCCGCCAACCCCAGACGCACACACCCACACACACACCGTGAATCCACCGCAACTACGATGCATGTTAAATTAATTATCCCGCTGTGAACATATTTTACCAAAGGAGTGACGTTTTAATTTCAAAAAAATCACATAGATCATTAAGACGTTTTAGTACATTAATTGATTGATTTTCTACGGGTATAATGTGCAAAAATCAAATTTGAGCTACATGCACAC
Source organism: Aegilops tauschii subsp. strangulata (assembly GCF_002575655.3). NCBI lineage: Eukaryota > Viridiplantae > Streptophyta > Magnoliopsida > Poales > Poaceae > Aegilops > Aegilops tauschii. The sequence continues at coordinate 313,755,659 of NC_053037.3, read as the reverse complement.
GTGACAGTGCACCTAAATGGAGTGCAAAAACACATGTGTCTCACTGGGTGCATGTTTACTCCCCGTGCAACAAATTTCAAACATTGAGAATATTGATTTTGAAATTCTAGTACATCCAAAGCTTATTTGAAGTTCATGAAACTTATCGCGTTGTCATATGGACATCAATACAAAGTGGCATTGTACTTTTTTTGTCAAATTTGAGACCAGTTTTGATGTAATCTTTATCTAATTACAAATGGGAGATTATTAATAATTGGGAACCAATATCCCAAACAGATTATTTATTCGAACCGTGAGCGTTAGACCAATAGTGGATATGTGCCATGCTTCAGTTAAGCAATAAAGCGACAACATTAATCATCCAAATAGAAAAACAATATACGTGTCGCCGCGCGACCCGTGTGCCGTGCGAGCAGGCGTGAGCTGACGGGACGCATGCGAGCAGTCCGCCGCGCAGGCAGACGGGGAGGTGTGCGTGCAGGTGTGTGAACTGACGGAGGCGTGCTCACTACGCAGTGTCATCGGGAGGCGTGCGAGTAGCTGTGTGAAACTTTGGTAGGTATGCCAGCAGTCCGGTGCGCAAGCTCACCGGGAGGCGAGCCATCGGTTTGACCGCCACCAGCCTCTCTCCCAGAACTCCCAGAACTCCATATTAATGGTGCGCCCAAGCGGCCGCATCCCCCATCCTCGCCACACACACACACAATCCTCTCTCTCCGCTTGCATCCTCAACACCGCTCTCAGTCCTCAAAGCCATCAGTGTATGAGGATGCCGCCGAAGCGCCCCATCGGAGGGAGTGGCGATGCCGGGGCTGCTAAAGCACCGGAGCATGGCGTGGAGATGGAGATAGAGGTTGCCGTCACCGCCGGTGAGTTATCGCTGCACCCTGACATCGTTGACGGCGTTGAGCTTCCACAGCCGAGGCGGAGTTCCACACCGACTCCGACGACCACTCTGGCGATGACTCCGACGATGACGGACAGCTGGTTAGTCATCTATACCCATTTATGTGTCAAATAGATCATAGGGTTTCTCTGGTTACTACTGCCTCCCCTTTTTGGAATAGAAATCCTAGGTTATGTTCTCCCAATCCATGAAATCTGAGTAAGTTTTGTTAGATCCGTGTAGTGTATTGGTTGTTTGAATGGTACGAGTGATAAGTGATTAGTTGTTTCATTTGTGCAAATGATTTCTGCTAGTAATCCGACTAGGGTTAGTGTTCGTGCTAATAATTCCTAGCCAGGACTTGACAATTGATTTTGAATGACCTACATATGTTTGTGCCATTATTTTCTTCAAGATTGGTCTGTACATAGACGACCGTGCTTAAAAATCAAACCATAATCTCTGGATATGTATAAATAAATAGCCATAAATTCCTAATCCTACTTCACGGCAAGTAATCATTGATTTGATGCCAAATTTGTTTTACTATTTGTATAGGTGCTGTTTGACAATGTGGACAGCGAGGATGAAGATGGCCAGAGGAGGTACAAGAGGCAAATCCTGAGGGAGCTTTATGCGGGAATGCATAACAGGTGTATTAGGACCTGGAACGGCGGCTATGGATGCCCATTTTGCAACCAAAAGCTTCATGACACGTATCTAACTGTTCTGGCACATGCAAGATGATGGGCCGTTGGATCCTTCAAGTAGAAGTCTTCTCGCAAGGTGGCGCAACCTCGAGAAGCTTCAGGATCGTGCGGGCATGTGAGATGAGATGTGGGATGGATCAAACTATGTATGCTTGAGTATGCTTAATGACGGTTGAACTATATACTTATGGTTGAACTATGCTTATGTACGTGTACGCTTATTATCTATGTCTGAGTATGTTAAATATTTGGTCAAATTTGGTAAAAATTACAAAGGGGGCCAATAAACCAGGATGGAGGTAGTACGTCAATCACACACGGTTCCCAAAATTGGAACCGTGTGCAATGACTTTCATTTTGCCTGTTGTGTCAATCACACACTGTTCACTCTAGCAAACCGTCGGCCCCAAAATTCTTTGTGGGACAGAAAACCCTCACCACGCAATTCAAAAAAGAAAAAAGAAAACCCTCACCATCCCCACGTCACAAAAACCCTCACCCCGTCCGCCACCCCCTCCGGTACGTTCCCCATTCACACCTGCACAAGCTCCTCCACGTCTATGCCATGGAACCACCTATCACGGCGGTAAACACTTAGCTCGACGCCTGCCGCCGCCGCTAGGCTACCGGCAAAGCCCCACCACATTTCGCCACTTCCGCTTGCTGCCGCCTATCGCCATCGACTTTCTCGACGCTGCTCGCGGTCGACCCAGCTCCGCTCGGTTGGGGAATCTGTCGTACTGAGGGTTCTTTCTCATGGACGACAAGGTAACTAATTTAATGAGATATTATCTCATCTCTTATCCCAGCTCATCTGCCGTGAATTCATTTTTATTCGAGCTGATTTGAGGGTTTTCTTTCATTCATAGAATGTACAGTGCACCGACACTTCAGGACTTTGCGACCTCCGCCAGAGATTCCATCTCACCATACCAGATAACTTGAGGACGCGCGCGGTATGTTCAATCTCACCCTAAATCGGTTGGCATGGCCTACTTTCCTGAACATATTCTAAATATTGCTACATTTGGATATAAGGTGCCACATGCACCATATACGTCAAAGGGGATTTTCCCCTCTTCTTTCTATATTAGGCAAATTAATGATGTATTGTTCTTTCGATTACTCTCATATTTCCATGACATCATGTTTACCCAATCTGTTTAATTATAGATTTTTGTCCTTCGATTTCAACTGTTGTACAGTTCTTTCAATTTGGGACCATATTTGCATGTTACCATATTTTCTTTAACAATCCTACCATTTTCTGCAGCACATCCCTTGCTATGCAACAGATTATGTAGTGCACAATTTTTCCCTTTACATAGATCAAGGCTCCACGGATGTCATACTGCACACAAACCATGGATTTACAATCGTTGCTACTGTCAGACTTGATGAACGTGGTGACTCCTATTTTGGCACTGGCTTTTGGAAAGAAATTTCGAAGTTTTATGTACTGAAAGCTGGCACTAAAATTGCACTGCACATAAAAGGGCCTGGTTCATGAGATATATGCTAACTTCCCCGACATAATCATCCGTCCAGACTTTGTTCGAATTAAGTTTTCTTTTCAACTATCTGCATGTTGACTTACCCAGCAATGTCAAATGAATTGTGTAGTATTTAGGCAACCAATTGTTATTCCCTTTTCTTACTATATTCCTACCTAATAACTTCTAGTTACCAATATACTTTTCTATTGCTCTGTTTTAACTAAATATTCCCTGTACTCCCATTTCTATCAGAAAGCGCCGCAGACAAGGAGACTCCTGAGGTGGAGAACGGGGCTGCCAACAAGCGGAGGCGGGGCGAGCAAGAACCGCAAGCGACTCCAGCAGGACACTTCATCAGCAGCCTCCCCGATGATATGTTGAGAGTCATCATCTCCCTCCTCCCAATCAAATATGGGGCGCGGAAAACCGTCCTTTCCAGGCGGTGGCACCCCCTATGGAACTCCAGCCCTCTCGACCTCATCGATACCCACGAGCTCTGCCATGGCTATCGCAAAAGCTTGGATGCGTTCTCCAAGATCCTCGGCAGTCATCTTGGCCCAATCGAAGGCCTCAGAATGGGCAAGTTCCGTTCCAATGGCAAGGACCGAGCCAAGCTTGACGACTGGTTTTGATCCCCCGCCCTAGATCAGCTCGAGGAGCTCACTTTTGATGATGGGCATATGCGGTCGCTGCCAACGTCCGCACTCCGCCTCGCGCCCACGCCCCGCGTCGCCAAGTTCAGGAACTGCCATCCCCCCTAATGACGCGCCCGCTCTTATTCTACCACGACTGAAGCACCTCGAGCTCATCGCCATCTGCCTCTCAAACGGTGACATGGAGCGCCTGCTCCGTGGTTGTACTGCACTTGAGTACCTTCTTCTTCAGGTGATCAATGGGTTGAGTACCTTCCACATCACCTCCATTACTCTCCAGACTATTTATGTGTGTTGCTGGTGCGGAAGGAAGACATCACAAGATGTGTACCACGGTATGGTCATTGAGGACACACCTGCACTTCAGAGATTACTTATAGTTGATTAAGAAGGTCCAACAAGAATCAATGTCATTTCTGCGCTGAAATTGACAGTGGTGGGCTACTCGTCTCATAATTACTCCGAACATGTTATTGGATCCACACCCGTTCAGGTACAACAGCCGCCTTCTACCTTTCCTTCTACAAATTGACATTATTTCTAATTTTGAAGATGCTTGTTCATCTGTCATTCAGAAAATGATTCCGACAAGCTTAACCCTGAAACTGCGCACAGTGAAGGTCTTGGCACTAGAATCTATCGGCCCCAACCTGGAGCAAGTTGTCAATTTCCTGAGATGCTTTCCATGCTTGGAGAAGCTATATATCGAGGTGATGTTCCTTTCCTGTTAAATGTTAACCATAAGGGAGTTCAATTTGTGAAACCTTTTTCCAAGTTTACAATGACAATGTACTAGAATTTCTGAAGGTTCTTTTGGAGGATTTCAGTACATACATGTCCCCCCCATATTGGTTGCTTGATCCATATGGTTATAATCAATAATCATTTCTCCTTTGGATTAATCTGTACTAGATTTCTTAGGGAACTTTTCATCCACTCCAACCTCTTGTGAAGAAGGCTACATTTTTCTAGAATGTAATCAAATGCCCATGTTAATCATGTCAGATCGAAGATGGCATGTTAGTGCATTTCACAAATCCTGCAAACCAAATAGGCATGTATTAATGTTCAAAACTGCATGTAGGCACTAACAGGTTTTCTTATTTTGTATATAAGATTAGGCCCAGTGGTGGATAATGTGATACAATATAACAATCACGTCAAATGCCTAGATCTGCATCTCTCAGAAATTACTTTGAACTCCTACCGAGGGACCTTACCGGAGATTATATTTGCCAGGTTCTTTGTTCTCAGAGCAAGGGTGCTGAAGGAAATGAGGTTTGCCCTACATTTATTTCGCAAGAATGAATGGTTTGTTGATCAGCGCCGGCGCCTGCGGCAGAATGGAGTAGGCTCCAAAAATGCTGAATTTCATTTTGGAACTTTAGATAACAGAGTAATCGAAAGTCATCATGTCAACCCCATACATGACTTCTCAGTGGCTGGCCCCTTTGCAAAAATTGTGAGGTTTCAAAACCAGACTTAGAAGCGGTGATATTAGTTTGAACCTCTCTGATATCCATGTTCGGCGGATCAGCACGAGCGTTTGCAGCTGATGAGCTGAATTTCATTTCTAATATCAGTTTGAACCTTGTAATCTTTGAATTTGAGCCATATAACTCTGGAATTTGAACCTTGTAACATTTCGAGCTTTTTTGGTACAACTGTTGAAATGGCATCGTATGATACTCGTATATTGCTAGCACTATTTTGACCTTAATATGCAATGGTCTTAGATTTTATTAACCATTCTCGAATCTGTTTACCTTGTCGATCTCACAGCACACGATCTGTATAGCTAACTCGACTGCGATCTATGACATTATTGCACACAGTTGGTTTCTTCCACCGTGTGCACTATAGAGCGCATAATTAATTATCGCACTCGAGTGTCCATCATCACCCTTCTGTGTAACTTTGACCTCATCACCCACGGGTAAACTTATGACCGAAGTCATTCCACACACTTCGTTTTTACAAAGCTTTTTGCCAATAAACGCCCACGATTTGTCCCTCTTCTAGCCGACGCGTGGCCAAACTAGTCGGGCGGGAAGCTTGCGCGGTAAATAGCACAGTAGCGCGGGAACAGGCTCACCAATGATATATTTGGCGCCTCTTCGAGCCCACGCGTGCGGTGCGGTGTTGTCAAGCGTGCACTGAATCCTCCGCTATGAACATCATGACAAGACGTGACGATTACAGGCCGGCCGGCCCCCATTTATTACAGCGGCCATTTAACCCTTGTGTCTCTTCAACCTTTCGATCGCGCCCCACCATTGAAAGAAGCACACCCACCATGAGAAATTCTTAGAGGGTATCCTGCGCGGCTCCAATGGCACTCCGAGCGGATGCCGACGACGAGCAGCAGTTTACCATGCGTGCCGTGGTGGACACCCGAAGAAGGTTCATGGACCTCTGAGTGGTGTACACCAACGACCCAGTCTGGGTGGAGCACTCCATCCACATCATGGAGCTGTTGCTTGCCGAGGAGAAATACAAGGTGATCGGGTTCGACCTCGAGTACACCCGCGCTCGTGCTGGGTCTCGTCCCAAGGTCGCTGTCGCCGAGATGTGCGTGCGCCACCACGTCCTCGTCTACCACTACTACCTGGCCAGAAGGCCTTCCGACCGTTTCGCCAGGTTTGTCAACAGCCCCCAATAAATGTTCGCTACGGTGGACATCACCTATGATGTAAAGGTGCTCGAGAATTCGGGCATTCCTGCAAGAATCTTGTCGACGTCCAGGGCCAATACAAGATCTAGGGCAGCAAGGAGCATGAGAAGGACTCACTGGTTCACCTCGGCGAGGCCATCATCAACCCCTACTACAGAGACATGAAGGATTCGTGCAACAAGGACAAGCGTGCCTGGCACTTGGCATGGATGGAGAAACTTGACAAAGCTCACGTCGTGTACGCGGCCAAGGAGGCGTACACGAGCTACGACATGTACTGGCGGATCGTTGACATGAGGAAGTGCCTCCTTCCCCAAAACGGCCAGGGATCCAGTCGGAAGCAGAGCAATGGCAAGCGCCGTCGCAACAATAAGTAGATGATTAGATCCTCGTTTCTCCTACTTTAGTATGCATGTAATTGCTTACTTTGGTGTGTGGAAATGTTATGTGTGTAGTCACTTGTGTAATTGTATGCTTAACTTGGTTATGCAATGTTGTCTTTTTAAGTATATATGTTGATGCTCTATAGACAGAGCGTAGATGTTGTGCGGACAAAGAAAATCACATCGCACACGGACTAAACAATGGAACCCGTCGGTGATGTTATCATCAATCACTCACAATTGTATACCAGCCGATTTTTTTATGAACCGTCCGATCTATAAGGAACGGGCAGATGGCCTTCGTCTACCTCCCGCCAGTCACTGTTGACGATCTTTCTCGAACCGCCAGCGACCACCGGCATAGATCCCTACCTCTGCCTCCCGGCCCTGCATGGCAGTGCCCCCAGGCCATCCCTTTAATCCCGGCCAACCTCCAGATCGGGCGCCAGCAGCTCTAGGCCGCACACGCCCCTAAGATAAACACCGAGGCGCTGCTTCCCCAGCGTAAGAGGCGGACTAGCGCCTGTTACGCCAGGGAATGCTTCCGTTAATTGGGAATCAACTGACCAGGAATTGAAATCCAGGGGGGCGACGAACCTCCAGCTAAGGTGAAATAGTATATGAGGAGAAACCTTGTGCATCGTGAGTTACTAGGAACATCTAGTATCAAGAATAAGCGGTCAACTAGTGTCTTCTGTGAGATGAATACCGTGCAAGCAGACACATAAGATTTGCACGAATAAGGGAAGAGGAGTACCATTTCCGGTTACCAGTGTTGTGTCCTTCATATGTCGCGGCGATGTTCTTCTTTTTGCCAGGGGAACCGATGTTTAGGAGGAGGGTGCAGCCTTGGACGAACCCATGGCCAAATTGTTGAGTATGTTGTGTCGGTGTACAAAAGTAGGGGCTCTCTTTTTGACCCCTTTACTTGTGCACGGGCAGTCCGAGCCGCGCGGCATGCCCACACTTAGCAAGGCAGAGGAGGGAAGCCGGAGAGAAGCCGAAGCACAAGACAACCAAGGCAACGCCAAGACCAAAAACGCAAGAGAGCAAGAGGGCGAGGTGGGCTCCCTTGGAAAGATCCTTGCCGAGGCAGCCTCCGCAGCCCCGGCAAGAGCCTTGCCGGGGCAACTTGCCCGATGCCAGCGGAGGAAGCCACCCTTGAGCCCACAGGCTCCAACCCAACCAACTACATTGGAACCAAGGCTCAGGAGGCACCTCTGTGGTGGCATGCAGATCTTCGTCAAGATCATAAACATGTGAGATCTGATGAGGACCAGAAGACGGCGACCCTCGGCGGGATCCTGGCCGAGGAAATCCACAAGACCCCCAGCAAGACCTTTGCCGGGGACGACTGCAACGCCGCGGCAAGACCCTTGCCGGGCCCTCAGCAAGACCCTTGCCGAGGGCATCAGCAGGGCCACTGCCAGGCCCGCGCCAGCCAAGACTCCACCACCGTCCCCAAGCAGCTGCTAGCTCAAACAGCTGGGCAGGCACCTGTGTGGCGATGGGCGGCCTCTACACCGACTCAGCAAGCACCTGCGTGGTGGCATGCGACCCTTCATGAAGGCTCCACCACCGCGCCAGCCCAGCATCCAGCCAACATGGCGCCGCGATGCCTCATCAGCTCGGAGGCGTGTCGAGGCCAGGCGAGGCGGCGATAGCTGGGACGTGCTTCCTTGGCGTCCCCGATATAGCAAGGGGGGCATGTCGGCAGCGCATTAAATGCGTTTGTCCGACGGTCCTAGAGGATAGGCTTATCGACTGTAGACCTTTCCACCTCCTGTGTGCCACTGTGGCAACCTGTTTTTCCTATAAAAGGAGGCCCGAGGCGACCAGGAGGAGGATTCGGCTCTTTTGGGCAAGTTGCACCCCGTAGCTAGCTCAAGAACACAAGAACACTCAAATACATCCACCAAAGCAGGACTAGGGTATTACGCATCTTCGCGGCCCGAACCTGGGTAAACGATCCTTGTGCTTCCTATCAGACCCGCTCTTTGCACAACCTCGCGCCCTCCAACCATAGAAGGGATCCCAGTGAGCCCATAGGTGTTGTTTCCACCGACATCTTTGGCGCACCAGGTAGGGGGCGCAGTTGTGAAAATCCGGTCTGGCAGTTAGCCTAGCAGTTCTTCATCGTCATGGCTCCCAAGAAGAAGAAGGCCACGGTGGTCGGTTCGTTGGGAGCCGGACGGCCCGTACCGGTGCGGGCGAGCAGCGGGCCAGTCGCGGACAGGACCCGAGGCGCGGCCCGCGAGCACCAACATCGCTCTGGCAGTCAGTGCTTGGCGAGCGGCGTCGTTCGTGCACAAGACGACGGGCCGTACACCGCAAAATCTAGAGACGGAGCTGGGCCCCCCGCAGGCGGCCCGGGGCCCTCCGGGGGCGTCGCCGTGCCACCCACGGGCGGCGCGGCGACCTCCAAGACACCCACCCTGGCGCCCACTGCGCGCTCTTCCCAGGGTGTGCACGACGAGCAGCGTCACCACGCCGGTGACCGTGGACACCGCCGTGGGAAGAGTCCTGTGCATCATTTGCGGGACGAAGGAGGCCAGCATGCCCGCTGAAGTGCTGGCGAAAATGGCACACAGCCGCCGGGCCGCGACAGAGCTCCTTCTAACATGGTTAGAAGTCGAAGCGCACCACGGTCCACGCAGCTTTTGCCGCCACCTACGCCAGCAGAAGCTTTGGCACGCGCGCAGCTGCTGCTCGACTTCCCTCCTACTTCAGAGAAGCTCGACGAGTGGAGAGACACTATCCGAAGCCTCGTCGGCGTCGCCAACAAAGACGAGCCACGGCCGGTGGGGCCCTCAGGCCGGCGCTCCACCGAACCACCGCACGCCAGCGGTGGAGGGGCCGGAGGCGCCGCGGCCACGGTGCACTCTCCTCCTCCATGCCAGCCACCGCGGATGTCGGCCCGTCGTGATGACGCTTGTGATAACATCTCCATAGCATCGTCTGACCCACGGACCCACCGCGACCAACACCAAGTTCTTCGGGAGCGAGCCCATGAAGACGCTCGAACCACCATCGAGCGCCGGCGCGATACACGCCACAAGTCAGATAGGCGGGCGGGGCCCGCCATGGATCACCCAGCGCCGGGAGGCTCCGGCGGCCTACCTTACGAGGTGGGTTGCCCAACCTTTACCCGTGAGCTACGGCAGTTTCAGTGGTCGTCCCACCGCACGTTCAAGCCCGACGTCGGCGAGAAGTACAACGGCAAGACCCACCCGTCGGAGTTCCTCAGCATCTACACCATCACGATGCAAGCCGCTGGGGCTCGCGACGATAAGGTGCTTGCCAATTACTTCCCGTTGGCCCTGAAACCCAATGTCATGTCTTGGTTGATACACTTGCCGGCGGATTCCATTTCTTCTTGGTCGGACCTGTGTCATGAGTTCGTTGGTGCCTTCACTGGAGGCCACCAAGCTCATGGCAGGCGAGTGATTTGCATATCATTCCCCAGAAGGAAGGTGAAAACCTGCACAAGTACATACAGAGGTTCAGCCGAGTGCAATACAACATCCCAGATGTTCACCCTACCGCCGTGATCAGCGCATTCCATCAGAATGTGTGCAACCGCAAGATGCGTGAAGAGTTGGCAATGAACAAGATCAAAGATGAATAAGGAGAAAGGCCAAGATGGCGCTGAAGGATCCGGCAAGAAGCGTGGCGGCCAAGGAGGTCGCCGCGGCAAGGATAACCAGCAAGAGAGGCCCGCTCGGGGCCGCGACAAGAAGCAGGAAGATGATGATCATGACAAGGACGACGAGTCCGGCGAGCATGAGTTCCAGAAGGCTACGGAGGCCATGTGCATCGATGGTGGCGCCTCGCTGCATACTTCTCACCGCCAGCTCAAACAGTGGGCGCGTGAGATCACAACAGTGGAGCCCTCGTTCGACGCTCAGAAGCCACTGAAGTGGTCCAGCACGCCGCTCATCTTTGACGCCGAGGACCACCCTGACCGCACAACTGCGGTCGGGTGTTTGCCGTTGTTGGTCTCACCAACGATACGCAACCTCAAGGTGAACAAGATGCTAGTTGACCGCGGGGCCGGTCTGAACTTGATCTCACCCGTTGTGATCAAAAGGCTGCAAATTACTGATGGAGACCTCGAGGAAACAGGCACGTTTCAAGGGGTCAACCCGGGAAGGAGCCAGCCAAAGGGGAAGGTCACATTGTCTGTGACATTTGGAGGCGAGTTGAACTACAGGACGGAGAGGATTTTCTCTGATGTAGCCGAGATCCCCTTGCCCTACAACGGGATCCTCGACCGCCCAGCACGAGCCAAGTTCATGGCGGCGTCGCACTACCCCTACAACACGCTGAAGATACCTGGGACGATGACCATCATCACCGTCCCCTCCGACAAAAAGGACGCGCTGATCTGCGCTGACCAACTCTACCGAGAAGCAGTTGCAGCAGCTGCCGCCAAGGCACTTGCTCCTGCCGCTGAAGCCCTGGGAGGGAAGAAGAAGGCCGGCAAGACCTCTCGCACCCACTCCGGCAAGCGCACCTCTTCGGAGTGTTGTGCTACCGTCGAGGACGTGCCAGAGAGCTCCACCGACAAGAGCAAGAAATCCAGAGCTGCACCACCAGAGACCAAGAGGGTGTCCATCAAGGAGGATGGCGTGGGAGGGGCTTTCACCATAAGCTCCACCCTCGACAGCAAATAGGAAAGCGCGCTCGTCACTTTCCTGCGGGCGAATGTCGATGTGTTTGCATGGGAAGCATCCGACATCCCCGGCGTTCCCAGGGAAGTGATTGAGCACCATCTTGCTGTCTGTCCCCATGCGCGACCCGTCAAGCAGAAGGTCAGGAAGCAAGCTTTGGAACGGCATGAATTCATCATAGAGGAGATCAGGAAGTTGGAAGCGGCGGGCTTGGTGAGAGGAGTGCTCCATCCGACGTGGTTGGCCAATCCGGTGGTGGTGCGCAAGGCGAACGGGAAGTGGAGGTTGTGTATTGATTACATAGATATCAATAAGGCTTGTCCTAAGGACCCCTTCCCATTGCCACGCATTGACCAGATTGTTGATTCCATGTCCGGGTGCTATCTGTTATCATTCCTCAACGCCTACTCGGGCTACCACCAGATCTTCATGGCAAAGGAAGACAAAGAGAAGACAACATTCATCACCCCATGTGGTACATATTGCTTTTTATGGATGCCTTTCGGGTTGAAGAGTGCTGGCTCGACATTCACAAGGGCGGTCCAAATTGGTTTTGAGCCCCAGCTACATTGAAATATGGAAGCTTAAATGGATGACATAGTGGTCAAAACCAAGGACAAAGCAACCCTTGTACAAGACTTAGAAGAGACGTTTGCCAACCTATGCAAGATCAACCTCAAGCTGAACCCTGAGAAGTGTGTATTCGGCGTTCCATCCGGCAAACTTCTTGGGTTCTTTGTGTCGCAACATGGGATCGAGACAAACCCGGACAAGATCAAGGCTATTGAGCAGATTGAGGCACCCAAGCGGATCAAGGATGTTCGTCGGCTCACTGGCTGCGTTGCCGCCATGAGCAGATTCATCTCCAAGTCCGCTGAGCGTGCCCTTCCCTTTTGCAAGATCTTGAAGAAGGCGGGCCCAATGGAGTGGACCCCACAGACCGAGGCAGCGTTGCATGATCTGAAGAAATACCTTTCCTCTACACCAATACTGGTTGCGCCTAAACCACAAGAGCCGTTGTTGCTGTATCTGGCGGCGACGAATCAAGTGGTCAGTGCCGCGCTAATGGCACAGAGGGAGGTTGATGAAGAGGCAGTGGCGACGGCGGGACTGGCGGATGGCAAGCCAGAGATTCCCCCGGCAGGGCCCGATGCCGGCAAGGCAAGGCCCCGGCAGAGTCTGACGCCATCAGGACAGGGCCCATGCAATCAAATGAGGTGGTGCGGAAGAATAAGATGATGCAGCACCCGGCTTACTTTGTCAGCTCCCTCCTGCAGGGGGCTAGGTCAAGGTACTCTGGTGTGCAGAAATTGCTCTTCGGCCTCCTTATGGCCTCGAGGAAGTTGCATCACTACTACCAAGCACACGAAATCACCGTCGTCACCCGCCTCCCGTTACAACGGATACTGCACAACCCAGACGCAACCGGAAGGATTGTGGAGTGCGCCTTGGAGCTTTCGAGCTTTGGTTTGAAGTTTGAAAGTACTTCGACAATCCAGAGCAGAGTTTTGGCAGAGTTCATTGCAGAATGGACCTCAATGCCTGACGAGGAAATCCAGGAGACCACTCTCCCCGGCAAGGAAGCAAGTCACAACTGGATCATGTACTTTGACGGGGCTTTCTTGCTGCAAGGCGCCGGTGCTGGTGTGCTGCTCGTCGCACCCACCGGAGAGCACCTCAAGTATGTAATCCAGATGCACTTTCCTAGGGAGATGTCCACCAACAACACTGCTGAGTACGAGGGGTTGCTTGCCGGCCTCAGGATCGCGGCAGACCTCGGGGTCAAGAAGCTCATCATCAGGGGTGATTCACTGCTTGTCATCAGACAAGTTAACAAAGATTATCAGAGCTCGTTGATGGAGGCCTACGTAGATGAGGTGAGGAAGCTGGAGGAGCGCTTTGAGGTATACAAGTGGAGCACGTTCCCCGAGCGGAGAAAGACATCGCCGATTACCTGTCAAAGCGCGCTGCATTCAAGCTACCTGTGGAACCAGGTACTTTTTTGCTTCGGTTAACTCAACCATCCATCGAACCATCAATGGAGCAGAGCAAACGGAGGAAATCAGGCCCCGGCAAGTACTTTCCCGCTGAGCCACCGGGGGCCGCCGACAAGGGTGTTGTCACGGATTCTGAGCCTGCCGAGGAGCGACTGATTCCTGCAGGACGTCAAGCCCTGGCCGTAGAGACGGTCGCTCGCATGGCAGAAGAAATGCCTTTGGTCCTTGCCGTCGAGCCCCAGGCTCCGGCATGGGCACAACATACCGTCCGATTCCTCCAAACAGGGGAGCTTCCTGAGGAGCAGGAAGAAGCGGAGAAAGTAGCCCGTCGGTCTGCCATGTATCAGTTTGTCGATGACGTCCTGTACAGGAAGAGATCGAACGGTGTGAAATTGAGTGCATTCCCTGGGAGGAAGGACTGGAGCTGTTGGTGGAGATACACGGAGGCATATGTGGCTCCCACATAGGGTCGAGGGCCCTTGTCGGCAAGGCATTCCGGCAGGGTTTCTTCTGGCCCACTGCCCTCCAGGATGCAACAGCACTAGTAACCAAGTGTGAAGCGTGTCAGTTCCATTCAAAGAAGCTTCATCAACTAGCTCAAGCCCTTCAAACAATTCCTCTTTCCTGGCCATTCTCAGTCTGGGGGCTCGACATCCTGGGCCCTTTCCCCCGTGCTGTCGGGGGCTTTGAGTACTTGTACGTTGCGATCGACAAGTTCACAAAGTGGCTAGAGGTGGAAGCAGTGAGGAAGGTGACAGCACAATCAGCCGTCAAGTTCTTCAAGGGGCTAGTGTGCCGTTTTGGTGTGCAGAACAGAGTCATCACCGACAACGGCACGCAGTTCACAAGCCACACCTTCATGCAATACATCCAAGACCTCGGCAGCAGGGTCTGTTTCGCTTCCGTGGCACACCCATGGAGCAACGGCCAGGCGGAGAGGGAAAATGCTGAAGTGTTGCGAGGCCTGAGGACAAAGACTTTTGACAGGCTGCACAAGAGCAGAAGGCACTGGATTGAAGAGTTGCCGGCGGTTCTTTGGTCGATCAGAACGACGCCAAATCGAGCCACCGGCCAGACACCCTTTGCCCTGGTATATGGGGCAGAAGCAGTTCTCCCCATGGAACTCATATACGGGTCACCTCGAGTGCTCGCTTACGACGAGCTTGAGCAAGAGCAATTGCGGCAAGATGACGCAACGCTACTTGAGGAAGATCGTCTTCGGGCGGTTGTGAGAGCAGCACGCTACCAGCAAGCCTTGCGCCTTTACCATAGCTGCAAGGTTCATGCCCGAAGCTTTGAGGAAGGCGACCTTGTTTTTCGGCGCGTTCAGTCGGCCAAGAATTCCAACAAGTTGACGCCGAAGTGGGAAGGCCCTTATCGGGTAATACGAGTCACCAGGCCTGGTGTAGTCTGCCTGGAGACCGAAGATGCTATTCCAGTGAGAATCTCCTAGAACATTGAACATCTTCGCAAGTTTTACCCATAAGGCGTGGTTGCCGGCCCCCCTCGGCAAACCACCTTTTGTACAAGCCTTGCCGGCAAGGCATGTAACCCTCTGTACAAAGCCAGGCGCAGACCCTGAGCATAAATAAATGAAGCGCTGGCGCCCTAAGTTTTAGCACGCATGCTAGATTAAGTCTCTCCCTTGGTTAGGGTCGATAGTGCTTAGCGGCGACTAACCCCTAGCCTAGAGGTCGAGTATGCATCTTTCTGTCCTCTTTGTTTCACAGGGCACGTGGACACTTCTGCTGAGCTGCTTGGGAGAAAGATAACGAACCAGCGCTCTGGCCCCGGCAAGCCAGGACTGCCGGGGGCTGAAGACACAAGGATCTATCCATGGCAAGCCAAAGTTGCCGGGGGCTGTGGATTCAGATAAGTCCTTCATCCCCTGTTGTGCATTTACGTATGGAACTGGGACAAATGAAACCTCGTTTTGCTCCAAGACCACCGTGCTCCCCCTTCTTCTTGTACCCAAGTCCCCGGGACAGAACCGGGTCGTAGACACGGTGGCAAGGAAATAAACGAAGGGCCTAACTCTACTTCACCCCTGCCTCCGCCAAAAGCGTGAGAATGGTCGACTGAAGTCAGGGGACAGCAAGGCCTGTTGCCGGGCGACAATGTTTATCTTAAAAATAACAAGGATTTGTTCCTTGTCATGGGCATCGCTCATGCACAAAGAACCCGGCAAGCACCCTTTTTCATTGAAAACATCCCATACAGGTACAGTTCATACGGAATTAAAAACATGAGCAAGGGGATTACAATTCTTAAAATTAACAAGTGCGCATAGGCTTACAAAATAAAAAGAGATAAGATGCCCATAATCCCTTTCTTGTCCCTCTCTTCAGAAAGCGGAACAAGGTGGCGGGAGGGAAAAAAGAGCGCCTAGGCAAGGTACGAGGAGCAGAAGGCACCAAGAGAACATCTTGGTGCCGGGAAAAGAGCTGGAAGACGAGGGAGCGGACCGGCAATATGCGACTAAGGCGTCAGTGCCTGCATACTCCGACTTGACGGCCGCCACCCGCCTTCTTCGCCTTCTCCAGCCCTCCTACGCCAGCCTCCCAAGGAGAAAATGGGGAGCGCCCCGATGGAGAGCTTGACGAGGAAGGCCTTCGGCAGGGCGCGTGGCCGAGGGAGGGCGGCGCAGTCAGTCGGAGTCGGGGTCGGCATCCCGCCGCTCGACTCCCTCGTCGTTGCTGTCGCTGTCCTCCTCGTCACTCCTGCTCGAGGAGGAATCTTCATCGTCGGAGGAGCTCTCCACGCAGCACTTTAGGCGAGTTCCAAGATCTCCAAAGACCTTGACGGAGAGCAGGCCGCCTTCCACTAACTTGAAGTAGAGGACGAGCCCCGCCATCAGGGTGTGGACGCGAACAAACGTCTTCCATCCGCGACGGATGTACATGAGTGAGCAGCGGGGAAGTCGACGTCGACCCACGTGCCGCCGTTCCCGCAACCCCTCATGTGCAGCCTGAGGGTCTGGGGCGGATCGAGCTCCATCTCCCGAGCAAATGGGGTGGGGAGGCGGAGACGACGACGCGGTGGCCGGCGCAGCCTGATGAAGAACTCGCCGGACTGGTCCCCGACGTGGCCCTCCATCGCGGGAGGCATCGATGGCGGGGGCACGGGCATTGCGCCGCCTCGTCCCCCTCTTCCCCGAGCGCCATGGCGACCTCGGCCTCGCCCCCTCCACCTTCCTCTCGTAGCCGGCTCCGCCGCCGCGGACTCTTGGGAAGGGGGAACGCGCTGTCGAGTGGCGACCCTCGCCGCCACCGTCGAAGGGCCAGCACTCCCTCTCGCCATGGCGGGTGGAAGAAAGGAGTGGAGGTGGAAGAGGATGGATGCTGAGAGAATGTAGGATGACATCCCCCTCCCCCTCCTTATAAAGGGGCGGGGTCGAGGCTCGGCCGCCCCACTCAACCAATCCAGCCATCGGAGGTGCAGGGAATCAGGACCGACCCGCTGCCCCAATCAGCGACGGCCCGTTTTCCCGCCTCCACCGCCTTCCACCTGCATGGGGGACGGGTGAGGCGACCGTTCCTCACCCCGTGATCGTGCGGCGTGGTCACCTTGAAGACCGCGACCCGAGTCCACCCAGTAAATGAGCCGCGCCTCTACGCCTCCCTCCTTTTTTATGAGGAAGGCGCGAGCCACCTCTTTACCATGATGTGACGCATGCTTGCGGGAACCGCCCCACGCATGACCCCCACGTCACACACGACCCTCCACGTCGCGCGTTCAACACGGGTCATGGGGAAGCGCAGCGGACGAGACAGTTAGTATGGTAAAAATCCGCCCCGCCTGCCCGCGCACCGTTCTGGGCCTGGCCCAACAACGCGTCGCGCTTATGTGTGGCCCAGACCCGGGGGCTCCTGTCGGTGTACAAAAGTAGGGGCTCTCCTTTTGACCCCTTTACTTATGCACTGGCAGTCCGAGCCGCGGCACGGCCACATTTAGCAGGGCAGAGGAAGGAAGCCGGAGAGAAGCCGAAGCACAAGACAACCAAGGCAACACCAAGACCAGAAACACAGGAGAGCAAGAGGGCGAGGTGGACTCCCTCGGCAAGATCCTTGCCGAGGCAGCCTCCGCATCCCCGGCAAGAGCCTTGTCGGGGCAACTTGCCCGATGCCAGCGGAGCAAGCCACCCTTGAGCCCACAGGCTCCAACCCAACCAACTACATTGGAACCAAGGCTCGGGAGGCGCCTGTGCGGTGGCATGCAGATCTCCGTCAAGATCATAAACATGTGAGATCTGATGAGGACCAGAAGATGGCGACCCTCGGCGGGATCCTGGCCAAGGAAATCCACAAGACCCGCGACAAGACCCTTGCAGCGGACGACTGCTACGCCACGGCAAGACCCTTGCCGGGCCCCCGGCAAGACCCTTGCAGAGGGCATCAGCAGGGCCACTGCCAGGCCCGCGCCAGCCAAGACTCCACCACCGTCCCCAAGCAGCTGCTAGCTCAACTAGCTGGGCAGGCACCTGCGTGGCGACGAGCGGCCTCTACACCGACTCAGCAAGCACCTGCGTGGTGGCATGCGACCCTTCATGAAGGCTCCACCACCGCGCCAGCCCAGCAGCCAGCCAATGTGGCGCTGCGATGCCTCATCAGCTCGGACGCGTGTCGAGGCCAGGCGAGGCGGCAACAGCTGGGACGTGCTTCCTTGGCGTCCCCGATAAAGCAAGGGGGGCACATTGGGAGTGCATTAAATGCGTTTGTCCGACGGTCCCAGAGGATAGGCTTATCGACTGTAGACCTTTTCATCTCCTGTGTGCCACTGTGGCAACCCGTTTTTCCTATAAAAGGAGGCCCGAGGCGACCAGGAGGAGGATTCGGCTCTTTTGGGCAAGTTGCACCCCGTTGCTAGCTCAAGAACACAAGAACACTCAAATACATCCACCAAAGCACGACTAGGGTATTACGCATCTTCGCGGTCCGAACCTGGGTAAACGATCCGTGTGCTTCCTGTCAGACCCGCTCTTTGCACAACCTCGCGCCCGCCAACCGTAGAAGGGATCACAGTGACCCCATAGGTGTCGTTTCCACCGACATGTTTCCGTGGCCGTATGTCGGCGGAGGGGAAGCAGATCTGAGGCGGTGAAGGACAGCATAGAAGGAACAACTCCGATGTGGTGGACGATGGCGAAGTTGGAGCGGCAGCGGTGAGGCGCAGGACAACGTGGTTGAACTAGCTCGGGTACGGATGGCTCAGACTCGACTTAAACTACTAGCCGTGGAGGGTGTTGTGGTTGAGGTTGCGGTGGACGACGACGTCAGGGTATCGGCTCCGGCGTGATGGAGGAGGGTGGCGGTTGATGGGTGGGATGGGGTGGCGGACGGAGGACGCCAGGGTTTCGCGGCTGGTGGAGAGGTAGTTTTGGCGCCCACGAATGGGGAATCGGATAAGGGGGAGGGGGCGGGGGGAGCTAAGGGAGAACCATGTTTCGGTCTGGGACGCGCTTGTTTTTGGCTTTTTTGAACATATGGGACGCGCTTGTTTGAAATTTGGGGAAAGTACAAACTTTGCCCCGCTCTTAAATTTCGGACCTACTGCGGGTCGGGGGTAGGATGGTAATCCCAGGTGTCCCAAATAGTGGGTGGGAGCGATTTCGGCCGCGCGCATGTGTGCTTAGGCGGCCATTGTGTATGAATGTTTTTCGGAGGCAGTTGCTTGGCGTCTAGAAGAAGCTACAAACCTACCCCGGTTTAGACCTTTGGACGTCGGGCCGGTAGGTTTCACGGGTCGGAGTATGAAAAGTAATTTCCTTCTACCAAACATTGATCTCACGCGGTTTTGGGTGAGTAGAGGCTCTTTTGGCGCTTCGTTCCAAATTTTGAAACAGAAACATTCACGTTTACAGTACTCTTGAACTTTGACAATTGACCTAAATAGACAACATTAAATTTGACCTTGTATGTTTGAAAACCTCATTAAATTATCCGCTTCTTTTTGAAATTTTGACACTTGAAAATCCTATAACTACGATTATTTTGGAATGGAGGAGCTAAATTTGAATCTATTTTGTACACGACTATATATGCTATTATGTACAAAAGCAGAGCAAAGATTGGTGCCCGGATAATTTAGGTATGATTTACAAATGCCATGATATCAAATTCAAATAATTGAATGGACTTCATGTTGAATTCGAATTTTTTAAACCACCTTAAGTTGAATTCAAATGTGCTAGTTCATAGCTAGCTATTTATAATGTTCATTGTGTAACGTCCGTATGTATAATGTGCTTTACACACAACATGAACTATACTCATGTTTATATTCGATTGCTAAAGCGATGCATGGTCTGGAGTTCAAAATACTAACTATGTGGATCAATTATGTTGAATAATAACATAGACATGCTCAAATTAGATAGAATCTAGATGTCTGATGGATCAATGACCATTACTTATGCGAATTGAAAATATCATGATCCCATCCTAATATTTGGATACAATTTATATCTTTAATCAATGTGTACATTAGTCTTTTACGTGTAGTTTCACTCTCCATCGGCGGTCTCTCACACATGCTGACACACTCTCTCCCGAGGTATCTTTCTCGCATACATGCTCTCAATATAACCATCCCTCCCACTCGTAACCATTTATGACTGTTTTCACTAACCTTTATCACAAGCACTCTTCCTCTCACAAGCATACACACGCACAATCCCCATCGACCCATTTCTATATATATAGACCTGCCGTGTCTCCTATACGCACATTATCTTTAGGCTTGTCTCTCGCGCATTGTCTCACACCTCTCTTCCTAATCGACGAGTATGATTCTAGGAGAGCATTATGTAGGATGGCCCTTAAAGTTAGGTTGGATGAATAGTAATATCAGAGATAAGGGGTTACCTTAGTCCGAGGACCTAGGGTTAAAAATTCTAGCCGGCTTTGTCAGTGGACACAGAGTCCTTCACGATTCTACTATCATTGTCTTGTACGACTAGTCATCCATGGGTCTCCCTAAATGCGTCACGGGCCGACCAATGTGGCGCAGGGCGGAACCGAACCAAGGGCCTCACCTCGGCACAACGGACCTCACGCGGTGACACACCCTCTGCCCCTAGGTCTCGTTATCTTCTCACACCCACACATACCAACACAGACACCACACAAAAAAATTCTCCTCGTGCCTCTATCCCCTCCCCCCTTGCATATACACACTCAAGGGAATCTCTCGACGTGACATCATATTCGTCTCTCTCTAGACCTCTCTCATTTGTCGTGCTATCTCTCCCACGTCCCCCTCCCCCGCCGGCCCCTCTATCCATGCCTCTCTCGAATACGTAATACACACACATACCTCTCTAGGCCCTGCCAAATACATCAACTACACATTCACACATGTTACATCACGTACCGCAATGATCTAAAAAGCCCTCTCTTAACGTTTATTTCGCATACAACATTCCTTTTGAATAAAGTGTGGCCAAAAAATTATTTTAGAATTTCTACATATATAACATTAAAAGTTATATGGAGGAGTATGAACGTTAATTTGCATTGCATGGTGCCCGCAATGATATTTTTTTCGCACTGTGAATTTTTATATTTTTATACTATATATAAAGTTAGTCATAATAAAGACAAACGAAGAGCATCTCTCTCTCCATCGCATAGACCCCCTCTACGCCGCTTTCACGTACGCACACAAACTATCTCTAGGTCCTCTAAAAGTACGCCCCCAGCACATTCACGCATGTTTCATCTTTCTCTCGCGATATATACAATGACGATCATTGTATTTGAAGCGAAAGCACGATACATACATTGGACTTCAGAATCCACTCATTACGGTCACCATTTACGTTTTATGGTTATTATACAGTCACAGGCTCACCATACAGCTCTGTATTTGCTCAAGACATGACTAGTTGACCAGTTAAACGCTTCACGTGGCACCTCTAGTGTTGCATCACATTATCTCACTACCATTGGGCCCACCTGTCGGCTTGTATCTACTCTACACTCTTATAAAAAATAGAGTTGGTGATGATGGTGTGCCTGCCATCCTGCAATATAGGTCGTCCAATTTATATCTGACGGATAGGAAGGAAACTATGGCAATTTTGCAAAAAGGTACCCACACACCTCTCCACATTTGCAAATAAGGCCTTCCCTCGTTCATCCTTTTCTCTCACAAGATAAACTAGTCATACAAATGCATCTTGATGTTACATGCAACGCACGGGCATCTTGCTAGTAAGAATGAAAACAAACGACAAAAAATATTGGACGATGGTTCGAAGTCATGACCACGGGCACAACGGACAAGGTGGCATTGTATTGGTATGTTGAGCCGTCTGTTTTAACACACATGAGCTAGTGTGGTGATTATACGCACACACACGCATGCACACGAACTGCATGCACGCAACACTCACACAAACACATGCAGCCACGCACGCACGCAACACTCACGCGTACACATGCAACCGCGCATGCACGCAACACTCACACGCACACACCACACAACCAACACACACTCTCACGCTCAAGTGCTCAACCTACACATGCATGCGCACACATCAGGCCCTGACACACATATACACAACCAGGTGGTTCCCATGCACGGGTTGGAGTCTTGTCGTGCCTGCGTAAATTTGTGTTTATCTGACCTTTTTCCTATGCGAACTGACAGGTGGGACCCACAAGGACTGTGGTCAATTTAACTAGTCAACATGGTGCCACGCAGACTATTTGGCCGGTCAACAGAGTGCAATCCGATGCTGAACGGTGAGCAACGACCGTATAATCACCGAAAAATGTATAAAGTGACTGTAATGAGCATATTCTGAAGTCCGGTGATCGTATTGCGCTTTTCTCTCTGCAGGCCCTCCAAAACTACATCTCTACACATTCTCGCATGTTACATCTAACAACTATGCAATACAACACTACTACTACAATCTAACACAATAAATCATATGTGTTTTTAGTTATACTAGATATCATATTCTTACTTAATTATTCAGTTTGCATACATTAAAATTGCCTTTGAAATGTATGGCCAGTATCATATACCGCGCGGGAAAAATCCCTCCCTTTCCTGTTTAATCGGGTTTGTATCGATGGATCGTGCGAAACAGCAAAACTATAGTACTATAGTACTATATACAATACAATTAATAGTTCACTGGGCCGCCGTGTCGTGTCCTCCTCCATCGTAACAGTGGAGCACTCGCTTTCATAAATGTTCTAGTCCCTTTCATCGACATGTGGGACATCAAGCTACCGGGTCCACGTGCCATACCGAAATACAGTGCAGAGCAGCAGGGGTGAAGCACCCCATTCATGGCGCCGGCGTAGTATTGAGCAATGAGGCATCAAATCACAAAGATGCACCTTTCCCGCAGTTAAGTTGGATGGACGAAGTAATAATGCTAAAAAAGAAGTTGGAGGGACAAAGCAACCATCATTTCACTCATTGCTGAATCCGCTTCTCCCTCATCTTCTTCAAGTTAACCACGTGTTGCTTCTACCGTTGTTTTGCCTCATGTGGGACGCGGATCGGCTTGGTAAAGCACTGAGATGTGGGACCGCATGTTAGCAGACCGCCAGGCCAATGTCCTCTAAAAATAAGAAACCTCCCCCGCCATCCGCGGCAAAATCACCTCCTTTTTACTAATCTTGATTCTATAATTTTTTAGATCAATATAATTGAGATTTGTATAGATAGCACACAGGAGCAAAACCAAGTGGTACGGTTAAGGGCATCCACAATGTGTAGCCAAATGTAAAAATAGCTTTTGGCATCGATGGGAACCATTGTGGACGGTGCTGCCAAAGCCAAAAAGATGGAACCGAAGCTCCCTAATTGATAGATTGAAGGAATAGAAAAATGCAACGTCTCTCCTCTTTCTCCCGTGCTTGGATGCATGTACAGTATAGAGCACAGAGTCTACTCCCCTGTCCCTTTTATCACAAATCACAAAGTAGCGAGGCGTAAAATCACAAAGCACAGACGAAGCAACCATAATTTCACTCTTCGCTGACTCCGCCTCTCCATCGTCTTCTTTGAGAAACCACCTCACCGCACAAAGCTGGACGGACGACGCTATTGTGTACTAATAGTACTAGTACATTTACGCGTCCTTTGGTTCAATGGACTTCCTGGATGCAAATAAGGCGTTTGTCTCGGCTTGCAGGCGGCACTTGCGAACGACTTAACGTGGTCTCCCTCAATGGTATTCTCCGTCGAACGCACTTCGCCAAACAAAAACGTTCGAGATATCGTTGACGTCACCGCAATGGGGAAGGAAGTCAAATAGTTACTACCTCCATTTTTTTGTACACAAGGCCAGTATATCAAAATTACAATTTGCAAAAGGCCACTAACACTAATCGAGGCAAAATTGATGGGGTTTGCCTCGTACTAGCAACCAAGGACATTAATATACCCTTGCATGCATGCGGAAGTGAGAAGCTTGGTTTGCATGGCGCTGCATTAATCAAGTGATGAGGAGTGAGATGGTTAGCTTGGAGAAAATAATACACATTAATTGACACGTCAAACAAGGATTTTGTCGATTAATCCCGCGAAGGGAAGCCCCGCCTTTCTTTTTAACACTAGTACTCCTAGTACGTACGTACTTGTATCCTATTTGGGTCTAGGCCTTGCATTGCCATACTTCGCCACGCATTTTTGCCAAGCTTGCCTTAAGTTTTCAAAATGAAAAGGAGGTACACTTGCGCACGGCTGTCGCGGTCGCATCGCACCCTCACACAGTCGCTCCTGCACACCGCGGTCGCACCGCACCCTCACACAATCGCTCCTGCATGCCGCAAACCCAACCAAGGGAACGCACCCTCACTGACACGTGCTCCCGCATGTGAACAAACCAAACTAAGCCATACTACCACTAACACATAATTTTCGTTCATACAATATGTTTATCCACGCATATTGGGGAGGATCCGTACGGCCCGTGCGGTGGTCTGTCGGGGAAGAAGAAGAGGTGAGGAAGAAGGGTTAGGAGACGTAGGATATTCATCCAACCGCCTGAAATGGTACACTGACCCAAATGATGAAAGTCAGGCGACTTGCATAACAATATATGTTTTTACACAGTAAAAGATCCCTAAAAACAACAACATAAAGAAAAACTATCATTGCTCGCGGAACGAGACGGCCTCGTCGTCTTTGGCTGCCGGCGCGAACCAGCCGTAGCTGCCGACGTGTGTCTATGCACCGTGGTTGTCCTCGGCCTCCAGCTACTCGTTCACGCGGAGCGTGCGGGCACTCTGCACGGACAAGAGCATCGCCCGGTTCAACTCCAGGACTTCCGGTTCCACCTGCAGGAGGGCCTCGATGGCAGCGGCATCCGCGCGCTCCGCGTCGAGTTGAGCCTCCGCCGCCCGGTTCAAGTCCAGGACATCCGGTTCCGCCTGCAGGAGGGCCTCGATGGCAGTGGCATACGTGCGCTCCGCGTCAAGTTGAGCTTCCGCCGCCCGGTTCACATCCATGACATCCGGTTCCGCCTGCAGGAGAGCCTCGATGGCAGCGACATGCGCGCGCTCTGCGTCGAGTTGAGCCTCTGCCTCCCGGTCCTCCTTTAGTATCGCCAGGTTGAACCGCTGGTCTGCCTGCACCATGGGGGACCCGGACGCCGGCACGAAGTCGATGTCCATCGTCTCATACCCATCGGGGGCCTTCTGCGCCGCGACCTCCGCCATGAACATAGGATCGGCTTCCTCCTCCTCGTAGCTTTACTCTAAAGAACTCGGGGATTGGCCCGCCACAAAGCGAGCTTGGGAACGGAGGTCTGTGGCGCCGACTGCCGCTGCGGTTTCTGCGCGGTGCTCCGGCGTCAGCATCTTGTAGTACGTGATCTTGCGGCGCACCATGGCTTACTGGCGAACTAGGGGACGCTTGATGCGGGCTAGGGGATCGAAAGGTGGGGGAATGGGCTGGAGAGGAGGTGTGGTTTTGGGGTAGTGGTTGGCGTAGGCCGAGCAGCGAAGGTTCTGGTGTGAATAGTGGTTCCAGTGACGACCGGTCAATCGCTTTTGACTGTACATCGCTCTTGTCGCGTTCGCGTTGCACCCCGGCATGCTGGACCCTCCACGTTGCTCACTGAATGGAACACGCTTCGTCTTGCGTCTTCGCTTGCTTGTGGGACCGCAGTTGAGAGCAAACCGACGTCCCTCCCCCTCCCCCGCCCGCGTCATTTATACTACCACTCCCTCCGTTTTATGCGGATAAAATAATAACAAAGGGAGTATACTACAGATGAGGATCCCCTAACGTGGCCGAACCCATTGAGTAACTGACATGCGGGGCCTAGCAAGCATGGGGTCCGCCAGTAAGTGACCGAAAGGGAGGGTAAGGCAGGGATACCTACGTCAGAGGATCCACTTCCACTACTACTCCCTACTTCCATCTACTATACAGGGCCTAATGCGTTTTTCGAGGCTAACTTTGACCAAATGTTAGAGTAATAA
The DNA here is from genome assembly GCF_002575655.3 of Aegilops tauschii subsp. strangulata. Classification (NCBI taxonomy): domain Eukaryota; kingdom Viridiplantae; phylum Streptophyta; class Magnoliopsida; order Poales; family Poaceae; genus Aegilops; species Aegilops tauschii. Next base: position 313,729,729 of record NC_053037.3, on the reverse strand, counting down.
TATATGACATGCAACTTACACAAAGCATACGATCAAATTCGTATGTGAAAGGAGCTTCCAGTGATATAATTTTCACATTATACATCTCATGTACTATTAATCTTGTCAATAGTCAAAGGCGGTTTTGAAAAACGCATTAGAGCATGGTTAATAATATAGCCAGCCGATGGCTATAAGGAACTGCCATGTCATCTATAGATATCATCTATATGCACTCATACAATAGTGTGGGCTATAAGGTTGGCTATTTCCCGCCAAAAAAAATAAGGTTGGCTATTGTATTAGTGCTTTTTTCCATCTCCTCTCTATCTCTTTCTTCATATTTATTGTATTTACCTAGGAATGCATATATAGCTAGGCTCTTGCATGAGAGCTCACTCCCCTTACTTTTTCACATCTCTCTCCTCCACATAGGCAAAAGTGCCATGTAAGTTGGCTCTAAGAATAGCTACTAGCACATTTGCCCGTGCGTTGCAACGGTAGAATTTGGATCGGCACGACCTTTTCCGAACACCTTGGAGCGTTGCTCCTCCATTATTATGAGCTTCATGAGTGTGGCCAAGCCTGGAAATCGCGAGTTCCTCTGGTCCCTAGAGCGGCACCGCGATATATAGGGTCAGTTCGTATGTTCTATGTCATCTTGGCTGCTGCTTGACTCGTCCGCATTCTCTGATGCACCTTATGCTGTTTCCCTTTGATTGATCCAAGAATTTAACGACCTTTATCTTGCATGTCATGAATCCCATTTTTTTAAACCAACGACACATTGCTCCAGCCTTCTCAGTGATTATAATGGCGTTTCGTGTGCATCATCCTTTGAGTCACCTTGTGATTTTTTTCTTTTTTTCCTTTGATTGATCCGAGGAGTTAACACAATCCTTCATAATGCATGTCATAAATCCCTTTTTAAACCAACGGGGCTGCCTCATTGCTCTAGCCTTCTTAATGATCAGCTTAATTATGCATAAACCGAGCAAGATGGGACTATTTAAAGGGTGAACAGATATGAAAATATTGATTACAGGATTGTTATACGCTGCCTCGATGGGCCTTCGGCATATCACTACGCACGTGACAGCTGCGGCATCTCCGCACGCATGCCTGTGCCGCCACCGCACCCTATTTTCTGCATGCCCACGGCATACTACAACTCATTTGCTCGCCGAAAAGAGCTGAACTCGACCACATCCTTGCGCCATAAGAAGAATCGTCTTATCTTTCAAAACGAACCAGGCGCCCTTATAAATCACAGGCAGGAGCCAGCCAATGTGGTTGCCACTTGCCAGTTCGAGCATCCACTCAGGAGGCTAGGGATCGAATTCTAGGGCGCTTATTTTTGTTTATTTGTTTAATTTACACACACATATGTTCGAGTCAAAAGAGAGCAGGCGCCCTGTATGAGCACAACCATGAGCTTAGCAAACTGGATGGCAGGGCGAGACTCCATGCAGGAAACAGGAATCCCTGGCTGAGCCCTTAATTCCTTTTTTTCTCTGTTTAATAATTAATAGTTCCAACACACACGTGGCTGACTTATAAAAATCATAATAGGATGAATAAAAGTGGAGAATAGGTTGGACACGCATATTCTAAAAAGAGAAGGCATAGACATGTCAACAATGATGAAACTATAGGTTCGTTTTTTTACGTAACATTGTCTAGATCTACTTTTAAATCTCAACCGTCAATCTTTATGATTAACATAAAATCAACGGATATAAATACATAACTTATGGAGAACTATGAAAGCTTCCGTCCTTTATTATTAGGTATAGATTAGGTTGGCTCTAAGCATTTAATTTTGCATGAGCAAGGTATATGATTGGAAGAGAGTTGTATACATACTATTTTTTCTTGATCTATGTGTTATAGCCTGCTGACTAGGCCTTATTAGACTTGCTCTTAGGCCCTATTTAAATGGAAGAAGGGAGTACTATGAGCACTGCATACTCTACTACAGATGTTGTCAGTACTCCACTAGTACTATTGGACAGGGAGCTTAAAAAAAGTTACTATTGGACTGGCTATACGTGGCGAAATCCTAGTAGGAAGAGCGTGCGCGAGAACAAGCACATTCACGTAGTTGAAAACAAATTGGAAACCATCTCCGTTTGAATACAAATCTAGGAGTATGTACGAATCTAACAATATTGATTGGGCGTTGTTGAATGTTGATACTTTTTTTCTGTAAGTTTGATCAAAGTAGAGATACTTTGACTACACATAAAACTTATATGTAAACTAGAAAGGATCGGAGGGAGTATATTGTACATTCAAAAGCGAAATGAACATTGGATATCCTTTATATATGATTTGCGGATGCTATGATCAGCGGTTCAAAATTTTGAATCCGCCTTAGGTATCACCCATGCACCCACTCGTTTTCTCTCGATTTCATCTCAGGGTCCGGAGATCGATTGAAAGAGGACTAGGGTGGGTACAATATGTTCGTTTTGCTTATGAACCTACAATATACTCCCTCTGATCCCCACAGCCCCCCCCCCCCGCGGGTCATTTCTATCATAGAAACAGACCAAACCATTATCTCCTTGCGCGACACGCAGTTGTTCTCTCAACATCAATCGATCTCATCAAGATGTGTCGGGGCATGAACCGAATGGGATGTCAAAACTAACACGGGAAGCGACACGTAGTGGAGACAGAGTGAAACTTTAAACGAACTGTTTGTTTGTATGCATGTCGGACAAATTACAACATTGGAAATACAAGCATGGTCTAGGCCCACATGCAAATGATACTCGGCGGAATGTTCAAATGAGGCATGCGGGAGGATGGACTCGACCGGAGGGCGGCATGGTCGATGGAGAAGAGGGTTGGAGAGGAATGAGAAATAAGTAACGCCGCATGATTATACTTGAGCGGCTCAAATAAACAATAAGTTGTCTCGTTTTCCCTTCCGTCTTGGTCACGGAGTAAGATACTCCCTCTATTATTATTTACTCTGCATATTAGGTTTGACTGAAGTCAAACTTCATAAAATTTGACAAAATTTATAGAAAACTAGCAAGATGCCCGTGCCTTGCACGGAACATCAAGATCTTGTGGGAGAAAAGGATAAACGAGGGAAGGCCTTATCTGCAAATGTGGAGAGGAGTGCGGGTAATTTTTCATAGTTTCCTTCCTATCCGTTATATATAGATCGGTTGGCCTATATTGCAGGATGGTATACACACCATCATCACCAACTCTGCTTTTTATCTACACTAGCAAGATGCCCGTGCATTGCACGGAACATCAAGATGCATTTGTATGAGTAGTTTATCTTGCGGGAGAAAAGGATGAATGAGGGAAGGCCTTATTTGCAAATGTGGAGAGGGGTGTGGGTATCTTTTTGCAAAATTGCCATAGTTTCCTTCCTATCCGTCAGATATAAATCGCACGGACTCTTATAAAAAATAGAGTTGGTGATGATGGTGTGCCTGCCATCCTGCAATATAGGCCGTCTGATTTATATCCGACGGATAGGAAGGAAACTATGGCAATTTTGCAAAATGGTACCCACACACCTCTCCACTTTCAAATAAGGCCTTCCCGCGTTCATCCTTTTCTCTCACAAGATAAACTAGTCATACAAATGCATCTTGATGTTACGTGCAACGCACAGGCATCTTGCTAGTAAGAGTAGAAATATGAACATTTACAATAGCAAATATATATGATGTGAAAGTATATTCAATAATGAATCTAATGGTATTGATTTGTTATTGTATATGTTATTATTTCTGTCTATAAACTTTGTCAAAGTTTACAAAGTTTGACTCTGAGCAAAGCTAAAATGCAGAGTAAATAAAAACAGAGGGAGTACGCAGGGACTAGTATAGTTACTACTGCCGGAACATGGTAAGTTGGACCCCTAAATGCGGGCACTGATTGGGCACACCTCAATTATTTTTTCAAACAGTCGGACACCTACATTTAGCACACCATCCGGCTACTTAATCAAGTGTTATGCTTCACTACTTGAAAAGGAAAAGGGTGGTACCGTACCCAAAACCATCACACTTAGGGCTAGGGTAACAACTTGGTACTGTACACATTTGAACCAGGGCACAAAAACCACCTGTTCTGCGCCTAATGCGCAACGGGGAGCACTGACGCTCGAATATGGCTAGGAAAATAGGGAAACCGACATGTCAGGCAGACCAGTCGGGACGAGTGGCGCTGACTAGTCCAATGGAGGAGCTGGCCCACGACCTCCTCGCCACCGGCAACCGTTCATGTGGGTCGTGGGGGCCAGTAACGTGGCGCAGCTCCAGCACTGCCTCTGGACATGGCGACCGCGGTGAGCGACACGCTCATCGCCGCTAGGCACGGTCGGTTTCAGTGTGCCGAGGGTGGCGTTAGCGCTGTGGCACGACCAGTAGATCAACACCCGGCTCGTCAAGGATGCACGGGGAGCCGAAGTGCGCGCGCGCCGCAACGCGTCCGCGGAGTGGTGTAGCGCGGCCAACTGCATCCCCAGGACCTGAGACCATGCGGGGTCATCTTGCTTTTTCAATGACATGTGGGGTCGCATGTGAGCAAAGGGCATCTCCAACGTTGCCACAACCGCAGCTGACTACTCTGGCACACCAAAAACCCTCGTCCCCCGCGTTGTCGCGCGGTGGATTCTCAGCCGGCGCCAGCTGCCCGCATTCATGTCGTCCATCCGTATGCCGTCGTTAAGAGGCTCAGTGCCCGAGGAACCAACTCCAGTGACTTAATGACGCGCCCGGACGCTTGGCCTCATCGGAATGCGCTACTTAAAGCAGCAATGCCCAGCTAACCTCCACACCATAGCGCATCGTCCTGTTACCTGGCACCACATCCGCCATGACCGCGAGCGTGAATGCTCTGCGGTAGAGCTTGTCTTTGGGGATGAAGCTCGAGGTCGCCGCCCTCGCTCAAGTCGCCGCTCACGACGCAATAGCGGCGTAGCCGGACGCGGACGTGACCGCACAAGCGGTGGTCACGCTGGCGGCCGACGACGGGAGCACCGCCAGCCACGCGTCCTACTTGCCACCGTCCAACGTGTGGCACCGCCGAGGTCGGGGACTCCTCCGAGGATGAGTAGGGCATGGGAGGCGGTAGGGCATGGTATGCCAGCTGGCCGGTCCGTCTCCCGTGTTCTACTCTTCCTCGCCGGAGACCGCACCTTCGTCTTGAACCCCGCCCCGTACATGGAGATCGCAGATGGAGGACGTCGGTCGCCGCCGTAGAATAGGTTTAGGGTCGGGTTTCTTTTATTTTTCTGTCCTATAAAAGTTCGAAATGTAAGGAAAATCTGATGTGTCTGCATTAATCTCGGCCAGTGTATATGAACTTTCACAATAATATAGTATATTGTAGGAGTACTAGCAAGACATCAAGATCTTGTGGTAGAAAAGGATGAACGAGGGAAGGCCTTATCTGCAAATGTGGAGAGGAGTGCGGGTAAATTGTCATAGTTTCCTTCCTATCTGTTAGATATAGATCGGACGGCCTATATTGCAGGATGGCAGGCACACCATTATCACCAACTCTGCTTTTTATTGAACCGAGACAAAGCTAACATGCGAAGTAAATAAACACATAGGGTCTACATACACAATTTATCTTAGGCACTCCAATAGTGCGTCCACTACACATTCACGGATTTCACATCTTGCTACATCTACGGGAACCTACGAAAGGTTAACGTAAATTGCCTCTCTCTCTCCTCCCTGATTTTCATGGTGGCGGGCCCCTCCCTCCCCCCAATCTACAATCAACAGCTCACACATTTCACATTACGTTAATTACGTAACTGGGATTGCATAGGTGTAGCATTACTCGTCCTAAAAAACCCAACTAAGCCAACCACCCAGCATATCGAGCGGGAAAAGACCTGGCCGCACCGTTTTAGTCGGGATTACCGAATTACTAGTAGTAGTATCGATGGATCGCGCGAAGCACCAAGTTTTTTTTGAGGGGGCGAAGCACCTAGTTTAAAAGGAAAAAAGGCGGTACACTCACAGCACCCCTGTCACGGTCGCATAGCACCCCACACACGTTCGGTCATGCACACGGCTCACGCAAACGGAACGCGCTTCGGCTTGCCTCTTCACTAACACGTGGGACTGCACTTGGAGAAACCGACCATGTGCCAAACTCACCCCGCGCACCGCGCGAAAATCCCCCCAAATCCCAAATTCAACCGCCCTTCGGCCAACTAGCCAATAATATTCCCCAAAACCCCTCCCCCCGCCCCCTCCACTCCATTCGCTCCGCCAAAGCCGCCCTCCCCGCCGTGCCGATACGTCGGTGCCGCGGTTCATCGAGGGGACGCACGGCGATCCACTCGCTCCCACAGTACGCTCTCGTAGACTGCCGTCCTCTTGTGGAGGCGCACGCGGTCAGCGGCGCCACCGCTGGCAACGTTCGTGTGGAAACGCACGGCGGTCAGCTTCTCCCACGGTACGTGCATTCTAGACTGACCCGTGCATGTCGGTGTAGCGCTGAATGTTAGCTGATAGATGCTGTTAATCTCACTGTTTGCCGAAGTAGTTTACAGTCAATATGCTCTGCTCAAGAAGCTTCCTTGCCCTGTTCGGCACTCAATCTGCTTAGCTGAGATGGCATGCCAAGCCCGATTAGTTGCTAAAATATCCTGCCATATATTTATTGTGACGTAGATTGCCATGGTCTAGTAGCTAATCTGTTAGGTGAAATAGCTCTACCTCGTTTTATACTCGATCTTTGTTGCTGCGATGGCCTTTGATAGTTCGGCCTCATTGACTGCTGAAACAACCTGCCATAATTTAGCACTCAAATCTGTTTGTTGAATTAGCTTTAAATATATTTCATTACTTAGATCTGCTCGTCCAAATATCTTGCCATAGCTTTAGACATCGACCTAGGTATTTTTTTTTGGACTTCATAAAAAGCATATATGTTTTTCATGTAATATCTAGTAGAAGAACTAATTTGTATGTCTAACAGATGGACATGACTTGGATAACTTCTGCTCGAAGATTCTCCGCTGCATATGTCGAGGGGGTTGAAAACTTCATGAACTTTATCAGAGCTGAGTATGGTGGTCCGAAATTAGATGTGCTCTGCTCGTGTAGCAGTTGTATGAATTCAGTTACAAGACCCCAATAACCTATGCAAAATCATCTACACTTCTATGGGATGTCGGTCACATATACTAGGTGGGTTCATCATGGTGAAGCTGTGAACGTCAATGTTACTGACTACGTGGAAGCAGCAGATCAGCATCTTGATCTGCCTAATGCTCAGGTGGAAGAGGAGGAGGAGGTGGTGGTGGCGGAGCCAGTGAGTTCGACCAACATTGAAACAATGCTACAAAATGCTCGTGCATTTCGTGAACTCTCACCTGCAGAAGAAAAACGGTGGGCCCGCGTGTTGGAACAATGCAATGTGGCTGTCACCCCAAGAAATAAGTTGTCAGTATTCTCAGCTATGGTCACCTTTCTTCAGGTGAAGACATCTGAGCGGATGACCAACAAATCATTCAATGTGATGTTGGTTGCTTTCCGCAAAGCTTTCCCAGATGCGTCTGAGCTGCCACACACCTACAGTAAAATGAAGAATTTCCTTCGTGCAGTTGGAATTGGATATGATATGATCCATGTTTGTAAGAATAATTGTGTTCTGTTCCAGAAGGATTATGCCAACTTAAGCCAATGCCCGAAATGCAAATCATCAAGATGGAAAGATGGCGATGCTGTGAAGAGGATTCCTCATAATGTTCTGAGATATTTTCCAATTATACCAAGATTGCAGAGGTTGTTTCATGATGCTAAAACAAGAGAGGATGTACTGTGGCATTCTAGGAACCAGGAGTACAGAGATCAGAATGTAATGAGCCATCCATCTCATGGTAGTGAGTGGAAAAGCTTGAATCAGAAACACAAAAAGTTTGCTGCTGACCTAAGAAACATTAGACTTGGCTTAGCTTCAGATGGATTTAACCCATTTGGCCACCAGAGCGCCAGATATAGCATGTGGCCAGTGCTTGTTATCCCTTACAACATGCCTCCAAATGTCTGCACCAAAGAATCAAACTACATGATGGCCTTGCTCATCCCAGGTCCAAAAAGTCCTGGAAAGGATTTTGATTTATTCATGGAGCCTCTTGTGGAGGAACTTCAACAGCTATGGAGGGGTGTTCTCACTCGATACCTATATAGCAGCCCACCAGCTGGTTTCTTTCTGCGTGCTGTTATAATTTGGTGCATCCATGATTATCCGGCATTGGGCACTATGTCAGGGCGAACGACACATGGTTACAATGCATGTGTTCGCTGTGACAGGAATCCGCTGTCATACGAAATACTTAGCAGGATCAGTTACATTGGACACCGCCCTTTCCTTGCCAAGGACAAGCCGCGTCCTACAAAATACCGAAGACATGTGTTCAATGCAAAGCATGAAAACCGTGATGCGCCAAAGAGGCTCACCGCCGATGAGTTGCAAGTGGAATTAGAGAAGGTCAGGCATATTACACCAGGAAACCATCCTGGTAATGGTAGCGGGAAAAGGAAGCGTGGCAGGGCAGAAGAGAGATTATTGTTTACCCGCAGGTCCACTTTGTGGGACTTGGAGTATTGGAAAGATTTGGATCTGCGGCATAATCTTGATGTGATGCACATCGAGAAAAATATATGTGACAACATTATCGGCACACTTCTTCATATTGAAGGCAAGACGAAGGATACCTTAAAATCTAGGATTGATTTGACACACCTGGGTATCAGACAGGATTTGCAGGTGCAAGATGAAGGTAAACCACGGGATATGGCACCAGCTGTGTACGTCTTGGACAAGGTAAAAAGAAAAGAATTATGCGAGGTACTGTCACGTGTGAGATTCCCACATGGATTTGCTTCCAACCCTGAAAGGAGAGTCAGTGCAGATGGAAACAAGGTACAAGGGTGGAAAACTCATGACTGCCACATCCTACTTCAAAGGGTTTTACCTGTTATCCTTAGAGGATTGGGCCGCCCTGACTTATACAGAGCAGTTGCAGAGTTGGGACAATTCTTCAGGGAACTCTGCAGTAGAAATATCAGGGTAGATGCTTTGGAGCATCTTAGAGACAAGATACCAACTATCCTATGCGACCTTGAGAAGATATATCCTCTAGCCTTCTTTGATGTGATGGTGCATTTGGCTGTTCATCTACCTGATGAGGCACTACTTAGAGGTCCAGTACAGTATGGCTGGATGTACCCTATTGAAAGGCGGCTAGGCACTTTCAAGGGCTATGTTAGGAACAGAGCTAAACCCGAGGGTTCCATTGCAGAGGCCTACATTGCTACAGAAGCGTTGACATTCTACGCAAAATACATTGAAACAGCTGATCAGCTTAGCAAAGAGGTGGGTGAAGACAATCCCGGGCTCAATGTTTTCGATTATTCTGTTCGAGTTACAGGGAAGAGTCGACAAGAGGACAAACCTAAAGATTTGGACAAAATGGTTTGGTGTGTGTTGAATAACTGTCATGAGATACTACCTTATATCAAGTAAGTGCTAAGTACTGCAGCTTATACATCGCAATCTACTAAACTTGCAGCACATTCTTATGTATTTAGATGTTTGACGCGATCACTATGTTTTGTAGCATCTACAAAAAGGAGTTGGTGCCGCAAAATCCAAGAAACATTGACAAACTAGTTATGGCATGATTTGCGAGATGGTTCAAGAGCCATGTAAGCTTTTGAATTGCGCTGTCAGTTTTTTCTAATATATTGAGTTCATAAGATGATCACCTTGTCTATTTTCTAACCATAGGTTAAGAAGATGCGGGAGGATGGGCAGGCAGTTGATGATGCCCTTTACGCACTAGCAATGGGTCCTGATACTCAGGTAAGACATTATGAATCTTGTGTTGTTGGAGATGTGCGCTACAACACCCTTGCACGCGACGAAGGCAGGAAGACACAAAACAATGCCATCATGAGCACGGATACGTACGACAGAGAGACAACTGAAATGTATGCTAACATAACAGACATTGTTCAGTTGCAGTATATCTCCAGTTTCGAGGATCATCGGTGTATGGTTCTGTTGTGCTGTCGTTGGTATAACCTGTTTTCCAGGATCGCAAAACCCAGAGCTGATGATTATTTCAAATCCATCAATGTCAAGGCGACGTACCAGACCAACGAGCCTTTTATTTTGGCAAATCAAGCAACACAGATATTTTTCTTGGAAGACACATTTGTACGTAGCGATAACTGGAGAGTATTGCAAAGGTTTGAGCAGAGGAATTCGTTTAATGAAGTTGCACAACAAGATGATGCTTACACTGCTCCTGATGTACAAGATTCCACAGATGTTCCTAATATCTTTGAGAACCATCACATCAATGACGCTGGCGAAAAGATTGTCTATCGTGCTGTGGACACACAAGAGTTGATCAAGAAGAAGCCAACGTTCGAGGACACTGAGGATGAAGAACAAGATGAAACTCTAGGGAATTACGATTCAGACTGATACACATGGCGAAGATGTTGACGCTGCTGCTGCGGATGATGATTAGATTGCTGTTGTCATATTTGCCTGTCAGAAGACATTTTTTTATCTACTATGTGAAATTGTGTTTGCTGTGACAACTGAAACCTGATGAACGTGTTGTTTAGTATTTTGCTGTGAGAATATCACTTGTTATGTATGTTCATTTGTGTTTGGTGATTGTATGACGACTAAAACATGATGATATTTTTGTTTAATTGTACTCATATTTGGCTGTGAAACTTGAATTTGATTACACAGTTTGCTGTTGGACTGCAATTTGCTCGACGTCTTCGAATGGGAACAAAGCTGACCCGACAGGGCCTCTGCTAATTTATTTATTTATTACCAAAAGAGCCTCTGCTATTTATTTATTTATGAGCAAAAGGGGATACCCCCCGATTTCCATTAATAGAAATCATTAGATGTTCACAACACTACGCCCAGCCTGCTACACAGGTTTCATTCATTACTAGTTTCAGCAAAGTGCTCATGTCATAGCCACTGAATAAATCACGAGTGCTACATAAACTGCAAATAAAGAGACAATCATCCTACAGAGCACATCGATTTTGCCCATTATCTTCACAAGTTCTTTCATCTCCTCATTGTTGTCAAGGCCGTTCAACAGCTGTTGCTTGGCCATGATCAGAGGAACTGCATCTTTAACCTTCTGCTCTCCATCTTCCTCTTCTGTTGTTCCTTGAGTTACTTGTCCAACACCCCAACCTGCTGGTATTGGGATTCCTCGGCTAACCAAATAATCAGCGTAGTTGCATTCCCCCACATCAGCAACTTCCCAGAAATAGAAATCACACGAATCTTCCCTTTTCTACATGAATCAAATTGGAAGATCATCAACCAAACTATTAAAAAAATCAGCAACTGAAAGCAGCAGAACAACACTTAAACATATTATTACCCCATGATTCGAGCATTTGTAAAAGACTCGGCCAGGGTTGAGGATTGTGGTTGAGACACGACGGATGACTCTGCGTGATTTGCAGCAGTGGCACCACACAAATGGCAGCGGGTTGCGATGAGCAACTGGCTGCGGTGTGTGTGCCGGCGGGGGTGTGATGAGACCCACAGGCGATGGTACGAATGGCGACTTGGTGCATATCTGGTTGTTGCCTGCTGAAGAGCAGGTGGACGAGCAGCCAGCGGACATGGTTGCTGCGGCCAGAGCTTCTGATGCTAGGCAGAGTAAGTAGAGAAGACGAGAAGCGAACGTTGGATATGTCAGTTTCATTACTTGCAGAGTAGCATAGCACCATATGTAGTCATAGTCTAGGTTTGGATTCGAACCAGCTACAGGAGCACGTCTCTCTTTTTTCTAAAACTCAGCAATGTCTCTTTACTGGTACACTAGCTTGTTCTGTATGCCTTCTCAAGTCTTTGATTTTCTTTCTTTTTTTGCGAGGAAGGAAGGAGGACAAAATTGAGAAATCCTGGGACTCGAACCCAAGACCTCTCGGTTGAAAACCAAGGGTGCTAGTCACTTATGTGGCGAACGTTCCCTGGGAGGAGGACGGTCGACGAACGCATTTTCCTCGCAGTTTTAGTTGCGACGCAAGATCGAACAGTCGCAGTTTCGGGAATGTTATCAGGCGAACGAGCCCAGTTTTTCTTTTCTTCCTATATGTAAAAAGTAGGCTACTTGGTGTCAGCTTAGTCAACAAACGATTGTGCCAACCTTGACCGTTGGATTGACATTCAACATCTGTCGTGTTTCTTCAGTCTCTTCTTCTTCCAGCCGCCAAAGCCAAACCAGCGCCGGGGGGACTACCTGCTCCCACCTCCCATGGCTGGCTGTGCTGCCGCACATGCATCGTGGCCACATCACACTCTAAAACTCTGCGCATCTTCCCCGGCTCCTGTTCATTCCCGTCCGAGGCCTCACCATCGTCCTCCACCTTGGTTCGCTTGCCGCGGTGCCGCCCTCCGGTGTTGTCAACATGGTCAACAACTGAGAGGAATAAGGAGATGACTGTACATGGTGAGGATGACAGTAGGGACCCAGCAGCGCATGCAGTAATTTTGTTTTTTCTGGACGGAGAAGGGTATCAACTGGGTTGTTCGGGAGCTGTGGCCCATCTAGCCTAGGCTTTTATTTCATATGTTTAGCACATGACTAGCCCAGTTTGTTTTCTTCCTTTCTGAAAATGGCTAGCCTAGCTTATTTTTTTGCAGAATAACCAACGTAGGCCTACTTGTTTTCTACGCCCTGCTGGGCCGAAAATCTTTCAAGACGAGGAGAGATGCATTTTGCCCAGAAATGGGCTATAAGTAATATTATATGGGCTATAAAATGAAAAAATACAGCAAACAGGCAATTAGTTCCAAAATATTTTTTTCTTTCGGATTTTGATATTTTAAATTTCATTGTTTTTCTATTGGTAAAATTTCATTGGATTTAAATTAAGGTATGTTTAGTTTTTGAATTAATTTGAATCTAGCTAGAAATTTTGGGCATGCGGTTTGGGACAGATTTGGAGGATGACTTGTGGGTCTACTAGGTTGACGTGTACGAAACGCTTTGTCAACTTAGTCCACAAACGATTCTAGCAGTAGTGACCGTTGGATGTTAATCCAACAGCCATGCTGCTTCTTCAATATCTGATCTTCTCGCTACAACCGCCCAAACCAGCTCTAGTGGGACTGCCTGCTCCCGCCTCCCGTGGCTGGCTATGCTGCCGCACAGGCCGCACCGCCCCACCCTACTCCATTGCTGGCCAGGCCATTCCTCTACTCACCCACACCTCCTGTTAAACCCTCGTACTCCCCACCGCGTGGGCAACCACTGCCGAGTCTTCCCCGGCTCCATGTCGTTCCCTTCCTAGGCCTCGCCGTCGTCCACCGCCCTGGTGCTCTCGGCGCGCCGTGGTCAACGTGGTCAACGAAAGACATCCATCAGACGTGGACTGTACGTGGAGAGGCTGACAGCTGGGTCCACGACCGCACACAAGGAAATGCCTCCTTATTATGTGCAAAATAATGATTCCTCCACCTGACATTTGGGACCCACCGGAAGGGCCTCTGTATTTTGTGAAAAAAACGTTCCCCCGCTGACAGGTGGAACCCACAAACTATATCTTCGCACGCAAGGAAGTGCCTCCTTATTACGCACAAAAAAATGAATACTCCCCCTGCTAGCTGGGACTCAGCATAGTGGGAGGCTGACATGTGGGCCTACTAAGTTGACGGGGACGGAGGGCTTTGTCAATTTAGTCAATATGAATGATTCTAGCTCCAGTGACCGTACGATGCCCATCCAACGGCTGTAGTGCTTCTTCAACCTCTGGTCTTCTTGCTCCAGCCGCCCAAAGCAGCGTCGGTCGTGCCGCCTGCTCCTACCTCCTGTGGCCGGCTGTGCTACCGTGGAGGCCTCACCGCCCCCTACTACTCCCACCGCTGGCCAGGCCCTGCGGCGACGGCAGCCTCACACCGCAGCCAAACCAGTTAACCCTCGTACTCCGCTCCGCGTGGGCATCCACTGCCGCGTCTTCCCTGGCTCCGCGTCATCCCCTTCCTAGGCCTCGCCATCGTCCACCTCCTTGGTGCTCTCTGTGCGGCATGGTCAATGTGGTCAACGAACGACTTCCATCGGAAGAGTACTGCACGTGGAGAGGCTGACAGCTGGGTCCACGGCCGTAGCAAGGAAGTGCCTACTTATTACGCGGAAAATAATGATTCCTCCACCTGACAGCAGGGACCCACCTGACGGGCTACCCTATTTCGTGAAAAAAAGGTTTCCCCCCTGACTGCTGGGACCCACCAGCTACATCTTCGCACGCAAGGAAGTACCTGACAGTCGGGACCCACCTGGTCGAAGCGTATGTGGCGTTGTCATTTTGGTCGCGAACGTGTATGTACATACTGGTCGATGTAGAGGCTCGCACGTGTCGTAGTAGAAGCGCGCACGTGTCGTAGTAGAGGCGCGCATGTGTTGTAGTAGAGGCGCGCACGTAGCATGTACACGTACGTACAGCGGCCAGGGTGCAAGAAAGTAAATACGGCCACATAGGTACATACGGGCGGGGTCTCGAACGCCTACTCGCATGGCTCGTGTACATGGCTGGGTCGAAACGGACAAACTGCATCGTCGTCGTGTTCATCGGGAGGCAACGGAATGCGTCGTGTTCATCGGGAGGCAACGGAATACGTCGTGTTCATCGGGAGCCAACCGGCTTGGTCGGAACAGCCGATCGAAATGAGGCCTGGCGTACCGCAGAACGGAGGAAACGGCCTTGTGTTCGACTGACCACGGTCGAAATAGGATCCTGTTCATCGGGAGGGGTCTGGCGTACCTCAAAATGGAGGAAACAGACTTCTCTTGGACCTCCTACGGTCGAAACGGGGTCCTGTTGATCGGGAGGGGTGTGGCATACCTTAAAAGAGAGGAAACGGACTTGTGTTGGAGCGCTACGGTCAAAATGGGGGTCCTGTTCATCGGGAGGGGTGTGGCGTACCGCAAAATGGGACTCCACGGGATATTGTTCATCTCCACCGTCGACTGCCTCCACGGGCTACTATTCATCCACCATGGACCTCCTCCAGCCTCCACCTGTGACTGTTCATCCATGGGCTCCTGTTCATCCAGCCTCCACCGCTCCTCCACCGGCTACTGTTCAAACAGCCCTCTCCATGGGGTCCTGTTCAACCACCCCTCCACGGGCTACTCTTCATCCATTCCTCCACCAGCTACTGTTCAACCAGCCCTCCACGGGGTCGTCCTGTTCATCCAGCCCTCCACAAGGTCCTGTTCATCCACCCCCAACCGGCTCGATCGATTGGGGTCCTGTTCATCCAGCGAGAACGGCCTCTACTACCACGGGGTCCTATTCATCCAACCCCCCATCGGGAACTGTTCATCCAAACCCCCAACAACACTCACTGTTCATCAAGGCAACATCGATCGGCTTCAGTGAGCAGCAGTAGTGAAGGAATCACTCGGGTTCAGTTAACAGCAAGGGATCGATCGCTCGGGTTCAGTAATGTAGCTAGTACAATCGCTCGGGTTCGGTTAGAGCCCAACGCCTCTCCCGGGTTCAGCTAGAGCGCAACGCTTCGCACACGCACGTACGTATACGAGAGAAACGCGCATCGGTCGGCCCCTGACCACCCACCGTAACCGGGAACTCCCCGATATTTTCCTCGCCCTCGCTTCTACCATGGTTTTTTTCCGTCATTGACTGCCCAAAAATGTCATACAGCAGCGTCTCCGGCCCGCCCAGGATGAAAAGCCCATTTTCTGTCATAGAAGTAGGAGCCCACCACATCTATGATGATACCGGGTTTTGTCACAATTATCGTCATAGAAGTGTCATAAGCACGATAGAAAAAAAAATTGTTCAGCCCAAAATGTCATGGATGTGTCTTTTTTTTGTAGTGGTTATGGTACTCCATCGGACAATACAGCATGAAAACGTAACAAATGAACTGAGCTTCTGAACTTCTGGTGGTGCATTTATCTGCCAGACTGTTAACTTTTATGCCAACCTTCCTTTTGTTTTATGGTTGTAATTTGTTTTGTTGCGATATAAAATTTGTTCTTAACGTGCATCCACCGGCTGAAGAAAACAGCAAGCCATTTTTGTATAGTGTAGGGTGTTCCCTATATTTGCACTAGTGGCGACTCTTGATGCCCAGTGGATGTAATCTATGCAATCTCCTTAATAGCCTAGCGTTAGTTTCGGGCTTATTTATTTCCTAGTCTTCTTTTTCCCTAGTTTGCTAGTGGCTGCAACAACCATGGGCCGTATACGGACCGTGGTAAGCTTCATAGCTCTTAGGCTTTCCCAGCGAAACAGAAGCATTAGCACGATAATGATCATATGAGGATTAGGATCCATTTGAGGAATTTGATCCACGTGAAGAATTTGGTCCATATGAGGACTTAGATCCATATGAAGACTTTGATCCATATGAAGAATTTGATCTGGGGTTCCTATTCTTCATAGGTGAATGATGTCTACTACGCAACTTTATTCCTGTAGGCACGTGTTGGGCCTCCAAGCGCAGAGTTTTGTAGGACAGTAGCAATTTTCCCCCAAGTGGATGACCTAAGGTTTATCAATCCGTGGGAGGCGTAAGATGAAGATAGTCTCTCTCAAACAACCCTGCAACCAAATAACAAAGAGTCTCTTGTGTCCCCAACACACCAAATACAATGGTAATTTGTATAGGTGCACTAGTTCGGCGAAGAGATGGAGATAAAAGTGTAATATGGATGGTAGAAATATATTTTTATAATCTGAATAAATAAAAACAGCAAGGTAGCAAATAGTAAACGGGCACAAAAACAGTATTGCAATGCTTGAAAACAAGGCCTAGGGTCCGTACTTTCGCTAGTGCAATTTCTCAACAGTGCTAACATAGTTGGATCATATGATTATCCCTCAAAGTGCAATAAAGAATCACTCCTGAGTTCCTATTAGTGGAGAACAAAAGATAGAAATTGTTTGTAGGGTATGAAACCACCTCAAAGCTATTCTTTCCGATTAATCTATCCTAGAGTTCATACTAAAATAACGCAAGCTATTCTTTCCGATCGACCTAATCAAGAGTTTGTACTAAAATAACACCAAAGCAAAATCATATTCATAATACTCAATCCACACAAAGAACTATAAAGGGACCCCAAAGTTTCTACCGGAGAAAAGATAATAAAAACGTGCATCAACCCCTATGCATAGACTACCCCAATATCACTGTGGGAATCCACAAGTTGAGTGCCATAACGTATATCAAGTGAACCAATAAGATACCCCAATGTCACCTCAAGTATTCATACCGCAAGACATACATCATGTGTTCCCAATTCTGAACATTCAAGCCGACATAACAAAACTTCAAAGGGTAAAGATTCAATTCATCACAATAAGAGTATAGAGGGGAGAAACATCATATGATCCATCTATATTAACAAAGCCCATGATGTAGATCACGAGAGAGAGATTAAATACATAGCTACTGGTAAAAACCCTCAGCCCCGAGGGTGGACTACTCCCTCCTCATCGTGGTGGCCGCCGGGATGGTGAAGATGGCCACCAAAGATGATTCCCCCCTCCGGCAGGGTGCCAAAACGGGTCTAGATTGGTTTTCGGTGGCTATAGAGGCCTCCGGCGGCGGAACTTCTGATCTAGCTTAACCTCGAAGGGTTTCGGAATATTTGGGAATTTATAGTGCAAAGAGGGGGTGCGGGAGGCCACCGAGGTGGGCACAACCCACCTGGGCGCGCCAGGGGGCCCTGGCGTGCCCTGGTGGGTTGTGCCCCCCTCGAGGCACCCCCAGGTGTAGCACTGGCCCATTGGGTTCCTTCTGGTCCAAAAAAAGCTCCAAAAAGTTTCGTGGTGTTTGGACTCCGTTTGATATTGATTTCCTGCGATGTAAACAACAAGCAAAAAACAGCAACTGGCACTGGGCACTGGGTTAATAGGTTAGTCCCAAAAAATGATATAAACTTGCTATAAAATTATTATAACACATCCAAGAATGATAAAATAACAGCATGAATACTTCATAAATTATAGATACGTTGGAGACGTATCATCATCCCCAAGCTTAATTCCTACTCGTCCTCGAGTAGGTAAATGATAAAAGAAATAATTTATGAAGTGTGAATGCTAGCAAAGTGCATAAGTTTGATCAATGATAATTTCAATCACTTTTCCTAGCATCATTACAACAATTTTTTCTCATAACATTTCTCATGTTATAGTAGCAACCAATTCACATGTTAAGGTTTAAACAATGGATTCTCTTGAAACTCAACAACCTGTGTTCTCAGTTACCAAGCAATTGCAATTCAACTTATTCAATGGAGTTTAAGTAAGATCTCCACACACTCGACGATCATATAGTCTTCTATGATTGCTAACACTCACCGCATACACATGAGCAAAATGTTTCAACCAGACACATAGAAAGATAGGGGCTTATTGTTTTGCCTCCCAACGAATTCACCTCAAGGGTGATGTCAACAATAATAATTCATGCTACCCATATTCAATTGTACATATGTGCCTAGATCTTTCCTCACCACATGATGCTTGCCAAAAGAGAAAAATAAAAAAGAATAGAGAGAAACACTTTGACTCTTTGCATAAAAGTAAATACTGAAAAGTAAAGATAGGCCCTTCGCAGAGGGAAGCAGAGGTTGCCATGCGCTTATTTGTTTGTATGCTCAACCCCTTAGTGTAAAAGAACGTCACGCTATATTGCCCCTTATGATATCAACCTTTATTATGTAGTCTGTCGCTTTTATTCTTTGCCATCACAAGTTCGTACAACGCTCAATTTTTTCTTACACTAAATGATCTAACACTTTTAGAAGCAATTTTTATTGCCTTATTGCACCGATGACAACTTACTTGAAGGATCTTGCTCAACCCTTAGGTAGGTATGGTGGACTCTTGAAAATAAGAATTGGGTTTAAGGGTTTTTGGATGCACAAGTAGTATCTCTACTTAGTGCGGAATTTTTGGCTAGCAAAGATGAGGGGCAAGCACCACATGTTGAAGGATCTATGACAATATGACTTCTATGTGAATATGAGCAAACATAAATCATTACATTGTCTTCCTTGTCCAAGTCAACAATTTTGGCATATAATATTTTGATGGGGGTTCACAATCACAAAAGATTTCCAAGATAGTGTATTTGCATGTGAAAGTTCTCTTCCTTATACTAATTATTGGTGAATTGCTTGTATGACCAATATTGTGGTTGTCAAGCCTCAAAAGATTTCACTTTCTAAACCCAATGTGAATCTACCACTAGGCATGATATGATTTCAACTTCATGACATTCAATTTATTCAACAATTTACTCATAGGATATAAGTGAAGCACAAGAGTAAATGGCAAGCTACTCTGTCGTGGAATTGTCACGGCAGATATCCTCGTGCAAGGACTTAGTCGTGGAGCCATCGCAGCTAGGAAGCTTAAAGGGGTTAAACGGGACAAGGGACACGAGGATTATACTGGTTCGGCCCCTTACGGTGAAGGTAGAAGCCTACGTCCAGTTGAGATGGTATTACTTAGGGTTTCGATGACCAGGAGCTAAACCGCTCTGCTTGGCTATCGATCTGATCTTCCTTGTCCTGAACCGCCGCCGGGTCATCCCTTTATATAGAGAGGTTGACGCCCAGCGGCTCTCAGAGTCCCAGCCGGCTTATAACAGTGTCCGGCTCGGACTCTTAACTATTCTTGCCTTACACTACAAGTCTTGCCATAACGGCGGTTTATCACTACGGGCCTTTAAGCCGCCTCCGGGTCTTAAGCCCATTATTAAACCGTCATCGTCAAGCTTGGTACTGGGCTTCACGTGATGATCATTATGACGTAACCCGACCCCTCCTTGGCGGGTGACTCTAATGGTTATATCCTCAACATTAGGCCCCAGATTGATTTGAACCGGTTCATGTCAATCTTCAATACCTTTAAGAGAAAATCTTTCAGCTTCTGCCTGTGCGAAGGCTATGACCCGCCGTGACATCATCTTCTGGATTCTTGGTAACCTGCCATGATGTCATCTTCAATTAAATTCATTTTTTTATTCTGTCATATCCCAACGGATCTTATCTTAATGACCATCCCGAGAATCGAGGCGTTTCTGCGGCAAGACCATCATGTCTTCAGCCTCCTCGTTTCTCGCGCCCATTTACCAGCCGGCCCTTAAAAATAGGCCCGGCCCGTAAGCCTTCGTCACTCTTCTCGATCCATCGTCTTCCTCCTCTGACGCCCCAGAGCCCGAGCTTCGCCGCCGCCGCCGCATACCTCGTCTTCACTGACCAAGGCCGTTGCATCAACCTGTCTTGACCAGAAACCAGCGGCGCGCCTCCGCTGCTCATCAGCACCAGTAAGTCCTCGCCGTCCTATACCTCAGATCCGCATTAGGGTTCGCAAGTTCTCTGTGTTCTTCGTAGTTCATCGCGGTTTCTTCACAGTTCCGCCACCGAGGTTCCTTTTGATCCAAAACGGTACAGACTCCCTGCGGTAGTAGTTTCTCACCCATTTTTATGCTAATAGATCCCTTTTGTTCGCAAAAAGACCTCGTTTAGAGCTTATGAACTTCTCTGTATCAGCTTTTTAGGTCTAGAAATTTTTCCTTTCTGGACGATCGTTTGATCGAAAATAATCCCTGCAATCTGTGAAACTTGTTTATGCAACACTTAGACAAAAACTGCATCTGTGAGCCATGGCGGCTCATATCGCCGGCTTAAAAGAAGCCATGCTTTGTGAAATTTCCGGCTTACTCATAATAGAGTTAAATAACTTAAATTGCTTATAATACCCACGGCGGCTTAGATAACCTAATACAATTAGTCATATATCATTAGGCCCCTTCGTAAACCGCCGTCCTGAGTACTGAACTGAAATCGTTCTCCGGCTTAAATTTGAACCGGAAATTTTCCTTTGTCACAGGCTTCCATTTTCCACAATGCCACCCAAGGCTCCCAAGGCGCCCATTACGTGCAACTGGGTGAGGTCCAACGTTACTGAAAGCACCTTAGATGACTTCGTAAAAACGGGTGACCTGCCTAAAAAGGAGGTCATGTCCTACCGTGCGCCTGACCCGTCCGAAGAGACACCTCAACCAAAAGACGGAGAGGTTGTTATATTTGCTGACCACATGAGCCGGGGCTTTGCTCCTCCTGGCTCAAAATTCTTCAGAGATGTTCTGAACTTTTTCGATCTGCGACCTCAAGACATTGGACCCAATTCCGTGTCGAACATTTGTAACTTTCAAGTGTTCTGTGAGGTATACCTTGGAGAAGAACCCAGCCTGCTACTCTTTAGGGAGTTATTTTACCTGAACCGCCAGAATGAATGCGCCAACGGGCCTAGCTTGGAACTTGGTGGAATCTCAATTCAACGACGGAGAGATTGTCTCTTTCCTTATGCTAAGCCGCCAAGCCACCCAAAGGACTGGAACCAGACATGGTTCTACTGCCAGGATACTTCTCCGGCTGATGAGAACCCTCTGCCCGGCTTTCGCGCCCTGCGTCTGGAGTCAAATCACCCCCTGCCAGACAAATTATCTCAAGCTGAGCGTCAACCACTTATCCCCACCATCAACAAAATCAAAGCTCTTCTGGGGAACGGCCTTAACGGCGTTGATCTGGTTCGGGTCTGGATTGCTTGGCGGGTGATTCCTTTAAGCCGCCGCCCCGGCTTAATGTGTGATTACACGGGCCGGAAGGATGATCCTCTTCGGCACAGCCCCAACGACTTACATGAGGACGTTGTTGATGACATGACCAAGTCCCTTCTGAACGAGAGCTTAGCAGATTGCGGGAGGACAGGCTTAAGTCCCTTCTGCAAAGCTAACCCGGCTCCGGCGGTAAGCTACTGATCTGAACACATTACCTTCCATTTTAACAATTTTCGTCTTAACTTCAAGAAACCTTTGTTGTATTTTTCAGGCTAAAGATAAGTTCTGGAAGGTCAGGTATGACCATGAGGCTGCTAAAAAAGCTAGGAAGGTTAAAAAAGCCGCCCGGAGAGCCGCTCCCCGCAAGAAGGGGAGTAAGCCTAGCGCCTCAGACCTGCTTCACCTGGATGACACCTCCGAGTCAGAGGTAGCCCTTGATTCTTTAGGCTCTTCTTTGTTTTTTGTTTGTTTTTAACCACCTTATTGACACTGATTATCAGCAGGAGGATACCGGAGCGAGTAACCCGGTGATTGAAGAGGTAACTATACCTTCCTCCGACTCGGAGCCCTTGCCAAGGCTGAAAGTCCGAAGAGTAACCCGGAAAGTAAGATTTTCACATCCTTTAGCTTATCAAGATCCTCAATTTCTTTTGAAGCGACAGATTCATGAGAGCCGGAGGCAAACCCGGACCAACAAGGATGCAGACCTCTCCTCCGGCTTACCTGAAGCATCAAGGAAGTGCCGGACCGAGGTTATCTCCAACTTATATCCTTTTCATCCTTTGGCGGGCGTCACTCATCAACCACTCAATTCTTCTGATTCAAACTATCAGGAAACTTCACCTTCCTCCGGTGACTCCATGCAATCTAACTTGACGGCTTTCAAGACCGCACCCGGGTAATGATGATCAGCTTATTTTGTGCTTATCTTACTCATGTTTTTGCACTGACCTTTTGACTTTCAGTGCACAAGCAAAGCCCAGCAAGAGGGCAAATAAAAGTAGACCGGTCGAAGAGCCGGTCTTGACTGAACCCAACGCCTCTGCCTCTGAGCCGCCGTCTGCACCAGCTCCGGAAACCACCACCGCCCCATCTGACGAGCAAGTTATCGAGGGTTCTGATAACCCGGAGATCCCCAGCCCGGCTCACCCGGATGACCCGGATGTGGTGATTACCCGGACCGAATTTGTTGAACCGGGAAGACCCACCGTGCTGGCTAAGTGCTCTGCTAAGGAGGAACTTCTGGAACGCCGCAGAGCCAGGCTGGACATTACTAACTATGCCAATCTGAGCATTGGAGATATTGTCGCTGGTTATATTGGTCAAGTGCACAACAGCCGGGACCTGGAAATTGACATGGTGAAGCAGATACAGCAAAAATCTGAGGTACAACTTTCTTGCTTACTCCATAGTCATCCTTACCATGCTAGCCCCCAAGTCTACTACTTATGATAAAATATGTTGTAGACTTAATACCGGCTTTAACAATTACTGCAAGAAAAACCGGCTTACCTGGTAACACTCAAGGGCCGGGTTAAACAGCCTAGGCGAACCGGTCTTTTACCTTATGTTTTAATCACGTAGTTGAGCAACTTTGCACATTAGCCCCCAAGTGCCAGGTACCTTTGTCTGCAAAGTGCTTGGGACTTATTTTCATGAACCGGCACTGTAAATAGAGCTTCTCAGCATACATTAGCCCCCAAGTGCCAAGTGTCTTTGCTTGCAAAGTGCTTGGGACTTTAATGTTGCATGATAATCACCCAAACTGTAACCCGGAAATTGTACAGGCCGCCTGTCAGAAATCTGAATCGGAAATCTCTGATCTGAAGAACCGCCTGAAGACTCAGGAAAATGAGACCCAAAAGGCCAAGGCCAAATTTGAAGCCAGTGTTTCTGCACAAGAGAAACTGAAGAAAAAATTTGAAGCAGAAAGAAAAGCCTGGGTGGATGAGAAGACTG
Organism: Aegilops tauschii subsp. strangulata; assembly: GCF_002575655.3. NCBI lineage: Eukaryota > Viridiplantae > Streptophyta > Magnoliopsida > Poales > Poaceae > Aegilops > Aegilops tauschii. Next base: position 313,706,110 of record NC_053037.3, on the reverse strand, counting down.
CCTTGCTCAGCCGGGCCGAACAAGCGGAGGCCACTCTTACTGAGAGAACCGCCGAGCTGTCCGGCTTAAAACGCCATGTCTCTCAGATGGTCTCCGCAATCTTTGGTAAATTTTCTAATCAGTTTACATCATTTAGTTCCCAGAAGCATTTCAATTGCCAACAGCTCACTTGACTTTGTAATACAGGTCCCAGGAGTTCCAACCTCAACCAGAGCGTGCTGACCAAGCTGAAGGCGGTTTACACTTTGGTGGAGAAACTTTACACCGGGTCACAACGTGCTTTAGCCGTTGTGGCTCTGTCCAATGAAGTTCCCACTCACCTGGCAGATGTACTCAGGCGGCTTGCCGTACTTCCTCAGCGCTTCCAAGAGCTGAGACGGGCTTCTGCAAGAGCCGGAGCTATAGCTTCTCTGAGCCGGGCCAAGGCGTTTCTACCGGAGCTAGACCCGGCCGACATCGCTCTTGGATACCCCAGCCTGAAGGAAGACGACACCCCCTTTGACCAGAAAGACTTCGCCGCCTGTGTGAAGAGCGTGCGCCCGGTGGCCACCTTGATTGGGAATGACACAGACCTTACCAAGTATCAACCGGGCTATGACGCAGAAAATCAGAGGATCCCAACTCCACGCTACGAAGCAGAAAGCCAGATCCCTCCGACTCGTAAGCATACCTTCGCCCCAGAAGTTGACCCGGCCGGGTTAATTGATGATGAGGCTCAATTTGAAGCCTTGAGTGGCATTGACTGGAAATCATCAACCTTCCAGGTCATGGAAACAGCCGGAGGAGCGGAGAGGGATGAGCCGGGAGCTTCAACCCAACAAGCACCTTGATTTCTTAGGCTGCTCATGGTTATGCCTTAAAAACAATGCCTCACCTTTTGGACTCGGGGAGTCCTGTAATAGAGTAGGACAAACACTTAATTTTGTCGTGCCATCATGCACGTGTGCAGCGCTTAACTCTGTTGAAGCTGCTCTTTTATATTCCTCCGGGTTATGTTTGATCATTTTACTTTCCTTAAGCTTAAAGAACTGTCTTTAATTGTCCTTCATAGAAAAACAAATCACAAGTCTCTAGGCGGCTTACCGCATGGAGAGTCATACATTTTACATATAACCCAGAATATGAACCAAGATCATAAAAGACCGGCTCTCAATCATATCTTCGAGATAACCATAATAGCATACCTGCAAGCCTTCAAGTACACTTCCGGTTCATGTAACCCAAATAATGAGGTTGAGAACTCAACTCCGGTTCACCAGCACCTATAATGCTTATTGTGTGCTATCAACATTATTAATCAAAGTTAAGCCGGTGGAGTAAGAACCACCCGTGCACACTTCTGATATGATCAAAAGAACTTGTTGTAAACCAAAAGATCAAAAAAAAACTTAGGGGCTTCTGATTCGAATACGACCAGAGAACCGTCCCAAAGGGGTTAAGCTAAGATTCGAATGTGATCATATAGCTCCCAGTGGCTTTGGCGTTGCCGATCAAGAGGGTACCGACAACTATGTTCTCTTTGGTTCGAATACGAGCTATGTTTGAACAGGAAGCCTCCAAATGACCTTAAGAGTTGTTTAACGACGCTGATTCGAATACGATCCACGTCGGTTCCCAAAGGGGGTTGAGCTATGATTCAAATATGATCAAGAAAAACTCCCCAATGAGCTCGGCAATTTGCCAATCAAGTGGGTATCGACAGCTATGTTCTCTTTGGTTCGAATATGACCTATGTTTGAATAGGAAGCCCCCAAGTGATCATATTGTAAACGGCTAGATTCGAATACGATCATAAGCCGGATCAACCTCCAAGTGACCATGTAATGTTGTAATGGAAATAACAATAACACGTTTACCTTTGGAGGAAAAAAGGACAGAGGTCCTGCTTTATTATTTATCATAATATATACATGGCTATAGAAATATGTACATTATGAGAGCCGGTGGCTCAAGTGTAATAAGGCCGAAGCTGAGCTATGTTCCACGGCCGACGGGTTTCTTCCTCCGACTTACGTGAATCTTTGTGCTCCCGAACATCGATAAGGTAGTATGACCCGTTGTGCAAGTTCTTGCTGACCACAAAGGGCCCTTCCTAAGGCGGGGATAACTTGTGTGCATCTGTTTGATCTTGGATAAGCCGGAGCACCAGATCACCTTCCTGGAAGACCCTGGACTTAACCCGGCGGCTGTGATAGTGGCGCAGGTCTTGTTGGTAAATCGCCGAGCGAGCTGCTGCCACATCACACTGTTCGTCCAACAAGTCAAGAGCATCTTGACGCGCCTGCTCATTATCTGCCTCAACATAAGCCGCCACTCGAGGCGAGTCATGACGGATGTCGCTAGGGAGGACCGCCTCCGCTCCATAAACCATGAAGAAAGGCGTGTAACCCGTAGACCTGTTAGGAGTAGTATTGATGTTCCATAACACGGAGGGTAACTCCTCCACCCAACAACCTGGCGTCCGTTGCAAAGGGACCAAAAGCTGGGGCTTGATGCCCTTCAAGATTTCCTGATTGGCTCTCTCCGCTTGACCATTGGACTGAGGGTGAGCCACTGATGAAACATCAAGCCGAATATGCTCTCGTTGACAAAACTCCTCCATGGTGCCTTTAGGCAGATTGGTACCATTGTGAGTTATAATGCTGTGTGGAAAACCAAAGCGAAATATCACCCTTTTCATGAACTGAACCGCTGTGGCTGCGTCATACTTACTAACTGGCTCTGCTTCAACCCACTTTGTCAACTTGTCGACCGCCACCAAGAGGTGGGTCTTCTTATCCTTGGACCTTTTAAAAGGCCCAACCATATCGAGCCCCCAGACCGCAAATGGCCAAGTGATTGGAATCATCCTCAACTCTTGAGCCGGCACATGAGCCCGTCGCGAGAACCTCTAACAACCGTCACATTTACTGACCAAGTCCTCTGCATCAGCATGAGCCGTCAGCCAATAAAAACCATGACGAAAATCCTTGGCCACAAGGGATTTTGAGCCGGCATGATGGCCACAATCCCCCTCGTGGATCTCACGTAAAATTTCTTGACCTTCCTCAGGGGAAACACAACGCTGGAAAGTTCTAGTGACACTGCGACGATGCAGCTCGCCATTGATAATTATCATTGACTTAGACCGCCGGGTTATTTGTCTGGCCAAAGTTTCATCTTCAGGCAATTCTCCCCGGGTCATGTAAGCCAAGTATGGTACTGTCCAATCTGGGATAATGTGGAGAGCCGCCACCAACTGCACTTCCGGGTCAGGAACAGCCAAGTCTTCCTCTGTAGGCAACTTAACAGAAGGATTATGCAGAATGTCCAAGAAAGTATTAGGCGGCACCGGCTTTCGCTGAGAGCCCAGCCGGCTTAATGCATCAGCCGCCTCATTCTTCCTGCGATCGATGTGCTCTACTTGGTAACCCTGAAAGTGTCCAGCAATGGCATCAACTTCGCGGCGATAAGCCGCCATGATGGGGTCCTTGGAATCCCACTTGCCTGACACTTGTTGGGCCACTAAATCTGAGTCGCCAAAGCACCTTACCCGGCTTAAGCTCATCTCCTTAGCCATCCGAAGGCCATGGAGCAGGGCCTCATACTCAGCTGCATTGTTAGTACAGGGAAACATCAACCGTAGCACATAGCAAAACTTGTCACCTCGAGGGGAAGCTAATACAACTCCAGCCCCCGAGCCCTCCAACTGCCTGTACCCGTCAAAGTGAATAGTCCAGTACGTATTATCCGGTTTCTCTTCAGGCACCTGCAGCTCTGTCCAATCGTTGATGAAATCCACCAATGCTTGAGACTTGATGGCAGTGCGTGGTACGTATTTCAGACCATGAGGCCAAAGTTCTATAGCCCACTTAGCCACTCTTCCTGTGGCTTCTCTGTTTTGGATGATATCTCCTAGGGGAGCAGAACTAACCACAGTGATAGGGTGACCCTGGAAATAGTGCTTAAGCTTCCGGCTTGCCATGAACACCCCATAAACAAGCTTCTGCCAATGTGGATACCGTTGCTTGGACTCAATGAGTACTTCGCTGATGTAGTAAACCGGCCGCTGAACCGGATACTCCTTACCCGCTTCCTTACGCTCCACTACCACAGCCACACTGACGGCTCGTGCGTTAGTGGCTACATATAGCAATAAGGGCTCCTTGTCAACAGGAGCAGCAAGGACTGGGGGCTCAGCCAACTGTCTCTTCAAATCCTCAAAAGCAGCATCAGCAGCATCATTCCAGATAAAGTCATCTGTTTTCTTCATCATCTGGTACAGTGGCATGGCCTTTTCACCCAAGCGGCTTATAAACCGGCTCAAAGTCGCGATGCGACCCGCCAGACGCTGGACGTCGTTTATGCATGCCGGCTTAGCCAGAGAGGTGATTGCCTTGATCTTTTCCGGGTTAGCTTCAATGCCTCTGTGAGAAACCAGAAAACCCAAGAGCTTGCCTGCGGGAACACCAAAAACACACTTGGCCGGGTTAAGCATCATCTTGTAAACCCGGAGATTATCAAAGGTTTCTCTAAGATCGTTTATCAAGGTCTCCTTCTCCCTAGATTTAACCACGATATCATCCACATAGGCATGAACGTTGCACCCAATCTGGTTATGAAGACAATTCTGCACGCAACGCTAGTAGGTCGCCTGCGCACTCTTGAGCCCAAAAGGCATAGACACATAACAGAAGGCTCCAAAGGGAGTGATGAATGCCGTCTTCTCCTGGTCCTTAACTGCCATTTTAATCTGATGGTATCCAGAATAAGCATCCAAAAAACTTAAGCGCTCACAACCCGCCGTAGCATCAATAATTTGATCAATACGGGGGAGAGCAAAAGGATCAGCCGGACAAGCTTTGTTTAAATCCGTGTAGTCCACACACATCCGCTAGGTGCCGTTCTTCTTGAGCACGAGCACCGGGTTAGCTAACCATTCTTGATGAAAAACTTCGACAATAAACCCGTCCGCCAAGAGCCGGGCTACCTCCTCACCAATGGCTTTCTGCCTCTCCTCATTAAACCGCCGGAGGAATTGCCTGACCGGCTTAAATTTCGGATCAATATTGAGAGTGTGCTCAGCGAGTTCTCTAGGTACACCCGGCATGTCAGAAGGTTTCCATGCAAAGATGTCCCTGTTCTCATGGATGAACTCAATGAGCGCGCCTTCCTATTTCGGATCCAGATTGGCACTGATGCTGAACTGCTGAGATGAGTCACCTGGAACAAAATCAACAAGTTTAGTCTCATCAGCTGACTTAAATTTCATTACCGGCTCATGCTCCGTGGTTGGCTTTTTCAAAGACGTCATATCTGCCGGGTCAACATTGTCCTTGTAAAACTTCAACTCCTCTGTTGCACAAACAGATTCCGCGTAAGCCGCGTCACCTTCCTCACACTCCAAGGCTATCTTTCGGCTGCCATGAACCGTAATGGTCCCATTGTGACCCGGCATCTTGAGCTGCAAATACACGTAACACGGCCGTGCCATGAACTTGGCGTAAGCCGGCCGCCCAAATAAAGCATGGTACGGACTTCTAATCTTAACCACCTCAAAGGTTAGTTTTTCCGCCCTATAGTTGTACTCATCTCCAAAGGCCACTTCCAGCTCGATCTTACCGACTGGATATGCCGACTTGCCGGGCACCATGCCATGGAAAACAGTATTGGACTTGCTGAGGTGTTTATCAGTTAAACCCATACGACGGAAGGTCTCATAATAGAGGATGTTGATGCTGCTGCCTCCATCCATGAGTACTTTAGTGAATTTATACCCCCCAACCTGCGGAGCCACCACCAAGGCCAGGTGACCCGGATTATCAACCCGGGGAGGATGATCTTCCCTACTCCACACAATAGGATGCTCGGACCATCTTAAATAGCGTGGAACCGCCGGCTCAACAGCTTTCACAACCCTTTTATGGAGCTTCTGCTCTCGCTTGCACAGACTGGTAGTAAACACATGATACTGCTCGCCATTGAGCTGCTTTGGATTGGTCTGGTATCCCCCCTGTTGCTGCTGCTGATGACCCTGGCCGGACTGCTGATTAAAGCCCCCTTGAAAATTCTGAGAATTGGAATTTGAGCTGCCGCCCGGGCCATGAAAGCCACCAGCCCCTGAGCCGCCGCCCGGGCCATTGTTGCCATTGAAAGCATTGGAATTTTTAATGGCCTTCATGATTGCGCAGTCCTTCCATAGATGAGTGGCCGGCTTTTCCCTAGAGCCATGCCTTGGACAGGGCTCATTCAACAACTGCTCAAGCGTCGGGCCTGACCCGCCGGCTCGGGGAGGTGGTCTCCCCTTACGTCGGTGGTTGTTACCCTGTGAATTGGCATTGGCTACAAACTCCATACTGCCATCAGCCTTACGCTTGTTACCTCATTGGTTCACCGGGTTATGCTGGGGGCCCTTGCCATTGCCATTCCGTTTTCCCTTCCCTGTCCTTTCATCATCCGACGCGGGATCCTTGGTACTATCAGAGTCGGCGTACTTGACCACAGCCGCCATCAGCGTACCCATATCATTGCAATCGCGCTTGAGCCGCCCGAGCTTCATCTTCAGGGGCGCAAAATGACAATTCTGCTCCAACATTAAGACTGCAGAGCCGGCATCCATCTTATCAGATGAATGTATTATCTCTTTGACCCGGCGAACCCAATGGGTTGTAGACTCACCCTCCTGCTGCTTGCAGTTAGTCAAATCCACAATTGACATAGATTGCCTACGTGTATCTTTGAAGTTTTGGATGAACCGAGCTTTTAGCTTAGCCCAAGACCCGATAGAGTTAGGCGGCAGTCCTTTCAACCAAGTGTGGGCAGTCCCATCTAACATCATGGTGAAGTACTTGGCCATTGCCGCTTCACTGACCTCCAGCAACTCCATAGCCATCTCGTAACTCTCGATCCATGCTCCGGGTTGTAAATCAGCCGTGTAATTAGGTACCTTCCTAGGCCCTTTGAAATCCTTGGGCAGACGTTCATTACGGAGAGCCGGCACCAGACAAGGAACACCTCCAGTCCTCGTAGGTATACCTGCGTCGATAGAAGCCGTCGGGTAAGCCGGGAGTGGCTGGTAAGCCGTCAACTGAGCCGCGTGCTCCGCCTCTTGTCGTGCTCTGTCATGGTCTACCATGTTAATGGCTTCATTATGCGCCGGGCCGTGGCCAGCTAGTAAGTTGCGGCGCCGGATGTTGCTTGAGCCGGTCGCTGATTCCATGTGCCTGCTATAACTTGAGCTCTGGTTTGGACGAGGGGTTGAATGAATCCTGTCCCGGCTATATGAGTATGCCTCTTGCTGCGCCAGAGCCGTCTGAAGAAGTTCTCTGACCCGGCGGGTTTCGACCGCCGTTGGAGAGTCGCCCTTGATTGGGAGAGCCGCCAGTCGCGCCGCCGCGGCGACCATGTTTTCCAACGGGTTGGCATAATGACCCGGTGGTATCGGCACGTACTGAGGCGGGGTAGTGTTCACCCGGGGAGGCCCCATGACTTGGGGCTGAATTGGCGTTCCAGCCCCGGGCGCCGTGATCTCTGGCGGGTTACTGGGCCCTGCACCAGGCGTGTTGAAGAGGTTTCGAGGGTCGTAAACCGGAGGGAGTCGAGATTCAGCCTTTTGATGCCTCCTTCTCATGATCTCATTGGACGCGTTCTGATCCATCGTGAGCCGGAAAGACTGCGCCTGAATCAGCTGAGTCTGGGCGTCGAGAGCCGCCCTCTCTGCAGCCATCCTGATCCCTTCCGCCGCCAGATCCTCCTTGGCTTTTGCTAGATCCAGCTTTAGCCGTGCCACCTCTGCATCATGCTGAGCTTGATCCGCTGGGGCGACCGTAGCGGTCAACAGGGCCGTCATCTTGTCTGTGAGATCCATCAGCACCTGAGCCGGCGAGTGCACAGGGCTTCCTGCCCCGGCGGCGGGGTTTTGAAAAGGTTGTGTGCCGGCCATAAAGATTCCAACCCGGCTCGGCGGCTCAAAGGGGTCCGGAATACTGTCGCCATCGGAACAACCCCTGAGCCTGCCATCTTGAAGTTGGTACAACGAGTCGGTCTCCTCTGTGGATGACTCGCCGTCAGAGCGAGCGGCCGTCTCATCGCCAGATCCAGATCCTTCAGAGATTCCTCCATGGACACATCCCACGAAAGCATGCTTCAAGGCAGGCAGAGTCCGGGCGGGTCGTGCACGCCGAGCCGTCTCGATGAGATCGGCGCAGAGGTCCGGCTCAGGGCCCGGCTCACCAATCTTGCCAATGAAGACATGGATTCCGCCGAAGGGGACCCGGTACCCGTACTCTATTGAGCCGGCGTCGGGGCCCCAGTTTGCATCGTCGATGTAGAGCTTGCCGCGACGACTCTTGGTCATCCGGCCCACAGCGTATCCCTTGAGCCCTTCGAAGCTGCCCTTCAAGAACTCAAATCCACCGTGCGTCCGCCCCACGGTGGGCGCCAACTGTCGTGGAATTGTCACGGCAGATATCCTCGTGAAAGGACTTAGTCGTGGAGCCATTGCATCTAGGAAGCTTAAAGGGGTTAAACGGGACAAGGGACACGAGGATTATACTGGTTCGGCCCCTTACGGTGAAGGTAAAAGCCTACGTCCAGTTGAGATGGTATTACTTAGGGTTTCGATGACCAGGAGCTAAACCGCTCTGCTTGGCTATCGATCTGATCTTCCTTGTCCTGAACCGCCGCCGGGTCATCCCTTTATATAGAGAGGTTGACGCCCAGCGGCTCTCCGAGTCCCAGCCAGCTTATAACAGTGTCCGGCTCGGACTCTTAACTATTCTTGCCTTACACTACAAGTCTTGCCATAACGGCGGTTTATCACTACGGGCCTTTAAGCCGCCTCTGGGTCTTAAGCCCATTATTGAACCGCCATCGTCAAGCTTGGTACTGGGCTTCACGTGAGGATCATTATGACGTAACCCAGCCCCTCCTGGGCGGGTGACTCTAATGGTTATATCCTCAACATACTCCAAAAAGATATAAGTGAAGATCAAGCGAGTAGTTAAGTAAATAGGTAGCTACTTGAGGACTCTCTCTTATTCAAAAACTTTCAGATCTAAGCATTTTATTAAAATAGCAAGCAAAACAAAATAAAATGACATTCCAAGAATATCACACATCATGTGAAGAAGCAAAAACTTAGGCTGAACCAATACTAACCGATAATTGTTGAAGAAGAAAGGTGGGATGCCTACCAGGGCATCCCCAAGCTTAGATGCTTGAGATTCTTGAAATATTATCTTGGGATGCCTTGGTCATCCCCAAGCTTGAGCTTTTGTGTCTCCTTAATTCTTCGCATATCACGGTTTTTCCTAAATCTCAAAAGCTTCATCCACACAAAACTCAACAAGGACTCGTGAGATAAGTTAGTATAAACCAATGCAAAAAACCTTATCATTCTATACTGTAGAAAATCACTAAAATTATTATTCAATATTGCACACTAAATGCCTCTACATATTTAATACTCCTATCCTCAAATAGAATCATTAAACAAGCAAAGATATGCAAACAATGCAAACATAACAGTAGTCTGCTAAAACAGTACAATCTGTAAAGAATGCAAGAGTATCAATACTTCCCTAACTCCAAAAGTTATGAAAATTTGCCACACCGTATAAAATTTATCAGAGCTTATTTTGCAAAAAGATTCAACATTTTATCACATTCTGAATTTTCTATGGAATTTTTGCAACATCGATAAACTTTATTTTCAAACAGCACCATGTAGACTTGCAAAAGAAGCATAGTAAAGGCTATCATTGCCACTGTTATTGAAATAAAAGATGCAAAACATTATTCTAAATAGCAGCAAGAAAATCCTAACAAAATAAAATGATGCTCCAAGCAAAACACATATCATGTGATGAATGAAAACATAGCTCCAAGTCAGGTTACCGATAATGTTGGAGACGAAAGAGGGGATGCCTTCCGGGGCATCCCCAAGCTTAGTTTCTTGGATCTTCCATGAATATTACCTTGGGATGCTGTCGGTGTACAAAAGTAGGGGCCTTCTGTACCCCTTTACTTGTGCGCAGGCAGTTGTAGCCACGCCTGCGGCCACGCTTGGCGGGGCAGAAGAAGCAAGGGACAAGACTACCAGAGCTGCGCTGAGACCAGAGGCGCAAAGAGCGAAGGGGCAAGGTGGGTTTCCCCCGGCAAGAACCTTGCCGGGGACAACCTACGCTGCCCCGGCAAGAGCCCTGCTGGGGCAACTTACCCAACACCAGCAAGACCGCCACCCTTGAGCCTGAGAGTTCCGACACCATCGACAATGTTGGAACCAAGGCTCGGGAGGCGCCTACATGGTGGCATGCAGATCTTTGTGAAGACTGAAGGCCTGGAAGACCAGATGAGAACTAGAAGACAAAGGCCCCACGGCAAGACCCTTGCCGGGACGCCCACAAGACCCCAGCAAGACCCTTACCGGGGCCCGTTCAAGTCTGACTCGTTAAGTTGCAAGCGAGGCCATCAACCGCCCTCCTCGCCCAATCAAAGGCGCATAAGCGCCAGCCATAGCACGCCTTCCCATAGCCCACGCGTCTGTCACCAACCCTGCGCCGTTCATGCGGCATACGTGGTGAAAGGGGCGGGCGTAGTGGGAAACGTGGAACGGCGGTTCCCAGGTTGGGAGAGTAAATGAGTAGCGGCCCTGTAGTTTTCCCTCTTTTTGAGGGAAAAAGCAAGCCGCCTCTTCACTATTCACCACGGGATGATGCAAGCATGCTGCGGTCACCCCGCGCGCGACCCCACGTCATGCATTCAACGCAGGTCATGGGGAAGCGCAACTGGCGGAGGAGTTACCGCGGTAGAACTCTGCCACGCATGCCCGCGCACCGTTTTTGGGGCCGGCCCAACAACACTCTGCGCTCATGTGTGGCCCAGGCCCGGGGGCTCCTGTCAGTGTACAAAAGTAGGGGCCTTCTGTACCCCTTTACTTGTGCGTCGGCAGTTGTAGCCGCGCCTGCGGCCACGCTTGGCGGGGTAGAAGAAGAAAGGGACAAGACTACCAGAGCTACGCTGAGACCAGAGGCGCAAAGAGCGAAGGGGAAAGGTGGATTTCCCCCGGCCAGAACCTTGCCGGGGACAACCTACGCTGCCCCGGCAAGAGCCCTGCCGGGGCAACTTACCCAGCACCAGCAAGACCGTCACCCTTGAGCCTAAGAGTTCCGACACCATCGACAACGTTGCAACCATGGCTCGGGAGGCGCCTACATGGTGGCATGCAGATCTTTGTGAAGAATGAAGGCCTGCAAGAAAAGATGAGAACCAGAAGACGAAGACCCCCCGACAAGACCCTTGCCGGGACGCCCACAAGACCCCGGCAAGGCCCTTGCCGAGGACATCTGCGAGGCCGCAACCATGCCCACACTTATCAAAGCTTCGCTGCCCATGGCCGTCCCGATGCAGCGGCCAGCCTGCCAACTAGGCACGCACCTGTGTGGCAGCATGCAGCATCTAGGCCAACCAAGCAAGCACCTGTGTGGTGGCATGCGGATCTTAGTGAAGGCCCTGCCACCGCACCAGCTCAGCAGCAGCCAGCCAGCATGGCGCTGCATGCCTCATCAGCTTTGACGCGCGTCGAAGCGAGGCGAGGCGGCGACGGACGAGGCAAGCTTCCTTGCCGTCCCCGATAAAGCAAGAGGACACGCCGGCAGCGCATTAAATGCGTTTTGTCCCATGATGTCAGGATAAACTTGTACATTGTAGACGCTTTCCACCTCCTGTGTGCCGCTGTGGTAGCCCCTTTGACATATAAAAGGAGGCCCGAGGCATACTGGGAAAGGATTCGGACTTTTTGGGCTAGGGAAGCACTGCAGCTAGTTCAAGATCTCAAGAACACCAAATATACACCAAAGCAGGACTAGGGTATTACGCATCACTCATGGCCCGAACCTGGATAAAACTCCCCCGCATTGGTCTTCTAAACCCGCTCTTTTTACAGCCCCGCGCCCCGGCAACCGTAGTAGGGATTCCCCATGATCTCATAGGTGTCGTTCTTGAACCCCGACATCTTTGGCGTGCCAGGTAGGGGGCGCAAGCTGTGAAAATCTGGTTTTGAAGCCAACTCACCAACTTCGTCATCGCCATGCCTCCCAAGAAGAAGGGGACCACAGCGATTGGGTCGTCCGGAGCCGGCCCGTCCGCACCAGCGCGGGCGAGCGACGGGGTGGCTGCGGGTGGTGCCGGAGGCGTAGCCCGCGAGCACCCACGACACTCTGGCAATCGAAGCCAGGCAAGTGGCATCGTTCCGGCCTAAGACGACGAGTCACGCGCCGCTGGTTCCGAGGGCAGGGACATGCTGCCCACGGGCGGCGCGGCGACCTCTATGACGCCCCAGCTGGCGCCCGTGGCGCGGCACTCCCAGGCCGCGCGCAATGAACAACACCGCGACGTCGGTGCCCTGGGCGCCGCCGTGGGAAGAGCCCTTTGCGTCGTTCTCAAGACACGTCGGGTCGGCGTGCACGCTCGGACGCTGGCGGAAGCGGCGCGCGACAGTGTGACCGTGATAGAGCTCCTTCTAACGTGGTTCGAAGTCGAAGCGCGTCGCGGTCCACACAGCTTTCTCCACCACCCACGCCAGCAGAAGCGTTGGCACGCGTGCAGCTCCTCCTCAACATTCCTCCTGCGGCGAAGAAGCTCGACGAGTGGAGGGCCACCATTCGGAGCCTCATCAGCTTCGCCAACAAGGATGAACCACGACCAGCGGGACCCTCGTGCCGGCGCTCTGTGGAGCCGGTGCATGCTGATGGTGGGAGGATCGGAGGCGCTGCAACCACGGTGCACTCTCCTCCCCCACGCTAGCGACAGCCGCCGCCGGCTCGTCGGGCCAATCCCTTCCGGCAAGACCTCCAGCACCCACTCCGGCAAGCGCGCCTTTTCGGAGTGTAGAGCTCCTGTCGAGGACGTGCCAGAGAGCTCCACCGGCAAGAGCAAGAAATCCAAGGCAGCGCCACCAGAGACCAAGAAGGTGCCCCAAGGAGGACGACACGAGCGGAGCTTTCACTATAAGCTCCACCCTTGACAGCAAATAGGAAAGCACGCTCGTCGCCTTCCTGCGGGCGAATGTCGACGTGTTTGCATGGCAAGCATACGACATCCCCGGCGTTCCCAGGGAGGTGATTGAGCACAATATTGCTGTCTGTCCTCATGCGCGGCCCGTCAAGCAGAAGGTCAGGAAGCAAGCGTTGGAACGGCAGGAGTTCATCATCGAAGAGATCAGGAAGTTGGAGGCAGTAGGCTTGGTCAAAGGAGTGCTCCACCCCACGTGGTTGGCCAATCCAGTGGTGGTGCGTAAGGCAAATGGGAAGTGGAGGCTGTGTATTGATTACGTAGACATCAACAAGGCGTGTCCAAAGGATCCTTTCCCTTTGCCATGCATTGACCAGATTGTGGACTCCACTACCGGGTGTGACCTGCTGTCGTTCCTCGACGCCTATTCAGGATACCATCAGATCTTCATGATGAAGGAAGACGAAGAAAAGACCGCGTTCATCACCCCATGTGGTTCATACTGTTTTGTATGAATGCCTTTCGGGTTGAAAAGCGCTGGTTCGATGTTTGCCCGAGCGGTCCAAATTGGTTTTGAACCCCAACTACATAGAAATATGGAAGCTTATATGGATGATATAGTAGTCAAAACCAAGGACGGGGCCACGCTCGTGCAAGATCTAAAGGAAACATTTTCAAATTTGCGCAAGATCAACTTGAAACTCAACCCAGAGAAGTGCGTGTTCGGTGTCCCATCCGGCAAGCTTCTTGGGTTCTTTGTGTCTCAACGCGGGATCGTAGCAAATCCCGACAAGATCAAGGCAATTGAGCATATTGAGGCGCCAAGATGGGTCAAAAACGTCCGTAGGCTCGCTGGCTGCGTTGCTGCCCTGAGTAGGTTCATCTCCAAATCTGCTGAGCGCGCCCTCCCCTTTTTCAAAGTTTTGAAAAAGGCGGGTCCAATGAAATGGACTCCGGAGGCAGAGGCAGTACTGCAAGATTTGAAGAGGTACCTCTCCTCAACGCCAATACTAGTCGCGCCTAAGCCACAGGAACCGTTACTGCTATATCTAGCGGCGGCGAATCAAGTGGTCAGTGTTGCGCTGGTGGCACAGAGGGAAGTTGAGGAAGAAGCAACAGTAGCAGCGGAGCCATCGGATGATGGGCCGGGGCCCTCCCCGGCCGGGCCTGACGCCGGCAAGGCGGAACCCCCGACAAGCCCCGGCCCCGGCAAGACAGAGTCTACGCAGATGGGCAAAGTGGAACAAAAGAAGAAGATGGTGCAGCATCCGGTTTATTTTGTCAGTTCCCTCATGTAGGGGGCTAGATCAAGATATTCTGGCTTGCATAAGCTACTTTTCGGCCTCCTCATGGCCTCGAGAAATCTACACCACTATTTCCAAGGACACGAGATCACCGTCGTCACCCGCCTCCCTTTGCAGCGAATCTTGCACAACCCTGATGCGACTGGGAGGATTGTGGAGTGGGTGTTGGAGCTGTCGAGCTTTGGCCTCAAGTTTGAGAGTACCTCAACGATCAAGAGCCGATCCTTGGCAAAGTTCATAGCAGAATGGACTGCAACGCCCGACGAAGATATTCAAGAGACCACCCTTCCCGGGAAGGAGACGCGGATCATGTACTTTGTTGGAGCTTTCTCACTACAAGGTGTTGGTGCCGGCGTGCTACTCGTCGCGCCCACCGGAGAGCGCCTGAAGTACGTGGTCCAGATGCACTTTCCCCGGGAAAAATTGATGAATAACACGGTGGAGTATGAGGGATTTCTTGCCGGTCTCAGGATTGCGGCAGACCTTGGAATCAGGAAGCTCATCATCAGAGGTGATTCGCAACTCGTCGTCGAGCAAGTTAATAAGGATTACCAGAGCCCACTGATGGAGCCTACGTGGATGAAATGAGGAAGTTGGAAGAGCGTTTTGACGGGCTGCAAGCAGAGCATGTTCCCTGAGCGGAGAACAACATTGCTGACGACCTGTCAAAACGTGCTGCCCTCAAGTTGCCTGTGGAACTGGGTACCTTTGTGCTTCAATTAACTCAGCCATTCGTTGAGCCATCAGCAGGGCAGAACAAGCGAAGGAAAGCAAGCCCCGGCAAGTACTTCCCCACTGAGCTCCCAGGAGCCACCGGCAAGGACGTTGTCGGGTGCCCCAAGCTTGCCGAAGGGCAGCAGCCTCTGGCAGGACCCCAAGCCCTGGTCGTGGAGGCAGCTACCCCCACGGCCGAAAATGAGCCTTTGGTCCTTGCTGTAGAGCCCCAAGCTCCGGCATGCACACAACACTCCGTCCATTTTCTCCAAACAGGGGAGCAGGAAGAGGCAGAGAAAGTAGCCCGTTGGTCCAGCATGTACCAGTTTGTGGATAATGCACTATACAGAAGGAGATTGAACGGCGTGAAGTTGAAGTGCATCCCTCGGGCGGACGGACTGAGGCTGTTGGAGGAGATACATGGAGGCATGTGTGGCTCCCACATAGGGTCGAGAGCCCTTGCCGGCGAAGCATTCTGGCAAGGCTTATTTTGGCCCACCACTCTCTAGGATGCAACTGTCCTAGTCACCAAGTGTGAAGCCTGCCAGTTCCATTCAAAGAAGCTTCATCAACCAGCTTAAGCCCTTCAAACAATCCCTCTTTCCTGGCCATTTTCGGTTTGGGGGCTCAACATACTGGGCCCCTTCCCCCGTGCTGTCGGGGGCTTTGAGTACTTGTACGTTGCAGTCGACAACTTCACAAAGTGGCCGGAAGTAGAGCCAGTGAGAAAGGTGACAGCACAATCAGCCGTCAAGTTCTTCAAGGGGCTAGTCTGCCGTTTTGGTGTGCCAAACAGAGTCATCACCGATAACGGCACGCAGTTCACGAGCCGGACCTTCATGCAGTATATCCAAGACCTGGGTGGCAAGGTTTGTTTTGCTTCTGTGGCTCACCCCAGAAGTAAGGGCCATGCTAAGAGGGCAAACGTAGAGGTGTTGCGAGGCCTCAAGACTAGGACTTTTGACAGGCTGCATAAGTGCGGAAGGCGCTGGATTGATGAGTTGCCAACGGTTCTTTGGTCGATCAGAACAATGCCAAATCGAGCCACTGACCAGACACCCTTTGCCCTAGTATACGGGCAGAAACAGTTCTCCCCACGGAACTCATATATGGGTCACCTCGAGTGCTCGCTTATGATGAGCTTGAGCAAGAGCAGTTGCGCCAAGATGATGCGACGCTCCTTGAGGAAGATCGTTTTCGGGCCACTGTGCGAGCTGCTCGCTACCAGCAAGCCTTGCGCCGCTACCATAGCCGCAAGGTTCATGCCCGAATCCTTGAGGAAGGCGACCTTGTTCTTCGGCGAGTTCAATCTGCCAAGAATTCCAACAAGTTGACGCCTAAGTGGGAAGGCCCTTACCGTGTAATACGAGTCACCAGGTCCGGTGCAGTCCTCCTGGAGACCGAAGATGGGATTCCAGTGAGCAGCTCCTGGAACATCGAACATCTTCGCAAGTTTTACCCATAAGGCGCGGTTGCCGGGCCTCCCGGCAGACCACTTTTTGTACAAGCCTTGCCGGCAAGCCATGTAACCCTTTGTACAAAGCTAGGCGCAGACCCTGAGCAACAGATGAATAAATGAAGCGCTGGCGCCCTAGAATTTGGCATGCATGCTAGGTTGAGTCTCTCTCTGTGTTAGGGTTGATAGTGCTTGGCGGCGGCTAACCCCTAGCATAGAGGTCGAGTCATGTCTTTCTGTCTCTTCCAGTCCGTTCTTGGTTCGCAGGCTGCACATGCGTTTCTGCAGAGCCGTTTGGAGGAAAGAAGGCGGATCAACACCCCCGACCCCGGCAAGCCAAGGTTGTCGGGGGCTGCGAATTCAGATAAGTTTTATTCCCCCCCCATGCGTTTCCGTACACTACTGCAGGATGGTACAAACGTGACACTACGATCAGAGACCCTTCAACCAAACTGTGTGCGATGCCATAATCGCAAACGGTGGTGTAAAAAACCCGTCAAAAAAGGTGCAAAACGTTTGC
Organism: Aegilops tauschii subsp. strangulata; assembly: GCF_002575655.3. Taxonomy (NCBI): domain Eukaryota; kingdom Viridiplantae; phylum Streptophyta; class Magnoliopsida; order Poales; family Poaceae; genus Aegilops; species Aegilops tauschii. The sequence goes on along the minus strand of NC_053037.3, from coordinate 313,689,126 downwards.
GATGACAGATGCATCAAACACGGTTCAGAATTTAGTTGCATGTGCGATGCAGGGCATACGGTTCAGCTCAATGAACTGTTTGTGATGAGGAGGCACAGAAGAAATGGGCAGCCAAATGAAGGCGTGTGCGATATACAACATACGGTTCACTGGGATGAACTGTGTGTGTTTAGGCAACACAATGGAAACGGTTCAACTGAACAAGATGTGTGTGATACGCGGCAAACAGGTCCGTAATCTGAATTGTGTGCGAAGACCAATAATAACACAGACGATTGGTACTAATAAGCCGTGTGAATTGCTCTGTCTACAGTAGATTAACATATATATATATAACTGAAATAAACATCCAATTACATAAGTGACTATACAGATCATTCGCACACACCTCAATAAACAATTGCATGCATTCTAAAGTAGGAGAAACGATCGTCTACTCATCTGACGCTCCCGCCGCTGCTATGTGGCTCGATCCCTCGTCTGGGTCAGGAAGAAGACAGTTACTCATGTCAACGATCCGCCTGTACATCTCGTAGCTTGTGTACGCATCCACGGCCGCGTACTTGACATGTTGTTCATCCAGTCTCTTATGCCACACACTGTGCCAGGCGTTCTTTTCCTTATTGCTCTCTTGCTTCATGTTCGCGTAGTAGGGGTCGATGATGGCCAAGGCGAGGTCAACAGGGAGTTTAGTTTGCTTTTTTCGGTGCCCCAGACCTTGTAGTGGTGCTGGATGTTGACAAGATTCGGGCATTTCAAGTCTGAAACCTTGAGCGCTTTTAGATCGTTGGCGGTGTCCACCATAGCGAAACTATAGTTGGAGCTCTTGATAAACCTGGAGAAATGCCTGCAAGGCCTTGTGGCAAGGTGGAAGTGGTAGACGAGGACGTCATGTCGCACGCACAACTGGGCGACGGCAACCTTCTGATCGTGCCCAGCACGACCGATGGTGTACTCGAGGTCGAAGCGGACCACTCGGTACTTGTCCTCCGCAAGGAACTGCTCCGTAGTTTGGATGGAGCTCTCCACCGAGACCGGATCATTCGTGTACACCACCGAGAGGGCCTTCCCCCTCACGTGGGTGTCCACTACGTGATGCGTGGTGAACTGCCCGCCGTTGTCGTCGTCAGCCGCTGGGAGCGCCATTGGAGCCACGGGGAGCGCCATTGGAACCGCTGGATGTCCTCTCTGTATGTGTCCTCGTGGGTGTGCTTATTGTGACGTGTGAGACGAGAGATGAAGGTAAATGGCCGCAGGAATAAAAGGGGGCCGGGCGGCGTGGATTCTCGGCGCGTCCGCATGGCAGTTTTTGCAGCGGGTAACTGCATCGTCGCGCCGCGCCCGGCGCAACCTCTTGCACACGAACGTGCGTGATCGTGTGCCGGCCCAAAACACTGGCAGCGCACGTGGAGGGCCGAGGGCAGAGCACCCGGAGGGATGCGAGAGCAGAGCGCTGATACGTCCATTTTGCATCATGCTTTTATATCGATATTTATTGCATTATGAGATGTTATTACACATTATGTCACAATACTTATGCCTATTCTCTCTTATTTTACAAGGTTTACATGAAGAGGGAAAATGCCGGCAGCTGGAATTCTGGGCTGGAAAAGGAGCAAATATTAGAGACATATTCTGCACAACTCCAAAAGACCTGAAACTCCACGGAAGTTATTTTTGGAAATAATAAAAAAATACTGAGCGAAGAAAATACCAGAGGGGGCCCACACCCTGGCCACGAGGGTGGGGGTGCGCCCTACCCCCCTGGCCGCGCCCCCCTACCTAGTGGGCCCCCTGGTGGACCTCCGGTGCCCATCTTCTGCTATATGAAGTCTTTCGTCCGAGAAAAAATCATAAGCAAACTTTCAAGAAGAAACTACGCCGCCACGAGGCGGAACCAATCTAGGGCTCCGGCAGAGCTGTTCTATCGGGGAAACTTCCCTCCGGGAGGGGGAAATCATCGCCATCGTCATCACCAACGCTCCTCTCATCGGGAGGGGCCCAATCTCCATCAACATCTTCACTAGCACCATCTCCTCTAAAACCCTAGTTCATCTCTTGTACCCAATCTTTGTCTCATAGCCTGGGATTGGTACCTGTGGGTTGCTAGTAGTGTTGATTACTCCTTGTAGTTGATGCTAGTTGGTTTATTTGGTGGAAGATCATATGTTCAGATCCATTATGCATATTAACACCCCTCTGATTATGAACATTAATATGCTTTGTGAGTAGTTACGTTTGTTCCTGAGGACATGGGAGAAGTCTTGCTATTAGTAGTCATGTGAATTTGGTATTCGTTCGATATTTTGATGAGATGTATGTTGTCTTTCCTCTAGTGGTGTTATGTGAACGTCAACTACATGACACTTCACCATTATTTGGGCCTAGAGGAAGGCATTGGGAAGTAATAAGTATATGATGGGTTGCTAGAGTGACAGAAGCTTAAACCCTAGTTTATGCGTTGCTTCGTAAGGGGCTGATTTGGATCCATGCATATGTTTCATGCTATGGTTAGGTTTACCTTAATACTTCTTTTGTAGTTGCGGATGCTTGCAATAGGAGTTAATCATAAGTGGGATACTTGTCCAAGTAAGGACAGCACCCAAGGACCGGTCCACCCACATATCAAATTATCAAAGTACCGAACGCGAATCATATGAACGTGATGAAAACTAGCTTGACGATAATTCCCATGTGTCCTCGGGAGCGCTTTTATCTATATAAGAGTTTGTCCAGGCTTGTCCTTTGCTACAAAAAGGATTGGGCCATCTTGCTGGACTTTATTTACAGTTGTTACTTGTTGCCCGTTACAAATTACCTTATCACAAAACTATCTGTTACCTATAATTTCAGTGCTTGCAGAGAATACCTTGCTGAAAACCGCTTATCATTTCCTGCTGCTCCTCGTTGGGTTCGACAATCTTACTTATCCAATGGACTACGATACATCCCCTATACTTGTGGGTCATCAAGACTCTTTTCTGGCGCCGTTGCCGGGGAGTGAAGCGCCTTTGGTAGGTGGAATTTGGTAAGGAAAAATTTATATAGTGTGCTGAAATTTACTATCACTTGTTACTATGGAAAGTAATCCTTTGAGGGGCTTGTTCGGGGTATCTTCACCTCGACCAGTAGAGCAAAGAGTTGCTCCTCAGCCTACTGAACCTACTGAAAATGTCTACTTTGAAATTCCTTCGGGTATGATAGAAAAACTGCTAGCTAATCCTTTTGCAGGAGACGGAACATTACATCCTGATGAGCACTTAATCTATGTGGATGAAGTTTTGGATTATTTAAGCTTGCAGGTATGCTTGATGATGTTATCAAGAAGAAGGTCTTCCCTTTATCTTTGAAGGGAGATGCATTGACATGGTATAGGCTATGTGATGATATGGGATCATGGAACTACAAACGATTGAAATTGGAATTTCATCAGAAGTTTTATCCTATGCATCTTGTTCATCGTGATCGTAATTATATATATAATTTTTGACCTCGCGAAGGAGAAAGCATCGCTCAAGCTTGGGGGAGGCTTAAATCAATGTTATATTCATGCCCCAATCATGAGCTCTCGAGAGAAATGATTATTCAAAATTTTTATGCTCGACTTTCTGACAACAATCGCACCATGCTCGATACTTCTTGTGTTGGTTCCTTTATGATGAAGACTATTGAATTCAAATGGGATTTATTGGAAAGAATTAAATGCAACTCTGAAGATTGGTATCTCGACGAAGGTAAGGAGTTAGGTATAACACCTAAGTTTGATTGTGTTAAATCTTTTATGGATACCGATGTTTTCTGTAAATTTAGCACTAAATATGGACTTGACTCTGAGATAGTAGCTTCTTTTTGTGAATCTTTTGCTGCTCATATTGATCTCCCTAAGGAGAAGTGGTTTAAATATCATCCTCCCATAGAAGTAAAAGTAGTTGAACCTATTAAAGTTGAAGAAAAGACTATCACTTATAATGACCCTATTGTTCCTACTGCTTATGTTGAGAAACCACCTTTCCCTGTTAGGATAAAGGATCATGATAAAGCTTCAACTATGGTTCGTAAAAGCAATATTAGAACTTATACACCCCCTGAGCAAGTTAAAGTTGAACCTAATATTGCTATGGTTAAGGATTTCTTAGCTGATAATATTGATGGGCATGTTATTTATTTCTGTGATGAGACTGCTAGAATTGCTAAACCTAGTGCTGAAGATAAACATAGACCTATGGTAGGCATGCCTGTTATTTCTGTTAAAATAGGAGATCATTGTTATCATGGCTTGTGTGATATGGGTGCTAGTGCTAGTGCAATACCTATTGACTTATACAAAGAAATTATGCATGATATTGCACCCGCTGAGTTAGAAGAAATTGATGTTACCATTAAGCTTGCCAACCAATTGGGATGGTTAGAGATGTTGAAGTCTTGTGTGGGAAAACTAAATATCCTGCTGATTTCCTAGTTCTTGGTTCCCCACAAGATAACTTTTGTCCCATTATATTTGGTAGACCCTTCTTGAACACTGTTAATGCTAAGATAGATTGCAAGAAGGATGTTGTTACTATTGGTTTGGACGATATGTCTCATGAGTTTAATTTTTCTAAATTTCCTAGACAAAACCGTGGAGAGGAATTGCCTAGTAAAGATGAAATTATTGGTCTTGCTTCTATTGCCGTGCCTCCTAATGATCCTTTAGAACAATATTTGCTAGACCATGAAAATGATATGTTTATGAATGAAAGAAGGGAAATAGATGAAGTATTCTTTAAACAGGGACCTATTCTGAAACACAATTTGCCTGTTAAAATCCTAGGGGATCCCCCTCCACCCAAGGGTGATCCCGTGTTTGAGCTTAAACCGTTGCCTGCTACTCTTAAATATGCTTATCTTGATGAAAAGAAGATATATCCTGTTATTATTAGTGCTAACCTTTCAGATAAGGAGGAAGAAAAATTATTGAAAACTCTGAAGAAGCACCGTGCTGCTATTGGATATACTCTTGATGATCTTAAGGGCATTAGTCCCACTCTATGTCAACACAAAATAAATTTGGAGAAAGACGCCAAACCAGTTATTGATCATCAACGACGGTTAAATCCTAAGATGAAAGAAGTGGTAAGAAAGGAAATATTAAAGCTCCTTGAAGCAGGTATAATTTATCCCGTTGCTGATAATCAGTGGGTAAGTCCTGTACATTGTGTTCCTAAGAAAGGAGGTATTACTGTCGTTCCTAATGATAAAGATGAATTGATTCCGCAAAGAATTATTACAGGTTATAGGGTGGTAATTGATTTCCGCAAATTAAACAAAGCTACTAAAAAAGATCATTACCCCTTGCCATTCATTGATCAAATGCTAGAAAGATTATCCAAACACACACATTTTTGCTTTCTAGATGGTTACTCTGGTTTCTCTCAAATACCTGTGTCAGCTGATGATCAAGCAAAGACCACGTTTACTTACCCTTTCGGTACCTTTTCTTATAGACGTATGCCTTTTGGTTTATGTAATGCACCTGCTACCTTTCAAAGATGCATGCTGGCTATATTCTCTGATTTTTGTGAAAAGATTTGTGAGGTTTTCATGGACGATTTCTCCGTTTATGGATCCTCTTTTGATGATTGCTTGAGCAACCTTGATCAAGTTTTGCAGAGATGTGAAGAAACTAACCTTGTCTTGAATTGGGAGAAGTGCCACTTTATGGTTAATGAAGGCATTGTCTTGGGGCATAAAATTTCTGAAATAGGTATTGAAGTTGATAAAGCTAAAGTTAATGCTATTGAAAAGATGCCATGTCCCAAGGACATCAAAGGTATACGAAGTTTCCTTGGTCATGCCGGTTTTTACAGGAGGTTCATTAAGGACTTCTCAAAAATCTCTCGGCCTCTGACTAATCTATTACAAAAAGATATACCATTTGTCTTTGATGATGATTGTGTAGAAGCATTTGAAATACTTAAGAAAGCATTAATTTCTGCACCTATTCTTCAGCCACCTGATTGGAATTCACCCTTTGAAATTATGTGCGATGCAAGTGATTATGCTGTAGGTGCTGTTCTAGGGCAAAGAGTTGATAAGAAATTAAATGTTATTCAATATGCTAGTAAAACTCTAGACAGTGCTCAGAGAAACTATGCTACTACTGAAAAGGAATCCTTAGCAGTTGTATTTGCTTGTGATAAGTTTAGACCTTATATTGTTGATTCTAAAGTAACTATTCACACTGATCATGTTGCTATTAAATATCTTATGGAAAAGAAAGATGCTAAACTTAGACTTATTAGATGGGCTCTCTTGTTACAAGAATTTGATTTGCAAATTATTGATAGAAAGGGAGCTGAGAACCCCGTTGCAGACAACTTGTCTAGGTTAGAGAATGTTCTTGATGACCCACTACCTATTGATGATAGCTTTCCTGATGAACAATTAGCTGTCATAAATGCTTCTCGTACTGCTCCATGGTATGCTGATTATGCTAATTACATTGTTGCTAAATTTATACCACCTAGTTTCACATACCAGCAAAATAAAAAGGTTTTCTATGATTTAAGACATTACTTCTGGGATGACCCACATCTTTATAAAGAAGGAGTAGATGGTGTTATTAGACGTTGTGTACCTGAGCATGAACAGGAACAGATCCTACGCAAGTGTCACTCCGAGGCTTATGGAGGACACCACGCTGGAGATAGAACTGCACATAAGGTATTGCAATCCGGTTTTTATTGGCCAACTCTCTTCAAGGATGCTCGTAAGTTTGTCTTATCTTGTGACGAATGTCAAAGGATTGGAAATATTAGTAGACGTCAAGAAATGCCTATGAATTATTCACTTGTTATATTTGATGTTTGGGGCTTTGATTATATGGGACCTTTTCCTTCCTCTAATGGGTATACACATATTTTAGTTGTTGTTGATTACGTTACTAAGTGGGTAGAAGCTATTCCAACTAGTAGTGCTAATCGTAACACCTCTATTAAGATGCTTAAAGAAGTTATTTTTCCGAGGTTTGGAGTCCCTAGATATTTAATGACTGATGGTGGTTCACATTTTATTCATGGTGCTTTTCGTAAAATGCTTGCTAAGTATGATGTTATTCATAGAATTGCATCTCCTTATCACCCATAGTCTAGTGGTCAAGTAGAATTGAGTAATAGAGAGCTCAAATTAATTTTGCAAAAGACTGTTAACAGATCTAGAAAGAATTGGTCCAAGAAACTTGATGATGCATTATGGGCCTATAGAAATGCATATAAAAATCCTACGGGTATGTCTCCGTATAAAATGGTTTATGTAAAAGCATGTCACTTACCTCTCGAACTAGAACATAAGGCATATTGGGCTATTAAAGAGCTCAATTATGATTTCAAACTTGCTGGTGAGAAGAGGTTATTTGACATTAGCTCACTTGATGAATGGAGAACCCAGGCCTATGAGAATGCCAAGTTATTCAAAGAAAAAGTTAAAAGATGGCATGACAAAAGGATACAAAAGCGTGAGTTTAATGTAGGTGATTATGTGTTACTATACAACTCTCGTTTAAGATTTTTTGCAGGAAAACTTCTCTCTAAATGGGAAGGTCCTTACGTTATCAAGGAGGTCTACCGTTCAGGTGCCATAAAAATCAACAACTTCGAAGGCACAAATCCAAAGGTAGTGAACGGTCAAAGAATCAAACATTATATCTCAGGTAATTCTATAAATGTTGAAACTAATGTTATTGAAACCGTAACACCGGAGGAATACATAAGAGACACTTTCCAGAACGTTTCAGACTCCGAAAAGGAATAGGTACATGGTACGGTAAGTAAACCGACTCCAAAACAGTTCTAATGGCAATTTTTCTCCGTTTTGGAATATTTAGAAAAATAGGAAAATAAGAAGCAGTCCGGGAAGGACACGAGGCCTCCACGAGGGTGGAGGGCGCCCCCCCCCCTACCTCGTGGGCACCTCGTGTGCTCTCCGGACTCGGTTTTCTTGCATGATACTTCTTTTGGTCTGTAAAAATTCATTATATAATCTCCCGAAGGTTTTGACCACCGTATCACGCAAATATCCTCTGTTTTTGTTCCGAGCTGTTTCTGCCACAGATTAGAGCAAGATGTCTTCTCAAGAGTCAGTCGGGGAGAGTCGGGTGTCTCATCCGACACCAGGTCCAGGGGCAAACAGCGATGCCTATCACTTTGGGCCCTCAACGGAGGAAGAGATGGAAGCTGACTTGAAAAGGATAGATGCCATGGAGGAGGATCAAGAAGTTACATCTCGTTTCGGGCAGGATTCACGATGGGGGAACTACAGAGCTTAGCTATCCCAAACTCGGTCATCCCCTCCAATGTTAAATTCCTCTCTTATGAAAATATGAAAAGGAGTGTTACGTGTTCTCCCGCAGCTATGCAGCATCCATGGGTGCAAGGAGCTCTAACCGTCACAGGTAAGCTCCGTAAGGAAATAATGGATCTAAAGCAGCAGGTCAACAAGCTCGAGGAGGAGAATCGTATCCTGAAGGGTATCATAGCCAAGAATATCACATCACCACCCCCGAAGAAAGAGGCATAATCACATGGGGATGGGCACTCCACTTGGCAACCGCCAAGCTTGGGGGAGGTGCCCCGGTATCGTATCACCTTCACATCTCTATCTTTACTGTTTTCTTAGTTTGATCCTTTTAGTAGTATCTTGATCAAGTAGAATAAAGTTTTTGGTATGATCTACTTTTGAGTTTTGCTTTATGATCCCTCTATGTAATCGAGTCCGTGAGCTATATATAATAAAGATTAGTGTTGAGTCAAGGGCTTGATTATTTTGCCATGATCTTGAGGGAATAAAAGAAAAGAGAAAGAATAAAAAGAAATAAAGAGATCATATTGATCTTATGGAGAGTAATGACTTCACATATAAAGAGTATGATGATTAAAAGTTGTTGAGAGTTGACAAACTTAGTTTTGGTCATTGTTGCAATTAATAGGAAGTAATAAAGAAAGAGAGGTTTCACATATAAATATATTATCTGGACATCTTTTATGATTGTGAGCACTCATTAAAGTATGACATGCTAAAGAGTTGATGTTGGACAAGGAAGACAATGTAATGGGTTATGTTTTCTTACATCTGAAATAAAGTATATTGTCATGGATCATCCAACATGTTGAGCTTGCCTTCCCCCCTCATGCTAGCCAAATTCTTTGCACCAAGTAGAGATACTACTTGTGCTTCCGAATTCCCTTAAACCCAGTTTTGCCATGAGTGTCCACCATATCTACCTATGGATTGAGTAAGATCCTTCAAGTAAGTTGTCATCGGTGCGAGCAATAAAAATTGCTCTCTAAATATGTATGATTGATTAGTGTGGAGGAAATAAGCTTTATACGATCTTGTGATGTGGAAGAAATAAAAGCGACGGACTGCATAATAAAGGTCTATATCACAAGTGGCAATATAAAGTGACGTTCTTTCGCATTAAGATTTTGTGCATCCAACCCTGAAAGCGCATGACGACCTCTGCTTCCCTCTGCAAAGGGCCTATCTTTTACTTTTACCTTATGCAAGAGTCATGGTGATCTTCACCATTCCCTTTTACATTTTATCCTTTGGCAAGCACCTCGTGTTGGAAAGATCCTGATATATATATATATCCAATTGGATGTAAGTTAGCATGAGCTATTATTGTTGACATTACCCTTGAGGTAAAAGGTTGGGAGGCGAAACTATAAGCCCCTATCTTTCTCTGTGTCCGATTAAAACTCCGTAACCACAAGTATTGCGTGAGTGTTAGCAATTGTGAAAGACTAAATGATAGTTCAGTATGTGGACTTGCTGAAAAGCTCTTATATTGACTCTTTTTGATGTTATGATAAATTGCAATTGCTTCAATGACTAAGATTATAGTTTGTTAGTTCTCAATGAGGTTTCTGATTCATACTTTGCATTGTGAATAGATTATTACTTGAGCATAAGAAATCATATGACAATATATATATGTTGCGGTTATAAGAATGATCATGATGCCCTCATGTCCGTATTTTATTTTATCGACACCTCTACCTCTAAACATGTGGACATATTTATCGTTATTGGCTTCCGCTTGAGGAAAAGCGAGGTCTAAGCTTGGGGGAGTTGATACGTCCATTTTGCATCATGCTTTTATATCGATATTTATTGCATTATGGGCTGTTATTACACATTATGTCACAATACTTATGCCTATTCTCTCTTATTTTACAAGGTTTACATGAAGAGGGAGAATGCCGGCAGCTGGAATTCTGGGCTGGAAAAGGCGCAAATATTAGAGACCTATTCTGCACAACTCCAAAAGACCTGAAACTCCACCTAAGTTATTTTTGGAAATAATAAAAAATACTGAGCAAAGAAAATACCAGAGGGGGCCCACACCCTGGCCACAAGGGTGGGGGCGCGCCCTACCCCCCTGGGCGCGCCCCCCTGTCTCGTGGGCCCCCTGGTGGCCCTCCTGTGCCCATCTTATGCTATATGAAGTCTTTTGTCCGAGAAAAAAAATCATAAGTAAGCTTTCAGGAAGAAACTCCGCCGCCACAAGGCGGAACCTTGGCGGAACCAATCTAGGGCTCCGACAGAGCTGTTCTGCCAGGGAAACTTCCCTCCAGGAGGGGGAAATCATCGCCATCATCATCATCAACGCTCCTCTCATCGGGAGGGGGCCAATCTCCATTAACATCTTCACCAGCACCATCTTCTCTAAAACCCTAGTTCATCTCTTGTATCCAATCTTTGACTCATAACCTGGGATTGGTACCTGTGGGTTGCTAGTAGTGTTGATTACTCCTTATAGTTGATGCTAGTTGGTTTATTTGGTGGAAGATCATATGTTCAGATCCATTATGCATATTAATACCCCTCTGATTATGAACATTAATATGCTTTGTGAGTAGTTATGTTTGTTCCTGAGGACATGGGAGAAGTCTTGCTATTAGTAGTCATGTGAATTTGGTATTCGTTCGATATTTTGATGAGACGTATGTTGTCTTTCCTCTAGTGGTGTTATGTGAACGTCGACTACATGACACTTCACCATTATTTGGTCCTAGAGGAAGGCATTGGGAAGTAATAAGTAGATGATGGGTTGCTAGAGTGACAGAAGCTTAAACCCTAGTTTATGCGTTGCTTCGTAAGGGGCTGATTTGGATCCATATGTTTCATGCTATGGTTAGGTTTACCTTAATACTTCTTTTGTAGTTGTGGATGCTTGCAATAGGAGTTAATCATAAGTGGGATGCTTGTCCAAGTAAGGACAGCACCCAAGCACCGGTCCACCCACATATCAAATTATCAAAGTACTGAACGCGAATCATATGAACGTGATGAAAACTAGCTTGACGATAATTCCCATGTGTCCTCGGGAGCGCTTCTCTCTATATAAGAGTTTGTCCAGGCATGTCCTTTGCTACAAAAAGGATTGGGCCATCTTGCTGCACTTTATTTACACTTGTTACTTGTTGCCCGTTACAAATTACCTTATCACAAAACTATCTGTTACCTATAATTTCAGTGCTTGCAGAGAATACCTTGCTGAAAACCGCTTATCATTTCCTTCTGCTCCTCGTTGGGTTCGACACTCTTACTTATCGAAAGGACTATGATACAACCCCTATACTTGTGGGTCATCAAGCGCGCGCGGCGGGACGCGAGCAGAGCACGCCGCGGCCGCCTGAACCGCAAGCAACCACACACATGGAGCAGTTGAATACGCAGCAAATGGTCGCCTACAAGCCGGCCGACAGTTGTGTTGCTGCGTAGAGAGCGGCCGTGTGGTACCACCTCCGTCTAGTCTATAGTCTCCTTTATATTCCGTGCCATACTTTGCCCTCAAATTTAACCAACAAAATGTTAATGCATGTTTTAAAAATTATATAATTGGAAACTATGTTCAAATACAAATCCAACTATATAATCTTTGGCGACATGCATTCGTATTTTATTAGTTAAAATCATATTTATAAACCAGGACGGTGGTATAGTAGGTAATTAAATCGCAAATGTTTTTTTATTAACCGTATGTGTACGTGGCCTTTCGTCCTCCTCTCGCACGTCTTGTCACCCCGCTGCCGCAGACGGCTTACAGCGCAAGCTTGCGTAGCGCGCGGGGGCGACCTTTTGGACAAAGGGTGGCACTAATAAATCGTCGGTGAGCCCATTCCCACGCAACCTCGCAGGTTCCCGTGCAAGCTTCCCACCTGACTCGGTGAAATCCCCCAAAATCCCAATGCTTACCGGCCTGCTATAAAAACCCTCACGAGCGGCGAGTCCTGCGTCGCACTTTCCCCTCCATCCCTGTAGCTTATCTCATTTGCTTCTCCCACATTCACCAATGGCACCGGTCCGTCGTCGTCGCTTAGCCACTCCGCGGTCATCAGAGGACAGCTCCAGCTGGGAGGCTACACCATGGCGGCTGCGCAGTCCCCGGCGTAGTGTAGTGCGCGTGGCGTCCCTGTTGGGTGTGCGCGGAACACCCACCACACGCTCCGCCGCCGGTGCCCGTCGGCAGCTGTTGCCGGCCGCCGTTGCCGCCACACCACCATCGAAAGCCAGGGCCATCACCGGCTCCTCTGCCGCGGCCCGAAGGCAGGAGATGGCCGTCGTGGCCGCCACCCCACTGCCGGCCACCGTGGCCATCACCCGCTCCGCCACCGCGGCCCGAAGGCGGGAGGTGGTGGTCGTGGCCGCCACCCCATCGTCGGCCGCCATGGCCGCCAGCCCACCATCAACCGCCGGTGCCATCACTCGCTCTGCCACCGCCGCCCGAAGGTGGGAGGCGGAGGTGGATGCCCGCACGTGCGACAGCGACCATGCGCGCTATGCCGAGTTCCTGCGGGAGGAGGAGGAGCGCCTCATCGAGCTTGCAAAGAGCCTTACTGCCGCAATAGCAGCGGCACACGCCGCCTCAGAGGTGAGGAATCAGGAGATCTACGAGGAGAACCACTGCTTCGAGAGGGGTCGTTTGGACCGGCAGAGGGCGTTCGAGGCGAGCGTCGCTGAAGCTGCATTAGCGGCAGGCACCGCTTTGCGGGTGCCCAGCTCGTCGGCAGGCTCCTCCTCCTCCGCCTCTTACTGACCGCGCTCGGCAGAGGAGAGGCAGCCGGAAGTAGTACAAAGCCCCTCCGTAATAGTAGTAGTATTTAGGGGCTATTTCGTTCAGTTCATCTGACTATAGATGTGGTGGAACTGTACAACGTACTTAAAATTAGCTAGTATATATAGTTGAACTAGCTATTTCAGTACGTGGTTGGCAACAATTGGGGAAAAGTTTGGTTGGTTCAGCTGTCGAGTTGAACTGTTTGTATAAATTAAGAATGACTGCTTAATCTATGAATGAAATCTATGCTTACTTACTGAATTTTAGTTACAAAAATTAGATACTGCTAGTGATTTTTAGCTTCATATTTTGAACAAAAACGCAGTGTTACAAGCATTGACAAATCTTACCAAATTGTTTGTACGTGGTTGCACACGGGTCATCCAAAACAACCATTTGCGTTGAAGGGATGCACAAATCCTGCGCTGCTCTCACTTTGCATACGGGTGTTCTATCTAAAACGTTTGCGATCAAGAGCTGCAGAAATCCTGCTCGACACATTTTCTCTTGGCTTCCTGGGAAGCTGTCGGTTTGCATACGGGTGTTCTAAACTAAAACGTTTGCAATGAGTGTTATATATATTTAAAAAGCGAATTAAACTGTGGCTTGGGCGCCATTAATGGAGAGGATGCAAGCAAGCCGGGCGGCCATGGAAGTCAAAGGGCTCTCTTCCCAGTGAGCCTGCGTAGCGCACAACTCGCACGCTTCCTGGTGAGCCTGCGCACTCAAGGACAGCTTGCACACCTCTCAGTCAGCCTGCGCACCGGACGGCACTCGCACGCCTCCCGTTCAGTCAAGGTCAAGCAGCTATCCGCATGTCACCTCCTACAACCATTAAAACCAAGACACGTGGCATCACGTGAATGGTTGTAACACCCCGGATGTAACTTTCCATATTTGTAACTCCAACTCTTGCCATTTTTGGCTATGTGTTATGATATTCCCTTCGTGGTCGGGTTGTGTTTTTCGTTTTGCATTTTGTTCATGTCATGCATCTCATATCATGTCATCATGTGCATTGCATTTGCATACGTGTTCGTCTCATGCATCCGAGCATTTTCCCCGTTGTCCGTTTTGCAATCCGGCACTCCTACCTCCTCCGACGCACCCCTCTTGTTTCTTTTCGTGAGCGGGTGTTAAACGTTCTCGAAATGGACCGAGGTTTGTCAAGTGGCCTTGGTATACCACCGGTAGACCACCGGTCAAGTTTCGTTCCATTTGGAGGTCGTTTGGTACTCCAACGGTTAACCAGGTAACCGCTATGTTCGTTTGTGTGTTGCAGCAAAACCCCTCTCTAAACAACACAAACCCCAGCAAACTCACTTCCATGCTCTAGGTCGTTCGATCACGATCGTGTGGGCGAAAACGACACCTCATTTGGAGCCTCCTAACTCCCTCTACCTATATATACACCTCCCCTCCCGAAACATTTCGCAGATAAAACCCTAAAAATCGCCCTCTCCGCGGCCGGACGCGTCCGCCGCCGCCGGACGAACCAGCGCCGCCGCCCTCCTCCAATCGGGGCGCGCCACGTCACCACCCGGGCGCCCCACTTCACCGCGCCACCACCCGGCCTGCCGAAGCCCGCCGCGGGCCCTCCCGGCCCAGATCCCGCGCTCCCGCGCGCGCCCCCACCTCTGCCCGGCGAGCCCGCGCCGCCGCCGCCCTCCGCCGCCATCGCTGCGCCGCCGCGTCGGCGAGCTCCCCGAGGTCGCCGTCATCCGCCGCCGCGCCTTCCGAGGACCCCGCCGCCCGTCGCTGCTCCTTCGCCCGCCGGGCCCCGCGCCGCCGTCCTCCCGCGTCGGCCCCGCCGTCTCCTCCCTCGCCGCCATCGCCCTCCGTCGCCGGCAGCCGCGTCAGCTCCGGCGAGATCGCTCGATCCGATCTGAGAACGAGGAGGTTGACTTTTCCTCCTTCTCCCCCGAAATTTTCCCAAGTCTGTGATATTCTACATTCTGTTGCATAGTTCCTCATGGCATAACTCTCTGCATATAGCTCCGTTTCGCGCGTGTAATATATCAAATTGTTCGCCTCTATATTCTCTTCATTTAGTTCCATTGCACCATGTTCATTTGAGTCAATCTTGATGCCCAAATCTCTGGTGCAAGAGTGCTAGTTGCTGTTATCTGCTGTTAGTTAGCAGAACTTGAGGATTTGTTATTTTCGTTGCATTTAATCTCTGCATCTTATGGGCATGAGCTCTATATGTGTTTTGTTGTATGCCATGCCATCTTTATGGAGGTGTATGCCATGTATTTTTGTGATCTCTGTGGTGGCTAGCACAGGCATGCAAACTAGGCTCCGTAATGTTTTTGATTTCAGGGACTTAGTAAATTTACTGTCTCTGACTGCTGTTATTTTGTTGCTATGTATCCATGTGGCTACAGAGAGATCCATGCTTATTTTGGAGATGTTCACTAAGGATGCATTGTATATATTGTTGTAATTGATCCATTCATGCCCTTGTTTGCAACTATGGAGTGCCATAGCATGACTCAATCTTGCTCTACTTTCGCTATAAAATATTTCTGGCAGATTGTTAAGATGATATTCATTTTTGCTAAGCTTGTTGTAGTTGTTTCATCCATGCTATGTAATTGCTCTTGCCATGGATAGCTTTGTAAACATGCCATCTTGCTGTAGGTATGCTTGTTTTGTCATGCATTGCTTTGTGATGAGGGCATCAAGCTCACCAAGATGCCCTCATATTTCTGCCATGCTCTGTTTTTCTGCCAAGTCTGAAACCTGTTAACGAAACTTGCTATGTTTACGTGGTTGCCATCATATCTTCTGATCCTTTTTAGCTTATGGTCAGTAAGGTACTTTTGTCATATGCATTTAGTAGAATACTTCCATGCCTTGTTTTGCCATGTTAAGTTCCTGTAGCATGTTCATTTCGTGCTCTGAACATTGCTGCCTGATGCTGTTTCAGGCATGTCCAGTAATTTCACTAAGTCTGTGAACTTGTTATCTTTTGCACTTTTGCCATGCTTGTTTGAACCTGCTGTGGTGTGCTCTAGCCGTAGCTCAGTGTTCATCTTTTGTCAAGCATCTCCTGTAGATTACTTTCCTATGCTTTGTTGCTACGTTGGAGTGTTGTAGCATAGTTTCTTGATGTATTCTAAGTGCTATCATGCTGTTAATCGCAGATTCGTGTCATTCTTGTTTTGCTTGCCATTTGCAAACCGTGCATCCGTTTCCGGTGATCTTTATATCGATTTCGACCGAAATCATCTCATATTTCCAGTGGCATACTTGGTTTGCCAAGTTACTGCCTTGTTCATCATTTTTCCTTCCGGAGCACGCATATGCATCGCATATCATATCTTGCATATCATTCATGTTTTGCATCATGTTGCTTGTGCATTTCCTGTGATTGATTGTGGTTCCGTTGCTTGTGTTCTTGTTTTGGGTAGAGCCGGGAGACGAGTTCGTGAACGAGGAACCTGTTGAGTACGCTTACGAGGATCCAGCTTTCGACAACTCTGAGAACCTTCCAGCCAAGATGACCGCCCCTCGAAATCACTTCTATCTTTGCTTTGCTAGTTGTTCATTCTATTGCCATACTGTGCTACCTACCACTTGCTATATCATGCCTCCCATATTGCCATGACAGCCTCTAACCATCCTTTTCCTAGCAAACTGTTGTTTGGCTAAGTTACCGCTTTTGCTCAGCCCTTCTTATAGCATCATATGCCTAGTGTTTCGTTCCATGTTGAAGTTGCTAGTTGTAGGTGAAGTTGAAGTTGAAGTTTGTTCCATGTTGGAACATGGATATGTTGGGATATCACAATATCTCTTAATTAATTAATGCATCTATATATTCGGTAAAGGGTGGAAGGCTCGGCCTTATACCTGGTGTTTTGTTCCACTCTTGCCGCCCTAGTTTCCGTCATACCGGTATTATGTTCCTTGAGTTTGCGTTCCTTACGCGGTTGGGTGATTTATGGGACCCCCTTGACAGTTCGCCTTGAATAATACTCCTCCAGCAAGGCCCAACCTTGGTTTTACCATTTGCCACGTAAGCCTTTTCCCCCGGGTTTTCGCGAGCCCGAGGGTCATCTTTATTTTAACCCCCGGGACAGTGTTCCTCTGAGTGCTGGTTCAAACTAGAGCACCGTGCGGGACCGTCCCTTGGCATCTTGGGTTATGTTGGTACCTGTACGTTTCGCTTATCCGGTGTGCCCTGAGAACGAGATATGTGCAGCTCCTATCGGGATTTGTCGACACATACGGGCGGCTTTGCTGGTCTTGTTTTACCATTGTCGAAATGTCTTGTAAACCGGGATTCTGAGACTGATCGGGTCTTTCCGGGAGAAGGTTTATCCTTCGTTGACCGTGAGAGCTTATGATGGGCTAAGTTGGGACACCCCTGCAGGGTATTATCTTTCAAAAGCCGTGGCCGCGGTTATGAGGCAGATGGGAAATTGTTAATGTCCGGTTGTAGAGAACTTGTCACTTGACTTAATTAAAATACATCAACCGTGTGAGTAGCCATGATGGTCTCTTCTCGGCGGAGTCCGGGAAGTGAACACGTTTGAGTTATGAATGACGTAAGTAGGAGTTCAGAATCACTTCTTTGTCATTACTAGTTGACAACCGTTGCGTTGCTTCTCTTCTCGCTCTCATTTGCGTATGTTAGCCGCCATATGTGCTTAGTGCCTGCTGCAGTTCCACCTCATTAAACCATCCTTTTCTATAAGCTTAAATAGTCTTGATCTCGCGGGTGTGAGATTGCTGAGTCCTCGTGACTCACAGATTCTACCAAAACAGTTGCAGGTGCCGACGATGCCAGTGCAGATGATGCAATCGACCTCAAGTGGGAGTTCGACGAGGAACGTGGTCGTTACTATGTTTCTTTTCCTGATGATCAGTAGTGGAGCCCGGTTGGGACGATCGGGGATCTAGCATTTGGGGTTATCTTATTTTCATTTGGATTTGACCGTAGTCAGTCTATGTGTGTATTTTGGATGATGTATGAATTATATTTATGTATTGTGTGAAGTGGCGATTGTAAGCCAACTCTCGTTATCCCATTCTTGTTCATTACATGGGATTGTGTGAAGATGACCCTTCTTGCGACAAAACCACTATGCGGTTATGCCTCTAAGTCGTGCCTCGACACGTGGGAGATATAGCCGCATCGTGGGCGTTACAAGTTGGTAATCAGAGCCATCCACGACTTAGGAGCCCCCTGCTTGATCGAATCACTGACGTTGTTGAGTCTAGAACAAAAATGTTTTGAGTCTTAGGATTATATATATCGGAGAGTAGGATTCTTTTTACTCCCCAGTCCCTTCGTCGCTGTGGTGAGGTCTCCTGACGTAGAAGTTTTGACTCTTCTCTCCTCAAATTTCACTAAAAAAAAATTAGGATCACGCGAGTATCTTGGAATCGTTCTGATGGTTTTGTGACGAGAACATTGTTCTTGGTGCCTCCTGACATTTAGGGGTTGTGGCAGTGTCCCGGGGAGTTGAGCTTCGAGGTGTTGTCGTCACAATTTTATCGTTGCAGTTCTGGAATACCTGAGTTTCGCCGACATCGAAATCTCTTTTATGCAGTTGTTGGTGAGATCACCTCGACGCCACCCAGTACTGGGGCAGGAGTTCGGGAGTATTGCCATAACTCGTATAACGGATGTTTTTCGAAGGTTGAGGTACACGATTTCCGAAGGTTTCTTGGTTATGTGTTGACGGATGGATACAGCTGGATCTAGGGATTGCTAGTTTGGGTGATATATTTTGTGTCCTCTGTATCCCCAACACCAGATTGCATAACCAGAAAGTTTCGGGAGTTTATAAGTGGGAATTCAAGTAGCTCCTAGGATATCTTTCCGACAGACGCATGATATGAGATTGGGGTTCGACGTCTGGTGGTCCGCCTTTCCACGGTTGGTTTTACAGTGGTCTCGTAGTGTCTTAAAGAGTCCTTGGCTATGCCGACTCGGGGACGCTTCGTATGTCATGTGCACTGCCTTGTACATGATGGTGCTATACGATCGAGCCCGTGTGGGCCCCACCACGAAAACTTCGAACGAAATCTCTATCATATGTTTGTTCCGGCTTAATCTGCAAGCCAATACTTTGTTTTGTTTTGAATTGTGGTATTCGAGTTGCTTCGTAGTCAAATGTTGATTCCATATCTTTTTCAAGTGGCTTCTCAATTTATGGAAGTGTGATGATTTACTATGGAATTCATTCGTTCATCCTCGTTCGAATGTTTATTGTTAAGGCTATATGTTGCAATTTCTATCCGTTGATTCTACTTGTCTATTTTTCTATCAAGATGCTAACGGATGTCACCCTCTTCCAGATGGCTCCGCCAATGCGTCAGAATCCGGAACGCAATGAAGGGAGTCAGGCGAACCCTCCACCACCACCTCCGCCTTCGGAGGCATGGCAAGCTATCATGGCAGCCACCAACGCCAATGCTCAGATGATTCTGCAACTCTTGCAAGAACGCACCCAAGGGCAAGGCAATCAAGGAAATCAAGGTCAAGGCAACAATCAGCCTCACTTTGCTACTCTCAACCAGTTTCTCGCAAATCAGCCCAAGTCTTTCAGCTACTGTGCCGAGGCCACGGATGCCGATGATTGGCTCGTGGACATCAATAAGAATTTTGAATGTAGCAATGTCAGGCCTGAGGACTATGTCAAGTTCGCTTCTTTTCAGCTCAAGGACCAAGCTGCTGATTGGTATCAACAATACAAAGATTCCAGAGGAGGTCGTGTGATCACTTGGACTGACTTCTGTCGGGACTTCAAAGCGCACCACATTCCACAAAGTGTTGTTGAGAGCAAGCGTGAGGAGTTCCGCAATCTCAAGCACGGCAACATGTCTGTGTATCAATTCAACATCCAGTTTTAGAAACTTGCTCGCTTCGCTAAACAAGACGTTCCTGATGAAAAGAGCATGATCTATCACTTCAGAGGTGGCCTTAGAGAGGATCTGCAGTTAGCTCTCGTTCTTGTTGAGCCTACTCAGTTTGATCAATTCTATAACATGGCACTGAAGCAAGAGGCTGCTCAGCTCAAGTATGAGGCTTCTAAGAAGAGAGTCAGAGACGCAGTTCAGTCTTCTTCTTCCTCACTTGTGGCAGCTAAGCAACAAAAGTTCTGGTTGCCTCCTCCTCCTCCGTTTCGTCAGCCATACCAGCAGAAGAACAAAGGTGGCCATGGATCTTCCCACTCTTCCAACTCTAGCTATCAAAACAAGTCTCAGAATCAAGCTCCAAAGTCGAATGCTCCTTATCACCGTCCACTCTCAGAGGTGACTTGCAACAAGTGTCAGCAGAAAGGTCACTATGCTAACAAGTGCTTCAACCAAAGGCGCCTTCGGCCTCCTCCTCCTGTCAGATCTTCCAGCAATGCAGTGGTTAAGCATAATCGCAAGTCTGCAAAGGTGAACATGATGAATGCAGCTCAAGCAGAGGAATCTACTGATGTGATAATGGGTAATCTCTCAGTTAATGATATTCCTATAAAAGTTCTTTTTGATACTGGTGCATCGCTTTGTTTCATGTCGAGATCGTTCTTTGCAAAGAATGATTTTACTTGGTCTTATCTGGATAAACCATTGGGTGTTGTTTCTCCGGGGAAGTCAATGAGAGCCAACTCGATAGTTCCGGATGTTTCCATCAAGATGGGAAACTATAAATTTCTGTCTTCTCCAGTTGTTCTTGGTGACTCGGATATTGATCTAATTCTCGGGATGGACTGGCTTTCTAAGCACAAGGCTCAACTTGATTGTGCTGCCAGGGAAATTCAATTGACACACTCTTCTGAGGATGTGATTATTTATGCCGCTCGCGATGAAACCATTCGGTTGTTTTCTCTCAATGAGAAGGGAGAATTGAATGCCATCTCTCAAATTCCAGTCGTTTGTGAGTACCAAGATGTCTTTCCAGAAGAGCTTCCGGGTATGCCTCCTCACCGGCCAGTTGAGTTCGTTATCGATCTAGAGCCTGGCACGGAACCTGTTTGCAAGCGTCCATACAAGCTTGGACCCAAGGAGCTGAAGGAATTGAAGAAACAGCTCGATGAACAAGAGCGTCTGGGTTTGATCAGACCGAGTTCATCTCCATGGGTTTGTGGTGTTCTTTTTGTCCAGAAGAAGGATGGAACGGACCGACTTTGTGTCGACTACCGTCCACTGAACAAGAAGACAATCAAGAACAAGTATCCACTTCCCAACATCAATGAGCTATTCGAGCAACTCAAAGGTGCTAAAGTATTCTCCAAGCTTGACCTTCGTATGGGTTATCATCAGATTCGCATTTGTGAAGAAGATATTCCCAAGACAGCATTCAGAACAAGTTTTGGTTCTTACGAATATACTTTCATGTCTTTCGGCCTTGTCAATGCTCCACCAACATTCTCTCGGATGATGAATTTCATCTTCAACCCCTATACCAATGAATTCGTCCTGGTGTATCTCGATGATATCTTGGTCTTCTCCAAGAATAAGAAGGATCATGCCAAACATTTGCGATTGGTGCTCGACAAGCTCAGAGAGTATCAATTCTATGCGAAGTTCTCAAAATGTGAGTTTTGGCTTGATGAAGTTCTTTACCTTGGTCATATCATCTCTGCCAAGGGCATCGCTGTTAATCCCGAGAAGGTGTCCGCAATTGTAAATTGGGAACCTCCTCAGAATGTCAAGCAGCTTCGTAGTTTTCTTGGTCTTGCAAGCTATTGCCGAAGATTCGTTGAGAATTTCTCTAAGATTGCAAAGCCTCTTTCCAACCTCCTCCAGAAGCATGTGAAGTATGTCTGGTCTCCTGAGTGTGACGTTGCTTTCAACACTCTCAAAGAGAAACTTGTCACAGCTCCTGTCTTAACTCCTCCTGACGAATCTAAGCCTTTCGAAGTTTTCTGTGATGCTTCACTCCAAGGTCTCGGTGTTGTGTTAATACAAGAGAAGAAAGTTGTGGCCTATACCTCTCGTCAGTTGAAGCCCAACGAAAAGAACTACCCCACTCACGATCTTGAGTTGGCGGCAGTTGTCCATGCATTAATAACGTGGAGACATCTCTTGTTGGGAAGAAAAGTGGACATATTCACCGATCACAAGAGTCTCAAGTACATCTTCACTCAGCCCAACCTCAACCTCAGGCAGACTCGATGGGTCGAAATGATTCAAGAGTACAATCCGAGTATTGAATATACTCCAGGCAAGGCCAATGTCATTGCAGATGCTTTGAGCAGGAAGGCTTATTGCAACAGCTTAATTCTCAAGCCTTTTCAACCGGATCTTTGTGAAGCTTTCCGCAAGCTGAATCTCCAAGTTGTTCCTCAAGGCTTTTTTGCCAACCTCATAGTCTCTCCTACTTTGGAAGATCAAATTCGTGAGGCACAACTTCTTGATGCCATGGTGAAGAAGGTGAAACGTGGTATCGACAAGGGTCTTTCCAAATACAAGTGCTATCGCATTGATGACAGAGACACTTTATTCTTCGAGGACCGGATTGTGGTTCCTAAAGGTGATCTAAGGAAAGTCATTATGAACGAGGCGCACAATTCTCTCCTTTCCATTCATCCTGGAAGTACAAAGATGTACCATGACCTCAAGCAGTCGTATTGGTGGACTCGAATGAAGCGAGAAATCGCTCAATTCGTGAATGAATGTGATGTCTGTCGAAGGGTGAAAGCAGAACACCAACGACTAGCTGGTCTCCTTCAACCTCTTCCTATCCCAGAATGGAAGTTTGATCATATCGAAATGGACTTCGTGACTGGATTTCCAAAGTCCAAGCGCGGAAATGATGCTATCTTCGTTGTCATCGACAAGCTTACTAAAGTGGCTCATTTCCTTCCAATCAAAGAATCCATCACAGCAGCTCAGTTGGCAGAGCTATACACCTCCAGGATTGTCTCCTTGCACGGCATCCCACAATTGATTTCTTTAGATCGTGGAAGCATCTTCACTTCTAAGTTCCGGGACTCCTTCCAGAAGGCCATGGGCACCAACATTCGCTTCAGTACAGCTTTCCATCCTCAAACTAGTGGCCAAGTGGAGCGAGTCAATCAAATTCTTGAAGATATGCTCAGGGCTTGTGTCATTTCCTTTGGCATGAAATGGGAATATTGTCTTCCATATGCCGAATTCTCCTACAACAACAGCTTCCAAGCAAGTTCGGGCAAGGCCCCATTCGAGATTCTCTATGGCAGAAAGTGCCGTACTCCTCTCAATTGGTCAGAGACTGGTGAACGCCAACTTCTTGGCAATGACTTAATCACAGAGGCTGAAGAAATGTGTAAAGTCATCCGTGAAAATCTCAAAGCCGCGCAATCGCGACAGGAGAGTTACTATGATAGTAAGCACCGTGATTTGGCTTTCGAGATCGGAGACCATGTCTACCTCCGCGTCTCTCCAATGAAAGGCACTCGTCGCTTCGGTATCAAAGGGAAGCTTGCCCCTAGATACGTGGGTCCTTTCAAGATCATTGGCAAAAGAGGCGACCTCGCCTATCAACTTGAGCTTCCTTCCAACTTCGCGAACGTGCATGAGGTGTTCCACGTGTCACAGCTTCGCAAGTGCTTCAAGACGCCTGAGCGCACCATCAACTTCGAAGAGATTGACCTCCAAGAAGATCTGTCTTATCATGAGCACCCCGTTGCTATTCTTGAAGAAACTGAGCGCAAGACTCGCAACAAGTCAGTCAAATTCCTGAAAGTGAAGTGGTCGCACCATTCCGACCGAGAAGCCACCTGGGAATGTGAGGACCATCTCCGTTCCGAATATCCGGAGTTCTTTCAGTCCTAGATCTCAGGACGAGATCCTCTCGTAGTGGTGGACTGTTGTAACACCCCGGATGTAACTTTCCATATTTGTAACTCCAACTCTTGCCATTTTCGGCTATGTGTTATGATATTCCCTTCGTGGCCGGGTTGTGTTTTTCGTTTTGCATTTTGTTCATGTCATGCATCTCATATCATGTCATCATGTGCATTGCATTTGCATACGTGTTCGTCTCATGCATCCGAGCATTTTCCCCGTTGTCCGTTTTGCAATCCGGCACTCCCACCTCCTCCGGCGCACCCCTCTTGTTTCTTTTCGTGAGCGGGTGTTAAACGTTCTCGGAATAGACCGAGGTTTGTCAAGTGGCCTTGGTATACCACCGGTAGACCACCGGTCAAGTTTCGTTCCATTTGGAGGTCGTTTGGTACTCCAACGGTTAACCGGGTAACCGCAATGTTCATTTGTGTGTTGCAGCAAAACCCCTCTCTAAACAGCCCAAAACCCAGCAAACTCACTTCCATGCTCTAGGTCGTCCGATCACGATCGTGTGGGCGAAAACCGCACCTCATTTGGAGCCTCCTAGCTCCCCTCTACCTATATATACACCTCCCCTCCCGAAACATTTCGCAGATAAAACCCTAAAAATCGCCCTCTCCGCGGCCGGACGCGTCCGCCGCCGCCGGACAAACCAGCGCCGCCGCCCTCGTCCAATCGGGGCACGCCACGTCACCACCCGGGCGCCCCACTTCACCGCGCCACCCGCCGGCCCGCCGAAGCCCGCCGCGGGCCCTCCCGGCCCAGATCCCGCGCTCTCGCGCGCGCCTCCGCCTTCGCCCGGCGAGCCAGCGCTGCCGCCGCCCTCCGCGGCCATCGCCGCGCCGCCGCGTCGGCGAGCTCCCCGAGGTCGCCGTCATCCGCCGCCGCGCCTTCCGAGGACCCCGCCGCCCGTCGCTGCTCCTCCGCCCGCCGGGGCCCGCGCCGCCGTCCTCCCGCGCCGGCCCCGCCGTCTCCTTCCTCTCCGCCATCGCCCTCCGTCGTCGGCAGCCGCGTCAGCTCCGGCGAGATCGCTCGATCCGATCTGAGAACGAGGAGGTTGACTTTTCCTTCTCCCCCGAAATTTTCCCAAGTCTGTGATATTCTACATTCTGTTACATACTTCCTCATGGCATAACTCTCTGCATATAGCTCCGTTTCGCGCGTGTAATATATCTAATTGTTCGTCTCTAGATGCTCTTCATTTTGTTCCATTGCACCATGTTAATTTGAGTCCATCTTGATGCCCAAATATCTGGTGCAAGTGCTAGTTGCTGTTATCTGCTGTTACTTAGCAGAACTTGAGGATTTGTTATTTTTGTTGCATTTAATCTGTGACTCTTATGGGCATGAACTCTACATGTGTTTTGTTTTATGCCATGCCATACTTACGGAGGTGTATGCCATGTATTTTTGTGATCTCTGTGGTGTCTAGCACAAGCATGCAAACTAGGCTCCGTAATGTTTCTGATTTCAGGGACTTAGTAAATTTACTGTCTGTGACTGCTGTTATTTTGTTGCTATGTATCCATGTGGCTACAGAGAGATCCATGCCTATTTTGGAGATGTTCAGTAAGGATGCTTTCTAGATATTGTTGTAATTGATCCATTCATGCCATTGTTTGCAATTATGGTGTGCCATAGCATGACTCAATCTTGCTCTACTTTCGCTATAAAATATTTCTGGCAGATTGTTAAGATGATATTCATTTTTGCCAAGCTTGTTGTAGTTGTTTCGGCCATGCTATGTAATTGCTCTTGCCATGGATAGCTTTGTAAACATGCCATCTTGCTGTAGGTATGCTTGTTTTATCATGCATTCCTTTGTGAGGAGGACATCAAGCTCACCAAGATGCCCTCATAATGTCTGTTTCTGTCATGCTCTGTTTTCTGCCAAGTCTGAAACCTGTTAACGAAACTTGCTATGTTTACGTGATTGCCATTGTATCTTCTGGTCCTTTTTGGCTTATGGTCATTAAGGGACTTTTCTCATATGCATTTAGTAAAATACTACCATGCCTTCTTTTCCCATGTTACGATCCTGTAGCATGCTCATTTCGTGCTCTGAACATTGCTGCCTGGTGCTGTTTCAGGCATGTCCAGTAATTTCACCGTCTGTGAACTTGTTATATTTTGCACTTTTGCCATGCTTGTTTGAACCTGCTGTGGTGTGATCTAGCCATAGCTCAGTGTTCATTTTTTGTCAAGCATCTCCTGTAGATTACTTTCCTATGCTTTGTTGCTACGTTGGAGTGTTGTAGCATAGTTTCTTGATGTATTCTAAGTGCTCTCATGCTGTTAATCGCAGATTCGTGTCATTCTTGTTTTGCTTGCCATTTGCAAACCGTGCATCCGTTTCCGGTGATCTTTATATCGATTTCGACCGAAATCATCTCATCTTTCCAGTGGCATACTTGGTTTGCCAAGTTACTGCCTTGTTCATCATTTTTCCTTCCGGAGCACGCATATGCATCGCATATCATATCTTGCATATCATTCATGTTTTGCATCATGTTGCTTGTGCATTTCCTGTGATTGATTGTGGTTCCGTTGCTTGTGTTCTTGTTTTGGGTAGAGCCGGGAGACGAGTTCGTGAACGAGGAACCTGTTGAGTACGCTTACGAGGATCCAGCTTTCGACAACTCTGAGAACCTTGCAGCCAAGATGACCGCCCCTCGAAATCACTTCTATCTTTGCTTTGCTAGTTGTTCGTTCTATTGCCATACTGTGCTACCTACCACTTGCTATATCATGCCTCCCATATTGCCATGACAGCCTCTAACCATCCTTTTCCTAGCAAACTGTTGTTTGGCTAAGTTACCGCTTTTGCTCAGCCCTTCTTATAGCGTCATATGCCTAGTGTTTCGTTCCATGTTGAAGTTGCTAGTTGTAGGTGAAGTTGAAGTTGAAGTTTGTTCCATGTTGGAACATGGATATGTTGGGATATCACAATATCTCTTAATTAATTAATGCATCTATATATTCGGTAAAGGGTGGAAGGCTCGGCCTTATGCCTGGTGTTTTGTTCCACTCTTGCCGCCCTAGTTTCCGTCATACCGGTATTATGTTCCTTGAGTTTGCGTTCCTTACGCGGTTGGGTGATTTATGGGACCCCCTTGACAGTTCGCCTTGAATAATACTCCTCCAGCAAGGCCCAACCTTGGTTTTACCATTTGCCACGTAAGCCTTTTCCCCCGGGTTTTCGCGAGCCCGAGGGTCATCTTTATTTTAACCCCCGGGCCAGTGTTCCTCTGAGTGCTGGTTCAAACTAGAGCACCGTGCGGGACCGTCCCTTGGCATCTTGGGTTATGTTGGTACCTGTACGCTTCGCTTATCCGGTGTGCCCTGAGAACGAGATATGTGCAGCTCCTATCGGGATTTGTCGACACATACGGGCGGCTTTGCTGGTCTTGTTTTACCATTGTCGAAATGTCTTCTAAACCGGGATTCCGAGACTGATCGGGTCTTTCCGGGAGAAGGTTTATCCTTCGTTGACCGTGAGAGCTTATGATGGGCTAAGTTGGGACACCCCTGCAGGGTATTATCTTTCAAAAGCCGTGGCCGCGGTTATGAGGCAGATGGGAAATTGTTAATGTCCGGTTGTAGAGAACTTGTCACTTGACTTAATTAAAATACATCAACCGTGTGAGTAGCCGTGATGGTCTCTTCTCGGCGGAGTCCGGGAAGTGAACACAGTTTGAGTTATGAATGACGTAAGTAGGAGTTCAGGATCACTTCTTGGACATTACTAGTTGACGACCGTTGTGTTGCTTCTCTTCTCGCTCTCATTTGCGTATGTTAGCCGCCATATGTGCTTAGTGCCTGCTGCAGTTCCACCTCATTACACCATCCTTTCCTATAAGCTTAAACAGTCTTGATCTCGCGGGTGTGAGATTGCTGTGTCCTCATGACTCACAGATTCTACCAAAACAGTTGCAGGTGTCAACGATGCCAGTGCAGATGATGCAATCGACCTCAAGTGGGAGTTCGACGAGGAACGTGGTCGGTACTATGTTTCTTTTCCTGATGATCAGTAGTGGAGCCCAGTTGGGACGATCGGGGATCTAGCATTTGGGGTTATCTTATTTTCATTTGGATTTGACCGTAGTCGGTCTATGTGTGTATTTTGGATGATGTATGAATTATATTTATGTATTGTGTGAAGTGGCGATTGTAAGCCAACTCTCGTTATCCCATTCTTGTTCATTACATGGGATTGTGTGAAGATGACCCTTCTTGCGACAAAACCACTATGCGGTTATGCCTCTAAGTCGTGCCTCGACACGTGGGAGATATAGCCGCATCGTGGGCGTTACAATGGTTAACAGAATTTTGGATTTACTAGAATTTAAAAACCAGGCATCTCAATGTTTTGCCGGCAATCAACGGTGCCCTGGTGTTTGAAATTCATTCCCATTTCTTGCATGGGACCTAAGCATGCACCCAAGGACACATATTTGATTTTTCAACCAATTTATATGCACGGGAGCATGTGCATGTAGTTCAAATTTGAATTATGCACATAAAATGAATTGAAAACTCAGTTAATGCATAAAAATGTCCAAACGAACCCCGAAAAATCACAAAAACCCACACAACACTCCTGTTGTTCTATGTTGACACGAGAAAAATTTGAAAACAATAAGAGGTAATGGATATCATTTCGTCCACAAAGGTGGGACGATCCGTACAGAAAACCATCATACTTGTTGTGTGAAGCTCTGGTTTGTGAGAAGCATATACCCAAACCTGCCCCAAATGGGACAAAATTTATACCACGGCATGTTGATGCCGCTCCATGATAGCATGCCAAGTTTCATGAATTTCAGACGAGTTTTGGATTTACTAGAATTTAAAAACCAGGCATCTCAATGTTTTGCTGGCAATCAACGGTGCCCTGGCGTTTGAAATTCATTCCCATTTCTTGCATGGGACCTAAGCATGCACCCAAGGACACATATTTGATTTTTCAACCAATTTATATGCACTGGAGCATGTGCATGTAGTTCGAATTTGAATTATGCACATAAAATGCATTGAAAACTAAATTAATGCATAAAAATGTCCAAACGATCCCCGAAAAATAACAAAAAATCACACAACACTCCGATTGTTCTATGTTGACACGAGAAAAAAATTTGAAAGCAATAAGAGGCAATGGATATCGTTTTCGTCCACAAAGGTGGGACGATCCATACCGAAAACCATGATGCTTGTTGTGAGAAACTCCGGTTTGTGAGAAGCATATACCCAAACCTGCCCCAAATGGGACAAAATTTGTACCACGGCATATTGACGCCGCTCCATGATAGCATGCCAAGTTTCATGAATTTCAGACGAGTTATGGATTTACTAGAATTTAAAAACCAGGCATCTCAATGTTTTGCCGGCAATCAACCGTGCCCTGGTCTTTGAAATTCATTCCCATTTCTTGCGTGGGACCTAAGCATGCACCCAAGGACACATATTTGATTTTTCAACAAATTTATATGCACTGGAGCATGTGCATGTAGTTCAAATTTGAATTATGCACATAAAATGCATTGAAAAGTCAGTTAATGCATAAAAATGTCCAAACGAACCCTGAACAATCACAGAAAATCACACAACACTCATGTTGTTCTATGTTGACACGAGAAAAAAATTTGAAAGCAATAAGAGGCAATGGATATCGTTTCGTCCAAAAAGGTGGGACGTTCCCTACCGAAAACCATCATGCTTGTTGTAAGAAGCTCCGGTTTGTGAGAAGCATATAGCCAAACCTGCCCCAAATGGGACAAAATTTGTACCACGACATGTTGATGCCGCTCCATGATAGCATGACAAGTTTCATGAATTTCAGACGAGTTTTGGATTTACTAGAATTTAAAAACCAGGCATCTCAATGTTTTGCCGGCAATCAACGGTGCCTTGGTGTTTGAAATTCATTCCCATTTCTTGCATGGGACCTAAGCATGCACCTAAGGACACAGATTTGATTTTTTAACCAATTTATATGCACTGGAGCATGTGCATGTAGTTCAAATTTGAATTATGCACATAAATGCATTGAAAACTCAGTTAATGCATAAAAATGTCCAAACGAACCCCGAAAAATCACAAAAAATCACACAACACTCCTGTTGTTCTATGTTGACACGAGAAAAAATTGAAAGCAATAAGACGCAATGGATATTGTTTTGACCACCAAGGTGGGACGTTCCCTACCGAAAAGCATCATGCTTGTTACGAGAAGCTCCGGTTTGTGAGAAGCATATACCCAAACCTGCCCCAAATGGGACAAAATTTCTACCACGGCATGTTGATGCCGCTCCATGATAGCATGTCAAGTTTCATGAATTTCAGGCGAGTTTTGGATTTACTAGAATTTAAGAACCAAGCATCTCAATGTTTTGCCGGCAATCAACGGTGCTCCGTTCTTTGAAATTCATTCCCATTTCTTGCATGGAACCTAAGCATGCACCCAAGGACACATATTTGATTTTTCAACCAATTTATATGCACTGGAGCATGTGCATGTAGTTCAATTTGAATTATGCACATAAAATGCATTGAAAACTCAGTTAATGCTTAAAAATGTCCAAACGAACCCCGAAAAATCACAAAAAATCACACAACAGTCTTGTTGTTCTATGTTGACACGAGAAAAAATTTGAAAGCAATAGGAGGCAATGGATATCGTTTCTTCCACAAAGGTGGGACGTTCCCTACCGAAAACCATCATGCTTGTTGTGAGAAGCTCCGGTTCGTGAGAAGCATATACCCAAACCTGCCCCAAATGGGACAAAATTTGTACCACGGAATATTGATGCCGCTCCATGATAGCATGTCAAGTTTCATGAATTTCAGGCGAGTTTTGGATTTACTAGAATTTAAAAATCAGACATCTCATTGTTTTGCCAGCAATCAACGGTGCCCTGGTGTTTGAAATTCATTCCCATTTCTTGCATGGGACCTAAGCATGCACCCAATGACACATATTTGATTTTTCAACCAATTTAGATGCACTGGAGCATGTGCATGTAGTTTAAATTTGAATTATGCACATAAAATGCATTAAAAACTCAGTTAATGCATAAAAATGTCCAAACGAACCTCGAAAAATCACAAAAAATCACACAACACTCATGTTGTTCTATGTTGACACGAGAACAAATTGAAAGCAATAAGAGGCAATGGATATCGTTTCGTCCACAAAGGTGGGACGTTCCCTACCGAAAACCATCATGCTTGTTGTGAGAAGCTCCGGTTTGTGAGAAGCATATACCAAAACCAGCCCCAAATGGGACAAAATTTGTACCACGACAAGTTGATGTCGCTCCATGATAGCATGCCAAGTTTCATGAATTTCAGTCGAGTTTTGGATTTACCAGAATTTAAAAACCAGGCATCTCAATGTTTTGCCGGCAATCAACGGTGCCCCGGTGTTTGAAATTCATTCCCATTTCTTGTATGGGACCTAAGCATGCACCCAAGGACACATATTTGATTTTTCAACCAATTTATATGCACTAGAGCATGTGCATGTAGTTCAAATTTGAATTGTTCACCTGAAATGGCTAGAAAACCAATTTAATGTATAAAATGTTCAAACGAACCCTGAATAATTCCAATTCTTTTACGACACACATATAGTTGCATTTTCACTCCAGATAAAAGGTCTAGCAATTCAAACACCGTCCATTGCCGCTGTGACCCCATTATGTAATTCAAATCAAGATGAAAAATCAAGTAGATCGCACACAGTTTATTATCAGCAACCGTGTGAGATGTAGTACAAAATATCTTGGAGCACCGTCGGTGTATAGTACACCTATGTCCTACGCGAGAAGGTGCGTCGGCTACAGCCACAGCCGGCGTGTCAAGCACACTAGCTCGCTCCCCAAATATCATTTCACTGTTCAATCATCACCGGTGAAAGATGGGCACGTGGACCCACGTCGTGAGGGCAACTTTGGTGGCCCTCTCCGGCGAGAGCGCGGCCATAGCCGCCATGCGCGTGCTAATTAACAAGGTGCATGAGTGCGGCCGCAATTTGCAACCGGGCGGCAAAGGCAGCCCAAACGGCCGTTGTTGGTTCTCAGGTGGCAGCAGCAACATCTGCCTTGGGGATAACAACTGGCGAGAGCGGCACAACGACTGTCCGTTCCGCAGCGGCGGCCTTAGCCCTGATGGAGGCTGCCCACGACCATGTCGAGGCTGCCCACGCCCAGCTCCTGGCGGTCACCGCACAAATCGAACGAAGCTTCTCCGACAACGGTCGGCAACCCACGGCCGAAGAGCTGGCAATCGCCGAGAGCGTCCGAGCAGCCGTCCGTTCCTCCGCCGCATACCTTGCAACGACGAAGCCCGTCCAAGCCCAGATCACGTCCGCCCACGCCCAGCTTGTGGCGGCCTTTTCCAAATAGATGGTGGGCGCGGATGCCGAGTATGGTGCGATGGATGCCATGGAGCCCCTTCCCCAGGAGACCGTCGGGCGCAAGCTGGACATGGAGGTGGCGGCAGAGATCGACGAGCACCAGCCGTAGTAGTACTCTATGTTTTGTTTAATTAAGAGCGTCGGTCTTTAATTTGTTAGAGTAATGTTTAGGTCAGCTACCTCTGTTTAATTGCTGAACTTGCTCGATTAAGAAGTGTGGGTGTGCTGTAGTCTCCTTTGTGTACCCAAATTATGCAATGACGTGGATGACCACTGTAACCATGGAAATTCGAACCAAAACTTTTGACGTTCAAACTCATCACACACGGGTTAAGCTATCTGAATCGTTTGTGATGTCCACATGTCGTACACAGTTCTGAATAAGGGACCGTGTCTGATGACACTTTGCGCGCCAGTTTTTTGGCTGAAGCGATTCCAAATTTTCGGCTTCGGCGGAAATATCTACCTCCCCGCCCCCTCCCCCTTACGAAAAGCCACATTTCCCCTCTTTCTGCCTTCCTTTCCAAGTTGAAACCTTCACTCCTTGCTTGCAGCGCCGCCGCCTCCTCGCCGGCGACCCTCCTTCACGCAGCTCGGCCTCCTCTGTCCAGGCAGGTAATCCACACCCGACCCCCATCCTCCTCCTCCTTCCACATCCCACATGCCCCGACCACCGGCGCGAGTGCGACACCTTCCACCCAAATCACCAACCCCTCCACCAAATAAGCTCCGGCCTAAGCCATGGTGCACGCAGTATAGCCAGGACCTCAAGGAGCATTTGGTAGCGGAGAAGCAAATCGCGGCCGCACGCGCGGATGAGGTCGCGATGGCTTCCATTCGTGTTGACCCCCATATCTTGGAGGAGCACCTTGCCAATTGCTAGCTATGCCGGTTAAGCATGCTCGGTTTACCCGTTGCGTGTGCTGCTCCTGCCATTCCTTCACAAAATCTAGTGAATTGTGCTATCTAATTTCACCATGCAATCTGTTGCTCTAGTGTATATGTTCTATATGTCGTGCAGTGTGGTGCTCACTTATTAATTGTTTTCTTAATTAGTTGTCGTCTTCAGTTAACTGTTTGGTTCAGTTCTGCAAATGGGATGTTCAATTCTTCAGGCTGCAATTTTGTATTGTCTTCCATGTGAGAAATAAATCGAATTTATCTTTACAAAATTGTGGGTGCATTCTGTTATTGTATACCATGTGAGGAATAAATTGAATTTGGCTGTAGTAAATACATGAGAAACAAATACAATTGCTACAATTGGCTGTAGTTAATTGTTTGGTTAACTGTCTGATCTTCTATTAGGAGTATGTATATTGTGCAATGTGGTGCTCAGTTAATGTTTGGTTCATTTTGTTGTGGTGTTTAGTTAACTGCTTGGTTCAATGTTATATTGTGCAATGTGGTGCTCAGTTAATGTTTTGTTCATTTGTTGTGGTGTTTAGTTAACTGCTTGGTTCAATTCTGCAATGCCATGTCCAATTGTCGTGGGTAGAATTTTGTATTGTTCTGCATGTGAGGAATAAATCGAATTTGGCTGCACTTAATACATGAGAAACATATACAAGTGCTATATTTCCTAGTTCTTAATCATGCTTGGTTTGGGTAAATGGGTTTTCCGTGTGGCTTCAATTAATCTGATGAATCTGCAATGTGCTTATTTTTCATCAACATATTTTACTGATAGCATGTGAACCCTTACTTAACCTGATGACTAACTACCTTATATGTGTTGCAGGGAAACAATGGGAAGCACTGAGGTTTACAATCGAGGTTGGAACGTGCATGGTCCGTTGTCTAATAGCACATTATTGTGCAATTGCAGGAACCATTCTAATATTTTGGTTTTTAACAATTTTGTCTTGCACATGTAGGTCCTATTGTCAGAGGTTTTAACCCACTGTTCGACCCTTTTTGCATATGGGGAAATGAGTTGTCCATGAATATCAATCAAATCAAGAAACTCAGAAAGATTGTTAGGATAAAGAAATTAGCGACAAAAACAACAAGATCTTTGTGTGCACAATAAAGAAGACATCAGTTCACTACAAGATGGTACTAACTATTATACCTTGCCTTTTTTTATTCCTTTGCCCCATTTACAATATAGAGAAGATATTTATGCACATCCTTGTTTTCAGGCCTTTCCAAAGTAGTTCACTGATGATTACCTCTCAAACCACCTCTATGGTTAGGAGGCAAGGAAGGTTTTCATACAACACCCACGGTTCAATATTGAAGTGTTGAAGAGGTCGAAGGACGGATGGTCAATCATCCACAGGCACTGGCCTAAAGTTGCAAAGGCCTTCAACATGAATGAAGGCTCAATATTCGCCTTCCGCTTCAGCAGTTTTCCAGATGAGATGCATCTGTCTATATACCGTCTATGATGCTAATTTTGAAAGGTTCTACATGTTGCATGTGGAACTTGCTGCTGGTGCAGTTGTGTAATGGGGTAGCTGAGTGCTGAAGTTATATCATGTTGTACTCTGATGTATTTCAATTATGAAATTCTGCTTCCTTAATATGGAAATGAAATATATTGTGTGCTTAATATGAATGTCAATTAGATTAATAAATGGATTATTAATAATAGGGCAATTAGCCTGCTAATGGCGAATTTGCCTGCTAATTGGGTTTTGCTATTGCAAACGGTTGTTGAAAAAATACCGTGGGCGAGGACCTCAGGCAATGCACACAGTTTCTAGGAATAAATCGTGTTGGATCAATGAACAATTACACATGACTTTCTCTTGAAAATTGTTTGCATTAGGCCACCTTGCGCAAACGTTTACCACATAAATACTGTGTGTGATTGACAGCCTTTGCCACACAGTTTCTTCTATGGACTGTGTGTGATACATTCAATAATGCAAACGATTTAACGAGGAAAATTGTGTGTGATGTACCTATGAACTGAAACGTTTTCCTTGGAGCGACTGTGTGGGATGTGCATACGAACGGAAATGTTTAGCGGGGACTAACTGTGTGGGATGTACTTGCGACCGGAAACAATTTCGCCGTATAATTGTATTTTTAGCTCTACTGTATGTATTTCCGTATTTGAGTGCTCGCCGGTCGCACACGACCACATTTTGCCGAACGTGTGTGCCAGGAGGGCATAACCCTGACGGTTTTTGGGTCATGTGGGAAGGAACCCCCTATCATCCACACTCACTTGGCGACGGTTCCAAATGCAATCGCGGAAAGGGGTAAAAAACCGTTTGTTTAGGACCGACGCGCACCAGTGGTATGAAACTTGAACGTACGAGACTTCGATCATTCCTATACCGCCATGCTCCCTCTTTCCTATGCCTAAAATCTCTTTCAGGACGGAATCTGGTTGTAGTTGTGGTGGAAAGGAAACGAGCGAGGGGCCTTGTGCTGCTTTGTCCCTACCTCTGCTAAGGGCATGAGTGTGGTCAGGCTTTAAAGTGGGAGGACGGCAAGGCTTGTTGCCGGGCGACGTTGTTTACTTAGAAAAAACAAGGACTCGCTCCTTGGTGTGGGCCTCGCTCACGCACAAAAGAGCCCGGCAAACCCCCTTTTCATTAATACGTTGATCCAACAAGTACAATTCATGTGGAACATAAACATGAGCAAGGGGTTACAAGGTCTAAATTCGACAAGTGCCTGCAGGCTTAAAATCTAAAAAAAAGATAAGATGCCCGTAATCCCTTTCTTGTCCCTCTCCTCAGGAAGCGGATCAAGATAAGAGGGAGGGCAAAAGGAGTGCCTAGGCGAGGTACGAGCAACAGAAGACACCAAGAGAGGGCTGGTGATGACGGTGCCGGGGAAGAAGCCGGAAGATGAGGCAGCGGGCCAGCAATACGCGACAAAGGCGTCGGTGCCATCGTACTCTGAGTTGACGGCCCGCCACCCACCTTCTTATTCTTCTCCGGCCTTCCAACGCCAGCCGCCAGAAGCAACGGCCCCGAGAAGTTCAAGGAGCTGGCTCGAGGAGCCGCCGCCAAGAACTTCCCCGCCCCCGGCGGGTCATTCCGCCGGGGAGAAGGCTAGGTGCAGATGGTGTTGCTGCCGGCGTCGCCTAGGGACGGGGCATCCGATACCTAGTCGGACCCGTCCACGTCGTCATCCCCACTGGTCCCCTCCCTATCACCGTCGCTTGAGGAGGAGCTCGCGTCGTCAGTCGGGCTCTCCGCACAGCACCCTAGATTGTTTCCCAAGCGCCTTAAGACCTTGACGGAGAGCAGGTCGCTCTCCACTAACTTGAAGAGGAGAACGTGCCCCTTCATCAAGAAATGGGCACGTGCGAAGGTTTTCCAGCACTGACGAAGGAGCATTACATGAGGGAAGGGGAACCTTGCGTTCACCCACATGTCGCCATTGCAACACCCCTTCATGTGAAGCCTCAGCCTCGGTGGTTGGTCGATCTCCAGCACCCTCGGCAACGCCTCAGGAAGGCGAAGGCGGCTACGCGGCGGCTCGCGCAGTTGCAGGATGAACTCCAGCGCCATGTCCCCGACATGGCTGCTCAATGAAGCAGAAGGAGACGGAGGCGGAGATGGTGACGGAGATGGCGATGACGCGGGTGCCCCCCTGTCGCGCCCGCCTCTACCTCGACCGCCTCGCCGACCGCGGCCCTCTCTGGCACCTCCACCTCGAGCGTGGCCTTCACCTTGGGCTCTCTGGCGGGAGGAAGACCTGGTCGCCTCCGCGGAAGAACGGCCACGCCCTCTCGCCATGGTAGTGGATGGAGAATGGAGGCAAAGGGAAGACGCGAGAAGATGCCTCCCCTCCTCCTCCTGAGTCCCTCTTTATAGCCGGGCGGGGAAGGCTACAGACCGCCCCTACGCTGCTACCTCTTGAGCATGCGTTGGTTTTCCCTTGAAGAGGAAAGGGTGATGCAACAAAGTAGCCTAAGTATTTCCCTCAGTTTTTGAGAACCAAGGTATCAATCCAGTAGGAGACTACACGCAAATCCCTCGTACCTGCACAAACAATCAAGAACCTTGCAACCAACGCGATAAAGGGGTTGTCAATCCCTTCACAGCCACTTGCAAAAGTGAGATTTGATAAAGATAATAAGATAATTATTTTTGTTATTTTTGTTGTATAGATTGGAAAGTAAAGATTGCAACAATAAACGA
Organism: Aegilops tauschii subsp. strangulata; assembly: GCF_002575655.3. Taxonomy (NCBI): domain Eukaryota; kingdom Viridiplantae; phylum Streptophyta; class Magnoliopsida; order Poales; family Poaceae; genus Aegilops; species Aegilops tauschii. The sequence continues at coordinate 313,651,718 of NC_053037.3, read as the reverse complement.
CGACGGAAATAGCACGTTGGCGGGAGATTAATAAGATGGAAAATAGACCCGGGGGCCATAGGTTTCACTAATGGCTTCTCTCAAGATAGCAAATTCTACGGTGGGTGAACAAATTAATGTCGAGCAATTGATAGAAAAGCGCATAGTTATGAGATTATCTAGGCATGATCATGTATATAGGCATCACGTCCGTGACAAGTATACCGAAACGATTCTGCATCTACTACTATTACTCCACACATCGACCGCTATCCAGCATGCATCTAGAGTATTAAGTTCATAAGAACAGAGTAATGCATTAGGCAAGATGACTTGATGTAGGGGCATAAACTCAAGCAATATGATATAAACCCCATCTTTTTATCCTCGATGGCAACAATACAATATGTGCCTTGCTGCCCCTGCTGTCACTGGGAAAGGACACCGCAAGATTGAATCCAAAGCTAAGCACTTCTCCCATTGCAAGAAAGATCAATCTAGTAGGCCAAACCAAACTGATAATTCGAAGAGACTTGCAAAGATATTAAATCATGCATATAAGAATTCAGAGAAGAATCAAATATTGTTCATAGATAATCTTGATCATAAACCCACAATTCATCGGATCTCGACAAACACACTACAAAAAGAATTACATCGAATAGATCTCCAAGAGAATCGAGGAGAACTTTGTATTGAGATCCAAAGAGAGAGAAGAAGCCATCTAGCTAATAACTATGGACCCGAAGGTCTGTGGTAAACTACTCACACATCATCGGAGAAGCTATCGTGTTGATGTAGAATCCCTCTGTGATCGATTCCCCCTCCGGCAGAGCGCCGAAACAAGCCCCAAGATGGGATCTCACGGGTACAGAAGGTTGTGGCGGTGGAAATAGGGTTTCGTGGTGCTCTCGGATGTTTTCAGGGTATATGAGTATATATATAGGCGAAAGAAGTAGGTCGGTGGAGCCACGAGGGGCCCACGAGGGTGGGGGCGCGCCTACCCCCCTTGGCGCGCCCTCCTACCTCGTGGTCGCCTCGTTGCTTCCTTGACGTCCACTCCAAGTCTCCTGGATTGCGTTTGTTCCAAAAAGATCCTCACGAAGGTTTCATTCCGTTTGATATTCCTTTTCTGCGAAACACTGAAATAGGCAAAAAAGCAGCAATTTGCACTGGGCCTTTGGTTAATAGGTTAGTCCCAAAATTAATATAAAAATGCATAATAAAGCCCATTAAACATCCAAAACAGATAATATAATAGCATGGAACAATCAAAAATTTTAGATACGTTGGAGACGTATCAAGCATCCACAAGCTTAATTCCTGCTCGTCCTCGAGTAGGTAAATGATAAAAACAGAATTTTTGATGTGGAATGCTACCTAACATAATTTTCAATATAATTCTCTTTATTGTGGCATGAATGTTCAGATCCGAAAGATTCAAGATAAAGGTTTAATATTGACATAAAAATAATAATACTTCAAGTATACTAACTAAGCAATTATGTCTTCTCAAAATGACATGGCCAAATAAAGCTTATCCCTACAAAATCATATAGTTTGGCTATGCTTCATTTTTGTCACACAAAAATGCTCTCATCATGCACAACCCCGATGACAAGCCAAGCAATTGTTTCATACTTTAGTAATCTCAAAAAAAATTCAACTTTCACGCAATACATGAGCGTGAGCCATGGACATAGCACTATGGGTGGAATAGAATATAATGATGGGTTGTGTGGAGAAGACAAAAAAGGAGAAAGTCTCACATTGACGTGGCTAATCAACGGGCTAGGGAGATGCCCATCAATTGATGTCAATGCAAGGAGTAGGGATTGCCATGCAACGGATGCACGAGAGCTATAAATGTATGAAAGCTCAACAAAAGAAACTAAGTGGGTGTGCATCCAACTTGCTTGCTCACGAAGACCTAGGGAATTTGAGGAAGCCCATTGTTGGAATATACAAGCCAAGTTCTATAATGAAAAATTCCCACTATTATATGAAAGTGACAAAATAAGAGACTCTCTATCATAAAGATCATGGTGCTACTTTGAAGCACAAGTGTGGAAAAAAGGATAGTAGCATTGTCCCTTTTATTTCTTTTCTCTTTTTTTGGGCCTTTCCCTTTTTTTGGCCTTTCTCTTTTTTTCTCTTCTTTATTTTTTTATTTGGGACAATGCTCTATTAATGATGATCATCACACTTCTATTTATTTACAACTCAATGATTACAACTCGATACTAGAACAAAATATGACTCTATATGAGTGCCTCCGGCGGTGTACCGGGATGAATCAAGAGTGACATGTATGATAAATTATGCATGGTGGCTTTGCCACAAATATGATGTCAACTACATGATCATGCAAGGCAATATGACAATGATGAAGCATGTCATAATAAATGAAACGGTGGAATGTTGCATGGCAATATATCTCGGAATGGCTATGGAAATGCCATAATAGGTAGGTATGGTGGCTGTTTTGAGGAAGATATAAGGAGGTTTATGTGTGATGGAGCATATCATATCATGGGGGTTGGATGCACCGGCGAAGTTTGCACCAACTCTCAAGGTGAGAAAGGGCAATGCACGGTACCGAAGAGGCTAGCAATGATGGAAAGGTGAGAGTGCGTATAATCCATGGACTCAACATTAGTCATAAAGAACTCACATACTTATTGCAAAAATCTACAAGTCATCAAAAACCAAGCATTACACGCATGCTCCTAGGGGGATAGATAGGTAGGAAAAGACCATCGCTCGTCCCCGACCGCCACTCATAAGGATGACAATCAAAGAACACCTCATGTTTCAAATTTGTCACACAACGGTTACCATACGTGCATGCTACGGGACTTCAAAACTTCAACACAAGTATTTCTCAAATTCAAAACTACTCAACTAGCACGACTCTAATATTACCATCTTCATATCTCAAAACAATCATCAAGTATCAAACTTCTCATAGTATTCAATGCACTTTTTATGAAAGTTTTTATTATACCCGTCTTGGATGCATGTCATATTAGGACTAAAATTATAGCCAAAGCAAATTACCATTCTGTTCTAATGGACTCTCAAAATAATATAAGTGAAGCATGAGAGATCAATAATTTCTATAAAATAAAACCACCACCATGCTCTAAAAGATATAAGTGAAGCACTAGAGCGAAATCATCTAGCTCAAAAGATATAAGTGAAGCACATAGAGTATTCTAATAAATTACAACTTATGTGTGTGTGTCTCCAAAAGGTGTGTACAGCAAGGATGATTGTGTTAAACTAAAAAGCAAATACTCAAATCATACAAGACGCTCCAAGCAAAACACATATCATGTGGTGAATAAAAATATAGCTTCAAGTAAAGTTACCGATGGACGAAGACGGAAGAGGGGATGCCTTCCGGGGCATCCCCAAGCTTAGGCTTTTGGTTGTCCTTTAATTTTACCTTGGGGTTCCTTGGGAATCCCCAAGCTTAGGCTCTTTCCACTCCTTATTCCAAAATCCATCAAATCCTTACCCAAAAACTTGAAAACTTCACAACACAAAACTCAACAGAAAATCTCATGAGCTCCGTTAGTATAAGAAAACAAATCACCACTTTAAGGTACTGTAATGAACTCATTCTTTATTTATATTGGTGTTAAACCTACTTTATTCCAACTTCTCTATGGTTCATACCCCCCAATACTAGCCATAGAGTCATCAAAATAAGCAAACAACACACGAAAAAAAAATCTGTCAAAACAGAACAGTCTGTAGTAATCTCTATCAAACCTATACTTATGTAACTCCAACAATTCTGAAATAAATTGGTGGACTTGAGGAATTTGTCTATTAATCATCTAAAAAAAGAATCAACCAAAAAGCACTCTCCAGTAAAAAATGGCAGCTAATCTCGTGAGCGCTAAAGTTTCTGTTTTTTACAGCAAGATCATAAAGACTTCACCCAAGTCTTCCCAAAGGTTCTACTTGAAACAAACAGTAATTTAAAACATAAAACCACATCTAAACAGAAGCTAGATGAATTATTTATTACTAAACAGAAACAAAAGCAATAAATAAAATTGGGTTGCCTCCCAACAAGCGCTATCGTTTAACGCCCCTAGCTAGGCATAAAAGCAGGAATAGATCTAGGTATTATCATCTTTGGTTGGTAGTTCTTCAATAGAACACTTATAATCCTTAGGATTTTCATTCTTTTTGTTAATGATCAAACTCCTAGGCAATAAATCAAGAAATTCATTTGTAGCAAAAGGTTCCTTAATGATAGCAAAAAAGTTGGGGTGAACACTTATGGATTTGAGATCCGCATTTTCCTTACTAGAAGATTCACCTTTACTTTTAGGCACATACAACTTGGCAACTTTAGTAGTAGGAGGATTTGGGGTATTTTTGATGGAAGAAAAGGCAGACCCTAAGTTGGTAATAATATCCTCAAGTTTATCAATTCTTGTGGAATCTTGATCTATCTTTTCGTTAACTATGGGTTCCTTTTCTTAAAAAAATTTAGAGTAACCTGTACCTTAGATCCGTATTGGTTAATTTGGCTGTGGATCTTTTTATCCAAATTTTCAATCAACTCTACAGTGGCAACTTTATTTTCAATAATTTCAAGCCTTTGCATCACATGTTCCAAAGTTAAAATAGTTCCATTAACCAAAAGAGGTGGTGGGCCAAACAAATCTAACATAGCATTATAAGAATCAAAAGTATGGCTACCCAAGAAATTCCCTCCGGTAACGGTATCAAGAATATATCTGTTCCAAGGAGTGATGCCTACATAAAAATTGCGAACAAGAACGAAAGTAGGTTGCTTCCTAGTAGATCTATTCTAAGCATTGCAAATTCTATGCCAAGCATCTTTTAGACTTTCTCCCTCCCTTTGTTTAAAATTAAGAACTTCATGATCGGGATTACTAACAATGATAGAAGGACTAGCCATGACGACGAAACAAACTATCTAACACACGAGCAAACAAGAAGCAAGCGGGTGGAAAAAAGAGGGCGAATAAAACGGCAAAGGTGAAGTGGCGGGGAGGAAAACGAGAGGCAAATGGCAAATAATGTAATGCGAGGGAGAAGAGTTTGTGATGGGTACTTGGTATGTCTTGACTTCTGCGTAGATCTCCCCGGCAACGGCGCCAGAAATCCTTCTTGCTACCTCTTGAGCATGTGTTGGTTTTCCCTTGAAGAGGAAAGGTGATGCAGCAAAGTAGCGTAAGTATTTCCCTCAGTTTTTGAGAACCAAGGTATCAATCCAGTAGGAGACTACACGCAAATCCCTCGTACCTACACAAACAATCAAGAACCTTGCAACCAACGCGATAAAGGGGTTGTCAATCCCTTCACGGCCACTTGCAAATGTGAGATCTGGTAAAGATAATAAGATAAATATTTTTGGAATTTTTGTTGTATAGATTGGAAAGTAAAGATTGCAAAAATAAATGGCGACACAAATAGCACGTTGGCGGGAGATTAATATGATGGAAAATAGACCCGGGGGCCATAGGTTTCACTAGTGGCTTCTCTCAAGATAGCAAATTCTACGGTGGGCGAACAAATTACTGTCGAGCAATTGATACAAAAGTGCATAGTTATGAGAATATCTAGGCATGATCATGTATATAGGCATCACGTCCATGACAAGTAGACCAAAACGATTCTGCATCTACTACTATTACTCCACACATCGACCGCTATCCAGCATGCATCTAGAGTATTAAGTTCATAAGAACAGAGTAACGCATTAGGCAAGATGACATGATGTAGAGGGATAAACTCAAGCAATATGATGTAAACATCATCTTTTTATCCTCGATGGCAACAATTCAATAAGTGTCTCGCTACCCCTACTTTGTCACTGGGTGAAATCACGCAAGATTGAACCCATATCTAAGCTAATCACCATTTGTTTAGGACCGACGCGCACCCGTGGTATGAAACTTGAACATACGAGACTTCAATCATTCCTATACCGCCGTGCTCCCTCATTCCTATGCCTAAAATCTCTTTTAGGACGGAATCTGGTTGTAGTTGCGGTGGAAAGGAAACGAGCGAGGGGCCTAGTCCTGCTTTGTCCCTACCTCCGCCAAGGGCGTGAGTGTGGTCAGGCTTTAAAGTGGGAGGACGGCAAGGCTTGTTGCCGGGCGACGTTGTTTACTTAGAAAAAACAAGGACTCTCTCCTTGGTGTGGGCGTCGCTGACACAGAAAAGAGCCCGGCAAACCCCCTTTTCATTAATACGTTGGTCCAACATGTATAATTCATGCAGAACATAAACATGAGCAAGGGGTTACAAGGTCTAAATTCGACAAGTGCCCGCAGGCTTAAAATCTAAAAAAAGATAAGATGCCCGTAATCCCTTTCTTGTCCCTCTCCTCAGGAAGCGGACCAGGATAAGCGGGAGGGCAAAATGAGTGCCTGGGCGAGGTACGAGCAGCAGAAGACACCAAGAGAGGGCTGGTGATGATGGTGCCGGGGAAGAAGCTGGAAGATGAGGCAGCGGGCCCGCAATACGCGACAAAGGCGTCGGTGCCATCGTACTCTCAGTTGAGGGCCCACCACCCACCTTCTTCTTCTTCTCCGGCCTTCCAGCGCCAGCCGCCAGAAGCGACGGCCCCGAGAAGTTCAAGGAGCTGGCTTGAGGAGCCACCGCCAAGAACTTCCCCGCCCCGGCGGGTCATTCCACCGGGGAGAAGGCCAGGTGCAGATGGTGCTGCTGCTGGCGTCGCCTAGGGACCGGGCGTCCGACGCCTAGTCGGACCCGTCCACGTTTTCATCCCCGTTGGTCCCCTCCCTATCACTGTCGCTCGAGGAGGAGCTCTCGTCGTCAGTCGAGCTCTCCGCACAGCACCCTAGCCTGTGTCCCGAGCGCCCGAAGACCTTGATGGAGAGCAGGTCGCTCTCCACTAACTTGAAGAGGATAACGTTCCCCTTCATCAAGCAATGGGCACGCGCGAAGGTTTTCCAGCTCCGACGAAGGAGCATTACATGAGGGAAGGGGAACATTGTGTTCACCCACATGTCGCCATTGCAACACCCCTTCATGTGAAGCCTCAGCCTCGGTGGCTGGTCGATCTCCAGCACCCTCGCGAGCGCCTCGGGAAGGCGAAGGCGGCCACGCGGCGGCTCGCGCAGTTGCAGGATGAACTCCAGCGCCGTGTCCCCGACATGGCCGCTCGATGAAGTAGAAGGAGACAGAGGCGGAGATGGTGACGGAGATGGCGATGACGTGGGTGCCCCCCTGCCGTGCCCGCCTCTACCTCGACCGCCTCGCCGACCGCAGCCCCGTCTGGCACCTCCACCTTGAGCGTGGCCTTCACCTTGGGTAGCCGGCTCTTCCTTGACCGCCGCGGCTCTCTGGCGGGAGGAAGACCTGGTCGTCAACGCGGAAGAACGGCCACGGCCACGCTCTCTCGCCATGGCAGTGGATGGAGAACGGAGGCAAAGGGAAGACGCGAGAAGATGCCTCCCCTCCTCCTCCTGAGTCCCTCTTTATAGCCGGACGGGGAAGGCTAAAGACCGACCCTACGCTGCTACCTCTTGAGCATGCGTTGGTTTTCCCTTGAAGAGGAAAGGGTGATGCAACAAAGTGGCCTAAGTATTTCCCTCGGTTTTTGAGAACCAAGGTATCAATCCAGTAGGAGACTACATGCAAATCCCTCGTACCTGCACAAACAATCAAGAACCTTGCAACCAACACGATAAAGGGGTTGTCAATGCGTTCACGGCCAATTGCAAAAGTGAGATCTGATAAAGATAATAAGATAAATATTTTTGGTATTTTTGTTGTATAGATTGGAAAGTAAAGATTGCAAAAATATACGGCGACAGAAATAGCACGTTGGCGGGAGATTAATATGATAGAAAATAGACCCGGGGGCCATAGGTTTCACTAGTGGCTTCTCTCAAGGTAGCAAATTCTACGGTGGGTGAACAAATTACTGTCGAGCAATTGATAGAAAAGCGCATAGTTATGAGAATATCTAGGCATGATCATGTATATAGGCATCACGTCTGTGACAAGTAGTCCGAATTGATTCTGCATCTACTACTATTACTCCACACATCGACCACTATCCAGCATGCATCTAGAGTATTAAGTTCATAGGAACAGAGTAACGCATTAGGCAAGATGACATGATGTAGAGGGATAAACTCAAGAAATGTGATATAAACCCCATCTTTTTATCCTTGATGGCAACAATACAATACGTGCCTTGCTGCCCCTGCTGTCACGGGAAAGGGCACCGCAAGATTGCCCAAAGCTAAGCAATTCTCCCATTACAAGAAAGATCAATCTAGTAGGCCAAACCAAACTGATAATTCGAAGAGACTTGCAAAGATATTAAATCATGCATATAAGAATTCAGAGAAGAATCAAATATTGTTCATAGATAATCTTGATCATAAACCCACAATTCATCGGATCTCGACAAACACACCGCAAAAAGAATTACATCGAATAGATCTCCAAGAGAATCGAGGAGAACTTTGTATTGAGATCAAAACAGAGCGAGGAAGACATCTAGCTAATAACTATGGACCCGAAGGTCTGTGGTAAAATACTCACACATCATCGGAGAGGCTATGGTGTTGTAGAAGCCCTCCGTGATAGATTCCCCCTCCGGCAGTGCGCCGGAAAAGGCCCCAAGATGGGTTCTCATGGGTAGAGAAGGTTGCGGCGGTGGAAATAGGGTTTCGTGGTGCTCTCGGGTGTTTTCAGGGTATATGAGTATATATAGGCGAAAGAAGTAGGTCGGTGGAGCCACGAGGGGCCCACGAGGGTGGGGCCGCGCCTACCCCCCTGGGCGCGCCCTCCTACCTCGTGGCCGCCTTGTTGCTTCCTTGACGTCCACTCCAAGTCTCCTGGATTGCCTTTGTTCCAAAAATGATCCTCGCGAAGGTTTCATTCCGTTTGGATTCAGTTTGGTATTCCTTTCTGCGAAACACTGAAATAGGCAAAAAAACAACAATTTGCACTAGGCCTTTGGTTAATAGGTTAGTCCCAAAAATAATATAAAAGTGCATAATAAAGCCCATTAAACATCCAAAACAGATAATATAATAGCATGGAACAATCAAAAATTATAGATACGTTGGAGACGTATCATATGCCTCTGAAGAGCCCGTTCATGTCCGACTCATTAAGTTGCAAGCAAGGCCATCAACCGCCCTCCCCACCCAATCAAAGGCGCATAAGCGCCAGCCATAGCACGCCTTCCCATATCCTGCGCGTCCGTCACCTACCCCGTGCCATGCATGCGGCATACGTCGCGAAAGGGGCGGGCGTAGTGGGGAACGTGGAACGGCGGTTCCCAGGCTTGGAGAGTAAATGAGCAGCGGCCCTGCAGTTTTCCCTCTTTTTTAGGGAAAACGCAAGCCGCCTCTTCACTATTCACCACGGGATGACGCAAGCATGTTGCGGTCACCCCGTGCGCGACCCCCACGTAACGCATTTAACGCGGGTCATGGGGAAGTGCAACTGGCGGAGGAGTTACCGCGGTAGAACTCTGCCACGCATGCCCGCGCACCATTTTTGGGCCCGGCCCAACAACACTCTGCGCTCATGTGTGGCCCAGGCCCGGGGGACTCCTGTCGATGTGCAAAAGTAGGGGCCTTCAGTACCCCTTTACTTGTGCGCGGGCAGTTGTAGCCGCGCCTGCGGCCACGCTTGGCGGGGCAGAAGAAGCAAGCGACAAGACTACCAGAGTTGCGCTGAGACCAGAGGCGCAAAGAGCGAAGGGGCCCCGGCAAGAACCTTGTCGGGGACAACCTACGCTGCCCCGGCAAGAGCCCTGCTGGGGCAACTTACCCAACACCAGCAAGACCGCCACCCTTGAGCCTGAGAGTTCCGACACCATCGACAATGTTGGAACCAAGGCTCGGGAGGCGCCTACATGGTGGCATGCAGATCTTTGTGAAGACTGAAGGCCTGCAAGACCAGATGAGAACCAGAAGACGAAGGCCCCCCGGCAAGACCCTTGCCGAGGACATCTGCAAGGCCGCAACTGGGCCCGCACTTATCAAAGCTCCGCTAACCCATGGCCGTCCTGATGCAGCAGCCAGCCTGCCAACTAGGCATGCACTTGTGTGGCATCATGCAGCATCTAGGCCAACCAAGCAACCACCTGCGTGGTGGCATGTGGATCTTCGTGAACGCCCTGCCACCGCACCAGCTCAGCAGCAGCCAACCAGCGTGGCGGTGCATGCCTCGTCAGCTTGGACGCGCGTCGAAGCGAGGTGAGGCGGTGACAGACGAGACAAGTTTCCTTGCCATCCCCAATAAAGCAAGAGGACACGTCGGCAGCGCATTAAATGCATTTTGTCCCACGATGTCAGGATAAACTTGTACACTGTAGATGCTTTCCACCTCCCGTGTGCCGCTGTGGCAGCCCCTTTGACATATAAAAGGAGGCCCGAGGCATACTGGGAAAGGATTCGGACTTTTTGGACTAGGCACACACCGCAGCTAGTTCAAGATCTCAAGAACACCAAATATACACCAAAGCAGGACTAGGGTATTACGCATCACTCGCGACCCGAACCTGGATAAAACTCCCCTGCGTTGGTCTTCTAAACCCGCTCTTTTTATAGCCCCACGCCTCGGCAACCGTAGTAGGGATTCCTCGTGATTCCATAGGTTTCATTCTTGAACCCTGACAGATGCCTTGGACATCCCCAAACTTAGGGTCTTGTCACTCCTTATTCTCCTCATATTGACATCTCACCCAAAACTTGAAAACTTCAATCACACAAAACTTAACGGAACTTTTGTGAGATATGTTAGTATGATAAAGAGCAAACCATTTCACTTTTGGTACTGTCAAAGACAAGATTCATAATTGTTTCCACATAATTCCTACTATAGCATATCATTTCCACAATTTATATTGAGCAATATAAGCCATGGAAACTAGAAAAGAAGCAAACTATGCATTGAAAACAGAATCTCAATAACAGAACAGTCTGTAATCATCTAGATAACTACCATACTTATGCTACTCCAAAAATTATGAAAAAGTTAGTACCACGTGAGCAATTTGTATATTAAACTTCTTCAAAAAGAATAAAGTCAAAAGCACTCATCTGTTAAAAATGAGAATTATTTTCGTGAGCACAAAAGTTTCTATTTTTCAGCAAGATCAAATCAACTATCACCCAACATGATCCCAAAGGCTTTACTTGGCACTTTATTGAAAAAAGCAATAAAACATGATTACTACAGTAGCCTAATCATGTGAACACACAAAAACAATAGGTAAAAGTGTTGGGTTGTCTCCCGACAAGCGCTTTTCTTTAATGCCTTTTAGCTAGGCATGATGTTTTCAATGATGCTCGCATAAAAGATAAGAATTGAAACATAACAAGAGCATCATGAATCACATGAAAAGCACATTTAAGTCTAACCCAGTTCCTATGCATAGGGATTTTGTGAGAAAACAACTTATGTGAACAAGATTCAACTAGCATAGGAAGGCAAAACAAGCATAACTTCAAGACTTTCAACATAAAGAAAGGAAACATGATATTATTGCAATTCCTACAAGCATAAGTTCCTCCCTCACAATAATTTTCAGTAGCATCATGAAGAAGTTCAACAATATAACCATCACATAAAGCATACTTTTCATTACACAAAAGCATAGAAAACTTATTACTCTCCACATAATCAAATTTCTTCTCATCAATAGTAGTGGGAGCAAACTCAACAAAATAATTATCATGAGAGTGAAAATTAAAATCATGATGACAAGTTTCATGGTTATCATTATTCTTTATAACATACATGTCATCACCATAATCATCATAGATAGCAACTTTGTTATCATAGTCAATTGAAGCCTCATCCAAAATGGTGGATTCATCATTAAATAAAGTCACGACCTCTCCGAATCCACTTTCATCATTATAATCATCATAAATAGGAGGCATGCAAACATTATAAAAAAATTCACATGAAGTCTTGGGGGACTAAAAATATCATCTTCATAAAACATAGCATCCCCAAGCTTATGGCTTTGCATATCCTTAGCATCATGGATATTCAAGGAACTCATACTAACAACAGTGCAATCATGCTCATCATTCAAATATTTTGTGCCAAACATTTTATTGACTTCTTCTTCTAACAATTGAGCACAATTTTCCGAACCATCATTTTCAAGAAAGATATTATAAAGATGATCAATGATATGATGCAACCTCAATTCCATTTTTTATGTAGTTTTCTTTTATAAACCAACTAGTGATAAAACAAGAAACTAAAAGATTCAACTGCAAGATCTAAAGATATACCTTCAAGCACTCACCTCCCCGGCAACGGCGCCAGAAAAGAGCTTGATGTCTACTACGCAACTTTATTCTTGTAGACACGTGTTGGGCCTCCAAGCGCAGAGTTTTGTAGGACAGTAGCAATTTTCCCTCAAGTGGATGACCTAAGGTTTATCAGTCCGTGGGAGGCATAGGATGAAGATAGTCTCTCTCAAAGAACCCTGCAACCAAATAACAAAGAGTCTCTTGTGTCTCCAACACACCAAATACAATGGTAATTTGGATAGGTGCACTGGTTCGGCGAAGAGATGGTGATAAAAGTGTAATATGGATGGTAGAAATATTTTTTTATAATCTGAATAAATAAAAAACAGCAAGGTAGCAAATAGTAAACGGGCACAAAAACGGTATTGCAATGCTTGAAAACAAGGCCTATCCCTCAAAGTGGAATAAAGAATCACTCCCGAGTTCCTATTAGCGGAGAACAAAAGATAGAAATTTTTTGTAGGGTACGAAACCACCTCAAAGCTATTCTTTCCGATCAATCTATCCTAGAGTTCGTACTAAAATAACGCAAGCTATTCTTTCCAATCGATCTAATCAAGAGTTCGTACTAAAATAACACCAAAGCAAAATCATATTCATAATACTCAATCCACACAAAGAACTATAAAGGGACCCCAAAGTTTCTATCAGAGAAAAGATAATAAAAAGGTGCATCAACCCCTATGCATAGATTACCCCAATATCACCACGGGAATCCGCAAGCTGAGTGCCATAACATATATCAAGTGAACCAACAAGATACCCCAATGTCACGTCAAGTATTCATACCGCAAGACATACATCATGTGTTCCCAAATCTAAACATTCAATCTGACATAACAAAATTTCAAAGGGTAAAGATTCAATTCATCACAATAAGAGTATAGAGGGGAGAAACATCATATGATCCATCTATATTAACAAAGCCTATGATATAGACCACGAGAGAGAGAGAGAGAGAGAGATTAAACACATAGCTACTGGTAGAAACCCTCAGCCCCGATGGTGGACTACTCCCTCCTCATGGTGGTGGCCGCCGGGATGATGAAGATGGCCACCGGAGATGATTCACCCCTCCGGCAGGGTGCCGGAACAGGTCTAGATTGGTTTTCGGTGGCTACAGAGGCCTGCGGCGGTGGAACTTCTGATCTAGGCTAACCCCGAAGGGTTTCAGAATATTTGGGAATTTATAGTGCAAAGAGGGGGTGCGGGAGGCCACCGAGGTGGGCACAACCCACCTGGCGTGCCCCGGTGGGTTGTACCCCCCTCGAGGCACCCCCAGCTGCAGCTCTGGCCCATTTGGTTCCTTCTGGTCCAAAAAAATCTCCAAAAAGTTTCGTGGTGTTTGGACTCCGTTTGATATTGATTTCCTGCGATGTAAAAAACAAGCAAAAAACAGCAACTGGCACTGGGCACTGGGTCAATTGGTTAGTCCCAAAAAATGATATAAACTTGCTATAAAATGATTGTAAAACATCCAAGAATGATAAAATAACAACATGAATACTTCATAAATTATAGATACGTTGGAGACGTATCAGTGGAGTCATGATGACATTCACGTGAAGACTTTCAAGGCACATTTTGGGAACCCAGATTTTCTTCATTGGAGGACCGTTCCTGCAGTTAGTTCCAACATATCTAGCAAATACTTCACCATTCTGATTTTCGAACAGTTTATAGTTGGGGTCAAATGACTCATCAAAAGAATATGAGGATTCATATGTAAAGCCAGATAAAGTGGATGGATATATGAGAGGTCCTTTCGCAGCAACCCATGAGGTTTTGGGATACTGCTCAGGTTTCCAATAGGTCGCATCAGCATTGAGTTTCCTCTCAAAGGCAATACACTCTTTCCTAGGGTTTCTGTTGAGGATCTGCTTTTTAAGCACATCACAAAGAGCCTGATGCCCTTTGAGGCTGTTGTACATGCCTATCACATACAATTCCTTCAACCCTACATTGTCAATGATACTTGTGGTATCCTCAGTTGAGGAATTTGTGACCACAGAGACAGTTGAAGATTTGCAGCAATAGAAGCATTTGAACTTTCAGGTGAAGAATTAGCAGATTCACGTTCAATGCATTTCAAACATGGTAGAATGAATTCATCCTGAGCGGAACTGATCTGCTGAGCAAGCAATGAATCATTTTCCTTCTGAAGATCTTCATAACTCACCCTTAGCTTCTCAAGATCTTGCTTTCTTTGAAGAAATTCATAAGAAAGCTTCTCATGATCGGCTAAGAGAGTGTTATGATGACTTTGAAGGTTGTCAAACTTAGATTGAAGTCGCTGAAGATTTTCAGTCAGAGTTTGAGTTCGATCCATTTCCTCACCCAACAGGTCATCACATTTGGCTAGAAAATTTTGAACCTTTTCCAAAGACTTTTTTGTTTAATGGCAACCTTAGCAAGTTTGGAATAGCAGGGTTTGATATTTTCATCAGATTCATCCTCACTTGATTCAGAGGAGGGATATTTGAGTACCTTGGCACCTTTTTCCATGAAGCAAAAGGTGGGAGCGTAGTCATCATCGCCGTCGTCGGCAGTGTTGGGGAAGTCATTTTCCTCACCGTTGAAGATGACTTGCTGACGAAAGTTGTAGCGAGGGCTAGGCTCGCTGAGGGAGTCCTTGATTAGGGGGTCCCCGGGCGTCCGGGCTATGTGACATGGGCCGGACTGATGGGCCGTGAAGATACAAGATAGAAGGCCTTCCCCCGTGTCCGGATGGGACTCTCCCTTGCGTGGATGGCAAGCTTGGCGTCCGGATGTGTAGTTTCCTTTCTCTGTAAACCGACTCTGTACAACCCTAGGTCCCTCCGGTGTCTATATAAACCAGAGGGTTTAGTCCGTAGAGGCTAAGACAAATCATACAGGCTAGACATCTAGGGTTTAGCCATTACGATCTCGAGGGAGATCGACTCTTGTAACCCCTATATTCATCCAAGTCAATCAAGCAGGAAGTAGGGTATTACCTCCATTAAGAGGGCCCGAACCTGGGTAAACATTGTGTCCCCTGCCTCCTGTTACCTTTGATCCTCAGACGCACAGTTCGGGACCCCCTACCCGAGATCGGCCGGTTTTGACACCGAGATTGGTGCTTTCATTGAGAGTTCCACTATGTCGTCAACAGAAGGCTCGATGGCTCGTTCGATCATCTACAACTATGCAGTTTCCAGGGAAGCTTTCCTCCCCGGCCAGATTTTTGTATTCGTTGGCTTCGTTCTATGTGCCAACTCAATTGGCCACCTCGAACAGATCGATAGCTACGCCCCTGGTCATCAGATCAGTTTCGGGAACCTAAACTATGTCGCCGATATCCGAGGAGACTTGATCTTCGAAGGGTTCACGGCCCCGATCACCGCTCCGGCCTTAGATCCGGAGCAAACCATCATGTCCGAAGACGGGAGTTTGGAGCCCACCAGACTCTTCGCTACAAACTGCATTATCGAGGATCCGGAGGCGATAGTGTCCACGGCGAACTTGGAATTAGACCGGGTTCCCCCTATCATTGAAAGGCCGGACTCGTCCCCGGACTCCAGATCTGAAATCTCGAAGTCCAGGCCAAACAAGCATGGCCAGGAGGCCTTCGCCCCGGCCAGCCCCGCGGACTCTCGTTTCCCCGTCCAAACCTCACTCTTAAACGAGGCTCTGGACTTAATGCGACCCCTCGCCATTACAGAGGAATCGCTGTCAAACTACGCCCAGCCCGGACTAGGGGCTGAGAGCAGGGAATTTTATGTCCCACCCACTACCCACTTCATAGCCACTGTCGAAGATCTAACCGAAATGCTGGACTACGCCTCCGAAGACATCGACGGCATGGATGACGATGCCGGAGATGAACAAGGCCAAGACACGCCATTTACCGGATGTTGGACGGCCACCTCCACATATGACGTGTATATGGTGGACACACCCAAAGAGGATGACGGCGATGGCAGGAAGGATCCGGTTGAGGACAAGCCCGCCGAGGCACCTCCAAAGCGTTGACGTCAGCAGCGCCGCTCAAAATCACGTCGCGGAAAAGACAGCAATACCGGCACCTGAGACAACGGCACTTCGGAGAACGCCGAAGACCCCGAAGCCCCCGTCGAACCAACATCCGGATGCTTGGGAGGAGGGGCAAGTTAACCCCGACGAGGATGATGTGAGCCTCGGCGACGAAGATTTCATCATGCTAGAGGAACCCCTCGAGCAGGAGCACTTTAAGCGCCAGCTAATCGCCACTGCGATAAGCCTAAAAAAGAAGCAGCAACAGCTACAAGCCGAACAAGATACACTCAACGACAGATGGACCCAGGTCCTAGCTGCCGAAGAGTATGGCCTTCAACGCCCAGCAAAGAGTTATCCGAAGCGTCGGCTACTACCACAATTTGACGACGAGGCCCCCGAGCCCATACCGTCAAGACATGACCGTGCCGATGAACCAGAACGGCCACCACGTGGGCGAGATAAAGCGTCCACCTATGTCGAACACCAACCCGCACCACCTCGCCGTAAAGGCAGAGAAAGAGCGGCTCCAGGATACACCTACGACCTACGGCAGGAGCTAGACAATAGAGCAGGCCAAGCTAGATCAATCTATGGATCAAGGGGGAATGCCCTAACGCGAGAAGACGGCCATCAGGTGTAACACCCCGGATGTAACTTTCCATATTTGTAACTCCAACTCTTGCCATTTTCGGCTATGTGTTATGATATTCCCTTCGTGGTCGGGTTTTGCTTTTCGTTTTGCATTTTGTTCATGTCATGCATCTCATATTATGTCATCATGTGCATCTCATTTGCATACGTGTTCGTCTCATGCATCCGAGCATTTTCCCCGTTGTCCGTTTTTGCAATCCGACACTCCCACACGCACCGGCGCACCCCTCTTGTTTCTTTTCGTGAGAGGGTGTTAAACGTTCTCGGAATGGACCGAGGTTTGCCAAGTGGCCTTGGTATACCACCGGTAGACCACCTGTCAAGTTTCGTTCCATTTGGAGGTCGTTTGATGCTCCAACGGTTAACCGGGTAACCACAAAGGCCTTTTGTGTGTTGCAGCAAAACCCCCCTCCAAACAGCCCAATAACCCATCTAAGTCCACTCCATGCTCTCGGTCGTTCGATCACGATCGTGTGGGCGAAAACCGCACTCCATTTGGAGTCTCCTAGCTCCCTCAACCTATAAATATGTGTCTCTCCCGGAATTCTCGCGCAGATCAAACCCTAGCCCCGCTCCCTCCGCGCGCCGGACACGTCCGCCCGGCGCCGGACGAATCCCGCAGCCACGCCCGACCAATCGGGGCGCGACACGTGGCAGCGCCGCCGCCCCACCGCCCGCGGCCCGGAGAGCCCGCATCCGGCCGCCGCGGCCCGAGCCGCCGCCGCCCCCGCGCGCACCTCCTTCCTCCGCGCCGCCCCGCGCCCCGCCGCCTCTTCGCATAGCCGCCGTCCTCACCCGTCTCCGGCCGCCGCCACAGCCGCCGGCCGCGCGCGTGGCAGAGCCGCCGCCTCTTCGCATCGTCGCCGACCTCGTCGTCCTCGCCGGCGACCGCGCCCCGTCTCCCCGTCCGCCGCCGCCTCCTCTTCCCCGCGCCCGGATCCAGTGGTCCCCTCCAACCCCGGCGCTCCTCTGGCCTCCTCCACTCCATCTCCGGCGAGGAACCGATGAACCTCGGTTCGCGTGCGTGCTCGATCCAGATCTGGGAGAGGTTGACCCGATTTTTCCTCCAAGTCCCGAAGTTTTTCACATTATATGCTCCTGTTCATCGCATCATATCTCATGGCATACTGCTCCGTTTTGCATGCATGATATATTAAAATGTTCGTCTCGAGATGCTCTTCATTTTGTTACATTGTGTGATGCTAGTTTGAGTCCATTTTAATGCCCAAATCTCTGGTGCAAGAGTGCTATATGATGTTTACTGCTGTTACTTATCAGAACTTGATGTTTTGTTATTTTTGTTGCATTTGATGTGTGCATCTTATGGGCATGAGCTCTACAGGTGTTTTGATCTATGCCATGCTATCTTTATAAAGGTGTATTCCATGTATTTTTATGATCTATGTGGTGACTAGCACAAGCATGCAAACTAGGCTTCGTGATGTTTCTGTTTTCAGGGACAGGATTTTGCTAAGTCTGTTACTGCTGTTATTTTGCTGCCATGTATCCATGTGTCTACAGTGAGATCCGTGCTTCTTTTGAGTATGTTCAGTAAGGATGTTTTGTAGACATAGTTGTCTTCTATACATCCATGCCCCTGTTTGCAATTATGGAGTGACCTAGCATGTATTTATCTTGCTCTACTTTTGCTATAAAATATTTCTGGCAGAATGTTAACATGATATTCAATTTTGTCAAGGTTGTTTTAGTTGATCCATACATGCTATGCACTTGATCTTGTCATGGTTAACTTCCTAAACATGCCATCTTTCTGTAGGTATGCTTGTTTTGTCATGCATTGCTTTGTGATGAGTAAATGAAGCTCACCAAGATGCCTTCATAAATCTGTTAATGCCATGCTCTGTTTTCTGTAGTCTGAAACCTGTTAACGAAACTTGCTATGTTTACATGGGTGCCATCATATCTTCTGATCCTTTTTGGCTCATGGTCAGTAAGGGACTTTTGTTCTATGCATTTAGTAAATTCATTCCATGCCTTGTTTTTCTATGTTAAGTTCCTGTATCATGTTGATTGCTTGCTCTGAACATTGCTACCTGATGCTGTTTCAGCCATGTCCAGTAATTTCACCAAGCCTGTGAAGCTGATATCTTTTGCACTTTTGCCATGCTTGTTTGAACCTGTTATTTTGTGATCTAGCCGTAGCTCATTGTTCATCTTTTGTCAAGCATCTCCTGTAGATCACTTCCATATGCTTTGTTTATATGTTGGGGTGCATTAGCATAGTTACTTGATGTATTCTAAGTGCTATCATGCTGTTAATCGCAGAATCGCGTCATTTTTGTTTTGCTTGCCATTTGCAAACCGTGCATCCGTTTCCGGTGATCTTTATATCGATTTCGACCGAAATCATCTCACCTTTCCAGTGGCATACTTCGTTTGCCAAGTTACTGCCTTGTTCATCCTTTTTCTTCCGGAGCACGCATACGCATCGCATATCATATCTCGCATATCATGCATGTATTGCATCATGTTGTTTGTGCATTTCCCGTGATTGATTGTGGTTCCATTGCTTGTGTTCTTGCTGTGGGTAGAGCCGTGAGACGAGTTCTTGAACGAGGAACCTGTTGAGTACGCTTACATGGATCAAGCTTTCGACAACTCTGAGAACCTTGCAGGCAAGATGACCATACCCTCGAAATCACTTCTATCTTTGCTTTGCTAGTTGTTCGTTCTATTGCTATGCTGCACTACCTAACACTTGCTATATCATGCCTCCCATATTGCCATGTAAAGCCTCTAACCATCCTTTCCTAGCAAACTGTTGTTTGGCTAAGTTACCGCTTTTGCTCAGCCCTTCTTATAGCGTTGCTAGTTGCAGGCGAAGTTGGAGTTGGTTCGATGTTGAAACATGGATATTTTGGATTATCACAATATCTCTTATTTAATTAATGCATCTATATATTTGGTAGAGGGTGGAAGGCTCGGCCTTATGCCTGGTGTTTTGTTCCACTCTTGCCGCCCTAGTTTCCGTCATACCGGTATTATGTTCCTTGAATTTGCGTTCCTTACGCGGTTGGGTGATTTATGGGACCCCCTTGACAGTTCGCCTTGAATAAAACTCCTCCAGCAAGGCCCAACCTTGGTTTTACCATTTGCCACCTAAGCCTTTTCCCTTGGGTTTTCGCGAGCCCGAAGGTCATCTTTATTTTAGACCCCCCGGGGCCAGTGCTCCTTCGAGTGTTGGTCCGAACCGAGCTGCCTGCGGGGCCACCTTGGGGAAACTTGAGGGCTGGTTTTACTCATAGCTAGTCTCATCTAGTGTTACCCTGAGAACGAGATATGTGCAGCTCCTATCGGGATGTGTCGGCACATCGGGCGGCTTTGCTGGTCTTGTTTTACCATTGTCGAAATGTCTTGTAAACCGGGATTCCGAGACTGATCGGGTCTTCCCGGGAGAAGGTTTATCCTTCGTTGACCGTGAGAGCTTATAATGGGCTAAGTTGGGACACCCCTGCAGGGTATTATCTTTCGAAAGCCGTGCCCGCGGTTATGAGGCAGATGGGAATTTGTTAATGTCCGGTTGTAGAGAACTTGAGACTTAAATTAAAATACATCAACCGTGTGTGTATCCGTGATGATCTCTTCTCGGCGGAGTCTGGGAAGTGAACACGGTTTGAGTTATGCATGAACGTAAGTAGTTTCAGGATCACTTCTTGATCATTTCTAGTTTCGCGACCGTTGCGTTGCTTCTCTTCTCGCTCTCTTCTGCGTATGTTAGCCACTATATATGCTTAGTGCCTGCTGCAGCTCCACCTCATTACACCATCCTTTCCTATAAGCTTAAATAGTCTTGCTCTCGCGGGTGTGAGATTGTTGAGTCCCCGTGACTCACAGATTCTACCAAAACAGTTGCAGGTGCCGACGATACCAGTGCAGGTGACGCAACCGAGCTCAAGTGGGAGTTCGACGAGGAACGTGGTCGTTACTATGTTTCGTTTCCAGATGATCAGTAGTGGAGCCCAGTTGGGACGATCGGGGATCTAGCATTTGGGGTTATCTTATTTTCATTTGGATTTGACCGTAGTCGGTCTATGTGTGGATATTGGATGATGTATGAATTAATTTATGTATTGTGTGAAGTGGCGATTGTAAGCCAACTCTCATTATCCCATTCTTGTTCATTACATGGGATTGTGTGAAGATGACCCTTCTTGCGACAATACCTACAATGCGGTTATGCCTCTAAGTCGTGCCTCGACACGTGAGAGATATAGCCGCATCGTGGGCGTTACATCAGGCCTGGCACGACAGGCACAACCTCACCCAGGCCAAAAACCGCATACAAACTTCATCTTAACTGCGTCGTGACGTTGCCCAATACAAAGGCACCGCACACCCCTTATGCTTCACCGATGAGGTAATGGAGCACCAGTTCCCAAAAGTGTTTAAACCCGTGAACATTGAATCATACGATGGAACAATGGATCCCGCGGTATGGATCAAAGATTTCCTTCTCCATATCCACATGGCCTGGGTGACGATCTCCATGCCATCAAATACCTCCCCTTAAAACTCAAGGGACCAGCACGACACTGGTTAAACAGCCTCCCAGAAAACTCTATTGGTAGCTGGGAGGATTTGGAAGATGCCTTTAGAGACAACTTCCAAGGAACCTATGTTCGGCCTCCAGACGCCGATGACCTTAGTCACATAGTCCAGCAACCCGGATAGTCAGCCCGGAAACTCTGGACCAGGTTCTTAATTAAAAAGAACCAAATTGTTGATTGTCCGGACGCCGAAGCCCTCGCGGCCTTTAAACACAGCGTTCGTGACGAGTGGCTCGCCCCACACCTCGGCCAAGAAAAGCCGAAGTCTATGGCAGCTCTCACCTCACTTATGACCCGCTTTTGCGCGGGAGAAGACAGCTGGCTAGCTCGTAGAAGCAACGGCGCCAGTGACCCCGGCACCTCCGAAGCCAGAGATGGCAACGGCAAGCCACAGGCAATAAACACAAGCGTCGAATTAACAACGAAGATACTGAAGACACGGCGGTCAACGCCGGATTCAGAGGCTCTAAACCCGGTCAGCGGAAGAAGCCATTCAAAGAAACAAAGACGATCCATCCAGTTTGGACAGAATACTCGATCGGCCTTGCCAGATTCATGGTACCCCCGACAAGCCTGCCAATCATACCAACAGAAAATGTTGGGTCCTTAAACATGCCGGTAAGCTAAACACCGAACATAAAGGGAAAGGGCCGCCCGGCGAGGACGACGATGAAGAGCCTCGCCCAACAAACACAGGGGGGCAAAAGAAATTTCTCCCTGAGGTAAAAACAGTGAACATGATCTATGTCAACCACATTCCCAAGCGGGAGCGCAAGCGCGCACTAAGGGACGTTTATGCCATAGAGCCAGTCGCCCCAAAATTTAACCCATGTTCAGCCTGTCCGATCACTTTTGATCGCAGAGACCATCCGACCAGTATCTGTCATGGAGGTTCGGCAGCATTGGTCCTCGTCCCAATCATCGACGGATTCCACCTCACACGAGTCCTCATGGACGGCGGCAACAGCCTTAACCTGCTTTATCAAGACACTGTCCGTAAAATGGGTATTGATCCGTCAAGAATCAAGCCCAGTAAAACTACCTTTAAAGGAGTAATACCCAGCGTAGAGGTTTGCTGCACAGGGTCAAGAACGCTGGAGGTAGTCTTCGGCTCACCAGATAACTTCCGAAGTGAAGACTTAATCTTCGACATAGTCCCTTTCTGCAGCGGCTATCACGCGCTGCTCGGACGAACCGCGTTCGCTCGTTTCAATGCGCCCCCGCACTGTGCCTATCTAAAGCTCAAGATGCCCGGACCACGCGGCGTTATAACAGTCAATGGAAACATGGAGCACTCCCTCCGTACTGAGGAGCACACTGCGGCCCTCGCAGCCGAAATACAAGGCGGCCTTATTAAGCCGAATATTGCATTGGTAGTCAAGCCCCCGGACACTGACAAGCGAGTCCGGTCTACCTGTAGAATGACAGTCTGGCTCGTCCAGAGCTAGACTAGCAATTCGGCCTCCATCGAAACCCCAACCTGATTGCGGCATACGTACCGGGTGTACGTAACTATGCATTAAAGATACCATGGGCAAAGACGGAGGCACACGAAAAACAAAGTCCGCAATACGGTTCGACCCTATTCGGACCCTCATATCCTTTCTTCTTCTTTTTTTATTTTTTTCAGGTTCCTCGCAACCCACATCACTTTTTGATGATACCAAGGGCCCTTTTTAGGCCCCTTATGTATACCCGATCGATGATCCTCTCAAAGGATCATACACAAAGGCGAAAACCAGCGCAGACGTGCGGCAGATTGTACAAAGGATCCTCTAGATCATCTTTTCCTTTTTAGGACCAGTACACAAGTTTTCCCTTGTGCTCGGCATGTAAAATAGCCTCGATGCTTATCGCATCCTCTGTAAAAAATACGTTTTGACGTATCAATCAGACCATAATGGAAACAGTTTCGCCCAACCCTGTTCGGTATTGGCTTATTTCCTAATCTGTATTCCCTCTTTACGTCGGATTGTCGTATATACCTCGGCATGATTCAAATCGCCAGGGGCTCTATCCGGCCATGTATTTTTTTCAAACAAAAAGAAAGTCCGAACACTTTTATAGTGTACTTCGGTGTCCCGAATATGGCATTATATGCATCGGCTCCGAATCATGTCTTTGGTCAATAGTTGGGTTGCCCGGCTCCTGCGATTACCACCTTACATTATGCTTGTTCGGCTAAGGTAGTAAAGGGAGAATGATACGTCTCCAACGTATCTATAATTTATGAAGTATTCATGCTATTATATTATCCATCTTGGATGTTTAATTGGCTTTACTATGCACTTTTATATTATTTTTTTGGACTAATTTATTAACCCAGAGCCCAGTGCCAGTTTCTGTTTTTTCCCTTGTTTCAGTGTTTCGCAGAAAAGGAATATCAAACGGAGTCCAAACGGAATGAAACCTTCGGGAGAGTTATTTTTGGAACGGAAGCAATCTAGAAGACTTGGAGTGTACGAAAGGGAAGCAACGAGGAAGGCACGAGGCAGGGGGCGCGCCAACCCCCTGGGCGCGCCCTCCACCCTCGTGGGCCCCTCATGGCTCCCCTTACCGACTTCTTTCGCCTATATATTCCCATATACCCTAAAAACTTCGGGGAACAGAATAGATCGGGAGTTCCGCCACCGCAAGGCTCTGTAGCCACCAAAAACCAATTCGGACCCTGTTCCGGCACCCTGCCGGAGGGGGGATCCCTCACCGGTGGCCATCTTCATCATCCTGGTGCTCTCCATGACGAGGAGGGAGTAGTTCACCCTCGGGGCTGAGGGTATGTACCAGTAGCTATGTGTTTGATCTCTCTCTCTCTCTCTCGTGTTCTTGATTTGGCACAATCTTGATGTACCGCGAGCTTTGCTATTATAGTTGGATCTTATGATGTTTCTCCCCCTCTACTCTCTTGTAATGGATTGAGTTTTCCCTTTGAAGTTATCTTATCTTATCGGATTGAGTCTTTAAGGATTTGAGAACACTTGATGTATGTCTTGTCGTGCTTATCTGTGGTGACAATGGGATATCACGTGATCCACTTGATGTATGTTTTGGTGATCAACTTGCGGGTTCCGCCCATGAACCTATGCATAGGGGTTGGCACACGTTTTCTTCTTGACTCTCCGGTAGAAACTTTGGGGCACTCTTTGAAGTTCTTTGTGTTGGTTGAATAGATGAATCTGAGATTGTGTGATGCATATCGTATAATCATACCCATGGATACTTGAGGTGACATTGGAGTATCTAGGTGACATTAGGGTTTTGATTGATTTGTGTCTTAAGGTGTTATTCTAGTACGAACTCTATGATAGATCGAACGGATAGAATAGCTTTGTGTTATTTTACTACGGACTCTTGAATAGATCGATCAGAAAGGATAACTTTGAGGTGGTTTCGTACCCTACCATAATCTCTTCGTTTGTTCTCTGCTATTAGTGACTTTGGAGTGAGTCTTTGTTGCATGTTGAGGGATAGTTATATGATCCAGTTATGTTATTATTGTTGAGAGAACTTGCACTAGTGAAAGTATGAACCCTAGGCCTTGTTTCCTAGCATTGCAATGCCGTTTACGCTCACTCTTATCGCTTGTTACCTTGCTGTTTTTATATTTTTAGATTATAAAAACATATATCTACCATCCATATTGCACTTGTATCACCATCTCTTCGCCGAACTAGTGCACCTATACAATTTACCATTGTATTGGGTGTGTTGGGGACACAAGAGACTCTTTGTTATTTGGTTGTAGGGTTGTTTGAGAGAGACCATCTTCATCCTACGCCTCCCACGGATTGATAAACCTTAGGTCATCCACTTGAGGGAAATTTGCTACTGTCCTACAAACCTCTGCACTTGGAGGCCCAACAACGTCTACAAGAAGAAGGTTGTGTAGTAGACATCAAGCTCTTTTCTGGCGCCGTTGCCGGGGAGGCTAGGTAAGCGGCACTCACACCCCGTCAACTAAGCTCTTTTCTGGCGCCGTTGCCGGGGAGGTGAGTGCTTGAAGGTATATCTTTAGATCTTGCAATCGAATCTTTTAGTTTCTTGTTTTAGCACTAGTTTAGTTTATGAAAGAAAACTACAAAAAATGGAATTAAGGGTGCCTCATATGCTTCATCTTTTTAATATCTTTCGTGAAAATGATGGGAAGGAAAATTGTGCTCAAGTACTGGAAGAAGAATTACATAGAATGCTTCGCATAAAATATGTGAATAATGAGCATGATTGCAATGTTGTTAGTATGAATTCCTTGAATACCCATGATGCTAATGATATGCAAAGCCACAAGCTTGGGGATGGTATGTTTGATGAAGATGATATGTTTAGTCCCCAAGGTTTTGATGAGCAAACTTATTATGATGAAAGCATGCCTCCTATCTATGATGATTATTGTGATGACACATATGCTACAAAGAATAGTGATAACCATGAAACTTTTCATCTTGATCTTAATTTTCAATCACATGATAGTTATTTTGTTGAGTTTGGTCCCACTACTATTGATGAGAATAAATTTGCTTACGTGGAGAGTAGGAAAATTTCTATGCAAGTAGATCATGAAAAGAATGCTTTATGTGCTGGTTATATTGTTGAATTCATTCATGATGCTACTGAAAATTATTATGAGGGAGGAAAATATGCTTGTAGGAATTGCAATAATATCAAGTTTCCTCTCTATGTGCTTAAAGTTTTGAAGTTATGCTTGTTTTGCCTTCCTATGCTAGTTGATTATTGTTCCCATAAGTTGTTTGCTCACAAAATCCCTATGCATAGGAAGTGGGTTAGACTTAAATGTGCTTTTCATGTGTTTCATGATGCTCTCTTTATGTTTCAATTCTTATCTTTTATGTGAGCATCATTGAAATCATCATGCCTAGCTAGGGGCGTTAAACGTAAGCGCTTGTTGGGAGGCAACCCAATTTTATTTATAGTTTTTGCTTTTTGGTTCTGTTTAGTAATAAATAAATCATCTAGCCTCTGGTTAGATGTGGTTTAATGTTTTAATTAGTGGTTGTGCCAAGTAAGACCTATAGGATCTTCTTGGATGATAGTTATTTGATCTTGCTGAAAATTCCAGAAACTTTCTGTTCACGAAAACAATTGTTTAAAATCACCAGAACGTGATAAAATACTCATTCCAATTGTAGCATATCAATAAACAAATTATCTAGGTCTTCCTATTTTGGTAGAATTGTTTGAGTTCCAGAAGTTTGCATTAGTTGCAAATTACTACAGACTGTTCTGTTTTTGACAGATTCTGTTTTGCGTGTGTTGTTTGCTTATTTTGATGAATCTATGGCTAGTAAAATAGTTTATAAACCATAGAGAAGTTGAAATACAGTAGGTTTAACACCAATATAAATAAAGAATGAGTTCAACGCAGTACCTTGAAGTGGTGTTTTGTTTTCTTTCGCTAACGGAGCTCACGAGATTTTCTGTTGAGTTTTGTGTTGTGAAGTTTTTAAGTTTTGGGTAAAGATTCGATGGACTATGTAATAAGGAGTGGCAAGAGCCTAAGCTTGGGGATGCCCAAGGCACCCCAAGGTAATATTCAAGGACAACCAAGATCCTAAGCTTGGGGATGCCCCGGAAGGCATCCCCTCTTTCGTCTTCGTTCATCGGTAACTTTACTTGGAGCTATATTTTTATTCACCACATGATATGTGTTTTGCTTGGAGCGTCATTTTATTTTCTTTTGTTTTGCTTGCTGTTTGAATAAAATACCAAGATCTGAAATTATTAAATGAGAGAGAGTCTTCACATAGCTACATAATTATTTAACTACTCATTGATCTTCACTCATATCTTTTTGGAGTAGTTTGTCATTTACTCGTGTGCTTCACTTATATCCTATGAGTAAATGGTTGAATGATTTGAATGTCATAAATCTGAAATTATATATGTTTCATATGCTTATCCCATGGGGAGTAATGCCTTCACATATAAGAAGTAGAGGTGGTAAAATTTTTGTAGGTTAGCAAACATTGTATTGGTCACTTGAACAATTCATGAAAGAATATTGAAGGAAGAGAGATTTCACATATAAAAATACTATCTTGGACATCTTCTATGATTGTGAGCCCCATTAATTATTTTCAAACCTGAGCAAATTAGTTGAAGTTGGACAAGGAAGACAACATAATGAGTTATGCTAGGGTATATTTGTATAGAAGTTATATTGTTATGGATCCTCTAACATGTGGTGCTTGCTATTTAGAATCCTTTGCTAGCCAAAATATCTGTACTAAGCGGGAATACTGCTTGTGCATCCAAACTCCTTGAACCAAGTTTCTTCCATAAGTGTACACCATATCTACCTATATGCGGTATTTACCAGCCGTTCCAAGTAAATTTGTATGTGCCAAACTCTAAACCTTCATAATAATATGTTTTGTATGCCCGAATTGCTCATGTAGCGACTAGGGGCTGTCAGTATCTTCCATGCTAGGTGGGTTATTCTCACGATGAGTGGACTCTGCTTATCATTCACGAGAAAATGGCTAGTAACTGGGATGCCCAGTCCTATGATCAAAAGATCAAAAACAAATTCGCAAATCATTTAAACAAAACTCCCCCAGGAAAGTTGATAGTTGGACGGCACCCGTTGTTTCGGACAAGCCGTGGAGTGTGAATGTTGGTGGAGGGGGAGTAAAAACATTACCTTTCTGCGTGGGAACCGCCTATAATGTATCTAGTATGGAAGATATTGGGAACTCTTGGTCATTATGTTGACAATGAAAGCATACCTCTCAAAATTATTTTCACCTCTGTTTTTGCTTCGAGCTCTGGCACCTCTGCAAATCCCTGCTTCCCTCTGCGAAGGGCCTATCTTTTACTTTTATGCAAGAGTTAATAGTATTCCTTCTCATTCCAACCTACTCTTTAGTTGGCAAGCATCATGTGATGGAAAGATCTAAGCATATATGGCCATTCAAATATATTTGAGCATGAATTATTATTGTTGACATTACCCTTGGGGTAAAAGGTTGGGAGCCGAAACATTAAGCCCCTATCTTTCTCTATGTTCGATGAATACTATTTGTTCTAAAAATATGCTTTGAGTGGTAGCAATCATGGAAGACTAAATGATAGTTGAGTATGTGAAGTTTGCGGAATCAAAGCTCTGACATAGACTCTTCCGGAAAATAAGATGAATTGTAATTGTTTGATGACTAATAACACAGTTTGTTAGTTTTCAAGAAAGTTTATGATCTATACTTTAACATGTGAATAGTTTGTTACTTGATCATGAAAAGTTCTATGAGTTGAGCTACTGTTATGACATATAATGATGCTAGAAAAGGTGGTTGAAATTATCGTTGATCAAACTTGTGCACCTGCTAGCATTCACACTTCATAAATTATTTCTTTTATCATTTACCTACTCGAGGACGAGCAGGAATTAAGCTTGGGGATGCTGATATGTCTCCAACGTATCTATAATTTATGAAGTATTCGTGCTATTATATTATCCATCTTGGATGTTTAATGGGCTTTACTATGCACTTTTATATTATTTTTTGGACTAATTTATTAACCCTGAGCCCAGTGCCAGTTTCTATTTTTTCCCTTGTTTCAGTGTTTCACAGAAAAGTAATATCAAATGGAGTCCAAACGGAATGAAACCTTCGGGAGAGTTATTTTTGGAACGGAAGCAATCCAGAAACTTGGAGTGTACGTAAGGGAAGCAACGAGGAAGGCACGAGGCAAGGGGCGCGCCCTCCACCCACGTGGGCCCCTCGTGGCTCCCCTTACCGACTTCTTTCGCCTATATATTCCCATATACCCTAAAAACTTCGGGGAACAGAATAGATCGGCAGTTCCACTGCCGCAAGCCTCTGTAGCCACGAAAAACCAATCGGGACCCTATTCCGGCACCCTGCCGGAGGGGGGATCCCTCACCGGTGGCCATCTTCATCATCCCGGCGCTCTCCATGGCGAGAAGGGAGTAGTTCACCCTCGGGGTTGAGGGTATGTACCAGTAGCTATGTGTTTGATCTCTCTCTCTTGTGTTCTTGATTTGGCACGATCTTGATGTACCGTGAGCTTTGCTATTATAGTTGGATCTTATGATGTTTCTCCCCCTCTACTCTCTTGTAATGGATTGAGTTTTCCCTTTGAATTTATCTTATCAGATTGAGTCTTTAAGGATGAGAACACTTGATGTATGTCTTGCCGTGCTTATCTGTGGTGACAATGGGATATCACGTGATCCACTTGATGTATGTTTTGGTGATCAACTTGCGGGTTCCGCCCATGAACCTATGCATAGGGGTTGGCACACGTTTTCGTCTTGACTCTCTGGTAGGAACTTTGGGGCACGCTTTGAAGTTCTTTGTGTTGGCTGAATAGATGAATCTGAGATTGTGTGATGCATATCGTATAATCATACCCATGGATACTTGAGGTGACATTGGAGTATCTAGGTGACATTAGGGTTTGGGTTGATTTGTGTCTTAAGGTGTTATTCTAGTACGAACTCTATGATAGATCGAACGGGTAGAATAGCTTTGTGTTATTTTACTACGGACTCTTGAATAGATCGATCAGAAAGGATAACTTTGAGGTGGTTTCGTACCCTGCCATAATCTCTTCGTTTGTTCTCCGCTATTAGTGACTTTGGAGTGACTCTTTGTTGCATGTTGAGGGATAGTTATATGATCCAGTTATGTTATTATTGTTGAGAGAACTTGCACTAGTGAAAGTATGAACCCTAGGCCTTGTTTCCTAGCATTGAAATACTGTTTACGCTCACTCTTATCGCTTGTTACCTTGCTGTTTTTATATTTTCAGATTACAAAAACCTATATCTACCATCCATATTGCACTTGTATCACCATCTCTTCGCCGAACTAGTGCACCTATACAATTTACCATTGTATTGGGTGTGTTGGGGACACAAGAGACTCTTTGTTCTTTGGTTGCAGGGTTGTTTGAGAGAGACCATCTTCATCCTACGCCTCCCACGGATTGATAAACCTTAGGTCATCCACTTGAGGGAAATTTGCTACTGTCCTACAAACCTCTGCACATGGAGGCCCAACAACGTCTACAAGAAGAAGGTTGTGTAGTAGACATCAGAGAACTACTACGGTTGTGTTTCAGGTTCGTCCGGTCAAGCACCTCAGTAGAGAAAGCCGAAAACTGACTGTCATGATACGGCGAGAGCTGGTCAGCAATTCGGCGACTTACTAAATCTCTAGTGATTTCTTCCGTATTACCCGAAGGAATGGCTCTTCCCAGTCACGCGTTTAAGACATCCAAGTTTGGATAGCCGCATATGCACCAGGGGCTATCTTACAGTCCCATTGTCAAACTCCTATTGCTAAGTGAGAGTGATAAAGCCGAATAGTCCGATTGCCTGGTTCGCCGCACTAACACCTCCTTCATGGACCAAGACGTTGGGTCAAGCGTGGTTATGTGCTATCTATTAAGCGGGCACCCTCTAGGACGTCTTCAAAATAGCGCTCGGGCTTGCGGTGGTCCTTGCCTCCGGGCGGACCCTCAACTGCCATGATGGCAACCTTCATTTTCGCCCAGTGCATCTTGACACGGGCAAAGGCTAGCCGCGCACCTTCTATACATGACGGCCGCTTGACCACGTCAATTCGGGGCAGCGCGTCGACGAGTCGCTGCACCAGGCCAAAATTGCTGCTGGGGACGGGTTCGGCTGGCCACGGCCGGACTATGACGTCCCTCATGGCCAATTCGGACATCCTGTGCAGCTCGGCCCACTGCGCCATCTAGTCATTCAACAGCGCCGCGAACTGTGACCAGAGTAGCTTCTCCGTCGTGTGCCCTTCTAGGCCCGGAAGAACTACGCAGCGTCGGCGCACTCTTCGGAAGATGCGCAAAGGCGTCTGGAGCACTCCACAGTCGAGTGAGCAAGACATACTTCTAATTGATGAATTTACTCTACAGGGGAAAGGGCTTACCAGCCACTATCTGTCCGGCCTGCTTGATCTCCTCGCGCACCGCTCGGGATTCGGCCCGTGCCTCCTGGGCCTCTTGAAGGGCCTTGGCAAGGTCGGTCACCTGGGATTTATTCTTCTCCTCTAGGGAGTCACACTTGCTAGCGGCGTCCTTGAGCACTTGCTCCACTTTGGTCACCCGCTCCTCGTATTGGCGGCGGACGACCTGTTTGGACTTCAAGTCCTCGGACGCTTTATCAGTAGCCGCTTTGTTCACCCTTGGCTGCTCCTTGGCCTGGGCAAGTTCACCCCTAAGGGTCTCGACCGCAGCAGCACTGCGTGCAATCATACACATAGCAGCGCATGAGCTTCGACTCATAATCTGCACATTAATATAGACACGAACGAGATATTCTGAAACACACCTTGTGCTTCCTCAAACCTCTTGTTGATGCGGACAAGATCCTCATCAGCCAGCCCCAGCTTACGCTTAAGCTCGGATACTTCAGCGGCCTAGGCGGTTGCCGCTAACAATGAAGCCTGCTTCTCAAAATAGAAAAGTACATTATCTCGTGCGAATATTATCGATCCTCTGTTCGCCCTTTTCCAAAAGACGAACAGAGTCTTAGGGGCTACTATCCATATACAGGCATATTTTTCTTATGAAAAGTGGTCAGGAATATTACATCGGATACCTCAAAGCCTGTTAGCAGGCTAGTGAAGGCATCATTCAGCCCGCTCTTGGCGGACTGAACCTTTTCGACCACCACACCCATCAGGGTGCGGTGCTCCCCCACGATGGAAGCACGTCGTAGTGCCTCCATCAGTGTGTTCGGCGCCTCCAAATTAGTGGAGGTCACCGCTGGAGTTGGCGCTCCCCCTCGCTTGAAGGGGGTCGTTTATTCAGTTCCGGAGCCACTTGTGTTTCCGGAACGGTGTTCGGCTAGGGGCCGGACTGGTCAAGACCCCCGCCGTCAGTCCCCATGGGGATTACTCCCCCCATGTTCTCGGCAGCCAAGGTGTTACCTTCTGGCGCCGTTTTGATGGCTTCCCGTACTACTCCGTTGCCCGGAGAGGCCCTTCGGGACAACACTTTAGTGTCGTCCGTGGCGATAGGCAGGGAGGCTCGCGGAGGCGACTCGCTCTCCATCATCCCCGGATCCAAAGAATTCCCCTCCGATGATTGTTGGGGGGAGATCACGGGCCAGACTGCACCATACAATGTGTTAGATTACAATCATAAAGATTGGGCATATGAAAGGTACCCTCGTATAGTTACGATGCAGCGAGGGCTTCGGCCGGGGGTGCCACTCGGGGATGGCTTCAGCATCCGAATCCGAGCCATCCGGGAGGGATATTTCCCCCTCTTGGGCGCCTCCGCCTTTGGGTCTACGGAGGCCCCCCTTTTCTTCCTCCTCCCCTTAGGGGGAGAATTGCTTTCTGCCTCCTCCTCCTCCTCTTCATCTTCAGCTCCCTCGCGGGAGGAGTGGGCTTCAGTCTCTTCGGACATGGCGTCTGAAGTACCTTTATGGTGGAAGCCGCTTTCGGCCCCCTTGCTCTTCTTCTTCTTCTTGTCCTTCTTCGCCGGCGCCTGGTATGGCACCGGGACCAGCATCCTCATTAGTAGACGGTCAGCTGGGTTTTCGGGTAGTGAAGCTGGACATCTGATCCGCTCTGCCTTCTTTGTCCAGCCCTGTTTAGAGGATGGAATTCTCAATACACTCCTTTGATTGATAAACTAAGCTATGCTCGGAAATCGAACACTTACGAGGGTGGCCGGATGATTGCAGTCGAGGCCGATGTCCTCGGACGTCTTGGGCCATGACTTTTGAGTCTTGAAGAGCAGCTTCCAGATCGCTTCGTGCGTCATGCCGAAGAATCGCTGCAGGGTCCACGGCCCTTCCGGATTGAACTCCCACATGCAGAGAGGCCGGCGTTGGCAGGGAAGGTTTCGGCGGATGAGCATCACCTGGATCACGTCCGTGAGGCTGGTGTCCTTCTCCATGATGCTTTTGATGTGCTTTTGTAGCATCAGCACCTCGTCGGATGATCCCCAGTCTAGGCCCATGTTGGTCCACGACGCAAGCTGCAGCGGGGGTCCGGATCTGAAAGCAGGAGCGGCCACCCACTTAGTGTTGCAAGTTTCGGTGATGTAGAACCACTCGTGCTACCACGTCTTTACGGTCTCCACAAAGGCCCCTCTAGGCCAGATAACGTTGGGGAGTTTTCTCACCATGGCTCCGCCACAATCCACGTGCTCCCCGTCGACCACCTTCGGCTTCACGTTGAAAGCCTTGAGCCACAGGCCGGAGTGTGGGGGGATGCGGAGGAATGCCTCACACACGATGATGAATGCCGAGATGTGGAGGAAGGAGTTCGGGGCTAGATCATGAAAATCTAGCCCGTAATAGAACATGAGACCACGAACAAATGGGTGGAGGGGAAACCCTAGTCCAGGAGGAAGTGAGGGATGAACACAACCCTCTCACCGGGCTCTGGAGTAGGGATGACTTGCTCTTTGGCAGGGAGCCTGTGTTTTATTTCCGCTATTAAGTACCTCGCCTCCCGGAGCTCCTTGATGTCCTTCTCCGTCACGGAGGAGGCCACCCACTCCTTGAGAACCGGATCCGGACATGGCTAGAGTGTTTGGTGATAATAGAAAAGATCGAAACTTGGGCGCTGGAGCATGAGGACGGAAGGTCAGAGGAAGAAGAAGGCGTGGGGTAAAAAGATGTGTCCTTATCCCCTTATAAAGGTAGTGAATATCAAGCCCCCCCCACAAGCCTTAGGACTCGCCTATTCACAAGGGGTCGTGCGAACGGCACAGTTGGATTATCCAAACCCGTATTGATGAGAATCTCACAATAAGGGGACACGATCTCTGCTTTGACAAGACGTGTCAATAAAGACCGTGCCTCGAAACATGAAGCAGGAGGCTAAAAATGGTTCAAAATAATAATAAGGCCAGGCATAACGGCCGAAAATAAAATGTTCTGCAGGGACATGACTTATTTTTGTTTCAGTATTTTGCCCTTGTGGTTCAGGGTTGTAACTGTTATACGTGTCGGTGTCCTAGGAACGGGGGTCCCCAGACTTGCCTGCCTGCTGCCCATGACATGGCTCCACCAGCGGCCCCGTACGGCCCATCTTCACCAACAAACACTCAAGATCCTCGTGAGGGGCCAAGCCTCGCGAGGCGGATGACACAAGACCTCCTCGGGGGTAGCCTCACCAGGATGGCTCGCGAGGGGCGGAGAGATCAAGGCAAGGGGCACCTCGCGAGGTTCCTGTGACACAAGCCATGACGACCAAGGCCAGGCGGACGCCGGCGCGCGCAGTGTCCTTGTTTCCTCTTTGGTACTAAAGAGGCAAGCGCAGGCGAGGAGTCCCGAGGCATCAGGCAAAGGTTTCCATATCGGTGCAACAAGACCAAGACCAGTAGGACGGAGGTCACCATGGAGCCCAAGGCAGCGTCACCACCAGAGCCTTTGGCAGGCGAAGATCACCTTTAGTCAGGATAACTTGTACTAGTTGTCTCCCTTCGAATTTGGCCGTTGTGGCATCCCTTCCACCTCAATATTTGGGAAGAGGACTAGGGCCTCTATAAATAGGGTTAGCCACCATCCTAGCAAGGGACGGATCATTCAGATCACTCTCAACCACGCAAGCTCACCAAGCACCAGAACACCTCTCCTCACGAGGCTGTTCTTCCCTTGTAACTGTTCATCCTCAGCCCAAGAGGCAATCCACCAAACCACACTGGAGTAGGGTATTACACCACATCGATGGCCCGAACCAGTATAAATCTTGTGTCTCTTGTTCTGTGGGCTCGACGCGCAGAGCCTTGAGATCGTCGTGAGGGTGAGAGCTAGAGGGAGGAGAGATCTTCATGCGCACCCCAGTGTTCGAACCTCAAGGATTTTGCCAGAACCCGTAATCCAACATTTGCCGCGCGAGGTAGGGGTGCGCCGAAGCTTTCCTTCCGCTGATCCGCGCCCCATAGCTTCGTCGCATCCATGGCGGACGCTCGTCGTGCCCGCGCTGAGCGTCGGGCCGCCCTCGCCGCCCGTGTCACTCAGACAGACCCTGTCGGCGGGCGTCCCCGTCGTTCCCCGTCGCCTGCCGCCAATGCCGCCACCGGCCCGGCCGGAAACGAGCAGCAAGCGTCCTCGCCGCACCCCTCGGTGCGGGGGGACGGCCGCGCTGCCACCCCATCGCTAACTCCAGCCGGCTCATCGTCCCATGCATGTCACACACCTACAGACGTGTAGGCCGCGCTGCTCATGGCACGCGAGCTCCTGCACTACCGCCTAGTCGATGACCTCTACGAGGATTGGCTGGACCGCATCGCCGAGCTCATCAGCACCACGGGGGGCTCCCCCGTGCCATCCCTCTCACTGCCTCGCCCTCCGCCAGCTGTGGGCGACGTGGCTCACAGAGCGCCTCCACCACCTCTGCGCCAAGACGGCGCTCTGGCGCCAAGGCGCGTGGCCCCCCGGCGCGACCCACTGTGTGGGGCGCCCGCGCGAGAAGAAGGAAGCTGCCAAGAAGTTCCCCGGCCCCAAGAGAATGCTCCCGCGCTCCCAGCGCCACCGCGACAAGACCGCGTGCCGCGTGCAGTGGCGGTGCGCGGACATCAAGAGCAGGCTCCGCCTCTGCAAAGGGCCCCGGTGGCCATAGCAGGCTGCCGCGCCTTCACTCCGGAGCTGCGTAGCGTCGTCTGGCCGGTCATGTTCAAGCCGGACCTACCTCCTCGCTATGATGGCACCCCCGACCCTATGGAGTTCTTGCAGCTCTACGAGCTGAGCATCGAGGCGGCCAACGGCGACGAGTAAGTCATGGCGAACTGGTTCCTCATGGCACTCAAGGACGGCGCTCGCTCGTGGCTCCTGAACCTGCCCCCGGGCTCGATATCCTCCTGGGATGAGATGCGCGACCGCTTCGTCGCCAACTTCCAGGGCACTCGCGACTGCCCTCCGGCCGCGAGTGACCTACGTCGCATCAAGAAGCAGCCAGGAGAGACCCTGCAGAAGTACATCCAGTGCTTCAACAGTGTTCTTCTCAAGATCCCCAAGGTGACAGATGAGGCCATCATCTCCGTGTTTTCTAATGGCGTCCGCGACATGAAGATAAAGGAGGAGCTTGCCATCCACGAAGAGTTGTGCACAGCTTTGGAGCTGTTCAACCTGGCGACCAAGTGCGCACGAGCTGAGGAGGGGCGCCTTTCCCTCCTCGAGCTCCCAGTTATCGACCCGGAAGAGAAGAAAGCCAAGGCCAAAGACGTGAAGCGCAAGGGAGTGGTTGTGCTCGCGGCGGAGCCGGATACGAAGCGCGCCCGGGACCACCCCGAGTCCTCCAAAAGTAGCCGACCATTCTGCGCCTTCCACAACGTACACAACCACAACACCAACGACTATCAAGAGCTCAGGGCCATTCGAGATGGACGCTTCGATAGGTGCCCTGAGCGCAATGACAGGGGCTACGGCCGAGGAGGAGGACGAGGCAGAGGACGCTGGGACGATCGTGGCCCCCGCCAGGAGTGTCACGACCGGCCTCGCGAGGACCGCTGGCAGACCAGCCTCGTGAGGGTGCCTGGAGAGATCAGACTCGCGAGGACCGCCCTCAGGGTAACGCTGGTCTTCCTCCACTGCCGCCACCGCCAAGAAGGAATGACGACCACCATCAGGACGAGGGGGCTGGGGGCTTCCAGGAGCCGCGCGCCATCGCCTGCATCTTGGGCGGAGCCCAAGCCCCAGCATCCCAGCGCATCTTCAAGCAGTTCTCTCCCGAGGTGAATGCAGCCCTTCCCAGGCTCGAGGCCACGCGCCCTCTCAGGTGGTCCAAGTGCACCATCACTTTCAGCTCGGCGGACCAGCTCAAGTGCGCGGCCATCGCTGGGGCCCTCCCGATGCTCTGCTCACCCGTCATCAGCAACGTACAAGTCACCAAGACCCTCATTGACGGCGGCACAGGGCTCAATGTCTTGTCCGTTGAGATATTCGACAGCCTTCAAGTGTCGTACGATCAGCTTCAGCCCACCAAGCCCTTCTCAGGAGTGACTGACGGCTCCACCACCCGGATAGGGCAGGTCCGCCTCCCTGTCACCTTCGGACAGCGCGACAACTACCGCACCGAGCTCATCGACTTCGACGTCGCTCACATCCGTCTACCGTACAATGCCATCCTTGGGTATCCGGCCCTGGCCAAGTTCATCGCAGTGACCCACCACGGCTACAACGTCCTCAAGATGCCAGGAAGCGGCGGGATCATCACACTCCCCTGCGAAGAAAGAGATGCGGTGTGCTCCCTCAAGCGCGCCTTCCTAGCTGCAGCAATCGAAGACCTCGACAATGATGGTGCGCAGTACCCTCCTGAGGCCATCCCCAAGAAGAAGAAGCAACTACTCCGCACAGGGCCTCAGGGGAATGGCGCCTCTAGCGGTGCCACATCAGGATCGGCGCCCTCGCCTGGGGCGCCTCCCTCCCTCGCATAGGAAGGCGTGCCCGGCGCCCTCCTCGGGCAAGGCTCGGGGGCTCTCTTCTAGAGGGCCTCAGACCTGGACCACGTCACGAGGGAGGCGCCCGGGCTCCACGTGGAGGCATGCTTTGCGGCACGTTTCCCTCAGGAGGACACCGGGCAAGGAGCGCCCGGCGCTCAGGAGTTCATCGCCAAGCCACTAAGGAGCTGCAGGATGCAAGGGCCATGCGCGGGGATCGCCGCCCACCTGGGGCGGCTCCCCATCCAGGCGAGGATGGTGGGCAGCGCGTCTGCATCGACATCCCAGGGCTCAACAGGACCGCATCTCAGGGGCTCTTCTGGCCTTCGCGCGTGGGACATTGCGAGGGCCCACCTCACAGCTATGTTCGCATGCCATTCGGCCTGCCGAGCGTGGCAGCCGCGTTCCAGCGCAAACTGCGAAGCGTCCTGGCGGCTCAGGAGGCCAGGCATCACGCAGTCCAGGCGGAGATGGAGACGGTCCTCGAGGAACCGCCTGGACCCCCAGAGCCTCCCGAGGCTCAGGGCCCCGGTGGCTCGTGAGGAGCAACCCCTTTGCCACGCGTCCTCAGCTACCCCAACATCCCTTCGACAACGGAACCAGGTGACATTTTCCATGTTTATTTAGCTGGGAGCGCCCCCCGGGCTGCATCATTCCCAGGCCGCGTGGGCCTGTCCCTGCGGCATGTATCCTTTTACGTCTTTAGCCTACCCTGCTAGGGGCGCCCCTCGGGCTGCATCATCCCCAGGTTGCTCGGGTCCGTCCTAGTGGCATGTATTATTCGTGCATTTATCCTAAGCTAGTTCGCTTTCCATGCATAAGATGTCCATGGTTATCACCTGCTTGATTATCACCCACCACGGGAGCCGCGCGCCGATCGTCTTTCTTCAGAATCCTTCGCATAAGAAGGCTAGGCACAGTGTTTGTGCTCGTGTCCGTCCTTGCAGTGTCAATAAATCCAACGGCTGAGCTCTGTCTGGCGGGCCGGTCCCGTTCACGTCACCTCCTGGGGTCGTTGGTGCTTGGCCCTCTCATGTAATAACCTCAGGAGATTCGTTCGGCGCAGGTTGCCTAACCATCTTGCAGGACCACCACAGTCAACAAGAACCAAGACCAGGCGTAACCCGCCTTGAGGTAGGTCCTCATGAGTCCCGCGCTGGCTCACGAGTGCCCAGACTCACCTCGTCTAGCCTTGCCGTGCAAGCCATGTGTCAGGGCAGGGCTATACACGCCCCCTGGGCTCCACTCAGAGGGAGCCCTCACCCACGCACAAGTGGAAGCACCATGCTCCGCGCTAGCAGTCGACACGGCCGAGGAGCGGTTATGCCCGTGCAAGTGCGGAAGCGCTATGCTCCGCGCTAGTGATAAACAACTGAGGGCGGCCCCATGGCCGTATCAACCTCAGGGAGCCCTTGAGCTCACTGTCTGGCCTCATCGCAACACCTCCCCTCGGGAGAGTCGCGCGAGGGGGCTGGGCACGGGGGCTACGCTCGGGTCACGCCCAAGCGTACGCCACCCTGCCAGGTCCCCCAGACCTGGTCGTCACGCGCCCCTCCCGAGCCGAGCCTCGGCGAGGGAAAAGGTATGAAGGTCGTTTGAGCGTCAAGAGGGACTCCTGAGCATCGCGACTCAGGAGCCTAACTGGCCACATAGCCCCTCACCCCTTGGTCTTGTCCTGGTGATCCGGACGACCCAACGGCGGTTGAGGTATGCGCGGGGTCAGGCCCTGCCGACGTAGAACACTAGACCTATTCCTACATCTCCTTTCCGCAAGCTGTTTGCGCGTCAAGGGGGACTCCTAAGCATCGCGACTCAGGAGCCTAACTGGCCCCGTAGCCCCTCACCCCTTGGTCTCGTCCTGGTGATACGGACGACCCAACGGCGACTGAGGTATGCGCGGGGTCGGGCCCTGCCGACGTAGAACGTAAAGCAAATGGGAAGGAAATCGCAAAATCTCAAGCAAATATTACAAGACATATTGTTCTCCTAATACCAAACACAAGTTTAAACGCCTCCACGAGGCATGGTGCATTTTGTAGAAACTAAACAGGAAAGGAGCCGCCAGCAAGTCATCTCGTCATCCCCGAATGCCGCCGTCGTCGCCCGCAAGGGATGCTTCTTCTCTAGTGGCATTGACCTCACCTACACCACTCGTCGGAGTTGCAAGATCAGCAGCACCGCCAGTCGAGGGCGCCGGATCGAAGGCGCGGAACCTCTTCAGCAGGGCCTCCACCTGACCCCTCACGGCTTCGGCAGTAGCTGCATAGTGCTCGGTGTCCATAGGCTCCAGCAGCCCGTCAAGGCGGGCGGCAGGATTGCGAAGCTGGAGTTGGCTGAAGATGCACGTCAACGCGGCTGAGGAAAGGATGCGGGCTTCTCCTTCTGCCAAAGGGCGGATGCCGCTCACGACTTCCTCAAGCGCCGCGACCAGATAAGGAAGCAGCTGGGTGGGGCCCTCATTGTCAGTAGCCAGCAGCTCCTCCAAGCCCTTCTCGTAAAGCGACCGCAGTGCCTTACGAGACCTCTCCTCGAGGAGCTTGAAGGCCGCGCGGTCCTTGGCCAGGACCTTCGCCTTGGTGTCAAGCTCGGCTTTCTCCGCTTCCACCTCCCGCTCCAGCTTCTCCAGCCAGCTGCGCTCCGCGGCCTGTGCCTTCCCCAACTGCTCCAGCTCGGCGTTGCGACCCTTGACAGCGTCCTCTCGGGCCTTCATCTTCTCCTCCTCCGCCTGGCAGCCACGAGCTTCTTCTGCACGCTCGCTGCGCATAGTCTTCAGTTCGGCCTCCAGCAACCGACAGCGATCCTGGGCGGCCCCGACATCTTTCAGCACCACCTCACCAGCGGCCGCGGCCTGAGCGGCGGCCTGCTTGTCCTTCTCGGAAGTTGCTTCCGCCTGGCTTAGCGTCACCCGAATGGACACATCTGAGTGAAGCCAGCCAAAGACCAGCTCCAGGCGCCCGGCTACCAGGCGGGGGTCGGCGCCCTGAAGATCTTCTCGCAGCAGAGTCATTCCAGAAAGAGCGCGCTCCAGGACGTCAGAGGAGGCAGAAGGATCCGGTGTCAGCAGTGCGGCAGGAGGAGGAGGAGGCAGCATCGTCACGATGGCCTGGGAGGCTGAGGGCTCCTGAGCTTTGGGGACCTCAGCAGCCGAGCCAGACGCCGGTGCCTCTAGTGCCAGCGGGGCCTTGGGGGCCGCCTCCTCTAGAGGACGCTCCCCCAAGCTTCGAGAAGACGATCGGGCCAGGGAAGCGCGAGCACCACCACTACCCTTCCATGCGGAGGAGAGTGCGGCCGCTGCAGGCAAGTTGGTCCCGGGCAGCACCACCGTGTCCTCCTTCCTCTTCTTCGCCGCGGGCGTCGGCCTAATTGCACAATGGAGAAGCGTCAAGGATAAGCAGCAGAAGCAAGAACAAGGCCGGACAAGAACACTTACTGGTCCACCGCAGTGTAGTCCCTCAGCTTCTTAAGCTTGAAGCATGAGAGCCTCGCAGCCTGAGGCGTAGGCGCGCAGGCTCCAGGAGCGGAAGAGGGGGCAGCAGATGGGCTGGAAGCAGCTCCAAACGGTGTCGGAGCAGGAGCATCGTCTCGGGAGATCAGCGCCGACCTGCCCCTCGTGGGAACCTTGGCCGGTGGCCTCCTCCGGGGGCTGGCCTTGGGCCTCGAGGAGTCCCCAGCCACGGGCGGCTCCTCTCTCCCCGGGGGGACATCAGCCTCGTCATCATCGTCAGGCAGGGTGCAGAGGATGTTGGCCTTGCGCAAGGGGGAGGTCTCCCCCATCCCTTGGGGGTCGCGCTCCTCGTCCTCCTCCTCTTCCCCCTTCCCGCGGTAATCGCCAGAAGACACGACCACCAGCACCGTCGCCATCAGGACCCCAGGGGGCGCCGGTGGCACTAGCCCGCGCTCGTCAAAAGTGGGCATGGCGGCCGCGACCTGTGCCCCGTCCTTGCGAAGGAACAAGGGAACGAAGGCACTCCGCAGATACTCCTGGTCATCCCCGACCAGCAGGCGAAGAGCCACAGCCGGCTCTTCTTTAGACAAGGCCTTTGGGCTCAAGCGAAGCTTATCTTCTTCGCCCCTAGTATCCACAAGGGGCGTGAGTGTGCCTGGAGCGGAGCCACACACAGCGTCAGGAATTCCCTCAGGAGCATGGCCCCCGTCTACTTCGCCGCCTTCGCGTTGCCCGGCTTCAGGTCGGCGGTCATCTTCTCCAGCACTGGCTTCACCCGGTCGTCAGTAAGCTTCACGCACAGCCACCCTTCGTCAGGCATGGGCATCTCGATCGGCATCGTCAATCGTGGGTGGACGCACTTGGCATCCGTCATGACCCACTTGCTCCTGAAGCCCTCGGCCTTCTTTGCGTCCTTCGAGATCGCGTTGGCCTTACCGGCTGCGACGAAGTTGGCGCACCCTGAGGTGTGGCCGTCATTGATCCGGAGGAAGAAGTGGCGCAACAGAGCCACGGACGACATCACCCCGACGTACGCCTCGCAGTAGAAGGCGAAGATCGACAGGAGAAGAACGGAGTTGCGATGAAGATGAAGGGCCTGTAGCCTGTAATGGCTGAGGACGGCATAGAAGAAGTCGGAGACGGGGGGAACCAGCCCCGCAAAGACGCTGCTCATGAAGAAGGGGTAGAAGGTGCTTCTCGAAGCCTCCGGCTCGGCGGAGCCGGCCCGGAGCTCGGTCTTCCCCTTCTCGTTGTTCTCCCCCGCCGTCAGTAGACGCTTGGCGGCGAGGTTCTTCTCTGAGACATTGGGCGCGTCCAGAGCCGGCTCGTACCAGGCGGGCAGTGAAGCAGCCTTGACCTTTTGGGGTGCCATTGGTCGCTGGCTCGGAAGGGAATTGAAGAAGATCTGGTGATTTCGGAAGCAAGGAGCGAGAAAGGGGATCTGGAGCAAGACAAAGGAAATCAATGAAGGCAAGCGTTGCCCGCGCCAGTCTTTTGTCAGACGGGCAGTTGCCGAGGCAGCGTGGGGAAGCGGAGACGCCCACATCCAATCGATCGCCATGCGTCAAGCGAGGCCGCAGGTTGTTGGGGCTCGCGGCGCTCCGCACTTGCCCTTTGGCTTCGCCTCGAAGCCAAGTCCGAGCGCGCCTTGGGCCCGGGGGCTACTGCCGACGTCCTGGGAACGGGGGCCCCAGACTTGCCTGCCTGCAGCCCACGGCGTGGCTCCACGAGCGGCCCGTATGGCCCATCTTCACTAGCAAACACTCAAGACGCTCGCGAGGGGCCAAGCATCGCGAGGCGGACGACACAAGACCTCCTCGGGGATAGCCTCACCAGGCT
This sequence comes from Aegilops tauschii subsp. strangulata, assembly GCF_002575655.3. Lineage (NCBI taxonomy): Eukaryota > Viridiplantae > Streptophyta > Magnoliopsida > Poales > Poaceae > Aegilops > Aegilops tauschii. Next base: position 313,608,516 of record NC_053037.3, on the reverse strand, counting down.
GGCTCACGAGGGGCGGAGAGATCAAGGCAAGGGGCACCTCGCGAGGTTCCTGTGACGCAAGCCATGACGACCAAGGCCAGGCGGGTGCTAGGCGGGCGCCGGCGCGCTTAGTGTCCTCGTTTCCTCTTTGGTGCTAAAGAGGCAATCGCAGGCGAGGAGTCCCGAGTCATCAGGCAAAGGTTTCCATATCGGTGCAACAAGACCAAGACCAGCAGGACGGCAGGACGGAGGTCACTGTGGAGCCCAAGACAGCATCACCACCAGAGCCTTTGCCAGGCGAAGACCACCTTTAGTCAGGATAGCTTGTACTAGTTGTCTCCCTTCGAATTTGGCCATTGTGGCATCCCTTCCCGCTCAATATTTGGGAAGAGGACCAGGGCCTCTATAAATAAGGCTAGCCACCATCCTAGCAAGGGACGGATCATTCAGATCACCCTCAACCACGCAAGCTCACCAAGCACCAGAACACCTGTCCTCAGGAGGCCGTTCTTCCCTTGTAACTGTTCATCCTCAGCCCAAGAGGCAATCCACCACACCACACTGGAGTAGGGTATTACACCACATCGGTGGCCCGAACCAGTATGAATCTTGTGTCTCTTGTTTTGTGGGCTCGACGCGCTGAGCCCTGAGATCGCGGTGAGGGTGAGAGCTAGAGGGAGGAGTGATCTTCGTGCGCACCCCAGTGTTTGAACCTCAAGGGTTTTGCCGGAACCTGTAATCCGACAATACAAAGCCAGATATAGTTCTCTTGTTCAACAGCTTCAGAGTATTCGGAGGAGGAACCCGCCTTGCAATGCCGAAGACAGTCTGTGCGCCGGACACATCGTCATTGAAGCCTGGTTCTGGGGCTACTGAGGGAGACCTGGATTAGGGGGTCCCCGGGCGTCCGGGCTATGTGACATGGACCAGACTGATGGGCCGTGAAGATACAAGATAGAAAGCCTCCCCCGTGTCCAGATGGGACTCTCCCTTGTGTGGATGGCAAGCTAGGCGTCCGGATGTGTAGTTTCCTTTCTCTATAAACTGACTCTGTACAACCCTAGGTCCCTCTGGTGTCTATATAAACCAGAGGGTTTAGTCCGTAGAGGCTAAGACAAATCATACAGGCTAGACATCTAGGGTTTAGCCATTACGATCTCGAGGTAGATCGACTCTTGTAACCCCTATATTCATCAAAGTCAATCAAGTAGGAAGTAGGATATTACCTCCATTAAGAGGGCCCGAACCTGGGTAAACATCGTGTCCCCTGCCTCCTGTTACCTTCGATCCTCAGACGCACAGTTTGGGACCCCCTACCCGAGATCGGCTGGTTTTGACACCGACACTCGCCACACCAGAGTCTAACTCCTCAGATTCCTCCTCTTCCTCATTTTCCTCAGATTCAGCTTCAGAGTCCATTTCCTTGCCAATGAATGCCTGAGCCTTTTTGGAACTGCTCTTCTTATGAGATGAAGACTTTGAAGATTTTGACGATGAGGACTTTGAAGATTTCTTCTTCTTATTCGAGTCATCTGAACTATCATCCTTGTACTTCTTCTTTGATTCCTTCACCCACTGAGGACAATCAGTTATAAAGTGTCCAAGTTTCTTGCATTTGTGTCAATTCCTCTTCTTGTAATCGCGGGATGAGGAATCTGATCTCATGTCATCACCTCTTGAGTATTTTCCAAAGCGACCACGTCTTGAGAACTTCTAGAATTTCCTCACGAGCATTGCTAGCTCCTGGCTTAGTTCTTCAGGATCACCCAGGCTGCTATCAGAATCTTCTCCCTCAGATTCGGAAACTGCCTTGTCGTTTAGTGCGCATCATCTTCCATAGCTTGGTCTGTAGAGGTCTCTCTTCTCATCAAGTTGGAACTCATGAGTATTTAGCCTCTCGAGGATATCAGTAGGATCAAGTGACCTGTAGTCTCCATGTTCTTGAATCATCAGTGTAAGTGTATCGAATGAGGAATCAAGTGATCTCAGCAATTTCTTCACCACCTCATGGTCGATGATGTCAGTGGCACTAAGTGCTTGAAGGTCATTTGAGATGTCAGTGAGGCGATCGAAGGTTTTCTGAACATTTTCATTGTCGGGTCTTTTGAAGCGGTTGAACAGATTGCCAAGAACGTCAACTCAAGAGTCACGTTGAGTTGAGACTCCTTCGTTGACCTTGGATAGCCTATCCTAGATAAGCTTTGTTGTCTCCAAAGCACTCACTCTGCCGTACTGTCCTTTGCTCAGATGGCCACATATGATATTCTTTGCTTGAGAGTCAAGTTGCTTGAATCTCTTCACACCAGGAGTGTTCACGGAAGGAGTGATGGAGGGAACGCCATTTTCCACAATGTACCAGAGATCATTGTCAATTGCCTCAAGACGCATTCACATATTATTCTTTCAGTAGGGGTAGTCCGTCCCATCGAAGGTAGGACACCTAGCTGAGACCTTGATCGCCTGCGGTCGACATAACTAAAACTCCAGGTGGTTAAACCAAAATCACACAGAACAAGGGAGTACCTTGCTCTGATACCAATTGAAAGTGTGTTATATCGACTAGAGGGGGTGAATAGGCAATTTTTACAAATTCGTCACTGAGGAAATTCAACTTGAGGAATTTCCTAAGCAACAAACTACAAGCAGCGGAATAAGTACTCAGGTGCATGCATAACAAAGCAGTAGCATAGTCATCATGATGAAATGAAACATACACAGAGTACAAGTAGCGTGTAAACAGGATAAGCAGGCAGAAGACAAGATGACTGAAGAATTAGGATTGAAGAAATTGAGAAAGTCTTCAGTCAAAGTCTTCAAACAGTAACAGTCAAGTTCATCAACACATGAATGAGGAAATGAAAGGGTTGAGGAAATAGAACTAGTAGCATGGTGAAGACGATGATTTGGTAGACCAGTGCCAACTATTGTGACAGTCGTACATCTGATTGGAGCGGCTAGGTATTTAAACCTGAGGACACACAGTCCTCACCGTATTCTCCTTGAGCTAAGGTCACACAGACCTCGCCCAATCACTCGTGGTAAGTCTTCAGGTGACTTCCAAACCTTCACAGACTCGGTCACTTGGTGATCCACAAATCCTCTTGGATGCTCTAGACCATGACGCCTAACCATCTGGAGGATGCACGGTCCTCAATGGTAACAAGCATCGGTTCCACACAGGAACAATCTCTTCAGTTATGCTCAATCACTATGGGTTGTAGGTGTTTGGGTTTGGGTTTTTCATCACTGATGATTTTCGCTCAAAGTCCTCAGAGGATGGGATGCTCTCAATGACAAGTGTCGGTTTCTCTCAGAGCAGCCAACCAACTAGTGGTTGTAGGGGCTGCTATTTACAGCCTAGGGAGCAGCCCGACATGATAAGACATAAATGCCCTTCAATGATATGACTGTTAGGTGGGTAAGATAATTTGGGACAGCTGGCGCGTAGCACAACAACGGTCGGAAATTTGAGCTCTCATATTCCTTAGGGCTATCATGCTCCTCACTTGTTGGCAATCCGCACTGGCGAATTCCTAACTCTTTAGTCAGAACAAATTCCTCACGAAACAGAAGATCTTTGTCTCTGTCACTGAAAAAATTGACTGAACTGTATGAGATTTCCAATGGCTTCACTCAAAAGGATTGGTAGGTGTAGGATTTTGAGATGAGCATCACTTGGAAACTTTTCCTTAGTTTTACCTCGACCCCCTTTAACAGTACGGTGTTTCCTATGACTCAAGAAAGAGAAAATGAAACTATGAAAACAAAAAGTCTTCACGCTTCATAATCCTCGCATCAATATCGAAGTCTTCAAGGTCACACCAATTTCCTCACTTTCAAAGTCTTCAAGAAAACCAAAGTCTTCAACTGAAGACATTCATTTTTAGGGGTCGACTTTCATCATAAATATCAAACTCCTCATAGACTTATAGAACCTGTGTACACTCACAAACACATTAGTCCCTTAACGTATAAGTCTTCAATACACCAAAATCACTAAGGGGCAATAGATGCACTTACACTAGCCTATCAAAGACTAGCTTCTCCAAGCATCTTGCAGCATTCAGAAGAGTACAAAATAGCATTTTATAATTAACAAGCATGTTGTAGAATTAATTCCCAGAGATCCTTCCTCGACTCCTTGTGAGAAATCAATCCCAAAGCCAACATATCCATCACATGACTCAAGTATCCAGTTCTAATTGTAATAGATCGGGATACAACTCCAAGCGTCCGTTACTGTGGACACGGCTGTTCGAATAGATAACTTCCCTGCAAGGATGCACCACATTACCCAACATGCCTGATTACTCTGGCCAGACACACTTTCCTGGGTCATGCCCGGCCTCGGAAGGTCAACACGTCGTAGTCCTATCTAGGCTCCGCAGAGAGGTCCCTGCCGATCTACATCCTAAGCGCTCAGGGGTCTTGAGCCCATAACCCTTTGCACTCCGGGTTGTTATGCGCAGGGGAATACTAGCGCCTCTACTTGGATGGCGCGATCTGGCCCAGCCACAATGCTGAACTAGACGTCTAACAGAGCTTTCGGAAAAAACATACGATGCTGAGTGCCCATAACTGTTCCCGCATGGTGGTTAGTGAGTATAGGCCAGTGGCCAACTCAGATCAAATACCCAAACCCTTAGTGTATTGGGAGCTCGTGGAGACGAGCAGAGACTCATGATCATGTGACTCCGTCGCCCCGTCTCGAGGAAATAAGGCAAGGGCCAGGCCCAACCCTCTCTCTCTCTCTAGGGTGGTCTACCTGTCCGGCCGTGCCTTTTAATTATCTCGCGGGTACCCTCCAGGTCAACCCGACTAACTAGAGACTGTCGGGAACTTAGGTCCACCTATACCGCACTGGTACTGCCTGTCCCTTCAGTCCAGCAGTAATAGTAACTCTCGCAGGTACCCCAACGGTCAACCCGACTTCACATATCTCGCGGGTACCCCTCGGGGCCGACCTGACTTTAACATGGTCCTTGGGTGAAGCCAAGGTAACCGTGTGTCCATAACATCAAGGGGGAAATCCGAGGAATCACCCTCGATGGATTCCTTCTCGCTATAACCGTCAAGGTGAACATGGAGGAATCACCCCCGATGGTTAACACTTGAGGGGTTGCACGACAGAGATGTCATCGAGAGTGGTGAAGGAGGAATCACCCTCGATAGACCACGACCGATTAGCTACACTGCATGTTATCATCAGGAGTGCGTTACGAGGTATCACCCTCGGCACTCGATAGTAGCTCTACAGAGTCGTACAACTAAAGGGGGGTGAGGTGATGTGTCGGGCTCTGGTCGGTAATCATGTTGATCGAGTCATCGGTCATCAAGCCGGGGCAATTGGGATAAGGTGAAGGGTCATTGATGGATCACTATCCAAGCTATACTAAGCAGTCTAGGATAAGCAGGTAGGTAATAGTAGCAGGTTACAAAGCAGGCTATGCATCAGAACGGGAGCATCAATTACAGTAGCAAAATCTAATGCAAGCATGAGAGAGAATGGAATGGGCGACATCAGAATGATGAAGGGGGTTTTGCTTGCCTGGAAGGCTCTGCTGAAATGGAAGAAGGGCCGTCATTGACGTAGTCAATCACAGGGGCAACGCCAGTCTCGGGCCTACCAGAGAGAAGAGGGGGAAGAAACAATTAATACAAAGCACACAGATGCATGACATGACAACACGCGGTGCTAGAGGTGACCTATCATAGTACTACATGATACAGGTGAAGGGGGAAAACATCCGGGAATGTTTTCTCGAAGTTTGGCATTTTTGGACAGATGAATGAGAGAGGACGGTTCCATGTTCGCTATGAAAGAGGCATGTGAGAGAGGAATGGAGGACATATTCGGAATCGTCATATTTTTCTGAGCAACTTTCATGTACAAATTATTTTCATCTAAGTTATGGATTATTTTCTATGATTTTTAAAAGTTGTAAACATTTCTAAAATTTAATAGATCTAAATTTGTCGGATCACGGGTTCCGGCAAAACCCTCAAGGTTCGAACACTAGGGTGCGTGCAAAGATTTCCTCCCTACCGATCCACGTCCAAACTGGCTAAGATCTTAAGGACGAACTCGACGAACTCACAACACAAGGGACACAAGATTTATACTGGTTCGGGCCACAATTGTGGTGTAATACCCTACTCCAGTGTGGTGGTGGTGGATTGCCTCTTGGGCTTATGATGAACAGTACAAGGGGAAGAACAGCCTCCTAAGGTTGAGGTGTTCTTGTGCTTGGTGTGTGGCTAAGGATTAGGCGAGATGCCTCTGAATGAGTTGCCCCCTACTGTGGTGGCTAATCCTACTTATATAGGCCCTGGTCCTCTCCTGAAATATTGAGCGGGAAGGGAGCCAACAATGGCCAATTTGAAAGGGGACAGCTAGTACAGCTTATCCTGACAAAAGCAGTCTTCGCCTGCAAAAGGCTCTGGTGGTGACGCCGTCTTGGGCTCCATGGTGACCTCCATCTTGTCGTCCTGGTGGTGTTGATCTCGTTGCACCGATACGGAAACCTTTGCTTGATGCCTCGGTACTCTGCGCCTACGCTTGCCCCTTTAGCACCAAAGAGGAAACCAGGACACTACGCGCGCTGGCGCCCACCTGGCGCCAATCTGGTCTCGATCGTCATGGCTCGCATCACGAGGACCTCGCGAGGTTTGCCTTGCCTTGATCTCTCCGCCCCTCATGAGCCTGCCTGACGAGGCCACTCCTAAGGAGGTCTTGCGTCGTCCGCCTCGCGAGGGTCTTGACTGCCTTGTTGATGAAGATGGGCCATACACTCCTGCTTGCACAGCCACGCCATGGGCCGTAGGCAGACAAGTCTGGGGACCCCCGTTCCCAGAACGCCGACAGTAGCCCCCGGGCCCAAGGCACGCTCGGGCTTGGCTTCGAGGCGAAGCCAAAGGTCAAGCGCGGAGCGCCGCGGGCCCCAAAAGCCTGCGGCCTTGGTCGATGCGTGGCGGTTGATTGGACGTGGGCGTCTCCGCTTCCCCACGCTGCCTCGGCAACTGCCCGACTTGACAAAAAGGCTGGCGTGCATAGTGCTTGCCTTCATTGCTTCCCTTTGCCTTGCTCAGATCCCCTTCCTTGCGCCCTACTTCCGAAATCCTCAGATCTGCTTCCATCTCCTCCCGCACCAGCGTCTAATGGCGCCGCGCAAGGTCAAGCCCTCTGCGTCGCCGGCTTGGTACAAGCCCATTCTCGACGCGCCCAACGTCACGGAGAAGAGCCTCGCCTCCACGTGCTTGCTGTCGGCGGGGGAGAGCAATGAATGGGGGAAGACGGAGCTTCGGGTTGCCTCCGCCGAGCCGGAGCCCGAGGGGAGCACGTTCTTCCCCTTCTTCACGAGCAGCATCACCCCTGGGTTGGTTCCTCCCTTCTCCGATTTCTTTTATGAGGTCCTCGACCACTATGGGCTGCAGGCGCTGCATCTCCATCCCAACCCCATCCTTCTCCTATCCATCTTCACCTACTATTGCGAGGCATATCTGGGCGTGATGTTGTCCATGGCTCTCCCGCGCCACTTCTTCTTCCTTCGCCTTAGCGATGGTCATATCTCCGGCTGCGCCAATTTCATTCCGGCAAGGCCAACTCGATCTCGAACACCGGGAAGAGGGTCGACAATCTCAGGGCCAAATGGGTCATGATGAGTGCCAAGTGTGTCCATCCATGCTTGGAACTACCGACGGAGGCGCCCTAGTCTGACAAGGGGTGGTCTCGTGCAGAGCCCACTGACGAGCGGGCATCGTCGGTGTTGGAGCAAATGAAGACCGACTTGAAGCTGGGCAACGCGAAGGCGGCCAAAGTGACGGGGGCCATGCTCCTGAGGGAATTCCTAACGCTGCGTGTTACTCCACTGAAGGCGCGTGCGCGCCCTTTGTGGAGGCTTGGAGATGAAGAAGACAAGGTTCGCCTGAGGCCGGAGGCCCTGCCTGGCGATGAGCTGACTGCTGTCCTGCGCCTCTTGGTTAGGGACAACCAAGAGTACCCGCCGAGCGCCTTCGTTCCTTTGTTCCACCGCAAGGACTGGGAGCAGATCGTGGCCTCCAGGCTGACTTTTGACGCGCATGGGCTGGTGCCGCCGGTGCTTACCGGGGCCCCTGCAGCGCCGAGGCCAGTGCAGCTGTCTTCTGATGTGTCCCACGGGGAGGAAGAGGGCGAGGAGGAAGACTCAGAGGCGACCCCCGAGGAGATGGGAGAAACCCCCCCTTGAGCAAAGCTGACATCCTCCGCGCCCTTCCTGACGACGCCGAAGTCGACGCCCGCCAGGGAGAGGGAGAGCTTCCCGTTATCCCGATGAGGGGCAGGTCGTCGCTGGTCTCCCGAGGTGTGGCCTCCGCCCTGACGCCGCCCGGAGCTGCCTCCGGCCCTTCTGTTGCGCCGTCTTATGCTCCCGGAGCCCGTGTGCCCACCCCTCAGGCTCCGACGTTTTCGGGCTTCAGGCTTCCCAAGCAGAGGGTGGACTATGTTGTGGTGGACCAGTAAGTGCTTCGAGTTTCGTCTTGTTCCTGCTTGTGTTTGCCATTTTCTGACGTTCGTCCTTGGTTGATCAGGCTAATGGCTTCAGCGAAGAAGAGGAAGGAGGATGCAGCGGCTGCGTCTCCCTCTGCGGAGAAAGGAGGTGACAACTGCCGCACCTCCCCAGCCCGGTCGCCCTTGCGAGGCCAAGAGGAGCATCATCGAGGGGAGTCAGCCCCCGTGGCCCCGCTGGCTCCGGAAGTGTAGATGCCCGACTCGGCTGATGAGGTTCCAAAGGCTCAGGAGCCCTTGATCTCCTAGGCTCTGGTGACAACGCCGCCCCTTCCTCCTGCTGCACCTTTGGCCCCAGGTTCTTCCGGTTCCTCTGTTGTCTTGGAGCGCGCCCTTTTGGAGATGGCCCAGCTGCGGGAAGATCTCCTGAGCGTGGACCCACGCCTGGAGCTGGCCTCTGGTTGGCTTCACTCCAAAGCTGCAGTCGATCGCGAGGCGGCGCTGAAGGAGGCCAAGGTCGCCCGTGACCTCTACCTAGAGCTGGAGGACAAGCTGAAGAGCCTGCGCGACGAGCGCGCAGAAGAAGCACGTGGCCGCGAAGCGAAGGAGGAGGAGATGAGGGCCTGGGAGGACGCCATCAAGGGCCATGACGCCGAGCTAGGAGAGCTGGCGAAGGTGCAGGCCGCGGAGCACGGCCGGCTGGAGGAGTTGGAGCAGAAGGCGCAGGCGAGGGAGGCCGATCTCGACGCCAAGGTGAAAGTCCTGGCTGAAGACCGTGTGGCCTTCTCGCTTCTTGATAAGAGGTCCAGGGTGGCGCTGAAGTCACTGTACGAGAAGGGCTTGGAGAAGCCGCTGACCACCAACCAGGATGGCCCTGCTCAGCTGCTTCCCCACTTGGTGAAGGCGCTTGAGGAAGGCGTGGAGGGCATCGGTCCCATGGCTGAGGCAAAGGCTCGTGTCCTTTCTTCAGCTGCGCTGACGCGTGTCTTCAGCCATCTGTACCTTCGCGACCCCAATGCTCGTCTCGACGAGCTGCTGGAGCCTGTACCTGATGAACACTGCGCGGCTGCCGCCGCAGCCGTGAAAGGTCAGGTGGAGGCCCTTCTGAAGAAGTTCCGCGACTTCGTCCTTGCGCCCTCGACCGGCGATGCTACCGATCCTGCGGCTGGCGGTGCAGGTGAAGGCGACGCTACCAAGGGAGGAGCACCTTCTGTGGGCGATGGTGGTGTCCAGGGGTGACTTGCTTGCGGTTGCCTCCCTGTTTTATCCCTGCAACATGTATCATGCCTCGTGGAGGCGTTTAAACTCGTGCTTGGTATTTGGGAGAACAATATGGCCTATAATATTTGCTTTGAGATTTTGTGATTTTCTTCCTATTTGCTTTGTGTTCTGCGTCGGCAGAGCCCGGCCGCGCGCATACCTCAACCGCTGTTGGACCGACTGGAGACCAGGATGGACCAAGGAGTGAGGGGCTACGTGACCAGTTATGCTCCTGAGTCGCGATGCTCAGGAGTCCCCCTTGACGTGCAAACAATCTCCATGCCTTTGCCCTCGCCGAGGCTCGGCTCGAGAGGGGCGTGCGACGACCAGGTCCGGGAGAACTGGTTGGATGGCGTACGCTTGGGCGTGACCCGAGCGCAGCCCCCGTGCCCAGCCCCCTCGCGCGGCTCTCCCGTGGGGAGGCCTTGCGGTGAGGCCGGACACTGAGCTCTGGGGCTCCCTGATGTTGGTACGGCCGTGAGGCCGCCCTCAGTAGTTTATCACCAGCGCGGAGCATAGTGCTTCCGCTTGTGCACATGCATAGCCGCTCCTCGGCAGTGTCGACGGCCAGCGCGGAGCATGGTGCTTCCACTTGTGCGTGGGAGGGGGGCTCCCTCTGCGGAGAGCCCCCGGGGCGTGTACAGCCCCGCCCTGACACGTGGCTTGCACGACAGGGCTAGACGAGGTGTATATGGGCACTCGTGAACCAGCGCGGGACTCACGACGCCCTACCTCAAGGCGGGTTGTGCCTGGTCTTGGTTCTTGTTCGCTGTGCTGGTCCTGCGAGGTGGTCAGACAACCTACGCCTAACGAATCTCCTGAGGTTATCACGTGAGAGTGTCAAGCACCAACGGCCCTAGGAGGTGACGTGAACGGGGCCGACCCGCCAGACAGAGCTCAGCCGCTGGATTTATCGACGCTGCAGGGACGGGCCTGAGCACAGACGTTGTGCTTATCCTACCCATGCGAAGGATCCTGCAAAAAACGGCTGGCGCGCGGTTCCCATAGTGGGTGGCGATCGAGCAGGTAATACCATAGATAGGTTAATCATGAAAGCAGCTGGCTTAAGTAAATGCAAGGGAGATACATGCCGCTGGGTCAGGCCCGAGCGGCTTGGGGATGATGCAGCCCAAGGGGCGCCCCCAACAAGGTAAGCTAAAGACATGAAAAGGGATACATGCCACAGGGATGGACCCATGCGGCCTGGGAATGATGCATCCCGAGGGGCGCTCCCAGCTAAATGAACTTGGAAAATGTCACCTGGTTCTGTTGATGAAGGAGAGCTGGGGTAGCTGAAGGTACGCGGCGAAGGGATTGCTCTTCTCGAGCCACCGGGGCCCTGAGCCTTGGGAGACTCTGGGGGCTCAGGTGGTTCCTTCAGGGCTGTCTCCATTTCCGTTAGCACGGCGTGGTGCCTGGCTTCCCGAGCCGCCAGGGTGCTCTGGATGTTGCGCTGATAGGCGGTCGCCACGCTCGGCAGGCCAAAAGGCAAGCGAACGTAGTTGTGGGGTGGGCCCTCGCAGCGTCCCATGTGTGAAGGCCAGAAGAGCTCCTGAGAGGCGGCCCTGTTGAGCCCTAGGACGTCGACGCAGACGCGCAGCCCGGCATCCTCGCCTGGATGGGGAGCTGCGCCTGGTGAGCGGCGGTCGCCGCGCATGGCCCTTGCGTCTTGCAGCTCCTGAGTGGTCTTGGTGATGAACTCCTGAACGGTGGGCGCTCCTTGCCTTGTGTCCTCCTAAGGGAAACGTGCCGTGAAGCACGCCTCCAAGTGGTGCCCAAGCGCCTCCCTAGTGATGTTGGCAAAGTCTGAGGCCCTCCAGAAGAGAGCCTCCGAGCCCTGCCCGAGAGGGGCACTGGCGCGCTTTCCTATGCGATGGTGGGAGGTGCCCCAGGTGGGGGCGCCGATCCTGACGAGGCACCGCTCGCCTGAGGCCCTACGTGGTGCAGCTGCTTCTTCTGCTTGGGGTTGGCCCCAGGAGGGCGCTCGCCCTTGCTGTCAGGGTCATCGATTGCTGCAGCTTGGAAGGCACACTCAAGGGAGCACACCGCATCTCTTTCTTCGCAGGGGACTGTGATGATTCCTCCGCTTCCCGGCATCTTGAGGACATTGTAGCCATGATGGGTCACCGCCATGAACTTGGCCAGGGCTGGATACCCGAGGATGGCATTGTACGGCAGACGGATGTGCGCGACGTCGAAGTCGATGAGCTCGGTGCGGTAGTTTTTGCGTTCTCCGAAGGTGACAGGGAGGCGAACTTGTCCTATCGGTGTGGTGGAACCGTCGGTCACTCCTGAGAAAGGCTTGGTGGGCTGAAGCTGGTCATATGGCACTTGGAGGTTGTCGAACGTGTCGACAGACAGGACATTGAGCCCTGCGCCGCCATCGATGAGGGTCTTGGTAACTTGCATGTTGCTGATGACTGGTGAGCAAAGCATCGGGAGGGCGCCAGCGATAGCTGCGCACTTGAGCTGATCTGCTGAATTGAACGTGATGGGGCACTGGGAGCATCTGAGCGGGCGTGTGGCCTCGAGCTTGGGGAGGACTGCATTCACCTCACGAGCAAATTGTTTGAAGATACGCTGTGAGGCTGGGGCTTGAGCTCCACCCAAGATGCAGGCGATAGCACGCGGCTCCTGGAAGCCCCCAGCCCCCTCGTCTTGATGGTGGTCGTCATTCCTTCTTGGCGGTGGCGGCAGCGGAGGGAGTCCGGCGTTGCCTTGAGGACGATCCTCATGAGGCTGATCCCTCCAGGTGCCCTCGTGAGGCTAATCCTGCCAGCGGTCCTCACGAGGCCGGTCGCGCCACTCCTGGCGTGGGCCACGGTCGTCCCAGCATCCACCACCACGTCCTCCTCCTCGGCTGTAGCGCCGGTCGCCGCGCTCGGGGCGTCGACCGAAGCGTCCTTCGCGAATGGCTCTGAGCTCTTGACAGTTGCTGGTGTTGTGGGTATTCAGGTTATGGAAGGCGCAGAACGGTCGGCTGCTCTTGGATGACTCGGGCTGGTCTCTGCTGCGCTTGGTGTCCGGTTCCACCGTGAGCACGACTGCTCCCTTGCGCTTCACTTCCTTGGCCTTGGATTTCTTCTCCTCCGGGTCCGCCGCTGGGAGCTCGAGGAGGGAGAGGCGCCCCTCTTCAGCTCTTGCGCACTTAGTCGCCAAGTTGAACAGCTCCAGAGACGTGCACAGCTCCTCGTGGATAGCGAGCTCTTCCTTCATCTTGACATCGCGGACGCCATCAGAGAACGCAAAGATGATGGCCTCGTCCGTCACCTTGGGGATCTTGAGGCGGACATTGTTGAAGCGCTCGATGTACTTCTGGAGGGTCTCTCCTGGTTGTTGCTTGACGCGGCGCAAGTCACCCGCGGCCGGCGGGCGGTCGCGAGTGCCCTGGAAGTTGGCAATGAAATGGTTGCGCATCTCGTCCCAGGAGGAGATCGAGCCTGGAGGCAGGTTCAGGAGCTAGGAGTGGGCGCCATCCTTGAGAGCCATGGGAAACCAGTTTGCCAAGACTTTCTCGTCACCGTTGGCCGCCTCGATGCTCAGCTTGTAGAGCTGCAGGAACTCCGCGGGGTCGGGGGTGCCGTCGTAGCGAGGAGGCAGATCTGGCTTGAACTTGCTGGGCCAGGCGACGCTACGCAGCTCGGGGGTGAAGGCGCCGCAGCCGGCCGTGGTAACCGGGGCCCGCCTTGGAGGCGGAGCTTGGTCTTGGTGCCCGCGCGTCGCTACGGCGAGCGGCGCGTGGCCTTGTCGCAGCAAACGATCCTGGCGCAGCGGTGCGAGGAGTGGTGGAGCGTTCTCTTGCAGTCGAGGGACTTCTTGACAACTTCTTTCTTCGCGCGCGGGCGCCGGACGCAGTGGGTCGTGTCGTGGAGCCGCGTTCCTTGGCGCCAGGGCGCCGTCTTGGGGCAGAGGTGGTGGAGGTGCTCCGTGAGCTACGTCGCCCGTAGCTGGCGAAGGGTGAGGCAGAGAGAGGGACGGCACAGGGGAGCCCCCTGCGGCACGGACGAGCTCGGTGATGCGGTCGAGCCAGTCCTCATAGAGGTCGTCGACCGCGCGGTAGCGCAGGAGCTCGTGCGCCATGAGGAGCACGGCCCGCGCGTCCATGGGAGCACGACGTGCATGGGACGAAGAACCGGCCGGAGTCAGCGATGGAGTGGCGGTGCGGCCGTCCCGCCGCACCGAGGGGTGCAGCGAGGATGCTTGCTACTCATTCCCCGCCGGGCCAGTGGCGGCGTTGGCGGCAGGCGACGGGGAACGATGAGGTGGCCCGCCAACGGGAGCCGTTTGAGCGACGCAGGTGGCGAGGGCAGCCCGACGCTCAGCACGAGCATGGCGAGCGTCCGCCATGGAGACGACGGAGCAACTGAACACGGAGCGATGGAAAGGAAGCTTCGGCGCACCCCTACCTGGCGCGCCAAATGTCGGATCACGAGTTCCGGCAAAACCCTCAAGTTTCGAACACTGGGGTGCGCGTGAAGATTTCCTCCCTACCGATCCATGTCCTAACTGGCTAAGATCTTAAGGACGAACTCGGCGAACTCACAACACAAGGGACAAAAGGTTTATACTGGTTCGGGCCACCGTTGTGGTGTAATACCCTACTCCAGTGTGGTGGTGGTGGATTGCCTCTTGGGCTGCTGATGAACAGTACAAGGGGACGAACAGCCTCCTGAGGTTGAGGTGTTCTTGTGCTTGGTGTGTGGCTAAGGATTAGGCGAGATGCCTCTGAATGAGTTGCCCCCTACTGTGGTGGCTAGTCCTACTTATATAGGCCCTAGTCCTCTCCCCAAATATTGAGCGGGAAGGGAGCCAACAACGGCCATTTTGAAAGGGGACAGCTAGTACAGCTTATCGTGACAAAAGCAGTCTTCTCCTGCAAAAGGCTCTGGTGGTGACGCCGTCTTGGGCTCCATGGTGACCTCTGTCTTGCCGTCCTGCTGGTCTTGGTCTCGTTGCACCGATATGGAAACCTTTGCTTGATGCCTCGGTACTCCGCGCCTGCGGTTGCCCCTTTAGCACCAAAGAGGAAACGAGGACGCTGCGCGCGTTGGCGCCCGCATGCCCCCGCCTGGTCTCAATCGTCATGGCTCACGTCACGAGGACCTCACAAGGTTTGCCTTGCCTTGATCTCTCTGCCCCTCATGAGCCTGCCTGACGAGGCCGCTCCTGAGGAGGTCTTGCGTCGTCCGCCTCGCGAGGGTCTTGAATGCCTTGTTGATGAAGATGGGCCGTACAGGCCTGCTTGCACAGCCACGCCGTGGACCGCAGGCAGGCAAGTCTGGGGACCCCCATTCCCAGAACGCCGATAAAATTAAATCGAAAATGGGTCTACCACGTCAGCATGACATCAGCAAGATGTGAGCGGTCAACACAGTCATTTGACTGGCAACCTGACATGTTGGACCCACTGTCATTGACTTAGTTAATTAAGCAGGTTTAATTTAACTAATATAGTAAATTAGGTTAATTAAGCAAAATTAATTAATTCTTTTTTAAAATTCTTTTTTCGTTTTTTTGTTCCTGATACAGGGGCGTGGGCCCCGCCGTTCAGTGGCCCATTAGGCCACTCGAGTGGTTGGTTAACGGGGCGCGGCTAGAGGGGTATCGGGCGGAGGCTGAGCCCGGGCGGCGGTTAGGCGCGGCGTGGCGCTGGAGGCCCGGGACGACGGCGGCGAGCGCCGGTGCAGGCGCAACCAGCGAGCGAGAGGCGCAGCCGTGGGAGTGAGCTACGGCGTCGTCCGGAGCTGTCCGGCGCGAGCGCAAGTTTGCAGCCAGCAGCGGAGGCGAGGCTAAGGCGGGCGGCGGGCGGTCGGGGCGACAGGGGGCGCGCCCTGCGACGGGCGCGGCGGCCAGCGGGGAGTGGTGGCGCTAGGCGGCGAGCAGCAGGCAGATCAGCAGCAGCGAGCAACCGAGGCAAGCGGGAGGGCACGTGGCGCGGCAGGGGCTGGGGCACCCTACAGTGGCGACAGTGGCGAGCCGAGCGGCAGTTGGAGGCAGCCAAGCGAGCTGTAGGCAGCGGTGGGAGCGGGGCGAGGCCTCGTGCAGCCGGGCGTGCACGGAGGCACGGGCGCACGAACGGCAGGGCTCGGGCAGTGCACGAGGGCGTAGCTGTGGCGAGGTGCGTGCGGCCAGGGTGTGCGAGGGCGTGCGATGAGCGGTAGACGTTGCAGCGGGGAGAAGGGGAGCGAGCACGGTGCCCCACTACTGGTGCAGAGGAACAGGGCGTCGAGGCTCATTGGAGCCGTCGAGGAAGCGGACGGCTACGGCGGCATGAGGTGGAGACGAGGACGAGGATGGTGAGGCGAGGTAGTGGGGCGACAACGAGTGATACGTCCATTTTGCATCATGTTTACCTACTATTATTTACAACTTTTTAATGCATAATAATGCTTTTTGGAGTAATTCTAATGTCTTTTCTCTCATAATATGCAAGGTTCACACAAAGAGGGAAAATACCGGCAGCTGGAATTCTGGACCTGAAAAAGCTACGTCAGGCCACCTATTCTGCACAACTCCAAATGAGCTGAAACTTCAATAGAATTTTTATGGAATATATAAGAATTAATGGAGCAAATAACTACCAGAGGGTTGTGCCCTTCTTCTGGTATATAAGTAACGCCGTCGTCGTCTCGAGGAGGAACTTGGGTAGGAGCACTTTTGCCCTCCGGCGGAGCGATTCCGCAGGGGGAACTTCCCTCCGGAGGGGGAAATCATCATCATCATCACCAACAACTCTCCCATCTTGGGGAGGGCACTCTCCATCAACATCTTCAACAACACCATCTCCTCTCAAACCCTAGTTCATCTCTTGTGTTCAATCTTTGTACCGGAACCTTAGATTGGTGCTTGTGGTTGACTAGTAGTGTTCATTACATCTTGTAGTTGATTACTATATGGTTTATTTGGTGGAACATTATATGTTCAGATGCATTACGCTATTTAATACCCCTCTGATCTTGAGCATGATTATCATTTGTGAGTAGTTACTTTTTTCCTGAGGTCACGGGAGAAATCTTGTTGCAAGTAATCATGTGAACTTGATATGTGTTCGATATTTGGTGGTATGTATGTTGTGATTCCCTTAGTGGTGTCATGTGAACATTGACTACATGGCACATCACCATATTTGGGCCTAAGGGAATGCATTGTGGAGTAGTTATTAGATGACGGGTTGCGAGAGTGACAGAAGCTTAAACCCTAGTTTATGCGCTACTTCGTAAGGGGCTGATTTGGATCCAAAAGTTTAATGCTATGGTTAGATTTTATTTTAATAATTTTCTCATAGTTGCGGATGCTTGCGAGGGGGTTAATCATAAGTAGGAGGTTTGTTCAATTAAGAGCAGCACCTAAGCACCGGCCCACCCACATATCAAATTATCAAAGTAGTGAACACGAATCAAACCAACATGATGAAAGTGACTAGATGAAATTCCCGTGTACCGTCAAGAACACTTTGCTTGTCATAAGAGACCATTTTGGCATGTCCTTTGCCTCAAAAGGATTGGGATACCTTCCTGCACTTTTGTTACCATTACCATTACTTGCTCATTACAAATTATCTTGCTATCAAACTACTTGTTACTTATAATTTCAGTGCTTGCAGAGAATACCTTGCTGAAAACTACTTGTCATTTCCTTCTGCTCCTCGTTGGGTTCGACACTCTTACTTACTGAAAGGACTACATGTCGGGGGAAACGACACCTATGGGATCCCGGGGAATCCCTTCTACAGTTGGCGGGGCGTGGAGCTGCGCAAAGAGCAGGTCTAAAAGATCAGCGCGAGGGGATTTTTACCCAGGTTCGGGCCGCAAATGATGCGTAAAACCCTAGTCCTGCTTGTCTGTGTTGATTTGGTGTTCTTGAGCTCTTGAACTAGCTGCGGTGCATGCCCCATCCAAAAAGTCCGAGTTCTTCCACAGTACGCCTCGGGCGTCCTTTTATATGTCAAAGGGGTCGCCACAGTGGCACACAGGAGGTGGAAAGTATCTACGGTGTATAAGTCTATCGCCTGACACCATAGGACAAACGCATTTAATGCGCTGCCTACATGCCCTCTTGCTTTATTGGGGGCGGCAACAGAGCTTGTCCCGTCCGTCACCGCCTCGCCTTGCTTCGACGCGCGTCCAAGCTGACGAGGCATGCAGCGCCATGCTGGCTGGCTGGTTGCTGAGCTGGTGCGGTAACAGGGTCTTCACGAAGATCTGCATGCTGCCATGCAGGTGTTTGACTAGTTGGCCTAGAAGCTGCATGCTGCCACGCAGGCGCTCGCCTAGTTGGCGGGCTGGTCGCCGCGACGGGACGGCCGCGGGGCAGCGGAAAGTTGGTGGGTACGGCCTAGCCGTGGCCCCGCAGATATCCCCGGCAAGACCCCGGCAAGGGTCTTGCCGGGGTCTCACGGGCGTCCCCGGCAAGATCGGTCGTCCCCGGCAAGGATCTTGCCGGGGGTCTTTATCTAGACTCGCAGGCCTTTGGTCTTCATAAAGATCTGCATGCCACCACGCGGGCGCCCCTGAGTCTTGGTCTTGATGCTGTCGATGGTGTCAGAGCTCTCAGTCTCAAAGGTGGCGGCCTTGCTGGTGTTGGGCTATGTGGGCCGCCCCGGCAAGGGAGTTGCCGGGGGGAATCCATCTTGCCCCTTTGCTCTTCGCGCCTCTGGCTGGAGTACTACCTTGGCAGCCTTGTACCTTTGCTTCTTCTGCCTCGCCAAGCATGGTTGCAGGTGAGGCTACGTCTGCCCGCGCACAAGTAAAGGGGTACAGAAAGCCCCCTTCTTTCATACACCAATAGGAGCCCCCGGGCCTGGGCTACACATAAGCGCGAAGCATTGTTGGGCTAGGCCCAGAACAGTGCGCGGGCACACGTGGCAGAGTTTTAACCACGGTAACTCCTTCGCCGGTTGCGCTTCCCCACGACCCGCATTGAATGCGTGACGTGGGGGTCGGGCGTGGAACGGTCGCAGCACGCTTGCTTCACCTCGCGGTGAATAGTAAAGAGGTGCCCTGCGTCTCTCCCATAAAAAAGAGGAGACCGCAAGGGCGCTGCTCATTTACCCTCCACGCCTTTTCCAATCTCGAAACCGTCGATCCCCTCTTCTTCTTCAAGTGCAAATCGAAGCTTTCGCCGCTGCTCGCCGCTGCCGCACCCCATTGCCCTTGATCCTCACCCTCTCTCAGCCGCCATGGCGCCCAAGACAAGCAAGGGCAAGGGAGCGGCCAAGGACGCCGGGGGGAAGGAGGCGCCGGAGAGCGAGTTGGTGGAGCTGCGGACGCAGTACGCCCTCTTCACCTCGACGGTCGACACGCTCACCCTCAAGGAGAAGTTTCAGCCCCTGTGGGGAAGGGAGACATCGGGGCATCCTACCACGCGCATCGTCCCCGCCTCCTTCGCCAAGGCCGGTCCAAATCGATATCCTTTTTTGTCGACTATTTCTCCTACGGGCTCTGCCCCCATTTCTCAGATTTCTTCAACGACATCATGCACACCTATGGCTTCCACCTTCTGGACCTTACGCCGAACGTCGTGGCGTGCATGGCCTTCCTTGCCCATCTTTGCGAGGGCTTCGCCGGAGTGCTCCCCAGCACGACGCTCTTCCGCCATTACTTCACCCCTCGCATCCAGCCAGGGGGCGCCATCTCTGGCTGCATCACCTGGATCCTGAGGGCCCAGAGCAGGGGCACGTACCCGGAGGGTGCCCAGAAGGAGAGGTGGGACAAGTGGCGGGGCCGGTGCTGCTGGATCGAGGAGGCAGATCCGCAGGAGTTCTGCCGGGTCCGCCGGAGGCCGCCGGTCCATAGCAAGGACTGGGGCGATCTCGACGCCGACGACACGAAGCTCATGGTTGCCACCACCAGGATCCATTGCCTCACCTCGGTCGGGCTCACTCTCGAGATGATCGGCGCTGACTTCATCCGCCGCCGGATTGCCCCACTGCATAATAAGGGGAGGCCGGCCTGGGACTTCAAGAATCCGGCCGATATCATGAGGCTCTGTCCCGGCCTGAACCATAACTTCACGGTGCTGCAGCATGCTTATCTTTGTCAGAGGCTCTTCCAGCTCAAGGTTGACGAGGTCGGCATGGTCGAGAGGACCGGCAAGGCTAAGAAGACCGGCAAGGCCGGCAAATCTGACAGCCTATTCGGGTTGCCAGCGGGGGTAGTCCCGTTGAGCAACAACTCTTGCCTGACCGCAATCATCGCCATGATGACGGTTTTCAATGCGCACGGCCTCGATTCAACCTAGGCTGAGCCGAAGGTGGAGCTGGTGCAGTCATTCTTCGACAACTTGTCGGAGAGGTATGTTCGTGACGAGCCGCAGCTCATCCACGACACCACTGAGGAGGAGCTCGCTGTTGGGGAACGTTGTAATATCAAAAAAAATCCTACGCGCACGCAAGATCATGGTGATGCATAGCAACGAGAGGGCAGAGTGTTGTCCACGTACCCTCGTAGACCAAAAGCGGAAGCGTTATGACAACGCGGTTGATGTAGTCGTATGTCTTCACGATCGACCGATCCTAGTACCGAACGTACGGCACCTCCGCGATCTGCACACGTTCAGCTCGGTGACGTCCCACAAACTCACGATCCAGTAGAGCTTCGAGGAAGAGCTTCCTTAGCACGACGGCGTGATGACGGTGATGATGAAGCTACCGACGCAGGGCTTCGCCTAAGCACTACGACGATATGAGCGAGGTGGATTATGGTGGAGGGGGGCACCGCACACGGCTAAGAGATCAACGATCAACTTGTGTGTCTATGGGGTGCCCCCCTCCCCCGTATATAAAGGAGTGGGGGAGGGGGAGGGTCGGCCCTCCTATGGCGCGCCCCATGGGGAGTCCTACTCCCACCGGGAGTAGGATTGCCCCCTTCCATGTAGTAGGAGTAGGAGAGAAGGAAGGAGGAGAGAGGGAGAAGGAAAGGCGGGCGCCGCCCCCTCCTTCCTAGTCCAATTCGGACCAGAGGGGGAGGGGGCACGCGGCCTGCCCTGGCCGCCCCTCTCTCTCTCCACTAAGGCCCGTTAAACTCCCCGGGGGGTTCCGGTAACCCCCCGGTACTCCGGTTAATGCCCGAACTCACCCGGAACCATTCCGATGTCCAAACATAGTCATCCAATATATCAATCTTTATGTCTCGACCATTTCGAGACTCCTCGTCATGTCCGTGATCATATCCGGGACTCCGAACAACCTTCAGTATATCAAAACACATAAACTCATAATACTGATTGTCACCGAACGTTAAGCGTGCTGACCCTACGGGTTCGAGGACTATGTAGACATGACCGAGACACGTCGCCGGTCAATAACCAATAGCGGAACCTAGATGCTCATATTGGCTCCCACATATTCTACGAAGATCTTTATCGTTCAAATCGCATAACAACATACGTTGTTCCCTTTGTCATCGGTATGTTACTTGCCAGAGATTCGATCGTCGGTATCTCAATACCTAGTTCAATCTCGTTACCGGCAAGTCTCTTTATTCGTTCCGTTATGCATCATTCCGCGACTAACTCATTAGTTGCATTGCTTGCAAGGCTTATAGTGATGTGCATTACCGAGAGGGCCCGGAGATACCTCTCCAACAATCGGAGTGACAAATCCTAATCTTGATCTCTGCCAACTCAACAAGTACCAGCGGAGACACCTGTAGAGCACCTTTATAATCACCCAGTTACGTTGTGACGTTTGGTAGCACACAAAGTGTTCCTCCGGTAATCGGGAGTTGCATAATATCATAGTCATAGGAACATGTATAAGTCATGAAGAAAGCAATAGCAATATACTAAACGATCAAATGCTAAGCTAACGGAATGGGTCAAGTCAATCACATCATTCTCTAATGATTTGATCCCGTTAATCAAATGAAAACTCATGTCTATGGCTAGGAAACTTAACCATATTTGATTCAACGAGCTAGTCAAGTAGAGGCATACTAGTGACACTCTGTTTGTACATGTATTCACACATGTACTAAGTTTCCGGTTAATACAATTCTAGCATGAATAATAAACATTTATCATGATATAAGGAAATATATAATAACTTTTTTATTGCCTCTAGGGCATATTTCCTTCAGTCTCCCACTTGCACTATAGTCAATAATCTAGTTCACATCGCCATGTGATTTAACACCAATAGTTCACATCACCATGTGATTAACACCCATAGTTCACATCGTCATGTGACCAACACCCAAAGGGTTTACTAGGGTCAATAATCTAGTTCACATCGCTATGTGATTAACACCCAAAGAGTACTAAGGTGCTATCATGTTTTGCTTGTGAGAGAAGTTTAGTCAACGGGTCTGCCACATTCAGAGCCGTATGTATTTTGCAAATTTTCTATGTCTACAATGCTCTACACAGAGATATTCTAGCTAATCGCTCCCACTTTCAATATGTAGACTTAGAGTCTTCCAGATCAGTGTCAAAGCTTGCATCGACGTAATTCTTTACGACGAACTGTTTGTCACCTCCATAACCGAAAAACATATCCTTATTCCACTAAGGATAATTTTGACCGCTATCCAGTGATCTACTCCTAGATCACTATTGTACTCCCTTGCCAAACTCAGTGTAGGGTATACAATAGATCTGGTACACAGCATGGCATACTTTATAGAACCTATGGCTGAGGCATAGAGAATGACTTTCATTCTCTTTCTATCTTCTGCCGTGGTCGGGCTTTGAGTCTTACTCAATTTCACACCATGCAATACAGGCAAGAACTCCTTCTTTGACTGTTCCATTTTGAACTACTTCAAAAATTTGTCAAGGTATGTACTCATTGAAAAAACTTATCAAGTGTCTTGATCTATCTCTATAGATCTTGATGCTCAATATGTAAGTAGCTTCATCGAGGTCTTTCTTTGAAAAACTCCTTTCAAACACTCCTTTTATGCTTTCCAGAAAATTCTACATCATTTCCGATCAACAATATGTCATTCACATATACTTATCAGAAAGGTTGTAGTGCTCCCACTCACTTTCTTGTAAATGCGGGCTTCATCGCAAGTCTGTATAAAACTATATGCTTTGATGAACTCATCAAAGCGTATATTCCAACTCTAGGATGCTTTGCACCAGTCCATTGATGGATCGCTGGAGCTTGCACATTTTGTTAGCACCTTTAGGATCGACAAAACCTTCTGGTTGCATCATATACAACTCTTCTTTAAGAAATCCATTAAGGAATGTAGTTTTAACATCCATTTGCCAGATTTCATAAAATGTGACAATTTGCTAACATGATTCGGACAGACTTAAGCATCGCTACGAGTGAGAAAATCTCATCGTAGTCAAAACCTTGAACTTTGTCAAAAACCTTTTTCGTCAAGTCTAGCTTTGTAGATAGTAACACTACTATCAGCGTCCGTCTTCCTCTTGAAGATCCATTTATTATCTATGGCTTGCTGATCATCGGGCAAGTTAACCAAAGTCCACACTTTGTTCTCATACATGGATCCCATCTCAGATTTCATGGCCTCAAGCCATTTCGTGGAATCTGGGCTCATCATTGCTTCCTCATAGTCTGTAGGTTCGTCATGGTCTAGTAACATGATTTCCAGAATAGGATTACCGTACCACTCTGGTGTGGAACATACTCTGGTTGACCTACGAGGTTTCGTAGTAACTTGATCTGAAGTTTCATGATCATCATCATTAACTTCCTCACTAATTGGTGTAGGCATCACTGGAACTGATTTCTGTGATGAACTACTTTCCAATTCGGGAGAAGGTACAATTACCTTATCAAGTTCTACTTTCCTCCCACTCACTTCTTTCGAGAGAAACTCCTTCTCTAGAAAGGATCCATTCCTAGCAACAAAGATCTCGCCTTCGGATCTATGATAGAAGGTGTACTCAACATTTTCTTTGGGTATCCTATGAAGACACACTTCTCCGATTTGGGTTCGAGCTTATCAGGTTGAAACTCTTTCACATAAGCATCGCAACCCCAAACTTTAAGAAACGACAGCTTTGGTTTCTTGCAAAACCATAGTTCATACGGTGTCGTCTCAACGGATTTAGACGGTACCCTATTAACGTGAATGCAGCTGTCTCTAATGCATAACCCCAAAACGATAGTGGTAAATCGGTAAGAGACATCATAGATCGCACCATATCTAATAAAGTACGGTTATGACATTCGGACACACTATTATGTCGTGGTGTTCCAGGTGTTGTAACTCAAATATTTGCCTCTACGATCAGATCGTAGAAACTTTATTTTCTTGTTACGATGATTCTCTACTTCACTCTAAAATTATTTGAACTTTTCAAATGTTTCAGATTTATGTTTCATCAAGTAGATATACACATAACTGCTCAAATCATCTGTGAAGGTCAGAAAATAACGATACCTACCGCGAGCCTCAACACTCATCGGACTGCGTACATCAGTATGTATTATTTCCAACAACTCTGTTGCTCGCTCCATTGTTTTGGAGAACGGAGTCTTAGTCATCTTGCCCATGAGGCATGGTTCGCAAGCATCAACTGATTCATAATCAAGTGATTCCAAAAGCCCATCAGCATGGATTTTCTTCATGTGCTTTACACCAATATGACCTAAACGGGAGTGCCACAAATAAGTTGCACTATCATTATTAACTTTGCATCTTTTGGCTTCAATATTATGAATATGTGTATCACTACGATCGAGATTCAATAAACCATTCACCTTGGGTGTATGACCATTGAAGGTTTTATTCATGTAAACAGAACAACAATTATTCTCTGACTTTAAATGAATAACCGTATTGCAATAAACATGATCAAATCTTATTCATGCTTAACGCAAACACCAAATAACATTTATTTAGGTTCAACACTAATTCTGAAAGTATAGGGAGTGTGCGATGATGATCATATCAATCTTGGAACCACTTCCAACACACATCGTCACTTCACCCTTAACTAGTATCTGTTTATTTTGCAACTCCTGTTTCGAGTTACTACTCTTAGCAACTGAACTAGTATCAAATACCGAGGGGTTGCCATAAACACTAGTAAAGTACACATCAATAACATGTATATCAAATATACCTTTGTTCACTTTGCCATCCTTCTTATCCGCCAATTATCTAGGGTAGTTCCGCTTCCAGTGATCATTTCCTTCGCAGTAGAAGCACTCAGTTTCAGGCTTGGGTCTAGCTTTGGGCTTCTTCATGGGAGTGGAAACTTGCTTGCCATTCCTTTTTTTTAAGTTCCCTTTCTTTCCCTTGCCCTTTTACTTGAAACTAGTGGTCTTGTCAACCATCAACACTTGATGCTTTTCTTGATTTCTACCTTCACCGATTTCAGCATCACGAAGAGCTCGAGAATCGTTTTCTTCATCCCTTGCATATTATTGTTCATCTCGAAGTTCTAGTAACTTGGTGACAGTGACTAGAGAACTTTGTCAATCACTATATTATCTGGAAGATTAACTCCCACTTGATTCAAGCGATTGTAGTACTCAGACATTCTGAGCACATGCTCACTGGTTGAGCTATTCTCCTCCATCTTGTAGGCAAAGTACATGTCAGAGGTCTCATACCTCTCGACTCGGGCATGAGTCTGAAATACCAATTTTAGTTCTTGGAACATCTTATATGCTCTGTGGCGTTCAAAACGTTTTTGAAGTCCCGGTTCTAAGCCGTAAAGCATGGTGCACTAAACTATCAAGTAGTCATCATACCGAGCTTTGTCAAACGTTCATAACGTCTGCATCTGCTCCTGCAATAGGCCTGTCACCTAGCGGTGCATCAAGGACATAATACTTCTGTGTAGCAATGGGGATAATCCTCAGATCACGGACCAAGTCCGCATCATTGCTACTATCATCTTTCGACTTATTTTTCTCTAGTAACATATCAAAAATAAACGGGGAGCTACATTGCGAGCTATTGATCTACAACATAGTTATGCAAATACTATCAGGACTAAGTTCATGATAAATTAAGTTTAATTAATCATATTACTTAAGCACTCCCAATTAGATAGACATCCCTCTAGTCATCTAAATGATCACGTGATCCAAATAACCTAAACATGTCCGATCATCACGTGAGATGGAGTAGTTTTCAATGGTGAACATAAATATGTTGATCATATCTACTATATGATTCACGCTCGACCTTTCGGTCTCAGTGTTCCGAGGCCATATCTGCATATGCTAGTCTCGTCAAGTTTAACCCGAGTATTCTGCGCGTGCAAAACTGGCTTGCACCCGTTGTATGTGAACATAGAGCTTATCACACCCGATCATTGCGTGGTGTCTCGGCACGATGAACTTTCGCAACGGTGCATACTCAGGGAGAACACTTGTACCTTGAAATTTTGTGAGAGATCATCTTATAACGCTACCGTCGATCTAAGCAAAATAAGATGCATAAAGGATAAACATCACATGCAATCAATATAAGTGATATGATATGGCCATCATCATCTTGTGCCTTTGATCTCCATCTCGAAAGCACCGTCATGATCACCATCGTCACCGGCGCGACACGTTAATCTCCATCGTAGCATCGCTATCGTCTCGCCAACTATTGCTTCTACGACTATCGCTACCGCTTAGTGATAAAGTAAAGCAATTACATGGCGATTGCATTTCATATAATAAAGCGACAACCATATGGCTCCAGCCAGTTGCTGATAACTCTATTACAAAACATGATCATCTCATACAATAAAATTTAGCATCATGTCTTGACCATATCACATCACAACATGTCCTGCAAAAACAAGTTAGACGTCCTCTACTTTGTTGTTGCAAGTTTTACGTGGCTGCTACGGGCTGAGCAAGAACCGTTCTTACCTATGCATAAAAACCACAACGATTTTTCGTCAAGTCTGCTGCCTTAACCTTCAACAAGGACCGGGCGTAGCCACACTCGATTCAACTAAAGTTGGAGAAATAGACACCCGCCAGCCACCTGTGTGCGAAGCATGTCGGTAGAACCAGTCTCGTGTAAGCGTACGCGTAATGTCGGTCCGGGCCGCTTCATCCAACAATACTACCGAATCAAAGTATGACATGCTGGTAAGCAGTATGACTATTATCGCCCATAACTCATTTGTGTTCTACTCGTGCATATAACATATATGCATAGACCTGGTTCTGATACCACTGTTGGGGAACGTAGTAATTTCAAAAAAAAAAATCCTACGCACACGCAAGGTCATGGTGATGCATAGCAACGAGAGGGGAGAGTGTTGTCCATGTACCCTCGTAGACCGAAAGCGGAAGCGTTATGACAACACGGTTGATGTAGTCGTACGTCTTCACGATCGATCGATCCTAGTACCAAACGTACGGCACCTCCGTGATCTATACACGTTCAGCTCGGTGACGTCCCACAAACTCACGTTCCAGTAGAGCTTCGAGGGAGAGCTTCGTCAGCACGATGGCGTGATGAAGGTGATGATGAAGCTACCAGCGCAGGGCTTCGCCTATGCACTACGACGATATGACCGAGGTGGATTATGGTGGAGGGGGGCACCGCACACGGCTAAGAGATCAATGATCAACTTGTGTGTCTATGGGGTGCCCCCTCCCCCGTATATAAAGGAGTGGAGGAGGGGGAGGGCCGGCCCTGGCGCGCCCCATGGGGAGTCCTACTCCCACCAGGAGTACGATTCCCTCCCTTCCATGTAGTAGGAGTAGGAGAGAAGGAAGGAGGAGAGAGGGAGAAGGAAAGGGGGGCACCGCACCCCGCTTCCTAGTCCAATTCGGACCAGAGGAGGAGGGGGGCGGCCTGCCCTGGCCGCCCCTCTCTCTCTCCACTAAGGCCCATAAGGCCCATTAAACTCCCCGGGGGTTCCGGTAACCCCCCGGTACTCCGGTTAATGCCCGAACTCACCAGAACCATTCCGATGTCCAAACATAGTCATCCAATATATTGATCTTTATGTCTCAACCATTTCGAGACTCCTCGTCATGTCCGTGATCATATCCGGGACTCCGAACAACCTTCGGTACATCAAAACACATAAACTCATAATACCGATCATCACCGAACGTTAAGCGTGCGGACCCTACGGGTTGGAGAACTATGTAGACATGACCGAGACACGTCTCCGGTCAATAACCAATAGCGGAACCTGGATGCTCATATTGGCTCCCACATATTCTACACAGATCTTTATCGGTCAAACCGCATAACAACATACGTTGTTCCCTTTGTCATCGGTATGTTACTTGCCCGAGATTCGATCGTAGGTATCTCAATACCTAGTTCAATCAAGTCTCTTTACTCGTTCCGTAATGCATCATTCCGCAACTAACTCATTAGTTGCATTGCTTGCAAGGCTTATAGTGATGTGCATTACCGAGAGGGCCGAGAGATACCTCTCTGACAATCGGAGTGACAAATCCTAATCTTGATATATGCCAACTCAACGAGTACCATCGGAGACACCTGTAGAGCACCTTTATAATCACCCAGTTATGTTGTGACGTTTGGTAGCACACAAATTGTTCCTCCGGTATTCGGGAGTTGCATAATCTCATAGTCATAGGAACATGTATAAGTCATGAAGAAAGCAATAGCAATGTACTAAACGATCAAATGCTAAGCTAACGGAATGGGTCAAGTCAATCACATCATTCTCTAATCATGATGTGACCCCGTTAATCAAATGACAACTCATGTCTATGGCTAGGAAACTTAACCATCTTTGATTCAACGAGCTAGTCAAGTAGAGGCATACTAGTGACACTCTGTTTGTCTATGTATTCACACATGTACTAAGTTTTCGGTTAATAAAATTCTAGCATGAATAATAAACATTTCTCATGATATTAGGAAATATATAATAACTTTATTATTGCCTCTAGGGCATATTTCCTTCACTGGCGTACATTGTCGCCAGGGCGGAGGAGGCAGCACTTGCTGAGGAGGCCGGTGAGGGAGTCCTGGATTAAGGGGTTCTCAGGCGTCCGGCCTGTCAGCCATGGGCCGGACTGATGGGCTGCGAAGATACGAAGACCGAAGACTGCACCCGTGTCCGGATAGGACTCACCTTGGCATGGAAGGCAAGCTTGGCGATCAAACATGTAGATTCCTTTCTTTGTAACCGACCTTGTGTAACCCTAGATCCTCCCGGTGTCTATATAAACCAGAGGACTTAGTCCGGAGGAGATATACTCATTACCATAGTCATACAGGCTAGACTTTTAGGGTTTAGCCATTACGATCTCGTGGTAGATCAATTGTTGTAATACTTATATTCATCAAGATCAATTAAGCAGGAAGTAGGGTATTAACTCCATAGAGAGGGCCCGTACCTGGGTAAACATCGTGTCCCGTGTCTCCTATTACCATCGACCTTAGACGCACAGTTCGAGACCCCCTACCCGAGATCCGCCGGTTTTGACACCGACATTGGTGCTTTCATTGAGAGTTCCACTGTGACGTCGTCAGAAAGGGTCGATGGCTCGCCTTGTTGTCAAGGAAAATATCACCTCCGGAGGTGCCCTGGCCTCAGGCCAAACCCTTCGGCTCAGCAGCTTCGTCATGGCCGCCAGCTCGGCCCTTGGGCCGACGATGACCTCTCGGGTCATCGAAAATCGCCTCCGTGTGGATCCCGAATACTCCACCCAGATGGATCCGACGGAGTTATCATCTTTAAACGAACTCCTAGATCGCATTGCCGCCTTGGGGGTCGTTACAGATTACGATCGAATTGGGCTTAGACCCGACCAGAGTGAAATTAAAACTCCGTCGATCACCCACCAGGTAGCGATAGTCGAGGAGCAAGACCACCCTTCCTCTATCTTGAAGACAAACTATATTCGGATCGCCAATCTCGAAGAGCCGGATACTCTCCGAGATAAAGACATGCCTTGCCCTCCGAACGTAGAGTCGGACGACAAGCCTAGAGAATCGGTCGATATGCCTGAACCGTCAAATCCAAAAGATCTTCAAACTACGGATTTAGAATTGGGTCAGGGTTCGGATTTAAATCCACCCACCCACCCAGACATAAGTGCTCTCATGAGCATACAACATCAGTCTCAGGAAATGGTCCATAACTTCTGAGCCAGATTCCTTCTTGTCAGAAGCAAGATTAAGGATTGCCGCGACGAAGACGCGATCTCAGCATTCTGCACCAATTGCATGGACGAGGGAATCCTCAACGCCATCAACCGCCATCGCATACAACACTTCGCTAACTTGGCAACTATCGTACAGAAGTGCAGCGCAATGGAAAGCGCCTGGAAAACTCAGGCGGCTCGCTGGGAATTATCAGTCCCCACTAAACCCCTCGTCTAGGCAAAAAGGGCGCACCCTCGTGGCACGCCCGGTCAAATAGAAAAGAAATACAAACCCACTACGGGGCGCGGAACCGTTCTGGAAGGATGGCTCGATGGGCCATGCAAAATACACACAATGTCGGATAACATACCAACCCATAGCCTCCGAGCATGTTGGATACTCCGGCAAGTGGCCAAGAGCGGCGAGGATATCCTCACCAAGAATACCCCAGAACAACACCCCCCGGAAGACGACAACCTCAAAGTGTAGACGGTCTTCGAGACATTTGCCTCAAACAATAGGCGCAAAAGGGCACTCCGCGAACTTGCCGAAGTCTGCCAAATCACAGCAATAAACCCCTGGAACGACACGGCTATAACTTTTAATGCCAGTGACGAACCAAAATACAGGACAGTCCGAGCACCATCCGCCTTGGTCCTCAGTCCAATTGTGGACGGCTTTCGGCTCACCAAGGTTCTCATGGACGGCGGCAGCAGACTAAACCTCATTTATGAGGACACACTCAACAAAATGGAAATAGACAGGAGCCGCATCGAGCACAGCAACACAACGTTCCGAGGAATCATTCCTAGTTGAGAGGCGTGGTGTGCGGGAAAAAATCACACTTGACGTGGTATTTGGCACGCTAGTGAATTATCGGTTCGAAGGGATAACCTTCCAAGTGACCCCATTCAACAGCGGATATCACGCCCTCTTAGGGCGAGATGCATTTACACGCTTCCAAGCTATACCTCACTACGGGTACATGAAGCTTAAGATGCCCGTGCCCAACGGCACAATCACTCTCGCCAGCGATCCGGACATAGCACTCCACGCCGAAAATAAAACCGCATCCCTCGCCCTTGAGGCCTTATCTGAAGCCCTCTCGGCCAAAGAGTTAACCGCACTGCACTCCACGATGGACAGGGACGATGTGATTCTAGACAAACGACCCAAATCCACCTCCTTCAAGCTGGCAGAGAAAATAGTCAAATTCCAGGTCCATCCAATGGACCCCAACAAGACAGCATCTATCGCGGCACAACTCGATCAAACGGTCGATGCCACGCTACGAGAGTTCCTGTGTGGTAACTGGGACATATTCGCCTGACACCCTTCTGACATGCCAGGAATCCCACGCAAGCTAGACGAACACAGCCTCAATATCTTAAAGGGATATAAACCGGTCAAACAAACACTGTGGCATTTTTTCGAACCCAAACGACAAGCTATGGGAGAAGAGCTAGCCAAGTTACTCGAAGCCGGATTCATCAGAGAAATCAAACACCCAGACTGGCTAGCAAACATGGTGATGGTACAAAGAAGGATAAATCCTGGCGCCCATGCATCAATTTCAAAGACTTCAACAAGGCTTGCCCTAAGGATCCCTTCCCCCTCCCTCATATCGATCAGATCATTGATGCAACCGCAGGACACGATTCACTGTGTTTCCTCGACGCGTACTCTGGATACCATCAGATCAAGATGAAGGAGTCCGATCAAGCCGCAACGGATTTCATTACCCCATATGGGCCTTTCTGCTTCAACACCATGCCCTTCGGGCTCAAACACACCGGCGCCACCTATCAACGCATGATCCATACATGCCTAGAGAAACAGATCGGCAAGACAGTTGAAGCAGATGTGGACGACGTGGTCATCAAAACTAGACACGTCGAAACACTCATAGACGATCTACATCTTACATTCGATAACCTTCGTGCATATGACATCAAGCTCAATCCGGAGAAGTGTGTTTTCAGCGTCCCCGCTGGAAAGTTGCTGGGCTTCATCGTTTCAAATAGAGGAATTGAAGCAAATCCAGCCAAAATCCGAGCTCTGTCACAATTAACTACGCCAACGGACCTTAAATAGGTCCAAAAACTTGACGGTTGCGTGGCAGCTCTAAGCCGCTTTATCTCCCGATTGGGAGAAAAGGCATCTCCACTCTATTGTCTTCTACGGTGCACCGATCACTTCGAGTGGACGGACGCGGCAACGGCCGGACTGGAAGAAATAAAAACCCTCTTGGCGAGTAACCCAATCCTGGCCGCACCGAACGTCGGGGAACCAATGTTATTATACATATCGGCAACACACCAGGTGGTGAGCGCCGTACTCATCGTCGAACAAGAACAGGACGGACACAAATTCCCGCTTCAGAAGCAGGTATACTATGTATCCACCGTCCTCACACCATGCAAATCACGGTACCCTCATTATCAAAAAATAGCATACGCGGTCTTCATGGCATCCCGGAAGCTACGACACTACTTCCAGGAGTGTTCTATCATGGTGGCTTCCGAAGTACCACTCAATGATATAATAAACAACCGCGATGCTACGGGCCGGAATGCCAAATGGGCCATCGAGCTCCTTCCATTCGACATAACATACAAACCGCGTCGGGCCATTAAATCCCAAGTACTAGCGGACTTCATCGCCGAATGGACAGAGGCCGAACTCCCTAAAGAGTACGACACTTATTCAAACTGGATTATGTATTTCGACGGCTCCAAAATGCTGGCAGGATTAGGAGCGAGCGTCGTTTTAACGTCCCCCACAGGAGATGTAGTTCAGTACGTACTCCAAATATTATATACAGACTCCAACAACGCAGCCGAATACGAGGCTTTACTGCATGGTCTTCGGATGGCCGTCTCCATGGGCATACAACGCATAGAGGTGCGCGGGGACTCAAACCTAGCAATATCTAAAATAAATGGAGATTTTGACGCCAAAGATCCGAAGATGGCGGCTTATCGCAATGCCGTCCTGAAAATGTGGGCTCGGTTCGAGGGGCTCGAGTTTCATCACGTGGCTCAAGAAAGTAATCAAGCGGCGGACGTCCTTGCTCGCATCGGCGCCAAGCGCGTCCCCGTCCCACCTAACATCTTTCTGGAAAGGCTCTTCAAGCCATCTATGGTGTGGCAGGGGGAGAGTGGCAATAGCAGTCCGAACCCCAACACAACCCCAGATTACGAACACACCGATACAATCGGGGGCTCAGCCACCGAAGTAACACCATCGGCCCATCTCATTATGGCAGTAATTGCCTCATGGACTGAACCCTTCTTGGCCTACCTCAATAGGAAGGAACTCCCTGAAGATCAGAACGAGGCCCGCCGCATTGTCCGACGTTCGAAGGCCTACAAGGTTCACGAAGGAGAGCTCTACAAAAAAGCGCTACCGGAGTCCTTCAAAGATGTATCTCCGAGGAGGAGGGGCGACAGCTCTTGGCTGAAATTCATGCCGGTCTCGGCAGCCACCATGCCGCAGCTCAGGCCCTTGTTAGCAAGGCCTTCCGTACATGTTTTTATTGGCCGACGGCCCGAGCAGACGCACAGGACCTTGTCCAACGTTGCGTCGGATGCCAGCTTTTCGCCAACTAGAGCCATATGCCACCTACCGCTCTGCAAAAAATCCCCATCACTTGGCCTTTCGCGGTCTAGGGGCTTGATATGGTCGGACCCCTTAAAGGAGGAAGCCATAAGAAAAAATATCTGCTGGTCATTATGGACAAATTCACCAAGTGGATAGAGGCCAAACCAGTTAAAACGACCGAAGCCGGACCAGTAATAGACTTTTATATCCGGCATTGTACACCGTTATGGTGTTCCACACAGCATCATCACCGATAACGGCTCCAACTTCACTACCGATGAGGTAAAAATTTGGTGCGCCAATCTGGGCATTAAGCTCGATTACGCCTCCGTCTATCACCCGCAAACAAATGGTCAAGTCGAACGGGCCAATGGTCTTATTATGAGCGGCATCAAACCCAGGCTGGTGCGGTCTTTGAAGGAATCAGAGAAACACTGGGTTGAGGAGCTCGACTCTTTACTCTGGGGGCTGCGGACCATG
This sequence comes from Aegilops tauschii subsp. strangulata, assembly GCF_002575655.3. Taxonomy (NCBI): domain Eukaryota; kingdom Viridiplantae; phylum Streptophyta; class Magnoliopsida; order Poales; family Poaceae; genus Aegilops; species Aegilops tauschii. The sequence continues at coordinate 313,574,685 of NC_053037.3, read as the reverse complement.
CCCAATCGCACTACTGGATACACACCTTTTTTCATGGTGTACGGTGCAGAGGCTATGTTGCCCTGCAACATTATACATGACTCACCTCAGGTGCGCATGTACGAAGAGAGAGAGAGGCCGAGCTCGATCGGCAGGACAACCTAGACGCCCTGGAGGAGGAACGCGACGTTACAAAAGCCTGTTCCGCATTTTATCAACAACAGGCTCGCAGATATCAAAGCAGAGAAGTACGGGCCAAGACTTATAACGTTGGCGAACTCGTTCTACGCTTTCCGGAGAAGAAAAAGGACAAACTCAAGCCCAAATGGGAGGGTCCCTTCATCATTGACGAAGTTCTCACTGGAGGAGTGTACCTCCTGCGTGATGCGTCAGACAATCACCTCGAGCCGAACCCCTGGAACGCGGCTAGAACCCGAAGATTCTATGCCTAAGCGCTGAACTCTTTGTTTGTCTCCTTCTCCCTGCTGTTTCCATAATACTCTTTTTTCTTTCTTTCTCTCTCTTTTCATTTTTTTTCAGCCTTACCGCTTTCGTGCGGTTAGACCGTGCATGCCTGACACATACATCTTTGAAAATGAACGTCCATTATACCTGGGGGCTTCTTGATCAGAAGCTTGCTATTATTCTTTCCCGAGCATCAAGCTCATCACATGTAACACCCCGGATGTAACTTTCCATATTTGTAACTCCAACTCTTGCCATTTTCGGCTATGTGTTATGATATTCCCTCCGTGGTCGGGTTTTGTCTTTCGTTTTGTATTTTGTTCATGTCATGCATTTCATACCATGTCATCATGTGCATTGCATTTGCATACGTGTTCGTCTCATGCATTCGAGCATTTTCCCCGTTGTCCGTTTTGCAATCCGGCGCTCCCACCTCCTCCGGCGCACCCCTCTTGTTTTCTTTCGTGAGCGGGTGTCAAACATTCTTGGAATGGACCGAGGCTTGTCAAGTGGCCTTGGTATACTACCGGGAGACCACCGGTCAAGTTTCGTTCCATTTGGAGGTCGTTTGGTACTCCAACGGTTAACCGGGCATCCGCATAGTCCTTTTGTGTGTTGCAGCAAAACCCCCCTCAAAACCAGCCCAAAACCCACCAAACTCTCTTCCATGCTCTAGGTCGTTCGATCATGATCGTGTGGGCGAAAACCGCACCTCATTTGGACTCTCCTAGCTCCCTCTACCTATATAAACACTCCCTCTCCCGAAATTTCGCGGATGAAACCCTAGCGTCTTCCACCTCGCGCCGCCGGACAAATCCGCCCGCGCCGGACACGTCCGCCATCGCCGACCGACGAATCCCTCGCCGACACCTGTCCTTCGTCGCCTTCCGCCGCCGCCGGCCCGCGGGGCCCGAGTCGGGCCCGCGCGGCCCACCCGCCTCCGCCGCCGCACGCCTCCGGCGTCCACGCCGCCTGGGTCCCGTCCGCCGGCTCTGGCCTCCGCGCTGACCGCCGGCCACCGCGTCCTCGCCGCCCCGCCGACCGACCGCCGCTCTCCGCCGTCCGGCGCCGCCTGTGGCCCGCGCGCCCCGGCGCCCGCTCGCCGCCGTCCGCCCGGCCAGCCGCCTCCTTCGGCGAGCTCCGCCGCCCGCAGCCTCTCCTTCCTCGTCTCCGGCCGCCGCCACGTCGACATCGACGAACCCTAGCCCGATCGGATCTCGATCTGTTTGACCGAAGGTTGACTTTCCCGAGACCCCCGAAATATTCCAAGTCATTTTATTTTCACAGCATGTGCCCTTGTTCATAGCATCATAACTCTCTGCATATAGCTCCGTTTCGCGCGTGTAATATATCAAAATGTTCACCTCGTGATGGTCTTCATTTTGTTCAATTGCACAATGTTCATTACAGTACATCTTGATGCCCAAATCTCTGGTGCAAGAGTGCTAATTGTTGTTATCTGCTGTTACTTAGCAGAACTTGGAGATTTGTTATTTTTGTATCATTTAATCTGTGCATCTTATAAGCATGTGCTCTACATGTGTTTTGTTGTATACCATGCCATCTTTCCAGTGGTGTATGCCATGTATTTTTGTGATCTCTGTGGTGACTAGCACAAGCATGCAAACTAGGCCCCGTAATGTTTCTGATTTCAGAGACAGTATTTTCTCCAAGTCCTTGTCTGCTGTTATTTTGTTGCCATGTAAACTTGATGCTACAGAGAGATCCATGCTTATTTTGGAGATGTTCTGTAAGGATGTTTTGTAGATATTGTTGTAATTGATCCATTCCTGCCCTTTTTTGCAATTATGGAGTGCCATAGAATGACTTAATCTTGCTCTACTTTTGCTATAAAATATTTCTGGCAGATTCTTAACATGATATTCATTTTTGCCAAGCTTGTTGTAGTTGATCCATACATGCTATGCTTTTGTTCTTTCCATGGATAGCTTCATAAACATGCCATATTGCTGTAGATATGCTTTTTGTGTCATGCATTGCTGTGTGGTGAGTGCATCAAGCTCACCAAGATGCCCTCATATTATTGTTTCTGCCATGCTCTGTTTTCTGCTAAGTCTGGAACCTGATAACGAAACTTGCTATGTTTACATGGTTGCCATCATATCTTCTGGTCCTTTTTGGCTTATGGTCTGTAAGGGACTTTTCTCATATGCATTTAATAGAATACTGCCATCCCTTGTTTTGCATGTTAAGTTCCTGTAGCATGTTGTTTTCGTGCTCTGAACATTGCTACCTGATGCTGTTTTCTGCCATGTCCAGTAATTTCACTAAGTCTGTGAACCTGTTATCTTTTGCACTTTTGCCATGCTTGTTTGACCTTGTTATGTTGTGAACTAGCCGTAGCTCATTTTTTATATTTTGTCAATCATCTCTTGTAGATTACTGCTATATTCTTTGTTGCTATGTTGGAGTGCTGTAGCATTGTTACTCGTTGCATTCTAAGTGCTATCATGCTGTTAATCGCAGATTCGTGTCATTCTTGTTTTGCTTGCCATTTGCAAACCATGCATCCGTTTCCGGTGATCTTTATATCGATTTCGACCGAAATCATCTCATCTTTCCAGTGGCATGCTTGGTTTGCCAAGTTACTGCCTTGTTCATCATTTTCCTTCCGGAGCACGCATATGCATCGCATATCACATCTTGCATATCATACATGTTTTGCATCATGTTGCTTGTGCATTTCCCGTGATTGACTGTGGTTCCATTACTTGTGTTCTTGTCTTGGGTAGAGCTGGGAGACGAGTTCGTAAATGAGGAACCTGTTGAGTACGCTTACGCGGATCAAGCTTTCGACAACTCTGAGAACCTTGCAGGCAACATGACCACCCCTCGAAATCACTTCTATCTTTGCTTTGCTAGTTGTTCGTTCTATTGCCATGCTGCACTACCTACCACCTGCTATATCATGCCTCCCATATTGCCATGTCAGCCTCTAACCATCCTTTCCTAGCAAACCGTTGTTTGGCTAAGTTACCGCTTTTGCTCAGCCCTTCTTATAGCGTTGCTAGTTGCAGGTGAAGTTGAAGTTTATTCCATGTTGGAACATGGATATGTTGGGATATCACATTATCTCTTATTTAATTAATGCATCTATATATTTGGTAAAGGATGGAAGGCTCGGCCTTATGCCTGGTGTTTTGTTCCACTCTTGCCGCCCTAGTTTATGTCATACCGGTATTATGTTCCTTGAGTTTGCGTTCCTAACGCGGTTGGGTGATTTATGGGACCCCCTTGACAGTTCGCCTTGAATAAAACTCCTCCAGCAAGACCCAACCTTGGTTTTACCATTTGCCACCTAAGCCTTTCCCCTGGGTTTTCGCGAGCCCGAGGGTAATCTTATTTTAGCCCCCCCCCCCGGGCCAATGCTCCTTCGAGTGTTGGTCCAAACTGAGTAGACTGTGGGGCCCCCTCGTGGAAACTCGAGGTCTGGTTTTACTCGTAGGATGTCTCATCCGGTGTGCCCTGAGAACGAGATATGTGCAGCTCCTATCGGGATTTGTCGGCGCATCGGGCGGCTTTGCTGGTCTTGTTTTACCATTGTCGAAATGTCTTGTTAACCGGGATTCCGAGACTGATCGGGTCTTTCCGGGAGAAGGTTTATCCTTCGTTGACCGTGAGAGCTTATGATGGGCTAAGTTGGGACACCCCTGCAGGGTATTATCTTTCGAAAGCCGTGCCCGTGGTTATGAGGCAGATGGGAATTTTGTTAATGTCCGGTTGTAGAGAACTTGTCACTTGACCCAATTAAAATACATCAACTATGTGTGTAGCCATGATGGTCTCTTCTCGGCGGAGTCCGGGAAGTGAACACGGTTTGAGTTACGAATGACGTAAGTAGGAGTTCAGGATCACTTCTTGGTCATTGCTAGTTGACGACCGTTCCGTTGCTTCTCTTCTCGCTCCCTTTTGCGTATGTTAGCCACCATATGTGCTTATTGCCTGCTGCAGCTCCACCTCATTACACCATCTTTTCCTATAAGCTTAAATAGTCTTGATCTCGCGGGTGTGAGATTGCTGAGTCCTCGTGACTCACAGATTCTACCAAAACAGTTGCAGGTGCCGACGATGCCAGTGCCGATGATGGGATCGATCTCAAGTGGGAGTTCGATGAGGAACGTGGTCGTTACTATGTGTCTTTTCCTGATGATCAGTAGTGGAGCCCAGTTGGGACGATCGGGGATCTAGCATTTGGGGTTATCTTATTTTCATTTGGATCTTGACCGTAGTCGGTCTATGTGTGTATTTTGGATGATGTATGAATTATATTTATGTATTGTGTGAAGTGGCGATTGTAAGCCAACTCTTTATCCCATTCTTGTTCATTACATGGGATTGTGTGAAGATGACCCTTCTTGCGACAAAACCACAATGCGGTTATGCCTCTAAGTCGTGCCTCGACACGTGGGAGATATAGCCGCATCGTGGGCGTTACAAGTTGGTAATCAGAGCCATCCCCGACTTAGGGGCCCCCTGCTTGATCGAATCGCTGGCGTTGTTGAGTCTAGAACAAAAATGTTTTGAGTCTTAGGATTATATATATCGGAGAGTAGGATTCTTTTACTCCTCAGTCCCTTCATCGCTCTGGTGAGGTCTCCTGACGTAGAAGTTTTGACTATTCTCTCCTCAATTTTCACTAAAAAAATTTTTATGATCACGCGGGTATCTTGGAATCGTTCCGATGGTTTTGTGACGAGAACATTGTTCTTGGTGCCTCCTGACATTTAGGGGTTGTGGCAGTGTCCCGGGGAGTTGAGCTCCGAGGTGTTGTCGTCACAATTTTATCGTTGCAGTTCTGGAATACCTGAGTTTCGCCGACATCGAAATCTCTTTTATGCAGTTGTTGGTGAGATCACCTCGACGCCACCCAGTACTGAGGCGGGAATTCGGGAGTATTGCCATAACTAGTATAACGGATGCTTTTCGAAGGTTGAGGTACACGATTTCCGAAGGTTTCTTGGTTATGTGTTGACGGATGGATACAGCTGGATCTAGGGATTGTTAGTTTGGGTGATATATTTTGTGTCCCCTGTATCCCCAACACCAGATTGCATAACCAGAAAGTTTCGGGAGTTTATAACTGGGAATTCAAGTAGCTCTTAGGATATCTTTCCGACAGACGCATGATATGAGATTGGGGTTCGACGTCTAGTGGTCCGCCTCTACACGGTTGGTTTTACAGTGGTCTCGTAGTGTCTTAAAGAGTCCTTGGCTATGCCGACTCGGGGACGCATCGTATGTCATGTGCACAGCCTTGTACATGATGGTGCTGTACGATTGAGCCCGTGTGGGCCCCACCACGAAAACTTCGGACGAAACCTCTATCATATGTTTGTTCCGGTTTATTCTGCAAGCCAATACTTTATTTTGTTTTGAATTGTGGTATTCGAGTTGCTTCGAAATCAAATGTTGATTCCATATCTTTTTCTAAGTGGCTTCTCAATTTATGGAAGTGTGATGATTTACTATGGAATTCATTCGTTCATCCTCGTTCGAATGTTTATTGTGAAGACTATATGTTGCAATTTCTATCCGTTGATTCTACTTGTCTATTTGTCTATCAAGATGCTAACGGATGTCACCCTCTTCAGGATGGCTCCGCCAACGCGTCAGAATCCGGATCGCAATGAAGGGAGTCAGGCGAACCCTCCGCCACCACCTCCGCCTCTGGAGGCATGGCAAGCTATCATGGCAGCCACCAACGCCAATGCTCAGATGATTCTGCAACTCTTGCAAGAACGCACCCAAGGGCAAGGCAATCAAGGAAATCAAGGTCAAGGCAACAATCAGCCTCACTTCGCTACCCTCAACCAGTTTCTCGCATATCAGCCCAAGTCTTTCAGCTACCGTGTCGAGGCCACGGATGCCGATGATTGGCTCGTGGACATCAACAAGCATTTTGAATGTAGCAATGTCAGGCCTGAGGACTATGTCAAGTTCGCTTCCTTTCAGCTCAAGGACCAAGCTGCTGATTGGTTTCAGCAGTACAAAGATTCCAGAGGAGGTCGTGTGATCACTTGGACTGACATCTGTCGGGACTTCAAAGCGCACCACATTCCACAAAGTGTTGTTGAGAGCAAGCGTGAGGAGTTCCGCAATCTCAAGCAAGGCAACATGTCAGTGTATCAATTCAACATCCATTTTCAGAAACTTGCTCGCTTCGCTAAACAAGATGTTCCTGATGAAAAGAGCATGATCTATCACTTCAGAGGTGGCCTTAGAGAGGATCTGCAGTTAGCTCTCATTCTTGTTGAGCCTACTCAGTTTGATCAATTCTATAATATGGCACTGAAGCAAGAGGCTGCTCAGCTCAAGTGTGAGGCTTCTAAGAAGAGAGTCAGAGACGCAGTTCAGTCTTCTTCTTCCTCACTTGTGGCAGCTAAGCAACAGAAGTTCTGGTTGCCTCCTCCTCCTCCGTTTCATCAACCTTACCAGCAGAAGAACAAAGGTGGCCATGGTTCTTCCCACTCTTCCAACTCTGGCTATCAGAACAAGTCTCAGAATCAAGCTCCAAAGTCCAATGCTCCTTATCATCGTCCACTCTCAGAGGTGACTTGCAACAAGTGTCAGCAGAAAGGTCACTATGCTAACAAGTGCTTCAACCAAAGGCGTCTTCCGCCTCCTCCTCCTCCTATCAGATCTTCCAGCAATGCAGTGGTCAAGCATAATCCAAAGTCTGCAAAGGTGAACATGATGAATGCAGCTCAAGCGGAGGAATCTACTGATGTGATAATGGGTAATCTCTCAGTTAATGATATTCCTGCAAAAGTCTAATTTGATACTGGTGCATCGCATTCTTTCTTGTCATACCCATTTGCATCGAAGCACAATGTTGACACAGAGATTTTATCCAAAGTTATGCAAGTTGTTTCTCCGGGAAAGCTTTTGACTTCTAGTTTGGTTGCTCCCGATGTTTCCATCAAGATGGGAAACTATAAATTTCTGTCTTCTCCAGTTGTTCTTGTGACTCGGATATTGATCTAATTCTCGGGATGGACTGGCTTTCTAAGCACAAGGCTCAACTTGATTGTGCTGCCAGGGAAATTCAATTGACACACTCTTCTGAGGATGTGATCATTTATGCCGCTCGTGATGAAACCATTCGGTTATTTTCTCTCAATGAGAAGGGCGAATTGAATGCCATCTCTCAAATTCCAGTCGTTTGTGAGTATCAAGATGTCTTTCCAGAAGAGCTTCCGGGTATGCCTCCTCACCGGCCAGTTGAGTTCGTTATCGATCTTGAGCCAGGCACTGAACCCGTTTGCAAGCGTCCATACAAGCTTGGACCCAAGGAGCTGAAGGAATTGAAGAAACAGCTCAATGAACAAGAGCGTCTGGGTTTGATCAGACCGAGTTCATCTCCATGGGGTTGTGGTGTTCTTTTTGTAAAGAAGAAGGATGGCACGGACCGACTTTGTGTCGACTACCGTCCATTGAACAAGAAGACAATCAAGAACAAGTATCCACTTCCCAACATCAATGAGCTATTCGAGCAACTCAAAGGTGCTAAAGTATTCTCCAAGCTTGACCTTCGTATGGGTTATCATCAAATTCGCATTCGTGAAGAAGATATTCCCAAGACAGCTTTCAGGACAAGTTTTGGTTCTTATGAATATACTGTCGTGTCTTTCGGCCTTGTCAATGCTCCTCCAACTTTCTCTCGGATGATGAATTTCATCTTCAACCCCTATACCAATGAATTCGTCCTGGTGTATCTCGATGATATATTGGTCTTCTCCAAGAATAAGAAGGACCATGCCAAACATTTGCGATTGATGCTCGACAAGCTCAGAGAGTATAAATTCTATGCGAAGTTCTCAAAATGTGAGTTTTGGCTTGATGAAGTTCTTTACCTTGGTCACATCATCTCTGCCAAGGGCATCGCTGTTAACCCCGAGAAGGTGTCCGCAATTGTGAATTGGGAACCTCCTCAGAATGTCAAGCAGCTCCGCAATTTTCTTGGTCTTGCAAGCTATTGCTGAAGGTTCGTTGAGAATTTCTCTAAGATTGGAAAGCCCCTTTCCAACCTCCTCCAGAAGCATGTGAAGTATGTCTGGTCTCCTGAGTGTGACGTTGCTTTCAACACTCTCAAAGAGAAACTAGTCACAGCTCCTGTCTTGACTCCTCCTGATGAATCCAAGCCATTTGAAGTTTTCTGTGATGCTTCTCTCCAAGGTCTCGGTGCTGTGTTAATGCAAGAGAAGAAAGTTGTGGCCTATACCTCTCGTCAGTTGAAGCCCAATGAGAAGAACTACCCCACTCACGATCTTGAGTTGGCGGCAGTTGTCCATGCATTAATAACGTGGAGACATCTCTTGTTGGGAAGACAAGTGGACATTTTCACCGATCACAAGAGTCTCAAGTACATCTTCACTCAGCCCAACCTCAACCTTAGGCAGACAAGATGGGTCGAAATGATTCAAGAGTACAATCCGACTATCGAATATACTCCAGGCAAGGCAAATGTCATTGCAGATGCTTTGAGCAGGAAGGCTTATTGCAACAGCTTAATCCTCAAGCCATTCCAACCGGATCTTTGTGAAGCTTTCCGCAAGCTGAATCTCCAAGTTGTTCCTCAAGGCTTTCTTGCCAACCTCATAGTCTCTCCTACTTTGGAAGATCAAATTCGTGAGGCACAACTTCTTGATGCCATGGTGAAGAAGGTGAAACGTGGTATCGACAAGGGTCTTTCCAAATACAAGTGCTATCGCATTGATGACAGAGAAACTTTATTCTTCGAGGACCGGATTGTGGTTCCTAAAGGTGATCTAAGGAAAGTCATAATGAACGAGGCGCACAATTCTCTCCTTTCCATTCATCCTGGAAGTACGAAGATGTACCATGACCTCAAGCAGTCGTATTGGTGGACTCGAATGAAGCGAGAAATTGCTCAATTCGTAAATGAATGTGATGTCTGTCGAAGAGTGAAAGCAGAACACCAACGACCAGCTGGTCTCCTTCAACCTCTTGCTATCCCAAAATGGAAGTTTGATCATATCGAAATGGACTTCGTTACTGGTTTTCCAAAGTCCAAGCGCGGAAATGATGCTATCTTCGTTGTCATCGACAAGCTTTCTAAAGTGGCTCATTTCCTTCCAATCAAAGAATCCATCACAGTAGCTCAGTTGGCAGAGCTATACACCTCCAGAATTGTCTCCTTGCACGGCATTCCACAATTGATTTCTTCTGATCGTGGAAGCATCTTCACCTCTAAGTTCTGGGACTCCTTCCAGAAGGCCATGGGAACCAACATTCGCTTCAGCACAGCTTTCCATCCTCAAACTAGTGGCCAAGTCGAGCGATTCAATCAAATTCTTGAAGATATGCTCAGGGCTTGTGTCATTTCCTTTGGCATGAAATGGGAAGATTGTCTCCCATATGCCGAATTCTCCTACAACAACAGCTTCCAAGCGAGTTCGGGCAAGGCCCCATTCGAGATTCTCTATGGCAGAAAGTGTCGTACTCCTCTCAATTGGTCAGAGACTGGTGAACGCCAACTTCTTGGCAATGACTTAATCACTAAAGCTGAAGAAATGTGTAAAGTCATCCGTGATAATCTGAAAGCCGCGCAATCGCGCCAGAAGAGTTACTATGACAGTAAGCACCGTGATGTGGCTTTCGAGATCGGAGACCATGTCTACCTCCGCGTCTCTCCAATGAAAGGCACTCATCGCTTCGGTATCAAAGGGAAGCTTGCCCTTAGATACGTGGGTCCTTTCAAGATCATTGGCAAAAGAGGCGACCTCGCCTATCAACTTGAGCTTCCTTCCAGCTTCGCGAACGTGCACGATGTGTTCCACGTGTCACAGCTCCGCAAGTGCTTCAAGACGCCTGAGCGCACTATCAACTTCGAAGAGATTGACCTCCAAGAAGATCTGTCTTATCATGAACACCCCATTGCCATTCTTGAAGAAACCGAGCACAAGACTCACAACAAGTCAATCAAATTCCTCAAAGTGAAGTGGTCGCACCATTCCGACCGGGAAGCCACCTGGGAACGCGAGGACCATCTCCGTTCCGAATATCCGGAGTTCTTTTAGTCCTAGATCTTGGGACGAGATCCTCTCGTAGTGGTGGAGTGTTGTAACACCCCGGATGTAACTTTCCATATTTGTAACTTTAACTCTTGCCATTTTCGGCTATGTGTTATGATATTCCCTCCGTGGTCGGGTTTTGTCTTTTGTTTTGCATTTTGTTCACGTCATGCATTTCATACCATGTCATTATGTCCATTGCATTTGCATACGTGTTAGTCTCATGCATTCGAGCATTTTCCCGTTGTCCGTTTTGCAATCCAGCGCTCCCACCTCCTCCGGCGCACCCCTCTTGTTTTCTTTCGTGAGCGGGTGTCAAACATTCTCGGAATAGACCGAGGCTTGACAAGTGGCCTTGGTATACTACCGGGAGACCACCGGTCAAGTTTCGTTCCATTTGGAGGTCGTTTGGTACTCCAACGGTTAACCGGGCATCCACATAGTCCTTTTGTGTGTTGCAGCAAAACCCCCCTCAAAACCAGCCCAAAACCCACCAAACTCTCTTCCATGCTCTAGGTCGTTCGATCACGATCGTGTGGGCGAAAACCGCACCTCATTTGGACTCTCCTAGCTCCCTCTACCTATATAAACACTCCCTCTCCCGAAATTTCGCGGATGAAACCCTAGCGTCTTCCACCTCGCGCCGCCGGACAAATCCGCCCGCGCCGGGCACGTCCGCCGTCGCCGACCGACGAATCCCGCGCCGACACCTGTCCTTCGTCGCCTTCCGCCACCGCCGGCCCGCGGGGCCCGAGTCGGGCCCGCGCGGCCCGCCCGCCTCCGCCGCCGCACGCCTCCAGCGTCCCCGGCGCCTGGGTCCCGTCCGCCGGTTCTGGCCTCCGCGCCGACCGCCGGCCACCGCGTCCTCGCTGCCCCGCCGACTGCCCGCCGCTCTCCGCCGTCCGGCGCCGCCTGTGGCCCGCGCGCCCCGGGCCCCGCGCCGGCGCCCGCTCGCCGCCGTCCGCCCGGCCAGCCGCCTCCTCCGGCGAGCTCCACCGCCCCGCAGCGTCTCCTTCCTCGTCTCCGGCCGCCGCCACGTCGACCTCGACGAACCCTAGCCCGATCGGATCTCGATCTGTTTGACCGAAGGTTGACTTTCCCGAGACCCCCGAAATATTGTCATTTTATTTTCACAGCATGTGCCCTTGTTCATAGCATCATAACTCTCTGCATATAGCTCTGTTTCGCGCGTGTAATATATCGAAATGTTCGACTCGTGATGCTCTTCATTTTGTTCAATTGTACCATGTTCATTATAGGCCATCTTGATGCCTAAATCTCTGGTGCAAGAGTGCTAGTTGCTGTTATCTGCTGTTACTTAGCAGAACTTGGAGATTTATTATTTTTGTATCATTTAATCTGTGCATCTTATGAGCATGAGCTCTACATGTGTTTTGTTGTATGCCATGCCATATTTCCAGTGGTGTATGCCATGTATTTTTGTGATCTCTGTGGTGACTAGCAATAGCATGCAAACTAGGCCCCGTAATGTTTCTGATTTCAGAGACTTGGTATTTTCTGTCTTCGTCTTCTGTTATTTTGTTGCCATGTAAACTTGATGCTACAGAGAGATCCATGCATATTTTGGAGATGTTCAGTAAGGATGTTTTGTAGATATTGTCGTAATTGATATATTCTTGCCCTTGTTGGAAATTATGGAGTGCCATAGCATGACTCAATCTTGCTCTACTTTTGCTATAAAATATTTCTGGCAGATTCTTAACATGATATTCATTTTTGCCAAGCTTGTTGTAGTTGATCCATACATGCTATGCTTTTGTTCTTGCCATGGATAGCTTCATAAACATGCCATCTTGCTGTAGGTATGCTTGTTTTGTCATGCATTGCTTTGTGGCAAGTGCATCAAGCTCACCAAGATGACCTCATATTATTGTTTCTGCCATGCTCTGTTTTCAAGTCTGAAACCTGATAACGAAACTTGCTATGTTTACATGGTTGCCATCATATCTTATGGTCCTTTTTGGCTTATGGTCAATAAGGGACTTTTCTCATATGCATTTAGTAGAATACTGCCATCCCTTGTTTTGCCATGTTAAGTTCCTGTAGCATGTCGTTTTCGTGCTCTGAACATTGCTACCTGATGCTGTTTTCTGCCATGTCCAGTAATTTCACTGTCTGTGAACCTGTTATCTTTTGCACTTTTGCCATGCTTGTTTGACCTTGTTATGTTGTGAACTAGCCGTAGCTCATTGTTCATATTTTGTCAAGAATCTCCTGTAGATTACTTCTATATTCTTTGTTGCTATGTGGGAGTGCTGTAGCATTGTTACTCGTTGCATTCTAAGTGCTATCATGCTGTTAATCGCAGATTCGTGTCATTCTTGTTTTGCTTGCCATTTGCAAACCGTGCATCCGTTTCCGGTGATCTTTATATTGATTTCGACCGAAATCATCTCATCTTTCCAGTAGCATGCTTGGTTTGCCATGTTACTGCCTTGTTCATCATTTTCCTTCCGGAGCACGCATATGCATCGCATATCACATTTCGCATATCATACATGTTTTGCATCATGTTGCTTGTGCATTTCCCGTGATTGATTGTGGTTCCATTGCTTGTGTTCTTGTCTTGGGTAGAGCCGAGAGACGAGTTCGTGAACGAGGAACCTGTTGAGTACGCTTACGCGGATCAAGCTTTCGACAACTCTGAGAACCTTGCAGGCAAGATGACCACCCCTCGAAATCACTTCTATCTTTGCTTTGCTAGTTGTTCGTTCTATTGCCATGTTGCACTACCTACCACTTGCTATATCATGCCATTGCCATGTCAGCCTCTAACCATCCTTTCCTAGCAAACCGTTGTTTGCCTAAGTTACCGCTTTTGCTCAGCCCTTCTTATAGCGTTGCTAGTTGCAGGTGAAGTTGAAGTTTGTTCCATGTTGGAACATGGATATGTTGGGATATCACATTATCTCTTATTTAATTAATGCATCTATATATTTGGTAAAGGGTGGAAGGCTCGGCCTTATGCCCGGTGTTTTGTTCCACTCTTGCCGCCCTAGTTTCTGTCATACCAGTATTATGTTCCTTGAGTTTGCGTTCCTTACGCGGTTGGGTGATTTATGGGACCCCCTTGACAGTTCGCCTTGAATAAAACTCCTCCAGCAAGGCCCAACCTTGGTTTTACCATTTGCCACCTAAGCCTTTCCCCTGGGTTTTCGCGAGCCCGAGGGTCATCTTATTTTAACCCCCCCGGGCCAGTGCTCCTTCGAGTGTTGGTCCAAACTAAGTAGACTGCGGGGCCCCCTCGTGGAAACTCGAGGTCTGGTTTTACTCGTAGGATGTCTCATCCGGTGTGCCCTGAGAACGAGATATGTGCAGCTCCTATCGGGATTTGTCGGCGCATCGGGCGGCTTTGCTGGTCTTGTTTTACCATTGTCGAAATGTCTTGTTAACCGGGATTCCGAGACTGATCAGGTCTTTCCGGGAGAAGGTTTATCCTTCGTTGACCGTGAGAGCTTATGATGGGCTAAGTTGGGACACCCCTGCAGGGTATTATCTTTCGAAAGCCGTGCCCGCGGTTATGAGGCAAATGGGAATTTTGTTAATGTCCGGTTGTAGAGAACTTGTCACTTGACCCAATTAAAATACATCAACTGTGTGTGTAGCCGTGATGGTCTCTTCTCGGCAGAGTCCGGGAAGTGAACACGGTTTGAGTTACGAATGACGTAAGTAGGAGTTCAGGATCACTTCTTGGTCATTGCTAGTTGACGACCATTCCGTTGCTTCTCTTCTCGCTCCCTTTTGCGTATGTTAGCCACCATATGTGCTTATTGCCTGCTGCAGCTCCACCTCATTACACCATCTTTTCCTATAAGCTTAAATAGTCTTGATCTCGCGGGTGTGAGATTGCTGAGTCCTCGTGACTCACAGATTCTACCAAAACAGTTGCAGGTGCCTACGATGCCAGTGCCGATGATGGGATCGATCTCAAGTGGGAGTTCGATGAGGAACGTGGTCGTTACTATGTGTCTTTTCCTGATGATCAGTAGTGGAGCCCAGTTGGGACGATCGGGGATCTAGCATTTGGGGTTATCTTATTTTCATTTGGATCTTGACCGTAGTCGGTCTATGTGTGTATTTTGGATGATGTATGAATTATATTTATGTATTGTGTGAAGTGGCGATTGTAAGCCAACTCTTTCTCCCATTCTTGTTCATTACATGGGATTGTGTGAAGATGACCCTTCTTGCGACAAAACCACAATGCGGTTATGCCTCTAAGTCGTGCCTCGACACGTGGGAGATATAGCCGCATCGTGGGCGTTACATCACATATGCGCTTTTTCCATATGTACCTTTTCTTCGCCATTATATGCATCGATATGACTTAAGTTTTGGCCAAGCTGGGTTGCCTGGCTCCTGTGCTTATGCCCTACGTTCCCATTAGTTCGGCTTGGGCATAAAGGGAGCACCTCTGCGATTGTTACTGCCGGGTCATCCGGACGTGTACCTCAGACTGGGTGTAGCCGAAAGCTAGCGTTCTTAAGGGAATATTCGGTCGGTGAATAAGAGATGTTTTTTGCATTCACTCCATTGTGAACCCCCAGAAGTTAAATATACTGCGATTTTCAATCACATTTCGGACATGCACTTTAACACATGCACACCCAGGGAAAGGAACCCTTAACGGAACTATTCTCTCTGGAAGATGTTTCTTACAATCTTAACGTAGTATAACATAACTAGCCGGATACAACTTGTCTGTTCAAGCAACTATTACCCCTACGCCTGGTTTCCACGCATACCCCGGTCTATTCGGCCGCACTGGTATTCGGAAACACTCCGCGCCTTCGGGTCCAGAGGTCGAAGCGAAAAGGTCTGCCGTGACAATAGTTTTACAATTCAGCTAGAGTTACATATATCAAGGAAAGTACACAGTCACTTGGACTCATAAACTTCCTCCTCTATACCATCCAATAGGTTGTCCAACTTACAATCCTGTTGGGAATACTTGGTAGCTACTGCTACTTGGTCATACACCAAATTAACGTGAACTTCTTTTCCGTCTAACCCTAGAGGTCCGACCCGGGCCATGCGATTTGGATCAAGCTTGGTATACCATGTCTTCACCATGGCCCAGGCCTCTCGCGCACCCTCCCGGCAGGCCGATATTTTCCACAATCCGATACGCCGACGCGCTCCCTTGAATAGCTCTAAAAGCTCCTCCATGCTTCCTGGAGGGGAGGAAGATGGCCATAAGGCCTTGGCAACACTCCGCATTGCCTGCCGGGCTTGCTCGTGCATTTGCGACAGCCCTTGCAGCAGATCGCCTGACAATCTAGACGTCTCATCTTCGGGACGGCCCGTCAGCATACCTGCAAACATACATCTATTAGTTCCTTGCGTCTCTGTCGTGGAATTGTCACGACAGATGTCCTCGTGCAAGGACTTAGTCGTGGAGCCATCGCAGCTAGGAAGCTTAAAGGGGTTAAACGGGACAAGGAACACGAGGGTTATACTGGTTCGGCCCCTTACGGTGAAGGTAAAAGCCTACGTCCAGTTGAGGTGGTATTGATTAGGGTTTCGATGACCAGGAGCTAAACCGTCCTACCTGGTTATCGATTTTGCCTTGCTTGTCCCTAAACCGCCGCCGGGTCATCCCCTTATATAGAGAGGTCGACACCCAGCGGCTCTTAGAGTCCCGGCCGGCTCATAACAGTGTCCGGCTCGGACTCTCAACTATTCTTGCCTTACACTACAAGTTTCACCCTAACGGCGGTTAACACTACGGGCCTTAAGCCATCTCCGGGCCTTAAGCCCATTATTGACCCGCCGTCTTCAAGTTTGGTGCTGGGCTTCGCGTGATGTCCATTATGACGTAACCCGGCCCCTCCTGGGCGGGTGACTCTAACGGTTATGTCCTCAACATTAGGCCCCAGATTGATTTGAACCGGTTCATGTCAATCTTCAATCCCTTTGAGAGAAAATCTTCCGGCTTACATTTGTACGGAGGTTTTAACCCGCCGTGACGTCATCTTCTGTATTCCTGATAACCCGCCATGACATCATCTTCCATTAAGTTCATTTTTTTATTCTGTTATATCCCAACGGATCTTTATCTTTAATGGCCATCCTGAAAATCGAGGCGCTTCTGTGGCGAGATAATCACGCCGTGGCCTCCTCGTTTCTCGCGCCCACTTATTGGCCGCACCTTATAAATAAGCCCGGCCCATGAGCCTTCATTCACTTGTCGCCTCCATCATCTTCCTCCTCTCGCTACCGTACTGCCGCTCGAGCTCCACCGCGGCCGCCGCGGATCTCCTCGTCCTCACCAACTCAGGCCGCTGCATCAACCTGACTTGACCAGAAAAACGCGATGGATCTCTGCAGTAACTCTGCATCTGTAAGTTTTCCCCTCCCTGTTCCTTAGATCCGCATTAGTGATCTTCGAGTTCGTCGGTGTTCGTCACCGTTCGTCACGAACACTTGATGGATTCCACCATTACCACCTTTTCCTGATCTTTAGACAGTATAAAACTGCTGCGGTAATCATTTCGCACCCGTTTCCAAATGCTCATAGATCCTTTCCATCGCACAGAGGCCCCGTTCGAGCCTATGAACTTCATCTGTGTCAGCTCTAGGTCTAGAAATTTTTCTTTTTAGCCGATCGTTTGATCCAAAATAATTACTGCGATCTGTGAAACTTGTTTGCGCCACACTTAGTCAAAAATTGCATCTTTTTAGCTATGGCGGCTCATATCTCCGGCTTAAAAGAGGCCACGCGCTGTAAAATTTCCGGCTCATTTATGATAAAGCTATGGACAACTTGAATTACTCACGATGCCCAGAGCGGCTTTAGATAACCCGACACAATTAACCATATGTCATTAGGCCTCTTCATAAGCCGCCATTTTGACTGTTGAGCTGTAAACTTCTTCCGGCTTATAGTTGAACCGGACATTTCCTTTTGTCATAGGCTTCATCTTTCACAATTCCGCCCAAGGCTCCCAAGGCACCCATCACGTGCAACTGGATGAGATCCAATGCTACTGACGAAACCTTAGCTGATTTCGTGAAGACGGGTTACCTGCCCAAGAAGGAGGTCATGTCTTATCGTGCCCCTAACCCGTCGGAGGAAAGACCTCAACCAAGAGATGGCGAGGTGGTGATATTTTCGGATCACATGAGCCGGGCTTCGCACCGCCCGGCTCAAAATTCTTTAGAGATGTGTTGAACTTCTTTGATCTGCGGCCGCAAGACATAGGACCCAATTCCGTGTCGAATATTTGCAACTTTCAAGTATTCTGCGAAGTATATCTTGGCGAAGAACCCAGCCTACTACTTTTTAGGGAGTTGTTCTATCTGAATCGCCAGAATGAGTGCGCCAACGGGCCTAGCTTGGAGCTTGGCGGAATCTCCATTCAGCGACGAAGAGATTGCCTTTTTCCTTATGCTGAGCCGCCAACCCACCCAAAGGACTGGAACCAGACATGGTTCTACGGCCAGGACACTTCTCCGGCTGATGAGAACCCTCTGCCCGGCTTTCGTGCTCTGCGTCTGGAGCCAAATCACCCCCTGCCAGACAAGCTATCTCAAGCTGAGCGTCAACCATTGATCCCTACTATCAACAAGATTAAGGCTCTTCTAGGAAATGGCCTCAACGGTGTTGATCTGGTCCGGGTCTGGCTTTCTTGGCGGGTGATTCCCTTGAGCCGCCGCCCCGGCTTAATGTGTAATTACACGGGCCGGAAGGATGACCCTCTGCGGCACAGCCCCAACGATCTACCTGAGGACGTTGTGGACGACATGACCAAGTCCCTTTTGAATGAGAGCTTAGCAAACTGCGGGAGAACCGGCTTAAGCCCCTTCTGCCAAGCTAACCCTGCTCCGGCGGTAAGCCACTGACCTGAGCACCTTGCTTTCCCTTTTAATAGCTTTCATCTGAACCTTAAAAAATCTTTGTCGTATTTTTCAGGCTAATGACAAGTTCTGGAAGGTCAAGTACGACCATGAGGCGGCTAAAAAGGCCAGGAAGGCTAAGAAAGCCGCCAGGAGAGCCGCTCCCCGCAAGAAGGGGAGTAAGCCTAGCGCCTCAGAGCTGCTTCAGCTAGATGATAGCTCCGAATCAGAGGTAATCCTTGTTTCGTCAGGCTCTTATTCTGCTTTTCGTCTGTTTTTTAATCACCTTACTGACTTGATTACCCGCAGGATGATACCGGAGCGAGTAACCCGGTGACTGAAGAGGTAACTATACTTTCCTCCGACTCGGAGCCCTTGCCAAGGCCGAAAGTCTGAAGAGTAACCCGGAAAGTAAGATTTTCATATCCTTTAGCTTATCAAGATCCTCAATTTCTTTTGAAGCAACAGATTCATGAGAGCCGGAGACAAACCCGGGCCAACAAGGATGCAGACCTCTCCTCCGGCTTACCTGAAGCATTGAGGAAACGCCGGACCGAGGTTATCTCCAACTTATACCATTTTCATCCTTTAGCGGGCGTTACCCGTCAACCGCTCAATTCGTCTGATTCAAATTATCAAGAAACTTCACCTTCCTCTGGTGACTCTATGCAATCTAACCTGCCGGCTTTCAAGACCGCCCCCGGGTAATGATGATCATCTTATGCTGTGCTTATCTTTACTCATGCTTTTATACTAACCTTTTGTCCTTTCAGTGCTCAAGCAAAGCTCAGCAAAAGGGCAAAGAAGAACAAACCGGTCGAAGACCCGGTCCTGACTGAACCGGAGCCTTCTGCTCAAGAGCCGCCATCTGCCTCAGCTCCTGAAGCCACCGCTCCAACTGACGAGCCAGTCATAGAGGCTTCTACTAACCCGGAGATCCCCAGCCTAGCTCAGTCGGCCGATGACCCGGACGTTGTAATCACCCGGACAGAATTTGTCGAGCCGGGGAGACCCAGTGTGCTGGCCAAATGCTCTGCCAAAGAAGTACTGCTGGAGCGCCGCAGGGCCGGACTGGAGATCACTGACTATGCGAATATGAGCATTGGAGACATTATTTCGGGTTACATTGGTCAAGTGCACAACAACCGGGACCTGGAGATTGACATGGTGAAGCAGATACAGCAAAAATCTGAGGTACAACTCTCTTGCTTACTCCATAGTCATCTTTACCAAGCTAGCCCCCAAGTCTATTACTTATGATAGAATAGGTTGTAGACTTAACTTCCGGCTTACCTTCATGAACCGACAATTATAAATAGAGTCTTTCAGCATACATTAGCCCCCAAGTGCCAAGTGTCTTTGCTTTGCAAAGTGCTTGGGACTTCAATCTTGCATGATAATTATTCACACTGTAACCCGGAATTTGTACAGGCTGCCTGCAAGAAGTTTGAATCTGAAATCTCTGAGCTGAAGAATCGCTTGAAGACGCAGGAAACTGAGACCCGGAAGGCCAATGCCAAATTCGAGTTCAGTGTCGCCACACAGGAAAAGCTGAAGAAGAAATTTGAAACAAAAAGAAAAACTTGGGCCGAGGAGAGAACCGCCTTGCTAAGCCGAGCCGAAAAAGCAGAGGCTACTCTAACTGAGAGAACCGCCGAACTCTCCGGCTTAAAACGCCATGTGTCTCAGATGGTCTCCGCAATCTTCGGTAAGTCATTCTGCAAGCTTTTAACAAGTGTTCATTCTTTATGTCTCATAAGTCCCACTATTGCCATCGGCTTACCTGACTTTGTTAAACAGGTCCCAGAAGCTCCAACCTTAATCAGAATGTTCTGACCAAGCTGAAGGCCGTGTACACTTTGGTGGAGCTACTCTATACTGGGTCAAAGCGTGCGTTAGCCGTTGTGGCTCTGTCCAACGAGGTTCCGACTCACCTGGCAGATGTACTCAGGCGGCTTGCCGTTCTTCCTCAGCGCTTCCAAGAGCTAACATGGGCCTCTGCAAGAGCCGGAGCTATAGCTGCACTAAGCCGGGCCAAGGCTTTTCTCCCGGAGCTAGACCCGGCCGACATCGCTCTTGGATACCCCAGCCTAAAGGAAGACGGCACCCCCTTTGATCAAAAAGACTTTGCTGCCTGTGTGAAGAGCGTGCGGCCGGTGGCCACCCTGATTGGGAATGACACCGACCTTACCAAGTATCAGCCGGGCTACGACGCGGAAAATCAGAGGATCCCCACTCCACGTTATGAAGCCATCAGCTTGATCCCTCCGACTCGTAAGCATACCTTCGCCCCAGAAGTTGACCCGGCCGGGTTAATTGATGACGAGGCTCAGTTTGAAGCTTTGAGCGGCATTGACTGGAAATCATCAACCTTCCAGGTCATGGAATCAGCCGGAGGAGTGGAGAGGGATGAGCCGGAAGCTTCGACTCAACAAGCACCTTAACTTTTAGGCGGCTCATGGTTACACCTTAAAACAATGCCTAGTCTTTTGGACTCTGGGAGTCTTGTAATAGAGTAGGACAAACACTTAACTTTGTCGTGCCATCGTGCACGTGTTGAATGCTTAATTCCATTGAAGTTGCTTCTTTATATTCCTCCGGGTTACAATTGATCATTTATTTTCCTTATGCTTGAAGAACTGTCTTTAACCATCCTGCATAGAAAACAAATCACAAGTCTCTGGGCTGCTTACCGCACTGAGAGTCATAGACCTTATGTATAACCCGGAATACGAACCAAAGTCACCCAAGACGAGGCCCTCAATTATGTCCTCGATGTAACCATAATAGCATACTTACAAGCCTTCAAGTATACTTCCGGTTTATGCAACCCGAATAATGAGGTTAAGATCTCAACTCCGGTTCACCAGCATCAATAATACTTACTATGTGCTATCAACGTTGTGAATCAAAAATAAGCCGGCGAAGTAAGAGCCGCCCTTGCACACTGTGGATATGACCAAAAGAACTTGTTGTAAGTCAGGAGATCAAAACTTAGGGGCTTCCGGTTCGAATACGACCAGAGAACTGTCCCAAAGGGGTTAAGCTAAGATTCGAATGCGATCATATAGCCCCCAGTGGGTTTGGCATTGCCAATCAAGAGGGTACCGACAGCTATGTTCTCTTTGGTTTGAATACGACCTATGTTTGAACAGGAAGCCCCTAAATGACCTTGAGAGTTGTTTAACGACGCTGATTCGAATACGATCCACGTCGGTTCCCAAGAGGGGTTAAGCTATGATTCGAATACGATCAAGAAGCCCCCTAGTGAGCTCGGCAGTTTGCCTAATCAAGTGGGTATCGACAGCTATGTTCTCTTTGGTTCGAATACGACCTATGTTTGAACAGGAAGCCCCCAGGTGATCATGTTGTTTACGGCTAGATTCGAATACGACCATAAGCCGGCTCCACCTCCAAGTGACCATGTGATGTTGTAATGGGAATAATACGTTTACCTTTGGAGGAGAAAAGGACAGAGGTCCTGCTTTATTATTTATCATAACATATACATGGCTATAGTAATATGTACATTATGAGAGCCGGTGGCTCAAGTGTAATAAGGCCGTAGCTGAGCTATGTTCCACGGCCGACGGGTCTCTTCCTTCGACTTACGTGAATCTTTGTGCTCCCGAACGTCGATAAGGTAGTATGACCCGTTGTGCAAATTCTTGCTGACCAAAAAGGGCCCTTCCCAAGGCGGGGATAACTTGTGTGCATCTGTTTGATCTTGGATGAGCCGGAGTACCAGATCACCTTCCTGGAAGACCCGGGACTTAACCCGGCGGCTGTGATAACGGCGCAGGTCTTGTTGGTAAATCGCCGAGCGAGCTGCTGCCACATCGCGCTGTTCGTCCAACAAGTCAAGAGCATCTTGGCACGCCTGTTCATTATCCGCCTCGACATAAGCCGCCACTCGAGGCGAGTCATGACGGATGTCGCTGGGGAGGACTGCTTCCGCTCCATAAACCATGAAGAAAGGTGTGTAACCCGTAGACCTGTTAGGAGTAGTATTAATGCTCCATAACACGGAGGGTAATTCCTCTACCCAACAACCCGGCGTCCGTTGTAAAGGGACCAAAAGCCGGGGCTTGATGCCCTTCAAGATCTCCTGATTAGCTCTCTCAGCTTGACCATTGGATTGAGGGTGAGCCACTAATGAAACATCAAGTCAAATATGCTCTCGTTGACAAAACTCTTCCATGGCGCCTTTAGACAGATTGGTACCATTGTCAGTGATAATGCTATGTGGAAAACCAAAGCGAAATATCACCTTTTTCATGAACTGAACCGCTGTGGCCGCATCACACTTGCTAACTGGCTCTGCCTCAACCCACTTTGTGAACTTGTCAACTGCCACCAAGAGGTGGGTCTTCTTATCCTTGGACCTTTTAAAAGGCCCAACCATATCAAGCCCCCAAATCGCAAATGGCCAAGTAATTGGAATCATCCTCAGCTCCTGAGCCGGCACATGAGCCCGTCGTGAGAACCTCTGACAACCGTCACCTCTACTGACCAAGTCCTCCGCATCAGCATGAGCCGTCAGCCAATAAAACCCATGACGAAAATCCTTGGCCACAAGAGATTTTGAGCCGGCATGATGGCCACAATCCCCTTCGTGAATCTCACGCAAAATATCTTGGCCTTCCTCAGGGGAAACACAACGCTGGAAAGTTCCAGTGACACTGCGGCGATGTAGCTCACCATTGACAATTATCATTGACTTAGACCGCCGGGTTATTTGTCTGGCCAAAGTTTCATCCGCAGGCAACTCTCCCCGGGTCATGTAAGCCAAGTATGGTACTGTCCAGTCTGGGGTAATGTGGAGAGCCACCACCAACTGCGCCTCCGGGTTAGGGACGGCCAAGTCTTCCTCTGTAGGCAACTTAACAGAAGGGTTATGCAAGATGTCCAAAAAAGTATTAGGTGGCACCGGCTTTCGCTGAGAGCCCAGCCGGCTTAATGCATCAGCCGCTTCGTTCTTCCTGCGATCAACGTGCTCTACTTGGTAACCCTGAAAGTGTCCAGCAATGGCATCAACTTCACGGCGATAAGCCGCCATAAGAGGGTCCTTGGAATCCCACTTGCCTGATACTTGTTGAGCCACTAAATTTGAGTCGCCGAAGCACCTTACCCGGCTCAAGCTCATCTCCTTAGCCATCCGAAGACAATGGAGCAAGGCCTCGTACTCAGCCGCATTGTTAGTACAGGGAAACATCAACCGCAACACATAACGAAACTTGTCACCTTTAGGGGAAGTTAAAACAACTCCAGCCCCCGAGCCCTCCAACTGCCTAGACCCGTCGAAGTGAATAGTCCAATATGTATTATCCGGCTTTTCTTCAGGCACCTGCAGCTCTGTCCAATCGTTGATGAAATCCACCAAAGCTTGAGATTTAACAGCAGTGCGTGGTACGTATTTCAGACCATGAGGCCCAAGCTCTATAGCCCACTTAGCCACTCTTCCTGTGGCTTCTCTGTTTTGGATGATATCCCCAAGGGGAGTAGAACTAACCACAGTGATGGGGTGACCCTGGAAATAATGCTTAAGCTTCCGGCTTGCCATGAACACACCATAAACAAGCTTCTGCCAATGTGGATACCGCTGTTTGGACTCAATGAGCACTTCACTGACGTAGTAAACCGGCCGCTGAACCGGATACTCCTTACCCTCTTCTTTGCGCTCCACCACCACAGCCACACTGACGGCTCGTGTGTTAGCAGCTACATATAGCAACAAGGGCTCCTTGTCAACCGGAGCAGCAAGAACTGGGGGCTCAGCCAGCTGTCTCTTCAAATCCTCAAAAGCAGCATTAGCAGCATCATTCCAGACAAAATCATCTGTTTTCTTCATCAACTGGTACAGTGGCATGGCCTTTTCACCCAAACGGCTTATAAACCGGCTCAAAGCAGCAATGCGGCCTGCCAGACGCTGGACGTCGTTGATGCACGCCGGCTTAGCCAGAGAGGTGATCGCCTTTATCTTTTCCGGGTTAGCTTCAATGCCTCTGTTAGAAACCAGGAAACCCAAGAGCTTGCCTGCAGGAACACCAAAAACACACTTGGCCGGGTTAAGCATCATCTTGTAAACCCGGAGATTATCAAAGGTTTCTCTAAGGTCATCTACCAGGGTCTCCTTCTCCCTGGACTTAACCACGATATCATCCACGTAGGCATGAACATTGCGCCCAATCTGGTTATGAAGACAATTCTGCACACAACGCTGACAAGTCGCCTGTGCACTCTTGAGTCCAAAAGGCATAGACACATAACAAAAGGCTCCAAAGGGAGTGATGAATGCCGTTTTCTCCTGGTCCTTAACTACCATTTTGATCTGATGGTATCCAGAATAAGCATCCAAAAAACTTAAGCGCTCACAACCCGCCGTAGCATCAATGATTTGATCAATACGGGGGAGAGCAAAAGGATCAGCCGGACACGCCTTGTTTAAGTCCGTGTAGTCCACACACATCCGCCAGGTGCCATTCTTCTTGAGCACGAGCATCAGGTTAGCTAACCATTCTGGATGAAAGACTTCGACAATAAACCCGGCCGCCAAGAGCCGGGCCACCTCCTCACCAATGGCTTTCCGCCTCTCCTCATTAAACCGCCGAAGGAATTTCCTGACCGTCTTAAATTTTGGATCAATATTGAGAGTGTGCTCAGCGAGTTCTCTAGGTACACCTGGCATGTCAGAAGGTTTCCATGCAAAAATGTCCCTATTCTCACGGATGAACTCGATGAGCGCGCTTTCCTATTTTGGATCCAGATTGGCACTGATGCTAAACTGCTGAGATGAGTCACCTGGAACGAAATCCACAAGTTTAGTCTCATCAGCTGACTTAAATTTCATTGCCGGCTCATGCTCCGTGGTCGGCTTTTTCAGAGATGTCATATCTGTTGGGTCAACATTGTCCTTGTAAAACTTCAACTCCTCTGTTGCACAAACAGATTCTGCATAAGCCGCGTCACCTTCCTCACACTCCAAGGCTATCTTTCGGCTGCCATGAACCATAATGGTCCCATTGTGACCCGGCATCTTGAGCTGTAAATATACGTAACATGGCCGTGCCATGAACTTGGCGTAAGCCGGCGGCGCAAATATGGCATGATACGGACTTCTTATCTTGACCACCTCAAAGGTCAATTTTTCCGCCCTGTAGTTGTACTCATCTCCAAAGGCCACTTCCAGCTCGATCTTACCAACTGGATAAGCCGACTTACCAGGCACCACACCATGGAAAACAGTATTGGACTGGCTGAGGTTCTTATCAATCAACCCCATACGACGGAAGGTCTCATAATAGAGGATGTTGATGCTGCTGCCTCCATCCATGAGCACCTTAGTGAACTTATATCCTCCCACCTGAGGAGCCACTACCAGGGCCAGGTGACCCGGATTATCAACCCGGGGAGGGTGATCCTCCCTACTCCACACAATAGGCTGCTCAGACCATCTTAAATAGCGTGGAACCGCCGGCTCAACAGCATTCACAGCCCTCTTATGAAGCTTCTGATCTCGCTTACACAGACTGGTGGTAAACACATGATACTGTCCACCATTGAGCTGCTTTGGATTGGTCTGGTATCCCCCCTGCTGCTGTTGATGACCCTGGCCGGACTGCTAATTAAAGCCCCCTTGAACATTCCGAGGATTAGGATTTGAGCCGCCGCCCGGGCCATGAAAGCCGCCAGCGCCTGAGCCGCCGCCTGAGCCATTGTTGCCATTAAAGGCATTGGAATTCTTAAAGGCCTTCATGATTGCGCAATCTTTCCATAGATGAGTAGCTGGCTTCTCCCTAGAGCCATGCCTTGGACAAGGCTCATTCAACAACTGCTCAAGCGTTGGGCCTGAACCGCCGGCTCGGGGAGGTGGCCTCCCCTTACGTCGCTGATTGTTACCCTGTGAGCTGGCATTGGCCACAAACTCCATGCTGCCATCAGCCTTACACTTGCTACCTCCTTGGTTCGCCGGGTTATGCTGAGGACCCTTGCCATTGCCGTTCTTCTTCCCTTCCCTGTCCTTTCATCATCTGACGCGGGATCCTTGGTACTATCAGAGTTGGCGTACTTGACGAGAGCCGCCATCAGCGTACCCATATCATTGCAATCACGCTTGAGCCGCCCAAGTTTCATCTTCAGGGGCAGGAAACGACAATTCTGCTCCAAGATTAAGACTGCAGAGCCGGCATCCATCTTATCAGATGAATGTATTATCTCTTTGACCCGGCGAACCCAATGGGTTGTAGACTCACCCTCCTACTGTTTATAGTTAGTCAAATCCACAATTGACATAGACTGCCTACATGTATCTTTGAACTTTTGAATGAACCGGGCTTTCAGCTCAGCCCAAGACCCGATGGAATTCGGTGGCAGCCCTTTCAACCAAGTGCGGGCAGTCCCATCTAACATCATGGTGAAGTACTTGGCCATTGCCACTTCGCTGACCTCCAGCAACTCCATGGCCATCTCGTAACTCTCGATCCAAGCTCCGGGTTGTAAATCAGCCGTGTAATTAGGCACCTTCCTAGGCCCCTTGAAATCCCTGGGCAGACGTTCATTGTGAAGAGCCGGCACCAGACAAGGGACACCCCCAGTCCTCGTAGTATACCCGCGTCGTTGGAAGCCGTCGGATAAGCCGGGGGTGGCTGGTAAGCCGTCAACTGAGGCACCTGCTCCGCCTCTTGCCATGCTCTGTCTTGGTCTACCGCGTGAAAAGCTCCGTTATGAGCCGGGCCGTGGCCAGGAGGCAAGTCATGGCGTCGGACATTACTTGAGCCGGTCGCTGAGACCATATGTCTGCTATAACTCGGGCTCTGGCCTGGACGAGGGGTTGAATGAATCCTGTCCCGGCTATAAGAATATGCCTCTTGCTGCGCCAGAGCCGTCTGAAGGAGTTCTCTGACCCGGCGGGTTTCAAACGCTGTTGGAGAGTCACCATCAATTGGGAGAGCCGCCAGCCGCGCCGCCGCGGCGACCATGTTTTCCAACGGGTTGGCATAATGACCCGGTGGTATTGGTACGTACTGAGGCGGGGCAGGGTTCACCCGGGGAGGTCCCATCACTTGGGGCTGAATTGGCGTCCCAGCCCCGGGCACTATGATCCCTGGCGGGTTACTAGACCCCGCACCCGGCGTGTTGAAGAGGTTTCAAGGATCATAAACCGGAGGGAGTCGAGATTGGGCCTTTTGATGCCTCCTTCTCATGACCTCATCGGACGCGTTTTGATCCATCGTGAGCCGGAAGGACTGTGCCTGAATCAGCTGAGTCTGGGCGTCGAGAGCCGCCCTCTCTTCCGCCATCCTGATCCCCTCTGCCGCCAGATCCTCCTTGGCCTTTGGTAGGTCCAACTTTAACTGTGCCACCTCCGCGTCATGCTGAACTTGATCCGCCGGAGCAACCGTAGCGGTCAACAGGGCCGTCATCTTGTCTGTGAGATCCATCAGCACCTGAGCCGGTGAGGGCACAGGGCTTCCTGACCCGGCGGCGGGGCTTTGAACAGGTTGTGCGCCGGCCATGAAGATTCCAACCCGGCTCGGCGGCTCAAAGGGGTCCGGAACGCTGTGTCCATCGGAACAACACCTGAGCCTGCCATCCTGAAGTTGATACAATGAGTTTGACTCATCCGTAGACGACTCGCTGTCAGAGCCGGCGGCCGTCTCATCACCAGATCCAGATCCTTCAGAGAGTCCTCCATGGACACATCCCACGAAAGCATGCTTCAAAGCAGGTAGAGCCCGGGCGGGTCGTGCACGCTGAGCCATCACGATGAGATCGGCGCAGAGATCCGGCTCAGGGCCCGGCTCACCAATCTTGCCAATGAAGACATGAATTCCGCCGAAGGGGACCCGGTACCCGTACTCGATTGAGCCGGCGTCGGGGCCCCAGTTTGCATCGTCGATGTAGAGCTTGCCGCGACGACTCTTGGTCATCCGGCCCACCGTGTATCCCTTGAGCCCTTCGAAGCTGCCCTTCAAGAACTCAAATCCATCATGCGCTGGCCCCACAGTGGGCGCCAACTGTCGTGGAATTGTCACGACAGATGTCCTCGTGCAAGGACTTAGTCGTGGAGCCATCGCAGCTAGGAAGCTTAAAGGGGTTAAACGGGACAAGGAACATGAGGGTTATACTGGTTCGGCACCTTACGGTGAAGGTAAAAGCCTACGTCCAGTTGAGGTGGTATTGATTAGATTTTCGATGACCAGGAGCTAAACCGTCCTACCTGGTTATCGATTTTGCCTCGCTTGTCCCTAAACCGTCACCGGGTCATCCCCTTATATAGAGAGGTTGACACCCAGCGGCTATTAGAGTCCCGGCCAGCTCATAACAGTGTCCGGCTCGGGCTCTCAACTATTCTTGCCTAACACTACAAGTTTCACCCTAACGGCGGTTAACACTACGGGCCTTAAGCCGTCTCTGGGCCTTAAGCCCATTATTGACCCGCCGTCTTCAAGTTTGGTGTTGGGCTTCGCGTGATGTCCATTATGACGTAACCCGGCCCCTCCTGGGCGGGTGACTCTAACGGTTATATCCTCAACAGTCTCCGAATTATCATAAGGTAAGTCCGACCACATACTGAATATGCCGCCACGCAGCATTTTATTCTCCTTCGCGGAGTCGGCCAGCTGGGCCCACACATCTTTCAGTTCCTCGCCCAGCTGGATGTTTTGATCCTGAAGCTTGTTTTTCACCTCTTTGACTCGGGTCAGAATGCGCTCGCCTGCGGCGTGTAGCCTTTTCGCCTCTTTCTCGCCCGTTTGAGCGGCTTTCAGCTTCACTTCCAATTGGTTGGACGATCCTATTAGGATAAGGAACAGTATTAGCACAAGCTGGTACACCATTATTGTTTCTTGATGGAGGGGAATATTACCATACGACGCCTTCTTGGACTCTTCTAGTTCGGTGGTTGCAGCAGTTAGCTGTGTCCAACATCTTTCCAGCTCTTGGGCTAGCAGATTGTTCTTCTCCGTCAGAACCTGGGTATACATCGATCTTTAAATCACTTGTACCAACTGCTTCAAGTCTCGGGGGCTACTGGCATATGGTTACCATATTCGGACAAATTAAACTTACCTGAAAATCTTTTAAATGCTGCTCCGTGGCCCTGTTAAGACCATCCCGAGCAACCCGGATGTACGCATCAGCTGAGCTGAAGGCACTGAACGCTTCTTTTGAGAAGCAAGGATCTCGTAAAATGGCCCTCCGGTGCCGATGATTCATGGCGCTTTCCACTTCCGAGTTGGTGACGGACATATCTTCTGAGCCCTCAGCCGAAGGACAATCCGGCGCCGCTCCCCTATCAACCCCCGTCTGCTCTGCTGGGACCAGATCCTGGGTGTTGGGAGTGCGACCGGCCGGATCCCCGGACATAGTCTGGCAAACCCTCTTCCTGATACAGGGCGAACATAAAAGTCACAGTTGGATGCGACTGCTATAGAAACATATTTGCGAATCTATACCTCTTTGATGAAGGCTCAGCCGTATCTTTGTTTGCCTCCCTCTTCGAAGGCTTGCCCGGCGTAGGGACCACCCTCTTTGGAGATACCCCCGGGGCAGCATGGCGCGCCGAACGCCTCCCCTTCTGAACACAGGACGGTGCGGTGGGAGAGGTAGAATGAGAGAACTCTTTTGGACAAGGTGTCTCCTGATTACTTACGTGTGAAGCGGGGAGAAGACCGGGATAATCGGTGATGATGGCTACTTCTGTGCGGTCATAGCTCGATTGGTAAAACACCCCATTCTCGAGCACCACGAATATATCCAGATCCTCTTCGAATCCGGGGTCAAGGTCCCGATTGTGGCCCTCGGGCTACAGGGCGGGGCTGTAAAGCCCCTCGGAAATCTATCGCCAGTGCTGTTATAAATGGACGGGTTAATGTTCATTGAACATAGCTTAGGGAGTGGAATGAGTAGAGCAGAGGAGTTGGGGGCTTACCCAGCTAGGAGGACTGTACATAGAATATCCTTCCCTGTGCTTGATGCGCAGGAACTCCTCCTCCTCCCCTTTGAACAGTTCGGCCAATGTTTTGGCCAGGGCGGCAGGTGTGTCTGGACCCTTCCTGCCGCAGCGGGAGGCGTCATCTTCCCCATTGTAGTGCCACATGGGAAGTCCTCTGTATTGGAGTGGCTGCACCCCCCACACTATGGAGGTCGCCATTACTTCGACTATCGTATATGTGGACTGGGCGAGCATCCTTATCTTGCTCAAGAGTTAGCGAACTTCCGCATTATCTTCCTCCTCGAGGCTCCGAAGGCGCCAGCTGTGGCGTTTCTTCAAAGGAACACTTGTGAACTCAGGAAGTCCCCTCCGGACTGGGTCTGGAAGTACGACGTCCTCGATGTAGAACCACTCAGAAGTCCACTCTTCAGACGCCTTCTTCGGTGTGCCGGATAGGTATCCGGTCTCGGCAATGCGCCATATTTCGGCTCCGCCAACTTCAAATATTGATCCCTCGTGGTTACGCGGGACAAGGCAGAATAACTTTCTCCACAGTTCAAAATGGGCCTCACAACCCAGGAATAGTTCGCATAAAGCAACATAACCCGCAATGTGCAGGATGGAGGCTGGAGTAAAGTTGTGCAACTGGAGGCCATAATATTCCAGAAGCCCTCGGAGGAATGGATGAATTGGAAATCCCACGCCCTTAGCAGATAGGGGACGAAACACACTCGTTCCCCCCTGATGGATTGGGGAAATCCTCCGCCTGGGTTTTGCCGTTGAAGGAGGCCAACCCTGCTCGAACAGGGACCAGATCCGCAGGGGGGAGAAACCCCTGTGTTTGCAGCTTCACCAGCTGACTGTGGGATACGGAGCACTTCTCCCACTCGCCTTTTTCTGGGCCGCGGGGACGGGAGGAGGAGCTGGGAATGCTAGACATGTTGGAGTGTTCTTTCCTAGCGACCTTTGAGGATTTTTTTCCGCGAGATGTCAAATGGATCTGAGATCCAATCTCTTTAAATAGACGCAATCCCTCGTGTGACCGGGGTGTTATGTGCAAAAATATCCTGACCTCTCGCATTCGCTCGACACGTGGAAGCTGAAGTTGTTGATACACAGAAGCCGAGGGGTACGACATTAAATGGAAGGCCGAATACACTACTTGGAAGTCATCGGTGGAAGAACCCGCCTTGCAATGCCGAAGACAATCTATGCGCCGAACACCTCGTCATTGAAGACTGGTTCGGGGGCTACTGAGGGAGTCCTGGACTAAGGGATCCTCGGGCGTCCGGCCTGTTAGCCATGGGCTGGACTGATGGGCTGCGAAGATACGAAGACCGAAGACTGCACCCGTGTCCGGATAGGACTCACCTTGGCGTGGAAGGCAAGCTTGGCGATCAAACGTGTAGATTCCTTTCTTTGTAAGCGACCTTATGTAACCCTAGATCCTCCCAGTGTCTATATAAACCAGAGGACTTAGTCCGGAGGAGATATACTCATTACCATAGTCATACTGTAAGTGCATCTAGTGCCCCTTAGTGATTTTGGTGTATTGAAGACTTATAGGTTAAGGGACTAATGTGTTTATGAGTGTACACAGGTCTATAAGTCTATGAGGAGTTTTGATATTTACAGAGAAAGACGACCCCTAAAAATGAAGTTCTTCTACTGAAGACTTTGGATTTCTGAAGACTTTCTGAAGACTTTGAAAGTAAAGAAATTGGTGTGACCTTGAAGACTTGGTATTCATTTGAGGAACATGAAGCGTGAAGACTTTTGTTCTCGTAGTTTCATTTTATCTTTCTTGAGTCATAGGAAACACCGTACTATTAAAGGGGGTCGAGGCAATACTAAGGAAAAATTTCCAAGTGATGCTCAACTCAAAATCCTACACCTACCAATCCCTTCGAGTGAAGCCATTGGAAATCTGATACAGTTCAGTCAATTTCTTCAGTGACAGAGACGAAGTTCTTCTGGTCGCTAAGGAATTTGTTTTGACTGAGGAGTTAGGAATTCACCAGTGCGGATTGCCTACACAGTGAGGAACATGATAGCCCTGAGGAATTTGATACTCAAATTTCTGACCGTTGCCGTGCTATGCGCCAGTTGTCCCAAAATATCTACCCACCTAACGGTCATATCATTGAAGGGAATTTATGTCTTATCATGTCGGGCTGCTCCCTAGTCTATAAATAGCCGCCCCCTACAACCACTAGCTGGTTGGCTGCTCCGACAGAAACTGACACTTGTCATTTGAGAGCATCCCATCCTCCGAGGACTTTGAGCGAAAATCATCGAGTGAGGAAAACCCAAACACCTACAAACCCAAAGTAATTGAGCATCACTGAAGAGATTGATCCTGCGTGGATCCGACACTTGTTACCTTTGAAGACAGTGCTTCTTCCAGACGGTTAGGCGTCATGGTCTAGAGCATCCAAGAGGAATTGTGGATCGCCGAGTGACCGAGTTTGTGAAGGTTCGGAAGTCACCTGAAGACTTACCACGAGTGATTGGGCGAGGTCTGTGTGACCTTAGCTCAAGGAGAATACGGTGAGGACTGTGTGTCCGAGACTGTGTGTCCTCGGGTTTAAATACCTAGCCGCTCCAACCAGACATACAACTGAGATAGCAGTTGGAACTGGTCTACCAAATCATTGTCTTCACCAAGCTTACTGGTTCTATTTCCTCAACTCTTTCATTTCCTCATAACCGTGTTGTGCGCTTGTTCATATCTGTGTTTGAAGACTTTGACTAAAGACTTTCTCAATTTCTTCAGTCTGTTTGTCTTCATCCTGTGATTATGCTTTCTGTACTCTGTGCTTGTCTTCATTTCATCATGATGACCATGCTTGTGTTCTGTTATGTTTACTTTTGAGTACTTATTCCGCTGCAAGTAGTTCTTCGCTAAGGAATTTCCTCACCCGCAAATTCCTCAGTGAAGAATTCATAAAAATCGCCTATTCACCCCCCTCTAGTCGATATAACACACTTTCAATTGGTATCAGAGCAAGGTACTCCCTTGTTCTGTGTGATTTTGGTTTAACTGCCTAGAGTTTTAGTTATGTCGACCGCAGGTATGATCAAGGTCTTTGCTGGGTGTCCTACCTTCGATGGGACGCACTACCCCTACTGGAAGAATAAGATGCGAATGCATCTTGAGGCAATTGATAACGATCTCTGGTATGTTGTGGAAAATGGTGTTCCCTCAGTCACACCTTCTCTGAATGCTGCTGATGTGAAGAGATTCAAGCAACTCGATTCTCAAGCGAAGAATATCATTTGTGGCCATCTGAGCAAAGGACAGTATGGAAGAGTGAGTGCTTTGGAAACTACTAAGCTTATCTGGGATAGGCTGTCCAAAGTCAATGAAGGAGTCTCAACACAGTGTGACTCTCGAGTTGATGTTCTTCGCAATCTCTTCAACCGCTTCAAAAGACTTGACAATGAAAATGTTCAACAAACTTTCGATCGCCTCACTGACATCTCAAATGAGCTTCAAGCACTTGGTGCCACTGACATCACCGACCATGATGTGGTGAGTAAATTGCTGAGATCGCTTGATTCCTCATTTGATACTCTGGCACTGATGATACAAGAGTGTGCTGACTACAAGTCACACTATCCCGCTGATATCCTCGAGAGGCTAAATACTCCTGAGTTCCAGCTTGCTGAAAAGAGAGATCTCTGTGGTTCGAGCTATGGCAGATCACGTGCCCTGAAGGTCAAGGCAGTGTCTGAATCTGAAGATGAAGATTCTGGCAGCAGCCTTGGTGATCCTGAAGAACTGATCCATGAACTAGCACTGCTCGTGAAGAAATTTCAGAAGTTCTCAAGACATGGTCGCTTTGGAAAACCCTCAAGGAGCAATGATTCCTCATCTAGTGACTACAAGAAGAGGCTTTGCCACAAATGCAAGAAACCTGGTCACTACATTCAAGATTTTCCTCAGTGGGAAAAGGAATCAAAGAAGAAGAAATACAAGGATTACAGTTCTGATGATGGAAAGAAGAAGAAGAAATCCTCAAAGTCTTCATCATCAAAATCCTCAAAGTCTTCATCTCACAAGAAGAGCAGCTCCAAGAAGGCTCAGGCATTCATTGGCAAGGAAATGGACTCTGAGGCTGAATCTGAAGAACATGAGGAAGAGGAGGCATCTGAGGAGTCTGAGTCTGGTGTGGCGAGTCTAGCTCTCGCTACTGCATTCGTCAGCAAGTCTATCTTCAACTCTGAAGAAAATGGCTTCACCAACAAGGCTGATGAAGACAATGATGAGTATGCTCCCACCTATTGCTTCATGGCAAAGGGTGCCAAGGTACTCAAATATACCTCCTCTGAATCTATTGAGAATGAATCTGATGAAAACCTCAAGCCCAGCTACTCTAAACTTGCTAAGATTGCTGTGAAACAATAAAAGGCTTTTGAAATGGTTCAAAACATGCTAGACAAAAGTGATGATATGTTGGGTGAAGAAATGGATCACACTAAAACCTTGACTGAAAATCTTCAGAGACTTCAGACTAGGTTTGATAACCTTCAAGGTCATCATAACACTCTCTTATCTGATCATGAGAAGCTTTCTTATGAATTTCTTCATAGAAAGCAAGATCTTGAAAAGCTAAGAGTGAGTTATGAAGATATT
The DNA here is from genome assembly GCF_002575655.3 of Aegilops tauschii subsp. strangulata. Taxonomy (NCBI): domain Eukaryota; kingdom Viridiplantae; phylum Streptophyta; class Magnoliopsida; order Poales; family Poaceae; genus Aegilops; species Aegilops tauschii. The sequence goes on along the minus strand of NC_053037.3, from coordinate 313,539,752 downwards.
CAGAAGGAGCGCGATTCATTACTTGCTCAACAAATCAGCGCTGCTCACGAAGAATTTGTTCCTCCATGCTTGAAGTGCATTGAACGTGAATCTGCTAATTCTTCACCTGAATGTTCAAATGCTTCTAATGCTACAAATTCTTTAAATGTCTCTGCTATCACTAATTCCTCAGCTGAGGACATTGCTAGTATCACTGATGATGCAGGGCTGAAGGAATTGTACATGACAGGCATGTACAAAAGCCTCAATGGGCATCAAACTCTTTGTGATGTGCTTAAAAAGCAGATCCTCAATAGAAACCCTAGGAAAGAGGGTATTGCCTTTGAGAGGAAACTCAATGCTGATGGTACATGTTGGAAGCCTGAGCAGTACCCCAAAACCTCATGGGTTGCTGCAAAGGGACCTCCAGTTGATCCATCCAATTTATCTGGCTTTACATGTGAATCTTATCATTCTTCTGATGAGTCATTTGACTCCAACTATAAACTGTTCAAAAATCAGAATGGTGAAGTATTTGCTAGATATGTTGGCACTAACTGCAGGAACGGTTCCCCTATGAAGAAAATCTAGGTTCCCAAAAGGTGCCTTGAAAGTCTTCAGGTGAATGTCCTCATGACACCACCTGTGAAGAATAGTAACCCCAGATCAAATTCTTCATATGGACCAAATTCTTCATATGGATCCAAGTCCTCATATGGACCAAATTCCTCACGTGGATCAAATTCCTCAAAAGGATCAAAGTCCTCATATGAATATCATCGTGCTAACAACTCTGTTTCGCAGGGAAGAGCTAAGGGCTATGAATATGAGCATTATTCTTCTAACCATTATGTTCATAAGTTCTCGAAGAATTTCTCTGCTTATTCATATGCTTACCCTAACTCCTCTTATGTGAAACGAAATGGGCTGGCTACTATGCCACCTTTCTCATATGGAGCTTGCAGAGTGATGAACTCTTTGCCACCCCTTCAGATGTGGGTGGTGAAGAAAAAGAACTAATCTCTTCTGCAGGGTCAGGTCTCCAGACATGCTCAAACGTCTGAAGAATTTGCTGGAGACCTGAAAACTGCCTGAAAGGACGCAGGCTAATCATGAAGAAATGAACTTTCATTTCTCACGTCCTCATACTGCTCTATCTGTTGCATTGCTTGATGAAATTGATCTGATGAATTGATGTCATATTCTTCACTGATGAAGTATATGAGTTCGTAAGCTGCACTAATTCATCTGCAGGATGATCAACCCAAAGCCACTGAGTGGGTCCTCAATAGTGGATGTACAAATCACATGACTGGTGACAAGAATCTATTGATGGATGCTCCCTTATCTCCATCGCATCTGAAGCATATCATCTTCGCTGACAAAGGCAAAAGTCAGGTATTGGGTCTAGGTAAGGTTGCGATCTCAAAGGATCGACACATGGACAAAGTCATGCTTGTTGAGTCCTTAGGATACAACCTCATGTCTATCTCAATGCTTTGCGATCTTGATATGGCTGTTGTCTTTGGCAAGTATCGTTGTGTTGTGATCATGGAAGCTGACAATTCCAAAGTCTTCGAAGGCTTTAGGAGAGGAGACTTGTATATTGTTGATTTCTCTATAGGACCACAACCAGCCGTGTGCCTACTTGCAAAAGCTTCAGAAGGCTGGCTATGGCATCGATGACTTGGTCATGCAGGCATGAGGAATTTGCACACGCTTGCGAAGAAGAAACACGTCATTGGCATTGAGAATGTCAAATTCCTCAAGGATCACTTATGCGGAGCCTGTGAAGCTGGAAAGATGACGAAGGCTAAGCATCCAGCAAAGACTATCATGACTACTACTCGGCCATTTGAATTGCTTCACATTGATCTCTTCGGCCTAACCATTATTCTGCACTTTCAAATGATGCATCTCAATATGGCTTTGTTATTGTTGATGATTACTCTTGATACACATGGGTACACATTGTTACTTACAAACATGAAGTGCAGGAAGTCTTCAAACGATTTTCCTCGAGGGCTTCAACCAACTTTGGTGTGAAGATCAAGCACATCAGAAGTGACAATGGAACTGAGTTCAAGAATTCTGGTCTTGATGACTATCTTAATGAACTTGGTATTACTCATGAGTTATCTACTCCTTATACTCCTCAGCAGAATGGCGTCGTGGAGCGCAAGAACATGACTCTTGCTGAGATGGCTCGCACTATGCTTGATGAATACAAAATGCCTTGTTGTTTCTGGATTGATGCAATTGATACTGCGTGCCATATCATCAACAGAGTATATCTTCACAATATCTTCAAGAAGACTGCCTATGAACTCCTCACTGACAAGAAACCCAATGTGAGTTATTTCAAAGTCTTTGGTGCTAAATGCTAGATTAGAGATCCTCATCACAACTCTAAATTTGCACCAAAAGCACATGAGGGTTTCATGCTTGGTTACGGAAAGGACTCGCACACCTACAGAGTCTTCAACAATGTTCTTCACAAGGTTGTTGAAACTATAGATGTGCGGTTCGATGAAACTAATGGCTCGCAAAGAGAGCACCTACCTTCTGTGATAGATGAACCAGCACCTGAGGAATCTATCAAGTTCAAGGCTACTGAGGATGTCATTCCTACCGAAGAATCTGCTGAAGAATTCATTCGAGAACGTGAAGAACGTCGAGCTAATGCACCTGAAGAAAATGCTGAAGAAAATGGTGGTGAAGAAAATGTTGATCAAATTCCTCGACGACAATCCACTCATCCTCGTGTTGCAAAATAAGTGCAAGTTGAAAAGATCATCGATGACATTGAAGCACCAGGTCCTCTCACACGCTCAAGAGCTTCACATTTATCTAACTTTTGTGGGGACTATGCTTTTGTCTCTATTACAGAGCCCACTAAGGTAGATGAAGCATTTATGAGCCTGAGTGGATTCAGGCCATGCAAGAAGAATTACATCAATTCGAGCTCAACAACGTCTGGGAACTGGTCAAATGTTCAGATCCTCGCAAGCACAATATCATTGGCACAAAGTGGATCTACCGCAACAAGCAAGATGAAAATGGCCTTGTGGTGAGGAATAAGGCACGGCTAGTAGCTCAAGGCTACACACAGGTTGAAGGAATTGATTTCGATGAAACTTTTGCACCTGTTGCTAGACTTGAGGCTATTCGCATATTACTTGCTTATGCTAACCATCATGATAGCACTTTATATCAAATGGATGTGAAAAGTGCATTCCTCAATGGTAAGCTTGAGGAAGAAGTATATGTTGCTCAACCCCCAGGTTTTGAAGATCCAAAGAATCCTGACAAAGTCTTCAAACTCAATAAGGCCCTCTATGGCCTCAAGCAGGCCCCTCGGGCATGGTATGATACTTTGAAGGAATTCCTCATGAAGAAAGGCTTCAAACCCGGTTCACTCGACCCTACTCTTTTCACTAAATCTTATGATGGTGAATTGTTTGTGTGCCAAATATATGTTGATGATATTATCTTTGGCTGTACTGACCAACATTATAGTGATGAATTTGCCTATATGATGAGTGAAGAATATCAAATGTCTATGATGGGAGAATTGAAATTCTTCTTAGGTCTTCAAATTCATCAACAGCGCAATGGCATATTCATATCTCAGGAGAAATACCTCAAGGATGTACTGAGGAAATTCGGCATGCAAGATTGCAAAGGCGTTAAAATTCCAATGCCCACAAATGGCCATCTATGCACTGATGAAAATGGTATTGACTTTGATCAAAAGGTATACCGCTCCATGATTGGTTCTTTATTGTACTTATGTGCATCTAGGCCAGATATTATGCATAGTGTTTGCATGTGTGCCCGATTTCAAGCTACACCAAAGGAATCACACCATAAGGCTGTGAAGCATATTCTTCGATATCTAGCTCACACACCAACACTTGGATTATGGTACCCCAAGGGCTCGGCTTTTGATCTCATTGGATATTCTGACTCTGACTATGCTGGTGATCGTGTGGACCGCAAATCAACATCTGGTACATGTCATTTCCTCGGACGATCTTTGGTCTGTTGGTCCTCGAAGAAACAGAACTGCGTATCACTGTCTACTGCTGAAGCTGAGTACATTGCTGCTGGTTCTTGCTGTGCTTAATTGCTATGGATGAAGCAAACTCTCAAGGACTACGGTGTCAACGTGAAGAATGTGCCTCTCTTCTGTCACAATGAGAGTGCCATGAAGATTGCTCACAACCCAGTTCAGCACTCGAAGACAAAGCACATTTAGATTTGTCATCATTTTCTTTGTGATCATGTGTTGAAGGGCGACATTTCTATTGAGCATGTGAAGACTGTAGAACAGCTAGCCGATATCTTCACAAAGCCCTTGGATGAGAAGAGATTTAGCAAGTTGCGGTGTGAGCTAAATATCTTAGAATCTTCGAATGTTCTTTGAAAAGGACACTCATCCTAACACTTATGCAAAATTGATGACTTAGATGTGCAACACATGAAGAAACGTTTTTCTTCAATCAATGAAGAATAACACTCTAAGTGTGAAGAAATTAACGAAGAATTTGATTCTCAGAACCATACGACAATTGTACGCGGTGTCTGAAATCATCATTCTTATACGGTGGGTCACGCCACCACCAAAAGTTGAAAATCTTCAATTTGAGTTTTTCCTCAGTTTTGAAATTCCTCAGTTGTTCATTTTCTTCAACTTTGCATTGTCTTCACTGTTTCCGTCGTTTTTCTTCATTGGCTATATATATATATATATATATATATATATATATATATATATATATATATATATATATATATATATTAATTTTTCAAGTTGTTTTTTCTGCTAACTGAATGTGATCGGACCCTTCCCCCTCTATGCTAAACTCAACCCATTCTATTCACAAATTTTTCATGTGTGTCCTATTTGAAACTCGTTCAAAATCTTCACTGTGTCCTTGTCAGCTGAAGAATTTGCGAACGGAACTTTTAACTTATCTTATCCAAATTTTCGGCTTTGCCGCTCAAACCGTTCCGCATCCCATGAAATACTTATCTATTCACCCACGATCTCCACTTCTCAGTACGTGGGTGACACATGTCAAGCGAATGAGAAGGGTCAGGGGCACGTTCGTCCAAATTCTTCGGGCGAACAATTTTTCACCATGGCTATAAATACCCCCTCCCCTTCCTCACTTCTCTTTTACTCCGCTCGACCTCTCTCCAGCTCGAGCTTCTCAAACCCTAGCGCCGCCGCTACTTCATCGTCGCCGGTGAGGAAGAGCTTCACTGCCTCGACCTCGTCGCCGTCGTACTCGCGCCGGCCACGGATTTCTTCACTCCGCCGCCGCCGTAGCTGTCTTCCTCAGCCAAGTTAGGGCGTGGAAGATCTGCACTGACGAACTTCACATCTATACTTCCCAGTTCGTCGTGTTCTTCGTCCAGGGTAATTAAAAGTTACTTTTACTGCCCTCTGTGATTCAAATGTTTTCTACAAAATCTTCAAAGGTGTTCTTATCTTCAAATCTTCACACACAAAACACCTCACATGTCATCTGTTCTTGATTTATTTCTCTAAGCTACATTTTTCTTAAAGATTCCTCAATTGTGTGGATTCTCTATCTATACAACTCTGGAACCTAAGACAAAGAACGCTTAGTGAAATTCTTCAAGACTCGTCTGGTCAAATTCCTCAAACTTGTTCTTTTTACAAAACCTTCTGAGAACGCATATGACCTCTCCAAATTCCTCGCAACTATAATCTGTTCACAGGTACTCATGTCCGCTGCTGAATCACTAGGTTCTCATCAACTTAACTCAGTTGCAGCGTTCCCCGAAGAAAAGTTGTATACTTCTTCAGAGAATTCCATTGTTCAAATTCCTCATCTGAAGAAAATGGTTGATGGAAAGAAGCCACATAAAGGAGGAAAGAGGCCTGAAATCAATACTGCCTTTGAGATCCCTAATGACATATACAAAGACTATTGCACTCCTGATGAGGCCAAGTTTGGTAAGGAGGACAAAAATCAGCGCAAGGTGCGCATACAGAGGATAGAGAGGAGATGGGCAAGAGAATGGAGGGAGTACAGATATGTTACTCCCAAATACATGAAGAAATTCGCACTTAATCCTCCATGCCCAAGACCTCCATTGGCACCTGGCCAAGAAGCAGATCCCACCAGCCTCAAGCGTGGTGAGGATTATCCTGATGAATGGGCCAAGCGTCAGGCCAAGTTGGCTAGACAAGCCAGAGAAGCAGCGAGGAAATTCAACGAAGACTCTGCTACTGCTGCTGCTGAGGCCTCTGTAAAACCGAAGAAGGCCATGTCAAAGAAGCCTGCTCACAAGCCAAGTGCTTCTTCTTCAATGCGCTCACAGCCGAGTTCCTCAGCTATGCCCTCACGGCCAGAATCCTCAAAGCCCTCACGGCTAATTCCTCACGCTGCTCCTACTCCTCCAAAGTCCTCAGCTCCTCCACTCAAGTCCTCAGCTGCTCCGACCAAATCCTCAGCACCTGTGCATCTTGCCACGTGCCAAAGGACGACAGGCATCTCTATTGCCTTAGGAGCTTCTGCTAGTTCCTAAGCTGCACCAAATTCTTCAACTTGCCCCTCTCTGCTGAAGACAAAGGCCACTGCTGGATGAGGTTCTCGCCCAAGTCCTCACAAGAAGCAGGTCGCCTTCCAAGTGCCGTCTGATGAAGATGAAGCTGATGATGAGGAACTTGCCGAAATCATCAGAGACAGGCAGGTCAGGGCCGCTAGAGCCAAGGGTGCAAATGTGCCTCTGCTTTTGGATCCAAAGTTGATCCTCGACTACATTGATCTCTGGCACAAGGACCCAAACACTCCTATGCCTGATTTCAAGTTGACTCCTGGCCAAAGTCATATGCTGACTGCCTTCATACAAGAAGAGAAATGGAAATTTGAAAAGGCCAGGCAGATCAAGAAAGCGCAGTACAAGAAGGAGCATTTTCTGAAGAAACACGTTGTCTCTATGACAACTGAAGAACTTGTCAATATTCAATCTGAGATCAAGAAACTCAGTGATGAATTTGACGTATACCGCGCTGACTGGTTGGAGCCAAAGTCCGTTTTGTGAAGTTGACAGAAAAGTTCACTCCAAATGTTGCAGCTCCATCACAACCAGAAATTCCTCAGGCTGAAGCATATGCTCAGCCGACTGAAGAACATGCTAGCACCGCTGATGACATTCAGGTTGCTGAAGAAAATGTGAGTTCCAGGGCTGATGACTGCATTCCAGCCACTGATGAAATTGCCAGGGCATCCACTAGTGGTGCACCTGAAGAAAATGAAGAGGTCAGGGCAACTCCATCAGTTGTGCCTGAAGAAACACAACCAAATTCCTCTGCTCCTCCTGCGCCTACCCCAACTCCAATCCTTCCATCTGCTTCAGATGTGAAGAAGACTAAGGCTGCAGAGCGTGCATCATTGAAGAAAAGGAAGGCATCAACTTCATGAGATTCTTCAGCTCCGAAGAAGATGAAGTCTTTGACCAGCTCGTTTGCAAACCCCATTGATGCTGTTCCTATCTCAACCATGCCACCAAAGGACCTTGTTCCTTAGATGAAGAATATGTGATTCCTAGCGAATCCGATGAAGAAAATCCTTCTGCTGCTTCGTCAAAGCAGTTGGATGAAGAAATTGAAGTGGATGCAATCCCTTCAACTCCAGTTGTTTCCTCGCCTACGCCTTAGTTTACTGCTGAAGAGGCCGGCGTCAAAGAAATGGAAGATGAGGATGTGGACATGGGCTGTACCACACCTGTGCTGAATGATGACTTTTGGGAAAGTCAGCACCCCAACTCTCCACTGTTCACACCGTTGCAACAGATTCCTCAGTCCCCAGTAACTACAGTTCAAATGGGATCTGATGAACCACATGCCACACCGTCTGTCCATGAAGAAATTCCAGCCACTAGTGCTAAAGAAAATGTAAAAGAAGAATTGAAGATCCAGGCTATCACTGAAGAAGAAGCTGAAATTCCTCAGCCTGTGGAGCCTGAGATTGCGATTCCTGAGGTAATAATGCAATTGACTGACACTCCTCAGCCCAAACCAAAGGATCCATTCTCAAAGAAGCAAAAATTCAAGGCTGATGATTTCTTCGGCGAGCACGTGTTCTTCACTGACTAAAATTCCTATGATTCTGCTCGTCTTAGAAGGAAGCGCTTCTGGACCGCCAGCCAGGCCAACTTCTATTCTTCACTGCTCTTCAACAAGGAGAAAGTCTTCGACCACGAGCATATTCCTCATGTGGACATGGAATCACTGCCATGCTTCACACCTGTCCTCAGTGTGCTTCATGACAGAGGCCACCTCAACTTTTGCACAGACTTAGTTGATTGGAATGAAGAGCTCATTCTTCAATTCTACGCAACACTACACATCACAGGAGATGCTGACGATGTGAACTCCTGGGTTTTGGACTGGATGATCGAAAACACTCACTACAAAGCACTGGCCTCTGAATTACTTCACGCCCTGCCCATCAGCCCTCCACCTGAAGGAGCTCGTTGCATGTACCAAGAGGCTGAGCTTACAGATCACTATATGCAAGTGCTGATGAAGCCATTGAAACCTGGTCAAGCCTCAAGGACAAAATTCCTCATGAAGTAATTGCAGCATGTACCAAGGACAGTCTATCGCATTCTGACGAAGACTATGAGTCCAATCAAAGGCCACGACTCATCTGATGAGGAAATTGTTGGCATCTTGAAGAATCTGCTATTCAACATCATTCATGGCATACCCGTCAACTATCATGATTTCTTCATGAGGACTCTGGCAAATGTTGCACTTTCTCCGTTTGAGCTGAAGCCTTATGCACCTTGGATTATGAGATTCCTCAGGACAAGGTCTTCACTCAACTACAAGGCTGATTTTTAGAATCACCTCAGCTACTTGCCCCTGATTGAAGTACTCAAGCGGACCTATTCCTCAGCTGATGAAAAGGGCAAGGCACCAACTGTTATTGATGAAGGCATTCGTCCATTGGATGGTCAGTTTCGCAAAGCTGCATCTTATTCCACCAATGATGACTTTGCCACTCATGATTCTGCTGTCCATGCCTCCAAGCCAAATCCTCAAGCCACTGCTCCTCGTGTGATGACTGACCATGAGCTTCTGCTAAGTCTTCACCAGAAGGTGGATCGAAACCATAAATGGGTTAAGCGTCAGTTTGGTTCAATTCTTCACAACATGACTGCTACACATAATGCAGTGAAGAAAAATCATTACTACCTCCATGAAGTCTTCGATCGCACGTGGGCTATTCTGTCACATGTATATGGTGAAGAAGATCTGAAGCAAATGGGTCTCAAGGAGGACTTTGACTGGTCTGCACCTCCACCGAAGAAATACAAGAAGGTCAAGGTTCCTTCCTTAGTGGCCAGCTCCTATTCTTCATCGCGCGACACCGATGAGCATGAAGACTTGGACGACACTGCGGTAGGCCCTACATCAACAAACGACCCCAACAACGCTGGCGCTCCTTCATCAACTTGATATTCCTTAGGGGTGTTAGTCCTCATTTTCGATCCTTTTGGTCATTCGATGACAAAGGGGGAGAAATTTGAGTTAGTCTTCAAGCGGGTCTATCTTATATGGGCATTTTTTTCTTAAGTTACAACTCCCATTCTTCTAATGACTTTGCTAGATCGAGTTGTAAACTTAAACTCTATGGTGACCTGATACTTTTGCTGTAGTTTTTCTACATGCTTATTCCTCATTAATGTTTATGTACGCATGCTGAATCACATCAGTCACCATATTTCATCATGCATTTCAAATTCTTAATATACTATGTCAAATGCGTGTATGAATTACAAGATATAGGGGGAGATCTCCATTATTCAACTCTTCAAGTGTGCATTGCTTCAAAAGCAAATTCCTCACTATGCACATCTTCAGGGGGAGTTCTTCTATATCTTGCAATCAAATTCCTCAATATCAGTATTTACACTTCATATGTTTATCCCCGTTGAAAACTTAACTTATATTGTCATCAATCACCAAAAGGGGGAGATTGTAAGTGCATCTAGTGCCCCTTAGTGATTTTGGTGTATTGAATACTTATAGGTTAAGGGACTAATGTGTTTATGAGTGTACACAAGTCTATAAGTCTATGAGGAGTTTTGATATTTACAGAGAAAGTCGACCCCTAAAAATGAAGTTCTTCGACTGAAGACTTTGGATTTCTGAAGACTTTGAAAGTGAAGAAATTGGTGTGACCTTGAAGACTTGGTATTCATTTGAGGAACATGAAGCATGAAGACTTTTGTTTTCGTAGTTTCATTTTCTCTTTCTTGAGGTCATAGGAAACACCGTACTGTTAAAGGGGGTCGAGGAAATACTAAGGAAAATTTTCCATGTGATGCTCAACTCAAAATCCTACACCTACCAATCCCTTCGAGTGAAGCCATTGGAAATCTCATACAGTTCAGTCAATTTCTTCAGTGACAGAGATGAAGTTCTTCTGGTCGCTGAGGAATTTGTTCTGACTGAGGAGTTAGGAATTCGCCAGTGCGGATTGCCTACAAGTGAGGAACATGATAGCCCTGAGGAATTTGATACTCAAATTTCCGACCGTTGCTGTGCTATGCGCCAGCTGTCCCAAAATATCTACCCGCCTAACGGTCATATCATTGAAGGGCATTTATGTCTTATCATGTCGAGCTGCTCCCTAGGCTATAAATAGCCGCCCCCTACAACCACTAGCTGGTTGGCTGCTCCGAGAGAAACTGACACTTGTCATTTGAGAGCATCCCATCCTCCGAGGACTTTGAGCGAAAATCATCGAGTGAGGAAAACCCAAACCCAAACACCTACAAACCCATAGTGATTGAGCATCACTGAAGTGATTGATCCTGCATGGATCCGACGCTTGTTACCTTTGAAGACTGTGCTTCTTCCAGACGGTTAGGCGTCATGGTCTAGAGCATCCAAGAGGAATTGTGGATCACCGAGTGACCGAGTTTGTGAAGGTTCGGAAGTCACCTGAAGACTTACCATGAGTGATTGGGCGAGGTCTGTGTGACCTTAGCTCAAGGAGAATACGGTGAGGACTGTGTGTCCGGGACTGTGTGTCCTCAGGTTTAAATACCTAGCCGCTCCAACCAGACGTACAACTGAGACAACAATTGGAACTGGTCTACCAAATCATTGTCTTCACCAAGCTTATTGGTTCTGTTTCCTCAACTCTTTCATTTCCTCATAACCATGTTGTGCGCTTGTTCATATCTGAGTTTGAAGACTTTGACTGAAGACTTTCTCAATTTCCTCAGTTCAATTTCTTCAGTCTGTTTGTCTTCATCCTGTGTTATCCTGTGATTACGCTTTCTGTACTCTGTTCTTGTCTTCATTTCATCATGATGAACATGCTTGTGTTCTGTTATGTTTACTTGTGAGTACTTATTCCGCTGCAAGTAGTTCTTCGCTAAGGAATTTTCTCACCCACAAATTCCTCAGTGAAGAATTCATAAAAATCACCTATTCACCCCCTCTAGTCGATATAACGCACTTTCACATACAGGCTAGACTTTTAGGGATTCGCCATTACGATCTCGTGGTAGATCAACTCTTGTAATACTCATATTCATCAAGATCAATTAAGCAGGAAGTGGGCTATTACCTCCATAGAGAGGGCCCGAACCTGGGTAAACATTGTGTCCCCTGTCTCCTGTTACCCTCGACCTTACACGCACAGTTCGGGACCCCCTACCCGAGATCCGCCGGTTTTGACACCGACAGTCGGTAGCCTCGGCACTGTGGAGGACGAGGCCAACGAGGCCGCAGAAGAGAGGGAATTTGCCGAGTGGACGGGGTCTGCCGGGGAACCCAGCGGTGCCGGCGCTGGGGTTCCCCTTGTTGAAGAAGCGGTCGAGGAGTCGGTCGAAGAGGAGACCGAGGCGGATGACTCCTCGGCCCCGGGGAGGAAACGCATCCTGTGGCGGGCTAGTTCCGGTGAGCCAGTTCGGCCCGGCAAGGCCGCGCAACGGGAACGGACCCAGGCGCAGCCCGTGCGCCAGACGAGGGTTTCAGCAGCGAAGAAGGCCGCGGCCGCCGCCTCCTCCTCGTCCAAGCGGCCTAGGACTCCACCCTCTTCTCCTCCCCTTGCGGACGCCGCCCCGGAGGCCGATTTCGACCTTGGGTCCTGTAACATCCCAAATTTTCAATTTGGTATGTTATACATAGATCATCATTGCATATCATATTTTATTGCATTTTGACAAATCCTCGATAAATCCTAAGCAACTCAAGGACCCTCGGAGAGAGTTGGGGATTTTCTCGATTTTCATATTTGATTTCCATCAAATAATAAAACGAGGATTTTGGTTTTAATTATTTTCTCTCCGGAAAAATTATTTCATTTTAAAAATAAACGAGAGGAGAAAATATGACTTCTCCAAAACAATTGAAATACTGGAGGAAAAATGTTACAATCATTTATTGGATTTTATTCGGATTTTATTTGCAATTTTAATTGCATTAAAAATATTGCATGTTTTCAAAAATTATTTTTGTGTCAAAAAATGTTCACCCTATTCTAGATTTTCTAACTAGACGGGGAAAATTTATTTTATCTTTTTTGGACTTTTATTATTTTTTCTATGAATTTTTTTCCGTGGAACGTATTTAAAAAAAATTGCGCCGCGCCCGACCGGGCCGAAGCCCAGCCGAGCCGCCGGCCCATCCCGCCCCGTCGTCCTCTCCGCGTACGGGAGCGCCGCCGCCGCCGTGTCCGGCTTCGACACGGGAGCACCCCGCCGCCTTTGCCCCTCCTCCAAGCCGCTGCCCCCCCTCTCATATATAGCCGCCCCCCCTCTTCTCACCCCGCCGCCGCCTGCCCCGCATCCCGCCGCCGCCGGAGCCGAAGCCCGTGCCGCCGCCGCTCGCCGTTCGCCGCCCCTCGCCGCCCCCTCGCCACCCCCGAGCACCCCGCACCCCGCCGCCCCTCGCCGGAGCAGCCGGAGCCCGCCGGAGCCCCGCCCCCGACGAGGTACCTCGCCGCCGTTCGGTTGCCGGTTTTGTTTTAAAAAAACCGTTCGTTTAAAAAAACCTAGATCGGATTTTTTTTGGTTTTGTTATTTTGCGAGCGTTCACCGACACGTTCGTTTTAGCGAACGCGTTCGTCGGATTTTCTCTGTTAACGAACGGTCGTTCTTTAACCGTTCGTCCGTTTTTCTTTTTCGTCGGATTTTTCCGCGATTATCTCAGATTCGATTTCTGATCGAATCTTAGTTTCTGTTTAACTTTTCGCTCGTTTATCGGAATCAGGCGATTCAAGCGCCTAGGGTTTCGTCTCGAAATTCTCTTTCCGTTTAACATACTCAAACAAGTTTTTGCTACTGTAAAATTTGACCTAGATCCAGATTAGTAAACGAAGCTGTTTCTTTCGCAGTTTGACTTTCGTTGCTTCGTTCGAGTTGATTCTTTTTGCAAACCGGAGTTCTTAAGTTGAACTTTCTGGTTGGATCTTTTATTCGAGTTTTACCTATGCATTAGATGAGTACTTATTGTTTGCTTGCTTGTTTGCGATAGAGTATCCGGAGCGCCGCTTGTTACTTCGAATCGCTAGGTTTCGCGGATCATCAGCAAGGCAAGTAACACTTTGATCATATACCTTCCATACCCGGTTTTTATTGCATTAGATCTATTCCTCAAACATTGCATGATTAGGATCTAATTAAATTGTGGGTATTGGGAAGTAGTTGAGGTAGTACCTATTACCTGTTCTTTTATCAAACCCTTGGGAGTTACTTCTACGTTGCTATTATATTGCCATGCTATGCTCGTAGACGTGGATTGGGTTTGAGTGATATTCATGACAGATGTGAGATTGTTAATTAATGGTTTACTTAAGGTGGCAACTAAAACTCACATCTGGGTGGATTGAGGTACCTGGGTATTCCAGGATTGCCTGTTTTTCTTTTGGACCGCCACCCAGGTTCAAAGGGATCATGAGATTATTCATGCTAGAAACTTCCGTGTGCAGCCACAAGCTATTATGGGCTCTAGCATAGTTGACTAAGTTGTGTGAACTCTTACAGTGGTAGACTAGCAGATGTAGGGGAAAGTAGGTGCAACTGTCTACCCATACGTAAGGTGCAAACACTTCTGAAAGACTGTGTCTCGGTCATCCGTTTCTCAAACATCATGTAGTGCGAGAATCAGGCGGAGGCGATCGAGTCTTGTGGGGAAAAGTGCACAAACCTCTACAGAGTGTACAAACTAATCATGGTTAGCCGTGTCCCCGGTTATGGACAACTTGAGTATCTAGTACTTGGATTATCATGTGAATCTCATCACCATGTTACTTTTAATTAATTTTGCTGGGTTAATGATGATTTTTAATTGGGATTGAGATGCTGTCAACCATCTCAATGTTTAACAACCACCATGATAGTTAAATAAAATTTATTCCTTTGCAGTAGGGAAAAATTGGCTTTTCGCAAAAACTGTAACCATAGAGCTTTCCACCAGCCATATATGCATGTAGTATAGCATTATTACTGTTCATTATTCTCTATGTGTTACATTGCCAGCATATTCCATGTGCTGACCCGTTTCGGGCTGCAACGTTTCATGTTGCAGACTTTTCAGACAACGAGTAAGGTGCCTTAGGTCATGGTCTTGTACTCAGTGATGCCGCTGGAGTTGATGGACTCACTTATCTTCCAAGTCTTCCGCTGTTATCGTATTTAGATGGCCTTAAGCCATATTTATCATACTTATTCTCTTTGGAGATATTCGATGTAATAAGTGTGTGATTGCTACTCTGTTATAAATCCTCCATTTGTACTGTACGTGTCAGCATTACTGATCCAGGGATGACACTGGTGCACAGCAGCACAGACCATTTGAGGTCTGGTCGCTACAGGTCCTTTAGTCTGAAGAGGAAGAGGAGGCCGGCGGAGGAGGACGAGTAAGAACCTTGCCCCTCATCATTTCCTGACCCTCCGCCCGCGCCATCTTTCCCTAACTCGATCTTATCTTCACAGTGACACGGAGACGCCGGCCCAGAGGGCAGTGAAGAGAGCCAAAGCTTCAACGGGCGGCGAGCCCCCGGCGAGTGCTCCGCGCACGCCGGCGTTGGTGGTGATCAGCCCGGACAACAGCCCTTGGCACAGCCCCCACTTCAGCCCCCGGCATGAGTTCATTATTCACTCCCCATCGACGGGCGTTGGGGTGCGTATCCTTGGTGCTGAACTTGCCGGGTTCGCAGGATGAGAGCAACAATAGGAGGAACCGCTGAAGGCCGCCCCTGACACGCTGCCCCCTCGACCACGCCACCTAGAGGGGCGTCTCCGGCAAGGGCACCTACCGCCAAGCCCACGCGCACTGGTAGCCCCGTCCCGGCAACGAACGTTGGCGGGGAGGGAACCACTTCTCCTCAGCTCGGCACAGGTAAGTCGCTTGCCTCCCGTCCCTTGCTATCTCTGCCATGCGATGTTCTTTCTTTTCTTTGTTCTGAACTTTGATTTTGGCCTCGCTTCATTCACCTTTCTGGTTTCCAGACCCTCCCTTGACGGACCAGATATACATCGACACTTTCATCGAGGAGGTCATCAAGGATGCCGAAGCTGAGGTCACCAAGATCGCGGCTGGGGAAGCCACCAAGTCCGCCGCCGAGGAGGCCGCCAAGGGGCCTGCTGGGGAGGCCAGCAAGGCTGCTGCTGGGGAAGCCGGCAAGGCTGCTGCCGAGGAGGCCGCCAAGGAGCCTGCTGGCGAGGGGGTGGCGGACGACCAACCTTCCTCCCCTGCAACACCCGCCCCGGGTAAGTACTTGAGGGTGGGAGATGATCTGTTCATCCGCCTCCCAGGGATGGCAAGCACCAGAGCGCCAGCCGAAGGGGAGGTCTTCAATGATGAGGCGCTTGCCACCGCCGGGCTCCAGGTTGTTGACGAACCGAGCGCCAGCGGTGATAGTTCCCAAGAGGAGCAGCTCCTCCGGGCCATGAGCGCCAATTTCCAGAAGCTTCAAGCGCTCCACCGTGCCCACCAGGATAAGGTAACCTCCAAGATTGCGGTTGTGGACAAGGCGGAAGCGGATTTTCAGGAGCGCATCGCTCAGACGTAAGTTTGGTTCGGCGAGGCCCGGGAGGAACTGAGGACTGCCCAGGGTGAGCTAGATGAGCGCAAGCGAGAGCTCCTCCTGAAGCAGGCCGACATCAAGAAGGCCCAAGAGGCAGCGAAGGAACAGGCCGCCAAGGACAAAGCTGACCGGAGGCAGCAGCAAGCTCTGCTGGACACTCAATAGGAAGACCTCGTTGCTCATGAACAGGCGATTGCCACCACGCTTCGCGTCAAGGATGAGGAGATCGAGAAGCTCGTCATGCAGCAGACCCAGGAGCTGGAGCGGAAGCACAAGGATGCACTAGATGCTCTGGCCCTGGACCAAGCCGACAAGGTGGAGAAGCTGGAGCTGGAGCGAGAGGAGCTGAAGAAGGAGGTCTCAAAGCTGACGGAGGACAGGGACAGGGCTAACTGCACTCTGGCGGATTTGCAGGTCACCATCTCCGACAAGACCAAGCTGCTCTCCGAGGCCAACAATTCCATCAATGATCTGAAGCTGAAGCTGGACACCTTGGAAGAGACGCTTTCGGAGGTCAAGGCCCGTGAGGAGGCCCTGAACAAGGCCCTTGAGAGCGAGAGGCAGCTGCGGAAGGATGACGCCGCTGCCCACAAGGACTATGTGGACACCATAAATCTCCGGATCGGCCGCCTCATCGACGTTGCAGGGAAGCTCACCACGCAGCTAGCCGCCATGGGCATGCCGCACATCAGGTACTCCCAGGAGGTGAACATAAGCCCCAATTCCAGGATGACCTTGTTCTTCGAGCGCGTCCTCGACGCCCTGGAGCAGCTCCCCTCCAATTGTGCGACTTATCTGGCCAATGAGGCCCGGAACCTTTGCCGGGGCGCCCTGACCAAGGTTCTCACCAAGATGGCGTTCTGGAAACCCAACGTCAACTTCGCCAACGTGCTTGAGAGCTTGCCGGAGGATGCGGACCTCATGGCACTCGAAGAGTGCATCGAGCCCATCATCAGCTACATTCACAGAGTCAAGAGGCTGGAAGGCCAGCGCCAGGACTAGTCACCCCGTTTCTCCTTGCCGCTGCGAGTTCATGCACAAGACAATTTTATCTTAAGTTAGAACCGCGGCAACCATTGATGTAATATAACTTCGTAGTATTCTGAAATAGTGCATGCTATCTTCCTGTTTGATCTTTCTTTGTATGTACGCAACCTACGCTTAGTTGGATAGGTTTGCCGGTGCGTAAACCCGTGTTGTGGCGCTTTGAGGAACGGATCCTTAGCAGCGTACTGGGGGCGCTTGCTGCCGCGTAAGCCACCTTGCCATTCTCGGCGCAGCAGCTTGAACAGTTGAGTGGACTCGAAACAGAACAAGGGCGTTGCCAATAGCGGAAGGGTTCCTTTGCATGCAGGTTCTCCATACAAGGAGCAAGATCTTTCGAGGAATATAACCCTATAAAAAGGAAAATTGCTCAAGGTTTTGCGTGACTTAGCTTTTCGTCGCCACGCGGATGGTTGTTGCGGTTGTAGACGACTCCGCTTGCCTGGCCGATGGCACCAGAGTGATGGAGATGACTTTGACCTCCTCCGCATCCAGCGTCTGCCCTGTCGCTTGCCCGCACCGGCGCGGACCGATCGGCTCCAGACGAGCCGACCATCGATGAAGGAGTCGATGCGCTAACTTCTAGACCAGATTTTCACAGCCTCAGCGCCCCCCTACCTGGCGCGCCAAAGATGTCGGGGGAAACGACACCTATGGGATTGATACGTCTCCAACGTATCTAAATTTTTTGATTGCTCCATGCTATATTATCTACTGTTTTGACATTATTGGGCTTTATTATTCACTTTTATATTATTTTTGGGACTAACCTATTAACCGGAGGCCCAGCCCAGAATTGCTGTTTTTTTGCCTATTTCAGAGTTTCGTAGAAAAAGAATATCAAACGGAGTCCAAACGGAATGAAACCTTCGGGAACGTGATTTTCAGAATGAATATGATCCAGGAGACTTGGACCCTACGTCAAGAAATAAAGGAGGAGGCCACGAGGTAGGGGGCGCGCCTACCCCCCAGGCACTCCCTCCACCCTCTGGGCCCCCTGTTGCTCCACCGACGTACTCCTTCCTCCTATATATACCTATGTACCCCCAAACGATCAGATACGGAGCCAAAAACCTAATTCCACCACCGCAATCTTCTGTACCCACGAGATCCCATCTTGGGGCCTGTTCCGGAGCTCCGCCAGAGGGGGCATCGATCACGGAGGGCTTCTACATCAACACCATAGCCCCTCCAATGAAGTGTGAGTAGTTTACCTCAGACCTTCGGGTCCATAGTTATTAGCAAGATGGCTTCTTCTCTGTTTTTGGATCTCAATACAATGTTCTCCCCCTCTCTCGTGGAGATCTATTCGATGTAACCTTCTTTTGCGGTGTGTTTGTTGAGACCGATGAATTGTGGGTTTATGATCAAGTTTATCTATGAACAATATTTGAATCTTCTGAATTCTTTTATGTATGATTGGTTATCTTTGCAAGTCTCTTCGAATTATCAGTTTGGTTTGGCCTACTAGATTGATCTTTCTTGCAATGGGAGAAGTGCTTGGCTTTGGGTTCAATCTTGCTGTGTCCTTTCCCAGTGACAGTAGGGGCAGCAAGGCACGTATTGTATTGTTGCCATCGAGGATAACAAGATGGTTTTTTTTATCATATCGCATGAATTTATCCCTCTACATCATGTCATCTTGCTTAAGGCATTACTCTCTTCTTATGAACTTAATACTCTAGATGCATGTTGGATAGCGGTCGATGTGTGGAGTAATAGTAGTAGATGCAGGCAGGAGTCGGTCTACTTGTCTCGGACGTGATGCCTATATACATGATCATACCTAGATATTCTCATAAGTATGCTCAATTTGTCAATTGCTCAACAGTAATTTGTTCACCCACTGTAAAATACGTATGCTCTTGAGAGAAGCCACTAGTGAAACCTATGGCCCACGGGTCTATCTTCATCATATTAATCTTCCAACACTTAGTTATTTCCTTTGCTTTTTTACTTTGCTTTTATTTTACTTTGCATCTTTATCACAAAAATACCAAAAATATTATCCTATCATATCTATCAGATCTCACTCTCGTAAGTGACCGTGAAGGGATTGACAACCCCTTATCGCGTTGGTTGCGAGGATTTATTTGTTTTGTGTAGGTGCGAGGGACTCGCGCGTAGCCTCCTACTGGATTGATACCTTGGTTCTCAGAAACTGAGGGAAATACTTACGCTACTTTGCTGCATCACCCTTTCCTCTTCAAGGGAAAACCAACGCAGTGCTCAAGAGGTAGCAGGGATCCCGGGGAATCCCTTCTATGGTTGGCGGGGCATGGAGCTGCGCAAAGAGCAGGTCTAAAAGATCAGCGTGAGGGAATTTTTACCCAGGTTCGGGCTGCAAACGATGCGTAAAACCCTACCCCTGCTTGTCTGTGTTGATTTAGTGTTCTTGAGCTCTTGAACTAGCTGCGGTGCATGCCACGTCCAAAAAGTCAGAATCCTTCCACAGTACGCCTCGGGCCTCCTTTTATATGTCAAAGGGGTCGCCACAGTGGCATACAGGAGGTGGAAAGTGTCTACAGTGTACAAGTTTATCACCTGACACCGTAGGACAAACGCATTTAATGCGCTGCCTACGTCCCCTCTTGCTTTATCGGGGGCGGCAACAGAGCTCGTCCCGTCTGTCGCCGCCTCGCCTTGCTTCGACGCGCGTCCAAGATGACGAGGCATGCAGCGCCATGCTGGCTGGCTGGTTGCTGAGCTGGTGCGGTGACAGGGTCTTCACGAAGATCTGCATGCCACCACGCAGGTGCTTGACTAGTTGGCCTAGAAGCTGCATGCAGCCACACAGGCGCTCGCCTAGTTGGCGGGTTGGTCGCCGCATCGGGACGGCCGCGGGGCAGCAGAACGTTGCTGGGTGCGGGCCTAGCCGTGGCCCCGTAGATGTCCCCGGAAAGGGTCTTGCCGGGGTCTCGCGGGCATCTCCGGCAAGATCGGCCGTCCCCGGCAAGGATCTTGCTGGGGGTCTTCATCTGTCTCCGGCAAGGATCTTGCCGGGGGTCTTTATCTAGATTCGCAGGCCTTTGGTCTTCACAAAGATCCGCATGCCACCACGTGGGCGCCCCTGAGTCTTGGTCTTGACGTTGTCGATGGTGTCAGAGCTCTCAGGCTCAAAGGTGGCGGCCTTGCTGGTGTTGGGCAAGTCGCCCCGGCAAGGCCCTTGCCGGGGCTATGTGGGCCGCCCCGGCAAGGGTGTTGCTGGGGGGAACCCATCTTGCCCCTTTGCTCTTAGCGCCTCTGGCTTGAGTACCACCTTGGCAGCCTCGTACCTTTGCTTCTTCTGCCTTGCCAAGCATGGTCGCCGGTGAGCCTACGACTGCCCGCGCACAAGTAAAGGGGTACAGAAAGCCCCCTACTTTCATGCACCGACACTACGATCGGTCCCATATACCTGTGGGTCATCAAGGCTCTTTTCTGGCGCCGTTGCCTGGGAGTGAAGCGCTCTTGGTAAGTGGAATTCGGTAAGGAAAAATTATTACTATGTGCTGAAATTTATTATCACTTGTCACTATGGAGAACAATCCTTTGAGGGGTTTGTTCAGGGTATCTTCACCTCGACCGGAACCACAATTATTTACCCCTCAACCTACTGCACCTACTGAAAATATTGGTTATGAAATTCCTTCGGGTATGATAGAACAACTTCTAGTTAATCCTTATGCAGGAGATGGAACCGAACATCCTGATATGCACTTGATATATGTGGATGAAATTTGTGGATTATTTAAGCTTGCAGGTTTACCCGGAGATGAAGCTAAGAAGAATGTCTTCCCTTTATCTTTGAGGGAAAAGCATTGGCATGGTATAGGCTATGTGATGATATTGGATCTTGGAACTGGAATCGGCTGAAATTGGAATTTCACCAAAAAAATTATCCTATGCATCTAGTTCATCGTGATCGGAATTGTTATATAATTTTTGGCCTTGTGAAGGAGAAAGCACCGCTCTAGCTTGGGGGAGGCTTAAGTCGATGTTATATTCATGCCCCAATCATGAGCTCTCAAGAGAAATTATCGCTCGGAATTTTTATGCTCGGCTTTCTCGTGATGATCAATCCATGCTCGATACTTCTTGTACTTGTTCTTTTATGAAGAAGACTATTGAATTTAGGTGGGATCTGTTATAAATAATTAAACGCAACTCTGAAGATTGGGAACTCGATGAAGCACTGGTAAAGTGAGGTGATATACAAACGGTTTTTAACCCCTTTCCGCGACGGCGTTCGGAACCTTCACCTAGTGAGTGACTGCGATAGGGGGGGTCCTTCCCACTCGACCCAGAAACCGTCGGGGATATGCCCTCTTGGCACACACGCTCGGCAAAATGAGGTCGTGTGCAACCGGTGAGCGACCAAATACGGTTATACGTACAATAGTGCTAAAAATTAGAATTATACAGGCGAAATCGTTTTCGGTCGTAAGTACATCCCACACAGTCAGTCCCCGCTAAACGTTTCCGTTCGTATATACATCCCACACAGTCGCTCCAAGGAAAATGTTTGCGCAAGGTGGCCTAACGCAAACAGTTTTCAAGAGAATGTCGTGTGTGATTGTTCATTGATCCAACATGGTTTATTCCTAGAAACTGTGTGCGTTGCCTGAGGTCATCGCCGATGGTGTTTTCTCAATTACAATTTGCAATAGGAAAACCCAATTAGCAGGCTAATTGCCCTATTAGTAATAATCCATTTATTAATCTAATTGACATTCATATTAAACACATAATATATTTCATTTCCATATTAAGGAAGCAGGATTTCATAATTGAAATACATCCGAGTACAACATGATATAGCTTCAGCACTCCGCTACCCCATTACACAACTGCACCAGCACCAAGTTTCACATGCAACATCTAGAACCTTTTGAAATTAGCATCATAGATGGTACATAGACAGATGCATCTCATCTGGAAAACTGCTGAAGCGGAAGGAGAATATTGAGCCTTCATTCATGTTGAAGGTCTTTGCAACTTTAGGCAAGTGCCTGAGGATGATTGACCGTCTATCCTTTGTCCTCTTCAGGAACACTTCAATATTGAACCGTGGGTTTTGTATGAAAATCTTCCTCGCCTCCTGACCATAGAGGTGGTTTGAGAGGTAATCATCAGTGAACTGCTTTGGAAAGGCCTGAAAACAAGGATGTGCATAAATATCTTCTCTATATTGGAAATGGGGCAAAGGAATAAAAAAGGCAAGGTACTGTTAGTACCATCTTGTAGTGAACTGATGCCTTCTTCATTGTGCAGACAAAGATTTTGTTATTTTTTGTCGCTAATTTCTTTATCCTAACAATCTTTCTGAGTTTATTGACTTGATTGATATTCATGGGCAACTCATTTCACCATATCCAAGAAGGGTTGAACAGTGGGTCAAAACCTCTGGCAGCAGGACCTACATGTGCAAGACCAAATTGTTAAAAACCTAAATATTAGAATGGTTCCTGCAATTGCACAATAATGTGCTATTAGACAACGGACCATGCATGTGCTAACCTCGATTGTAAACCTCAGTGCTTCCCATTGTTTCCCTGCAACACATATAAGGTAGTTAGTCATCAGGTTAAGTAAGGGTTTGCATGCTATCAGTAAAATATGTTGATGAAAAATAAGCACATTGCAGATTCATCAGATTAATTTAAGCCACATGGAAAACCCATTTATCCAAACCTAGCATGATTAAGAACTAGGAAATATAGCACTTGCATATGTTTCTCATGTATTAAGTGCAGCCAAATTCGATTTATTCCTCACATGCACAACAATACAAAATTCTACCCACGACAATTGGCCATCGCATTGTAGAATTGAACCAAGAAGTTAACTAAACACCACAACAAATGAACCAAACGTTAACTGAGCACCACATTGCACAATATAACATACTCCTAATAGAAGATCAGATAGTTAACCAAACCAAGCATGCTTAACAACTTGGAAATGTAGCAATTGTATTTGTTTCTCATGTATTTAGTACAACCAAATTCGATTTATTTCTCACATGGTATACAATAATAGAATGCAGCCATAACAATTGAACATTGCATTGCAGAATTGAACCAAGCAGTTAACTAAACACCACAACAAATGAACCAAACATTAACTAAGCACCACATTGCACAATATAACATACTCCTAATGGAAGATCAGACAGTTAACCAAACCAAGCATGCTCAACTTGGAAATATAGCAATTGTTTTTGTTTCTCATGTGTTTAGTACAGCCAAATTTGATTTATTTCTCACATGGTATACAATAACAGAATGCACCCACAACAATTGAACATCGCATTGCAGCATTGAACCAAACAGTTAACTAAGCACCACAATAAATGAACCAAACGTTAACTGAGCACCACATTGCATAATGTATAACATACTAGAAGATCAGACAGTTAACCAAACCAAGCATGCTTGACAACTTGGAAATTGAACCCTGAAGAGTTGAACATCACATTTGCATAATTGAACCAAACAGTTAACTAAACACGACAACGAATTAACCAAACAGTTAATAAGTGAGCACCACATTGCACGACATATAGAACATATACACTAGAGCAACAAATTGCATGGTAAAAGTAGATAGCACAATTCACTAGAATTTGTTAAGGAAAGGCAGTAGCTAGCAAACTGAACATGGGTCCTTATAGTGAGCTAATAATACAAGCTACTCATCATTGTCGGAGATATCGATGACGATTGGCTCCTTGGACATGGAAGAGGGCGAGGCCTCCGCATCATGGGTGCCCTCATTGTAGTGGTAAGTTTCCTGATCCGCTCCAGGCACCAACCTGCTGGCTCTCGAGATGAGGTAAGCACATGCACGCTGAGAAAACACCTCGTAGTCTTCGTTGAAGGCACCGAGGGTGGCCTCGAGAAAATGCCACGAACTCTCATTTAAAGCACCCAACCGCGTTGCGGCTTCAGTGCACGAGGCATCGACGGTGGCCTAGATGGCGAGGTGCTCCTCCAAGATCTGGCCTAGTGCACGAGCCATCGCGACCTCATCCACGCGTGCGGCCGCGATTTGTATCTCCGCTGCCAAATGCTCCTTGAGATCCTGGCTATACTGCGTGCACCGTGGCTTAGGGCAGCACTTATTTGGTGGAGGGGTCGGTGATTTGGGTGGAAGGTGTCGCGCTGGCGGTCGGGGCATGTGGGATGTGGAAGGAGGAGGAGGATGGGGGTCGGGTGTGGATTACCTGCCTCGATAGGCAAGGCCGAGCAGCGTGAAGGAGGGTCGCCGGCGAGGAGGCGGCGCTGCAAGCAAGGAGTGAAGGTTTCAACTTGGAAAGGAAGGCGGAAACAGGGGAAATGAGGCTTTTGGTAAGGGGGGAGGGGGCGGGGAGGTAGATATTTCCGCGGAAGCCGAAAACTTTGAATCGTTTCAGCCAAAAAAACTGGCTCGCAAAGTGTCATTAGACTGTGCTCTAGGATATTTTGTACTGCACCTCACATGGTTGGTGATAATAAACTGTGTGGGATCTACTTGATTTTTCATCTTGATTTTAATTAGATAATGGGTCACAGCGGGAATGGACGGTGTTTGAATTGCTAGAACTTTTATCTGCAGTGAACATGCAACTATATGTGTGTCGTAAAAGAATTGGAATTATTTAGGGTTCATTTGGACATTTTATACATTAAAATTGGTTTTCTAGCCATTTCAAATGCACAATTCAAAATTAAACTACATGCACATGCTCCGGTGCAACAACATGGGTTGTAAAATCATATATGTGTCCATGGGTCTATGCTTATGTCCCATGCAAGAAATTGGGATGAATTTCGAACACCACGGCACCGTGGCTCTCTGTCAAATGTTGAGGTACTTGCATTTGTAATTCTAGTAAATCCAAAACCCGTTTGAAATTCATGAACATTTGCATGCTACCATGGAATGGCATCAACTTGCTGGGGTAAAAAATATTGTCCAATTTGGGGTAGGTTATGGTATAATCTTCTCACAAACTAGAGCTTCTCAGAAGAAGCCTCATGGTTCCGTTAGGGAAACGTGTCACCTTTGTGGACAAAACGATATTCGTCGCCTCTTCATCCTTTCAATATTTTTCCTGGTGTCAACATAGAACAACACGAGTGTTGCGTCATTTTTTGGGATTTTTCGGGGTTCGCTTGGACATTTTTATACATTAACTGAGTTCTCTATGCATTCATGTGCATAATTAAAATTTGAACTACATGCACATGCTCCAATGCATATAAATTGGTTCAAAATTGGAATGTGTGTCCTTGGTTACAAGCTTAAGTCCCATGTAAGAAATGAGAATGAATGTCAAACACCTTGCCACTATCGCTCGGCCGCTAACATTGAGATACATGGTTTTGAAATTGTAGTAAATCGAAAACGCGTCTGAAATTTATGAAACTTGACATGCTAGCATGGAACGGCATCAACATGCAATGGTAAAAATATTGTCCCATTTGGGGCAGGTTGGGGTATATAAACTTCTCACAAACTAGAGCTTCTCACAACAAGCCTCATGGTTACAGTAGGGAATGTTTCACCTTTTTAGATGAAACGATATCCGTTGCCTCTTCTTGATTTCAATGTTTTTTCTAGTGTCAACATAGAACAACATGAGTGTTGTGTCAATTTTTGGAATTTTTCAGGGCTCGTTTGGACATTTTTATACATTAACTAAGTTTTCTATGCATTTATGTGCATAATTCAAATTTGAACTACAGGCACATGCTCTAATGCATATAAATTGGTTGAAAATTCAAATATGTGTCCTTGGCTGCATGCTTAGATCCCATGCAAGAAATGAGAAAGAATGTCAAACACCCTGCCACCGTCACTCGGCCACAAACATAGAGATACCTGGTTTTTAAATTCTAGTAAATCCAAAACTCGTCTGAAATTCATGAATCTTGGCATGCTATCATGGAGCGGCATCAAACATGTTGTGGTAAAATTTTTGTCCTGTTTGGGGCAGGTTTGGGCATAAGCTTCTCACAAACAAGAGCTTCTCACAACAAGCCTGATGGTTTCGGTATGGAACGTGCCACCTTTCGGGACGAAATGATATCCGTTGCCTCTTATTGCTTTCAAAAAATTTCTAGTGTCAACATAGAACAACAGGAGTGTTGTGTTAAATTTTGGAATTTTTCGGGGTTCGTTTGGACATTTTTATACATTAACTGGGTTTCCTAGGCATTTTATGTGCATAATTCAAATTTGAACTACATGCACATGCTCCAGTGCATATAAATTGGTTGAAAAATCAAATTTGTGTCCTTGGGTGCATGCTTAGGTCCCATGCAAGAAATGGGAATGAATTTCAAACACCCTGCCGCCGTCACTTGGTCGCAAACATTGAGATACCTGGTTTTTAAATTCTAGTAAATACAAAACTCGTCTGAAACTCATGAACTTGGCATGCTATCATGGAGCTGCATCAACATGTCGTGGTAAAAATTTTGTCCCATTTGGGGCAGGTTTGGGTATAAGCTTCTCACAACCTAGAGGTTCTCACAACAAGCCTGATGGTTTCGGTAGGGAACGTGCCACCTTTGGGGACGAAACGATGTCTGTTGCCTCTTATTGCTTTCAAAAAAATTCTAGTGTCAACATAGAACAACAGGAGTGTTGTGTTAAATTTTCGAATTTTTAGGGGTTCGTTTGGACATTTTTATACATTAACTGGGTTTCCTACGCATTTTATGTGCATCATTCAAATTTGAACTACATGCACATGCTCAAGTGCATATAAATTGGTTGAAAAATCAAATATGTGTCCTTGGGTGCATGCTTAGGTCCCATGCAAGAAATGGGAATGAATTTCAAACACTAGGGCACTATTGATTGCCGGCAAAATGTTGCGATACTTTGTTTTTAAATTCTAGTAAATCCAAAACTCGTCTGAAATTCATGAAACTTGGCATGCTATCATGGAATGGCACCCAACATGCTATGGTATTTTCCGTGTCCATTTTGAGAGAACGCACACTCGAATAACAGCCAACAAAGGCATTTTGAAAAAATAGCTGCCACTTTAATATCTCAAATGTTTGTATAATTCAAATCGTGTGCGTTTTGGTAACCATTCACGTGACGCCACATGTCTTGGTTTTAATGGCTATAGGAGGTGTCGTGCGGACAGCTTCTTGACTGAACGGGAAGCGTGCGAGCGCAGTCCAGTGTGCAGGCTCACCGAGAGGCTCAATAGGAAGCGTGCGAGCTGTTCAATGCAGGATTTGTGCATCTCTTCAATGCAAATGGTTCAGATTGAATGCGGTATGCAAATTAAAAGCTAGACTTCGGCGCTAAGCCAAGAGACACTGTGATTTGTCAAAATATGCAGCTAAAAATAACTAGCACTATCTAATTTTTGCAACTAAAAATCAGTAATTAAGCATAGATTTCATTCATAGATTAAGTAGTTGTTCTCACCTGGAAGTGAGACAGCCTTGGACCGCCGCCTGCCTCGCTCCCACTTGTCTGTATTAATGGCGAGGCCGAGCGGCCGCACGCCCCATCCTCGCCACACACACAATCCTCTCCCTCCGCCCGCATCCTCGACGCCGCTCTCAGTCCTCAAAGCCGTCAATGTATGAGGATGCCGCCGAAGCGCCCCATCGGAGGGAGTGGCGACGCCGGGGCTGCTGAAGCATCGGAGCACGGCGTGAATACGGAAACAGAGGTTTCTGTCGCCGCCGACAAGGTGTGGAACGAGGCTGCCAACAAGCGGAGGCGAGCCGAGAAAGAGCCGCAAGCGACTCCAGCAAGCCTAGACTTCATCAGCAACCTCCCCGATGACATGTTGAGAGTCATCATATCCCTCCTCCCAATCAAATATGGGGCGAGGACAGCCACCCTTTCCCGGCGGTGGCACCCCCTATGGCTCCTCACCCTTGTCGACCTCCCCAACGTCCACGAGCTCTGCCATGGCTATCGCAAAAGCTTGGATGTGTTCTCCCAGATCCTTGGTAGTCACCATGGCCCAATCAGAGGCCTTATCACATGCAAGTTTCATTCCAATGGCAAGGACCGAGCCAAGCTTGACGATTGGTTCCGATCCCCCGCCATAGATCAGCTCGAGAAGCTCAGTTTTAATGATGGGCATATGCGCTCGCTGCCAACGTCTGCGCTCCACTTCGCGCCCACGCTCCGCCTCGCCAAGTTCATGAACTGCCATCCCCCCTCCCTTAATGACGCGCCCGCTCTTTTTCTACCACGACTGAAGCACCTCGAGCTCGTCGTTGTCTGCATCCCAAAGGATGACATGGAGCGCCTGCTCTGCGGCTGTACTGCACTCGAGTTCCTTCGTCTTCAGGCGATGAATTGGTCGAGTACCTTCCACATCACCTCCGGGACTCTTCGGACTATTTATGTGTGTCGCTGGTGCTGCAACGAGAGATCACCAGCAACACACCTTCACTTGAGAGATTACTTGTAGTTAATCAACAAGGTCCATTTTGCATCATGCTTACCTACTGTTATTTATAATGTTTTTATGCATAATAATGCTTTTTGGAGTAATTTTAATGTCTTTTTATCTCATAATATGCAAGGTCCACACAAAGAGGGAGAATACTGGTGGCTGAAATTCTGGACCTGAAAAAGCTATGTCAGGCCACCTATTCTGCACAACTC
Source organism: Aegilops tauschii subsp. strangulata (assembly GCF_002575655.3). Lineage (NCBI taxonomy): Eukaryota > Viridiplantae > Streptophyta > Magnoliopsida > Poales > Poaceae > Aegilops > Aegilops tauschii. The sequence goes on along the minus strand of NC_053037.3, from coordinate 313,511,010 downwards.
CAAATGAGCTGAAACTTCACAGATATTTTTTGTGGAATATATAAGAATTATTGGAGCAAATAACTACCAGAGGGTTGTGCCCTCCTCGACCCACCTCCAGTGCCCCTCTTCTGGTATATCAGTCATTTTGACCTAGAAAAAATAGAGAGAGGACTTTCGGGACGAAGCGCCGCCGTCTCGAGGCGGAACTTGGGCAGGAGCACTTTTGCCCTCCGGCGGAGCGATTCCGCCGAGGGAACTTCCCTCTCAGAGGGGGAAATCATTGTCATCATCATCACCAACTACTCTCCCATCTTGGGGAGGGCAATCTCTATCAACATCTTCAACAGCACATCTCCTCTCAAACCCTAGTTCATCTCTTGTGTTCAATCTTTGTACCGGAACCTTAGATTGGTGCTTGTGGTTGACTAGTAGTGTTGATTACATCTTGTAGTTGATTACTATATGGTTTATTTGGTGGAAGATTATATGTTCAGATCCATTATGTTACTTAATACCCCTCTGATCTTGAGCATGATTATCATTTGTGAGTTGTTACTTTTGTGCTTGAGGTCACGGGAGAAATCTTGTTGCAAGTAATCATGTGAACTTGATATGTGTTCGATATTTTGATGATATATATATATAGGACACCTCTTTTATACTCCCAGGAGTATGTACTCCCACACCAGTGGATAAGGTAAACCGGTGTCAACACCCGACCACTGCTAACTAATCTGTGCGCCGTGCCGGTGAGAAGCTACCTGTGCAAGCATAACCACGTCCTAGAATCAAGGCACACGCGGCCACTAGCTTCGCTTAGAAAAATGGCCAGTTTGTGATGCACTTGTACGTGACGGCTATACTATACCTTGGTCATTTTTAATAGTAAAAAGGAGTATATTTTCAACTAAAAAAGAGAGTATATTTCATACATATAGATAGGAATCTTGCGCATGGGGATTAATAGTCTGCTAGCAATTAACGAAGAGGTATTTTTTTTCCGCGGACACGAAGAGGTATATATGAAATATGCTCGTCTAGGCATATCTGACATATGTAAGAAGTATACTTTATTTTTCAAGTGTGCATGCTTCTGTTTTTTTTCATTGGGTATATACTGCCATCTTACCCTTGAGTACATACATATGTACTACATTTGTAAGGAGCTTAAACTTCCATTTTTCCGAGGAGCATATACTGCCCTTAAGTGTATATACTGCATTTCTTAAGTAGTAGATACTGACCTTTTTTAGACTGGGTATATGCTGCATTTTACAAACTTAGAGTATCTTTGCATACTTCCTTAGGTTGTAGTACAACATTTCAAGTGGTATATACAACTTTCTTTAATTAGGAGTATATACTGAAATTTGTAATCATGAGTATATATACTAGTCTAGAATAAATTGAGTATATACTATTTTTATTATGGAGAATAAACTCCTTCTTCTGTTTTGTTATATACAAGTTTTTTTAGTGGACTACATACATCATTTTTTTGATGGAGTACATATTACTCTAAAACTTAGTATAATTGATCCGAAAGATATTATAAACTAAAAAAGTGGTACGGTGCCATTAGAAAAGAAGTATACAATGTAATCGAGTATAATTAATTCAAAAGGTATATTACATAAAGGAGTAGTACAATTAATAGATTAAGGATACAATATCGGAGCATAATTCATTTTTATACAGGTATTTTCCTACGCAAATAACAAAACAAAATTTGTCTTATTTTGCATCACGTATGTCTCGTGTTGTCCATGCATGGCTATTGCACAGTGGATCAATCATGCCAGACTGATCTAGATCGCCATGTCACATTGTCGAAATCCACTGCGTTGTGTAGGTGTACTCGTGTCAAGGAAAAAGCAAGCCGCTATGTACGCCTTGCATGGAGAAGCGCCGGCGGCGGGCAGAACACAGCTTGCATGTAGTCCAATTTCCGATTCAGATTACCTAGATCAGGCATGCATACCATATCAATTAATTAGTACAAACATCACAGATAACAGATTCATCTAATCTCATCATCCAGCCATGTAATTCGTTACCATCAATGCCGATTGGAAGAACATGCATGCATGCGAGGCACTCCCTTGATATGCTCCGTGATGCAAGTTAAAGGTGCATGCATAAAAAATATATTCATTCCTAGCACCTCGCCACCAGGAATAGCTGGCTGCAGGTGGCATCTCGCCTCCGTCGTCGCTGAACCCTGCTGGTTGCCGCATCTTGCCGCCGCCTGAGTTTGCCGTGGAACCGCCCAGCTCAAATCCATATTTCGTTGCTATCCGGCTACATCCAGTTTTTTTTGGGGGGGGGGGGGGGGGGGGGGGGGTTCTGATGTAATCTGTAGCATGTTGGTGGCTTATCCCCATAAATATGAAACAACTTTTCAAACTGCACGTGGTCAGCAGATAATTAACTAATTATTAGAAGCTAAATGGCTTTATCGTGGAACCAATAAAGCAGCGCTGGAAAATCAAACCACACACGTGGCCTAGGAGTATGTACTCCTGGGTGTACAACCCATTTTCCTATATATATATATATATATATATATATATATATATATATGTATGTATGTATGTATGTATGTATGTATGTTGTGATTCCCATAGTGGTGTCTTGTGAACGTCGACTACATGGCACTTCACCACATTTGGGCCTAAGGGAATGCATTGTGGAGTATTTATTAGATGATGGGTTGTGGGAATGACAGAAGCTTAAACCCTAGTTTATGCGCTACTTCGTAAGGGGCTGCTTTGGATCCAAAAGTTTAATGCTATGTGTCGTGGTTTTGTCACGGCAGATGTCCTAGAGAAAGGACTTAGTTGTGGAGCCATCGCGATGGATTAGCTTAAAGGGGTTAAAGCGGCCAAAGGACGCAGGGTGTTTATACTGGTTCGGCCCCTTGCGGTGAAGGTAAAAGCCTACGATCCAGTTGTTGTGGAATTGCTAGGGTTTCGATGACCAGGGAGTGAATCCGCTATGCCTGGTTCTCGAGTTGTTGTTTGTTGTCCCTAAACCACCGCCGGGTCGTCCCCTTATATACATGGGTTGACGCCCGTCGGTTTACAGAATCCCGAGGCCGGCTCATAAACGTGTCCGGCCCGGTCTCTGTTCTTTCTATCTTACAACACAAGCTTACATATTAATGTCAGTTTATGTCTACAGGCCTTAATCCGCCTTTGGGCCCTGGGCCTCCTTCAAGCGCCACCGTCTTTGTCTTCATGGGCTTCAAATATAATAACTCAGTATGGGGATAACCCGGCCTCTCCTGGCCGGTTTACGCCCAGCAGTAATATCCCCAACATTAGGCCCAGATTGATTTGAACTGGTTCATGTCAATCTTCAATACTTAAGAAAATTTCTTCTTCAGCACCTTCGCATAAATTTTGTAAACCGCCATGACGTCATCTTCCAGAATCATGATAAACCGCAATGATGTCATCTGTTATTAAATTTTGCATATATCTCACCTTCATTAATGAGCCTCCGACAATCGAGGCGACAGCGCTATCACATATCCAACTTTTGGACTCCTCGATTTTCGCGCCTGTCACATATCCCTTTGCCTTTATAAATAGAACCAGGGGGTCCTTTCCATTGCCCCCCATGCCTCTTTGCTTCTTCTTCCTCCTCGAGCCGACCTAACCCTCACGTGCGGCCGCCGTCGTCAAGCTCCGCCCTCGACCTCAACTCCGGCCGCTGCATCAACCTGAACGCACCAGAGAAATGCGGCGCTCCTCCGTTGCTCTGTTAGCACCAGTAAGTTTTCCTTTCCCTTACTCTAGATCTGTCATTAGGGTTTCGGTGTTCCTCAAGGCTTGAAACTGTTCTTTCCTGTTCTTCTTCATAGCGTAAATGATGACCTCAGATCTGCCATTTTTTTACATAGTTGTAGTTATAATCCCCTTTTTCATCCCTAGATCATCTGCTTTGTGTAGAAGAAACTCATCTGGATCTGTTAAACTGCTTTAGCACATGCGCTTTAGGTCGGAATATATTTTGATTTACCAACACGCTGCAGATCTGAATTTATCATATCAATCTGTGAAACTTGTTTTCCCCGCACTTAGGTATTTTAGATGTGTACCTTTCATACCAATATAGGCGGTTTAACTATTTGAAAAATGATAATCCGGTAGGTACCATTAGTCCCCTTTAAACCGCCGATGCATTTATCTTTGCACCTCCTCCATTGTCAGACTCCGATTTAGCAATATCAAAACTCCGGTTTAACAACATGCATATACCTTTGCTTATGCTTATCTTGCGCCGCTTTATACTTGTCCATTATGAATCTTAAACCGGCAATAACCATGTTTCAGCTTTCCATTGAAATGGCCAAACAAGTTTACGAGTGCAACTGGGTTCCTTCCCGGGTTACTGAAGAACAACTAGACAGATGTGTTGCAACTGGCGCTTTAGCAAAGAAAGAAGTCATCCACTGGAGGGCCCCTGGTCCGAAAAATCCTCCTGAACCCAAGGACGGAGAACTAATCATGTTCGTCGACCATCTGGGTCGAGGCTTTAGCCCTCCCGGTTCAAAAAAATTCCGAGATGTGCTTGCCAGCTTTCAACTCCACCCTCCGGACATTGGCCCAAACTCTGTGTCCAATGTTTGTCATTTCCAAGTATTTTGCAAGGCTTATCTTTAAGAGGAGCCCACAGTTGAACTGTTTAGGGATTTCTTCTATCTAAACCATCCCACAGAGTTCACAGACGGACCCAACACTGAGCTTGGTGGAATGGCGATTCAAAAGAGGAAGGATGTCCGCTTCCCTCACGCCAAGCTTCACAGTCACCCCAAGGACTGGAACCAGACTTGGTTTTATTGCAAAGACACATCTCCAACTCATGAAAATCCTCTGCTGGGTTACCGCCCTCGTCGTCTTAGCAATACACATCCCTTTCCTCAGAGATTAACTACAAAGGAAAGGTCCAACTATGCTCCACAACTATCAAAGCTCAGAGCTTTATGGCGAACGGTTTAACAGGTGTTGACTTTGCTCGCTGTTGGATAACTTGGAGCATTTTGCCCTTAAGCCGACGCCCCGGTTTAATGTGTGAATACACCGGGAGTTTGAAAGACCCTCAACGACATGTTGATATTCAGCTAACAGAGGCTGAAGTTACTGAGGCTGTGAAGAAAATACTGAATGAATCGGAGGCTGTCTGTAGCCAAACCGGATAAAGTCCTTTCTGCGTTTCCAACAAACCGCCAACTATAAGGATCACATAATTTTTTTGTTCTAACTTGCTTCTTTCAAATATTCTCTCAAAATTTTGTCCATCTTTGACAGGGCGATGATCCGTTCTGGAAGAAAAAGGCGCAGGATAAACCAGCCAAGACACCTCGCCCCAAGACCAAGGTTGTTAAAAACCTGCCAAGAAGAGGACCGCTGAGTCTTCTGAAGCAAATGCTGATGCTGACTTGGATAATCCGGATTCAGAGGTAGAACTTGACTCCCTTGGTTCTTTTTTCATACACCTCATTGACAATGATTATTATCAGGACGACGCTGAAGGTAGCCAAGCTGAGGATGCAGAGGTAATTATCCTTTCCTCCGGTTCAGATCCTCTGCCAACACAGAAAATCCGTCAAGCAAACCGGAAAATAAAATTTTCTCACCCCCTAGCTCACTTGGACCCAAACTTTCTTTTGAAGAAGCAGCAACACGAAGCTCGCCGCACAACCCGGCACAGTGGCCAGGTAGTTACCTCCGCCGGTTTACCGAACACTCCAGTCCGGAAACGTCAATCAGAGGTCCCTTATATTCCTGATACTTCTTGCCCCAAGGCGGGTTGTTTCCGTCAGCCTCTTAATACGTTTGATTCAAATTATCAGGGTACCCCTCATTCATCTTCTGGTGAATCAACGGCCACACAACTCCCACCTCTTAAGACAGTGCATGGGTGAGTTATGTCTTGATTTTATCCTTGCTACATTATATCTTTCCGATTTATTGATCTTCATGTTTGTTTGCAGCACCAGGCCTAGACCCAGCAAGAAGGCCCGATTAAATAAATCGGTGGACGATAATGTAGTCATTGAACCGGAGAAGACTCCAGATCCAGTAGAAACAAATACTGACGCTCTGCTTGATGATCCGCCACCACAAGATTATGACTTCGTTGTTGAACAAGTAGAAGTTGCTCCATCAGGCCAGTCTGAAAAAACAACAAGCCCAGTCCGAGACACTGATAAATCGGCAAGTCCAGCTAAGGCTACTGATAAACCGTCAACTCCAGTGAAGGCTGCTGGTGACAAGGAAGATGACATCATGATTACTGGCTTTGGCCACACTGATCATGGCAATCCTGTAGCTTTATCCAAGCATAGTGCCAAGGATGAACTTTCTGCTATGGGCAAAGGCAAGTGGAACACAGACTTGTCAAGCTACGCCCATCTCAACGCCCAAGACATTCACTCTGGCTTCTTGAACCGTCTGTACACAAGCCGCGACTATGAAGCCGGTTTGGTAAACTTGATGAAAGAGGGATACGAGGTAACTAGTGCTTAACTCTGCATAACTGTTTCCCTCTTATTTCCAATTCCAAATATCAACTCCAGTAGCCCCCAAGTGACGGTTTATGATATCAATCTAAACCGGGACTTTGTAATAGCTTAACTTTGCATGCTTAGCCTCCAAGGGCAGGGTTATCTTTTTAAAGACGAACCGGTGCTTTAGAATTATAATACTATAACTTTCACTGGTGTAGTCCCCCAGGGCCGGTTTATCTTTTCCAGGTAAACCGGCACTTTTAGAAGAAAATCCATAATGTTACTTTGAACAATCATACATTAGCCCCCAAGTGCCAAGAATAATACTTGTATTGTGCTTGGGACTCGTAGAAATTTCTGATAACGAGCAAATAAGCATTAGCCCCCAAGTATCAGGTGCATAACCCATTATGTGTTTGGTACTTCAAATATGCACTGCCAACTCATGATATGTCTGTCTTTGTAGGCTGAGCTGAGCAAGAAGGAAGCTCAAACCGCTGATCTGCAAGAAAACATCAAGTCCCAGCCAGCAGAAACCTCTAACGTGAAAGATGAGCTGACTAGTGCCTTAGCCACCATGGAAAAGCTGAAGGAGGGTTTCAATAAGGAGCGGGCGGATTGGGACATAGAAAATCCGCTTTGCAAAAAAGAGCCGAGGATGCTGAGGCAGCCCTTAAACCGGTGGCGGAAGAACTGACTGGTCTAAAACGGCAGATCAATGCTATGACCACTGCTGTATTTGGTAAGTCTCCTCACTTTAAATTTTCAACATAACATCCCGTATATTGCTGGTTTACTGATGTTTTGTAATGATGCAGGGACTCGCATTACCCACCTGGGTTCTGATATGCAGAAGAAGCTGAAGGCTGCCTATACTCTGATAGAGCAATTATATACCGGCACACAACGGATCATCTGCACTGCTTCTCACAACAAGCCGCCCCAACTTTAACGAAGGAGACCTTAGAAAGGTTGTCAATGCTGCCTGCCTAGGTAGAAGAGCTCAAGAGATCTGCTGCAAGGGCTGGTGCTCTGACCGCGCTAACCCGGGCAAAAGCATGGGTGCCTGACCTTGATCCGGTGGATGTTGGTAAAGGTTATCCGAGCTTGAAAGAAGACGGATCAGAATTTTGCAATGATGACCTTCGAGCCATAAACCGGGAAGTACGTCCACTGGCTTGCCAATTGGCAGAAGAAGCCGATCTTTCACACTATCAGGCGAGTTATGACGTCAACAACAAACAGGTTGCTGCACCAACTCCTGAGGCTCAAAACCTTATTCCGCCAATCCGTAAGCACACCTATGCCCCTGACATTGAACCGTCCACCCTTATAAGCGACGAAGCTGTATTCAGATCCCTAACTGGGATCGACTGGGCAACCATTGACTTCCAGCCACTTGGTTGAGATGAGGAGGATGAACCGGTGTAAGATGATCCACAGCCGTCAAGTCAACCTGGTGACGAATCATGATCAGGAGGCCGGGTTACCCTTCTGCGAACCGCAACACTTGCCCCAAAACAATTATTCTTTTGGGCACTGAAACACCTTCTAATAGGCTAGTTCAAACACTTGGTCTGTTATGCCTTCGTGCATATTTATTTTGCCTGATACTTGTTAATTCGCCATGCTTAAGATATATGACGTTCATAATTCGTAGCTGCTCATGCATACAAAAAGTTTGAAAGTGTCCTGGCGGTTTACCGCCGGACGGGTCATGATGCCCAGATATATGGCCAGGGTTTATAACCAAGGTTGTAAAAAGATAATCAAATATGAAAATAAATGATACCTGTGACCTTGAATCACAATGTTGGTTGACCAACTTTTGTAGTTAGGGTGTTCACACCAATCTTGAGTAATAATAACTCTTTTCATATTGTGTCGATTTATGATAAAACCGTACCGGGTTGTGATGAACACCGGATTAGCCATACATAATACTGGCGACATGTAGTCAAAATCAGACCGGGTTAAGAAACACCGGATGATAAGTGATCATGTACTGGCAACTTGTAGTTGAAGGCCGAGCCGGGTTAATGAACGCTGGTTTATCAAAAACATTATAAATCTCATAAAGGAGAAAAAACTTGGCAAATAAAATCATAAGAAAACTTGTAGTCGAGGCTTTTCACGGGCTGCCAGGCCCCAAATTCGAGGCTTTTCATGGGCTGCCAGGCCGCTGAGTTAAACCATTTTACAAAGCCTTTTAAGATGGACCTCAATCTTTAACCAATCGTTAAAAGTTCGACGGGTCATACCAGGTTTACCTGGACGGAGTGTCTTACTTAAAAAGGCAGGCTAACCCGGGGTTTTAGGTGTATACACCAGGCTTCCAAGCCGTGGCTTGATAGCCTATTACAAGTGTAGATTCTTTGTTCATTGCGAAGCAAAGAATCCCCAAGCAATATTTTGAGCTGTGCTCAGTGGGTGCCAATGTTTGAGTTGTGCTTTTGCAACACTCTCTTTGGCCCCTAAGTAATTTTCTTTTGGCTTTTAGCCGATCAAGAGGTGTAGCTATGGTTCGAATACGACCAAGCCCCCAAGTGATTTTTCTGGTGGCCTTGCGCCGATCAAGAGGTGTAGCTAAGGTTCGAATACGACCAAGCCCCCAAGTGATTTTTATATAAGGCCTTATAAGCTGAATCAAGGGGTAAACCGGACGCCGCTTTATGAACAGAAAGCCCCCATGTAACCACGCATGATGTAAGAAAAACAATAGATACCCCGCTTTAGTTGAGGCTCCAGTTTATTATATTGATCATAATATATACATTGTCATAACTATGTACATAAGCAGAGCCTATGGCTCAAGTATAGTAAGGCCAAAGATGAGCGATATTCCATGGCCGGTGGGTCTCCTCCTCCGATTTACGTGAGTCTTTGTGCTCTCGAACATCTATAAGGTAGTATGACCCATTATGCAGATTCTTGCTGACCACAAAAGGCCCTTCCCAAGGCGGGGATAACTTTTGCATATCAGTCTGATCCTGGATGAGTCGGAGCACCAGATCGCCTTCTTGAAAAGTTCTGGTTCTAACCCGGCGGCTGTGATAGCCATGCAGATCTTGCTGGTAAATCGCCGAACGAGCCGCTGCAATGTCACGCTCCTCATGTAATAGGTCAAGTGCTTCCTGTCGTGCCTTCTCATTATCAGCTTCGACATAAGCCGCCACACGAGGCGAGTCATGACGGATGTCACTAGGCAGAACCGCCTCTGCTCCATAAACCATAAAATACGACGTGTAACTCGTAGATCTGTTAGGTGTGGATGCTCCATAACACAGAACATAACTCCTCCACCCAACAACCCGGCGTCCGTTGCAAAGGAACCATGAGCCGGGGTTTGATGCCTCTCAATATCTCATGATTGGCTCTCTCCGCTTGACCATTAGATTGGGGGTGAGCCACTGATGATATGTCAAGCCGGATGCGCTCACGTTGACAAAATTCTTTCATAGCACCCTTGGACAGATTAGTGCCATTATCAGTTATGATGCGGTGTGGAAAACCAAACCGAAAAATCACCTTCTTGACGAATTGAACCGCCGTGGCTGCATCACACTTACTAACTGGCTCTGCTTCCACCCACTTAGTGAACTTGTCAACTGCCACCAACAAGTGGTTCTTCTTATCCTTGGATCTCTTAAAGGGCCCAACCATATCCAGCCCCCAAGTCGCAAACGGCCAGGTGATTGGAATCATTCTCAGCTCTTGAGCCGGTACATGAGCGCGTCGTGAGAATTTTTGACATCCATCACACCTTTTGACCAAGTCTTCAGCATCAGCATGAGCCGTTAGCCAATAGAAACCGTGACGAAAAGCCTTGGCTACTAGAGACTTTGAACCGGCGTGGTCACCACAATCTCCTTTGTGGATCTCACGCAAAATTTCCCGGCCTTCTTCAGGAGATACACAATGCTAAAACGCCCCTGTCACATTGCAACGATGTAATTCTCCATTGATAATAGTCATGGACTTGGACCGCCGAATTATCTGCCTGGCCGAAGTTTCATTCTACGGTAACTCGCCCCGGTTCATATACGCCAAATATGGGACCGTCCAATCCGGGATAACATGAAGAGCCGCCACCAACTGAGCCTCCGAATCAGGAACAGCCAAATCCTCTTCTGTAGGGAGCTTGATGAACGGATTATGCAGCACATCCAGGAAGACATTGGGTGGAACCGGTTTACGTTGGGAACCCAAACGACTTAAAGCGTCCGCCGCTTCATTCTTCCGCCGGTCCACATGATCGACCTGATAACGTTGGAAGTGACCTACAACAATGTCCACCTCTCGACGATATGCTGCCATGAGTGGGTCCTTGGAATCCCAAGTACCAAACACTTGTTGAGCCACCAGGTCCGAGTCGCCGAAGCACTTAACCCGGCTTAAATTCATCTCCTTAGCCATCCGAAGACCGTGGAGTAAAGCCTCATATTCAGCTGCATTGTTAGTGCAAGGGAACATTAAACGCAGAACATAACAAAACTTATCACCTCATGGGGAAGTTAACACGACTCCAGCCCTCGAGCCCTCCAATTACCTGGACCCATCAAAATGAATAGTCCAATAAGTATGATCCGGCTTCTCTTCTGGCGTCTGCAACTCTGTCTAGTCATTGATGAAGTCCACAAGCGCCTGAGATTTGATCGCCGTCCGAGGCACATATTTTAGCCCGTGAGGCCCAAGCTCAATAGCCCACTTAGCAACCTGGCAAGTTGCTTCTCTGTTCTGGATTATATCCCCCAAAGGAGCAGAACTGATCACAGTGATGGGATGACCCTGGAAATATTGCTTAAGCTTCCGGCTCGCCATGAAAACTCCATACACCAGCTTCTGCCAATGCGGGTACCTCTGCTTGGACTCAATAAGTACTTCACTGATATGATAAATCGGCCGTTGAACCGGATACTCCTTTCCAGCCTCCTTGCGCTCCACCACAATAGCCACACTGACAGCACGGCCATTAGCAGCCACATATAACAACAAGGGCTCCTTATCAACAAGAGCAGCAAGGATAGGTGGTTCAGCTAGCTACCGCTTTAAGTCCTCAAACACTTCATTGGCGGCGTCACTCCAGACGAAGTCATCTGTCTTCTTCAACATTTGATACAAAGGGATGGCCTTCTCCCCAAGGTGACTGATAAACCGGCTCAAGGCTGCAATCCGGCCTGCCAGGCGTTGAACATCATTGATACACTTCAGTTTAGCCAAAGAAGTTATGGCCTTGATTTTCTCCGGATTAGCATCAATGCCCCTGTTAGACACCAGAAAGCCCAAGAGCTTACCTGCCGGTACACCAAAGACACACTTAGCCCGATTAAGCATCATTTTATAAACCCGGAGGTTATCAAAGGTCTCCTTCATGTCATCTATCAATGTATCCTCCTTTCTGGATTTCACCACAATATCATTCACATAAGCATGAACATTGCGGCCGATCTGATTATGAAGACAATTCTACACACATCGCTGATAAGTCGCCTGGGCACTCTTGAGCCCAAAAGGCATAGATACATAGCAGAAGGCTCCAAAAGGAGTTATAAAAGTTGTCTTCTCCTGGTCCTCAACTGCCATTTTGATCTGATGGAAACCAGAGTATGCATCCAAAAAGCTCAAACGCTCACAACCCGCCGTAGCATCAATGATTTGATCAATACGAGGGAGAGCAAAAGGATCTGCCGGACAAGCCTTGTTCAAATCTGTGTAGTCCACACACATACGCCAAGTGCCATTCTTCTAAAGTACCAGCACCGGATTAGCCAACCACTCAGGATGAAATACTTTAATGATAAACCCAGCCGCCAAAAGCCTGGCTACCTCCTCACCAATGGCCTTGCGTCTTTGTTCGTTGATCCGGTGGAGAAATTGCTTAACCGGTTTAAACTTGGGATCAATATTGAGAGTGTGCTCAGCGAGTTCCCTCGGTACACCTGGCATGTCAGAAGGTTTCCATGCAAAGATGTCCCAGTTCTCATGGATGAACTCGATGAGCGCGCTTTCCTATTTCGGATCCAAGTTAGCGCTGATGCTAAACTGCTGGGATGAATCGCCAGGAACAAAATCAACCAGCTTAGTCTCATCAGCCGATTTAAACTTCAAGGCCGAATCATGTTCTGTAGTTGGTTTCTTCAAAGAAGTCATATCTGCCGGATCAACATTGTCTTTGTAGAACTTCAACTCTTCTGTCGCACAAACCGACTCAGCATATGCCGCATCACCTTCTTCACATTCTAAAGCGATCTTGCGGCTCCCATGTACTGTGATGGTCCCCTTGTGACCCGGCATCTTGAGCTGCAGATAAACATAACAGGGCCTTGCCATGAACTTGGCATAAGCCGGCCGTCCAAACAAGGCATGATACGGGCTCTTGATCTTTACTACTTCAAAAGTCAGTGTTTCCGATCTCGAGTCTTGCTCATCTCCAAAAGCCACCTCCAGGGCTATCTTACCAACTGGATACGCCGATTTACCAGGCACCACACCATGAAAAACGGTGTTTGATAGTTTAAGATTTTTATCTGCTAACCCCATGCGACAGAATGTTTCGTAATAAAGGATATTGATACTACTCCCTCCATCCATGAGTGCCTTGGTGAACTTATATCCTCCAACCTGAGGCGCCACCACCAATGCCAGATGACCCGGATTATCAACCCGGGGTGGATGATCCTCTCTACTCCACACGATGGGCTGCTTAGACCAGTGTAAGTAACGGGGCACCGCCCGTTCAACGGAATTCACTGCCCTTTTATGAAGCTTCTAATCACGCTTGCATAGGCTAGTGGTGAAGACATGATACTGCCCGCTATTCAACTGCTTCGGGTTGCTCTAGTAACCCGACTGCTGCTGTTGCTGCTGATTGCCCTGATGATTATAACCACCTTGGTTGCCCTGATTACCTTGATTGCCATGTCCGCTCTGATTACCATGAAAACCTGAACTGGAACTGCCTCCACCGTAACCCGACCCATGAGATCCGGGGCCTGAACCGCCGCCCGGTCCATGATCATACCGAAAAAATCTGAATTTTTGAACTCCTGCATAATATAACAATCCTTCCAGAGGTGCGTGGCCGGCTTATCCCGCGACCCGTGCTTTGGGCAAGGCTGGTTTAACAGGTAAGACAGGCGCTCCGGATTGCGACTTGGTCCTCCACCACGCTGGGGCGGTTTACCCTTATGACGCTGCCCTTTGTCCCGCGCGTTGGTATTAGCCACAAAATCTAAACTGTTATCCGCTTTACGCTTACCGCTGTTTCCATGACTCGCCTGGTTATGTTGCTGCCCTTTGGTGCTGCCGCTCTTCTTTCCCTTCCCTGTCTTGTCATCGTCAGACTCGGGGTCCTTGGTACTATCAGAGTCGGCACACTTCGTCAGAGCTGCCATAAGTGTTCCCATGTCATTGCAATGACGTTTGAGCCGTCCCAACTTCAACTTCAGAGGTGCAAACCGGCAATTGCCTTCCAACGTTAAAACTGTCGTGTCAGCGTTGATGCGGTCTGATGAATGTAAAATCTCCGAAACTCGGCGCACCCAACGGGTTATTGACTCTCCTTCCTCCTAGACACAGGCAACAAAGTCCACAATTGACACGGGCTGCTTGCACGTATCCTTGAAATTCTGGATAAATCGGGCCCTTAACTCGGCCCATGACCCAATGGAGTTAGCTGGCAGGTTTTTCAACCATGTGCGAGCTGTTCCCTCCAACATCATGGTGAAGTATTTAGCACACGCCGCATCGTCCACATCCAGCATCTCCATCGCCATCTCATAGATTTCAACCCATGACTCGGGGGATAAATCGACAGTGTAATTCGGCACTTTACGTGGGCCCTTGAAATCCTTGGGCAGCCGCACGTTGCGCAGTGCTGGGATGAGACATGGCACCCCCAAAGAACTGGAGGTAACCCCTGGTGCCACTGAAGTTGTTGGTCGAACCAGAGTAAGTTGGCGGGCTTCATGTTGCACCGCTAACTCAGCCTCTCGACGTGCCCTAGCACGATCCACCACATCCTGAGCATCTCCACCGCCACCCGCCGGGTTATGGCCACGGAGCAGATTACGATTTCGCGCACTGCTCGACACGGCCGGTTCATCCATATGCCTACTGTAACTCCGGCTTGGACGGGGAGTAGAATGAATCCTTTCGCGGCTGTATGAATAAGCCTGCTACTGAGTCAAGGCTGTCTGAAGGAGCTCTCTAGCCCGTCGTGTCTCGACCGCTACTGGGGACTCGCCTTCGATCGGGAGAGCTGCCAATCGTGAAGCGGCGGCAACAATGTTATCCAACGGGTTAGGGTAATGATCCGGTGGTGTTGGGACGTGTTGCGGTAGGACATTGTTCTGATGAGGCGGATCCGTCGGGCGCGGCTGAACCGGCACCCCCATTCCAGGTGCCTCCACCCAGTTTACCACTGGCGCATTACTGGTTCCTGCTCCTGGGGTGTCAAAGAGATTCCTGGCTTCATAAACCGGAGGTAGGTGAGATCGGTACCTTCTCCTCATGACATCATTTGATGCGCTCTGATCTAACATAAGCCGGTAAGCCTGTGCATCCAACTCGGCTCGTTCTGCAGCCATCCTAGTATCCTCAGCCGCCAGGTCTGCCTTGGCTTGAGTTATCTGATCTTTCACCTTCGCGATTTCCGCATTATGCTCCTCTTGGTTTGTCGGGTTAACTTCCGCCATCAGCGTTGCCAGAGCGTCAAATAAATCAGATAAAACCTGAGCGGGCGGTCGCACAGGGCCTCCTGCCCTGGTTGCTGTCGCCGCTACTGATCCGGAAACCATCGCCGTTCTGGTCGAAGAGTGGGGCGCTGGCTATGTACCGGCCATGAAGATCGCAACCCGGTTTCGCGGATCAAAGGGGTCTGGAATACTGTCGCCATCGGAACAGCCCCCAATCCGGCCATCTTGCAACTGGTACAATGACTCGGTCTGTCCGGTCGATGACTCATCATCAGAATAAACGACGGTCTCACCACCAGATGCCGATCTATCCTCAGATTCCGCTCCATGGATGACTCCCACGAAGGCATGCTTTATGGCAGGCTGAACCCGGGCGAGTCTCGCACACTGAGCATCTCGATGATGTCGGTGCAGATGTCCGGCTCAGGGCCCGGTTCGCCGATCTTGCCAATGAAACGTGGATGCCGCCGAAGGGGACCCGGTACCCGTACATGATTGAGCCGGCCTCGGGGCCCCACCCTGCGTCGTCGATGTAGAGCTTGCCGCGATGACTCTTCGTCAGCCGGCCCACAGCGTATCCCTTAAGCCCTTCAAAGCTGCCCTCTAAGAACTCGAAACCATCGTGCGATAGCCCCACGGTGGGCGCCAACTGTCGTGGTTTTGTCACGGCAGATGTCCTAGAGAAAGGACTTAGTTGTGGAGCCATCGCGACGGGTTAGCTTAAAGGGGTTAAAGCGGACAAAGGACGCAGGGTGTTTATACTGGTTCGGCCCCTTGCGGTGAAGGTAAAAGCCTACGATCTAGTTGTTGTGGAATTGCTAGGGTTTCGATGACCAGGGACCGAATCCGCTATGCCTGGTTCTCGAGTTGTTGTTTATTGTCCCTAAACCGCCGCCGGGTCATCCCCTTATATACATGGGTTGACGCCCGTCGGTTTACAGAATCCCAAGGCCGGCTCATAAATGTGTCCAGCCCAGTCTCTGTTCTTTCTATCTTACAACACAAGTTTACATATTAATGTCGGTTTATGTCTACAGGCCTTAATCCGCCTTTGGGCCCTGGGCCTCCTTCAAGCGCCACCGTCTTTGTCTTCATGGGCTTCAAATATAATAACTCAGTATGGGGATAACCCGGCCTCTCCTGGCCGGTTTACGCCCAGCAGTAAAATCCCCAACATTATGGTTAGATTTTATCTTAATACTTTTCTCGTAGTTGCGGATGCTTGCGAGGGGGTTAATCATAAGTAGGAGGTTTGTTCAAGTAAGAACAGCGCCTAAGCACCGGTCCACCCACATATCAAATTATCAAAGTAGTGAACACGAATCAAACAAACATGATGAAAGTGACTAGATGAAATTCAATTGCTGCACTTTTGTTACCATTACCGTTACTTGCTCGTTACAAATTATCTGGCTATCAAACTACTCGTTACTTATAATTTCAGTGCTTCCAGAGAATACCTTGCTGAAAACTACTTGTCATTTCCTTCTGCTCCTCGTTGGGTTCGACACTCTTACTTATCGAAAGGACTACGATTGATGCCATATACTTGTGGGTCATCAACGAGCTTCGGCGTTGCGCTCGAGGCGGGGCCGCGGCCTCGAGCGGGCGGAGCAGCGACTGGGGAAGAGGCAGGGGGCACGATTGGAGGGGCGATGGTTAGGGTTCCGCAGGGAGGGGCGCCACGGGGTTAAATAGCCGGAGGGTCGCCGGCGGTGTCCGCCGGATGGTTGCCACGGCGACAGCCGCGGCCGTGGCCACGCTTGCGTGAATAGGGGAGAGGGGAGGAGGGGCGTGTGGGCCGGCCTGGCAGTTGTGGCCAGCTGGGCCATCACGCCCACTAGGGGAGGGGGGGCCCTTTTTTGTTTTGTTTTGTTTTGTTATTTCCTTTTCTTTTAATTATTTATATTTATCTATTTTATTTTCACATTATTTTAGTTTAAATAAAATACAAAACTAGTTTCTAAATTAGTATTATCAAATATACTACCGCCACAACAATTTTGACTCCTAAACAAAATAGTTTAATATTTTATAAATTAGAAAAGGCATTTAATTAATTGTTAATGTCACTGTTTTAATTATTTTAATGCAATTAAACCTTTTATAAAAATGTTGTTTCTTCACCAATATTACCTATGAATTATTTGCCACAGTTTGTACTATTTAGTTTTGACATTTGAAAACTTTAATTATTTGACTTTAATTTAAATTTGAATTTGAATCGGTTTGAATCAACGTGGGATTAACAACAGTAAGAATGATGACATGGCATCGTTAGTAGGGGATTACTGTAGCTTAATTACCCGGGCGTTACATTGAGGTCCTTCCCGGACCCCTCGAGCTTCCAGTTTACCTCCATAATCTTCTTGGAGACGGAGCTCGGAGCTGAGGAAGAAACCTGCAAACAAGAATTTTCTTACATAAGCCCCACAATCAATTTATTGAAACTTCGGACAGGCGCCTCATATCATTGGGCACCATCCTTGGGGCTACACATTAAGCTCCTATTTTCATACGATCCCAACACTGGTTTCTCGAAACCAGCCTTGGGCTCAGGGGCTACTCACTAACCATGACGTTTAGAAGGCCATGAGAATATATCCTCGGACACATGCATGCATTCACAAAGTAAACTAAAAAAATTATATTGGCATAAGGATAAAAGAGTACCTCGAAGCTCATGATGAAGCCCTTGAAGACCTCATGCAATCCGGCCCCCGCGGACCAGAAGCCCTGTAGTGCCGCGCCTATTAAGGCACGGTGCTCTTCCTTGAGGGAGGAGCCTTTCAAGGTCTCCTCAATTTCTTCGGTCCACCCCGCGCTAGCCCACCCTTGGGCAGGTGGTGGGGGCGGTGCAACCTCGGACCCCGGCACTGCAATGCCGAGCATAGGGGTCTCCCACCGCGGTGATGGAGCCGGAGCGGACGTCGGCTGGGCCAATGACTGTAACCCCTCTTTGACGACCTCGGGGATCTTGTCCCCCTGGCCTTGTTGGGTCGAGGTCTCAACCTCGGCCATGACGGTCAACTCTCCGCCCCCCGCTACATTGGCTTGGGGGACGGAGTGGATGTTGCCTCCCCCGGCCCGTCATGAGCTAGCGGAGGGGAAGCAGGATTGCGGGTCCTGCTGGCAAAGGGCAACCCACTCGAAGAATCGCTTGGGCGCACCTTTGGCGGACTGCATAAAAGATGCCTGTATAAACTCGCTACTACTGAAGGGACCTATTAAAAACATGAAGCATAAAAATAACGACATACCCTCGGGGTGCCGGTTTCTTCCTCCCTGATACGTCTCCAACGTATCTATAATTTTTTATTGTTCCATGCTATTATATTATCAATCTAGGATGTTTTATATGCATTTATATGCCATTTTATATGATTTTTGGGACTAACCTATTAACCTAGAGCCCAGTGCCAGTTTCTGTTTTTTTCCTTGTTTTTGAGTATCGCAGAAAACAAAAACCAAACGGAGTCCAATTGACCTGAAATTTCACGGAGATTATTTTTGGACCAGAAGAAGCCCATGGAGCATCGGAGATGGGCCAGAAGAGTCCCGAGGCACCCACGAGGGTGGGGGCGCCCTATCCCCTGGGCGCGCCCCCTACCTTGTGGCCACCTCGGAGAGCCCCCCTGAATTGTTCCCGATGCCAAAACCTCTTATATATGCCCAAACTTCCAGAACATAACCTAGATTGGGAGTTCCGCCGCCGCAAGCCCCTGTAGCCACCAAAAACCAATCGGGACCGTTTTCTGGCACCCTGCCGGAGGGGGGATCCCTCACCGGTGGCCATCTTCATCATCCCGGCGCTCTCCATGATGAGGAGGGAGTAGTTCACCCTCGGGGCTGAGGGTATGTACCAGTAGCTATGTGTTTGATCTCTCTCTCTCTCTCGTGTTCTTGATTTGGCACGATCTTGATGTATCGCGAGCTTTGCTATTATAGTTGTTTCTTATGATGTTTCTCCCCCTCTACTCTCTGGTAATGGATTGAGTTTTCCCTTTGAATTTATCTTATCGGATTGAGTCTTTAAGGATTTGAGAACACTTGATGTATGTCTTGCGTAGGATACCTGTGGTGACAATGGGGTATTCTATTGATTCACTTGATGTATGTTTTGGTGATCAACTTGCGGGTTCCGTGACCTTGGGAATCTATGCATAGGGGTTGGCACACGTTTTCGTCTTGACTCTCCGGTAGAAACTTTGGGGCACTCTTTGAAGTTCTTTGTGTTGGTTGAATAGATGAATCTGAGATTGTGTGATGGATATCGTATAGTCATACCCACGGATACTTGAGGTGACATTGGAGTATCTAGGTGACATTAGGGTTTTGGTTGATTTGTGTCTTAAGTTGTTATTCTAGTACGAACTCTAGGATAGATCAAACGGAAAGAATAGCTTCATGTTATTTTACTACGGACTCTTGGATAGATCGATCAGAAAGGATAACGCTGAGGTGGTTTCGTACCCTAAAATAATCTCTTGGTTTGTTCTCCGCTATTAGTGACTTTGGAGTGACTCTTTGTTGCATGTTGAGGGATAGTTATATGATCTAATTATGTTATTATTGTTGAGAGAACTTGCACTAGGTAAAGTATGAACCCTAGGCCTTGTTTCAACGCATTGCAATACCGTTTGTGCTCATTTTTATCATTAGTTACCTTGCTGTTTTTATATTTTCAGATTACAAATACCCATATCTACCATCCATATTGCACTTGTATCACCATCTCTTCGCCAAACTAGTGCACATATACAACTTACCATTGTATTGGGTGTGTTGGGGACACAAGAGACTTTTTGTTATTTGGTTGCATGGTTGTTTGAGAGAGACCATCTTCATCCTACGCCTCCCATGGATTGATAAACCTTAGGTCATCCACTTGAGGGAAATTTGCTACTGTCCTACAAACCTCTGCACTTGGAGGCCCAACAACATATACAAGAAGAAGGTTGTGTAGTCGACATCAAGCAGTTTCTGGCGCCGTTGCCGGGGAGGTGAGTGCTTGAAGGTATATCTTTAGATCTTGCAATCGAATATTTTAGTTTCTTGTTTTATCACTAGTTTAGTCTATAAAATAAAACAACAACAAAATGGAATTAAGGGTGCCTCATATGCTTCATCTTTTTAATGTCTTCCGTGAAAATAAGGATTCCGATAATTGTGCTCAATTGCTAGAGGAAGAATGCATTAGAATGTTTGCCACTAAATCTTTGAATGATGAGCATGATTGCAATGTTGTTAGTACGAACTCTTTGAATATCCATAGTACTAATGATGATTGCCCTAGTCATGATGAAAATGTCTCTTATAAGCATGTCAATTTTTGTGGAGTGCATAGAGTTTGCAAGTACACACCAAATAGGGAAGATAGATTTTGCAAGAGGCATAAGTATTTAGAAACTAAATGGTTGCAAGAAAGGCTAAATGTTTGTGTTGTAAATTTAAATTTTCTTAGCCATCCTTGTGAACTTTGCAATGAACGTGGTCATTTAAATATCCAATGGAAATTGTTTCATGATCGAATCATGTCCAAAAATTGTGACGACTTGATTTCCCTTGTGCATCATAATGAACTTAGTTTGCTTGTGGGTTATGAAAAAATGAAACTTATAACTAAGGATATTCTAGAATTTGCCCTTGAGACAGTTTTTGATTATGATCTAGAGGAAATTTATATGTATTGTGCGGTGAATTGCATTGAAAATCCTTATATTGCCAATTACATAAAGACAAGAAAACAAATAGAAGATGAAGAGAATACTAATGAAAGGGAAGAGACTTCCCAATATCCTCCTATTATTTCTTATGATGAATCAAGTGACGAGGAGGAGCTTTCTATTCAACCAATCTCATTAATAAGGAGCTCCAAAAAGAGGATTAAACCCACACATGATGCGAAGAAGAAAAATAAAAGACGGAGAAGCAAAGGTAAAAAGTTATCCCTCCCAAATGATGTTGCTCCTCTTACTCATTGTGATGATGATAATTGCTATACTATTGGTGTTATCCATACTATTAATGATGAGAGTGATTATGCATATGATATGAAAAGGCCCAAGCTTGGGGATGCTATGTTTGATGAGAATGACATGTTTGAAAATTTATTTGCTGCAATTAATGTTTGTCCCAAGCTTGGCAATGCTATGTTTTATGAAGATGATATTTTTAACCTCCCAAGTTTTGATATGCAAATTTATTACGATGATAGCATGCCTCCTATTTATGATGATTATATTGATGAAAGTGGGTTTGGAAGAGTGTCAACTTTAGGGAGTAATTATACCACTATTTTGGAGGGTGTTAAATCTTATTGTGACAATTATGAAAGTGGATTTGGAGAGGTCATGACTTTATTTAGTAATGATTCCACTATCTTGGAAGAGGTTTCAATTGATTATGACGAGAATAAAGTTGCTACTTATGATGATTATTGAGATGACACTTATGCTATAAAAAGTAGTGATGATTATATTTACAAAACTTTCCATGATTATGATTACCCTTTTTCTGAATGTTACTCTTTTAATATGGAAACAATTTATAGTATTCGAGTTTCTTATGATACTCCCACTATTCCGAATGAGAAGAATTTTGCTTATGTGGAGAGTAGTAAATTTTCTATGCTTGTAGATCATGAAAAGAATGCTTTATGTGATGGTTATATTGTTGAATTCATTCATGATTCTACTGAAAATTATTATGAGGGAGGAACATATGCTTGTAGGAATTGCAATAATATCAAGTTTCCTCTCTATGTGCATAAAGTTTTGAAGTTATGCTTGTTTTGCCTTCCTATGCTAGTTGATTATTGTTCCCATAAGTTGTTTGCTCACAAAATCCCTATGCATAGGAAGTGGGTTAGACTTAAATGTGCTAGTAATATTCTTCATGATGCTCTCTTTATGTTTCAATTCTCATCTTTTATGTGAGCATCATTGAAATCATCATGCCTAACTAAAAAGGCATTAAAGAAAAGCGCTTGTTGGGAGGCAACCCGATTTTATTTTTGTCCTTTGCTTTTGCTCCTGTTTAGTAATAAATAATTCATCTAGCCTCTGTTTAGATGTGGTTTTATTGTTTTAATTAGTGTTTGTGCCAAGTAGAACCTTTGGGAAGACTTGGGTGAAGTCTTTGTGATCTTGCTGTAAAAAACAGAAACTTTTGCGCTCACGAGATTAGCTGCCATTTTTTAATGGAGAGTGATTTTAGGTTGATTATTTTTGAACATGGTTAATAGACAAATTCCTCAGGTCCACCAATTTATTTCAGAATTTTTGGAGTTACAGAAGTATTCGAATGATACAGATTACTACAGACTGTTCTGTTTTTGACAGATTCTGTTTTCATTGTGTTGTTTGCTTATTTTGGTGAATCTATGAGTAGTATCGGAGGGTATGAATCATAGAGAAGTTGTAATACAGTAGATATTACATAAATATGAAGTTACAATGAGTTCACAACGGTACCTAAGTGGTGATTTATTTTCTTGTACTAACGGAGCTTAAGATTTTCTGTTAAGTTTTGTGTTGTGAAGTTTTCAAGTTTTGGGTAAAGATTCAATGGACTATGGAATAAGAACTGGCAAGAGCCTAAGCTTGGGGATGAAAAAGGCACCCCAAGGTAATATTCAAGGACAAACAAGAGCCTAAGCTTGGGGATGCCCCGGAAGGCATCCCCTCCTTCGTCTTCGTTCTTCGGTAACTTTACTTGGAGCTATATTTTTATTCACCACATGATATGTGTTTTGCTTGGAGCATCATTTTGTTTTATTTTGTTTTGCTTGCTGTTTGAATAAAATACCAAGATCCTAAATTCTTAAATTTTAGAGAGTCTTCACATAGTTACATAATTATTCGACTACTCATTGATCTTCACCTATATCTTTCGGAGTAGTTCGTCATTTGCTCTAGTGCTTCACTTATATCTTTTTAGAGCACGGTGGTGGTTTTATTTTGAAGAAATTGTTGATATCTCATGCTTCACTTATATTATTTTGAGAGTCTTTTAGAACAGCATGGTAATTTTCTTTGGTTATGAAACTAGTCCTAATATGATAGGCATCCAAGATGGGTATAATAAAAACTTTCATATAGAGTGCATTAAATACTATGAGAAGTTTGATACTTGGTAGTTGTTTTGAGATATAAAGGTGGTAATGTTAGAGTCATGCTAGTTGGGTAATTTTGGAATTGGGAAATACTTGTGTTGAGGATTGCAAGTCCCGTAGCATGCACGTATGGTAAACGTTGTGTGACAAATTTGAAGCATGGGGTGTTCTTTGATTGCTTTCCTTATGAGTGGCGGTCGGGGACGAGCGATGGTCTTTTCCTACCAATCTATCCCCCTAGGGGCATGCGTATTAGTACTTTGCTTCGAGGGCTAATAAACTTTTGCAATAAGTATATGAGTTCTTTATGACTAATGTGAGTCCATGGATTATACACACTCTTACCTTTTCGCAATTTGCTAGCCTCTACGGTACTGTGCATTGCCCTTTCTCACCTAGAGAGTTGGTGGAAACTTCGTCGGTGCATCCAAACCCCGTGATATGATACGCTCTATCACACATAAGCCTCCTTATATCTTCCTCAAAACAGCCACCATACCTACCTATTATGGCATTTCCATAGCCATTCCGAGATATATTGCCATGCAACTTTCCACCGTTCCATTTATTATGACACGCTCCATCATTGTCATATTGCTTTGCATGATCATGTAGTTGACATCGTATTTGTGGCAAATCCTCTTTCATAATTCTTTCATACATGTCGCTCTTGATTCATCGCATATCCCAGTTCACCGCCGGAGGCATTCACATAGAGTCATATTTTTGTTCTAGTATCGAGTTGTAATATTGAGTTATGAGTAAATAAAAGTGTGATGATCATCATTAATAGAGCATTGTCCCGAAAAAAAAGGAAGGGCCAAAAAAAGAAAAAAAGAGAGAAATGCCAAATAAATAAAAGAAAGGCCCAAAAAAATATAAATAAATAAAAGAAGGGACAATGCTACTATCCTTTTTTCCACACTTGTGCTTCAAAGTAGCACCATGATCTTCATGATAGAGAGTCTCTTATATTGTCACTTTCATATACTAGTGAGAATTTTTCATTATAGAACTTGGCGTGTATATTCCAACAATGGGCTTCCTCAAATGCCCTAGGTCTTCGTGAGCAAGCAAGTTGGGTGCACACCCACTTAGTTTCTTTTGTTGATCTTTCATATATTTATAGCTCTAGTGCATCCGTTGCAGGGCAATCCCTACTCCTTGCATTGACATCAATTGATGGGCATCTCCATAGCCCGTTGATTAGCCGCGTTGATGTGAGACTTTCTCCCCTTTTGTCTTCTCCATACAACCTCCATAATCATACTATGTTCCACCTATAGTGCTATGTCCATGGCTCGCGCTCATATATTGTGTGAAAGTTGAAAAGTTTGAGAATACTAAAGTATGAAACAATTGCTTGGCTTGTCATCGGAGTTGTGCATGATGAGAGCATTTTGTGTGACGAAAATGAAGCATGGCCAAACTATATGATTTTGTAGGGATAAGCTTTCTTTGGCTATGTTATTTTGATAAGACATAATTGCTTAGTTAGTATGCTTGACGTATTATTATTTTTATATCAATATTAAACTTTTGTCTTCAATATTTCGGATCTGAACATTCATGCCACAATAAAGAAAATTACATTGAAAATTATGTTAGGTAGCATTGCACATCAAAAATTCTATTTTTATCATTTACCTACTTGAGGACGAGCAGGAATTAAGCTTGGGGATGCTTGATACGTCTCCAACATATCTATAATTTTTTATTGTTCCATGCGATTATATTATCAACCTAGGATGTTTTATATGCATTTATATGCTATTTTATATGATTTTTGGGACTAACCTATTAACCTAGAGCCCAGTGCCAGTTTCTGTTTTTTCCTTGTTTTTGAGTATCGCAGAAAAGGAAAACCAAACGGAGTCCAATTGACCTGAAATTTCACGGAGATTATTTTTGGACCAGAAGAAGTCCACGGAGTATCGGAGATGGGCCAGAAGAGTCCCGAGGCACCCACGAGGGTGGGCGGCGCGTCCTACCCCCTGGGCGCGCCCCCCGACCTCCTGGCCGCCTCGGAGACCCCCCTGACTTGTTCCCGACGCCAAAACCTCTTATATATACCCAAACTTCCAGAACATAACCTACATTGGGAGTTCCGCCGCCGCAAGCCTCTGTAGCCACCAAAAACCAATCGGGACCCTGTTCCAGCACCCTGCCGGAGGGGGGATCCCTCACAGGTGGCCATCTTCATCATCCTGGCGCTCTCCATGACGAGGAGGGAGTAGTTCACCCACGGGGCTGAGGGTATGTACCAGTAGCTATGTGTTTGATCTCTCTCTCTTATGTTCTTGATTTGGCATGATCTTGATGTATCGCGAGCTTTGCTATTATAGTTGGATCTTATGATGTTTCTCCCCCTCTACTCTCTTGTAATGGATTGAGTTTTCCCTTTGAAGTTATCTTATCGGATTGAGTCTTTAAGGATTTGAGAACACTTGATGTATGTCTTGCGTGGGATACTTGTGGTGACAATGGGGTATTCTATTGATTCACTCGATGTCTGTTTTGGTGATCAACTTGCGGGTTCCGTGACCTTGGGAATCTATGCATAGGGGTTGGCACATGTTTTCGTCTTGACTCTCCGGTAGAATCTTTGGGGCACTCTTTGAAGTTCTTTGTGTTGGTTGAATAGATGAATCTGAGATTGTGTGATGCATATCGTATAATCATACCCACGGATACTTGAGGTGCCATTGGAGTATCTAGGTGACATTAGGGTTTTGGTTGATTTGTGTCTTAAGGTGTTATTCTAGTACGAACTCTAGGATAGATCGAACGGAAAGAATAGCTTCATGTTATTTTACTACGGACTCTTGAATAGAAAGGATAACTTTGAGGTGGTTTCGTACCCTACAATAATCCCTTCGTTAGTTCTCCGTTATTAGTGACTTTGGAGTGACTCTTTGTTGCATGTTGAGGGATAGTTATATGATCTAATTATGTTATTATTGTTGAGAGAACTTGCACTGGTGAAAGTATGAACCCTAGGCCTTGTTTCAGCGCATTGCAATACCGTTTGTGCTCACTTTTATCATTAGTTACCTTGCTGTTTTTATATTTTTCAGATTACAAATACCCATATCTACCATCCATATTGCACTTGTATCACCATCTCTTCGCCGAACTAGTGCACCTATACAATTTACCATTGTATTGGGTGTGTTGGGGACGCAAGAGACTTTTTTTTATTTGGTTGCAAGGTTGTTTGAGAGAGATCATCTTCATCCTACGCCTCCCATGGATTGATAAACCTTAGGTCATCCACTTGAGGGAAATTTGCTACTATCCTACAAACCTCTGCACTTGGAGGCCAGACAACGTCTACAAGAAGAAGGTTGTGTAGTAGACATCACTCCCCATGGCAAGGAGGTCATCCTCTGACTCGTCGGATAGCTCGACCTTCTTCGATGACTTGTTGGCAGCCTCATCTGAGGTCCTCCTTAACCTCTTTTGGCCCTTGGGTTGCATTCCGGCTTCGGCGTCCTCCAACGCTGCCCTCTTCCCTTTGAGGGGAGGGTTTTCCATCTCCTCGTCCTCCCCCACCTCATCTTCGCTGATGGAGCATGTGTGGGTCTTCTCGAGCCGGGTGACCGATATCTCCTGGGTCCGAGAAATCACCTTGCCCTTCTGGGACTTCGTTCCCTTGGGGACCACCACGTGTGGCTCCTCGACTAGGAGCGTCGTGAGCAGGGAAGTTCTCAGCTCCTCTGGCAATGGGGCTGGGCACTGCACTTGCTGCATCCAGGCTGACCACTTCTGCAAATGTAGAACAAGACGATTTGTTAAAAGTCTATCTTATCACACAAGAAAAGAAAAACATAAACGTGTGTCTTAGAGGACCTACCGTGGGGGGCTTTGTAGCCGTCCTCTAGGCCAAGGTCCTCCCCCTCCTTGGGGATCTTGTCCTTGGCCATCTTCAATAGTCGCGTCGACATATCGGCCAAGGTGGTGTGGAAGAAGTGGAGGACCCGCGTCTCTAGATTTGTGCTCCCACATCGGGTTGGCCCAGAGTTGGAGCAGGAGAATGCGGCAGCGGAGCATGATGTTGACAACGTCGGCGAGCTGGAGGTGCCTCGTGGTAGACCACCATTTGATCTTCTTGATCATAGCCCCCACCTCGTCTGGGTTCCTCCAGATGACGCCCTTCTCCCTCTAGGACTTAAGCTTCCTTGGAGGCCCGGCCGAGATGGCCGGGACTTCGGTCTGGCCAGGGCGAGCGGCTCATTGGTATAAACCACTCATGTTGCCATTTCTTTACCGTCTCGATGAAGGTGCCCTTGAACCAGTCAGCATTTTGGTTTTTGCTGGCCATGGCCCCTGCACACTCTGCCAGGTCGAAGCCACTGGACTTCGGCTTGACCCCGAAGATCTTCAGCCATAGGCGAAGTGTGGCTCGCAGCAGAGGAAGGCCGCAGACCATGATGAAGGAGGCGAGGTGGAGGATGGAGTTCGGGGCCCTGTGGTGGAAGCCGAGCCCATAATAGAACATCAGCCCACGCACAAAGGGGTGCAGTGGGAACCCAGGCCTCGGATGAGACGGAGGGAGAAGACTACCCGCTCTCCTGCGCTGGGAGCAGGCATTAGCTGGTCGGCGCCGGGAGCGCGGGCAGCGATGTTGGTGGAGAGATATCCTGCACCGCGCAGCTCCAGGATGGTGTCTTTCGTCATGGTGGAACCACCCCAATGCCCTTTGAGGGTCTCGTCCAAGGCTGGATGGGGGAGCTTGGACTTGCTAAGGAGGAGAAGTGCGTGATTGGATCTGGGCGATGGAGTTAGACGAAGCAGAAGGCGGGGGGTGCTACTTCTTGAGCTTGCATTGGTTTTTCCCTTGAAGAGGAAAGGGTGATGCAGCAAAGTAGAGATAAGTATTTCCCCTCAGTTAGAGAACCAAGATATCAATCCAGTAGGAGACAGCGAACAAATCACCAATACCTGCACAAACAATCAAACAACTTGCACCCAATGCGATAAAGGGGTTATCAATCCCTTCACGGTCACTTGCAAAAGTGAGATCTGATAGAGATAGATAAAACTAAACAAAAGATAAAGTAAATATTTTTGGTGTTTTTGGTTTATAGATCGGAAAGTAAAAGATTGCAAAACAGTAGATCGGAAACTTATATGATGGAAAATAGACCCGAGGGCCATAGGTTTCACTAGAGGCTTCTCTCAAGATAGCAAATAATATGGTGGGTGAACAAATTACTGTCGAGCAATTGATAGAAAAGCGCAAAGTTATGACGATATCCAAGGCAATTATTATGAAATATAGGCATCACGTCTGTGTCAAGTAGACCGACTCATTCCTGCATCTACTACTATTACTCCACACATCGACCGACTCCTGCCTGCATCTAGAGTATTAAGTTCATGAAGAACAGAGTAACGCATTAAGTAAGATGACATGATCATGTAGAAGAATAAACTCAACAATATGATGTAAACCCCATCTTTTTATCCTCGATGGCAACAATACAATACGTGCCTTGCTTCCCCTACTGTCACTGGGAAAGGACACCGCAAGATTGAACCCAAAGCTGAGCACTTCTCCCATTGCAAAAAAAACCAATCTAGTTGGCCAAACCAAAACAATAGTTCGAAGAGAATTACAAATATATCAAATCATGCATAAAATAATTCAAAGAAGATTCAAATAATATTCATAGATAAGCTGATCATAAATCCACAATCCATCGGATCTCGACAAACACACTGCAAAAAGAAGATTACATCGGATAGATCTCCAAGGACATGAAGGAGAACATGGTATTGAGAATCAAAGAAATAGAAGAAGGCATCTAGCTACTATCTATGGACCCGTAGGTCTGAGGTAAACTACTCACTCTTCATCGGAAGGGCAATAGAGTTGATGTAGAAGCCCTCTGTGATCGAATCCCCCTCCGGCAAGATGCTGGAAAAGGCCCCTAGATGGGATCTCATGGGAACAGAAGGTTGCAGCGGTGGAAAAGTGTTTTCGTGGATGCTTCTAGTGGTTTGGGAATATATGTGAATATATAGGAGGCAGAACTAGGTCAGGGGAGTCACGAGGGGCCCACAAGGCAGGGGGCTCTCCCTACCCCCTGGCGCCCTCCCCCTTTTCGCCGCCTCGTGGCTCTTCTGACTTGAACTCCAAGTCTCCGAGGTGTCTTCTGGTCCAAGAAAAATCATCACGAAAGTTTTATTCCGTTTGGACTCTGTTTGGTATTCCTTTTCTGTGAAACTCAAAAACAAGGAAAAACAAAAACTGGCACTGGGCTCTAGGTTAATAAGTTAGTCCAAAAAATCATATAGAATAGCATATAAATGCATATAAAACATCCAAAACAGATAATATAATATCATGGAACAACAAAAAATTATAGATACGTTGGAGACGTATCAAGCATCCCCAAGCTTAATTCATGCTCGTCCTCGAGTAGGTAAATGATAAAAATAGAATTTTTGATGTGGAATGCTACCTAACATATTTATCCATGTAATTTTATTTATTTTGCATGAATGTTTAGATCCATAATATTCAAAACAAAAGTTTAAAATTGACATAAAAACAATAATACTTCAAGCATACTAACAAGTCAATTATGTCTTCTCAAAATAACATGGCGAAAGAAAGCTTATCCCTACAAAATCATATAGCCTGGCTATGTCCATCTTCATCACACAAAATATTCAAATCATGCACAACCCCGATGACGAGCCAAGCAATTGTTTCATACTTTGATGTTCTCAAACTTTTTCAACTTCCACGCAATACACGAGCGTGAGCCATGGACATAGCACTATAGGTGGAATAGAATATCGTGGTTGTGGAGAAGACATAAGGAGATAGTCTCACATGAACTAGGCGTATCAACGGGCTATGGAGATGCCCATCAATAGATATCAATGTGAGTGAGTAGGGATTGCCATGCAACGGATGCACCAGAGCTATAAGTTTATGAAAGCTCAAAAAGAAACTAAGTGGGTGTGCATCCAACTCGCTTGCTCTTGAAGACCTAGGGCAATTTGAGAAAGCCCATCATTGGAATGTACAAGCCAAGTTCTATAATGAAAAATTCCCACTAGTATATGAAAGTGACAACATAGGAGACTCTCTATCATGAAGATCATGGTGCTACTTTGAAGAACAAGTGTGGTAAAAGGATAGTAACATTGCCCTTCTCTCTTTTCTCTCTTTTTTTTATTTTGGTGGGCTTCTTGGCCTCTCTTTCTTGTGGGCTTCTTTGGCCTCTTTTATTTTTCCTCACATGGGACAATGTTCTAATAATGAAGATCATCACACTTTATTTACTTACAACTCAAGAATTACAACTCGATACTTAGAACAAAATATAACTCTATATGAATGCCTCCGGCGGTGTACCGGGATGTGCAATGAATCAAGAGTGACATGTATGAAAGAATTATGAATGGTGGCTTTGCCACAAATATGATGTCAATTACATGATCATGCAAAGCAATATGACAATGATGAAGCGTGTCATAATAAACGGAAAGGTGGAAAGTTGCATGGCAATATATCTCGGAATGGCTATGGAAATTCCATAATAGGTAGGTATGGTGGCTGTTTTGAGGAATGTATATGGTGGGTGTATGGTATCGACGAAAGTTGTGCGGTACTAGAGAGGCTAGCAATGGTGGAAGGGTGAGAGTGCGTATAATCCATGGACTCAACTTTAGTCATAAAGAACTCACATACTTATTGCAAAAATCTATTAGTTATCGAAATGAAGTACTACGCACATGCTCCTAGGGGGATAGATTGGTAGGAAAAGACATCATTCGTCCCCGACCGCCACTCATAAGGAAGACAATCAATAAATAAATCATGCTCCGACTTCACCACATAACGGTTCACCATACGTGCATGCTACGAGAATCACAAACTTTAACACAAGTATTTCTACAATCCACAATTACTCACTAGCATGACTCTAATATCACCATATTTATATCTCAAAACAATCATAAGGAATCAAACTTCTCATAGTATTCAATGCACTTTATATGGAAGTTTTTATTATATCCCTCTTGGATGTCTATCATACCAGGACTAAATTTATAACCATAGCAAATTACCATGCTGTTTAGAGACTGCCAAAATAATATAAGTGAAGCATGAGAGTTCAACAATTTCTATGAAATAAAGCCACCGCCGTTCTCTCAAAAGATATAAGTGAAGCACTAGAGCAAACTTGCCTAGCTCAAGAGATATAAGTGAAGCACATAGAGTATTCTAATAAATGACGATTCATGCGTGTCCCTCTCAAAAGGTGTGTACATCAAGGATGATTGTGGCAAACTAAAAATCAAAGACTCTTATCATACAAGACGCTCCAAGCAAAACACATATCATGTGGTGAATAAAAATATAGCCTCAAGTAAAGTTACCGATAGACGATACTACCCGATACTACCCATATATTCACCAAAATAAGCAAACAACACATAGAAAACAGAATCTATCAAAAATAGAACAATCTGTAGTAATCTAGATACTTCGAATACTTCTGTAATTCCAAAAATTCTGACAAATTAGGACAATAGAGGAAATTTGTATGTAAATCTTGTGTAAAAAATTCAGAATTTTATCACGCTTCTGTGATTTTTAAAAATTCTAGGACTGGGTGCATAAGTTTCTGTTTTTCAGCAACATCAAATCAACTATCACCATAACCCATCCCAAAGGTCTTACATGGCACAAACACTAATTAAAACACAAAAACACATCTAACCAGAGGCTGGATGAATTATTTATTGCAAAACTGAACCAAAAAGCAAAGAACAAAAATAAAATTGGGTTGCCTCCCAACAAGCGGTATTGTTTAACGCCCTTAGCTAGGCATAAAAACACAAATAGATCTAGGTTTTGTCATCTTTGGTATGCAATCCATAAGTAGCTCTCATAATAGATTCATATGGAACCTTAATTTTCTTTCCAGGGAAGTGTTCCATGCCCTTCCTTAACGTAAATTAAAATCTAATGTTTCCTTCTTTCATATCAATAATTGCACCAATCATTCTAAGAAAAGGTCTACCAAGAATAATAGGACATGTAGGATTGCAATCTATATCAAGAACAATGAAATCTACAGACACATAATTCCTATTTGCAATTATAAGAACATCATTAATCCTTCCCATAGGTTTCTTAATAGTGGAATCCGCAAGATGCAAATTTAAAGAACAATCATCAATTTCACGGAAATCTAATACATCACATAAAGTTTTTGGAATCGTGGAAACGCTAGCACCCAAATCACACAAAGCATGGCACTCATAATCTTTAATCTTAATATTAATAGTAAGTTCCCACTCATCATAAAGTTTTCTAGGGATAGAAACTTCCAATTCAAGCTTTTCTTTAAAAGATTGCATCATAGCATCAACGATATGTTTAGTAAAAGCTTTGTTTTGATCATAAGCATGAGGAGAATTCAACATGGATTACAACAAGGAAACACAATCTATTAAATAACAATTATCATAATTAAATTCCTTGAAATCGAAAAGATTGGGTTCATCGCTACTTAAAGTTTTGACCTCTCCAATCCCACTTTTATCAATTTTTGCATCAAGATCTAAAAACTCTGAATCATTGGGACGCCTTTTAACTAAAGTTGACTCATCTCCAGTCCCATCTTTATTAAGATTTATATTGGAAAACAAAGATTCAATATGAGTCACATCAATCACTCTAAGATCTTCATCATTATTTTCACAAAAACTAGAAGAACACGCTTTTATAAACCAATCTCGCTTAGCACGCATCTTAGCGGTTCTTTCTTTGCACTCATCAATGGAGATTCTCATAGACTTTAGAGATTCATTGATATCATGCATGGGTGGTTGATGCCCCTGATTCAATCGTACACTAATCATACACGCAAACGTGTACGATCAAGATCAGGGACTCACGGGAAGATATCACAACACAACTCAAAAAATAAAATAGGGACAATTGCATTTTTACCCCTAGTTGGTTCCTACCCACGGGTTTTGCCCTTACTTTTCGAGCTTGCTCAGTTTTGCCCTTACCTTTTCCATCGAGGTCCCTCGAATGCCCTTTGACCATTTGACCAAAACTTTGAAAATTCATAACTAATTCATATGAACTCAGAAAAATGCAAATAAGATATCAAAATGTTCAGATAAACATTACCTTTATGTGCATATCATTTGCATTCAGGATGAAAGCACCCTTTAAACTACCTGAGGTAATTAATGTTATTAACATTATTAAAAATAAAAAGGTATAAACAATATATTTTCCATGAATAAAAATTACATGCAAATGTAGGTGATGTTTTCTAAACATCCTGATATCTTATTTGCATTTTTTGAGTTCGTATCAACTTGTTATGAAGTTTCCAAATAATGGTCAAAGTCGTTAGAACATTCTTAACAAGATGATACGAACTCAGAAAAATGCAAATAAGATATCTGGATGTTCAGAAAAAATCACCTACATTTGCTTGTAATTTTTATTCATGAAAAAATATTGTTTATACCTTTTTATTTTTAATAATGTTAATAACATTAATTACCTCAGGTAGTTTAAAGGGTGCTTTTGTCCTGAATGCAAATGATATGCACATAAAGGTAATGTTTATCTGAACATTTTGATATCTTATTTTCATTTTTCTGAGTTCATATGAATTAGTTATGAATTTTCAAAGTTTTGGTCAAACGGCCAAAGGGCATTCGAGGGACCACGACGGAAAAAGTAAGGGCAAAACTGAGCAAGCTCGAAAAGTAAGGGCAAAACAAGTGGGTAGGAACCAACTAGGGGTAAAAATGCAATAGTCATACAAGCATCATAGTGCAAGCCAGGGGCCTCGAGAGCTCGAATAGAAGTGCTCGATCATAGACGAGTCTGCGGAAGCAACAATATCTGAGTACAGACATAAGTTAAACAAGTTTGCCTTAAGAAAGCTAGCACAAACTGGGATACAGATCGAAAGAGGCGCAGGCTTCCTTCCTGGGATCCTCCTAATCTACTCCTGGTCGTCATTAGCGGCCTGCACGTAGTAGTAGGCACCTCCGGTGTAGTAGGAGTCGTCGTCGACGGTGGCGTCTGGCTCCTGGACTCCAGCATCTGGTTGCGACAACCGAGAGGAATGGAAAGGGGGAAAAGAGGGAGAAAAGCAACCGTGAGTACTCATCCAAAGTACTCGCAAGCAAGGATCTACACTACATATGCATGGGTATCTGTGTAAAGGGGCAATATCGGTGGACTGAACTGCAGAATGCTAGAATAAGAGGGGGATAACTAGTCCTGTCGAAGACTACGCTTCTGGCAGCCTCTATCTTGCAGCATGTAGAAGAGAGTAGATTGTAAGTTCACCAAGTCGCCTCGTATAGCATAATCCTACCCGGCGATCCTCCCCTTGTCGCCCTGTGTGAGAGCGATCACCGAGTTATATCTGGCACTTGGAAGGGTGTGTTTTCTTAAGTATCCGGTTCTAGTTGTCATAAGGTCAAGGTACAACTCCGGGTCGTCCTGTTACCGAGGATCACGGCTATTCGAATAGATAAACTTCCCTGCAGGGGTGCACCACATTACCCAACATGCTCGATCCCCTTTGGTCGGACACACTTTCCTAGGTCATGCCCGGCCTCGGAAGATCAACACGTCGCAGCCCCACCTAGGCACAACAGAGAGGTCAGCACGCCGGTCTAAATCCTATGCGCGCAGGGGTCCGGGCCCATCGCCCATTGCACACCTGCATGTTGCGTGGGCGGCTGGAAGCAGACCTAGCCTCCCTAATAGAAGAGCAGGCGTTCCAGTCCAATCCGGCGCGCGCCACTCAGTCGCTGACGTTAAGAAGGCTTCGGCTGATACCACGACGTCGAGTGCCCATAATTGTTCCCGCGTAGTTGGTTAGTATGTATACGCCAGTGGCCAGACTCAGATCAAATACCAAGATCTCGTTAAGCATGTTATTTAGAAGTAATCGCGGACACCGACAAGGGGCCAAGCCCACCTCTCACCTAGCAGGTCTCAACCTGCCCTGTCGCTCCGCCACAAAGTAACAGTCGGGGGCCGTCCGGAACCTAGGCCCACCACTACCGGGATGGATCCACATGTCCTTTCAGCCCCCTCATCGGAACCACTTGCGGGTACTCTACAAGCTGACCCGACTTTAGTCACCACATGTATCATGTATAATATGTATGTAAGTATATACCCGCGATCACCTCCTGAGTGATCACAGCCCGATAGTATAGCATGATAGACAGACAAGAATGTAGGGCCACTGATGAAGTACTAGCAACCTATACTAAGCATGTGGGATTGCAGGTAAAGGTATCAACAATGGTAGCAACAATGACAGGCTATGCAGCAGAATGGGATTAACCGGAAGCAGCAACATGCTACACTACTCTAATGCAAGCAGTACAGAGGAGAATAGGCGATATCTGGTGATCAAGGGGGGGGCTTGCCTGGTTGCTCTAGCAAGAAGGAGGGGTCGTCAACACCGTAGTCGTACTGGGTAGCAGCGGCGTCGGTCTCGTAGTCTACCGGAGAGAAGAGGGGGAAGAAACAATGAATATAATGCAAACATATGCATATCGATGCACGACATGACAAGTAACGGTGCTAGGCGTGCCCTAACACGGTAGGAGGTGATACCGACGAAGGGGGGAAACATCCGGGAAAGTATCCCCGGTGTTTCGCGTCTTCGGACAAATGAACCGGAGGGGAAAAGTTGTGTGTTTGCTATGCTAGGGATGTGTGGCGGACGAACAGGCTGCGTATTCGGATTCGTCTCGTCATTCTTAGCAACTTTCATGTACAAAGTTTTTCCATCCGAGCTACGGATTATTTTATATTAATTTCTAAAGATTTAAATCATTTTTAGGATTTATTTAATTATTTTAAATCAACATTATCCAGAATAGTGCATGCTGACGTCATCATGATGTCAGCATGACGTCAGCAGTCAACAGGGCGTTGACTGGGTCAAACTAACGTGTGGGTCCCACACGTCATTGCATGTTAACTAATTAACCAAATTAATTAGTTTAATTGATAGATTAGTTAGGTTAGTTAATTAATTAGGTTTATTAATCACAATTAATTAAGTTAATTAATTTAATTAATTAATAATTAATAATTTTTAATTAATTTTTGTAAACGTTCTGGGCATGGGCCCGGTTGTTATTGGGCCAAAGGCCTTAGCGGGCACCGGGCGTGCGGTTACGCGCGCCGGGGCGTGCTGGAGCCCGACCGGGGCGGGAGCCGAACGGGCGCCGCTGGGCGCCGGCGTGGAGCAGTGGCAGCGGGCAAGGGGCGGTGCCGGCGTGGCCGCTAGCGGCCCCGAGCGGTGTAGCGGGGCCATGGCCGGAGCGGCGCGAGCCCGGTGCAGGGCTCGGCCGCGTTCAGGGAGCCCTGTGCGCGAGGGGTGAGCTCGGCCGAGGCACTGGGGGCGAGCCTGGGCGAGGGGGAAGAAGCCCGGCGAGGCAGGGCAGTGCGGGGAAGGGGGCGGAGTCGGTGGCGCATAGCAGCAGGGGCGAGGAGGGTCATCGAGCGGGAGCGAGGCAGCTGCGGGGCGCGGCTGGCGAACGGCGGCAGCAGCGCGAGGGCTGGGCACGCTGTTGTGCGGGGCTGCGAGCATGGTCGGGGCGGTGGCCAAAGCGGAGTGGGAGCCGCGACGGGGCAAACAGCGGGCGTAGCCGGGCGTGGCCACCACGCGCGTGAGCGGCCAGGGCGAGCGGCAGTGCTAGGCGGATGGCAGAGCGGGGGTTGCCCGGGCAAGCAAGCGCGAGCAACGGCGAGGGAGCGGGTGCACGTGGGGCTGCGCGCATGAACGGCGGGCGCGGGGGTAGGGGCTTGAGGAGCACGGCCACGGCAGCGGCAGCGGTCGCGAGCTACGGCGCGGGAGCGGAGAGCCGCGGTGGAGGGCGTGCGACAGAGGAGGAGAGGAGAGGTCGGGGCTCACGGCGGTAGTGTAGGGCACGGGGCAGCGTGTGTCGAGGAGGTCGACAGGGACGACGGCGATGGGGAGGCAGTCCGGCGGGGGGGTCCAGCGAACAGCGGGCTCCGGTGAGGTCCTCGGGCGGCGGTGGTGCGGCGCACGGCGTCGAGCGGTGGGGGCGGTTCGTGCCCCGATCCAGATCGGATCGGGGGAGGGGGGGCAAGCGTCGTGAGGGAAGTGGGTAGTGGGCTAGGGTTTGATCGGGTGGACTGAGGGGTTATGTGGAGCGGGGGGGTGGCCGGTTGGGCCAGCTAGGCGGCCTGGTGGCCTGCTGGGCCGAAGCCCAGTGACGGGGGGTTTCCTTTTGTTTTTTTGTTTTATCTTTTACCTTTTTATTTATTTTCTTTTCTGTTTTCTCTTAAATTCCAATTTATTTTAACTCTATTAAGATAAATAATTAGAGCCTAAATTAGTGTTGTAAATTAAGCCTCTGCCATAAAAAGCTTGACTTCCAAATAAATTAGTTTAGGATTTTATAAAATACAAAAGTCATTTATTTAATTGTTTTAGCCACTTTGTTAATTACTTTTGAGCATTTAAACATGTTTTAAAAATGTGGTTTCTCCACCATTATTACCCATGAACTATTGGACACATTTAGAGCCTTTTAGTTTTAATGTTTGGGAACTTTTATTGTTTGACTTAAATTCAAATTTGAATTTGAATCGGTTTTGAACTAACGCGAGATTAACAACAGTAACTGTGGTGACCTGGCATCATTAACGTGGGATTACTGTAGCCTAATTATCCGGGCGTCACAATTCTCCTCCACTACAAGAAATCTTGTCCTGAGATTTTAAGAGGTGGAGTAAGGGGGAAGGGATTTGGTTACAAAATTCTAACGGGTCTTCTTGGTCTTGGTTACTCTTCTCGAAGAGGTCAATCCATTGAGTTGATGCCTTCATTCCTCTGCTCGAGGTCATCATGAAGAAGTCGTCCTCCTTTCTTCGACAATTCTGTCGTACTTACGAATAGGTAAGGGGCTGCTCTACAACGATAGAATGGTATAAGGGGAAATCATTTGGGGTTAGCCAGGAATGAACACATGTGTATCTTTCGAGTTGAACGAATGAAACATATCGAGAGCCAAGTAAGAAGGTACCATAGGAAGTTTCAAGCGGATATTCCATCGTTCGTTGCCTACAACAAAGTGTGAAAGGGGTTCAAAGCAACAGGAATAAGTATTGTGTTTAATACCATAATTGATGATCACACGGAAGGTGGCTCATGAATTACATACGAAGCCAAGCGTGAGGAATAACTTTGGAAACAAGGGGTGTATAGGAGAGTCAGGTTTCGATCCTGTGGAACTGTCGGTTATGGGCCCACCATGTGGGTTAAAAGTAGGAGGAGCCATGACATCTTGCATGGTCATGATAGCAAGGCATGTCAGAGGGTAGCCTGTCAGGTATGTCGGCAACAACGTCAATACCAAGGGCGAGGGACGAAGAGAACCATTTTCCTGCTCGTTGAATGAGGCGGACCAATAGGCAAAGTTCTCATCCATCGGTGGCTACCAAAATGTCATCAACAATAGTAACAGGGTCTGCTGACAGAATTGTACACCGAGGTGTTTCCATAAGCAGGAGAATATTACTGCTTAGATCATATAGATCACAAGGAAGGTTAAACCAAACAATCGAAAGGAAAATATGATTATCAGATTAAACAGAACAATGGAAAGGAAAATGTGTTTAAGCACATATTTCAAGGGTATATCCTTCCCAAGGACAAGCAGAGCATGATATCCATGATAGGATATAATGTAGAAAACTCTTTAGGTAAGAGGAGAGAAATTTCATGACATTACCCATACAACGGTGTTTGGATAAAGAAAACTTAGCATTGCGGTTCCAATGCTCTTGTTGATGTTTGAGTACCACAGTCATGCTTACAGATAGCATTGGCATGGTCTTCAAGCAAAGATCAGACTTTGGATACACAAAGGATCCATCAGGAACAACTTATAGAATAAGTCTTACAATTTCCTCATGGAAGAATGCTTAACCTTGCTAAAAAGGAAACTATAACAATAGTTCCTCCGGCCAGGTGTGCTAGGAACGACAACACCTTACCCGGTCACATAAAGACAAATGTTATAACTCTTGGAAATATGTTCCAACCATCATATCTGACCGAGATTCAGATCTGATTGGTGTCAGGATAACTCGGACTCAGGATGCCTAAGAAGAAAGGTGCAACACAAATTTTCGAGATGACATTGTAAGATTCTCGGGAATTGAACTATGGTAGCAAGTTTCGAAACAAGAGTTCATCATTAAATCAAGGAGAGGTGAGGAGGTGGCTGATTGACTCAGCGACAATTCATTGCGATTTTCAAAAGATGGATTTCCACACTTATGTGAACAAGGAGATAAAATTTGTCAGATCAAATGATATGATGAGGTATGCTCGTGGAAAACATACACAGTTAAACATTGGTTGAAAGGTGCACCCGAAATATGGGCTAAGGTAGCATGATCAATGTTAGAATGGTGATTCGATAACCAATGGTCTAAGAATGAAATATCGACCATTAACTTCAAAGCAATAGGGTTGCTAAAAGTTTTGAAGTCGCACAGTATAGTTCAATTGTCGGTTTTCCGGTTAGAAACAACACGGGGACCAAGGAATGAACAGATATGTTAAGAAGTATCACCTGTATCAAGAATTCCTAAGAGGTGGTGAAATTCTCACAACATTCTTGACATAAAAGATGGTAATACTCCAAGGTAAAGGAGAACAAATGCTAGATAGCAAGGATCTGAAGGTATACACAAAACACGAACAAGTTTGTGTTGAACGGAAGGCAATAAAGTGGTTGATGATAACACCAATCATCGAGGGCAAGGATGGTATTTCTCATCATGAATTCAATTGATATCCTGGAAATGCTCATAATGCTGATGATGATCATGACAAATTTTGTCGAGAGGCTCCACGAAGAAGCAATTTAACAGCAGCTACATCAAGCAACAGGACTAATGCAGCGAAAGATTATTGGAACCACGGATGCGACACCAACTCAGAATCAAGCTTGTTTTTCAAGGTGAAATGATAATACAATGAAGATCGATGTAAGCTTAGCTCATCGCCGAAAGTGGTGCTCCGGGCATAAGGACCAGGTAGCATAGTTAAAATCGGCACGATACTGATACAGCTGATCAGGCTAGAAATGACGTGATCAGGTACAAACTCGTAAGTAAAGAAGATTACTAATAGTTGTTTAATCACGATGCGGACTCAATTCAGTTATCGGTGGCCTTGAGTGTTTAATGACTCAGAGCCCGTGAAAAAATTGGAATCAGTGAGAATGTAGTATTTGATGGAGAACTCAAAAGAAGTTATGCAGTTCCGTGACAATCTCAAGATACCAGGGGGTAATACGATGACAGACCAAAGTAGAGGTTGGTCTGGGGTATTGCTCTGTAGAAGATAGGTGCTTAAACATGCATGAGAAATGGTATTGAAAGGAGAACATGGTCGGAACCATGATTGCAAAAGGCCAGATCCCAGATATAAGATGAACTTATACCAAGGGAATAATTAATTTTAAAAGAAGCTTTGATGAGAAGATGTACATCGTGTCCATGGGCATGAACAGAAAGTTCAAGGTCGACTCCCACTTCTCCAATGCACAACCTTTCATTCACTTCTCGCGTTCGATGAAGTTGTAATGTTGAAATTTTATCTGGCAAAATACCAGAAGAGTACGACTCGTGAAAACTTTCGAGTTCACACATATAAAGGAAGGCATAGGTTCAACCCATCGGGGCATCGTGGAAACATATACCACAAGCTTCAATAGTAAATATCACCAGCTCGAAAATAGAGCACGGTCGGCCAAATCCGAGAATAGGATTTACCAATGGCATTATGTATCAGGGAAAGAACTTCTCAAGGTTTTTGTATACAAAGGACACTGTCGGATGATAATTCAACAAAGGACCTGACGGTCCGTAACGGAGCTGATGTGAGTATAGCCACACAACCAGCGAAAGAAACAATGCAATGTCAATGTACTATAGAAACAACTGACTTATTCAAAGCTCCAATGCAAAGGAATTATGATTTCCAATTCAAGGGATCAGAAGCAACACTCTGATTAATGATGGATAAGTTGAGTAGGCTTAGGGGTAAAATCGATGGCCATTTGATTGGTCGAGATCCAACTCATCTTTAAAATGACGTCTGAGCCAGAAGGATGAATTCTAGGATCTGATTGAGGATTGTTAGCATTCGTAACTTATTGAATCAATGGACTCAATATGATTGTGACAAAGGATGTCAACGAGATTGCTAGAAATATGGAATTAAACATAGTGCAAGCAAGCAAGAATTTCAAGAGCAATAGGTTGTTGAGGATTTTCAGAAAATCGAATAGTATTTCAAAGACTTCTGTGAATTACTTGAATCAACTGGGGATGAGCAAAAACACGATAAGTGCGAGAAATAATTCGTAGGGGTATTCAGGTGGCACCGAACTTCAAGGCAGTGAACACAAAGTATTCTCAAAACAACGACGAGTATTTCGGAGTATCTTGTAATAACAAGACCAACTGGGGATGAATGTAAGAATGACAACTGCATGTAGTTATCCATAAGGGTTGACGATGGAAGGGGAATTGCAAACGCGGTGAACACAAGTTCTCGGGCTAACATCGGAGAGTATCTTCAGGGTCTTCTGGCCCAGCGGACGATCATCGGTAATAAGGTGCTCTCCAGGTGAAAGCGAGATCCTAATGTTAGATTTAGCAAAATTCATTTAAACCAAATAGAAGAGAGATCAGAGTCCCATAGTATAGACGAGGAATAAAAGATCCTAATACCACCCAATGGCAACGTGGGCCCGTAAGCGACACAGCCATGTTAGTAAAAGCTTTTCAAATGACTAGACACGACTTGGGCCAAGGAGTGTGGAAGGGGGATTCCTACAGGCAGTCGGCTCTGATACCAACTGGTGACACCCCCGATTCAATCGTACACTAATCATACACGCAAACGTGTATGATCAAGATCAGGGACTCACGGGAAGATATCACAACACAACTCTAAAAATAAAATAAGTCATACAAGCATCATAATACAAGCCAGGGGACTCGAGGGCTCGAATACAAGTGCTCGATCATAGACGAGTCAGCGGAAGCAGCAATATCTGTTGGCGTTTTGGGAACGGGGGTCCCCAGACTTGCCTGCCTGCGGCCCACAGCGTGGCTAAGCCAGCAGGCCGTACGGCCCATCTTCATCAACAAGGCATCCAAGACCCTCGCGAGGGTCCAAGCCTCGCGAGGCGGACGACGCAAGACCTCCTCTGGGTGGCCTAGCCAGGCAGGCTCACGAGGAGCGGAGATATCAAGGCGGGGCAAACCTCACGAGGCCCTCGTGACGTGAGCCATGACGCACGGCACCAGGCTGGCGCCAGGCGGGTGCCAGCGTGCGCAGCGTCCTTGTTTCCTCTTTGGTGCTAAGGAGACCAGCGCAGGCGAAGAGTACCGAGGCATCAAGCAAAGGTTGCCATATTGGTGCAACAAGACCAAGACCAGGAGGACGTCAAGGCAGAGGTCATCGTCGAGCCCAAGACGGCGTCACCATAGAGCTTTTCGCAGGCGAAGACCACTTTTGTCAGGATAGCTTGTACTAGTTGTCCCCCTTCAAATTCGCCCGCCGTTGTTGACTCCCTTCCCGCTCGATATTTGGGAAGAGGACCAGGGCCTATATAAGTAGAGCTAGCCACCATAGTAGAGGCATCTCATCTTAGCTTGATCCAACCCGATCGAGAGCCTACTCACAAGAACACCTCAGCCTCAGGAGGCTGTTCTTCCCTTGTACTGTTCATCATCAGCCCAAGAGGCAATCCACCACCACCACACTGGAGCAGGGTATTACACCACAACGGTGGCCCGAACCAGTATAAACCTCGTGTCTTTCTGTGTTGCGAGTTCGTCGAGTTCGTCCGCGAGATCTTAGCGAGCCAGGGCGTAGATCGGTAGGAGGGAAAGACTTCGCGCGCACCCCAGTGTTCGAACCTTAAGGGTTTGCCGGAACCCCACATCCGACATTTGGCGCGCCAGGTAGGGGTGCGCCGGAGC
Source organism: Aegilops tauschii subsp. strangulata (assembly GCF_002575655.3). Classification (NCBI taxonomy): domain Eukaryota; kingdom Viridiplantae; phylum Streptophyta; class Magnoliopsida; order Poales; family Poaceae; genus Aegilops; species Aegilops tauschii. The sequence continues at coordinate 313,467,616 of NC_053037.3, read as the reverse complement.
TTCTTCTCCGTCAACCAGCTCGCCGACGCTCCCCAGCCACGATGTCTGGCGACTCTAGGGCCGGCTCCGATCGCTGGGCAGCCTGGCCGGCCCGGGCAGCGCCGCCTGCCCGTGAAGATCTCGACCCCGCGCTCCAGGCGGCGCGAGCGCCGCCAAACTCCGCCGGGCGCGGGCAGCGCGGCCAGGCATCGTCCACCCTCACCCCACGACAGGTACGGGCCGCGGCAAGAGTGGCGAGCCATGTCGCAGCAACAGCGCCGCACTCACGGCGGGAGCAAGCAAACATGCGGGCAGCGCTCACCGTGGCAAGGGAGCTGCTGCGGTGCAGGCTGATGGAAAGCGGCCGGGACACGCTGCTGGAACGTGTTGCCGAGCTGCTAGATGCAGTGGCGTCGGGAGCACCACCCTTCTACTATCGACTTCCCCCCCAGGCCACTGCAGGGCCGCGCAGCGAACCTCACCACACCCGCGCGCCATCAACTACGCCCGGGGCTTCATCAACATCAGCACGGCCCGCGGCGTAGGGGGCTCCGCCCCCCCCCATGCCGCCCGCGACAAGCACGGGTGCAAGCATCGCCCTCCATGGTCCCAGCCGGATGCCGTGCTGTCATCCCCAGGACGCCACCATGGGCCGAGCAACATGGAGCGTGGGGCACCACGGCGAGGTGTTCGGGGTGACGGCCCCGGAAGCCTACGTGCCCCGCATGATGGACCAAGGGTACGCACCAGAGGACGACCCTGGCTCGTTCATTGGAGAAGATTGGGGAGAGGGGGCGCTAGGAGTCGAAGCCTTCCAAGAACCAACGAAGAACCACGACGGTCACGCCGGCAACGGCAACTACAGGGTACCACTAATCTCTCAGGAACATGCTTATGCTAACCATGGGCTGCAGATGACTCAGGTTGCAGTGTCGATCAACGACCCTAGCATGGCAACGTCCGTTCCAACAAGGGGGACACGCTGGGGGCCGCCGGGAGGAAGCCAGGAGCAAGGCCCCTCCCTGCGGCGCGCGACGCCTGGCGACACCCGGAGGTAGGCCCTCTGCCGGGGAGGCCTCGACAACCCTTCCCCCGGCAAAGGACCTATGGTCGCCGAGGGAACCGCTGGCGTCCTCTTTCCCTCCTTTGTGTCGTCCTGGTGGCTGGTCGGCTCAGAGGAGGTCAAGGGTGGCACAAGGCGGGGCCCTCGTCTGGTGATATGAAGCAAGGCCAGTACCTGTGAAGAAGGCCCAGTGCCTGTGAAGCTCGCCGCCCATGACACTCTCACGTACTAATGAGTTGGGGCTGTACACGCCCCGAAGTCTCAGGGGTGCCGGCCTCAGGCCCTGGGGCTCCCTCCCACGCCTAGTGGCAGCACTTAGCTCCGCGCTGGTGAGAAGACTTGAAGACCAGAAGACTAGACTAGGTGCCGGACGCGGCCTTTTGCTTTGGATCTCTCTGTCTCTCTGTAGCTTTGATTTCTGGATCTGGATTTGAGTTGAAGCTGAGTTTTTTATTGATGCGCGTGGGGGGAGCCTTTTCTTGTTCGAGCAATTTCTTTCCTTCTGGATCTCGTTTTGACTGGGACTCATGTCCATCGCCTTCCCCTCACAAGCTCCTCGCGAGCGGGACAGCGCGAAGCGCGCACACCAAGTGCGCGCAAGCACTACAACTGGTGCTTAGCTCTAGTGGGGGCCCTTCTGATTTCCGCGGGGTTCTCAGGAACTCGACACATCACAGCCCAGCTCAAAGCTGGCACGGACTAAGGTAAACCAAGGCAGAGAACTCGCATCTGGACTCACCAATTCATGAGGACACAAACTCACATCGCAGGGGAAAATAAAAACTGCAATTTGCTTACATGAGGGGCTCCCCCTCTCAAAATACTCTTACAAGTTTCCAAGGGCCACACCCGAGTTTGTGCACAGGATGAAATGACAGGAGAACAAGGGATCAGCCAGAAATGTCGCTCGCTGCGTCACCCGCAGATGCGTCACTCACATCGCCGTCGTCTTCATCGGCATCGTTGCTGCCATCGGCGATGCCCCCGTCACCGTCGTCAACCATGTCGCCTTCGTCTGCGACGACCACCACCGCGTCATCCTCCGAAGTGAAGGTCCTGACCAGCGCATCCACATTGTCCTCAACCCAACGCGCTAGTCGCCCCGGACAGCAGTGGGTACGGGGGTGATGGCGGCGTCAAAATCAAAGTTGGGGTCGGCGTTCAGGAGGTGGCTGAAGACACGGGAGAAAGCGCGCTCGAGGTGACCACACCCCTTTTCCTCCACAAGCTGGCGAGCTCTGGCAGATCGAGCCTCCAGGCGCGTCACCACCTCAGTGAAAAAGGTCAGGTGACTGGCATAATCATTCGAGTGAGGGGTCGGCGCCTCCACGTCGCAAATATGGCCCAGGGCGATATTGGCCCTGTTCCGGAGGTCCTAAAGCATAGGGGCATGCTCGCGCTCCAGCGTTCGTCGCTGGAGCACCTCCTCCGTGTTTAGCCTCGCGATGACCTCTGCATCATCCACCCGCCTCCGAATGGAACGCAGCTCGGCGCGGGCGGAGGACAAGTCCGCCTGTGCCGTAACCAGGGCGGCGGTCGTGGCTTCCGCATGCCTCTCAGCCTCGTCCAACCTGGGCCTGAGGGCAGCGGCCCTGCCCTCATCCTCCACGCCCGCGAGCTTCAGCTTCAGGTCGTACCTACCTTCCAGATCTGCGCGAACCTCAGCCACCCGGCGGTTCACCTCCTTCTCAACTCCGGCCTCGCGAGCCCCGACAACATCTTCTGCTTGGGCAACTTGACGCTCCCTCGTCTCCAGTTGCTCGAGCTCGAGGCTACGCTCCATGGCCTCCAGGGCCAGTGCCTCCTCACGCTTCTGGACCTCCTCTTCCTCCGCGGGCGTCCCCCTCAGCGACGCATGAGCGGCCTTGCGGGCCTCCACCTGCTGCTCAAGAGACGCGCTCCAGGCCTGGAGCTCCCACGCGTGCTCCTTCGGAGCCTCGCGGCAGTGGTCAGCCTCGCGAGCCTCGTCCAAAGCTCGTGAGCGGGCTTCATGAGCGATCTTGAGGGACGCCTCGGCCTTCGCATTCTCAAGGTCGCGCTGGTAGCGACCGAGGTTGATAGCCACCCTCAGCTTGCGCCGCTCCTCCACCAGCCGGAGACCTTCAGCCTCAAGGCACAAGTCAACACCCTCGAGCTCTTCACCAAGTCGGCTCATCGCGTTCATCGCCTCCTGGAAGAGCTCATGACAAACCACGCTCCGCCCGTGCTCAAGCTCGAACGCTCGGCCCTCTTCGTCCTCCACCTCGGGGGCTGCGGGCGGGGCGGCAAGCGGCACGCCACCCCCCCCCCTGGCAGGGGGCTGGGGGCTGGCGCCGCACCCGACACCAGCCCGTCCTCGCGAGAAGCCCAAGCCAGCGGAGGCTCGCTGCTTGAGGAGGAACCAAAGATCGAAGCCAGCCAGTCGCTGCCCATAAGCGAAGGGGGAGCCTTGGGCACGCCCGCCAAGCTCCACGACAGACCGTGGGGAGGGATGGCCAAACTGTGGGCTCAGCGCGCCGCGAGGGCAGATATGCTCCCCCGACCGACTCAACTCCAAGGGCGGTAGGAAGACCAGGAACACTCAAGGCGGATGGGGGAGTTGATGAAGGAGGAGGCCGCTTCTCGGGAGATGCAACAGCTTCAGCGGAAGGAGCCCTGGAGAACCAACGTCAGGACAAGAAGGCAACACGTAGGAAGCCGTGACAACAAGGTACTTACGTGTCAATGCGATGTACTTTCATCGCTTCAGCGGCTCGAAGATTCTGCTACCACTAGGGGATCATTTCCTCTTGCGGAGCTCACTGAAGTCCACACAAAGCCGACCAAAGCGCTGGACATGACGGCCGGTGCGCGTGGAGACGAAGAAGAGCACGGAGGGATGTCTTCAAGGGTGCCCGGTTGCGGTGAACAGCCAGGCACCGTTTCACCCCAACCTCCCGAGGCCCTTGAAGCCTTGGCCTCGGGAGTCGCATGCTGCGTCTCCTCGACAACCGACGCCTCAGGAGGGGGGTGGCAAGCTCCTAAAGACGATGCCCCAGGATCACCACTCGACATATGCTCCTCAGCACTCGAGCCACCGGCCTCCTCCGGAGCTCGCCCACCTACACCGTCGCTTGGGGCGAGCTGTGGGCGAGCTCAGCACCAGCGGCAAGGAAGGGAACAACGACGAAGGGGTTCTCACGAGGCCCCTCCAGGCTAATCGGCCGCGGCCCCCATTCATCAAAGGAAGGCATGTTCTCTACAAATTCATCCTTGTTCTTGCAGCGGTACAGCAAACAGTTCTTCTCGGGCAGTTCGACCAGCAAAAAGACACCCGTCAAGACCTTGAGCACTGTTCGCCGCGTCCCGAGGAGGAGCCCGGACTCCTGAAACCTCATGTGGTCCTGGCTGCTGAGCAAGGTCCACATTGGGCGAGAATGGCGCTGAAGCGGAGCGACCCGGCGTTGGACGAATTCCTTCACCACCATCGGCGCAGTTACGCCGCGATCTTTCAGCAACCTCCACCTGAACCAGACATTGGGAAGGCGGGGGCTGGTGAGCCGCTGATGGCTCCAGCCGGAGTTAGGAACAGCGGGCCCCGACGAAGCCTGAAGCAGAGGACTGAGCACACCGGCATCAACGAACACACATCGTGTCCGGACTTCGCTCGTGGATGGAGGAAGCTCGAAGTCGATCCCCTCGCCCGCCGTCGCAGCCACGGCCTGGAAGCTCATGCACCCGAGCATTGCTGAGGGTCGGCCAGATGCAACGAGAAGAAGTGACGGAGGAGGGCCACCGAAGGAGCGATGCCCACCATGGCTTCGCACACGAAGGCGAAGACAGCAAGAAGAGTCACAGACTGAGGGTCGAGATGCAACATATGGATCTGATAATGCTCAAGCACCGCATTGAAGAAGGCGGAGAAGGGAGGAATCAGGCCAGCCCAGAGGGCATCTATGAAGATTGGAACCTCGGTGGCCACCTGAGCCGTGCGAGTGCGAGACGCAGGCCAGGCCACCGTCTCCCCCCACTCATTGAAGCTGGAAGCAAGCATCGGGCGCACCTTGTCCATGGCCTCGTCGTTGAGCACCCGAGACCGGCCGAGCGCCGGCGCAAAGGACGGAGGCGCAGCTCGCAGAGATAGAGGTCTCTTCCCCTTCTCAGATTGTTTCGGCACCATGGCTATGGAACAGGCGGAGCGCAAGTCGGATTGGAGAAGAGAAATAGAGTCTCGAGGAAGCGAGGGAATTGGGGAAGCAAGGCGCAGGCGACGGAGGAATAACTGTGTAGGCCGCAGGGGCCGCATAGCCAGGCGGATTCAAAGGCAGCGTGGGGAAGCGGAGACGTCCACGTCCAATCAACCGCCACGCGTCGACCGAGCCCGCCGGCTTTTGGGGCCCGCGGTGCTCCGAACTTGACCCTTGGCTTTGCCGCGAAGCCAAGCCCAAGCGCACCTTGGGCCCGGGGGTTACTGCCGGCGTTCTGGGAACGGGGGTCCCTAGACTTGCCTGCCTGCGGCCCACAGCGTGGCTAAGCCAGCAGGCCGTATGGCCCATCTTCATCAACAAGGCATCCAAGACCCTCGCGAGGGTCCAAGCCTCGCAAGGCGGACGACGCAAGACCTCCTCTGGGTGGCCTAGCCAGGCAGGCTCACGAGGAGCGAAGATATCAAGGCGGGGCAAACCTCATGAGGCCCTCGTGACGTGAGCCATGACGCATGGCACCAGGCGGGCGCCAGCGTGCGCAGCGTCCTTGTTTCCTCTTTGGTGCTAAGGAGGCTAGCGCAGGCGAAGAGTACTGAGGCATCAGGCAAAGGTTGCCATATTGGTGCAACGAGACCAAGACCAGGAGGACGGCAAGGCGGAGGTCATCGTGGAGCCCAAGACGGCGTCACCATAGAGCTTTGCGCAGGCGAAGACCACTTTTGTCAGGATAGCTTGTACTAGTTGTCCCCCTTCAAGTTCGCCCGCCGTTGTTGACTCCCTTCCCGCTCGATATTTGGGAAGAGGACCAGGGCCTATATAAGTAGAGCTAGCCACAATAGTAGAGGCATCTCATCTTAGCTTGATCCAACCCGATCGAGAGCCTACTCACAAGAACACCTCAGCCTCAGGAGGCTGTTCTTCCCTTGTATTGTTCATCATAAGCCCAAGAGGCAATCCACCACCACCACACTGGAGTAGGGTATTACACCACAACAGTGGCCCGAACCAGTATAAAGCTCGTGTCTTTCTTGTTGCGAGTTCATCGAGTTTGTCCGCGAGATCTTAGCGAGCCAGGGCGTAGATCGGTAGGAGGGACCCCACATCCGACAATATCTGAGTATAGACATAAGTTAAACAAGTTTGCCTTAAGAAGGCTAGCACAAACTGGGATACAGATCGAAAGAGGCGCGGGCCTCCTGCCTGGGATCCTCCTAATCTACTCCTAGTCGTCGTCAGCGGCCTGCATGTAGTAGTAGGCACCTCCGGTGTAGTAGGAGTCGTCATCGACGGTGGCGTCTGGCTCCTGGGTTCCAGCATCTGGTTGCGACAACCGTGAGGAAAGGAAAGGGGGAAAAGAGGGAGAAAAACAACCGTGAGTACTCATCCAAAGTACTCACAAGCAAGGATCTACACTACATATGCATGGGTATCTGTGTAAAGGGGCAATATCGATGGACTGAACTGCAGAATGCCAGAATAAGAGGGGGATAGCTAGTCCTGTCGAAGACTACGCTTCTGGTAGCCTCCATCTTGCAGCATGTAGAAGAGAGTAGATGGTAAGTTCACCAAGTAGCATCGTATAGCATAATCCTACCCGGCGATCCTCCCCTCGTCACCCTGTGTGAGAGCGATCACCAGGTTATATCTCGCACTTGAAAGGGTGTGTTTTATTAAGTATCCGGTTCTAGTTGTCATAAGGTCAAGGTACAACTCCGGGTCGTCCTGTTACCGAGGATCACGGCTATTCGAATAGATAAACTTCCCTGCAGGGGTGCACCACATTACCCAACACGCTCGATCCCCTTTGGCCGGACACACTTTCCTGGGTCATGCTCGGCCTCGGAAGATCAACACGTCGCAGCCCCACCTAGGCACATCAGAGAGGTCAGCGCGCCGGTCTAAATCCTATGCGCGCAGGGATCTGGGCCCATCGCCCATTGCACACCTGCATGTTGCGTGGGCGGCCGGAAGCAGACCTAGCCTCCCTAATACAAGAGGAGGTGTTCCAGTCCAGTCCGGCACGCGCCGCTGAGTCGCTGACGTCAAGAAGGCTTCGGCTGACACCACGACGTTGAGTGCCCATAATTGTTCCCTCGTAGTTGGTTTGTGCATATAGGCCAGTGGCCAGACTCAGATCAAATACCAAGATCTCGTTAAGCGTGTTATTTAGAAGTCATCGCGGACGCCGACCAAGGGCCAGGCCCACCTCTCACCTAGGTGGTCTCAACCTGCCCTGTCGCTCTGCCACAAATTAATAGTCGGGGGCCATCAGGAACCCAGGCCCACCACTACCGGGATGGAACCACCTGTCCTTTCAGCCCCCTCATCGGAACCACTTGCGGGTACTCTATGAGCGGACCCGACTTTAGTCACCACATGTATCATGTATAATATGTATGTAAGTATATACCCGCGATCACCTCCCGATTGATCACATCCCGATAGTATAGCATGGCAGGCGGACAAGAATGTAGGGCCACTGATGAAGTACTAGCAACCTATACTAAGCATGTGGGATTGCAGGTAAAGGTATCAACAATTGTAGCAACAATGACAGGTTATGCAGCAAAATGGGATTAAGTGGAAGTAGTAACATGCTACACTACTCTAATGCAAGCAGTAGAGAGGGGAATAGGCGATATCTGGTGATCAAGGGGGGGCTTGTCTGGTTGTTTTGGCAAGAAGGACGGGTCGTCAATACCGTAGTCGTACTAGGTAGCAGCGGGGTCGGTCTCGTAGTCTACCAGAGAGAAGAGGGGGGAGAAACAATGAATATAATGCAAACAGATGCATATCGATGCATGACATGACAAGTAACGGTGCTAGGCATGCCCTAACGCGGTAGGAGGTGATACCGGCGAAGGGGGGGAACATCCGGGAAAGTATCCCAGGTGCTAGGCATGCCCTAACGCGTTTTCGACAGATGAACCAGAGGGGAAAAGTTGCGTGTTCGCTATGCTAGGGATGTGTGGCGGACGAACGGGCTGCATATTCGGAGTCGTCTCGTCGTTCTCAGCAACTTTCATGTACAAAGTTTTTCCATCCGGGCTACGGATTATTTTATATTAATTTCTAAAGATTTAAATCATTTTTAGGATTTATTTAATTATTTTAAGTCAACATTATCCAGAATAGTGCATGCTGACGTCATCATTATGTCAGCATGACGTCAGCCGTCACGTTGACTGGGTCAAACTGACGTGTGGGTCCCACACGTCATTGCCTATTAACTAATTAACCGAATTAATTAGTTTAAATGACATATTAGTTAGGTTGGTTAATTAATTAGGTTTATTAATCACAATTAATTAAGTTAATTAATTATTAATTATTAATTATTAATTTTAATTATTTTTTTAGACGTTCTGGGCGTGGGCCCCGTTTGTCACTGGGCCAAAGGCCTTAGCGGGCACCGCGCGTGCAGTTACGGGCGCCGGGGCATGCTGGAGCCCGACCCGGGCGGGAGCCGAACGGGCGCCGCTGGGCACCGGCGTGGAGCAGCGGCAGCGGGCAAGGGGCGGCGCCGGCGTGGCCGTTAGCGGCCCCGAGCGGTGTAGCGGGGCCATGGCCGGAGCGGCGCGAGCCCGGTGCGGGGCGCGGCCGCATACGGGGAGCCCTGTGCGCGAGGGGTGAGCTCGGCGGACGCACTGGGGGCGAGCCTGGGCGAGGGGGGAGAGGCCCGGCGAGGCAGGGCAGTGCGGGGTAGCACTACAAAAAAAATACACTTCCGTGATGATACGTGTTTGTCACAGTAGGTCCCGTTTTTTGTCATGCATGTACATCCATGATGATTTTATGACAGAATCAAGATAGTCATACCTGTGCTGTCGTAGAAGTGTTCCATGACATTACCAAAATTATCATCACGGAAGTGTCCACTTCCATGACGATAAATCGCGCGTCACAGAAGTGCTTTCGTCAAGGGTGACCGACACGTGGCATCCACCGTAAAGGAACGCCGTTAAGCTATCGGGTCGGGTTTTGGATTCGATAACCCGTTAACAGCCCCGAGCAATGGGAAATTTCCACGTGTAAAATTCTTATTGGCCGGACGAAACACGTGTCAGCTCATCAGTGGGTCAGATAGGCGCCTATGATATGTCGACACGTGCCACAGCCCACCACTGGCCCATTTAGCTTACAAAGCCGGCCCGTTTGACTTGGTCAAAAGTTAACGGGCTGGCCCATGAAAAGCCTGTTAACGGTCTCTTTGCAATTAGCCCATTTTACGGCCTGTTAACTCACGGCCCGTTAGGCCCTAAACGAAATCGGCCCAACAACATCATGTGGGCCGTCGAATATAACACCAGCCCATTTCACTTTCGGCCCATGTATGGCCCACGACGTCTTTCGGCTCATATGAGGCCTTCGTATCTTTCGGCCCTTTACAGGCCCACGGTGACTCTAGCCCATAATGAACAGTAATTTTCTTTATACCTGTTAACGGCCCATGATTTACATGGGCCGTTTCCAGCCCGTGTTAGCTTTCGGCCTATTGACGGCCCATACGTTCTTGGGCTCCTTTTCGGCCCTCGATTACTTCCGGCCCGTTACTGGCCTGTTCCCCTAATGGGCCAAATTCGGCCCATGGCAAGAGTCCGGCCGTTACTGGCCTGTTCCCCTAATGGGCCAAGTTCGGCCCATGGTAAGAGTCGGCCCGTTACTGGCCTGTTACCCTAATGGGCCAAATTCGGCCCATGGCAAGAGTCGGCCCGTTTCTGGCCTGTTAACCCGTTGCGCCGTTTCCAGCCCGTCCTATATTCTGGCTCATTAACGACCCATTATGCCTGTGACAGAATTAAGCCTTTGCTGTCCTACGGCCTGTTAACGGCCTGTTACCGTGCTGGGCCGATACCAATTACGCCCGATTACGGCCCATGTAGACCCATTTATCTGACGGCCCGAGGCCCACCGATTACAGGCCCATTTATCGACGGCCCGTAGGAGACCCATGGATCCTACGGCCCGTATATGGCCCATGGTAGTTGCGGCCACTAGCAAACTAGGGAAAAATAAGACTATGAAATAAATAAGGCCGAAACTAACGCTAGGCTATTAAGGCGATTGCACAGATTACATCCACTCGGCATCAAAGATCGCCACCAGTGCAAATATAGGGAACACCCTACACTATACAAAAATGGCTTGCTGTTTTCTTCAGCCGGTGGCTGCACGTTAAGAATAAATTTTGTATCACACCAAAACAAATTACAACTATATAACAAAAGGAAGGTTGGCATAAAACTTAACAGTCTAGCAGATAAATGCACCACCAGAAGTTCAGAAGCTCAGTTCATTTGACCTGACTGTTACGTTTTCATGCTGTATTGTCCGATGGAGCACCGTAACCCTCGCCTTCATTTCCCCTAGGCTCCTGAACAACATAGCAAATGTCTGATAGTATGGTTTCAAAACCATACATATCTTGACGACATTGAGCAATGTTTCTCCTTGTTTCTCAAAGGGTCACTGTTAGGGAATGGACTTGTGTCTGGAGCGCAGATACAACATTGCTTTGAGCTTGCATATCTTGATCATGAGGCAGTTTGGACGATATTGCCTTAACAACCAACCCAGTATTACGCAGGAACGTGCTTTTGGCACTGTTAGTGGACAGGTACTAACCCACTGCAGCAAGAGCTGACATTGCGGTTATAGTTGCCTCGCCACCTTTAGAAGGTGGCGGTTCCACCATTTTTTCCATAGCTCGCTGAAAAGTTGAGGTTTTACATTAGTAGTACCAGAACAGAAGATATTAAGGAGGCAGCAAAACCAAACAAAATAGCTTTGGTCTATATACAGAACTTATTCTGGTGAACCCATGTAAAATATTAGTTGTATTTTATTGCAAAGTACATAATAAAACTAGGTTCCAAACATATGACCATGTACCATTGCTAATGTATTGTCTATTTCTTCACATTGTACTGAGGGCTAAGGATAAAGAGACGAAGGTTATAATACGATAAGCATAGTATGACATCATTCATATCACAAAACAACTGAGAACAGACAAACAGGCAATTGTAACGTTGTGTGGGCAAGTCCAGCACGGAACTAGATTACGAGTCAAGATCAAAGGAACATCACTCCTCTCTTTTAAACCTTGTAAGGTGTAATGATATGCTAAGACAATTGTGTATAAAATTGAAAAGAGTAATAGACATTGGCTGCAAACCATGCAGTTCAAGGCACAAGTTAGAGTAAGTAGTAGTTAAAAGGCATGAGGATTAAGGACTTACAACAGTGGCTTTGACTGGTGTAGTCATGCCCTTCTTCTTGCTGGTGTGACAGTCCTTGAAGATTTCCACAGCATTTGGTTCAGGTACTTTTTGTTCCTTCCGGGCTTTCCTCTGCATTTCGAACAAGTCAATATACATCTGATAATATGGTACAGTGAAAAGAGTGAAACAGCAGCTAATTACAAGAGCCTCGCAGTGTGCAATATAGCTACGAGATCCTGTCGTCTGTTGGAATTTCACTTTCATACGGTTGGCCTTGTTCTTTGAACAGTTCACCTACAAGAAGATAGATTTGTGTGGCACATGCGTAAATAGGACTTCAACATGTGATCTGATCACATATATATAATGTACCTGATACTTCGGATCAGACCAGTGTTTAACAAGGCCCCTCCAGTCTTCATCCGCTATATTTTCCACTGGAGATGTTTGGGAAAGTTCACTGTTAGCCTTGCCTTCAAAGTGAGTTTTCCTCAAGTTATACCGATATTGTCGCAGAGCAGACTTGAAAACATGGGTGCAAGCTTGTCTGGTTGCATCATCTTGGCTATCCAACTTGAACCTCCTCTGTTGAAAATTATGGGAGTCTCATTATCAGCAACCTAGAAAGTATGGGACAGAGCAAGACGATATTACTAGTTTCCATACATAACCATACTTACAGATAAATGGTCGAGGAAGGTGTTGAACTGGGTTTCGTCTTTGTCATTCCTGTACTGAATCCATGTTGGGAGGATACGTACATGACACCTAACGGCAACCGCTGCCTCTGATACTAACTTGGCTGACTCTGTAGCATCACGTGGCCTTTTTAAACCTGCCTCAAAACGGATCTCCATTCTTCCTCCTCTAGATTTAGTTAACCTATCGAGCATTATCCCTGATGTTTGTTTCCTCTTGCGCCTAGGTGCTAGTCCAACAACGAACATAGGAAGTGTTAGTGTACATCAAACTGTGAGACTACATATAAAGAAGCATGCAACTGTAACTTGACTCCAACAACTACCTTCTTGCTGTTGAAGCTCACAAGGTTCATCTGATATTGCCAACTCGTCTTGTGTCAAGAGTGCTTGGGAAGTAGTGTCAGGTGGCAAGGGAGCTTGGGAACGTGCTGCTAGCTCAGTTGACACACGAGTAAGTCGTGCAGCTGGTAGTAGTGTGGTAGGTGTTGCAAGAACTAGGGCTGTCTCTGCATGTTTGGTGGCAGCTATTTGTTTCTGTTTGGCTTTTTTCACAACTCGTGTAGCATGGGATGCCGTGTTTGTAGAATTTTCCGCTGGACTTAGACCTTCTATTGCACCATCAGTACCAGCAGAATCTGCAGGATTCATCTGCTTCTCATTCCCTGCCATTCTGTCTTTCTTCCTCTTTCTCTGTGCCATGTTAAGTCAAGCCGACCAGAAAAACGAATAACAATTTAGTTCTTCAGAACAAATTGATGCGTGATGCAGACGAACTGAACTTTGATGTTAGACAACCACATGATAGGAGGATGTAATATGTATGAAAAACAGGACGGAAGAGATAACCAGAACTATGATGTGTAAACTAAGAAGAAGACATTTCACCAAATTAGAAGCAATGCAATGGAAGGTAGGCACCATATGAAAGATGCTACAAATATCGCTCTGCCGAGTTAACAGTGTCTCATCATAAATGGTGTTTAAACAAATGTGAAGCAGTACAAGAAATAAATCATATGCAAGATGCAAACAACATCACACTACCATGTTAGAGGTCTCTCGTCATTAGTGCCATTGCATATTCACATCATTGCATATTCACAACTTATGATGTGTAAACTAAGAAGAAGGCATTTCAACAAATTAGAAGCAATGAAAGCTAGACACCATATGAAAGATGCAACGAATATCACTCTACCAAGTTAAAACTGTCTCTTCATAAGTGCCATTTCAACAAATTAGTAGTACAAGCTAGAAAAGAATGTGAGATGTAACCTATATCACACTCCGAAGTCAAACGTGTCTTATGATAAGTGATTGTTGCAGGTTACACAACAGTAGTAATTTGATGTAAGAACATGGTGTGATAGATAGATATTGTATGTTCTAGAAACAGGAACACGTGTCTTATTCAAGTATAATGTGTAAAGTAAGCAGATGGAATTCAACAAAATTAGAAGCAATACAAGCTAGACATCACACATAACATACAACCACATATAACAGTGCCAAGTTAGAGGGAGCACCGGTGATGCTGCACTAGGGGAGACGTGCTCATCATAAACACAGCTTTGTTGAGTGTCTATGCATGTGTTGTCTTGGAAATCATCTTGGGGTGTGGAGGAGTAGAAACTGTAGAGGCCCTCCGTTCGGAAGGAGCACCTTTATCCGCTGCCTTGCTAACTTCCTTCTGCTTTATTGATTTTGAATTGTCAAGTAAAACCGACAAGAAAAAGCAATAAAATTCTCTCTTCAGAACTCATTCATGCATGATACTGACAATCACTACTTTGATGTAAGGCAAACACATGATACCAGGATGGAATATGTACGAAAAACAGGACGGCATGGCATGTTCACAACTGTTTGTGTAAACTAAGCAGAAACCATTCCAGCAAATAAGAAGCAATGCAAGCTAGACACCACATGAAAGATGCAACCAATATGACTCTGCCAAGTTAAAAGCGTCCCATCATAAATGGAATTTCAACAAATTAGAAGTAGCGCATGCTATAAATCATATGAAAGATGCAACTAATATCGCACTGCATATACTAAAGGTGTCTCGTCATGTTGATTGATGCGGGATACAAAAAACAATAGTTTTATGTAAGGACATGCTTAATAGACAGATGTACTATGTACTAAATACAGGAAGGCATGTCACATTAACAAGTATAATGTATAAGCTAAGCAGACTAGCACATGCAGTTTAACCAGATTGGAAGAATTACAATCTAGACACCATATGCAACATGCAACCACATATCACGCTGCCAAGTTAGAGCAAGCACCCGCGATGCTAGGGGAAATGCTGTAATCAAATACAGAGCTACGTTCACTATCTTCATCTAGCATTTCTATAACGTGTCTTGCCTACCCGCATACGAAGCTGGAGCGACTTCTCTCTTTTCTTTTTGGCTTCTCTCATGGCAGCAGAGTCTGAAATACCCTTGCATAAAAACACAATAGTGAGAGTAAGGGTGAAGTGTGTGCAGAACTAGTGCACTTTAAAAGTAGCAGATAGCAGGTGGCTGAAAAATAAATGACAGGAGACATATGATAGCTCTACAACATTGCATGGCAAACAAAATTAGATTCTACTCCGTATGATTTTGTAATATATGAGCACAGGAAATGCAGGTACTCCTCCAGCACACCACCACATGTGGTCATATCTAAGATAACAGTCGACTGAAAATAAATAGGTCAGTCAATTTTTTTAATGAACCGTCCGATCTATAAGGAACGGGCAGATGGCCTTCGTCTACCTCCCGCCAGTCACTGTTGACGATCTTTCTCGAACCGCCAGCGACCACTGGCCCAGACCTCTGCCTCCGCCGCCCCGCCCTCCCATCAACCTCACACCACCGCCGTGCTTCGCAGCGCCCCCAGGCCATCCCTTTAATCCCGGCCGACCTCCAGATCGGGCGCCAGTAGCTCTAGGCCGCACACGCCCCTAAGATAAACACCAAGGCGCTACTTCCCCGGCGTAATAGGCGTATTAGCGCCTGTTACGCCGGGGAATGCTTCCGTTAATTGGGAATCAACTGGCCAGAAATTGAAATTCAGGGGGGCGACGGACCTCTAGCTAAGGTGAAATGGTATATGAGGAGAAACCTTGTGCATCGTGAGTTACTAGGAACATCTAGTATCAAGAAGAAGCGGTCAACTAGTGTCTTCTATGGGATGAATACCGTGCAAGCAGAGACATAAGATTTGCATGAATAAGGGAAGAGGAGTACCTTTTTCGGTTGCCGGTGTGGTCACCTCCACATGTCGCGCCGATCTTCTTCCTTTTATCGGGGAAACCGATGTTCTGGAGGGTGCAGGCTTGGACGAACCCATGGCAAAATTGTTGACTGTGTTGCCGTGGCCGTATATCGGCGGAGGGGAAGCAGATCCGAGGCGGCGAAGGACGGCGTAGCAGGAACAGCTCCGGTGCGGTGGAGGGTGGCGAAGTTGGAGCGGCAGCGGTGAGGCGCAGGACGGCGTGGTTGAACTGGCTCGGGTACGGACGGCTCGGCCTCAGCTTCAACTACTAGCCGTGGAGGGCGTTGCGGTTGAGGTTGCGGTGGACGACGACGTCGGGGTATCGGCTCCGGTGTGATGGAGGAGGGCGGCGGTTGATGGGTGGGATGGGGTGGCGGACGGAGGACGCCGGGGTTTCGCGGCTGGTGGAGAGGTAGTTTTGGCGCCCACGGAGTACGAATGGGGAATCAGACGGGTGGGGGGGAACCATGTTTCGGTCTGGGACACGCTTGTTTTTGGCTTTTTTGAACAGAAGATGGGACGCGCTTGTTTGAAATTTGGGGAAAGTACAAACTTTGCCCCCCTCTTAAATTTCGGACCTACTGCGGGTCGGGGGTAGGATGGTAATCCCAGGTGTCCCAAATAGTGGGCGGGAGCGATTTCGGCCGCGCGCATGTGTGCTTAGGTGGCCATTGTGTATGAATGTTTTCAGATGCGGTTGCGTGGCGTCTAGATGAAGCTACAAACCTACCCCGGTTTAGACCTTTAAACGTCAGG
This sequence comes from Aegilops tauschii subsp. strangulata, assembly GCF_002575655.3. NCBI lineage: Eukaryota > Viridiplantae > Streptophyta > Magnoliopsida > Poales > Poaceae > Aegilops > Aegilops tauschii. Next base: position 313,451,457 of record NC_053037.3, on the reverse strand, counting down.
CCGGTAGGTTTCACGGGTCGGAGTTATTAGAAAAGTAATTTCCTTGTACTACCAAACATTGGTCTCACGCGATTTCGGGCGAGTAGAGGCTCTTTTGGCGCTTTGTTCGAAATTTTGAAACACAAGCATTCAAGTTTAGAGTACTCTTGAACTATGAGGATTGACCTAAATAGACAACGTTATATTTGACCTTGTATGTTTGAAAACCTCATTAAATTATCTGCTTCTTTTTGAAATTTTGACACTTGAAAATCCTATAACTACGATTATTTTGGAATGGAGGAGCTAAATTTGAATCTATTTTGTACACGACTACATATGCTATTATGTACAAAATTAGAGCAAAGATTGGTGCCCCCATAATTTAGGTATGGTTTACAAATGCCATGATATCAAATTCAAATAATTGAATGGACTTCATGTTGAATTCGATTTTTTTAAACCACCTTAAGTTGAATTCAAATGTATGCTAGTTCATAGGTAGCTATTTATAATGTCCATTGTGTAACTTTCGTATGTATAATGTGCTTTACACACACAACATGAACTATACTCACGTTTATATTCGATTGCTAAAGCGATGCATTGTCTGGAGTTCAAAATACTAACTATGTGGATCAATTTTGTCGAATAATAACATAGACATGCTCAAATTCGATAGAATCTAGATGTCTGATGGATCAATGACCGGTCCTTACGCGAATTGCAAATATCATGATCCCATCCTAATATTTGGATACAATTTATATCTTTAATCAATGTGTAGAGCAGTCTTTTACGTGTAGTTTCACTCTCCATCGGTGGTCTCTCACACATACTCACACACTCTCTCCCGAGGTGTCTTTCTCGCACACATGCTCTAGATATAACCCTCCCTCCCTCTCGTAACCATTTACAACTGTTTTCACTAACCTTTATCACAAGCACTCTTCCTCTCGCAATCATACACACGCACAATCCTCATCGACCCTTTCTATATACATGGACCTGCCTACGTGTCTCATGTACGCACATTATCTTTACGCCTGTCTCTCACGCATTGTCTCCCACCTCTCTTCCTAATCGACGAGTATGATTCTAGCAGAGCATTCTGTAGGATGCCCCTTAAAGTTAGGTTGGATGAATAGTAATATCAGAGATAAAAGGGTTACCTTAGTCCGAGAACCTAGGTTTACAAATCCTAGCCGGCTTTGTCAGTGGACACAAAGTCCTTCACAATTCTGCTATCTTTGTCTTGTACGACTAGTCATCCATGGGTCTTCCTAAATGTGTCATGGGCCAACCAATGTGGCGCAGGACGGAACCGAACGAAGGGCCTCACCTTGACCCACCGGACCTCACGCGGTGACACACCCTCTGCCCCCACGTCTCATTATCTTCTCACACCCACACATACCAACACAAACACCACACACTTAGAAAATTTCTCCTGGTGCCTCTATTCCCTCCCCCCTTGCATATACACACTCAAGGGAATGGAATCTCTTGTCGTGACGTCATATTCGTCTCTCTCTCTCTAGACCACTCTCGTTTCTCGTACTATCTCTCCCACGCCCCCCGGTCGGCCCCTCTATCCATGCCTCTCTCGAATACGTAATACACACACATACCTCTCTAGGCCCCGCCAAATGCATCAACTACACATTCACACATGTTACATCACGTACCCATTGATCTAAAAAGCCCTCTCTTCACGTTTATTTCGCATACAACATGCCTTTTGAATAAAGTGTGGCCAAAAAATTATTTTAGAGTTTCTACATATATACAACATTAAAAAGTTATATGGAGGAGTACGAACGCTAATTTGCATTGCATGGTGCCCACAATGATATTTATTCCGCATTGTGAATTTGTATATTTTTATACTATATACAAAGTTAGTCATAATAAAGAGAAACGAAGAGCATCTCTCTCTCCATCGCATACCCCCCGCCCCTGTATGCCCCTTTCACATATGCACACAAAACTATCTCAGGTCCTCTAAAAGTAAGCCCCCAGAAAATTCACGCATGTTTCATCTTTCTCTCGCGATATATGGAATGACGATCATTGTATTTGAAGCGAAAGCACGATACGTACATTGGACTTCAGAATCCACTCATTACGGTCACCATTTACGTTTAGTGGTTATTATACAGTCACGGGCTCACCGTACAACTCTGTATTTGCTCATGACATGACTAGTTGACCAGTTAAACGCTCCACGTGGCACCTCTAGTGCTGCATCACATTATCTCACTACCATCGTGCCCACCTGTCAACTTGTATCTACTCTACATCTACACTCTTATAAAATACACTCTTATAAAAAATAGAGTTGGTGATGATGGTGTACCTGCCATCCTGCAATATAGGCCGTCCATTTTATATCTGGCGGATAGGAAAGAAACTATGGCAATTTTGCAAAAAGGTACCCACACATCTCTCCACATTTGCAAATAAGGCCTTCCCTCGTTCATCCTTTTCTCTCACAAGATAAACAAGTCATACAAATGCATCTTGATGTTACGTGCAACGCACGGGCGTCTTGCTAGTAAGAATGAAAACAAACGACAAAAATATATTTGGACGGTGGTTTGAAGTCATGACCGCGGGCACAGCGGACAAGGTGGCCTTGTATTGGTATGCTGAGCCGTCTGTTTTAACACACAGGAGCTGGTGTGGTGATTATACACACACGCACGCATGCACACGAACTGCATCCACGCAACACTCACACAAACACATGCACTCACGCACGCACGCAACACTCACACGTACACACGCAGCCACGCACGCACGCAACACTCACACGCACACACGCACGCATGCATGCACACACCAGTACACCACTCGACCAACACACACTCTCATGCTCAAGTGCTCAACCTACACGTGCATGCGCACACATCAGGCCCTGACAGACACATACACAACCAGGTGATTCCCACACACGGGTTGGAGCCTTGTCGCACCGCGTAAATTTGTGTTTATCTGACCTTTTGCCTATGCGAACTGACAGGTGGGACCCACAAGAACGTGGTCAATTTAACTAGTCAACATGGCGCCACGCAGACTATTTGGCCGGTCAACAGAGTGCAATCCGATGCTGAACTGTGAGCAAGTGACCCTATAATCACCGCAAAACGTATATAGTGACCGTAATCAGCTTATTCTGAAGTTCGGTGACCGTATTACGCTTTTCTCTCTGTAGGCCCTCCAAAACTACATCTCTACACGTTCTCGTATGTTACATCTAACAACTATGCAATACAACACTACTACTACACTCTAACACAATAAATCATATGTGTTTTTAGTTTTACTAGATATCATATTGTTACTTACAATTATTCAGTTTGCATACATTAAAATTGCCTTTGAAATGTATGGCCAGTATCATCTACCGCGCGGGAAAAATCCTGCCCTTTCCTGTTTAATCGGGTTTGTATCGATGGATCATGCGAAACAGCAAAACTATAGTACTATACAGTACTACAAGTGACAGTTCACTGGGCCGTCGTGTCGTCTACTCCTCCGTCGTAAGAGTGGAGCGCTCGCTTTCATAAATCTTCTAGTCCCTTTCACCGACATGTGGGACATCAAGCTACCGGGTCCACGTGCCATACCGGAATACAGTGCAGAGCAGTCGGGGTGAAGCACCCCAGTCATGGCGCCGGCGTAGTAATGAGCAATGAGGCGTCAAATCACAAAGCTGCACCTTTCCCGCAGTTAAGTTGGAGGGACGAAGCAACCATCATTTCACTCATTGCCGAATCCGCTTCTCCCTCATCTTCTTCAACTTAACCACGTGTTGCTTCTGCCGTTGTTTTGCCTCATGTGGGACGCGGATCGGCTTGGTAAAGCACTGACATGTGGGACCGCATGTTAGCAAACCGCCAGGACAACGTCCTCCGAAAATAAGAAGCCTAATCCTAGACTTACACAGGGCTACGTAGCTGCTACGTATACTTTCCATCTAATCTATATATGCCCCCCTGATTTTCAGGTGGGGTGGGCCTAATCCTCTCCTTTAATCCAATCAAATAGTCCCACATCACATCATTTCGTAACTTTACGTAAACCATTACGTGGATGTAGCATTGCTCAAATAAGAAACCTCCCCCGCCATCCGCGCGGCAAAATCACCTCCTTTTTACTAATCTTGATTCTATAATTTTTTTAGATCAATATAATTGAGATTTGTATAGATAGCACACAGGAGCAAAACCAAGTGGTACGGTTAAGGGCATCCACAATGTGTAGCCAAATGTGAAAATAGCTTTTGGCATCGTGGGAACCATTGTGGACGGTGTTGCCAAAGCCAAAAAGATGGAACCGAAGCTCCCTGATTGATTGATTGAAGGAATAGAAAAATGCAACGTCTCTCCTCTTTCTCCAATGCTTGGATGCATGTAGTACAGTATAGAGCACAGAGTCTACTCCCCTGTCCCTTCTATCACAAATCACAAAGCAGTGAGGCGTCAAATCAGAAAAGCACGGACGAAGCAACCATCATTTCACTCTTCGCTGACTCCGCTTCTCCATCGTCTTCTTCGAGAAACCATCTCACCGCACTAGTACTCCTAGTAGTACTAGTAAAGGACTTCCTGGATGCAAATAAGACTTCCTGCCGCATTAGTTATCGACCTTTATTTTTTAACATACAATCTGAGTGGATAGCTCCTGTGGTCATCACACGTGAGCGGATATATAGGTGGGCTAGGTGGGCAGGCGGCAACAATCTAAGTGCTAAAAGAGTTGATCTGGAAAAAAGAGTTGATCCAATGCTTGTTTTTGTTTGGATTTTCCAACTATGACCATTGGATAGAGTGGATCAATGGCTTACGTTCAAAGTTATTCTCATTCTATAGAATGGTATAGGAACGTGGAGAGATTTGGTTGATTTTATATCGCTGAATAATATAAAATATTATGAGTGCACACGCTCCACCTCGAGGTTTGTAGCTCCTTCTCAGCCGTCGGGAATCTATGTTCTTCCACTCTTTAGTTTAAGACATGAGCTTTGTTCATCCTGTTGCCGACACGCGGGACATCTATATGCCTCCATTTTACAAAATCATACTATATGCCTCCATGACACGCGGGACATCTAGCATCAAGGTGGCGTGTCATGCAAGAAAATGGAGATATGCAGTGCGTAAGTGAGCGTGCACTTCGATGGCACCTAGTACTACGCAATATTTTTCTCCTCGATGGCACGTGAATAGTGCACGTACTCAATGACAGAGCACGGGATGGTAGCCATGGACATGGTCGGCCCTTTTTGAAGAGAGTACTAATAAATAACTTTGATGTGTCCCGTCAACTCGCAGAATGACGAGAAGCTTGCTTACTACGCCTTCTCCCTCGCCAATGCATGCACGGTGGCTCGCAGCTTGAGGAGAAACTTTCGCTTACAAGCGGTGGACGTGCAGCAGTTCATTTGGTGTCAGATTGCCAAAAGTATTACTGTAGTACCATAATTATTGTTCGACTTCCGGAAGAGGAGAAGAGCCAAGCGCAAGGTCACCTACTAACCTAGTACAGTACTACTATAGCCAAAGCTGGTCCACCTTTTTAGAGCATGGTTAATTAATATAGGCGGCTCTTGCAGCGGCACATCATTTAGAGCAAGTACTCTCTTCATAGGAACAAAGGAAGTGAAACAAAAGTTGGAGTGGATGCTAGAATGCCAATTAAAACATGATTACATAGGAAAAAAATCCTATAGCATTCTATCCTATGAATCAAACGACCAATGTAGGAAAATTATGAGGGGGTCTCTCCAACAGTGTTCCTTGGCTCGCACCTAGCATCACGGTGGTCGAACTTGGAGTCATTCATCTGGTACACGTGGCATCTCAGATCTGGACACAAGGTGACGCGACCTCTCACTTCCTCCGCCATTTGAAGCAGCGTGCCGGTGGAGGGCTAGCGTATTCCAATATTAGGTTGGCTCTATGTGATGTGGCAACTTCATATACTAACCGGAAACACAAGACCTTGGAAACACAAGAACAAGGTTAATTAGTAAAGGGAAACTTGCTAACCCGCATGCATGTGGATGAAACAATTATAATTACGGTGGAAGACAAACATACCGAAACTACGAGGATCCCATGCAAAAACAGTGCCACGAGTGGTGGCAGCAAACACAAGATCCTCGTATTCAATTGCATCATAGTACACATCCGTGTATAGAAACTGATTTTTGAGCAATATCCATCCAGTCGAACCACGAAGGACGGCAACAAGCTTGTCGAAGATAGCAACAACTTGATAGTTCTTGTAATTCCAAGAGCGGTTGGGAACTCGACAAATTGCTATCTTCAGTAGATGACAGTCACCATGATCGTATTTGAACGTATGTAGATCATTTGTGTGCTCAACCTCAGGGCACTCTGAGATTTTTGGAAGTGGAATCCGCTGACGAGTGTACACATTCACAAGTTCCCACTCGCAATTGTACCCAATATAAACAACCCAATCTCCATTTGCGCCAGCCCAGGACTTACCCTTAAGCGATGGCATCTTGACATCACACGTATCATTATCAAGCGGCATCAACTTGCAAGGCGAGGCCTCCGTCGTCTGCGCCCATGCGAACAGGCTTATACCGAAGAAGATAAGGGAGATCAAACCGCTCCTGGACCCTTGGGTTCCTTGTAATGATGTTATTAGTTGAGTCGAGAATGGGCTTGAACGAACCTACCATGCTAGCCGAGGTGATGACGTCGCACCGATCAATGAGTTCCCCCACCACGTCATCTTTCAGATCGGGGCAACAATAACGGGGTCCTTTCCGGCTTGTTCCCTCCGTGGAGAAGACAATCGAACAATGGCAGAAGGAAGGGTGAAGGCAAATGGAGGAGGGAGGAAGAGCGTGCGACAGCAGTTCCAAATCGAGAAGGAAAGGCGAAGAGTCGGTGGACGGTTGCCAGTTTGCCACGGTACATGAAGAGGCGCCCCGGCCCACACGTCCTTTCGGAAATTGTACAAAAGGACTCGCCGTCGTCTCACTGACATGTTGGAACGGGACCACATGTCAACGAAACATCGTGTGTAATTTCTCGTGCAAAATGCGATCTGGCCGCGTTGGCCCGAGGTGCCGCATTATTTCTCGACTTTATTTTTTTAATGGCGTGCCGTTCAGTTTTGAAGCACGACTAACTGGTACTGTTTGCCGAGAAAATATAAACTACTCTACCACTACTCCACCTCTAGTACTAGTAGTATAAAAAAGATATATAGGCTGGAGCTTTAGAGGTTTCTTGCTAAGGGCTGCCCGCTTGCTTCTCACACTATCACCCTCTCTCCAGATCTAAAAAAGACAGCCTCTCTCCCCCTCCTCACCGGTGGTCACAGATCCGCCGGGGAAGAAAAGGACGTGCAGTGTTGACGCACTCGTCGTCGGCGAGCGAGGTCACGCACTGACGACAAGGCCGTCCTCTCAGACCTAGCGCCCGCGCGGGATGGCCTCCGTGCCCAAGCTCGCTGTCGTGGTGCGTGTGGAGGACGATGACCACGAGCAAAGCCACTTCCCGCCGACCCTCAGGTATGCTACCTCTTTTCGAACCATACCCTTATTCTATTGCCCCATCTGCCATGTCGCTGCATGTGGATCTTTTTCCACTCCACCATCTTCCCAATTTGCTATCCTTTGCTCTGCTGGTCACGCAGACGAAAACCTTAATTTGCACTATTAAAGGAAACCCTACTTCATGCAGACTAATCCATGTCTGGGTTGAATAAGGAAAGGAAGGGAGACTGTACTGTCCAAGAGAGTAGGCATCGAACCCGCATCTAGGTTGAGAAGGGGAAAATCAGTAGCTAAGGAACGAGTCTCATGTCTCTTGGTTGAAGAAGGGTAGAAAGGCATGACAACGCAATAGAGAATGACCAGGTCCATCGGTTTGTTGTCCTCACATAGGAAAAAGGTGGATAAACATAACAAAAATGGTACGTAATCCACATATGCTGCCTGGATATTTGTTGCTCTGGGCAACCATACCTCCCTCACCACTCTATGCGTCCGTGGAGGTACATCGTACTGGTGCGCCCACTGTCCGAATGGGCCTCGCATGCTCTTAGTCTAACTTTTTTGCTGTTAGTATAACGCCAGCAGTCAAGTCAAGCAATGCTACTGCTAAAGTGATGCCACATTTAACTAATGCCGCACTCAGTCTAATGCCACCGATAAATTTAAGCAATGCCATTTCATGTCACTGGATTATTTCAGGGTTAGCTGTTGATTGTGGATGTATTAAAGATTTTTCAACTAAGGCATTCTAATGATGTTGCACAGCCAGTATACCAACGATGAAACTTGTTACTACCTTCAGATTACATACCTCACTTTCATGAGATAAGTTAATTTTTTTGTACAGTGTCACCAAAATGCCAAGGCGCTGATGTCATTTTATTTTGGTTAAACTGCACAAAAAATTATGAAGACAAGAGGAAAGGTTAAGAGTGGGCACCTCCTCCTCTGGCTGTTCTCTTGATTCGTTCGATCAAGTTTTTATGTTTGATCGATTATCAAGATTGGGATAGCAATTTTTAAGGTCCCCTTTTATAGTAATCACACTTTCAATATCTATGGAAATAGGGATGCTCGAGTTTAGTGGAACTCCACAAAAAGTCCAACTGGTTCAACATTAGGAGCATGTTTTCTCCCAAACCTTTACATCCAATTGGTGGCACTATGAGCTGTTCATTAAGAAGGTACATGGTTTGCTACTATCTTGCTACTCTTTTTGTACTGTCATTAGATAGTAATACTAGTGGTTTGCATGTGAATTTATTGGCAGGGTGGACCTACATTGGAGGTGCAGGACATGATTCAATGACTGGATTCTCAATTTCGGTTGTATCAATTTCACCTCTTCCATCACTGCGAACATGGATATCCTTGGTCTGATGAAGAATAGGCGCTATATTTCTGCTCTGAACAAGCAAATCAATTCAGTATGAAATTGTCCAGGGCAAAACATGACTGTATCAAATTGTCCAGTGCAAAACATGACAGATCTAAGCGGAAGAGACATGTTTAAACCGAAAATACAAGGTGGGGTATATGTTTACTAGCTGCTTGATATTTGTGCAGACAGAGATGTCTGCCCGTTGCTATTTAGCAAACACACAAAGTGACCGCAATTTCGGTTGAACTGCACAAGAGAATAGTATAGACACTGCATGCAGTGCCATTTGAAAATAGACACGGAAAGATTGGATAGTCACTTCATGGACTGCAGAAAAGTAGTACTGTACTATTTATTGGCCAATACTAGGTGCTTCATTGCTTTGGTCTGATTATACAATGGGCATCATTTTGCCTAAGTTAATGTTTGTATTCCGAAAATAGTCTCGCCGTGTGATCAAGAGAAGACCAAATCATATTGCAGTGGATGTTTCTCCATCATGTGTGGTTCATTCCCATGGTTCCAGCTGTTGGTGAAACCACTTACGTTTGCAAGAGGAATTGTAGACTTCACAAACAAATTTGTCATTCAGTCTGTACTGAATGTTGGCCAAGAGAAGCATCCATGTTAGTAGGAAGAACATATGTTTTTTATAGATCTTTGCTTTTGGAGCTACATATTTGTATATGATCTGTGAATCATTGAGATGCATTAACATGTTGATCTTATGTATGGGAATCGTACTAGTTGGTTTTAGTTGTGGCTGATCTTTGCTTTTGGAGCTACATATTTGTATATGATATGTGAATCATTGAGATGCATTAACAGTTCCTTATATCTGTTCGCTCAGTGTTTACAAGTTACCGATCGATCACTAGCTAGCCTACTAATGCGCTCCTGGCTGTTTTAGTTGTGACGCAAGATCTGAAGTGGCAGTTTTTTGAATAAAAATGCCTACCTCTGAAGAAACTAACAAGCTGCTCTGAAGAAAATGCCATGCGAATCTGAAGAAACTGCTAGCAAAAACGTTCGCAAATGCCTTATCTCCCAGCTAAAGTTCAACAATTAATGCCCTCGGCTGCGACTCTTGCATGCTGCTCCGCGTACTGGCTGCGAGCGATTTTGAGTGCCCGCATGCAGCCGGCCGTAATTAAGGCAGCTAACTGATGTGAAAAAGATGGGCTTTAATTGTTGCGGGCCTTTTAAATCCGTGGAATCATTATTGACAAGGAGGGAGATGATTCGAGTGCACTCGTTTGACCGTAATGCCGGCGTGTGACCCAGCACAGACGGGACGGGATGGCACAGTTAGAATTTTAGTTTCTCTAGTTTTCCACAGCAAGCTGGCGCGCTAAGCCATGCCTGCTTCATTATGCATTGAATTCCGATGACCGTCGCGCTACCTTCCGCTTATAAGTACTGTTTCTTGGCCTTCTATGGTGGCACTGTGACCCAACTCGCCCTATCCTCATAAGCCCCCACCGGCCCGACGTTGCTCGCCACTTATCGCCACGTACGCCATGCCCCCGCCCGTTCGCGATAGGTGTGGCCGGAGGCGGTCACAGCCGGAACTAGTGTTCGTTTTTTCACCGGAAGGCAGACGGAGGGAGGAGGCATTCTATCGGTCTTTAGATGGCAATGCGGAGATCGAGGACTTGTTGGAGCGCGACCGCCTAGCGGAGGAGCAGGAATTGTTGGAGCGCGACCGCTTGGCGCATGAGCAGTGTATCGCCTATTTGCGCCGCCAGCGGGACATGGAGCAGCAGCGCATCGACGCTCTGAGTCGCGAGTAGAGCGCCCGCACGTGGGCCGACTACGTGGAGGCCGGCGCCCGGCAAATAGCCCTGGAGGCTGTCGGGCACGCACGCGTTCGCGACGCTGATTTTTACTACCAGCTCGTCAAGTGGGTTTCCTGCTTAGAAGCCGAAGCTTCGATGGACCACGCCGGCATGGAAAGGGCCAACGCGCGCGAGCAACGCGCCCTATCGCACCTCTGGCAACTCCGAGGCGAGAGGAGGATGCCAGTGCCGGCGTTTAATGTGTACCGCAGATGGCGGCCAGCATCGTCTAGTTAGCTAAGAGTAAGTTAGTACTTGTACGCTACTAGAGTATTAGTGGAAGTAGATAGTTAACTTGGCTATGATGGTTGTCAACGTGGAAGTTCAGTACTCTATATGTGGATCAGACCTGTTACTTTGCTCTGAATGTTGAACTTTCCGTTTGAACATATGGAATGGGCTCTTATTTTTTTAAATGGGTTGTATTTGTCCTCCACGGGTTTAGAGGCTGACTTGTGGGCCTACCAACTTGACGCGTACACAACCAGGAGATGATTGTACGTGGAGAGGATGACAGCAGGGACCCGCCAAGGTCATGGCAGTACGCAAGCGAAGTGCCTCCTTATTTCAATCCAATAAAAAATGGCTCCTCGTAATGGATTTCTGACATCTGGGTCCCATGCCATTGTCAACGTAGTCAATAAACGAGAGAGTTGGACAACGAGCGGCTGACAACAGGGACCCAGCAGCTCGCCCAGTTATTTTTGTTTTGGGTTAATTTGATAAATGCCACTCCAAATCTGGTGTTTCTAAGAAATGCCATTGCAATTTCCAAACTTTGAAAAATGCCATTTCATGCCATCCCAAGTGGCATTTTTCGAAGTCTGGAGTGGCGTTTTTCAAAGTTTGCAAATTGCAGTGGCGTTTTCCAAAGTTTGCAAAAATTACAGTGGCATTTTTCAAAGTTTGGAAATTGCAGTGCCATTTTTATGAATCGCCATATTTGTTGTGGCATTTATCTAATTTGTTTTTGAGACGGAAGCAGGGTGTCAACTGGGCTGTGCGGGGCACTCTGGCATGTCTAGACAGCCTTCTCTTTTATGTTTACCACAGACCAGCCCAGTAGTTTTTTTTCTTTCTGAAAATGGCTAGCCCAGTTTTTTTGTGATTTGCCAAGTAAGTCGCTTTGTCAGGCCTATTGGGCTGCAAATCTTTCAAGGCGAGGAGAGCTTCATTCGGCTGGACGAGAAAATGGCCTATCAATAATGAGAAATGGGCTGTACATTTTTAAAACACATCAAACCGGCAATTACTTTCAAATTTCTTTTTTTCATTTCAAGATTTTAAATTGCATTAATTTTTATGCGTGGACAATTTGTTGGATTTTATATTGATATACATTTATTTTTAAAATCAGTTTGAATGTGACTCGAAATTTCGGGATTAAAAACAGTTCGGACCGCACCGAAATATGCAACATTTCGTATAATTTTTTAACCGTGGCCACAATATGGGCTGTAATGCTAACAAAAAGAATATGGGCTCCAAAAAAAACCTTCCACTACTAGGAAAAGGGCTATAGATGGAATGGCCACTAATGGCGCACCAGACATGTGGTGCGCCATTGCTATATAGCAATGGCGCACCATGTGCTGGTGCGCCATTAGTGTGAAAGACACTAATGGCGCACCAGACAAACGGTGCGCCATTAGTAACAATTTTTTTTATTTTGCCAGACATACTAATGGCGCACCAGGACATAGTGCGCCATTACTAGTTGTAACTAGTAATGGCGCACCAGCAACATAGTGCGCCACTAAAATATTTTTTTATTTTTTACTTTTTTGCAAAACTACTAATGGCGCACCTGGTGCAGTGCGCCATTACTAGTTTAAGCTAGTAATGGCGCACTGCTCCCCGTGCGCCATTAGTGTATATTTCATGGACACTTGATCTCGATCCCCTCCATCTCGCGATCGCTATCCCACCTCGCCAGATCCGGTCCCCCTCGCCGCCGAGCACCCCCTGCACCCTCTACCCCGCTCCACCGGGCGCCGCCGCCGACCCCCCGCACCCTCCCCCGCTCCACCGCCGCCGACGACCCACCGCACCCTTCCCTGCTCCACCGCCGCCGCCGCCGACCCACCGCACCCTCCCCCGCTCCACCGCCGCCGACGACCCACCGCACCCTAGCTCCCCTGCTCCACCGCCGCCGATGACCCACCGCACCCTCCCCGGCCCGCTCCACCGCCGCCCACGACCCCTGCACCCTCTTCGGCCTGCTCCACCGTCACAAATGAATGCTATAGCTAATTCCTCCCTCTCCCTCGCCAGTCCCCCTTCGTCCCTCTCCCCCGCGCCAGTTCCTCTCCGTCCGCTCCCAATCCGCGCCCCCGCCGCCTCCCTCTCCCCATCCTCCCCTCCGACCCCACCCCACTCTCGCCGGAGCAGCGCCGCAGGGCCGACACCAACCTCGCCCTCGCCCGCGCGCGCCGCAACCTCCGCCTCGCATTCGACAGCTACACATTCTACACCGAGGACAAGGACATGAAGAGCGATGGTTATCAGAACTCCGGGGTAACGATGGAATCCTACACCGGTAACGACAAGGACAGAGCACCCCCCGCAACCCCCGACGACCCACCGCACCCTCCCCCGCTCCACCGCCGCCGAGCACCCCCCGCACCCTGTTTTTATAAAAATTATTATTGTTTTTATAAAAAATATTACTCTTATGATTTAAACAAGTTTCAACATATTTAAACACAAATAAATATCAAATAGCATTTTAAATGCATAAAAAAATTGGGGAGCCTAGGAATCGAACCCAGGACCTCCTAGTGTGTGTGCTACGTGCTGACCAGTCGGGCTAGTGGGCGTGTTCTGATGGAGATAGGGTTAGGTGGGATATAACCTGACCAGTCGGGCTAGTAAGTAAAACAAAATTCTAATGGCGCACCAGGGGGAGGTGCGCCATTAGAATCGACGTACTTATGGCGCACCAGGGGGAGGTGCGCCATTAGAATTTTTATACTTGTTCCCCTCGCACTGTCGCCTCCCTCCCTCCCTCGCTCGCCAGATCCCCCACTCCTCGACCCCAACCGTACGCCGCCGCCCCCTCCATCCGCCGCGCCTGCACACCGGCGAGCGCGGCCCCGACGCGCCCATCCCGCCTGCCCCTGCCGTGCTCCGCCACCGGCCCTGCTCTCCTTCGACCGCGGCGAGCGAGGACCCGGAAGAGCTCGGATCCCGACCGCGACCCCTTCGCCGACCCCGACCCCGACCCCTCCGGCGACCAGGTACCTCTCCTCCTTCCTCCTTCCTCCCTCTCTCCACCATTCCCTCCCACCTGTCCAGCGCCGACTCCATCACCATGGACTGACTCCCTCGCAGTCGAGATCCTCCCCGTCGACGTCTAGCAGCTCAGCTCGACCTCCAGCCACTCCAGCTCCCTGGTGCGCCAAAAAGGTGGCAGCTCGTAGGTAATAACACAGAATCTCAAGGTGACCAAGGCTCAAGGTACTAACACAGAAGCTGACAATGGCCCATGCTCTAGTTCTGTCCATTCTCTACCACTTCGAGGGTAACTTTGAATTTCAGAAATTTCCGAAGAAACAAAATATAGAGCAGACTTGGTGAGTCAAGTTTTAGCTCCTTTCTCCGAACTTCATCTCGTAGCTGACAGTAATCCAAGGCCTGAAATGTCAAATAATATTTTTCAGATAAGTTAAGAAGATCATAGGGCCTCTGTATTTGAGAAATGCACACACCCATATTGTGAAGACATATCAAACTAAAAAACAATTGTGAGCACTTTAAAAGAGGGTCCTCTGTTTCTGTTATTTTCTAATTCACTATGACCACTTTGCACACACGCAGATGTAATCAACATAACAACATCTGTATTCATCAACCTCTGATATGGATATCATACTCGTGTATTCAGTGATGGCCTAGTGTACACAAAAGTCAGTCACACACCAAACATTGGGAATGCATAGCCTGTTGGAGTATTCCTTCTTGAGCCAGCCTCGTAGCCTCGTACATTGCTTTCAGTATGGGTGTAGAATCTCTAGCAGATAGTTCACTACTATAACAACAATGGTCATTGTTTAGTATTTGGCACTTCTGTTTAGGTTAAAACAATGTTATTTTTTTGTTCTTTTGCAAAGATTAGAGTGCAGCAGCCCTGTAGATTGTGATTAATTACTATATGATTCAGTTCTAAATATTTTGTTTTATGATCCCAGTGCAAAGGAATTCATATTTTAGTTTACATCTGTCTATGTAGTGTGTTGTGAAGGCCAAGTTTGAGAAGTGGTGGTGTCGCAGAGCAATCCTCTCCCTTGACAGGTACAATGTCCACTCTTCCACATGTCTTAGTTTTTTTAATGCAATTGCTTCATTGCCATATTACATCATTAACTGTTATATATTCCAAATCGTGCAAAACTTCAATAGGGCAAACCTTATGTGATGATACAGGTTGTTAGTTGCTACTAGAAAGTGTTGAGAGATATTAAAGCGGTGTAACAATTGCTGTCGGGTTTAGCAACTGATATCTTCTTCATCTCCTTTTGCATTGCTTACATGTAAGGTATTGTAGTTTAGGTGCTTCTTTCACCAGCTGCAAATCAATGCAGCTGGTGCTTGATGCATGTGTTAATGCATGCATAATGCTAGTAAGCTCCTGTTATGGGACTCAAGCATGAATGTACCCCAAGATTTCTATTGGAACTGGACATGTGTTAATGCAATTAGGTGCTTCTTTCACCAGCTGCAAAACAATGCAATTTCATACGTTTTCACCAGCTGCAAAACATCATAAAAATACCATTAGGTACCTCCGTAAACACAAAAATAGAAACAATGCAAGACATGGCTTGTCTTTGATCCTCTGTTTTCTTTTTTCATTGGTTGCATTTTGATCCTAAATGTCAATCAATAAGTCTATTATTAGGAATCAGCAAAGTTGATTATCTATTCTACATAATTTCTAATCTGATGTTTGCATTTCCTAACTGTAGCATTTTTTTCTCAGACCAAGGCAAATGAAATCGACTAAAGAAAGAAATAGCATTTACCAATTACCACTAACCATGGCACTAATGTTTCACCTTAGATCATATGTTTGTTCTCTGATACACATGTGGAAAACCTTCTAAACAACAACCTATTAATGGTAGTTGTTCTTTGTATTGTGGAATACATCGCATGTTTTATAAATGGGGTCAGATGTATAATTAGTCGATGTATAATCCTGGTACTAATTGGTCTCTTCTGCTGCTTATCAGAGATGGGGGGAAGCAGCCACCGCTGCTCTGCCTCACCGGAGTACGAGTTGGATGCTTTCGAGTTCTTCAGTATCATACTTGGGACTTCAGTATCAGCCACGAGGCAGGTATATAAAACGAGAGATCTCCCCTTCACCCATCTCATTATGATAACTCTGTTGTTTGCTACATCACTCCTTGTCCCAAATTGCAGAGGCTGCCTGACACTTTTATGAACATGCTGGGTGAAGATCCGCCACATAATGTGAAGCTCCGACAGGCCGGCAGCGGGGTTCGCAGGCTGTGGGACGTGGAGTTGGTGATCGAGGAGGGCCACATGTACCTGTGCCGTGGCTGGGAGAAGTTCTACAGTGCCTACGACCTACGGACCGGGTACTTTCTTCTCTTCAGGTACGACGATGACGCCACAATGCTCATCGTGAAGGTTTTCAACACGACTATGTGTCGCATGCGCTGCACTGATGACGAAGATGCCAGTGCGTTCTGCCTCTTCTTATTCCTCTACATTTGGCTTTGTCTCACATCGATTGTTAACGGCCATTGTTGCATTTGGACAGGCAATGGGAGCAGCAGCAGCGACACTGGCTACAGCCAAAGCAGCAGCGATTATGGTTGTAGCAAAAGCAACAGCGATTCTAGCTTTAGCGAAAGCAGCAGCGATTCTGGCAGCAGCAAAGACAGCAAGAAGGATGATCCGGACTGGAGTGGGGGAGAAGAGGAGCAGAGTGGGCCGCTGCAGGATGACGATGGGCATCAGGCTGAGGATGACCTAGCGCTGGTGGTGGCTGACCAAGGGCAAGAGATGGTGGTGGCTGACCATGGGCAAGAGATGGTGGTGGCTGACCATGGGCAAGAGATGGTGCTGGCTGACCATGGGCAAGAGATGGTGCTGGCTGACCATGGGCAAGAGATGGTAGTGGCTGAGGATGACCTAGCGATGGTCGTGCCCGTCCTGCCTGAAGGTGGCCTCGCGATGGTGGTGGTGCCTGACAATGACCACGCACCGGTGGTGGCGCCGGCGATCCCACAGCTGGGTGACATGACCACGCCAATTGTGGTAGAAGACTACATCCCACAGCTGCCTCCACCGCCTCGCCGCTCTTGGCGCATCAGGCTAAGGAAGAAGAAGGAGAAGAACAATGAGAACTGAACTATGTGAAACTTTTGTAATATGGTGTTGGATGGATAACGATGTTGGATGAACAATGTGAACCTTTTGTAATATGTAACGATGGAACTATGTGTTGGCTATGTATGTATATATGATGAAACTTGTGTGTTGGATATGATTGTTATATGGATGCTTGTTGTATATATATGTGTTGGATATCTCATATGTGAAATAGTGACCTGAGATTAAGAAAAAAACGATTTTTTTAAAAAAATGCTACTAATGGCGCACTTCCATCTGGTGCGCCATTAGTATACCAGTTACTAATGGCGCACCTATGGGATACTAATGGCGCACCCGTGGTGCGCCATTAGTATACCAGATACTAATGGAGCACCTGTGGTGCGCCATTACTAAAATATTCTAGTGCCGTGGTGCTAGTGGCGCACCAGTAGTGCGCCATTAGTAGGCAAAACTGGTGCGCCACTAGTAAGCCTTTTTCTAGTAGTGTTCAGAATTAGCAAATGGGCTGTAAATTATTAGAAATAATGGCAGATGGGTTGTATGCTGTTTTCCACAGATTTGAGGCTTTCCTAAAAAAAGGTTGACGCACAGGCAGTGACTGTTGGATGTCCATCCAACGGCCGTCGTGCTTCTTCAATCTCTGCTCTTCCTGCTCCAGCCGCTCAAACAAGCGCCGGCGGGACTGCCTGCTCCCTCCTCCCCGCGGCCGGCTGTGCTGCCGCACAGGCTTCACCGCCCCACCGTACTCCCATCGCTGGCCTAGCCATCCCTCTACTCACCCACACGTGTTGTTATTCTCCGGTGACGGCGGACGAACCAGTAAACCCTCGTATAGTCGTACTCCCCTCCGTGTGGGAAACAACTACCGAGTCTTCCCTGCCTCCGTGTCGTTCCCTTCCTAGGCCTCTCCGTCGTCCACCGCCCTAGTGCTCCCGGCGCGGCCTGGTCAACGTGGTCAACGACCGACATGCATCTGAAGTGGACTGTACGTGGAGAGGCTGACAGCTGGGTCCACGGCCGCACGCAAGGAAATGCCTCCTTATTACGCGCAAAATAATGATTCCTCCACCTAACATCTGGGACCCACCGAAAGGGCCTCTGTATTTCGTGAAAAAAACGTTACCGCCGCTGACAGCTCGGACCCACCAGCTATATCTTCGCACGCAAGGAAGTGTGTCCTTAATACGCACAAAAAAATGAATACTCCCCCTGCAAGCAGGCTGACTTGTGGGCCTACTAAGTTGACAGGGACGGAGGGCTTTGTCAACTTAGTCAATATGCACGATTCTAGCTCCAGTGACCGTATGATGTCCATCCAACGGCCGTAGTGCTTCTTCAACCTCCGGTCTTGTTGCTCCAGCCGCCCAAAGCAGCGCCGGTCGTGCCGCATGCTCCTGCCTCCCGTGGCCGGCTGTGCTGCCGCGGAGAACTCAACGCCCCGTACTATTCCCACCGCTGGCCAGGCCCTCGGCGACGGCAGCCTCACACCGCAGCCGAACCAGTGAACCCTCGTACTCCTCTCCGCGCGGGCTTCCACTGCCGCGTCTTCCCCGGCTCCGCGTCATCCCCTTCCTAGGCCTCGCCGTCGTCCACCGCCCTGGTGCTCTCGGCGCGGCATGGTCAACGTGGTCAAGGAACCGCTTCCATCGGACGTGGACTGTACATGGAGAGGCTGACAGCTGGGTCCACAGCCGCAGCAAGGAAGTGCCTCCTTATTACGCGCAAAATAATTATTCCTCCACCTGACAGCGGGGACCCACCGAACGGGCCACCGTATTTCGTGAAAAAAACATTTCCCCCTGACTGCGGGGACCCACCAGCTACATCTTCGCACGCAAGGAAGTGCGTCCGGGCAAAAAAAACCATTCGCCCTCTGACTGCTGGGACCCACCAGCTACATCTTCACAGGCAAGGAAGTACCTGACAGTCGGGACCCACCTGGTCGAAGCGTACGTAGCATTGTCATTCTGGTCGCGAACGTGTACGTACATACTGGTCGATGAAGAGGCACGCACGTGTCGTAGTAGAGGCGCGCACGTAGCATGTACACGTACGTACAGCGGCCAGTGTGCAAGAAAGAAAATACGGCCACGTACGTACATACGGGCAGGGTCTCGAACGCTTACTCGTGCATACGTACGGCCAGGGCTCGTGTACATGGCTGGGTCGGAACGGAGAAACAGCGTCGTCTTCGTGTTCATGGGGAGCCAACCGGCTGTGTCGGAACGGAATGCATCGTCGTGTTCATCGGGAAGGCTTGGACGGAACAGCCGATGGAAACGAGGCCTGGCGTACCGCAGAACGGAGGAAACGGCCTTGTGTTCGACCGGCCACGTCTGAAACGGGATCCTGTTCATTGGGAGGGGTCTGGCGTACCGCAAAACGGAGGAAACGGACCTCCTACGGTCGAAACGGGGGTCCTGTTGATCGGGAGGGGTGTGGCGTACCGCAAAACAGAGGAAACAGACTTGTGTTGGAGCGCTACGGTCGAAACGGGGGTCTTGTTCATCAGGAGGGGTGTGGCGTACCGCAAAACGGGACTCCACGGGATACTGTTCATCTCCACCGTCGACCCCCTCCAGCCTCCACGGGCTACTGTTCATCCACCGTCGACCTCCTCCAGCCTCCACCTGCGACTGTTCATCCACGGGCTCCTGTTCATCCAGCCTCCACCACGCGCTACTCCACCGGGTACTGTTCAACCAGCCCTCTCCACGGGCTCCTGTTCAACCACCCCTCCACGGGCTACTGTTCATCCAGCCCTCCACCGTCTACTGTTCATTCTGCCCTCCACGGGGTGGTCCTGTTCATCCTGCCCTCCACGGGGTCCTGTTCATCCAGCCCCAACCGGCTCGATCGATCGGGGTCCTGTTCATCCAGAGGCAACACCACGGGGTCCTGTTCATCCACCCCCACCGGGAACTGTTCATCCAAACCCCCTAGCAACGCTCACTGTTCATCCAGAGGCAGCATTGATCGGCTTCAGTTAGCAGCAGTACCGAAGGAATCGCTCGATCGGGTTCAGTTAACAGCCATCGATCGATCACTCGGGTTCAGTAACGCGTAGCCTGCAGTGCAATCACTCGGGTTCAGTTAGAGCCCAACGCCTCGCTCGGGTTCAGTTAGAGCCCAATGCCTCGCACCCACGCGCGTGCGTGTACGAGAGAAACGCGCATCGCTCGGCCCCAACCACCCACCGTAACCGGGAACACCCCGATATTTTCCTCGCCCTCGCTTCTACCACGGTTTTTTCCGTCATGGACGGCCGAAAGAATGTCATGCAGCTGCGTCTCCGGCCCGCCCAGGACGAAAAGCCCATTTTCTGTCATGATTTTTTGTCATAGAAGTAGGACCCCACCACATCTATGATGATACCGGGTTTTGTCACAATTATCGTCATAGAAGTGTCATAAGTATGACAGAAAAAAATTTCGTTCGGCCCAAAATGTCACGGATGTGTGTTTTTTGCAGTGTAGGGGGCGGAGCCGGCGGCGCGTAGCAGCAGGGGCGAGCAGGGTCATCGAGCGGGAGCGAGGCGGCTGCGGGGCGCGGCCGGCGAACGGCGGTAGCAGCGCGCGGGCTGGGCGCGCTGTTGTGCGGGGCTGCGAGGATGGTTGGGACGGTGGCCGAAGCGGAGTGGGAGCCGCGGCGGGGCAAACAGCGGGCGTTGCCGGGCGCAGCCACCACGCGCGTGAGCGGCCAGGGCGAGCGGCGGTGCTAGGCGGATGGCAGCGCCGGCAAGCGCGCGCGAGCAGCAGCGAGGGAGCGGGTGCACGAGGGGCTGCGCACGTGAACAGCGGGCGCAGGGCAGGGGCTTGAGGAGCACGGCCACGGCAGCGGCAGCGGTCGCGAGCTACGGCTTGAGAGCGGAGAGCCGCGGCAGAGGGCGTGCGACAGAGGAGGAGGAGAGAGGTCGGGGCTCACGGCGGTAGTGTAGGGCTCGGGGCAACGGGTGTCCAGGAGGTCGACGGGGACGATGGCGATGGGGAGGCAGTCCGGCGGGGAGGTCCAGCAAACGGCGGGCTCCGGTGAGGTCCTCGGGCGGCGGTGGTGCGGCGCACGGCGTCGAGCGTTGGGGGGCGGTTCGTGCCCTGATCCAGATCGGATCGGGGGAGGGGGCGAGCATCGTGGGGGAAGTGGGTAGTGGGCTAGGGTTTAACCGGGTGGAGTGGGGGTTATGTGGAGCGGGGGGGTGGCCGGTTGGGCCGGCTAGGTGGCCTGGTGGCCTGCTGGGCCGAAGCCCAGTGAGGGGGGGTTTCCTTTTATTTTTTTGTTTTATCTTTGACCTTTTTATTTGTTTTCTTTTCTGTTTTCTCTTAACTTCCAATTTATTTTAACTCTATTAAGATAAATAATTAGAGCCTAAATTAGTGTTGTAAATTAAGGCTTTGCCATGAAAAGCTTGATTTCCAAATAAATTAGTTTAGGATTTTATAAAATAAAAAAGTCATTTATTTAATTGTTTTAGCCACTGTGTTAATTACTTTTGAGCATTTAAACATGTTTTAAAAATGTGGTTTCTCCACCATTATTACCCATGAACTATTGGACACGTTTAGAGCATTTTAGTTTTAATGTTTGGAAACTTTTATTGTTCGACTTAAATTCAAATTTGAATTTGAATCGGTTTTGAACTAACGCGAGATTAACAATAGTGTCGGTGTGGAACGGCACCTATGGGATCACAAGAATCCCCACTACGGTTGCCGGGGCGCAGGGTTGCGAGAAGAGCGGGATTAGTAACCAGCACAAGGATCGTTTACCCAGGTTCGGGCCGCGAGGATGCGTAAAACCCTAGTCCTGCTTTAGTAGGTGTATTTCAGAGAGTTCTTGAGCTCTCGAACTAGCTATGGTGGGGTGCACGGTTCCAAAGAGCCGAATCCTTCTCCAGTATGCCATGGGCCTCCTTTTATAGTCGAAAGGGGCTGCCACAGTGGCATATAGGAGGTGGAAAGGCATACAGTATTGCGAGCTTATCGCTCGTATTACAGGACAAGACGCATTTAATGCGCCGCTGAGGTGTCCCCTAGCTTTATCGGGGGCGGGGGCGAGGCCCGTCCCGTCTGTCACCACTCCTCCTCGCTTCGACACGCGCCCTGGCCGGCGATGCGTGCGGCGCCATGTAGGCAGGCAGGCAGCTGAGGTGGCGAGGTGGTGGAGCCTCCACGAAGATCTGCATGCCGCCACGCAGGCGCTTGATGAGTTGGCCTGGGAGCTGCATGTTGCCACGCAGGTTCCTGCTCAGCTGGTTGAGCTGGCAGCTGCATGTGAACGGCGGCGGAGACTTGGTTGGTGCGGGCCTGGCAGTGGCCCTGCTGGCGTCCTCGGTGAGGGCCTTGCCGGGTGGCCCGGCAAGGGTCCTGCCGCGGCGCGCTGTCATCCCCGGCAAGGATCTTGCCGGGGGTCTGGTGGCCTTCCTCGGCAAGGATCTTGCCGAGGATCGTCATCTTCTAATCCTCATCTGACCTTGAGTGTTCCTTGTCTTCACAAAGATCTGCATGCCACCATAGAGGTGCCTCCCGAGCCCTGGCCAAATGTGGTCGATGGTGTTGGGGATGTGGGCTCAAGGGTGGCTCACTGTTGGTGTTTGGGCGCGCTGCCCCGGCAAGGGTCTTGCCGGGGGAAACTGCTCCGCCCCTCTGCTTCTTTGCGTCCGTGGTCTTGGCGTTGCTCTGGCTGTCTTGGGCTTTGGTTTTACCTCGGTTCACCTCCCCTGTTCTGCTTCGTGTGGCCGTAGGCGCGGCTCCGACTGCCCGTGCATAGGTAAAGGGGTACGAAGGTGCGCCCTTCTTTTGTACACCGACAGGAGCCCCCGGGCCTGGGCCACACATAAGCGCGACACGTTGTTGGGCCAGGCCCAAAACGGTGCGCGGGCAGGCGGGGCGGTTTTTACCGCGGTAAAACTTTCCGCTCGTTGTGCTTCCCACGACCCGCGTTGAATGCGCGACGTGGAGGGGTACATCAACGCCGACGTCGAGTGGCTGCCCGTCCAGGACACCACCCAGGCGGAGCTGGACTACATCGCCACCAGGGCGAGGGAGGCGCAGCTTGCCGAGGAGGCCGGCAGCGTTGATGGTGTGGAGGACAAGGCCGCGACGGCCGCGGAGGAGGAGGAGCTCGCCCAATGGGCGGCGGCCGCCAGGGAAGCCAGCAGCACTGGCACCGAGGCACCTCTGGTTGAGGATGCGGCCGACGAGTCGTCGTCGGAGGAGGCCGGGGCTGTTGACCCTCCGGCCACGGGGAGAGGGCGAGTCCTGCGGCGGGCCACTTCCGGCGAGCCGGTGCAGCCCGTCAGGGCCGCGCGGCGGCCAAAGTCCCCGGAGGAGTCCGCGCGTCAGACGAGGGCCGCGGCAGCGAAGAAGGTGGTGAAGGCCGCTGCAGCGAGGAAGAAGGCATCTGCTTCTTCTTCGTCCAAGCGCACGCAGACTCCGCCCTCCTCCCCTCCTCCGGCAGATGCCGACGCGGGGGTCACTTTTGACTTCGGATCCCTCAGCCCGAGGAGGAAGAGGAAAACAGCAGAGGAGGAGGTGGATGACGAGTAAGTATCTGGCTTCTTCCCGTCATCTCTGTCTCCTCAATCTGTGTCGCTTGTCTTGACTTGTTTTCATCTTTGCAGGGACGTGGAGACGCTGGCCCAAAGGGTGAAGAGGGCCATGACCTCGGCGGGCAGCCAGCCCCCGGCTGGTACTTCAAGGGCGCCACTGGTGGTGCTGAGTAGCCCGGACAGCAGCCCCCGGCCCAACCCCCAGCGTAAGCTCACTACTCTCCCCTCGTCGACATGTGTCAGGGGTACGATACTTTGGTGCTAACCTTGCCGGGTATGCAGGAAGAGAGCGGCAGCAGGAGGAGCTGCAGAGGGCTACTCCCAACACGCCGCCCCCATCGACCACGCCGCCCCGAGGGGCGTCCCCGGTAAGGGCGCCAAGCACCGAGCCCACGCACATGGAGGAGGAGGAGGAGAACTAGGGCGCTGGCGGCTTTGCCTCGACGCCAAATGTTGGCGGGGAGGGGACTTCTTTTTCCCAGCCTGGCACTGGCACTGGTAAGTTGCTCGCCTTTCGTCCCTGTTCCTTTTTCTTTCTGGCTCTTGGTCTTGGCCTTGCCTCACTCCCTTCTTTGGTGTCCAGATTCCTCCTCGATGAACCCAGAGGACGTGGATGCCATCATCGAGGACGTCGCCAAGGCCGCCGAGGTGGACGCCGAGATGATCGCCGCCGAGGAGGCCGCCAAGGGTGCTGCTGAGGACGCCGCTAAGGGGCCTGCCGGGGAGGCCGACAAGGCCGCCGCTGAGGAGGCCGGCAAGGGGCTTGCCGGGGAGGCCGGCAGGGCCGCTGCCGAGGAGGAGGAGGAGGTGGCTGATGACCAGCCTTCCTCCTCTGCTGCTTCCGGCTCCGGCAAGTACCTGAGGGTGAGTGATGACTTGTTCGTCCACCTTCCAGGCGCGTCGAGCACCAGGACACCCGTCGAGGGAGAGGTGTTCGACGACGAAGTGCTTGCCGCCGCCGGGCTTGAGGTCGTCGACGAGCCGAGCGTTGGTGGCGACGGCCCCCAGGAGGAGCGGCTGCTCCAGGCCATGGGTGCCAGCTTCGGGAGGCTCCAGACGCTCCACCGTGCCCGCCTGGACAAAGCTAAGTCCAGGATGGCGGTGGTGGAGAAGGCGGAGGCGGACCTCCAGAAGCGCGTTGCCGAGACGCAGGACTGGTTCTGCCAGGCTCACGAGGAGTTGAAGGCCGCCCAGGGCGAGCTGGCCAAGCGCGACGTGGAGCTCACCATGAAGCTGGCCGACATCGAGAAGGCCTAGGAGACGGCGGAGGGCTTGGCCACCCGGACTCAGCACCAGGCCACACTGAACTCCCAAGAGGAGGACCTCGCTAAGCGTGAGGCGGACCTCGACGCCAAACTCCGCGCCAAGGATAGGGAGGTGGAGAAGCTTGTCTTGCAGCGGACCTGTGAGCTGGAGCAGAGGCACAAAGAGGCGCTCGATGCCCAGGCCTAGGTGCATGCCGGCAAGGTGAAGGAGTTGGAGGTGGAGCGGGACGGGCTAGAGGAGCTGGCCCTGAAGCTGTCCCAGGAGAAGGACACGCTCAACGGCGCTCTAACGGATGCGCAGGGCGCGGCCATCAGCAAGGCCGGGGAGCTCTCCGAGGCCAACAAGTCCATCAAGGACCTCACGCTGAAGCTGGAGGGCCTCGAGGGGATGCTCACAAAGGCCAAAGCCCGGGAGGGGACCCTGGCCAAGGAGCTGGAGGCCGAGAAGCAACTGCGGAAGAACGAGGCCGCCGAGCATAAGGATCTCAAGGAGGGCGTGAACCGCTGGATCGGCCGCCTCGAGGACGTCGCCGGAAGGATCACCGCACAGCTAGCTTCCATGGGGATGCCAAACGTGAGGTATGCCCCAGAGTGCAGCGGGGCCACCAACGCCAAGTTGACCCTGTTCTTTGAGTGCGTTCTCGGGGCCCTGGAGCAGCTTCACGCCAACCGGGCGGCTTCGCTGGCCGACGAGGCCCCGAGACTTTGCCAGGGTGCCATAACCAAGGTTCTCACCAAGGTGGCACACTGATACCCCGACCTCAACTTCGACGCCGCGCTGGAGAGCTTGCCGGAGGATACTGACCTCGCGCCTCTCAGGGAGCGCATCAAGCCCATCATCAGCCGTGTCGGCGGAATTCTGAGGGTAGAGGGCCAGCGCCGGGATTAGGCACCCCATTTTTTATCATCGCTGCAGGTTCATGTCCAAGATAGTTTCTATCTTTAGTTAGAACCGCAGCAACAATTTGATGTAATATAACTCTGCAGTACTCTTGACATTATGCATGTTATTTTCCCGTTCGATTTTTCCTTGTATGTCCGCCCTACATAACTGGGTAGGCTTGCCGGCGCGCAAACCCAGGGCGGCGTCTTAGGGACAGATCCCCATTTCTTGTCGGGTGTGCTTGCTGCCGGGCGAACCACCTTACCGCCCTTAGCGCGGCCGCCCGAACTATCGAGCTTGACTCGAGTCAGAGTCGGGAGCGTTGCCAAGTGCGGAAGGCTACCCCGCCACTCTCGACGCGGCCGCTTTGAGCTGTTGAGCGGACTCGAAACAGAACAAGGGCAATTGGCAAAGGGCGGAAGGGCCCCTTCGCATGCAGGTTTTCCATACATAGGCAAGATCTTCGAGGACGATAAACTTATGTGTAAAAGGAAATAACTCAAGGCTCTGAATGACTTAGCTTTTCTGTCGCCGCGCTGGCGTCCTTCGCATTCGCAGGCGGCACTCTTTTCTCCTAGCCGTCTCCTTCTTGGGAGCCATGGCGATGAAGAAACGCTAGGCTAGCTACTAGACCAGATTCTCACAATTGCGCCCCCTACCTGGCGCGCCAAAGATGTCAGTGTGGAACGACACCTATGTGATCACAAGAATCCCTACTATGGTTGCCGGGGCACATGGTTGCGAGAAGAGCGGGATTAGTAACCAGCACAAGGATCATTTACCCAGGTTCGGGCCGCGAGGATGCGTAAAACCCTAGTCCTGCTTTGGTGGGTGTATTTCAGAGAGTTCTTGAGCTCTCGAACTAGCTATGGTGGGGTGCGCGGTTCCAAAGAGCCGAATCCTTCTCCAGTATGCCATGGGCCTCCTTTTATAGTCGAAAGGGGCTGCCACAGTGGCATACAGGAGGTGGAAAGGCGTACAGTATTGCGAGCTTATCGCTCGTATTATAGGACAAGACGCATTTAATGCACCGCTGAGGTGTCCCCTAGCTTTATCGGGGGCGGGGGCGAGGCCCGTCCCGTCTGTCGCCGCTCCTCCTCGCTTCGACACGCGCCCTGGCCGATGATGCGTGTGGCGCCATGTAGGTAGGCAGGCAGCTGAGGTGGCGTGGTGGTGGAGCCTCCACGAAGATCTGCATGCCGCCACGCAGGCGCTTGATGAGTTGGCCTGGGAGCTGCATGTTGCCACGCAGGTGCCCGCTCAGCTGGTTGAGCTGGCAGCTGCATGTGAACGGCGGCGGAGACTTGGCTGGTGCTGGCCTGGCAGTGGCCCTGCTGGCGTCCTCGGTGAGGGCCTTGTCGGGTGGCCCGGCAAGGGTCCTGCCGCGGCGCGCTGTCGTCCCCGGCAAGGATCTTGCCGGGGGTCTGGTGGCCTTCCTCAGCAAGGATCTTGCCGAGGATCGTCGTCTTCTAATCCTCATCTGATCTTGAGTGTTCCTTGTCTTCACAAAGATCTGCATGCCACCACAGAGGTGCCTCCTGAGCCCTGGCCCAACATGGTCGATGGTGTTGGGGATGTGGGCTCAAGGGTGGCTCACTCTATTGGTGTTTGGGCGCGCTGCCCCGGCAAGGGTCTTGCTGGGGCCGCTGAGGCCGTCCCCAGCAAGGCTCTTGCCGGGGGAAACTGCTCCGCCCCTTTGTTTCTTTGCGTCCTTGGTCTTGGCGTTGCTCTGGCTGTCTTGGGTTTTGGTTTTACCTCGGTTCACCTCCCCTGTTCTGCTTGGTGTGGCCGTAGGCGCGGCTCCGACTGGCCGTGCACAGGTAAAGGGGTACAAAGGTGCGCCCCTTCTTTTGTTTACCGACAAACAGTAATCATGGTGACGTGGCATCATTAACGTGGGATTACTGTAGCCTAATTATCCAGGCATCATAGGTGGAATAGATATAATTTTCAAAGAATCAACATCAAGAAAAATCATATCCACGTTCCTAGCCAAATCATCAATCTTAAGCAGTTTTTCTTCAATCAAAGCATTGAAATTCTTTTGCGAACTCATAAATTCTTGAACACTATTCTCAAAATCAGAGGGCATCTTATTATAATTTCCATAAGAATTGTTGTAGGAATTACCATAATTATTAGAGGAATTACTAGGAGAAGGCCTAGGATTAAAATTACCTCTATACGCGTTATTACCAAAATTGTTCCTACCAACAAAATTCACATCCATAGATTTATTATTATTTTCAATCAAAGTGGACAAAGGCATATCATTACGATCCAAAGAAGCACTCTTGCTAGCAAATAATTTCATAAGTTCATCCATCTTTCCACTCCAAACATTAATCTCTTCAATCACATGCACTTTTTTACTAGTGGAAGATCTTTCGGTATGCCATTGAGAATAATTAACCATAATATTATCTAGGAGTTTAGTAGCTTCTCCTAAAGTAATTTCCATAAAAGTACCTCACGTGGCCGAATCTAAAAGATTTCTACAAGCAAAATTCAATCCGGCATAATTTTTTTGTATAATCATCCACAAATTCAAACCACGAGTAGGGCAATTTCGTATCATCAATTTCATCCTCTCCCAAGATTGTGCAACATGTTCATGATCAAGTTGCTTAAAATTCATAATATCGTTCCTAAGGGAGATGATCTTAGTGGGAGGAAAATACTTGGAAATAAAAGCATCTTTACACTTATTCCATGAATCAATACTATTTTTAGGCAAAGATGAAAACCAAGTTTAGGACGATCTTAGAGTGAGAACGGAAATAGCTTCAATTTAACAATATCATTATCCACATCTTTTTTATTTTTCATATCACACAACTCACCGAAATTATTCAGATGGGATGTGGCATCTTCACTAGGAAGGCCGAAAAATTGATCTTTCAGAACAAGATTCAGCAAAGCGGCATCAATTTCATAAAATTCCACACTAGTGGCGGGAGCAATCGGAGTACTAATAAAATCATTGCTATTAGTATTGGAAAGTCACACAATTTGGTATTCTCTTGAGCCATCGTGACAAAGCTAGCAATCCAACACGCGAGCACACAAAAAGCAACGAAGAAGACGAACGGAAGAGGGGCGAAGAAAAAGGCAAATCTTTTCGAAAATTGTTTTGGAAGTGGGGGAGAGGAAAACGAGAGGCAAATGGTGAATAATGTAACGCAAGACATGAGAGTTTATGATGGGTACTTGGTATGTCTTGACTTGGCATAGATCTCCCCGGCAACGGCGCAAGAATTCTTCCTGCTACTTCTTGAGCTTGCGTTGGTTTTTTCCTTGAAGAGGAAAGGGTGATGCAGCAAAGTAGAGATAAGTATTTCCCTCAGTTAGAGAACCAATGTATCAATCTAGTAGGAGACAACACACAAATCACCAATACTTGCACAAACAATCAAACAACTTGCACCCAATGCGATGAAGGGGTTGTCAATCCCTTCACGGTCACTTGCAAAAGTGAGATCTGATAGAGATAGATAAAACTAAACAAAAGATAAAGTAATTTTTTGTGTTTTTGATTTATAGATCGGAAAGTAAAAGATTGCAAAATAGTAGATCGGAAATTTATATGATGGAAAATAGACCCGGGGGCCATAGGTTTCACTAGAGGCTTCTCTCAAGATAGCAAATAATACGGTGGGTGAACAAATTACAGTCGAGCAATTGATAGAAAAGCGCAAAGTTATGACGATATCCAAGGCAATGATTATGAAATATAGGCATCACGTCCGTGTCAAGTAGACCGACTCCTGCCTGCATCTACTACTATTACTCCACACATAGGCCGACTCCTGCCTGCATCTAGAGTATTAAGTTCATGAAGAACAAAGTAACGCATTAAGTAAGATGACATAATGTAGAGGAATAAACTCAAGGAATATGATGTAAACCCCATCTTTTTATCCTCGATGCAACAATACAATGCGTGCCTTGCTGCCCCTACTGTCACTGGGAAAGGACACCGCAAGATTGAAACCAAAGCTAAGCACTTCTCCCATTGCAAGAAAAACCAATCTAGTTGGCCAAACCAAACCGATAGTTCGAAGAGAATTACAAAGATATCAAATCATGCATAAAAGAATTCAGAGAAGATTCAAATAATATTCCTAGATAAGCTAATCATAAATCCACAATTCATCGGATCTCGACAAACACACTGCAAAAGAAGATTACATCGGATAGATCTCCAAGAACATCAAGGAGAACATGGTATTGAGAATCAAAGAGAGAGAAGAAGCCATCTAGCTACTAGCTATGGACCCGTAGGTCTGAGGTAAACTACTCACTCTTCATAAGAAGGGCAATAGAGTTGATGTAGAAGCCATCTGTGATAGAATCCCCCTCCGGCAGGATGCCAGAAAAGGCCCCTAGATGGTATCTCACGGGAATAGAAGGTTGTGGCAGTGGAAAAGTGTTTTCGTGGATGCTTCTGGTGGTTTGGGAATATATGTGAATATATAGGAGGCAGAACTAGGTCAGGGGAGTCATGAGGGGCCCACAAGGCAGGGGGCACGCCCTACCCCCTGGGCGCGCCCTCCCCCCTTGTCGCCGCCTCGTGGCTCTTCTGACTTGAAATCCAAGTTTTCGAGTGTCTTTTGGTCCAAGAAAAATCATCACGAAAGTTCTATTCTGTTTGGTATTCCTTTTCTGCGAAACTCAAAAACAAGGAAAAAACAGAAACTGGCACTGGGCTCTAGGTTAGTAAGTTAGTCCCAAAAATAATATAAATAGCATATTAATGCATATAAAACATCCAAAACAGATAATATAATAGCATGGAACAAAAAAATTATAGATACGTTGGAGACGTAGCAGGGGGCGTGATAGTGTGTCACTTGCGCTGTTCTCTTTTTGCCCTTATAGGACATTGAAAGGCCAAGAGTCCCCCTTGCCGCACCGATAAAAACGCCACTCCCATAAAAGATGTTGTTATGCATATAGGGGAAACAAAATCTTGATGATATCCCTGAGAAAACGGGCACGATCTCCGGCTCGACGGGATGTGCTAGTTAAAAGGCCACCTCGATAAGACAAACAAATATAATATGATGAGAAAATGGTCACGGATACAACTGCCGCTTTGCACGTGGTTTCATACTAGATGAGAAAAGGGAAAGTTTTGAGTGGCTATTCAACACTTTTTTGAAGTGTATGGGAGGGAAAGCTCCAAAATCTGTCGTAATAGATCAGGATGCAGCTACGAAAAAGGCATTGCCTAAGTGCTTCCCAAATTGCAAGCATAGGAACTGTTTGTTCCACATTCTCACAAAAGCTCAAAACAAAGCTAGAAGGACAATTGGAAAAAACCAGCACTTAATTGCTCAGTTTCATGACATAATCCTAAACTCGCAAACAGGGCAAGAATTTGAGCAACTATGGCCAAAAATGACTGAGCAGCACAATGTTCAGCATATCAAGTACTTTGGAATTATGTGGAAACACGGGAAGAGATTTGTACCTGTCTACTTCAAGAATCACTTCTATCTAGATTTCATTGATAGATGGAGGCCTAAAGAAAAGCAAGCACGTCAAGTTAATGAAGAACTCACAAACCCAGAAGATTTGGATGATTAGATGCCATTCTTTTCATTCTCAAGAAGGCTGATTGAATCAGCTTCTCAAGCATCAAAAAATCCTGCAGGAAGGAAACTTCTAAATGAGCAGATAACCAAGGTGGAGAAATTAATTTTGGACATACCTTGCATGCCAGAATGTGAGCAATCAAAATGCTCTAGTTCAGAATTAACAGCTGTGACTGGAGAAGTCTTGTATTTGGGCAACAACTCTAAAAACACACTAAAGGATCCAGTATACACAAAACCAAAGGGAAGAATGAAGAAAAGAGGAAGGCAAAAGAGCATAGTTGAGGAAATTGTAGCCAAACCAATAATGACTTGTTCTAGGTGCGGCAAACAAGGTCACAAGATAACTCGATGTAAGCAAATACAAGAAGAGGAACCAGAGAAAACTAAGAAGAGAGGTAAGAAAGAACATTGCTTCAGAAACTCAGAGTTGCACAAGAAAATTTTAAAATAATCTAAACTATTTTGAATTTCTTTTCTTGATTCTCAAATTTCAGCTAGAAAGGAGAGCAATGCAATAGGTACAGAAGATAAGCCAGCGAAGAAAACTAAGACAAAGTTTAAAACAAAAAATTCTTTAAACAAAACTTTATTTAAAATTCAAAAATACAATGACTAATTGCAAGTTCTTTAATTGTTCTAACAATTCAGATAGAAAGGACAGCAGTGCAAAGTCCAAGAAGAAGGATACTCCCTCATAAAGAAGTTGTGCAATGAAGAGCTACCACAAAGAATAAAAAAGAAGGTGAAGCATGACGGAAAGGTTGCATGATTAATGCCGTTTTTCTTGCTCTCTGCCATATTTCATGTATGCAATGATGGTGAAGATGTAATTTAAATACTGCAAATTGAGTTGCAAAGTTCTCTTTTTATGACAATTCATTACTACTAGCTTGCAATAGAACGTTTTTTATTAACATAGACCATTCAAAACTATAAAGAACTTTTCATGAATATGGCTTACCAACAATAAACTTAACAACAATGAAATTAGGAGAAAAAATGTGAAAACAACAATTACACCATAAATGATTTTCGAGCACAAACATTCCTGATATTAAAATATTGATACCACAGTACTGATATCATGACAAGATCCACAAGATGATGAAAAGCAAAAAATAGCCTAGGAAACTAAGTTGGAAATCATTTGACAACTAAGGTTATACGACACAAAAGCAACTAAGCACTACACGCAACTAAACTTTGAGTAGAAAGACAAAGCATCATGAAATGATTTTCACTAGCACCATCTTCTCTAGGCCTTCTACATCCACCCACTACTCGGTCTACTAATTTTGTTGAAATAGTTCAAGCAGTTGAAATGCTTGCACCACCACCAGCTCCACCAGCACCATCAGCACCAGATCCACCAGGGTAACTACCACCAGAGCAGTCATAGTCAGGCTTTAAAACAACAACTTCATCTCCTTCATCATCATCATGTTCATCTTCTTTGGGTCCAATTGCAATAATAATGTTCCTCTGAAAGTAGCCATCCCAATCAAGATCATACTGCTCAATTCTAGACACTCGACGAACAGACATCAGGGCTTCTGGACCACAATGAATATCATTACCAGCTACCAGAAGGACATCAAAAGGATCCTGGAAAGCAACTAGGACTATGTCCTTGACATAGTGGTCTGCAACCGTGAAGTTCCTATGTCCAACCATGTCAAACAACGCATGTCCAACACATAACCCAGCTGAATGTGTGTTAGTTGTTACTACATAGTTAGTGGAGGAGCTAGCGAATTGACAAAGCCTGGGCACGCCGTAAGCTAAAATTACTTTGGTCTATCAAACCGTCAATGCACTAGTATATCAATAAAAAATCTGCTCGATTATGTAATTAAACAAACATAATTGGAGTCAGATAACTCACCTAGTTGTTGTTTGCCGCTGCCATCAATGGCCCTCGCCATTGACGGTTTGTTGCCACTTGGTGCCTCCTGGCCATGACCTTGCACGGGTTGGGCACTTGTCGGTGCTACACTCCTGATTAGTAATCATTGAAGTGCCAACGATGGTGAGGACGAGCGACCATCCGGCGGAGTGGAACTCCCACCATAGGGGGATGCCCCTTTGAATCTCGTGCTTCCTCTTCAGATCCAGATCGTTGTCGTAGCCTAATTGGAGGCACGGCCATGCACCATCTTTTGCGGTCTTGCCAGTCCACCTTGCCCGCTGCCACCTCCAACGCCGCAGTTGCTAGGGCACAGTCATGTGGCGTGGCGCATAGCCGAACAGCCTGCGAGGCAGGTGAGGCGAGCGATGAAGCCAGGAGCCTCTGATTGACATGCATGAGTTGATAACCCTAGCGTGGCTGTGGCCCATGTAAAGAAATTAATGGGTGGGCCTTAGGCGTCCTAGTTTAGCGTGAGTAAGCCCAAAAGCCGAAAACATTCGCCCAATTCACTAAGATGTTGTATTTTTGCGCGTATATGGTACGTATTCATGTAATGTGACTCCGGCTACTCGCAAAATCTGCAACGCTCGAGCCCGGGCACGTGCCCAGGGTGCCCGCATGGTGAAATCGCCCTTGTACGCAGTAGACAACTCTGTCAATGTCTCCAAAGGGAATTTCCAGCTAAGCCCTAGTGACAGCTGAAATCTTCATGGTTTTACGGCTGAAGTCCTTTTAAATAAAAAATGCATGAAAAATAATGTAAATTAAAAATAATAATTTCATTGGTAGAATCTACAAATAAAGAAAGAATGTTTTAAACATAACACTTGCACACAAGAATGCAAAAACTCCATGACTAATTAAATTCAAGTAGTAAACAAACTGAATAAAAACTATTATTAGGACTTTGATAGTAGTTAGAAATAATTATACAGAGATTTTAAACACGAAAGTAAGTACAGAAAGACTAAGTTCATGATGACATTATTTATAGTGTATTTGAAACTTGCAAATCAAAAACAAGACAAGTTGTGTAATAAAATTAAGAACAAGATCATAAATACCTTAGTTGTGGCCAACTTTTTGGAATCAGAAGAAGCCATTTATTCATATTTGTGCTTGAAAACATTGGATCCGAGCCGCAACATCTACAAAACACACAAGCAAGTCAGACCATATCAAGCAACATGAGCTTAATTAAAACTTGCGCACTGACATTAACATCAAGAACAATTGAATGTGTGAGTACTGATTCTGACATCACAAAGGTTGCATGTTCATTAAAAAAACTTGCAGACATTATCTAAGAGCAAGAATCTATAGAAAATGAAATAATTGTAGCTTGGTATGTACATGAAACAGAACTGGAGTTAAATTTGCGCATCGACATTTACAGCAAGAGCAAAAAGAGTGTCACGATGATGTACCATTCTCAGATAAGATCTATGTAGGGAATTACCAAAGTTGCATGTCCATTACACAAAACTTGCACACATTTTATAAGAGCAAAGATCTAAGGAAAAGGAAATCATTTTGGCTCGATATATACACAGAGCAGAATAAATTGAAAAGGCTAAATTGCACATGAAATAAAGTAAAACTTGCGCAGTGACATTGAGAGCAAGAACAATTCAAATGGCTGAATATTTTTTCAGGAAGAAAGTAAGCATCTATGCAGAGAATTACAATGCTTGCATGTTCATTAAACAAAACTTGCACACATTTTCTAAGAGGAGAGATTTATGGAAAACGGAAATAATTTTGGCTCGATATATACATGTAGCAGAATAATTGAACAAGCTAAATTGCACATGAACTGACGTAAATATAATTATCAAAGATTGCATGTCCAATGAGAAAAACTTGCATACATTATGTATGAGCAATTAGAAATACATATAAAAATGCAATTGAACTTGCAAAGTGACATTACCATCAAGAACAATACAATTGAACTAAGAGCAAGTACGTGTTTCCGTTCCTCCTTCTTAGAACCATCATCAACCTTCTTAAAATCAGTCTTGCCCATCTTGGAACCATCACGAGCCATCTTAAAGAAAGAACAACTCGGAGTAATTAATCAAGAAAAAGGAGGCATAATAAATTACCTTAGGCAAAGAATACTGCAAACATATAAGAAATCATCATGTTTGTTTGATGCCTACGGAAATTGCATGGATAGGCAACTAAAATTGCACATGAAGATTCAGGGCAGAAATTATAAAAAGACTAAGGCAAGAAATACCTCCTTTTCTGAAGCACTACTACCCTTCAGGTCCTTGGAACTGTCACCAACACGATCCATCTAACAAAAAGAAGAGCAAGTCATAGAAACTAATAAAGATAATAGGGAGAACATTTAAATATAACCCAGCCGCAAAGTCATCCTAAATATCATTGAGAAACAATAGAGATTGATATGAACAAAGAAGTCAATGTACAAAATCATACAGAAAATCCTACCTTCAGTTGAAATAAGAATTGCATTTCCATCCAACTAAACTTGCATAAATTATTTGTGTGCAAGAATACTGTGAACATACCTTTTGCTTCTAAGTTGACCTTTCAACTCGTTGTACCTTTCAGCAGTGATTCTGAAAACAAGAAAGAACAAAGGGTGGGAAATTAACAAAAGAAATAAGAAGAATAACTTCAAAGCAGAGACAGAAAGAAGTTACACACCGTACCTTCAAACACAAATTCTGAACTAAAGGAAAAAAAGAAGGGGGAGTGCATACACCAGAAGAGATAGAGAGGGGAACTATATAAGGGGAGGGGAGGGCAAAGGGCGGAAAGATAGAGGTAGGAAGCGGCAGGGTAGTGGGGTAGTGGGTGCAGTTGCTAGTCGGTTCCTTGGTATTAGTGGGGGGTAGTGGTCCTCTTTGGTGTTGAGTTGGATAACTCCCATTAAACACGTGGCATTCAACCTACAAATAACACTTGAGTTGGCAAAAAGAAATGAGTACACATGCAACTCGACAATAAAACATAAGTAGACACTCGTTTGTTTTTATAAAACAAGAATGAGAAATGCCTATAAATTAATTATTTTAGGAAAAATTGCAGCCTGGCAAGAGGACGAAAAATAAATAATGCCTCACCCTACAAATTTCTAAAAATGCAAGTAATAAAAAGGCTAATGAAAAAATTAAATAGAATATAACATCAGACAAAAAAGAAATGATACATAAATGAGGCAAACAAGATTAATAAAAATGAAACTAGTTTTATTTTTCAAACTAAACGAAATGATGAACATTTTCCATGTGTGAAATTGTTCAAATCGAGCAAGAGAAAAAATATATTTAGGATCATATGAAAGTTACTATTGTTTGATCTATATGAAAATCAAACAGCATAACATGATCCAGGAAATAAAAAAAAGTTATACGAAAAGATGATCTTAAAGAATATGGAAGTGATCACAAGAAAAACTTTTATATTCTACCACTTCAAAATATCTCATCATATAAACTTCGAAAATAACAGGTCATAGCATCTCAAACATGTCAACATCACAATTTACACATGGCATCATTCGAAAAATAAAAGGCTTCACATACAACTCATTCCCATCATTCTAAAGAACTATTACATGCGCACAGTTTCAAACAAGGCATTTAACACTTGAATATCCTAGCGAAATTTCTATTGTATCTTCATTCCACAGTAGAATCAATTTCATCTCAACAAGTTAGCTTGATAATGCTTTAACAACCTTCATTCTCAATCTGCATTATGCAAAGAACTAAAAATCAATGAAGAAGGAAGTCTCGCATAAATTTTCAAAAATTCAAGAAATGGCAAAAAACTAAGCTACAAATGAAGAACATGTTCATTTACAAAAATGAGATTACTTACTCATGAGCAGTACTAGTAATCAAGAACAAGATTCTTCTGATCAGTCAAGATATTATGTTCAGTGAACATCATTTCATTCGCCAATCTGATTCGAATATTTGTAATATCTTCATCCTTAATAAAATCATGCATCTTCACCCTAGGCTTCCAATGCTTCCAATATAATGATGTATGTATACCACAATCGAGCCTACAAATTAAATTGGCATCAATCATATCCAAAAAATAAACACAACTAAGAATTATTATGCAAGGAAAGAAAAGTCAGCTTAAGCATTGCTTTGTTTAGGTACATCAATAAAATGCATAGACCAATTTCTCCAGTTAAGGTTTCTCGAGCTACCATACATGTTCCAAACCTTTTTAAAATTTGGTATCTGCAGAATTGCATCAAAACACATAAATGATAGAACTAATATAGAAACTATGTATGCACAACATCATCATCATCAAAGTACAAAAAGTGATAAAGTTGTACATGTAGTTTGGAAATTTACCAGAATGTTCAACACATGCTTGTGGAATTCACTCTCCGCATCATATGCTGAATCTAGTATGACAAACAATTTATGCTGAAACAGAACAACAAAATCGAACCAATGCTTGCTATGTAAAGTTGGAAAGTGTACCTACAAAAAAACAAAATAGATATGACTCATGACATGCACAATATATAATAGAAGAATGTGCACGATAAGAACATCAATGTATTATACTTACCTCATCGCATGCATGCATTGCTCTTGCACCATTTGCCAGCTGAAAACACCTCTAAACCATACTAGACTTTTGATCATTCAACTCCTGAGTATCATAGGAGTCCATGTTGAGTAGATGTTCCTGTTGTAGAAAAATAGAAAGAACGATTACAAGAAAATGCACTTGCAGAAACTCATGTATAAATAAATGAGCACTAACACTAAAAATGTATAAAATAAAAATGTACTCACAGATATGAGGTCAAAAAATGGTGAACTCTTGAGTCCTATGGCTTATTGTCCAAAGACAATTTACGACACCAAGCATTAATAGTATATGTGTCGACAAGACCCTCATCTGCAAAAGAAGTTCCAAACGAAAAAAATGTTATAGTAACCTTACCATAGTCAATGCATGATTTGCTGCAAACAAAGATAACAAAACAAATGAAGAAGGCATAAGAGCACTTAAGAAAAATAATATCTGAATTAGAACAATAAATGGAGAATGAATGAAGGGCAAACTTGCTATTTGAAAATTTCATCAAGAGTTAAATTGACAATAGCATCATGCAAATGTATCATTCTGGTACTGACATGATATATTCACGATTTCTCATTCACATAAGGAGAAGCATTGTATTTGTTGGGATTTACTATCCTTTTTGGTCCATATCTGTCACCTTTCTTCCAGATTAACTAGCAGAATGATTGTTGATTTTTTTCATTGTAAATGTTTTTAGAATTAGTAAGCAACTTGTTGAATCTATCATATTTCTTAACTTCATATAAGATATCAACATCAGGAGACTTTCGAGGGCTATCCTGTCCACCAGACTCTAAATCAATCTGAGAAACAATAGTAAAAGAAAATAATTACTAAAATATAAGTGTGAAAATAAAAACTTAGAATGTATTACTAAGAAATACATAGTGGGAATGAAGATTAAACCTTTGTGACATGAACAGGAGGTTGAGATGTTTCACCCATATATTCATTGCCGTTCCCAGAATTCGGCCGTGAGCAGGACCTTGGAGTCACATCAGATTTCTACAACACATATTCGATAGAAAACATTAATTAACTAAGTAAACAAAATTTTAAAATGGCTAGAAATTTAAACCAGAAAGTCTGTACTAGATCATCACTATACCTGAGTAAGTAGATTATTTGTCGAAGGACTAGACACAGGAGTAACAGGCAACGTTACATATGAATAGGAGTTTGATATTGTGACCCCTGTTACATCACATAAAAGAAATACATAAGAAATATGCACGGTTTACTTTGCAAGAGCTAAAGGAAACAAAAAGTAGAGAGCAAAACTTGCATGTAACATTTATGAAACTTGCAACGCTACACAAGAAGCAAAATTTTGAAGGTGTTTGTACTCAATGCTACTAGGAAATATTTTGTAATTTCAAAATCAAAATTTAATTGATTAAGGATAATAACTTGCAGCAAGTTGATGCAAAAGTTGCAACACTAGAAAATGAGCAAAGGACATAAAAAGAAGAAAAATGGGGCACCTCATCACGTTGTTGAAATTCACCTTAACTGGATGGCATAGTTTGCTCATGAAAAGATTTTTGAGAGTAGATGTCAAGACATTCACCTGCAATTGATTTCATGTCATTGAAACATGTAGAAGGTCACAAAATTTAGAAATATGAAATGCATTGACAATGATAAACATAAGTAGTGAGAAAAAACAATACTGTTCATGTTTGTTTTCAACCTTAGTTTCTCAAGGAAAAAGGACTTCTTCTTAATACTCATAATCTTATTCAACGTGGTCTATTCGGAAGTCACTTTTGAATTGGTTCCAACTTGTGCATCTGTATTGACTAGATGCTTGAAACTCATGCTTTTGCCCTTATCAATAGATTCACTGATGGGTGTAGACTTAGGTGGAATAAGTTTTTTCATAAGTTCAGAAATAGACTCAAGTTGTTTCTCAACATTACTAAAGTCTAGCTTTCTTCCTTGCTCCTGCGCGCAATTATGAACAGGTTAAGAAAAAATGCAAAATCATTTAAAAAATTAAAATAGTGAAAAATTAATGGAATTCATAAAATGAACAATTTTAATTCAGGAAAAACTTGATCTACACGGTCAGGCCTTTCAAATTTATGAGGTTTTGGATTGTTGCAATATATTTCATCTTCATTAACTGGTGAAGGAGCTTTCCTTTTCCTACCTAAACCTGGACCTTACGAATTAGCAAGACAAGGATAAATAGATTATAAAAAAAGGGATTAAGTTATACTTTTGTAGAAGATAATGAAACACATCAGTAAAAAACACACCTGCAGTATCAGGCAAATCCACTTTGCATTACAAGCATTGGGAGAGCGATGAACAAACGGTGACACATGAATAGTGGGAATATGGTCATTAAATCCTGAAGTTAATACACATTCAAAATCAGACTAGAAATCATAAATAGAAGGAAACAAATGAACCTAAGATTAAAACGAAACAATTGATACAACGTAAAGTACCATAGGATTTCACTGCCGAATTATCACTGTTTGCCAGATTATTACTTGTATCTTGTCTGGAATTTTATCAGATTAATTTGGCTCGTGATCTGTACCACTAGCAATAACAATGCAATTCAACGAATCAAGAAGCATATTTTGAGCACCTTCGATAGACTTCTCATCGGCAGTTTCACGGAAATACCTAGCTAGCAAAGATAATTGGTCTTTCACCTACAAAAAATTGTGCAATGATTTTGTAAAACCTAAATTCACATTAAAAACAAATGGGAAAACACAAGAATTCAAAAAAATGAAAACAAAAATAAGTACCGAGCTCGGAAGTAAGCCACCAATAGTCTTGTCAAGAGCACATCTAAACTTCACGGATTCGTGGGTAGAATCTTGATGTACATCACAACAACCAACGCAACCCATGTAATAAATAGTTTGAGATATGTTCAGCATTGCAACTAAATCATTGACACGAGATAAGATTAAAACATCAGAAAAAAATAAATGTTCAACTCTCAAAAGGGATCACAAAACTTATAGGACGTAGGCCATAGTCCCTTGAACTTTGCAATCTGGATTAGCAAACTCTTGCACTAATGAATTTTTCCACGCCTTCACTCTAGGAAGTCGAGGAGGCACTCGACGTAACGCAAAGTCCAGAGAATCTAAGTAATAGCACTGCGAACAAATCCAGAATGGAAAATAACATTTCATAATCTTCACTGAATAAAAGGGTCATGCAAAGACATCATCTGCTAGAAAAAGAAAACATCAGATGTAAATTACACAGAGGCCGCAAATGCAACCACCCAAAGTAGTCAATCCATCTTCTTTGGTAGGTTTTTTGGCTCTTTCTGATACTTCCTCATGTACGTCGTAATCCAATCAAAGACAAACTTAAACAAATCATAGTGCCTCGCTTCGGTTGGATCAATAAGAATTCCTAGGTATTTGGTGCTGGGGTTGATATTTGAATTAGGACACAAAATAGTTGCAAAGGCAACTAGAAGAAAATACCTCATGAAATCATTGTCAAAGATGTCAGGCTTAAGCATTTTTTTGAGCTGAACCACTTGATAGAAGGCAATGTAGGTTCACCGATAATATTTAGGAAAACAGATTTCGTTAGCTCACTGTCAAATAATACTTGTCTGCCACCTAATGGAAGACCAAAGAGTAGGTGAAATGATTCTGGGCTCATGGGAATGACCTTGCCATCAAGAACTATGTCACTAGTAGGAGGATTGACTTTGCCAGCTACCCACTGCGCAAAGCCTCTTGGAACACAAGTGCACTCAAATCGAGTAGAAAAGAAAAGCCATAGTTTGTAACAACATCTTTTCCTCAGAGGAGAAGACAGAAAGCAAACAAGAGACTGAGGCGGAGAAGGGGAAAGTGACTGACAATGCCGAGGAGGAAGGAGATAAGTGGAGAAAGTGGCGACGCACGGGTGCCTGGCACGGGTTGGGCTACCTACGGTTTCCAGGGCCTGTTAACGGGCGCGCAAACGACATAACGAGCACCCGCGAAAGGACGAGCCCATGAAGCAGATTCGACTGACCCAGACAACAGGTTAGTCGATTCTACTTGGCCCAACTCAATCGAAGAAGCATTCCAAAAAAACAGCACAGATCTCAGAGCACAATCCAAAGGACAAAAAATTAACCGACCAAAAATTGAAAACTTAGCTGACTGAAATGTAGCTAAAGTGAAAACGGGAGAGAAAATCAACGAATGTTCTCATTTGGGCTTACTTCTTTCCTTTTAATGCTCGCCCGCATTCCTACTCCCGGGAGGTAGCCATGTGATGTTTATTTATCTGAGGCGGAACAACCCCTGCCTAAGGTTGTGGTGATCGCATGGATGCAGCGTATAAGTAGGATAGATCACGGGAGAGATTAAGAGATTAGGGGTTGAGATTATGGAAGTTGCTACAACCGTGGAGACCTGAACCTAATCATTTAGGACGCAAACAACTGGCTGCCGTCAGCTGGGAACCTTAGGTACATTGGGATAAGTAACCGGCGTAGTGGCGGAGCTTGAGACCATTTGTTGGGCAGGCTAGGTGAGCCAAACAGAACTAAATAGCATGTAGTTTGATGTTTCAAGGTCTAGAAGTAAAGAGAATAGTGTACAAATGTCAAAATACTGGGTGGGCCACGATCTATTCGGCCTTGCTGAAGCTCGCTAGTGCCCCAATGAATGTTTTGGTTTTCTACACAGCCCTTGCCCCAGTGAACGTTTTTGGTCGAGCCTTTTCCGATCCTCCAGGCCCAAATCCTATTTCACTATAGAACACACACAAAAATTAGTCGCATGGCAGAAAACACTTCTAAAAATCAGAAAGAATGTTCTAAAAAACAGAAAAGCATGGGTAAATACAAAAAGATTGCCAAGCGATTTAGCATAAATTCGTCATAGATGTTTACAGAAAACACACATACAAGAACTTTGTACTTTCCATTTTAGTGTGAACAAACAAAAAAAATTCCATGTGAAACAAAACAAAATAAGCACTCCATCTGTTCCATATTAGTTGCCGCTGATTTGTAATACTATGAAGGGATCTTGGTGAGCTTGATGCACTCACCACAAAGCAATTCATGACAAAACAAGCATACCTACAGCAAGATGGCATGTTTATGAAGCTATCCATGGCAAGAACAAAAGCATAGCATGTATGGATCAACTACAACAAGCTTGGCAAAATTGAATAACACGTAAGCAATCTGCCAGAAATATTTTATAGCCAAAGTAGAGCAAGATTGAGTCATGCTATGGCACTACATAATTGCAAACAAGGGCAGGAATGCATCAATTACAACAATAGCTACAAAACATCCTTACTGAACATCTCCAAAATATGCATGGATCTCTCTGTAGCATCAAGTTTACATGGCAATAAAATAACAGCAGACAAAGACTAGAGAAATTACTAAGTCCCTGAAATCAGAAACATTACGAGGCCTAGTTTGCATGCTTGTGCTAGTCATCACAGAGATCACAAAAATACATAGCATATACCACTAGAAAGATGGCATGGCATAAAACAAAACACATGTAGAGCTTATGCCCATAAGATGCACAGATTAATTGCAACAAAAATAACAAATCTCCAAGTTCTGCTAAGTAACAGCAGATAACAGCAAGTAGCACTCTTGCACCAGAAATTTGGGCATCAAGATGTCCTCAAATGAACATGCTGCAATGGAACAAAATGAAGAGCGTCTAGATACGAACATTTCGATATATTACACGCGCGAAACGTAGGTATATGCAGAGAGTTATGACATGAGGAATTATGCAAGATAATTAGAAAAATCTCAGACTTCGGAAAATTTCGGGGAATCTCGGGGTCAACCTTCGGTGCTGCTCCAGATCCGATCGGGGCCGAGTTCGCCGGAGCTCCTGCCGGACGGGGAGGAGGGAGAGGACGGCGGCCGGAGGGAGAGGGCGACGAGGAGGCCGGGCGGAGGGAAACGCGGTCGCCGGCGGGCGGCGGCGCGGGCGGGCGCGGCGGCGGCGCGACGACGAGCGGCGCGGCGACCGACGGCGGCGCCGGCGGCTGGGCGGCGGCGGCGCGGGGAAGGCGAGGCGGCGGGCGGGAGGCGGCGGCTCGGCTGCGGGCGAGGTCACGCGGGCCCGCGGGGGCGGGAGACGGGCTTCCCGGGCCGCGGCGTCCGGGCCGCGGCGGGCGCCACGTGGCGCGTCCCGATTGGGCGCGGGCGGCGGCGGGGATTTGTCCGGCACGGACCGGACGCGTCCGGCGGCGGAGAGGGAGCGGGGCTAGGGTTGGACTGCGAATGTTTTCGGGAGGGGATGCAAATATATAGCTAGAGGGAGCAAGGAGAGTCCAAATGAGGTGCGGTTTTCGCCCACACGATCGTGATCGAACGAACTAGAGCATGGGAGAGAGTTTGGTCGGTTTTGGGCTGTTTAGAGAGGGGGGTTTTGCTGCATACACAAATGGACTTTGCGGATGCCCGGTTAACCGTTGGAGTACCAAACGACCTCCAAATGGAATGAAACTTGACCGGTGGTCTAACGGTGGTATACCAAGGCCACTTGGCAAGCCTCGGTCCATTCCGAGAACGTTTGACACCCGCTCATGAAAGAAAACAAGAGGGGTGCGCCGGAGGAGGTGGGAGCGCCGGATTGCAAAACGGACAACGGGGAAAATGCTCGGATGCATGAGACGAACACGTATGCAAATGCAATGCACATGATGACATGATATGAAATGCATGACATGAACAAAATGCAAAACGAAAGAAAAAACCCGACCACGGAGGGAATATCATAACACATAGCCGAAAATGGCAAGAGTTGGAGTTACAAATATGGAAAGTTACATCCGGGGTGTTACAGCCAGCACAAAATAAAATTGGAGAAAGACGCTAAACCGGTTGTGGATCACCAACGAAGGTTAAATCCTAAGATGAAAGAAGTGGTAAGAAAAGAAATACTAAAGCTTCTGGAGGCAGGTATAATTTATCCCGTTGCTGATAGTTAGTGGGTAAGTCATGTCCATTGTGTCCCTAAGAAGGGAGGTATTACTATTGTTCCT
The DNA here is from genome assembly GCF_002575655.3 of Aegilops tauschii subsp. strangulata. Lineage (NCBI taxonomy): Eukaryota > Viridiplantae > Streptophyta > Magnoliopsida > Poales > Poaceae > Aegilops > Aegilops tauschii. Next base: position 313,406,515 of record NC_053037.3, on the reverse strand, counting down.
AATGATAAAGATGAATTGATCCCACAAAGAATTGTTATAGGTATAGAATGGTAATTGATTTCCGCAAGCTAAATAAAGCTACTAAAAAGGATCATTACCCTTTACCTTTTATTGATAAAATGCTAGAGAGATTATCCAAACATACACATTTTTGCTTTCTAGATGGTTATTCTGGTTTCTCTCAAATACCTGTGTCAAAAGAGGATCAAGAAAAGACCACTTTTACTTGCTCTTTCGGTACCTTTGCTTATAGACGTATGCCTTTTGGTTTATGCAATGCACCTGCTACCTTTCAAAGATGTATGACTGCTATATTCTCTGACTTTTGTGAAAAGATTGTTGAGGTTTTCATGGATAATTTCTCCGTTTATGGAACTTCCTTTGATGATTGCTTAAGCAGCCTTAACCGAGTTTTGCTGAGATGTGAAGAAACTAATCTTGTCTTGAATTGGGAGAAGTGCCACTTTATGGTCAACGAAGGTATTGTCCTGGGGCATAAAATTTCTGAAAGAGGTATTGAAGTTGATAAAGCTAAAGTAGATGCTATTGAAAAGATGTCGTGTCCTAAGTACATTAAAGGTATAAGAAGTTTCCTTGGTCATGCCGGCTTTTATAGGAGGTTCATTAAAGACTTCTCAAAAATTTCTAGGCCTCTGACTAATCTCTTACAAAAAGATGTTCCTTTTGTCTTTGATGATGATTGTCTAGAAGCATTTGAAATACTTAAGAAAGCCTTGATTTCTTCACCTATTGTTCAGCCACCTGATTGGAATTTACCCTTTGAAATTATGTGTGATGCTAGTGATTATGTTGTAGGTGTTGTTCCAGGACAAAGAGTTGATAAGAAATTAAACATTATCCAATATGCTAGTAAAACTCTAGACAGTGCCCAGAGAAATTATGCTACTACTGAAAAAGAATTTGTAGCAGTTGTATTTGCTTGTGATAAGTTCAGACGCCTGCACCTGCGTCTGAGCACGCACGCTGGCCTGGTTCGTCCTGTGAGTGGCGCACAGGGCTCTTTCCGTGGCGGTGCCCGGGGGCTCCGGCATCACGGCGCTGCTCATTGCGTGCGACCTGGGAAGGGCACGGCGCGGGCGCCAGCTGGGGTGCCGTAGAGGCTGCTGCGCCGCCCGTGGGCAGCACGGCCCCGCCCCCGGACCCAGCGGCGCGTGGTTCGTCGTCTCGGATTCGAACGGCGCCGCTCGCCTGGCTCCGATCGCCAGAATGTTGTGGATGCTCGCGAGCCACGTCTCCGGCCCCATCCGCGGGCACCCGGCCGCCTGCTCGCGCTGGCGCGGACGGGCCGGCCCCGGACGAGCCGATTGCTGTGATCCCCTTCTTCTTGGGAGCCATGGTGATGAAGAATTGCTAGACTAGCTGCTAGACCGGATTTTCACAACTGCGCCCCCTACCTGGCGCGCCAAAGATGTCGGGGGAAAACGACACCTATGGGATCACTGGAATCCCTTCTACGGTTGGCGGGCGCGGGGTTGTGCAAAGAGCGGGTCTAGAAGCCAACACAAAGATCGTTTACCCAGGTTCGGGCCGCGAGGATGCATAATACCCTAGTCCTTCTTTGGTGTATATTTGAGTGTTCTTGAGCTTTTGAACTAGCTACGGTGCGTGCGTCGTCCAAAAGATCCGAATCCTCTCCCAGTATGCCACGGGCCTCCTTTTATAGGCAAAGGGGCTGCCACAGTGGCACACAGCAGGTGGAAAGTTATACAGTGCACAAGCTTATCGCCTGTCATTATAGGACAAAGTGCATTAAATGCGCTACTTAGGTGTCCACTTGCTTTATCGGGGGCGGTAACGAGGTCCGTCACGTCCGTCGCCGCTCCGCCTTGCTCCGGCATGTGTCCAGGCCAACGAGGCATGCACCGCTACGTAGGCTGGTAGGCTGTTGAGTTGGCGTGGTGGTAGGGTCTTCATGAAGATCTGCATGCCACCACGCAGGTGCTTGCTGAGTTGGCCTAGAGGCCGCACGTCGCCACACAGGTGTTCGCCTAGTTGATGGGCTGGCAGCTGCATGGGAACGGCGGCGGAGCTTTGGCAGATGTGGACCTGGCTGCGGCCCCGTGGATGTCTTCGGCAAGAGTCTTGCCGGGGCCCCGGCAAGGGTCTTGCCGTGGCGTTGTGTTCGTCCCCAACAAGGGGCTTTCCGGGGGTCTCGTGGGTATCCTCTGCAAGGATCTTTCCAAGGATCGCCGTCTTCTGATTCTCATCTGATTTTGTATGCTTCTGATCTTCACAAAGATCTGCATGTCACCATGGAGGCGCCTCCCGAGCTTTGGTTCCAATGTGGTTGAGGGCATCAGGACTCTCAGGCTCGAGGGTGGTAGCCCTGCTGGTGCTAGGCAAGTTGCCCCGGCAAGGCTCTCGCCGGGGCTGTGGAGTCCGCCCCGGCAAGGGCCTTGCCGGGGGAGTCCACCTCGCCCTTCTGCTCTTTGTGTTTCTGTCTTGGCGTTGATCTAGTCGTCTTGTGCCTTTGCTTCCTCTGCCCCGCCAAGCGTGGCCAGGGGCGTGGGGCTGCGACTGCCCGCGCACAAGTAAAGGGGTGCAAAAAGGGACCTCTACTTTTGTACACCGACAGCAGCCCCTGGGCCTGGGCCACATATAAGTGCAGAGCGTTATTGGGCCAGGCCCAAAATGGTGTGTGGGCGCGCGTGCGGTGGAGTTTTTACCGCAGTAACTCCCTCGCTCGCTTGCGCTTCCCCACGACCCGCGTTGAATGCGCGACGTGGGGGTCGTGCGCAGAATGACCGCAGCATGCTCGCGTCATCCCGTGGTGAACAGTAAAGAGACGGCCTGCGTGTCCCTTTAAAACTGTAGGGCCGCTGCTCATTTACTCTCTCTGCCTTGGAACCGTCGTCCCACGTTTCCCACTATGCCTGCCCCTTGCACCACGTACGCCGCATGCACGGTGTGGGGTAGGTGACAGACGCATGGAATATGGGAAGGCGCGCGGGGGCCGATACTTACGTGCCTTTGATTGGGCGGGGAGGGTGGTCGATGGCCTCGCTCGTTGCCACTTAATGAGCCGGACTTGAGCGGGCTCTTCAGAGGCGTAGAGCTAGTCTTTCGGCCTTCCCCACCCAATTATAAAAAGGGAACTCAGGGGTAGGAGGAAGAGCGTCTCCTTGCTTCTCCCCTCCGTCTCCATTCTTCACCCACAGTCATGGCGAGAGGGCGTGGCCGCGGCTGTTCTTCCGCGGAGGCGACCAGGTCCTCCTCCCACCAGAGAGCTGCAGCGGTCAAGGAAGAGCTAGATGCCCAAGGTGAAGGCCATGCTCGAGGCAGGGGCGCCAGATGGGGCCGCGGTCGGCGAGGCGGCCGAGGCGGAAGTGGGCGTGGAAGGGGGACGCCTGCGTCATCTCCGTCTCCGTCGCCATCACCACCGCCAACTCCTCCTGCTTCGCTGAGTGGTCACGTCGGGGACACGACGCTCGAGTTTATCCTGCAGCTGCATGGGCTGCTGCGCAGCCATCTCCGTCTTCCTCGGGCGTTCGCGAGGGTGCTAGAGATCGACCAGCCACCGCGGCGAAGGCTTCACATGAAGGGGTGTTGCCATGGCGACATGTGGGTGAGCACAAGGTTCCCCGCCCCTCAAGTGATGCATCTTCGCCGGGGCTGGAAAACCTTTGCACTCGCGCATTGCTTGATGGATGGGCACGTCCTCAGCTTCAAGCTAGCGGAGAGCGACCTGCTCTCCATCAAGGTCTTTGGGCGCTCGGGACACAGGCTAGGGTGTTGTGCAGAGAGCTCCACCGATGAAGAGAGCTCATCCTCAGGCGACAGCGATGAGGAGGACAGCAGCGGCGACGACGAGGGTAGCGGGCGGGAGGAGTACGGGTCCGACTAAATGTCGGACACACTGTCCCCGGGCGACGCCGGCAGCACCACCATCTGCACCGCCAGCTCCTTGAACTTCTCGGGGCCGCTGCTCCCGGTGGCTGGCGTTGGAGGGCCAGAGAAGGCGAAGAAGGTGGGTGGTGGGCCGTGAACTTGGAGTACGATGGCACCGACGCCTTCGCCGCGTATTGCCGGCCCGCTGCCTCATCTTTCGGCCTCTTCCCCAGCACCGTCATCACCAACCTTCTCTTGGTGTCTTCTGCTGCTCGTACCTCGCCTAGGCGCCCCTTTTGCCCTCCCGGTTATCCTGATCTGCTTCCTGAGGAGAGGTACAAGAAAGGGATTACGGGCATCTTATCCTTTTCTAGTTTTTAAGCCTGCGGGCCCTTGTTAGATTTAAACCTTGTAACCCCCTTGCTCATGTTTGCATTCCGTACGAGTTGTACCTGTTTGGAACGTATTAATGAAAAAGGGTGCTTGCCGGGTTTTTTTGTACGTGAGCGGGGGGCATGCCAAGGAATGAATCCTTGTTATTTTTAAGATAAACATTGTCGCCCGGCAACAGGCCTCGCCGTCCCCTTACTTCATTCACGACCGTACTCACGCTCTCGGCGGAGGCAGGGGCAAAGTAGGGTTAGGCCCCTCGTTTGCTTCCTTGTCACCGCAACTACAACCAAGTTCCGGCCCAGGGAATAGTTCTTGGGCACGGGAAAGGGGGGAGCACGGTGGCCCAGGAATAAACGAGGCTTCATACGTCCCAATTCCATACGGAAATGCATAACAGGGGATAAGGGACTTATCTGGATCTACAGCGGCTACCTGTTGAGCACTGCGTTGGTTTTCCCTTGAAGAGGAAAGGGTGATGCAGCAAAGTAGTGTAAGTATTTCCCTCAGTTTTTGAGAACCAAGGTATCAATCCAGTAGGAGGCTACGCGCGAGTCCCTCGCACCTACACAAAACAAATAAATCCTCGCAACCAACGCGATAAGGGGTTGTCAATCCCTACACGGTCACTTACGAGAGTGAGATCTGATAGATATGATAGGATAATATTTTTGGTATTTTTATGATAAAGATGGAAAGTAAAATAAAAGCAAAGTAAAAAAGCAACGGAAATAACTAAGTGTTGGAAGATTAATATGATGGAAAATAGACCCGGGGGCCATAGGTTTCACTAGTGGCTTCTCTCAAGAGCATAAGTATTTTACGGTGGGTGAACAAATTACTGTTGAGCAATTGACAGAATTGAGCATAGTTATGAGAATATCTAGGTATGATCATGTATATAGGCATCACGTCCGAGACAAGTAGACCGACTCCTACCTGCATCTACTACTATTACTCCACACATCGACCGCTATCCAGCATGCATCTAGAGTATTAAGTTCATAAGAACAGAGTAACGCCTTAAGCAAGATGACATGATGTAGAGGGATAAATTCATGCAATATGATAAAAAAAACCATCTTGTTATCCTCAATGACAACAATACAATACGTGCCTTGCTGCCCCTACTATCACTGGGAAAGTACACCGCAAGATTGAACCCAAAGCTAAGCACTTCTCCCATGGCAAGAAAGATCAATCTAGTAGGCCAAACCAAACTGATAATTCGAAGAGACTTGCAAAGATAACCAATCATACATAAAAGAATTCAGAAGATTCAAATATTGTTCATAGATAAACTTGATCATAAACCCACAATTCATCGGTCTCAACAAACACACCGCAAAAGAAGATTACATCGAATAGATCTCCACGAGAGAGGGGGAGAACATTGTATTGAGATCCAAAAAGAGAGAAGAAGCCATCTAGCTAATAACTATGGACCCGAAGGTCTGAGGTAAACTACTCACACATCATCGGAGAGGCTATGGTGTTGATGTAGAAGCCCTCCGTGATCGATGCCCCCTCCGGAGGAGCTCCGGAACAGGCCCCAAGATGGGATCTCGTGGGTACAGAAGGTTGCGGCGGTGGAATTAGGTTTTTGGCTCCGTTTCTGATCGTTTGGGGGTACTTAGGTATATATAGGAGGAAGGAGTACGTCGGTGGAGCAACGGGGGGCCCACGAGGGTGGAGGGCGCGCCCCCCTACCTCGTGGCCTCCTCTTTTGTTTCTTGACGTAGGGTCCAAGTCTCCTGGATCATGTTCGTTCCAAAAATCACGTTCCCGAAGGTTTCATTCCGTTTGGACTCCGTTTGATATTCTTTTTCTGCGAAACTCTGAAATAGGCCAAAAAAACAGCAATTCTGGGCTGGGCCTCCGGTTAGTGGGTTAGTCCCAAAAATAATATAAAAGTGAATAATAAAGCCCAATATTGTCCAAAACAGAAGATAATATAGCAAGGAGCAATCAAAAATTATAGATATGTTGCAGACGTGTCGAGCATCCCCAAGCTTAATTCCTGCTCGTCCTCGAGTAGGTAAATGATAAAAACAGAATTTTTGATGCGGAGTGCTACTTGGCATAATTTCAATATAATTCTTCTCATTGTGGCATGAATGTTCAGATTTGATACGATTCAAGATAAAAGTTTAATGTTGGCATAAAAACAATAATATTTCAAGCATACTAACTAAGCAATTATGTCTTATCAAAATAACATAGCCAAAGCAAGTTATCCCTACAAAATCATATAGTCTGGCTATGCTCCATCTTCCCCACACAAAAAATTCATATCATGTATGACCCCGGTTTTAGCCAAGCAATTGGTTCATACTTTTAACGCACTTCAGCCTTTTCACCTCTTACGCAATACATGAGCGCAAGCCATGGATATAGCACTATGGTGGAATAAGGTATAATGGTAGGGGTTATGTGGGAAGACAAAAAAGGAGAAAGTCTCACATCAACGAGGCTAATCAACGGGCTATGGAGATACCCATCAATTGATGTTAATGCAAGGAGTAGGGATTGCCATGCAACGGATGCACTAGAGCTATAAGTGTATGAAAGCTCAAAAAGAAACTAAGTGGGTGTGCATCCAACTTGCTTGCTCACGAAGACCTCGGGCATTTGAGGAAGCCCATCATTAGAATATACAAGCCAAGTTCTATAATGAAATTTCCCACTAGTATATGAAAGTGACAAAATGAGAGACTCTCTATTATGAAGATCACGGTGCTACTTTGAAGCACAAGTGTGGTAAAAGGATAGTAACATTGTCCCTTCTCTCTTTTTCTCTCATTTTTTTATTTGGGCCTTTTTCTTTTTTTATGGCCTCTTTATTTATTTATTTAGTCCGGATTCTCATCCCGACTTGTGGGGGAATCATAGTCTCCATCATCCTTTCCTCACTTGGGACAATGCTCTAATAATGACGATCATCACACTTTTATTTACTTACAACTCATGAATTACAACTCAATACTTAGAACAAAATATGACTCTATATGAATGCCTCCGGCGGTGTACCGGGATATGCAATGAATCAAGAGCGACATGTATGAAAGAATTATAAACTGTGGCTTTGCCAAAAATACAATGTCAACTACATGATCATGCAAAGCAATATGACAATGATGGAGTATGTCATGATAAATGAAACGGTCGAAAGTTGCATGGCAATATATCTCGGAATGGCTATGGAAATGCCATGATAGGTAGGCATGGTGGCTGTTTTGAGGAAAATATAAGGAGGTTTATGTGTGAAAGAGCGTATCATATCACGGGGTTTGGATGCACCGGCGAAGTTTGCACCAACTCTCAAGGTGAGAAAGGGCAATGCGCGGTACTGAAGAGGCTAGAAAATTGCGGAAAGGTAAGTGTGTGTATAATCCATGGACTCACATTATTCATAAAGAACTCATATACTTATTGCAAAAATTTATTAGCCCTCGAAGAAAAGTACTACTACGCATGCTCCTAGGGGAAGGGTTGGTAGGAGTTAACCATCGCGCGATCCCGACCGCCACACAAAGGAAGACAATCGACAAATACTTCATGCTCCGACTTTGTTACATAACGGTTCACCATACGTGCATGCTACGGGAATCACAAACTCCAACACATGTATTTTTCAATTCCACAATTACTCAACTAGCACAACTATGATATTACCACCTTTATATCTCAAAACAATTATCAAGCATCAAATTTCTCATGATATTAATTAAAGCAAATTGCCATGCTATTTTAAGACTCTCCAAATAATATAAGTGAAGCATGAGAGATCAATAGTTTCTATAAAACAAATCCACCACCGTGCTCTAAAAGATATAAGTGAAGCACTAGAGCAAAACTATATAGCTCAAAAGATATAAGTGAAGCACATAGAGTATTCTAATAATTTCCGAATCATGTGTGTCTCTCTCAAAAGGTGTGTACAGCAGAGATGATTGTGGTAAACTAACAAATAAAGACTCAAATAATACAAGACGATCCAAGCAAAACACATATCATGTGGTGACTAAAAATATAGCTCCAAGTAAAGTTACCGATGGAAGTAGACGAAAGAGGGGATGCCTTCCGAGGCATCCCCAAGCTTTGGCGTTTTGGTGTCCTTAGATTATCTTGGGGGTGCCATGGTCATCCCCAATCTTAGGCTCTTGCCACTCCTTGTTCCATAATCCATCAAATCTTTCACCCAAAACTTGGAAACTTCACAACACAAAACTTAACAGAAAATATTGTGAGCTCCGTTAGCGAAAGAAAACAAAAGACCACTTCAAGGTACTGTAATGAACTCATTATTTATTTATATAGGCGTTTAACCTACTGTATTCCAACTTCTCTATGGTTTATAAACTCTTTTACTAGCCATAGATTCATCAAAATAAGCAAACAACACACGAAAAACAGAATCTGTCAAAAACAGAACAGTCTGTAGTAATCTGTAACTAACGCAAACTTATGGAACTCCAAAAAATCAGCCAAAATAGGACGACCTAGAAAATTTGTTTATTGATCATCATCAATTGGAATCAATATTTTATCACGTTCTGGTGATTTTTAACAATTATTTTCGTGAACAGAAAGTTTCTGGAAATTACAGCAAGATCAAATAACTATCATCCAAGAAGATCCTATAGGTTAAACTTGGCACAACACTAATTAAAACATAAAAACACATCTAACCAGAGGCTAGATCAAATATTTATTCCTAAACATAAGCAAAAAGCATAAAACTAAAAATAAAATTGGGTTGCCTCCCAACAAGCGCTATCGTTTAACGCCTCTAGCTAGGCATAAAAGCAAGGATAGATCTAGGTATTGCCATCTTTGGTAGGCAATCCATAAGTGGCTCTCATAATAGATTCATATGGTAATTTTATTTTCTTCCTAGGGAAGTGTTCCATGCCTTTCTTTAATGGAAATTGGAATCTGATATTCCCTTCCTTCAAATCAATAATTGCACCAATCGTTCTAAGGAAAGGTCTACCAAGAATAATAGGACATGAAGGATTGCAATCTATATCAAGAACGATAAAATCTACGGGCACATAGTTCCTATTTGCAACAATAAGAACATCATTATTCTTCCCATAGGTTTATTAATAGTGGAATCCGCAAGGTGCAAGTTTAAAGAGCAATCATCAAAATCACGGAAACCTAGCAAATCGCATAGAGTTTTGGGAATAGTGGAAACACTAGCACCCAAATCACATAAAGCATATAACTCATGATCTTTAATCTTAATTTTAATATTAGGTTCCCACTCATCATAAAGTTTTCTAGGGATAGAAACTTCCGACTCAAGCTTTTCTTCATAAGATTGCATCAAGGCATCAACGAAATGTTTGGTAAAAGCTTTATTTTGACTATAAGCATGAGGAGAATTTAGCACGGATTGCAACAAGGAAATACAATCTATCAAAGAGAAATTATCATAATTAAATTCCTTGAAATCCAAAATAGTGGGTTTATTAACATCTAATGTTTTGATTTCTTCAATCCCACTTTCATCAAATTTAGCTTCCAGATCTAAAAACTCCGAATTTCTAGAACGCCTTCTAGGTAAAGGTGGATCATATTCAGTCCCATCATTATCAAGATTCATATTTCAAAACAAATATTTAATAGGGGACACATCAATAACTTTTAGATCTTCATCTTTATTTTCATAGAAATTTTAAGAACACGCTTTCATAAAGCAATCTTCCTTAGCACGTATCCTAGCGGTTCTTTCTTTGCACTCATCAATGGAAATTCTCATGGCCTTGAGAGACTCATTGATATCATGCTTAGGAGGAATAGATCAAAGTTTTAAAGAATCAACATCAAGAGAAATTCTATCAACGTTCCTAGCCAATTCATCAACTTTAAGCAATTTCTCTTCAAGCAAAGCATTGAAATTCTTTTGCGAATTCATAAACTCTTTAACACTAGTCTCAAATTTAGAGGGCATCTTATTAAAATTTCCATAAGAATTGTTGTAGGAATTACCATAATTATTAGAGGAATTACTAGGATAAGGCCTAGGATTAAAGTTTCCTCTATACGCGTTGTTACCAAAATTATTCCTACCAACAAAATTCACATCCATAGATTCATTATTATTCTCAATCAAGGTAGACAAAGGCATATCGTTAGGATCAGAAGAAACACTCTTACTGGCAAATAATTTCATAAGCTCATCCATCTTTCCACTCAAAACATTAATTTCTTCTATCGCATGCACTTTTTTATTAGTAGATCTTTCAGTGTGCCATTGAGAATAATTAACCATAATATTATCTAGGAGTTTAGTAGCTGCTCCTAAAGTGATTTCCATAAAAGTGCCTCCCGCGGCCGAATCTAAAAGATTTCTAGAAGCAAAATTCAATCCGGCATAAAAAATTTGTATAATCATCCACAAATTCAAACCATGAGTAGGGCAATTACGTATCATTAATTTCATCCTCTCCCAAGCTTGTGCAACATGTTCATGATCAAGTTGCTTAAAATTCATGATATCGTTTCTAAGAGAGATGATCTTAGCGGGAGGAAAATACTTAGAAATAAAAGCATCTTTGCACTTATTCCAAGAATCAATACTATTTTTAGGCAAAGACGAAAACCAAGCTTTAGCACGATCTCTAAGCGAAAAAGAAAATAGCTTCAACTTAACAATATCATTGTCAACATCTTTCTTATTTTGCATATCACACAAATCAACGAAGCTATTTAGATGAGTAGCGGCATCTTCACTAGGAAGGCCGGCGAATTGATCTTTCATGACAAGATTCAACAAAGCAGCATTGATTTCACAAGATTCAGTAGCAATCGGTGTGCTAAGGAAATCATTATTGTTGGTATTGGTAAAGTCACATAATTTGGTATTATCTTGAGCCATCGTGACAAACAAGCAATCCAACACACGAGCAAACAAAAGGCAAGCGAAAAAGAGGCGAACAAAAAATAGAGGGCGAATAAAACGGCAAGGGTGACGTGGGGGAGAGGAAAATGAGAGGCAAATGGCAAATAATGTAATGTGGGAGATAAGGGTTTGTGATGGGTACTTGGTATGTTGACTTTTGCATAGACCTCCCCGGCAACGGCGCCAGAAATCCTTCTTGCTACCTCTTGAGCACTGCGTTGGTTTTCCCTTGAAGAGGAAAGGGTGATGCGGCAAAGTAGCGTAAGTATTCCCTTAGTTTTTGAGAACCAAGGTATCAATCCAGTAGGAGGCTATGCGCGAGTCCCTCGCACCTACACAAAACAAATAAATCCTCGCAACCAACGCGATAAGGGGTTGTCAATCCCTACACGGTCAGTTACGAGAGTGAGATCTAATAGATATGATAGGATAATATTTTTGGTATTTTTATGATCAAGATGCCAAGTAAAATAAAAGCAAAGTAAAAAGCAACGGAAATAACTAAGTGTTGGAAGATTAATATGATGGAAAATAGACCCAGGGGCCATGGGTTTCACTAGTGGCTTCTCTCAAGAGCATAAGTATTTTACGGTGGGTGAACAAATTACTGTTGAGCAATTGACAGAACTGAGCATAGTTATGAGAATATCTAGGTATGATCATGTATATAGGCATCACGTCCGAGACAAGTAGACCGACTCCTGCCTGCATCTACTACTATTACTCCACACATCGACCGCTATCCAGCATGCATCTAGAGTATTAAGTTCATAAGAACAGAGTAACGCCTTAAGCAAGATGACATGATGTAGAGGGATAAATTCATGCAATATGATAAAAAAAAACCATCTTGTTATCCTCGATGGCAACAATACAATACGTGCCTTGCTGCCCCTACTGTCACTGGGAAAGGACACCGCAAGATTGAACCCAAAGCTAAGCACTTCTCCCATGGCAAGAAAGATCAATCTAGTAGGCCAAACCAAACTGATAATTCGAAGAGACTTGCAAAGGTAACCAATCATATATAAAAGAATTCAGAAGATTCAAATATTTTTCAGAGATAAACTTGATCATAAACCCACAATTCATCGGTCTCAACAAACACACCGCAAAAGAAGATTACATCGAATAGATCTCCACGAGAGAGGGGGAGAACATTGTATTGAGATCCAAAAAGAGAGAAGAAGCCATCTAGCTAATAACAATGGACCCGAAGGTCTGAGGTAAACTACTCACACATCATCGGAGAGGCTATGGTGTTGATGTAGAAGCCCTCCGTGATCGATGCCCCCTCCGGCGGAGCTCCAGAACAGGCCCCAAGATGGGATCTCGTGGGTACAGAAGGTTGCGGCGGTGGAATTAGGTTTTTGGCTCCGTTTCTGATCGTTTGGGGGTACGTAGGTATATATAGGAGGAAGGAGTACGTCGGTGGAGCAACAGGGGGCCCACGAGGGTGGAGGGTGCGCCTGGGGGGGTAGGCGCGCCCCCCTACCTCGTGGCCTCCTCTTTTGTTTCTTGACGTAGGGTCCAAGTCTCCTGGATCATGTACGTTCCAAAAATCATGTTCCCGAAGGTTTCATTCCATTTGATATTCTTTTTCTACGAAACTCTGAAATAGGCAAAAAAACAGTAATTCTGGGCTGGGCCTCCGGTTAATAGGTTAGTCCCAAAAATAATATAAAAGTGAATAATAAAGCCCAATATTGTCCAAAACAGAAGATAATATAGCATGGAGCAATCAAAAATTATAGATACGTTGGAGACGTATCAACAGCCCCCGACAACCTTGGCTTGCCGCGGTCGGGTGCTTGAATCTGCAGCCCCCCGGCAATGGCTTGCCGGGGTCAGGGATGTCGATCCGTCTCCCTGCCCTTAAATGGCTTAGCAGAAACGCCTGTGCAGCCTGCGAACCAAAGAACAGACTGGAAAGGACGGAAAGACACACACTCGACCTCTATGCTAGGGGTTAGTACCGCCGGGCACTATCAACCCTACCAAAGAGAGACTTAACCTAGCATGCATGCTAAAACTTAGGGCGCCGACGCTTCATTTATTTATGCTCAGGGTCTGCGCCTGGCTTTGTACAAAGGGTTACATGCCTTATCGGCAAGGCTTGTACAAAAGGTGGCTTGCCGGGAGGCCCGGCAACCGCGCCTCATGGGTAAAACTTACGAAGATGTTCAATGTTCCAGGAGTTGCTCACTGGGATACCATCTTCGGTCTCCAGGCAGACTGCGCCAAGCCTGGTGACTCGTATTACCCGATAAGGGCATTCGCACTTCGGCATCAACTTGTTGGAATTCTTGGCCGACTGAACGCGCCGAAGAACAAGGTCGCCTTCCTCAAGGCTTTGGGCATGAACCTCGCGGCTATGGTAGCGGCGCAAGGCCTGCTGGTAGCGTGCAGCTCGCACAGCTGCCCGAAGACGATCTTCCTCAAGGAGTGTCGCGTCATCTTGCCGCAACTTCTCTTGCTCAAGCTCGTCATAAGCGAGCACTCAAGGTGACCCGTATGTGAGTTCCGTGGGGAGAACTGCTTCTGCCCCGTATACCAGGGCAAAGGGTGTCTGGCCGGTGGCTCGATTTGGCGTCGTTTTGATCGACCAAAGAATCGTCGGCAACTCATCAATCCAGTGCCTTCCACACTTGTGCAGCCTGTCAAAAGTCTTCGTCCTCAGGCCTCGCAGTACTTCAACGTTTGCCCTCTCCGCCTGGCCGTTGCTCCGTGGGTGTGCCACCGAAGCGAAACAGACCCTGCTACCGAGGTCCTGGATGTATTGCATGAAGGTGCGGCTTGTGAACTGCTTGTCGTTGTCGGTGATGACCCTGTTCGGCACACCAAAACGGCAAACTAGCCCCTTGAAGAACTTGACGGCTGACTGTGTTGTCACCTTCTTCACTGCCTCCACTTCGGGCCACTTTGTGAACTTGTCGATTGCGACGTACAAGTACTCAAAGCCCCCGACAGCACGGGGGAAGGGGCCCAGTATGTCGAGCCCCCAGACCGAAAATGGCCAGGAGAGAGGGATTGTTTGAAGGGCTTGAGCTGGTTGATGAAGCTTCTTCGAATGGAACTGACACGCTTCACACTTGGTTACTAGCGCAGCTGCATCCTGGAGGGCTGTGGGCCAGAAGAAACCTTGCCGGAATGCCTTGCCGGCAAGGGCCCTTAACCCTATGTGGGAGCCACACATACCTCCATGTATTTCTGCCAATAGCTCTAGTCCGTCCTCTCGAGGAATGCACTTCAACCTGACTCCGTTTGGCCTCCTTCTGTACAGGGTATCATCCACAAACTGGTACATGTTGGACCGACGGGCTACTTTCTCTGCTTCTTCCTGCTCCTCGGGCAGTTCTCCTGTTTGGAGGAAACGGACGGTGGGCTGCGCCCATGCCGGAGCCTGGGGCTCGACGACAAGGACCAAAGGCACATCTTCGGCCGCAGGGGCATCTGCCTCTACGGTCAGGGCCTGGGGCCCCTTCAGAGGTAGTTGCCCCTCGACAAGCTTGGGGTACCCGGCAACCTCCTTGCCGGCGGCTCCTGGGAGCTCGGCGGGAAGGTACTTGCCGGGGCTTGTCTTCCTTCGCTTGTTCTGCCCTGCTGATGGCTCTACGGATGGTTGTACTAACTGAAGTACAAAGGTACCTGGTTCCACACGCAACTTGAGGGCGGCGCGTTTTGACAGGTCGTCGGCAATGCTGTTCTCTGCTCAGGGAACATGTTCTGCCTGTAGGCCGTCGAAACATTCTTCCAACTTCCTCACTTCATTCACATAGGCCTCCATCAACGGGCTCTGATAATCCTTGTTGACTTGCTTGACAATGAGCTACGAATCACCCCTGATGATGAGCTTCTTGATTCCGAGGTCTGCCGCGATCCTGAGACCAGCAAGCAACCCCTCGTACTCCGCCGTGTTGTTTGTTGATTTTTCCCGGGGGAAGTGCATCTGGATTACGTACTTGAGGTGCTCTCCGGTGGGTGCGACGAGTAGCACGCCGGCACCATCACTTTGGAGTGAGAAAGCTCTGTCAAAGTACATAATCCACTCACTGCTCGTCTCCCTATCAGGAAGGGTGGTCTCTTGGATCTCCTCATCGGGCGTTGCGGTCCATTCTGCTATGAACTCTACCATAGCTCGGCTCTTGATTGTTGAAGTACTTTCAAGCCTGAGGCCAAAGCTCGACAGCTCCAGTGCCCACTCCACAATCCTCCCTGTCGCATCTGGGTTGTGCAAAATCCATTGCAAAGGGAGGTGGGTGACGACTGTGATCTCGTGTGCTTGGAAATAGTGGCACAGCTTTCTCGAGGCCATGAGAAGGCCGAAAAGCAGATTCTGCATTCCAGAATATCTTGACCTAGCCCCCTGCAAGAGGGAACTGACAAAATACACTGGGTGCTGCACCATCTTCTTCTTTTGTCCCACTTCGCCCATCTGCTCAGGCTCTGCCCCGCCGGGTTCGGGCCTTGCCGGGGATTCTGGTTTGTCGGCGTCAGGTTCTGTCGGGGAAGGCCCCGGCCCGTCATCCGACGGCTCTGCTGCAACTGCTGCTTCTCCCTCAGGTTCCCTCTGCGCCACCAGTGCAGCACTGACCACTTGATTCGTTGCTGCTAAGTACAGCAGCAACGGCTCTCGTGGTTTAGGCGCGACTAGTATTGGCGTGGAGGAGAGGTACCTCTTCAAATCCTGCAGTGTTGCCTCTGCCTCTGGAGTCCATTTTACTGGACCCACCTTTTTCAAAACTTTGAAAAATGGGAGGGCGCGCTCAGCATATTTGGAGATGAACCTACTCAGGGCAGCAACGATGCCGGCGAGCCTACGGACGTCTTTGACCCGTTTCGGCGCCTCAATCTGCTCAATTGCTTTGATCTTGTCAGGATTTGCTTCGATTCCGTGTTGAGACACAAAGAACCCAAGAAGTTTGCCGGAGGGGACACCAAACACGCACTTCTCTGGGTTGAGCTTGAGGTTGATCTTGCGCAGGTTTGTGAATGTTTCTTCTAAATCTTGCATGAGTGTGGCCCTGTCCTTGGTTTTGACCACTATGTCATCCATATAAGCTTCCATATTTCTATGTAGTTGGGGCTCAAAACCAATCTGGACTGCTCGGGCAAACGTCGAACCAGCGCTCTTCAACCCGAAAGGCATTCATACAAAACAGTACGTACCACATGGGGTGATGAACGCGGTCTTCTCTTCATCTACCTTCATCATGAAGATTTGGTGGTACCCTGAATAGGCATCGAGCAATGACAGCAGGTCACACCCGGCAGTGGAGTCTACAATCTAGTCGATGCATGGCAGAGGGAAAGGATCCTTTGGACAGGCTTTATTGATGTCTGTGTAGTCAAAACACAGCCTCCACTTCCCGTTTGCCTTACGCACAACCACCGGATTGGCCAACCACGTGGGGTGGAGTACTCCTCTTACCAGGCCTGCCGCCTCCAACTTCCTGATCTCTTCAATGATGAACTCTTACCGCTCCAAAGCTTGCTTCCTGACCTTCTGCTTGACGGGCCGTGCGTGAGGACAGACAGCAAGATGGTGCTCAATCACCTCCCTGGGAACGCCGGGGATGTCAGATGCTTGCCATGCAAATACATCGACATTCGCCCGTAGGAAGGCGACAAGCGCGCTTTCCTATTTGCTGTCGAGGGTGGAGCTTATGGTGAAAGCCCCGCCCGTGCCGTCCTCCTTAACGAACACCTTCTTGGTTTCTGGTGGTGCAGCCTTGGACTTTTTGCTGTTGCCGGTGGAGCTCTCTGGCACGTCCTCAACGGGAGCACAACACTCCGAAGAGGTGCGCTTGCCGGAGTGGGTGCAAGAGGTCTTGCCGGAAGAGGTCTTGCCGGCCTTCTTCCTCCCTGGAGCTTCAGCGGCAGGAGCAAGTGCCCGGGCGGCAGTTGCTGCAACTGCCTCTCGGTAGAGTTGGTCAGCGCAGATGAGTGCGTCTTTCTTGTCAGAGGGGACGGTGATGATGGTCAGCGGCCCCGGCATCTTCAACGTGTTGTAGGCATAGTGGGACGCCGTCATGAACTTGGCCATCGCTGGGCGGCCAAGGATCCCATTGTATGGCAAGGGGATCTCGGCGACATTGAAGACGATCTTCTCCGTCCTATAGTTCAGCTCGCCCCCAAACATAACGGGCAGCATGATTTTACCTTTAGGCTGGCTCCTTCCCGGGTTGACCCCTTGAAACGTGCTCGTTTCTTCGAGGTCTCCATCAGGAATCTGCAGCTTCTTGATCACAGCGGGCGAGATCAAATTCAGACCGGCCCCACCGTCAACCAGCACTTTGGTCACCTTGAGGTTGCGTATTGTTGGTGAAACAAACAACGGCAAACACCTGACCGCAGTTGTGCAGTCAGGGTGATCCTTGGTGTCAAAAACGATGGGTGTGCGGGACCACTTCGGTGGCCTCTGGGCATCGAACGATGGCTCCGCCGCAGTGACCTCACGCGCCCACTGCTTCAGCTGGTAGTGTGAGGTGTGCAACGAGGCGCCACCATCGACGCACATAGCCTCTGTAGCCTTCTGGAACTCGTGCTCGCCGGACTCATCATCCTCGTCGTGATCATCGTCCTCCTCTTTCTTGTCGCGGCCCCGAGCGGGCCTCTCTTATTGGTTATCTTTGCCGCGGCGACCCCCTTGGCCGCCATGCTTCTTGCCAGATCCCTCGGCACCATCCCGACCCTTCTCCTTGTCTCGCCTTTCATATTCATCCTTCTGCTTTTCTGCAAGCAGCTCAACTTGTCGGCAGTTCTGGAGGTCATGGCCCTTGGTGCGGTGGATCTTGCAGTACTGCTTGTCGGAGCCCACTGGCTTGTCGGCGGCCGCCAGGGCCAAGCAGGCGGCACACCCGGCAACCTCCTTGCTGGGGTCGTCAGCCTTGGCCTTTTTGGCGGCGCCGAGCTCGCCGGATCCCTCAACGGCAAGCACAGTCTTGCCCTTGCGCTTCCTGTTCCGGCGCCGGCCTTTCTTTGTCGGGGCGGCGGCGTCTTCGTCTGTGGAGTCGGTTTCCACACCGGCGTCCTCGCCGGGGTACTTCCTCCCCTCTTCAGCTCGAGCACATCTATCAGCCAGAACATAGAGTTCGGCCACATCTTTGACCTTGTTCATTGCCAACTCTTCACACATCTTGCGGTTGCGCGCATTCTGATGGAATGGGCTGATAACGACGGCGGGATGAACATCTGGGATGTTGTACTGCACCCGGCTGAACCTCTGTATGTACTTGCGCAGGTTTTCGCCTTCTTTCTGGGGGATGATATGCAAATCGCTCGCCTGGCCATGAGCTTGGTGGCCTCCAGTGAAGGCGCCAACAAACTGATGACACAAATCCGACCAAGAAGAAATGGAATCCACTGGCAAGTGCATCAACCATCACATGACTTTGGGTTTGAGTGCCAACGGGAAGTAATTGGCAAGCACCTTGTCGTCGTGAGCTCCAGCAGCTTGCATCGCGATGGTGTAGATGCTGAGGAACTCCGACGGGTGGGTCTTGCCGTTGTACTTCTCGCCAACATCGGGCTTGAACGTGCGGTGGGAGGGCCACTGGAACTGTCGCAGCTCTCGGGTAAAGGCCGGACAACCCACCTCGTAAGGCATGTCGCCTGGGCCCCCCGGCGCCGGGTGGTCCATAGTAGGCCCCGCACGCCGATCTGACTGATGGCGCGTCTCCCGTCGTCATTCGATGGTAGTTCGAGCGTCTTCCTGGGCCCACTCCTGAAGGACTTGACGTTGGTCGCGGCGTGTCCGCGGGTCAGACGACGCCGTGGAAACGTTGTCGCCGACGTCGGGTCGATGGGCCGGTGGCTGTTGCCGCGGCCGCGGGGCGGAGTGCACCGTGGTCGCAGCGTCTCTGGTCCCCCCACCGCCGGCATGCACCGGCTCCTCAGGACACCGGTGCGAGGCCCCGCCAGGAGCGGCTTCGGATGGTGGCTCTCCACTCGTCGAGCTTCTCCGCAGCAGGGGGGAAGTCGAGGAGCAGTTGCACGCGCGCCAGCGCTTCTGCTGGCGTAGGCAGCAGCGAGATCTGCGTAGACCGTGACGCGCTCCGACTTCTAACCGGGTTAGAAGGGGCTCTGTCGCGGTCTCGCAGTCGCACGCCGCCTGCACCTGCGTCTGAGCACGCACGCTGGCCTGGTTCGTCCTGTGAGTGGCGCACAGGGCTCTTTCCGTGGCGGTGCCTGGGGGCTCCGGCATCACGGTGCTGCTCATTGCGTGCGACCTGGGAAGGGCACGGCGCGGGCGCCAGCTGGGGTGCCGTAGAGGCTGCTGCGCCGCCCGTGGGCAGCGCGGCCCTGCCCCCGGACCCAGCGGCGCGTGGTTCGTCGTCTCGGATTCGGACGACGCCGCTCGCCTGGCTCCGATTGCCAGAATGTTGTGGATGCTCGCGAGCCACGTCTCCGGCCCCATCCGCGGGCACTCGGCCGCCTGCTCGCGCTGGCGCGGACGGGCCGGCCCCGGACGAGCCGATCGCTGTGATCCCCTTCTTCTTGGGAGCCATGGTGATGAAGAATTGCTAGACTAGCTGCTAGACCGGATTTTCACAACTGCGCCCCCTACCTGGCGCGCCAAAGATGTCGGGGGGAAACGACACCTATGGGATCACTGGAATCCCTTCTACGGTTGGCGGGCGCGGGGTTGTGCAAAGAGCGGGTCTAGAAGCCAACACAAAGATCGTTTACCCAGGTTCGGGCCGCGAGGATGCATAATACCCTAGTCCTGCTTTGGTGTATATTTGAGTGTTCTTGAGCTTTTGAACTAGCTACGGTGCGTGCGTCGTCCAAAAGATCCGAATCCTCTCCCAGTATGCCGCGGGCCTCCTTTTATAGGCAAAGGGGCTGCCACAGTGGCACACAGCAGGTGGAAAGTTATACAGTGCACAAGCTTATCGCCTGTCATTATAGGACAAAGTGCATTAAATGCGCTACTTAGGTGTCCACTTGCTTTATTGGGGGCGGTAACGAGGTCCGTCACGTCCGTCGCCGCTCCGCCTTGCTCCGGCATGTGTCCAGGCCAACGAGGCATGCACCGCTACGTAGGCTGGTAGGCTGTTGAGTTGGCGTGGTGGTAGGGTCTTCATGAAGATCTACATGCCACCACGCAGGTGCTTGCTGAGTTGGCCTAGAGGCCGCCCGTCGCCACACAGGTGTTCGCCTAGTTGATGGGCTGGCAGCTGCATGGGAACGGCGGCGGAGCTTTGGCAGATGTGGGCCTGGCTGCGGCCCCGTGGATGTCTTCGGCAAGAGTCTTGCCGGGGCCCCGGCAAGGGTCTTGCCGTGGCGTTGTGGTCGTCCCCAACAAGGGGCTTGCCGGGGGTCTCGTGGGTATCCTCGGCAAGGATCACCGTCTTCTGATTCTCATCTGATTTTGTATGCTTCTGATCTTCACAAAGATCTGCATGTCAGCATGGAGGCGCCTCCCGAGCTTTGGTTCCAATGTGGTTGAGGGCATCAGGACTCTCAGGCTCGAGGGTGGCAGCCCTGCTGGTGCTAGGCAAGTTGCCCCAGCAAGGCTCTCGCCGGGGCTGTGGAGGCCGCCCCAGCAAGGGCCTTGCCGGGGGAGTCCACCTCGCCCTTCTGCTCTTTGTGTTTCCGTCCTGGCGTTGATCTAGTCGTCTTGTGCCTTTGCTTCCTCTGCCCAGCCAAGCGTGGCCAGGGGCGTGGGGCTGTGACTGCCTGCGCACAAGTAAAGGGGTGCAAAAAGGGACCCCTACTTTTGTACACCGACACTCGTACTACTCCTTGGTATGCTGGTTATGCTAATTACATTGTTTCTAAATTTATACCACCTAGTTTCACATACCAGCAAAAGAAAAAGTTTTCCTATGATTTAAGACATTACTTCTGGGATAACCCACACCTTTATAAAGAAGGAGTAGATGGTGTTATTAGACGTTGTGTACCTGAGCATGAACAGGAACAGATCCTACGCAAGTGTCACTCTGAGGCTTATGGAGGACACCACGCTGGAGATAGAACTGCACAGAAGGTATTGCAATCCGGTTTTTATTGGCCTACTCTCTTCAAAGATGCCCGTAAGTTTGTCTTGTCTTGTGATGAATGTCAAAGAATTGGTAATATTAGTAGACGTCAAGAAATGCCTATGCACTATTCACTTGTTATTGAACCATTTGATGTTTGGGGCTTTGATTATATGGGACCGTTTCATTCCTCTAATGGGTATACACATATTTTAGTTGTTGTTGATTACGTTACTAAGTGGGTAGAAGCTATTCCAACTAGTAGTGTTGATCATAACACCTCTATTAAGATGCTTAAAGAAGTTATTTTTCCGAGGTTTGGAGTCCCTAGATACTTAATGACTGATGGTGGTTCACATTTTATTCATGGTGCTTTTCGTAAAATGCTTGCTAAGTATGATGTTAATCATAGAATTGCATCTCCATACCATCCACAATCTAGTGGTCAAGTAGAACTAAGTAATAGGGAGATAAAATTAATTTTGCAAAATACTATTAATAGATCTAGAAAGAATTGGTCCAAGAAACTTGATGATGCATTATGGGCCTAAAGAACTGCATATAAAAATCCTATGGGTATGTCTCCGTACAAAATGGTTTATGGAAAAGCATGTAACTTACCTTTCTAACTAGAACATAAGGCATATTGGGCCATTAAAGAGATCAATTATGATTTCAAACTTGCCGGTGAGAAGAGACTATTTGACATTACCTCACTTGATGAATGGAGAACCCAGGCTTATGATAATGCCAAACTGTTTAAAGAAAAATTTAAAAGATGGCATGACAAAAGGATACAAAAGCGTGAGTTTAGTGTACGTGACTATGTTTTGCTATACAACTCTAGTTTAAAATTTTTTGCAGGAAAACTCCTCTCTAAATGGGAAGGTCCTTACGTTATCGAGGAGGTCTACCGTTCCGATGCCATAAAAATTAACAACTTCGAAGGCACAAATCCGAAGGTGGTGAACAGTCAAAGAATCAAACATTATATCTCAGGTAATCCAATAAATGTTGAAACTAATGTTATTGAGACCGTAACCCCGGAGGAATATATAAGGGACACTTTCCAGGACGTTTCAGACTCCGGAAAGGAATAGGTATGTGGTACGGTAAGTAAACCGACTCCAAAACAGTTCTAATGGCAATTTTTCTCCGTTTTGGAATATTTAAGAAAATAGGAAAATAAGAAGTAGTCCGAAAGGGACACGAGGCATCCACGAGGGTGGAGGGCGCGCCCTGCCCCCCTGGGCGCGCCCCCTGCCTCGTGGGCACCTCGTGTGCCCTCCGGACTCCGTTTTCTTGCACGATACTTCTTTTGGTCAGTAAAGATTCATTATATAATCTCCCGAAGGTTTTGACCACCATACCACGCAAATATCCTCTGTGTTTGTTTTGAGTTGTTTCTGTAGAAGATTTGGAGCAAGATGTCATCTCAGGATTCCGACGGAGAGAGCTATGTCTCACATCTCATTGCTGACCCAAAGACCTATGGGGATCTATCTCCGTGTGGTCGAACTACGGATGAGGAGGAGGATGCTCATTTGATGAGGATCAATGATTCAAGTTCGGAGGAGGAGGATGTCCCTCTACATCAACTTGGGGATATAAAAGCAAAGGAGATTTATGTGACAAGATCTTGAAGCTGGAATTGGAGGTCGATGATTTAAAGGAGGAAATTTCTCTTCTCAATTACAATATGAAGAAGCTGAAGGCACAATTTACATCATCAACAACTCCATCATCACCACCTCCAAAGAAAGAGACATAAATACATGGGTATGGGCACTCCCCCTAGCAACTGCCAAGCTTGGGGGAGGTGCCCCAGTGTCGTATCACCATCACACTCCTATCTTTACCGTTTTTCTTAGTTCGATCTTTTTGGTAATATCTTGATCTAGTAGAATAAATTTTTAGTATGATCTAGTTTTGAGTTTTGCTTTATGATCCTTCTATGTAATCGAGACCGTGAGCTATATATAATAAAGACTAGTTTTGAGTCGAGGGCTTGGTTATCTTGCTATGATCTTGAGGGAATAAAAGAAAGAATAAAAATAATTAAAGAGATCATATTGATCTTATGGAGAGTAATGACTTCACATATAAAGAGTATGATGAATAAAAGTTGTTGAGAGTTGACAAACATAGTTTTGGTCATCGTTGCAATAAATAGGGAGTAATAAAGAAAGAGAGGTTTTCACATATAAATATACTATCTTGGACATCTTTTATGATTGTGAGCACTCATTAAAATATGACATGCTAAAAAGTTGATGTTGGACAAGGAAGACAATGTAATGGGTTATGTTTTCTTATATCCGAAATAAAGTATATTGTCATGGATCATCCAACATGTTGAGCTTGCCTTTCCCCCTCATGCTAGCCAAATTCTTTGCACCAAGTAGAGATACTACTTGTGCTTCCGAATATCCTTAAACCCGGTTTTGCCATGAGAGTCCACCATATCTACCTATGGATTGAGTAAGATCCTTCAAGTAAGTTTTCATCGTTGCATGCAATAAAAATTGCTCTCCAAATATGTATGGTCTATTAGTGTGGAGAAAATAAGCTTTATACGATCTTGTGATATGGAAGCAATAAAAGCGACGAACTGCATAATAAAGGTCCATATCACAAGTGGCAATATAAAGTGACGTTCTTTTACATTAAGATTTCGTGCATCCAACCATAAAAGCACATGACAACCTCTGCTTCCCTCTGCGAAGGACCTATCTTTTATTCTTGTCTAATACCTTATATAAGAGTCATGGTGATCTTCACCTTTCCTTTTTACATTTTATCCTTTGGCAAGCACACTATGTTGGAAAGATCCTGATATATATAAATATATATATCCAATTGGATGTAAGTTAGCATGAACTATTATTGTTGACATTACCCTTGAGGTAAAAGGTTGGGAGGCAACACTATAAGCCCTTATCTTTCTCTGTGTTCGATTAAAACTCCATAACCATAAGTATTGCGTGAGTGTTAGCAATTGTGAAAGACTAAATGATAGTTGAGTATGTGGACTTGCTGAAAAGCTCTTATATTGACTCTTTCCTATGTTATGATAAATTGCAATTGCCTCAATGACCGAGATCATAGTTTGTTAGTTTTCAATGAAGTTTCTGATTCATACTTGACTTTGTGAATAGATTGTTACTTTAGCATAAGAAATCATATGACAATATATGTTGCTGTTATAAGAATGATTAGGATGCCCTCATGTCCGTATTTTATTTTATCGACACCTCTATCTCTAAACATGTGGTCATATTTTTCGTTATCGCCTTCCGCTTGAGGAAAAGTGAGGTCTAAGCTTGGGGGAGTTGATACGTCCATTTTGCATCATGCTTTTATATCGATATTTATTACATTATGGGTTGTTATTACACATTATGTCACAATACTTATGCCTATTCTCTCTTATTTTACAAGGTTTACATGAAGAGGGAGAATGCCGGCAGCCGGAATTCTGGGCTGGAAAAGGAGCAAATATTAGAGACCTATTATGCACAACTCCAAAAGTCCGGAAACTTCACGGAGGCACGTTTTGGAATATATAAAAAATACTAGCAAAAGAATTAACCAGAGGGGGCCCATACCCTGGCCACAAGGGTGGGGGCGCGCCCTACCCCCAAGGCGCGCCCCCTGTCTCGTGGGCCCCCTGGCAGGCCTCCGGTGCCCATCTTCTGCTATATGAAGTCTTTCATCCGAGAAAATATAAGAAGGAAGCTTTCGGGACAAAGCACCGCCGCCACGAGGCGGAACCTGGCGAAACCAATCTAGGGCTCCGATGGAGCTGTTTTGCCGGGGAAACATCCCTCCGGGAGGGGGAAATCATCACCATCGATCCTCTCATCGGGAGGGGGTCAATCTCCATCAACATCTTCACCAGCACCATCTCCTCTCAAACCCTAGTTCATCTCTTGTATCCAATCTTTGCCCCAAAACATCAGATTGGTACCTGTGGGTTGCTAGTAGTGTTGATTACTCCTTGTAGTTGATGCTAGTTGGTTTATTTGGTGGAAGATCATATGTTCAGATCCTTTATTCATATTAATACCCCTCTGATTATGAACATGAATATGATTTGTGAGTAGTTACGTTTGTTCCCGGGGACATGGGAGAAGTCTTGCTATAAGTAGTCATGTGAATTTGCTATTCGTTCGATATTTTGATGAGATGTATGTTGTCTTTCCTCTAGTGGTATTATGTGAACGTCGACTACATGACATTTCACCATTGTTTGGGCCTAGAGGAAGGCATTGGGAAGTAATAAGTAGATGATGGGTTGCTAGAGTGACAGAAGCTTAAACCCTAGTTTATGCGTTGCTCCGTAAGGGGCTGATTTGGATCCATATGTTTCATGCTATGGTTAGGTTTACCTTAATACTTCTTTTGTAGTTGCGGATGCTTGCAATAGGGGTTAATCATAAGTGGGATGCTTGTCCAAGGAAGGGCAGTACCCAAGCACCGTTCCACCCACATATCAAATTATCAAAGTAACGAACGCGAATCATATGAGCGTGATGAAAACTAGCTTGACAATAATTCCCATGTGTCCTCGGGAGCGTTTTCCTTCATATAAGAGTTTGTCCAGGCTTGTCCTTTGCTACAAAAAGGATTGGGCCATCTTGCTGCACCTTATTTACTTTTATTACTTGTTACCCGTTACAAATTACCTTATCACAAAACTATCTGTTACCGATAATTTCAGTGCTTGCAGAGAATACCTTACTGAAAACCGCTTGTCATTTCCTTCTGCTCCTCGTTGGGTTCGACACTCTTACTTATCGAAAGGACTACAATAGATCCCCTATACTTGTGGGTCATCAACCACGCGCATGCTCATATGATGGAGGCCAAGGACCACATGTGAGAACCTCTCCCCATCTAGGGAGATCGGTAACTTTGATGAGGCTGAAATTTTGAGGTGATTTTGTTTGGAAATTAGCTTTCTTGCGGCGAAAGAAGGGCACCAACTGACTTAAGGGCTGAACACAAGGGCCCATGGCGCGACAAGGGGGTGTGGTCGCGCCACCTGCCCCTGTGGGGCCCTCGGGCATTGTTTTGCGTCAATTCCTTTGTCCAAAAATCACATATGTTCCATAAAAATTGCATTAAATCGTCGGGGTGTTTTGGCCTTCCTAGATATCGATTTTCTATAATAAAAGACATGTAGAAAACAATAACTGACAGTGGGCACTAGATCAATAAGTTAGTCCATAAAAACAACGTAAAAGTGCATTGAAACCATATATAATTGATGTAAATATAGCACGAACACTTCATAAAGTATAGACACGTTGGAGACATATCACGTGCTGACACGAGCAACCCAGCCGCAGTCGCCACCAAGGGGATGCGTCGCCGCGTCCGCCTCCAGTTAGAGCTCCCGCGGAGGCGGGTGGAATTGAAGAAGGTGGGGGAATGGAGAGTGCGCGAGTGGCTGGAAAGACTATGCATAAGGCGTTCGCGTTCGCGCCGAGCCAGGTGTCACCGAACGAGTGTGACATGTCTCTCTCTACTGCTTTAACATCCGTGCAACTAATCCGACGGCAACCAACATGTTCACGCTGGGAGGCTATAAATATGACATCGGATTTATAGTGATTTCCTGATTTAATAATTGGGTTAAAAAGGACATGGCTTTGGGTGGAGAGCCTTCAACAAAACACCTACCGCCACTAACTGTTTTGTAATACAAAAAATAATAATTTAAATATAATCACTGATGCACTATCAGATACTTATCTAGGCATATCATCCATTGTAGGTTAGATAGGACAGATTGTTTCCAGTTTTTGGTGCATCCAGTTATGAAAAGAATTATGGGATGGAAGGAAAGACAACTTTCAGTAGGAGGAAAGGAAGTGCTACTCAAATTAATTGTATAGGTTATACCATCTTATGCAATGTCGGTTTTCAAAATTCCAAAACACGTTTGTAAAGGAATTACAGATGTGATGTCACATTATTGGGGTGACGGTGACAATCAGAGGAGAATGCACAGGTTTGCAGGGTGGAAGTTGTGTGTGCCAAAGAAAGAAGGTGGAATGAGATTTCGAGATATTCATTGTTTTAACCTAGCCCTGCTTGCGAAACAGGCTTGGAGATTAATTGACAATCTGGATTCCATTTGTGCCCGTGTTCTCAAAGCCAAACATTATCCAGATTGTGATATTCTAAATGCAACTCTGAAAAAGGGAGCCTCATTCACATGGCAAAGTATTATGTCGAGGGTCCATACACTAAAAAGAGGTCATATCTAGAGGATTGGTGATGGTAGTCAGATCAATGTTTGGGGTGATGAATGGATCCCTAACTCACTTACCAAGAAAGTGATCACGGCTTGTGGAGGCAATTTACTATCAAAAGTAAGTGATTCCATTGACCCTGTTATGGGTCGTTTTGGTTGAAGAGTTGGTTTCTCAAACATTCTGCCAAGTTGATGTGGTGTAGATCCTTGCGATTCCGTTGCCTAAATTTGACATGTCGGACTTTGTAGCATGGAACTTGTGCAAAAACAGGAGATTCTCAGTGAGATCGGCATACTTTGTGGAGTGACACATCCAATATGGACATAAAATATTAGGAGAAAATACGGTCGGACCCTCACGGAATTCACCAATATGGGGGACGATCTGGAGCTTAAGCTGTCCCGCCAAGGTTAAAATTTTCCTTTGGCGAACTTTGTTAGGACCTCTACCATGTCGGGTGACTTTGGCTAACAGACATATAAAAGTTAGTGGGCAATGTCCTACATGCGGTATAGGAGCGGAGGGTATTTACTTGTGCAAAGGCTAAAGAGGTATGACGGTTACCGGGTTTGGACTTTGCTATTGATAAAGCATGTGCTATGGATTATGCAGGAGAAGTTCTGCTATAATATTTATTGCTACAACCAGTTGAAGAATATGTGGTCTTGGTCTGGGAAATTCAACGAAAAAAATTTGCTATTTGTTCTTGGTATTTATGGTGGGAGAGGAGATATATTTTCTAGAATATGCACAAGTGTGTATATCATATATTAGAGAAGAAAGGGGCGAAGAAACCCTCCACAAGGTTTACATACTATTTACAAGGCACTCCGGTCTCCACTTGCCACTCACTCTCGAATATGAACTACTCACCACTACCCCGCCTACTTATACCACTAAGGAAGAAGTCCATGTCACTCTTGAGCAATCCCACTGACCTCCATATCCGTCCTTCGCGATCAATGTTCCACAACAGTAGTTGAAGTGATGATGTTTCTCCATCAAGACTATTTGCATTGCGGTGTTCCCACAATTCCCATAGTCCTAGAGTGATGATCGTTTTTAAGTCTCTAGTGGAAATATACATCACCACATGTGTGGAGCACCATTCCACCAATGTATCCTCTGGCGCCGGAGCCTGTCTCAGGTCTCCAAGTGCACTCCACATCCATAGCCACAATGTTCTTGCAAAGACGCAGGTGAGTAGTATATGATTGATAGTTTCGACCTGTTGGTTGTAGAAGGGGCACGTAGTTTGGTGAGGCAGTCCGCATCGAGCTAATCGGTCCGAAGTCCAGCAGCGGTTTCGCATGGCCAACCATGCGAAGAAGCGACATTGTAGAGGTGCCTTCTGTTTCCACACGAAATCCGCATATGGTGCCACCTCTCGTCCCATAAACCGTGCCGCGTACGCTGATCGGATGGAATAGGACGCATTGGCCTTCCAGGCCCAACAGATGGCATCATCCCTCTTTGCATGCAGTTCCACCACTGCCACTCTTTCCCATAACTACATGTATTCGTCGATGTTCTCGAGCCCGAGGTTAGGGCCAACATCCATCGCCCAAGTGTTGCCCAGAAGGGCTTGCCGGAACGAACATGAGGCCTTGATCCAAGAAGCCACTACATCATATATGGTAGGCACCACATCTTGTACTCTATTACCATGGAGCCATCTATCCTCCCAAAATAGAAACGTATCCCCATTGCCGATGATTGCATGTGTTGCTGCCTGGAAGATCCCTTTCGCTTCAGAAGTGACGTTGATCTCAAATTCCGCCCACGGCCTCTGTCTGTCCGTACGTCTTAGCCATAGCCATCTTGCCTGGGAGAGGAGAAATTTAGTGCAAGGTTGTTAGAATCGCGATTTTGTTATACGATGCTACGACTTTACAATCCAAACTAACCCCTATGATTCTATGATTTTAGTTCATAGAATCTACGTTTCTATGATCCTGATAGTGAAGATTCTATGATTTGCGATCCTACCATCGGAGCTCCGATCCGATTCAAAATCATGATTCTGACAACCTTGATTTAGTGCAATAAAAATGTCCAAAAACCTAAGTTCATAGCAATGTCAATAAAGAGCTTTGATTGCTAACTATACTATGGCGAGCAATGCAAAGGTGATGAACAAGTGACATGTCTGGGAAAGACCAAGGAGCAACTATGTGAAGCTAAATGTGGATGGGGCTTTTGACCCAGACTTACTTAAGGGCTCGTATGACGCTGTCATGAGAGACTCAAATGGCAGATTCATCGCGGCAGGAAACGGGAAAATCGATTGGTGTGGAGACGCACTTATGACCGAGGCACTGGCCTTATGTTTGGTCTCAATTTGGCAACTACAATCGGTCTAACCACAATGAGGTGAACTCGACAACATCGAGGTGATAGAGACATTGAAGAATGGAGGTCGCTCTTCGGTCTATCGGCGGCAATTTTTGATAATATGTATCACCTTCCATGTGATTTCTCACATGTTATTTTTTATCATACTTCTAGAGAGACTAATTGTGCTGCCTATGATTTAGCCAAACTAGCTAGAAGTACAGTGTGTGCAGTGTGGATGAAAGATTCACCCATAGAGATTGTTGATATTCTTATAAAAGATAATATGATGATCACCTTGCAATAAAGAGTATTTTGATACTCAACTCTTATATTAGTTTACGGAGGGAGTATAAAAAAACTGTTTTGTAATACTTAGTAGAGATTGATCTTTTCACACGTTAGATTTCCGTTGTGAGTCACATAGGGCGTGTTTGGTTGCCCACATCGAGCCCAACCAGGCCCGCGCGGTGTAGCATCTTTTCGGACCTCGGTTGTTTGGTTCCTCGCATACATTGTTGAGCCCGCATAACACGGTTCTTAAAGCACCCCTGGGCCTGGCCCGTTGGGAACGGCCGAATCGATAGTTTCCCGAGAGCCAGGCCCGAGCGATGCTTCGAGACGCATGTGGGTGGCTCTCTGGAGACGTGTGTCTCGAGTTAATCCCCATCTCTCTCTCCTTAATCCTCAATCCCCTCTCTCTCCCTCTACTCCAGTACGATTCTGTCGATCCCGTCCGTCGGCGTCCGCGGCGACAACGACGACAGGTCCTCCAGGTCGAACGACCTTCCCTCTCCCGCCGCCGCGGACGGCGTGGGGGTGGGGATCACCGACGTGGCCACTAGCAGGCTCTGCAGTCCTTGACGCTGTCGCGCGCCGCGACTTCGCTCACCCTGAGGCACTCCAGCTCCTCCTTAATGCACTTGACGGCGGTGTCCTTGCTCCCGACCATCTCCTTGAGCATGGCGTTCTTGCTCCTCTCCTCCTCCAGCACCTCCTTGACGAACTTGGTGTCCTTGACGACCTGCTTCAGGATGTCCCGCAGCTTGGCCACCTCGTGCTGCCCGGACAGCTGCGACTCGAGGAGCCGCGCGTTCTCGCGCTCGGACGTGGCGTGCTTCGCCTCCGACGACTTCATGCACGCCGTGAACCCGACCTCCTTGCCCCGGAACGTGGCGAACGCCTCCTCGGCATCGGAGCGGAGGCGGGCCACCTTGTCGGACAGCGCGCTGACCTTGTCGTCCTTGTGCTTCAGGGACACGTGCAGCCGGTCCGACTCCAGCCTCGCCGTCTCTGACTCGTGTTGCGCGCGTGCCAGCTGCTGCCGC
Organism: Aegilops tauschii subsp. strangulata; assembly: GCF_002575655.3. Lineage (NCBI taxonomy): Eukaryota > Viridiplantae > Streptophyta > Magnoliopsida > Poales > Poaceae > Aegilops > Aegilops tauschii. Next base: position 313,375,446 of record NC_053037.3, on the reverse strand, counting down.
GTGGTGTGCAGCTGTAACACCCACGATGCGGCTATATCTCTCACGTGTCGAGGCACGACTTAGAGGCATAACCGCATAGTGGTTTTGTCGCAAGAAGGGTCATCTTCACACAATCCCATGTAATGAACAAGAATGGGATAAAGATTTGGCTTACAATCGCCACTTCACACAATACATAAATATTATCATACATCATCCAAAATACAATCATATAGACCGACTACGGTCAAAATCCAGATGAAAATAAGACAACCCCAAATGCTAGATCCCCGATCGTCCCAACTGGGCTCCACTACTGATCATCAGGAAAAGACACATAGTAACGACCACGTTCCTCGTCGAACTCGCACTTGAGATCGACGCCATCATCTGCACTGGCATCGTCGGCACCTGCAACTATTTTGGTAGAAATCTGTGAGTCACGAGGACCCAGTAATCTCACACCCGCGAGATCAAGACTATTTAATCTTATAGGAAAGGATGGTGTAATGAGGTGGAGCTGCAGCGGCAAGAGCATATATGGTGGCTAACTTGCGCAAAAGAGAGCGAGAAGAGAAGCAACGGAGCGGTCGTCATCTAGCAATGACCAAGAAGTGGTCCTGAACACCTACTTACGTCATAACATAACTCAGACCATGTTCACTTCCCGGACTCCGCCGAGAAGAGACCATCACGGTTACACACGCAGTTGATGTATTTTAATTGGGGTCAAGTGACAAGTTCTCTACAACCGGACATTAACAAATTCCCATCTGCCTCATAACCGCGGGCACGGCTTTCGAAAGATAATACCCTGCAGGGGTGTCCCAACTTAGCCCATCATAAGCTCTCACGGTCAACGAAGGATAAACCTTCTCTCGGAAAGACCCGATCAGTGTCGGAATCCCGGTTTACAAGACATCTCGACAATGGTAAAACAAGACCAGCAAAGCCGCCCGAATGTGCCGACAAATCCCGATAGGAGCTGCACATATCTCGTTCTCAGGGCACACCGGATTGTCCAAGCTTCCGATAGGCCAGCCCAGAGTTGCCCCTGGTGGCCACCGGCGACTGACAGTTTGGACTCAGAGGAGCACTGGCCCGGGGGTTTAAAATAAAGATGACCCTCGGGCTCTAGAAAACCCGGGGGAAAAAGGTATAGGTCGCAAATGGTAAAACCAAGGTTGGGCCTTGCTGGAGGAGTTTTATTCAAGGCGAACTGTCAAGGGGGTCCCATAAATCACCCGACCGCGTAAGGAACGCAAACTCAAGGAACATAAACTCGGTATATCAGTAACTAGGGTGGCAAGAGTGGAACAAAACACCAGGCATAAGGCCGAGCCTTCCACCCTTTACCAAATATATATAGATGCATTAATTAAATAAGAGATATTGTGATATCCCAACATATCCATGTTCCGACATGGAACAAACTTCAACTTCACCTGCAACTAGCAACGCTATAAGAGGGGCTGAGCAAAAGCGGTAACTTAGCCAAACAACGATTTGCTAGGAAAGGATGGTTAGGGGCTGACATGGCAAAATGGGAGACATGATATAGCAAGTGATAGGTAGCGGAGCATGGCAATAGAGCGAACAACTAGCAAAGCAAAGATAGAAGTGATTTCGAGGGGTGGTCATCTTGCCTGCAAGGTTCTCAGAATTGTCGAAAGCTTGATCCTCGTAAGCGTACTCGACAGGTTCCTCGTTCACGAACTCGTCTCCCGGCTCTACCCAAGACAATAACACAAGCAAACGGAACCACAATCAACCACGAGAAATGCACAAGCAACATGATGCAAAACAGGTATGATATGCGAGAAATGATATGTGATGCATATGCGTGCTCCGGAAGGAAAATGATGAACATTGAAGTAACTTGGCAAACCAAGCATGCCACTGGTAAGATGAGATGATTTCGGTTGAAATCGATATAAAGATCACCGGAAACGGATGCACGGTTTGCAAATGGTAAGCAAAACAAGAATGACACGAATCTGCGATAAACAGCAAGATAGCACTTAAAATGCAACAAGCAACAGTGCTACAGCGCCCCAACATAGCAACAAAGCACATGGCCGTAATCTACAGAGATGCTTGACAAAAGATGAACACTGAGATACGGCTAGTTCACAACATATCAAGCTCAAACAAGCATGGCAAAAGTGCAAAAGATAACAGGATCACAGACTTAGTGAAAAACTGGACATGGCAGAAAACAGCATCAGGTAGCAATGTTCAGAGCACGAAATCAACATGCTACAGAAACTTAACATAGCAAAACAAGGCATGGAAGTGTTCTACTAAATGCATATGACAAAAGTCCCTCAGTGACCATAAGCCAAAAAGGACCAGAAGATATGATGGCAAGCATGTAAACATAGCTTGTTCCGTTATCAGGTTTCAGACTTAGCAGAAAACAGAGCATGACAGAAATAATAATATGTAGGCCTCTTTGTGAGCTTGATGCACTCACTACAGAGCAATGCACTACAAACCAAGCACACCTGCAGCAAGATGGCATGTTTATGAAGCTATCCATGGCAAGAACAATTGCATAGCATGTGTGGATCAACTACAATAAGCTTGGCAAAATTGCATATCATGTTAAGAATCTGCCAGAAATATTTTATAGCAAACGTAGAGCAAGATTGAGTCATTCTATGTCACTCCATAATTGCAAACAATTGCAGGAATGGATCAATTACAATAATAGCTACAAAACATCCTTACTGGACATCACCAAAAAATGCACGGATCTCTCTGTAGCCTCAAGTTTACATGGCAACAAAATAACAGCAGACAAGGACTTAGAGAAATCACTGTCCCTGAAATCAGAAATATTACGGGGCCTACTTTGCATGCTTGTGCTAGTCACCACAGAGATCAAAAAAATACATGGCATACACCCTTGGAAATATGGCATGGCATACTTCAAAACATATGTAGAGCTCATGCTCATAAGATGCACAGAATTAAAGATACAAAAATGACAAATCTCCAAGTTCTGTCAAGAACCAGAGAATAACCGCAACTAGCCCTCTTCCAACAGAGATTTGGGCATCAAGATGACCTCTATTTAACATGGTGCAATTGAATAAAATGAAGAGCATCACGAGGCGAACAATTTGACATATTACACGCGCGAATCGGAGCTACATGCAAGGAGTTATGGCATCACGAACAAGTGCACATGCTGTAGAATATCAGGGACGGGAAATTTGTGGGGGTACGAGAAAAGTCAACGGGGCTACCAGACCCGATCCAGATCGGGAGAGCCCGAGCTCGTCTCGTCGGCGACGGCCGGAGGAGAAGGTAGGCGAGGCGGGGCGGCGGCCGGAGGGAGGAGGCGAGGCCGAAGGGCGGCGGGGCCGCGGCTCCGGCGGGCACCGGCACCGGCGGGCGCGGCGGGGCCGGCTGCGGCGGGGCGGCGCCGGCAGGCAGTGGCGTGGGGCGGCGCGCCGGCGGGCACGGCGGGGGAGGGAGCCGGCGGGCGCGGGCAGCGCGGGGAGGCAGAGGCCGGGCGGCGGAGGTACGGGCCGGGCGGGCCGGCGACGGGCCTGCGGGCCTCGGCGGCGGCGGCGCGAGCGTGCCACGTGGCGGCGGTGGTGGAGATGGACGCGTCCGGCTGCCCCGGACGTGTCCGGCGGCGAAGAGGGACGAGGTTAGGGTTTGGACTGCGGTTGTATTTCGGGATGCCCACATATTTATAGGTAGAGGGAGCTAGGAGACTCCAAATGAGGTGCGGTTTTCGCCCACACGATCGTGATCGAACGACCTAGAGCATGGAAGAGAGTTTGGTGGGTTTTGGGCTGCTTTTGAGGGGGGGGTTTTGCTGGACACTCAAATGGACTTGGCGGATGCCCGGTTAACCGTTGGAATACCAAACGACCTCCAAATGGAACGAAACTTGACCGGTAGTCTCCGGGTGGTATAATAGCCACTTGACAAGCCTCGGTCCATTCCGAGAAAGTTTGACACACGGACACGGAAGAAAACAAGAGGGGTGTACTGGAGGAGATAGGAGCGCCGGATTGCAAAACGGACAACGGGAAAAATGCTCGGATGCAAGAGACGAACACGTATGCAAATGCAATGCACATGATGACATGATCTGAAAATGCATGACATGACAAAATGCAAAACGAGAGACAAAACCCGACAACGGAGGGAAAATCATAACACATAGCCGAAAATGGCAAGAGTCGGAGTTACAAATATGGCAAGTTACATCCGGGGTGTTACAACACTCCACCACTACGAGAGGATCTCGTCCCGAGATCTAGGACTGAAAGAACTCCGGATATTCGGAACGGAGATGGTCCTCGCGTTCGCAGGTGGCTTCCCGGTCGGAATGGTGCGACCACTTCACTTTCAGGAATTTGATTGACTTGTTGCGAGTCTTGCGCTCAGTTTCTTCAAGAATAGCAATGGGGTGCTCATGATAAGACAAATCTTCTTGGAGGTCAATCTCTTCGAAGTTGATAGTGCGCTCAGGTTTCTTGAAGCACTTGCGGAGCTGTGACACGTGGAACACGTCGTGCACGTTCGCGAAGTTGGAAGGAAGTTCAAGTTGATAGGCGAGGTCGCCTCTTTTGCCAATGATCTTGAAAGGACCCACGTATCTAGGGGCAAGCTTCCCTTTGATACCGAAGGGACGAGTGCCTTTCATTGGAGAGACGCGGAGGTAGACATGGTCTCCGATCTCGAAAGCCACATCACGGTGCTTACTATCATAGTAGCTCTTCTGGCGCGATTGCGCGGCTTTGAGATTATCACGGATGACTTTGCACATTTCTTCAGCTTCAGTGATTAAGTCATTGCCAAGAAGTTGGCGTTCACCAGTCTCTGACCAATTGAGAGGAGTGTGGCACTTTCTGCCATAGAGAATCTCGAATGGGGCCTTGCCCGGACTTGCTTGGAAGCTGTTGTTGTAGGAGAATTCAGCATATGGAAGACAATCTTCCCATTTCATGCCAAAGGAAATGACACAAGCCCTGAGCATATCTTCAAGAATTTGATTGACTCGCTCGACTTGGCCACTAGTTTGAGGATGGAAAGCTGTGCTGAAGCGAATGTTTGTGCCCATGGCCTTCTGGAAGGAGTCCCAGAACTTAGAGGTGAAGATGCTTCCACGATCTGAAGAAATCAATTGTGGAATGCCGTGCAAGGAGGCAATTCTGGAGGTGTAAAGCTCTGCCAGCTGAGCTGCTGTGATGGATTCTTTGATTGGAAGGAAATGAGCCACTTTAGAAAGCTTGTCAATGACAACGAAGATAGCATCATTTCCGCGCTTGGACTTTGGAAAACCAGTCACGAAGTCCATTTCGATGTGATCAAACTTCCATTCTGGGATAGCAAGAGGTTGGAGGAGACCAGCTGGTCGTTGGTGTTCTGCTTTCACTCTTCGACAGACATCACATTCATTCACGAATTGAGCAATTTCTCGCTTCATTCGAGTCCACCAATACGACTGCTTGAGGTCATGATACATCTTCGTACTTCCAGGATGAATGGATAGGAGAGAATTGTGCGCCTCATTCATAATGACTTCCCTTAGATCACCTTTAGGAACCACAATCCGGTCCTCGAAGAATAAAGTGTCTCTGTCATTAATGCGATAGCACTTGTATTTGGAAAGACCCTTGTCGATACCACGTTTCACCTTCTTCACCATGGTATCAAGGAGTTGTGCCTCACGAATTTGATCTTCCAAAGTAGGAGAGACTATGAGGTTGGCAAGAAAGCCTTGAGGAACAACTTGGAGATTCAGCTTGCGGAAAGCTTCACAAAGATCCGGTTGGAATGGTTTGAGAATTAAGCTACTGCAATAAGCCTTCCTGCTTAAAGCATCTGCAATGACATTAGCCTTGCCTGGAGTATATTCAATACTCGGATTGTACTCTTGAATCATTTCGACCCATCGAGTCTGCCTGAGGTTGAGGTTGGGCTGAGTGAAGATATACTTGAGACTCTTATGATCAGTGAAAATGTCCACTTGTCTTCCCAACAAAAGATGTCTCCACGTTATTAATGCATGGACAACTGCCGCCAACTCAAGATCGTGAGTGGGGTAGTTCTTCTCGTTGGGCTTCAACAGACGAGAGGTATAGGCCACAACTTTCTTCTCTTGCATTAACACAGCACCGAGACCTTGGAGAGAAGCATCACAGAAAACTTCAAACGGCTTGGATTCATCAGGAGGAGTCAAGACAGGAGCTGTGACTAGTTTCTCTTTGAGAGTGTTGAAAGCAACGTCACACTCAGGAGACCAAACATACTTCACATGCTTCTGAAGGAGGTTTGAAAGAGGCTTTGCAATCTTGGAGAAATTCTCAACGAATCTTTGGCAATAGCTTGCAAGACCAAGAAAACTGCGGAGCTGCTTGACATTTTGAGGAGGTTCCCAATTCACAACTGCGGACACCTTCTCGGGGTTAACAGCGATGCCCTTGGCAGAGATGATGTGACCAAGGAAAAGAACTTCATCAAGCCAAAACTCACATTTGGAGAACTTCGCATAGAATTGATACTCTCTGAGCTTGTCGAGCACCAATCGCAAATGTTTGGCATGATCCTGCTTATTCTTGGAGAAGACCAAGATATCATCGAGATACACCAGGACGAATTCATTGGTATAGGGGTTGAATATGAAATTCATCATCCGAGAGAATACCGGAGGAGCATTGACAAGGCCGAAAGACACGACAGTATATTCATAAGAACCAAAGCTTGTTCTGAAAGCTGTGTTGGGAATATCTTCTTCTCGAATGCGAATCTGATGATAACCCATACGAAGGTCAAGCTTCGAGAATACTTTAGCCCCTTTGAGTTGCTCAAATAGCTCATTGATGTTGGGAAGTGGATACTTGTTCTTGATTGTCTTCTTGTTCAATGGACGGTAGTCGACACAAAGTCGGTCCATGCCATCCTTCTTCTTGACAAAAAGAACACCACAACCCCATGGAGAAGAACTCAGTCTGATCAAACCCAGACGCTCTTGTTCATCGAGCTGTTTCTTCAATTCCTTCAGGTCGTTAGGTCCAAGCTTGTATGGACGCTTGCAAACGGGTTCAGTGCCAGGCTCTAGTTCGATAACGAACTCAACTGGCCTATGAGGAGGCATACCCGGAAGCTCTTCTGGAAAGACATCTTGATAGACAAATAGATAAGTAGAATCAACGGATAGAAATTGCAACATATAGTCTTCACAATAAACATTCGAACGAAGATGAACGAATGAATTCCGTAGTAAATCATCACACTTCCATAAGTTGAGAAGCCACTTAGAAAAAGATATGGAATGAACATATGAATTCGAAGCAACTCGAATACCACAATACAAAATAAAACAAAGTATTGGCTTGCAAAATAAGCCGGAACAAACATATGATAGAGGTTTCGTCCGAAGTTTTCGTGGTGGGGCCCACACGGGCTCAATCGTACAGCACCATCATGTACAAGGCTGTGCACATGACATACGAAGCGTCCCCGAGTCGGCATAGCCATGGACTCTTTAAGACACTACGAGACCACTGTAAAACCAACCGTGGAAAGGCGGACCACTAGACGTCGAACCCCAATCTCATATCATGCGTCTGTCGGAAAGATATCCTAAGGCTACTTGAATTCCCACTTATAAACTCCCAAAACTTTCCGGTTATGCAATCTGGTGTAGGGGATACAGGGGACACAAAATATATCACCCAAACTAGCAATCCCTAGATCCAGCTGTATCCATCCGTCAACACATAACCAAGAAACCTTCGGAAATCATTTACCTCAACCTTCGAAAAACATCCGTTATACAAGTTATGGCAATACTCCCGAACTCCCGCCCCAGTACTGGGTGGCGTCGAGGTGATCTCACCAACAACTGCATAAAAGAGATTTCGATGTCGGCGAAACTCAGGTATTCCAGAACTGCAACGATAAAATTGTGACGACAACACCTCGGAGCTCAACTCCCCGGGACACTGCCACAACCCCTAAATGTCAGGAGGCACCAAGAACAATGTTCTCGTCACAAAACCATCGGAACGATTCCAAGATACCCGCGTGATCCTAAAATTTTTTTTAGTGAAATTTCAGGAGAGAATAGTCAAAACTTCTACGTCAGGAGACCTCACCAGAGCGACGAAGGGACTGAGGAGTAAAAAGAATCCTACTCTCCGATATATATAATCCTAAGACTCAAAACATTTTTGTTCTAGACTCAACAACGCCAGCGATTCGATCAAGCAGGGGGCTCCTAAGTCGGGGATGGCTCTGATTACCAACTTGTAACGCCCACGATGCGGCTATATCTCTCACGTGTCGAGGCACGACTTAGAGGCATAACCGCATAGTGGTTTTGTCGCAAGAAGGGTCATCTTCACACAATCCCATGTAATGAACAAGAATGGGATAAAGAGTTGGCTTACAATCGCCACTTCACACAATACATAAATATTATCATACATCATCCAAAATACAATCATATAGACCGACTATGGTCAAAATCCAGATGAAAATAAGACAACCCCAAATGCTAGATCCCCGATCGTCCCAACTGGGCTCCACTACTGATCATCAGGAAAAGACACATAGTAACGACCACGTTCCTCGTCGAACTCCCACTTGAGATCGACGCCATCATCTGCACTGGCATCGTCGGCACCTGCAACTGTTTTGGTAGAAATCTGTGAGTCACGAGGACTCAGCAATCTCACACCCGCGAGATCAAGACTATTTAAGCTTATAGGAAAGGATGGTGTAATGAGGTGGAGCTGCAGCGGCAAGAGCATATATGGTGGCTAACTTGCGCAAAAGAGAGCGAGAAGAGAAGCAACGGAGCGGTCGTCATCTTGCAATGACCAAGAATTGTCCTGAACACCTACTTACGTCATAACATAACTCAGACCGTGTTCACTTCCCGGACTCCGCCGAGAAGAGACCATCACGGCTACACACGCAGTTGATGTATTTTAATTGGGGTCAAGTGACAAGTTCTCTACAACCGGACATTAACAAATTCCCATCTGCCTCATAACCGCGGGCACGGCTTTCGAAAGATAATACCCTGCAGGGGTGTCCCAACTTAGCCCATCATAAGCTCTCACGGTCAACGAAGGATAAACCTTCTCCCGGAAAGACCCGATCAGTCTCGGAATCCCGGTTTACAAGACATCTCGACAATGGTAAAACAAGACCAGCAAAGCCGCCCGAATGTGCCGACAAATCCCGATAGGAGCTGCACATATCTCGTTCTCAGGGCACACCGGATTGTCCAAGCTTCCGATAGGCCAGCCCAGAGTTGCCCCTGGTGGCCACCGGCGACTGACAGTTTGGACCAATACTCAGAGGAGCACTGGCCCGGGGGTTTAAAATAAAGATGACCCTCGGGCTCTAGAAAACCCGGGGGAAAAAGGTATAGGTCGCAAATGGTAAAACCAAGGTTGGGCCTTGCTGGAGGAGTTTTATTCAAGGCGAACTGTCAAGGGGGTCCCATAAATCACCCGACCGCGTAAGGAACGCAAACTCAAGGAACATAAACCTGGTATATCAGTAACTAGGGCGGCAAGAGTGGAACAAAACACCAGGCATAAGGCCGAGCCTTCCACCCTTTACCAAATATATATAGATGCATTAATTAAATAAGAGATATTGTGATATCCCAACATATCCATGTTCCGACATGGAACAAACTTCAACTTCACCTGCAACTAGCAACGCTATAAGAGGGGCTGAGCAAAAGCGGTAACTTAGCCAAACAACGATTTGCTAGGAAAGGATGGTTAGGGGCTGACATGGCAAAATGGGAGACATGATATAGCAAGTGATAGGTAGCGGAGCATGGCAATAGAGCGAACAACTAGCAAAGCAAAGATAGAAGTGATTTCGAGGGGTGGTCATCTTGCCTGCAAGGTTCTCAGAGTTGTCGAAAGCTTGATCCTCGTAAGCGTACTCGACAGGTTCCTCGTTCACGAACTCGTCTGCCGGCTCTACCCAAGACAAGAACACAAGCAAACGGAACCACAATCAACCACGAGAAATGCACAAGCAACATGATGCAAAACAGGTATGATATGCGAGAAATGATATGTGATGCATATGCGTGCTCCGGAAGGAAAATGATGAACATTGCAGTAACTTGGCAAACCAAGCATGCCACTGGAAAGATGAGATGATTTCGGTCGAAATCTATATAAAGATCACCGGAAACGGATGCACGGTTTGCAAATGGCAAGCAAAACAAGAATGACACGAATCTGCGATAAACAGCAAGATAGCACTTAAAATGCAACAAGCAACAGTGCTACAGCGCCCCAACATAGCAACAAAGCACATGGCAGTAATCTACAGAGATGCTTGACAAAATATGAACACTGAGATACGGCTAGTTCACAACATATCAAGCTCAAACAAGCATGGCAAAAGTGCAAAAGATAACAGGATCACAGACTTAGTGAAAAACTGGACATGGCAGAAAACAGCATCAGGTAGCAATGTTCAGAGCACGAAATCAACATGCTACAGAAACTTAACATAGCAAAACAAGGCATGGAGGTGTTCTAATAAATGCATATGACAAAAGTCCCTTACTGACCATAAGCCAAAAAGGACCAGAAGATATGATGGAAAGCATGTAAACATAGCAAGTTTCGTCATCAGGTTTCAGACTTAGCAGAAAACAGAGGATGGCAGAAATAATAATATGTAGGCCTCTTTGTGAGCTTGATGCACTCACTACAGAGAAATTCACTACAAACCAAGCACATCTCCAGCAAGATGGCATGTTTATGAAGCTATCCATGGCAAGAACAATTGCATAGCATGTGTGGATCAACTACACTAAGCTTGGAAAAATTGCATATCATGTTAAGAATCTGCCAGAAATATTTTATAGCAAAAGTAGAGCAAGATTGAGTCATTCTATGTCACTCCATAATTGCAAACAATTGCAGGAATGGATCAATTGCAACAATAGCTACAAAACATCCTTACTGAACATCACCAAAAAATGCATGGATCTCTCTGTAGCCTCAAGTTTACATGGCAAGAAAATAACAGCAGACAAGGACTTAGAGAAATCACCAAGTCCCTGAAATCAGAAATATTACGGGGCCTACTTTGCATGTTTGTGCTAGTCACCACAGAGATCATAAAAATACATGGCATGCACCCTTCGAAAGATGGCATGGCATACTTCAAAACACATGTAGAGCTCATACTCATAAGATGCACAGAATTAAAGATACAAAAATGACAAATCTCCAAGTTCTGTCAAGAACCAGAGAATAACCGCAACTAGCCCTCTTCCAACAGAGATTTGGGCATCAAGATTACCTCTAATGAACATGATGCAATTAAATAAAATGAAGAGCATCACGAGGCGAACAATTTGACATATTACACGCGCGAATCAGAGCTACATACAAGGAGTTATGGCATCACGAACAAATGCACATGCTGTAGAATATCAGGGACTTGGGAAATTTGAGGGGTACGAGAAAAGTCAACGGGGCTACTACATCCGATCCAGATCGGGAGAGCCCGAGCTCGTCTCGTCGGCGACAGCCGGAGGAGAAGGTAGGCGAGGCGAGGCGGCGGCCGGAGGGAGGAGGCGAGGCCGAAGGGCGGCGGGGCGGCGGGGCCGACGGCGGCGAGCTGCAGCGGGGCGGCGCCGGCCGGCAGTGGCGTGGGGCGGCGCGCCGGCGGGCACGGCGGAGGTGGGAGCCGGCGGGCGCGGGCAGCGCGGGGAGGCAGAGGCCGGGCGGCTGAGGTACGGGCCGGGCGGGCCGGCGACGGGCCTGCGGGCCTCGGCGGCGGCGGCGGCGCGAGCGTGCCACGTGGCGGCGGTGGTGGAGATGGACGCGTCCGGCTGCGCCCGGACGTGTCCGGCAGCGGAGAGGGACGAGGTTAGGGTTTGGACTGCGGTTGTATTTCGGGATGCCCACATATTTATAGGTAGAGGGAGCTAGGAGACTCCAAATGAGGTGCGGTTTTCGCCCACACGATCGTGATCGAACGACCTAGAGCATGGAAGAGAGTTTGGTGGGTTTTGGGCTGCTTTTGAGGGGGGGTTTTGCTGGACACTCAAATGGACTTGGCGGATGCCCGGTTAACCGTTGGAATACCAAACGACCTCCAAATGGAACGAAACTTGACCGGTAGTCTCCGGGTGGTATAATAGCCACTTGACAAGCCTCGGTCCATTCCGAGAAAGTTTGACACACGGACACGAAAGAAAACAAGAGGGGTGTACCGGAGGAGATAGGAGCGCCGGATTGCAAAACGGACAACGGGGAAAATGCTCGGATGCAAGAGACGAACACGTATGCAAATGCAATGCACATGATGACATGATATGAAAATGCATGACATGACAAAATGCAAAACGAGAGACAAAACCCGACAACGGAGGGAAAATCATAACACATAGCCGAAAATGGCAAGAGTCGGAGTTACAAATATGGCAAGTTACATCCGGGGTGTTACAGCAGCTCCGCGTTCACCTCCTTGAGCACCAACATCAGCTCCTCCATGGCCTGCTTGTTCTTCTCCTCCGCGGCCAGCGCCACCCGCAGCTGACCCGCTGCAGGTCACGGTCGAGCCGGGCGCGGCCATGGCCACGGCAGCGAGTCGGGCGCGTCTACTGTCGCCAGGAGCTGGTGGTGGGCACGATGGGCAGTGGAAGCTCCGACGCGCTTAAAGTGTTTGACGAAATGTCAAGCCCAACCTGATGGCTATTAAATTTTGTTGTTAATGCTGATAATCATATGCATGTATGCAACCAAACGCCGGGTGAAAATTGCATCTCGATGACAAGACCCTCAATCCAGGTAACCAATCAACTGATCATCTACGTTTTTAACCCTGTTTTTTGCTTACCCAGGCCCTGCTCAGCCTAGTTCGTTTTTCTCCTCCGAGTCAGGCCCAGCAGCGAAAGGAACCAAATACGCCCATACTCGCTCACAGATCTGGTAGGAATAGTGGTTCAGATAGCGGACCCAGCCAGGGTAGACCAGGATAGTGTGTATTCAGTCAGTGCAGAGCAGAGCAAATCAAATCAGACAAAACACGATGGCATCAGCAGCGCCATTCTCCGGCAGTCTCCTTCGCCTGACAAAACCAGTAACACCACAACCCCCGTTCTTCTCCCCTCCGCCGTCTTGCTCCCACTTCCACCTTCGAACCCGACCCCGCAAGGCAAAGAGGCCAATCGACGGAGCCCTCGCCTCCTCTTCCATGGCGGCAGCCCAGCCCCAGACGCGCGATGTCCAACAACAAGGGGCGGAGGAGGCCATGAAGCTGCTGTTCGTCGAGATGGGCGTCGGGTACGACCAGCACGGACAGGACATCACTTCCGCCGCCGTGCGCGCCTGCAAGGATGCCATCTCCTCCAACTCCATCCCCGCCTTCCGCCGCGGTAACCCAATCGCTTACCTGTTTCCCTCGGTTATTTCGCCGAACAACTCGCCCGCACACAAAGCGTTTACTCGGATCAGTAACTGAGCCTGCTTTCGGTTTGAATTGCGTCTGCAGGGTCGATACCAGGGGTGAACAGTGAGCAGATGAAGCTGCAGATCAAGCTGGGTGTCCCGAGGCCGGTGCAGCATCTGTTGGACTTTGAGAGAATCAAGGCCGTCTTCCCCTAGTGAGCATTTTCTCTGCCTTTTCTTTGTTCCTATGAAATCTTCAAACTTGACCGTTCAAGGGCTGGAACTAGAATCAAGTGCAATGCTGCATTGTGATGGGCTCTTATTTATGACAAGAAAATTTTCACGGTCCTAGGTTAGTGCTGGCTCAGTCATTAGAGTGAGGTATATATTCCTTATTGCAGAGCATGCGTATTTCAATCTTGGTTAAGGGAATTAGCCTATTATACCGTCTGGGCGTGAATGGCAAAGCTGCCAAAGTTTTATCAAGCAGCACAACAGAAGGATGTGTGGTCAGTAATGTACTGAGAATGAGTGATTTAGAATTCTCAACACCACCATGTGATTCAGACTTTCAGATGTGAAGATTTTATTCAGGTCAGAAAACAGTACCACCACGTGTACTAGCAAGTGTAAGTAACAAGGTGGCTGAACCCAAGGCTAGCGTCTCATTAAATGTTCAACTTTATGAGGCATTATGCAATGTGAGGTAAGATAACAGTCAACATCACAAAAGCACCTTATGTGGATATACAGAGAGCAATCATGCGATTTACATGACTTGTCAAGAAGATATACTTGCAAGAGTTGAATATTGCATATTGCGTAGTACTCATACAGTTCCAATAAGGCTAGTCAGTGTTGCATGGGCTATATTTACTAATTGGGGGCTCTTTTCAAGCCTCCACTGCTCTAGTGGAATTTGTTAGAAGTTTTCATAAGGAGATCATCTGACTATTGGTTTGATAATACTCCCTCTGTCTCAAAATGTAATAGTGTCAAAAAACGTCTTAAATTTTGAGACAGTACAAGAACCCTTAGATAATTGTAATAGTTTTTGTTGTACACAATAGCAGAAGAGTTACTTGCACATGATACATGGTACATGCGAAGTTGATTTGTCCCTCGACAAAAGAGTCCAACCAGTCATAATTAATCAGAGGAGAGAAAAGTTTTGACAGACGTATTGCCCTATCGGATGGATACAGCAACTAATCCATAGATGTCATGGTACAATATGCGTACCTATTAAGTTGAACCATCTGTCAGAAAGGAAAATGAAACTGAATAATCATAATTAGCTGGAAGAAAGCTGCTGTTGGTCATGTTCCCTAATAGGATAGATAGTTAACGTGTTGGCACAAGTATGAGGAGGCTGCTAAGAAATACTCCCTCCGTCCCAAAATAAGTGTCTCAATTTTGTACTTACTTTAGTACAAAGTTGTACTGAGGTTGAGACACTTATTTTGGGACGGAGGGAGTAGTATGCATCTATCTTACTTCTGAAAAGAGGGTGAAATTTCCTGTATTAATAAGAGACTAACAGGACCTATGATGGGTGCTACATATGTTTTTTCACCACCCATTGATTGTGGTATATACTGGAAAAATGTAAGGGCAAACAAATAGAACTTCCCCGAAACTAAATGTTGTGTGTAGCATAGCCATTCCATCTATAGAAGAGAATGTCTCATAATTCTCAATCAATATTGCCTATGTAGAAAGTGGTATATGTTAGTGTTGCATCAAGATTATGTCTGTCTTGGGTATCATATATACACATATTCCCAGATAAATACACAGTTGGAAATCCATTTCAATTAAGTAAATAGTGGGCGAGTATCCTCATCCATTTTGAACATAATACATGTGCTGTGATTTCAGTTCATTGGTCTTTTTAAATCGTCCTTGAATTTAACACATATGTCAAATTATCCATTGGACTACAGATAAGTGTACCAATCCTAGATAGAAATCTCACAAATCAATCTTGGTTGACAATAAAAAACAGTTCTTGGAAATCCTAAGTTATTGGGCTGCAAGACTTTTGAAAATTGGAAGTAAAACAATTGAGAATGACAAATTGACAATACAATTAAGTAAAACTAGTTGAAGTAGTAATATAATTTATCTTTGGGTAGCAATTTAAAAGTATGAAGGGCGGGCCGGGCTCAGTGGTAGTCTCTCTCCACTTGTGGCCTGGTGGTCCTGGGTTCAAACCAGCCTCTTTGCAGAATTATTATGCAAGGGTAAGGTTGTCTAGAAATTCCCTTCCCCAGACCCCACTTTGTGTGGGAGCTTTCAGCACTGTGTACGCCCTTTAGCAATTAAAAGTATGATATGTTTTCAGCAATATTCTTTCAATGTATTCCTATATATCTCACGTATAACAAATTCTGTAAATTGTTGTACTGTTATGCGATTTAAAAATTATAGCCGTCCAGTTACACGGGGCTGATGACTAGGGCCTAGTTTGGCAGCACAGTTTTTAGAAAACCGTGGTAATTCAAAACCACAGTATTCCAATGCGTGGGCAAGGAATACTACAGTTTCTTAAACCGTGTTTTTTTTTTCAGTTTTACCAAAACTACCGAGGTGTTTGGCTGGTGCTGTTTTACCATAGTTTTGACCGGTTGTTACGTGTGGATGGCAACTGAACCTAACTCAGCTACACTAAAGGAGTTACACGACCGGACTAATTAGCGTCTGCTAACGGCCACAGGCTGCATGCAGTCGCCATGCATGAGGTCCGCACATCTGCACCTAGATGCTAGGTTCTGTAGCAGCCTGAGTTTTCACTTGTATGTCTATCCCTGCCTCCTGTACTTCTACAAATTTTGTCTCGGTGGAATAACAGGTAGGCATATTTCTTTATGCCGTTTCGAACAATGCAACCAATTGTGCACTCCAAGGGCGATTTCAGCATAGTGGTGAGACCATAAGCCGCTATTCCAATATTGTGTTGAACACACTCATGATATTTTCTGGATGTGTATACAGTTGCCTCCAATTAATGTTCCTTTCAAAGTTGCAAGCAATCCAAAATTTATGCCATATTTCACGGTATTATTCACAGTAAATGTCACCACAGTTGAGTAATATTAGTGTGTCACAAAGGCTTGGCTACAAGTGCATCATAATCGACAATAGCTAACTTGGAGTTAGAGGGCTTGCCTAGGATATCTGATTCCTAGGCTTTAATTCAGTGGAGTTACTGAACTACTGATAATTTGCATCTTGATGTACCACATAACATGTTATACTCCCTTTTAGAACATAATATCTCATACCCTTTTTCTCGTTATTTGTAGTGGTGAGATCACCAGCTGCGAGGTCGTTGACGGTGGGATGATCTGTTCAAGTGGAACATGCATCGAAGCAATGGGAGATAAAAACGATGACTGCTACATTGTCAATGCTGCAGTCTACGTCGGTTACTAATGCTAGCCTGGAGGAATTGTTGTCTTTGAACAGTGGAAAACTTGAAAAAAAAAACAGCCGGGAGAGGGGAACTGGAAATTCTCGTAGGCAATAAGTATGCATAACTGTTATTAACAGAGAAAGGGTCAAAATAGGGGGAGACCATGAAGCCTCCCGGTAGTCCTGCTGCCTGGGGTCGCCGGTTATATTATCCTAAGAGGCTAAGAAGGCAATCTCGCGGTGAGCTCCATTGTTGGAGTTCATTGAAATGGCCTGCACATTGTCATCTCGTGTTGTATGGTGTGGGGAGGTTGAGGATGTTGACCGCATTCTCTTCTTTTTGTGCCGTGTGATCGTCTGAGAGGTTGCCCTGAAGTATTGCCTTGCTACTAGGTCCACGGACTCATTCAAACCCCATTTGTCTTAAGCTGGGAGAATGGAGTCTTGTCCTCTTTCTGCTGCAGTTATGGCTTGGGTGGTCTTGGCTTCATGGCTGCTAACCAGGAATCATGTGGTGGTCCATGGATTCACGGCAAATTTGACAAATTTGACCTATAGGCGAAATAAAATCACAGAATGAACTATCCGTGAAACTATTTCACGTGGCTGACCTTTTTGTGTGACCCCCGACACGAAGACGCCACACTACACTGTGCAACGCCTCACAGATAGGCGCTACACGGCCAGCGTCGCACCTGTGTGATCAGAAAATTACTAAGTCAGTGTGCAGCGCCTGAGAGGTAGGCGCCACACTATACAGTGATAGCGCCTAGCTCCCAGGCGTTGCACTAGTGCAGCGCCTAGCTTCCAGGCGTTGCACTAGTGCAGCGCCTGAGAGCTAGGCGCCACGGGTCAGCCGCGTGAAATAGTTTCACGGACAGTTCATTCTGTGATTTGATTTCGTCTATAGATCAAATTTGTCAAATTTGCGTGGATTCACCTCTGCAATCAGCTACACAAGTTGAACATATGGGGCTGGCTTCGGCAAAGCGCGTGCAGTCAGTCGGAGCTGAAGGTGTGCTGGATCTGTGTACAAGATTCAAACCGCGCTACTTAAAAATATGAGACTGGTGGGCATTTAGGAAATACTGTACTAGTACCAAGATGGTAGAGGAAGTAGTGGGCAATGCCTACGAAATGCAATGATGCCCATTGGACTTGTGGACTTTTAGTAAATAGTCAAGAGGGCAATGCCTACGAAATACAATGGTGTAGATGGTTCCATGTGAATAGACTGGTGGACATGTGCACCCATTATGAACAGTAGAATCTAAAAAATAGCAATCAAATCCAAACAATTCTAAAATTTTAGGTCATCAAACTTAATTGACTGTTCTACTCGCACATGAAATTTCGTGAATGAATGTCGTATTCTTAATGAAGGAAAAATCCGGACCTCCAAATTACTTCAAACATGATCTTTTTTATAGCACTGATTTTCTTTTGTGCCTAGAATACCGCCTATGTCATTTCTTCACGCAACTTTACACGTGAGTAGAACAACGATCATGTATGCTACAAAAACAATAATTCAAATTTGCCTGATTTTTCTAGCATTTTATGATTTAAATATTCATGATGGGGGGGGGGGGGGGGGGGGGTGTGGAATCATGTTCCAAAAATCCGTGCCCCCAAAGCCTATAATTAAAGTCTTCGTATGTCTCAAGCAAACATCGGAGCGATGCCATGATTAATTTGACATAACTTTGAGATCTACACGCTTTTTTATAGGAAACATAACTAGCATAGGTGTGTACCCCTGCCATATCTTGGACATCAGAGTGCGATACCCTGTTTGCATGTCAATGCCGCATTATTTTTGGGGACTAAATTTGGTGTGATAAGGGATGCCAAATATTGTATTCCAAAATTTTGACATGAAAGATCAAGAGTAACTAATAGTTTTATTAACATAAGCTGATAAAAAGGTTGGGATGCGATTGAACTTTTGGAACCTCATTATGTGGTGATGATTCTAAGCTCCATTGATTACAGAGAATACTAGCCTTTCACAACACCTTATAACCCTCGTATGATGCCTCGAAAGAATCAAAGAACTGCTAGAGATCAATTGAGATACATATTATTGGATGTTTATTTACTTGGTTGGCATCGTAATATTAGCATTTCACTTCTTGTTAGTAAACTGGCCGTCTATTTTCAACTTTGGAGGGTGACATACATCATGCCCTTGAGAGGGCAATGCACTATCCAACGACTTAATGACTATACTAGGTACAGAAGGCAATATGTGTTAGAATATTGGGCCTATTTATAGGGCAGCCCAATAGGCAATTTCTGAAATTTCAAAGGCCTATGTGTGTGAGCAAGTGGTGGGAGTGGGAAGTTTAGTCCCACCCGGAAGTTGGAGGAGTTGCACACCACCTTATAAGGTGGAGTGTTGTAGCACTTGTAAGTGAGTGAGAATAAGAGAGTCTCTCGCGCACTCCTCCTCCTCCGCCGCCGCTTGAATTCGAGCTGAGACAAATTTTGTGACGTGCGGCGTGGGCCTCCCACGTTGCATCCGTTAGAGTGACAAAGGTGGTGATATTCAGGCTAGCGCCAACATGGTGGAGAAGAATCAGCACATCAAGAACAAAGGGAACTGCAAGCCCCAGTTCAATGGTCCTATCAATACTACTTCCTTCAAGAATAAGAATAAGAAGAAGGAGATGAACAAAGCTGGGCTCTGAGTGCTATGCCTGTGGAGCGCTCGACCACTTTTCCAAGGAGTGTCCTGATCGCGCGGACAAGAGAGGGAAAAACGACACAAAGAATGTCAACGTCGTGACCGCTAGCAATACTGATGGGTACATAAATTTTCCGATGGTACTTTCAGTCTTTCAGTCTCCCATGTTGGTGGATTGATATAGGTGCTAATGTCCATGTGTGTGCTGACATCTCTATATCTTATCAGGTCGTTCGGGATTCTTCCGTCCTAATGGGGAATGGATCACATGCTACTGTTCGTGGTGTTGGCACGGTAGATCCGAAGTTTACTTCAGCAATACTGATGGGTACGGTAATTTTCTGATGGTACTTTCAGTCTTTCAGTCTCCCATGTTGGTGGATTGATACGGGTGCTAATGTCCATGTGTGTGCTGACATCTCTATGTTCACTTCTTATCAGGTCGCTCGGGATTCTTCCGCCCTAATGGGGAATGGATCACATGCTACTGTTCGTGGTGTTGGCACGGTAGATCCGAAGTTTACTTCAGGGAAGATCGTGCAGCTGAGGAACGTGCATTATGTCCCTACTATGAACAAGAATCTTGTTAGCGGCTCCTTTCTTTGCAGAGATGGGTTTAAAGTAGTGTTTGAGTCCAATAAAGTAGTTGTGTCGAGATTTGGACAATTTATTGGTAAAGGCTATGAGTCCGGAGGCTTGTTCCGCTTTTCACTTTCCTAATTTGCAATAAGCCAGTAAACCATATTTGTGGCAATGTTGATTCAGAGGCTAACGTATGGCACTCTCATTTATGTCATGTTAATTTTGGTTTATTGTCTCGGCTATCCAGTTTGAGTTTAATTCTGAATTGCACCATTGACAAAGGTTCAAAGTGCCCTAGTTGCGTGCAATCTAAGCAAGGAAGCCCAGTCGAGGAGAAAAACTTGGCACCTCTAGAACTCATACATTCTGATCTATGCGAGATGAATGGTGTGTTGACAAAAGGTGGAAAGAGATATTTCATGACGTTAATTGATGATGCTACTAGGTTCTGCTATGTTTATTTGTTGCAAACTAAAGATGAAGCTTTAGACTACTTTAAAATCTATAAGGCTGAAGTTGAAAATCAATTAGAGGGAAAGATCAAACGTCTTAGGTCGGATCGTAGTGGGGAGTATTTTCCCAAAATATTTGATGAATTCTGTGAGGAACATGGTATTATTCACGAGAGGACGCCTCCCTACTCGCCCCAATCAAACAGGGTTGCTAAGAGGAAAAACCGCACTGTGTCCGACTTGGTGAATGACATGTTGGACACTGCTGGTTTATTTAAGGCATGGTGGGGGAGGCTTTGTTGACTTCGTGTCATGTCCTGAATAGAATTTCGAACAAGAATAAAGAAAAAACCCTTATGAGGAGTGGGTTGGGAGAAAACCATCACTTTTGTATTTGGGCACTTGGGAGTGTTTGGCGAAGGTTAATGTTCCAATTCCGAAGAAATGCAAATTGGGACCAAAGACAGTAGATTGTATCTTTCTAGGCTATGCTCAACGTAGCGTTGGTTATAGATTTCTAGTGGTTAAATCCGAGGTACCTGATATGCATGTTGATACTATTATGGAATCTCGTGACACAACATTTTTGAGAATATGTTTCCTATGAAACATATGCATAGCACTGCTAGAATATCTTCTGAGATAATTCCTGAATCTAGTACATCAAGTGATTATTCTGAACAACCACATGATATAGTCCTTGAGAAGGATGACAATGAAGCTCCTAATCAGAGTAAGAGACGGAGGATTGAAAAATCCTTTGGTGATGATTTCATTGTGTACCTTGTGGACAATACTCCTACGACCATTGCAGAGGCATTTGCATCTCCTGATGCGGATGACTGGAAAGAAGCTGTCCAAAATGAGATGGACTCGATTCTTTCAAATGGAACGTGGGAATTATCTGAGAGACCATATGGTTGTAAGACAGTTGGCTGTAAGTGGGTGTTTAATAAGAAGCTAAGGCCTGATGGTACTACTGAGAAGTACAAGGCACGACTTGTAGCGAAAGGCTACACCCAGCGAGAAGGCGAAGATTACTTTGACACCTATTCACCTGTTGCTAGACTGACCACCATTCGTGTACTACTTTCCTTGCTGCCTCCTATGGTCTTATCGTTCATCAAATGGACGTGAAGACAGCTTTCCTTAACGGAGAGTTGGAAGAGGAAATCTATATGGATCAACCTGATGGATTCGTTGTAAAATGTGAAGAGACAAAGGTGTGCAAACTGTTAAAATCTTTGTATGGGCTGAAACAAGCACCTAAGCAATGTCATGATAAGTTCGACAAAACTCTGACTTCTGCGGGCTTTGTCATTAATGAGGCTGATAGGTGCGTGTACTACCGCCATGGTGGGGGCAATAGTGTCATTTTGTGCTTGTATGTTGACAACATACTGATTTTTGGTACAAGCATGATTGCAATAAATGAGGTCAAGTCTTTTCTATCAAAGTGTTTTGATATAAAAGATATGGGAGAAGCTGATATGATCCTGAACATTAAGCTCATTAAGGATGAGAGTGGGATTAAGCTAACGCAATCACACTATGTTGAGAAGGTCTTCAGCCGTTTCGGCTTTATTGATAGCAAGACTTCTCCAACACCTTATGATCCTAGCGCGACTCTACGAAAGAACAAGAAATAGTGAGAGATCAATTGAGGTACTCTCAAATTGTTGGTTCACTCATGTACCTTGCGAGCGCAACGAGGCCTGATATCTCTTTTACTGTGAGCAAGTTGATCAGGTTCATGTCAAACCCGGGTAATGATCATTGGCATGCACTTGAAAGAGTCATGCACTATCTGAATGGTACGATGAGCTATGGGATTCACTATTCACAGAACCCTGCTGTGCTTGAAGGATATAGTGACTCGAACTAGATATCGGACGTTGATGAGCTCTACGCCACAAGTGGATATGCATTTCTTCTTGGAGGTGGCGCAGTGTCATGGAGGTCTTGTAAACATACCATATTGACGAGGTCGACCATGGAAGCATAACTTACAGCTTTAGATACAGCCACTGTTGAAGCAGAATGGCCGCGTGAGCTCTTGATGGACTTGTTGGTGGTTGAGAAATCTGTACCGGCCATCCTCATGGACTGTGACAATCAAATAGTGATTGCCAAAGTGAACAGTTCTAAGTATAACGCGAAGTCATCAAGACACGTTAAAACACGATTGAAGTCTGTCAGGAAATTGAGAAACTCCGAAGTAATTACTGTTACGTATATTCAGACAGACAAAAACCTGGCATATCCCTTTATGAAGGGACTATCATGTAATGTGATAGAAAATGCATCGAGGGAGGTGGGTATGAGACCCATGAGTGTTACACCATAGTGGTAACCCAACCTATGTGATCGGAGATCCCCTTAATTAGGACCTGGGAAGAACAAGCTAGTGGTTTGACCGAGGAGAGTATCTAGTAAGCTCTCTCTAAGTGAAGAAGCATAACTCTCAAAGTGTTGTAAGGCAGGTTGGCAACATGCCTTAATGTGTTCATGACGGCTATTGATAGAAAAGATTTTATCCTACAGAGCATTCTTGAAAGAACACACCTATATGAGTCCGACTGTAAACGTTGCAGTCTATGAGATTTGGGTGATCTCTAGTAAACTCATGAAGAGACCAGAGAGTACGACGTATATGCTCCACCCGCGGGGTAGACTACTGACAACCAGGTACTGGTTATGACTTTGAGTGAAGTCTGTTGTCACAAAACTTGCAATTCAAGGCATAGTCCATTGTTCAAATTGCTAATAGATGTAGCTTAAGGCTCTAGGTGGAAGTTCACTTAACAGTCTCTGCTAAAACACTAGTATATAAACAAGTAGCGAGGATTGGCAAATCTTCACATGGGCATTTGAGATCTGGTGGGGGATTGTTAGAATATTAGGCCCATTTATAGGGCAGCCCAATAGGCAATTTCTGAAATCTCAAAGGCCCACGTACGTGAGCAAGTGGTGGGAGTGGGAAGTTTAGTCCCACCCCGGAAGTTGGAGGAGTTGCACACCACCTTATAAGGTGGAGTGTTGTAGCACTTGTAAGTGAGTGGGAATAAGAGAGTCTCTCGCGTACTCCTCCTCCTCCGCCGCTCGCTCGTCTCGACACGTCACGATCGTGATCACGATCACGTTTCGTGAATTCGAGCCTCGAGCCGAGACAAATGTTGTCTTTATTTTTGCTGTTTTGGGAAACTGTGTCTGGAGCCATGACGGACGCGTCACAGCTTAGTCGGTTCGGGTCGCTCCCGCAATCGACTCGGACGTGCAGCGTGGGCCTCGCACGTTGCACCCGTTAGGGTTTTCCAAACCGCTATATAAGAACATGCTGCGGGCGCCGCAACATACTCGATACCAATCTAGGTTCTGCCACATCTCGTTCATTGCGCTGCCACCGTAGTCCACTCCATCATGAGCGCCAGCGTGCACCGGCGAACGGGACAACATATCTCCGGAACCACTTTCCTTTGTGATCCTTTACAGGAGAGGGCGAATTAGGTTTTTGGGAAGCGCCACGCGCGACTGCTCGATGTCTTCATCACGGCTCGCCTACCGTCCAGGTCGGGCGATCTTGCTCGTCGTCATCTACAACGTCGTTTTTTGTGACCGATCTTCACCAACGTCGTCATCAACAACATCGCTGCACCGACGGCTACCTCATCTGCAAAAGATCGGTATAACTGCAGAGTCCCAACTTGTTGGTTAAACTTGCTTGCCAGTTTCATGTTTTGCGATGTTGTGGTGCTACTGTTCATGTTGTTTAGTGCTTCTAGTATGCTTGAGATTCACATGTTAGTAGCTGCAATCGTCATGTTTAATATTCTAGAATTAATCAGGGAAATTATACCTAATTACTTAACAATATGTGGCATGCAGGGGTGGGGCCACATCAATTGTGGACAGCCGATCTAGGCCAAGATACGCAAACTTGTTTATGTATATAGGCTATTTGCCTTAGTATAATGCTACTTATATGTTCATAATGCATTTGTAAATCATAGCGGTATACATGTTCATGTGGGGGCGCGTAATAGTAGATTATATAATCTAACATAGAAAAATAGCAGGGATGAGAAAAAATGATTCATCTTGCCCATACTTGGTGTTGTTCTTGTTGCTTGTTGTCCGTTCTTGTACTTCCATGTTCTCATGCAAGAACAATCATCATGGACCAGCATTTCTGTAGAAGAAAGAAAAGAGAGCAGTTACTTTTCTCAACAATTGAATGACATCAACAATATCAACAAGAGGAGCAGAGTTATAGCTAAAGATTTTCCTGAAAAGGTTAGTTCTTCTTGTATATTTGGTATGCATCCTTTTCTGTTGTTCAAGACATCTTTACTCTCTCTGATATTTGTTAAATCCCATCTTAAATTATGTTACTACCTATGTGTTCTTGTAGTCTCTTGTTTTCATGGAAGAACTCTACTGTTGGACATATTAAGTAAGTGTAGTATGAAATATTATGATCTCGTATCTTAAAATGCAAATAAAATGGTAGCAATACCTTCATGTATGTAAAAAGTGTTGCATTAAGTTACTAGGGCTTAAACTTAATATTATGAGACTGAACTAATTAGTTACTCTTAATGAAACTTAATCAATTCATCATTTGATTTATTTAATATTTCTACTTCACAATTAATAATATTACAAAGATTCTGATGTGCAATTGTTGCCATTAAAATTAAAATGATTCCAATAATTACGATGTGTAAAGAATCTTGTGTTAAGTCATTACTGCTAAAACTTGCTGTTATGAGATTGTATTAGTAACTTAACTTTGGTGACTTAATGGATATATAATTTATTTTTATTTATTGAATTTAGTTCATAGACTCGATGAACAATTTGATAATGGTAATGCATATGCAGACATAAGTTATTACTAATTAGACACAAGTTATTGCTAATAACATGTTTTGAGTTATGTTTCACAAAATTTAATGCTGAAATATTTGTTTTCCTATTTACTCACTGTTAGGTTGTTCATACAACATGTCATATAGATCCAGTAGTCCTGTAAATGCATCACCTTTGCTCTCAACTTCAATGTCACGTAATTGTATTGGCTAAGTTGTAATGTGTTGTGTACCATCACCGAGATTGGCATCGTGCATGGAGCGACTCATCGTCCATGATAACCGGCGGCATTGGTGCAACAACACCACATTTCACAAGCAAATCATGATCTATGCTTGATATTTTCTTCAACATTGCCACCAAGATCGAGAATCTCTCCAGCAAGCCCCATTTTCATCGGGAACAGGATCGCTAGAGCAACGTCGCCACACAAGACCTTGCGACCACCAATGCCAGAATAGGCCTAGTTCATCACAGCTTCCTCTGGCTCGCGTGCGTCACTAGTGACCCCAGGAATCTGTGCTATGGGCTGCTTGGAACCATCACTAGCCTCTCTGCATCTGCCAGGCTATTGCTGGAGCTCCATCGCTAGACGACATAGGTCAGGCCTCCTTTGCATGCAAGATCACTGGTACAATGAGGTGCTATACAAACGGTTTTTAACCCCTTTCTACGACGGCGTTCTGAACTGTCATCTAGTGAGTGACTGCGATAAGGGGGTCCTTCCCACACGACCCAGAAACCATCGGGGATAGGGAGCCATGATGCATATAGTTGTCCCTATAAAACTGTTTCTGATATCTCGAATATCAAACGCTTCATCCTTGCTACTCGTTTGTGCTCACATTGCCATCGCAGTTGGAGTTCTGTGGTTTTACCTAAACCAGGCATGGGATTTTTCCAGGCGCAGTCCAGGCACATTCCAGGAACGTACCAAACCGGCTCTACATTTACGATGTCTGGCACATCACAAACAGTTCATCATTGTAAACCGTGTACAATAGGGCGACAATCACACACATTTAGTTTTCCCGCACCGTCTGTGATATTGTCTGACATCACACATGGTTTGCAAACGGCAACTGTGTGCATTGTTACACATGTTTCCTCTCCATGAATCGTGTCGGATTATGATGTATATTGCACACGCTGTGATTTATAGACCGTGTGCGCCGTAATGACCTGCAGAGCGTAATTTCACCCTAATTTAATTGTTGCTATTTAAAATTGTACCTGGTTTGAATTTGAAAGTAGGCTATAGCTTTATTCATATCCATCAGGTTCAAACAACCAATGCATTATTCGATTCACATGTACATATGTTCAAGAATTACATAAGAACCAAATAAAGAATGATGTACCACAGTTGTATACTTGTACTATTACAGATGGTAAAGAAAGGGGCAAGAGACATTCTGGTTGCTGAACAAGGTGAAGCGGAATGGCCCTATTGTGCTCTCCTCGGTGCAGACGGCACACACGACTCTAGTCCAACCCCTTGTGATGGCCGGCCGCCAATCATGTAGTTTGAGAGGTAATATTGAGTAAACTGCTTCAGGATCCACTGCAAAGAAAAAAAGATTCAGACATTGTCATCTAACACAACTCATTATGGGCAGTAAAAAGAAGGCAACATAGTTCTTACTTACCATCCCGCAGTTCACTTTTGTCTTGCATAAAGTGTAAACAAATAGTTCGATTGACATCTTTTGACCCATTTTAATAACAATCTTTATCAGTTTCCTCACTTGATGTTGCTTCATGAATATTTCATTGCCCCATACGCAGAAAGGGTCGAAGTGTGGATATTTGGCAATGGCATATGTACCTAAAAGCATCAAGTTAATATTAGAACCTAAACAACATTGCAAAATGATGTATTACAACACTCCCTCCATCCCATTATATAAGATCTTATTACATGTATATCTAGACATCATCAGAACATTAAGGTAACACTCTTCCTTGTTGCTATGTAGCCTGGGATTGCATATTTAGTCATTCAGTACAATGCATGTTGCGGTGTGGCCTCAGATATATTAGATATGGCCCTAGTAAACCTACCGATAAATGGGTTACAGATATATTCAGTGAAATGTCCAATTCGACGATTAATCCCTTATCAGCCCCCAGGCTATATGATACCAGCTATTGATATCCCGAACAATGAGATATGCAAGCAATGCAATGAAACTAACCTCGATGGTAAACAACATCTGTTCTCGGTATTGTCCTGCATGAGTACATATAGAGGCATGTTAAGCACAACAGGCTAAACATCAACCAAATATATCCATGGTAGACAATATAATTTACAAATGATAGCTTCAGTGTGCAGGTTTAAGCATGCTAGTTAAACAAAACAAGAAGTGGAAAGGTGTGTTAACTGCAACAGGCATAACATTTAAAAACAAGCAAATATAGTCATTCAAACTGGTATTGCGCAGGTCTAAAGTACACTAGTTATTAAAAAAACGAAAACGCATGTTAACTGCAACATCCTTAACAGCAACCAAATATCGTAATTCATAGTGGTATTGTTGAACTGTTATTGATGAAATTGAACTGCACGGCAAATAGTTGCACATATAGAGCATCACATTGTGAAGAACAGAAATAAACAAGGCATAAGGCCATCTCTAGCCGATCCTTTAAAAATTAACGGACTAAAACCCTTAGTGGATATATATATACACACACATATATATATATATATATATGTATATATATACTCCAGCAATTTTTGGCCATTTCTAGTCGATCCCCTAAACTTAACCTTGTAAACTTCAATTTGACCAAGTTCAACCGAAAGTAGCATGCATTCAAACATAAACATAGATAGTTTTGCATAACCGAACATAAAACATAAATTAAATTAAGCTAAACTACTTTCGGTCGAAGTGGAGGTTGATGACCCACAAGTATAGGGGATCAATTGTAGCTCTTTTCGATAAGTAAAGAGTGTCAAACCCAACGAGGAGCAGAAGGAAATGACAAGTAGTTTTCAGTAAGGTATTGTCTGCAAGTGCTGAAATTGTAAGCAACGAGTAGTTTGATAGCAAGGTAATTTGTAACGAGCAAGTAACGATAATAGTAACAAGTATGCAGCAAGGTAGCCCAATCCTTTTGAGGTAAAGGACGGGCCAAAATGGTCTCTTATGATAAGCAAAGCATTCTCGAGGGTACATGGGAATTTCATCTAGTCACTTTCATCATGTTGGTTTGATTTGTGTTCGCTACTTTGATAATTTGATATGTGGGTGGACCGGTGCTTAGGTGTTGTTCTTACTTGAACAAACCTTCTCCTTATGATTAACCCTCCAGCAAGCATCCGCAACTAAGAGAAAAGTATTAAGAATAAATTCTAACCATAGCATTAAACTTTTGGATCCAATCGGTCCCTTACAAAATAGCGCATAAACTGGGGTTTAAGCTTCTGTCACTCTCGCAACCCACCATCTAATTGCTACTCCACAATGCATTCCCTTAGGCCCAAATATGGTGAAGTGTCATGTAGTAGACGTTCACATGACACCACTAAGGGAATCACAACATACATACTATCAAAATATTGAACACATATCAAGTTCACATGATTACTTGCAACATGATTTCTCCTGTGACCTCAAGAACAAAAGTAACTACTCACAAATGATAAACATGTTCATGATCAGAGGAGTATTAAATAGCATAATGGATCTGAACATATAATCTTCCACCAAATAAACCATATAGTAATCAACTATAAGCTCTAATCAACACTACTAGTCACCCACAAGCACCAATCTATAGTTCCGGTAACAAGATTGAATACAAGAGATGAACTAGGGTTTGAGATGAGATGGTGCTGTTGAAGATGTTGATGGGGATTGCCCTCCCCAAGATGGGAGAGTTGTTGGTGATGATGATGACGATGATTTCCCCCTCCGAGAGGGAAGTTCCCCCGGCGGAATCGCTCCACCGGAGGGCAAAAGTGCTCCTGCCCAAGTTCCGCCTCGAGACGGCGGTGCTCCGTCCCGAAAGCCTCTCCCTTATTTTTTCTAGGTCAAAATGACTTATATACCAAAAGATGGGCACCGGAGGTGGGCCGAGGAGGCCACAACCCACCAGGGCGCGCCTGGGGGGCCTGGCGCGCCCAGGTGGGTTGTGCCCATGTGACGCCCCCGATTCAATCGTACACTAATCATGCACGCAAACGTGTAAGATCAAGATCAGGGACTCACGGGAAGATATCACAACACAACTCTAAAACATAAATAAGTCATACAAGCATCATAATACAAGCCAGGGGCCTTGAGGGCTCGAATACAAGTGCTCGATCATAGACGAGTCAGCGGAAGCAACAATATCTGAGTACAGATATAAGTTAAACAAGTTTGCCTTAAGAAGGCTAGCACAAACTGGGATACAAATCAAAAGAGGCGCAGGCCTCCTGCCTGGGATCCTCCTAACTACTCTTGGTCGTCGTCAGCGGGCTGCACGTAGTAGTAGGCACCTCCGGTGTAGTAGGAGTCGTCGTCAACGGGGGCGTCTGGCTCCTGGGGTCCAACATCTGGTTGCGACAACCAGGAAGAAAGGGAAGGGGGAAAAGGGGGAGAAAGCAACCGTGAGTACTCATCCAAAGTACTTGCAAGCAAGGATCTACACTACATATGCATGGGTATATGTGTAAAGGGCCATATCAGTGGACTGAACTGCAGAATGCTAGAATAAGAGGGGGATAGCTAATCCTGTCGAAGAGTACGCTTCTGGCCACCTCCATCTTGCAACATGTAGAAGAGAGTAGATGGTAAGTTCACCAAGTAGTATCGTATAGCATACTCCTACCCGGCGATCCTCCCCTCGTCTCCCTGTGTGAGAGCGATCACCGGGTTATATCTGGCACTTGGAAGGGTGTGTTTTATTAAGTATCCGGTTCTAGTTGTCATAAGGTCAAGGTACAACTCCAAGTCGTCCTGTTACCGAAGATCACAGCTATTCGAATAGATAAACTTCCCTGCAGGGGTGCACCACATAACCCAACACGCTCGACCCATTTGGTCGGACACACTTTCCTGGGTCATGCCCGGCCTCGGAAGATCAACACGTCGCAGCCCCACCTAGGCACAACAGAGAGGTCAGCACGCCGGTCTAAATCCTATGGCGCAGGGGTCTGGGCCCATCGCCCATTGCACACCTGCACATTGCGTACGCGGCCGGTAAGCAGACCTAGCCTCCCTAATACAAGAGCAGGCGTTCTAGTCCAATCCGGCGCGCGTCGCTCAGTCACTGACGTCAAGAAGGCTTCGGCTGATACCACGACGTCGAGTGCCCATAACTGTTCCCGCGTAGTTGGTTAGTGCGTATAGGCCAGTGGCCAGACTCGGATCAAATACCAAGATCTCGTTAAGCGTGTTATTTTAAAGTAACCGCGAACGCCGACCAGGGCCAGGCCCACCTCTCTCCTAGGTGGTCTCAACCTGCCCTGTCGCTCCACCACAAAGTAACAGTCGGGGGCCGTCGGGAACCCAGGCCCACCTCTCTCCTAGGTGGTCTCAACCTGCTCTGTTGCTCCGCCACAAAGTAACAGTCGGGGGCCGTCGGGAACCCAGGCCCACCTCTACCGGGATGGAGCCACCTGCCCCTTCAACCCCTATCTTCGAACAGTATCATAAGTAATGTAACAGTATAAAGTATATAGCATATGCCCGTGATCACCTCCCGAAGTGATCACGGCCTAGTAGTATAGCATGGCAGACGGACAAGAGTGTAGGGCCACTGATGGAATACTAGCATCCTATACTAAGCAATTAGGATTGCAGGTAAAGGTAACAACAGTAGTAGCAAGGACAGGCTATGCATCAGGATAGGATTAACGGAAACCAGTAACATGCTACACTACTCTAATGCAAGCAGTAGAGAGAAGAATAGGCGATATCTGGTGATCAAGGGGGGGCTTGCCTGGTTGCTCTGGCAAGGAGGGGTCGTCAACACCGTAGTCGTACTCAGTGGCATCAGCGCCGGTCTCGGTGTCTAACGAGAGAAGAGGGGGAAGAAACAATAAATATAATGCAAACATAAGCATGAGGGTGCATGACATGACAATGAGCGGTGCTAGATGTGCCCTAACGCGGTAGTAGGTGATACCGGCGAAGGGGGAAAACATCCGGGAAAGTATTCCCGGTGTTTCGCGTTTTCGGACAGATGAACCGGAGGGGGAAAGTTGCGTGTTTGCTATGATAGGGGTGTGTGGCGGACGAACGGGCTGCGTATCCGGATTTGTCTCGTCGTTCTGAGCAACTTTCATATACTAAGTTTTTCCATCCGAGCTACGGTTTATTTTATATTAATTTTAAAAGATTTAAATCATTTTTAGGATTTATTTAATTATTTTAAGTCAACATTATCCAGAATAGTGTTTGCTGACGTCAGCATGACGTCAGCAGTCAACTATGACCGTTGACCGGTCAAACTGACTCGTGGGGCCCGCTGGTCATTGACTGCTCCTAATTAACATATGATTAAGGTTAATTAAGTGTAATTAGTTACTAAACAAAATTAGTTAAGTTAATTAATTAATTTTATTATATATTTTATTTTATTTTAAATCTTTTCTCTTTTTTTACAGGGACGTGGGGGGCCCATTGGGCAGTGGCCCATAGGGCCAAACCGGGTGCGGGCGTGCGGGTACCGGGCACGGGCATGCGGGCGTGGTGGCCGGCACCCGACAGGGCGCCCGGGGGGGTGCCGGCGAGGCGCGGAGCGGGATGGGGCCACGGTGATGCGCGGGCGGCCGCCGGAGGCCAAAGCGATGCAGAAGCGGCGACGTGGCTCGCCAGTAGGGGCGCGGGTGCGCGACTGGGTGAGCCTGCGCGCACTGCGGACGAAGTGGCGGCCGCCGGGAACGAGGCGGGGGGGCTGTGTGGCAGAGCAGAGCAGAGGAACGGCGGCACGGCAGTGGGGGGCGCGAGCGGTGCGGTGAGCGCGGGCCGCGGCAAGGCAGGGTAGTGCGGGGGAGGTGAGCCGGGGCGACGAGTGGCGGGGCCGCAGGCACTATGCAGGGGCGATGCAGGCGCGAGGGAGCGGGACGGCCCGTGGACGCGGCGCGGAGCCGAGGCGGAGGAGGCGAATGATGAACGTGCGCGCGGGGTGCACAACAGGGGGCATGCGGAGCGAACGGTGAGCGCAGTTCGGTGGCACGGGGCACGGCGTGCGACAGAGGAGGAGAGGAGGAGATCGGGGCTCACGGCGGGGGTAGGGATTATGGCAGCGTGCTCGAGGAGGGCTTGATGGCGGCATGCTCCGGCGATGGGGACGGCGTCCTCGGGCGCGATCGGATCCATCGAGGGAGAGGGAGATGGGAGCGCGAGGTGGCGGGCGACGAAGCCGACGAGGGAGAGTCGAGGACGGGCAGTCCGATGGGGAGGTCCGGCGAACGGCGGGGCGGCGCCGGGCGGCGTCAGGCAGCGAGATTGGGTCGATCCTGATCTGGATCATGAGAGGGGAGGGGAACGAGCGACGTGGGGGAGTGGGAGGAGTGTGCGGTCGTGGGGGGTTAGGGTTTGGCTGCGGGTGGGGTTATCCAGCCGGGGGTGGGCCAGCTGGGCCGCGTGGGTGGCGAGCTGAGCCTATTGGCCTAGGTGGCCGGGGGGTGTCCTTTTCTTTCTATTTTTATTTTGTTTTGTCTTTCTCTTTTCTTATTTTTATTTGCTATTTTTGCTTTCTTTTAGTTTCCTCTTATTTTAGTAAATTACCAAAGTGGCACCTGAATAGATTTTACAAATTATGCCACTGCCACAATAGTTTAATACTTATAACAATTTAGTTTTGAAATTGTTTATTATTTTAAAAGCATTTAAATAATTGTATTTGCTATTGTTTTATTCATTTTAGATAATTTAAACATTTCATAAAAGTGTGGTTTCTCCACCATAATTACTTAGGATTTATTTGTCCCAGCTTGAACATTTTAGTTTTAATGTTTGAAAACTTTTGATGTTTGTCTTTATTTTAAATTTGGATTTGAATCATTTTTGAACCATCATGAGATTAACAACAGTAACCGAGGTGACGTGGCATCATTAGCGTGGAATTACTGTAGCTTAATTATCCAGGCGTCACAATTCTCCTCCACTACAAGAAATCTCGTCCCGAGATTTAAGAGGGGAGTAAGGGGGAAAGTTCTGGTTATGATATTCTAACGGATCTTCTCGAAGAAGTTAATCCCTTTCGTTGATGTCTTCAATTCTTTATTCCAATGCATCATGATAAAGTTGTCGTCCTTTCATCGGGAACTCCACCGTACATACGAAAGGATAAGGGGCAGCTCAGCTACGACAGAATGCTTTTGAGGGAAACAATCTGGGGTTAACCCATGAATGAGCATAAGATTATCTCTCGAGTTGAACATATAAAATACATCGAGAGTAAGGTACGAAGGTACAATAAGAGGTTCCAAGCGGATAGATAGATGCTCGAAGTCTGAACCAGAGTGAGAAAGGGGTTCAGAGTAGCGAGAGTAAGTATTGCGTCTGATACCAGAATAGAGCACTAGGAAGGTGGCCCATGAATTAAATACGAAGCCAAGCGTGGGGAATAACCATTAGAAACAGGGTTGTACATGAGAGTCAGGTTTCGATCCTGTGGAACTGTGGGTTATGGGCCCACCATGTGGGTTAAAACTAGGAAGGGCGAAGACGTCTTGCGTGATCATGCAAGCAAGGCATGTCAGAGGGTAGCCTGTCGATTATGTCGGCAACAACGTCGATACCAAGGGCGAGGGACGAAGAGAACCATTTTCCTGCTTGTTGAACGAGGCGGACCAATAGGCAAAGTTCCCGTCCATCGGTGGCTACCGGAATGTCATCAACAGTAGAAACAGGGTCTCACTTACAGAGTTGTACACCAAGGTGTTTACATAAGCAGTGAATTATTACTACTTAGATCATACAATTCACAAGAAAGGTTAAACAAAACAATGGAAAGGAAAAGGTGATCATCAGATTAAACAGAACAATGGAAAGGAAAATGTGTTTAAACACATATTTCAGGGATATATCCTTCCCAAGGACAAGCAGAGCATGCTATCCGTGGCAGGGTATAATGTAGAAAACTCTTTAGGTAGGGGAGAGAATTTTCATGACATTATCCATACAACGGTGTTTGGATAATTGAGCAAGAAACATTTAGCATTGAGCTTCAAATGCTCTTATTGAAAATCGGAGTACCACAGACATGCTTCAAGATAGCATTGACATGGTCTTCAAGCAAAGGTCGGACTTTGGATACAAGAAGGATTCATCAGGAACAACTTGTAGAATAAGTCTTACAGTTTTCCCATCGAAGAATGGGTAACCTTGCTGAAAAGGAAAACTATAACACTAGGTCCTTCGGCCAGGTGTGCTAGGAATGACATCACCTTACCGGGTCATAAAGGACCAATGTTATAACTCTTGGAAATATGTTCTGACCATCATATGTGACTGAGATTCAGTTCTGATTGGGGTCAGGATACCTGAGAATAAAAAGGTGCGACACAGATTGACAGAAGACATCGTAAGATTCTCAGGAAATGAACTATGGAAGCGAGTTCCAAAACAAGATTTCATCGGTAAACCAAGGAGAGGATGAGGAGGTGGCTGATGAACTCAGCGACAATTCATCAAGATTTCCAAAGGATGGATTTCCACAATTAAATATTGAACGAAAATGCACCTGGAAATATGGACCAAGTAGGACGATCAAAGTTAGAATGGTGATTCAATAACGAAACTCTCGGCCATTCACTTCAAAACAATAGGGTTGCTAGAAGTTTTGAATTCACGCATCGTAGTTCAATTGTCGGTATTCAGGTTAGAAACAACACGGGGATCAGAAAACGAATGGAGATGGCGAGAAGTATTACTATATCAAGAATTCTCAAGAGGTGGAGCAATTCTCACAATATCCTTGACATAAAAGATGGTAATACTCCAAGGTAGAACATAACATAAGCTGGTTAGCAAGGAGCTCCATAACATGATCAAGTTTGTGATGGAGGGAAGGTAAGGATGTTGTCGATGGTAACTCAAATGACCAAGGAACGAGGATGGCACTTATCATCAAGAATTCCATTGATATCCTGGAAGGAGTCAAAATGTTGATGATGATCACGACAATTTGTTGTTGAGAGGATCCACGAAGAAGCAATTGATCAACGACTGCATCAAGCAAAAGGACCGATGCAGCAAAAGATTATTGGAGCCACAGATACGACACAAACTCAGGGTCAAGTTTGTTGTTCGAGGTGAAACGATAAGACGAGGAAAACCAACGTAAGATTAGCTCATCATCGAAAATTGTGCTCCGAGAAGAAGGACCAGGTAGCACAGTTAAAAGTTTGCACGATAATGATATAGCCGATAAGGCTTGGAAATGACTTGAAGGATTATTAAACTCATAAGCTACGAGAATTACTTAGAGTTATTGAATCAAAGTGCGGAATCGATTCACTTATCAGTGTTCTCGAGTGACTACTAACTCAGAACCTGGGGGAAATCTGAGATCGGTGAGAAGCAATACTAGATGAATACTCACAGGAAGCAACACAGTTCTCGAGATACCAGAGGTTAATACTTGAGGAAGATCAAAACAGAGGTTGCGGAGATGTATCGATCAACAGAAGACAAGTGCTTTAACTTGTCTGAGAAATGGAATCAAGGAGAAAATGTGGTCAGGACCGCGATTGCAAAGGATCAATACATAGATGCCAGATGATATCATATCAAGGAAATAGTTATTATTACAAGCAGCTTTTATGATAAGTTCCACCTCGGGTCCATGGGCATGAACACAAAGTTCAAGGTCGACTCCCACTTCTCCAATGCATAACCTTTCATTCACTTCACATTTTCGAAGAAGTTGTAGTGTTGAAATTTTATCTAGTGAAGCACCAGAAGAGTACGACTCGTGAAAACTTTCGGGTTCACACGGTTTAGAAAAGGCATAGGTTCAACCCATCAGGGTATCTTAGAAACATATACCACAATCTTCAAGAGTAAATATCACCAGCTCGAAAGCAGAGCAAGGTTGAGAAAGTAGAGGATACAATTTACCAAAGGCATTATGTATCCGAGGGAAGGCTCACAAGGTTATTGGATATGAAGGACACTGTCGGCTAAAATCCATTAAAGGATCTGCCGGTCCATAACAGAGCTGATGTGAGCATCGGCACACAACCAGAGGAAGTAACAATGCAAAGGCATTGGATTATAGAAACAACTGACTAATCCAGAGCTCAAATGCAAAGGAATTATGATTTTCAAATCAAGGGATCAGAAGCAATGTTCTGATTAGGGATGGATAAGTTGAATAGCCTTAGGGGTACAATCGACAGCAATTGGATTGGTTGAGAACCAGCTCAGTCTGAGCCGGAAAGATAATTTAAAAGGATCAACTGATGATTGCGTGCATTCGCACTCATGTTGAATCAATAGGATCAAAATCACGGTGTCTAAGGATACTAACGAATATTGCCAAACATATGAAAAGCATCCATAATGCAAGCAGACAAGTATTGCAGAGCAATAAGCTACTGAGGAATTTTGGAGGATCGAATAGTATTTCGAATGAACAACTGTGGATGAGCGGATACTCGATAAGGGCGAGAAATTATCCGTAGGGGTATTCAGGTGGCAAGGAACTGCAGGGCAGTAGGCACCAAATATTCTCGGAACAATAGGGGGGATTTCAGGGTATCTTGTTATAACAAGATCAACTGGGAATAAAAGTAAGAATGGCAAGTGTATGTAATTATCCATAGGGATATTTCGGTTGTAGGGAATTGCAAAAGCAACAGGCTCAAAGTCTTGTGAGAACATCGGAGAGTATCTTCGAAATCCTTCGGTGGACCAAGTAATCATCTGGAGTAAGGGGCTCTCCGGGTGGAAGTAGTTACGAGAACCTAGAGTCGGTGTTAGTAAAATCATTTAACCCGAATAGAAGAGAGATCAGAGTCCCAGAGTATAGATCGAGGAATAAAAGATCCTAATACCACCGAATGGCGACGTGGGCCCGTAAGCCGCACAACCATGTTAGTAAAAAAATTTTGAATGACTAGACTCGACTTCGGCCAAGGAGTTGGAAAGGGGGATTCCTACAGGCAGTCGGCTCTGATACCAACTTGTGACGCCCCCGATTCAATCGTACACTAATCATGCACGCAAACGTGTACGATCAATATCAGGGACTCACGGGAAGATATCACAACACAACTCTAAAACATAAATAAGTCATACAAGCATCATAATACAAGCCAGGGGCTTCGAGGGCTCGAATACAAGTGCTCGATCATAGACGAGTCAGCGGAAGCAACAATATCTGAGTACAGACATAAGTTAAACAAGTTTGCTGTAGCGACCAGACCTCAAATGGTCTGTGCTGCTGTGCACCAGTGTCATCCCTGGATCAGTAATGCTGACACGCATAGTACAAATGGAGGATTTATAACAGAGTAGCAATCACACACTTATTACATCGAATATCTCCAAAGAGATTAAGTATGATAAACATGGCTTAAGGCCATCTAATAACGATAACAGCGGAAGACTTGGAAGATAAGTGAGTCCATCAACTCCAACGGCATCACTGAGTATAAGACCACGACCTAAGGCACTTTACTCATCGTCTGAAAAGTCTGCAACATGAAACGTTGCAGCCCGAAAACGGGTCAGCACATAGAATATGCTGGCAATGTAACACATAGGGAGTAGTGAACAACAATAATGCTATACTACATGCATATATGGCTGGTGGAAAGCTCTATAGTTACAGTTTTGCGAAAAGCCAATTTTATCCTACTTCAAAGGAATAAATTTTATTTAACTATCATGGTGGTTGTTAAACATTGAGAAGGTACCTCCAACTCAATCCCAATTAAGTGTCATCATTAACCCAACAAAATTAATTAAAAGTAACATAGTGATGAGATTCAAATGATAATCCAGGTACTAGATACTCAAGTTGTCCATAACCGGGGACACG
This sequence comes from Aegilops tauschii subsp. strangulata, assembly GCF_002575655.3. Taxonomy (NCBI): domain Eukaryota; kingdom Viridiplantae; phylum Streptophyta; class Magnoliopsida; order Poales; family Poaceae; genus Aegilops; species Aegilops tauschii. The sequence goes on along the minus strand of NC_053037.3, from coordinate 313,337,032 downwards.
GCTAACCATGATTAGTTTGTACACTCTGCAGAGGTTTGCGCACTTTTCCCCACAAGACTCGATCGCCTCCGCTTGATTCTCGCACTGCATGATGTTTGAGAAACGGATGACCGAGACACAGTCTTTCAGGAACAATCACTCTTTACTCCGGGTGGACCGGTACACCTACTTTCCCCTACATCTGCTAGTCCACCTCTTCAAGAGATCTTGTAACCTACTCAACTATGCTAGAGCCCATAATAGCTTGTGGCCGCACACGGAAGTCTCTAGCATGAATAATCTTATGATCCCTTTGAGCCTGCGTGGCGGACCTTATAAAATCAGACAACACTGGGTTCTCCAGGTGCCTCAATCCACCCAGATGTGAGTTTTAGTTGCCACCTTAAGTTGAACCATTAATAAACATCTCACATCTGTCATGAATAACTCTCAAACCCAATCCACGTCTACGAGCATAGCATGGCAATAATAAAAGCAACGTAGAAGTAACTCCCAAGGGTTTGAACAGAAAACAGGTAATAGGTACTACCTCAACTACTTCCCAATACCCACAATTTAATTAGATCCTAATCATGCAATTGTTTGAGAAAAAGATCTAATGCAATAAAACTGGGTATGAAGGGTATGATCAAAGTGTTACTTGCCTTGCTGAAGATCCGCAAAACCTAACGAGTCGAAGTAACAAGCGGCACACTCCGGGTACTCTATCGCAAACAAACAAGCATACAATCAGTACTCATCTAATGCACAGGTAAAACTCGAATGAAAGATCCAACCAGAAAGTTCAACTTAAGAACTCCGGTTTGCAAAAAGAATCAACTCGAAAGAAGCAACGAAAGTCAAACGGCGAAAGAAAGAAGCTTCGTTTACTAATCTGGATCTAGGTCAAATTTTACTGTAGCAAAAACTTGTTTGAGTAGGTTAAACGGAAAGAGAATTTCGAGACGAAACTCTAGGCGCTTGAATCGCCTGATTCCGATAAACGAGCGAAAAGTTAAACAGATACGAAGATTCGATCAGAAATCGAATCTGAGATAATCGCAGAAAAATCCGACGAAAAAGAAAAACGGACGAACGCTTAAAGAACGGACGTTCGTTAACAGAGAAAAACCGACGAACGCGTTCGTTAAAACGAACGGTTCGGTGAACGCTCGTGAAATAATAAAACCGAAAAAAAACCGATCTAGGGTTTTTTTAAACAAAGGGTTTTTTTAGAAGAAAACCGGCAACGACGAACGGGCAGCGAGGCAGTACCTCGTCGGGGCGGCTCCGGCGAGGGCTCCGGCGGGGCGCGGGGTGCGGGGGTGCGGGGGTGCGGGCGAGGGCGAGGGGCGGCGACTCCCGGCGGCGGCGGCGGCTCCCGTGCGGCGGCGGCGGCGGGCAAGTGCGGCGGCGGGGCTCGGCGAGTGCGGCGGCGAGGCGGCGGGCGAGGTGAGGGAGAGAGGGGGGGTATTTATAGGAGGGAGGGGGGTCCGGTGGCTTGGGGAGGGGGCAAGTGCGGCGGGGCGGCTCCCGTGTCCATGGCGGACACGGCGACGGCGGCGGGAGTGCGCGGAGAGGAGAGGGCGCGGGGTGGGCCGGCGGCCTGGGCTCGGCCCAGCGCGGGCGCGCGCGCATTTTTTTAAATAAGTTCCGTGAAAAATAATTCGTAGAAAAATAAATAAAAATCAGAAAAATATAAAATAAATTTTCCCCGTCTAGTTAGAAAATCTAGAATAGGGTGAACATTTTTTTAACACAAAATAAATATTTTGAAAACATGCAATATTTTTAATGCAATAAAAATTGCAAATAAAATCCAAATAAATTCCAATAAATGATTTTAACATTTCCTCCAGTATTTGAATTGTTTTGGAGAAGTCATATTTTCTCCTCTCATTTATTTTTAAAATTGAAATATTTTTCCGGAGAGAAATAATTAAAATAAAATCCTCGTCTTATTATTTGATGAAAATCAAATATGAAAATTCAAGAAAATCCCCAACTCTCTCCGAGGGTCCTTGAGTTGCTTAGGATTTATCGAGGATTTGTCAAAATGCAATAAAATATGATATGCAAAGATGATCTATGTATAACATACCAAATTGAAAATTTGGGATGTTACAAACCTACCCCCCTTAAGATGAATCTCGCCCTCGAGATTCGGGTTGGCTAGAAAACAGGTGGGAGTGGTCTTTCCGTAGATCTTCCTCTCGCTCCCAGGTGGCTTCATCCTCCGTGTGGTGACTCCACTGAACTTTGCAAAACTTGATAACCTTGTTGCGGGTAACTCGGCTGGCATACTCGAGAATCTTAACTGGTTTCTCCTCATAGGTCAAATCACTTTCCAGCTGAATTGCTTCCAGCGGCACAGTATCTCTCAGTGGTATCTCAGCCATCTCTGCGTGGCACTTCTTCAACTGGGAAACGTGAAATACATCATGTACTCCAGACAATCCTTCGGGCAATTCCAGCTTGTAAGCAACTTCTCCCATACGTTCCAACACTCTGTATGGTCCGATAAAACGGGGTGCTAACTTTCCCTTAACTCCAAAGCGCTTCACTCCTCGAAGTGGTGATACTCGAAGATACACTCTGTCTCCAACTTCGTGAACTGTCTCCTTTCGTTTAGAATCAGCATAACTCTTCTGCCTGGACTGGGCTACCTTGAGCCTATCGCGAATCAACCTCACTTTCTGTTCAGACTCCTTAATCAAATCTGGTCCAAACAACTGGCGGTCTCCAACTTCGTCCCATAACAATGGTGTTCTACACCTCCTTCCGTACAAAGCTTCGAAAGGGCCCATCTTCAAACTGTTCTGATAACTGTTGTTATAAGAAAACTCCGCATATGGTAAATTGTCGTCCCAACTGGATCCATAATCTAGTGCACATGCTCTCAACATGTCCTCCAAAATCTGGTTGACTCTCTCGGTCTGTCCATCTGTCTGTGGGTGGAAAGCTGTACTAAATTCCAGCCTGGTTCCCAATGTTTCATGTAACTGCTTCCAAAACTTCGAGGTAAATTGGGTTCCTCTGTCTGATACAATGGTCCTCGGAACTCCATGCAAACATACGATCCTGGTCATGTATATCTTTGCCAACTTAGCACTGGTGTAAGTGGTCTTCACTGGAATGAAATGAGCCACTTTCGTCAATCGGTCGACTACAACCCATATCGAGTCATAGCCTGAACGAGTCCTGGGTAATCCTGTGATAAAATCCATGCCTATTTTATCCCACTTCCATTCGGGTATCGGCAATGGTTGTAGCAATCCTGCTGGCTTCTGATGCTCTGCCTTCACTCTCTGACATACATCACAAACTGCTACATATTCCGCAATATCCTTCTTCATTCCGGTCCACCAGAAAGTATTCTTCAAATCCAAATACATCTTGGTATTCCCTGGGTGTATCGAGTACGGTGAATCATGGGCTTCCTGCAAAATCAACTTCCTGATCTCCGGATCATTTGGCACATATACGCGGTCCTCAAACCATAAGGTATCGTGCTCATCCTCACGAAATCCCTTGGCTTTTCCTTTGCTCATCTTCTCCTTTATCTCTTCAATCTCCTTATCTGTCTTCTGAGCTTCTTTGATCCTTTCCATCAAGGTAGACTGAATCTCCAATGTTGCTAAATAGCCTCTTGGGACTATTTCCAAACATAGCTCGCGAAGGTCCTCGACTAATTCCTGAGGTAACTCTCCTGTCATGAGGGTGTTGATATGACTCTTGCGGCTCCACGCGTCTGCTACTACGTTAGCCTTTCCAGGGTGATAATGCAATCTCATATCATAATCTTTAATGAGCTCCAACCATCTCCTCTGTCTGAGATTTAACTCCTTCTGCGTGAAAATATACTTCAAACTCTTGTGATCCGTGTACACCTCACAATGGTTTCCGATGAGAAAATGTCTCCATGTCTTCAATGCATGCACCACGGCTGCTAATTCCAAATCATACGTAGCATAACTCTTCTCATGGGGTTTAAGTTGTCGTGAGGCATATGACACAACTCTTCCTTCCTGCATAAGCACTGCTCCAAGTCCTCGACGAGAAGCGTCGCAATAAACTTCATAGTCTTTGCGTTGATCGGGCAGAATCAACACTGGCGATGTAACCAATCGTTTCTTCAACTCTTGGAAACTAGCTTCACATTCCTCAGTCCAATTGAATTTGGTGTCCTTCTTCAATAGCTCAGTCATGGGCTTAGCAATCTTTGAGAAATTCTCGAGGAATCTCCGGTAGTATCCTGCAAGTCCAAGAAAACTCCGGATTTCTCCAACTGTCGTGGGTGATTCCCAACTTGTCACTGTGTCAACCTTGGCAGGGTCTACTGCTATTCCTTCTCCAGAAATAACATGTCCAAGGAATCCAACTTCCTTCAGCCAAAACTCACATTTGCTGAACTTGGCATATAACTGATGTTCTCTGAGCTTCTCAAGTACCAATCGCAAATGCTCCTCATGCTCTTCCTCATTCTTGGAAAAGATTAAAATATCATCAATGAACACCACGACGAACTTATCCAAAAATTCCATAAACACTTTGTTCATCAGGTTCATGAAATAGGCAGGTGCGTTAGTCAGACCAAATGACATAACGGTATACTCATATAATCCATATCTGGTGGTAAATGCCGTCTTGGGTATATCCTGCTCTCGAATCTTTAACTGATGGTATCCTGATCGTAGATCGATCTTGGAAAATACTTTAGCTCCTTGTAGGCGGTCAAACAGATCATTGATCATCGGCAGTGGGTACTTGTTTTTGATGGTCACTTCATTCAATCATCGGTAATCAACAACCATCCTCAGCGATCCATCTTTCTTCTCCACTAGAAGTACTGGTGATCCCCAAGGTGACGAACTTGGGCGAATATAGCCTTTATCCAGTAACTCCTTGATCTGCTTCTTAATTTCCTCCAAATCCTTTGCGGGCATCCTGTACGGTCTCTTAGATATTGGCCCTGTGCCTGGCAAAAGTTCAATCAAGAACTCGATGTCTCTATCTGGTGGCATGCCTGGCAACTCTTCTGGAAATACATCCGGATAATCCTTCACCACTGGTACTTCCTCCTGTACAACTCCTGATAAGGAATTTACTTGAGTCCTCTTCGGCATATGCCGGGATACATACTTGATCCTTTTCCCTTCCGGGGTGGTAAGCAAAATCGTCTTGCTGGCATAATCGATGTTTCCTCCATATAACGATAGCCAATCCATTCCCAAAATCACATCCAAACCTTGTGATTCCAAAACAATGAGGTCTGAGGGGAAAACATGCCTACCAATGGCCAATGGTATCTGAAAACATCCTTGGGTTGCCATATACTCTGCTCCTGGCGAGGTTACTAACATAGGGGTTTTGAGTACTTGGGTGGACATCTTAAACTTATTCACGAATCCCCTTGATATGTATGAATGCGATGCACCAGTATCGAAAAGAACAGTTGCAGTAAATGACTTAACCAAAAACTTACCTATTACTGCATCAGGCTGAGCTTCAACCTCCTCCACGCTCACGTGGTTCACATGTCCTTTGTTGAACGGGTTCGGCTTCTTCCCAGAGCTTCCATTGCCATTTCCATTTTGGGCTTCAGGACAATCAGTTGCATAATGTCCCGTCTTCTGGCACTTGAAACAAGTAATGTGACTTAGATCCCTCTTGGTTGGGGTAGATTGGTTGGTGCGGTTCTGTCCGTTTCCTCCTCCATTCCCATTACCATTCTTGGTGCCATTATGGTTGTGCGAACTACCTCCTCCATGGGTATGCTGAAACTGTCCTCCCGGCTTCGGGGTAAATCGTGGCTTCTGCTGGGCTCCAGAATTGTACTTCCCTTGTCCATACTTCCTCTTGCGGTTTTCAATCTGCTGTTGCTTCCCTTCAATCATGAGAGCTCTATCTACCAGCTCCTGGTAGTTGTTGAAGGTTGCTACCATCAACTGCATACTCAGTTCATCATTCAGCCCTTCCAAAAATTTCTTCTGCTTGGCAGCATCTGTAGCAACGTCATCTGGTGCATAACGTGCTAGCTTACTGAAATCTTCCACATACTGGCCTACGGTGCGTCCTCCTTGGCGTAGGTTACGAAACTCACGCTTCTTCATAGCCATAGCTCCTGCTGAAACATGAGCTGTATGGAAAGCTTGCTGAAACTGGTCCCATGTGACAGTGTCAATAGGGTGCGTGGCTGTATAATTCTCCCACCATGATGCTGCGGGTCCATCAAGCTGATGTGCGGCAAATCGCACTCTTTCCGCATCTGTGCATCCTGCAGTGGTCAACTCCCTTCCAACTTTGCGGAGCCAATCATCTGCAACAATCGGCTCGGTGCTACTGGAAAACACCGGCGGGTTTAGCCTTAAGAAACGGGCTAAGTGATCAACAGGTGGTGGTGGCGGTGGGTTGTTGTTGTTGTTGTTGCCTTGGTTCTGCACTAACACTTGCATCAGGGCATTCTGTTGCTGAATCAACTGGGTGATCTCTGGTGGGAAAACAAATCCGGTGTCGCGTCTCGGAGGCATCTGATAGGTTTAGAAAAGATGAGAGTTAAGAATAGAATGAGGTCTAGAGGGAAAACACTACCCATATGCTCATGAGACAAATACAATCAATATCACTCAATCAATTCAAACAAGGCAAAACAATCGATCTAACTAGCGTTACAAAGTGCTTGAACTATACTATTAAATGGGGGAAAACTACTACTGATATGGTGGTCTACTAGAAATTCTGATCCGTTGAAGACTCCATGATGTCTGCTCCAGCTTCGTCAACAAAGTCATCTTCACTTGGTTCCGAGTCAGTGTCGTCGATGATGATGTAGTTATCCGGACAAGTGCATTCGTCGACTTCTGCTTTTGGCACTGGATTTCCCATGAATATTCCAATCTTCTTCTCCAGGTCGTCATTCTTCCCTACTAGTGCGTTGATTTCCTTCAAATAATCTTCGCGTGTAGCCTTGAGTTCTTCTTGGAGCTCCTTGATCTTGGTTAATGCCTTCTTCAGTTCTTCCTTGTCCGTGCACATCTGGTTCTCCTGGCGACGAATATGTTGGTTCTGCTCCTGGATGAAAGTTGCGATTGATCCATCCTTCTTGGTTCTGATTATCTCCCATTGCGCGTCTCGGTGTCCACAAATTTGGTAAATTGTATCCTTAAGCTCCTGGTGGTAGACTTCTCCAATGCGTCCCATGGCGATGTGTGCGGCCATGCTCTTCCCTAAACTCCAAGTTGGTGCTTCGAAAACCAATCTTATGGCACTAAACATCCTTCCTAGAATGATAACTTGAATCTTCCAGCTCTCCTCTTCAGGTAATGTGGCGTTGTAGGTTCCGGTGATGCTTGGTATTCCTATGTTCAAGTACTTGGTGACTTCCTTCAAATGTCGTCCAAAAGGGGTGTCTTCATCTGGTTGCATGAACTTGCTCCTTGCATCCGCCATTCCTAAAAGAGTAGAAAGTGGAGAGGGGTCAGAAATGAGAAGAGAAAAGCTTTCTAGGGCTTAAGCTTAGTGGTCGTGTCCTACAGTCAACGTGTGCTCTGATACCAACTTTGTAGCGACCAGACCTCAAATGGTCTGTGCTGCTGTGCACCAGTGTCATCCCTGGATCAGTAATGCTGACACGCACAGTACAAATGGAGGATTTATAACAGAGTAGCAATCACACACTTATTACATCGAATATCTCCAAAGAGATTAAGTATGATTAACATGGCTTAAGGCCATCTAATAACGATAACAGCGAAAGACTTGGAAGATAAGTGAGTCCATCAACTCCAGCGGCATCACTGAGTATAAGACCACGACCTAAGGCACTTTACTCGTCGTCTGAAAAGTCTGCAACATGAAACGTTGCAGCCCGAAAACGGGTCAGCACATAGAATATGCTGGCAATGTAACACATAGAGAGTAGTGAACAACAATAATGCTATACTACATGCATATATGGCTGGTGGAAAGCTCTATAGTTACAGTTTTGCGAAAAGCCAATTTTATCCTACTTCAAAGGAATAAATTTTATTTAACTATCATGGTGGTTGTTAAACATTGAGAAGGTACCTCCAACTCAATCCCAATTAAGTGTCATCATTAACCCAACAAAATTAATTAAAAGTAACATAGTGATGAGATTCAAATGATAATCCAGGTACTAGATACTCAAGTTGTCCATAACCGGGGACACGGCTAACCATGATTAGTTTGTACACTCTGCAGAGGTTTGCGCACTTTTCCCCACAAGACTCGATCGCCTCCGCTTGATTCTCGCACTGCATGATGTTTGAGAAACGGATGACCGAGACACAGTCTTTCAGGAACAATCACTCTTTACTCCGGGTGGACCGGTACACCTACTTTCCCCTACATCTGCTAGTCCACCTCTTCAAGAGATCTTGTAACCTACTCAACTATGCTAGAGCCCATAATAGCTTGTGGCCGCACACGGAAGTTTCTAGCATGAATAATCTTATGATCCCTTTGAGCCTGCGTGGCGGACCTTATAAAATCAGACAACACTGGGTTCTCCAGGTGCCTCAATCCACCCAGATGTGAGTTTTAGTTGCCACCTTAAGTTGAACCATTAATAAACATCTCACATCTGTCATGAATAACTCTCAAACCCAATCCACGTCTACGAGCATAGCATGGCAATAATAAAAGCAACGTAGAAGTAACTCCCAAGGGTTTGAACAGAAAACAGGTAATAGGTACTACCTCAACTACTTCCCAATACCCACAATTTAATTAGATCCTAATCATGCAATTGTTTGAGAAAAAGATCTAATGCAATAAAACTGGGTATGAAGGGTATGATCAAAGTGTTACTTGCCTTGCTGAAGATCCGCAAAACCTAACGAGTCGAAGTAACAAGCGGCACACTCCGGGTACTCTATCGCAAACAAACAAGCATACAATCAGTACTCATCTAATGCACAGGTAAAACTCGAATGAAAGATCCAACCAGAAAGTTCAACTTAAGAACTCCGGTTTGCAAAAAGAATCAACTCGAAAGAAGCAACGAAAGTCAAACGACGAAAGAAAGAAGCTTCGTTTACTAATCTGGATCTAGGTCAAATTTTACTGTAGCAAAAACTTGTTTGAGTAGGTTAAACGGAAAGAGAATTTCGAGACGAAACTCTAGGCGCTTGAATCGCCTGATTCCGATAAACGAGCGAAAAGTTAAACAGATACGAAGATTCGATCAGAAATCGAATCTGAGATAATCGCAGAAAAATCCGACGAAAAAGAAAAACGGACGAACGCTTAAAGAACGGACGTTCGTTAACAGAGAAAAACCGACGAACGCGTTCGTTAAAACGAACGGTTCGGTGAACGCTCGTGAAATAATAAAACCGAAAAAAACCGATCTAGGGTTTTTTTAAACAAAGGGTTTTTTAGAAGAAAACCGGCAACGACGAACGGGCAGCGAGGCAGTACCTCGTCGGGGCGGCTCCGGCGAGGGCTCCGGCGGGGCGCGGCGTGCGGGGGTGCGGGCGAGGGCGAGGGGCGGCGACTCCCGGCGGCGGCGGCGGCTCCCGTGCGGCGGCGGCGGCGGGCAAGTGCGGCGGCGGGGCTCGGCGAGTGCGGCGGCGAGGCGGCGGGCGAGGTGAGGGAGAGAGAGAGGGGGGGTCCGGTGGCTTGGGGAGGGGGCAAGTGCGGCGGGGCGGCTCCCGTGTCCATGGAGTACACGGCGACGGCGGCGGGCGTGCGCGGAGAGGAGAGGGCGCGGGGTGGGCCGGCGGCCTGGGCTCGGCCCTGCGCGGGCGCGCGCGCATTTTTTTAAATAAGTTCCTCGGAAAATAATTCGTAGAAAAATAAATAAAATCAGAAAAATATAAAATAAAATTTTCCCGTCTAGTTAGAAAATCTAGAATAGGATGAACATTTTTTTAACACAAAATAAATATTTTGAAAACATGCAATATTTTTAATGCAATAAAAATTGCAAATAAAATCCAAATAAATTCCAATAAATGATTTTAACATTTCCTCCAGTATTTGAATTGTTTTGGAGAAGTCATATTTTCTCCTCTCATTTATTTTTAAAATTGAAATATTTTTCCGAAGAGAAATAATTAAAATAAAATCCTCGTCTTATTATTTGATGAAAATCAAATATGAAAATTCATGAAAATCCCCAACTCTCTCCGAGGGTCCTTGAGTTGCTTAGGATTTATCGAGGATTTGTCAAAATGCAATAAAATATGATATGCAATGATGATCTATGTATAACATACCAAATTGAAAATTTGGGATGTTACATTTGCCTTAGGAAGGCTAGCCCAAACTGGGATACAAATAGAAAGAGGCGCTGGCCTCCTGCCCGGGATCCTCCTAACTACTCCTGGTCGTCGTCAGCGAGCTGCTATTTTTTGCTTTCTTTTAGTTTCCTCTTATTTTAGTTTTAGTAAATTACCAAAGTGGCACCTAAATAGATTTTACAAATTATGCCACTGCCACAATAGTTTAATACTTATAACAATTTAGTTTTGAAATTGTTTAATATTTTAAAAGCATTTAAATAATTGTATTTTCTATTGTTTTATTCATTTTAGATAATTTAAACATTTTATAAAAATGTGGTTTCTCCACCATAATTACTTAGGATTTATTTGTCCCAGCTTGAACATTTTAGTTTTAATGTTTGAAAACTTTTGACGTTTGTCTTTATTTTAAATTTGAATTTGAATCATTTTTGAACCATCGTGAGATTAACAACAGTAACGGAGGTGATGTGGCATCATTAGCGTGGAATTACTGTAGCTTAATTATCCGGGCGTCACAGCCCACCTGGTGGCCCCCCTCTGGTGTTTATTGGCTCCAGTATTTCTTAAATAATCCATAAAAAATCTCTGTGAAGTTTCAGCTTATTTGGAGTTGTGCAGAATAGGTGGCCTGATGTAGCTTTTCTAGGTCCAGATTTCCAGCTGTCGGAATTCTCCCTCTTGGTGTGTTCCTTGTAGATTATGAGATAAAAGGCATTAGAATTACTCCAAGAAGCGTTATTATGGATAAAAACATTATAAATAACAGTAAGAAAACATGATACAAAATGGACGTATCAACTCCCCCAAGCTTAGACCTCGCTTGTCCTCAAGCGAAAACCGAAATCAAAAAACATGTCCACATGCTTTGAGTGAGAGGTGTCGATAAAAACAAAATACAGACATAGAAGCATCATGTTGATTATTATAACAGCAACAAAATTAAACATAGGACTTTTATCATAGAACTTTCATCATATACTTCCTATGAATAAGTAACAGTTCATCACACAATCGAAGTATAAAGAAAAAACTCTATTAGAAACCAACAAACTATGTTCTCAGTCAACTTTGCAACTATAATTCATCATCTTTTCAGGAAGAGTCACGTGTCGGAGCCTTTTAAGCAAGTCCACATACTCAACCATCATATAGTCTTCTATGATTGCTAACACTCACCTTGTACCCATGCGCAAAATGTTTCAACCGGACACATAGAAAGATAGGGGTTTATAGTTTTGCCTCCCAACATACTCACCTCAAGGGTGATGTCAACAATAATAACTCATGCTATCTATATTCAACTAAACATATGTGCCTAGATCATTCCTCACCACATGATGTGTAACATCCCAAATTTTCAATTTGGAATGTTATACATAGGTCATTCATGCATATCATATTTTATTGCATTTTGTTTTGCGATCCGTGAGATTCTAAGCAACTCAAGGACCGACGAAGAGAGTTGGGGATTTCACCGTTTTCATATTTGAATTTTCTCAAATATCGAAACAAGGATCACTTTGGTTTTAATTATTTTTCTCTCCGAAAATATTTCATATTAAAATATATGAGAAGAGATAATATGACTTCTCCAATATAAATGAAATATTGGAGGAAATTTTTTAAAATCAAATAAGAATTTTATTTGTATTTATTGCAATTTTATTTGAATTAGGAAAAATATGCGTTTTTCAAAATTGCATTAGAGGCCCAAATAAATGTTCACTTGGTCCGCAATATTATTAGAGGACCGCGAAAATTTATTTCAGGATTTTTGAAGTCAGTTTAGTACTTCCTTTATTTGTTTTTCCGCGTCATGTTTAAAAAAAAAAGTTGCCAACCTAACGGGCCGTAACCGACCCGGACTCTAGCCGGGGCAGGCTTTATAAGCCGCGCCGCCCGAAGCCCCTGCCCACTGAAGCCCGCCGCCGCGCCCCAAACCCTAACCCTAAGCCGCTGCCGGCGCCGCGTCAGCCACCCCCGCGCCGCCGCCTCCCGCCGCCCGTGCCGCCACCGCGCCGCCTCCTGCCGCCGCGCCGCCTCCCACCGCCGCGCCGCCGCCCGCCGCTGCCACCGCCTCCCGCCGTCGCCGGATCTCGTCGAGCCGCCGCCGTTGGCCGTTTGACAGGTCGGTTTCTTTCAAAAAACCCTAAGATCGGTTTTATTTTATTTTTTTTAGATCGGTTTTTGTTCGGTTTTCTCGGTTCGGTTATTTAGCGGACGTTCGTCCGTACGTTCGTTTTAACGAATGCTGTTCGTCCGTTAGCTGCAGGCAGCGAACGTTCGTTTGTTAGCCTGTTCCTCAGTTTTTCTTTTTCCAGGGTTTTTCCGCGATTATTTTCGATCGCGATTGCCCTAATCTTCGATCTAGTATATCTTTTCGCTCGTTTATCCAAATCGGGTGAAACAAGCGCCTAGATCTTCGTCTCGAAGCCCTCTTTCTGTTTAATCAACTTGAACAAGATTTTGGTACTGTAAAATTTGCCTTCAGTCCAGATTAGTAATCGGATCTTGTTTCTTTTGTAGTTTGAGTTTCGTTGCTCCGTTTGATTTGATTCTTTTTGCAAAACGGAGTTCTTCAGTTGAACTTTCTGGTTAGATCTTCTTATTTGAGTTCTACCTGTGCATCTTTGTTTGATTGCTTATGTAAGCTATTGTTTGTTTGCGATAGAATTCCCGGAGTGCGAAGCGTGCTACTACGAGTCACTAGGTTTTGCGGATCGTCAGCAAAGCAAGTAACACGTTTGACCATACTCTTTTCATACCCAGTTTTTATGCATTAGTATCAATCCTCAAACATTGCATCATTAGGATGTGATTAACTTGTGGGTATTGGGAAGTAGTTGATGAGGTAGAACCTATTGCCCTGTTTATTATCAAACCCTTGGGAGTTACTTCTACGTTATGCTTATATTGCTGTGCTATGCTCGTAGACGTGGTTTGGGTGAGTGAATCAATGACAGATGTGAGATTATTAATTAATGGTTCAACTTAAGGTGGCAACTTTAATACACTTCTGGGTGAATTGTTGGTTTGGGCACCTGGGGTTATACCAGTGATGTCCTAGGAGATCCCGGGTTATACCGTGTGATCCTCCTATGGTCCGCCACCCAGGATCAAAGGGACCATAAGATTATTCATTCTAGAAACTTCCGTGTGCAGCTACAAGCTATTATGGGCTCTAGCATACTTGAGTATGTTGCATGACCTCTTTCAGTGGTGGGCTAGCAGATGTAGGGGAAAGTAGGTGTAACTGTCCACCCAGAGTAAAGAGTTAGTGCTTCTGAAAGACTGTGTCTCGGTCATCCATTTTCTCAAACACCATGCAGTGCGAGAAATCCAACGGAGGAGATCGAGTCTTGTCGGGAAAAGTGCGCAAACCTCTGTAGAGTGTACAAACTAATCATGGTTAGCCGTGTCCCCGGTTATGGACATCTTGAGTATCTGGTTCTTGGATTATCGTATGGATCTCATCACTCTAAATTAATTTTGTTGGGTTTATAATTACTTTTAATTGGGATTGAGATGGGGCTACCATTCTCAATGTTTCAACTACCATGATAGTTAAATAAAATATATTCCTTTGAAGTAGGGAAAAATTGGCTTTTCGCAAAAACATATTTAACCTTAGAGCCTCCACCAGCCATATATGCATGTAGTGATAGCTTTTATTCTGTTCATGGCTCTATTGTGTTACTATGCCAACATATTCCATGTGCTGACCCGTTCTCGGGCTGCAACGTATTATGTTGCAGATTTTTCAGACGATGAGTAAGGTTCGCTAGGCCGTTGTCATGCACTCAGCTATGCCGTACGTTGGAGTAGATGGACTCACTTTATCTTCCAAGCCTTCCGATGTTATCTTATTTAGATAGCCTTAAGCCATATTTATTGTAATGAGTTCTCTTTGGAGACTATCGATGTAATAAGTGTGTGATTGCTACCCTGTTATAAATCCTTCGAGTACTATGTGTGTCAAAGCATTACCAATCCAGGGATGACACTTATGCACAGAGACTTGACCGTCTGAGGTCGGGTCGCTACAAGATGCTTGCCAAAGGAGAAAATAAAAAGGAATAGAAGGAAAACTTTGACTCTTTGCATAAAAGTAAATACATAAAAGTAAAAGATAGGCCCTTCGCAGAGGGAAGCAGAGGTTGCCATGCACTTATTTGTTTGTATGCTCAATCCCTTAGTGCAAGAGAACGTCACGTTGTATTGCCCCTTAAGATGACAACCTTTATTATGCAGTCTGTCACTTTTATTCTTTGTCATCCAAGTTCGTACAACGCTCAATTTTCTCTTACACTAAATGATCGCACACTTTTAGAAGCAAATTTTATTGCCCTTTTGCACCGATGACAACTTACTTGAGGGATCTTGCTCAATCCCTAGGTAGGTATGGTGGACACTTGAAAAATATTTGGGTTTAAGGATTTTTTGTATGCACAAGTAGTATCTCTACTTAGTGCGGACTTTTTTTGGCTAGCGAAGATAGGGGGCAAGCACACATGTTGAAGGACCTATGACAATATGACTTCTATGTGAATGTAAACAAACATAAACCATTAAGTTGTCTTCCTTGCCCAATGTCAACAATTTTGGCATATAATATTTTGATGAGGGCTGTCAATCACAAAAGATTTTTAGGATAGTATATTTATATGTGAATCTTCTCTTCCCTTATTAATTCTTTCATGAGTTGCATCATTGACTAATGCTATGTTTGTCAATCTCTAATAAAATTTCCTACTTATACTTTTCCTTATGTGGTGCTATCACCTACCATAGGATTACTATACAATCTTATTGATTTATTTCCTTCCTTTTATTTATTTTCTTTCTATTTTTCTTTCTTTCTTATTTATTTTCTTTATTTGCAACATGAAAGTAAAGAAAGCAAAAACTCAAACTAAACTTTATTATATAACTTGCCCACGATTACAATGATAGATCACTAAGCAAACTCTTAAAGAAGAAAGGATCGAACTAAACTTTATTTGATCTAAAGCAAAAGCTTGAACCAAGATAAATAAAAGCAAAAGGATAGTGGGATGATACGATACCGCCCCCCCCCCCCAAGCTTGGCGGAAGCCAAGGGGAGTGCCTATAACCGATACTCAATTCTCCTTCGGTGGTGAAGAAGAAGATGGTGGTGAAGAAGTCTTGTCCTCGGATTTCCATGGCAGTGGTCCACCATCATGAGAGGAAGAGTGAGTCTCACGGGTCCTGCAACTAGCAGCCAAACTCATACCTTTAAACCTTGCCTCATATTCAAAGACTTGGTTCTGGAGGTCATAGATCTGGCTTTGGAGGAAGTTGATTTGCTCGTTGAAGGTGATGACAAAGTCCTTCATGGGCTTGCCATCCACCTTGAGATCATGGGAGAGGTCCGTGATCATGAGGTGATTGGCATGGAGTCCACGCTCCACCATCCCCTTGCATCGGAAGACATCTTGCTCCACAGCTTCAAGCCTAGCCTCCACGGTTCCCATCCCCTTGGGACAGGGCACATCGCGAAGGTGAAGCACCCCCATGCATCTCAATGACCTGAGGGTGCTGCACCACCTCCTGAAGATATGGGTTGATGACGTTCTTGAAGAACTTGTCCTTGGAGGAGCTGGAAGTAGCGATGGTAAATGGGATCTGATAGAAAACAGCAAGGTAAAAATAGAACAGAGGATTTCTTTGCGATACGGTGGTTAATAGGTTTGGGAAGTATATAGGGTTTTTTTATCTTGTAGTACAAGTACATGGAAGAAAAACGGAGTACAGAAGGTGTCCCAGGGGGGCACAACCCACCTCGGCACACCAGGCAAGTCTGGCGCGCCCTGGTGTCTTGTGCCCACCAGGGGATGCTTCCTGGGAGTTTCTTTATTTCCAAAATTCTAAAATATTTCAAAACTGATAAAAAATATATTTGCAGATTTTTCGGAGTCCGTTTACTTACCGTATCACGTACCTCCTTATTTTCACGATTCTGGAGTGTTCCGGAAGGACTCTTTTATGTGCTCTTCCGGTGTCAAAGTTTGGATAATATTACTTTCAACATTAATAGACGTACCTGAGATATAATGCTTTATTTGTTATCCATTGACAACCTTCGGAATTATTTATTTTGATGGCACCAGACTGGTAAACCTCCTCGATGACATATGGGCCTTCCCATTTCGAGAGGAGCTTCCCTGCAAAAAATCTAAAACGAGAGTTGTACAAAAGAACATATTCTCCGACTTTAAACTCACGCTTTTGAATTCTTTTGTCATGCCATCTTTTAACTTTTACTTTAAATAACTTTGCATTTTCATATGCTTGGGTTCTCCATTCATCTAATGAGCTAATATCAAATAACCTCTTTTCACCAGCAAGTTTGATGTCATAATTGAGTTCTAACTGCCGAAAATGCTTTATGTTCTAACTCAAGAGGCAAATGACAAGCTTTTCCGTAAACCATTTTATAAGGAGACATACCCATAGGATTTTTATATGCTGTTCTATAAGCCCAAAGTGCATCATCTAATTTCTTAGACCAATTCTTCCTGGACCTATTAACAGTCTTTTGCAAAATTAATTTTATTTCTCTATTGCTAAGTTCAACTTGACCACTAGACTGAGGATGATAGGGTGATGCAATTCTATGGTTAACATCATACTTGGCAAGCATTTTACGGAAAGCACCATGAATAAAGTGTGAACCACCATCAGTCATTAAATATCTAGGGACTCCAAACCTTGGGAAAATAACTTCCTTAAGCATTTTAATAGAGGTCCTGTGATCAACACTACTGGTTGGAATAACTTCTACCCACTTAGTAACATAATCGACATCAACCACAATATGTGTATACCCATTAGAGGAAGGAAAAGGTCCGATGTAATCAAATCCCTAAACATCAAATGGTTCAACAGCAAGTGAATAATTCATAGGCATTTCTTGACGCTTACCGATATTACCTATTCTTTGACATTCATCACAAGATGAGACATACTTACGGGCATCCTTGAAGAGAGTAGGCCAATAAAAATCCAGACTGCAATACCTTGTGAGCAGTTCTATCTCCAGCATGATGCCATCCATAAGCCTCGGAGTGACATTTTCGTAGGATTTGTCCCTGTTCATGCTCAGGTACACAACGTCTAATAATACCATCTACTCCTTCTTTATAAAGATGTGGGTCATCCCAAAAGTAATGTCTTAAATCATAGAAGAATATTTTCTTTTGTTGGTATGTAAAGCTAGGTGGTAAAAATTTAGCAACAATGTAATTAGCATAGTCAGCATACCAAGGAGTACTATTAGCAACATTTATTGCAGCTAACTGCTCATCAAGAAAACTATCATCAATAGGTAATGGGTCATCAAGCACATTTTCAAGCCTAGACAAGTTATCGGCTACAGGGTTCTCAGCTCCTTTTCTATCAATGATATGTAAATCAAATTCTTGTAACAAGAGATCCCAACGAATAAGTCTAGGTTTAGCATCTTTCTTTTCCATAAGATATTTAATAGCAGCATGGTCTGTGTGAACAGTTACTTTTGAATCAACAATATAAGGTCTAAATTTATCACAAGCAAACACAACTGCTAAGAATTCCTTTTTCAATAGTAGCATAATTTCTTTGAGCATTGTCTAGAGTTTTACTAGCATAATGAATAACATTCAATTTCCTATCAACTCTTTGTCCTAGAACAGCACCAACAACATAATCACTAGCATCACACATAATTTCAAAAGGCAAGTTCCAATCAGGTGGTTGAACAATAGGTGCATATATTAAGGCTTTCTTGAGTGTTTCAAAGGCTTCAAGACAATCATCAAAAAAACAAAGGGGATATCCTTTTGCAAGAGATTAGTAAGAGGCCTAGAAATTTTAGAAAAGTCTTTGATAAATCTCCTATAGAAACCAGCATGACCTAAGAAACTACGAATACCTTTGATGTCCTTAGGACATGGCATTTTCTCAAATGCATCAACCTTAGCTTGGTCCACTTCAATACCTCTTTCAGAAATTTTATGACCCAAAACAATGCATTCATTAACCATAAAGTGGCACTTCTCCCAATTCAAGACAATATTTGTTTGTTCACATCTCTGCAAAACTCGATCAATATTGCTTAAAAAATCATCAAAAGACTTCCCATAAACAGAGAAGTCATCCATGAAAACCTCAACAATCTTTTCACAATAATCAGATAATATAGCCATCATGCATCTTTGAAAGGTAGCAGGTGCATTACATAAACCAAAAGGCATACATCTATAAGCATATGTTCCAAAAGGACAAGTAAAAGTAGTCTTTTCTTGATCAGGTTGTGATACAGGTATTTGTGAAAAGCCAGAATATCCATGAAGGAAGCAAAAGTGTGTGTGCTTAGATAATCTTTCAAGCATTTGATCAATAAAAGGCAAAGGGTAATGATCTTTCCTAGTTGCTTTATTAAATTTTCTAAAATCAATTACCATTCTATTGAAGGAAATATGCCCTAAAGGCAATAATAAAGTTGTTATTTATATTTCCTTATATCATGATAAATGTTTATTATTCATGCTATAATTGTATTAACCGGAAACTTAATACATGTGTGAATACATAGACAAATAGAGTGTCACTAGTATGCCTCTACTTGACTAGCTCGTCGAATCAAAGATGGTTAAGTTTCCTAGCCATAGACACGAGTTGTCATTTGATTAACGGGATCACATCATTAGAGAATGATGTGATTGACTTGACCCATTCCGTTAGCTTAGCACCTGATCGTTTAGTATGTTGCTGTTGCTTTCTTCATGACTTATACATGTTCCTATGACTATGAAATTATGCAACTCCCGAATACCGGAGGAACACCTTGTGTGCTATCAAACGTCACAACATAACTGGGTGATTATAAAGATGCTCTACAGGTGCCTCCGAAGGTGTTTGTTGGGTTGGCATAGATCGAGATTAGGATTTGTCACTCCGAGTATCGGAGAGGTATCTCTGGGGCCTCTCGATAATGCACATCACTATAATCCTTGCAAGCAATGTAACTAATGAGTTAGTTGTGGGATGATGCATTACGGAACGAGTAAAGAGACGTGCCAGTAACAAGATTGAACTAGGTATTGAGATACCGACGATCGAATCTCGGGCAAGTAACATATCGATGACAAAGGGAATAATGTATGTTGTTATGCGGTTTGACCGATAAAGATCTTCGTAGAATATGTAGGAGCCAATATGAGCATCCAGGTTCCGCTATTGGTTATTGACCGGAGATGAGTCTCGGTCATGTCTACATAGTTCTCGAACCCGTAGGGTCTGCATGCTTAACGTTCGGTGACGATCGGTATTATGAGTTTATGTGTTTTGATGTACCGAAGGTTGTTCGGAGTCCCGGATGAGATCAGGGACATGATGAGGAGTCTCGAAATGCATTGGAAGGATATATTCGGACATCGAAAAGGTTCTGAGTGGTTCGGGTATTTATCAGAGTACCGGAGAGTTACGGGAATTCGCCGGGGAGTATATGGGCCTTATTGGGCTTTAGGGGAGAGAGAGGGGCTGCCTAGGGCAGGCCGCGCGCCCCCCAAGGCCTAGTCCAAATTGGACTAGGGGGAGGGGCGGCGCCCCCTCCTTCCTTCTCTTCTCTCTTCCCCTTCCTTCTTTCCTACTCCTACTACTTGGAAGGGGGAATCCTACTCCCGGTTGGAGTAGGACTCTCCAGGGCGCGCCATAGTAGAGGGCCGGCCCTCCCCCTCCTCCACTCCTTTATATACGGGGGAGGGGGCACCCCATATACACACAAGTTGATCATTGATCTCTTAGCCATGTGCGGTGCCCCCCTCCACCATAATCCACCTCGGTCATATCGTCGTAGTGCTTAGGCGAAGCCCTGCGTCGGTAGCTTCATCATCACTGTCATCACGCCGTCGTGTTGAAGAAGCTCTCCCTCGAAGCTCTACTGGATCGTGAGTTGTGGGACGTCACCGAGCTGAACGTGTGCAGATCACGGAGGTGTTGTACGTTCGGTACTAGGATCGGTCGATCGTGAAGATGTACAACTACATCAACTGCGTTGTCATAACGCTTCCACTTTCGGTCTACGAGGGTACGTGGAAAACACTCTCCCCTCTCGTTGCTATGCATCACCATGATCTTGCGTGTGCGTAGGATTTTTTTTAATTACTACGTTCCCCAACAGTGGCATCCGAGCCAGGTTTATGCGTAGATGTTATATGCATGAGTAGAACACAAGTGAGTTGTGGGCGATACTAGTCATACTGCTTACCAGCATGTCATACTTTGATTCAGCGGCAATGTTGGATGAAGCGGATCGGACCGACATTACGCGTACGCTTACGCGAGACTGGTTCTACCGACGTGCTTCGCACACAGGTGGCTGGCGGGTGTCAGTTTCTCCAACTTTAGTTGAATCGAGTGTGGCTATGCCCGGTCCTTGTTGAAGGTTAAAACAGCACATACTTGACGAAATATCGTTGTGGTTTTGATGCGTAGGTAAGAACGGTTCTTGCTCAGCCCGTAGCAGCAACGTAAAACTTGCAACAACAAAGTAGAGGACGTCTAACTTGTTTTTGCAGGGCATGTTGTGATGTGATATGGTCAAGATATGATGCTAAATTTTATTGTATGATATGATCATGTTTTGTAACGGAGTTATCGGCAACTGGTAGGAGCCATATGGTTGTCGCTTTATTGTATGAAATGCAATCGCCATGTAATTGCTTTACTTTTCACTAAGCGGTAGCGATAGTTGTAGAAGCAATAGTTGGCGAGACGACAACGATGCTATGATGGAGATCAAGGTGTCGCACCGGTGACGATGGTGATCATGACGGTGCTTTGGAGATGGAGATCAAAGGCACAAGATGATGATGGCCATATCATATCACTTATATTGATTGCATGTGATGTTTATCCTTTATGCATCTTATTTTGCTTAGTTCGACGGTAGCATTATAAGATGATCTCTCACTAAATTTCAAGGTACAAGTGTTCTCCCTGAGTATGCACCGTTGCGACAATTCTTCGTGCTGAGATACCACATGATGATCGGGTGTGATAAGCTCTACGTTCACATACAACGGGTGCAAGCCAGTTTTGCACACGCAGAATACTCGGGTTAAACTTGACGAGCCTAGCATATGCAGATATGGCCTCGCAACATTGGAGACCGAAAGGTCGAGCGTGAATCATATAGAAGATATGATCAACATAGTGATGTTCACCATTGAAAACTACTCCATCTCACGTGATGATCGGACATGGTTTAGTTGATATGGATCACGTGATCACTTAGATGATTAGAGGGATGTCTATCTAAGTGGGAGTTCTTTAGTAATATGATTAATTGAACTTTAATTTATCATGAACTTAGTCCTGGTAGTATTAGCATATCTATGTTGTAGATCAATAGCTCGCGTTTAGCTCCCCTATTTATTTTTGATATGTTCCTAGAGAAAACTAAGTTGAAAGATGTTAGTAGCAATGATGCAGATTGGATCCGTGATCTGAGGATTATCCTCATTGCTGCACAGAAGAATTATGCCCTTGATGCACCGCTAGGTGACAGACCGATTGCAGGAGCAAATGCAGACGTTATGAATGTTTGGCAAACTCGATATGATGACTACTTGATAGTTTAGTGCACCATGCTTTACGGCTTAGAATCGGGGCTTCAAAGACGTTTTTGAAACGTCACGGAGCATATGAGATGTTCCAAGAGTTGAAATTAGTATTTCAGACTCATGCCCATGTCGAAAGGTATGAGACCTTTGACAAGTACTTTGCCTACAAGATGGAGGAGAATAGCTCAGCTAGTGAGCATGTGCTCAGAATGTCTAAGTACTACAATCACTTGAATCAAGTGGGAATTAATCTTCCAGATAAGATAGTGATTGACAGAGTTCTCTAGTCACTATCACCAAGTTACTAGAACTTCGTGATGAACTATAATATACAAGGGATACTGGAAACGATTCCCAAGCTCTTCGTGATGCTGAAATCAACAAGGGTAGAAATCAAGAAAAGCATCAAGTGTTGATGGTTGACAGGACCACTAGTTTCAAGAAAAGGGCAAAGGGAAGAAGGGGAACTTCAAAAAGAACGGCAAGCAAGTTGCTTCTCCCGTGAAGAAGCCCAAAGCTAGACCCAAGCCAGAAACTGAGTGCTTCTACTGCAAAGGAAATGGTCACTGGAAGTGGAACTGCCCTAGATACTTGGCGGATAAGAAGGATGGCAAAGTGAACAAAGGTATATTGGATATTAATGTTATTTATGTGTACATTACTAGTGTTTATAGCAACCCCTCGGCATTTGATGCTGGTTCAGTTGCTAAGAGTAGTAACTTGAAACGGGAGTTGCAGAATGAACAGAAACTAGTTAAGGGCGAGGTGACGATGTGTGTTGGAAGTAGTTCCATGATTGATATGATCATCATCGTACACTCCCTATACTTTCGGGATTAGTGTTGAACCTAAATAAGTGTTATTTGGTGTTTTCGGGATTAGTGTTCCGTATTGCAATAATGTTTATTGCAATACGGTTACTCATTTAAGTTAAAGAATAATTGTTGTTCTGTTTACATGAATAAAACCTTCTATGGTCATACACCCAATGAAAATGGTTTGTTGGATCTCGATCGTAGTGATACACATATTCATAATATTGAAGCCAAAAGATGCAAAGTTAATAATGATAGTGCAACTTATTTGTGGCACTGCCGTTTAGGTCGCATTGGTGTAAAGCGCATGAAGAAACTCCATGCTGATGGGATTTTGAAATCACTTGATGCTTGCGAACCATGCCTTGTGGGCAAGATGACTAAGACTCCGTTCTCTGAAACAATGGAGCGAGCAACTGACTTATTGGAAATAATACATACTGATGTATGCGATCCGATGAGTGTTGAGGCTCGCGGCGGGTATCCTTATTTTCTGACCTTCACAGATGATTTGAGCAGATATGGGTATATCTACTTGATAAAACATAAGTCTGAAACATTTGAAAAGTTCATATAATTTCAGAGTGAAGTGGAAAATCATCGTAACAAGAAAATAAAGTTTCTACGATCTGAACGTGGAGGAGAATATTTGAGTTACGAGTTTGGTCTTCATTTGAAACAATGCAGAATAGTTTCGCAACTCACGCCACCTGGAACACCACAGCGTAATGGTGTGTTCGAACATCGTAACCGTACTTTATTAGATATGGTGCAATCTATGATGTCTCTTACCGATTTACCACTATCGTTTTGGGGTTATGCATTAGAGACAGCTGCATTCACGTTAAATAGGGCACCATCTAAATTTGTTGAGACGACACCATATGAACTGTGGTTTGGCAAGAAACCAAAGTTGTCGTTTCTTAAAGTTTGGGGTTGCGATGCTTGTCGTGGAAGTGTCACGGCAGATGTCCTCATGGAAGGACTTAGTTGTGGAGCCATTGTGACGAGGTTAGCTTAAAGGGTTTAAATGGGACAAAGGACACGAGGAGTTTATACTGGTTCGGCCCCTTGCGGTGAAGGTAAAGGCCTAATCTAGTTTGAGGTGGTATTGCTACGGTTTTGATGACCAGGGAGCGAATACGCTTAGCCTGGCTCTCGATCTGTTGTTTCTCGTCCTAAGCCGCCGTTGGGTCGTCCCCTTATATACACGGGTTGACGCCCTGCGGCCTACAGAGTCCCTGCCGGCTCATACAACGTGTCCGGCTCGATGACTTATCTTACATGCCTCATAATACAAGTCTACATATACATGGTGGTTTATAACCATGGGCCTTAAGCCACCTTTGGGTTTGGGCCCTCTACTAAGCCTATCTATGAACCGCCATCGTATTATATTCTTGGGCTTCGTTGAGATGAACCGCCATAGGGATGACCCGGCCCCTCCTGGGCGGGTCATACTCGATAGTCATATCCCCAACAATGCTTATGTGAAAAAGTTTCATCCTGATAAGCTCAAACCCAAATCGGAGAAATGTGTCTTCATAGGTTACCCAAAGGAGACAGTTGGGTACACCTTCTATCACAGATTCGAAGGCAAGACATTCGTTGCTAAGAATGGATCCTTTCTAGAGAAGGAGTTTCTCTCGAAAGAAGTGAGTGGGAGGAAAGTAGAACTTGATGAGGTAACTGTACCTGCTCCCTTATTGGAAAGTAGTTCATCACAAAAATCTGTTCCTGTGACTCCTACACCAATTAGTGAGGAAGCTAATGATGACGATCATGTAACTTCAGATCAAGTTACTACCGAACCTCGTAGGTCAACCAGAGTGAGATCCGCACCAGAGTGGTACGGTAATCCTGTTCTGGAGGTCATGTTACTTGACCATGACGAACCTACGAACTATGAGGATGCGATGATGAGCCCAGATTCCGCAAAATGGCTTGAGGCCATGAAATCTGAGATGGGATCCATGTATGAGAACAAAGAGTGGACTTTGGTTGACTTGCCCGATGATCGGCAAGCCATAGAAAATAAATGGATCTTCAAGAGGAAGACGGACGCTGATAGTAGTGTTACTATCTACAAAGCTAGACTTGTCGGGAAAAGGTTTTGACAAAGTTCAAGGTGTTGACTACGATGAGATTTTCTCACTCGTAGCGATGCTTAAGTCTGTCCGAATCATGTTAGCAAATTGCCACATTTTATGAAATCTAGCAAATGGATGTCAAAACTACATTACTTAATGGATGTCGATCCTAAAGGCGCTAACAAAATGTACAAGCTCCAGCGATCCATCTATGGACTGGTGCAAGCATCTCGGAGTTGGAATATACGCTTTGATGAGTTGATCAAAGCATCTAGTTTGATACAGACTTGCGGTGAAGCCTGTATTTACAAGAAAGTGAGTGGGAGCACTACAACATTTCTGGTAAATATATGTAAATGACATATTGTTGATCGGAAATAATGTAGAATTTTCTGGAAAGTATAAAGGAGTATTTGAAAGGAGTTTTTCAAAGAAAGACCTCGGTGAAGCTGCTTACATATTGAGCATCAAGATCTATAGAGATAGATCAAGACGCTTGATAAGTTTTTTCAATGAGTACATACCTTGACAAGATTTTGAAGTAGTTCAAAATGGAACAGTCAAAGAAAGAGTTCTTGCCTGTGTTACAAGGTGTGAAATTGAGTAAGACTCAAAGCCCAACCACGGCAGAAGATAGAAAGAGAATGAAAGTCATTCCCTATGCCTCAGCCATAGGTTCTATAAAGTATGCCATGCTGTGTACTAGATATATTGTATACCCTACACTGAGTTTGGCAAGGGAGTACAATAGTGATCTAGGAGTAGATCACTGAACAGCGGTCAAAATTATCCATAGTGGAATAAGGATATGTTTCTCGATTATGGAGGTGACAAAAGGTTTGTCGTAAAGGGTTACGTCGATGCAAGTTTTGACACTAATCCAGATGACTCTAAGTCTCAATCTGGATACATATTGAAAGTGGGAGCAATTAGCTAAAGTAGCTCCGTGTAGAGCATTGTAGACATAGAAATTTGCAAAATACACACGGATCTGAATTTGGCAGACCCGTTGACTAAACTTCTCTCATAAGCAAAACATGATCACACCTTAGTACTCTTTGGGTGTTAATCACATGGCGATGTGAAATAGATTACTGACTCAAACCCTTTGAGTGTTGGCCACATGGCGATGTGAACTATGGATATTAATCACATGGTGATGTGAACTATTGATGTTAAATCACATGGCGATGTGAACTAGATTATTGACTATTGTGCAAGTGGGAGACTGAAGGAAATATGCCCTAGAGGCAATAATAAAGTTGTTATTTATATTTCCTTATATCATGATAAATGTTTATTATTCATGCTAGAATTGTATTAACCGAAAACTTAGTACATGTGTGAATACATAGACAAACAGAGTGTCACTAGTATGCCTCTACTTGACTAGCTCGTTCAATCAAAGATGGTTAAGTTTCCTAGCCATAGACATGAGTTGTCATTTGATTAACGGGATCACATCATTAAAGAATGATGTGATTGACTTGACCCATTCCGTTAGCTTAGCACTTGATCATTTAATATGTTGCTATTGAAGGAAATATGCCCTAGAGGCAATAATAAAGTTATTATTTATTTCCTTATATCATGATAAATGTTTATTATTCATGCTAGAATAGTATTAACCGGAAACATAATACTTGTGTGAATACATAGACAACCAGTGTGTCACTAGTATGCCTCTACTTGACTAGATCGTTGATTAAAGATGGTTATGTTTCCTAGCCATTGACATGAGTTGTCATTTGATTAACGGGATCACATCATTAGGAGAATGATGTGATTGACTTGACCCATTCCGTTAGCTTAGCACACGATCGTTTAGTATGTTGCTATTGCTTTCTTCATGACTTATACATGTTCCTATGACTATGAGATTATGCAACTCCCGTTTACCGGAGGAACACTTTGTGTGCTACCAAACGTCACAACATAACTGGGTGATTATAAAGGTGCTCTACAGGTGTTTCCAAAGGTACTTGTTGGGTTGGCGTATTTCGAGATTAGGATTTGTCACTCCGATTGTCGGAGAGGTATCTCTGGGCCCACTCGGTAATGCACATCACTTAAGCCTTGCAAGCATTGCAACTAATGAGTTAGTTGCGGGATGATGTATTACGGAACGAGTAAAGATACTTGCCGGTAACGAGATTGAACTAGGTATTGAGATACCGATGATCGAATCTCGGGCAAGTAACATACCGATGACAAAGGGAACAACGTATGTTGTTATGCGGTCTGACTGATAAAGATCTTCGTAGAATATGTGGGAACCAATATGAGCATCTAGGTTCCACTATTGGTTATTGACCGGAGAGGTGTCTCGGTCATGTCTACATAGTTCTCGAACCCGTAGGGTCCGCACGCTTAGAGTTTGATGATGGTTATATTATGAGTTTATGTGTTTTGATGTACCGAAGGTAGTTCGGAGTCCCGGATGTGATCACAGACATGACGAGGAGTCTCGAAATGGTCGAGACATGAAGATTGATATATTGGACGACTATATTCGGACACCGGAATGGTTCCGGGGGTTATCGGATATATACCGGAGTACCGGGGGTTACCGGAACCCCCCCGGGGGCTTAATGGGCTACGTGGGCCTTAGTGGAGAAGAGGAGGGGCGGCCAGGGCAGGCCGCGCGCCCCTCCCCCTCTGGTCCGAATTGGACAAGGAGGGGGGCGGCGCCCCCCTTTCCTTCCTCTCTTCCTCCTCCTCCCCCCTTCTCCTAATCCAACAAGGAAGGGAGGGAGTCTTACTCCCGGTGGGAATAGGACTCCTCCTGGCGCGCCACCTCCTGGCCGGCCGCCTTTCCCCCCTTGCTCCTTTATATACGGGGGAAGGGGGGCACCCCATAGACACAACAATTGATCATTGATCTCTTAGCCGTGTGCGGTGCCCCCGTCCACCATAGTCCACCTCGATAATATCGTAGCGGTGCTTAGGCGAAGCCCTGCGTCGGTAGAACATCATCATCGTCACCACGCCGTCGTGCTGACGGAACTCTCCCTCAAAGCTCGGCTGGATCAGAGTTCGAGGGACGTCATCGAGCTGAACGTGTGCTGAACTCGGAGGTGCCGTGCGTTCGGCAATTGATCGGTCGGATCGTGAAGACGTACGACTACATCAACCGCGTTGTGCTAACGCTTCCGCTTTCGGTCTACGAGGGTACGTGGACAACACTCTCCCCTCTCGTTGCTATGCATCACCATGATCCTGTGTGTGCGTAGGAATTGTTTTGAAATTACTACATTCCACAACAGTTATTGCTTTCTTCATGACTTATACATGTTCCTATGACTATGAGATTATGCAACTCCCGAATACCGGAGGAACACCTTGTGTGCTATCAAATGTCACAACGTAACTGGGTGATTATAAAGATGCTCTATAGGTTTCTCCGAAGGTGTTTTTTGGGTTGGCATAGATCGAGATTAGGATTTGTCACTCCGAGTATCGGAGAGGTATCTCTGGGCCCTCTCGGTAATGCACATCACTATAAGCCTTGCAAGCAATGTAACTAATGAGTTAGTTGCGGGATGATGCATTACAGAACGAGTAAAGAGACTTGCTGGTACAGAGATTGAACTAGGTATTGAGATACCGACGATCGAATCTCGGGCAAGTAACATACCGACGATAAAAGGAATAACGTATGTTGTTATGCGGTTTGACCGATAAAGATCTTCGTAGAATATGTAGGAGCCAATATGAGCATCCAGGTTTTGCTATTGGTTATTGACCGGAGATGAGTCTCGGTCATGTCTACATAGTTCTCGAACCCGTAGGGTCTGCACGCTTAACATTCGGTGACGATCGGTATTATGAGTTTATGTGTTTTGATGTATCGATGGTTGTTCGGAGTCCCGGATGAGATCAGGGACATGACGAGGAGTCTCGAAATGTTCGAGACGTAAAGATAGATATATTGGAAGGCTATATTCGGACATCGGAAAGGTTCTCAGTGGTTCAGGTATTTATCGGAGTACCGGAGAGTTACGGGAATTCGCCGGGGAGAATCGAATTGGACTAGGGGGAGGGGCGGCGCCCCCTCCTTCCTTCTCTTCTCTCTTCCCCTTCCTTCTCTCCTACTCCTACTACTTGGAAGGGGGGAATCCTACTCCCGGTGGGAGTAGGACTCCCCAGGGCGTGCCATAGTAGAGGGTCGGCCCTCCCGCTCCTCCACTCCTTTATATACGGGGGAGGGGGCACCCCATAGACACACAAGTTGATCATTGATCTCTTAGCCGTGTGCGGTGCCCCCCTCCACTATAATCCACCTCGGTCATATTGTCGTAGTGCTTAGGCAAAGCCCTGCGCCGGTAGCTTCATCATCACCGTCATCACGCCATCGTGTTGACGAAGCTCTCCCTCGAAGCTCTACTGGATCGTGAGTTGGTGGGACGTCACCGAGCTGAACGTGTGCAGATCGCGGAGGTGCCGTACGTTACTAGGATCGGTCGATCGTGAAGACGTACAACTACATCAACCGCGTTGTCATAACGTTTCCGCTTTCGGTCTACGAGGGTACGTGGACAACACTCTCCCCTCTTGTTGTTATGCATCACCATGATCTTGCGTGTGCGTAGGATTTTTTTTGAAATTACTACGTTCCCCAACATCTATAGCCTGTAACAATTCTTTGTGGAATAAGTTCATTTTTATCATTAGGAACAACAGTGATACCTCCTTTCTTAGGAACACAATGAACATGACTTACCCATCTACTATCAGCTATAGGATAGATTATACCTGCTTCCAGAAGTTTTAATCTTTTTCCGTTCTTACCACTTCTTTCATCTTTGGATTTAACCGACATTGGTGATCAACAAATGGTTTAGCATCAGGTTCCATATTAATTTTGTGCTGACATAGAGTGGGACTAATGCCCTTTAAATCATCAAGAGTATATCCAATAGCAGCCCGGTGCTTCCTTAGAACTTTCAATAATCTTTCTTCTTCATGTTCTGAAAGGTTAGCACTGATAATAACAGGATATATCTTCTTTTCATCAAGATAAGCATATTTCAAAGTGTTTGGCAATTGTTTTAATTCAAACACAGGATCACCTTTAGGTGGAGGAGGACCTCCAAGAGTTTCAATAGGCAAATTGTGTTAGATCAGAGGACGTTGTTCAAAGAAAACTTTATCTATTTCATTTCTTTCATGCATATGTAAACCATTTTCATGGTCTAGCAAATATTGTTCTAAAGGATCAATAGGTGGTACAGCAATAGAAGCAAGACCAATTAATTCATCCTTACTAGGCAATTCTTTTTCATGATGATTTCTACTAAACTTGGAAAAATTAAACTCATGAGACCCATCACCAAAGCCAACACCCACAATTTGTTTCTTACAATCTATCTTAGCATCAACCGTATTCAAGAAAGGTCTACCAAAGATAATGGGACAGAAGTCATCTTGTGGGGAACCAAGAACAAGAAAATCAGTAGGGTATTTTATTTTCCCACACAAGACTTCAACATCTCTAATAATCCCAATTGGTGATATAGTGTCTCTATTAGCAAGTTTAATAGTAACATCTATTTCTTCTATCTCAGCAGGTGCTATGTCTTTCATAATTTCTTGATATAAATTGTAAGGAATAGCACTCACACTAGCACCCATGTCACATAAACCATGATAACAGTGATCTCCTATTTTAACTGAAATAACAGGCATGCCAACAACAAGTCTATGTTTAACTTTTCCATCAGGTTTAGCAATTCTAGCAGCTTCTTCACAGAAGTAAATAACATGCCCATCAATATCTTCTTCCAAGAGATCTTTAACCATAGCAATGCTAGGTTCTACTTTAATTTGTTCATCAGGTTTAGGTGTTCTAATATAGCTTTTGTTAACCACAGTTGAAACTTTAGCATGTTCCTTTATCCTAACAGGGAATGGTGGTTTCTCTATATAAGCAGAAGGAACAACTGGATCAACATTATAAAGTATAGTTTCTTCTTTAAGTGGTGCTGGTTTTTAGTTTTCTTCTTTAACAGGTGGGTGATATTTAAACCACTTCTCTTTAGGGAGTTCAACATGAGTATCAAATGATTCACAAAAGGAGGCTACTATCTCAGAGTCAAGTCCATATTTAGTGCTAAACTTTTGAAAAGCATCGGTATCCATAAAAGATTAACACAATCATACTTAAGCTTAATACCTGACTCTTTACCTTCGTCGAGTTCCCAATCTTCAGAGTTGCGTTTAATTCTTTCCAAAAGATCCCACCGGAATTCAATAGTCTTCTTCATAAAAGAACCAGCACAAGAAGTATCAAGCATGGTTTGATCATTACGAGAAAGCCGAGCATAAAAATTCTGGATAATAATTTCTCTTGACAGCTCATGATTGGGGCATGAATATAACATTGACTTAAGCCTCCCCCAAGCTAGAGCGATACTTTCTCCTTCACGAGGCCAAAAATTATATATCTAATTCCGATCACGATGAACTAGATGCATAGGATAAAATTTCTGGTGGAACTCCAATTTCAAACGATTCCAATTCAATGATCCAATATCATCACATAGCCTATACTATGCCAATGCTTTTCCCTTCAAAGATAATGGGAAAACCTTTTTCATAACTTGATCCCTGGGTAAACCTGCAAGCTTAAACAATTCACAAATTTGTTCCACATATATCAAGTACATATCAGGATGTTCAGTTCCATCTCCTGCATAAGGATTAGCTAGCAGTTGTTCTATCATACCCGAAGGAATTTCATATTCAATATTTTCAGTAGGTCAATAGGTTGAGGGGTAGATAATTGTGGTTCCGTACAAGGTGAAGATACCCCGAACAAACCCCACAAAGGATTGTTTTCCATAGTAACAAGTGACAATAAATTTCAGCACATTATATAAATGTTTCCTTACCAAATTCCACTTACCAAAGGCGCTTCACACCCCGGACACGGCGCTAGAAAATAGCCTTGATGACCCACAAGTATAGGGGATCAATTGTAGCTCTTTTTGATAAGTAGGATTGTCGAACCCAACGAGGAGCAGAAGGAAATGACAAGTAGTTTTCAGTAAGGTATTGTCTGCAAGTGCTGAAATTGTAAGTTGCGAGTAGTTTGATAGCAAGGTAATTTGTAACGAGCAAGTAACGATAATAGTAACAAGTATGCAGCAAGGTAGCCCAATCCTTTTGAGGCAAAGGACAGTCCAAAACGGTCTCTTATGATAAGCAAAGCGTTCTTGAGGGTACACGGGAATTTCATCTAGTCACTTTCATCATGTTTGTTTGATTTGTGTTCGCTACTTTGATAATTTGATATGTGGGTGGACCGGTGCTTAGGTGCTGTTCTTACATGAACAAACCTCTTACTTATGATTAACCCTCCCGAAAGCATTCACAACTACGAGAAAAGTATTAAGAATAAATTCTAACCATAGCATTAAACTTTTGGATCCAATTGGTCCCTTACGAAATAGTGCATAAACTGGGGTTTAAGCTTCTGTCACTCTCCCAAACCACCATCTAATTGCTACTCCACAATGCATTCCCTTAGGCCCAAATATGGTGAAGTGTCATGTAGTCGACGTTCACATGACACCACTAAGGGAATCACAACATACATACTATCAAAATATCGAACGACATATCAAGTTCACATGAATACTTGCAACATGATTTCTCCCGTGACCTCAAGAACAAAAGTAACTACTCACAAATGATAAACATGTTCATGATCAAAGGAGTATTAAATAGCATAATGGATCTGAACATATAATCTTCCACCAAATAAACCATATAGTAATCAACTACAAGATGTAATCAACACTACTAGTCACCCACAAGCACCAATCTATAGTTCCGGTAACAAGATTGAATACAAGAGATGAACTAGGGTTTGAGATGAGATGGTGCTGTTGAAGATGTTGATGGAGATTGCCCTCCCCAAGATGGGAGAGTTGTTGGTGATGGTGATGACGATGATTTCCCCCTCCGGGAGGGAAGTTCCCCCGGCGAAATCGCTCCGTCGGAGGGTAAAGTGCTCCTGCCCAAGTTCCGCCTCGAGACGGCGGCGCTCCATCCCGAAAGCCTCTCCCTTATTTTTTCTAGGTCAAAATGACTTATATACCAAAAGATGGGCACCGGAGGTGGGCCGAGGAGGCCACAACCACCAGGGTGCGCCTGGGGGGCCTGGCGCCCCCAGATGGGTTGTGCCTACCTGGTGGCCCCCCTCTGGTGTTTATTGGCTCCAGTATTTCTTAAATAATCCATAAAAAATCTCTGTGAAGTTTCAGCTTATTTGGAGTTGTGCAGAATAGGTGGCCCGACGTAGCTTTTCCAGGTCCAGATTTCCAGCTGCCGGAATTCTCCCTCTTGGTGTGTTCCTTGCAGATTATGAGGGAAAAGGCATTATAATTACTCCAAGAAGCGTTATTATGGATAAAAACATTATAAATAACAGTAAGAAAACATGATGCAAAATGGACGTATCAGAGGTCCAGCCAATCCTTCCTCGTCAGGTACGGTGTGCCGCGAGCCGGGTCCGGGCTGGTGCCGTCGTCGGGGTCATTGGGGAAGACACTCCTCACTCGTCGATGTCGATCTCCTCGTCCTCGCTGCCCACCTCGACGCCCTCCGTGCCGCCGTCCTTGCCGCCTTCGACCTCGTCATTGGAGGAGAGCACGATAACCTCGCCGCCCTCCGCGCCGGCAAAGGTTACGCGCTCCGCCTCCACGAGCTCCGGGTGCTACCGGCGGAGCTCTTGCATGTAGGCATCGTCGGTGGCCTCGGCCTCGAGGCGCTCCCACGCCTCGTGGTCCTCCCGCGCCATAGCCGAGCTTACCAGCCCTGGCTCCGGCAGAACGAGGTCGACCGGACATGTGCCGAAGGGGAAATTGAGCCTAGCCGCCGCGCTGTGGTAGCAGACCTGCCAGCGGTCGACTCCATGGCCGCGCGCTCAGCCGTGTGGACGCTACCAAGCCATCGGCGGGTGTGGGTCTCCCGATCTGTAATCTCGACGACCCATGTCCCCCACCGCCGCTGTCGGACCCCGAGGTAGGACCTCGTCGGTGGCCGGGCCCGAGGGAGGACGGAGAAGTCCTCGAACCGGCATAGGGGCGCGGCGGTGGGCTGATCAGGCGATCGGCGATGGCAGATCAATAAAGAGCCCGTGGAGGATGACGGGGACACCTTGGCGGCCACATCGCCAGCGTCGGGCAAAGAAGCTGCAATAAACCTATTTTGGGCCATTAGCTCCTCGAGCTCCCCGGCACACAGGCAGAGGTTGAGGATGGAGGCGGCGGCAATGGCAGCGAACTACTGATGGTATCGAGCGAGGGAGGGGTGGTGTGTGTCTGTGTGAGCGGAGGTTTTGGGGAGTGTGTGGTGTGTGTGGAGGGAGGGCGAGGGGGGCAAGTGGTGTTTGAGGAAATACCGCGACAACTGAAAATTTTACTAGGTGGGAGTAAAATGCCGGGCTACTAAAAATTTGGATCAAGGCCAAGCAGATATTTTTGAGATTGCGAGGGATGCAGAGGCGGGAGTAACAAGGCGGGGCTACTGAAATTTGAATCAAGGGTGAGCAGATATTTTTGAGATTGCGAGGGATGCAGAGGCAGGAGTAACAAGGCGGGGCTACTGAAAATTTGAATCAAGGGCGAGCAGATATTTTTGAGATTGCGAGGGATGCAGAGGCGGGAGTAACAAGGAGGGGCTACTGAAAATATGAATCAAGGGATTGAAGCAGAGCGGGAGTAACAGACATCGCACACGGTCCGCACATACTAACCGTGTGCTATCAAACATAAAAATCTTCCAGGCGGTAGATATTTTCGAGATTACGAGGCAGTAGATATTTTCGAGAGCGGGAGGCAAGCCTCGTGAAGCCCAATCTACTGTGCTGATGTGAGTGACTACTAGGGCACGGGCGTGGCACACGGGTAGTCTAACCGAACCGTGTCTGTTGCGTACCCAATCGTAGATGGTTTCTGCATCCAACTTGTGTGCTGTTTATAAATGTGGCAAAAAGAATAACGCGGGAAAGGGTCAGAACACGAACACACTTGCATGTGGACCAAATATATGTATGAAAAGGGTGGTTTGATGTTTGAATACCCAATGCACAACTTTGATGTGGCACCTGTCGCACAAAGCGCACAGTATTGCTAGTCAGCCACCCCCTACGAACCCCACTTCTTGTCGGTGGTAAGGGAATCCTAGCTACAAATGCATGCCCCCGGATAGTAAAGTTTGAAATCTCACCCTATCGTAACACAAAACTAGGAGTCCATCATATATATGGTCAAACTTCCCCTTTCACTTCCGGACAAAGGTGGACCTTGTGATGATCCACAAATGTGTGTTTGTGGCGGGGGATGGGTGAGACCACATACGAACCACCTGCAGGTGGCCCTATACTATATGTATAAAAAGGGTGTGGTGTGATATTTAACTACCATTCACAACTTTGATGTGGCACGTGTGCCTCACAAAATAGCCGGACTTCTCTGACCCCACGGAGGTTGCGGGTAGTGCAAAGTAGCCCCCCCACACACACACATGTCGG
The DNA here is from genome assembly GCF_002575655.3 of Aegilops tauschii subsp. strangulata. Lineage (NCBI taxonomy): Eukaryota > Viridiplantae > Streptophyta > Magnoliopsida > Poales > Poaceae > Aegilops > Aegilops tauschii. Next base: position 313,301,707 of record NC_053037.3, on the reverse strand, counting down.
GGGAGGGCATCTCACCTAGACGTACTGTTACACAGACCAAACATAGTCCAACTTGATCGTATAACCTCCCTCGCTCATTGTTGGTCAAAGCGATGGATGTCCACACGGCCCCGCAAAATGGGCTAGCTTGTCGCCAATAAACTCGCGAGGGAGTACTGTCTGAAGACAAACCCACTCTGTGCATGTGGCCCAATTATGTATATGGAAGTGGTGTGTGTAGTGTTTGAATAGGCAATGCGCAAATTTGATGCGGCACCATGCTTTAGAACTACAAAATCCCCACACTGATCGAGGGTACACGATGCGTAGCATGCATGCGCTCATACTTAATTAGGCCTAGAATGATCGACCTACTATACGGTAACACGAACCAAAGAAGAAGAATCCACCCTGGTAACCTTTCTCGTCGTCGGTCAAAATGATGGACGTCCACGCGGGCCCATGAATATATATATATAGGCTTGCCGCCCATAACAAAGCAAGTGAGAGTGTGCAAAAACAACCATTGCATGCATGTATCCCAAACATATTTATGGAGGTGCGTGATGCATGCATATGTGTTGAATACCTAATGCATAACATTGATGTGGTGCATGCGTTCAAAGAACGCACATGTCCCCACACAGAGCAAGAGGTTCATGATGTGTCGTGTGCTCGCCCCACCCCCACCCTTCTATCCAGCGGGATGGATTCATGTGTACTACACATGCGCTATTATATATGTAATCTCACATCATGACCTATATCACGGGACAAACAAAAAATTAAGCCCCTCCTAAGTCAAAACAACTAACCTCTCTCATTGTCGGTGAAAGTCATGGACCAAGCAGGCCGACAGATGGAAGCATCGCCGATAACCACGTGGGTGACTGCCACAGGACAACCACCATCGCTTGCATGTGTGCCAAAACATATATATGGAGAGGTGTGTGGTTGTGATGTTTTGAATACCTAATGCACAACCTTTGTTGTGGCATTTGCCTCAAAAACCGCAAACTCCACACAGAGTGAGGTTCATGTGCGACACCTAGTATATGTTGGTCCCATCCCCACTTTGACATGTACTATATATATACTCCTACCCTAACACATCCCCAAAAGAATTAATCCTCCTTGTTTGTCAAATGTGCCTCTCTCTCGTTGGGTCAAAGTGATGGAGAACGACCTCACGGGCCCACAGATGGAAGCGCCGGACGCGAGTGAGTTCCTCTAGGGCAACCACCGCCTGCATGGTATTACGTGATGTTTGAATACCAATGCACAACTTCGATGTGGCACCTGCCTCGGGAACCGGAAAGTCCCCACATGGAGCAAGGTTATGACACACACACACACACACATAGAGAGAGAGAGCGCGAGAGAGAAAGAGAGTATACATGTTGCCTCCTCTTTGACATGTACTATACATACTCCTACCGTGCATATACGTAATACAAACAAAAAAGAACCATCCTTGTTGGTCAAATTAACCTCTCTTCTTGTTGTATGTTCAATTGATCGATGAAGTCCTCGCGGGACCAAAAAGAGTCACACACTAGCGAGTGTCATAGGACAACCACCGCGTGAATGTTGTTGTGTGTTGTGTGATGTTTTAATACCCAATGCAGAACTTTGATGTGGCATATGCTTCGCAAACGGGAAACACATGCACTACACAGAGGTTCACGATGCGTTTATAGCCCCCCTCACTCTTTGAGCCGGTAGGAGAGACTCATGTGTACGCATGTGCCCGAACTTTGATATGGAATCTCACCACATAACACACATGCCAAAGATGAATCCATCTTCGGTTCGATGCCTCTCGTTGTCGATGGAAACTAAAAACCTTTGCGGGCTAACGAATGTGCACGTCGCTGCTAACCGCATGAGGGAGTATGTCTGGGAGGACCACCAATGCATGCATGTGGCCCGAACATGTATGTATGAAAGGGTTGTGTACTGCTTTAAATAACCAATTCAGGACATTGGTGTGGGGTATATACGTGACTCACAAAATGATCAATAATCCCAGGAGGCTCGCGACTAGTAGTGTACTGATGGAACCCCCCCCCCCCCCCCCCACACACACACATCCCGCACCACCACCTCCACTCTGAGGACACATGTCAAACTTTTTCTGAAGTGAACATACGACCAAAGGAGTGTCATGTTAAAGTTTGAAAAAAGAACAGAGATCATTCGACCCGTTTTATACATTGACTGATTTCCTAGGGATTTAATGTGCAAAAATCAAATTTGAGCTACATGTGCACCAAAATGGATTGCAAAATCATATCTGTGTCCCTGGGTGCATGTTTCTCCGTGAACGAAATTTCAAAACATTGAGAATGTTGATTTTTAAAATTTAGTAAATCCAAAACTTACTTGAAATTCATGAAACTTATCGTGGTGTCATATATGGACACTAGTAGACTGTGATATTGTGTTTTTTCGTCAAATTTGAGACAAGTTTTGACATAATCTACTTACAAATGGGAGATTGTTAATAATTGGCAACCAATATCTCATACGGAATATTTATTCGGACCGTGTGCTTTAGACCATGCCATGCTTCGATTAAGCAGTAAAGCGGCAGAATGAATCATCAAAAAATAGAAAAATATACGTGCCGCCACGCGCCCCGTGTGGCGTGCGAGCAGGCGTGAGTTGACGGGACGCATGGAAGCAGTCTGCCGTGCAGGCAGCCCGGGAGGCGTGTGTGCAGGTGTGTGAATTGACGGGAGGCGTTTTCGCTGCACAGTGTCACCGGGACGCGTGCGAGTAGCTCTGTGAAATGATGGTATATGAATGCCAGAAGTCCACCGCGCCGGCTTACCAGGAGGCGAGACAGCCTTTGACCGCCGCCCGCCTCGCTCCCACTGGTCCGTATTAATGGCGCGCCCGAGCCGCCGGCCATAATAGGCGGCTGCACCCCTGGTCCACAGTGGTCACCAACGTCTGGACTCTGGAGTGTATGAGGATGCCGCCGAAGTGCACCATCGGAGGGAGTGGCGACGCCGGGGCTGGTGAAGCACCCACGCAACGCGTGAAGCTAGGCATAGAGGTTGCCGTAGCCGCCGACGAGGTCTCGCACGGGTAGCAGCACGACCTTGACTTCGTCGGCGCCGTCCCCCCCCCTAGCTGGAGTCGGAGGTCAACAGCAACTCCGGCAACGATCGCGCCTCCGACAGAAAACCGGTTAGTCATCTATATACCCATTTGCGCGGTAAACATATCATGTGTTTTCTCTGGTTACTCCCCCCTCCCTATTCTTTTGGAATACAAATCGTATGGTTATGTTCTCTCAGTCCATGAAATTAGAGTAACTAAGATCCGTTAGATGCATGTAGTGTATTGATTGTTTGAATGGTATCCGTATAAGGTTAGTGATTAATTGTTTGTTCTCTACAAATGATTTTTGCTAATAATCCGACTAGGGTTAGCGTGCGTGCTAATAATTCGTGGTCAGATCTTGACAATTGATTTTGAATGTCCTACATATATGTTTGTGCCTTTTTCTTCCAGATCTTGAGAATTGATTTTGAATGTCTTACATGTATGTTTCTGCCATTTTTTTCTTTCAGATTGGTATGTACACAGATGAGGCTCTGGCCAGCACCGCCGCCATATGTAGATCTTGGACCCGGCAGCACGACCAGAAGCGGCCACGCCCCCTGGACCTGAGGAACCCGTAGAATCTCCGGCAGACCGCATTAGCTATCTCCCGGACGCCATCCTTTGGGAGATCATCTCCCTTCTCCCCACCAAGGATGGCTACCACACACAAGTCCTCGCATCTCGGTGGCGCACTCAGTGGCACACCGCGCCTCTTAATCTCGACTATCGTCAGCTATTTGTCGATGATGATTTTGAACTCCCCGGAGCCATCATCTCCTCCCACCAGGGCTTCGTTCAACGCATCTGCATCCCGGCATGCTACCTGTTGGACATACCCTGCACGGTGGCCGCCTGGCTGACATCCCGTCAATTTGATAAACTCCAGCAGCTTGAGTTCTACCATGACTATGTATGTAACATACCACGAACCGATGTATCTGTGCCCTCACCACCGGTGCCCATCTCGTGGTTTTCCTCCTCTGTCCACACCGCCACCTTCTCCTGGTGCCATCTAGCAGACAATCTGGTACAAATGCTTCGACTCCCACTACTAAAAAAACGTGTGCTTGTGGTGGTTGATTTGTCGTAGGCTGCACTGCCCAACATCATCCACTCCAGCTGCCCTGCCCTGGAGCGCTTGCTGCTTGTTTTTGGAATAGAAATTCGTATCCGTTGTCTCAAAATAAAGTCGCCCCACCTTGTAAGCATGGGAATTTGTTTTTTTGGACACGATCTCATCATCAAAGATGCCCCTTCACTTCAAAGGTTGCTCCTTGATTCTACTATAGTACCTTCGCAAATAACTGTAGTCTCTGCACCTAAACTAGAGACCTTGGGTGCAATTCATGATCCTTTTAGACCGTTCAAGATGGTGTTTGGCTCCACACCTATTGAGGTACTGTATATTATTCACGTAAACTTTTTTAATCTGTCTTTTCGTTTATGCGCATAAGTTAAGTATCATCTTGGAGTACACTTTTGGTACTAATATTATGTCCTATGCTCAATGAAGAGCTTGTCCATCCTATCAGTGGTGGTGGATTCTATCAAGACCTTACATATCAGTATGTAGTGTTTTGATCTAAACACGATTATTGGCTTGCTGCAATGCTTTCCATGTCTGGAGAATTTGTATATAAAGGTGATGATTTCACACACATTGAAAGCCCATATATAATATACTATAATTAATCGTTCATCTATCACTCTTTCAACATAATATTTTTTAGACATTAACTGTATTCAATCTTTATCCCTATTTAGGCACTAACACATGGAGAAAACGGTATAACCAATCGATGGTTCAAGAAGCACCGGGATTTTCTTAGATCTCATGACATCCGTTTGAAGATAGTAACGCTGGAAGGATATGCATCCAACAATGCAAACACTAGCTTTGTCAAATTCTTCATGTTGAATGGGAGGGCACCATTGTCCGTGAGGATTAATTTTTTCTACAAGAAATTTCTGACGGCTGCAAGTGTTGAACAACATAAAAAGAAGTTTCAGGTGGACCTAAGGGCTTCTAATCGTGCTCGGCTTCTATTTACAGCAGCTTGTCCTCATTTACCAGTAGAATTTTTGGCCTGGGATCTTGATTTTATGGATCAGACCGATCCATTTGATTATGACTGCCGAAAACTTTGGTTGAGTTAGATGTCATTGTCCCGTTCAATTTGGATTTTGTCTAAACCTGATGAGCAATTAATCCTCGTGCTTTTGTATTGTTTGTAAGCTGGAGTTAGATATTGTTGCCCTTTTCAATTCGGCTTTAACCCATATTTTCTTTCATACTGGGCCAATGACTTGCCATTTCTTTAATTAAGACATAAATATTATAAGCATTCACAACATAGGGAAAGAACATCACACTCGAGGGATCCTTGAGATCTTTGTTCATTACAGAACCCGCAAGTTCTTAGTGTCCACCAGCACCCACAAACTTATTTTCAACTAGCACACCAAATGGGCTGTAATTCTTAATAAGAAAAGTTTCATGGTAGTGACAGATTTGGATTTGTCATTTGGGACCCTGTAACGCCCCGGATCCGATGCGCCAGGTGTCTGCCAGTTATTCGCTGTCGTTGCCATGTCATTTGCTTGCGTGTTGCATTTTGCCATGTCATCATCTGCATTTCATATAATGTCATCATGTGCATCGCATTTGCATACGTGTTCGTCTCTGGCATCCGAGCATTTTCCCCGTCGTCCGTTTTGCAATCCGGCACTCCGTTGTCACCCGGCGCCCCCTCTTGTTTCTTTTCGTGTGCGGGTGTTGATCTTTCTTGGAATGGACCGAGTCTTGTCAAGTGGCCTTGGTATACTACCGGTAGACCACCGGTCAATTTTCGTTCCATTTGGAGGTCATTTGGTACTCCAACGGTTGACCGGGCATCCGCGAAGTCCATTTTGGTATTGCAGCAAAAACCCCTTTCAAACAGCCCCAAAACACCTCTAAGTCTCCGCCATGCTCTCGGTCGTTCGATCACGATCGCATGGGCGAAAACCGCACCTCGTTTGGACTCTCCTAGCTCCCTCTGCCTATATATTTACCTCTCCCCCCGAAATCCCGGGTCCAAACCCTAAAAATCCTCCCCTCCCCGCGCCGGACATGTCCGTCTGCCGCCGGACGTCCACCGCCGCCGCTCCGGGCCAATCCAGCCTCGCCACCTGTCCCGCGCGCCGCCCCATGCGCTCCCTCCGCCGCCGGCCCACCCAGGCCGGGGCCAGGCCCGCCCCGACCACGACCGGGCCCGAGGCGCCCGCTGCGCCCGCGCCGCCGCCCGTCCAGCGCCGCCGCCCGCCACCCGGTCCCGCCTCCATCGCCGCCGCAGCCTCCGGTGCCGGCCGCCGCAGTCGACCGCGGCCCCGCGCCGTCCCGCTCCCGCCGCCCGCACCCTCGCCGGCGGGCCCGTCCTCCTTCCTCCTCGCCCGACCGGCCCCGTCCTCCTCCTCCTCCTCCCTCGGCCGGAGCTCCGGCGAGTGCTCCGGCGAGCTCGAGAGCTCGCGCCGATCGGATCTGGGATCCCCCCCCCTGCGTTGACTTTTTCCTGAGACCCCGATTATTTCTAAGTCATATGTTTTTCACAGTATCATGACATGTTCTCTGCATCATAACTTCATGCATATATCTCCGTTTCGCGCGTGTAATATGTCAAAATGTTCATCTCGTGATGCTCTACGTTTTGTTCCATTACACCATGTTCATTTGAGTCCATCTTGATGCCCAAATCATCGTTGCAAGAGTGCTCGTTGCTGTTATCTGCTGTCTGTTATCAGAACTTGGTGATTTGTCATTTTTGTATCATTTAATCTGTGCATCTTATGGGCATGAGCTCTACATGTGTTTTGAAGTATGCCATGCCATATTTCCAAGGGTGTATTCCATGTATTTTTGTGATCTCTGTGGTGACTAGCACAAGCTTGCAAACTAGGCCCCGTAATGTTTCTGATTTCAGGGACAGTGATTTCTCCGTGTCCTTGTCTGCTGTTATTTTGTTGCCATGTAAACTTGATGCTACAGAGAGATCCATGCATATTTTGAAGATGTTCATTAAGGATGTTTTGTAGCTATAGTTGTAATTGATCCATGCCTGCAATTGTTTGCAATTATGGAGTGCCATAGCATGACTCAATCTTGCTCTACTTTTGCTATAAAATATTTCTGGCAGATTCTTAACATGATATTCATTTTTGCCAAGCTTATTGTAGTTGATCCATACATGCTATGTATTTTCTCTTGCCATGGTTAGCTTCATAAACATACCATCTTTCTGTAGGTATACTTGTTTTGTCATGTATTGCTCTGTAGTGAGTGCATCAGGCTCACAAACATGCCTTCTTATTATAGTTTCTGCCATGCTCTGTTTTCTGCTAAGTCTGAAACCTGATAACGATACTTGCCATGTTTACATGCTTGCCATCATATCTTCTGGTCCTTTTTGGCTTATGGTCAGTAAGGGACATTTGTTAAATGCTTTGAGTAGATTCATGCCATGCCTTGTTTTGCCATGTTTAGTTCCTGTAGCATATTGATATCATGCTCTGAACATTGCTACCTGATGCTGTTTCTGTCATGTCCAGTAATTTCTGCTAAGTCTGTGAATCTGTTATTTTTTTGCAATCTTGCCATGTCCTTTTGAGCTTGTTCTAGTGATTTCTGGAGATAGCTCAGTGTTCATGTTTTGTTGTACTTTACCTGTACATCATGTCCATGCCTTTTGTTTTCATGTTGAGTTGCTGTACCATATTGTTTTGATGCTTGCATTATGCCTAGTTGCTATTTTGGTCAGATTGTTGCTATGTCTTGTTTGGAGTGTATGTGTTGCACCGTTGCTCCGTTTTGATCATGCTCTATATGAAACTTGCTTAGTTTTGCATGTAGCCTCATATTATCATGTTGCATCCTTGTTTTGAGGTGTTTGCTTGATATTTGTATGCATTTTGCATCAATGCCATGTTTATCTTGTTTTGCTCATATCTTCTAGCACGTAGCTCCGAATCTAATGAACTTTATATGTAACTTGACTAGAATTTCGTGTAGATCATCATGGTGCCCTTTAACTTGCTGTTTAACAACTTGAATATAAGGTTATTCAGTTCTGGACCAATTTCGAAATTTGCATATGAGGACTTACCGGAATTGTTATATGTTGTTTCCGGCCTCATTTAAACTTGCCTTGATGTGTTGTTCTTGTATGCATCCTCTCTTGTCACGAGTAGCTTCACGTAGCTTTGTCATGCATCATTCTTGGTTGAGCATCATGCCTTGTTCATGTGTGGTGTGTTTACCTTGTTGTGTGCTTCTTCTCGATAGTTCCCGTGTCGTTGCGATCGTGAGGATTCGTTCGTCTTCGTGGCTTCATCTTCTTCATGGACTCGTTCTTCTTCCTAGCGGGATTTCAGGCAAGATGACCGTCACCTTGGATCTCACTACTATCATTGCTATGCTAGTTGCTTCGTTCTATCGCTTTGCTGCGCTACCTATTCTCTTGCTCTTCAGGCCTCCCAATTTGCCATGAACCCCTAACCTTTGTCACCCTTCCTAGCAAACCGTTGTTTGGCTATGTTACCGCTTTGCTCAGCCCCTCTTATAGCGTTGCTAGTTGCAGGTGAAGATGAAGATTGCTCCATGTTGGATTATGTTTATGTTGGGATATCACAATATCTCTTATATTATTCATGCATCTATATTTTTGGTAAAGGGTGAAAGGCTCGGCTTTATGCCTGGTGTTTTGTTCCACTCTTGCCGCCCTAGTTTCCGTCATACCGGTGTTATGTTCCCAGATTTTGCGTTCCTTACACGGTTGGGTGATTTATGGGACCCCCTTGACAGTTCGCCTTGAATAAAACTCTTCCAGCAAGGCCCAACCTTGGTTTTACCATTTGCTCGGCCTATTTCTTTCCCTAGGGAGTCGCTCTCTCGAGGGTCATCTTATTTTACCCCCCCGGGCCAGTGCTCCTCGGAGTGTTGGTCCAAACTAGAGCCACTTGCAGCGCCACCTCGGGGACACTTGAGGTCTGATTTTAGTTGTACGTAGTGTTCATCCGGTGTTGCCCTGAGAACGAGATATGTGCAGCTCCTATCAGGATGTCGGCGCATCGGGCGGTCTTGCTGGTCTTGTTTTACCATTGTCAAAATGTCTTGTAACCGGGATTCCGAGACTGATCGGGTCTTCCCGGGAGAAGGAATATCCTTCGTTGACCGTGAGAGCTTATGATGGGCTAAGTTGGGACACCCCTGCAGGGTATTATCTTTCCAAAGCCGTGCCCGCGGTTATGTGGCAGATGGGAATTTGTTAATATCCGGTTGTAGAGAACTTGACACTTGACTTAATTAAAAGGCATCAACCGCGTGTGTAGCCGTGATGGTCTCGTCTCGGCAGAGTCCGGGAGGTGAACACGGTTTATGGGTTATGTTTGACGTAAGTAGGAGTTCAAGATCACTTCTTGATCATTGCTAGTTTCACGACCGATCCTTTGCTTCTCTTCTTGCTCTCATTTGCGTAAGTTAACCACCATACATGCTTAGTCGCTGCTGCAACCTCACCACCTTATCCTTTCCTTTCCCATTAAGCTTTGCTAGTCTTGATACCCATGGTAATGGGATTGCTGAGTCCTCGTGGCTCACAGATTACTACACCACCAGTTGCAGGTACAGGTTTTACGATGGCCATGACGCGAGAGCGATATTTACTTGTTTTGGAGTTCTTCTTCTGCTTCTTCTTCGATCAGGGGATAGGTCCCAGGTCGGCAGCCTGGGCTAGCAGGGTGGATGTCGTTTGAGTTTCTATTTATGTTTCATCCGTAGTCGGATGTTGATCTCATGTATGATATATTGATGTATTCTTGCGGCACTTGTATGCCTTGTATGTATCCCCAAATATTATGTAATGTTGATGTAATGATATCCACCTTGCAAAAGCGTTTCAATATGCGGTTCTATCCTTGGTGGGGCCTTCGAGTCCCTTTAGGATAGTATCGCATATTGGGCGTGACAAGTTGGTATCAGAGCCTCGACCGACCCTAGGAGCCCCCTTGATTGATCGTGTAGTTTGGCCGTTGTTGAGTCTAGAAGAAAAAAATTTCGGAGTCTAGTTATATCGGAGAGTAGGAATTCTTTTTACTCCTCTGCCCCTTCGTTGCTCTGGTGAGAAATCTTGACGTAGGTGTTTTGAACTATTCCTCTTCCCCTTCAAATTTTTTTTAGGATCACGTGGTTAGTTTTCGTTCGTTGTCCATCCTTTTTTCTATCCGGCGCATTTCTCTTCGAGTGTTTTCGATCCTCGTCATCTTTTGCGAGTTTAGGCCTCAGTTATTTCTCTTCCGATGTTGTTTCCCTGTCCGAAGTGTCCTTGTTTTTCCCACCCGCCCACCCTTCTTCTTCTCGGAACCAGAGTCTGTAATCGAGTATCCATTCTACTCGTGCGAAATCTTTGCATTCTCTCCTCAATTATTTCAACTAGTGCTTTTCTCTTCAAAGTTATTCGTCGAATTCCCCTTCCAAGTTGCCGTTGTTTTTTCCCACCCTCCCACCCTTTTATTCTCGGAGCTTGAGTCTCTTTCGAGCATCAATTTCATTCGTGCGGAGCTTCTTCAGTCTTTCCTCAATTATTTCTACCGGTGAATTTTTGCCTCGTCCGACATTTTTCATCTCTTTTCTTCTCTGGTGGATTCAATTCCAATTTTTCGGTAGTGATTATATTTTTCCTCGGCTCAAATGTGTCCCGTTGCTCGTTCCCCTATCGTCATTTAATCGTTCCGGAGTGATGAAGACATCTCAGGAGATTCGTCTGTGTTCGAATTAATTCGAGGTTGACACCTCATTCAAATATTTCAATTGTTCTGGTGCATCGTCTATCCGACCAACAATCCTTTTTCAACGGTGATTTCTCTTCTGTGGGCCCTAACCCACAGGTCTTTTCCCAGGATCTTACCTGACTCTTCTAATTTTTCCGGAGCTATTCTCAAATTCTTTTCGAAGTTTGACGTAGGTATGTATTTCATCAGTCAGACGTTTTTCCAAGATCAATTTCAAATTCTTTCATGATCGGGTCAACCTTTTTCCTCTTTTCATTCTTCCGGAGTATCTCTACAATTTTGGTGTTATCTCTCGCCGTCATTCCCAAGATTTGAAGACCGAAGTAGAGTTTTCCTCTAAATCTTGTCCTCTCTCCCGGAGATTCGCGGTGCTAGCTCGATGTTAGCCTATCCAACTGTTTCTAGTCGTGCAATTATTTTTCATCCATCCGGAGTATTTCAGGAGTTGCTTCCCCTCTCGATCATCCGGAGGCCATCTTTTCGGAATATTTCTTCGTCCCAAGTTTTCTAATCCGTTCTCCGTTTATTCTATATTCATGCCTTTTCGTTCGTCTCCATATTCTTTCGGTGCTTCGTTCAAGTATGCTTCAATCAGCTCACCATCTTTTCTTTTAATTGCATCTTGTTTCCCTCATGTATATTCGTGCTTTTCCTATTTTCCCCGGTGAGTCATCCTCCCTCGTCAGTCAATTTTAAATTCCTACGGTGGCTCGTTCAAGATTTCCTTCTGTTGATATCATATCAATTAATTTGTTCTTTCCAAATCCTACCGGTGGTTCACGAAGATTTTTCTCAAGTTTTGGCGCTATTTATTCCCCTTAATCTTTCCAACGCGAATAAGTGGTATGCAAATCCATTGCTTCTCATCAATTTAATTGATGAAGGATAAGCATAACATAATTCTTATTCTTTTTCCTTCGTGGTCAAGTTGATTAATTCTTTTCTCGGGGATTGTCGTGATGAGTGATTTCTCGGTTCTTAATTGTTTCATCTTTTCTTTCCCGGAGTTCAAATTCTTGACAGTAAACATTTGGGACCCACAGGAAAAAGCCTATCCAGGGCGGTGCCGACTCGACAGTAAACATTGAGAAACATGGTTTCAAAATTAATGTAAATCCAAAACTCGCCTCAAAATCATGAAACTTGGCATGGTGTTATGACATGGCACCAACATGTTGTGGTAAAAAATTAGTCCAATTTGGGACAAGTTTTGGTACAAACTTCTTACAAACTAGAGCTTCTCTAAAAAAGGCTCATGGTTCCGAGAGGGAACTTGTCACCTATGTGTGCGAAACGACATACGTTGTCTCTTTCCGCCTTGGTTTATTTTATAGAGGCAACATGCAACTATAGGAGCGTCGTCCTAAAAATATGAAATTATTCAGGGTTCGTTTTGCCTTTTTATACATTATTTGAATTTTCTATGCATTTTGAAACATACTTTGGTGTGTGCAAAGGTCATGTGTGTACTAGCCACCTATGTAATTGGATGTTCAATCTGTTTATGAAATCAAGTCCTTATAAGTTATAAGTACATATGTTGTTGTTCTGTGTGCAATGACATCGCACACGGACCATACTAGGGAACCCGTCGGTGATGATTTCATCAATCGCTGACAATTGTATACCACCAAGCGTTTGCCCACAAGACACACGGCTTATTAGCAGTAATCGTCTATATTATTATCGATCTTCGCACACATTTCTGATTACAGACCTGTTTGCCACGTATCACACACATCTTGTTAAATTGTACCATTTCGGTTCTCTTGGCTCAAAGCAAACAGTTCATCCGAGTGAACCGTATGCCGTATATCGCACACACCTTGATATGGCTGACCGTTTCTTTTGTGTTGCCTAATCAGAAACAGTTCATCCGAGTGAACGGTATGCCGTATATAACACACGCCTTCATCTGGCTGCCCGTTTCTGTTGTTCTGCCTCATCGCAAACAGTTCATTGTACTCAACCGTATACCTAGCATCGCACACGCAACTAAAATCTGAACCGTGTTTGATGTATCCGCCATCGCAAATGTTTTGCACCTTTTTAACGGTTTTTTACATCACTGTTTGTGACTAATGCATCGCACACAGTTTCGTCAAAGGGTCTCTGATTGTAGTGTCGCGTTAGCAGCATCCTGCGGTAGTGGATGTTAGGCCAATTGCCCGAACAGTATCCCCCATTTCCTCCATATTTGCACTTACAGTCTCAAATTGATCATGAAACGATCCAATTTGTAGATGAAGGTTGTGGGAGATGTGCTGCTACGATTCTTCGTCAGAGGAGGAAGAAGATGATTTTGAGATAGTGGTGACCGCGATCATTCAAGAGAGGGAATTTAGGAGACCGAGATATGACAAAGGGTCATGACGATCTTATGAGGGACTACTTTAAGCCAAATGCAACAAACTCGGAGAAGTATTTACAAGGGCGATTCCAGATGCACCTGGAAGTCTTCAACAACATTACAAGAGATGTTAAGAACCGTGATCCTTGGTTCAAACTGAGAAGGAATGTTGTGGGAGAACTCAGTGAAAATCCATTGTTAAAGAATACTACACCATGCGAGTGCTTTCATATAGATACGCGCCCGACGCCAACAATGACTATGTATGCATTGGAGAAGATCTCATCCTCGACTACGTGGACAGATTCACCCAAGCCCGGATCAAAATCTTTCTACCAGAGTACTTGAGGGCACCCACCGATGAAGACGTCGAGAGGCTCATTATAGATTGTGAAGAGAGAGGGTAGACATGGATGCTTGGATCCACTGATTGTATGCATTGGACATGGAAGAGTTGTCTTGTGGCACAACAAGGTCAGTTCAAAGGGCATTGCCATAATCTAACAATCATTCATGAGGAAGTTGCATCACATGATCTGTGGATTTGGCACTCATACTTCAAAATGCCTGGCTCGCACAATGATCTCAGTGTCCTCCAGAGATGTCCTCTATTTGCAAGGCTTGCTGCAGGTGAGATCCACCATGCAATTATCTTGTTAATGGATAGGAGTACAACATGGGTTACCTTGCCGATGGTATCTATCCTGCATGGGCCACATTTGCGAAAACAATCTAGTGTCTTCAAGGCAACAAGAGATCTCACTTTACAGCGTGCTAAGAATCTACGAGAAAGGATGTTGAGAGAGCTTTTGGTGTGCTTCAAAAACACTTTTCGATTGTCCGTATCTCTGTTGAGTACGAGAAGCCTTAGAGACTATGTAGGATCAGGACAACATGTGTTGTCTTGCACAACATGATCATCGAGCATGAGAGAGAGGACCCGGGAACTTGCAGTTCATCAACAATGGCGCCATGGTGGAGGCGGAACGTAACCCAAAAAGTATCCAAGCATTCCTTGAAGCATATCGAAGGATCGACAACCAAGAAACACATAACCAACTCCAAGATGATCTTGTTGCGCACCATTGGCAACTTCATGGCACTTGATTCTTGTGCTTTTATCATATTTTATTTGGATCATTAGTTCATTTGCACCATATTGTGTGTTTGCATTTTAATGTTCTAATTTGAAAACATTGAATTCGATATATACTTGAATTGTGTGTATTATCTGAAGTCTCGATCTAATATGTTGTGAAAATATATGCTCGAATAGAGTTTGTATGCAATCATTTGGAAAAAATAACAGCAACATTTTTTAGTGAATTAAGTTGTAGGTGAGGACTAGGTGTAAAAAAAAGTTGAATCCCTAAAATTTTAGTGGATTAAAAGATAAGGGGAAGTTTAGGGGATTAAAGGATAAGGGAAGGGCTAGAGATGGTCTAAGGGGATTCATTATGGGCAATCCTTGTTGAGAAACATAACAAATTTTAATTCCTATTAGTTGTGAGATGTAAAATGTTTTTTTAGATATATTCATTTAACAAGTCATGCATCCTCCTCCATTATTGCTTACATATGAGTGCTTGACCATGTACACTAGTGTCATAGTAGTAGAAACGCCAATTATGTGAGGTATATCTTTCTTGACAATTGAACTGATATGTTCCTATTTGGAGAAGTGAACCCATTTCAATGAAGTTGGTATGAACATTTTTCATGGAATCTTTGAAAGCGTCGAAACAAACAAAACTACATATACAAAGGAGCCTGATGACGGTAGTAGAAATAGTCAAAAGCCACAAACTCAATTGGAATTTGACTATTTGACTGGAAAGATTAAGTACACCAACTTGTTTAACTTCAGTTTGCTGAGTTTCACATAATCTTTTTTTTGTTTTTGAAAAGGAGGATAAGCCCCGACTTCTACATCGAGTAAGTTTCACGTAAATCTTGTCTCACATAATTAAAGTTTCTGCATGTACTCACCAGAGAACGCTAATAATCAGATAACCAATATAGGAAGAACAAGATATAACCCAGAAGTTCATAATAAAATAAAATTGCTAAACACTAAATCGCCAAACGTCATGCAAATGCAAGCAGGCGTTTTCCGCAAAATGTGTGGTACAGGGTTGTTGGAGGATCTGACCCGTACATTCGAGATCCAAAGGCCCTTGTTAGAGATTCCAAGTTTTCATTGGATACTTTCTCATTTCGAACACCCATGGCCACAAGGTCTTGGGGTTGACATGGTAGAGGTTAGTCGCAATGTGTAACGATCGACACTTGCCGCGGCTGCGAATTCTCACAGCGAGGGCTGAAGCACCCTTCTTGCGGGGCATATAGTAGTATATATTTCCAATCAAGTTGCAAAGGTCAGAAAGTTGACTAATTCTTCGTCGCCGGAATTTGCTTCGATTAACTGGACCTCAAATTTTATATAGTTGAAACTGAATCGTCACTCATATGGGTGCATGATCGATACCTATAGCTAGCTAGCCATACCTGCCTATAAATACGTATGCGCATCTGCATAGCTAGCACACCACCCATGCAACTGTTGTATGCTAGACTAGAGTACAGGCGTGTGGAGAACACATTACTTGCCGATCGACGCCATGGACGAGCAAGGCCCCGCAAAGCCCATGGCCATGGCCATCAAGTTCTCTAGCTGCCGTGGCGTCGCCTTCGAGATCAAGCCCTCGCCGGCAAGCCCCTTCGCTCTAGACACTGCTACCAGTCCTTCCGACTCGCCGCCCGCCGAATCCGGTGGCGGCCGATGGGTGTGGTTCCCTCAACCTTTCAACCGCAATTACTCCACCACGAGCTTCCTCACGGCGCGCAGCCGTGCGAGCACCCACTTCTGCGACCTCGACGACATCAGCGATGGCGACACGGACGATGAGTCTGTCGCTACGGACGAGGAGATAGCCCTCACCGCCGCTGACGTTTCTCGCGTGCAGAGCAGGAGGTCGAACGCGCCGGCTAAGCCTGTGAGGGCGGCGGCTGGGCACTCCAGGCTCGGCGTCATACTGCTCGACCAAGGCTTGTTCACCGTGTACAAGCGCCTCTTCATGCTCTGCGTCGCGCTGAACGCGGCGGGGCTCGCTGCCGCGGCGACCGGCCGCTTCCCTTACGCCAAGCGCCACGCCGCCGTCTTCACCATCGGGAATATACTGGCGCTCACGCTGTGCCGCTCCGAGGCGGTGCTCCGGGGAGTCTTCTGGCTCACCGTCGCGCTCCTCGGCCGGCCATGGGTGCCGGTCGCCGTAAAGACCGGCGTCACGGCCATCCTCCAGTCCCTCGGCGGTGTCCACAGCGGCTGCGGCGTGTCGTCGCTGGCGTGGCTGGTATACGCGCTCGTGCAGGCGCTCGAGCTCCGCGGCGTGACCCCACCCGAGATCGTGGGCGTCGCGTCCGCAATACTCGGCCTGGTTGCACTCTCGTGCCTCGCGGCATTTCCGCTCGTGCGCCACCTCCATCACAACGTGTTCGAGCGTACGCACCGATTCGCTGGATGGAGCGCACTCGCACTGCTCTGGGCTTTCGTCATGCTCACTGCTGGCTACAACCCGGCGATCAGATCTTACCACAGGCTGACCGTCGCCTCCCTGGCTAAGCGCCAAGAGCTATGGCTGACGGCCGCCATCACCTTCTTCACCTTCCTCCCGTGGCTCTCCGTGCGCCGCGTGCCGGTCACGGTCACCGCGCCGTCTACCCGCGCGTCCATCATAACCTTCCAAGGCGGCGTCAAGGCCGGCCTGCTCGGTCGCATCAGCCGCTCGCCGCTCTCCGAGTGGCACGCCTTCGGCATTATCTCCGACGACAGGGACACTCACGCCATGCTCGCTGGTGCAGTGGGAGACTTCACCCGAGGCCTCGTCTCCGACCCGCCCGGCCACCTTTGGGTGCGTACAGTCCACTTCGCCGGGCTGCCCTACCTCATCAGCATGTACCAGAGAGTCACAATGGTCGCGACCGGCTCCGGCATATGCGTGTTCCTGTCGTTCCTGATGCAGCCGAGTTGGGCGGAGGTATCTCTGGTCTGGGTGGCCAAGGACATCGACGCCAACTACGGCGACGGGATAAGAGCCATGGTGACGAGCAATGAGAACCTTGGAGGGCGTGTGATCGTGCACGACACGATGACCATGGGGCGTCCCGATGTCTCGGAGCTGGCCGTTGGCGCGGCACGACAGTGGGACGCGGAGGCGGTGGTGGTGACGAGCAACCCGGAGGGGAGCAGGGACGTGGTGAGGAGGTGCAAGAAGGCCGGCATCCCGGCGTTTGGTCCTATCTGGGACTCTTGATGTTTTTTTTTTTTTTTTTTTGAGATAGGGACTCTTGATGTTAAGTATTCACTCCGTTCAAAAAAAATTGTACTAAATCAGCTACACTTTATTTTGGGACGGAATGATTATGAAGAAAGAACTCTAAAGAAATAGAAATACTATCTCGGTTCAAAATATTTGGAGTTCTAAGTACTTCCTCCATTCCAAAATAAGTGTCTCAACTTTGTACGTACTAAATTTAGTATAAAGTTGTGCTAAGTTTGAGACACTTATATTGGGACGGAGGAAGTATGTCTTAAGTCAACTTCTTTAGATTTCCCTAAGTCTATAAAAATATATAACAATCTAGATTCTCTGACTCCTCTGTTAGAAATCTATTCGAAAGGTGAAAGAGATTTATATGGTTGGAAGAAAACTAAATATTGGGATAGATGATATTGCTAGGGTGTGGAAAGAGGACTGAGCTTTGGTGCAATAACTGCAGGTGCAGTTAGGTCAGTGACATGTGGGCCCAACAGACGGCTGGCCCACAATGTCACTGATCCAACTACACCTGCAGTTACGGCACCGAAGCAGCGTCCGTGAAAAGACTCCCTTCATAGGCAAGCTCCTCTTAGTGAGCAATTCCCGCAGCTATTTGCTATATGCAATGAGCCTAAAAGTATTGTTTCCCAGTTTCACCAGATCAATGTGAACAACTTCTTCATGACAAGGTTGAATTCTGAGTTGCTTAATTAGTGGCATGCGGTGCGTGTCTATGGAAAATTTGCATCTCACAAATGAATTTGATACAATCTTATTGATGGTTAGAAGCAGAGTGCACAGGGGCTTAAATAAGAACGAACTCTTTTACGGTGATTGGAGAGTTACAAAATGTAATTTCATGTAACTCCCCCTTTGATTATTTCCTACTGTATCCTATTGGCAGCGCGGGACGTGACGACTGGATCTGTGAGGACATTTCCAAACTAAATGACGGATCTATCCTTGGAAAAACTAACTGGTTCCATCAAAATTTTGTAACGGTCCCACCATTACGTGTAATTTTCCGTAAATTTATTTTCGTAACTCCTCATAACTCCTGTTTCCCCACCATCGGATTAGGGTGAATGGATGGCTCGTAAAATCGCCAATCACCGTAACAGTTGTATTTGTAAAAATATTGAAGCGCCTCAACATTTATTTTTAAAATGCCTTGTAGCTAGAACTGTTTGGCGAACAGTGGGTGTTGTATTGAGAATTGATCTTTGTCCCAATAGTTGTTGGCAACTTTATTCTTTGTCCTATGCTTTCTCGATCAATGGAAAAAAATATCTTGCTGACGTTCTGGAATAAACTATCGGTAAGGGTATCCTTAGTATCGTGGTCAAAAATTGGTGAGGGCGTGTACGACGGGCTTATATCAAAGGTTGTTGTACACTTGACAAAATGGAATGATGATGTTTTTTAATAGGTTCAATCGTCTTGTAGGAGTGCAACCTATGTCCTATGGGAGGCTCGTCGAGAGTGGTGCCTCGCACACATGTCACTTAGAGTGCAACTCCTTCCGGTGTCCCATGACTCTCGACTAGTCTGAGCCTTATA
Organism: Aegilops tauschii subsp. strangulata; assembly: GCF_002575655.3. Classification (NCBI taxonomy): domain Eukaryota; kingdom Viridiplantae; phylum Streptophyta; class Magnoliopsida; order Poales; family Poaceae; genus Aegilops; species Aegilops tauschii. Next base: position 313,282,561 of record NC_053037.3, on the reverse strand, counting down.
AGATCCCTCGGACTCCGAGCTCTCACCCTTCATTTCCCCCCTTGAAGGGGCTTGGAAGGAAGAGAGTGACACTCCACTTGAGTGTATTCAAGTGAGAGTGAGTTGCTTACATGCCCATGGAGGGATTTATATAGCCTAGGGGTCCTTGAAAAATGACCAAGGTTACCCTTGAAGTAAGGAGGTGGGAGGGTAGAACTAGGTAATTTTTTGTCCTTTGGCCCATGTGCTCCTTGTTGGGCTAAGAGGTGGGTTGTGGCCCAATAGGGGAGAATCCCTACACTACGAGGAGACTTCCTTGCTTGAGCTTGGGCCTCTTTTATGTGGTCTTCCACCTTTGACTTTTTAACCATGAAGCCTAGCTTGGACTTCCATTGACTAGGCCGGGTGGCTTGCTTGGACCCAGGGGGGTGGCTTGACCCATTGTTGACTTCCTTGACTTGTCTTGACTGCCTAGGGGCACTTCATGTGGGATATGTGTCGCACCTTAAGTAGGATTAAAATTCACTACTACAACAATTCTATATTGTTGGATTAGCTGTAGTGACTTGGGCTATCTGGAATGCGTGAAATCGTGCTACTTTTGAGCATAAGTTGATTAAAATCCCTTTTGAGACCATCTTTTCTTTTTGCACTTTACTTATCTACTAGGTACGTCTTGCAAAGGATGAGGATGCGGTGACTATTAGGGCGGGAGCTGATCTCCTTCGCGGCAACACTTTGAAGCTTATGAGGATTTGCGGTGCTATGAATCAAACAATTGCTGGTGGTTGAACTCTCGCAAAGTTGCTGGTGATGTTGGATGTTGGCTATCCTTGTTGCATGATGTCCAGAACGATGTTTCTTTTGAACTATGTTGTGTGGCTATCCTGGTACTTTGCGCTGCAACACTTTATATGCATTGTAATAGGTCTAGTTTTTGCTTGCTCTAGTGTTGTCCATGTTTTTGCCCCATGGTGCATGTTTTGGTGATGAACATGTGAGTGGGTTTCTTGGCAGTGCTCGGAATCGCTTTCCCTTCTTTCTCGTACCCTTTGTTCTTCTATATTGATGTATTTCCGCTATCTTGTTAATGGAAAGGGGGTAAGCCCGATTAAAAAATAAAATTAAAATAAAATATAACAACATCTACAACGTCAAATTAGTTTAATTTCATCCTATAATTGCAAAATTGCTGGAAAATAAACTAAAGCAAAGGATTTAGACCAGGAGGCTGAAAACAAAGGGACATAAGGATACAAAAAGAAATGACTTACAACACGACCATAAGTTGTGATGGTTAATCTGATGACACCAAAAATTATGGTATGATATGGTGTGTGTTTTGTGTGTGTTATAAAAAGAGCTCTCTCTTTCATTTCTATTAAAAGAAATGATAATGTATTTACAACTATTAGGACCAACACGAAAACAAAAGATATAGATGATGCATGATCTACTTGGAACAACATGAGGTAAACTTATCTGTCCAGACAGACCACAATGGGCTATATCAGTTATTTACTGGTAACCCACACAACTGCCAAACTCCAAACCTCATCATCCTAGGAGTCAACAAGCTAGTTCTCCAGAAGATGATTTAACCATACAAAAGTTCAGACAAGTATCATGCATACTAATTCTAGAAGGAGACAAACATCAGATGAAATTTACAAGCATGAGCCTGACGAAGGTACGTCCTTGATGAAGCTTCTTCATCCAGCAGTGATTCTGTTGATCATCCTCCACCTAAGCATAGTTTTGAGGACTCCACACGTGATCGTATGAACCTTTTTATGCCCCACTTCATGTTTCTTGTCTTTCTGGGGTTCTCTGCACAATATTCCAGTCATGCGGCCATTTGATTATTAGATTCGCACGTGTGCAAGGATAAGTAACCTTATTATTCTAAAAACTTGTACTATTGCGCTGCTACTTGTGATAGGCATTGGGTTTCCTCGAAGAGGAAGAGTGATGTTGCATAGTACCAGATAGTATTTCCCTCGGTTAAGAACCAAGGTCTATCGAACCAGTAGAAGACTCACAAAAACAAACATCAATAGTACCTGCACACACAAAACAAATACCTACACCCAACGCGGGCAAGAGGGGTGTCAATCCCCTTTTGCTCGTTAATTGCAAGGATTAATTCAGATAGTGATATATAGATAAATCGCAAAACAAAGTAAAAGAAAATAAACTGCAACAAGTAATTTAGGGTTTTAGTAATATGAAGTGAATGGAACCGGGAGCCATAGTTTTGAGTAGAGGCATCCCTCTCATGAGCATAGAAACGGTGAGTAAACAAGTTACTGTTTAGCAATTGATAGAAAAGCGCATAATTATGATGTTATCCGTGGCATGATCAATATATAGGCATTACATCCGAGACAAGTACACTGACATCCACCTGCATCTACTACTATTACTCCACCCCTCGACCGCTATCCAGCATGCATCTTAAGGTATTAAGTTCATAACAAACAGAGTAATGCTTGGAGCATGATGACATAATATAGAGAAAGTAAGACCTAATAATATGTTCGAACCCCATCGTTTTACCCTTAGTAGCAATAATACAAATACGTGTCTCGCTACTCCTTCTGTCATAGAGTGAGGACACCGCAAGATTGAACCTACTACCAAGCACCTCCCCTACAGAAGATAAATCAATCTAATTACCAAACTAGATGGATAGATCAGAGAAAAATACAATGCTATAAAATCACACATAATAAAGTTCAGAAAATACTCAATTACTTTCAGTGAATAATCTAATCATAAGCCAACAATTCATCGGATCCTAACACACACACTGCAAAAGGATTACATCGAATCGGTCTCCGAAGAGAACATTGTATTGAAGATCAAAAAGCGAGAGAGAGAGAGAGAGAGAGAGAGAGAGAGAGAGAGAGAGCCATTTAGCTACTGCTATGGACCCGTAGGTTCGGTAGGAACTATTCATTGATACGTCTCCAATGTATCTATAATTTTTTTGTTCCATGCTATTATAGTATGAATTTTGTATGTTTTATATACATTTAAAAATAACTTTATATCATTTGTTTGGGACTAACCTACTTAGTGCCCAGTCCCAGTGTTGTTTTTTGCTTGTTTTTTACTTTGTAGAATATCAATACCAAACGAAGTCCAAATGCCACGAAATTTTTTGGAGATTTTTTCCTGGCAATAAGAGACCCTGGAAGCTTCGGGAAGGAATGAGAAGATGAAGCAGTGGCCCACTAGACACCAGGGCGCACCAGGGGCCTTGGGCGTGCCCTGGTACCTAATGGGGCCCACAAGCCTCCGTTTGACCTAACTCCGCCTCTATAAATTCCCTAAAATCAGAAAACCTACCAGGGAGTCCACGAAATACTTTTTCCGCCGCCGCAAGCCTCTGTTCTCGAGAGATCCCATCTGGGGGGCCCTTTCTGGCACTCTGCCGGAGGGGGAATCAATCACAAAGGAGATCTACATCAACCTTGCCTACCCTCCGATGATGCATGAGTAGTTTACCACAGACCTATGGGTCCATAGTTTGTAGATAGATGGCTTCTTCTCTCTCGATGTTCTTCAATACAATGTTCTCCTTGGTGTTCTTAGAGTTCTATCCAATGCAATTCTTTTTTGCGGTGTGTTTGTTGGGATCCGATGAATTGTGAGTTTATGATCAAATCTATAAATGAATATAATTTGAGTTTTCTCTGAACTCTTTTATGCATGATCAATATAGCTTCATATTTCTTCTCTGATTTATTGGTTTGGTTTGGCCAACTAGATTGATTTATCTTGCCATGGGAAGAGGTGCTTTGTAATGGGTTCGATCTTGCGGTGCTCAATCCCAGTGACAAAAAGGGACATGACACGTATGTACCATTGCTATTAAGGGTAAAAATATGGGGTTAATTCATACGCGAGTTTATCTTGTCTACATCATGCCATCTTGCTTAAAGCATTACTCCATTTTTTCCATGAACTTAATACACTAGATGCATGCTGGATAGCGGTCGAAGTGTGGAGTAATAGTATTAGATGCAGAATCGTTTTGGTCTACTAATCTCGGACGTGATGCCTATGTATGATCATTGCCTTGGATATCATCATAATTATTTGCTTTTCTATCAATTGCCCAACAGGAACTTGTTTACCCACCGTATGCTATTTTTTCGAGAGAAGCCTCTAGTGAAAACTATGGCCCCTGGGTCTATCTTTTATCATAAATTAAAACAAAAAACCTTGCTGTAATTTTCATTTATTTATTTTATTTTGTATTTTTGTCAGATCTATCTATCAAAAACTATACAATCAATTTAATCTTACTCGTAATCGTTGAGGGATTGACAACCCCTCTACGCGTTGGGTTGCAAGTATTTGTTGTTTGTGTGCAATACTGTTTACATAGTGTTGCTTGGTTCTCCTACTGGATTGATAACCTTGATTTCATAGTTGAGGGAATACTTATCTCTACTGTACTGCATCACCCTCTCCTCTTGGAGGAAATCCCAACGTAGCTCACAATTAGCAGGAAGAATTTCTGGCGCCGTTGTCGGGGAGACATCAGCGACATCTATCAAGTACCTACGCATAAACTTTCATCTCCTTGCATTTACATTATTTGCCATTTGCCTCTCGTTTTCATCTCCCCCACTTCTAAAAAGTTTTACATAAATACAAAAATATTTTTCGTTTGCCTTCTTGCATGTCTTCTTGTTTGCTTGTTTTGAAGCTGTTATCATGAGTGACTTTGGTATGGCAGAAACGGATGATTGTAGAACTCCTGAAATTGGAAGTTCTACTAAACTTGATGCTAAAACTTTTGTGTTGGGTCAAGGTAATGTTATAGGAAAAAGTGTCATCCAAGAATTCTTTAATTGCATTGAAACTTTCACTTGTGATGATCTTCCTATACTTAAAAGAACCAAAACTATGCTGAAGCTATCTCCGCACTTGTTCTTAAACTTGAGAGAAGATTTGTTCGCACCCATCCTACGTTGCAAAGATTCTTTTATGAGTTGGCAGTTATAAAAAACCCTAGAGCTAAAAGGATAGCAACTCTTGTCCTCATGAATGAATTTGATCACGCAGTACGAGAAGCTAGAGAAATCTTTGATTTTTGTGGTATGAACCGTGAAAAGTGGTAATAGATGAGATCCTTTATAATAGTGACTACTTACTAAGGTATTTTCTTCGCAATGATTGCATCTTTGATGAGAATATTAAAAAGGAAGTTCCTCCTTTGAGTATGATTCAACAAGTTCTTAATAATGTTAACCAACAATACTCTTGGATTGTAGCCGGTAATCAAGGGGGATTTGCAGAAGGGCAACTTGATAATGCTAGAATTTCTATGGATGATGTGTTTTATGTTATCTTTGGAAAACATCCCGATGAAAACACATCTTTGGAAAAGAAGAAGAAAGATGACAATACTTGGAACTATGCATTATGCCTAGCCAGGGGCATAAAACAATAGCGTTTGGACTCCGTTTGGTACTGATTTTCTGAAAATCCAAAAATAAGCACAAAAAATAGCAACTGGCACTGGGCACTAGGTTAATAGATTAGTCCCAAAAAATTATATATAATTGCATAATAAACATCCAAGATTGATGCTATAATAGCATGGAACAATCAAAATTATAGATACATTGGAGACACGTATCAGGGTTCCAGTGAACATATGATTTGGCAGCCATCATTGCTTCTTCATCGACTAACATCAAGGGCTGGTGGAGGACAACCTTTGGCCTAGGATAGAATGAGGACACATGCAAACATGTGACCATGGCGGTGTGCATGATGTGGAATATCTGTAAGGAACACAACCACCAGATGTTCAAGGGGAAAATATGTTCTCTGGAGATCGCAACCATGGAGAGAGATGAGATTGCTCTCTTCTAGAAGGATGTTTTTAACTAGCTGGCGATAGAGATTTTTTCTTTTCTTTCCTATATACTGAGTGTGAGAAGCTCGGGCATGATCACTAGGTGATCTAGGATTTGCTATCATTGTACTCTGAGACTTCGATCTCTTTCTGCCTTCTATAAAGATTTGGCAGAGCTCCTACCGTTGTCCGTCACAAAAAAATGAGCCTGTTTCTTAATTTCCAAATAGTCCAAAATATAGCAGAAATCCCAACATTTAGCCCAGAATATTATTCTACGTCCATATCCAAATATTAATCTACATAAGGAAAGAAAATGATCTTTTTGTTTAATGATTTTAGCCTAGAATTGGGAATCACCCTATTTATGATTGATCCCAGCGAGGCATTTCATGCTCTGGTACTTGCTAAGGAGCACCTACTGCCATGAACCTTTAGTATTGAAAAACTTCCACCACCACTTGCACAACAAGGCTTTGTTCATCGAAGCCAAATTTTGTATTCCCAAACCTCCCATATCTTTGAGTCTACACACCTGAGACCACTTCACTAAATGGTATTTTTTATTCACATCTTCTTGCCATAAAATTCTAGCTCTAAAAAATCTACCCTCTTATTCACCCCAACTGAAAGTCCATAAAAAGACACCATAAGCAAGGGAACCAGTAAGAGAAGATTGGATTATAGTTATTCTACTAACATTGGCAAGCAGCCTCCCTTGCCAATTCCTACATTTCTTCTCCATCTTATGTTAAGGAGATTTCCAACTTTTATCCCTAATTCGTTTCTCATCTAGAGGTAGTCCCAGGTATCTCATAGGAAGAGAACCCACATGACAAGTAAAGATTTAAGAAACATTCTTCGCTTTATTATCAACATCACCAAACAAAAACAACTCACTCATATGGAAGTTCATTTTCAGTCCAAAACATTTGTTCAAAAAGATACAACGCGAATTTTAAGTTATATGCATTATCATAATCATCTTGTAGAAGGAAATTTGTGTCATCAACATATTGTAACATGTTAATCCCATTCTCTACATTTTCTCTTAGCTCCCCTTTGATTAGACAACTAACTCTAGCTTTGTCCGTCAAGATAGCTAGAGCTGTCACAGCCCCAGATCAGCTCTTGTTTGACTTTGCTTGCTCATCATGTCATCATATTTATTTCCCAAAGAAACTTGAAATGGGGATGTTGAAACCCTAGCACTAAATGAATTCAACTAGGTTCAAATAAACAATATTTTAAATGAACCCAAAATGCCCTTTGAAAATGTTCATGATTTTTGATAAAGGTGAAAACCTCTGCCAAAAATGATGCCAATATTTTTAGGCCATTCTGGATTTTTTAATAACCCATATTTTATTTGAATTGGGGCATTTTCTGACGCAGTAAATCCTTTTCTGGATTTATTCTAATTCGAAATAACCAAGAAATTTCAGAAATTACCCTAAACTTCTAAAATTCATAGTAAATAATCTGTAACTCAGATTGAAAGGATTTATATATGAAAAATGATCAGAAAAATCCAAAGAATCTGAATATCGCATTTTTATGCATGTTTGAACAAGTTAACCTCACTGAATAGGACAATTCATGATTATGGAATAAATGGTAATTAGTTTTGGAGTTGGAATTTGCTATAGGTTTGAATTCCACTTCAATGAATATGACTAACTATTGCACTAGGTCAAATCAGTACTTTAATATGACATATCATTCATATGAATGTGCATTGCATTGATTGTGGTTCCTTTTGTGTTTGCCGGTGGTTGTTCCCTCTTAGTAGACGATGTTTCCGACGACGTGATCGATGATACCGATGAAGAGCTATACTATCTTCAGAAGTGCCTGGCAAGCAAAACTCCCTTGTTCATTCCGATACAATCCCACTCTCTCACTCCTGCGCTCTTTTACTGCATTAGGACAACAACGTTTCAAGTGTTACATGCTGCGGTAGTTGAACCCCTTTCCTCTGCATGACCTGTCATTGCCACAGTAAATAGATGAAAACCACTAGCATGAGTAGGAGTTGTTTGAGCCCTGATGTGCCTACTCATTCATGCTTGTTTGTTATGCCTGCTATTGCTTAGAGTTGTGTCAGGTCTGATTCATCGGGGATGAATTGGAATGTGGTGAACATGTCTTACCGCTGAGAGCTAAGTGTGTGAACACGATTTGGTAAAGGTAGCGGTGAGAGGCCATGTAGGAGTACATGGTGGGTTGTCTCATTGAAACCATCCTCAGGAACTAAGTTCTGTGTTTGTGATCCATGAACAGTTACTACCACACATTGGGTTCCGGTAACTCGACCCCTCTCGGCTTATTAACCAACTCGATCTCTGTCCAGGAGTTGCAACTAGTGTCTGGTGTTTGTAGGTAGTGTTAGTAGTATACCAAGTGGCACCCAGTACAGGTGGGCTTGGGACAGACTAGGCACAGTGGCACGGTGTACCAAGTGCCACCCGGATGGTGGGCTTGGGAACCCTGCTCACATCGTTTGGGGCCGTGAGCGACACCCCGGCCGGATCTCCTTGCGGATGGAACCCGAATAGGCGATAAACCTGGACTAGAGACTTGTGTGGTTAGTCAGGTCGTGGCCGACTCCCTCGCCAGGCTTCCGCTTGAAGGTTGCCGAGATACATGACGTGTACATGGTGGTAAGAGGCGAGAGCGTGTGTGAAGAAGTACACCCCTGCAGGGTTAACATCATCTATTCGAATAGCCGTGTCCGCGGTAAAGTACTTCTGGGTTGCCTGTACAGTTCATAGACAAGTGAAAGTGGATACTCTAAAACGCGCAAGATAAGCGTGAGTGCTATGGATGGCCTTCTCGTAGGGAGACGGGAGCGGATCCATAGTGGTGTATTGATATGGTGAATATGTGGACTCGTGTGCGCCACCTCAAAGGAGTTACTTGCAGTCGTAGTTCAGGATAGCCACTGAGTCAAAGCTGGCTTGCTGCAGTCAAACTCCACCACCCCTTTGTTGATACTTATGCATATGTAGCTAGTTCTGATGTAAGTCTTGCTGGGTACATTTGTAGTCACTGTTGAGGATATAGACCTTAGAGTCACCCGCCAGGAGGGGCCGAGTTACTCGTAGGGTCGTTGCCAGAAGCCCAGGAGCCAAGTTTCAAGATAATGGGCCAGAGATGGGCTGAGACCCGGATATGGCTTAAGTCCCGTAGTTATCATCATTGTTATAGTAGACTTGTAGTGTAAGGCAAGTATTGTTTAGAGTCCGAGCCGGACGCTCTTATGAGCCGGCCGGGACTCTAAGGGCTGCTGGGCGTCAGCCTCCCTATATAAAGGGAGGACCCGGCAGTGGTTTAAGGGCGACAACAACCTCATCGAGAACCGGGCATAGCTGTTTAGCTCCCTGGCGACCGTAACCCTAATCAATAACACCTCGAACTGGACGTAAGCTTTTACCTTCACCGTAAGGGGCTGAACCAGTATAACCCTCGCGTTCCTTGTCCCGCATAACCCCTTCAAGCTTCCTAGTTGCGATGGCTCCACGACTAAGTCCTAGCTTAAGGACATCCGCCGTGACAATTCCACGACAGTTGGCGCCCACCGTGGGGCTCGCGCACGGTGGATTTGAGTTCTTGAAGGGCAGCTTCGAAGGGCTCAAGGGATACGCCGTAGGCCGGATGACCAAGAGTCGTCGCGGCAAGCTCTACATCGACGACAGGGACTGGGGCCCCGACGCCGGCTCAATTGAGTACGGGTACCGGGTCCCCTTTGGCGGAATTCATGTCTTCATTAGCAAGGTTGGTGAGCCGGGCCTCGAGCCGGATCTCTGCGCCGATCTCGTTGAAACGGCTCAGCGCGCACGACCCGCTCGGGCCCGGCCTGCCTTAAGGCGCGCTTTTGTGGGATGCATCCACGGGAGGCCCTCTGATCCTTCCGGGTCTCGTGATGAGGCGGCCGCCGGCTCTGACGGCGAGTCGGCCACCGATGAATCAAACTCGTTGTACCAACTCCAAGATAGCAGGCTCATGGGTTGTTCCGATGGCGACAGTATTCCGGACCTTTTTGAGCCACCAAGTCAGGTTGGAGTTTTTATGGCCGGTGCGCAGCCTATTCAGAACCCCGCTGCTGGAACGGGAAACCCGGTGCCTTCTCCGGCCCAGGTGCTGATGGATCTCACGGACAAGATGACGGCCCTGTTAACCGCCACGGTCGACCCGGCGGAGCAAGCTCAGCACGATGCGGAGGTGGCACAGTTAAAATTATATCTGATAAAGGCTAAAGAGGATCTTGCAGCGGAAGGAATCAGGCTGGCTGCGGAGCGGGCGGCCCTCGATGCCCGGACTCAGCTAATTCAGGCGCAGTCCTTCCAACTCACGATGGACCAGAACGCGGCCAACGAGGTTATGAGAAGGAGGCACCAGAAGGCCCAGTCTCGGCTCCCGCCGGTCTACGATCCACGCAATCTCTTTAACACGCCGGGTGCAGGGTCTAGTAACCCACCAGGAGTCCTTGCGCCCGGGTCTGGGCCCCTTATTCAGCCACGAATGATGGGGCCTCCCCAGGTGCCCCCTGCCCCGCCTCAGTATGTGCCAATACCCCCGGGTCATTATGATAACCCGCTAGAGAACATGGTGGCCGCAGCAGCACGGCTGGCGGCTCTCCCCGTTGACGGCGATTCTCCGGCGGCCATCGAAACCCGCCGGGTCAGGGAACTCCTGCAGACGGCGCTAGCACAGCAAGAGGCGTGCTCCTATAGCCGGGACAGGATCCACTCAACCCCTCGTCCAGGCCAGAGCCCGAGTTACAGCCGGCACATGGTCTCAGCGACCGGCTCAAGTAATGTCCGACGCCACGACCCGCCCCCTGGTCATGGCCCGGCTCATAACGGAGCCTTCTACGCAACAACCCAAGCACGGCAAGAGGCGCAGCAGGCGCCTCAATTGACGGCTTACTAGACCCCCCCGGCTTATCCGACGGCGTCCGTTGATGTAGGAATTTCTACCAGGACCGGGGGAGTCCCTTGTTTGGTACCAGCCATCCGTAATGAACGTCTACCTAAAGACTTCAAGGGCCCTAGGAAGGTGCCTAACTATACAGCGGACTTACAGCCTGCGGCTTGGATTGAGAGTTATGAGATGGCTATGGAATTACTAGAAGTCAGCGAGGCGACCATGGCCAAATATTTTACCATGATGTTAGATGGAACTGCCCGCACGTGGTTAAAAGGGCTACCACCGAACTCCATTGGGTCCTGGGCTGAGCTGAAAGCCCGGTTCATTCAAAACTTCAAAGATACCTGCAGGCAATCTATGTCAATTGTGGATTTGACTAACTGTAAGCAGCAGGACGGCGAGTCCACGACCCATTGGGTTCGCCGGGTCAAGGAGATCATACATTCATTAGATAAAATGGATGCCGGCTCTGCAGTCTTAATGTTGGAACAGAACTGTCGCTTTGTGCCCCTTAAGATGAAGCTTGGGCGGCTCAAGCGTGACTGCACCGATATGGGTACCCTAATGGCGGCTCTTGTCAAATACGCCGATTCCGATGGTACCAAGGACCCCCCTTCAGATGATGAAAGGGCAGGGAAGGGAAAGAAGAATGACAACGGCAAGGGTCCCCAGTTTAACCCGGGGAACCAAGGAGGGGGCAAGCGTAAGGCCGATGGCAGCCTAGAGTTTGTAGCCAACACCAACTCTCAAGGTAACAACCAGCGACGCAAGGGGAGGCCCCCTCCCCGAGGCGGCGGATCAGGACCTTCTCTGGAGCAGCTGTTGAACGAACCCTGTCCGAGACACGGCTCTAGAGAGAAGCCGGCGACTCATCTGTGGAAGGATTGTGCTATCATGAAGGCCTTTAAAAACTACAATGGTCCGGGCGGCGGCTCAGGCGCTGGTGGTTCAGGCGCCGGCGGCTTTCATGGCCCGGGCGGTGGTTCAAATTCCGGTCCCCAGAACGGCCAAGGGGGCTTTAATCAACAGTCGGGTCAGGGTCATCAACAGCAGCAGGGGGATATCAGACCAACCCGAAGCAGCTTAGCGGTGGACAGTATCACGTGTTCACCACTAGCTTGTGCAAACGAGACGAGAAGCTTCACAAGAGGGCTGTTAATGCTGTTGAGCCGGCAGTTCCACGCTATTTACGGTGGTCTGAGCAGCCCATAGTGTGGAGTAGGGAGGATCACCCCCCCGGGTGGATAACCCGGGCCACCTGGCCTTAGTGGTGGCCCCTCAGGTGGGAGGTTATAAGTTCACAAAAGTACTCATGGACGGAGGCAGCAGCATCAACATCCTCTATTATGAGACTTTCCGTCGTATGGGGCTGGTCGATAAGAACCTCAGCCAGTCAAATACTATCTTCCATGGTGTGGTACCTGGTAAGTCGGCTTATCCAGTCGGCAAGATCGAATTGGAAGTGGCTTTTGGTGATGAGAACAACTACAGGGTGGAGAAGTTGACCTTCGAGGTGGTCAAGATAAGAAGTCCATACCACGCTATATTCGGACGGCCGGCTTACGCCAAGTTCATGGCACGACCGTGTTATGTGTACTTACAGCTCAAGATGCCGGGTCACAACGGGACCATTACGGTTCACGGCAGCCGGAAAGTGGCTCTGGAGTGTGAGGAAGGTGACGCGGCTTATGCAGAGTCTGTTTGTGCCACAGAAGAGTTGAAATTTTATAAAGACAATGTTGACCCGACAGATATGACCTCTCTGAAAAAGCCAACCACAGAGAATGAACCAGCAATGAAATTTAAATTAGCTGATGAGACTAAGCTGGTTGATTTTATTCCAGGTGACTCGTCTCAGCAGTTTAGCATCAGTGCAAATCTGGACCCGAAATAGGAAAGCGCGCTCATCGAGTTCATCCGTGAGAATAGGGACATCTTCGCGTGGAAACCTTCTGACATGCCAGGTGTACCTAGAGAACTCGCTGAGCACACTCTCAATATCGATCCAAAATTTAAGCCGGTCAGACAGTTCCTTCGACGGTTTAACGAAGAGAGGCGGAAAGCTATTGGTGAAGAAGTGGCCCGGCTCTTGGAAGCCGGGTTCATTGTTGAGGTTTTTCACCCGGAGTGGTTGGCTAACCCGGTGCTCGTACTCAAGAAGAACGGCACCTGGCGGATGTGTGTGGACTACACGGACTTGAACAAGGCGTGTCCGGCTGATCCTTTTGCTCTCCCCCGTATTGATCAAATCATTGATGCTACGGCAGGTTGTGCACGCTTAAGTTTCTTGGATGCCTATTCCGGGTATCATCAGATTAAGATGGCAGTTAAGGACCAGGAGAAGACGGCGTTCATCACTCCCTTTGGAGCCTTCTGCTATGTGTCTATGCCTTTTGGACTCAAGTGTGCACAGGCGACTTACCAGCGTTGTGTGCAGAATTGTCTTCATAAACAGATCGGGCGCAATGTTCACGCCTACGTGGATGATATTGTGGTTAAATCCATTAAGGAAGAAACCCTGATAGATGATTTAAGGGAAACCTTCGATAATCTCCGGGTCTACAAGATGATGCTTAACCCAGCCAAGTGTGTTTTTGGTGTTCCTGCAGGCAAACTATTGGGCTTCTTGGTTTCTGACAGAGGCATTGAGGCTAACCCGGAGAAGATCAAGGCTATCACCTCCCTGGCTAAGCCGGCTTGTATAAATGATGTTCAGCGTTTGGCGGGTCGCATCGCTGCTTTAAGCCGGTTTATAAGCCGTTTGGGTGAGAAGGCTATGCCCCTATATCAGTTGATGAAGAAGACTGATAACTTCATCTGGAATGATGCAGCTAATACCGCTTTCGAGGATTTGAAAAAGCAACTGGCAGAGCCCCCCGTCCTTGCTGCTCCGGTTGATAAGGAGCCCTTGCTACTATATGTAGCGGCAAATGCACGAGCCGTCAGCGTGGCTATTGTAGTGGAGCGCACGGAGGCGGGTAAGGAGCATCCGGTTCAGCGGCCGGTTTACTATGTCAGCGAGGTGCTCATTGAGTCCAAGCAGCGGTACCCGCATTGGCAGAAACTCGTATACGGTGTGTTCATGGCGAGCCGGAAGCTCAAGCATTATTTTCAGGGTCATCCCATCACTGTGGTCAGTTCTGCCCCCCCTTGGTGATATTATCCAGAACAGAGAGGCCACAGGGAGAATCGCTAAATGGGCTATAGAACTTGGACCTCATGGCCTCAAATATGTGCCACGCACGGCTGTTAAATCTCAGGCCTTGGTGGATTTCATCAATGATTGGACAGAGTCTCAAGTGCCTGAACAAAAGCCGGATAACACTTATTGGACTATCCACTTTGACGGGTCCAGACAGTTGGAGGGCTCGGGGGCTGGTGTTGTATTGGCTTCCCCAAAAGGTGACAAGTTCCATTATGTGCTACGGTTGATGTTTCCTTGCACTAACAATGCGGCTGAATACGAAGCCTTGCTCCACGGTCTTCGGGTGGCTAAGGAGATGAGCTTAAGCTGGGTAAGATGCTTTGGGGACTCGGATTTGGTGGCTCAACAAGTGTCGGGCACCTGGGATTCTAAGGATCCTCTAATGGCGGCTTATCGCCGCGAGGTTGATGCCATTGCTGGGCACTTCCAGGGATACCAGGTGGAGCATATTGATCGCAGGAGGAACGAGGCGGCTGATGCTTTAAGCCCGTTAGGCTCTCAGCGAAAGCCGGTGCCGCCTAACACTTTCCTGGATGTCCTGTATAACCCTTCGGTCAAGTTGCCTACAGAGGAGGACTTGGCTATCCCTGACCCGGAGGCACGTCTGGTGGCGGCTCTTCATGTCATACCAGACTGGACGATGCCATATCTGGCTTATATAACCCGGGGGGAGTTGCCTGAGGATGAAACTCTGGCCAGGCAAGTAACCCGGCGGGCTAAGTCAATGGTTGTCATTGATGGCGAGTTGCATCATCGCAGTGTTTCAGGGGCGTTTCAGCGTTGTATCTCCCCTGAGGAAGGTCAAGAGATCTTGCGCGAGATCCATGAAGGGGATTGTGGCCATCATGCCGCTTCAAAATCTCTTGTAGTCAAGGCTTTCCGTCATGGTTTTTATTGGCTGACGGCTCACGCTGATGCAGAGGACTTGGTCAGCAAATGTGATGGTTGCCAAAGGTTCTCACGACGGGCTCATGTGCCGGCTCAGGAGTTGAGGATGATCCCAATCACTTGGCCCTTTGCGGTCTGGGGGCTTGATATGGTTGGGCCTTTTAAACGATCCAAGGATAAGAAGACCCACCTCTTGGTGGCAATTGACAAATTCACAAAGTGGGTGGAGGTTGAGCCAGTTAGCAAGTGCGATGCAGCCACGGCGGTTCAATTCATGAAAAAGGTGATTTTCCGCTTCGGCTTTCCGCACAGCATCATAACTGACAATGGCACCAATTTATCCAAGGGCGCTATGGAAGAATTTTGTCAACGGGAGCATATCCGACTTGACGTTTCCTCAGTGGCTCACCCCCAATCCAATGGTCAAGCTGAGAGAGCTAACCAGGAGATTCTAAAGGGCATCAAACCCCGGCTTTTGGTCCCTTTGCAACGGACGCCGGGTTGTTGGGTGGAGGAGCTGCCCTCCGTCTTATGGAGCATCAACACTACTCCTAACAGGTCTACTGGCTTCACGCCTTTCTTCATGGTTTATGGAGCAGAAGAAGTCCTCCCCAGCGACATCCGTCACGATTCGCCTCGTGTGGCGGCTTATGTTGACACGGATAATGAACAGGCGCGCCAAGATGCTCTGGACTTGTTGGACGAACAGCGTGATGTGGCAGCAGCCCGTTCAGCGATTTACCAACAAGAACTGCGCCGTTATCACAGCCGCCGGGTCAAATCTCGGGTCTTCCAGGAAGGCGACCTTGTGCTCCGGCTCATCCAGGATCAAACTGACGCACACAAGTTATCCCCACCTTGGGAAGGGCCCTTTGTGGTCAGTAAGAATTTGCACAACGGGTCATATTATCTCATTGATATCCGGGAACATAAGGATTCGCGTAAATCTGAGGAGGAGACCCATCGACCATGGAACATAGCTCAGCTTCGGCCTTACTACACTTGAGCTACCGGCTCTCGTGGTGTACATATTTATTTAAGACATGTATATGTTATGATAAGCAATAAAGCAGGACCTCTGTCCTTTTTTCTCCTCCAATTATGTGTGTGTCATTTTTTTACATACTAATTTGAAAGGAGGATCCGGCTTATGATTGTATTCGAGTCTAGTCGTAAGCAGTAAGGTCACCTGGGGGCTTCCTGTTCAAACATGGGTCGTATTCGAACCAAAGAGAACATAGCTGTCGATACCCATTTGATTGGCAAAGTGCCGAGCTCATTGGGAGGTTGCCTTTGGTCATATTTGAATCATAGTGTAACCCCTCTGAGAACCGACATGGGTCGTATTCGAATCAGCGTCGTTAAACAATTTTCAGAGTCACTTGGGGGCTTCCTGTTCAAACATGGGTCGTATTCGAACCAAAGAGAACATAGCTGTCGATACCCTTTTGATTGGCATCGCCACACCCACTAGGGGCTATATGATCGCATCCGAATCTTAGCTTAACCCCTTTGGACCGGGTTTCTGGTCGTATTCGAACCGGACGCCCCAAGTTTTTATACTTTATCGCAAGTCTACTCTACTCATGTCAAAATATGTACTGCCGGGTCTCTCTTGACCGGCTTATATTTGGTTTATCTTGTTAAGTTGAACATCATGGATGTCATCAAGACAGGTAAATTCGAGTTCAGGTACCAACCAGGCTACCCGGGTTATTTAAACCGGAGGTATGCTTACGGGCCGTTAAGTGTGTTATCACGGCTATGTTCGGAGTATAGTTAACGACCAGTCTTTTTTGGTTCGTGTTCTGGGTTATCCATTTCAAACACCTGATTCTCAGGGCGGTAAGCCGCCTTGAGACTTGTGGTTTGCCTTTCTATGCAGATACTTGAAGATACGTTTTAAAGGTTGAGAAGCACAAAGGGTAATCATGACCCGGAGGAGCATCAAAAGAATAACTTCAAAGGGTTTCCGCATTCATTACGTGCACGATGGCACGGCAGAGATAAATTGTTGCACTTATTCTATTACAAAAATCCTTCAAAGTTTCAAGGGTGGAGCGTTGTTCGGTGAACCGCCGGCCGCTTTATGACGCCTGCTGAGTCGAAGTCCCCGGCTCATCTTCTGCTCCGGCTGATCCCAAGACCTCGAAGGTTGACAACTTCCAGTTGATGCCGATGAGAGCTTCGAACGGGGCTTCTTCGTCAATTAACCCGGCCGGGTCAATCTCGGGGGCGAAGGTGTGTTGGCGAGCCAGAGGAATCAGACTAAGAGCTTCATAGCGAGGGGTTGGAATCCTCTGATTCTCCGCATTGTACCCCGGCTGATACTTGGTTAAGTCAGTGTCGTTCCCGATGATGGTGGCCACCGGGCGTACAACCTTCACACATGCCGCGAAGTCCTTCTGGTCGAAGGCGGAGCCGTCTTCCTTCAGGCTGGGGTAACCCAGGGCGATGTCTGCCGGGTCTAGCTCCGGCAGGAATGCTTTGGCCCGGCTCAGCGCGGCAATTGCTCTGGATCTTGCGGAGGCTCGGCGTAGCTCTTGGATCCGCTGTGGCAGAACTGCGAGCCGGCGCAGGACTTCAGCCAGATGGGTTGGCACCTCGTTGGATAGGGCCACCACAGCTAAGGCGCGCTGTGACCCGGTGTAGAGTTGTTCCACCAGGGTGTACACGGCCTTTAGTTTGGTGACCACGCTCTGGTTGAGGTTGGCACTCCTGG
This sequence comes from Aegilops tauschii subsp. strangulata, assembly GCF_002575655.3. Taxonomy (NCBI): domain Eukaryota; kingdom Viridiplantae; phylum Streptophyta; class Magnoliopsida; order Poales; family Poaceae; genus Aegilops; species Aegilops tauschii. Next base: position 313,264,954 of record NC_053037.3, on the reverse strand, counting down.
GACCTGTTTAATAAAGGTCAGACAAGCCGGTGACAAGGATGAATCATAACATATACAGACTTGATGAGAACCGGTGAGGCGACTTACCGAAGATAGCAGCCACCATTTGGGACACCTGGCGCTTTAGGCCGGAGAGTTCAGCGGTCTTCTCAGTGAGGGCCTTCTCCGCCTGTTCTGCCCGGGTCACCAGTGCGGCTTTCTCCTCAGCCCAGGCCTTCCGCTCAGCGTCGAATTCAGTCTTCAGTTTCTCCTGAGCGGCGATGCTGGAGACAAACTTGGCGTTCGCCTTCCGGGTCTCCATCTCTTGAGTCTTTAACCGGCTCTTGAGATCCGCAAGGTCCCACTCAAATTTCTTGCCAGTAGCCTGCATATATTTCCGGGTTATTAACAGTCATTATATAAGTCCCAAGCACTTTCCAAGCAAAGACACTTGGCACTTGGGGGCTAATGCATATTGAACGTATTTATCTACGTACTGCCGGTTCAGTTAAGTAAGCCGGACTCTAAGCCTACAACATATTCAAGTATAAGTCATAGACTTGGGGGCTAGCATGACAAGGGTCACTATGCGGAAAGTAAGAAGACAGCAGAAGGTTACCTCAGACTTTTGTTGGATCTGGTTGACCATGGCGATCTCGGCGTCCCGGCTCTTGTGAACCTGGCTGATGTAGCCAGAGACGAGCTCTCCAATGCTCAAGTCGGTGTAGCCAGAGAGATCCAGATTCACCCGGTGGGGTTGCAGAGCTCCCCCTTTGCGGAGCATTTGGCCAGTGCAGTCGGTCTCCCCGGCTCAACATACTCCGTCCGGGTAATTACCACGTCCGGGTCGTTAGCCGGTGGGGTTGAGCCGGAGGCCTCCGGGTTAGCTGACGCCTCGGTCGTTGTCTTGGTGGACGGGGTAGGGGCTTCAGGCGCCGTGTCCATGGGAATGGTGGCTTCGGAGGCGGCTGGCGGCTCTTGAGCCGTTGTCTCCGGCTCAGGCAAGTCTGGCACTCCGGCTGACCTGGTCTTCTTTGCTCTTTTGGTGAGCTTTGCATGGGCACTAAAAAGACAGAAGTGTTAGGCATACAAAGAGTAAATACAGACAGATAATGTAAGGAGATTGTTATTACCCGGGTGCAGTTTTGAAGGCCGGCAGACTTGACTGCATGGAGTCACCCGAAGAGGGGGAGGTCTCCTGGTAATTGGAGTCAGAAGAGTTGAGTGGCTGACGAATGACACCCGCCAACGGATGAAAAGGGTACAGGTGAGAAAAAACCTCGGTACGACGCTTCCTTGTTGCGTCGGGTAACCCGGTGGAGAGTTCGGTGTCCTTGCGGGCCCGGGTGTGACGCCGGCTTTCGTGAACCTGTTGCTTCAAAAGAAATTGAGGGTCTTGATGAGCTAATGGATGAGAAAAGCTTACGTTCCGGGTTACTCTTCGGACTTTCAGCTGTGGCAAAGGCTCCGAGTCAGAGGAAAGTGATGTTACCTCTTCAATCACCGGGTTACTGGCGCCGGTGTCGTCCTGTCAGTAAGCAAAAAGTTGATAAGACGGACAGCAGCAAACGACAAATATGGCAAGAGTTTAAAAGGGTTAAGGGTTACCTCTGACTCGGAGCTGTCGCTTAACTGCAGCAACTCCGAAGCAGTGGGTCTGCTTCCCTTTTTGCGAGGGGCGGCTTTCTTGGCGGCTTTCTTCGCCTTCCTTGCCTTCTTGGCCGCCTCATGGTCGTATTTGACCCGCCAGAATTTGTCATCAGCCTGAGAAATACAGAAATGAACTCGTAAAAAGGTTCAGAGCAAGGTGACAGGTAAAAAAAAAGTGGAAAGGTTAAAGTCAGCGGCTTACCGCTGGGGCTGGGTTGGTCTTGCAGAACGGGGCTAGCCCGGTTCTTCCACAGTCTGCCAGGCTCTCGTTTAATAGAGCCTTGGTCTCTTCTTCGGCAACGTCTTCTGGAAGATCATTGCGACTGTGCCTCTGCGGGTCATCCTTTCGCCCGGTGTACTCACACATTAAGCCGGGGCGGCGGCTCAATGGGATCACCCGCCATGAGATCCAGACCCGGACTAGATCAATTCCGTTCAGACCGTTGCCTAGCAGGGCCTTGATCTTGTTGATCGTTGGAAGTAGGGGCTGGCGTTCCGCGGCAGTCAGTTTGTCGGATAATGGATGAGTCGGCTCCAGGCGCGTTGGGCGGAAGCCGGGCAGCGGGCTTTCATCAGCCGGGGACGTGTCTTGGCAGTAGAACCAAGTCATATTCCAGTCCTTCGGGTGACTTGGCGGCTCTGTGTAAGGGAATAGACAGTCCCTGCGCCGTTGGATGGAGATGCCGCCTAACTCTAGACTTGGACCGTTTGCGCACTCATTTTGGCGGTTCAAATAAAACAGCTCTCTGAAGAGCAGCAGACTCGGCTCTTCTCCAAGATATACTTCACAAAAAACTTGGAAGTTGCAGATGTTGGATATGGAATTGGGTCCTATATCCTGAGGCCGAAGGTCAAAGAAGTTGAGCACGTCCCGGAAGAATTTTGAGCCGGGCGGTGCGATGCCCCGGCTCATATGGTCCGCAAAGATCACTACCTCCCCGTCCCTCGGCTGTGGTCTTTCTTCTGATGGGTCAGGGGCACGGTAGGACATCACTTCCTTCTTGGGCAGATATCCAGACTTAACAAAGTTGGCCAGGGTTTCATCAGTGACGTTGGATCTCATCCAGTTGCAAGTGATGGGAGCTTTGGGAGGCATGGTGACGGTTGGTGGTCTATGAGGAAGAGAAAAGTGTCCGGGTTAATTATAAGCCGGGAATTATCATTCAAACTACAGTGACGGCTTATGAAGGGAACTAATGATATATATTGATACGGTGAGTTATCTAAGCCGTCGGGGCTAATCCCGTCGGAGTTTTCAGGATAAGTTGGTCATCTACGGCTTACTGCAGTTAAGTCGGAGGATTCTACAGAGCATGGCTCTCTTTAAACCGGAAAGTTCTACGGCGCGTGTTTTCTTTAAGTCGGAAGTATAAGCCGCCAAGATTCAAGGGTTGCAGTTTTTACTAAGTGTGGTAAAACAGATTCCACACATTGCAGTAACTTTTTCGGATCAAAATGGTCGGGCGAGGTGAAAATTTTCTAGACCTAAGAAACAGAGGCAGAAGAAGTTCTTGAGATTGAACACAGTTCTTATGCAGTAAAAAGAGGGTTTCTTACATATGAAATGGGTCTCAAACCTCTACCGCAGTGGTTCTACGCGAGGTTAAGGATCAACCAACTACGGTGGCAACAAGAACTACCGAGTTTGTAGGCAATGGTGACGAACACGAAGAACTTAAGGAACCCTACCGCAGATCTGTTCTAGCAAGGCGGAGGAGACTCACCGGAGTTGAGGAAGAGAGGAGGTCGCCGCCGTTATCTGGTCCGAGTCAGGGTGATGCAGCGGCCGGGTCGATGAAGGTCAGGGGTGCGACGGCGGCGGCAGCGGCAGAAGCTCGGGCAGAGGAGCGACAGCGCGAGGAAGAAGAAGGAGAGTGTGAGAAGAGAGCGTTGGGCCGGCCTATTTATAAGGTGGAGTCATAAGTGGGCGCGGGATTCAAGGAGGCCACGGCGTGGTTATCTCCCCCTCACGGCGCCTCGATTCTCGGAATGACAGTAAAAGCAAAGATCCGTTGCGGATCTGGCGGAGTAAAAAGCGGACTTAATGGAGGATGACGTCACGGCGGATTATCCGGAGTCCGGGGGATGACGTCACTCCGGGTTATGACCTTCACATGAATGATAAGCCGGAGATTTTTTTTCTGTCTGCAGAGCTGAAGATTGACACGAGCCGGCTCAAGTCAATCTGGGGCCTAATGTTGAGGATATAGACCTTAGAGTCACCCGCCAGGAGGGGCTGGGTTACTCGTAGGGTCGTTGCCAGAAGCCCAGGAGCCAAGTTTCAAGATAATGGGCCAGAGATGGGCTGAGACCCGGATATGGCTTAAGTCCCGTAGTTATCATCATTGTTATAGTAGACTTGTAGTGTAAGGCAAGTATTGTTTAGAGTCCGAGCCGGACGCTCTTATGAGCCGGCCGGGACTCTAAGGGCTGCTGGGCGTCAGCCTCCCTATATAAAGGGAGGACCCGACAGCGGTTTAAGGGCAACAACAACCTCATCGAGAACCGGGCATAGCTGTTTAGCTCCCTGGCGACCGTAACCCTAATCAATAACACCTCAAACTGGACGTAAGCTTTTACCTTCACCGTAAGGGGCTGAACCAGTATAACCCTCGCGTTCCTTGTCCCGCATAACCCCTTCAAGCTTCCTAGTTGTGATGGCTCCACGACTAAGTCCTAGCTTAAGGACATCCGCCGTGACAATTCCACGACACTCACGTTTGCCTATTTTATGTTTTGCAGAGAGACGTCAGTCTCGCTAGTAGTTCCGTGTGGACTTCGACGTTTAGCTTGATACCTCAGCTACGATCTTGTGCCCTCGGCAGGATCTGGTAGATAGTCAGGCTTCTCAGCCTTTTTCATTTGTAGATGTCTGTACTCAGACATGTTAAGCTTCCGCATGTGCTTTGACTTGTATGCTCTGAATGTTGGGTCATGAGACCCCTGTTTGTAATATCTCGCTCCTCGGAGCCTAATGAATAAATACTTTGAGTCGTAGAGTTTTGTTGTGATGCCATGTTGTATTTACACATATCGAGCATATTGTGTGTATGATTGAAATGCTTGGTATGTGTGGGATCCGACAACCTAGTTGTTTATCCTTGGTAGCCTCTCTTATGGGGAAATGTAGTCTTGTGCTTCCATGAGCCATAGTAGTCCGCTACAGCCCGGTTCACCGGAGTCCTGCTAGCCCAGCACTACTGCTCCGGAACACTTGACTGGCCGGCATGTGATTCACTTCGTTCATGTGTCTGTCCCTTCGGGGAAATGTCACGCGGTGACATCCGGAGTCCTGCCTAGCCCGCTACAGCCCGGTTCACCAGAGTCCTGTTAGCCCAGTGCTACAGCCCGGATTCGCACGCTGCTGACCGACATGCTCGATGTTGATTCATGTATGCCTGTCCCCGTAAGCTAGTGCCACTTTGGGTTCACGACTAGTCATGTCGGCCTGGGTTCTTTGTCATATGGATGCTAGCGATACTATCATATACGTGAGCCAAAAGGCGCAAACGCTCCCGGGCCATGGTAAGGCGACACCCGTGGGAATACCGTGCGTGAGGCCGCAAAGTGATATGAGGTGTTACCGGCTAGATCGATGTGACTTGGAATCGGGGTCCTGACAAGAGCATCAGCTATTAAATTAAAAATTAGGGGAGACATGGAATCTCCTTGTCCCTTTATGAGTGAAAAAATAAGGACCTAAATCATCATTGACCTTAATACAAACATTCCCTCCCCTAATAGTATGCATAATCCAGACAACCCATATGCTAGGGAAGCATTTAATTTTAAGCATTTGTAAACAAAAGGCGATCCAACTTTTATCATAAGCTTTTTCAAAATCCACTTTAAAGAGCATAACACTGTTTTTGTGGTGTATGCTATTTAAAACTTCATGCAGAATGAGTACCCCCTCCATGATGTATATGCCATTAATGAAGAAATTTGTACCGGAGAAACAACCTCTCCAGAAAGTCCATTTAATCTGTTCATGAGGACCTTAGCTTAAAATTTGAAACTCACATTCAGAAGGCAAATTGGCCTAAACTTCTGGATTTGATTTGCATCTTTTGTTTTAAGAACTAATGTGATAGTCCCATAGTTAAGTCTAGATATATCTAGGGCACCACTATGAAAATCATCAAAAGAGCCTTGAGATCATGTTTCACCAATTCCCAATAGTGCTGATAAAACTCAGTAGTGAAACCATCAAGGCTTGGTGATTTATTATGTGTCATACCAAAAAACAGTAAGTTTTATCTCTTCTAGTGAGAAAGTTGATGTTAATTTATCAGCAACATTTCTAGGAACAGTTCTGGGATTATCAGTTTTATGTGAAATAGGAGGACTTTCTGATGTCCAAAGAGTTTTTTTCAATAATCAGTGATATAGTTTTTGCATATCCAAAGAACTTCCTAGGAACAGTTCTACGATTATCAGTGTTAAGTGATATAATACATAATATTTTTATCCCTTCAATTCTACCATCTTCCTGATCCAAATGTCTAATATTCTTTTTTCTCCTTCTCCCATTATGTTTAGCATGAAAAAAGCTACTATTACCATCTCCTTCTAAGCACTTATCAATCTAGGTTCTCTGTTTTCATTTAGATTCTTCCTGCTTCATTAATCTATCGAGTTGAGCTCTAAGTTCCATCTGCTCAACCCTATCAGCAATAGTTAAGTCATGCATTCCACAATGTTTATCAATTCCGTCTAATTTGCCAAGATTTTTTTTGTTTCAATTTTCTATACCATGTATCCGTATTTCTGTTCCATCCTTTAAGCTTGGACCTAAGAATCCTAAATAATTTTGCCACTTCACAATATTAGACCAACAATAGTGGGGTTAGTCCAAGTGTCATAAACAATTTTACCCAAACCATCCCTAAGAAACTAGGAATTCCCAAATCTAAAAATGGATAAAAAATTTAAACATCCCAGTGTCTAAAAAATAAGAGAGTATGGTCAGACTTTTCTCTAACTAAAGTCGTAACTTCAGCCAAAGGGTAATTTTGCTCCGAGTCAACACAACAAAGAATTCTAGTGGGCATAAACCACTATAACTAATATAAGTGGAGTGTTTTTTCAGAAGAAAATGTAGCATTTCTAGTGGGCATTAAATATCCTAACCGCAGAATGTCAGAGCATGGCATGTCCGGTGGTGATTTTCTCTTGTTCCCTCTTGCAAAGAAAGGGATAGATCAAGAATTGATCGTTTCTCTACTATTAAAGGTAATGATCTTTTATCTGGTAAAAAAGATGGATAAGATATCGGCTCAAAAAAAAGATGAATAAGATATATAAGTAAAACAAAATAAGTCTGGCCAGGTCTTGCTCTCGACAAAAGAATAATTAGTACTGGCGGTAAACTCTGCGCCGTTTTGTTTGAAAAGTATGGTAACCTCCGACCCCTACATCATTGTGATTATAAATTTTGCACCATATACTAATAATATGGTTAATTGAAGAGTATAAACCAAGCCATGACTTGGCCACAGAATGATCTCAGATTGTTCTCTTGTACGTAGCAACTTGCTCTTAGATTTGGTCTCCGGGAGGTTTCTTCTTAGCAGAAGTTGACTCTAGCAGACGTATCAATGCGGTGACTAAATTGTTTGGGGCACGCTTCTCTTCCGTGATGTAGCTCGACGGATATATGCAAGTTTTAAGAGCCTGTTCAGACCCCCCTGCTCTCCAACTCCGCTCCGAAACGGAGCAACATGCAGTGTTAATTTGGGGAGCTGCTAATATGATGCTCCGCGTGCTGCACTCCCGAGTGAAGGAGTGGAGGGCTACCGAACGCAGCCTAAGTCAAGAAAAAGTCAGTCCAGCAGTATTGACAAAAATTAAAAACTCTTGACGTAGCTGTGGAAGAAATTCTTTTGTTTATTATTTTACATTCTGATATTCCTCGCAGACTTAAATATGGGTTCCTATTTCTTTTCCGTAGTAGAACATGTAATATTTCCATCATTCGGTTTGAAAGATACGTCTGAAGACCGAAAAATCGGTCCGACAAAACAAGGTACTCCCTCCGTTCCTTAAAAAATGTCATTGTTAAATAGAAGAAAAGAAATGTAACTAGCACCGAGAGCCGGGTAACAGAAAAAACCAGTGTATGTCTTCTTCTGAGAAACAAAAAAACAAGGGATTAGTCACCACACGCGGCCCTGAAAAGAGTTAGAGCAACTTTAATAGAGCGACTCATTTTGTCCGCCGCCGTCTGTTTGGGTCAGCGCGGATAGAAAAGTCGGCCCAACACGCCGACTCAAACGGACGAGCGTCCGCTTTTGTCCGCCTGCCGATTCATTCCCGGTCCATTTTTGAGCCGGATTTGCGTCGGTGCGGATACAAGACGGACGCGCGCTCGCCCTCTCTCCTCCCCGGGCCCGCTGGTCGGTGGCACATTGGCCTCTCCACATCCAACAGCACATCCTCGCCCGCTTGCTTCGTCGCCGACGTCGCCGGCCATTTTTTTGATAGAAAAAGAATACATAGATAGTTCTAGCGTACACAGATAAAAGAAAAGATCAACTAGTCATGGCTTTCCGACTCCGACTCGGTAATGTCCTCCTCCAACATCTGAATGTAGGCGTCAGCATACCGCTCGTCCTCGAAGTCCCACCCCGACGTTTCTCGTAGCTTCAGTTTCAATTGAGCGGCCTGCTTCCGCGCACGCTTGTCCTCCCAATAGGCGGCTCGCTCCGTCCTCCTCGCCTCCCTCTCCATCCTCCTTTGCTTGTAAAACTGGCGCTCGTCGACGATGTCCTGCGGGAAGCGTACGCATCACACCACCATGGCTTCCACGTCCATCTCGGCGATGGCGAGGCGACGCTGCCGCCTTCGGTGGACACGACGATCCTCGTCGGTGAAAAGCCGCGGGAGAGGCGCAAGATCCTGCGCCCGTTGGCTCGACACGTCGTGAAAATTCATCTCCCAACGAGGCCTCAGGAGGCGCCACGCCGCCGCGTCGTGCGCGCGGGCCGCCTCCTCTGCGGTGTCGAAGGTGCAGAGGATGAGGCGTTTCTCGCCAAACCAGATCTCGGAGGAGAAGGCGCCGGAGCGGCGCTCGCAGACTCCACGGAAATCCGAAGCCCCCAGGCGGCGCATCGACATGGTGGCGCAGAGGCGGCGAGGCTAGTGAGAGGGGGCGAGACGAGTGGGCGGCGGACAGAATGTGGAGGGAGCGCCTTCTTATAACGAGCGCCGGCCGCGGCGCGCCAAAACAAGCGCGCGAACCTTTCCCGCGCGCTGGAGCGCCAAAACCAGCGCGGGCTAGGCCGATTTTCCCCGCGCGATGGAGCGTCAAAACCAGGGCGACGACATGGGCGCTGGCATGATTTAAAGCGCGCGGTCATGAAATGGGTCGGCGCGTTGGGCGCACTGCCGACCCAAATCTAAAAGAGGGCGAACGCCGGGCAGGCGGCCGACTTAAACGGACAAAAAACGGACAAAAACGCCGTCTGTTTGGGTCAGCCCGTTGGAGTTGCTCTTAGATCCCATATGATCGCTTCTCAAGTCCCACAGTGTAGGGCTGCATAAGATTCAGGTCAATACAGACTAGTTCTCGCTGATCTACTCTGTACGTTGAAATGCAGTGAAAGCCTTGCTTTATTGAAGTTTTCGGCATGCTGACCAAACCGGCTGCCGTTTCACTGAAGCTTGCAAAGCACAACGTAAAAGGAAAACAAAAATACACATACGTGAAGTAGTGAAGTGACTTTTACATGGGCGTTCGACCATTTCAGCAGATGCTAGTGAACGGGATGTGGAAAAGCTCTCTTTGGTGACCTCACTAGGATCCACACACCTGCAAGAATCATCCTGTGACATATACTACTATCATGGCACAATTGTTCTGAACAATTCTTCCACTTGGTCATGTTATGTAGAGTTCTGTAGGTTTCTATTGTTTTTTTACTCTTGAACGGTTCACTCGTTGCCAGGCACGTCATAGGCAAGTACGTTGTCAAATGTTTCGCTGTCCAAATCTCCTGAGCAGCTACGAATGGATCAATTCAAAACTCTCCCGGTTCGTGAAGTAAAGTCATGCAGCTGTCTTTGGTTTATAGGATTCAAAATATGCTGGATTAGAAAAATACAGGATTGAGATGGCATGACATCTAATTCTAGGAACGAAAATACAGAAATCAGCAATAGAAGATATTTGGTAGCACCACATGAAAATTATGAGAACTTTCCGCTAATATTAGTTGCATGATGGTATAGTATATACGCCCTCCGTTTTTGAATCTACACTCTAAAATAAATTTATATATATTTGTATGTAATTTATAATGAAATCTTTAAAAAAACTTATATTTAGAAATGGAGGAGTACAATAATTAAGCGGCTCAGCTAGCCACGCTGCTGTGCAATTGAAGTGTTTGGCGATAAGCCACGGATTTTGCTTCTTTGGCTGACACGTGTTTGCATTCAATATTTTTTTACTACCATTGATGATTTACAGCTTACTACCACCGTTCAGGTTTATTGGTCCCATTGTTCATGCTAAATTTTGACCATAAATTTAACTAACAAAAATGTTCATGCATGTCATAAAAAATTATATATTAAAAACTATGTTTAAATACGAATCCGACGATATAATTTTTGTTGACATGCATTAATATTTTATTACTTAAATCTTTAGTCAAAATTTGGCACAAATTACAAAGGGGACCAATAAACCAGGATGGAGGTAGTATTACGGATTTACACCATTGCTTAACAGACTCTTCATGAAACTACCTCCGCCGCTCCCCCGTCCCCCCCTCCTCCGTGTCTTGCGGCTACTCTTCTTCTCCTAAAAATTCCTCCCCCAATCTCCCATATCTCTCCTACTAACAACGCTGCCCTCTCCTCCGATCTTTCCTGGCAGGTCGGCGTCCTCTCCATAATGCCTCCCCTGCCTCCAGCGCCCACGCCAGCAGCCTACCAGCCCTGCATCTAGCGTCGCCCATGTCTCTTCCTTGTGATGGCCTTATAGTCTTAGGCGTCATACGTATCAGTAGCAGCGGGCGACGGCGCATCAGGAGCGGTGATGTTGTAACATGGTGCCTCTCCATCGTCGGCCATGCCTCCCAGCCGCCGAGTGAATCGATATCCTTCACAGTCGCATGCATCCACCGGCCAACCTCTCTGTGCATGAGCCTGTGACCCAATACTTCTGTCTCCACCGAGGTCATGCCATGGCCGCATCCCTGCCAACCTCACCACGGTAGCCGTCTTCGCCGACCGCCAAAGGCGGTCACCCTACCACCGACATTGTAAGTGTTTATATACTACTGAAATACATCTGCAAAGAAAAAGGGTAGAGAATTCAGTATAGGCGTTACAACTTATAAGCAAGTTTGTCGACAAACCTACAATTGCCTTGAAATTTTGGGTTGTTATCAACTATTTCTAATACATGTCCTATTAACCATGACTCCATACCACAGTTTTCAATTTCTCACCGCTATTTCTCCTCCTTTTCCCCACTTTGTCCCAGCTGGTCCAACACATGTGCCACGTTTTATCTGCAATTGTAGAGAGAATCAACAGGGTGATCAAGGACGCGCCCAAGAATATGTATATGAAGCCATGAGTAGAAGCAAGGTGTGCAAGGTCAATGGGTGGAGTGCCTTATCTTTCTTCTTCTATGAAGTTTTGCAAGAAAGAGAAGCTATCATCTTTGGTTTTCAAAAGGATTAATTTTAAGATATTTTTCAATATAAAATATTCATTTCTTGATATCTTTCACTCACATCAGCACACATCGTCATTGATTTGTTGTTTGTAGGCCATGCCTTATCACAGGTTATCAACACATCACCGCCCATATTGCGGAGATGATTGGAAGTAAGAAAAAATGATCGAGAGTTCAATAATAATTAAACCATTTCCCATTTAAATAGTTTTTTTTGTTATTTGAAAATTTAATCGTGTCTTGTAGCCAAGGATTGCCATGCATGCCAACGCTGATTATATGGTCTTATTTTCGTAATTTTTTACTTGAAACGGTTGTGTTACTTGATTGAATTACTGTCTCATAATATACTCAGATCTTACATCTATAGATGTTGTTCAAAAAAACTATTGCTAATCCTTCCTTTCTGCTGCAAGATTTACTATGAATCGTCATAAGCGAATGTTTATTCTAGAGGTGCTTCTGTCAAAGTATGTCCTACAAATCGTCCACCTCCTGACACAACACCAGAGAGAAACCATATCTTCATTGTTAGCCACTAGTGAAGTAAGTGTGATTAAATAAATCTCACGGTCATTTTCTCAACAGACTATCACTGGTGCGCATCGGTGCTATACACACGGTTTTTAACCCCTTTCCGCGAGGGCATTTGAAACCGTCGCCAAGTGAGTGTGAGCGATAGGGGTCCTTCCCACACGACCCAGAAACCGTCGGGGATAGGGAGCCTTGATGCATACAGTTGTCCCTATATAACCGTTTCCGATATCTCGAATATCCCAAAAGCTTCATCCTTGCTACTCCTTTATGCTCGCATTGCCATCGCAGTCGGAGTTTTGTGGTTTTACCTAAAACCAGGCAGATTCCAGGCACGGGAGCTTTACGATGCCTGGCACATCACAAACAGTTCAGGATTATAAACCGTGTACGATAGGTAGACAATCACATACATTTAGTTTTCCCGCACCGTATGTGATAGTGTCTGGCATCACACACACTTTGCAAACGGCAACTGTGTGCATGCTTGCACACGTTTCCTCTTTGTGAATCGTCTGGGATTATGGTGTATATCGCAAATGTTTGTGTTTTACCAACCGTGTGTGCCGTAATGACATGCACAATGTAATTTCGCCCTAATTTAATTGCTGCTACTAAAATTGTACCTAATTTAAACTTGAAAGTAGGCTATAGCTTTATTCATATCCATCAGGTTCAAACAACCAATGCATTATTCGATTCCCAGGTACATATGTTTAAGAATTATATAAGCACCAAATAAAGAATGATGAACCAGGGTTCTATACTTGTACTATTACAGATGGTAAAGAAAGAGGCGACAAACATTCCGGTTGCTGAACAAGGTGAAACGGAATGGCCCTATTGTGCTCTCCTGGATGCAGAAGGCATGCATGACTCTAGTCCAACCCCTTGTGATGGCCGGCCACCAATCATGTAGTTTGAGAGGTAATCTTGAATAAACTGCTTCAGGATCCACTTTAAAAGAAAAAAGATTCAGATATTGTCATCTAATCCAACTCATTACGGGCAGTAAAAAGAAGGCTACATGGTTCTTATTTACCATCCTGCAGTTCACTGTTGTCTTGCATAAAGTGAAAACAAATAGTTCGATTAACATATTTTGACCCATTTTAATAACAATCTTTATCAGTTTCCTCACTTGATGTTGGTTCATGAATATCTCATTGCCCCATACGCAGAAAGGGTTGAAGTGTGGATCTTTGGTAATGATATATTTACCTAAAAGCACCAAGTTAATATTAGAAGCTAAACAACAATTAAAAAATGATGTAGTACAACACTCCCTCCATCCCATTATATAAGATTTTATTACATGTATATCTAGACATCATCAGAATATTATGGTAACACTCTTCCTTGTTGCTATGTAGCCTGGGATTGCATATTTAGTCATTCAGTACAATGCATGTTGCTAAACAACAAATGAAAAATGAAAAGGCATGTTAACTGCAGTATCCTTAACAGCAACCAAATATCGTAATTCATAGTGGTATTGTTGAAACTGTTATTGATGAGATTGAACTGCACGGCAAATAGACGCATATATAGAGCATCACATTGTGAACAACTGAAATAAACAAGTCATAAGGACATCTCAAGGCGATCCTTAAAAAGTTAAAGGACTGAAACACTTAGTGGATATATATATATATATATACTCCAACAATTTTTGGCCTTTTCTAGTCGATCCCCTAAACTTAAGGTTGTAAACTTCAATTTGATCAAGTACAAAGCAGGTTCAACCGAAAGTAGCATGCATTCAAACAAAAACATAGATAGTTTTGCATAACCGAACATAAAACATAAATTTAAACTAAGCTAAACTATTTTCGGTCGAAGTAGAGGTCGAGCCAATCCTTCCTCGTCATGTATGGTGTGCCGCAAGCCGGTACCGTCGTCGGGGTCGTTGGGGAAGGCGCTCCTCCACTCGTCGACGTCGATCTCCTTGTCCTCGAGGCCCACCTCGCCGCCCTCCGTGCCGCCGCCGTCGCCGCATTCGACCTCGTCATCGGAGGAGAGCGCGATAACCTCGCCGCCGTCCTCGTCGCCTTCGACCTCGTCATCGGAGGAGATCGCGATATCCTCGCCGCCCTCCACGCCGGCAAAGATCGCCTGCTCCGCCTCCATGAGCTCCGGGTGCTGCCGGCAGAGCTCTTGCATGTAGGCCTCGTCGGCGGCCTTGGCCTCGAGGCGCTTCCACGCCTCGCGATCCACCCGCGCCATAGCCGAGCTCACCACCCCTGGCTCCGGCAGAACGAGGTCGACCGGACGTGTGCCGAAGGGGAAATTGAGCCTAGCCGCCATGCCGTGGTAGCAGACCTGCTAGCGGTCGTATTCCATGGACGCGAGCTTGGCCGTGTGGAAGCTACCGAGCCACCGGCGGGTGTGGGTCTCTCGATTTGTAATCTCGGCGACCCACGTCCCCCACCGCCGCAGCCGGACCCCGAGGTCGGACCACGTCGGCTGCCGGGCCCGAGGAAGAATGGGGAAGTCCTCAAACCGGCGTAGGGACGCGGCGGTGGGTGGATCGGGGGACCGGCGACGGTGGATCGGGCCCGCGGAGGATGACGGGGACACCTCGGCGGCCACCTCCCCGGCGTCGGGCGAAAAGGCCGCGATAAACCTCTTTTTGGCCATTGGCTCCTCGAGCTCCCCAGCACACAAGCAGAGGTTGAGGATGGAGGCGCCGGCGATGGCGGCAACCTACCAATGGTTTCGAGGGATGTGTGTGTCTGTGTGAGCGGAGGTTTTGGGGTGTGTGTGGAGGGGGCGGGGGGCAAGGTTGTGTTTGAGGAAATACTACGGCAACTGAAAATTTTACTAGGCGGGAGTAACAAGGCGGGGCTACTGAAATTTTGGATCAAGGGCGAGCAGATATTTTTGAGATTGCGAGGGATCTAGAGGCGGGAGTAAAATGCCGGGGCTACTGAAAATTTGAATCAAGGGACTGAAGCAGAGCGGGAGTTTTTGGGGAGCGAGCTAGTGTGCTTGGCACGCCGGCTATGGACTGTAGCCGACGCACCTTCTCGCGTAAGCCATAGGTGTACTATACACCGACGGTGCTCCAAGATATTTTGTACTACATCTCACATGGTTGGTGATAATAAACTGTGTGGGATCTACTTGATTTGAATTACATAATGGGGTCACAACGGCAATGGACGCTGTTTGAATTGCTAGACCTTTTATCTGTAGTGAACATGCAACTATATGTGTGTCGTAAAAGAATTGGAATTATTCAGGGTTCATTTGGACATTTTATACATTAAACTGGTTTTCTAGCTATTTCAGGTGCACAATTCAAAATTAAACTACATGCACATGCTTTGGTGCATATAAATTGGTTGAAAAATCAAATCTGTGTCCTTGGGTGCATGCTTAGGTCCCATGCAAGAAATGGGAATGATTTTTCGGGGTTCGCTTGGCCTTTTTTATACATTAACTGGGTTTTCTAGGCATTTTATGTGCATACTTCAAATTTGAACTACAAGCACATGCTCCAGTGCACCAAAGTTGGTTGAAAAATCACATGTGTGTCATTGGGTGCATGCTTAGGTCCCATGCAAGAGATGGGAATGAATTTCAAACACCAGGGCACTGTTGATTGCTGGCAAAACATTGAGATACCTGGTTTTTAAATTCTAGTAAATCCAAAACTCGTCTGAAATTCATGAAACTTGGGACGCTATCATGGAGCGGCATCAACATGCCGTGGTGAATATTTTGTCCCATTTGGGGTAGGTTTGGGTATAAGCTTCTCACAAACCAGAGCTTCTCACAACAAGCATGATGATTTCGGTAGGGAGCATGCCACCTTTGGGGACGGCACGATATCCGTTGCCTCTTATTGCTGTCAAAAAAAATTCTAGTGTCAACATAGAACAACAGGAGTGTTGTGTTTAATCTTAGAATTTTTCGGGGTTCGTTTGGCCTTTTTTATACATTAACTGGTTTTTCTAGGCATTTTATGTGCATAATTCAAATTTGAACTACAAGCACATGCTCCAGTGCACTAAAGTTGATTGAAAAATCACATGTGTGTCCTTGGGTTAATTTCTAGGTCCCATGCAAGAGATGGGAATGAAATTCAAACATCAGGGCACTGTTCATTGTCGGAAAAATGTTGAGATGCCTGGTTTTTAAATTCTAGTAAGTCTAAAACTCGTCTGAAATTCATGAAACTTGGCATGCTATCATGGAGTGGCATCAACATGTCGTGGTAAAAAAATTGTCCCATTTGGGGCAGGTTTGGGTATAAGCTTCTCACAAACTAGAGCTTCTCACAACAAGCATGATTGTTTCGATAGGAACGTGCCACCTTTGGGGACGAAACGATATCCATTGCCTCTTATTGCTTTCAAATTTTTCCTCGTGTTAACATAGAACAACTGGAGTGTTGTGTCAATTTTTGTGATTTTTCGGGGTTCGTTTGGACATTTTTATGCATTAACTGAATTTTCAATGCATTTATGTGCATAATTCAAATTTGAACTACATGCACATGCTCCAGTGCATATAAATTGGTTGAAAAATCAAATCTGTGTCCTTGGGTGCATGCTTAGGTCCCATGCAAGAAATGGGAATGAATTTCAAACACCAGGGCACCGTTGATTGCTGGCAAAACATTGAGATGCCTGGTTTTAAATTCTAGTAAATCCAAAACTCATTTGAAATTCATGAAACTTGGCATGCTAGCATGGAGTGGCATCAACATGCCATGGTAAAAAATTTGTCCCATATGGGGCAGGTTTGGGTATATGCTCCTCACAAACCAGAGCTTCTCGCAACAAGCGTGATGGTTTCGATAGGGAACGTCCCACCTTTGGGGACGAAACGATATCCATTGCCTCTTATTGCTTTCAAATTTTTTCTCGTGTCAACATAGTACAACAAGAGTGTTGTGTCAATTTTTGTGATTTTTCGGGGTTCGTTTGGACATTTTTATGCATTAATTGAGTTTTCAATGTATTTATGTGCATAATTCAAATTTGAACTACATGCACATGCTCCAGTGCATATAAATTGGTTAAAATCAAATCCGTGTCCTTGGGTGCATGCTTAGGTCCCATGCAAGAAATGAGAATAAATTTCAAACACCAGGGCACTGTTGATTGTCGGCAAAATGTTGAGATGCGTGGTTTTTAAATTCTAGTAAATCCAAAACTCGTCTGAAATTCATGAAACTTGGTATGCTATCATGGAGCGGCATCAACATGCCGTGGTAAAAATATGTCCCATTTGGGGCAGGTTTGGGTATATGCTTCACACAAACCAGAGCTTCTGACAACAAGCATGATGGTTTCGATAGGGAATGTCCCACCTTTGGGGACGAAACAATATCCATTGCCTCTTATTGCTTTCAAATTTTTTCTCGTGTCAACATAGAACAACAGGAGTGTTGTGTCAATTTTTGTGATTTTTCGGGGTTCATTTGGACATTTTTATGCATTAACTGAGTTTTCAATGCATTTATGTGCATAATTCAAATTTGAACTACATGCACATGCTCCAGTGCATATAAATTGGTTGAAAAATCAAATATGTGTCCTTGGATGCATGCTTAGGTCCCATGCAAGAAATGGGAATGAATTTTAAATACCAGGGTACCGTTGATTGCCGACAAAACGTTGAGATACTTTGTTTTTAAATTCTAGTAAATCAAAAACTCGTCTGAAATTCATGAAACTTGGCATGCTATCATGGAATGGCGCCCGACATGCTGTGGTATTTTTCGTGTCCATTTTGAGAAAAGGCGCACTTGAATAACAGCCAAAATGGCATTTTGAAAAAATAGCTGCCACTTTAATATCTCAAACAGTTGTGTAATTCAAATCGTGTGTGTTCTATTAACCATTCATGTGACGCCACGTGTCTTCGTTTTAATGGCTATAGGAGGTGCCGTGGGACAGCTGCTTGACCTTGACTGAACGGGAGGTCTGCGAGCGGAGTCCGGTGCGCAGGCTGACCGAGAGGCGTGCAAGTTGTCCTCCAACGTGCAGGCTCACCGAAAAGTGTGCGAGCTGTACGCTGCGCAGGCTCACTGGGAAGCGAGCCCTTTGACTTCCATGGCCGCCCGCCTTCCTCTCCATTAATGGCGCCCGAGCCACTATTTAATACGGGCGTCCTTACTGTTGGCCTCCCATTCCCCTCCCTCCCGCAGACCTCCACCAACGCCATGGCGCAGAATGATCATCTGCCACTAGTCTTCAAGTTTGGTGAAGTCGACTCTGAACCGGAGGAGATAGAAAATAAGGAGGAATGGGGCCTCATGGACATGGCCCAGAATGAGTTGGCCACGGCGGTTGCTTCCCTCGCTCCCGTCCCAGCTCCCATCCCCGCGCCCGCGCCAGCGACCATCTCCGTAGCATTGACGGGCTGCTCGCCGAGCACTACCGCAGAGCTGGAAGCCGCGGGTGTCAGCGAGCTCTCCGCGGACCCGCGCGAGCTCGTCTACATGCCAGCGCCAGCGCCCGTGCCCATGCGCGCCCCTCCACCCACCGTGGCACCCGCCCCCGTGCGTTTGGCTGCACCCGCCGTGCCCGTGCCCCTGCCCGTGCGCGCCCCTCCACCCACCGCCGGCGCCGGTCCCCGTGCGTTTGGCTGCACATGCCGCGCCCGTGCCCGTGCCCGTGCGCGCGCCCTCCTCAGCGGCATGGGACGCTGCCGTCGACCGCTACCTCTCAGCGGTGCCAGTTGCCGTCCTCCCGCGCCCCACCCGTCGATCACGCGATGACATGATGTTTGATTTACAAGTGAAGAACATTTTGTGCTGCCTTGAAGACTTCAACAACGGCGTCCCGGAGGATGATAACGACGGCGCGGCACGCTGCCTCCGTCGCTGCCGGAAATAGTTCTTTTGGGGGTTTAATACTGTATCTCGAATTCTCGATCATATGAATATAAATTCGCAGTGTGATTGAATGAAAGAGATGGTTTGAACGAACTTGCATTTTTCTCTCTTAATGTATAGACTTATCAAACAATTTTATTTTGAAAAAACCGTCAATGGTTTTTAAATATAAAACACTCATCGCAAATGTTTTAGTTAGAACACCCGTACGCAAACCGACAGCTTCCCCAGGAAGCCAAGGGAAAATGTGTCGAGCAGGATTTCTGCATCCCTTCAACGCAAACAGTTGTTTTGCATGACCCGTGTGCAACCACGTAGAAAAAATTGGGTAAGATTTGCATCTGTCATTTTGGGTATGTTGCCATTTGTCAAAATGGAAAGATTGACATTTTTTTACCTAGTAACATTGCCATTTGTCAACCTTGTAACACTGCGATTTGTCAAAATATGCAGCTAAAAATCACTAGCACTATCTAATTTTTGCAACTAGAATCACTAGCACTGTTCATACGGACACCACTAGCAGGCGTGAGTTGATGGAGGAACATGCAAATGTACCATTGATTACATACAACAAGTCCTCAACCCACAACGACAACGAGGATACACGTTGGATTATAGATCATTTCCAATAAAAGATTCTAGTAAAGTAAAGTTTTTCTCACACAACAAATAACAAAGCAATGAAACGAAATTCAGCTCAACCACTCGTCGGTGTTGGAAACGCTTGCTTTGAACCAGAAGTGATTCTCTGGGAAGGGCCAGCTACTTTCAATCTCGAGACTAACGCAGGACTGATCATCCAGGCTAAAGCGGCCTATGTCAGGACCCATATTGGGATGGTAGGGGAGCATAGCAATGTCCGAGGTATAGATACAGTTGCTTCTCATAAATGGTAGTAACGTTGTGTCAACAATAGCTGGATCGCCTTCCACCATCATTGGATAGTTTTATCCAAGGAAGAGCGAGTTTTCTCCAAGACTTTCAATACTGAACCAGGGAGAAGGTGTTGGCTCTATTACACTAGTATCCATCCCGAATACCCTGCAACGGATGTTGGAATAGGTCCGGAGAGTGCGACCATGCAAGACAACACTTGCTTCCTTAGTAACATCAGCAGTGCCCTGTATAAAGACAAGAAGAGGTGATTGATGTCTACTACACAACCTTCTTCTTGTAGACGTTGTTGGGCCTCCAAGTGCAGAGGTTTGTAGGACAGTAGCAAATTTCCCTAAAGTGGATGACCTAAGGTTTATCAATCCGTGGGAGGCGTAGGATGAAGATGGTCTCTCTCAAACAACCCTGCAACCAAATAACAAAGAGTCTCTTGTGTCCCCAACACACCCCAATACAATGGTAAATTGTATAGGTGCACTAGTTCGGCGAAGAGATGGTGATACAAGTGCAATATGGATGGTAGATATAGGTTTTTGTAATCTGAAAATATAGAAACCGCAAGGTAACTAATGATAAAAGTGCACGAAAACGGTATTGCAATGCGTTGAAACAAGGCCTAGGGTTCATACTTTCACTAGTGCAAGTTCTCTCAACAATAATAACATAACTGGATCATATAACTATCCCTCAAAATGCAACAAAGAGTCACTCCAAAGTCACTAGTAGCGGAGACCAAACGAAGAGATTATTGTAGGGTACGAAACCACCTCAAAGTTATTCTTTCTGATCGATCTATTCAAGAGTCCGTAGTAAAATAACACGTAGCTATTCTTTCCGTTCGATCTATCCTAGAGTTTGTACTAGAATAACACCTTAAGACACATATCAACCAAAACCCTAATGTCACCTAGATACTCCAATGTCACCTCAAGTATCCGTGGGTATGATTATACGATATGCATCACACAATCTCGGATTCATCTATTCAACCAACAAAAAGAACTTCAAAGAGTGCCCCAAAGTTTATACCGGAGAGTCAAGACGAAAACGTGTGCCAACCCCTATGCATAAGTTCACAAGGTCACGGAACTCGCAAGTTCATCACCAAAACATACATCAAGTGGATCACGTGAATATCCCATTGTCACCACAGATAAGCACATGCAAGACATACATCAAGTGTTCTCAAATCCTTAAAGACTCAATCCGAGAAGATAACTTCAAAGGGATAACTCAATCCATTGTAAGAGAGTAGAGGCGGAGAAACATCATAAGATCCAACTATAATAGCAAAGCTCGCGATACATCAAGATCGTGCCAAATCAAGAACACGAGAGAGAGAGACAGAGATCAAACACATAGCTACTGGTACATACCCTCTGCCCCGAGGGTGAACTACTCCCTCCTCGTCATGGAGAGCGCCGGGATGATGAAGATGGCCACCTATGAGGGTTCCCCCCTCCGGCAGTGTCGGATCTGGGGTTCCGGCAAAACCCTTAAGGTTCGAACTCTGGGATGCGCGTGAAGTTCTTTCCCTCCTACCGATCTACGCCCTAGCTCGCTAAGATCTCACGGACGGACTCGACGAACTCGCAACACAGAAAGACACGAGATTTATGCTGGTTCGGGCCACCGTTGTGGTGTAATACCCTACTCCAGTGTGGTGGTGGTGGATTGCCTCTTGGGCTGATGATGAACAATACAAGGGGAAGAATAGCCTCCTGAGGTTGAGGTGTTCTTGTGCTTGACGAACTTGTGTGGGCGAGATGCCTCTGGCTTAGTTGTCTCCTACGGTGGTGGCTAGCTCTACTTATATAGGCCCTGGTCCTCTCCCAAATATTGAGCGGGAAGGGAGCCAACAATGGCGGGCAATTTGAAAGGGGACAGCTAGTACAAGCTATCCTGACAAAAGTGGTATTCGCCTGCTAAAGGCTCTGGTGGTGACGCCGTCTTGGGCTCCATGGTGACCTCCGTCTTGCCGTCCTGTTGGTCTTCGGTCTTGTTGTACCGATATGGAAACCTTTGCTTGACGCCTCGGTACTCTGCGCCTGTGCCTGCCTCCTTTGCACCAAAGAGGAAACAAGGACGCTGCGCGCGCTGCCGCCCGCCTGGTGTCGATCTTCATGGCTCACGTCACGAGAGCCTTGCGAGGTTTTGCCCCACCTTGATATCTCCGCTCCTTGTGAGCCTGCCGAACGTGGCCGCTCCTGAGGAGGTCTTGGGTCGTCTGCCCTGCGAAGCTTGGCCCCTCGCGAGGGTCTTGAACACCTTGTTGATGAAGATGGGCCGTACAGGCCTGCTCGCATAGCCACGTTGTCGGCTGCAGACAGGCAAGTCTGGGGACCCCCGTTCCCAGGACGCCGACAGTAGCCCCTGGGCCCAAGGCGCGCTCGGGCTTGGCTTTGAGGCAAAGCCAAAGGTCAAGCGCGGAGCACCGCGGGCCCCAAAAGCATGCAGCCTTGGTCGACGTGTGGCGGTTGATTGGACGTGGGCGTCTCCGCTTCCCCACGCTGCCTCGGCAACTGCTCGACTTGACAAGTCCCTGCGACATGCAAGGAAAATCATCATTACCTGTGATCGTGGGAGGCGCCGGTTGGCCTTCTCTCGCTATAAATGGGGAGTGGGGCAGAGCCCCCGTCGCCCATCTCTTCCTTGCTCGCTTGCTTCTTCCTCCTCTGCTTCACCGCTAGCACATCTTCAATGGCGCTGATCCGGAGATTCTCAGCCGGCGAGAAGGGAAAAGTTCCCCTCGACGCGTCGGCGCTGCTTCCGCCGAAAAAGAGGTCAGTTCACCGCCGTGATGCTGTGGCGTTGCAGGTGGTGACGAGGCCTTGGTACGAGCGGCCTCCTCCTGGGTACCCGCTGCCCTTGTACGCCCAAGCTGGGGGCTCGGGAGGAAGGAGCAACGAGCATCGGCGCGCGCACCACGGCCAAGGTGGATGCGCTGCGGCGACGAGCGCCGTCGCTCCCGAAGTCCATGCCGCGGACTCCTCATGCGAGCTCGTGCTGTGGGCGGCGATGCCCCCAAGTTCCTGGATCCGCTTCCCGCGCTTCTTCTCCGACGTGATGCCGCCGAGGGGGCCTCTCAAGCTCTGGTTGCAGCATGCCAACTGCGATGCTCCAGCGACCGGAGCAGAGGTTGAAGCGGTCTCCACCGGCAAGATCTTCATGACCCGCGGCTGGGGCGAAGTTGCGCGGGTTTGCCGCATGGAGGGCGCCCTCGCGATCCACTTCGAGTACGACGGCGCCTGCACGCTATTCTTCAAGGTCTTCGATGCGGAAGGTCGGCGCCTGGAGTGCTGCCCCGAAGGGGAGCGCCAAGATGAGGTGCGCCCCGCTCGCGGCTGCTCCAGTAGCAGTGACTCTTGGGAGTCCAGTGGCTCTCTTGAGCTCTACGAGACTCCGGAGACGAGCGACGACAGCTACGTGCCCACAAGCTCTCGCCGAGTTCGGGGCAGGGCCGCAACGTCTGGCCACCGCCGTCGCTGATCTGGATGAGGTTGGCGCCGGCCTCCCGTGGCCCACTGTTGATGATGGCGTCAGCCGCGGGAGGGTATAGATAGGATTCTACCAGGTTCTCATCTTTTGTTCCCTGCGAGGAATCAAGAAATGTCTCGCGGGGGCGTGTAAGGATCTGTAATGCCTTTTTGTGTATATCTTCCTTATTATGAAAATCTGCGAAATGCATGTCCTGCTACGGCTAGGTCTCCCCTTTCCAACCTCGCGATAGCTTGTTGCTCTACGCTGACAGGTCCCGGTCCCCAGGCAGGCTGCAGCCGTCGCTGGTATGCCAGGTCGCGTGCCGTGGTCAAGGCCAGGAGGTGAGTGGCCCGAGGTCCAGTAAGAGCCCCTGAGGCGCGATGCTCAGGAGGTCCCCTTTAGCGCTCAAGCAGCTATGGCAAGATAAGAAAGGGAGGCGATGTGGCCGCGACAGGGCTGCGACGAGCGCGACCCTTAGGTTCCAACGATTAGCCGATCTGAGTGCGAGACTTATCTCAGTGGTTCGGGGTCGATTCTTCGCGATGTGCCAGGCCTGTGCGCAAACACCCGCAGCGTAGCTAGGTTTGGCACGTACGAGTCTCCCTCTTCCCGTACTCTCCTTAGTGCTCTACGTCCTTAGGTCCCAGCCCTCGAGCGAGCTCAGCCGCCGCTGGTATGCCAGGTCGCGATGCCGTGGTCAAGGCCAGAGGGTGAGGGCTGGAGAGCCAGTAAGAGGTCCTGACTCGCGATGCTCAGGAGCCCCCCTTTTAACGCACAAGCGGATCGCACGAGAGGAAAGGAAGCTCGTGGTGCCGCCTGCTATCCTCTTCATGAGATTCCTGCGATCCATCACAAGGAGAAACACGGTTTGGCCGTTATGGTTGCCAGCCTGCAGCTGGCTGCTCCGCGAGGAAATGAAGGCACTGAGGGCCTGGTGAGGTGGCGTGCGCGGGGGGTGCCGCGAGCCAGAGCTCGACCGCTCAGGTTTGTCGACGTGGCAGGGACGGACCCATGCACCAGCGCCGTGCCAATGTCAGAAGGCCCCATGGGAGGCGACGATCGAGTAGGCGGTAATCATAGATAGGTTGAACACGAGAGCAGCAGACCTAAGCAAATGCATGGGAGATACGTGCCACTGGGTCAGGCCCGAGCGGCTTGGGAATAATGCAGCCTGAGGGACGCCCCCAGCAAGGTGAGCTAAAGACATAAGAAAAGGATACACGCCACAGGGACGGACCCACGCGGCCTGGGAATAATGCAGCCCGAGGGGCGCTCCCAGCTAAATGAACTTGGAAAAGTCACCTGGTTCTATCGACGAAGGAGAGTTGAGGCAGCTGAAGGCGTGCAACGAAGGGGTAGCTCCTCACGAGCCGCCGGGGCCCTGAGCCTCGGGAGGCTCTGGGGGCTCGGGTGGTTCTTGGAGGACCGTCTCCATCTCCGCCAAGACGGCGTGGTGCCTGGCCTCCTGAGCCGCCAGGATACGCCGCATGTTGCACTGATAGGCTGACGATACGCTCGGCAGGCCGAAGGGCATGTGAACGTAGCTGTGCGGTGGACCCTCGCAGCGTCCTACGCGCGAAGGCCAGAAGAGCTCCTGAGAAGCGACCCTGTTGAGCCCTGGAATGTCGATGCAGACGCGCAGCCCGGCATCCTCGCCTGGATAGGGAGCTGCGCTTTGTGAGCGGCGGTCGCCGCGCATGGCCCTTGCGTCTTGCAATTCCTGGGTGGTCTGGGTGATGAACTCCTGAACGGTGGGTGATCCTTGCCGTGTGCCCTCCTGAGGAAAACATGCCGCGAAGCACGCCTCCAAGTGGTGCCCGAGCGCCTCCCTCGTGATGTGGACAAGGTCTGAGGCCTTCCAGAAGAAAGCCCCCGAGCCCTGCCCGAGGAGGGCGCTGGGCGCGCCTTCCTATGCGATGGAGGGAGGCGCCCCTGGAGCGGGCGCTGATCCTGATGAGGTTCCAGCCGCGACGCCGCCCTCCTGAGGTCCGGCACGGCGCAGCTGCTTCTTCTCGGGGATGGCCTCTGGAGGGCCCTCACTTTTGCTATCGGGGTCGTCGATTGCTGCAGCTTGGAAGGCGCGCTCGAGGGAGCACACCGCATCTCTCTCTTCACATGGGACCGTGATGATTCCGCCGCTTCCTGGCATCTTGAGGACGTTGTAGCCATGGTGGGTGACGTCCATAAACTTGGCCAGGGCTAGATACCCGAGGATGGCGTTGTACGGCAGACGGATGTGCGCGACGTCGAAGTCGATGAGCTCTGTGCGGTAGTTCTTGCGTTCTCCGAAGGTGACAGGGAGGCGGGCCTGCCCTATCAGCGTGGTGGAACCGTCGGTCACTCCTGAGAAAGGCTTGGTAGGCTGAAGCTGGTCGTATGGGACTTGGTGGTTGTCGAACGTATCGACGGACAGGACGTTGAGCCCTGCGCCGCCGTCAATGAGGGTCTTGGTAACTTGCACATTGCTGATGACTGGGGAGCATAGCATCGGGAGGGCGCCTGCGGTAGCCGCGCACTTGAACTGATCTGCCGAGTTGAACGTGATGGGGCACTGGGACCATCTGAGTGGGCGTGTGGCCTCGAGCTTGGGGAGGACTGCATTTACTTCACGAGCAAACTGCTTGAAGATACGCTGTGAGGCTGGGGTCTGGGCTCCGCCCAAGATGCAAGCGATAGCACGCGGCTCTTGGAAGCCCCCAGCCCCCTCATCTTGATGGTGGTCGTTGTTCCTTCTTGGCGGTGGCGGCATCGGGGGAAGACCGGCGTTGCCCTGAGGGCGATCCTCACGAGGCTGGTCTCTCCAGGCGCCCTCGCGAGGATGATCCTGCCAGTGGTCCTCACGGGACGGTCGTGCCACTCCTGGTGCGGGCCACGGTCGTCCCAGCGTCCGCCACTATGTCCTCCCCCTCGGTCGTAGCCTCGGTCACTGCGTTCGGGGCGTCGACCGAAGCATCCTTCGCGAATGGCTCTGAGCTCTTGACAATCACTGGTGTTGTGGGTTTCAGGTTGTGGAAGGCGCAGAACGGCCGACTGTTCTTGGATGACTCGGGCTAATCTCTGCCTCGCTTGGTGTCCGGCTCTGCTGCGAGCACGACTGCTTCCTTGCACTTCACGTCCTTGGCCTTGGCCTTTTTCTCCTCCACGCCCGCAGCTGGCAGCTCGAGGAAGGAGAGGCGACCCTCCTCAGCTCTTGCGCACTTGGTCGCCAGGTTGAACAGCTCCTGAGATGTGCACAGCTCCTCGTGGATAGCTAGCTCCTCCTTCATCTTGACGTCGCAGACACCGTCGGAGAACGCGGAGATGATGGCCTCATCCGTAACCTTGGGGATCTTGAGACGAGTGTTGTTGAAGCACTGGATGTACTTCTGGAGGGTCTCTCCTGGTTGTTGCTTGATGCAACGCAGGTCGCCCGCGGCCGGCGGGCGGTCGCGGGTGCCCTGGAAGTTGGCGACGAAGCGGTCGCGCATCTCGTCCCAGGAGGAGATCGAGCCCGGTGGCAGGTTCAGGAGCCAGGAGCGGGCACCATCCTTGAGAGCCATGGGAAACCAGTTCGCCATGACTTTCTCATCGCCATTGGCTGCTTCGATGCTCAGCTCGTAGAGCTGCAGGAACTCCGCTGGGTCGGGGGTGCCGTCGTAGCAAGGGGGCAGATCTGGCTTGAACTTGCCCGGCCAGGCGACGCTACGCAGCTCGGGGGTGAAGGCGCGGCAGCCGGCCGTGGTCGCCGGGGCCCGTCTCGGAGGTGGAGCTTGGACTTGACGAGGTCCGCGCGCCGCCACCGCAGGTAGCGCGCGGTCTTGGCGAGGCAGCGCGGGGAGCGCGGGTGCGCTTCTCGCGGCCGAGGAATTTCTTGGCAGCTTCTCTCTTCGTGCGCGGGCATCAGGTGCGGTGGGTCGCGCCGTGGGGCCGCGCGCCTTGGCGCCAAGGCACCGTCTTGGGGAAGAGGTGGTGGAGGCGCTCCATGAGCCACGCCACCCGTGGCTGGCGGAGGGTGAGGCAGAGAGAGGGACGGCGCCAGGGAGCCCCCTGCGGCACGGACGAGCTCGGCGACGCGGTCGAGCCAGTCCTCGTAGAGGTCGTCGACCGGGCGGTAGCGCAGGAGCTCGTTCTCCATGAGGAGCGCGGCCCGCGCGTCCATGGGAGCGCGATGTGCATGGGACGAGGAACCGGCCGGGGTCAGCGATGGAGTGGCGGTGCGGCCGTCCTGCCGCACAGATGGGTGCAGCGAGGACGCTTGTTGCTCGTTCCCCGCCGGGCCGGTGGTGGCGTTGGCGACAGGAGACGGAGAACAACGAGGTGGCCCGCCGACGGGAGCCGTCTGGGCAACGCGGGCGGTGAGGGCAGCCCGACGCTCAGCACGAGCGCGGCGAGCGTCTACCGTGGAGACGACGGAGCGCCGATCGACGGGAGGGAAGCTACGGCGCACCCCTACCTGGCGCGCCAAATGTCGGATCTGGGGTTGCGGCAAAACCCTTAAGGTTCGAACTCTGGGGTGCGCGCGAAGTTCTTTCCCTCCTACCGATCTACGCCCTAGCTCGCTAAGATCTCGCGGACGGACTCGACGAACTCGCAACACAGAAAGACACGAGATTTATACTGGTTCAGGCCACCGTTGTGGTGTAATACCCTACTCCAGTGTGGTGGTGGTGGATTGCCTCTTGGGCTGATGATGAACAGTACAAGGGGAAGAACAGCCTCCTGAGGTTGAGGTGTTCTTGTGCTTGACGAACTTGTGTGGGCGAGATGCCTCTGGCTTAGTTGTCTCCTACGGTGGTGGCTAGCTCTACTTATATATTCCCTGGTCCTCTCCCCAAATATTGAGCGGGAAGGGAGCCAACAACGGCGGGCAATTTGAAAGGGGACAACTAGTACAAACTATCCTGACAAAAGTGGTCTTCGCCTGCTAAAGGCTCTGGTGGTGACGCCGTCTTGGGCTCCATGGTGACCTCCGTCTTGCCGTCCTGCTGGTCTTCGGTCTCGTTGCACCGATATGGAAGCCTTTGCTTGACGCCTCAGTACTCCGCGCCTGCGCCTGCCTCCTTTGCACCAAAGAGGAAACAAGGACGCTGCGCGCGCTGGCGCCCGCCTGGTGTCGATCGTCATGGCTCACGTCACGAGAGCCTCGCGAGGTTTTGCCCCGCCTTGATATCTCCGCTCCTCGTGAGCCTGCCAAACTTGGCCGCTCCTGAGGAGGTCTTGGGTCGTCTGCCCCGCGAAGCTTGGCCCCTCGCGAGGGTCTTGAACGCCTTGTTGATGAAGATGGGCCGTATAGGCCTGCTCGCATAGCCACGCTATGGGCCGTAGGCAGGCAAGTCTGGGGACCCCCGTTCCCAGGACGCCGACAGGCAGTGTGCCGGAACAGGGTCCCGATTGGTTTTTGGTGGCTACAGAGGCTTGCGGTAGCGGAACTCCCGATGTAGGTTATGTTCTGGAGGTTTCTATATATATAAGAGGTTTTGGAGTCGGGAACAAGTCAGGGGGGTCCCCGAGGTGGCCACGAGATAGGGGGCGCGCCCCCCACCCTCATGGTGGCCTCGGGACTCCTCTGGTCCATCTCCGATACTCCGTGGGCTTCTTCTGGTCCAAAAATAATCTCCGTCAATTTTCAGGTCAATTGGACTCCGTTTGGTTTTCCTTTTCTGCGATACTCAAAAACAAGGAAAAACAGAAACTGGCCCTGGGCTCTAGGTTAATAGGTTAGTCCCGAAAATCATATAAGATAGCATATAAATGCATATAAAACATCCTAGATGGATAATATAATAGCATGGAACAATAAAAAATTATAGATATGTTGGAGACGTATCAAGCATCCCCAAGCTTAATTCCTGCTCGTCCTCGAGTAGGTAAATGATAAAAACAAATTTTTTTATGTGGAATGCTACCTAACATATTTATCAATGTAATCTTCTTTATTGTGGCAAGAATATTCAGATCCATAAGATTCAAAACAAAAGTTTAATATTGACATGAAAACAATAATACTTCAAGCATACTAACAAAGCAATCATGTCTTCTCAAAATAACATGGCCAAAGCAAGCTATCCCTACAAAATCATATAGTCTGGCTATGCTCTATCTTCATCACACAAAATATTTAAATCATGCACAACCCCGATGACAAGCCAAGCAATTGTTTCATACTTTTGATGTTCTCAAACTTTTTCAATCTTCACGCAATACATGAGCGTGAGCCATGGACATAGCACTATAGGTGGAATAGAATGGTGGTTGTGGAGAAGACAAAAAGGAGAAGACAGTCTCACACCAACTAGGCGTATCAACGGGCTATGGAGATGCCCATCAATAGATATCGATGTGAGTGAGTAGGGATTGCCATGCAACGGATGCACTAGAGCTATAAGTGTATGAAAGCTCAAAAAGAAACTAAGTGGGTGTGCATCCAACTCACTTGCTCACGAAGACCTAGGGCATTTTGAGGAAGCCATCATTGGAATATACAAGCCAAGTTCTATAATTTAAATTCCCGCTAGTATATGAAAGTGACAACATAGGAGACTCTCTACTTACAACTCAAGAATTACAACTCGATACTTAGATCAAATATGACTCTATGTGAATGCCTCCGGCGGTGTACCGGGATATGCAATGAATCAAGAGTGACATGTATGAATGATGAATGGTGGCCTTGCCACAAATACAATGTCAACTACATGATCATGCAAAGCAATATGACAATGATGAAGCGTGTCATAACAAACAGAACGGTGGAAAGTTGCATGGCAATATATCTCGGAATGGCTATGGAAATGCCATAATAGGTAGGTATGGCGGCTGTTTTGAGGAAGGTAATGGTGGGTGTATGGTACCGGCGAAAGTTGCGCCGCACAAAAGAGGCTAGCAATGGTGGAAGGGTGAGAGCGTATAATCCATGGACTCAACATTATTCATAAAGAACTCAGATACTTATTGCAAAAATCTATTAGTTATCGAAACAAAGTACTACGCGCATGCTCCTAGGGGGATAGATTGGTAGGAAAAGACCATCGCTCGTCCCCGACCGCCACTCATAAGGAAGACAATCAATAAATAAATCATGCTCCGACTTCATCACATAACGGTTCACCATACGTGCATGCTACGGGAATCACAAACTTTAACACAAGTATCTCTCAAATTCACAACTACTCAACTAGCATGACTCTAATATCACCATCTTCATATCTCAAAACAATCATAAGGAATCAAACTTCTCATAGTATTCAATGCACTTTATATGAAAGTTTTTATTATATCCCTCTTGGATGCCCATCATATTAAGAATAAATTCATAACCAAATCAAATTACCATGCTATTTAAGACTCTCAAAATAATGTAAGTGAAGCATGAGAGTTCATCTATTTCTTCAAAATAAAACCATTGTCGTGCTCTAAAAAGATATAAGTGAAGCACTAGAGCAAACGATAAACTACTCCAAAAGATATAAGTGAAGATCAATGAGTAGTCGAATGATTATATAACTATGTGAAGACTCTCTAACATTTAAAAATTTCAGATCTTGGGATTTTATTCAAACAGCAAGCAAAACAAAAGAAAATAAAATGACGCTCCAAGCAAAACACATATCATGTGGTGAACAAAAATATAGCTCCAAGTAAAGTTACCGATGAACGAGACGAAAGAGGGGATGCCTTCCGGGGCATCCCCAAGCTTAGGCCCTTGGTTGTCCTTGAATATTACCTTGGGGTGCCTTGGGAATCCCCAAGCTTAGGCTCTTTCCACTCCTTATTCCATAGTCCATTGAATCTTTACCCAAAACTTGAAAACTTCACAACACAAAACTCAACAGAAAACTCGTAAGCTCCGTTAGTATAAGAAAATAAAACCACCACTTAGGTACTATTGTGAACTCATTATAAATTCATATTGGTGTAATATCTACTGTATTCCAACTTCGCTATGGTTCATACCCTCCGATACTACTCATAGATTCATCAAAATAAGCAAACAACACAACGAAAACGGAATCTGTCAAAAACAGAACAGTCTGTAGTAATCTGTATCAAACGTATACTTATGGAACTCCAAAAATTCTAAATAAATTGGAGGACCTGAGGAATTTTTCTATTAATCATCTTCAAAAAGAATCAACCTAAAATCACTCTCCAGTTAAAAAAATGGCAGCTAATCTTGTGAGCGCACAAGTTTCTGTTTTTTACAGCAAAGATCACATAGACTTCACCCAAGTCTTCCCAAAGGTTCTACTTGGCACAAACACTAATTAAATAAAACCACATCTAACAGTGGCTAGATGAGTTATTTATTACTAAACAGGAGAAAAAAAAGTAAAGAACAAAAATAAAATTGGGTTGCCTCCCAACAAGCGCTAACGTTTAACGCCCCTAGCTAGGCATGATGATTTCAATGATGCTCACATAAAAGATAAGAATTGAAACATAAAGAGAGCATCATGAAGAATATGACTAGCACGTTTAAGTCTATCCCACTTCCTATGCATAGGGATTTTGTGAGCAAACAACTTATGGTAACAATAATCAACTAGCATAGGAAGGCAAAACAAGCATAACTTCAAAACTTTAAGCACATAGAGAGAAACTTGATATTATTGCAATTCCTACAAGCATATGTTCCTCCCTCATAATAATTTTCAGTAGCATCATGAATGAATTCAAGAATACAACCATCACATAAAGCATTCTTTTCATGATATACAAGCATAGAAAATTTACTACTCTCCACATAAGCAATTTTCTTCTCATTTGGAATAGTGAGAGTATCATAAGAAACTCGAATACTATAAATTGTTTCCACATTAAAAGAGTAATGTTTAGAAAAAAGGGTAATCATAATCATGACAAGTTTTAATATAATCATCACTACTTTTTATAGCATAAGTGTCATCACAATAATCATCATAAATAGGAGGCATGCTATCATCATAATAAATTTGCTCATCAAAACTTGGGAGGCTAAAAATATCATCTTCATTAAACATAGCATCCCCAAGATTGGGACAAACATTAATTGCATAAAATATATTCTCAGACATGTCATTCTCATCAAACATGGCATCCCCAAGCTTGGGCCTTTTCATATCATAAGCATAATCACTCTCATCATTAATAGTATGGATAGCACCAATAGTATAGCAATTATCATCATCACAATGAGTAATAGGATCAACATCATTTGGGAGGGATACCTTTCTACCTTTGCTTCTCCATCTTTTATTTTTCTTCTTCACATCATGTGTGGGTTTAACCCTCTTTTTTGAGCTCCTTATTAATGAGATTGGTTGAATAGAAAGCTCCTCCTCATTACCTGATTCATCGTAAGAAATAATAGGAGAATATTGGGAAGTCTCTTCCCTTTCATTAGTATTCTCTTCATCTTCTATTTGTTTTGTTTTCTTTATGTAATTGGCAATATAAGGATTTTCAATGCAATTCACCGCACAATACATAAAAGTTTCTTCTAGATCAAAATCAAGAACTTTATCAATGACAAATTATGGCATATCCGTAGTTATACATTTCATTTCTTCATAGCCCAAAAGTAAACTAAGTTCATTATGATGTGCAAGGGAAATCAAGTCATCACAATTTTTGGACACGATACGATCATGAAACAATTTGCATTGGATATTTAAATGACCACGTTCATTGCAAAGTTCACAAGGATGGCTAAGAAAATTTAAATTTTCAGCACAAACATCTAGCCTTTCTTGCAACCATTTAGTTTCTAAATACTTATGCCTCTTGCAAAATCTATCTTCCCTATTTGGTGTGTACTTGCAAACTCTATGCACTCCACAAA
Organism: Aegilops tauschii subsp. strangulata; assembly: GCF_002575655.3. Classification (NCBI taxonomy): domain Eukaryota; kingdom Viridiplantae; phylum Streptophyta; class Magnoliopsida; order Poales; family Poaceae; genus Aegilops; species Aegilops tauschii. The sequence continues at coordinate 313,232,068 of NC_053037.3, read as the reverse complement.
AATTGACATGCTTATAAGAGACATTTTCATCATGACTAGTGCAATCATCATTAGTACTATGGATATTCAAAGAGTTCGTACTAACAACATTGCAATCATGCTCATCATTCAAGACAACACTTGCTTCCTTAGTAACATCAGCAGTGCCCTGTATAAAGACAAGAAGAGGTGATTGATGTCTACTACACAACCTTCTTCTTGTAGACATTGTTGGGCCTCCAAGTGCAGAGGTTTGTAGGACAGTAGCAAATTTCCCTAAAGTGGATGACCTAAGGTTTATCAATCCGTGGGAGGCGTAGGATGAAGATGGTCTCAATCAAACAACCCAGCAACCAAATAACAAAGAGTCTCTTGTGTCCCCAACACACCCCAATACAATGGTAAATTGTATAGGTGCACTAGTTCGGCAAAGAGATGGTGATACAAGTGCAATATGGATGGTAGATATAGGTTTTTGTAATCTGAAAATATAGAAACCGCAAGGTAACTAATGATAAAAGTGCACGAAAACGGTATTGCAATGCGTTGAAACAAGGCCTAGGGTTCATACTTTCACTAGTGCAAGTTCTCTCAACAATAATAACATAACTGGATCATATAACTATCCCTCAAAATGCAACAAAGAGTCACTCCAAAGTCACTAGTAGCGGAGACCAAACGAAGAGATTATTGTAGGGTACGAAACCACCTCAAAGTTATTCTTTCTGATCGATCTATTCAAGTGTCCGTAGTAAAATAACACGTAGCTATTCTTTCCGTTCGATCTATCCTAGAGTTTGTACTAGAATAACACCTTAAGACACAAATCAACCAAAACCCTAATGTCACCTAGATACTCCAATGTCACCTCAAGTATCCGTGGGTATGATTATACGATATGCATCACACAATCTCAGATTCATCTATTCAACCAACACAAAGAACTTCAAAGAGTGCCCCAAAGTTTCTACCGGATACGTGTGCCAACCCCTATGCATAAGTTCACAAGGTCACGGAACTCACAAGTTGATCACCAAAACATACATCAAGTGGATCACGTGAATATCCCATTGTCACCATAGATAAGCACATGCAAGACATACATCAAGTGTTCTCAAATCCTTAAAGACTCAATCTGATAAGATAACTTCAAAGGGAAAACTCAATCCATTACAAGAGAGTAGAGGGGGAGAAACATCATAAGATCCAACTATAATAGCAAAGCTCGCGATACATCAAGATCGTGCCAAATCAAGAACACGAGAGAGAGAGATCAAACACATAGCTACTGGTAGATACCCTCTGCCCCGAGGGTGAACTACTCCCTCCTCGTCTTGGAGAGTGTCGGGATGATGAAGATGGCCACCTGTGAGGGTTCCCCCCTCCGGCAGGGTGCCGGAACAGGGTCTCAATTGGTTTTTGGTGGCTACAGAGGCTTGTGGCGGCGGAACTCCCGATCTAGGTTATGTTCTGGAGGTTTCTCTATATATAAGAGGTTTTGGCATCGGGAACAAGTCAGGGGGTCCCCGAGGAGGCCACGAGATAGGGGGGCGCGCCCAGGGGGTAGGGCGCGCCCCCACCCTCGTGGTGGCCTCGGGACTCCTCTGGTCCATCTCCGATACTCCGTGGGCTTCTTCTGGTCCAAAAATAATCTCCGTCAATTTTCAGGTCAATTAGACTCCGTTTGGTTTTCCTTTTCTGCGATACTCAAAAACAAGGAAAAACCAAAAAACTGGCACTAGGCCCTTGGTTAATAGGTTAGTCCCAAAAATATATAAAATAGCATATAAATGCGTATAAAACTTCCTAGATGGGTAATATAATAGCATGGAACAATCAAAAATTATAGATATGTTGGAGATGTATCAGTGATCCATCGGAATAAGTTGCCAGGCGCCACTGAGTATATGGGTCCTCATGCTCGTGATCATCAGCATTGTCATCTCCCCCTTGGTTATAAAAAATTTGAAGTATAGGTGTGGAATGTTCACAGGACCTTGGAAACACAAGAAGGTTAATTACTAAAGGGAAACTAGCTAACCCGCATGCATGTGGATGAAACAATTATAATTACGGTGGAAGACAAACATACCGAAAGCATCAGGATTCCATGCAAAAACAGTGCCGCGGGTGGTGGCAGCAAACACTAGACCCTCGTATTGAATTGCATCACAGTACTCATCCGTCTACAGAAATTGATTTTTGAGCAATATCCGTCGAGGCGCGGAAGTAAGGAAGGCAACAAGCTTGTCGAAGATGGCAACAAGCTTGTCGAAGATGGCAACAACTTCATAGTTCGTGTAATCCCAAGAGCGGTTGGGAACTCGACATATTGCTACCTTCCGTAGACGACAGTCACCATGATCGTATTTGAACTCACGTAGAATACCGGTGTACTCAACCTCTGGGCAGTCTGAGATTTTTGGAAGTGGAACCCGGTGACGAGTGTACACATTCACAAGTTCCCACTCGCAGTTGTACCCAATATAAACAACCCAATCTCCATTTGCGCCTGCCCAAGCCTTGCCCTCAAGCGATGGCATCTTAACATCACACGTATCATTATCAAGCGGCATCAACTTGCACAAGGCGAGGCTTTCATTGTCCCCGCGCCAGTCAGCAGGGTCACGGCGAACAAGATGGGGGAGATCAAACCGCTCCTGGACACTTGGGTTCCTTGTAATGATGTTATTAGTTGAGTCGAGAATGGCCTTGAACGAACCTGCCATGCTAGCCGAGGTGATGACGTCCCACCGATCAATGAGTTCCTCCACCACGTCATCTTTTAGATCGGGGCAAGAATAACGGGGTCGCTTCCGGCCTGTTCCCTCCATGGAGAAGATGATCGAACAACATCAGAAGGTAGGGTGAAGGCAAATGGAGGGAGGGAGAGCGTGCGACAGCAGTTCCAAATCGAGAGGGAAAGGCGAAGAGGCGGTGGACGGTTGCCATGATACAAGAAGAGGCTAGTGGGGAGCGAACGATTGCCACAGAGGTCACACACTGACGACAAGGCCGAGTGAACTGTGTGCCGTATATCGCACACACCTTGATCTGGCTGACCGTTTCTTTTGTGTTTCCTAATCACAAATAGTTCATCCGAGTGAACCATATGATGTACATCGCACACACCTTAATCTGGCTGACCGTTTCTGTTCTCTTGTCTCAACCCAAACAGTTCATCTGAGTGAACCACATGCCGTATATCGCACACACCTTGATCTGGCTGACCGTTTCTTTTGTGTTGCCTAATCACAAACAATTCATCCGAGTGAAGCGTATGCTGTACATCGCACACACCTCCATCTGGCTGCCCGTTTCTTTTGTTCCTCCTCATCGCAAATAGTTAATTGAACTGAACCGTATGCCCTGCATCGCACACGCAACTAAAATCCGAACCGTGTCTGATGCATCCGTCATCGCAAACATTTTGCACCTTTTTGACGGGTTTTTATACCACCATTTGCGATTATTTCATCACACACAGTTTCGTCGAAGGGTCTCTGATTGTAGTGTCGCGTTAGCAGCATCCTGCAGTAGTGTATGAACAACGCGAATTCTCCGGCTTAAGTAATCATGTGTAATGGTTTCAGGCATCAGACATAGGTGAATGTGAGAAATGAAAGGAAACAATCACCGGCGATCCCCCGGGACAAGGCAAACCAATGAAAAAGGTTAGCAGCACGCAACAGGAAAAAGTTTCCTATTCAATGTTTCCCACCTGTCTCGAATAAAATGTCTTACTTTTCCAGCCACGCAACAAAATAGTTGTTCCCTTCCAAAGACACCTCAAGTTGTCATGAAGAATGAAGTGTGAAGACCATTATATCCATGAAATGGAAGACAAGTTATCATCTAAGTATGTGTATGAACTAAGCAGAGCAACCCTACTTTTGGCTGGGTGTTCCTTTAATTCAGTAGTGACTACAAAAACCACTATACTATTGTCACCTTACCTAAGTTTCTATATGATCTAAAGTGGTTCCTTTGTTGCCACCCATATTGACACGGTCCGGGTCGATCAATTTAGAATGTTGACTTTACATTTTTATCAAAATATTCAAGCCCATCAATGCAGTAACAAAAGAATTCAGAAAACCAAATTTAAATTAGCATTCACACATGCTAAATGGCACAAATTTAAGATAGGTCCTAGATGAACCAACAACGAGCTCTTGCACGGGCGCCGGCATGGCGCCGCGCCTCTGCCTAGTAGTTGTCACAAAGTTGGTTGGCACGCATCAAAGTGCCAAAGTTGGTTCAAAAATTCGGAGGAGAGCACATCCGCACAACCATGCCAGCCATCCAATTGCCTCGTGATCCGCAAAGTTGTTGGATCCCGCATGAGGGCACAACAATATTTAACTTTTAGTTTATAAAGCTTGCGCTTTTGCCAGTCACAGCTTCTAAAACGTACGATTGTGTTGGTAGCTCATACCAAGTTTCGGAGTTGAAACTTAAAACTTACGATTTTGTCAGTCACCGGTTCTGAAACTTACGATTTTATCGGTCGCTCGTACCAAGTTTCAGAAGTTGAAACTTAATGAAATTCTAAAAACTCATCAAAACTTATTCAAAATGGATCTCCTTTGAAAGCCCTTGTAACTGATACGTCTCCAACGTATCTATAATTTATGAAGTATTCATGTTGTACAACAATGATATATGGTTTTGGTGCACTTTTATATTATTTTTATGTACTGACTTATTAATCTAGTGCCCAATGGTAGTTTCTATTTTTTGCATGTTTTTTTGTTTCGCGGGAAATCCATATCTAGGAAGGTCCAAACACGATGGAAAATTGTGGTGTGATTTTTTATGAAATATATGTGTTTTGGGGGAAAAAGAATCAACGCAAGATGGTGCCCGAGGGCCCCACAAGCCAGGCCGATGAGCCCCCTTGACTTGTGGGCAGCCCTTAGGTAGGTTGGAGCCCTCTTTCACCACAAAAAGCAAAAATTACAGCCCAATCGGAGTTACTGAACTTCGACTGTAAAATAAACGATGAAAGGCCAGAAAATAGACGTGAAAAATAGAAGACAGAAGAGAGATCCAATCTAGGGAGAGCTCCCTCGCTCCCCTGAGGGCCAAGGGAGAATAAAAAGAATGAGGGGACCTTCCCCCTCTCCTCCGGTGACGCTGGGATGCCTCCGGGGACATCTTGGTCATCGCCATCACCACCAACTTCTCCTCCGTTCTCATGGTGATGTGTGAGTAGTTCATCCTTGAGGTTGAGGGTTTGTACTAGTAGCTATGTGTTTGATCTCTCTCTCTCTCTATCTCATGTTCGTGATGGATTCCGATCTTGATGTATCATGATCTTTATTAATATAGTTGACTCTTACAATGTTCATCTCCCTCTATCTCTTTTTGTGGTGAATTGAGTCTTGATCTTTGAGGTTTCTTCTTGTTTAATTGAATACTTTGGGTTTGAGATTGCATGATGCATGTCTAGTATTAACTTGCGGGTACTCGTGGTGACATTGGGGTACTCTAGGTGACATCAAGGTTGAACGATATGTATCTTATGGTGTTGTCATAGTACGATCTATATGACTATTCATGACAGTTTTGGGGTGGTTCATAAGATTGATTGGAAATGCAACTTTGAGGTGGTTTTGCCGCCTACATGATTTCATCCTACTTTCTCCGATAGAAATAGAGACTTTGGAGTGATTCTTTGCTGCACTTTGAGGTATTATCATGTGGTTCAGTTATGTTAATGATGTTGAGAGATTGCACTAGTGAAAGTATGAACCCTAGGCCTTGCTTTCAAGCATTGAGACAACGTTGTTGCTCACTTTTTTTACTTGCTACCTTGCTGTTTTTATTTGTTCAGATTACAAAAAGCTATTTCTACCATCCATATTACACATCTGTCATCACCTCTTCGCCGAACTAGTGCACATATACAACTGATTTGTATTGGGTGTGTTGGGGACACAAGAGACTACTTGTATTTGGTTGCAGGATTGTTTGAGAGAGAACCATCTTCATCCTACACCTCTCATGGATTTAAACCTTAGGTCATCCACTTGACGGAAATTTGTTGTTGTGCTACGAAACTCTGCGATTGGAGGCCCAACAAAGTCTATAGGAAAGTTGCATAGTAGATATCAGTAACCAGAAACAAGAATACGAAAACGAAACTTAATTTGTGCTTTTTGTTCAAAAATATGAAAGATTGAAAATCGAAAGCCAAAAAAAGGGGGGTTGTGTGCCCCCACACATGCGTGCTACAAATCCCCTACCAAAGTTGGTTGGCACGCATCAAAGTGCTTTCATGCATGGTCTATCTTTGTGTGATAACTTCATGCTAGTGCAATGTACGATGAGAAAACCACACACATTAGAGAGCCAATGATCATGCTGAAATAAGACATATCCAAGGCTTTCAACACTGTCGATTGAGCATTTTGGTGGAGGTTATGCGAAAGATGGGGTTTGAGCATCGGCGGACGGGCTGGATTTGCGGCATTCTATCTTTGGCCACAACTCGCGTCGTGCTCAATAGAAATGTGGGTGATGTCCTCGTGAACTGTAAGGGCCTCTGCCAAGGAGATCTAATCTCCCCTCTACTCTTATTACTCATCATGGAGGGCCCACATCGTCTCTTTGTGTATGTGGCTATTAGGGGAATTATCTCACCCCTTACTTGCTCGGGCGAGCACTAGCGCTTGTCGCTATTTTCTATTAACGTGATGATCTTTCTGAAGCTATTCAAGACAGATGTTAAGGCATGCATTACATTGCTCTCAGACTTTGGTATGGCCTCAGGCCTTCGGGTCGATATAATTAAGTGTTCTTCTATGCCAATTAGCTGATAATCCTGGTGGCGACTGGCCTTGGATGCCTGATTGGAAGCTTCCCATGTAAATATCTCTAGGAGTCTGCAGCCCAGCTCCAACTCATTGTGGATCAAGTCACAAACATACTTCGTACCTGGAGGGCCATGTCTTTACCAAAGCATAGACACCTCCTACTTATCAAGACGATCCTATGTGCTATACCCGTCCATGGAGTGATGGCCCTCAATCTTACTGTGAAGACATTTGTTGCCATAAAAAAAATTCCGCAGATTCTTATTGTGTGGTAAAGAGAAGGCTAATGGCGAGAATTGCATCGACACCTGGGAGGCAGAGTGTGTGCCCAAGTGGGTTGTGGGACTGGGTTTTCTGAATCTCAGATGGCTAAACCTTGCCATGCGCGACCGTGGCTATGGCTGCAGCGCCCCGACGGTGCAAGGCCATGGGCAGGCTTTCCCATTTATATCTCCACCTGAATCTCTTATGTTATTGCGTGTTCCAACTCATGTCATTGTTGGGAGCAAAACTCCACTCTATTTGGGGAGGATTGATGTCCTAGGGGCTTTCATCTAAGAAATCACACCAAATATCTATGCCCATGTACTGCCAAGTGCCAGGGCCATCTACACGATGGTATCAATGGTCAACGACGGGACTTGTATTATTTTAGGTTCTATTTGTCAATGATAGAACCCTACACACACCAAAATTTGCTTTACCTAGACTATATAACTCAAAAGTACTTTGCAGGTATAAAAGGATAGTTTGCAAGATATAAAAGTACCTGTAAATAAAGTTAGTTGTTTTAATGTAAAGGTACAATAAAGTAAAGGATGGCGAGTGTGGAGTAGCAGTGGTAGATGTTGCGGAATTGTCCCTAGGCTATTGGCTATGATGCTTGGCCGATAATCATGAATTATTGTTTATATATAGTAGAGGCATATGCTAATATACTATCCATACTTGAACTCATACATACTGATGATTGAAACCCTTGGCAAGCATCTGCAACTACTAAGAATTTTTTAAGGTAAACCCAACCGTAGCATTAAGATCAATGGGTCCTCTTTATTCCATATGTATCAACTCGTAAGCTCAGGCTCGATAATATTTGTCACTTTGGCCGCCCTATGCATATTCACCTTACCAAACTACTAACCCTAAGACATGATCATACATATACGCGCACGCTCATACATTGGGAAGCAAAGGATATTGAAGGTACATACGGGATATGTTTGGCCGTAAGGTAGTCGGTCACTCAGCCTCAAGGTCCAAGAAGCCAAGGCGTGGTTAGGGCCACTCGATCCAAAAGAAGCCCTCCTCTTGGACGGTACTCATCTTGGCATGCAAGTCAAGAACCCCGTTAGCAAATTGTAACCCTAGGTCTTGTCCCATTTTTTAGGCGAGGCCAGGGGTAGTTCGAGGTATATGGCGTCATAGTCATAGTCTCGATAACATCATCTCCACATACAGTGTAACCCCCTCACACGAGGTGGTTTCCCCCAACAATCAAACTCAAAGGAGTAGGTGTTAAGTAATCCCGAGTCCACTAACCAGTGTTTCTGACCCACATGCGTCTACCAAGCCCAACAAGAGAGCAACACGGACTTGTGAGAGGCCTTGCCTCCCTCCCCCCTTCCCCCCAAGAAAAAGACTAGCCTGGTTGGAGGGGACACTAAAAAAATACACTTCCGTGATGATACGTGTTTGTCACAGTAGGTCACGTTTTCTGTCATGCATGTACATCCATGACAAATTTATGACAGAATCAAGATAGTCATACTTGTGCTGTCGTAGAAGTGTTCCATGACATTACCAAAATTATCATCACAGAAGTGTACACTTCCATGACGATAAATCGCGCGTCATAGAAGTGCTTTCATCAAGGGTGAGTGACACATGGCATCGACCGTAACGGCTCGCCATTAAGCTATCAGGTCCGATTTTGGATCCGATAACCCGTTAACGGCCCGGACCAATGGGGATTTTCCACGTGTAAAATTCTCATTGGCCGGCGGAACCACGTGTCAGCTCCTCGTTGGGACAGATGTCATCCACTCATTGGACAGGAGGCGCCTATGATACGTCGACACATGGCCGACCCAATAGAGGCCCATTCCGGTGAAAAGGCCAGCCCAGCTAAAGGCCCACCATGTTTTTTCAGACGCTAGTGGGCTGGCTAGTTAACAGCCTGCCATGTTTTGGGTCAAATTGAGGCCCATACCAGATCAGGCCCGTTCACAGCCTGCCGAGTTTTGGGCCAAATTACGGCCCATATCGGATCAGACCTGTTAACAGGCCACTGTACCTTTGGGCCTTCTAAGACAGGTTTGTATTTCAGCCTGTTAAATGCCCGTTTACCAGTTCGGCCTGATAATAGTTCCAGCCTGTTAGCGGCCCGTGGAGTATCTGGGATGTTGTCAGCCCGGTTTAACTTTAGGCCATTTAACGGCCCACGCAGAAACTGGGCTATTTCTTGTCCGAAGTAACTTTAGGCCTCTTAATGGTCCGTAGTCTTCGTGGATAAATTTCAGCCCAACTGGCCTATCGGCCTGTTAATGGCCCGTGTAACAGTTTGGCCTAATTATAGCCTGCGTTGAATCCGGCCTACTTACATCCCATCTGATAATGGTCCGTGACACTTTTGGGCCTATGGCCCGCATGGATACCGGCCTGCTTAAAGCCCATAATTTTATTGGGCCAAACGGGCCTGAGATATATTTTGGCTTGTTAACTGCTCGTCCTATTTGGGCCAAACATGGGCCTTAGGCAGTTTCGGCCTGTATTGGCCCTAGAATTTTTAGGCTCAACGCTAGCCCAATCTAGGTTTTTTCCTATTAAAAGCCCATTGTATTCTCTGGCCCAGCTGGCTAGAACTTTACTCGACTTGTTAAAGGCGGGAAACAACCATAAGGTTTAGACCTGCTAACGGCCCAAGATGATTATAGGCCCACGTTTTGGCCCATAGGAGTAACGGGCTGCCCTGAAGACCGACAACACTGAGATCCACTGAACCTTCCGGCCTAAATTACAGCATACCGACCAAGAATAAACCTAGACTATACAACAAAGAAATTACAGCATATTACATCCCCTCGGCATCAAAGTTTGCCGCCAGTGATAATAAAGGGCAACCAGACAGCAGATTACATAAACTGGGAAGGTCGCCACCAGTGGAAGTTAACAGGCGGACAAAATAATAGACAGAACCGACATCACTTCAATACAGTTCAAGAAAGGTTAGCCCGGCCCAGCAGCTGCAGCGCAAGCAGCTTAGCAACCTGATGAGACTGCGCTTCTTTGGCGCTCATATCCACCAACTTAAGCTGCATAGCATCAATAAATGTCATGTACTTATGATTAATCTTGCATAGAGATTGGAGTTCCAGTCGTATTTGAGCGGAAGCATGTATTTCTGCTTGAATTTCAGACTGAAGAAGTCGAACAGATTCAGGCGGCGACTTCATCGAGCTTGTGTCACTAAGTAAGTTTGACACTAAATCAAGATGTGACTTCGTGGTTGTATCCCTACCCTCAATATGTGTTGCCTTCTCCTCTGGAATATGTGTTAGAGGGACAAACAATGGGTTCGTCTCACTATCATTGTGGCAGTTCTTCCTAGCAGCAGTGTTGTCACCCTAAAAGAGAAACAAGTAGGTAGATAACAGGTTTTGCACGTATAAGCATCAGCGCTATCAATTCATATCATTTCTTTGTCAGAAATAAAGAGACACGGTTTAAAATAGCATTAACATAATAGGCATTGTTCATAGTTAAGACGGCAGGAAATGGCATTGTGCAGGAGCGGCCAGCTTCACCAGACCACTGGATTACAGATCAAGAACACAAGCATAGATGTAGTTCTAAACAACGTATAAGCATGAATGGTGAGTGTACTATCAATTTATACCATTTCAGATTGGTAAATAAAGAGACACGATTTAAATAACATTAATATAATATCGCATTGTTCATAGTTGAGACATAGCAGGATATGACATTGTGTTGTTGTTGGTAGTCTCACCACACCACTGGATTACAGATCAAGAACACAAGCATACACATACTGCTAAAGAAGATAACTTGCTATGTTTAGTTTAATTTACATGGTACGAATAAGGAACTAGATTGTACAACTAAGGACTGAAATTGAGAATGACAAACTTATGTTTATGTACTTCTACTTTATAAACTTTGAACAAGCAATTTGATGCAGACGACAAAAATAAACAGCATTTGCACTCATAGCTATCCAAATATAAACAACAAAGTTTGAAGGCTCGAGGAGGACAAACTTACATTAGTAGTGAAGACAGGCTCTATAAAGGCCTTGTCCATATTGATGGGGGGCAATTCAAGAAGTTTACCTCACACTCTTCTTCAAGAGTATTGCCTTTATTCTACATTTTGTTAAGAGTAAATATAGATGTGAAAATATAGGAACAAATGGCGATTATTTAACTTAAGATGCAAAGTAAAAATGCAAATACAGCATACAGGCAGAAGGCACTGACAAGAGCAGTGCGGAGCTAAACTTCTTCAGTAACATTGGTTTTATTCAATATTTTGGCAAGAGTAAATGTAGATCTGATGTATAGAAAAATGGAGGTCAAGGGAAAATAAGCTGCAAAGTGTACATGAAGAACTAGCTGACAAATATAAGGACAACAGATACTTACAAGAACAATGCAGAACTAAATTTCTTCATAGGCATTAGGTTTATTCTACATTAATTTAAGCATTAATATAGATCTGATAATTTGGAGCGAACAGTGCATAAGCAAGCTATAATGCACAATAATGTCACATAATCCACCAGGTATGAATGTAAGGACAGCGATGGGACAATAGGTACTCACAAGAGCAAAGCAGCGACTAGCATAGTTGCGATATCCTAGGTTTTGCGGCGCTGGTTCTATCGCCAATATACGTCGGGTGCTATGTGATTTCTCCGGTAGCACCACCTTTTTCAAGGACTTTGCTTGTACTCCTTCAGGTTCTGCAATCACCCTCTTCCTTTTGGATGTCTGAAACACAAGAACAGCATTTGAATGGAAAAACATGGTATGACGACAAATGGAATAGGTGTTGATAATGGATGGGCATGGCATCTTCACATATATCATGAGTAAACTAAGCAGATGGCGGTGCAACGAAGCAAAAGAAATGCAAGACACCTTATGCAAGATATGTGCAACAAATAAAACCTTGCCAAATTAGAACAGGCACCTTATTGGGTGAACAGGATAGGCCATCTGCCTTTGACTCCTTGAGCTCAGAATAGTCATTAGGATCATATTCTGAATACGAATCTATAGGTCGGGAGCATGTAGGTTTCATTGCATCCACAATGGACCTCAATCCCTTGATGCCAAGTTTGTTACCCATTGAACTGTTCAACAATATTCTTCTGATGTGCGCATTCTTATATTCATTGTGATTACGTACAATATCTGTAAAGCATGAAAACACAAATAGTAGTGAGATTATCTTTCTAATGCAGAGGATATTGTAATATAATAGAGGCTCCCTGTAAACCCTTGTGTACTATCACTGGATTCTCATGAGAGAGCCCATGTGTGCTGTAATATGGTGAGTAGATTAATATAATTTGGCACAACTACACAAAAAAATAGGCTCCCTGTTGGGGGCCCCAGATGTAAGGATAGTTGGCAGATGATAGGTTCATAATATACCGTATAGAAAGTTTATTGCTAAACCATGCTAACGAGAGCGCAGAACCAGTAGGCAGAAATCGGGAAAGCGGAACTGGCTGGAAAACATAGGGTTTTGCCGCTACTAATATGCAGCCTATCGATCACCTACAGGCCAGCTCTATTCATCTGAAGGCGCACAACTATTACTATCAGTTTAGTCTATCAAAGACCGCGCGGCTCCCACCATTTCTGGGGTATTATGGCAGACCAACTAGAAGTGCAAAATCATTTAGGAGAACCGGCCCAATAGAGGTGTCAACTGCAGATGTCCCTGCTCCCCTTCCTGACAAGGAACATACTGTGCTTCCCATACAGAACACCGCACGGGCCGCCGGCCGAACCACCGCCCCCGCCGCCTGTGTTCCTCCGCCACCACCACCCCTAGCCCCGCCCCCACCCGCGTCGAGTTTTCTTCGTTCGGCGAGGCCCCAACACCGCCCCCCACAACCACCGTCCCCACCCGAGCCCCTTCCTTTGCACCGGCGAACTCCGGCGAGCTCTCAAAAATCGACTGACCCAATTTTGAAATTTAGTCTACTGTCATTTAACTAGTGTGGAATATAAAAGGGGAAAACCATAAGCATTGCGTGTATAGTGTTGAGCGTGCCATGGCGGATCTGAAGGTGCAAACCGACAAAGGCAACTTCACAACCAATGTGTGCTTTCAACTAACAAGTAAGTGATGGACAAGAAATCAGAGTAAAGCAGTGGCGATCTATTTTCTTGCTGCGATAAATAAGTTGAGCAGATACGAAAGAGTACCGCCTCTGGTGCGGCGCTGTCAATGCATCTATTGAGAATTTGACGGTGCTGCGGTAGCGATGGCTGTCGGTGGCGTCGATGCAGATCTAGGAGGGTATACGGTGGCGGCGGGGCGCGGTGGGCGAGACGGTCGTGGGAGCGGCGCCGGCAAGGTGGATGACGGCGGGGATGAAGCGAGAGGACGGGATGCAAGGATCCCGGTCCAAAGCCATGGATAAGAGAGGTCGATCTCTTGTAATGGCCGACGGCGTCAGGGTATCAGCTCCGGCATGGTGGAGGAGGACGGCGGTGGATGGGGTGGCGGACGGAGGAGGCTGGGGTGGAGAGGGTGTTTTGGTGCCGACGGAGTACGAATGGGGAAATGGAGGGAGAGAGGAAGGGGGGAACCATGTCTTCAGGGTGCTCTTGTCTCAAATGCGAGGAAATTTACAAACTTAGCCCCCGTTTAAAATTTCCTACATCACAACAATATTAGTCGGTTGGGGATAAGACAGTAATCTCGCATACACCGAATATTTGCCGATGAGAGTTTGTTTTTGGCGCCCATCATGTATGAATCAGGGAGGGAGTCGATTTCGGCCGAGGAGACACTGTGTTTTGGCGCCCACCGTGTATGAATCCAGGTGAGAGGCGGTTATGTCACGTTTGAGTGAAATTACAAACCTACCCCTATCGAAACCTATAGAAATCGAGCCGATAGGCTTTATGTGGCAGGGATAGGCAGTAATTTTGATTTTGCAGATTTTGGTTTCGGGCGGTTAGTGCGACTTTCCCCGCTTCGTTCAAATTTTTGCAGAGCAAGAGTGCACGTTTACCGTGCATACTCAATTCGAATCCAGTTTGTATTCTATTTTTGTTTGGGCAGGATCCATTTTCGATTGGAATAAATTCTATATACATCATTTTTTATATATATACTTTCAAAAGCACAACACCCTTTATACATAAATATGGTTTAGAAATGGCATGATCTGAGATTCATAAGGCTGTATCCATCTTAATTTGGATTTTCAAATATTTGAAACCACTTTATGTTGAAATCCAATGTATGCATTCCTCGCTAACTGTCTCCAATTAATGTGTGTTTCATGCGGGTTTTTATTTTTTTACTTCTCAAACATGTATAATGTGTTTCACACACGCAACATATAGTGTAATCTCGTTTAGACATTAATTGCATATAAACCATGCATTGTCTCTAATTAAAGAATATATGGATCACTAATATTGATAAACTATATAACATTACACGTGTCCCCAAATTCAAATGAATATGCATGTTTGATACACCAATTTGCATTATGATATTATCGATGTCGTGATCTCCAGTTTAAATATTTGAATCCCCTTTAATCCAGATATTCGTCTCATATAGCTATCACTCATGCTTATATAGGAGTATCTCTCTAGACCTATACACGTTCATCGTCTCTCGGGTATCTCTCATGCTACCTGTATGTCGACAATGATGTTTTATATAACACACTGACGGTACTCTCTCCCTCGACCTCCATCACTCTATCTCTCTCTAAGTATATCTCGCTCCCTGCTATGTGTCTCTAACTATGATTCTCCATGTGAAATCTCTTTCTCTCACACAAACACAAACTCTCCCAGGGTCTCATTTCTCTCTACTATTCCCCTGTGTGCCACTCGCACACACCCTCTCACAAAAAGATGTCTTTCGCTCCTTAGGTATGAGAAGCTACGACTCTTCCTCTTAAATATCTCTTTGTCACACACAAACACAAACTCTGTCTCCCAGGGTCTCATATCTCTCCACCATTCTCTTGAATGTCGCTCACACACACTCTCTCTCCCTAGAGATATCTTGCGTTCCCTCATATGTCTCTCTAGCTATCACTCTCGTTGTGAAATATCTTTCTCTCTCGCAGACACAAAACTCCGTCTCTCGGGATCTCATTTCTCTCTGATATTTGTTTGTATGTGAGTCACATGCACCCTTTCTTCATCTCTCTCACACCCACACACATAACTCAGCCTTCTGATCCACTCGACTCCTATCTCTAATGCACACTAGCTAGCATCTTTATCTTTCTATTTATCTGTTTCTCCATCAACCTTCTTTCTCGCCCTCACTCTTGCTTCCTATCACGCACACTATGTATGTTTCTCTCTACATGCAGTCAAGTGCCCTCTTTTTATCTTTCTCTCACACACACATAACTTCACCCTCTGAACCACCCGGCGGTCATCTCCAACACTCAAAATAGCCGATGTCCTCTAGCTAGCATTTCCATCTCTGTATCTATCTATAATTTCTCCGACAACATTTCTTTCACGCACGCACTCTTGCTTCCTATCACCCACACTATATATGTCTCTCCATACATGCATTTATAGGTTGATCTCTTTTGCACAATCGTTGTGTCTTACTCCCTCTGCTCGCCATAGATGCATTCTCCAACCCACGCCACTATCTCTTAAAGACAAAAACACATGCTCAATTGTCGGGCCTTCTTCCCTGCACTCTGACATGCATGCATATTGTCATACCGATCCGTCTCTCCCATGTTGTTGATCTTATGACTTATGTCTTCTTTCTTTTATCTCGATCATGCGCGCGCGCACACACACACACATCCACGTATAAATGTATACCTCCCGCACATGCACGTTCAAGGTCTCTATGTCTCCATACGTAGTTAATTACCCTCAACCCTAACGCCACATTGAATGGTTCTCTTCTTGTGTGCACATAACTTCCGTCTGGATGGGTAAAACACACACTCACACTTAATAATCTCCTTCTAGCTACCCCCCTCTCACTCTTCCCCTATATCCCAGAAACTAATAAGACCATCCCTTCATTTAATTCCCGCCTACATGCACCATCGATATATAGTAGTCTTCCTCGGTGTCTCTTGAACAAACACGTTCTCTCGATGTTGACTCCTCTCACGCGCACACACCTTCTCTTCCCTCTCTACGGGCCTTTTCTCTCTCGCACCCCATCGTTGGTGGCCTCTTCCATACACATCACCTCTCTGTGATGAAGCCACGCACACTTAAATTACATCCGCCACCGAGGACCCCGCGTCACACACACATGCGCGCGCGCACCCCCCCACACACACATGCACCCACCCACCCACCCCCCACACTCACTATGACTCCATCTCTCTCTCTCATACACACACACACGCACCCACCCACCCACCCCCCAGACACACACGCACACACTAAGACTCCATCTCACACACACATGCTCTAGGCGGAGCATTTGTTCCTACCACCCTTCGTCCAACCTTACCCGTATGATAAACAATCACCTGAATTTACTTGTATAACATGGACAAATTCCACTTTACTTTAGTAGTTAGCAAACTTATCATCTCTATCTCTACTCTTATAAAAAACCGAGTTGGTGATGATGGTGTGCCTGCCATCTTGTAATATAGACTGCCCGATCTATATCTCACGGATACAAAGCAAACTAGGATAATTTTACAAAAGATACCCGCACCTCTCTCCACATCCTTAACTCCCACAACCTAATTGCTGAGCAATTAAAAAAGGAAGTCTTTGGAACAATCTAGCATGGTGGCCGCTGCCACCTGTTGGCGCCGTCCATCCCCATGCCTCCGCCGAGTACGACCACCAGTCACCACCACACTGCACTCCTCCTCACCTTATCTCTCATCTTTCATTTTTTCGATGAAATTCTCGAGATACCGGTTTTCCGATATAATTCTCGAGATATCATTAGTTTTTACACATGGGATTACTCCTGCATGGGTCAATCACAACAGGTGTTTTGTAAAAGAATGCATATTGATGTTCCGTGCAATGCACGAGCATCTTGCTTGTAATTATATAACGCAAATCATGAGCAGGAAGTGACACTTTTTAACACAACCACGTTAACATGGCCACGTAAATCACTAGCTAAAGTGTAATACCATTATACTTATATCCCGATGCAAAAGGTTGAGTACATGTCCGAAGAGTAGAGTCGCACACACGCACTCTATCTCTCAGAATCACACACACATACCAGTTACGTGACACCCACTTAAGTAGACACGTATGTTACAATTTGTGCACCCGTGGGTACACGTGATGGTGCGCATTTATTTAAGCCGGACGGCGAACCCAAACAGTAGCTGCATTCATTCCCCTCCCACCGCCTCTTCTCTGGTCGCCGTCGCCCGGTAGCCATGGCCCGGCCGAAGGTAATGACATACACCATACTCCCGCCGGAGCGGCGCTTTAATCTGGAAATTTTAGTGGTCATGCATGCATCTTTTTGTGCTAGCACTCCTATATAAGGGTTGATCGGTCGCTTCCCGCGGATGTGCGCGGGCGGTGGAAGAGGAAGGAGAAGGGAAGCGGGCTGTGGAGAAACGTTTTTTACCACAATTTCTTAAGAAACTAGGTGCAATAATTGAGTAGTTTTGCAAACTACCAGTACTACAGCTGAAATGGTTCAAAACCAATACTCCCTTGCCAGCGCGCGCTTCCCGCGTGAAACGGTCAGCGTCGCCCTGGAGCGTCAGTGCTGCATTAATGCCCGGCCAGAGCGGAGGCGACCTCTCACTCGCGCCGGATTTGAAGCAGCGCAACCGCCGAGAGAGCGCCGCTTCCCGGTGCACGCGACTTCTCCGCGTCATGGCTGGCCATAGTTTGGATGAGTCTCCATCGTGGGGAGCCACACTAACTGCGATGATATGGATCGTTCCATCTATGAAGAACACGTGTGACTGGAACTACGAGACGGACATGTACCCAAGAGTGGACGTACGAACCTGAGTAATGTAGCGCAGTAAGTGAAGTAGAAAGGCACAAATAGTATGAACATGCGTGGCATATAGGCATTTGTCTACTCCATACCACTAAATGTTGTACGTGCAATGCACGGTGATGTTATGGAGTACGTGCCTAAGTACTGTACTACTACTATATTAATTGGAGGCACATAGTAGGTTTTATATTTGTTTACGTGTATGCCCCGAGACCTTCCAACTAGATGTGTCTTTCTCTCCGGGTCGCACTTTGTATCATTCATACCACTAGTACTACTAGGTGTGGTCTCCGACCCAGAAGTGGAAGAAGTGGAGACGCTCTACCACGCTGTTCATGTCCCACTCCTTTCGCTGACGTGTGGGACATCCAGCACGTGCCGTTTTTGGCACTCCTTCATCGTAAGAGTTGAAATGCTAGCATTCATCGGAAAAAATAAATAAATCAGCAGTGATACTATACCACGCGGTTTCCTTGCTCCTCGATATCGGAAAGTGTTGGGGATATTACCACTGGGCGTAAACCGGCCAGGAGACGCCAGGTTAACCCCATAAGTAGTTCATCTGTATCTGAAGTCCATGAAGACAGACGGTGATGCTTCATGAAGGCCCAAGGCCCAAAGCCGGTTTAAGGCCTGTAGACATAAACCGGCATTGATATGGAAACTTGTGTTGTAAGATAGAAGTAGCAGAGACCGAGCCGGACACGATTATGAGCCAGCCTCGGGATTCTGTAAACCGACGGGCGTCAACCCATGTATATAAGGGGACGACCCGGCTGCGGTTCACAGACAACAGACAACAACCCAAGACTCAGGCAAAGCGTATTCGCTCCCTGGTCATCGAAACCCCATCAATTCCATCACAACTAGACGTAGGCTTTTACCTTCATCGTAAGGGGCCGAACTAGTATAAAACTCTCTTGCGTCCCTTGTCCACTTTAACCCCTTTAAGCTAACCCGTAGCGATGGCTCCACGACTAAGTCCTTTCTCTAGGACATCTGTCGTGACAAAACCACGACAGTTGGCGCCCACCGTGGGGCTATCGCGCGATGGTTTCAAGTTCTTGGAGGGCAACTTCGAAGGACTCAAGGGTTACGCTGTGGGCCGGATGACCAAGAGTCATCGCGGCAAGCTCTACATCAACGATGCAGGCTGGGGCCCCGAGGCTGGCTCAATCGAGTATGGGTACCGGGTCCCCTTTGGTAGCATACACGTTTTCATTGGCAAGATCGGCGAACCGGGCCCTGAGCCGGACATCTGCACCGACCTCGTCGAAACGGCTCAGTGTGCGAGATCTGCCCGGGTCAAGCCTGTCATGAAGCGTGCCTTCGTGGGAGTTATCCATGGAGGGGAATCTGAGGACAGATCGGAATCTGGTGGTGAGGCCGTCGTTTATTCTGGAGACGAGTCATCGACCGGAGAGACCGAATCGTTATATCAGTTACAAGATGGCCGGATTGGGGCTGTTCCGATGGCGACAGTATTCCGGACCCCTTTGATCTGCCAAACCGGGTTGCGATCTTCATGGCCGGCATGCAACTGGCGGTCCACTCTTCGACCGCAGCGGCGATGATTTCCAGATCGGCAGCGGCCGGGGCAGGAGGCCCTGTGCGACCGCCAGCTCAGGTTCTATCTGATTTGTTTGATGCGTTGGCAATGCTAATGGCAGAGGTTAACCCGGCGGATCAGGATGCACACAATGCGGAAATCACGAAAGTGAAAGATCAGATCACCTAGGCCAAAGCCGAATTAGCAGCTGAGGATACTAGGATAGCCGCGGAGCGGGCCGCTTTGGATGCACAAGCTTACCGGATTATGCTGGATCAGAGTGCGTCGAACGAAGTCCTGAAGAGGAGGCACCGATCTCGCCTGCCGCCCGTTTATGACGCTAGAAATCTCTTTAACACCCCAGGAGCAGGGACCAGTAATCCGCCGGTGGTAAACCGGGCGGAGGCACCTGGAGCAGGGGCGCCGGTTCAGCCACGTTTGGCGGATCCGCCTCGTCAGAACAACATTGTAACACCGCATGTCCCCACGCCACCGGGTCATTACTCTAACCCGATGGACAACATTGTCGCTGCCGCTTCACGGCTAGTGGCCATCACGATCGAAGGCGATTCTCCGGCGGCGGTCGAGACGCGTCGGGTTAAGGAGCTTCTTCCGACAGCTTTGGTTCAACAGGAGGCTTATTCGTATAGTCGCGATCGGATTCATTCCACTCCCCGTCCAAGCCGGAGTTACAGCAGGCGTATGGATGAACCGGCAGTGTCAAGCAATGCGCGGAACCGTGATCCGCCCCGTGGCAATAACCCGGCGGGTGGTGCTGGTGATGCTCAGGAGGTGGTGGACCGGGCTCGGGCACGCAGAGAGGCCGAGTTAGCGGCGCAGCATGAAGCCCGTCAGCTTACTCCGGTTCGTCCAACCACATCGGTGCAACCAGGAGTTACCTCTAGTTCTTTGGGAGTGCCATGTCTTGTCCCAGCGCTGCGCAATGTGCGCCTGCCCAAGGATTTCAAGGGCCCGCGCAAGGTGCCGAATTACACCGCCGATTTATCCCCTGAAACATGGGTCGAAAGCTATGAGATGGCCATGGAGATGCTGGATGTGGATGATGCGGCATGTGCGAAGTACTTCACCATGATGCTAGAAGGGACGGCCCGCACTTGGCTAAAGAGTTTACCGGCTAATTCTATCAGGTCATGGGCCGAGTTGAGAGCCCGGTTTATTCAGAATTTCAAGGATACATGCAAGCAGCCCATGTCGATTGTGGACTTAGCTGCCTGTGTCCAGGAAGAAGGAGAGTCAACAACCCATTGGGTGCGCCGGGTTTCGGAGATTTTGCATTCATCAGACCGCATCAAAGCTGACACAGCAGTTTTAACATTGGAAGGCAATTGCCGGTTTGAACCCCTGAAGTTGAAGTTGGGACGGGTCAAACGTCATTGTAATGACATGGGAACCCTCATGGCTGCACTGGTGAAGTATGCCGACTCTGATAGTACCAAGGATCCCGAGTCTGACGATGATAAGACAGGGAAGGGAAAGAAGAGCGGCAACGCCAAGGGGCAGCACCACAACCCGGCGGGTCATGGAAACGGCGGCAAGCATAAAGCGGACCATGGTTTAGACTTTGTGGCTAACACTATGTAACACCCACGATGCGGCTATATCTCCCACGTGTCGAGGCATGACTTAGAGGCATAACCGCATTGTGGTTTTGTCGCAAGAAGGGTCATCTTCACACAATCCCATGTAATGAACAAGAATGGGATAAAGAATTGGCTTACAATCGCCACTTCACACAATACATAATAAAATCATACATCATGCAAGATACACACATAGGTCTGACTACGGAACCAAAATAAAAGAAGACAACCCAACTGCTAGATCCCTGATCGTCCCAACTGGGCACCACTACTGATCAACATGAAAAGAAACAACACAACGAACAAGATCTTCATCGAGCTCCCACTTGAGCTCAGTTGCGTCACCTGCACTGGTATCTTCGGCACCTGCAACTGTTTTGGAAGTAATCTGTGAGTCACGAGGACTCAGCAATCTCACACCCGCGAGATCAAGACTATTTAAGCTTAAGGGTAGGCAAGGGTAAGGTGGTGAGGTTGCAGCAGCGACTAAGCATATATGGTGGCTAACATACGCAAATAAGAGCGAGAAGAGAAGCAACGGAACGGTCGTGAACTAGCCATGATCAAGAAGTGATCCTGAACTCCTACTTACGTCAAACATAACCCAGAAACCGTGTTCACTTCCCGGACTCCGCCGAGAAGAGACCATCACGGCTACACACGCGGTTGATGCGTTTTAATTAAGGTCGAGTGTCAAGTTCTCTACAACCGGATATTAACAAATTCCCATCTGCCACATAACCGCGGGCACGGCTTTCGAAAGATAATACCCTGCAGGGGTGTCCCAACTTAGCCATTATAAGCTCTCATGGTCAACGAAGGATAAACCTTCTCCCAGGAAGACCCGATCAGTCTCGGAATCCCGGTTTACAAGACATTTCGACAATGGTAAAACAAGACCAGCAAAGCCGCCCGAATGTGCCGACAAATCCCGATAGGATCTGCACATATCTCGTTCTCAGGGCACACCAGATGAGCAGTCCGTACAACTAAAACCAGACCTCAAGTTTCCCCAAGGTGGCGCTGCAAAGGGCTCTAGTTTGGACCAGCACTCAGAGGAACACTGGCCCGGGGGTTTTAAAATAAAGATGACCCTTGAGTCTGCAGAACCCAAGGGAAAAAGGCTTAGGTAGGCGAATGGTAAAACCAAGATTGGGCCTTGCTGGAGGAGTTTTATTCAAAGCGAACTGTCGAGGGGGTCCCATAAATCACCCAACCGCGTAAGGAACGCAAAATCAAGGAACATAACACCGGTATGACGGAAACTAGGGCGGCAAGAGTGGAACAAAACACCAGGCATAAGGCCGAGCCTTCCACCCTTTACCAAGTATATAGATACATTAATTAAAATAAGAGATATTGTGATATCCCAACATAAACATAATCCAACATGGAGCAATCTTCATCTTCTCCTGCAACTAGCAACGCTATAAGAGGGGCTGAGCAAAAGCGGTAACATAGCCACACAACGGTTTGCTAGGAAGGGTGACAAAGGTTAGAGGTTCATGGCAATTTGGGAGGCTTGATAAGCAAGTGGTAGGTAGCGCGACATAGCAATAGAGCGAACAGCTAGCAAGCAAGGATAGAGGTGATTTCGAGGGTATGGTCATCTTGCATGAGATCCCGCAAGGAAGAAGAACGAGTCCATGAAGAAAACAAACGGATGGAGTCGAACGAATCCTCACAACTCCGGAACGAAACCGAAGCTAGCGAGAGAAGCAACCCGGAAAGAAACAAACAACATAGTAAACAACCACCACATACACATGGCATGATGCAAAAACAAATATGATGCATGTCCGGTTTAATGAGGCATGGCATGGCAAAGTGCAACAAACAACACTACAAATTAAGTGGAGCTCAATATGCAACGAGTTGCATATTGAAGAAACACCACATCAATTATTTAGTTCTCTCTTGTTTATGTGCCCAACAATATTAAATGTTGTTAAACATGGCAAGAGGTGAAACATAAGTAAACTAACTATTTAGGCAAGTTTACATGAGGCCGGAACAACAAACAACAATTCCGGAAAATCCTCATATGCATATTTCGAATTTGCTACTGTTCTGCCCTAAACACAATTTTAATGTTGTTAAACAACAAAATAAAGTGCACCATGTTAAACTAGGCATTTTTCTACACCATTTACATATAAAGTTTAATTAAATCCGAGCTACGGTTATTTAGTTATGGAATAAATCATTTTAACATGGCATTTAAGCAAATTAAATAAACAGCACTTTAAACATATTAAACATGGGTGCAAGCAGCATATTATTAAACTACACAAATTTCTGAGCATTTTACATATTTAGTTTGTTTTAATCCGATGCACGGTTGTCGAGTTATTAAATGCATGAAGTGCAAGGGTCTACTGTAAAACTGCAATACTCTGGATAATAGCTAAATCGCAGACATGGAAAAAAAACTACACTGGGCCGAATCTAAAACCGGAGCAGGCCCAACAGAAGAATAACAAAGGGGCGCTGGGGGGCCTCACCATGGGCCAAGGCCCAGTCGATGGAGAGGCTGGCTGGAGCCGGTGGCCGCTGGCCCAGGTGCTGGGGTGGAACGGTCAACGAAGATGAGCGGCAGGGGATCGGCTCGAGATGACCGTGCTCTCGGTCAACGGGCAAAGAGGTGGCGTCCCAGGCGCGCGGACGCGCGAGGCAGAGGGCGCGCTGGAGGACTCCGGTGGCGTGGAGCTTGGCGGCGCGCGGGGCAACACAAGGAGCGGGACGAGGCACTGGTCGTCGTCATCGGGCTCGATCCCGCCTGGATCAAGACGATGGCTGCAGCGGGCGATGGCGCTCGGCGACGCAAGGGAGGCAGAGGAGCACGACGAGGCAGGAGACGACAGCTTGGCACGGCGTGGGACGAGCAGGATCGCTCGATCCATTCAGGCGGGATGCAGACGGCGCCGTTGAACACAGAGGCACGGGACTTGCGGCTCCGGCGGGAGGAGCTTGAGGCGCAGGGGGCGGCGAGCTCGAGCAGATCCGGCCGACGGGGTCGTGCATGAGGTGGAACTTGAGAGCGGCGACTCCTGTCCATGGCGACGGGGCAGAGCACCTTTGGTTCCTACGGAAGCAGGCGAAGGAGAGAGAGAGATTAGAGCAGAGGAGGGAGTAGAGGGCAGGGAAGAAGAAGAAAGGGAAGGCAGGGGGCACGGGGAACCTCGTGAGATTGCCTCTTGGTGGCGCTGGTCTTTGGACGCGAGGCGAGGAGGAGGCCAGGGACGAGCAGGGCTCGTGCAGGAGGAGGAGGAGCGCTGCGGGATTGGTCTGGTTGGACAGCGACGCAAAACGAGGGAGGTGGTCGGAGCGATCTAGTTGGGTGGGATGGATCCCGATGGGGATTTGGTAGAGTGGCGGCGCGGCTGGGAGGATGGGACAGGTCCCTAGATTTTAGGGTTGTCCACTATTTATACTGCAATGAGATTAGGGTAGGGGCTACCTCGTCCCTTCGATCGCAATCGGACGATCAAGAATAAATAGGTAGGGAGTCCAAATAACAAAACGGAGATGTTTTGTAGATGTCAGGGGATGATCCGGACCCAACGGTAACAACAAACCGGGTCGGGTACGGAACAACTTTCGGACGCGCGGGAGGGGATCGCGGGCTGACGAGAGAGGTTAGATGGTTTGACAAGAGGGAACCGAAAACACGGTTGGTCTCGGAACGGTCAACAAAAGCAAGGGAGGAACGCGGCAACTACGATCGGATGCATGTTTGAAAACAATGACGGCAACAGAGCGCCGATGCAATGCAAATGATGCGATGATGAATGCAACACACAAATAAAACACAGCTGACTCGCAAAACAAGGAAGGCAAACAGAGCGTCGGTCTCGGGGCGTTACAACACTCCACCACTACAAGAGGATCTCGTCCCGAGATCTAGGATGGCACCAGAGAGAAACAGAAGAGGAAGAGGTAAAACAAAGTTGCTTCTTTGACAAACGAGTGAAACCAAAAAAAACCTTGAGAGGTCGCAAGGCTTGAAGAAACGACACGACGGAGGGGAACAAAATTTACAACACTCCGTTCAGCAAGAGGAACAAGGACCATTACAAGAACCTTGTAGCTTAACGGACCATAATTAATATGACAGCACATAGGTAGAAAAGAGAAACAAGGAACACCATGTGAACTTTTGAGTTTAAGTGACACGATAGATAATTAAACCACTCCGGTTAAAACAAGGTAGGGAAGGAATAAGAATGATATAATTTGGACAGCACTCCAACTGTAAATGGAAGGAATTGAACATGATCTTGACAAGATGAGAGGATACTTGATGAAATTAACAACACATTGCCTCCGGAACTAATGAAAGAATGGCACAAGGGGTAAGGAACATTTCAGACAGCCCTCCGGTTGAGGAAGGAGACAAAACTTGATAAGATGAGAGAACTCGAATGAAAACACGACACTCCGGCTAAACGGATAAGAAAGGAAAAATTACATGATCTTGACAAAACAAGATGATTGGTCAAAGAGAGCAACATCACAATGCCTTTGGGAGGAACGAATAGAAGATAGATCGTCGGAATAAGATAATGGAGAATAAAATGATAACTTCCACCACAATTGAATTTGGGAAGCATCCTTCCAAGAAGGTTAGAACGGAGTTGTTGGAAAAAACCAACAACAAAAGGATATGATCCTCGTGGGATTATGGAGACATCTCAAAACATGAGGTGAAAATTTTGCCACTGACGAAAACAATTGCTTGCTTGAGATCAACGAAGAGAAGAAATCTTCTCTCGCTGAGAGGATAGGAGAAAACTTGGATCATTGATAAGCACCATAATAGCAACATTCCTTAGGGAAGGCTTTAGATGAAATATGACACAAGATAACTCCAACAAAGAGATTATTATGGGTTGAAACAACTCATGGACAAAGAAAATATGATGGGTTTAAATATCTCATTCATGACAACTTGTGAATCATGAAACATGAAGAAAATTATCAAAAATGACATAACACCACCTCAAAAGATAAGAGAGAAAGAATTGCACTTCGGAATGCAAGATGAAGAATGCTTGAACTTCTCAAAACAAACATGTGTTGAGCACCATGTTTATTTTAGAGTAAAGCTTGACGGATCTTGACTCCGAGAGAAATCTTGAAGAACAATTGATGAATGAAACGAATCCTTGATGAGCCACCATGTAGAGCCTCGATGAAGAACTCCGGTAATAAAAGAATGATCAAACGAAATGGAAACTTGAAAAGAACTCCGGGAGAAGCCTTGCAATGATTAGATGAAGCTTTGAAATGATATAATTGAAATAACCTGGAGCTCCGGAAAGAAAAGATGAACAACTTGGAGCTGAAAATTTGATAACATGAACGAACTCCGGTTGAAAGAATTAAACACTTGGAGGAAACAAGAATAAGAATTACATTACGCGTATCCTTCACCAATTTAGATTGATGACAAGCAACGGATTTGGCATACTACTTATTCTCATAGAAAGGATTAAGATAGATATAGCGCAAACTTGGGAAGGTCTTCATCGAACCACCGGTAGGATTGAAACAACGAATAAATTAATATGCAGACATAGGAAAAGGAATCTTGAACGAACCACCGTAAGAATTGAAAAAGAAAGTAGCAAAGGCACAATTCACCGAGAAGATTTAGAAAAAAGAATAAAGATACTTGACGGAATATAAATATATGAGAACAAAGAGATCACGAACTGATTAGAGGATATTTGAATGATGCACCGGTAAGATTTGGAGAACGAGAGCTGAAAACTTAGAACGAAGAAATCTTCTGAAATGATGGCCTTTGGATGATCAAGAAATGAAAACAACTCTGAAATGCTCCGGATGGGTAAGAAAAGAATTGTCACAATCAAAAACAATTATGAGAGGATGGCATCAAGCTAGAACCATGAATCTTAAAGAGAATGGAGCAAGATTTAAGAGAAACTCTTCTTCGGTCTTCAAATGTTGAGAATCATGATGAGAAACACCACCATGAATTATTGAGGCACTCCGGAACAATGGATAATAAAAATGATGAACCAACGATGAAAGAATTTGAAAGATCTTGGAGAAAGAGATTTGACTGATGATAATTCATTCTTACGTCAAACTTCGAAAAGAATTTGGGAATAACTCCAGAAAAAATTAGAAGAGTCAGGTAAGATCTTGGGAAAAGACCTGTGGGTTAGGGCCCACTGAAAAGAACCACCGTTGAAATGATTACTTGAAAAGGAGATTGCACCGGTTGAATTAAATGGTTCAAAAGAGATAACAACCTCGAGATATCTTGAACAAATTAGGAATGATAACCCGAATTTTCCGAGATATCTTCAGCACACCGGAACAAATGGAAAGCGAGAGGTGGATGATTAAGAGGTACGCCGGCATGAGAAAGCATTTGAAACGAGGAAAGGAATACGATAGACACTGAAGGCTTGAATTGAATCCACCGGAGGAGAAAAGAATGAAGAATGGTAAACTTGAAGCTTCGTGACCATCTTCCTGGGAAATCACCGGATAAGAACACTGATTGAAAAGAATGAAGGGACTTCACATGAATAAAATGGATACTTGGTTAAGAAATCTGAGTCCTTGAAGAAAAGGGTGGGAGGGTGGGAAAACAAAGGCAACTTGGGTCGGATGAAACGAACACCATTGAGAAAAACTTAGAATTGATCTTGCGAATGTTGGAATGATTGGATCCACTTGAAGAGAAGCACGCCGATTGGAAAGAATTGAAAAGACAACCTTGAAGATGAAGAAGGATTAGCATCCACATAGAAATATGAGAACACCGCTTAGGAAGGTATGGATTCAACATTTGACTTCGAAGCAACTCGAATACCACAAAACAAAACAAAAACAAGGATTGGCTTGCAGAATAAGCCGGAACAAACATATGATAGAGATTTCGTCCGAAGTTTTCGTGGTGGGGCCCACACGGGCTCGATCGTATAGCACCATCATGTACAAGGCAGTGCACATGACATACGAAGCGTCCCCGAGTCGGCATAGCCAAGGACTCTTTAAGACACTACGAGACCACTGTAAAACCAACCGGTCGAACCCCAATCTCATATCATGCATTTGTCGGAAAGATATCCTAAGAGCTACTTGAATTCCCACTTATAAACTGCCGAAACTTTCTGGTTATGCAATCAGGTGTTGGGGATACAGGGGACACAAAATATATCACCCAAACTAACAATACCTAGATCCAGCTGTATCCATCCGTCAACACATAACCAAGAAAACCTTCGGAAATCGTGTACCTCAACCTTCGAAAAGCATCCGTTATACGAGTTATGGCAATACTCCCGAACTCCCGCCCCAGTACTGGGTGGCGTCGAGGTGATCTCACCAACAACTGCATAAAAGAGATTTCGATGTCGGCGAAACTCAGGTATTCCATAACTGCAACGATAAAATTGTGACGACAACACCTCGGAGCTCAACTCCCCGGGACACTGCCACAACCCCTAAATGTCAGGAGGCACCAAGAACAATGTTCTCGTCACAAAACCATCGGAACGATTCCAAGATACCCGCGTGATCCTAAAAAAAAATTAGTGAAAATTTGAGGAGAGAAAAGTCAAAACTTCTACGTCAGGAGGCCTCACCAGAGCGACGAAGGGACTGAGGAGTAAAAAGAATCCTACTCTCCGATATATATAATCCTAAGACTCAAAACATTTTTGTTCTAGACTCAACAACGCCAGCGATTCGATCAAGCAGGGGGCTCCTAAGTCGGGGATGGCTCTGATTGCCAACTTGTAACGCCCACGATGCGGCTATATCTCCCACGTGTCGAGGCACGACTTAGAGGCATAACCGCATTGTGGTTTTGTCGCAAGAAGGGTCATCTTCACACAATCCCATGTAATGAACAAGAATGGGATAAAGAATTGGCTTACAATCGCCACTTCACACAATACATAAATAAATCATACATCATTCAGAGTACACACATAGGTCCGACTACGGAACCAAAATAAAAGAAGACAACCCAACTGCTAGATCCCTGATCGTCCCAACTGGGCTCCACTACTGATCAACATGAAAAGAAACAACACAACGAACAAGATCTTCATCGAGCTCCCACTTGAGCTCAGTTGCGTCACCTGCACTGGTATCATCGGCACCTGCAACTGTTTTGGAAGTATCTGTGAGTCACGAGGACTCAGCAATCTCACACCCGCGAGATCAAGACTATTTAAGCTTAAAGGAAAGGATGGGGTAATGAGGTGGAGCTGCAGCAAGCACTAAGCATATATGGTGGCTAACATACGCAAATGGGAGCGAGAAGAGAAGCAACGGAACGGTCATGAACTAGCAATGATCAAGAAGTGATCCTGAACCTCTACTTACGTCAAACATAACCCAGAAACTGTGTTCACTTCCCGGACTCCGCCGAGAAGAGACCATCACGGCTACACACGCGGTTGATGGTCTCTTCTCGGCGGAGTCCGGGAAGTGAACATGGTTTCTGGGTTATGTTTGACGTAAGTAGAGGTTCAGGATCACTGCTTGACCATTGCTGGTTCATGACCGTTCCGTTGCTTCTCTTCTCGCTCCCATTTGCGTATGTTAGCCACCATATATGCTTAGTGCTTGCTGCAGCTCCACCTCACTACCCCATCCTTTCCTTTAAGCTTAAATAGTCTTGATCTCGTGGGTGTGAGATTGCTGAGTCCTCGTGACTCACAGATACTTCCAAAACAGGTGCAGGTGCCGATGATACCAGTGCAGGTGACGCAACTGAGCTCAAGTGGGAGCTCGATGAAGATCTTGTTCGTTGTGTTGTTTCTTTTCATGTTGATCAGTAGTGGAGCCCAGTTGGGACGATCAGGGATCTAGCAGTTGGGTTGTCTTCTTTTATTTTGGTTCCGTAGTCGGACCTATGTGTGTACTCTGAATGATGTATGATTTATTTATGTATTGTGTGAAGTGGCGATTGTAAGCCAACTCTTTATCCCATTCTTGTTCATTACATGGGATTGTGTGAAGATGACCCTTCTTGCGACAAAACCACAATGCGGTTATGCCTCTAAGTCGTGCCTCGACACGTGGGAGATATAGCCGCATCGTGGGCGTTACACACTAATACACATGACAAGGGCCAGCGGCGTAAGGGTAAACCGCCCCAGCGCGGTGGAAGGCCAAGTCCTAATCCGGACCGTTTGTCTTATCTGTTGAACCAGCCCTGTCCAAAGCATGGGACGAAGGAGGACCCGTCCACGCACCTCTGTAAAGATTGTTACATCATGCAAGAGTTCAAAAATTCTGATTCTTTCCGGTATGATCATGGACCAGGAGGCGGTTCAGGCCCCGGGTCTCATGGGCCGGGTTATGGCGGAGGAAATTCTGGTTCAGGCTTCCACGACAATCAGGGTGGACATAACAATCAAAATAATCAGGGCAATCAGCAGCAGCAGCAGTCGGGTTACCAGAGCAACCCGAAGCAGTTGAATGGCGGACAGTATCATGTCTTCACCACTAGCTTGGACAAGCGCGGTCAGAAGCTTCATAAAAGGGTGGTGAATGCCGTTGAACCGGCGGTGCCCCGTTATTTGCGCTGGTCCGAGCAGCCGATTGTGTGGAGTAGAGAAGATCATCCACCCCGGGTTGACAATCCGGGTCATCTGGCTCTGGCGGTGGCACCTCAGGTGGGAGGTTATAAGTTCACTAAGGTACTCATGGATGGAGGGAGTAGTATCAATATCCTTTATCACGAAACTTTCCGTCGCATGGGGTTAACAGATAAAAATCTTAAACCGTCCAACACGGTGTTCCATGGTGTGGTGCCTGGTAAATCGGCATATCCTATTGGTAAGATAGCTCTGGAGGTGGCTTTTGGAGATGAGCATGACTCAAGATCAGAAACTTTGACCTTTGAAGTGGTGAAAATCAAAAGCCCGTATCATGCCCTATTTGGACGGCCAGCTTATGCTAAGTTTATGGCAGGGCTTTGTTATGTCTATCTGCAGCTCAAGATGCCGGGTCACAAGGGAACTATAACCGTGCATGGGAGCCGCAAGATTGCTCTGGAGTGTGAAGAAGGTGATGCGGCTTACGCTGAGTCGGTTTGTGCAACAGAAGAGTTGAAGTTTTACAAGGACAATGTTGATCCGGCAGATATGACTTCGTTGAAGAAACCAACTACAGACCATGATCCGGCCCTGAAGTTTAAATCGGCTGATGAGACTAATCTTGTGGACTTCGTGCCTGGCGATTCGTCCAAGCAGTTTAGCATCAGCGCTAACTTGGATCCGAAATAGGAAAGCGCGCTCATCGAGTTCATCCGTGAGAATGGGGACATCTTTGCATGGAAGCCTTCTGACATGCCAGGTGTACCGAGAGAACTCGCTGAGCACACTCTCAATGTTGATCCCAAGTATAAATCGGTCAAGCAGTTTCTCCGCCGGTTCAATGAAGAAAGACGCAAGGCTATTGGAGAAGAAGTAGCCAGGCTCTTGGCAGCTGGATTTATCGTTGAAGTATTCCATCCTGAGTGGTTGGCTAATCTGGTGCTGGTCCTTAAAAAGAACGGCACTTGGCGTATGTGTGTGGACTACACAGATCTCAACAAAGCTTGTCCAGCAGATCCTTTTGCCCTCCCCCGTATTGATCAAATTATTGATGCTACGGCGGGTTGTGAGCGTTTAAGTTTTTTGGATGCATATTCTGGTTATTATCAGATCAAAATGGCAGTTAAGGACCAGGAGAAGACAGCCTTCATAACTCCTTTTGGAGCCTTCTGCTATGTGTCCATGCCCTTTGGGCTCAAGAGTGCCCAGGCGACTTATCAACGGTGTGTGCAGAATTGTCTTCATAAATAGATCAGCCGCAATGTTCACGTCTATGTGGATGATATTGTGGTAAAATCAAGGAAGAAGGAGACATTGATTGATGACTTGAAGGAAACCTTTGATAACCTGCGGGTTTATAAAATGATGCTTAATCTGGCCAAGTGTGTCTTTGGTGTACCTGCAGGAAGCTCTTGGGATTTTTGGTGTCTAACAGGGGCATTGAAGCTAATCCGGAAAAGATCAAAGCCATCACCTCCTTGGCTAAACCGAAGTGTATCAATGATGTTCAACGCCTGGCAGGCCGGATTGCCACGTTGAGCCGGTTTGTCAGTCGCCTTGGCGAGAAGGCCATCCCTTTGTATCAGATGCTGAAGAAAACGGATGACTTCGTCTGGAGTGACGCCGCTAATGAAGCATTTGAAGACTTAAAGCGGCAGCTAGCTAATCTGTCGATTCTCGCTGCTTCGGTTGACAAAGAACCATTGTTGCTGTATGTGGCAGCTAACGCTCGGGCTGTTAGTGTGGCTATTGTGGTGGAGCGCAAGGAGGCAGGAAAGGAATATCCAGTTCAGCGGCCGGTTTACTATATCAGTGAGGTACTTATTGAGTCCAAGCAGAGGTACCCGCATTGGCAAAAATTGGTGTATGGGTTTTTTATGGCAAGTCGGAAGCTTAAGCAGTATTTCCAAGGTCATCCCATCACGGTGGTCAGCTCTGCTCCGTTGGGAGATATAATCCAGAACAGGGAAGCAACTGGCCGGATTGCTAAGTGGGCTATAGAGCTCGGGCCTCACGGGTTGAAATACATACCCCGAACGGCGATCAAATCTCAGGCACTTGTGGATTTCATCAATGATTGGACAGAACTACAAGCGCCAGAAGAGAAGCCGGATCATACTTATTGGACTATTCATTTTGATGGGTCCAGGCAATTGGAGGGCTTGGGGGCTGGAGTCGTATTAACTTCCCCACGAGGTGATAAGTTTTGTTATGTTCTCCGTTTAATGTTCCCTTGCACTAACAATGCAGCTGTATATGAAGCTTTACTCCATGGTCTTCGGATGGCTAAGGAGATGAACCTAAGCCGAGTTAAGTGCTTCGGTGACTCGGATCTGGTGGCTCAACAAGTGTCCGGCACTTGGGATTCCAAGGACCCACTCATGGCAGCATATCGTCGTGAGGTGGACATTGTTGCAGGTCACTTTAAAGGTTATCAGGTGGTTCATGTGGACCGGCGGAAGAATGAAGCGGCGGACGCTTTAAGCCGCCTGGGTTCCCAACATAAACCGGTTCAATTCATCAAAAAGGTGATCTTCCGGTTCGGCTTTCCACACAACATTATAACAGACAATGGTACCAATCTGCCAAAAGGTGCGATGAAGAAGTTCTGTCAACGTGAGCACATCCGACTTGACGTGTCATCAGTGGCTCACCCACAGTCTAATGGTCAAGCGGAGAGGGCCAATCAAGAGATCTTGAGAGGCATCAAACCCCGGCTTATGGTTCCTTTGCAACGGACGCCGGGTTGTTGGGTTGAGGAGTTACCTTCTGTGTTGTGGAGCATCAATACCACACCCAACAGATCGACAGGGTACACACCATTTTTCATGGTTTATGGAGCGGAAGCAGTTCTTCCTAGTGACATTCGTCATGACTCGCCTCGTGTAGCGACATATATTGAAGCTGACAACGAGAAGGCACGGCAGGAAGCTCTTGACCTGTTAGATGAAGAACGTGACATGGCGGCAGCCCGTTCGGCGATTTATCAGCAAGATCTGCGTCGTTATCATAGCCGCCGGGTTAGAACCAGAACCTTTCAAGAAGGTGATTTGGTGCTTCGGCTCATCCAGGATCAGACGGATATGCACAAGCTATCCCCCCTTGGGAAGGACCCTTTGTGGTCAGCAAGAATCTACACAACGGGTCGTACTACCTAATCGATGTTTGAGAGCGCAAAGACTCACGTAAATCGGAGGAGGAGACCAACCGGCCGTGGAATATTGCTCATCTTCGGCCTTACTATACTTGAGCTATATGCTCTGCTTATGTACATATTATGACAATGTATATATTATGATCAATATAATAAACTGGAACCTCAGCTAAAGCGCGGTATCTGTTGTTTTTCTTACATCATGTGTGGTTACATGGAGCTTACAAAGCATCGTCCGGTTTACCACTTGATTTAGCTTCTCAAAGCTTCATATTAGATCACTTGGGGGCTTGGTCGTATCCGAACCATAGCTACACCTCTTGATCGGCGCAATGCCACAACATCACTTGGGGGCTTGGTCGTATCCGAACCATAGCTGCACCTCTTGATCGGCGCAATGCCACAGCATCACTTGGGGGCTTGGTCGTATCCGAACCATAGCTACACCTCTTGATCGGCGCAATGCCACAGCATCACTTGGGGGCTTGGTCGTACCCGAACCATAGCTACACCTCTTGATCGGCGCAATGCCACAGCATCACTTGGAGGCTTGGTCGTATCCGAACCACAGTCACACCTCTTGATCGGCTCAAAGCCACATCAATCCGGGGCCAAAGGGAGTGTTGTAAAACAACAGCTCAAACATAGGCACCCACTGAGCACAACTCACAATGTTGCTTGGGGATTCTTTGCTGTCGAATTTAGGGCCTGGCAGCCCATGAAAAGCCTCGACTACAACGGTTTTATTTGCCTTTTGCTAAGTTTCTCTTTCTTTTGATAAGATTTGTGATGTTTTCAAACCGGTGTTTATCAACCCGGTTAGGTTGACAACTACAAGTTGTCAGTACATGATCAAGTTATAATCCGGAGACTATCAGCCCGGTCTGGTTTTGACTCAAAGTCACCAGTATGGAATAAACCGGTGTTTATCACAACCCTATTATAAACCGGCATCATATAACAGGAGTTACTTTTACTCCGGATTAGGGTTATTACCCCCATTACAAAGTTGGTCAGCCAACATTATGCCTAACGGTCACAGGTATCATATATTTCCATATTTGGTTATCTTTTACAACCTTGGTTATAAACCTTGGTCATATATATATTTGGGTATCATGACCCGCCCGGTGGTAAACCGCCAGGGCGCTTTAAGCTTCTTATCTACAGGAACAACTTGAATAAATAGCTATGGATTATGAACATCATATCTTAAGCATGGCGGATTAACACGCATCAGTTGCAGATAAATATGCATGAAGGCATAACAGACCAAGTGTTTTAACTAGCCTATTACAAGGCGTTTCAGTGCCCAAAGGGATAATTGTTTCTCAATAAGCATTGCAGCGTGGAAGCCTAAACCGGCCCCCGGATTATGATTGCTTATCAGCTTGACCTGACGGCTGCGGATCATCTTGCACCGGTTCATCTTCTTCGTCTCTACCCAGCGGCTAGAAGTCAACAGTTGTCCAGTTGATCCCAGTTAAATCTTGGAACACAGCTTCGTCACTTATAAGGGTTGACTGTTCAATATCAGGGGCATAAGTGTGCTTACGGATTGGAGGGATCAGATTTTGCGCTTCTGGAATTGGTGCAGCAATCCGTCTGTTCTTGTCATCATAACTTGCCTGATAGTATGAGAGATCAGCTTCTTCAGCCAATTGACAAGCCAGTGGACGTACTTCCCGGTTTATGGCGCGGAGATCCTCCTGGCCAAATTCTGATCCGTCTTCTTTTAAGCTTGGGAAGCCTTTAGCCACGTCCACCGGATCAAGATCAGGCACCCACGCCTTTGCCCGGGTTAGAGCGGTCAGAGCTCCGGCCCTTGCCGCAGCTTTCTTTAGTTCTTCAAACCCGGGCAGGCAGCATGGATAGCCTTTCTAAGGTGTCCTTGATCAATGTTGGAGGAGGTTTATTGTGTGAAGCGGTGCAGATGATCTGCTGCGCACCGGTATACAGCTGTTCTATCAGAGTATAGGCCGCTTTCAACTTCTTCTGTACATCAGAGCCCAGATGGCTAATGTGAGTTCCTGCACCATTGTACACATCAGTAAACTGACAACACATGAGAAAGATATGTTGAAAGTATTAAGGAAAAGATGTTTACCGAACACAGCAGCAGTCATGGCATGAATCTGCCGCTTTACGCCGGTCAGTTCATCAACCACCGGTTTAAGAGCGGCTTCTGCGTTTTCAGCCCTTTTTATCAAAGCGGATTTTTCAGTCTCCCAATCTGCCCGCTCTTTGTTGAAGCCCTCTTTCAGTTTCTCCATAGCGCCTAGAGCGCGGGTCAATTCTTCCTTCGCTTTGGAGGCTTCAGCTTGCTGGGTTTTGATGTTCTCTTGCAGATCAGCGGTTTGGCTTTCCTTCTTGCTCAGCTCAGCCTATAAAGGGATAGATGTATAATGAGTTGACATTATATATTTGAAGTACCAAGCACATAACAAGTTATGCCCTTGATACTTGGGGGCTAATGCATATTTGCTCCTTATCAGAAATTTGTACAAGTCCCAAGCACAATACAAGTATTAATCTTGGCACTTGGGGGCTAATGTGTGTTTGTTCAAAAACTATTGGTATGGGAATTCTTCTACAGTCCCGGTTCATCTTTATAAAGTTAAACTGGCCCTTGGGGGCTATACCAGTAAAAGAGCAGTATGGCAAATTTTGAGGAACTGGTTCATCTTAAAGAGGTAATCCGGTCCCTGGAGGCTAAATATGCAAAGTTGCATTATGACAAAAGTCCCGGTTTAGATTGGTATCATAAACCGTCACTTAGGGGCTACTAGGAGTTGATAAACTGCAATCGGACAAAAGAAAATTAGTAGTTACCTCATATCGCTCCTTCATCAAGTTTACCAAAGTAGCTTCATAGTCACGGCTGGTATACAAACGGTTCAAGAAGCTAGAGTGAATGTCTTGAGCGTTGAGATGAGCGTAGCTTGATAAATCGGCATTCCATTTGCCTTTGCCGATAGCAGAAAGCTCGTCCTTGGCAGTATGCTTTGACAAAGCGACAGGATTGCCAGGAGTGGTGTGGCCAGTGCCAGTAATCATAACCTCATCATCTTTGTCATCAGCAGCCGTCACTGGAGTTGGCGGTTTGTCAGTATCCTTAACAGGACTGGCCGGTTTGTCATCAGTGCGGACAGGGCTGGTTGGCCGGTCGGTATGGCTTGTAGTGTCAACTTGCACTTGATCGGCAAGGAAGTCATGGTCCTGAGGCGGCGGATCATTAAGCATGGCGTCAGCGTCGGTTTCTTCCGGATCTGGAGTTTTTTCCGGTTCACCAGCTACATTATCATCAGCCGGCTTGCTTAACCGAGCCTTCTTGCTGGGTCTCGGCTTGGCGCTGAGAAAAGATAGACATGAGGATCAGTACAGTATGTAAAGATAACACATCAAGAATAAAGTCACGTGCATAGCTCACCCAGGAACTGTTTTGAGGGGTGGAAGCTGTGTGGCCGATGACTCGCCAGAAGATGAGTGAGAAGTACCCTGATAATTTGAATCAGACGGGTTAAGAGGCTGGCGGAAACAACCTGCTTTGGGGTATGAAGTATCAATGGGATAAGAGACCTCTGATAGGCGTTTCCGAACCGGACTGTTCGGTAAACCGGCGGAGGTAACTACCTGGCCGCTGTGCCGGGTTGTGCGGCGAGCCTCGTGCTGCTGCGTCTTCAAAAGAAAGTTTGGGTCCAAGTAAGCAAGGGGTGAGAAAATTTTACTTTCCGGTTTGCTTGACGGATTTTTGATGTTGGCAGAGGATCTGAATCGGAGGAAAGAATGGTTACCTCTACGTCATCAGCATGGCTGCCTTCAGCGTCGTCCTGATAATAATCATTGTCAATGAGGTGTACGAAAAATGAACCAAGAGAGTCAAGTTCTACCTCTGTTTCCAGATTACCCACATCGTCATCAGCTGGTAGATCGGAGGATGCAGTGGTCCTTCTCTTGGCAGGTTTTTTAACAACCTTGGTCTTTGGACGAACTGGCTTGACCGGTTTGTCTTGCGGCTTCGCCGGTTTGTCTTGTGATGGTTTCTTGTTCCAGAACGGATCATCACCCTGTCGGAAAATAATCACACTTTCAGAGAATATTTGGACAGAAGCAACTTCAGATAAAAAGATTATATGATTCTTACAGCTGGTGGTTTGTTGAAGGTGCAGAAAGGGAGTACTCCAGTTTGGGCACAGACAGCCTCCGGTTCGTTCAGTATCTTTTTTACAGCCTCAGTGACTTCTGCATCTGTAAGCTGAATGTCAATGTGGTGCTGAGCATCCTTCAAGCTCCCCGTATACTCACACATCAAACCGGAGCGCCGGCTTAAGGGCAGAATACTCCAGCTTATCCAACAACGAGCGAGATGAACTCCTGTCAAACCGTTTGCCATGAAGGCTCTAAGTTTTGATAATTGAGGAGCATAGCTAGCCCTTTCTCTTGCAGTCAACCTCTGAGGAAAAGGATGTGTGTTGCTCAGGCATTCAGGGCGGTAACCTGGCAGGGGGTTTTCATCAGGTGGAGATGTATCCATGTAATAAAACCAAGTCTGGTTCCACTCTTTGGGGTGGCTGTGGAGTTTGGGATGAGGGAAGGTGACTTCCTTCCTTTTCTGAACCTCCATCCCGCCCAGTTCTGTATTGGGTCCATCCGAGAACTCTGTGCGACGGTTTAAGTGAAAGAAATCCCTAAACAGTTCGACGGTAGGTTCCTCTTGTAGATAAACCTCACAAAAGACTTGGAAGTGGAAGATGTTGGTCACAGAATTGGGACCGATGTCTTGAGGGCGCAGTTGAAAACTGGCTAGTACATCCCGGAAATTTTTTGAACCGGGAGGGCTAAAACCTCGTCCGAGATGATCAGCAAACACGACTACCTCTCCGTCCTTGGGTGTAGGAGGATTTTCCGGGCCAGGGACCCTCCAGTGGATGACATCTTTTTTAGCTAAAGCACCCGTTTTAACAAGATTGTTTAGCTGTTCTTCGGTTACTCGAGAAGGAGCCCAATTGCATTCATAGACTTGCTTGGCCATGGCAATGAAAGATCTGAAACATGATTATTACCGGTTTAAGATTTACAGTGGACAACTATACGGCGGTATAAGGATACAAGCATATTGATAAACCGGATTTGGTTATTCGTAAACCGAAGTCTGACAATGGAAACGATGTAATGCATTGGCGGTTCAACAGGGGACTAATGGTATCTACCGGGTCATCCTTTTATCTGTGAAGTTAAACCGCCCAATCTGGTATTCAAAGTGTGTAAGTGAAGGAAGAAACAAGTTTCACATCTTGCTATGGTGATTTCAGATCTACCCTGCGTTGGAAAAACAAAATATATTCTGACCTAATTTCCAACGTGCTAAAGGATCACCAAGTTGAGATGAGTTGGATATCAAGCAGGTGCCTTAACAAAAGAAGGGAGTCTAAACTACAAAAGGTGTTGAAAATAGTCAGATCTAACCGGCCATTGGTGCTACCGAAGGAAGAACAGCTTCAAGCGGCGAAGAACACCGAACCCTAATGGCGGATCTAGGGCGAGAAGAAGAGGGACTTACTGGTGCAGGAGGAAGCAGCGGAGGATCACCGCTTTTCTCTGATGCGATCAGGTTGATGCCGCGGCCTTTGTCGAAGCAGAGGCGAAGGACGACGGCGGCGGCAAAGCTTGAGGGTCGGTCGGAGCGAGGAAGACGACGACGCGAAGAGGCACGAGGGGAAAAATGGAAAGACCCCCTGGCCCTATTTATAAGGGCAGAAAGATAAGCGTTAGGTACGAAAATCGAGGAGCCTAAATTTTGGATATGAGGCGGAGCTGTCGCCTCGATTGTCGGAGGCTCGTTAATGACAGGTGACATCATGGCGGTTTACCATGATCCTAGAAGATGGTGTCATGGCGGTTTACAAGATTATGTGAAGATGTTGAAGAAGAAATTTTCTTAAGTATTGAGGATTGACATGAACCAGTTCAAATCAATCTGGGGCCTAATGTTGGGGATATTACCACTGGGCGTAAACCGGCCAGGAGAGGCCGGGTTAACCCCATAAGTAGTTCATCTGTATCTGAAGTCCATGAAGACAGACGGTGACGCTTCATGAAGGCCCAGGGCCCAAAGCCGGTTTAAGGCCTGTAGACATAAACCGGCATTGATATGTAAACTTGTGTTGTAAGATAGAAGTAGCAGAGACCGAGCCGGACACGATTATGAGCCGGCCTCGGGATTCTGTAAACCGACGGGCGTCAACCCATGTATATAAGGGGACGACCCGGCGGCGGTTCACGGACAACAGACAACAACCCAAGACTTAGGCAAAGCGTATTCGCTCCCTGGTCATCGAAACCCCATCAATTCCATCACAACTAGATGTAGGCTTTTACCTTCATCGTAAGGGGGCGAACTAGTATAAAACTCTCTTGCGTCCCTTGTCCGCTTTAACCCCTTTAAGCTAACCCATAGCAATGGCTCCACGACTAAGTCCTTTCTCTAGGACATCTGCCGTGACAAAACCACGACAGAAAGAGTACTTCCGTTTGCCAACATGTGGGACGTCGACCATCCTGGTCCACTTGCCATGCACGCAGAACTCCAAGGGAGAGTCACCCATGTCGTCGCGCCGCAGTAGTAATGACTAATGAGCCATCAAATCATAGGCCCAACCTTTCCCACTGTGAAGTTGCTCGGACGAAGGAACCATCATGACTTCGTTGAAGTCCGCTTCTTGAAGAAAACTACTGTACTAGCAGTACTGCTAGCTACAGTAGTTACTCCAGCAGAGGCCTCCTTTCGTTCATAGAATAGGAATTTTATAGGAATATGAAAATCATAGGAAGTGAGATGACATGCATCTCAATTCCTATAGAGAAAGAGATGCCATTTGATGCATAGGAT
Source organism: Aegilops tauschii subsp. strangulata (assembly GCF_002575655.3). NCBI lineage: Eukaryota > Viridiplantae > Streptophyta > Magnoliopsida > Poales > Poaceae > Aegilops > Aegilops tauschii. The sequence goes on along the minus strand of NC_053037.3, from coordinate 313,191,247 downwards.
AGGAATTTTCCATTGATTCTAGGCTAATGTACTGGTAATTTGCTCTAAAAACTACAGTAGTAAATAGTAGTACCGGTACATGCACGTACTCAGACACAGACACACACACTAACTACTACTAGTACTACTACTTCTCACATGCTGGCCAGACGCCGTCGTTCTCCTTCCCGGCTTTGTCGGCGACACCCCACCGTGCCCGGGGAATACTGCTTCTCAACGGCGACTATCTCCTCAAACTCGGCCTTGAGCCTCGCATAGGTGGCCTTAGAGTTTCTGGGGTAGGCACGGTGGGGCCCTTGCTGTTCTTCCAACTTTCTTTGAGGAGTTCGTCCGCCAACGTCATCAACTCTTTGGCCAGTGCTTGTTTCTTGGAGTTCTTCGTCTCCATGGGTTGGCTCGCCAACATAGTCAACTCGTTGGTCGGTGCTCGCTTCCTGGAGATCGCTGTCTCCAGTGGGTTGTCCGCCGGCAACTCTTTGGCTAGTGCTCCAGGATCCATAAATGAACTGACAAACAAAAAGCAATCGAAAGGAAACCACAATCGCATTGAAAACAGGAAAAGAATAGGCTGTGAGAATCGGTCGATGCTTCGCAAAAAGAAGATTCTTGGAATGAAAATATAGCAGCATCACTGATTCGCCCACCTTTCCTTCGTCGGTACAGAAGAAAAATGGCAGAAGTGAGTAGCCTGGAGTGAGGTTTTCTTCAAGAAAGGGGAGAAAGGGCTTCAACGAGCATTCCAGTGAAATGATGGTTGCTTCGTCCTGTCCAACTTCGAGGTCACTTCGAGGCCACTTTACCACTGCTGGTAAAGGTGGATTTTGTGATATGACGGGTCATGACGGCCACACCGGGGTGACCGGTGAGTCTCGACTGTAGCACCTCGCTGTGATTTGGTGGATGGCACGCGGGCCCGCATGCTTTGATGTCCCGCATGTAGATAGAGCGGGTAGTCATATAGGAGTGCTCAATATTGTGAACCGCGACCGAGGCGGAGAGGAAAACGAGAGAACTACGTAATTAATGCATGATTTTAATTAGGGTAGTTTTGTAAAGTACGAGATACATTCCTCCAATCACAAAATGCCTTGGTTGATGAGATTTGAGATTTGAGCCAGTACTGCACGCGGTGAAATCTCTAGAAAGGCAAATACTCCTTTCCGGTTTACAGGGATATACTAGCAAGTACTAGTACTACAATAGTGGGCTCAAATAGCAATTTTGCCTCATGCAAGAGCCTGGCTATATGCGTGCTCCAAGGCTCCGCACCACGCCCCACCCCTACACAAAGACTGCCACGCGAGCGTTCGAAACTGCCACGTTCGGGTTGTGCTTGGCTCTTCGCCTCTTCGAGAAGACGAACAATGATGTTACTACTACTGCTTCTACAGTAGTATCGAATCCACTGCTGCATGTCCGTCCACCGCGTGCGGGAGGGATAGCCACCGCGCGCATGGGTGAGGGAGAAGGCGTGTAGTAGTAAAATCAAGCTTCTCCTCGTTGTACGAGTTGACGCGACACATCATAGCACTGGCCCCACATGGTTGCCTCTAAACTTGGCTGAAAGACTCGCAGTGTACAATACTCCATTTGCTGCAACCTCTAACATTTACCCCACCACAAATTAAAATATATATTCCTGTCTTGACCAGATGAGCGTGCAAACTAGAATCACCAGGATGACAGGTAGGGCCACAAGATTATTTTAATCAAAAAAAGCATGGAGCCGACCCCAACGATTTTAAGCTTACAGGCATGGTACACGCTATCCTAGACTACTCTACACATGAAACTGCCACACGAGTGTCTGGGCTGCGCTTGGCTCTTCGCCTCTTCGGGAAGTCGAACAATGATGGAGTACTACTGCAGTGGAGGAGTACTATAGTATGCTTTTGGCCGTCTGACACCGATTGAACTGATGCATGTCCACCGCGTGCGGGAGGGAGAGCGTGTAGCAAACGAAAGCTTCTCCTAGTCCTGCCAGACACCACGCTCATGGGCGAGGGAGGGACGCAGCTTCATTTACTTACTACTCCTGCCTTTGCGTCTATGACAGGTGGGCCCAACAGGTCGGTGGCCCACCTGTCATGTAGCCAAAGGCAGGTGCGGTTAAGGCAAGAGGGCGTTGTAGTAATCAAACTTCTCGGTCTTGTACGAGTTGACGCGACACATCAAAGCATTGCACTCGATATATTTCAATAATTTGCGTTTACCAATGCATTAGTTACTCCCTCCGTTCCTAAATATAATAATTCTTTTTAGAAATTTCAAATGGACTACAACATACAGATGTATGTAGACATATTTTAGAGTGTAGATTCACTCATTTTGCTTCGTATGTAGTCACTTGTTGCAATCTCTAAAAATACTTATATTTGGAAACGGAGGGAGTACAACACATGCATGTATGCATGCCGTGACTTTCCTTTTGATACTTGCATGTGTTGATTTGATGCACCTTGCCAAATTTTGACTATAAATTTAATTAACCAAATGTTCATGCATGTCACAAAAACTTACGGGGCTGTTTGGATTGTGACTATGTTTGTCTTATGTTGCCACATTATTTGTGCCACACTTGTCACACTTGCCTAACTTGAGTTGCTCAAATTGTTAGACCCACTTTGGCTTGCCTAAGGGAATCTTGCCACACTTTTTGTGTCTATGACATGTGGGGTTCACTCCTAATGAAAAAATTCTTGTCTTAGGTGTGGCTAGAACCAAACACCCACCTAACTTGGTCAAATTGCCTAAGGTGAGGTGTGGCAAAGTGTGGCAATATGTGGCTGGAAACCAAACAGCCCCTACATCACTGAAAACTATGTTCAAATACGAATCAAACGATATAATTTTTGTTAACATGCACTAACATTTTGTCAGTTAAATCTTTGGTCAAAATTTAGCACCAATTACAAAGGGGCCCAATAAATATTGTACTCTCACATTTTGTTTTGAGGATGCTCTGATACGTCCATTTTGCATCATGCTTTTATATCGATATTTATTGCATTATGGGTTGTTATTACACATTATGTCACAATACTTATGCCTATTCTCTCTCATTTTAGAAGGTTTACATGAAGAGGGAGAATGTCGGCAGCTGGAATTCTGGGCTGGAAAAAAAGCAAATATTAGAGACCTATTCTGCACAACTCCAAAAGTCCTGAAACTTCACGGAGGCACATTTTGGAATATATAAAAAATACTGGAGAAAGAATCAACCAGAGGGGGCCCACACCCTGGCCACGAGGGCGTGCCCCCTGCCTCGTGGGCCCCCCGGCAGGCCTCCGGTGCCCATCTTTGGCTATATGAAGTCTTTCGCCATGGAAAAATTCATAAGGAAGCTTTCGGGACGAAACACCGCCGCCACGAGGCGGAACCTTGGCGGAACCAATCTAGGGCTCCAGCGGAGCTGTTCTGCCGGGGAAACTTACCTCCGGGAGGGCGAAATCATCACCATCGTCATCACCATTGATCCTCTCATTGGGAGGGGGTCAATCTCCATCAACATATTCACCAGCACCATCTCCTCTCAAACCCTAGTTCATCTCTTGTATCCAATCTTTGTCCCAAAACCTCAGATTGGTACCTGTGGGTTGCTAGTAGTGTTGATTACTCCTTGTAGTTGATGCTAGTTGGTTTATTTGGTGGAAGATCATATGTTCATATCCTTTATGCATATTAATACCCCTCTTTATATGAACAGGAATATGATTTGTGAGTAGTTACTTTTGTTCCTGAGGACATGGGAGAAGTCTTGCTATAAGTAGTCATGTGAATTTGGTATTCGTTCGATATTTTGATGAGATGTATGTTGTCTCTCCTCTAGTGGTGTTATGTGAACGTCAACTACATGACACTTCACCATTATTTGGGCCTAGGGGAAGGCATTGGGAAGTAATAAGTAGATGATGGGTTGCTAGAGTGACAGAAGCTTAAATCCTAGTTTATGCGTTGCTTCGTAAGGGGCTGATTTGGATCCACATGTTTCATGCTATGGTTAGGTTTACCTTAATACTTCTTTTGTAGTTGCGGATGCTTGCAATAGGGGTTAATCATAAGTGGGATGCTTGTCCAAGGAAGGTCAGTACCCAAGCACCGGTCCACCCACATATCAAATTATCAAAGTAACGAACGCGAATCATGTGAGCGTGATGAAAACTAGCTTGACGATAATTCCCATGTGTCCTCGGGAGCATTTTCCTTCATATAAGAGTTTGTCCCGGCTTGTCCTTTGCTACAAAAAGGATTGGGCCACCTTGCTGCATCTTGTTTACTTTTGTTACTTGTTACCCGTTACAAATTACCTTATCACAAAACTATGTGTTACCGATAAATTCAGTGCTTGCAGAGAATACCTTACTGAAAACCGCTTGTCATTTCCTTCTGCTCCTCATTGGGTTCGACACTCTTACTTATCGAAAGGACTACGATAGATCCCCTACACTTGTGGGTCATCAAGACTCTTTTCTTGCGCCGTTGCCGGGGAGTGAAGCGCCTTTGGTAAGTGGAATCTAGTAAGGAAAAAATTATATAGAGTGCTGAAATTTACTGTCACTTGTTACTATGGAAAGTAATCCTTTGAGGGGCTTGTTCGGGGTATCTTCACCTCGACCAGTAGAGCAAAGAGTTGCTCCTCAACCTACTGAACCTACTAAAAATGTTCACTTTGAAATTCCTTCGGGTATGATAGAGAAACTGCTAGCTAATCCTTTCACATGTGGAACAATACATCCCGATTTGCACCTAATATATGTGGATGAAGTTCATGGATTATTTAAGCTTGCAGGTATGCCCGAGGATGTTATCAAGAAGAAGGTCTTCCCTTTATCTTTAAAGGGAAAGGCATTGACATGGTTTAGGCTATGTGATGATATGGGATCATGGAACTACAACCGATTGAAATTAGAATTTCATCAGAAGTTTTATCCTATGCATCTTGTTCATCGTGATCGTAACTATATATATAATTTTTGGCCTCGTGAAGGAGAAAGCATCGCTCAAGCTTGGGGGAGGCTTAAGTCAATGTTATATTCATGCCCCAATCATGAGCTCTCAAGATAAATTATTATTCAAAAAATTTATGCTCGGCTTTCTCTCAACAATCGCTCCATGCTCGATACTTCTTGTACTGGCTCTTTTATGCTGAAGACTATTGAATTCAAATGGGATTTATTGGAAAGATAAACGCAACTCTAAAGATTGGGATCTCGACGAAGGTAAGGAGTCAGGTATAACACCTAAGTTTGATTGTGTTAAATCTTTTACGGATACCGATGTTTTCCGTGAATTTAGCACCAAATATGGACTTGACTCTGAGATAGTAGCTTCTTTCTGTGAATCCTTTGCTACTCATGTTGATATCCCTAAGGAGATGTGGTTTAAATATAATCCTCCCATTGAAGTAAAAGTAGTTGCACCTATTAAAGTTGAAGAAAAAACTATCACTTATAATGTTGATTCTGTTGTTCCTACTGCTTATATTGAGAAACCACCTTTCCCTGTTAGAATAAAGGATCATGCTAAAGCTTCAACTGTAGTTCGTAAGAGTAATACTAGAACACCTACACCCCCTGAGAAAATTAAAGTTGAACCTAGTATTGCTATGGTTAAAGATATCCTGGCCGATAATATTGATGGGCATGTTATTTACTTCTGTGATAAAGCTGCTAGAATTGCTAGACCTGATACTAAAAATAAGCTTAGACCTGTTGTAGGCATGCCTGTTATTTCTGTTAAAATAGGAGATCATTTCTATCATGGCTTATGTGATATGGGTGCTAGTGCAAGTGCAATACCTCATTCCTTATACAAAGAAATTATGCCTGATACTGCACCTGCTGAGATAGAGGAAATTGATGTTACAATTAAGCTTGCCAATAGAGACACTATTTCACCAGTTGGGATTGTTAGAGATATTGAAGTCTTGTGCCGGAAAGTTAAATATCCTGCTGATGTTCTTGTTCTTGGTTCCCCACAAGATGACTTTTGTCCCATTATATTTGGTAGACCCTTCTTGAATACTGTTAATGCTAAGATAGATTGCAAAAAGGATGTTGTTACTATTGGTTTAGGGGATATGTCTCATGAGTTTAATTTTGCTAAATTTCGTAGACAACCCCATGATAAAGAATTGCCTAGTAAAGATGAAATTATTGGTCTTGCTTCTATTGCAGTGCCTCCTAATGACCCTTTAGAACAATATTTGCTCGACCATGAAAATGATATGTTTATGAATGAAAGAAGGGAAATAGATGAAGTATTATTTAAACAGGGACCTATTTTGAAACACAACTTGCCTGTTGAAATCCTAGGGGATCCTCCTCCACCCAAGGGTGATCCCGTGTTTGAGCTTAAACCATTACCTGATACTCTTAAGTATGCTTATCTTGATGAGAAAAAGATATATCCTATTATTATTAGTGCTAACCTTTCAGAGCATGAAGAAAAGAAATTATTGAAAACTCTGAAGAAGCACAGTGCTACTATTGGATATACTCTTGATGATCTTAAGGGTATTAGTCCCACTCTACGCCAGCACAAAATAAAATTGGAGAAAGACGCTAAACCGGTTGTTGATCACCAACGAAGGTTAAATCCTAAGATGAAGGAAGTGGTAAGAAAAGAAATACTAAAGCTTCTGGAGGCAGGTATAATTTATCCTGTTGTGGATAGTCAGTGGGTAAGTCCTGTCCATTGTGTCCGTAAGAAGGGAGGTATTACTATTGTAAAGATGAATTGATCCCACAAAGAATTGTTACAGGTTATAGAATGGTAATTGATTTCCACAAACTAAATAAAGCTACTAAAAAGGATCATTACCCTTTACCTTTTATTGATCAAATGCTAGAAAGATTATCCAAACATACACATTTTTTCTTTCTAGACAGTTATTCTGCTTTCTCTCAAATACCTGTGTCAAAAGAGGATGAAGAAAAGACCACTTTAACTTGCCCTTTCGGTACCTTTGCTTATAGACGTATGCCTTTTGGTTTATGCAATGCACCTGCTACCTTTCAAAGATGCATGACGGCTATATTCTCTAATTTTTGTGAAAAGATTGTTGAGGTTTCCATGGATGATTTCTCCGTATATGGAACTTATTTTGATGATTGCTTGAGCACCTTGATCGAGTTTTGCAGAGATGTGAAGAAACTAATCTTGTCTTGAATTGGGAGAAGTGCCACTTTATGGTTAATGAAGGTATTGTCTTGGGGCATAAAATTCCTGAAAGAGGTATTGAAGTTGATAAAGCTAATGTTGATGCTATTGAAAAGATGTCGTGTCCTAAGGACATCAAAGGTATAAGAAGTTTCCTTGGTCATGCCAGTTTTTATAGGAGGTTCATTAAAGACTACTCAAAAATTTCTAGGCCTCTGACTAATCATTTACAAAAAGATGTCCCTTTTATCTTTGATGATGATTGTGTAGAAGCATTTGAAATACTTAAGAAAGCCTTGATTTCTGCACCTATTGTCCAGCCACCTGATTGGAATTTACCCTTTGAAATTATGTGTGATGCTAGTGATAATGATGTAGATGATGTTCTAGGACAAAGAGTTGATAAGAAATTAAATGTTATCCAATATGCTAGTAAAACTCTAGACAGTGCCCAGAGAAATTATGCTACTACTGAAAAAGAATTTTTACCAGTTGTATTTGCTTGTGATAAGTTTCGACCTTATATTGTTGATTCTAAAGTAACTGTTCACATTGATCATCTTGCTATTAAATATCTTATGGAAAAGAAAGATGCTAAACCTAGACTTATTAGATGGGTTCTCTTGCTACAAGAATTTGATTTGCATATTATTGATAGAAAGGGAGCTGAGAACCCCGTTGCAGACAACTTGTCTAGGTTAGAGAATGTTCTTGATGACCCACTACCTATTGATGATAGCTTTCCTGATGAACAATTAGCTGTCATAAATGCTTCTCGCACTACTCCATGGTATGTTGATTATGCTAATTACATTATTGCTAAATTTATACCACCTAGTTTCACATACCAGCAAAAGAAAAAGTTTTTCTATGATTTAAGACATTACTTCTGGGATGATCCACACCTTTATAAAGGAGTAGATTGTGTTATTAGACGTTGTGTACCTGAGCATGAACAGGAACATATCCTACGCAAGTGTCACTCCGAGGCTTATGGAGGACACCACGCTGGAGATAGAACTGCACATAAGGTATTGTAATCCGGTTTTTATTGGCCTACTCTCTTCAAAGATGCCCGTAAGTTTGTCTTGTCTTGTGATGAATGTCAAAGAATCGGTAATATTAGTAGACATCAAGAAATGCCTATGAATTATTCACTTGTTATTGAACCATTTGATGTTTGGGGCTTTGATTATATGGGACCGTTTCCTTCCGCTAACGGGCATACACATATTTTCGTTGTTGTTGATTATGTTACTAAGTGGGTAGAAGCTATTCCTACTAGTAGTGATGATCATAACACCTCTATTAACATGCTTAAAGAAGTTATTTTTCTGAGGTTTGGAGTTCCTAGATATTTAATGACTGATGGTGGTTCACATTTTATTCATGGTGCTTTTCATAAAATGCTTGCTAAGCATGATGTTAATCATAGAATTGCATCTCCATATCACCCGCAGTCTAGTGGTCAAGTAGAACTTAGTAATAGAGAGCTCAAATTAATTTTGCAAAAGACTGTTAATAGATCTAGAAAGAATTGGTCCAAGAAACTTGATGATGCATTATGGGCCTATAGAACTGCATATAAAAATCCTATGGGTATGTCTCCTTATAAAATGGTTTATGGAAAAGCTTGTCAGTTACCTCTCGAACTAGAACATAAGGCATATTGGGCCATTAAAGAGCTCAATTATGATTTCAAACTTGCCGGTGAGAAGAGGTTATTTGACATTAGCTCACTTGATGAGTGGAGAACCCAGGCCTATGAGAATGCCAAACTGTTCAAACAAAAAGTTAAAAGATGGCATGACAAAAGGATACAAAAGCGTGAGTTTAATGTAGGTGATTATGTTTTGCTATACAACTCTCGTATAAGATTTTTTGCAGGAAAACTTCTCTCTAAATGAGAAGGCCCTTACGTTATCGAGGAGGTCTATCGTTTCGGTGCCATAAAAATCAACAACTTCGAAGGCACAAATCCGAAGGTGGTGAACGGTCAAAGAATCAAACACTATATCTCAGGTAATCCCATAAATGTTGAAACTAATGTTATTGAAACCGTAACCTCGGAGGAATATATAAGGGACACTTTCCAGAATGTTTCAGACTCCGAAGAGGAATAGGTATGTGGTACGGTAAGTAAACCGACTCCAAAACAGTTCTAATGGCAATTTTTCTCCGTTTTGGAATATTTAAGAAAATAGGAAAATAAGAAGTAGTCCGAAGAGGACACGAGGCATCCACGAGGGTGGAGGGCGTGCCCCCTGCCTCGTGGGCACCTCGTGTGCCCTCCGGACTCCGTTTTCTTGCACGATACTTCTTTTAGTCGGTAAAAATTCACTATATAATCTCCTGAAGGTTTTGACTACCGTATCATGCAAATATCCTCTGTTTTTGTTTCAAGCTGTTTTCTGACAGATCTAGATCACCATGACGTCTCGAAGTGCCCCCAAGGACAAGTTCTTCGAGAAGGTCATCAACCCCTACCTCGCGGAAGTGCTACAACATCCTCAAACCATTGAGATGCATGAGGGGTTGTTGCACATCCGCGATGTTGAGGGAACAAGGAGGACCGGAAGCACGGAGACAAGGCTCGAAGCAATGGAGCAACAAGTTTTCAAGTACCAGGAGATGGTGGAACGTGGACTCGATGCCAATCACATAATGATCATGGAGTTCACCAATAACCACAAGCTGGATGCCAAGAACATTGGGGATGCCATCTTCAAGCTTCACAAGAAAATTGAGCGCCTCCAAGCCCAGATCTATGACCTGCAAAACCAAAACTGTGAGTATGAATATAGATTCAAGAGGATGAGTTTGGCTGCAGATTTGAGGATCCCGGAGACTCGATCATCCTTTTATGATGGTGAGCCTATGCCTTGGAAGATGGACGACAAGCCTACATCATCAACAACTCCATCATCACCACCCCAGAGGAAAGAGATATAATCACATGGGTATGGGCACTCCCCTTGGCAACTGCCAAGCTTGGGGGAGGTGCCCCGGTATCGTATCACCATCACACTCCTATCTTTACCTTTTTCTTAGTTCGATCCTTTTGGTAATATCTTGATCTAGTAGAATAAAGTATAAGTATGATCTAGTTTGAGTTTTGCTTTATGATCCTTCTATGTAATCGAGTCTGTGAGCTATATATAATAAAGATTAGTTTTGAGTCGAGGGCTTGGTTATCTTGCTATGATCTTGAAAGAATAAAAGAAAGAGTAAAAAGAATTAAAGAGATCATATTGATCTTATGGAGAGTAATGACTTCACATATAAAGAGTATGATGAATAAAAGTTGTTGAGAGTTGACAAACATAGTTTTGGTCATCATTGCAATTAATAGGAACTAATAAAGAAAGAGAAGTTTTCACATATAAATATACTATCTTGGACATCTTTTATGATTGTGAGCACTCATTAAAATATGACATGCTAAAAGGTTGATGTTGGACAAGGAAGACAACGTAATGGGTTATGTTTTCTTATATCCGAAATAAAGTATATTGTCATGGATCGTCCAACATGTTGGGCTTGCCTTTCCCCCTCATGCTAGCCAAATTCTTCGCACCAAGTAGAGATACTACTTGTGCTTCCAAATATCCTTAAACCCAGTTTTGCCATGAGTGTCCATCATACCTACCTATGGATTGAGTAAGATTCTTCAAGTAAGTTGTCATTGTTGCATGCAATAAAAATTGCTCTCTAAATATGTATGATTTATTAGTGTGGAGAAAATAAGCTTTATACGATCTTGTGATGTGGAAGCAATAAAAGCGACGGACTGCATAATAAAGGTCCATATCACAAGTGGCAATATAAAGTGACGTTCTTTTGCATTAAGATTTCATGCATCCAACCATAAAAGCACATGATAACCTCTGCTTCCCTCTACGAAGGGCCTATCTTCTACTTTTGCCTTATACCTTATACAAGAGTCAAGGTGATCTTCACCTTTCCTTTTTATTTTTTATCCTTTGGCAAGCACATTGTGTTGGAAAGACCCTGATATATATATATCCAATTGGATGTAAGTTAGCATGAACTATTATTGTTGACATTACCCTTGAGGTAAAAGGTTGGGAGGCAACACTGTAAGCCCCTATCTTTCTCTGTGTCTGATTAAAACTCCATACCCATAAGTATTGCGTGAGTGTTAGCAATTGTGAAAGACTAAGTGATAGTTGAGTATGTGGATGATACGTCCATTTTGCATCATGCTTTTATATTGAAATTTATTGCATCATGGGTTGTTATTACACATTATGTCACAATACTTATGCCTATTCTCTCTTATTTTACAAGGTTTACATGAAGAGGGAGAATGCCGGCAGCTGGAATTCTGGGCTGGAAAAGGAGCAGATATTAGAGACCTATTCTGCACAGCTCCAAAAGTCCTGAAACTTCACGGAAGTCATTTTTGGAATTAATAAAAAATACTGGACGGAGAAAATACCATAGGGGGCCACACCCTGGCCACGAGGGTGGGAGGCACGCCCTACCCCCCTGGGCACGCCCCCTACCTCGTGGGCCCCCTGGTGGCCCTCCGGTGCCCATCTTCTGCTATATGAAGTCTTTCATCTGAGAAAAAATTATAAGCAAGCTTTCGGGAAGAAACTCCGCCGCCACGAGGCGGAACCTTGGCGGAACCAATCTAGGGCTCCGGCAGAGCTGTTCTGCCGGGGAAACTTCCCTCCGGGAGGGGGAAATCATCGCCATCATCATCACCAACGCTCCTCTCATCGGGAGGGGGCCAATCTCCATCAACATCTTCACCAGCACCATCTCCTCTCAAACCCTAGTTCATCTCTTGTATCCAATCTTTGTCCCAAAGCCTCAGATTGGTACTTGTGGGTTGCTAGTAGTGTTGATTACTCCTTATAGTTGATGCTAGTTGGTTTATTTGGTGGAAGATCATATGTTCAGATCCTATATGCATATTAATACTCCTCTGATTATGAACATGAATATGCTTTGTGAGTTGTTACTTTTGTTCCTGAGGACATGGGAGAAGTCTTGCTATTAGTAGTCATGTGAATTTGGTATTCGTTCAATATTTTGATGAGATGTATGTTGTCTCTCCTCTAGTGGTGTTATGTGAACGTCGACTACATGACACTTCACCGTTATTTGGGCCTAGAGGAAGGCATTGGGAATTAATAAGTAGATGATGGGTTGCTAGAGTGATAGAAGCTTAAACCCTAGTTTATGCGTTGCTTCGTAAGGGGCTGATTTGGATCCATATGTTTCATGCTATGGTTAGGTTTACCTTAATACTTCTTTTGTAGTTGCGGATGCTTGCAATAGGGGTTAATCATAAGTGGGATGATTGTCCAAGTAAGGATAGCACCCAAGCACCGGTCCACCCACATATCAAATTATCAAAGTACCGAACGCGAATCATATGAACGTGATGAAAACTAGCTTGACGATAATTCCCATGTGTCCTCGGGAGCGCTTTCTCTATATAAGAGTTTGTCCAGGCTTGTCCTTTGCTACAAAAACGATTGGGCCACCTTGCTGCACTTTATTTTCTTTTTTTACTTGTTGCTCGTTACAAATTACCTTATCACGAAACTATCTGTTACCGATAATTTCAGTGCTTGCAGAGAATACCTTGCTAAAAACCGCTTATCATTTCCTTCTGCTCCTCGTTGGGTTCAACACTCTTACTTATCGAAAGGACTACGATAGATCCCCTATACTTGTGGGTCATCTGTGGACTTGCTGAAAAGCTCTTCTATTGACTCTTTCCTATGTTATGATAAATTGCAATTTCCTCAATGACCGAGATCATAGTTTGTTAGTTTTCAATGAAGTTTCTGATTCATACTTTACATTGTGAATATATTGTTACTTTAGCATAAGAAATCATATGACAATATATATATGTGTTGTTGTTATAAGAATGATCATGATGCCCCCATGTCCGTATTTTCTTTTATCGACACCTCTATCTCTAAACATGTGGACATATTTTTCGTTATCGGCTTCCGCTTGAGGACAAGCGAGGTCTAAGCTTGGGGGAGTTGATACGTCCATTTTGCATCATGCTTTTATATCGATATTTATTGCATTATGGGCTGTTATTACACATTATGTCACAATACTTATGCCTATTCTCTCTCATTTTACATGGTTTACATGAAGAGGGAGAATGCCGGCAGCTGGAATTCTGGGCTGGAAAAGGAGCAAATATTAGAGACCTATTTTGCACAACTCCAAAAGTCCTGAAACTTCACGCAGGCACGTTTTGGAATATATAAAAAAATATTGGAGAAAGAATCAACCCAAGGGGGCCCACACCCTGGCCACGAGGGTGGGGCGCGCCCTACCCCCTGGGCGCGCCCCTGCCTCGTGGGCCCTGTCGGTGTCAAAACCGGCGGATCTCGGGTAGGGGGTCCCGAACTGTGCGTCTAAGGTGGATGGTAAGAAGAGGCGGGGGACACATTGTTTACCCAGGTTCGGGCCCTCTCGATGGAGGTAATACCCTACTTCCTGCTTGATTGATCTTGATGATATGAGTATTAGAAGAGTTGATCTACCACGAGATCGTAGAGGCTAAACCCTAGAAGCTAGCCTACGATTATGATTGTTGTCGTCCTACGGACTAAACCCTCTGGTTTATATAGACACCGGAGGGGGCTAGGGTTACACAGAGTCGGTTACAAGGGAGGAGATCTACATATCCGATTTTCCAAGCTTGCCTTCCACGCCAAGGAGAGTCCCATCCGGACACGGGACGAAGTCTTCAATCTTGTATCTTCATAGTCCAACAGTCCGGCCAAAGTATATAGTCCGGCTGTCCGAGGACCCCCTAATCCAGGACTCCCTCAGTAGCCCCTGAACCAGGCTTCAATGACGATGAGTCCGGCGCGCAGATTGTCTTCGGCATTGCAAGGCGGGTTCTTCCTCCGAATACTCCGTAGATGATTTCGAACACAAGGATCGTGTCCGGCTCTGCAAAACAAATTCCACATACCACCGTAGAGAGTATAATATCCCACAAATCTAATCTGCTGACACATTTAGTAGCGTGACATCACGCCATGGCCCGGTCATTATTCGAACCATTTTTCTCAACCAGCTACTGCACATACTGCGAGGCGGTTTTCTTGGCACGTCTTGTTGAAGCAGAGATCGTGTCCCCTTATCACGGGATTCTCATCAATATGGGTGTGGGTAACCCAACCGCGCCATTAATCACGGTGCTCGGGGAATAAGCGAGTTTATCAAGCAAGTGGGGAGGCGCAGGATCCCTGCTGCCTTTATAAGGGGATAAGGACTCCCTTTCGCACCCACGCTTTCTCCTTCCCGATTCATTCCCTTTCGCTCGAGCTCCAGCGCCCAAGCGTTCGTCTTCTCCGCCCACAAAGGCCTTCCGAAAATGTCCGGATCTGGAGCAGGAGGCAAGTGGATGGCCTCTACCGTCCGGGAGAAGGATATCAAAAAGCTTCGGGAGGCCGGGTACCTGGCCAAGAAAATCAGCCACCGTCTTCCGACGGCGGGACAGATCGTCCCTACTCCGGAACCCCACGAGAGGGTTGTATTCCTCCCTCATTTTGTCCGCGGGCTAGGGTTTCCCCTCCACCCGCTCGTTCGCGGCATCATGTATTATTATGGGATCGATTTTCATGATCTATCCCCCAATTCCTTCCTCAACATCTCGACATTCATTGTCGTGTGCGAGGCTTTCCTCCGCATCTCGCCACACTTCGGCCTATGGCTGAAGATCTTTAATGTGAAACCCAAGGTGGTGAGCGGCGAGCACGCCGAGTGCGGGGGCGCTATGGTGAGCAAGATGCCCAACATCACATGGCCAACAGGTACTTTTAATGATTCCGTCAAGGAGTGGCAACAGCAGTGGTTTTACATCACTGAGCCGCGCGGCACGGGATGGGCCGCTGCTCCCGAGTTCCGATCCGGAGCCCCACTGCGGCTTACGTCCTGGCTCAAGAAAGGCCTGAACTGGTCTTCGCCCGACGAACTGTCGGTGCTCCAGACGCGCGTTAAGGGCATGGAGGACAAGAACATCGAACTTGTCAATGTAGTCCAGGTGATGTTAGTTCGCCGGATCCTGCCTTGTCAACACCGGACTTGCAATCTATGGGAATTCGATCCGGCCAAGTACCAGACCCTGCGAGAGCTCTTTGGCTCTTCGCACAAAGATATCTGGAAGGTGCTTTTCAAGTCCGGCAAATCATGGCCGGACTCGGCCGAGGACCGCGGCTACCAACTGTCCCGCCCTGCAAGCTCGGTAAGTTATCATACGTTTTATCCGCATAACCCAAGGGAAATTCTTAGTGTGTTTTCCTCAACTCCCCTAGGGCTGGACGACGAAGGCGGAGCGAATCCACTGTCCGGCCCCGCTGCCCGAAGGACCGGCCGTCCCACTTCTAACGAAGATGCTGGTCCCGGCGCCGTAAAAGGTGCCGAAGAAGAAGAAGGACGAGAAGGAGGCCAGAAAGACCCGTGGTGGCCTTCGTCGCCGCGGCACTTCGGACACAATATCCGAAGGTTCCAACGCCCGTTCTGCCTCCGAAGAGGACGAGGAGGAGGAAGATGAATCCCCCGCGGGGGGAAGAAAGAAGAGGGCGGCCTCCATACACTTGGAGGCCGAGTCGCCTAAGAGGGGAAAAGCTCCTCTTCCGGAAGGGTCTACTGCCGCCGCCGACAACAGCCCGGCGCGGGATCCCAGGGCCCAGCCCCTGGTGAACTCGTGAGTATAAAATCTGAACACATTTATGCGTCCAGTTCCATCATGGCGTAATATTTTGACCTGAGCCGTATTTTTTGTAGTCCGGCGAGGCCCCGCACCGAACAATCCTTATCAGAGGATTTGCTGAGCTCGGATGCTATGGAGAGCGGGACGCCCCGGAAGGCCCCTTCCCCGGAACATGTGGATAACACCGAGGCTTCATCCCAGAAGGACCCCGGCCAAGGAGGGGAGGAAGAGATTGTGAAAGCGGCGCCTGGAGGTCAAACTTCAGGGTCCGGTGACATGGGGGAGAAGATTCCCATGGGAGTCATCGGCGGGAGCCATCTTGAATTCAGCTCCCAGCCGGATGCAATTCCGGAGGCCAATACAGCTCCAGAATCAAGCAGACGGCCTCCTTCGGCTGGACGGGGCGTACCTGTTCCACCGGCAACCTCTGTCCAACCAAAGCTGTCGGATGCTTTGTTGGCGGCGCTGAAGAGCGCCTCCATCGTCTATGAACACCGTGCCCTTATGGGTGCGGTGATTGAGAAGATTCAGTCTGCTGAGAGTGGACTGAATGAAGCCTGTATCAGCCTTATAAAAGGTTTTGAGGTATGTTTTATGAGGTTTCGAAGAGTGTCATGGTATGGATAGTAGCCCCTGATACACTGTTCGGTGAAAGAAAGAACCGGACAGAGGATCAAATTTATGTTCGCAGGAAGACTCACTTGATGACATCTATCTCTCTTTTTTATAAGCAGGCGTCTGTAGCGGCTTCTGCTTCTCATACTGCGGAGGTCTCCGGACTGAATCAAAGTCTGGAGAGGGCCAAAGAAGAACTTGGCCAGTTGAAAATGCAGTTGGGAGATAAACAAGGTATGCGCAAGGATTGTTCGCATTTATTGCGAACGAATTTTCAATATGATAAAATATCTTCCCTGATTTTCTCTAGGGATGATGACCGAAGTCGAGGCTCTTAAGAAGGCTGTGGCCAAGGCCGAGGAAAAGGCAGCCGCAGAGCAGGCCCTTCGTGAGAAGCACGAGGCCAGGGTTATTGAAGCTGAGCAGAAGCTTCAAGAGACCGTTAAGAAATGCGAGACCTTGGAGCAGAGTTTAACGGAGAAAGAATCCGAACTCACCAAGGCTCATCAGGCCGCGCGCGATGCCCGGGGGGGAACCCAAGGCGCCCTGCAGGAGATCCAAGAGGCGAGGAAGATCGCGGCGGGTAAGGCTTTTTCCATGTAAATTAAGTATTTGAGGAGAAAACCTGTTTCTAATTTTGAGTTCGGATTTCTCGAGGGGTGTTTGCGGAACTGCCCCACAGCATATCAGATGCCGCCCAATTCTACCGAGCCGAAGAAAGGAACATTGTGGACAAGCTCTTCTGGTCGCAGTATCTGGCACCGAATCATCCGGTGCCTTTTGCCGATCAACTGAAACAGCTGATCGAACTGCATAAGGCGGCGGAACTAGCCATGAAGGATTTAATTATCCGGCTATGGCCTGCTGAGCCGATTCTAAGCAGCTACTTCGGGCTCGTGAAGCGGCTTGTAAGTGCCTGCCCTCGACTTGACATCATAAAGCGGTCGGTCTGTATAGAGGGTGCGCGAATGGCCTTCGCCCACGCAAAGGTGCACTGGGGGAAGATGGATGTTGAAAAGCTGATGATCGAAGGACCGCCAGAGGGGAAGGAGCACCACAAGCCCGAATTATATTATGAAGATGTCCTGAAAGGATCCTACCTTGCGGCGGAGCTGTGTACCAAGGACATTATATTTCCATGAATGCAGATTATGTTGTCCTTTGTAATGTTTGAACAAGGTCATTTATATTATTTATTGCCTGTTATATAAAAGTTTATCCTCCTGCGCGGCCGTTTTATATATTGATCCTAAGAGTTGGCCAGTCGTCGGCTTCTGCCCCCACGTAAGAAGTACGGGGGTGTTCGGGATAAACCTGATCACTTTTTATCCCAGTTTTGGGTCCTTCGAAGGAGGTGTTCAGCACAACGAACCAGGCAATCGGACTATAGGGCTTTATCACTCTCACTTAGCCATAGGAGCTTTAGGAAGGTGGGCGCAGCCCCTGGTGTTCGGAATACCGCACGAGGGGCTCTATAAGCGCCCGATCGGAAGAAAAATCGATCCATCGCACGCTGCATTGGTTATGGCATTATGCGGGAGAAATCCTTAAAGATTTTACAACCTCTCGAACAGCTGACCAGCTCTCGCCATATCATGACAGTCAGTTTTCGGCTTTCTCTACTGAGGTGCTCGTCCGGAAGAACCGGGACACAATCGCAGTAGTTCTCCTAGTGCTACCTTAGCCGATATAGCGGAACGTAAGGTACCAAAACATGGGAGCCGGGCAAACCCAACTATTGACCCAAGACATGATTCGGAGCTGATGCATATAATGTTATAGGTTCGGGGTGCCGAACTTCCGTGAAGGTGCTCAGACTTTATTGCCGTATTATGGGTAAAACGAAGCCCCTGGCATGTTTTAAGGCATATCGCGGTGTACGGATGCCACTTGACAAAAGAATTTTAATAGGAAATAACAGCAGATAAGCGTCATATAAATCCACATGTTGTATTTGAATAGTACGTCGATGCGTATGAGTACAGGTAATGTGATAAAAAAAGAAATGTGACTTTGGAACCTGCTGAGACTAGGGGGAAGAAGTTGTGTGCGGATCCGGAGTATAGTCGGATGGTCATCGCGGGGAATA
The DNA here is from genome assembly GCF_002575655.3 of Aegilops tauschii subsp. strangulata. Lineage (NCBI taxonomy): Eukaryota > Viridiplantae > Streptophyta > Magnoliopsida > Poales > Poaceae > Aegilops > Aegilops tauschii. The sequence continues at coordinate 313,172,651 of NC_053037.3, read as the reverse complement.
TCTAAGGATTCCCTTGCGCGTTCGAGCTGCCTCCATACCACCCGTCCTGGTCGGCGCAAAGGTGAACCTGCAAAGGAAATGTAAGAAATGCTTATGTGCCGGAGAGCGGTTGAGCCGCTGTGTGCGGCCTGCCCTGGCCTTCGCCGGAGTGTTTAATTGAGCTCTGGACGAGCCGGGCTATCCTGCCGCGAAGTAGTTCGGAGTCCTTTGGCGGTGTCCGGGAGCCTGGCCGTCGACTCGAGGTTCAGCTGCAAGGTGCTGCTCGTTGCTTCTGCTGTTAAGGCAGCAGTGTTCTCGTTGGTGCCAAAGGAAAGTTCGGCCTTGCCCTTAACCGTGATGACGCCGCGTGGACCGGGCATCTTGAGCTTACGGTAGGCATAATGTGGCACCGTGTTGAATCGAGCGAACGCGGTTCGTCCGAGCAGTGCCTGATAATCACTGCGGAAGGGGACGATTTCGAAGATTAACTCTTCGGTACGGTAATTGTCTGCTGATCCGAAGACTACCTCAAGGGCAATGGAGCCTGTACAGCTGGCTTCCACACCTGGTATAATGCCTCTCAAAGTGGCTTTAGTTGGTTTGATCATCGAATGATCAATGCCCATCTTGCGCACTGTGTCCTTGTAAAGTAGGTTTAGACTGCTGCCTCCGTCCATAAGGACTCGTGTGAGGTGGAACCCGTCAATTATTGGGTCGAGGACTAGTGCGGCTGGATTGCCCTGATTGGCGTTAACTGGACGATCCGTGCGGTTGAAGGTGACCGGCCCTAGTTTATATTGTGGGACGACTAGTTCCGTTAAGTCGGCATCCCTAAGGGTGCACATCCGGTCCGGGTTGGGAATGTGGGTGTTGTTTACCACGTTCACCGTTTGGATTTGCGGGCGAAATTTCTTTTGCCCTCCTGTATTTGGTGATCTGGGCTCTTCGTCGCCATCATCGCTTTGGGACCCCCCATCTTTTTTTTGGCGCCTGCCCTGCCGGCTTGTTTGAAGACCCAGCATTCTCTATTGGTATGGGTGGCTGGCATTCCTGGGGTGCCATGAATTTGGCATTGGCGGTCGAGTATGCGGTCCAGACTGGACGGACCCGAGTTGTTATTTTTGAGTGGCCCTTTCCGCTGACCGGACTTAGAGCCACTAAATTCGGCATTAACTGCCGTATCTTTGGCGTTTTCACCATATTTGCGGCGCTTGTGTTTGTTGCGTCGGGGTTTGCCGTTGCTATCTCTGGCTTCTGATGTGCCAGGTTTGCTTGCTGTGTTGTTGCTACGGGCCAACCAGCTATCTTCGCCCGTGCAAAAGCGGGTCATGAGTGTCGTGAGGGCTGCCATGGATTTTGGCTTCTCTTGGCCGAGATGTCGGGCGAGCCACTCATCACGGATGTTATGTTTAAAGGCCGCTAGGGCTTCGGCGTCCGGACAGTCGACAATTTGGTTCTTTTTGGTTAGGAACCGAGTCCAGAATTTCCAGGCTGACTCTCCGGGCTGTTGTGTTATGTGACTTAAATCGTTAGCATCCAGTGGCCGCACATAAGTGCCCTGGAAGTTGTCCAGGAATGCGTCTGCCAGGTTCTCCCAACTTCCAATGGAGTTTGCCGGCAAGCTATTCATCCAATGTCGAGCCGGCCCTCTGAGTTTTAGCGGGAGGTACTTGATGGCGTGTAGATCATCTCCGTGGGCCATGTGAATGTGGAGGAAGAAATCCTCTATCCATACCGCGGGGTCCGTAGTCCCGTCATATGATTCAATGTTCACGGGTTTAAAACCCTCTGGGAATTCGTGATCCATTACTTCATCAGTGAAGCATAGGGGGTGTGCGGCGCCTCTGTGCCGGGCTATATCACGACGCAGTTCATACGAGTCTTGTCTGCTGTATTCGGCCCGGCCGGATTTGCTTTTAGTATATCCGGCGTGACGGTCATCGTCACGCGTTGGGGTGTGCCCCCGTGATCCGTAGATCGATCTTGCATGTCCTGCTTTGTTTTCCAATATGTCTCGCAGGTCCTGCGTATTGCCCCGGGCCTTAGTAATTTTGTTTGACTGGCGGCGGGGTGCGGGCTGGACTTCGGCCTGATATGCTGCTTTGTCTCGGCCACGAGGTGGCCGGTCAGCCGCATCATACGCTGGAAGCGTAGGCTTTAATGCTTCCTCCTCGAGTTGGGGTAGCAACCTGCGCTTTGGGTAACTTTTGGTTGGGCGCTTGAGTTCGTATTCCTCGGTCGCTAGGACCTCAGTCCATCTATCCGCTAGCAGATCTTGGTTAGCTCTAAGTTGTTGTTGCTTTTTCTTCAGGCTTTTTGCTGTGGCTATAAGCCGGCGCTGGAAGCGCTCCTGTTCGACGGGATCCTCAAGCACGATAAATTCTTCGTCGCCGAGGCTCACCTCGTCTTCGGAGAGAGGCATGTAATTGTCATCCTCTGATTCTCCGTCTGCTGCCTGTTCCTTGGGGCTAGCTTGCCCATCCTCCCGCTCGAGGCCTGGCTGGAGGGTATTGTCTTCGTCTTCGGCACTGTCCTCAACGTTATTGTCTCTTGTGCCGGTATCACCGCTTTTGCTATGGCGGGGCTTAGAGCGGCGCCGTTGACGCCGGTTCTTAGATTGCTTCTCGAGGGGATTATCCTCTGTTGCCTTGTTGCCATCGCTTTCTTTGGGGGTGTCCACCATGTATATATCATATGATGAGGTGGCAGTCCAGCGCCCTGTGGGCGGTGGTTCCTGTTCTTCTCCTACATCGTCGTCCATACCGTCGATGTCTTCGGAGCCGTAATCGAGCATGTCGGATAAGTCGTCGACAGTGGCTATTAAGTGGGTGGTGGGTGGGGAACGAATTTCTTTGTCGTCCGCTTCCCACTCAAGCCGGACACAGTTTGGCTAAGGGCCTCCTGACAAGGAGAGGGACCTTAATGAATTTAGCGCATCGCCCAGGGGCGAGTGCTGAAAGATATCCGCGGAGGAAAACTCCATGATCGGTGCCTGATCAGATTCGATAGGCACTGACGCAGGCGGTTCGGAGCCCGTGGCCGGGGATGAATCCAAGGATCCGGCAACACAGGTCTTGTAGGAGGTGAAGTCAGTATTCGGCTCTATCGCCACTGAGTGTGCGGCCTCCGTGGCGGGGTCCATCCACCCATCCTCGGACGGCGTAATCTGCTCCGGATCGAGGGCCGGAGTAGCCGCAGGTGTGATCTCCCGAACACTGTCCGACGGCAGGGCTAAGTCATGCTCGTCGTGACTGTGCGGTGCACCTGACATGGGCTCGAATCCATCGAAAATCAAGTCTCCGCGGACGTCGGCAGTATAGTTTAAGCTTCCAAACCTAACCTGACGGCCAGGGGCGTAGCTCTCGATCTGCTCCAGATGGCCAAGCGAGTTGGCCCGCAGTGGGAAGCCGCCGAATACGAAGATCTGTCCGGGGAGAAAAACCTCACCCTGGGTCGCATTGTTGCCGATGATCGAAGGAGCCATCAAGCCTTACGGTGACGGCACAGTGAAACTCTCAATGAAAGCACCAATGTCGGTGTCAAAACCGACGGATCTCGGGTAGGGGGTCCCGAACTGTGCGTCTAAGGCGGATGGTAACAAGAGGCGGGGGACACAATGTTTACCCAGGTTCGGGCCCTCTCGATGGAGGTAATACCCTACTACCTGCTTGATTGATCTTGATGACATGAGTATTACAAGAGTTGATCTACCATGAGATCGTAGAGGCTAAACCCTAGAAGCTAGCCTATGATTATGATTGTTGTCGTCCTACGGACTAAACCCTCTGGTTTATATAGACACCGGAGGGGGCTAGGGTTACATAGAGTCGGTTACAAGGGAGGAGATCTACATATCCGATTTGCCAAGCTTGCCTTCCACGCTAAGGAGAGTCCCATCTAGACACGGGACTAAGTCTTCAATCTTGTATCTTCATAGTCCAACAGTCCGGCCAAAGTATATAGTCCGGCTGTCCGAGGACCCCCTAATCCAGGACTCCCTCAGGCCCCCTGGCAAGCCTCCGGTGCCCATCTTTGGCTATATGAAGTCTTTCGCCCTAGAAACATTCATAAGGAAGCTTTCGGGACAAAACACCGCCGCCACGAGGCGGAACCTTGGCGGAACCAATCTAGCGCTCCGGCAGAGCTGTTCTGCCGGGGAAACATCCCTCCGGGAGGGGGAAATCATCACCATCATCATCACCATCGATCCTCTCATCGGGAGGGGGTCAATCTCCATCAACATCTTCACCAGCACCATCTCCTCTCAAACCCTAGTTCATCTCTTGTATCCAATCTTTGTCCCAAAACCTCAGATTGGTACCTGTGGGTTGCTAGTAGTGTTGATTACTCCTTGTAGTTGATGCTAGTTGGTTTATTTGGTGGAAGATCATATGTTCAGATCCTTTATGCATATTAATACTCCTCTGATTATGAACATGAATATGATTTGTGAGTAGTTACGTTTGTTCCTGAGGACATGGGAGAAGTCTTGCTCTAAGTAGTCATGTGAATTTGGTATTCGTTCAATATTTTGATGAGATGTATGTTGTCTCTCCTCTAGTGGTGTTATGTGAACGTCGACTACATGACACTTCACCATTATTTGGGCCTAGGGGAAGGCATTGGGAAGTAATAAGTAGATGATGGGTTGCTAGAGTGACAGAATCTTAAACCCTAGTTTATGCGTTGCTTCGTAAGGGGCTGATTTGGATCCACATGTTTCATGCTATGGTTAGGTTTACCTTAATACTTCTTTTTTAGTTGCGGATGCTTGCAATAGGGGTTAATCATAAGTGGGATGCTTGTCCAAGGAAGGTCAGTACCCAAGCACCGGTCCACCCACATATCAAATTATCAAAGTAACGAACGCGAATCATGTGAGCGTGATGAAAACTAGCTTGGCAATAATTCCCATGTGTCCTCGGGAGCGTTTTCCTTCATATAAGAGTTTGTCCCGGCTTGTCCTTTGCTACAAAAAGGATTGGGCCACCTTGCTGCATCTTGTTTACTTTTGTTACTTGTTACCCATTACAAATTACCTTATCACAAAACTATCTGTTACCGATAAATTCAGTGCTTGCAGAGAATACCTTACTGAAAACCGCTTGTCATTTCCTTCTGCTCCTTGTTGGGTTCGACACTCTTACTTATGGAAAGGACTACGATAGATCCCCTACACTTGTGGGTCATCATACTCCCACATACTCCATCCGTTCCCAAATATAAGTCTTTTGAGAGATTCTAACAAGTGACTACATACGGAGCAAAATGAACGAATCCATACTTTAAAATATGTGTACATGCATCCGTATGTTGTAGTCCATTTGAAATGTCTAAAAATACTTATATTTAGGAACGGAGGGAGTAGAAAATATAAATAATAATGCATGTTGGGGCAGCCCACGTTTCTGATATTTTTAGCCGTGGGCTTGTTCACAATTTTTACGAGGGGGTGGTTGTTCATTTAATGGAGGGTCTTGTACCAGACTTGAACAATACAAAGCGTGACCTGGCACACCGTAACACCACTTGGAATAAGTGGGTAGCTATCTCAAAAAACAATCAACAACTAAAAAAACAGTGACCTAGCACGTATACAATTTTAAACGATTGTTTTGATGGAGTGAAAAAGGAAAACTACCCCACTACGTATATATAGGCCGGAGCCTTCGCGCTTGTTTGCTAGGGTTGCTCTATTCACACACTCTCAACCTCTCCGGATCTAAACAAGATAGCGGCGGTAACACTGTCTTTCTCCCTTCAAAAAACACTATCTTTCTATCCTCATCGCTGGTTACAGATCCGGACGTATTCCCCTCCACCGGTGAAGGGGAGGAGGGGCAGCGTTTAGGCCGTCATCGACAGCGAGGGAGGAGACCCACTGTCTGCCGCACCGTTATCTCTGGCCGAGCGCCGGCGCGGGAGGTCCTCCGATCCCTCCGTCGTTGCCCTAGTGTGGGCGGATCTGGCCTCCCGCCGCCCACCTATCCACATCCCGACGACCTTCAGGTATATCTTCCTTCGAAACCGTCGTAGCTCTACTTGCCCAGCTCGCTACGTTGCTGCATGTGCATCATTTTCTGCCTCTCATCCCCTCTCGATCGGATGGTCCAACGTCACCTATTTTTTTCTATTGTTAGAGGTAAAGCTACTTCATGGAGTCGAATCTTGTACTTGGTTCAAACAAGAAATAAAGTGGGGGTGGGGGAATTTAGTATGTGCATCGGACTTGGTACAAATAGGAAGGATAGGGGGTGAAAGTAGTACATACTGGTCATCCAACCGGTCTCTTGATCGAAAAGGGAAATATAGGGGAAATGCTGTACACAGTGGTATGACCAGGACTAGATTTGCTATCCACACATAAGATGGCTGCATGCATCATTATGATGCAGAGGCCGGGGGCACGCTTCCATTTCCAAAAAAATCATAGGAGTAGGTGGCTAGAGTGAACAAAAATGAGACCAACCCAGATATGTTTCTTGGATGTTTGTTTCTCGGGGCAACAAACTCTGAATCACCACTTTAAGCCCCGGTTTAGGTACATGGTGCTGGACTGCTGGTGCACCCACTGTCCCATGCCCTTATACCAAATATTTAGTTGTTATTAATCTAATGCCCCTGGTAAAATGAAGTCATGCCACTGTTATAAGCCATGACAAGTTTAGCCAAATGTTTTTGCCAGTAATTGTTTGAGACTCTGACTATTTCCTCTGTAGCTATTTGTGCAAACAGGGATATCCATTTCACCTGGTTGCTGTTGTGACCTTTTGGTGCACTGCACAAAACACTTCTTAAAAGAAGTGACTTTTGTGATGTTTAACTGGAATGTCAGAATGGAACAGTTGGTTCATTTCGGTGGAACTGCACAAAGGGAGATTTGTGTTCCAATCCTCATCATCCGTATTGACACCGTAACCTTCCTTTAGGTAAGAATAATATTTAATGCATGTGTTCATCTCTATTTTGCGACTGCCATGAGAAAATAATGCTATTGTTTACTAGTACACTTGTACTCCCTCACTGACAAAACCAATTCCGATATAGAAGGCCAATCATGTACTTAGTTTCACCAATTGGTAAGGAGAAAGAGAAACAGAGCATGAAGAGGAGGAAGAAGAAGAAGAAGAATAAACAGTGCCAAGGTGATATTGCTGAAAGCCGAGGCCTTAGTCGAGGCCATTCAAGGGCTCCGGCAACATCTACCTTACATGTGAGACGATCCTCCAGGGAGCCCTTCCACTTCTGTGTATTGTCCATGATGAATTTGATGCTACTATTAGAGTAATATGCTAATGTCTTTCTATCCTTTCTCACTAAGCTAATGAAGGTTTCACCTTGTTCCTACTTGTGCAAACAGGGATCATGTTGTGCCAATCATACGTTTTAGTGGAACTACACAAGACAATACAATGAACTGTATCCCAGCCAGTGCTTTAACTCTGCTGGAAGTTCTTGATAATCTTTCGATATAACCTCAGCACTGGTAAACAAGAGTGATTTCAACCATACATTTGAAGTGCACAAAAATATATACTATTGAGTGATTCCAGTGAGTGCTTTATCATCTCTTGTGGGACTACATGAATAAGCTTTTTTGCTCAGGTTGGTACCGGCCTATGGCCTTCATCCATATTAGTTTGCTGTCATCTCTATTTGTATCGTGCTACTGTCATGAGAAACTCCTTTATCTTTGCACGTTAAAGTTTTGCAACCTATGATACATGGCAATGCTTTGAGTGTTGAGCTAATTGGCACTGATTAAATAAACAAATACCTCTGTTTAAGCAAAACTACTATGCTGCTAACTTTACCCATTAAGATAATGAGGGTGGTTCTATTTGTTAGTGTATGTTTCATCAACTAGTCCCACTATTACAGTAATCTCACTCTCTCAATATATGTGCCAACAGGGATGCTCGATTTTGGTGGAACTGTAGAAAAACTTTGGGTGCTTCTTTGCCTCGACAACTTCCTTCCTTTCCTGTCAGTCGCTAATCTCGGCTTGCATTCTTCCTTTGCTGTCAGTCGCTTGGCTTATCTCGGCTTCCAGTCAAAGAAAATAGTAATTGATATGCTACCTCACACAGGTTTGTACTGGTCTTTATCCTGATTATTGTGCTTGTCATATCTATTGGTAATTTGGTATTGTGCTACTGTTTGCTGATTTCATAAAGGAGTAACTTGGAGCCTGAACTCGCAGGCAAATCATTACATTGGGTGATTTCAGTAGAACTGCACAAAAAGATCAGATGGACAGGTACTTATGTTGCTGCTATGTACTCCAAAGTTCACTCAGACAAGCATCGATGTTGACAAGAAGAAGTGCCTATATTCATTCGAGTATCAACCGGCGTCAACCAGTTGTCAAACTCCAAGTATTAGGAGAGTGAACGCCAAAAATATTGCTTGGCGCATAGCCCAGAAAAACGCAGTCCAGTCTTTGGTCCCAACCTGTGCCTTTTGGTTATCGGCACATATGGTAGCTAACTATATGGCATGGAGTCTAAAGATTCCAGACAAGTTGGTTGACGCGTATATTCATCTGGCACTTAATAAGTCTGCACTCCAGGGATGCTCCATTTCAGCTGAACTGCACAAAAAATTTGGGTGGTTCATTTTCTCAACCGCCTCCTTTCTTGTCTGCAATGTGGAATTTTGGCGAGCTACAAGACCAAGATGAGCCAGTAAACTAGTTGGATGAAAGTAGTGGCCAAGTTGCTCAAACCTCCCTCGGCACGAGGCCACTATTTGAGGATAAACCTACAAGCAAAGTTCAGATTGTTTGTGCTGCCTCTTATGTACTCGAAAGTTTACTCGTACAAGCATTAATTTTAGCAAGAAGTACCTCCGACTGAACACCATTTACCAGTCTGTACCCTAGGTAATTAAAGTTCGTCCATGGATGATATTTGCTGTGATCTCAATCATTTGGATGCATAAACATACTGAACATGTGTATATCTGAATCTTTTTGTGAATTATCTATGAATATCGTCGTGTGATCTATCAATCATTTGGATGCATAGACATGTTGAACTTGTATATATATGAATCTTTTGAGTTGTTGATTGTGAATGTTGGCTATGAATATGAACGTGTCCTGTGAACCTGAGTTTGATACAAATGTTTAACTTTTCTGTTGTACTTGTGTGTGAACTTGTTAGTATGCCTACTATGGGATTTGTGACGTGTGGGTGTCAATGGCACACCTTCTTCCCGAGAAGAATTGCACCAGGTTTGTTAGGGTAGCAACGGCACATCAGCTCTTTTTAATCTTTTTGCTCTGTCTTCCCCCCTCCCCCGCTCAACCCCTGCCGTAATGTTTTCGGCCGCAAAACAAACATAGTACTGCGTTGTTTTTGGGGCTTGATGAAAAATCGAGTGCTGGTTTCTGTAGGTTGGCCCGCCCAGCAAATGGACTGCTGGTCCACCACGGACTGGAAGGCTAAAAATACAAGTTGTATGGTGCAGAGGCAAGGAAAAAGACGCCATCGAGAGCCATCCACTGAAGAAAAAAAATCGCTCCTGATGTGCTTCTTCAGTCGCGCCGCCGGCCCCCTCTTTAATCCAGCTCGTTTGGGGATCTAGCTGGTATCATTTTTTTCCAGAGGACGAACAAGTATCAGCTAGGCCTAGGTTTTGTTTTTTAACATGCGTAGCCCATGACATACGGATACAGTGGTTTCAACTTATTTTTTGAGGTCCATACCAGCCTATATGGGCTTTTTCTTAAAGATCGGCAGCCCAATGTATTTTTCTTAGTAAAACGCAGATCTCTGTTCTATTTATCTATATATAAGAATAATAATGTTGTCTCCAATTTATGTTTTCCCTTCTAACCACATTATATATATTTATATTATTACTATTATTGTATATTTATAGAGACTTATATATACATTATAAAAACATCCCACGTGTTATTAACTTATAAAAGTAAATGTTTAACAGAAGTTGGGAAGGAAAATCCTAGTTGTTTTTGACTCACAGGCAAGGAAAATCCTGGTGATTGCGTACAAAAGCTTGCGAAGATTTTAAGGACCAATGTAATAATAACGTCCTCATTTTTATTTTGAGCAATAACTCGCTAATTTGTTAATTTTATATAGAAAAATGTGTTGCTCCGGTTTATATTTTGATACTAATTGCTCCTTCTAACCTAACATTATATATAGAACGAGCCCAGCTAATTCGTGTATTTCAAGAAAGTGCAAATGTGCTGGGATTTCTTAGAAAATATAAATGGGCCGCATTGACGCGAAATTATTTGTTCACCCAGCCCAGCAAATGGACAAAACATGGGTTAAATATATGCCACATTTTTGCAGGCTGACATGTGGGCCAATAGGTCAAAGCCTACGCAGGGTGTTGTCAACTTGGTCAACAAATGATTATGACATCCACAGCCATTGGATTTATATCCAACGGCCGGTATGCACCTTCAATCTCTCGTCTTCTTCCTCCAGCGTCGCCGGGACCACCTGGTCCGGCCTCCGATGGCTAGCGGCTCTGCTTAGCACACATCGCGCGAAGCGCTACCCCACCGCAGGCCAGGCTATCCCTCCACCCCTCCACACCTCCTGCTATTCTCCACCGACTGGAGCCCCACGCCGCACCAGAACCAGTTATAACCCTTCTCCTCGTCTCAATCTGCGACTCCACTGCCGCGTCTTCCCATCTCCGGGTCGTTCCCGTCCGGGGCCTCGCCATCGTCCACCGCCTCGCTGCGCTCGGTGCGGCGTGGTCAACAAACGAGAGTCGTCGGAAGAGGACTGTACGTGGAGAGCCTGACGGCTGGAACCCACGAGGTCCATGGTCGCACGCAAGGAAAGTTCCTCCTTATTAAGCTGGAAAAAATGTTTCCTCCCCCTGACAGCTGGGACCCACCGGCTGTATCTTCGCACGGAATGAAGTACCTCCTTGTTATGTGAAAAAAATTATTCCTCCCGTTGACAGCTGGGACCCGTCAGATTTGGTGGCTGACTTGTGGGCCTACTAAGCGGACGTGTACACAGGGCTTTGTAAACTTAATCAACAAATGATTCTAGTGGCTGGACCATTGGATATTAATCCAACAGCCGTGCTCCTTCTTCAACCTCTGTTCTTGCTCCTGTCTCCTGTGGGCGGCGCCGCGGCAATGCTGTCGTGCACCCGAACCAGTCAAGTTTCCCGCTCCTCTCCATCTGCGACTCCACTGCTGCGTCTTCCCCATCTCCGGGTCGTTCCAGTCTGGGGCCTCGCTGTCGTCCATCGGCCTTGGTGCGCTCGGCACGGTGTGGTCAACGTGGTCAACAACCGAGAGTCATCGGAAGATGACTGTACGTGAGAGGCTGACAGTGGGGACGCACCACGCCCATGGACGCATGCATGCAACTGCAACATTTTTACCCTGAAAAATAATGTATTCTGCCCCTGACTGCTGGGACCCACCAGCTACATCTTCGCACGCAAGGAAGTGCATCCATATTACAGGCAAAAAAATGATTCGCCCCCTGACTGCTGGGACCCACCAGCTACATCTTCGCACGCAAGGAAGTGCCTGACAGTCGGGACCCACCTGGTCGAAGCGTACGTAGCGTTGTCATTCTGGTCGCGAACGTGTACATACGGGTGATCGGTCTGTCTGCAGGCTGCAGCGATGAACCGTGGTCGTGCAAGGAAGGGCACGTGTCGTCGTAGAGGCGCACACGTAGCATGTACACGTACGTACAGCGGCCAGGGTGCAAGAAAGTAATATGGCCACGTATGTACATACGGGCGGGGTCTCGAACGCCTACTCGCGCATACGTACGGCCAGGGCTCGTGTACATGGCTGTGGCTGGGTCGGAACGGAGAAACTGCGTCGTCGTTGTGTTCATGGGGAGGCAACGGAATGCGTCGTGTTCATCGGGAGGCAACGGAACGCGTGTTGTTCATCGGGAGCCAACCGGCTTGGACGGAATAGCCAATGGAAACGAGGCTTGGCGTACCGCAGAACGGAGGAAACGGCCTTGTGTTCGACCGACCACGGTGGAAACAGGATCCTGTTCATCGGGAGGGGTCTGGCGTACCGCAAAACGGAGGAAACGGACCTCCTATGGTGGAAACGGGGTCCTGTTGATCGGGAGGGGTGTGGCGTACCGCAAAACGGAGGAAACCGACTTGTGTTGGAGCGCTACCGTCGAAACGGGGGTCCTGTTCATCGGGAGGGGTGTGGCGTACCGCAAAACGGGACTCCACGGGATACTGTTCATCTCCATCGTCGACCTCCTCCAGCCTCCACGGGCTATTGTTCATCCACCGTCGACCTCCTCCAGCCTCCACCTATGACTGTTCATCCGCGGGCTCCTGTTCATCCAGCCTCCACCGCGCGCTCCTCCACCGGCTACTGCTCAACCAGCCCTCTCCACAGGGGTCCTGTTCAATCACCCCTCCACGGGCTACTGTTCATCCAGCCCTCCACTGGCTACTGTTCAACCAGCCCTCCATCGGCTACTGTTCAACCAGCCCTCCACAGGGTCCTGTTCATCCAGCCCTCCACGGGGTCCTGTTCATCCACCGGCTCGATCGATCCGGGTACTGTTCATCCTGCGATAACGGCCTCTACTACCACAGGGTCCTATTCATCCAACCCACCATCAGGAATTGTTCATCCAAACCCCCTCAACAACGCTCACTGTTCATCCAGGGAAGGAGGCAGCAGTGTTCGATCGGCTTCAGTTAGCAACAGTAGCGAAGTAATCACACTCGGGTTCAGTTAACAGCAAGGGATCGATCGATCTCTTAGGTTCAGTAACGCGTAGCCTGCAGTGCAATCGCTCAGGTTCAGTTAGAGCCCAACGCCTCGCTCGGGTTCAGTTAGAGCCCAATGCCTCACACACACGCGCGTATGTATGAGAGAAACGCGCATCGCTCGGCCCCCGACCACCCACCGTAACCGGGAACTCCCCGATATTTTCCTCGCCCTCGCTTCTACCACGGTTTTTTTCCGTCATGGACGGCCCAAAGAATGTCAAGCAGCTGCGTCTCCGGCCCGCCCAGGACGAAAAGCCCATTTTTTGTCATAGAAGTAAGACCCCACCACATCTATGATGATACCGGGTTTTGTCACAATTATCGTCATAGAAGTGTCATAAGTATGACAGAAAAAAAATCGTTCGGCCCAAATGTCACGGATGTGTCTTTTTTTGTAGTGGGATTACCCTGCCTTACAAGTTGTGCTCTACCTCCTCCAACAATTGATGTGGGACTAAACCCAACAAATACCCCCCTCACACATCGATCACCATGGGCCCGTTAACACCTTTCTAGGCCACCAACCATGACCGGCCACTTGTGAGTCCACCGAGATTTATTTCGGCACCTCAGCTCTGATACCACTTGTTACGCAATCCCAAGGTCCGTTAACCAGCGTTTTTCAACACACATGCGCCATCGGTCAGCTCCACGAGCATCTCGTCCCCCAACCAGACCTAACCAGGGCTTGTGTGGCTTTGACAAGACTATGACGCGGGGTTGATTCAAACGGTGTACGACGCATGAATGCTTGAAGTCGATGAGGCACATGGGTGGACTGATAATCTACCACGGAGTCATGTTGAAGGTGCAGCTGGAGTCTAATGAGAACTTCACTCGATGCTGGTGGAAGGGTTATGGTGGGGCAACCACGACGCCAAAGAGTCGTGATCCGGCAAAACGGCGGTGACAAACCTCGATTTCGACTCAAACTAGTGCTCATTTTAGGTTAAACTAGCTTGTTTGAGCTTTAGTTTAGCTTAAAGTAAGTGTTTATCTAGTTTAATTATGAATTATGATGTGGGTGTTACAAACTACTATGCATTATATGGTCTTAATCTAATTTCAAATTTTAGTTTGAAATCAGATATTTGTGCACAATTTGCATTTGAGTTAAATTTGTGGGTTAGGCTAGTTTCACGGATTTTTAGAGCATCTCTAGCAGACCCCGTATAATGCCCCGACCCGCAAAATAACCGCCAAAATACAGGTCTGCACGAAAAATGTTGCCCGATCAGACACTGTAAACGCGTCGGACCCGTAAAAAATTTCAGGGGCGCGGTCAAATCCCATCTCCAACCCGCGAAAACGCAGGTTTTCTCCTCGACCCGACGGTGCCCTATATCCCGGAAAAGCGGTTGGCGGGAGGGACATTTCAGCCAGCGCCCGTTCCCCACCCCCTTCCGCAGCCGCCCGCCATTTGTTTCGCCCGTCCGTCGCCGGAGATTCTGGCCATATATGCGGACGGAATCACGCTGCGGGGGCGGCCCTCACCCTGTTCCACCTAGTCGCTTCACCGGCTCCCTGGATCCGCTGAGCCGAGCCGCCCCTAGTCGTCGTCGCCGCCTCGGGATCGACCGCCGCCGGTGAGTACTTGTGCTTGTGCTTTGGGATGCGATATACATAGTTCATGCGACATTCGTATTTTTGAATTTAGATGGAATTGAGCCCTCGCAAGAGATTTTTTGCTCGAGGATTCGTCCAATTCGGACGACTCGGATGTTGAGACGCTGCTTGAGAACCATCGGCGGCAGATGTTGGTGATGGTCCTCGCTGTGAAGGAGCACGAAGATGAGAACCGAAAGAGACGGTGAGGATCGACCGTTGGTCGTCTTTGCATTCCTCAAAATCGCCATCTCGGGAACGAGATGTTGATGCAAGACTACTTCGCGGACAATCCCACATATCCGCCGCACCTCTTACGGAGAAGGTACCGAATGCGCCGATCCCTCTTTGTAAAAAATAGTGCAAGCTTGCGAGGCCAATTGTCGGTATTTTACTCAAACAAGAAATGCCGCGGGCTTGAAGGGATTTAGTGTATATCAAAAAATCTCGGCAGCTATGCGGGTAATTGCATACGGCATTCCGGCTGACTATGCCGATGAGTACCTTCGCGTTGATGAAGATACTGCAATTGTGTCAATACGTAGGTTTGCCAAAGTGATCATCCGTGTCTTTGGTCCTGAATATCTTCGGGCACCCAAAGAGGCAGACACAAAAAAGTTGATGGCATCAAGTGAGAGAAGAGGTTGGCCTGGCATGCTAGGAAGCATTGATTTGTATGTATTGGACTTGGAAAAACTGCCCGAAGGCATGGCAGAGGATGTATTGTGGCAAGTCTCGTGATGCAACAATTGTGCTAGAGGTCATAGCATATGAGGATTTATGGATTTGACATTGTTTTTTTGGTATGCCGGGTACTCTCAATGATATCAATGTGTTGCAACGGTCTCATTTGTTTGCTAGGCTTGCTAGTGGTGATGCTCCTGCTTGCAACTACGCTATCAATGAGCATGAATACACAAAGGGGTACTATCTTGCATATGGTATCTACCCTTCTTGGTGCACATTTGTCAAGAGCGTCAAAGACCCCAAAACTAAGAAACAATGTGAATTTGCAAGGGTACAAGAGGCAGCCCAAAAAGATATTGAAAGAGCATTCGGGGTTTTGCAATCTAGGTTTGCCATTGTTCGTGGTCCTGCTCATTTTTGGGACAAGCGATCCTTGAAAAACATCGTGACATGATGTGTTATTCTTCACAATATTATTATCTAAGATGAGAGAGGCATGAACTTGGAGTTCTTCTACGACAATGTGGGTAGCCGTGTCAAACCAGCTAGAGACTCTTACCGCATTATAGCATTTCTTCATACCTACCGGGAGATTGAAAATGCAAACACCCACTTTTAGTTTCAGGAGGATCTCATTGAGCACCGTTGGCATAGGGCTGGGCAGTAACACATTCCATTTTTGCATTTATTTCATTTAATTCATGTGTGATTTGTATTCGGGACAAGTTTTGTATTGAATTATTTAGTTTGCTTCGGTGATTTCAATAATTATTGTAATTTGGATGATTGTTGTATTGTAATATTGACATTTTATCTTATATTGAATTAATAATTCTGAATATGTGGCATATGTGTCAAATTCAGATGAAAACCCATCTGATTTGCTGCATTCATTTCATTTAATTCATGTGTGATTTGTATTCGGGACAAGTTTTGTATTGAATTATTTAGTTTGCTTCGGTGATTACAATAATTATTGTAATTTGTATGATTGTTGTATTGTAATATTGACATTTTATCTTATATTGAATTAATAATTCTGAATATGTGGCATATGTGTCAAATTCAGATGAAAACCCATCTGATTTGCGGGGTCTGCTCGGCCGGCGCCCGCGTCGGCCCGCACAACCGTTTTTTCGCGAACTGTAAATGAGTTTTGCGGATCGGCGATATACATGGTCTGCTAGAGATGCCCTTAACTCCTCGTATTTGAGGAGTTAAGATTTGAGGTGTAATCTTTCGATGGTTCAGTTAGAAATGCCCTTGGTACTCAATCCATAGCATCACAACCTTAGCAGAGTGCATAATACTATTACTTCCGTCCCAAAAAATTTGCCTTAGATTTGTTTGATACAGATGTATCCAACACTAAAACATGTGTAAGTACATTAGTATCTAGACAAATGCAAGACAAACTTTTTGGGACGGAGGGAGTATGTACTATGTTCTGACATTTCCTGTTGCTAATATAAAAGGAGCCGAGAAATGGAACCATCAGCTGCAATTTTCACAATATCACTTCTCATTTGGCTCCAAGAAAGAAAGAAAAAACTTCTCCTCGTAGCAGCAAAACAGATGGGAGTTTGCTCACCACTTCTCTTCACGACTTTGAGAAGAGCCCGAAGTGATTATCTATGTATTGCCTCTCGAAATTCTACGTGTAGCAGAGCCCACATTATCAAATAAAAGAGCTCATAGCATCATATGTTACAGTGTTCGTAGGATTGCTGTCTGTACATTGATGAAGCTGGGAGACTTTGTACTCTCCATCCCGACAAATTTCCGAAAGAGGAGGAACAGCATAAGACCCCAGCACTCCTTGGATGATAACTTTGTAAGTCGCTTCGGTGAAGTGTAAACCGTCCCATGAGACGTACTTCGATGGGTCAGGGCAGACGAAAGATCCAGGGTTTCCACATAGTACTGACAGAGAACAGTTATGTGGGGCATCGCTTCCGCAGCATGAGTTCAATGGGACAGTGAAACCTGCAGTAGCATTGTTCTTTGATTAGTCCAAACAATTATGAAGGAACAACAAAGAGGCGTAGAGACACAGAGTAACATACTCCCTCCATCCCATAATATAAGAGCGTTTTTTACACTACACTAGTGTCAAAAACACTCTTATATTATGGGATGGAGGGAGTAGTTTCTTGCATTGCTATGTATGCTGCTACTCTATGTTGTTGCATCTGCTGTGTCAGTGGAGGGGGCAAAGAGCTTCAGCGAGCTTGTTACAAGTTGTAATACCTACAAATGTTCACCGTGCTTCCCAGGACACATGGAGCTAAAAGGTTGGTTTGACTGATTTATGTGGATATGATGAACATGCTCAGGCTCAGATTTTGAATGAACTACCTACCGGGTATTAGAATTAAGACAATTAGAAAACACCTTAAGATAATATTTGCAAGTCTGGTACGGGGGACAATACAGGGTTGATTTAGATCTCTGCTTGTAGGGATGCAGAATGGGCTTCGTCATCAGGATCATAATTATCATCCAAGGACAAACGATGGAACATCAAATAGGTAAATGCACCTTATTGTCTGCCTAAGGTAAAACAAGGACCGACTCTTCTTGTGTCGTGCATAAGATATGCATTCATATGCAAGACTCACTAGTCGACAACACAACGCAAAAGGATATACTACTTAGTAACCATTTAGCTATTGTTGTTTCTTCATATATTGTCCACCTGCCCCAGTTTAGCTTAAGGTAACAGAGTTACAACACATGTTTATCTAAAGACTATAACTGTGGGTTCACAGATTCCTTTGGCTAGAAACATGCTTTGTCAGAGTAAGTAAGATTGTGTATCACTGAATGCCAATACAGGCACTATAGCCATTTAATAATCATGGATTTAATATAACTAGCATACAGTCATATCCAATGAAATGTACTCCCTCCGTCCGAAAAAGCTTGTCCCTCAAATGGATGTATCTAGCACAAGTTCGTGCTAGATACATCCATTTGAGGAACAAGTATCTTGCCTATAATGCTATTATCAATAGCTTTCACTAAAGTTGATGACCTGTAGTTGAGTATTGGTAATGAACTTTTGAAGGCTTGCATAACAGTGTAAGTCAACTAAGCCCTGTTTGACAACATAATCTCAAATAAGCTTAACACCAATTGGTTTTATGTTTTGTTAATACTATTACTTAAGAGGCAGGACTCACCAAACTGCAGTGGGGCACGGTATATGTTCAGTGTGGCACCATAATAATCAGCATAAATGACAGATACATCTGGGTGAAGATTCCTAAGTTTCTCTAGCTCCTCCTGGAGCAAACGATTGTGGTACTCGGTAAATTCGTTTAGCCACTTAATGCACCCTGTTTCTTCATTATAGTAATCCTTCTCTTCACTTGGAAGTATTGCGAGATACAATGGGACACACCCTATCGGGAAATTTCCAGGAACAACGAATTTCTTCGCGCCAAGATTTATAAGCTCCTGCAAACAAATTGTGAGTGCACATACATACAGGCTCCCAGTAAGACCTCACAGAAAAGGCACATGCATCTGCATACCGTGATAGCTAAGCTTATGGCACCAACAACCTGAGGAACAAGCTCGCGTAGCTCAGCAAGAGATTTCCCCCTGACCATTAGATGGTTGTAATCATTCCCACCGACCTCTCCAACAAGGAAAAGTGATTTTGACATGATAACACTGTGTTCTGCACAGAAGTACAATTTTAGTGGACTTTATAATTTGGAATTTCCTCGTAAATGGCATTACAGTGTTACACTATGAAACTGAACAAGAGAAAATAATAATCATGATTTAAGCAAGAATTCATTTGGTAATTTCAGACATGGAGCAAATTGGAATTCCAGTATCAACTTTTTATGTGTCTTTAATTCTTTATCACACATGTAATTTGCAGTCACTCACGAAAATAGTAAAACGTGTTGACTTTGTAAAGTTACTACACATTTTGTAACATGGTGTATGCTGATTAAAACAGTCAAATGCGTTGACTTTGTAAAGTTACTATGCATTTTGTAACATGGCGTATGCTGATTAAAACAGTCAAATGCGTTGACTTTGTAAAGTTACTATGCATTTTGTAACAAGGTGAAGGCTCAAACTAGTCAATTGTGGCACCATTTATTGGTTGAAATTTCGCTCTCACAAGTTAACTAAAACAGTGTAAGGACTATCAGTTGTAACACAGGCATCTTTCAGATTTCGACTAATTGCAGCAATCTAAACATTCAGGGCAGTTATTGACCAGCTAGGATGGTTTCCAGCATGTGTACCACTGTTTGACTTCTCAATCGCTCCACAAATTGAGATCACTTGTTTTCTATTCATTCATAAATCTTTAAACAGGTAATGGTTGCACACAGAGATGAATCATAACAGAAACTCAGAAGATTTATATATACCAGACTCCGTGGAGGCGATGGATGGAAGCAGTCTTTTGAACCACTGCATTTGCTCATCAAGGGAGTGTGGTGTCCATGTAGGCTCCACACCAAGCTCTCGGAAGAACGAGTTGTTGAGTGCAGTCGCACCGCCAACCGCAAAATTGGCACCATTCAGGAAGTCACCACCGCCAAGGTAGGGTGGCACGAAAGGCATCCCAAATGCTTCAGCTGGTCATAACAAGGAGGCCAGCACATGTCAGAAAACAAATTGAGGAAAGTTGGTAAGATGCGAAAACATCAAGGAGCCCCCAAAAGGTAAATGAAAACAAAAGCACTGAAAGTCCAACATGGAAGAGTTGACCACGTGATGATGTGAGTGCCAATACACAGGTGGTTGGAGCGGCCAATTGTATATCTTCTGAAGGAGATGGTGCCATTGATGGTCTAGTGGTTGGGGAGAACTGGGGCAGGTAAGCAACTTTTGGGGATACAACTTGTGTAAGGTTGCTATTTGCATTCAATTTTGGGTATTCTAACCTCTTTACAACCCACAACTTCATTTTCGTATTACACTGAAAAGTGGAAGGTATGCTACTTGTAAACTCTCCAAACTGCAACCGGAAATACAGTTTGCAGAAATGCCCGTTATTAAATTCGCACCCTTTGCAGTTGCACACATGTCCCTGTTGGCGTTGGGCAAGTAGCAGGGAATGGGCGTATTATAGTGCCACCAGAGCACGCACGCTTACCGCGGTTCCTAAAAAGAAACGATGATGAATCCCTTGCTTGAAGAGAAATCAAGAGCGTGGCACGATTCTCCCCGCCACCACACAGCGGATGTTCGGGAAGGTGAACTAATCACCTCTGTCGCCGTTGAGTAAAATCCACATATATACGCATGGAAAAGCTAGGGAAATTTTGGCATCGTCAATCCCTAAAAACCAGTAGTATCTCTTTGAAGCAATGAAGTAGAGGTTCCCAGTCCAGCTCCAGCAGCTGGCGACATGAAACGATAGAGCGATACGACGGAACCAAGTAAAAGAAAAAACACTATGAGTGTATGTTTCTCTGTGTGTGTTGTTTTTACCGAAGAAATCGAGGAGGTTGCGGCCGTCGGAGTAGCGGCCGGAGGGGCGGCCGAAGAAGGTCTGGCCGTAGGGGAGGCTCCGCGCGGGGTCCGGGAAGTCGTCCGGCACGGAGAGCAGGAAGTTGCCCGTGTCCGTGAGCGAGTCCCCGAAGCTGAATATCCTGTCGAAGCACACCCCTCCGGCCGCCGGCACCGGCATCGCCACCACCGCCGCCACGACGCCGGCGACGAGTGCGGAGGCGGCGAGCCGCGCCGCCTGGGCCGCGAATGCCATGGGCGGCCCGAAGGAGCACAGCCCCCGATTCGTCGCCGGAGAAGGCTATGGATTTGTACCAGGGGGGAGGAGGGGGAGGAAGTTTGGCCGTTGACGTAGGGGACAGGAGGCGAGGGGGGGGGGGGGGGGGGGGATGCGTGGTCGCAGTTTTAAAGGGGATCCCGTTCCACTTGCTTGCTCATTGCTCCTTTTCCCTTTTTATTTCAAGTCCCTAACTTATTTTTGCGACCCTGTATTTTGGGCTTCCGGCCCAGCTGTCCCTTCGGCGCGGTACGTGGCGGGCGGTGGTTGGGCGGCTCGGCCGAAGCGCTGACTGGCCTGGCCTGGCCTCCATGGTTGGGGATCTCCGCCTCCCTTGGCCTCATGGCGTTTCCTGCCGTGCCTCGCCGTCGTTTTACGCATTTATTCAATTGATGGTGAAGACACGGCTCGCGGTCGCGGTCACGCTCGATCCATGACGCTCTCACTTTTGTTTTGTTAGTAGCAAGCATCAAATCGACTCGGTTCCTAAAGTACGAAGCGACATTTTCCTGCCGGCCAAACTGTCCAGTGTCACCAAGGAGGTCTTACGCTTACGTATGCTTGCCTGTCTCCACTCATGGCTAGGCGTCTGACCCACACAGACAAATGTGCATCTTTCATCTTTAGTTAATAGCATATATAGGAAATATAATGAAAATAGAAGCAATTACAGAAAATGAGGTAACATGTATCTTATTTTTTTTCTAGAAAAAAAGATACCATTTGAATCATAGGATAAAAAATTCATTGGGTCTAAACTAATGTTTTTACTCTAACATGTGAAGGATTGTTTCCTATCCTGCATAGAAATTAAAATTCATTCCTACAAACGAAAAGACTTAAAGAAAATCCTACAAAGTTCCTCTAACTGATTCCATCCAACGGATTAATAACAACCGGGGTAAAAGTTTACAAAGGACTCAAAGAGATCATCTAAATCAATTGGCCAGCACTCTACTTTCAGTATTTTGTTCACTACAGTCTAGAGACAAGAAGAATCTATTTAACTTTTATCTTATTTTTTCATACCTAATAAATTAATTGTTCAGCTGCACGATTTGGAGGAATGGGGCACACCATGTCTAGGTTGTCCGATCGTGTTGCGATTCAAGTAGGAGACGCGTCACGTGAGAGGAAACAAGATAAGTTTTCACCGATGCTCGGACCCGCATGACCAATAACACAGGTGAAAAACGCCCCACATCGGCGATCTCCTTGTCCGAAAATTGGGAGTCGTGCCGGTCCAAATTCCCCACCTTCACTATTCCTCGGTGACGACGAACGACAATTCGTCATATTACTGGGGGCACAGAGTTAACCACACCCAGCACATATGATGTAGGGAAAAACCCTAGGTGGCCCGATGTTCAAGAATTGGAGGTGGATCAAGAAGGAACACAAAGAACATGAGGGGAAAATATGGAGAAATCAAAGGGAAAAACACTATTTGACAAGATTCACACCAAGTACTCCTCAAATCACAAGCAATACATGGGATGCATCAAAATCCAAGAACAATAAGGGAAAAAAGATACAAGGGTAGTTCATCCAAATCTTTAGGAGAGATGGGTCTTGAATTCCATGGAGGAATCTTCCCATGAAGGGATCTTGATATCCACTTGGGGATCTTCTCCGAAGAGGCCTTGAATCCACTCAAGGATCTTCTCTAAAGAGGAATCCCACAAGAGGAGGTACATGAGCTAAGCTCTATGGTATGAGATCTAATCTTAGCTATTGTCAGGCTCGTTTCCACAATAAATCACAGAATAGCCCTAAGTCACACCAGCCCCAAGATCAGAACATCTGGTTGACTTCCTTGATATTAATAACCAGTACAAACATAATATTACATCGGGCTGAGCCAGAGTGCTCATCATTATGTTACAAACTTGCAATATAGGTGGTGGCGGAATATGATAGTGGTATGACGGTGGTACAACAACAATACAATAAAATAAAGCTAAGCGTTATAGTGAGGGTTGACTATTTTATTTGTGAAGCGGAAGCACTGCGGATGATACAAGTGGTAGACTCCAAGACCACGGTTGACTGACTGGGAACACCTCTAAGTGTCGGGCTCGCTAGTGCAATCTTCCTCCACAAGCTCGTTCTCCTCCAGGTCTGGCCAAATTAACAAGCCATGGACAAGCATGTGAGTACGTTGGAATGTACTCGCAAACATTATGAACGAAAGATATACCGAATGCATATGCTCATGATGGCCTATATTATATGCATGTGCTGGCCGGGAATAAGTCATGGCATAATAAACATTAGCATGTGTCGAGTATAGAAATTTTAGTGAAAGTCGAAGAAAGTTAAGGAACATCGGGCGTTGGACCACCTGAGAAATTCCAAGAAGAATGCCAAACGGGTGTCTGAAAGAGACGCCTCGAGAGGTCTTGAAAAGAAATGCCAAACGGGTGTCTAAAAGCGACGCCTCGAGAGGTCTTTAAAAGAAATGACAAACGGGTGTCTAAAGGCGACGCCTCGAGAGGTCTTGAAAAGAAATGCCAAACGGGTGTCTAAAGGCGACGCCTCGAGAGGTCTTGAAAATAAAGATGAGTATCCGGGTAGTCTAGCCATCCCAAGTGGTACTCAGAAAAGTAAATAAAGCTGAGTGCACAGGTAATCTGGCCATAATCTCTACTCCTAATGGAGCAGTTGGTAGTCTCGCTTCCAGGGTTTTTTTCGTCCCGCCTTCCATGGTTTTTTTGGTACCTCCTCCCACCTTCGCTTGGTTTTTTTCGTCCCCTCCCCCCACTTCATCGGTTTATTTTCGCGTCACCCTCTCACACAACGAAAGAAATCTGAACAGATCAGAACTTTCCATACTGGTGCAAGTTATTTAGTAATGTAGAATCAATCACGAACAATCTCTAAAGATCAAATCTAAATTAATTAACCTTACCTTAAATCACTCAATCACATTAATTAGAAAATAAATATTTGATTTTCAGAAAAATCGCTCAATCACATTAACCTTACCTTAACTCACGGATGGTAATCAATCCCCAAACAAAGAAAACAATACATCGAGGGAGCAGTAAATAAACTCCCTTTCTTGATTCTCGAGGCCGGTGCTTGGGCTGCGTCATTGGGTCGCGACGGTGCCGGAGGACGAGGACGGTGAGGCTGGGTGCCGCGGCCGGTGAAGGGGGCGAAGAAGGGCGGCTTCCCTGGCCGTCGCCGTGGCCGTGGCCCTGGGAGTTGGTGCAGTGGAAGCGGCACTTGAAGGACCCGGCGTGGGTGGCCGGCGCGCAGACGCACTTGGAAGCGGGCCCGTGGCCCGCGCCGGACGGCGTCGATGCCGACCCGGGCCACCTCCTCCGCGTATTCTTGGAGCTGTGGCTGGCCGATTTACATGAAATTAATTCCCTCAGTTGTGGTGGCAAATATAATACACGTAATCCATATTGTTATGCACTAGCGTGTGTGTGTGTGAAATAGATGGATTATGGTCTCGTACCCAATAAGATGGATATGTGTGTGTGTGTGTGTTAGAGAGAGAGAGAGGGAGGGAGAGGGGGAGACAGAGTGAGGAAGAGGGAGGGAGAGTGTGTGTGTGTGTGAGGATTTGATGGTAAAAAAGGTCGCCAATGTCACTTGATATGTATGAGAATATTAATATTGAACCTTAAAGTTAATGTTGCCCCGTTGCAACGCACGGGCGTTCTTCTAGTAACAATAACATGTATAGCAATAATATTCATGATGGCATTAGTGGTGACAATAATTATCCTGCAAAATGAATCACGCTCAATTTAATTATTTTCCTCCAAAGACCGACACCTGGACCGGTACTTGACCCTTCCCAACTAACGTCCTTGACCGTGAACACGGCTATTTGAATAGATGTAACTCTGCAGAGGTTGTACTCTTTACCCACGTGTATGGGATTTCTGTGGCCAACATCTAAACACTGACTAATTTCCATTACGGTCTTTGGGTTGAAAACACACCTGACCAGCGCACACCAGAATAACTTTCCGGATGCCAGGAATCACTCAAAGCATTTTTCAAGAAAAACTCTAAGTCAGGGAGACCATCGTCTCGAATAGCATGAGATCACTATTAATACGCGCGGATTACTAGGGTGCCCCTCTCTCGGCCCAGCCGGATACACCCATGCCCCTGACCCGATGACTAGCGTTAGACCATGGTCACCGAACCCTCATCGTGGCCTATCTAAGTGGTGTGTACACGGAAAGGGGTTAACAACTTACTAAATCGCACTCCCCTTGTGGGAAGATAAGTGACAGCACGGTATTTAGCTAGGCTTGACGAAACAAAACTCGATTTAGGTCGACTCATGAGGTGTTATTATTATAACTGGCATGTCTCACATGCCACAATGACACCGTCGTGTCATAACGCGGCCCGTGCCCACCGGCACGTCCAAGGCAGGAGATACACTCCTGGATTCTCACCATATTCACACGTTAGAAAGATTCCTGGTGTATGCAATAGTGCTCAAAATGACATGTAATAGTGCTCATGCAATAGTTCTCAAAATGACATGAGGAGTGCATGCTTTTACTATTACTACTATATGGTGCAATTCCCTCCGATGCAACCGTGCATGCAATTCACCATATCCCAAGTTCAAATATGCTTGCCTTGACCAAAGTAGTCAGAAAGTGGTTCCTCAAAATTCCTGGTAAAGTCTCCCTCTTTGTTTTCTGGAAAATAAAAATCCAAATTCAACTTTTTTGCAACAGTACAAAAAGTAGTCTCAAAATATTTTTAGATAAATACTAAAAAAACTAGAGTGAAAAACAAGAATTTCAGAAAAAGAATCAACTGAAAATGATTGTGGTTTAGAAGTTATTAAGGTTTTAAAATCAGGGACCTCTTTGTAAATAAAATAACTGCCAGCGGGTCCCTGCGGTAATAATTGAAAGCGCCTTAGAAGGAAATACGCTTTCTAGTGTAGAAGCGTAAAGAGACAGAAGGTGTTTTCGAATATAACAGAAAAGAATAAAATGCTGACGGGTGGGCCCCGCCCATCAAGTTTGAAATTCAAACGCGATCGCGCACGCGTACAGAGGGGGTGCGGTGGTCATCGGCAGCGATCGTCGGCGTTTCAGGAGGCGGCGATGGTCGGGACGTGCTCGGGGTGGCACCTGATGTCTACTACGCAACCTTCTTCTTGTAGACGTTGTTGGGCCTCCAAGTGCAGAGGTTTGTAGGACAGTAGCAAATTTTCCTCAAGTGGATGACCTAAGGTTTATCAATCCGTGGGAGGCGTAGGATGAAGATGGTCTCTCTCAAGCAACCCTGCAACCAAATAACAAAGAGTCTCTTGTGTCCCCAACGCACCCAATACAATGGTAAATTGTATAGGTGCACTAGTTCGGCGAAGAGATGGTGATACAAGTGCAATATGGATGGTAGCTATAGGTTTTTGTAATGTGAAAATATAAAAACAGCAAGGTAACAAGTGGTAAAAATGAGCGTAAACGGTATTGCAATGCTAGGAAACAAGGCCTAGGGTTCATACTTTCACTAGTGCAAGTTCTCTCAACAATAATAACATAATTGGATCATATAACTATCCCTCAACATGCAACAAAGAGTCACTCCAAAGTAACTAATAGTGGAGAACAAACGAAGAGATTATGGTAGGGTACGAAACCACCTCAAAGCTATTCTTTCCAATCAGTCCGTTGGGCTATTCCTATAAGTGTCACAAACAGCCCTAGAGTTCGTACTAGAATAACACCTTAAGACACAAATCAACCAAAACCCTAATGTCACCTAGATACTCCAATGTCACCTCAAGTATCCGTGGGTATGATTATATGATATGCATCACACAATCTCAGATTCATCTATTCAACCAACACATAGAACCTCAAAGAGTGCCCCAAAGTTTCTACCGGAGAATCAAGACGAAAATGTGTGTCACCCCCTATGCATAGGTTCATGGGCGGAACCCGCAAGTTGATCACCAAAACATACATCAAGTGAATCACGTGATATCCCATTGTCACCACAGATACGCACGACAAGACATACATCAAGTGTTCTCAAATCATTAAAGACTCAATCCGATAAGATTACTTCAAAGGGAAAACTCAATCCATTACAAGAGAGTAGAGGGGGAGAAGCAACATAAGATACAACTATAATAGCAAAGCTCGCGATACATCAAGATCGTGCCAAATCAAGAACACGAGAGAGAGAGATCAAACACATAGCTACTGGTACATACCCTCAGCCCCGAGGGTGAACTACTCCCTCCTCGTCATGGAGAGCGCCGGGATGATGAAGATGGCCACCGGTGAGGGTCCCCCCCTCCGGCAGGGTGCCGGAACAGGGTCCCGATTGGTTTTTGGTGGCTACAGAGGCTTGCGGCGGCGGAACTCCCGATCTATTCTGTTCCCCAATCGTTTTAGGGTATATTGATATATATAGGCAGAAGAAATACGTCAGGGGAGCCACGAGGGTGGAGGGCGCGCCCAGGGGGTGGGCGCGCCCCCCTGCCTCGTGTCTCCCTCGTTGCTTTCCTGACGTGCACTCCAAGTCTCTCGGGTTGCTTTTCTTCCAAAAATAACTTCTCCAGAAGGTTTCATTCCGTTTCGACTCCGTTTGATATTCCTTTTCTTCGAAACACTGAAACAAGGGAAAAAACAGGAACTGGCACTGGGCTCTGGGTTAATAGGTTAGTCCCAAAAATAATATAAAAGTGCATAATAAAGCCCATAAACATCCAAAACAGATAATATAATAGCATGGAACAATCAAAAATTGTAGATACGTTGGAGACGTATCAGCATCCCCAAGCTTAATTCCTGCTCGTCCTCGAGTAGGTAAATGATAAAAACAGAAGTTTTGATATGGAATGATACCTAACATTTTTATCAATATAATCTTCTTTATTGTGGCAAGAATATTCGGATCCATAAGATTCAAAACAAAAGTTTAATATTGACATAAAAAAATACTTCAAGCATACTAACAAAGTAATCATGTCTTCTCAAAATAACATGGCCAAAGAAAGCTATCCCTACAAAATCATATAGTCTGGCTATGCTCTATCTTCACCACACAAAGTATTTAAATCATGCACAACCCCGATGACAAGCCAAGCAATTGTTTCATACTTTCGATGTTCTCAAACTTTTTCAATCTTCGCGCAATACATGAGCGTGAGCCATGGACATAGCACTATAGGTGGAATAGAATAGTGGTTGTGGAGAAGACAAAAAGGAGAAGAGAGTCTCACATCAACTAGGCGTATTAACGGGCTATGGAGATGCCCATCAATAGATATCAATGTGAGTGAGTAGGGATTGCCATGCAACGGATGCACTAGAGCTATAAGTGTATGAAAGCTCAACAAAAGAAACTAAGTGGGTGTGCATCCAACTCGCTTGCTCACAAAGACCTAGGGCATTTTGAGGAAGCCCATCATTAGAATATACAAGCCAAGTTCTATAATGAAATATTCCCACTAGTATATGAAAGTGTTATCATAGGAGACTCTCTATCATGAAGACCATGGTGCTACTTTGAAGCACAAGTGTGGTAAAAGGATAGTAGCATTGTCCCTTCTCTTTTTTTCTCTCATTTTTTTATTTTTTCTATTTGGGCCTTTCTCTTTTTTTATGGCCTCTCTTTTTTTCATCCGGAGTCTCATCGCGACTTGTGGGGGAATCATAGTCTCCATCATCCTTTCCTCACTGGGACAATGCTCTAATAATGATGATCATCACACTTTTATTTACTTACAACTCAAGAATTAGAACAAAATATGACTCTATATGAATGCCTCCGGCGGTGTACCGGGATGTGCAATGACTCATGAGTGACATGTATGAAAGAATTATGAACGGTGGCTTTGCCACAAATACAATGTCAACTACATGATCATGCAAAGCAATATGACAATGATGAAGCGTGTCATAATAAACGGAACGGTGGAAAGTTGCATGGCAATATATCTCGGAATGGCTATGGAAATGCCATGATAGGTAGGTATGGTGGCTGTTTTGAGGAAGATATATGGTGGGTATATGATACCGGCGAAAGGTGCGCGGTATTAGAGAGGCTAGCAATGGTGGAAGGGTGAGAGTGTGTATAATCCATGGACTCTACATTAGTCATAAAGAACTCACATACTTATTGCAAAAATCTATTAGTTATCGAAACAAAGTACTATGCGCATGCTCCTAGGGGGATAGATTGGTAGGAGAAGACCATCGCTCGTCCCCGACCGCCACTCATAAGGAGGACAATCAATAAATAAATCATGCTCCGACTTCATCACATAACGGTTCACCATACGTGCATGCTACGGGAATCACAAACTTTAGAACAAGTATCTTTCAAATTCACAACTACTCCACTAGCATGACTCTAATATCACCATCTTCATATCTCAAAACAATCATAAGGAATCAAACTTCTCATAGTATTCAATGCACTTCATATGAAAGTTTTTATTATATCCCTCTTGGATGCCCATCATATTAGGACTAAATTCATAACCAAAGCAAATTACCATGCTGTTCTAAAGACTCTCAAAATAATATAAGTGAAGCATGAGAGTTCATATATTTCTTCAAAATAAATCCATCACCATGCTCTAAAAGATATAAGTGAAGCACTAGAGCAAATAACAAACTACTCCGAAAGATATAAGTGAAGATCGATGAGTAGTCGAATAATTATGCAACTATGTGAAGACTCTACCATTTAATAATTTCAGATCTTAGTATTTTATTCAAACAGCAAGCAAAGCAACAGAAAATAAAATGACGCTCCAAGCAAAACACATATCATGTGGTGAATAAAAATATAGCTCCAAGTAAAGTTACCGATGAACGAAGACGAAAGAGGGGATGCCATCCGGGGCATCCCCAAGCTTAGACGCTTGGTTATCCTTGAATATTACCTTGGGGTGCCTTGTGCATCCCCAATCTTAGGCTCTTGCCACTCCTTATTCCATAGTCCATCAAATCTTTACCCAAAACTTGAAAACTTCACAACACAAAACTCAACAGAAAACTCGTAAGCTCCGTTAGCGAAAGAAAAAAAACACCACTTCAAGGTACTGTAATGAACTCATTCTTTATTTATATTGGTGTTAAACCTACTGTATTCCAACTTCTCTATGGTTTATAAACTATTTTACTAGCCATAGATTCATCAAAATAAGCAAGCAACACAATGAAAACAGAATCTGTCAAAAACAGAACAGTCTGTAGTAATCTGTATCAAACGTATACTTCTGGAACTCCAAAAATTCTAAAATAAATTGGTGGACCTGAGGAATTTGTCTAGTAATCATTTTCAAAAAGAATAAACTAAATAGCACTCTCCAGTAAAAAGTTTTGGCTAATCTTTTGAGCGCTAAAGTTTCTGTTTTTTACAGCATGATCATAAAGACTTCACCCATGTCTTCCCAAAGGTTCTACTTGGCACAAACTCTAATTAAAACATAAAACCACGTCTAAACAGAAGCTAGATGGATTATTTATTACTAAACAGAACCAAAAATCAAGAAACTAAAATAAAATTGGGTTACCTCCCAACAAGCGCTATCGTTTAACGCCCCTAACTAGGCATGATGATTTCAATGATGCTCGCATAAAAGATAAGAATTGAAACATAAAGAGAGCATCATGAAGAATATGACTAGCAAATTTAAGTCTAACCCACTTCATATGCATAGGGATTTTGTGAGAAAACAACCTATGGGAACAATAATCAGCTAGCATAGGAAGGCAAAACAAGCATAATTTCAAAACTTTAAGCACATAGAGAGGAAACTTGATATTATTGCAATTCCTACAAGCATACATTCCTTCCTCATAATAATTTTCAGTAGCATCATGAATGAATTCAACAATATAACCAGCACCTAAAGCATTCTTTTCATGATCTACTTGCATAGAAATTTTACTACTCTCCACATAAGCAAAATTCTTCTCATTCGGAATAGTGGGAGTATCATAAGAGACTTGAATACTATAAATTGTTTCCACATTAAAAGAGTAATGTTCATAAAAAGGGTAATCACAATCATGACAAGTTTTATAAATATAATCATCACTACTTTTTATAGCATAAGTTTCATCACAATAATCATCATAAGTAGCAACTTTGTTCTCATCATAATCGATTGAAACCTCTTCCAAGATAGTGGACTCATCACTAAATAAAGTCATGACCTCTCCAAATCCACTTTCATAAATATTATAAGATTCAACATCCTCCAAAATAGTGGGATCATTACTTCCTAAAGTTGACACTCTTCCAAACTCACTTTCATCAATATAACCATCATAGGTAGAAGGCATGCTATCATCATAACAACTTTACATATCAAAACTTGGGAGACTAAAAATATCATCTTCATTAAACATAGCATCCCCAAGCTTGGGACAAAAATTAATTGCAGCAAATATATTCTTAAAAACATCATCTTCATCAAACATAGCATCCCCAAGCTTGGGCCTTTTCATATTATAAGCATAATCACTCTCATCATTAATAGTATGGATAGCACCAATAGTATAGCAATTATCATATTCTTCCAAGCAAGTGCCAAAAAGATTTTCAAGATCATAAGGAGTATCATTATCTTCCCAATCATAATCATCACAACAAGCAATAGGCATAACGAGATCATCATCAAGTGCACCATCTTCCACGATTAATTTTGATTCATTTTCATGAGGCACAACAATAATAGGAGCAACATTATTTGGGAGAGATATCTTTTTACCTCTCTTCCTTTTTCTTTTCTTCTTCTTCACCACATCATGTGTGGGTTCAATCCTCTTTTTGGAGCTCCTTATTAATGAGATTGGTTGAATAGAAGGCTCCTCCTCGTTACCTGATTCATCATAAGAAATAATAGGAGGATATTGGGAAGTCTCTTCCCTTTCATTAGTATTTTCTTCATCTTCTATTTGCTTTCTTTTCTTTATGTAATTGGCAATATAAGGATTTTCAATGCAATTCACCGCACAATACATATAAATCTTCTCTAGATCAAAATCAAGAAATCTATCAAGATAAAACTTTGGAATACCCTCAGTTATACGTTTCATTTCCTCATACCCCAAAAGAAGACTAAGCTCTTTATGATGCTCAAGGGTAATCAAATTATCACAATTTTTGGACACGATTCGGTCATGAAACAATTTGCATTGGAGATTTAAATGACCATGTTCATTGCAAAGTTCGATCGCGAAAAATATTGAATTTTTCAGCACAAACATCAAGACTTTCTTGCAACAATTTAGTTTCTAAATGCTTGTGCCTCTTGCAATATCTATCTTCCCTATTTGGTGTGTACTTGCAAACCCAATACACTCCACAAAAATCAACATGCTTATAAGAGATATTTTCATCATGACTAGTGCAATTATCATTAGTACTATGGATATTCGAGGAATTCATACTAACAATATTGCAATCATGCTCATCATTCAAAGATTTAATGCCAAACATTTTAATGCATTCTTCTTCTAACACTTTGGCACAATTTTCCTTTCCATCATACTCACGAAAGATATTAAAAAGATGGAGCGTATGAGACAGACTCAATTCCATTTTTTTGTAATTTTCTTTTATAGACTAAACTAGTGATAAAACAAGAAACAAAAAGATCCGATTGCAAGATCTAAAGATATACCTTCAAGCACTCACCTCCCCGGCAACGGCGCCAGAAACTGCTTGATGTCTACTACGCAACCTTCTTCTTGTAGACGTTGTTGGGCCTCCAAGTGCAGAGGTTTGTAGGACAGTAGCAAATTTCCCTCAAGTGGATGACCTAAGGTTTATCAATCCGTGGGAGGCGTAGGATGAAGATGGTCTCTCTCAAGCAACCCTGCAACCAAATAACAAAGAGTCTCTTGTGTCCCCAACACACCCAATACAATGGTAAATTGTATAGGTGCACTAGTTCGACGAAGAGATGGTGATACAAGTGCAATATGGATGATAGATATAGGTTTTTGTAATGTGAAAATATAAAAACAGCAAGGTAACAAGTGGTAAAAGTGAGCGTAAACGGTATTGCAATGCTAGGAAACAAGGCCTAGGGTTCATACTTTCACTAGTGCAAGTTCTCTCAACAATAATAACATAATTGGATCATATAACTATCCCTCAACATGCAACAAAGAGTCACTCCAAAGTCACTAATAGTGGAGAACAAACGAAGAGATTATGGTAGGGTACGAAACCACCTCAAAGTTATTCTTTCCAATCAATCCGTTGGGCTATTCCTATAAGTGTCACAAACAGCCCTAGAGTTCGTACTAGAATAACACCTTAAGACACAAATCAACCAAAACCCTAATGTCACCTAGATACTCCAATGTCACCTCAAGTATCCGTGGGTATGGTTATACGATATGCATCACACAATCTCAGATTCATCTATTCAACCAACACATAGAACCTCAAAGAGTGCCCCAAAGTTTCTACCGGGGAATCAAGACGAAAACATGTGTCAACCCCTATGCATAGGTTCGTGGGCGGAACCCGCAAGTTGATCACCAAAACATACATCAAGTGAATCACGTGATATCCCATTGTCACCACAGATACGCACGGCAAGACATACATCAAGTGTTCTCAAATCATTAAAGACTCAATCCGATAAGATTACTTCAAAGGGAAAACTCAATCCATTACAAGAGAGTAGAGGGGGAGAAGCAACATAAGATCCAACTATAATAGCAAAGCTCGCGATACATCAAGATCGTGCCAAATCAAGAACACGAGAGAGAGAGAGAGATCAAACACATAGCTACTGGTACATACCCTCAGCCCCGAGGGTGAACGACTCCCTCCTCGTCATGGAGAGCGCCAGGATGATGAAGATGGCCACCGGTGAGGGTTCCCCCCCTCCGGCAGGGTGCCGGAACAGGGTCCCGATTGGTTTTTGGTGGCTACAGAGGCTTGCGGCGGCGGAACTCCCGATCTATTCTGTTCCCCGATTGTTTTAGGGTATATGGATATATATAGGCGGAAGAAATACGTCAGAGGAGCCACGAGGGGCCCACGAGGGTGGAGGGCGCGCCCAGGGGGATGGGCGCGCCCCCTGCCTCGTGCCTCCCTCGTTGCTTTCCTGACGTGCACTCCAAGTCTCCCGGGTTGCTTTCCTTCCAAAAATAACTTCTCCAGAAGGTTTCATTCCGTTTTGAGTTCGTTTGATATTCCTTTTCTTCGAAACACTGAAACAAGGGAAAAACAGGAACTGGCACTGGGCTCTGGGTTAATAGGTTAGTCCCAAAAATAATATAAAAGTGCATAATAAAGCCCATAAACATCCAAAACAGATAATATAATAGCATGGAACAATCAAAAACTATAGATACGTTGGAGACGTATCAGCACCCCGCGTTGGTGGGTGGTGGAGTTGGTCGCCGGCGAGCACCAAAACGACGGCGAGGTCGTCTCCAGCGGATGGTGGTGTCGGGTAGTGGCGGATGAGGGAGTCCTGGATTACAGGGTCCTCGGGCGTCCGGGCCATGCGACATGGGCCGGACTTATGGGCCGTGAAGATATAAGATGGAAGGCCTTCCCCTGTATCCGGATGGGGCTCTCCTTGGCGTGGAAGGCAAGCTTGGCGTTCAGATATGAAGATTCCTTCCTCAGTAAACTGACTCTGTACAACCCTAGCCCCCTCCGGTGTCTATATAAACCGGAGGGTTTAGTCCATAGAGGCAATCATAATCATACCGACTAGACATCTAGGGTTTAGCCATTACGATCTGTAGGTAGATCAACTCTTGTAACCCCTGTATTCATCAAAGTCAATCAAGCAGGAAGTAGGGTATTACCTCCATTGAGAAGGCCCGAACCTGGGTAAACATTGTGTCGCCTGTCTCCTGTTAC
Organism: Aegilops tauschii subsp. strangulata; assembly: GCF_002575655.3. NCBI lineage: Eukaryota > Viridiplantae > Streptophyta > Magnoliopsida > Poales > Poaceae > Aegilops > Aegilops tauschii. The sequence continues at coordinate 313,137,970 of NC_053037.3, read as the reverse complement.
CTTCTATCCTTAGACGCACAGTTCGGGACCCCCTACCCGAGATCTACTGGTTTTGACACTGACATTGGTGCTTTCATTGAGAGTTCCACTGTGCCATCGTCGAAAGGCTCGATGGCTCCATCGATCATCTACAACAATGCTGCCGGGAGCGAGATTTTTTCCCCGGTCAGATCTTCGTATTCTGTGACTTCGCACTACGTGCCAACTCGGTTGGCCACCTAGAGCAGATCGACAGCTACGCCCCTGGTCATTAGATCAGTTTTGGAAATCTGAACTATGTCACTGATATCCAAGGAGACTTGATCTTCCAAGCACTGATGCGCGTCGGTCCTAAACAAATGGTTTTTTACCCCTTTCTGTGATGGCATTTGGAACCGTCGCCAAGTGAGTGTGGGCGATAGGAGGGTCCTTCCCACACGACCCAGAAAATGTCGGGGATATGCCCTCCTAGCACACACGTTCGACAAAATGAGGTCGTGTGCGACCGGCGAGCACTCAAATACAGAAATACGTACAGTATAGCTAAAAAATAGAATTATACGGTGAAATTGTTTCTGGTCGCAAGTACATCCCACACAGTCAGTCCCCGCTAAACGTTTCCATTCGTATGCACATCCCACACAGTCGCTTCAAGGAAAACTTTTCCGTTCACAGGTACATCACACACAATTTTTCCCGTTAAATCGTTTGCGTTATTGAATGTAGCACACACGGTCCATAGAAGAAACTGTGTGGCAAAGGTTGTCCATGACACACAGTTTTTATGTGGTAAACGTTTGCGCAAGGTGGCCTAACGCAAACAGTTTTCAAGAGAAAGTCATGTGTGATTGTTCATTGATCCAACACGGTTTATTCCTAGAAACTGTGTGCGTTTGCTGAGGTCATCGCCCACGGTATTTTTTCAACAACCGTTTGCAATATCAAAACCCAATTAGCAGGCTAATTGCCCTATTATTAATAATCCATTTATTAATCTAATTGACATTCATATTAAGCACACAATATATTTCATTTCCATATTAAGGAAGCAGAATTTCATAATTGAAATACATCAGAGTACAACATGATATAGCTTTAGCACTCAGCTACCCATTACACAACTGCACCAGCAGCAAGTTCCACATGCAACATGTAGAACCTTTCGAAATTAGCATCATAGACGGTATATAGACAGATGCATCTCCTCTGCAAACTGCTGAAGCGGAAGGCGAATATTGAGCCTTCATTCATGTTGAAGGTCTTTGCAACTTTAGGCCAGTGCCCGTGGATGATTCACCGTCCGTCCTTCGACCTCTTCAGGAACACTTCAATATTGAACCGTGGGTGTTGTATGAAAACCTTCCTCGCCTCCTGACCATAGAGGTGGTTTGATAGGTAATCATCGGTGAACTGCTTTGGAAAGGCCTGAAAACAAGGATGTGCATAAATATCTTCTCTATATTGGAAATGGGGCAAAGGAATAAAAAAAGGCAAGCTATAATAGTAGTACCATCTTGTAGTGAACTGATGTCTTCTTCCATTGTGCAGACAAAGATCTTGTTGTTTTTTGTCGCTAATTTCTTTATCCTAACAATCTTTCTGAGTTTCTTGATTTGATTGATATTCATAGACAACTCATTTCCCCATATGCAAAAAGGGTCGAACAGTGGGTCAAAACTCTGACAGCAGGACCTACATGTGCAAGACCAAATTGTTAAAAACAAAAATATTAGAATGGTTCCTGCAATTGCACAATAATGTGCTATTAGACAACGGACCATGCACGTGCTAACCTCGATTGTAAACCTCAGTGCTTCCCATTGTTTCCCTGCAACACATATAAGGTAGTTAGTCATCAGGTTAAGTAAGGGTTCGCATGCTATCAGTAAAATATGTTGATGAAAAATAAGCACATTGCAGATTCGTCAGATTAACTGAAGCCACATGGAAAACCCATTTACCCAAACCAAGCATGATTAAGAACTAGGAAATATAGCACTTGTATATGTTTCTCATGTATTAAGTGCAGCCAAATTCGATTTATTCCTCACATGCACAACAATACAAAATTCTACCCACGACAATTGGACATCGCATTGCAGAATTGAACCAAGAAGTTAACTAAACCCCACAACAAATGAACCAAACATTAACTGAGCACCACATTGCACAATATAACATTGAACCAAGCAGTTAACTAAACACCACAACAAATGAACCAAATATTAACTGAGCACCACATTGCACAATATAGCATACTCCTAATAGAAGATCAGAGAGTTAACCAAACAGTTAACTACAGCCAATTGTAGAAATTGTATTTGTTTCTTATGTATTTGTTACAACTAAATTCAATTTATTCCTCACATGGTATACAATAACAGAATGCACCCACAATTTTGTAAAGATAAATTTGATTTATTTCTCACATGGAAGACAATACAAAATTGCAGCCTGAAGAATTGAACATCACATTTGCAGAATTGAACCAAACAGTTAACTGAAAACGACAACTAATTAACAAAACAGTTAATAAGTGAGCACCACACTGCACGACATATAGAACATATACAATAGAGCAACAGATTGCATGGTGAAATTAGATAGCACAATTCACTAGATTTTGTGAAGGAAAGGCAGGAGCAGCACACGCAATGGGTAAACCGAGCATGCTTAACCGGCATAGCTAGCAATTGGCAAGGTGCTCCTCCAAGATCTGGGGGTCGGCACGAATGGCAGCCATCGCGACCTCATCCGCGCGTGCGGCCACGATTTGCTTCTCCGCTGCCAAATGCTCCTTGAGGTCCTGGCTATACTGCGTGCAGCATGGCTTAGGCCGGCGTTTATTTGGTGGAGGGGTCGATGATTTGGGCGGAAGGTGTCGCGCTCACGCCGGCGGTCGGGGCATGTGGGATGTGGAAGGAGGAGGAGGATGGGGGTCGGGTGTGGATTACCTGCCTGGATAGAGGAGGCCGAGCAGCGTGAAGGAGGGTCGCCGGCGAGGAGGCAGCGGCGCTGCAAGCAAGGAGTGAAGGTTTCAACTTGGAAAGGAAGGCAGAAAGAAGGGAAATGTGGCTTTTGGTAAGGGGAAGGGGGCGGGGAGGTAGATATTTCCGCGGAACCCAAAAATTTGGAATTGCTTCAGTCAAAAAACTGGCGCGCAAAGTGTCATCAGACACGGTCCCTTATTCAGAACTGTGTACGATATGTGGACATCACAAACGATTCAGATAGCTTAACCCGTGTGTGATGAGTTTGAACGTCAAAAGTTTTGGTTCAAATATCCATGGTTACAGTGGTCATCCACGTCATTGCATAATTTGGGTACACAAAGGAGACTACAGCACACCCACACTTCTTAATCGAGCAAGTTCGGCAATTAAACAGAGGTAGCTGACCTAAACATTACTCTAACAAATTAAAGACCGGCGCTCTTAATTAAACAAAACATAGAGTACTACTACGGCTCGTGCTCGTCAATCTCCGCCGCCGCCTCCATGTCTAGCTCGCGCCCGACGGTCTCCTCAGGAAGGGGCTCCATGGCATCCATCGCATCATACTCGGCAAGCATCTCGCCATCCGCGTCCGCCATCTCTTTGGAAAAGGCCGCCACGAGATGGGCGTGGGCGGACGTGATCTAGGCTTGGACGGGCTCCGTCGTTGCAAGGTATGCGGCGGAAGAACGGACGGCTGCTCGAACGCTCTCGGCGATTGCCAGCTCTTCGGCCGTGGGTTGCCGACCGTTGTCGGAGAAGCTTTGTTCGATTTGTGCGGTGATCGCCAGAAGCTGGGCGTGGGCGGCCTCGACATGGTCGTGGGCAGCCTCCATCAGGGCTAAGGCCACCGCTGCGGAATGGACAGTTGTTGTGCCGCTCTCGCCAGTTGCTATCCCCGAGGCAGATGTTGCTGCCGCCACCTGAGAAGCAACAGCGGCCGTTTGGGCTGCCTTTGCCGCCCGGTCGCAAATTGCGGCCGCAGTCATGCACCTTGTTAGCACGCGCATGGCGGCTACGGCCGCGCTCTCGCCGGAGTGGGCCACCGAAGTTGCCCTCACAACGCGGGTTGATACGTCCATTTTGCATCATGCTTTTATATCGATATTTATTGCATTATGGGCTGTTATTACACGTTATGTCACAATACTTATGCCTATTCCCTCTTATTTTACAAGGTTTACATGAAGAGGGAGAATGCCGGCAGCTGGAATTCTGGGCTGGAAAAGGAGCAAATATTAGAGACCTATTCTGCACAACTCCAAAAGTCCTGAAACTTCACGGAAGTCATTTTTGGAATTAATAAAAAATACTGGACGAAGAAAATACCAGAGGGGGCCACACCCTGGCCACGAGGGTGGGAGGCGCGCCCCCTGCCTCGTGGGCCCCCTGGTGGCCCTCCGGTGCCCATCTTCTGCTATATGAAGTCTTTCGTTCGAGAAAAAATCATAAGCAAGCTTTCGGGAAGAAACTCCGCCGCCACGAGGCGGAACCTTGGCGGAACCAATCTAGGGCTTCGGCAGAGCTGTTCTGCCGGGGAAACTTCCCTCTAGGAGGGGGAAATCATCGCCATCTTCATCACCAACGCTCCTCTCATCGGGAGGGGCCAATCTCCATCAACATCTTCACCAGCACCATCTCCTCTCAAACCCTAGTTCATCTCTTGTATCCAATCTTTGTCCCAAAGCCTCAAATTGGTACCTGTAGGTTGCTACTAGTGTTGATTACTCCTTGTAGTTGATGCTAGTTGGTTTATTTGGTGGAAAATCATATGTTCAGATCCATTATGCATATTAATACCCCTCTGATTATGAACATGAATATGCTTTGTGAGTAGTTACGTTTGTTCCTGAGGACATGGGAGCAGTCTCGCTATTAGTAGTCATGTGAATTTGGTATTCGTTCGATATTTTGATGAGATGTATGTTGTCTTTCCTCTAGTGGTGTTATGTGAACGTCAACTACATGACACTTCACCATTATTTGGGCCTAGAGGAAGGCATTGGGAAGCAATAAGTAGATGATGGGTTGCTAGAGTGACCGAAGCTTAAACCCTAGTTTATGAGTTGCTTCGTAAGGGGCTGATTTGGATCCATATGTTTCATGCTATGGTTAGGTTTACCTTAATACTTCTTTTGTAGTTGCGGATGCTTGCAATACGGGTTAATCATAAGTGGGATGCTTGTCCAATTAAGAACAGCACCCAAGCACCGGTCCACCCACATATCAAATTATCAAAGTACCGAACGCGAATCATATGAGCGTGATGAAAACTAGCTTGACAATAATTCCCATGTGTCCTCGAGAGCGCTTTCCTCTATATAAGAGTTTGTCCAGGCTTGTCCTTTGCTACAAAAAGGATTTGGACATCTTGCTGCACTTTATTTACACTTGTTACTTGTTACCCGTTACAAATTACCTTATCACAAAACTATCTGTTACCGATAATTTCAGTGCTTGCAGAGAATACCTTGCTGAAAACCGCTTATCATTTCCTTCTGCTCCTCGTTGGGTTCGACACTCTTACTTATCGAAAGGACTACGGTAGATCCCCTATACTTGTGGGTCATCAAGACTCTTTTCTGGCGCCGTTGCCGGGGAGTGAAGCGCCTTTGGTAGGTGGAATTTGGTAAGGAAAAATTTATATAGTGTGCTAAAATTTACTGTCACTTGTTACTATGGAAAGTAATCCTTTGAGGGGCTTGTTCGGGGTATCTTCACCCCGACCAGTAGAGCAAAGAGTTGCTCCTCAACCTACTGAACCTACTGAAAATTTTTACTTTGAAATTCCTTCGGGTATGATAGAGAAACTGCTAGCTAATCCTTTTGCAGGAGATGGAACATTGCATCCCGATTTACACTTAAATCTATGTGGATGAAGTTTGTGGATTATTTAAGATTGCAGGTATGCCCGATGATGTTATCAAGAAGAAGGTCTTCCCTTTATCTTTGAAGGGAGATGCATTGACATGGTATAGGCTATGTGATGATATGGGATCATGGGACTATAAACGATTGAAATTGGAATTTCATTAGAAGTTTTATCCTATGCATCTTGTTCATCGTGATCGTAATTATATATATAATTTTTGGCCTCACGAAGGAGAAAGCATCGCTCAAGCTTGGGGGAGGCTTAAGTCAATGTTATATTCATGCCCCAATCTTGAGCTCTCAAGAGAAATGATTATTCAAAATTTTAATGCTCGGATTTCTGACAACAACCGCTCCATGCTCGATACTTCTTGTACTGGTTCTTTTATGATGAAGACTATTGAATTCAAATGGGATTTATTGGAGAGAATTAAACGCAACTCTGAGGATTGGGATCTCGACGAAGGTAAGGAGTCAGGCATAACACCTAAGTTTGATTGTGTTAAATCTTTTATGGATACCGATGTTTTCCGCAAATTTAGCACTAAATATGGACTTGACTCTAAGATAGTAGCTTCTTTTTGTGAATCTTTTGCTGCTCATGTTGATCTCCCTAAGGAGAAGTGGTTTAAATATCACCCTCCCATAGAAGTAAAAGTAGTTGAACCTATTAAAGTTGAAGAAAAGACTATCACTTATAATGATCATATTGTTCCTACTGCTTATGTTGAGAAACCACCTTTCCCTGTTAGGATAAAGGATCATGCTAAAGCTTCAATTGTGGTTCGTAAAAGCAATATTAGAACTTATACATCCCCTGAGCAAGTTAAAGTTGAACCTAATATTGCTATGGTTAAGGATCTCTTGGCTGATAATATTGATGGGCATGTTATTTATTTCTGTGAGGAAACTGCTAGAATTGCTAAACCTGGTGCTGAAGACAAACATAGACATGTGGTAGGCATGCCTGTTATTTCTGTTAAAATAGGAGATCATTGTTACCATGGCTTGTGTGATATGGGTGCTAGTGCTAGTGCAATACCTATTTCCTTATACAAAGAAATTATGCATGATGTTGCACCTGCAGAGTTAGAAGAAATTGATGTCACAATTAAACTTGCCAATAGAGATATTATTTCACCGATTGGGATTGTTAGAGCTGTCGAAGTCTTGTGCGGGAAAGTTAAATATCCTGCTGATTTTCTTGTTCTTGGTTCCCCACAAGATAGCTTTTGTCCCATTGTATTTGGTAGACCCTTCTTGAACACTATTAATGCTAAGATAGACTGCGAAAAGGATGTTGTTACTATTGGTTTGGATGATATGTCTCATGAGTTTAATTTTTCTAAATTTCGTAGACAACCCCGTGATGAGGAATTTCCTAGTAAAGATGAAATTATTGGTCTTGCTTTTATTGTCGTGCCTCCTAGTGATCCTTTAGAACAATATTTGCTAGACCATGAAAATGATATGTTTATGAATGAAAGAAGGGAAATAGATGAATTATTCTTTAAACAGGGACCCATTCTGAAACACAATTTGCCTGTTGAAATTCTAGGGGATCCTCCTCCACCCAAGGGTGATCCCGTGTTTGAGCTTAAACCATTACCTGATACTCTTAAATATGCTTATCTTGATGAAAAGAAGATATATCCTGTTATTATTAGTGCTAACCTTTCAGAGAAGGAGGAAGAAAAATTATTGAAAACTCTAAAGAAGCACCGCGCTGCTATTGGATATACTCTTGATGATCTTAAGGGCATTAGTCCCACTCTATGTCAACACAAGATAAATTTGGAGAAAGATGCCAAACCGGTTATTGATCATCAACGATGGTTAAATCCTAAGATGAAAGAAGTGGTAAGAAAGGAAATATTAAAGCTCCTTGAAGCAGGTATAATTTATCCCGTTGCCGATAGTCAGTGGGTAAGTCCTATTCATTGTGTTCCTAAGAAGGGAGGTATTATTGTCGTTCCTAATGATAAAGATGAATTGATTCCGCAAAGAATTATTACAGGTTATAGGATGGTAATTGATTTTCGCAAATTAAATAAAGCTACCAAAAAGGATCATTACCCTTTGCCTTTCATTGATCAAATGCTAGAAAGATTATCCAAACATACACATTTTTGCTTTCTAGATGGTTACTCTGGTTTATCTCAAATACCTGTGTCAGCTGATGATCAAGCAAAGACCACTTTTACTTGCCCTTTCGGTACTTTTTCTTATAGACGTATGCCTTTTGGTTTATGTAATGCACCTGCTACCTTCAAAGATGCATGATGGCTATATTCTCTGATTTTTGTGAAAAGATTTGTGAGGTCTTCATGGATGATTTTTCCGTTTATGGATCCTGTTTTGATTATTGCTTGAGCAACCTTGATCAAGTTTTGTAGAGATGTGAAGAAACTAACCTTGTCTTGAACTGGGAGAAATGCCACTTTGTGGTTAATGAAGGCATTGTCTTGGGACATAAAATTTCTGAAAGAGGCATTGAAGTTGATAAAGCTAAAGTTGATGCTATTGAAAAGATGTCGTGTCCCAAGGACATCAAAGGTATAAGAAGTTTCCTTGGTCATGCCGGTTTTTATAGGAGGTTCATTAAGGACTTCTCAAAAATTTCTCGGCCTCTAACTAATCTATTACAAAAAGATATACCATTTGTCTTTGATGATGATTGTGTAGAAGCATTTGAAATACTTAAGAAAGCATTAATTTCTGCACCTATTGTTCAGCCACCTGATTGGAATTTACCCTTTGAAATTATGTGTGACGCTAGTGACTATGCTGTAGGTGCTGTTCTAGGGCAAAGAGTTGATAAGACATTAAATGTTATTCAATATGCTAGTAAAACTCTAGACAATGCCCAGAGAAATTATGCTACTACTGAAAAAGAATTCTTAGCAGTTGTATTTGCTTGTGATAAGTTCAGACCTTATATTGTTGATTCTAAAGTAACTATTCACACTGATCATGCTACTATCAAATACCTTATGGAAAAGAAAGATGCTAAACCTAGACTTATTAGATGGGTTCTCTTGCTACAAGAATTTGATTTGCATATTATTGATAGAAAGGGAGCTGAGAACCCCGTTGCAGACAACTTGTCTAGGTTAGAGAATGTTTTTGATGACCCACTACCTATTGATGATAGCTTTCCTGATGAACAATTAGCTGTCATAAATACTTCTCGTACTGCTCCATGGTATGCTGATTATGCTAATTACATTGTTGCTAAATTTATACCACCTAGTTTCACATATCAGCAAAAGAAAAAGTTTTTCTATGATTTGAGACATTACTTTTGGGATGACCCACATCTTTATAAAGAAGGAGTAGATGGTGTCATTAGACGTTGTGCACCTGAGCATGAACAGGAACAGATCCTACGCAAGTGTCACTCCGAGGCTTATGGAGGACACCACGCTGGAGATAGAACTGCACAGAAGGTATTGCAATCCGGTTTTTATTGGCCTACTCTCTTCAAAGATGCCGTAAGTTTGTCTTGTCTTGTGATGAATGTCAAAGAATTGGTAATATTAGTAGATGTCAAGAAATGCCTATGAACTATTCATTGTTATTGAACCATTTGATGTTTGGGGCTTTGATTATATGGGACCGTTTCCTTCCTCTAATGGGTATACACATATTTTAGTTGCTGTTGATTACGTTACTAAGTGGGTAGAAGCTATTCCAACTAGTAGTGTTGATCATAACACCTCTATTAAGATGCTTAAAGAAGTTATTTTTCCGAGGTTTGGAGTCCCTAGATACTTAATGACTGATGGTGGTTCACATTTTATTCATGGTGCTTTTCGTAAAATGCTTGCTAAGTATGATGTTAATCATAGAATTGCATCTCCATACCATCCACAATCTAGTGGTCAAGTAGAACTAAGTAATAGGGAGATTAAATTAATTTTGCAAAATACTATTAATAGATCTAGAAAGAATTGGTCCAAGAAACTTGATGATGCATTATGGGCCTATAGAACTGCATATAAAAATCCTATGGGTATGTCTCCGTATAAAATGGTTTATCGAAAAGCATGTAACTTACCTTTCTAACTAGAACATAAGGCATATTGGGCCATTAAAGAGATCAATTATGATTTCAAACTTGCCGGTGAGAAGAGACTATTTGACATTACCTCACTTGATGAATGGAGAACCCAGGCTTATGATAATGCCAAACTGTTTAAAGAAAAATTTAAAAGATGGCATGACAAAAGGATACAAAAGCGTGAGTTTAATGTAGGTGACTATGTTTTGCTATACAACTCTAGTTTAAATTTTTTTGCAGGAAAACTCCTCTCTAAATGGGAAGGTCCTTACGTTATCGAGGAGGTCTATCGTTCCGGTACCATAAAAATCAACAACTTCAAAGGCACAAATCCGAAGGTGGTTAACGGTCAAATAATCAAACATTATATCTCAGGTAATCCCATAAATGTTGAAACTAATGTTATTGAAATCGTAACCCCGGCTTACATAAGAGACACTTTCCAGAATGTTTCAGACTCCAAAAAGGAATAGGTATGTGGTACGGTAAGTAAACCGACTCCAAAACAGTTCTAATGGCAATTTTTCTCCGTTTTGGAATATTTAAGAAGATAGGAAAATAAGAAGCAGTCCGGGAAGGACATGAGGCTTTCACGAGGGTGGGAGGCGCGCCCTACCCCACTGGACGCGCCCCCCTGCCTCGTGGGCACCTCGTGCGTTCTCTGGACTCCGTTTCCTTGCACGATATTTCTTTCAGTCGGTAAAAATTCATTATATAATCTCCCAAAGGTTTTGACCACCATATCACGCAATTATCCTCTGTTCTTGTTTCGAGCTGTTTTCTGTCAGGGTTGTCAAGGCCAGGCATCATGTCGTCCCCCTCCTCCAACAATGGTGACAACGATGCTTGGCTAATGAAGATAGAGATGAAGAGGGAAGAACCCATGGAGATCAACAAGGATGAAGGGATCAAGAAGGCCACGGAGGACCAAGCTCCGGCAGCAGAAGACATCCTTCAACTTGATCACAACCTTCTTACCCCAATTGAGATCGAAGCTTTCAAGATGATTGAGTTAGCTCGTATACAAAACAAGTATCTCACACGTGAAAATATTTTGTTGAAGGAGCATATCATCGCACTCAAAGGCATTATCCGCAAGTTGGAGGACCTCCTACGCTCGATGTGCGACTATCCATCATCACCTCCATCTCCTTCACCAGCAAAAGAGATATAATCACATGGGTATGGGCACTCCCCTTGGCAACTGCCAAGCTTGGGGGAGGTGCCCTGGTATCATATCACCATCACACTCCTATCTTTACCATTTTTCTTAGTTCGATCCTTTTGGTAATATCTTGATCTTGTAGAATAAAGTTTTAGTATGATATAGTTTTGAGTTTTGCTTTATGATCCCTTTATGTAATTGAGTCCGTGAGCTATATATAATAAAGATTAGTGTTGAGTCAAGGGCTTGATTATTTTGCCATGATCTTGAGGGAATAAAAGAAAAGAGAAAGAATAAAAAGAAACAAAGAGATCATATTGATCTTATGGAGAGTAATGACTTCACATATAAAGAGTATGATGATTAAAAGTTGTTGAGAGTTGAAAAACATAGCTTTGGTCATCGTTGCAATTAATAGGAAGTAATAAAGAAAGAGAGGTTTTCACATATAAATATACTATCTTGGACATCTTTTATGATTGTGAGCACTCATTAAAATATGACATGCTAAAGAGTTGATGTTGGAAAAGGAAGACAATGTAATGGGTTTTCTTATATCCGAAATAAAGTATATTGTCATGGATCATCCAACATGTTGAGCTTGCCTTTCTCCCTCATTCTAGCCAAATTCTTTGCACCAAGTAGAGATACTACTTGTGCTTCCAAATTCTCTTAAACCCAGTTTTACCATGAGAGTCCATCATATCTACCTATGGATTGAGTAAGATCCTTCAAGTAAGTTGTCATCGGTGCATGCAATAAAAATTGCTCTCTAAATATGTATGACTTATTAGTGTGGAGGAAATAAGCTTCATACGATCTTGTGATATGGAAGAAATAAAAGCGACGGACTGCATAATAAAGGTCCATATCACAAGTGGCAATATAAAGTGACGTTCTTTTGCATTAAGATTTCGTGCATCCAACCATGAAAGCGCATGACAACCTCTGCTTCCCTCTGCGAAGGGCCTATCTTTTACTTTTATCTCTTACCCTTATGCAAGAGTCATGGTGATCCTCACCTTTCCTTTTTACATTTTATCCTTTGGCAAGCACCTTGTGTTGGAAAGATCCTGATATATATATCCAATTGGATGTAAGTTAGCATGAGCTATTATTGTTGACATTACCCTTGAGGTAAAAGGTTGGGAGGCGAAACTATAAGCCCCTATCTTTCTCTGTGTCCGATTAAAACTCCGTAACCACAAGTATTGCATGAGTGTTAGCAATTGTGAAAGACTAAATGATAGTTGAGTATGTGGACTTGCTGAAAATCTCTTACATAGACTCTTTCTGATGTTACGATAAATTGCAATTGCTTCAATGACTGAGATTATAGTTTGTTAGTTTTCAATGAGTTTCTGATTCATATTTGACATTGTGAATAGATTATTACTTGAGCATAAGAGATCATATGATAATATCCATATATGTTGCTGTTATAAGAATGATCATGATGCCCTCATGTCCGTATTTTATTTTATCGACAACTCTACCTCTAAACATGTGGATATATTTATCGTTATCGGCTTCCGCTTGAGGACAAGCGAGGTCTAAGCTTGGGGGAGTTGATACGTCCATTTTGCATCATGCTTTTATATCGATATTTATCGCATTATGGGCTGTTATTACACGTTATGTCACAATATTGTTGCCTATTCCCTCTTATTTTACAAGGTTTACATGAAGAGGGAGAATGCCGACAGCTGGAATTCTGGGCTGGAAAAGGAGCAAATATTAGAGACCTATTCTGCACAGCTCCAAAAGTCCTGAAACTTCACGGAAGTCATTTTTGGAATTAATAAAAAATACTGGACAAAGAAAATACCAGAGGGGGGCCACACCCTGGCCACGTGGGTGGGAGGCGTGCCCTACCCCCCTGGGCGCGCCCCCAGCCTCGTGGGCCCCCTGGTGGCCCTCCGGTGCCCATATTCTGCTATACTCTTTCGTCCGAGAAAAAATCATAAGCAAGCTTTCGGGAAGAAACTCCGCCGCCACGAGGCGGAACCTTGGCGGAACCAATCTAGGGCTTCGGCAGAGCTGTTCTGCCGGGGAAGCTTCCCTCCGGGAGGGGGAAATCAACGCCATCGTCATCACCAATGCTCCTCTCATCGGGAGGGGGCCAATCTCCATCAACATCTTCACCAGCACCATCTCCTCTCAAACACTAGTTCATCTCTTGTATCCAATCTTTGTCCCAAAGCCTCAGATTGGTACCTGTAGGTTGCTAGTAGTGTTGATTACTCCTTGTAGTTGATGCTAGTTGGTTTATTTGGTGGAAGATCATATGTTCAGATCCATTATGCATATTAATACCCCTCTGATTATGAACATGAATATGCTTTGTGAGTAGTTACGTTTGTTCCTGAGGACATGGGAGTAGTCTCGCTATTAGTAGTCATGTGAATTTGGTATTCGTTCGATATTTTGATGAGATGTATGTTGTCTTTCCTCTAGTGGTGTTATGTGAACGTCGACTACATGACACTTCACCATTATTTGGGCCTAGAGGAAGGCATTGGGAAGTAATAAGTAGATGATGGGTTGCTAGAGTGACAGAAGCTTAAACCCTAGTTTATGAGTTGCTTCGTAAGGGGCTGATTTGGATCCATATGTTTCATGCTATGGTTAGGTTTACCTTAGTACTTCTTTTGTAGTTGCGGATGCTTGCAATACGGGTTAATCATAAGTGGGATGCTTGTCCAAGTAAGGACAACACCCAAGCACCGGTCCACCCACATATCAAATTATCAAAGTACCGAACGCGAATCATATGAGCGTGATGAAAACTAGCTTGACGATAATTCCCATGTGTCCTCGGGAGCGCTTTCCTCTATATAAGAGTTTGTCCAGGCTTGTCCTTTGCTACAAAAAGGATTGGGCCATCTTGCTGCACTTTATTTACACTTGTTACTTGTTACCCGTTACAAATTACCTTATCACAAAACTATCTGTTACCGATAATTTCAGTGCTTGCAGAGAATACCTTGCTGAAACCCGCTTATCATTTCCTTCTGCTCCTCGTTGGGTTCGACACTCTTACTTATCGAAAGGACTACGATAGATCCCCTATACTTGTGGGTCATCACGGGTCCACGTGCCCATCTTTCATCGGCGATGATTGAACAGTGAAATGATATTTGGGGAGCGAGCTAGTGTGCTTGACACGCCCGCTGTGGACTGTAGACGACGCACTGATATGTCTCCAACATATCTATAATTTTTGATTGTTCCATGCTATTATATTATCCATCTAGGATGTTTTATATGCATTTATATGCTATGTTATATGATTATTGGGACTAACCTATTAACCCAGAGCCCAGTGTCAGTTTCTGTTTTTTCCTTGTTTTTGAGTTTTACAGAAAATGAATACCAAACGGAGTCCATTTGACCTGAAACTTCACGGAGATTATTTTTGGACCAGAAAAGCACACAGAGTATCGGAGATGGGCCAGAAGAGTCCCGAGGCACCCACGAGGGTGGGGGCGCGCCCTACCCCCCTGGGCGCACCCCCTACCTCGTGGCCGCCTCGGAGACCCCCCTGACTTGTTCCCGACGCCAACACCTCTTATATATACCCAAACTTCCAGAACATAACCTAGATCGGGAGTTCCGCCGCTGCAAGCCTCTGTAGCCACCAAAAACCAATCGGGACCCTGTTTCGGCACCCTCCCGGAGGGGGAATCCCTCACCGGTGGCCATCTTCATCATCCCGGCGCTCTCCATGACGAGGAAGGAGTAGTTCACCCTCGGGGCTGAGGGTATGTACCAGTAGCTATGTGTTTGATCTCTCTCTCTCTCTCTCTCTCATGTTCTTGATTCGGCACGATCTTGATGTATCGCGAGCTTTGCTATTATAGTTGGATATTTTGATGTTTCTCCCCCTCTACTCTCTTGTAATGGATTGAGTTTTCCCTTTGAAGTTATCTTATCGGATTGAGTCTTTTAATGATTTGAGAACACTTTATGTATGTCTTGCGTGAGATACCCGTGGTGACAATGGGGTATTCTATTGATCCACTTGATGTATGTTTTGGTGACCAACTTGCGAGTTCAGTGACCTTGTGAACTTATGCATAGGGGTTGGCACACGTTTTCGTCTTGACTCTCCGGTTGAAACTTTGGGGCACTCTTTGAAGTTCTTTGTGTTGGTTGAATAGATGAATCTGAGATTGTGTGATGCATATCGTATAATAAAACCCACGGATACTTGAGGTGACATTGGAGTATCTAGGTGACATTAGGGTTTTGGTTGATTTGTGTCTTAAGGTGTTATTCTAGTACGAACTCTAGGATAGATCGAACGGAAAGAATAGCTTCGTGTTATTTTACTACAGACTCTTGAATAGATCGATCAGGAAGGATAACTTTGAGGTGGTTTCGTACCCTACAATAATCTCTTCGTTTGTTCTCCTCTATTAGTGACTTTGGAGTGACTCTTTGTTGCATGTTGAGGGATAGTTATATGATCCAATTATGTTATTATTGTTGAGAGAACTTGCACTAGTGAAAGTATGAACCCTAGGCCATGTTTCCTAGCATTGGAATACCGTTTACGCTCACTTTTATCGCTTGTTACCTTGCTGTTTTTATAATTTCAGATTACAAAAACCTATATCTACCATCCATATTGCACTTGTATCACCATCTCTTCGCCGAACTAGTGCACCTATACAATTTACCATTGTATTGGGTGTGTTGGGGACACAAGAGACTCTTTGTTATTTGGTTGCAGGGTTGTTTGAGAGAGACCATCTTCATCCTACGCCTCCCACAGATTGATAAACCTTAGGTCATCCACTTGAGGGAAATTTGCTATTGTCCTACAAACCTCTGCACTTGGAGGCCCAACAACGTGTACAAGAAGAAGGTTGTGTAGTAGACATCAAGCAGTTTCTGGCGCCGTTGCCGGGGAGGTGAGTGCTTGAAGGTATATCTTTAGATCTTGCCATCGAATCTTTTAGTTTCTTGTTTTATCACTAGTTTAGTCTATAAAAGAAAACTACAAAAAAGATGGAATTAAGGGTGCCTCATATGCCTCTTCTTTTTAATGTCTTTCATGAAAATGATGGGAAGGAAAATTGTGCTCAAGTACTAGATGAAGAATTACATAGAATGCTTGGCATAAAATATTTGAATGATGAGCATGATTGCAATGTTGTTAGTATGAATTCTTTGAATACCCATGATGCTAATGATATGCAAAGCCACAAGCTTGGGGATGCTATGTTTGATGAAGATGATATGTTTTGTCCCCCAAGTTTTGATGAGCAAATTTATTATAATGATAGCATGCCTCCTATTTATGATGATTATATTGATGATAGTGGGTTTGGAAGAGTGTCAACTTTAGGAAGTAATGATCCCACTATTTTGGAGGATGTTGAATATTATTGTGATAATTATGAAAGTGGATTTTAAGATGTCATCACTTTATTTAGTGATGAATCCACTATTTCGGAAGAGGTTCCAATTGATTATGAGAACAAAGTTGCTACCTATGATGATTATTGTGATGACATGTATGCTATAAAGAATAATGATAACCATGAAACTTGTCATCATGATTTTAATTTTCAATTGGATTATGCCTCACATGATAATTATTTTTTTGAGTTTGCTCCCACTACTATTCATGAGATGAAATTTGCTTATGTGGAGAGTAATAAAAATTCTATGCTTGTAGATCATGAAAAGAATGCTTTATGTGATGGTTATATTGTTGAATTCATTCATGATGCTACTGAAAATTATTATGAGGGAGGAACATATGCTTGTAGGAATTGCAATAATATAAAGTTTCCTCTCTATGTGCTTAAAGTTTTAAAGTTATGCTTGTTTTGCCTTCCTATGCTAGTTGATTATTGTTCCCATAAGTTGTTTGCTCGCAAAATCCCTATGCATAGGAAGTGGGTTAGACTTACATGTGTTAGTAATATTCTTCATGATGCTCTCTTTATGTTTCAATTCTTATCTTTTATGTGAGCATCATTGAAATCATCATGCCTAGCTAGGGGCGTTAAACGTTAGCGCTTGTTGGGAGGCAACCCAATTTTATTTTTGTTCTTTGCCTTTTGCTCATGTTTAGTAATAAATAATTCATCTAGCCTCTGTTTAGATGTGGTTTTATGTTTTTATTAGTGTTTGTGCCAAGTAGAACCAATAGGATCTTCTTGGGTGATAGTTGTTTGATCTTGCTGAAAAAGACAGAAACTTTGCACTCACGGAAATGGTTGTTAAAATTCACCAGAACATGATAAAATACCAATTCTTTTTGCAGTAGATCAATATACAAATTATACAGGTTTTCCTAGTTTTCAGAATTTTTGGAGTTCCAGAAGTATTTGAACAAATCATATTTATACAGACTGTTCTATTTTTGACAGATTCTGTTTTCTATATGTTGTTTGCTTATTTTGATGAATCTATGAGTAGTATCGGAGGGTATGAACCATAGAGAAGTTGGAATACAGTAGATATTACACCAATATAAATAAAGAATGAGTTTACAACAGTACCTAAGTGGTGGTTTTATTTTCTTATACTAACGAAGCTTACGAGTTTCTGTTGAGTTTTGTGTTGTGAAGTTTTCAAGTTTTGGGTAAAGATTCGATGGACTATGGAATAGGGAGTGGCAAGAGCCTAAGCTTGGGGATGCCCAAGGCACCCCAAGGTAATATTCAAGGACAACCAAGAGCCTAAGCTTGGGGATGCCCCGGATGGCATCCCCTCTTTCTTCTTCGTTCATCGGTAACTTTACTTGGAGCTATATTTTTATTCACCACATGATATGTGTTTTGCTTGGAGCGTCATTTTATTTTCTTTTGTTTTGCTTGCTGTTTGAATAAAATAGCAAGATCTGAAATTCTTAATTGTTAGAGAGTCTTCACATAGTTGCATAATTATTCGACTACTCATTGATCCTCGCTTATATCTTTCGAAGTAGTTTGTCGTTTGCTCTAGTGCTTCACTTATATCTTTTTAGAGCACGGCTGTGGTTTTATTTCGAAGAAATAGATGAACTCTCATGCTTCACTTATATTATTTTTAGAGTCTTTTAGAACAGCATGGTAATTTGCTTTGGTTATAAAATTAGAGTCTTTTAGAACAGCTAGTTGAGTAATTGTGAAATTGAGAAATACTTGTGTTGAGGTTTGCAAGTCCCGTAGCATGCACGTATGGTAACCGTTGTGTGACAAATTTGAAGCATGAGGTGTTCTTTGATTGCTTTCATTATGAGTGGCGGTCGGGGACGAGTGATGGTCTTCTCCTATCAATCTATCCCCCTAGGAGCATGCGCGTAGTACTTGGTTTTGATGACTTGTAGAGTTTTGCAATAAGTATGTGAGTTCTTTATGACTAATGTTGAGTCCATGGATTATACGCACTCTCACCCTTTCATCATTGCTAGCCTCTTCAGTACCGTGCATTGCCCTTTCTCACCTCGAGAGTTGGTAGAAACTTCGCCGGTGCATCCAAACCCCGCGATATGATATGCTCTATCACACATAAGCCTCCTTATATCTTCCTCAAAATAGCCACCATACCTACATATTATGGCATTTCCATAGCCATTCCGAGATATATTGCCATGCAACTTTCCACCGTTCCGTTTATTATGACACGCTTCATCATTGTCATATTGCCTTGCATGATCATGTAGTTGACATCGTATTTTTGGCAAGGCCACCATGCTAATTTTTCATACATGTCACTCTTGATTCATTGCCCATCCCGGTACACCGCCGGAGGCATTCATATAGAGTCATACTTTGTTCTAGTATCGAGTTGTAATATTTGAGTTGCACACCTACTTAGTTTCTTTTGTTGAGCTTTCATACATTTATAGCTCTAGTGCATCCATTGTATGGCAATCCCTACTCCTCGCATTGATACTGATGGGCATCTCCATAGCCCGTTGATTAGCCGCGTCGATGTGAGACTTTCTCCCTTTTTTTCTTCTCCACACAACCCCCATCATCATATTCTATTCCACCCATAGTGCTATGTCCATGGCTCACGCTCATGTATTGCGTGAAAGTTGAAAAAGTTTGAGAATACTAAAGTATGAAACAATTGCTTGGCTTGTCATCGGGGTTGTGCATGATGGGGGCATTTTGTGTGACGAAAATGAAGCATGGCCAAACTATATGATTTTGTAGGGATGAGCTTTCTTTGGCTATGTTATTTTGATAAGACATAATTGCTTGGTTAGTATGCTTGAAGTATTATTATTTTTATGTCAATATTAAACTTTTGTCTTGAATCTTTCGGATCTGAACATTCATGCCACAATAAAGACGATTACATTGATAAATTATGTTAGGTAGCATTCCACATCAAAAATTCCGTTTTTATCATTTACTTACTCGAGGACGAGCAGGAATTAAGCTTGGGGATGCTGATACGTCTCCAACGTATCTATAATTTTTGATTGTTCCATGCTATTATATTATCCATCTAGGATGTTTTATATGCATTTATATGATTTTTGGGACTAACCTATTAACCCAGAGCCCAGTGCCAGTTTCTGTTTTTTCCTTGTTTTTGAGTTTTACAGAAAAGGAATACCAAAAGGGAGTCCAATTGACCTGAAACTTCACGGAGATTATTTTTGGACCAGAAGAAGCCCATGGAGTATCGGAGATGGGCCAGAAGAGTCCCGAGGCACCCACTAGGGTGGGGGCGCGCCCTACCCCCTGTGCGCGCCCCCTACCTCGTGGCCGCCTCGGAGACCCCCTGACCCGTTCCCGATGCCAACACCTCTTATATAAACCCAAACTTCCAGAACATAACCTAGATCGGGAGTTCCGCCGCCGCAAGCCTCTGTAGCCACCAAAAACCAATCGGGACCCTGTTCCGGCACCCTCCCGGAGGGGGAATCCCTCACCGGTGGCCATCTTCATCATCCCGGCGCTCTCCATGACGAGGAGGGAGTAGTTCACCCTCAGGGCTGAGGGTATGTACCAGTAGCTATGTGTTTGATCTCTCTCTCTCTCATGTTCTTGATTCGGCACGATCTTGATGTATCGCGAGCATTGCTATTATAGTTGGATCTTATGATGTTTCTCCCCCTCTACTCTCTTGTAATGGATTGAGTTTTCCCTTTGAAGTTATCTTATCAGATTGAGTCTTTAAGGATTTGAGAACACTTGATTTATGTCTTGCATGTGCTTATCTATGGTGACAATGGGATATTCACGTGATCCACTGGATGTATGTTTTGGTGATCAACTTGTGCATAGGGGTTGGCACACGTTTTCGTCTTGACTCTCCGGTAGAAACTTTGGGGAACTCTTTGACGTTCTTTGTGTTGGTTGAATAGATGAATCTGAGATTGTGTGATGCATATCATATAATCAAACCCACGGATACTTGAGGTGACATTGGAGTATCTAGGTGACATTAGGGTTTTGGTTGATTTGTGTCTTAAGGTGTTATTCTAGTACAAACTCTAGGATAGATCGAACGGAAAGAATAGCTTCGTGTTATTTTACTACGGACTCTTGAATAGATCGATCAGAAAGGATAACTTTGAGGTGGTTTCGTACCCTACAATAATCTCTTCGTTTGTTCTCCTCTATTAGTGACTTTGGAGTGACTCTTTGCTGCATGTTGAGGGATAGTTATATGATCCAATTATGTTATTATTGTTGAGAGAACTTGCACTAGTGAAAGTATGAACCCTAGGCCTTGTTTCCTAGCATTGGAATATCGTTTACGCTCACTTTTATCGCTTGTTACCTTGCTGTTTTTATAATTTCAGATTACAAAAACCTATATCTACCATCCATATTGCACTTGTATCACCATCTCTTCGCCGAACTAGTGCACCTATACAATTTACCATTGTATTGTGTGTGTTGGGGACACAAGAGACTCTTTGTTATTTGGTTGCAGGGTTGTTTGAGAGAGACCATCTTCATCCTACGCCTCCCACGGATTGAGAAACCTTAGGTCATCCACTTGAGGGAAGTCTGCTACTGTCCTACAAACCTCTGCACTTGGAGGCCCAACAACGTCTACAAGAAGAAGGTTGTGTAGTAGACATCACGCACCTTCTCGCGTAAGCCATAGGCGCACTATACGCCGATGGTGCTCCAAGATATTTTGTACTACATCTCACACGGTTGCTGATAATAAACTGTGTGCGATCTACTTGATTTTTCATCTTGATTTGAATTACATAATGGGGTCACAGCGGCAATGGGCGGTGTTTGAATGGCTAGACCTTTTATCAGGAGTGAACATGCAACTATATGTGTGTCGTAAAAGAATTGGAATTATTCAGGGTTTGTTTGAACATTTCATACATTAAATTGGTTTTCCAGCCATTTCAGGTGAACAATTCAAATTTGAACTACATGCACATGCTCCAGTGCATATAAATTGGTTGAAAAATCAAATCTGTGTCCTTGGCTGCATGCTTAGGTCCCATGCAAGAAATGGGAATGAATTTCAAACACCGGGGCACCGTTGATTGCCGGCAAAACATTGAGATGCCTGGTTTTTAAATTCTAGTAAATCCAAAACTCGTCTGAAATTCATGAAACTTGGCATGCTATCATGGAGCGACATCAACATGCCGTGGTACAAATTTTCTCCCATTTGGGGCAGGTTTGGGTATATGCTTCTCACAAACCGGAGCTTCTCACAACAAGCATGATGGTTTTCGGTAGGGAACGTCCCACCTTTGTGGACGAAACGATATCCATTGCCTCTTATTGCTTTCAATTTTTTTTCTCGTGTCAACATAGAACAACAGGAGTGTTGTGTGATGTTTTGTGATTTTTCGGGGTTCGTTTGGACATTTTTATGCATTAACTGAGTTTTCAATGCATTTTATGTGCATAATTCAAATTTGAACTACATGCACATGCTCCAGTGCATATAAATTGGTTGAAAAATCAAATCTGTGTCCTTGGGTCCATGCTTAGGTCCCATGCAAGAAATGGGAATGAATTTCAAACACTGGGCCACCGTTGATTGCCGGCAAAACATTGAGATGCCTGGTTTTTAAATTCTAGTAAATATAAAACTCGTCTGAAATTCATGAAACTTGGCATGCTATCATGGAGTGGCATCAACATGCCGTGGTACAAATTTTCTCCCATTTGGGGCAGGTTTGGGTATATGCTTCTCACAAACCGGAGCTTCTCACAACAAGCATGATGGTTTTCGGTAGGGAACGTCCCACCTTTGTGGATGAAACGATATCCATTGCCTCTTATTGCTTTCAATTTTTTTCTCGTGTCAACATAGAACAACAGGGGTGCTGTGTGATTTTTTGTGATTTTCAGGGTTTGTTTCGACATTTTTATGCATTAACTGAGTTTTCAATGCATTTTATGTGCATAATTCAAATTTGAACTACATGCACATGCTCCAGTGCATATAAATTTGTTGAAAAATCAAATATGTGTCCTTGGGTGCATGCTTAGGTCCCATGCAAGAAATGGGAATGAATTTCAAACACCAGGGCACCGTTGATTGCTGGCAAAACATTGAGATGCCTGGTTTTTAAATTCTAGTAAATCCAAAATTCTGTTAACCATTCACGTGACGCCACGTGTCTTGGTTTTAATGGCTATAGGAGGTGTCGTGCGGACAGCTGCTTGACCTTGACTGAACGGGAGGCGTGCGAGCGCCGTCCGGTGCGCAGGCTGACCGAGAGGCATGCAAGCTGTCCTTGAGTGCGCAGGCTCACCGGGAAGCGTGCGAGTTGTACGCTGCGTAGGCTCACTGGGAAGCGAGCCCTTTGACTTCCATGGTCGCCTGCCTTGCTCGCATCCTCTCCATTAATGGCACCCAAGCCGCAGTTTAATTCGCTTTTTAAATATATAACACTCATCGCAAATGTTTTAGTTTAGAACACCCGTATGCAAACTGACAACTTCCCTAGGAAGCCAAGAGAAAATGTGCCGAGCGGGATTTCTGCAGCTCTTGATCACAAACGTTTTACATAGAACACCCGTATGCAAAGTGAGAGCAGTGCAGGATTTTTGCATCCCTTCAACGCAAACGGTTTTTTGGATGACCCGTGTGCAACCACGTACAAACAATTTGGTAAGATTTGTCAATCCTTCTAACACTGCGATTTGTCAAAATATGAAGCTAAAAATCACTAGCAGTATCTAATTTTTGCAACTAAAATTCAGTAATTAAGCATAGATTTCATTCATAGATTAAGCAGTCGTTCTTAATTTATACAAACAGTTCAACTCGACAGCTGAACCGACCAAACTTTTCCCCAATTGTTGCCAACCACGTACTGAAATAGCTAGTTTAACTATATATACTAGCTAATTTTAAGTATGTTGTACAGTTCCACCACATCTATAGTCAGATGAACTGAACAAAATAGCCCCTAAATACTACTACTACGGAGGGGCTTTGTACTACTTCCGGCTGCCTCTCCTCTGCCGAGCGCGCTCAGTAAGAGGCGGAGGAGGAGGAGCCTATCGACGAGCTGGGCAACCGTAATGCGGTGCCTGCCGCTAATGCAGCTTTAGTGACGCTCACCTCGAACACCGTCTGCCGCTCCAGATGACCCCTCTCGAAGCGGTGGTTCTCCTTGTAGATCTCCTGATTCCTCGCCTCTGAGGCGGCGTGTGCTGCTGCCACTGCGGTGGTAAGGCTCTTTGCATGCTCGACGAGGCGCTCCTCCTCCTCCTGCAAGAACTCGGTGTAGCGCGCAAGGTCGCTGTCGCACGTGCGGGCATCCACCTCCGCCTACCGCCTTCAGGCGGCGGTGGCGGAGTGGGTGATGACCCTAGTGGTCGATGGTGGGTTGGCGGCCACGGCGGCCGACGACGGGGTGGCGGCCGCGACCACCACCTCCCACCATCGGGCCGCGGTGGCGGAGCAGGTGATGGCCACAGTGGGGTGGCGGCCACGGCGGCCATCTCCTGCCTTTGGGCCGCGGCGGCGGCGTGGGCGATGGCCCTGGCTTTCGACGGTGGTGTGGCGGCAATGGTGGCCGGTAACAGCTGCCGACGGGCACCGGCGGCGGAGCATGTGGTGGGTGTTCCGCGCACACCCAACAGGGACGCCACGCGCACTACACTACGCCGGGGACTGCGCCGCCGCCGCGGTGTAGCCTCCCAGCTAGAGCTGTCCTTTGATGACGGCGGAGTGGCTGAGCGACGACGACGGACCGGTGCCATTGGCGAATGTGGGAGAAGCAGAGGAGATAAGCTACAGGGATGGAGGGGAAAATGCGACCCAGGACTCGCTGGCCGTGAGGGTTTTTATAGCAGGCCGGTAAGCATTGGGATTTTGGGGTATTTCACCGAGTCGGTCGGGAAGCTTGCGCGGGAACCTGCGAGGTTGCACGGGAACGGGCTCACCGACGATTCATTGGCGCCACCGTTTGGCTAAAAGAACGTCCCCGCGTGCTGCACAAGCTTGCGCTGTAAGCCGTCTGCGGCAGCGGGGTGACAAGATGTGCGAGAGGAGGACGAAAGGCCACGTACACATGCGGTTAATAAAAAAACGTTTGCGACTTAATTACCTACTATACCACCGTCCCAGTTTATAAGTATGATTTACCTAATAAAATACGAATGCATGTCGCCAAAGATTATATAGTTGGATTTGTATTTAAACATAGTTTCCAATTATATAATTTTTAAAACATGCATTAACATTTTGTTGGTTAAATTTGAGGGCAAAGTATGGCACGGAATATAAAGGAGACTATAGACTAGACTGAGGTGGTACCACACGGCCGCTCTCTATGCAGCGACGCAACTGTCGGCCGGCTTGTAGGCGACCATTTGCTGCGTGTGGTTGCTTGCGGTTCAGGCGGCCGTGGCGCGCTCTGCTCGCGTCCCGCCACGCGCGCTGCTCGCATCCCGCCGCGCGCGCTCTACTCTCGCGTCCCTCCGGGTGCTCTGCCCTCTTCCCTCCATGCGTGCTGCCAGTGTTTTGGGCTGGCGCACAATCACGCACGTTTGTGTGCAAGCGCTTGCGCCGGGCGCGGCGCGACGATGCAGTTACCCGCTGCAAAAACTGCCATGCGGACGCGCCGAGAATCCACGCCGCCCGGCCCTGATACGTCTCCAACGTATCTATAATTTATGAAGTATTCATGCTATTGTATTATCCATCTTGGATGTTTATGGGCTTTATTATGCACTTTTATATTACTTTTGGAACTAACCTATTGACCCAAAGCCCAGTGCCAGTTCTGTTTTTTCCCTTGTTTCAGTGTTTCAAAGAAAAGGAATATCAAACGGAGTCCAAACGGAATGAAACCTTCGGGAGAGTTATTTTTGGAAAGAAAGCAATCCGGGAGACTTGGAGTGCACGTCAGGGGATCAACGAGGAAGGCACGAGGCAGGGGGCGTGCCCTCCACCCTCGTGGGCCCCTCGTGGCTCCCCTGACGTATTTCTTCCTCCTATATATACCAATATACCCTAAAAACTTCGGGGAACAGAATAGATCGTGAGTTCCGCCGCCGCAAGCCTCTGTAGCCACCAAAAACCAATCGGGACCCTGTTCCGGCACCCAGCTGGAGGGGGGGATTCCTCACCGGTGGCCATCTTCATCATCCCGACGCTCTCCATGACGAGGAGGGAGTAGTTCACCCTCGGGCTGAGGGTATGTACCAGTAGCTATGTGTTTGATCTCTCTCTCTCTCTCGTGTTCTTGAGGTGATACGATCTTGATTTATCGCGAGCTTTGCTATTGTAGTTGGATCTTATGATGTTTCTCCCCCTCTACTCTCTTGTAATGGATTGAGTTTTCCCTTTGAGGTTATCTTATCGGATTGAGTCTTTTAATGATTTGAGAACACTTGATGTATGTCTTGCGTGGGATACCCGTGGTGACAATGGGGTATTCTATTGATCCACTTGATGTATGTTTTGGTGATCAACTTGCGGGTTCCGCCCATGAACCTATGCATAGGGGTTGGCACACGTTTTTGTCTTGATTCTGCGGTAGAAACTTTGGGGCACTCTTTGAGGTTCTATGTGTTGGTTGAATAGATGAATCTGAGATTGTGTGATGCATATCGTATAATCATACCCACGGATACTTGAGGTGACATTGGAGTATCTAGGTGACATTAGGGTTTTGGTTGATGTGTGTCTTAAGGTGTTATTTTACTACGAACTCTAGGGCTGTTTGTGACACTTATAGGAATAGCCCAATGGATTGATCGGAAAGAATAACTTTGAGGTGGTTTCGTACCCTACCATAATCTCTTCGTTTGTTCTCCGCTATTAGTGACTTTGGAGTGACTCTTTGTTGCATGTTGAGGGATAGTTATATGATCCAATTATGTTATTATTGTTGAGAGAACTTGCACTAGTGAAAGTATGAATCCTAGGCCTTGTTTCCTAGCATTGCAATACCGTTTACGCTAACTTTTATCATTAGTTACCTTGCTGTTTTTATATTTTCAGATTACAAAAACCTTTATCTACCATCCATATTGCACTTGTATCACCATCTCTTCGCCGAACTAGTGCACCTATACAATTTACCATTAATATTCGGTGTGTTGGGGACACAAGAGACTCTTTGTTATTTGGTTGCAGGGTTGTTTGAGAGAGACCATCTTCATCCTACGCCTCCCACGGATTGATAAACCTTAGGTCATCCACTTGAGGGAAATTTGCTACTGTCCTACAAACCTCTGCACTTGGAGGCCCAACAACGTCTACAAGAAAAAGGTTGTGTAGTAGACATCAAGCTCTTTTCTGGCGCCGTTGCCGGGGAGGCTAGGTAAGCGGCACTCACACCCCGTCAACTAAGCTCTTTTCTAGCGCCGTTGCCGGGGAGGTGAGTGCTTGAAGGTATATCTTTAGATCTTGCAATTGAATCTTTTAGTTTCTTGTTTTATCACTAGTTTAGTTTATAAAAGAAAGCTACAAAAAAATGGAATTGAGTTTACCTCATACGCTTCATCTTTTTAATATCTTTCGTGAGTATGATGTAAAAGAAAATTGTGCCAAAGTGTTAGAAGAAGAATGCATTAAAATGTTTGGCACTAAATCTTTGAACGATGAGCATGATTGCAATGTTGTTGGTATGAACTCCTTGAATATCCATAGTACTAATGATGATTGCACTAGTTATGATGAAAATGTCTCCTATAAACATGTCAATTTTTGTGGAGTGCATTGGGTTTGCAAGTACACACCAAATATGGAAGATAGATATTGCAAGAGTCATAAGCATTTATAAACTAAATGGTTACAAGAAAGGCTAGATGTTTGTGCTGAAAATTTAAATTTTCTTAGCCGTACTTGTGAACTTTGCAATGAACGTGATCATTTCAGTACCCAATGCAAATTGTTTCATGATCGTATCGTATCCAAAAATTGTGATGACTTGATTTCCCTTGCACATCATAATGAACTTAGTTTGCTCTTGGGTTATGAAGAAATGAAACGTATAACTAAGGTTATTCCAGAATTTTCCCTTGATAGAGTTCTTCATTTTGGTCTAGAGGAAATTTATATGTATTGCACGGTGAATTGCATTGAAAATCCTTATATTGCCAACTACATAAAAAAAGAAAACAAATAGAAGATGAAGAGAATACTAATGAAAGGGAAGAGATTTCCCAATATCCTCCTATTATTTCTTATGATGAATCAGGTAACGAGGAGGAGCCTTCTATTCAACAAATCTCATTAATAAGGAGCTCCAAAAAGAGGATTGAACCCACACATGGTGTGGTGAAGAAGAAGAAAAGAAAAGGTAAGAGAGGTAAAAAGATATCTCTCCCAAATAATGTTGCTCCTATTATTGTTGTGCCCCATGAAAATGAATCAAAAATAATTATGGAAGATGATGCACTTGATGATGATCTCGTTATGCCTATTGCTTGTTGTGATGATTATGATTGGGAAGATAATGATACTTCTTATGATCTTGAAAATCTTTTTGGCACTTGCTTGGAAGAATATGATAATTGCTATACTATTGGTGCTATCCATACTATTAATGATGAGAGTGATTATGCTTATGATATGAAATGGCCCAAGCTTGGGGAAGCTATGTTTGATGAGGATGACATATTTGAGAATATATTTTCTGAAATTAATGTTTGTCCCAAGCTTGGGGATTCTATGTTTAATAATGATGATATTTTTAGCCTCCCAAGTTTTGATATGCAAAGTTGTTATGATGATAGCATGCCTTCTACCTATGATGATTATATTGATGAAAGTGGGTTTGGAAGAGTGTCAACTTTAGGAAGTAATGATCCCACTATTTTGGAGGATGTTGAATCTTATAATATTTATGAAAGTGGATTTGGAGAGGTCATGACTTTATTTAGTGATGTATCCACTATTTCGGAAGAGGTTTCAATCGATTATGATGAGAACAAAGTTGCTACTTATGATGATTACTGTGATGAAACTTATGCTATAAAAAGTAGTGATTAAAACTTGTCATGATTATGATTACCCTTTTCTGAACATTACTCTTTTAATGTGGAAACAATTTATAGTATTCAAGTCTCTTATGATACTCCCACTATTCCGAATTAGAAGAATTTTGCTTATGTGGAGAGTAGTAAAATTTCTATGCAAGTAGATCATGAAAAGAATGCTTTAGGTGCTGGTTATATGATTCAATTCATTCACGATACTACTGAAAAATATTATGAGAGAGAATCATATGCTTCTACATATTGCAATAATATCAAGTTTCCTCTCTATGTGCTTAAAGTTTTGAAGTTATGCTTGTTTTGTCTTCCTATGCTGGTTGATTATTGTTCCCATAAATTGTTTGATCACAAAATCCCTATGCATAGGAAGTGTGTTAGACTTAAATGTTCTAGTCATATTCTTCATGATGCTCTCTTTATGTTTCAATTCTTATCTTTTATATGAGCATCATTGAAATCATCATGCCTAGCTAGGGGCGTTAAACGTTAGCGCTTGTTGGGAGGCAACCCAATTTTATTTTATTTTATTGATTTTTGGTTCTGTTTAGTAATAAATAATCCATCTAGCTTCTGTTTAGATGTGGTTTTGTGTTTTAATTAGTATTTGTGCCAAGTAGAACCTTTGGGAAGACTTGGGTGAAGTCTTTATGATCATGCTGTAAAAAACAGAAACTTTAGCGCTCACGATATTTGCTTCAACTTTTTACTGGAGAGTGCTATTTAGTTGATTCTTTTTTCAGATGATTACTAGACAAATTCCTCAGGTCCACCAATTTATTTTATAATTTTTGGAGTTCCAGAAGTATACGTTTGATACATATTACTACAGACTGTTCTGTTTTTGACATATTCTGTTTTCATTGTGTTGCTTGCTTATTTTGATGAATCTATGGCTAGTAAAATAGTTTATAAACCATAGAGAAGTTGGAATACAGTAGGTTTAACACCAATATAAATAAAGAATGAGTTCATTACACTACCTTGAAGTGGTGTTTTCTTTTCTTTCGCTAACGGAGCTTACGAGTTTTCTGTTAAGTTTTGTGTTGTGAAGTTTTCAAGTTTTGGGTAAAGATTCGATGGACTATGGAATAAGGTGTGGCAAGAGCCTAAGCTTGGGGATTCCTAAGGCACCCCAAGGTAATATTCAAGGACAACCAAGAGCCTAAGCTTGGGGATGCCCCGGATGGCATCCCCTCTTTCGTCTTCGTTCATCGGTAACTTTACTTGGAGCTATATTTTTATTCACCACATGATATGTGTTTTGCTTGGAGCGTCATTTTATTTTCTTTACCTTGGCTTGCTGTTTGAATAAAATACCAAGATCTGAAATTATTATATGAGAGAGAGTCTTCACATAGCTACATAATTATTTAACTACTCATTGATCTTCACTTATATCTTTTTGGAGTAGTTTGTCATTTACTCGTGTGCTTCACTTATATCCTATGAGTAAATGGTTAAATGATTTGAATGTCATAAATCTGAAATTATATATGTTTCATACGCCTTTCCCATGGGGAGTAATGCCTTCACATATAAGAAGTAGAGGTGGTAAATTTATTGAAGGTTAGCAAACATTGTATTGGTCACTTGAACAATTCATGAAAGAATATTGAAGGAAGAGAGATTTCACATATAAATATACTAGCTTGGACATCTTCTATGATTGTGAGCCCCATTAATTATTTTCAAACCTGAGCAAATTAGTTGAAGTTGGACAAGGAAGACAACATAATGAGTTATGCTTGGGTATATTTGTATAGAAGTTATATTGTTATGGATCCTCTAACATGTGGTGCTTGCTATTTAAAATCCTTTGCTAGCCAAAATATCTGTACTAAGCGGGAATACTGCTTGTGCATCCAAATTCCTTGAACCAAGTTTCTTCCATGAGTGTCCACCATATCTACCTATATGCGGTATTTACCTGCCGTTCCAAGTAAATTTGCATGTGCCAAACTCTAGACCTTCAAATAATAATCTGTTTTGTATGCCCGAATCGCTCATGTAGCGACTAGGGGCTAGCAGTATCTTCCATGCTAGGTGGGTTATTCTCACGATGAGTGGACTCCGCTCATCATTCACGAGAAAATGGCTGGTAACTGGGATGCCCAGTCCCATGATCAAAAGATCGAAATCAAATAAAAAATAATTGCAAACAAAACCCCCCCAGGATTGATGTTAGTTGGAGGCACCCGTTGTTTCGGGCAAGCCATGGATTGATGATTGTTGGTGGAGGGGGAGTAAAAATCTTTACCTTTCTGTTTGGCAACCGCCTATAATGTATGTAGTATGGAAGATATTGGGAACTCTTGGTCGTTATGTTGATAATGAAAGCATACCTCTCAAAATTATTTTCATCTCTGTTTTTGCTTCGAGCTCTGGCACCTCTGCAAATCCCTGCTTCCCTCTGCGAAGGGCCTATCTTTTACATTTATGCAAGAGTCAGTAGTATTCCTTCTCATTCCAACCTACTCTTTAGTTGGCAAGCATCATGTGATGGAAAGATCTAGGCATATATGGCCATTCAAATATATTTGAGCATGAATTATTACTGTTGACATTACCCCTGAGGTAAAAGGTTGGGAGGCGAAACAGTAAGCCCCTATCTTTCTCTGTGTTCTATGAATACTATTTGTTCTAAAAATATGCTTTGAATGGTAGCAATCATGGAGGACTAAATGATAGTTGAGTATGTGAAGTTTGCTGAATCAAAGCTCTGACATAGACTCTTCCTGAAAATAAGATGAATTGTAATTGTTTGATGACTAATAACACGGTTTGTTTGTTTTCAAGAAAGTTTATGATCTATACTTTAATTTGTGAATAGCTTGTTACTTGATCATGAGAAGCTTTATGAGTTGAGCTACTGTTATGATATATAATGATGCTAGAAAAGGTGACTGAAATTATCATTAGTCAATCTTGTGCACCTGCTAGCATTCACACTTCATAAATTCTTTCTTTTATCATTTACCTACTCGAGGACGAGCAGGAATTAAGCTTGGGGATGCAGATACGTCTCCAACGTATCTATAATTTATGAAGTATTCATGCTATTGTATTATCCATCTTGGATGTTTATGGGCTTTATTATGCACTTTTATATTACTTTTGGGACTAACCTATTGACCCAGAGCCCAGTGCCAGTTCTGTTTTTTTCCCTTGTTTCAGTGTTTTGAAGAAAAGGAATATCAAACGGAGTCCAAACGGAATGAAACCTTCGGGAGAGTTATTTTTGGAAAGAAAGCAATCCGGGAGACTTGGAGTGCATGTCAGGGGATCAACAAGGAAGGCACGAGGCAGGGGTGCGCGCCCACCCCCCTGGGAGCGCCCTCCACCCTCGTGGGCCCCTCGTGGCTCCCCTGACGTATTTATTCCTCCTATATATACCAATATACCCTAAAAACTTCGGGGAACAGAATAGATCGGGAGTTCCGCCGCCGCAAGCCTCTGTAGCCACCAAAAAACAATCGGGACCCTGTTCCGGCACCCAGCCGGAGGGGGGGATTCCTCACCGGTGGCCATCTTCATCATCCCGGCGCTCTCCATGACGAGGAAGGAGTAGTTCACCCTCGGGGCTAAGGGTATGTACCAGTAGCTATGTGTTTGATCTCTCTCTCTCTCTCTCTCTCTCTCTCTCTCGTGTTCTTGAGGTGATACGATCTTGATGTATCGCGAGCTTTGCTATTGTAGTTGGATCTTATGATGTTTCTCCCCCTCTACTCTCTTGTAATGGATTGAGTTTTCCCTTTGAAGTTATCTTATCGGATTGAGTCTTTTAATGATTTGAGAACACTTGATGTATGTCTTGCGTGGGATACCCGTGGTGACAATGGGGTATTCTATTGATCCACTTGATGTATGTTTTGTGATCAACTTGCGGGTTCCGCCCATGAACCTATGCATAGGGGTTGGCACACGTTTTTGTCTTGATTATGCGGTAGAAACTTTGGGGCACTCTTTGAGGTTCTATGTGTTGGTTGAATAGATGAATCTGAGATTGTGTGATGCATATCGTATAATCATACCCACGGATACTTGAGGTGACATTGGAGTATCTAGGTGACATTAGGGTTTTGGTTGATGTGTGTCTTAAGGTGTTATTTTACTACGAACTCTAGGGCTGTTTGTGACACTTATAGGAATAGCCCAATGGATTGATCGGAAAGAATAACTTTGAGGTGGTTTCGTACCCTACCATAATCTCTTCGTTTGTTCTCCGCTATTAGTGACTTTGGAGTGACTCTTTGTTGCATGTTGAGGGATAGTTATATGATCCAATTATGTTATTATTGTTGAGAGAACTTGCACTAGTGAAAGTATGAATCCTAGGCCTTGTTTCCTAGCATTGCAATACCGTTTACGCTAACTTTTATCATTAGTTACCTTGCTGTTTTTATATTTTCAGATTACAAAAACCTTTATCTACCATCCATATTGCACTTGTATCACCATCTCTTCGCCGAACTAGTGCACCTATACAGTTTACCATTGTATTGGGTGTGTTGGGGACACAAGAGACTCTTTGTTATTTGGTTGCAGGGTTGTTTGAGAGAGACCATCTTCATCCTACGCCTCCCACGGATTGATAAACCTTAGGTCATCCACTTGAGGGAAATTTGCTACTGTACTACAAACCTCTGCACTTGGAGGCCCAACAACGTCTACAAGAAGAAGGTTGTGTAGTAGACATTAGGCCCCCCTTTTATTCATGCAGCCATTTACCTTCATCTCTCGTCTCACACATCACAATAAGCACACCCACGAGGACACGTACAGAGAGGACATCCAACAGTTCCAATGGCGCTCCCCGTGGCTCCAATGGCGCTCCCCGTGGCTCCAATGGCGCTCCCAGTGGCCGACGACGACAACGGCGGGCAGTTCACCACGCATCACGTAGTGGACACCCACGTGAGGGGGAAGGCCCTCTCGGTGGTGTACACGAATGATCCGGTCTCGGTGGAGAGCTCCATCCTAACTATGGAGCAGTTCCTTGCCGAGCACAAGTACCGAGTGGTCGGCTTCGACCTCGAGTGCACCATCGTTCGTGCCGGGCACGATCAGAAGGTTGTCGTCGCCCAGTTGTGCGTGCGACATGACGTCCTCGTCTACCACTTCCACCTTGCCACAAGGCCTTGCGAGCGTTTCTCCAGGTTTATCAAGAGCTCTGACTATAGTTTCGCTACGGTGGACACCACCAACGATCTAAAAGCGCTTGAGGTTTCGGATTTGAAATGCCCAAATCTTGTCAACATCCAGCACCACTACAAGGTCTGGGGCACCGACAAAAGCAAACTGAACTCCCTGGTTGACCTCGCCTCGGCCATCATCGACACGAAGATGAAGCAAGAGAGCGATAAGGACAAGAACGCCTGGCACTGTCTGTGGCATAAGAGACTGGATGAACAACATGTCAAGTACGCGGCCATGGACGCGTACACAAGCTACGAGATGTACAGGCAAATCGTTGACATGAGGAACTATCTTCTTCCTGACTCAGACGAGGGATCGAGCCACATAGCAGTGGCGGGAGCGTCACAAGAAGTAGATGACTAGACGATCGTTTCTCCTACTTTAGAATGCATGCAATTGTTTATTGAGGTGTGTGCGAATGATCTGTATAGTCACTTATGTAATTGGATGTTTATTTCAGTTATATATATACATGTTATTCTACTGTAGACAGAGCAATTCACACGGCTTATTAGCAGCAATCGTCTGTATTATTATTGGTCTTCGCACACATTTCGGATTACGGACCTGTTTGTCGCGTATCACACACATCTTGTTCAGTTGAACTGTTTCCATTGTGTTGCCTAATCACACACAGTTCATCCCAGTGAACCATATGTTGTATATCGCACACGCCTTCATCTGGCTGCCCGTTTCTTTTGTGCCTCCTCATCACAAACAGTTCATTGAGCTGATCCGTATGCCCTGCATCGCACACGCAACTAAATTCTGAACCGTGTTTGATGCATCTGTCATAGCAAACGTTTTGCACCTTTTTTGACGGTTTTTTTACACCACCGTTTGCGATTATGGTATCACACACAGTTTGGTCGAAGGGTCTCTGATCGTAGTGTCGCGTTTGGACCATCCTGCAGTAGTGAAGGGTTCGCGGCTCCAACCACCGCTCCGGCCTTAGATCCGGAGCGCGTCGCCAGGTCCGAAGACGGGAGTCTAGAGCCCGCCGGACTCTCTGCAGCTATAGAGCTCAACACTGGAGAACCGGAGAGAATAGTGCCACCGGCAGTCATCACAAAGTCGGGCTCTTCTCCGGACTCTAGCTCCGAACCCTCGAAATCCACGTCACGCAAGCTCGGCCAGGGAACTTCGGTCCCCGCCCAAACCTCGCTCTTAAACGAGGCTCTGGACTTAATGTGGTCCCTCGCCATCACAGAGGAACCGCTTCCGAATTGTGCCCAGCCCGGACTAGGGGCTGAAAATAGGGAACTTTACTTCCCACCCCCACCCACTTTATAGCCACTGTCGACATGCTCGACTACGCCTCCGAAGACATCGACGGTATGGACGATGATGCCGGAGAGGAACAGGCCCACAACCCGCCGTTCACCGGACGCTGGACGACCACTTCCTCGTACGACGTGTACATGGTTGACACACCTAAAGAAGGCGACGACGATGAGGAGAAGGACCCAGTCGAGGATGAACCTCCTGAGATACCACCGAAGCGTCGACGTCAGTGGTGCCACTCTAAATCGCGTCACGGAAAAGACAGCAATACCGGCACCGGAGACAATGATACTCCGGAGAACGCCGAAGACCAAGAAGACCCCATCGAACCAACATCCGAACATGATGATCGGAAGGATGGGCAAGTTGGCCCTGACGAGCAA
This sequence comes from Aegilops tauschii subsp. strangulata, assembly GCF_002575655.3. Lineage (NCBI taxonomy): Eukaryota > Viridiplantae > Streptophyta > Magnoliopsida > Poales > Poaceae > Aegilops > Aegilops tauschii. The sequence continues at coordinate 313,102,619 of NC_053037.3, read as the reverse complement.
GCAGGGAACAAAGACTTGGAGGACAGTAACTATCTACCACTCTCCGAGGACGACGTGAGCCTCGACGATGAAGATTTTATCGTGCCAGAGGAACCCCTCGAACAAGAGCGCTTTAAGCGCCGGCTAATAGCCATGGCAAGAAGCCTAAAAAATAAGCAGCAGCAGCTTCAAGCTGACCAAGATCTGCTCAACGACAGATGGACTAATGTCCTGGCAGCCGAAGAATACGGCCTCGAACGCCCAACAAAGAGTTACCCGAAGCGCAAGCTGCTACCCCAACTCGACGATGAGGCGCTGGAGCCCATACCACCCGCGCGTAACGCGGCTGACGGACCTGACTGAGCACCATGTGTCCAGGACAGAACGGCAACTCAAGCCGAACACCAGCCCGCGCCACCTCGCCGTAAAAGCAGAGAAACAACAGCTCAGGGATACACATATGAGCTACGACAGGACCTGGAAAATAGAGCAGGTCAGACAAGATCAATCTATGGATCACGGGGGCATGCCCCGGCGCGTGAGGAGGGCTATCAAGCATGGCGCAACAAGCACAACCACGCCCGGACCGAAAACCGCATATGGACTTCATCCGAACTGCGTTGTGACATGGCCCAATACAGAGGCGCCGCACACCCCCTATGCTTCACCGATGAGGTAATGGAGCACCAGTTCCCAGAAGGGTTTAAACCCGTGAACATTGAATCATATGATGGCACAACAGATCCCGTGGTATGGATTGAAGACTTTCTTCTCCACATTCACATGGCACGCGGTGACGATCTACACGCCATCAAATACCTCCCCCTAAAACTTAAGGGGCCAGCCCGGCACTAGTTAAACAGCCTCCCAGAAAATTCTATCGGAAGCCGGGAAGACTTGGAAGACACCTTTAGAGACAACTTCCAGGGCACTTATATCCGGCCTCCGGACGCTGATAACCTAAGTCATATAGTCCAGCAGCCCGGAGAGTCGGCCAGGAAATTCTGGACCAGGTTCCTAATTAAAAAGAACCAAATTGTCGACTGTCTGAATGCCGAAGCCCTAGCGGCCTTTAAACACATCATCCGCGACGAATGGCTTGCCCGACACCTTGGCCAAGAGAAACCAAAATCCGTGGCAGCCCTTACAGCACTCATGACCCGCTTTTGTGCGGGCGAAGATAGCCAGCTAGCCCATAGCAATAACAGCGCAAGCGAACCTGGCACTTCCGAAACCAGGAATAGCAATGGCAGGCCCCAACGCAACAAACACAAGCGCCGCAGCAATAATGACAATACCGAAGACACGGCGGTCAACGCCGAATTCAGCGGTTCCAAGTCCGGTCAGCGGAAGAAGCCATTCAAAAGAAACAGAGAGGGCTCATCCAGCTTGGACCGAATACTCGATCGACCCTGCCAGATTCACGACACCCCCGACAATCCTGCCAATCACACCAACCGAAGTTGGTGGGTCTTCAAACAGGCCGGTAAGTTAAATACCGAACATAAGGAGAAAGGGTCACCCAGCGAGGACGACAACGAGGAGCCTCGTCCGCCGAAAACAGGGGGTTAGAAGAAATTTCCCCCCGAAGTCAAAACGGTGAATATGATATACGTCACCCACATCCCCAAGCAGGAGCGCAAACGCGCGCTAAGGGACGTCTACGCGATAACGCCATTCGCCCCTAAATTTAACCCATGGTCAGCCTATTCGATCACTTTTGATCGTAGAGACCATCCGACCAGTATCCGTCACGGAGGTTCGGCCGCACTAGTCCTCGACCCAATCATCGATGGATTCCACCTTACATGAGTCCTCATGGACGGCGGCTGCAGCCTTAACCTGCTCTATCAAGATACAGTCCGCAAGATGGGTATTGATCCGTCAAGGATCAAGCCCATGAAAACTACCTTTAAAGGAGTAATACCTGGTGTAGAGGCCCGCTGCATGGGCTCAATCACATTGGAGGTCGTCTTCGGTTCGTCGGACAACTTCCGAAGTGAAGACTTGATCTTCGACATCGTCCCCTTCCGCAGTGGCTATCACGCACTACTCGGACGAACCGCGTTCGCTCGCTTCAATGCGGTCCCGCACTATGCTTATCTCAAACTAAAGATGCCCGGACCACGCGGCGTTATAACAGTCAATGGAAACATGAAACGCTCCCTCCGTACTGAGGAGCACACCGCGGCCTTGGCAGCGGAAGTACAGGGCGGCCTTATCAAGCCAAATACTATGTCGGCGGCCAAGCCCCCAGACACTATTAAACGAGTCTGGACTACACCGCAGGGCGACAGCCCAGCTCGTCAGGAGCTCGATTAGCAATCCGGCCTCCATCTCAGCTCCAAACCAAATTGCGGACCATGCGTCACGCATACATAACTACACACTAAAGATACCATGGGCAAAGATGGAGGCATCATAAAGATAAAGTCCACAATACGGCTAGACCATATCCGGACACTCATATTTTCCTTTACTTTTCTTTTTATTTCTTCCAGGTTCCTTACAACCCACGTCACCTTTTCAACGGTGCCTAGGCCTCTTTTCGAGGCCTATCATGTCAACACCAAGCGATGATCCTCTCGAAGGACAGTACACCAAGGAGAAAGGCAGCGCATAAGCATGGCAGAGTATCTAAAGGGTCTTTAAAGACCACCTCGTCTGCTTACAGGACCTGCACGCATCTTTCCCTTGTACTCGGCATGTAAAATAGCCTTGTTGCTTACTGCACTAGTTGTACCAATACGTTTTGGCATATCAATCAGACTATAAAGGAAACAGTTTTTAGCCCAACCTATATGGCATTGGCTTATCTCTTAATCTGTGTTTCCCTTTTTTTCCGATTTTCTTGTACACCTCGGCATGACTTAAATCACCAGGGGCTCTATTGATCCACGTACATTTTTTTAAATACCAAACAAAGTCCGAACACTTTCACGGTGCAATCCGGCGTCTCGAATATAGCATTATATGCATAGGCTCTGAATCATGTATTTGGTCAATAGTTGGGTTGCCCGGATCCTGTGGTTACTACCTTACGTTCCGCCTGTTCGGCTAAGGTAGTAAAGGGAGAACTACTGCGACTGTGTTTCTGGTTCATCCAGACAAACACCTCAGTAGAGAAAGCCGAAAACTGACTGTCATGATGCGGCGAGAGCTGGTCAGCTATTCGGGCACTAAGTATAAATCTCTTGCGATTTTTTCTGCATTACGCGATACGCCGGCCTTCACCCGGCCGGGCATCTATAGCACCCAAGTTCGGATAATCGAACAATACTAGGGGTTGCGCCTATTATAAAACTCCTATGGCTAAGTGAGAGTGATAAAGCCACATAGTCCGATTGCCTGGTTCACCGTATTAACACCTCCTTCACGGACCAAATTGCTGGGTCAAGTGTGTTTAGGTACTATCCCGAATACCCCCGTACTACCTACGTGGGGGCTGAAGCCGACGACTGGCCAACTCTCAGATATCGTAAACGGCCGCAGAGGAGGAAATATTTTAAAGTAAAACACGCAATATATCATGCATAAGCCTTGTTTCATAATACAAGATCGGACAACATAGATACATTCATTCAAAAATGGTGTCCTTTGAACACTGGCCCTCTACAATGCGGGATCCTTCCAGGACATCATCGAAATACTGCTCTGGTGTACGATGCACTTTGCCTGCAGGCGGTCCCTCGGCCGCGAGCTTGACGGCGTTCATCTTCACCCACTGCACCTTGACGCGGGCAAAGGCCATCCGCGCACCTTCGATGCAGGCCGATCGCTTCACGGCGTCAAGTCGGGGCCATGCATTGATTAGCCGCTTCACGAGTCCGAAGTAGCTGCTGGGTATGGATTCGGTAGGCCATAGACGAATTATAAAATCATTCATAGCCAGCTCGGCCATCCTATGCAGTTCGGCCAGATGTTTCAGCTGATCGCTGAGGGGCACTGGATGCTCTGGCGCAAGGTATTGCGACCAGAACAGTTTCTCCGTTGAGCTCCCCTCTTCGGCTCGGAAGAACTCTGCAGCATCAGCAACACTCCGGGGCAGATCCGCAAATGCTCCTGGAGAACTCCAAACCCGGGTTAGTAAGATGTATTTTTCCCTCACAAATCTGCTCTGCATATTATAGGCCTTACCAGCCACAATTTTCTTCGCCTCTTGGATCTCCCGACAGGCGTTTTGGGCTTCAGTCCGGGCCTCCTGAGCACTTTGGAGGGCCTTAGCAAGTTTGGATTTTTGATCTGAAACTTGGTGCTCTAAGGACTCACATTTGCTTATAGCATCCTTAAGCTCTTGCTGGACTTCGGACACCCTTGACTCATGTTTTAGGCGGGCGGCTCGTTCCTCCTCCGCCTCTTTCTTGGCCTCAGCCAGCGTGCTCTTGAGGGTATCGACCTCAGACGCATCATCTATGAGCACAGTTATATGACTCATTCAGACGGGAAATTATTACTGATATTAATTTCAAAAGCATTTTCGGTATCACATACTTGCTTTTCCGCTAACTTCCGCCTCAGCTCAGACGCTTCGGCGGCATGGGTAGCCGATGCCTGCATCGCAGCCTGTTCGGTTCAAATAGATATGTATGTTAATACCCTGTATGAGTCATTAGATCCTCTATTCGGCCTTTCTTTGTGAACACCGAACAGAGTCTCAGGGGCTACTATCTATACACATATTTTTTTCTTATGTAGCCAAAAGGCATTATACTACATACCTCAAAGCCTCTTAGAAGGCTAGTGTAGGCCTTGTTCAATCCGCTTTTGGCGGAATGAGCCCTTTCAACCACCGTACCCATAAGGGTATGATGTTCTTCTACAATGATGGCGCTCTGAAGTGCTTCCACCAGAGTATCCGGAGCATCCGGATTGACAGAGGTCGCTGGTGGAATTTGCGCACCCCCTTCTTTCGAAGGAGGCCGCTCACCTGATTCCGGAGACGTATGGGTCTCCGGAATAATATTCGGTTGGGGGCCGAATTGGGCATGGTCCTCGTCGTCAGTCTTCATGGGGGTCAATTCCCCCATGTTGCCGGTAGCAGGGATATCGCCCTCTGGCGACACCGTGGTGGCTCCCCGCACCTCTCTGTCACGCCCAATATGCGATACTATCCTAAAGAGACTCGAAGGCCCCACCAAGGATAGAACCGCATATTGAAACGCTTTTGCAAGGTGGATATCATTACATCAACATTCCATAATATTTGGGGATACATACAAGGCATACAAATGCCGCAAGAATACATCAATACATCAATACATAAGAACAACATCCGACTACGGATGAAACATAAACAGAAACTCAACGACATCCACCCTGCTAGCCCAGGTTGCCGACCTGGAACCTATCCCCTGAACGAAGAAGAAGCAGAAGAAGAACTCCGAACAAGTAAACATCGCTCTCGCGTCACGATCATCGTAGAACCTGTACCTGCAGCTGGTGGTGTAGTAATCTGTGAGCCACGAGGACTCAGCAATCCCATTACCATGGGTATCAAGACTAGCAAAGCTTAAGGGGAAAGGAAAGGATAAAGGTGGTGAGGTTGCAGCAGCGACTAAGCATGTATGGTGGCTAACTTACGCAATCAAGAGCGAGAAGAGAAGCAAAGGAACGGTCGTGAACTAACAATGATCAAGAAGTGATCCTGAACTCCTACTTACGTCAAACATAACCCAGAAACCGTGTTCACTTCCCGGACTCCGCCGAGAAGGGACCATCACGGCTACACACGCAGTTGATGCGTTTAATTTAAGGTCAAGTGTCAAGTTATCTACAACCGGATATTAACAAATTCCCATCTGCCACATAACCGCGGGCATGGCTTCCGAAAGATAATACCCTGCAGGGGTGTCCCAACTTAGCCCATGATAAGCTCTCATGGTCAACGAAGGATATTCCTTCTCCCGGGAAGACCCGATCAGTCTCGGAATCCCGGGTACAAGACATTTCGACAATGGTAAAACAAAACCAGCAAAGCCGCCCGATGCGCCGACATCCTGATGGGAGCTGCACATATCTCGTTCTCAGGGCAACACCGAATGAGACATCCTACGAGTAAAACCAGACCTCGAGTTTCCACGAGGGGGCCCCGCAGTCTACTCAGTTCGGACCAACACTTAGAGAAGCACTAGCCCGGGGGGGTTAAAATAAGATGACCCTCGAGAGAGCGACTACCTAGGGAAAAGAAATAGGCTGGACAAATGGTAAAACCAAGGTTGGGCCTTGCTGGAAGAGTTTTATCCAAAGCGAACTGTCAAGGGGGTCCCATAAATCACCCAACCGTGTAAGGAACGCAAAATCCGGGAACATAACACCGGTAAGACGGAAACTAGGGCGGCAAGAGTGGAACAAAACACCAGGCATAAGGCCGAGCCTTCCACCCTTTACCAAATATATAGATGCATTAATAATATAAGAGATATTGTGATATCCCAACATAAACATAATCCAACATGGAGCAATCTTCATCTTCACCTGCAGCTAGCAACGCTATAAGAGGGGCTGAGCGAAGCGGTAACATAGCCAAACAAAGGTTTGCTAGGAAGGTGACAAAGGTTAGAGGTTCATGGCAATTTGGGGGGCTTGAGGAGCAAATGAAAAGGTAGCGCAGCAAAGCGATAGAACGAAGCAACGAGCATAGCAATGATAGTAATGAGATCCAAGGTGACGGTCATCTTGCCTGAAATCCCTCTAGGAAGAAGAACGAATCCATGAAGAAGATGAAGCCACGAAGACGAACGAATCCTCACGATCGCAACGACACGGGAACTATCGAGAAAAAGCACACAACAAGGTAAACACACCACACAATAACAAGGCATGATGCTTAACCAAGAATGATGCATGACAATGCTAAACGAAGCTACTCATGACAAGAGATGATGCAAACAAGAACAACACATCAAGGCAAGTTTAAATGAGGCCAGAAACAACATATAACAATTCCGGTAAGTCCTCATATGCAAATTTCGAAATTGGTCCAGAACTGAACAAGCATTAGGTTGAAGTTGTTAAACAGCAAGTTAAAGAGCACCATGATGATCTACACGAAATTCTAGTCAAGTTACATATAAAGTTCATTAGATTCGGAGCTACGGTCTAGAAGATATGAGCAAAACAAGTTAAACATGGCATTGATGCAAAATGCATACAAACATCAAGAAAACACCTCCAAACAAGGATGCAACATGATAATATGGAACTACATACAATTCTAAGCAAGTTTCATATAGAGCATGCTCAAAACGGAGCAACGGTGCAACACATACACTCCAAACAATACATAGCAACAATCTGTCCAAAACAGCAACTAGGCATATTGCAAGCATCAAAACAATATGCTACAGCAACTCAACATGAAAACAAAAGGCATGGAGATGATGTACAGGTAAAGCACAACAAAACATGAACACTGAGCTATCTCCAGAAATCAATAGAACATGCTCAAAAGGACATGGCAAGATTGCACAATAATAACAGATTCACAGACTTAGTGAAATTACTGGACATGGCAGAAATAACATCAGGTAGCAATGTTTAGAGCACGATATCAGCATGCTACAGGAACTTAACATAGCAAAACAAGGCATGGCATGAATCTACTCAAAGCATATAACAAAAGTCCCTTACTGACCATAAGCCAAAAGGACCAGAAGATATGATGGCAAGCACGTAAACATAGCAAGTTTTGTTATCAGGTTTCAGACTTGGCAGAAAACAGAGCATGGCAGAAATAATAATATGTAGGCCTCTTTGTGAGCTTGATGCACTCACTACAGAGCAATGCATGACAAACCAAGCACACCTACAGCAAGATGGCATGTTTATGAAGCCAACCATGGCAAGAGCAAGTACATAGCTTGTATGGATCAACTACAATAAGCTTGGCGAAAATGAATATCATGTTAAGAATCTGCCAGAAATATTTTATAGCAAAAGTAGAGCAAGATCAGTGTTGAGGATATAGACCTTAGAGTCACCCGCCAGGAGGGGCCGGGTTACTCGTAGGGTCGTTGCCAGAAGCCCGGAGCCAAGTTTCAAGATGATGGGCCAGAGATGGGCTGAGACCCGGACATGGCTTAAAGCCCGTAGTTATCATCATTGTTATAGTAGACTTGTAGTGTAAGGTAAGTATTGTTTAGAGTCCGAGCCGGACGCTCTTATGAGCCGGCCAGGATTCTAAGGGCTGCTGGGCGTCAGCCTCCCTATATAAAGGGAGGACCCGGCAGCGGCTTAAGGGCGACAACAACCTCATCGAGAACCGGGCATAGCTGTTTAGCTCCCTGGCGATCGTAACCCTAATCAGTAACACCTTGAACTGGACGTAAGCTTTTACCTTCACCGTAAGGGGCTGAACCAGTATAAACCCTCGTGTTCCTTGTCCCGCATAACCCCTTCAAGCTTCCTAGTTGCGATGGCTCCACGACTAAGTCCTAGCCCTAGGACATCTGACGTGTTAATTCCATGACAGTTGGCGCCCACCGTGGGGCTCGCGCACGGTGGATCTGAGTTCTTGAAGGGCAGCTTCGAAGGGCTCAAGGGATACGCCGTAGGCCGGATGACCAAGAGTCGTCGCGGCAAGCTCTACATCGACGACGAGGACTGGGGCCCCGACGCCGGCTCAATTGAGTACGGGTACCGGGTCCCCTTCGGCGGAATTCATGTCTTCATTGGCAAGATCGTTGAGCCGGGCCCCGAGCCAGATCTCTGCGCCGATCTCATCGAAACGGCTCAGCGCGCACGACCCGCCCGGGCCCGGCCTGCCTTAAGGCGTGCCTTTGTGGGATGCATCCATGAAGGGCCCGCTGATCCATCCGGGTCCGATGATGAGGCGGCCGCCGGCTCTGACGGCGAGTCGGCTACTGATGAGTCAAACTCATTGTACCAACTTCAAGATGGCAGGCTCATAGGTTATTCCGACGGTAACAGTATTCCGGACCTTTTCGAGCCGCCAAGTCAGGTTGGAGTGTTTATGGCTGGTGCGCAGCCTGTTCAGAACCCTGCTGCTGGAGCAGGAAACCCAGTGCCTTCCCCGGCTCAGGTGCTGATGGATCTCACGGACGAGATGACGGCCCTGTTAACCGCCACGGTTGACCCGGCGGCTCAAGCCCAGCATGATGCGGAGATGGCACAGTTGAAATTGGATCTGATAAAAGCTAAAGAGGATCTTGCAGCGGAAGGGATCAGGCTGGCTGCGGAGCGGGCGGCTCTCGACGCCCGGACTCAGCTGATTCAGGCGCAGTCCTTCCAACTCACGATGGATCAGAACGTGGCCAATGAGGTCATGAGAATGAGGCATCAGAAGGCCCAGTCTCGACTCCCGCCGGTCTACGATCCACGCAATCTCTTCAACACACCGGGTGCAGGATCCAGTAACCCGCCAGGGGTCACAGCACCCGGGGTTGGACCCCTTATTCAGTCACGAGTGATGGGGCCTCCCCAGGTGCCCCTGCCCCGCCTCAGTATGTGCCAATACCCCCGGGTCATTATAATAACCCGCTGGAGAACATGGTCGCTGCGGCAGCATGGCTGGCGGCTCTCCCAGTTGACGGCGACTCCCCAACGGCTATTGAAACCCGCCGGGTCAGGGAGCTGCTTCAGACAGCACTGGCACAGCAAGAGGCATACTCCTACAGCCGGGACAGGATCCACTCAACCCCTCGACCAGGCCAGAGCCCGAGTTACAGCCGGCACATGGTCTCAGCGACCGGCTCAAGTAACGTCCGACGCCATGACCCGCCCCCTGGCCATGGCCCGGCTCATAATGGAGCCTTCTACGCAACAGACCAAGCGCGGCGAGAGGCGGAGCAGGCGCCTCAATTGACGGCCTACCAGACCCCCCCGGCATATCCAACGACGTCCGTTGATGTGGGAATTTCTACTAGGACCGGGGGTGTCCCTTGTTTGGTACCAGCCATCCGTAATGAACGTCTGCCTAAGGACTTCAAGGGCCCTAGGAAGGTGCCTAACTATACAGCGGACTTACAGCCTGCAGCCTGGATTGAGAGTTATGAGATGGCCATGGAATTGCTGGAGGTCAGTGAGGCGGCCATGGACAAATATTTTACCATGATGTTAGATGGAACTGCCCGCACGTGGTTGAAAGGGTTACCACCGAACTCCATTGGGTCTTGGGCCGAGCTGAAAGCCCGGTTCATTCAAAACTTCAAAGATACCTGCAGGCAGTCTATGTCAATTGTGGATTTGACTAACTGTAAGCAGCAGGAGGGTGAGTCCACAACCCATTGGGTTCGCCAGGTCAAGGAGATCATACATTCATCAGATAAGATGGATGCCGGCTCTGCAGTCTTAATGTTGGAACAAAACTGTCGCTTTGTGCCTCTCAAGATGAAGCTTGGGCGGCTCAAGCGCGACTGCACCGACATGGGTACCCTAATGGCGGCTCTTGCCAAGTACGCCGATTCCGATGGTACCAAGGATCCCCCTTCAGGCGATGAAAGGGCAGGGAAGGGAAAGAAGAATGGCAACGGCAAGGGTCCCCAATTTAACCCGGGGAACCAAGGAGGAGGCAAGCGTAAGGCCGACGGCAGCCTAGAGTTTGTAGCCAACACCAACTCTCAAGGTAATAACCAGCGACGCAAGGGGAGGCCCCCTCCCCGAGGCGGCGGGTCAGGACCTTCTTTGGAGCAGCTGTTGAACGAACCCTGTCCGAGACACGGCTCTAGAGAGAAGCCAGCGACTCCTCTGTGGAAGGATTGTGCTATCATGAAGGCCTTCAAAAACTACAATGGGCCGGGTGGCGGCTCAGGCGCCGGCGGCTCAGGCGCCGGCGGCTTTCATGGCCCGGGCGGCGGTCCAAATTCTGGTCCTCAGAACGGTGAAGGGGGCTTAGTCTGGTCAGGGTCATCAACAGCAGCAGGGGGGGTTATCAGACCAACCCGAAGCAGCTTAGCGGTGGACAGTTGTCACGACCGGTTTTTCAATAAAATAATTATTGAGAAACCAATCCCTGTTATGGACCAGCGAGGAAGAATTCCTTCTCACTGATAGACAATATATTGGTCACAGAATAAAAATACCAGGAGTACTAAATATAATACAAGGTTGAGCAGAGACTGCCCAACAATTTATTACATGCACGCCGATAAAACAATACGGCGGATAGGTGGCAAACTACTAACTCACGATAAAAACGGTGGTGGTAATATCATCGCGAAGCGAGTGACATGATTCCGGAATACTACAACTCTTCGAGCGTCGGAGTGAGGCTCAAGAAGACTTATTGCGGGTGGCGGAAGCGTAAACGATACAAGTGACCAATATCCGGGATCGCGCAGGACTGACTGGGACTCCTCTAGGCGTCGGACGCGCTATCAAACTCTTCATCCAAGAGATCGCCTTCGTCAACATCTGGCCAAATCAACAAGCCAGGTGAGTACTATGAAAGTACTCGCAAGACAGTTCGGACATAAAGTATAACAAATGCAAACATGAAGCACATGAATAAGTTAACCAGAGCGATCAGACATAGAGATAATAAATACTGGGTGCCAAGCGAGGGTCTGAATGACGCCTCGAGCGGAAACTGCAGTATAGTAATGCGGGTGCCAAACGAGTGTCTGAAAGACTCCTCGAGCGGAAAATGCGGAATAATAATACAGGTGCCAAATGAGTGTCTGAAAGACTCCTCGAGAGGAAAATGCGGAATAAAAATACAGGTGCCAAACGAGTGTCTGAAAGACTCCTCGAGAGGAAAATGCGGAATAAAAATACAGGTGCCAAACGAGTGTCTGAAAGACTCCTCGAGCGGAAAATGCAGAATAATAATGCCACAGTCGGGCGTCGGGGCGACACCACATAAAGGGCTTATAACAGAAAGTAAAGACAGTGCATGCCGCAGTCGGACGTCTGAGCGACATCACATAAAGGGCTTATATCGAAAGTGAGAAACGAGTACACGCCACAGTCGGACGTCTGCGCGACGTCACATAAAGGGCTTATGTCACAACTCATTAATACAATAGCTCGGAGACATAAATTATCACAAGCATGAGACACAAAATAAAGTTAGTCCATCAACTGGAATAACAATAAATCTGAGATTTTACCGCTTGAGCTTGTTCACCGGGGGCAAGATTTTCACACGGATAGATTTGGATGTAAAGTCTACATTACTGATCATGGATACGATGATATGGAAAGAATTGACTCTGCAGAGTTTGTACTTAACCACAGCCAATGGATTTCAGTAGTCACGGGGACTAGTTCCGTCTACGGTGTTCTGGAAGGAACACGTCTAACCAGTACACACCCAATTTAACCATCCGAAGCCAGGGATCACCCTCGGCAACATTCAGGAAAAACCCTGAGTCGGGGAGGCTACAACCTCGCGTAGCATGGGATCAAATTTCTATACGCGCGCTATAAGGGGGTGCCCCCCCTCTCGGTCCCAACCGGAAACACCCATGCCCCCTGACCGAATGACTGGCTTTAATCCTGGGCCAAGGTACCATCATCCCGGCCTCTCTGTTTGGTGTGTACACGGAAAGAGGTTACCAACTTACTAAACTGTATCCTGGCAATGAGACATGTGGTAGCACGGAAAGGGGAAGGGACGATAACACGGCTCCAACCATGTTAACGTCGGAAAAGTCGGATGACACAAGGCTGGCATGCTACAACAGTACCACCTTGCTGCCCTTCATGTCACCACATGATTAGGCCACCTCTCATCAGAGGTCATCGCAACTTTGGAACATGCGGGAAAAGATCGATAACGTGGCTCCAACCACGTTAACGTCGAAGAAAAGTCGGATGACGCAAGGCTGGCATGCTACAACAGTACCACCTTGCTGCCCTTCATGTCACCACATGATTAGGCCACCTCTCATCAGAGGTCATCGCAACTTCGGAACAACTGGGTCGTTGCCTTACGAGCAACGAGATATTTACCGACACTCATATGCCACACACAAACTTTCACATGAACATGCAAAACATCTGCCATATCAAATGTTCAAACATGCTTGCCTGGTTCGGAGAAGTCGGAGTCTAGCTCGGCGAAGTTCGCGGCTCCGTCCCCTCTCCCGGAACCTACGGCAATCACGAAACGGGGTACTAACGTGAAAACCAACACATGCATAGAAACTTTGCCAAATATTTTTCAAATAAATCCCATAAAAAACTAGACAAAATTTGGAGATTGACAGAAAAAGAATCACTCAAAAATACCTTTTCATTAAAAAGTTATAAAGGTTTCTGTCCAGGGACCTTTCTGTAATGAAACAGAAAAGTTCCAGGGTTTTAACTGAGAAAACAGAAAACGCTTCGGCTGGGAATGCGCAAGCGCAAGGAGAAAACGTATTTTGCCCGAAGGCGCCAACAGAAAACGGTTCGGGGAAATAAAACAGAGGCTGACACGCGGGGCCCGCATGTCAGGTTTGAAAGCTCGCCGGCGCCCGAAGACGGCGATGGACGCCGGCGTCGAACCACGGCGAGTTAGGAGAAACGGAGGGTACCAAGAGCTTCAGTGTCTTCTTCCGCGTCGGTGGGTGGTGGACTCGTCCAACGGGGAGCACCACGTCGACGGCGACACTATCTCCGGCGGACGGCGGTTCGGGTGAGGTTGGGGAACTCCGGTGGAGGGCTGCAAAGTACGAATTGAGGCGCGGGTCAGAACGGGTGATGCAAGGAGAAGCTACTGGCAAGAGAATGGGGGCTGTGGAGCACACACGGGGGCGAATCGGGCTGGATCCCGTGGCGGATCGCGGCGGCCGGAGTCGAGGAAGGAGACCCCCTCGCGGCTCTTCCAGTGGCTGGGCGTGCTCTAGGGGAAGTGTAGGGCTGGTGGGTGCTCGAGTTGCAGCTCGGGGCCCCTATTTATAGGCAGATCGACGGGGTGGCCGTGAACGGAGAATCTCCGGCGAGCGATTACGGCGGAGCAGTGGGTTGGCAGGGGTTTGAGCGGTCGAGCAGCATCAGTGGATGTTACTGGACTCGATTTGCAGCTGAACGGGGTTGGTCTTGGCGTAATGGCGTCTGCCCACGATGAGGTGACCGCACGGGCTCAACGGCGGCAGAGAGCGCGCTCCGCGCCCTGGGGTTCACGACGAGAGCGGCAGCGCATTCGGGGGAGTGGACGGCCACGCGGCGGGCTCCGGTGGTTTGGGCGGCGCTGGGTGGAGTCGGCGGCGCCGTGTCTCCCGCTGGCGTCCGCAAAGCCGCCGCCGGCGTCGGTCACGGGGCGGCGCACCTTCTGCTGCTCGTCGCCGACGCCCGCAAGATGCCAGGCACTCGTGCGGTGCAGGAACGAGAGGGCGAGGACGAGGAGCAAGGCGACGCGAGGGTACTGGCGAGATCGACGCCCGTTTCTGAAGAAAACGACAGCAGCCACTTGACTGAACTCTGAACTTACTGAATCTTGACAGTGAACAAGCATTGCAGGTGTTCGACAGTAGGTTTTGATAAAGAGATAAATTTTTCTGGAGCTGTAACTTGGTGAGACGATCACTCAAAGCACCCAGGGGCTGCCTGAATTTACTTGGAATTTTTGGAGAAGGTTTTGAATGAATTTCACCAAATTTGGCAAATCTGGTCCAAACTTGCAGCTGATGTAGTTTGAAAATTTTGAACTGGAGACCAGTGGATCTTCATGGTTCTAGGTTGAGGGTTCAAAGGACTAGGAGGGGAAAGAAGTTTGGTGGTAAAAGTCCAAACAGAAAATGGAGTTCCTTTGTAAATCTCCAAGAGGTAGAATAGAAGGCAGAAAATATTTGAATAGAATTTGAATGGAAAATAAATACATGGGGAGGTTCAACTTGCTGGATTTGATGTAAATCATGATCCAGAGGTGAGGGAGTGTTTAGGAGAGAGGATTTGCACTTATGCCATGGCAAGAAGGAATAGTTGAAAGTGGCAAAGTACTTTCCAAAAGCCATAGTGCAAATTCAAGAAAAGGTTTTCAAAAGTTATTCTCTCAAATGAAAAACATTTTGTCTTGAGCCCAAATGAAGAGCAAGAACTCCCCAGGTCAAAGGCAGATCTTGGGTGAATTCAAATAAAATTTTTGCCATAAAGAAAAATATTTGAGAGTGAGAGTTCTCTTGAAGAAATTTTTTAAATCACTCCCTTCAAGTCAAAAAAATCTTTTTGAAAAATTCAATAGAAACTTGGGTGTCACAACAGTATCATGTGTTCACAACTAGTTTGTGCAAACGAGACGAGAAGCTTCACAAGAGGGCTGTTAATGCTGTGGGGCCGCCGGTTCCACGCTACTTACGGTGGTTTGAGCAGCCCATAGTGTGGAGTAGGGAGGATCACCCCCCGGGTGGATAACCCGGACCACCTGGCCTTAGTGGTGGCTCCTCAGGTGGGAGGTTATAAGTTCACAAAAGTACTCATGGATGGAGGCAGCAGCATCAACCTCCTCTATTATGAGACTTTCCGTCGTATGGGGCTAGTCGATAAGAACCTCAGCCAGTCAAATACTATCTTCCATGGTGTGGTACCTGGTAAATCGGCTTATCCAGTTGGCAAGATTGAACTGGAAGTGGCTTTCGGGGATGAGAACAACTACAGGGTGGAGAAGTTGACCTTTGAGGTGGTCAAGATAAGAAGTCCATATCACGCTATATTTGGACGGCCGGCTTACGCCAAGTTCATGGCACGGCCGTGTTATGTGTACTTACAGCTCAAGATGCCGGGTCACAATGGGACCATTACGGTTCACGGTAGCCAGAAAGTGCTGTGAGGAAGGTGACGCGGCTTACGCAGAGTCTGTTTGTGCCACAGAAGAGTTGAAATTTTATAAAGACAATGTTGACCCAACAGATATGACCTCTCTGAAAAAGCCAACCACAGAGAATGAACCAGCAATGAAATTTAAATCAGCTGATGAGACTAAGCTTGTTGATTTTGTTCCAGGTGACTCGTCTCAGCAGTTTAGCATCAGTGCAAATCTGGACCCGAAATAGGAAAGCGCGCTCATCGAGTTCATCCGTGAGAATAGGGACATCTTCGCATGGAAACCTTCTGACATGCCAGGTGTACCTAGAGAACTCGCTGAGCACACTCTCAATATTGATCCAAAATTTAAGCCGGTCAGACAGTTCCTTTGACGGTTTAACGAAGAGAGGCGGAAAGCTATCGGTGAAGAAGTGGCCCGGCTCTTGGCGGCCGGGTTCATTGTTGAGGTTTTTCACCCGGAGTGGTTGGCTAACCCGGTGCTCGTACTCAAGAAGAACGGCACCTGGCGGATGTGTGTGGACTACACGGACTTGAACAAGGCGTGTCCGGCTGATCCTTTTGCTCTCCCCCGTGTTGATCAAATCATCGATGCTACGGCAGGTTGTGCACGCTTAAGTTTTTTGGATGCCTATTCCGGGTATCATCAGATTAAGATGGCAGTTAAGGACCAGGAGAAGACGGCGTTCATCACTCCTTTTGGAGCCTTCTACTATGTGTCTATGCCTTTTGGACTCAAGTGTGCACAGGCGACTTACCAGCGTTGTGTGCAGAATTGTCTTCACAAACAGATCGGGCGCAATGTTCACGCCTACGTGGATGATATTGTGGTTAAATCCATCAAGGAGGAAACCCTGATAGATGACTTAAGGGAAACCTTCGATAATCTTCGGGTCTATAAGATGATGCTTAATCTGGCCAAGTGTGTTTTTGGTGTCCCTGCAGGCAAACTATTGGGCTTCTTGGTTTCTGACAGAGGCATTGAGGCTAACCCGGAGAATATCAAGGCCATCACTTTCCTGGCTAAGCTGGCGTGTGTAAATGACGTTCAGCGTTTGGCGGGTCGCATCGCTGCTTTAAGCCGGTTTATAAGTCGTTTGGGTGAGAAGGCTATGCCCTTATATCAGTTGATGAAGAAAACTGATAACTTTGTCTGGAATGATGCAGCTAATACTGCTTTTGAGGATTTGAAAAAGCAACTGGCAGAGCCCCCCGTCCTTGCTGCTCCGATTGATAAGGAGCCCTTGCTACTATATGTAGCGGCAAATGCACGAGCTGTCAGCGTGGCTATTGTTGTGGAGCGCAAGGAGGCGGGTAAGGAGCATCCGGTTCAACGGCCGGTTTATTATGTCAGCGAGGTGCTCATTGAGTCCAAGCAGCGGTACCCGCATTGGCAGAAGCTCGTATACGGTGTGTTCATGGCAAGCCGGAAACTCAAACATTATTTTCAGGGTCATCCCATCACTGTGGTCAGTTCTGCCCCCCTTGGTGATATTATCCAGAACAGAGAGGCTACAGGAAGAATTGCTAAGTGGGCTATAGAACTTGGACCTCATGGCCTCAAATATGTGCCACGCACTGCTGTTAAATCTTAGGCTTTGGTGGATTTCATCAATGATTGGACGGAGTCTCAAGTACCTGAACAAAAACCGGATAACACTTATTGGACTATCCACTTCGACGGGTCCAGACAGTTGGAGGGCTCGGGGGCTGGTGTTGTATTGGCTTCCCCAAAAGGTGACAAGTTCCATTATGTGCTACGGTTGATGTTTCCTTGCACTAACAATGCGGCTGAATACGAAGCTTTGCTCCACGGTCTTCGGGTGGCTAAGGAGATGAGCTTAAGCCGGGTAAGATGCTTTGGGGACTCAGATTTGGTGGCTCAACAAGTGTCGGGCACCTGGGATTCTAAGGATCCTCTAATGGCGGCTTATCGCCGCGAGGTGGATGCCATTGCTGGGCACTTCCAGGGATACCAAGTGGAGCATATTGATCGCAGGAGGAACAAGGCGGCTGATGCGTTAAGCCGGCTAGGCTCTCAGCGAAAGCCGGTGCTGCCTAACACTTTCCTGGATGTCCTGTATAACCCTTCGGTCAAGTTGCCTACAGAGGAGGACTTGGCTATCCCTGACCCGGAGGCACGACTGGTGGCGGCTCTTCATGTCATACCAGACTGGACAATGCCATATCTAGCTTATATAACCCGGGGAGAGTTTCCTGAGGATGAAACTCTGGCCAGGCAAGTAACCCGGCGGGCTAAGTCAATGGTTGTCATTGATGGCGAGTTGCATCATCGCAGTGTTTCAGGGGCGTTTCAGCGTTGTATCTCCCCTGAGGAAGGTCAAGAGATCTTGCGTGAGATCCATGAAGGGGATTGTGGCCATCATGCCGGTTCAAAATCTCTTGTAGCCAAGGCTTTCCGTCATGGTTTTTATTGGCTGACGGCTCACGCTGATGCATAGGACTTGGTCAGTAAATGTGATGGTTGCCAAAGGTTCTCACGACGGGCTCATGTGCCGGCTCAGGAGTTGAGGATGATCCCAATCACTTGGCCCTTTGCGGTCTGGGGGCTTGATATGGTTGGGCCTTTCAAACGGTCCAAGGATAAGAAGACCCACCTCTTGGTGGCAGTTGACAAATTCACAAAGTGGGTGGAGAATGAGCCAGTTAGCAAGTGCGATGCAGCCACGGTGGTTCAATTTATGAAAAAGGTGATTTTCCGCTTCGGCTTTCCGCACAGTATCATAACTGACAATGGCACCAATTTATCCAAGGGCACTATGGAAGAATTTTGTCAACGGGAGCATATCCGACTTGATGTTTCCTAAGTGGCTCACCCCCAATCCAATGGTCAAGCTGAGAGAGCTAACCAGGAGATTCTGAAGGGCATCAAACCCCGGCTTTTGGTCCCTTTGCAACGGACGCCGGGTTGTTGGGTGGAGGAGTTGCCTTCCGTCTTATGGAGCATCAACACTACTCCTAACAGGTCTACTGGCTTCACGCCTTTCTTCATGGTTTATGGCGCAGAAGCAGTCCTCCCCAGCGACAATCATCACGATTCGCCTCGTGTGGCGGCTTATGTTGAGACGGATAATGAACAGGCGCGTCAAGATGCTCTGGACTTGTTGGACGAACAGCGTGATGTGGCAGCAGCCCGTTCAGTAATTTACCAACAAGACCTACGCCGTTATCACAGCCGCCGGGTCAAGTCCCGGGTCTTCCAGGAAGGCGACCTTGTGCTCCGGCTCATCCAGGATCAAACAGATGCACACAAGTTATCCCCACCCTGGGAAGGGCCCTTTGTGGTCAGTAAGAACTTGCACAACGGGTCATATTACCTCATTGATATTCGGGAATATAAAGATTCGCGTAAGTCTGAGGAGGAGACCCGTCGGCCGTGGAACATAGCTCAGCTTCGGCCTTACTACACTTGAGCTACCGGCTCTCGTGGTGTACATATTTATCTCAGACATGTATATATTATGATAAGCAATAAAGCGGGACCTCTGTCCTTTTTTCTCCTCCAAATATGTGTGTCATTTTTTACATACTGATTGGAAAGGAGGATCCGGCTTATGATCGTATTCGAGTCTAGCCGTAAGCAGTAAAGTCACTTGGGGGCTTCCTGTTCAAACATGGGTCGTATTCGAACCAAAGAGAACATAGCTGTCGATACCCATTTTGATTGGCAAAGTGCCGAGCTCATTGGGAGGTTGCCTTTGGTCATATTTGAATCATAGTGTAACCCCTCTGAGAACCGACGTGGATCGTATTCGAATCAGCGTCGTTAAACAATTTTCAGAATCACTTGGGGGCTTCCTGTTCAAACATGGGTCGTATTCGAACCAAAGAGAGCATAGCTGTCGATACCCTTTTGATTGGCATCGCCACACCCTCTGGGGGCTATATGATCGCATCCGAATCTTAGCTTAACCCCTTTGGACCGGGTTTCTGGTCGTATTCGAACCGGAAGCCCCAAGTTTTTATCACAGGTCTGCTCTGATCATGTCAAGGTATGTACCGCCGGGTCTCACGTGCCGGCTTGATTTTGGTTTGTCTTGTTAGTTGAACATCATGGAGGTTATCAAGACAGGTAAAGTTGAGCTAAGGTACCGACCAAGCTACCCGGGTTATTTAAACCGGGAGTATGCTTACAGGCTGTTAAGTGTGTTATCGTAGCTATGTTCAGAGTATAGTTAATGACCAGTCTTTTCGGTTTGTATTTCCGTGTTATCCATTTCAAACACCTGCTTTTCAGGGCGGTAAGCCGCCTTGAGATTTGGGATTTGCCTTTCTATGCAGATACTTGAAGGTACCTTTTAAGGTTGAGAAGGACAAAGGGATAATCATGACCCGGAGGCGCATTAAAAGAATAACTTCAAGGGGTTTTAGCATTCATTACGGGCACGATGGCACGGCAGAGATAAATTGTTGCACTCATTCTATTACAAAAATTCTTCAAAGTTTCAAAGGTGGAGCGTTGTTCGGTGAGCCGCCAGCCGCTTTATGACGCCTGCTGAGTCGAAGTCCCCGGCTCGTCTTCTGCTCCGGCTGATCCCAAGACCTCGAAGGTTGACGATTTCCAGTTGATGCCGCTGAGAGCTTCGAACTGGGCTTCTTCGTCAATTAACCCGGCCGGGTCAATCTCGGGGGCGAAGGTGTGTTGGCGAGCCGGAGGAATCAGACTAAGGGCTTCGTAGCGAGGGGTTGGAATCCTCTGATTCTCTGCGTTGTACCCCGGCTGATACTTGGTTAAGTCGGTGTCGTTCCCGATGATGGTGTCCACCGGGCGTACAGCCTTCACACATGCCGCGAAGTCCTTCTGGTCGAAGGCGGAGCCGTCTTCCTTCAGGCTGGGGTAACCCAGGGCGATGTCTGCCGGGTCTAGCTCCGGTAGGAATGCTTTCGCCCGGCTCAGTGCGGCAATTGCTCCGGATCTTGCGGAGGCCCGGCGTAGCTCCTGGATCCGCTGTGGCAGAACTGCGAGCCGGCGCAGGACTTCAGCCAGATGGGTTGGCACCTCGTTGGAGAGGGCCACCACAGCTAAGGCGCGTTGTGACCCGGTGTAGAGTTGTTCCACCAGGGTGTACACGGCCTTTAGCTTGGTGACCACGCTCTGGTTGAGGTTGGCACTCCTGGGACCTGTTTCATAAAGGTCAGACAAGCCGGTGACAAGGATGAATCATAACATGCACAGACTTGATGAAAGCCGGTGAGGCGACTTACCAAAGATAGCAGCCACCATTTGGGAAACCTGGCGCTTTAGGCCGGAGAGCTCAGCGGTCTTCTCAGTGAGGGCCTTCTCCGCCTGTTCTGCCCGGGTCACCAGTGTGGCTTTCTCCTCCGCCCAGGCTTTCCGCTCAGCGTCGAATTCAGTCTTCAGTTTCTCCTGAGCGGCGATGCTAGAGACAAACTTGGCGTTCGCCTTCCGGGTCTCCATCTCTTGTGTCTTTAGCCGGCTCTTGAGGTCCGCCAGGTCCGACTCAAATTTCTTGCCAGCAGCCTGCATACATTTCCGGGTTATTAACAGTCATTATATAAGTCCCAAGCACTTTCCAAGCAAAGACACTTGGCACTTGGGGGCTAATGCATATTGAACGTCTCTATCTATGTACTGCCGGTTCAGTTAAGTAAGCCGGAATCTAAGTCTACAACATATTCAAGTATAAGTTCTAGACTTGGGGGCTAGCATGACAAGGATCACTATGCAGAAAGTAAGAAGACAGCAGAAGGTTACCTCAGATTTTTGTTGGATCTGGTTGACCATGGCGATCTCGGCGTCCCGGCTCTTGTGAACTTGGCTGATGTAGCCTGAGACGAGTTCCCCAATGCTTAAATCGGTGTAGCTGGAGAGATCCAGATTCACCCGGTGGGGTTGCAGCAACTCCCCCTTCGCGGAGCATTTGGCCAGCGCGGTTGGCCTCCCCGGCTCAACATACTCCGTCCGGGTAATTACCACGTCCGGGTCGTTAGTTGGTGGGGCTGAGCCGGAGGCCTCCGGGTTAGCTGATGCTTCGATCGTTGTCTTGGTGGTCGGGGCAGGGGCTTCAGGCGCCGTGTCCATGGGAATGGTGGATTCGACGGCGGAGGCGGCAGGCGGCTCTTGAGCTGTCGTCTCCGGCTCAGGCAAGTCTGGCACTCCGGCTGACCTGGTCTTCTTTGCTCTTTTGGTGAGCTTTGCCTGGGCACTGAAAAGGCAGAAGTGTTAGGTATACAAAGAGTACGTGCAGACAAATAACGTAAGGAGATTGTTATTACCCGGGTGCAGTTTTGAAGGCCGGCAGACTTGACTGCATGGAGTCACCCGAAGAGGGGGAGGTCTCCTGATAATTGGAGTCAGAAGAGTTGAGTGGCTAACGGATGACACCCGCCAACGGATGAAAAGGGTACAGATGAGAAAAAACCTCAGTGCGACGCTTCCTTGTTGCGTCGGGTAACCCGGCGGAGAGATCGGTGTCTTTGCGGTCCCGGGTGTGACGCCGGCTTTCGTGAACCTGCTGCTTCAGAAGAAATTGAGGGTCTTGATGAGCTAATGGATGAGAAAAGCTTACTTTCCGGGTTACTTTTCGGACTTTCAGCTGTGGTAAAGGCTCCGAGTCGGAGGAAAATGATGTTACCTCTTCAATCACCGGGTTACTGGCGCCGGTGTCATCCTGTCAATAAGCAAAATGTTGATAAGGCGGACAGCAATAAACAACAAGTATGGCAAGAGTTTAAAGGTTTAAGGGTTACCTCAGACTCGGAGCTGTCGCTTAATTGCAGCAGCTCCGAAGCAGTGGGTCTGCTTCCCTTTTTACGAGGGGTGGCTTTCTTGGCGGCTTTCTTCGCCTTCCTCGCCTTCTTGGCCGCCTCATGGTCATACTTGACCCGCCAGAACTTGTCATCAGCCTGAGAAGTACAGTAATAAATTCTTAAAATGGTTCAGAGCAAGGTGATATGTAAAAGAAGTGGAAAGGTTAAAGTCAGCGGCTTACCGCAGGGGCTGGATTGGTCTTGCAGAACGGGGCTAGCCCGGTCCTTCCACAGTCGGCCAAGCTCTCGTTTAACAGAGCCTTGGTCTCTTCTTCAGCAACGTCTTCTGGAAGATCATTGCGGCTGTGCCTCTGTGGGTCATCCTTTCGCCCGGTGTACTCACACATTAAGCCGGGGCGGCGGCTCAATGGGATCACCCGCCATGTGATCCAGACCCGGACCAGGTCTATTCCGTTCAGACCGTTGCCTAGCAGAGCTTTGATCTTGTTGATCGTTGGAAGCAGAGGCTGGCGTTCTGCGGCAGTCAGCTTGTCGGATAACGGATGAGTCGGCTCTAGGCGGGTTGGGCGAAAGCCGGGCAGCGGGCTCTCGTCAGCCGGGGATGTGTCTTGGCAGTAGAACCAAGTCATATTCCAGTCCTTGGGGTGACTTGGTGGCTCTGCGTAAGGGAACAGACAGTCCCTACGTCGCTGGATGGAGATGCCGCCTAACTCTAGACTTGGCCCGTTGGCGCACTCATTTTGGCGGTTCAAATAAAACAGCTCTCTGAAGAGCAGCAGACTCGGCTCTTCTCCAAGATATACTTCACAAAAAACTTGGAAGTTGCAGATGTTGGATATGGAATTGGGTCCTATATCCTGAGGCCGGAGGTCAAAGAAGTTGAGCACGTCCCGGAAGAATTTTGAGCCGGGCGGTGCGAAGCCCCGGCTCATATGGTCCGCAAAGATCACTACCTCCCCGTCCCTCGGCTGCGGTCTTTCTTCTGACGGGTTAGGGGCACGGTAGGACATCACTTCCTTCTTGGGCAGATATCCGGACTTAACAAAGTTGGCCAGGGTCTCATCAGTGACGATGGATCTCATCCAGTTGCAAGTGATAGGAGCCTTGGGAGGCATGGTGAAGGTTGGTGGTCTATAATAAAGAGGAAAGTATCCGGGTCAATTATAAGCCGGGGATCTATTGTTCAAACTAAGATGGCGGCTTATGAAGGGGACTAATGATATGTATTCAGATATGGTGGGTTATCTAAGCCATAGGAGCGTTCAGAATAAGTTAGTCATCTACGGGTTACTACAGTTAAGCCGGAAGAGTCTACGGAGCATGGTTCTCCTTAAATCGGAAAGTTCTACGGCGCGTGATTTCTTTAAGCTGGACATGTAAGCCGCCGAGATTCAATGGTTGCAGTTTTTACTAAGTGTGGTAAAACAGGTTTCACAGACTACCATAACTTTTTTGGATCAAAATAGTTGAAGCAGAGAAATTTTCTAGACCTAAAAAGCGGAGGCAGGAGAAGTTCTTGAGGTTGAACACAGTTCTTATGCAGTAAAAAGAGGATTTCTTGCAGATGAAATGGGTTCCAAACGTCTACGGCAGTGGTTCTACGCAAGGTTAAAAATCAACTAACTACAGTGGCAACAAGAACTACCAAGTCTGTGGGCGATGGTGATGAACACGAAGAACTGAAAGAACCCTCCCACAGATCTGTTCTAGCAAGGCAGAGGAGACTCACCGGAGTTGGAAGGAGCGGAGGTCGCCGCCGTGAGTCTGGTCCGAATCAGGGTGATGCAGCGGCCGGGTTGACGAAGACCAGGGGCGCGACGGCGGCGGCAGTGGCGGAGCTCGAGCAGAGGAGCGACGGCGCGAGGAGGAAGAGGGAGAGTGTGAGAAGAAAGTGTTGGGCCAGCCTATTTATAAGGCAGAGTCATAAGTGGGCGCGGGATTCAAGGAGGCCACGGCGTGGTTATCTCCCCCTCACGGCGCCTCGATTTTCGGAACGACAGTAAAAGCGAAGATCCGTTGCGGATCTGGCGGAGTAAAAAACGGACTTAATGGAGGATGACGTCACGGCGGATTATCCGGAGTCCAGAGGATGACGTCACTCCGGGTTATGGCCTTCACATGAATAGTAAGCCGGAGATTTTTTCTGTCTGCAGAGTTAAAGATTGACACGAGCCGGCTCAAGTCAATCTGGGGCCTAATGTTGAGGATATAGACCTTAGAGTCACCCGCCAGGAGGGGCCGGGTTACTCGTAGGGTCGTTGCCAGAAGCCCGGAGCCAAGTTTCAAGATGATGGGCCAGAGATGGGCTGAGACCCGGACATGGCTTAAAGCCCGTAGTTATCATCATTGTTATAGTAGACTTGTAGTGTAAGGTAAGTATTGTTTAGAGTCCGAGCCGGACGCTCTTATGAGCCGGCCAGGATTCTAAGGGCTGCTGGGCGTCAGCCTCCCTATATAAAGGGAGGACCCGGCAGCGGCTTAAGGGCGACAACAACCTCATCGAGAACCGGGCATAGCTGTTTAGCTCCCTGGCGATCGTAACCCTAATCAGTAACACCTTGAACTGGACATAAGCTTTTACCTTCACCGTAAGGGGCTGAACCAGTATAAACCCTCGTGTTCCTTGTCCCTCATAACCCCTTCAAGCTTCCTAGTTGCGATGGCTCCACGACTAAGTCCTAGCCCTAGGACATCTGACGTGTTAATTCCACGACAGAAGGCCTGGGCTGGGCCGGACACGGGCGGGGCCCATGTGGCTGAGGCAGGCCCGATCGGGCACTCGTCCTCCTCCTCGTGCGCCCGCACGAGCACGCAGGAGGGAGGCGGCCATGGAAGTTCGGCGGCGCGGGTGGAGGGTCCGGCGGGGCTAGCGTGGCCGGCGAGGCCTGGATCCGGCCGAAATCGGTGGAGGCCGACGCGAGGACTCCAGATCCGGTGAAGGGGACGGCGACGGGGCTCCGGGAGGTCGGATCTGGGGCGGGGGCGACGACCTGCAGTGAGGTGAGGGGTCAGGCGAGGCGAGGGAGAGGAAAGGGATAGAGAGAAGGAGGCGGGGCTCGCCTGGGGGCGCGACCTAGGCGGCGGCAGAGCTGGGGCCGGGCGAGGCGGCGACCGGAGCGACGCCGGCGGGCGGCGAGGCGACGATGGGGAGGAGCCAGGTGACGGTGGAGGGAGCGGGGCGCTCGGGCTGGCTGCGGGCCTCGGAGCCCAAATCGGGGCCCGGGCGGGCCTGGCACGGGCCTGGCGGCTGGAGACGCGGGGGAGGCGATGTGGCCGGCTCCGATTGGCCTGGGGTGCTGGCTGTGGCGGTGGAGGCCAGTGGGGGCGCGCCACTTGGCAGCGGGGTGGTGGCCGGCGCCGGATTTCGAGGAGGGAGGCGGCTAGAGGCGCGGAAAACGAGGGAGAGGTTGGTGGAGGCCAAAAATGGCATGTGGGGGTGTATATATAGGGAAAGGGGGGTTAGGATTAGGGTTAGAAGGGGTTTCGGAGCTCTCCGATCGAAATCGAACGGTTCCGGACGCGATGAGGGGTTGGCTGGGTCTAGGGGCTGGACTTGGACTGTGGGAGAGGAGAGGGAGAGACCCGGCGACGGTTACGGAGACCGAAACGTCTGACGAAGATACCGCCAACGATACCGCCAAGAGTTCAACGGTTGGGCTATCAAACGGACTCCGAATGCGACGAAATTTGACGGGCGGTCTGTCAGTGCTATACCAAGGCCACTCGGCAAATACCGACCCATTCCGAGAACGTTCAACACCCGCACATGAAAAGAGACAAAAGGAGGCGCCGGGCGACATAGGAGTGCCGGATTGCAGAACGGACAACGGGAAAAATGCTCGGATGCATGATACGAACACGTATGCAAATGCGATGCACATAATGACATGATATGAAATGCGGATGATGACATGACAAAATGCAACACGCAAGCAGATGACAAGGCAAGGACGGCGAAAAACTGGCAGACACCTGGCGCATCAGATCCGGGGCGTTACAACACTCCTCCACTAACAAGAGATCTCGTCCCGAGATCTTAGGACCGAGACGGAAGGGGAAAGGAGATGAGGTCAAATAAGAACAAAACAGAGAGGATGAACAAAGTCAAGAACACTCGAGTAGGAAAAGAAATGTTGAATGAGTCAAGAAGCAAAAGCTCAAGGAATAAGCCTGAATTCGAAACCACTCCGGTTGGGAGAAAATTGAAAAAGGAATAAGAACGCAAGAGGAAAATGAAATAATCGAGAGCACTCGAGAATAAAAGGAACGACGAGAATGACGAGAGTCGAATGCTCCCGGAATCAGATAGACTCTGAAGCCACTCCGGTTAGAACGAGATAGAAAAGAAATAAGAATGAAAGAATTAGGCAGCACTCCGGCTAAGCAAGAAAAGAATAGTACATGAATTTGAGAAATGGAACAATACTTGACTTGAGGAACAACACAAAATCTCCGGAAGACTTGAATTAATAGAATGAGAAGAACGGTGAAGAAAATGACAACTAGTACCACGAATGAAATAGAAAGCAACCTTAGCAGGAAGGATTGAATGGAGTTGTTGGAAATTCAACAACGAAAGAATAAGCTTGTTATGGACTTATGGATAACATCTCAAAATTATGAGGTAGTAACCTACCACAAATGGAAATGATTGGATAGCTGAGAAGAACGAAGAAATGCAAAACTCCACTTCAAAAGAATACGGAGAATTACTTGCACTTCGAAAAGCAAGAAAGAAAATACTTGAGCTCCTTCAATAATAAACTTGATGAACACTTGAGAAAAGAATTTAATCATGACGAACCACCGTGAAGAACTCCGGTAACAACAGAATGCCGATAAAAATTGAAGGATGAAAGGGTTAAGATTAAATCCTTGCGATGATTTAGAAGGAGGTTCCGACGAAATCGGCGAGAAGCTTAAAACTCCGGGAAAGAAAAAGATGAAAACACTTGGAACTAGAATTTGTTCCTCAAGAACAAACTCTGAAGAAAAGGAATTTCTTGGCGACGATGAAATAAGAATAAGAATTTACGTTATGCTTATCCTTCATCAATTAAATTGATGAGAAACAACGGATTTCGCATACTACTTATTCTCGTTGGAACGATTAAAAGGGAGATATAGCGCCAAAACTTGAGGAAAAATCTTCGTGAACCACCGGTAGGATTAGAAAGAACGAGTTAATGATATGATAACAACATAAAGAAATCTTGAGCGAACCACCGTTAGAATTCAAAATTGACTGACGAAGGAGAATGACTCACCGGGAAAAATAGGAAAAACACGAATATACATGAGGGAATCAAGATGCAATTGAAAGAAGAGATCGCGAGCTGATTGAAGCATACTTTGAACGAAACACCGGAAGAATATGGAGACGAACGAAAAGGCATGAATATATAATAATCAGAGAACGGATTAGAAAACTTAGAACGACGAAATATTTCGAAAAGATGACCTCCGGATAATTGAGACGGAAAAAAAACAGTTCCTGAGAAACTCCGGATGGTTGAAAATAAATGCACGGCTGGAAACAGTTGGATAGGCTAACATCGAGCTAGCACCGCGAATCTCCGGGAGAACGAACAAGATTTAAGAGAAATTCTTCTTCGGTCCTCAAAAATTGACAATGACGACGAGAAATAACACCAAAATTGTTGAGATACTCCGGGGTAATGAAAAGCGAAGAGGTTGATCCAACAATGAAAATAATTTGAAATTGATCTTGGAAAGGCATCTGACTGATGAAATTCATTCTTACGTCAGACTTCGAAAGGATTTGAGAATATCTCCGGAAAATTTAGAAGAGTCAGGTAAGATCCTGGGAAAAGACCTGTGGGTAAGGGCCCACCGAAAAGAAATACCGTTGAAAAAGGATTGTTGATCAGATAGATGATGCACCGGAATAATTAAAATATTTGAATGAGGTGACAACCTCGAATTAATTCGAACACAGACGAATCTCCTGAGATGTCTTCATCACTCCGGAACGATAAAATGACGAGAGGGGAACGAGCAACGGGAAACATTTGAGCCGAGGAAAAATATAATCACTACCGAAAAATTGGAATGGAATCCACCTGAGAAGAAAAGAGATGAAGAATGTCGAACGAGGCAAAAATTCACCGGTAGAAATAATTGAGGAAAGACTGAAGATGCTCCGCACGAATGAAATTGCTGCTCGAAAGAGACTCAGACTCCGGGAATAAAAGGGGTGGGAGGGCAGGAAAATAACGGCAACTTGGAAGGGGAAATCGACGAATAGCTTTGAAGAGAAAAACACCGGTTGAAGTAATTGAGGGGAGAATGCAAAGATTTCGCACAAGTAGAATCGATACTCGATTACAGACTCCGGTTCCGAGAAGAAGAAGGGAGGGCGGGTGGTAAAAAAAACAAGGACAACTTCAGACAGGGAAAACGACATCGGAAGAGAAATAACTGAGGACTGATCTCGCAAAAGATGACGAGGACCGAAACACTCGAAGAGAAATGCGCCGGATAGAAAAAGAGGAAGGGCAACGAACGAAAATTAACCACGTGATCCTGAGAAAAATTTGAAGGGGAAGAGGAATAGTTCAAAACACCTACGTCAAGATTTCTCACCAGAGCGACGAAGGGGCAGAGGAGTAAAAGAATTCCTACTCTCCGATATAACTAGACTCAGAAAAGTTTTCTTCTAGACTCAACAACGGCCAAACTACACGATCAAACAAGGGGGGCTCCTAGGGTCGGTCGAGGCTCTGATACCAACTTGTCACGCCCAATATGCGATACTATCCTAAAGAGACTCGAAGGCCCCACCAAGGATAGAACCGCATATTGAAACGCTTTTGCAAGGTGGATATCATTACATCAACATTCCATAATATTTGGGGATACATACAAGGCATACAAATGCCGCAAGAATACATCAATACATCAATACATAAGAACAACATCCGACTACGGATGAAACATAAACAGAAACTGAACGACATCCACCCTGCTAGCCCAGGTTGCCGACCTGGAACCTATCCCCTGAACGAAGAAGAAGCAGAAGAAGAACTCCAAACAAGTAAACATCGCTCTCGCGTCACGATCATCGCAGAACCTGTACCTGCAGCTGGTGGTGTAGTAATCTGTGAGCCACGAGGACTCAGCAATCCCATTACCATGGGTATCAAGACTAGCAAAGCTTAAGGGGAAAGGAAAGGATAAAGGTGGTGAGGTTGCAGCAGCGACTAAGCATGTATGGTGGCTAACTTACGCAATCAAGAGCGAGAAGAGAAGCAAAGGAACGGTCGTGAACTAACAATGATCAAGAAGTGATCCTGAACTCCTACTTACGTCAAACATAACCCAGAAACCGTGTTCACTTCCCGGACTCCGCCGAGAAGGGACCATCACGGCTACACACGCAGTTGATGTGTTTAATTTAAGGTCAAGTGTCAAGTTATCTACAACCGGATATTAACAAATTCCCATCTGCCACATAACCGCGGGCATGGCTTCCGAAAGATAATACCCTGCAGGGGTGTCCCAACTTAGCCCATGATAAGCTCTCACGGTCAACGAAGGATATTCCTTCTCCCGGGAAGACCCGATCAGTCTCGGAATCCCGGGTACAAGACATTTCGACAATGGTAAAACAAAACCAGCAAAGCCGCCCGATGCGCCGACATCCTGATGGGAGCTGCACATATCACGTTCTCAGGGCAACACCGGATGAGACATCCTACGAGTAAAACCAGACCTCGAGTTTCCACGAGGGGGCCCCGCAGTCTACTCAGTTCGGACCAACACTTAGAGAAGCACTGGCCCGGGGGGGTTAAAATAAGATGACCCTCGAGAGAGCGACTCCCTAGGGAAAAGAAATAGGCTGGACAAATGGTAAAACCAAGGTTGGGCCTTGCTGGAAGAGTTTTATCCAAAGCGAACTGTCAAGGGGGTCCCATAAATCACCCAACCGTGTAAGGAACGCAAAATCCGGGAACATAACACCGGTAAGACGAAAACTAGGGCGGCAAGAGTGGAACAAAACACCAGGCATAAGGCCGAGCCTTCCGCCCTTTACCAAATATATAGATGCATTAATAATATAAGAGATATTGTGATATCCCAACATAAACATAATCCAACATGGAGCAATCTTCATCTTCACCTGCAGCTAGCAACGCTATAAGAGGGGCTGAGCAAAGCGGTAACATAGCCAAACAAAGGTTTGCTAGGAAGGTGACAAAGGTTAGAGGTTCATGGCAATTTGGGGGGCTTGAGGAGCAAATGAAAAGGTAGCGCAGCAAAGCGATAGAACGAAGCAACTAGCATAGCAATGATAGTAATGAGATCCAAGGTGACGGTCATCTTACCTGAAATCCCTCTAGGAAGAAGAACGAATCCATGAAGAAGATGAAGCCACGAAGACGAACGAATCCTCACGATCGCAACGACACGGGAACTATCGAGAAGAAGCACACAACAAGGTAAACACACCACACAATAACAAGGCATGATGCTTAACCAAGAATGATGCATGACAAGGCTAAACGAAGCTACTCATGACAAGAGATGATGCAAACAAGAACAACACATCAAGGCAAGTTTAAATGAGGCCGGAAACAACATATAACAATTCCGGTAAGTCCTCATATGCAAATTTCGAAATTGGTCCAGAACTGAACAAGCATTAGGTTGAAGTTGTTAAACAGCAAGTTAAAGAGCACCATGATGATCTACACGAAATTCTAGTCAAGTTACATATAAAGTTCATTAGATTCGGAGCTACGGTCTAGAAGATATGAGCAAAACAAGTTAAACATGGCATTGATGCAAAATGCATACAAACATCAAGCAAACACCTCCAAACAAGGATGCAACATGATAATATGGAACTACATACAATTCTAAGCAAGTTTCATATAGAGCATGCTCAAAACGGAGCAACGGTGCAACACATACACTCCAAACAATACATAGCAACAATCTGTCCAAAACAGCAACTAGGCATATTGCAAGCATCAAAACAATATGATACAGCAACTCAACATGAAAACAAAAGGCATGGAGATGATGTACAGGTAAAGCACAACAAAACATGAACAATGAGCTATCTCCAGAAATCAATAGAACATGCTCAAAAGGACATGGCAAGATTGCAAAATAATAACAGATTCACAGACTTGGTGAAATTACTGGACATGGCAGAAATAACATCAGGTAGCAATGTTCAGAGCACGATATCAGCATGCTACAGGAACTTAACATGGCAAAACAAGGCATGGCATGAATCTACTCAAAGCATATAACAAAAGTCCCTTACTGACCATAAGCCAAAAGGAACAGAAGATATGATGGCAAGCACGTAAACATAGCAAGTTTCGTTATCAGGTTTCAGACTTAGCAGAAAACAGAGCATGGCAGAAATAATAATATGTAGGCCTCTTTGTGAGCTTGATGCACTCACTACAGAGCAATGCATGACAAACCAAGCACACCTACAGCAAGATGGCATGTTTATGAAGCCAACCATGGCAAGAGCAAGTACATAGCTTGTATGGATCAACTACAATAAGCTTGGCAAAAATGAATATCATGTTAAGAATCTGCCAGAAATATTTTATAGCAAAAGTAGAGCAAGATCGGTGTTGAGGATATAGACCTTAGAGTCACCCGCCAGGAGGGGCCGGGTTACTCGTAGGGTCGTTGCCAGAAGCCCGGAGCCAAGTTTCAAGATGATGGGCCAGAGATGGGCTGAGACCCGGACATGGCTTAAAGCCCGTAGTTATCATCATTGTTATAGTAGACTTGTAGTGTAAGGTAAGTATTGTTTAGAGTCCGAGCCGGACGCTCTTATGAGCCGGCCAGGATTCTAAGGGCTGCTGGGCGTCAGCCTCCCTATATAAAGGGAGGACCCGGCAGCGGCTTAAGGGCGACAACAACCTCATCGAGAACCGGGCATAGCTGTTTAGCTCCCTGGCGATCGTAACCCTAATCAGTAACACCTTGAACTGGACGTAAGCTTTTACCTTCACCGTAAGGGGCTGAACCAGTATAAACCCTCGTGTTCCTTGTCCCGCATAACCCCTTCAAGCTTCCTAGTTGCGATGGCTCCACGACTAAGTCCTAGCCCTAGGACATCTAACGTGTTAATTCCACGACAGTTGGCGCCCACCGTGGGGCTCGCGCACGGTGGATCTGAGTTCTTGAAGGGCAGCTTCGAAGGGCTCAAGGGATACGCCGTAGGCCGTATGACCAAGAGTCGTCGCGGCAAGCTCTACATCGACGACGAGGACTGGGGCCCCGACGCCGGCTCAATTGAGTACGGGTACCGGGTCCCCTTCGGCGGAATTCATGTCTTCATTGGCAAGATCGGTGAGCCGGGCCCCGAGCTAGATCTCTGCGCCGATCTCATCGAAACGGCTCAGCGCGCACGACCCGCCCGGGCCCGGCCTGCCTTAAGGCGTGCCTTTGTGGGATGCATCCATGAAGGGCCCGCTGATCCATCCGGGTCCGATGATGAGGCGGTCGCCGGCTCTGACGGCGAGTCGGCCACTGATGAGTCAAACTCATTGTACCAACTTCAAGATGGCAGGCTCATAGGTTATTCCGACGGTAACAGTATTCCGGACCTTTTTGAGCCGCCAAGTCAGGTTGGAGTGTTTATGGCTGGTGCGCAGCCTGTTCAGAACCCTGCTGCTGGAGCAGGAAACCCAGTGCCTTCCCCGGCTCAGGTGCTGATGGATCTCACGGACAAGATGACGGCCCTGTTAACCGCCACGGTTGACCCGGCGGCTCAAGCCCAGCATGATGCGGAGATGGCACAGTTGAAATTGGATCTGATAAAAGCTAAAGAGGATCTTGCAGCGGAAGGGATCAGGCTGGCTGCGGAGCGGGCGGCTCTCGACGCCCGGACTCAGCTGATTCAGGCGCAGTCCTTCCAACTCACGATGGATCAGAACGCGGCCAATGAGGTCATGAGAAGGAGGCATCAGAAGGCCCAGTCTCGACTCCCGCCGGTCTACGATCCACGCAATCTCTTCAACACACCGGGTGCAGGATCCAGTAACTCGCCAGGGGTCACAGCACCCGGGGGTGGACCCCTTATTCAGTCACGAGTGATGGGGCCTCCCCAGGTGCCCCTGCCCCGCCTCAGTATGTGCCAATACCCCCGGGTCATTATAATAACCCGCTGGAGAACATGGTCGCTGCGGCAGCACGGCTGGCGGCTCTCCCAGTTGACGGCGACTCCCCAACGGCTATTGAAACCCGCCGGGTCAGGGAGCTGCTTCAGACAGCACTGGCACAGCAAGAGGCATACTCCTACAGCCGGGACAGGATCCACTCAACCCCTCGACCAGGCCAGAGCCCGAGTTACAGCCGGCACATGGTCTCAGCGACCGGCTCAAGTAACGTCCGACGCCATGACCCGCCCCCTGGCCATGGCCCGGCTCATAATGGAGCCTTCTACGCAACAGACCAAGCGCGACGAGAGGCGGAGCAGGCGCCTCAATTGACGGCCTACCAGACCCCCCCGGCATATCCAACGACGTCCGTTGATGTGGGAATTTCTACTAGGACCGGGGGTGTCCCTTGTTTGGTACCAGCCATCCGTAATGAACGTCTGCCTAAGGACTTCAAGGGCCCTAGGAAGGTGCCTAACTATACAGCGGACTTACAGCCTGCAGCCTGGATTGAGAGTTATGAGATGGTCATGGAATTGCTGGAGGTCAGTGAGGCGGCCATGGCCAAATATTTTACCATGATGTTAGATGGAACTGCCCGCACGTGGTTGAAAGGGTTACCACCGAACTCCATTGGGTCTTGGGCCGAGCTGAAAGCCCGGTTCATTCAAAACTTCAAAGATACCTGCAGGCAGTCTATGTCAATTGTGGATTTGACTAACTGTAAGCAGCAGGAGGGTGAGTCCACGACCCATTGGGTTCGCCAGGTCAAGGAGATCATACATTCATCAGATAAGATGGATGCCGGCTCTGCAGTCTTAATGTTGGAACAAACCTGTCGCTTTGTGCCTCTCAAGATGAAGCTTGGGCGGCTCAAGCGCGACTGCACCGACATGGGTACCCTAATGGCGGCTCTTGCCAAGTACGCCGATTCCGATGGTACCAAGGATCCCCCTTCAGACGAAGAAAGGGCAGGGAAGGGAAAGAAGAATGGCAACGGCAAGGGTCCCCAGTTTAACCCGGGGAACCAAGGAGGAGGCAAGCGTAAGGCCGACGGCAGCCTAGAGTTTGTAGCCAACACCAACTCTCAAGGTAATAACCAGCGACGCAAGGGGAGGCCCCCTCCCCGAGGCGGCGGGTCAGGACCTTCTTTGGAGCAGCTGTTGAACGAACCCTGTCCGAGACACGGCTCTAGAGAGAAGCCAGCGACTCATCTGTGGAAGGATTGTGCTATCATGAAGGCCTTCAAAAACTACAATGGTCCGGGTGGCGGCTCAGGCGCCGGCGGCTCAGGCGCCGGCGGCTTTCATGGCCCGGGCGGCGGTTCAAATTCTGGTCCTCAGAACGGTCAAGGGGGCTTTAATCAACAGTCTGGTCAGGGTCATCAACAGCAGCAGGGGGGTTATCAGACCAACCCGAAGCAGCTTAGCGGTGGACAGTTGTCACGACCGGTTTTTCAATAAAATAATTATTGAGAAACCAATCCCTGTTACGGACCAGCGAGGAAGAATTCCTTCTCACTGATAGACAATATATTGGTCACAGAAGAAAAATACCAGGAGTACTAAATATAATACAAGGTTGAGCAGAGACTGCCCAACAATTTATTACATGCACGCCGATAAAACAATACGGCGGATAGGGTGGCAAACTACTAACTCACGATAAAAACGGTGGTGGAAATATCATCGCGAAGCGAGTGACATGATTCCGGAATACTACAACTCTTCGAGCGTCGGAGTGAGGCTCAAGAAGACTTATTGCGGGTGGCGGAAGCGTAAACGATACAAGTGACCAATATCCGGGATCGCGCAGGACTGACTGGGACTCCTTTAGGCGTCGGACGCGCTATCAAACTCTTCATCCAAGAGATCGCCTTCGTCAACATCTGGCCAAATCAACAAGCCAGGTGAGTACTATGAAAGTACTCGCAAGACAGTTCGGACATAAAGTATAACAAATGCAAACATGAAGCACATGAATAAGTTAACCAGAGCGATCAGACATAGAGATAATAAATACTGGGTGCCAAGCGAGGGTCTGAATGACGCCTCGAGCGGAAACTGCAGAATAGTAATGCGGGTGCCAAACGAGTGTCTGAAAGACTCCTCGAGCGGAAAATGCGGAATAATAATACAGGTGCCAAACGAGTGTCTGAAAGACTCCTCGAGAGAAAAATGCGGAATAAAAATACAGGTGCCAAACGAGTGTCTGAAAGACTCCTCGAGAGGAAAATGCGGAATAAAAATACAGGTGCCAAACGAGTGTCTGAAAGACTCCTCGAGCGGAAAATGCAGAATAATAATGCCACAGTCGGGCGTCGGGGCGACACCACATAAAGGGCTTATAACAGAAAGTAAAGACAGTGCATGCCGCAGTCGGACGTCTGAGCGACATCACACAAATTCCCATCTGCCACATAACCGCGGGCACGGCTTCCGCAAGATAATACCCTGCAGGGGTGTCCCAACTTAGCCCATGATAAGCTCTCACGGTCAACGAAGGATATTCCTTCTCCCGGGAAGACCCGATCAGTCTCGGAATCCCGGGTACAAGACATTTCGACAATGGTAAAACAAAACCAGCAAAGCCGCCCGATGCGCCGACATCCTGATGGGAGCTGCACATATCTCGTTCTCAGGGCAACACCGGATGAGACATCCTACGAGTAAAACCAGACCTCGAGTTTCCACGAGGGGGCCCCGCAGTCTACTCAGTTCGGACCAACACTTAGAGAAGCACTAGCCCGAGGGGGTTAAAATAAGATGACCCTCGAGAGAGCGACTCCCTAGGGAAAAGAAATAGGCTGGACAAATGGTAAACCAAGGTTGGGCCTTGCTGGAAGAGTTTTATCCAAAGCGAACTGTCAAGGGGGTCCCATAAATCACCCAACCGTGTAAGGAACGCAAAATCCGGGAACATAACACCGGTAAGACGGAAACTAGGGCGGCAAGAGTGGAACAAAACACCAGGCATAAGGCCGAGCCTTCCATCCTTTACCAAATATATAGATGCATTAATAATATAAGAGATATTGTGATATCCCAACATAAACATAATCCAACATGGAGCAATCTTCATCTTCACCTGCAGCTAGCAACGCTATAAGAGGGGCTGAGCGAAGCGGTAACATAGCCAAACAAAGGTTTGCTAGGAAGGTGACAAAGGTTAGAGGTTCATGGCAATTTGGGGGGCTTGAGGAGCAAATGAAAAGGTAGCGCAGCAAAGCGATAGAACGAAGCAACTAGCATAGCAATGATAGTAATGAGATCCAAGGTGACGGTCATCTTGCCTGAAATCCCTCTAGGAAGAAGAACGAATCCATGAAGAAGATGAAGCCACGAAGACGAACGAATCCTCACGATCGCAACGACACGGGAACTATCGAGAAGAAGCACACAACAAGGTAAACACACCACACAATAACAAGGCATGATGCTTAACCAAGAATGATGCATGACAAGGCTAAACGAAGCTACTCATGACAAGAGATGATGCAAACAAGAACAACACATCAAGGCAAGTTTAAATGAGGCCGGAAACAACATATAACAATTCCGGTAAGTCCTCATATGCAAATTTCGAAATTGGTCCAGAACTGAACAAGCATTAGGTTGAAGTTGTTAAACAGCAAGTTAAAGAGCACCATGATGATCTACACGAAATTCTAGTCAAGTTACATATAAAGTTCATTAGATTCGGAGCTACGGTCTAGAAGATATGAGCAAAACAAGTTAAACATGGCATTGATGCAAAATGCATACAAACATCAAGCAAACACCTCCAAACAAGGATGCAACATGATAATATGGAACTACATACAATTCTAAGCAAGTTTCATATAGAGCATGCTCAAAACGGAGCAACGGTGCAACACATACACTCCAAACAATACATAGCAACAATCTGTCCAACACAGCAACTAGGCATATTGCAAGCATCAAAACAATATGCTACAGCAACTCAACATGAAAACAAAAGGCATGAAGATGATGTACAGGTAAAGCAAAACAAAACATGAACAATGAGCTATCTCCAGAAATCAATAGAACATGCTCAAAAGGACATGGCAAGATTGCAAAATAATAACAGATTCACAGACGGTGAAATTACTGGACATGGCAGAAATAACATCAGGTAGCAATGTTCAGAGCACGATATCAGCATGCTACAGGAACTTAACACGGAAAAACAAGGCATGGCATGAATCTACTCAAAGCATATAACAAAAGTCCCTTACTGACCATAAGCCAAAAAGAACAGAAGATATGATGGCAAGCACGTAAACATAGCAAGTTTCGTTATCAGGTTTCAGACTTAGCAGAAAACAGAGCATGGCAGAAATAATAATATGTAGGCCTCTTTGTGAGCTTGATGCACTCACTACAGAGCAATTCATGACAAACCAAGCACACCTACAGCAAGATGGCATGTTTATAAAGCCAACCATGGCAAGATCAAGTACATAGCTTGTATGGATCAACTACAATAAGCTTGGCAAAAATGAATATCATGTTAAGAATCTGCCAGAAATATTTTATAGCAAACGTAGAGAAAGATTGAGACATTCTATGGCACACCATAATTCCAAATAAGAGCAAGAATGGATCAATTACAACAATATCTACAAAACATCCTTACTGAACATCTCCAAAATATGCATGGATCTCTCTGTAGCATCAAGTTTACATGGCAACAAAATTACAGCAGACAAGGACTTAGAGAAATCACTGTCCCTGAAATCAGAAATATTACGGGGCCTACTTTGCATGCTTGTGCTAGACACCACAGAGATCGCACAAATACATGGACTACACCAATGGAAAGATAGCATGGCATACTCAAAACACATGTAGAGCTCATGCCCAAAAGATGCACAGATTAAATGATACTAAAATGACAAATCTCCAAGTTCTGATAAGAACCAGAGAATAACAGCAACTAGCCCTCTTCCAACAGATATTTGGGCATCAAGATGAACTCTAATGAACATGGTGCAATGGAACAAAATGTAGAGCATCACGAGGCGAACAATTTGACATATTACATGCACAAAACGGACACTCATGCACAAAGTTACATGCAATGCACTATGGCAAGATAATGTTAAAATCCTGAGGACTTGGCCATATCTGGAAAAAAAAAGGACGGGCGGTGGTTAGCTAAAATGTGCTCGGGCGGGGAATAGTGGCAGCTCACCAAGTGGGCTTCGGCCCAGGTGAAGAGGAGGCCAGGCAGGCCGGACGGAAGGCCTGGGCTGGGCCGGACACGGGCGGGGCCCACGTGGCTGAGGCAGGCCCGATCGGGCACTCGTCCTCCTCCTCGTGCGCCCGCACGAGCACGCAGGAGGGAGGCGGCCATGGAAGTTCGGCGGCGCGGGTGGAGGGTCCGGCGGGGCTAGCGTGGCCGGCGAGGCCTGGATCCGGCCGAAATCGGTGGAGGCCGACGCGGGGACTCCAGATCTGGTGAAGGGGACGGTGACGGGGCTCCGGGAGGTCGGATCTGGGGCGGGGGTGACGACCTGCAGTGAGGTGAGGGGTCAGGCGAGGCGAGGGAGAGGAAAGGGATAGAGAGAAGGAGGCGGGGCTCGCCTGGGGGCGCGACCTAGGCGGCGGCAGAGCTGGGGCCGGGCGAGGCGGCGACCGGAGCGACGCCGGCGGGCGGCGAGGCGACGATGGGGAGGAGCCAGGCGACGGTGGAGGGAGCGGGGCACTCGGGCTGGCTGCGGGCCTCGGAGCCCAGATCGGGGCCCGGGCGGGCCTGGCACGGGCCTGGCGGCTGGAGACGCGGGGGAGGCGATGTGGCTGGCTCCGATTGGCCTGGGGCGCTGGCTGTGGCGGTGGAGGCCAGTGGGGGCGCGCCACTTGGCGGCGGGGAGGTGGCCGGCGCCGGATTTCGAGGAGGGAGGCGGCTAGAGGCACGGAAAACGAGGGAGAGGTTGGTGGAGGCCAAAAATGGCATGTGGGGGTGTATATATAGGGAAAGGGGGGTTAGGATTAGGGTTAGAAGGGGTTTCGGAGCTCTCCGATCGAAATCGAACGGTTCCGGACGCGATGAGGGGTTGGCTGGGTCTAGGGGCTGGACTTGGACTGTGGGAGAGGAGAGGGAGAGACCCGGCGACGGTTACGGAGACCGAAACGTCTGACGAAGATACCGCCAACGATACCGCCAAGAGTTCAACGGTTGGGCTATCAAACGGACTCCGAATGCGACGAAATTTGACGGGCGGTCTGTCAGTGCTATACCAAGGCCACTCGGCAAATACCGACCCATTCCGAGAACGTTCAACACCCGCACATGAAAAGAGACAAAAGGAGGCGCCGGGCGACATAGGAGTGCCGGATTGCAGAACGGACAACGGGAAAAATGCTCGGATGCATGATACGAACACGTATGCAAATGCGATGCACATAATGACATGATATGAAATGCGGATTATGACATGACAAAATGCAACACGCAAGCAGATGACAAGGCAAGGACGGCGAAAAACTGGCAGACACCTGGCGCATCAGATCCGGGGCGTTACACTCTCCCTGGCCCGGAAGGGTCTTTCGGGACAACACTTCAGCATTATCCATAGCGTTGGGGGAGGAGGCTAGCGAAGGCGACCCGTTGTCCATCATGTTTGGATCCAGCGGATTCCCCGAAGATGAGGATTGCTGGGGGAGGACGCGGGCCAGACTGCAGCACGAAATTCAGTATATTAAAATCACAAGGCAGAGGGCCGGATAGATATATAAGTACAAGTGCCTTTGGGGGTACTTACGATCCGGCCAGGGGCTTCGGCCTGGGGTGCCACTCATCGGCGTCCGATTCAGAGTCATCCGTGAGGGAGATTCTCCCTTTCTTGGACGCCTCCGCCTCCAGATCCACGGAAGCCCCCTCTTCTTCTTTCCTCCCTTAGGGGGAGAGTTACTCTCTTCCTCCTCCCCTTCGTCTTCGTCAGGGGAGGAGTGAGTCTCGGTGTCTTCAGACACTACGTCCGAAGCACCTCTACGGCGGAGGCCGCTTTTGGCCTCCTTGCCCTTCTTCTTGGCCTTCTTTTCTGGCGCATGATATGGCGCCGGAACCAGCATCCTCTTTAACAGAGGAATGGTTGGGTCTTCGGGTAGTGGAGCCTGACAGTGAATCCGATCCGTTTTCTTCGTCCAGCCCTGTGAGAAGAATGGAAAGCTTAAGCATGCCCCTTGGATTTACAAGTAATGAGGTTATCGTAAAAACTTACGGGAGACGCTGCATGAGTACAGTCGAGGCCGAGGTCGTCGGTCATTTTCGGCCATGTCTTTCGGGTCTTGAACAGCAGCTTCTGTTGGAAATATGCCTAGAGGCAATAATAAAATGGTTATTATTATATTTCCTTGTTCATGATAATTGTCTATTGTTCATGCCATAATTGTATTAACTGGAAACCGTAATACATGTGTGAATACATAGATCACAACATGTCCCTAGTGAGCCTCTAGTTGACAAGCTCGTTGATCAATAGATGGTTATGGTTTCCTGACCATGGACATTGGATGTCATTGATAACGGGATCACATCATTAGGAGAATGATGTGATGGACAAGACCCAATCCTAAGCATAGCACAAGATCGTGTAGTTCGTTTGCTAAGAGCTTTTCTAATGTCAAGTATCATTTCCTTAGACCATGAGATTGTGCAACTCCCGGATACCGTAGGAATGCTTTGGGTGTACCAAACGTCACAATGTAACTGGGTGGCTATAAAGGTAAACTACAGGTATCTCCGAAAGTGTCTGTTGGGTTGGCACAAATTTAGTCTGGGATTTGTCACTCCGTATGACGGAGAGGTATCTCTGGGCCCACTCGGTAATGCATCATCATAATGAGCTCAATGTGACTAAGTTGTTAGTCGCGGGATCATGCATTATGGAACAAGTAAAGTGACTTGCCGGTAACGAGATTGAACGAGGTATTGGGATACCGACGATCGAATCTCGGGCAAGTAACATACCGATTGACAAAGGGAATTGTATACAGGATTGATTGAATCCCCGACATCGTGGTTCATCAAATGAGATCATCGTGGAACATGTGGGAGCCAACATGGGTATCCAGATCCCGCTGTTGGTTATTGGCCGGAGAACGTCTCGGTCATGTCTGCATGGTTCCCGAACCC
The DNA here is from genome assembly GCF_002575655.3 of Aegilops tauschii subsp. strangulata. NCBI lineage: Eukaryota > Viridiplantae > Streptophyta > Magnoliopsida > Poales > Poaceae > Aegilops > Aegilops tauschii. Next base: position 313,060,884 of record NC_053037.3, on the reverse strand, counting down.
GTACGGTCTACACACTTAAGGTTCGATGACGCTAGGGTTATAGGGAATAGATATACATGGTTACCGAATGTTGTTCGGAGTCCCGGATGAGATCCCGGACGTCACGAGGAGTTCCGGAATGGTCCGGAGGTAAATAATAATATATAGGAAGTGAGGTTTTGGCCACCGGAAGAGTTTCGGGCGTCACCGGTAATGTACCGGGACCACCGGAGGATTCCGGGGGTCCACCGGGAGGGGCCACCAGCCCCGGAGGCTTGCATGGGCCAAGAGTGGGAAGGGACCAGCCCCTGAGTGGGCTGGTGCGCCTCCCACCAGGGCCCAAGGCGCAGCTTGGAGGGGAAAGGGGGAAACCCTAGGCGCAGATGGGCCTAAGGCCCACCCTAGGGCACGCCCCCCTCTCTCCCCCTCTTGGCCGCCCCCTCCATCCCATCTAGGGCTGCCGCCCCCCTAGGGGTGGGAACCCTAGAGGGGGCGCACCCTCCTCCCCTCCTCCTATAAATAGTGGGGGGTTTGGGGCTGCAGAAGACACGAGTCTCCCTCTCTCTTGGCGCAGCCCTACCCCTCTCCCTCCTCGTCTCTCGCAGTGCTTGGCGAAGCCCTGCTGGAGTGCCATGCTCCTCCACCACCACCACGCCATCGTGCTGCTGCTGGACGGAGTCTTCCCCAACCTCTCCCTCTCCCTTGCTGGATCAAGGCGCGGGAGACGTCACCAGGCTGCACGTGTGTTGAACACGGAGGCACCGTTGTTCGGTGCTTAGATCGGATTCGGCCGCGATCTGAATCGCTTCATGTACGACTTCACCGACCGCATTTTGCAACGCTTCCGCATCGCGATCTTCAAGGGTATGAAGATGTACTCCCCTCTCTCTCGTTGCTAGTTACTCCATAGATTGATCTTGGTGATGCGTAGAAAATTTTGAATTTCTGCTACGTTCTCCAACAGCTTCCACATGTCTTCGTGCTTCGTGCCGAAGAACCGCTGCAGGGTCCGGGGACCGGCCGGGTTGAACTCCCACATGTGCTGAGTCCGGCTTTGGCAGGGGAGAATCCCGCGAAAGAGCATTACCTGGATCACGCTGACAAGACTTGTATTCTTGTCCACCATACTCTTGATGCGCTTCTGCAGCATCGTCACCTCGTCGGACAACGCCCAGTCCAGCCCCTTATTGAGCCAGGATGTAAGCCGCATTGGAGGCCCGGACTTGAACTCAGGGGAAGCGGCCCATGTGGAGTCGCGGGGTTCCATGACATAGAACCACTCATGTTGCCACCCCTTCACGGTCTCCACAAAGGTGCCTTTGGGCCAAGTGACGTTGGGGAGCTTGCTCACCATGGCACCGCCGCACTCCGCGTGTTGACCATCCACCACTTTTGGCTTCACATTGAAGACCTTGAGCCATAGGCCGAAGTCGGGAGGGATGCAGAGGAATGCCTCACACACGACGATTAACGCCGAAATATTGATGAAGGAATTTGGGGCTATATCATGGAAATCTAGCTCGTAGTAAAACATAAGGCCGCGAACGAAAGGATGGAGGGGAAACCCTAGTCCGCGAAGGAAATGAGGAATAAAAACTACCCTCTCGTGGGGCTCCGGAGTAGGGACGGTCTGCTTCTTGGCCGGAAGCCGGTGGGCGATTTCCTTGGCTAAGTACCCCGCCTCCGGAGCTCCTTGATGTTCCCCTCTATGACGAAGAAGGCCATCCACCTACCCTGCGCTCCGGATCCGGACATGGCTAGAATGTTTTCTGGAGACGGAAGGGATCGAAGCTTGGGCGCTGGAGCTCAAGGGCGGATGGGCTGAGGAAGAAGAAGGCATGGGGTGAAAAGGTGGATTCTTATCTCCTTATAAAGTCAGTGAATATAGAGCGCCCCCCCCCCACGAGCATTAAAACTCGCTTATTCCCAAGGGGTCGTGCGAACGGCACGATTGGATTACCCAAACCTGTATTGATGGGAATCCCGTAATAAGGGGACACGATCTTTTGCTTTGACAAGATGTGTCACCGGAGACTGCATCTTGAAACGCGAAACGAGAGAAACGATTCAAAATGATGGGGAGTTTGGATGTGACATCTTGCCCGTGGAATTGTTAGTAAAAGACGTGTCATGCTTTTTTTATTAAGTATTATACCCTAGCGGTGGAGGGTTGTGGTTATTGCGCAAGGCCGGATACAGTTCTTGTAATCAACTGCTTTGAAGTGTTCGGAAGAGGAACCCGCCTTGCAATGCCGAAGACAATCTGCGCGCCGGATACATCGTCATTGAAGCCAGGTTTAGGGGGTACTGAGGGAGTCCTGGATTACGGGGTCCTCGGGCGTCCGAGCTATGCGACATGGGCCGGACTTATGGGCCGTGAAGATATAAGATGGAAGGCCTCCCCTATATCCAGATGGGACTCTCCTTGGCGTGGAAGGCAAGGTTGGAGTTTGGATATGAAGATTCCTTCCTTTGTAAACCGACTCTGTACAACCCTAGCCCCCTCCGGTGTCTATATAAACCGGAGGGTTTAGTCCGTAGAGGCAATCATAATCATACCGGCTAGACATCTAGGGTTTAGCCATTACGATCTCGAGGTAGATCAACTCTTGTAACCCCTGTATTCCTCAAAGTCAATCAAGCAGGAAGTAGGGTATTACCTCCATCGAGAGGGCCCGAACCCGGGTAAACATTGTGTCCCCTGTCTCCTGTTACCTTCAATCATTAGATGTACAGTTCGGGACCCCCTACCCAAGATCTACCGGTTTTGACACCGACAGCGGATCCCTCCGGAGAGGGCTCTGGTTGACGAATTGAGGCACGGGGATCGACTACATGGTGGACTAGAAGGCTACTGACGAGGTTTTGGTGGCGGAGGTGGCCTAACGGCGACGAGGGGGTCTCGGCTACCGCGGTGGATCAGGTGGCCGGAGATGGAGAAGATGACCTTCTCGAGGTCGAGGGAGTGTGCGGGAGGTCGATTGGGATGATGGTGGAGTGGTGTGAGTGATGAATGGAGCTCGGGGTGCCCTTTTATAGGCGAGACAAAGATAACCGAGGCGGGGTGCATCACGGCGGAGTAATTCCAGCCGGTGAGGCAGGTTTGGATGGCGGGTGTGGTCGGCGTGGAGTGGATGAGGTCGAGGGAGTTCTCTTGAAGCGCCAGCAGGACGTCTTCGAGCTCCACCGCTTTGTCCCGATGCCGAGCTCCCGTACTGTTGGTGCAATGATAGGTCCCTTATGTTTTGGAGTTTGTTGACATAAACAGTATGGGACTTATGTGTTTGCTAGTGCACACAGAGTAACAGGTCCCTGAAGTATCAATAAGTTTGATGCAAACGACGAAGATAATCTCCCTGCATGGCAGCGAAGGTTATCACCGAAGATGATGCTAACAAGAGTGACCCCTAAAAATTGTTGAAGCTCAAGCAATTGGTTTAGTGTCTTTCGAACAATATGACTGCGTTTGAGGAAGAATGAAGACGAAGTGAAGTCGTAGCATTTGTTTCGTTATTCTTCTTCTTTCATTGAGTCATAAGACCACCGTACTATTAAGAGGGGTGTAGCGTTCGAAGCTTTGATTCTCCGATGCTAAAACCAAATCCTATGAAAGCTGTGAGAGAAATCTCTTTGTGTTCCGAGCAAATACTTGCCAGCAAGAGACCATGTTCTTCTTCGTTGCGAGAGATTTGTCTCAGACCGAGGAGTTAGCATTACTTGCTCCTCAAGTAATGTTACTGTTGCTCCAAAATCCGACCATTATGAACGTGTCGGCTGGCCATTGGCTGGACCTCGTGTCCAAAATGGTCATTTTCCCATCTGGAAAGGCTGGGGCTATTTATAGCCACCCTGCGCCGGCTTTGTCCGCTGGCTGCTCCATTTGATTATGAGAAGATTGTTGAGCAACCCGCTCTCTGAGCGATTTGAGTTTAAAATCCACCAAGAGAAAAACCCTAGAGCCGAAGAATTAGATAGTGGTTAGCATCACTAGAATCTAAGTTTAGTATGCTCCGACTATTACTCTTGAGAGCTGCAAACTCTCTAGACGGTTAGGTGTCAATTTTTTTAGAGACCAAGAGTGATTGTAGTTCTCGAAGAAGAAGTCTGTAAAGGTTCGGAGATCGCCTTCAAATATCTACCACGAGTAATCGGCATCGGTTGACGAATCGATTGTTGAGGAGAATAGAGTGAAGAGAGTTTTATCTTCCGTGTTAAGTCACAACCCCTCCAACCAGACGTAGTCCTTGTGCAGAAAGACGAACTGGTCGAACAAATACCTTGTTGCCATCGAGCATCTTCGGTCACCCCAGTCACCCGTGTTTACCTTCAATGCATTTTCATTCATATGATTCACATCGATGCTTGTCTTAGTTTCCTTTCGGTACTCTATTTTAGTTCACTGTAGTTTGGTTTTCACTCATATTTAGGTTTTTCGAAGAAAATTGGTAGACATACTCCGTTCCTACAATTGGTATCAGAGCGAGGTACTCCTTGACTCTGCTCATTTTACTCTAACGACTTTGGAGTTTAAGTATGTCTTCAGTGAACTACAAGTCGCATCTCAAGATTCCCATATTCGATGGGACGAACTACCCCTTCTGGAAGGAAAAGATGAAGATCCGTCTCCGAGCAATAGATGATGACATGTGGAATGTGGTGCAATTCGTGCTCCATGTTGTTGTACCTCAAGCCCCTTCCGATGAAGAAAAGAAGCCCATTCAGCTGGATACTCAGACCAAAGATGAGATTAGCAGCCATCTCAATCGAGCACAATTTCTTCGCTATCGCCAGTGTGAAACTGCGACACAATTGTGGGATGTCCTCAAGAAGATCAATGAAGGAGTCTCAACTCAGAAAGAAGCTCGAATTGATACTCTAAGAGCGAAATTCAATCGCTTCAAGCGCATTGGAAATGAAACCTGCCAACAAACCTTTGACCATCTCAGTGACATAGCTAATGAACTTCAAGATCTTGACGTTGATCCTAATCGAGATTGAACCCCTACGTGTGTTCAAAGAGAGATATTAATAAAGAGGGAGAATACCTCAAAAGAAATGGAAGACAAAGAGACTTAATTTATTCCATGGGAAGGTTGCATGGAGGGGAGAGTAATTATTAGTCAATCATGCATCAATAAAAGAGAGAAGTTAATTAACTAGAGGAATAGGGGAGACAAAACAATAAGGCTAACATGGTGGGGAGAGAGAAGAAGAAGAAGAAGAAGAAGAAGAAGAAGAAGCGAGTGAGAGGAGGAAAAAGTGAGTGTGAGAGGGAAAAGTGAGGATCACACGAGCGAACTAGCAGCTTGCAACATAAATCAAACACGGCTAGTGACCATTAACTTGGCAGCGTTCGCATAACCCGAACACCGCAAACATTAGCAGTGTCCGGTTTAAAAAGCACACGCAGCCGCTATGACTAACACTAGGGGCGTCGGCGTACTAGCACGCGCTGTAAAAACAAGGGTCCGACCCTAGTGTAAGGGTGCGGGGCCCGCCTTCATCATTGGTGAGGCATGTTGTGCGCGCGCATGCTGCTACTCCCTCCGTTCCGAATTACTTGTCGCAGGTATGGATGTATTTAGATGTATTTTAGTTCTAGATACATCCATTTCTGCGACGAGCAATTTAGAACGGAGGAAGTAGTTCTTACTCCACTTATATTAGTAATGTGCACCTTATCCGAATGCCCCGTAATAATTTCTGCCTGGAGGGCTTCCTCATACCGACAAACTGAGAGTGCGCCTATCCTGCGCACGCCGCAAGTACGAGGACAGCAACGGTGTTCCCGATTTTTGTGGACACTGCTGGTATCTAGCCTATATACTTGCACGTGTTGTACAATGCTAGTATAAAATTCCTATAAGGGGTTTCAACATTAGTGATATGGAAACCGCGCACTATGCTGATGGCATAGAGTTCCGTGAGAATCGTTTTCAAGGAGATCTTCCATGAACGCGCAGCTTTGTCACACTATCTTTTGGGCGAATTGAGCATCTTTTACGTGTGTAGTTCATATTTAGAGCATCTACAGCCGGACGTCCCAAACCCGTCTCATACGGCCGGGCGGGATGCCTGATCGTTGACCGGTCATGTTTTTCTGACCCAGACAGCCCTCTCAAACGGGTCTCAAACGTCCGGGCTGACCGGTACCCTTCATATCCAGCCTAAATATGGGGCGAATATGGGGCGCCCGAATGCGACCGGGCATATGCCCGCCATATAGGACTGACGAAGGGATCCCACGCGGGCTCGCCGGAAACCCGGCGGTCCAACGGACGCCTCCTCCGTCGTTGTGGTGTGGACGCCACGTGGCGCTGCTCCAGCTCGCCGCTCGAGAGCAAATCCGCCTATTTAACCCGGTCGGAGTCCCGCAACCATAGTCCATCCACCCACCCACCCTCTCTATGCCGCCAGTCTGAGCCCATCCACCTCCTCCCTCTCCCGCCCCGGTGCTCTGCCCACACTTCGGTGGTCTGCCACGGTCCGGAGGAAGATCACCTACCACGCAATGCCGAGATCCAGCAGGAGATCCGGGCGAGACAAGCCGCGCGTGCAGCCCGCATCGCTGCTGGGCTGCCTCCGGACTCGCCGGAGCCAGAGGAGGAGGAGGAGCAGCCTGGGGAAGAGGAGGAGGAGGAGGAGGAGGAGCTGGCTCCGATGGAGGAGGAGGAGGCGGAGCAGCCGGAGCAGCAGATGTCGGGCTTCAACATGGAGCTGGCGGAGGCGGAGTTCGCCATGCCCAGTCCGACGAGATGGCGGAGCAGCATGCCATCCTGGAGTCCATCCAGGATGAGGCCTATGTGGAGGCCAACCGGACGTTCCTCTCGCGGGAACAGGCGGAGATAGAGGCGGAGGAGGCCGGAGCGGAGCAGCTAGAGAAACCAGAGCTGCAGCTGCCGCCAATCCTGCCGGAGCCGGGCACGGAGATCGTCGACATCTCCAACGATGAGTAACTAGGTAATCGACATTGTATGTAGGTTATTTCGTTTGCATGTCTTTGTATGAATTTAAAAATCTAATATGAGATGTCCGAATGCAACAAGTGAAATTTGACGCGTGCCCGATCACTGTCCGCGGACGCGTCAGGGCGTTTGAGGGGCCATATTTGACATATCCGGTTGTAGATGCTCTTAGTTTTTAACTTTTAGTTTCTTTACTCTTGGCTATGTATAGATTTGTCATGGGCTTATCACTTTTTCAAAAAAATATAGTTTTGTCTTTGCAAAAAAATAGATTTTCTTTAGTTGTGAGCCTATATAAAAACAGAAGCGTCTAAAGTTGGTTGCATCACCTTATTAGAGCGGTGTTGGAGCAATAAGATTATTATCTCAATAAATATGTTTTCGCCTTAGCAAGTTCTGTTAGAAGGGATAGAAGGATATGGTGGAATCGTTCGTTGTATTGATTGAGCCTCGTGGGCATATATATAGGAGTACAATGATCTACTTGGAGTACAAGACAAGCCAGAACAAATCCTAGTCTATCTCGTCTTTCCTAATAATCACGATACTCAACATCCCCCCGCGGTCACAACGGTAGCGACGCAGACGATGAGACTGGAGAAGAATCCGAAGGCAAGCCGACGGACACCCCCCCACAGTCGTAACGGTCGACGCATCGCGGAGTCGTGGCTGGAGTGACAACCGACGAGGTTGCTCAAGCAAGGCGGTAGCCCTTTGTGTCGTTTGTCGATGTAGCCGAGAGCGGAGGGTGGTGTAGCCGTGGTCGAGGTAGTCGTGCGAAGAATATCGTGGTCGATGTCGAGTCGGGGAGCCGGTGTCGAGGATGTGGCCATAGAGCCGCGGGCGCAAGGAGGCGCCGAGTTAGCATGGGCGCATTGGTGTCGAAGTAGTGGTGCGCCGGGAAGAAGATGTTGTTGACGACTCGTCGCGGCGGGTTTGCCAAGCCCGGGGACACATCGTAGACGAAGGCACGCACCGGTGTTGCCAGCACCGGGCATGCGTAGACAGACGAAGACGAAGTTGACGAAGCGCCGCACCAGGCTTGCCAGGCCCGGGGACACGTCATGGACGAAGGCACGCATCGGTGTTGCCAGCACCGGGCATGCGTAGACGAGGGACCTGCACGAGCTGTACGCCATGTCGGAGAAGTCGGAGGGGCCAGCAGAGAAGAACTCGACGATGATTGCGGCGTCCATCGGCACGGGGCCAATGTCGCCCGCGGTTGTCGGAGTAGATGAAGCGGTCGGGGTAGATGACGGCGACGCTGGCGACGAGCTGGTGCTGGACGAAGACGAAAGGGGTGGACGGGCGGCGGCGGCGGCCAAAGAAGAGCGGCGGCGGCGGCGGCTAGGTTAGGAGTGCGGCGGCGGTGCTCGAAGTAGGCGAAGAACCCTGACAGCGTGACGAAGACCGGCGCGGACGGTGGTGTTCCCGCGCCAAGAGAGACGGCACGGCGCATACCACGGGGGGTCGACGCGCGGTGACGGTGGAGTGGACCGCGGGCCGCGGCGCTACAGCCTGAAGGGGCGACGCAGCGGCGGCAGGCGGGTCGGGGCGACGACGGGAAGACCTCGGCGCCGCGGCTGGGACCGCAGGCCGCGACGCTGCGGCCCGTAGGGGCGACACAACGGCGGTTCGCGAGTCGGCGCAACCGCGGGGACGGCGGCGTGGACCGCGTGCCACGCTCGCTACGGCCCAACGGGGCGACGCAGCGGCGGCGCGAGGGTCGGTGCAGCCACCGGACGGCCTAGAGCGGACGCCCTTGGGGCGGCGGGGGACCGTGGGCCGCGGCACTACGGCCCGAAGGGGCGACGTAGCGGTGACGCGGGTCGGTGCAGCCGGGAGAAGAACCACGGGGCGGCGGCACTGTGGCCCGACGGGGCGATGCAGCAGCAGCCCGATGCTCGATCGGTAGAGGGGCGCCCTAAACTCGGGACGGTCTTCACGGGGCCTGTGGAGGCGCGCGCAACCGACGGGCCAGGTCGGTCGCACAACGTAGGATGAGGTGGATCGCGCGCGAGGTCGGGGACGCCGCTCGGTGGAGGCGCGGTGGCGGCGGAGTCCGAGATGAAGCCGGCGGCGGCGGTCGGCAGGGCGGCTATGATTGGCCGCTGCATGATGCGAGGCCGCCGGGTCGGGGTGATGCAGGAGTCCCGGTCGGAGCAGGGCGGTGACGGCCGTCGTAGATCCACGGGCGGGCCGGCGTGCGAACTGCGGCGGCAAAGGGCCGCCGCACGACACGAGGCCGCCGGGTCGGGGGGACCGGCAGGCCGACGCGCGGACGACGCGCGAGGCCGCCGGGTCGGGGTGACCGACGGGCATACGCGCGAGGCCGTCGGGTCGGTGAAGAAGCTGGCCGATCCCGCCGGTGTTGGATTAGAGGCGCACGGGGTCGACGGCGGCGGTGGGCGACGCAAACCGAATCACATAGACCGGAAAACCAAAAAGTAGACGCCGATCAATGCGACCGGCGAGAGAGAGAGAAAACCCGAATCAAAGGATCGGAAAAAAGACTCTCTAGGGCAGCCGGCCAACACGGCCGGCGGACGAACCCTATGTACGGGCAGCGCGGCCCCCGGCGGCGGTCATGAAGGCCGACCGCCCCAAGGGCGGCGCGTGGGTACGGAAGCGGCGGCGGCTAGGGTTTAGGATCGACTTGCGATAGATACCATGTTAAACGGGATAGAGGGATATGATGCAATCATTCGTTGTATTGCTTGAGCTTCATGGGCATATATATAGAAATACAATGATTTACTTGGAATACAAGACAAGCCAGAATAAATCCTAGTCTATCTCGTCTTCTCTAATAATCACGATACTCAACAAGTTCCATCTATCTTTCGTGAGCGGAGCTCTAGAATCACCGTGCTACCTAGGGGCTGCATAATTTTAAATTTAGGGCTGAGAACTATTTTATTAGGTTATATAGGTTAATGTGTGTTTTATTTCCGAGTTACAAATGCAACATTGTTTAAAGCATTTGCCCATGAATGGAAATGGAATATTGTCATCAACCCTTATCATGGATTCCTTTATTTTATGTATTTGCTGATGAAAGTTGACTTTCCCACTTGTTATCATGATATATTCCCTTTTGTCGCTTAGATCATATGTCAGTATTGCAAAGCATCTTTTTGTTGATTCTTGGCGCAATGTTTTTTATGTGACATAACTTAATTAAAACTAATTGAACATCATTATCAACATATATGAGTGTACACACTACTAAATTGATGAACCTTTAGTGGGATGCGTGGGTATAAATCAATTGAAAACAAACTTGCGATTTGATGGTTAGAAGGGTGGTTGTATCGCAACTCATGAGGGATTAAACCCTAGATTTGATACTTGTATGTCTCATATGAAAATTCTTTCAGTGCGAGGTGATATTTTTGTTTCTAAAAAAAACACATGATAGTATAGTGGGGCTTGTTTCTTTTTCTGAAGAAAAGAAAGCGTGCGATACGTATGGTTTGTAGTTGAACACGGCGGTGCAACCGGTGCTTTCCGTCCTCGTTCCTGGTCACCGCCCATCGTAATCAGAGTATAGTGCTATCGGAAACGAATAGTGAGTGTTAAGCAATTCGACGATGCGCCTGTGTACTGCGACGTTCAACCGGACCTTAGTTTGTAGAAGAATTAATGGAGTAAATCAATTATAATCCGTGCGTGCCTGCAATAAACACCACGTCGCCGAGTCCTATTTTATGCACAGCTCCGGCTCATGCCGCTTATGGACCACGGCTCTATCGATGACAGTGACACAAAGGAGTATGTATACTAGTATTCCTTAGCAGTGAGAAGCAAACTGAATTATACAGGACGAGCCAATTTAATTAGTCAAATTCTAAGGCCAGAAGTACAACTGCGCGCCATAATTTCAGTGAAGGGCGTCACGTATTGCTTCAGCATGACAGGGGCAAAAGGATTGTTGGGAAAACAAACCCTGGGCTATGAACATGGTCGAGCTAGCCAAGACGCTAGGCGCTCATGGATAGGGCATGAGACGCACGCATGCACTTGACACCGCGCCACTTGCTCTTCGCGTGACCTGCCTGCACAAACAAGAACAGTGGATGATCAGCAACAATCCGAGCGTCGGAGTGTGCCTCACAGATGACACGGCCGGGCCGCTCGGGATTCCGACCTCCCAATGTTGTTGTTGGGTGGAAAATGATGCGATTGATGTAGCATCGCGTTATCACGGGCCGGTGAGACGGTGGATGACACATGAAAGTCACACCGGAAAGGAAAAAGTTTAAAATAAACGTTGAATTGATAGACGAAAGCTAAACCAGACCATGAACTTTGAATCCTTGATATCAGCACACCGAACTCTTCGATTCCGGTCTATTTTAAACCTTGAGCGTGTTCTCAAGGGGATTGTCGACGTGACAGGTAAGACTAGGGCTGGACGCAACTGGGCTGGCCCATTAGGGCGAATCGTCTTTTTCTTTTACGTATCGCGCGACTTAAAAATACCCAAAAGAGAAAAAAATGGACGGACAAAGATTCAAACTTGGGACCTGGTGTTTCTAACCTCATCCCGCTAGCCTCTATAAGTAATGACTTCTCGACATTTATGAGAAGTGCGAACATATTTAATAACGCTCTGCGATGTCAGAGATTTGAAACATTTTTTAAAATCTCGAACATTTTCTTGGAAACGGTCAACAATTGTGAAATCAAAGTATTCTTAAAAAGAGTTTATAAAAAGAAATACAAAGAAATTTTGAAAACATGAACCATTTTTGTAATCCCCGAACAATTTTTTAAAGCGCGGACAATTTTTGAAAAAAAGAAGAAAGATTTGAAAACATCAATAACTTTTGAAACCTAAACAAAATAAGTGCGAACAATTTTCCAAAACAAGATTTTTTTTGAAACATAAACATTTCTTCGTAAAAGTGGGAACAAATTTTGAAACCTGAATAAAAATTTAAAGTGCAAACACTTTCTAACTTTCTTTAAAATTTTGAACACATTTTTTAAAATTGTTCACACTTTCAAATTTTGTTCACATTTCGAAATTATTCATTTAAAAAGTGTTCGCACTTTAAAAATCCTAGGGGATTCACGTTTTCAAATTTTGTTTGTATTTTCCAAAAAAACAATCAAAATTCCAAGAAATGTTCGGATTTCAAAATTGTTGACAATTTTCAAGAAAATATGTCTAAAAGTTTCAGAGATGTTTTCAAATCTCGATGCTTCCATGTGACGTTAAATATTTAGTGCTTCTTCTTTATCTCCAACAGCTATCGGATAAAGTGGCTATCAGGACTTGGTCAGCAAGGCGAGATTGAAAGTTCGAAAACAAAATAAGTGCGAACAATTTTCCATAACAAGATTTTTTTGAAACATAAACATTTCTTCGTAAAAGTGGGAACAAATTTTGAAACCTGAATAAAAATTTAAAGTGCAAACACTTTCTAACTTTCTTTAAAAATTTGAACACATTTTTTAAAATTGTTCACACTTTCAAATTTTGTTCAGATTTCTAAATTATTCATTTAAAAAAGTGTTCGCACTTTAAAAATCCTAGGGGATTCACGTTTTCAAATTTTGTTTGTATTTTCTAAAAAAATATCATAATTCCAAGAAATGTTCGGATTTCAAAATTGTTGACAATTTTCAAGAAAATATGTCTAAAAGTTTCAGAGATGTTTTCAAATCTCGATGCTTCCATGTGACGTTAAATATTTAGTGCTTCTTCTTTATCTCCAACAGCTATCGGATAAAGTGGCTATCAGGACTTGGTCAACAACGCGAGATTGAAAGTTCGATTCATAACGTCTCCATTGTTTTGGTATTTTTAAGTTTGCCCGGTGGGCAAGCATAGTACCGTCCGACTGCAGTTTAAGTTCACCTGATGGACCGACCCAGTACAGTTCGGCGACAGTCAGCGATCCCGGGTTTCAGCTGCCACGTCAGCAATCCTCGTTTGGGAACGCACTCAAGGTTTAAAATAGACCGGGATCAAAGACTTCGGTGTGCTGACTTCAGGAATTCAAAGTTTGAGGTTTGATTTAGCTTTCGTCTATAAATTCAAGGTTTATTTTAGATAATTTTCCACCAGAAATAATCAGGACAGAGACATGTGTGCAGCATGGACGAGAAGCACCGTCTCCATCGAGACACAACACGAGGAATGGTATGCACGAACACGCACGATGAATCTCAGAACATCTCTATTCGAACCCTAAATGTCTAAACAAATGTTCTCAGAGGGGCCAAGCGAATGCTTTCACTCGAGACGGCTCCCGCTCCACCGCACACCCTGCCACTCCACCGCATAGATCCCGGCTGCCCACCCCATTATGGTGAGATTCCACCCATAGCTCTGTCCGTTAGAGAACTTCGTCCCCTGCCTCACCTGGTTCGCTCCTCGTGATCGAGTGCATGCCTCGGTGCGCTGGGCGCGTCACCAATGAGATCCGGTGGACCCGTTGCAGAGCCCACGATGTTGCTGAAATCTACTGATGGATTCTCAAGGCGAATGTCGGGTGCGTGCTCGAGTGCACTTGCGACACCGGGGAGCACGAGACTGCACCCTTTTTTTGTTCGGAGGTGGCGCGGAAAAAACAAATACCGTCTCAACGTTGAGTTGGCGGAGGATCTGGAGACAAGGGGTTTTACCCAGGTTCGGGACTAATTGTGTGTAATACCCTACTCCTACTTGTTTGGTGGATTGAGTGGTGGATGAGTACAATAGAGTGGTGCTGCGAGTCCCGGGAAGGAAGCATGCAGATTCTTCTTAGTATCAAAGCCTATAGATTTCCACTAAGTTCTTCTCCCTTTCTTCCTTCTTGTCCTCCCCCCTCAATACCGTAGCACGGGACTCCTTTCTCCTTTTATATGTCAAGGGGGTTAGCACAATTGCTAGAGGCAGCTTTGGGGATATCAAAATTACAGTGGGGCTACTACACCTACCGCATAAAATGCGGGGGCGGGTGTCTTTCTACGGCGAGCCCGGAACGAATGTATGTCCCATCGTCGATGCATGTGTCTACCAACCTCTTATTACCGTGCCACGCACAGTGACAGGTGCCGAGCTGAGGTTAAAGCATATGACACGTCACCACCTGAAAGATCGTGGATGTCGCCTAGAGGGGGGGGTGAATAGGCGCTTTAAAATAATTACGGTTTAGGCTTGAACGAATGCGGAATAAACCTAGCGGTTAATTTGTCAAGCACAAAACCTACAACAATTAGGCTCACCTATGTGCACCAACAACTTATGCTAAGCAAGAAAACCTACTTAGGTGATAGCAAGATATGACAAGAAACAATATGGCTATCACAAAGTAAAGTGCATAAGTAAAGGGCTCGGGTAAGAGATAACCGAGGCACGCGGAGACGACGATGTATCCCGAAGTTCACACCCTTGCGGATGCTAATCTCCGTTTAGAGCGGTGTGGAGGCACAATGCTCCCCAAGAAGCCACTAGGGCCACCGTAATCTCCTCACGCCCTCGCACAATGCAAGATGCCGTGATTCCACGGGCCCTTGAGGGCGGTCACCGAACCCGTACAAATGGCAACCCTTGGGGGCGGTCACCGAACCCGTACACTTTGGCAACCCTTGGGGGCGGTCACCGGTACCCGTCAAATTGCTCGGGGCGATCTCCACAACCTAATTGGAGACCCTGACGCTTTCCCGGAGCTTTACACCACAATGATTGAGCTCCGAACACCACCAACCGTCTAGGGCGCCCAAGCACCCAGGAGGAACAAGCTCAAGGGCACCAAGCACCCAAGAGTAATAAGCTTCTCAACTTGTAACTTCCACGTATCACCGTGGAGAACTCAGACTGATGCACCAAATGCAATGGCAAGGGCACACGGAGTGCCCAAGTCCTTCTCTCTCAAATCCCACCGAAGCAACTAATGCTAGAGAGGAAAAAGAGAGGAAGAACAAGAAGGAGAACACCAAGAACTCCAAGATCTAGATCCAAGGGGTTCCCCTCACAAAGAGGAGAAAGTGATTGGTGGAAATGTGGATCTAGATCTCCTCTCTCTTTTCCCTCAAAAACTAGCAAGAATCCATGGAGGGATTGAGAGTTAGCAAGCTCGAAGAAGGTCAACAATGGGGGAAGAACACGAGCTCAAAGGATAAGGTAGAATGGGGAAGAAGACCCCCTTATATAGTGGGGGGAACAATCCAACCGTTACCCCCAAAACAGCCCCGCAGAGGGCGGTACTACCGTAGGAGGCAACGGTACTACCGCTGACCACAGCGGTACTACCTCTCCCCCGGGCGGTACTACCGTGGAGTCTGGAGGGCAGGAGAATGACAGACCCGAGCGGTACTGCCGCGGTGGTTGGGCGGTACTACCGCTCGTGAGCGGTACTGCCGCCCTACTGCCGCCGTGAAGTACCGCACTATCCGACACGAAAAATGACCCCTCGAGTCGACGCGGTAGGGGCCTGGTACCGTAGCAGTACTATTGCTGAGGACCCACCAGCGGTACTACCGCTGCGGAGCGGTACTGCCACTTGTGACCCCTAAGCGGTACTACCGCTGGGTACCGCGGTACTACCGCTGGGACCATCCTAAAGCCACTTTCACGAAAACAAGAATACTCCACGGGAAACCAAAACTGCCATAACTTCTGCATATGAGCTCCGAATTGAGCAAACTCAAGCTTGTTGGATACAAGACGACGAGTAGCATCAAAACAGCGAGAAGTGGCAAGGAAGGTATGCCAACAAAATAGAGAAGTGAAACCTCCAACCGAGAAGAACCGGCATAACCTTCCAACATCGAAAACATCATAGAAGATGCGAGTGAACTCTGTTTTCGATGAACTTGAGCTTGTCATCAAGATGACCATAAGCTCCAAAACTCACAAAGAGAAGAACCAAACAAGAACCAAGAAAGATGATGCAAGGATGCAATGGTTTGAGCTCTCTATGAATGATACGATCAAGCTACTCATCGAGAGCCCCCCTTGATAGTACGGCAATCGATCCTATAACCCAGTCTCCCAACTATCATCATGAGACCGGTAAAACAGAAAACCTATCAAGGGCAAACCTTTGCCTTGCACATGGTCCACTTGAGCTAGATGATGACGATCTTGACTCCCTCAAGTTGGACCACCTTTCTTGGTTGCGTTGGCTCGATGAAGACTAGTTGATTGCTCCCCCATACTCCACTATGGGTGAGCCACCCTTCCGCACATCTTCACAAGTCCATTGTCACCACAATGGACGGAAAGTTTCAAGCACTTGATCTCTTCGTGATGCTCCACTTGAACTTGCACACGGCAATGTTGATGACGATCACCACTTGATGTCATCCTCTCCATGGGTTGAGTGATATCTTCCTCTTGACGCAAGCCCATGAACACGTACCTAACCCCACATAGAACACTCACGAAGACCATGGGTTAGTACACAAGGCGTAATTGACAATGTTTACCATACCATGGGATCGCTTGATCCCTCGGTACATCTTGTGCGCTTTGTGTGTTGATCAGCTTGATTCACTCTTGACTTAGTCTTGATCAACCTTGACTCTTTCCAGCTCTCTTCATTTGGATGATGTCTCTTGATTCACTCTTGACTTAGTCTTGATCAACCTTGACTCTTTCCAACTCTCTTCATTTGGATGATGTCTTGAAGGTAAACATGAATGATCACACAATCTTCTTCTTCAAGACATGCTTGCAATAAGCTCAACTCTCACATGACCAATCTTTGGATAATTCCTTAATAACACCTTGGTCACCACATAAACTCCTTGAAACCAACACATGGACTTCAAGAAATGCCTATGGACAAATCCTTCAAATATAACTCAAGGCAACCATTAGTCCATAGAGATTGTCATCAATTACCAAAACCAAACATGGGGGCACCGCATGTTCTTTCACCACCGCTCAAGGAGAGGGCATGCCACCGCTAGCCACTTGGTAGTAAAGGTTTGCGGCCTGCTCAGCCGCGGGACCGGGCTCCTGCGGAATTGTCTCCTTAGTGGGTCGGGCACAACCCAAGACGGAGTGGTCGTCCTTAGTGGTCGCTACGAGACTTGAGTGTTCCTCTGGAAAACAATGTTGGATCATCACGGTCGTCTTCTTGCTTGGTGAAGTAGTTGAGGCAAGGGTGATGCCTTGTCGGAGCTCAGTCTGGGGGTCCCCAGACTCTTGCCTTACTTGAATCCCTATAGGGGAATCCAAGTGAGCCTTAGGTTGAGTTGCTGTCTTTGGAGAGTTCCCAGAAACGAGTCGGGATGGCCCGCGTCCAGGAGGTTGGTGGATACTTGTTATCCACGGTGCCAACAACGAAGGGGAGCAACTTTGGACCAGGAGATTGTGGGGCTAATGGTGGATTTGGATGGCTAGAGAGGGTAGTGGAAGGGCGGCGAGAGAAGCGCGATGCAGCTTGGCATTGCAGGCTATGTCGAGGACCAACTCGGAGGAGAGAGCACGTCTGTTTGCTTTGGCTCAAACTTTGACAACATATTTGATTTTGGTGTGGGCGGCCAGGTAGCAGAGTCAGCATCGTGGATGCAGAGAAGAAGATGGCGTCTATTCAAAGTAAATCTAGATTTGATGTATCCCGGGAGAGGAAAGCGAAGATCCTATTTAATTGGATGGCCTCATCATTCAGTTCGATGAGATATGTGTTCCTTCCTCATCTCAGGATGCGGGTGAGGCTTGTCCGTCAGTCAATCCTTGCTCTATAGGAGGTGATGGTTTGCTGAGATCCTTTGGTGGTGTGAGTCCTGCTAAGATTCATGGAAGTTTTCCCTCAAATTATCCAGTGTTGTTGTTCGAGGATGCATTGGCTTCATTTTGAACATCAGAGCCGAGGTGTGCTAGGAGACTATTTGCCTGTGTTGACGCGGGGAGGCAGAGACGCTGCTAGGTGGGCTGGTGGGCTCAGTTGGCAGTGATAGTGAGGAAGTAGATGCTGAGTATTTTGGATAGTTGTAGGCAGAAACACTTTCCCATTCCTCCCTCAACCATGGCATTGTACTTGCTCGACCGCATCCCAGACGAGGTTGCACACCCAAGTCTGGATTCGGAAGGAACCGTTTGAGGAAAAGTGGTTGAGAAGTGAGGATTGTTTACCAGCTACAAGTTATGAGACTGGTTGTGTGTCATCTATCTCTTTTAGTTGCTCTAGTTCTTCGTGGCCTAGGGGCTCTGTCTAGTATTTGATCTAATTTGAGAGAAGTGTGCTATGGTGAAATGATTCTGAGGCAAGGTACGGGGGGAGAGGTAGTGCATGGCGACCAAAGCAGCCGCAACAATCCCAACGTCAGAATTCCAGGGAGGTGTGCCTTCCTTTGGTTATCCACCAGCAGAGCATTGATAACCCACAAGTATAGGGGATCGTTTGTAGCCTTCTTCGATAAATAAGAGTGTCGGACCCAACTAGGAGCTAAAGGTAGAACAAATATTCCCTCAAGTTCTATCGACCACCGATACAACTCTACGCACACTTGATGTCTGCTTTATCGAAAACAAGTATGAAACTAGTTGTTAGGAGTGATGCTAGAACCACTTTGCAAAAATAAAACTAGAAGTACTTTGCAAGATATAAAAGTTAGGTGTTTAGAAAAAGGGTTTGTGTCAACAAGAAAGTTATTTGTCCCTAGGCAATCGACAACAAGTAGTGGTAATCATTCTTGCAATTTTATATGAGGGAGAGGCATGAGCTAACATACTTTCTCTACTTGGATCATATGCACTTATGATTGGACCCCTAGCAAGCATCCGCAACTACTAAAGATCATTAAGGTCGTGAAACCCAACCATAGCATTAAGTATCAAGTCCTCTTTACTCCCATACGTCATACCCCACTTACTCGGGTTTAAGCTTCTGTCACTCTCGCAACCCACCATAAGTGAACCATGAACATATTGTAGCACCCTACAGCGGGGTCCCCTCATGTTTGCACGAGAACGGAGGGCACCGTAGGACAGCACCATAAATAAAATATACAATCATACCAACCAAGATCACGATTAACCCACAGGACAAAACAGATCTACTCGAACATCATAGGATAACCATAGATCATTGGTAAATAATATATGGAATTGAGCACCGTGTTTAAGTAGAGATTACAGCGGGGAGAAGGGGTGTTACACCGCTTCATAGAGGGGGAGAGAGTTGGTGTTGACGGTAGCAAGATTGTTGATGTAGATCGCCGTCCCGATCGTTGCCCCGGCGGCACTCCGGCGCCACCGGAAGTGAGGGGGAGAGAGCCCCCCTCCTTCTTCTTCCTTGGCCTCTCCCCTAGATGGGAGGAGAGTTCCCCCTCTGGTCCTTGGTCTCCATGGCGGCGGACGGGCGGGAGCCCCTCCGAGATTGGATCTCCCTCTCTGTTCCCTTCTGTTTCGCGTTCCCCTGATCTGGCCGAAAACCGTTTCTTATATTCCGGGAGATCTGTAACTCCGATTGCGCTGAGATTTTAAAACGATTTTTTCGGATATAAGATTCCTTGTGCCCGAAGTAGAGCTCCAACCGACGTTCGAGGCGGGCACAACCCACCACGCCACGCCTGGCTCCGGGGCCGCGCCCTGGTGGGTTGTGCCCACAACGGGCCTCCGTTTGAGGTGATTCCAACTCCCAAAAATCACATATATTCCAAAATAATTCTCCATGAAATTTTATTGCATTTGGACTTAGTTTGATATGGATTTTCTGCGATACAAAAAACAAGAACTGGCACTAGGCACTGGATCTATAGGTTTGTCCAATAAATCATATAAAAAGTTGCCAAAAGTATGTAAAACTTGTATAATATTGGCATGAAACAACCAAAAATTATAGATACGACGTAGACGTATCAGCATCCCCAAGCTTAATTCCTGCTCGTCCTCGAGTAGGTAAATGATAAAAAAGATAATTTTTTATGTGGAATGCTGCCTAGCATAAACTTGATCAAATGTCTAATCATGGCATGAATATTAAGACATAAGTGATTCAAAGCAATAGTCTATAATTTTACATAAAGACATCAATACTCGGGCATCCCAACAAACAATCATGTCTTTCAGAATATCAACGCTAAAGAAAGCTATCCCTACAAAATCATATAGTCTTGTCATGCTCTGTCTTCTTAACACAAAGTATTTATCATGCACAACCCCGATGACAAGCCGAGCAATTGGTTCATACTTTTTAACGAGCTTCAGCTTTTTCAACCCTCACGCAATACATGAGCATAAGCCATGGATATAGCACTACGGGTGGAATAGAGTATGGTGATAGGGGTAAATATAAAGAAGACAAAAAAGTAAGAAAGTCTCACACTGAAGCGGCTAACCAACGGGCTATGGAGATGCCCATCAACTGATATCAACGTGAGGAGTAGGGATTGCCATGCAACGAATGCACTAAGAGCTATAAGTGTATGAAAGCTCAATATGAAAACTAAGTGGGTGTGCATCTAATCCTATAATGAAAAATTCCCACTAGTATATGTAAGTGACAACATAGGAGACTCTCCATACGAAAAACATGGTGATACTTTGAAGCACAAGCGTGGTAAAGGATACTAACAATGCCCTTTCTCTCTTTGTTTATTTTTTTAATTTTTCTTCTTTTTTCCCTTTTTTTCTTTTTAATTTTCTCTCATTGTCCGGAATCTCATCCCGACTTGTGGGGGAATCATAGTCTCCATCATCCTTTCCTCACTGGGGCACTGCTCTAAAAATGAGTAATGATGATCATCACACTTCTATTTACTTATAACTCAAAAGAAACAAAAATTACAACTCGATACCTATAACAAAACATGACTCTATATGAATGCCTCTGGCAATGTACCCGGATGTGCAATGATCTAGCATAACATGTATGAAAAATGATGAACGGTGGCTAAGCCACAACTACTATGTCAGCTATATGATCATGCAAAGCAATATGACAATGAATGATCAAGTCATCAAACGGAAGCGGTGGAAGTTGCATGGCAATATATCTCGGAATGGCCATGGAAAAGCCATAATAGGTAGGTATGGTGGTTGTTTTGAGGAAGATATAATAAGGATTATGTGTGATAGAGTGTATCATATCATGGGGTTTGGATGCACCAGCGAATTTTGCACCGACTCTTGAGGTGAGAAAGGGCAATGCACGGTACTGTAGAGGCTAGCAAATTGCGGAAAGGTAAGGGTGCGTATAATCCATGGACTCACATTATTCATAAAGAACTCATATACTTATTGCAAAATTTTATTAGCCCTCGAAGCAAAGTACTACTACGCATGCCCCTAGGGGGATAGATTGGTAGGAAAAGACCATCGCTCGTCCCCGACCGCCACTCATAAGGAAGACAATCAATAATAAATCATGCTCCAACTTCATAGCATAACAAGAGACTATACGTGCATGCTTCGGGAATCACAAACCTTAATACCAATATTCCTACTAAACACAACCATTTACTAGTAATTCCCACATATTATCATCTCTATATCGCAAAACTATTGCAAGGAATCAAGCATACCATATTCAGTGATCCATAAGTTTTATGTAGGATTTCATGACTAACCATTCAAATGGCCAATTCCTTCTAACTCTCTAAATAGATCTAAGTGAAGCATGAGAGTTTAATTCTTTCTACAAAATACCATGCTCTAATAAATATAAGTGAAGCAAAAGAGCATTCTACAAACAACGGTTTTCTATGTGAAGAGAAACATGCAATCCAAACTTCAAAAGATATAAGTGAAGCACATGAAGCATGCTATAAAGCCATACTCAAATGATATAAGTGAAGTGCAATGAGCATTCTATAAATAAACCATGGGCTATCTCATACCAGCATGGTGCATAAAAGAAAAGTGAAAAATAAATGCAGAAGACGCTCCAAGATTTGCACATATCACATGAACGAAACGAAGACGAAAACATACCGATACTTGTTGAAGAAAGATGGGATGCCTTCCCGGGCATCCCCAAGCTTAGATGCTTGAGTCTCCTTGAATATTTACTTGGGGTGCCTTGGGAATCCCCAAGCTTGAGCTCTTGCCTCTCCTCCTTCTCCTCACATCGAGACCTCCTCGATCTTCGAACACTTCATCCACACAAAACTTAACCGAACTTTTAGTGGCGTGGTTAGTGAATATGGCAATGAAATTCCATCATGTACTGCTGTAACATTATTGTATAATTACAAACAAACATTAACCACTATATGCTATCACAATTCTATGGCCCAAGTCAAGGAGGCTTCAACAAGAATTCAAACATACGCAAATAATGAAGCTATAACAGCAATCTGTGAAAACAGGACAGTCTGTAAAGATTCGAACATCCACCATACTTCTGTAACTCTAACAATTCTGAGAAAAATAGGAAAAGGAAACATTTTGTATAGAAAGACAGTACAAAAGTTTCAGAACCGTTTGACGTTCCAGTAAAAAATGTAAAATCGTACACTACAACCAAAGTTTCTGTTTTGCACCGCACAAACCAACCAGCAATTTAAACATCCTAAAGGCAAATCTTGGCACATTATTTTTATAATACAATGGAATTGTACAAGGGGATAATTATTTTTGTTGAAATTTTTCTGCAATTAAGATTCATAAAGTTTCCATGGGCATGAACAAAGTTCAAGGACGCCCCACTTTCGCAATGCTCGTCTCTCTCACTTTCGCTTTTCTTTTTGTGAAGTTTTAAGTTCCCCTCTATATATTTTTTGTTTTTAAACTTTAGAAAAGCACTCAACAGAAATAAATGACTCTCTAAAACTTCCGGGTTGTCTCCCTGGCAACGCTTTCTTTAAAGCCATTAAGCTAGGCATAAAGTGGTCAAGTAATGGATCCACCCGGATCCCAAGGTATATCAAAGCCAATTTTAATTAACAATGATTTGGCATTTAGTAGTGAGCACAAAGCAACACATATCAAGCAATGACGAAGTCTAACTCTCTCCCTATGCATCGGCATGTCATAAAAGAACAATTCATGCACATCAAGTAAAGGCCAATACATAGCATAAGATGTTTCTTGCAATTCTATCGTATCGGAAACATAGAAAGGCGGAGAAGTAGTTCCTCTCTCATAATAATTGCAAGTAGGACCAGCAAGCACATGCATATTATATTCATCAAAATCATCATGTGCAACGGTAAAAGGCAACCCATTAATGTAATCCTTAATAAGTGCAAACTTCTCCGATATAGTATAGTTTGGAGAATTCAAAAAGATAATAGGGCTATCATGTGTGGGTGCAATAGCAACAATTTCATTCTTAACATAAGGAACTATAGCAAGTTCATCTCCATAAGAATAATTCATATTGGCATCATGGCCACAAGCATAGAAAGCATCAAGTTCATCAAAAAGGGATATCTCAAAAGAATCAACGGGATCATAGCAATTATCATAGCATTCATCCTTTGGTAAGAACGAAGGGACATTAAACAATGTATGAGTTGGAGAGTTACTCTCATTAGAAGGTGGGCACGGGTAGCTAGTCCGCTCTTCCTCCTTTTGTTCTTCACTCTCCTCATCATCTTTTTCATCCAATGAGCTCACAGATTCATCAATTTCTTCTTCCATAGACTCCTGCAAAATATTAGTCTCTTCTTGGACAGCGGAGATTTTCTCAATAAATTCATCAATATCAGAATTATATTTATAATTATCATAGCAATATTTAAGGATGGCAAAATTTTCGGGTCTATAAACATCATCATCAAAAGCTTCATACTTTAAAAACAAAGATTCAATTTCATAAGCACCCTTAAAAGCAACAAATTCTTCTATTCGTTCCACATCATAGTAATCATAAATACCATTAGCATAAGAAGCCAAGGTTTCATTATCATTGAATTTGCATGAAAAGGGAAGCTGTGGAGCATTCATCCTAGAGCAACAAGTAAAATCATATCTCAAGCATAAATCCCAAGCATACCAATGCAACGTATAAATTTGATCCCATAAAAGTTTCCCTTTTTGTATCAACCGATAATCCCTAAAGTATTCACGTTGATCCAACGTTACTCCCATTATCATGTTGAATGGGGTTTTCTCAGGATTATCAAAGTAGTGCATAATAATTTTCACATAACGAGCATCGAGGGTTCTAGGAGGTTCCTCATCTCCAAGAGTAGCAAGTACCACTAATTGTTTTTGGTGTTTCGTGTTCCATATCCATAACTAAAGATAGAGAACAACTTAGAACAGAAAATAAAAACTACTAAGTGATAAAGCAAACAAGCACACATGAGAATATTCACCCCACGCTATTGCTTCCCGGCAACGGCGCCAGGAAAAGGTCTTGATAACCCACAAGTATAGGGGATCGTATGTAGCCTTCTTCGATAAATAAGAGTGTCGAACCCAACGAGGAGCTAAAGGTAGAACAAATATTCCCTCAAGTTCTATCGACCACTGATACAACTCTACGCACACTTGATGTCTACTTTATCGAAAACAAGTATGAAACTAGTTTGTAGGAGTGATGCTAGAACCACTTTGCAAAAATAAAACTAGAAGTACTTTGCAAGATATAAAAGTTAGGTGTTTAGAAAAAGGGTTTGTGTCAACAAGAAAGTTATTTGTCCCTAGGCAATCGATAACAAGTACCGGTAATCATTCTTGCAATTTTATATGAGGGAGAGGCATGAGCTAACATACTTTCTCTACTTGGATCATATGCACTTATGATTGGACCCCTAGCAAGCGTCCGCAACTACTAAAGATCATTAAGGTCGTGAAACCCAACCATAGCATTAAGTATCAAGTCCTCTTTACTCCCATACGTCATACCCCACTTACCCGGGTTTAAGCTTCTGTCACTCTCGCAACCCCCCATAAGTGAACCATGAACATATTGCAGCACCCTACAGCAGGGTCCCCTCATGTTTGCACGAGAACGGAGGGCACCGTAGGACAGCACCATAAATAAAATATACAATCATACCAACCAAGATCACGATTAACCCACATGACAAAATGGATCTACTCAAACATCATAGGATAACCATAGATCATTGGGAAATAATATATGGAGTTGAGCACCGTGTTTAAGTAGAGATTACAGCAGGGAGAAGGGGTGTTACACCGCTGCATAGAGGGGGAGAGAGTTGGTGTTGCGGTAGCAAGATTGTTGATGTAGATCGCCGTCCCGATCGTTGCCCCGGCGGCACTCCGGCGCCACCGGAAGTGAGGGGGAGAGAGCCCCCCTCCTTCTTCTTCTTCCTTGGCCTCTCCCCTAGATGGGAGGAGAGTTCCTCCTCTGGTCCTTGGTCTCCATAGCGGCGGAGGGGCGGGAGCCCCTCCGAGATTGGATCTCCCTCTCTGTTCCCTTCTGTTTCGCGTTCCCCTAATCTGGCCGAAAACCGTTTCTTATATTCCGGGAGATCTGTAACTCCGATTGCGCTGAGATTTTAAAACGATTTTTTAGGATATAAGATTCCTTGCGCTCGAAGTAGAGCTCCAACCGACGTTTGAGGTGGGCACAACCCACCACGCCACGCCTGGCTCCGGGGCCGCGCCCTGGTGGGTTGTGCCCAAAACGGGCCTCCGATTGAGGTGATCCCAACTCCCAAAAATCACATATATTCCAAAATAATTCTCCATGAAATTTTATTGCATTTGGACTTCGTTTGATATGGATTTTCTGCGATACAACAAACATGCAAAAAACAGGAACTGGCACTGGACACTGTATCAATTGGCTAGTCCAATAAATCATATAAAAAGTTGCCAAAAGTATGTAAAACTTGTATAATATTGGCATGAAATAATCAAAAATTATAGATACGACGGAGACGTATCAAGCACCCCCTTGGATGTTCCATGGTGGATCCCACCTTTCCCACCTCATCTTATGGTTCAAGGATCACCCAAGTAGTGGATGGATCCTACCCAGCAATGGCCGGTAGGTGTAGGTGCAAGGGGCACAATTGTAGGGCTATAGGCTAGGTGCATCGACTACAATAAAAAATATTCCTACGCACAGAACAACCAGGAACATGCTAAGGGAGATGGATCACAAGATCAATACCACTAGACGCACAGTCTCGTGCAACAGAAGAAGAGTTGCGGCAGCACGTCATTTATGTTGCTTGAACTACGTCGGTATTTCCCCAAAGAGGAAGGGATGATGCAACACAACTACGATAGGTATTTCCCTCAGTTATGATAACCAAGGTGTCAATCCAGTAGGAGAACCAAGAAACACTATGTAAAGGTACCTGCACACAAAGAACAAATACTTGCAACCCGACGCTTATGAGGGGTTGTCAATCCCTCTACGGGTAACGGCCAGAAATTATCAAGTTGATGGGATAATTTTTTTATGATAGATTGGATAAATAGATGTCAATACAACACGAAATAAAATAAGTAATAAAAAAGTGTAGCAAGGTATTTTTGGGTTTTTGGAATAATAAATCTGAAAACAAAGGCAAATAAAAATAAATCTCAAAGCAAATATGATAAAGAATAGACCCCGGGGTCATAGATTTCACTAGTGGCTTCTCTCAAGAAATAGCACACGATGGGTAAACAAATTGCTGTTGGACAATTGATAGAAGATCGAACAATTATGACGATATCCAAGGTAATGATCAATATTTAGGCATCACGTCCAAGATTAGTAGACCAACTCCTGCCTGCATCTACTACTATTACTCCATACATCGACCGCTATCCAGCATGCATCTAGTGTATTAAGTTCATGGAAAAATGGAGTAATGCAAAAAGAACAATGACATGATGTAGACGAGATCTATTCATTTAGGAATAGCCCCCATCTTGTTATCCTTAATAGCAACGATACATGCGTGTCTTGCTGCCCCTTCTGTCACCGGGAAAGAACACCACAAGATCGAACCCATCACAAAGCACCTCTTTCCATGGCAAGAAAAATCGATCTAGTTAGCCTAACTAAACCAAAGATTCGAAGAAGAAATACGAGGCTCTAAATAATCATGCATATAAGAGATGAAAGAAGACTCAAATAATATTCATGGATATAGATCTGATCATAAACTCAAAGTTCATCGGATCCCAACAAACGCACCGCAAAAAGAGTAACATCAAATAGATCTCCAAGAGGCCATTGTATTGAGAATCAAAAGAGAGAGAGGAAGCCATCTAGTTATTGCCTACAGACCTGTAGGTCTATGGTGAACTACTCACGCATCATCGGAGAGGCACCAATGATGATGATGAACCTCTCTATGATGGTTTCTAGATTGGATCTCGTGGTTCTGGAACTTGCGGCATCTGGAATTGTGTTTCATCGACTCCCATAGGGTTTCTGGAATATTTGGGTATTTATCGGGCAAAGAGGTGGTGCGGGAGGTCACCGAGGGGGGGCACAACCCCCCTGGGCTCTTATGGGCCTCCTGGCGCGCCCTGGTGGGTTGTGCCCACCTCAGGCCTCCCCTGTGGTACATCTTTGGCCCAGTGGGTGTCTTCTGGTCCAAAAAATTCTCCAAAAAGTTTCACTACATTTGGACTCCATTTGGTACTGATATTATGCGAAGTAAAAAACAAGCAAAAACAGCAACTGGCACTGGGCAGTATGTCAATAGGTTAGTCCCAAAAAATGATAAAAAGTTGCTATAAAATGATTGTAGAACATCCAAGAATGATAATATAACAGCATGGAACAAGCAAAATTATAGATACGTTGGAGACGTATCAGTCATCAGAGTCATCTCCTCCTCGTCGATCTCCTACGTAGCCGATCGGATCCCACAAACTGGTCCACCGGAGCGGTGCAAGTGCACCTCCTCTAATGGTATCCACACGTGCAGGAGGAACACCGTGCAGCAGATTGCTAGGTTCGATCAGACAACCGGCAGCGAGTGGAGATGTGGCTAGTTGCAACACATGCAAAGCCCTAATGACAAACACCGAAGCGATCAACTGATTACGTGTACTCCACTATGCATCCAACGAAGGCTCAACACATGGCCCCCACATGGATCCTAAAGCCCAAAGTTTCTCTGGCCTAAATTCGAGCCTGAGTAGGATCATATCCGACTCGCGAAGTTGAATCTGGCCTCATAGATTCATTCCCTTAAGCGCGTGACCCCTTTTGTTCTCATCCACTTGATCACGAGTCGGATCAGATCTGGCTCGACAAGTCGGTAGCTACTTCTCGCAAAACGTGCCAACTCCAAGTGCTAATGAAGTCGGTTCGGTGAACCTGTACAACATGTCACACTTCTGTTCCTTTTGCCTCACAATATATGTTGTCAGGCCCAAGGAGAACTAGTCATTCTTGTTGCAGCACAGCCTCTTTTTCCTTCCAGTGATCACTACTGCAGGATGCTGCTAATGTGACACTACAGTCAGAGACCCTTCGACGAAACTGTGCGCGTTGCATTAATCACAAACAGTGATGTAAAATAACCGTAAAAAAGATAAAAAAAACGTTTGCGATGGCGGAGACATGAAACACGATTTGCATTATAGTTGCTTGTGCGATACGTTGCATACAGTTCACGTGAGGGAACTGTTTGCGATGAGCATAACAGCAGAAACGGTCATGCAGATGAAAATGTGTGTGATATACAGCATATAGTTCACTCGGATGAACTATTTGTGATTAGGAAACACAACAGAAACGGTTAGCCAGATCAAGGTGTGTGTGCGAATGACGGCATACAGTTCACTCGGATGAACTATTTGTGATTAGGCAACACAACAGCAACGGTCAGCCAGATCAAGGTGTCTGCGATTGACGGCATACACTTCACACGGATGAACTGTTTGCGATTAGCCACAACAAACAAAAATGATTAGACAGATCAAGGCGTGTGTGCTAGACGGGCACACATTCTAATTAAAAGAAGTGTGTGCAATGGTATAATAAGGAGCGTGCACGGTTGATGGAACAAGTCGTGTGCTGACATTGCCTATTGCGGTGCACCCAATGATGCAAATGTCACGTACTCATACGAGAACGCGTGCCCACATTACGCCATCCGGGAATCATGCCGCACTTCGAAACTACAACCGTCAATAAATTTTGAGCTTGCGTCCCGTCACATTCCAAATTACTACCACGCTATATTTAATTGCAAACCTGTTTGATGTCGCTTGAAGCTACGTAGGTATTTCCCCAAAGAGGAAGGGATGATGCAGCACAGCGGCGGTAGGTATTTCCCTCAAATATGAAACCAAGGTTATCGAACCAGTAGGAGAACCAAGCAACACAACGTAAACAGCCCCTACACACAAATAACAACACCTCGCAATCCGACGTGTTAAAGGGGTTGTCAATCCCTTTCGGGTAACGGCGCCAGAAACGGTGTGCGGACGGGAGAAAGTCGTAATAGATTGAATAGTAGATCGCAAATAAAATAAAACGCAGCAAGGTATTTTTGTATTTTTGGTTTAATAGATCTGAAAATAAATGCAAAAGAAAAGTAGATCGCAAAGGAAAATATATGAGAAAGAGACCCGGGGGCCGTAGATTTCACTAGTGGCTTCTCTCGAGAAAGATAGCAAACGGTGGGTTAACAAATTACTGTTGGGCAATTGATAGAACTTCAAATAATCATGACGATATCCAGGCAATGATCATTATATAGGCATCACGTCCAAGATTAGTAGACCGACTCCTGCCTGCATCTACTACTATTACTCCACACATCGGCCGCTATCCAGCATGCATCTAGTGTATTAAGTTCATGGAAAAATGGAGTAATGCAATAAGAACAATGACATGATGTGGACAAGATCTACCTATGTAGAGATAGACCCCATCGTTTTATCCTTAGTAGCAACGATACATATGTGTCGGTTCCCCTTCTGTCACTGGGATCAAGCACCGTAAGATCGAACCCACTACAAAGCACCTCTTCCCATTGCAAGATAAATAGATCAAGTTGGCCAAACAAAACCCAAATATCGGAGAAGAAATACGAGGCTATAAGCAATCATGCATATAAGAGATCAAAGATACTCAAATAACTTTCATGGATATAAAAAGATATAACTGATCATAAAGTCAAAGTTCATCAGATCCCAACAAACACACCGCAAAAAGAGTTACATCATATGGATCTCCAAGAGACCATTGTATTGAGAATTCAGAAAGAGAGAGGAAGCCATCTAGCTACTAACTACGGACCCGAAGGTCTACAAAGAACTACTCACGCATCATCGGAGAGGCACCAATGGAGGTGGTGAACCCCATCCGAGATGGTGTCTAGATTGGATCTAGTGGTTCTGGACTCTACGGCGGCTGGATGAATATTTCGTCGACTCCCCTAGGGTTTTGTGAATATTGGGGTATTTATAGAGCAAAGAGGCGGTCCGGGGGGCACCTGAGGTGGGCACAACCCACCAGGGCGCGCCTGGGCCTCCTGGCGCGCCCTGGTGGGTTGTGCCTCCCTCAGGGCACCCCCAGGCGCAGCCAGGGCCCATTACGTTCCTTCTAGTCCATAAAAAATCTCCGTGAAGTTTCGTTGCATTTGGACTCCGTCTGATATTGATTTCCTGCGATGTAAAAAACATGCAGAAAACAGCAACTGGCACTTGGCACTATGTCAATAGGTTAGTACCAAAAAATGATATAAAATGACTATAAAATGATTATAAAACATCCAAGATTGATAATATAACAGCATGGAACAATCAAAAATTATAGATATGTTGGAGACATATCACTGTTCACACCGATCAAAACCTAAACGGTTTCCCACTTAGGAGTGTATTAGTACTCGGTTATAAATACTACCTACTCCAAGATGACTGCACATTCCTCCTCAATTCCATATCCACAAAAAAACAAGTCTTTCATCATCGTTCCCTTGCGTCTGCCATGGCCCGCATGAGTTATGGGTCAAGAAATTACTACCAGGGAGAAGCGAGCATGGAAGCGGAAGCACGAGAGATGTCCTGCCTCATCGCGAAAGCAGCCGACATGTCCCGCCGCACCGCCATAGCAGCACAGAGGTCCCGCCGCGCCGCCGAAGCAGCACAGAGGCCCCACCGCACTGTCGAAGCAGCAGACTAGTCCGACCACACCGCAGAAGTAGCAGAGATGTCCTGCCATGCCGCTGATAACCCACAAGTATAGGGGATCGCAACCATTTTCGAGGGTAGAGTATTCAACCCAAATTTATTAATTCGACACAAGGGGAGCCAAAGAATATTCGCAAGTATTAGTAGTTCAGTTGTCAATTTAATAACACCTGAAAGACTTAATATCTGTAGCAAGGTGATCAGTAGCAAAGTAATATGGTAGCAACGGTAACATTAGAATAGTAACAGTAGTAGTTTTGTAGCAATTGAAACAGCAGCAACAACAAAAGTAACTTAGCAAAGATCAATATATGAAAAGCGTATGCATTGGATTAGCGATGGATAATTGCATTGGATAATATTCATCATGTAGCAGTTATAACCTAGAGAGACACATAACTAGCTCCAATCCATCAATGTAATGTAGGCATGTATTCCGTATATAGTCATACGTGCTCATGGAAAAGAACTTGCATGACATCTTTTGTCCTACCCACCCGTGGCAGCAGGGTCCATAAGGAAACTAAGGGATATTAAGGCTTCCTTTTAATAGAGAACCGGAACAAAGCATTATCACTTAGTGAATACATGAACTCCTCAAACTACGGTAATCACCGGAAAGAATCCCAATTATTGTCACCTTGGGGTATACGGATCATAAATCGTAATAGGTGCATATAACTTGCAAGATAGGATAGAACAAACATATATTCATTAAAACATAATAGGCCCAGAGCTGAAATCACGGCACTCGGGCCCTAGTGACAAGAATTAAGCATAGCAAAGTCATAGCAACATCAATCTCAGAACATAGTGGATACTAGGGATCAAGCCCTAAGAAAACTAACTTGATTACATGATAAATCTCATCCAACCCATCACCGTCCAGCAAGCCTACGAAGGAATTACTCACTCCGGACGGTGACCATCATGAAATTGGTGATGGAGGAAGGTTGATGATGACGATGGCGTCGAATCCCCTCTCCGGAGCCCCGAACGGACTCCAGATCAGCCCTCCCGATGAAGAACAGGAGGTGGCGGTGACTTCGTATCGTAGAACGCTATGAATCGTTCTCCCTGATTTTTTTTTCTTGGTGAATATGTATATATGGAGTTGGAGTTAGGGTTGCCAGAGCTCCAGGGGGGCCACAAGCCTGCAGAGCACACCCTGGGGGTGGGTGCCCCCTCAGCTTGTGGCTCCTGGGTGGGCCCCCTCTGGTATATTTTTCCGCCAGTATTTTTTATATATTCCACAAAAATTCTCCATAAATTTTTAGGTCAATCCAAGAACTTTGATTTCTACACAAAAACAACACCATGGCAATTATGCTAAAAACAGCGTCAGTCCGGGTTAGTTTCATTCAAATCATGCAAATTAGAGTTCAAAACAAGAGAAAAAGTGTTTGGAAAAGTAGATACAATGGGGACATATCAACTCCCCCAAGCTTAACTCATTGCTATTGTCCTCAAGCAATTCAGTTGACAAACTGAAAGTGACAAAGAAAAACTTTTACAAACTCTGTTTGATCTTGTTGTTGCAAATATGTCTAACCAATGTTCAGGTTTTCAGCAAAGATTATGAACTAACCATATTCACGATAACACTTAGGTATCACATTAACTAATATCAATAGCATAACTAACTAGCGAGCAATAATAAGATATCTCAGATGACAACACCTTTAAAAAAAACAATCATGATATGATATGATATGATATGCCATAATGGTATCTCGCTAGCCCTCTCTGAGACCGCAATACATAAATGCAGAGCACCTTTGAAGTTCAAGCACTAACTACACAATGTAGTTCATGGCAAAAGAGATCCAGTCACACTCATACTCAACATAAACTAAACACAAAGCATGAAAATGACAATAGTGCTCTCGAGCTGGTGCCTTAATAAGAAGATGAAGACTCAACAATAAAAGTAAATAGATAGGCCCTTCGCTGAGGGAAGCAGAGATTTGCAGAGGTGCAAGAGATCAAAGCTTTTAAAACAGAGATGAATATAATTTTGGGAGGTATGCTTTCATTGTCAACGTAGCAACCGAGAGTTTTCACCATCTTCCATGTTAGACACATTATAGGCGGTTCCCAAACAGAAAGGTAAAGTTTTACTCCCCCTCCACCAACAAACACAAGCCATGGCTACCCGAATCCTCGGGTGCCCTCCATACCAACAATAGTCCGGGGGAGTTTTGTTTCATTATTATATTTTAATTCTGCTCATAGGACTGGGCATCCCAGTTACCAGCAACTTTCTCATGAATGACAAGCGAATAAACACTCATTGTGAGAATAACCCACCTAGCATGGAAGATATTGACCGCCCTCTGTCACTTCATGAGCGATTCGGGCATACAAAACAAATTATTATTTGAAGATTTAGAGTTTGGCACATGCAAATTTACTTGGAATGTCAGGTAATTACCGCATATAGCTAGGTATGGTAGACTCATATGGAATAACTTTGGGTTTAAGGAAGTGGATGCACAAGCAGTATTCCCGCTTAGTACAAGTGAAGGCTAGCAAATAGATTGAGGAGCGACCAACCAGAGAGCGACAACGGTCATAAACATGCATTGAGATTAATCAACATTGAATACGAGCATGAGTAGGATATAAAACACCATGAACATAAATATCGTGGAGGCTTTGTTGGTTTTGCTACATACGTCAACATGTGCCAAGTCAAGCCACTTGAATCATTTAGTGGAGGATACCATCCTATCATACTACATCATAATCATTTTAAATACATGTTGACACACAAGATAAACCATTATCCACTCGTAGCTATTAAGCAAGGCATGAGTAACTATGATCACTAATTTTCATTGCAAACATGTTTACTCATAATAGGCTGAATCAAGAATGATGAGATAATCATATTTACAAAAACAAAATAGGTTGAGTTCATACCAGCTTTTCTTCACCTCAATCAATTCATCAAATTTCGTCATTATTGCCTTTCACTTGCATGACCGAACGATGTGAATAATAGTAAGAGTGCATGTGCCATGGACTAAGCTGGAATCTGCAAACTTTTATTCAAGGAGAAGACAAAGTAATATGGGCTCTTTGTTAGATCAACAATAATGTATATTAGAGCCACTAAACATTTTCATCGTGGTCTTCCCCCTATGACCCAAGGAAAAAGAAAAGAATTTCAAAGAAACACAATGAAATATTTTTGGAGTTTTTTTTCTTCTGAAGAAAACAAAATGAAAGAAAATTGAAAACAAGAAAAACTATATACACGGGAAAGCTCCCAACAAGCAAAAGAATAACGAGAATTCTTTTGGGGTTTTCTTTTAATATTACGAACTACTAACAAATAAAACCAAAAAGAAAAACCAAAAATAAATGAGAAATATTTTTGGATTTTCGCATTTTTCGAACAGACAAGAAGAAAGCAAAAATAAAACTAACATGGATTATACAATGAAAAAGGATGAACACTGACAACTGGAATGAATGTGTGATGCATGAATGTAATGTCAGTGAGAAATACGTACTTCCCCAAGCTTAGGCATTTGGCCTAAGTTGGTCTATGGCCACGGCTCGAAGTATCCCTCCCCTAGATACTGCAGAGAGTCCTGGGGGTTCCATTGGCCGGCAAGCTCCTGATATGGCTCAGGTACTGGTGCTGGCTCAGGTACTGGGGGTTGTGTCAGACCCCAGTGTGCATAGATGTCCTCGGTCATAATAGTGTGCCTGCCTGAATAAAGATCGAACAAAGAAGGTGCATGCAAAGTAATAATCTCATGAGTCCACTGGCTAAATACTAAGTTATATCGACGTCGCCTATGCTTATCCTTATCAATAAAATGGTGCGCAACCATACTAGCGTAGTCCAAATATTTAGTAGGTAGCAGCATCTCCTTCGTCTCATCATGTCTAATAGGAATCTCAAAATGTCCAGCGAGGCAGGAGGCATAGACACCACCATAAATAGCACCCTTCGAACGGTTTGTGTGTAACTGCCGAGCAACCATAGCGCCCAAACTAAAATTTCTATCAACATATAAAGCATGGCGCAAAACAGCAAGGTCAGGCGCACTGATAACCCACAAGTATAGGGGATCAATTGTAGCCTCTTTTGATAAGTAAGAGTGTCGAACCCAATGAGGAGCTAAAGGTAGAACAAGTATTCCCTCAAGTTCTATCGACCACCGATACAACTCTGCGCACGCTTAACGTTCGCTTTACCTAGAACAAGTATGAAACTAGAAGTACTTTGTAGGTGTTGTCAGATAGGTTTGCAAGATAATAAAGAGCGCGTAAATAAAATCTAGGGGTTGTTTAGATAAAGACACAACTAAGTTAGTTTTAGTAGAGAGCTTGTTGTGACACAAGAAAGTTATTTGTCCCTAGGCAATCGATAACTAGACCGGTAATCATTATTGCAATTTTATTTGAGGGAGAGGCATAAGCTAACATACTTTCTCTTCTTGGATCATATGCACTTATGACTGGAACTCTAGCAAGCATCCGCAACTACTAAAGATCATTAAGGTAAAACGCAACCATAGCATTTAAGCATCAAGTCCTCTTTATCCCATACGCAACAACCCCCTTACTCGGGTTTATGCTTCTGCCACTCACGCAACCCACTATAAGCGAATCATGAACGTATTGCAACACCCTACAGCGGTAATCCCTCACGCTTGTGCGACATGAAGAGCACCATAGGACAGCACCAATAATAAAACATGCAACTCAAACCAATCACGATCATCAATTAACCCATAGGACAAAACGTATCTACTCAAACATCATAGGATAGCCATACATAATTGGGAAATAATATATAGCGTTGAGCCATGTTTAAGTAGAGATTACAGGGGGTAAAAGAGGGGTTACACCGCTGCATAGAGGGGGAAGAGTTGGTGATGAGGGCGATGAAGTTGTTGGTGTAGATTGCGGTGATGATGATGGCCCCGGCGGCGTTCCGGCGCCACCGGAAGAGAGGGGGAGAGAGCCCCCCTCCTTCTTCTTCTCTCTAGATGGAAGAAGGGTTTCCCCTCTGGTCCATGGTCTCCATGGCATGGGAGGGGCGAGAGCCCCTCCGAGATTGGATCTGTCTCTCCGTCTCTCTCTGTTTCTGCGCTCTAGATTCTGCCCTTTCACCGTTTCTTTTATAACCGGAGATCCGTAACTCCGATTGGGCTGAATTTTGGACACGATCTCTATCCGGATATTAGCTTTCTTGCAATGAAACAAGGGCTCCAACCGCCATACGGGGTGCCCACGAGGGTCCAGGGCGCGCCTGACCCCCTGGGGCGCGCCCCCTGCCTCGTGGCCCCCTCGGGCATCATATCGCGTTGATTCTTCTTCCCAAAAATCACTTATATTCCAAAAAAAATCTCTGTCAGTTTTTATTCCATTTGGACTCCGTTTGATATGAATTTTCTGCGAAACAAAAAACATGCAACAAACAGGAACTGGCACTGGGCACTGGATCAATATGTTAGTCCCAAAAATAGTATAAAAAGTTGCCAGAAGTATGTAAAAGTTGTAGAATATTGGCATGGAACAATAAAAAATTATAGATATGACGGAGACGTATCAGCATCCCCAAGCTTAATTCCTGCTCGTCCTCGAGTAGGTAAATGATAAAAAAGATAATTTTTGATGTGGAATGCTACCTAGCATAATCTTGATCACGTATCTATCCATGGCATGAATATTAAGACACGAGTGATTCAAAGCAATAGTCTATCATTTGACATTAAGACAATAATACTTCAAGCATGCTAATAAAGCAATCATGTCTTTTCAAAATAACATGGCCAAAGAAAGTTATCCCTACAAAATCATATAGTCTGGCTATGCTCCATCTTCACCACACAAAATATTCACATCATGCACAACCCCGATGACAAGCCAAGCAATTGTTTCATACTTTTGATGTTCTCAAACCTTTTCAACTTTCACGCAATACATGAGCGTGAGCCATGGACATAGCACTATAGGTGGAATAGAATATGATGGTGGAGGTTGTGTGGAGAAGGCAAAAAGGAGAAAGTCTCACATCGACGTGGCTAATCAACGGGCTATGGAGATGCCCATAAATTGATGTCAATGTGAGGAGTAGGGATTGCCATGCAACCGATGCACTAAGAGCTATAAGTGTATGAAAGCTCAAACTGGAAAATAAGTGGGTGTGCATCCAACTTGCCTGCTCATGAAGACCTCGGGCATTTGAGGAAGCCCATCATCAGAATATACAAGCCAAGTTCTATAATGAAAATTCCCACTAGTATATGAAAGTGATAACTCAAGAGACTATCTATATGAAGAACATGGTGCTACTTTGAAGCACAAGTGTGGTAAAACGATAGTAACATTGCCCCCTTTTTTTGGCGGGCTTCTTTGGCCCCCTTTTTTATTTAGGCTTCTTTGGCCTCTTTTTTTTTCTTTTTTGGGGACAATGCTCTAATAATGATGATCATCAAACTTTTATTTACTTACAACTCAATATTACAACTTGATACTAGAACAAAGATATGACTCTATATGAATGCCTCCGGTGGTGTACCGGGATGTGCAATGATCTAGCGTAGCAATGACATCAAAAAACGGACAAGCCATGAAAACATCATGCTAGCTATCTTACGATCATGCAAAGCAATATGACAATAAATGCTCAAGTCATGTATATGATGATGATGGAAGTTGCATGGCAATATATCTCGGAATGGCTATGGAAATGCCATGATAGGCAGGTATGGTGGCTGTTTTGAGGAAGATATAAGGAGGCTTATGTGTGACAGAGCATATCATATCACGGGGTTTGGATGCACCGGCGAAGTTTGCACCAACTCTCGAGGTGAGAAAGGGCAATGCACGATACCGAAGAGGCTAGCAATGATGGAAGGGTGAGAGTGCGTATAATCCATGGACTCAACATTAGTCATAAAGAACTAACATACTTATTGCAAAAATCTATTAGTCATCGAAACAAAGTACTACGCACATGCTCCTAGGAGGATAGATTGGTAGGAAAAGACCATCGCTCGTCCCCGACCGCCACTCATAAGGAAGACAATCAATAAATACCTCATGCTCCGACTTCGTTACATAACAGTTCATCATACGTGCATGCTACGGGAATCACAAACCTCAACACAAGTATTTCTACAATTCACAACTACCCACTATCATGACT
The DNA here is from genome assembly GCF_002575655.3 of Aegilops tauschii subsp. strangulata. Lineage (NCBI taxonomy): Eukaryota > Viridiplantae > Streptophyta > Magnoliopsida > Poales > Poaceae > Aegilops > Aegilops tauschii. The sequence continues at coordinate 313,022,792 of NC_053037.3, read as the reverse complement.
CTAATATCACCATCTTTATATCGCAAAACTATTGCAAGGAATCAAACATATCATATTCAGTGATCTACAAGTTTTATGTAGGATTTTATGACCAACCATGTGAATGACCAGTTCCTGTCAACTCTCTAAATAGATATAAGTGAAGCAAGAGAGTTTAATTCTTTCTACAAAAGATATGCCCACGCTCTAACAAATATAAGTGAAGCAAAAGAGCATTCTACAAATGGCGGTTATCTATGTGAAGAGAAACAGGCAATCCAAACTTCAAATGATATAAGTGAAGCACATGAAGCATTCTATAAAGCCATACTCAAAAGATATAAGTGAAGTGCAAAGAGCATTCTATAAATCAACCATGGACTATCTCATACCAGCATGGTGCATAAAAGAAAAGTGAAAACTAAATGCAAAAGACGCTCCAAGATTTGCACATATCGCATGAACGAAACGAATCCGAAAACATACCGATACTTGTTGAAGAAAGATGGGATGCCTTCCGGGGCATCCCCAAGCTTAGACGCTTCAGTCTCCTTGAATATTTACTTGGGGTTCCTTGGGCATCCCCAAGCTTGAGCTCTTGTCTCTCCTCCTTCTCCTCATATCGAGACCTCCTCGATCTTCGAACACTTCATCCACACAAAACTCAACAGAAAGCTCGGTAAGATCCGTTAGTATAATAAAGCAAATCACTACTCTAAGTACTGTTGCAAACCAATTCATATTTTGTTTTTGCATTGTAGCTACTGTAATATAACTTTTCCATGGCTTAATCCACTGATAGGAATCGATAGTTTCATCAAAACAAGCAAACTATGCATCAAAAACAGAATCTGTCTTAAACAGGACAGTCTGTAGTAATCTTAACATTCACCATACCTCTGGTACTCCAACAATTCTGAAATAATTAGGAAAATATAAAAAAAATTATAGAAAGACAGTGCAAAAAGTTTCAGAACCATTTGACGTTCCAGTAAAAAATGTAAAATCGCGCACTACAGCCAAAGTTTATGTCCTGCACCGCACAAACCAACAAGCATTGTAAACATCCTACAGGCAAACCTTGGCACATTATTTTTATAATACAATGGAATTGTACAAGGGGATAATTATTTTTGTTGAAATTTTTCTGTAATCAAGATTCACAAAGTTTCCGTGAGCATGAACAAAGTTCAAGGCTAGCTCCCACTTTAACAATGCTCGTCTTTCTCACTTTCACTTTCCTTTTTTGAAAAAGTTTTAGGTTCCCCTCTTTATTTTTTTGTTTTTAGAATATATAAAAGCACACAACAGAAATAAATGACTCTCTAAAACTTCCGGGTTGTCTCCCTGGCAGCGCTTTCTTTAAAGCCATTAAGCTAGGCATATAGTGCTCAAGTAATGGATCCACCCGGATCCCAAGGTATATCAAGGCCAATTTTAATTAACAATGATTTGTGATTTAGTAGTGAGCACAAAGTAACATATATCATGCAACAACGAAGTCTAACTCTCTTCCTATGCATCGGCATGTCATAAAAGAACAATTCATGCACACAAAGTAAAGGCCAATGCATAGTATAAACAGTTTCTTGCAATTTTATCGTGTTGGAAATATGGAGAGGCGGAGATGTAGTTCCTCTCTCATAATAATTGCAAGTAGGAGCAGCAAGCACATGCATATTATATTCATCAAAATCATCATGTGTAGTAGTAAAACGTAACCCATCAATATAATCCTTAATAAGGGCAAACTTCTCCGATATAGTGTAGTTTGGAGAATTCAAAAAGATAATAGGACTATCATGCGTGGGTGCAATAGCAACAATTTCATGTTTAACATAAGAAACTATAGGAAGTTCATCTCCATAAGCATAATTCATATTGGCATCTTGGCCACAAGCATAGCAAGCATCATCAAAAAGGGATATTTCAAAACAATCAACGGGATCATAACAGTCGTCGTAGCAATCATCCTTCGGTAAGCATGAAGGGAAATTAAACAATGTATGAGTTGGAGGGTTACTCTCATTAGAAGGTGGGCACGGGTAGCTAATCCGTTCTTCCTCCTTTTGTTCTTCGCTCTTCTCATCATCTTTTTGATCCAACGAGCTCACAGTTTCATCAATTTCTTCTTCCATAGACTCCTGCAAAATATTAGTCTCTTCTTGGACAGTGGAGACTCTCTCAATAAAATCATCAATATCGGAATTGAATTCATAATTCTCATAGCAATATTTAAGGATAGCTAAATTTTCAGGTCTATAAACTGAATCATCAAAATCTTCAAACTCTTTAAACAAAGATTCAATTTCACATGCACCCTTAAAAGCAACAAATTCTTCTATTCGTTCCACATCATAGTAATCATATATACCATTAGCATAAGAAGCCAAGGTTTTATCATCATTAAATTTGCATGAAAAGGGAAGGTGTGGAGCCTTCATCCTAGAGCAACAAGTATAATCATATCTCAAGCATAGTTCCCGAGCATACCAATGCAACATATGAATTTGATCCCATAATAGTTTCCCTTTTTGAGTCAAGGGATAATCCCTAAAGTATTCACGTTGATCCAACGTGTCTCCCATAACATAATTGAATGGGGTTTTCTCAGGATTACCAAAGTAGTACATAATATCTTTCACATAATGAGCATCGAGGGTTTTAGGAGGTTCCCCATCTCCATGAGTAGCAAGTAAACCTAATTGTTTTGGTATTTCGTGTTCCCTATTCATAACTAAAGATAGAGAACAACTTAGAATAGCAAATAAAAATTACTTAATGATAAAGCAAACAAGCACACACGAGAATATTCACCCCACGCTATAACTCCCCAACAATGGTGCCAGAAAAAGGTCTTGATAACCCACAAGTATAGGGGATCAATTGTAGCCTCTTTCGATAAGTAAGAGTGTCGAACCCAACGAGGAGCTAATGGTAGAACAAATATTCCCTCAAGTTCTATCGACCACCAATACAACTCTACGCACGCTTAACGTTCGCTTTACCTAGAACAAGTATGAAACTAAAAGTACTTAGTAGGTCTTGTAGGATAGGTTTGCAAGATAATAAAGAGTGCTTAAATAAAATCCAGGGGCTGTTTAGATAAAGACACAACTAAGTTAGTTTTAGTAGAGAGCTTGTTGTGACACAAGAAAGTTATTTGTCCCTAGGCAATCGATAACTAGACCGGTAATCATTATTGCAATTTTATTTGAGGGAGAGGTATAAGCTAACATACTTTCTCTTCTTGGATCATATGCACTTATGATTGGAACTCTAGCAAGCATCCGCAACTACTAAAGATCATTAAGGTAAAACCCAACCATAGCATTAAAGCATCAAGTCCTCTTTATCCCATACGCAACAACCCCCTTACTCGGGTTTATGCTTTTGTCACTCACGCAACCCACTATAAGCGAATCATGAACGTATTGCAACACCCTACAGTGGGAATCCCTCACGCTTGCGCGACACGGAGAGCATCATAGGACAGCACCAATAATAAAACATGCAACTCAAACCAATCACGGTCATCAATTAACCCATAAGACAAAACAAATCTACTCAAACATCATAGGATAGCCATACATCATTGGGAAATAATATATAGCGTTGAGCCATGTTTAAGTAGAGATTACAGCGGGTAAAAGAGGGGTTACACTATAACAGCCTGGATTTTAGCCCTTTTCTTTTTCCTTTGATTTTCTTGGATTTCCTGTTTTGTTTTGCTTTTCCGTGGCTATGTGGTTCTGAAACTTGGGAAGATCATGTCTTCCTAGGGTTTCTAGTGGCTTGTCACCCTCATTATCATCCCAAGATCATTTCATTTCCATCCTTGACCTAATCCCAATATTCTTTTGTTGGGAATATTCCTTTTCTGATAAAGGAATAACCCTTTGAACCCTAGGTTGTGAAGCAACCTATATTTCTGTCACTCCTAAAATTCTAAAATAATTCTCATAAATTGTTTGGGTAATATCTTCCTCAAATATGGCAAAATATATCATTGGCCATGTTTTCCATCATGCTCAATAAATTCATTTCCTATTCTGTCGTAAATGGCACATTGTGAAGCAAGTGCCATTTAACTTTGCCCAATTCAACCCAAACTTCTTGGACATCTTTTTATGTCCAAATAATTGCCTCATGCCAAAATTCAACTCAATTTTCCTAGTAAATATTCCTGAGCAATTTTTCAAAGTTCCTGTCTGAGGGAAGTGATTGTGAAGGAAGTACAAGCTAGGCATATCCAAATGAGTTGCAATTTTGCAAGGTCCTTCATATGATCAAATCATGACTCTCCACAAAATATGAGCTCATATAACTCATCGATGTGAGCCCAGCCCCAAATCTTAGTTTCTGGTCAGATTTTCAGTTTGTGAAGCAACTATATTTTATATTGCTTCAGTTGAGCTGAAAGTTTACCAGGACATGCTTCTACCTATATAAACTCTCTCCACCAAGTTTTAGCTCAATTAGTTAATCCAATTGCCCTGTGCAATTTTTCCAAGTTTCTGTCCAGAATGAAGCTTTGTGAAGCAAGTGCCACTTTGGTATTTCCAAATGGCATGAAATCTTTACAGCAGCTTCATACCATCATATAACCCATCTCTGCCAAATTTCAGCTCATTACAATCAAGTATGTGAGTGTATCATCCAAATCCCTAATTCTGGCCAATTTTGCACTTTCTACAGCAACCCTCATCTAAACTCCTCTTCTTAGTCTGATTTTTGGTGATATACATCACCTTAAGGTGTGATCATCATCAGACAAACTCTTTACCACGTTACCAAGCTGGTTTAACCACAGAGAGTTACAAACACCTTCTTACTGATTTACTTTGGAGCTAAGTGCAAATCTCTTCTTTGCCCCTGGACCGATTTATTTCCTCATTTGACTGAGGACACGACGGTCTATCTACTGGACATGGTCATCCCGGCCAGAACGCGCCGTTTGCACCAGTGCCCATGGCGATCACGCTGGCGTCACGCACAGTGCAAGCTCTGGCTCGGTCCGGCCACTGTGCTCGTCTCCTCCCTCCTCGTCTCGGCCTCCATTCATGTCCTGGAGCTCGCCCGTGCTCGACTGCATCGCCCTGCATCGGTGCCTCGTCGTGGTTCGCCATAAATGAGCCGCTAACTCCATGCCCGTGCGATGCCCAGCCACTGACCTCCATTAGAGCACTGCTCAAGCTCGCTTGTGAGCTCCAGAGCCTTCCCCGGGCCTATATATAGGACCCTCGACCCCTCCCGCAGCTCATTCGCTCCTCCCTCGCCTCTCTAGTCCACCGGAGTCCTCGGCCCCCTCTTCTTTTCACCGGAGTTCCCCTCGGCCATCGCCGGTCTTCTCGTTTCCGGCAAACCTAGGCCCTCCCCTCTCCTCCAGAGCTGTCCACCGCGTTCCCCTCGTCACCGAGGTTCGCCCCACCCACTTTCCCTTCGCCGGAGCGCCTTCGCCGAGCACCTCCACCGCCCGAGCTCTCTGTAGCTTCCTCCGGCGCCGCGGCCTCCCCTCCTCTCCACTCCTCCCCGGCGCTCATTCTACCTCTGAACGGGACCGCCTCGTCTCCACGAACCCGTAGGTGGTCTCTGCTCGCCCGGGGGTGGCCGGAGTTGGCCGGGCCCTTCGCCGGAGTCCGCCGCCTGTGTCCCTGTCCCCGCGAGCCGTCGTCGCCCCTGCCTCTCCCCGGCGCTGCTGCTGCTCCAGGAGGAGGCGCCGCGCCGCCCCGTACCCTCCAGTGGCCGCGCCCTGGCCGGAGGTGGCCGGCCCCCCGGCGCCCATCTCCCCTGCTCCCTTCCTCTGCCTCACGCGAGGCACAACGCGGGGAAGAAGACGACGACCGCTCGGCCCCTCCCCTGACCGCGTGGGACCCGCCTGTAAGTGGCCCAAGGCCCAGGTCCATGTGGATAAGTGGATGCGCCTTCTGGTGAGTGCGCTTTCCATTCTCTGAAGGCGTATTTCGTCCACTACGCTTTCATTTGCTCGAAAGCGTATTCTGTCCTTCTTTTGCAAAATACGTTTTCCCCTCTGGAAAACGTATTTCCTTATACTGCGACCAGGAATGCCGTTTCTCTGCTCAGAAAGCGTTTTTTCTAATATGCATTTCTGTCTTATCCACTCAGGGACCCATTGGTGATGAAAACTTTCACAGATTGGTCCCTGATCTTCTACACCTCATAACTCCGCAACCGTAACTCCGATTGAGGTGAAACCAGCGCTCACTTCTTCGTATCGTCGAGCTCTATCTTTTGGTAACATTTTCACTAGGTGTTCTCACAGTGAAAATGACCATTTTTCCCTTGCCTCTAATCAGCCCCCTTCGAGAAAGCACCGTCCGACGTTTCGTTCCGCTGCTTCACCGCACTTTTTCCTGGAGTCTCCGTCACCCCAGGCAAGCCACAATACCAACTTGCATGATAGTCATGCAGTAGCCATGGTTTTCAATTTGAATATTTATTAAATGTTTGCTTGTTTAAAATATGGTTATCGTTGTTTCGGTAATGATTCTTGGCTAGTGCTTACTTTCTTGCTATGTTGTTATGCACCTGGTTATCATGCCCTGCTAGTTGATAGTATTCCTTTCATATGCTTATGCTTGCTAGTAGTACATGTTGATGTTGGTGATGGTCTTCGGTGCATGACTGCCATCTGTCCCGAGTATCGTGGTTATGCATGTTCCTTTGCATCCAGTTGGTTAAATGCTTGCATGATGGCATTGTTGATATGTTCTTGCATGATTGTTATCGTTGATGCTAGTGGTCATGCTATGTTTCGGAGAAGTATGTACTTATGATGTTCATGCTAGTCAGTATGCCATGCTTAGTTGGATATGATTCATTGTTGATATGGTGGATAGTTATGTGGTTCTCTCATGATTATGTTGATATCATGCTCATGCATTGTAATTGCATCATGTATTTTATCATGGCTCAGCATATTGCATTCAAGTTTAACCGGATTAAATTGAACTTGAACAACTGTTGGCTGAGTCATGGTGCCACCATATCGAACTAACCAGTGCAACCACGCTTACCTTTATGGGAAGGTCCTAACTGGGTCTATTGTCGGGCCTCTCGCCGGTGCCTCCAACGAGGGAAGGTTATGGGCGTGCGGTACCCTGGCCCGGTAAGCAGACATAACCTTGTGTGCCCGTTGTTGTTGTTGTTATGGATCCGGGTCCCCATTTGGGATCGTTTATGTTTGGCCACAACGGTGGTCGTTGTGTCTTTGGTAGACACGGGGCCACCCAGGACTAGCCCAGTGAGGAGTGAGTCGGAGTGGCCGGGAGAGTGGCATGGCAATAGATCGGTTTTGTCGAAACGCCGTTGGTCCACCCGAATGGGAGTGCGAGGCCATGTGTTCCGTAGTGTGGGTACAATGTACTAACCTCTGCAGAGTGTAAACTAAATCTATCGATAGCCGCGCCCGCGGATAAGGGCCCAGTTCGTAGTTGGTCACACTATGAGTCGGCAGTAATAATAATAATAATGTGCTTAATAACAACCCCGGTTCGATGATTAGATAAGTTGGTTGTGATCGCCGGAAAGATCACTGTTTGAGACCAAGTGTTGGTCATGGTTGTGATCGCCGGAATGATCACCATGGTATCGAGGATACCGAGTTGTTGGATATTCGTGATGTTGTGCGAGAATCGTGGGTAAAGATCAAGCTCCTTGTGGTCATTTGATGATTACTATGGTATTTTTTATACCAAGCTTGATTTGATCCTGAGATGATCGTGTAATGTCCGAGGTTGGTAAGTGATGCATGTGATGGCTACGAGGTAACCCGAGCAGAATAAATGGTGCATGTAGTGTCATCATGTTGCATGCTGGTATCGTCAGATTTATATGTTCATGTCATGCTCCTATTGTTCTGGCAGTATTATGTTCATGTGTTCATGCCATGATCATATTGTTCTAGCAGTATTATGTTCATGTTGTTCATGCCATGTGTTTTTCTGATGATCTCATGATAATTCCTGCTTAACCTGTAATTGCCATGCTGTTGTTTGTCTTAAATGCTTCTGGTTATTGTGAGCTTGCAAGTACATTCAATGTACTGACCTGGCGTGTCATGCTAGTTTGCAGGTCGTGCCTGGATTGCTTGCTTGTTTGGTGTTGTTCCCGTGTTCGCGAGCTAGGATAAACGTTCCAGCCAGAGTCCCTGCGGATTGGAGTCCATCATTGTCGTTCGTTGTTCCGCTGCCAGTAGTTGTTCCGCTGCTTCGAGTTGTTATGCTGCTTTTATAGAGCAACCGTGGTTGGCGTAGTGTCGCCGTGCCGATGTTATTCATTGTAATATCGGAACCCTTGTATTCATATTCGTGTTGTAATACAGAGCTGATTTGTTCTATACTAAGCAGTGTCGTATTCCAGAAGACTTCACCTCGATCTCTGGGCTGGAATACGGGGCGTTCCGGTTTTCTCTGAGCTGGGGTGCCACATACACCGCTGCATAGAGGGGGGAAGAGTTGGTGATGAGGGCGATGAAGTTGTTGGTGTAGATTGCGGTGATGATGATGGCCCTGGCGGTGTTCCCGAGCCACCGGAAGAGAGGGGGAGAGAGTCCCCCCTCCTTCTTCTTCTTCCTTGACCTTATCCCTAGATGGGAGAAGGGTTTCCCCTCTGGTCCATGGTCTCCATGGCGTGGGAGGGGCGAGAGCCCCTCCGAGATTGGATCTGTCTCTCTGTCTCTCTCTATTTCCGCGGTCTAGATTCTGCCCTTTCACCGTTTTTTTATAACCGGAGATCCGTAACTCCGATTGGGCTGAATTTTGGACACAATCTCTATCCGTATATTAGCTTTCCTGCGGCGAAAGAAGGGCTCCAACCGCATTATGGGGTGGCCACGAGGGTCCAGGGCGCGCCTGACCCCCTGGGGCGCGCCCCCTGCCTCGTGCCCCCCTCGGGCATCATATCGCGTTGATTCTTCTTCCCAAAGATCACATATATTCCAAAAAAAATCTCCGTCAGTTTTTATCCCGTTTGGACTCCGTTTGATATGGATTTTCTGTGAAACAAAAAACATGCAACAAACAGGAACTGGCACTGGGCACTGGATCAATATGTTAGTCCCAAAAATAGTATAAAAAGTTGCCAAAAGTATGTAAAAGTTGTAGAATATTGGCATGGAATAATAAAAAATTATAGATACGACGGAGACGTATCACGCACTGAGCGATTCACTCTCCCACCGACCAGTCAAACATCTCCCGGCAAATAATGCATAGTAACATAAAACGGGAAAATGTAAACTAGCCACTCTCGCTTCTGACACTACCCTTGTCTCTCCCACAGTAGTTTCAAAGATGAAATCCTCCATGTCTCTAGGACGTGGATCACTATGACTGCCCTCATAAGGTATTTTACAAACATTGCAAAAATCATAGTGTCAATTCCTTAGGCACATCATAGAGGTTAAATTCTACCATGGGTGGTTCCTTCCTAGGATGAAAGTGAAAGCTTTGCATGAAGGTATTAGTGAGTAGGAGATACTCATCACACTTATCTTCGAGGAAGGGAATGATGTCGGCATTGTTCGCCAAATAGTAGAAATCTTCATAAATTCGCGCTTCCTTAAAAAATGGGTCATCGACCACTCACACTGTCGAACTGCCGCTGCACGCGAGAGATGGTACTTGGGCTTCCTCTCAGGAGTTTCCTCCGATTCCCGGCTTGATGAGCCCCTTAACCACCTTCTCATGGTTTTCCCTTTTTTTGAAAATTTCTGAAATTTTTAGGAACTCAAAATAAAAGTGAAACAAACTCAAGAAAATAGATAGCAACTACTCCCACAAGTGTCTAGAGGCCATATAACTAGTTTGAACCATATAAATTTGACATGCAAGATCAAGAACATGGTCACCAAAAATAGCTAAATGTGCAAATAATAAACCACTAAAACAAAAACTAATTGGACCAACGGAGGAGTCACATACCGATGAGCAATCACCCAAAACAGTTTTGGGAACGGAGCTACGAGCAAGGAGATCGAAAATCACAACAACAAGAGCAAGAACACGGGCTATGGAGCAATTTTGATTTTTTTCTGGAGGAAGAGGATGAGCCTGGGTGGCAGCAATAAGTGAGGGGGCTACGTGGGACCCACAAGCTTGCTAGGCGCGCCCAGGGGAGTGGGCGCGCCTTGTGAGCTTGTGGCTCATAGGTGCACCCCCTAGGGTGTGTTTAGTGCCACTATTTTTTATATTTTGCAGAAAAAATCATATTAAATTTTCAGGGCATTCTGGAAACTTTTATTTTCTGGTCATTTTTGATTGCATGGATAATTCAGAAAATAGCATAATCATGGCATTTCTGCTTTATTAATTCTAAATAGCAGAAAGTAAAAAGTGGGTACAGACAGTTGTGTTTACTAAATTCATCGACCAGATGCCCGTCAAAAGGAATCCATTAATAAGGTTGATCAAGTCTTATTAACAAACTTCTTCCGAATGACATGAGACCGGAGAATCTTCGTATAACACTAGGTTACCTCAACGGGGATATGCATGTCCCCAACAATAAGAATATCATATTTCTTTTTGACTTAGGAATAGGTAATTCAAAACCTCCAATTGTAATTGTTAAACTTTCACTTGAGGTTGTTTCTTCGGGAAGTGTACCGTATGCTCATTACCATAGACATGAAAAGTGCATTGCCTTTGTTGCAGTCAATACCAGCCCCTGCAGTATTAAAAAAGGGTCTACCAAGGATGATCGACATACTGTCGTCCTCAGGTATATCAAGGATAACAAAGTCCGTTAAGATAGTAACATTTGCAACTACGAAAGGCACATCCTTACAAATATCGATGGGTATAGCAGTTGATTTACGAGCCATTTGCAAAGAGATTTCAGTTGTTGTCAACTTATTCAAATCAAGTCTTCGATACAAAGAGAAATACATAACACTAACTCTGGTTCCTAGATCACATAAAGCAGTTTTAACATAGTTTCTTTTAATGGGGCATGGTATAGTTGGTATTCCTGGGTCTCCTAGTTTCTTTGGTATTCCACCCTTAAATGAATAATTTGCAAGCATGGTGGAAATTTCAGCTTCCGGTATCTTTCTTTTGTTTGTAACAATATCTTTCATGTACTTAGCATAAGGAGACATTTTTAGAATGTCTGTCAAACGAAGGCGCAAAAATACAGGTCTAAGCATGTCAACAAAGCGCTCAAATTCTTCTTCATCCTTATTCTTTGAAGTTTCAGGAGGAAATGGCATGGGTTTTTGAACCCATGGTTCTCCTTCTTTACCATGTTTCCTAGCAATGAAGTCTCTCTTATCATATCTTTTATTCTTAGGTTGTGGGTTATCAAGATCACTAGCAGGTTCTATGTCCACATCATTATCATTATTAGGTTGAGCATCAACGTGAACATCATCATTATCATTGCTACTAGGTTCATGTCCATCATCGGATTGTGTTTCAGCATCAGAAATAGAAATGTCATTTGGATTCTCAGGTGTGTCTACAGTAGGTTCACTAGAGGCATGCAAGGTCCTATCATCTTTCTTTCTCTTTTTAGATGGACTAGGTGCATCAGTATTAATTCTTTGAGAATCTTCCTCAATTCTTTTAGGATGGCCTTCAGGATAAAAGGGTTTATGAGTCATTTTACCACCCCTAGTCATAACTCTAACAACAAGATCATTCATCTTATTGTTCATCTCATTAAGCAAATCATTTTGTGACTGGATGAAAGTGCGTTATATCGACTAGAGGGGGGTGAATAGGCGATTTTTATGAATTCTTCACTGAGGAATTTGTGGGTGAGGAAATTCCTTAGCGAAGAAGTACTTGCAGCAGAATAAGTACTCAAAAGTATGCATAGCAGATCACAAGCATAGTCATCATGATGAAATGAAAACAAGCACAGAGTACAGAAAGCGTAAACACAGGATAACACAGGATGAAGACAAACAGACTGAGGAAATTGAACTGAGGAAATTGAGAAAATCTTCAGTCAAAGTCTTCAAACACGTATATGAACAAGCATACAACACAGTAATGAGGAAATGAAAGAGTTGAGGAAATAGAACCAGTTAGCTTGGTGAAGACAATGATTTGCAGACCAGTTCCAACTGCTGTCTCAGTAGTACATCTGGTTGGAGTGGCTAGGTATTTAAACCTGAGGACACCCAGTCCCGGACACACAGTCCTCACCGTATTCTCCTTGAACTAAGGTCACACAGACCTCGTCCAATCACTCGTGGTAAGTCTTCAGGTGACTTCCAAACCTTCACAAACTCGATCACTCGGCGATCCACAATTTCCTCTTGGATGCTCTAGACCATGACGCCTAACCGTCTGGAAGAAGCACGGTCTTCAAAGGTAACAAGCATCGGATCCACGCAGGATCAATCTCTTCAGTGATGCTCAATCACTTTGGGTTTGTAGGTGTTTGGGTTTGGGTTTTCCTCACTGGATGATTTTAGCTCAAAGTCCTCGGAGGATGGGATGCTCTCAAATGACAAGTGTCAGTTTCTCTCGGAGCAGCCAACCAGCTAGTGGTTGTAGGGGGCGGCTATTTATAGCCTAGGGAGCAGCCCGACATGATAAGACATAAATGCCCTTCAATGGTATGACCGTTAGGTGGGTAGATATTTTGGGGCAGCTGGCGCATAGCACAGCAACGGTCGGAGATTTGAGTATCAAATTCCTCAGGGCTATCATGTTCCTCACTGTGTAGGCAATCCGCACTGGCGAATTCCTAACTCCTCAGTCAGAACAAATTTCTCAGAGACCAGAAGAACTTCATCTCTGTCACTGAAGAATATGACTGGACTGTATGAGATTTCCAATGGCTTCACTCGAAGGGATTGGTAGGTGTAGGATTTTGAGTTGAGCATCACATGGAATTTTTTCCTTAGTATTTCCTCGACCCCCTTTAACAGTGCAGTGTTTCCTATGACTCAAGAAAGAGAAAATGAAACTACGAAAACAAAAGTCTTCACGCTTCAGGTTCCTCAAATGAATACCAAGTCTTCAAGGTCACACCAATTTCTTCACTTTCAAAGTCTTCAGAAAGTCTTCAGAAATCCAAAGTCTTCAGTCGAAGAACTTCATTTTTAGGGGTCGACTTTCTCTATAAATATCAAACTCCTCATAGACTTATAGACCTGTGTACACTCATAAACGCATTAGTCCCTTAACCTATAAGTCTTCAATACACCAAAATCACTAAGGGGCACTAGATGCACTTACAATCTCCCCCTTTTTGGTGATTGATGACAATATAGGTTAAGTTTTCAACGGGGATAAACATATGAAGTGTAAATACTGATATTGAGGAATTTGATTGCAAGATATAGAAGAACTCCCCCTGAAGATGTGCATAGTGAGGAATTTGCTTTTGAAGCAATGCACACTTGAAGAATTGAATCATGGAGATCTCCCCCTATATCTTGTAATTCATACATGCATTTGACATAATATATGAAGAATTTGAAATGCATGATGAAATATGGTGACTGATGTAATTTAGCATGCGTGCAATAATATTAACGAGGAATAAGCATGCAGAAGAAACAACAAAAGTATCAGGCCACCATAGAGTTTAAGTTTACAACTCAATCCAACAAAGTCATCAGAAGAACGAGAGTTGTAACTTTAGAAAAAAACGCCCATAAGATAGACCCGCTTGAAGACTAACTCAAATTTCTCCCCCTTTGTCATCGAATGACCAAAAGGGTCGAAAAATGAGGACTAACGCCCCTGAAGAATATCAAGGTGATGAAGGAGCGTCAGCGTTGTTGGGGTCGTTTGTTGATGTAGGGCATGCCGCAGTGTCGTCCAAGTCTTCATGTTCATCAGTGTCACGTGATGAAGAATAGGAGCTGGCCACCAAGGAAGGAACCTTGACCTTCTTGTACTTCTTCGGAGGAGGTGCATCCCAGTCAAGATCTTCCTTGAGACCCATTTTCTTCAAATCTTCTTCACTATAGACTTGAGACAGAACAACCCAGGTGCGGTTGAGGGTTTCATGAAGGTAGTAGTGGTTTTTCTTCACTGCATTATGGGTAGCAGTCATGTTGTGAAGAATTGAACCAAACTGACGCTTGACCCATTTATGATTGCGATCATCCTTCTGATGAAGACTGAGGAGAAGCTCACGGTCAGTCATCACCCTAGGTGCTGTGCCTTGAGGATTTTGCTTGGGTGCGTTGGCGGCAGAGTCATGGGTGGTAGAGTCATCATTGGTGGAGTAGGATGCAGCCTTGTGAAATTGTCCATCCAATGAACGAATGCCTTCATCAATTACAACAGTAGCCTTACCCTTTTCATCAGCTGAGGAAAATGTCCGTTTGAGGACTTCAATTGGGGGCAAGTAGCTGCAATGGTTCAGTGTATCAGCTTTATAGTTGAGTGAAGACCTTGTCCTGATGAATCTCATATACCAAGGTGCATAAGGCTTCAGCTCAAATGGTGACATAGCGACATTGGCCAGAGTCGTCATGAAGAAATCATGGAAGTTTATGGGAATGCCATGAATGATATTGAAAAGCAGATTCTTCATGATGCCAACGACTTCTTCTTCATTTGAGTCGTGGCCCTTGATAGGACTCAATGTCTTCGTCAGAATGCGATAGACAGTCCGAGGCACATACAGCAATTCCTTCACGAGGAATTTGGTTCGTGGGGCCTACCCTGGCTTCAAAGGCTTCATCAGCACTTGCATGTAGTGATCGGTAAGCTCAGGTTTATTGTAGACGCAACAAGCACTGTCAAGGGACGGACTGAGAGGTAAGGCACGAAGCAATTCAGTAGCTGGTGCCTTGTAGTGAGTGTTTTCAGACATCCAGTCCAGCACCCATGAATTTGCATCTTCAGAATTTCCGGTGATGTGCAGCGTCGCATAAAATTGAAGAATAAGTTCTTCATTCCAATCACAGATGTCAGTGCAGAAATTTAACAATCCAGCATCGTGAAGAACACTGAGGACTGGCTCGAAGCACGGCAGAGATTCCATATCCACGTGAGGAATGTGCTCATGATCGAAGACTTTGTCTTTGTTGAACAACACTGAGGAATAGAAATTTGCCTGGCTGGCAGTCCAGAAATGCCTCTTCCTTATGCGAGCAGAGTCATAAGGGTTGTAATCAGTGAAGAATACATGCTCGCCAAAGAAGGCATCGGTCTTGAAATTTTGCTTCCTGGAGAATTGATCCTTTGGCTTGGGCAGAGGAGTGTCAGTGAGTTGCATCACAACCTCAGGAATCGCAATCTCAGGTTCTTCAGGTTGAGGAATTTCTGGTTCCTCTTCAGTGGCAGCCTGGTTCTTGAACTCTTCATTTTCATTTTCTTCAGCACTAGCGGCTGGAATGTCTTCATGAGCTTCATCAGATCCCATTTGAACTGTAGTGACTGGGGACTGAGGAATTTGCTGCAGTGGAGTGAAGAGTGGAGAATTGGGGTGCTGACTTTCCCAAAAGTCATCATTCATCACCGGTGTGGTACAGCCAATGTCCACATCTTCATCTTCATTTTTTTCAACGCCGGCCTCTTCAGCAGTAAACTGAGGCATAGGCGAGGAAACAACTGAGGTTGAAGGGATTTCATCCACTTCAATTTCTTCATCCATCTTCTCTAACGTAGTAGCAGAAGGAGTTTCTTCATCAGATCCGCTAGGGATCACATATTCTTCATCAAAAGAAACAAGGTCCTTTGATGGCATGGTTGTGATCGCAACAGCATCAATCGGGTTTGCAAAAGAGCTGGTCATAGACTTCATTTTCTTCGGAGCTGAAGAATCTGAAGAAGCTGATGCTTTCCTTTTCTTCACTGCTGCACGCTCTGCAGCCTTGGTCTTCTTCACATCTGATGCAGATGGAAGGATTGGAGTTGGAGTAGGCGCAGGAGGAGCAGAGGAATTTGGTTTAGTTTCTTCAGGCACAACTGATGCAGTTGCCCTGACCTCTTCATTTTCTTCAGGCGCACCACTAGTGGGTGCCCTGGCAATTTCTTCAGCGGCTGGAATGCAGTCATCAGCCCTGGAACTCACATTATCTTCAGCAGCCTGATTGTAATCAGCGGTGCTGGCATGTTCTTCAGTTTGCTGAGCAGATGCATCAGCCTGAGTGACTTCAATATGCACAGGGGCAGCGGCACTTGAAGTGAGTGTCTTCGTCAGATTGACGAACCTGACCTTGGCTCCTTTCCAATCAGCATAGTAAGCGTTGAAATCATCGCTGAGGACTTTGATTTCAGACTAGATCTTTACAAGTTCATCAGTTGTCATAGAGACAACATTGTTCTTCAGGAACTTCTCCTTCCTGTACTGTGCTTTCTTGAGCTGTCAGGCCTTCTCATATTTCCATTTTTCTTCACTGATGAAATGGGTCAGCATGTGACTTTGGCCAGGTGTCAACTTGAAATCAGGCATAGGAGTGTTTGGGTCCTTGTGCCAGAGATCAATATAGTCGAGGATCAACTTTGGATCCAAAAGCAGTGGCACATTTGTGCCCTTGGCTCTAGCGGCCCTGACTTGCCTGTCTCTGATGATCTCAGCAAGTTCTTCATCATCAGCTTCGTCTTCTTCAGACGGTACTTGGAAGGCGACCTGCTTCTTCTAAGGACTTGGGCGAGAGCCTCGTCCAGCAGTGGTCTTTGTCTTCAGCAGAGAGGGTCCTGTTGAAGAATTTGGTGCAGCTGAGGAACTAGCCGAAGCTCCTGAGGCAATAGAGATGCATGTAGTCCTTTGGCACGTGGCGAGATGCACAGGTGCTGAGGATTTTGTCGGAGCAGGAGCGGCTTGAGGAATTGGCCGTAGGGCTTAGCTGAGGAAATTGGTCGTGAGGGCATTGAAGAAGAGGCACTTGGCTTGTGCGCAGGCTTCTTTGCCATGGATTTCTTCGGCCTTACAGAGGCCTCAGCAGCAGCAGCAGCAGCAGTGGAGTCTTCGTTGAATTTCTTCACTGCATCTTTTGCCTGTTTGGCCAACTTGGCCTGGCGCTTGGCCCATTCTTCAGGAAAATCCTCACCGCGCTTGATGCTAGTGGGATCTGCCTCTTGGCCAGGTGCCAATGGAGGTCTTGAGCATGGAGGAGTAACAGCGAATTTCTTCATGTATTTTGGAGTCACATACCTGTACTCCCTCCACTCTTTTGCACATCTCCTTTCTATCCTCTGAATGCGCACCTTGCGCTGATTCTTATCTTCCTCAGGGGGTGTGCAGTACCCAGCAAAAATGTCCTCAGGGATTTCAAAGGCAGTATTGGCCTCAGGCTTCTTTCCTCCTTTCTGTGGCTTCTTTCCATCAGCCATTTTCTTCAGTTGAGGAATTTGAACAATTGAACTCTCTGAAGAAGTATGCAACTTTTCTTCGAGGAACGCTGCAAATGAGTTAAGTTGATGAGAACCTAGTGATTCAGCAGCGGACATGAGTACCTGTGAACAGAGTATAGTTGCGAGGAATTTGGAGAGGTTATATGCGTTCTCAGAAGGTTTTTCAAAAAGAACAAGTTTGAGGAATTTGACCAGATGAGTCTTGAAGAATTTCACTAAGCATTCTTTGTCTTAGGTTCCAGAGTTGTATAGATCGAAGATCCACACAATTGAGGAATCTTGAAGAAAAATGGTGCTTAGAGAAACAAATCAAGAACAGATGACAAGTGAGGTGTTCAGTGTGTGAAAATTTTGAGGAATAAACACCTTTGAAGATTTTGTAGAAGTCATTTGAATCAAAGAGGGCAGTAAAAGTAACTTTTAATTACCCTGAATGAAGAACACGACGAACTATGAGGTGGAGAAGTGAAGTTCGTCTGTGCAGATCTTCCACGCCCTAACTCGGCGGAGGAAGACGGCTACGGCGGCGGCGGAGTGAAGATTTCCGCGGCCGGCGCGAGTACGGCGGCGACGAGGTTGAGGCAGTGAAGCTCTTCCTCACCAGCGACGATGAAATAGCGGCGGCGCTAGGGTTTGAGAAGCTCGAGCTGGAGAGAGGTCGAGCGGAGTAAAAGAAGTGAGGAAGGGGAGAGGGGGTATTTATAGCCACGGTGAAAAACGGTCCGCCCGAAGAAATTGGACAAACGTGCCCCTGACCCTTCTCATTCGCATGACATGTGTCACCCACGTACTGAGAAGTGGAGATCGTGTTAGATCGTGGGTGAATAGATAAGTATATCGTGGGAAGCGGAACGGTTTGAGCGGCAAAGCCGAAAATTTGGATAAGATAAGTTAAAAGTTCCGTTCGCAAATTCTTCAGCTGACAAGGACACAGTGAAGATTTTGAACGAGTTTCAAATGGAACACACATGAAGAATTTGTGAATAGATTGGGTGTATAGCATAGAGGGGGAAGGGTCCGATCACATTCACTTAGCAGAAAAACCAACTTGAAGAATTAGCCACAAGTGAATGTTGTGGAGGACATAAACTCATATATATATATAGCCAATGAAGAAAAACGACGGAAACAGTGAAGATTTTGCAAAGTTGAAGAATATGAACAACTGAGGAATTTCAAAACTGAGGAAAAACTCAAATTGAAGATTTTCAACTTTTTGTGGTGGCGTGACCCACCGTATAAGAATGATGATTTCAGACACCGCGTACAATTGTCGTAGGGTTCTGAGAATCAAATTCTTCATTAATTTCTTCACACTTAGAGTGTTATTCTTCATTGATTGAAGAAAAACATTTCTTCATGTGTTGCACATCTAAGTCATCAATTTTGCGTAAGTGTTAGGATGAGTGTCCTTTTCAAAGAACATTCAAAGATTCTAAGATATTTAGCTCACACCGCAACTTGCTAAATCTCCTATCATCCAAGGGCTTTGTGAAGATATCGGCTAGCTGTTCTTCAGTCTTCACATGCTCAATAGAAATGTCGCCCTTCAACACATGATCACGAAGAAAATGATGACGAATTTGAATGTGCTTTGTCTTCGAGTGCTGAACTGGGTTGTGAGCAATCTTGATGGCACTCTCATTGTCACAGAAGAGAGGCACATTCTTCACGTTGACGCCATAGTCCTTGAGAGTTTGCTTCATCCATAGCAATTGAGCACAGCAAGAACCAGCAGCAATGTACTCTGCTTCAGCAGTAGACAGTGATACGCAGTTCTGCTTCTTCGAGGACCAACAGACCAAAGATCGTCCGAGGAAATGACATGTACCAGATGTTGACTTGCGATCCACACGATCACCAGCATAGTCAGAGTCAGAATATCCAATGAGATCAAAAGCCGAGCCCTTGGGGTACCACAATCCCAGTGTTGGTGTGTGAGCTAGATATCGAAGAATATCTTTCACAGCCTTATGGTGTGATTCCTTCGGTGTAGCTTGAAATCGGGCACACATGCAAACACTAAGCATAATATCTGGCCTAGATGCACATAAGTACAATAAAGAACCAATCATGGAGCGGTATACCTTTTGATCGAAGTCAATACCATTTTCATCAGTGCACAGATGGCCATTTGTGGGCATTGGAATTTTGACGCCTTTGCAATCTTGCATGTCGAATTTCCTCAGTACATCCTTGAGGTATTTCTCCTGAGATATGAATATGCCATTACGCTGTTGACGAATTTGAAGACCTAAGAAGAATTTCAACTCTCCCATCATAGACATTTGATATTCTTCACTCATCATATAGGCAAATTCATCACTATAACGTTGGTCAGTACAGCCAAAGATGATATCATCAACATATATTTGGCATACAAACAATTCATCATCATATGATTTAGTGAAAAGAGTAGGGTCGAGTGAACCGGGTTTGAAACCTTTCTTCATGAGGAATTCCTTCAAAGTATCATACCACGCCCGAGGGGCCTGCTTGAGGCCATAGAGGGCCTTATTGAGTCTGAAGACTTTGTCAGGATGCTTAGGATCTTCAAAACCACAAGGCCATTTTCATCTTGCTTGTTGCGGTAGATCCACTTTGTGCCAATGATATTGTGTTTGCGAGGATCTGGACGATTGACCAGTTCCCAAAAGTTGTTGAGCTCGAACTGATGTAATTCTTCTTGCATGGCCTGAATGCACTCAGGCTCCAGAAATGCTTCATCTACCTTAGTGGGATCTGTGATAGAGACAAAAGCATAGTGCCCACAAAATTTAGATAAATGTGAAGCTTTTGAGCGTGTGAGAGGACCTGGTGCTTCAATGTCATCGATGATCTTCTCAACTTGCACTTCTTTTGCAACGCGAGGATGAGTAGGTTGTCGTCGAGAAATTTGATCAGCATTTTCTTCAGCACCATTTTCTTCAGCAATTTCTTCAGGTGCATTAGCTCGACGTTCTTCACGTTCTGGAATGAATTCTTCAGCAGATTCTTCGGTAGGAATGACATCCTCAGTAGCCTTGAACTTGATAGTTTCCTCAGGTGCTGGTTCATCTATCACAGAGGGTAGGTTCTCTCTTTGCGAGCCATTAGTTTCAGCAAACCGCACATCTACAATTTCAACAACCTTGTGAAGAACGGTGTTGAAGACTCTGTAGGTGTGCGAGTCCTTTCCGTAACCAAGCATAAAACCTTCATGTGCTTTCGGTGCAAATTTAGCATTGTGATGAGGATCTCTAATCCAACATTTTGCACCGAAGACTTTGAAATAACTCATATTGGGTTTCTTGTCAGTGAGGAGTTCATAGGCAGTCTTCTTGAAGAATTTGTGAAGATATACCCTGTTGATGATGTGGCACGAAGTATAAATTGCGTCAATCCAGAAGTGACGAGGCGTCTTGTACTCATCAAGCATAGTGCGAGCCATCTCAACAAGAGTTATGTTCTTGCGCTCCACGACGCCATTCTGCTGAGGAGTATAAGGAGCAGATAACTCATGAGTAATACCAAGTTCATCAAGATAGTCATCAAGACCAGAATTCTTGAACTCGGTTCCATTGTCACTTCTGATGTGCTTGATCTTCACACCAAAGTTGGTTGAAGCCCTCGAGGAAAATCGTTTGAAGACTTCCTGCACTTCATGTTTGTAAGTAACAATGTGTACCATGTGTAACGAGAGTAATCATCAACAATAACAAGGCCATAGAGAGATGCGTCATTTGTGACAGCTGAGTAATGGTTAGGATCAAAGAGGACCATGTGAAGCAATTCGAATGGTCGAGTAGTGGTCATGATAGTCTTCGCTGGATGCTTAGCCTTGGTCATTTTTCCAGCTTCACAAGCTCCACACAAGTGATCCTTGAGGAATTTGACATTCTCAATGCCAATGACATGCTTCTTCTTCGAAAGCGTGTGCAAATTCCTCATGCCTACATGACCAAGTCGTCAATGCCATAGCCACCCTTCTGAAGCTTTTGCAAGTAGGCACACGGCTGGTTGCGGTCCTGTAGAGAAATCAATAATATACAAGTCTCCTCTCCTAAAGCCTTCGAAGACTTTGGAATTGTCAGCTTCCATAACCACAACACAACGATACTTGCCAAATACAACTACCATATCAAGATCACAAAGCATTGAGACAGACATGAGGTTGTATCCTAAGGACTCGACAAGCATGACTTTGTCCATGTGTCGATCCTTTGTGATTGCAACCTTACCTAGACCCAATACCTGACTTTTGCCTTTGTCAGCGAAGATGATATGCTTCAGATGCGATGGTGATAAGGGAGCATCAATCAATAGATTCTTGTCACCAGTCATGTGATTTGTACATC
The DNA here is from genome assembly GCF_002575655.3 of Aegilops tauschii subsp. strangulata. Lineage (NCBI taxonomy): Eukaryota > Viridiplantae > Streptophyta > Magnoliopsida > Poales > Poaceae > Aegilops > Aegilops tauschii. The sequence goes on along the minus strand of NC_053037.3, from coordinate 313,001,179 downwards.
CACTATCGAGGACCCACTCAGTGGCTTTGGGTTGATCATCCTGCAGATGAATTAGTGCAGCTTACGAACTTCATATACTTCATCAGTGAAGAATATGGCATCACAATTCATCAGACCAATTTCATCAAGCAATGCAACAGTTAAAACAGTATGAGGACGTGAGAAATGAGAGTTCATTTCTTCATGATTAGCCTGCGTCCTTTCAGGCACTCTTCAGGTCTCTAGCAAATTCTTCAAACGTTCAAGCACGTCTGGAGACCTGACCCTACAGAAGAGATTAGTTCTTTTTCTTCACCACCCACATCTGAAGGGGTGGCAAAGAGTTCATCACTCTGCGAGCTCCGTATGAAAAAGGTGGCATAGAAGCCAATCCATTTTGTTTCATATAAGAGAAGTTAGGGTAAGCATATGAATAAGCAGAGAAATTCTTCGAGGACTTATGAACATAATTATTAGAAGAATAATGCTCATATTCATAGCCCTTGGCTCTTCCCTGCGAAACAGAGTTGTTAGCACGATGATGTTCATATGAGGACTTTGATCCTTTTGAGGAATATGATCCATGTGAGGAATTTGGTCCGTATGAGGACTTGGATCCATATGAAGAATTTGATCTGGGGTTCCTTTTCTTCACAGGTGGTGTCATGAGGACATTCACCTGAAGACTTTCAATGCACCTTTTGGGAACCCAGATTTTCTTCATAGGGGAATCGTTCCTGCAGTTAGTGCCAACATATCTAGCAAATACTTCACCATTCTGAGTTTTAAATAGTTTGTAGTTGGAGTCAAATGACTCATCAAAAGAATGAGAAGATTCACATGTAAAGCCAGATAAATTAGATGGATCAACTGGAGGTCCCTTTGCAGCAACCCATGAGGTTTTGGGGTACTGCTCAGGCTTCCAATATGTACCATCAGCATTGAGTTTCCTCTCAAAGGCAATACCCTCTTTCCTAGGGTTCCTGTTGAGGATCTGCTTTTTAAGCACATCACAAAGAGTCTGATGCCCTTTGAGGCTTTTGTACATGCCTGTCATGTACAATTCCTTCAGCCCTGCATCGTTAGTGATACTAGCAATGTCCTCAGCTGAGGAATTAGTGATAGCAGAGACAGTTGAGGAATTTGTAGCATTAGAAGCATTTGAACATTCAGGTGAAGAATTAGCAGATTCACGTTCAATGCATTTCAAACATGGAGGAACAAATTCTTCCTGAGCAGCGCTGATTTGTTGAGCAAGTAATGAATCGCACTCCTTCTGAAGATCTTCATAACTCACTCTTAGCTTTTCAAGATCTTGCTTTCTTTGAAGAAATTCATAAGAAAGCTTCTCATGATCAGACAAGAGAGTGTTATGATGACCTTGAAGGTTGTCAAACTTAGTCTGAAGTCTCTGAAGATTTTCAGTCAAGATTTTAGTGTGATCCATTTCTTCACCCAGCATATCATCATTTTTGTCATGTTTTGAACCTTTTCAAGGGCCCTTTGTTGTTTCACAGCAATCTTAGCAAGTTTAGAATAGCCGGGCTTAAGGTTTTCATCAGATTCATTTTCACTTGATTCAGACGAGGCATATTTGAGTACCTTGGCACCCTTTGCCATGAAGCAATAGGTGGGAGCGTAGTCATCATTGCCTTCATCAGCCTTGTTGGTGAGGTCATTTGCTTCAGTGTTGAAGATAGACTTGCTGACGAATGCAGTAGCGAGGGCTAGGCTCGCCACACCGGATTCGGAATCCTCAGATGCCTCCTCTTCCTCATTTTCTTCAGATTCAGCCTCAGAGTCCATTTCCTTGCCAATGAATGCCCGAGCCTTCTTGGAGCTGCTCTTCTTGTGAGATGAAGACTTTGAGGATTTTGATGATGAAGATTTTGAGGATTTCTTATTTTTCTTCGCATCATCAGAACTGTAATCCTTGTATTTCTTCTTCTTTGATTCCTTTTCCCACTGAGGACAATCTTGGATGTAGTGTCCTGGTTTCTTGCATTTGTGACAAAGCCTCTTCTTGTAGTCACTGGATGAGGAACCATTGCTCCTTGAGGGTCTTCCAAAGCGACCACGTCTTGATAACTTCTGGAATTTCTTCACGAGCAGTGCTAGATCATGGCTCAGTTCTTCAGGATCACCAAGGCTGCTGTCAGAGTCTTCATCTTCAGACTCGGAAACTGCCTTGGCCTTCAGTGCATGTGATCTGCCATAGCTCGAACCATAGAGATCTCTCTTTTCAGCAAGCTGGAACTCATGAGTATTTAGCCTCTCGAGGATATCAGCGGGATCAAGTGACTTGTAATCAGCACGCTCTTGTATCATCAATGCCAGAGTATCAAATGAGGAATCAAGCGATCTCAGCAGTTTCTTCACCACCTCATGGTCGGTGAGGTCAGTGGCACCAAGTGCTTGGAGCTCATTTGAGATGTCAGTGAGGCGATCGAAGGTTTGTTGAACATTTTCATTGTCGAGTCTTTTGAAGCGGTTGAAGAGATTGCGAAGAACATCAACTCGAGAGTCACACTGTATTGAGACTCCTTCATTTACTTTGGACAGCCTATCCCAGATAAGCTTAGCAGTTTCCAAAGCACTCACTCTTCCATACTGTCCTTTGCTCAGATGGCCACATATGATATTCTTCGCTTGAGAATCGAGTTGCTTGAATCTCTTCACATCGGTAGCGTTTAGTGAGGGTGAGACAGAGGGAACACCCTTTTCCACCACATACCAGAGATCGTTATCAATTGCCTCAAGATGCATTCGCATCTTATTCTTCCAGTAGGGGTAGTCCATCCCATCGAAGGTAGGACACCCAGCAGAGACCTTGATCATACCTGCGGTCGACATAACTAAAACTCCAGGCGGTTAAACCAAAATCACACAGAACAAGGGAGTACCTTGCTCTGATACCAATTGAAAGTGCGTTATATCGACTAGAGGGGGTGAATAGGCGATTTTTATGAATTCTTCACTAAGGAATTTGTGGGTGAGGAAATTTCTTAGCAAAGAACTACTTGCAGCGGAATAAGTACTCAAAAGTATGCATAGCAGATCACAAGCATAGTCATCATGATGAAATGAAAACAAGCACAGAGTACAGAAAGCGTAAACACAGGATAACACAGGATGAAGACAAACAGACTGAGGAAATTGAGAAAATCTTCAGTCAAAGTCTTCAAACACAGATATGAACAAGCATACAACACAGTAATGAGGAAATGAAATAGTTGAGGAAATAGAACCAGTTAGCTTGGTGAAGACAATGATTTGGTAGACCAGTTCCAACTGCTGTCTCAGTTGTACGTCTAGTTGGAGCGGCTAGGTATTTAAACCTGAGGACACCCAGTCCCGGACACACAGTCCTCACCGTATTCCCTTTGAACTAAGGTCACACAGACCTCGTCCAATCACTCGTGGTAAGTCTTCAGGTGACTTCCAAACCTTCACAAACTCAGTCACTCGGTGATCCACAATTTCCTCTTGGATGCTCTAGACCATGACGCCTAACCGTCTGGAAGAAGCACAGTCTTCAAAGGTAATAAGCGTCGGATCCACGCAGGATCAATCTCTTCAGTGATGCTCAATCACCTTGGGTTTGTAGGTGTTTGGGTTTGGGTTTTCCTAACTTGATGATTTTCGCTCAAAGTCCTCGGAGGATGGGATGCTCTCAAATGACAAGTGTCAGTTTCTCTCGGAGCAGCCAACCAGCTAGTGGTTGTAGGGGGCGGCTATTTATAGCCTAGGGAGCAGCCCGACATGATAAGACATAAATGCCCTTCAATGATATGACCGTTAGGTGGGTAGATATTTTGGGACAGCTGGCGCATAGCACAGCAACGGTCGGAAATTTGAGTATCAAATTCCTCAGGGCTATCATGTTCCTCACTGTGTAGGCAATCCGCACTGGCGGATTCCTAACTCCTCAGTCAGAACAAATTTCTCAGAGACTAGAAGAACTTCGTCTCTGTCACTGAAGAATATGACTGAACTGTATGAGATTTCCAATGGCTTCACTCGAAGGGATTGGTAGGTGTAGGATTTTGAGTTGAGCATCACATGGAAATTTTTCCTTAGTATTTCCTCGACCCCCTTTAACAGTGCAGTGTTTCCTATGACTCAAGAAAGAGAAAATGAAACTACGAAAACAAAAGTCTTCACGCTTCATGTTCCTCAAATGAATACCAAGTCTTCAAGGTCACACCAATTTCTTCACTTTCAAAGTCTTCAGAAATCCAAAGTCTTCAGTCGAAGAACTTCATTTTTAGGGGTCGACTTTCTCTGTAAATATCAAACTCCTCATAGACTTATAGACCTGTGTACACTCATAAACGCATTAGTCCCTTAACCGATAAGTCTTCAATACACCAAAATCACTAAGGGGCACTAGATGCACTTACACTGGAGGACTTGTTCTACTTGAGTTTTTATCATGGATGCATGTTTACTCACACCCCTGACATCATTAACAGTTCTAAACATAAAGTCACTCAAGCGTTCAATCATATAAGCATTTCATTTCAATTATCTACTAACATATGCATTAAAGTTTTCTTGTTTAACAATAAAGTTATCCAAATCATCTAAGCATTAACTAGAAGATTTAGTATAAGGAATATCACCTTCATCAAATCTATAGAGAGAATTTACCTCTACTACCTGTGTCGGGGTATCAAGACCATGTATTTCTTCAATAGGTGGTAAATTCTTGACATCTTCAGCTTTAATACATTTTTCTTTCATAGATTTCTTTGCCTCTTGCATATCTTCAGGATTGAGAAATAGAATACCTCTCTTCTTCAGAGTTGGCTTGGTTGGTGGTTCAGGAAGACTCCAATCATTATCATTCCTCACTATATTATTCAATAGTTCTTCAGCTTGTTCAACAGTTCGTTCCCTGAAAACACAACCAGCACAACTATCTAGGTAGTCCCTAGAAGCATTAGTTAGTCCATTATAAAAGATATCAAGTATTTCATTTTCTTGAGAGAATGATCAAGCAACATTAAGTAACTGGAGAAGCCTCCCCCGAGCTTGAGGGAGATTCTCTTCTTTAATTTGCACAAAGTTAAATATTTACTATAAAGCAACTTGTTTCTTGTGAGCATGGAAATATTTTTCAGAGAAGTAATATATCATGTCCTGGGGACTACGCACACAACTAGGAGCAAGCGAATTAAACCATATCTTAGTATCACCCTTTAATGAGAAAGGAAACAACTTAAGAATATATTAGTAGCGGATTTTTTCCTCATGAGGAAATAGGGTGGCTATATCATTTAGTTTAGTAAGATGTGCCATAACAATTTCAGATTCATAACCATGGAAATGATCAGATTCAACCAAAGTAATTAACTCAGGATCAGTAGAGAATTCATAATCCTTATCAGTAATAAAGATAGGTGAAGTAGCAAACTTAGGATCATATTTCATTCTAGCCTTCAAAGATTTTTTTTTCTTTCAACTTGACTAGTAATTTCTTAAGATCATCTCTATCCTTACAAGCAAGAAAGTCTCTAGCTACCTCTCCGTCCATAACATAACCCTCAGGTATATCAGGCAATTCATATCTAGGAGAGCTAGGTCTAATGGGTGTTTCAAAAATTTTAGTTTCAATAGTTTCAGCATTCTCAATTTCTTTAGCTCTAGCAAATTGTTTATCAAGAAATTCACCTAGTGGCACAGTCTTATCAAGCAAAGTACTAGCATCATCAGTAGCATCATTCATAGCAGAAGTAGCATCATCAATTACTTGCGACATATCAGAATTAATAGCAGGTGGTGGTGTCACAAGCTTACTCAAAACAGAACGTGAATCAAGTGCAGAGCTAGATGGCAGTTCCTTACCTCCCCTCATCTTAGAGGGAACGATTTTGGTTATATCATCCTTAAGATTCCTCATAGTGATCAATAGATATAAATCCCAAGTGACTCAGCAAATAGAGCTATGCTCCCCAGCAACGGCGCAGAAAAGGTCTTGATAACCCGCAAGTATAGGGGATCGCAACAGTTTTTGAGGGTAGAGTATTCAACCCAAATTTATTGATTCGACATAAGAGGAGCCAAAGAATATTCGCAAGTATTAGCAGTTGAGTTGTCAATTCAACCACACCTGTAACACTTAATATCTGTAGCAAGGTGATCAGTAGCAAAGTAATATGGTAGTAATAGTAACAGTAGAAAAAACAGAAGCAGTTTTGTAGCGATTGTAACAGCAGCAACAACAAAAGTAACTTAGCAAAGATCAATATATGAAAAGCGTAGGCATTGGATCAATGATGGATAATTGCGTTGGATAATATTCATCATGTAGCAGTTATAACCTAGAGCGACACGGAACTTGCTCTAATTAGTCAATGTAATGTAGGCATGTATTCCGTATATAGTCATACGTGCTTATGGAAAAGAACTTGCATGACATCTTTTGTCCTACCCTCCCATGGCAGCGAGGTCCATAAGGAAACTAAGGGATATGTTCAATAACCTGATGGATCGGATCTCCGGCTGGATGAAGCTGCAGGACGAGATGAATGCCTCGTTTGAAAATGTTACCGGCGTCATCCAGGGGCTAAGGGAGGACAAGGCGAAGCTCCACACCGAGCGCGACCTACTAAGGGTGAAGTTCGCCGGAAGGATGAAGCAGCACGAGGAAACAACTGCCTTGTTGAAGAGGACAGGCGTCATCATCAAGAAACTTATGGACGAGAATGCCATGCTCTGCATCAAGCGCAAAAGGCTGGTGGAGGAATCTGTGGATGCTGCCAAGCAGCATATTGAGGAGATGAAAGAGATCATCGCCGCTCGCCGCGAGAACTAGTCTCCCCGCCCTGCAGCAACGCATAAAGAAAGTAGAGATCAGCGAGCCAGATTGTTGTCTGCGTCTTCCTTCTTCTTTAACCCTTGTGTATTTCGGGCGTTGCCACATGTGGCATTTTTAGTTATCTTCCTAAAATTGTAAGACAATTATTATCCACTATCATCGTCATTATATTCATATCAGTCTTGCTATAAGTCTCAGTCGATGCTATATATATCCGTCAGATCTTACATCAAGATCCATGCAAACATTTCTTTTCAGATTTTCTTTTTTCTCTCTTAAATCTTAGTCAGGTGAGACATGGTCACACCATAAAACAGGGGCTCGAGCACCATTAATGGAGAAGTTGGGAGAGAGGTGGGCGGCGGATGGAGGTCAAAGGGCTCGCCTCCCAATAAGCACGCATAGTGGTTTGATCGCACGCCTCCCGTACTCAAATAGCTACCCCGCACAACGCCTCCTAGCCAATAAAAAAGAGGACACGTGGCGGCATGTAAATGGTTAGTAGAACACCCACGGTTTCAATACTACTTGTGCTTCCGATTGTAACGTGAGAGCTCTTGTTTCAAAATGACTTTGTTGGTTGTTAATGTGTGGGCCTTTGCAAATCGGACAAAAATTTACCACAGCATGTTGGTACCATGTGAAGGCAACATGCTGAGCTTCATGATTTTCAGCTGAGTTTTGGATTTACAGGAATTTAAGTTTCTCTATGTTTCCGGCCGAGCCACAACGCCCAGATATTTGAAATTCATTCTCATTTTTTGCATGGGACCTAAACATTCACCCAAGGACACATATATTATTTTTCAACACATCTTGGCGCACTGGAGCATGTGCATGTAGCCCAAATTTAAATCATGCCATTAAATGCTTAGAAAACTCAAATAATGTATAAAAAGGCAAAACGAACCCTGAATAATTCCAAAATTTAGCATGAAACTCCTGTTGGTATATGTTACCCTTATAAAAAAATCAAGGCATGAAGAGGGGCGTTCTATGTCGTTTCACACACACAGGTGACACGTCCCCTCTCGGAACCATGAGGCTTCTTAAGAGAAGCTCCGTTTTCTAAGAAGCTTACACCAAAACTTGTCCCAAATCAGACGAAATTTTTACCACCACATGTTGGTGCCATGTCATGAGACCATGCCAAGTTCCATGATTTCCGGGCGAGTTTTAGATTTACAGGAATTTAAAAACCAAGTTTCTCAATGTTTCCGGCCAAGCCACGGTGCCCAAATGTTTGAAATTCATTCTCATTTCTTGCATGGCACCGAAACTTTCATCCAAGGACACACATATGATTTTTAACCAACTTTCATGCACTTGAGCATGTGCATGTAGCTCAAATTTGAATTATGTACATTAAATGCCTAGAAAACTCAAATAATGTATAAAAAGGCAAAACGAACCCGGAATAATTCCAAATTTTAGCACGGAACTCCTGTTGGTCTATGTTGCCTCTGTAAACAAATCAAGGTGGGAGGAGGGGCAGTCTATGTCGTTTCGCACACAAAGGTGACACGTCCCCTCTCGGAACCATGAGGCTTTTTGAGAGAAGCTCATTTTGTAAGAAGCTTACACCCAAACTTGTCCCAAATCGGACGAAAATTTTACCATAGTATGTTGGTGCCATGTCATGAGACCATGCCAAGTTTCATAATTTTCAGACGAGTTTTGGATTTACAGGAATTTAAAAACCAAGTTTCTCAATGTTTCCGGCCGAGCCACGACACCCAGATGTTTTCCCATTTCTTGCATGGGACCTCAAATTTCACTCAAGGACACACATATGATTTTTCAACCAGCTTTGGTGCACTGGAGCATGTGCATGTAGTTAAAATTTGAATTATGCACATTAAATGCCTACAAAACCCAGTTAATGTATAAAAAAGCTAGATGAATCTGGATTAATTCCTAAAATTAGCACGATACTCCTATTGGTCTATGTTGCCTCTGTAAAAAAATCAAGGCGGGAAGAGGCGGTCTATGTCGTTTCGCACATAGAGGTGACACGTCCCCTCTCAGAACCATGAGGCTTCTTGAGAGCAGCTCCGTTTTGTAAGAAGCTTACACCAAAACTTGTCCCAAATCGGACAATTTTTTACCACGGCATGTTAGTGCCATTTCATGATACCGTGCCAAGTTCCGTGATTTTTAGGCGATTTTTGGATTTACAGGAATTTGAAAAACAAGTATCTCAATGTTTCCCGCCGAGCCACGATGCCGAGGTGTTTGAAATTCATTCCCATTTTTGCATGTGACCTAAACATTCACCCAAGGACACATATATGATTTTTCAACTCATTTCGGTGCACTGGAGCATGTGCTTGTAGTTCAAATTCGAATTATGCACATTAAATGCCTAGAAATTCAATTAATGTATTAAAAAGGCCAAACGAACCCTGAATAATTTCAAATTTTAACACGACACTCATATAGTTGCATGTTCACTGCAGATAAATGTTCTAGTAATTCAAACACCGTCCTTTCCCTTCATAACTTCATTTTATCTTTCAAATCAAAATGAAAAAAATCATGTACACCACAAACAGGTTACTAGCGAGAATCGTGTGCGATGCGATATAAAAAATCTTGGCGTACCCTCTCGTATGGCTTACGCCGGAAGCTTCGTCATCTACAATCCACGACCCGCACTTCAACCACACTTCGGGCCAGTTTCTCGTGGCACCGAGCGAAAAATTTCGGCAACCGTGAAAATATCTAGCTCCCCGCACCCTCCCCCCGATCAGAAGCCACATTTCCATTGTTCCTCCTTCCTTTCCAAGTTCAAACCTTCACTGCTAACTTGCAGCACCGCCTCCTCGCCGGCGACCCATCTTCTTACTGTGCGGCCTCGTCGATATAGGTAATCCACACCCGATCCCCATCCCATCCTCCTTGTCCATCCCACCTGCCCCAACCGACGGCGCGACACCTTCTGCCCAAATCACTGCCCCGTCCTCCAAATAAGCGCCGCCCACAGCCATTTTGCACGCAGTATAGCGAGGAGCTCAGGAGCATCTGGCAACGGAGAAGCAAATCACGGCCGCACCCGCGGATTAGGTCATGATGACATAATACATAAACTGAACAATCTAGTTTTCTTCAATGCTCCCCCTCCTTCAGTTTGAGTTGTTCCATCTCAGCCTTCTTGATGCTCGCTGCAATGGCCTTCATCACTTTCTTATCCTTTGCTTGTAGCAGACCCTCTTGGGTGTTGAGGATCTGCATCCATATGTCATAGCATGCATATGCGCCCCTGCATGTGTAGTTGATTCATGCCCTGGACAGTGACTCAGTCCAACGTTGGTGAAGGTTCTTATCAAAATCGTTCTTGTTGCAACAGTAGTAGTCATCAATGATTGATCCCATGAAGTCTAATTGTACGGGCAGGTTCATCTGAAATCTCAATGAAGTGGCTTCGGTGGTTGGGACATCAAAATAAATGTCAATGTCAACGCGAGGCAGGTGTGTGTTTATTATGTTTGTATACACTTGATGTTTTATTTTGAGTGGATAGAAATCCACCCTTGGTCGGAAGAAAATATTGGATGCTACTACATGCCAGGCTCGAAGGCAAATAAGCTTCAAATCAGACATCGTGTAAGGGAATCTCCAACGCGGACTTGCAAACCTCCCACAACCGTCTGGATCGCGCTGCTCAGACTGCGGAAGCCTTCCAACGCTGACCTGTGTCGGTCCGCGGGGCGGTCCGGATGCTATTTCTCCAGCAAATCGGAGAAAAAGTGGGGGGGAGGTTTGCGGGAGTCCGGACACCCGAAATGTAGGACTCCGACACCCCAACCCTACCAATCCCCCTCTCCCGTCCCATTTCCTTCCACTCCGCCCCTTCTCCTCCTTGCTTTGCATCCGCACCCTCTACCTCCACCGTCGTTGTTGTTCGTCTCCGGCGACCATAGAGGCATTGCCAGACGTCCGCAACTAGCACCGACGCGACCGCTGGTCGTTCCAACGGAGCTTTCCACCTTGGAGCCGTTTGTACCCAGGTACACTCCGCCCCCTGTCGACGACCATTGCGGATACCACGCCCGACAGGTGTTCGGTCAAATTCCGTTGAGCTTATTTTTAAATTCTTTTTAGAGTACGAAGGATGGTGAGCTACTCGACCATAGAGGATGAGTTGTTGTGCGATGCATGGCTGGCCGTATCCGCGGGTTTCATAGGCAGGAGTAGAGGGGAGCCCTTCTAGGAGCAAGTGCATGAAAAGTTTCACGCACGAAAGCACATTGCACCCTACAACATGTACATCATTCAACCACGCAATGTGAGATCGTTGTCGTATCGCTGACACGCTATCTAGATCAACGTCATCAAGTTTTGCAACTTGATTAGTCAGCTCGAGACAAGGTGGCCATTGCACGCGAACATGGACGAGATCATAAGTTTTACGTCATCTTGCTTAACTTTTTGATTGATTCATTCACTCAATATTGGTCCACATTATATGTACCCCGAACGCGCCGCCGTGGTGTACCACAGTACGGAGGGACGACCATTTACGTGCACACACCGTTGGATGAAGCAGAAGGGGGGAGTTTGTGTGGAACGACATGATCCGTTCATGAAAAAATTGTTGGACATCCGGAATCTAGTCGAATTAGAGACATTGTTGTAATTTGCATGCTATGTATGGATGGTTTGTGTTATTTTCTATCCGAATTTTGATGAATATCGACCGCTTTGCATGAATTTCGTCCGGTTAGTTAAAATGAAGTTTGAAATGTATGCGGCTACGGTTGGATGACGCCCTCCCGCATCCGTGTCCACGGACTAGTCCCTCCTTTTCGCGGACAGATGCGGGAGAAAATTTGCGGGTTGCCGTTAGAGATGCCCTAAGAGCATCTCTAGCAGACCCCGCATCCCGCCGACCCGCAAAACGCGTTTGCAGTTTGCGGAAAAACGGTTTTGCAGGTCGGTACGGACGGCCGCAGAGGCAGACCCCGCAAAACGGACCTGTATAAAAGGATATTCGCGGAATATGCTCTTTTACGGATTGGTTTTAGCTGCGGCAGAACAGACCCCTCAAACTTAAACTGTAAAACAGAATATTCGCGTATATTCTTTCCCCACGTCTTCTTCTTCTTCTCGTCCATGTCCATGGTCAGTTAGCTTTGCTCCCGCGAAACTGATAGATAGTACGCGAAGTGGTCAAAAACAAAGCCACAGACGACCAAATACGAAACGGCCAATCGCCTCCGTCGGGGCTCGAATCGATCGAGAGCTAGCTAGCTAGCTCAGCTCGAATCCATCCAGGAGCGAGCTAGCTAGCTAACTCAGCTCGAATCCATCAGGGGCGAGCTAGCTAGCTCCTCCGTCGCCAGCGAGAGACGCGGCCTGGGCTAGCTAGCTAGCTTGCTCACATCAATTTATAGCTAGCTAGCGCGGACGGGCGCGTCGGGCGGCCGGCGGCCGGGCGGACAGGCGGCCGAGCGGACGGGCGGACAGGCGGCCAAGCGGACGGGCGCGGCGGACGAGCAGACGGGCGGTGGACGGGCGCGGCGGCCGGGCGAGCTTCATGGTGTTGGCGGGAGCAGATATTCCTCAACCGCCAACATTGACCGGTATGCATGGCCCTGATAAAATTGCCTCTAAAACTGCAGATATAAGGGTTTCGTCTTCGCATTTACAGGGCCCCTTAAAAAGTTTTAAGGGTCGGACGATTTTAAGGGGTTTGTTCGGGCCAGACCACTTATGCGTGGTCTGCTAGAGATGCTCTAAGTAGACCAGTCCGTGAACACAGATGCGGGAGGAAATTTACGGGTTACCATTGGAGATGCCCTAAATTTATGGGTTGCCGTTGGAGATGCCCAAAGTATCCGTGGTAGCTGAGCAACTGGGGGTGCTTAATTTTCCTTCATCATGTCAGCATTCATATTTTAGAGACAGGGTCCTCAAGGATTCACATAGCTGAGCAACTGGGGCGTAGTTAATTTTCCTTCCTCATGTCAGCATTTATATTTCAGACTCGTGAAACAAACATTCAGACGTTCACCAAACCTCTTCACCACATTTACGTTCTGAATTTTCTAAGAACGAGAAAGAGAAATGGCCAGCTCTCGGATGCCAGCACGCACTATATGTGCAAAATAATTTAGTAATTGCATAAAAAGTAAGAAAAAACATTTTTTAATCAAATATGATCAAGTATTGTATTTGTATAAAAAGTTTGGCCAAGAAATGATCCCCGTTGACTTAGGACCAAATAGCGTCACTACATACATGTTAAAAGAAATTGCTACCCATCGTGTAGTGTGATTAAATGCCATCAACTAGATGAAGGAATGATTCAAAATTTCAGATGACAGAATGGCCCCTTGTCAACACAGCCACCATGTGTGGACCATGGATCCCAAAATAATACTAGCAGCGAGTTAATTTCCAAACTAACCATCAAAGTTGGAGTGCAGTATTTTTCTTTGTTGGGATGCAAATTACTCCCAAAATAATGCATATACAATCAGGTTATGGTTTAAGTTCATACTGAACAAAATAAAACCAGTCAGACATTATTATATCAAAGTCTCATTATCTGAAAACTCAATGAACTGAGATCAATTCTACAACTTCTAACTCAAAACAGAGTTTAATTAAAAGAAGTCACTTTTCCATTTTAATTCGCTCCTTGATACTAGTTCATTTTGTACTGAAACATAAATTATTCTCTGGTTTCTCAACACAAACAGGACAGTTTGGTCATCAATCAATTACATTCCATGAGCAAAATACAATGCCTCCCCTGCCAACACTAACACCCACTTCTAAGAATACACACCTAAGCTTCAAACAGGTAACAAAAGAAACTGATGATGCAAACAGTCCACTCATAAAAAGTGGCGTTTGATACAAATTGTTCCTTCATGCATAGCCTTTGCCCAAGCAATTCAAGCAGCGCTGTACCCTGAAAATGTGAAGAAATCAAGGAAGGAACGTCCATGGCAAAACTAATACTAGTAGCATCCAGCAGCAACCAGGAAGAAGCAAGCTACGTAAAAGAAGGCCAACCTGGTAGCATCACAAGTAGGGCAGAGACATGGGTTAACGAACACCGGGTCGTAGAGCGGAGACCATTCGACCGTGGCGCTACCCCTGCAGAGCCTGCAACCGTAGGTTCCCTTCCCCTCGCAGGCACCACACTGCATCGCGAATTTTCTCTGGTAACAGTGCAGATTGGATGATATCGGAGTCAGAGCAAAGGCATGGTAGCAGCGAAGGATTTGTGCTCTGGACTTTGGATGGATTGGGGTTTGGGGACTTGGGGGGGGGGGGGGGGGGGGGGGGGGGGGGGGGGGCGTTACCTGGTTGGTATCGGAGAGGAAGCGGAGGGAGCGGACGGCGGCGGTGGATGCTGTGGAGAGGAGGAGCAAGCCGCCGCCGAGGTACGCCGCGACACGTCCCACGGCTTGGAGCTGCCGCCGTACGCGGGCGGCGCCGCCGGATTCCATGACGGAGTGTAGCGAATCGAGTCGAACCGGGTGGGTTATCCCCAGGAGCTCTTTTTTTAGAGCAACTAGTTTTTTTTTGAAACTTAGAGCAACTAGTTAACGAGCGCTCCTTTGTCAGCCTCGCAACGACCAGCGTCACTTGTCGCGCTTTGGACGCTTTTTTTGGATTTTATTTTTTTCCGCACGTTTTCGGCTTTTTAAACGGTTTTTTTTTTGGTTTTCGACGTTCTGGTTTTTCACCGGTCTTCCTTAGCTTTTCGAAAAAAAATGTTTTCTGCGAAAAAACGCATTTTTCCTTTCGCGAGAGTCACGGTTTTGCTTCCGCGAGAAGCACAGTTTTACTTCCGCAAGTCACGGCCGTGCCTCTCGGAAACAGAAAAAAAAACGTGTTTTTTTATTTATTTTTCCTTTCGCGAGAGTCACGATTTTGTTTCCACGAGACGCACGGGTGTGCTTTCGCGAGAGTCACGGCCGTGCCTCTCGGAAACGGAAAAAAATATGCTTTCTGTTTTTTTTTTCTTTTCGCGAGAGTCACGGTTTTGCTTCCGCGAGAGGTACGGTTGTGCTTTAGCGAGAGTCACGGCCATGCCTCTCGGAAACGAAAAAAAACATGTTTTCTGTATTTTTTCTTTCACAAGAGTCACGGTTTTGCTTCCATAAGAGACACGGTTGTGCTTTCGCGAGAGTCACGGCCGTGCCTCTTGGAAATGAAAAAAAAGTGTTTCCTGTTTTTTTCCTTTCGCAAGAGTCATGATTTTGCTTTCGCGAGACGCACGGATGTGCTTTAGCGAGAATCACGGCCATGCCTCTCAAAAACGAAAATAAACGTGTTTTCTGTTTTTTTTTCTTTCGCGAGAGTCATGGTTTGCCTCCGCGAGAGGCACAGTTGTGTTTTGGCGAGAGTCACGGCCGTGCCTCTCGAAAACGTTAAAAAACATGTTTTCTGTTTTCTTTCCTTTCGCGAGAGTCACAGTTTTGCTTCTGTGAGAGGCACGGTTGTGCTTTAGCGAGAGTCACGGCCGTGCCTCCTCGAAAACGAAAAAAATGCGTTTTTTTCTTTTTTCCTTCCGCAAAAGTTACGTTTTTGCTTCCGCGAGAGGCACGGTTGTGATTTCGTGAGAGGCACGGGCATGCCTCTTTCGAAAAGAGAAAAAACCCGTGCTCCCGGTTTGGTTTTTTCGTCTGATTTTTTTTCTGAAAAAAAGTTCGTCAAAATCTATCAACATGGGATCTAGTTTTGAAGATCTTGACGCAAGGAATCCAACGGCAAAAGTGGTTCGAGATTTGGACGCATGATTTAAAAGATAAAACGTTTTGAATAAATGGATCTACAAAAATAATGAAAACTCCCCAATTACGACAAGTGACGTTCTGCATGGATGTCACTTGTCGCAACTAGAGGAGTTGGAGTGATCTTTACAACGAGTATTCCTCGAGATAGCTGCAGGCACCCGTTAACGAGCTGGCGCTCGCACTGCCGCTGGCATGGGCCGGCCCACGAGCGCGCTGAGATTCGATCGCTACTGCTCGCGCTCGGGAAAACGAAAACGGTTGATACTGGTGATTTCGATCGCTCGCTTAGCAGGATCGGCCGCTCGCTTGCAGCCTAGTTTCTTTTTTTCGTTTTTGTTGTTGTTGATCTGGTAGGAAAAAACCACCCAGTTTTTCTACCTTTTCTGAATTAAAAATGTGAAATCAAAAAAGGTTTACAGATTTAAAGAAAAAAGTTCATCTGTTTGAAAGAAAAGTTCATATCTTTAAAAAGGTTCATTGATTTTTTGGAAAAAGTTCATCGAATTTGACAAAAAAAGTTCATCGATTTTGAAAAAAAAAAATATCTGTTTGAAAAACTGTTCATCGATTTTGAAAAAAAAATATTATCAATTTTGAAAAAAGATCATCAAAATTGAAAAAAAAAGATCATCCTATTTGAAAAAGGTTCATTATATTTGAAAAAAGTTCATCGAAATTCAAAAATAATTAATGCATTTTGGAATTTTTTTTTATCAATTTGAAGAAAAAAGTTCACGTATTTGTGGACAATTCACCGGGCAAGGAAAAATAAGAAGAAAAAAGAGGAAAAAACAAAAAGGAAAAAAGAAAAAAAGGAAAAAGGATCGAATAAAAGACGAATAGGTTTAAATGTTAGCACGGCCGCGTTGGTTGGCGGGGTAGTTACACCAACCAACCTTCGGAGAGGAGGTGACAGGTTCGACTCCTTCACGGCACGGTCTTTTTTTCACACAAAAAGGAGGAAAGCAAAATGGGCTGAGCCCAACTAACTGTGCCCTTCAGGAGGAAAGCAAAAAGGAGGATTTGCCCGTTATCATGGCCTCACGTCCGGATGCTTAGCCTTCCTTAAGCCGCATAAAGCTGAGCTCCACAATACAAGGCCCAACAAAGAGAAGCTCCAATAGATTATAAAGCTACTCAGTTTTTATTGCTAAGAAAAAGCTACTCAGTGTTTTTTCAACTAAAAAAAGCTACCATGTTTTCCTTCTAAAACAAAAGCTACTTAGTTTTCCCCTCTAGTTAAGGGTTCTTTCCTATTGCCGACCTTATGCCGCCATTGATTTTTCGCCTTCCATCACAATGCGGTCCTCACCATTGGAGAGCTTGGGCTAATCAAGGGGTGGCCTTGCACCACTGCTCGGCCTTGACTCGATGGTGGTGTGGTTATGTATTCATGTTTCATTTTCTCCACCTTACTAGTATACGTTAGTTTTTAGAGTTTAGTAACTACATCTAAGGATAAAGCATTTGCTTCAGGGACTGTGGGGCAGGAGGATCTAGATAGTATGGATGATTAGGACTTCGTGAGGAAGATCTAGACGATGTGGTGTTTGAGGAGGATCCGCCGTCGGCCAAGGATACAAGGTGGATGGCGTATGGCGATCTCCCAAGTCCATATGGAACATGATTTTTATTAGTAATGATTCTTCAAAAATATGATATCAACATGGGACATTGGGAAGAAGTATGGATCAGGGTGAATGAGGACAACGTGTTTGTGTTCCAGTTCTCATGCCTAGGTGACTGGTAGAAGGTGGTGGAGGGATGACCATGGGTTTTGTAGGGCAAGAGTGTATTGATTGCACCATATGATGGATTACCGCGCCCTTTAGGCGCCCATTTGCCAACTGGTTCTTGGGATTCGCCCGTTATCCCGGCCTCACGTCCGGGTGCTTAGCCTTCCTTAAGCCGCATAAAGCTGGGCTCCACAATACAAGGCCCAATAAAGAGAAGCTCCAACAATTTACAAAGCTACTCTGTATTGCTAAAAAAAGCTACTAAGTTTTTTTTCAACTAAAAGAAGCTACCAAGTTTTTCTTCTAAAAAAAGCTACTTAGTTTTCCCCTCTAGTTAAGGATTCCTCTCCTATTGCTGACCTTATGTCGGCATTGAGTTTTCGCCTTCCATCACAATCATGTCCTCACCATTGGAGAGCTTAGGCTAATCAAGGGATGGCCTTGCACCACCGATTGGCCTTGACTCGATGGTGGTGGGGTTATGTATTGATGTTTCGTTTTCTCCGCCATACTAGTATACATCAGTTTTTAGAGTTTAGTAACTACATCTAAGGATAAAGCATTTGCTTCAGGGACTGTGGGGCAGGAGGATCTAGATAGTATGGATAGATTGGGACTTCGTGAGGAAGATCTAGACGATGTGGTGTTTGAGGAGGAGGATCTACTGCTGGCCAAGGATACAAGTTGGATGGCGATCTCCCAAGTCCATATGGAACATGATTTTTATCAGTAATGATTCTTCAAAAATATGATATCCACATGGGATATTGGGAAGAAGTATGGATCAGGGTGAATGAGGACAACGTGTTTGTGTTCCAGTTCTCATGCCTAGGCGACTGGTAGAAGGTGGTGGAGGGATGACCATGGGTTTTCTAGGGCAAGAGTGTATTAATTGCACCATATGATGGATTCACTAAGACATTACCAATTAATCTTCATATGTGCTGCATGTGGCTCGAGATACACGACCTTCCAAACGGTTATGGGGGTTTGGTGAAGTCGCTAGCATCCAAGGTTGGTGAATATGTAGCAACAGAAGCTCCATCTATGACTTTATGACAATGAAGTATCAAGATCGATGTTCACAAGCCTTTGAAAAATGCAGTATCTATAGCTCGGAAGGGTCAAATGCAGTTATTTGTGGTGAAGTATGAAAGGCTCCTGGACTGTTGCGTGGGTTATATGGTGCTGAGACATTACTCCTATAAAGGATGCTAGAGTACCCGCTTCATGGGAGTCTTGGCGCGGGCCTCCCGCGGCCGGCTCCGTGAGGCTCTTTGTTGGGTAACGCAGCAGAAAACAAAAAACGTCCTATGTACAAGCCCAAGACATTTATGAAGATGCATCCAAGGTTTGATCTGATCGTTACCGACTTGGAGTAGCAGCGAAAGAAAAGTTGGTGCAGATTCCCACAGCTACGATTTGCAACCTCCCAACCGCAAGAATTTTCTCCCTCGAACAAATATCGAAAGCACAATCTCTCCATCAGGTTGCCCGCAGACAGTTTCACTGGTCTGGTAGCGCTTTCTCGTCCAAAAATAATCGTCAGCGGAGACTAGGAAGGGGTGGAGCAGCCCTGCGGTAGAACAAAAATATTTCATGGAGAAACTAGAGAGAAATGGGCAGATCATTGCATGCCGAATTATGAGAACTTTAGTGTGTGAATGGTGGCTGCCCTCCTTCTCTATTTATAGGAGATGGCTCATGTAAGGAGGCAGCCCCAAGCCCCCCCTCCCCCCCCCCCCAAAAAAAAACAAAAGTGCCCCCCTCCCCCTTTAGAACTTGCCACACAAAACACAAAAAGGGGGACTGCCCCCAAGGGGGGGGGGCATCCCATTAGGTGCCACTTGCCAAGGAGTGTTTCCCCCAAAGGGTCCCCCTTCCCATTGGTCGGTACACCATGTCCCCCCCCCCATCATGCGATGATTTGTCAAAAAAAGGCATCTATCTTTTTTTTATAATCATCTCCTCCTTTATTCAATCATAAGGGTAATAGTTGTTGGGAAGCGTGGTAGAAAATAAAAAAATTGTGCCTATGCACACACAAGATCAATATGAAGATGCATAACAGGTTGAGATCACGATCGTTACCGCCACCGAATTACAGTGGAAGAAGAACGCGTCGGTATAGATCGTACTTGGAGACCCTCAAACCGTCAATGAATGATCCCACGAACCGCCCACGAATAGTCCCTCGAACCGAAGACCGAAAGCACGGCCTCTCTACTTGGTTGCAAGTGTGCAGCCTTCATGATCCGGTAGCGCTTCACCATCCAGAGCTAATTAGAGGGAGCTGATTAGAACCACATAGGGCTTCTAGTTATGAGGACAAGAGGATTATCCTATCTCTAATTAGTCAACTAGGACCAACTAGAACTAGAACTAGAAGACCTAGGGGAGGCTCCAAAAACTTGTGTCTCAAAGGACAAAATCCTCTAGTATATACAGGATAGAGGAGAGAGGAGGGGCTGCCACCAAGGGGGAAGGAGTCCCCCTTGGGGCGCCGGCCCACTTGGGCCTTTGTGGCCCAAGTTGCCTTCCACCTCTTTTTTAGACCCGTTGATATTAAATTAAATATAAAATAGTTATAAATACTTCCAGAACATTTTATACATAATTTAACATCCCTGGAAATATTTTTCACCTATATATATTTATCATAATACCCGGTATTACCCAATATTCACCGCAACCCTTCCGGTGACCCCGAAACGCTTCCGGATCCTCTCGGAACTATTCCGAATATTAATAAAACAATTCCACAAATATATTCTCTTCACTCCTGTCCTACTAACACTCAACATATCGTGATTGCCTTGAGCTTGTGACCCCGTAGGTTCGGTAACTCATAGACATGAATGAAACCGTTCGTTCAATGATCGATAGCGGGACCGTGGACGTCCATATCGATCCCTATGAGCACACGAATGATATTCCAGTAAACCTATGGTTATCATGTGATGTTCCCTTTGCTTCACCATACTTAACAAAACCCGGGATACATCGGTATTCTCCTGAGTCATCACTATGCTCACTATATCGAAATCCTCGTTACCAGTTTTGTTCTTCTTTCTCGTTATTGTGTTCTGGCATCCTCGTGACGAAGTCACATGTGTCTGGCCAGACGATGATTAATGTCGTCACACTGAGAGGGCCCTAAGAATATCTCTTCATTGTCGGAGGAGCAATCCCACTCTCGAGCTATCTAGTCCCTTGTCAAACTTTTCGATGAATCCGTAAGGTGTCGTCATGATCACCATGTTATAAGTGACGTTTGAGCAACCCCAAAGCCCACCGTACAGTAAGAAGTGGCTATGATACTCTCATGGTCTAAGGAGGAAAATCACATGTTAACACTCTGTGTTATTACAAAAGATATTAACTCAACTCATAACATACAAGATCGATTCAATATGACCGTTCTTCTAATGCCATAATCTCAATGTTGCTTTAGGACTATCATTACTCTTAACGATATCCTAAGATCCAGAAAACGTAATCACCAGCAACACTTGAGCTAGTCCTAGAGGCAAGACTAGGAACCTTTCATTTAACTATTCATCATTCCACACGTGCATACGAGTTTTTCACTGAATCGCATATGCCAGGATCATTGCAGTTATAGCATAGAATATAAACTCTATAATTATGAGTATGAAAATATAATAATACAAATATTATTGCCTCTAGGGCATATTTCCAATAGTGGTACCATTTACAATCATAGATATCACTAGGGGTGAATCCATCCACACATTAGGAGGAGAAAATCTAGCTATCATAGGCAGTTCATGAGCTACTTGATTATTCTCTCTATTACGATGAGCATAGATAACATGAGTAAATCTAAGGCCGTGAAATAAGAGTCATCAAATATGGCACTTGCTAATGAGGAAGAATTGCCATCTTTCAAGGCCAAAACTACCTCCGCACTATCCGACTTAATCTCGATCTTACTGCATCCAACAGTTCATGATAGGTTCATTCCACACCTAACAACAATGGCTTCCACTGTAAAAAAAAGGTGTCCCCAATCTCGCCAATATTGTGCAATGTTTTGGCGAGGTGACCGGGCTGTGCACCAACCAACTTTCAGAAGAGCTCCGTTGCCCCCATCCGTTACCAGAACCTGGACCAAGACACCATCCTTCAGGGGCTTCCTGCTTCGTATGCTGCTTTTTCAATGAAGTACAACTCAAATGCCTCGACTTTCAATACCTTGAAGACAAAGTGGCGGCTAAATTAGTGCCTTGGGAGGGAGGCATTTCACTGCACCTGGCAGGATGGCATTGGTCACGTCGGTGCTCACTCTAGTGGTGTACATCGCCATGTCCCTTGTCATTCCACCTGGTTCCCTCAACAGCATCACCAAAATGGAGAGAGCCTTCCTTTGGTTGGCCGGCTCCAACAAAACAACGGGTGCCAAATGTAAGGTGGGCTGGGACAAGTCTATCGACCCAAGGATCTAGGAGGGCTTGGGGTGCTAAACCTCGATAAATTTAGTGAAGCTCTTCGCTTGCGGTAGCTATGGTGCGAATGGAAAGAGCCTGGTCGACTGTGGGTGGGATTTAGTAACCCATGCGATGAGGATGACAAGGCTTTTTTCTATGCCTCCAGTACTATCACCATTGGCAAATGGGGATCGCGCCCCTTTCCGGAACTCCCCATGGATGGATGGTTGCAAGCCTAAGACATCGCTCTGCTGAATTTTTAGGCCTCTAAGGAAATAATTGGAAGGTAAAGGAGGCTTTACGCAATGGCGCCTGGATCAATAAAATCAACATCATGAGCACCTTCACCCCGGAGCACCTCTGCCAGTTTGTCACATTGTGGAATGCCCTTCGTGGGGTTACCCTTTCCGAGGAGGTGGAGGACGAGATCCTATGGAAACACATGACGGATGGGACCTACTCTACGTCATGCACCTATATGGTGCACTTATTGACTATCACCCGCACCGACATGTGCAGGACCGTTTGGAAAGCTTGGGCACCCCTGCGAGTTAATTTTTTGCCTGGCTTGCCATCCGAGATAGGATTTGGACCTCTGTCCGTTTGGCCAAGAGAGGATGGCCAAACTGTGGCCCTTGCCCGCTTTGTAAAAGGGAGCACGAATCCATCGAGCACCTTTTCTTCAAGTGTCGTTACACCTTGAGGCTCCGGACTCTGGTCAAGGAGTGGCTACAACTCATCGACGTTGATACTTCCGGTTCGGCCTTTTCGCCGAGCATCCGAGATTGGTGGGTTCAGATGGCTTCCACCCAAAGGATCCACAAGAGAGCTCTACCTACTCTAACCATACTAGTTTCTAAGATGATTCAGGATGAGCGTAACTCTCATGTTTTTCGGAACATTGCCGCTCCACCGTTTATCCTTCTACGTAACATCAAGAAAGAGGCCATGCTTTGTGCCATCGCAGGCGCAATTCTTTTGGGTGAAATCTTGCCGGGAAAGTAGACCTTGTAATGGTGTTGTTCCCTGCCTTTGGTCTCTTCTGCTCTTATAACTTTATTCAAACTCCTTAATTAATGAATAGGGCAAATGTTTTGCCACCGTTTCCAAAAAAAGGCGTCTATCTTGTTTGCCTCTTCACCCGTTGATCAAATAAAGCTGACCACGCTACCATACGAATAAAGGCAAATTTGACAATTTTGACCTCGAGACGAAATCATTTCACAGAATGAACTGGTTGCGAAACTATTTCACTCCCCTGACTCTTTTGTGTAGCGCCCGCCACGCCGGCGCCACACCCTACTGTGCAACGCCTCACAGATAGGCGCTACACGGCCAGCATCGCACCCATATGTGCCCAAGTCAGCGTGCAGCGCCTGAAAGCTAGGCGCCACACTACACAGTGTAGCGCCTGGCTCCTGGGCGTTGCACTAGTGCAACGCCTGAGAGTTAGGCGCCAAGGGTCAGTCGCGTGAAATAGTTTCACGGACAGTTCATTCTGTGATTTGATTTCGACTATAGGTCAAATTTGTCAAATTTGCCACGAATAAAAAACTACTCCCTGGCTTAACCCCTCAAAAAAAAGCTACTCCCTCAGTTCCCGTTCGAAAAACTACTCACTCGGTTTGAAAATACACGCCCGTTTCAGGTCCAAAAAAATAGATGTCCATTTCAGGTCCAAAAATAGAGTTCGTTAAAATTTGAAACAAGAATTAAATCTGTGGAATGATCGAATCATTTCTATGCCATTCTCTTCAACTTCCCCTAACTTGTTTTTAGAGGCTACACAGTAGGACCGAGGATGCATCTTTTAGTACTGACTTGGTTTTGGTAATCTAGCGTGCACTCCCTCCGGCTCATAATATAAGATACAGATTTAGCTTGCAAAAACATCTTACATTGTGGGATAGAGGGATAAAACATACATATTGTCTTGATAGAAATTCAGGAAAATATTCAGATGATGTGCATAGAACATACTCCCTTAGTCTCAAAATAAGTGTCTCAATTTTAGTACAATTTTGTATTAAAGTTAATACAAAGTTGAGACTTATTTTCAGATGGAGGGAGTACATGCTGTCTTGATAGAAATTCATGAAAATATTTAGATGATGTACTGTACATGAGGGGGGTAGAACATACGTGTTGTCTTGATAGAAATTAAGGAAAATATTCAGATGATGTGCAATGTTTTTCACACTTCAAGAAAAAAAAAAAATCTTTTGGAGACGTTTTAGCTTGCAAAAACATCTTATATTGTGGGATGGAGGGAGTACAAGCTAGATTATCAAAACAAAATCAGTAGTAAAAGATGCATCCTCGATCCTACTGTATAGCCTCTAAAAACAAGTTAGGGAAAGTTGAAGAGAAGGGCATTGAAATGATTCAATCACTTCAAGAAAAAATCTAGGAGGTAAAAAAACTGCACATGTGTTGGCAAATATTGTGTGCACTGCAAAGTGTTGTACAAATAAACAAATTGTGTTCAGATATGGACAATTTTTTTCACGAAACAGTTATTTGCAATTACAAGGAGTAGCACCTATTTTGACTATTTATTTTAAGTCCTCTCCAATTTAGGTGTTAACCACCTAAATGCTGCCTACAGCTCTGCTTTTGGGGAATAAAAATACTACCCTATAAATACTCCGGATCAAACTTTCAAGCAAACTTTGCATGATCGCTGCACATGTTCAGAAGCAACTAAAAGTGACAAAATGTTCTCTCCAGTCACAAATATAAGATGTTTTGGATATTTCAATGTGGACTACATACGGACTGAAATGAGTGAACAAACATCTCCAGGATTCAGGCACACTAGTATTGTTTTCCCTCTGTTTATCCCCACGCCACAGGCTGGATTTGAACTTTTACATCTCCAGGAGATCAAAATGCCCATGCCAAAAACTGCAAGAATTTCCATAACAGCATTTCGAGTTTTCCTTTTGTTTTTTATAGATGGCGTTGGAAGTTTCTTGGGATTACAGTAAACCAGGTATACAGGACCAATATTGATTAACTTCACCTAGACCTGGTTAGCCAGCTCTTGTTGGTGAGGTGTAACCTGCTCGACTGATATCCGAGGACGAACGTTTCGCTCCTAAAATAAGGAAATTGAAGAGAATGAGTGTACTGACATTGCTGTAATCCTACAGATAGGAAAGCCTGAACATAATAACGATCGCAGACAGTCAAAGCTGAAGGTATACAGGGAGATCTAGAGCAGAAAAGCATCATATCTACAACAAAGCTATGGTTGATTATAAAAGACAAAGGAAGAGAAAAACTTCATATATTGGCTGGGATTCAGGGATGGTGGCATGTTTATTAAAGGAGCTGGCACACAGGTGCATGCATAGACAATTGGTGCTATTTTTTTTCTTCAGTGGCAACAAAATTTTCCTTGCTCGGAAATATAACACAAATAAGCATCGTGTGCCAAGTAAATTACATGAGTACTCATAGTTCACTTACTCCAATTTCAGTGACAAAAAGACACAAAGAACATTTAACAGCAGGAGCCCCAAAAGGATACATCAGCAATATCTCACATCGTCCACAGTGTACATTCCCAACTTCATGTGCTGCAACACAAATATAAGGTAAGATACCCTTGGAAGCATAAGAAGGTGCTATGTTTCAACACCCATGCGAGGGTAAGAATGCACATGGATAAAATCATGCTACAAGATTTTTTTGTATAAAATGAAACATTAAGGGCGTCCATGTTTCAAAAGATATTTAATTGAGATATATTTGAGCCGATGGCCATCCAGAACTAGCAGAGTAGAAACTTCGAATCCTCAAATCTCTGTCAAGTGAGCTAGTGTTGATATAGAGGACCCCCATAAAGTTCTAGACCATGATAGAAGAACTGAGGAGAAAAGGGGCAGCCTGAAAACTATTGTAATGGGAAATAAAGAATAAGAGACAAGACGTGATGTTCAATGACCAAAGAAAAAGTTGGATCGGTAATACAGAAAATGAGTGAAAATGAAACCGGGGGCTTTTACCCTCCCTGGCAGTTTAAAAAAATACAGGAACAAAATGAATGACAAGAAAATGAAACCGGGGGCTTTTACCTTCCACTACTAGGTTTACTGTCCGACAGGCAGCACACTGTACATGAACAGCACCTCTAGGATAAGCAATAAGTTCACGGCAGCTTCCACACACCATTTGACCTACTTCTGCACAAAGTTAACATATCGAACATTGTTACGAAGGTTGCCACCCTTGATTTCTATGTAGGTACAGTTGGCTTCTTTAATTCAGAACTGCATGTGGTTTGCTACTATAACAGCCCAGATGAGAAGTTTGTTATCGTTTATGGATATTACATGTAAGATGAATGCACCTAAATCTGGATTGTGCATGTGTGCAATACAATTTCTTCTGTCTATTGCTGTTCTTAAATATACAATATAGTATAACTGGGTTTTCCTTGTTGAATTTGAAGATTGTTATCAGATCAGGTACCAAAGGAGGCTAGGCAACCAAACCCCACCATTCCGTTGACTTTTCTTTTTTTGATAGAAAGACTGTAAGGGAACCCCCTACAGTATAATTGGTGCAACAACCCCAAATTGCAAGTACCATGCCTTGAACCTGGGTGGGTGGGAAGGCATCAGCCCCTTCCCACCACTAGGCTATGCCTTAGTCTGCATTTCGTTGACTTTCAAAGGGCAAGGTTACATGTATGTAAACATCCACAACCATGTAACCATTTCGAGTAAATACGATAATAAATTTCAATGAACAGCACTGGAGGCTCATGATAGCAGTCCAAGGGCAAATGCAAGAGACACTCTCATGCTGGGTGATGGTGGAGGACAACAGGATGAAGATGTAAGGATGCAATGGATGAAGACGCCGATGAAATGGCCTGAAGCAAGATGAGTTTGGTTGGCCTCCTGGAGGAAGCTTTTTGTGTGCACCTGTGTGTGCTTCGAACCTTTTGTTTCTCTCCCCCTTTTGGGTTGAGAATAGGGGCCTTTGGAGTGTCTCTAGAACTGTGTTCGTTTTCGTTAGCGTCTTGTTTTAGTCCCCAACTCCCTGGTAGCGGTGCATGCAGCAGTTTGGCCTCCTTTTGAGAACCAGTGTGGTTGAGGGTTTAGGATGTTTTCTCTGGGGCCTTTTCGTTTGTTGCCTGCTTTGCGCTGTGGACGCGATGGACCTTGTTTGTTCCGTTATCTGATTGATAGTGGAACCCGATCCAATCTGGATTGCATGGAAAAAAAATTGGAGCCTTTCATCGTGTTCATGTCTTTATATACTAATATCTTAATTGTGCAGCACTCATATCCAATCGTTATCACCGCCAAGAACTCCATAGATGACCATTAATTACTAGCTAATATATACGGTAATTTTGTAATATACATGAAATGCAGCCAAAAAATAATAAATGGACAATTAGTAACCTTTGTTAACGAAAGGAGGTGGGGGTGGTGGCAGAAGTTCCACCGCGTCCAATGAACAAGGTGCGGCCTGAACATTTGGAGAAGATGACTGCTGCCTTAGCTGGGGCAATGACCCCTCTGCTCCATTCTCAAATCGCGGGAGCGATGTAGTTGCACTGTCCATGTTTGTAACCATCGCCTGCAATGCAGGCAGTGGCAGAACTGTTCCCTCTGAGTTAACTGCAACACAATCTGTGGCAGGTACATGCATCGGGGTGTCCACAACATGTGCTGTAACAGAATTCATCTGTGGCTCTAGCTGTGGCAATGACCCGCTCTCCAACGGTGGTGACAGAATGGGTGATGTGCCCTCTTCAATTGTCCCCAGTACAGGCGCTGGATGATGCATTTGGTCCAATGCCCCTATGACTGCCCCAGTGGCAACCACATCTGGGGTCTGAGCCTGAGGAAGAAAAGCAGGATATGGCAAAGGCTGCAAGTTCTCATGCCCTGAAGGCACCATCTCTGGTGAACAAGCAGTACTGTTCTCCTTAGGAGATGGCCGCCAGTGCATTTGTTGTGGTAATGACCCCTCTGCTCCACTCTCCGGCGATGTCTCCATTTTCACATCAATTGTTTCTAATGCAGGTGATAGCTGAGCTGCTTCCTCCAACACATATTCAGCTATAGTGGTGGTGGAATCGTGTAAGGTGTATGCAGTCTGTGAGAAGACTGGAGATGGTAGCAGTAGCTGTGATGACTTAAAATTCTCAAACCCTGGAGGTGCCATATCTGGCGAACTGGGCACATCTTGCGAAATAGGAGAAGGTGGTCTTGGCTGTGGCTCTTGCAGCGATCCTTCCACTCCACTCTCTAAAGGTACCGTTAGTGGATGTATGGCATTCATGTCCACATCCATTGCCTCCAATGCAGGTGGTGATCCAGCTGCTTCCTCCAATGTCACGGGCAATGGCATCACAGCAGCATCTGGCATGATAAATGCAGTCCCAGACGGAGGCGTGGATAATGGTTGCCATGACGATCTAAAACTCTCAAACCCGGGCGGTGCAATCTGCGGTGAACAAGGAGGAGACTCTGCAACTGGAGTAGTTGATCTCAATAATGGCTGTTTCAATAACCCTTCCAACTTGCTCCCCAATGGTGGCAGCAAGTTGCACGCACTGTCTGTCTCGACATCTATTGCCTCCAATGTTGGCACTGGTAACACCGCCTCCTCAGGTGTCACTGCCACTGCCTTGGTGGCGATCACATCGGACGAGGCATATGTGTTTTCATTGGATAGTGGCATGCATGACAACTTGAAATTCTCAAACCCAGGAGGTGGCATATCTGGTGAGCAGGGCTCAGCTTGTGTGATGGTAGAAGGTGATCTCAGCAGTGGCTGCCACAATGGCTCCTCTGCCCCACTCTCCGATGATGGCAGTGGCAGGTTAAGTGCAGCGACTGCTTTTGTGTCCATAGTCTCCAATACAGGCACTGGATTAGCCACCCCCTCCGGCACAGCCGGATTTAGCAATGAGTGTGCAGTTTCGACTGACAGGTTGGGAGGGGGTAGTGGCGGCCATGAAAATTTAAATTTCTCAAACCCGGGAGGCGCCACGTCCGGCGAACAGGGTTCAGCCTCCGTTGGGGAAGAAAGTGGTATATGCATTGCTACTTCAAATGACCCCTCAGAGTCACTCTTACATGCTGACGGCGCGCCAGGCTCTTCCGAGGTCACTGCAATTGCATTGGTCTGGGCCGCATCTGGCAAGCCATGTGCAGCTTCAACCTGGGGAGGACGAGGAGAAGGCGGCTGTGAGTGCTCGAAATTTTCACACCCTGGAAGCACCGTAGGCCAAGGTGGTCGCCGATGCTGTTGTGGCAACAACCCCTCTGGTTCACTCTTCAATGGTAGCGTCAGCGGTGCAGGAGCAGTGGGCAGGTTGGCGTCCATCGATTCGAGCGCAGCGGGTAGCCGGCCGGCTTCCTCGGACACCATTGCGGCCGAATCAGCGAGTGACCCATCCGACAGGGCGCCTGCGGTCGAAGCTGGAGGACTAGATGGGGTTGGCGGCGATGGAGTTTCCGCCACCGAGGCCGCCACGATTTGGTGCGAGGGAGAAGGCGATGCCTCCGTGGTCGCTGCCTCGGGGAAAGCCTCGGCCGCTGGCGGCGGCAAAGGCGAAGCGTGCTGCTCCAGTTTGGTGGCTTCGAGAGCAGGTGAGGCGGAGAGCGAAGGCGGCCTGCCCGCCTCTCGCTTTTTTCCGTGCGCCGGCGCCGACACCGTAGATTCGTAAGCTTCCGGAGACGTCGCGGTGACGCCTGGATGCGGCGGTGGAGTCGACTCGGCGTGATCAGATTGGGCTGGCTCCAGCGGATCTGCGGTGGTAGGTTGGGGGGTTTCTTGGGGAGGTGGTACGGAAGGGAATGGTGGTGGTGAAATCATCGGCTTGTTCTCCGACGGTGGCCCTATCTCCGGTGAGCTAAGCATAGGCCTCGGCGCCGTCAACGGCGGCGGGCGCTGGGAAGGAGAAACGCTCAGCCTGGTAGCGACAAAGAATGTGTTTCAGTGCTTCTGATGCTCTCTTTTTTCAGTCCGCAATTCGCTAGGTTGGGCCTTCGCTGCTCGCTGCGCTCGCATTGACCCTATCCAAACCTGGCCAGATGGGCCGGCTCGGCATGGCCCGGCACAGCCTGGGCTACGGCCAGGCACGCACGCCAAGGTTATGTTCGGCCGGCATGTGGTGACTTCCTTTTCGGCGCCTTAAGCGCCAGGTTGGCCAACTGGCGCTCATGCGCCTCCTCGAGTGGGCCGGCCCAAATACACGCGAACACTGCGTCCCTCGCTCGGTCCCTTCCTGCATCGCTCGGTCCATCCAGTTCGATCGTTCGGTTGGATGGACTAGCTGACCGTTGACCATTTGACCACAAACCAACTGACCAATGACTTTTCCAGAAAAAATCATGAAATTGAAAAAAAGTTTGTGATTTTCAAAACAGTTCATTGATTTTGAAAACAGTTCATCAGATTTGAAAAAAAGTTCATTGATTTTTTAAACAGTTCATCAAATTTGAAAAAAAGTTCATCAAATTTTGAAAAAAAATTCATCAGATTTTGAAAAAAGTTCATCAAATTTGAAAAAAGTTCATCAAATTTTGAATAAAATTTCATCAATTTTGAAACTAGTTCATCAGATTTAAAAAAATCATCGGATTTGAATAAAAGTTCATCAAGTTTGAAAAAAAGTTCACAAATATGAAAAAGTTCATCGATTTGAAAAAAAAAAATTCATCGAACTCGGAAGAAGAAAATGGAAAAAACAGTAAAAGGGAAAAACAGAAAACAGAAAAGAAAAAAAGGAAAACAGAAAAAGGTAAAAGGTAAAAGAAAGCAAAAGTTCATTCTTAAGAAATCCCGCGTGGTGGCGTGCTTGTTACACCCGCGGTACTACGTGCGCGAGGTCGCTGGTTCGAATCACAGCTAACACTAATTTTTTGCTGATTAAAACAGAGAAGAAAAAAAGCTATTGGGCCGGCCCAGCGCGCGAGCGCTTCAGGCGCCCGTTCGCAAGCGGGCGCATATGCGCCAAATAGGAAACGCCCGGCATGTGTGCCTGGGGGCCAGGCACAGCCCCCATATACGCTAAAAAGAAAAGGCATGACCCTTATTGTACGGGCTGCCACGACCCTTATTGTACGGGTTGCCACGACAACACGTTAGGCACGCTGGTCCGCGTAGAATTTGCCCTATTGGGATGTTTTGGGCTTATAATCAGGCTTACTGTAATGCATACAAAAAAATAAACAGGCTATATCGTGCCCGCATGCGTGCCCAGCCTCACGACCCAGGGCACGGCCCTGCGGGCCACAAGTCGGGCACGCAAGATTTCAAGCCGGCACCCCGGACCGGCCCATTTGGCCACCTTTGGTTCCCCTAAAAAAATTAAAAAAATTGGCAACCTTTGACTGTATCCCATCCCCTGTCATCTCATCTCTTTTCTCTCATTCTTCTTTTGAGCGTCGTCGTGCAAAGGTTTGCGGCCATCGTCAGCCTAGCTCGGTTCGCACCATCGTCTCCTTCTCTCGTGTTCCAGCCTTCTCCATTCCCCATCCACCCACTTTTCACCCCGTTCGTCCAGACCCGACCACCCCAGCAGCCAACTACTCTACCGCACAAACTCCTTCACGCAAGTGGCCACCTCAAGCATTGTCCTCTTCGACGACATCGACACCTTCCTCAGGGAACTGCTGGCACCCATGCTAGACCAACTCCCCACTACGCTAAAGTTGCGGTCATGATGCCGCTTTTCATGTCATTGTTGGAAATCGTTGCATGAAAAACAAAAACAAATATACGCACACGCAATGATCTATCAATGGAGA
Organism: Aegilops tauschii subsp. strangulata; assembly: GCF_002575655.3. Lineage (NCBI taxonomy): Eukaryota > Viridiplantae > Streptophyta > Magnoliopsida > Poales > Poaceae > Aegilops > Aegilops tauschii. The sequence goes on along the minus strand of NC_053037.3, from coordinate 312,969,643 downwards.
TGCATAGCAATGAGGGGGGGAGTGTGTCTACGTACCCTCGTACACCGTAAGCGGAAGCGTTTCTCAATGCGGTTGATGTAGTCGAACTTCTTCGCGCTTCAACCGATCAAGTACCGAACGCACGGCACCTCCGCATTCTGCACACGTTCAGCTCGGTGACGTCCCTCGCCTTCTTGATCCAGCAAGACGTCGAGATATTAGATGAGTTTCGTCAGCACGACGGTGTGGTGACGGTGATGGTGAAGTGATCCACGCAGGGCTTCGCCTAAGCACTACGAAAATATGACCAATGGTGTAAACGTTGGAGGGGGACGCCGCACACGGCTAGGCAATTGTCTGGTGTGTGCTAGGGGCGCCCCCACATATATATAGGTGGGAGGGGGATGAGGCCAGGAGGCGCCTCAAGTAGGACTGAATCCTACTTGGGTTCCTCCTTGGCAGTGCCCCCCTGCCATATATGCCGGAGGGGGAAGGAAAGAGGAGGGGGGAGAAAGGGAAGGGGGAGGAGCCTCCCCCTTGGAAGGGGGAGGAGCCTCCCCCTTTCCTTTCTCTTCCCCTCTTTCCTTCTACCCTTGGTTCGGCCCATATGGGGGGCGCACCAGCCCCTGGTGGCTGGTGTGTTCCCCTCTTGGCCCATAAGGACCATATCTTTACCGGGGTGCCCGGAACCCGTTCCGGTGACACGATATGTACCCGGTACCCTCCGGAACACTTCCGGTGTCCGAATACTATCATCCTATATATCAATCTTTACCTCTCAACCATTTTGAGACTCCTCGTCATGTCCGTGATCCCATCCGGGAGACTGAACAACATCGGTCACAAAATCACATAACTCATATAATACAATATCGTATCGAACGTTAAGCGTGTGGACCCTACGGGTTCAAGAACTATGTAGACATGATCGAGACACCTCTGTGGTCAATAACCAATAGCAGAACCTGGATGCCCATATTGGCTCCTACATTCTACGAAGATCTTTATCGGTCACACAAGGCATTCCTCCGGTATCCGAGAGTTGCATAATCTCATAGTCGAAGGAATATGTATTTGACATGAAGAAAGCAATAGCAATAAAACTGAACGATCATAATGCTGAGCTAACGGATGGGTCTTGTCCATCACATCATTCTCCTAATGATGTGATCCCGTTATCAAATGACAACTCATGTCCATGGTTAGGAAACCTTAACCATCTTTGATCAACGAGCTAGTAAAGTAGAGGCTCACCAGGGACAATGTGTTTGTTTATATATTCACACATGTATTTAGGTTTCCGATCAATACAATTCTTGCATGAATAATAAACCTTTGTCATGAATAAGGAAATATAAAATAACAACTTTATTATTGCCTCTAGGGGATATTTCCTTGAGTCTCCCACTTACACTAGAGTCAATAATCTAGATTACATTGTAATGAATCTAACACCCATGAAGTCTTGGTGTTGATCTTGTTTTGCTCATGGAACAGGCTTAATCCATGGGTCTGCTACATTCAGATCCGCATGTAGTTTTGCAAATTTCTATGTCTCCCTCCTTGACTTGATCACGGATGGAGTTGAAGTGTCTCTTGATGTGTTTGGTTGTTTTGTGAAATCTGGATTCCTTCGCTAAGGCAATAGCTCCAGTATTGTCACAAACGATTTTCATTGGTCCCGATGCACTAGGTATTACACCTAGATCAGATATGAACTCCTTCATTTGCTGCTTCCGAAGCAGCCATGTACTCCGCTTCACATGTAGATCCTACCACGACGCTCTGCTTGGAACTGTACCAACTGACAGCTCCACCATTCAATATAAATATGTATCCGGTTTGTGACTTGGAGTCATCCGGATCAGTGTCAAAGCTAGCATCGACGTAACCATTTATGATGAGCTCTTTGTCACCTCCATAAACGAGAAACATATCCTTGGTCCTTTTCAGGTACTTCAGGATGTTCTTGACCGCTGTCCAGTGATCCACTCCTGGATTACTTTGGTACCTCCCTGCCAGACTTATGGCAAGGCACACATCAGGTCTAGTACACAGCATAGCATACATGATAGAACCTATGGCTGAGGCATAGGGAATGACTTTCATTTTCTCTCTATCTTCTGCAGTGGTCGGGCTTTGAGTCTGACTCAGTTTCACACCTTGCAACACAGGCAAGAACCCTTTCTTTGACTGATCCATTTTGAACTTCTTCAAAACTTTGTCAAGGTATGTGCTTTGTGCAAGTCCTATTAAGCGTCTTCATCTATCTCTATAGATCTTGATTCCCAATATATAAGCACCTTCACCGAGGTCTTTCATTGAAAAACTCTTATTCAAGTATCCTTTTATGCTATCCAGAAACTCTACATCATTTCCAATCAATAACATGTCATCCACATATAATATTAGAAATGCTACAGAGCTCCCACTCGCTTTCTTGTAAATACAGGCTTCTTGGAAAGTCTGTATAAAACCATATGCTTTGATCACCTCATCAAAGCGTATATTCCAACTCCGAGATGCTTGCACCAGTCCATAGATGGATCGCTGGAGCTTGCACACTTTGTTAGCACCTTTAGGATCGACAAAACCTTCTGATTGCATCATGTACAACTCTTCTTTAAGAAATCCATTAAGGAATGCAGTTTTGACGTCCATTTGCCAGATTTCACAATCATAAAATGCGGCAATTGCTGACATGATTCAGACAGACTTAAGCATCGCCACGGGTGAGAAAGTCTCATCGTAGTCAACTCCTTGAATTTGTCGAAAACCTTTCGCGACAAGTCGAGCTTTATAGACAGTAACATTACCATCATCGTCAGTCTTCTTCTTGAAGATCCATGTATTCTCTATGGCTCGCCGATCATCGGGCAAGTCCACCAAAGTCCAGACTTTGTTCTCATACATGGATCCTATCTCAGATTTCATGGCCTCAAGCCATTTATCGGAATCTGGGCTCATCATAGCTTCTTCATAGTTTGTAGGTTTGCCATGGTCTAGTAACATAACTTCCAGAACAGGATTACGTACTACTCTGGTGCAGAACGTGCTCTGTTCGACCTACGAGGTCCAGTATTAAATTGATCTGAAGTTTCATGATCATCATCGTTAGCTTCCTCTCTAGTTGGTGTAGGCATCATGGGGACGGATTTCTCTGATGTGCTACTTTCCAAATTGAGAGAAGGTACAATTACCTCATCAAGTTCTACTTTCCTCCCGCTCACTTCTTTCGAGAGAAACTCCTTCTCTAGAAAGGTTCCATTCTTGGCAACAAAGATCTTGCCTTCGAATCTGTGGTAGTACCCAATTGTTTCCTTTGGGTATCCTATGAAGACGCACTTCTCCAATTTGGGTTCGAGGTTATCAGGCTGAAGCCTTTTGACGTAAGTGTCGCAACCCCAAACTTTAAGAAACGACAGCTTAGGTTTCTTGCCAAACCACAGTTCATATGGTGTCGTCTCAACGGATTTAGATGGTGCCCTATTTAATGTGAATGCAGTTGTCTCTAATGCTTAACCCAAAAACGATAGTGGTAAATCGGCAAGAGACATCATAGATCTCAGTAAAGTTACGATGTTCGGACACACCGTTACGTTGTGGTGTTCCAGGTGGCATGAGTTGCGAAACTATTCCACATTGTTTTAAATGAAGGCCAAACTCGTAACTCAAATATTCGCCTCCACTATCAGATCGTAGAAACTTTACTTTCTTGTTACGATGATTCTCCACTTCACTCTGAAATTCTTTGAACTTTTCAAATGTTTCAGACTTGTGTTTCATTAAGTAGATATACCCATATCCGCTTAAATCATCTGTGAAGGTCAGAAAATAACGATACCTGCCAAGTGCCTCAACACTCATCGGTCCGCATACATCGGTATGTATTATTTCCAATAAGTCATTGGCTCGCTCCGTTGTTCCGAAGAACGGAGTTTTAGTTATCTTGCCCATGAGGCATGGTTCGCAAGTATCAAATGATTCATAATCAAGTGAATCCAAAAGTCCATCTGCATGGAGTTTCTTCATGCGCTTTACACCAATATGACCTAAACGGCAGTGCCACAAATATGTCATTATCAACTTTGCTTCTTTTGGCATCAATATTATGAATATGTGTATCACCACAATCGAGATTCTATAGAAATAGACCACTCTTCAAGGGTGCATGACCATAAAAGATATTACTCATATAAATAGAACAACCATTATTATCTGATTTAAATGAATAACCGTCTCACACTAAACAAGATCCAGATATAATGTTCATGCTCAACGCTGGCACCAAATAACAATTATTCAGGTCTAAAACTAATCCCGAAGGTAGATGTAGAGGTAGCGTGCCGACGGCGATCACATCGACCTTGGAACCATTCCAGACGCGCATCGTCACCTCATCCTTAGCCAATCTTCGTTTAATCCGTAGCTCCTGTTTCGAGTTACAAATATGATCAACCAAACTAGTATCAAATACCCAGGCGCTACTACGAGCATTAGTAAGGTACACATCAATAACATGTATATCACATATACCTTTGTTCACTTTGCCATCCTTCTTATCCGCCAAATACTTGGGGCAGTTCCGCTTCCAGTGACCAGTCCCTTTGTAGTAGAAGCACTCAGTTTCAGGCTTGGATCCAGCTTTGGGCTTCTTCCCGGGAGTGGCAACTTGTTTGCCATTCTTCTTGAAGTTCCCCTTCTTTCCCTTGCCCTTTTTCTTGAAACTAGTGATCTTGTTAACCATAAACACTTGATGCTCCTTCTTGATTTCTACCTCCGCAGCTTTGAGCATTGCGAAGAGCTCGGGAATTGTCTTCTCCATCCCTTGCATATTATAGTTCATCACGAAGCCTTTGTAGCTTGGTGGCAGTGATTGAAGAACTCTGTCAATAACACTATCATCTGGAAGATTAACTCCCAGCTAAGTCAAGTGATTATGATACCCAAACATTTCAAGTATGTGTTCACTCACAGAACTGTTCTCCTCCATCTTGCAGCTATAGAACTTGTTGGAGGCTTCATATCTCTCAACTCGGACATTTGCTTGAAATATCAACTTTAACTCTTGGAACATCTCATATGCTCCTTGACGTTCAAAACGTCTTTGAAGTCCTGATTCTAAGCCGTAAAGCATGGCACACTGAACTATCGAGTAGTCATCAGATCGAGCTTGCTAGACATTCAAAACATCAGCATTTGCTCCTGCAGCAGGCCTTTCACCTAGCGGTGCATCAAGGACATAATTCTTCTGTGCAGCAATGAGGATAATCCTCAAGTTACGAACCCAGTTCGTGTAGTTTCTACCATCATCTTTCAACTTAGGTTTCACTAGGAACACATTAAAATTCAGGGGAACGGTAGTATGGGCCATTGATCTACAACATAGATATGCAAATACTATCAGGACTAAGTTCATGATAAAATAAGTTCAATTTATCGAATTACTTAAGAACTCCCAGTTAGATAAAAATCCCTCAAGTCATCTAAATGATACGTGATCCAAATCAACTAATCCATGTTTGATCATCACGTGAGATGGAGTAGTCATCAATGGTGAACATCTCTATGTTGATCATATCTACTATATGATTCACGTTCGACCTTTCGGTCTCCAGTGTTCCGAGGCCATGTCTGTACATGTTAGGCTCGTCAAGTTTAACCCAAGTATTCCGCATGTGCAAAACTGTCTTGCACCCGTTGTATGTGAACGTAGAGTCTATCACACCCGATCATCACGTGGTGTCTCAACACGACGAACTATAGCAACGGTGCATACTCGGGGAGAACGCTTTTACCTTGAAATTTAGTTAAGGGATCATCTTATAATGCTACCGCGTACTAAGCAAAATAAGATGCATAAAAGATAAACATCACATGCAATCAAAATATGTGACATGATATGGCCATCATCATCTTGTGCTTTTGATCTCCATCTCCAAAGAATCGTCATGATCTCCATCGTCACCGTCTCGACACCTTGATATCCATCGTTGCGCCGTGGTCGTCTCGCCAACTATTGCTTCTACAACTATCGCTAATGCATAGTGATAAAGTAAAGCAATTACATGTCGTTTGCATTTCATACAATAAAGAGACAACCATAAGGCTCCTGCCGGTTGCCGATAACTTTTACAAAACATGATCATCTCATACAATAATGTATATCACATCATGTCTTGACCATATCACATCACAACATGACCCGCAAAAACAAGTTAGACGTCCTCTACTTTGTTGTTGCAAGTTTTACGTGGCTGCTACGGGCTTCTAGCAAGAACCGTTCTTACCTACGCATCAAACCACAACGGTGTCTCGTCAAGTTTGCTGTTTTAACCTTCTTCAAGGACCGGCCGCAGTCAAATTCGATTAAACTAAAGTAGGAGAAACAGACACCCGACAGCCACCTTTATGCAAAACTAGTTGCATGTCTGTCGGTGGAACCGGTCTCATGTGCCTGGACATGTAAGGTTGGTATCGGCCGCTTCATCCCCCAATACCTCCGAATAAAAATAAGACGTTGGTGGTTAGCAGTATGACTATCACCACCCACAACTCTTTGTGTTCTACTCGTGCATATCATCTACGCATAGACCTGGCTCATGATGCCACTGTTGGAAATCATTTCATGGAGAGAAAAATCTACGCACACGCAATGAACTATCCATGGAGATGCATAGCAACGAGGGGGAGAGTGTGTCTATGTACCATCGTAGACCATAATCCTAAGCGTTTCTCAACGTAGTTGATGTAGTCGAACTTCTTCGCGCTTCAACCGATCAAGTACCAAACGCACGGCACCTCCGCGCTCTGCACATGTTCAGCTCAGTGACGTCCCTCGCCTTCTTGATCTAGAAAGACGTCGAGGTAGTAGATGAGTTCCGTCAGCACGATGATGTGGCGACGGTGATGGTGAAGTGATCCTCACAGGGCTTCGCCTAAGCACTACGAAAATATGACCGAGGGTGTAAACGGTGGAGGGGGCGCCGCGCACGGCTAGGAAATTGTCTGGTGTGTGCTAGGGGCGCCCCCCACATATATATAGAAGGGAGGGGGAGGGGAGAGGCCAGGAGGCGCCCCAAGTAGGACTGAATCCTACTTGGGTTCCTCCTTGGCCATGCGCCCCCTGCCATATATGCCGGAGGAGGAAGGAAAGAGGAAGGGGGGCCGAAACCCCCTTTTCCTTTCTCTTCCCCTCTTTCCTTCTCCCCTTGGTTCGGCCCATATGGGGGGTGCACCAGCCCCTGGTGGCTGGTGCATTTCCCCTCTTGGCCCATAAGGCCCATATCTTTGCTGGGGGTGCTGGAACCCCTTCCGGTGACCTGATATGTATCTGATACCCTCCGAAACACTTCCGGTGTCCGAATAATATCGTCCTATATATCAATATTTACCTCTCGACCATTTCGAGACTCCTCGTCATGTCCGTGGTCTTAGCCGGGACTCCAAACAACATTCGGTCACCAAATCACATAACTCATATAATACAACATTCGAGAACTATGTAGACATGACCGAGACACCTCTGTGGTCAATAACCAATAGCGGAACCTGGATGCCCATATTGGCTCCTACATTCTACGAAGATCTTTATCGGTCAAACCATTATGACAACATACGTAATTCCTTTTGTCTATCGGTATGTTACTTGCCCGAGATTCGATCGTTGGTATCTTCATACCTAGTTCAATCTCGTTATCGGCAAGTCTCTTTATTCGTTCTGTAATACGTCACCTTGTGACCAACTCCTTAGTCATTTGCTTGCAAGCTTATGATGTGTATTACCGAGAGGGCCACTCGGAGTGACAAATCCTAATCTCGATCTATGCCAACTCAACAAACACCTTCGGAGATACTTGTAGAGCATCTTTATAATGACCCAGTTACGTTGTGACGTTTGATAGCACACAAGGCATTCCTTCGGTATCCGGGAGTTGCATAATCTCATAGTCGAAGGAATATGTATTTGACATGAAGAAAGCAATAGCAATAAAACTAAACGATCATAATGCTAAGCTAACGGATGGGTCTTGTCCATCACATCATTCTCCTAATGATGTGATCCCGTTATCAAATGACAACTCATGTCCATGGTTAGAAAACATTAACCATCTTTGATCAACGAGCTAGTCAAGTAGAGGCTCACTAGGGACAAGGTGTTTGTGTATATATTCACACATTTATTTAGGTTTCCGATCAATACAATTCTAGTATGAATAATAAACCTTTATCATGAATAAGGAAATATAAAATAACAACTTTATTATTGCCTCTAGGGGATATTTCCTTCAGTCACCCCTTCACAAGTTCTGTAGTTGCCAAGCTCTATCCCACCCCCTTGAAGCTCGTGCACAAGGAAGGCTTCTTCAGTCCTCATTTCTTTGGTTCCTTGTAGATGTATTTATCATGCGTACAAGGTACTCGTCCATATGCTCATGGCTAATCTCATTGTGGTATGTCTCTCACATCTCGACACCCACCCTTTCAGCAAACACTGATGTACCATTCATATCTCCCACAAGTAATATTTTGTATATAAATATTTATCTTGTGGGATCATGTTGCATGTATAGAAAGTTGACACTAATTTTGGGCTGGTGGTTGTAGGTTATCCATGTAGTTTGATTAATCTAGTTTGGTTCTGATTTATTTAACTAAGTCAATTAACTCATCTCGCAAGCATTTGCTCGTAGACTATCTATGAACATGTTTACTTATGAAAACGACACCAATTTTAGGGTATGGAGTTATTAGTTAGGGTCGATTATTGGTCAAATTTGCTGGAAGTTATTTTTGCATTCTGGGTGACCAGTCACTAATAGAGAAATGGCTAGCCACAACTTTAGTTGATTGCACCCCATTTCAATCAATGATATCAATATATTTTCCAAATAGTGGTGGCATTGGACTATTTGGTAGCAGATCACTAATATCATAGTGGCGGCGTTGGCACATTTTTTGAACGCCACTTGTAGGTGGGACCCACAGTTGGGACAAGGCTCAACTTAGTGGTGACATGTCATAACATAAAACTCTACCACTATTAGGTTTACTTGTGGTGTGACATGTGTTGCCACACTACAAAAAAATACACTTCCGTGATGATACGTGTTTGTCACAGTAGGTCGCATTTTTTGTCATGCATGTACATCCATGAAAATTTTATGACATAATCAAGATAGTCATACATGTGCTGTCGTAGAAGTGTTCCATGACATTACCAAAATTATCATCACGGAAGTGTCCACTTCCATGACGATAAATCGCGCGTCACAGAAGTGCTTTCGTCAAGGGACCGACACGTGGCATCCACCGTAACGGAACGCCGTTAAGCTATCGGGTCCGGTTTTGGATCTGATAACCCGTTAACAGCCCCGACCAATGGAGATTTTCCACGTGTAAAATCATCATTGGCTGGAGGAAACACGTGTCAGCTCACCGTTGGGACAGATGTCATCCACTCATTGGACACAAAGCGCCTATGATACGTCGACACGTGGCACGGCCCAACAGGGGCCCATTCCTGTGAAAAGGCCGGCCCGTTTGACTTGGTCAAAAGGTGGCGGGCCAGCCCACGGCAAGCCTGTTAACGGCCTGTTTGCATATAGCCCATTTACAACCCGCTAACCCAGGGCCCGTTTACGGCCTAACCGAATTAGGCCCAGTAGCGTCATCTGGGCCGTCCAATATAAGTCCAACCCGTTTTAACTTCCGGCCCATGTATGGCCCATGACGTCTTTCGGCCCATATGAGGCCCTTATTACTCTCGGCCCATTAACGGCCCATGGTAAAACTGGCCCGTAATGAACAGTGTATCACTTTATACCCATTAACGGCCCGTGGTGAAACTGGCCCGTAATGAACAGTGTATCACTTTATACCCATTAACGACCCATTATTCAGTTGGGCCGTTTCCAGCCCATGTTATCTTTCGGCTTTCTCGAGGCCCATTTATTCTTGGGCTCATTTCCACATTCATTTACTTACGGCTCGTTACTGTCATTTTCTGCTTGTGGGCCAAATTCAGCCCGTGGTTACAGTCGGCCCGTTTGTGGCCCGTTAATACGTTGGGCCGTTTTGATAGCGTCATCAAAATATGGCCGATTAACGATGTCCCGTTATGGTCGGCCCATGAACGGACGATTTCAACTCTAGCCCATTTACGGCCATAATGTGGTCTGTTATTGGCCCATGTTTGGCCAACCGATCATAAGCCCGTAGAAGGCCCATTGATGATACGGCTCATAGAAGGCCCATTGTGTCTACGGCCCGTATAAGGCCCATTGTTTCTATGCCACGTAGAAGGCCCATTGTTTCTACGACCCTTAGAAGGCCCATTGTTTCTACGGCCCGTAGGAGGCCCATGTAAACTAAAGCCGGTGGGCATCAAAGTTCGCCACCAGTGCAAATATAGGGAACACCCTACACTATACAAAAATGGCTTGCTGTTTTCTTCAGCCGGTGGCTGCACGTTAAGAACAAATTTTGTATCGCACCAAAACAAATTACAACTATAAAACAAAAGGAAGGTTGGCATAAAAGTTAATAGTCTAACAGATAAATGCACCACCAGGAGTTCAGAAGCTTAGTTCATTTGACCTGACTATTACGTTTTCATGCTGTATTGTCCGATGGAGCACCATAACCTTGGCCTTCAGTTCTCCTAGGCTCTTGAACAACATAGCAAATGTTTGATAGTCTGGTTTCAAAACCATGCATATCTTGACAACATCGAACAATGTCTCTCCTTGTTTCACAAAGGGTCTCTGTTAGGGAATGGACTTGTGTCTGGAGCGCAGATACAACATTGTTTTGAGCTTGCATATCTTGATCATGAGGCAGTTTGGACGAGATTGCCTTAACAACCAACCCAATATTACGCAGGAACGTGCTTTTGGCATTGTTAGTGGACAGGTACTGACCCACTGCAGCAAGAGCTGACATTGCGGTTATAGTTGCCTCGCCACCTTCAGAAGGTGGCGGTTCCACCATTTTTTCCATAGCTCACTGAAAAGTTGTGGTTTTACATTAGTAGTACCAGAACAGAAGATATTAAGGAGGTAGCAAAACCAAACAAAATAGCTTTGGTCTATATACAGAACTTATTCTGGTGAACCCATGTAAAATAATAGTTGTATTTTATTGCAAAGGACATAATAAAACCAGGTTCCAAACATATGACCATGTACCATCGTTAATGTATTGTCTATTTCTTCACATTGTATTGAGGGCTAAGGATAAAGAGACAAAGTTTATAATACGGTAAGCATAGTATGACATCATTCATATCACAAAACAACTGAGAACAGACAAACAGTCAATTGTAACATTGTGTGGGCAAATCCAGCACGGAACTAGATTACAGGTCAAGATCAAAGGAACATCACTCCTCTCTTTTAAACCTTGTAAGGTGCAATGATACGCTAAGACAATTGTGTATAAAATTGAAAAGAGTAATAGACATTGGCTGCAAAACAAGCAGTTCAAGGCACAAGTCAGAGTAAGTAGTAGTTAAAAGGCATGAGGATTAAGGACTTACAACAGCGGCTTTGACTGGTGTAGTCATGCCCTTCTTCTTGCTGGTGTGACAGTCCTTGAAGATTTCCACAACATTTGGTTCAGGTACTTTTCGGTCCTTGCGGGCTTTCCTTTGCATTTGGAACAAGTCAATATAGATCTGATAATATGGTACAACGAAAAGAGTGAAATAGCAGCTAATTACAAGAGCCTCGCAGTGTGCAATATAGCTACGAGATCCTATCGTCTGTTGGAATTTCACTTTCGTACAGTTGGCCTTGTTCTTTGAACAGTTCACCTACAAGAAGATAGATTTGTGTGGCACATGCGTAAATAGGACTTCAACATGTGATCTGATCACATATATATAATGTACCTGATACTTCGGATCGGACCAGTGTTTAACGAGGCCTATCTATTCTTCATGAGATATATTTTGGGACAATTGCATTTTTACCCCTAGTTGGTTCCTACCCACGGGTTTTGCCCTTACTTTTCGAGCTTGCTCAGTTTTGCCCTTAATTTTTCCATCGACGTCCCTCGAATGCCCTTTGACCGTTTGACCAAAACTTTGAAAATTCATAACTAATTCATATGAACTCAGAAAAATGCAAATAAGATATCAAAATGTTCAAATAAACATTACCTTTATGTGCATATCATTTGCATTCAGGACAAAAGCACCCTTTAAACTACCTGAGGTAATTAATGTTATTAACATTATTAAAAATAAAAAGGTATAAACAATTTTTTTCATGAATAAAAAATACATGCAAATGTAGGTGATGTTTTCTGAACATCCTAATATCTTATTTGCATTTTCTGAGTTCGTATCAACTTGTCATGAAGTTTTCAAATAATTGTCAAAGTCGTTAGAACATTCTTAACAAGATGATACGAACTCAGAAAAATGCAAATAAGATATCTGGATGCTCAGAAAACATCACCTACATTTGCATGTAATTTTTATTCATGAAAAAAAAATATTGTTTATACCTTTTTATTTTTAATAATGTTAATAACAATAATTACCTCAGGTAGTTTAAAGGCTGCTTTTGTCCTGAATGTAAATGATATGCACATAAAGGTAATGTTTATCTGAACATTTTGATATCTTATTTTCATTTTTCTAAGTTCATATGAATTAGTTATGAATTTTCAAAGTTTTGGTCAAACGGTCAAAGGGCATTCGAGGGACCACGACGGAAAAAGTAAGGGCAAAACTGAGCAAGCTCGAAAAGTAAGGGCAAAACCCGTGGGTAGGAACCAACTAGGGGTAAAAATGCAATTGTCCCATATATTTTCCACTGGAGATGTTTGGGCAAGTTCATTGTTAGCCTTGCCTTCAAAGTGAGTTTTCCTCAAGTTATACCGATACTGTCGCAGAGCAGACTTGAAAACATGGGTGCAAGCTTGTCTGGTTGCATCATCTTGGCTATCCAACTTGAACCTCATCTGTTGAAAATTATGGGAGTCTCATTATCAGCAACCTAGAAAGTATTGGACAGAGCAAGACGATATTACTAGTTTCCATACATAACCATACTTACAGATAAATGGTCGAGGAAGGTGTTGAACTGGGTTTCGTCTTTGTCATTCCTGTACTGAATCCATGTTGGGAGGATACGTACATGACACCTAACAGCAACCGCTGCCTCTGATACTAACTTGGCTGACTCTGTAGCATCACGTGGCCTTTTTAAACCTGCCTCAAAACGGATCTCCATTCTTCCTCCTCTAGATTTAGTTAATCTATCGAGCATTATCCCTGATGTTTGTTTCCTCTTGCGCCTAGGTGCTAGTCCAACAACAAACATAGGAAGTGTTAGTGTACATCAAACTGTGAGACTACATATAAAGAAGCATGCAACTGTAACTTGACTCCAGCAACTACCTTCTTGCTGTTGAAGCTCACAAAGTTCATCTGATCTTGCCAACTCATCTTGTGTCAAGAGTGCTTCAGAAGTAGTGTCAGGTGGCAAGGGAGCTTGGGAACGTGCTGCTAGCTGAGTTGACGAACGAGTAAATCGTGCAGCTGGTGGTACTGTGGAAGGTGTTGCAACAACTAGGGTTGTCTCTGCTTGTTTGGTGGTAGCTATTTGTTTCTGTTTGGCTTGTTCTGCAGCTCGTGTAGCATGGGATACCCTGTCGGTACAATTTTCCACTGGACTTTGACCTTCTATGGCACCATCAGTACCAGCAGAATCTGCAGGATTGTTCCGCTTCCCTTTCCCTGTCGTTCTGTCTTGCTTCCTCTTTCTCTGTCATTCTGTCTTGCTTCCTCTTTCTCTGTGCCATGTTAAGTCAAGCCGACAAGAAAAATGAATAACAATTTAGTTCTTCAGAACAAATGTACTTTGATGTAAGAACATGGTGTGATAGACAGATATTGTATGTTCTAGAAACAGTAACACGTGTCTTAGTCACAAGTATAATGTGTAAAGTAAGCATATGCAATTCAACAAAATTAGAAGCAATACAAGCTAGACATCATACATAACATGCAACCACATATAACAGTGCCAAGTTAGAGGGAGCACCTGTGATGGTGCACTAGGGGAGATGTGCTCATCACCAACACAGCTACGTTGAGTGTCTATGCATGTGTTGTCTTGGAAATCATCTTGGGGCGATGGAGGAGTAGAATATGTAGAGGCCCTCCATTTGGAAGGAGCACCTTCATCCGCTGCCTTGCTAACTTCCTTCCACTTTATTGATTTTGAATTGTCAAGTAAAACCGACAAGAAAAGCAATAAAATTCACTCTTCAGAACTCATTCGTGCATGACACTGACAATCACTACTTTGATGTAAGGCAAACACATGATTCCAGGATGGAATAATACGAAAAACAGGACGGCATGGCATATTCACAACTGTTTGTGTAAACTAAGCAGAAACCATTTCACCAAATAAGAAGCAATGCAAGCTAGACACCACGTGAAAGATGCAACCAATGTGAGTCTGCCAAGTTAAAAGTGTCCCATCATAAATGGCATTTCAACAAATTAGAAGCAGCGCATGCTATAAATCATATCAAAGATGCAACTAATATCACACTGCATATACTGAAGGTGTCTCGTCATATTGATTTATGCGGGATACAAAAAAATAATAGTTTTATGTGAGGACATGCTTAATAGACATATGTACTATGTACTAAATACAGGAAGGCATGTCACATTAACAGGTATAATGTATAAGCTAAGTAGAATAGCACATGCAGTTTAACCAGATTGGAAGAATTACAATCTAGACACCATATGCAACATGCAACCACATATCATGCTGCCAAGTTAGAGCAAGCACCTGCGATGCTAGTGTAGGGGAAATGCGGTAATCAACTACAGAGCTACGTTCACTATCTTCATCTAGCCTTGCTGTTTCTTGAGAATCATGTCGGGAGGCTGACGCTGCATTCTTTAAATGAGGAGTATTCCGCTTGCCTGACTGCCTCATCATAAGTGATTGATGAGGGATACACAAGAACATCAGTTTGATGTAAGAACATGGTCAATACACAGATGTACTAGTATGTACCAAAAACAGAAAGGCATGTCATATTCAAAGGTATAATGTGTAAGCTAAGCAGATGCAATTTAACCAAATTGGAAGCAATACAAGCTAGACATCCGGCTGGAGTGGTAAGCATGATCATCTAGGACCTGAGAGCCTGGTGGGAGGCGGGCTGCTTCGCCACCATCGCGGCTTTTTAGTTGGCTTCCAGGTGATGCCTCTCTTCGCTGGGCTTGTCACTGGCTCGGCCAGTGCCCTGACTAGCTATTTGTCTTCTGGTGGTCACGGGATGGTGGTTCATGTAAAAAATATCTTTCCTTATCTTAATAAAGACCGACTTCGGCCTTTCGAATACAAACTAGACACCATATGGAACATGCAACCACATATGACACCGTGAAGTTAAAGCAAGCACCTGGGATGGTGGTTCATGGCGAGCGAGATCATCAACTCCAGAGCTACGTTCCCCATCTCCATCTGCTGACACTACACCTATTATAAGGCTGAAACGTGTCTGGCCTATCCGCGTATGACACTGGAGCGACTTCTCTCTTTTCTTCTTTGCTTCTCTCATAGCAGCAGAGTCTGAAATACCCTTGCATAAAAACACAATAGTGAGAGTATGGGTGAAGTGTGTGCAGAACTAGTGCACTGTAAAAGTAGCAGATAGCATGTGGCTGAAAAATAAATGACAGGAGACATATGATAGCTCTACAACATTGCGTGGCAAACAAAATTAGATTCTACTCCGTATGATTTTCTAATATATGAGCACAGGAAATGCAGGTACTCCTCCAGCACACCACCACATGTGGTCATGTCAAGATAACAGTCGACTGAAAATAAATAGGTCAGTCGATTTTTTTAACGAACCGTCCGATCTATAAGGAACGGGCAGATGGCCTTCGTCTACCTCCTGCCAGTCATTGTTGACGATCTTTCTCAAACCGCCAGCGACCACCGGCCCAGACCCCTGCCTCCGCCGCCCCGCCCTCCCCTCGACCTCACACCACCGCCGTGCCCGGCAGCGCCCCCAGGCCATCCCTTTAATCCCTGCCGACCTCCAGATCAGGCGCCAGTAGCTCTAGGCCGCACACGCCCCTAAGATAAACACCGAGGCGCTGCTTCCCCGTCGTAATAGGCAGACTAGCGTCTGTTACGCCGGGGAATGCTTCCGTTAATTGGGAATCAACTGACCAGGAATTGAAATTCAGGGGGGCGACGGACCTCTAGCTAAGGTGAAATAGTATATGAGGAGAAACCTTGTGCATCGCGAGTTTCTAGGAACATCTAGTATCGAGAAGAAGCGATCAACTAGTGTCTTCTGTGGGATGAATACCGTGCAAGTAAACACGTAAGATTTGCACGAATAAGGGAAGAGGAGTACCCTTATCGGTTGCCAGTTTGGTCTCCTCCATATGTCGCAGCGATCTTCTTTTTTCACCCGGGGAACCAATGTTTTGGAGAACCGTGGATTGTTGGACGAACCCATGACCAAATTGTTGACTGTGTTGCCGTGGCCGTATGTCGGCGGAGGGGAAGCAGATCCGAGGCGGCGAAGGACGGCGTAGCAGGAACAACTCCGGTGCGGTGGAGGGTGGTGAAGTTGGAGCGGCAGCGGTGAGTCATAGGACGGCATGGTTGAACTGGCTCGGGTACGGATGGCTCGGCCTCGGCTTCAACTACTAGCCATGGAGGGCGTTGCGGTTGAGGTTGCGGTGGACGACGACGTCGGGGTATCGGCTCCGGCGTGATGGAGGAGGGCGGCGGTTGATGGGTGGAATGGGGTGGCGGACGGAGGACACCGGGGTTTCGCGGCTGGTGGAGAGGTAGTTTTTGCGCCCACGGAGTACGAATGGGGGGTGGGCGGGGGGGGGGGGGGAGGAGGGGGGAGAACCTTGTTTCAGTCTGGGACGCGCTTGTTTTTGGTTTTTTTTACAGAAGATGGGACGCGCTTGTTTGAAATTTGGGGAAAGTACAAACTTTGCCCCCTCTTAAATTTCGGACCTACCGCGGGTCGGGGGTAGGATGGTAATCCTAGGTGTCCCAAATAGTGGGCGGGAGTGATTTCGGCCGCGCGCATGTGTGCTTAGGCGGCCATTGTGTATGAATGTTTTTCAGAGACGGTAGCGTGGCGTCTAGATGAAGCTACAAACGTACCCCGGTTTAGACCTTTGGATGTCGGGCCGGTAGGTTTCATGGGTCGGAGTTATTAGAAAAGTAATTTCCTTGTACTACCAAACATTGGTCTCACGCGGTTTCGGGCGAGTAGAGGCTCTTTTGGCGCTTCGTTCGAAATTTTGAAACACAAGCATTCACGTTTAGAGTACTCTTGAACTTTCAGGATTGACCTAAATAGACAACGTTAAATTTGACCTTGTATGTTTGAAAACCTCATTAAATTATCCGCTTCTTTTTGAAATTTTGACACTTGAAAATCCTATAACTATGATTATTTTGGAATGGAGGAGCTAAATTAGAATCTATTTTGTACACGACTACATATGCTATTATGTACAAAATCAGAGCAAAGATTGGTGCCCCCATAATTTAGGTATGATTTACAAACGCCATGATATCAAATTCAAATAATTGAATGGACTTCATGTTGAATTCGATTTTTTAAAACCACCTTAAGTTGAATTCAAATGTATGCTAGTTCATAGGTAGCTATTTATAATGTTCATTGTGTAACTTTCGTATGTATTATGTGCTTTACACACACAACATGAACTATACTCACGTTTATATTCAATTGCTAAAGCGATGCATTGTCTGGAGTTCAAAATACTAACTATGTGGATCAATGTGTCGAATAATAACATAGACATGCTCAAATTCGATAGAATCTAGATGTCTGATGGATCAATGACCGTTCCTTACGCGAAAATCAAATATCATGATCCCATCCTAATATTTGGATACAATTTATATCTTTAATCAATGTGTACAGCTGTCTTGTACGTGTAGTTTCACTCTCCATCAGTGGTCTCTCACACATGCTCACACACTCTCTCCCGAGGTGTCTTTCTCGCACACATGCTCTCGATATAACCCTCCCTCCCTCTCGTAACCATTTACGACTGTTTTCACTAACCTTTATCACAAGCACTCTTCCTCTCGCAAGCATACACACGCACAATCCCCATCGACCCTTTCTATATACATAGACATGCCTACGTGTCTCATGTACGCACATTATCTTTAGGCATGTCTCTCACGCATTGTCTCACACCTCTCTTCCTAATCGACGAGTATGATTCTAGCAGAGCATTCTGTAGGATGCCCCTTAAAGTTAGGTTGGATGAATAGTAATATCAGAGATAAAGGGGTTACCTTAGTCCGAGAACCCAGGGTTACAAATCCTAGCCGGCTTTGTCAGTGGACATAGAGTCCTTCACAATTATGCTATCTTTGTCTTGTACGACTAGTCATCCATGGGTCTCCCTAAATGCGTCACGGGCCGACCAATGTGGCGGGGGACGGAACCGAATGAAGGGCCTCACCTCGACCCACCGGACCTCACGCGGTGACACACCCTCTGCCCCCATGTCTCGTTATCTTCTCACACCCACACATACCAACACAGACACCACACACAAAAAATATATTCTCCTGGTGCCTCTATCCACTCCCCCCTTGCATATACACAGTCAAGGGAATCTCTCGCCGTGACGTCATATTCGTCTCTCTCTCTCTAGACCACTCTCATTTCTCGTGCTATCTCTCCCACGCCCCCCTGTCGGCCCCTCTATCCATGCCTCTCTCGAATACGTAATACACACACATACCTCTCTAGGCCCTGCCAAATGCATCAACTACACATTCACACATGTTACATCACGTACCCCATTGATCTAAAAAGCCCTCTCTTCACGTTTATTTCGCATACAACATTCCTTTTGAATAAAGTGTGGCCAAAAAAATATTTTAGAATTTCTACATATATACAACATTACAAAGTTATATGGAGGAGTATGAACGCTTGCATTGCATGGTGCCCACAATGATATTTATTCCGCACTGTGAATTTGTATATTTTTATACTATATATAAAGGTAGTCATAATAAAGAGAAACGAAGAGCATCTCTCTCTCCATCGCATACCCCCCCTCTACGCCCCTTTCAGGTACGCACACAATCTATCTCCAGGTCCTCTAAAAGTAAGCCCCCAGCACATTCACGCATGTTTCATCTTTCTCTCGCGATATATACAGTGACGATCATTGTATTTGAAGTGAAAGCACGATACGTACATTGGACTTCAGAATCCACTCATTACGGTCACCATTTACGTTTTGTGGTTATTATACAGTCACGGGCTCACCGTACAACTCTGTATTTGCTCAAGACACGACTAGTTGACCAGTTAAACGCTCCACGTGGCACCTCTAGTGTTGCATCACATTATCTCACTACCATCGGGCCCACCTGTCGGCTTGTATCTACTCTACATCTACACTCTTATAAAATACTAGCAAGATGCCCATGCGTTGCACAGAACATCAAGATGCATTTGTATGAGTAGTTTATCTTGTGGGAGAAAAGGATGAACAATGGAAGGCCTTATTTGCAAGTGTGGAGAGGGGTGTGGGTATCTTTTTGCAAAATTGCCATAGTTTCCTTCCTATCCATCATATATAGATCGGACAGCCTATATTGCAGGATGGCAGGCACACGATCATCACCGACTATGCTTTTTATAAGAGTAGGGATAAAATACACTCTTATAAAAAACAGAGTTGGTGATGATGGTGTGCCTGCCATCCTGCAATATAGGCCGTCCGATTTATATCTGACGGATATGAAAGAAACTATGACAATTTTGCCTAAGATGTACCCACACACCTCTCCACATTTGCAAATAAGGCCTTCCCTCGTTCATCCTTTTCTCTCACAAGATAAACTAGTCATACAAATGCATCTTGATATTACGTGCAACGCACGGGCATCTTGCTAGTAAGAATGAAAACAAACGACAAAAATATATTAGACGGTGGTTCGAAGTCATGACCGCGGGCACATCGGACAAGGTGGCCTTGTATTGGTATGTTGAGCCGTCTGTTTTAACACACATGAGCTGGTGTGGTGATTATACACACACGCACGCATGCACACGAACTGCATGCACACAACACTCACACGAACACATGCACCCACGCACGCACGCAACACTCACACGTAGACACGCAGCCACTCACGCATGCAACACTCACACGCACATACGCACACATGCATGCACACACCAGTACACCACACGACCAACACACACTCTCACGCTCAAGTGCTCAACCTACACGTGCATGCGCACACATCAGGCCCTGACAAACACATACACAACCAGGTGATTCCCGCGCACGGGGTGGAGTCTTGTCGCGCCTGCGTAAATTTGTGTTTATCTGACCTTTTCCCTATGTGAATTGACATGTGGGACCCACAAGGAACGTGGTCAATTTAACTAGTCAACATGGTGCCACGCAGACTATTTGGCCGGTCAACAGAGTGCAATCCGATGCTGAACCGTGAGCAAGTGACCGTATAATCACCGCAAAACGTATATAGTGACCATAATCAGCTTATTCTGAAGTTCGGTGAACATATTACACTTTTCTCTCTATAGGCCCTCCAAAACTACATCTCTACACGTTCTCGCATGTTACATCTAACAACTATGCAATACAGCACTACTACTACACTCTAACACAATAAATCATATGTGTTTTTAGTTTTACTAGATATCATATTGTTACTTAATTATTCAGTTTGCATACATTAAAATTGCCTTTGAAATGTATGGCCAGTATCATATACCGCGCAGGAAAAATCCCGCCCTTTCTTGTTTAATCGGGTTTGTATCGATGGATCGTGCGAAACAACAAAACTATAGTACTATATACAGTACAAGTGACAGTTCACTGGGCCGTCGTGTCGTGTACTCCTCCGCCGTAAGAGTGGAGCGCTCGCTTTCATAAATCTTCTAGTCCCTTTCGCCGACATGTGGGGCATCAAGCTACCGGGTCCACGTGCCATACTGGAATACAGTGCAGAGCAGCCGGGGTGAAGCACCCAGTCATGGCGCCGGCGTAGTAATGAGCAATGAGGCGTCAAATCACAAAGCTGCACCTTTCCCGCAGTTAAGTTGGAGGGACGAAGTAATAATGCTAAAAAAAGAAGTTGGAGGGATGAAGCAACCATCATTTCAGTCGTTGCTGAATCCGCTTCTCCCTCATCTTCTTCAAGTTAACTACGTGTTGCTTCTGCCGTTGTTCTGCCTCATGTGGGAAGCGGATCGGCTTGGTAAAGCACTGACACGTGGAACAGCATGTTAGCAAACCGCCAGGACAACGTCCTCTAAAAATAAGAAACCTCCCCCGCCATCCGCACGACAAAATCACCTCCTTTTTACTAATCTTGATTCTATAATTTTTTAGATCAGTATAATTGAGATTTGTATAGATAGCACACAGGAGCAAAACCAAGTGGTACGGTTAAGGGCATCCACAATGTGTAGCCAAATGTGAAAATAGCTTTTGGCATCGTGGGAACCATTGTGGACGGTGTTGCCAAAGCCAAAAGGATGGAACCGAAGCTCCCTGATTGATTGATTGAAGGAATAGAAAAATGCAACGTCTCTCCTCTTTCTCCCGTGCTTGGACGCATGTACAGTATAGAGGACAGAGTCTACTCCCCTGTCCCTTCTATCACAAATCACAAAGCAGTGAGGCGTCAAATCACAAAGCACGGACGAAGCAACCATCATTTCACTCTTCGCTAACTCCGCTTCTCCATCATCTTCTTCGAGAAACCATCTCACCGCACTAAGCTGGACGGACGACGGTATTGTGTACGAGTAGTACTAGTACATTTACGCGTCCTTTGGTTCAACGGACTTCCTGGATGCAAATAAGGCGGTTTTCTCGGCTTGCAGGCGGCACTTGCGAACGACTCACCGTGGTCTCCCTCAATGGTGTTCTCCGTCGAGCGCACTTCGCCAAACCACAACGTTCGAGATATCGTCGATGTCACCACAATGGGGAAGGAAGTCAAATATAGTTACTACCTCCATTTTTTTGTACACATGGCCAGTATATCAAAATTACAATTTGCAAAAGGCCACTAACACTAATCGAGGCAAAATTGATGGGGTTCGCCTCGTACTAGCAACCAAGGACATTAATATCCTCTGCATGCATGCGGAAGTGAGAAGGTTGGTTTGCATGGCGCTGCATTAATCAAGCGATGAGGAGTGAGATGGTTAGCTCTTTGGGCTTTGGAGAAAAAAATACGCATTAATTGACACGTGAAACGAGGATTTGTGTCGATTAATCCCGCGAAGGAAAACCCCGCCTTTCTTTTTTAACACTAGTACTCCTAGTACGTAGTACTACGTACTTATCCTGTTTGGGTCTAGGCCTTGCATTGCCATACTTCGCCACACATTTTTGCCAAGCTTGCCTAAAGTTTTCAAAATGAAAAGGAGGTACACTTGCGCACGGCTGTTGCGGTCGCATCGCACCCTCACACGGTCGCTCCTGCACGCCGCGGTCGGACCGCACCCTCACATGCACAGTCGCTCCTGCACGCCGCAAACCCAACCAAGGGAACGCACCCTCACTGACACGTGCTGTCGCATGTGAACAAACCAAACTCAGCCATCCTACCGCTGACACATAATTTTCGTTCATAGAGTATGCTTATCCAACCGCATGTTGGGGAGTATCCGTATGGCCCGTGCGGTGGTCTGTTGGGGAAGAAGAAGAGGTGATGAAGAAAGGTTAGGAGACGTAGGATATTCATCCAACCGCCTGAAATGGTAGACTGACCCAAGTCAGGCGACTTGCATAACAATATATGTTTTTACACAGCAAAAGATCCATAAAAACAACAACATAAAGAAAAACTATCACTGCTCGCGGAACGAGACGGCCTCGTCGTCTTTGGCTGCCGGCGCGAACCAGCCGTAGCTGCCGACGTGTGTCTCCGCACTGTGGTTGTCCTCGGCCTCCAGCTACTCGTTCACGCGGAGCGTGCGGGCACTCTGCATGGACAAGAGCACCGCCCGGTTCAAGTCGAGGACGTCCGGTTCTGCCTGCAGGAGGGCCTCGATGGCAGCGGCATCCGCGCGCTCCGCGTCGAGTCGAGCCTCCGCCGCCCGGTTCACGTCCAGGACGTCCGATTCCGCCTGCAGGAGGGCCTCGATGCGAGCGGCATCCGCGCGCTCCGCGTCGAGTTGAGCCTCTGCCGCCCGGTTCAAGTCCAGGACGTCCGGTTCCGCCTGTAGGAGGGCCTTGATGGCAGCGGCATCCGCGCGCTCCGCCTCAAGTTGAGCCTCCGCCGCCCGGTTCACATCCACGACATCCGGTTCCGCCTGCAGGAGAGCCTCGATGGCAGCGGCATGCGCGCGCTCCGCGTCGAGTTGAGCCTCTGCCTCCCGGTCCTCCTTTAGTATCGCCAGGTTGAACCGCTGGTTCGCCTGCACCATGGGGGACTCAGACGCCGGCACGAAGTCGACGTCCATCGTCTCATACCCATCGGAGGCCTTCTGCGCCACGACCTCCGCCATGAACATTGGATCGGCTTCCTCCTCCTCGTAGCTTGGCTCCAGAGAACTCGGGGATTGGCCTGCCGCAAAGCGAGCTTGGGAACGAAGGTCTCTGGCGCCGACCGCCGCCGCGATTTCTGCGCGGCGCTCCGGCGTCAGCATCTTGTAGTACGTGATCTTGCGGCGCACCATGGCTTTCCGGCGAACTAGGGGACGCTTGATGCGGGCTAGGGGATCGAAAGGTGGGGGAAGGGGCTGAAGATTAGGTGTGGTTTTAGGGCAGTGGCTGGCGTAGGCCGAGCAGCGAAGGTTCTGGTGTGAATAGTGGTTCCGGTGACGACCGGTCAATCGGTTTTGACTGTACATCGCTCTTGCCGCCTTCGCATTGCAGCCCGGCACACTGGACCCTCCACGTCGCTCACCGAATGGAACGCGCTTCGTCTTGCATTTTTGCTCGCTTGTGGGACCGCAGTTGAGAGCAAACCGACGTCCTTCCCCCTCCCCCGCCCGCGTCATTTTATGCGGAGTAAATAAAAACAGAGGGAGTATACTACGGATGAGGATCCCCTGATGTGGCCGAACCCATTGAGTAACTGACATGCGGGGCCTAGCAAGCATGGGGTCCGCCAGTAAGTGACCGAAAGGGAGGGTAAGGCAGGGATACGTATGTGAAAGGAGCTTCCAATGATATAATTTTCACATTATACATCTCATGTACTATTAATCTTGTCAATAGTCAAATGCGGTTTTGAAAAACGCATTAGAGCATGGTTAATAATATAGCCAGTCGATGGCTATAAGGAACCGCCATGTCATCTATAGCCATCATCTATTATATGCACTCATACAGTAGTGTGGGCTATAAGGTTGGCTATTTCCCAAAAAAAAATTATAAGGTTGGCTATTGTATTAGTACTTTTTTCCATCTCCTCTCCATCTCTTTCTTCATATTTATTGTATGTATTTAACTAGGAATGCGTATATAGCTAGGCTCTTGCATGAGAGCTCACTCCCCTTACTTTTTCACATCTCTCTCCTCCACATAGGCCCTATATAAATGGAAGGAGGGAGTACAACTATGAGCACTGCATACTCTAGTACAGATGTTGTCAGTACTCCACTAGTACTATTGGACAGGGAGCTTAAAAAAAGTTACTATTGGACTGGCTATACGTGGCGAAATCCTAGTAGGAAGAGCATGCGCGAGAACAAGCACATTCACGTGGTTGAAAACAATTTGGAAACCATCTCGAGTACAAATCTAGGAGTACGTACGAATCTAACAATATTGATTGTGCGTTGTTGAATGTTGATACTTTTTTATCAAAGTAGAGATACTTTGACTACACATAAAACTTATATGTAAACTAGAAATGATAGGAGGGAGTATATTGTACGTTCACAAACGAAACGAACATTGAATACCCTTTATATATGATTTGCGGATGCTATGATCACCGGTTCAAAATTTTGAATCCGCCTTAGGTATCACACATGCCCCCACTCGTTCTCTCTCAATTTCATCTCGGGGTCCGGAGATCGATTGAAAGAGGACTAGGGTGGGTACAATACGTTCGTTTCTCTTATGAACATACAATATACTTCCTCTGATCCACACAGACCCCCCCCCCCCCCGCGGGTCATTTCTATCATAGAAACAGACCAAACATTTATCTCCTTGCACGACACGCAATTGATCTCTGAACATCAATCGATCTCGTCAACATGTGTCGGGGCATGCATGAACCGAATGGGATGCCAAAACTAAGACGCGAAGCGACACATAGTGGAGGCAAAGTGAAACTTCAAATGAACCGTTTGTTTGTATGCATGTCGGACAAATTACAAATAAACATTTGAAATACAAGCATGGTCTAGGCCCACATGCGAATGATACTCGGCAGAATGTTCAAATGAGGCATGCGGGAGGATGGACTCGACCGGAGGGCGACATGATCGATGGATAAGAGGGTTGGAGATGAATGAGAAATAAGAAAACGCCACATGATTATACTTGACCAGCTCAAATAAACAATAAGTTGTCTCACTTGGCCTACATAGTGAAAGGCCTAATGCGCAACGCGGAGCACTGACGCTCGAATATGGCCGGGAAAATAGGGAAACTGACATGTGGGGCACACCTGTCGGGACGACGTAGTGCAAACTAGTCCAATGGAGGAGCTGGCCCACGACCTCCTCGCCACTGGCAACCGTTCATGTGGGTCGTGGGGGCCAACAACGTGGCGCAGCTCCAGCACCGCCTCTGGACACGGCGACCGCGGTGAGCGACACGCTCCTCGTCGCTAGACACGGTCGGTTTCAGTGTGCCGAGGGTGGCGTTAGTGCTGTGGCACGACCAACAGCTAGTATGTTTAGTTTGTGCCCAAGGTTGCCCCATCAAAGCATTGGGTAGCCAAAATTTTGGTTGAGGTTTTGGTTGCCCATGATTTGGCCGACATCGGCAAGAAAAATGAACTAGAGTTTGCTAGAGTTCATTGGCATGCCAAAAAAATGGCAACCATCCATTTTTGGGTCATGACCAAAACCTCAAAAATGGCAACCATCCAAACAAAGACCAATCTTCGGGTCATGACCAAAATTTTGGTAAGGTGCACTTTGGCCAGAATCCAAACACACCCCAACACCCGGCTCGTCGAGGATGCACGAGGCGCCGGGACGCATCCGCGGAGTGGTGTAGCGCGGCCAACTCCATCCTCAGGACCTGAGACCATGCCGGGTCGTCTTGCTTTTTCAATGACATGCGTCGATTGCATGTGAGCAAAGGGCATCTCCAATGTTGCCATGACCGCAGCTGACTACCCTGGCACACCAAAAACCCTCGTCCCTCGCACCGTCGCGCGGTGCGTTCCCAGCCGGCGCCAGCTGCCCGCATTCATGCCATCCATCCGTATGCCGTCGTTAAGAGGCTCGGTGCCCGAGGAACCAACTCCGGTGACTTAATGATGCACCAGGACGCTTGGCCTCACCGGAATGCGCTACTTAAAGCGGCAACGCCCAGCTAACCTCCACACCATAGCGCATCGTCCTCCTACCTGGCACCACATCCGCCATGACCGCAAGCGCGAACGCTCTGCGAGAGAGCTTGTCTTCGGGGATGGAGCTCGAGGTCGCAGCCCTCGCTCAAGTCGCCGCACAAGCGGTGGCCATGCTGGCGGCCGACGACGGGAGCACCGTCAGCCACGCGTCCTACTTGCCGCTGTCCAACGTCCGACACCGCCGAGGTTGGGGACTCCTCCGAGGATGAGTAGGGCATGGGAGGCGGCAGGGTATGGTGTGCCAACTGGCCGGTCCGTCTCGCGTGTTCTACTTTTCCTCGCCGGAGACCGCACCTTCACTTCACGGGTCTTGAACCCCGCCCCCGTACATGGAGATCACAGATGGAGGACGTCTGTCGCCGCCGTAGAATAGGTTTAGGGTTGGGTTTCTTTTATTTTTGTGTCCTATAAAAGTTCGAAATGTAATGAAAATCTGCCATGTTTGCATTAATCTCGGCCGGTGTATATGAACTTTCACGATAATATAGTATATTGTAGGAGTACTAGCAAGATGCCCGTGCGTTGCACGGAAGATCAAGATCTTGTGGGAGAAAAGGATGAACGGGGGAAGGCCTTATCTGCAAATGCACATTCACGCATTTCACATTTTTCTACATCTACGGGAACCTACGAAAGGGTTAACGTAAATTGCCTCTCTCTCTCCTCCCCTGATTTTCATGGTGGTGGGCCCCTCCCTCCCCCCAATCTACAATCAAGAGCTCACACGTTTCACATTATGTTAATTACGTAACTGGGACTACGTAGGTGTAGCATTACTCGTCCTAAAAAAACCAACTAAGCCAACCTCCTAGCATATCGCGCGGGAAAAGACCCGACCGCGCCATTTTAGTCGGGATTACCGGATTACTAGTAGTAGTATCGATGGATAACGCGAAGCAACAAGTTTTTTTTTGAGGGGGCGAAGCACCTAGTTTAAAAGGAAAAAAGGCGGTACACTCACAGCACCCCTGTCGCGGTCGCATTGCACCCCACACACGTTCGGTCCTGCACACGGCTCACGCAAACGGAACACGCTTCGGCTTGCCTCTTCACTGACACGTGGGACTGCACTTGGAGAAACCGACCATGCGCCAAACTCCCCCCGCCCACCGCGCGAAAATCCTCCCCCCAACCCAAAAATTCCCCCCAAATCCTAGATTCAACCGCCCTTCGGCCAACTAGCCAATAATATTCCCCAAACCCCCCTCCCCCGCCCCTCCACTCCATTCGCTCCGGCAAAGCCGCTCTCCCCGCCAAGGCGATACGTCGGCGCTGCGGTTCGTCGAGGGGACGCACGGCGATCCTCTCGCTCCCACAGTACGCTCTCGTAGACTGCCGTCCTCTAGCCGCGCCACCACCGCTGGCGACGTTCTTGTGGAGGCGCACGGCTGTCAGCGCCGCCACGCTGGCGACGTTCGTGTGGAGACGCACGGCGGTCAGCTTGTCCCACGGTACGCGCATTCTAGACTGAGGCCCCGTGCATGTCGGTGTAGCGCTGAATGTTAGCTGATAAACGCTGTTAATCTCACTGTTTGCCGAAGTAGTTTATAGTCAATATGCTTTGCTTAAGAAGCTTCCTTGCCCTGTTCTGCACTCAATCTGCTTAGCTGAGATGGCATGCCTAGGCCGATTAGTTGCTAAAATATCCTGCCATATATTTATTGTGACGTAGATTGCCATGGTCTAGTAGCCAATCTGTTAGGTGAAATAGCTCTACACTGTTTTATACTCGATCTTTGTTGCTGCGATGGCCTTCGATAGTTCGATGGCTGTGTGCTCGGCCTCATTGACTGCTGAAACAGCCTGCCATAATTTAGCACTCAAATCTGTTTGCTGAATTAGCTTTACATATATTTCGTTACTTAGATCTGCTCGTCCAAATATCTTGCCATAGCTTTAGACATTGACCTAGGTATTTTCTTCTAGACTTCATAAAAAAGCATATATGTTTTTCCTGTAATATCTAGTAGAAGAACTAATTTGTATGTCTAACAGATGGACATGACTTGGATAACTTCTACTCGAAGATTCTCCGCTGCATATGTCGAGGGGGTTGAAAACTTCATGAACTTTATCAGAGCTGAGTACGGTGGTCCGAAATCAGATGTGCTCTGCCCATGTAGCAGTTGTATGAATTCAGTTACAAGACCCCAGTCAACTGTGCAAAATCATCTACACTTGTATGGGATGTCGGTCACATATACTAGGTGGGTTCATCATGGTGAAGCTGTGAACGTCAATGTTATTGACTACGTGGAAGCAGCAGATCACCATCTTGATCTGCCTGATGCTTAGGTGGAAGAGGAGGAGGAGGAGGTGGTGGCAGAGCCAGTGAATTTGACCAACATTGAAACAATGCTACGAAATGCTCGTGCATTCCGTGAACTTTCACCTACAGAAGAAAAACGATGGGCCCGCATGTTGGAACAATGCAACGTGGCTGTCACCCCAGGAAATAAGCTGTCAGTATTCTCAGCTATGGTCACCTTTCTTCAGGTTAAGACATCTGAGCGGATGACCAACAAATCATTCGATGCGATGTTGGCTGCTTTCCGCAAAGCTTTCCCAGATGCGTCTGAGCTGCCACACACCTACAGTAAAATGAAGAATTTCCTTCGTGCAGTTGGAATTGGATATGATATGATCCATGTTTGTAAGAATAATTGTGTTCTGTTCTGGAAGGATTGTGCGAACTTAAGTGAATGACCGAAATGCAAATCATCAAGATGGAGAGATGGCGATGTTGTGAAGAGGATTCCTCATAATGTTCTGAGACATTTTCCAATTACACCAAGATTGCAGAGGTTGTTTCATGATGCTGAAACAAGAGAGGATGTACTGTGGCATTCTAGGAACCAGGATTTCAGAGATCAGAATGTAATGAGCCATCCATCTCATGGTAGTGAGCAGAAAAGCTTCAATCAGAAGCACGAAACATTTGCTGCTGACCCGAGAAACATTAGACTTGGCTTAGCTTCAGATGGATTTAACCCATTTGGCCACCAGAGCGCCACATATAGCATGTGGCCAGTGCTTGTTATCCCTTACAACATGCCTCCAAATGTCTGCACCAAAGAATCAAACTACATGATGGCCTTGCTCATCCCAGGTCCAAAAAGTCCTAGAAAGGATTTTGAGTTGTTCATGGAGCCTCTTGTGGAGGAACTTCAATAGCTATGGAGGGGTGTTCTCACTCGAGACCTATATAGCAGCCCACCAGCTGATTTATTTCTGCGTGCTATTATAATTTGGTGCATCCATGATTATCCGGCTTTGGGCACTATGTCAGGGCGAACGACACATGGTTACAATGCATGTGTTCGCTGTGACAGGAATCCGCTGTCATACGCAATACTTAGCAAGATCTGTTACATTGGACACCGCCGTTTCCTTGCCAAGGACAAGCCGCATCCTAGAAAATACCGAAGACATGTGTTCAATGCAAAGCATGAAAACCGTGATGCGCCAAAGATGCTCACCGCCGATGAGTTGCAAGTGGAATTAGAGAAGGTCAGGCATATTACACCAGGAAACCATCCTGATAATCGTAGCGGGAAAAGGAAGCGTGGCAGGGCAGAAGAGAGATTATTGTTTACCCGCAGGTCCACTTTGTGGGACTTGGAGTATTGGAAAGATTTGGATCTACGGCATAATCTTGATGTGATGCACATCGAGAAAAATATATGTGACAACATTATTGGCACACTTCTTAATATTGAAGGCAAGACGAAAGATACCTTAAAATCTAGGATTGATTTGACACACCTGGGTATCAGAAGGGATTTGTAGGTGCAAGATGAAGGTAAACCACGGGATATGGCACCAGCTGTGTACGTCTTGGACAAGGTAAAAAGAAAAGAATTCTGCAAGGTCCTGTCATGTGTGAGATTCCCACATGGATTTGCTTCCAACCCTGAAAGGAGAGTCAGTGCAGATGGAGACAAGGTACAAGGGTTGAAAACTCATGACTGCCACGTCCTACTTCAAAGGGTTTTACCTGTTATACTTAGAGGATTGGGCCGCCCTGACTTATACAGAGCAGTTGCAGAGTTGGGACAATTCTTCAGGGAACTCTGTAGTAGAAATATCAGGATAGATGCTTTGGAGCGTCTTAGAGACAAGATACCAACTATCCTATGCGACCTTGAGAAGATATATCCTCCAGCCTTCTTTGATGTGATGGTGCATTTGGCTGTTCATCTACCCGATGAGGCACTACTTAGAGGTCCAGTACAGTATGGCTGGATGTACCCTATTGAAAGGCGGCTAGGCACTTTCAAGGTCTATGTTAGGAACAGAGATAGACCCGAGGGTTCCATTGCAGAGGCCTACATTGCTACAGAAGCGTTGACATTCCGCTCAAAATACATTGAAACAGCTTATCAGCTCAGCAAAGACGTGGATGAAGACAATCCTGGGCTCAATGTTTTCGATTATTCTGTTCGAGTTACAGGGAAGAGTGGACAAGAGGACAAACCTAAAGATTTGGACAAAATGGTTTGGTATGTGTTGAATAACTATCCTGCGATACTACTTTATATCAAGTAAGTGCTAAGTACTGCAGCTTATACATCGTCATCTACTAAACTTGCAGCACATTCTTATATATTTAGATGTTTGACACGATCACTATGTTGTGCAGCATCTACAAAAAGGAGTTACTGCCGCAAAATCCAAGAAACATTGACAAACTGGTTATGGCAGGATTTGCGAAATGGTTCAAGAGCCATGTAAGCTTTTGAATTGCACTGTCAGTTTTTTTAATATATTGAGTACATAAGATGATCAGCTTGTCTATTTTCTAACCATAGGTTAAGAAGATGCGGGAGGATGGGCAGGCAGTTGATGATGCCCTTTACTCACTAGCAATGGGTCCTGATACTCGGGTAAGACATTATGAATCTTGCGTTGTTGGAGATGTGCGCTACAACACCCTTGCACGAGACGAAGGCAGGAAGACACAAAACAGTGCCATCATGAGCACGGATACATATGACAAAGAGATAACTGAAATGTATGCTAACATAACATACATTGTTCAGTTGCAGTATATCTCCAGTTTCGAGGATCATCGGTGTGTGGTTCTGTTGTGCTGTCATTGGTATAACCTGTTTTCCAGGATCGCAAAACCCAGAGATGATGATTATTTCAAATCCATCAATGTCAAGGCGGCGTACCAGACCAACGAGCCTTTTATTTTGGCAAATCAAGCAACACAGATATTTTTCTTGGAAGACACATTTACACGTAGCGATGACTGGAGAGTAGTGCAAAGGTTTGAGCAGAGGAATTCGTTTAATGAAGTTGCACAACAAGATGATGCTTACACTACTCCTGATGTACAAGATAACACAGATGTTCCTAATATCTTTGAGAACCATCACGTCAATGACGCCGGCAAAAAGATTGCCTGTCGTGTTGTGGACATACAAGAGTTAATCAAGAAGAAGCCAACGTTCGAGGATGTTGAGGACGAAGAAGAAGATGACACCATGGGGAATTACGATTCAGACTGATACACATGGCGAAGATGTTGAAGCTGCTGCTGCGGATGATGATTACATTGCTTTTGTCGTATTTGCCTGTCAGAAGACGTTTTTTATCTACTATGTGAAATTGTGTTTGCTATGACAACTGAAACCTTATGAACATGTTGTTTAGTATTTTCCCGTGAGAACATCACTTGTTATGTATGCTAATTTGTGTTTGGTGATTGTATGATGACTAAAACATGATGACATTGTTGTTTAGTTGTACTCATATTTGGCTGTGAAACTTGAATTTGATGACATAGTTTGCTGTTGGACTGCAATTTGCTCGACGTCTTCGAATGAGAACAAAGCTGACCCGACAGGTCCTCTGCTAATTTATTTATTTATTACCAAAAGGGCCTCTGCTATTTATTTATTTATGAGCAAAAGGGGATACCCCCTGATTTCCATTAATAGAAATCATTAGATGTTCACAACACTACGCCCAACCTGCTACATAGGTTTCATTCATTACTAGTTTCAGCAAAGTGCTCATGTCATAGCCACTGAATACATCAGTAGTGCTACATACACTGCAAATAAAGAGACAATCATCCTACAGAGCACATCGATTTTGCCCATTATCTTCACAAGCTCTTTCATCTCCTCATTGCTGTCAAGGCCGTTCAGCAGCTGTTGCTTGGCCATGATCAGAGGAACTGCATCTTTCACCTTCTGCTCTGCATCTTCCTCTTCTGTCGTTCCTTCAGTTACTTGTCCAACACCCCAACCTGCTGGTATTGGGATTCCTCGGCTAACCAAATAATCAGCGTAGTTGCACTCCCCCACATCAGCAACTTCCCAGAAATACAAATCACATGAATCTTCCCTTTTCTGCATGAATCAAATTGGAAGATCATCAACCAAACTATTAAAAAAATCAGCAACTGAAAGCAGCAGAACAACACTTAAACATATTATTACCCCATGATTCGGGCATTTGTAGAAGACTCGGCCAGGGTTGAGGATTGTGGTTGAGACGCGACGGATGACTCTGCGTGATTTGCAGCAATGGCACCACACCAATGGCAGCGGGTTGCGATGAGCAACCGGCTGCGGTGCGCGTGTTGGCGGGGGTGTGATGAGACCCACAGGCGATGGTACGGGTGGCGATTTGGCGCATATTTGGTTGTTGCCTGCTGAAGAGCAGGTGGACGAGCAGCCAACGAACATGGTTGCTGCGGCCAGAGCTTCTGATGCTAGGCAGAGTAAGTAGAGAAGAGGAGAAGTGAACGTTGGATATGTCAGTTTCATTACTTGCAGAGTAGCATAGCACCATATATAGTCATAGTCTAGGTTTGGATTCGAACCAGCTACAGGAGCACGTCTCTCTTTTTTCTAAAACTCAGCAATGTCTCTTTACTGGTACACTAGCTTGTTCTGTACGCCTTCTCAAGTCTTTGATTCCTCCACCTGACATCTGGGACCCACCGGAAGGGTCTCTGTATTTCGCGAAAAAACGTGCCCCCGCTGACAGGTCGGACCCACCAGCTATCTTTGCACGCAAGGAAGTGCCTCCTTATTACGCACAAAAAATGAATACTCCCCCTGCCAGCTGGAACCCAACATCGTGGGAGGCTGACTTGTGGGCCTACCAAGTTGACGGGGACGGAGGGCTTTGTCAACTTAGTCAATATCAACAATTCTAGCTCCAGTTACGGTACGATGTTCATCCAACGGCAGTAGTGCTTCTTCAACCTCTGGTCTTCTTGCTCCAGCCGCCCAAACCAGCGCCGGTCGTGCCGCGTGCTCCTGCCTCCTGTGGCTGGCTGTGATGGCGCGGAGGCCTCACCGCCCCTACTACTCCCACCGCTCGCCAGGCCATCCCTCGACTCACCCACAGCCCCTATTATTCTGCGGCGACGGCAGCCTCACACCGCAGCCGAACCAATGAACCCTCGTACTCCTCTCCGCCTGGGCATCCACTGCCGCGTCGTCCCCTTCCTAGGCCTCGCCGTTGTCCACCGCCTTGGTGCTCTCGGCGCGGCATGGTCAATGTGGTCAACGACCGACTTCTATCAGAAGAGTACTGTACGTGGAGAGGCTGACAGCTGGGTCCATGGCCGCAACTGGGTCCACGGCCACAACCCAGTCTTTTTGTGATTTGCCAAGTAAGTCGCTTTGTCAGACCTATTGGGCTGCAAATCTTTCAAGACGAGGAGAGCTTCATTCGGCTGGCCGAGAAAATGGCCTATTAGTAATGAGAAATGGGCTGTACATTTTGAAAACACATCAAACCGGCAATTAGTTTCAAATTTCTTTTTTTTTCATTTCGAGATTTTAAATTGCATTAATTTTTGTGCGTGGACAATTTGTTGGATTTTATATTGATATACATTTATTTTTAAAATAAGTTTGAATGTGACTCGAAATTTCGGGATTAAAAACATTTCGGACCGCACCGAAATATGCAAAATTTCGTATAATTTTTTAACCGTGGCCACAATATGGGCTGTAATGTTAACAAAAAGAATATGGGCTCCAAAAAAAACCTTAAGAAATTAGCAAATGGGCTGTAAATTATTAGAAATAATGGCAGATGGGCTGTATGCTGTTTTCCAAAGATTTGAGGCTTTCCTAAAAAAAAGGTTGGCGCACAAGCAGTGACTGTTCGATGTCCATCCAACGGCCGTCGTGCTTCTTCAATCTCCGCTCTTCCTGCTCCAGCCGCTCAAACAAGTGCCGGCAGGACTGCCTGCTCCCTCCTCCCCGCGGCCGGCTGTGCTGCCGTGGAGGTCTCACCGCCCCAACGTACTCCCATCCCTGGCCTAGCCATCCCTCTACTCACCCACACCTGCTGTTATTCTCCGGCGACGGCAGACGAAACAGTAAACCCTCGTACAGTCGTACTCCCCTCCGCATGGGAAACAACTACCGAGTCTTCCCTGCCTCCGTGTCGTTCCCTTCCAAGGCCACGTCGTCGTCCACCGCCCTGGTGCTCTCGGCGCGGCGTGGTCAACGTGGTCAAGGAACGACTTCCATCGGAAGAGTACTGTATGTGGAGAGGCTGACAGTTGGGTCCACGGCAGCCGCAAGGAAGTGCCTCCTTATTACACGGAAAATAATTATTCCTCCACCTGACAGCAGGGACCCACCGGACGGGCCACCGTATTTGGCGAAAAAAACGTTTCCCCCCTGACTGCTGGGACCCACCGGACGGGCCAACGTATTTCGCGAAAAAAGTTCCCCCCGCTGTCAGCTCGGACCCACCGGAGGTGCCTCCTTATTACGCACAAAAAAATGAATACCCCCCTGCTAGTTGGGACCCACCTTGGTGGGAGGCTGACTTGTGGGCCTACTAAGTTGACAGGGACGGAGTGCTTTGTCAACCTAGTCAATATGAACGATTCTAGCTCTAGTGACCGTACGATGTCCATCCAACGGCCGTAGTGCTTCTTCAACCTCTGGTCTTGTTGCTCCAGCCGCCCAAAGCAGCGCCGGTCGTGCCGCATGCTCCTACCTCCCGTGGCCGGCTGTGCTACCGCGGAGGCCTCACCGCCCCCTACTATTCCCACCGCTGGCCAGGCCATCCCTCTACTCACCCACACCCCCTGTTATTCTGTGGCAACGATAGCCTCACACCGCAGCGAACCAGTGAACCCTCGTACTCCTCTACGCGTGGGCATCCACTGCCGCGTCTTCCTCGGCTCCGCGTCGTCCCCTTCATAGGCCTCGCCGTCGTCCACTGCCCTAGTGCTCTCGGCGCGGCGTGGTCGACGTGGTCAAGGAACGGCTTCCATCGGACGTGGACTGTACGTGGAGAGGCTGACAGCTGGGTCCACGGCCGCAGCAAGGAAGTGCCTCCTTATTACGCGCAAAATAATTATTCCTCCACCTGACGGTGGGGACCCACCGGACGGGCCACCGTATTTCACGAAAAAAATGTTTCCCCCTGACTGCTGGGACCCACCAGCTACATCTTCGCACGCAAGGAAGTGCGTCCGGGCAAAAAAAAAAACGATTCGCCCCTGACTGCTGGGACCCACCAGCTACATCTTCGCAGGCAAGGAAGTGCCTGACAGTCGGGACCCACCTGGTCGAAGCGTATGTAGCGTTGTCATTCTGGTCGCGAACGTGTAGATACATACTGGTCGATGTAGAGGCGTGCACGTGTCATAGTAGAGGCGCGCATGTAGCATGTACACGTACGTACAATGGCCAGTGTGCAAGAAAGAAAATACGGCCACGTACGTACATACGGGCAGGGTCTGGAACGCCTACTCGCGCATACGTATGGCTAGGGCTCGTGTACATGGCTTGGTGAGAACGGAGAAACAACGTCGTCGTGTTCATGGGGAGCCAACCGGCTCGGTCGGAACGGAATGCGTCGTCGTGTTCATCGGGAGCGCTTGGACGGAACAGCCGATGGAAACGAGGCCTGGCGTACCGCAGAACGGAGGAAACGGCCTTGTGTTCGACCGACCACGTTCGAAACGGGATCCTGTTCATCGGGAGGGGTCTGGCGTACCGCAAAACGGAGGAAACGGACCTCCTGCGGTCGAAACGGGGGTCCTGTTGATTGGGAGGGGTGTGGCGTACCGCAAAACGGAGGAAACGGACTTGTGTTGGAGCGCTACGGTCGAAACAGGGGACCTGTTCATCGGGAGGGGTGTGGCGTACCGCAAAACGGGACTCCACGGGATACTGTTCATCTCCACCGTCGACCCCCTCCAGCCCCCATGGGCCACTGTTCATCCACCGTCGACCTCCTCCAGCCTCCACCTACGACTGTTCATCCACGGGCTCCTGTTCATCCAGCCTCCACCGCGCGCTACTCCACCGGCTACTGTTCAACCAACCCTCTCCACGGGCTCCTGTTCAACCACCCCTCCACGGGATACTGTTCATCCTGCCCTCCACCGTCTACTGTTCATCCTACCCTCCACGGGGTGGTCCTGTTCATCCTGCCCTCCACGGGGTCCTGTTCATCCAGCCCCAACCGGCTCGAACGATCGGGGTCCTGTTCATCCACCCCCACCGGGAACTGTTCATCCAAACCCCCCAACAACGCTCACTGTTCATCCTGAGGCAACGCCACGGGGTCTTGTTCATCCACCCCCACCGGGAACTGTTCATCCAACCCCCCAGCAACACTCACTGTTCATCCAGAGGCAGCATCGATCGGCTTCAGTTAGCAGCAGTAGCGAAGGAATCGCTCGATCAGGTTCAGTTAACAGCCATCGATCGATCGCTCGGGTTCAGTAACGCGTAGCCTGCAGTGCAATCGCTCGGGTTCAGTTAGAGCCCAACGCCTCGCTCGGGTTCAGTTAGAGCCCAACGCCTCGCACCCACACGCGAGCGTGTACGAGAGAAACGCGCATCGCTCGGCCCCCGACCACCCACCGTAACCGGGAACACCCCGATATTTTCCTCGCCCTCGCTTCTACCACGGTTTTTTCCGTCACGGACGGCCCAAAGAATGTCATGCAGCTGCGTCTCCGGCCCGCCCAGGATGAAAAGCCCATTTTCTGTCATGATTTTTTGTCATAGAAGTAGGACCCCACCACATCTATGATGATACCGTGTTTTGTCACAATTATTGTCATAGAAGTGTCATAAGTATGACAGAAAAGATTTTCGTTCGGCCCAAAATGTCACGGATGTGTCTTTTTTTTGTAGTGCCATGTCATCACTATATGGTGTGGGTCCATGTTGTTGGTTGCTGCTTCTCTGCATCACCGTCGCTCCTGATGCACCACTATTGCTGTGGCCCAGCAGTGTTGCTACTTGTGAGCTGCGTTGGGATTTCCTCGAAGAGGAGGGGATGATGCAGTATAATAGCGATAAGTATTTCCCTCAGTTAAGAACTAAGGTTATCAATCAAGTAGGAGAACCATGCAAGACCTCGTGAACAACGCCTACACACAAAATAAGAAATACTTGCACCCAAGGCAAACAAGGGGTTGTCAATCCCTTGGCAGTCAATTGCAAGGATCAAATCTCTTAGTGATAGATAGATAAACAAAGACACAAAATAAAATAGAAGTAAATAAATTGCAGCAAGATATTTTTGGATTTTATATATTATAAAGATAGACCCGAGGGCCATAGTTTTCACTGCAGGCTTCTCTCTCTAACAAAAAGCATACGGTGGGTGAACAAATTACTGTTGGGC
The DNA here is from genome assembly GCF_002575655.3 of Aegilops tauschii subsp. strangulata. Lineage (NCBI taxonomy): Eukaryota > Viridiplantae > Streptophyta > Magnoliopsida > Poales > Poaceae > Aegilops > Aegilops tauschii. The sequence goes on along the minus strand of NC_053037.3, from coordinate 312,931,388 downwards.
CATTGATAGAAAAGCACATAGTTATGATGATATCCAAGGCAATGTTCACGTATATAGGCATCACGTCTAAGACAAGTAGACTGACTCCTGCATGCATCTACTACTATTACTCCACACATCAACCGCTATCCAGCATGCATCTAGATTATTGAGTTCATAAAGGACGGAGTAATACCTTAAGCAAGATGACATGATGTAGACAAAGTAAATCCAATAAATAGGAATAAACCCCATCGTTTTATCCTTAATGGCCACAATACAAATACGTGTCTTGTCCCTTTCTGTCACTGGGATATATAGCACCACAAGATTGAACCCATTACAAAGCACCTCTCCCAGTGCAAGATAAATCAATCTAGTTGGCCAAACCAAATGGATAGTGTTGGAAATACGCCCTAGAGGCAATAATAAAGTGGTTATTATTATATTTCCTTATTCATGATAAAGGTTTATTATTCATGCTAGAATTGCATTGACCGAAAACTCAAATACATGTGTGGATACATAAACAAATACTGTGTCCCTAGTGAGCCTCTGCTAGACTAGCTCGTTGATCAAAAGATGGTTAAGGTTTACTAACCATAGACATGTGTTGTCACTTGATAACGGGGTCACATCATTAGGAGAATGATGTGATGGACAAGACCCATCCGTTAGCATAGCATATGACCGTTCAGTTTATTGCTACTGCTTTCATAATGTCAAATACATATACCTTCCACCATGAGATCATGCAACTCCTGGATACCGGAGGAATACCTTGTGCTCTATCAAACGTCACAACGTAAATGGGTGATCATAAAGATGCTCTACAGGTATCTCCAAAGGTGTTTGTTGAGTTGGCGTGAACCGAGATTGGGATTTGTCACTCTGTATATGGAGAGGTATCTCTGGGCCCTCTCGGTAATACAACATCACAAGAAGCTTGCAAGCAAAGTGACTAAGGAGTTAGTTACAAGATGATGTATTACGAAATGAGAAAAGAGACTTGCCAGTAACGAGATTGAACTAGGTACAGAGATACCGACGATCGAATCTCGGGCAAGTAACATACCGACATACAAAGGGAACTACATATGTTGTCATAAAGGTTCAATCAATAAAGATCTTCGTAGAATATGTAGGAACCAATATGGGCATCCAGGTCCCGCTATTGGTTATTGACCGGAGAAGCATCTCGGTCATGTCTATATCATTCTCGAACCCGTAGGGTCCGCACGCTTAATGTTCCTTGATGATATATTATTATATGAGTTATGTATGTTGGTGACCGAAAGTTGTTCGGAGTCCCGGATGAGATCACGGACATTACGAGGAGCTCTGGAATGGTCCGGAGGTAAAGATTGATATATGCGAAAATATTGTTTGGTCTCCAGAAGGGGTTTTGGATGTTTCCCAAAATGTTCTGGTGCGATAACACTTTATTTGGGCCAAGGGGTAAAGCCCACGGGGTTTAGGGAAGGTGCAAAAGGAATTTTTACGGAGGCGATGGGCCAGACGCCAAGGACCCTGGCGTTTGGTCCTGGTGTCCGAGAAGGACTCTTGCCTTGCAGGCTAAACCGACAGTGCCGGTGACCCCGCCCCCTCTAGTTTATCCTTCACCATAGTTTCTGGTGTGCTTGGCGAAGCCCTAGGGAGATTGTTCTTCACCACCACCATCACCACGCTATCGTGCTTCCGGAACTCATCTACTACTTCGCCCCTCTTGCTGGATCAAGAAGGCGAGGACGTCATCGATCTGAACGTGTGCTTAACGCGGAGGTGCCATACGTTTGGTACCTGATCGGGACGGATCATGAAGGCGTACGACTACATCAACCGCGTTGATAAACGCTTCCGCTTAGCGATCTACAAGGTATGTAGAAGCTCTCCCCCTCTCGTAGCTATACATCTCCATGGATAGATCTTGCGTGTGCATAGATTTTTTTTTGTTTTCCATGCAACGTTCCCCAGCAGTGGCATCATGAGCCAGGTCTATGTGCAGATGATATGCACGATTAGAACACAAAGGAGTTGTGGGCGGTGATGTTCATACTGCTTACCACCAACGTCTTATTTTGATTCGGCGGCATTGTGGGATGAAGCGGCCCGGACCAACCTTACATGTCCACGCACATGAGACCGGTTCCACCGACTGACATGCAATTTGTTTCGCATAAAAGGTGGCTGGCAGGTGTCTGTTTCTCCTACTTTAGTTGAATCGAATTTGACTACGGTCGGTCCTTGCAGAAGCTTAAAACAGAAAACTTGATAATCACCGTTGTGGTTTCGCGTAGGTAAGAACGGTTCTTGCTAGTTGCCTGTAGCAGCCACGTAAACTTGCAACAACAAAGTAGAGGACGTCTAACTTGTTTTTGCAGGGCATATTGTGATGTCATATGGTCAAGATATGATGTGATATATGTTGATGTATGAGATGATCATGTTTTGTAATAAGTTCATGACTTGCATGTCGACGAGTACGACAACTGGCAGGAGCCTTAGTGTTGTGTTTAATTATTGTATGACTTGCGTGTCAATCACTTAAGCGCCATGTAATTGCTTTACTTTATTGCTGTGCGTTAGCAATAGTTGTAGAAGCAATAGTTCGCGAGATGACCCCGACGCTACGATGGAGATCAAGGTGTCGTGCCAGTGACGATGGATATCATGCCGATGCTTTGGAGATGGAGATCAAAAGCACAAGATGATGATGGCCATATCATGTCACATATTTTGATTGCATGTGATGTTTATCCTTTATGCATCTTATTTTGCTTAGAACGACGGTAGCATTATGAGATGATCTCTTCACTTAATTTCAAGATAAAAGTGTTCTCCCTGAGTATGCACCATTGCCAAAGTTCGTCATTTGAAAGCACCTCGTGATGATTGGGTGTGATAGACTCTACGTTCACATACAACGGGTGTAAGCCAGTTTTGCACATGCAGAATACTTGGGTTAAACTTGACAACCCTAGCATGTACAGACATGGTCTCGGAACACTGGAGACCGAAAGGTCGAACGTGAGTCATATAGTAGATATGATCAACATAGAGATGTTCACCATTGAAGACTACCCCATCTCACGTGATGATCGGACATGGGTTAGCTGATTTGGATCATGTATCACTTAGACAACTTGAGGGATGTTGATCTAAGTGGGAGTTCATTAGTAATTTGATTATTTGAACTAAAATTTATCATGAACTTAGTATTAATAGTTTTTGCATATCTATGTTATAGATAAATGGCTCGTGCTACCGTTCCCTTGAATTTTAATGTGTTCCTAGAGAAAGCTAAGTTGAAAGATGACGGTAGCAACTACAGTCCGTGACTTGAAGATTATCCTCATTGCTGCACAGAAGAATTATGTCCTTGATGCACCGCTAGGTGACAGACCTGCTGCAGATGTTCTGAATGTCTGGCAGGCTCGATCTGATGACTACTCAATAGTTTAGTGTGCCATGCTTGACGGCCTAGAACCGGGACTTCAAAGACGTTTTGAACGCCACAGAGCATATGAGATGTTCCAAGAGCTGAAGTTGATATTTCAAGCAAATACCCGGGTTGAGAGATATGAAGTCTCCAACAAGTTCTATAGCTGTAAGGTAGAGGAGAACAGTTCTGTCAATGAACACATACTCAAAATGTCTGGGTATCATAACCACTTGACTCAGCTGGGCATTGATCTTCCAATTGAGAGTGTTATTGACAGAGTTCTTCAGTCACTGCCACCAAGGTACAAAGGCTTCGTGATGAACTATAATATGCAAGGGATGACGAAAACGATTCCCTAGCTCTTCGCGATGCTGAAATCGATGGAGGTAGAAATCAAGAAGGAGCATCAAGTGTTGATGGTTAACAAGACCACTAGTTTCAAGAAAAAGGGCAAGGGAAAGAAAGGGAACTTCAATAAGAATGGCAAGCAAGTTGCCGCTCCCATGAAGAAGCCCAATGCTGGACCCAAGCCTGAAACTGAGTGCTTCAACTACAAACAAAATGGTCACTGGAAGCGAAACTGCCCCAAATACTTGGCAGATAAGAAGGATGGCAAAGTGAACAAAGGTATATTTGATATACATGTTATTAATGTGTACCTTAGTAATGCTCATAGTAGCGCCTGGGTATTTGATACTGGTTCGGTTGCTCATATTTGTAACTCGAAATAGGAGCTATGGAATAAACAAAGATTGGCTAAGGACAAGATGACGATGCACATCGGGAATGGTTCCAAGGTCGATGTGATCGCCGTCGACACGCTACCTCTACATCTACCTTCAGGGTTAGTTTTAGTCCTCAATAATTGTTATTTGGTGCCAGCATTGAGCATGAACACTATATCTGGATCTTGTTTATTGCGAGACGATTATTCATTTAAGACAGAGAATAATGGTTGTTCTATTTATATGAGTAATATCTTTTATCCTCATGCACCTTTGGTGAATGGTCTATTCTTGTTGAATCTCGGTCGTAGTGATACACATATTCATAATATTGATGCCAAAAGATGCAAAGTTGATAATGATAGTGCAACATACTTGTGGCACTGCCGTTTAGGTCATATTGGTGTAAAACGCATGAAGAAACCCCATGGGTATGGAGTTTTGGAATCACTTGATACTTGCGAACCATCCCTCATGGGGAAGATGACTAAAACTCCGTTCTCCGGAACAATGGAGCGAGCTAATGACTTGTTGGAAACAATACATGCTGATGTATGCGCTCCTATGAGTGTTGAGGCACGCGACGGGTATCATTATTTGCTAACCTCAACAGATGATTTGAGTAGGTATGGGTATATCTACTTGATGAAACACAAGTCTGAAACATTTGAGACGTTCAAAGAATATCAGAGTGAAGTAGAGAATCATTGTAACAAGAAAATAAAGTTTCTAAGATCTGATCGCGGAGGCGAATATTTGAGTTACAAGTTTGGCCTTCATTTAAAACAATGTGGAATTGTTTCACAACTCACGCCACCTAGAACACCACAGTGTAATGGTGCGTTAGAACGTTGTAACTGATAACCCACAAGTATAGGGGATCACAACAGTTTTCCAGGGTAGAGTATTCAACCCAAATTTATTGATTCGACACAAGGGGAACCAAAGAATATTCTCAAGTATTAGTAGTTGAGTTGTCAATTCAACCACACCTGAAATACTTAATATCTGCAGCAAAGTATTTAGTAGCAAAGTAGTATGGAAGTAACGATAACGGTTGCAAAAGTAACAATAGCAGTATTGTAGCAACCGTAATAGTGGCAACGGAAAAGTAAAGTAGCATAGATCAATATGAGAAAAGCTCGTAGGCAATGGATCAATGATGGATAATTATGCCGGATGGCATTCATCATGCAACGGTTATAACATAGGGTGACACAGAACTAGCTCCAATTCATCAATATAATGTAGCCTTGCATTCCGAATATAGTCATATGTGCTTATGGAAAAGAACTTGCATGACATCTTTGTCCTACCCTCCATGGAAGCGGGGTCCTATTGGAAACTAAGGGATATTAAGGCCTCCTTTTAATAGAGTACCGGACCAAAGCATTAGCACTTAGTGAATACATGAGCTCCTCAAACTACGATCATCACCGGGAGTGGTCCCGACTATTGTCACTCCGGGGTTGCCGGATCATAGCGCGTAGTAGGTGACTATGTCGGATCTCGGGTTCCGGCAAAACCCTCAAGGTTCGAACACTGGGGTGCGCGCGAAGATCTCCCCTACCGAATCACGCCCTTAACCTTGCTACAATCTAAAAGGCTAGCTTGATGAACTCGCAACACAAGGGACACAAGATTTATACTAGTTCGGGCCACCGTTGTGGTGTAATACCCTACTCCAGTGTGGTGGTGGTGGATTGCCTCTTGGGCTGATTATGAACAGTACAAGGGGAAGAACAACCTCCTGAGGCGAGGTGTTCTTGTGCTGTGTGAACTTGTGTGGGTGAGGATTACTCAAGATGAGATGCCTCCTACTATGGTGGCTAGTCCTATTTATAGGGGCCCTGGTCCTCTCCCCAAATATTGAGCGGGAAGGGAGTCAACAATGGCCTTTGAAAGGGGACAGCTAGTACAGCTTATCCTGACTAAAGGTGGTCTTCACCTGCAAAAGGCTCTGGTGGTGACGCCGCCTTGGGCTCCATGGTGACCTCCGTCTTGCCGTCCTGCTGGTCTTGGTCTTGTTGCACCGATATGGAAACCTTTGCTTGATGCCTCGGTACTCCTCGTCTGCGCTTGCCTCCTTAGCACCAAAGAGGAAACAAGGACACTGCGCGCGCTGGCGCCCGCCTAGTGCCCGCCTGGTCTCGTTCGTCATGGCTCACGTCACTGGAACCTCGCGAGGTTTGCCTCACCTTGATCTCTCCGCCCCTCGCGAGCCAGCTAGATGAGGCCGCTCCCGATGGGGTCTTGTGTCGTCCGCCTCGCGAGGCTTCGCCCCTCGCGAGGGTCTTGAAAGCTTGTTGGTGAAGATGGGCCGTACGGGCCCGCTCGCAGAGCCACGCCGTGGGCCGCAGGCAGGCAAGTCTGGGGACCCCCGTTCCCAGAACGCCGACAGTAGCCCCCGGGCCCAAGGCACGCTCGGACTTGGCTTCGAGGCGAAGCCAAAGGGCAAGTGCAGAGCGCCGCGGGCCCCAACAGCCTGCGGCCTTGGGCGACACGTGGCGGTTGATTGGACGTGGGCGTCTCTGCTTCCCCATGCTGCCTTGATACCCGCCTGGCTAGGCGGCCACCGCGATCTACACGGTTTCCCTCCCATCGTTGCGGTGCACTCCCCCAATTCCCCCACTTCCTCAGAGCTCAGCCCCCTCTCCCAATCCCATCCGAGCTCAGTCCTCCTGTCGCCACGGTGCCGAGTCAAACGGAGAAAGGGAAGAAGCCCCTGTCTTCCGCCGAACTGCGCCCGGTCATTGAGCCTGCCGTTGGCAGGTCGCTGGTGCTCAATCAAGAAGCCATGGATAAGGTGCGCCCATGCTTGCCTCCAGCTTCAATGAGTGGGGGGGGGGAACGGTGACCTGCCTTGCATCTCGTGCTCGCATCAACCGGACAGCCACCAAAGTCCCATTCTTCATCGATGCCCTTTGGGCTGGCCTGGTTCCTCCTTTCTCTGCTTTCTTCAATGCGGTGCTTGCCCATTATCAGATCCACATGCTGCACCTTGATCCACAATCCGTGACCCTTCTTGCCGTCTTTGCCTTTGTCTGTGAGGCCATGGTAGGCGTTGCTCCTTCCGTGGCCCTTCTCCGCCACTTCTTCTCGTTGCACCTGATCGATCCCCGGCAGAGCTCGGGGTGCCTGAGCTTCCAGGCTGTGGCGGCGACGGCCAGCGCTGGGATTGACTTCGAGCTTCCGTCGTCCAAGAGCGAGTTTCAGTTGCGGTGGATATTTGTTGATGTTGGAGTGCTCAGCCCCCTGCTCTCTTCTCCGTCGGTGCCCGCCATCCCCAACTCCGGTTGGTGCCACCAAAGGCTTGCCGATTCGCGCCTTGCCCTCGTCTGGCTTAGGCTGAAGGGGCTGAATGACCTTGGCGTGACCGCGCCTATGGTGGAGATAGAGTTTGTCCGGCGCCGGGTCGCTCCGCTTCAGCACCATTCCTAGCCAATGTGGGCCTTGCTCAGCAGCAAGGACCGCATGAGACTTCAGGAGTCCGGGCTCCCCCTTGAGGCGCGGCGGATGGTGCTTGAGGTCCTGACGGGTGTCCCGTTGCCAGAAGACATGCCGGGGAAGAGTTGCCTGCTGTACCGTTACTCGAACAAGGTGGAATTCGTGGAGCGTATGCCCTCCTTTGATGAGTGGGGGCTGCGCCCGGTTGGTCTGGTGGGGCCCCGTGAGAACCCTGTGAGAACCCCGTCGATGTGGTTCCCCTCCTTGGCGCTGGCATCGAGCTCGCCCCAGGTGTGGATGCAGGGGGCGAGCACCGCTGGAGGCCGATGTCGCGGGTGCCGAGGTGCTGATGCCGCCTAAGGCTCCCGAGGCGTAGTCCTCGAGAATTCATAGCTCCTACCCTGGGGGGCAGTTGAGGGGGCAATACAGCCTGCGACTCCCGAGGCCTCGGCAGGTCGCTGTGAGGCGGAGCCCGCTAGCCCCCCTCAGTTTGGCGCTCCTGAGGTTGTCCCTTCAAGCGCTTCTCCAGCCGCGCCTCGCATTGGCCTCCATGTCCGGCGCTTCGGTCGGCTTTGTGTGGACTTCGAGGAGCTCCGCAAGAGGAAGGGGTCCCCAAGTCACAGCAGCGGCACCTTCGGGCCGTTAAAACGGAGAAAGTACATCGCTGTTGACGAGTAAGTACCTTATCTTTGTGATTCTTTGAGTGCTGCTTCTCTTCCTGACGATGGCTCTTCAAGATCCCTTCCGCCAAGGCCGTGGAATCTCCTGAGAAGCAGCCTCCTCTCGCCCCGTCTCCCCTGCTAGACTTGAGCGCTGCGAGCCCGCATGCTGCCCCTAGCGTGGGATCAGCCGGGGAAGCCAGCCCGCCAGCAGGGTGCCTTGAGCCCATGCCTTCGTCGCTTCCTCTTGTCGGCCTCGCTTGGAGTGCGGCCAGTGTGCCAAGGGCCCCTCCCCAGATCTTGGACGACGGCTGGTTTGCTTTGATCCTGGGGTCCTCTTCAGGCGGCGGGTCTTCACTCGTCTGGGCCCCTCGCGCGGCTGGGCCGGTAGCCGGGCAGGCGCCAACCCCCAGCCCCCTGTTGCTAGGGGGTGAGCCGCTTCGAGCCCCGTCCGCGTCCCCCGCGGCGGAGGACGGAGTCAGCGGCATGCTCAAGTCTGCACAGGAGAAGAGCGTCGTCCGCCACGAGCTCTTTCAGGATGCGATGGGCGCGATGAACCGGCTTGGTGAAGAGCTCATGGATGTGGACGCGCGCCTTGTGGCCGAGGATCTTCGGCTGGCGGAGGAGCGGCATAAGCTGAAGGTGGCTATCAACCTCGGGCGCCACCAACGCGAGCTTGACAATGCGAAGGCCGAGGTCTCTCTCGTAGCCTCGCGTGAGGCCTGCTCCCGAGCTCAAGAAGAGGCCCGGGAAGCTGACCGCCGTCGCGAGGCCGCGGAGAAGCGCGCGTGGGAGCTCCAAGCCTGGAGCGCCTCCTTGGAGCGGCAAGTGGAGGCGCGCAGAGCCGCCCTTGCATCGTTGAGGGGGACGCCCGCCGAAGAAGAAGAGATCCGGAAGCACGAGGAGGCGTTGGCACTGGAAGCCGTGGAGCGTAGCCTCGAGCTTGAGCGACTGGAGACGAGGGAGCATCAAGTTGCCCAAGCGGAAGATGCCGTTGGTGCGCGCGAGGCCAAGGCCTAGGAGGAGGCCGATCGCCGGGTGGCCGAGGCTCGCGCGGGTCTTGAGGGTAGGCACGACCTGAAGTTGAAGCTTGCGGAAGCTGAGGCTGCAGGTAGGACTGCTGCCCTTAGGCCCAGGTTAGCTGAGGTGGAGCGGCGCGAGGAGGCCACCGCAGCCGCCCTGGTCTCGGCGCAGGCGGAACTGGCCTCCGCCCGCGCCGAGCTGCTCTCTCTTCAGCAGCGGGTCACTGACGCCGAGTCCGTTGCATGGCAGAACAGGGAGGAAGTGCTTCAGCGGCGGACGCTAGAGCGCGTGCACGCTCCCATGCTCCAGGACCTCCGGAACAGGGCCAATACTGCCCTGGGCCACATCTGTGATGAAAATGCCCCTCATCCGCGTGGACAACTACGCCAGCCACCTCCGCTTCTTCGCCGACGTGGTGGCGCGCCTAGAGAATCGCTCCGAGAGGGCTCGCCTACTTGTCGAAGAGAGGAGCCGCAGCCTGCTGGGGCGCACATTCTCCCGTGTCTTCAGCCATCTCCAGAACACCTACCAGGACTTCGACTTTGACACCGCCATCGCTCCAGTTCCGGAGGCCATCCGGGGCGACCTAGCGCGGTGGGTGGAGGATAACGTGGACGCGCTGGTTAGGGCCTTCACCTCTGAGGACGACGTGGTGCTGGTTGCGGCGGATGAAGGCGATGTGGTCGATGATGGTGATGGCGGCGTCAGTGAAGGCGATGGTGATGCTAGCCATGATGACGGCGCTGGGGGCAGCGAGGCCAGCGACGCGCCTGAGGACGACCTGGGAGACGCGGCGAGCGGCATGTCCGACTGACCCCGTGTTTCCCTGCTGCTTGTCCTGCACGCAGAAGCTCGGGCTCAGCCCTAGAGATTGTAAGAGAATTTTTGGAGGGGAAGCCCCTCATGTAAATACACTACTGCCTCTATCTTTTTAGGCCAAGTTGCATATGTGTCTTTATGATCTTACGAATCCTGGGGTGAGTTCGCTGTTGCGGTTTACCTTAGCCTGGACAAGTCCTGAACTGACTCATGTGGTCGCGAGTTCCTGAAAAGCTCCCGAGGAGCCTGCCGATCCGCTCGAGAGGGCTTCATGAGACGCGGACCCCTGCCCTGGCGCGACGTACGCGTGGCGCGCGTGTGCCATGCCCAGCCCCGCTCGCGAGGAGGAAGTAACGGGCGCGAACTCCGGATTAAGGCAAGAACCAGATAGCAAGAAATTGCTCGAACGAGAAAAGACACCCCCGCGCACATCAACGAAAATTCAACTTCAGCTTAAATCCGAATCCAGAAGGCAAGGCCATAGAAAAGAGATCCAAAGCAAATGGCCGCGTCCGGCGCCTAGTCAAGTCTTCTTGTCTTCGAGTCTTCTCACCAGCGCGGAGCTAAGTGCTGCCACTAGGATGTGGGAGGGAGCCCCCGAGGCCCGAGGGCGGCACTCCTGAGACTCCGTGGTGTGTACAGCCCACCTCATTATTACGTGAGAGTGTCACGAGCGGAGACCTTCACAGGCGTGAGCCTTACTTCATATTGCCACACGAGGGCCCCGCCTTGTGCCTCCCTCGACCCCCGTTGGGGGCGACCGGAAACCAGGACGACACCAAGGGGCAAAGGGGACACCAGCGGCACCCTCGGCGACCACGGGTCCTCTGCCGGGGGAAGGCTCCGGAGCACCTCCCCGACAGAGGGCCTACCTCCGGGGGACGCCTTGCACCGCGCGGCGCTGGGAGGGGCCTTTGTCCCGGTTCCCCTCCTGCAGCCCCAGCGTACCCCCTTGGTGGCAGGGAGGCTGACGAGCTGGGGCCACCATCCACTGCTGCGACCTGATCCTCCTGCGTACCATGGTTAGCGTAAGCCTGCTCCTAAGGAATTAGTGGTACCCTGTAGCTACTGTCGCTGGTGCGGTTGGTGAGGCTTCCGGAGGGCTCCTGAAAGGTGCCGGCTTCTAGCGCCTCTTCCTCCCAGCCCGGCTCGAGGAACGATCTAGGGTCGTCTTCCAGCATGTACTCCTGGTCCACCATGTGGGGCACGTAGGCCTCTGAGGCCGCCGCCTCGAAGACCTCGCCGTAGTGCCCCGCGCTCCATGTCGCCCGACCTAGCGTGCCACCTTGAGGATGGTAGGGTTGCATCCCGCCCGGACCGTAGGTGGCAGCGCTCGTGCCCGCACCCACCGGAGGTGGCGCGGGTGCGAGCGGGCGTCCAGCTCCGTTGGTTGCGCCGGTGCCGATGAAGCCTGGTGGCGCGCCTGTGGGCACGTGGGCGCGGCGTGGTCCGCCATGCGACCCGGCCACAGCTTGAGGTGTGAGCAGAGAGCAGAAGGGTGGTGCTCCTGAGGCTGCGCCGTCCAAGAGCTCGGCGACACGCTCTAGCAAAGCATCCCAACCGCTCTCCATTAACCGGCATCGCAGCAGCTCCCGAGCCACTGTGAGCGGGGCCCTCATGTTTGCCTGCTCCCGTCGGGTGTGCGGCGCCGTGGCCGCAGCGTGGCTTGAGGCCCTTGCGGTCGCCCGCACTTGTCGTGGAGTAAGAGCAGACGGCGAGTGACCGCGCCGCCCACGCCCCGTGGTGTTTGGTGGCATGCGTGCTGCCTGGGGCGCGGAGTTGAGGTCCTCCTGGACGGGCGCCGCCGCCCGGGCTGGCCAGGCTGCCCAACGGTCGGCGTTGGTCCTCGAGTCGCCGGACATCGGAGCCGCGGAGTGTCGGGGAATCAGCAGGCGGATCAACTGGCGGAAGAAGAGCTCCGGCGCACCCCTGCCTGGCGCGCCAAATGTCGGATCTCGGGTTCCAGCAAAACCCTCAAGGTTCGAACGCTGGGGTGCGCGCGAAGATCTCCCCCTACCGAATCACACCCTTAACCTTGCTATGATCTCAAAGGCTAGCTCGACGAACTCGCAACACAAGGGACACAAGATTTATACTAGTTCGGGCCACCGATGTGGTGTAATACCCTACTCCAGTGTGGTGGTGGTGGATTGCCTCTTGGGCTGAGGATGAACATTACAAGGGGAAGAACAACCTCCTGAGGCGAGGTGTTCTTGTTCTCTGTGAACTTGTGTGGGTGAGGATTACTCAAGATAAGATGCCTCCTACTATGGTGGCTAGTCCTATTTATAGGGGCCCTCGTCCTCTCCCCAAATATTGAGCGGGAAAGGAGCCAACAATGGCCAATTTGAAAGGGGACAGCTAGTACAGCTTATCCTGACTAAAGGTGGTCTTCGCCTGCAAAAGACTCTGGTGGTGACGCCGCCTTGGGCTCCATGGTGACCTCCATCTTGCCGTCCTGCTGGTCTTGGTCTTGTCGCACCGATATGGAAAACCTTGCTTGACGCCTCGGTACTCCTCGTCTGCGCTTGCCTCCTTAGTACCAAAGAGGAAACAAGGACACTACGCGCGCTGGCGCCCGCCTGGTCTCGTTCGTCATGGCTCACGTCACTGGAACCTCGTGAGGTTTGCCTCGCCTTGATCTCTCCGCCCCTCGCGAGCCAGCCCGATGAGGCCGCTCCCGAGGGGGTCTTGTGTCGTCCGCCTCGCGAGGCTTGGCCCCTCACGAGGGTCTTGAAAGCTTGTTGGTGAAGATGGGCCGTACGGGCCCGCTCGCAGAGCCACACCATGGACCGCAGGCAGGCAAGTCTGGGGACCCCCGTTCCCAGAACGCCGACAGACTATTACTTGCAAGACAGGATCAAGAACACAAATATATTCATGAAAACATAAAGGGTTCAGATCTGAAATCACGGCACTCGGGCCCTAGTGACAAGCATTTAGCATAGCAAAGTCATAGCAACATCAATCTTAGAACATAGTGGATACTAGGGACCTAACCCTAACAAAAATAACTCGATTACATGATAAATCTCATCCAACCCATCACGGCCCAGCAAGCCTATGATGGAATTACTCACGCATGGCGGTGAGCATCATGAAATTGGTGATGGAGGATGGTTGGTGATGATGATGGCGACGGATTCCCCTCTCCGGAGCCCCGAACGGACTCCAGATCTGCCCTCCCGAGGAAGAACAGGGCTTGGCAGCGGCTCCATATCGTAAAACGCGATGAATCCTTCTCTCTGATTTTTTCTCCCCGAACATGAATATATGGAGTTGGAGTTGAGGTCGATGGAGGTCCAGGGGGCCCACAAGGTCGGGTGGCGCGCCCCAGGGGAGTGGGCGCGCCCCCACCCTTGTGGACAGGGTGTGGCCCCCCTTCACTGGATTCTTTTGCCAACATTTTTTATTAATTCCAAAACTTATCTCCGTGAAGTTTCAGGTCATTCCGAGAACTTTTTATTCTGCACCATGGCAATTCTGCTGAAAACAACGTTAGTCCGGGTTAGTTCCATTGAAATCATGCAAGTTAGAGTCCAAAACAAGGTAAAAAGAGTTTGGAAAAGTATATATGACGGAGACGTATCAACTCCCCCAAGCTTAACCCATTGCTTGTCCTCAAGCAATTCAGTGGACAAGCTGAAAGTGATAAAGAAAAACTTTTACAAACTCTGTTTGATCTTGTTGTTGCAAATATGTAAAGCCAGCATTCAAGTTTTCAGCATAGATTATGAACTAATCATATTCACAATAACATTTAGGTCTCACGTTTACTCATATCAATGACATAATCAACTAGCGAGCAATAATAATAAATCTCGGATGACAACACTTTCTCAAAACAATCATGATATGATATAACAAGATGGTATGTGATACGTCTCCAACGTATATATAATTTTTGATTGTTCCGTACTATGCATTAATATGCTATTTTATATTATTTTTGGGACTAACCTATTAACCTAGAACCCAGTGCCAGTTTCTGCTTTTTCCCCTGTTTTAGAGTTTCGCAGAAAAGGAATACCAAACGGAATAAAACTTTCGCGATGATTTTTCTTGGACCAAAAGACAACCAGGAGACTTGGAATGCAAGTCAGAAGAGCCGCGAGGCGTCCACAAGAGTGGAGGGCGCGCCCAGGGGGATGGGGTGCCCCCCAACCTTGTGGGCCCCTCGGCGACCTCCTGACCTAGATCTTCCTCCTATATATACTCTTATACCCCAAAAACATCCCGGGGAGCCACGAAACCACTTTTCCACCGCCGCAACCTTTTGTACCTGTGAGATCCCATCTTGGGGCCTTTTCCGACATCTTGCTGGAGGGGGAATCGATCACGGAGGGCTTCTACATCAACACCATTGCCTCTGCGATGAAGTGTGAATAGTTTACTTCAGACCTACGGATCCATAGCTAGTAGCTAGATGGCTTCTTCTCTCTCTTTGATTCTCAATACAAAGTTCTCCTTCTTGGAGATCTGTAGCATGCACGTATGGTGAACCGTTATGTGATGAAGTCGGAGCATGATTTATTTTTTGATTGTCTTCCTTATGAGTGGCGGTGAGTACTTTGTTTTGATGACTAATAGATTTTTGCAATAAGTATGTGAGTTTTTTATGACTAATGTTGAGTCCATGGATTATACGCACTCTTGACAACCCACAAGTATAAGGGATCAGTTGTAGCCTCTTTCGATAAGTAAGAGTGTCGAACCCAACGAAGAGCTAAAGGTAGAACAAATATTCCCTCAAGTTCTATCGACCACCGATACAACTCTACGCACGCTTAACGTTCGCTTTACCTAGAACAAGTATGAAACTAGAAGTACTTTGTAGGTGTTGTTGGATAGGTTTGTAAGATAATAAAGAGTGCGTAAATAAAAACTAGGGGCTGTTTAGATAAACACACAACTAAGTTAGTTTTACTAGAGAGCTTTTTGTCACAAGAAAGTTATTTGTCCCTAGACAATCGATAACTAGACCAGTAATCATTATTGCAATTTTATTTGAGGGAGAGGCATAAGCTAACATACTTTCTCTTCTTGGATCAGATGCACTTATGATTGGAACTCTAGCAAGCATCCGCAACTACTAAAGATCATTAAGGTAAAACCCAACCATAGCATTTTAAGGCATCAAGTCCTCTTTACTCCCATACGCAAACAACCTACTTACTCGGGTCTATGCTTCTGTCACTCACGCCACCCACCATAAGCAAATCATGAACATATTACAAACCCTACAGCGAGGATACCTCACGCTCGCGCAACACGGAGAGCACCATAGGACAACACCAATAATAAAACATGCAACTCAAACCAATCACGATCATCAGTTGACCCATAGGACAAAACAGATCTACTCAAACATCATAGGATAGCCATACATCATTGGGAAATAATATATAGAGTTGAGCACCATGTTTAAGTAGAGATTACAACGTGTAGAAGAGGGGTTACACCGCTGCATAGAGGGGGGAAGAGTTGGTGATGACGGCGGTGAAGTTGTTGGTGTAGATCGTTGTCGCGATGATGGCCCCGGCGCCACTGGGAGAGAGGGGGAGAGAGCCCCCCTTCTTCTTCTTCCTTGACCTTCCCCCTAGATGGGAGAAGGGTTTCCCCTCTGGTCCATGGCCTCCATGGCGGTGGAGGGGCGAGAGCCCCTCCGAGATTGGATCTCTCTCTCTCTCTCTCTCTCTCTCTCTCTCTCTCTCTCTCTCTCTCTCTCTCTCTCTCTCTCTCTATTTCCTTCTGTTTCTGCACTCCCTGATTCTGCCTTTCACCGTTTCTTAAATTCCCGGAGATCCGTAACTCCGATTGGGCTGAAATTTTGACACAATTTTTATCCGGATATTGGCTTTCTTGCGGCGAAAGAAGGGCACCAACCACCTTACAGAGTGTCCATGAGGGCCCAGGGCGCGCCCTACCCCCTGGGGTGCGCCCCTCACCCTCGTGGGCCCCTCGGGCATCGTCTCGCGTTGATTCCACTTCCCAAAATTCACATATATTCCAAAAAAAATCTCCGTAAGTTTTTATCCTGTTTGGACTCCATTTGATATGGATTTTATTTGAAACAAAAAAGCATGCAACGAACAGGAATTGGCACTGGATCAATATGTTAGTCCCAAAAATAGTATAAAAAGTTGCCAAAAGTATGTAAAAGTTGTAGAATATTGACATGGAACAATCAAAAATTATAGATACGACGGAGACGTATCAGCATCCCCAAGCTTAATTACTGCTCGTCCTCAAGTAGGTAAATGATAAAATAGATAATTTTTGATGTGGAATGCTACCTAGCATAATCTTGATCATGTAATCTAATCATGGCATGAATATTAAGACACGAGTGATTCAAAGCAATTGTCTATCATTTGACATAAAAAATAATAATACTTCAAGCATACTTATAAAGCAATCATGTCTTTTCAAAATAACATGGCTAAAGAGAGTTATCCCTACAAAATCATATAGTCTGGCTATGCTCCATCTTCACCACACAAAATATTCAAATCATGCACAACCTCGATGACAAGCCAAACAATTGTTTCGTACTTTTGATGTTCTCAAACCTTTTCAACTTTCACGCAATACATGAGCGTGAGCCATGGATATATCACTATAGGAGGAATAGAATATGATGGTGGAGGTTGAGTGGAGAAGACAAAAAGGAAGAAAGTCTCACATCGACGCGACTAATCAACGGGCTATGTTGATGCCCATCAATTGATGTCAATGCGAGGAGTAGGGATTGCCATGCAACAGATGCAGTAAGAGCTATAAGTGTATGAAAGCTCAAACTGAAAACTAAGTGGGTGTGCATCCAACTTGCTTGCTCATGAAGACCTAGGGCATTTGAGGAAGCCCATCGTTGGAATATACAAGCCAAGTTCTATAATGAAAATTCCCACTAGTATATGAAAGTGATAACGCAAGAGACTCTCTATATGAAGAACATGGTGCTACTATGAAGCACAAGTGTGGTAAAAGGATAGTAACATTGTCCCTTCTCTATTTTCTCTCATTTTTTTTATTTTTTCTCTTTTTCTCTTTTTTTCTTTTCTTTTTTTTGTAGGCTTCTTTGGCCTCTTTTTTTGGGGCTTCTTTGGCCACTTTTATTTTGATAACCTCACATGGGGCAATGTTCTAATAATGATCATCACACTTTTATTTACTTACAACTCAATATTACAACTCGATACTAGAACAAAGATATGACTCTATATGAATGCCTCCGGCGGTGTACCGGGATGTGCAATGATCTATAGTAGAAATGAAATAATAAAAACAGACAAGCCCTGAAAACATCATGCTAGCTATATTACGATCATGCAAAGCAATATGACAATAAATGCTCAAGTCATGTATATGAAGATGATGGAGGTTGCATGGCAATATATCTCGGAATGGCTATGGAAATGCCATAATAGGTAGGTATGGTGGTTGTTTTGAGGAAGATATAAGGAGGCTTATGTGTGATAGAGCATATCGTATCACGGGGTTTGGATGCACCGGCGAAGTTTGCACCAACTCTCGAGGTGAGAAAGGGCAATGCACGGTACCAAAGAGGCTAGCAATGATGGAAGGGTGAGAGTGCGTATAATCCATGGACTTAACATTAGTCATAAAGAACTCACATACTTATTGAAAAAGTCTACAAGTCTATTAGCTATCGAAACAAAGTACTACGCGCATGCTCCTAGGGGGATAGATTGGTAGGAAAAGACCATCGCTCGTCCCTGACCGCCACTCATAAGGAAGACAGTCAATAAATAAATCATGCTCCGAGTTCGTTACATAACGGATCACCATACGTGCATGATACGGGAATCACAAAATTCAACACAAGTATTAATACAATCCAAAATTACCCACTAGCATGACTATAATATCACCATCTTTATATCGCAAAACTATTGCAAGGAATCAAACATATCATATTTTGTGATCTACAAGTTTTATGTAGGATTTTATGACTAACCATGTGAATGACCAATTCCTGTCAACTCTCTAAATAGATATAAGTGAAGCAAGAGAGTTTAATTCTTTCTACAAAAGTTATGCCCACGCTCTAACAAATATAAGTGAAGCAAAAGAGCGTTCTACAAATGGCAGTTTTCTATGTGTAGGGAAACAGGCAATCCAAACTTCAAAAGATATAAGTGAAGCACATGAAGCATTCTATAAGCCATACTCAAAAGATATAAGTGAAGTGCAAAGAGCATTCTATAAATCAACCAAGGACTATCTCATACCAGCATGGTGCATCAAAGAAAAGTGAAAACTAAATGCAAAAGATGCTCCAAGATTTGCACATATCACATGAACGGAACGAAACCGAAAACATACCGATACTTGTTGAAGAAAGATGGGATGCCTTCCGGGGCATCCCCAAGCTTAGACGCTTGAGTCTCCTTGAATATTTACTTGGGGTTCCTTGGGCATCCCCAAGCTTGAGCTCTTGCCTCTCCTCCTTCTCCTCATATCGAGACCTCCTTGATCCTTGATCACTTCATCCACACAAAACTCAACAGAAAGTTCGGTAAGGTCCGTTAGTATAATAAAGCAAATCACTACTTGAAGTACTGTTGCAAACCAATTCATATTTTGTTTTTTATTGTAGATACTATAATATAACTTTTCCATGGCTTAATCCACTGATAGAAATCGATAGTTTCATCAAAACAAGCAAACAATGCATCAAAAAACAGAATCTGTCTTAAACAGGACAGTCTGAGTAATCTTAACATTCACCCTACTTTTGATACTCCAAAAATTCTGAAAAAATTAGGAAAAATAAAAAATTTGTATATAAAGACAGTGAAAAAAGTTTCATAACCGTTTGACGTTCCAGTAAAAAATGTAAAATCGCGCACTACAGCCAAAGTTTCTGTTTTGCACCGCATAAACCAACAAGCAATGTAAACATCCTAAAGGCAAATCTTGGCACATTATTTTTATAATACAATGGAATTGTACAAGGGGATAATTATTTTTGTTGAAAAGTTCCTGTAATCAAGATTCACAAAGTTTCCGTGAGCATGAACAAAGTTCAAGGAGCTCCCTCACTTCAACAATGCTAGTCTCTCTCACTTTCACTTTCCTTTTTGAAAAGTTTTGGGGTTCCCCTCTTTATTTTTGTTTTGTTTTTAAACTCTATAAAAGCACTCAACAGAAATAAATGACTCTCTAAAACTTACGGGTTGTCTCCCTGGCAGCGTTTTCTTTGAAGCCATTAAGCTAGGCATAAGGTGCTCAAGTAATGAATCCACCCTGATCCCAAGGTATATCAAAGCCAATTTGAATTAGCAATGAATTGGCATTTAGTAGTGAGCACAAAGCAACATATATCAAGCGATGACGAAGTCTAACTCTCTTCCTATGCATCGGCATGTCATACAAGAACAATTCATGCACATCAAGTAAAGGCCAATGCATAGCATAAGAAGTTTCTTGCAATTTTATCATGTTGGAAACATAGAGAGGCGGAGATGTAGTTCCTCTCTCATAATAATTGCAAGTAGGAGCAGCAAGCACATGCATATTATATTCATCAAAATTATCATGTGCAACGGTAAAAGGCCACCCATCAATATAATCCTTAATAAGTGCAAACTTCTCCGATATAGTGTAGTTTGGAGAATTCAAAAAGATAATAGGACTATCATGTGTGGGTGCAATAGCAAAAATTTCATGTTTAACATAAGGAACAATAGCAAGTTCATCTCCATAAGCATAATTCATATTGGCATCTTGGCCACAAGAATAGCAAGCATCAAGTTCATCAAAAAGGGATATTTCAAACGAATCAACGGGATCATAGCAATTATCATGGCATTCATCCTTCGGTAGGAACGAAGGGATATTAAATAATGTATGAGTTGGAGAGTTACTCTCATTAGAAGGTGGGCATGGGTAGCTAATCCGATCTTCCTCCTTTTGTTCTTCGCTCTCCTCATCATCTTTTTCATCCAATGAGCTCATAGTTTCATCAATCTCTTCTTCCATAGACTCCTGCAAAATATTAGTCTCTTCTCGGACAGCGGAGACTTTCTCAATAAATTCATCAACATCATAATTGTATTTATAATTCTCATAGCAATATTTAAGGATAGCTAAATTTTCAGGTCTATAAACTGAATCATCAAAATCATCAAACTCATTAAACAAAGATTCAATTTCAGAAGCACCCTTAAAAGCAACAAATTCTTCTATTCGTTCCACATCATAGTAATCATATATACCATTAGCATAAGAAGCTAAGGTTTCATTATCATTAAATTTGCATGAAAAGGGAAAGTGTGGAGCCTTCTTCCTAGAGCAACAAGTATAATCATATCTCAAGCATAGTTGCCGAGCATACTGATACGTCTCCAACGTATCTATAATTTATGAAGTATTCATGCTATTATATTATCAACCTTGGATGTTTTATATGCATTTATATGCTATTTTATATGGTTTTTGGGACTAACCTATTAACCTAGAGCCCAGTGCCAGTTTCTGTTTTTTTCCTTGTTTAAGAATATCGCAGAAAAGGAAAACCAAACGGAGTCCAATTGACCTGAAACTTGACGGAGCTTATTTTTGGACCAGAAGAAGGCCATGGAGTAAAAGAGTGGGGCCAGACGAGTCTCGGGCTGCCCACGAGGGTGGGAGGCGCGCCCACCCCCTGGGCACGCCCCCTACCTCGTGGACAGCCCGGAGACCCCCCTGACTTGTTCTCGACACCAAAACCCCTTATATATACAAAAACCTCCAGAAATTAACCTAGATTGGAAGTTCCGCCGCCGCAAGCCTCTGTAGCCACGAGAAATCAATCTAGGCCCTCTCCGGCACCCTGCCGGAGGGGGTCATCATCACCGGAGGGCATGGAGGAGGATCCCGGAGGGGTCATCATCACCATGAAGACCAAGGACAAGAGGGAGAACCTCTCCCCATCTAGGGGGGAGGCCATGGAGGAGGAAGCACAAGGGGGAGAACGTGGCGCCGGAGTGCCATCGGGAGGGGAATCATCGCCACGGTGATCGTCTTCATCAACATCACCATCATCATCACCATCCTCATCTCTTTTACGCGGTCCACTCTCCCGCACCCCTCTGTAATCCCTACTTGAACATGGTGCTTTATGCCACATATTATGATCCAATGATGTGTTGCTATCCTATGATGTTTTGAGTAGATATCCTTTGTCTTTGGGTTGATTTATGATCTAGATTGGTACGAGTTGTATGTTTTATTTTGGTGCTGTCCTATGGTGCCCTCCGTGTCGCGCAAGCGTGAGGGATTCCCGCTGTAGGGTGTTGCAATACATTCATGATTCACTTATAGTGGGTTGGCGAGTGACTGAAACACAAACCCGAGTAAGGGGGTTGTTGCATATGGGAATAAAGAGGACTTGATGCTTTAATGCTATGGTTGGGTTTTACCTTAATGATCTTTAGTAGTTGGGGATGCTTGCTAGAGTTCCAATCATAAGTGCATATGATCCAAGTAGAGAAAATATGTTAGCTTATGCCTCTCCCTCATATGAAATTTCAATGACGACTACTGGTCTTGTTAACAATTGCCTAGGACAATTCCGCACACCGATCCATCATTATTCCACACTCGCTATTTATAATATTTAGTAATATATTCTAACTTTATGATAAAAGCACCTACTTTTATGTTTTAGCTCTCCGATACCATACAAAGTTATCCTCTTCATACCCACAACGTAGTTTTATTTCTCGTTGCTAGTTGGAAGCAAACATTCGGTGTACGTAGAGTCGTATCAGTGGCAGATAGGGCTTGAGAGAATATTGATCTTACCTTTACCTCCTTATGGGTTCGACACTCCATACTTATCACTTCCACCTTTGGAAATTGCTACGGTGAGTCCCTGCACTTGGGGATTATCAAGCTCTTTTCTGGCGCCATTGCCGGGGAGCAATAGCGTGGGGTTGATATTCTCGTGTGTGATTGTTTGCTTTCTTCACTAAGTAGATTTTGTTTTTCCTTTTTGTTTCTGTTTAGTTGTGGGTGAAACGTACAAAAAAAATTAAAGAATGAAAATACCAAAAAAATTACTTGCCTCTCATGCCTAAAAAGTTTTTCAAAAAGAGAAGTGAATGGAAAGTTATGCATTGAAGAAGTGAGGGTCGACCTTGAGCACTTGTGTTCATGCTCATGGAAACAATGTAGAATTTTTCATGGAAGTTTCTCTGTATATAATTATCCCCTTGTGTATATCCATTGTATTATAAAAAATTAATGTGCCAAGCTTTGGTTTTAGGATGATTAGATTGCTTGTTTACTATGTGCAGAACAAAAACAGAAACTTTGGCTGTAGCGCGTGATTTTACTTTTTTTTACTAGAAGGTCAAATGGGTATGAAACTTTTTGCACATTACTTCTGTAAAAATTTCTCAAATTGTCAAATTGATTTCATAATTTTTGGAGTTACAGAAGTTTGCTAAACTTCCAGATTACTACAGACTGTCCTGTTTAAGAGAGATTCTGTTTTTGATGCATTGCTTGCTTGTTTTGATGAAACTATCGATTTCTATCAGTGGATTAAGCCATGGAAAGGTTATATTACAGTAGCTATAATGCAAAAACAAAATATGAATTGGTTTGCAACAGTACTTATAGTAGTGATTTGCTTTGTTATACTAACGGATCTCACAAATTTTTTGTTAAAGTTCTGTGTGGATGAAGTGTTCAAAGATCGAGGAGCTATCAATATGAGAAGAATAAAGAGAGGCAAGAGTTGAAGCTTGGGGATGCCCAAGGCACCCCAAGTAAATATTTCATGGATACTCAAGCATCTAAGCTTGGGGATGCCTCGGTTGGCATCCCATCTTTCTTCTTCAACAATTATCGGTATACCTCGGTTTTTGTTTTGTTCACATGATTTGTGTCCCTTGTGTTTTCCTTTTTCTTTAAGAACCATGCTAGTATGAGATATCTCTTCATCGATTTATAGAATGATCCATGTGCTCCACTTATATCTTTTGAGTATGACCTTATAGAATTCTCTTTGCGCTTCACTTAAATCTTTTGAGTATGGTTTTATACAATGCTTTGTGTGCTTCACTTATATATTTTGAGCTTGGATGTTGGTTAGTCTTTGTAGAATTCTACATGAACTTCACTTATATATCTTGG
Organism: Aegilops tauschii subsp. strangulata; assembly: GCF_002575655.3. Lineage (NCBI taxonomy): Eukaryota > Viridiplantae > Streptophyta > Magnoliopsida > Poales > Poaceae > Aegilops > Aegilops tauschii. The sequence goes on along the minus strand of NC_053037.3, from coordinate 312,908,142 downwards.
AGTATGAATAATACTATCATCTAAAGTGGGTTTGGCAGAGTGTCAACTTTAGGAATTAGTGATCCCACTATTCCGAATAAGAAGAATTTTGCTTATGTGGAGAGCAGAAAATTTCTATGCTTATAGATCATGAAAAGAATGCTTTATGTGATGTTTATATTGTTGAATTCATTCATGATTCTACTGAAAATTATTATGAGGGAGGAATATATGCTTGTAGGAGTTGCAATAATATCAAGTTTCCTCTCTATGTGCTTAAAGTTTTGAAGTTATACTTGTTTTGCCTTCCTATGCTAGTTGATTCTTGTTACTATAAATTATGTGCTCACAAAATCCCTAGGCATAGGAAGTTGGTTAGAATCAATTGTGCTAGTCATATTCTTCGTGATGCTCTCTTTATGTTTCATTCTTATCTTTTATGTGAGCATCATTGAAATCATCATGCCTAGCTAAAAGGCATTAAAGAAAAGCGCTTGTTGGAAGACAACCCAATATTTATACTTACTATTTTTGTGTGTTCACATGATTAAGCTACTGTAGTAATCATGTTTTATAGCTTTTGTTTCAATAAATTGCCAAGTAAGACCTTTGGGAAGACTTGGGTGAAAGTTAATGTGATCTTGCTGTTAAAAACAGAAACTTTGCGCTCACGAGATTAGCTACCATTTTTTTTACAGAAGAGTGCTTTTGAGTTGATTCTTTTTGTAGAAGATTAATAGACAAATTCCTCACGTCCACCAATTTATTTCATAATTTTTGGAGTAGCAGAAGTATGGTTGCTGTTCAGATCATTACAGACTGTTCTGTTTCCGACAGATTCTATTTTCATTGCATAGTTTGCTTGTTTTCTAGTTTCTATGGCTTATATTTCTCAATATAAATTGTAGAAATGATATGGTACAGTAGACATTGTGTGGGAACAATTATGAACCTTGTCTTTTACAGTACCAAAGTGAATGGTTTACTCTTTATCATACTAACCTATCTCACGAAGTTTCGTTAAGTTTGTGTGATTGAAGTTTTCAAGCTTTGCGTGAGATATCGATATGAGGAGAATAAGGAGTGGAAAGACCCTAAGCTTGGGGATGCCCAAGGCAACCCAAGGTAATATTCAAGGAAGACTCAAGCGCCTAAGCTTGGGGATGCCCCGGAAGGCATGCCCTCTTTCGTCTTCAAAACTATCGGTATACCTTACTCGGAGCTATATTTTTATTCGTCACATGATATGTGTTTTGCTTGGAGCGTATTTTCAATTTTACTTGCTGTTTGAATAAAATCATTGGATCTGAATTATTGAATGAAAAATAATCCTCCCATGGCTAGTTAATTATTTGACTACTCAGTGTTCTTCACTTATATCTTTTGGAGTAGTTTGTCATTTACTCATGTGCTTCACGTATATCCTATGAGTAAATGGTTGAATGAATTGAATGTCATAAATCTGAATTTATATATGTTTCATATGCCTATAACATGGGGAGTAATGACTTCACACATAATAAGTATAGGTAGTAAACTCATTGAAAGTTAGCAAACGTAGAATTGGTCACTTGAACAATTCATGAAAGAATATTGAAGGAAGAGAGATTTCACATATAAATATACTATCTTGGACATATTTTGTAATTCTGAGCACTCATTAAAATATGACATGATAAAAGGTTGATGTTGGACAAGGAAGACAACTTAATGGGTTATGTTTTCTTGTATCCGAAATAAAGTATATTGTCATGGATCATCCAACATGCTGAGCTTGCCTTTCCCTCTCATGCTAGCCAAATTCTTTGCACCAAGTAGAGGTACTACTTGTGCTTCCAAACATCCCTTAAAACGAGTTTTTCCATGAGAGTCCACCATACCTACCTATGGATTGAGTAAGATGTTTCAAGTAAGTTTTCATCGGTGCATGCAATAAAAATTTCTCTCTAAATATGTATGATCTATTAGTGCGAAGATTATAGCTTTATACAAACTTGTGATAGGGAAGTAATAAAAGCGACAGACTGCATAATAAAGGTCTTTATCACAAGAGGCAATATAAAGTGACGTTCTTTTGCATTAAGATTTCGTGCATCCAACCATAAAAGCGCATGACAACCTCTGTTTCCCTCTGCGAAGGGCCTATCTTTTACTTTTATCTTCTACCTTATGCAAGAGTCATGGTGATCTTCACCTTTCCTTTTTACATTTTATCCTTTGGCAAGCACATTGTGTTGGAAAGATCCTGATATATATATCCAATTGGATGTAAGTTATCATGAACTATTATTGTTGACATTACCCTTGAGGTAAAAGGTTGGGAGGCGAATCTATAAGCCCCTATCTTTCTCTGTGTCCGATTAAAACTTTGAACCCATAAATATCACGTGAGTGTTAGCAATTGTGAAAGATTAAATGATAGTTGAGTATGTGAAGTTTGCTAAATAAAAGCTCTGACATAGACCCTTCCTGAAAATAAGATGAATTGCAATTGTTTGATGACTGAAAATATAGTTTGTTAGTTTCAAGAAAGTTTATGATCTATACTTTAACCTGTGAATAGTTTGTTACTTGATCATGAAAAGTTTTGTGAGATGAGCTACTGTTATGACATATAATGATGCTAGAAAAGGTGATCGAAATTATCATTGGTCAAACTTGTGCACTTGCTAGCATTCACACTTCATAAATTATTTCTTTTATCATTTACCTACTCGAGGACAAGCAGGAATTAAGCTTGGGGATGCTGATACGTCTCCAACGTATCTATAATTTATGAAGTATTCATGCTATTATATTATCAACCTTGGATGTTTTATATGCATTTATATGCTATTTTACATGGTTTTTGGGACTAACCTATTAACCTAGAGCCCAGTGCCAGTTTCTGTTTTTTTCCTTGTTTAAGAATATCGCAGAAAAGGAAAACCAAACGGTGTCCAATTGACCTGAAACTTGACGGAGCTTATTTTTGGACCAGAAGAAGGCCATGGAGTAAAATAGTTGGGACAGAAGAGTCCCGGGCTGCCCACGAGGGTGGGAGGCGCGCCCACCCCCTGGGCGCGCCCCCTACCTCGTGGACAGCCCGGAGATCCCCCTGACTTGTTCTCGACGCCAAAACCTCTTATATATACAGAAACCTCCAGAAATTAACCTAGATCGGAAGGTCCGCCGCCGCAAGCCTCTGTAGCCACAAGAAATCAATCTAGGCCCTCTCCGGCACCCTGCCGGAGGGGGTCATCATCAACGGAGGGCATGGAGGAGGATCCCGGAGGGGCCATCATCACCATGAAGGCCAAGGACCAGAGGGAGAACCTCTCCCCATCTAGGGGGGAGGCCATGGAGGAGGAAGCACAAGGGGGAGAACCTCTCCTCCTCTCTCTTGGTGGCGCCGGAGTGCCATCGGGAGGATAATCATCGCTGCGATGATCGTCTTCATCAACATCACCATCATCATCACCATCCTCATCTCTTTTATGCGGTCCACTCTCCCGCACCTCGCTGTAATCCCTACTTGAACATGGTGCTTTATGCCACATATTATGATCCAATGATGTGTTGCTATCCTATGATGTTTTGAGTAGATATCCTTTCTCTTTGGGTTGATTGATGATCTAGATTGGTACGAGATGTATGTTTTATTTTGGTGTTGTCCTATGGTGCCCTCCGTGTCGCGCAAGCGTGAGGGATTCCCGCTTATAGTGGGTTGGTGAGTGACTGAAACACAAACCCGAGTAAGGGGGTTGTTGCGTATGGGAATAAAGAGGACTTGATGCTTTAATGCTATGGTTGGGTTTTACCTTAATGATCTTTAGTAGTTGCGGATGCTTGCTAGAGTTCCAATCATAAGTGCATATGATCCAAGTAGAGAAAGTATGTTAGCTTATGCCTCTCCCTCATATGAAATTGCAATGACGACTACCGGTCTTGTTAACAATTGCCTAGGACAATTCCGCACACCGATCCATCATTATACCACACTCGCTATTTATAATATTTAGTAATATATTCTAACTTTATGATAACAGCACCTACTTTTATGTTTTAGCTCTCCGATACCATACAAATTTATCCTCTTCATACCCACAACGTAGTTTTATTTCTCGTTGCTAGTTGGAAGCAAACGTTCGGTGTACGTAGAGTTGTATCAGTGCCAGATAGGGCTTGAGAGAATATTGATCTTACCTTTAGCTCCTTGTGGGTTCGACACTCCATACTTATCACTTCCACCTTTGGAAATTGCTACGATGATTCCCTGCACTTGGGGATTATCACATACCAATGCAACATATAAATTTGATCCCATAATAGTTTCCCTTTTTGAGTCAAGCGATAATCCCTAAAGTATTCACGTTGATCCAACGTGTCTCCCATTACATAGTTGAATGGGGTTTTCTCATGATTATTAAAGTAGTGCATAATATCTTTCACATAATGAGCATCGAGGGTTTTAGGAGGTTCCCCATCTCCATGAGTAGCAAGTAAACCTAATTTTTTTGGTATTTCGTGTTCCATATCCATAACTAAAGATAGAGAACAACTTAGAACAGAAAATAAATATTACTTAGTGATAAAACAAACAAGCACACACGAGAATATTCACCCCACGCTATCTTTCCCCGGCAACGGAGCCAAAAAAGGTCTTGATAAGCCACAAGTATAGGGGATCAGTTGTAGCCTCTTTCGATAAGTAAGAGTGTCGAATCCAACGAGGAGCTAAAGGTAGAACAAATATTCCCTCAAGTTCTATCGACCACCGATACAACTCTACGCACGCTTAACGTTCGCTTTACCTAGAACAAGTATGAAACTAGAAGTACTTTGTAGGTGTTGTTGGATAGGTTTGCAAGATAATAAAGAGCGCGTAAATGAAAACTAGGGGCTGTTTAGATAAAGATACAACTAATTTAGTTTTAGTAGATAGATTTTTGTCACAAGAAATTTATTTGTCCCTAGAGAATCGGTAACTAGACCAGTAATCATTATTGCAATTTTATTTGAGGGAGAGGCATAAGCTAACATACTTTATCTTCTTGGATCATATGCACTTACGATTGGAACTCTAGCAAGCATCCGCAACTACTAAAGATAATTAAGGTAAAACCCAACCATAGCATTATAAGGCATCAAGTCCTCTTTACTCCCATACGCAAACAACCTACTTACTCGGGTCTGTGCTTCTGTCACTCACGCCACCCACCATAAGCAAATCATGAACATATTGCAAACCCTACAGCGGGGATCCCTCACGCTTGCGCGACACGGAGAGCACCATAGGACAACACCAATAATAAAACATGCAACTCAAACCAATCACGATCATCAATTTACCCATAGGACAAAACAGATCTACTCAAACATCATAGGATAGCCATACATCATTGCGAAATAATATATAGCGTCGAGCACCATGTTTAAGTAGAGATTACAGCAGGTAAAAAAGGGGTTACACCACTGCATAGAGGGGGGAAGAGTTGGTGATGACGGCAGTGAAGTTGTTGGTGTAGATTGTTGTGGCGATGATGGCCCTGGCGGCGTTCAGGCACCACCGGGAGAGAGGTGGAGAGAGCCCCCCTTCTTGTTCTTCTTCCTTGACCTTCCCCCTAGATGGGAGAAGGGTTTCCCCTATGGTCCATGGCCTCCATGGCGGCGAAGGGGCGAGAGCCCATCCGAGATTGGTTCTCTCTCTCAGTTTCCTTCTGTTTCTGCGCTCCCTAATTCTGCCCTTTCACCGTTTCTTAAATTCCCGGAGATCCGTAACTCCGATTGGGCTGACATTTTGACACGATTTTCATCCGGATATTGGCTTTCTTGCGGTGAAAGAAGGGCACCAACCGCCTTACGGAGTGGCCACGAGGTCCCAGGGCGCGCCCTACCCCCTGGGGCACGCCCCTCACCCTCGTGGGCCCCTTGGGCATCGTCTCGCATTGATTCCACTTCCAAAAATTCACATATATTCCAAAAAAATCTTCGTAAGGTTTTATCCCGTTTGGACTCTGTTTGATATGGATTTCCTACGAAACAAAAAAACATGCAACAAACAGGAACTGGCACTGGGCACTGGATCAATATGTTAGTCCCAAAAAATAGCATAAAAAGTTTCCAAAAGTATGTAAAAGTTGTAGAATATTGGCATGGAACAATCAAAAATTATAGATACAACGGAGACGTACCAACTCTCACCTTTCCGCCATTGCTAGCCTCTCTAGTACCGCGCAACTTTCGCCGGTACCATAAACCCACCACATATCCTTCCTCAAAATAGCCACCATACCTACCTATTATGGCATTTCCATAGCCATTCCGAGATATATTGCCATGCAACTTTCCACCGTTCCTTTTATAATGACACACTCCATCATTATCATATTGCTTTGCATGATCATGTAGTTGACATCGTATTTGTGGCAAAGCCACCGTTCATCATTTTTTTATACATGTCGCTCTTGATTCATTGCACATCCCGGTACACCACCGGAGGCATTCACATAGAGTCATATTTTGTTCTAAGTATCGAGTTGTAATTCTTGAGTTGTAAGTAAATAAAAGTGTGATGATCTTCATTATTAGAGCATTGCCCCATGTGAGGAAAGGATGATGGAGACCATGATTCCCCCACAAGTCGGGATGAGACTCCGGACGAAAAATAAAAAAAAGGCCAAAAAATGAGAGAAGGACCAAATAAAAAAAGAGAGAAAAAGAGAGAAGGGACAATGTTACTATCCTTTTTGCCACACTTGTGCTTCAAAGTAGCACCATGATCTTCATGATAGAGAGTCTCCTATGATATCACTTTCATATACTACTGGGGATTTTTCATTATAGAACTTGGCTTGTATACTCCAATGATGGGCTTCCTCAAATTGCCCTAGGTCTTCGTGAGGAAGCAAGTTGGATGCACACCCACTTAGTTTTTTTTGAGCTTTCATAAACTTATAGCTCTAGTGCATCCATTGCATGGAAATCCCTACTCACTGACATTGATATCTATTAATGGGCATCTCCATAGCCCGTTGATACGGCTAGTTGATGTGAGGCTATCTCCCTCTTTTTGTCTTCTCCACAACCACCGTCTATTCCACCTATAGTGCTATGTCCATGGCTCACGCTCATGTATTGCGTGAAAGTTGAAAAAGTTTGAGAACATCAAAAGTATGAAACAATTGCTTGGCTTGTCATAGGGGTTGTGCATGATTTAAATATTTTGTGTGATGAAGATGGAATATAGCCAGACTATATGCTTTTGTAGGGATAAGATTTCTTTGGCCATGTTATTTTGAGAAGACATAATTATTTTGTTAGTATGCTTGAAGTATTATTGTTTTTATGTCAATATTAAACTTTTGTTTTGAATCTTACAGATATGAACATTCATGCCACAATAAAGAGAATTACATGGATAAATATGATAGGTAGCATTCCACATCAAAAAATTTGTTTTTATCATTTGCCTCTCGAGGGTGAGCAGGAATTAAGCTTGGGGATGCTTGATACGTCTCCAACGTATCTATAATTTTTGATTGTTCCATGCTATTAAATTATCTGTTTTGGATGTTTTATATGCATTAATATGTTATTTTATATGATTTTTGGGACTAACCTATTAACCTAGAGCCTAGTGTCAGTTTTTGTTTTTCCTTGTTTTAGAGTTTCGCAGAAAAGGAATACCAAACGGAATCCAAACAGAATAAAACTTTCGCGATGATTTTTCTTGGACCAGAAGACACCCAGGAGACTTGGAGTGCAAGTCAGAAGAGCTGCGAGGCGGCCACAAGGGTGGAGGGCGCGCCCCCCAACCTTGTGGGCCCCTCGGCGACCTCCTGACCTAGATCTTCCTCCTATATATACTCGTATACCCCATTAACATCTAGGGGATCCACGAAACCACTTTTCCACCGCCGCAACCTTCTATACCCGTGAGATCCCATCTTGGGGCCTTTTCCGGCATCCTGCCGGAGGGGGAATCGATCACAGAGGGCTTCTACATCAACACCATTGCCTCTCCGATGAAGTGTGAGTAGTTTACTTCAGACCTACGGGTCCATAGCTAGTAGCTAGATGGCTTCTTCTCTCTCTTTGATTCTCAATACAAAGTTCTCCTCGATGTTCTTGGAGATCCATTTGATGTAATATTCTTTTGCGGTGTGTTTGCCGAGATCCGATGAATTGTGGATTTATGATCATCTTATCTACGCATATTATTTGAATCTCCTCTGAATTCTTATATGCATGATTTGATATCTTTGCAAGTCTCTTCGAACTATCGATTTGGTTTGGCCAACTAGATTGGTTTTTCTTGCAATGGGAGAAGTGCTTAGCTTTGGGTTCAATCTTGCGGTATCCTTTCCCAGTGACAGCAGGGGCAGCAAGGCACATATTGTATCATTGCCACCGAGGATAAAAAGATGGGGTTTTCATCATATTGTTTGAGTTAATCCCGCTACATCATGTCATCTTGCTTAATGCATTACTATGTTCTTATGAACCTAATACTCTAGATGCAGGCAGGAGTCTGTCGATGTGTGGAGTAATAGTAGTAGATGCAGAATCGTTTCGGTCTACTTGACACGGGCGTGATTCCTATATTCATGATCATTGCCTTAGATATCGTCATAACTTTGCGCTTTTCTATCAATTGCTCGGCAGTAATTTGTTCACCCACCAATTCCTTTCTTGAGAGAAGCCTCTAGTGAAACCTATGCCCCCTGTGTCTATTTTACAACATATTAGTTTTCCGTCAACTTGCCAATTTCTGTCGTTGTTCCCTTATTTTGCAATCTTTTACTTTTCGTTCCATAAACCAAAAATACCAAAAATATTGCTTTACCGTTTATCCATCTCTATCAGATCTCACTTTGCGAATAACCGTGAAGGGACTGACAACCCCTTTGTCGCATTGGTTGCAAGTTGGTGTTTGTTTGTGCAGGTATTCGGTGGCTTGTTGCGTAGTCTCCTAGTAGATTGATACCTTGGTTCTCAAAACTGAGGGAAATACTTATGCTCCTTTGCTGCATCACCCTTTCCTCTTCAAGGGAAAAACCAACGCAATATCAAGAGGTAGCAGTATCTCGCTAGCCCTTTCTGAGACCGCGAAACGTAAATGCAGAGCACCCCTGAAGATCAAGGACTGACTAGACATTGTAATTCATGGTAAAAGAGATCCAGTCACAGTCATACTCAATATAAATTAATAATAATGCATACAAATGACGGTGGTGCTCTCTAACTGGTGCTTTTTATAAGAGGATGATGACTCAGCAATAAAAGTAAATAGATATGCCCTTCGCAGAGGGAGCAGGGATTTGCAGAGGTGCGAGAGCTCGAGTTTTAAAATAGAGATTGAATAATTTTTTGAGCGGTATGCCTTCATTGTCAACATAACAACTAAGAGATCTCGGTATCTTCCATGCTACATACATTATAGGCAGTTCCCAAACAGAATGGTAAAGTTTATACTCCCCCACCACCAACAAGCACACTCCACGGCTGGTCCGACCAACTAACAACAGTCCTGGGGGAGTTTTGTTTGCAATTATTTTGATTTGGTTTAAGTGTGGGACCGGGCATCCCGACTACCGGCCATTTTCTCGTGAATGATGAGCGGAGTCCACTCATCGTGAGAATAACCCACCTAGCATGGAAGATATTGACAGCCCTAGTTGGTACATGAGCGATTCGAGCATACAAAACAGATTATTATTTGAAGGCTTAGAGGTTGGCACTTGCAAATTTACTTGGAACGGCAGGTAAATACCGCATAAAGGAAGGTATGGTGGACTCATATAGAACAACTTTGGGGTTTGTGGAAGTGGATGCACAAGCAGTATTCCCGCTTAGTACAAGTGAAGGCTAGAAAGAGACTGGGAAGCGACCAACTAGAGAGCGACAACAGTCATAAACATGCATTGAGAGTAACCAACATTGAGTGCAAGCATGAGTAGGATATAAATCACCATGAACATAAATATTGTGGAGGCTATGTTGATTTTGTTTCAACTACATGCGTGAACATGAGCCAAGTCAAGCCACTCGAATCATTGAAAGGAGGATACCATCCTATCATACTACATCACAACCATTTTAATTTCCATGTTGACACGCAAGGTAAACCATTATAAACTCCTAGTTAATTAAGCATGGCATGAGCAACTATAATCTCTAATTTTCATTGCAAACATGTTTCATTCATAATAGGCTGAATCAGGAACAATGAACTAATCATATTTACAAAAACAAGATAGGTCGAGTTCGTACCAGCTTTTCCTCATCTCAATCATTTAATCATATATCATCATTATTGCCTTTCACTTGCACGACCGAACGGTGTGGATAATAATAATAGTGCACGTGCATTGGACTAAGCTGGAATCTGCAAACATTTATTCAAATGAGAAGACAAGGTAATATGGGCTCGTTGTTAGATCAACGATAATGCATATGAGAGCCACTCAACATTTTAATCGTGGTCTTCTCCTCTCGACCCCCAAAGAAAAGAAAATAATTTCAAAGAAACACACTGAAATATTTTTGGAGTTTTTGTTTTTTCTGAAGAAAGTAAAATAAGAACGAGAAAAACTATTTACACGGGAAAGCTCCCAACAAGCAAAAGAAGAACGGGAAATCTTTTTGGGTTTTCTTTTAATTGTACTACAACTAAGCATGCATAGAAAGTAAACTAACTGCAACTAATTTTTTTTGGTTTTTAAAGGTTTTTCAAACACACAAGAAGAAAGCGAGAAAAAGAAATAAACTAGCATGGATAATACAATGAAAGAGTATGAGCACCGACAACTAGAATGAATGTGTGAACATGAATATAATGTCGGTGAGAAATACGTACTCCCCCAAGCTTAGGCTTCTGGCCTAAGTTGGTCTACGGCCACCATTGGCCTGGATGATATCCGGAATCATAGTTGGGGTCATACTGTGCTGCGGCAGATACCGCTTGGTGAGCTGCTTCCTGAAGACAAGTGGCCTCCGATGCTCTCTCATATTCGTTTTCCTCCTCTATAGTTATAAAATATCTCCCATTTGCCTGAAAGTTAAAGAAAGCAGGAGCAGGAAGAGTAACATGGACGGCGTGCCGCCTATCAAAGATTAGTCGGTACTGGAGGAACTGATCGTTCCTCTTAAGAAACTGGTAGCATACCATAGCCTCATTAAGAAACAGTATAATAGAGCCACCTACGAAGCCTCTCAGTGATTTGGCACTCTCATCCGTCAGATCAGCCTCGGTCATCCGCAGGTCATTTAAGACCTCCCCTCAACGTTTCGCGGGCCGCTGCTCCGCAGAGTAACCTGTGATTTTTGTCCGTAATCGGGCTGTAAAGGCCCAGTCCAGTGGAAGTTGCATATCCAGCACAACGTCGTTGGCTCGTTGCTCTATCTCTCCCCTTTTTTCCCAACGACCGATGACGCCTCTTCTCCCCTCACCTGCGGCGGCTCCTGCCCCCTGAGCATGACCATGCACTCTCCTCACGGTGATCTTCTCCTCCTCTTCACCCATACTCTCTCACAGCCCTTTTCAGTCACCGCCTCATGTCGTCGCCTCGCTAACTCCGTCATCTCACCACCGGGGAACATACGAGCCAGCACCGACATTGCCTCTTCTGGCAGGTGGCCCCGCCACGCCGTCCACGACACCACCTCCATCACTGATCCATATTTTATAACTCTCATGGAATGCTCGTGAGTTGTTGCCCTCCTCACCGTCGGGACAGCTGCGAGCTTGTTGCTGTTTGTTGCCATGGATCTGTTCTGCCGGCACCTCCAAAGGTATACTAACCTCATCCACATAACCACTACCATCCTCACACTACACCATACTTTGATTGTGTGATGTTTGCTTTTGTTAAATTAAGGTGATTCAGGTTGTTATGCATTTTTCATTTCAAGCAATTTACCAACTTCACGATTTTTCTTTGATTACAAGGAGTTAGCCACGTTTTCATTGGCCTTTCTTCTCTGAATTTTCCGCCAGTTGACATGACATAGCAGGTAAATTATGGGTTCCATGTATATGATTGAAGCCGTTACATGCATATTAGTTCTTTACATTGTACTACATATAACTGCAAGTTAGGATCACACTTGATAAAGTTGTACTTGATGAAAGTTTTGGTTTCCTGGGTTGCTGATAAATCTCAATGGAGTGGAAGGTGACCCGGCAAACATGAACTAATGATTTTAGTTTAGAGATCATAGGTAGTTTTCTCTGTACGGTGTCCTTTTTACCAAGTTAACAGTAATTACAGTTGATGCCATATATACTAATGGGATTCAACTATTCTTTGCAGGTCACTCACAAGGCAGTGGTTGGTATTACTGTATGTGAAGATTGAATGTTGATAGCATTGAACATAGTTAAGAGGATTTGTTTATCAGATTAGCCTCCCACCCATTTTGTATGTTAATATTGTATACACAAATCACCGAGCTTATGACCGAGCTGATCTAAAATGTATGTTAGAGCGATCCGACGTACATTAGAGTGACATCCAGCAAGCCATACTAAAATTTCTTGAATGAAACTATCCGTAATGAAATAAAAGGCACTGTAATACCACACAAAAATATTACTTAAATGTTTATGAATGCCCCAAAGATAGTAGGGCTTGCTGGATGTCACTCAAATAAAATCATTCACAAACCAGTTGAGTATTTGCGGGTTTAATTTCCTTACACATTTATATTATTCTTTCCTTGAGACTGACGGGCACTGCAACACGCGCATTCCTGTTCTAGTAATCTAGAAAAGCAGGTGGCAACTCAATATCATACCCTCTAATAGGTACGTCCAAATAGTTAGCTAAAGGAGTTGCATAAATCCCACCAAATAAATCTCCATCTTTAGCATTATGGTGTAACCTCCTAGCAATAATGGCCCCTATATTATATCGTTTATCATCCAGCACTGCACACTTGAGGACACTAAGATCTGATGCACAAAGGTGGCTATGATAATGTTTACCATTAATGCATCTGCCTATGAAGATAGCAAAATAATGTATGGCATGAAAATGAATGCTCCCCATGGAGGCTTGTGTGATATTTCTAGTTTCTCCAACAGTGATGCTAGCAAGGACTGAGAAATAGAATACCCCTTTTCTTCGGAGTTGGTCCAGGAAATTTCCAATCATTCTCATTACTCAGTATATTATTCAATAGTAATTCAACTTGCTCAACAGTTCTTTCCCTAAAAACACAACCAGCACAACTATCCAGGTGGTCTCTGGAAGCATCGGTTAGTCCATTATAAAAGATATCAAGTATTTCATTTTTCTTGAGAGGATGATCAGGAAAAGCATTAAGTAATCAGAGAAGCCTCCCCCAAGCTTGTGGGAGACTCTCTTCTTCAATTTGCACAAAGTTAAATATTTCCTTTAAGGCAGCTTGTTTCTTATGAGCAGGGAAATATTTTGCAGAGAAGTGGTAAATCATATCCCGGGGACTACGCACACAACCAAGAGCAAGAGAATTAAACCATAACTTAGCATCACCCTTTAGTGAGAAAGGAAATAATTTAAGGATATAGTAATAATGAATTTTTTGCTCATGAGCAAATAGGGTGGCTATATCATTCAATTTAGTAAGATGTGCCACAACTGTTTCAGATTCATAACCATGAAAAGGATCAGATTCAACCAAAGTAATTAACTCAGGATCTACAGATAATTCATAATCCTTATCAGTAACAAAGATAGGTGAAGTAGCAAAAGCGGGATCATATTTCATTCTAGCATTCAAAGATTTTTTTTAGCTTAGCTAACAGTTTCTTAAGATCTTCTCTATCATGGCAAGCAAAGAAGTCTCTAGCAGTTTCTTCATCCACAACATAACCCTAGGAACAACAGGCAATTCATATCTAGGGGGAGAATCATAATCATCATTTTCAATAATATCATCAGTTTTAGTAATTTCATTCTCTCTAACCCAAGCAAGTTGTTCATCAAGAAATTCACCAAGTGGCACAGTATTATCAAGCAGAGAAGTAGTTTCATCATAAGCATCATGCATAGCAGAAGTAGCATCATCAATAACATGCGACATATCAGAATCAATAGCAGGTGTAGATGTCGCAAGTTTACTCAAAACAGAAAGAGAATCAAGTGCAGAGCTAGATGGTAGTTCCTTACCTCCCCTCGTAGTTGAGGGGAAAATCTTAGTTCTTTGATCTTTCAAATTCCTCATAGTGATCAACAGATATAAATCCCAAGTGACTCAGAGAATAGAGCTATGCTCCCTAGCAACGACGCTAGAAAAAGGTCTTGATAACCCACCAGTATAGGGGATCGAAACAGTTTTCAAGGGTAGAGTATTCAACCCAAATTTGTTGATTCGACACAACGGGAGCCAAAGAATATTCTCAAGTATTAGCAGCTGAGTTGTCAATTCAACCACACCAGAAAGACTTAATATCTGCAGCAAAGTATTTAGTAGCAAAGTAGTATGGAAGTAACGGTAACGGTGGCAAAAGTAACAGTAGCAGTATTGTAGCAATCGTAATAGTGGCAATAGAAAAGTAAAGTAGCAAAGATCAATATGTGAAAAGCTCGTAGGCAATGGATCAATGATGGATAATTATGTCGGATGGCATTCATCATGCAACGGTTATAACATAGGGTGATACAGAACTAGCTCCAATTCATCAATATAATGTAGGCATGCATTCCGAATATAGTCATACGTGCTTATGGAAAAGAACTTTCATGACATCTTTTGTCCTACCCTCCCATGGCAGCGGGGTCCTATTGGAAACTAAGGATATTAAGGCCTCCTTTTAATAGAGTACCGGACCAAATCATTAGCACTTAGGCCCTATTCGGTACTACTCCGCTCCACAACTCCGGGAGCGGAGTTGGCGGAGTTGTAGTTTATCGGAGGAGCTGCTGTTTCCCCGCTCCGTAGATTCCGGGAGCGGGTAATTACCGAACAGGGCCTTAGTGAATACATGAGCTCCTGAAACTACGGTCATCACTGGGAGTGGTCCCGACTATTGTCACTCTGGGGTTGCCGGATCATAACACATAGTAGGTGACTATTACTTACAAGATAGGATCAAGAACACAAATATATTCATGAAAACATAAAGGGTTCAGATCTGAAATCATGGCACTCGGACCCTAGTGACAAGCATTAAGCATAGCAAAGTCATAGCAACATCAGTCTTAGAACATAGTGGATACTAGGGATCAAACCCTAACAAAACTAACTCGATTACATGATAAATCTCATCCAACCCATCACGGTCCAGCAAGCCTATGATGTAATTACTCACGCACGATGGTGAGCATCATGAAATTGGTGATGGAGGATGGTTGGTGATGACGATGGCGACGGATTCCCCTTTCCGGAGCCCCGAACAAACTCCAGGTCTGCCCTCCCGAGGTAGAACAGGGCTTGGCGGCGGCTCCGTATCGTAAAACGCGATGAATCCTTCTCTCTGATTTTTTT
This sequence comes from Aegilops tauschii subsp. strangulata, assembly GCF_002575655.3. Lineage (NCBI taxonomy): Eukaryota > Viridiplantae > Streptophyta > Magnoliopsida > Poales > Poaceae > Aegilops > Aegilops tauschii. The sequence goes on along the minus strand of NC_053037.3, from coordinate 312,892,710 downwards.
CTCCTCGAACGTGAATATATGGAGTTGGAGTTGAGGTCCAGGGGACCCACAAGGTTGGGTGGCGCGCCCCAGGGGGGTGGGCACGCCCCCACCCTTGTGGACAGGGTGTGGCCCCCTTACTTGATTCTTTTGCCAATATTTTTTATTAATTCCAAAACTTATCTCTGTGAAGTTTCAGGTCATTCCGAGAACTTTTTATTTTGCACAAAAAGAACACCATGGCAATTGTGTTGAAAACAATGTCAGTCCGGGTTAGTTCCATTCAAATCATGCAAGTTAGAGTCCAAAACAAGAGCAAAAGAGTTTGGAGAAGTAGATATGACGGAGACGCATCATTAACCATACTTTGTTAGATATGGTGCGTTCTATGGTGTCTCTTACCGATTTGCCTTTATCGTCTTGGGGTTATGCATTAGAGACTGCCGCATTCACGTTAAATAGGGTACCGTCTAAATCCGTTGAGATGACACCGTATGAACTATGGTTTGGAAAGAAACATAAGCTGTCGTTTCTTAAAGTTTGGGGATGCGACACTTATGTCAAAAGGCTTCGGCCTGATAAGCTCGAACCCAAATCGGAGAAGTGTGTCTTCATATGATACCCTAAAGAAACTATTGGGTACACCTTCTACCATGATCTGAAGGCAAGATCTTTGTTGCTAAGAATGGGTCATTTCTAGAGAAGGAGTTTCTCTCGAAAGAAGTGAGTGGGAGGAAAGTAGAACTTGATGAGGTAATTGTACCTTCTCTCGAATTGGAAAGTAGCACATCAGATGAAACCATTCCCGTGATGCCTACACCAACTAGAGAGGACGCTAATGATGATGATCATGAAACTTTGGATCAAGTTACTACTGAACCTCGTAGGTTGACCAGAACGCGTACCTGACGTCGCTTGAACTACGTCGGCATTTCCCCAAAGAGGAAGGGATGATGCAGTACAACTACGGTAGGTATTTCCCTCAGTTATGAAACCAAGGTTATCAATCTAGTAGGAGAACCAAGCAACACTATGTAAACGGTACCTGCACACAAAGAACAAATACTTGCAACCCGAAGCTTATGAGGGTTGTCAATCCCTCTACGGGTAACGGCGCCAGAAATTGTCAAGTTGACGGGAGAAAATTGTGATAGATTGGATAAATAGATCTCGATAAGACGCGAAATAAGTAACAAAAAAGTGCAGCAAGGTATTTATGGGTTTTTGGAATAATATATCTGAAAATAGAATCAAATAAAAATAGAACTCAAAGCAAATATGATAAAGAATAGACCCCGGGGGGGGGGGGGGGGGCGTAGATTTCACTAGTGGCTTCTCTTGAGAAATAGCACATGGTGGGTAAACGAAATACTGTTGGGCAATTGATAGAAAATTGAATAGTTATGACGATGTCCATGCAATGATCAATATATAGGCATCACATCCAAGATTAGTAGACCGACTCCTGCCTGCATCTACCACTATTACTACACACATCGGCCCCTATCCAATATAAGTTCATTGATAAACGGAGTAATGCAATAAGAACGATGACATGATGTAGACAAGATCTATTCATGTAGGAATAGCCCCATCTTGTTATCCTTAATAGCAACGATACATGCGTGTCTTGCTGCCCCTTCTGTCACTAGGAAAGATCACCGCACGATCGAACCCATCACAAAGCACCTCTTCCCATGGCAAGAAAAATCGATCTAGTTGGCCTAACTAAACCAAAGATTCGAAGAAGAAATACGAGGCTATAATATGCATATAAGAGATCAAAAGAAGACTCAAATAATATTCATGGATATAGATATGATCATAAACTCAAAGTTCATCAGATCCCAACAAACACACCGCAAAAAGAGTTACATCAAATAGATCTCCAAGAGACCATTGTATTGAGAATCAAAAGAGAGAGAGAGGAAGCCATCTAGCTACTGCCTACGGACCTGTAGGTCTATGATGAACTACTCACGCATCATTGGAGAGGCACCAATGAGGATGATGAACCCCTCCATAATGGTGTCTAGATTGGATCTCGTGGTTCTGGAACTTGCGGCGGCTGGAACTGTGTTTCGTCGACTCCCCTAGGGTTTTTGGAATATTTGGGTATTTATAGGGTGAAGAGGCGGTGCGGGAGGCCACCGAGGTGGGCATAACCCACCTTGGCGCGCCTGGGCCCCCAGGCGCGCCCTGGTGGGTTGTGCTCCCCTCGGAGCCCCCCTCTGGTACTTCTTTGGCCCTGGTGCCTTGTGGTCTAGAAAAATTCTCCAAAAAGTTTCGCTGCATTTGGACTCCGTTTGGTATTGATTTTCCGCGATGTAAAAAACAAGTAAAAACAGCAAGTGGCACTACACACTATGTCAATAGGTTAGTCCCAAAAAATGATATAAAGTTGCTACAAAATGATTGTAAAACATCCAAGAATGATAATAGAACAACATGGAACAATCAAAAAATATAGATACGTTGGAGACGTATCAGCATCCCCAAGCTTAATTCCTGCTCGTCCTCGAGTAGGTAAATGATAAAAACAAATTTTTTGATTTGGAATGTTGCCTAACATGTTAATCACATATTCTTTTCTTTTGTGGCATGGACATTTGGAGTTTTATATGGTTCAAAGCAATAGTCTAGTTTTGACATGAAGATTTCAATACTTAAGCATATCAACAAGCAACCATGTCTTTCAAAATATCAACACTAAAGAAAGTTATCCTAGCCCATCATGCTCAATCATTGATCCATTCAAGAAACACACTTGCATATTAGCTACATCCAATGCTCAAGTACGATCATAGTGCTCCCTAGTTGGTGCTTTATAGGAGAAGATGGAGACTCTAGTAAAAATAAAAATTGCATAAAGTAAATAGATAGGCCCTTCGCAGAGGGAAGTAGGGATTTGTAGAGGTGCCAGAGCTCAAAGAAAAATTGAGAGATATTTTTTTGAGAGGCACACTTTTCCCGTCAACGAAAACGACCGAGTAATTCCCAACACTTTCCATGCTAGATATATCATAGGCGGTTCCCAAACAGAAAATAAAGTTTATTCCTTTTTCCACCATTCTATCACAATCCATGGCTAGCCGTATCCGCGGGTGCCTTCCATACCAACACTTTCCAAGGAATTTATTATTTGACAACATAAACTAAATTTCTTTTTCATTTCGGGACTGGGCACCCCTATTACCGATGTACTCTCGTGCAATGACAAGTGAATAAACACTCATCTTGAGAATAATACATCTAGCATGGAAAATATTAGTCACCCCTGCCGCTTCATGAGCAGTACGAGCACACAAAAAGGAAATTTATTTTAAAAATTCGAGATGGCACATATAAATTTTCTTAGAATGGCACTGAAATACCGCATATAGGTAGGTATGGTGGACTCATATGGCATAATTGGTTTTAAAGATTTTGGATGCACAAGTAGTATTTCTACTTAGTACATGTGGAGGCTAGCAAATAGATTGAGAAGCAACCAACCAAGAAACAAAAATCACATAAGTGAGCATTAAGCATAACTAACACCGAATAATGCACCATAAGTAGGATGTAATTTCATTGCATAATTATTGACTTTCGTGCTTGCATAGGGAATCACAAACTTTAACTCCAATATATTCTTACTAAAGCATAATTACTCACCAACATGACTCACATATCACTATCATCATATCTCAAAACTATTACAAAGAATCAAGTTTATTTTGTCCAATGATCTTCATGAAAGTTTTTATTATATCCCTCTTGAATATCTATCACTTTCGGACTAGTTTCATATGTTGCTTTTGATAAGCTCAAACAAATCTAAGTGAAGAACATGAGCATATAATTTTTTTTCATCTCCCAAAATATTATAAGTGAAGCATGAGAGAATTTCTTCAAATGGCTTAGGAATAATGAGTTTTGGAGCTCGCAAGAGGATGTGGTACGACTAGTGCGGATTGATTTTAGTCCATATATCTATCGTATAGATAGAGAGCGGGTATGGAAACGGGTAAGTTGCATCCATCGCCAGGGTGTAATTTTCGACCTGATTAACCAATTTATCAACCTCCTCCAAAATAAATCTAAGTGAAGCATGAGAGAATTTCTTAGAAAATATTAAAGCACACTATGCTAAAAAAGATATAAGTGAAGCACTAGAGCAATTCCATATCTCAAAAAATTTAAGTGAAGCATGAGAGCGATTCTAACAAATCATAGCATAATTTTGGCTCTCTCAAATAGGTGTGTCCAGCAAGTATAGATGACACAAACTAAAAAGCAAAACAAGCAAAGACTCATGTAATACAAGACGCTCCAAGCAAAATTCATGATATGTGACGAATAAAAATATAGCTCCACGTAAAATACAGATGGTCGTTAGAAGAAAGAGGGGATGCCTTTCGGGGCATCCCCAAGCTTAGTTGCTTGGTTCTCCTTGAATAATAACTTGGGGTGCCATGGGGCATCCCCAAGCTTAGGCTCTTTTCACTCCTTATTCCTTCATCCATCGTGATCTCACCCAAAACATGAAAACTTCAATCACGCAAAACTCAACAAAACCTTCGTGAGATCCGTTAGTATAACAAAGCAAATCACCACTCTAAGTACTATTGCAAACTGTCGGTGTTATGGGAACCGGGGTACCCAGACTTGCCTGCCTGCAGCCCACGGCATGGCTCCATTGATGACCTGGTACGGCCCATCTTCGGCACCAACAACACAAGACCGTCGCGAGGGGCCAAGCCTCGCGAGGCGGACGACGCCAAGACCTCCAGAAGGAGTGGCCTCCTTAGGCTGGCTCTTGAGGAGCAGAGTTTCCTATGCAGGCGCCCACCTCATGAGGTTAAGGTGACGCAAGCCATGACGACCAAGGCCAGGCGGGCGCTAGCGGGTGCAGTACAACATGTTTCCTCTTTGGTGCTAAAGAGGCAAGCACAGGCGCGGAGTCCCGAGGAATCAGCCAAAGGTTTCCATTTCTGTGCTACAAGACCAAGACCGCAAGGACAATAGGACGGAGGTCATCGCCGAGCCCACCACGGCGTCACGGCCAGAAGCTTTGCAGGCGAAGACCACCTTTCGTTAGGATAAGATGTACTAGTTGTCTCCCTTCGAATTTGGCCGTTGTGGGATCCCTTCCCGCCTTCATTTTGGGGGAAGAGGACCAATGCCACTATAAATATAGCCTAGACACCACCATAGGGGGGACGAATCATACAGACCGTCCGCACCCTCACCAGCTCACACAAGCATAAGAACACACCTCCTGAGGTTGTTCTTCATCTGTACCAGTTCATCCTCAGCCCACCTTGAGGCTAATCCACCACAAAGCAAGAGTAGGGTATTACACCGCGAGGTGGCCCGAACCTGGGTAAACTGCGGTGTCCCTTTCCATTCCAGTTAGTTACCGTGCTGTTTTTATATTTTCAGATTACAAAAACCTATATCTACCATCCATATTGCACTTGTATCACAATCTCTTCGCCGAACTAGTGCACCTATACAATTTACCATTGTATTGGGTGTGTTGGGGACACAAGAGACTCTTTGTTATTTGGTTGCAGGGTTGCTCGAGAGAGACCATCTTAACCCTACGCCTCCCACGGATTGATAAACCTCAGGTCACCCACTTGAGGGAAATTTTCTACTTTCCTACAAACCTCTGCACTTGGAGGCCCAACAATGTCTACAAGAAGAAGGTTGCATAGTAGACATCAAGCTCTTCTCTGGCGCCATTACCGGGGAGGCTAGGTAAGCGGCACTAACACCCCGTCAACTAAGAAATTTCTGGCGCCGTTGCCAGGGAGGTTAGTGCTTGAAGGTATATCTTTAGATCTTGCAATCGAATCTTTTAGTTTCTTGTTTTATCATTAGTTTAGTTTATAAAAGAAAATTACAAAAAATGGAATTGAGGTTGCCTCATATGCTTCATCTTTTTAATATTTTCATGAAAATAAGGATTCCGATAATTGTGCTCAATTGCTAGAGGAAGAATGCAATAAAATGTTTGGCACTAAATATTTGTATGATGAGCATGATTGCAATGTTGTTATTTTTTCAAGAGTATGCCAATGGCGTACCATATTTTTTATAGAAGAGAGCAAAATATTTACAAGATGCTAAACATGGATGCGAACATCCCTTTAGCTACTCCAACACCTACATACACACTAGAATAATCTCTCACATAATGGTGTAAACGTCCGACTCCCGCGGTGTGCCATTCTCTCATCTCCTCCATGATCTATGAGGTCAATTGTTGTGTGCTCCTTTGCTGTTCCGTGCGTCCAAACACCTGTGCGTTCCTTTGTTTCCATAACGACCATGCAACAAGTATGATGAAAGAGTCGAGCTGCGCCTTTGCCTGGTCGAGATAACCTTACGTGCCTCGAGCCACCAAGATGTAAATGTGTGTGGTTGATCTGGTTGTGGGACACTGATCCCCAACTTCAGGAGGCAAGAATGCCACACCTCCTTTGCATATCCGCAGTGCACCAGGATGTGATCTACCGTGTCCTTTTCCTGTAAGCAGGTGTAGCAAGTTGCTCTCTCGTCTTGCAAACCATGCCGATCCCTCCCGTCTGATGTCCACAATCTATACTGCACAGCCAACCATGCAAACATTTTGCATTTGAGAATGGCCCCACTCTGCCAAATGCACTCATAAGTTTCAGATTTGGTTAGCCCTAGGCACAGTCTGCTATACACAGATTTAGCCGTATATTTCCGAGATATCCCACGGCCATGTAAACTCATCTGGTGCCTGAATGTCTCTTTCAATTTTGGTGATTGCCAACCGTACGTGCATGAGCTGAATGAGGGCCATAAAAGGTATGTCTCCACTTATGTCTTGTTCCCAACGGTTATCAATCAGGGCTTGACACACCGTACGCTGGTTCTGCGCTCGCTTGTGCACCATCGTGAGTATAGCCGGAGCAACATTAGCCACAGACATTCCATTTAGCCATCTATCTTTCCAAAAGAGCACTCTTTCACCATTTCCCATAGTAATCTTCACCAGGCTATTGAACACACTCCTCGCATCCTCATCAATCAGGAAAGGGATTCCTTGTCACAGTCTAGATTGGTCAGATCTCCTGAGCCACTCCCACCTTACTCTAAGAGTCAAGGCTTGCATCTTAATGTTCTTCACTCCCAAGCCTCCGTAGCAAGTTGGACGGGATATCGTGTTCCATGCCACAAGGCACTGGCCACTGTTAACTCGATCCTTACCAGCCCAAAAGAATGACCTCATCCACGCATTAATATCCTCAAAGACCCAGTCCGGTGCATTCAACACCATCAGCTGATGTATTGGTCTTGCCGCCATAACCGATTTGACAAGCACAAGTCTGCCAGGTCTTTGTATAAGTCCCCGATGCCATGTAGGCAAGATCTTTCGGACTTGATCCAGCAGCGGTTGCCAATCAGCCCGTGTAAGCTGCTAAATAGCCAACGGGATCCACAGATATTTGCATGGAAACTCTCCAATAGCACATTCCAGATTCGTTTTCACTCTGTCCAGGTCCTCCTAAGGTCCTCTGATCATGATTGCTTTGGACTTGGTGTAATTGACAACCAGCCCGGATGCAGTCCCAAAGCAGTCCAAGGCATGCTTAACGAATGTGAGGTCTTGATTTGTAGGTTTGATGAAGAGGGCCACGTCATCCGCCTATACCGACAAGCGTTGAGTAGCCGAAATCCCATTGAAAGAGCTGACAACCCCTTCCTCTGCTCCCTTCCTAAATATAGCCGAGAGGACCTCCATAGCGATTACAAACAATAGCGGCAAAACTGGGTCTCCTTGGCGCAAGCCACAAGCATGTGCAAAACTTTCTCCTGGGCATCCGTTAACAACCACCTTAGTGCTCGCTATTCACAGCAGAATTGCAATCCATCCAACCCATCTTTCGCTAAAACCCTTGTGACGCAGCACCAGAAAAAGGAACGGCCAGGCCAGGGAATCGAAAGCTCTTGTTATGTCCAGCTCCAGGAAAACTCCCGGTATCTTCCTATCGTGGATCTTCCTGGCAATCTGTCTTACGAGCAGAAAGTTATCATGTAAACATCTTCCTGAGATGGACGCCGATTGATTAGCCCCCAGAATATCCGACATCCTCCTTCTTGCATGGCACGCCAAAGCTTTGGCAAACAGCTTCGCGAAGCTATGCGTGAGGCTGAGTGGTCGATAGTCGTCAACTCCCTCGGCATCCGGACGTTTAGGAATCAGGGTAATCAACGCCTTATTCAACTTAGAGAAACCACGTCCATCTCCAACATACAATTTCATGACCCCTGCCATAATGTCATGCTTGATGATCTGCCATGCCTTCTGGTAGAAAATCCTTATGAAACCATCTGGGCCAGGTGCTTGATCCACTGGAAGTTCCTTGATAACATTCCATATTTCTTCTAAATCTGCTGCTTCCAATCCCAAGTAGTCCATGTCCAAAGTATAGTCTCTTGCCCGATGCTTGCCAAGGAGATTCTTGTATGCCTCGGTAAATACATGCTCCTTTTGTTCCTGATCAGTGATGATCTCCTCCCCTTTCTTGACATGCGCAATATAATTTTTCATGTGTCTGCCATTAGCAACCGCCTGAAATAATCTCGTGTTTGCATCTCCAGCTCCGATCCACCTAATTCTCGTTCTTTGCCTCACAATTGTCCTCTCAAGTGATGCGAGGCTGAGCACAGCCAGCTTAAGATCCCGTCGCAACCAAAGTTCTTCCATAGACAACTGTCTCCACTCCTGTGCCTGTTCCAATCTCAGGATCACCCAATTAGCAACCGCAAGCTTTAGTTTGATGTTGCCAGTCTTCTTCTGCCCCTAGGTTTGTAAACCAGCGGCCGTTTTTCTGAACAGGGCATCAAGTCTTTTGAACGGATCAATAATGGCTGGGTCACACACCCAAGCCTCCCTCACCGCATCCTCGAAACCATCCAGCTTAGCCCAATAAAGTTCAAAGCAAAATCTCCTCTTTGGATTGCTAATAGCGTTGGTGCTAAGGTGAAGGGGCGCATGATCAGAAACATTGGAGCCCAATGCCTGAAGGAAGCAGTCCGGATTTGCCATGTCGCAATCCACAGATACAAGCACCCTGTCAATCTTTGTGAGAGTCGGGCTGTCTCTTTCATTGGACCAAGTAAAGTGTCTTCCATGCATGTGTAACTCCTTTAACTCCAATTCATCCACAAAGGACCTAAATTCTTGCATGACTCTGCGATTGAGGTTGGCATTATTCTTTTCCGAGGCCCTCAAAATCATGTTGAAGTCGCCCAGCAGCATCCAGGAGCCAGGGAAAACTGCGCGTCGTGTTCTCAGCTCACCTAAGAACTCCATTTTAAGCTCGTCCCCTTGGGGCCCATAAACTACCGTGATCCACCACTCAAAACCATCCTTGTTATGAACCAAACCAGTAAGACCGTATGTATCAGTGCTAATGTTATCTACCCGGAACACCGTAGTATCCCATGCCAAAAGAACCCCTCCACGTGTGTCAATCGCCGGAAGATAAGCAAAACCATCTAAAGATGGCCCAATGCATTGCATTATTAAGTACTGGTCTACAACATCCAACTTAGTCTCCTGAAGACACACCATATTACATTTGATCGACGAAACAAACTCTCTCACCGCCTTCCTTTTCGCCGGGTTGTTAAGGCCTCTCACGTTCCAACATATGATCAATGGATTTAGATTCATGGTACAGGAAGATGTACTCCAACACGAGCTGCATTCCATTACGCAGCAACCACCACCGTACTGTTAGCACACAACTCTTCCGGTGGCGGGAGGGACTTGCCGAAGATAGCTGCGATCACTCTGACATGCTGTTCTCTGAGGGGTGAATCAAACAGCTCCTTGAGCTCCTCCACCATGGACTCATCAGGTTCCAGTTCATCCGGAGTGAGCCCAAGTGCACGTAGCAACACATTTTCCGCCGGCGTCACCTTCGAAGGAACAACTGCACCTGCACGTTTAGCAGCTCTAGTTGTGCGTCGCGGGGTAAAGGGAGTGGCCTCCAGTCGAAGCGATGAAGCCTGAACCTCCTTGATGAGGGGAGGCGCAAGCCTTTTGATAATGTTAGAGCAAAAAGCCTTCATCCTGGCATATGCCACTTCCTCTTGTGGAGTCATGACCGATCGTGAGCCTATATCATGTTCCTGAATCCCCCTGTCCAACTACACCTTCGGAACATCCAATTCCCCACACTGGCAATCCAATTGCAGCGTCGCAGTGTTGCCTTCAAACAACGTAGGCATATCAATCACGTCCCGAGCCGGCATGCATGCATGCAACCCATCAGCAATAGTATCCCCATGATCCAAGGGAATATGCTCCGGGGTCTATGAGATTGTGGCATTTGTGCCTCCTTCCAATGCGCATGCCTGGTTCCCCTCGATGGAGCCGCCGGACCCCACCAGCATATTCCCCTGTCCTAGCTCCCTGATAGCGACAGTCCTGTCCAGCACCGGCTCCACTTCCTTCGCAATGATTGGCGTTGATTCCTCCTCGTGGCGCGTTCCATTTTCAGATAACGTTGCTCCTGTCTGCTTCTTGTTGGCGGTTTGTGGCGGGGCTACCTCAGGCCGAATCAGCACCACACGATCTGACTCCTGTTGCAGTGGGTCACCATGGCCCTCCGTCCTGTCCTATGGCTCGACTTGAGCTATAGCCTCCAGCTGGACTAAAGCGTCCGTCCCCACCACGTTCGTCCCATCTTCCAATCGTGCATTGGCCAAATCCTGATCTGCCTCCTTCTCCAAGTCACCTGGGGGTACCAACCATTATCTATCCACCTCTAGTAGCTTCGTTCAAACCGCTGTCTCCATCTGCCCCTTGGTTTGAAATCGTGGTAGGTGGCACACTTGGTCCCGACAGACGGTTAAAAGCAGAAGGCCTGACGGAAATCCTATCCCTTATCGTCACCCTTGGACGGACATCCACCAACTCCGTCATCGGGGCCATGGGAGGCAGCCTCCAGTCCTGCACTGCCCGCGACGAGCCAGCTACCACGCCGTCACCAACCCCAGGACTCCGGCGAGAGCCCACGCCAGAACAAGCACCCGCGACCTGACCACCCCGCACATCCCGAGCACCACGCTGCCAATGCCGACGCATCGTCACCGGTCCAGCCCCACCCCCACTGTTGCTAGAGTCCGGAAGGCCACTCTGACCCCTGCTGGACGAACCACCCGAACGCCATGGCAGCTCCACCATGCCGGAGTAGTCAGTCACCGCATCCAAATGCATCAGAACCTTGTATTGTAGCATGGTAGGCTCCATCAAAGGCGACACCTGCCTCGGCTCCGGCACTGCCAGCCAGCAAAGGGACGGGATTGATTCCGGATTAGTAGTCCACACGGTGAGCTTGAAAGAGGCAAGGTCAGCCCAGGAACTTGTCTCCGGCGCAACCTCATCCACAATGCACGCCATGCCCACCAGATGCTCCGCCACCTCCCTGTTCTAAGCATGAGGGGGGATGCCCTCCAACTCCAGACGAACTTTGAAACCCATCATCGCGTGCACAGCTTGTGCCTGCCTGTTCCATGGCCGGAAATACAGACAAACTCCACGGTGCTCCAGAAATGGAAGGGCACTCACTCTGCTCCGATGTTCCGCACGACCAAACACGACAAGGAAATCCTCAGGCTGGAACCTGATCACTGAAACCCACTCCTGATCACCATCAACACGCGCCCTCAGTGCCTCCAGGACAAACTCCGGCAAAAGATCACGCCTTGCACCGCCAGCATACGCCACCATGGCGGACTGCAGCCTCCGCTCCAAATCCTCCATGGATTGCGAGCGTGCAACCACACAGATGTCCGTCGGCTCAGTCGACACCAGGCCAGGGTCTATGCGCACCTCAATGGCGAGGAACGAACAGAGCCGGCCATGCCGGGGTCGGAGCAGAGCGTAGCGCATGCGGTGGCAGAGGGGGAGAAGGCAGCGTCACAGCCGGGGGATGGACGGAAGGGACAGCCGCACGCCGGTCCGCTTCACGGCACGCCGCCTTGGCTGCCGCCTCGCGCCGCAGATCTTCCACAGCAGACGGGCTCCTGGGGCGCTTGCAGTCATGGGAGCTGTTGAGGATATAACCCTTAGAGTCACCCGCCAGGAGGGGCCGGGTTACTCATAATGGTCATCACGCGAAGCCCAGTACCGAGCTTGAAGACGGCGGGTCAATGATGGGCCTAAGACCCGGAGATGGCTTAAGGCCCGTAGTGATAAACCGCCGTATGGCAAGACTTGTAGTGTAAGGCAAGAGTAGTTGAGAGACCGAGCCGGACACTATTATGAGCCGGCCGGGACTCTGAGAGCTGCCGGGCGTCAACCTCTCTATATAAAGGGACGACCCGGCGGCGGTTTAGGGACAGGTAAGATCTCGTCGAGAGCCATGCATAGCAATTAAGCTCCCTGGTCATCGAAATCCTAATCAATACCACCTCAACTGGACGTAGGCTTTTACCTTCACCGTAAGGGGCCGAACCAGTATAACCCTCGTGTTCCTTGTCCCGTTTAACCCCTTTAAGCTTCCTAGCTGCGATGGCTCCACGACTAAGTCCTTGCACGAGGACATCTGCCGTAACAATTCCACGACAGTTGGCGCCCACCGTGGGGCCAGCGCACGGTGGATTTGAGTTCTTGAAGGGCAGCTTCGAAGGGCTCAAGGGATACGCTGTGGGCCGGATGACCAAGAGTCGTCGCGGCAAGCTCTACATCGACGATGCAAACTGGGGCCCCGACGCCGGCTCAATTGAGTACGGGTACCGGGTCCCCTTCGGCGGAGTTCATGTCTTCATTGGCAAGATTGGTGAGCCGGGCACTGAGCCGGATCTCTGCGCCGATCTCATCGAGACGGCTCAGCGCGCACGACCCGCCCGGGCCCTACCTGCCTTGAAGCATGCTTTTGTGGGATGTGTTCATGGAGGACTCTCTGATGGATCTGGATCTGGTGATGAGACGGCCGCCGGATCTGACGGCGAGTCATCTACAGACGAGTCAAACTCGTTGTATCAACTTCAAGATGGCAGGCTCAGGGGTTGTTCCGATGGCGACAGCATTCCGGACCCCTTTGAACCGCCGAGCTGGGTTGGAATCTTCATGGCCGGCGCGCAACCTGTTCAAAACCCCGCCTCCGGGTCAGGAAGCCCGGTGCCTTCGCCGGCTCAGGTACTGATGGATCTTACAGATAAGATGATGGTCCTGTTGACCGCTACGGTAGCTCCGGCGGATCAAGTTGAACATGACGCGGAGGTGGCACAGTTAAAGTTGGATCTAGCAAAGGCCAAGGAGGATCTGGCGGCGGAGGGGATCAGAATGGCTGCAGAGAGGGCGGCTCTCGACGCCCAGACTCAGCTGATTCAGGCACAGTCATTCTGGCTCACGATGGATCAAAACGCATCCAATGAGGTCATGAGAAGGAGGCATCAAAAGGCCCAATCTCGACTCCCTCCGGTTTACGATCCTCGAAATCTCTTCAACACACCAGGTGCAGGGTCTAGTAACCCGCCGGAGATCATAGTGCCCGGGGCTGGGACACCAATTCAGCCCCAAGTAATGGGACCGCCTCGGGTGAACCCTGCCCTGCCTCAGTACGTGCCAATACCGCCGGGTCATTATGCCAACCCGTTGGAAAACATGGTCGCCGCGGCGGCACGGCTGGCGGCTCTCCCAATTGATGGCGACTCTCCAACGGCGGTTGAAACCCGCCGGGTCAGGGAGCTCCTACAGACAGCTCTGGCGCAGCAAGAGGCATACTCTTACAGCCAGGACATCATCCATTCAACCCCTCGTCCAGGCCGGAGCCCGAGTTATAGCAGACACATGGTTTCAGCGACCGGCTCAAGTAATGTCCGACGCCATGACTTGCCACCTGGCCATGGCCCGGCTCATAACGGAGCCTTCCACGCAACAGACCAAGACAGAGCACGGCAAGAGGCGGAGCAGGTGCCTCAGTTGACGGCTTACCAGACACCCCCGGCTTATCCGATGGCTTCCGTCGACGTGGGTATCCCTACGAGGACTGGGGGTGTCCCTTGTTTAGTGCTGGCTCTCCGCAATGAACGTCTACCCAAGGACTTCAAAGGGCCTAGGAAGGTGCCTAATTACACAGCTGATTTACAACCCGGAGCCTGGATCGAGAGTTACGAGATGGCCATGGAATTGCTGGAGGTCAGCGAAGCGGCGATGGCCAAGTACTTCACCATGATGTTAGATGGGACTGCCCGCACTTGGTTGAAAGGGCTGCCACCGAATTCTATCGGGTCTTGGGCTGAGCTGAAAGCTCGGTTCATCCAAAACTTCAAAGATACCTGTAGGCAGTCTATGTCAATTGTGGATTTGACTAACTGTAAACAGCAGGAGGGTGAGTCTATGACACATTGGGTTCGCCGGGTCAAAGAGATAATACATTCATCTGATAAGATGGATGCCGGCTCTGCAGTCTTGATGTTGGAGCAGAATTGTCGTTTCCTGCCCCTGAAGATGAAGCTCGGGCGGCTCAAGCGCGACTGCAATGATATGGGTACGCTGATGGCGGCTCTCGTCAAGTACGCCGACTCTGATAGTACCAAGGACCCCGCATCAGATGATGAAAGGACAGGGAAGGGAAAGAAGAACGGCAATGGCAAGGTTCCTCAGCATAACTCGGCAAATCAAGGAGGTAACAAGCGTAAGGCTGATGGCGGCATGGAGTTTGTGGCCAATGCCAGCTCACAGGGTAACAACCAGCGACGTAAAGGGAGGCCACCTCCCCGAGCCGGCGGTTCAGGCCCAACGCTTGAGCAGTTGTTGAATGAGCCTTGTCCAAGGCATGGCTCCAGGGAGAAGCCAACTACTCATCTATGGAAAGATTGTGCAATCATGAAGGCCTTTAAGAACTCCAACGCTTTTAATGGCAACAATGGCCCGGGCGGCGGCTCAGGCGCCGGCTCAAATTCCAATCCTCAGAATGTTCAAGGGGGCTTTAATCAGCAGTCCGGCCAGGGTCATCAATAGCAACAGGGGGGATACCAGACCAATCCAAAGCAGCTCAATGGTGGACAGTACCATGTGTTTACCACCAGTCTGTGTAAGCGAGATCAGAAGCTTCACAAGAGGGCTGTGAATGCTGTTGAGCTAGCGGTTCCACGCTATTTAAGATGGTCTGAGCAGCCTATTGTGTGGAGTAGGGAGGATCACCCTCCCCGGGTTGATAATCCGGGTCATTTGGCCCTGGTGGTGGCTCCTCAGGTGGGAGGATATAAGTTTACTAAGGTGCTCATGGATGGAGGCAGCAGCATCAACATCCTCTATTATGAGACCTTCCGTCGTATGGGGTTGATTGATAAGAACCTCAGCCAGTCCAATACTGTTTTCCATGGCGTGGTGCCTGGTAAGTCGGCTTATCCAGTTGGTAAGATCGAATTGGAAGTGGCCTTTGGAGATGAGTACAACTACAGGGTGGAAAAATTGACCTTTGAGGTAGTCAAGATAAGAAGTCCGTATCATGCCATATTTGGGCGGCCGGCTTACGCCAAGTTCATGGCACGACCGTGTTACATATACCTACAGCTCAAGATGCCGGGTCACAATGGGACCACTACGGTTTATGGTAGCCGAAAGATAGCCTTGGAATGTGAGGAAGGTGACGCGACTTATGCAGAATCGGTTTGTGCAACAGAGGAGCTGAAGTTTTACAAGGATAATGTTGACCCAACAGATATGACATCTCTGAAAAAGCCGACCACGGAGCAGGAGCCGGCAATGAAATTTAAGTCAGCCGATGAGACTAAACTTGTTGATTTCGTTCCAGGTGACTCATCTCAGCAGTTTAGCATCAGTGCCAATTTGGATCCAAAATAGGAAAGCGCGCTCATCGAGTTCATCCGTGAGAACAGGGACATCTTTGCATGGAAACCTTCTGACATGCCAGGTGTACCTAGAGAACTCGCTGAGCACACTCTCAATGTTGATCCGAAATTTAAGCCGGTCAGGCAATTCCTTCGGCGGTTTAATGAAGAGAGGCGGAAAGCCATTGGTGAAGAGGTGGCCCGGCTCTTGGCGGCCGGGTTTATTGTCGAAGTCTTTCATCCAGAATGGTTAGCTAACTCGGTGCTCATGCTCAAGAAGAATGGCACCTGGCGGATGTGTGTGGACTACACGGACTTAAACAAGGCGTGTCCGGCTGATCCTTTTTCCCTTCCCCGTATTGATCGAATCATTGATGCTACGGCGGGTTGCGAGCGCTTAAGTTTCTTGGATGCTTATTCTGGATACCATCAGATTAAAATGGCAGTTAAGGACCAGGAGAAGACGGCGTTCATCACTCCCTTTGGAGCCTTATGTTATGTGTCTATGCCTTTTGGACTCAAGAGTGCACAGGCGACTTATCAGCGTTGAGTGCAAAACTGTCTTCATAACCAGATTGGGCGCAATGTTCATGCCTATGTGGATGATATTGTGGTTAAATCCAGGGAGAAGGAAACCTTGATAGATGATCTGAGGGAAACCTTTGATAATCTCCGGGTCTACAAGATGATGCTTAACCCGGCCAAGTGTGTTTTTGGTGTTCCTGCAGGCAAGATCTTGGGTTTTCTGGTTTCTCATAGAGGCATTGAAGCTAACCCGGAGAAGATCAAGGCAATCACCTCTCTGGCTAAGCCGGCGTGTATAAACGACGTCCAGCGCCTGGTGGGTCGTATCGCTGCTTTAAGCCGGTTTATAAGCCGTTTGGGTGAGAAGGCCATGCCACTGTACCAGTTGATGAAGAAAACTCATGACTTTATCTGGAATGATGCTGCTAATGCTGCTTTTGAGGATTTGAAGAGACAGCTGGCTGAGCCCCCAGTCCTTGCTGCCCCGGTTGACAAGGAGCCCTTATTACTGTATGTAGCTGCGAACACACGAGCCGTCAGTGTGGCTGTGGTGGTGGAGCGCAAGGAAGAGGGTAAGGAATATCCGGTTCAGCGGCCGGTTTATTACGTCAGTGAAGTGCTCCTCGAGTCCAAGCAGCGGTATCCACATTGGCAGAAGCTTGTTTATGGTGTGTTCATGGCAAGCCGGAAGCTTAAGTACTATTTTCAGGGTCACCCCGTTACGGTGGTTAGCTCTGCTCCCCTTGGAGATATCATCCAAAACAGAGAAGCCACAGGGAGAGTGGTTAAGTGGGCTATAGAACTTGGGCCTCATGGTCTGAAATACGTACCACACACTGCTGTTAAATCTCAAGCTTTGGTGGATTTCATCAACGATTGGACAGAGCTACAGGTGCCTAAAGAAAAGCCGGATAATACATATTGGACTATTCACTTTGATGGGTCTAGGCAATTGGAAGGCTCGGGGACTGGAGTTGTATTGGCTTCCCCTAAAGGTGACAAGTTTCATTATGTGCTACGGTTGATGTTTCCTTGTACTAACAATGCGGCTGAGTACGAAGCCTTGCTCCATGGTCTTCGGATGGCTAAGGAGATGAGCTTGAGCCGAGTAAGGTGCTTCGGCGACTCAGATCTAGTGGCTCAACAAGTACCAGGCAAGTGGGATTCCAAGGACCCTCTCATGGCGGCTTATCACCGTGAAGTTGATACCATTGCTGGACACTTTCAGGGTTACCAAGTAGAGCACATCGATCACAGGAAGAACGAGGCGGCTGATGCATTAAGCCGGCTGGGCTCTCAGTGAAAACCGGTGCCGCCTAATACTTTCTTGGACATCCTACATAACCCTTCTGTTAAGGTACCTACAGAGGAAGACTTGGCTGTCCCTGACCCGGAGGCACAGTTGGTGGCGGCTCTCCACATCACCCCGGACTGGACGGTGCCATACTTTGCTTACATGACCCGGGGAGATTTGCCTGAGGATGAAACTTTGGCCAGACAAATAACCCGGCGGTCTAAGTCAATGGTTGTTATCGATGGTGAGCTGCATCACCGCAGTGTTACTGGAACGTTCCAGCGTTGTGTTTCCCCTGAGGAGGGTCAAGACATCTTACGTGAGATTCACGAAGGGGATTGTGGCCATCATGCCGGCTCAAAATCCCTTGTGGCCAAGGCTTTTCGTCATGGTTTTTATTGGCTGACGGCTCATGCTGATGCGGAGGACTTGGTCAGTAAATGTGATGGTTGCCAGAGGTTCTCGCGACGGGCTCATGTGCCGGCTCAGGAGCTGAGGATGATTCCAATTACTTGGCCATTTGCGGTCTGGGGGCTTGACATGGTTGGGCCTTTTAAAAGGTCCAAGGATAAGAAGACCCACCTCTTGGTGGCAGTTGACAAATTCACAAAGTGGGTTGAAGCAGAGCCAGTTAGCAAGTGTGACGCAGCCACGGCGGTTCAGTTCATGAAAAGGGTGATATTTCGCTTTGGCTTTCCACGCAGCATTATAACTGACAATGGTACCAATCTGTCTAAAGGTGCCATGGAGGAGTTTTGTCAACGAGAGCATATTCGACTTGATGTTTCATGAGTGGCTCATCCTCAATCCAATGGTCAAGCTGAGAGAGCTAATCAGGAGATCTTGAAGGGCATTAAGCCCCGGCTTTTAGTCCCTTTGCAACGGATGCCGGGTTGTTGGGTGGAGGAGTTACCCTCCGTGTTATGGAGCATCAATACTACTCCTAACAGGTCTACGGGTTACACGCCCTTCTTCATGGTTTATGGAGTGGAGGCAGTCCTCCCCAGTGACATCCATCATGACTCACCTCGCGTGGCGGCTTATGTTGAGGCGGATAATGAACAGGCGCGCCAAGATGCTCTTGACTTGTTGGACGAACAGCGTGACGTGGCAGCAGCTCGCTCAGCGATTTACCAACAAGACCTGCGCCGTTATCACAGTCGCCGGGTTAAGTCCCGGGTCTTCCAGGAAGGTGACCTGGTGCTCCGGCTCATCCAAGATCAAACAGATGCACACAAGCTATCCCCGCCTTGGGAAGGGCCCTTTGTGGTCAGCAAGAACTTGCACAACGGGTCATACTACCTTATTGACGTTCGGGAGCATAAAGATTCACGCAAGTCGGAGGAGGAGACCCGTCGGCCGTGGAACATAGCTCAGCTTCGGCCTTATTACACTTGAGCCACCGGCTCTCATAATGTACCTATCTCTATAGCCATGTATATATTATGTTAAATAATAAAGCAGGACCTCTGTCCTTTTCTCCTCCAAAGGTAAAAGTGTTGTTTCCATTACACCATCACATGGTCACTTGGAGGTGGATCCGGCTTATGATCGTATTCGAATCTAGCCGTACGCAATATAATCACCCGGGGGCTTCCTGTTCAAACATAGGTCGTATTCGAACCAAAGAGAACATAGCTGTCGATACCCACTTGATTGGCAAAGTGCCGAGCTCATTGGGGAGTTTTCTTTGATCATATTTGAATCATAGCTCAACCCCCTTTGGGAACCGACGTGGATCGTATTCGAATCAGCGTCGTTAAACAACTCTTAAAGTCAATTGGGGGCTTCCTGTTCAAACATGGGTCGTATTCGAACCAAAGAGAGCATAGCTGTCGGTACCCTCTTGATTGGCATTGCCAAAGCCACTTGGGGCTATATGATCGCATTCGAATCTTAGCTTAACCCCTTTGGGACGGTTCTCTGGTTGTATTCGAACCGGAAGCCCCTAAGTTTTTGATCTTCTGACTTACAACAAGTTCTGTGGGTCACATCAACAGTGTGCAAGGGCGGTTTTTCCTTTGCCGACTTACTTTTGATTCACAATGTTGATAACCTCCAGTAAGTATTCTTGACGCTGGTAAACCGGAGTTGAGATCTTCACCTCATTATTCGGGTTACATAAGCCGGAACTATGCTTGAAGGCTCGTGAGTATGCCATTATGGTTACATCGAAGATATAATTGAGGGCCAGTTTTTGGTGATTTTTAATTCATATCCCAGGTTATATATGTAAGGTCTATGGTTCTCAGTGCGGTAAGCCGCCTAGAGACTTGTGACTTGTTTTTTCTATGCAGGATGATCAATTATGACCCGGAGGAATATAAGGAAGCAACTTCAATGGAGCTAAGCATTCAACATGTGCACGATGGCACGATAAGGTTAACATGTTTGTCCTACTCTATTACAAGACTCCCCGAGTCCAAAAGGTGAAGCATTGTTTTAAAGGCGTAACCGTGGGCCGCCTAAGAGTCAAGATGCTTGCTGGGTCGAAGCTTCCGGCTCATCCCTCTCCGCTCCTCTGGCTGTTCCCATGACCTGGAAGGTTGACGATTTCCAGTCAATGCCGCTCAAAGCTTCAAATTGAGCCTCCTCGTCAATTAACTCGGCCGGGTCAATTTCTGGGGCAAAGGTGTGCTTACGAGTCGGCGGGACCAAGTTGATGGCTTCATAACGTGGAGTGGGGATCCTCTGATTCTCTACGTCGTAGCCCGGCTGGTACTTGGTAAGGTCGGTGTCATTCCCAATAAGGGTGGCCACCGGGCGCACGATCTTCACACAGGCGGCAAAGTCTGTTTGGTCGAAGGGGGTGCCGTCTTCCTTCAAGCTGGGGTATCCAAGTGCGATGTCAGCCGGGTCTAGCTCCGGAAGGAAAGCCTTGGCCCGGCTCAGAGCAGCTATGGCTCCGGCTCTTGCAGAGGCCCGTCGCAGCTCTTGGAAATGCTGAGGAAGAACGGCAAGCCGGCGAAGTACGTCCGCCAGGTGAGTCGGAACCTCATTGGACAGGGCCACAATGGCCAAGGCGCGCTGTGACCCGGTGTAGAGTTGCTCCACCAAAGTGTACACGGCCTTCAGCTTGGTTAGCACATTTTGATTGAGGTTGGCGCTTCTGGGACCTGTTTTACAACGTCAGGTAAGCCGCTCGCAATGATGGGACTTATGAGACATAGAGAATGTAAACTTGTTGAAAGTCTGCAGAATGACTTACCGAAGATTGCGGCGACCATCTGTGACACATGGCGCTTTAAGCCGGAGAGTTCGGCGGTTTTCTCCGTCAGAGCCACCTCCGCCTATTCGGCCCGGCTGACCAGAGCAGCCTTCTCTTTGGCCCAAGTCTTCCTTTCGGTTTCAAACTTCTTCTTCAGCTTCTCTTGAGCAGCAACACTGGACTCAAATTTAGCATTGGCCTTCCGGGTCTCAGTTTCCTGAGTCTTCAGGCGGTTCTTCAGCTCAGAGATATCAGCCTCAAATTTCTTGCAAGCAGCCTGTACAATTTCCGGATTATAGTATGAATCATTATTATACAACTTTAAAGTCCCAAGCACTTTCCAAGCAAAGACACTTGGCACTTGGGGGCTAATGTATGCTGAAAGGTTCTATCTACAAATTGCCGGTTCATGAAAGTAAGCCAGAAGTTAAGTCTACAACATATTCTATCATAAGTAGTAGACTTGGGGGCTAGTATGGTAAAGATGACTATGCAGTAAGCAAGAGAGTGGTACCTCAGACTTCTGCTGTATCTGCTTCACCATGTCAATCTCCAGGTCCCGGCTGCTGTGCACCTGATTGACATAGCCGGAGATGATATCTCCAATGCTCAAGTTAGCGTAGTTGGTGATGTCCAGCTTGGCCCTGCGGCGCTCTAGCAACTCTTCCTTGGCAGAGCACTTAGCCAGCGCAGTGGGTCTCCCCGGCTCGACAAACTCCGTCCGGGTGATTACCACGGCTGGGTCATCGGCCGGCTGAGCCGGGATGGAGATGTCCGGATTGGTAGAAGTCTCTATGACTGGCTCGTCGGTTGGAGCGGTGGCTTCAGGAGCAGAGGCAGCTGGCGGCTCTTGAGCTGAAACCTCCGGCTCAGTCAAGACCGGCTCTTCGACCGGTTTATTCTTCTTCGCCCTCTTGCTGAGCTTTGCCTGGGCACTGAAAGGACAAAAGGTTAGTACAAAAGCATGAGTAAAGATAAGCACAACACAAGATGATCATCGTTACCCGGGTGCGGTCTTGAAAGCCGGTATGTTAGATTGCATAGAATCACCAGCGGAAGGTGAAGTTTCCTGATAATTTGAATCATAAGAATTGAGCGGTTGACGAGTAACGCCCGCCAAAGGATGAAAAGGATATAAGTTGGAGATAACCTTGGTCCGGCGCTTCCTTGATGCTTCAGGTAAGCCGGAGGAGAGGTCTGCATCCTTGTTGGTCTGGGTGTGCCGCCGGCTCTCATGAATCTATTGCTTCAAAAGAAATTGAGGATCTTGGTAAGCTAAAGGATGTGAAAATCTTACTTTCCGGGTTACTCTTCGGACTTTCAGCCTTGGCAAGGGCTCCGAGTCGGAGGAAAGTGTCGTTACCTCTTCAGTCACCGGGTTACTTGCTCCGGTGTCATCCTGCTGATGATCAGTATTGATAAGGTGGATAGGAATAAACAAGAAGCAAAACAAGAGCCTACAGATTCAGGGGTTACCTCTGACTCGGAGCTGTCACTTAGCTGAAGCAGCTTTGAGGCAGTAGGCCTGCTTCCCTTCTTGCGGGGAGCGGCTCTCCTGGCGGCTTTCTTAGCCTTCCTGGCTTTTTTGGCCGCCTCATGGTCATATTTGACCTTCCAGAACTTGTCATTAGCCTGAAACATACAGCAAAGATTTCTTAAGGTCCAGATGGAAACTATTAAAAAGAAAACCAAGGTGTTCAGGTCAAGTGGCTTACCGTCGGAGCCGGGTTAGCTTGGCAGAAGGGGTTCAGGCCGGTTCTCCCACAGTCGGCTAAGCTCTCATTCAGGAGAGACTTGGTCATGTCGTCCACAACGTCCTCAGGAAGATCGTTGGGGTTGTGCCGTAGAGGGTCATTCTTCTGGCTTGTGTAAGCACACATTAAGCCGGGGCGGCGGCTCAAGGGGATCACCCGCCAAGAGATCCAAACCCGGACCAGATCAATGCCGTTGAGGCCGTTTCCCAGGAGAGCCTTGATCTTATTGATGGTGGGGATCAGAGGTTGACGCTCAACTTGAGAGAGTTTGTCTGGCAAAGGGTGATTTGGCTCCAGACGCAGGGCACGAAAGCCGGGCAGAGGGCTCTCGTCAGCCGGAGAAGTGTCCTGGCAATAAAACCACTTCTGGTTCCAGTCCTTTGGATGGCTTGGCGGCTCAGCATAAGGAAAGAGGCAATTTCTCCGACGTTGAATGGAGATTCCACCAAGTTCCAGGCTCGGCCCGTTGGCACACTCATTCTGGCGGTTCAGATAAAATAGCTCTCTAAAGAGCAGCAGGCTGGGCTCTTCTCCAAGATAGACTTCGCAGAATACTTGGAAGTTGCATATATTTGACACGGAATTGGGTCCTATGTCTTGCGGCCGTAGATCGAAGAAGTTTAGAACATCCCTAAAGAATTTTGAGCCAGGCGGTTCGAAGCCCCGGCTCATGTGATCAGCAAATATCACCACCTCACCATCTCTTGGTTGAGGTCTTTCCTCCGACGGGTCAGGGGCACGATAAGACATGATTTCCTTCTTGGGCAAGTAACCCATCTTTACGAAATCAGCTAGAGTGTCGTCAGTGACATTGGATCTCATCCAGTTGCACGTGATGGGTGCCTTGGGAGCTTTGGGAGGCATTGTGAAAGATGAAGCCTATGACAAAAGGAAAATGTCCGGTTCAATTATAAGCCGGCAGACGTCTACAGTTTAATACTCAAATGGCGGCTTATGAGAGGGGCCTAATGACATATGGTTAAGTGCATCGGGCTATCTAAGCCGCTGAAGGTATCGTGAGTAATTCAAATTGTCTATAGCTTTATCATAAATGAGCCGGAAATTTTACAGCGTGTGGCTTCTTTTAAGCCAGAAATGTGAGCCGCCATAGCTCAGCAGATGCAATTTTTGACTAAGTGTGGTGAAAACAAGTTTCACAGATCGCAGTAATTATTTTGGATCAAACGGTTGGCTGGAAGGAAAAATTTCTAGACCTAGAACAGACACAGAAAAAGTTCAAGGGTTTGAACGGAGCCTTTATGCAATGAAAGGGGATCTATGTACATTGGGAACGGGCGTGAAACAGCTACCGCAGTAGTTCTGTACAGTTTAAAGATCAAGAAAAGGTGGTAATAATGGAATCTATCAAGAGCTCGCGATGAACGGCGACGAACACGGGAAGAACAGCAAAGAACCCTAATGCGGATCTATTCTATGGAGTGGCAAGGGCTTACGGGTGCTGGAGAGTTGCGGAGGTCGCCGCCGTTTCTCTGGTCGCGTCAAGTTGATGCAGCGGCCTGAGTTGGGGAAGACAAGGAGACCCGCGGCGGCGGCGGCGGTGGAGCTCGAGCGGCAGTACAATGGCGAGAGGAGGAAGATGATGGAGGCGACAAGTAACTGGAGCCTCATGGGTCGGGCTATTTATAAGGTGAGGCTCATAAGTGGGCGCGAGAAACGAGGAGGTCACGGCGTGATTATCTCACCACAAAAATGCCTCGATTTTCGGGATGGCCTTTAAAGATAAGATCCGTTGAGGATATGGTGGGATAAAAAATGGACTTAATGGAAGATGACGTCATGGCGGGTTACCAGGAATCCAAAAGATGACATCACGGCGGGTTATAACCTTCGCACGACCATAAGCCGGAAGATCTTTCCTCTCAAAAGAATTGAAGATTGACATGAACAGGTTCAAATCAATCTGGGGCCTAATGTTGAGGATATAACCCTTAGAGTCACCCGCCAGGAGGGGCCGGGTTACTCATAATGGTCATCACGCGAAGCCCAGTACCGAGCTTGAAGACGGCGGGTCAATGATGGGCCTAAGACCCGGAGATGGCTTAAGGCCCGTAGTGATAAACTGCCGTATGGCAAGACTTGTAGTGTAAGGCAAGAGTAGTTGAGAGACCGAGCCGGACACTCTTATGGGCCGGCCGAGACTCTGAGAGCTGCCGAGCGTCAACCTCTCTATATAAAGGGACGACCCGGCGGCGGTTTAGGGACAGGTAAGATCTTGTCGAGAGCCAGGCATAGCAATTAAGCTCCCTGGTCATCGAAATCCTAATCAATACCACCTCAACTGGACGTAGGCTTTTACCTTCACCGTAAGGGGGCCGAACCAGTATAACCCTCGTGTTCCTTGTCCCATTTAACCCCTTTAAGCTTCCTAGCTGCGATGCCTCCACGACTAAGTCCTTGCACGAGGACATCTGCCGTAACAATTCCACGACAGGAGCCATGGCTGGGAAGCCCGCACCTGAAGCAGGCGATGTCGTTGGTGCAGTCCTTGCGAAAGTGGCCCTCCAGCAGGCACCGGAAGCACTTGTTCTCCATCTCCGGGGAGACCTCCCTTCGCGGCGGAGGAGGGGGATGCGGCAGCGGAGCGCGAAGCGGCGAGACATGCTCCGCATCTAGGCCGACGCGTAGCCGCCATAGCGTCTTCTTCGAAGGAGGGGGCTGCACCCACGACACATCCCGGCGCCTGGACTCTCCCTCAGTCCCAGCGCCGGCAGCCGCCGCCAGCCCAGGTCCTCCCTGGTCGCCTGACGCCTGCGAACCAGAGGAGAGGCCAAGCCCCGACACGACAGGCCGCTCCCCGCTCCTGCGGAAGGTGGAGGTCACCGACTGTGGGCTCCCAGCCATGTCACGACCGCAACAGGGGAGGAGGGGTGGGTGGGTGGCCGCCACGGCCGGAGTGGCGAGCGGCGGTTGGAGGTGGATGCCGCCACCGGAGTGGCGAGCGGCGGGAACAGGGGCGCTAGGGGAGGGGGCGCTAGGGGAGGCTGGTCAAACCCAAGCAATAAAACCCTTCATGTAGTTAGTTTGAATTCTTTGAATATCCATGATGCTAATGATATGCAAAGCCACAAGCTTGGGGATGCTATGTTTGATGAAGATGATATTTTTTGTCCCCCAAGTTTTGATGAGAAAATTTATTATGATGATAGCATGCCTCCTATTTATGATGATTATATTGATGAAAGTGGGTTTCGAAGAGTGTCAACTTTAGGAAGTAATGATCCCACTATTTTGGAGGGTGTTGAATCTTACTGTGATAATTATGAAAGTGGATTTGGAGAGATCATGACTTTATTTAGTGATGAATCCACTATTTCGGAAGAGTTTCCAATTGATTATGAGAACAAAGTTGCTATCTATGATGATTATTGTGATGACATGTATGCTATAAAGAATAGTGATAACCATGAAACTTTTTATCATGATATTAATTTTCAATTGGATTATGCCTCACATGGTAGTTATTTTGTTGAGTTTGCTCCCACTATTATGAATGAGAAGAATTTGCTTATGTGGTGAGTAGTAAAATTTCTATGCTTGTGGTGTTGGGGAACGTAGTAATTTCAAAAAATTTCCTACGCACACGCAAGATCATGGTGATGCATAGCAACGAGAGGGGAGAGTGTTGTCCACGTACCCTCGTAGACCGAAAGCGGAAGCGTTAACACAACGTGGTTGATGTAGTCGTACGTCTTCATGATTCGACCGATCAAGTACCGAACGCACGGCACCTTCGAGTTCAGCACACGTTCAGCTCGATGACGTCCCTCGAACTCCGATCCAGCCGAGTGTTGAGGGAGAGTTTCGTCAGCACGACGGCGTGGTGACGATGATGATGTTCTACCGACGCAGGGCTTCGCCTAAGCACCGCTACGATATTATCGAGGTGTAATATGGTGGAGGGGGGCACCGCACACGGCTAAAAGATCGTTGATCAATTGTGTGTCTAGATGTGCCCCCTGCCCCCGTATATAAAGGTGCAAGGGGAAGGCCGCTGGCCAAGGAGGTGTGGCGCGCCAGGAGGAGTCCTACTCCTACCGGGAGTAGGACTCCCCCCCTTTCCATGTTGGACTAGGAGAGGAAGGGGGAAGAGGTGGAGGGGAGGAAGGAAGGGGGGCGCCGCCCCCCTCTCCTTGTCCTATTCGGACTGGGGGGAAGGGGGGGGGCGCGGCCCTGCCCTGGCCTCCTCTCCTCTCTTCCACCTAGGCCCACTAAGGCCCATTAAGTTACCGGGGGGGTTCCGGTAACCTCCCGGTACTCCGGAAAAATCCCGATTTCACTCGGAACACTTCCGATGTCCAAACATAGGCTTCCAATATATCAATCTTTATGTCTCGACCATTTTGAGGCTCCTCGTCATGTCCGTGATCACATCCGGGACTCCGAACAACCTTCGGTACATCAAAACATATAAACTCATAATATAACTGTCATCGTAACGTTAAGCGTGCGGACCCTACGGGTTCAAGAACTATGTAGACATGACCGAGACACCTCTCCGGTCAATAACCAATAGCGGAACCTGGATGCTCATATTGGTTCCTACATATTCTACGAAGATCTTTATCGATCAGACCGCATAACAACATACGTTGTTCCCTTTGTCATCGGTATGTTACTTGCCCGAGATTCGATCGTCAGTATCTCGATACCTAGTTCAATCTCGTTACCGGCAAGTCTCTTTACTCGTTCCGTAATACATCATCCCGCAACTAACTCATTAGTTACAATGCTTGCAAGGCTTATAGTGATGTGTATTACTGAGTGGGCCCAGAGATACCTCTCCGACAATCGGAGTGACAAATCCTAATCTCGAAATACGCCAACCCAACAAGTACCTTTGGAGACACCTGTAGAGCACCTTTATAATCACCCAGTTACGTTGTGACGTTTGGTAGCACACAAATTGTTCCTCCAGTAAACGGGAGTGCATAATCTCATAGTCATAGGAACATGTATAAGT
This sequence comes from Aegilops tauschii subsp. strangulata, assembly GCF_002575655.3. Classification (NCBI taxonomy): domain Eukaryota; kingdom Viridiplantae; phylum Streptophyta; class Magnoliopsida; order Poales; family Poaceae; genus Aegilops; species Aegilops tauschii. The sequence goes on along the minus strand of NC_053037.3, from coordinate 312,865,132 downwards.
CATGAAGAAAGCAATAGCAACATACTAAACGATCGAGTGCTAAGCTAACGGAATGGGTCAAGTCAATCACATCATTCTCCTAATGTTGTGATCTCGTTAATCAAATGACAACCCATGTCAATGGCTAGGAAACTTAACCATCTTTGATCAACGAGCTAGTCAAGTAGAGGCATACTAGTGACACTCTGTTTGTCTATGTATTCACACATGTATTATGTTTCCGGTTAATACAATTCTAGCATGAATAATAAACATTTATCATGATATAAGGAAATAAATAATAACTTTATTATTGCCTCTAGGGCATATTTCCTTCAGTCTCCCACTTGCACTAGAGTCAATAATCTAGTTCACATCGCCATGTGATTTAACATAAATAATTCACATCACCATGTGATTAACACCCATAGTTTACATTGTCATGTGACCAACACCCAAAGGGTTTACTAGAGTCAATAATCTAGTTCACATCGCTATGTGATTAACACCCAAAGAGTACTAAGGTGTGATCATGTTTTGATTGTGAGATAATTTTAGTCAATGGGTCTGTCACATTCAGATCCGTAAGTATTTTGCAAATTTCTATGTCTACAATGCTCTGCACGGAGCTACTCTAGCTAATTGCTCCCACTTTCAATATGTATCTAGACCGAGACTTAGAGTCATCTAGATTAGTGTCAAAACTTGCATCGACGTAACCCTTTACGACGAACCTTTTGTCACTTCCATAATCGAGAAACATATCCTTATTCCACTAAGGATAATTTTGACCGCTATCCAGTGATCTACTCCTAGATCACTATTGTACTCCCTTGCCAAAATCAGTGTAGGGTATACAATAGATCTGGTACATAGCATGGCATACTTTATAGAACCTATGGCCAAGGCATAGGGAATGACTTTCATTCTCTTTCTATCTTCTGCCGTGGTCGGGCTTTGAGTCTTACTCAATTTCACACCTTGTAACACAGGCAAGAACTCTTTCTTTGACTGTTCTATTTTGAACTACTTCAAAATCTTGTTAAGGTATGTATTCATTGAAAAAACTTATCAAGCGTCTTGATCTATCTCTATAGATCTTGATGCTCAATATGTAAGCAGCTTCACCGAGGTCTTTCTTTGAAAAACTCCTTTCAAACACTCCTTTATGCTTTGCAGAATAATTCTACATTATTTCTGATCAACAATATGTCATTCACATATACTTATCAGAAATGCTGTAGTGCTCCCACTCACTTTCTTGTAAATACAGGCTTCACCGCAAGTCTGTATAAAACTATATCCTTTGATCAACTTATCAAAGCGTATATTCCAACTCCGAGATGCTTGCACCAGTCCATAGATGGATCGCTGGAGCTTGCACATTTTGTTAGCACTTTTAGGATTGACAAAACCTCCTGGTTGCATCATATACAACTCTTCTTTAATAAATCCATTAAGGAATGCAGTTTTGTTTATCCATTTGCCATATTTCATAAAATGCGGCAATTGCTAACATGATTCAGACAGACTTAAGCATAGATACGAGTGAGAAACTCTCATCGTAGTCAACACCTTGAACTTGTCGAAAACCTTTTTGCGACAATTCTAGCTTTGTAGACAGTAACACTACTATCACTGTCTGTCTTCCTCTTGAAGATCCATTTAATCTCAATGGCTCGCCGATCATTGGGCAAGTCAATCAAAGTCCATACTTTGTTCTCATATATGGATCTTATCTCAGATTTCATGGCCTCAAGCCATTTCGCGGAATCTGGGCTCATCATCGCTTCCTCATAGTTCGTAGGTTCGTCATGGTCTAGTAACATAACCTCTAGAATATGATTACCGTACCACTCTGGTGCGGATCTTAATCTGGTTGACCTACGAGGTTCAGTAATAACTTGATATGAAGTTTCATGATCATTATCATTAACTTCCCCACTAATTGGTGTAGGTGTCGCAGAAACTGGTTTCTGTGATGATCTACTTTCCAATAAGGGAGCAGGTACAGTTAGCTCATCAAGTTCTACTTTCCTCCCACTCACTTCTTTCGAGAGAAACTCCTTCTCTAGAAAGGATCCATTCTTAGCAACAAATGTCTTGCCTTCGGATCTGTGATAGAAGGTGTACCCAACAGTCTCCTTTGGGTATCCTATGAAGACACATTTCTCCGATTTAGGTTCGAGCTTATCAGGTTGAAGTTTCTTCACATAAGCATCGCAACCCCAAACTTTAAGATACGACAACTTTGGTTTCTTGCCAAACCATAGTTCATAAGGCGTCGTCTCAACAGATTTCGATGGTGTCCTATTTAGAGTGAATGCAGCCGTCTCTAATGCATAACCCCAAAACGATAGTGGTAGATTGGTAAGAGACATCATATATCACACCATATCTAATAAAGTACGGTTACGATGTTCGGACACACCATTACACCGTGGTGTTCCAGGTGGCGTGAGTAGTGAAACTATTTCACTTTGTTTTAACTGAAGGCCAAACTCGTAACTCAAATACTCTTCTCCACGATCAGATCGTAGAAACTTTATTTTCTTGTTACGATGATTTTTTGCTTCACTCTGAAATTATATGAACTTTTGAAATGTTTCAGACTTCTGTTTCATTAAGTAGATATACCCATATCTGCTCAAATCATCTGTGAAGGTTAGAAAATAATGATACCTGCTACGAGCCTCAATATTCATCGGACCACATACATCTGTATGTATGATTTCCAACAAATCTGTTGCTCTCTCCATAGTTCCGGAGAACGGCGTTTTAGTCATCTTGCCCATGAGGCACGGTTTGCAAGCATCAAGTGATTCATAATCAAGTGATTCCAAAATCCCATCAGTATGGAGTTTCTTCATGTGCTTTACACCAATATGACCTAGACAGCAGTGCCAGAAATAAGTTGCACTATCATTATTAACTTTGCATCTTTTGGCTTCATTATTATGAATATGTGTATCACTACGATCGAGATCCAACAAACCATTTTATTGGGTGTATGACCATAGAAGGTTTTATTCAGGTAAACAGAACAACAATTATTCTCTAATTTAAATGAATAACCGTATTGCAACAAACATGATCAAATCATATTCATGCTCAACGCAAACACCAAATAACACTTATTTAGTTTCAATACTAATCCCGAAAGTATAGGGAGTGTGCGATGATGATTATATCAATCTTGGAACTACTTCCAACACACATCGTCACCTCGCCTTTTACTAGTCTCTGTTTATTCTGCAACTCCCGTTTCGAGTTACTACTCTTAGCAACTGAACCAGTATCAAATACCGAGGGGTTGCTATAAACACTAGTAAAGTACACATTAATAACATGTATATCCAATATACCTTTGTTCACTTTGCCATCCTTCTTATCCACCAAATAGTTGGGGTAGTTCCGCTTCCAGTGACCAGTCCCTTTGCAGTAGAAGCACTTAGTCTCAGGCTTAGGACCAGACTTAGGCTTCTTCACTTGAGCAGAAACTTGCTTGCCGTTCTTCTTGAAGTTCCCCTTCTTCCCTTTGCCCTTTTCTTGAAACTAGTGGTCTCGTCAACCATCAACACTTGATGTTTTTCTTGATTTCTACCTTCGTCGATTTCAGCATCACGAAGAGCTCGGGAATTACTTTCATCATCCCTTGCATACTATAGTTCATCACGAAGTTCTACTAACTTGGTGATGGTGACTAGAGAATTCTGTCAATCACTATTTTATCTGGAAGATTAACTCCCACTTGATTCAAGCGATTGTAGTACCTAGACAATCTGAGCACATGCTCACTGCTTGAGCTATTCTCCTCCATCTTTTAGCTATAGAACTTGTTGGAGACTTCATATCTCTCAACTCGGGTATTTGCTTGAAATATTAACTTCAACTCCTGGAACATCTCATATGGTCCATCACATTCAAAACGTATTTGAAGTCCCGATTCTAAGCCGTTAAGCATGGTGCACTAAACTATCAAGTAGTCATCATATTGAGCTAGCCAAACGTTCATAACGTCTGCATCTGCTCCTGCAATAGGTCTGTCACCTAGCGGTGCATCAAGGACATAATTTTTGTGTGCAACAATGAGGATAATCCTCAGATCACGGATCCAATCCGCATCTTTGATACTAACATCTTTCAACATAATTTTTCTCTAGGAACATATCAAAAATAAACACAGGGAAGCAACAACGCGAGCTATTGATCTACAACATAATTTGCAAAATACTATCATGACTAAGTTCATGATAAATTTAAGTTCAATTAATCATATTACTTAAGAACTCCCACTTAGATAGACATCCCTCTAATCATCTAAGTGATTACGTGATCCAAATCAACTAAACCATGTCCGATCATCACGTGAGATGGAGTAATTTCAATGGTGAACATCACTATGTTGATCATATCTACTATATGATTCACGCTCGACCTTTCGGTCTCCGTGTTCCGAGGCCATATCGGCATATGCTAGGCTCGTCAAGTTTAACCTGAGTATTCCGCGTGTGCAACTGTTTTGCACCTGTTGTATTTGAACGTAGAGCCTATCACACCCGATCCTCACGTGGTGTCTCAGCACGAAGAACTTTCGCAACGGTGCATACTCAGGGAGAACACCTTTATCTTGAAATTTTAGTGAGAGATCATCTTATAATGCTACCGTCAATCAAAGCAAGATAAGATGCATAAAAGATTAACATCACATGTAATCAATATAAGTGATATGATATGGCCATCATCATCTTGTGCTTGTGATCTCCATCTCCGAAGCACCGTCATGATCACCATCGTCACCGGCGCGACACCTTGATCTCCATCGTAGCATCGTTGTCGTCTCGCCAACTATTGCTTTTACGACTATCGCTACCGCTTAGTGATAAAGTAAAACAATTACATGGCGATTGCATTGCATACAATAAAGCGACAACCATATGGCTCCTGCCAGTTGCCGATAACTCGGTTACAAAACATGATCATCTCATACAATAAAATATAGCATCATGTCTTGACCATATCACATCACAACATGCCCAGCAGAAACAAGTTAGACGTCCTCTACTTTGTTGTTGCAAGTTTTACGTGGCTGCTACGGGCTTAGCAAGAACCGTTCTTACCTACGCATCAAAACCACAACGATAGTTTGTCAAGTTGGTGCTGTTTTAACCTTCACAAGGACCGGGCGTAGCCACACTCGGTTCAACTAAAGTGAGAGAGACAGACACCCGCCAGTCACCTTTAAGCAACGAGTGCTCGCAACGGTGAAACCAGTCTCGCGTAAGCGTACGTGTAATGTCGGTCCGGGCCGCTTCATCTCACAATACCGCCGAACCAAAGTATGACATGCTGGTAAGCAGTATGACTTATATCGCCCACAACCCACTTGTGTTCTACTCGTGCATAACATCAACGCATAAAACCTGGCTCTGATACCACTGTTGGGGAACGTAGTAATTTCAAAAAATTTCCTACGCACACGCAAGATCATGGTGATGCATAGCAACGAGAGGGGAGAGTGTTGTCCACATACCCTCGTAGACCGAAAGCGGAAGCATTAACACAACACGGTTGATGTAGTCGTACGTCTTCACGATTCGACCGATCAAGTACCGAACGCACGACACCTCTGAGTTCAGCACACGTTCAGCTCGATGACGTCCCTCGAACTCCGATCCAGCCGATTGTTCAGGGAGAGTTTCGTCAGCACGACGTCATTGTGACGATGATGATGTTCTACCGACGCAGGGCTTCGCCTAAGCACCTCTACGATATTATCAAGGTGTAATATGGTGGAGGGGCCACCGCACACGGCTAAAAGATCGTTGATCAATTGTGTGTCTAGAGGTGCCCCCCTGCCCCCGTATATAAAGGTGCAAGGGGAAGGCCGCCGGCCAAGGAGGTGTGGCGCGCCAGGAGGAGTCCTACTCCTACCGGGAGTAGGACTCCCCCCTTTTCCATGTTGGACTAGGAGAGGAAGGGGGAAGAGGTGGAGGGGAGGAAGGAAGGGGGGGGCGCCGCCCCCCTCTCCTTGTCCTATTCGGACTGGGGGGAAGGGGGGGGGGGGGCGCGGCCCTGCCCTGGCCTCCTCTCCTCTCTTACACCTAGGCCCACTAAGGCCCATTAAGTTACCGGGGGGTTCCGGTAACCTCCCGGTACTCCGGAAAAATCCCGATTTCACTCGGAACACTTCCGATGTCCAAACATAGGCTTCCAATATATCAATCTTTATGTCTCGACCATTTTGAGGCTCCTCGTCATGTCCGTGATCACATCCGGGACTCCGAACAACCTTCGGTACATCAAAACATATAAACTCATAATATAACTGTCATCGTAACGTTAAGCGTGCGGACCCTACGAGTTCGAGAACTATGTAGACATGACCGAGACACCTCTCCGGTCAATAACCAATAGCGGAACCTGGATGCTCATATTGGTTCCTACATATTCTACGAAGATCTTTATCGGTCAGACCGCATAACAACATACGTTGTTCCCTTTGTCATCGGTATGTTACTTGCCCGAGATTCGATCGTCAGTATCTCGATACCTAGTTCAATCTCGTTACCGGCAAGTCTCTTTACTCATTCCATAATACATCATCCCGCAACTAACTCAATAGTTACAATGCTTGCAAGGCTTATAGTGATGTGTATTACTGAGTGGGCCCAGAGATACCTCTCCAACAATCGGAGTGACAAATCCTAATCTCGAAATACGCCAACCCAACAAGTACCTTTGGAGACACCTGTAGAGCACCTTTATAATCACCCAGTTACGTTGTGACGTTTGGTAGCACACAAAGTTTTCCTCCAGTAAACGGGAGTTGCATAATCTCATAGTCATAGGAACACGTATAAGTCATGAAGAAACCAATAGCAACATACTAAATGATCGAGTGCTAAGCTAACGGAATGGGTCAAGTCAATCACATCATTCTCCTAATGATGTGATCTCGTTAATCAAATGACAACCCATGTCAATGGCTAGGAAACTTAACCATCTTTGATCAACGAGCTAGTCAAGTAGAGGCATACTAGTGACACTCTGTTTGTCTATGTATTCACACATGTATTATGTTTCCGGTTAATACAATTCTAGCATGAATAATAAACATTTATCATGATATAAGGAAATAAATAATAACTTTATTATTGCCTCTAGGGCATATTTCCTTCATGTGGATCATGAAAATAATGCTTTATGTGATGGTTATATTGTTGAATTCATTCATGATGCTACTGAAAATTATTATGAGAGAGGAACATATGCTTTTACATATTGCAATAATATCAAGTTTCCTCTCTATGTGTTGAAAATCCTGAAGTTATGCTTGCTTTACCTTCCTATGCAAGTTGATTCTTGTTCCCATAAGTTGTTTCCTCACAAAATCCCTATGCATAGGAAGTGGGTTAGACTTAAATGTGCTAGTCATATGCTTCATGATGCTCCCATTATGTTTCAACTCTTATCTTCTATGTGAGCATCATTGTCATCATCATGCCTAGCTAAAAAGGCATTAAAGAAAAGCGCTTGTTGGGAGACAACCCAACATTTATACCTACTGTTTTTGTGTGTGCACATTATTATGCTACTGTATTAATCATGTTTTATAGCTTTTGTTTCAATAAAGTGCCAAGTAAGACCTTTGAGATGGCTTATGGTGATAGTTGATTTGATCTTGCTGAAAAACAGAAACTTTTGCGCTCATGAAATAATTCTCATTTCTAGCTGAAGAGTGATTTTTAGTTGATTCTTTTTGCACAAGATTAACAGACAAAATGCTTAGGACTTCCTAATTTCTCAGGATTTTTGTAATTACAGAAGTATGATTCCAACTTAGATCTTTACAGACTGTTCTATTTTTGATAGATTATGTTTTCGATGCATAGTTTGCTTGTTTTCTAGTTTCTATGGCTTATATTGTTTAATATAGATTGTAGAAATGATAGGATACAGTAGGCATCATGTGAGAAAAATTATGAATCTTGTCTTGACAGTACCAAAGTGAATGATTTGTTTTATTATACTAACAGAGCATACGAGTTTTCTGTTGAGTTTTGTGTTGTGAACTTTTCAAGTTTTGGGTAAAGTTTTGATGGACTATGGAATAAAGAGTGGCAAGAGCCTAAGCTTGGGATGCCCAAGGCACCCCAGGGTAATATTCAAGGACAACCAAGAGCCTAAGCTTGGGGATGCCCAAGGCACCCAGGGTAATATTCAAGGACAACCAAGAGCCTAAGCTTGGGGATGCCCAGGATGGCATCCCCTCTTTCGTCTTTGTTCATGGGTAACCTTACTTGGAGCTATATTTTTATTCACCACATGATATGTGTTTTGCTTGGAGCGTCATTTTATTTTGTTTATATTTGCTTGCTGCTATTTAGATTAATGGTTTTCATCTTTTAGTTCAATAAAAAGGTCAAGTATAGCCTTTTCCATGCATATTTTTCAAGTCCATATGTTGCTGTTTTAAAAACAGAAAGTTTGTTGTTATGTTTGAATATTTGTGAATAGTAAGAACATGATAAAATCTTGAAATTTTTACACAATGAGTAAAAACAAATTATCTACAGTGTGGTATTTTTTCAGAATTTTTGGAGTTAGGGAAGTATGATTCCTCTTCCATTCTTTACAGACTATCATGTTTAGACAGATTCCTGTTATGATTGCATCGTTTGCATATGTTTGCTTGTTAATGATTCTATTTGATGATAGGAGTGTTAAATATGCAGATGCATTTAGTATGCAATTTCAAATTATAATTTTAGTGATTTGCTACAGTAGAGAATGATAAGGTTTATGCGTTGATTTATACTAACTTACCTCACGAGTTCTTATTGAGTTTTGTGTGGATGAAGTTTTTAAGATTTAGGGAAACCGCGATATGAAAGGAAACAAGGAGACACAAAAGCTCAAGCTTGGGGATGCCCAAGGCATCCCTAATTAATATTTCTAGAAGTCTCAAGCATCTAAGCTTGGGGATGCCCCGGTTGGCATCCCACCTTTCTTCTTCAACAATGATCGATTAGTTTTGGTTGAACCTAAGTTTTTGCTTCTTCACATGATATGTGCTATCCTTGCAATGTCATTTTATTTTGTTCTGCTTGCTATTTGAATAAAGTACTTAAGATCTGAAATTTTATTTATGAGAAGGAGTCTTCACATAGTTACATAATTATTCAACTACTCATTGATCTTCACTTATATCTTTTGGAGTAGTTTGTCATTTGCTCTCGTGCTTCACCTATATCTTTTTAGAGCACGACGGTTGTTTTATTTTGAAGAAATTGTTGAACTCTCATGCTTCACTTATATCATTTTGAGAGTCTCTAAACAGCATGGTAATTTTCTTAGGTTATGAATTTAGTCCTAATATGATAGGCATCCAAGAGGGATATAATAAAAACTTTTAGATAAAGTGCATTGAATACTATGAGAAGTTTGATTCCTTATGATTGTTTTGAGATATGAAGATGGTGATATTAGAGTCATGCTAGTGAGTAATTGTGAATTTGAGAAATACGTGTGTTAAGGTTTGTGATTCCCGTAGCATGCACGTATGGTGAACCGTTATCTAATGAAGTTGGAGCATGAGATATTTTTTGATTGTCTTCCTTATGAGTGGTGGTCGGGGACGAGCGATGGTATTTTCCTACCAATCTACCCCCCTAGGAGCATGTCGTAGTACTTTGTTTCGATAACTAATAGATTTTTGCAATAAGTATGTGAGTTCTTTTTGACTAATGTTGAGTCCATGGATTATACACACTCTCACCCTTCCACCATTGCTATCCTCTCTAGTACCGTGCAACTTTCGCCGGTACCATACACCCACCATATAACTTCCTCAAAACAGCCACCATACCTACCTATTATGGCATTTCCATAGCCATTTCGAGAAATATTGCCATGCAACTTTCCACCGTTCTGTTTTATTATGACCCGCATCATCATTGTCATATTGCTTTGCATGACATGTAGTTGACATCGTATTTGTGGTAAAGCCACCGTTCATAATTCTTTCGTACATGTCACTCTCTATTCATTGCACGTCCCGGTACACCGCCGGAGGCATTCATATAGAGTCATATTTTGTTCAAAGTATCGAGTTGTAATTCTTGAGTTGTAAAGTAAATAAAAGTGTGATGATCTTCATTATTAGAGCATTGTCCCATGTGAGGAAATAAAAATAAAAAAAGAGAGAAAGGCCAAATAAAAATAAGAAGGCACAAAAAAGAGAAAATAAATAAAAAATGAGAGAAAAAGAGAGAAGGGACAATGTTACTATCCTTCTGCCACACTTGTGCTTCAAAGTAGCACCATGATCTTCATGATAGAGAGTCTCCTATATTGTCATTTTCATATACTAGTGGGAATTTTTAATTATAGAACTTGGGTTGTATATTCCAACGATGGGCTTCCTCAAAATGCCCTAGGTCTTCATGAGCAAGCAAGTTGGATGCACACCCACTTAGTTTCTTTTTGAGCTTTCATAAACTTATAGCTCTAGTGCATCCGTTGCATGGCAATCCCTACTCACTCACATTGATATCTATTGATGGGCATCTCCATAGCCCGGCGATACGCCTAGTTCTGTGAGACTATCTCCTTTTTGTCTTCTCCACAACCACCTTCTATTCCACCTATAGTGCTATGTCCATGCACTACTGCAGGATGCTGCTAACGCGACACTACGATCAGAGACCCTTCGACGAAACTGTGTGCGATGCCATAATCGCGAACAGTGGTGTAAAAACCCCGTCAAAAAGGTGCAAAACGATTGCGATGGAGGATGCATCAAACACGATTCAGATTTTAGTTGCGTGTGCGATGCAGGGCATACGGTTCAGCTCAATTAACTGTTTGCGATGAGGAGGAACAAAAGAAACGGGAAGCCAGATGAAGGTGTGTGCGATGTACAACATACGGTTCACTCGGATGAACTATTTGTGATTAGGCAACACAAAAGAAACGGTCAGCCAAATCAAGGTGAGTGCGATATACGGCATGCAGTTCACTCGGGTGAACTGTTTGCGTTGAGACATGAGAACAGAAATGGTTCAACTTAACAAGATGTGTGTGATACACGGCAAGAAGGTCTGTAATCGAAAACGTGTGCGAAGACCGATAACAACACAAACGATTACTGCTAACAAGCCATGTGTGTTGTGAGTAAACGATTGCTGGTATACAATTGTGATTGATTGATGAAAATATCACCGACGGGTTCCATTGTTTAGTCTGTGTGCGATGTGATTTTGTTTGTCCGCACAACATCTACGCTCTGTCTACAGAGCATCAACATATATACTTAAAAAGACAGCATTGCGTAACCAAAATTAAGCATACAATTACACGAGTGACTACACATATAACATTTCCACACACCAAAGTAAGCAATTACATGCATACTAAAGTAGGAGAAATGAGGATCTAATCATCTACTTATTGTTGTGACGACGCTTGCCATTGCTCTGCTTGCGGCTGGATCCCTGGTCATTTTGGGGAAGGAGGCACTTCTCATGTCAATGATCCGCCTGTACATGTCGTAGCTCATGTACACCTCCTTGGCCGCATACACGACGTGAGCTTTGTCGAGTTTCTCCATCCAGGCCGAGTGCCAGGCACGCTTGTCCTTGTTGCACGAATCCTTCATGTCTCTGTAGTTGGGGTCGATGATGGCCTCGGCGAGGTGAACCAGTGAGTCCTTCTCATGCTCCTTGCTACCCTAGATTTTGTATTGGCCCTGGATGTCGACAAGATTCTGGCAGGCGATGCCCGAATTCTCGAGCGCCTTTATATCGTTGGTGATGTCCACCGTAGCGAACATGTAGTGGGGGTTGTTGACAAACCTGGCAAAATGCTCGCAAGGACTTGTGGCTAGGCAGTAGTGGTAGACGAGGACATGGTGGCGCACACACATCTGGGCGACGGCGACCTTGGGACGAGACCCAGCACGAGTGCGGGTGTACTCGAGGTCGAACCCAACCACCTTATACTTCTCCTCGGCAAGCAACAACTCCATGATGTGGATGGAGTGCTCCACCCAGACCTGGTCATTGGTGTACACCACCGAGAGGTCCATGAACCTTTTGTGGGTGTCCACCATGGCACGCATGGTGAACTGCTGCTCATCGTCGGCAGCCGCTCGGAGCGCCATTGGATCCGCGCAGGATACCCTCTAGGAATTTCTCGTGGTGGGTGTGCTTCTTGCAATGGTGGGGTGTGATCGAAAGGTTGAAGAGACACAAGGGTTAAATGGCCGCTGGAATAAATGGGGGCCGGCCGGCCTGTAATCATCACGTCTTGTCACGACGTTCACAGCGGAGGATTCCAGTGCACGCTTGACAATACCGCACCACACGCGTGGGCTCGAAGAGGCGCCAAATGTATCATCAGTGAGCCTATTCCCATGCTACCGCGCTGTTTACCGTGCAAGCTTCCCGCCCGGCTAGTTTAGCCACGCGTCGGCTAGAAGAGGGACAAATCATGGGCGTTTATTGGCAAAAAGCTTTGTAAAAATGAAGTGTGTGGAATGACTTCGGTCATAAGTTTACCCGTGGGTGATGAGGTCAAAGTTACACAGAAGGGTGATGATGGACACTCGAGTGCGATAATTAACTCTACGCTCTACAGTGCACACGGTGGAAAAAACCAACTGTGTGCAATAATGTCAAAGATCGCAGTCGAGTTAGCTATACAGATCATGTGTTCTGAGATCGACAAGGTAAACAGATTCGAGAATGGTTAATAAAATATAAGACCATTGCATTTTAAGGTCAAAATAGTGCTAGAAATATACGAGTCTCATACGATGCCATTTCAATGATTGTACCACAAAAGCTCTAAATATTACAAGGTTCAAACTCCAGAGTTATATGGCTCAAATTCGAAGATTACAAGGTTCAAACAGATATTAGAAATGATATTCAGCTCATCAGCTGCAAATGCTTGCGCTGATCCGCTGAACATGGATATCAGAGAGGTTCAAACTAATATCACCGCTTCTAAGTCTGGTTTCGAAACCTCACAATTTTTGCAAAGGTGCCAGCCACTGAGAAGTCATGTATGGGGTTGACATGATGACTTCCAATTACTCTGTCATCTAAAGTTCCAAAATGAAATTCAGCATTTTTGGAGCCTATTCCATTCTGCCGCAGGCGCCGACGCTGATCAACAAACCATTCATTTTTGCGAAATAAATGTAGGTAAAACCTCATTTCCTTCAGCACCCTTGCTCTGAGAACAAAGAACCTGGCAAATATAATCTCCGGTAAGGTCCCTCGGTAGGAGTTCAAACTAATTTCCGAGAGATGCAGATCTAGGCATTCGACATGATAGTTATATTGTATCACATTATCCACCACTGGGCCTAATCCTATCTGCAAAAGAAGAAAATGTGTTAGTGCCTACATGCAGTTTTGAACATTACTACAGGCCTATTTGGTTTGCAGGATTTGTAAAATGCACTAACATGCCATCTTCGATCTGACATGATTAACATGGGCATTTGATTACATTCTAGAAAAATGTAGCCTTCTTCACAAGAGGTTGGAGTGGATGAAAAGTTTCCTAAAAAACTAGTACAGATGAATCCAAAGGAGAAATGCTTATTGATTGTAACCATATGGATCAAGCAACCAATATGGGGGGGGACATGTATGTACTGAAATCCTCCAAAAGAACCTTCAGAAATCGTAGTACATTGTCATTGTAAACTTGGAAAAAGGTGTCATAAATTGAACTCCCTTATGGTTAAATTTTAATAGGAAAGGAACATCACCTTGATATACAGCTTCTCTAGGCACGGAAAGCATCTCAGGAAACTGACAACTTGCTCCAGGTTGGGGCCGATAGATTCTAATGCCAAGACCTTCACTGTGCGCAGTTTCAGGGTCAATCTTGCCGGAATCATTTTCTGAATGACAGATGAACAAACATCTTCAAAATTAGAAATAATGTCAATTTGTAGAAGGAGAGGTAGAAGGCGGCTGTTGTACCTGAACGGGTGTGGATCCCACTGCCAATTTCGGCGCAGAAATGACATTGATTCTTGTTCGACCTTCTTGATCAACTACAAGTAATCTCTCAAGTGCAGGTGTGTCCTCACTGACCATACCGTGGTACACATCTTATGATGTCTTCCTGCCGCACCAGCAAGACACATAAATAGTCAGGAGAGTCATGCATGTGATGTGGAAGGTACTCAACCCATTGATCGCCTGAAGTGCAGTACAGCCACGGAGGAGGCGCTCCATGTTACTGTTTGAGAGGCAGACGGCGACGAGCTCGAGGTTCTTCAGTCGTGGTAGAATAAGAGCGGGCGCGTCATTAGGGGGATGGCAGTTCCTGAACTTGGCGATGCGCAGTGTGGGCCCGAGGCGGAGTGCGGACGTTGGCAGAGACCGCATATGCCCATCATCAAAAGTGAGCTCCTCAAGCTGATCTAGGGCGGGGGATCGGAACCAGTCGTCAAGCTTGGCTCGGTCCTTATCGTTGGAATGGAACTTGCCCATTCTAAGGCCTTTGGTTGGGCCAAGGTGACTGTCGAGGATCTTAGAGAACGCATCCAAGCTTTTGCGATAGCCATGGCAGAGCTCGTGGGTGTCGATGAGATCGAGAGGGCTGGAGTTCCATAGGGGGCGCCACCGCCGGGAAAGGACGATTGTCCGCGCCCCATATTTGATTGGGAGGAGGGAGATAATGACTGTCAACATATCATCGGGGAGGCTGTTGATGAAGTCTAGGCCTGCTGGAGTCTCTTGCGATTCTAGCTCGCCCCGCCTCCGCTTGTTGGCAGTCCCATTCTCCACCTCTCGAGTCTCCTTGTCAGTGACGCTTTCTGATAGAAATGGGAGTACAGGGAATATTTAGTTAAAACAGGGCAATAGAAAAGTGTATTGGTAACTAGAAGTTATTAGGTAGGAATATAGTAAGAAAAGGGAATAACAATTGGTTGCTTAAATACTACACAATTCATTTGACATTGCTTGGTAAGTCAACATACAGATAGTTGTAAAGAAAACTTACTTCGAACAAAGTTTGGACGAATGATTTTGTCGGGGAAATTAGCATATATCTCATGACCAGACCCTTTTATGTGCACTGCAATTTTAGTGCCAGCTTTCAGTACATAAAACTTAGAAATTTCTTTCCAAAAGCTAGTGCCAAAATAGGAGTCACCATGTTCATCAAGTCTTACAGTAGCAACAATTGTAAATCCATGGTTTGTGTGCAGTATGACATCCGTGCAGTCTTGATCTATGTAAAGGGAAAGATTGTGCACTACATAATCTGTTGCATAGCAAGGGATGTGCTGCAGAAAATGGTAGGATTGTTAAAGAAAATATGTAACATGCAAATATGGGCCCAAATTGAAAGAACTGTACATCAGTTGAAACCGAAGGACAAAAATCTATAATTAAACAGATAGGGTAAACATGATGTCAAGGAAATATGAGAGTAATCGAAAGAACAATACATCATTAATTTGCCTAATATAGAAAGAAGAGGGGAAAAATCCCCTTTGACGTATATGGTGCATGTGGCACCTTTTATCCAAATGTAGCAATATTTAGAATATGTTCAGGAAAGTAGGCCATGCCAACCGATTTAGGGTGAGACTGAACATACCGCACGCGTCCTGAAGTTATCTGGTACGGTGAGATGGAATCTCTGGCGGAGGTTGCAAAGTCCTGAAGTGTCAGCGCACTGTACATTCTATGAATGAAAGAAAATGCTCAAATCAGCTCAAATAAAAATGAATTCACGGCGATTTTCGCCGGGTGATTAAAGGAGGCCGATGAACTAGGATAAGAGATGAGATAATATCTCATTAAATTAGTTACCTTGTCGTCCATGAGAAAGGACCCTCAGTACGGCAGATTCCCCAACCGAGCGGAGCTGTGTCGACCGCAAGCAGCGTCGAGAAAGTCGATGGTGATAGGCAGCGGCAAGCGGAAGTGGCAAAATGCGGTGGGCTTTGCCGGCAGCCTGGCGGCGGCGGCAGGCGTCGAGCTAAGTGTTTACCGCCGCGATAGGCGATGCCATAGCATAGACGCGGAGGAGCTTGTGTAGGTGTGAATGGGGACCGTTCCGGAGGGGGTGGCGGGCGGGGTGAGGGTTTTTGTGACATGGGGATGGTGAGGGTTTTCTTTTTCTTTTTTGAATTGGGTGGTGAGGGTTTTTGAAAGCACAAGTGCTCCCTGGGTGATTTTGGTAATTAATGTCAACATATCTCTTGTTGGACTAATGCTTCTACCTAGTATGTTTCAGATAAGATCAACAATGGAGTGGCATGGACAAGAGGATGTGGAACCCCTTCAAGATGCTAAGGACAAAGGACTGGCTCAAGCTCAAAGCTCAGGACTCTACATTTTCTATTTAGTGATCCAAGATCACATTTGTAGCGACCAGACCTCAAAAAGTCTGATCTCTATGCATAAGTGTCATCCCTGGATCGGTAATGCTGACACACACAGTACTTGAAGGATTTATAACAGAGTAGCAATCACACACTTATTACATCGAATGTCTCAATAGAGAACTTACTACAATAAATAAGGCTTAAGGCCATCTTATACGATAACAGCGGAAGGCTTGGAAGATAAAGTGAGTCCATCAACTCCAACGGCATCACTGAGTGAAAGACCACGACCTAAGGCTCCTTACTCGTCGTCTGGAAAGTCTGCAACATGATACGTTGCAGCCCGAAAATGGGTCAGCACATGGAATATGCTGGCAATGTAACACAAGAGAGTAATGAACAGAATAATGCTATCACTACATGCATATATGGCTGGTGGAGGCCGTATGGTTATATGTTTTGCGAAAAGCCAATTTTTCCCTACTGCAAAGGAATAAGTTTTATTTAACTACAAAGTTTGTTGAAAAATATTGAGATGGTAAACCCCCTCTCAATCCCAATTAAAAGTAATCATTAGCAACCCAACAAATTAATATTAAGAGTGATGAGATCAACATGATAATCCAAGAACCAGATACTCAAAATTGTCCATAACCGGGAACACAGCTAATCATGATTAGTTTGTACACTCTGCAGAGGTTTGCGCACTTTTCCCCACAAGACTCGATCTCTTCCGTTGGATTTCTCGCACTACATGGTGTTTGAGAAACGGATGACCGAGACACAGTCTTTCAGAAGCATTAGCACCTTACGATGGGTAGACCGGTACACCTACATCCCCTACATCTGCTAGTCTACCACTGTAAGAGTTCACACAACTTAATCAAGTATGCTAGAGCCCATAATAGCTTGTGGCTGCACACGGAAGTTTCTAGTATGAATAATCTCATGATCCCTTTGAGCCTGGGTGGAGGTCGATAGGAGAATCACACGGTACCCCGGGATTTCCAAAAAAATACAAGCAATCACTGGAATACCTAGGTGCCTCAATCCACCCAGATGTGAATTTAAGTTGCCACCTTAAGTTGAACCATTAATAAAAATCTCACATCTGTCATGAATACACTCAAACCCAATCCACGTCTACGAGCATAGCATAGCAATATAAGCATAACGTAGAAGGTAACTCCCAAGGTTTGATAATAAACAGGTGAATAGGTACTACCTCAGCTACTTCCCAACCCACAATTTAATTCAGATCCTCACCATGCAATTGTTTGAGGATTGATCTAATGCAATAAAACTGGGTAGTAAAGAGGTATGATCAAAGTGTTACTTGCCTTGCTGATGATCCTCGAAACCTAGAGACTCGTAGTAGCATGCTTCACACTCCGGGTACTCTATCGCAACAAACAAGCATACAATAAGCAATCAATCAACGGCATGGGTAAAACTCAAATATGAGATCTAACCAGAAAGTTCAACTTAAGAACTCCGGTTTGCAAAAAGAATCAAATCAAACGAAGCAACAAAACTCAAACGGCGAAAGAAACAAGCTTCAATTACTAATCTGGACTTAAGTCAAATTTTACAGTAGCAAAAACTTGTTTAAGTTGGTTAAATAGAAAGAGGGTTTCCAGACGAAACTCTAGGCGCTTGAATCGCCTGATTCCGATAAACGAGCGAAAAGTTATACAGGAACGAAAATCGGATCAGAAATCATGATCGAAAATAATCGCGTAAAATCCGAGAAAAAGAAAAACTGACGAACAGGCTAACGAACGAACGTTCGCTGTCTGCGGCTAAACGGTGAAAACCGTTTGTTAAAATGAACGTACGGACGAACGTCGGCTAAATAAATAAACCAAAAAAAATAAACCGAACCGATCTAAACAAAACCGAAACTAGGGTTTACGAAATAAAACCGATCGGTTTTATAAAAAACCCGGCGGCTACCTCGAACTCCTGCGGGCGGCGGCGCGGCGGCTCCGGTGGCGGTGGTCGGCGGCGATGGGCGGCGGGGCGGCGCGGGGCGGCAGCGTCGCAGCGGCAGTGGCGGCGGCGGCTTAGGGTTAGGGTTTGGGTGGCGGGGCTGGTGGGCTGCGGGGGGTGCGGGCGGCGGCTTATAAAGGGGCCGGGGTCGGTTTGACTTTTTTTTAAATAATTCCAACGTCCAGAAAAAGAAAGAATATGCCGGACAAGGTGAACATTTATTTGGGCCTAAAATGCAATTTTGAAAAACGCATATTTTTCCTAATTCAAATAAAATAGCGGCAAAACTCCGAATAAAAAAAATCTTATTTGATTTTAATATTAAATCTCTCATATTTTTTTATTTTGAGGAAGTCATTTTATCCTCTCTCTTTTATTTTAATAAAAGAAATATTTCAGACAAAAATAATTAAAATCAAACGATCTTCAAAATTCGAGAAAAACTCGAATATGAAAATAACGAAATCCCCAACTCTCTCCGTGGGTCCTTGAGTTGCGTAGAATTTCTAGGATCAACCAAAATGCAATAAAAATATGATACGCAACGATGATCTAATGTATAACATTCCAAATTGAAAATTTGGGATGTTACAAACATACCCCCCTTAAGATGAATCTCGCCCTCGAGATTTGGGTTGGCTAGAAAATAGGTGAGAGTGATCCTTCCGTAGGTCTTCCTCTCGTTCCCAGGTGGCTTCATCTTCAGTATGGTGACTCCACTGAACTTTGCAGAACTTGATTACTTTGTTGCGTGTAACTCGGCTGGCAAACTCGAGTATCTTGACTGGTTTCTCCTCATATGTCAAATCACTATCCAACTGTATCGCTTCTAGCGGCACTGTATCTCTTAGAGGAATATCAGCCATCTCCGCGTGGCACTTCTTCAACTGAGAAACGTGGAACACATCATGAACTCCGGACAATCCTTCGGGTAATTCCAACTTGTAAGCAACTTCTCCCATACGTTCCAAAACTCTGTATGGTCCCACAAAACATGGTGCTAACTTTCCCTTAACTCCAAAGCGCTTTACTCCTCGAAGTGGTGATACTCGAAGATACACTCTGTCTCCGACTTTGTAAACTGTCTCCTTGCGTTTTGAATCCGCATAGCTCTTCTGCCTGGACTGGGCTACCTTGAGTCTATCGCGAATCAACTTAACCTTCTCTTCAGACTCTTTAATCAAATCCGGTCCAAACAACTGTCGGTCTCCAACTTCGTCCCACCACAACGGTGTTCTGCACCTCCTTCCGTACAGTGCTTCGAAAGGGGCCATCTTCAAACTGGCTTGATAACTGTTGTTATAAGAGAACTCTGCATAAGGCAAATTATCGTCCCAACTGGATCCGTAGTCTAGCGCACAAGCTCTCAACATGTCCTCCAGAATCAGATTTACTCTCTCAATCTGTCCATCTGTTTGCGGGTGAAAAGCGGTACTGAACTCTAGTCTGGTTCCCAAAGTTTCATGCAACTGATTCCAAAACTTTGAGGTAAACTGGGTTCCTCTATCTGATACAATGGTCCTTGGAACTCCATGCAGACATACGATCCTAGTCATGTATATCTTTGCCAACTTAGCACTGGTGCAAGTGGTCTTCACTGCGATGAAGTGAGCTAGTTTCGTCAAGCGATCGACTACAACCCATATCGAGTCATAGCCTGAACGAGTCCTGGGTAATCCCGTGATAAAATCCATGCCTAGTTTATCCCACTTCCATTCGGGTATAGGCAATGGCTGTAGCAATCCTGCTGGCTTCTGATGTTCTGCCTTCACTCGCTGACATACATCACAAACTGCTACATACTCTGCAATATCCTTCTTCATTCCGGTCCACCAGAAACTATCCTTCAAATCCAGATACATCTTGGTATTTCCTAGGTGAATCGAATATGGCGAATCATGGGCCTCTTGTAGAATCAACTTCCTAATCTCCTGATTATTGGGCACATATACGCGGTCCTCAAACCATAAGGTATCGTGCTCATCCTCACGAAATCCTTTAGCCTTTCCTTTACTCATCCTTTCCTTTATCTCGGCAATCTCCTTGTCCATCTTCTGAGCTTCTCTGATGTTATCCATCAAGGTAGATTGAATTTCCAAGGCTGCTACATAACCTCTTGGAACTATCTCCAAACATAGCTCGCGAAGGTCTTCTGCTAACTCCTTGGGTAACTCTCCGGTCATGAGGGTATTTACATGACTCTTGCGGCTCAACGCATCAGCTACTACGTTAGCCTTTTCTGGATGATAATGCAATCTCATATCATAATCCTTAATGAGCTCTAACCATCTCCTCTGCCTGAGATTAAGGTCCTTCTACATGAAGATATACTTCAAACTCTTGTGATTCGTGTATACCTCACAATGGTTTCCGATGAGAAAATGTCTCCATGTTTTCAACGCATGCACTACGGCTGCTAACTCCAAATCATGCATAGCATAGTTTAACTCATGGGGCTTAAGCTGTCGTGAGGCATATGAAACAACTCTTCCCTCTTGCATAAGTACGGCTCCAAGTCCTCGACGTGAAGCGTTGCAATACACTTCATAATCTTTGCGTTGATATGGCAGAATCAACACTGGTGATGTAACCAAGCATCTCTTCAACTTCTGAAAACTGGCCTCACATTCCTCAGTCCAATTAAATTTGGTGTCTTTCTTCAACAACTCCGTCATAGGCTTTGCAATCTTTGAGAAATTCTCAATGAACCTCCGGTAGTATCCTGCGAGTCCAAGAAAACTCCGGATCTCTCCAATTGTCGTGGGTGATTCCCAGTTTGTCACAGTGACAACCTTGGTGGGGTCTACTGCTATTCCTTCTCCGGATATAACATGTCCAAGGAATCCAACTTCCTTCAACCAAAACTCACACTTGCTGAACTTGGCGTATAGCTGATGTTCCCTGAGCTTACCAAGTACCAAACGCAAATGCTCTTTATGTTCTTCTTCATTCTTCGAGTAGACCAGAATGTCATCAACGAACACCACGACGAACTTATCCAAAAACTCCATAAACACTTTGTTCATCATGTTCATAAAATAGGAAGGTGCGTTAGTCAGACCAAATGACATAACAACATACTCATACAACCCGTACCTCATTGTAAAGTTGTCTAAGGTACGTCCTGCTCTGGAATCGTCAGCTGGTGATACCCTGATCGCAAATCAATCTTAGAAAACACCTTAGCTCCTTGCAGCTGGTCAAACAAATCATTAATCATCGACAGTGGGTACTTGTTCTTGATCGTCACCTCATTCAGTCCTCGATAATCAACAACCATCCTTAACGATCCATCCTTTTTCTCCACTAGAAGTACTGGTGATCCCCAAGGTGACGAACTTGGGCGTATATAACCTTTATCCAGTAACTCCTTAATCTGCTTCTTAATTTCCTCCAAATCCTTTGCGGGCATTCTATACGGTCTCTTAGGCCCTATGCCTGGCAAAAGCTCAATAAAAAACTCAATGTCTCTATCCGGTGGCATGCCTGGCAACTCTTCTGGAAATACATCCGGAAAATCCTTCACCACTGGTACTTCCTCCTGTACAACTCCTGATAAGGAATTTACTTGAGTCCTATTCGGCACATGCCGAGATACATACTTGATCCTTCTTCCTTCTGGGCTGGTAAGCAAAATTGTCTTACTGGCGAAATCAATGTTCCCTCCATACATCGATAGCCAATCCATACCCAGTATCACATCCAAACCTTGCGACTCCAATATTATCAGATCTAAGGGAAAAACATGCCTACCTATGGTCAATGGCATCTGAAAACATCCATGGCTTGCCATATACTCTGCTCCGGGTGAGGTTGCTAGCATGGGTGTCTTAAGAACTCTAGTGGGCAACTTATACTTATCCACGAATCCCCTTGATATGTATGAATACGATGCACCAGTATCAAAAAGTACGACTGCAGTAAATGACTTAACCAAAAACTTACCTATTACTGCATCTGGCTAGGCTTCAACCTCCTCCACGTTAACGTGGTCCACTTGTCCCCTGTTGAAAGGGTTGGGCTTCTTCCCAGAGCTTCCATTGCCGTTTCCATTCGCTTCAGGACATTCATTGGCGTAATGTTCGGTCTTCTGGCATTTGTAGCAAGTCACGTGGCTTAGATCCTTCTTGGCGGGTGTTGCCGGGTTGGAACGGTTCTGTCCGCTACTTCCTCCATTACCATTACCATTCTTGGGGCCACTATGATTGTGTGAACCTCCTCCATTATGAGTGTGGCCTCCATGGTTATGAACGAGTCCTCCCGAGTTCGGGGGGTAACGGGGTCTCTGCTGGGCTCCATAATTGTACTTCCCTTGTCCATACTTCCTTTTGCGGCTGTCAATCTGCTGCTGCTTCCCTTCAAGCATGAGAGCTCTATCCACCAACTCCTGATAGTTATTGAAATTTGCCACCATCAACTGCATGCTCAGCTCATCATTCAGTCCTTCCAGAAACTTCTCCTTCTTAGCTGCATCTGTAGCAACGTCATCTGGGGCATAATGTGCTAACTTACTAAACTCATCCACATATTGGCCAACAGTGCGCCCTCCCTGGCGTAAGTTGTGAAACTCACGCTTCTTCATGGCCATAGCTCCTGCTGATACATGGGCAGTGTGAAAAGCCTGCTGGAACTGGTCCCATGTCACAGTGTCAATAGGGTAAGTGACTATGAAATTCTCCCACCAAGATGCTGCGTGTCCATCAAGCTGATGTGTGGCAAAACGCACTCTCTCCGCATCAGTGCATCCTGAAGTGGTCAACTCCCTTTCTATCTTGCGGAGCCAATCATCTGCAACAATCGGCTCGGTGCTACTAGAGAACACCGGCGGATTCAGCCTAAGAAAACGGGCTAAGTGGTCAACTGGTGGTGGTGGCGGTGGGTTGTTGTTGTTGTTCCCCTGGTTTTGGTTCTGGACTAGTATCTGCATCAATGCATTCTACTGCTGGATCAACTGAGTGAGCTCTGGTGGGAAAGCAAATCCATTGTCGCGTCTCGGAGGCATCTGCTGGGTTTAGAAAAGATGAGGAAACAGAATAGAATGAGGTCTAGAGGGAAAACACTACCCATATGCACATGAGACTAACACAAACATATCACTCAATGAATCAAACAAAGGGCATACAATCGTTCTAGAACTATCGTTACAAAAGTGTTTGGACTACGCTATATACATGGTGGAATACTACTACTGATATGGTGGTCTACTAGAAAAATTGCTCGGTCGAAGACTCCATGATATCTGCTCCAGCTTCATCAACATAATCATCATCGCTATCGTCAGGGTCCGAGTCGGTGTCGTCGATGATGATGTAGTTCTCCGGGCAAGTGGAGCTTTCATCTTCTCCTCCTGGCGCAGGGTCTCCCATGAAAACTCCTAGCTTCCTGGTCAGGTCGTCATTCTTCTCCACTAGTACGATGATTTCTTCCATATAATCTTCGCGTGTAGCCTTGAGTTCTTCCTCCAGTTCCGTGATCCTTGTCATTGCTTTCTTCAAATCCGCCATGCCTGCGCACATCCGGTTCTCCTGGCGTCGTATGTGCTGGTTTAACTCCTGGATGAAAGAGGCCATCGATCTATCCTTCCTGGTGCTGATCATCTCCCATTGCTCATCTTGGGGCCCACAAATCTGGTAGATTGTATCCTTGAGATCATTGTGGTAAACTTCTCCAATGCGTCCCATGGTAATGTGAGCTGCCATAATCTTTCCTAGACTCCAGGTTGGTGCATCGAAGGAAAACTCTATGGGCTCAGTGACTGGCATGAACGTCCTTCCTGGAACTTGAACTTGAATCATCCAGCACTCCTCTTCTGGTAGAGTGGCGTTGTAAGTCCCGGTGAAGCTTGGTATCCGAATGTTCAGGTACTTAGTGACTTCCTTCAAGTGGCGTCCAAAAGGGGTGTCTTCATCCGGTTGCATGAACTTGATCCTTGCATCCGCCATCCTAACGAGTAGAAAATGGAGAGGAGTTAGAAATGAGAAGAGAGTAGTGATTCTAGGGCTTTAGCTTAGTTGTTGTGTCCTACAGTCAGCGTGTGCTCTGATACCATCTTTGTAGCGACCAGACCTCAAACAGTCTGATCTCTGTGCATAAGTATCATCCCTGGATCGGTAATGCTGACACACACAGTACTTGAAGGATTTATAACAGAGTAGCAACCACACACTTATTACATCGAATGTCTCAATAGAGAACTTATTACAATAAATATGGCTTAAGGCCATCTAATACGATAACAGCGGAAGGCTTGGAAGATAAAGTGAGTCCATCAACTCCAATGGCATCACTGAGTGAAAGACCACGACCTAAGCCTCCTTACTCGTTGTCTGAAAAGTCTGCAACATGATTCGTTGCAGCCCGAAAACGGGTCAACACATGGAATATGCTGGCAATGTAACACAAGAGAGTAATGAACAGCATAATGCTATCACTACATGCATATATGGCTGGTGGAGGCCGTATGGTTATATGTTTTGCGAAAAGCATATTTTTCCCTACTGCAAAGGAATAAGTTTTATTTAACTACAAAGTTTGTTGAAAAATATTGAGAAGGTAAACTCCCTCTCAATCCCAATTAAAAGTAATCATTAGCAACCCAACAAATTAATATTAAGAGTGATGAGATCAACATGATAATCCAAGAACCAGATACTCAAAATTTTCCATAACCGGGGACACGGCTAATCATGATTAGTTTGTACACTCTGCAGAGGTTTGCGCACTTTTCCCCACAAGACTCGATCTCCTCCGTTGGATTTCTCGCACTACATGGTGTTTGAGAAACGTATGACCGAGACACAGACTTTGAGAAGCGTTAGCACCTTACGATGGGTAGACCGGTACACCTACATCCCCTACATCTGCTAGTCTACCACTGTAAGAGTTCACACAACTTAATCAAGTATGCTAGAGCCCATAATAGCTTGTGGCTGCACATGGAAGTTTCTGGTATGAATAATCTCATGATCCCTTTGAGCCTGGGTGGAGGTCGATAGGAGAATCACACGGTACCCCGGGATTTCCAAAAAAATACAGGCAATCACTGGAATACCCAGGTGCCTCAATCCACCCAGATGTGAATTTAAGTTGCCACCTTAAGTTGAACCATTAATTAACAATCTCACATCTGTCATGAATACACTCAAACCCAATCCACGTCTACGAGCATAGCATAGCAATATAAGCATAACATAGAAGGTAACTCCCAAGGTTTGATAATAAACAGGTGAATAGGTACTACCTCAGCTACTTCCCAACCCACAATTTAATTCAGATCCTCACCATGCAATTGTTTGAGGATTGATCTAATGCAATAAAACTGGGTAGTAAAGAGGTATGATCAAAGTGTTACTTGCCTTGCTGATGATCCGCGAAACCTAGAGACTCGTAGTAGCACGCTTCACACTCCGGGTACTCTATCGCAACAAACAAGCATACAATAAGCAATCAAGCAAGGGCACGGGTAAAACTCAAATAAGATATCTAACCAGAAAGTTCAACTTAAGAACTCCGGTTTGCAAAAAGAATCAAATCAAACGAAGCAACAAAACTCAAACGGCGAAAGAAACAAACTTTGTTTACTAATCTGGACTTAAGTCAAATTTTATAGTAGCAAAAACTTGTTTAAGTTGGTTAAACAGAAAGAGGGTTTCGAGACGAAACTCTAGGCGCTTGAATCGCCTGATTCTGATAAACAAGCGAAAAGTTATACTAGAACGAAAATTGGATCAGGAATCGCGATCGAAAATAATCGCGGAAAATCCGAGAAAAAGAAAAACTGATGAACAGGCTAACGAACGAACGTTCGCTGTCTGCGGCTAAACGGTGAAAACCGTTCATTAAGACGAACGTACGGACGAACGTCCGCTAAATAAATAAACCGAAAAAATAAACCGAACCGATCTAAACAAAACCGAAACTAGGGTTTACGAAATAAAACCGACCAGTTTTATAAAAAAACGACGGCTACCTCGAACTCTGGCGGGAGGCGGCGCGGCGGCTCCGGTGGCGGTGTTCGGCGGCGACGGGCGGCGGGGCGGCGGCGTGCGGCGCGGGCGGCAGCGGCGGCGGCGACGGCTTAGGGTTAGGGTTTGGGTGGCGGGGCTGGTGGGCTGCGGGGGGGGGGTGTGGGCGGCGGCTTATAAAGGGGCCGGCCCGAGGTCGGTTTGACTTTTTTTAAAATAATTCCGACGTGCATAAAAAGAAAGAAAAGAAATACTAAACGGACTCTAAACATCCCGAAATAAAATTTCCCCATCCTCTAAAAATAGGCCGGACAAGGTGAACATTTATTTGGGCCTAAAATACAATTTTGAAAAACACATATTTTTCCTAATTCAAATAAAATAGCGGCAAAACTCCGAATAAAAAATCTTATTTGATTTTAATATTAAATCTCTGATATTTCTTTATTTTGAGGAAGTCATTTTATCCTCTCTCTTTTATTTTAATGAAAGAAATATTTCAGAGAAAAATAATTAAAATGAAACGATCCTCTTTTCAAAATTTGAGAAAAACTCGAATATGAAAATAACGAAATCCCCAACTCTCTCCGTGGGTCCTTGAGTTGCGTAGAATTTCTAGGATCAACCAAAATGCAATAACAATATGATATGTAACGATGATCTAATGTATAACATTCCAAATTGAAAATTTGGGATGTTACAAACCTACCCCCCTTAAGATGAATCTCGCCCTCGAGATTCGGGTTGGCTAGAAAATAGGTGAGGGTGATCCTTCCGTAGGTCTTCCTCTCGTTCCCAGGTGGCTTCATCTTCGGTATGGTGACTCCACTGAACTTTGCAGAACTTGATTACTTTGTTGCGTGTAACTCGGCTGGAAAACTCGAGTATCTTGACTGGTTTCTCCTCATATGTCAAACCACTATCCAACTGTATCGGTAGCGACCAGACCTCAAACAGTCTGTGCTGCTGTGCACCAGTGTCATCCCTGGATCAGTAATGCTGACACGCACAGTACAAATGGAGGATTTATAACAGAGTAGCAATCACACACTTATTACAACGAATATCTCAAAAGAGAATAAGTATGATAAATATGGCTTAAGGCCATCTAAGTACGATAACAGCGGAAGGCTTCGAAGATAAGTGAGTCCATCAACTCCAACGGCATCACTGAGTATAAGACCACGACCTAAGAAACCTTACTCGTCGTCTGAAAAGTCTACAACATGAAATGTTGCAGCCCGAAAACGGGTCAGCACATGGAATATGCTGGCAATGTAACACATAGAGAAATAATGAACATATTAATGCTATACTACATGCTGGTGGAAAGCTCTATGGTTACAGTTTTGCGAAAAGCCAATTTTCCCTACTGCAAAGGAATAAATTTTATTTAACTATCATTGTGGTTGTTAAACATTGAGAAGGTACCTCCAACTCAATCCCAATTAAGTATCATCATTAACCCAACAAAATTAATTAAAGTAACATGGTGATGAGATTCACATGATAATCGAGGCACTAGATACTCAATATGTCCATAACCGGGGACACGGCTAACCATGATTAGTTTGTACACTCTACAGAGGTTTGTGCACTTTTCCCCACAAGACTCGATCGCCTCCGCTTGATTCTCGCACTGCATGATGTTTGAGAAATGGATGACCGAGACACAGTCTTTCAGAAGCGTAAGCTCTCTACTCTGGGTAGACCGTACCACCTACATCCCCTACATCTGCTAGTCTACCTCTTCAAGAGCTCACACAACTTAATCAACTATGCTAGAGCCCATAATAGCTTGTGGCTGCACACGGAAGTTTCTAGCATGAATAATCTCATGATCCCTTTGAGCCTGGGTGGCGGTCCATAGGATGATCACACAGGTACTCCGGGATATCCAAAAATACAGGCAACACTGGGTTCTCCAGGTGCCTCAATCCACCCAGATGTGAGTTTTAGTTGCCACCTTAGGTAAACCATTAGTTAACAATCTCACATCTGTCATGAATATCTCTCAAACCCAATCCACGTCTACAAGCATAGCATAGCGATATAATAGCAAACGTAGAAGTAACACCCAAGGGTTTGATAATAAAACAGGTAATAGGTACTACCTCATCTACTTCCCAATACCCACAATTTAATTAGATCCTAACCATGCAATGTTTGAGGATTGATCTAATGCAATAAAAACTGGGTATGGAAGAGTATGATCAAAGTGTTACTTGCCTTGCTGATGATCCGCGAAACCTAGAGATTCGAAGTAACAAGCGGCGCACTCCGGGTACTCTATCGCAAACAAACAAGCAAACAATAAGTACTCATCTAATGCATAAGTAAAACTCAAATAAAGATCTAACCAGAAAGTTCAACTTAAGAACTCCGGTTTGCAAAAAGAATCAAATCGAACGAAGCAACGAAAATCAAACGGCGAAAGAAACAAGCTTCGTTTACTAATCTGGATCTAGGCCAAATTTTACAGTAGCAAAAACTTGTTTGAGTAGGTTAAACGGAAAGAGAATTTCGAGACGAAACTCTAGGCGCTTGAATCGCCTGATTCCGATAAACGAGCGAAAAGTTAAACGAAAACGAAGTTCTGATCGGAAATCACGATCTGGAATAATCGCGGAAAATCCGACAAAAAAGAAAACTAACGAACAGTTAAACGAACGAACGTTCGTTAACAGCGACAATCCGACGAACACGTTCGTTAAAACGAACGGGTCGGTGAACATTCACTAAGTAATAAAACCGAAAAAATAAACCGATCTGAAAAAACGAAAACTAGGGTTTAGAAAAATAAAAAAAATAAACCGAATCGGTTTTTTTTTAAAAAAACCGGACTCGGGCGGCGGCGGCTTCGGCTACCTCGGCGGCAGCTCCGGCCGGGCTCCAGCGGGGCGGCGGGGCTCGGCGAGGCTCGGGCGGCGGCGGGGCTCGGCGGGAGGCGGCGGGCGGCGGCGCACGGCTGCGGGGCTGCGGCGCGAGCGGCGGCGGCGGCGGGTGCGGGTCGGGGCGGCGGCGGGGTGAGGAGAGGAGGCGGGGTGGGGGGTATATAAGGAGGGGAGGGGGTGGCGTGGAGGAGGGGGCAAGGCGGCGACAGGCGGCGTCTCCGAGCGGGACTCGGGCGGCGGCGGCGTCGTGCGCGGGAGGGAGACGACGCGGGCGGGCCGGCCTGGCTCGGCTGGGCCTCGGCCCAGTCGGGCACGGTTTTTTTTTTAAATATTCGCCGAATCAAAAAATCGCAGAAAAATAAATAAAAATCCAAAAATGATAAAACAGTTTTTCCCCGTCTAATTAAAATAATTAGAACAAGGTGAACATTTTTTGACCCAAAAATGCAGTTTTGAAAACGTGCAAATTTTTTTAATGCAAGTAAAATTGCAAATAAATTCCAAATAAAATCAAATATATGATTTTAATATTTTTCCTCCAATATTTCAATTATTTTGGAGAAGTCATATTTTCTCCTCTCATTTATTTTAATATGAAATATTTTCGGAGAGAAAAATAATTAAAACCAAAAATCCTCGTTTTATTATTTGATAAAAATCAAATATGAAAAACCGGGAAAATCCCCAACTCTCTCCGAGGGTCCTTGAGTTGCTTAGGATTTATCGAGGATTTGCCAAAATGCAATAAAATATGCTATGCAATGATGATCTAATGTATAACATTCCAAATTGAAAATTTGGGATGTTACAAACCTACCCCCTTAAGATGAATCTCGCCCTCGAGATTCGGGTTGCTAGAAAATAGGTGAGAGTGGTTCTTCCGTAGATCTTCCTCTCGCTCCCAGGTGGCTTCATCTTCCGTATGGTGGCTCCACTGGACTTTGCAAAACTTGATAACCTTGCTGCGGGTGACTCGGCTGGCATACTCAAGAATCTTAACTGGTTTCTCCACATAGGTCAAATCAGTTTCTAGCTGAATCGCTTCCAGTGGCACTGTATCTCTCAGTGGTATCTCAGCCATCTCTGCGTGGCACTTCTTCAACTGGGAAACGTGGAATACATCATGAACTCCTGACAATCCTTCAGGCAATTCCAGCTTGTAGCCAACTTCTCCCATACGTTCCAAAACTCTGTATGGTCCGATAAAATGAGGCGCTAACTTTCCCTTAACTCCAAAGCGCTTCACTCCTCGAAGTGGTGATACTCGAAGATAAACTCTGTCTCCGACTTCGTGAACTGTCTCCTTACGTTTAGAATCCGCATAACTCTTCTGCCTGGACTGGGCTACTTTGAGCCTATCGCGAATCAACCTCACTTTCTGTTCAGACTCCTTAATCAAATCTGGTCCAAACAATTGACGGTCTCCAACTTCGTCCCATAACAATGGTGTTCTACACCTCCTTCCGTACAAAGCTTCGAAAGGGGCCATCTTCAAACTGGTTTGATAACTGTTGTTGTAAGAAAACTCTGCATATGGCAAATTCTCGTCCCAACTAGATCCTAATCTAGTGCACAAGCTCTCAACATGTCTTCCAAAATCTGATTGACTCTCTCGGTCTGTCCATCTGTCTGTGGGTGAATGGCTGTACTGAATTCTAGCCTGGTTCCCAAAGTTTCATGTAACTGATTCCAAAACTTCGAGGTAAACTGGTTTCCTCTATCTGATACAATGGTCCTCGGAACTCCATGCAAACATACGATTCCGGTCATGTATATCTTTGCCAACTTAGCCTGGTGTAAGTGGTCTTCACTGGGATGAAATGAGCTACTTTCGTCAAACGGTCGACTACAACCCATATTGAGTCATAGCCTGAACGAGTCCTGGGCAATCCCGTGATAAAATCCATGCCTAGTTTATCCCACTTCCATTCGGGTATCGGCAATGGTTGTAGCAATCCCGCTGGCTTCTGATGTTCTGCCTTCACTCTGACATACATCACAAACTGCTACATACTCCGCAATGTCCTTCTTCATACCGGTCCACCAGAAAGTATCCTTCAAATCCAAGTACATCTTGGTATTTCCTGGGTGAATCGAATATGGCGAATCATGGGCCTCTTGCAAGATCAACTTCCTGATCTCCGGATCATTGGGCACATAAACGCGGTCCTCAAACCATAAGGTATCGTACTCATCCTCACGAAATCCCTTGGCTTTTCCTTTGCTCAACTTTTCCTTTATCTCGTCAATCTCCTTGTCTGTCTTCTGAGCTTCTCTGATCTTTTCCATCAAGGTAGACTGAATCTCCAATGTTGCTAAATAGCCTCTTGGAACTATCTCCAAACATAGCTCGCGAAGATCCTCGGCTAACTCCTGGGGTAACTCTCCTGTCATGAGGGTGTTGACATGGCTCTTGCGGCTCAACGCATCTGCTACTACGTTAGCCTTCCCTGGGTGATAATGTAATCTCATATCATAGTCCTTAATAAGCTCCAACCATCTCCTCTGCCTGAGATTTAACTCCTTCTGCATGAAAATGTACTTCAAACTCTTGTGATCCGTGTACACCTCACAATGGTTTCTGATGAGAAAATGTCTCCAGGTCTTCAACGCATGCACTACGGCTGCTAATTCCAAATCATGCGTGGCATAATTCTTCTCATGGTGTTTAAGTTGTCGTGAAGCATATGAAACAACTCTTCCTTCCTGCATAAGCACTGCTCCAAGTCCTCGACGAGAAGCGTCGCAATATACTTCATAATCCTTGCATTGATCTGGCAGAATCAACACTGGTGATGTAACCAATCGTTTCTTCAATTCTTGGAAACTAGCTTCACATTCCTCAGTCCAATTGAATTTGGTATCCTTCTTCAATAGCTCAGTCATGGGCTTTGCAATCTTCGAGAAATTCTCGATGAACCTCCGGTAGTATCCTGCAAGTCCAATGAAACTCCGGATCTCTCCAACTGACGTGGGTGATTCCCAGCTTGTTACTGTGTCAACTTTGGCGGGGTCTACTGCTATTCCTTCTCCGGATATAACATGTCCGAGGAATCCAACTTCCTTCAGCCAAAATTCACATTTGCTGAACTTGGCGTATAACTGGTGTTCTTTGAGCTTCTCAAGTACCAAACGCAAATGCTCTTTATGCTCTTCTTCATTCTTGGAGTAGACTAAAATATCGTCAATGAACACCACGACGAACTTATCGAAAAACTCCATAAACACTTTCTTCATCAGGTTCATGAAATAGGCAGGTGCGTTAGTCAGGCCAAATGACATAACGGTATACTCGTATAGCCCATACCTGGCGGTAAAATCCGTCTAGGTATATCCTGCTCTCGAATCTTCAACTGATGGTATCCTGATCGTAGATCGATCTTGGAAAATACCTTAGCTCCTTGTAAGCGGTCAAACAAATCATTGATCATCGGCAGTGGGTACTTGTTTTTGATGGTCACTTCATTCAATCCACGGTAATCAACAACCATCCTCAACGATCCATCTTTCTTCTCCACTAGAAGTACTGGTGATCCCCAAGGTGACGAACTTGGGCGAATATAGCCTTTATCCAATAACTCCTTAATCTGCTTCTTAATCTCCTCCAAATCTTTTGCGGGCATCCTGTACGGTCTCTTAGATATTGGCCCTGTGCCTGGCAATAGTTCAATCAAGAACTCAATGTCTCTATCCGGTGGCATGCCTAGAAACTCTTCTGGAAATACATCCGGGTAATCCTTCACCACTGGTACTTCCTCCTGTACAACTCCTGATAAGGAATTCACTTGAATCCTCTTCGGCACATGCCGGGATACATACTTAATCCTTCTTCCTTCTGGGGTGGTAAGCAAAATCGACTTACTGGCGCACTCAATGTTCCCTTCATACTTTGATAACCAATCCATGCCTAATATCACATCCAATCCTTGCGATTCCAATATTATTAGGTCTGAGGGAAACAGGTAGTTACCAATCCTTAATGGTAACCGTTCACACCATAAACTAGCCATATACTCTGCTCCTGGTGAGGTTACTAACATGGGTGATCTAAGGGCTTGGGTTGGCAGTTTATACTTATCCACAAATCCCCTTGATATGTATGAATGCGATGCACCAGTATCAAAAGAATGAGTGCAGTAAATGACTTAACCATAAACTTACCTATTACTGCATCAGGCTGTGCTTCAACCTCTTCCACGCTCACGTGGTTCACATGTCCTTTGTTGAAAGGGTTCGGCTTCTTCCCAGAGCTTCCATTGCCATTTCTATTCTGTGCTTCAGGACAATCAGTTGCATAATGTCCAGTCTTCTGGCACTTGAAACAAGTAATGTGACTTAGATCCCTCTTGGCTGGGGTAGTTGGGTTATTACGGTTCTGTCCGTTGCTTCCTCCATTCCCATTACCATTCTTGGAGCCATTATGGTTGTGCGAACTACCTCCTCCATGGGTATGCTGAAACTGTCCTCCCGGTTTCGGGGTAAAACGTGGCTTCTGCTGAGCTCCAGAATTGTACTTCCCTTGTCCATACTTCCTCTTACGGTTCTCAATCTGCTGCTGCTTCCCTTCAATCATGAGTGCTCTATCTACCAACTCCTGGTAGTTGTTGAAGGTTGCTACCATTAGCTGCATGCTCAGCTCATCATTCAATCCTTCGAGGAACTTCTCCTGCTTGGCTGCATCTGTAGCAACGTCATCTGGTGCATAACGTGCTAACTTACTGAAATCCTCCACATACTGGCCTACGGTGCGTCCTCCTTGGCGTAGGTTACGAAACTCACGCTTCTTCATAGCCATAGCTCCTGCTGAAACATGGGCTGTACGGAAAGCTTGCTGAAACTGGTCCCATGTGACAGTGTCAATAGGGTGTGTGGCTGTGTAATTCTCCCACCATGATGCTGCGGGTCCATCAAGCTGATGTGCGGCAAAACACACTCTTTCCGCATCTGTGCATCCTACAGTGGCCAACTCCCTTCCAACTTTGCGGGGCCAATCATCTGCAACAATCGGCTCGGTGCTGCTGGAAAACACCGGCGGATTTAGCCTCAAGAAACGGGCTAAGTGATCAATAGGTGGTGGTGGTGGGTTGTTGTTGTTGTTGCCTTGGTTCTGTACTAACACTTGCATCAGGGCATTCTGTTGCTGAATCAACTAGGTGATCTCCGGTAGGAAAACAAATCCGGTGTCGCGTCTCGGAGGCATCTGATAGGTTAGAAAAGATGAGAGTTTAGAATAGAATGAGGTCTAGAGGGAAAACACTACCCATATGCTCATGAGACAAACACAATCAATATCACTCAATCAATTCAAACAAGGCATACAATCGATCTAACTAGCGTTACAAAAGTGCTTGAACTATACTATATATGGGGGAAAATTACTACTGATATGGTGGTCTACTAGAAATTCTGATCAGTCGAAGACTCCATGATATCTGCTCCAGCTTCATCAACAAAGTCATCTTCACTGGGGTCCGAGTCGGTGTCGTCGATGATGATGTAGTTATCCGGGCAAGCGCATTCATCATCTTCTGCTTTTGGCACTGGATTTCCCATGAATACTCCAATCTTCTTCTCCAGGTCGTCATTCTTCCCTACTAGTGCGACGATTTCCTCCAAATAATCCTCGCGTGTAGCCTTGAGTTCTTCCTCCAGCTCCTTGATCTTCGTCAATGCCTTCTTCAGATCTATCTTGTCTGAGCACATCTGGTTCTCCTGGCGACGAATGTGTTGGTTTTGCTCCTGGATGAAAGCTGCAATTGATCCATCCTTCTTGGGGCTGATCATCTCCCATTGCTCGTCTCGGCGTCCACAAATCTGATAAATAGTATCCTTAAGCTCCCTGTGGTAGACTTCTCCAATGCGTCCCATGGCGATGTGAGCTGCCATGCTCTTCCCTAAACTCCAGGTTGGTGCTTCAAAAGCCAATTTTATAGGCTCAGTGACTGGCGCAAACGTCCTTCCTGGAACTTGAACTTGAATCTTCCAGCTCTCCTCTTCAGGTAATGTGGCATTGTAGGTTCCGGTGATGCTTGGTATTCCTATGTTCAAGTACTTAGTGACTTCCTTCAAGTGACGTCCAAAAGGCGTATCTTCATCTGGTTGCATGAACTTACTCCTTGCATCCGCCATTCCTAAAAGAGTAGAAAGTGGAGAGGGGTCAGAAATGAGAAGAGAGAAGTGTTCTAGGGTTTAAGCTTAGTGGTCGTGTCCTACAGTCAGTGTGTGCTCTGATACCACCTTTGTAGCGACCAGACCTCAAACAGTCTGTGCTGCTGTGCACCAGTGTCATCCCTGGATCAGTAATGCTGACACACACAGTACAAATGGAGGATTTATAACAGAGTAGCAATCACACACTTATTACAACGAATATCTCAAAAGAGAATAAGTATGATAAATATGGCTTAAGGCCATCTAAGTACGATAACAGCGGAAGGCTTCGAAGATAAGTGAGTCCAACAACTCCAACGGCATCACTGAGTATAAGACCACGACCTAAGGAACCTTACTCGTCGTCTGAAAAGTCTGCAACATGAAACGTTGCAGCCCGAAAACGGGTCAGAACATGGAAAATGCTGGCAATGTAACTCATAGAGAAATAATGAACATATTAATGCTATACTACATGCATATATGGCTGGTGGAAAGCTCTATGGTTACAGTTTTGCGAAAAGCCAATTTTTCCCTACTGCAAAGGAATAAATTTTATTTAACTATCATGGTGGTTGTTAAACATTGAGAAGGTACCTCCAACTCAATCCCAATTAAGTATCGTCATTAACCCAACAAAATTAATTAAAGTAACATGGTGATGAGATTCACATGATAATCCAGGTACTAGATACTCAATATGTCCATAACCGGGGACACGGCTAACCATGATTAGTTTGTACACTCTGCAGAGGTTTGTGCACTTTTCCCCACAAGACTCGATCGCCTCCGCTTGATTCTCGCACTGCATGATGTTTGAGAAACGGATGACCGAGACACAGTCTTTCAGAAGCGTAAACTCTCTACTCTGGGTAGACCGTACCACCTACATCCCCTACATCTGCTAGTCTACCTCTTCAAGAGCTCACACAACTTAATCAACTATGCTAGAGCCCATAATAGCTTGTGGCTGCACACGGAAGTTTCTAGCATGAATAATCTCATGATCCCTTTGAGCCTGGGTGGCGGTCCATAGGATGATCACACGGGTACTCCGGGATATCCAAAAATACAGGCAGCACTGGGTTCTCCAGGTGCCTCAATCCACCCAGATGTGAGTTTTAGTTGCCACCTTAGGTAAACCATTAGTTAACAATCTCACATCTGTCATGAATATCTCTCAAACCCAATCCACGTCTACAAGCATAGCATAGCGATATAATAGCAAACGTAGAAGTAACACCCAAGGGTTTGATAATAAAACAGGTAATAGGTACTACCTCATCTACTTCCCAATACCCACAATTTAATTAGATCCTAACCATGCAATGTTTGAGGATTGATCTAATGCAATAAAAACTGGGTATGGAAGAGTATGATCAAAGTGTTACTTGCCTTGCTGATGGTCCGCGAAACCTAGAGATTCGAAGTAACAAGCGGCGCACTCCGGGTACTCTATCGCAAACAAACAAGCAAACAATAAGTACTCATCTAATGCATAAGTAAAACTAAAATAAAGATCTAACCAGAAAGTTCAACTTAAGAACTCCGGTTTGCAAAAAGAATCAAATCGAACGAAGCAACGAAAATCAAACGGCGAAAGAAACAAGCTTCGTTTACTAATCTGGATCTAGGCCAAATTTTACAGTAGCAAAAACTTGTTTGAGTAGGTTAAACGGAAAGAGAATTTCGAGACGAAACTCTAGGCGCTTGAATCGCCTGATTCCGATAAACGAGCGAAAAGTTAAACGAAAACGAAGTTCTGATCGGAAATCACGATCTGGAATAATCGCGGAAAATCCGACGAAAAAGAAAACTGACGAACAGTTAAACGAACGAACGTTCGTTAACAGCGACAATCCGACGAACACGTTCGTTAAAACGAACGGGTCAGTGAACGTTCACTAAGTAATAAAACCGAAAAAATAAACCGATCTGAAAAAAATGAAAACTAGGGTTTAGAAATATAAAAAAAATAAACCGAATCGGTTTATTTTAAAAAAAACCGGACTCGGGCGGCGGCGGCTTCGGCTACCTCGGCGGCAGCTCCGACGGGGCTCCAGCGGGGTGGCGGGGCTCGGCGAGGCTCGGGCGGCGGCGGGGCTCGGCGGGAGGCGGTGGGCGGCGGCGCGAGCGGCGGCGGCGCGGCGCTGCACGCGGCGGCGGCGGGTGCGGGTCGGGGCGGCGGCGGGGTGAGGAGAGGAGGCGGGGTGGGGGTATATAAGGAGGGGAGGAGGTGGCGTGGAGGAGGGGGCAAGGCAGCGGCGGGCGGCGTCTCCGAGCGGGACTCGGGCGGCAGCAGCGTCGTGCGCGGGAGGGAGATGACGCGGGCGGGCCGGCCTGGCTCGGCTGGGCCTTGGCCCAGTCAGGCGAAGGTTTTTTTAAAATATTCGCCGAATAAAAAAAATCGCAGAAAAATAAATAAAAATCCAAAAATGATAAAACAAATTTTTCCCGTCTAATTAAAATAATTAGAACAAGGTGAACATTTTTTTGACCCAAAAATGCAGTTTTGAAAACGTGCAATTTTTTTAATGCAAGTAAAATTGCAAATAAATTCCGAATAAAATCAAATATATTATTTTAATATTTTTCCTCCAATATTTCAATTATTTTGGAGAAGTCATATTTTCTCCTCTCATTTATTTTAATATGAAATATTTTCGGAGAGAAAAATAATTAAAACCAAAGATCCTCGTTTTATTATTTGATAAAAATCAAATATGAAAAACCGGGAAAATCCCCAACTCTCTCCGAGGGTCCTTGAGTTGCTTAGGATTTATCGAGGATTTGCCAAAATGCAATAAAATATGCTATGCTATGATGATCTAATGTATAACATTCCAAATTGAAAATTTGAGATGTTACAGTATCGCTTCTAGCGGCACTGTATCTCTTAGAGGAATATCAGCCATCTCCGCGTGGCACTTCTTCAACTGAGAAACGTGGAACACATCGTGAACTCCGGACAATCCTTCGGGTAATTCCAACTTGTAAGCAACTTCTCCCATACGTTCCAAAACTCTGTATGGTCCCACAAAACGTGGTGCTAACTTTCCCTTAACTCCAAAGCGCTTTACTCCTTGAAGTGGTGATACTCGAAGATGCACTCTGTCTCCGACTTCGTAAACTGTCTCCTTGCGTTTTGAATCCGCATAGCTCTTCTGCCTGGACTGGGCTACCTTGAGTCTATCGCGAATCAACTTAACCTTCTCTTCAGACTCTTTAATCAAATCCGGTCCAAACAACTGTCGGTCTCCAACTTCGTCCCACCACAACGGTGTTCTGCACCTCCTTCCGTACAGTGCTTCGAAAGGGGCCATCTTCAAACTAGCTTGATAACTGTTGTTATAATAGAACTCTGCATAAGGCAAATTATCGTCCCAACTGGATCCATAGTCTAGCGCACAAGCTCTCAACATGTCCTCCAGAATCTGATTTACTCTCTCAGTCTGTCCATCTGTTTGCGGGTGAAAAGCGGTACTGAACTCTAGTCTGGTTCCCAAAGTTTCATGCAACTGATTCCAAAACTTTCAGGTAAACTTGGTTCCTCTATCTGATACAATGGCCCTTGGAACTCCATGCAGACATACGATCCTGGTCATGTATATCTTTGCCAACTTCGCACTGGTGCAAGTGGTCTTCACTGGGATGAAGTGAGCTACTTTCGTCACGTGATCGACTACAACCCATATCGAGTCATAGCCTGAACGAGTCCTGGGTAATCCCGTGATAAAATCCATGCCTAGTTTATCCCACTTCCGTTCGGGTATAGACAATGGCTGTAGCAATCCTGCTGGCTTCTGATGTTCTGCCTTCACTCTCTGACATACATCACAAACTGCTACATACTCCGCAATATCCTTCTTCATTCCGGTCCACCAGAAACTATCCTTCAAATCCAGATACATCTTGGTATTTCCTGGGTGAATCGAATATGGCGAATCATGGGCCTCTTGCAGAATCAACTTCCTAATCTCCTGATCATTGGGCACATATACGCGGTCCTCAAACCATAAGGTATCGTGCTCATCCTCATGAAATCCTTTAGACTCATCCTTT
The DNA here is from genome assembly GCF_002575655.3 of Aegilops tauschii subsp. strangulata. Lineage (NCBI taxonomy): Eukaryota > Viridiplantae > Streptophyta > Magnoliopsida > Poales > Poaceae > Aegilops > Aegilops tauschii. The sequence goes on along the minus strand of NC_053037.3, from coordinate 312,825,719 downwards.
CTTTTATCTCGGCAATCTCCTTGTCCCTCTTCTGAGCTTCTCTGGTCTTATCCATCAAGGTAGATTGAATTTCCAAGCCTGCTACATAACCTCTTGGAACTATCTCCAAACATAGCTCGCGAAGGTCTTCTGCTAACTCCTTGGGTAACTCTCGGGTCATGAGGGTATTTACAGGACTCTTGCGGCTCAACGCATCAGCTACTACGTTAGCCTTTCCTGGATGATAATGCAATCTCATATCATAATATTTAATGAGCTCTAACCATCTCCTCTGCCTGAGATTAAGGTCCTTCTACGTGAAGATATACTTCAAACTCTTGTGATCCGTGTATACCTCACAATGGTTTCCGATGAGAAAATGTCTCCATGTTTTCAACGCATGCACTACGGCTGCTAACTCCAAATCATGTGTAGCATAGTTTAACTCATGGGGCTTAAGCTATCGTGAGGCATATGAAACAACTCTTCCCTCTTGCATAAGTACGGCTCCAAGTCCTCGACGTGAAGTGTTGCAATACACTTCACAATCTTTGCGTTGATCTGGCAGAATCAACACTGGTGATGTAACCAAGCGTCTCTTCAACTCCTGAAAACTGGCCTCACATTCCTCAGTCCAATTAAATTTGGTGTCTTTCTTCAACAACTCCGTCATAGGCTTTGCAATCTTTGAGAAATTCTCAATGAACCTCCGGTAGTATCCTGCGAGTCCATGAAAACTCCGGATCTCTCCAACTGTCGTGGGTGATTCCCAGTTTGTCACCGTGACAACCTTGGTGGGGTCTACTGCTATTCCTTCTCCGGATATAACATGTCCAAGGAATCCAACCTCCTTCAACCAAAACTCACACTTGCTGAACTAGGCGTATAGCTGATGTTCCCTGAGCTTACCAAGTACCAAACGCAAATGCTCTTTATGTTCTTCTTCATTCTTCGAGTAGACCAGAATGTCATCAACGAACACCACGACGAACTTATCCAAAAACTCCATAAGCACTTTGTTCATCATGTTCATAAAATAGGAAGGTGTGTTAGTCAGACCAAATGACATAACAGCATACTCATACAACCCGTACCTCGTGGTAAAGTTGTCTTAGGTATGTCCTGCTCTGGAATCATCAGCTGGTGATACCCTGATCGCAAATCAATCTTGGAAAACACCTTAGCTCCTTGAAGCTGGTCAAACAAATCATTAATCATCGACAGTGGGTACTTGTTCTTGATCGTCACCTCATTCAGTCCTCGATAATCAACAACCATCCTTAACGATCCATCCTTTTTCTCCACTAGAAGTACTGGTGATCCCCAAGGTGACGAACTTGGGCGTATATAACCTTTATCCAGTAACTCCTTAATCTGCTTCTTAATTTCCTCCAAATCCTTTGCGGGCATTCTATACGGTCTCTTAGGCCCTATGCCTGGCAAAAGCTCAATAAAAAAACTCAATGTCTCTATCCGGTGGCATGCCTGGCAACTCTTCTGGAAATACATCCGGAAAATCCTTCACCACTGGTACTTCCTCCTGTACAACTCCTGATAAGGAATTTACTTGTGTCCTATTCGGCACATGCCGACATACATACTTGATCCTTCTTCCTTCTGGGCTGGTAAGCAAAATTGTCTTACTGGCGAAATCAATGTTCCCTCCATACATCGATAGCCAATCCATACCCAGTATCACATCCAAACCTTGTGACTCCAATATTATCAGATCTAAGTGAAAAACATGCCTACCTATGGTCAATGACATCTGAAAACATCCATGGCTTGCCATATACTCTGCTCCGGGTGAGGTTACTAGCATGGGTGTCTTAAGAACTCTAGTAGGCAACTTATACTTATCCACGAATCCCCTTGATATGTATGAATACGATGCACCAGTATCAAAAAGTACGACTGCAGTAAATGACTTAACCAAAAACTTACCTATTACTGCATCTGGCTAGGCTTCAACCTCCTCCACGTTAACGTGGTCCACTTGTCCCCTGTTGAAAGGGTTGGGCTTCTTCCCAGAGCTTCCATTGCCGTTTCCATTCTTGGCTTCAGGACATTCATTGGCGTAATGTCCGGTCTTCTGGCATTTGTAGCAAGTCACGTGGCTTAGATCCTTCTTGGCGGGTGTTGCCGGGTTGGAACCGTTCTGTCCGCTACTTCCTCCATTACCATTACCATTCTTGGGGCCACTATGATTGTGCGAACCTCCTCCATTATGAGTGTGGCCTCCATGGTTATGAACGAGTCCTCCCGAGTTCGGGGGGTAACGGGGTCTCTGCTGGGCTCCAGAATTGTACTTCCCTTGTCCATACTTCCTTTTGCGGCTGTCAATCTGCTGCTGCTTCCCTTCAAGCATCAAAGCTCTATCCACCAACTCCTGATAGTTATTGAAATTTTCCACCATCAACTGCATGCTCAGCTCATCATTCAGTCCTTCCAGAAACTTCTCCTTCTTAGCTGCATCTGTAGCAACGTCATATGGGGCATAATGTGCTAATTTACTAAACTCATCCACATATTGGCCAACAGTGCGCCCTCCCTGGCGTAAGTTGCGAAACTCACGCTTCTTCATGGCCATAGCTCCTGCTGATACATGGGCAGTGTGAAAAGCCTGCTGGAACTGTTCCCATGTCACAGTGTCAATAGGGTAAGTGACTATGAAATTGTCCCACCAAGATGCTGCGGGTCCATCAAGCTGATGTGTGGCAAAACGCACTCTCTCCGCATCTGTGCATCCTGAAGTGGTCAACTCCCTTTCTATCTTGCGGAGCCAATCATCTGCAACAATCGGCTCGGTGCTACTAGAGAACACCGGCGGATTCAGCCTAAGAAAACGGGCTAAGTGGTCAACTGGTGGTGGTGGAGGTGGGTTGTTGTTGTTGTTCCCCTGGTTTTGGTTCTGGACTAGTATCTGCATCAATGCATTCTGCTGCTGGATCAACCGAGTGAGCTCTGGTGGGAAAGCAAATCCATTGTCACATCTCGGAGGCATCTGCTGGGTTTAGAAAAGATGAGGAAACAGAATAGAATGAGGTCTAGAGGGAAAACACTACCCATATGCACATGAGACTAACACAAACATATCACTCAATGAATCAAACAAAGGGCATACAATCGGTCTAGAACTATCGTTACAAAAGTGTTTGGACTACGCTATATACATGGTGGAATACTACTACTGATATGGTGGTCTACTAGAAAAATTGCTCGGTCCAAGACTCCATGATATCTGCTCCAGCTTCATCAACATAATCATCATCGCTATCGTCAGGGTCCGAGTCGGTGTCGTCGATGATGATGTAGTTCTTCGGGCAAGTGGAGCTGTCATCTTCTCCTCCTGGCGCAGGGTCTCCCATGAAAACTCCTAGCTTCCTGGTCAGGTCGTCATTCTTCTCCACTAGTACGATGATTTCTTCCATATAATCTTCGCGTGTAGCCTTGAGTTCTTCCTCCAGTTCCGTGATCCTTGTCATTGCTTTCTTCAAATCCGCCATGCCTGCGCACATCTGGTTCTCCTGGCGTCGTATGTGCTGGTTTAACTCCTGGCTGAAAGAGGCCATCGATCTATCCTTCCTGGTGCGGATCATCTCCCATTGCTCATCTTGGCGCCCACAAATCTGGTAGATTGTATCCTTGAGATCATTGTGGTAAACTTCTCCAATGCGTCCCATGGTAATGTGAGCTGCCATAATCTTTCCTAGACTCTAGGTTGGTGCATCGAAGGAAAACTCTATGGGCTCAGTGACTGGCGTGAACGTCCTTCCTGGAACTTGAACTTGAATCATCCAGCGCTCCTCTTCTGGTAGAGTGGCGTTGTAAGTCCCGGTGAAGCTTGGTATCCCAATGTTCAGGTACTTAGTGACTTCCTTCAAGTGGCGTCCAAAAGGGGTGTCTTCATCCGGTTGCATGAACTTGAGCCTTGCATCCGCCATCCTAACGAGTAGAAAATGGAGAGGAGTTAGAAATGAGAAGAGAGTAGTGATTCTAGGGCTTTAGCTTAGTTGTTGTGTCCTACAGTCAGCGTGTGCTCTGATACCATCTTTGTAGCAACCAGACCTCAAACAGTCTGATCTCTGTGCATAAGTGTCATCCCTGGATCAGTAATGCTGACACACACAGTACTTTAAGGATTTATAACAGAGTAGCAATCACACACTTATTACATCGAATGTCTCAATAGAGAACTTATTACAATAAATATGGCTTAAGGCCATCTAATACGATAACAGCGGAAGGCTTGGAAGATAAAGTGAGTCCATCAACTCCAACGGCATCACTGAGTAAAAGACCACGACCTAAGCTCCTTACTCGTTGTCTGAAAAGTCTGCAACATGATTCATTGCAGCCCGAAAACGGGTCAGCACATGGAATATGCTGGCAATGTAACACAAGAGAGTAATGAACAGAATAATGCTATCACTACATGCATATATGGCTGGTGGAGGCCGTATGGTTATATGTTTTGCGAAAAGCATATTTTTCCCTACTGCAAAGGAATAAGTTTTATTTAACTACAAAGTTTGTTGAAAAATATTGAGAAGGTAAACTCCCTCTCAATCCCAATTAAAAGTAATCATTAGCAACCCAACAAATTAATATTAAGAGTGATGAGATCAACATGATAATCCAAGAACCAGATACTCAAAATTTTCCATAACCGGGGACACGGCTAATCATTATTAGTTTGTACACTCTGCAGAGGTTTGCGCACTTTTACCCACAAGACTCGATCTCCTCCGTTGGATTTCTCGCACTACATGGTGTTTGAGAAACGGATGACCGTGACACAGTCTTTCAGAAGCGTTAGCACCTTACGATGGGTAGACCGGTACACCTACATCCCCTACATCTGCTAGTCTACCACTGTAAGAGTTCACACAACTTAATCAAGTATGCTAGAGCCCATAATAGCTTGTGGCTGCACATGGAAGTTTCTAGTATGAATAATCTCATGATCCCTTTGATCCTGGGTGGAGGTCGATAGGAGAATCACACGGTACCCCGGGATTTCCAAAAAATACAGGCAATCACTGGAATACCCAGGTGCCTCAATCCACCCAGATGTGAATTTAAGTTGCCACCTTAAGTTGAACCATTAATTAACAATCTCACATCTGTCATGAATACACTCAAACCCAATCCACGTCTATGAGCATAGCATAGCAATATAAGCATAACGTAGAAGGTAACTCCCAAGGTTTGATAATAAACAGGTGAATAGGTACTACCTCAGCTACTTCCCAACCCACAATTTAATTCAGATCCTCACCATGCAATTGTTTGAGGATTGATCTAATGCAATAAAACTGGGTAGTAAAGAGGTATGATCAAAGTGTTACTTGCCTTGCTGATGATCTGCGAAACCTAGAGACTCGTAGTAGCACGCTTCACACTCCGGGTACTCTATCGCAACAAACAAGCATACAATAAGCAATCAAGCAAGGGCACGGGTAAAACTCAAATAAGATATCTAACCAGAAAGTTCAACTTAAGAACTCGGGTTTGCAAAAAGAATCAAATCAAACGAAGCAACAAAACTCAAACGGCGAAAGAAACAAACTTCGTTTACTAATCTGGACTTAAGTCAAATTTTACAGTAGCAAAAACTTGTTTAAGTTGGTTAAACAGAAAGAGGGTTTCGAGACGAAAGTCTAGGCGCTTGAATCGCCTGATTCTGATAAACGAGCGAAACGTTATACTAGAACGAAAATTGGATCAGAAATCGCGATCGAAAATAATCGCGGAAAATCCGAGAAAAAGAAAAACTGTTGAACAGGCTAACGAACGAACGTTCGCTGTCTACGGCTAAACGGTGAAAACCGTTCGTTAAAACGAACGTACGGACGAACGTCCGCTGAATAAATAAACCGAAAAAATAAACCGAACCGATCTAAACAAAACCGAAACTAGGGTTTACGAAATAAAACCAACCGGTTTTATAAAAAAAGGCGGCTACCTCGAACTCCGGCGGGCGGCGGCGCGGCGGCTCCGGCGGCGGTGTTCGGCGGCGACGGGCGGCGGGGCGGCAGCGTGCGGCGCGGGCGGAAGCGGCGGCGGCGGCGGCTTAGGGTTAGGGTTTGGGTGGCGGGGCTGGTGGGCTGCGGGGGGTGCGGGCGGCGGCTTATAAAGGGGCCGGCCCGAGGTCAGTTTGACTTTTTTTTAAATAATTCGGACATGCATAAAAAGAAAGAAACGAAATACTAAACGGACTCCAAAAATCCCGAAATAAAATTTCCCCATCTTCTAAAAATAGGCCGGACAAGGTGAACATTTATTTGGGCCTAAAATGCAATTTTGAAAAACACATATTTTTCCTAATTGAAATAAAATAGCGGCAAAACTCCGAATAAAAAATCTTATTTGATTTTAATATTAAATCTCTGATATTTCTTTATTTTGAGGAAGTCATTTTATCCTCTCTCTTTTATTTAAAAAAAAAGAAATATTTCAGAGAAAAATAATTAAAATGAAACGATCCTCTTTTCAAAATTCGAGAAAAACTCGAATATGAAAATAACGAAATCCCCAACTCTCTCCGTGGGTCCTTGAGTTGCGTAGAATTTCTAGGATCAACCAAAATGCAATAAAAATATGATATGCAACGATGATCTAATGCATAACATTCCAAATTGAAAATTTGGGATGTTACAAACCTACCCCCCTTAAGATGAATCTCGCCCTCGAGATTCGGGTTGGCTAGAAAATAGGTGAGAGTGATCCTTCCGTAGATCTTCTTCTCGTTCCCAGGTGGCTTCATCTACGGTATGGTGACTCCACTGAACTTTGCAGAACTTGATTACTTTGTTGCGTGTAACTCGGCTGGCAAACTCGAGTATCTTGACTGGTTTCTCCTCATATGTCAAATCACTATCCAACTGTATCGCTTCTAGCGGCACTGTATCTCTTAGAGGAATATCAGCCATCTCCGCGTGGCACTTCTTCAACTGAGAAACGTGGAACACATCGTGAACTCCGGACAATCCTTCGAGTAATTCCAACTTGTAAGCAACTTCTCCCATACGTTCCAAAACTCTGTATGGTCCCACAAAACGTGGTGCTAACTTTCCCTTAACTCCAAAGCGCTTTACTCCTTGAAGTGGTGATACTCGAAGATACACTCTGTCTCCGACTTCGTAAACTGTCTCCTTGCGTTTTGAATCCGCATAGCTCTTCTGCCTGGACTGGGCTACCTTGAGTCTATCGCGAATCAGCTTAACCTTCTCTTCAGACTCTTTATTCAAATCCGGTCCAAACAACTGTCGGTCTCCAACTTCGTCCCACAACAATGGTGTTCTGCACCTCCTTCCGTACAGTGCTTCGAAAGGGGCCATCTTCAAACTGGCTTGATAACTGTTGTTATAAGAGAACTCTGCATAAGGCAAATTATCGTCCCAACTGGATCCATAGTCTAGCGCACAAGCTCTCAACATGTCCTCCAGAATCTGATTTACTCTCTCAGTCTGTCCATCTATTTGCGGGTGAAAAGCGGTACTGAACTCTAGTCTGGTTCCCAAAGTTTCATGCAACTGATTCCAAAACTTTAAGGTAAACTGGGTTCCTCTATCTGATACAATGGTCCTTGGAACTCCATGCAGACATACGATCCTGGTCATGTATATCTTTGCCAACATAGCACTGGTGTAAGTGGTCTTCACTGGGATGAAGTGAGCTACTTTCGTCAAGCGATCGACTACAACCCATATCGAGTCATAGCCTGAACGAGTTCTGGGTAGTCCCGTGATAAAATCCATGCCTAGTTTATCCCACTTCCATTCGGGTATAGACAATGGCTGTAGCAATCCTGCTGGCTTCTGATGTTCTGCCTTCACTCTCTGACATACATCACAAACTGCTACATACTCCGCAATATCCTTCTTCATTCCGGTCCACCAGAAACTATCCTTCAAATCCAGATACATCTTGGTATTTCCTGGGTGAATCGAATATGGCGAATCATGGGCCTCTTGCAGAATCAACTTCCTGGTCTCCTGATCATTGGGCACATATACACGGTCCTCAAACCAGAAGGTATCGTGCTCATCCTCACGAAATCCTTTAGCCTTTCCTTTACTCATCCTTTCCTTTATCTCGGCAATCTCCTTGTCCGTCTTCTGAGCTTCTCTGATCTTATCCATCAAGGTAGACTGAATTTCCAAGGCTGCTACATAACCTCTTGGAACTATCTCCAAACATAGCTCGCGAATGTCTTCTGCTAACTCCTTGGGTAACTCTCCGGTCATGAGGGTATTTACATGACTCTTGCGGCTCAACGCATCAGCTACTACGTTAGCCTTTCCTGGATGATAATGCAATCTCATATCATAATTCTTAATGAGCTCTAACCATCTCCTGTGCCTGAGATTAAGCTCCTTCTGCGTGAAGATATACTTCAAACTCTTGTGATCTGTGTATACCTCACAATGGTTTCCGATGAGAAAATGTCTCCATGTTTTCAACGCATGCTCTACGGCCGCTAACTCCAAATAATGCATAGCATAGTTTAACTCATGGGGCTTAAGCTGTCGCGAGGCATATGAAACAACTCTTCCCTCCTGCATAAGTATGGCTCCAAGTCTGCGACATGAAGCGTTGCAATACACTTCATAATCTTTGCGTTGATCTGGCAGAATCAACACTGGTGATGTAACCATGCGTCTCATCAACTCCAGAAAACTGGCCTCACATTCCTCAGTCCAATTGAATTTGGTGTCTTTCTTCAACAACTCCGTCATAGGCTTTGCAATCTTTGAGAAATTCTCAATGAACCTCCGGTAGTATCCTGCGAGTCCAAGAAAACTCTGGATCTCTCCAACTGTCGTGGGTGATTCATAGTTTGTCACAGTGACACCCTTGGTGGGGTCTACTGCTATTCCTTCTCCGGATATAACATGTCCAAGGAATCCAACTTCCTTCAACCAAAACTCACACTTGCTGAACTTGGCGTATAGCTGGTGTTCCCTGAGCTTACCAAGTACCAAACGCAAATGCTCTTTATGTTCTTCTTCATTCTTCGAGTAGACCAGAATGTCATCAACGAACACCACGACGAACTTATCCAAAAACTCCATAAACACTTTGTTCATCATGTTCATAAAATAGGCAGGTGCGTTAGTCAGACCAAATGACATAACAGTATACTCATACAGCCCGTACCTCGTTGTAAAGTTGTCTTAGGTATGTCCTGCTCTTGAATCGTTAGCTGGTGATACCCTGATCACAAATCAATCTTGGAAAACACCTTAGCTCCTTGAAGCTGGTCAAACAATTCATTAATCATCGACAGTGGGTACTTGTTCTTGATCGTCACCTCATTCAGTCCTCGATAATCAACAACCATCCTTAACGATCCATCCTTTTTCTCCACTAGAAGTACTGGTGATCCCCAAGGTGACGAACTTGGGCGTATATAACCTTTATCCAGTAACTCCTTAATCTGCTTCTTAATTTCCTCCAAATCCTTTGCGGGCATTCTATACGGTCTCTTAGATATTGGCCCTATGCCTGGCAAAAGCTCAATAAAAAACTCAATGTCTCTATCCGGTGGCATGCATGGCAACTCTTCTGGAAATACATCCGGAAAATCCTTCACCACTGGTACTTCCTCCTGTACAACTCCTGATAAGGAATTTACTTGAGTCCTATTTGGCACATGCTGAGATACATACTTGATCCTTCTTCCTTCTGGGCTGGTAAGCAAAATTGTCTTACTGGGGAAATCAATGTTCCCTCCATACATCGATAGCCAATCCATACCCAGTATCACATCCAAACCTTGCGACTCCAATATTATCAGATCTGAGGGAAAAACATGCCTACCTATGGTCAATGGCATCTGAAAACATCCATGGCTTGCCATATACTCTGCAACGGGTGAGGTTACTAGCATGGGTGTCTTAAGAACTCTAGTGGGCAACTTATACTTATCCACGAATCCCCTTGATATGTATGAATACGATGCACCAGTATCAATAAGTACGACTGCAGTAAATGACTTAACCAAAAACTTACCTATTACTGCATCTGGCTGGGCTTCAACCTCCTCCACGTTAACGTGGTTCACTTGTCCCCTGTTGAAAGGGTTGGGCTTCTTCCCAGAGCTTCCATTGCCGTTTCCATTCTTGGCTTCAGGACATTCATTGGCGTAATGTCTGGTCTTCTGGCATTTGTAGCAAGTCACGTGACTTAGATCCTTCTTGGCGGGTGTTGCCGGGTTGGAATAGTTCTGTCCGCTACTTCCTCCATTACCATTACCATTTTTGGGGCCACTATGATTCTGCGAACCTCCTCCATTATGAGTGTGGCCTCCATGGTTATGAACGAGTCCTCCCGAGTTCGGGGGGTAACAGGGTCTCCGATGGGCTCCAGAATTGTACTTCCCTTGTCCATACTTCCTTTTGCGGCTGTCAATCTGCTGCTGCTTCCCTTCAAGCATGAGAGCTCTATCCACCAACTCCTGATAGTTATTGAAATTTGCCACCATCGAATGCATGCTCAGCTCATCATTCAGTCCTTCCAGAAACTTCTCCTTCTTAGCTGCATCTGTAGCAACGTCATCTGGGGCATAATGTGCAAACTTACTAAACTCATCCACATATTAGCCAACAGTGCGCCCTCCTTGGCGTAAGTTGCGAAACTCACGCTTCTTCTTAGCCATAGCTCCTGCTGATACATGGGCAGTGCGAAAAGCCTGCTGGAACTGGTCCCATGTCATAGTGTCAATAGGGTAAGTGACTATGAAATTCTCCCACCAAGATGCTGCGGGTCCATCAAGCTGATGTGCGGCAAAACGCACTCTCTCCGCATCTGTGCATCCTGAAGTGGTCAACTCCCTTTCTATCTTGCGGAGCCAATCATCTGCAACAATCGGCTCGGTGCTACTAGAGAACACCGGCGGATTCAGCCTAAGAAAACGGGATAAGTGGTCAACTGGTGGTGGTGGCGGCGGGTTGTTGTTGTTGTTCCCCTGGTTTTGGTTCTGGACTAGTATCTGCATCAATGCATTCTGCTGCTGGATCAACCGAGTGAGCTCTGGTGGGAAAGCAAATCCATTGTCACATCTCGGAGGCATCTGCTGGGTTTAGAAAAGATGAGGAAACAGAATAGAATGAGGTCTAGAGGGAAAACACTACCCATATGCACATGAGACTAACACAAACATATCACTCAATGAATCAAACAAAGGGCATACAATCGGTCTAGAACTATCATTACAAAAGTGTTTGGACTACGCTATATACATGGTGGAATACTACTACTGATATGGTGGTCTACTAGAAAAATTGCTCGGTCCAAGACTCCATGATATCTGCTCCAGCTTCATCAACATAATCATCATCGCTATCGTCAGGGTCCGAGTCGGTGTCGTCGATGATGATTTAGTTCTGCGGGCAAGTGGAGCTGTCATCTTCTCCTCCTGGTGCAGGGTCTCCCATGAAAAATCCTAGCTTCCTGGTCAGGTCGTCATTCTTCTCCACTAGTACGATGATTTCTTCCATATAATCTTCGCGTGTAGCCTTGAGTTCTTCCTCCAGTTCCGTGATCCTTGTCATTTCTTTCTTCAAATCCGCCATGCCTGCGCACATCTGGTTCTCCTGGCGTCATATGTGCTGGTTTAACTCCTGGCTGAAAGAGGCCATCGATCTATCCTTCCTGGTGCTGATCATCTCCCATTGCTCATCTCGGCACCCACAAATCTGGTAGATTGTATCCTTGAGATCATTGTGGTAAACTTCTCCAATGCGTCCCATGGTAATGTGAGCTGGCATACTCTTTCCTAGACTCCAGGTTGGTGCATCGAAGGAAAACTCTATGGGCTCATTGACTGGCATGAACGTCCTTACTGGAACTTGAACTTGAATCATCCAGCGCTCCTCTTCTGGTAGAGTGGCGTTGTAAGTCCCGGTGAAGCTTGGTATCCCAATGTTCAGGTACTTAGTGACTTCCTTCAAGTGGCGTCCAAAAGGGGTGTCTCCATCCGGTTGCATGAACTTGATCCTTGCATCCGCCATCCTAAAGAGTAGAAAATGGAGAGGAGTTAGAAATGAGAAGAGAGTAGTGATTCTAGGGCTTTAGCTTAGTGGTCGTGTCCTACAGTCAGTGTGTGCTCTGATACCATCTTTGTAGCGATCAGACCTCAAACAGTCTGATCTCTGTGCATAAGTGTCATCCCTGGATCGGTAATGCTGACACACACAATACTTGAAGGATTTATAACAGAGTAGCAATCACACACTTATTACATCGAATGTCTCAATAGAGAACTTATTACAATAAATATGGCTTAAGGCCATCTAATACGATAACAGTGGAAGGCTTGGAAGATAAAGTGAGTCCATCAACTCCAACGGCATCACCGAGTGAAAGACCACGACCTAAGGCTCCTTACTCGTCGTCTGAAAAGTCTGCAACATGATACGTTGCAGCCCGAAAACGGGCCAGCACATGGAATATGCTGGCAATGTAACACAAGAGAGTAATGAACAGAATAATGCTATCACTACATGCATATATGGCTGGTGGAGGCCATATGGTTATATGTTTTGCGAAAAGCCAATTTTTCCCTACTGCAAAGGAATAAGTTTTATTTAACTACAAAGTTTGTTGAAAAATATTGAGAAGGTAAACCCCCTCCCAATCCCAATTAAAAGTAATCATTAGCAACCCAACAAATTAATATTAAGAGTAATGAGATCAACATGATAATCCAAGAACCAGATACTCAAAATTGTCCATAACCGGGGACACGGCTAATCATGATTAGTTTGTACACTCTGCAGATGTTTGCGCACTTTTCCCCACAAGACTCGATCTCCTCTGTTGGATTTCTCGCACTACATGGTGTTTGAGAAACAGATGACCGATACACAGTCTTTCAGAAGCGTTAGCACCTTACGATGGGTAGACCGGTACACCTACATCCCCTACATCTGCTAGTCTACCACTTTAAGAGTCACACAACTTAATCAAGTATGCTAGAGCCCATAATAGCTTGTGGCTGCACATGGAAGTTTCTAGTATGAATAATCTCATGATCCCTTTGAGCCTGGGTGGAGGTTGATAGGAGAATCACACGGTACCCCGGGATTTCCAAAAGAATACAGGCAATCACTGGAATACCCAGGTGCCTCAATCCACCCAGATGTGAATTTAAGTTGCCACCTTAAGTTGAACCATTAATTAACAATCTCCCATCTGTCATGAATACACTCAAACCCAATCCACGTCTACGAGCATAGAATAGCAATATAAGCATAACGTAGAAGGTAACTCCCAAGGTTTGATAATAAACAGGTGAATAGGTACTACCTCAGCTACTTCCCAACCCACAATTTAATTCAGATCCTAACCATGCAATTGTTTGAGGATTGATCTAATGCAATAAAACTAGGTAGTAAAGAGGTATGATCAAAGTGTTACTTGCCTTGCTGATGATCCGCGAAACCTAGAGACTCGTAGTAGCACGCTTCACACTCCAGGTACTCTATCGCAACAAACAAGCATACAATAAGCAATCAAGAAAGGGCACGGGTAAAACTCAAATAAGAGATCTAACCAGAAAGTTCAACTTAAGAACTCCGGTTTGCAAAAAGAATCAAATCAAACGAAGCAACAAAACTCAAACGGCGAAAGAAACAAGCTTCGATTACTAATCTAGACTTAAGTCAAATTTTACAGTAGCAAAAACTTGTTTAAGTTGGTTAAACAGAAAGAGGGTTTCGATACGAAACTCTAGGTGCTTGAATCGCCTGATTCTGATAAACGAGCGAAAAGTTATACTAGAACGAAAATTGGATCGGAAATCGCAATCGAAAATAATCGCGGAAAATCCGATAAAAAGAAAAACAGACGAACATGCTAACGAATGAACTTTCGCTGTCTGCGGCTAAACGGTGAAAACCGTTCGTTAAAACGAACGTACGGCCGAACGTCCGCTAAATAAATAAACCGAAAATATAAACCAAACCGATCTAAACAAAACCGAAACTAGGGTTTACGACATAAAACTGATCGATTTTATAAAAAAACCGGCGGCTACCTCGAACTCCGGTGGGCGGCCCGGCGGCTCCGGCGGCGGTGGTCAGCGGCGACGGGCGGCGGGGCGGCGCGGGGCGGTGGCACGGAGCGGCGGCGGTGGCGGCTTAGGGTTAGGGTTTGGGTGGCGGGGCTGGTGGGCTGCGGGGGGTGCGGGCGGCGGCTTATAAAGGGGCTGAGGTGTTGCTTAATGGCTTGCTTGCTCAATGTGCATAGTGATATGCTCCAAATCCCTCAACCACTTTCTCACTTCCACATATGTCCTAATCAAAAAGTCCATCTCTGCCCCACCGATTCTTTCCATCCGGAGCCACCGAGTTCAGTTGACATAGCCACTGCCAGAAACCCTAATCAGTTCGGTCTCACCGATGGGATCCCGGTCTCACCGAGATGCGCTTGCAAACTCTCTGTTGTCTATTGCAATAGTTTCAGTCCCACCGAGATTTGCAACCGGCCCCACCGAGTTTGCTTGGCCAACATTCAGTTTCACTTATTACCCAAATCGGTCCCACCGAGTTTGAGTAATCGGTCTAACCGAGTTTTGGATTTACCCTAACCCTAGCACATCGGTCCCACCGAGTTGATCCAGTCGGTCCCACCGAGAATCCTAACGTTCACATTTTGAACTAAATCGGTCCGACCGAGTTTAATGATTCGGTCCCACCGAGTTTGGTGATTTGTGTGTAACGGTTAGATTTTGTGTGGAGGCTATATATACCCCTCCACCCACTCTTGATTCGTGGAGAGAGCCATCAGAACATGCCTACACTTCCAATACATATTTTCTGAGAGAGAACCACCTACACTTGTGTTGAGGTCAAGATATTCCATTCCAACCACATAAATCTTGATCTCTAGCCTTCCCCAAGTTGCTTTCCACTCAAATCTTCTTTCCACCAAATCCAATCCTATGAGTTGAGTGTTGGGGAGACTATCATTTGAAGCACAAGAGCAAGGAGTTCATCATCAACACACCATTTGTTACTTCTTGGAGAGTGGTGTCTCCTAGATTGGCTAGGTGTCACTTGGGAGCCTCCGACAAGATTGTGGAGTTGAACCAAGGAGTTTGTAAGGGCAAGGAGATCGCCTACTTCGTGAAGATCTACCCTAGTGAGGCAAGTCCTTCGTGGGAGACGGCCATGGTGGGATAGACAAGGTTGCTTCTTCGTGGACCCTTCGTGGGTGGAGCCCTCCGTGGACTCGCGCAACCGTTACCCTTCGTGGGTTGAAGTCTCCATCAACGTGGATGTATGATTGCACCACCTATCGGAACCACGGATAAAAAATCTCCGTGTCTCCAAATTGCGTTTGCACACTCCAATCCCATCTTTTTACATTCTTGCAACTTGCATGCTTAACTTTCCGCTGCTCATATACTCTTTGTATGCTTGCATGTTTGCTTGATATGTATTGTGAATGTTTAAACTTGTGCTCAAACTCCACATCAATGAAAGGAAATTAAAAACTGCAACTTTTCTTGATTAGAGTCTATTCACCCCCCTCTAGACACCTCTTCTTGATCCTTTCAATTGGTATCAGAGCATTGGTCTCCATTGCCTTGGTTTAAACACCTTTGTTGGAAGATGGATGTGTCTACTTTGGGGAGTCTGAGACGTAGAGTGCCTATTCTTGATGGAGAATATTTTCATGAGTGGAAAAATGAAATGCTTGAGATTTTCAATGAATATCATTTGAACAAGTACATTACTAGCCCTTCTGCACCTCATATTGATCCCTTGCATCCCACACCCGAAGAGGATCTTGACATGATTCACAATCTTAGAACTATCAATCTTATCATAAGGGGATTGCCCAAAAATTTGATTGCTAGTTTGCCTACTCTTGATTGTGCCTATACTATATGGAGATTTCTTGAGGAACGATTTCCAGATTATTCCTTGAAAAATTTAGACGAAATTCTCCATAAGTCTATTGCCTTGAGTAAAATGAATTCAAGTGATCCTAGCTTTTGTGATTGTTTATTTGAGCTTACCAATCTCATGAGTGCCATAGGAGATGTTGGGATCATTAGCAACATTATTTTCGAAGCTATTAGAATTCATAAAGATAATCATAGAAATGATCATTTGTCTAATGAATTACCCTCTCTAGGAATTGATCAATCACAAGATGATGTTGAACATGGATACTATGATGAGGATGATGATAGTGACTATGATCTTGATGATGCGATGAGACACCTTGGTCTTATGGCAAACCTTCGCGGCTACATGGCCGGAGGAAAGGAATGGGTCCTTGATAGTGGATGTATTGATCATATGACCGGAGATAAAGATATGTTCCGTGAGCTTGCTGAAAATGACGGCCCTCGAAAATATGTCACTTTTGGTGATAACTCAAAGGGTAAGGTGGTTGGCCTCGGTAAGGTGACCATCTCACATGATAGCTCCATACAAAATTTCATGCTCGTTGAATCTCTTGGGTACAATTTACTTTCAGTTTCTAGACTTGCTGATTTCGGTTTCAATGTCCTATTCACTGAAATAGATTGCCAAGTGTTTCGTAGAGACAATCGTAAAATGGTGTTTACCGGTATAGGTAGAGGTGATCTTTACATTGTTGATTTCACTAAAAAGGCTCAACCTAGAACTTGCTTAATTGCTAAATCTCCTAAGGGTTGGCTGTGGCATAGAAGGCTAGGTCATGTGGGTATGCGAAATCTTGATAAGCTTATTAAAGGTGATCATATCCTTGGAGTAAAAGATGTCATATTTGACAAGGATAGACTTTGTAGTGCTTGTCAGGCAGGGAAACAAGTTGTAGGAAGTCATCGCGCGAAGAACATCATGACCACGAGAAGACCACTCGAGCTACTTCACATGGATCTCTTTGGTCCAAATGCCTACAAGAGTCTCGGTGGTAACTCGTTTGGACTAGTCATAGTTGATGATTTTTCAAGATTTACGTGGGTGTTCTTTCTTGATGACAAATCACAGGTCCAAAAGATCTTCAAAAACTTCGCTAGGAAGGCCCAAAATCAATTTGACGTGAAGATCAAGAAGGTTCGGAGCGACAATGGAACGGAGTTCAAGAACGCAAATGTGGATACCTTTCTTGACGAAGAGGGGATTTCACATGAGTTCTCGGCTACGTACACACCTCAACAAAATGGAGTCGTTGAGAGGAAGAACCGGACTCTTATTGAGATGGCAAGAACGATGCTTGATGAGTACAAGACTCCAAAACACTTTTGTGCGGAAGCGGTTGAGACAGCTTGTCATGCAACAAATCGCTTGTATCTTCACAAGCTACTCGGCAAGACGGCATATGAGCTTCTCACCGGTAACAAACCCCAAGTTGGATACTTTCGAGTATTTGGCTCAAAATGCTACATTCTTGATAAGCATCGTCGTTCTAAATTTGCTCCTAAATCTCATGAAGGTTTCCTACTTGGTTATGGCTCAAACTCTCACACTTACCGTGTCTACAACAATTTCACCCGAAAGGTTGAAGAGACGGTAGATGTGAAGTTTGATGAATCTAACGGCTCGCAAGTAGAGCAATTGCCAATTGATGTAGGGTACAAAGACCCTTCGAAAGCAATCCAAGACTTGTCTATTGGCAAGATTTGTCCAACGGAGGTGAAGGAGAGTACCTTGTCAGTTCAAGTGGAAGCTTCTACCTCACGACAAGGTGAACCAAGAATTGATATGGAAGCATCCACAAGTGGGACACACCAAGACGAAGAAAACGAGGAAGCACACCAAGATGAACATCAACAACCTCCTTCTCCACCACGACAAGAGAATGACAACGTCAACAATGAAGAAGGCCAAGAAGAAGAACAAGATGAAGAAGATGTTCCACCCCGAGCCAAGCCAAAGCTCCCACGAGTTCGAGCAAGAATCGCCAAAGATCATCCCATCGAGCAAATCTACAATGATATCCAAACCGGGAGAATCACTCGCTCTAAAACTCGTTTAGCTAACTTTTGTGAACATTACTCATTCATCTCTAGCATTGAACCTATGAAGGTTGAAGAAGCATTGGAAGATCCGAACTGGATAAACGCTATGCATGAAGAGCTACACAACTTTGAGAGAAATCAAGTATGGACATTGGTTGAGAAGCCCGACAAGAACCACAACATCATTGGTACCAAATGGGTGCTTCGCAACAAGCAAGATGAAGATGGTCAAGTCGTCCGCAACAAAGCACGCCTAGTCGCCCAAGGCTACACTCAAGTCGAAGGTATGGACTATGGTGAGACATATGCTCCCGTTGCTAGACTTGAGTCCGTTCGCATCTTACTTGCTTATGCTAATCACCATGATATCACCTTATACCACATGGACATTAAAAGTGCTTTTCTAAATGATGAAATTGAGGAGGAATTTTATGTTAAGCAACCTCCCCGCTTTGTCAATCCTAAGAAACCTAATCATGTCTACAAACTTCACAAAGCCCTTTATGGTCTTAAACAAGCTCCTAGAGCGTGGTATAAATGCTTGACCAAGTTCCTTATTGAAAAAGGCTTTGAAATTGGTAAAATTGATTCTACCCTTTTTACTAAAAGGGTCAATGGAGAGCTATTTGTGTGCCAAATTTATGTTGATGATATTATATTTGGTTCGACTAACCCTCATTTTAGTGAGAAGTTTGGAAAGCTAATGTCGGAGAAGTTTGAGATGTCTATGATGAGTGAACTCAAGTTCTTTCTCGGTTTGCAAATCAAGCAAACTAAGGAAGGTACCATTGTCTCTCAAACAAAGTACACCAAGGACTTATTCAAGAAGTTCAATATGCAAGAATGCAAAGGTATGACTACACCCATGCCTACTGGTGGACATCTTGATTTGACCAAAGATGGTGAACCGGTTGATCAAAAAGTTTACCGCTCTATGATTGGTTCATTGTTATATCTATGTGCCTCTTGTCCCGATATTATGCTAAGTGTGTGCATGTGTGAACGATATCAAGCGGCACCTAAAGAATGTCATCTTAATGTTGTGAAAAGGATAGTGAGATACTTAATACATACACCAAATTTTGGCATTTGGTATCCTAAGAGGTCTTCCTTTGATCTTGTTGGCTACTCCGATTCGGACTATGCCGGACACAAGGTTGATAGAAAGTCCACTTCGGGTACTTGTCAATTTCTTGGTAGATCTCTTGTGTCTTGGTCCTCCAAGAAACAAAACTCGGTATCCTTATCCACCGCTAAAGCGGAATACATTGCCGCTGGTTCATGTTGTGCTCAATTACTTTGGATGACCCAAACTCTTAAAGATTATGGGATTTATGTGAAACATGTTCCATTGCTGTGTGACAATGAAAGTGCTATTAAGATTGCTCACAATCCTGTGCAACATTCTCGAACTAAACATATTGAAGTTCGTCATCATTTCATTCGAGACCATGTTGCCAAAGGGGACATTAATCTTAAGCATGTTCGCACCGATAAGCAATTAGCGAATATATTTACCAAACCGCTTGATGAGAAAGTCTTTTGCCGTTTGAGAGGTTAATTGAACATCATTGATGCTTCAGACTTGGAGTAGGAACTCCATTTGGATACATGCAAGGCATGAGTCTTTGACTAATCCTTGATATTTCTTTCATGATGCTATCTTTATGTCTTGGATACTTTTGCACCCTTGCATGCTATCTAACCCTTGTAGGTACTTGGATGAAACTAAATCTATGAGTTTGCAACTCACTCACATCTTGAGCAATCTCCACATCATCAAGTCTCTATACAATGGTGGTTGAAGTCAAGGAAGCACAAAACCCCTCAAATATATCCTTTGACTCATTCTATGTTAAATTGTATGATTGTCATTTTGGATACACAAGTGCTCTTCCTTGCAAAGCTAACCCATGTAGGAAGATGAACTCAAACTCCAAGTGATGCTCCCAACTCTTGATGAGCTACATCAACCTTGAGCAACCCACACTAGTTCGACTACATGATCAAGATCGACACCACCACCACCCAAGGTATGCTATTCCATCTTAGAGAAGCTTTACTCCAAGTCATGGGATAAAGCAACTCAACAAGATGTGAATACATCAAGAAGCTTAAACGAAAAATGGTGACCCCATTTTGAGCTTAAACGATGAGTATGACCAAAGATCAAGTGATCTCACTTGACTCCTAAGTCAATATACTCTAACATAGGTGACTTTGTCACCGCCCACATCTAGATGAAGTTCTCTTGTGTTCCCTTTTGCATTTGTCTCTTGCATATTTGTTCTTCATCTAGATCTTTTCATTTCTTCTCTTTTCTATTCTGCATTTTCTGCATCCAATTCATTGCAAATCTTTTAGCTAATTCCTTGCAAATCCTAGTGAGATCTTAAAGTGCCTAGAGAGCTGAGGTGACAAGTGTTTTACTGTGATGAACTCGGTCACACTGGACTGTTTTCTTCGGCCCAACCGAATTCTCTCGGTGCCACCGAAGCACACAACTCAGTGCTACCGATTTCACTATAGGAAAGACAACTTGCCCCCTTATTCCTGCAGTCCTTTTGCTCCAGCTCCAGTCAATGATTCTTGTCCTCTACCAGCATCACATTCAACTTGCTTTGTGACTCAAGGACCAAACCCTTCTACAATAACACAAAAATCCAGAAGAGCCCTTCTTGGAAATTGATGTCAAAGGGGGAGAGAGAGATCACATCAAAGCTCTATGATTAATCATTTCTATAGGAGGAGAGGATACTCAGGGGGAGTATGTAAGAAACCTCAGATGCTTGGTGTTCAAGAGGAGAGAAGTTACATGTCTTTAAGAGGGGAAATACATGTTCATATTCGATCATATTTGATTGCTTGCATTCAGCTCAAGCTCTGTTGTTTCTTTCTTTTGCTCTGATTTTCTGTTCCCTATCTTCTCCCAATATCCCAATGCAAGATTCAGGGGGAGCAAGACATCTAAGGGAAGGAAATCTCTAATTTTATTGCATATCTTTACCTTTGGGGACATGTCTATACCCGATGGGGTACTCAGTACTCACTCTCTACATGTCATCCCAGTCTTGGTTCTCTTGTGGTTTCTTCTATTTGCTCTGGCTAGTAGGTGCATCTGTGTTGTCTAACCTTGTTTACTCAAGTTCATTCCTTCCTAAGCCAACTCAAGACCACAAGGTAAGTATATGCATCACAGTCATGTGTATGAGGATTTCTTGCTGATGTACATACTGTTTGCAAGAAGGACTCATGGGCATGAAGGTACATTTCCTATATTCACATCATTTGCTCTCATGCATATAGCCAAGATACATGTAACACATGGCTTACTCTGTCATGCTTATGCATTCACATGCTTCTATGTTTCATATTTATATGATTGCATACATGTAGGGGGAGCCTATGCATGTTACATGTCTTTCCAAAGCTTTACTTGTTGCTCTCTATATCTTTATCTAAAGCTTTGATGTATGTTGTCATCAATTACCAAAAAGGGGGAGATTGAAAGCACAAGTGTCCCTGGGTGATTTTGGTAATTAATGTCAACATATCTCTTGTTGTACTAATGCTTCTACCTAGTATGTTTCAGATAAGTTCAACAATGGAGTGGCATGGACAAGAGGATGTGGAACCCCTTCAAGATACTAAGGACAAAGGATTGGCTCAAGCTCAAAGCTCAGGACTCTACATTTTCTATTTAGTGATCCAAGATCACATTGAGTCCATAGGAAAAGCCAATACTATTAAGAAGGGATGAGGTGTTGCTTAATGGCTTGCTTGCTCAAAGTGCTTAGTGATATGCTCCAAAGCCCTCAACCACTTTCTCACTTTCACATATGTCCTAATCCAAAAGTCCAACTCGGCCCCACCGATTCTTTCCATCCGGAGCCACCGAGTTCAGTTGACATAGCCACTGCCAGAAACCCTAATCAGTTCGATCTCACCGATGGGATCTCGGTCTCACCGAGATGGGCTTGCAAACTCTCTGTTGTCTGTTGCAATTGTTTCGGTCCCACCGAGATTTGCAACCGGCCCCACCGAATTTGCTTGGCCAACATTCTGTTTCACTTATTACCCAAATTGGTCCCACCGAGTTTGAGTAATCGGTCAAACCGAGTTTTGGATTTACCCTAACCCTAGCACATCGGTCCCACCGAGTTGATCCAGTCGGTCCCACCGAGAATCCTAACGTTCACATTTTGAACTAAATCGGTCCGACCGAGTTTAATGATTCGGTCCCACCGAGTTTGGTGATTTGTGTGTAACGGTTAGATTTTGTGTGGAAGCTACATATACCCCTCCACCCACTCTTGATTCGTGGAGAGAGCCATCAGAACATGCCTACACTTCCAATACATATTTTCTGAGAGAGAACCACCTACACTTGTGTTGAGGTCAAGATATTCCATTCCAACCACATAAATCTTGATCTCTAGCCTTCCCCAAGTTGCTTTCCACTCAAATCTTCTTTCCACCAAATCCAATCCTATGAGAGAGAGTTGAGTGTTGGGGAGACTATCATTTGAAGCACAAGAGCAAGGAGTTCATCATCAACACACCATTTGTTACTTCTTGGAGAGTGGTGTCTCCTAGATTGGCTAGGTGTCACTTGGGAGCCTCCGACAAGATTGTGGAGTTGAACCAAGGAGTTTGTAAGGGCAAGGAGATCGCCTACTTCGTGAAGATCTACCCTAGTGAGGCAAGTCCTTCGTGGGCGACGGCCATGGTGGGATAGACAAGGTTGCTTCTTCGTGGACCCTTCGTGGGTGGAGCCCTCCGTGGACTCGCGCAACCGTTACCCTTCGTGGGTTGAAGTCTCCATCAACGTGGATGTACGATAGCACACTAGTAAAGAAAGACACACCCGTGACATTTTGGGCCGAACGAATTTTTTTTCTGTCATACATATGACACTTCTATGACGATAATTGTGACAAAACCCGGTATCATCATAGATGTGGTGGGCTCCTACTTCTATGACAAAAAATCATGACAGAAAATGGGAGTTTCGTCCTGGGCGGGCCGGAGACGCAGCTGCATGACATTCTTTGGGCCGTCCATGACGGAAAAAACCGTGGTAGAAGCGAGGGCGAGGAAAATTTCGGGGAATTCCCGGTGACGGTGGGAGGTCGGGGGCCGAGCGATGCGCATTTTTCTCGTACACGTACGCGCGTGTGTGCGAGGCATTGGCTCTAACTGAACCCGAGCGAGGCGTTGGGCTCTAACTGAACCCGAGCAATTGCACTGCAGGCTACGCGTTACTGAACCCGAGCGATCGATCGATGGCTGTTAACTGAACCTGATCGAGCGATTCCTTCGCTACTGCTGCTAACTGAAGCCGATCGATTGGATGAACAGTGAGCGTTGCGGGGGGGGGGGGGGGTGGGGTTTGGATGAACAGTGAGCGGTGGCGTTGCCTCTGGATGAACAGGACCCCGTGGTGTGGAGGGCTGGATGAACAGTAGACGGTGGAGGGATGCCCGTGGAGGGGTGGTTAAACAGGACCCCGTGGTGTGGAGGGCTGGATGAACAGTAGATGGTGGAGGGGTGGTTGAACAGGACCCCGTGGTGTGGAGGGCTGGATGAACAGTAGACGGTGGAGGGGTGCCCGTGGAGGGGTGGTTGAACAGTAGCCGGTGGAGTAGCGCGCGGTGGAGGCTGGATGAACAGGAGCCCGGGGAGGCTGGAGGAGGTCGACGGTGGAGATGAACAGTATACCGTGGAGTCCCGTTTTGCGGTACGCCACACCCCTCCCGATGAACAGGACCCCCGTTTCGACTGAGGAGGTTCGTTTCGTCCGTTTTGCGGTACGCCACACCCCTCCCGATCAACAGGACCCCCGTTTCGACCGTAGGAGGTCCATTTCGTCTGTTTTGCGGTACGCCACACCCCTCCCGATCAACAGGACCCCCGTTTCGACCGTAGGAGGTCCGTTTCGTCCGTTTTGCGGTACGCCACACCCCTCCCGATCAACAAGACCCCCGTTTCGACCGTAGGAGGTCCGTTTCCTCCGTTTTGCGGTACGCCAGACCCCTCCCGATCAACAGGACCCCGTTCCGAACGTAGGAGGTCCGTTTCCTCCGTTGTGCGGTACGCCAGGCCTCGTTTCCATCGCCTGTTCCGTCCAAGCCCTCCCGATGAACACGACCACGCATTCCGTTCCGACCCAGCCGGTTGGCTCCCACGCGTTCCGTTGCCTCCCGATGAACACGACGCACTCCGTTGCCTCCCCATGAACACGACGCATTCCGTTGCCTCCCCATGAACACGAGATGACGTTGTTTCTCCGTTCCGACCCAGCCATGTACACGAGCCCTGGCCGTACGTATGCGCGAGTAGGCATTCGAGACCCCGCCCGTATGTACACATACGTGGCCGTATTTTCTTTCTTGCACCCTGGCCGCTGTACGTACGTGTACATGCTACGTGCGCGCCTCTACTACGACACGTACGCGCCACTACTACGACACCTGCGCGCCTCTACATCCACCAGTATATATGTGCGTACACGTTCGCGACCAGAATGACAACGCTACGTACGCTTCGACCAGGTGGGTCCCGACTGTCAGGCACTTCCTTGCCTACGAAGATGTAGCTGGTGGGTCCCAGCAGTCAGGGGGGCGAATCGTTTTTTTGCCCGGACGCACTTCCTTGCGTGCGAAGATGTAGCTGGTGGATCCCAGCAGTCAGGGGGAAACATTTTTTTGGCGAAATACAGTGGCCCGTCCAGTGGGTCCCAGCTGTCAGGTGGAGGAATCATTATTTTCCGTGTAATAAGGAGGCACTTCCTTGCTGCGGCCGTGGACCCAGCTATCAGCCTCTCCACGTACAGTCCACGTCCGATGGAAGTCGTTCCTTGACCACATTGACCACGCCGCGCCGAGAGCACCAGGGCGGTGGTCTGGACGACGGCGAGGCCTAGGAAGGGGATGACACGGAGCCGGGGAAGACACAGCAGTGGAAGCCCGCGCGGAGAGGAGTACGAGGGTTCACTGGTTCGGCTGTGGTGTGAGGCTGCCGTCGCCGCAGAATAACAGGGCGTGTGGGTGAGTAGAGGGATGGCCTGGCCAGCGGTGGGAGTAGTACGGGGTGGTGAGGCCTCCGCGGAATCACAGCCGGCCACGGGAGGCAGGAGCACGCGACACGACCGGCGCTGCTTTGGGCGGCTGGAGCAAGAAGACCAGAGGTTGAAGAAGCACTACGACCGTTGGATGGACATCGTACGATTACTGCAGCTAGAATCGTTTATATTGACTAAGTTGACAAAGCCCTTGGTACGCGTCAACTTAGTAGGCCCACAGCTCGGATTTGGCAGAGAACATATAGCCCATTTGCGATTTGTAAGAATGTACAACCCATTTTTTAATTCTAATGGAATTTACTACAGCCCATTTACAGTTTGTTAAAAGTACAACCCAACTTCTAGCTAGGACAACGATTAATAATTTCAAACAACCACTCAAAACAGAATTCGAAAAAAATTCCCACATTTTGATGGGATCCAAAATATTTTTATCCGAAATTTCTAGTCAGGTTAAATATAATTTCAAAATAAAGTTGTATTACGTTAAAATCCAACGAAATATTGCGTGAGCAACAAGTAATGAAATTAAAATTTTCAAATTCCAAAAATATTTTTCAAATAATTACGTGTTTGGTGCATAGTAACTCTCCAGTTATTATAATTACATCCCATTTATTATTTCTTAAAGTCCATTTTCTTGTTAAGCCTAATTCATACCTCCTAGGAAAGTTTGCAGCCCAGCGGGGCGGAGAATAACTAGTTGACCCGGATATTGTGTACAACTGTCGGCCCAGTTGCATTGCTGATGTTGAAAAAAGGCCTGTGTAGTACAGTACAACCTAACATGGTTACTCAGCCCACATTCCGCGACGCCGGAAAGGCCCAAACAAGGCTTCTGTACAACTTTTTGAAGTCACTGAGCTCAATTAATAGCTTAAGAAAAAAGTTAGATTACAGTGGAACCTAATTAAAAGCTGTCACGAGCAAATAAATAATTCAACGGGTCCCACTTGTGCGTGTGCGCGCGTGTGTGCGTGTGTGTGTGTGAGAGAGAGAGAGAGACCCATCGGTCGATGCTCGTAAATACATCTTTCAGCCATATGCATTGCTGATGCTCAGTAAAAACTTATATAGTTGACACAATCATATAGAACATCATAGCACACTGAACTTGCATACAAAAATTTCACGCAGGCGGCACAATCAGGATGGAAGCAGTGGATCGCTACGGGAAGGGCTATGTTCAAACCAACAAAGTCGTACATAACGGTTCATCGTCTTTATCAATGACGGGGAAATATCTTGAATGTTGTGCAAAGAAAACAGACAGACAACACAATAAGTTCTGCTAGCACATTAAGTTGACGTACAACCCTTTCTAAAAAAAGTTTAGGTACAAAATTAGAATAGGTCACAATCAAATGTACTGGCATATCAGTGCTTCACACCCATAGCTCGGATTTAACTAGTATCTGACAAGATTCAGTTGTTACCTCAAATTAGAGCACATCCAGGCAGCCAGCCCTGCCTCTTCTCCCAAAGAAGCAGTGGCCTCCGCCGCACGATGGAGTAGGCCCTATGCCATCCATCGTTCCGAGCAACACGGGGAAAGTCTGACGTTGACTCCTGTAATGGACGTCGTTGACGGACCCTGGCACCAGCGGCGGCGGCAGGACTTCGATTGATGGATTGACCACTTCTTCGACATGCACGAACACTCGATACAGGTACATCCCTAACGTGGTCCGCGGCGGCCTTGGTGGCGACGAATAGTACAACCCCGGTTCCTGCACCGGTATCTCAACACCAATCACCTTTGGTATGGTGGACGGCTTCTTCATCCATGCCATAACCGTCAGAGCCCAGCTGTCTGGAGGAACAAACATACTTACGAGCTCACCCCCAAGGTCATTGATAAGCTCGTTCATGGACTCGTTGTTCCAAGCACGTCGAGGCATGCCGTGGAAGGTAAGCTTTGTTAAAAACTCAAGCTCAGAGGGCACCGAGCCCCATCCTGGGTGCCACCGATCAAAGCTCACCAGCGCGCCATCGCCGAAAAAACGCTGGGAAGATTCGAACACACGACTGCAGTCGAAAGTTGTCCGGAACCTGATGAAGAAATCAGCCGGTGGCGGACAGACTTCGACGAGCAAGTCACTTATTTGGATGCCGTGCGCAATGCCAAGAGCTTTGACAAGGTCGTCCGGCGAGACGGGAGGCCGGTCGCCGTTGATGATTACCATCAGCACTTTGCCGGCAAACTGGTCGTCAAGCGCCGCCATGCCACTATTGAGCGACAGCACGCAGCGACCGAAGGTAGGACGGACCTCAGGATCTTAGGCTCAGAGATCTGCGTTGACCGGCGACATGACAGTGCGCTTGAGTACAGGGAGTACAGGAGGGGGATTTGGGGGAACTGGAGTAGGAATCGAGATTCCAGAGGTGGGGGAGGGGCGGGAGACTGGGGATGAAAAGGTAGCATGAATTTCGAGCACGCGCCAATATGCTCTCGGCGTGCAAGCGCGCGAAAACACCGGTGGTGCCCACATGTCGGCCTAAGAGTCCTTATTCTTTCTTTTTTGGAGAGCCCGGCCTTTTTTTTCAGGATCTTTTGAGAGCCCGGCCTGAGAGTCATAATTGACCTGTTTGGCATTGCGTTACTACTCGGCCCATATTCAACGACACCTCACTGGCCCAAACAAGTGTACATCATCGAAAAGACACTGAGCTCAAATTATATAACTTGAAAAAAGGAGATATACTCTGAACACTGGAGAATGGTGATGCCCTCATTTAGCCCACCAGTAGTTCGAGACAATAAACAGTTCGAAACAACGATATATACAACATTCAAACACTGACTAGTGACTACTACTGACATAAACAACAAGACATGATAGCTCATAAGAAGTCTTGCTACACCACCAAAACGCACCCATCTGCAGCGCTCAGACTCTCGTGATCCAGATGAGAATGACATTCTAAACAGAAGCAACTATAACATAGTAAGAGTGACATAGACGAGGATGACCAAATGACAAGGAATATGCATAACAAAAGAAAGAACTACCCATCCAGAACCAGCAGCAAAGACAACAAAGTCATTCGAAGAGATGATCCAACACCATCATAATTTGCAGCCCCGCTTCAGCGATCAATGATCCGGAGACACCAGTACTCCACCCTTTCGATGCAACAGCCCAATTACCTATCAACCTGAAGGCTTGAACCACATCACTGCCTGTCGTAATTGAGACATCCAAGGATCAAAGTTAATCCGGATGCCTTTGTCATTCTCACCTTCTTTTGGCTGCAGGCTGTATCGTTGACAATCAGGGGAGTTTGCTCCCGAACTCCTAGGGCTCGCCGTGTAGACACAGTTTTCCATAGCAAACAGAGCCTCTCTGCCATCAAGGTCCTTGCCAACGGTGATCTCCTGGTTAATCGGATAATTGAGTCCGAGAAACAGAGAGTGTGAACCAAGGCTGTTTACCCGCCTCCAACTAAAAAATCCTAAAGGCCCCAACAAGCTGGTATCCTGCTCATAGACGTAACAGCCACTGTCCGGATACTCACGTATTACACGGTGCTTGTATACAGTGGGGTTTTTGCAATATAACTTTTCCGGCTCATGTGTCCGAATGATCATCAGTCTTTTGCCATCATCTGATCGAGCGAGGAACCAGTTGTGCTTCCCTGTTTTTGGCAAAGGTGGTGTGATTACAAAGGGCAGTAACTGTAGGGACACTGCATCATATCAAAAAGGACAGGCATTGTGAATGTAAGATCAACATTGTTCAGAGTATGAGTAGGATAATGCAAGAAACAACATTGATATGTCCCTGTTGGAACTGGGAGGAAAAATACATGGAAATGTATACTGGGTTCGAAAATATAGAAGTGCCATGCATGGTTATACTCATGTTATCTCGCAATCGATTCTTCACAGGAAACTACCATGTGATGCATGTTATGTACTCCCTCCGTTCCCAAATATTTGTCTTTCTAGGCATTTCAAATAGACACAACATACAAATGTATGTAGACATATTTTAGAGTGTAGATTCACTCATTTTGCTCCGTATGTAGTCACTTGTGAAAATCTCTAGAAAGACAAATATTTGGGAACGGAGGGAGTAATCATGTTCTGTCCTCACAAACAAATTCTTCATGGTAACTAACAGACCATGCATTGTTATATACTCGTATTCTGTGGGCAAATTTTTTGTGAGGATATTATTCTAGCCATTGATTGCTGAAGGGCGAACATAGGTATGTACACATGGTAAGCATTGCAGGATTTCACTACTTCCAAATATAGAGTTCTCCATATGCACATTTACTTCCCTAATGTATGGTTAGATGAAACCAACAGTGTGGTGCATGTTTCTACATCATGAAAATGAGGAAACTAACATGGCCATTGATACACACTCATATTTAGTAGTAGTATATAGATTATTGTAAAATAAGGATAATATCCATATATTCCTAACCGTTTGATTATTCAGGGTACAAATCCGCTGTAATGACATGGTCACAATCGCATGAATTAACTCTTTCCAAATATAGCTGATTTACGGCGTCTCTAATACATTGCCATAGTTCTACTCAAATTCTGCTCAAACAGGGATATGCCAATCATCACAAAAAGTTCAAACAGTGTCATGGCGTCATCATTAACATGAGACGGAAACAACTTACACGCGCCGTCCCAGCAATACGTGGTGCCATCTGCTTTGTCGATCGCGTAGATGATGCCATTGTGTTCAATAGCATCACAAAAGTGTGTATCAGCTTTGACGATGATCCACTGCGAGCCGAGTTGTCTCCAGCTAAAGAAGGCACCGGCGTAAAGATAGACGAGTCCGCGGTCGAACAAGGCAATTAGCTTGAAGTCTGTGTAATTCGCATGTCGTGTGGGCACTTAGCAGATTACAATCTTCTGCAAAACAAGGTTCGTCCAACTGACGTAGTAATCTAGATGACTTGGACCGCGATGGTAATACTCTATATAATCCAACGGAGGAAGGATAATCTCATGGGAGGTCTGGAAGTTCACGAGCACCAACTTTTTACCGTCTTCTCTGAAGGCAGCCATCCAGTGGGAGTTCATGCCAACCCAGTACATACCTGCCAAGAAGTTTCGGGCGATGGTGATCGGATCGATGTCGAGGGAAATGATGTACGGCGACCCACTACATACCTGCAAAGAAGTTTCGGCTAATGGAGATCGGATTGAAGTCGAAGGGCATCATGCACGCCTCCGTATCATGGTGAGCCAATCTCGCAAGACCAGATAGCAGCAAGCAGGGTGTCTTGAAAAGCTTAGGCCTCGCTTCGATGATGGCCGTGTGCATGTCCCTCGAGCATGCAGCAGCCGCATGGCGCTCAACATATCCATACACGAACAACAGAGGTCGAGGATGTCACTGGGGAGATTGCTCCAATCGCGGCTCATATGGATGCTGCGCGGTTCGCGTTCGACCATGGTGGAGTTTGGAAGGGGGCTTGATTTACGGGGGAGAAGGATGTCGGTGCTGGAGCGGCTAGCGAGGGAATAGTGGTACTGGGGGAGGCGAGTGAGGTGACGGTACACGGGGGCACAGTGAGATGGAGAACGGAGACGGAGACGGAGACGAAGAAGGAGATGGAGATGGAGTGGTGCTATGGGAGCGGAGAGGGAGACAAGGCGAGGCGCCAATGTGCTGTATAGCGGCAGTGACAGACTGCACAGTGCACAGGGTGAGGCTGACTTTGGTAACCCGAACATGCCGCCGGGACTAGTGTCAGGCGCAGGGTGTTGTCACTTCACTGTGAGGACCGGATGAATAGTATTTTGACCATTAAGTGTACCACATTTGTACTACTACTACTAGTAGGAACATGAGTACTCCAGTATTGTAGCGGAAATAGGTCTCCCGTACTAGCATGCCTGTTCACTTCATCGTTCAGGTATCATCCATATTGCGAGCAGAACCAAATTTTCGTGCATGCCCAATCAACGCCCTGCCGCGATGCATGCAGTGGTCGTTCTGGTGCATCAAGGACGGCATGCAGATCGTTCCACACTTGAGAAGAGGAAAAATGGAAAGGTAGAACGCGGCAGCTGAGGAAGAGAACGCTGGCTAACGAGGCTGGGAGGGGATCGAGCAGGAAGTTAATGCTCCACGCCTAAAGGTTTTGGGAAAACCTGATTTTCATAAGGTGACTTATACTCACCTAAACGGAGGGAGTATTCCTTAACCAGAGAATGTTGTGTCTCCCACTCACGCGCTCAAAAAAAAACTATGACACATTTTTTTATCTGTTTGCATAGGTCCCACCTATCAGGAAGGATGGGCACGTACACGAACAGGTACGACTCATCAGTCTACCCGCATAGCCTTTTCGCTTAGTCTACCTAGCCGTCTAATCAACTGCCTGCACGCCACTTCTCCCATTTACTTCTCCATCGGGAACCGATTCTCCTCGGCTTCTTCACCTCCCCTTCGTCTTCATTTGCATCCAAACCCCACTGCGTTCACATTGTTTTAACCTCTTCAAATAATCATCTACTACTTCAGTTAGACTAGCCATCTAATCCTAATTCTCCAAACCATAGCCCTCCGTTCCAGCGGTTCCAAATGGCGAAAGAGATCGAGATGCAGGTTTTTAGCATCCAACATGTCCTCGTCGAAGGCTCGATGTGCATAGTTGCCACCGTCACCTTCCACCCAAGGGTTGTTCGGCAGTGGATCAACAATGTATCCAACTCCCTCGGAAAGGTAGAGATGAGGGTCATCGGTCTCGACGCAGAGTACACGGAGCGTGCCCCTGGGAAGATCCAGCGCGCCGCCGTCCTTCAGCTGTGCCTCGAAGATGATGTTTTGGTGTACCACATCATACACTCACCCTCCATACTAGGTGAGCTTCACGATTTCTTGTCTCGGGAGGACGTATACTTCTGTGGGGCAGCCATCGAAGGGGACAAACAGAAGCTGGAGCCGTACAACCTTGATTTGAAAAGCATCGCTGACCTACAAACCAGAATCAAAATTCCTGTAGAACATTGTGATAAACAGACACCATCCCTATTCGACGTAGCAAATTTTGTGCTTGGTACAAATCTTCAGAAGGGTGACGAGACGGTGGCATTAAGGTCGTCTGGATGGGAGAATTATCCCTTGACGTACGAGCGGATAAAATATGCTGCCCTCGATGCCCGTGTGAGTTTCGAGATAGCTGCAAGGTCCAAAGAGCTTGTGGCGAAGCCGTCTCCCAAAGAGAATGAGAACAAGAAGAAGAAGAAGAAGAAGAAGTAGAAGAAGAAGAAGAAGAAGAAGAAGAAGAAGAAAAGGCTGCACCAGCAGGAGGGCATTATGGATGGATGAACTATTTCCTCTCTTGTAAAAAAAATTATTCCCTCTCGGTGTATATTGATATAGATGGACTATTTCGATGGTGTGCATGTATTTGGAACAGAGTAATAGCGTGGGTATGCAGTGTATTTGACTATAAGGAACTATTTATCCGCATATATAGCTTTCTCTGCTACTCCTTCTAGTGATCGGTATGCAGTGCATGTGTCCGTAGACATGATAACTTGTCCATGGAAGTTCAACTACGGCGACCATCATGTTTCATCTCGCGATTCCCACGACGCCTCTCCAACCCACGGCACCACGCCCCCCGACGTGCGCCTCACCCCTCTCGGCCGCACCGCCCCTCTGCCTTTGTGTGCATGACATGTGGGCCACCTAAAATGCGGCGAGCATCAAGTTTCTACCACAGCCACCCACGATTCCCACGACGCCGCTCAAACCCATGAAACCACACCTCCCCCGACCTGCGGCTCACCCCTCTTGGCCCCACTGCCCCTCTGCCTACGGGAGCATTACATGTGGACCAGTCACCTATCGGGTCCACATGTTATTGACTCAAAGGTAGGTGTAGTAAGGCGCTGAAGCTCAGTCCCGACGGCCCTAAGAGGGAAATGTAAGTCCTGCGTCAGGGCTTGTGGTGCTCCCGCAGCACGAACTCGTGCCAAACTCGAGATTTGTTTCTTTACTACACATGCACGCAACGATTTAATGGACATTGTAATCTCAACATGTGATGGGGAGCTCTAAATTTGAATTTGAAACTTATAAAACGAAAAGATTCAAAACAAATAAACTGGGAGAGAGGGAGTATATCGTAGGATGTGTCCCATACAAAATAAGTCCCCTGGTTTGTCACCGCGAAGATGCGGTTAGAAAGGAGCATATCGTCTTCCTACTCGGCAACAAATCGGCCGCAGACAGCATGGTCCGCCTTTGACCGCCATGTGCAAGGTTCGTGCTATCTTATTCAATCTCACCGTGGTTCCATCGTACCAATTCATGCGGTGGCCCGTTGCATGGCTGATCCCAATGTTGGACAAAGGTTCTACGGGAACGGTGTCACCGTTGTAAATGTTGTGCAAATTGATGTTGGTACCCTCCCGTACATATGCAAGCCAATCTCCACTCGCACCAAGCCTAACCTGTGAAACAGTGGGCAGGGGGAGAATTAGGAAATGGACACGGAAGTAGTCTTTAGAATGCATTTACTACGCGATCAAACTCGTCTTACCAGCTCATCGTAGGAAATCCGAGTGCCCCTCAACGTCGGCATCTCAAGGGGCGTCAACTTGCAACTACGGCTACGCCGCGCTGGAGAGATCCCCAAGGAAACATCCTCGTGCGTTCCACGGAACATCAAGATGCATTTGTATGAGTAGTTTATCTTGTGAGAGAAAAGGATGAACGAGGGAAGGCCTCTAGAGATAGAGATGGACACAACTACTACCAATGTGCTGGCCCATGCGTTGCAATGGATCCAAAGTAGTAGAATAATACTTGTTCACGTGCTTGAAATATAAACACTCTAGTTTTGATATACATGTGTCAGCAGACATGACAGCTTGTCCATGGAAGTTGAACCACGGCGGCCATCACGTTTCTTGTTTCTACCACTGCCACACCCACACGCGATTCCCACGACGCCGCTCCAACCCACGGCACGACGTCCCCCGACGTGGACATGGATCCTCTGACGTGGCTATCACTGCCTTGCTCTGCCTTTCCTTCGCTGACAGGTGGGACCCACGCTTATGGGTCCCACATGTCAGTGACAAAATGGTAGGATTGTTCGCGTCAGGGGATCCTCATCCCCCCAACGTGCCCCTCATCCCTCTTGGCCCCATCGCTCCTCTGCCTTTGTGTGCATGACATGCAGGCCAGCTGAACTGCGGCGACCACCAACTTTCTACCAAGACACACCCGATTGGATGCGGTTTGCCTGCTCCGCTGCTGTGCTCCGATCCGTACTCCCGCACCATCGAATTTTCATCCAGCGGCTGTGACACATTTCGCCCCGGGCATCAATCCTCAGCTGGAGTACTTATGTACTATAGGTAGTACCCGCCGGTGTGGCCATCTACGCCTCGTAACGCCCCGACGCCCAGCTGTGGCACCCTCGCCACGGCCACGCCACCACCGGCTGGTTCATCTCGAACGAGTGAGTCACGAACCACGCCACCACCATGAGAATGACATGTGGGCCAGCCGCATTTAAGGTCCGCATGTCATTGGCTCATAGGCTGGGCACTAAGCCACTGAAGTTCGGTTCCGTGGGCCCCGAGAGGGAAATGTAACTCCTGCGGCAGGCCTTGTGGTGCTCCCGCAGTTCGAGCTCGTGCCAAAACTGGAATTTGTTTCTTACTACTACCAACTAGTACTAGTAAGGTACACGTGCATTGCACGCATGAGATTCTGGTGGTTTGTGCATTATGCTTCTACATGTGGAGCTTTCTGGATTCTAACATGTGGCAAAATCTGGTGGAATGTAAGGTTAGGCAAGTTTGATTAACTTAGGTGAGTGTTTGGTTCAAGCCACACCTTAGGCAAGCCACACTAAGGTCCCACATGACATACACACAAAATGTGGAAAGATTCCCTTAGGCTTGCCAACTTATGGCTCTCATTTTGAAGAACTAATAACTTTGCCTAAGCTTAGTTGTGGCAAAGTTAGTCATGAATTAAGTTCAACCATGGAGTCTTCTAGATTATACATGTGGCAGAATCTGGTGGATGATATCCAACGGCCAGTAGTGCTCGGATTTGCCATCTTTGTACCATCGGATTGGCTTCATCCAACGACCAACTTTCAAAGTTTTTCACACACTATATAGGGGGTATAGATATAGATGTGCCGGTCCGTTGCAATGGATCCAAAGTATATCTATTTAGTGGAGTGCACTCTAAACACATTATCTATTTATTTTTCTCTAACCTTCCGTAGCCATGCAACCAAGCCACATAAGCTTCATGGGTGCCCCCCACATCATATTATTCATACTACGTTGATTGAAAAAAAAGATAAATCACCCAAAACAAGATCTTCCCATTTTTTGTTCCTACAATGTTGTGCCATGCACATACCTACTAGTTGTATAGTGGTAGTACTAGTAATATAGTATTAGGAGTACAAACTTGGTACTAGTAGGAGTAGTACTAGTACGGAATGCTCCTACTCTATCAACGAGCCCCGTCTGACACCAAATTTCTTGGCTTCCGTGCTACAGCTAGATCTTCCCCTCGTTTCTGTTTTCCAACCCGGCAGCGGGCGGGGTGTCGGTTTGCTCAACGGCGGTCCCACATGAAAGTGAAAATGCTAGGCAACATGCCTTCCCTAAGCTATGTGTCGTGCCGGACGGGCCGTGTTGTACTCCCGATTCCCGGGCATGTGGGGGTGCGACGCGAACGCGGCAGGCCTTTTCCTTTTACCAGCAATGTGCCCGTGCGTTGCGACGGATCCAAAGTAGTAGAATAGTAGTATTTGTTCACAAACTTGAAAGAAATCACTATTGTTTTGATATACTCCTAATATATTACTCCCTCCGTACCTAAATATTTGTCTTTTTTGAGATTTCAAATGGACTATCACATACGGATTATCTAGACATATTCTAGTGTTTCTAGCAAGATGCCCGCGCATTGCATGAAGTTTGACATAAATAGAGGAATCAACCAAGAAGAGATGTGGGGCTTGTATGCTTTTAATGACTTGAGACTATCAAACATGACATGCAGTGGTCAGTTCATTGCACAAGAACAAATACAACCCACGTCAGCACACACGCATCTTATATAGCATCACATCCAATGGCTATAAAAGATGAATGAGACCAAATTATATCTCATCTAGATGAGTTCTAGCAAAACTGTATTAATAATACTTAGTACTCCTGCGCCATGTATCATATATTAGTATCATGTAGTACTTTATTTATTGCCATGTACTCCCTCCGTTCCGAATTACTTGTCTTGGATTTGTCTAGATACAGATGTATTTAGACTCATTTTAATGCTAGATACATCCGTATCTAGACAAATCTAAGACAAGTAATTCGGAACGGAGGGAGTATGACACATAGTACTCAACTCTCTCTCTTTCTTCATTTAATTCTATGACACCTCATCAAAATTGCTAAGGCTAGTACCATTACAACCAGCCTTAGCAAATACTAAACATTAAGTTCTCTCGTTTTCCTCTCCACCTTGGTCACCTAGACGGAGGGAGTATACTGCACGGGCTTTTCCTGCGCGGTAGGTGGGGCAGTTCCGCCTAGTCGGTTCGACAGAGACGCGAGAAGACGAGGGAGTAGGCTGCTGCAAACGTAGGGCTGTGTGATTTGACAGCGAGTTACTGCTGGACAGGTGGGGCCCCGTGATTTGACTTGCCATTATCATTTTAACTGTGGCGCTACGACCGGCGTGAGTCTCCCGATTCCTGACCACCTCCATACAGGTGCCTCTCCCAATGCTCCACCATGTAGTAGAGGCTGGCTCTTGCATGAGAGCCCACTTCTCCACTTTTTCCTTGCCTCTCTTTCCTCCACATATGCAAAAATGCCATGTAAAGCGCACTATTGTACTTACTTGCTCCTATAGGTGCTTAAGCTTGCCACATAGGCATAAAGTCTGATGTGGCAAGTTAATCAAGAAGAGAGAGACTAGTTTGGTGACCCAAGGAAGAAACAGTGCTAAGTGCGTGTACCTAGGTGAAAAGACAATTTTGAGTCT
Source organism: Aegilops tauschii subsp. strangulata (assembly GCF_002575655.3). Taxonomy (NCBI): domain Eukaryota; kingdom Viridiplantae; phylum Streptophyta; class Magnoliopsida; order Poales; family Poaceae; genus Aegilops; species Aegilops tauschii. The sequence goes on along the minus strand of NC_053037.3, from coordinate 312,788,653 downwards.
ATAGCTAATTAAATGAAGCAAACTTAGCAACACCATTTCATTGGAAGAGGTAACTCCTTGGCAAATGCAATAAATACTAGTACTCCCTGTGTCCCATAATATAAGAACGTTTTTGGCACTACACTAGTGTCAAAAACGTTCTTATATTATGGGACGGAGGGAGTACGAAGAAAGAGATAGAGAGAAGTAAAAAAACAATTATAGCCAACCTTATAGCCAAAACCTTGTTGTAGTATGAGTGACTAAGTGATGACTATGTATGACATGCCAACATCAGATAGCCTAACGCACCGTGTTAAATCTCCAAGGGCGCGACCGCACGAGCGACACGACAGTCGTGGTAGGCGCGACCATGATACGGGCTGCTGGCAGCCCTTGGATCTGAGATCAAACGGTCGCATGCTAAGTTGCTGAAAATTTGCAGAATAACCCTCCAGGATAGGATATTCACCCATAGGTCTAGAATTACGCCATGCAACCGTTCGATCTCAGACCCAAGGGCTCTCGGAAGCCCGTATCATGGGAGAATGGAAAGCCACTACCCTGCCGTTCGCACGCTGGCAGTTCGCTCTTACTCGTCCCCGCACGTCCTTCAATACTACGGCGGTTCGCTCGTCCCGTCCATTCACATTACGGCAGTTCCACTAATCCTAACCCTCCTCCCAAATCCATGGCGTCCCAAATCACCCCGATCGGCGGTGAGTACAAGGTTAGAACCATCACCGGTGATGAGTTCGACGTCATCTACAACCGTTCTTCCGCGACGGTGAAAGGATGCCTTTCTCACTTCAGACGCATGTTCGAAGACTCAGATGATGAGTGGGTCGCTGGGCTAGATGTTGAGTACACCACAGTCCTGGGACGAGAGAAGGATCTAAAGGACGAAGAGAGGAAGAAGCCCGCCGTGATCCAGGTTTGCGTGCATGACTTATGCTTGGTCTACCACATATGCCATGCCGACGTTGAGTGCCAGGATTTTAAGGACTTCCTCGAGAGCAACCTAGTCAAATTCGTTACTGTAGACTTTGGTAAGGACAAAGAAGTCTTGCGTCGGATAGGCCTCGTTGTAGGCAACACCTTCGACGTCCAAAAGAATCGGCTGGTGTCCTCTCATTAGCCTTCAATGCTGACCCTGGTAGGAGCCATGGTTCATCCTTCGTACAGCAAACTGGAGAAACCTCCATACTCGTTTCATCGTCATGCATGGCAGCGGAATGTACTAGATATAGACCACATCCACTATGCTGCAATGGATGGCTACCTTTGCTTCAATATCTACAAGGGTTGGATGAAGAGCAACAGCCAAGTGTGCGGTTCAAGCAAAGAACTATCGGCCAAGAGGAAGAGGGACAAGGACGAAGTCGAGGACGTGGACGAGGACTCCGAGTAAGGTGCCAGTGTCTTTGCTCATGGTGGTTCTAATGCAGTGTCTACCGTAATAGTTGCAAAGTTTAATTGCAGGTGTGCTTAATTTAATTTGAGGGGTGTGTTGTGCTGAGCACCCAGCAGAACTATGTTATGTTTCTTCTTGTTACTTTAACTCTTCAGTACCACTACAGGAATCAGCTACTTTGCCGTCTGCCACAGCAGACAGCAAAGGCAAGGATGGCGGACGGCAAAGGCCTTTGCCGTCTGCCGCGGACGGCAAAAGGCTCCGGCAAAGTAGGCTACGGTAAAGAGCTTCTTTGCCGTCTCCTTTCTGAAGCGGACGGCAAAGGGGCCTTTGCCATCAGCGGCTGACGGCAAAGAAAGCCAACAGCAATAAATGTGTTGTTAGTCCGTTAGGCGGCTAACGGCAGCCTTTGCCGTCCGCCGCTGACGGCAAAGAGCATCCGGCCTTTGCCGTCCGCCGTATGACATCAGCTGGACGTCACTGCGGGACAAGCCTTTGCCGTCTGCCACTGTAGGCAAAGCCTTTGCCGTCCGCCGTTGTAGGCAAACTGACCAAATGGGTCAGCTCCCAGGGAGCACAGGTGGCCGCCGCGTGGCTTCTTTGCCGTCCGCGGCAGACGGCAAAGGCGCCTTTGCCATCAGCAGCTGACTGCAAAGGTGCCTCTTTTTTCCTATTTTTTTAAATCCAGCAATTTTCACAGCAAATATATGACATATATATATATATTTCACAGGGCTATTTAACAGCAAACATATGACATATCCAGCACATAAGTTTCATCGTGCATACATATATAGTTCCATCCATTCATACATAGCAAGTTGCACATACACATTGTTCCATCCATACATATTACAATGCAAAGTTTCATCAAGATAGCAAGTTCCATCATAGCAAGCTAGAAGAATACTAGAGGAGAATGAAAGAAAAAACAAGCACTCCATCATAGCAAGCTAGCTTCCGTGAAGTGAATGAAATCTGCAAAAAGGCAAATAAGAAAGTTAGAAAAAGGTGACTAGAAGAAGAAGTATATGCCATTTATGAGCTAACTTAGGTAAATGGATCATTTATGAGCTAACTTAGTTGAAATGGATCGTTTATGAGCTAACCTAGGTGGAATAGACCGTTTATGAGCTAACTTAGGTATAATGCATCATTTTAGAGCTAACCTAGGTAAGATGGGTCATTTTGGAGCTAACCTAGGTGAAATGGATCATTTTTGAGCTAAGTTAGGTGAAATGGATCGTTTATGAGCTAACCTAGGTGAAATAGATCGTTTATGAGCTAACTTTGGTAAAACGCATCATTTTAGAGCTAACCTAGGTGTGATGGGTCATTTTGGAGCTAAACTAGGTAAAATGGATCGTTTGTGAGCTAACCTAGGTGAAATGGATCGTTTATGAGCTAATCTAGGTAAAATGGGTCATTTTAGAGCTAACTTGGGTAAAATGCATCATTTTGGAGCTAACCTAGGTAAGATGGGTCATTTTGGAGCTAACCTAGGTAAAATGGGTCATTTTAGAGCTAACATAGGTAAAATGGATCATTTTGGAGTTAGTCTAGGTAAAATGGGTCATTTTAGAGCTAACTTGGGTAAAATGGATCATTTATGAGCTAAGGTATAATGGGTCAATTTAGAGCTAACTTAGGTAAAATGGATTGTTTATGAGCTAACTAAGCTAATTATGCCATTTTTGACATAAGTAAGCTAAGTACATGTCATTATTGAGCAAACCTAGTTAACTAAGCATACTAGAGCTAACTTAGGTCATTTTGGAGGAAACAAAGCTAAGTATAGATCGTTTTAGAGCTAACTTAGGTAAAATGGATGGTTTTGGAGGTCAGTAAGCTTATTAAGTCATTTTGGAGGAAAAGAAGCTAACTCTAGGTCATTGTGGTATGCATATTGGAGGAAATAAGGCTAAGTCTAGGTCTTTACGCATTTGTTAAGCAAAACACTAGAAGAAAATTACCAGCGCCCACCATCTTTCAACACCTGCCATGACAAAGAGTAAACGAAATTAGTACAACATAAAAAAATACCGACATGAATAATAATATGTATATCACTTAAGTGTATCATCATCAAGTACAACATAAGAAGATTATATACCTGACACTACTAATAATCTCGATCACTATCATCAATAAATGCATAATAATCAATGACGGGCTCATAGGGTTCAGTGGCATCAACATGTGGAAGGCCACCTTGACGTAATCGGTCAAGCATTGACAGGTCATCCGCAACAGTAACCTCTTCTTGTTCCGGCTCTTCTTGTTCCTCCTTTGGGTTGATGTCGAATTCACTGTCGCTGTCTACTTCAATGTTTTGGGGTGAAGTACAGCGGTTCTTCAAACGCTTTTTGGAAAGACGTGTCTCTTGGAAGAATTCTCCTTCATATGTGTCTGGGTTAATGTGAGGTTCATAATCCTCTTCCTTTGGGGGACATAGTCTAGCACGTGGCGGCACTTCATAAACGACATCCCAACCTTTCAGATTTGGATTAGTTTGGCAGGCCCACGGTAGATAGAATACTTGGGTCGCCTGTTGAGCCGTAATATAGACATCAGGAACATCTAAATGGGTGCTTTGTTTGATTTCAACTAGCCCTATATGTTCATGAGTCCTTCTACTCTCCTTCGGCTGAAACCAATAACATTTGAAGAGTACGACATTCGGTGGGCCATAGATAGCTCTTTGCCATAGGTACGAAAGCGATACCCGTTGATGTCGTATTTGTCAAATGAACGGACCTTATAGTCAAAACCATTAGCGACTTGTCTCAATTCGGCGTCCATAGACTCTGAATTAGCCTACAAGTTTAATATGAAAGGATTGTTGCATTAGGCAAAAATTAGCGAATGTAATGAAATGGTCTAATAGAAATTACAGTTTGTTTGAACCAAGAGATGAAACCGGGATAGCCGCCTCCTTGCTTTGCGAGAAGCTCATACTCTTCGACCGAATCCTTTTGGATTACCTCTCCATACGAGAATATGGCGACGTATCGACTGTATGAAATATCCAGGAATAAGAGCAGTTCAAAGGAAATAGAAGTTGCGAAATAATGTACCGAGAACTTACTCGATGTACGGCTGCACTTCTGCCAGGTTGTTGAAGATATACAACGTAATGGTCCGCCATTCTTCGTTATCCAAATATACTGGTTTCGAACCACTGGCTGGTGCGAGATTCCCTTTGAGTAGGCTGAGGTTGGATCCACCCTTTTGAGGTTCGTTAGCATTGTACCGAGGCGTCGGATTATGCAAATGACAATTTTTGGCTTCGTAGTGTGCTGTCACGAAGTTTGCCGCCTCCTCAGTGATGAATGCCTCAGCCATCGATGCTTCAATTCTACGTTTATTTTTACATTTTTGTCGAAGCATCTTCTGCATCCTCTCAGATGGGTAGCACCAACGATTTTGCACGCCCCCCCCCCCCAATCTTGCCTCGGTCAGGAGATGCAAAATCAAATGCTGCATTGGATTAAAGAAGCCCGGTGGAAAGATCTTCTCTAACTTGCAGATCAACTCCGGCACCAACTCTTCCATTTCTTCTAGCACGCCAGGCGATAGTTCTTTCGCACAAAGAACACGGAAGAAATAGCTGAGTTCTGCCAGTACTAGCCATTCATCCTCAGGGATGAAGCCACGCAACATCACCGGCATTACCCGCTCAATACATATGTGCCAATCATGACTCTTGAGACCAAATATCTTCAATTTATCAAGACTCGCTCCCCTCTTTAGATTCGCTGCATACCCATCGGGGAACATCAACTGCATTTTCACCCACAAGATAATTTCCCTCATAGCTGGCCTTCCAAGATTGAACCATGCCTTTGGCTTCGTCTAGTTCTGCTTTCCTTTCGGTTCTTTCATGTTTTGTAATGGCCTATCACATAGCGCCTCCAGATCGACTCTAGCCTTAGTATTATCCTTTGACTTCCCATCTATGCCGAACAATGTACCAAAAAGTTCCTCGGTGATATTCTTCTCAGTGTGCATCACGTCGATGTTGTGTGGGCAAAGGAGGTCTTTGAAGTAAGGCAGATCCCAGAAGCATGTCTTGTGAGTCCAGGCGTGCTTAGAATTATACCCCTTGAAGTACCCTGGACGCTCTGGATCTGGCTCAAGAGCGTTTAACTGATCCAGGGTCTGTTGGCCTATCAACGCAGGTGGTGCAGAGTTTTTGACAACTCTACCTCTGATGAAGTTCTTCTTGTCTTTCCTGAACTTATGGCGAGGATCCAGGAACTGTCTATGCATGTCGAAGCAAGAAAACTTGCGACCGGCCTGAAGCCAACGAAACTCAAGAGCTCCCTTGCATGTGGGGCACGGGAACCTTCCATGCACACACCAGCCAACGAATAGCGCATACGCCGGCAAGTCATGCGTCGAGTACATGTACCAGACACGCATTATGAAGTTCCGTTTGCTATAGGCATCGTATGTCTTGAACCCATTATCCCAGGCTTCTTGCAATTCGTCCTTAAGCGGCTGCATGTACACATTCATATTTTTCCCCGGATAGTTGGGCCCTGGAATTATCAACGTCAGGAAAATGTTCTTTCTTTGCATAATCTGTCCGGGGGGAGATTGAGTGGAAAGACAAATACTGGCCAACAACTGTATTGGGCTGCCGTCATACCAAAACACTGAACCCATCCGTGCTGATGCCGACTCGAGGATGCCTCGGATCTGCCGCTTTGTCAGCATGTAATTCATCAAAAAAATTCCACGCAACACCATCCGATGTGTGTACCATCATCAGATTCCCATCTGCATCTAGTTCGGTTCTTTTGCCTGTTTTGTGCCATGTCATCTGTCTGGCCGTCTCTTCGACCATGAAAAGACATTGAAGTCTTGGTACGATTGGCATATACCGAAGAACACTAACGAGGATTTTGGTCTGTGTCTTCTCACCCATACAGTTGTCTACCACAACATACCTGGAAGACTTGCAAATGGGACAATAGTTCAAGTCCGCATAGTCAAGCCTAAATAAGGCACATCCTTTCTCACAGGCATGTATCTTCTCATAGGGCATCTTCAGTGCATGGAGGATTTTGTCCGACTGGTACAGGTTTGCAGGCATTACATGGCCTTTGGGTAGAAAGCGTCCAAATACTGTCATTATTGCGTCGTAGCATTCTCTGCCCAAGTTGAACTGAGCCTTCAGAGCCATTACTTGTGAGATGGCATCCAACTGACAAAGCTCAGTGTGCTCGTGGAGCGGACGTTTTGAAGACTCCAACATTTCATTGAAGGCCTTTGCAGATTCCTCCATCTCCTTGTCCGAATCCCGATCATCATCATAGTCTTGCACCATGTTTTCCATCCCGGTACCATGCTCATCGGTGCGATGACGATCCACCTCAGCTCTGTCACGTTGGGCAGACTCACCATGATATGTCCACACCGTTTAATCGGGCGTAAAACCACTCTTCTGCAGGTGTTTGCCCATTTCAGCCTCTGTCCTCTTTTCCCAATTGCCGCACCGGAAACAGGGGCACCAGGTTTTCATCTGGCCATTTGCAAATGCGGCTTGCACAAACCCCTTGGTTTTTGTGAACCATTCAGCGCTCCATTTGTTCTGACTAGTGTGACCGCTATACATCCACGCACGATCACTCATCTTGACTTTCAGAGCTACAGGACACACAACAAATATATATATAATTCACCATGTATATATTCATCAGTTGATCTACTTTGTCAATTTTATTACGTCCATGCAACCTACACTCTAATAGGTAATGATAGGTCCTAATCCCACCCGAGTATGTGTAGATTGGGTTCATTTTCCCATGCTATGCTCCGGATCCGACGCAAAATTTCGGCAGCACCTCCCCGCTGTTCTCCTGATACACGTCTCTGCAATAAACAGAGAGGATGTGTACCCGGAGAACAACATGCGAGGCACTGACGAAATTTATGCGTCAAATCCGGAGCAAAGCATATGGGAAAACAAACCCAATCTACACATACTCGGGCTGTCCATGGATAGCGTTGGACAATTTGAAAGAATCAAGGTTATAAATATGCAAATGCATGCATATTTATAACTATAACGCTTTCGAACAGGAGACACATATTGGTTACGCATACTGATGATTCAAGACACATATATAGCTAGCTATCAAGTTTCATCGGCACGAACACCGGAATAGAGCAAATAATTAATGGGGGAGGAGGACATGTCATTTGTGCTCACCCACGAACGAAGGGGCAGAGCTCGTCAAATGCACGACGAGGTCGTCGAACACCAAACCTCGCAGCGATGAAACAACTGCACATTTAAATCTACCCGATCAACACAGTTATATATGATGTTTTTCATAACAAAATCGAAAAATATATGACCTAACTCATAATTCACAAATATATGACCCCGTCGGCCTCTGGAAGGCTAAAGAGCACCTTTTCGGGAGGTGTTGGGGGTCGGGGTGTCGTGTCGGTGTCGGGGTGCCGTGTCGGGGTTGGGGTGCTGTTTCGGGGTCGGGGTGTCGTGTCGGTGTCGGGGTGTGGTGTCGGTGTCAGGGTGTCGGGGTCAAGGGGTCGGGTTGTCGGGGTGTCGTGTCGGGGTCGGGGTGTCAGGGTGTGGTGTCGGGGTCGGGCTGTCGGGGCTAGGGGGTCAGGGGGTCAGGGTGTCGGGGTGTGGTGTCGGGGTCGGGGTGTCGGGGTGTGGTGTCGGGGTCGGGGTGTCGGGGTCAGGGGGTCAGGGGGTCGGGGTGTGGTGTCGGGGTCAGGGGGTCGGGGTGTTTCCTTCTATCCTTCTTCTTCTTTCTTTCTTTCTCTTCTTCTTCTTTCCTTTCTTCTTCTTCTTCTTCTTCTTCTTTCATCTTTTTTCTACTTCTTTTACTTCTTTTCGTTTCTTCTTCTACTTCTTCTACTTCTTCTACTTCTTTTCTTCTTCTTCTTTTTTCATCTTTTTTCTACTTCTTTTCTTTTCTTCCTTTCTTCTTCTTCTACTTCTTTTCTTCTTCTTCTTTTTTCATCTTTTTTCTACTTCTTTTCTTCTTTTCTTCTTCTTCTACTTCTTCTACTTCTTTTCTTTTTCTTCTTCTTCTTTTCATCTACATATTCTTTTTTCTTCTTCATCTTTTCTTCTTTTCTTCTAACACTAACACTATATAACACATATCTAGCACTAAATCTATCACTAACAATTAAACAGCAAAAAAAAGAAAAAACAGAAAAAAAAGAAAAAAAAACTCACCGGAGCAATGGGACGGTCGGGGCAGTGGGGCGGGTGGGCCGGCGACGTGGTGGCGCGCCGGGGCAATGGGACGGTCGGGGCAGTGGGGCGGGTGGGCCGGCAACGTGGTGGCGCGCCGGGGCGCCGGGATGGTGGAGCGACGGGGCGTCGGCGGGTGGGGTGGGGGCGGCGGGGTGGTGGGGCGACGGGGCAAGCCGGGGCGGGGGCGGCGCCGGGCGGCGGCGGCGGCGCCGGGCGGCGGGATGGTGGGGCGACGGGGCGTCGGCGGGTGGGGTGGGGACGACGGGGTGGTGGGGCGACGGGGCAAGCGGGGGCGGGGGCGCTGGCGGGGGCGGCGGTGGGTGGATCTGGTGGCGTGGCGTCGGGGAGGAGAGAGGGAGAGAAACAGAGAGGAGTAACGGGCAGGGGGGGGCTCGATCGGTCGTTAGTTAGGTTAGGTTAGTTAGCCTTTGCCGTCCGCCAAGCCTTTGCCGTCCGCTTTTTTTATCTTTGCTGTCTGCTAGCAGACGGCAAAGAGGGGGGCCGTTAAGTTTTTCTAATCGGCTCGTTAGTGGGGGCCACCTCTCTCTTTGCCGTCAGCTAGCTGACGGCAAAGATTCTTTGCCGTCAGCCAGCAGACGGCAAAGAAGTGACAGATGGCAAAGACTTTCTTTGTCGTCTGCCAGTTGTTTGCCGTCTGCTTTTTGGTAGCTGATGGCAAAGACCTTCTTTGCCGTCGGCTAGCGGACGGCAAAGAACTGGCAGACGGCAAAATCGATGATTCCAGTAGTGTACGTACATACTAGTATTTCTTACATTTCATCTTTTAGTTGGTATAGTACTACCACTCGTTTCTTCACATTATATACGTACAATATATATGGCCAACATCATATAGCCAGCAGTTTAGTTGTCAAAGAATTTCAGGGTGCTTAGTTTTGTCAAAGAATTCCAGGGTGCTTAGTTTTATTTGAGGGGTGGGTTGTGCACTTGTGCTGGACACCATTATTGTGACAAGCCTTTTTAATAGTACTATATGCATAATTTGGCGACGAGCGCTCTCTATATGTACCACCTTTTTTTTAATTTCAAGTTTTGCTCCATGGCGCAATCCATCGATACTACTACTGTACAAAAGTGGAGTATATACATTTTTTTAAAGGCTAGAGGGCGGGGCAGTCTAGCTCGGTCGGTTTCACGAGAGGCGAGGGCCTTTGTGATTTGATGGCTCATTACTGCTGTCAAATCGAATAGTACTGCACCGGCCGCTGCACGCCCGACGCCTCCATTAAACCCCTCCGTTAAAACCGCATGCAAGCCGAGAATCCTACTCCTGCCACACGTCCGTTCATGAGCGGGCCGGAATTAAACGCAACGCCGGCCGAGCTCCTCCAGTCCGCCCTCAGTTTAAACGAGGCCAGACGCCGGCCAAGCTCCTACCGTCCGCCCTCTATTTACACAAGGCCAGACAAACATCGGACAAGAATCGCACCCCTCCGCCGCTCCCCATCTCCTCCTTCACCATTTTCTCCACTCTTCCGATGGCTTCCGATGAGCCGTTCTCCGGCATATTACCCGGCTGGGTGGCCCGCCGAGCCCTCCAGATACGGGCGAGGCCGCTCGATGCTTCACCAACCTCGCTTGGCCCGGCGGAGCCAGTTGCCGCCCCAAGCAGGCGCGTGGTTCAGCAACTCGCTACTCCAGTTCAGCTCGATGAGGAGTGGCGAGTTGCTCCACGCCGGCACGGCGGCTAGCACGCCGGTACGGGCGCCGTCGCTGCCGCGTTGTACCGCGCCACCAGTGTCTGCGGTGGCCGCGCCTCCCGTGTCTATGGGCGCGCCTCCTGTGCCTGCGGCAGCGCCATGCGGGCAGAGATAGAAGCCGTGTGCGTGGAGAGCAACGAGTCGGTGGCCAGCTTCTCCGTGTCCACCGCCATCATCGAGGAGAAGTAGAACACGGGAGGCCGTCGCCACTTGGGACCCATGAAGGCCACCGCAGAGGCGACGACCGCGGATTCAGGTGGTTTCTTTGCTGCTTCGTCTCTTCCAAGGACCTTCGTCGACCCCGCAAGTGTCTGACAGACATGAGGAAGACAAAGGGATCCGCGGGCGGCCATTTAGAACTAAAATAAGTCTAGATACATCCATTTCTAGGACAAGTATTTCCGGACGGAGGGAGTATTAATTATACAAGAGAGCCGGATTGGCACCTCTTAGTTCATATAAATGTAATGAAATCCATCATGTTTATATGAAGATCCGGCTTTCTTATACAAAATCCTTCATGCTTATATGAAATCAGTCTGTGTTTGCACGAATTTCATCTGGTTGGTTAGAGTTGTAAAAATGTATGCCGCTGGCGTTTGATGTCGTCCTCCGCTTAAGGAAGCGGGAGGAAATTTGCCGGCTGCCGTTGGAGATGCACTTTATGCTGGAAATAATAGAGTGACATCCAATCCATTTGAGTTAATTGCCTGTATGATTGTCTCTCTATAAAAATTTAATCGCATGTACACTGTACACGTGACTTGCAGGGTGGCTACAGCTTCGTACAGAAAGTTGAAAAGAAACAAGTCCATCCTTAATCTTGTATTCTAAGTACTCAGTGGTTCCACTGTCAGTACAGTAGCGAAAGAAGTATATATTAAATAAGTAGAGTAATATATAATATAAAAATATAAAGTTAAAAGACAGAATTCGAACTCATGTCATCGCGTTGCGAGCATCTGGCGCTAACCAGCCCAGCACATTTTTGTTGTAGACCATGCTGGAGATATATCTCCATGTCTACTCTTATATATACTCCATTCGTTCCTAAATATTCGTCTTTTTAGATTTCAAATGGACTACCACATACGGATGTGTATGTAGACATATTTTAGAGTGTAGATTCACTCATTTTGCTCCGTATGTCTTTTCAGGAAGGGGTCAGATTTGTCCTTGATTTATTTATGAGGTATCCAGATGGCACTGCACCGCCAAGAAAAGAGGGTAACATCAAAATTATGGACTACTTTTTTGAGTATGTTGGTAAGGTCTGGTCATAGTCACTTGTTGAAATCTCTAAAAAGACAAATACTCCCTCCGTCCGGAAATACTTGTCATTAAAATGGATAAAAGGAAATGTATCTAGACGTATTTTAGTTTTAGATACATCTCTCTTTATCCATTTTGATGACAAGTATTTTCGAACGAAGGGAGTAGAAAACAGAGTTGGTGATGATGGTGTGCGTGCCATCCTGCAATATAGGCCGTCGGATTTATATCTAACAGATAGGAAAGAAACTATGGCAATTTTGCAAAAATATACCTACACGTCTCTCCACGTTCGCAAAGAAGGCCTTCCCTCGTTCAACCTTTTCTCTCACAAGATAAACTATTCATACAAATGCATCTTGATGTTCCGTGCAACGCACGGGAAGCTAGCTAATTTCTTTTAAAATAGTTGCTGCGATAATTGGGTTGAAGTGATATATTTTATGTCTGCCCCGAATGATTTCAGATTCACTAGTAGTAACAAAGAAAAGGTTGCCTTGTTAATTAACAGAAAACAGGGTGAAAACTATCACATGTGGCCGGTAAAAACAAGGCACACTGGGTTCAGCATCATCGTCACTACAGCTGTGCGCGCGCGAGAAGTCTACATATCGAGGGGGCTACCGAGCGAGGCACCGAGACACAATGTTTGAGAGAGAAACCAATTGACAGATTATGATCAGATCGAGTTGTCACCCTTCTACTGTCATTTTTGGGGGGGAGGGAGAGAAAGACATATCGAGAGTGTGCGTGGTAGGCACAGAGGCACAACTACCGAGTGTGTGTGTGTGTGTTTGAAAGGGGAGTAGATAGATTATTATCAAGATCGATGTGCCACCCTACTCCTTCGGTGCCGGGTAGTGTGTGTGTGTGTATGGTTGAGAGAGAAGCCAGTCGATAGATTAGTATCAAGATCGAGGTGTCACCCTACTCCTTCGGTGTTGGGAAGTGTGGGTGTGTGGGGGGGGGGCAGTGACACTCATATATCTCTACTCATAAAAAAACAGAGTTGGTGATGATGGTATTCCTGCAATCCTGCAATATAGGCCATCCGATTTATATCCGACGGACAAGAAGGAAACTATGGCAATTTTGCAAAAAGATACCCACACCCCTCTCCGCATTTGCAAATAAGGCATTCCCTCGTTCATCCTTTTCTCCCACAAGATAAACTTCTCATACAAATGCATCTTGATGTTCCATGCAATGCATGGGCATCTTGCTAGTAGGGAGAAGGAGTTTGTGTGACACATATCTATATATTAAGGGATAGGTAGATAGCATATGTGTGAGAGACATTATTATACTTTGAGACATTAGTGGTTGTGGGTGGGCGGAATTAAAGGGGTGGGCGTGTTAGACATAGAGAGCGTGTGTGTTTCTGTGTGAGAGACTTGTAGGATGGGGTAGAAAGACGAATTTAACCCTGACGGAGGGAGATAAAAACATGAAGTGCGCGTGTGTGATTCCGATGCCCACACAAAAATGAGATATGTATGCGTGTGAGAGAGATTGCACAATTCATTCACGTATCACTATCTAGCGATCGTGGACGTGCATCGCTTGAACATAAGTCAATTTCTACTTCGTATCGTGGCCAAAGGTACAATATCGATTCAACGCTATAAAGATTGGACACTCACATATCACATTTTTTCTATTTAAATAAACCTTTTCAGTTGTGCATGCCAAAGTTACAGTGATGTTTCTTCAAACAACCAATGTAGCTATCATGTATATGCACCATTGTTACTCTTGCATTCAAATTCATTAGTCTTAGATGATTTAAGTTTCTATTTTGAAGTAATATATGTAATATTCATATATGAATTCAACGGGTACGCAATTTATGAAATGGAGGCTATGTAATCATATGAGGTAACACTTTTAAGTAGCTGACTACAATATCCATTTCTTTTTGTGCGCCTCCACACTAACACATCAATGCATTATGTTTAAAGTAAATAACCAATGGCACTAAATTATCTATTTACACGAGAAATACATAGGCTGAGCGTTTGATCCCTTTTTTGTGAACGCGCCACTACACCCGTACGATTGGCCGCGCCCGTGTGAACGTCCAAGTTATCGGCGCATCATCCCGAGTTATTGTCTTTTTTTCTGGGGTGGACTTCACACCAATTATTAACTGCTGACGCGTGCCCCGTGTACACAGTCTAGCATGACCTTCCCGCTAGCACGGTCCAAAATTAGTTGAAACTGGATACAAACGATCCCGCGGGCGGCATAATCTCCCGCCTCCTTCTAAAATTTCCGCCACCTTAGTCTTTAGCATGCGAAATCCACCTTTTGTCCTTGGTGCACGGAGACCAACAGTTACAGTACCGCCCTCATCTACATGATAGGTCGGGGCTGCTTTGGTAACTTCCGGTTCCCCCACTACACGGCACCCCCATTTCCTCTCCCCCTCCCGCAAAAACGACTAACTCCACTGCACCAGAGAATCTTACATCACGCCGTCCGTACTTCATCGCCCTTTCTCCCCTCCCCTCTCGAAACCCTAGACTGCTCATCCACCGGCGTACCATAGCCCATTCACTGCCAGCAGCGTCACCTCGCTGGATCTGCTTCTACGGCCGCATCTACCCCTCCCACCTCCCCTAGAAACAAGTAGACTGCTCATCCACCACTGTACCACAGCCCATTCAGTGCCGGCCTTGTCCACGGCGCCGGATCTGCTTCGCCGGTACTCTCGTCAACCGCCGCGCATCTGCAGCGGCTCATTCGTACTCCCCACCGGAGACGCTTCATCCACACCCCCCGGAGCTGCCCCACCGACGCCCCCGTCGACGGCCTCTGGTCCTCTTCGCCGACACCTTCCTCAACCCTACCGGAGCCGCTTCGCCGACACCTTCCTCAATCCTACCAGAGCCGCTTCGCCGACACCATCGTCAACCCTACCAGAGTAGTTTCGCCTATACCATTCTCAACCCTACCGGGGCCGCTTTGCCAACTCACAAGTCCCCGGCCTCAGATCCGCTTCCTCGCACCCTCATCCAACCTACCGGAGCAGCTTCTGACGCCCCGTCCACGGCCGCAGATCCGCATCCTTGATACCACCCTTAACCCAACCACCGGAGCAGCTTCTAACGCCCCGTCCACGGCCGCAGGATCCGCATCGTCGACACCATCCTTAACCCAACCACTGGAGCAGCTTCTGACGCCCCGTCCATGGCCGCAGATCCGCATCGTCGACACCATCCTTAACCCAACCACCGGAGCAGCTTCTGACGCCCCGTCCATGGCCGTAGATCCGCGTCGTCGACACCATCCTTAACCCAACCACCGGAGCAGCTTCACCTACGCCCTCGTCCACGGCCACAGATCCGCTTCGCCCACACCGTAGTCCACCCTACCAGAGCCGCTCCACAAACACCCTACTCGATGGTTCTAGATCTCCTTACCGGACCCCGACAGCCAGCGCAGCGTCATCACCCTCGACGTTTCTAACCTGATTCCCACCGTCTGGAGAGATGCCAAGCACCCGCCACGGCCTAGGTACTTGTCACCTTTAAACCCGTCCAGCATCACCTGCCCGATGTACTTCAAATATACTAACCGGTCGCTGTTACCTGTTATGCAGCTGGCAAAAACTACAAGGGCGATGTTTCTTCTGGATCTAACAGCTTGGCCAACCAAGATCCTGGACTGAGGCATTGCTATGATCTTGTAAGCGCGTCTCTCTCTCTTGTATTGTTCTGTGCCTGCCACCGTGCTTTGCTAGGATTTTCGACCAGTAATCCCTTTGTGCAGACAATGATTTCTACTACTGGCTGCTAAATTAGATATGTAGATGTCATACATGATACTACCTCGTACCTCCGTTCCTAAATATAAGTCTTTCTAGAGATTCCACTATAGGCTACATACGGAGCAAAATGAGTGAATCTAGACTCGAAATGCATCTATATACATCTGTATCTGGTCCATACAGGAATCTCTACAAAGACATATATTTAGGAATAGGGGCAGTACATTACACAAAATCATAGGTGGCATGTAGGAATTCCAGTGCACTACATTAGGCTCCCTTAGAGTGACTGCTAGTCCAGCATACAGAGTCATGGCTAGTTTATGGTAGGCACACAATTGTTAATTGGTGGTTTAAATATGCGCAAGGGATATGCAATGTAGTATCATGTAGAGATGTCTGAAATTAGCCGTGTCAACTTGCAGATAGGGTTACACAATGAAAAAGTACAAGATGTATGTGGCAATTTCATGGAACATCGCAAAAAAAGGAGAGGCAGCGGTGAGCCTATACAGTGTGCTATGGTACGTCACTCCTCCATTGCAATCATCGTGACATGTTATTTGTATGCCAGTTCTATTAGCCAAGTTTCTTAGGGACAGTTATTATGAGTTATCCTAAGAAAATAAGCACCTGTGAATATAAGCTCCATGTAATAAGCCAACCAGTTCTTTTCATTGCGTTTTCAGCTTATCTTTGGTAAGATTAGTGAAAAGTCTAGATTGCATTATATTTTTTTCATTTTGCTGCCCATATGGAAATTAATTTGACTTGCAAACATCACAAATTGAATCCAGTGCAGTAATTAATATGATAGGAAAACAGACCATCACTATTTGCTCAAAATGCAAATACAAAGATACCATCTACTTGGCACAATCTACTTTGGTCAATGTTTTCCATAGAGATCCCATTGCCTAATTTAAACGAAGAACGCATGACCCACATTTAAATGAAGAACAATTATTTATTGAAATTCGATGGTCCAAGTGACTGGTTATTATTGTATAGCAGCACCACCTGAAAGCATCATATAGCAGCAGCAGCAGCAGCAGCTCATAGCAGCTCATCATACATCAGCAGCAGTCTGCAATTCATCATATACCAGCAGCAGCTCATAGCAATTCATCATATAGCAGCAGGAGCAGCTCATAGCAATTCATCATATAGCAGTAGCAGGAGCAGCTCATAGCAATTCATCATATAGCAGCAGCAGGAGCAGCTCATAGCAATTCATCATATAGCAGCAGCAGGAGCAGCTCATAGCAATTCATCATATAGCAGCAGCAGGAGCAGCTTGTAGCAACTCATCATATAGCAGCAGCAGCAGCTCATAGCAATTCATCATATAGCAGCAGCAGCAGCTCATAGCAACTCATCATACAGCAGTAGCTCATAGCAATTCATCATATAGCAGCAGCAGGAGCAGCTCATAGCAATGCATCATATAGCAGCAGCAGAAGCAGCTCATAGCAATTCATCGTATAGTGGATCAGAATGAAAATTTAGCAAAAAATCAGAGGAGATCCTCACCTTGTTGGATGAGCTCATCCTTCAACAGCACCTCAAGGCCATGGCCTGGGAGGAGGGGAGGGGGAATAAGGTGCCTTCTGCCGCAGTGTGGCATCAGCTGTAGTTGTGCAGCGCCCGCCGGAGTAGTGCGTTGGACGAACCACAGTGGAGCAGCTGCTGGAGACCATGAGAATGAGGGGAGGCGCCAGAGGGAGGAGCAGCCAGGGAGATTTGCCCCTACCCACCGGCCATGTAGCCTAGCTGGACATAGCATCGTCGAGGACCAGGCCAGATGGGACCAGTGGCGACGGCTCACTGGAGGAACCCTAGTGCTGCAGGAAGGGGATCGAAGTAGAGGGAAAGGGGAGAGGAGATGCAAGCGGACAGGGCAATGAATGCTTGCGTGTTTGTTTTTACTTGAGGGTCAGGTGTGACACGGGCGTCAGCAGTTGCATTTTGAGTGTAATATAGGCAGACAACAGAGTCATTTCACTATTCCCCTTCCCTTCAATTTTTAGTGAGGTTCTACCCGAAACACCCCCCTCCAAAGCAAAATTAGTTAAGCCCAAGCCCATAACTAAAAAATGACTTCTTTACATCTTTTATGGCTTATTTTGACAATATGCCCTGAAAAGGCGGAATCGAACTGGCCCTTAACCTGCAAATCAATTGTGTGTGCAATGATGAATCACTCCTGCCTGCTATCTATACATTTAGGCATCATCATACATGGCATAACCTAATACATGTGCATTCCATTGTAGAATCTGGAATATGCAATGTTTATGTTAGTTCATACGTTGCACATGATGTTTAAATGCCCCTTAAATCTGGTCAGTCAAGTGATGGTCTTTAAGCCTCCTTCTTTGCTTCTTTTCTTGATATGTAAGATTTGCTCACACATCTGTTCAATTGCTTGTTTGCATCAGCCAGCCATAGTAGGACTGTTTGCTTTGATTACTTGCTGTTCTTGACCTAACACTCTAACAGAGCTTGTCAACGATTTAAACACTAAGGGCTGCTATAGTGGGGCCTTGTCTAACTCATAGGTGACATAAAGGTTTGGCTGTACACTACAGTAGGCTCTCCAAGAGTACCTGGAGATCCAGTTCGAAGGTATGCCTAGTTTTTACATAGTGCAGACATAGTAAATGCTCATTTCATTGTGTGCAAGTGCAAGAGATGCGGCATGTTTCATTATGTGGTGTTGTTTTGTTATAATCTCATCCTTTTGTGTTCATAGACTGGAAAGTATGCATATTTATCTTCCAAGGAGACGAGTAACTAGTTTGTGTCACCTTGCAGAGGGGGTGCAATGAAGATAAGATTGAGGATTTCCATGTACAAGATGTTAGGAAGGAGCCTTGCAAGAGAAGTAGGAGCTGCGCTGAGCCTCTTCAACCCGCTAAGGTAAGTCACTGTATGCAACTCAACAGTTCAATTCCTTGTTTGTTTCAGGCATAGTTAATTTTCTCTTTTCAATTGCTTTATTTGTCCTCAGTTAATGAGATGCCCAAATAATCATGCCTGATGTTTGGTACTTGTATCACTATTAGTTGACATAATTAAAGGCCTTACCATTTAATTACTCTGCCGAAGTGTGCCTGAAGCTTTGAAGTCTATTAACCAACTATTATTGCATGAGGCTCACAATCTAGTTTATACTACGCTAATGATTGCATAGTTTTGCCTGCTGTACTATGTTTGTATGAAACCCTCTGCTGTTCATTATGCTCCCTAAGACTTTAATTGAGGCACAGAATGGCCAACTGCCTGCTTAGTTATACGCAATGTGCTGTCTAAATTTGTAACTTGTCTGTGTTTTCGATTGGGCCCCAACATCATGCTCCTCTGGTGAGCTAAGAGGGATTTCTATATGCAGGCTGCACAGACTATCTTTTTTTTATAATTTTTAAAATATCACCTGCTTATGCTTCATGACGTGTAACATTTTTTTTGAAAGTGACGTGTAACATTATTGTTAGTCCTGTTTTCCCATGTAGTACAAAATAGTGTCTTGTTCGCTTCACTGTTGTAACTATATTTTTGCCCTAGTCATGTGTACTTACAGAAACATTTCAGGATGAAGTGACATCAACACAAAGATGTGCGAGCAGTGCGGCATGGCCGTTACCGAATGATTATGGATTGGAATTGGAATGTGCTGATGTTCTCGACCATCAACTAGAGGTGGCAAGACAACGTGTACATGATTGTCAACGTATAATCAACAAGTTGAGACTGGACATGCAGGTATTAGATGCAAGAGTCAACAAAATGAAACAAGACACTGAGGTAACCATGAAGGAATTGGAGATTTTGCAGACTGAAATTTGTGCTATCTGAATCCGGCCAATCCTATTTTCTGAAGAGATTATAGTTCAAATGGAGTTTAAGTTGATGCGCGTCCATGATGTATGAGCTGTATTTGCCCAGTGTATGTAATTTGCTGTTTGTGTATGCTTTATTATCACCTGTGCCGAACCATAATGCCCAGTCGGTATAATCGGCTGTAATTTCTTTATTGTATAGTGTAGGATTATTCTACCTTTCTATGCATTGATCTCTTTGCTGTATAGTGTATGCTTTTTAGAGGTGATAGTATTGAGTAGGATAATTCTTTGAATATGCTATATCATTCAAATGGGGGCCAACTCACCTGACCATGGCCCTTCACGGGCCGTCGGATCCATGGGCCTTCTACGTCTCGTAGGATCCATGGGCCTTCTACGTCTCGTAGGATCCATGGGCCTTCTACGTCTCGTAGGATCCATGGGCATTCTACGTCTCGTAGGATCCATGGGCCTTCTACGTCTCGTAGGATCCATGGGCCGCCGACTCATTTATGGGTCTTGTACGGGCCTGTAATGGGCCGTAGGCGGGCCTTTAATGGAAATCGTACGTTTTATGGGCTGACCATAACGGGCCGTTAATAGGTCGTATTTGGTGATGCTATGAAAATGGCCCAACAGACTAACGGTCCACAAACGGGCCGACTGTAACGACGGGCTGAATTTGGCCCACAAGCAGAAAATGACAGTAACGGGCCGTAAGTAACCGAATGCTGCAAATGAGCCCAAGAATAAATGGGCCCTCAGAAGGCCGAAAGTTAACTTGGGCTGGAAACGGCCCAACGGAATAACGGGCCGTTAATGGGTATAAAGTGATACACTGTTCATTACGGGCCAGTTTCACCACGGGCCGTTAATGGGTGTAAAGTAATATACTGTTCATTACGGGCCAGTTTCAGCACGGGCCGCTAATGGGCCAAGAGTTACAAAGGGCCTCATATGGGCCGAAAGACATCATGGGCTATACATGGGCCAGAAGTGAAAACGGGCTGGAATCATATTGGATGGCCCAGATGACGCTACTGGGCTTAATTCGGATAGGGCGTAACGGGCCTTGGGTTAGCAGGCTGTAAATGGGCTATATGCGAACACGCCGTTAACAGGCTTTCCATGGGCCGGCCCACCAGCTTTTGACCAAGTCAAACGGGCCGGCCTTTTCACAGGAATGGGCCACTGTTGGGCCATGCCACATGTCGACGTATCATAGGCGCCTTCTGTCCAGTGAGTGGATGACATCTGTCCCAACGATGAGCCGACACGTGTTTCCTCTAGCCAATGATGATTTTACACGTGGAAAATCCCCATTGGTCGGGGCTGTTAACGGGTTATCGGATCCAAAACCCGACCCGATAGCTTAACGGCGTTCCGTTACGGTGGATGCCACGTGTCGGTCACCCTTGATGAAAGCACTTCTGTGACGCGTGATTTATCGTCATGGAAGTGGACACTTCCGTGATGATAATTTTGGTAATGTCATGGAACACTTCTACGACAGCACAGGTATGACTATCTTGATTCTGTCATAAATTTGTCATGGATGTACATGCATGACAAAAAACGCGACCTACTGTGACAAACACGTATCATCACGGAAGTGTATTTTTTTTGTAGTGGCACCACCTATCGGAACCACAGATAAAAAATCTCCGTGTCTCCAAATTGCGTTTGCACACTCCAATCCCATCTCTTTACATTCTTGCAACTAGCATGCTTAACTTTCCGCAGCTCATATACTCTTTGTATGCTTGCATGTTTGCTTGATATGTATTGTGAATGTTTAAACTTGTGCTCAAACTCCACATCAACGAAAGGAAATTAAAAACTACAACTTTTCTTGATTAGAGTCTATTCACCCCCCCCTCTAGACACCTCTTCTCGATCCTTTCGGTTTTCTATCCCACAAAGAATTTTGGGGGCAACGATTTGCTAGAGCGAACCGTGTGTGCTTGACGCAACAGGCAAAATGAAAGTCATTGCACACGGTTCCAATTTTGGGAACCGTGTGTGATTGACGTATTACCTCCGTCCTGGTTAATTGTCCCCCTTCGTAAATTTTACCAAAATTTGACCAAATATTTAACATACTCAGACATACACTGGTGCGCGTCGGTCCTAAACAAATGGTTTTAAACCCCTTTTCGCGATGACATTTGGAACCGTCGCCAGGTGAGTGTGTGCGATAGGGGGGTCCTTCCCACACGACCCAGAAACCGTCAGGGATAGGGAGCCTTGATGCATACCATTGTCCCTATATAACCATTTCCAATATCTCGAATATCCCAAACGCTTCATCCTTGCTACTCGTTTGTGCTTGCATTGCCATCACAGTTGGAGTTTTGTGGTTCTGCCTAAAACCAGGCAGATTCTAGGCACGGGAGTTTTATGATGCCTGGCAAATCACAAACAGTTCATGATTATAAACCGTGTAGGATGGGTAGACAATCACACACATTTAGTTTTCCCGCACCGTATGTGATAGTGTCTGACATCACACACGCTTTGCAAACAGCAACTGTGTGCATGCTTGCACACGTTTCCTCTCTGTGAACCATCTCGACTTATGGTGTATATCGCAAACGTTTGTGTTTTACCAACCATGTGTGCCGTAATGACCTGCACAACGTAATTCCGCCCTAATTTAATTGCTGCTATTTAAAATTGTACGCAATTTAAACTTGAAAGTAGGCTATAGCTTTATTCATATCCATCAGGTTCAAAGAACCAATGCATTATCCGATTCACAGGTACATATGTTTAAGAATTACATAAGCACCAAATAAAGAATGATGTACAAGGGTTCTATACTTGTAGTATTACAGATGGTAAAGAAAGAGGCGACAACCATTCCAGTTGCTGAACAAGGTGAAGCGGAATGGCCCTATTGTGCTCTCCTGGATGCAGAAGGCATGCAGAACTCTAGTCCAACCCCTTGTGTTGGCCGGCCGCCAATCATGTAGTTTGAGAGGTAATCTTGAGTAAACTGCTTCAGGATCCACTGCAAAAGAAAAAAGATTCAGATATTGTCATGTAAGACAACTCATTACAGGCAGTAAAAAGAAGGCTACAGGGTTATTACTTACCATCCTGCAGTTCACTGTTGTCTTGCATAAAGTGTAAACAAATAGTTTAATTGACAACTTTTGACCCATTTTAATAACAATCTTTATCAGTTTCCTCACTTGATGTTGGTTGATGAATATCTCATTGCCCCATACGCAGAAAGGGTCGAAGTGTGGATCTTTGGCAATGATATATGTACCTAAAAGCACCAAGTTAATATTAGAAGCTAAACAACATTTGAAAAATGATGTAGTACAACACTCCATCCATCCCATTATATAAGTTTTATTACATTTATATCTAGACATCATCAGAACATTAAGGTAACACTCTTCCTTGTTGCTATGTAGCCTGGGATTGCATATCTAGTCATTCCGTACAATGCATGTTGCTAAACAACAATTGAAAAACGAAAAGGCATGTTAACTGCAATATCCTTAACACAACCAAATATCATAATTCATAGTGGTATTATTGAAACTGTTATTGATGAAATTGAACTACACGGCAAATAGTTGCACATATAGAGCATCACATTGTGAAGAACTAAAATAAACAAGTCATAAGGACATCTCTAGGCGATCCTTAAAAAGTTAAAGGACTAAAACCCTTAGTGGATATATATACTCCAGCAATTTTTGTCCTTTTCTAGTCGATCCCCTAAACTTAAGGTTGTAAACTTCAATTTGATCAAGTTCAAAGAAGGTTCAACCGAAAGTAGCATGCATTCAAATATAAACATAGATAGTTTTTCATAACCGAACATAAAACATAAATTTAAACTAAGCTAAACTACTTTCGGTCGAAGTAGAGGTCAAGCCAATCCTTCCTCGTCATGTACGGTGTGCCGCGAGCCGGGTCCGGGCCAGTACCATCATCGGGGTCGTTGGGGAAGGCACTCCTCCACTCGTCGACGTCGATCTCCTCATCCTCGGGGCCCATCTCGATGCCCTCCGCCCCGCCGTCGCCGCCGCCTTCAACCTCGTCATCAGAGGAGAGAGCGATAACCTCGCCGCCCTCCGCGCCGCCGTCCTCGCCGCCTTCGATCTCGTCATCGGAGGAGAGCGCGATAACCTCGCCGCCCTCCGCGCCGGCAAAGATCGCCTGCTCCGCCTCCACGAGCTCCGGGTGCTGCCGGTGGAGCTCTTGCATGTAGGCCTCGTCGGCGGCCTCGGCCTCGAGGCGCTCCCACGCCTCACGGTCCTCCCGCGCCATAGCCGAGCTCACCACCCCTGGCTCCGGCGGAACGAGGTGGACCAGACGTGTGCCGAAGGGGAAATTGAGCCTAGCCACCGCGCCGTGGTAGCGGACCAGCGAGCGTTCGTACTCCATGGCCACGAGCTCGGCCGTGTGGAAGCTACCGAGCCACCGACAGGTGTGGGTCCCCAGGTCCCCCACCGCCGCTGCCGGACCCCGAGGTAGAACTTCGTCGGCTGCCGGGTCCGAGGGAGGACGGGGAAGTCCTCGAACCGGCGTAGGGGCGCAGCGGCGGGCGGATCAGGGGACTGGCGACGGGGGATCGGGCCCGTGGAGGATGACGGGGACACCTCGGCGGCCACCTCGCCTGCATCGGGCGAAAATGCCGCGATAAACCTCTTTTTGGCCATTGGCTCCTCGAGCTCCCCGGCACACAGGCAGAGGTTGAGGATGGAGGTGCCGGTGTTGGCGGCGACCTACCAATGGTTTCGAGGGTTGTGTGTGTCTGTGTGAGCGGAGGTTTTGGGGTGTGTGTGTGTGTGGAGGTGGGGGGGGCAAGGTTGTGTTTGAGGAAATACTGCGGCAACTGAAAATTTTACTAGGCGGGAGTAACAAGGCGGGGTGCTACCTCTTGAGCACTGCGTTGGTTTTCCCTTGAAGAGGAAAGGGTGATGCAGCAAAGTAGCGTAAGTATTTCCCTCAGTTTTTGAGAACCAAGGTATCAATCCAGTAGGAGGCCACGCTCGAGTCCCTCGTACCTACACAAACAAATAAGAACCTTACAACCAACGCGATAAAGGGGTTGTCATCCCTTCATGGCTACTTGCAAAAGTGAGATCTGATAGAGATGATAAGATAATATTTTTGGTATTTTTATGATAAAGATTAAAAGTAAAGATTGCAAAGTAAACAAAGATAGAAATAGCTTGTTGACGGAAGATTAATATGATGGAAAATACACCCGGGGGCCATAGGTTTCACTAGTGGCATCTCTCAAGATAGCATAAGTATTACGTTGGGTAAACAAATTACTGTCGAGCAATTGATAGAATAGAGCATAGTTATGAGAATATCTAGGTATCATCATGTATATAGGCATCACGTCCGTGACAAGTAGACCGACTCCTGCCTGCATCTACTACTATTACTCCACACATCGACCGCTATCCAACATGCATCTAGAGTATTAACTTCATAAGAATGGAGTAACGCTTTAAGCAAGATGACATGATGTAGAGGGATAAACTCATGCAATATGATATAAACCCCATCTTTTTATCCTCGATGGCAACAATACAGTACGTGTCGTTTCCCCTACTGTCACTGGGATCGAGCACCGCAAGATTGAACCCAAAGCTAAGCACTTCTCCCATTGCAAGAAAGATCAATCTAGTAGGCCAAACCAAATTGATAATTCTAAGAGACTTGCAAAGATAACCAATCATACATAAAAGAATTCAAAGAAGATTCAAATATTGTTCATAGATAATCTTGATCATAAACCCACAATTCATCAGATCTTGACAAACACACCGCAAAAGAAGATTACATCAAATAGATCTCCCAGAGAATCGAGGAGAACTTTGTATTGAGATCCAAAGCGAGAGAAGAAGCCATCTAGCTAATAACTATGGACCCGAAGGTCTGAGGTAAACTACTCACACATCATCGGAGAGGCTATGGTGTTGATGTAGAAGCCCTCCGTGATCAATGCCCCCTTCGGCAGGACGCCGGAAAAGGCCCCAAGATGGGATCTCACGGGTATAGAAGGTTGCGACGGTGGAATTAGGTTTTCATGGTGCTCTTCGATGGTTTGGAGGTACGTAGGTATATATAGGAGGAAGAAATAGCTTGGTGGAGCCACGAGGGGCCCACAAGGGTGGAGGGCGCGCCCCTGCCTCGTGGCCTCCTCGGTGATTTCTTGACGTCCACTCCAAGTCCTCTGGATCACGTTTGTTACAAAATAACTCTCCCGAAGGTTTCATTCCGTTTGGACTCCGTTTGATATTCCTTTTCTGCGGAACACTGAAATAGGCAAAAAAACAACCAGTTGGGCCGGGCCTCCGGTTAATAGGTTAGTCCCAAAAATAATATAAAAGTGTATAAATAAGCCCATAAAACATCCAAAACAGAATATATAATAGCATGGAGCAATCAAAAATTATAGATACATTGGAGACGTATCAAGCATCCCCAAGCTTAATTCCTGCTCGTCCTCGAGTAGGTAAATGATAAAAACAGAATTTTTGATGTGGAATACTACCTAACATTTTTAACAATATAATCTTGTTTATTGTGGCAAGAATATTCAGATCCATAAGATTCAAAACAAAAGTTTAATATTGACATGAAAATGATAATACTTCAAGCATACTAACAAAGCAATCATGTCTTCTCAAAATATCATGGCCAAAGAAAGTTATCCCTACAAAATCATATAGTCTGGCTATGCTCTATCTTCACCACACAAAGTATTTAAATCATGCACAACCCCGATGACAAGCCAAGCAATTGTTTCATACTTTTGATGTTCTGAAACTTTTTTGATCTTCACGCAATATATGAGAGTGAGCCATGGACATAGCACTGTAGGTGGAATATAATGGTGGTTGTGGAGAAGACAAAAAGGAGGAGATAGTCTCACATCAACTAGGCGTATCAACGGGGTATGGAGATGCCCATCAATAGATATCAATGTGAGTGAGTAGGGATTGCCATGCAATGGATGCACTAGAGCTATAGGTGTATGAAAGCTCAACAAAAGAAACTAAGTGGGTGTGCATCCAACTCGCTTGCTC
Source organism: Aegilops tauschii subsp. strangulata (assembly GCF_002575655.3). Classification (NCBI taxonomy): domain Eukaryota; kingdom Viridiplantae; phylum Streptophyta; class Magnoliopsida; order Poales; family Poaceae; genus Aegilops; species Aegilops tauschii. The sequence goes on along the minus strand of NC_053037.3, from coordinate 312,762,331 downwards.
ACGAAGACCTAGGGCATTTTGAGGAAGCCCATCATTGGAATGTACAAGCCAAGTTCTATAATGTAAAATTCCCACTAGTATATGAAAGTGACAACATAGGAGACTCTCTATCATGAAGATCATGGTGCTACTTTGAAGCACAAGTGTGGAAAAAGGATAGTAGCATTGTCCCTTCTCTCTTTTTCTCTCATTTTTTTGTTGGGCCTTCTATCTTTTTTTATGGCCTCTTTTTTTTAGTCCGGAATCTCATCCCGACTTGGGGGGGGGGGAATCATAGTCTCCATCATCCCTTCCTCACATGGGACAATGCTCTAATAATGATGATCATCACACTTTTATTACTTACAACTCAAGAATTACAACTCAATACTTAGAACAAATTATGACTCGATGTGAATGCCTCCGGCGGTGTACCGGGATATGCAATGAATCAAGAGTGACATGTATGAAAGAATTATGAAGGTGGCTTTGCCAAAAATACGATGTCAACTACATGATCATGCAAAGCAATATGACAATGATGAAGCGTGTCATAATAAATGGAAGGTGGTAAGTTGCATGGCAATATATCTCGGAATGGCTATGGAAATGCCATAATAGGTAGGTATGGTGGCTGTTTTCAGGAAGGTATATGGTGGGTATATGATACCGGCGAAAGGTGCGCGGTATTAGAGAGGCTAGCAATGGTGGAAGGATGAGAGTTCGTATAATCCATGGACTCAACATTAGTCATAAAGAACTCACATACTTATTGCAAAAATCTATTAGTTATCGGAACGAAGTACTACGCGCATGCTCCTAGGGGGATAGATTGGTAGGAAAAGACCATCGCTCGTCCCCGACCACCACTCATAAGGAAGACAATCAATAAATAAATCATGCTCCGACTTCATCACATAACGGTTCACCATACGTGCATGCTACGGGAATCACAAACTTTAGAACAAGTATTTCTCAAATTCACAACTACTCAACTAGCATGACTCTAATATCACCATCTTCATATTTCAAAACAATTATCAAGTATCAAACTTCTCTTAGTATTCAATGCACTTTATAGTTTTTATCTTGGATGCCTATCATATTAGGACTAATTTTACAACCAAAGCAAATTACCATGCTGTTCTAAAGGACTCTCAAAATAATATAAGTGAAGCATGAGAGATCAATAATTTCTATAAAATATAACCACCACCGTGCTCTAAAAGATATAAGTGAAGCACTAGAGCAAAAACTATATAGCTCAAAAGATATAAGTGAAGCACATAGAGTATTCTAACAAATTCCGAATCATGTGTGTCTCTCTCAAAAGGTGTGTACAGCGAGGATGATTGTGACAAACTAAAAAGCAAAGACTCAAATCATACAAGACGCTCCAAGCAAAACACATATCATGTGGTGAATAAAAATCTATCTCCAAGTAAAGTTACCGATGGACGAAGACGAAAGAGGGGATGCCTTCCGGGGCATCCCCAAGCTTAAGCTTTTGGTTATCCTTGAATTTTACCTTGGGGTGCCATGGGCATCCCCAAGCTTAGGCTCTTGCCAATCCTTGTTCCATAATCCATCAAATCTTTACCCATAACTTGAAAACTTCACAACACAAAACTTAACAGAAAATCTCGTGAGCTCCGTTAGCGAAAGAAAATAAAACACCACTTCAAGGTACTGTAATAAACTCATTCTTTATTTATATTGGTGTTAAACTTACTGTATTCCAACTTTTCTATGGTGCATAAACTCCTTTACTAGCCATAGATTCATTAAAATAAGCAAACAACACGCGAAAAACAGAATCTGTCAAAAACAGAACAGTCCGTAGTAATCTGTAACTAACGCAAACTTCTGGAACTCTAAAAATTCTACCAGCATAGGAAGGCCTAGATAATTTGTTTATTGATCTTCTGCAATTGGAATCAGTATTATATCACGTTCTGGTAATTTTTAACAATTGTTTTCGTCAACAGAAAGTTTCTGGAATTTTCAGCAAGATCAAATAACTATCATCCAAGAAGATTCTATAGGTTTAACTTGGCACAAACACTAATTAAAACACAAAACCACATCTAAACAGAAGCTAGATGGATTATTTATTCCTAAACAGAACCAAAAAGTAAGAAAAAAAACAAGCGCTATCGTTTAACGCCCCTAGCTAGGCATAAAAGCGAGGATAGATCTAGGTATTGCCATCTTTGGTAGGCAATTCTTCAATAAGACACTACTGGAATTAGCTTATTTGCCGTCTGCTAGTTCTTTGCCGTCCGCTGGCTGACGGCAAAGAAGGTCTTTGCCGTCCGCCATCCTTGCCTTTGCCGGCAAAGTAGCTGATTCCATTAGTGACACACCTATAACCCTTAGGGGTTTCTTTCTTCTTATTAATGATCAAACTCTTAGGCAAGAAATCAAGAAATTCATTTGTAGCAAACAGTTCCTTAATGATAGCAAAAAAATTGGGGTGAACACTTATTGATTTGAGATCTGCAGTTTCCTTACTAGAAGATTCACCCTTATTTTTAGGAACATACATAAGCTTGGCAATTTTGGTAGGAGGGTTTGGAGTATTTCTTATGGAAGAAAAAGCGGACCCTAAGTTGGTAATAGTACCCTCAAGCTTATCAATTCTAGAAGAATCTTGATCTATCTTTTCATTAACCATAGGTTATTTTTCTTTAAAATTTTTAAGGGCCATTCCTACCTTAGATCCATATTGGGTAATTTGGTTGTGGATGTTTTTATCTAAATTCTCTATTGACTCTACGGTAGCAACTTTATTTTCAATAATTTCAAGCCTTTGCATCACATGTTCCAAAGTTAACATGGTTCCATTAACCAAAAGAGGTGGTGAGCCAAACAAATCTATCATAGCATTATAAGAATCAAAAGTATGGCTACCCAAGAAATTCCCTCCGGTAATGGTATCGAGAATATATCTATTCCAAGGAGTGACGCTGTCGGCGTCTTGGGAACGGGGGTCCCCAGACTTGCCTGCTTGTGGCCCACGGCGTGGCTATGCTAGCAGGCCGTACGGCCCATCTTCGTCAACAAGGCATTCAAGACCCTCGCGAGGGGCCATGCCTCGCGGGGCGGACGACGCAAGACTTCCTCCGGAGCGGCCTAGCCAGGCAGGCTCACGAGGAGCGGAGATATCAAGGCGGGGCAAACCTCGCGAGGCTCGCGTGACGTGAGCCATGACGATCGACACCAGGTGGGTGCCAGCACGCGCAGCGTCCTTGTTTCCTCTTTGGTGCTAAGGAGGCAGGTGCAGGCGCGGAGTACCGAGGCATCAAGCAAAGGTTTCCATATCAGTGCAACGAGACCGAGACGAGCAGGTCGGCAAGACGGAGGTCACCATGGAGTCCAAGACAGCGTCACCACCAGAGCCTTTTGCAGGCGAAGACCACTTTTGTTAGGATAGCTTGTACTAGTTGTCCCCTTTCAAATTGCCCGCCGTTGTTAGCTCAATATTTAGGGAGAGGACCAGGGCCTATATAAGTAGAACTAGCCACCACAGTAGAGGCATCTCATCAGATCCAGAGCCATCCCCTAGCTACACACCAAACACAAGAACGCCTCAACCTCAGGAGGCTGTTCTTCCCCTTGTACTGTTCATCATCAGCCCAAGAGGCAATCCACCACCACTACACTGGAGTACGGTATTACACCACAACGGTGGACCGAACCAGTATAAACCACGTGTCTTTCTGTGTTGCCAGTTCGTCGAGTTCGTCCGCGAGATCTTAGCGAGCTAGGGAATAGATCGGTAGGAGGGAAAGAACTTCGCGCGCACCCCAGAGTTCAAACCTTAAGGGTTTTGCCGGAACCCCAAATCCGACATTTGGCGCGCCAGGTAGGGGTGCGCCGTAGCTTCCCTTCCGTCGATCGGCGCTCCGTCGCTCTGTCGTCTACATGGAGGACACTCGTCGCGCTCGAGCTGAGCGCCGGGCTGCCCTCACCGCCCGCGTTGCTCAGACGACTCCCATCGGCGGACCACCTCGTCGTTCTCCATCTCCTGCCGTCAACGCCGCCACCTGCCCGGCGGGGAACGAGCAGCAAGCGTCCTCGCTGCATCCATCGGTGCGGCAGGACGGCCGCACCGCCACTCCCTCGCTGACCCGGGCCGGTTCCTCGTCCCATGCACGTCGCGCTCCCATGGACGCGCAGTCCGCGCTCCTCATGGCGAACGAGCTCCTGCGCTACCGCCCGATCGACGACCTCTACGAGGACTAGCTCGACCACGTCACCGCGCTCGTCCGCGCCGCAGGAGGCTCCCCAGCGCCGTCCCTCTCTCTGCCTCACCCTCTGCCAGCCACAGGTGACGTGGCCCATGGAGCGCCTCCACCACCACTTCCACAAGACTGTGCCTTGGCGCCACGGCGCGATCCACGACGCCCGGCGCCCGCGCGCGAAGAGAGAAGCTGCCAAGAAGTTCCTCGGCCGCGAGAAGCTGCACCTGCGCTCCCCGCACCGCCTCGCCAAGACCGCGCGCTACCTGCGGTGGTGGTGCGCGGACCTCGTCAAGACCAAGCTCCACCTCCGAGACGGGCCCCGGCGACCACGGCCAGCTGTCGGGCCTTCGCCCCCGAGCTGCGTAGCGTCGCCTGGCCGGGAAAGTTCAAGCCAGATCTGCCCCCTCGCTACGACGGCACCCCCGACGCCGCGGAGTTCCTTCTTAGCTGCCAATGGCGACGAGAAAGTCATGGCGAACCGGTTTCCCATGGCTCTCAAGGACGGAGCCCGCTCCTGGCTCCTGAACCTGCCACCGGGCTCGATCTCCTCCTGGGACAAGATGCGCGACCGCTTCGTCGCCAACTTCCAGGGCACCCGCGACCGCCGGCCGGCCATGGGCGACCTGCGCCGCATCAAGGAACAACCAGTAGAGACCCTCCAGAAGTACATCCAGCGCTTCAACAACACTCGTCTCAAGATCCCAAAGGTGGACGAGGCCACCATCTCCGCATTCTCCAACGGCGTCCGTGACGTCAAGATGAAGGAGGAGCTAGCTATCCACGAGGAGCTGTGCACGTCTCAGGAGCTGTTCAACCTGGCGACCAAGTGCGCGAGAGCTGAGGAGGGGCGCCTCTCCCTCCTCGAGCTGCTAGCAGCGGGCGCAGAGGAGAAAAAGGCCAAGGCCAAGGACGTGAAGCGCAAGGAAGCAGTTGTGCTCGTAGCGGAGCCCGACACCAAGCGAGGCAGAGATCAGCCTGAATCATCCAAGAACAGCCGACTGTTCTGCGCCTTCCACAACCTGAACACCCACAACACCAGTGACTGCCAAGAGCTCAGAGCCATTCGCGAAGGACGCTACGGCCGATGCCCCGAACGCAGCGACCGGGGCTACGGCCGAGCAGGAGGGTGTGGTGCCGCCCGCACTAGGAGTGGAGCGACCGTCCTCGTGAGGACCGCTGGCAGGATCTTCCTCGCGAGGGCGCCCGGAGGGACCAGCCTCGTGAGGATCGCCCTCAGGGCAACGCCGGTCTTCCCCCATTACCGCCACCGCCAAGAAGGAACGGCGACCACCATCAAGACGAGGCGGCTGGGGGCTTCCAAGAGCGCGTGCTATTGCTTGCATCTTGGGCGGGGCCCAGGCCCCAGCCTCGCAGCGCATCTTCAAGAAGTTTGCTCGTGAAGTCAATGCAGTCCTCCCCAAGCTCGAGGCCACACGCCCACTTAGATGGTCTCAGTGCCCCATCACATTCAGCTCGGCAGATCAGCACAAGTGCACGGCTACCGCTGGCGCCCTCCCGATGCTGTGCTCCCCAGTCATTAGCAATGTACAAGTTACCAAGACCCTCATCGACGGCGGCGCAGGGCTCAATGTCTTGTCCGTCGATACATTTGACAACCTTCAAGTCCCATATGACCAGTTTCAGCCGACCAAGCCTTTCCCAGGAGTGACCGATGGTCCACCACGCCGATAGGGCACGTCCGCCTCCCTGTCACCTTCGGAGAATGCAAGAATTACCGCACCGAGCTCATCGAATTCGACGTCGCGCACATCCGTCTGCAGTACAACGCCATCCTCGGGTATCCAGCCCTGGCCAAGTTCATGGTCGTCACCCACCACGACTACAACGTCCTCAAGATGCCGGGGAGCGGCGGAATTATCACGGTCCCATGTGAAGAGAGAGATGGGGTGTGCTCCCTCGAGCGCGCCTTCCAAGCTGCAACAATCGACGACCCCGACAGCAAAAGTGAGGGCCCTCCGGAGGCCATCCCCAAGAAGAAGCAGTTGCGCCGCGCCGGACCTCAGGAGGGTGGCGTTGCGGCTGGAACCTCGTAAGGATCAGCGCCCGCTCCAGGGGCACCTCCCTCCATCGCATAGGAAGGCGCGCCCAGCGCCCTCCTCGGGCAGGGCTCGGGGGCTTTCTTCTGGAAGGCCTCAGACCTTGCCCACATCAGGAGGGAGGCGCTTGGGCACCACTTGGAGGCATGCTTCGCGGCATGTTTTCCTCAGGAGGGCACACTGCAAGGATCACCCACCGGTCAGGAGTTCATCACCAAGACCACCCAGGAATTGCAAGACGCAAGGGCATGCGCGGCGACCGCCGCTCACGAGGCGCAGCTTACCAGCCAGGCAAGGATGTCGGGCTGCGCGTCTGCATCGACGTTCCAGGGCTCAACAGGGCCGCTTCTTAGGAGCTCTTTTGGCCTTCGCGTGTGGGACGCTATGAGGGCCCACCGCATAGCTACGTTCGCATGCCCTTCGGCCTGCCGAGCGTGTCGTTAGCCTATCGGCGCAACATGCGGCGTATCATGACGGCTCAGGAGGCCAAGCACCACGCCGTCTTGGCGGAGATGGTGACGGTCCTCCAGGAACCACCCGAGCCCCCAGAGCCTCCCGAGGCTCAGGGCCCGGGTGGCTCATGAGGAGATACCCCTTCATTGCATGCCTTCAGCTGCCTCAACTCTCCTTCATCAACAGAACCAGGTGACATTTTCCAAGTTCATTTAGCTGGAAGCGCCCCTCGGGCTGCATTATTCCCAGGCCGCGTGGGTCCGTCCCTGTGGCTTGTATCCTTTTTCTTATGTCTTTAGCTTACCTTGCTGGGGGCGCCCCTCAGGCTGCATTATCCCCAAGCCACTCGGGCCTGACCCAGTGGCACGTATCTCCCATGCATTCGCTCAAGCCTGATGCTCTCGTGTTCAGTTTATCTATGATTACCACCTGCTCGATTGCCGCTTACCATGGGTCCGCCCCTCCTTCATGCAACTTGCTTGCGCGTTAAAAGGGGCTCCTGAGCATCGCGACTCAGGAGCTCTTACTGGCTCTCCAGCCCTCACCCCTGGACTTGACCACGGCATCACGACCTGGCATACCAGAGGCGGCTGAGCTCGCTCGAGGGCCGGGACCTGAGGACGTAGAGCGCTTGTACCTAACCATCTCGCAGGAACACACAACCATCAAAAACCCAAGACCAGGCGCAACCTGCCTTGAGGTAGGGCCTCGTGAGTCCCGCACTGGCTCACAAATGCCCATATACACCTCGCAGCCCTGCCCTGCAAGCCACGTGTCAGGGCGGGGCTGTGCACGCCCCGGGGGCTGTCCTCAGGGGGAGCCCCCCTCCCACGCACAAGTGGAAGCACCATGCTCCGCGCTGGCCGTCGACACTGCCTTGGAGTGGCTATGCCCGTGCACAAGAGGAAGCACTATGCTCCGCGCTGGTGATAAACAACTGAGGGCGGCCTCACGGCCGTACCAACCTCAGGGAGCCCCAGAGCTCAGCGTCCGGCCTCACCGCAATGCCTCCCCTCGGGAGAGCCGCGCGAGGGGGCTGGGCACGGGGGCTGCGCTCAGGCCACGCCCAAGTGCACGCCGCCTAACCAGGTCTCCCGGACCTGGACGTCACACGCCCCTCCTGAGGCCTCGGTGAGGGCAGGTATGGAGATTGTTTGCGCGTCAAGGGGGACTCCTGAGCATCGCGACTCAGGAGCCTAACTGGTCATGTAGCCCCTCACTCCTTGGTCCATCCTGGTCTCCGGTCGGTTCAATGGCGGTTGAGGTATGCGCAGGGCCGGGCTCTGCCGACGTAGAACATTTACCTATCCTCGCGTGTCCTCCCTATTAGCTGTTTGCGCGTCAAGGGGGACTCCTGGGCATCGCGACTCAGGAGCCTAACTGGTCACGTAGCCCCTCACTCCTTGGTCCGTCCCGGTCTCCGGTCGGCTCAACGGCGGTTGAGGTATGCGGGGGGCCGGGCTCTGCCGATGCAGAACACAAAGAAAATAGGAAGAAAATCGCAAAATATCGAAGCAAACATTACAAAACATATTGTCCTCACAATATCAAATGAAAGTTTAACACCTCCACGAGGCCTATTGCATATTACAGGAACGAATCTGGAGAGTAGCCGCAGGTCACCCCTGGACACCGCCATCACCTGTAGAAGGTGCTCCCCCTCGGGTAACGTCGCCTTCACCTGCGCCACCAGCCGAAGGATCGGCGGCATCGCCGGAAAAGGGTGCGGAGGCAAAGCCGCGGAACTTCTTCAGCAGGGCCTCCACCTGACCTTCCACGGCCGCGGCGGCGGCTGCGTAGTAATCATCAGCCACGGGCTCCAGCAGCTCGTCAAGACATGTTTTGGGGTCGTGAAGGTGCAGATGGCTGAAGACGCAGGTCAAAGCAGCTGAAGACAGGACGCGAGCCTCTGCCTCTGCCATGGGACCGATACCATCCGCGACTTCCGCGAGCGCCTTCACCAAGAGGGTGTCATCGTTCTGGGAACGGGGGTCCCCAGACTTGCCTGCCTACGGCCCACAGCGTGGCTAAGCCAGCAGGCCATATGACCCATCTTCATCAACAAGGCATCCAAGACCCTCGCGAGGGTCCAAGCATCACGAGGCGGACGATGCAAGACGTCCTCTGGAGTAGCCTAGCCAGGCAGGCTCACAAGGAGCGGAGATATCAAGGCGGGGCAAACCTCACGAGGCTCTCATGACGTGAGCCATGACGAACGGCACCAGGCGGGCGCTAGGCGGGCGCCAGTGCGCGCAGCGTCCTTATTTCCTCTTTGGTGCTAAGGAGGCCAGCGCAGGCGAGGAGTACCGAGGCATCAGGCAAAGGTTGCTATATTGGTGCAACGAGACCAAGACCAGGAGGACGGCGAAGCAGAGGTCATCGTGCAGCCCAAGACGGCGTCACCACAAGAGCTTTTCGCAGGCGAAGACCGCTTTTGTCAGGATAGCTTGTACTAGCTGTCCCCCTTCAAATTTGCCCGCCGTTGTTGGCTCCCTTCCCGCTCGATATTGGGGAAGAGGACCAGGGCCTATCTAAGTAGAGCTAGCCACCATAGTAGGGGGCATCTGATCTCATCTGATGGCATCTCATCTTAGCTTGATCCAACCCGATCGAGAGCCTACTCACAAGAACACCTCAACCTCAGGAGGCTGTTCTTCCCTTGTACTGTTCATCATCAGCCCTAGAGGCAATCCACCACAAAACTGGAGTAGGGTGTTACACCACAACGGTGGCCCGAACTAGTATAAACCTCATCTCTGTCTGTGTTGCGAGTTCGTCGAGTTTGTCCGTGAGATCTAAGCGAGCTAGGGCGTAGATCGGTAGGAGGGAAAGACTTCGCGCGCACCCTAGTGTTCGAACCTTAAGGGTTTGCCGGAACCCCACATCCGACATTTAGCGCACCAGGTAGGGGTGCGCCGTAGCTTCCCTTCCATCAGTTCGTCGCTCGGTCGCTCCGTCGTCTCCATGGCGGACGCTCACCGTGCTCGGGCTGAGCGTCGGGCTGCCCTCACCGCCCGTGTGGCTCAGACGGCTCCCGTCGGCGGGCCACCTCGCCGTTCTGCGTCTCCCACCGCCAAAGCTACCACCGGCCCAGCGGGGAACGACCAGCAGGCGTCCTCGCTGCATCCTTCGGTGCGGCAGGACGGCCGCACTACCACTCCATCGCTGACCCCTGCCGGTTCTTCGTCTCACGCGCGCCGCGCTCCCATGGAGGCACGGGCCGCGCTCCTCACGGCGAACGAACTCCTGCGCTACCGCCCCATCGAAGACCTATATGAGGAGTGGCTCGATCGTGTCGCCGAACTCGTCCGCGCTGTAGGGGGCTCTCTGGCGCCGTCCCTCTCTCTGCCTCCCCCTCAACCAGCCATGGGCGACGAGGCTCATGGCATGCCTCCACCACCTCTGCCCCAAGACGGTGCCTTGGCACCAAGGTGCGCGGCTCCGCGGCGTGATCCGCCGTGCCCGGTGCCCGCGCGCGAAGAGAGAAGCTGCCAAGAAATCCCGCGGCCGCGAGAAGTTGCACCTGCGCTCCCTGCGCCACCTCGTCAAGACCTCGCACCGCCTGCAGCGGCGCAGCGCGGAGCTCGTCAAGACCAAGCCCCACCTCCGAAGCGGGCCCTGGTAACCATGGCTGGCTGCCGCGCCTTCACCCCCGAGCTGCGTAGCGTCGCCTGGCCAGGCAAGTTCAAGCCAGATCTGCCTCCTCGCTATGACGGTACCGCCTACCCCGCGGAGTTCCTGCAGCTCTACGAGCTGAGCATCGAAGCGACCAATGGGGATGAAAAGGTCATGGCGAACTGGTTTCCCATGGCTCTCAAGGATGGGGCTCGCTCCTGGCTCCTGAACCTGCAGCACGGCTCAATCTCCTCTTGGGACGAGATGCGCAACCGCTTCGTCGCCAACTTCCAGGGCACTCGCGACCGCCCGCCGGCCGCGGGTGATTTACGCCGCATCAAGCAACAGCCAGGAGACACTACAAAAAAATACACTTCCGTGATGATACGTGTTTGTCACAGTAGGTCGCGTTTTTTGTCATGCATGTACATCCATGACGATTTTATGACAGAATCAAGATAGTCATACCTGTGCTGTCGTAGAAGTGTTCCATGACATTACCAAAGTTATCATCACGGAAGTGTCCACTTCCATGACGATAAATCGCGCGTCACAGAAGTGCTTTCGTCAAGGGTGACCGACACGTGGCATCCACCGTAATGGAACGCCGTTAAGCTACCGGGTCGGGTTTTGGATCCGATAACCCGTTAACAGCCCCGACCAATGGGGATTTTCCACGTGTAAAATCATCATTGGCTGGAGGAAACACGTGTCGGCTCACCGTTGGGACAGATGTCATCCGCTCATTGGACCGAAGGCGCCTATGATACGGCGACACGTGGCACGGCCCAACAGAGGCCCATTCCTGTGAAAAGGCCGGCCCATTTGACTTGGTCAAAAGGTGGCGGGCCGGCCAACGGAAAGCCTGTTAATGGCTTGTTCGCATATAGCCCATTTACAGCCCGCTAACCCAGGGCCCGTTATGCCCTATCCGAATTAGGCCCAGTAGTGTCATCTGGGCCATCCAATATGATTCAGCACGTTTAACTTCTGGCCCATGTGTGGCCCATGACTTCTTTCGGCCCATATGAGGACCTTTGTAACTCTTGGCCCATTAACGGCCCGTGGTGAAACTGGCCCGTAATGAACAGTGTATCACTTTATACCCATTAACGACCCGTTATTCCATTGGGCCGTTTCTAGCCCAAGTTATCTTTCGGCCTTCTCAGGGCCCATTGATTCTTGGGTTCATTTGCAGCATTCGGTTACATACGGCCTGTTACTGTCATTTTCTGCTTGTGGGCCAAATTCAGCCCGTCGTTACAGTCGGCCCGTTTGCGGACCGTTAATACGTTGGGCCGTTTTCATGTCAAAAACCCGTTGGGCTGTTTTCATAGAGTTATCAAATACGACCTATTAACGGCCCATTATGGTCCACGAATAGTATGGCCCATGATTGGCGAAATGATGATACGCCCCATAGAAAGCCCATGGATCCTACGGCCCGTATGAGGCCCATGGATAGTACGGCCCGTAGAAGGCCCATGGATCGTACGGCCCGTAGAAGGCCCATGGACCCTACGGCCCGTAGAAGGCCCATGGACCCTAAGGCCCGTATAGAAGGCCGATGGATCCTACGGCCGGACGAAGGCCCATGGATCATACGGCCTGCAGAAGGCCCATGGTTACAACAGTCCGTGTGTTGCCATGATTATTTTGGCCTAGTTACCAAAAATAGGCTATTGTGGCCACTAGAAAAAAAACAGAAAAAGAACTGCAGTGACTACAAGCAAACAACTAAACAAGACAATAAGGAAATAAATAAGCAAGCAATTAACGCTAGCCTATTACCGCTATTACACATATTACAGCCACTGGGCATCAAAGTTCGCCACCAGTGCAAATATAGGGAACAAAGCAGCACATTACATACACTGGCCGTCAAAATGGGCCACCAGTGCAAATAAACGCGGCAGCAAAACAAGAGCATAACTGAAACAACTTCAGAAGAGCTCAAGAAACGTTATCCTGGGTATCCACCATGCTGGCAATAAGCTTAGCAAGCTGATTAGCTTTGTCCTGTTTGGCGCTAAAATCCTCCAACGCTTGCTGTTGCACCAGAAAGTATGCATCTGAATGCTCCAGGGACTTCCGCAGTCCTTCCGCTTCTTATCGCAGCACAGCTGATCGATGTCTTTCAGCTTGTAGTTGAGACTCAAGAAACCGAACTGATTCAGACAGTGAGTTTGAATAGCTTGTGCAAGCGGTAGTGGCCAGTAACTCGAACACTAAACCAAGACAGGACTTTGGGGTTGTCTCGCTATCTTCAAGATAGTCTTCCTTAGCTTTTTATCAGCTTTGTTGGAGACCAACAAGGATGTGTCACTATCCTGAACCTTATCTGCATTACTTCCTTTACCATTGCTTAATAAGGCACTCTTCCCCAATATTCTGTTAGCATTCTAAAAGAAGAAACAAGCAGACACATAACAAGTTTAGCATGTACTAGTATATGAAACTCATTTCGGTGAACCAGTTCGTTAGTAAGGTGGACATGATTAAACTACCAAGTCTTCTATTGCCAAGTACTAGTACATAATAAAAGCATCAAACAAACATATATCTATGTCCTATGGTCACTGCATTGTCTTGCCAAATCAAAATAGAGACACGGTTCAAATCATATCAGTTCAAGACAAAGCAGCAGTGAAAGAATACAAAGCGTGGGAAACTACACGGCACAACAAGATTTCAGATGGGTACCACGGGTCTACATGTACAACAACACTATTGGCTCTGTTGTGATGCTAGTAATGTGCATGATATGAAAGTCAACTGCATACACAATTGAAATTGAAATCAACAGAGCTATTGATAAGAGCAAACCTGTTAAAGAAACATGCGTGAACATACTTGCTGTTCCATTGGAGTTTTGATTGGATCCTTCAATTTAAAAATAAGTTTGTATGAGTAAATACAGTGATACAAGAGCAAAGCAATCATAGTTAAAAAAGGCGCGCCTAAGCGAGCACTTAAGCGCGCCTAGGCTCTAGGCGTTGGCAAAACGCATTGCGCATAACTACGCATAATCTGTGCATAACTACGCATAAGCATGCGCTTTGGTCAGTAAAGCGCAAGGCGGTGGCAAAACGCACAATTAACGCCTAGCGCTTTTTTGAACTATGATAGCAATGGAATCTTAAATTAGAACAGTTGTTCTTCAGGTTTAGGCACTTGTTCTACATGAACAGAGTACAGTAAGACGCAAGAATATAATACTTAAAAATAGAAAATGAGCTCATAGACCTTACCACATTCTTGGTTCGGGACCAGTACAGAACAAGGCGTTCCCAGTCATCGTCCAGTAAATGTGTCTCAGGAGAACGTAAGGGAATTTGATGAGTTTCTTTGCCGGTGAAGTACATTTTCTTCAGGTAATTCCGATACTGCCACCAAGCATTCTTGAAGATAGTAGAGGTATTAGCACAGGTTACCTCATCCTGAGTTTCCAAATCAGTCCTTCTCAATAGAGGAAAATGGGAAAATTTGTTGTATTATAACCATCATGGAGGTAGGATGTATGGGACGAAGCAAAGTAATTGCCATGAATAACATTACTTACACATAACTCCTGGACAAACACCTGCAACTGGCATTTTCCTTCATCTTTAGTATAATATTTCCAAGATGGGAAGATACGCACATACGATTTAACAACATCAAATGCGACCGATGCTAAAGTACGACTAGCTGGTTGTGCTTCCTCCACAGGAATAGGCGTACTAACTGGTGGAGTTGGGGTTCGCCGTGATAGTACTGGCCCTTTGGGCACTGGAGCTGCCTTACTAACTACTCTTGTTTGGGAGCTCTGTGGTGGAGATGGTGCTGTGTCAACAGGAACTGGGTTACTATCGGCTGGGGTTGGGGTTAGATTGGGTGAAGCTGGTTCTCTGTCCATCGCAGTAGGGGTACAATCTGCGAGAGTTTGGGTTATGTGTGGTAGGGCTGGTTCTTGTGCATGTACAACTGGGGTGCTATCTCCACCAAGAGGTAGCACTGTTTTATTTGAAGACCGTGTTTTTAGTCCGCTAGATACTGGCATCACCCGCTCCAATTCAAATGGCTGATAAACAGGAAACATAGTTGAATGTACAGACATTGTATGAGAGACAGATGCAATAGATAGTGTGGAAAAAAGAGGGCATGAAATAGTTGACATGTATATTGTTTAACTAAAATGGATAGCATGACATAATTTCACATATATGATGTCTATCTAAACTGGATAGCATAGCATAACATAATTCAATGATATGATGAATAACTAAACAAGATTGCATGACATAATTCACCTACATGTTATCTAAGTAATCAGGATCACATCATTTAATTCACATATGTGATTTATATGCTAAACAGAGGGCATTCAATATGATGTCTGAACTAAGAACATGGTGTTGAATATTGTGTATATGATGTCTAAACTATGCAATGCAAGACACCGTATGCATGATATGAGCAGTATAACCGTGCCAAGTTAGAGCATACACCTCAGTGGGGGAATAGGACTGGTCATCTGTCTCTGAATCCATCTCTGAGGAGCTATCGGGACCCAACAAGAGATCTGCTTCGACATGTAGCATTGTCTGCTCTGAAGGCCTTGTTTTCACTCCAGATTTTTCCATCTCCCACCCAAATGGCTGATTCAATGGAAGAGTAGTTTAATGTACAAACATTGTCGACAAATGGAAATGTAATGAAGAAAAGGATGGGCAAGATATCATTCAAATATATGATGCCTGGTTAAACAGGATGGCATTGCACATTTCACATATATTATGGCTGGCTAAAAGACATGAGATTGCACAATTCCCATATATGATATAGAAACTAAACAGGTGGCATTACAGAACATGTCTAAACTAAGTAGATGACATATATGATGTCAAAAGTAGGCACTACAAGGCAACATATGCATGATATGACTAACATCATCATGCCAAGGTAGAGCAAACACCTTGGGGGGTAAATAGGAGTGGTCAGCGGCGTCTGAATCCGCCTCAGAATAGATATCTTCCTCTGGATTAGAATCTGGAGAGGGGTGGGGAGGGTTTGCCATTGAACCCACCATGGAGCGATGTCTGCATGACATTGTATTGCCGCGCAAAACTCTTCTCTTTTTCTCTACATGTTCAGCATGACTGTGTACAATATCTGACATGCATACGAAAAAATATGGTGAGATTATGTAAGGAGAGCATGCAGAAATTTAGAGTGATGGTAACAACCAGTGGATCGACGTTTTTCCGTTGAACCAAAATAGCCCTAATGGGTCGACGTGAATGTATAGTAATAAGTAATGCAACAAGTGTACAACCTCTTTGCCGTAGCCGCGTCGACCTCAGCATCAATGGGTTGGTCGCTGAAGCAGTTGAGGCAGAGGTGGTTGTCGGAGGTGTGGAGGAAGATCTGAGGAATCTGTAGACGACGTCTAGGGCACTGCTCTGTTGTGATGGATCGTTCTGTCATTGGAGCAGCTCCGGTGAGCCGTAAGACGTCAAGGCTGAAGCAGCACAAGACAGACATCGTCAATCTCAAGTGGGATTCTAATAGCATCTCCAATAGATGATGTAAAATGGATGTAAAATTAACATCACCAAAAACCACCTGACTACAACAGATGAGGTAAAAACTGTTGACTCTGAACTTAACTATCGAAACTGAAATTTACCGTGGAATCTGAATGCTACTGTCGAAACTGAACGCAATGGTAGCATAGAGGCACTTGACATGTAGTTTAGGGAGGGCCTGCAGTTCATCTTCAACCCGATCCCCCCTGAGCCGCCAGCCACCACCGGCCCCAGCACCACCTCGCCGCCCCGAAACAACTCGCCACCGCCGCCCCGGCCAGCCCTCTAGGCCCCCCGCCCTCACCCTGAACCCTAAGATAGATAGTGGGGTACCTCTCCGGCGAGCCCCCGTCCCCGCTACGGGTGGTTCTTCCTTAACTCCGGCGAGCCCCCCCAACCCCTGAAAATTGACTGACCCAAAAGTCGATTCAGTCGACTGAAGTGTGGCTTAATCGGAGCAGAGCAGCAGCACGAGCGAGGGGGAGAGCAGCAACAGCAGCTGGGCGAGCGATCGAGCGAGAGCCGGAGCAACAGCAGCTCGAGCGAGCGAGAGCCGGAGCAGCAGCAGCAGATCTGGCTGGTATGGACGCCGCCGACGAAGGGGCCTCGCACTGGGGGAGAGCCGCCGTGGATATATCGCCCGCGGCGCCGGCTTCAAGGTAGCCGCTCCATGGGGGTGCGGGATGGTGCACCGTCGGCGCCGGGAGGTCGAGTTAAGGAGAAGGTGCGATGCGATGAGTGTACAACCTCTTTGGTGGCGCCGAGTAGGCCTCGGCTTCGTCCGAGGAGTCAGTGAGGATGCTGCGGTTCCGATGGAGCAGGTTAAGGCGGCGCTGTGGGGATGGAGCAGCCGCGATAGACGAGGCGATCGTTGGAGCAACTCCTTGGAGGTGGAGGACGGGGCGGCTGAACCGGCGGGACGGCGAGATGGACGACGGATCCTCATCCGGGGAGATGGACGAGGGACGTCGAGCTGTTGTGGTGGACGACGTCGTCGGGGAAGAGGCTCCGCCTGGGCAGCGGTGACGTGGCGGACGGAGGAGGGTAGGGTTTCGCAGCTGGAGCGGAGAGGTTATGGCAGCCTGGGATTTCGAATCGCGAAAAGGGGGCGATGGGAGGGGGTGAAGCATGACTTAGGGACGCGCTTGTCCAAAATGTAGGGTGTGTTACAAAAGTACCCCCCACCGATTTGAACTAGCGACCCTTTCGGCTCAGGGTTAGAAGGGGGATTTCGTGTGTCAGGATTTGGCAGCTGGAGGGAGTTTCCGCGCGCGTTGTAATTTCGGGATAGCAAGGCGCGGGTTGTGAAGGCGCCAGTTTTGGGAGCACGATATCTGAATTTTCGGGATATAACAAGACGCGGGTTGAATTTTAGGGACAAGCCTAACGTGTAGTAATATTGTACTTGTACGTACCAAATCAATTCGCACTTCCCTCAACCAAAAAGAAAACAAAAAAATTAAAACTATTCACACCACGCAAAGAGAGTCTTGCCCCGTTTTACTATACAAATGCTATTCAAAGCTACTCCCTCCTTCCATCTATATAGGGCCTAATGCGTTTTTCGATGCTAACTTTGACCAAATATTAGAGCAATGATATATCACATGCAACTTACACAAAGCACACCGTTAAATTCGTCTGTGAAAGGTTCTTTCAATGATATAATTTTCACATTGTGCATGTCATGTACTATTAATCTTGTCAATAGTCAAAGGCGGTCTTAAAAATCTCATTACGCCCTATATAGATGGAAGGAGGGAGTATGAATCCATGTTATGTCCGATTAAATTTTTTCGCTTGCTGTATAATGCATGTAACCTACTCATACCAACATTTTAGTGCATTCCAAATGTCTATACTATCGCTGCAATTCGAACTAAATTTGAATTCGTTTCTCTATTTCAATAAGAATCTACAATCATGATTGTTGGCAACTTCAACCATCATAGTTTCCTTGCTATCCGCCAGATATAAATCGGACGGCCTATAATGCAGGTTGGCAGGCACACCATCATCAACAACTCCGTTTTTTTTATAAGAGTAGACATAAAATATATTAAATGTAGTATAACATGTTCATAACCACACCATGTGTATCACCGTTATATATATTCACACATGCGTCGGTTTGAAACAGTATGATAAATTCTTCAAATATCCGAATTCACTTTTTATAATGAAGTATATATGATCTCTATTCGTCTTTTACATCCACACAACCCTCTTATCTTTGTAGCTAGCGCTAACTTTCTCTTGTGCATGCACACGCCCGCATCCCTCTCACCCTCCCTCAGCATTCTCTAGCTCCATCGCTCAAATTCGTCTTTTCACTTTAGGTCGTTCACCCACGGTGTGTGTAGGCCCCCCAGCTCCTTCTTTACGGCACACATCGATCGATATGCCTCTCTAGCCAGGTGTGCCTAGCACAAACACAAGCTTCCCCTCTTCTCTTGTCATCGTCCATGCCTCACTCCCACCACTCTTTTCATCGTTCTCGTACTCGCACACTCCTCCCCCCTCGATATAGTATGCCTCTCGTACCACCTCCTACATGCATCCCTCTCTCTCTATCCTTTTCCTCATGCCTCATTTTCTTCTAACACACACATGCATGTATACCGATCGATCTCCCAACATATACCTAGATCGAATTTAACTACCCCCCCATCAATCGACGTACCTCACAAATTATGTCTCTCGTTTCTCTAACAAAGGGCGATTGATCTTCCTATGTAGTTACGTCTGCTTACCACAGCCACATCGTCCCCCCTCATCATTCATGCATGCCTCCTGACCCGTCTCTCACACGCACGTGCACAGACAACAAGCAGCCATCTCCTCTCTTATTGATATTGCGGGCGTGCCCTCCATTTGTCTAGCAAGCCTATCCCACCATTTGTTAGAAGCAACTCCACTACCACCCCCTCCAACACTCTAGCTCTGTCTCTCTCCCAACCTTATTCCTCTCCTGCACATATGCATGGATGCTGATCGATCTCCCTTAATACATGAGGCAGATCGATCTCCTTAATACACGAGGTAGGCCTCTCTCCTCCTCCACACATATACCAGCCATTGTACCTCTATAGTTAATTGGGCCTCCCTCTTCCCCCCACCACACACCGATAGTCGAGCGCTGCAGGTAGGTATCCATGCCACAGAGACAAACTGCACATGTCCCATCTCACGTTCCAGTAGGCCAGCCACTCTATATCTTTGACGTGGGCACACACAAATTCGATGGCACTCTTTATCGATCGCGCGCGCGCACACACACACATCATCCTCTCTTCGATTCTATGGACACCTCAAGCCGATGATACCTCCACTCTCTTCTCGTGGATCGCCCCTCTATATATATGTTATATCCAGGACTCTGTTTCACACACATTGCATATGTTACATTTTTTGATTAACCCCCCCCCCCCCAAAAAACTCTCAAGAACCCACACACTATATCTCTCTAGGTTTGTATCTCTCTCACACAACCCCACGTAGGTGGTGTACGTATACAAGAAGAGAATAGGTGCACCGTGCACGTACTCATGCTTCGTGCCCAGCCACACCCGCGCGGGTACACGGTGGAGCTCATTTCTTTACGAAATGGCAGCCCACGTGCTAATTTGAACGCCTGTAGTGGTTGTTTACCTAGGGAGGTCGTGTACCACGCGTGCACGAAACAAAGTTCGACTTGACGCGTTGCCGCGTTATTTTTAAATAAAGTTATAGCGCTCAATGGCACGTACACAGAATATAAAACGATTTTTATGGAGAAAAAGGTCGTCCGCTCACTATATACAATGGAGCCTGCCTCCCTGGTTTGTCGCTCTTCGGAGTATCTCACACAAGGCTGCGGTGGCCTCTCTCTCTCACCGTTGGTCACTGATCCGGCCGCATCCCGTCCGCCGGGGGAAAGGGAGTGCGGTGGCCTCTCTCTCTCTCACCGTTGGTCACTAATCCGGCCGCATCCCGTCCGCCGGGGGAAAGGGAGGAAGTGCATCGTTTCTCCGTTTGACGGTGCCAAGGCAGCACGTCCCGATCTGCGGTACACGCCGTTCTCTCTGACCAAGCTCCGGCGCGGCAGGGCCTACGCCACCTGCTCGCAGATTCTGCCTACCGCCGCTCACCTAGTTACATCCCGACGACCTCCAGGTATCCCCTCCGGCCTTGCTCCACTGCCCGTCTTCCCACGTCGCTGCATGTGGATCTTCCATAGTTCTTTGCCCAAAACGTAGCTCGTCCGGCGTACTTTCCATATTGCATTCTCGTCCTCACACCGTTTTAGAGAAACACAACCGTGTTGTTATCTTCCCTTAGGACAAGGAATATGCTTCTTTTTTGTCATCGCATGTGTCATCAACTGTTATTGGCCAGTAATTGTTTCCTTTCTACTCGTTGCTATTGCGACCTTTTGGTGAACTGCACAAATCACTTTTTTCTTAAGAGTGTTTTGTGCAGTTGTACTAAAATGTCACACGAGCAACGTGTCTACATTTCAGTGCGACTGCACAAAGGGAGATTGGTTTTGCTCTATCCTCCTCATCCAACTCCGAGCCTAATCTTCTCCAACTAGTTAGTCTTAAGAGAGACTGCAAAGGTGACCGGCTTCTATTTGTGTGTTTATTGTTTCATCAGCAGTCCTCTATTATCGTAACAACACTTAATATCTTTGGAAAAGGGACGCTCAGCTCTATTTTAGTGGAACTACACAAAAGATCGGAATGTTGCATGCTCCAGACAGCTACTTTTTCCCAACATGCCTTGTTGATTTAGACAGAGCTGGGGGGACGTTGCTGCCAATGAAAGCATGGATCAATTTTAATTTAACACCTTCTCACAACTCTGTCTTCAGTTGTGATGTAATTATTAATTAGCTCTGATCTGCTAATAATTGACATGCATTAGCAAGGAAGTTAGTTTTTTATTGTTTCCGAAAGAGCATCGATGGAAAGACACGCGAAACAAAAGCTGAAAGCTCACACCATTGTACAATTTCATGTCGCTGGAAAATTATTTGTATAGTACGTCAATTATGTAAACAAATGATGGAAGCTTGATAGCATTGCCAGAAGCCTCTTCATCATCCGGGTCCATGTGCCATGCACAAAATTATACTCCTTCATTCCTAAATATTTGTCTTTTTACAAATTTCAAACGGGCATATTTTAGAGTGTAGATTCACTCATTTTGCTTCGTATGTGTACTCCCTCCGTTCCTAAATATTCTATTCGTCTTTCTAGAGATTTCAACAAGTGACTAGATACGGAGCAAAATGAGTGAATCTACACTCTAAAATATGTCTATATACATCCGTATGTGCCAGTCCATTTGAAATCTCTAAAAAGACAAATATTTGAGTAGTCACTCGTTGAAATCTCTAGAAAGACAAACTCCGGAGTATATTTAAGAACCGAGGGGGTAGTGCACAACCGCATGGGAGACTCAGCCCAGTCATTGCGCCACATTAATAGTGAGTAATGAGCAGTCAAATCATAAGCCCCACCTTTCCCACTATAAGTTTCTCTGAAGAAGCAACCATCAATACGCTCTTCTTTGAATCCGCTCATACTACTCCATCCGTCACTGTTTATACAGCGCGCTTCAGAAAAAAGAAAAAAAATTGTGGGACCAAGGCGACTAGCGATCGGCCTGAAAAATAGCATTGGTAGTTATAGCACGGCATCTATTACTAGAGGGAAAAAGGCGTACACACATGCATGCAGTGCTTCCACCCCGGGTACACACATGCGTGCACTTACTCCACTCCGTAGTAGTACAGTACATGGATAGAAAATTGTGGACTTGATTGCGGTTACCACGCCCTAATTAATTGAGCATTAAACCAAACGCGTCTAAACTCTCTCTGGTGGTGGAAATGCATTGAGAGAAATGCATCATAATGAAGCACGCCCTGTAAACTGTGACGGAGGGAGGAGTAGTATGAAGGTGCAAAACCAAGTACGCGTATGGCCAGTCGGTCAACGCACCTCCTCTTGGCAGATCACTGACATGTGGGACAGGAGTGTGAGCAAACCGATCTAAATTGACGGCAAAGAGACAACCCGCCGTTCCTTGAGAGAGACGAGGAGCGAGAACACACAGACGGGCTCGCATGGAGGCCAAGATATATTCGAGCATGGTTGGTTGATCGATATCATTCATTACATGTTGGGCTGCCGTTTTCCGCCCTTCTCCGGAATAAACGTGTACTTTATCAGAGATAAAAAATAAGAGTACAGACGCTCCACCATGCGGTTCTAGTAGTAGTACTACTCGTACTACTGCGCTTGGCTCTTTGCCTCTTCGTGAAGTCGAACAATGATGGTACTCCGCATGTTGGGTACTACAGTGTATGCCTCTGACAATCTGACACCGAATGGACTGATGCATGTCCACCGAGGGTAGGTTGCATTAGTCAAAAGGCGTAAGCGAGCTTCACCTTGTCCTGCAAGCTTCTCCTTGTTCTGTGAGTTGACGGGACACACCAAAAAGTAGTGCTAGTCCATACTCCCTCCTTTCCAGTTAATATGGCTTAATCTTTTTTGCGGGTATATGAGAGAGCTTTATTCATATATAAGCATTCTTAGGACGATCAGCAAAGACATTGGTCACTAGGAAGCGAGGTACCCCGCAAAAAAAAGAAGTAGGAAGTGAGGTGTTTCATCAAGCCACCTCTTGGCCACATTCAAAGTGCAGAAAGCACGGTTCGCACGAAGATGCACCGCAAGGTTTGCTGACCCGTTTACATGCTGAATAACAAAAAAAGAGGAAATATTACCGAGCGCTACTATTTGTAACAGGATATGAGCCAGAATTAAGCGAGAATTGTGGCGAGTGTTCCATGCAATCAACTTCCATTATCACATGCGAGAACCCTCGAAGAGAACCAAATGTGTTGAAGATTGCTTTATCACATTTTAAAATTATAATAAGAGTGCAGACGCTCCTCCATCCGGTTCCTAGTACTAGTATAGTACGTACCTTTATAGACTATAGTAGTAGTACTAGTAAACTTTGCGCTTGGCTGTTCGCCTATTCGGGAAGTCGAACAATAATAGCACTAGTAGTATAGTGTATGCTTCTGGCAATCTGACACCGAATTAACTGTTGCACGTCCACCGCCTGAGCGAGGGAGAGCTTGCATTAGTCAAAAGTTTCTCCTTGTCCTGTGTGCCACCGCGCGCAAGCTTCTCCCGTCCTGCAACCTTCTCCTCGTTCGGCAAGTTGACGGGACACAGCAAAGTAATGCTAGTCCATACTGCCTCCTCTCCGGTTAATATGGCTTAATTTCAAACGAGATAAATACACTGTCTGTCACTGTATATTTGTAAAAATACGGTCAGTGGACTTCATAATACGCTCATTGCGCTCAATATATATATTTTCCGGTGTTTATACGGTCACTAGCTCACCCTGACTGAGTATGTGTGTGCATGCACGTGTAGGTTGAGCACTTGAGCGTGACCGTGTGTGTTCCGTCGTGTCCTCGGACATGCATGCATTAGGGCGTCACGCGCGTTTTTGCGTCCATGTGTACGTGTGACTATTGCATACACGTAGGGGGAGTACGTGTAGGGGCCACTAAGGAGCAGTCAAATCACACAGTAAGTTAGTCGGAAGAAGCAACCATCATTTCACTCTTGAATGACACGTACGCAATATAAAATGGTTGATATGGAGAGAAAAAGAAAACCACTATATATACACTAGCAAGAGCCTAAGCTACAAGCCTGCTTGCTTAGGTTGCTCTCTTCACAAGCATAGAACGACGGGCCTGATCCCGCAGCTGGGGGAAGGGAACAATGTTCTGCGTAGACACGGTCGACATCGGCGAGGTAGAAAACCCACAGTCGATGCGTCCCAATCGGGGGTCACCGCGGTACGGGCCGATGCCGCGTCCCAACCGCCCTTCTAGCTACAGCCCGACGTCCTAGGTAGTCCATCTTCCTTTTGGAGCTGGCTTGCTCCACTGCCATAGCTCCATCTCCATGTCGATCTTTCTCTACTTCTACCGGCTTCTACTTGTGATGAGTTTATGTCTCATGAACTAGTGCCAGTACTATTATTCTAATCACACTTCTTTAATATCTTTGCCATCAGGGATGCTCAGGTCGATTTTAGTGGAACTGCACAAAAGCATCGTATGATCCAAGGGTGCCAGCCGTCTTTCCTTCGACAGGTTCTACCTGGCCAGGAAATTAAATCATGTTTAGGGTTTAGGGTTTAAGTCGTAGTGACCCCATCAGTAGTTTTTCTTTCGTACACGCTCTCACAACTTTTTTCTTTAGTTGTGAAGTAAATATTGGCTATGATCTGTGAATCATTGAGATGCATCAGCATGCGTGTTAGTTTTCCTTTGTATTTGATGGAATGTTGTAACGGGGTAACCTTGGAATAGGAATGAAAATGGAGTGGAAAGTTTCCATTTTTCCGGAGAAAAAATGGAAACGGAGAGAAACCAACGTTTCGTTTCGTTGGATCGCGCCATCGAGCAAAACCAACGTTTAAATCACGTCTATCGTGTTCGTGTCTCACCCTCCTCCACTGCTCGACCCCACACGGTCGCTCGGCATGCCACTCACCGCAAACCGAGTATACGATAACTTTCCCGCCTGCTTGTCGATGGATCGCGCCATGGAGTACTAGCACTACTGGAAGAGATTGACGAGTTGGGGGAGGACAGCTAGCTGTAGCACGGACTCCCAAGAACTTTTTACATGCATGTTGTAGCCGTCTATTGCGACCTTTGAACGTGGAGCAGCCGCGTGCACCTGGAAGCGGCGCGGGCGACGCTCTCTCGGCCGGCGCGCCGCTTCAATGCCGGCGCTAGTGAGAGGTCACGTCCACTCTGGCCGGGCATGAATGCGGCACTGACCGTTTCGGGCGGGAAGCAGGCGCGGGTGATGAAGAGGGTTCGGGTTGGTCAGGACCGGCCGTGGCAGCGGTCCGGACGTGCGCAAACAAGAGATGTTGTACGTTAATATTGCTGCGTATATAATTAACAACATAAATAATGTGCTAGTTGGACAAATATGATTGGAGAAGGAGATGGAAATGGAATTTTACGTAAACACGGATATGCATGTCTATGTCTATGTGTGTGTGCGCGACGACTCTCGCGACCTGGAAGTGGGGGCGTGTTTTTGATCGAGTTTTCTTTCTTGGTACGTTAGAAAATCAGTTTGTCTAATTCACATCTAGATGTTATTTAAGGATATCACATCTAAGCTCCCACAAGTATATAATGTAGCAACAAGAAACAAAAAAAACTAGGAAAAAATAGACCACAAACAGAGTGGACATCAACTTAGATGTGACATAACTATGTCACATCTAGATGTGTCCTAGACAGACCCTTAAAAAATTGTCCGCCAGTTTTCGTTTCTTTTTTCTGAGAACGCGCGTATTCTATTTAAAACCACTGCTATGGAGAGTTTTTTTACTCCATTATAGCCTCTTGTTTGATAGAGTTTCTCTCGCCTCGCTCTCTCACCCTCTCCATATATGTTACACGCTGGAGGCTCAGCGTTCATTTGCTAGGGTTTGCTATATTCACAGTCTCTCACCCTCTATTCACCAGATCTAAACAAGACTGCGTTGGCCTCTTGTCTCTCTCTCCCCCCTCACAGCTGGTGAAGGAGGCGTCCGTATCCCGTCGCACCGGGAAGGGGAGCAGGTGCAACGTTCACTCTATCGCCTTCGGCGAGGGAGGCAATCCACTGCCGGCTGCGCTGTTCTCTTTCACCCAGCGCCTATGCGGGAGGGCCACTGACCCCTTCTTCCTTGCTGCCGTACGTAGTGTGGGCAGATCCGGCCTCCCGCCGCACGCCTTGCCAATCCCGACGACCCTAAGGTATAAGTTTATTTGAAACCGCCGTTGCTCTAGCTGCATGTGGATCTTTTTAGATCTGTAGTCGAATCTAGGTCTTGGTTCAAAGAGGAAAGAAGGGTGCGGTGGGCTGGAGCAAGAATCTAGGACGTGGTTCAATGAGGAAAGGAGGGGCGAAAAGTAGTATAGACTGGCTATCCAGCCACTTTGTACGTCGAAAAGGGAAAAAGGGGGTAACCCAGTACACACATCTGTAAGGAACTGATCTCTTTGTTGAAAAGGGAAAGAAAGTGGGGGGTCGGGTAGTTTGTGCAGGACTAGATTTGCTGCCCTCACATAGGAAGAAGGTTCAAAGAGAACAAATATGGGACCGGCGCATATATGCTGCTTGGCTACATACTCTGCATCACCCATTTATACGTGTGGACGCACATGGTACTGGCATGTCCCATATAGCTATTTTGCTGTTGTTAATCTAAGAATGCTGCCGGAAAATTGAAGCAATGCCACTGTTAAAAGTAAATTGCATTTTTTAACGAATGTTGTTCCAAGAGAATGTCTCTGTTAATATGAATCAATGCAACCGTTTTAGAAATGCTACTGTCCTACTTTGTTTTCCATCCAAGATAAGTTAGATGCTTCTTTCTGTCACCGTTTGTTTCATCCTCCTTTATCGGCAAGTAATTGTTTCCTTTTTTGCCTCTGTTAAAACAGGGCTATTGATTCAACTTGTTGCTATTGCGACATTTTGCTTCTCTACTCCAAATACTTATGTTTTAAGAGTGTTTTGTGCAGTTCAACTTGAATGTCACACCGGTGACTTTGCTTAATTTTGATGGAACTGCACAAAAGGAGATCGAGATTTGTTTCTAGTCTTCGTGGCGAGTTGTTTCAAATCTTGGTCTCAACCACATGATGTGCAGTGTGCTTTGAGATGTTGTGCTACTTGTTTTGGTACTGTTTTAAATAAATGTTGAATTGAAGCTATTGTATTGCTGTCTTTTCCCATTAAGTAGTGAAGAAAAATGGGACCAACCCAGAAATGATGCTTGTTGCTTTGTTACAACAAATTCAGCATCACCCCCTTTATAAGCCAGTAATTGATGCCACTCTCAGAATTAACTACTAAATCTTATTTCAAAACCGCAACACTTGTTAGGGATTGGCGGGATTACCATTTTTGTGGCCGCATGTTTCATCCTCCTTTATTAGCCAGTAATTGGTTCCTTTTTTTGCCTCTGTTTAAACAGGGATATCTATTCAACTTGTTGCTATTGCGACATTTTGCTTCGCTACGCGAAACACTTTGCTTGATTTCAGTGCAACTGCACAAAACGAGATTGGATTTCCTATTCGTGTTGGCAGATTCGTATTTCATCTTGTCCGTCTCATGAAAGGTCAGTACAGGCCTTCATCCACATGATTGTGCAGTGTGCTTTGAGATGTTGTGCTACTTGTATTGGTACTGCTTTAAATAAATGTTGAATTGAAGCTATTGTATTGCTGTCTTTTCCCATTAAGTAGTGAACCAAAATGGGACCAACCCAGACATGATGCTTGTTGCTTTGTTACAACAAACTCTGCATCACCCCCTTTATAAGTAGATGGAAGCACATAGTGTTGTTGCGCCCACTCTCCCCTGGAACTGTTTATGCTTTTCGTTAATCTAATGCCGCTGGTAAAATTAAGCAATGCCACTCTCAGAATTAATTAACTACTAAATCTTAGTTCAAAACTGCAACACTTGTTAGGAATGGTACTATCCTACTTTGTAGTTCTTTCTACATGTTTAACCAAGGTATTGTTAAGATAATGTCTCTGTTAAAATGAACCAGTTGCATTGTTTTAGGAATTGTACTTTTTTGCTTTGTCGTTCTTTATACATGTTGAAACAAGGCCTTGTTAAGATAATGTCTCAGTCAATATGAATGAATCACACTGATGGAGAATTGCTACTCTCCTGCTTTGTTTCCCATTAAGATAAAGTAGATCAGTAGATGCTTTTCTTCTGGGAGTACAAGTCATCAACCGTTATTTCTCAGTAATTGTTTCCCTTATACCTATTGTTGCTTACAGGGATATCAAAATTAAAGCTCGGTTTTCTTCCGACTTCGATTTTAGTTGAACTGCACAAAAGGAACCAATGTGTCCAAGGCAAACTGCTGCATTACTGGGTCTAGTTGGTCGTTCCACTTTGCAGAAAGAAGCAGTCACTGTTTGTGCTACATTATAGAAGGAATGACCGAGAAGCTTTACAGAGTATTATTAGACACCGGTGACATGACTAGTCTGCAGAGACCATTGGCAATTTAACAACACGTGGAGTGCCCTGGGCAAAAAGTGCCCAAACAAGTACAAGAAGCTACGACAGGACTCCACGATCATCGGCATTACATATTTTGAATGGGAAAATGTCAGGACCGGTTTTCGGAATATTAATTTCCTAGAAAATGGCCTTTGTGCTCACCAGTCCCAGGATTACTGTTAGCTGATGAGGCACCAACTTGATACAAGAATTCCAAGCAAGGTACAAAATATGTAGTACAAGACCACTGGGGCCTATGAGTACAACACTTGGTTTCTAGTGGTTGATGGCGGAAGCGATTTATGGTTCATCTGGGTCTATGGGACTCCATTTCCCACAAGAACAGCTGACCAGGATAACTCCTATCTTCGCGAGGCTGCTATCATCATTGCGTAGGTTTCGGGGCTGTCTTCGTAATGCTCTCTCCAAGCAAGGAATCCGGCCAAGACAATAGCCAGGGACAAGCCAGTGAGTACGTTTGAATGTACTCGCAAACATTAAGAGCACGGGTATAATATAATAAGGGATAATCATGCTCCGAAATATTCGATGATCATAACGTCTGTCACGAAAAAAACGAAATCCGTGATGCACGCATGCAGGTAAAATATGAACATGCAATACGGGAGTAGAAAAGAGAATGCACTGATCGAGTGTCTGAAATGACTCCTCGAAAGGGTGCAAATAAATTAACAATGCCGCAGTCGGGCGTCTGAGCGACACCACAAAAAGGGCTTATAAAGAATAATTAAATAACAAGCATGCCGCAGTCGGGCGTCTGAGCGACACCACATAAAGGGCTTATAAAGAATAATTAAATAAATGACAAACATGCCGCAGTCGGGCGTCTGAGCGATGCCACATAAAGGGCTTATAAATAATAAATAAATAACAAGCATGCCGCAGTCGGGCGTCTGAGCGACGCCACATAAAGGGCTTATAAATAATAATCGCAGTGAGTATCCAGGAGGTAGAACCGTCCCAGGGATACTTATTAATTCAAATAATGTAAATGGTTAGTCCATAATAATAATAAACATAATCCTCACATGTCATAGGTCATAATCAATGTTCTAGTATAGCCGTTTCTCCATCCGAAAACCGTCACTAGACCCATCTCAGACTATAGTCCTCACCCATGGACATGGCTAACCGAATAGATATAACCTCTGCAGAGGGTGTACTCTTTACCCACGAGCAACGGATTTATTTAGTCCATCGGGACTAATTCCGCCTACGACCTTTTAATTGAAAACATGCCTGACCTGCACACACCAGCTTAACTTACCGGTGTCTGGAATCACCCACGACACCTGTCAAGCAAAACTCTAAGTGGGGAGGCTACAACCTCGACGTAGCATGGGATCAAATTTATATCGTGCGCTCTAAGGGGTGCCCCCCTCTTGGTCCCAACCGGAAACACCCATGCCCCCGGACCAGGTGGCATGCCTACCGGATGCATCCGGTATCTTCCACCATGGCCTCTCTGTACGGTGTGTGCTTTGGTAAGGGGTTGACAACTTACTGAACCGTACCCTACCTGCGGCAGGGACAAGTGGTAGTACAAAATAAGTAGGGGAAGTTATTGAACAAGACTCAACCTACGGCCGACTCAGGAGGTCCAAGTATTCTCCGAATGATTAGCGTAACCAATATATTTCCAATAACAGACAGAATCACCGCTCATCAAACCTCATCATGCCATACCGGACACACTCGTCTCGACGAGGAACTAGGGATAAGCTCGTGTCTACCCAAGACCACGACTTTCCCGGCTTCCTACCGGTATGCATGAAAAGCTCGCGAGGATGACTAGCATATCCATTTCTAACAGTAAAGCATCTCCAATATGCACTCATGCGTGTGACTTTATCGCTACATAAAAATAACGTATGCTCCAAGTCAAGGTGGTGTTGTAACCGTATCAAAACACTTCACAAAAATATTATGCCAGAGTTCAGAATGCTTGCCTTCAAGAGTAGGCAAGGGGGTGCACTTTTTGAAAGTTTTCTTCTCTCCCCATTTCCTATTTTGAAAAAAATATCCAAATAATATATATTTCAAAAACAGTACAAAAAGTTGTCCCAAATATTTTTGAAATAAATCTTAAAATAAACTAGATGAAATTTGAGAGAGGTAGGAAAAAGAATCAACTCATTTTGAGTTTTATTTTAAAAGATATAGCAAGTCAAAGTTTAGTCAAAGTTCTGTTTTAAAACAAAACAGAAAAAGAAAACGTTTCGGAGGGGCTTACGCTTTCTGCTCAGCGAAAACGTATTTTGCGAAACACGTCTCCACTTAAAACACGCGTCAGCGGGGCAGGGTCGCTGACAGTGGGTCCAGCAGGCCCACTGGTCAGGTTTGACCAGTCCTTTCTCCCTCCTCTTCCTCTGCCCGTGCGGAGGCGGGACTCCGGCGATCGCCGTCGACGAACGGCGGCTCTTCGAGGGCACCTGAGGGCAGGGATGGACCCGCCAGACCGGGGCGGTCCTCCCGGTGGTTGTTGGGTCGTCGGTGGTGGTAGGAGTCGCCGGCGGCGAGCTCCGCGGCGGAGGAGGTTTCGGGTGGTTTGGGGTTTTCGAGCTACGGTGGTCCTTGGTCGAGTTTGAGAGGCTGGGCGGCACCATGAGTCCGAGGGGAGTCGGGTGGTGGTGCTAGATGAGCTGGGGAGGCTTTGATGGCGACTAGCGGGACCGGAGGGAGGCGGCGGCCTAACCTGCCGGAGGTGGGGGAGATGGCCTCTTCCGTTCAATCCGCGGCTAGGGGAGCACAAGGGGGAGGCCTGAGGTCGCCTGAGCGCTCGGAGGGGCTCGAGGCCTGCTTTTATAGGCGTCCGAGGCTGTTCCCGCGGCAGCCATGGATAAGAACGCCGGCGACCGTCGCTCTGTAGCCGCAGGGCGACGTGGCGGCGACGAGCGCGTGCCGACGGGTTCCAGGATAAGCTCGAGCTGCTCCAAGGGGCAGCTGGCGCGCGCGGGTGGCTTGGGCGGCGCCGTCCGTGGCAGGAGCTCACTGCCGACGCCGGCGTCCCGCCAAGGGAGCCCTGACGGCAGCGCTGTAGGGCGCCAGGGGTGGCTTGGAGGGTTCTGGCGAGTGGGCAAGGGCAGGGCGTGGCTCTGCAGGCGAGCAAGGGCCAGGGGTGGGACGCGGCGAGGGCGGAAGTGCGACGCGGCGGCTCGGTGCGCGCGCGTGCAAAACGTGTGCTCTGGGCGCGCCCAGAGCACGCACGGGACGTGTTCGACAGAATGCCAGGGCAGCCCAGAGTGCTAGGGGGAGGCTGGCAATTAACAGGACTAGGTTAGGAGTAGCTAGGATCTTAGTGGACAAGGTTGCTGGGTCAGGGGCTCAAGTTCATAATGCCAACTAGAAAACATGCCGAAACTGCCCGTGAACACAAGGTGTTCGACGGAATGCTAAGTGTATCTAGGCAACTCTTGGAGTGGCCAAAAACTCCAGATCAGGGTCTCCTTGGATGTAGGTGATGATGGCAAGATCATTTGGGCAAAACCAGAAACTTGCTAGTGCAAGTTTTGCAAAACTTCGGTTCTGGACAGAAAGAAAAAGGTCTCATTGCATGCACTTAAAATCCTCCAATGGGTCCACTCTCCTGGACTTAAGGGTTTTGTAGGGAGGGCTATAAGCAGGAAAAAGCTCATGGGCACTAGAGCAAAATAAAATAGGGTTGCAGTACAAATCACCAAACTGGAGCAGAATGAAGATGAGGTTGATTCACTCAAATATTTCAAGAACATCACTGGTTTTTAGCATAAGGTTGAATTATATGCATCTACTGACATCTCCAAACACTTGGAAGAATTTTTAAAGGAATATTTAAATAGGTTGTAGTGCAAAAATACATACTGGACCAGATTTGAAAAGTTGATGTAGAGCTCAAAATCTCCAATAACCAAAAGATATTTTTGCATAAAAGTGATGTGGAAACATCACATGACATCCCCAAATTTTGGTGAAATTTTTAAATGCATTAATCAAATGGTTGCAGTGCAAAAGAGGCTCCAATTTTATGAAAAGTCGTTTTAAAGGAACAAAGCTCAGGAAAAGCGATTATGCAACTAAATCCACTCATAAAGAACTGTTTTATAGGAAGAGTATACAAGTCTAATAATACTTTTGGAAAGTTTCCACTTGAGGTAAAAACTCCACAATATTAAAGAAAAGGGAGGTTCTGAAATCAAGGGATAAATCCAGACAAATGGAAAAGTTTAATCTCCTGGCAAAATTTTAATTAATAAAAGAAGGTCAAAATTTTGGGGTGTCACAACACTACCCCCCTTAAGAAAAATCTCGTCCTCGAGATTTGTTAAAAGCTGTTTTGAACAAACATTGCTTTTGCCACAAAAAAAAGAAATCAACATTCTACTATGCAATAAAAATGTGGCTACAGTGAGAGGGCAATAAGTGGTGTGAAACCACAGTGTGGTATACTGGCGTTGTGCGGAAAAATCCATGGTTGGGGGGAAAACGAGATATTTCTACGCTGGATACAGTAATTTAGAATAAATTCTAAATTACTAAAACACGCTGGTCGTACCCGAGAGCATAGTGCTCTCTCTGGCTGACAGGTGGACCCGGGGCCCACTGTCGGCCTCTTCTTCTACCTCTGGCTCTCTCTTCTTGCTCTCCCTCGCGGGCTTTCCCGCGATTCCTCCACCGGCGACTTCTAGCGCGTAGGGCATCTAGGCCGTACTGCGGTAGTGCGCGGCGTGCTAGCTGCCGGTGCAGCGGGCACTCACCTCGCGGGCCAGTGCACTATCGGCACTGCTCGCGGACTCGCCTCCGAACACCGGCGATCGAGCGACGAGTGGCGCTGGTGGACCTCGCCCACCGTACACCGATCTCGAGCTATAAAATGCTCGCGGTGCTCCTCTCTTCTTCCTCACACCTGGCCTCGCTTCTACTTCTCCTTCCTTCTCCTCCATTGCTGTTTGCAGGAGCTCGAGACGAGGCTCTAATGGCAGAGGCGATGCCGGACTGGTACGTGGTCCTGGTGTGTGGAGGTTTGGCGACGTTGCTGGGTTTCTCCGTGCTCTTGTGCGCGATGATCCTTGATGATCGTCGTGATGCTGCCGCTCGAGTGTTAGCTCTTCGTGGTGGCGGCGATCACGAGGATTAGGTGCGGCATCGAGCGCTAACTGCTGTCGGCGGGCTGGAGCAACTCGTGCCCGAATGATTACTCACAAATCTCTCTCTTACTGAGACTGTGGTGTCCTCGGGTGTGATCAGTTAGGCGCAAAATGTGTACGAGGATTTGTAATTAGCGCACGGGTCGAGTGGTTGTGGATGTGAGTCTGCTGTTATGGTGCTGCGTGAATAAAAAAATCTATGTCGTGAAGATATATACGCTGCAGCAACTCAGGGAAAGAAATCTCACTTGAATTTTTATCGCGGGTGAAAATTAGTTAAATCAAAATTAACAGCAGTAAAACTGCTCACATAATTGAAACCAGATATTTGATACGCCGCACAAAATTTTTTTGGATACCACGTACAAGTTACAGTACATAAATAAATACTGGGATAATAAACATAGCGGTGACGTCTACAATAAAAAAGGCAAACGGACAGGGTCCTGAGAAAACGTCTCTGGTACTGGGGCACACTCCTCTTCTATCGGGGGAAGCGGGTTGACCAGTCGATGAACGCGTCTCTCCTGGTCAGGCCTCAGTGGTCTGCCAATAGCGATCTGAGGATTTAAATCAGCGAGGCTCTGGAGATAACCCATTACCCGCTGAGTCAAACGCTCCTGAGCGATCACATACTGGGCAAGGTTGGCCAGTACTGGATCCCTCTCAATTCGTCCACCGGGAAAAGATGCAACTTCTCTGGGTGCTGCACGACTCGGAAAATAAATAAATCCTCGTTCATTGGCATAGTGTACCGCGAATCGAAGTCGAGCGAGCGCTTCGTACGCAGCAGCTTCTATGGCCATATGCGGAGTCGGCATGGATTTCCCTACGAAGGAAACTTCCGTTGGGTCTTGGTTTGGGTTTGCGGGAGGGATGTGCACCACTGCCCAATATTTCGAGGTGGATGGGGTGATCCTCGATTTGAGCAACTCGTACTGGGGTGGATAGATGGCACTCATGGTACTGCAGGTAAAGTCCCACAATAATTTAACAAAACTACTCGGGGTTGCGTCTGGGGTTCTCAGATAAATACTGGGGGTCGGCATGGGAAAGACAAGGCTGTGAGTGTTGCGCACAAGGCGAGGGGTACTTGGCAAGGTCACGAGGTGGCCTTTATATAGCATTGGGGCTGGGTTATTTACCGTGGTGAAGGGTAACTGGTTTGGGTTCGAGGTCAAAGCCACAGATACACATATCTCATAAATGTGACGCATTGCTGTGGGTGTCGTCGAGTGTGGTTTTGGTAGCTGCTCCCGGAATTCAAAAGATGCATCAGTACGCTGACGTACTTATGCATGGCTACTACTCCAAAAATAGGGGCACACAAGCGGACAACATTTAGTAATGGAGACACAAGATCACACAATTACAAGGCGTAGACATAATAAGGCTCGTTACTACTCGAGCGACTTAGTCCACTACGTTAATGTCTAAGTGGGCTGGCCTTGCGGACGTCGAGGCTTCTCCACGGGTTTCTCCGTCGGGATTTGCTGGTTGAGGTTGAGGGGCTGCAGGGTCGGGGTAGTGGTGATGACCATCGCGGGGGTTGCTGGCCACAATCCCATTGGAGCGTGTTCCCAAAAGGCGACGAAGCACTTCTAGGGACACCAAAGTATTTTGGTTGATGGCTGGGGCGGACCCCAAGGGCTCGATCGGGTGTCCGAACAGCACGACTGGGTTGTCGGCGTCGGGCTCCACTTCTCCTCTCGCTGGGGGTCGGCAAACCAATTCTCCACGAGCTGCGACCAGATCAAGAGTGATTTGATCAAACAGTTGCTCTAGTGCGCTTACATAGCGCACCAGATGCAATAGTGCAGGATCTGTCTCGTGATCTCCGTTGTCAACCTGGGGCGGCCTATCATACCCATCACGACTGGGGTAGTAGTAGAACGAGCGACAGTTAACTCTGGGCGACAAGTGCCGGAGTTGAACTATAGCTTCTCGAGCTGCCAGTTGGATGGCTTGTGGCTCAAAGGAAGTTGTCCTTCCAGTGAACCTGTAGGGGCGTTCTGGCGATAGACCCCTACCATAGATGTGCACAGTGGCCCAGAACTGACGGCTCTCACCGCTCATGAGTCCTTGGTACACAACATATTCTGGGGGCTCTTCTAATGCATAGGCACCGCGGGTGAGGTTTGCGAGCACGGTCACAAAACCTCCAAGGTTGGTTGCTGTGGTCTCATTGTGAACAATGGGGCCAGGCATCGTGGCTTGGTTTGGGAAAGAGGCTGTGCTGTGCTGTGTTGAGGCTAGCGTGCCCTTTTTATAGAAAAAGGGGACGGAGTCTTCCTTCGCACGCTTGCGAAGAGGACTGTTTAGGGGCCGGTCACTGCGCGTGATCGACAGGCTAGGCTGGTAGGTTGGGCACCGTCTGCCGAAAGGCGTCGGGTCACTGTGGGGCTATCTTATGCGAGAAGCTTGGCCGGGGTTAGGTTAAGGTCTGGTGGTTTGGTTAACCTAGGTCTATCGACCTGGCTAAGATAGGATTAGCCAATGGTCAGGCTGGCTCTGATACCAAGTCTGTCAGGACCGGTTTTCGGGATATTAATTTCCCAGAAAATGGCCTTTGTGCTCACCAGTCCCAGGATTACTGTTAGCTGATGAGGCACCAACTTGATACAAGAATTCCAAGCAAGGTACAAAATATGTAGTACAAGACCACTGGGGCCTATGAGTACAACACTTGGTTTCTAGTGGTTGATGGCGGAAGCGATTTATGGTTCATCTGCGTCTATGGGACTCCATTTCCCACAAGAACAGCTGACCAGGATAACTCCTATCTTCGCGAGGCTGCTATCATCATTGCGTAGGTTCCGGGGCTGTCTTCGCAATGCTCTCTCCAAGCAAGGAATCTGGCCAAGACAATAGCCAGGGACAAGCCAGTGAGTACGTTTGAATGTACTCGCAAACATTAAGAGCACGGGTATAATATAATAAGGGATAATCATGCTCCGAAATATTCGATGATCATAACGTCTGTCACGAAAAAAAATGAAATCCGTGATGCACACATGCAGGTAAAATATGAACATGCAATACGGGAGTAGAAAAGAGAATGCACTGATCGAGTGTCTGAAATGACTCCTCGAAAGGGTGCAAATAAATTAACAATGCCGCAGTCGGGCGTCTGAGCGACACCACAAAAAGGGCTTATAAAGAATAATTAAATAACAAGCATGCCGCAGTCGGGCGTCTGAGCGACACCACATAAAGGGCTTATAAAGAATAATTAAATAAATGACAAACATGCCGCAGTCGGGCGTCTGAGCGATGCCACATAAAGGGCTTATAAATAATAAATAAATAACAAGCATGCCGCAGTCGGGCGTCTGAGCGACGCCACATAAAGGGTTTATAAATAATAATCGCAGTGAGTATCCAGGAGGTAGAACCGTCCCAGGGATACTTATTAATTCAAATAATGTAAATGGTTAGTCCATAATAATAATAAACATAATCCTCACATGTCATAGGTCATAATCAATGTTCTAGTATAGCCGTTTCTCCATCCGAAAACCGTCACTAGACCCATCTCAGACTGTAGTCCTCACCCATGGACATGGCTAACCGAATAGATATAACCTCTGCAGAGGGTGTACTCTTTACCCACGAGCAACGGATTTATTTAGTCCATCGGGACTAATTCCGCCTACGACCTTTTAATTGAAAACACGCCTGACCTGCACACACCAGCTTAACTTACCGGTGTCTGGAATCACCCACGACACCTGTCAAGCAAAACTCTAAGTGGGGAGGCTACAACCTCGACGTAGCATGGGATCAAATTTATATCGCGCGCTCTAATGGGTGCCCCCCTCTCGGTCCCAACCGGAAACTCCCATTCCCCCAGACCAGGTGGCATGCCTACCGGATGCATCCGGTATCTTCCACCATGGCCTCTCTGTACGGTGTGTGCTTTGGTAAGGGGTTGACAACTTAGTGAACCGTACCCTACCTGCGGCAGGGACAAGTGGCAGTACAAAATAAGTAGGGGAAGTTATTGAACAAGACTCGACCTACAACCGACTCAGGAGGTCCAAGTATTCTCCGAATGATTAGCATAACCAATATATTTCCAATAACAGACAGAATCACCGCTCATCAAACCTCATCATGCCATACCGGACACACTCGTCTCGACGAGGAACTAGGGATAAGCTCGTGTCTACCCAAGACCACGACTTTCTCGGCTTCCTGCCGGTATGCATGAAAAGCTCGCGAGGATGATCACTATCACTAGCATATCCATTTCTAACAGTAAAGCATCTCCAATATGCACTCATGCGTGTGACTTTATCGCTACATGAAAATAACGTATGCTCCAAGTCATGGTGGTGTTGTAACCGTATCAAAACACTTCACAAAAATATTATGCCAGAGTTCAGAATGCTTGCCTTCAAGAGTATGCAAGGGGGTGCACTTTTTGAAAGTTTTCTTCTCTCTCCATTTCCTATTTTGAAAAAAATATGCAAATAACATATATTTCAAAAACAGTACAAAAAGTTGTCCCAAATATTTTTGAAATAAAGCTTAAAATAAACTAGATGAAATTTGAGAGAGGTAGGAAAAAGAATCAACTCATTTGGAGTTTTATTTTAAAAGATATACCAGTCAAAGTTTAGTCAAAGTTCTTTTTTAAAACAAAACAGAAAAAGAAAACGTTTCGGAGGGGCTTACGCTTTCTGCTCAGCGAAAACGTATTTTGCGAAACACGTCTCCACTTAAAACACGCGTCGGCGGGGCTGGGTCGCTGACAGTGGGTCCAGCAGGCCCACTGGTCAGGTTTGACCAGTCCTTTCTCCCTCCTCTTCCTCTGCCCATGCGGAGGCGGGACTCCGGCGATCGCCGTCGACGAACGGCGGCTCCTCGAGGGCAACTGAGGGCAGGGATGGACCCGCCAGACCGGGGCGGTCCTCCCGGTGGTTGTTGGGTCATCGGTGGTGGTAGGAGTCGCCGGCGGCGAGCTCCGCGGCGGAGGAGGTTTCGGGTGGTTTGGGGTTTTCGAGCTACGGTGGTCCTTGGTCGAGTTTGAGAGGCTGGGCGGCACCGTGAGGTCGAGGGGAGTCGGGTGGTGGTGCTAGATGAGCTGGGGAGGCTTTGATGGCGACTAGCGGGACCGGAGGGAGGCGGCGGCCGAACCTGCCGGAGGTGGGGGAGATGGCCTCTTTCGGTCAATCCGCGGCTAGGGGAGCACAAGGGGGGAGGCCTGAGGTCGCCTGAGCGCTCGGAGGGGCTCGGGGCCTCCTTTTAAGGAGCTCACTGCCGACGCCGGCGTGCCGCCAAGGGAGCCCTGACGGCGGCGCTGTAGGGCACCAGGGGTGGCTTGGAGGGTTCTGGCGAGTGGGCGAGGGCAGGGCGTGGCTCTGCAGGCGAGCAAGGGCCAGGGGTGGGACGGCGCGAGGGCGGCAGTGCGACGCGGCGGCTCGGTGCGCGCGCGTGCAAAACGTGCGCTCTGGGCGCGCCCAGAGCACGCACGGGACGTGTTCGACAGAATGGCAGGGCAGCCTAGAGTGCTAGGGGGAGGCTGGCAATTAACAGGACTAGGTTAGGAGTAGCTAGGATCTTAGTGGACAAGGTTGCTGGGTCAGGGGCTCAAGTTCATAATGCCAACTAGAAATCATGCCGAAACTGCCCATGAACACAAGGTGTTCGACAGAATGCTAAGTGTATCTAGGCAACTCTTGGAGTGGCCAAAAACTCCAGATAAAGGGTCTCCTTGGATGTAGGTGATGATGGCAAGATCATTTGGGCAAAACCAGAAACTTGCTAGTGCAAGTTTTGCAAAACTTTGGTTCTGGACAAAAAGAAAAAGGTCTCATTGCATGCACTTAAAATCCTCCAATGGGTCCACTCTCCTGGACTTAAGGGTTTTGTAGGGAGGGCTATAAGCAGGAAAAAGCTCATGGGCACTAGAGCAAAATAAAATAGGGTTGCAGTACAAATCACCAAACTGGAGCAGAATGAAGATGAGGTTGATTCACTCAAATATTTCAAGAACATCACTGGTTTTTAGCATAAGGTTGAATTATATGCATCTATTGACATCTCCAAACACTTGGAAGAATTTTTAAAGGAATATTTAAATACGTTGTAGTGCAAAAATACCTACTGGACCAGATTTGAAAAGTTGATGTAGAGCTCAAAATCTCCAATAACCAAAAGATATTTTTGCATAAAAGTGATGTGGAAACATCACATGACATCCCCAAATTTTGGTGAAATTTTTAAATGCATTAATCAAATGGTTGCAGTGCAAAAGAGGCTCCAATTTTATGAAAAGTCATTTTAAAGGAATAAAGCTCAGGAAAAGCGATTATGCAACTAAATCCACTGATAAAGAATTGTTTTATAGGAAGAGTATACAAGTCCAATAATACTTTTGGAAAGTTTCCACTTGAGGTAAAAACTCCACAATATTAAAGAAAAGGGAGGTTCTGAAATCAAGGGATAAATCCAGACAAATGGAAAAGTTTAATCTCCTGGCAAAATTTTAATTAATAAAACAAGGTCAAAATTTTGGGGTGTCACAGAAAAGCTTGTCAAAGTTTAATCATTGATGTTAGCAAGAAGACGTTAGTTTAATATATTGGAATTGGAAAACCTTGTCAAAATTTGCTCATTGATGTTAGCCAGAAGACATGCATTTGATATTTTTGAGTGGGACGCCCTTGCTGTGAGTAGCGTCGAGTTTTTTTTCCTATTCCTGTGTTCAGTTTAGAAGTAAATAGTTACTCTGCTGAGATATTCCTGTGTTAAGAGTTTGTTCTGAATATTGTCTATGTAATGCCAGGCCTTGTGTTTGATTGCAAAGTTGAGCTTGGAATGTTGTGGCATGCGGCATCACGAGCTGTTCACCGTGCCTCCTGAGAATACTGCTTCGTATTGTTTTGCATGTCGATCTAATGCCAGTGATTTTCTTGTTAAGAAGATCATCCTCTTCTGTTGTTT
Organism: Aegilops tauschii subsp. strangulata; assembly: GCF_002575655.3. Taxonomy (NCBI): domain Eukaryota; kingdom Viridiplantae; phylum Streptophyta; class Magnoliopsida; order Poales; family Poaceae; genus Aegilops; species Aegilops tauschii. Next base: position 312,722,178 of record NC_053037.3, on the reverse strand, counting down.
CCGTGCTTAAGAAGTTCATCGTGTGATGTTTCATTCATAGCCTATACGACAAGTCGGGTAGGTTAGACGTGAAACCATATGATCTTCCGACCAACTCATGATATTAGGCCGTGATTGGATCGTCGTTTTCCAACCAAAACCGCTTGTAAAACTGACGCTTGTAAATTAAAGCAGATGGTCTCGGGCGAAGGTCCTTGGTTGGTCGATTTCGACTAGTAAAATATCGGAAGTACTTCACACACGATAAAAACGCTGAGCGACACTCGGACGATTGCTAATCCAGCCGTTAGCTGCTGTTTCAGCCTTGCCCATGGATGGCATGATACGCACATCGTGCATGTATCGTCTGGTAATGTCGTCCATATAGGAGTGCTCGTAAAATATACACTGATCGCTCAAATTACACGCGTAACCCGCCGGTTTTACTTACAGACCTCGGGCCCTCGCTTTCATTATGCCTGTATTTTACGCGTTGTTTCCGATGACGAGTAAATTACACTTGTATGTTAATACAGGTTTGAAATAAACCAGAGCTCCCAAGCGTGGCCTTACCGTTTCATGTCGTCTCAGTTTCTCGAAGGTGCTCATAGGTGTCCGATGATCCTGGCTTCCTCAATGAGCAGCGGGCGCTATATCAGACCATCCGTAGGGCCCGTGAGGCCCTCTCCGTTGTCCTTCGAGTTGTTGCACTCGTCGTGGCGCCGAGCATTGTTAACATCGTCAACGAACATGAGGATTCAGGAGATGACTTTATTTTGACTGGATGACACTAGGGACCCACTAGGGCCATAGACGTACGTACGCAAGTGCCTCCTTATTATGTACAACTATTTTTTTTGCTTTCTCCTGGTTTCCTGACATCACGGTCCCACACCATTGTCAACCTATGTAGTCAATATAAACGAGAGAATTGCACAAGGTGCGGCCGACAGCTGGGACCAAGCAGCTCGAGCAGTATTTGTGTTTTTGAGGCGTGAGCACTGCAGAGTTTTTCTTGGCGATGATTTCGTTGTTGTTCAGAGGAGAGCAGGGTATTAACTGGGCGGGCTGTGGCCCGTCTAGCCCAGGCCCGATATCCAGCCCAGATACTAATTTTTTCAAGATGAAAATGGCTAGCCCAGCTATACGTCTTTTTGAGGAATACCCAGGCAAGGTCAACTTGTTATTCTCCGCCCCGCTGGGCTGCAAATCTTTCCTAGGAGGGATGCATTAGGCTTAACAGGAAAATGGGCTTTAAAAAAATAATAAATGGGATGTAATTATAAAAACTGGGCAGTAACTATAAAAAAATGCACCAAACACGAAATTAGTTTATAAAATATTATTTATGGATTTTGAAAATCTTAAATTTTCATTGTTGCGGGTGCAATGTTTCGTTGGATTTTTACGTAATAGAAATTTATATTTAATCTGACTAGAAATTTCGGGATAAAAATATTTCGGATCCCATCAAAATGTGGGAAATTTTATTGAATTCTGTCTTCAACGGTTGGTTGAAATTATTAATCGTTGTCCTAGCTAGAAAATGGGCTGTACTTTTAACAAACTGTAAATGGGCTGTTGTAAATTCCATTAGAATTCAAAAATGGGCTGTACATTCCTACAAAATGCAAATGGGCTATAAGTTCTATGCCACACACTTGCGGGCCTACTAAGTGACGCGTCCCCTAAAAAAATAAGTTGACGCGTATGCAAGGCTTTCTCAACTTATTATAGTCAACACACGGTTCTAGCAGCAGTGGCCGTTGGATGTCCATCCAACGGATGTCGTGCTTCTTCTTCAATCTCGGATATTCTTAGCTTCGACCGCCCAAAAAATGATTCCTCCCCCTGACATCTGGGGCGCACCGTTTCGGAGGCTGACCTGTGGGCCTACTAAGTTGGAGCGTACCAAGGGATTTGTCAACTTAGTCAATATAAACGATTCTAGCTTCAGTGACCGTACGATGTCCATCCAACGGCCGTAGTGCTTCTTCAACCTCTGGTCTTCTTGGTCCAGCCGCCCAAAGCAGCGCCGGTCGTGCCGCCTGCTCCTGCCTCCCGTGGCTGGCTGTGCTGCCGCGGAGGCCTCACCACCCCCATACTACTCCCACCGCTGGCCAGGCCATCCCTCCACTCACCCACACCACCTGTTATTCTACGGCGACGGCAGCCTCACACCGCAGCCGAACCAGTGAACCCTCGTAGTCCTCTCCGCGCGGGCTTCCACTGTTGCGTCTTCCCCGGCTCCGCGTCGTCCCCTTCCCAGGCCTCGCCGTCGTCACCGCCCTGGTGCTCTCGGCGCGGCGTGGTCAACGTGGTCAACGACCGAGTTCCATCGGAAGAGTACTGTACGTGGAGAGGCTGACAGCTGGGTCCACGGCGGCCGCAAGGAAGTGCCTCCTTATTACACGCAAAATAATTATTCGTCCACCTGACAGCGGGGACCCACCGGACGGGCCACCTTATTTCGCGAAAAAACATTTCCCCCCTGACTGCTGGGACCCACCGGACGGGCCACCATATTTCGCGAAAAAAACGTTCCCCCCGCTGTCAGCTCGGACCCACCGGAAGTGCCTCCTTATTACGCACAAAAAAATGAATACTGCCCCTGCTAGCTGGGAGCCACCTTGGTGGGAGGCTGACTTGTGGGCCTACTAAGTTGACGGGGATGGAGGGCTTTGTCAACTTAGTCAATATGAACGATTCTAGCTCCAGTGACCGTACGATGTCCATCCAACGGCCGTAGTGCTTCTTCAACCTCTGGTCTTCTTGCTCCAGCCACCCAAAGCAGCGCTGGTCGTGCCGCCTGCTCCTGCCTCCCATGGCCGGCTGTGCTGCCGCGGAGGCCTCACCGCCCCCTACTATTCCCACCGCTGGCCAGGCCCTGCGGCACCGGCAGCCTCACACCGCAGCCGAACGAGTGAACACTCATACTCCTCTCCGCGTGGGCATCCACTGCCGCGTCTTCACCGGCTCCACGTCATCCCCTTCCTAGGCCTCGCCATCGTCCACTGCCCTGGTGCTCTCGGTGCGGCATGGTCAACGTGGTCAAGGAACGACTTCCATCGGACGTGGACTGTACATGGAGAGGCTGACAGCTGGGTCCACGGCGGCAGCAATGAAGTGCCTCCTTATTACACGGAAAATAATGATTCCTCCACCTGACAGCAGGGACCCACTGTGACACCCCAAAAATTTTATTTGGTTTTATGGATTTCTTCTTTCATGGGAAGGAGGTTATTTAAATTTTTGGGTTTGTTCTGCCCCTTTAAAAATTATCTCTTGCCATGACCTAAGTTGAAATCTCCCTCCCAAAAGCCATCTTCCCACTTTGAGTCAAGTCAAGCTCCAAATCCAGCAAGTTTAACTCCCCCTTGAATTTATTTCCATTTATTTTAAATCAAAAATCTTTTCTGTCTTCTATTTTGGCCCTTAGAGATTTACAAAGGAACCACTAGAATTCCTTTGAGTTTTGATTCCAAACAAATTTCCCTGGCTAGTCCATAGAACCCTCAACCAAGATCCATGAGGATCCACTGGTCCATAGTTCAAAATTTTCAAAATTTGCTTGCTGCAAGTTTGGACCAGATTTGTTATTTTTGGTGAAATTCAATATTTTCCTCCTCCAAAAATTCTGAGAAAAATCATGGGGCCTCCAGATGCATCAAGAGACCTCTCCACCAAAGATCAACTCCAGAAGATTTTTCCAAGTGCTTGAAACATATCATCGAACACCTGGCGTGCACTGTTCCTGTCAAGTTCAGAGTTTCAGTGATCAGTTTCAGTCGTCAGTGTCGTTTTCTTCAGAGCCTCACGTCGATCTCGCCAGTAGCTGCAGTGGCGCCTTGCTCCCTGTTCCCCCTTCTTATCCACCGCGCCGCACGGTCGCCTGGACGGTTGCGGGCGTCGGCAGTGAGCTGGCAGAGGAGCATCGCCCCCGTGACCGGCGGTAGCAGCACTCGCTGCAGCTGCCAGAGAGGCGCAGCGAGGGACGGCGCCGTCCAGCACCGCCCCCACCACCAGAAGCCTACGCGTGGCCATCTTCTTCCCCGTGCGTGCTGCAGCACAGTCGCCGTGGCCTGAGAGGCGCAGAGCATGCTCTCTGCCGCCGACGTGCCCGTGAGGCCGTTCCGTCGAGAGCTTGGAGTATCACCCAAGCCATACCAAATTTAGCCCTTGAATGGAACCAGTGGACCATCACAATGATGCCCAATCACCTAAACCTCCAGCCCGACCACTGCCTTGCCGTAATCGCCCGCCGGCGTTATCCCGTTCTCGGCAACCGCCTCGGGCTGGCTATAATTAGCGACCCCGAGCTCGATCTCGACCAAGCACCATCACTCCACCTCACCAGAACCACGCCCAGCCACTAGGAGGACCTCGAGGAGGCCTTCTTCCCCGACTTCGGCCGCCCCGATCCGCTTCGGGCTCCGGCACGATTCTCTCCGGTGAGGGCACCCCCTCCTCTCAAACCATGCCAGTAGCCTCCTAGTGCAACCACTTCTCTAACGCGCGCCCTAATTTGAAGGTTGCAGCTCCCGTCGGAGAGTATCAACCTCGCCCGAACCACCGTCCGCCGGAGTTGAGACCGTCGTCGACGTGGTGCTCGCCGACGATCAAGTCCACCACCCACCGACGCGGAAGGACACCGTGAACCCGTAGGTACCCTCGGATCCCCCTGCCACGCCGTGGATCAACGCCGGCGACCACCGCGAGCCTCGGCGCCGGCGAGCTCTGTTTCAAAGTTTGAACCTGATGGGTGGGACCCCCTCGTCAGCCTCTCCTCTTCTTATTCGAACCGTTTTCTGTTAGCGCCTTCGGGCAAAGTATGTTTTGCTTCTGGGCTGACGTATTTCCAACCGAAACGTTTTCTGTTTTTATAAACTAACCCCTGGAGACTTTCTGTTTCATCATAGATTAGTCCTTGGACTAAAACCCTTATATCTTTTAAACAAAAGATGCTTTTTAGTTGATTCTTTTTCTGTCAGTTTTATTTTTTTGTCTAGTTTTTTAATAGTATTTATTTGAAAAATATATGGAACAACTTTTATGCACACTTGGTATTTACGTTAGTACGCGTTCTCTCTATACCGTAGATACCGGAGGAGGTGACGGAGCCGCGAACTTCGCCGAGCTAGACTCCGACTACTCCGAACCAGGCAAGCATGTTTGAACCTTTGATATGATGAGTGTTTTGCATGTTTTCTTGAATAGTTAGTGCATGGCATGTTTATATGGGCATTAGTGAGTGTTATATTGCATGCAAGGCAACTACCAGTATGCTTCGAAACTTGATGTGATCTTTTGATGGGAGATAACCTGATCATGTGGTGACGTGAAAGGTGGTAAGATGGTATTGTTGAAGCATGCCAGTCTTATATCAACCGTTAAACTCCGCCGTCAACGTGGACCGAGCCACATTACCGTCCGTCCCCTTTTCGTGCTGCCACATGTTTTCTGCAAAGAATACGGTTTAATAAGTTGCAAACCTCTTTCCTTGTACACACCAAATAGAGGGGCCGTGATGAGGGTTCCATGGCCCTGGATTAAAGCCAGTCATCCGGTCAGGGGGCATGGGTGTTTCCGGTTGGGACTGAGAGGGGGACACCCCTTAGAGCGCGTGATATAAATTTGATCCCATGCTACGCGAGGTTGTAGCCTCCCCGTCTTAAAGTTTTTCTTGAACGTATCCTAGGGTGATTCCTAGCAGCGGAATGTGGAATGGGTGTGTACTGGTTAGATGTGTTTCTCCTAAAATACCGTAAACGGAACTAGTCCTTTGTGACTACTGAAATCCGTTGGTTGTGGTTAAAAAGTACAAGCTCTGCAGAGTCAAAACCCATCCGAGTAACCGTGTCCGTGGTCAAAGATCTTAGTCAACATATCCATATCAGTATCAATATCAGTCTCAACGTCCGTCTCAGCGTCAGTCTCTGTGTCAGTCTCAGTAAAAATCCCCGGTGAACAAACATGAGTGGTAAACCAGGTTAAATGTCATTCCTGTCGATGGACTAACCATTTTATTATTACGTACCTGGGTATTTCCTTGAGATGATTTAAATTCATGAGCTACTTGAATTTCGAATAATGAAATATAAGCCCTTTATGTGATGTCGCTCAGACGTCCGACTGTGGCACTCTTGTTATTTACTTTTGATATAAGCCCTTTATGTGATGTCGCTCAGACATCCGACTGTGGCACTCTTGTTATTTACTTTCGATATAAGCCCTTTATGTGATGTCGCTCAGACGTCCGACTGTGGCACTCTTGTTATTTACTTTTGATATAAGCCCTTTACGTGATGTCGCTCAGACGTCCGACTGTGGCACTCTTGTTATTTACTTTTGATATAAGCCCTTTACGTGATGTTGCTCAGACGTCCGACTGTGGCACTCTTGTTATTTACTTTTGATATAAGCCCTTTATGTGATGTCGCTCAGACGTCCGACTGTGGCACTCTTGTTATTTACTTTTGATATAAGCCCTTTACGTGATGTCGGGCAGACGTCCGACTGTGGCACTCTTGTTATTTACTTTGGATATAAGCCCTTTATGTGGTGTCGCCCTGACGCCCGACTGCGGCATTGTTAATTTATTTTTACCTTTCGAGGCGTCGCTTCAGACACCCGATCGGTCTTCAGTTATTTCATTGGGATTTCGGGAGGACTACCGCCTGACTTCCTTTTTATTTATCATGCAGTGCAATTTTATTAGCTGAGTGCGCATTAACAATCTGCTCATGTGCATCATGTTTGCATTTGCTATATCTTATGTCCAGACTGTCTTGCGAATACTTTCATAGTACTCACCTGGCTTGTTGATTTGGCCAGATGTTGACGAAGGCGATCTTATGGATGAAGAGTTCGATAGCGAGTCCGACGCCTAGAGGAGTCCCAGTCAGTCCCGTGCGATCCTGGAATTGGTCACTTGTATTATATACGCTTCCGCTACCCAGAATAAAAGTCATCAAGCCCCACTCCGGCGCTCGATGAGCTCTGAGATTTAGAAGTCAAGTCACCCACTTCACTGTGACATATCCACCACCACTTTTATTACAAGTCAGTAGTTATGCCACCATACCCCTTGTGTCATATCCGCCTTTATGTATAATATCGGCGTGCTTGTAATAAATTGTTGAGCAGCCTCAGCTCAACCCTGTATAATATTTAGTACTTCTGGATTTCTGTATCAAGGATTTGTCTACCAGTAAGAAGGATTCTTCTATACTAGTCCGATAAAAGGGGCGGTTTCTCAATAAACGTTTTATTGGAAAACCGGTCCTGACACCCACCGGACGGGCCACCGTATTTCGTGAAAAAATGTTCCCCCCTGACTGCTGGGACCCACCAGCTACATCTTCGCACCCAAGGAAGTGCGTCCGGGCAAAAAAAAACCAAAACGATTCGCCCCCCTGACTGCTGGGACCCACCGGCTACATCTTCGCAGGCAAGGAAGTGCCTGACAGTCGGGACCCACTTGGTCGAAGCGTACGTAGCGTTGTCCTTCTGGTCTCGAACGTGTACGTACATATATACTGGTCAATGTAGAGGTGCGCACGTGTCGTAGTAGAGGCGTGTACGTGTCGTAGTAGAGGCGCGCATGTAGCATGTACACATACGTACAGCGGCCAGGGTGCAAGAAAGAAAATACGACGACGTACGTACATACGGGCAGGGTCTCGAACGCCTACTCGCGCATACGTACGGCGAGGGATCGTGTACATGGCTAGGTCGGAACAGAGAAACAATGTCGTCGTCGTGTTCATGGGGAGGCAACGGAATGCGTCGTGTTCATGGGAAGGTAACAGAATGCGTCGTGTTCATGGGAAGGGGTGTGGCGTACCGCAAAATGGAGGAAACGGACCTCCTATGGTCGAAACGGGGGTCCTGTTGATTGGGAGGAGTGTGGCGTACCGCAAAACGGAGGAAACGGACCTCCTACAGTCGAAACGGGGGTCCTGTTGATCGGGAGGGGTGTGGCGTACCGCAAAATAGAGGAAACAGACCTCCTACGGTCGAAACGGGGGTCCTGTTGATCGGGAGGGGTGTGGCGTACCGCAAAACGGACGAAACGGACCTCCTACGGTCGAAACGGGGGTCCTGTTGATCGGGAGGGGTGTGGCGTACCGCAAAACGGACGAAATGGACCTCCTACGGTCGAAACGGGGGTCTTGTTCATCGGGAGGGGTGTGGCGTACCACAAAACGGGACTCCACGGGATACTGTTCATCTCCACCGTCGACCTCCTCCAGCCTCCACGGGCTCCTGTTCATCCAGCCTCCACCGCGCGCTACTCCACCGGCTACTGTTCAACCACCCATCCACGGGCACCCCTCCACCGTCTACTGTTCATCCAGCCCTCCACACCACGGGGTCCTGTTGAACCACCCCTCCACGGGCACCCCTGCACCGTCTACTGTTCATCCAGCCCTCCACACCACGGGGTCCTGTTCATCCAGAGGCAACGCCACCGCTCACTGTTCATCCAACCCCCCCCCCCCACAACGCTCACTGTTCATCGAATCGATCAGCTTCAGTTAGCAGCAGTAGCGAAGGAATCGCTCGATCGGGTTCAGTTAACAGCCATCGATCGATCGCTCAGGTTCAGTAACGTGTAGCCTGCAGTGCAATCGCTCGGGTTCAGTTAGAGCCCAACGCCTCGCTCGGGTTCAGTTAGAGCCAACGCCTCACACACACGCGCGTACGTGTACGAGAGAAATGCGCATCGCTCGGCCCCCGACCTCCCACCGTAACCGGGAATTCCCCGAAATTTTCCTCCCCCTCGCTTCTACCACGGTTTTTTCCGTCATGGACGGCCCAAAGAATGTCATGCAGCTGCATCTCCGGCCCGCCCAGGACGAAAAGCCCATTTTCTGTCATGATTTTTTGTCATAGAAGTAGGAGCCCACCACATCTATGATGATACCGGGTTTTGTCACAATTATCATCATAGAAGTGTCATATGTATGACAGAAAAAAATTCGTTCGGCCCAAAATGTCACGGATGTGTCTTTTTTTTGTAGTGAGAGACCCTCCAGAAGTACATCCAGCGCTTCAACAACACCCGCCTCTAGATCCCCAAGGTCACGGACGAGGCCATCATCTCCGCGTTTTCCGACAGCGTCCGTGACGTCAAGATGAAGGAAGAGCTTGCCATCAAAGAGGAGCTCTGCACATCTCAGGAGCTGTTCAACCTGGCGACCAAGTGCGCAAGAGCTGAGGAGGGGCGCCTTTCTCTCCTCGAGCTGCCAGCTGCAGGAGCGGAGGAGAAGAAGGCCAAGGCCAAGGACGTGAAGCGCAACGAGGCGGTGGTGCTCGCAACGGAGCCCGACACCAAGCGGGGCAGAGATCAGCCCGAGTCTTCCAAGAACAGTCGGCCATTCTGCGCTTTCCACAACCTGAACACCCACAACACCAGCGACTATCAAGAGCTCAGAGCCATACGAGAAGGACGCTTCGGTCGACGCCCCGAGCGCAACGACCGGGGCTACGGCCGCGGAGGAGGACGAGGAGGCGGACGCTGGGACGACCGTGGCCCGCGCTAGGAGTGGCGCAACCGGCCTCGTGAGGACCGCTGGTTGGACCAACCCTGCGAGGGCGTCTGGAGGGACCCGCCTCGTGAGGATCGCCCCCAGGGCAACACCGGTCTTCCCCCGCTACCGCCACCAAGAAGGAACGACGACCACCACCAGGAAGAGGGGGCTGGGGGCTTCCAGGAGCCGCGTGCGATCGCTTGCATCTTGGGCGGCGCCCAGGCCCCAGCCTCTCAGCGCATCTTCAAACAGTTCGCTTGCGAGGTGAACGCGGTGCTCCCCAAGCTCGAGACCACGCGCCCGCTCAAGTTGTCCCAATGCGCCATCACTTTCTACTCGGCAGATCAGCTCAAGTGCGCAGCCACCGCTGGTGCCCTCCCTATGTTGTGTTCCCCAGTCATCAGCAATGTGTAGGTTACCAAGACCCTCATTGACGACGGCGCAGGGCTCAACGTCCTGTCCGTCGACATGTTTGACAACCTCCAAGTGCCATATGAATAGCTCCAGCCCACCAAGCCTTTCTCAGGAGTGACCGACGGTTCCACCACACTGATAGGGCAGGTCCGCCTGCCTATCACCTTCGGGGAGCGCAAGAACTACCGCACCAAGCTCATCGACTTCGATGTCGCGCACATCCGCCTGCCGTACAATGCCATCCTCGGGTATCCAGCCCTGGCCAAGTTAATGGCAGTCACCCATCACGGCTACAACGTTCTCAAGATGCCAAGAAGCGGAGGAATCATCACGGTCCCGTGTGAAGAGAGGGATGCGGTGTGCTCCCTCGAGCGCGCCTTTCAAGCCGCAGCAATCGACGACCCCGACAGCAGAAATGAGGCCCACCGGAGGCCATCCCCAAGAAGAAGTAGCTACGCCGTGCAGGACCTCAGGAGGATGGCGACGCGGCAGGAGCCTCATCAGGATCAGCGCCCGTCCCAGGGGCGCCTCCCTCCATCGCATAGGAAAGCGCGCCCAGCGCCCTCCTTGGGCAGGGCTCGGGGGCTCTCTTCTGGAGGACCTCAGACCTTGCCAACCTCACGAGGGAGGCGCTTGGGCACCACTTGGAAGTGTGTTTCGCGGCACATGTTCCTCAGGAGAGCACATGGCATGGAGTGCCCACCACCCAGGAGTTCATCACCAAGACCACACAGGAACTGCGAGGCGCAAGAGCCATGCGCGGCAACCGCCGCTCACAGGGCGCAGCTTCCCATCCAGGCGAGGATGCCAGGCTGCGTGTCTGCGTCGATGTCCCAGGGCTCAACAGGGCCGCATCTCAGGAGCGTCTCTGGCCTTCACGTGTGGGCCGCTGCGAGGGCCCACCGCACAGCTACGTTCGTATGCCCTTTGGCTTGCCGAGCGTGGCGTCGGCCTATCAGCGCAACATGCGGCGTGTCCTGGCGGCTCAGGAGGCCAGATGCCACGCCGTTCTGGAGGAGATGAAGACGGTCTTCAGGGAACCTCCCGAGCCCCCACAGCCTCCCGAGGCTCAAGGCTCTGGCGGCTCATGAGGGGTCATTTCTTCAACGCACGCCTTCAGCTGCACCAACTCTACTTCGTCTACAGAACCAGGTGACATCTTCCAAGCTCGTTTAAGCTGGGAGCGCCCCTCCGGCTGCATTATTCCCAGGCCACATGGGTCCGTCCCTGTGGCATGTATCCCTTTTGCTTATGTCTTTAGCTTACCTTGCTGGGGGCGCCCCTCGGGCTGCATCATCCCCAAGCCACTCAGGCCGGACCCAGTGGCTTGTATCTTCCTGCATTTGTCCAAGTTGATCTGCTCTCCATGCTTAACCTGCCAACTGCTATCACCTGCTCGATCATCGCCTCCCCCGGGGCCTCCACACAGGCACGGCACTGGTGCATGGGTCCGTCCCTGCCACGCCGACAAATCTGAGCGGTCGAGCTCTGGCTCGCGGCACGCCCCGCGCACGTCACCTCACCAGGCCCTCAGTGCCTTCACCTCATCCAGAGCAACCAGCGGCAGGCTGAGAGCTGTAACGGAAAACCGTGTTTCTTCATGTGCCTGTTCACAGGGATCCCGTGGGAAGGATAGCAGACGGCACCGCAAGTCTCCTTTTCTCTCGTGCGATTCGCTTGCGCGTTAAAAGGGGGGCTCCTGAGCATCGCGACTCAGGACCTCTTACTGGCTCTCCAGCCCTCACCCCCTGGCCTTGACCACGGCATCGCGACCTGGCATACCAGCGGCGGCTGAGCTCGCTCGAGGGCCGAGACCTGAGGACGTTGTCACATCCTAGCTAGTTCATGCATTAGAGTGTTGCATCATGTCTATCTTTTTCACAGAAACTTGAAATGGGGATGCCAGAAACCCCCAGCACCCCCCCTGAAACAACTAGGGTTTACTAAAATTCTTTTCAATGAACCTGAAATGCCCTCCATAAATGTTCACCATCTTTGGTTCTGGCTAAAACCTCTGCCAAAAATGGTTTCATATTTTTGGAGGCCATCTTGGATTTTTGCACAAGCCATAAGTATTTGCATTTGGGCATTTTAAATGCTATAAATATTTTCAAATGCCCAAATAATCTTGAAGGTATTTTTAGGCTGTTGAGAATAATGTGAAAGGAGCCTCAGAATATTTTCAGGGTTTTTCCAAATGAAATAGTATTTTTACTATTTCAAAACACAGAACAGAAATAAATAAAAGGAGAAAAACAGAAAGCAGAGGACTTACCTGGCAGCCCACCTGGCGGCCCAGCACTGTGCTGGCCCGCGCCAGTCAGCTGCCTGCTCTCGCCAGAGCAGGCAGAGAGGTGACGCCGGCGAGCGCGAGCTCGCCACCGCGCCACCTGCTTGCCGCCCTCGCCCGTGGATGCGCTGGACGACCCCTTCGACGCGCCCCCGAGCCTCTGGACACCGCCATTCTCCCCCGTCGCCTCTCCTTCGCCTTTCCCCCACCATGGCTGACGCTGCCACAGCCACCTCGCCGGAGTAACCGCGCCCACCGTCGACCTCACGCCATTCCACCGTGTCCAACAGCTCCGCCGTCGCCCACTCCTTCGAGCAAGCCGAGCCCCGAGCGCTCGGTTGCCCCGAAGCTCCGCCACCGACCTCGCCTTCGCCGCTCACCGTCGGAGATCCCCTCCGCCGTCGCCACTGCAACAGCTCCGCTCCGACCTCGCCGTCCGCTCCGTCGCAACCGCCGTGAGCATGGCCACCTTCCCATCCTCTCCTCTCTCTTTCTCGAGCTTTGTAGCCACCGCACGAAGGTCACCCGTACGCGCCGCCGCACGAGCTCGTCGCCGACGAGGCTCCGGCCATCCAAAGGCCGCACCACCGTAGCCATTAGCTCCACCGCAACTCCAGGAACCTGTAGCGCCATCGCATGTCCCTCGCCGTGCTCTCTAGCTACGGTTCCAACCACGCCCGTACCCCGGCAGCCGCACGGCTCATCGCCGGCGTCGATTCCGGCGACCCCGAGCTCCACCACCACCACCAGTCGACGCGGTTCGCCCCCAGCTACACCTAGGTACTCTCCGCCGTCCTTTTGGTCGCCGGAGGAGCAATCCCGCACTCCACCGCCGCGTCTGGACGTCGCTGGCGGCTAAACGCCGGCGAGTCAACATGGTTTGACCACAGGTTGACCCCCCCAGGGTCACTGACAAGTGGGGCCCGCCTGCTAATTAATCTGAGTTAGAGATTAAAACTAATCCTAATTAGCTAAATATCTAACAGTGACACTGACACAGGGGACCCACACGTCAGGTTTGACCTGGACGACCCCGTTGACCCGCTGACGTCACACTGACGTCAGGCTGACGCAGTAAAACATTACTGGAATTATTCTTATATTGGAAATACCAGAAATTATCACAAACTTCAAAAAATCATAGAAAATAATCTATAGCTCAGAATGAAAAGATTTATATATGAAAAATGATCAGAAAAATCCATTCTATCCATCTGTACTGGTTTCATGCATGATTAAGCAAGTTAACCTACTGTTTTATGCAGAACAAGGTAAAGCACTAATATGGGCCATTTATGAACTTGGAATTTGAATCTTTGATTCAAAATAGTCCAAACCCATCTGGTCTTAGTTGCATTAGCCCAATACATCCATCTTGCCATGTCCCATGCATGCATCATATTGTTGCACTTGTTTGGTGTTGATTGTGCTTCGGTATGTTCACTGTGGTAGGTCCTGCCTCCGAGGATATCCACGAGTATCCAACTGAAGGGCAGTATCCCACCACCACTCCGTCAGGCAAGCAACCCATTGATCATTTCGATACAAACCCATCTTCTCGCTTCTGCTCTCGTTTACTGCATTAAGACAGCGCGATTCAAACTGTTGTGTGTTGCGGTAGTTGAACCCACTTTCCTTTGCATGACCTGTCATTGCCACAGTAACTAGATGAAACCCACTAGCATATGTAGGAGTTGATTGAGCCATGTTGTGTTCCTACAATGCTATGCTTGCTACGCTTAGAGTTGTGTCAGGTCTGGCTCATCAGGGTGATGAACTGGAGTGAAAGTGCGTGTGTCGGTAATGGGAGTGAAGTGTTGAATACGATTTGGTAAAGGTATCGATGGGAGGCCATGTAGGAGTACATGGTGGGTTGTTTCATTGAGACCGTCCCTAAGAACTGAGATCTGTATGCGTGATTTAAGATTCAGCTACTACCACACATTGGGCCCGAAACCAATGGACCCCCTCGGCTTCTTAATCACCCTTGTCCTCTGTCCAGGAGTTGCACGTAGTTTCTGGTGTTTGTAGTAAGCTGGAGGCCGTGGACAGCGCTGACCAAGGGGTGGGCTGTGATGCGGTAGGCTCGTGGCACGGTGTACCGAGTCGCCCGTTTGGTGTCCGGGAACCGTGCACACATCGTTTGGGGCCGTATGTGGAAACCTCGGGCGGACTCCCTGCGGATGGAACCTAAATAGGCGATAAACCTGGACTAGAGACTCGAGTGTTTAGGTAGGCTGTGGCCGACACCCACGTTGGGCTTCCGCTTGAAGGTTGCTGTCACGACCGAATTTTGGGATATGAATTCCCAGAATAGCGGCCTTTGTGCTCACCAGCCCCAGGATTACTGTTAGCTGATGAGGCACCAACTTGATACAAGAATTCCAAGCAAGAACATAAATATGTAGTACAAGACCATTGTGGCCTAGGGTACAACATTTGGTTTCTGATAGTTGAGGGCGGAAGCGGTTGGAAACATCTGCGTCTATGGGACTCCATTTCCCACAAGAACAGCTGACCAGGATAACTCCTACCTTCACAAGGCTGCACACGTCAACAGCGTAGGTTCCGAGGGTGTCACCGCGATGCTTAACTCCAAGCAAGGAATCTGGCCAAGACAATAGCCAGGGACAAGCCAGTGAGTACGTTTGAATGTACTCGCAAACATTAAGAACACGGGTATAATATATCCAACATACTCCAGATTTAATAGTCGATCATACATCCGTCACGAAAATATACGAGAAGCCATGATGCACACATATGGATAAAAATATACCAAAATAAAATACTGGGTGCCAAACGAGTGTCTGAATGACTCCTCGAGCGGAAAATGCAGAAATAATAATACTGGTGCCAAACGAGTGTCTGAATGACTCCTCGAGCGGAAAATGCAGAAATAATAATACTGGTGCCAAACGAGTGTCTGAATGACTCCTCGAGCGGAAAATGCAGAAATAATAATACTGGTGCCAAACGAGTGTCTGAATGACTCCTCGAGCGGAAAATGCAGAAATAATAATGCCGCAGTCGGGCGTCGGGGCGACACCACATAAAGGGCTTATAAAAGATAAATGAACAACAAGCATGCCGCAGTCGGGCGTCTGAGCGACACCACAGAAAGGGCTTACGAGAATAATCACAGTGAATATCCAGGAGGTAGAACCATCCCAGGGATACTCAATAAAAATGCATGATATAAATGGTTAGTCCAAAACAATAAAGATCACAATACATATGTGCCATAATCATAAACAATATTTAGTACAGTCGTTTCTCCATCCGAAAACCGATAATTCAGTCAAGTCGTATCTCCATCCGAATACCGTGACTGAGCTCTAGTTAAACCGTTCTCCATCCGAATACCGTTACAGAGTTCTAGTTAAATCGTTCTCCATCCGAATACCGTTATCAAGATTCAACTCAGACTGTGGTCCTATACTCAAGAACATGACTATCCAACAGGATGTATCCTCTGCAGAGGGAGTACAATTTTCCACGAGTAACGGGATTACTCAGTCCCTCGGGACTAATTCCGTCTACGGTCTTTTGATTGAAAACACGCCTGACCTGCACACACCAGCTTAACTCACCAGTGCCTGGAATCACCCACGACACATGCCAACCAAAACTCTAAGTGGGGAGGCTACAACCTCGACGTAGCATGGGATCACAAAATTTATACCGCGCGCAATCTGGGGAAGCTATCCCCTTCGGCTACAACCGAAAACACCCATGCCCCCGGACCGAATGACAGGCTTTAATCCGTGGCCACGGGACCTTCATCACGGCCTCTCTGTACGGTGTGTGCTTTGGAAAGGGGTTGACAACCTACTGAACCATACCCTGTCCCCTGCAGGGACAAGTGGTGGTACCAACAAAGAAGGAAGCTATTGAACAAGACTCGGTCTACAACCGACTCAGGTGATCCAAGTATCCACCAACAATATTACCACTAGTGAAATAAATCACCACTCCTCGAGCCTCACCATGCTATGCCGGGCATACTCGTCACAACGAGGGATTAGGGACAAGCTCGTGTCTACCCAAGACCACGACTTTCCCGCTTCCTACCGGTGTGCAAGAGAAGCTCACGAGGGCGATCCAAATTCGCAGGGTATCCATTGCTGGCGACAAACAACTCCAAAGTGCACTCATGCACGAGACTACATCGATACATAAACTGTCACATATACTCCAAGACAAAAGGTGCTGTGATCGTATCCAAACACCACAACAAATATTATGCCAGAGTTCAGAAATGCTTGCCTTCAAAAGTATGCAAAGGATGCACTTAGTGGAAGCTTTCCTCTTCCTCCAAAATCTCCTATTTTGCAAAATACACAAATACAAATATTTCAAACACAGTACCAAAACCTGTCTCAAATATTTTTGAAATAAATCTTAAAATAAACTAGATGAAATTTGAGAGAGGTAGGAAAAAGAATCAACTCATTTGGAGTTTTATTTTAAAAGTTATAGCCAGTCAAAGTTTGGTCAACTCTGTTTTTAAATAAAACCAGAAAAAGGAAAACGTTTCAGCAGAAATACGCTTTCGCAGCAGAGAGACGTACGCGGGGGTTTGCGCCTCCACTTAAACAGAGAGAGGGCGCTACGCGGGTCGCTAACAGTGGGTCCAGAGGGCCCACTGGTCAGGTTTGACTGGTCTCCCTCTCCCTCCCTTTTCTGTGCCCGAACGGTGGCGAGGCTCCGGCGATCGCCGGCGACGAACGGCGGCGCCTCACGGGCATCCAAGGGCGGGGATGGAACGGCTAGACCGAGGCGGTCCTCGGGGTGGTTGCTGGGTCGGAGGAGGTGGCAGGAATCGCCGGCGGCGAGCTTCGCGGCGGAGGGAGGCTACGGTGGTGAAGTGACTTAGGTGCTCCGGTGGTCTCCGATCGAGTTTGGGCAGCTGGGCAGCTCCGCAAGACTACGGGGAAGCTTCTGGGGGCGTTGGATTGGCGAAAGGGTGGCTGGCTGCGACGAATCGCTCCGGAGCTTGGCGGCGGCCGAGCTGGCCGGAGTTGAGGGAGACGGCCACCACAGGTCGATTCACTACGCGTGAAGCTCTACGAGGAGTGCCTGAAGTCGCGTGAGTGCTCGGAGGGGCTCGGGGACCCTTTATATAGCGCTCGAGGCAGGTTCCCGCGGTGGCAGAGGATAGGATCGCTGGCGACAGCCGTTGCTGTAGGTGCAGGGCATCTTGGCGGCGACGAACGCGCTCCGACAGGCAGGAGGATAGGCACGAGCGATTCCTAGGGGCAGCTGGCGCGCTGGCGCGGTCTGGGCGGTGCCGAACATGGCAGAGGCCGCTGCCGACGCCGGCGTGCCACCAAGGGCGCGGCCAGCGGCGCAGCCGGGCACCAGAGGGATCGTGGAGCAGGGGGCGGCTAGTGCGCGGCTCAGCGATGCAGAGGGAGCCAGGGTCGGGTCGCGTCGCGTGCGGCAGTGCGGCGTGTCGGCGTAGTGCGCGCGCGTGCAAAACGTGCGCTCTGGGCGCGCCCAGAGCACGCACGGCACCTGTTCGACGCAATGCCAGCGCGCTCTAGAGCTCGAGGGTGGAGCTGGCACTGCACAGGATGGAGGTAGGGGTAGCAAGGCACTCTGTGGACAAGGTTGATAGGCCAGGGGTACAAGTCCACAATGCAAACCAGGGAGCTTGCCAAAAATGACTGTGCACACCAGGTGTTCGACAGAATGCTAAGTGCACCTAGGCAACTCTTGGAGTGGCCAAAATCTCCAGACCAGTGTCTCTCTAGATGCAGGAGATGATGGCAAGGTTAGTTTGGAAAACACAGAAAGTTGATAATGCAAGCTTTGCAAAACTCCAGTTTTGGGCAGAAAGAAAAGGGGTTTAGAACATGCACTTCAAAGCCTCCAATGAGCCCAATCTCCTGGACTTAAGAGTTTGGTAGGGAGGGCTACAAGTAGGAAAAAGCTCAGGGTTACTAGAGCAAAGAAAAAAATATGGTTGCTGTACAAATCACCAAATTGGACCAGAATGCAAAAGAGGTTGATCCACTCAAATTTTTCAAAGAACATCATTGGGTTTTTGCTTGAAGATGAATTGTATGCATCCACTGTCTTCTCCAAACACTTGGAAGAATTTTTGAAGGAATATTTAAATGGGTTGCAGTGCAAAAGTGCCTACTGGACCAGATTGGAAAAATTGGTGTAGAGCTCAGAATCTCCAATGGCCAGAAGGTATCTTTGCATAAAAGTGATGTGGAAACATCACATGACATCCCCAAATTTTGGTGGGATTTTTAAAAGCATTTGTCAAGTGGTTGTAGTGTAAATAGGCCCCAAATGCAAAAGGAAATCATTTTAAAGAAAGAAAGCTTTTTGAATAAATAAATCTTGCAACATTTAAATCCACTAATAAATAATGGTTTTTATTATAGAGAGGAATCAAGTCCAACAATACCCTTGAAGGTTTTCTCCCACTAGAGGCAAAAATCCAAAATCACAAAAGGTAAAACTTGACAAATTGGAAAAGTTTTATTTCCTGGCAATATTTTAATAAACAAAACAAGGCCAAAAATTTTGGGTGTCACAACACTACCCCCCTTAAGAAAAAAATCTCGTCCTCGAGATTTGTTAAAAGTTGTTTTGGACAAGAGTTGTTTTTGAAATAAATTTGCTTTTATCAATGAAAACCTCTAGTTGCACAAAAAACCAAAAGGCTACAGTGAGAGGGCAATAAGTGGTGTAAAACCACAGTGTGGTACACTGGCGCGGTGTGGAAAAATCCCGGTTAGGGAAAACGAGATATTTCTACTGGATACAGTAATTTAGAATAAATTCTAAATTACTAAAATACGCTGGTCGCACCCGGGAGCACCGTGCTCTCTCTGGCTGACAGGTGGGCCCAGGGCCCACCGTCGGCCTCTTCTCCTTCCTCTGGCTCTCTCTTCTCCCTCGCGCGTTCTCCCGCGCTTCCTCCACCGGCGATGCCTAGCTCGTAGGGCATCAAGGCCGTACCGTGGTAGTGCGCGGCGTGCGTGCTGCCGGTGCAGCGTGCACTCACCTCGCGGGCCAGGGGCTGTCGGCACTGCTTGCGGGCTGAGCCCTCCAAACACCGGCGGTCGAGCGACGAGTGGCGCTGGTGGACCTCGCCCACCGTACACCGATCTCGGGCTATAAAACGATCGCGGTGCTCCTCTCTTCTTCCTCACACCCGGCCTCGCTCTTACTCCTCCTTCCTTCTTCTCCATAGCTGCTGTCAGGAGCTCGAGCCGAGGCTCCAATGGCGGAGGCAATGCTAGACTGGTATGTGGTCCTGGTGTGTGGAGGTTTGGCGGTGCTGCTGGGGTTCTCCGTGCTCCTGTGCGCGATGATCCTGGATGATCGTCGTGATGCTGCCGCACGAGTGTTAGCTCTTCACGGTGGCGGCGATCATGTGGATTAGACGCGGCACCGGGGCTGACTGCCGTCGGAGTGCTGGGGCAGCTCGCGCTCGAATGAACACTCACAAGTCTTTCTCACTGAGACTGTGGTGTCCTCGAGTGTAGTTAGATAGGCGCAAAAATGTGCTCAGGGATTTGTAACAGTGCTCGAGGTCGAGTAGTGGCTGCTGAGAGTCTGCTGTAATGGTGTTGCGCGAATAATAAAAAAAATTCTATGCCGGGAAAGATGCATATATGCGCAGTAATAACTCGGGGAAAAGAAATCTCCTCGAAGACACGTTGCGAGAGAAGAAATAATTAAAACACACTAACAGCAGTAACACTGCTCACAAAACAGGAACTAAAGAAAGTCGGATCCGTTGCACAAAGATTTTACGAACATGCTGCAACACACAAATACAAGTACTGGACAATAAATACATCGGAGGCGTTTACATGGAAAACGGTAAAGCGACAGGGTCCTGAGAAAACGCCTCTGGCACCGGGGCACACTCCTCTTCTATCGGGGGAAGCGGGTTGACCAGACGATGAATGCGCCCTTCTTGGTCAGGCCTCAGTGGTCTGCCAATAGCGATCCGAGGATTTAAATCAGCGAGGCTCTGGAGATACCCCATTACCCGCTGAGTTAAACGCTCTTGGGCGATGACGTACTGGGCAAGGTTGGCCAGTACTGGATCTCTCTCAATGCGCCCACCGGGGAAAGATGCAACTTCTCCGGGTGCTGCACGGCTCGGAAAATAATAGTATCCTCGCTCGCTGGCATAGGGTACTGCGAATCGAAGACGAGCGATCGCCTCGTACGCAGCAGCTTCTATGGCCATCTGCGGAGTCGGCATAGATTTCCCCACGAAGGAGACTTCCGTGGGATCTTGGTTTGGGTAGGCGGGAGGGATGTGCACCACTGCCCAATATTTTGAGGTGGATGGAGTGATCCTCGATTTGAGCAACTCGTACTGGGGTGGACGGGTGGCGCTCATAGTACTGCAGGTAAAGTCCCACAGTAATTTGACAAAGCTGCCGGGGGTTGCGTCTGGGGTTCTCAGATAAATGCTGGGGGTCGACATGGCAAGGAATGGTTGTGGGTGCTGCGCACAAAGGTGAGGGGTGCTCGGCAAGGTTACGGAGTGGCCTTTATATAGCACCGGGGCTGGGATATCTACCAGGGTAAAAGGCGACTGGCTGACGATCCTGTACTCGGGTCAAAGCCACAGATATACATATCACATAAAGGTGGCGCATTACCGTGGGCGTTGACGGGGTTGGTCTAGGTGGCTGCGCCCGAGAAAAATAAATGAAAAAAAATGCAATTGTACGCCAACGTACACATGCATAGCTACTACTCCAAAATATAGAGCGCTCAAACAGACAGCATGCAACAAAAGCGATACAAGGCCACACATTACAAAGCGTAGGGAAACTAAGGCTCGATATAACTTTGAGCGACTTAGTCTACTTCGTTAATGTCCAAGTGGGCTGGCCTTGCGGACGCCGATGCTTCTCCACGGTTCTCACCGTCGGGATTTGCTGGTTGAGGCTGAGGTGTTGCAGGGTCGGGGAGATGGTGATGACCATCCCGGGGGTTGTTGGCCCAAATCCCGTTGGAATGAGTCTCCAAAAGGCGGCGAAGCGCTTCTGGGGTCACCAAAGTGCTCTGGTTGATGGTTGGCGCAGACCTCGGGGGATCGATCGGGTGTCCGAACAGCACGACTGGGTTGTCGGTGTCGGGCTCCGCTTCTCTCCTCGCCGGGGCTCGGCGAACCAGCTCTCCACGAGCTGTGATCAGATCCAGAGTGACCTGGTCGAACAGTTGCTCTAGTGCGCTTACGTAGCGCACCAGATGCAACAGTGCAGGATCCGTCTCGTGGTCTCCGTTGGCAACTTGGGGCGGCCTACCATACCCGTCACGACTGGGGTAGTAGTAGAACGAGCGACAGTTAACTCTGGGCGACAAGTGCCGGAGTTGAACTATAGCTTCTCGGGCTGCCAGTTGGATGGCTTGTGGCTCGAAGGGAGTTGTCCTCCCAGTGAACCTGTAGGGGCGTTCTGGCGACAGACCCCTATCGTAGATGTGCACAGTGGCCCAGTACTGACGGCTTTCCCCGTACATGGGTCCTTGGTACACAACGTACTCAGGGGGCTCCTCCAACGCATAGGCACGGCGGGTGAGGTTTGCGAGGATGGTCACAAAACCTCCAAGGTTGGTCGCTGTGGTCTCATTGTGAACAATGGGGCCAGGCATCGTGTCTGGGTTTGGGGGAAGGAGGCTGTGCTGTGCCGAGGCTAGCGTGCCCTTTTTATAGGAAAAGGGGACGGAGTCTTCCTCCGCATGCTGGCGATAGAGACGGGTTGGGTGTCGGTCACTGGCGCGTGAGCGACGGGCTAGGCTGATAGGTTGGGCACCGTCCGCCGAAAAGGGCGTCGGGTCACTGTGGAGCTACCTTACGCGGGAAGCTTGACCGGGGGTTAGGCCAAGGTCTGATGGTTTGGGATAACCTGGGTTTATTGACCTGGCTAAGATAGGATTAGCCAATGGTCAGCCTGGCTCTGATACCAAGTCTGTCACGACCGAATTTTGGGATATGAATTCCCAGAATAGCGGCCTTTGTGCTCACCAGCCCCAGGATTACTGTTAGCTGATGAGGCACCAACTTGATACAAGAATTCCAAGCAAGAACATAAATATGTAGTACAAGACCATTGTGGCCTAGGGTACAACATTTGGTTTCTGATGGTTGAGGGCGGAAGTGGTTGGAAACATCTGCGTCTATGGGACTCCATTTCCCACAAGAACAGCTGACCAGGATAACTCCTACCTTCGCAAGGCTGCACACGTCAACAGCGTAGGTTCCGAGGGTGTCACCGCGATGCTTAACTCCAAGCAAGGAATCTGGCCAAGACAATAGCTAGGGACAAGCCAGTGAGTACGTTTGAATGTACTCGCAAACATTAAGAACACGGGTATAATATATCCAACATACTCCAGATTTAATAGTCGATCATACATCCGTCACGAAAATATACGAGAAGCCATGATGCACACATATGGATAAAAATATACCAAAATAAAATACTGGGTGCCAAACGAGTGTCTGAATGACTCCTCGAGCGGAAAATGCAGAAATAATAATACTGGTGCCAAACGAGTGTCTGAATGACTCCTCGAGCGGAAAATGCAGAAATAATAATACTGGTGCCAAACGAGTGTCTGAATGACTCCTCGAGCGGAAAATGCAGAAATAATAATACTGGTGCCAAACGAGTGTCTGAATGACTCCTCGAGCGGAAAATGCAGAAATAATAATGCCGCAGTCGGGCGTCGGGGCGACACCACATAAAGGGCTTATAAAAGATAAATGAACAACAAGCATGCCGCAGTCGGGCGTCTGAGCGACACCACAGAAAGGGCTTACGAGAATAATCACAGTGAATATCCAGGAGGTAGAACCATCCCAGGGATACTCAATAAAAATGCATGATATAAATGGTTAGTCCAAAACAATAAAGATCACAATACATATGTGCCATAATCATAAACAATATTTAGTACAGTCGTTTCTCCATCCGAAAACCGATAATTCAGTCAAGTCGTATCTCCATCCGAATACCGTGACTGAGCTCTAGTTAAACCGTTCTCCATCCGAATACCGTTACAGAGTTCTAGTTAAATCGTTCTCCATCCGAATACCGTTATCAAGATTCAACTCAGACTGTGGTCCTATACTCAAGAACATGACTATCCAACAGGATGTATCCTCTGCAGAGGGAGTACCATTTTCCACGAGTAACGGGATTACTCAGTCCCTCGGGACTAATTCCGTCTACGGTCTTTTGATTGAAAACACGCCTGACCTGCACACACCAGCTTAACTCACCAGTGCCTGGAATCACCCACGACACCTGCCAAGCAAAACTCTAAGTGGGGAGGCTACAACCTCGACGTAGCATGGGATCACAAAATTTATACCGCGCGCAATCTGGGGAAGCTATCCCCTTCGGCTACAACCGAAAACACCCATGCCCCCGGACCG
The DNA here is from genome assembly GCF_002575655.3 of Aegilops tauschii subsp. strangulata. Classification (NCBI taxonomy): domain Eukaryota; kingdom Viridiplantae; phylum Streptophyta; class Magnoliopsida; order Poales; family Poaceae; genus Aegilops; species Aegilops tauschii. The sequence goes on along the minus strand of NC_053037.3, from coordinate 312,698,522 downwards.
AATGACAGGCTTTAATCCGTGGCCACGGGACCTTCATCACGGCCTCTCTGTACGGTGTGTGCTTTGGAAAGGGGTTGACAACCTACTGAACCATACCCTGTCCCCTGCAGGGACAAGTGGTGGTACCGACAAAGAAGGAAGCTATTGAACAAGACTCGGTCTACAACCGACTCAGGTGATCCAAGTATCCACCAACAATATTACCACTAGTGAAATAAATCACCACTCCTCGAGCCTCACCATGCTATGCCGGGCATACTCGTCACAACGAGGGATTAGGGACAAGCTCGTGTCTACCCAAGACCACGACTTTCCCGCTTCCTACCGGTGTGCAAGAGAAGCTCACGAGGGCGATCCAAATCCTCAGGGTATCCATTGCTGGCCACAAACAACTCCAAAGTGCACTCATGCACGAGACTACATCGATACATAAACTGTCACATATACTCCAAGACAAAAGGTGCTGTGATCGTATCCAAACACCACAACAAATATTATGCCAGAGTTCAGAAATGCTTGCCTTCAAAAGTATGCAAAGGATGCACTTAGTGGAAGCTTTCCTCTTCCTCCAAAATCTTCTATTTTGCAAAATACACAAATACAAATATTTCAAACACAGTACCAAAACCTGTCTCAAATATTTTTGAAATAAATCTTAAAATAAACTAGATGAAATTTGAGAGAGGTAGGAAAAAGAATCAACTCATTTGGAGTTTTATTTTAAAAGTTATAGCCAGTCAAAGTTTGGTCAACTCTGTTTTTAAATAAAACAAGAAAAAGGAAAACGTTTCAGCAGAAATACGCTTTCGCAGCAGAGAGACGTACGCGGGGGTTTGCGCCTCCACTTAAACAGAGAGAGGGCGCTGCACGGGTCGCTGACAGTGGGTCCAGAGGGCCCACTGGTCAGGTTTGACTGGTCTCCCTCTCCCTCCCTTTTCTGTGCCCGAACGGTGGCGAGGCTCCGGCGATCGCCGGCGACGAACGGCGGCGCCTCACGGGCATCCAAGGGCGGGGATGGAACGGCTAGACCGAGGCGGTCCTCGGGGTGGTTGCTGGGTCGGAGGAGGTGGCAGGAATCGCCGGCGGCGAGCTTCGCGGCGGAGGGAGGCTACGGTGGTGAAGTGACTTAGGTGCTCCGGTGGTCTCCGATCGAGTTTGGGCAGCTGGGCAGCTCCGCAAGACTACGGGGAAGCTTCTGGTGGCGTTGGATTGGCGAAAGGGTGGCTGGCTGCGACGAATCGCTCCGGAGCTTGGCGGCGGCCGAGCTGGCCGGAGTTGAGGGAGACGGCCACCACAGGTCGATTCACTACGCGGGAAGCTCTACGAGGAGTGCCTGAAGTCGCGTGAGTGCTCGGAGGGGCTCGGGGACCCTTTATATAGCGCTCGAGGCAGGTTCCCGCGGTGGCAGAGGATAGGATCGCCGGCGACAGCCGTTGCTGTAGGTGCAGGGCATCTTGGCGGCGACGAACGCGCTCCGACAGGCAGGAGGATAGGCACGCGCGATTCCTAGGGGCAGCTGGCGCGCTGGCGCGGTCTGGGCGGTGCCGAACATGGCAGAGGCCGCTGCCGACGCCGGCGTGCCGCCAAGGGCGCGGCCAGCGGCGCAGCCGGGCACCAGAGGGATCGTGGAGCAGGGGGCGGCTAGTGCGCGGCTCAGCGATGTAGAGGGAGCCAGGGTCGGGTCGCGTCGCGTGCGGCAGTGCGGCCTGTCGGCGTAGTGCGCGCGCGTGCAAAACGTGCGCTCTGGGCGCGCCCAGAGCACGCACGGCACCTGTTCGACGCAATGCCAGCGCGCTCTAGAGCTCGAGGGTGGAGCTGGCACTGCACAGGACGGAGGTAGGGGTAGCAAGGCACTCTGTGGACAAGGTTGATAGGCCAGGGGTACAAGTCCACAATGCAAACCAGGGAGCTTGCCAAAAATAACTGTGCACACCAGGTGTTCGACAGAATGCCAAGTGCACCTAGGCAACTCTTGGAGTGGCCAAAATCTCCAGACCAGTGTCTCTCTAGATGCAGGAGATGATGGCAAGGTTAGTTTGGAAAACACAGAAAGTTGATAATGCAAGCTTTGCAAAACTCCAGTTTTGGGCAGAAAGAAAAGGGGTTTAGAACATGCACTTCAAAGCCTCCAATGAGCCCAATCTCCTAGACTTAAGAGTTTGGTAGGGAGGGCTACAAGTAGGAAAAAGCTCAGGGTTACTAGAGCAAAGAAAAAAATATGGTTGCTGTACAAATCACCAAATTGGACCAGAATGCAAAAGAGGTTGATCCACTCAAATTTTTCAAAGAACATCATTGGGTTTTTGCTTGAAGATGAATTGTATGCATCCACTGTCTTCTCCAAACACTTGGAAGAATTTTTGAAGGAATATTTAAATGGGTTGCAGTGCAAAAGTGCCTACTGGACCAGATTGGAAAAATTGGTGTAGAGCTCAGAATCTCCAATGGCCAGAAGGTATCTTTGCATAAAAGTGATGTGGAAACATCACATGACATCCCCAAATTTTGGTGGGATTTTTAAAAGCATTTGTCAAGTGGTTGTAGTGTAAATAGGCCCCAAATGCAAAAGGAAATCATTTTAAAGAAAGAAAGCTTTTTGAATAAATAAATCTTGCAACATTTAAATCCACTAATAAATAATGGTTTTTATTATAGAGAGGAATCAAGTCCAACAATACCCTTGAAGGTTTTCTCCCACTAGAGGCAAAAATCCAAAATCACAAAAGGTAAAACTTGACAAATTGGAAAAGTTTTATTTCCTGGCAATATTTTAATAAACAAAACAAGGCCAAAAATTTTGGGTGTCACAGTTGCCGAGTACACGTCGTGTAGCGGCGATAAGTGGTGAGAGCGTGTGTGACGAAGTACACCCCTGCAGGGTATGAAACTATTCGAATAGCCGCGTCCGCGGTAAAGGACTACTTGGTCACTTATGCAGTTCATAGACAAGTAAATGGATACTACTAAAAGCCTCAAGATAAGTGTGAGTACCGTGGATGGACCTCTCGTTGGATGACGAGGGAGGATCCACGGTGGAGTATTGAGATGGTGATTAGTGGACTCGTGTGCGAAAACTATTTCACAAGTGGTGTATCGTAGGATAGCTTAGCCAGGAGTCAAAGCTGGCTTGCTGCAATAACCCCACTACCTTCTTGAGAATGAACATGTATAGTAGGATCTGTTGTAAGACTTGCTGAGTACCTTTGTACTCATGTTGCTTCAATTACTGTTTTCAGACGACAACACCGCCCCTTCTGACGGGTTCTACGTAGAACTCGACGACGACGAGTGACTTGCCACCTAGGTGGTGATCTAGGCTTGTGAAGGGCCTATGTAGATAGACAGGCTTCGTCAAGCCTTCTTTCTTTCTAGTGTCTGTACCCAGACAGTTTGCTTCCGCATGTGCTTGTATGATTGTATGACTTGAGTGTCAGGTCATGTGACCCCTATCTGTATGAACAAGTTATGTAAGGCTCTCCGGAGCCCTTTAAATAAAGTACTTGAGTTGTAGAGTTTTGTTGTGATGCCATGTTGTATTTGCACATATCGAGCATATTGTGTGTATGTTTGAAATGCTTGGTATGTGTGGGATCCGACAATCTAGTTGTTTATCCTTGGCAGCCTCTCTTATGGGGAAATGTAGTCTAGTGCCTCCTTGAGCCATAGTAGTCCGCTACAGCCCGGTTCACCGGAGTCCTGCTAGCCCAGCACTACTGCTCTGGACACCTGACTGGCCGGCATGTGATTCATATCGTTCCTGTGTCTGTCCCTTCGGGGAAATGTCACGCGATGACATCCGGAGTCCTGCCTAGCCTGCTACAGCCCGGGTTCCCGGAGTCCTGTTAGCCCAGTGCTACAGCCCGGATTCACACGCTCCTGACCGACACGTTCGATGTTGATTCATGTATGCCTGTCCCCATACGTTAGTGCCGCTTTGGGTTCACGACTAGCCATGTCGGCCCGGGTTCTCTGTCATATGGATGCTAGCGACATTATCATATACGTGAGCCAAAAGGCGCAAACGGTCCCGGGCCATGGTAAGGCGACACCCGTGGGAGTACCGTGCGTGAGGCCGCAATGCTATATGAGGTGTTACAGGCTAGATCGGTGTGACTTGGGATCGGGGTCCTGACAGCGTTGGCATCAGAGCCGGACTGCCTGTAGGTGCGATAAGCCAAACTGGTCGATGTCGAGTCTAGAAATGCTTTAGTTATATGTAGGGGAATTGATTGTGGGAGGGAACGTAAGGTGCTTTTACTCCTTTACCTCATGCCCTCTGATCTGAGTCATACTCTTCTCATTCTACGCGGGTTAAGGACTAGGCTCTCTCCTCTCTATTAGGTTCACGTGTTACTAATCCGTAGTAACTTATAGGATTGTTGGTTCCATGCCTCGGTTCAGTTTCTACTACCCTAGTATGTTGTCGGTTGAACCAGAACCCTGACATGATGTTGTTGAGTGGTATTGCAAACTGTTGCGAATGTCTCAAATCCTTTTTCGAGCATTTACAGCCGTTATGTTGTCCAAATTCTCCTAGAAATACTAATGCCTTGCATTATTTCGTGCTTTCAGATGGCCACCCGTTCCCAGAATCAAGTGGTTCGTCTGACCCGGTGCATCGGCGTACCTGGTCACACGGCCATGTTGGTCCGAGTGATGGTTGAGACAGGCTATCGTTGGTATCCCGAGTATACCGTCGAGGAGCAGTTCCGAGACTTTAATCAAAGTCAATATCTTTGCACAGTCAGGATTTACCCATCCTATCCTGGAGCCACTGAACCCCTCCATTGCTCTTATGGACTTGGGGTTACTATCGAGATGTCCGTGCAGGACGCAGCTTACTCAATGATGACTATCATGCGAGCCAGAACTGCCTTGCTTCAGAACACCGACTTCTGCTATATGCCAGCAGCATTCCCTGGGGCACAGGGGTACTATCAGGCCACTTACTGTGATTCTACCCATGAGGGTTCACTACTCCGTACCACCACCGAGATGCTTGAGGACAAGGACCGTGAGAATCGTGCCTTGCGAATGGAGCTCTTTAATGCTCGTGCTGATCACTGGGCCACTCTGACACGGTTTGCACCTGCCGTGCAAGCTGGGTTCATGGACATGAGGGACTTGTATCCCGTGCGATCTGGTCTGCCAGAATGTATGGAATGGTGTGATGTAGGAGGCATCACCCCTCCTCGTGGACCCCGTCTGCCACCGTTTGTTGGGCCAAGGCCACACCCGAGTCCCTATGGACCGCAAGATCCACAGGACCGACTGTTTCCAGATGATCATGTTCAGCTCCCAGGACATGGTGGTGACTTCTATGAAGATTACTACGGAGACGTCTGAGTTGGTAGTAGTTCCACTAGTATTGTAACAGTTGTAATCTCCACAGTCCTGCGTGTCTTGTGGGATACGACTTGGTGTGTATCACGTTCCGGAGGTGTAGAAAAATAATGTATAGGAGCTTGGAATGCCTCTGATGAGATGTATCGTCTTTCATCGTAGTTGTAGCTTAGCCTGGGCTTGTACTAAACTATGTATGGCGTGTATGACCGTTGGTATATGTATGTTGCTATGTTACCATGTCATACTGATGATCATCTCCGCATTCCGTGTTATCCATTACATTCCGCATTTCCCTATCAAGATTTAGCCATCCTCGTCTGAACCGTTGCTTTGTTTCTCCTAGGATGGTTAACACCCGCAACAACCCTGCTGTCCAGGCGCAGGGTGAAGCCAATGCAGCCAGGGCGGAGAATCTGCCCCAACCGCCTTCACTGGCCGAAGTTATGCTGGAGGCAGAAAGAAACAAGCGTGAGACTAACCTCTTGCTAGAGCGAATTGAGCAGAATACTGCACGTCACCAGAGGAACGACCTGGTGTCCATCAATGACTTTATCAAGTTGTACCCACCGAAGTTCAACCATTCCGTTGAGCCCCTTGATGCGGATGACTGGCTTCGCAGCATCACCCATAAGCTACGTTCTACCAACGTAGCCGAAGCTGATAAGGTTACCTACGCTGCCTATCACCTTGAAGGCCCTGCTAGCCTTTGGTGGGAAAACTTTGAGGCTATGCGCCCAGTTGGCCAAATCACTACTTGGGCTGAGTTCAGTGAGGCTTTCCGTGAGCATCACATTTCGGAGGGTCTCATAGATCGTAAGCGGGAAGAATTCTGCAACTTCACCCAAGGCAGACTGACCGTGGATGCATACAGCCGTGAGTTTGGAAATCTAGCATGCTATGCCCCTGAAGAGGTATCCATCGATGCCAAGAAGCAGGCAAGGTTCCGCAAGGGACTTAGCCCTGAGCTTCGCCGTGATCTTCGTCTGCATGAGTGCACCTCCTTCCAAAAGTTGGTCAATAAGGCCATCAGTGCCGAGACAGGACAAACTGACTATGACGCTACACGCAAGCACTCTCGTGATTTTGGTTCCTCATCTGGCTCCGGATCCCAGAAGCGCCGGGTCTGGATTCCAAATACTGCTCTGCCACCCAGGTTCACCCCGAGGCCATCCTTCGAGGCGCCTCGCCCCAACCAGCAGCATGCACCGCCCAAGGTCTATGGTGGCCCCGCTGCTAATGCCGCTCCACGCCCCAATATTGTGACATGCTTCAAGTGTGGAGAAACGGGTCACTATTTGCGCGAGTGCCCTCGAAACAACCTCAACCAACCTGGACAGTCTGTTGGCCGTGGTAAGCCAGCAGGAAAGACTTACTACGCCAAGCCAGCCACCACTGCACGTGGCCATGTCAACTATGTTTCAGCTGAAGAAACTCATGAGGATCCCAACGTCGTCCTTGGTACGCTCCTTGTTAATTGCCATCCGGCAACTGTTCTTTTCGATACTAGAGCATCTCATTCATTTATCTCTGAGAGCTATGCTCGATTACACAACACCACATTTTGTGACATGCCCACTTCCATGGTAATCCAAACCCCTGGTTCTAAGTGGCAAACCTCTAAGATAAGCCATGGAAATGAAATTCTTGTTGACAGATTGGTCTTCCTTGCATCACTAATAGCTCTCAAGTCCTCGGACATAAACATCATCTTGGGTATGGACTGGATGTCAGCCCATTATGCTAAGATTGATTGCTCTACTAGAACTGTTCAACTCACCCATCCGTCGGGCAAGACAGTCAATGTTTTGACCCGAGTGTCTAAGCGTCAGCTCTACTCATTAAATGCCAACCCTCTTCCAGACCTCGAAGATGTGCCGGTAGTCCGTGACTTCCCGGATGTCTTCCCTGAAGAACTGCCAGGTATTCCACCTGACAGGGATGTCGAGTTCGTAATAGACCTTGTTCCAGGAACCGTCCCAATCTCTAGAAGACCCTATAAGATGGCACCCCTAGAGCTAGCCGAGCTTAAGAAACAACTCGATGAGTCCTTGAAAAAGGGTTTCATCCGTCCTAGTTCTTCTCCGTGGGCTTGCCCCGTCCTCTTCGTCAAGAAGAAGGATGGTACGGATCGGATGGTTGTAGATTACCGACCTGTCAACCTAGTCACAATCAAGAACAAGTATCCGCTTCCCAGGATCAACGACCTGTATGATCAGCTCGCTGGATCCTCAGTCTTCTCTAAGATGGATTTGAGGTTGGGCTACCATCAAATCAAAATCAAGAACGGGGACATTCCTAAAACGGCCTTTGTTACTCGTTATGGCCAATACGAGTACACTGTCATGTCCTTCGGTTTAACCAACGCTCCAGCCACCTTCTCTCGGTTAATGAACTCAATCTTCATGGAGTATTTGGATAAATTCGTCGTAGTATACCTCGATGATATACTCATCTACTCCAAGAACGAGGCAGAACATGCCGAGCATCTAAGGCTAGTACTGACGAAACTTCGAGAGCATCGCCTATATGCTAAATTCTCTAAGTGTGAATTCTGGTTGCCAGAAGTGACCTATCTAGGCCATGTAATCTCTGCTAAAGGTATTGCTATCAATCCCGAGCGAGTTCAAGCCATCCTTGACTGGACTCCACCTGAATCGATCAAGCAAGTCTGTAGTTTCCTTGGCTTAGCGAGCTACTGCCGCCACTTCGTCGAGAATTTCTCCAAGGTTGCTAAACCTCTAACCGAACTCCTCAAGAAAGATAAGAAGTTCGAGTGGACCCCACAGTGCGAGTTCAGCTTTCAGGAACAGAAAAGACGCCTGACATCTGCCCCCGTACTCGTACCACCAGATTTTTCTAAGGACTTTGTTATCTATTGCGATGCCTCGCGACAAGGACTAGGTTGCATACTCATGCAAGACCGTCATGTGATTGCCTACGCTTCCCGACAGTTGCGTCCACATGAGGATAATTATCCCACACATGATCTAGAGCTTGCAGCCGTAGTCCATGCACTCAAAACATGGCGACATTACCTTCTCGGTAATCGTTGCGAGATTTTCACCGACCACCAGAGTCTGAAATACATTTTCACCCAACCGGATTTGAATCTCAGGCAAAGACGTTGGGTCGAGTTGATCTCAGACTACGACTTAGGAATAACTTACACCCCAGGCAAAGCCAACGTCATGGCTGATGCGCTAAGCCGTAAATCCTATTGTAACAACTTGATGTTACAACAAAGTCAACCACTTCTCCACGAGGAATTCTGTAAGCTTAACCTTCACATTGTTCCTCGAGGTTTTCTATCCACCCTGGTGGCGAAACCTACCCTTACGGATCAGATCATTAAAGCTCAGAAGGTAGATCCGGGAATCTCCCGTATTAAGAGAAACATCAAGAAAGGAGTTGCGGATTGTTTCTCCGTTGATGACCAAGGTGTTGTGTTCTTTGGAGACCGCCTAGTGGTTCCCAAGGTACACAACCTGAGGCGATTGATCCTTAAGGAAGCTCATGAATCTCCTCTCACCATTCATCCCGGTAGTACTAAAATGTATCAAGACCTACGCCAGAGGTTTTGGTGGACTAGGATGAAGAGAGAAATTGCTCAATACATTGCTAATTGCGACATCTGCCATCGTGTTAAAGCAGAGCATCAACGGCCTGCTGGCACCCTTCAGCCTCTGGCTATTCCTGAATGGAAATGGGATAAAATCGGATGGATTTCATTACCGGGTTTCCCAGGACCAAGAGAGGGAATAATGCTATCTTCGTTGTTGTCGATCGTCTTTCCAAAGTAGCCCACTTCCTACCTGTTCGTGAGAGTATAACCGCTAGCCATCTAGCAGACTTGTACATCTCCCGAATAGTGTCTCTTCATGGTGTTCCATTGGAAATTAATTCAGACCGTGGAAGTCTCTTCACCTCTCGATTTTGGGAAAGTTTCCAAAATGCTATGGGAACTCGTCTCTCTTTTAGCACCGCCTTTCACCCTCAATCAAGTGGTCAGGTAGAACGAGTTAATCAAATTCTGGAGGATATGCTCCGAGCTTCTGTCATCTCGTTTGGCATGGATTGGGAGAAATGTCTTCCATTCGCCGAGTTCACTTATAACAATAGCTACCAAGCTAGCTTGGGCAAAGCCCCTTTTGAGGTTCTCTATGGACGAAAATGTCGAACGCCTCTTAACTGGTCAGAAACCGGGGAAAGACAACTCTTTGGCCCGGATATGATCCAGAAAGCAGAAGAGCAGGTTCGCATTATTCGTGAGAAATTGAAAACAGCCCAATCACGCCAAAAGAGCCATTATGATCGCAAACATAAGGCTATGACTTTTGAGGTTGACGAGAAGGCTTATCTTCGGGTGACTCCTTTAAAGGGAACCCATCGATTCGGTATCAAAGGCAAACTGGCTCCTCGCTACATTGGACCCTTTCGCATTCTTGCCAAGCGAGGAGAAGTTGCCTACCAATTGGAACTACCTCTGCATCTTTCCAAGGTTCATGACGTCTTCCACGTTTCCCAACTCAGGCGTTGCTTCTCGGATCCTATCCGTGGAGTGGACCACGAAATGCTTGATCTCCAAGATAATCTCACATACCGGGAGTATCCCGTTCGAATCCTTGATCAAGCCGAGCGTACCACTCGACGCCAAAACATCAAGTTTCTCAAGGTTCAATGGTCACACCATTCCGAGAAAGAAGCTACTTGGGAAAGGGAGGATCGTCTTCGACTTGAGTACCCCACCTTCTTCCCAACGGATCCTAAATCTCGGGACGAGATTCTTTTGAGTGGGGGTGAGTTGTCACATCCTAGCTAGTTCATGCATTAGAGTGTTGCATGTCTATTTTTTTCACAGAAACTTGAAATGGGGATGCCAGAAACCCCCAGCACCCCCCTGAAACAACTAGGGTTTACTAAAATTCTTTTCAATGAACCTGAAATGCCCTCCATAAATGTTCACCATCTTTGGTTCTGGCTAAAACCTCTGCCAAAAATGGTTTCATATTTTTGGAGGCCATCTTGGATTTTTGCACAAGCCATAAGTATTTGCATTTGGGCATTTTAAATGCTATAAATATTTTCAAATGCCCAAATAATCTTGAAGGTATTTTTAGGCTGTTGAGAATAATGTGAAAGGAGCCTCAGAATATTTTCAGGTTTTTTCCAAATGAAATAGTATTTTTACTATTTCAAAACACAGAACAGAAATAAATAAAAGGAGAAAAACATAAAGCAGAGGACTTACCTGGCAGCCCACCTGGCGGCCCAGCACTGTGCTGGCCCGCGCCAGTCAGCTGCCTGCTCTCGCCAGAGCAGGCAGAGAGGTGACGCCGGCGAGCGCGAGCTCGCCACCGCGCCACCTGCTTGCCGCCCTCGCCCGTGGATGCGCTGGACGACCCCTTCGACGCGCCCCCGAGCCTCTGGACACCGCCATTCTCCCCCGTCGCCTCTCCTTCGCCTTTCCCCCACCATGGCTGACGCCGCCGCAGCCACCTCGCCGGAGTAACCGCGCCCACCGTCGACCTCACGCCATTCCACCGTGTCCAACAGCTCCGCCGTCGCCCACTCCTTCGAGCAAGCCGAGCCCCGAGCGCTCGGTTGCCCCGAAGCTCCGCCACCGACCTCGCCTTCGCCGCTCACCGTCAGAGATCCCCTCCGCCGTCGCCACTGCAACAGCTCCGCTCTGACCTCGCCGTCCGCTCCGTCGCAACCGCCGTGAGCATGGCCACCTTCCCATCCTGTCCTCTCTCTTTCTCGAGCTCTGTAGCCACCGCACGAAGCTCACCCGTACGCGCCGCCGCACGAGCTCGTCGCCGACGAGGCTCCGGCCATCCAAAGGCCACACCACCGTAGCCATTAGCTCCATCGCAACGCCAGGAACCTGTAGCGCCATCGCATGTCCCTCGCCGTGCTCTCTAGCTACGGTTCCAACCACGCCCGTACCCCGGCAGCCGCACGGCTCGTCGCCGGCGTCGATTCCGGCGACCCCGAGCTCCACCACCACCACCAGTCGACGCGGTTCGCCCCCAGCTACACCTAGGTACTCTCCGTCGTCCTTTTGGTCGCCGGAGGAGCAATCCCGCACTCCACCGCCGCATCTGGACGTCGCCGGCGGCTAAACGCCGGCGAGTCAACGTGGTTTGACCACAGGTTGACCCCCCCAGGGTCACTGAGAAGTGGGGCCCGCCTGCTAATTAATCTGAGTTAGAGATTAAAACTAATCCTAATTAGCTAAATATCTAACAGTGACACTGACACAGGGGACCCACACGTCAGGTTTGACCTGGACGACCCCGTTGACCCGCTGACGTCACACTGACGTAAGGCTGACGCAGTAAAACATTACTGGAATTATTCTTATATTGGAAATACCAGAAATTATCACAAACTTCAAAAAATCATAGAAAATAATATATAGCTCAGAATGAAAAGATTTATATATGAAAAATGATCAGAAAAATACATTCTATCCATCTGTACTGGTTTCATGCATGATTAAGCAAGTTAACCTACTGTTTTATACAGAACAAGATAAAGCACTAATATGGGCCATTTATGAACTTGGAATTTGAATCTTTGATTCAAAATAGTCCAAACCCATCTAGTCTTAGTTGCATTAGCCCAATACATCCATCTTGCCATGTCCCATGCATGCATCATATTGTTGCACTTGTTTGGTGTTGATTGTGCTTCGGTATGTTCACTGTGGTAGGTCCTGCCTCCGAGGATATCCACGAGTATCCAACTGAAGGGCAGTATCCCACCACCACTCCGTCAGGCAAGCAACCCATTGATCATTTCGATACAAACCCATCTTCTCGCTTCTGCTCTCGTTTACTGCATTAAGACAGCGCGATTCAAACTGCTGTGTGTTGCGGTAGTTGAACCCACTTTCCTTTGCATGACCTGTCATTGCCACAGTAACTAGATGAAACCCAATAGCATATGTAGGAGTTGATTGAGCCATGTTGTGTTCCTACAATGCTATGCTTGCTACGCTTAGAGTTGTGCCAGGTCTGGCTCATCAGGGTGATGAACTGGAGTGAAAGTGCGTGTGTCGGTAATGGGAGTGAAGTGTTGAATACGATTTGGTAAAGGTATCGATGGGAGGCCATGTAGGAGTACATGGTGGGTTGTTTCATTGAGACCGTCCCTAAGAACTGAGATCTGTATGCGTGATTTAAGATTCAGCTACTACCACACATTGGGCCCGAAACCAATGGACCCCCTCGGCTTCTTAATCACCCTTGTCCTCTGTCCAGGAGTTGCACGTAGTTTCTGGTGTTTGTAGTAAGCTGGAGGCCGTGGACAGCGCTGACCAAGGGGTGGGCTGTGATGCGGTAGGCTCGTGGCACGGTGTACCGAGTCGCCCGTTTGGTGTCCGGGAACCGTGCACACATCGTTTGGGGCCGTATGTGGAAACCTCGGGCGGACTCCCTGCGGATGGAACCTAAATAGGCGATAAACCTGGACTAGAGACTCGAGTGTTTAGGTAGGCTGTGGCCGACACCCACGTTGGGCTTCCGCTTGAAGGTTGCCGAGTACACGTCGTGTAGCAGCGATAAGTGGTGAGAGCGTGTGTGACGAAGTACACCCCTGCAGGGTATGAAACTATTCGAATAGCCGCGTCCGCGGTAAAGGACTACTTGGTCGCTTATGCAGTTCATAGACAAGTAAATGGATACTACTAAAAGCCTCAAGATAAGTGTGAGTACCGCGGATGGCCCTCTCGTTGGATGACGAGGGAGGATCCACGGTGGAGTATTGAGATGGTGATTAGTGGACTCGTGTGCGAAAACTATTTCACAAGTGGTGTATCGTAGGATAGCTTAGCCAGGAGTCAAAGCTGGCTTGCTGCAATAACCCCACTACCTTCTTGAGAATGAACATGTATAGTAGGATCTGTTGTAAGACTTGCTGAGTACCTTTGTACTCATGTTGCTTCAATTACTGTTTTCAGACGACAACACCGCCCCTTCTGACGGGTTCTACGTAGAACTCGACGACGACGAGTGACTTGCCACCCAGGTGGTGATCTAGGCTTGTGAAGGGCCTATGTAGATAGACAGGCTTCGTCAAGCCTTCTTTCTTTCTAGTGTCTGTAACCCAGACAGTTTGCTTCCGCATGTGCTTGTATGATTGTATGACTTGAGTGTCGGGTCATGTGACCCCTATCTATATGAACAAGTTATGTAAGGCTCTCCGGAGCCCTTTAAATAAAGTACTTGAGTTGTAGAGTTTTGTTGTGATGCCATGTTGTATTTGCACATATCGAGCATATTGTGTGTATGTTTGAAATGCTTGGTATGTGTGGGATCCGACAATCTAGTTGTTTATCCTTGGCAGCCTCTCTTATGGGGAAATGTAGTCTAGTGCCTCCTTGAGCCATAGTAGTCCGCTACAGCCCGGTTCACCGGAGTCCTGCTAGCCCAGCACTACTGCTATGGACACCTGACTGGCCGGCATGTGATTCATATCGTTCCTGTGTCTGTCCCTTCGGGGAAATGTCACGCGATGATATCCGGAGTCCTGCCTAGCCTGCTACAGCCCGGGTTCCTGGAGTCCTGTTAGCCCAGTGCTACAGCCCGAATTCACACGCTGCTGACCGACACGTTCGATGTTGATTCATGTATGCCTGTCCCCATACGTTAGTGCCGCTTTGGGTTCACGACTAGCCATGTCGGCCCGGGTTCTCTGTCATATGGATGCTAGCGACATTATCATATACGTGAGCCAAAAGGCGCAAACGGTCCCGGGCCATGGTAAGGCGACACCCGTGGGAGTACCGTGCGTGAGGCCGCAATGCTATATGAGGTGTTACAGGCTAGATCGGTGTGACTTGGGATCGGGGTCCTGACAGACGTAGAGCACTAAGGAGAGCATGAGGGGAGGGGAACTCGTATGGGCCGGTCTAGCTATGCCGCACAAGTAGGCGCGCAGCCCTGGCGCAACGTCAGGAGTCGCCACGAAATCAACAAGATAAGTCCCGCACTCGGATCGGCTAAATGTTTGGGTCTAATGGTCACTCACTCCTTACCGCAACCCCGTTGCGGCCACGTGGACTCCCTTTCTCGCCTTACCATGGCTGCTTGAGCTCTAAGGGGGGCCTCCCGAGCATCGCGCCTCAGGGGCTCTTACTGGACCTCGGGCCGCAAACCTCCTGGCCTTGACCACGGCACGCGACCTGGCATACCAGCGACGGCTGTAGCCTGCCTAGGGACCGGGACCTGTCGGCGTAGAGCAACAAGCTATCGCGAGGAAGGAAAGGGGGGACCGAGCCTTAATGGGACGTGCGTTCACCAAATTCTCATAACAGGGAAGATAGGCACAAAAGACATTACAGACCCTTACATGCCCCCGCGGGGTGATTCATGATTCTTTGCAGGAAACAAAAGCTGATACTAAGGGGAATCCTATCTACACCCTTCCGTGGCGGACGCCATCATCAACAGTGGGCCATGGGGGGCCGGCGCCAACCCCATCCAGATCAGCGGCGGCGACGGCCGGGCGCCGCAGCTCTGCTCCGAGCGCGGCGAGAGCTCGGGGGAACGTACCTGTCATCGCTCGTCTCCGGAGTCTCGTAAGGCTCAGGAGAGCTACTGGACTCCCAAGGGCTACCGCTGCTGGAGTAGCCGTGAGCGGAGCGCGCGTCGGTTTGGCGCTCCTCTCCGGAGTAGCACTCCAGGCGGCGGCCCTCGGCGTCGAAGACCTTGAAGAATAGCGTGGAAGTGCCGTCGTACTCGAAGTGGATCGCGAGGGCGCCCCTCGCACGGCAGACCCGTGCGATCTCCCCCCAGCCGCGAGTCATAAAGATCTTGCCAGTGGGAACCGCTTCGATCTCCGCTCCGGTCACCGGAGCGCTACAGTCGGCGTGCTGCAACCAGAGCTCGAGAGGCCCCCTCGGCGGCATCACGTCGGAGAAGAACCGCGGGAAGCGGATCCAGGAGCCTGGAGACATCGGTGCCCACAGCACCAACTCGCGTGAGGAGTCCGCGGCGTGGATCCCAGGGGCAGCGGCACGCATTGCCGCGGCGCGGCGACCCCGGACGCGGCGCGGGCGGCGCTGCTCTTCACTCCGTCCTCCTAAGCCCTCAGCTCAGGCGTACAAGGGTAGCGGGTACCCCGGAGGAGGCCGCTCGCACCAAGGCCTCGTCACCACCTGCATCGCCGCTTCATCACGGCAATGGATCGACCTTTTCCTCGGCGAAAGTGGCCCCGGATCATCACGGGGAGCCTTTCCTTTCTCTTCGGCAGAAAACCTTCTGATGGGCGCCATTGTTGTCAGCAGTGGAGCAAGGAGGAAGAAGCAAGCAAGCAAGGAAGAGATGGGCGACGGGGGCTCTGCCCCCTTCCCCATTTATAGCGGGAGATAGCCAACCGACTTCTCCCATGATCGCAGGTAATGATGGTTTTCCTTGCATGTCGCAGGGACTTGTCAAGTCATGCAGTTGCCGAAGCAGCGTGGGGAAGCGGAGGCACCCACGTCCAATCAACCGCCACGCATCAACCGAGGCCGCAGGCTTTTGGGCCCGCGGTGCTCTGAACTTGACCCTTGGCTTCGCAACGAATCCAAGCCCGAGCGCACGTTGGGCCCGGGGGCTAGTGTCGGCGTTCTGGGAACGGGGGTCCCCAGACTTGCCTACCTGCGGCCCACAGCGTGGCTAAGCCAGCAGTCCCTACAACCCATCTTCATCAACAAGGCATCCAAGACCCTCACGAGGGTCCAAGCCTCGCGAGGCGGACGACGCAAGACCTCCTCTGGAGTAGCCTAGCCAGGCAGGCTCACGAGGAGCGGAGATATCAAGGCGGGGCAAACCTCACGAGGCTCTCGTGATGTGAGCCATGACGAATGGCACCAGGCGGGCGCCAGCGCGCACAGCATCCTTATTTCCTCTTTGGTGCTAAGGAGGCCAGCGCAGGCGAGGAGTACCGAGGCATCAGGCAAAGGTTGCTATATTGGTGCAACAAGACCAAGACCAGGAGGACGGCGAGGCAGAGGTCATCGTGGAGCCCAACACGGCGTCACCAGCAGAGCTTTTCGCATGCGAAGACCGCTTTTGTCAGGATAGCTTGTACTAACTGTCCCCTTCAAATTTGCCCGCCGTTGTTGGCTCCCTTCCCGCTCGATATTGGGGAAGAGGACCAGGGCCTATATAAGTAGAGCTAGCCACCATAGTAGGGGGGATCTGATCTCATCTGATGGCATCTCATCTTAGCTTCATCCAACCCGATCAAGAGCCTACTCACAAGAACACCTCAACCTCAGGAGGCTGTTCTTCCCTTGTACCGTTCATCATCAGCCCTAGAGGCAATCCACCACCACCACACTTGAGTAGGGTGTTACACCACAACGGTGACCCGAACCAGTATAAACCTCGTCTCTGTTGCGAGTTCGTCGAGTTCGTCCGCGAGATCTTAGCGAGCTAGGGCGTAGATCGGTAGGAGGGAAAGACTTCGTGCGCATCCTAGTGTTCGAACCTTAAGGGTTTGCCGGAACCCCACATCCGACAGAGGGGAAGCAGCAGGGCGGGGCCGTCCTCATCGGCGGTCAGCGGCCTCTCCAGGCCGTGCTCGTAGAGCGTTTGCAGTGCCACGCGAGACCTCTCCTCGAGATCGGCAAAGGCCACACGGTCTTCGGCCAGGACCTGCGCCTTGGCATCAAGATCAGCCTCCCTCGCCATAACCTTCCGCTCCATCTCTTCCAACCGGCTGCGGCCGGCAGCCTGCGTCTTCCCCAACTCCTATAGCTCAGCGTCACGATTCTTGACGGCGTCCTCCCAGGCCTTCATCTCCTCCTCCTTCACCAGGCGGCCGCGTGCTTCTTCGGCGTGCTTGTCGTGCAGGCTCTTCAGCTTGTCCTCCAGCTCTTAGCAGTGGTCGCGGGCGGCCTTGGCATCTTTCGATGCCGCCTCGCGGTTGGCTGCAGCATTGGCGGCGCTCTGCTTCTCCTTCTCGGAAGACGCCGCGGCCTGGCTCAGCGTCGCGCGAACCGCCGAGTCGGAGTGAAGCCATCCGGAGGCCAACTCCAGGCGCCCGGCCACCAGGCGCGGGTCCGCGCTCAGGAGATCTGCCTGCAGCTGGGTCATCTCCAAAAGGGCACGTTCCAGGACAGCAGCAAAGGCAGAAGAGCCTGGGAGTGAAGGTGCAGCAGCGGGAGGAGACGACGCTGTCACCAGGGCCTGGGAAACCGCGGGTTCCGGAGTAATCGGGACCTCTTTAGCCGAGCCAGACGCCGGCACCTCAGGAGCAAGAGGGGCCATGGGGGCTGACTCCTTCGGACGATGCCCTCCTTGGCCTCGCGAAGACGACCGGGCTGGCGAGGTGCGAGCGCTGACGTCTCCTTTCTCAGCGGAAGGGGGCGACCGCCGTACCCTCCTTCCTCCTCTTCGCTGCAGACAGCAGCCTGGACAACCAAAGACGAAAGTCCGGGATCGGCGACATAAGCAAAACAAGACGGAGATCAAGCACTTACTGGTCCACCGCGGCGTACTCCACCCTCCGCTTGAGAAACTTGAGGCCTGAAAGCGGAGGGGCTAGAGAAGTGGGCGCGCGGGCCCCGGCGGCAGAAGGCAGCGCAGCAGAAGGGCCGGAGCTGGCCCCGGGAGGCGTCAAGACGGAGGCAGCATCTCGAGGAACCAACGAAGACCTACCCCTTGTCAGGATGAGGGGCTGCTCCCTCTCCTCCTGGCGAGCGTCGGTCTCAGAGGAGGAGTCTCCCCCACCTCTTCAAGAGTCTTCTCCGAGTCCACCTCCTCTTCCTCCTCCCCACGGGACTCGTCAGAGGACACCTCCACCGGCTTCGGTGCTGCGGAGGCTCCTGTGAGCGCCGACGGCACCTGCCCGCATGCGTTAAAGGTTGGACTGGAGGCGGCGAATTCTTCCCAGTCCTTGTGGTGGAACAAAGGAACGAAGGCGCTCGGCGGGTACTCCTGGTTGTCCCCAACCAGGAGGCGCAGGACAGCGGCCAGTTCATCGTCAGGCAGGGCCCCCAGCCTCAGGCAGGTCTTGTCTCCTTCATCTCCGAGCTTCCATAGGGGGCGCGCGCACGCCTGAAGTGGAGCAACTCGCAGCATCAAGAATTCCCTCAGGAGCATGACCCCCGTCACCTTGGCTGCCTTTGCATTGCCCGGCTTAAAGTCGGTCGTCATCTGCCCCAACACAAACAACGCCCGCTCATCAGCGAGCTCCGCACGGGGCCACCCCTTGTTGAACTGGGGCACCTCCGTTGGCAGTGCGAAACGAGGATGGGCGCGCTTGGCATCCATCATGACCCATTTGGCTCGGATATTGTCGGCCCTCTTCCCGGTGCTTGAGATTGAGTTGGCCTTGCCGGATGCGATGAAATTGGCGCACCCGGAGATGTGTCCATTGTTGACGCAAAGGAAGAAGAAGTGGCGTAGAAGCACCATGGACGGCATCACACCCAGGTACGCCTCGCAATAGTAGGCGAAGATGGATAGGAGGAGGACAGAGTTGGGATGGAGGTGCAACGCCTGCAGCCCGTAGTGATCGAGGACCTCATAAAAGAAATCGGTGAAGGGGGAACCAACCCGACAGCGACGCTGCTCGAGAAGAAGGGGAAGAAGGTGCTTCCCTCAGACTCCGGCTCGTTAGAAGCAAGCTGGAGCTCCGTCTTCCCCCTTCGTTGCTCTCTCCCGCTGTCAGTAGGCGCACGGAGGCGAGGCTCTTCTCTGTGACGGTGGGAGCCTCAAGAGCTGGCTCGTACCAAGCCGGTGCCGAGGAGGACTTGACCTTGCGCGGCGCCATGGGTCGTAGATGTGGAACAAGATTGGAGCAGATCTGGAGGTATCAGTGGCGAGGAGCGAGAAAGGGAATCTGGAGCGAGACGAGGAAGAAGCAATGAAAGAAAGTACTGTCCATGCCAGCCTCTTGTCATGTCAAGCAGTTGCTGAGGCAGCGTGGGGAAGCGGAGACGCCCACGTCCAATCAACCGCCACGCGTCAACCGAGGCCGCAGGCTTTTGGGGCCCGCGGCGCTCCACGCTTGACCTTTGGTTTCGCCTCAAAGCCAAGCCCGAGCGCGCCTTGGGCCCGGGGGCTACTGTCGGCGTCCTGGGAACGGGGGTCCCCAGACTTGCCTGCATGCGGCCCGCGGCGTGGCTATGCTAGCAGGCCGTACGGCCCATCTTCGTCAACAAGGCATTCAAGACCCTCGCTAGGGGCCAAGCCTCGCGGGGCGGACAGCGCAAGACTTCCTCCGAAGCGGCCTAGCCATGCAGGCTCACGAGGAGCGGAGATATCAAGGCAGGGCAAACCTCGCGAGGCTCGCGTGACGTGAGCCATGACGATCGACACCAGGCAGGCGCCAGTGCGCGCAGCGTCCTTGTTTTCTCTTTGGTGCTAAGGAGGCAGGCGCAGGCGCGGAGTACCGAGGCATCAAGCAAAGGTTTCCATATCAGTGCAACGAGACCGAGACCAGCAGGACGGCAAGACGGAGGTCACCATGGAGCCCAAGACGGCGTCACCACCAGAGCCTTTTGCAGGCGAAGACCACTTTTGTCAGGATAGCTTGTACTAGCTGTCCCCTTTCAAATTGCCCGCCGTTGTTGGCTCCCTTCCCGCTCAATATTTGGGGAGAGGACCAGGGCCTATATAAGTAGAACTAGCCACCAGTAGAGGCATCTCATTAGATCCAGAGCCATCCCCTAGCTACACACCAAACACAAGAACGCCTCAACCTCAGGAGGTTGTTCTTCCCCTTGTACTGTTCATCATCAGCCCAAGAGGCAATCCACCACCACTACACTGGAGTAGGGTATTACACCACAACGGTGGCCTGAACCAGTATAAATCTCGTGTATTTCTGTGTTGCGAGTTCGTCGAGTTCGTCCGCGAGATCCTAGCGAGCTAGGGCGTAGATCGATGGAGGGAACGAACTTCGCACGCACCCCAAAGTTTGAACCTTAAGGGTTTTGCTGGAACCCCAGATCTGACAGACGCCTACATAAAAATTGTGAAGAAGAACAGAAGTAGATTACTTTCTAGCAGATTTATTTTGAGCGTTGCAAATTCTATACCAAGCATCTTTTAGATTTTCTCCCTCCCTTTGTTTAAAATTAATAACTTCATTCTCGAGAGATAAAGGAGTAGATAAAGGACTAGCCATAACGACGGAACAAACGAAAAAGAAGCGAACGGAAAAGTAGGCGAATAAAACAGCAAGGGTGAAGTGGGAGAGAGGAAAACGAGAGGCAAATGGCAAATAATGTAATGCGAGGGATAAGAGTTTGTGATGGGTACTTGGTATGTTGACTTGTGCGTAGACTCCCCGGCAACGGCGCCAGAAATCCTTCTTGCTACCTCTTGAGCACTGCGTTGGTTTTCCCTTGAAGAGGAAAGGGTGATGCAGTAAAGTAGCGTAAGTATTTCCCTCAGTTTTTGAGAACCAAGGTATCAATCCAGTAGGAGGCCACGCTCGAGTCCCTCGTACCTACACAAACAAATAAGAACCTTGCAACCAACGCGATAAAGGGGTTGTCAATCCCTGCACGGCCACATGCAAAAGTGAGATCTGATAGAGATGATAAGATAATATTTTTGGTATTTTCATGATAAAGATTAAAAGTAAAGATTGCAAAGTAAACAAAGATAGAAATAGCTTGTTGACGGAAGATTAATATGATGGAAAATAGACCCGGGGGCCATAGGTTTCACTAGTGGCTTCTCTCAAGATAGCATAAGTATTACGGTGGGTAAACAAATTACTGTCGAGCAATTGATAGAATTGAGCATAGTTATGATAATATCTAGGTATGATCATGTATATAGGCATCACGTCCGTGACAAGTAGACCGACTCCTGCCTGCATCTACTACTATTACTCCACACATCGACCGCTATCCAGCATGCATCTAGAGTATTAAGTTCATAAGAACGGAGTAACGCTTTAAGCAAGATGACATGATGTAGAGGGATAAACTCATGCAATATGATATAAACCCCATCTTTTTATCCTCGATGGCAATAATACAACATGTGTCGTTTCCCCTACTGTCACTGGGATCGAGCACCGCAAGATTGAACTCAAAGCTAAGCACTTCTCCCATTGCAAGAAAGATCAATCTAGTAGGCCAAACCAAACTGATAATTCGAAGAGACTTGAAAAGGTAACCAATCATACAAAAAAGAATTCAGAGAAGATTCAAATATTGTTCATAGATAATCTTGATCATAAACCCACAATTCATCGGATCTCGACAAACACACCGCAAAAGAAGATTACATCGAATAGATCTCCAAGAGAATCAAGGAGAACTTTGTATTGAGATCCAAAGAGAGAGAATAAGCAATCTAGATAATAACTATGGACCCAAAGGTCTGAGGTAAACTACTCACACATCATCGGAGAGGCTATGGTGTTGATGTACAAGCCCTCCGTGATCAATGCCCCCTCCGGCAGGACACCAGAAAAGGCCCCAAGATGGGATCTCACGGGTACAGAAGGTTGTGGCGGTGGAATTAGGTTTTTGTGGTGCTCTCCGATGGTTTGGGGGTACGTAGGTATATATAGGAGGAAGAAGTAGGTCGGTGGAGCCACGAGGGGCCCACGAGGGTGGAGGGCGCGCCCAGGGGGGTAGGCGCGCCCCCTGCCTCGTGGCCTCCTCGGTGATTTCTTGACGTCCACTCCAAGTCCTCTGGATCACGTTTGTTCCAAAAATAACTCTCCCAAAAGTGTCATTCCGTTTGGACTCCGTTTGATATTCCTTTTCTGCGAAACACTGAAATAGGCAAAAAAACAGCAATTTGGGTTGGGCCTCCGATTAATAGGTTAGTCCCAAAAATAATATAAAAGTGTATAAATAAGCCCATAAAGCATCCAAAACAGAATATATAATAGCCTGGAGCAATCAAAAATTGTAGATACGTTGGAGACGTATCACGGGGCTACTGAAGATTTGGATCAAGCGCGAGCTGATATTTTTTAGATTGCAAGGGATGCAGAGGCGGGAGTAAAATGTCGGGGCTACTGAAAATTTGAATCAAGGGACTGAAGCAGAGCGGTAGTAATAGACATCGAACACTGTGTGCACATACTAATCGTGTACTATCAAACATTAAAACCTTCCAGGCGCTGGATATTTTCGAGATTGAGAGGGATGCAGAGGCGGGATTTTTGGGGGAGTGAGCTAGTGTGCTTGACATGCCGGCTGTGGACTGTAGCCGACCCACCTTCTCGCGTAAGCCATAGGCATACTATACACTGACGGTGCTCCAAGATATTTTGTACTCATCTCACACGGTTGGCGATAATAAGCTGTGTGGGATCTACTTGATTTGAATTACAAAATGGGGTCACAACGGCAATGGACGCTGTTTGAATTGCTAGACCTTTTATCTGCAGTGAACATGCAACTATACGTGTGTCGTAAAAGAATTGGAATTATTCAGGGTTCATCTGGACATTTTATACATTAAACTGGTTTTTAGCCATTTCACGTGCACAATTCAAAATTAAACAACATGCACACGCTCCGGTGCATACAAATTGGTTGAAAAATCAAATTGTGTCCTTCAGTGCATGCTTAGGTCCCATGCAAGAAATGGGAATGAATTTTTCAGGGCTCGTTTGGCCTTTTTTATACATTAACTGGGTTTTCTATGCATTTTATGTGCATAATTCAAATTTGAACTACAAGCACATGCTCCAATGCACCAAAGTTGGTTGAAAAATCACATGTGTGTCCTTGGTGAATTTCTAGGTCCCATGCAAGAGACGGGAATGAATTTCAAACACCATGGCATTGTTGATTGCCGTAAAACGTTGAGGTACCTGGTTTTTTAAATTCTAGTAAATCCAAAACTCGTCTGAAATTCATGAAACTTGGCATGCTATCATGGAGTGGAATCAACATGCCGTGGTGAAAATTTTGTCCCATTTGGGGCAGGTTTGGGTATAAGCTTCTCACAAACCATAGCTTCTCACAACAAGCATGATGGTTTCGATAGGGAACGTACCACCTTTGGGGACAGGACGATACCCGTTGCCTCTTATTGCTGTCAAAATTTTTCTAGTGTCAACATAGAACAACAGGAGTGTTGTGTTTAATCTTGGAATTTTTTGGGGTTTGTTTGGCCTTTTTTATGCATTAACTGGATTCTCTAGGCATTTTATGTGCATAATTCAAATTTGAACTACAAGCACATGCTCCAATGCACTAAAGTTGGTTCAAAAATCACATGTGTGTCCTTGGGTGAATTTCTAGGTCCCATGCAAGAGATGGGAATGAAATTCGAACACCAGGGCACTGTTGATTGCCGACAAAACATTGAGATGCCTGGTTTTTAAATTCTAGTAAATCCAAAACTCGTCTGAAATTCATGAAACTTGGTATGCTACCATGGAGCGGCATCAACATGCCGTGGTAAAAAATTTGTCCCATTTGGGGAAGGTTTGGGTATAAGCTTCTCACAAACCAGAGCTTCTCACAACAAGCATGATGGTATCGATAGGGAACGTCCCACCTTTGGGGACAAAACGATATCCATTGCCTCTTATTGCTTTCAAATTTTTCTCGTGTCAACATAGAACAACAAGAGTGTTGTGTCAAATTTTGGATTTTTCGGGGTTCGTTTTGACATTTTTATGCATTAACTGAGTTTTCAATGCATTTATGAGCATAATTCAAATTTGAACTACATGCACATGCTCTAGTGCATATAAATTTGTTGAAAAATCAAATATGTGTCCTATGGTGCATGCTTAGGTCCCATGCAAGAAATGGGAATGAATTTCAAACACCATGGCACCGTTGATTGCCGACAAAACATTGAGGTGCCTGGTTTTTTAAATTCTAGTAAATCCAAAACTCGTCTGAAATTCATGAAACTTGGCATGCTATCATGGAGCGGCATATACATGCCATGGTAAAAAATTTGTCCCATTTGGGGCAGGTTTGGGTATATGCTTCTCACTAACCAGAGCTTCTCACAACAAGCCTGATGGTTTCAGTAGGGAACGTACGTCCCACCTTTGGGGACGAAACGATATCCATTGCCTCTTATTTCTTTCAAAAAATTTCTCGTTTCAACATAGAACAACAGGAGTGTTGTGTCAATTTTTGGGACTTTTGGAGTTCGTTTGGACATTTTTATGCCTTAACTGAGTTTTCTAGGCATTTTATGTGCATAATTCAAATTTGAACTACATGCACATGCTCCAGTGCATATAAATTGGTTGAAAAATCACATGTGTGTCCTTGGGTGCATGCTTAGGTCCCATGCAAGAAATGGGAATGAATTTCAAACACCAGGGCACCGTTGATTGCCGGCAAAACATTGAGATGCCTGGTTTTTAAATTCTAGTAAATCCAAAACTTGTCTGAAATTCATGAAACTTGGCATGCTATCATGGAATGGCACCCGACATGCTGTGGCATTTTTTGTGTCCATTTTGAGAGAAGGCGCACTCGAATAATGACAACCAACAAAGGCATTTTGAAAAAATAGCTGCCACTTTAATATATCAAACTTTTGTCGAATTCAAACCATGTGCATTCTGTTAACCATTCACGTGACGCCACGTGTCTTGGTTTTAATGGCTGTAGGAGGTGCCGTGCGGACAGCTACTTGACCTTGACTGAACGGGAGGCATGCAAGCGCAGTCTGGTGCGCAGGCTGACCGAGAGGCGTGCAAGCTATCCTCCAATGCGCAGGCTCACCGGGAAGCGTGTGAGCTGTACGCTGTACAGGCTCACTGGGAAGCGAGCCCTTTGACTTTCATGGACGCCCGCCTTCCTCTACATTAATGGTGCCCGAGCCGCTATTTAATACGGGCGACCTTACTGTTCGCCTCCCATTCCCCTCCCTCCTGCAGACCTCCACCAACGCCATGGCGCAGAACGATCATCTACCACTAGTCTTCAAGTTTGGTAAAGTTGACCCCGAGCCGGAGGAGATAGAAAATAAGGAGGAATGAGGCCTCATGGACATGGCCCAAAACGAGCTGGCCGCGGCGGTTGCTGCCCCCGCTCCCATCCCAGCTCCCATCCCCGCGCCCGCGCCAGCGACCATCCCCGTAGCATTGACGGGCTGGTCGCCGAGCACTATTCCAGAGCTGGAGGCTGCGGGCGTCAGCGAGGTCTTTGCGGACCCGTGTGTGCTCGTGTACATGCCAGGGCCAGCGCCCGTGCCCATGCGCGCCCCTCCACCCACCGTGGCGCCGGCCCCCATGCGTTTGGCTGCGCCCGCCGCGCCCGTGGTCGTGCCCATGCGCGCGCCCCCTCAGCGGCATGGGACGCTGCCGTCGACCGCTACCTCTTAGCGGCGCCAGTTTCCGTCCTCCCACGCCCTGCCCGTCGACCACGCGACGACATGATGTTTGACTTACATGTGAAGAACATTTTGGGCTGCCTTGAAGACTTCAACAACGGCATCCCGGAGGACGACAACGACACTGACGGCGCGGCACGCCGCCTCCGCCGCCGCCGGGAATAGTTTTTTTGGGGTTAATACTGTATCTCGAATTCTCGATCATATGAATATAAATTTGCAGTGTGACTGAATGAAAGATATGGTTTGAACGAACTTGCATTTTTCTCTCTTATTGTACAGACTTATCAAACGATTTTCTTTAGAAAAAACGTCAATGGTTTTTAAATATAAAACACTCATCGCCAACGTTTTAGTTAGAACACCCGGATGCGAACCGACAGCTTCCCCAGGAAGCCAAGGGAAAATGTGCCGAGCAGGATTTCTGCATCCCTTCAACGCAAACGGTTGTTTTGCATGACCCGTGTGCAACCACGTACAAACAATTGGCCAAGATTTGCATATCTGCCATTTTGGGTATGTTGCCATTTGTCTAACTGGAAAGATTGACATTTGTTTATCTAGTAACATTTCCATTTGTCAACCTTGTAACACTGCGATTTGTCAAAATATGTAGCTAAAAATCACTAGCACTATCTAATTTTTGCAACTAAAATCACTAGCACTGTTCATATGGACACCACTAGCAGGCGTGAGTTGATGGACGCATATGCAAATGTACCATTGATTACATACAACAAGTCATCATCCCACACCGACAACGAGGATACACGTTGGATTATAGATCATTTCCAACAAAACATTCTACTAAAGTTTTTCTCACACAACAAATAACAAAGCGATGAAATGAACTTCAGCTCAACCACTCGTTGGCGTTGGAAACGCTTGCTTTGAACCAGAAGTGATTCTCAGGGAAGGGCCAACTACTGTCAATCTCGAGACCAACACAGGACTGATCATCCAGGCTAAAGCTGCCTATGTCAGGACCCATATTGGGACAGTAGGGAAGCATAGCAATGTCCGAGGTATAGATGTAGTTGCTTCTCACCAATGGTTGTAATGTTGTGTCAACGGCAGCTAGATCGCCTTCCACCATCATTGGATAGTTTTGTCCAAGGAAGAGCGAGTTTCCTCCAAGACTTTCAATACTGAACTAGGGAGAAGGTGTTGGCGCTAGTACACTAGTATCCATCCCGAATACCTGCAACGGATGTTGGAATAGGTCCGGAGAGTGCGACCATACGAGACAACACCTTCTTCCTTAGTAACATCAGCAATGCCCTGTATACACACAAGAAGAGGTGATCCATCAGAATAAGTTGCCAGGCGCCACTGAGTATATGGGTCCTGCTCGTCCTCATGCTCGTGATCATCAGCATCGTCATCTCCCCCTTGGTTATAAAAATTTTCAAGTATAGGTTGTGGAATGTTCACAAGACCTTGGAAACACAAGAAGGTTAATTAATCAGTAAAGGGAAACTAGCTAACCCGCATGCATGTGGATGAAACAATTATAATTACGGTGGAAGACAAACGTACCGAAAGCATGATGATTCCATGCAAAAACAGTGCCATGAGTGGTGGCAACAAACACAAGACACTCATATTGAACTGCATCACAGTACTCATCCGTGTATAGAAATTGATTTTTGAGCAATATCCATAGAGGCGTGGAAGTAAGGAAGGCAACAAGCTTGTCGAAGATAGCAACAACTTCATAGTTCGTGTAATCCCAAGAGCGGTTGGGAACTCGACAAATTGCTATCTTCCGTAGACGATAGTCACCATGAACGTATCTGAACTCACGTAGAATACCGGTGTATGATACGTCTCCGTCATATCTACTTTTCCGAACACTTTTGCCCTTGTTTTGGGCTCTAACTTGCATGATTTGAACGGAACTGACCTGGACTGACGCTGTTTTCAGCAGAATTGCCATGGTGTTATTTTTGTGCAAAAATAAAAGTTCTCGGAATGACATGAAAATCAACGGAGATTATTTTTGGAATTAATAAAAAATACTGGCGAAAGAATCAAGGCCAGGGGGCCCACACCCTGTCCACGAGGGTGGGAGGCGCGCCTACCCCCCTGGGCGCGCCCCCTGCCTCGTGGGCCCCTTCGAGCTCCACCGACCTCAACTCCCACTCTATATATTCACGTTCAGGGAGAAAAATATCGGAGAGAAGGATTCATCGTGTTTTACGATACGGAGCCGCCGCCAAGCCCTAAACTCTCTCGGGAGAGCTGATCTGGAGTCCGTTCGGGGCTCCGGAGAGGGGAATCTGTCGCCATCGTCATCATCAACCTTCCTCCATCACCAATTTCATGATGCTCACCGCCGTGCGTTAGTAATTCCATCGTAGGCTTGCGGGACGGTGATGGGTTGGATGAGATTTACCATGTAATCGAGTTAGTTTTGTTAGGGTTTGATCCCTAGTATCCACTATGTTCTGAGATTGATGTTGCTATGACTTTGCTATGCTTAATGCTTGTCACTAGGGCCCTAGTGCCATGATTTCAGATCTGAACCTATTATGTTTTCATGAATATATGTGAGTTCTTGTCGGATGTGGGGTTCCAGCAAACCCTTCAAGTTCGAACACTGGGGTGCGCGCGAAGTCTTTCCCTCCTACCGATCTACGCCCTAGCTCGCTAAGATCTCGCAGACGAACTCGACGAACTCACAACACAGAAAGACACGAGATTTATACTGGTTCGGGCCACCGTTGTGGTGTAATACCCTACTCCCATGTGGTGGTGGTGGATTGCCCCTTGGGCTGATGATGAACAATACAGAGGGAAGAACAGCCTCCTGAGGTTGAGGTGTTCTTGTGCTTGGTGAACTTAGCGGGTGAGAGCTGGATGAACTACTCTATCCCCCTACTGTGGTGGCTAACTCTACTTATATAGGCCCTGGTCCTCTCCCCAAATATTGAGCGGGAAGGGAGCCAACAACGGCGGGCAAATTTGAAGGGGGACAGCTAGTACAAGCTATCATGACAAAAGTGGTCTTCGCCTGCAAAAGGCTCTGGTGGTGACGCCGTCTTGGGCTCCACGATGACCTCCATCTTGCCGTCCTCCTGGTCTTGGTCTCATTGCACCAATATAGCAACCTTTGCCTCATGCCTCGGTACTCCTCGCCTACGCCTGCTTCCTTAGCACCAAAGAGGAAACAAGGACGCTGCGCGTTGGCGCCCGCCTGGTGTCGATCGTCATGGCTCACGTCACAAGAGCCTCGTGAGGTTTGCCCCGCCTTGATATCTCCGCTCCTCGTGAGCCTGCCTGACTAGGCCACTCCTGAGGAGGCCTTGCGTCTTCTGCCTCGCGAGGCTTGGCCCCTCGCGAGGGTCTTGGATGCCTTGTTGATGAAGGTGGGCCATACGGCCTGCTGGCTTAGCCACGCCGCGGGCCGCAGGCAAGCAAGTCTGGGGACCCCCATTCCCAGAACGCTGACAGTAGCCCCTGGGCCCAAGGTGCGCTCGGACTTGGCTTCGCGGCGAATCCAAGGGTCAAGTTCGGAGCGCCGCGGGCCCCAAAAGCCTACGGCCTCGGTTGACGCGTGGCGGTTGATTGGACGTGGGCATCTCCGCTTCCCCACGCTGCCTCGGCAACTGCTTGACCTGACAAAAGGCTGGCGCAGGCAGTACTTGCCTTCATTGCTTCTTCCTCACCTCGCTCTAGATCCCCTTTAGTTTTAGCTTTTGTTCCTTGCGAAGAGTCATGAAGAGCCCCATGGAGGCATGTAAGGGTCTGTAATGTCTTTTGTGCTTATCTTCCCTGTTATGAAAATTTGGTGAACGCATGTCCCGTTAAGGCTCGGTCCCCCTTTCTTTCCTCGTGATAGCTTGTTGCTCTACGCTGACGGGTCCCGGTCCCCAGGCGGGCTACAGCCGTCGCTGGTATGCCAGGTCGCATGTCGTGGTCAAGGCCAGGAGGTGTGCGGCCCGAGGTCCAGTAAGAGCCCCTGAGGCGCGATGCTCAGGTGGTCCCCCTTAGCGCTCAAGCGGACATGGTAAGGGAAGAAAGGGAGTTGACGTGACCGCAACGGGGTTGCGGCAAGGTGTGAGTGACCATTAGGCCCAAACATTTAGCCGACCCGTGAGCGGGACTTATCTTTTTGACTTTGTGGCGATTCCTGACGTTGCGCTAGGGCTACGCGCCAACTTGTGTGACATAGCTAGGCTGGCCCATACGAGTTTGCCTTCTCTCGTGCTCTCCTTAGTGCTCTACGTCCTCAGGTCCCGGCCCTCGAGCGAGCTCAGCCGCCGCTAGTATGCCAGGTCGCGATGCCGTGGTCAAGGCTAGGGGGTGAGGGCTAGAGAGCCAGTAAGAGCTCCTGAGTCGCGATGCTCAGGACCCCCCCCCCTTTAACGTGCAAGCGAATTGCACGAGAGAAAAGGAGACTCGCGGTGCTGCCTGCCATCCTCCCCACGGGATCCCTGTGAACAGGCACAAGAAGAACATGGTTTGCCGTTATAGCTGCCAGCCCGCCGCTGGTTGCTCTGGATGAAGTGAAGGCACTGAGGGCTTGGTGAGGTGACGTGCGCGGTGCGTGCCGTGAGCCAGAGCTCGACCGCTCAGATTTGTCGACGTGGCAGGGACGGACCCATGCACCAGCGCCGTGCCTGTGAGAAGGCCCCGTGGGAGGCGATGATCGAGCAGGCGATAGCCGTAGGCTGGTTAAGCATGGAAAGCAGATCAGCTTGGGTAAATGCAGGAAGATACATGCCACTGGGTCCGGCCCGAGCGGCTTGGGGATGATGCAGCCTGAGGGGCGCCCCCGGCAAGGTAAGCTAAAGACATAAGCAAAAGGGATACATGCCGCAGGGACGAACCCACGTGGCCTGGGAATAATGCAGCCCGAGGGTCGCTCCCAGCTAAACGAGCTTGGAAGATGTCACCTGGTTCTGTAGACGAAGTAGAGTTGGTGCACCTGAAGGCGTGCGTCGAAGGAGTGGCTCTTCACAAACCACTAGGGCCCTGAGCCTCGGGAGGCTCTGGGGGCTCGGGAGGTTCCCTGAAGACCGTCTCCATCTCTTCTAGGACGGCATGGTACCTGGCCTCCTGAGCCGCCAGGACACGCCGCATGATGCGCTGATAGGCTGACGCCACGCTCGGCAAGCCGAAGGGCATGCGAACATAGCTGTGTGGCGGGCCCTCGCAACGGCCCACTCGCGAAGGCCAGAAGCGCTCCCGAGATGCGGCCCTGTTGAGCCCTGGGACATCGATGCAGACACGTAGCCCAGCATCCTCGCCTGGATGGGGAGCTGGGCCTCGTGAGCGGCCGTCGCCACGCATGGCTCTTGCGTGTTGCAGCTCCTGAGTGGTCTTGGTGATGAACTCCTGAGTGGTGGGCACTCCTTGCCCTGTGCTCTCCTGAGGGACACGTGCCGCGAAGCACGCCTCCAAGTGGTGCCCAAGCGCCTCCCTCGTGAGGTTGGCAAGGTCTGAGGCCCTCCAGAAGAGAGCCCCAAGCCCTGCCCGAGGAGGGCGCCGGGCGCGCCTTCCTATGCGATGGAGGGAGGCGCCCCTGGGAGGGACGCTGATCCTGATGAGGCCCCAGCCGCGACGCCATCCTCCTGAGGTCCTGCACGGCGCAGCTTCTTCTTCTTGGGGATGGCCTCTGGAGGGCCCTCACTTCTGCTATCGGGGTCGTTGATTGCTGCAGCTTGGAAGGCGCGCTCAATGGAGCACACTGCATCTCTCTCTTCACATGGGACCGTGATGATTGCTCTGCTTCCTGGCATCTTGAGGACGTTGTAGCCGTGATGGGTGACTGCCATGAACATGGCCAGGGCCGGATACCCGAGGATGGCGTTGTACGGCAGGCGGATATGTGCGACGTCGAAGTCGATGAGCTCGGTGCGGTAATTCTTGCACTCTCCGAAGGTGACAGGCAGGCGCACCTGCCCTATCGGTGTGGTGGAACCGTCAGTCACTCCTGAGAAAGGCTTGGTAGGCTGGAGCTGCTCATACGACACTTGGAGGTTGTCGAACGTGTTGACGGACAGGACGTTGAGCCCTGTGCCACCGTCGATGAGGGTCTTGGTAACCTGCACATTGCTGATGACTGGGGAACACAACATCGGGAGGGCGCCGGCGGTGGCCGCGCACTTGAGCTGATGTGCCGAGTTAAAAGTGATGGCGCATTGGGACCACTTGAGCGGGCAC
Organism: Aegilops tauschii subsp. strangulata; assembly: GCF_002575655.3. NCBI lineage: Eukaryota > Viridiplantae > Streptophyta > Magnoliopsida > Poales > Poaceae > Aegilops > Aegilops tauschii. Next base: position 312,666,714 of record NC_053037.3, on the reverse strand, counting down.
GTGGCCTCGAGCTTGGGGAGCACCATGTTCACCTCACGAGCGAACTGTTTGAAGATGCACTGAGAGGCTGGGGCTTGGGCGCCGCCCAAGATGCAGGTGATTGCGCGCGGCTCCTGGAAGCCCCCAGCCCCCTCGTCCTGATGGTGGTCGTCGCTCCTTCTTGGTGGCGGCAGTGGGGGAAGACCGGCGTTGCTTTGGGGGCGATCCTCACGAGGCTGGTCCCTCCAGGCCCCCTCGCGAGGATGGTCCTGCCAGCGGTCCTCACGAGCCCTGTCGCGCTACTCCTGGCGCGGGCCACGGTCGTCCCAGCGTCCGCCTCCACGTCCTCCTCCACGAACGTAGCCCCGGTCGTTGCGCTCGGGGCGTCGACCGAAGCGTCCTTCTCGTATGGCTCTGAGCTCTTGACAATTACTGGTGTTGTTGGTGTTCAGGTTGTGGAAGGCCCAGAATGGTCGGCTGCTCTTGGATGACTTGGGCTGATCTCTGCCCCGCTTGGTGTCGAGCTCCGCTGCTAGCACTGCTGCTTCCTTGCGCTTCACGTGCTTTCCCTTGGCCTTCTTCTCCTATTTGCCCGCGGCTGGCAGCTCGAGGAGAGAGAGGCACCCCTCCTCAGCCCTTGCGCACTTGGTCGCCAGGTTGAACAGCTCCTGAGATGTGCAGAGCTCCTCGTGGATAGCGAGCTCTTCCTTCATCTTGACGTCACGGACGCCGTCTGAGAACGCGGAGATGATGGCCTCGTCCGTGACCTTGGGGATCTTGAGGCGAGTGTTGTTGAAGCGCTGGATGTACTTCTGGAGGGTCTCTCCTGCTTGTTGCTTGATGCGGCGCAGGTCACCCACGGCCGGCCGGCGGTCGCGAGTGCCCTGGAAGTTGGCGACGAAGCGGTCGCGCATCTCGTCCCAGGAGGAGATCGAGCCGTGCTGCAGGTTCAGGAGCCAGGAGCGGGCTCCATCCTTGAGAGCCATGGGAAACCAGTTCGCCATGACTTTCTCATCGCCGTTGGCCGCTTCGATGCTCAGCTCGTAGAGCTGCAGGAACTCCGCGGGGTCGGCAGTGCCGTCATAGCAAGGAGGCAGATCCGGCTTGAACTTGCCTGGCCAGGCGACGCTGCATAGCTCGGGGGTGAAGGGGCGGCAGCCAGCCGTGGTTGCTGGGGGCTGCTTCGGAGGTGGAGCTTGGTCTTGATGAGGTCCATGCGGCGCCGCTGCGGGCGGTGCGCGGTCTTGACGAGGCGGCGTGGGAAGCGCGGGTGCAGCTTCTCGCAGCTGAGGGATTTCTTGGCAGCTTTTCTCTTCGCGCGCGGGCACCGGGCATGGCGGATCACGCCGCGGGGCCGCGCGCCTTGGTGCCAAGGCACCGTCTTGGGGCAGAGGTGGTGGAGGTGCGCCATGAGCCTCATCGCCCGTGGCCGGCTGAGGGTGAGGCAGAGAGAGGGGCGGCGCCGGGGAGCCCCCTGCGGCGCGGATGAGCTCGGCGACGCGGTCGAGCCACTCCTCGTAGAGGTCGTCGACTGGGCGGTAGCGCAGGAGTTCGTTCGCGGTGAGGAGTGCGGCCCGCGCCTCCATGGGAGCGCGGCGTGCGTGAGACGAAGAACCGGCCGGGGTCAGCGACGGAGTGGCGGTGCGGCCGTCGTGCCGCACCGAAGGATGCAGCAAGGACGCTTGCTACTCGTTCCCCGCCGGGCCGGTGGCAGCGTTGGCGGCAGGAGACGAAGAACGACGAGGTGGCCCGCCGACGGGAGCCGTCTGAGTAATGCGTGGTGAGGGCAGCCCGACGCTCATCTCGAGCACGGCGTGCGTCCGCCATGGGGACGATGGAGCGACGGAGCGACGAATTGATGGAAGGGAAGCTACGGCGCACCCCTACCGTGCGCACCAAATGTCGGATCTGGGGTTCCGGCAAACCCTTATGGTTCAAACACTGGGGTGTGCGCGAAGTCTTTCCCTCCTACAGATCTACGCCCTAGCTCGCTAAGATCTCGCGGACGAACTCGATGAACTCACAACACAGAAAGACACGAGATTTATACTGGTTCGGACCACCGTTGTGGTGTAATACCCTACTCCAGTGTGGTGGTGGTGGATTGCCTCTTGGGCTGATGATGAACAGTACAGAGGGAAGAACAGCCTCCTAAGTTTGAGGTGTTCTTGTGCTTGGTGAACTTAGCGGGTGAGAGCTGGATGAACTACTCTATCCCCCTACTGTGGTGGCTAGCTCTACTTATATAGGCCCTGGTCCTCTCCCCAAATATTGAGCGGGAAGGGAGCCAACAACGGCGGGCAAATTTGAAGGTGGACAACTAGTACAAGCTATCCTGACAAAAGTGGTCTTCGCCTGCAAAAGGCTCTGGTGGTGACGCCGTCTTGGGCTCCATGAGACCTCCATCTTGCCGTCCTCCTGGCCTTGGTCTCGTTGCACCGATATAGCAACCTTTGCCTGATGCCTCGGCACTCCTCGCTTGCGCCTGATTCCTTAGCACCAAGGAGGAAACAAGGACGCTGCGCGCGCTGGCGCCCGCCTGGCGCCCGCCTGGTGTCGATGGTCATGGCTCACATCACGAGAGCCTCGTGAGGTTTTCCCCGCCTTGATATCTCCACTCCTCGTGAGCCTGCCTGACTAGGCCACTCCTGAGGAGGCCTTGCGTCGTCCGCCTCGCGAGGCTTGGCCCCTCGTGAGGGTCTTGGATGCCTTGGTGATGAAGGTGGGCCGTATGGCCTGCTGGCTTAGCCCCGCGGGCCGCAGGCACACAAGTCTGCGGACCCCCGTTCCCAGAACGCCGACAGTTCTTGATCCTATCTTGCAAGTCTATAGTCACCTATTATATGTTATGATCCGTTAACCCCGAAGTGACAATAATCGGGATACTTTCCGGTGATGACCGTAGTTTGAGGAGTTCATGTATTCACTAAGTGTTAATGCTTTGGTCCGGTACTCTATTAGAAGGAGGCCTTAATATCCCTTAGTTTCCAATAGGACCTCGCTGCCAAGGGAGGGTAGGACAAAAGATGTCATGCAAGTTCTTTTCCATAAGCACGTATGACTATATCCGGAATACATGCCTACATTACATTGATGAATTGGAACTAGTTCTGTGTTACCCTATGTTATAACTATTGCATGAGGAATCGCATCCGGCATAATTCTCCATCACCGATCCAATGCCTATGAGCTTTTCACATATTGCTCTTTGCTTAGTTACTTTACCCTTGCCACTGTTACAATTACTACAAAATTACTACTATTACTTTTGCCACTGTTACCGTAACTTCCATACTACTTTGCTACTAAATACTTTGATGCAGATACTAAGTTATCCAGGTGTGGTTGAATTGACAACTCACCTGCTAATACTTGAGAATATTCTTTGGCTCCCCTTGTGTCGAATCAATAAATTTTGGTTGAATACTCTACCCTCGAAAACTGTTGCGATCCCCTATACTTGTGGGTTATCAAGACTATTTTTTGGCGCCGTTGCTGGGGAGTGTAGCTCTATTCTTTGAGTCACTTGGGATTTATATCTGCTAGTCACTATGAGGAACTTGAAAGACGAAAGAACTAAGATTTTTCCTTCAACTACGAGGGGAGGTAAGGAACTGCCATCTAGCTCTGCACTTGATTCACTTTCTGTTTTGAGTAAGCTTGCGTCACCTAAACCTGCTTCTGCTATTAATTCTGATATGTCGCATGTTATTGATGATGCCACTTCTACTATGCACAATACTTATGATGAAACTACTTTTATGCTTGATACTACTGTGCCACTAGGTGAATTTCTTGATGAACAACTTGCTAGGGCTAGAGAGAATGAAATTATTGAAACTGATAATATTGATGAAAGTGATGATGAAGATTCTCCCCCTAGATATGAATTGCCTGTTGTGCCTGAGGGTTATGTTATGGATGAAGAAACTGCTAGATACTTTCTTGCTTGCAATGATAGGAGTGATCTTAAGAAATTATTAGCTAAGCTGAAAGAAAAATCTTTGAATGCTAGAATGAAATATGACCCTGCTTTTGCTACTTCACCTATCTTTATTACTGATAAGGATTATGATTTCTCTGTTGATACTGAGATAATTACTTTGGCTGAATCCGATCCTTTCCATGGCTATGAAGCTGAAACTGTTGTGGCACATCTTACTAAATTAAATGATATAGCCACCCTGTTCACTAATGATGAGAAAACTCGCTACTACTATATCCTTAAATTATTTTCATTCTCATTAAAGGGTGATGCTAAGATATGGTTTAATTCTCTTGATCCTGGTTGTGTGCATAGTCCCCAGGATATGATTTACTACTTCTCTGCTAAATATTTCCCCGCTCATAAGAAACAAGCTGCTTTAAGGGAAATCTATAATTTTGTGCAAATTGCAGAAGAGAGTCTCCCACAAGCTTGGGGGAGGCTTCTCCAATTACTTAATGCTTTGCCTGATCATCCTCTCAAGAAAAATGAAATACTTGATATCTTTTATAATGGACTAACCGATGCTTCCAGAGACCACCTGGATAGTTGTGCTGGTTGTGTTTTCAGGGAAAGAACAGTTGGTCAAGCTGAATTGCTATTGAATAATATGTTGACTAATGAAAATAATTGGACACTTCCTAAACCAACTCCTAAGCCAACTTCGAAGAAAAGGGGTATTCTATTTCTCAGTCCTGAAGATATGCAAGAGGCAAAGAAATCTATGAAAGAAAAAGGTATTAAAGCTGAAGATGTTAAGAATTTACCACCTATTGAAGAAATACATGGTCTTAATTTGCCTCCTGTTGTAGAAACACATGGTCTTGATAACCCGACACAGGTAGTAAAGGTAAATTCTCTCTATAGATATGATAAAGCTGAAATCCCGCCTACTAAGTTTGCTAGCCAATGCTTAGATGAGTTTGACAATTTTATTGTCAAACAAGAAAACTTCAATGCTTATATGATTGAACACTTGGGTGATTATATGGCTAGTGTTAAAGGTGAACTTAAACTTATTAGTAAACATGCTTCTATGGTTACCACTCAAGTAGAACAAGCACTTAAAGCTCAAAATGATTTGCTCGATGAATTAAATTATAAGAAAAATGACTTTGCTATTAGAGTTGCGACTAGAGGAGGTAAAGTGACTCAGGAACCCTTGTATCCTAAGGGCCACCCTAAGAGAATTGAGCAAGATTCTCAGAGAATTAATGTTGATGCACCTAGTCCTTCTAAAAAGAAGAAAAAGAAAAATGATAGGACTTTGCATGCTTCTAGTGAACCTGTTGTTGACACACCTGAGAATCCCAATGATATTTCTATTTCTGATGCTGAAACTCAATCTGGTGATGAACATGAGCCTAGTGATAATGTTTATGATAATGTTCATGTTGATGCTCAACCTAGTAATGATAATGATGTAGAGATTGAACCTGCTGTTGATCTTGATAACCCACAATCAAAGAATCAATGTTATGATAAGAGAGACTTTGTTGCTAGGAAGCATGGTAAAGAAAGAGAACCATGGGTTCAAAAACCCATGCCTTTTCCTCCCAAACCATCCAAGAAAAAGGATGATGAGGATTTTGAGCGCTTTGCTGAAATGATTAGACCTATCTTTTTGCGTATGCGTTTGACTGATATGCTTAAAATGAATCCTTATGCTAAGTATATGAAGGATATTGTTACAAATAAAAGAAAGATACCGGAAGCTGAAATTTCCACCATGCTTGCTAATTATACTTTTAAGGGTGGAATACCTAAGAAACTAGGAGATCCAGGAGTACCAACTATACCATGCTCCATTAAAAGAAACTATGTTAGAACTGCTTTATGTGATCTTAGAGCCGGTGTTAGTGTTATGCCTCTCTCTTTATATCGTAGACTTGATTTGAATAAGTTGACACCTACTGAAATATCTTTGCAAATGGCCAATAAATCAACTGCTATACCTGTCGGTATTTGTGAGGATGTGCCTATTGTGGTTGCAAATGTTACTATTTTAACGGACTTTGTTATTCTTGATATTCCCGAGGACGATAGTATGTCGATTATCCTTGGTAGACCCTTTTTGAATACTGCAGGGGCTGTTATTGATTGCAACAAAGGCAATGTCACTTTTCATGTTAATGGTAATGAGCATACGATACACTTTCCGAGGAAACAACCTCAAGTCCACAGTATAAACTCTATTGGAAAAATTCCATCAATTGTTATCGGAGGTTTTGAATTTCCTCTTCCTACTATCAAGAAGAAATATGATATTCTTATTGTTGGGGATGTGCATATCCCCATTGAGGTAAATTAGTGTTATTCGAAATTTCTCCGGTTTCATGCGATTCAGAATGAGTTTGTTAACAAGACTTGATCAACCTTGTTAGTGGATTCCTTTTGATAAGCATGAGATGGATGAAGTTAGAAAGCACAACCTTCTGTACCCTCCTTTTACTTTATGTTATTTAGATTAAATAAAGCAAAAATAGTATTTTCTGTTTGTTTTCTGGTTTATCCGTGCAATAAAAAAATACCCCAAAAATAAAAGTTCTCCAAATGCCCCGAAAATGAAATATTATTTTTTCTGGAATATTTGAGAATATTTGGCACTGAGAACACATCAGGGGGAGCAAGCACCTGAGCACGAGGGTCCAGGGCGCGCCCACCCCCTGGGCGTGCCCCCTGCCTCGTGGGCCCATGGTGGCTCCCCTCCACTTATTCCAGCCACCACCTACTCCTTCTTCCTCCCAAAAAAAATCACCAACCAGCTCAAGCACAAGTTCTAGCTCATCTTGCTGCCATTTTCGATCTCCTTGCTCAAAGCTCCACTCACAAAACTGCTTTGGGGGATTGTTCTTCGGTATGTGACTCCTCCAATGGTCCAATTAGTTTTTGTTCTAGTGCCTTATTCATTGCAAATTTTTGTTGCTTAGGTGAACCTGTTCTTGAGCTTGCATGTCAAATTTTTATGGTCCCAAGTAGTTCTAATGCATGATGTATCTCTAGGCACTTGTGGGAGTAGTTGCTATCAATTTTGTTGAGTTTGGTTCACTTTTATTTTGAGTTACTAAAATTTTTAGAAATTTTTCAGAGGAAGAAATATGTCTAGGAAATTGTACCAAGGTGGTTCTTCAAGGAAGCAAGGACCCAGGCCCGTAATGCGTGAGTCGAACCATGAACTACCAAGAGAAGCTCAAGTGCGGCCTTCTGAATGGCCGTCAGACGATTTCATGGTCCGAGCAGGAATTAAGGAGGAATTTGACGCATATGTGCGTAATGCTGAACTCGAGGGCTTCATGATAGATCCGTGTTCTCAGTATTATCACCTAACTGATTCCTTTGTGAGAAGTTTCAAATTTTCATCTTCACGTAATTCTCACACTATCCTATTTGATATCTATGGCAAATCTTATACTATGGACTTAGAGGATTTTAATACTGCTTGCGAACTTCCACAATGGGGTAGTGCTAGTGAACCTCGCAAATATGAGTTTAGAGATTTTCTTGCTAGTATTACAGTGGGGGAATCTAGAGATATAACACAAGCTACCATAGGGAGCATTCATTTTCCTGCTATACATTATTTTGCTCTCTTCATAGGTAGGTGCATAAATGGTAAGGATGAAGCATGTCACATGTGTGTCCCTGATCTTAGTGTTCTCAAGAGTGCTGTTTTAGGAGATAAACAATATAACTTGGGGGCCATTGTTGCACGGAGGTTTCATAATAATGGTTTAAGTGGAGACTTGTTTGGTGGAATTTATGCAACCCGTGTGCCTAATTTTCTTGGGATACCCATACATGAAAATGATATGGAATTGCCTCCCACTTACCTAGGATATGAGGCTATCGTTCGCCATCAGTTTATTGAGAGGAATGAACAACCTCTCCAATACCGACTAATGTTTGACAGGCGCCACATTTTCCATGTTGCTCTCCCTGCTCCTACTTTCTTTGACTTTCAGACAAAAGGGAGATTTATTATAACCAGGGAGGAGGCGAACGAGTATAAGAGGAGGACGGAGACAGCTCGCCTCCAAGCGGCAGCTCATGAGGCAATAGTTGCTGCATCACAGTACAACCCCAACTACAACTTTGGATATCCGCCAGGCCAGCCATGGCCCTAGACCAACTTAGGCCAAAAGCCTAAGCTTGGGGGAGTACGTATTTCTCACCAGCATTACATTCATGCTCACACACTCATGCTAGTTGTCGGTGCTCATACTTTTTCATTGTAATATCCATGCTAGTTTATTTTCTTTTTCTTGCTTTCTTTTTGTGTGTTTGAATAACCTTAAGAAAAACAAAAAAATAGTTGTAGCTTTTAGATAGTTTACCTATCATGCCTGTAGTAGTAATAATTAAAAGAAAACCCAAAAAGATTTCTTGTTCTTCTTTTGCTTGTTGGGAGCTTTCCCTTGTAAATAGTTTTATTTCTTTTCTTTTCTTTGGGGGTCGAGAGGAGAAGACCATAATGAAAATGTTGAAGTGGCTCTTATATGCATTATTGTTGATTTAACAAGAGCCCATATTATCTTGTCTTCTCCTTTGTATTGAATGCCTGCAGATTCCAGCTTAGTCCAACGTACGTGCACTATTATTATTATCCACATCGTTCGGTCGTGCAAGTGAAAGGCAATAATGACGATATATGATGGATTGATTGAGATGAGGAAAGCTGGTATGAACTCGACCTCTCTTGTTTTTGTAAATATTATTAGTTCATCGTTCCTGATTCAGCCTATTATGAATAAACATGTTTGCAATGACAATTAGAGATTATAGTTGCTTATGCCATGCTTAATTAGCTAGGAGTTTATAATGGTTTACCTTGCTTGCCAACATGCTATTAAAATGGTTGTGATGTGGTATGATAGGGTGGTATCCTCCTTTGAACGATTCGAGAGACTCGACTTGGCACATGTTCACACATGTAGTTGAAACAAATAAACATAGCCTTCACAATATTTATTTTCATGGTGGATTATATCCTACTCATGCTTGCACTCAATGTTCATTAATTTTAATGCATGTTCATGACTGTTGTCGCTCTCTAGTTGGTCGCTTCCCAGTCTTTTTCTAGCCTTCACTTGTACTAAGCGGGAATACTGCTTGTGCATCCACTTCCATAAACCCCAAAGTCATTCCATATGAGTCCACTATACCTTGCAAGTAAATTTGTATGTGCCAAACTGTCAGGACCCCGATTCTAAGTCACACCGATCTAGCCTGTAACACCTCATATCACATTGCGGCCTCACGCACGGTACTCCCACGGGTGTCGCCTTACCATGGCCCGGGACCGTTTGCGCCTTTTGGCTCACGTATATGACAATGTCGCTAGCATCCATATGACAGAGAACCCGGGCCGATATGGCTAGTCGTGAACCCAAAGCGGCACTAACGTATGGGGACAGGCATACATGAATCAACATCGAACGTGTCGGTCAGCAGCGTGTGAATCCGGGCTGTAGCACTGGGCTAACAGGACTCCGGGAACCCGGGCTGTAGCAGGCTAGGCAGGACTCCGGAGGTCACCGCGTAACATTTCCCCGAAGGGACAGACACATGAACGACGTGAAACACATGCCGGCCAGTCAAGTGTCCAGAGCAGTAGTGCTGGGCTAGCAGGACTCCGGTGAACCGGGCTGTAGCAGACTACTATGGCTCAAGGAGGCACTAGACTACATTTCCCCATAAGAGAGGCTGCCAAGGATAAACAACTAGATTGTCGGATCCCACACATACCAAGCATTTCAATCATACACACAATATGCTCGATATGTGTAAATACAACATGGCATCACAACAAAACTCTACAACTCAAGTACTTTATTTAAAAGGGCTCCGGAAAGCCTTACATAACATGTTCATACAGATAGGGGTCACATGACCCGACACTCAAGTCATACAATCATACAAACACATGCGGAAGCAAACTTGTCTGGGTACAGACACTAGAAAGAAAGAAGGCTTGACGAAGCCTGTCTATCTACGTAGGCCCTTCACAAGCTTAGATCACCACCTGGGTGGCAAGTCACTCGTCGTCGTCGAGTTCTACATAGAACCCATCGGAAGGGGCGGTGTTGTCGTCTGAAAACAGTAATTGAAGCAACATGAGTACAAAGGTACTCAGCAAGTCTTACAACAGATCCTACTATACATGTACATTCTCAAGAAGGTAGTGGAGTTATTGTAGCAAGCTAGCTTTGACTCTTGGCTAAGCTATCCTACAAGACACCACTTGTAAAATAGTTTTCGCACACGAGTCCACTAATCACCATCTCAATACTCCACCGTGGATCGTCCCTCGTCATCCCACGAGCGAGCCATCCGTGGTACTCACACTTATCTTGAGGCTTTTAGTAGTATCCATTTACTTGTCTATGAACTGCATAAGCGACCAAGTAGTCCTTTACCGCGGACGCGGCTATTCGAATAGTTTTATACCCTGCAGGGGTGTACTTCGTCACACACGCTCTCACCACTTACCGTCGCTACACGACATGTACTCGGCAACCTTCAAGCGGAAGCCCAACGTGGGTGTCGGCCACAGCCTACCTAAACACTCAAGTCTCTAGTCCAGGTTTATCGCCTATTCAGGTTCCATCCGCAGGGAGTCCGACCGAGGATTCCACATACGGCCCCAAACGATGTGTGCAGGGTTCCCGGACACCAAACGGGCGACTCGGTACACCATGCCACGAGCCTACCGCATCACAGCCCACCCCTTGGTCAGCGCTGTCCACGGCCTCCAGCTTACTACAAACACCAGAAACTACGTGCAACTCCTGGACAGAGGACAAGGGTGATTAAGAAGCCGAGGGGGCCCATTGGTTTCGGGCCCAATGCGTGGTAGTAGCTGAATCTTAAATCACGCATACAGATCTCAGTTCTTAGGGACGGTCTCAATGAAACAACCCACCATGTACTCCTACATGGCCTCTCATCGATACCTTTACCAAAACGTGTTCAACACCTCACTCTCATTACCGACACACGCTTTCACTCTAGTTCATCACCCTGATGAGCCAGACCTGACACGACTCTAAGCGTAGCAAGCATAGCATTGTAAGAACACAACATGGCTCAATCAACTCCTACACATGCTAGTGGGTTTCATCTAGTTACTGTGGCAATGACAGGTCATGCAAAGGAAAGTGGGTTCAACTACCGCAACACACAGCAGTTTGAATCGCGTTGTCTTAATGCAGTAAATGAGAGCAGAAGCGAGAAGATGGGTTTGTATCGAAATGATCAATGGGTTGCTTGCCTGACGGAGTGGTGGTGGGATACTGCCCTTCACTTGGATACTCGTGAATATCCTCGGAGGCAGAACCTACCACGAAGAACACATCAAAGCACAATCAACACCAAGCAAAGTGCAACAATATGATGCATGCATGAGACATGGCAAAATGGATGTATTGGGCTAATGCAACTAAGAGCAGATGGGTTTGGACTATTTTGAATCAAAGATTCAAATTCCAAGTTCATAAATGGCCCATGTTAGTGCTTTATCTTGTTCTGCATTAAACAGCAGGTTAATCTGCTTAAACATGCATGAAACCAGTACAGATGGATAGAATGGATTTTTCTGATCATTTTTCATATATAAATCTTTCCATTCTGAGCTATAGATTATTTTCTATGATTTTTTTGAAGTTTGTGATATTTTTTGGAATTTCCTGTATAGAAATAATTCTAGTAATTAAATTACTTACTGCGTCAGCAGTGTGTCATGATGACATCAGCAAGTCAACTGGGCGGTCCAGGTCAAACCTGAACGGTGGGACCCGTCTGTCAGTGTCACAGGGCTAATCCTATTTTAATTAACCTAAACTAGGAAATTAACAGGTGCTGGCCCCACATGTCAACGACCCAGGGGAGGTCAAACCCCTCGGCAACGGGCCTAACACGCCGGCAGTTAGCCGCCGGCGAGGTCAGCGGCGCTCCTGTGCCTCGGGTTTGCTCTACGGGGCACCGTTCGAGGCGCCGTTGGGCTCTACGGGTAGCTGCCGCAACGGCGCGTCCGTTGGTGGCCGTAGTTGGGCCTGGGGTGGCCGGAGTCGACGGCGGCGAGCTCTTTTGCGGCCGCCGGAGTTCGGGTGCCGACGAAAACGACGACACGATGCACGGGAGGATCAATGGTTAGTCTCTACGGGTGCTGCATGTGCTCACGAAGATGACAGACATATGTACTGGACCATTTGGTCACCGGAGCCTCGTCAGCGACGAGCTCGTGCGGCGGCGCGTGCGGTGCAGCTGGTTACGGTCGAAGCAAAGGGCGGCAGCAAGAATGAGAGGAAGGGGAAGGGGCAGAAGCTCACGGCAAAGGCGATGAGCTAGCGGCGCTGTCGGGGACGAACTGCTGCGGTGGTGACGGCGAAGGGGATCTCCGACGGTGGGCGGTGAAGGCGAGGTCGGAGCAGTGGCTTCGGGGCAAGCGAGCGCTCGGGGCCCGACTTGCTCGAAGGAGAAGGCGACGACGGAGCTGCTAGACACGGTCAGGTGACGCGGAGACGGCGGTGGCTACGGCTACTCTGGCGAGGTGGCAGCGGCTGCATCGGCCATGGTGGAGGAAGGCGAGGGAGAGGTGCAGGGGACGAATGGAGGTGTCCAGGGGCTCGGGGGCGCGACGTGGAGGTCGTCCAGCTCGTCCACGGGCGAGGCGGCAAGCAGGTGGCGCCGTGGCGAGCTCGCGCACGCCGGCGTCACCTCTCTGCCTGCTCTGGCGGGAGCAAGCAGCTGACTGGCCATGGGCCAGCACAGTGCTGGGCCGCCAGGTGGGCTGCCAGGTGAGTTTCTATCTCTGCTTTCTGTTTTTCTTTTTATTTGTTTCTGTTCTGTGTTTTGAAATAGTAGAAATACTATTCCATTTAGGAAAAACCTGAAAATATTTAGAGGCACATTTGAAAATATTCTCAACAGCCTAAAAATACCTTCAAGACTATTTGGGCATTTAAAATATTTATAGGATTTAAATTGCCCAAATGCAAATACTTATGGCTTAGTGCAAAAATCCAGAATAGCCTCCAAAAATATGAAACCATTTTTGGCAGAGGTTTTAACCAGGACCAAAGATGGTGAACATTTATGGAGGGCATTTCAGGTTCATTGAAAAGGATTTTAGTAAACCCTAGTTGTGGTTAGGGGGGTGCTAGGGGTTTCTGGCATCCCCATTTCAAGTTTCTGTGAAAAGTAGACATGATGCAACACTCTAATGCATGAACTAGCTAGGATGTGACACAAACTCTAAACCTTCAAATGAAATTCTGTTTTGTATGCTCGAATAGCTCATGTATCAACTAGGGATGTCTGTATATTCCATGCTAGGTGGGTTATTCTCAAGAGGAGTGGACTCCGCTCCTCACTCACGAGAAAATGGCTGGTCACCGGGATGCCCAGTCCCATGCTCTAAGCAAATCAAATCGAAATAATTGCAAACAAAACTTCCCCGGGACTCTTGTTAGTTGGAGGCAATCATTGTTTTGAGCCAGCCATGGATTGATGCTTGTTGGTGGAGGGGGAGTATAAACTTTACCATTCTGTTTGGGAACCGCCTATAATGTGTGTAGCATGGAAGATATCGAGTCTCTCGGTTGTTATGTTGACAATGAAAGTATGCCGCTCAACATATTATTTATCTCTATTTCAAAAATCGAGCACTGGCACCTCTACAAATCCCTGCTTCCCTCTGCGAAGGGCCTATCTATTTACTTTTATGTAGAGTCATCACCCTCTTATTTAAAAAGCACTAGCTGGAGAGCACCGCTGTCATTTGCATCCATTACTATTAATTTATATTGTGTATGACTGGATCTCTTTTACCATGAATTACAATGTTCAGTCAGTCCTTGATCTTCAGAGGTGCTCTGCATTTATTTTTTGCGGTCTCAGAAAGGGCTAGCGAGATACCATCTTGTTATATCATATTATGATTGTTTTGAGAAAGTGTTGTCATCCAAGATTTATTATTATTGCTCGCTAGTTGATTATGCCATTGATATGAGTAAACATGAGACCTAAATGTTATTGTGAATATGGTTAGTTCATAATGTTTGCTGAAAACTTGAATGCTGGCTTTACATATTTACAACAACAAGAGCAAACCGAGTTTGTAAAACTTTTTCTTTATCACTTTCAGTTTATCAACTGAATTGCTTGAGGACAAGCAAAGGTTTAAGCTTGGGGCAGTTGATATGTCTCCGTCGTATCTACTTTTCCAAACACTTTTGCCCTTGTTTTGGACTCTAACTTGCATGATTTGAATGGAACTAACCTGGACTGACGCTGTTTTCAGCAGAATTGCCATGGTGTTATTTTTTTGCAGAAATAAAAGTTCTCGGAATGACCTAAAAATCAACGGAGATTATTTTTGGAATTAATAAAAAATACTGGCGAAAGAATCAAGGCCAAGGGGCCCACACCCTGTCCACGAGGGTGGGAGGCGCATCTACCCCCTGGGCGCGCCCCCTGCCTCGTGGCCCCCCTGGAGCTCCACCGACCTCAACTCCAACTCTATATATTCACGTCTGGGGAGAAAAAAATCGGAGAGAAGGATTCATCGCGTTTTACGATACGGAGCCGCCGCCAAGCCCTAAACTCTCTTGGGAGGGATGATTTGGAGTCCGTTCGGGGCTCCGGAGAGGGGAATCCGTCGCCATCGTCATCATCAACCCTCCTCCATCACCAATTTCATGATGCTCACCGCCGTGCGTGAGTAATTCCATCGTAGGCTTGCTGGACGGTGATGGGTTGAATGAGATTTACCATGTAATCGAGTTAGTTTTGTTAGGGTTTGATCCCTAGTATCCACTGTGTTCTGAGATTGATGTTGCTATGACGTTGCTATGCTTAATGCTTGTCACTAGGGCTCGAGTGCCATGATTTCAGATCTGAACCTATTATGTTTTCATGAATATATGTGAGTTCTTGATCCTACCTTGCAAGTCTATAGTCACCTATTATGTGTTATGATTCGTTAACCGCGAAGTGACAATAATCGAGATACTTACCGGTGATGACCGTAGTTTGAGGAGTTCATGTATTCACTAAGTGTTAATGCTTTGGTCCGGTACTCTATTAAAAGGAGGCCTTAATATCCCTTAGTATCCAATAGGACCCCGCTGCCACGGGAGGGTAGGACAAAAGATGCCATGCAAGTTCTTTTCCATAAACACGTATGACTATATCCGGAATACATGCCTACATTACATTGATGAATTGGAGCTAGTTCTGTGTCACCCTATGTTATAACTATTGCATGAGGAATCGCATCCGGCATAATTCTCCATCACCGATCCAATGCCTACGAGCTTTTCACATATTGCTCTTTGCTTAGTTACTTTACCCTTGCCACTGTTACAATTACTACAAAACTACTACTGTTACTTTTGCCACTATTACTGTCGGTGTACAAAAGTAGGGGCACTCCTTTTTACCACTTTACTTGTGCACGGACAGTCGGAGCCGCGCCCACGGCCACACTAAGTAGGGCAGGGGAGGGAAGCCAAAGGCACAAGGCGACCGGAAGCAACGCCATGGCCAGAAACACAAAGAGCAAAGGGGGCAAGGTGGACTCCTCCGGCAGGACCCTTGCCGGGGCGGCCTCCGCGGCCCCGGCAAGAGCCTTGCCGGGGTGACTTGCCCAACACCAACAGAGCAAGCCACCCTTGAGCCCGCTGGTTCCGACCCAACCAACTACGTTGGACCCCGGGGCTCGGGAGGCGCCTCTGAGGTGGCATGCAGATCTTTGTCCAGATCCTAAACATGCAAGATCAGATGAGGATGAGAAGACGACGACCCTCAGCGGGGTCCTCGCCAAGGAAATCCACAAGACCCCCGGCAAGCGTCTTGCCGGGGACGACTGCGACACCATGGCAAGACCCTTGCCGGGCTCCCAGCAAGGCCCTTCTCGAGGGCGCCAGCAGGGCCACTGCCAGGCCCGCACCAGCCAAGACTCCGCCGCTGTTCGCATGCAGCTGCCAGCCCAACCAGCTGGGCACGCACCTGCGTGGCAACATGCAGCTTCCAGGCCAGATCAGCAAGCACTTGCGTGGTGGCATGGAGATCTTCATGAAGGCCTTACCACCACGCCACCTCAGCAGCCTGCCTGCCTACATGGCGCTGCATGCATCGCTGGCCTGGGCGCATGTCGAAGCGAGACGAAGCGGCGACGGATGGGACGGGCCTCGTTCCCGTCCCCGATAAAGCTAACGGACACCTAAGTAGCGCATTTAATGCACTTTCTCCCGTAATGTCGTGCGATAGGCTCGTGCACTGTAGGCCTTTTCCACCTCCTGCGTGCCACCGTGGCAACCCCTTTTTCCTATAAAATGAGGCCCTAGGCGACCAGGAGAGGGATTTGGCTTTTTGAAACTACACAGCCACCGTAGCTAGTTCAAAATCTCAAGAACACTCAATACATCCACCAAAGCAGGACTAGGGTTTTACGCATCCTCGCGGCCCGAACCTGGGTAAACGACCCTTGTGCTGGCTGCTAAACCTGCTCTTCTCACGACCCTGCGCCCGCCGACCGTAGAAGGGATCCCAGTGATCCCATAGATGTCGTTCTCACCGACATCTTTGGCATGCCAGGTAGGGGGCGCAGTTGTGAGAATCTGGTCTAACAGTTAGCCTTGCAGTTCTTAGTCGCCATGGCTCCCAAGAAGAAGAAGGCCATGGCGGTCGGTTCGTCGGGAGCCAGATGGCCCATACCGGTGAGGGCGAGTAGTGGGCCGATCGCGGACAGGACCCGAGGCACGGCCCGCGAGCACCAACATCGCTCTGGAAGTCAGAGCCTGGCGAGCGGCGTCGTTCGTGCGCAAGACGGCGGGCCGCACGCCACAAAATCCAGAGACGGAGTTGGGCCCCCCGCAGGTGGCGCGGGGCCCTCCGGGGTCGCCACCATGCCACCCACGGGCGGCGCGACGACCTCCAGGATGCCCACCCCGGCACCCACAGCGCGAACTTCCCATGGTGTGCGCGACGAGCAGCATCACCACGCCGGTGACCCTAGGCACCGCCGTGGGAAGAGCCCTATGCATCATCTGCGGGATGAAGGAGGCCAGCATGCCCGCCCAAGTGCTGGCGACAATGGCACGCAGCCGCTGGGCCGTGATAGAGCTCCTTCTAACGTGGTTAGAAGTCGAAGTGCGCCACGGTCCACGCAACTTTCGCCACCACCCACGCCAGCAGAAGCTTTGGCGCGCGCGCAGCTGCTCCTCGACTTCCCTCCTGCTGTGGAGAAGCTCGACGAGTTGAGAGCCACCATCCAGAGCCTCGTCGTCGTCGCCAACAAAGACGAGCCATGGCCGGCAGGGCCCTCGGGCCGGCGCTCCGTCGAGCCACCACACGCCAGCGGTGGAAGGACCGGGGGAGCTGCAGCCACAGTGCACTCTCCTCCCCCGCGCCAGCTGCCACCGATGCTGGTCCGTCGTGACGACGCTGGTGATAACATTTCCATAGCGTCGTCCGACCCCCGGACCCACCGCGATCAACGCCAAGTTCTTCAGGAGCGAGCCCGTGAAGACGCTCAAACCACTATCGAGCGCCGGCGCGATACACGCCACCAGTCGGATAAGCGGGCGGGACCCGCTATGGACCACCCAGCACCGGGGGGCTCGGCGGCCTACCTTACGAGGTTGGTTGCCAACCTTTACCCGTGAGCTGTGGCAGTTCCAGTGGCCATCCTACTGCACGTTCAAGCCCGACGTCGGCGATAAGTACAACGGCAAGACCCATCCGCCAGAGTTCTTCAGCATCTACACCATCGCGATGCAAGCTGCAGGAGCTTGCTACGACAAGGTGCTTGCCAATTACTTCCCGTTGGCACTGAAGCCCAACGTCATGTCTTGGTTGATGCACTTGCCGGCGGATTCCATTTCTTCTTGGTCGGATCTATGCCATGAGTTCGTTGGTGCCTTCACCGGAGGCCACCAAGCTCATGGCCAGGCTAGTGATTTGCATATCATTCCCCAGAAGGAAGGGGAAACCCTGCGCAAGTACATCCAGAGATTCAGCCGGGTGCAGTACAACATCCCTGATGTTCATCCCGCCGTCGTGAGTAGCGCGTTCCATCAGAACGTGCACAACCGCAAGATGCGCGAAGAGCTGGCGATGAACAAGGTTAAGGATGTGGCCGAACTTTATGTTCTAGCCGATAGGTGCGCCCGGGCTGAAGAGGGAAGGAAGTACCCCGGCGAGGATGCCGGCATGGAAACTGACTCTACTGATGAAGAAATCGCCGCCCCGACAAAGAAGGGCCGGCGTCGCAACAGGAAACACAAGGGCAAGGCCGTGCTTGCCGTCGAGGGATCCGACAAAACCGGCACCACCAAGAAGGCCAAGGAAGACGACCCCGGCAAGGAGATTGCCGGGTGCGCCGCCTGCTGGGCCTTGGCAGCCGCCGACAAGCCAGGAGGCTCCGACAAGCAGTATTGCAAGATCCACCGCACCAAGGGCCACGACCTCCAGAACTGCCGATAGGTCGAGCTGCTTGCCGAAAAGCAAAAGGACGAGTATGAGAGGCAGGACAAGGAGAAGGGTCAGGATGGTGCCGAAGGATCCGACAAGAAGCGTGGCGGGCAAGGAGGCTGCCGCGGGAAGGATAACCAGCAAGATAGGCCCACTCAGGGCCGCGACAAGAAGCAGGAAGACGATGATGATGACGAGGACGGCGAGTCCGGCGAGCAAGAGTTTCAGAAGGCTACGGAGGCCATGTGCGTCGATGGTGGCACCTCGCGGCACACTTCTCACTGCTAGCTCAAGCAGTGGGCGCATGAGATTACAGCAGCAGAGCCATCGTTCGACACTCAGAAGCCACTAAAGTGGTCCAGCACGCCCCTCATCTTTGACGCCGAGGACCACCCTGACCGCACAACTGCGGTCGGGTGTTTGTTGTTGTTGGTCTCGCCAACAATACGCAACCTCAAGGTGAACAAGATGCTGGGGTTGACGGCAGGGCCGGCCTGAACTTGATCTCGCCCGTCATGATCAAAAGGTTGCAAATTCCTGATGGAGACCTCGAGGAAACGTGTACGTTTCAAGGGGTCAATCCGGGAAGGAGCCAGCCGAAGGGGAAGGTCACATTGCCTGTGACGTTTGGAGGTGAGTTGAACTACAGGATGGAGAGGATTGTCTTCGATGTCGCCGAGATCCTCTTGCCCTACGACGTGATCCTCGTCCGCCCGGCACTAGCCAAGTTCATGGCGGCGACGCACTACGCCTACAACACGCTAAAGATGCCTGGGCCAATGACCATCATCACCGTCCCCTCCGACAAGAAGGACGCGCTGATCTGCGCTGACCAACTCTATCAAGAAACAGTTGCAGCAGCTGCCGCCAAGGCACTTGCTCCTGCCGTTGAAGCCCTGGGAGGGAAGAAGAAGACCGTCAAGACCTCTCGCACCCACTCCGGCAAGCGCACCTCTTCAGAGTGTTGTGCTTGTTGGGGATCGTTGCGGAAATTAAAAAATTTCTACGCATCACCAAGATCAATCTATGGAGTTTACTAGCAACGAGAGGGGAGGAGTGCATCTACATACCCTTGTAGATCACGAGCGGAAGCGTTCAAGAGAACGGGGTTGATGGAGTCGTACTCGTTGTGATCCAAATCACTGATGATCCAAGCGCCGAACGGACGGCACCTCCGCGTTCAACACACGTACGGAGCGGTGACGTCTCCCACGCCATGATCTAGCAGGGAGGAGGGAGAGGTTGAGGAAGAAGGCTCCAACAGCAGCACGACGGCGTGGTGGTGGTGGAGTGACAGTTCTCCGGCAGGGCTTCGCCAAGCACACGCGGAGGAGGAGAGGTGTTGGGGAGGGGAGGGGCTGCGCCTTGGGAAAGGTGTGGCTGCCCTCCCACCCCTCCACTATATATAGGGGCAAGGGAGAGGGGGGCCGGCCCCCTTAGATCCCATCTGGTGGGAGGGGCGGCGGCCAGGGGGAGGTGGCTTGCCCCCCCAAGCAAGGGGGGCGCCCCCCTTTAGGGTTCCCCCCAAACCCTAGGCACATGGGCCCTTGGGGGTTGGCGCCCAGCCCACTAAGGGCTGGTTCCCTTCCACCTACAGCCCATAAGGCCCTCCAGGGCAGGTGGACCCCCGGAACCCCTTCGGTGGTCTCGGCACAATACCGGCATACCCCCGAACACTTCCGGTGACCGTATGGTGACTTCCCATATATAAATCTTTACCTCCGGACCATTCCGGAATTCCTCGTGATGTCCGGGATCTCATTCGGGACTCCGAACAACATTCGGTAATCCCATACAAACCTTCCTTATAACCCTAGCGTCATCGAACCTTAAGTGTGTAGACCCTACGGGTTCGGGAATCATGCAGACATGACCGAGACACCTCTCTAGCCAATAAGCAACAGCGGGATCTGGATACCCATGTTGGCTCCCACATGTTCCATGATGATCTCATCGGATGAACCGCGATGTCGAGGATTCAAGCAATCCCGTATACAATTCCCTTTGTCAATCGGTACTTTACTTGCCCGAGATTCGACCGTCGGTATCCCAATACCTCGTTCAATCTCGTTACCGGCAAGTCACTTTACTCGTTCCGTAATGCATGATCCCGTGACTAACTACTTAGTCACATTGAGCTCATTATGATGATGCAATACCGAGTGGGCCCAGAGATACCACTCCGTCATACGGAGTGACAAATCCCAGTCTCGATCCGAGCGAACCCAACAGACACTTTCGGAGATACCTGTAGTGCACCTTTATAGCCACCCAGTTACGTTGTGACATTTGGTACACCCAAAGCATTCCTACAGTATCCGGGAGTTGCACGATCTCATGGTCTAAGGAAATGATACTTGACATTAGAAAAGCTTTAGCAAACGAACTACACGATCTAGTGCTATGCTTAGAATTGGGTCTTGTCCATCACATCATTCTCCTAATGATGTGATCCCGTTATCAATGACATCCAATGTCCATGGTCAGGAAACCGTAACCATCTATTGATCAACGAGCTAGTCAACTAGAGGCTCACTAGGGACATGTTATGGTCTATGTGTTCACACATGTATTACGATTTCCGGATAACACAATTATAGCATGAACAACAGACAATTATCATGAACAAGGAAATATAATAATAACCATTTTATTATTGCCTCTAGGGCATATTTCCAACAGTCTCCCACTTGCACTAGAGTCAATAATCTAGTTACATTGTGATGAATCGTACACCCATAGAGTTCTGGTGTTGATCATGTTTTGCCCGTGGAAGAGGTTTAGTTAACGGATCTGCGACATTCAAATCCGTATGTACTTTACAAATATCTATGTCTCCATCATTAACTTCCTTTGTGGATTAATGATGGAGACATAGATATTTGTAAAGTGCATACGGATTTGAATGTCGCAGATCCGTTGACTAAACCTCTTCCACGAGCGAAACATGATCAACACCAGAACTCTGTGGGTGTACGATTCATCACAATGTAACTAGATTATTGACTCTAGTGCAAGTGGGAGACTGTTGGAAATATGCCCTAGAGGCAATAATAAAATGGTTATTATTATATTTCCTTGTTCATGATAATTGTCTGTTGTTCATGCTTTAATTGTGTTATCCGGAAATCGTAATACATGTGTGAATACATAGACCATAACATGTCCCTAGTGAGCCTCTAGTTGACTAGCTCATTGATCAATAGATGGTTACGGTTTCCTGACCATGGACATTGGATGTCATTGATAACGGGATCACATCATTAGGAGAATGATGTGATGGACAAGACCCAATCCTAAGCATAGCACTAGATCGTGTAGTTCGTTTGCTAAAGCTTTTGTAATGTCAAGTATCGTTTCCTTAGACCATGAGATCGTGCAACTCCCGGATACCGTAGGAATGCTTTGGGTGTACCAAACGTCACAACGTAACTGGGTGGCTATAAAGGTGCACTACAGGTATCTCCGAAAGTGTCTGTTGGGTTGGCTCGGATCGAGACTGGGATTTGTCACTCCGTATGACAGAGAGGTATCTCTGGGCCCACTCGTATTGCATCATCATAATGAGCTCAGTGTGACTAACTAGTTAGTCACGGGATCATGCATTACGGAACGAGTAAAGTGACTTGCTGGTAACGAGATTGAACGAGGTATTGGGATACCGACGATCGAATCTCGGGCAAGTAAAGTACCGATTGACAAAGGGAATTGTATACGGGATTGCTTGAATCCTCGACATCGTGGTTCATCCGATGAGATCATCGTGGAACATGTGGGAGCCAACATGGGTATCCAGATCCCGCTGTTGGTTATTGGCTAGAGAGGTGTCTCGGTCATGTCTGCATGATTCCCGAACCCGTAGGGTCTACACACTTAAGGTTCGATGACGCTAGGGTTATAAGGAAGGTTTGTATGTGATTACCGAATGTTGTTCAGAGTCCCGGATGAGATCCCGGACGTCACGAGGAGTTCCAGAATGGTCCGGAGGTAAAGATTTATATATGGGAAGTCACCATAGGTCACCGGAAGTGTTCGGGGGTATGCCGGTATTGTGCCGGGACCACCGAAGGGGTTCCGGGGGTCCACCTGCCCCGGAGGGCCTTATGGGCTATAGGTGGAAGGGAACCAGCCCTAAGTGGCGCCAACCCCCCTAGGGCCCATGCGCCTAGGGTTTGGGGGAACCCTAAAGGGGGGCGCACCCCCCCCCCCCTTGCTTGGGGGGCAAGCCACCTCCCCCTAGCCGCCGCCCCTCCCACCAGATGGGATCTGAGGGGGCCGGCCCCCCTCTCCCTTGCCCCTATATATAGAGGAGGGGTGGGAGGGCAGCCATACCTTTCCCAAGGCGCAGCCCCTCCCCTCCCCAACACCTCTCCTCCTCCGCGTGTGCTTGGCGAAGCCCTGCCGGAGTACTGTCACTCCACCACCACCACGCCGTCGTGCAGCTGTTGGAGCCTTCTTCCTCAACCTCTCCCTCCTCCTTGCCGGATCAAGGCGTGGGAGACGTCACCGCTCCGTACGTGTGTTGAACGCGGAGGTGCCATCCGTTCGGTGCTTGGATCATCGGTGATTTGGATCACGACGAGTACGACTCCATCAACCCCATTCTCTCGAACGCTTCCGCTCGCGATCTAAAAGGGTATGTAGATGCACTCCTCCCCTCTCGTTGCTAGTAAACTCCATTGATTGATCTTGGTGATGCGTAGAAAATTTTAATTTCTGCTACGATCCCCAACATGGTTGCCTTAGGGTATCCTATGAAGACGCATTTTTCCGACTTGGGTTCGAGCTTTTCAGGTTGAAGTTTCTTGACATAAGCATCGCATCCCCAAACTTTAAGAAATGACAGCCTAGGTTTCTTTCCAAACCATAATTCATACGGTGTCGTCTCAACGGATTTCGACGGAGCCCTATTTAAAGTGAATGCGGCAGTCTCTAAAGCATAACCCCAGAATGATAGCGGCAGATCGGTAAGAGACATCATAGATCGCACCATATCCAATAGAGTGCGATTACGACGTTCGGACACACCATTACGCTGAGGTGTTCCAGGCGGCGTGAGTTGTGAAACAATTCCACATTTCCTTAAGTGTGTGCCAAATTCGTGACTCAAATATTCCCCTCCACGATCTGATCGTAAGAACTTTATTTTCCTGTCACGTTGATTCTCAACCTCACTCTGAAATTCCTTGAACTTTTCAAAGGTCTCAGACTTGTGTTTCATTAAATAGACATACCCATATCTACTCAAGTCATCAGTGAGGGTGAGAACATAACGATAGCCACCGCGAGCCTCAACGCTCATTGGACCGCACACATCAGTATGTATGATTTCCAATAAGTTGGTTGCTCGCTCCATTGTTTCGGAGAACGGAGTCTTGGTCATTTTGCCAATGAGGCATGGTTCGCACGTGTCAAATGATTCATAATCAAGAGACTCCAAAAGTCCATCTGCATGGAGTTTCTTCATGCGTTTGACACCAATGTGACCAAGGCGGCAGTGCCACAAGTATGTGGGACTATCATTATCAACCTTACATTTCTTGGCATTCACACTATGAATATGTGTAACATCACGTTCGAGATTCATTAAGAACAAACCATTGACCAGCGGGGCATGACCATAAAACATATCTCTCATATAAATAGAACAACCATTATTCTCGGATTTAAATGAGTAGCCATCTCGCATTAAATGAGATCCAGATACAATGTTTATGCTCAAAGCTGGCACTAAATAACAAATATTGAGGTTTAAAACTAATCCCGTAGGTAAATGTAGAGGTAGCGTGCCGACGGCGATCACATCGACCTTGGAACGCGCATCGTCACCTCGTCCTTTGCCAGTCTCCGCTTATTCCGCAGCTCCTGCTTTGAGTTACAAATATGAGCAACCGCACCGGTATCAAATACCCAGGAGCTACTACGAGCGCTGGTTAGGTACACATCAATAACATGTATATCACATATACCTTTGGTATTGCCGGCCTTCTTATCCGCTAAGTACTTGGGGCAGTTCCGCTTCCAGTGACCGTTTCACTTGCAATAAAAGCACTCAGTCTCAGGCTTGGGTCCATTCTTTGTCTTCTTCCCGGCAGCTTGCTTACCGGGCGCGGCAACTCCCTTGCCGTCTTTCTTGAAGTTCTTCTTACCCTTGCCTTTCTTGAACTTAGTGGCTTTATTCACCATCAACACTTGATGTTCCTTTTTGATCTCCACCTCCGCTGATTTCAGCATTGAATATACCTCAGGAATGGTCTTTTCCATCCCCGGCATATTGAAGTTCATCACAAAGCTCTTGTAGCTAGGTGGCAGCGACTGAAGGATTCTGTCAACGACCGCGTCATCCGGGAGATTAACTCCCAGCTGAGACAAGCGGTTGTGCAACCCAGACATTTTGAGTATGTGTTCGCTGACGGAACTATTCTCCTCCATCTTACAACTGTAGAACTTGTCGGAGACTTCATATCTCTCGACCTAGGCATGAGCTTGGAAAACAATTTTCAGCTCTTGGAACATCTCATATGCTCCGTGCTGCTCAAAACGCTTTTGGAGCCCTGGTTCTAAGCTGTAAAGCATGCCACACTGAACCAGGGAGTAATCATCACTACGTGACTGCCAGGCGTTCAGAACGTCTTGAGTTGCTGGGAAAACAGGTGCATCACCTAGCGGTGCTTCAAGGACATATGCTTTCTTGGCAGCTATGAGGATAATCCTCAGGTTACGGACCCAGTCCGTGTAGTTGCTACCATCGTCTTTCAGCTTGGTTTTCTCTAGGAACGCGTTGAAGTTGAGGGCAACATTAGCGTGGGCCATTTGATCTACAAGACATATTGTAAAGGTTTTTAGACTAAGTTCATGATAATTAAGTTCATTTAATCAAATTATTAACGAACTCCCACTCAGACAGACATCCCTCGAGTCATCTAAGTGATACACGATCCGAGTCAACTAGGCCGTGTCCGATCATCACGTGAGACGGACTAGTCATCATCGGTGAACATCTTCATGTTGATCGTATATGCTATACGAATCATGTTCGACCTTTCAGTCTCTTGTGTTCCGAGGCCATGTCTGTACATGCTAGGCTCGTCAAGTCAACCTAAGTGTATTGCGTGTGTAAATCTGGCTTACACCCATTGTATGCGAACGTTAGAACCTATCACACCCGATCATCACGTGGTGCTTCGGAACAACGAACCTTCGCCACGGTGCACAGTTAGGGGGAACACTTTCTTGAAATTTTAGTGAGGGGTCATCTTATTTATGCTACTGTCGTTCTAAGCAAATAAGATGTAAAACATGATAAACATCACATGCAATCAAATAGTGACATGATATGGCCAATATCATTTTGCTCCTTTTGATCTCCATCTTCGGGGTGCCATGTTCATCATCGTCACCGGCATGACACCATGATCTCCATCATCATGTCTTCATGAAGTTGTCTCGCCAACTATTACTTCTACTACTATGGCTAACGGTTGGCAATAAAGTAAAGTAATTACATGACGTTTCAGTTGACACGCAGGTCATAAATAAATTAAGACAACTCCTATGGCTCCTCCCGGTAGTCATACTCATCGACATGCAAGTCGTGATTCCTATTACAAGAACATGATCAATCTCATACATCACATATATCATTCATCACATCCTTCTGGCCATATCACATCACATGACACTTGCTGCAAAAACAAGTTAGACGTCCTCTAATTGTTGTTGCAATTTTACGTGGCTGCTATAGGTTTCTAGCAAGAACGTTTCTTACCTACGCCAAAACCACAACGTGATATGCCAATTTCTATTTACCCTTCATAAGGACCCTTTTCATCGAATTCGATCCGACTAAAGTGGGAGAGACAGACACCCGCTAGCCACCTATGCAACTAGTGCATGTCAGTCGGTGGAACCTGTCTCACGTAAGCGTGCGTGTAAGGTCGGTCCGGGCCGCTTCATCCCACGATGCCGCCGAATCAAGATAAGACTAGTAACGGCAAGAAATTGACAAAATCGACGCCCACAACAACTTGTGTTCTACTCGTGCATAGAAACTACGCATAGACCTAGCTCATGATGCCACTATTGGGGATCGTTGCAGAAATGAAAAAATTTCTACGCATCACCAAGATCAATCTATGGAGTTTACTAGAAACGAGAGGGGAGGAGTGCATCTACATACCCTTGTAGATCGCGAGCGGAAGCGTTCAAGAGAACGGGGTTGATGGAGTCGTACTCGTCGTGATCCAAATCACCGATGATCCAAGCGCCGAATGGACGGCACCTCCGCGTCAACACACGTACGGAGCGGTGACGTCTCCCATGCCTTGATCCAGCAAGGAGGAGGGAGAGGTTGAGGAAGAAGGCTCCAACAGCATCACGACGGCGTGGTGGTGGTGGAGTGACAGTTCTCCGGCAGGGCTTCGCCAAGCACACGCGGAGGAGGAGAGGTTTTGGGGAGGGGAGGGGCTGCGCCTTGGGAAAGGTGTGGCTGCCCTCCCACCCCTCCACTATATATAAGGGCAAGGGAGAGGGGGGCCGGCCCCCTTAGATCCCATCTGGTGGGAGGGGCGGCGGCCAGGGGTAGGTGGCTTGCCCCCCAAGCAAGGCGGGGCGCCCCCCTTTAGGGTTCCCCCCAAACCCTAGGCGCATGGGCCCTAGGGGGGGTTGGCGCCCAGCCCACTTAGGGCTGGTTCCCTTCCACCTACAACCCATAAGGCCCTCTGGGGCAGGTGGACCATCCCGGTGGACCCCCGGAACCCCTCCGGTGGTCCCGGTACAATACCGGTATATCCCCGAATATTTCCGGTGACCGTATGGTGACTTCCCATATATAAATCTTTACCTCCGGACCATTCGGGAACTCCTCGTGACGTCCGGGATCTCATCCGGGACTCCGAACAACATTTGGTAATCACATACAAACCTTCCTTATAACCCTAGTGTCATCGAACCTTAAGTGTGTAGACCCTACGGGTTCGGGAATCATGCAGACATGACCGACACACCTCTCTAGCCAATAACCAACAGCGGGATCTGGATACCCATGTTGGCTCCCACATGTTCCACGATGATCTCATCGGATGAACCACGATGTCGAGGATTCAAGCAATCCCGTATACAATTCCCTTTGTCAATTGATACGTTACTTGCCCGAGATTCGATCGTCGGTATCCCAATACCTTGTTCAATCTCTTTACCAGCAAGTCACTTTACTCGTTCCGTAATGCATGATCCCGTGACTAACTACTTAGTCACATTGAGCTCATTATGATGATGCATTACCGAGTGGGCCCAGAGATACCTCTCCGTCATACGGAGTGACAAATCCGAGTCTCGATCCGAGCCAACCCAACAGACACTTTTGGAGATACCTGTAGTGCACCTTTATAGCCACCCAGTTACGTTGTGACGTTTGGTACACCCAAAGCATTCCTACGGTATCCGGGAGTTGCACGATCTCATGGTCTAAGGAAATGATACTTGACATTAGAAAAGCTTCAGCAAACGAACTACATGATCTAGTGCTATGCTTAGGATTGGGTCCTGTCCATCACATCATTCTCCTAATGATGTGATCCCGTTATCAATGACATTCAATGTCCATGGTCAGGAAACTGTGACCATCTATTGATCAATGAGCTTTTCAACTAGAGGCTCACTAGGGACATGTTATGGTCTATGTGTTCACACATGTATTACGATTTCCGAATAACACAATTATAGCATGAACAATAGACAATTATCATGAACAAGGAAATATAATAATAACCATTTTATTATTGCCTCTAGGGCATATTTCCAACGGTGCTACCGTTGAGGACGTGCCCGAGAGCTCCACCGGCAAGAGCAAGAAATCCAGAGCTGCACCACCAGAGACCAAGAGGGTGTCCGTCAAGGAGGATGGCACGGGAGAGTCTTTCACCATAAGCTCCACCCTCGACAGCAAATAGGAAAGCGCGCTCATCACTTTCCCGCGGGCGAATGTCGATGTGTTTGCGTGGTAAGCATCCGACATCCCCGGCGTTCCCAGGGAAGTGATTGAGCACCACCTAGCTGTCTGTCCCCATGCGCGACCCGTCAAGCAGAAGGTCAGGAAGAAAGCTTTGGAACGACAGGAGTTCATCACAGAGGAGATCGGAAAATTGGAAGTGGCAATTTGGTGAGAGGAGTGCTCCATCCGACGTGGTTGGCCAATCCGGTGGTGGTCCGCAAGGCAAATGGGAAGTGGAGGCTGTGTATTGACTACACAGATATCAATAAGGCTTGTCCTAAGGACCCCTTCCCATTGCCGCGCATCGACCAGATTGTTGACTCCATGGCCGGGTGTGATATGTTGTCATTCCTCGACGCCTACTCGGGCTACCACCAGATCTTCATGACAAGAGAAGATGAAGAGAAGACATCATTTATCACCCCATGTGGTATGTATTGCTTTTTACGGATGCCTTTCGGGTTGAAGAGTGCTGGCTCGACATTCGCAAGGGTGGTCCATATTGGTTTTGAGCCCCAGCTACATAGAAATATGGAAGCTTATATGGATGACATAGTGGTCAAAACCAAGGACAAGGCGACTCTTGTACAAGACTTACAAGAGATGTTTGCCAACCTGCGCAAGATCAACCTCAAGTTGAACCCTGAGAAGTGTGTCTTTGGCGTTCCATCTGGAAAACTTCTCGGGTTCTTTGTGTCGCAGCGTGGGATCGAGGCAAACCCAGACAAGATCAAGGCTATTGAGCAGATTGAGGCACCCAAGCGGATCATGGATGTGCGCCGGCTCACTGGCTGCGTTGCCGCCATGAGCAGATTCATCTCCAAGTCCGCTGAGCATGCCCTTCCCTTTTTCAAAATCTTGAAGAAGGCAGGCCCGATGGAGTGGACCCCAGAGGCCGAGGCAGCGTTGCAGGGTCTGAAGAAATACCTTTCCTCTACACCAATACTGGTTGCGCCTAAACCACAAGAGTCGTTGCTGCTGTATCTGGCGGCAACGAATCAAGTGGTCAGCACCGCACTAGTGGCGCAGAGGGAGGTCGACGAAGAGGCAGTGGCAATGGCAGGACCGGTGGATGGCAAGTCAGAGATTCCCCCGGCAGGGCCTGGTGCCGGCAAGGCAAGGCCCCCGGCAGAGTCTGAAGCCATCGGGACAGAGCCCGCGCAGCCAAGTGAAGTGGTGCAGAAGAAGAAGATGATGCAGCACCCGGTTTACTTTGTCAGCTCCCTCTTGCAGGGGGCCAGGTCAAGGCACTCCGGTGTGCAGAAATTGCTCTTCGGCCTCCTTATGGTCTCGAGGAAGCTGCGTCATTACTTCCAAGCCCACGAGATCACTGTCGTCACCCGCCTCCCGTTGCAACGGATACTGCACAACCCAGATGCAACCGGAAGGATTGTGGAGTGGGCCTTGGAGTTGCAAAGCTTTGGGTTGAAGTTTGAAAGTACTTTGACAATCCAGAGCAGAGTCTTGGCGGAGTTCATTGCAGAATGGACCTCAGCGCCAGACGAAGAAATCCAGGAGACCGCTCTCCCCGGCAAGGAAGCAAGTCGCGACTGGATCATGTACTTTGATGGGGCTTTCTCGCTGCAAGGTGCCGGTGCCGGTGTGCTGCTTGTCGCACCCACCAGAGAGCACCCCAAGTATGTGATCCAGATTCACTTTCCCAGGGAGATGTCCACAAACAACACTGCAAATTACGAGGGGCTGCTTACCGGTCTCAGGATCGCGGCAGACGTCGGGGTGAAGAAGCTCATAGTCAGGGGTGATTCGCAGCTTGTCGTCAGACTAGTCAAAAAAGATTATCAGAGTCCGTTGATGGAGGCCTATGTAGATGAGGTGAGGAAGCTGGAGGAGCGCTTCGACGGTATACAAGTGGAGCACGTTCCCCGAGCGGAGAATGACATCGCTGACTACCTGTCAAAGCACGCTGCATTCAAGCTACCTGTGGAACCAGGTACCTTTTTGCTTCGGTTAACTCAACCATCCGTCGAACCATCAACGGAGCAGAACAAGCGGAGGAAATCAGACCCCGGCAAGTACTTTCCCGCCGAGCCCCCAGGGGCCGCTGGCAAGGGTGTTGCCATGGATTCCGACCCTGCCAAGGGCAGCTGGCTCCGGCAGGGCGCCAAGCCCTGGCCGTAGAGACGGCTGCCCCCATGGCGGAAGAGATGCCTTTGGCCTTGCCGTCGAGCCCCAGGCTCCGGCATGGGCACAGCATACCGTCTATTTCCTCCAGACAGGGGAACTTCCTAAGGAGCAGGAAGAAGCGGAAAAAGTAGCCTGTCGGTCTGCCTTGTACCAGTTCGTCGATGACGTCCTGTACAGAAAAAGACCGAACGGTGTGAAATTGAAGTGCATCCCCCGGGAGGAAGGACTAGAGCTATTAACAGAGATACATGGAGGCATATGTGGCTCCCACATAGGGTCGAGGGCCCTTGCCGGCAAGGCATTCCGGCAAGGCTTCTTCTGGCCCACCGCCCTCCAGGATGCGACGGCACTAGTAACCAGGTTTGAAGCGTGCCAGTTCCATTCGAAGAAGCTTCATCAACCAGCTCAAGCCCTTCAAACAATCCCTCTCTCCTGGCTATTTTCGGTCTGGGGGCTCGACATACTGGGCCCTTTCCCTCGCGCTGTCGGGGGCTTTGAGTACTTGTATGTTGCAATCGACAAGTTCACAAAGTGGCCGGAGGTGGAGGCAGTGAGGAAGGTTACGGCACAGTCAGCCGTCAAGTTCTTCAAGGAGCTAGTCTGCTGTTTTGGTGTACCAAACAGAGTCATCACCGACAACGGCACGCAGTTCACAAGCCACACCTTCATGCAATACATCCAAGACCTCAGCACCAAGGTCTGTTTTGCTTCTGTGGCACACCCCCGGAGCAACGGCCAGGCGAAGAGGGCAAATGCTGAAGTGTTGCGAGGCTTGAGAACGAAGACTTTTGACAGGCTGCACAAGAGCGGAAGGCGCTGGAATCATGAGTTGTCGGCGGTTCTTTGGTCGACCAGGATGACGCCAAATCGAGCCACCGGCCAGACACCCTTTGCCCTAGTATATGGGGCAGAAGCAGTTCTCCCCATGGAACTCATATACGCGTCACCTCGAGTGCTCGCTTATGACGAGCTTGAGCAAGAGCAGTTGTGGCAAGATGATGCAATGCTCCTTGAGGAAGATCATCTTCGGGCGGCTGCGAGAGCAGCATGCTACCAGCAAGCCTTGCGCCGCTACCATACCCGCAAGGTTCATGCCCGAAGCTTTGAGGAAGGCGACCTTGTTCTTCAGCGCGTTCAGTCGGCAAAGAATTCCAACAAGTTGACGCCAAAGTGGGAAGGCCCTTATCGGGTAATACGAGTCACCAAGCGTGGCACAGTCTGCCTGGAGACCGAAGATTCTATCCCAGTGAGCAATTCCTGGAACATCGAACATCTTCGCAAGTTCTACCCATAAGGCGCGGTTGCCGGGCCTCCCGGCAAACCACCTTTTGTACAAGCCTTGCTGGCAAGGCATGTAACCCTCTGTACAAAGCCAGACGCAGACCCTGAGCATAAATAAACGAAGCGCTGGCGGGCTAAGTTATAGCATGCATGCTAGGTTAAGTCTCTCCCTTGGTTAGGGTTGATAGTGCTTAGTGGCGACTAACCCCTAGCCTAGAGGTCGAGTGTGTGTCTTTCTGTTCTCTTTGGTTCGCAGGGCACGTGGACACTTCTACTGAGCCGCTTGGGAAAAAGAGAACGAACCGGCGCTCCGGCCCCGGCAGGCCAAGACTGCCGGGGGCTGAAGATACAAGGATCCAACCACGGCAAGCCAAGGTTGCCGGGGGCTGCAGATTTAGATAAGTCTTTCATCCCCCTGTTATGTGTTTCCGTATAGAACTGGGACATGTGAAACCTCGTTTATGTTCTTAAAACCACCGTGATCCCCCTTTCCTGTACCCAAGAGCTACCTCCTGGGTCAGAATTTGGTAGTAGTCGCGGTGCCGAGGAAATGAACGAGGAGCCTAACTCTACTTCGCCCCTGCCTCCGCCAAGAGCGTGAGAATGGTCGACTAAAGTGGGGAGACGACAAGGCCTGTTGCCGGGCGACAATGTTTATCTTAAAAATAACAAGGATTCATCCTTGGCATGGGCCTCACTCACGCACAAAGAACCCGTCGAGCACCCTTTTTCATTAAAAACATCCCATACAGGTACAGTTCATCCGGAATTAAAAACATGAGCAAAGGGATTACAAGTCTTAAAATTAACAAGTGCCCGCAGGCTTATAAACTAAAAAGAGATGAGGTTCCCGTAATCCTTTCTTGTCCCTCTCCTCAGAAAGTGGAACAAGGTAGCAGGAGGGCAAAAAGAGCGCCTATGCAAGGTACGAGGAGCAGAAGGCACCAAGAGAAAATCTTGGTGCCGGGAAAGGAGCTGGAAGACGAGGCAGCGGGCCGGCAATACGCGAAGAAGGTGTCGGTGCCTGCGTACTCCGACTTGGCGGCCGCCACCCGCCTTCTTCGCCTTCTCCGGCCCTCCTACGCCAGCTGCCCAAGGAGACGACGGGGAGCGCCCCGATGGAGAGCTTGGCGAGGATGGCCCTCGGCAGGGCGCGTGGCCGAGTAAGGAGTGGTGCGGTCAGTCGGAGTCGGGGTCGGCATCCCGCCGCTCGACTCCCTCATCGTCGTTGTCGCTGTCCTCCTCGTCACTCCCGCTCGAGGAGGAGTCTTCATCGTCGGAGGAGCTCCCCACGCAGCACTAAAGACGAGTTCCAAGATCTCCAAAGACCTTGATGGAGAGCAGACCGCCCTCCATTAACTTGAAGTAAAGGACAAGCCCCGCCGTCAGGCTATGGATGCGAGCAAACGTCTTCCATCCGAGACAGAGGTACATGATGCAAGCAGCGGGGAAGTCGACGTCGACCCGCGTGCCGCCGTTCCCGCAGCCCCTCATGTGCAGCCTGAGGGTCTGAGGCGGATCGAGATCCATCTCCCGAGCAAATGGGGTGGGGAGGCGAAGACGACGACGCCGTGCCCGGCGCAGCCTGATGAAGAACTCGCGGGGCTGGTCCCCGACGTGGCCCTCCATCGCGGGAGGCATCGCTGGCGGAGGCACGGCCACCGCGCCGCCTCGCCCCCCTCCCCCGACCGCCACGGCGACCTCGGCCTCGCCCCTCCCCCTACCTCTCGTAGCCGGCTCCGCCGCCGCGGGCTCCTGAGAAGGGGGAACGCGCTGTCGAGCGGCGACCCTCGCCGCCACCGTCGAAGGCCCAGCGCCCCCTCTCGCCATGGAGGGTGGAAGAAAGGAGCGAAGGAGGAAGAGGATGGATGCAGAGAGAATGTGGGATGACATCCCCCTCCCCCTCCTTATAAAGGGGCGGGGTCGAGGCTCGGCCGCCCCATTCAGCCAGTCCAGCCATCGGAGGCGCAGGGAATCAGGACCGACCCGCTGCCCCAATCAGCGACGGCCCGGTTTCGCACCCCCACCGCCTGCCACCTGCATGGAGGACGCGTGGCGAGCGAGCAGCATTGAGGGGACGGGTGAGGCGACCGTTCCCCGCCCCGTGGTCGTGGGGCGTGGGCGCGTTGGAGACTGCGACCCGAGTCCACTCAGTAAATGAGCCGCACCTCCACGCCTCCCTCTTTTTATGGGGAAGGCGCGAACCGCCTCTTTACTGTGACGTGACGCATGCGTGCGGGAACCGCTCCACGCATGACACCCACGTCACGCTCAACCCTCCACGTCGCGCGTCCAACGCGGGTCGTGGGGAAGCGCAGCAGATGAAAAACTACCGTCGTAAAATCCCGCCCCGACTGCCCGCGCACCGTTTTGGGCCTGGCCCAACAACGTGTCGCGCGTATGTGTGGCCCAGGCCCGGGGGCTCCTGTCGGTGTACAAAAGTAGGGGCACTCCTTTTTACCCCTTTACTTCTGCACGGATAGTCGGAGCCGCGCCCACGGCCACACTAAGCAGGGCAGGGGAGGGAAGCGGAAGAGAAGCCAAAGGCACAAGGCGACCGGAAGCAACGCCAAGGTCAGAAACACAAAGAGCAAAGGGGACAAGGTGGACTCCCCCGGCAGGACCCTTGCCGGGGCGGTCTTTGCGGCCCCGGCAAGAGCCTTGCCGGGGCGACTTGCCCAACACCAACAGAGCGAGCCACCCTTGAGCCTACTGGTTCCGACCCAACCAACTACGTTGGACCCCAGCGCTCGGGAGGCGCCTCTGAGGTGGCATGCAGATCTTTGTCAAGATCCTAAACATGTAAGATCAGATGAGGATCAGAAGACGACGACCCTCGGCAGGGTCCTCGCCAAGGAAATCCACCAGACCCCCGGCAAGCGTCTTGCCGGGGACGACTGCGACACCACGGCAAGACCCTTGTCGGGCCCCTGGCAAGGTCCTTGCCGAGGGCGCCAGCAGGGCCACTGCCAGGCCTGCACCAGCCAAGACTCCGCCGCCGTTCGCATGCAGCTGCCAGCCCAACCAGCTGGGCAGGCACCTGCGTGTTAACATGCAGCTTCCAGGCCAAATCAGCAAGCACCTGTGTGGTGGCATGCAGATCTTCATGAAGGCCCTACCACCACGCCACCTCAGCTGCCTGCCTGCCTACATGGCGCTGCATGCATCGCTGGCCTGGGCACATGTCGAAGCGAGACGAAGCGGCGACGGACGGGACGGGCCTCGTTCCCGTCCCCGATAAAGCTAACAGACACCTAAGTAGTGCATTTAATGCACTTTGTCCCGTAAGGCCGTGCGATAGGCTCGCGCACTGTAGGCCTTTCCACCTCCTGTGTGCCACTGTGGCAACCCCTTTTTCCTATAAAAGGAGGCCTGAGGTGACCAGGAGAGGGATTCGGCTTTTTGAAACTACACATCCACCGTAGCTAGTTCAAAAGCTCAAGAACACTCAATACATCCACCAAAGCAGGACTAGGGTTTTACGCATCCTCGCGTCCCGAACCTGGGTAAACGACCCGTGTGCTGGCTCCTAAACCTACTCTTCTCACGACCCCGTGCCCGCCGACCGTAGAAAGGATCCCAGTGATCCCATAGATGTCGTTCTCACCGACAGTTACCGTTACTTCCATACTACTTTGCTACCTAATAGTTTGCTGCAGATACTCAGTTATCCAGGTGTGGTTGAATTGACAACTCAACTGCTAATACTTGAGAATATTCTTTGGCTCCCCTTGTGTTGAATCAATAAATTTTGGTTGAATACTCTACCCTCGAAAACTGTTGTGATCCCCTATACTTGTGGGTTATCAGTGTACTCAACCTCTGGGCAGTCGTCTGAGATTTTTGGAAGTGGAACCTGGTGATGAGTGTACACATTCACAAGTTCCCACTCGCAGTTGTACCCAATATAAACAACCCAATCTCTATTTGCGCCTACCCAAGACTTGCCCTCAAGCGATGGCATCTTAACGTCATACATATCATTATCAAGCGGCATCAACTTGCACAAGGCGAGGCATCCCTCGTCCCCGCGCCAGTCAGCAGGGTCACGACGAAGAAGATAGGGGAGATCAAACCGCTCCTGGACCCTTGGGTTCCTTGTAATGATGTTATTAGTTGAGTCGAGAATGGTCTTGAACGAACCTGCCATGCTAGCCGAGGTGATCACGTCGCACCAATCAATGAGTTCCTCCAGCATGTCATCTTTTAGATCGGGGCAAGAATAATGGGGTTGTTTCCGACCCGTTCCCTCCATGGACAAGATGATCGAACAATGGCAGAAGGAAGGGTGACGGCAAATGGAGGGAGGAAGAGCGTGCGACAGCAGTTCCAAATCAAGAGGAAAAGGCGAAGAGGCAGTGGACGGTTGCCACGGTACACGAAGAGGCGCCCGGGGAGCGAACGGTAGCCACAGAGGTCACACACTGACGACAAGGGCCGAGTGAACCGCATGCGTATATCGCACACACCTTGATATGGCTGACCATTTCTTTTGTGTTGCCTAATCACAAACAGTTCATCCGAGTGAACCGCATGCCGTATATCACACACACCTTCATCTGGCTGCCCGTTTATTTTGTGTTGCCTAATCACAAGAAGTTCATCCGAGTCAACTGTATGTTGTGTATCGCACACGCCTTCATCCGGCTGCCCGTTTCTTTTGTTCCTCCTCATCGCAAACAGTTAATTGAACTGAACCGTATGCCATTCATCGCACACGCAACTAAAACCTGAACCGTGTTTGATGCATCCGTCATTGCAAATGTTTTATACATTTCTGACGGTTTTCATACACCATCGTTTGCGATTATTGCATCGCACATAGTTTCTCGAAGGGTATCTGCTCGTAGTGTCGCGTTAGCAGCATCCTGCACTAGTGATAGATAATAAGCGTACACGTACATAAGCATAGTTCAACCATAAGTACATAGTTCAACCATCATTAAGCATACTCAAGCGTACATAGTTCGATCCATCCCACATCTCATCTCACATGTCGACACGATTCTGAAGCTTCTCCAGGTACTCGGCGTACGCGTCGTGCACCACCCTGCGAGAATGAAGGAAATATGCCCTAGAGGCAATAATAAAGTTGTTATTTATATTTCCTTATATCATGATAAATGTTTATTATTCATGCTAGAATTGTACTAACCAGAAACTTAGTACATGTGTGAATACATAGACAAACAGAGTGTCCCTATTATGCCTCTACTAGACTAGCTCGTTAATCAAGGATGGTTATGTTTCCTAGCCATAGACATGTGTTGTCATTTGCTGACTGGGATCACATCATTAGAGAATGATGTGATGGACAAGACCCATCCATTAGCTTAGCACTATGATCGTTTAGTTTATTGCTATTGCTTTCTTCATGACTTATACATGTTCCTATGACTATGAGATTACGCAACTCCCGAATACCGGAGGAACACTTAGTGTGCTATCAAATGTCACAGCGTAACTGGTTGATTAAAAAGATGCTCTACAGGTGTCTCCGATGGTGTTTGTTGAGTTGGCATAGATCGAGATTAGGATTTGTCACTCCGATTGTCGGAGAGGTATCTCTGGGCCCTCTCGGTAATGCTCATCACTATAAGCCTTGCAAGCAATGTGACTAATGAGTTAGTCACGGGATGATGCATTATGGAATGAGTAAAGATACTTTATGGTAATGAGATTGAACTAGGTCTGGCGATACCGACGATCGAATCTCGGGCAAGTAACATACCGTTGACAAAGGAAACAACGTATGTTGTTATGCGGTTTGACCGACAAAGATCTTCATAGAATATGTCGGAGCCAAGATGAGCATCCAGGTTCTGCTATTGGTTATTGACCGGAGATGTGTCTCGGTCATGTCTACATAGTTCTGTGATTTGATGTGACCGGAGATGTGACCGATGACGATTTGTATTATCAGTTATGTGATTTGATGTACCGAAGTTCGTTCGGGGTCCAGGATGAGATCACGGACATGACGAGGAGTCTCGAAATGGTCGAGACATAAAGATCGATATATTGGAAGGTTATGTTTGGACACCGGAATGGTTTCGGATAGGTTTAGGCATTTTCTGGAGTACCGGAGGATTATCGGAACCCCCCGGGGGATTAATGGGCCACAATGGGCCTTAGTGGAGAAGAGAGAGGGCCGGCCAGAGGTGGCGCCCCCTTGCCCAGTCCGAATTGGACAAGGGGAGGGGGCGGCGCCCCCCTCCTTCCTTCTCTTGTCTCCTCTTTCCCTTCTTCTCCTACTTGGACTAGGAAAGGGGGGGACCGAATCCTACTTGGACTAGGAGTCCAAGTAGGACTCCCCCATGGCGCGCCCCCTCTTAGGGCCGGCCTCCTCTGCTCCCCCTTCATATACGTGGGAAGGGGCACCCCAAAGGCACACTGAAGTTTCCCTTAGCCGTGTGCGGTGCCCCCTCCACAGAAACACACCTCGGTCATCTCGTCGTAGTGCTTAGGCGAAGCCCTGCGCCGGTAACTCATCATCACCGTCGCCATGCCGTCGTGCTGACGCAACTCTCCCTCGGCCTCAACTGGATCAAGAATACGAGGGACGTCATCAAGCTGAACGTGTGCTGAACACGGAGGTGCCGTACTTTCGGTGCTAGGATCGGTCAGATCGTGAAGACGTACGACTACATCAACTGCATTGATAAACGCTTCCGCTTTCGGTCTACGAGGGTATGTGGACACACTCTCCCCGCTCGTTGCTATGCTTCTCCTAGATAGATCTTGCATGATCGTAGGATTTTTTTTTGAAATACTATGTTCCCCAACAGTAGCATCCGAGCCAGGTCTATGCATAGATGTTATATGCACAAGTAGAACACAAAGAGTTGTGGGCGATAATAGTCGTACTGCTTACCAGCATGTCATACTTTGATTCGGCGGTATTGTTGGATGAAGCAGCCCAGACCGACATTACATTACCGCATTCATGAGACTGGTTCTACCACCGTGCTTCGCACACAGGTGGCTAGTGGGTGTCTGTTTCTCTAGCTTTAGTTGAATCGATTTTGACTACACCCGGTCCTTGTTGAAGGTTAAAACAACACACTTGACAAAAAATCATTGTGGTTTTGATGCGTAGGACGGTTCTTGCTAGAAGCCCGTAGCAGGCACGTAAAACTTGCAACAACAAAGTAAAGGATGTCTACCTTGTTTTTGCAGGGCTTGCTGTGATGTGATATGGTCAAGACGTGATGATATATAAATTGTTGTATGAGATGATCATGTTTTGTAAAAGTTATCGACAACTGGCAGGATCCTTATGGTTGTCGCTTTATTGTATGAAATGCAATCGCCATGTAATTGATTTACTTTAGCACTAAGTGGTAGCGATAGTCGTAGAAGCAATAGTTGGCGAGACAACAACGATACTTCGATGGAGATCAAGGTGTCAAGCCGGTGACGATGGTGATCATGACGGTGCTTTGGAGATGAAGATCAAAGGCACAATATGATGATGGCCATATCATATCACTTATTTGATTGAATGTGATGTTTATCTTTTTATGCATCTTATTTTGCTTAGTACGGCGGTAGCATTATAAGATGATCTCTCACTAAATTTCAAGGTACAAGTGTTCTCCCTGAGTATGCACCGTTGCTATAGTTCGTCGTGCCGAGACACCACGTGATGATCGAGGGTGATAAGCTCTACGTTCACATACAACGGGTGCAAGCCAGTTTTGCACACGCGGAATACTCGGGTTAAACTTGACGAGCCTAGCTAGCATATGCAGATATGGCCTCGGAACACTAAGACCGAAAGGTCGAGCGTGAATCATATAGTAAATATGATCAACATAGTGATGTTCACCATTGAAAACTACTCCATCTCACATGATGATCGGACATGGTTTAGTTGATATGGATCACGTGGTCACTTAGATGATTAGAGGGATGTCTATCTAAGTGGGAGTTCTTAAGTAATATGATTAATTGAACTTTAATTTATCATGAACTTAGTACCTGATAGTATTTTGCATGTCTATGTTGTTGTAGATAAGTGGCCCGTGCTACTGTTCCGTTGAATTTTAATGCGTTTCTAGAGAAAGCTAAGTTGAACGATGATGGTAGCAACTACATGGACTAGGTCCATAACTTGAGGATTATCCTCATTGCTGCACAGAAGAATTACGTCCTGGAAGCACCGCTGGGTTCCAAACCCGCTGCAGGAGCAACTCCGGACATTATGAACATCTGGCAGAGCAAAGCTGATGACTACTCGATAGTTCAGTGTGCCATGCTTTACGGCTTAGAACCGGGACTTCACGTCGTTTTGAACGTCATGGAGCATATGAGATGTTCCAAGAGTTGAAGTTAATATTTCAAGCAAATGCCCGGATTGAGAGATATGAAGTCTCCAATAAGTTCTACAACTGCAAAATGGAGGAGAATAGTTCTGTCAGTGAACATATACTCAGAATGTCTGGGTACCACAATCACTTGACTCAGCTGGGAGTTAATCTTCCGGTTGATAGTGTCATTGACAGGGTTCTTCAATCACTGCCACCAAGCTACAAAAGCTTCGTGATGAACTATAATATGCAAGGAATGGATAAGACAATTTCCGAGCTCTTATCAATGCTAAAGGCTGCGGAGGTAGAAATCAAGAAGGAGCATCAAGTGTTGATGGTTAACAAGACCACTTGTTTCAAGAAAAAGGGAAAAGGGAAGAAGGTGAACTTCAAGAAGAATGGCAAGCAAGTTGCTGCTCAAGTGAAGAAGCCCAAGTCTGGACCTAAGCCTGAGACTGAGTGCTTCTACTACAAAGGGACTGGTCACTGGAAGCGGAACTGCCCCAATTATTTGGCGGATAAGAAGGATGGCAAAGTGAAAGGTATATTTGATATACATGTTATTGATGTGTACCTTACTAATGCTCGTAGTAGCGCTGGGTATTTGATACTGGTTCTGTTGCTCATATTTGTAACTCGAAATAGGGGCTACGAATTAAGCGAAGATAGGCTAAGGATGAGGTGACGATGCGCGTGGGAAATGGTTCCAAAGTCGATGTGATCGCCGTCGGCACGCTACCTCTACATCTACCTCTGGGATTACTTTTAGACCTGAATAATTGTTATTTGGTGCCAGCGTTAAGCATGAACATTATATCTGGATCTTGTTTGATGCGAAACGGTTATTCATTTAAATCAGAGAATAATGGTTGTTCTATTTATATGAGTAATATCTTTTATGGTCATGCACCCTTGATGAGTGGTGTATTTTTGTTGAATCTCGATAGTAGTGATACACATATTCATAGTATTGAAGCCAAAAGATATAAGTTTAATAATGATAGTGCAACTTATTTGTGGCACTGCCGTTTAGGTCACATTGGTGTAAAGCGCATGAAGAAACTCCATGCTGATGGGCTTTTGGAATCACTTGATGCTTGCGAACCATGCCTCTTGGGCAAGATGACTAAGACTCCGTTCTCCGGAATAATGGAGTGAGAAACAGACTTGTTGGAAATAAT
The DNA here is from genome assembly GCF_002575655.3 of Aegilops tauschii subsp. strangulata. Taxonomy (NCBI): domain Eukaryota; kingdom Viridiplantae; phylum Streptophyta; class Magnoliopsida; order Poales; family Poaceae; genus Aegilops; species Aegilops tauschii. Next base: position 312,625,365 of record NC_053037.3, on the reverse strand, counting down.
ACATACTGATGTATGCGGTCCGATGAGTGTTGAGGCTCACGGCGGGTATTGTTATTTTCTAACCTTCACAGATGATTTGAGCAGATATGGGTATATCTACTTGATGAAACATAAGTCTGAAACATTTGAAAAGTTCAAAGAATTTGAGAGTGAAGTGGAAAATCATCGTAACAAGAAAATAAAGTTTCTACGATCTGATCGTGGAGGTGAATATTTGAGTTACGAGTTTGGCCTTCATTTGAAACAATGCGGAATAGTTTTGCAACTTGCGCCACCCGGAACACCACAGCGTAATGGTGTGTCCGAACGTCGTCATCGAACTTTATTAGATATGGTGCGATCTATGATGTCTCTTACTGATTTACCGCTATCATTTTGGGGTTATGCTTTAGAGACGGTCGCATTCACATTAAATAGGGCACCATCTAAGTCCGTTGAGACGACACCATATGAACTGTGGTTTGGCAAGAAACCCAAGTTGTCGTTTCTTAAATTTTGGGGTTGCGATGCTTATGTGAAAAAGCTTCAACCTGATAAGCTCGAAACCAAATTGGAGAAATGTGTCTTCATAGGATACCCAAAGGAGACTGTTGGGTACACCTTCTATCACATATCCTAAGGCAAGATATTTGTTGCTAAGAATGGATCCTTTCTAGAGAAGGAGTTTCTCTTGAAAGAAGTGAGTGGGAGGAAAGTAGAACTTGATGAGGTAATTGTACCTGCTCCCTTATTGGAAAGTAGTTCTTCACAGAAATCAGTTCCAATGATTCCTACATCAATTAGTGAGGAAGCTAATGATGATGATCATGAAACTTCTGATCAAGTTACTACCGAACCTCGTAGGTCAATCAGAGTAAGATCTGCACCAGAGTGGTACGGTAATCCTGTTCTGGAGGTCATGTTATTTGACCATGACGAACCTACGAACTATGAGGAAGCGATGATGAGCCCAGATTCCGCAAAAATGGCTTGAGGCCATGAAATTTAAGATGGGATCCATGTATGAGAACAAAGTGTGGACTTTGGTTGACTTGCCCGATGATCGGCAAGCCATAGAGAATAAATGGATCTTCAAGAAGAAGACTGACGCTGATGGTAATGTTACTGTCTACAAAGCTCGACTTGTTGCGAAAGGTTTTCAACAAGTTCAAGAAGTTGACTATGATGAGACCTTCTCACCCGTAGCGATGCTTAAGTCCGTCCGAATCATGTTAGCAATTGCTGCATTTTATGATTATGAAATTTGGCAAATGGATGTCAAAACTGCATTCCTTAATGGATATCTTAAAGAAGAGTTGTATATGATCCAACAAGAAGGTTTTGTCGATCCAAAAGGTGCTAACAACGTGTGCAAGCTCAAGCGATCCATTTATGGACTGGTGCAAGCATCTCGGAGTTGGAATATACGCTTTGATAGTGTGATCAAAGCATATGGTTTTATACAGACTTTTGAAGAAGCCTGTGTTTACAAGAAAGTGAGTGGGAGCTCTGTAGCATTTCTGATATTATTTGTGGATGACATATTGTTGATCGAAAATGATACTGAATTTCTGAATAGCATAAAAGGATACTTGAATAAGAATTTTTCAATGAAAGACCTCGGTGAAGCTGCTTATATATTCGGCATCAAGATCTATAGAGATAGATCAAGACGCTTAATTGGACTTTCACAAAGCACATACCTTCATAAAGTTTTGAAGAAGTTCAAAATGGATCAAGCAAAGAAAGGGTTCTTGCCTGTGTTACAAGGTGTGAAGTTGAGTCAGACTCAATGCCCGACCACTGTAGAAGATAGAGAGAAAATGAAAGTCATTCCCTATGCTTCAGCCATAGGTTCTATCATGTATGCAATGTTGTGTACCAGACCTGATGTGTGCCTTGCTATTAGTTTAGCAGGGAGGTACCAAAGTAATCCAGGAGTGGATCACTAAACAACGGTCAAGAACATCCTGAAATACCTGAAAAGGACTAAGGATATGTTTCTCGTTTATGGAGGTGACAAAGAGCTCATCGTAAATGGTTACATCGATGCAAGCTTTGACACTGATCCGGATGACTCTAAGACACAAACCGGATACGTATTTATATTGAATGGTGGGGCTATAAGTTGGTGCAGTTCCAAGAAAAGCGTCATGGCGGGATCTACGTGTGAAGCGAAGTACATAGCTGCTTCGGAAGCAGCAAATGAAGGAGTTCATATCCAATCTAGGTGTCATACCTAGTTCATCGGGTCCAATGAAAATCTTTTGTGACAATACTGGTGCAATTGCCTTGGCAAAGGAATCCAGATTTCACAAGAGAACCAAGCACATCAAGAGATGCTTCAATTCCATCTGCGATCAAGTCAAGGAGGGAGACATAGAGATTTGCAAGATACATACGGATCTGAATGTTGCAGACCTGTTGACTAAGCCTCTCTCACGAGCAAAACATGATTAGCACCAAGACTCTATGGGTGTTAGAATCATTACTGTGTAATCTAGATCATTGACTCTAGTGCAAGTGGGAGACTGAAGGAAATATGCCCTAGAAGCAATAATAAAGTTGTTATTTATATTTCATTATATCATGATAAATGTTTATTATTCATGCTAGAATTGTATTAACCGGAAACTTAGTACATGTGTGAATACATAGACAAACAGAGTGTCCCTAGTATGCCTCTACTAGACTAGCTCGTTAATCAAAGATGGTTAAATTTCCTAGCCATAGACATGTGTTGTCATTTGATGAACGGGATCACATCATTAGAGAATGATGTGATGGACAAGACCCATCCGTTAGCTTAGCACTATGATTGTTTAGTTTATTGTTATTGCTTTCTTCATGACTTATACATGTTCCTATGACTATGAGATTATGCAACTCCCGAATACCGGATGAACACTTAGTGTGCTATCAAATGTCACAACGTAACTGGGTGATTATAAAGATGCTCTACACCTGTCTCCGATGGTGTTTGTAGAGTTGGCATAGATCGAGATTAGGATTTGTCACTCCGGTTGTCGAAGAGGTATCTGGGCCCTCTCGGTAATGCTCATCACTATAAGCCTTGCAAGCAATGTGACTAATGAGTTAGTCACGGGATGATGCATTATGGAACGAGTAAAGATACTTGCCGGTAAAGAGATTGAACTAGGTATGGTGATACCGATGATCGAATCTCGGGCAAGTAACATACCGATGACAAAGGGAACAACGTATGTTGTTATGCGGTTTGACCGATAAAGATCTTCGTAGAATACGTAGGAGCCAATATGAGCATCCAGGTTCCGCTATTGGTTATTGACCGGAGATGTGTCTCGGTCATGTCTACATAGTTCTCGAACCCGTAGGGTCCGCACGCTTAACGTTCGATGACGATTTGTATTATAAGTTATGTGATTTGATGTACCAAAGTTTGTTCGGAGTCCAGGATGAAATCACAGACGTGACGAGGAGTCTCGAAATGGTCGAGACATAAAGATCGATATATTGGAAGGTTATGTTTGGACACGGGAATGGTTTCGGATTGGTTCGGGCATTTTCTGGAGTACCGGAGGATTACCGGAACCCCCCGGGGGATTAATGGGCCAAAATTGGCCTTAGTGGAGAAGAGAGAGGGCCGGCCAGACATGGCGCCCCCCCCCCTTTGCCCAGTCCGAATTGGACAAGGGGAGGCGGCGGTGCCCCCCTCCTTCCTTCTCTTCTCTCCTCTTTCCCTTCTTCTCCTACTTGGACTAGGAAAGGGGGGGCCGAATCCTACTTGGACTAGGAGTCCAAGTAGGACTCCCCCATGGCGCGCCCCCTCCTAGGGCTGGCCTCCTCTCCTCCCCCCCTTATATACGTGGGAAGGGGGCACCCCAAAGGCACACCAAAGTTTCTCTTAGTCGTGTGCGGTGCCTCCTCCACAGAAACACGCCTCAGTCATATCATCGTAGTGCTTAGGCAAAGCCCTGAGCCGGTAACTTCATCATCACCGTCGCCACGCCGTCGTGCTGACGCAACTCTCCCTCGGCCTCAACTGGATCAAGAGTACGAGGGACGTCATCGAGCTGAACGTGTGCTGAACACGGAGGTGCCGTACGTTCGGTGCTAGGATGGGTCGGATCGTGAAGATGTACGACTACATCAACCGTGTTGATAAACGCTTCCGCTTTCGGTCTACGAGGGTACGTGGACACACTCTCCGCGCTCGTTGCTATGCTTCTCCTAGATAGATGTTGCGTGATCGTAGGAATTTTTTGAAATACTACGTTCCCCAACAGAGAATACTTCTGCTTGAAGGAGCCAACGGCCCGTCCTCTTGCATGTGCCTGAACACTTAGATACGCGTCATGAAGCTTGTGGTTGCAAAATGGGCATCGATAGCCGCCGTTCCAGGTCCTAATACGCCTGTTATGCATTCCCGCATAAAGCTCCCTCAGGATTTGCCTCTTGTACCTTCTCTAGCCATCTTCATCCTCGCTGTCCACATCATCAGACAACACCTATACAAATAGTAAAACAAATTTGGCATCAAATCAATGATTACATGCCGTGAAGTAGGATTAGGAATTTATGGCTATTTATTTATACATATCCAGAGATTATGGTTCGATTTTTAAGCACAGTCGTCTATGTACAGACCAATCTTGAAGAAAATAATGGCACAAACATATGTAGGTCATTCAAAATCAACTGTCAAGTCCTGACTAGGAATTATTAGCACAAACACTAACCCAAGTAGGATTACTAGCAGAAATCATTTGCACAGATGAAACAATTAATCACTTATGACTTGTACCATTCAAACAATCAATACACTACACGGATCTAACGAAACTAACTCAGATTTCATGGATTGGGAGAACATAACCATATGATTTCTGTTCCAAAAAGGGGGAGGCAGGAGTAACCAGAGAAACCCTATGATCTATTTGACACATAAATGGGTATAGATGACTAACCAGCTGTCGGTCGTCCTCGGAGTCGTCGCCGGAGTGGTCGTCGGATTCGTCGTCGGGGTCGTCACCAGAGTCGATGTGGAACTCCGCCTCCGGCTGTGGAAGCTCGACGCCGTCGACGACGTCAGGGTGCAGCGATAACTCGTCGGCGGTGACGACAACCTCTATCTCCATCTCCACGCCGTGCTCTGGTGCTTTAGCAGCCCCGACGTCGCCACTCCCTCCGATAGGGCGCTTCGGCGGTATCCTCATACACTGACGGCTTTGAGGACTTAGAGCGGTGTCGAGGATGCAAGCGGAGAGAGAGGATTGTGTGTGTGTGGCGAGGATGGGGGTGTGGCCGCTCGAGCGCACCATTAATATGGAGTAGTGCGAGTTGTGGGAGAGAGGCGGGCGGTGGTCAAACCGATGGCTCACCTCCCAGTGAGCCTGCGCACCGGACTGCTGGCATGCCTACGAAAGTTTTACATAGCTACTCGCACGCCTCCCGATGACACTGCGCAGCGAGCACGCCTCCGTCAATTCACACACCTGCACGCATACCTCCCCGTCTGCCTGCGCAACGGACTGCTCGCATGCGTCCCGTCAACTCACGCCTGCTCGCATGGCACACGGGTCGCGCGGCGGCACGTATATTGTTTTTCTATTTGGATGATTAGTGCTGCCGTTTATTGCTTAACCGAAGCATGGCACATATCCATTGTTGGTCTAACACTCACGGTTCGAATAAATAATTCGTTTGGGATATTGGTTCCTAATTATTAATAGTCTTCCGTTTGTAATTAGATAAAGATTACATCAAAACTGGTCTCAAATTTGACAAAAAAAATTACAATGTCACTTTGTATTGGTGTCCATATGACAACATGATAAGTTTCATGAACTTCAAATAAGTTTTGGATGTACTAAAATTTAAAAATCAAGATTCTTAATGTTTGAAATTTGTTGCACGGGGAGTAAATATGCACCTAGTGAAACACATGTGTTTTTGCAATCCATTTAGGCGCACTGTCACGTGTGCATGTAGCTCAAATTTGATTTTTGCACATTATACCCGTAGAAAATCAATCAAGTAATGTACTAAAACGTCTTAATGATCTTTGTGATTTTTTTAAAATTAAAACGTCCGTCCTTTCGTAACATATGTTAACCGCGGGATAATAAATTTAACATGCATCGTAGTTGCGGTGGATTCGCGGTGTGTGTGGGTGTGTGCGTCTGGGGTGGCGGGTGACTCGCAGTACACTTCGAGTTGTGAGCCACCGTGTGTGTTGTTCGTTTTGTTAGGCAAGCTGGTGGCGTATCAGAGTCGTGAAATCGTTATCTATAATACCTAAATAGTTCATTCCCACTATCCTAATTCTCTTGACATGTAGCCTATCCACCTCAGCAGCCTTACCACATCATGTTTTTTCTCTTTTTTTCAATAAAATCGTGTGAATCAATTTATATTTAGTACGTACCTAGCTTTTCCTTGTGAACGAAGCGAACAGTCAGGAGTCAAAATAAAATCAAGTCATGCAATATGGATAGCCTACAATTCAAGGCAACCTCTGTGATTCCCTTCCTATCCCTCCCCACAATCGAGTGGCATTCTTCGTCCTTCCCGTCACAGAGTCGCTTCCTTCAATCAGTTACGATCTAGGCAATCGAACAGACGCTGCTCCGCCAAGCTGGTCCCTTGACCTCTCCACTACGATCTATAAAGGTTGGTTTCATGGCATGGCACTACCATATGGAAATCAAGAGCCACTTCATGGTTCTTCTCCTCTTCTGCCCCTTCTCCACTTAGCGTATGATCTTTTTTTTTTGCCTCTGTTGTTCTTTCTCAAGATGGTGACGCCTACCTTTATTTCATGGCGGCTGGTGAACCAATAGTTCCTAGGAGCCGGTGACCATGGTAAACAAAGTCGATGTAAAGCAGAGGGCGCAGCAGAACATCGCTCTGCCAGCAGACGCGGATGAAGTCGAAGACTATGACTCTGGTCACTGAGCGAAACCTGTCACCGTGAACGCCATAGTAGTATATCTCGTGGTGATCGGGCGGTGACCTTGGCGACGGCGGTCGGGCGTCTGGTGTTGGCGCAGTCGAAGTTCCGGTGGGGTATGGCGGAGCGCCAGGTTCTGCACACGAGCCGCGATGTATCAGGCCGGCAGGCGGACGAGGATCTCCACGAGCACGTCCGCTGGCAGATGCGGGAGGGCGTCCATGGTCAAGGCGGATGAGAAAGTGAGGATCGTATCAGAAGGAGAGCAGGGTCAGCTACATGCAGCAGCCTCTGCAACTTCTCTTCGCTACACTGCAGGTGATTAACCTTCACGATTTCTTATTCTACGTTGCCGGACGCCCACAACACATGTAATGATGCAGGCATGTTACCATCCACCCAATCTAAGCAATTGATTATAGCTGCGTAAGGGGCTTCCCAAGATAAGTACGCGTACAGATGGTCCTTTCAGGTCAAATGTCCAGTTCTTCGCTTCCCCTTCGCAGATTCGTGTGATTTTTAATCTACGGATTCTGCCAAATTGGTACATACACATAGATTTAATTAAATTATATACTTCATGTGTAATTAGGAGGGTAATAGATAATGCATATTATATTTTTTGACAACAGAAAAATAGAAAGTATCATTCTTTGTTCATATTACTAAAATATATATTTTTTGTTCACATTCCTTTCTCTTATTATATTTAGGTGCCTGATGTTATGGACTAATCTGAATATTTCATACGCAGCTCACATTTGCCAACTGTTATTTCTTTGAAAATTTCCTTATGAGACGACCTCACATGCTACATGGTCAATCACACATTCAGCTTCCTACAAACTACACTATAGATTATACGAGAAATTAGTAATTAATTATGTTGCCTAAATTTAGAATTAGTTATCGATGGAGTGATCACCTTCATTTGTAATTAAGAACTATCATTAGTTTTCTGTACCATAGTAAATCCTTCATACATTGTTCTATCCATAGCATAATCACTTTGATCCTTTTCGAAATCTAGAGGGAAAAGATCAAAGTAGATAAATGGTTTTCAATGGTTTTCTGAATGTACGTGACTGAGAAACAACTCTTAGCCTTCAGGTTTGTTCTAGACCTTAGAGTATATGTATCCTTAAATTCGTAAAAGCAATTTTGATATATTCCATTGACGTTGATAATCCATTTTCTGATCTGTTTGTGCACAAATTCAATCTGGAATGTCACATATAGTTGTTTACTGTATCCGTGTTGAGTTTCTCCTTAGCAAGTATCACCTTCACAGATTTGTAGTGTTTCTATTCTTACCAAATCTTTGTTCACACACAAGCTTTTACAGAATTATTGCGTTCAATCTGGTAATAAAATTAATTGATTATTCTGTTGTATGCATGTAAATGATACATCTGTGAATGCATTGCATCATCTACCATTCTAATCGATTGTGCATTTGTAACGAACAGAATATTTGCTTCGATGTGACAATCTTTCATATTATTTCCTAATTAGCTTCGAGTAATTCAAAAATCTTATCGATGCATCAATTCTGCAGCAACGTGCGGGGTGTTATCTACTTTAAAACATTACACAACCCTTTCATACATATATGTTTTGGCCACATGCAGTCGATGGTTGTCCTACGCGACAATAGATACTTGCGTGTGACGCTTTCTGTGGGCCTGTGAGGTCGCCGTCCATCACTTTGACGAACAGCCGGCAGTGAGGTTAATTTGACCAGCAAGGTAGAATCTTTTTGTTTGTGTTATGGTGGTATATAGTACACGTCGAAGAGGTGGGAGGGGACTAGCATATATACTATACGTACGCGTCCGTGAACAAGTACACCTCACTCAGTGTCGGGACTTTTTGGTTTCCGAGGCATGTGCCACATCAAAATTGTGAAATTAGCCATTCAAACATCACACAACACCTTTTTGGGCCACAGGCTTGCACGCGGTGGTTATCCTATCTAGGACACTCACGTGTGACGCTTTCATCTGTGGGCCCACGAGGCCATCGTCAATGCATGCATGCATCACTTTGACCTACATCGGGAGAGGTTAATTAATTTCACCATCGATGAGGATTCTTTTGGGTTGTACATATATTACGGCAGGAGCATATAGTATGCGGTGAAGAGGGAGGAAGGGGACCATCATATGTAGTACGCTTCATGAACCTCGCTCTGTGTGGGTGCATGGTTTACGGTTTTTGAGGCATGTGGCACATCCAAGTTGTGCATTTTGGGTATTCAACATATATATGTTTGGCCCACATGCAAAGCGGTGATGGTTGTCCTCTCGCACCCACTTAAGCAGTTATCAGCGATATCGATACTTTCCATCTGTGGGCCCCCTTGGTCCATCACTACTTTTTGCCTAACAACAAGAGAGGTTAATTTGACTTAGGAGGGGATTATTATTTTTTATTGTAATACGATATATATATATCATGCTCTGGGATGACATGCATGATATAGTTTGAGCACACACATATGCATGTGTACGCATGAATCCCTCCCATCGAGTCGAAGTGGCTAGTACAACGACACATCATGAACCGATCTCCCTCTGTGTGGGGAGCTAGTGTACGATTTTTGACGCACGCGCCACATCAATGTTGTGAAATGGTGTTCAAACATGCATGCACGCATCACCTCCATACATATGCATGTAGTGCTTGCCTTCGAACGGTACACTCCCTCACGTGGTTATCAGCGACAAGCCTATATATTCCTGGGCCTGCGTGGACATCCATGATCACCTTGACTAACAACAAGATAGGTTACCATGACGGATTCTTCATTTGGTTCGTGTTATCGTAGTATAGGTCATGGTGAGATTCAGACCTTAAGTTTGAGCGCATATACTATGCACGCATGCATGCATGAATCCCCGTCGTTGGCTTGAAGTGTGGTGTAACATACATATGCATCGTCAACCTAACCCTCACTCGGTGTGAGGATTTCTAGTTCGAAATCACGGTGCCACATCAAAGTTGTTCCATTGTTACTCAAAAACACACCTCTCCATACAAATGTTTGGGCCACACGCATGAGGTGGCTGTCTTCGGGGACTAGCTACTTGCGTGATTATTGGCGAGTTAGCCCATCTTCGGGGTCGCATGGACGGCCATCACTTTGACAACAACAACAAGAAAGAGGTTGTACGACCAATGTGGATTATTCTTGGTCCGTTTTACGATCCATCTTGGTGAGATATGCCTCTCTGGCCCGCCGACTGAAAGTGTGTGTGTGTGTGGGGGGGGGGTTCTACTTCGCACTTTGCTAGGTGAACCTCGGTTGGGGGGCATGCATTCATAGCTTAGGATTCCCTTCATGGCGACAAGAGGGGGGCTGCTTGTTGGGGAACGTAGCAGAAATTCAAAATTTTCCTACGTGTCACCAAGATCAATCTAGGAGATGCTAGCAACGAGAGGGGAGGAGTGCATCTACATACCCTTGTAGATCGCGAGCGGAAGCGTTCAAGAGAACGGGGTTGATGGAGTCGTACTCGTCGTGATCCAAATCACCGATGATCCTAGCGCCGAACGGACGGCACCTCCGCGTTCAACACACGTACGGAGCAGCGACGTCTCCTCCTTCTTGATCCAGCAAGGGGGGAGGAGAGGTTGATGGAGATCCAGCAGCACGACGGCGTGGTGGTGGAAGTAGCGGGATCCCGGCAGGGCTTCGCCAAGCGCAAGCGGGGAGGAAGAGGTGTCACGGGAGGGAGGGAGGCGCCAGGGCTTGGGGTGCTGCTCCCATGCGCCTCCCCACTATATATAGGGGTGGAGGGGGCTGGTTCCTTTCCCACCAAGTCCATTGGGGCGTTGGCAAAGGTGGGGGAAAGAAATCCCATCATTTCCCTTCCCCACCGATTGTTATCCCCCTTTTTTAGGGATCTTGATCTTATCCCTTCGGGATATGATCTTATTCCTTCTAAGGTGGGATCTTGGTGCGCCTTGACTAGGGGTGTGGGGCCTTGCCCCCACTACCCACGTTCATGTGGGTCCCCCCATGCAGGTGGGCCCCACTTCGGAACCTTCTAGAACCTTCCCGGTACAATACCGAAAAATCCCGAACATTTTCCGGTGGCCAAAATAGGACTTCCCATATATAAATCTTTACCTCCGGACCATTCCGGAACTCCTCGTGACGTCCGGGATCTCATCCGGGACTCCGAACAACTTTCGGTTAACCGCATACTAATATCTCTACAACTCTAGCGTCACCGAACCTTAAGTGTGTAGACCGTACGGGTTCGGGAGACATGCAGACATGACCGAGACGACTCTCCGGTAAATAACCAACAGCGGGATCTGGATACCCATGTTGGCTCCCACATGTTCCACGATGATCTCATCGGATGAACCACGATGTCGAGGATTCAATCAATCCTGTATACAATTCCCTTTGTCAATCGGTACGTTACTTGCCCGAGATTCGATCGTCGGTATCCCAATACCTTGTTTAATCTCGTTACTGGCAAGTCACTTTACTCGTACCGTAACGCATGATCCCATGGGTAACTCCTTAGTCACATTGAGCTCATTATGATGATGCATTACCGAGTGGGCCCAGAGATACCTCTCCGTCATATGGAGTGACAAATCCCGGTCTCGATTCGTGCCAACCCAACAGACACTTTCGGAGATACCTGTAGTGCACCTTTATAGCCACCCAGTTACGTTGTGACGTTTGGAAGCATTCCTACGGTATCCGGGAGTTGCACAATCTCATGGTCTAAGGAAATGATACTTGACATTAGAAAAGCTCTAGCAAACGAACTACACGATCTTGTGCTATGCTTAGGATTGGGTCTTGTCCATCACATCGTTCTCCTAATGATGTGATCCCGTTATCAATGACATCCAATGTCCATAGTCAGGAAACCATGACTATCTTTTGATCAACGAGCTAGTGAAGTAGAGGCTCACTAGGGACATGTTGTGGTCTATGTATTCACACATGTATTACGGTTTCCAGTTAATACAATTATAGCATGAACAACAGACAATTATCATGAACAAGGAAATACAATAGTAACCATTTTATTATTGCCTCTAGGGCATATTTCCAACAGTCTCCCACTTGCACTAGAGTCAATAATCTAGTTCACATCGCCATGTGATTAACACTCAAAGTTCACATCGCCATGTGACTAATACCCAAGAGTTTACTAGAGTCAATAATCTAGTCCACATCACCATGTGATTAACACTCAATGAGTTCTAGGGTTTGATCATGTTATGCTTACGAGAGAGGTTTTAGTCAACGGGTCTGCAACATTCAGATCCGTGTGTGCTTTACAAATCTCTATGTCATCTTGTAGATGTAGCTACCACGCGCCACTTGGAACTATTTCAAATAACTGCTCTACTATACGAATCCGGTTTACTACTCAGAGTCATCCGGATTAGTGTCAAAGTTTGCATCGACGTAACCCCTTACGACGAACTCTTTTACCACCTCCATAATCGAGAAAATTCCTTAGTCCACTAGATACTAAGGATAAGTTGGACCGCTGTCATGTGATCCATTCTTGGATCACTCTTGTACCCCTTGACTGACTCATGGCAAGGTACACTTCAGGTGCGGTACAATGCATAGCATACTGTAGAGCCTACGTCTAAAGCATAGGGGACGACCTTCGTCCTTTCTCTCTCTTCTGCCGTGGTCAGGTCTTGAGTCTTACTCAATACTCACACCTTGTAACACAGCCAAGAACTCCTTCTTTGCTGATCTATTTTGAACTGCTTCAAAATCCTGTCACGGTATGTATTCATTTGAAAGTACTATTAAGCGTTTTTGATCTATCCTTGTAGATCTTGATGCTCAATGTTCAAGTAGCTTAATCCAGGTTTTCCATTGAAAAACACCTTTCAAATAACCCTAGATGCTTTCCAGAAATTCTACATCATTTCTGATCAACAATATGTTAACAACATATACTCATCAAAAATTCTATAGTGCTCCCACTCACTTCTTTGGAAATACAAGTTTCTCTTAAACTTTGTATAAACCCAAAATCTTTGATCATCTCATCAAAGCGTACATTCCAACTCCGAGATGCTTACTCCAGTCCTTAGGAGGATTGCTGGAGCTTTGCATACTTGTTAGCATATTTCAGGATTGACAAAACCTTCTGGTTGTATCACATACAACCTTTCCTCAAGAAAATCGTCGACGAAACAATGTTTTGACATCCTATCTCCAAGATTTCATAAATAATGCAGTAAATGCTAATATAATTCCAACAGACTCTTAGCATCGCTACGAGTGAGAAAGCCTCGTCGTAGTCAACTCCTTGAACTTATCGGAAAACATCTTAACGACAAGTCGAGCTTTCTTAATGGTGACATTTACCATCATTGTCCGTCTTCCTTTTAAAATCCATCTGCACCCAACAGCCTTACGACCATTGAGTAGTTCTTCAAAGTCTACACTTTGTTTTATACATGGATCCTCTCTCGGATTTTATGCCCTCGAGCCATTCATCGGAATCTGGGCCCACCATCGCTTCTCCACAGCTCATAGGTTCATTGTTGTCCAACAACATGACTTCCAAGACAGGATTACGTACCACTCTGAAGTAGTACGCATCCTTGTCGTCCTATGAGGTTTGGTAGTGACTTGGTCTGAAGTTTCATGATCACTATCATAAGCTTCCACTTCAATTGGTGTACGTGCCACAGGAACAACTTCCTGTGCCCTGCTACACATTAGTTGAAGTGACGGTTCAAGTCTCCACCATCCTCCCACTCAATTCTTTCGAGAGAAACTTTTCCTTGAGAAAGGACCCGTTTCTAGAAACAATCACTTTTGCTTCCAGATCTGAAATAGGAGGTATACCCCAACTGTTTTGGGTATTCTATGAAGATGCATTTATCCGCTTTGGGTTCGAGCTTATCAGCCTGAAACTTTTTCACATAAGCGTCGCAGCCCCAAACTTTTAAGAAACGACAGCTTAGGTTTCTCTAAACCATAGTTCATACGGTGTCGTCTCAACGGAATTGCGTGGTGCCCTATTTAAAGTGAATGCGGCTGTCTCTAATGCCTAACCCATAAACGATAGTTGTAATTCGATAAGAGACATCATGGTATGCACCATATCCAATAGGGTGCAGTTATGATGTTCGGACACACCATCACAATATGGTGTTCCAGGCGGTATTAGTCGTGAAACAATTTCCACAATTTCTTAATTGTGTGCCAAACTCGTAACTCAGATATTCATCTCTATGATCATATCACAGACATTTTATCCTCTTGTCACGACGATCTTCAACTTCACTCTGAAATTACTTGAACCTTTCAATAATTCAGACTTGTGTTTCATCAAGTAAATATTCTCAGCATCTACTCAAATCATCTGTAAAGTAAGAACATAACGATATCCACTGCGTGCGTCAGCACTCATTGGACTGCACACATCAAAATGTATTACTTCCAACAAGTTGCTTTCTTGTTCCATCTTACTGAAAACGAGGCCTTTCAGTCATCTTGCCCATGTGGTATGATTTGCATGTCTCAAGTGATTCAATATCAAGTGAGTCCAAACGATCCATCTGTATGGACTTTCTTCATGCATATATACTAATAGACATGGTTCGCATGTCTCAATCTTTTCAAAAACGAGTGAGTTCAAAGATCCATCAACATGGAGCTTCTTCATGCGTTTTATACCAATATGACTCAAGTGGCAGTGCCACAAGTATGTGGTACTATCATTATTATCTTATATCTTTTGGCATGAACATGTGTATCACTACGATCGAGATTCAATAAACCATTCATTTTAGGTGCAAGACCATTGAAGGTATTATTCAAATAGACAGAGTAACCATTATTCTCCTTAAATGAATAACCGTATTGCGATAAACATAATCCAATCATGTCTATGCTCAACGCAAACACCAAATAACAATTATTTAGGTTTAACACCAATCTCGATGGTAGAGGGAGCATGCGATGCTTGATCACATCAACCTTGGAAACACTTCCAACACATATCGTCATCTCACCTTTAGCTAGTCTCCGTTTATTCCGTAGCCTTTTATTTCGAGTTACCAACACTTAGCAACCGAACCGGTATCTAATACCCTGGTGCTACTAGGAGTACTAGTAAAGTACACATTAATATAATGTATATCCAATATACTTCTGTCAACCTTGCCAGCCTTCTCATCTACGAAGTATCTAGGGTAGTTCTGCTTCAGGTACCGTTCCCCTCATTTCAGAAGCACTTAGTCTTGGGTTTGGGTTCAACCTTGGGTTTCTTCACTAGAGCAGCAACTGATTTGCCGTTTCATGAAGTATCCCTTCTTGCCCTTGCCCTTCCAGAAACTAGTGGTTTTACTAACCATCAACAATTGATGCTCCTTCTTGATTTCTACTTTCGCGGTGTCAAACATCGCGAGTTGCTCAAGGATCATCATGTCTATCCCTGATATGTTATAGTTCATCACGAAGCTCTAATAGCTTGGTGGCAGTGACTATGGAGAACCATCACTATCTCATCTGGAAGATTAACTCCCACTCGATTCAAGTGATTGTAGTACTCAGACAATCTGAGCACATGCTCAACGATTGAGCTTTTCTCCCTTAGTTTGCAGGCTTAAGAAACTTGTCAGAGGTCTCATGCCTCTTGACGTGGGCATTAGTCTGAAATCCCAATTTCAGTCTTTGGAACATCTCATATGTTCTGCGACGTTTCAAAACCGTCTTTGGTGCCACAATTTTAAACCGTTAGCATCACACACTGAACTATCACGTAGTCATCAAAACGTGTATGTCAGATGTTTCATAACATCTACAGACGACGCTCGAGGTTCAGCACACCGAGCGGTGCATTAAGGACATAAGCCTTCTGTGCAGCAATGAGGACAATCCTCAGTTTACGGACCCAGTCCGCATAATTGCTACTATCAACTTTCAACTAAATTTTCTCTAGGAACATATCTTAGTAGAACTAAAGCGTAAGCTACGACATTATTTGAAAAGACCTTTTGACTATGTTCATGATAATTAAGTTCATCTGATTATTTAATGAACTCCCACTTAGATAGACATCCCTCTAGTCATCTAAGTGATACATGATCCGAATCGACTAGGCCGTGTCCGATCATCACGTGAGACGGACTAGTCATCATCGGTGAACATCTCCATGTTGATCGTATCTACTATACGACTCATGTTCGACCTTTCGGTCTCTTGTGTTTCGAGGCCATGTCTGTACATGCTAGGCTCGTCAAGTCAACCTAAGTGTTTTGCTTGTGTTCCGAGGCCATGTCTGTACATGCTAGGCTCGTCAACACCCGTTGTATGCGAACGTTAGAATCTATCACACCCGATCATCACGTGGTGCTTCGAAACAACGAACCTTCACAACGATGCACAGTTAGGGGGAACACATCTCTTGAAATTTTAGTGAGGGATCATCTTATTTATGCTACCGTCGTTCTAAGCAAATAAGACGTAAACATGACAAACATCACATGCAAATCATAAAGTGACATGATATGGCCAATATCATCTTGCGCCTTTTGATCTCCATCTTCGAGGCGCGGCATGATCACCTTCGTCACCGGCATGACACCATGATCTCCATCATCGTGTCTTCATGAAGTTGTCTCGCCAACTATTACTTCTACTACTATGGCTAATGGTTAGCAATAAAGTAAAGTAATTACATGGCGTTTTTCATTGACACGCAGGTCATACAATAAATTAAGACAACTCCTATGGCTCCTGCCGGTTGTCATACTCATCGACATGCAAGTCGTGATTCCTATTACAAGAACATGATCAATCTCATACATCACATATATCATTCATCACATCCTTTTGGCCATATCACATCACATAGCATACCCTGCAAAAACAAGTTAGACGTCCTCTAATTGTTGTTGCATGTTTTACGTGGCTGGTATGGGTTTCTAGCAAGAACGTTTCTTACCTACGCAAAAGCCACAACGGTGATATGCCAATTGCTATTTACCCTTCATAAGGACCCTTTTCATGAATCTGATCCGACTAAAGTGGGAGAGACAGACACCCGCTAGCCACCTTATGCATCAAGTGCATGTCAGTCGGTGGAACCTGTCTCACGTAAGAGTACGTGTAAGGTCGGTCCGGGCCGCTTCATCCCACAATGCCGCCGAATCAACATAAGCCTAGTAACGGTAAGAAAATTGAACAAATCGTCGCCCACAACTACTTTGTGTTCTACTCGTGCATAGAATCTACGCATAAACCTAGCTCATGATTCCACTGTTGGGGAACGTAGCAGAAATTCAAAATTTTCCTACGAGTCACCAAGATCAATCTAGGAGATGCTAGCAACGAGAGGGGAGGAGTGCATCTACATACCCTTGTAGATCGCGAGCGGAAGCGTTCAAGAGAACGGGGTTGATGGAGTCGTACTCGTCGTGATCCAAATCACTGATGATCCTAGCGCCGAACGGACGGCACCTCCGCGTTCAACACACGTACGGAGCAGCGACGTCTCCTCCTTCTTGATCCAGCAAGGGGGAGGAGAGGTTGATGGAGATCCAGCAGCACGACGGCGTGGTGGTGGAAGTAGCGGGATCTCGGCAGGGCTTCGCCAAGCGCAAGCGGGGAGGAAGAGGTGTCACGGGAGGGAGGGAGGCGCCAGGGCTTGGGGTGCTGCTCCCATGCGCCTCCCCACTATATATAGGGGTGGAGGGGGCTGGTTCCTTGCCCACCAAGTCCATTGGGGTGTTGGCAAAGGTGGGGGAAAGAAATCCCATCATTTCCCTTCCCCACCGATTGTTATCCCCCTTTTTTAGGGATCTTGATCTTATCCCTTCGGGATATGATCTTATTCCTTCTAAGGTGGGATCTTGGTGCACCTTGACTAGGGGTGTGGGGCCTTGCCCCCACTACCCACGTTCATGTGGGTCCCCCCATGCAGGTGGGCCCCACTTCGGAACCTTCTAGAACCTTCTCGGTACAATACCGAAAAATCCCGAACATTTTCCGGTGGCCAAAATAGGACTTCCCATATATAAATCTTTACCTCCGGACCATTCCGGAACTCCTCGTGACGTCCGGGATCTCATTCGGGACTCCGAACAACTTTCGGTTAACCGCATACTAATATCTCTACAACTCTAGCATCACCGAACCTTAAGTGTGTAGACCGTACGGGTTCGGGAGACATGCAGACATGACCGAGACGACTCTCCGGTAAATAACCAACAGCGGGATCTGGATACCCATGTTGGCTCCCACATGTTCCACGATGATCTCATCGGATGAACCACGATGTCGAGGATTTAATCAATCATGTATACAATTCCCTTTGTCAATCGGTACGTTACTTGCCCGAGATTCGATCGTCGGTATCCCAATACCTTGTTCAATCTCGTTACCGGCAAGTCACTTTACTCGTACCGTAACGCATGATCCCGTGGCTAACTCCTTAGTCACATTGAGCTCATTATGATGATGCATTACCGAGTGGGCCCAGAGATACCTCTCCATCATACGGAGTGACAAATCCCAGTCTCGATTCGTGCCAACCCAACAGACACTTTCGGAGATACCTGTAGTGCACCTTTATAGCCACCCAGTTACGTTGTGACGTTTGGTACACCCAAAGCATTCCTACGGTATCCGGGAGTTGCACAATCTCATGGTCTAAGGAAATGATACTTGACATTAGAAAAGCTCTAGCAAACGAACTACACGATCTTGTGCTATGCTTAGGATTGGGTCTTGTCCATCACATCATTCTCCTAATGATGTGATCCCGTTATCAATGACATCCAATGTCCATAGTCAGGAAACCATGACTATCTTTTGATCAACGAGCTAGTGAACTAGAGGCTCACTAGGGACATGTTGTGGTCTATGTATTCACACATGTATTACGGTTTCCAGTTAATACAATTATAGCATGAACAACAGACAATTATCATGAACAAGGAAATACAATAATAACCATTTTATTATTGCCTCTAGGGCATATTTCCAACACTGCTAGCTACTTCGCACTTTCCTAGGTGAACCTCGGTTGGGGGGGGGGGCATGCATTCATAGCTTAGGATTCCCTTTGTGCCGACACGAGGGTTGGGGTTGGTAGCTACTTCGCACTTTGCTAGGTGAACCTCGGTTGGGGGGATGCATTCATAGCTTAGGATTCCCTTCGTGCCGACATGAGGGGGGGGGGGCTGCTAGCTACTTCGCACTTTGATAGGTGAACCTCGGTTGGGGGGCATGCATTCATAGCTTAGGATTCCCTTCTTGCCGACACGAGGGAGGGGGGCTTCTAGCTACTTCGCACTTTGCTAGGGTGAACCTCGGTTGGGGAGGGGGGGCATGCATTCATAGCTTAGGATTCCCTTCGTGGCGACACGAGGGGGGTGGGGGCAAGCAATACCGTGAGCTTTGAGAGAGAGGTGCCACATCGAAGTTGCATTTCGAATTTGAAAATCAAACCACCCTTTTCATATATAAATTTGGTCCACATGCAAGTGTGTTCGTGTTCTGACCCTCTCCCGCGTCATTTTTCGCCAAATTTATGAACATTAGACAAGTCGGATGACGCAATAGACATGGTTCACTCAAACTAACCGTGTGCCACGCCGGTGCCCCTGTCACGCACACATCCGCATAGTACATTGGGCTCCACGAGGCTCCCCCTCTCAAAATATATGCCCGCCACGAGGGTTTTTCTGTTTCATAACACACGGTTGTTATCTCCGGACCGTCTGTGATGTTTCTTGTTCCCAATCCCGCCTGCATCCCTAGAAAATATCTGCCCGCCTCGAGGGTTTTTCTGTTTTATAACACACGGTTATTATCTCCAGACCATGTGCAATGCACTATCATCAAAATTTTCAATTGCCCCGGCATTTCACTCCCGCGTAGTAAAGTTTTCAGTACCCGCGTCATTTCTTCAAACACCCCCCGCCCCCCCTCCACACACACACACACACACCAAAACCTCCTCGGGCGTGCGCACGCACACACACCCCTCCCTCGCTCGAAACCCTAGCAAGGTCCCCCCGCCGCTGCCGCCGCCGCAAGGCCTCCATTGTCAACATCTACCGGTTTGCCCGTGTAGTTTACCCACCGATCTCCATACCCAGGCCGCCCTGAGTTTCCTAGATGACGCCTGCCAAACGCCCCCTTTCCCACAGATCCCCATCCCCCACGCCAGAGCATCGCAGCCTAAGCCCAGCTACGCTTCCCGTGGAGCTCAAGGAGCGACTGGCCCAAAAGAGGTGTATAGCAGTCTCTTCGCCCGACGTCGCCGAGGAAGCTGACGACCATTACTGGCGGCAGGCACTCAAGCAGCGGGCTAGAGTACGCGGGCATGTCTCGGCCGCCGGCTATGACATCGAGGTCATCGACAGCGACGGCCTGAGGTGGGCTATGTCACAGGTTAAGTGGCCCACCCCCAACCCCTCGGGTTCAACCGCCGTCGATCTCATCCATGGCCCCGCCGCTGATCTCCTCTGGCTCGCTGTCAACAATTTGCCATTCTATATCGCCATCGAGCCTCTTCTGTCATTTCTGAAGGACATGTTCTGCGACGCTGGCTTGGGATCCACAGCTTCCAAGTCAGACCTCATCGACGGCGACCACGAGGAGGGCACCCTCTCCGGCTCTTCCAAGGGGAAAGAGCCCATTTGTTCTTCCAAGGGGAAAGCGCCCGTCAGCGACATCAGGGAGGGCACTCTACCGTGCTCTTCTAAGGGGAAGGAGCCCATCTGCGACAACATGGAGCGCATCCAGGGTTCGTGCTCTTCCCACGGGAATGAGCCCATCCGTGACAAGTGAGGAAACCCATGATTTGTTTTGCCGTGCCTCTTCACAGGGGGAAACCCATGATTTTGTTTTAACAAGTCCCTTTTGTAGTGTAGTGAGAATATGTCCAATTTTAATTGCTATATCTGGTTGTTTGCAGTATGCCTTGTTTATTTCAGTTGTTCACAATGTGATGCTCTATATGTGCAATTATTTACCATGCAGTATATTTCATCAATCCCGTTTTAAACATACCGATAGGAATGCATATATTTGCTTGTTGTTAAGCCTGTTATAGCTAGCATATGCCTCTTTTAAAGTTTTTTGATTGTTCGGTTGTTTGTAGTTAGCATATGTCCAGTTTCAAATGCTATCTTTGGTTGTTCATAGTATGCCTTGTTTATTCCAGTTATTCACAACGTGATGTTCTATATGTGCAAGTATGAACTGTGCAGTTCAATTTCATCAGTACCAGTTTCAACAATACCACTATGAATGACTACATTTGGTTGCTGCATCTTGTAGTTAACACGCCTTTCCATTTTTATTTAACAATAATAGCCAGTGTACTTAGACCGGCACAATACCAGTTTGAATGACTATGTTGCTTGTTGTTAAATGTTAGGCCTGTTGCAGTTAGCACACCTTTCCACTTGTTTTGCTTTACTAGTGTGCTTAAACCTGCACACTGAAGCTATCTTTTGGGGATTATTTTGTCTGCCATGGATAATTTTGGTTGATGTTTAGCCTGTTGTGCTTAACATGCTTCTCGATGTACCTACACAAGACAATTTTGGGAACGACTGCTGTTTTCCATCGAGGTTAGTTTCATCCCATGGCTTATATCTGCTCACTGTTCACGATATCGGTAGCTGGTACCATATAGTCGGCGGATGATAAGGGACTAATCGGTGAATCGGACTTTTAACTGAATATATTTGCAACCCATTTATCGTTAGGTTAACTAGGGCCACATGTAATATATCTGAGGCTACATAGCAACATGCACTGTACATAATGTCTAAATATGCAATCCTAGGCTACATAGCAACAAGGAAGAGTGTTACATTAATGTTCTAATGATGTCTAGATATACGTAGAAGAGCAGCAGCAACAACAACAACAACAACAACACAACCCTGTTTGGATACTCAACTTAGCTAGAGGTTAGAGTTAGTTTCTAGCTCATGACTAACCCTGAACTAACTCCATCCCAAGAGTTGTTTGGATGGCAGGGTTAGATTGACAATAAATGCACTAGGAGAACTAGCTCCAATTAGCACCTCTTGGGTTGGATAGTTTTTTTGGGTGGGTTATAGATGCAACTAGCTCAAACTAGCCCTCATGTTTAGATATACTTTAGAGCTATTTGAGCCCGAACTAGCTCAAACTAACTGTAACCCATGGATACAACAACAGTTAATCAGCCGATAATTTGTAAGAATGCACTAAACTCCTTCCGGCCCATAATATAAGATGTTAATTCATCTAATATGTGAGTATATTGGATGTTATAAGATACTCCCTCCGTTCCTAAATATTTATCTTTTTAGAGATTTCAAATGGACTACCACATACAGATGTATATAGACATATTATAAAAGAGTGTTGTACTACATCATTGTGCAATTGCTGTTTAGCTTCTAATATTAACTTGGTGCTTTTAGGTACATATGTCATTGGTAAAGATCCGCGCTTCGACCCTTTCTGCGTATGGGGCAATGAGATATCGATGAACCAGCATCAAGTGAGGAAGCTGATAAAGATTGTTAGTAAAACGGGTCCAAAGATGGCAATCAAACTATTTGTTTACACTTTATCCAAGACAACAGCGAACTGCAGGATGGTAAGTAAGAACTCTGCAACCTTCTTTTTACTGCCCATAATGAGTTGTGTTAGATGAAAATGTATGAACCTTTTTCCTTTGTAGTGGTTGCCAAAGCAGTTTACTCAAGATTACCTCTCAAACTACATGATTGGTGGGCATGCAAAGGTTAAAGTATTTCTACCAGAACATGATGATTATCTAGATGTTTCCATGAAGACCGTGAAGGATGGGCGGTCGGCCATCGCAAGGGGTTGGACTAGAGTCACGCGTGCCTTCTGCATGGAGGAGGGCACAATATGGGCATTCCGCTTCACCTTGTTCAGCAACCAGAATATATTTCGCCTCTTTCTTTACCGTCTTTAATAGTGCAAGTATACAACTGTGGTTCATCATTCTTTATTTGGTTCTTATGTAATTCTTGAAAATATGTACCTATGAATCGAATAATGCATTGGTTATTTGAACCTGATGGATATGAATAAAGCTGTAGCATACATTCAAATTCAAATCTGGTACAATTTGAAATAGCAGCAATTAAATTATGGTGAAATTATGCTCTCCAGGTTGTTACGGCACACACGATTGGTAAAACACAAACGTTTGCGATATACACCATAACCCGAGACGGTTCACAGAGAGGAAACGTGTGCAAGCATGCACATAGTTGCCGTTTGCAAAGCGTGTGCGATGTCAGACAATATCACAAACGGTGCGGGCAAACTAAACGTTTGTGTTAGTTCCCTTATCGTACACGATTTGCAACCATGAACTGTTTCTGATGAAGTATGCATCATAGACATTGCACCACAGAATAGCGTGTGCGATAGTTGTCGTGTACGACGATGTTACGACGGTCCAACGTTTCATCATCCTGTCCGACACTCATACGACGATTAGCTAATCTTCTTAATAGTGAACCATTTGTGATGGGCCGCACATCGTAAACGTAGCACCACAGAATACCGTCTGCGATGGCAATGCGAGCAGAAACGAGTAGGAGTACTATAGGGTCCCTATCCCCGCCGGTTTCTGGGTCGTGTGGGAAGGACCCCCCTATCGCCGTCACTCATTAGGCGATGGTTCCAAATGTCGTCGCGGAAAGGGGTTAAAAACCTTTTGTATAGGACCGACGCGTACTAGTGATGGCTCGCGCTCATGTATTGCGTGAACGTTGAAAAAGATTGAGAACATCAAAAGTATGAAACAATTGCTTGGCTTGTCATCGGGGTTGTGCATGATTTGAATATTTTGTGTGATGAAGATGGAGCATAGCCAGACTATATGATTTTGTAGGGATAAGCTTTCTTTGGCCATGTTATTTTGAGAAGACATCCTTGTTAGCATGCTTGAAGTATTATTGTTTTGATGTCAATAATAAACTTTTGTTTTGAATCTTATTGATCGGAATATTCTTTCCACAATAGAGAATATCACATGGATAAATATGTTAGGTAGCATTCCACATCAAAATTCTGTTTTTATCATTTACCTACTCCCGGACGAGCAGGAATTAAGCTTGGGGATGCTTGATACGTCTCCAACATATCTATAATTTTTGATTGTTCCATGCTATTATATTATCTATCTTGGATGTTTTATATGCATTTATATGCTATTTTATATGATTTTTGGGACTAACCTATTAACCTAGAGCCTAGTGCCAGTTTTTGTTTTTTCCTTGTTTTTTAGTTTTGCAGAAAAGGAATATCAAACGGAGCCCAATTGACCTGAAACTTTACAACGATTTTTTAGGGACCAAAAGAAGCCGATGGAGCACCGTGAGATGCATCAGAGGAGTCCCGAGGCCACCACAAGGGTGGGGGCGCCCCCCCCCCCTAGGGCGCGCGCCCCGACCTTGTGGGCCCCTCATGGCTCCTCCTGACTTGTCCCCGACGCCAAAAATTCTTATAAATAGGGAAAACCCCGAAAATAAACCTAGATTGGGAGTTCCGCCACCGCAAGCCTCTGTAGCCACCAAAAACTAATCGGGACACTGTTCCGGCACCCTGTCGGAGGGGGAAATCATCATCGGTGGCCATCTTCATCATCCCAACGCTCTCCATGATGAGGAGGGAGTAGTTCACCCTCGGGGCTGAGGGTATGTACCAGTAGCTATGTGTTTGATCTCTCTCTCTCTCATGTTCTTGATTTGGCACGATCTTGATGTACTACGAGCTTTGCTATTATAGTTGGATCTTATGATGTTTCTCCCCCTCTACCTTCTTGTAATGGATTGCGTTTTCCCGTTGAAGTTATCTTATCGGATTGAGTCTTTAAGGATTTGAGAACACTTGATGTATGTCTTGCATGTGTTTATCTATGGTTACAATGGGATATTCACGTGATCTACTTGATGTATGTTTTGGTGATCAACTTGCGGGTTCAGTGACCTTGTGAACTTATGAATAGGGGTTGGCACACGTTTTCGTCTTGACTCTCCAATAGAAACTTTGGGGCACTCTTTGAAGTTCTTTGTGTTGGTTTGAATAGATGAATCTGAGATTGTGTGATGCATATCGTATAATCAAACCCGCGGATACTTGTGGTGACATTGGAGTATCTAGGTGACATTAGGGTTTTGGTTGATGTGTATCTTAAGGTGTTATTTTAGTACGAACTCTAGGGCTGTTTGTGACACTTATAGGAATAGCCCAATAGATCGATCAGAAAGAATAACTTTGAGGTGGTTTCGTACCCTACAATAATCTCTTCATTTGTTCTCCGCTATTAGTGACTTTGGAGTGACTCTTTGTTGCACGTTGAGGGATTGTTATATGATCTAATTATTTTATCATTGTTGAGAGAACTTGCACTAGTGAAAGTATGAACCTTAGGCCTTGTTTCTAAGTATTGCAATACCGTTTTTGATCACTCTTGTTATTGGTTACCTTGCTGTTTTTATATTTTTAGATTACAAAAACCTATATTTACCGTCCATATTGCACTTGTATCACAATCTCTTCGCCGAACTAGTGCACCTATAAAATTTACCATTGTATTGGGTGTGTTGGGGATGCAAGAGAATCTTTGTTATTTAGTTGCAGGGTTGCTCGAGAGAGACCATCTTCAACCTACGCCTCCCACAGATTGATAAACCTCAGGTCATCCACTTGAGGGAAATTTGCTGCTGCCCTACAAACCTCTGCACTTGGAGGCCCAACAACGTCTACAAGAAGAAGGTTGCGTAGTAGACATCATCCGGCCAGTGCCACCACTCGATGCGCCGCATCGCTTGTGTTCGAATGCGGCTAGTCTCGCGCCCAGCCGCTCCCTATGGATCAATCCCGATGCCTGGTCGTGCCCCGCTCGCCTCCTCCTGCTACTGCTTCTCCTGAAGCATGCCGCTGCTGCAGCTTGCTGCTGCCTACTTCCGATTCGCCGTGAACCGAGCCCCGCCACCGAGCCTGCCTCCCCTAGCCACTGCCCCACCGTGCGCACGCGCGCCCTTGCGCTGGCTAGCCGCGCTGGGTTCGCCTCGGGGCTCCGTTGCCCGAGTGCCCGCTAACCCGCCATGTTTCCTCCCCTGTGACACTGACCGCAGGGGCCCACGCCCCTGTTTTATTAAAAAGGATTTAGAAAAAAGTAAATAATTACTTAATTGGTTAAATGATAAATTAACTTAATTAAGTATGTTAAATTAGCCTAATCACTTAATTAAAACTAACTACTTATGTTTAGTTAAACTGTCTCAATGACAAATGGGGCCTACCTGTCAGTTCGACCTAGTCAATGGTCAGAGTTGACCGCTGACGTCATGCTGACGCAATATATATATATTTTCGAATTAAAATAATTTCAGAAATTAATTTAAAACTTTGGAAATTAATATAAAATAAACAGTAACTCGAATAAAAATATTTGTACATGAAAGTTGCTCAGAACGACGAGACGAATCCGAATACGTAGTCCGTTCGTCCGCCACACGTCCCTAGCATAGCGAACTTGCAACCGTCCCCCTCCGATCTGTCTGTCCGAAAATGCCGAACACCGGGAATACTTTCCCGAATGTTTTCCCTCTTCGCTAGTAGCACCTAGCACCGCGTTAGGTCATCCCAAGCACAGCGTATTGCCATGTTATGCTTTGTGATGCTTTATTGCTCTATTATTTATTATGTTCCCCCCCGTTGCTTCTTTCCGGTAGACCCCGAGACGCTGTCGATACCCCCCTGATCGACTACATCAACGACGACCCCTACTTGCTAGCGCAACCAGGCAAGCAAACCCCCTTGATCAACTAGATATCGCCCACTCTCTTCTCTCTTATTCTTGCATTATTTTTGCTACAGTTGTTGATTCGATAGCTCCTATTCTGATGCATAGCCTGTCATTGTTGCTACAATTGTTGATACCTTTACCTACTATCCTAAATGCTTAGTATAGGATGCTAGTTTATCATCAGTGGCCCTACACTCTTGTCCGTCTGCCATGCTATACTATCGGGCCGTGATCACTCGGGAGGTGATCACGGGTATATACTATATACATTATATATGATAGATGTGGTGACTAAAGTCGGGTCGGCTCGTAGAGTACCCGCGAGTTATTCACGGATTGGGGGCTGAAAGGACATTTGTCCCGACGGCCCTCTGAGTGGATCTTTGTGGCGGAGCGACAGGGCAGGTTGAGACCACCTAGGTGAGAGGTGGGCTTGGCCCCTGGTCGGCGTCCGCGGTTACTTCAAACTAACACGCTTAAAGAGATCTTGGTATTTGATCTGAGTCTAGCTACAAGCCTATACACACTAACCAACTACGCGGGAACAGTTATGGGCACTCGACGTCGTGGTATCAGCCGAAGCCTTTTTAATGTCAGCGACTGAGAGGCGCACGCCGGGTTGGACCGCGTAACGCAACTTCCTTTAATGAAGGTTGCTAGGTCTGCTCACCGGCCGCGTACGCAACGTGCAGGTGTGCAACGGGCGATGGGCCCAGACCCCTGCGCGCTTAGGATTTAGACCAGTGTGCTGACCTCTCTGTTGTGCCTAGGTAGGGCTACGACATGTTGATCTTCTGAGGCCGGGCATGACCTAGGAAAGTGTGTCCACCCAGAGGGATCGAGCATGTTGGGTAATGTGGTGCACCCCTGTAGGGAAGTTTATCTATTTGAATAGCCGTGTCCCTCGGTAAAAGGACGACCTGGAGTTGTACCTTGACCTTATGACAACTAGAACTGGATACTTAATAAAACACACCCTTTCAAGTGCCAGATACAACCCGGGGATCTCTCTCTCACAAGGCGACGAGGAGAGGATCGCCGGGTAGGATTATGCTATACAATGATATTGGATGAACTTAGCAGCTACTCTCTTCTATATGCTTCAAGATGGAGGCTGCAAGATGCGTAGTCTTCGATAGGACTAGCTATCCCCCTCTTATTCTGGCATTCTGCAGTTCAGTCCACAAATACCACCCATTTCATTGATACCAATGCATATGTAGTGTAGATCCTTGCTTGCGAGTACTTTGGATGAGTACTCACAGTTGCTTTGCTCCCTCTTTTCCCCCTTTCCATTCTTCTCGGTTGTCGCAACCAGATGTTGGAGCCCAGGAGCCAGACGCCACCATCGACGACGACTCCTACTACATGTGGGTGCCTACTTCTATGTGTAGGCCGACGACGACCAGGAGTAGTTTAGGAGGATCCCAGGCAGGGGGCTTGCGCCTCTTTCGATCTGTTTTCCATTTGTGCTAGCCATCTTATGGCACCTTCTTTAACTTATGTCTGTACTTAGATATTGTTGCTTCCGCTGACTCGTTTATGATCGAGCTTGTGTATTCGAGCCCTCGAGGCCCCTGGCTTGTAATATAAAGCTTGTATTATTTTATTTGTGTCTAGAGTTGTGTTGTGATATCTTCCCGTGACTCCTTGATCTTGATCGTACACATTTGCGTGTATGATAAGTGTACAATTGAATCGGGGGTGTCACAAATCTCTTAGGATGGCCCTCAGGATACGAAGGTTCCTGAGTCATCTTACCACCTCTAGTCATAACCCTAACAACATTATCATTATTCTTACTATTCAACTCACTGAGCAAATCATCTTGTGCCTTAAGTACTTGTTCTACTTGAGTTTTAACCATGGAATCATGCTTACTAATAAGCTTAAGATCATTAACAGATCTACTCATATAATCGCCCAAGCAGTCAAGCATGTGAGCATTGCGTTTCAATTGTCTACTAACATAAGCATTGAAATTTTCTTGTTTAACGATAAAATTACCAAACTCATCAGCATTGACTAGCAGACTTATTATGAGGAATATCACCTTCATCAAATCTATAAAGAGAGTTTACCTCTACTACCTGTGTCGGGTTATCAAGACCATGTATTTCTTCAATGGGCGGTAAATTTTTAACATCTTTAGCTTTAATACCTTTTTCTTTCATATATTTCTTGCCTCTTGCATATCTTCAGGAACGAGAAATAGAATAACTCTTTTCTTCGGAGTTGGCTTAGGAGTTGGTTCAGGAAGTGTCCAATCATTATCATTACTCAATATATTATTCAATAGCAATTCAACTTGCTCAATAGTTCGTTCCCTGAAAACACAACCAGCACAACTCCACGTGGTCTCTGGAGGCATCGGTTAGTCCAATATAAAAGATATCAAGTATTCCATTTTTCTTGAGAGAATGATCAGGTAAAGCATTAAGTAATCGGAGAAGCCTCCCCCAAGCTTGTGGGAGACTCTCTTCTTCAATTTGCACAAAGTTAAATATTTCCTTTAAGGCATCTTGTTTCTTATGAGCAGGGAAGTATTTTGCAGAGATGTGGTAAATCATATCCTGGGGACTACGCACACAACCAGGAGCAAGAGAATTCCACCATAACTTAGCATCACCCTTTATTGAGAAAGGAAATAATTTAAGGACATAGTAGTAACGAATTTTATCCTCATGAGCAAATAGGGTGGCTATATCATTCAATTTAGTAAGATGTGCCACAACTATTTCAGATTCAAAACCATGAAAAGGATCAGATTCAACCAAAGTAATTAACTCAGGATCTACAGATAATCCATAATCCTTATCAGTAACAAAGATAGGTGAAGTAGCAAAAGCGGGATCATATTTCATTCTAGCATTCAAAGATTTTGCTTTTAGCTTAGCTAACCGTTTCTTAAGATATTCTCTATCATTGCAAGCAAAGAAGTCTCTAGCAGTTTCTTCATCCATAACATAACCCTCAGGAACAACAGTCAATTCATATCTAGGGGGAGAATCATAATTTTCAATAATATCATCAGTTTAAGTAATTTTATTCTCTCTAACCCTAGCAAGTTGTGAAGAAAATATGCCCTAGAGGCAATAATAAAGTTGTTATTTTATATTTCCTAATTCGTTATAAATGCTTATTATTCATCCTAGAATTGTATTGATCAGAAACCCAAATACATGTGTGACTCTATAGACAAAACACTGTGTCCCTAGTGAGCCTCTACTTGACTAGCTCGTTGATCAAAGACGGTTAAGGTTTCCTAACCATGGACACGAGTTTTCATTTGATAACGGGATCACATCATTAGGAGAATGATGTGATGGACATGACCCATCCGTTAGCTTAGCATATTGATCGTTCAGTTTTATAGCTATTGCTTTCTTCATGTCAAATACATATTCCTTCGACTATGAGATTATGCAACTCCCGGATACCGGAGGAATACCTAGTGTGCTATCAAACATCACAACGTAACTGGGTGATTATAAAGATGCTCTACAGGTATCTCCGAAGGTGTTTGTTGGGTTGGCATAGATCGATATTAGGATTTGTCACTCCGAGTATCGAAGAGGTATCTCTGGGCCCTCTCGGTAATGCGCATCATAAGAAGCCTTGCAAGCAAGGTGACTAGTGAGTTAGTGACAAGATGATGTATTACAGAATGAGTAAAGAGACTTTCCGGTAACGAGATTGAACTAGGTATGTGGATACCGACGATCGAATCTGTCGCAAAGTAACATATCGATGGCAAAGGGAACATATGTTGTCATTACGGTTCGACCGATAAAGATCTTCGTGGAATATGCAGAAGCCAATATGAGCATCTAGGTTCCGCTATTCGTTATTGACCGGAAAGGTGTCTCGATCATGTCTACATAGTTCTCGAACCCGTAGGGTCCGCACACTTAACGTTCAATGACGATTTAGTATTATATGACTTATGTGATTTGGTGACCGAATGTTGTTCGAAGTCTCGGATGATATCACGGAACATGACGAGGAGTCTCGAAATGGTCGAGAGGTAAAGATTGATATATAGGATCATAGTATTCGGACACCGGAAGTGTACCGGATAGTATCGGGTATTTATCGAAGTACCGGGGGGGTTACTGGAAACCCCGGGGGAAAGATATGGGCCATATGGGCCATAGGAGGAGAGCACACCAGCCCACAAGGTGTGGCGCCCCCCCAAGGAAGGAGGCCGAGTGGGAGAAGGGAAATAGGGGGTTCACCCCCCCCCCCTTTCCTTCTCTCCTTCCTCTCCCCTTTTCCCCCTCCGGCAAATATGGAAGGGACAATTGCATTTTTTCCCCTAGTTGGTTCCTACCACGTGTTTTGCCCTTAGTTTTCGAGCTTGCTCAGTTTTGCCCTTACTTTTTCTGTCGTGGTCCCTCGAATGCCCTTTGACCGTTTGACCAAAACTTTGAAAATTCATAACTAATTCATATGAACTCAGAAAAATGAAAATAAGATATCAAAATGTTCAGATAAACATTACCTTTATGTGCATATCATTTACATTCAGGACAAAAGCACCCTTTAAACTACCTAAGGTAATTAATGTTATTAACATTATTAAAAATAAAAAGGTACAAACAATATTTTTTTCATGAATAAAAATTACATGCAAATGTAAGTGATGTTTTCTGAACATCCAGATATCTTATTTTCATTTGTTTGAGTTCATATCATCTTGTTATGAATGTTCTAACGACTTTGACCATTATTTGGAAACTTCATAACAAGTTGATACGAACTCAGAAAAATGCAAATAAGATATCAGGATGTTCAGAAAACATCACCTACATTTGCATGTAATTTTTATTCATGAAAAAAATATTGTTTATACCTTTTTATTTTTAATAATGTTAATAACATTAACTACCTCAGGTAGTTTAAATGATGCTTTTGTCCTGAATGCAAATGACATGCACATAAAGGTAATGTTTACCTAAACATTTTGATATCTTATTTGCATTTTTCTGTGTTAATATGAATTAGTTATGAATTTTCAAAGTTTTGGTCAAACGGTCAAAGGGCATTCGAGGGACCTCGATGGAAAAAGTAAGGGCAAAACTGAGCAAGCTCAAAAAGTAAGGGCAAAACCCGTAGGAACCAACTAGGGTTAAAATGCAATTGTCCCAATATGGAATGGGGGAGGCCGAATTGTGGAGGACCCCAAGTGGGATTCCTCCTACTTGGGGTGCACCCTTGCTACTCCCCTCCCCCTCCCACCTATATATATGTGGGGAGGGGGTGCCTAGAACACACAACATCAATTTTTAGCAATGTGCGGCGCCCCCCTCCACAGCTTACACCCCCGGTCATATTCTCACGGTGCTTAGGCAAAGCCCTGTGCGGATCACTTCAACATCACCGTCACCACGCCGTCGTGTTGACAGAACTCATCTACTTCCTCGACACCTTGCTTGATCAAGAAGGCGAGGGACGTCATCGCGCTGAACGTGTGCAGAACTTGGAGGTGCCGTACGTTTGGTGCTTGATCGGTCGAAGCTAGAAGAAGTTCGACTACATCAGCCGCGTTGTCAAATGCTTCCACTTTCGGTCTACGAGGGTACGTAGACACACTCTCCCCCTTGTTGCTATGCATCTCCTAGATAGATCTTGCGTGAGCATAGGAAAATTTTGAAATTGCATGCTACGTTTCCCAACAGCGGCATCCAAGCCAGGTCTATGCGTAGATGATAGGCACGAGTAGAACACAAAGAGTTATGGGCGGTGATCGTCATACTGCTTACCACCAATGTCTTATTTTGATTTGGTGGTATTGTTAGATGAAGCAGCCCAGACCAACCTTACATGACCACGTTCATGAGACCGGTTCCACCGACAGACATGCAACTAGTTTTCCATAAAGGTGGCTAGCGGGTGTCTGTTTCTCCTACTTTAGTTGAATCGAATTTGACTGCGGCCGGTCCTTGTTGAAGGTTAAAACAACAAACTTGATAAATCACCGTTGTGGTTTTGATGCGTAGGTAAGAATGGTTCTTGCTAGAAGCCTGTAGTAGCCACGTAAAACTTGCAACAACAAAGTAGAGGATGCCCAACTTGTTTTTGCAGGGCATGTTGTGATGTGATACGGTCAAGACATGATATGATATACGTTGATGTATGAGATGATCTTGTTTTGTAAAAGTTATCTACAACCGGCAGGAGCCTTATGGTTGTCTCTTTATTGTATGAAATGCAAACGCCATGTAATTGCTTTACTTTATCACTATGCGTTAGCGATAGTTGTAGAAGCAATAGTTGGCGAGATGACCACGACGCAACGTTGGAGATCAAGGTCTCAAGCTGGTGACGATGGAAATCATGACGATGCTTTGGAGATGGAGATCAAAAGCACAAGATGATGATGGCCATATCATGTCACATATTTTGATTGCATGTGATGTTTATCTTTTATGCATCTTATTTTTCTTAGTACAGCGGTAGCATTATAAGATGATCCCTTCACTAAATTTCAAGGTATAAGTGTTCTCCCTGAGTATGCACCATTGCGACAGTTCGTCGTGTTGAGACACCACGTGATGATCGGGTGTGATAGAATCTACGTTCACATACAACGGGTGCAAGACAGTTTTGCACATGCGGAATACTCGGGTTAAACTTGGCGAGCCTAGCATGTACAGACATGGCCTCGGAACACTGGAGAGACCGAAAGGTCGTACGTGAATCATATAGTAGATATGATCAACATAGAGATGTTCACCATTGATGACTACTCCCTCTCACGTGATGATCGGACAAGGTTTAGTTGGTTTGGATTACGTATCATTTAGATAACTTGAGGGATGTCTATGTTGTAGTTTGATTAATTGAACTTAATTTATCATGAACTTAGTCCTGATAGTTTTTTGCATATCTATGTTGTAGATCAATGGCCCGTGCTACCGTTTCCTTGAATTTTAATGCGTACCTAGAGAAAGCTAAGTTGAAAGATGATGGTAGCAACTACACGGACTGGGTCCGTAACTTGAGGATTATCCTTATTGCTGCAAAGAAGAATTATGTCCTTGATGCACTGCTAGGTGAAAGGCCTGCTGCAGGAGCAGATGCTCATGTTATGAATGTCTGGCAAGCTTGATCTGATGACTACTCGATAGTTCGGTGTGCCATGCTTTACGGCTTAAAATCGGGACTTCAAAGACGTTTTGAACGTCATGGACCATATGAGATATTCCTGGAATTGAAGTTAATATTTCAAGCAAATGCCCGAGTTGAGAGATATGAAGTCTCCAACAAGTTCTATAGCTGCAAGATGGAGGAGAACAGTTCTGTCAGTGAACACATACTCAAAATGTCTGGGTATCATAATCACTTGACTCAGGCTGGAGTTAATCTTCCATATGATAGTGTTATTGATAGAGTTCTTCAATCACTGCCACCAAGCTACAAAGGCTTCGTGATGAACTATAATATGCAAGGGATGGATAAGACAATTCTCGAGCTCTTCGCAATGCTCAAAACTTTTGAGGTAGAAATCAAGAAGGAGCATCAAGTGTTGATGGTTAACAAGACCACTAGTTTCAAGAAAAAGGGCAAGGAAAAGAAGGGGAACTTCAAGAAGAATGGCAAGCAAGTTTCCACTCCCAGGAAGAAGTCCAAAGCTGGACCCAAGCCTGAAACTGAGTGCTTCTACTGCAAAGGGACTGGTCACTGGAAGCAGAACTGCCCCAAGTATTTGGCGGATAATAAGGATGGCAAAGTGAACAAAGGTATATTTGATATACATGGTATTGATGTGTACCTTGCTAATGCTCGTAGTAGCGCCTGGGTATTTGATACTGGTTCAGTTGCTCATATTTGTAACTCGACACAGGGGCTAAGGATTAAACAAAGATTGGCTAAGGACGAGGTGACGATGCGCGTCGGGAATGGTTCCAAGGTCGATGTGATCGCCGTCGGCACGCTCCCTCTACATCTACCTTTGGGATTAGTTTTAGACCGAAATAATTGTTATTTGGTGCCAGCGTTGAGCATGAACATTATATCTGGATCATGTTCAGTGTGCGACGGTTATTCATTTAAATCACAGAATAATGGTTGTTCTATATATATATATATGACTAATATCTTTTATGGTCATGCACCCTTGAAGAGTGGTCTATTTTTGTTGAATCTCGATTGTGGTGATACACATATTCATAATATTGATGCCAAAAGATGCAAAGTTGATAATGATAGTGCAACATATTTGTGGCACAGCCGTTTAGGTCATATTGGTATAAAGCGCATGAAGAAACTCCATGCAGATGGACTTTTGGAGTCGCCGGATTATGAATCATTTGATACTTGCAAACCATGCCTCATCTGTAAGATGACTAAAACACCGTTCTCTGGAACAATGGAGCGAGCTAATGACCTATTGGAAATAATACATACCGATGTATGCGGTCCGATGAGTGTTGAAGCTCATGGCGGGTATCATTATTTTCTGACCTTCACACATGATTTGCGCAGATATGGGTATATCTACTTGATGAAACACAAGTCTGAAACATTTGAAAAGTTCAAATAATTTTAGAGTGAAGTGGAGAATCATCGTAACAAGAAAATAACGTTCCTATGATCTGATCGCTTAGGCGAATATTTGAGTTACGAATTTGGCCTTCATTTAAAACACTGTCGAATAGTTTCACAACTCACGCCACCTGGAACACCATAGCTTAATGGTGTGTCCGAACGTCATAACCGTACTTTATTAGCTATGGTGCGATCTATGATATCTCTTACCAATTTACCACTATCGTTTTGGGGTTATGCATTGGAGACAGATGCATTCACATTAAATAGGGCACCGTCTAAATCCATTGAGACGACACTGTATGAACCGTGGTTTGGCAAGAAACCTAAGCTGTCATTTCTTGAAGTTTGGGGTTGCGACACTTACGTCAAAAGGCTTCAGCCTGATAAGCTCGAACCTAAATTGGAGAAGTGTGTCTTCATAGGATAACCTAAGGAAACAATTGGGTAAACTTCTACCACAGATCCGAAGGCAAGATCTTTGTTGCCAAGAATGGAAACTTTCTAGAGAAGGAGTTTCTCTTGAAAAAAGTGAGTGGGAGGAAAGTAGAACTTGATGAGGTAATTGTACCTTCTCTCGAATTGGAAAGTAGCTCATCACAGAAAACCGTTCCGCTGATGCCTACACCAACTAGAGAGGAAGCTAATGATGATGATCATGAAACTTCAGATCAATTTACTACCAAACCTCGTAGGTCAACCAGAGCACATTCCGCACCAGAGTGGTACAGTAATCCTTTTCTGGAAGTCATGTTACTAGACCATGACGAACCTACGAACTATGAAGAAGCTATGATGAGCCTAGATTCTGATAAATGGCTTGAGACCATGAAATCTGAGATAGGATCCATGTATGAGAACAAAGTGTGGACTTTGGTTGACTTGCCCGATGATCGGCGAGCCATAGAGAATAAATGGATCTTCAAGAAGAAGACTCACGTTGATGGTAATATTACTGTCTACAAAGCTTGACTTGTCGCGAAAGGTTTTCGACAAGTTCAAGGAGTTGACTACGATGAGACTTACTCACCTCTAGCGATGCTTAAGTCTGTCCGAATCATGTTAGCAATTGCCGCATTTTATGATTATGAAATTTGGCAAATGGACGTCAAAACTGCATTCCTTAATGGCTTTCTTATATAAGAGTTGTATATGATGCAACCAGAAGGTTTTGTTGATCCTAAAGGTGCTAACAAAGTGTGCAAACTCCAGTGATCCGTCTATGGACTGGTACAAGCATCTTGGAGTTGGAATATACGCTTTGATGAGGTGATCAAACCATATGGTTTTATATAGAATTTTGGAGAAGCCTGTATTTACAAGAAAGTGAGTGGGAGCTCTGTAGCATTTCTAATATTATATGTGGATGACATAATGTTGATTGGAAATGATGTAGAATTTCTGGATAGCATAAAAGGGTACTTGAATAAAAAAATCAATGAAAGACCTCGGTGAAGCTGCTTATATATTGGACATCAAGATCTATAGAGATAGATCAAGACGCTTCATAGGACCTTCACAAAGCACATACCTTGATAAAGTTTTGAAGAAGTTCAAAATGGATCAGTCAAAGAAAGGGTTCTTGTCTGTGTTACAAGGTGTGAAGTTGATTCAGACTCAATGCCCAACCACTAGAAGATAGAGAGAAAATGAAAGTCATTCTCCATGCTTCAGCCATAGGTTCTATCATGTATGCTATGCTGTGTACCAGACCTGATGTGCGCCTTGCTATAAGTTTAGTAGGGAGGTACCAAAGTTATCCAGGAGTGGATCACTTGACAACGGTCAAGAACATCGTGAAGTACCTGAAAAGGACTAAGGATATGTTTCTCGTTTTTGGAGGTGACAAAGAGCTCGTCGTAAATGGTTATGTCGATGATAGTTTTGACACAGATCTGGATGACTCTAAGTCACAAACTGGATACGTATTTATATTGAATGGTGGAGCTGTCAGTTGGTGTAGTTCCAAGCAAAGCGTCGTGGCGGGATCTACGTATGAAGCGGAGTACATAGCTGCTTCGGAAGCAGCAAATGAAGGAGTTCATATCCGATCTAGGTGTAATACCTTGTGCATCGGGTCGAATGAAAATCTTTTGTGACAATACTGGAGCAATTGCCTTAGCAAAGGAATCCAGATTTCACAAAAGAACCAAACACATCAAGAGACGCTTCAACTCCATCCGTGGTCAAGTCAAGGAAGGAGACATAGAGATTTGCAAAATACATACGGATCTGAATGTAGCAGACCCGTTGACTAAGCCTCTTCCACGAGCAAAACATGATCAGCACCAAGACTCCATGGGTGTTAGAATCATTACAATGTAATCTAGATTATTGACTCTAGTGCAAGTGGGAGACTGAAGGAAATATGCCCTAGAGGCAATAATAAAGTTGTTATTTTATATTTCCTTATTCATGATAAATATTTATTATTCACGCTAGAATTGTATTGATCGGAAACCTAAATATATGTGTGAATAGATAGACAAAACACTGTGTCCCTAGTGAGCCTCTACTTGACTAGCTCGTTGATAAAAGATGGTTAAGGTTTCCGAACCATGGACAGGAGTTGTCATTTGATAACGGGATCACATCATTAGGAGAATGATATGATGGGCATGACCCATTCGTTAGCTTAGCATATTGATCGTTCAATTTTATTGCTATTGGTTTCTTCATGTCAAGTACATCACTACAAAAAAAGACACATCCGTGACATTTTGGGCCGAACGAAATTTTTTTCTGTCATACATATGACACTTCTATGACGATAATTCTGACAAAACCCGGTATCATCATAGATTTGGTGGGCTCCTACTTCTATGACAAAAAATCATGACAGAAAATGGGCTTTTCGTCCTGGGCGGGCCGGAGACGCAGCTGCATGACATTCTTTGGGCCGTCCATGACGGAAAAAACCGTGGTAGAAGCGAGGGGGAGGAAAATTTCGGGGAGTTCCCGGTTACGGTGGGAGGTCGGGGGCCGAGCGATGCGCGTTTCTCTCGTACACGTACATGCGTGTGTGCGAGGGTTGGCTCTAACTGAACCCGAGCGAGGCGTTGGGCTCTAACTGAACCCGATCGATTGCACTGCAGGCTACGCGTTACTGAACCCGAGCGATCGATCGATGGCTGTTAACTGAACCCGATCGAGCGATTCCTTCGCTACTGCTGCTAACTAAAGCCGATCGATTGGATGAACAGTGAGCGTTGCGGGGGGGGGGGGGGGGGGGGTTGGATGAACAGTGAGCGGTGGTGTTGCCTCTGGATGAACAGGACCCCATGGTGTGGAGGGCTGGATGAACAGTAGACGGTGGAGGGGTGCCCGTGGAGGGGTGGTTGAATAGGACCCCGTGGTGTGGAGGGCTGGATGAACAGTAGATGGTGGAGGGGTGCCCGTGGAGGGGTGGTTGAACAATAGCCGGTGGAGTAGCGCGCGGTGGAGGCTGGATGAACAGGAGCCCGTGGAGACTGGAGGAGGTCGACGGTAGCCCGTGGAGGCTGGAGGAGGTCGACGGTGGAGATGAACAGTATCCCGTGGAGTCCCGTTTTGCGGTACGCCACACCCCTCCCGATGAATAGGACCCCGTTTCGACCGTAGGAGGTCCATTTCGTCCGTTTTGCGGTACGCCACACCCCTCCCGATCAACAGGACCCCCGTTTCGACCGTAGGAGGTCCGTTTCATCCGTTTTGCGGTACGCCACACCCCTCCCGATCAACAGGACCCCTGTTACGACCGTAGGAGGTCTGTTTCGTCCGTTTTGCGGTACGCCACACCCCTCCCGATCAACAGGACCCCCGTTTCGATCGTAGGAGGTCTGTTTCCTCCGTTTTGCGGTACGCCACACCCCTCCCGATCAACAGGACCCCGTTCTTAACGTAGGAGGTCTGTTTCCTCCGTTTTGCGGTACGCCAGGCCTTATTTCCATCGCCTGTTCCGTCCAAGCCCTCCCGATGAACACGACCACGCATTCCGTTCCGACCTAGCGGGTTGGCTCCCACGCGTTCTGTTGCCTCCCGATGAACACAACACATTCCGTTGCCTCCCCATGAACACGACGCATTCTGTTGCCTCCCCATGAACATGATGCATTCCGTTGCCTCCCCATGAACACGACGACGACGCTGTTTCTCCGTTCCGACGCAGCCATGTACACGAGCCCTGGCCGTACGAATGCGCGAGTAGGCGTTCGAGACCCCGCCTGTATGTACACATACGTGGCCGTATTTTCTTTCTTGCACCCTGGCCGTTGTACGTACGTGTACATGCTACATGCGCGCCTCTACTACGACACATGCGCGCCTCTACATCGACCAGTATGTACGTACACGTTCGCGACCAGAATGACAACGCTACGTACGCTTCGACCAGGTGGGTCCCGACTGTCAGGCACTTCCTTGCCTGCGAAGATGTAGCTGGTGGGTCCCAGCAGTCAGGGGGGCGAATCGTTTTTTTTGCCCGGACGCACTTCCTTGCATGCGAAGATGTAGCCGGTGGGTCCCAGCAGTTAGGGGGGCAAATCGTTTTTTTTGCCCGGACGCACTTCCTTGCGTGTGAAGGTGTAGCTGGTGGGTCCCAGCAGTGAGGGGGGCGAATCACGTGCAAAGATGAAGCTGGTGGGTCCCAACAGTCAGGGGGAAACGTTTTTTCCGCAAAATACAGTGGCCCGTCCGGTGGGTCCCAGCTGTCAGGTGGAGGAATCATTATTTTCCGCGTAATAAGGAGGCACTTCCTTGCTGCGGCCGTGGACCCAGCTGTCAGCCTCTCCACGTACAGTCCACGTCCGATGGAAGTCGTTCCTTGACCACGTTGACCAGGCCGCGCCGAGAGCACCACGGCGGTGGATGACGGCGAGGCCTAGGAAGGGGACGACGCGGAGCCGGGGAAGACGCGGCAGTGGAAGCCCGCATAGAGAGGAGGACGAGGGTTCACTGGTTCGGCTGCGATGT
This sequence comes from Aegilops tauschii subsp. strangulata, assembly GCF_002575655.3. Classification (NCBI taxonomy): domain Eukaryota; kingdom Viridiplantae; phylum Streptophyta; class Magnoliopsida; order Poales; family Poaceae; genus Aegilops; species Aegilops tauschii. The sequence continues at coordinate 312,585,120 of NC_053037.3, read as the reverse complement.
GCGGCTGCCGTCGCCGCAGGGCCTGGCCAGCGGTGGCAATACTAGGGGCAGTGAGTCCTCCGCGGCAGCACAGCCGGCCACGGGAGGCAGGAGCATGCGGCACGACCGGCGCTGCTTTGGGCGGCTGGAGCAAGAAGACCAGAGGTTGAAGAAGCACTATGGCCGTTGGATGGACATCGTACGGTCACTGGAGCTAGAATCGTTCATATTGGCTAAGTTGACAAAGCCCTCCGTCCCCGTCAACTTAGTTGGCCCACAAGTCATCCTCCCACTATGGTGGGTGCCAGCTAGCAGGGGTATTCATTTTTTTGTGCGTAATAAGGAGGCACTTCCTTGCGTGCGAAGATATAGCTGGTGGGTCCGACATGTCAGCGGGGGGAATGTTTTTTTCACGAAATACAGAGGCCCTTCCGGTGGGTCCCAGCTGTCAGGTGGAGGAATCATTATTTTGCGCGTACAGTGCACGGCCGATGGATGTCGTTCGTTGACCACGTTGACCAGACCGCGCCGAGAGCACCATGGCGGTGGACGACGGCGAGGCCTAGGAAGGGAACAACACGGAGCCGGGGAAGACTCGGCAATGGTCGCCCACGCGGTGGGGAGTTCGAGGGTTTACTGGTCCGGCTGCCATCGCTGGAAAATAACAGGAGGTGTGGGTGAGTAGAGGAATGGCCTGGCCAGCAATGAAGTAGGGTGGGGCGGTGCGGCCTGTGCGGCAGCACAGCCGGCCACGGGAGGCGGGAGCAGGCAGTCCCACCGGAGCTGGTTTGGGCGGCTGGAGCAAGAAGATCAGATATTGAAGAAGCAGCACGGCTGTTGGATTAACATCCAACGGTCACTGCTGCTAGAATCGTTTGTGTACTAAGTTGACAAAGCCAAAGTACACGTCAACCTAGTAGACCCACAAGTCAGCCTCCAAATCTGTCCGAAACAGCATACAGCCCGAAATTTCTAGCCAGATTCAAATTAATTTTAAATCTAAATATACCTTAATTTAAATTCAATGAAATTTTACCCGCACAAAAACAATGAAATTTAAAATATCAAAATCCGAAAGAAAACAGTATTTTGGAACTAATTGCCTGTTTGCTGTATTTTTTCATTTTACGGCCCATTTATTATTACTTATAGCCCATTTCTTATTACTTATAGCCCATTTCTTATTACTTATAGCCCATTTTCTGGGCAAAATGCATCCCTCCTCGTCTTGAAAGATTTCCGGCCCAGCAGGGCGTAGAAAAGCAAGTAGGCCTACGTTGGTTATTCTGCAAAAAAACAAAATAGCTGGCTAGCCATTTTCAGAAAGGGAAAAAACAAACTGGGCTGGTCATGTGCTAAACATATGAAATAAAAGCCTGGGCTAGACGGGCCACGGGTCCCGCACAACCCAGTTGATACCCTTCTCCGTCCCGAAAAAACAAAATTACTGCGCGCGCTGCTGGGTCCCTATTGTCATCCTCACCATGTACAGTCATCTCCTTATTCCTCTCGGTTGTTGACCATGTTGACAACACCGGAGGGCGGCGCCGCGGCGAGTGAACCAAGGCGGAGGACGATGGTGAGGCCTCGGACCAGAACGAACAGGAGCCGGGGAAGATCACAGACAGCCGTGGGAGGCGGGAGCAGGCGGTCCCGCCGGCGCTGGTTTGGCTTTGGCGGCTCGAGGAAGAAGAGACTAAAGAAACGCGACAGACGTTGAATGTCAATCCAACGGTCAAGGTTGGCACAATTGTTTGTTGACTAAGCGGACACCAAGTAGCATACTTTTTTATATATAGGAAGAAAACTGCGAGGAAAATGCGTTCGTCTACCGTCCTCCTCACAGGGAACGTTCGCCACATAAGTGACTAGCACCCTTGGTTTTCAACCGAGAGGTCTTGGGTTCGAGTCCTAGGAACTCTCAATTTTGTCCTCCTTCCTTCCTCGCAAAAAAAATGGAAAGAAAATCAAAGACTTGGGAAGGCGTACAGAACAAGCTAGTGTACCAGTAAAGAGACGTTGCCGAGTTTTAGAAAAAAGAAAGACGTGCTCCTATAGCTGGTTCGAATCCAAACCTAGAGTATGACTATATATGGTGCTATGCTACTCTGCAAGTAATGAAACTGACATATCCAACGTTCGCTTCTCCTCTTCTCTACTTACTCTGCGTAGCATCAGAAGCTCTGGCCGCAGCAACCATGTCCGCTAGCTGCTCGTCCACCTGCTCTTCAGCAGGCAACAACCAGATATGCGCCAAGTCGCCACCCGTACCATCGCCTGTGGGTGTCATCACACCCCCGCCGGCACGTGCACCGCAGTCGATTGCTCATCGCAACCCGCTGCCGTTGGTGTGGTGCCACTGCTGCAAATCACGCAGAGTCATCCGTCGCGTCTCAACCACAATCCGCAACCCTGGCCGAGTCTTCTACAAATGCCCGAATCATGGGGTAATAATATGTTTAAGTGTTGTTCTGCTGCTTTCAGTTGCTGATTTTTTTAATAGTTTGGTTGGATCTTCCAATTTGATTCATGCAGAAAAGGGAAGATTCGTGTGATTTGTATTTCTGGGAAGTTGCTGATGTGGGGGAATGCAACTACGCTGATTATTTGGTTAGCCGAGGAATCCCAATACCAGCAGGTTGGGGTGTTGGACAAGTAACTGAAGGAACAACAGAAGAGGAAGATGCAGAGCAGAAGGTTAAAGATGCAGTTCCTCTGATCATGGCCAAGCAACAGCTGCTGAACAGCCTTGACAGCAATGAGGAGATGAAAGAGCTTGTGAAGATAATGGGCAAAATCGATGTGCTCTGTAGGATGATTGTCTCCTTATTTGCAGTGTATGTAGCACTCGTGATGTATTCAGTGGCTACGACATGAGCACTTTGCTGAAACTAGTAATGAATGAAACCTGTGTAGCAGGCTGGGCGTAGTGTTGTGAACATCTAATGATTTCTATTAACGGAAATCAGGGGGTATCCCCTTTTGCTCATATAAATAAATAAATAGCAGAGGCCCTGTCGGGTCAGCTTTGTTCTCATTCGAAGACGTCGAGCAAATTGCTGTCCAACAGCAAACTATGTCATCGAATTCAAGTTTCACAGCCAAATATGAGTACAACTAAACAACAATGTCATCATGTTTTAGTTGTCATAAAATCACCAAACACAAATCAACATACATAACAAGTGATGTTCTCACAGCAAAATACTAAACAACAAGTTCATCAGGTTTCAGTTGTCATAGCAAACACAATTTCACATAGTAGATAAAAAACGTCTTCTGACAGGCAAATACGACAAAAGCAATGTAATCATCATCCGCAGCAGCAGCGTCAACATCTTCGCCATGTGTATCAGTCTGAATCGTAATTCCCCACGGTGTCATCTTCTTCTTCGTCCTCAACGTCCTCGAACGTTGGCTTCTTCTTGATCAACTCTTGTATGTCCACAGCACGACAGGCAATCTTTTTGCCGGCGTCATTGACGTGATGGTTCTCAAAGATATTAGGAACATCTGTGTTATCTTGTACATCAGGAGCAGTGTAAGCATCATCTTGTTGTGCAACTTCATTAAACGAATTCCTCTGCTCAAACCTTTGCAATACTCTCCAGTCATCGCTACATGCAAATGTGTCTTCCAAGAAAAATATTTGTGTTGCTTGATTTGCCAAAATAAAAGGCTCGTTGGTCTGCTACGCCGCCTTGACATTGATGGATTTGAAATAATCATCAGCTCTGGGTTTTGCGATCCTGGAAAACAGGTAATACCAACGACAGCACAACAGAACCACACACCGATGATCCTCGACACTGGAGATATACTGCACAACATAGTGATCGTGTCAAACATCTAAATATATAAGAATGTGCTGCAAGTTTAGTAGATGACGATGTATAAGCTGCAGTACTTAGCACTTACTTGATATAAGGTAGTATCGCAGGACAGTTATGCAACACATACCAAACCATTTTGTCCAAATCTTTAGGTTTGTCCTCTTGTCGACTCTTCCCTGTAACTCGAACAGAATAATCGAAAACATTGAGCCCGGGATTGTCTTCACCCACCTCTTTGCTAAGCTGATTAGCTGTTTCAATGTATTTTGAGCAGAATGTCAACGCCTCTGTAGCAATGTAGGCCTCTGCAATGGAACCCTCGGGTCTAGCTCTGTTCCTAACAGAGCCCTTGAAAGTGCCTAGCCGCCATTCAATAGGGTACATCCAGCCATACTGTACTGGACCTCTAAGTAGTGCCTCATCAGGTAGATGAACAGCCAAATGCGCCATCACATCAAAGAAGGCTGGAGGATATATCTTCTCAAGGTCGCATAGGATAGTTGGTATCTTGTCTCTAAGACGCTGCAAAGCATCTATCCTGATATTCCTACTGCAGAGTTCCCTGAAGAATTGTCCCAACTCTGCAACTGCTCTGTATAAGTCAGGGCGGCCCAATCCTCTAAGGATAACAGGTAAAACCCTTTGAAGTAGGACGTGGCAGTCATGAGTTTTCAACCCTTGTTCCTTGTTTCCATCTGCACTGACTCTCCTTTCAGGGTTGGAAGCAAATCCATGTGGGAATCTCACACGTGACAGGACCTCGCAGAATTCTTTTCTTTTTACCTTGTCCAAGACGTACACAGCTGGTGCCATATCCCGTGGTTTACCTTCATCTTGCACCTGCAAATCCTTTCTGATACCCAGGTGTGTCAAATAAATCCTAGATTTTAAGGTATCTTTCGTCTTTCCTTCAATATTAAGAAGTGTGCCGATAATGCTGTCACATATATTTTTCTCGATGTGCATCACATCAAGATTATGCCGTAGATCCAAATCTTTCCAATACTCCAAGTCCCACAAAGTGGACCTGCGGGTAAACAATAATCTCTCTTCTCCCTGCCACGCTTCCTTTTCCCTCTACCATTACCAGGATGGTTTCCTGGTGTAATATGCCTGACCTTCTCTAATTCCACTTGCAACTCATCGGCGGTGAGCCTCTTTGGCGCATCACGGTTTTCATGCTTTGCATTGAACCCATGTCTTTGGTATTTTCTAGGATGCGGCTTGTCCTTGGCAAAGAAACGGCAGTGTCCAATGTAACAGATCTTGCTAAGTATTGCGTATGACAGCGGATTCCTATCACAGCGAACACATGCATTGTAACCATGTGTCGTTCGCCCTGACATAGTGCCCAAAGCCGGATAATCATGGATGCACCAAATTATAACATCACACAGAAAGAAATCAGCTGGTGGGCTGCTATATAGGTCTCGAGTGAGAACACCCTTCCATAGCTATTGAAGTTCCTCCACAAGAGGCTCCATGAACAAATCAAAATCCTTTCCAGGACTTTTAGGACCTGGGATGAGCAAGGCCATCATGTAGTTTGATTCTTTGGTGCAGACATTTGGAGGCATGTTGTAAGGGATAACAAGCACTGGCCACATGCTATATGTGGCGCTCTGGTGGCCAAATGGGTTAAATCCATCTGAAGCTAAGGCAAGTCTAATGTTTCTTGGGTCAGCAGCAAACTCTTTGTGTTTATCATTGAAGCTTTTCCACTCACTACCATGAGATGGATGGCTCATTACATTCTGATCTCTGTACTCCTGGTTTCTAGAATGCCATAGTACATCCTCTCTTGTTTCAGCATCATGAAACAACCTCTGCAATCTTGGTGTAATTGGAAAATGTCTCAGAACATTATGAGGAATCCTCTTCACAGCATCGCCATCTTTCCATCTTGATGATTTGCATTTCGGGCATTCACTTAAGTTGGCATAATCCTTCCGGAACAGAACACAATTATTCTTACAAACATGGATCATATCATATCCAATTCCAACTGCACGAAGGAAATGCTTCATTTTACTGTAGGTGTGTGGCAGCTCAGACGCATCTGGGAAAGATTTGCGGAAAGCAGCCAACATCGCATCGAATGATTTGTTGGTCATCCGCTCAGATGTCTTCACCTGAAGAAAGGTGACCATAGCTGAGAATACTGACAGCTTATTTCTTGGGGTGACAGCAACGTTGCATTGTTCCAACATGCGGGCCCACCATTTTTCTTCTGCAGGTGAAAGTTCACGGAATGCACGAGCATTTCGTAGCATTGTTTCAATGTTGGTCAAACTCACTGGCTCCGCCACCACCACCTCCTCCTCCTCTTCCACCCGAGCATCAGGCAGATCAAGATGGTGATCTGCTGCTTCCACGTAGTCAATAACATTGATGTTCACAGCTTCACCATGATGAACCCACCTAGTATATGTGACCGACATCCCATACAAGTGTAGATGATTTTGCACAGTTGACTGGGGTCTTGTAACTGAATTCATACAACTGCTACACGGGCAGAGCACATCTGATTTCGGACCACCGTACTCAGCTCTGATAAAGTTCATGAAGTTTTTTCAACCCCCTCGACATATGCAGCGGAGAATCTTCGAGCAGAAGTTATCCAAGTCCTGTCCATCTGTTAGACATACAAATTAGTTCTTCTACTAGATATTACAGGAAAAACATATATGCTTTTTTATGAAGTCCAGAAAAAAATACCTAGGTCGATGTCTAAAGCTGTGGCAAGATATTTGGACGAGCAGATCTAAGTAACGAAATATATGTAAAGCTAATTCAGCAAACAGATTTGAGTGCAAAATTATGGCAGGCTGTTTCAGCAGTCAATGAGGCCGAGCACACAACCATCAAACTATCGAAGGCCATCGCAGCAACAAAGCTCGAGTATAAAACGGTGTAGAGCTATTTCACCTAATAGATTGGCTACTAGACCATGGCATTCTACGTCACAATAAATATATGGCAGGATATTTTAGCAACTAATCGGCCTTGGCATGCCATCTCAGCTAAGCAGATTGAGTGCAGAACAGGGCAAGGAAGCTTCTTAAGCAGAGCATATTGACAGTAAATTACTTCGGCAAACAGTGAGATTAACAGCGTCTATCAGCTAACATTTAGCGCTACACCGACATGAATGGGGCCTGAGTCTAGAATGCGCGTATCGTGGGAGAAGCTGACCGCCGTGCGTCTCCACACGAACGTCGCCAGCGGTGGCGGCGCTGACCGCCGTGCGCCTCCACAAGAACGTAGCCAGAGGTGGCGGCGCGGCTAGAGGACGGCAGTCTATGAGAGCGTACTGTGGGAGCGAGAGGATCGCCGAACCACGGCGCCGACGTATCGGCGCGGCGGGGAGGGCGGCTTTGGCGGAGCGAATGGAGTGGAGGGGGATAGGGGGAGGGGATTTGGGGAATATTATTGGCTAGTTAGCCGAAGGGCGGTTGAATCGGATTTGGGGGGAATTTTTGGGTGTGGGGGGGGGAGGATTTTCACGCGGTGGGCGGGGGGAGTTTGGCGCATGGTCGGTTTCTCCAAGTGCAGTCCCACGTGTCAGTGAAGAGGCTAGCCGAAGCGCGTTCCGTTTGCGTGAGCCGTGTGCAGGACTGAACGTGTGTGGGGTGCAATGAGACCGCGACAGGAATGCTGTGAGTGTACCGCCTTTTTTCCTTTTAAACTAGGTGCTTCGCCCCCTCAAAAAAAAATTTGTTGCTTCGCGCGATCCATCGATACTACTACTAGTAATCCGGTAATCCCGACTAAAACGGCGCGGCCGGGTCTTTTCCCGCGCGATATGCTGGGAGGTTGGCTTAGTTGGGTTTTTTAGGACGAGTAATGCTACACCTACGTAATCCCAGTTACATAATTAACGTGATGTGAAACGTGTGAGCTGTTGATTGTAGATTGGGGGGAGGGAGGGGCCCACCACCATGAAAATCAGGGGAGGAGAGAGAGAGGCAATTTACGTTAACCCTTTGTAGGTTCCCGTAGATGTAGAAAGATGTGAAATGCGTGAATGTGTAGTGGACGTACTATTGGAGTGCCTAAGATAATTTGTGTATGTATAGACCCTATGTGTTTATTTTACTTCGCATGTTAGATTTGTCTCGGTTCAATACAAAGCAGAGTTGGTGATGATGGTGTGCCTGTCATCCTACAATCTAGGTCGTCCGATCTATATCTAACGATAGGAAGGAAACTATGAAAATTTACCCGCACTCCTCTCCACATTTGCAGATAAGGCTTTCCCTCGTTCATCCTTTTCTCCCACAAGATCTTGATCTTCCGTGCAACGCACGGGCATCTTGCTAGTACTCCTACAATATGTATATTATTGTGAAATTTCATATACACCGGCCGAGATTAATGCAAACACGGCAGATTTTCATTACATTTCGAACTTTTATTGGACAGAAAAAGAAAAGAAACCCGACCCTAAACCTATTCTACGGCGGCGACCGACGTCCTCCATCTGCGATCTCTATGTACGGGGGCGGGGTTCAAGACCCGTGAAGTGAAGGTGCGGTCTCCGGAGAGGAAGAGTAGAACACGGGATACGGACTGGCCAGTTGGCACAGCATGCCCTGCCACCTCCCATGCCCTACTCATCCTCGGAGGAGTCCCCGACCTCAGCGGTGCCGGACGTTGGACGACGGCAAGTAGGACGCATGGCTGACGGTGCTCCCGTCGTCGGCCGCCAGCGTGGCCACCGCTTGTGCGGTCGCATCCGCGTCCGGCTACGCCGCTATTGCGTCACGAGGGGCGACTTGAGCGAGGGCGGCGACCTCGAGGTTCATCCCCGAAGACAAGCTCTCCCGCAGAGCGTTCACACTTGCGGTCATGGCGGATGTGGTGCCAGGTAGGAGGACGATGCGCTATGGTGTGGAGGTTAGCTGGGCGTTGCCGCTTTAAGTAGCACATTCCGGTGAGCCCAAGCGTCCGAGTGCGTCATTAAGTCGCCAGAGTTGGTTCCTCGGGCACCGAGCCTCTTAACGACGACATACGAACGGACGGCATGAATGCGGGCAGCTGGCGCCGGCTGGGAACGCACCGCGCGACGACGCGAGGGACGGGGTTTTTGGTGTGCCAGGGTAGTCAGCTGCGGTCGTGGCAATGTTGGAGATGCCGTTTGCTCACATGCGATCCCCGCATGTCATTGAAAAAGCAAGACGACCCGGCATGGTCTCAGGTCCAGAGGATGCAATTGGCCGCACTACACCACTCCGCGGACGCGTCGCGGCGCCCCGTGCATCCTTGACGAGCCGGGTGTTGGGGTGTGTTTGGATTGTGGCCAAAGTGCACCTTACCAAAATTTTGGTCATGACCCAAAGATTGGTCTTTGTTTGGATGGTTGCCATTTTTTGGCATGCCAATGAACTCTAGCCAACTCTAGTTCATTTTTCTTGCCAATGTCGGCCAAATCATGGGCAACCAATACCTCAACCAAAATTTTGGTCATGACCCAAAGATTGGTCTTTGTTTGGATGGTTGCCATTTCTTTGGCATGCCATTGAACTCTAGTTCATTTTTCTTGCCAATGTCGGCCAAATCATGGGCAACCAATACCTCAACCAAAATTTTGGCTACCCAATGCTTTGATGGGGCAACCTTGGGCACAAACCAAACATACCGTTGGTCGTGCCACAGCACTAATGCCACCCTCAGCACACTGAAACCGACCGTGTCTAGCGACGATACGAGCGTGTCGCTCACCGCGGTCGCCGTGTCCAGAGGCGGTGCTGGAGCTGCGCCCCGTTGTTGGCCCCAACGACCCACATGAATGGTTGTCAGTGGCGAGGAGGTCGTGGGCCAGCTCCTCCATTGGACTAGTCTGCGCTACGTCATCCCGACGGGTGTGCCCCACATGTCGGTTTCCCTGTTTTCCTGGCCATATTCGAGCGTCAGTGCTCCGCGTTGTGCATTAGGCCTTTCACTATGTAGGCCAAGCGAGACAACTTATTGTTTATTTGAGCCGTTCAAGTATAAGCATGTGGCGTTTGCTTATTTCTCATTCCTCTCCAACCCTCTTCTCCATCCATCATGTCGCCCTCCAGTCGAGTCCATCCTCCCGCATGCCTCATTTGAACATTCCGCCAAGTATCATTCGCATGTACCCACCCTAGTCCTCTTTCAATAGATCTCGGGACCCCGAGATGAAATCAAGAGGGAACGAGTGGGGGCACGTGATACATAAGGTGGATTCAAAATTTTGAACCGGTGATCATAGCATCCGCAAATCATATATAAAGGGTATTCAATGTTCGTTTCGTTTTTGAATGTACAATATACTCCCCATATCCTTTCTAGTTTACATATAAGTTTTATGTGTAGTCAAAGTATCTCTACTTTGATCAAAAAGGTATCAACATTCAACAACGCCCAATCAATATTGTTAGATTCGTACGTACTCCTAGATTTGTACTCGAGATGGTTTCCACTTTGACTATTGAAAAGATTAATAGTACATGAGATGTATAATGTGAAAATTATATCATTGGAAACTCCTTTCACATACGAATTTGAACGTATGCTTTGTGTAAGTTGCATGTCATATATTATTACTCTAACATTTGGTCAAAGTTAGCCTCAAAAAACGCATTAGACCCTGTATGCTTTGTGTAAGTTGCATGTCATATATTATTACTCTAACATTTGTGTAAGTTGCATGTCATATATTATTACTCTAACATTTGGTCAAAGTAGTATAGTGGAAGTGGATCCTCTGACGTAGGTATCCCTGCCTTACCCTCCCTTTCGGTCACTTACTGGCGGACCCCATGCTTGCTAGGCCTCGCATGTCAGTTACTCAATGGGTTCGGCCACGTCAGGGGATCCTCATCCATAGTATACTCCCTCTGTTTTTATTTACTCCGCATAAAACGGAGGGAGTGGTGGTATAATAAATGACGTGGGCGGGGGAGGGGGAGGGACCTCGGTTTGCTCTCAACTGCGGTCCCACAAGCGAGCGAAAACGCAAGATGAAGCGCGTTCCATTCGGTGAGCGACGTGGAGGGTCCAGCGTGCCGGGCTACAATGCGAACGCGACAAGAGCGATGTATAGTCAAAACCGATTGACCGGTCGTCACCGGAACCACTATTCACACCAGAACCTTCGCTGCTCGGCCTACGCCAGCCACTGCCCTAAAACCACACCAAATCTCCAGCCCATTCCCCCACCTTTCGATACCCTAGCCCGCATCAAGCGTCCCCTAGTTCGCCGGAAAGCCATGGTCCGCCGCAAGATCACTTACTACAAGATGCTGACGCCGGAGCGCCGCACAGAAATCGCGGCGGCGGTCGGCACCACAGACCTCCATTCCCAAGCTCGCTTTGCGGCGGGCCAATCCCCGAGTTCTCTGGAGCCAAGCTACGAGGAGGAGGAAGCCGATCCAATGTTCATGGCGGAGGTCGCGGCGCAGAAGGCCCCCGATGGGTATGAGACGATGGACGTCGACTTCGTGCCGGTGTCCCAGTCCCCCATGGTGCAGGCGGACCAGCGGTTCAACATGGCGATACTAAAGGAGCACCGGGAGGCAGAGGCTCAACTCGACGCGGAGCGCGCGCATGCCGCTGCCATCGAGGCTCTCCTGCAGGCAGAACCAGATGTCGTGGATGTGAACCGGGCGGCGGAGGCTCAACTTGAGGCGGAGCGCGCGGATGCCGCTGCCATCGAGGCCCTCCTGCAGGCGGAACCGGACGTCCTGGACTTGAACCGGGCGGCAGAGGCTCGACTCGTCGCACAGCGCGCGGATGCCGCTCTCATCGACGCCCTCTTGCAGGTGGAACCGGACGTCCTGGACTTGAACCGGGCGACGGATGCTCGACTCGACGCGGAGCGCGTGGATGCCGCTGCCATCGAGGCCCTCCTGCAGGCGGAACTGGACGTCCTCGACTTGAACCGGGCTGTGCTCTCGTCCGTGCAGAGCGCCCGCACGCTCCGCTTGAACGAGTAGCTGGAGGACGAGGACAACCACGGTGCGGAGACACACATCGGCAGCGACGGCTGGTTCGTGCAGACAGCCAAAGATGACGAGGCCGTCTCTTTCCGCGAGCAGTGATAGTTTTTCTTTATGTTGTTGTTTTTATGGATCTTTTGCTGTGTAAAAACATATATTTGTTATGCAAGTCGCCTGACTTGGGTCAGTCTACCATTTCAGGCGGTTGGATGAATATCCTACGTCTCCTAACCCTTCTTTCCTTCTTCCTCACCTCTTCTTCTTCCCCAACAGACCACTGCACGGGCCGTATGGATACTCCCCAACATGCGGTTGGATAAACATACTCTATGAACAAAAATTATGTGTCAGCGATAGGATGGCTGAGTTTGGTTTGTTCACATGCGACAGCATGTGTCAGTGAGGGTGCGTTCCCTTGGTTGGGTTTGCGGCGTGCAGGAGCGACTGTGTGAGGGTGCGGTGTGACCGCGGCGTGCAGGAGCGACCGTGTGAGGGTGCGGTGCGACCGCGACAGCCGTGCGCAAGTGTACCTCCTTCTCATTTTGAAAACTTTAGGCAAGCTTGGAAAAAATGTGTGCCGAAGTTTGGCAATGCAAGGCCTGGACCCAAACTGGATAAGTACGTATGTACTAGGAGTACTAGTGTTAAAAAAGAAAGGCGGGGTTTTCCTTCGCGGGATTTAATCGATACAAATCCTCGTTTCACGTGTCAATTAATGCGTATTTTTTCTCCAAAGACCAAAGAGCTAACCATCTCACTCCTCATCGCTTGATTAATGCAGCGCCATGCAAACCAACCTTCTCACTTCCGCATGCATGCAGGGGATATTAATGTCCTTGGTTGCTAAACCCATCAATTTTGCCTCGATTAGTGTTAGTGGCCCTTTGCAAATTTTAATTTTGATATATTGGCCTTGTGTACAAAAAAATGGAGGTAGTAACTATATTTGACTTCCTTCCCCATTGCGGTGACGTCGACGATATCTTTTTTTGGGTGGTTTGGCGAAGTGCGTTCGACGGAGAACACCATTGAGGGAGACCACGGTAAGTCGTTCGCAAGTGTCGCCTGCAAGCCGAGACAACCGCCTTATTTGCATCCAGGAAGTCCTTTACTAGTACTACTAGGAGTACTAGTGCGGTGAGATGGTTTCTCGAAGAAGACGATGGAGAAGCGGGGTCAGTAAAGAGTGAAATGATGATTGCTTCGTCCGTGCTTTTGTGATTTGACGCCTCACTGCTTTGTGATTTGTGATAGAAGGGACATGGGAGTAGACTCTGTGCTCTATACTGTACTACATGCGTCCAAGCATGGGAGAAAGAGGAGAGACGTTGCATTTTTCTATTCCTTCAATCAATCAATCAGGGAGCTTCGGTTCCATCTTTTTGGCTTTGGCAACACCGTCCACAATGGTTCCCACGATGCCAAAAGCTATTTTCACATTTGGCTACACATTGTGGATGCCCTTAACCGTACCACTTGGTTTTGCTCCTGTGTGCTATCTATACAAATCTCAATTATATTGATCTAAAAAATTATAGAATCAAGATTAGTAAAAAGGAGGTGATTTTGCCGCGCGGATGGCGGGGGAGGTTTCTTATTTGAGCAATGCTACATCCACGTAATGGTTACGTAAAGTTACGAACTGATGTGATGTGGGACTATTTGATTGGATTAAAGGCGAGGATTAGGGCCACCCCACCTGAAAATCAGGGGGGGCATATATAGATTAGATGGAAAGTATACGTAGCAGCTACGCAGCCCTTTGTAAGTCTAGGATTAGGCTTCTTATTTTTGGAGGACGTTGTCCTGGCGGTTTGCTAACATGCGGTCCCACGTGTCAGTGCTTTACCAAGCCGATCCGCGTCCCACATGAGGCAGAACAACGGCAGAAGCAACACATGGTTAAGTTGAAGAAGATGAGGGAGAAACGGACTCAGCAATGAGTAAAATGATGGTTGCTTCGTCCCTCCAACTTAACTGCGGGAAAGGTGCAGCTTTGTGATTTGACGCCTCATTGCTCATTACTACGCCGGCGCCATGACTCAGGTGCTTCACCCCGGCTGCTCTGCACTGTATTCCGGTATGGCACGTAGACCCGGTAGCTTGATGTCCCACATGTCGGCGAAAGGGACTAGAAGATTTATGAAAGTGAGCGCTCCACTCTTACGACGGAGGAGTAGACGACACGACGGCCCAGTGAACTGTCACTTGTACTGTATAGTACTATAGTTTTGCTGTTTCGCACGATCCATCGATACAAACCCGATTAAACAGGAAAGGGCGGGATTTTTCCCGCGCGGTAGATGATACTGGCCATACATTTCAAAGGCAATTTTAATGTATGCAAACTGAATAATTATAAGTAACAATATGATATCTAGTAAAACTAAAAACACATATGATTTATTGTGTTAGAGTGTAGTAGTAGTGCTGTATTGCATAGTTGTTAGATGTAACATGCGAGAACGTGTAGAGATGTAGTTTTGGAGGGCCTATAGAGAGAAAAGCGTAATACGGTCACCGAACTTCAGAATAAGCTGATTACGGTCACTATATACGTTTTGCTGTGATTATACGGTCACTTGCTCACAGTTCAGCATCGGATTGCACTCTATTGACCGGCCAAATAGTCTGTGTGGCGCCATGTTGACTAGTTAAATTGACCACGTTCCTTGTGGGTCCCACCTGTCAGTTCGCATAGGCAAAAGGTCAGATAAACACAAATTTACGCAGGCGCGACAAGGCTCCAACCCGTGCGCGGGAATCACCTGGTTGTGTATGTGTCTGTCAGGGCCTAATGTGTGCGCATGCACGTGTAGGTTGAGCACTTGAGCGTGAGAGTGTGTGTTGGTCGTGTGGTGTACTGGTGTGTGCATGCATGCGTGTGTGCGTGTGAGTGTTGCGTGCGTGCGTGTGAGTGTTGCGTGCGTGCGTGGCTGCGTGTGTATGTGTGAGTGTTGCGTGCGTGCGTGGGTGCATGTGTTTGTGTGAGTGTTGCGTGGATGCAGTTCGTGTGCATGCGTGCGTGTGTGTATAATCACCACACCAGCTCCTGTGTGTTAAAACAAACGGCTTAGCATACCAATACAAGGCCACCTTGTCCACTGTGCCCGCGGTCATGACTTCGAACCACCGTCCAAATATTTTTTTGTCGTTTGTTTTCATTCTTACTAGCAAGATGCCCGTGCGTTGCACGTAACATGAAGATGCATTTGTATGACTTGTTTATCTTGTGAGAGAAAAGGATGAACGAGGGAAGGCCTTATTTGCAAATGTGGAGAGGTGTGTGGGTACCTTTTTGCAAAATTGCCATAGTTTCTTTCCTATCCGTCAGATATAAATCGGACGGCCTATATTGCAGGATGGCAGGCACACCATCATCACCAACTCTGTTTTTTATAAGAGTGTATTTTACGTATTTTATGTGAGTGTAGATGTAGAGTAGATACAAGTCGACGGGTGGGCACGATGGTAGTGAGATAATGTGATGCAACACTAGAGGTGCCACGTGGAGCGTTTACCTGGTCAACTAGTCAAGTCATTAGCAAATACAAAGTTGTACGGTGAGCCCGTGACTGTATAATAACCACTAAACGTAAATGGTGACCGTAATGAGTGGATTCTAAAGTCCAATGTACGTATCGTGCTTTCCTTCAAGTACAATGATCGTCATTGCATCTATCGCGAGAGAAAGATGAAACGTGCATGAATTTTCTGGGGGCTTACTTTTAGGGGACCTGGAGATAGTTTTGTGTGCATATGTGAAAGGGGCGTACAGGGGGGGTATGCGATGGAGAGAGAGATGCTCTTCGTTTCTCTTTATTATGACTAAGTTTGTATATAGTATAAAAATATACAAATTCACAGTGCGGAATAAATATCATTGTGGGCACCATGCAATGCAAATTAGCGTTCGTACTCCTCCATATAACTTTGTAATGTTGTATATATGTAGAAACTCTAAAATAATTTCTTAGCCACACTTTATTCAAAAGGAATGTTGTATGCGAAATAAACGTGAAGAGAGGGCTTTTTAGATCAATGGGGTACGTGATGTAACATGTGTGAATGTGTAGTTGATGCATTTGGCGGGGCCTAGAGAGGTATGTGTGTGTATTACGTATTCGAGAGAGGCATGGATAGAGGGGCCGACGGGGGGGCATGGGAGAGATAACACGAGAAATGAGAGTGGTCTAGAGAGAGAGAGACGAATATGACGTCACGACAAGAGATTCCATTCCCTTGAGTGTGTGTATATGCAAGGGGGGAGGGAATAGAGGCACCAGGAGAAATTTTCTGTGTGTGTGGTGTTTGGGTTGGTATGTGTGGGTGTGAGAAGATAATGAGACATGGGGGCAGAGGGTGTGTCACTGCGTGAGGTCCGGTGGGTCGAGGTGAGGCCCTTCGTTCGGTTCCGTCCTTCGCCCATTGGTCGGCCCGTGACGCATTTAGGAAGACCCATGGATGACTAGTCGTACAAGACAAAGATAGCAGAATTGTGAAGGACTCTGTGTCCACTAACAAAGCCGGCTAGGATTTGTAACCCTAGGTTCTCGGACTAAGGTAACCCCTTTATCTCTGATATTACTATTCATCCAACCTAACTTTAAGGGGCATCCTACAGAATGCTCTGCTAGAATCATACTCGTCGATTAGGAAGAGAGGTGTGAGACAATGCGTGAGAGACAGGCGTAAAGATAATGTGCGTACATGAGACACGTAGGCAGGTCCATGTATATAGAAAGGGTCGATGAGGATTGTGCGTATGTATGTTTGCGAGAGGAAGAGTGCTTGTGATAAAGGTTAGTGAAAACAGTTGTAAATGGTTACAAGAGGGAGGGAGGGTTATATCTCGAGCATGTGTGCGAGAAAGACACCTCGGGAGAGAGTGTGTGAGCATGTGTGAGAGACCACCGATGGAGAGTGAAACTACACGTAAAAGACTGCTCTACACATTGATTAAAGATATAAATTGTATCCAAATATTAGGATGGGATCATGATATTTGCAATTCGCGTAAGGAGCTGTCATTGATCCATCAGACATCTAGATTCTATCGAATTTGAGCATGTCTATGTTATTATTCGACACAATTGATCCACATAGTTAGTATTTTGAACTCCAGACAATGCATCGCTTTAGCAATTGAATATAAACGTGAGTATAGTTCATGTTGTGTGTGTAAAGCACATTATACATACGAAAGTTACGCAATGGACATTATAAATAGCTACCTATGAACTAGCATACATTTGAATTCAACTTAAGGTGGTTTAAAAAAATCGAATTCAACATGAAGTCCATTCAATTATTTGAATTTGATATCATGGCATTTGTAAACCATACCTAAATTATGGGGGCACCAATCTTTGCTCTGATTTTGTACATAATAGCATATGTAGTCGTGTACAAAATAGATTCAAATTTAGCTCCTCCATTCCAAAATAATCATAGTTATAGGATTTTCAAGTGTCAAAATTTCAAAAAGAAGCGGATAATTTAATGAGGTTTTCAAGCATACAAGGTCAAATATAATGTTGTCTATTTAGGTCAATCCTCATAGTTCAAGATTACTCTAAACGTGAATGCTTGTGTTTCAAAATTTCAAACGAAGCGCCAAAAGAGCCTCTACTCGCCCGAAACCGCGTGAGACCAATGTTTGGTAGTACAAGGAAATTACTTTTCTAATAACCCCGACCCGTGAAACCTACCGGCCCGACGTCCAAAGGTCTAAACCGGGGTAGGTTTGTAGCTTCATCTAAACGCCACGCAACCGCATCCGAAAAACATTCATACACAATGGTCGGCTAAGCACACATGCGCGCGGCCGAAAATCGCTCCCGCCCACTATTTGGGACACCTAGGATTACCATCCTACCCCCGACCCGCAGTAGGTCCGAAATTTAAGAGGGGGCAAAGTTTGTACTTTCCCCAAATTTCAAACAAGCGCGTCCCATCTTCTGTTAAAAAAAGCCAAAACAAGCGCGTCCCAGACCGAAACATGGTTCCCACCACCCGTCCGATTCCCCATTCGTACTCCGTGGGCGCCAAAACTACCTCTCCACCAGCCGCGAAACCCCGGCGTCCTCCGTCCGCCACCCCATCCCAGCCATCAACCGCCGCCCTCCTCCATCACGCCGGAGCTGATACACCGACGTCGTCGTCCACCGCAACCTCAACCGCAACGCCCTCCACGGCTAGTAGTTGAAGCCGAGGCCGAGCCGTCCGTACCCGAGCCAGTTCAACCACGCCATCCTGCGCCTCACCGCTGCCGCTCCAACTTCGCCACCCTCCACCGCACCGGAGCTGTTCCTGCTACGCCGTCCTTCGCCGCCTCAGATCTGCTTCCCCTCCGCCGACATACGGCCATGGCAACACAGTCAACAATTTGGCCATGGGTTCGTCCAAGCCTGCACCCTCCATAACATCGGTTTCCCCAGTAAAAAGAAGAAGATCGGCGCGACATGTGGAGGTGACCACACCGGCAACCGAAAAAGGTACTCATCTTCCCTTATTCGTGCAAATCTTACGTCTCTGCTTGCACGGTATTCATCCCACAGAAGACACTAGTTGATCGCTTCTTCTTGATACTAGATGTTCCTAGTAACTCGCGATGCACAAGGTTTCTCCTCATATACTATTTCACCTTAGCTAGAGGTCCGTCGCCCCCCTGAATTTCAATTTCTGGCCAGTTGATTCCCAATTAACGGAAGCATTCCCCGGCGTAACAGGCGCTAGTACGACTATTACGCCAGGGAAGCAGCGCATTGATGTTTATCTTAGGGGCGTGTGCAGCCTAGAGCTACTGGCACCCGATCTGGAGGTCGGCCGGGATTAAAGGGATGGCCTGGCGGCGCTGCCAAGCACGGCGGTGGTGTGAGGTCGATGGGAGGGCGGGGCGGCGGAGGCAGGGGTCTGGGCCGGTGGTCGCTGGCGGTTCGAGAAAGATTGTCACTAGTGACTGGCGGGAGGTAGACGAAGGCCATCTGCCCGTTCCTTATAGATCGGACGGTTCATTAAAAAAATCGACTGACCTATTTATTTTCAGTCGACTGTTGTCTTAGATATGACCACATGTGGTGGTGTGCTGGAGGAGTACCTGCATTTCCTGTGCTCATATATTACAAAATCATACGGAGTAGAATCTAATTTTGTTTGCCATGCAATGTTGTAGAGCTATCATATGTCTCCTGTCATTTATTTTTCAACCACCTGCTATCTGCTACTTTTATAGTGCACTAGTTCTGCACACACTTCACCCTTACTCTCACTATTGTGTTTTTATGCAAGGGTATTTCAGACTCTGCTGCCATGAGAGAAGCCAAAAATAAAAGAGATAAGTCGCTCCAGCTTCGTATGCGGGTAGGCA
Organism: Aegilops tauschii subsp. strangulata; assembly: GCF_002575655.3. Taxonomy (NCBI): domain Eukaryota; kingdom Viridiplantae; phylum Streptophyta; class Magnoliopsida; order Poales; family Poaceae; genus Aegilops; species Aegilops tauschii. Next base: position 312,565,972 of record NC_053037.3, on the reverse strand, counting down.
AGACACGCTACAGCGCTATAAAGGGTGCAGTGTCAGCAGATGGAGACGGTAAATGTAGCTCTGGAGTTGATGACCTCGCTCGCAATGAACCACCATCCCAGGTGCTTGCTTTAACTTCGCGGTGTCATATGTGCTTGCATGTTCCATATGGTGTCTAGCTTGTATTCGAAAGGCCGAAGTCGGTAAGATAAGGAAAGATATTTTTTTTACATGAACCACCATCCCATGAGCACCAGAAGACAAATAGCTAGTCAGGGCACTGGCCGAGCCAGTGACAAGCCCAGCAAAGATAGGCACCACCTGGAAGCCAACTAAAAAGCTGTGATGGTGGCGAAGCAGCCCGCCTCCCACTAGGCTCTCAGGTCCTATATGATCATGCTCACCACTCCAGCCGGATGTCTAGCTTGTATTGCTTCCAATTTGGTTAAATTGCATCTGCTTAGCTTACACATTATACCTTTGAATATGACATGCCTTTCTGTTTTTGGTACATACTAGTACATCTGTGTATTAACCATGTTCTTACATCAAACTAATGTTCATGTGTATCCCTCATCAATCACTTATGACGAGGCAGGCAGGCAAGGGGACTACTCCTCATTTAAAGAATGCAGCGTCAGCCTCCCGACATGATTCTCAAGAAATAGAAATGCTAGATGAAGATAGTGAACGTAGCTCTGTAGTTGATTACAGCATTTCCCCTACACTAGCATCGCAGGTGCTTGCTCTAACTTGGCAGCGTGATATGTGGTTGCATGTTGCATATGGTGTCTAGATTGTAATTCTTCCAATCTGGTTAAACTGCATGTGCTAGTCTGCTTAGCTTATACATTATATCTGTAATGTGACATGCCTTCCTGTATTTAGTACATAGTACATCTGTCTACTAAGCATGTCCTTACATAAAACTATTGTTTTTTTTGTATCCCGCATCAATCAACATGACGAGACACTTTTAGTATATGCAGTGCGATATTAGTTGCATCTTTCATATGATTTATAGCATGCGCTGCTTCTAATTTGTTGAAATTCCATTTATGATGGGACGCTTTTAACTTGGCAGAGTCATATTGGTTGCATCTTTCATGTGGTGTCTAGCTTGCATTGCTTCTTATTTGCTGGAATGGTTTCTGCTTAGTTTACACAAACAGTTGTGAACATGCCATGCCGTCCTGTTTTTCGTACATATTCCATCCTGGTATCATGTGTTTGCCTTACATCAAAGTAGTGATTGTAAGTATCATGCATGAATGAGTTTTGAAGAGAGAATTTTATTGCTTTTTCTTGTTGGTTTTACTTGACAATTCAAAATCAATAAAGCGGAAGGAAGTTAGCAAGGCAGCGGATAAAGGTGATCCTTCCGAACGGAGGGCCTCTACAGTTTCTACTCCTCCACACCCACAAGATTATTTCCAAGACAACACATGCATAGACACTCAACAAAGCTGTGTTTATGATGAGCACGTGTCCCCTAGTGCAGCATCACCGGTACTCCCTCTAACTTGGCACTGTTATATGTGGTTGCATGTTATGTGTGATGTCTAGCTTGTATTGCTTCTAATTTTGTTGAATTCCATCTGCTTACTTTACACATTATACTTGAATAAGACACATGTTCATGTTTCTAGAACATACAATATCTGTCTATCACACCATGTTCTTACATCAAATTACTACTGTTGTCTAACCTGCAACAATCACTTATCATAAGACACGTTTGACTTCGGAGTGTGATATAGGTTACATCTCACATTCTTTTCTATCTTGTACTACTAATTTGTTGAAATGGCACTTATGACGAGACAGTTTTAACTTGGTATAGTGATATTCGTTGCATCTTTCATATGGTGTCTAGCTTTCATTGCTTCTAATTTGTTGAAATGCCTTCTCCTTAGTTTACACATCATAAGCTGTGAATATGCAATGGCACTAATGACAAGAGACCTCTAACATGATAGTGTGATGTTGTTTGCATCTTGCATATGATTTATTTCTTGTACTGCTTCACATTTGTTTAAACACCATTTATGATGAGACACTGTTAACTTGGCAGAGCGATATTTGTAGCATCTTTCATATGGTGTCTACCTTCCATTGCATTGCTTCTAATTTGGTGAAATGTCTTCTTCTTAGTTTACACATCATAGTTCTGGTTATCTCTTCCGTCCTGTTTTTCATACATATTACATCCTCCTATCATGTGGTCGTCTAACATCAAAGTTCAGTTCGTCTGCATCACGCATCAATATGTTCTGAAGAACTAAATTGTTATTCGTTTTTCTTGTCAGCTTGACTTAACATGGCACAGAGAAAGAGGAAGAAACATAGAATGGCAGGGAATGAGAAGCGGATGAATCTTGCAGATTCTGCTGGTACTGATGGTGCAATAGAAGGTCAAAGTCCAGCGGAAAATTCTACAAACACGGCATCCCATGCTACACGAGTGGCAAAAAAGCCAAACAGAAACAAATAGCCGCCACCAAACAAGCAGAGACCACCCTAGTTCTTGCAACACCTACCACAGTACTACCAGCTGCATGACTTACTCGTGCGTCAACTGAGCTAGCAGCATGTTCCCAAGCTCCCTTGCCACCTGACACTACTTCCCAAGCACTCTTGACACAAGACAAGTTGGCAATATCAGATGAACCTTGTGAGCTTCAACAGCAAGAAGGTAGTTGCTGGAGTCAAGTTACAGTTGCATGCTTCTTTATATGTAGTCTCACAGTTTGATGTACACTAACACTTCATGTGTTCGTTGTTGGACTAGCACCTAGGCGCAAGAGGAAACAAACATCAGGGATAATGCTCGATAGGTTAACTAAATCTAGAGGAGGAAGAATGGAGATCCGTTTTGAGGCAGGTTTAAAAAGGCCACGTGATGCTACAGAGTCAGCCAAGTTAGTATCAGAGGCAGCGGTTGCCGTTAGGTGTCATGTACGTATCCTCCCAACATGGATTCAGTACAGTAATGACAAAGACGAAACCCAGTTCAACACCTTCCTCGACCATTTCTCTGTAAGTATGGTTATGTATGGAAACTAGTAATATCGTCTTGCTCTGTCCCATACTTTCTAGGTTTCTGATAATGAGACTCCCATAATTTTCAACAGATGAGGTTCAAGTTGGATAGCCAAGATGATGCAACCAGACAAGCTTGCACCCATGTTTTCAAGTCTGCTCTGCGACAGTATTGGCATAACTTGAGGAAAACTCACTTTGAAGGCAAGGCTAACAGTGAACTTTCCCAAACATCTCCAGTGGAAAATATATCGGATGAAGACTGGAGGGGCCTTGTTAAACACTGGTCTGATCCGAAGTATCAGGTACATTATATATATGTGATCAGATCACATGTTGAAATCCTATTTACGCATGTGCCACACAAATCTATCTTCTTGTAGGTGAACTGTTCAAAGAACAAGGCCAACCGTACAAAAGTGAAATTCCAACAGACGACAGGATCTCGTAGCTATATTGCACACTGCGAGGCTCTTGTAATTAGCTGCTGTTTCACTCTTTTCGCTGTACCATATTATCAGATCTATATTGACTTGTTCGAAATGCAGAGGAAAGCCCGCAAGGACCAAAAAGTACCTGAACCAAATGCTGTGGAAATCTTCAAGGACTGTCACACCAGCAAGAAGAAGGGCATGACTACACTAGTCAAAGCCGCTGTTGTAAGTCCTTAATCCTCATGCCTTTTAACTACTACTTACTCTGACTTGTGCCTTGAACTGCATGGTTTGCAGCCAATGTCTATTACTCTTTTCAATTTTATACACAATTGTCTTAGCGTATCATTGCACCTTACAAGGTTTAAAAGAGAGGAGTGATGTTCCTTTGATCTTGACCCGTAATCTAGTTCCGTGCTGGACTTGCCCACACAACGTTACAATTGCCTGTTTGTCTGTTCTCAGTTGTTTTGTGATATGAATGATGTCATACTATGCTTACCGTATTATAAACTTCGTCTCTTTATCATTAGCCCTCAATACAATGTGAAGAAATAGACAATACATTAGCGATGGTACATGGTCGTATGTTTGGAACCTGGTTTTCTTATGTACTTTGCAATAAAATACAACTAATATTTTACATGGGTTCACCAGAATAAGTTCTGTATATAGACCAAAGCTATTTTGTTTGGTTTTGCTGCCTCCTTAATATCTTCAATTCTGGTACTACTAATGTAAAACCTCCACTTTTCAGCGAGCTATGGAAAAAATGGTGGAACCGCCACCTTCTGAAGGTGGCGAGGCAACTATAACCGCAATGTCAGCTCTTGCTGCAGTGGGTCAGTACCTGTCCACTAACAGTGCCAAAAGCACGTTCCTGCGTAATACTGGGTTGGTTGTTAAGGCAATATCGTCCAAACTGCCTCATGATCAAGATATGCTAGCTCAAAGCAATGTTATATCTGCGTTCCAGACACAAGTCTATTCCCTAACAGAGACCCTTTGTGAAACAAGGAGAAACATTGCTCAATGTCGTCAAGATATGCATGGTTTTGAAACCAGACTATCAGATATTTGCTATGTTGTTCAGGAGCCTAGGGGAAATGAAGGCGAGGGTTATGGTGCTCCATCGGACAATACAACATGAAAACGTAACAGTTAGGTCAAATGAACTGAGCTTCTGAACTTCTGGTGGTGCATTTATCTGCTAGACTGTTAAGTTTTATGCCAACCTTCCTTTTGTTATATAGTTGTAATTTGTTTTGGTGCGATACAAAATTTATTCTTAACGTGCAGCCACCGGCTGAAGAAAATAGCAAGCCATTTTTGTATAGTGTAGGGTGTTCCCTATATTTGCACTGGTGGCGATCTTTGATGCCGAGTGGATGTAATATGTGCAATCACCTTAATAGCCTAGCATTAGTTTCGGCCTTATTTATTTCCTAGTCTTCTTTTTCCCTGGTTTGCTAGTGGCCGCAACTACCATGGGCCATATACGGGCCGTAGGATCCATGGGTCTCCTATGGGCCGTCGATAAATGGGCCTGTAATCGGTGGGCCTCGGGCCGTCGGATAAATGGGTCTACATGGGCCGTAATCGGGCGTAATTGGTATCGGCCCAGCACGGTAACAGGCCGTAGGACAGCAAAGGCTTAATTCTGTCACAGGCATAACGGGTCGTTAATGGGCCAGAATATAGGACGGGCTGGAAACGGCGCAACGGGTTAACAGGCCAGAAACGGGCCGACTCTTGCCATGGGCCAAATTTGGCCCATTAGGGTAACAGGCCAGTAACGGGCCGACTCTTGCCATGGGCCAAATTTGGCCCATTAGGGGAACATGCCAGTAACGGGCCGACTCTTGCCATGGGCCGAATTTGGCCCATTAGGGGAACAGGCCAGTAATGGGCCGAAAGTAATCGAGGGTCGAAAAGGAGCCCAATAACGTATGGGCCGTCAATAGGCCGAAAGCTAACACGGGCTGGAAATGGCCCATGTAAATCACGGGCCGTAAACGGGTATAAAGAAAATTACTGTTCATTATGGGCTAGAGTCACCGTGGGCCTGTAAAGGGCCAAAAGATACGAAGGCCTCATATGGGCCGAAAGACGTCGTGGGCCATACATGGGCCGAAAGTGAAATGGGCTGGTGTTATATTCGACGGCCCACATGACGTTGTTGGGCCGATTTCCTTTAGGGCCTAACGGGCCGTGAGTTAACGGGCCGTAAAATGGGCCATTTGCGAAGAGTCCGTTAACAGGCTTTTCATGGGCCAGCCCGTTAACTTTTGACCAAGTCAAACGGGCCGGCTTTGTAAGCTAAATGGGCCAGTGGTGGGCCGTGGCACGTGTCGACATATCATAGGCGCCTATCTGACCCACTGACGAGCTGACACGTGTTTCGTCCGGCCAATAAGAATTTTACACGTGGAAATTTCCCATTGGTCGGGGCTGTTAACGGGTTATCGGATCCAAAACCCGGCCCGATAGCTTAACGGCGTTCCGTTACGGTGGATGCCACGTGTCGGTCACCCTTGACGAAAGCACTTCTGTGACGCGCGATTTGTCGTCATGGAAGTGGACACTTCCGTGATGAAAATTTTGGTAATGTCATGGAACACTTCTACGACAGCACATGTATGACTATCTTGATTCTGTCATAAATCGTCATGGATGTAAATGCATGACAAAAAATGCGACCTACTGTGACAAACACGTACCATCACCGAAGTGTATTTTTTTTGTAGTGCATATTCCTTCGACTATGAGATTATGCAACTCCCGGATACCGGAGGAATACCTTGTGTGCTATCAAACGTCACAACGTAACTGGGTGATTATAAAGATGCTCTACAGGTATCTCCGAAGGTCTTTGTTGGGTTGGCATAGATTGAGATTAGGATTTGTCACTTCGAGTATCGGAGAGGTATCTCTGGGCCCTCTCGGTAATGCACATCATAAGAAACCTTTCAAGCAAAGTGACTAATGAGTTAGTTACAAGATGATGTATTACGAAACGAGTAAAGAGACTTGTCGGTTGTCGGTGTGGAACGACACCTATGGGATCACAAGAATCCCTACTACGGTTGCCGGGGCGCATGTTGCGAGAAGAGCAGGATTAGTAGCCAGCACAAGGATCGTTTACCCAGGTTCGGGCCGCGAGGATGCGTAAAACCCTAGTCCTGCTTTGGTGGGTGTATTTCAGAGAGTTCTTGAGCTCTCGAACTAGCTGTGGTCAGTGCGTTCGAAAGAGCCGAATCCTTCTCTAGTATGCCATGGGCCTCGTTTTATAGTCAAAAGGGGCTGCCACAGTGGCACACAGGAGGTGGAAAGGCGTACAGTGCCCTGAGCTTATCGCTCGTATTACAGGACAAGACGCATTCAATGCGTAGCTTAGGAGTTCCCTTGCTTTATTGGGGACGGGGGCGAGGCCCGTCCCGTCCATCGCCGCTCCTCCTCGCTTTGACACACGCCATGGCCAGTGAGGCGTGTGGTGCCATGTAGGCAGGCAGGCAGCTGAGGTGGAGCGGTGGTGGAGCCTTCACGAAGATCTGCATATCGTCACGCAGGTGCTCGATGAGTTGGCCTGGGAGCTGCATGTTGCCACGCAGGTGCCCGCCCAGCTGGTGGCAGCTGCATGTGAACGACGGTGGAAGCTTGGTTGGCGTGGGCCTGGCGGTGGCCCTGCTGGCATCCTTGGTGAGGGCCTTGCCGGGTGGCCCGGCAAGGGTCTTGTCGTGTGGCCCGGCAAGGGTCTTGCCGTGGCGTACTGTCGTCCCTGGCAAGGGCCTTGCCGGGGGTCTGGTGGCCTTCCTCGGCAAGGATCTTGCCGAGGATCGTCGTCTTCTAATCCTCATCTGATCTTGAATATGTCTTCACAAAGATCTGCATGCCACCACAGAGGTGCCTTCCCGAGCCCTGGCCCCACGTGGATGATGGCGTCGGGGACCGTGGGCTCAAGGGTGGCTCGCTCTGCTGGTGTGGGGTGAGCTGCCCCGGCAAGGGTCTTGTCGGGGCTGCTGAGGCTGCCCCGGCAAGGGTCTTGCCGGGGGAGCCTGCTTCGTCCCCCTGCTCCTTGTGGTCTCAGCCTTGGCGTTGCTCTGATTATCTTGAGCTTCGGTATGACCTTGGCTCACCTCCCCTGCTCTTCTTGGTGTGACTGTGGGCACGGCTCCGACTGCCCGTGCATAGGTAAAGGGGTACAAAAGCATGCCCCTCTTTTTGTACAATGACAGGAGCCCCCGGGCCTGGGCCACACATAAGTGCGGCACGTTGTTGGGCCAGGCCCAAAACGGTGCGCGGGCAGGCGGGGCGGTTTTTACCACGGTAACTCTTCTCACGCTTCGCTTCCCACGAACCGCGCGCGGCGCGGCGTGGAGGGGTGTGCGTGACGTGGGCGGCATGCGTGGGGTGGTTTCCACACTCATGCGTCACATCGCAGTAAAGAGGCGGCTTGTGCCTTCCCCGTGAAAGAGGGAGGCATGGAGGCGCGGCTCATTCACTGAACGGGGCCAGGGCATGGTCTTCAAGGCGTCCACTCCCCACGATCACGGGGTGGGGAGAGGTCGCTTCACCTGTCCCCTCAGTTCTGCGCGTCCGCCACGCGTCCTCCATGCACCTGGGGTTGCAAGCGGTGGAGGCGGGAAACCAGGCCGTCGCTGGTTGGGGCAGCGGGTCGGTCCTGATTCCCCGCGCCTCTGGTGGCTGGATTGGCCGAGCGGGGCGGCCGAGCCCTGTCCCTGCCTCCTTATAAAGAGGGGGAAGGGGGGATGGCGTCCCGCACTCTTCTGTCATCCATCTCCTCTCGCTTCTGCTTCTTCCTTTCATTTGCCATGGAGAAGGGGAATCCCGGTCCCTCGACGGTGGCGGCGAGGGTCGCCGCCCGACAGCGCGTCCCTCCTCCTCCTAAGCCCGCGGTGGTGGAACCGGCCGCGAGGGGAAGGGGGAGGGGGCGAGGTCGTGGGCGAGGCCGGGGCAGAGGTCGTAGTGCTCGAGGAAGAGGAGGACGGGGTGGCGCGCCGGCTTCGCCCCCGCCACTGATGCCTTTTCCAATGGAAGGCCATGTTGGAGACCAGCCCCGTGAGTTCTTCATCAGGCTGCGTCGGCCTCCATGTCGCCGTCTTCATCTGCCCGCCCCGTTCGCTCGGGAGATGGAGCGTGACCCGTCCCAATCCCTCAGATTGCACACGAGGGGTTGTGGGAATGGGGGCACGCGGGTCGACGTCGACTTCCCGGCTCCTCGGGTCATGTACCTCCGTCGTGGGTGGAAGTCGTTCGCTCGTATCCACAGCCTGACGGCGGGGCTCGTCCTCTACTTCAAATTAATGGAGGACGGCCTGCTCTCTGTCAAGGTCTTCGGCGACTTCGGGAATCGCCTGAAGTGCTACGTGGAGAGCTCCTCCAATGGAGATTCCGACAATGGAAGCTCTTCCTCGAGCGAAAGTGATGAGGAGGACAGCGGGGCAGACGACGGGGACGAGTCCGACTAGGCGTCGGACGCCCAGCGCCTGGGCGGGTGCGGCAGCAGCAACATCAGCACCTGGCCGCTCCTCCGGCAGAGTTTTGCCGGGTGCGGGGCCAGCTCCTTGAACTTCTCGGGGCCGTCTCCTTGGGTGGCTGGCGTCGGGAGGCTGCGGAAGAGGAAGAGGGCGGGCGGCAAGGCCGTCAACTCGGAGTACGCAGGCACCTACGCCTTCGTCGCGTACTGCCGGTCCTACCACCTCGTCTTCCAGCTCCTTTCCCGGCACCGTCATCACTGGCCCGCCCCTGGGCGGTCACCGAGGTGTTCTCTTGGTGCTTTCTGCTGCTCATAGCTCGCCTAGGCACCCCTGTTGCCCTCTCGCCTCCTTGACCTGCCTCCTGAGGAGAGGGACAAGAAAGGGATCACGGGCACCTTATCTCTCTTCTTTAGTTTGTAAGCCTGCGGGCCTTTGTTAAATTCAGAACTTGTAATCCCCTTGCGCATGTTTTCATTCCGTATGAACTATACCTGTATGGGATGTTTTTAATGAAAAAGGGATGCTTGCCGGGTTTTTCGTTCATGGGTAGACCCTGTGACAAGGAGCGAATCCTTGTTATTATTTAAGATAAACGTTTTTTGCCCAGCAACAGGCCTTGCCGTCCCCCCACTCCACTCGACCATTCTCGCACTCTTGGCAGAGGCAGGGATGAAGTGGGCTCTAGGCTCCTCGTTCTACCTCCTTACCGCCGCGGCTACAACCAAATCCGGACCCAGGAAATAATCCTTAGGTATAGGAAAAATGGGAGCACGACAGACTAGAGATAAAAACAAGGTTTCACATGCCCCAGTTCCGTTCCGAAATGCATGACAGAGGATGAAAGACTTATCTGGATCTGCAGCCCCCGGCAATCTCATCTTGCCGTGGTTGGATCCTTCTGCTTGCAGCCCCCGGCAACTCTGGTTTGCCGGGGTCGGGACGCCGGTCCGTTTCCTTTCTTCCAAGTAGCTTGGCAGAGTGCTCATGTGCCCTGCGAACCAAAGGAGGACAGAAGAGAAACAGATAAACGCCCACTCGACCTCTAAGCTAGGGGTTAGTCGCTGCTGAGCACTATCAACCCTAACCAAGGAAGAGACTCGACCTAGCATGCATGCTATGACTTAGGGCGCCAGCGCTTCATTTATTTATGCTCAGGGTCTGCGCCTGGCTTTGTACGAAGGGTCACATGCCTCGCCGGCAAAGCTTGTACAAAAGGTGGCTTGCCGGGAGGCCCGGCAAGCTGCGCCTTATGGGTAAAACTTGCGAAGATGCTCGATGTTCCAGGAGTTGCTAACTGGGACGGCATCTTTGGTCTCCAGGCGGACTGCGCCGGGCCTGATGACTCGTATTACCCGATAAGGGCCTTCCCACTTCGGCGTCAACTTGTTGGCATTCTTGGCCGACTGAACGCGCCGAAGAACAAGGTCGCCTTCCTCAAAGCTTCGGGCATGAACCTTGCAGCTATGGTAGCGGCGCAAGGCTTGCTGGTAGCGCGCTGCTCTCACAGCCACCCGAAGATGATCTTCCTCAAGGAGCGTCACGTCATCTTGGCGCAACTGCTCTTGCTCAAGCTCATCATAAGCGAGCACTCGAGGTGACCCGTATATGAGTTCCGTGGGGAGAACTGCTTCTGCCCCGTAGACCAGGGCAAAAGGTGTCTGGCTGGTGGCTCGATTTGGAGTCATCCTGATCAACCAAAGAACCGCCGGCAATTCATCAATCCAGCGCCTTCCGCTCTTGCGCAGCTTGTCAAAAGTCTTTGTCCTTAGGTCTCGCAACACTTCAGCATTCGCCCTCTCCGCTTGGCCGTTGCTCCGTGGGTGTGCCACGGAAACAAAATAGACCTTGCTGTCGAGGTCTTGAATGTACTGCATGAAGGTGTGGCTCGTGAACTGCGTGCCGTTGTCGGTGATGACTCTATTTGGCACACCAAAACGGCAGATCAGTCCTTTGAAAAACTTGACAGCTGACTGAGCAGTCACCTTTCTCACTGCTTCCACCTCCGGCCACTTCGTGAACTTGTCGATTGCAATGTACAAGTACTCAAAGCCCCCGACAGCGCGGGGGAAAGGGCCCAGTATGTCGAGCCCCCAGACCGAGAATGGTCAGGAGAGAGGGATTGTTTGAAGGGCTTGGGCTGGTTGATGAAGCTTCTTTGAATGGAACTAGCATGCTTCACACTTGGTTACTAGTGCCGTCGCATCCTGGAGGGCGGTGGGCTAGAAGAAACCTTGCCAGAACGCCTTTCCGGCAAGGGCCCTCGACCCTATGTGGGAGCCACATATGCCTCCATGTATCTCCGCCAACAGCTCCATTCCTTCCCCCCGAGGGATGCACTTCAATTTCACGCCATTCGGCCTTCTCCTCTACAGGACGTCATCGACGAACTGGTACAGGGCGGACCGACGGGCTACTTTCTCCGCTTCTTCCTGCTCCCCAGGAAGCTCCCCTGTTTGGAGGAATCGGACGGTATGCTGCGCCCACACCGGAGCCTGGGGCTCGACGGCAAGGACTAAAGGCATTTCTTCCGCCATGGGAGCGGCTGTCTCTACGGCTAGGGCTTGACGCCCTGCCGGAGGCAGCTGCTCTTGGGCAGGCTCAGCGTCCGCGGTAGCACCCTTGCCGGCAGCCCAGAGGGCTTGGTAGGAAAGTACTTGCCAGGACTCGACTTCCTTCGCTTGTTATGCCCCGTTGATGGTTTGACGGATGGTTGAGTTAGCCGGAGCAAAAAGGTACCCGGTTCCACAGGTAGCTTGAATGTGGCACGCTTTGATAGGTAATCGGCGGTGTCGTTCTCCATTCGGGGGACGTGCTCCGCTTGGATACCATCAAAGCGCTCCTCCAGCTTCCTCACTTCATCTACATAAGCTTCCATCAATGGGCTCTAGTAATCCTTGTTGACCTGCCTGACAACAAGCTGCGAGTCACCCCTGACGATGAGCTTCTTAACCCCGAGGTCTGTCGCGATCCTGAGACCGGCAAGCAATCCCTCGTACTCAGCAGTGTTGTTGGTGGACATCTCTCGGGGAAAGTGCATCTGGATCACGTACTTGAGGTGCTCCCCGGTAGGTGCGACGAGCAGCACACCGGCACCGACGCCTTGCAGCGAGAAAGCCCCATCAAAGTACATGACCCAGTCACGATCTTCCTCCTTGATGGGGAGAGTGGTCTCCTGGATTTCTTCGTCAAGCATTGAGGTCCATTCTGCAATGAACTCTGCCAAGACTCTGCTCTGAATTGTCGAGGTACTTTCAAACTTCAAACCGAAACTTGATAACTCCAAGGCCCACTCCACAATCCTCCCGGTTGCATCTGGGTTATGTAGTATCCGTTGCAACAGGAGGCGGGTGACGACAGTGATCTCGTGGGCTTGGAAGTAATGACGCAGCTTCCTCGAGGCCATAAGGAGGCCGAAGAGCAATTTCTGCACACCGGAGTACCTCAATCTAGCTCCCTGCAAGAGGGAGCTGACAAAGTAAACCAGGTGCTGCATCATTTTCTTCTTCTGCACCACCTCTCTTGAGTACGCGGGCATTGCCTCGGTGGCACCAGACTCTGCCGGGGGCCTCGCCTTGCCGGCACCAGGCCCTTCTGGGGGAATCTTGGGCTCGCCATCCACTAGTTCTGCCGCCGTCACTGCCTCCTCGTTAACCTCCCTCTGCACCACTAGCGCGGTGCTGACCACTTGATTCGTCGCCGCCAAATACAGCAGCAACGGCTCTTGTGCTTTAGGCGCAACCAGTATTGGTGTGGAGAAAAGGTATCTCTTCAAATCCTGGAATGCTGCCTTGGCTTCTGGGATCCATTCCATTGGGCCTGCCTTCTTCAAGATTTTGAAGAAATGAAGGGTGCGCTTGGCGTACTTGGAGATGAATCGGCTCATGGCGGCAACGCAGCCGGCGAGCCGACGCACATCTTTGATCCGCTTGGGTGCCTCAATCTACTCAACAGCCTTGATTTTGTCTGGGTTTGCCTCGATCCCACGTTGCAACACAAAGAATCCGAGAAGCTTGCCGGATGGAACACCGAAGACACACTTCTCAGTGTTCAGCTTGAGGTTTATCTTGCACAGGTTGGCAAATGTCTCTTCTAGATCTTGCACAAGAGTTGGCCCGTCTTTGGTTTTGACCACTATGTCATCCATATAGGCCTCCATATTTCTATGGAGCTGAGGTTCAAAACCAATTTGGACTGCTCTTGCAAATGTTGAGCCAACGCTCTTCAACCCGAAAGGCATCCGTAAAAAGCAATACGTACCACATGGGGTGATGAACGCTGTCTTTTCTTCATCCTCTCTTGTTATGAAGATCTGGTGGTAGCCCGAGTAGGCGTCGAGGAATGATAACAGATCACACCCGGCCGTGGAGTCAACAATCTAGTCGATGCGCGGCAACGGGAAGGGGTCCTTTGGACAAGCCTTATTGATATCGGTGTAATCAATACATAGCCTCCACTTCCCATTCGCCTTGCGCACCACTACCGGATTGGCCAACCACGTCGGGTGGAGCACTCCTCTCACCAACCCTGCCGCTTCCAGCTTCCTGATCTCCTCTGTGACGAACTCCTGCCTCTCTAGAGCCTGCTTTCTGACCTTCTGCTTGACGGGCCGCACATGGGGGCAGACAGCTAGGTGGTGCTCAATCACCTCCCTGGGAACACCAGGATGTCGGATGCTTGCCATGCAAACATGTCGACATTCACCCGCAGGAAGGTGACGAGCGCGCCTTACTATTTGCTGCCGAGGGTGGAGCCTATGGTGAAGGCCCCTCCCGTGCCATCCTCCCTGGCGGACACCTTCTTGGTCTGCGGTGGCTCGGCTCTGGATCTCTTGCTCTTGCCGGTAGAGCTCTCTGGCACGTCCTCGACGGCAGCACAACACTCCGAAGAGGTGCGCTTGCCGAAGTGGGTGCAAGATGTCTTGCCGGGCTTCTTCTTCCCTCCCGGGGCTTCAGCAGCAGGAGCAGGCGCCTTGGTGGCATCTGCTGCAACTGCTTCCTGGTAGAGTTGGTCGGCGCAAATCAGTGCGTCCTTCTTGTCAGAGGGGACGGAGATGATGGTCAACGGCCCGGGCATCTTTAGCATGTTTTAGGTGTAGTGTGACGCCGCCATGAACTTGGCTAGCGCCGGGCGGCCGAGGATCCCGTTGTAGGGCAAGGGGATCTCGGCCACGTCGAAGACGATCCTCTCCGTCCTATAGTTCAACTCTCCTCCAAATGTCGTGGGCAGTGTGACCTTTCCCTTCGGCCGGCTCCTCCCCGGATTGACCCCTTGAAACGTGCCCATTTCCTCGAGGTCTCCTTCAGGGATTTGCAACCTTTTGATCACGACAGGCGAGATCAGGTTCAGGCCGGCCCCGCCGTCAACCAACATCTTGTTCACCCTGAGGTTGCGTATCGTTGGTGAGACCAACAATGGAAAACATCCGGCCATGGTAGTGCGGTCAGGGTGGTCCTCGCCGTCAAAGATGAGGGGTGTGCTGGACCACTTCAGCGGCTTCTGAGCGTCGAACGACGGCTCTGCTGCTGTAATCTCACGCGCCCACTGCTTGAGCTGGCGGTGAGAGGTATGCAGTGAGGCGCCGCCATCGACGCACATGGCCTCCGCAGCCTTCTGGAACCCTTACTCACCAGACTCGTCGTCCTCGTCGTGATCATTATCTTCTTGTTTCTTGTCGCGGCCCCGGGCGGGCCTCTCTTGCTGGTTGTCCTTGCCAGGTCGGCTTCCTTGGCCGCCACGCTTCTTTCCGGATCCCTCAGCACTGTCCTGGTCCTTCTCCTTGTCCCGCCTCTCGTATTCGGCCTTTTGCTTCTCAGCAAGCAGCTCGACTTGTCGGCAGTTCTGGAGGTCGTGGCCCTTGGTGCGGTGGATCTTGCAGTATTGCTAGCCGGAGCTTCCTGGCTTGTCGGTAGCCGCCAAGGCCTGGCAGGTGGCGCACCCGGCAATCTCCTTGTCGGGGGCGCCTGCCTTGACCTTCTTGCCGGCACTGGTGTCGTCAGATCTCTCAACGGCAAGCACGACCTTGCCTTTGCGTTTCCTGTTGCGACGCCGGCCCTTCTTCGTCGGGGTAGCGGCGTCTTCCTCGGTAGAGTCGGTTTCCGCGCCGGCGTCTTCGCCGGGGTACTTCCTTCTCTCTTCAGCCCGAGCGCACCTATCGACCAGAATGTAGAGCTCGGCCACATCCTTAACCTTGGTAATCGCCAGCTCCTCGCGCATCTTGCGATTGCACTCGTTCTGGTGGAACGCGCTAATCACAGCGGCGGGATGAACATCGGGGATGTTGTACTGCACCCGGCTGAACCTCTGGATATACTTGCACAGGGTTTCCCCTTCTTTCTGGGGAATGATGTGCGGATCACTGGCCTGGCCATGAGCTTGGTGGCCTCCTGTGAAGGCGCCAACGAACTCATGGCATAGATCCGACCAAGAAGAAATGGAATCCACCGGCAAGTGCATCAACCAAGACATCACAATGGGCTTGAGCGCCAGCGGGAAATAGTTGGCAAGCACCTTGTCATCGCGAGCCCCAGCAGCCTGCATCGCGATGGTGTAGATGCTGAGGAACTTGGACGGATGGGTCTTGCCAGTGT
This sequence comes from Aegilops tauschii subsp. strangulata, assembly GCF_002575655.3. Taxonomy (NCBI): domain Eukaryota; kingdom Viridiplantae; phylum Streptophyta; class Magnoliopsida; order Poales; family Poaceae; genus Aegilops; species Aegilops tauschii. Next base: position 312,550,432 of record NC_053037.3, on the reverse strand, counting down.
ACTTCTCGCCGACGTCGGGCTTGAACATGCGGTGGGATGGCCACTGGAACTGCCACAACTCACGTGCAAAGGCCGGGCAGCCCACCTCGTAAGGTAGGCCGCCGGAGCCCCCCAGTGCCGGGTGGTCCATAGCGGGTCCCCCCCCCCGCTTGTCCGATTGGCGGCGTGTTTCGCGCCGGCGCTCGATGGTGGTCCGAGCGTCTTTGTGAGCTCATTCCCGAAGGACCTGGCGCTGGTCGCGGAGGGTTCGCGGGTCGGATGACGCTATGGAGATGTCATCACAAGCGTCGTCACCACGGGCCAACGCCCGCGGCGGCTGGCGAGGAGGAGGAGAGTGCACCGTGGCCACAACTCCCCCGGTCCTCCCAGCGCCGGCATGCGGTGGCTCGGTGGAGCGCCGACCCGAGGGTCCTGCCGGTCGCGGATCGTCTTTGTTGGCGACGGCGACGAGGCTCCCGATGGTGGCCCTCTACTTGTCAAGCTTCTCCGCAGCAGGAGGGAAGTCGAGGAGCAGCTGCGCGCACGCCAAAGCTTCTGCTGGCGTGGGCGGCGGCGACAGCTGCATGGATTGCGGCGCGCTTCGACTTCTAACTACGTTAGAAGGAGCTCCGTTACGACCCAGCGGCTGCGTGCCATTTTCGCCAGCACTTCGGCGGGCGTGCTGAACCCCTTCATCCTGCGGACGACGCACGGGGCTCTTCCCACGGCGGTGCTCAGGGTCACCAATGTGGTGACGCTGCTCGGCGTGCACACCATGGGAAGAGCGCGCAGTGGTCGCTGGTGTAGGCGTCCTGGAGGTCGCTGCGCCGCCCGGAGGTGGCACAACGACACCCCTGGAGGGCCCCGCGCCGCCTGCGGGGTCCCAACTCCATCTTTGGATCCGACGACGTGTGGCCGGTCGTCTGGTGCACGAACGACGCTGCTCGCCAGGCTCTGACTACCAGGGCGATGCTGGTGCTCGCGGACCGCGGCCCGGGTCCTGTCTGCGACCGGTCCACTGCTTGCCCGCACCGGCACGGGCCGTTCGGCTCCCAACAAGCCGACCGTTGTGGCCGTCTTCTTCTTAGGAGCCATTGCAACGAAGAACTGCTAGGCTGATTACTAGACCAGATTCTCACAACTACGCACGCCCCTACCTGGCGCGCCAAAGATGTCGGTGTGGAACGACACCTATGGGATCACAAGAATCCCTACTACGGTTGCCGGCGCGCGGGGTTGCGAGAAGAGCAGGATTAGTAGCCAGCACAAGGATCGTTTACCCAGGTTCGGGCCGCGAGGATGCGTAAAACCCTAGTCCTGCTTTGGTGGGTGTATTTCAGAGAGTTTTTGAGCTCTCCAACTAGCTGTTGTTAGTGCGTGGTTCAAAAGAGCCGAATCCTTCTCCAGTATGCCATGGACCTCCTTTTATAGTCGAAAGGGGCTGCCATAGTGGCACACAGGAGGTGGAAAGGCGTACAGTGCCCTGAGCTTATTGCTCGTATTACAGGACAAGACGCATTTAATGCGTAGCTTAGGTGTCCCCTTGCTTTATTGGGGGTGGGGGCGAGGCCCATCCCGTCCGTCGCCGCTCCTCCTCGCTTTGACACGCGCCCTGGCCAGTGAGGCGTGTGGTGCCATGTAGGCAGGCAGGCAGCTGAGGTGGCGCGGTGGTGGAGCCTTCACGAAGATCTGCATGCCGTCACGCAGGTGCTCGATGAGTTGGCCTGGGAGCTGCATGTTGCCACGCAGGTGCCCGCCCAGCTGGTGGCAGCTGCATGTGAACGACGGTGGAAGCTTGGTTGGCGTGGGCCTGGCGGTGGCCCTGCTGGCATCCTTGGTGAGGGCCTTGCCGGGTGGCCCGGCAAGGGTCTTGTCGTGTGGCCCGGCAAGGGTCTTGCCGTGGCGTGCTGTCGTCCCTGGCAAGGGCCTTGCCGGGGGTCTGGTGGCCTTCCTCGGCAAGGATCTTGCCGAGGATCGTCGTCTTCTAATCCTCATCTGATCTTGAATATGTCTTCACAAAGATCTGCATGCCACCACAGAGGTGCCTTCCCGAGCCCTGGCCCCACGTGGATGATGGCGTCGGGGACCGTGGGCTCAAGGGTGGCTTGCTCTGCTGGTGTGTGGCGAGCAACCCCGGCAAGGGTCTTTCTGGGGGAGCCTGCTTCATCCCTCAGCTCCTTGTGGTCTCGGCCTTGGCGTTGCTCTGATTATCTTGAGCTTCGGTCTTACCTTGGCTCACCTCCCCTGCTCTGCTTGGTGTGACCGTGGGCGCGGCTCCGACTGCCCGTGCACAGGTAAAGGGGTACAAAAGCGTGCCCCTCTTTTTGTACACCAACACGGGTAACAAGATTGAACTAGGTATGTGAATACCGATGATCGAATCTCGGGCAAAGTAACATATCGATGGCAAAGGGAATAACGTATGTTGTAATTACGGTTCGACCAATAAAGATCTTCTAGAATATGTAGGAGCCAATATGAGCATCCAGGTTCTGCTATTGGTTATTGACTGGAGAGGTGTCTCGGTCATGTCTACATAGTTCTCGAACCCGTAGGGTCCGCACGCTTAACGTTCGATGACGATTTAGTATTATATGAGTTATGTGATTTGGTGACAGAATGTTGTTCAGAGTCCCGGATGAGATCACGGACATGACGAGGAGTCTCGAAATGGTCGAGAGGTAAAGATTGATATATAGGATGATAGTATTCAGACACCGGAAGTGTTCCGGATAGTATGGGGTATTTATCGGAGTACCGGTGGGGTTACAGGAAACCCCGGGAGAAAGATATGGGCCATAGGAGGGGAGCACACCAGCCCACAAGGGGTGGCGCCCCACCCCCCCCCCCCCCAAGGAAGGAGGCCGAGTGGGAGAAGGGAAAGAGGGGGTTCGCCCCCCTCCCTTTCCTTCTCTCCTTCCTCTTCCCCTTTCCCCCTCCGACAAATATGGAAGGGGGGAGGCCAAATTGGGGAGGACCCCTAGTAGGATCCCTCCTACTTGGGGCGCACCCTTGCTGCTCCCCTCCCCCTCCCACCTATATATATGTGGTGAGGGGGCGCCTAGAACACACAACATCAATTATTAGCCGTGTGCGGCACCCCCCTCCACAGTATACACCCCCAGTCATATTCTCGCGGTGCTTAGGCGAAGCCCTGCGCGGATCACTTCACCATCACCGTCACCACTCCATCGTGTTGACATAACTCATCTACTTCCTCGACACCTTGCTAGATCAAGAAGGCGAGGGACGTCATTGCGTTGAACGTGTGCAGAACTCAGAGGTGTCGTACGTTCAGTGCTTGATCGGTCGGAGCTAGAAGAACTTCGACTACATCAACCGCGTTGTCAAACGCTTCCGCTTTCGGTCTATGAGGGTACGTAGACACACTCTCCCCCTCGTTGCTATGCATCTCCTAGATAGATCTGGTGTGAGCGTAGGATTTTTTTTCAATTGCATGCTACGTTTCCCAACAAATTGTTCATCAAGAAATTCACCTAGTGGCACAGTATTATCAAGGACATAAGTAGTATCATCGTAAGCATCATGTATAGTAGAAGTAGCATCATCAATAACATGCGACATATCAGAATCAATAGTAGGTGTAGGTGTCGCAAGTTTACTCAAAACAGAAGGTGAACCAAGTGCAGAGCAAGATGGCAGTTCCTTACCTCCCCTCGTAGTTGAGGGATAGATCTTGGTTCTAGTATCTTTCAAATTCTTCATAGTGATCAACAGATATAAATCCCAAGTGACTCAGAGAATAAAGCTATGCTCCCCGGCAACGGCGCCAGAAAAAGGTCTTGACAACCCACAAGTATAGGGGACCACAATAGTTTTCGAGGGTAGAGTATTCAACCCAAATTTATAGATTCAACACAAGGGGAGCCAAAGAATATTCTCAAGTATTAGCAGCTGAGTTGTAAATTGAAACACACCCAAGAAGACGTAATATCCGTAGCAAAATATCTAGTAGCAAATTAGTATGGAAGTAACGGTAATAGTGGCAAAAGTAACAGTAGCAGTTTCGTAGCAGTTGTAACAGTGGCAACAACAAAGTAACGTAGCAAAGATCAATATGTGAAAAGCTCGTAGGCAATGGATCAATAATGGATAATTATTTCGGATGGCATTCATCATGCAACCATTATAACCTAGGGTGACACAGAACTAGCTCCAATTCATCAATATAATGTAGGCATGTATTCCGAATTTAGTCATACGTGCTTATGAAAAAGAACTTGCATGACATCTATTGCCCTACCCTCCCGTGGCAGCGGGGTCCTAATGGAAACTAAGAGATATTAAGGCCTCCTTTTAATAGAGAACTAGACCAAAGCATTAGCACTTAGTGAATACATGAACTCCTCAAACTACGGTCATCACCGGGAAGTGTCCCGACTATTGTCACTCCTGGTTGCCGGATCATAACGCATAGTAGGTGACTATAACTTGCAAGATAGGATCAAGAACACAAATATATTCATGAAAACATAATAGGTTCAGATCTGGAATCATGGCACTCGGGCCCTAGTGACAAGCATTAAGCATAACAAAGTCATAGCAACATCAATCTTAGAACATACTGCATACTAGGGATCAAACTCTAACAAAACTAACTCGATTACATGATAGATCTCATCCAACCCATCACCGTCCAGCAAGCCTACGATGGAATTACTCACACACTGCGGTGAGCATCATGAAATTAGTGATGGAGGATGGTTGATGATGACGATGGCGACGATTTCCCCTCTCCATATCCCAAAACGGACTCCATATCTCCCCTCCCGATGAAGAACAGGAGGTGGTGGCGGCTCTGTATCGTAAAACGTGATGAATACTTCTCTCTGATTTTTTCTCCCCGAACGTGAATATATGGAGTTGGATTTGAGGTCGGTAGAGGTCCAGGGGACCCATAAGGCAGGGGGCGCGCCCTCCACCCTTGTGGACAGGCCGGTGGGTCCCCCTCTGTTGATTATTTCGCCAATATTTTTTATTAATTCCAAAAATATTCTCCATGAAGTTTCAGGTCATTCCGAGAACTTTTATTTATGCACAAAAATAACACCATGGCAATTCTGCTGAAAACAGCGTCAGTCCAGGTTAGTTCCATTCAAATCATGCAAATTAGAGTCCAAACAAGGGCAAAAGAGTTTGGAAAAATAGATACGATGGAGACATATCAATGGCCATATCATGTCACTTATGATTTGCATGTGATGTTAATCCTTTTATGCATCTTCTTTTCCTTAGGACGACGGTAGCATTATAAGGTGATCCCTCACTAAAATTTCAAGATAAAATTGTGTTCTCCCCAAGTGTGCACCATTGCGAAAGTTCGTCATTTTGAAACACCACGTGATGATCGGGTGTGATAGACTCTACGTTCACATACAATGGGTGCAAGCCAGTTTTACACATGCGGAACACTTGGGTTAAACTTGACGAGCCTAGCATGTACAGACATGGCCTCGGAACACAAGAGACCAAAAGGTCAAACACGAGTCATATAGTAGATATGATCAACATGGAGATGTTCACCATTGAAACACCTCATCTCACGTGATGACCGGACTTGGGTTGGTGAATTTCGATCGTGCTACACTCGGACAACCGGAGGGATGTTGATTTGAGTGGGAGTTCTTAGGTAATATGATTAATTGAACTCATTTATCATGAAAAATAGTCCAAGCTTTGCAAATTATGTTGTAGATCAATAGCTCGCGTTGTAGCTCCCTGTTTTAATGCGTTCCTAGAGAAAGACTAAGTTGAAAGATATTGTAAGCAATTATGCGGACTAGGGCCGTAGTCTGAGTATTGTCCTCACTGCTGCACAGAAGGCTTATGTCCTTGATGCACCGCTCGGTGTGCCAACCCCTCTATCATCGTCTATGGATGTTATGAACATCTGGCGGACATGTTCTGATGACTACTTGATAGTTTAGTGCGCCATGCTTTACGGCTTAAAAGCGGGGCTCCAAAGGCGTTTTGAATGCCATGTAACATATTAGATGTTCCAAGATTTGAAATTGCTATTTCAGGCTCATGCCCGTGTTGAGAGGTATGAGACCTCTGACAAATTCTTTGCCTACAAGATGGAGGAGAATAGCTCAGTCAATGAGCGTGGGCTCAGAATGTCTGGGTGCTATAATCACTTGAATCAAGTGGGAGTTAATCTTCCAGATAAGATAGTGATTGATAGAGTTCTCCAGTCACTATCATCAAGCTATTAGAGCTTTGTGATGAACTATAACATGCAAGGGATGGAGATGATCCCGGAGCTGTTCGTCGTGCTTAAGGCCGCGAAGGTAGAAATCAAGAAGGATCATCAAGTGTTGATGGTTAACAAGACCACTGGTTTCAACAAGGGTAACAGAAAAGAAGCGAAACTTCATGAATGGCAAAGTAGTTGCCGCTCCAGTGAAGAAACCCAATGTTGAACCCAAACCCGAGACTAAGTGCTTCTATTGTAAGGGGAACGGTCACTGGTAGCAGAACTGCCCCAAATACTTGGTAGATAAGAAGGCTGCAACTTCAACAAAAGTATATTTGATATACGTGTTATTGATGTGTACCTTACTAGTACTCCTAGTAGCACCTGGGTATTAGATACCGGTTCAGTCGTTAATATTGGTAACTCGAAACAAAAGCTGCGGAATAAAGGGTGACTAGCTAAGGGCGAGGTGACGATGTGTGTTGGAAGTGTTTCCAAGGTTGATGTGATCACCATCGCATGCTCCCTCTACCTTCGGGATTAGTGTTGAACCTAGATAAATGTTATTTGGTGTCTGCGTTGAGCATGAACATGATTAGATCATGTTTATTGCAATACGGCTATTCATTGAAGTCAAAGAATAATGGTTATTCTGTTTACATGAATAATACCTTCTATGGTCATGCACGCGACATGAATGGTTTATTGAATCTCGATCGTGGTGATACACATGTTCATAACATTGATGCCAAAAAGATGTAGAGTTGATAATGATAGTACCACTTTCTTGTGGCACTGCCGCTTAGGTCATATTGGTGCAAAGCGCATGAAGAAACTCCATGTTGATGGACTTTTGGAGTCACTTGATTTTGAATCACTTGACACATGTGAACCATGCCTCATGGGCAAGATGACTAAAACCCCATCTTCCGGAACAATGGAACGGGCAAGTGACTTGTTGGAAATCATACATACTGATGTGTGTAGTCCGATGAGTGTTGACGCGCACGGTGGATATCATTATTTCCTCACCTTCACTAATGATTTGAGTAGATATGGGTATATTTACTTAATAAAGCATAAGTCTGAAACATTTGAAAAGTTCAAGCAATTTCAGAGTGAAGTTGAGAATCATCGTAACAAGAAGATTAAATTCCTACAATCCGATCAAGGGGGAGAATATCCGAGTTATGAGTTTGGCAATCACTTAAGACAATGTGAAATTGTTTCACAGTTGACGCCACCTGGAACACCATAGTATAATGGTGTGTCTGAACGTCGTAATCGTACCTTATTGGATATGGTGCGATCTATGATGTCTCTTGCCAATCTACCACTATCGTTTTGGGGTTATGCATTAGAGACAACTACATTCACTTTAAATAGGGCACCATCTAAGTCCGTGGAGACGACACTGTATGAACTATGGTTTGGCAAAAAACCTAAGTTGTTGTTTCTTAAGGTTTTGGGCTGCGATGCTTATGTCAAAAGGCTTCAGCCGAAAAAGCTCGAACCCAAAGCGGACAAGTGTGTTTTCATAGATACCCAAGAGAGACGGTTGGGTATACCTTCTATCTCAAATCCGAGGGCAAAGTTTTTGTCGCTAAGAATGGGTCCTTTCTCGAGAAGGAGTTTCTCTCGAAAGAATTGAGTGGGAGGAAGGTAGAACTTGATAAGGTTGTTGAACCTTTGCTTCAACTAGAGAGTAGCGCAACACGGAAAGATGTTTCGGTGGCACCTACGTCGGTTGAAGAGGAAGCTGATGATGATGATCATGAAGCTTCGAATCAAGTTACTGTCGAACCTCATAAGTCGACAAGGGTACGTACAACTTCTGAGTGGTACGGTTACCATGTCTTAGAGGTCATGTTGTTGGACAACGGTGAATCTAGTAGCTATGGAGAAGCGATGGTGGGCCCGGATTCTGACAAATGGTTAGAGGCCATGAAATCCGAGATGGGATCCATGTATGAAAACAAAGTATGGACTTTGGAAGTATTACCTGAAGGGCGAAAGGCCATTCAGAATAAACGGATCTTTAAGAAGAAGACAGACGCTGATGATAATGTCACCATTTATGAAGCTCGACTTGTCACAAAGAAGTTTCTGACAAGTTCAAGGATTGACTATGAAGAGATTTTCTCACTCGTAACGATGCTAAAGTCTGTTGGGATTATGTTATCAGTTGTTGCATTTTCAATTACGAAATCTGGCAGATGGATGTCAAAACAAAGTTTCCTTGACAGTTTCCATGAGGAAAGGTTGTATGTCATACAACCAAAAGGTTTTGTTGATCCTAAGGATGCTAAAAGGTATGCAAGCTCCAGTGATCCTTCTATGGACTGGAGCAAGCATCTCGGAGTTGGAATATACGCTTTGATGAGGTGATCAAAGCTTTTGGGTCATACAAAGTTCGCAAGAAATTTGTATTTACAAGAAAGTTCGTGGGAGCACTACAACATTTCTGATAAGTATACTTGGATGACATATTGTTGATCGGAAATGATGTAGAATTTCTGGAAAGCATAAAGGGTTGTTTGAAAGGAGTTTTTCAAAGGAAGACCTACATATTGGGCAACAAGATTTGTAGAGATAGATCAAGATGCCTGATAAGACTTTCAAAGAGCACATAGCTTGACATGATTTTGAAGGAGTTCAAAATGGATCAGTCAAAGAAGGAGTTCTTGCCTGAGTTGTAAGGTGTGAAGTTGAGTAAGAATCAAAGCTCGGCCATGGCAGAAGAAAGAGAAAGGATGAAGATCGTCCCATATGCCATAGCCATAGGATCTATACAGTATGCCATGCTATGTACCGCACCTGATGTGTACCTTGCCACGTGTCTGGGAAGCGGGTACAAGAGTGATCCAAGAGTGGATCACTAGACAGCGGTCAAAATTATGCTTAGAGGAACAAGGAAATGTTTCTCGGTTATGGAGGTGATAAATAGTTCAGCGTAAAGGGTTATGTCGATGCAAAGCTTTAACACCAATCCAGATGACTTAGGGTAGAAAACCAGATACGTATAGTGGAGCAGCCATTTGGAATAGCTCCAAGTGAAGCGTGGTAGCAGCATCCACAATATGACATAGATATTTGCGAAGTACACGCGGATCTGAATGTTGCAGACCAATTGACTAAAACCTCTCTCACAAGCATAACATGATCTAACCCCAAAACTCATTGGGTGTTAATCACATGGTGATGTGAACTGGATTATTGACTCTAGTGCAAGTGGGAGACTGTTGGAAATATGCCCTAGAGGCAATAATAAATTGGTTATTATCATATTTCCCTATTCATGATAATCGTTTATTACCGTGCTAGAATTCTATTGATCGGAAACTAAAATACATGTGTGGATACATAGACAACATGTCCCTAGTGAGCCTCTACCGGACTAGCTCATTGATCAAAGATGGCTATGGTTTCCTAGCCATAGACATGAGTTGTCATTTGATAACGGGATCACATAATTAGGAGAATGATGTGATGGAAAAGATCCAAACGATAAACGTAGCATATGATCGTGTCAAGTTTATTGCTATCGTTTTCTTCATCAAGTATATGTTCCTATGACCATGAGATCATGCAACTCACTGACACTGGAGGAGTACCTTGTGTGTACCAAACGTCGCAACGTAACTGGGTGACTATAAAGGTGCTCTACAGGTATCTCCAAGGGTGTCTTTTGAGTTGGCATGGATCAAGACTGGGATTTGTCACTCCGTATGACGAAGAGGTATCGAAGGGCCCACTCGTTAATACAACATCATAGTAAGCTTGCACGCAATGTAACTGATGGGTTAGCCACGGGATCTTGTATTACAGAACGAGTAAAGAGACTTGCCGATAACGAGATTGAACTAGGTATGGAGATACCGATGATCAAATCTCGGGCAAGTAACATACCGATAGACAAAGGGAACTGCATACGGGATTAGCTGAATCCTTGACATCGAGGTTCGACCGATAAGATCTTCGTAGAATATGTAGGAACCAATATGGGCATCCAGGTCCCGCTATTGGTTATTGACCGTAGAGGTGTCTCGGTCATGTCTGCATAGTTCTCGAACCCGCGGGGTCTACACACTTAATGTTTGGTGACAATATAACTATAGTTGAGTAACTATGGTGGTTACCGAAGGTTGTTCGGAGTCCTGGATGAGATTCCGGACGTAACGAGGAACTCCGGAATGGTCTGGAGGTGAAGATTGATATATTGGAAGAAGGGTATTGGAGTCCGAAAGTGTTTCGAGGGTACCGGGTGATGACCAGCATGACCGAAAGGGGTTTTGGGCCGGGGGGTGGGGCGGAAAGTGTTGGGGGGCCTCACGTTGCTTGAGGAGGTGGGACGCCTCCCTAGGGTTTCCACCCCTTTGGCTTGGGGGCCATGTCTCCTAAAGGGAAAAACCCATCTAGGGTTTCCCTCTTGTGGCCGCCGACCCGAAATGGGATCCCCTAGGGCGCCCCTCTACCCCTTTCCCCTATATATAGAGAGGTAGAGAGAGGGCAGTCGCACCCTTATACGCCACGGCGCTGCCCCTCCTCTCTCTCGTAGCCTTCTTCCTCTCTGTAACGCTTAGCGAAGCTCTGCTAAGATTTCGCCACCACCACGCTGTCGTGCTGCCGGAGGACTCGAGCTACTACTTCACCATCGCTCGCTAGATCGAGGAGGTGAAGGCGTCATCAAGCCGTACGTGTGTTGAACGCGGAGGTGTCGTCCATTCGGCACTTGGATCGGGAGTTCGCGGGACGGATCGTGATTGGATCGTGGAGACGTTCGCAGGACGGATCGTGATTGGATCGCGAAGATGTTCAACTACATCAACCGCGTTTCTTAACGCTTCCGCTTAGCGATCTACAAGGGTATGTAGATCGAATCTCTCCTCTCGTAGATGGTCATCTCCTAGATTGATCTTGGTGAGCGTAGGAATTTTTTTGTTTCCCATGCAACATTCCCCAACAAGATTTGTCCTAGATACGATTACCGGTGGGAATTTTTTGATGTGTCCATCTTTGGATATTTTCAATGCTATGGGTAATCTAGTGGGTTCACCACCTATAATTGTTAATGACACAAATTTGACTCTCGAGCATATTATGCAAATATTAGATGCCATTGAAAAGAAGATGATTACTGAGGAACAAATTGAAATTTTGGATAAAAGAATGCATGATCTTGCTAATAAATTTGGGTCAAAAGCGGTAGGGGTTTTTAAGCTACTAAAGGAAAAGGAAACCGTAATCAATGAAAGAATTGCAAAATCCCCTCTCATATTGATAAGTTAGAAGAAATTTTTAGCAACTTAAGCTCCGTTTTTTCTTCCATTAAAACTATTGAAAAAACTCCCCTAAAAATTTGCAAGTTTACTCAAGCCACTAAGAACAAGGGTGCCACTTCTAATAACAACAAGGAATATCTTAAAATGATTAGCATTCACCCCGATTTTGTTGAAGTGATAAAAGATCCTACTTGCAAGAATGAATTTTTCAATCTCGTTCCTAGGAGTATTGTTATTGAAAATTTATATGCTAAATCTTTGAGGAATGTTGGTTGTGTGATTGAGGAATTGGGAACCAAAGATGACAACACTTGAATCTATGCATTATGCCTAGCTAGGGGCATAAAACGATAGCGTTGTTGGGAGGCAACCCAATGAATAAATTTTATTTTTGCCTTTCTCTTTCTGTTCTTGAGTTTTTACACAATTATGCTACTGTTATGATTTTTTTATGTTTTAATTAGTGTTTGTGCCAAGTAAAGCCTTTAGGATCATGTTGGGTGATAGTTGCTTTGATCTTGTTGAAAAACAGAAACTTTGTGCGCCAGTAACAGAATTGTTCAAAATCACAGAAGCGTGATAAAATTCTGAATTTTTTACACAAGATTGATATACAAATTGCCTACATTGTCCTAATTTTTCAGAATTGTTGGAGTTACAGAAGTATACAAAGTTTTCAGATTACTACAGGCTGTTCTGTTTTTGATAGATTCTGTTTTCTTTGCGTTCTGTGCTTATTTTGAAGAATCTATGGTTTGTATTGGATGGTATAAGCAATGGTAAAGTTAGAATAAAGTAGATATATGGCAAAAATAAAATATGAATGGGTTTGCAAGAGTACTTAGAGTGGTGATTTGCTTTGTTATACTAAAAGATCTCACGAACGTTTTTTTGAGTTTTGGGTGATTGAAGTTTTCAAGTTTTGGGTGAGGTCACGATGGATGAAGGAATATGGAGTGAAAAGAGCCTAAGCTTGGGGATGCCCCATGGCACCCCAAGTTATTATTCAAGGAGAACCAAGCAACTAAGCTTGGGGATGTCCCAAAAGGCGTCACCTCTTTCTTCTAACGACCATCGGTATTTTACTTGGAGCTATATTTTTATTCATCACATATCATGAATTTTGCTTGGAGCGTCTTGTATTATATGTGTCTTTTCTTGTTTTGCTTTTTAGTTTGCATCATCTATCCTTGCTGGACACACCTATTTGAGAGAGCCTGAATTATGCTATGATTCGTTAGAATTGCTCTCATGCTTCACTTAAATTTTTTGAGATATGGAATTGCTCCAGTGCTTCACTTATATATTTTTTAGCACGGTGTGCTTTAATATTTTTGAAGAAATGCTCTCATGCTTCACTTAGATTTATTTGAGAGTTAGTAAATTTTTGAAGAAATTCTCTCTTGCTTCACTTATATTATTTTGGGAGATGAGAAAAAAAATTCTATGCTCATGTTCTTCACTTAGATTTGTTTGAGCTTATCAAAAGCAACATATGAAACTAGTCCCAAAGTCATAGATATTCAAGAGGGATATAATAAAAACTTTCATGAAGATCATTGGACAAAATAAACTTGATCCTTTGTAATAGTTTTGAGATATGATGATAATAATATGTGAGTCATGTTGGTGAGTAATTATGCTTTAGTAAGAATATTGGTGTTAAAGTTTGTGATTCCCTATGCAAGCACGAAAGTCAATAGTTATGCAATGAAATTGCATCCTACTTATGGTTTATTATTCGGTGTTAGTTATGCTTAATGCTCGCTTATGTGATTTTTTGTTTCTTGGTTGGTTGCTTCTCAATCTATTTGCTTGCCTCCCCTTGTACTAAGTAGAATTACTACTTGTGCATCCAAAATCTTTAAAACCAGTTTTGCCATATGAGTCCACCATACATCCAAAATCTATATGCGGTATTTCCGTGCCGTTCTAAGCAAATTTGTATGTGCCACCACGACTTTTCAAAATAAATTTCCTTTTTGTGTGCTCGTACCGCTCATCAAGCGGCAGGGGGTGGCTAATATTTTACATGCTAGATGTGTTATTCTCAAGATGAGTGTTTATTCACTTTTCATTGCACGAGAGTACGGCGGTAATAGGGATGCCAGTTCCGAAATGAAAAAGAAATTTACTTTATGTTGTCAAATGATAAATTCCTTGGAAAGTGTTGGTATGGAAGGCACCCGTGGATACGGCTAGCCATGGATTGTGAAAGGATGGTGGAAAAAGGAATAAACTTTATTTTCTGTTTGGGAACCGCTTATGATATATCTAGCATGGAAAGTGTTGGGAATTACTCGGTCGTTTTCGTTGACGGGAAAAGTATGCCTCTCAAAAAAAATTATCTCAGTTGGCCCCTCTACAAATCCCTACTTCCCTCTGCGAAGGGCCTATCTATTTACTTTCCGCAATTTTTATTTTTACTTGAGTATCCATCTTCTCTTATAAAGCACCAACTAGGGAGTACTATGATCATACTTGAGCATTGGATGTTGCTAATATGCAAGTGTGTTTCATGAATGGATCAATGATTGAGCATGATGGGCTAGGGATAACTTTCTTTAGTGTTGATATTTTGAAAGACATGGTTGCTTGTTGATATGCTTGAGTATTGAAATCTTCATGTCAAAACTAGACTATTGCTTTGAACCATATAAAAGTCCAAATGTCCATGCTACAAAAGAAAAGAATATGTGATGAACATGTTAGGCAGCATTCCACATCAAAAATTCTATTTTTACCATTTACCTACTCGAGGACGAACAGGAATTAAGCTTGGTGATACTGATACGTTTCCAAAGTATCTATAATTTTTTATTGTTCCATGCTGTTATATTATCATTCCTGGATGTTTTACAATCATTTTATAGCAACTTTATATCATTTTTTGGGACTAACCTATTGACATAGTGCCCAATGCCAGTTGTTTTTTTGCTTGTTTTTTACATCGTAGAAAATCAATACCAAACGGAATCCAAATGCAGGGAAACATTTTGGAGAATTTTTCTGGACCAGGAGACACCAGATGGGCCAAAGAAGTGCCAGAGGGGGGCTCCGAGGGGAGCACAACCCACCAAGGAGCGCCTGGGGGGCCAGGTGCGCCCAGGTGGGTTGTGCCCATGTTGTTGGCCTCCCACACCGCCTCTTCACCCTGTAAATACCCAAATATTCTAGAAACCCTAGGGGAGTCGACGAAACAAAATTCCAGCCGCCACAAGTTCTAGAACCACGAGATCCAATATAGACACCATCACGGAGGGGTTTGGTGCCTCTCCGATGATGCGTGAGTAGTTCATCATAAACCTACGGGTCCGTAGGTAGTAGCTAGATGGCTTCCTCTCTCTCTCTCTTTTGATTCTCAATACAATGGTCTCTTGGAGATCTATTTGATGTAACTCTTTTTGCGGTGTGTTTGTTGGGATCTGATGAACTTTGAGTTTATGATGAGATCTATATCCATGAGTATTATTTGAGTTTTCTTTTGATCTCTTATATGCATGATTATTCATAACCTCGTATTTCTTCTTCGAATCTTTGGTTTAGTTAGGCCAACTAGATCGATTTTTCTTGCCATGGGAAGATGAGTTTTTTGATGGGTTCGATCGTGAGTGTTTATTCCGAGTGACAGAAGGGGCAGCAAGACACACATGTATTGTTGCTATTAAGGATAACAAGATGGGGGCTATTCCTACATGAATAGATCTCGTCTACATCATGTCATCGTTCTTATTGCATTACTCCGTTTCTCCATGAACTTAATACACTAGATGCATATTGGATAGCGGTCTATGTGTGGAGTAATAGTAGTAGATGCAGGCAGGAGTCGGTCTACTAATCTTGGACGTGATGCCTATACATTGATCATTGCCTGGATATCGTCATAACTATTCAATTTTCTATCAATTGCCCAACAGTAATTCGTTTACCCACCGTGTGCTATTTCTCGAAAGAAGCCACTAGTGAAATCTATGACCCTTGGGTCTATTCTTTATCATATTTGCTTTGAGATCTATTTTTATTTGCTTTTATTTTTGGATCTATTATTCCAAAAACCAAAAATCCTTGCTGCACTTTTTTGTTACTTATTTCACGTTTTATCGAGATCTATTTATCTAATCAATCACAATTTTATCCCGTCAACTTGACAATTTCTGGCGCCGTTACCCGTAGAGGGATTGACAACCCCTCATAAGCGTCGGGTTGCAAGTATTTGTTCTTTGTGTGCAGGTAACGTTTTCATATTGTTGCTTGGTTCTCCTACTGGATCGATAACCTTGGTTTCATAACTGAGGGAAATACCTATTGTAGCTATACTTCATCATCCCTTGTTCTTTGGTGAAATACCGACATAGTTCAAGCGACATCAAAAGGAATTTTTGGCGTCGTTGTCGGGGAGAATCAAGTCAAGATAGTCTCCCGTCAACGCGCCAATTTCTGGCGCCGTTGCTGGGGAGACATCATCAACATCTATCAGGTTCCTAATCAAAAATATCATCTCCTTGCAATTTGCATTATTTGCCATTTGCCTCTCGTTTTCATCTCCCCACTTCACAAAAAATTGCCGTTTTATTCGCCCTCTTTTTCGTTCGCCGTTTTCTCGTCAGATATGTTTTTGTTTGCAATCTTTCTTGCTTTCTTGTTATGGCTAGCTCTTCCTCTATTGTGTGTACTCCCGAGAATGAGGTTTTTAATTTTAAACAATGGGGAGGGGAAAATCTAAAAGATGCTTGGTATAGAATTTGTGATGCTCATAATAGATCTATTCATAAGCAATCTACCGTCGTTCTTCTTCTTAGTTTTTATGTGGGCATTACCACTTGGTATAGATTTGTCCTTGATACGATTACCGGTGGGAATTTCTTGATGTGTCAATCTTTGGATGCTTTTAATGCTATGGGAAATCTAGTGGGTTCACCACCTATCATTGTTAATGACACAAATTTGACTCTCGAGCATGTTATGCAAAGATTAGATGCTATTGAAAAGAAGATGATTACTAAGGAACAAATTGAAAATTTGGATAAAAGAATGCATAATCTGGCTAATAAATTTGAGTCAAAAGGGGGAGAGGTTTTTAAGCTACTAAAGGAAAAGGAAACCGTAATAAATGAAAGAATTGAAGAAAGCCCCTCTCGGATTGATAAGTTGGAAGAAATTTTTAGTAACTTAAGCTCCGCTTTTTCTGCCGTAAAAACTATTGAAAAAACTCCCCGAAAAATTGGCAAGTTTAATCAAGCCACTAAGAACTGGGGTGCCACTTCTAATAACAACAAGGAAGATCTCAAAATGATTAGTATTCACCCTGATTTTGTTTAAGTGAAAAAAGATCCTATTTGCAGGAATGAATTTTGCAATCTCGTTCCTAGGAGTATTGTTATTGAAACTTTATATGCTAAATCTTTGAGAAATGTTGGTTGTGTGATTGAGGATTTGGGAACCAAAGATGACAACACTTGAATCTGTGCATTATGCCTACCTAGGGGCATAAAACGATAACGCTTACTGGAAGGCAACCCAATGAATAAATTTTATTTTTGCCTTTTTATTTCTATTCTTGAGTGTTTACACAATTATACTACTATGATGATTGTTTTTTATGTTTTAGTTAGTGTTTGTGCCAAGTAAAGCCTTTAGGATCATGTTGGGTGATAGTTGCTTTGATCTGGTTGAAAAATAGAAACTTTGTGCACCCATAGCAGAATAGTTTAAACTCACAGAAGCGTGACAAAATTCTGGATTTTTTACACAAGATTGATATACAAATTGCCTACGATGTCCTAATTTTTCAGTATTTTTGGAGTTACAGAAGTATACGAAGTTTTCAGATTACTACAGACTATTCTATTTTTGGCAGATTCTGTTTTCTTTGTGTTGTGTGCTTATTTTCATTAATCTATGGTTTGTATTGGAGGGTATAAGTCATGGTAAAGTTAGAATACAGTAGATATAATGCAAAAATAAAATATGAATGGGTTTGTGTCGGATTCAGGGCTC
Organism: Aegilops tauschii subsp. strangulata; assembly: GCF_002575655.3. Classification (NCBI taxonomy): domain Eukaryota; kingdom Viridiplantae; phylum Streptophyta; class Magnoliopsida; order Poales; family Poaceae; genus Aegilops; species Aegilops tauschii. The sequence continues at coordinate 312,532,957 of NC_053037.3, read as the reverse complement.
CGCAAACCCAAGATAGATTTGAACTCTGGGGTGCGTGCGAGGAACTCAACCTCCCCAGTCTGCCAACTCGTCGATCTCATGGCCAAACTCGATGAATAACAAAAGTGAGCAAAAACGGTATTGCAATGCTTAGAAACTAGGCCTAAGGTTCGTACTTTCACTACTGCAAGTTCTCTCAACAATGATAACATAATTAGATCATATAACAATCCCTCAACGTGCAACAAAGAGTCGCTCCAAAGTAACTAATAGCGGAGAACAAACGAAAGATTATTGTAGGGTACAAAACCACCTCAAAGTTATTCTTTCTGATCGATGTATTGCGCTATTCCTATAAGTGTCACAAACAACCCTAGAGTTCATACTAAAATAACACCTTAAGATACACATCAACCAAAACCCTAATGTCACCTACATACTCCAATGTCACCACAAGTATCCGCGGGTTTGATTATACGATATGCATCACACAATCTCAGATTCATCTATTCAAACCAACACAAAGAACTTCAAAGAGTGCCCCAAAGTTTCTGTTGGAGAGTCAAGACGAAAACGTGTGGCAACCCTTATTCATAAGTTTTCACTGAACCGGAAGTTGATCACCAAAACATACATCAAGTAGATCACATGAATATCCCATTGTCGCCATAGATAAACACATGCAAGACATACATCAAGTGTTCCCAAATCCTTAAAGACTCAATCCGATAAGATAACTTCAAAGGGAAAACTGAATCCATTACAAGAAGGTAGAGGGGGGATACATCATAAGATACAACTATAATAGCAATACTCATGGTACATCAAGATCGAGCCAAATCAAGAACACGAGAGAGAGAGAGAGATCAAACACATAGCTACTGGTACATACCCTCAGCCCCGAGGGTGAACTACTCCCTCCTCATCATGGAGAGCACCGGGATGATGAAGATGGCCACCGGTGATGATTTCCCCCTCCGGTAGGGTACCGGAACAGGGTCCCGATTGGTTTTTGGTGGCTATAGAGGCTTGCGGCAGCGGAACTCCCGATCTAGGTTTATTTTCAAGGTTTTCCCTATTTATAAGAATTTTTGGCGTCAGGGATAAGTCAGGAGGAGCCATGAGGGGCCCATAAGGTCGGGGGCGCGCCCTCCACCCTTGTGGAGGCCTCGGGACTCCTCTGATGCATCTCCGGTGCTCCGTGGGCTTCTTTTGGTCCATCAAAAATCATCGTAAAGTTTCAAGTCAATTGCACTCCGTTTGATATTCCTTTTCTGCAAAACTCAAAAACAAGGAAAAAAACAGAAACTGGCATTGGGCTCTAGGTTAATAGGTTAGTCCCAAAAATCATATAAAATAGCATATAGATGCATATAAAATATCCAAGATAGATAATATAATAGCATGGAACAATCAAAAGTTATAGATACGTTGGAGACGTATCACGCGACCAGGGGAGGCCGGAGTTGGCCGGTGCCATGACGTCCGACGGCGGCTGAAAGGGGAAGCTTGGAGGAACAGGGGGCTATGCGGGGAAATCCGTCAACCTTCAGACACGGACGGCGTCTAGGTGATGCACTGAGCACATCAGTGTGCTTGTCCAGTCAGATGAGGCACTGCAACGGTGGCGGCAAGCTACACGACGACGATAGAAGCTCGGCCATGGCGCGCTGAGCTGCTAGGCTATCTACATGCACAAGATCGAGGCACGACTAGAGAGGAAAGGAGCGGACACTTATGTAGGAGCGCACAGTGGCTTTGTGTTAGCTTAGGAGCGCAGGGGTGGTGCGGATTTAGCAACGAGGGGCGACGACAGTAGAGGAAGAATATGGCGGATTTGCCCGTACTCGTAGGCGAAGTAGGCGTCGTAGAAGAAGCAACAGGACACGCTCTTAGGCACTGAGGGGTTCGGTGGCCGCGTGATCGACGATGGCCATGGTGACAGTGTTGTGGGTGCGCTCGGGATCGAGGGAAACGGCGTGAGGGGGAAGAATGGGGAGGCTAGGGTTTGGCCGAGGGGGAGTTGAGGGCGGAAGGAGAACTTGAAGGCGAGGGGGAGGCCGCGGATGGCCACCACACAAGGCTCAGCCAGCCATGGCGCCTCAAATGGCCTCCATGCCTCTGTTCTGTGAACAAAGGAGAGAAGGGACTCCAAGTGGGCTGGGCCGCACTGTAGCTTAGCAGGCCTAAGTGTACAGTAGGTCTCCCATATTTTCCCTTTTTATTTCCTGTAATATTTTCACCACTCTTTTGCATTTAGTTAGCGCATCAAACGATTTTTTTGTTGAATGTGAAAGTTAGTACATATTCCATGCACAATATTTTGGCGTCACATAAAAAGTTTCAGAGCCTTCGGAAAATGTTTAAGCATTTTTAGAAATTAAGAAGACCAATTAAATTGATGTTGGACCACTGTTTTAATACCCAGGGGCATTTTAATAATTCAAAATACGTTGGATAATTCATGAAAAATAGTTGGGGAATATTTTCAACCCCACCTGCCTTTTTATATTACTATTTGAACATTTCGTAATATGACTTGCGTTTGAATTTGAATTTGACTTTGATTTTTTTGAAAAGTGGCAAATAGCATAGTAAACATGATGACATGGCCACCATTAGGGGGAGATTACTGTCGAATGATTCTCGGGGTGTTAGAAATCTCCTCCACTACAAGAAATCTTGTCCCGAGATTTAAGAGGCGGAGTAAAGGGGGCAAGGTTCTGGACACGAAATTCTAGCGAGTGTTCTCGGTCTTGGTTACTCTTCTCAAAGAGGTCAATCCATTACGTCGATGTATTCATTTCTCTGCTTCAGGTCATCATGATGAAGTCGTCATCCTTTATTTGGGAATCCCATCGTACTTATGAAAGAATAAAGGGGGGTATTTCAGGAGAACGGACCTCTGTAAGGCTGACTATCTGGTAGCTAACATCAGGAAAGGTGGCGGAAAGTAACTCTCGAACTGAAACTTAAGAAAAGATCGAGAGAAAGTAAGAAGGTACCATGAGAAGTTTTGAGCGGGCAGGTAATCGTTCGATGCCTAAAACAGGGCATGGAAGGGGTTCAAAGCAACGGAAATAAGTATTGTGTCTGATACCAGAATTGATGATCTCTCGGAAGGTGGCTCGTGAATTACATACGAGGCCACTCGCGAGGAACAACCTTGGGAATAGGGGGTGTACATGAGAGTCAGGTTTCAATCCTGTGGAAGTGTGGGTTATGGGCCCACCATGTGGGTTAAAAGTAGAAAGAGTGGTGACATCTTGCACGGTCATGATAGCAAGGTAGGTCAGAGCATAGCCTATCAGTTATGTTGGCAACAACGTCGGTACCAAGGGCGAGGGACGAAGAGAACCTTTTTCCAGCTCGTTGAACGAGGCGGACCAATAGGCAAAGTTCTCGTCCATAGGTGGCTACCGGAATGTCATCAACAAGGAACAGGGTCCTGCTGACAGAATTGTACACCGAGGTGTTTACATAAGCACGAGAATATTACTGCTTAGATCATATAGATCACAAGAAAGGTTAAATCAAACAAGGGAAAGGAAAATATGATTATCGGATTAAACAGAACAATGGAAAGGAAAATGTGTTTGAACACATATATTAGAGCATCTCTAGCAGACCCCGTATAAATGGTCAAACCCGCAAAATAACCGTTTTTTGCAGTTCCAGTCAAAAAAACGAGCCCGAACAGACCCCGCAAAATCGTCCGACCCTTAAAATTTTTTAAGGGGCCCTGTAAACGCGAACGCAAAACCCTCATATATACAGTTTTGAGGGCAACTTTTCCAGGGCCCTACATACCGGTCAAAGTTGGCGGTTAAGTAATCTTTGCTCCCGCCAACGCCATGAAGCTCGCCTGGCCGCCGCGCCCGTCCGCCTCCCGGCCGTCCACGGCTGTCCACCCCGGCCACCGCGCTCGCCCGCAGGCTATCCGATAGCCGGCCGGCCCTCCATCCTGGCCGCCGCGCTCGCCCGTGGCTCCGTGGCTCTCGAACGGAGCTAGCTAGCTAGCTCAATCCATTCGAACAGAGCTAGCTAGCTAGCAGCTCAATCCATTCGAACAGAGCTAGCTAGCTAACTAGCAACTCAATGGATTCGAAGAGCTAGCTAGCTAGCTCGATGCGCCGGCCGTTGGATCCGGCCGCCGCTCGCGCCGCGCCGGCAGCCCTCGCCTCGCATTTTCCCTCGTCCGCCTGTTTGCCAGATTGACGCGAGGAAGAGGACGACTAAAAAAAGAGCTAGCTCTGGGTCTGTTCGGTATATTCAGAGAATATTCTTTTTTACGGGTTGATTATACGGGGTCTGAGTCTTTCCTCGCCCGCGCCAGCCTACATATACCATTTTTCGCGAACTGCAAAAGACTTATGCGGGTAGGGATTTTGCGGGGTCTGCTAGAGATGATCTTAGGTGTATATCCTTCCCAAGGACAAGCAGAGCATGATATCCATGATAGGATATAACATAGAAAACCATTTAGGTAATGGGAGAGGAAATTTATGACATTACCCATACAATGGTGTTAGGATAATTGATAAAAGAAAATTTAGCATTGTGCTTTAATTGTTCTTATTGAAAATCAGAGTGCCACATACATGCTTAAGATAGCATTGACATGGTCTTCAAGCAAAGGTCAAACTTTGGATACACAAAGGATCCATCAGGAACAACTTATAAAATAAGTCTTACGATTTCCTCATGGAAGAATGGTTAACCTTGCTAAAAAGGAAACTATAATAACAGGTCCTCCGGCCAGGTGTGCTAGGTATGACATCACCTTATCGGGTTATATAAGGACCAATGTTATGACTCTTGGAAAAGGTTCCAACCATCATATCTAACCGAGTTTCAGATCTGATTGGGGTGAGGATACCTCAGACTCAAGATGCCTAAGAAGAAAAGGTGTGACACAAATTGACGAGAAGACATTGTAATATTCTCGGGAAATGAACTATGGAAGCGAGTTCTAACACAAGAGTTCGTCATTAAACCAAGGAGAGGGTGAGGAGACGGCTGATGCATTCAGCGACAATTCATCGAGATTTCCAAAAGTTGGATCTCCACAATTATGTGAACAAGGAGATTAGCATTTGCCAGATCAAATGATATGATGATGTATGCTCGAGGAAAACATACACAATTAAACATTGGTTGAAAGGTGCACCCGAAATACGGGCTTAGGAAGCATGATCAAGGTTAGAATGGTGATTCAATAACCAACAGTCTAAGAATGAGCTATCGACCATTAACTTCAAAGCAATAGGGTTGCAGAAGTAAATAATCCAAGCAGCACCGTTCACTTCTTGGTATCCCGGTTAGAATCAACATGGGGACCAAGAAGGAAAGGTGATGGTGAGAAGTATTACTTGCATCAATAATTCATAAGAGGTGGTGAAATTGTCACGACATTCCTGACATAAAAGATGGTAATACTCCAAGGTAGAGCATAACATAAGCTGGATAGCAAGGAGCTCCATAACATGATCAAGTTTGTGTCAGAGGGAAGGCAATAATGTTGTCTGTGATAATACAAATCATCGAGGGGCAAGGATGGTATTTATCATCAAGAATTCGATTGATATCCTAGAAGGAGTCAAAATGTTGACGAAGACCACGACACATTTGTCGAGAGATTTCATGAATATGTAATCGACCAGCGATGGCATCAAGTCAAAGGAATGATGAAGCGCAAGGTTATTGGAACCACGGGTACGACACAAACTCGAAATCAAGCTTTCTGTTCAAGGCAAAATGATATGACGAGGAAGATCGACGTAAACTTAGCTCGTCGTCAAAAATTTGTGCCCCAGGAAGAAGGACCAGGTAGCATAGTTAAAATTTAGCATGATAATGATATAGCCGATCAGGCTAGGAATAACTTGAAGGATTATTAAACTCGTAAGTAACGAAAACTACTTAGAGTTATTGAATCGGAGTGAGGAATCCATTCACGCATCGGTGTTCTCGAGTGACTAATAACTTAGAACCCGGGGGGAAATTGGAATCAGTGAGAATAATAATTGATGAAGAACTCATAAGAAGTTATGTAGTTCTGTGATATCTCTTGAGATACCAGAGGGTATACTCAAAGGTAGAACAGAATAGAGGTTGGATAGGTGTATTGATCTGTAGAAGACAAGTACTTCAACTTGTCCGAGAAATGGGATAAAAGAAGAACAATATGGTCGGAACCACGATTGAAAAAGATCAGATCTCAGATATAAGATGAACTTATACCAAGGGAATAATTAATTTAAGAGAAGCTTCCATGATAAGATCTACATTATGTCCATGGGCATGAACACAAAGTTCAAGGTCGACTCCCACTTCTCCAATGCATGACCATTCATTCACTGCTCTAATAAAACTGATTTCAGTGTGAAAACCTACCTGGTGAATTAACAGAGGAGTATGACCCGTGAAAACTTTCGGGTTCACATAGATTAAGGAAGGCATAGGTTCAACCCATCAGGTTATCTTAGAAACATATACCACAAGCTTCAAGAGTAAATATCAGCAGCTCGAAAGCAGAGCATGGTTGGCCAAATCAGAGAATAGGATTTACCAATGGCATTATGTATCAGGGAAAGAACTTCCAAAGTGATTGAATATGAAGGACTTTGTCGGATAAAAGCAAACAAAGGATCCGATGGTGCTCAAGGGATCTGATGTGAGCATCGGTACTCAACCAGGGGAAGGAAGAATGTAAGGAGATCATACTGTAGAAACAATTGACTAATTCAAAGCTCAAATGCAAAAGAATTATGATTTCCAAATCAAGGGATCAAAAGCAAACGCTCTGATTAAGGATGGATAAGCTTAGCAGGCTTAGGGGTACAATCGATGGCAATTTGATTGGTCGAGATCCAGCCCATGTTTAAAATGACGTATGAGCCGGAAGGATGAATTCTACGATCTGATTGAGGATTGCGAGCATTCGCAACATATCGAATCAAGTGCCTTGAAATGATAGTGATAGGGTATGTCAACGGAGATTACTAGAAGTATGGAGTTAACCATAATGCCGGACGGCAAGGAATTCAAGAGCAATGGGCTACTGAGGTTTTTCAGAAAATCGAATGGTATTTCGAGGACTTTTGTGAAACACAGGAACAATTGGGATTGAGTAGATACTCAATAAGTGCAAGAAATTATCCATAGGGGTATTCAGGTTGCAAAGAACTTAAAGGAAGTAAGCACAAAGTATTCTCAAAATAATAAAAAGAATTTTAGGGTATCTTGTAATAACAAGATCAACGGGGAATGATAGTAAGAATGGAAAGTGTATGTGGTTATCCATAGAGGTTTATCGATGGAAGGAAATTGCAAAAGCGATGGCACAAGGTCTCAAGAGACCATCGTAGAGTGTCTTCGGAATCTTCTGGTGCAGCAGGCGATCATCATTAATAAGGGGCTCTCCGGTTGGAAGTGATCACGAGATCCTAATGTTAGAGTTAGCAAAATTTCATTTAACCCGAATAGAAGAGAGATCAGAGTCCCAGAGTATAGATGAGGAATAAAAGATCCTAATACCACCCAATGGCGATGTGGGCCCGTAAGCCACACAGCCATGTTAGTAAAAGTTTTGCAATGACTAGACTCAACTTTGGCCAAGGAGTTGGAAAGGGGGATTCCTACAGGTAGTCGGCTTTGATACCAACTTGTGACGCCCCCGATTCAATCGTACACTAATCATACACACAAATGTGTACGATCAAGATCAAGAACTCACGGGAAGATATCACAACACAACTCTAGACACAAATAAAATAATACAAGCTTTGTATTACAAGCCAGGGGCCTCGAGGGCTCGAATACACAAGCTCGATCATAGACGAGTCAGCGGAAGCAACAATATCTAAGTACAGACATAAGTTCAACTAGGTGCCATAAGATGGCTAGCACAAACTGGGAAACAGATCGAAAGAGGCGCAGGCTTCCTGCCTGGGATCCTCCTCAACTACTCCTGGTCGTCGTCGGCCTGCACGTAGAAGTAGGCACCCACGGTGTAGTAGGAGTCATCGTCGACGGTGGTGTCTGGCACCTGGGCTCCAACATCTGGTTGCGACAACTGAGAAGAATGGAAAGGGGGAAAAGAGGGAGCAAAGCAACCGTGAGTACTCATCCAAAGTACTCGCAAGCAAGGATCTACACTACATATGCATTGGTATCAATGAAATGGGTAGTATTTGTGGACTGAACTTCAAAATGCCAGAATAAGAGGGGGATAGCTAGTCCTATCAAAGACTATGCTTCTGGCAGCCTCCATCTTGAAGCATATAGAAGAGAGTAACTGGTAAGTTCACCAAGTATCATCGTATAGCATAATCCTACCCGACGATCCTCTCCTCGTCGCCCTGTGAGAGAGCGATGACCAGGTTGTATCTGGCACTTGAAAGGGTGTGTTTTATTAAGTATCCGGTTCTAGTTGTCATAAGGTCGAGGTATAACTCTGGGTTGTCGGTGCAAGAAACCCTGGGTCCGTTGCCCAGATTGTGCGCAGGCACAAGAACAAGATTGAGGCACCAGCTTAAGTCAGAGATTGAGGAACCAAGAGTTTTGAAGAACCAACATGCAGTTCAGAGGGACAAGGATTAAGCCAAAGGAGCAATATATCAGCAAGAGAAGGGCCTCCCTTGCTGGGCAGGCGAGCCCGGCAAGGGGCGAGGCCACCACCAGAAGCAGGCACCCCGGCAAGGTCTACCGGGGCTCGTGGGGGCAGAACCACCCCACCAACCACTCAAGCACGACCCACGTCGTCAATCAGTGCGGTGTCAAGCCGGAAGGTGATTAAGTGGTAGCCATTCGCCACATGGCAACCATTTCCTACAGAAGAAACCTACAGATGACACCCGTCCTGTGACGTGTCAACAGAACAAGCGCGGAGCTGGCAAGATAGCCCGGCAAGCCTTGCCGAGCAACCAGTGATGTGACACTAAGTGGTGCATTTAATGCACCCTATCAGCCAGCAGAGTTAGGTATGATAGCACTATTTGCTATCATATTAGTGGATAATGACTACTTTGCCATTGTGGTGACCCCTTAATCTATAAAAGGAGGCCCATGGCACCCGTAGGAAGGGTTGAAAAGTTGACAAACCCACACCCCCATACACTCGTAGTCGCTGCTGCCCTACGGCAACCCTTGCCGGGCAAGTGTACTGCGCTTCACCATCCCCATTCCGCCATCAATACACTAAAGCAGGAGTAGGGTCTTACGCCTCGCGGCGGCCCGAACCTGGGTAAATTGATTGTGTGCTCTCTGCCGTGCTGTCGTGCGCTGGTCTGCTCTTTGCGCCACACGACGTCCAACTGCCGAACCAGCAAGGGGCCTCCTGGTCCCATAGGTGGCCATGGATATCCCGCGGCATCTTTGGCGCGCCAGGTAGGGGTCTCGCTTGCGCAAACCTGAAAGCGTGCGCAGCGCATCATCTTCATCACCATCTTCGTCTTTGACGACGCCATCGACCATGGCGCCTAAGAAGAAGAAGTCCGGCCCTTCAGCCCATCCATCCACCTCGAAGGCTCCGCCACCCGCGGCCTCTAGTGCCTCAGAGGATGTGGGGGCAAGCGAGGACGTGAATGCTACTGGGGGCATGATTGGAGCAGGGGGCGCCATCGCTACTCCCCCCGCGGCCGACACGAGGGCTGGAGATGTTGGAGGAGAACAACATCAGCAACGCCTTGGTGGTCACGCTCCACAAGGTGTTGGCGAGGGGGTCACTCCGTCTGCACCCTCTCCTCCCACTGATGGGCACAGCCATAGCAACGGCACTCGTTCTATGGTGAACCATCGCCCTCCGGCCGCCCCCACTGCAGGAGCGACCGCGGCCCATGTGCCTCCTCCCGGATGAGTCAGCCAGACCGCTGCGCTCGACGGAGCCGCTGCCCTCGAGCACCACCGCCACGCGACCCCGCTACCCAGGTGGTCGTCCCACAGCTGCATGGACATGGCACCACCGCCGTCGCCGCCGCTGGTACCATCAGGAGCCAGGCGATGGTGCGATCGACGTCATCAAAATCTATGCCAAGCACAGCCACAGAGGCTATGGAGCGAGCTCAGTTGCTACTGAGGTTTCTGCCAGCGGCCGAGCAAATGGATGAATGGCGTGCCTCCATCTAGATCCTGCTCGGTTTCACCAAAGCTGGGGGCTCACGATGAGCTGGCCCGCCACGACCTCCCCAAGCGACAGCAACCGCCCATACTGTTGGTCGCATGGAGGGTGCCGTCCCCACCGTGCAGTCGCCACCATGGCAGCCAACGCGGGCGCAGCTGAATCAAGACCCAGCCGACGTCTCGATGGCCTCTTCTGACCCTTGAGCATGTCCAGGCCAACATCGAGCCTTGGAGGATAGGCAGCGGGGAGACGTACGTGTCATCATAGATTGGCGCCACGGCGACCTCCGCCAAACCGACGGGTGCGGCGGTCTCAACGTTGACGAGCCTGCGCTCGGTGTTGGCGCCTACCTTTCGAGGTCGGCTGCCCTACCTTTACACTAGAGTTGTGGCAAGTCCGTTGGCCGTCCATTCGCACTTTCAAGCCAGAGATACCTGAGAAGTACGACAAGAGACTGAACCCGGTAGAGTTCTTGAGCATCTACACCATCGTTGTTCAAGCTCCTGGGGGAAGAGATGAGAAGGTGTTCGCCAACTACTTCCCTTTGGCCCTCAAGTCCATCGTGAGGTCTTGGCTGATTAACCTGCCGGAGAACTCCATTTTGTCATGCGCAGACCTATGCCACGAGTTCATCGGTGCCTTCACCGGTGGCCACCAAGAGCCCAGCAGGCCCAGCGACCTGCAACTTCTCTAGCAGAAGGAAGGAGAAACTCTTTGTAAGTATTTACAAAGGTTCAGTATAGTTCATAGGAATATTCCAAATATCCATCCGGAAGCCATTATAGCAGCCTTCCAGTCCAATGTGCGCAACCGTCGCATTCGTTCTAAGATGAATGTGCGGTTGCCCAAGGCTGTGAAGGAGCTATACACATAGGTGGATAAGTGTGCTCGGATGGAGGACGGAAGGAAGTTGCCCAGAGAGGAGGATTGCATCAATGTTGATTCAGAGGATGTAGATGAATCAACCAGCCAGAGAAAGGGCTAGAAGCGCATCAAGAAGCCAAGAGATAAGGCAGTGATGAATGTAGAAGGTTCGGGCACACCTAGTACCGGCAAGAAGGCCAAGGCTGAGGCCCCCTACAAGGAAGTTGCTGTTTGCGTAGCCTGCCGGGAAGCCGCTGCCATCGAGTGGCCCATACTTCAAGATCCACCGGACTAAGGGCCATGACCTTCAGGAGTGTTACCAGGTTGAGCAGCTTGTCAAGAAATAGAGGGCGGAATATGATAACCGTGACAAGGAAAAAGGTCAGAATGCCGCTGGCGGAAAGGGCTGGGGCGGTGAAGAAAATCGCCCGGCAAACCCTTTCGGAACCAAGGAAAACCCGCCAGGGGTCAAGAGAAGGAAGTTTGTGATGATGTGAGTGATGAAGGGAATGAAGAGGAAACCAGTGAGCAGGAATTTTAGAAGGCCACTAACGCACTATGCATTGATTGGGGTGCATCTTTGCACGCCTCCCACCGCCAGCTCAAGCAATGGGCACGAGAGATCAATGTTGTGTTGCCAGCGCGAGAGGCCCGGAAACTGCTCAAATGGTCCCACACGCCAATCATCTTTGATGAGGAGGATCACCCTAGCCACACCACCGCGGTAGGATGCTTGCCATTGTTGCTCTCCCCGACAATTCGCAACCTCAAGGTCACAAAGATGTTAGTGGATGGTGGGGCCGGGTTGAATCTAATTTCACCAGTGGTCATCAGCAAGCTTCAGATAGGAGAAGAAGAGCTACAGGTTACCGACATGTTTCAAGGAGTTAACCTCGGCAAGAGCCATCCTAAAGGGAAGATTACGTTACCGGTGACGTTTGGGGGAGAACTGAACTACCGGACGGAGAAGGTTGTGTTTGATGTGGTTGATCTCCCCCTGCCGTACAATGGGATTCTTGGACGCCCGGCCCTGGCCAAGTTCATGGCAGCATCCCACTATGCTTATAACACCATGAAGATGTCTGGGCCATTGGGGGTCATCACTATCCCATCGGATGAGAAGGATGCAATTATCTGCGTGGACAAGATGTACCGGGATGCAATCGCAGCAGAGGCTGCGGCAGCAACAGCTCCCGCCAAGGAAAGTAAAGGAAATAAGAGGGATTGTAGGACCTCCGGCAAGGAGTCGGGGAAGCGTGCCCCCTCTGAGTGCACGGCACCCGTCAACGACGTGTCGGAGTGTTCCAACAGCAAGAGATCCAAGGTTGCTACGCCCCAAGTGAAGAAGGTCCCGGCAGGGCTGGCTAACGTTGATGGTACTTTCACCATCAGCGCCACCCTTAGTGACAAATAGGAAAGCGTGCTTGTTGCCTTCTTGCGGGTGAATATCGATGTGTTTGCCTGGCAACCATCTGATATCACGGGTGTTCCCAGCGAGGTAATCGAGCACCACCTTGCTGTCTGCCCACACGCCCGACCTGTCAAGTAGAAAGTCCGGAAGTAGGCCTTGGAAAGGCAGCAGTTCATTGCCGAGAAAATCAAGAAACTGGGGGCAGCTGGTTTTGTCAGGGGAGTACTACATCCTACATGGTTAGCAAATCCAGTGGTAGTCCGGAAGGCTAATGGGAAATGGAGGCTTTGCATTGATTTCACAGATCTCAACAAGGCTTGCCCGAAGGACCCATTTACCTTGCCGCGTATTGACCAGATTGTGGATTCCACTTCCGGGTGTGATTTGCTCTCCTTTTTGGATGCGTATTCCGGATATCACCAGATCTTCATGTCCAAAGAAGATGATGAGAAGATATCGTTTATCACTCCATGTGGTACGTACTGCTTTGTCCGCATGCCATTCGGACTAAAGAGTGTCGGGTCCACTTTTGCAAGGGCAGTTCAGATTGGTTTTGAGCCACAGAAACATAGAAGCCTATATGGATGATATCATGGTCAAAACCAAGGATAAGACCACTCTTATCCAGGATTTGGGGGAGACATTTGCTAATCTGTGCAAGATCAATTTGAATCTTAATCCGGAGAAGTGTGTGTTTGGTGTCCCCTCCGGCAAGCTCCTTGGTTTCTTCGTGTCCCATCAGGGGATCGAAGCTAACCCCGACACGATCAAAGCCATCGAGCAGATCCAAGCACCAAGGATAGTTAAGGATGTGGAGCGCTTGATGGGATGCGTTGCTGCGCTAAGTAGATTCATTTCCAAGTCTGCCGAGTGTGCCCTGTCGTTCTTTAAAATTTTGAAGAAGGCAGGGCCTATGAAGTGGACCTCGGAAGCAGATGTAGCTCTACAGGAGTTGAAGGCCTACCTATCGTCTGTGCCTACCTTGGTTGCACCCAAACCCCAAGAGCCATTGTTTCTATACTTGGCGGCAAACAACCAAGTGGTCAGTGCGGCCTTGGTAGCACAATGAGAAGTGGATGAGGCAGAAAGTGGGCAGATAACGGCAGAGTCAGAAAAGGATCAGAACAACAATGAGCACGACAACGAGAGCAACCCCAAGGACGCGGCAAGGAAGAAAGTGGTGCAGCACCCAGTGTACTTTGTCAGCTCCTTGTTACAAGGGGCTAGATCGAGGTACTCTGGCGTGCAAAAGTTGATCTTTGGTCTCATTATGGCCTCAAGGAAACTGCGCCACTACTTCCAAGCCCATGAGATCACGGTTGTCACTCGTTTTCCGTTGCAAAGGATACTCTGAACCCCTGAGGCTACCGGTAGAATAGTGGAGTGGGCTTTGGAGTTATCCAGCTTTGGTTTGAAGTTTGAGAGCACATAAACTATTCATAGCAGGGCACTGGCAGAGTTTATTCCAGAATGGACACCAACCCCAGATGAGGAAGTGACAGAGACATCTATCCCCGGCAAGGAATCGCCCCAAGAATGGGTTATGTATTTTGATGGTGCTTTTTCCCTACAAGGTGCACGGGCTGGCATGCTTCTTGTTGCCCCCTGCGGGGAGCACTTGAAGTACGTCGTCCAAATGCACTTTGCCCGGGAAGAAGCCACCAAAAATACATCTGAGTATGAAGGGCTCCTTGCCGGGCTCAGAATTGCAGCAGAATTGGGAATCAAGAAGCTGATCATACGAGGAGATTCACAGCTTGTGGTGAGACAAGTCAACAAGGATTATCAAAGCCCATTGATGGAAGCATACGTCGAGGAAGTGAGGAGATTGGAGGAACACTTTGACGGGTTGCAAACAGAGCACGTACCCCGTGCGGAAAATAGCATAGTTGATCACCTGTCAAAGTGTGCTGCGCAGAAGCTTCCTGTGGGACCAGGAACTTTTGTTCTCCATCTCTCTCAGCCCTCCGTATCACCAGCCACAATGGCCTGGAAAAGGAGAAAGTTGGACTACTGAAAGCCGGAAACAACTCCTCACAGCCTGCCGGACCACCCCATCCAGCCGGGCCTATGGACCCCGCGAACATGGCTGGTGCTCCCGCAACAGAGGAGGTGCCGCTAGTCCTTGTTGCTGAGCCCCAGGCTCCAACTTGGGCAAGGCACATCATCCGCTTCCTCCAAATCGGAGAACTTCCCGGCAACCAAGATTAAGCTGAGAAAGTAGCCCGGAGGGCCAGTATGTATCAGTTTGTTGATGACACTCTATACAGAAGGAGGCCCAACGGTGTGAAATTGAAGTGTGTCTGCCGGGAGGATGGAAAGGAACTGTTGGCTGAGATTCATAGAGGAATGTGCTGCTCGCACATTGGATCAAGGGCATTAGTTGGGAAAGCATTCCAGCAAGGATTCTATTGGCCCATAGCCCTCCAAGATGCGGTCGAGCTCGTCACGACATGTGAAGCCTGCCAGTTCCATTCCAAGAGAACACACTTGCCTGCCCAAGCCCTTCACACAATCCTTTATCATGGCCATTTTCGGTCTGGGGGCTCGATATCCTCGGCCCCTTCCCCCGAGCAATCGAGAGCTTTGAATTCTTGTTCATCACCATCGACAAGTTTACAAAGTGGCCGGAAGTGACTGCCGTGAGAAAGGTGACTGCTCAGTCAGCTATCATGTTCTTGAAAGAATTGGTGTGTCGTTTTGGAGTTCCGGCCAGGATCATCACCGACAACGGCACCCAATTCACGAGCCACACATTCATGCAATATGTTTGTCCCTCGGATGCAAGATCTCATTCGCCTCTGTGGCACACCCCCGGAGCAATGGACAAGCTGAGAGGGCGAACACTGAAGTGTTATGTGAACTCAAGACAAGAACTTTTGATACGCTGCAGAAGCACGGCAAGCGGTGGATCAAGGAGCTGCGGGTAGTTCTCTGGTCCCTTAGAACGACACCTAACCGAGCTACCGGGCAGACTCCCTTCTCCCTAGTCTACGGGGCAAAAGCAGTTATCCCCACGGAACTCATTTACAGGTCCCCTCGAGTGCTTGCCTACGATGAAGTAGCGCAAGATCAACACTGGTGTGACGACGCTGTGCTACTCGAGGAGAACCGTCTCTGGGCTGCTATGCGTGCTGCACGCTACCAGCAAGCCCTGCGTCGCAATCACAGCCATAGGGTTCATGCCCGGTGTTTTGAGGAAGGTAACCTTGTCCTCGGGCGCGTTCAGTCCGCCAAGGGTACAAACAAGCTATCACCAAAGTGGGAAGGCCCTTATTGGGTGGTACGAGTCACCAGACCCGGCGCAGTCCGTCTGGAGACCGGTGATGGCACTCAGTTGCAAAACTCATGGAATATTGAGCATCTCCGCAAGTACTACCCGTAAGGCGCGAGGCTGTCAGGCACTGCCCGGCAGCCACCCTTTTGTACAGGCCTTGCCTTAGTTGCATGTAACCCCTTGTATAAAGCCGGGGCATGACCCCGTGCAAGAGAAAATAAAGAAGCGCTGTAGGGGCCCCCAGCTAAGATTTCATGCATGCATGAGCACACCAAGATCACTGCATAAGCATTTCATGAGCATTTGCATATGCTTATAGATAGGATCGCATCCTACATTCATTCTCATCTACATGGAGTTGCAGGTTCCTGCCGTGAACTTGGCTTTGACAAGGGACGAGAAGATTGCACGACACAGTGATCCCCGGCAAGCAAAACAGATAAGTTTTACCTCTTGTCCATTAGTGTTATGTAAAGCTATAACTTTGCATGAGAAAACCTCGCCTCTCTTTTAAAGCTTAGGTGCTCCTATCCATGACTCGAACGTTGCTTCAGTCAGGATGGTCGCAGTGGCCTTCAGTAAGAAGGAGCTGGCGGGTGGCTGGCCCCTCTGTCTGTCCCCCGGCAGATGTAGCTCTCTGGTAGACAAAGAGGGTACCGGCGGGATACCCAGCCGGGGAAAACTCGTTTATTTTCATTAAAGAGGCACTCCACCTCTGCATGGACATACACATGCACGGGTTCCCGACAAGGTTCATCTTTTTCATTCATATGCTGATACAAGTAGAAGCATTATAGAACACAAAGATGGATTCGAGGGATTACATTATTTGAATTAAAATTTGGCAAGTGCCGGCTAATTTAAGATTGAAAAAAGATAAGTGCTCCGTAAACTCCTCTCCCTGTCCCTCTTATCCCAGGTATTGCGGTGGGAAGATAAGAGGACGGGCGCCGCGCCGGCACAACGCCACCCCGATCCTTGTCAGGAGCTGGCAACCCCAGCCTGCCAAGATCGGGAGTGGCGAGGCTATGAAGGAGGAAGACATGCAGAGCACCTCGACGGCCCCCTGGTCACCGCCCCCAGGACCGAAAGGGGGACTCCAGCACAGGCACCGGCAGAGGAAGGCGCCGGAACCCAGCCAGAAGTCCCCAAAAGGAAGCGGAAGCACCAGGGGGACGGGCCTTTTCCCGGCAGCCGAAAGAAACGATGATGGCGGCGCCAGGAGAAGGGGGAAGAGCCAGGCAGACGGGCAGTAGGTCGCTAGTACGAGACGAACGCGTCGATGTGGTCGTGCTCCTACTGGACGTCCTGCCTCCCATCTTCTCCTTCTCCCCAGGCTTTATCTCCATCCACACCGTCCCGGAGGAAGGCTGAGGCTCTAGTTCGGCACCCCCCTCGGGAAGACAGCAAGTGGCCAGGACGGCCAGGAGGATCGAGGCGTGCCGTGCCCCACCTTGGCGGGAAGGAAGGCGCGCCTCTCGTCGACAACAACCCCAAAACCTCCGGGAGGGGCAATGCTAGGATTACGAACGATCTCCAGCCCCGCCTCCCGGCCGAGCCTCGAAGAGATCAAGAGATTCGCCACGCCAAGGACCAGGCTCACTCCCCGAGCGTTGGCACCAGCATGGGGCAACAATAGCCCCAAGCAGGAACCCGGGGGCTGGCCCCGGGCTCTTCTCTTCGGCATCACCGGGGAAAGCGGAGAACAAGGGAAGAAGAGGGGGAATGCAAAGATGGATGACTCCGCCCCTCCCTTTTATAGGCCGGGCGAGGAAGGGCAGCTGCTCCATCAACGGGTGACCACCGCCCTCCCCCGCCAATTCAAGGCGGGCAGACCCTCTCCAACATGCTCTCCCGCGCCACGCGCCTCCGTTACCTACGCCGCGTGGTGCATGCAGCATACATGGCCAAGGATAAGGGCGTGCTGTGGGAAGAGTAAATTGGCAGTTTCTACCCCGTGCGTTAAAGTCATTCACGGGCCATCGCTGGAGCGGTCCCACCACTATTGGCTTTACACCACGCGCGGGGAAACCGGAAACTGGCCCGAAATCAAGGCTAATGAAGCAGCAATGGAAACCTCAAGGGGCCAACCTCTTCAGCAACCCTACCTGTGCACTTATTAGGCCCTACCCAGACGACGCTCAGCAGCATGTTCGGGGCACGCCCGGGGGCATTTGTCGGTGCAACAAACCCTAGGTCCGTTGCCCAGACTGTGCACAGGCACAAGAACAAGATTGAGGCACCAGCTTAAGTCAGAGATTGAGGAACCAAGAGATTTGAAGAACCAACATGCAGTTTAGAGGGACCAAGATTAAGCTAGAGGAGCAATATATTGGCAAGAGAAGGGCCTCCCTTGCCGGGCAGGCGAGCCCGGCAAGGGGTGAGGCCACCACCAGAAGCAGGCAACCCAGGCACCCCGTCAAGGTATGTCGGGGCTCGTGGGGGAAGAACCACCCCACCAACCACTCAAGCACGACCCACGTCGTCAATCAGTGCGGTGTCAAGCCTCAAGGTGATTAAGTGGCAGCCATTTCCTACAGAACAAACCTACATATGACACCCGTCCTACGACGTGTCAAGAGAACAGGCGCGGAGCTGGCAAGATAGCCCGGCAAGCCTTGCTGGGCAACCAGTGATGTGACACTAAGCGGTGCATTTAATGCACCTTGTCAGCCGGCAGAGTTAGGTATGATAGCACTGTTTGCTATCATATTAGTGGATAAAGACTACTTTGCCATTGTGGTGACCCCTTAATCTATAAAAGGAGGCCCATGGAACCCGTAGGAAGGGTTGAAAAGTTGACAAACCCACACCCCCATACACGCGTAGTCGCTGCTGCCCTAAACCCTTGTCGGGCAAGTTTACTGTGCTTCACCATCCCCATTCCACCATCAATCCACTAAAGCAGGAGTAGGGTCTTATGCCTTGCGGCGGCCCAAACCTGGGTAAATTGCTTGTGTGCTCTCTGCCGTGCTGCCGTGCGCTGGTCTGCTCTTTGCGCAACGTGACGTCCCCCTGCCGAACCAGCAAGGGGCCTCCTGGTCCCATAGGTGGCCGTGGATATCCCGCGACAGGGTCGTCCTTTTAATGAGGGACACGGCTACTCGAATAGATAAACTTCCCTGCAGGGGTGCACCACATTACCCAACACACTCGATCCCTCTGGTCGGACACACTTTCCTGGGTCATGCCTGGCCTCGGAAGATCAACACGTCGCAACCCTACTTAGGCACAACAGAGAGGTCAGCACACCGGTCTAAATCCGAAGCGCGCAGGGTTCTGGGCCCACCACCTGTTGCACACCTGCACGTTGCGTACGTGGCCGGTGATCAGACCTAGCAACCTCCATTACAAAGGAAGTTACGTTACGCGGTCCAACCCGGCGCGTGTCGCTCAGTCGCTGACGTCAAAAAGGCTTCGGCTGATACCACGACGTCGAGTGCCCATAACTGTTCTCGCGTAGTTGGTTAGTGCATATAGGCTCGTAGCCAGACTCAGATAAAATACCAAGATATCGTTAAGCGTGTTATTTTGAAGTAACCGCGGACGCCGACCAAGGGCTAGACCCACCTCTCACCTAGGTGGTCTTAACCTGCCATGTCACTCCGCCACAAAGATCCACTAAGAGAGCCGTTGGAACAAATGTCCTTTCAGCCCCCAATCCGTGAATCACTCGCGGGTACTCTACGAGCTGACCCGACTTTAGTCACCACATGTATCATATATAATGTATGGTGGACTCATATGGCTAAACTGGTTTTAAAGATTTTGGATGCACAAGTAGTATTTCTACTTAGTTCAAGTGAAGGCTAGCAAATAGATTGAGAAGCAACCAACCAAGAAACGAAATATCACATAAGCGAGCATTAAGCATAACTAACACCGAATAATTCACCATAAGTAGGATGTAATTTCATTGCATAACTATTGACTTTCGTGCTTGCATAGGGAATCACAAACCTTAACACCAATATTTTTACTAAAGCATAGTTACTCGCCAAAATGACTCACATATCACTATCATCATACCTCAAAACTATTACAAAGAAACAAGTTTATTTTTTCCAATGATCTTCATGAATGTTTTCATTATATCCCTCTTGAATATCTATCACTTTGGGACTAGTTTCATATGTTGCTTTTGATAAGCTCAAACAAATTTAAGTGAAGAACATGAGAATAGAAATTTATTCTCTCAACATAATATAAGTGAAGCATGAGAGAATTTCTTCAAAAATATTAAATCGCATCGTGCTGAAAAAGATATATAAGTGAAGCACTAGAGCAATTCCATAGCTCAAAAAATTTAAGTCAAGTATATAGAGCAATTCTAATAAATTATAGCATAATTTTGGCTATCTCAAATAGGTGTGTCTAGCAAGGATAGATGACACAAAATAAAAAGCAAAACAAGCCAAGACTCATATAATACAAGATGCTCCAAGCAAAACGCATGATATGTGACTAATGAAAATATAGCTCCAAGTAAAATACTGATGGTCGTTAGAAGAAAGAGGGGATGCCTTCTGGGGCATCCCCAAGCTTAGTTGCTGGTTCTTCTTGAATAATAACTTGGGGTGCCATGTGGAATCCCCAAGCTTAGGCTCTTTTCTCTCCTTATTCCTTCATCCATCGTGATCTCACCCAAAACTTGAAAACTTCAATCCCACAAAACTCAACAAAACCTTCATGAGATTCGTTAGTATAGCAAAGCAAATCACCACTCTAAGTATTGTTGCAAACCCATTCATATTTTATTTTTGCATTATACCTACTATATTCCAACTTTACCATGGCTTATACCCTCAAATAAAAACCATAGATTCATCAAAATAAGCACACAACACAAAGAAAACAGAATGTGTCAAAAACAGAACAGTCTGTAGTTATCTGGAAACTTCGTATACTTCTGTAACTCAAAAAATTCAGAAAAATTAGTGCAGCGTAAGCAACTTGTATATAAATATTGTGTAAAAAATTCAGAATTTTATCGCGCTTCTATGATTTTAAATAATTCTGCTACTGGCGCACAAAGTTTCTGTTTTTCAACAAGATCAAATCAACTATCACCCAACATGATCCTAAAGGCTTTACTTGGAACAAACACTTATTAAAACACAAAAAACACAATCATAACAGTAGCATAATTGTGTAAACACTCAAGAACAGAAAGAAAAAGGAAAACATAAAATTTATTCATTGGAATGCCTCCTAACAAGCTCTATCGTTTTATGCCCCTAGCTAGGCATAATGCATAGATTCAAGTATTGTCATCTTTCGTTCTAGATCCATAGGATGCCCTCATGATTGATTCATATGGTGGCTTGACACGTCTCCAACGTATCTATAATTTTTGATTGTTCCATGATATTATATATTCTGTTTTGAATGTTTAATGGGCTTATTTATAGACTTTTATATTTTTTTGGGACTAACCTATTAACCGGAGGCCCAACCCAAATTGTTGTTTTTTTGCCTATTTTAGTGTTTCGCAGAAAAAGAATATCAAATGGAGTCCAAACGGAATGAAACCTTCGGGAGCGTGATTTTTGGAACAAACGTGATCCAGAGGACTTGGAGTGGACGTCAAGCAATCAACGAGGAGGCCACGAGGCAGGGGGCGCGCCTACCCCCCTGGGCGCGCCCTCCACCCTCGTGGGCCCCTCATGGCTCCACTGACCTACTTCTTCCTCCTATATATACCTACGTACCCCCAAACCATCGACGAGCACCACGAAAACCTAATTCCACCGCCGCAACCTTCTGTACCCGTGAGATCCCATCTTGGGGCCTTTTCCGGTGCTCTGCCGGAGGGGGCATTGATCACGGAGGGCTTCTGCATCAACACCATATCCTCTCCGATGATGTGTGAGTAGTTTACCTCACACCTTCGGGTCCATAGTTATTAGCTAGATGGCTTCTTCTCTCTCTTTGGATCTCAATACAAAGTTCTCCTCGATTCTCTTGGAGATCTATTCGATGTAATCTTCTTTTGCGGTGTGTCTGTCGAGATCCGATGAATTGTGGGTTTATGATCAAGATTATCTATGAACAATATTTGAATCTTCTCTGAATTCTTTTATGTATGATTGGTTATCTTTGCAAGTCTCTTAGAATTACCAGTTTGGTTTGGCCTACTAGATTGATCTTTCTTGCAATGGGAGAAGTGCTTAGCTTTGGGTTCAATCTTGCGGTGCTCGATCCCAGTGACAGTAGGGAAACGACACGTATTGTATTGTTGCCATCGAGGATAAAAAGATGGGGTTTATATCATATTTCATGAGTTTATCCCTCTACATCATGTCATCTTGCTTAAAGCGTTACTCCGTTCTTATGAGCTTAATACTCTAGATGCATGTTGGATAGCGGTCGATGTGTGGAGTAATAGTAGTAGATGCAGGCAGGAGTCAGTGTCAGATCACGGGTTCCGGCAAAACCCTCAAGGTTCGAACACTGGGGTGCGCGCAAAGATTTCCTCCCTACCGATCCACGCCCTAGCTCTCTAAGATCTCGCGAACGAACTCGAAAAACTCGCAACACAAAGACGCAAGATTTATACTGGTTCGGGCCACTGTTGTGGTGTAATACCCTACTCCAGTGTGGTGGTGGTGGATTACCTCTTGGGCTGACGATGAACAATACAAAGGGGAAGAACAACCTCCTGAGGTAGAGGTGTTCTTGTGCTTGGCGAACTTGTGTGGGTGAGGATTCGATGCCTCCTACTATGGTGGCTAGTCCTATTTATAGAGGCCCTGGTCCTGTCCCCAAATATTGAGTGGGAAGGGAGCCAACAACGGCCAATTTGAAAGGGGACAGCTAGTACAGCTTATCCTAACAAAAGTAGTCTTCGCCTGCAAAAGGCTCTGGTGGTGACGCCGTCTTGGGCTCCATGGTGACCTCCGTCTCGCCGTCCTGCTGGTCTTGGTCACGTTGCACAGATATGGAAACCTTTTCTTGATGCCTCGGTACTCCGCGCCTGCGCTTGCCCCCTTCGCACCAAAGAGGAAACAAGGATGCTGCGCGCGCTGGTGCCCGCCTAGTATCGATCGTCATGGCTCACGGCATGAGGACCTCACGAGGTTTGCCTTGCCTTGATCTCTCCGCCCCTCATGAGCCTGCCTGGCGAGGCCACTCCCGAGGAGGTCTTATGTCGTCCGCCTCGCAAGGCTTGGCCCCTCGCTAGGGTCTTGAATGCCTTGTCGATGAAGATGGGTTGTACAGGCCTGCTCGCCCAGCCACGCCGTGGGCCGCAGGCAGGCAGGTCTGGGGACCCCCGTTCCTAGAGCGCCGACAGTAGCCCCCGGGCCCAAGGAACGCTCGGGCTTGGCTTCAAGGCGAAGCCAAAGGTCAAGCGCGGAGCGCCGCGGGCCCCAAAAGCCGGCGGCCTCGGTTGACGCCTGGCGACTGATTGGATGTGGGTGTCTCCACTTCCCCACGCTGCCTCGGCAACTGCCCGACTTGACAAGTCCCTGCGACATTCAAGGAAAACCATCATTACCTGTGATCGTGGGGGCGCTGGTTGGCCTTCTTCTGCTATAAATGAGGGAGGGGCCACTTCTTCCCATTCCGCCTGCTTCTTCCTCCTCTACTCCACCACCGACCCCAATGGCGTCGTCGAAGAGGTTATCCGCCGCGGAGAAAGGAAAGCCCCCCCCCCCATGAGGGGCCCGGCTCCCCGGCGCCCAAGCGGGGACGCGGTCGTCCCTGTAAGCACACCACGACTCCCGCCATGGCCCCCCACTCCCGGGATGGCGCCGCTGCGCGTGGCGGGGGTCGCTCCGGTTGTGGCAGCCCCGTCGATGAGGTGAGACATGTCGTGGTTGCGCGGCCTCCCCGGCCATGCTTCCACTTGGCAGAGGTGCTGCCGGAGTTCGTTGTCTGGTCAAAGGATCCGGCCGGCAACTGGCTTCAGCTTCCGCGCTTCTTCGTCGACGAGCTGCCGGCCTCTGGTCCAGGCGGGCTCTGGCTGCAGGCGGACGACTGCTACAGCAGGGCCTCCTGGGTCGCGGTTGAGGTCTCCGCTGCGGGCAACATAGCTCTGGCCCGCGGTTGGCAGATGTTCGCTTGCGCGCGCAGCCTGGGCAGGTGGTGCACCCTCCACTTCAAGTATGACGGTGATGCGACCCTCGACGTGAGGGTGTTTGGGGAAGATGGTCGCCATGCCGGGTGCTGCCCCGAGATGAACGACGGCGAGGAGGTGCTCGGTCTCGGCGATGGCGGTGATGAGGGCGAGGGCGAGCTCGCCAGCCGCGCCTTGTCCAGCTACGGTGGCTCTTCTCTTGGCGGAAGCTCTAGCAGCGGCGGCCACGACCAGCCACCACGTCGCCGCGCTCGCTTCGAAGGTGGTAGCGGGTCGTCTTGTCGTCGTGCCTCTGTGAAGCGCGAGGAGGGATCCGGCTAAGCTCGGGCGTCGCCAGAGGCCTGCCCGATGGATCGCTGCAACGCCGCTTTTGTCTTGTTCCTCTTTTCTTTCCTGCATCAAAATGAAACCTGTATGGGCCCAAAGGGGCGTGTATCGAACTGTGATTCCTCAACCATTATGCTATGCTTATTATTTCCGTGCTGCGTCATTACTTTGTGTGGAGATAACTTAGCCTGGCACGTTCGGGTAGCCTCTTCTTCACGAGGCACTTGTTTCCTCGTGCCCGTCCTGGCTTAGTGGTTGCTCAGGAACTGCAAAAAATTTGTTAGGAAGCTCGCTAGGAGAATTATTGTTCACCCGAGCCTTGACCCAGCGCTTCATATCCCGATACCCGAGGGGCACGGATTAGGAGAGATGTGCCGGCTTGTGGGCTGATGTCTACTACGCAACCTTCTTCTTGTAGACGTTGTTGGGCCTCCAAGTGCAGAGGTTTGTAGGACAGTAGCAAATTTCCCTCAAGTGGATGGCCTAAGGTTTATCTATCCATGGGAGGCATAGGATGAAGATGGTCTCTCAAGCAACCCTGCAACCAAATAACAAAGAGTCTCTTGTGTCCCCAACAAACCCAATACAATAGTAAATTGTATAGGTGCACTAGTTCGGCGAAGAGATGGTGATACAAGTGCAATATGGATGATACATATGAGTATTTGTAGTCTGAAAACATAAAAAACAGCAAGGTAACTAATGATAAAAGTGAGCACAAACGGTATTGCAATGCGTTGAAACAAGGCCTAGGGTTCATACTTTCACTAGTGCAAGTTCTCACAATAATAACATAATTGGATCATATAACTATCCCTCAACATGCAACAAAGAGTCACTCCAAAGTCACTAATAGCGGAGAACAAACGAAGAGATTATGGTAGGGTACGAAACCACCTCAAAGTTATTCTTTCAGATCGATCTATTCAAGAATTCGTACTAGAATAACACCTTAAGACACAAATCAACCAAAACCCTAATGTCACCTAGATACTCCAATGTCACCTCACGTATCCATGGGTATGATTATACGATATGCATCACACAATCTCAGATTCATCTATTCAACTAACAGATAGAACCTCAAAGAATGCCCCAAAGTTTCTACCAGAGAGTCAAGACGAAAACGTGTGCCAACCCCTATGCATAGGTTCATGGGCAGAACCCGCAAGTTTATCACCAAAACATACATCAAGTGGATCAAGGGCTTCTACAACACCATAGCCTCTCTGATGATGTGTGAGTAGTTTACCTCAGACCTTCGGGTCCATAGTTATTAGCTAGATGGCTTCTTCTCTCTCTTTGGATCTCAATACAAAGTTCTCCTCAATTCTCTTGGAGATCTATTTGATGTAATCTTCTTTTGCGGTGTGTTTGTCGAGATCCGATGAATTGTGGGTTTATGATCAAGATTATCTATGAACAATATTTGAATCTTCTCTGAATTCTTTTATGTATGATTGGTTATATTTGCAAGTCTCTTCGAATTATCAGTTTGGTTTTGGCCTACTAGATTGATCTTTCTTGCAATGGGAGAAGTGCTTAGCTTTGGGTTCAATCCTGCGGTGCTCAATCACAGTGACAGTAGGGGAAACGACACGTATTGTATTGTTGCCATCGAGGATAAAAAGATGGGGTTTATATCATATTGCATGAGTTTAGCCCTCTACATCATGTCATCTTGCTTAAAGCGTTACTCCGTTCTTATGAACTTAATACTCTAGATGCATGCTGGATAGCAGTCGATGTGTGGAGTAATAGTAGTAGATGCAGGCAGGAGTCGGTCTACTTGTCACGGACGTGATGCCTATATACATGATCATACCTAGATATTCTCATAACTATGCTCAATTCTATCAATTGCTCGACAGTAATTCGTTCACCCACCGTAATACTTATGCTATCTTGAGAGAAGCCACTAGTGAAACCTATGCCCCCCGGGTGTATTTTCCATCATATTAATTTCCCGTCAGCAAGCTATTTCTTGCGCCGTTTATTTTGCAATCTTTACTTTTAATCTTTATCATAAAATACCAAAAAATATCTTATCTTCTCTATCAGATCTCACTTTTGCAACTGGTTGTGAAGGGATTGATAACCCCTTTATCGCGTTGGTTGCAAGGTTCTTATTTGTTTGTGTAGGTGCAAGGGACTTGAGTGTGGCCTCCTACTGGATTGATACCTTGGTTCTCAAAAACTGAGGGAAATACTTACGCTACTTTGCTGCATCACCCTTTCCTCTTCAAGGGAAAACCAACGCAGTGCTCAAGAGGTAGCATGGCTTAATTCTTGTTCTAGGGAAGTGTTCCATATCCTTTCGTGGTGGAAATTGAAATTTAATATTCCCTTCTTTCATATCAATGACGACACCTATAGTGCGTAAAAACGGTCAACCTAGTATGATAGGACAAGACGGATTGCAATCAATATCAAGAACAATAAAATCTATGGGCACATAATTCCTATTTGCAAGAATAAGAACATCTTTAACTCTTCCCATAGGCTTTTTAATAGTAGACTCCGCCAAGTGCAAATTCAGAGAACATTCTTCAATATCGGTAAGACCAAGCACATCACATAAAGATTTCAGAATTGTGGAAACACTAGCACCCAAATCACAAAAAGCAAAAAACTCATAATTTTTAATCTTGACTTTGATAGTAGGTTCCCATTCATCATGTAATTTTCTAGGAATTGAAATATCTAATTCCAACTTTTCTTCTAAAGCTTTCATCATGGCATCTACGATATGTTTAGTAAAAGCTTTATTTTGTTCATAAGCATGGGGTGAATTTATCATTGATTGCAACAAAGAAATACAATCAATCAAAGAATAATTATCATAATTAAAGTCTTTGTAATCCAAAAGAGTGGGCACATCACTCGTTAAAGTTTTGACCTCCCCAAACCCACTTTTATCAATTTTCTCAACAAGATTTTCACCCTCCAAATTATTGGGACGCCCTCTAGCTAAAGTTGACTCTTCTTCGGTACCTTTATCATCAATTTTAATTTTACTACACAAAGAATCAATAGAAGAAACACCAATCATTTTAAGATCGTCATCATTTTTATCTTCTAAAGAGATTGGTTTAGCGGCCATTTGATTTACTAGAGTAGCTTGTGCATCAGATATTTTGCCTAGCAAATTTTCAGCAAAAGCATACTTAGATTGGAGATCACAAACTCCTCTACTAATATCATCAAGTTCTTTTGCTATAGCATCTAACATAGTAGAGTGTTCTTTAAGTTCCTCGGTAAAATACTTATTGTGCTCAAATTGTGTAGTCATATATTCCTTGGTACTTTTTTCGATCTCAAGTAAAATATTGGGGTAAGGAACATCATAGTACTTCCTTTGAGACACCGTGACTACGTAAAAAGGATTGCATGCAAAAAACAGATCTGGCGAGGAAACAGTGAATGAAAAAGAAATAAAACGGCAAATTCTTGTGAAGTGGGGGAGATGAAAACAAGAGGCAAATGGCAAATAATGTAAATTACAAGGATACGAGATTTGTGATTAGGAACCTTATAGATGTTGATGATGTCTCCCCGGCAACGGCAACAGAAAATTCCTTTTGATGTCGCTTGAAACTGCGTCGGTATTTCCCCAAAGAGGAAGGGATGATGCAGTACAGCTACGGTAGGTATTTCCTTCAGATATGAAACCAAGATTATCAATCCAGTAGGAGAAGCAAGCAACACTATGTAAACGGGGATAATAGATCTGAAAACAAAAGCAAATATAAATAGATCTCAAAGCAAATATGATAAAGAATAGATCCGGGGACCGTAGATTTCACTAGTGGCTTCTCTCAAGAAATAGCACACGGTGGGTAAACAAATTACTGTTGGGCAATTGACAGAAAATCGAATATGACGATATCCAAGGCAATGATCAATATATAGGCATCACGTCCAAGATTAATAGACTAACTCCTTCCTGCATCTACTACTATTACTCCACACATCAACAGCTATCCAGCATGCATCTAGTGTATTAAGTTCATGGAGAATCGGAGTAACGCAATAAGAACGATGACATGATGTAGACTGTGACACCTAATTTTGGACCTTTCTGTGGCTATGTGGTCCTGAAACCTGGGAAGATCATCACTTCTCAGGCAACCAAGTGGCTTGTCATCCTCAAAACCTTCTCAAGACCTTGTCATTTTCATCTTAGCCCAATCCCAATATTCTTTTTATTGGGAATATTCCTTTTTCTGTTAAAGGAATAATCCTTTTTGCCCTAGGTTGTGAAGCAACCTATATTTCTGTCATCCACAAAATTCCTAAATAATTCTCATAATTTTTTTGGCTCATATATTCCACATATATATATCAAAACCCTTCCTTGGCATCATCAAAGATAATTCACAAATATTCCTTTTCTCATTCTGTCGTAAGTGGCTTTTTGAGAAGGAAGCATCATTTATCTTCACTTGATTGACCCCAAACTTTTTGGACACCTTTTCCTGTCTATATCATTGCCCCCATGCCAAAATGCAACTTAATTTTCCTTGTGAACCTTCCTCAGCAAATTTCCAAAGTTCCTGTATGAGGGAAGCCTTTGTGAAGGAAGTACTAGCTAGGGTAATCCAAATGAGTTAAAATTTTGCAAGGTCCTTCCTATGATCAAATCATCACTCTCCTACCAATTTGGGCTCATGTCATCACTCTATGTGAGCTCAGCATCAAATATTGGTTTTTGGTCAGATATTCAGGTTGTGAAGCAACTATATTTTATATTGCTTCATTTTTGCTGAAAATTTACCAGGGCATGGTCCTACCCATATCAACACCCTCCACAAAGGTTTGGCTCATTTCATTTATCCATTTTCTCTCAGAAATTTTTCTAAAATTCTGTGCAAAGAGGTGCATTATGAAGGAAGTACCTTTTTGGCTTGTCCAAATGGTATGAAAATTTCATGGCACCTTCGTATGCCTAAATCATCATGCCATGACCATTTTCAGCTCAATCCATTTGTTATGTGAGTGCCACATCAAGATTTGTATTCTGGACCAGATTAAGCAGTTGTTAAGCAACTCTACTAAATACTTGTCCAAATCCGTCCAAACTTCACAAGATTCTTGTCCTTCTTAAGCTAAAACTATCAGACATCACAGTTGGTCCTTATCACTTCCCTGTTGATCACAGATGTGAGACAAGTTTGCTACAGCAAACTTCAGCTGATCATTCCCATCTAACCACAGTGCCCCTGATCGAGCCATCACCACTCTGGGACTATTTCTTGGAAGGACTTTCTTCAAGACACCAGTTTGGGAGCCAGGGAGCGCTGGATGCCAAGGTTCACGCGGTGACCACCGCCCTGGAACGCAATGGACGTGAGCTGAACGTCGTTTGCTCAGCCACCTCCCCTGTTCGTCAGTTTTGAGCGCTGCACCATGTCCAGCCGCTTCCCCGTGACCTCCTGTGTCGCCCTGCGCTGCTGCCTTGTCCGGCCTCGCCCTAGTTATCTCGCTTTCGAGCTCGCCCACGCCACTAACTCCCTTGCTCCTTGTTGTCCCGTAGCCAGAGCTCTCTCCAGCTTTCCAGAGCTCGCCCAAGGCCTCCTGCGCCCCCATGAAGCTCCTGGACAAGTCTCCCCTCCCTCCCCGTGCCTATGCTCGCGCCAGCGCGACAACACACGTGTCACCACGGTCGTGTCCGAGCACCGCATCGCCGCGGCCATATAAGCCATCCCCGAGCCCGTTCAACCTCACCAGTGGCTTCTCCACCTCCTCTGATCCTCCCGAGCCTTTTTCCCGAGCTCGAGAGCCCCCTCCTCCTCACCATCACCACCACGTCCATCGCCGGCCACCCGCTAAATTTCGGCAAGCCACTCCTCCTCCCTCCGTTCCACCACCACCAGTAGCTTCCATCCACCCCGGCGAACCTCCCCGTCCCCTCTTTTTGTCACCGGAGCCTCTGTTGCCGCGTGCCCGAGCATGGTCGCCGGTGTCTCCTCATTCACCTTGAGCCGCCGTCACCTGGACCCTCTTCAGCGTCTGCGTCCAGCCAGGACGGGCGCGACACCCTTCCCTGAGTCCGTCGGTGGTCCAAGCTCCACCGGGGAGGGCCGAAGCTGCCCGGGAGGGCGCCGGCACCGCGAGCCCCTCCTTTGTTTCACAGGCTCCAGATGGAGGAAGAAGACGACGACCACCCCCTGCCCTTGGGCCCCGCTGGCAGTCTCTGGGCGTTAACCCATCCCGGCCCCGCACCTCAGGTTAAGTGGAGGCGCATTCCACCTAAGTATGTTTTCATTTACTAAAAGCGTAATTTAGTTATACTGTGGCTAACAATCCGTTTTCTTCTTCAGAAAGCGTATTTCTCTAGAAGAAATTTTCTATTTTCTGCCGCTAGGGGCTTGTTTGTGGAAGAATATTTACAGGTTGGTACCTGATCTTCCAACTCTCGTATCTCCGCAACCGTAACTCCGTTTGAGGTGAATCCAAAGCTCACTTCTTCGTCTCGTCGAGCTTTATCTGTTAATATCATTTTCACTAGGTAGTCCCACTGTGAAAATGACCTTTACAGTCCCCTTTGAGAGTGAAGCGTTCCGGCGAATCGTTCCACAACTTCACCACACTTCTTCCCGGAGTATTCTTCATCCCCAGGCAAGCCACAATAGCCACTTGCATGATGGATTTGCAATAGCCATGGTTTCTACTTAAATGTTTAATAAATGTTTACTCATTTACTTCTGATGTTACTGTTTCAGTTATGATTGTGGATCCCTACTTATCATCATGTTATGCTATGCTGCACTCTGTTAGCCGTATGATTACTTGCTAGTAATATTGCTCTCGTATTTCATGCTTGTACTTATGTCATGCTAGCGATAGTGATGTTCGTATGTTGCATGATTATCGTCAGTTATGTAGAGTATCAGTGATATGCATGATCATCGCTATGCCATGTTCATCTACAACTAGTAGTCCAAGTGTTGCATTATTGTTGGTGCTAATGATTCATATGGTTATGTTGCTCATACATGCTTATGTTAATATCATGCTCATGTGCATTATTACTTCATCATGTTATTATGACTCAGCATCTTTTGCATTCGAGTTTAACCGGACATTAATTAAACTTGAACATCTGTTGCCTGAGTCATTGTGCCATCGAATCGAACTAACCAGTGCAACCACACTTGCCTTTATGGGGGGCCCTGATTGGGTTTATTGTCATGCCTCTCGCTGGTGCCTCCAACTAGGGAAGGTTATGGGTGCACGCTACCCTGATCAGGTAGGCGGACATAAGCCTTGTGTACCCGTGTTGGTTTGAGCGCTCTTGCCCCCGTTTGGGACGGTTTTTTGTTTTGACACAACGGTGGCTATTGGATGTCACGAGGTGACATCGGGGCCACCGATGACTTAGACCAAAGGGGAGTTTGTCGGAGTGGCCGGGAGAGTGTCATGGCAATAGATCGGTCGCCGTTGGTCCACCCGAATGGGGGTACGACGCCATGGGTTCCATGGTGTGGGTACAATGTGCTAACCTCCGTAGAGTATTTAATCTATCGATAGCCGCGCCCATGGATATGGGCCTAGTTCATAGTACATCACACTATGGGTCAACAGAAATAATAACCTACTTAATTATAATCCTAGTTCGATGAGGAAAGAAGTTGGTTGATCTTGATGTGATCATGAGAGGATCACAGTGGTATCGTGGATACTGAAGCTGGTTGATGTTTGTGGTGTTATGCGGTAATCACGAGTAAGGATCAAGCTCCTTGTGGTCATGTAATGTTTACTACAGTATTGTTAATACCAAGCTTGATTTGATCCTAAGGTGATCGTGTGATGTCCATGATGGTAAGTGGTATATGTCGTGGTTACGAGGTAATCCCGGACATAGTAAGTGGATCATGTTAAGTATGATGCATGCTAGTATCATCTTGTGCATATCATGAGTAACATTTCCATGCTCATTTCGTGTGATGCTAGATGTATTATGTTCAACATGTTCATGCATGCTTATAATGTTCTAGTGGTATCATGTTTATCATCACTTTAACCTGTAAATGACATGTTGTTGTTTGTCTTGATTTCTTTTGTTGCTATGAGATTGCAAGTACATTCAATGTACTGACCTGGCGTGTCATGCAGTTTGAAGGTCATGCCATGTTTTCTTGCTTGTTTGTCATGGATCCCGAGTTTGTCGGCTAGGATAAGCGTTCCAGCCAGAGTCCCCTGCGGAGTGGAGTCCATCATCGTCGTCATTGTTCCGTTGCTACAAGTTATTCCGCTACTACGAGTTGTTCTGCTGCTAGCATAGAGCAACCTAAGTAGGCGTAGTGTCGCCATGCCGATGTAATTCCCTATTATATCGGAACCCTTATATCCTTATCGACTATAATAAAGAGCTGATTTGTTCTATGCCAAGCAATGCCGTATTCCAGAAGACTTCATCTCTGGGTTGGAATATGGGGTGTTCTGGTCTCTCTGAGCCGGGGTGCCACAAGCGTTGGTATCAGAGCAGGTCTGGTTGTAGGATGCCCTAGTCCGCGCGAGTGTTAGAAAACGGCAGTATAGAGTCTAGTATGTTTGCTGCATTTGGTTGTTGCATTCGTTTGTTGCATAGCATGCATATAGAAGTATTATCTTGTCGCTAACGGCTGATCTTGTGAGTGTAGGTGGCATCGGTCTCAATCCACTACCCGCACCCCAGTTTTGCATCCCTGCTTGTCGATGTTTGGCGTCATCTCTATCCCAGTGGGGTGATGCCATGGTACCAAGTGTTCCAAACACCAATTGCAGAAGTTATCTTCAGGTATCACGTTGATATCTTTCCGTCAGCCACCCCTATCATTTAGGTGATAGACAGGTTTCTATCCCGAATCATGCCTTCTGACCCCCCGCGTTGGCAACCCTTACTGATCTTAGCTATCAGAAAAGGGCATTGCCAGCACACTACAAAAAAATACACATCCCTGACATTTTGGGCCGAACGAAAAAAATTATGTCATGCTTATGACACTTCTATGACGATAATTGTGACAAAACTCGGTATCATCATAGATGTGGTGGGGTCCTACTTCTATGACAAAAAATCATGACAAAAAATGGGCTTTTCGTCCTGGGCGGGCCGGAGACGTAGCTGCATGACATTCTTTGGGCCGTCCATGATGGAAAAAAATGTGGTAGAAGCGAGGGCGAGGAAAATATCGGGGGAGTTCATGGTTACGGTGGGTGGTCGGGGGCTGAGCGAGAAATATCGGGTGTTTCTCTCGTACGTACGCGCGTGTGTGCGAGGCGTTGGGCTCTAACTGAACCCGAGCGATTGCACTAGCTACGTTACTGAACCCGAGCGATCGATCCCTTGCTGTTAACTGAACCCGAGTGATTCCTTCTCTACTGCTGCTAACTGAAGCCGATCGATGCCGCCTCTGGATGAACAGTGAGCGTTGTTGGGGGGTTGGATGAATAGTTCCCGGTGGGGGGTGGATGAACATGACCCCGTGGTGTTGCCGCTGGATGAACAGGACCAAGATCGAGCCGGTTGGGGGGTGGATGAACAGGACCCGTGGAGGGCTGGATGAACAGGACCCCGTGGAGGGCTGGTTGAACAGTAGCCGGTGAAGGGCTGGATGAATAGTAGCTAGTGGAGGGGTGGTTGAACAGGACCCCGTGGAGAGGGCTGGTTGAACAGTAGCCGGTGGAGGAGCGCGCGGTGGAGGCTGGATGAACATGAGCCCGTGGATGAACAGTCGCAGGTGGAGGCTGGAGGATGTCGACGGTGGATGAACAGTAGCTTCTGGAGGCAGTCGATAGTGGAGATGAACAGTATCCCGTGGAGTCCCGTTTTATGGTACGCCACACCCTTCTCGATGAACAGGACCCCCGTTTCGACTATAGCGCTCCAACACAAGTCTGTTTCGTCCGTTTTGCGGTACACCACACCCCTCCCGATCAACAGGACCCCGTTTCGATCGTAGGAGGTCTGTTTCCTCCGTTTTGCGGTACGCCAGACCCCTCCCGGTGAACAGGATCCCATTTCGACCGTGGCCAGTGGAACACAAGGCCGTTTCCTGCGTTCAGCGGTATGCCAGGCCTTGTTTCCATTGGTTGTTCCGTCCAAGCCGGTTGGCTCCCAATGAACACGACGACGCATTCCGTTCTGACCCAGCCGGTTGCCTCCCCATGACCATGACAACGGCGCAGCTTCTCCGTTCCGACCCAGCCATGTACATGAGCCCTGGCCATACGTATGCGCGAGTAGGCGTTCGAGACCCCGCCCGTATGTACGTACGTGGCCATATTTACTTTCTTGCACCCTGGCCGCTGTACGTACGTGTACATGCTACGTGTGCGCCTCTACTACAACACGTGCGTACCTCTACATCGACCGGTATGTACGTACACGTTCGTGACCAGAATGACAACGCTACGTACGCTTTGATCAGGTGGGTCCCGACTGTCAGGCACTTCCTTACGTGCGAAGATGTAGCGGGTGGATCCCAGCAGTCAAGGGGAAACTTTTTTTGCGAAATACGGTGGCCCGTCCGGTGGGTCCCTGCTGTTAGGTGAAGGAATCATTATTTTCCACGTAATAAGGAGGCAGTTCCTTGCTGTGGCTGTGGAACCAGCTGTCAGCCTCTCCACGTACAGTACTGTTCCGATGGAAGTCGTTCCTTGACCACGTTGACCACGTCGTGCCGAGAGCACCAGGGCAGTGGACGACGGCGAGGCCTAGGAAGGGGACGACGCTGAGCCGGGGAAGACGCGGCAGTGGTTGCCCACGCAGAGAAGAGTACGAGGGCTCACTGGTTCGGTTGCCGTCGCCGCAGGGCCTGGCCAACGGTGGGAGTAGTAGGGGGCGGTGAGGCCTCCGCAGAAGCACAGCCGGCCAAGGGAGGCAACAACACGCGGTGGTTTGGACGGCTGGTGCAAGAATATCAGAGGTTGAAGAAGCAGGACGACCGTTGGATGTTAACAATCCAATGGTCACTGGTGATAGAATCGTTTGTTGACTAAGTTGACAAAGCCCTCCGTCTGCGTCAACTTAGTAGGCCCACAAGTCAGGCTCCCACTATGGTGGGTCCCAGCTAGCAGGGGGAGTATTCATTTTTTTGTGCGTAATAAGGAGGCACTTCCTTGCGTGCGAAGATATAGCTGGTGGGTCCGAGCTGTCAGCGGGAGTATTCATTCTTTTTGGCGTAATAAGGAGGTACTTGCTTGCGTGCGGCCATGGACCATGTGGGTCCCAACTGTCAGCCTCTTCATGTACATCCCTCTTCCGATGTTGTCGTTTGTTGACAACGTTGACCACGCCGTGCCGAGAACACCAGCGCGATGGATGATGGCGAGATCTAGGAAGGGAATGACCCGAAGGCGGCGAAGCCACAACAGTGGAGGGATGTGGGTGAGTAGAGGGATGGCCTGGCCAGTGCTGGGAGTAGTAGGGGGATGTGAGGCCTGCGCAGCAGCACAGCCGGCCACGGGAGGCGGGAGCAAGCGGTCCCGCCGGCGCTGGATTTGGCGGTTGGAGCAAGAAGATCAGAGATTGAAGAAACACAACGGTCATTGGATTGACATCCAACGGTTACGTCTGCTAGAATCGTTTGTTTATGTATATAATAAGTAAAAAAATCTTGCATACGGGTCAACTTAATAGGCCCACAAGTCAGACCAGCTCATTGCAATTTCTTATGCAATTTATTGCAGTCCGTTTTTTTTGTTGGCCAGGGCCAGGGTTAAAAATTTAAACGAAATTTCGCATATTTCTATGGGTTCCAAACTATTTTTAATACCGAAGATATATTTAAATTAGGTTAAAACCCAGTGAAATAGGAATCTGAAAATGTGAAAAAATTCAGAAATTATGAAGTAATTGCCAATTTGTCATCTGTTTTTATATTTACAACCCATTTCATATTACTTTCAAGATTTGCAGGCGTCTTGAGAGAGTTGTAGCCCATCAGGGCGTAGAAAATAAGTAGGCCTGGATTGGGTATTCTTCAGAAAAAATAAACTGGGCTCATTTGCACAAAGAAAAAATAGCTGGGCTGGTCATATAGTGAACATAAAATATAAGTCTGGGCTAGACGGGCCACATCCCAGTTGAAATCCTGCTCCGTCTCAACAATAACAAAAAAATGCTGCTCGAGCAGCTACGTCCCAGGTGTCAGCCGATCTTGTGGTGCTGTTCTCTTGTCTATTGACTATATACGCTGACAATGTCATGGGTCCCAGATGTCAGGAAACCACTAGGAGGAAGCATTTTCTTTTTCCATAAACTGACAATGGAATATATATAACAAAAAAAGAGGAACTTCCTTGCGTCCGGCCATGGACATGGTTGGCCCCTACTGTCATCCTCTCCATGTACAGTCCTCTGCCAATTCTTGTTGTTTGTTGACCATGTTGACAACGCAAGAGGGCAGCGCCGCGGCGAGCGCACCAAAGCGCACGGAGGACGACGGCGAGGCCTCGGACATCGGCGTTAACGATTTAGGAGACGGTGGGGCGGCGATGCGTGCGCTGAGGTGCAGCCAGCCGTGGGAGGCGGAAGCAGGCGGCCCCGCCAGCGCTGGTTTGGTTTTGGCGGCTGGATGAATATAGGACTGAAGAAACACGACAGACTGAAAAAACAGCAGGAGTACTTAACAACCTTAACTGAAACTAGCAGGGGCACTTAACAACCATAGCTGAAAGTAGTGTGAGTACTTATATAGGTTCAACCGTACAAAACACGCCTCGAACAATGGTACTTTGCCTACAGTTAACCAAGGATGAGGCCGCCAAGCCCCAGGACAAGGCCCAGGCGCCACCCCACGCATCCACAACCTTCTGAAAGCGGCTTCATCTTGCAATGTGGTCAATAAACAGTATATTCGCTTTAGAGCCATGGAAAAGCAGGAACATAATCTTCTGTCCTATTCTCCAAGATGGACGGGCCTTCATTATTTGAGACCACCCATGAATAAGTATCTTTTCACCTCCAAGGGGAATGGAGTAGGTCGACATAAACATCATGTTGTGACCAAGCGCAAGTCTGACCCGACCATGGTCAGGCATGTGTATAGGAACAATAGAACTGGGTAGTTTCTGTTTCAAGAACATCATAGTTGTAAAACTCTATATGAGCAAGAGTTTATGAACAACATATATAACAGAAAACAGCTCGTACCATAAGTTTCTCGACACAGTTGGACCTGTTCAACGAGTGCAGCAGTGGCACACATATCCCACGTGGCCTTCCACCATTGAAACGCCCCACAAGGACCTCAAGACAATCAATAAAGTGTAGGAACTTGTGGATGTCGTCGCAGTCAACTTCAGTGCCATCAGTAATAGCCGAGTTCTTATAGAATAACAAACGAGTAGCCTGCTTAACTCTGAAAAAACCTACACGTGCCACCAATTATAAGAAAATATTAGTTAGAAGTAGCATCTTCGTGAGAGATTCGTTGCTACTTCTAAAGTTAAATTGTGATTAGTTAGACAGAATAGGTGGATTAAGAAGTAATCGAGGCAACAAGCAAGAACCAGATACATAACATGGATGAACAATTGGAACGACGTCGAGGTGGAAGATCGCAGTGAAGATGAGACCAAGTTCTGCTATTTCCATCAACATTCGTGCGTCAACTTTCAGTCCGTAACACTTGAGAAAGTTTTTCCAAGTTCGGCCATAAAAAAACAACGATCTTCTTGGTTCATGAACCCAACTCAGAACTTATATCCATGGCTTGTCTTCACGGTGACCATTAAACTGGTGTATTCAGTTATGGCAAGGCCAAGCATCTTGAGTACATGTGTTCTGGCAAAGCAAGGAATGCACTGCAGGAAAAATAATATGAGAACACAATGTATTCCCTATCCAAATCTAGAAATAATTTCCTCCTTCACGTCAGTGTTGACCATGGTACTAGTACCTTTTATCCAAATATAGCAATCCAAATTTCCAAATTAGTCGACAGCATGTTCAAAAAACCCCACCCTCCCGGATAGAAAAGAGGATTCTAAGAACATATTGTGCGCGTTTTAAAATCCTGTGTTAGGATGAGAAGGAACAAGTGTGGCGTCTCGCCGCAGGCGCAGAAACCTGTAGGGTCCTCGCAGTTTGGGCACTTGAAATGAAACACACTAGATTCAGTAGGAAGAAAAATGCATCAACGACGGCGGCTGCCATCCTAGGATTGCCCGCGACCAAGGGACTTGGATTTATCAGGGATGGATGAAGATTTCATACCAGGTTCTCCATGAGAAAACCCTATGCAATCGCCGAGCAGGGGGTTTCTCTGAACAGGCAGACGAGGGCGAAGGGGATTCAGGCCTAGTGAAATATTGCTGCTTCGTCTGTCCAGCTTACTGCTAAAGCTGGAAAGGTGGGGTTTTTTGTGATTTGACGGCTCATTGGGTATTACTGCGGCGCTACGACTGGGGTGTGTCTACCGTACAGTTGTGCACTCTAATTTGGTGCATATGGCATGTGGACCCCGTTGCCGGATGCCCCACATATCAGCGAAAGGAAGTAGAAACACATGAGTAACTAGTTACACATAAATATATTTTTGACAGAGAGATACTCCCTCTGTAAAGATATATAAAAATCTTTTACATCACAACTTTAACATAAGAAAAATCAAGGGGAATATATACAACATATATAATTATAAAAACAGTTTTTTAACACAGTATAGACGAGTTGGTGATGATGGTCTGTCTGCCATCCTGCAATATAGGCCGTCTGATTTATATCTAATGGATAGGAAGGAAACTATGGCAATTTTGCAAAAAGGTACCCACACACCTCTCCACATTTTCAAATAAGGCCTTCCCTCATTCATCCTTTTCTCTCACAAGATAAAATACTCATACAAATGCATATTGATGTTACGTGCAACGCACATGCATTATGGGGGTTCAGCTGAGAATATAATACTCAGACAGGCTCACGGTTCTGGACTTTGGGCCACAGGCCAGTGGGCATGCATGTTTTTGGGGCCATGTGTTCTACCTCAGCAAGCGATCGGTACGGCGCTAGTTTTAGATGTGGTTGCAAGGAGAATACACAAAATTGAGTAAAGCACGGGAGCTGTCAAAATGAAATCGAACGACAGTTCCTAACCAGCAATCAGAGTTGCAATTCTATCAATGATATACCATGTGATAAATAATACTGTCGTACTACTTATACACACAGGACACTTGTTTCACCATGCTAGATTATTACATCAAAATCACTCGGGGGATAGATCATTTCGACAGTTGCGTGCTGCTACTGAAGAATTGCAAAGTTGATTTGGACCAGCTCTCCTTGCCGAGAAAGTGCGATTTTGGCATCATCCCCTACCGCAAGATATGATTTAGATTTAATTCTTGACCATCCTTTAGCATCTATCATGATGCGACCATCCTTTAGCATCAATCATGATGCGACCATCCTTTGTACTTACAGTATATTGAGCAGGTTCATTCACACCAAGGGTGCGCATGGTAAGAGAAACTTGGCCACGGTCGCCCGGATTGTTGAACGACTCCCTCGTTGCTCTAGGAATTCTCTGTTTGCAAACAAGAAGACATACACAAACAGTTAGATCAGCACAGTGAATCATGTGAAACAACATGGAAAGAAAAAAGAACGAAGCACTTGGGCGGCCAATGCTTACCAAGAAGGTGGACATGTCGGTTTTTGTAAGGACTTTGCTATATGAAGTGCGAACTGCAACCCAGTCTGTTGCCGGTGCAACTGCTGGTTCCGTTGCCGTTGCACGGGCCGGAGAAGGTGCAAGTGCAAGTGTTGGTGCAGGTGCCAAAGCCGTTGCTGGTGCCTGTGCCGGTGCGACTAGTAGTGCCGTTGCTGCTGCCGGAGATGGTGATCCTTGTAGAGCTGGTGCCGGTGTCGGAGCAGGTGTCAATGCCTGATCCTCTGGTAGATCAGCCTGATCCGCTGACACGGTCGGTGCCCAATCCTCAGCTGGATCAGACTGAGCTGTTGCCGTTGTCAGTGCTAGAGCAACTGCCGGTGCTCGATACATTGCTGAAGGTGGTACCAATGTGCGAGACAGCGACTATCGTGTCTGGTCTGCTATGATCAGCTTTCTAACTTGAGTAAGCTCCGTGACCGTGATCTAGTCTTTTTCTTCATTTCTTTTAAACACGAGAAGGACTAATTGTGGCGTGTTTGTTAAACCAAACTGCAGTTCATCATAGGGATTCATCTTGTACTCAGACAACAGACTGATCCAATTTTTCCAGTAATATAAGTGATGGACAGTGCCTTCGTTACTAACACGACATAAGAAGTGAAACCTGCAAAAATACCCATCGTAGAGCAAACAAAACAGTTTATTCTGTGATGAATGTCACATGGCAAAACCTGCATCGTAAAATTGCAGCAAAAGAAAGAAAACATGACACTAAATCAATAAGATTTAGACAGTAAATCAATAAGATTTACTTGATGTGACATGAGTGAATCCTTACCAGGAAATCACTATGTTGAAGTACTAAACAGAAGATTCATCATCCAACTACGCATGGCATGCAGGGCCCCCGCCTACTCAAAAGAGGAATTTAGAACTGTCATTTGGCAGACAAAAATCACATGCAAGATCACCCAAAAAGTTGTACTACTAGTACTAGTACTGCGTCTTAGATGAAAAAACACGATCAAGATCGAGAAAAGGATTGTCAAGAAGAGATATTACCTTGACTTGCTTAATGAGGGATCCTGGAGAGGGGGGCTTGGACAGGGAGATGGCTTTGAGCTTGTCTGCGGTAGTCTCGGCGGGGTGCTTGTGCTTCTTCTTACCATGAGCCTCGACGGTTTTGACCAGAGCCATAGACATCACTTCGGCCGGTGCTCCAGCGTCCATCAAGAAACTATCAAATAGAAATAAAAGAAAAGAAACCATAATCAAAAACCCAAAAGGAGAACAGAGAGGGAGTTATAGGATCAGTCTCGGGGTTGCAAGACCGGGCCTTGGCCAGAATCAACACCATTGATGCGCTCACCTTTCCTTCTTTGGGAGGGAAGAACAACAGCAGAAGCAAGTAGGGGTTTTCTTGAAGAAATGAGGAACAAGATGAGGGAGAACCAAGTGGGGGTTTTCTTCAAGAGAGGAAGCTGAGAGAGAAGAGTGAAATGATGATTGCTTCGTCCGTCCAACTTACTGCTGGAAAGGAGGGGGTTTTGTGATTTGATGGCTCATTGGGCATTACTGCGGCGCTTCGATCGGGGTAGTCTACCGTGCAGTTGGGCACTCTACTATGGAGTAATTTAGTCCATGGCTGGTAGACCTCGATGCTGGCTGTCCCACATGTCGGTAAAAGTGGGTAGCAAGGTTCCCGACGACCGTCGAGGAGGAGCCGCGCGGTAGAGCGTGTCCACTGTTTTTCTGAAGAAGAAAAATGATTACAACAAGCGTTTCCACTCTTACGACGGAGGAGTGCGAAACACGGCAGCCACATGAACATACACAGTGCTCCTACTACTAGGCATGTGCAGTGGTTCATACATCAGTACTACATAATCTTGTTGCTAGCATAGTAAGATATGACGACAACAAATGATGTTGTGTGTATGGTAACTATATGAATAGTAATGTAACATAGTACCGCTTTTTCGACTGTCCGGTCGAGAATGAACGGTGAGATCAATGTTAACAGAACAAGGTCTACAGCGCACGAAGAGTACGGTGCTACAGTACTCCACGAAACATGAACCATATGAAGCATGAAGCAGTGTTAGGCAAGGTGTATGAAGGGTGCACGGGATGGGAGCAAAAGTTCCCTTCTCAACCACTTTTGGGTGTTTGACAGAGTGCATGAAGGGTGCATGAGTCCACACTAGTAGGTTAACACAAATACACGAAGAGGGAACAACTATATTGAGATGAGAATGCAACCAAACACACCCACACGCTTTGTGCTACAGTGACCGATCTGCACTGTCTGAGTTTGATCCAACGGTCATGTTGCGCCGAGACATGGACATGCCCATGCAGAAGACGCCTAAACACCACCGAAGTCCCTCTGCTTCTCGAGGCTCCCGATGTTGGTGATGCAGGGTGCAACCGCCCGCAGAGCCCGCTCCCGGTCGACGGGAGCCAGCTCGACAAAGACGGTGTCCAATGGCACAAATGGATTCCGGTGACGGGGCTCTGAGAGGATTCGCCCGGCAACGGCGACGGCAGCCTGCAATCCATCCTTGTCCAGCTCCGCCCCCACCATCGCGCGGAGACGGCTCAGCTCCTCGGACATATAGGTGAAGAAGGAGACCAGGTTAGGAAGCTGCAGCTCATTAAAGTCAACGGGGCGGTCGAACGGGTTTAGCCCGGCGGCCGACATGGTCGCGCTGGCACGACGGTAGGCGTCGCACAGTCGCAACAGGTGCGTGGCAACTTGGTCCACCAAGTGGCTGAGGCGATCCTGGACCTCGTCACGATCGGCCCGCTCGCACTCCAGCCGTCTCCCCTGACGGCCTATCGTATCTCCCGCTTTCTGCAGCAACGCCGCCGATGCCTCGAGCATCTTTGTGGTGGACGCCTGCCGCTTTTGAAGCTCCATGAACTCCCGCACATAACGGAGGAGCATGGCACTCCTGTCCTCCTTGAGCTCACGGAGCTCCACGTCCTTCGCCCTGAGCTCCGCATCCTTGGCCTCGAGCTCCTATGTCAGGCGCCTCACCTCAGACTCCGTGATCTGCTGCGTCCCCATGGCACCAGGTACAAGCAATGGGGAGAGGAATCAAAGGGGGCGAACCGGCTGAAAGGCAATGCAATCTACGGGAAGGCGGAGGGAGCCAGCCGAGGAGCGGGGTGAATTTTTTGGTTTTCACCATGGGAAAACACCAGTCACGACTTTTCACATCAGCGAGCATTGGGTTTTACAGGCGGAGTCATCATGACTAATTGCTGCCACGCCTGCTCCCGTCAATCAAAAAATAAAAAATGTTGTCGCGCCTGCCGCACCCAAAGACCAGAGCAACTCACGGTGGATATTTAAATTTACCTGCCGGGAAGGAGATAAAAAAGGGGTGAAAAACAAATGTGGCGGCAGCCTAGCTAATCGGTCACACTAGCCCAACTAGCTAGCCAT
Organism: Aegilops tauschii subsp. strangulata; assembly: GCF_002575655.3. Classification (NCBI taxonomy): domain Eukaryota; kingdom Viridiplantae; phylum Streptophyta; class Magnoliopsida; order Poales; family Poaceae; genus Aegilops; species Aegilops tauschii. The sequence goes on along the minus strand of NC_053037.3, from coordinate 312,489,837 downwards.
CGTGCTTCACTGATGTACTCGGCGGGAAAGGTGGTCTTTCATGAATTGACGACTCATTTAGTTGCTTCGGTGCTACGACCGAGGAGGAACTAGAAAACGCGCGGTAGGGCGTCCCACGTCTCGGCAAGGAAGAATATATGTGTGCACCACCTGGGAGGACCCCGTAACCGCGCGGTAGGGTGTGCCACGTCTCGGCATGGAGGAAAGATGTGCGTGTAAAATTATACTGTATCAGACGTACTACCTATGGTTCGACCTCAGGACCCAGCCAGTCGGTCGAAAACACCCCACTAGCCACACAGCTTCATCATGCTAACATGGCACGGAGGATAGGTGTGGTTAGCTCCGTCTCGACCAGCCACAACGTCTCTTGTTCTAGGCGATTCTTCTATTTTCCAAGATTTTTTTAGTTATAATAACACCGCGGCAAGCTAGCGCCGCTCTGCGTGTGTGACCGTGCGTCTAAAGGTTAGACGATGGAGAGGAGAGAGAGATCGCAGACCTGGGACCCACTAGTAAGTGAGTCAATGGTCATGCACGTGTTGACGAGCCACTCCCTCTACTCTACTCAACGTAATACTGTACAGAATCAAGTTATGGGACCAAGCCAACAACCGTTGTTGTTTCAGGCTATCGACTTACGCTTTGTAGTCCAGGTTGCCAGTTCGAATCTCGTCTTTCAGATTTGTTAGTTTTAGGTCCAAATTTGATCAATGACAAGTGGAACCCCCGTGTATTGTTCCGATATTTCTGTGTAGGATGGTTTTTTTGAACAAACATTTTGCGCGGTTAGACAAGTACACTACAAAAAAATACACTTCCATGATGATACGTGTTTGTCACAGTAGGTCGCATTTTTTGTCATGCATGTACATCCATGACAATTTTATGACAGAATCAAGATAGTCATACCTGTGCTGTCGTACAAGTGTTCCATGACATTACCAAAATTATCATCACGGAAGTGTCCACTTCCATGACGATAAATCACGCGTCACATAAGTGCTTTCGTCAAGGGTGACCGACACGTGGCATCCACCGTAACGGAACGCCGTTAAGCTATCGGGTCCGGTTTTGGATCCGATAACCCGCTAACAGCCCCGACCAATGGGGATTTTCCACGTGTCGGCTCACTGTTGGGACAGATGTCATCCACTCATTGGACAGAAGGCGCCTATGATACGTCGACACGTGGCACGGCCCAACAGAGGCCCACTCCTGTGAAAAGGCCGGCCCGTTTGAGTTGGTCAAAACGTGGCGGGCCGGCCCACGAATTGCCTGTTAACGGCTTGTTCGCATATAGCCCATTTACAGCCCGCTAACCCAAAGCCCGTTACGACCTATCCGAATTAGGCCCAGTAGCGTCATCTGGGCCTTCCAATATGATTCCAGCCCATTTTAAGTTCCGGCCCATGTATGGCCCATGACGTCTTTCGGCCCAGATGAGGCCCTTTGTAACTCTTCGCCCATTAACGGCCCGTGGTGAAACTGGCCCGTAATGAATAGTGTATCACTTTATACCCATTAACGGCCCATTAATCCATTGGGCCATTTGCAGCCCATGTTATCTTTTGGCCTTCTCAGGGCCCATTTATTCTTGGGCTCATTTCCCGCATTCGGTTACTTACGGCCCGTTACTGCCATTTTCTGCTTGTGGGCCAAATTCAGCCCGTGGTTACAGTCGGCCCGTTTGTGGCCCGTTAATACGTTGGGCCGTTTTCGTAGCGTCATCAAATACGGCCTATTAACGATGGCCCGTTATGGTCGGCCCATGAACGGACGACTCCAACTCTAGCCCGTTTACGGCCATAATGCGGTCTGTTTTTGGCCCATGTTTGGCCAATCGATCATACGGCCTGTCTAAGGCCCATTGATGATACGACCCGTAGAAGGCCCATTGTTTCTACGGCCCGTAGAAGGCCCATTGTTTCTATGGCCCGTAGGAAGCCTAGTGTCACTACAGTAAATATGTAGCCCATGGCCTGTTAAAGGCGGGAAACTACTATAGGTTTAGACCTGCTAATGGCCCAAGATGATTATAGGCCCACGTTTTGGCCCATATGAGTAACGAGCCGGCCTGAAGACCGACAACACTGAGATCCACTGAACCTTCCGGCCTAAATTACAGCATACCGACCAAAGAATAAACCTAGACTATACAACAAAGAAATTACGGCATATTAGGAATCAAAGTTCGCTACTCGGTGATAATAAAGCTTAACATGACCACGGATTACATACACTGGGCATCAAAGGTCGCCACCAATGCATATAAACGCGCCGACAAAAGAATATACAAAACTGAGAGCACTTCAGAAGGCACTAGACCTGGCAAGCTCGGGCCCCCGCAAGCAGTCGAACAAGCTAATGTGACCTCAGTTGTGTCAATGATAGATGCTTCATCCCTAGCTGTATGGCACCATAGTGTGCAAGGCAGTCCCCTGACATCTTCATGACATCTTTGACTTCAAGTCGGAGCTGAGCTGAAGCAAGCCTTTCCGCTTTAAGTTGAGACTGAAGAAGTCGAACTGATTGAGGCAGTGACTGCACAGAGGTTATCTCACACCTGTTGGTGAGTAGCTTCAACTCACTGTCTTCATCAAGGCAGGACCTTGGGGTCATCTCGCTGTCCTCAAGATGGTTTCGCTCACTATCTTTCCTGAAGTTCTACCTGGCATAAGAGATACGACTCTGAAAGAGAAACAAGGAGACACGTAACATGTTTCACAATTATATAAGCAAATAAATGGATCTGTTCTGCATAAGGAACATGTTTTTACAACTACAATATAAAACTGGTAGTTGTTGCAAACATCCAATCAGATGTAAACAGCAGTGGATGAAATGATGCCTATCCAAATCTATACTAGAACAAAGTTTGAAGGCTTGAGAAGGATGAACTTACATTACATGTTAACACGGGATGGACAAAGGCCTTCTCCATGTTGATGGAAAGATCATTCAATAAATTCCCAAAGAAAATTCTTTATAACCATTGCCATTATTCTACATTTTGCAAAGAGTAAATATAGATCAAATAATATTGGAAGAAATAGAGGATAATGAAGCTCAGGTGCAGACTGATGATACATAATCAAATAGCAATTAATTAAGTACAGCGTTACAAGGAAAAAGGTACTGACAAGAGGAATGCAGACATCAACCTGTGCAGTGGCATTGGCTTTATTCAACATTTTGGTAAGAGTAAATGTAGATATGATAATTTGGAGAAAGTGGAGGGCAGGGCAGATAAGATGCAGACTAATGCAAGACAATCAACTATCTCGCGATGCATGTACAGTAATACCACCACCGTCCGTTATTAGTTGTCGCTCAAATGGATGTATCTAGCACTATTAAGTTCTAAATACATCCAATTGATCAACAATTAATTCGATACAGAGGGAGTACATGACAACAGGTACTTACATGAGCAATCCAAAACTTCATAACCATTGTGTTAATTCTACATTTATCTAAGAGTAAATATAGATCTTATAATTTCAAGCAAAGGAAGGATAAAGAAGCGAACATTTACAGTGATGCTACATAATCAAACAACAATGAGTGTAAGTATGCTGACAAAGGGCAAGAGGTACTGACAAGAGCAATGCAGAGCCCAGTATTGTCGTGAGATCCTATGATCCTTTGAGCAAGGAGATTCATCTGAAATTAGTTTTCATACAAGAGAGAAGGTAAGGCACATGCAGAAATTTAGGAGTTCAAATTTTGAATTGATATCATAGACAGTACCTGACGCTGGGCTGTCAGTGGTTCTAATAGGGGATTGGCCACTGGAGTAGGGGTAAAGTCTGTTACAGTTGGGCCTGTGTTTTCTGTGGCTGCTGATCTATCTGATTTAACAGGTATCACTACCTTTTCCAAATACCTAGTTTGTACTCCTTGAGGATCTGCAATCACCCTCTTCCTTTTGGACATCTATTACGAAAGAACAACATTTGACTAGAAAAACATAGTATGACGACACATGGAATAGGTACAGAAAATGGATAGGTATGGCATATACTCATATATGATGCTAAACTAAGCAGATGGTGTAACAAAGTAGAAGTAATGCAAGAGGTCAGATGCAAAATATGTGCGACCAATACAACCTTGCCAAGTTAGAGCATGCACCTTGATGGGTGAATAAGATAGGTCATCCTCCACCATGCCAAGTTTGTTAGCCAGTGGATCGTTCCGCAATATTCCTCTCGTGCGCCCATTCTCATATTCATTTTGATAATGTTCAATACCTGACATGCATGAAAACATAAAAACAAGTGAGATTATCTTTGTAATGAAGAAGTGATTCTAATCCAATACTTTCTCCCTGTAAACCCCTTTGTGCTATCTCTGCAACTTCTAAGAGGTGCCATGCATGCTGTAATTTGATGTGTGCATTAATATAATGCGGCCTACTACTCAAAATATGAGAGCTCCAGAAGTGATGATACTTCACAGATGACAGCTTCGACATATAGTAAAGAAGAACAAGTCGACCTGACCTAACAGATTCAAAATATACTAAGGGAGAATAACTCAACCTGACCAGTCGACCGCAAGAGAAGAGGATCATCTTAAAGAAGAGCAGAAGAGCAAGCAGATTGAAGATATTACAAGTCTTTCTATACAATGTTGGTTGGCCACCCATGATGAACCAGAGCGCACAGAGAAATACTATTCCTTCCGGTCTCTCCATATGTGGCTCACATGCATTTCGAAACTAAAGTAGGAACATTTAGCTGACCAATTAAACATCTCTCAGTTTTACTAATATTAGCATAATATCATATTTGAATTTGTACAACTAAGTTAGTTTAGCTCGATGGGTGGAGCAGTGCTATTACGACACGAACCACGTAGGCCGATCGTGGTCATCATAAAATGGGGAAACCATAAGCATGATGAGTATAGTGTTGACCGTGGCAGTGGGATGGTAGATCTGAAGCTGCAAACTGCGCAAAGGGTAGTTAGCAACCGATATTTGCTTTGAAATAACAACTAAGATTTGGTATGAACAAGAAAGTACAGCCAACAAGTGACAAAGAAATGCAATTCTGATGTCTCTCTATATGTCACGACATGCATTTGGAAACTCAAGTGGGACCTTTAGCTAACCAATTAAATGTGTCTGTTAACTAATATCAGTATCATATCACAATCATATTTGAACAACTAAGCTTTGGAATTTTGAGTGTTGTGTTGTTTAGCTTGAAGGGTGGAGTAATGCTAGTATGACAGAAAGCACCTACGCAGATCATAGTAGAGTAGATAAAAGGGGAAAACCCTAAGCATCAAGAGTAAAATCAGGAAAGTGGAACTAGCTGGACCAGTGGGTGGCGCACATGCTTTTCGAAACGAATATAGGAACATTAGGTGACAAATTAAACGTTCTCTGTTTTAGTAATATGAGCATCATATCAGATTCGTATTTCAACACGTAAGCTTTGGAATTATGAGTGGCATGTTGTTTTGCTTGATGGGTTGAGGTCTTGAGGAGCAGTACTAGCACGACACGAAGCAGGGAAGCACCTACGATGATGGTAGTGAATATAAAGGGGGGAAACCATAAGCTTTACAAGTATAGTGACCGTGACATGGCGGATCTGAAGGTGCAAACCGGACAAAGCTACTTCGCAACCAATGTTTGCATTCAACTAGCCACTACGATTTGGTACGGACAAGAAAAGTACAGTAAACAATTTAAGATCTATTTTCCGGGTGAGATCAATAACTTAAGCACATATGGAAGAGTACCACCTCTCTTGCGACGCCGTGTAGGCCCCTGCTGATACGTTGAGGGTGCTGCGGGTGCGATGGGCGGCGGCGGGGAAGAAGACTTTAGATGGCAGACGGCCGGGTTGGGGGATAAATCTTGTTGCCGTGGACGAGGCGGTCGTAGGAGCGGCAACGGCAAAGTGGACGACGACGCCGATGAAGCGAGACGACGCGATGAAAGGACCCTGGTCCGGCGCCGTGGATGAGAGACGTCCATCTCTTGCGGTGGACGACGGGGTAGGGGTAGAGGCTCCGACAAGGTGGAGGATGGGGTGGCGGACGGAGGAGGCTAGCCGCAGTGGGGAGGTTGTCGTGGCACCGATGGTGTATAAATGGGGAAATGAAGGGGGAGGGGGATCTCAAACTTTGGGACGCGCTTGTCTGAAATGTGGGAAAGTTACGAACTTATCCCCCGTTTAAAAATCTAGATATCACGTCGGTTGGGGATAGTACGGTAATCTCGCATCTCCCAAATATTTGCCGGTAACGATTTCGGGCGAGGAGAGGGTGTTTTGCCGCCCACGGTTGGTGCCCACAGTGTATGAACGGGGCTGACAGGTGGGCGGTTGTGTCACGTCTGAGGGAAGTTACACATCTGCCCCTACTTAAAATATTAGCTTACATCGATTTCGGATGAGGAGAGTTTGTTTTGCCGCCTACCGTGGATGAATGGGGAAATGGAGGGAGAGACACATGTCTTTCGGACGAGCTTGAATCAAATGTGTTTTGCCGCCCACGTTTGGCACCCACCGTGTCTGAATGGGCTCAGAGGCCATCGTGTCACGTCTGATTGAAGTTACTAGTCTACCCCTATCGACAGCAGTGTAAATCCGGTCGATAAGATTGTCAAGTGTCAGGATTAGATAGTAATTTCCATCTCTCAAACACTTGCTTCAGGCAGCCCACAAATGATAGTGGGTGTTTAGCCACTTCGTTCAAAACTTGGGAGAATTAGCATTCACGTTTGCCCTTGGCCCTGGCAACTAAATCCAAATCCAATTTTTATTCGATTACGAATATCCACAGATAATTCTATGTTTTGTTATTTATTTCTTCAAAACCACAACAAAGATTTATTCCACCTTTATATATCATTATGATTTAGAAATGCCGTGATCTTCGAATTCAGTAGGTTGGATACACTTTGAGTCAAACAGTTATTTCATCCAATACAATATGCTCACACGAAAAACAGTTCACCTTATGTCAATCATACAAGTACTGAGGATTACCTCGCCTAAAAAATTCGGATCATTACAACACATGGACAACATAGGGGGTCTTACAACATAATCCATTCAGAGACATGACACAACATGCAAGTACAATAATCTAATGACAATTTCAACTGCTATCTAAACAAGAACTGGGATTACCCTGGGCTTCAGATAGCAGAAGCAGCAGGACCTCCTCCATCTTCAAATGCAACATTCTTACTTCCTCCAATTCTTGGGTTGCTTGCATAATGCGTGCAGCTAATTGCATAATTTCCAGCTTCAAGATCGAGATTACCTCATTCATGGCACCCACACCATCTCTTTCTGCCTCTAGTAGAGCCTCAAGAACTATAATATCTGTGCTCAGACTGCTCTCCAGCGGTGTTGCCTCTGAACTGCTACCATCTGGTAACATGGATGGCGCACTGCTTCCACAAATAGATTCTAGGGTTGTACATTGTGTCCTAGTGTGAACGGCATCCTGAAAGGTTTCTGCTGGACATAAGTAAGAGATAGTTATCACATGATCCAGGCAGTAATCTTACATGGTAAACGACATACGAATTATTGCCGAGCATGGCAAGCTATATTTAAATGGTTCGAAGCAACATCAGCCGAAAAGAAATTAAAATGGTAAGATGAAACTAGGGATGTAAGTGGCAAATAAACGACATCCACCAGTCCCATCTAGTTAGTTTTTGCTAGCACCCTGGTTCGTTTTCCTCAAAAAACGAAAACTCATTGGAACTATCATACCACAAGTGGACTTTAATCGGGATTAAACGGGACCCAGTTGACATCCCTAGTTGAAAGGGAGTGTACCACCGCTAAGTTGCCAAGGCATCTAAGCAGTTGAAATGATCTGAGAAAGCACTTAACAGTGTGGACTCATATAAACTACGAAGACAGTCTTGTGATGAAGTTCAGAGGAAAAATTAAGGACTCAAATGAACTAGGCATGCATTTCTTTACGATAGTACAACAGGCATTGCTGACATATTGGCCAACTCAGGTATAGCGTAACAAGTAACAAACAAGCATTCGAATCAAGCAATACAGCAAAGCAGACAACTGAACTATTTGTTATTCTGTAGGATTACAGGTTGAGGGCACAAGCCAAGAAAGCAGCCCACATGCATTACATTTCACATGTACTACAACACACTGGCTTACCATATGTTGCTGTGAAGCCTCGCTGCTGTTGCAATGTTCTTTGAAGATATCGTCAGCATCCCATGGTTGCAAATCTACTCATTGTAGTTTATTCTGCACCCTCTATTTAGGTAAAATTAATTTTAATCGCATGCACTGGTTCGAATTGACCATCAATGGTTCATCTAAACTAATGAAATCAGGGTGTGTGCATACACGACAATATATCTGCTTCCCTCTATTTTTATGCTTGTTCGAGGTGCCAGCCCCAAAAGAACAAATATTTTGCTTGATGTGGTTGGCAGCTCCATAATTAATAGAAGCATCAAATTAGTCATGCAACTTGGGAAGATCAAGAACACACAAAAAAGTAATGAACGGAGGCTCGTAGCAGTGATGTAATAGCTAGCATCAGAAAATGTAGGGTAAAACGAACAAAAACCAGCGGAACCACATGCTAGTTTGCTGATGTGTAATTAAGCATAGAGAACATGAAGCAGTCTGATGGAACCAACAGGTGGCATCAAACAACACCATTATAATAAATATAGCATGCAAGAAGTAAAATAGTAGGAAATGATATCTAGGAAGTACAGTAATACTTAGGACAAAACTAAAGCATATTAACTATATGTGCACAGGTATGTAATTTAGCACATGTAACATGTTCACTGGCAGAAGTATGGCACTACAGGTGCAAGCAGAATAACGCGTCTCATGAAAAACTGAATGATGCCCTGAAGAAATTCAAAGGTGCGGTGCTTATGCTAAGAAAGTGAACGTAGGCGCCGGCCGTTGGATTATAGTACCTGATTCTTGGCGGCGTATGGGTATCGTTGGCATACTTGATAGCTAAGGATCGTCAATGGTGCTCGTGTTGCGGTTGAGTTTGGGCTAGCTGTCGCCGTCGCTGAAGCGGCTCCGGTGCTACGGTTGCGGCGCCTGTCGACATACAAGAAAGCTCATATGTGGTAAGTGAACAGTTGCACTATAAAGAGAAAAACCGAAGGAGTACAAATCGAATTGACCTGATGAGGCTGCGGCGTCGGTAAAGCAAGGCCGGTGGAGTTGAATATAGCGTCTGTGGAGCAGGTTCGGTGTAGTGGACGAAGGCTTCGGCGGGCGCGTTGTAAAGTGCTTTCGGTGAGGCGGATCTGTTGCGGCGGACGAGGGCTTGTATGAAGGGCCAGCGAAGGGACGGACGAGGGAGTCAGTGAAGGGCCTACACTTTGGTGGACGAGGGTGCCGGTTAAGCAGATCCGGTGCGGTGGACCATGATGGCGGTCAAGGAGATCTGGAGCGGTGTACAAGCCAGTCGCTGAAGCGGCTCCGGTGAAGTGGTGAGTTGGCAGTTGGGGGTTCCAAGGTGCGGAAGGTAGATCCGTCGGGGTGTGAGGTCCACCGCTGTGGCGGAGGACTAGATTCAGCGGCTTGCCGTGGTTGGGGGGAGGGAAAGGGGAGGGGCTCTGGGGAAGAATGTTCGGGGCAAAGAGGGGAAAACAATGGAGTTACCAAAGCAGCCCTTTTCCGTTCATGTGGCAGGGGTAAAACAGGAATATCGCAGGGCTAAACTTTCGGGCGCAAGATATTTCGATGTGAGCGGGAAGTTTGAAAGCTTTTGGCGCCTAAAATTATATTCTGCTCTTGTACGGCCGACTATGATATCATGGCCGAGAATTTGTTTGTTTTGCACGCAAAAAAAGTGCAAGTTTTTAAAATCAATGTCTCCAACTCGAAACTTAGATTGTCCATTCAATTCAAATATGGATCATTGAGCTACTACAAGCAAATACCATCATTTGGTCCAATTCAAATGAAATTCCAAATGTGTTTGTCCTAAATATGATGACAAAAGCAAAAATGTGTATGTGTATGAATAAAGTGGATGATTATAAAGTTTGAACATGCCCGTATGTGTATATGTCTAGGTTTGATATATGAATTTGAAATCACGAAATCCCGGCTTAAAAATGTACCTCTGTTTAAATGAATTACAAAAGCTAATGATGGAGTCGAATTCCAAAATTCCAATCTTAGGTTTGTAATTCTGGTACATCAAAGTGTATCACGCATGTTCAAAAGCATCGTTATCTCATAGTCCAAACTGTGAAACAAATTGATCAACCTTTAGTGCACACACTATTGACCATGTATATCTCAGTTACGCTAAAGTCCCTCAAATATAGACACCTCACTCTTTATCTGAATCAACCCCCCCCCCCTTGTCGCCCCCCCACACAAAGAAGCCGTTCTCTCCCCCAAACACCAACACACGAGCACATTAACACCCATGTCTGTTCTAAAGTCCGGACCCCAATATAGGTCTCTATCACTTTATCTCTTGGGCATGCACACATCTCTTCCCCCACTATCTAGCTAGGTCTCCCGGCATCTCTCTTTCCCAAGCACACGCACTATGTAGAGTGTATCTTTCCCATACAAACAAAACGTCACCCCCAAACGTCTATCTCCCTAGTTATGTGGTTCTCGCACACTCACCTCACACACCACCCCCACTGCAAAACAAGCACACTTTTTCTCCTTGTGCACCACTCTCCTCTTTCTATCTCTCCCACATGCGGACCCGCCCCAGCTCCTCCCTGTATACATATATGTCGTGACTCTTTCCATAGCTCCCTAATGTATCATCGTTCTCGATCTCGCACATTGTTCTCTACACCATCTATTCTAGATCCCTCATGAAGTCCCTATCAGACACATGATGACTCGCTTCCCTTGCGTCTCCGTACATAGGCCAATTTCAAACAACATCAACATTGTCTCCCTATCTATACGCCATTTATGGACACAAACACCCCCTCTCTCGCCCCCTCTCTTCCTCTCTCTCTCTCTCTCTCCGTCGCTAGCTCTCTCTCTCTCTCGCTCTCACACCCCTCTCCCACACACAATCGATGTCTCTTCCAAATAGTCTGCTCCCCCCGCCCGCACCCATGCTATCCCGCTACTACACATGTCACACCATTCCCCCTTCCCTTATACTAGGTTTACATCATTAGTGGTCTCTCTACTCCACATACACACACTCCCTCTCACACACAAACGCGCGCACAAACACACACAGACACGCACAAACACCCATTAATCTAGATCCTCATCTCTCCCCATGTCCGCATGTGTATCTCGCACACTCACTCTCTAATTATGTATATGTGTCTCCACGTCAACACAAAGCCCCATGTACATGTCTCTCTCTATCCTCCACACACATAGACTCAAAGAATCTGTTATCATTGCCTCAGTCTCTAGACATATCACACACGCACACACTCTCTCTCTCTCTCTCTCTCTCTCTCTCTCGCAAACACGCTCAACAAGGGTTTCCCCGTGAATAACTTACCGTCTATTCATCAACAGTGGTGGCAGTACGGCGAACACGAGACGTGAAAAAGAATAAATCTACACGTGCTTAGACCACCTAGTATGACTACTAGGACTAGAGCAAGCCAAAAAGCGCGCCGCCGTCACCCCCTCCTTATTGGCGACGGGAAAACCTTTATTTTACACAGTCAAGAAGTCATTGTGCTAAGGCCTCACATGCTGAGGCGTTGAATAGAATGTAGATGCCAGTTTACGGAAACAAGTATCGATAATACGTTTGTATCTCCATACTTATATTTCTTCTCTTATAAAAAACCGAGTTGGTGATGATGGTACGCATGTCATCTTGCAGTCTAGACCGTCCGATCTATATCAGACTGATGGAAATTAAACTAAAAGATACCCGCACCCCTCTCCACATTTGCAGACAAGGCCTTCCCTCATTCATCCTTATCTCTAACAACCTCATTGTTGAGCAATTAAGAAAGGAAGCCTCTGGAACAAACTGGCCTGGTGGCTGCTGCCGGCGTCATCAATCCCCATGCCTCCGCTCAGTCCGACCACCGATCACCATCACGCCCACTCCTCTTCACCTTATCTCCTATTTCTCGAGATATCATTAGTTTTTACACATGGGATTACTCCCGCATGGGTCAATCACAACGAGTGTTTTTATAAAAAAATGCATCTTGATGTTCCGTGCAATGCACGAATCTTGCTAGTACTCCTACAGAAGACTAAGTTGGTGATGATGGTGTGTCTGCCATCCGTCGTTTGTGACCATTAGATCTACATCTAACGACTGTGAGGTAAGTTGTTTCCTTTTCTCACAAACATCCCACTTGTCTACCAATTTACAGAAAAACCCATAATTAGTATCTTAAAACCAACCACATCCCTCCCTGACCTCACCAAAACAGCCCAAGGAATATATTCTAATTGAAACATAATATATCTCTAGTGATATATGTATATCAAAATTAGAGTGTTTTGTATCAAGTTTGTGAATAAGTATTATTCTAATTATGGTTCCTTGCAACGCACATGAACATTGCTAGTATTTCCAACCATGAAAAAAAAATTCCCTAGTATTCCATAGTTTCGAGTTTTCCATCAAGATATTAATCACTCATGGTTGATATTTACTTTCAATCATGTACACATATGCACTATGTAACTAGCCTTGCTTATTGGGTTCCAAAGCTTAACTTTCACTCCTACTTACAATATGTAGAGTATTTAACAAAAAACTACCACTTTCAACCAGCCCTAGGAAGAATCTATTGTACAAAAAATAGCAAAAACATACCCAAAATTTCTTAATCCACGCCAAAAACTACTACCTACCGAATAGGTTAGTCTAAACCCATTTATGACAGAGTTGGCCCACACGTCCGTGCTGACGAGGCAACTCAAACCAACACATTTTGTTTGACCGTTGACACGAGGGACCCACATCTGACCTTCTATCCTGTTATTCCCCCTCAAATCATTATTTTTCATGAACATTACTTCAAACAGTGCTGATGCGTGTTCGTCGGTGGCGCCGGTGATGAGTGAGTTGGCCGCCGCTCTGCCGGACGGGCCGGACGCCGCGCTGGCCTCCGCACGGGTTGGCAGGCTGGCCCGAGCGTGACTCATGAGCGAGCAAGCTGCCGCGCTGGCCTTCGCTCGAGCCAGATGGCTGGCCTTAGCGCGGCGCGCGCGAGCAAGCTGCCGCGCCGCCGTGCCAATCTGGCTAGCAAACCTTGCAGACAAGCAGCTGGATGGAGCTATCTTGGCTAGCTAGCGGCCGCGAGCGCTGGACGTAGCTGACATCTCGGCTGCCGCAGGATGGGCTCCGCACCGCCGGCGGTTTTGACCTCGCCTTTTGCCGGCGGCGGTAGCTGCGTCCCATGGCCGAGGATGACTTGGTGGACGGGCCGGAGGTAGGAGGTCACTCGGGGATCTTTGTGCAGACTGACATGTAGGTCCCACAAGTCATATCGCCTGGTCGAATAGAAGGCGTTGACTTAATGGGCGACACGGGCCCTGTTTGGATACTCTAAGTCAGAGGTTAGATTCTAACCCTGAACTAACTCTAACCAAAGTGGTGTTTGGATGGCAGGGTTAGATTGACAACAAATGTATCCAAACTGGGCCATGGGTTGAAACGTGCCTATAACGGCACTTTGTAGAGTAGTCGTTTCTTGGTAGGGCTGGTTGGTAAGAGCATGTACAATGGTTGATAAGGTAGTCTTATCTTAAGTCTGCCACGTATGCAAGTGGTAGTAGTTTCTTGGCATTATTAGTGGTTTCTTGCATTATTAGGGGTTTATTGTAAGGAACAATGTACTACTAGCGACAAAAGGCGATTCTAGGTTGCGTTGTACTCCAACGAGTACTACTAGTGGTCGCGGGAGTGTATACCTCGTTTCGTGGGTTCGATCCCGGCCGAACGCACGGCAGCCTTTTTTTAAAATAGTAACTTCGCTGCGAGCTAATATTTTACACGGGTAGTTTGAGTTTTGAAGTCAAACGGACGTGCGGCACCACAATCTAGGTGCACTGGATAGCCTAGCCACGCGAACGGGTTTTCCTTCCCAGCATCTCATGGCTCGCGTGCTCTCCCTAGCCGCACCTCGCTTGCAGCTTCCTCATCAGCTAGTAGCATATTTAAACTAGCGCCTCCCAATTAAGCCCGAGGAGCTGGAAAAGCCTGGCGGGGCATTGGGAACTGTGCAATATGGCTCTGTACGTAAAGTGCTCTACTACTACTCTGTAGCTTGTGGCGTTGCACGCATGGACTTCACTCCATTATCGGCTCTACTATAAAAGAAATTCCTCTTGACGTGTTTTTTTTAAACGGAGGCAAAAGCTTTGCTTCATCTCATTCATAAAGAAGGAACTACTAACAAAGTTCGACGAGATCCATTACACCTCCACAAATGGAAGCGAAAAGCCTAGTCTAGCTGTATCAAATAACTCAAATGTTCTGCCCCCGCAGTAACCTTCGCTGATAAACATGCTGCTAGTGTGTGTGAGAGAGGAGCGGCTGAATAGAGCATCGAGAGTACCCACTAGGCCACTACGCACGTTTACTTTCCCTGCATTGATAGTACAGCGATGGTTCTAGAGAACAGTAGTACCCTCCACTTCCAACTGTAGCTCCTTGGCCCTGAGATTCAAGAGTTGAAAACTGGTGCACTATACTAGAAGTACAGTACATAGCACTAGTAGTACCCTCACACTACTAGTTGAGAAAGTAGTACTAGTACTGCTACAGTACGAGTACGTACTCCTCTGTCACATAATGTAAGACGTTTTTTGACACTAGTTGGCGTGTACAAAAAATAGCAAAAACATACCCAAAATTTCTTAATCCACGCCAAAAATTACTAGCTAGTGCCAAAAAAAATTGTTACTAGTGCTATTATTTACAGTATAATGCAATCCCATAACGCCCCATAATGCTAGTACTAGTAGTAAATAATAGCCTCACCCCTTCGCTACAGTTGGAAGGAACGATCTACAATTGGAAGGGACGAGGCCCTGCGGTTACTACGCTCTTATCTCCTCCTCGCCAGTTCCCCTCCCCCGAAGAGAAGGCAGTTCGTCGCTGTAACGCCCACGATGCGGCTATATCTCCCACGTGTCGAGGCACGACTTAGAGGCATAACCGCATAGTGGTTTTGTCGCAAGAAGGGTCATCTTCACACAATCCCATGTAATGAACAAGAATGGGATAAAGAGTTGGCTTACAATCGCCACTTCACACAATACATAAATATTATTCATACATCATCCAAAATACAAGCATATAGGCCGACTACGGTCAAAATCCAGATGAAAATAAGATAACCCCAAATGCTAGATCCCCGATCGTCCCAACTGGGCTCCACTACTGATCATCAGGAAAAGACACATAGTAACGACCACGTTCCTCATCGAACTCCCACTTGAGATCGACGCCATCATCTGCACTGGCATCGTCGGCACCTGCAACTGTTTTGGTAGAATCTGTGAGTCACGGGGACTCAGCAATCTCACACACGCGAGATCAAGACTATTTAAGCTTATAGGAAAATATGGCGCAAAGAGGTGGAGCTGCAGCGGCAAAAGCATATATGGTGGCTAACTTGCGTAAATGACAGCGAGAAGAGAAGCAACGGAACGGACGTCATCTAGCAATGACCCAGAAGAGGTCCTGAACACCTACTTACGTCATTCATAACACAGACCGTGTTCACTTCCCGGACTCCGCCGAGAAGAGACCATCACGGCTACACACGCAGTTGATGTATTTTAATTGGGTCAAATGACAAGTTATCTACAACCGAACATTAACAAATTCCCATCTGCCTCATAACCGCGGGCACGGCTTTCGAAAGATAATACCCTGCAGGGGTGTCCCAACTTAGCCCATCATAAGCTCTCACGGTCAACGAAGGATAAACCTTCTCCCGGAAAGACCCGATCAGTGTCGGAATCCCGGTTTACAAGACATCTCGACAATGGTAAAACAAGACCAGCAAAGCCGCCCGAATGTGCCGACAAATCCCGATAGGAGCTGCACATATCTCGTTCTCAGGGCACACCGGATGAACACTACGTACAGCTAAAACCAATCCTCGAGTTTCCCCAAGGTGGCGCTGCAAGTGGCTCTAGTTTGGACCAGCACTCAGAGGAACACTGGCCCGGGGGTTTAAATAAAGATGACCCTCGGGCTCGCGAAAACCCAGGGGAAAAGGCTTAGGCGGCAAATGGTAAAACCAAAGTTGGGCCTTGCTGGAGGAGTTTTATTCAAGGCGAACTGTCAAGGGGGTCCCATAAATCACCCGACCGCGTAAGGAATGCAAACTCAAGGAACATAATCCCGGTATAACAGTAACTAGGGCGGCAAGAGTGGATAAAAACACCAGGCATAAGGCCGAGCCTTCCACCCTTTACCAAAATATATAGATGCATTAATTAAATGAGAGATATTGTGATATCCCAACATATCCGTGTTCCGACATGGAACAAACTTCAACTTCACCTGCAACTAGCAACGCTATAAGAGGGGCTGAGCAAAAGCGGTAACTTAGCCAAACAACGGATGGTTAGGGCTGACATGGCTAAAATGGGAGACATGATATAGAAAGTGATAGGTAGCGGAGCATGGCAATAGAGCGAACAACTAGCATAGCAAAGATAGAAGTGATTTCGAGGGGTGGTCATCTTGCCTGCAAGATTCTCAGAGTTGTCGAAAGCTTGATCCTCGTAAGCGTACTCGATAGGTTCCTCGTTCATGAACTCGTCTCCCGGCTCTACTCAAGACAAGAACACAAACAAACGGAACCACAATCAACAACGAGAAATGCGCAAGCAACATGATGCAAAACATGTATGATATGCAAGATATGATGTGCGATGCATATGCGTGCTCCGGGAGGAAAATGATGAAGATGGCAGTAACTTGGCAAACCAAGCATGCCACTGGAAAGATGAGATGATTTCGGTCGAAATCGATATAAAGATCACCGGAATCGGATGCACGGTTTGCAAATGGCAAGCAAAACAAGAATGACACGAAACTGCGATAAACAGCAAGGTAGCACTCAAAATGCAACAAGTAACAATGGTACAGCACCCCAACATAGCAAAAAAGCACATGGCAGTAATCTACAGGAGATGATTGAGAAAAGATGAACACTGAGCTATGGCTAGTTCACAACATATCAAGCTCAAACAAGCATGGCAAAAGTGCAAAAGATTACAGGTTCACAGACTTGGTGAAAAACTGGACATGGCAGAAAACAGCATCAGGTAGCAATGTTCAGAGCACGAAATCAACATGCTACAGGAACTTCACATAGCAAAACAAGGCAAGGTAGTGTTCTACTAAATGCACATGATAAAAGTCCCTTACTGACCATAAGCCAAAAAGGACCAGAAGATATGGTGGCAAACATGTAAACATAGCAAGTTTCGTTATCAGGTTTCAGACTTGGCAGAAAACAGAGCATGGCAGAAATATTAATATGTAGGCCTCTTTGTGAGCTTGATGCACTCACTAAAGAGCAATGCACTACAAACAAAGCACACCTACAGAAAGATGGCATGTTTATGAAGCTATCCGTGGCAAGAACAATAGCATAGCATCCATGGATCAACTACAATAAGCTTGGCAATATTGCATATCACGTTAAGAATCTGCCAGAAATATTTTATAGCAAAAGTAGAGCAAGATTGAGTCATGCTATGGCACTCCATAATTGCACACAATTCCAGTAATGGATCAATTACAACAATAGATACAAAACATCCTTACTGAACATCTCCAAAATATGCATGGATCTCTCTGTAGCATTAAGTTTATATGGCAACAAAATTACAGCAGACAAGGACTTAGAGAAATCACTAAGTCCCTGAAATCAGAAATATTACGGGGCCTACTTTGCATGCTTGTGCTAGTCACCACAGAGATCAAACAAATAAATGGACTACACCACTGGAAAGATGGCATGGCATACTTCAAAACACATGTAGAGCTCATGCCCAAAAGATGCACAGAATAAATGATACAAAAATGACAAATCTCCAAGTTCTGTTAAGAACCAGAGAATAACAGCAACTAGCCCTCTTCCAACAGAGATTTGGGCATCAAGATGACCTCTAATGAACATGATGCAATTGAACAAAATGAAGAGCATCACGAGTCGAACAATTTGACATATTACACGCGCGAATCAGAGCTACATGCACGGAGTTATCGCATCTCGAACAGGAGCACATACTGAGAAATCTTAGTGACTTGGAGAAAAAAACGGGTCGCGAGAAAGTCAACGTACAGATGTTTCGATCGGATCTGGGGAGAGCTCGAGCTCGGGCTCGGGCTGCTCGCCGGCGGGAGGAAGGAGGCCGGCGCCGGCGGAGGAGAGGGAGGCCGGAGGGGCGGCGCCGGCGCCGGCGGGGCGGCGCCTCGGGCGGCGGCGAGGCCCACGGCCGGCGGCGAGGGATGCGGTTGCCGGCGCGGCGGCGCGGCGAGGAGCAGGCGGCGGGCGCGGGGCTCGAGCGGCGGCGAACGGGCCGGCGGGCCCGCGGCGGGCTTCGCGGGCCGGCGCGGTGGAGAAGGCGGCGGCGACACGCGGCGCGCTGCGATTGGCCGGGCGGCGCGGCGGACGTTGTCCGGCGCGGGCGGACGCGTCCGGCGGCGCGGTGGGAAAATTTCTAGGGTTCGTCTGCGAATCCGTTTTTCGGTATGCCCACATATAAATAGGTAGAGGGAGCTAGGAGGCTCCAAATGAGGTGCGGTTTTCGCCCACACGATCGTGATCGAACGACCTAGAGCATGGAAGAGAGTTTGGTGGGTTTTGGGCTGGTTTTGGAGGGGGTTTTTGCTGGACACTCAAATGGACTTTGCGGATGCCCGGTTAACCGTTGGAGTACCAAACGACCTCCGAATGGAACGAAACTTGACCGGTAGTCTCCGGGTGGTATATTAAGGCCACTTGACAAGCCTCGGTCCATTCCGAGAAAGTTTGACACACGCACACGAAAGAAAACAAGAGGGGTGCACTGGAGGAGATAGGAGCGCCGGATTGCAAAACGGACAACGGGGAAAATGCTCGGATGCAAGAGACGAACACGTATGCGAATGCAATGCACATGATGACATGAAATAAAAATGCCTGACATGACAAAATACAAAACGAAAGACAAAACCCGACAACGGAGGGAAAAACATAACACATAGCCGGAAATGGCAAGAGTCGGAGTTACAAATATGGCAAGTTACATGCGGGGTGTTACAACACTCCACCACTACGAGAGGATCCCGTCCCGAGATCTAGGACTGAAAGAACTCCGGATATTCGGAACGGAGATGGTCCTAGCGTTCCCAGGTGGCTTCCCGGTCGGAATGGTGCGACCACTTCACTTTCAGGAATTTGATGGACTTGTTGCGAGTGTTGCGCTCAGTTTCTTCAAGAATAGCAACGGGGTGCTCATGATAAGACAAATCTTGTTGGAGGTCAATCTCTTCGAAGTTGATAGTGCGCTCAGGCGTCTTGAAACACTTGCGGAGCTATGACACGTGGAACACGTCGTGCACGTTCGCGAAGTTGGAAGGAAGCTCAAGTTGATAAGCGAGGTCGCCTCTTTTGCCAATGATCTTGAAAGGACCCACGTATCTAGGGGCAAGCTTCCCTTTGATACCGAAGCGACGAGTGCCTTTCATTGGAGAGACGCGGAGGTAGACATGGTCTCCGATCTCGAAAGCCAAATCACGATGCTTACTATCATAGTAACTCTTCTGGCGCGATTGCGCGGCTTTGAGATTATCACGGATGACTTTACACATTTCTTCAGCTTCAGTGATTAAGTCATTGCCAAGAAGTTGGCGTTCACCAGTCTCTGACCAATTGAGAGGATTACGGCACTTTCTGCCATAGAGAATCTCGAATGGGGCCTTGCCCGAACTCGCTTGGAAGCTGTTGTTGTAGGAGAATTCAGCATAAGGAAGACAATCTTCCCATTTCATGCCAAAGGAAATGACACAAGCCCTGAGCATATCTTCAAGAATTTGATTGACTCGCTCGACTTGGCCACTAGTTTGAGGATGGAAAGCTGTGCTGAAGCGAATATTTGTGCCCATGGCCTTCTGGAAGGAGTCCCAGAACTTAGAGGTGAAGATGCTTCCACGATCTGAAGAAATCAATTGTGGAATGTCGTGCAAAGAGACAATTCTGGAGGTGTATAGCTCTGCCAGCTGAGCTGCTGTGATGGATTCTTTGATTGGAAGGAAATGAGCCACTTTAGAAAGCTTGTCAATGACAACGAAGATAGCATCATTTCCGCGCTTGGACTTTGGAAAACCAGTCACGAAGTCCATTTCGATGTGATCAAACTTCCATTCTGGGATAGCAAGAGGTTGGAGGAGACCAGCTGGTTGTAGGTGTTCTGCTTTCACTCTTCGACAGACATGACATTCATTCACGAATTGAGCAATTTCTCGCTTCATTCGAGTCCACCAATACGACTGCTTGAGGTCATGATACATCTTCGTACTTCCAGGATGAATGGAAAGGAGAGAATTGTGCGCCTCGTTCATTATGACTTTCCTTAGATCACCTTTCGGAACCACAATCCGGTCCTCGAAGAACAAAGTGTCTCTGTCATCAATGCGATAGCACTTGTATTTGGCAAGACCCTTGTCGATACCACGTTTCACCTTCTTCACCATGGCATCAAGGAGTTGTGCCTCACGAATTTGATCTTCCAAAGTAGGAGATACTATGAGGTTGGCAAGAAAGCCTTGAGGAACAACTTGGAGATTCAGCTTGCGGAAAGCTTCACAAAGATCTGGTTGGAAAGGCTTGAGAATTAAGCTGTTGCAATAAGCCTTCCTGCTTAACGCATCTGCAATGACATTTGCTTTGCCTGGAGTATATTCGATACTCGGATTGTACTCTTGAATCATTTCGACCCATCGAGTCTGCCTGAGGTTGAGGTTGGGCTGAGTGAAGATATACTTGAGACTCTTGTGATCAGTGAAAATGTCCACTTGTCTTCCCAACAAGAGATGTCTCCACGTAATCAATGCATGGACAACTGCCGCCAACTCAAGATCGTGAGTGGGGTAGTTCTTCTCGTTGGGCTTCAACTGCCGAGAGGTATAGGCCACAACTTTCTTCTCTTGCATTAACACAGCACCGTGACCTTGGAGAGAAGCATCACAGAAAACTTCATACGGCTTGGATTCATCAGGAGGAGTCAAGACAAGAGTTGTGACTAGTTTCTCTTTGAGAGTGTTGAAAGCAACGTCACACTCAGGAGACCAGACATATTTCACATACTTCTGTAGGAGGTTGGAAAGAGCTTTTGCAATCTTGGAGAAATTCTCAACGAATCTTCGGCAATAGCTTGCAAGACCAAGAAAACTTCGAAGCTGCTTGACATTTTGAGGAGGTTCCCAATCCACAACTGCGGACACCTTCTCGGGGTTAACAGCGATGCCCTTGGCAGAGATGATGTGACCAAGGAAAAGAACTTCATCGAGCCAAAACTCACATTTGGAGAACTTCGCATCGAATTGATACTCTCTGAGCTTGTCGAGCACCAATCGCAAATGTTTGGCATGATCCTGCTTATTCTTGGAGAAGACCAAGATATCATCGAGATACACTAGAACGAATTCATTGGTATAGGGGTTGAAGATGAAATTCATCATCCGAGAGAACACTGGAGGAGCATTGACAAGACCGAAAGACACGACAGTATATTCATAAGAACCAAAGCTTGTTCTGAATGCTGTCTTGGGAATATCTTCTTCACGAATGCGAATCTGATGATAACCCATACGAAGGTCAAGCTTCGAGAAAACTTTAGCCCCTTTAAGTTGCTCAAATAGCTCATTGATGTTGGGAAGTGGGTACTTGTTCTTGATTGTCTTCTTGTTCAATGGACGGTAGTCGACACAAAGTCGGTCCGTGCCATCCTTCTTCTTGACAAAAAGAACACCACAACCCCATGGAGAAGAACTCGGTCTGATCAAACCCAGACGCTCTTGTTCATCGAGTTGTTTCTTCAATTCCTTCAGCTCGTTTGGTCCAAGCTTGTATGGACGCTTGCAAACGGGTTCAGTGCCAGGCTCTAGTTCGATAACGAACTCAACTGGCCGATGAGGAGGCATACCCAGAAGCTCTTCTGGAAAGACATCTTGGTACTCGCAAACGACTGGAATTTGAGAGATGGCATTCAATTCGCCCTTCTCATTGAGAGAGAAAAACCGAATGGTTTCATCACGAGCGGCAAAAATAATCACATCCTCAGACGAGTGTGTCAATTGAATTTCCCTGGCAGCACAATCAAGTTGAGCCTTGTGCTTAGAAAGCCAGTCCATCCCGAGAATAAGATCAATATCCGAGTCACCAAGAACAACTGGTTTAGACAGAAATATATAGTCGCCCATCTTGATGGAAACATCCGGGACACAATTATTAGATGTCATTTGTTTGCCCGGAGACACAACCTTCAACGGGATAGGGATCTTTTCCGTCACAAATTCATGCTTGGCAACAAAGGTCTTGAAATGAAAGAAAGAGATGCACCAGTATCAAAAAGAACTTTAGCAGGAATATCGTTAACAGGAAGATTACCCATTATCACATCAGTAGATTCCTCCGCTTGAGCTGCATTCATCATGTTCACCTTAGCAGACTTTGGATTATGCTTGACCACTGCATTGCTGGAAGATCTGACAGGAGGAGGAGGAAGACGCCTTTGGTTGAAGCACTTGTTAGCATAGTGACCTTTCTGCTGACATTTGTTGCAAGTCACCTCTGAGAGTGGACGGTGATAAGGAGCGTTGGACTTTGGAGCTTGATTCTGAGACTTGTTCTGATAGCCGGAGTTGGAAGAGTTGGAAGAACCATGGCCACCTTTGTTCTTCTGCTGGTAAGGCTGACGTAACGGAGGAGGAGGCAACCAGAACTTCTGTTGCTTAGCTGTCACAAGTGAGGAAGAAGAAGACTGAACTCCGTCTCTGACTCTCTTCTTAGAAGCCTCACACTTGAGCTGAGCAGCCTCTTGCTTCAGTGCCATATTGTAGAATTGATCAAACTGAGTAGGCTCAACAAGAACGAGAGCTAACTGCAGATCCTCTTTAAGGCCACCTCTGAAGTGATAGATCATGCTCTTCTCATCAGGAACGTCTTGTTTAGCGAAGCGAGCAAGTTTCTGAAACTGAATGTTGTATTGATACACAGACATGTTGCCTTGCTTGAGATTGCGGAACTCCTCACGCTTGCTCTCAACAACACTTTGTGGAATGTGGTGCGCTTTGAAGTCCCGACAGAAGTCAGTCCAAGTGATCACACGACCTCCTCTGGAGTCTTTGTATTGTTGATACCAATCAGCAGCTTGGTCCTTGAGCTGGAAAGAAGCGAACTTGACATAGTCCTCAGGCCTGACATTGCTACATTCAAAATGCTTGTTGATGTCCACGAGCCAATCATCGGCATCCGTGGCCTCGGCACAGTAGCTGAAAGACTTGGGCTGATTTGCGAGAAACTGGTTGAGAGTGGCGAAGTGAAACTGATTGTTGCCTTGACCTTGATTGCCTTGATTGCCTTGCCCTTGAGTACGTTCTTGCAAGAGTTGCAGAATCATCTGAGCATTGGCGTTGGTGGCTGCCATGATTGCTTGGCATGCCTCCGGAGGTGGAGGTGGCGGTGGAGGGTTCGCTTGACTCCCTTCATTGCGATCCGGATTCTGACGCGTTGGCGGAGCCATCCTGAAGAGGGTGACATCCGTTAGCATCTTGATAGACAAATAGATAAGTAGAATCAACGGATAGAAATTGCAACATATAGTCTTCACAATAAACATTCGAACGAAGATGAACGAATGAATTCCGTAGTAAATCATCACACTTTCATAAGTTGAGAAGCCACTTGAAAAGGATATGGAATGATCATATGAATTCGAAGCAACTCGAATACCACAATACAAAACAAAACAAGTATTGGCTTGCAGGATAAGCCGGAACAAACATATGATAGATATTTCGTCCGAAGTTTTCGTGGTGGGGCCCACACGGGCTCAATCGTACAGCACCATCATGTACAAGGCTGTGCACATGACATACGAAGCGTCCCCGAGTCGGCAAAGCCATGGACTCTTTAAGACACAACGAGACCACTGTAAAATCAACCGTGGAAAGGCGGACCACTAGACGTCGAACCCCAATCTCATATCATGCGTCTGTCGGAAAGATATCCTAAGGCTACTTGAATTCCCACTTATAAACTACCGAAACTTTCTGGATATGCAATCTGGTGTAAGGGATACAGGGGACACAAATATATATCACCCAAACTAGCAATCCCTAGATCCAGCTGTATCCATCCGTCAACACATAACCAAGAAACCTTCGGAAATCGTTTACCTAAACCTTCGAAAAACATCCGTTATACAAGTTATGGCAATACTCACGAACTCCCGCCCCAGTACTGGGTGGCGTCGAGGTGATCTCACCAACAATTGCATAAAAGAGATTTCGATGTCGGCGAAACTCAGATATTCCAGAACTGCAACGATAAAATTGTGACGACAACACCTGGGAGCTCAACTCCCCGGGACACTGCCACAACCCCTAAATGTCAGGAGGCACCAAGAACAATGTTCTCGTCACAAAGCCATCGGAACGATTCCAAGATACCCGCGTGATCCTAAAAAATATTTTAGTGAAATTTGAGGAGAGAGTAGTCAAAACTTCTACGTCACGAGACCTCACCAGAGCGACGAAGGGACTGAGGAGTAAAAACAATCCTACTCTCCGATATATATAATCCTAAGACTCAAAACATTTTGCTCTAGACTCAACAACGCCAACGATTCGATCAGGCAGGGGGCTCCTAAGTCGGGGATGGCTCTGGTTACCAACTTGTAACGCCCACGATGCGGCTATATCTCCCACGTGTCGAGGCACGACTTAGAGGCATAACCGCATAGTGGTTTTGTCGCAAGAAGGGTCATCTTCACACAATCCCATGTAATGAACAAGAATGGGATAAAGAGTTGGCTTACAATCGCCACTTCACAGAATACATAAATATTATTCATACATCATCCAAAATACAAGCATATAGGCCGACTACGGTCAAAATCCAGATGAAAATAAGATAACCCCAAATGCTAGATCCCCGATCGTCCCAACTGGGCTCCACTACTGATCATCAGGAAAAGACACATAGTAACGACCACATTCCTCGTCGAACTCCCACTTGAGATCGACGCCATCATCTGCACTGGCATCGTCGGCACCTGCAACTGTTTTGGTAGAATCTGTGAGTCATGGGGACTCAACAATCTCACACCCGCGAGATCAAGACTATTTAAGCTTATAGGAAAAGATGGCGCAAAGAGGTGGAGCTGCAGCGGCAAAAGCATATATGGTGGCTAACTTGCGTAAATGAGAGCGAGAAGAGAAGCAACAGAACGGACGTCATCTAGCAATGACCCAGAAGAGGTCCTGAACACCTACTTACGTCATTCATAACACAGACCATGTTCACTTCCCGGACTCCGCCGAGAAGAGACCATCACGGCTACACACGCAGTTGATGTATTTTAATTGGGTCAAATGACAAGTTATCTACAACCGGACATTAACAGATTCCCATCTGCCTCATAACCGCGGGCACGGCTTTCGAAAGATAATACCCTGCAGGGGTGTCCCAACTTAGCCCATCATAAGCTCTCACGGTCAATGGTAAAACAAGACCAGCAAAGCCGCCCGAATGTGCCGACAAATCCCGATAGGAGCTGCACATATCTCGTTCTCAGGGCACACCGGATGAACACTATGTACAGCTAAAACCAATCCTCGAGTTTCCCCAAGGTGACACTGCAAGTGGCTCTAGTTTGGACCAGCACTCAGAGGAACACTGGCCCGGGGGTTTAAATAAAGATGACCCTTGGGCTCGCGAAAACCCGGGGGAAAAGGCTTAGGCGGCAAATGGTAAAACCAAAGTTGGGCCTTGCTGGAGGAGTTTTATTCAAGGCGAACTGTCAAGGGGGTCCCATAAATCACCCGACCGCGTAAGGAACGCAAACTCAAGGAACATAATCCTGGTATAACAGTAACTAGGGCGGCAAGAGTGGAACAAAACACCAGGCATAAGGCCGAGCCTTCCACCCTTTACCAAAATATATAGATGCATTAATTAAATGAGAGATATTGTGATATCCCAACATATCCGTGTTCCGACATGGAACAAACTTCAACTTCACCTGCAACTAGCAACGCTATAAGAGGGGCTGAGCAAAAGCGGTAACTTAGCCAAACAACGGTTTGCTAGGAAAGGATGGTTAGGGCTGACATGGCTAAAATGGGAGACATGATATAGCAAGTGATAGGTAGCGGAGCATGGCAATAGAGCGAACAACTAGCATAGCAAAGATAGAAGTGATTTCGAGGGGTGGTCATCTTGCCTGCAAGATTCTCAGAGTTGTCGAAAGCTTGATCCTCGTAAGCGTACTCGACAGGTTCCTCGTTCACGAACTCGTCTCCCGGCTCTACCCAAGACAAGAACACAAACAAACGGAACCACAATCAACAACGAGAAATGCGCAAGCAACATGATGCAAAACATGTATGATATGCAAGATATGATATGCGATGCATATGCGTGCTCCGGGAGGAAAATGATGAACATGGCAGTAACTTGGCAAACCAAGCATGCCACTGGAAAGATGAGATGATTTCGGTCGAAATCGATATAAAGATCACCGGAATCGGATGCACGGTTTGCAAATGGCAAGCAAAACAAGAATGACACGAAACTGCGATAAACAGCAAGGTAGCACTCAAAATGCAACAAGTAACAATGCTACAGCACCCCAACATAGCAAAAAAGCACATGGCAGTAATCTACAGGAGATGATTGAGAAAAGATGAACACTGAGCTATGGCTAGTTCACAACATATCAAGCTCAAACAAGCATGGCAAAAGTGCAAAAGATTACAGGTTCACAGACTTGGTGAAAAACTGGACATGGCAGAAAACAGCATCAGGTAGCAATGTTCAGAGCACGAAATCAACATGCTACAGGAACTTCACATAGCAAAACAAGGCATGGTAGTGTTCCACTAAATGCACATGATAAAAGTCCCTTACTGACCATAAGCCAAAAAGGACCAGAAGATATGGTGGCAAGCATGTAAACATAGCAAGTTTCGTTATCAGGTTTCAGACTTGGCAGAAAACAGAGCATGGCAGAAATATTAATATGTAGGCCTCTTTGTGAGCTTGATGCACTCACTAAAGAGCAATGCACTACAAACAAAGCACACCTACAGAAAGATGGCATGTTTATAAAGCTATCCGTGGCAAGAACAATATCATAGCATCCATGGATCAACTACAATAAGCTTGGCAATATTGCATATCATGTTAAGAATCTGCAAGAAATATTTTATAGCAAAAGTAGAGCAAGATTGAGTCATGCTATGGCACTCCATAATTGCACACAATTCCAGTAATGGATCAATTACAACTATAGCTACAAAACATCCTTACTGAATATCTCCAAAATATGCATGGATCTCTCTGTAGCATCAAGTTTATATGGCAACAAAATTACAGCAGACAAGGACTTAGAGAAATCACTAAGTCCCTAAAATCAGAAATATTACGGGGCCTACTTTGCATGCTTGTGCTAGTCACCACAGAGATCACAAAAATATATGGACTACACCACTGGAAATATGGCATGGCATACTTCAAAACACATGTAGAGCTCATGCCCAATAGATGCACAGAATAAATGATACAAAAATGACAAATCTCCAAGTTCTGTTAAGAACCAGAGAATAACAGCAACTAGCCCTCTTCCAACAGAGATTTGGGCATCAAGATGGCCTCTAATAAACATGATGCAATTGAACAAAATGAAGAGCATCACGAATTGAACAATTTGACATATTACACGCGCGAATCGGAGCTACATGCACGGAGTTATCGCATCTCGAACAGGAGCACATACTGAGGAATCTTGGTGACTTGGAGAAAAAAACGGGTCGCGAGAAAGTCAACGTACAGATGTTTCGATCGGATCTGGGGAGAGCTCGAGCTCGGGCTCGGGCTGCTCGCCGGCGGGAGGAAGGAGGGCGGCGCGAGGGAGAGGAGGCCGGCGCCGGCGGAGGAGAGGGAGGCCGGAGGGGCGGCACCGCGGCGGCGCGGCCCACGGCCGGCGGCGAGGGACGCGGTTGCCGGCGCGGCGGCGCGGCGAGGAGCAGGCGGCGGGCGCGGGGCGCGAGGCCCGAGCGGCGGCGAACGGGCCTTCGGGCCCGCGGCGGGCTTCGCGGGCCGGCGCGGTGGAGAAGGCGGCGGCGACACGCGGCGCGCTGCGATTGGCCGGGCGGCGCGGCGGACGTTGTCCGGCGCGGCCGGACGCGTCCGGCGGCGCGGTGGGAAAATTTCTAGGGTTCGTCTGCGAATCCGTTTTTCGGTATGCCCACATATAAATAGGTAGAGGGAGCTAGGAGGCTCCAAATGAGGTGCGGTTTTCGCCCACACGATCGTGATCGAACGACCTAGAGCATGGAAGAGAGTTTGGTGGGTTTTGGGCTGGTTTTGGAGGGGGGTTTTTTCTGGACACTCAAATGGACTTTGCGGATGCCCGGTTAACCGTTGGAGTACCAAACGACCTCCGAATGGAACGAAACTTGACCGGTAGTCTCCGGGTGGTATATTAAGGCCATTTGACAAGTCTCGGTCCATTCCGAGAAAGTTTGACACACGCACACGAAAGAAAACAAGAGGGGTGCACCGGAGGAGATAGGAGCGCCGGATTGCAAAACGGACAACGGGGAAAATGCTCGGATGCAAGAGACGAACACGTATGCGAATGCAATGCACATGATGACATGAAATAAAAATGCATGACATGACAAAATACAAAACGAAAGACAAAACCCGACAACGGAGGGAAAAACATAACACATAGCCGGAAATGGCAAGAGTCGGAGTTACAAATATGGCAAGTTAGATGCGGGGTGTTACAGTCGCTGCTCCCATGGATTCGCTAGGCGGTTCTCCTCCTCGTCGGGGCTGGTAGACCTTGGACGACGATCCTCTGGGAGAAATCGCACGCTGCTTCGACGTCCTTACCACCGCAAGACTCGGTGCTTCCGGTACCAACTATTTCAAGACGGTGCTTAAAATGGCTTGGGAAAAGGCCATGCTTGTTGGTCTTCCATGCGTCCTCAAGGAGAAGGTTCTTCTATGGGACAATCCTTCGAACAGTCCACTGCTCCCTGGCCATGGTTGCACGTTGACTCCGCTAGAGTTGCTGACGTTGAGAGGTAGTCGGATTTTGTCCGATGAGCAGGTCAGTAATGGAGTTTAATCATGTAGTACTTAGTTATTCCATTTCCATCCCGTAATTTCTCCGCTGCCCACCATCTTATATATAGGTCTGGGTCGGTGCCAATGAAGATTGGCTTGCATACCTCTGACCAGATACCACCATCATTTTGCACAACATCCACAGCAGTGCAGCCGTTCCGGTAGACCCCTTCTCCACCATTGGGATCGGCCTTCCGGACTGGCTGGGCTTGAATACGTATGATGATGCCTACATGAGATTGAAGAAGATAGCAATTGCGGACCCGCCGACAAAGCGACGCGGCTACGATGATTACTATCTCATCGCGGTGTTCGACATAAGGATTGCCATCAATGCAAGAGGCAGTAACGGCAGAGGCTGGCGCATGTTGGTGGCGGCAGATTTGTACCCCTACACATTTGAAGACGTCGTGCGCCATCTAGGCCGCATCTTCGCAGTGAAAAGCCAGGGGACTTGTTTCATCTGGTTGCCATCCTATGGTACGGGAGATTACAAACGGAATGCACAAACCATCATTTGCATCCCTAACGGTACTCCATTATTTTGCAGGGACCAGTCATCCCGCGATCAAAATAAGATCGCCGATCCTGGATGTGCATTTGCATCCACGATTCGGTCTAACCTGGAACCTTGTAGCTGACTTTGGCATATTGGGATCAACTATCTTAGCAGTCGTTACCCATGGTACCACTGATGTGCAACATGGTCACACAATCTACCACGATCGGACCATCACCATCTACCCAGGTATTCCATTTTATAACCCTCTCGCCTTCTCTTTCATTGTTGTACTAGTACTCTACTTACGTACTATTAGGAGTACTTTTTACCTTGGAGGACGCGTATAGCTAGCTAGGCCCTTGAAGACTTGAACCCACTAGCTGCCACCATTTTTGTTTTTCCATGTCTTACTATCCCATCCATGTAGCCAATAGTGGCTATATATAATAAGCCGGTTATTTTACTTCCTCTATACCGGAGTAGTACTATTTGCTGCACAGTACTACTGACCGCCATATTTGAGCACAACATTATTATGCATGGATCTTGACTATGTATGTCACCATGTGTCCAGATATGAGATGCAGCGTGTACCAGATGAACGGCGTCGAGTTCGACCCCCGTGATGCTACGTGGGTGCCGAGGAACACTCTTGGAGAGTACTCGCTTTTCATTGGGGACTGCTACCCCATTGTGAAGCAGATGCCACCTTCCGTGCACGACACGGAAGGCCTGCCGTTCATGAAGCATGGTTGTGTCTTCCGTGCGCACCGCCATATGATTGACATGCTGGGACACGCTATCCCTGATTTATGCCGCTTCAGCTTGGATGAGTCTCCATCGTGTGGAACCGGACTAGAAAGCTGCGACAATTATTCCCGTTGCCCACCGCTATGGATCGTGCCATCCATGAAGAACACATGGGACTGGAACCTGGAGGAGGACATGTAGCCCATCTATAACGTGTATGTGGAGTACGGTAAATTGTGAACGGTAGCGCTGTGAATATATGTAGACTAGTCGTGCACAAATTTATCACATGAATTGGAGATGAATTTGTGTGGCATACTAGCATTTGTCCTTTAGAATTTATTACTAGTAAATGTGTTATGTGTACGTGCAACTTGTGTGGTTGTTGCACGGGCTCCAACACGCTCTTTGAGAAAAAAAGGTGGCACAACTTTGGATATACGTGACGTGGCGGCATCATACAGTAGCATCGTACGCTATAGTTGTAGTACGCTCCTACTAGGACGACAACTCCTATAAAACCTTGCGCTTGGCTCTTTGCCTCTTCAGGAGGTTCAACAGTTCGTACTCGTGTGAACCTTGCACTTGGCTCTTCGCCTCTTCGGAAGGTCCAACAATGATGATACTACAGTACACATTATGCTTCTGGCAATCTGACACCGATTGAACTGCTGCACGTCCACCGCGAGGGCGAGGGTGTGGGAGAGGGAGAGGGAGAGGGCGCGCAGTAGTCAAAACCCTCTCCTCGTCCTGCGAACCACCGCGCACGTGGGTGAGGGAGAGGCGTAGTAAGCAAGCTTCTCCTCGTTCGGTGAGTTGACGGGACACATCAAAGCAGTACTAGTACGGCTGCTCACAGTGGGGAGTAACATAAAGTAGTAACCTTCCGATGTTACTAGTCTATGTTACTACCTCCATAGTGGGTAGTAACATATGAGTGGTATTATGACAGAGTTCATTTATTAGGCTATAGACTCATTATGTCTTGAAATGTGTGATGTTACAGTAACTAGCTAAGTTACCACAAACCCCTCTCTCCTCATTAATTAGCTGCCACATAAGCAATCTTGTATTGAAATGTGTGATGTTACTAGTCATGTTACTCCCATTGTGACTAGTCTACTAGTCCATACTGCGTCCTTTCCAGTTAATATGGCTTAATTTGAAACGAGAAAAATACACTGGCGGGCAACGTATGTAACAATACGCTCTTTACGGTCACTATATATAGTTTTGCGGTGATTATACGGTCACTAGCTCATCGTAGAGCACCGTATTGCACCCTACTGACCGGCCACATAGTCGACGTGGCACTTTGTTGACTGGTTAAATTGTCACCTGGTTTTTGGGTCCCACCTGTCAGTTGGCCGAGCAAAGAAATCAGCTAAAAAACAAAGAGTGTAGTACATCTACACTTCCAATGCATTTAGCCTTTAATCTAAGTCGATATTGATTGCCTAATGCACCAACTTGTGCTCTAGGTATAGGCTACATGTCTATCCTTAATTACAGCATGCAACGACCTTCATTTAATCTTCTTCTCTCAATGGTCGCATGCACACATAAATTTTGGGCGTTAATTATGCCTTGGTCAATGTGTAAATCACTAAATGTACAGTCTTTCACGGACGTAGGGAGTAGGTTAAGCACTTGAGCATGAGCGTGTGTGTTGCGTCGTGTGATGTGTGCCGCATGGGTGCGTGAGTGTTGCGTGCGTCCATGTGTACGTGTGAGTGTTGCATGTTGCATGCATGCATGGGGCTTACTCCCTCCCATTGACATGTTCATATTTCAAGCTTCCTCTGTTCCCTCCATATGGTGATACTCCCTTTGTTCCCAAATATGGAGTAAAATCCTCCCTCTGTTCCCAAATACGGAGTAAAGTCCTCCCTCTGTTCCCAAATACGGAGTATTTGTCTTTCTAGAGATTTCAACAAGTGACTACGTACGGAGGAAAATGAGTGAAGTGAGCGTAGAGGCATAGGGATAATGTAGAAAGGAAGTCTTCGCGATCCATTATTCCCCATCTTGGTCAGAGAGAACTATTCAACTACTCTTCGCAATGAAGTGACAATACACGCTGCAGCAGATGGGACACTTAATTAATAAGTTGAACCAGCGTGTTGGTGTTACTAAATCAACCTTACCCAGTACTGCCATCATGTTTGCGAGTAGAGCACGCTTCTGTCCTCCATTAACTGACATATGGGCCCTCTTGTGGTAGACCCACATGTCATCGGTGTAACTATTTAAAATCCGAAGGACGGTATATCCTGGTAGTAGTAGTAGAATTGAGATTTAATGCACTTTCTTCCCCGTCTTCCACTCTTCTTCCTCCTCTCTTCTTCTTCCTCCTCTCTTCCCCATCGTCGGCCGCACACCATTTCCCCCCGCTCACTGCTCGCCCGCCCGCGCTATCTTCCTTGGTAGCTCGTGCGTACCATATCCCCCCGCTCACTGCTCGGCCACACGAGGAGAAGCTTCTTCGCTCGCCCGCCCGAATCCACTTCCCCGCTGGCTCGCAGGCACCGAAAACCCCAATGGAAAAACCGACTGACACGCAGAGCCGCGATTGGAATTCCCTCCCCGATGTTCTCTTGGAGCAGATCTGTAATCGTATGGACCTACTCAGCACCGTCCGTCTGGCCGCATGCTCGGTGTCTTTGTACCATCTACTCGTCTGCAACCGGCCGGCTCTTTTCAAGACACCCTGCTTGCTGATGCCCGATCCTCGTAGGTGGCCCAAACACCTACTTGACGATCCTACGGAGGTTGCCATGGTGCCCCTCGACAAGCTACCACTACCCGTCCACCTGCCCGTCATGCGCGGCCACTACTGGGCGGGCATGAAGGCCAACTGGATCGTCCTCATCCACCAATCCGGTAGTCCGTGGCATCTCGTGGATATATACACCCAGCGAGAGATCACCCTTCCATCTTTGGATACCGCCGCCATCAAGCCTCGCGGCCCACCGGACACTCCTGCCTACTACGCACGAGACGCGTCGAGCTTTTGGCTCGACCTCTGTTTGCTGAAGGTTGTAATCTGCGAAGTGCCCACACCATCAGAAGACTACATGGATTACAAGCTCATTGCCGTGTTCAACATGAGATTAGTCTATCTGGATCCGGCCGCCATACATGGTTATGGCTCATCGTCGATCCTCTTCACCCAACACTTCTATCTGATGCTATAGTGCATGATGGCATCGTTTATGCGGTCGACGCACAGATTGGCTGCCTATACTGGTGGAATCTATCGTCGTGTAATTGTTCTATCTCATCTCATCTTTACCTTAAGAATACGACTGCCTGTTCATTGTTACAAATTTAGAATATATAGTATGTCTATAACCACATCATTGCTATATGTTCCTCTCATTTCCTAGATTTTTATGACCACACATGTTATTGTTAGAGTTGATATGAGAACAATTGGTATCTAATGATTGTTAGAATAGATATTATGAGTATAACCTCATGATTGCTATATGTTACTCTCATTTCCAGGATTTTTATAACAACGCATGTTATTGCTTAGAGTTGATATGATAACTGTTGTAAGTGCTATGGTAGAATATGAGTAGGCCCTGTCATATCTGTTTTCCTCTCATTGTTACATGATGTTTGAACCATGATATATTGCTAGAATATGAAAGCCATTGGCTTATTTTTTTTAACTTGGGGTATGATTATGACCACGTCATTGCAATTCTCTGTCTATGATATGTGTCACTGTTATAATAATCTTAATTCCACACATACTCTGAACGTGATTGTTTATTTTTGTCCTTTTGGTCTCCAATTTGAATTGTTGCAGCAGACGCAAATGCGCTAGCCTTCATGATTCCAGGACCTGGAACCATTCCAGCCGATGGGTGGTGGTTTATCCCTCGTTCAACTGACGGTGGTCATTTGATGCTCATTTGCACGTACCAAATTGACCAAACCATTTCATCAAACCACGTGCAGTACAATGCCTGGGGCGTTCGTGACATTGATGGCTATGGCTGCTTCGTGTTCGAGAAAGATCCCAGCTCTGTTGGGCCAGGCGTATTCAACTGGAGCGGGCTTATAGCCTCGGCAACCACTTCATGTTCCTCGGGCTTAATTATCTGATCATCCAACCAATCATCAATCATATCACCAGCGATGATTACTGTGCTATGCAACTTCCATTCGCTAGGGGGACTGTGTTTACACATCATACCATGGGTTTCATGAATCACCATATCCAGAGATTCGTCGACACAGCTTGTTGCGAGATAATCTTCAGTGTGTGAAAGGCATCAAGCTTCCATGCGATGGATGGCTTTTGCAAACCCGACATGCGGCGATGTGGTTCATGCCAACAGAAAATATGCACAACTTGATTCGTACTGATATCTAGGCTGAGCCATGTATTCTGCGGTGGTAGCACGACCCTCTTTTGTTGGTCTATTGTTAGTTTGAAGCACTCCTTTGGTTTGAAGGATAGATACCTTTCAGGGATCAAGTGCATCCTAATTCACCTGCGCAGGATGTACTGATAATGATGATGGAGATGCTATATATATATATATCAGTTAGGCTTCAAGTGCGTACTTGTTAGTTAAACCTATGGTTAAAATGTGACACTAAATACGACTAGTAAGTAGTACAGTAGCAGTACTAGGATATGTCGGTCAAATTATTCATCATGTCCACACATTGAATTGACGTGACAACACGCTGTGCGTGAGGTGACACAAGAATCCCGGCAGGGTGTTCAGGTATTCTGGACTTCAGATTTGGAGTACCACTTATCTATCAAAATCATTCATCATTCACTTAAAACAGTCGATTGATCATACATTGAGTACCATATAACTGGAATTAACCCATGCAAGTCGAAGAAGGATTGGCTGGTGCTGTCGGCTGTTGTCACGTTCGATCCCACGGATCAGGAGCTGATCGAGCACCTTGAGGCCAAAGTGAGTGCTGACAGCGCGACATCTCACCCTCTCATCGATTTGTTCATACCAACCATCGATAGCGAGCACGGCATATGCTACACCCATCCTGAGAAATTCCCAGGTAAGACACCGATCGGCCGTCTACTTGCACAAACATATTCCTTTGTTTATAGCTCTATTTTTCTTTTTAGACGCAGACCTGGTGAAGCAATTACAATTTGACAGTTAATAAAAAGTGAAACAAGTGACTGCAACATGCCAAAGATGTTATGAAAATGCCAACTACGTACACTAAAACATGTATTCGACAATACTGCAGGTATCACACTGAGTGGCCTAAGCAAGCATTTCTGCTTGCACAATACTAGGGCATTCAAAAGGGGCACGTGGACGCGTCGCAAGATACAGTCGGAGTGCGGCATGCACGCGATGTGGCACAACACCGGCAATACCTTGCCGGTGATGGTCAACGGCCGGCAGACGGGCAGCAAAAAGGTTCTGGTGCACCACACCAACAAGAACTTCGACCAGCAGAGGACCAACTGGGTGATGCACCAGTACCACCTCGGGGACCTGGAGCAAGAGAAGGAGCGGGAGCTGGTCCTCTGCAA
The DNA here is from genome assembly GCF_002575655.3 of Aegilops tauschii subsp. strangulata. Classification (NCBI taxonomy): domain Eukaryota; kingdom Viridiplantae; phylum Streptophyta; class Magnoliopsida; order Poales; family Poaceae; genus Aegilops; species Aegilops tauschii. Next base: position 312,453,675 of record NC_053037.3, on the reverse strand, counting down.
GATTTTCTACCAGACGAACACTAGGGCCAGGAGTAAAAAGATTATAAGTTAGTTTGGTATTGGTACTTGTACTACCTTGTCGTCCGCAAGTTGGTATTGTTGTTAATGATCTTTTGGTATGAACTTGGCATTTGCTTCCAACCATCATGCCGAGGGTCGACGTGGATATAAAGCTGATTCATTTGTTTCAAAACGAATTTTCAGGCACCTGATTTTTATTTGATGGGTAGCATAAGAACCTGCCGTTCGAATTCCCAGTTCTCCAAATTTTTCGAAACAAGTGCATGCTCTTATTATCACGATGAAAAAACAATATCCCTGCTGCATCCCAGTTATCAGGCTGTACTTGCAGAATTCTCTCGTTTATTGAGCACGTATATTGTTTTTTCAGGTCGAGCAAGTTTCAACTGGGCTGTAGACTGCCCAGGCTTGGTTTTGTTTTTAACAGGCCCAGCCCATGACGACAACGGGGCACAAAGATCCAGCAGGTATCTACTGGCCTCTGGCCCGCCAGCGTTAGTTATATTTTGTCTTACAACATTTGCTCGCACTTTTTTTTACTAAATCAAACACACAGCCCATTTCTATTTTCCTCTTGAAACACATGTTCTACATCCATTTTCTAATCTCTACCTATAGTTTTACTAGTTCATATACACGTATCATTATATTGAAAATACATAAAATTCACTTTTCATATTTACATCCTTATTTTTGTTGTTGTTTTCCCTCCCAGCGCTGATTTTTTTACCACTGGTAATCCCTTAAACCAACTCAATTGTCCCACGTCTTATTTTCTTACAAAAACAAAATGATTTTTTTGGCAAATCAATAAGTTCTTAAAAAATGTTTATCATTTCGGGATTACAAAAGTTCGGACTCCACCAAAATATGCAAAATAAGGTTGAACTTTTTGACCGTGGTCCTGGGCAGAAAATGGGCTGTAATAAATTACTTAAGAATTAGCAAATGGGCTGCAAATTATTAAAAAATAGCAAATGGGCTCTATGTTGTCTGCCATAGATTTGGAGGCTGACTTGTGGGCCTACTAAGTTCATGCGTACACAAGGTTTATCAAAAAAGAAACTTAGTCAACAATCGACTCTAGAAGCGTCAGACCGTTAGATGTCAATCGAACGGCAATCGTGCTTCTTCAGTCTCTGATCTTCCTACCCCAGCCGCCCAAACCAGCGCCGTCGGAACCGCCTGCTCCCGCCTCCCGTGGACGGCTGTGCTTCCGAGCAGGCCTCACGGCCCCATCATATACTCGCATCCCTAGCCTGTCTATCCCTCTACTCACCCACACCTCCTGTTATTTTCCGGCGACGGCAGCCAAACCAGTCAATCCTCGTACTCTCCACCGCGTGGTCAGCCACTATCGTGTCTTCCCCGGCTCTGTGTCGTTCCCTTCGTAGGCCTCGCCATCGTCCACCGCCCTGGTGCTCTCGGCGCGGCGTGGTTAACGTGGTCAATGAACGACATCCATCGGAAGTGGACTGTACGTGGAGAGGCTGATAGCTGGGTCCACGACCGCACACAAGGAAATGCCTCCTTATTACGCGCAAAATAATGATTCCTCCACCTGACATCTGGGACCCGCCGGAAGGGCCTCTGTATTTCACGAAAAAACGTTCCCTCCGCTGACAGGTCGGACCCACCAACTATATCTTCGCACGCAAGGAAGTGCCTCCTTATTGCGCACAAAAAATGAATACCCCCTGCCAGCTGGGACCCACCACAGTGGAAGGCTGACTTGTGGGCCTACTAAGTTGATGGGGACGGAGGGCTTTGTCAACTTAGTTAATATGAACGATTCTAGCTCCAGTGACCGTACGATGTCCATCCAACAGCCTTAGTGCTTCTTCAACCTCTGGTCTTCTTGCTCCAGCCGTCCTAAGCAGCGCCGGTCGTGTCGCATGCTCCTGCCTCCCGTGGCCGGCTGTGCTGCCGTGGAGGCCTCACCACCCCCTACTATTCCCACCGCTGTCCAGGCCATGCGGCGATGGCAGCCTCACACCGCAGCCGAACCAGTGAAACCTCGTACTCCTCTCCGTGCGGGCTTCCACAGCCGCGTCTTCCCCGGCTCCGTGTCGTCCCCTTACTAGGCCTCGCCGTCTACCACCGCCCTGGTGCTATCAGCGCGGCGTGGTCAACATGGTCAAGGAACGGCTTCCATCGGATGTGGACTGTACATGGAGAGGCTGGCAGCTGGGTCCATGGCCGCAGCAAGGAAGTGCCTCCTTATTACGTGCAAAATAATTATTCCTCCACCTGACAGCAGGGACCCACCGGACGGGCCACCGTATTTCGTGAAAAAACGTTTCCCGCTGACTGCTGGGACCCACCAGCTACATCTTCGCACGCAAGGAAGTGCGTCCGGGCAAAAAAAATGATTCGCCCCCTGACTGCTGGGATCCACCAGCTACATCTTCGCACGCAAGGAAGTGCCTGACAGTCGGGACCCACCTGGTCGAGGCGTACGTAGCGTTGTCATTCTGGTCGTGAACATGTACGTACATACTGGTCGATGTAGAGGCACGCACGTGTCGTAGTAGAGGCGCGCACATAGCATGTACACGTACGTACAGCGGACTGTGTGCAAGAAAGAAAATACGGCTACATATGTACATACGGGCAGGGTCTCGAACGCCTACTCGCGCATACGTACAGTCAGGGCTCGTGTACATGGCTGGATCGGAACGGAGAAACAGCATCGTCGTCGTGTTCATGGGGAGCCAACCGGCTAGGTCGGAACGGAATGCGTAGTCGTGTTCATCGGGAGGGCTTGGACGGAACAACTGATGGAAACGAGGTCTGGCGTACCGTAGAACGGAGGAAACGGCCTTGTGTTTGACCAGACACGTTCGAAACGGGATCCTGTTCATCGGGAGGGGTCTGGCATACTGCAAAATGGAGGAAACGGACCTCCTACGGTCGAAACGTGGGTCCTGTTGATCGGGAGGGGTGTGGCGTACCACAAAACGGAGGAAACGGACTTGTGTTGGAGCGCTACATTCGAAACGGGGGTCTTGTTCATCGGGAGGGGTGTGGCGTACCGCAAAACGGGACTCCACGGGATACTGTTCATCTCCACCGTCGGCCCCCTCCAGCCTCCACGGGCTACTGTTCATCCACCGTCGACCTCCTCCAGCCTCCACCTGCGACTAGTCATCCACGGGCTCCTGTCATCCAGCCTCCACCGTCCGCTACTCCACCGGCTACTGTTCAACCAGCCCTCTCCATGGGCTCCTGTTCAACCACCCCTCCACGGGCTACTGTTCATCCTGCCCTCCACCGTCTACTATTCATCCTGCCCTCCACGGGGTGGTCCTGTTCATCCTGCCCTCCACGGGGTCCTGTTCATCCAGCCCCAACCGGCTCGAACGATCGGGGTCCTGTTCATCCACCCCCACCGGGAACTGTTCATCCAAACCCCCCAGCAACGCTCACTGTTCATCCAGAGGCAACGCCACGGGGTCCTATTCACCCACTCCCACCGGGTACTGTTCATCCAAACCCCCACAGCAACGCTCACTGTTCATCCAGAGGCAGCATCGATCGGCTTCAGTTAGCAGCAGTAGCGAAGGAATCACTCGATCGGGTTCAGTTAACAGCCATTGATCGATCGCTCGGGTTCAGTAACGCGTAGCCTGCAGTGCAATCGCTCGGGTTCAGTTAGAGCCCAACGCCTCGCACCCACGCGCGTGCATGTTTCTCGCTCGGCCCCGACCACCCACCATAACCGGGAACACCGCGATATTTTCCTCGCCCTCGCTTCTACGACGGTTTTTTCCGTCATGGATGGCCCAAAGAATGTCATGCAGCTGCCTCTCCGGCCCGCCCAGGACGAAAAGCCCATTTTCTGTCATGATTTTTTGTCATAGAAGTAGGACCCCACCACATCTATGATGATACCGTGTTTTGTCACAATATCGTCATAGAAGTTTCGTAAGTATGACAGAAAAAATTGTTCGGGCCAAAATGTCACGGATGTCTTTTTTTTGTAGTGGTAACGACACGAGTTACACGTATTTCGCAAGTTTACGAACAAAAATGACAGTGGCATAGAATATCACATCCACCCCGCAGCTTAGATGCTATGGTAATACGAGTTTTTACATCGTTGGAACTGAGATCCAATGGCTTGGGAGTAGTCTTTGTAATTATGCACAATTTCCAAACTCTCCAAGGGTTTTTTTGCAAATAAAACATTCAGGCCTCGTGTGTGCCGCTGCATCTTGGATCCAACGGCTCCGCGTTGCTCATATTAGGTGCTCCCCATAGCTTAATTAGCCGATACGGTGATATGAGCATCTAGGTCGTATGATCTATGATCTGCGCAATTCCCAAACTCTCTCAGGCGTATCTTGCAAAAACATTCAAACCTCCTACTATGAGCCGTTAGATCTCCGTCAACTCATATCACCATAGAATCTACAGTGCGGGGGCACCTAATATTCTCCCGTGCGAGAAAACATCATGTGCTCTCGCAGCTTGGACGCTATGGTGATACGAGCTTCGAGGTCGTTTGATCTGAGATCCAATGGCATCTGAGTAGTCTTTGTGCTTGTAAGTAGTGGCCGAACTCTTTGGCGGCTTTTCTTCAAAAAAACATTCGAACCACCGAGGAGTTGTTGGGTCACAAATCCAACGGCTCCGAAGAGCTTGTATCACCAAAGCATCTATGTTGTGGTAGCACATGATATTCTTACATACAGGAGAATATGATGTCCTCCTTCATCTTAGATGCTACGGTGATACGAGCTTCGAGGTCGTTGGATATGGGATCCAAGGGCACCTGAGTAGTTTTTGTACAAATTGTGTGCAATTGTCAAACTCATCAAGGTTTCCTGTAAAAAATATTAAGACATCCTGTGAGCTCCTATATCTCAGATCTACAAGCTCCAAGGAACTCGTATCAGTATATAGCATCCAAGGTGTGGGGGCACATGATATTCTCCGGGGGAGGAGGGGGTGCAGAACCAATCGGTGTTTGGGAGGGTGGGGACAAATATAATCTAAACAATCCTAAATACAGCTTCACAATTTTATCTAAGGTCGAGGGGTTAACCTCCGACAATCTACATAGCTCCGCTTAAACACAACATTTGCATGTACTGTAGCACTAGACTTAATATTCATGTTTCAGTTTCCTGTTCATTTTGAATATTGAATTGAGGACCATGCATGTCTTACATTTTACTCCCTTTGTTCCTAAATATTAGTCTTTTTAGATATTTCAAATGGACTGCCACATGCGGACGTATATAGTCATATTTTAGAGTGTAGATTCACTCATTTTGCTTCGTATGTGTTTTTACAGGAAATCTCTAAAAGACTAATATTTAGGAACAGAAGGAGTATTTTTGAATTCGTGTCATACATGCATGGTTTGGAAAAATAGATGCACTATACTTATTAGATTGTTGTTGTGTTCGTGTGTGTGTGTGTGTGTGTGTGGTCATATGCTTGATACGGACAAAGTTTTCTCACCACCATACCCTTCATCTTTTAAATTTGAATTTGCAATGAAAAACTTATTAGGGATACCATGAAATGTGAAATCCAAGTTGAGATCACTATATCACAAACTCACTCTAATTCAAGAACTCGTCATAAATCAATTACCATGTTGAGATTACTATTTGCAAGGAAAATACGGGCATTGTAATACACATAGATTCATTCGGCAATTTAAAAGATTCATTTCGTATACTCGAAGTGAAGGACCCAACGGCGTACCAGCCAGACCTTGGCTCGTGTTGATCCTCAAAAACGGGCAAGTGTTGATCCTCAAAAAAAATAAAAATAAACCTGGCTCGTGTCCTTCTAGTGTCGTGCGTGGTACGCACATTAGCCAACCCCAACCAGTCGAGCCTCCGCGTTTCGAGTCAAAATATCTGGCGGCCAGAATTCCACCCCTAGGAAATTCCCCTCATGTCCCCGGTCCAGAGTGACTACCGATGGACAATGGAGGGATGCTTTAGTAACTAGACAACGTTACCTACCGTGCGGAGCACGGTTCACTTCCCTCGGTCGCCGCTACCCAAGGTCACCTGTCAACTGCATTGCCTAGTACTAATAGTGGTACTACACCAGGATGAGCGCAGAATTGAGCCCGTTTGTTCGTTCCTAGTACTTGACTTAATATATCAGGCAATGCACTGGTACGGAGGGATTATCCTTTTACTCTACATATATAACTTTTCTGAAGTCTAACTAAGCAAAATGTTTGACCAAATCCTTTCTTTAGAAATACAACAAGAAAGATGTATCGCTTGAAAATTTATTGCATGATGCAGGTTATGATATTGTTTCGAATCCTGGATTTTAAATTTCAGAAAATCCAAAAGTGACCAGAAATTCATGAAACTGAGCATGGTCACATGATATGGCACAAATATTCCTACGTAATTGTTTTCTTCAATTTGAGACAGGCTGCTTATGTGAAGTTGCACAAATGAAGAGCCAAGGTATTTTGGAACAAAGACCTGTCACGTTAAGGCGAACGCTTTCACTATTGAAACCGTGGGCGTTAACGTGGCGCCACGAGTCCCACTTCTCATCGGCAGGTGCCGTCCGAGCAAGCGTGTGAGTCGACGGGAGGCGTGCGAGCAGACCGTTGCGCCGGCTGACAGGAGGCGTGCGAGCAGACCGCTGCTTAGGCTCACCGGGAAGCGAGCCCTTTGACTAGGCTCCGTCGCCCACCTTCGTCCCAAGTGCTCCCACTTTTAATGTCGCCGGCGCCGCAGTTTAAAATCAACCCCGCACTACCCAGTGTCGCTACAATCTTCTCTCTTCCTCTCCGATTCTCCTATCATCTACCTCCAACCAGCCTGACCTAACCGTACGCCATGCCGCATCACGATGGTCTTCCCTTAGTCTTCCAGTTTCCTAAGGAAGACACCCAGCCGGAGTCTTAAGAACATAAGGCGCTTTGGGACGAGCTTGAACCGGCCTTGCGGGAAGACGCCGCGCCTGTCCCCGCTCCCGTTCCAGCTCCCATCGCCCCGACTGCGCCAACGCCCATCCCCGTGGCATTGATGGGCTAGGAGCCGCACCTTGTCGCCGAGCTTGATGCCACGGGGTTCCACGAGGTCCCCACCGACTTCCACGCGCCCGTGCACCTGCCAGCGCATGCACCTGTGCGTGCACTAACGTGCGCGGCCGTGCTAGTGCCCGTGCACATGAATGTCTCTGCCGCGTCGTTGCCAGCGCCTGTCCCCGCACGGGTGCCAGTGCCCCCTCATGGATGGCCGCCGTCGACCGCTTCCTTGCACCAACGCCAGTCGCCTCCTCCCGCCAATTGACTCGCTCCTGGAGAGCAAAGTCCAGAACATTGTGGCCTTCCTTGAAGCTAGGGCCAATGTCCAAGAGTACGCCAACAATGGCGCAAGACGCCGCCGTCGCCGTCGGTCAGTGGCCCGACGACATACAGAGCACGACAAAGGAGCCGCTTCCCACCGCAAGACGCCCCCGCCGCCGCCGCGTAATCTAAATTTGCCACGAAAAATGTTCGGATTGCCATGCTTAAAATCCAAACGTTTATAATTTCTGTTTATTTTAGATCGATCGTCGTATGAATGTAAAGTCAGAGTCAGCCTAAATGAAATCTATGGTTTGATCGATTGAATGTTCTGCTAGAGCCATATCAAATTAAATATAAAACGTCATCAAGCCACATGTATTCCTTCTCATCCAACAACCTAGACTGCTTCAATGTCGAGCGCTCACCACGTTTAGCGTGCAGTTAATTTCATGCCAAAAATAGTGCTAATCACATAATAACACGCAAATAATATCCTACTTAATATACGCATGCACTTAATATACTTCCAAATTAACGTGCATTGCACGTACACATTGACTAGTACTACTAGTACGTAAAACTGGTGTCGTAACTTGTGAACGCGTCCAGATATGGTCAATGGCAACATCGCCCGCGAGTTCTTTGTGTTTGCCCGTGCGTCTAAACACAGAAGGGGAGGAGAGAGAGAGAGCACACATGGAACCTACCAGTAAGTGAAGGCGAATAGTACTACGTGCTAACGAGCCGGTCCCACTAATGTACTAAAAATAATATTACATGTTATCCATTAAATATGATGTGGTAATATAAAAACATTATATGAACAAAGGGGGGTACAACAAACATTGATGTTCTACGTATGTTGCCTATTGACGTGCGGCTTGAAGGCCCTGGTCGCATGTTCCATCCTTGTTGTCGGATTGTGACGGCAAATGTCCTAGTAAAAGGACTTAGTCGTGGAGCCATCGCAACTAGGTTAGCTTAAAGGGGTTAAACGGGACAAAGGAAACATGAGTTTATACTGGTTCGCCCCTTGTTGTGAAGGTAAAGGCCTAGTCCAGTTTGAGGTGGTATTGCTTGGGTTTCGATTACCAGGGAGCGAATACGCTTGACCTAGTTCTCGATGTGTTGTTTCTTGTCCCTAAACCGCCGCTGAGTCGTCCCTTTATATAGACGCCCAGTGGCTCATGGAGTCCCGGCCGGCTTATACAACGCGTCCGGCTCGGTGACTAACTACTCATGCCTTACAATACAACTCATACATATATGGCGGTTTACACCTATGGGCCTTAAGTCGCCTTTGGGCTTCGGGCCCTTAGCAAGTCTGTTTCATGAACCGCCATCTTCAACATCTTCATGGGCTTCGTCTTGATGAACCTCCATTGGTATAACCCGGCCCCTCCTGGACGGGTCATACCCAATAGTTATATCCCCAACATTAGGCCCCAGGATGATTTGAACTTGTTCATGTCAATCTTCAACACTTAGGAAAAATCCTTCTTCATTTATTCTTGCGAAACCCTGTAACCCGCCGTGACGTCATCTTCTAAGATCATGTTAACCCGCCATGACGTCACCTGTCATTAATGTTACATAGATCCCAAATCTTGATATATCCCCTCTTTTAATGAACCTCCGAAAATCAAGGCGTCCGCGCCATCATATATCCATTTGTAACATCCTCGATTTGCACGCCTGCCACTTATCTTTCCAGCCTTATAAATAGGGCCAGGGGTCCCTTTCACTTTCCTCCCTTGCCTCTTCATCTCTTTCTTCTTCCTCGCATTCGTCTCAGCGCCCGAGCTCCGCCGCCGCCGTTGAGCTTTGCCACTGCTTCAACAACGGCCGCTGCATCAACCTGAATCGACCAGAATCCATCTGCGCTCCTTCGCTGTTCAACAGCTCCGGTAAGCTCTCCTCCTTCCTTTTCCCATAGATCCCATTAGGGTTTCCTACGAATTCATCAGAGTTCATCTTCGTTCTTTGCTGTAACTTGCTCTTTTGATTTGAACTTGGTACTTCTCCTGTGTGGTGGTAGTTGCAGCACTCATTTTGGCTACTAGGGCATCTCCTTTTGCATAAAAAATCCGATCTGGACATATGAACTCACTACAAAAAAATACACTTCCGTGATGATACGTGTTTGTCACAGTAGGTCACGTTTTCTGTCATGCATGTACATCCATGACAAATTTATGACAGAATCAAGATAGTCATACCTGTGCTGTCGTAGAAGTGTTCCATGACATTACCAAAATTATCATCACGGAAGTGTCCACTTCCATGACGATAAATCGCGCGTCACAGAAGTGCTTTCGTCAAGGGTGACCGACACGTGGCATCCACCGTAACGGAACGCCGTTAAGCTATCGGGTCCGGTTTTGGATCCGATAACCCGTTAACATCCCCGGCCAATGGGGATTTTCCACGTGCAAAATCATCATTGGCTGGAGGGAACACGTGTCGGCTCGCCGTTGGGATAGATGTCATCCACTCATTGGACCCAAAGCGCCTATGATACGTTGACACGTGGCACGGTCCAACAGAGGCCCATTCCTGTGAAAAGGCCGGCCCGTTTGACTTGGTCAAAAGGTGGCGGGCCGGCCCATGGCAAGCCTGTTAATGGCCTGTTCGCATATAGCCCATTTACAGCCTGCTAACCCAGGGCCCGTTTACGGCCTATCCGAATTAGGCCAGTAGCGTCATCTGGGCCGTCCAATATAATTCTAGCCCGTTTTAACTTCTGGCCCATGTATGGCCCATGACGTCTTTCGGCCCATATGAGGCCCTTAGTAACCCTCGGCCCATTAACGGCCCGTGGTAAAACTGGCCCGTAATGAACAGTGTATCACTTTATACCCATTAACGGCCCATTATACCGTTGGGCCGTTTCCAGCCCATGTTATCTTTCGGCCTTCTCAGGGCCCATTTATTCTTGGGATCATTTCCAGCATTCGTTTACTTACGGCCCGTTACAGGCCTTTTCTGCTTGTGGGCCAAATTCAGCCCGTGGATACAGTCGGCCCGTTTGTGGCCTGTTAATCTGTTGGGCCATTTTCATAGCATCATCAAATTCGGCCGATTAACGGCCTGTTATGGTCAGCCCATAAAACGTACGATTTCCACTCTGGCCCGTTTACGGCCCCTTATACGGCCCGTACAAGGCCCATAGATGAGACGACCCATAGAAGGCCCATTGACCCGACGGCCCACAGAAGGCCCAATGATCCGACGGCCCATAGAAGGCCCATGGATCCGCTGGCCCATGGAAGGCCCATGGATCCGACAGCCGATAGAAGGCCCACGGATCCGACATCCCATAGAAGGCCCACGAATCCGACGGCCACAGAAGGCCAGGGATTGTCCGTCCCGTAGATGGCCCATGGAATGTACGGCATGTGGAGCGCCATGGTCACTACAACGTTTGGGTGAGTTGGCCCCCGTTTGAACGATATAGCATATTCAAAGAATTATCCTACTCTATACTATCACCTCTAAAAAACATACACTATACAATAAAGAGACTAAGGCATAGAAACGTAGAATAATCCTATACTATACAATAAAGAAATTACAGCCGATTATACCCACTGGGCATTATGGTTCGGCCCCAGTGATAATAAAGCATACACAAACACCAAATTACATACACTGGGCAAATACAGCTCATACATCATGGACGCGCATCAACATAACTTACCATTTGAACTATAATCTCTTCAGAAAATAGGATTGGCCGGATTTAGATAGCACAAATTTCAGTCTGCAAAATCTCCAATTCCTTCGTTGTTACCTCAGTGTCTTGTTTCATTTTTTTGACTCCTGCATCTAATACCTGCATGTCCAGTCTCAACTTGTTGATTGTACGTTCAGAATCATGTACACGTTGTCTTGCCACCTCTAGTTGATGCTTGAGAACATCACCACATTCCAATTCCAATCCATAATCATTCGGTAACGGCCATGCCGCACTGCTCGCAGATCTTTGTGTTGATGTCACTTCATCCTGAAATGTTTCCATAAGTACACATGACTAGGGCAAAAATATAGTTACAACAGTGAAGCGAGCAAGACAGACTATTTTGTACATGGCAAAACAGGACTAACAATAATGTTACACGTCATGAAGCACAAGCAGGTGATATTTTAAAAATTATAAAAAAGGTAGTCTGTGCAGCCTGCATACAGAAATATCTCTTAGCTCACCAGAGGAGCATGATGTTGGGGCAAGTTACAAATTTAGACAGCACGTTGCGTAGAAGTAAGCAAGCAGTTGGCCATTCTGTAGCTCAATTAAATTCATAGGGAGCATAATGAACAGCAGATTCATACAAAACTATGCAATCATTAGCCTAGTATAAACTAGATTGTGAGCCTCATTCAATAATAGTTGGTTAATAGACTTCAAAGCTTCAGGCACACTTCGGCAGAGTAATTAAATGGTAAGGCCTTTAATTATGTCAACTAATAGTTATACAAGTACCCAACATCAGGCATCATTCTTTGGGCATCTCATGAATTGAGGACAAATAAAGCAATTGAAAAGAGCAAATTAACTATGCCTGAAACAAACAAGGAATTGAACTGTTGAGTTGGATACAGTGACTTACCTTAACAGGTTGAAGAGGCTCGGCGCAACTCCTACTTCTCTTGCAAGGCTCCTTCCTAACATCTTGTACTTGGAAATCCTCAATCTTATCTTCATTGCACCCCCTCTGCAAGGTGACACAAACTAGTTACTCGTCTCCTTGGAAGATAAATATGCATACTTTCCAGTCTGTGAACACAAAAGGATGAGATTATAACAAAACAACACCACATAATGAAACATGCCGCATCTCTTGCACTTGCACACAATGAAATGAGCATTTACTATGTTTGCACTATGTAAAAACTAGGCATACCTTCGAACTGGATCTCCAAGTACTCTTGGAGAGCCTACTTTAGTGTACAACCAAACCTTTATGTCACCTATGAGTTAGAAAAGGCCCCACTACAGCAGCCCTTAGTGTTTAAATCGTTGACAAGCTCTGTTAGAGTGTTAGGTCAAGAACAGCAAGTAATCAAAGCAAACAGTCCTAGTATGGCTGGCTGATGCAAAGAAGCAATTGAACAGATGTGTGAGCAAATCTTACATATCAAGAAAAGAAGCAAAGAAGGAGGCTTAAAGACCATCACTTGACTGACCTGATTTAAGGGGCATTTAAACATCATGTGCAATGTATGAACTAACATAAACATTGCATATTCCAGATTCTACAATGGAATGCACATGTATTAGGTTATGCCATGTATGATGATGCCTAAATGTACACTATAGCAGGCAGGAGTGATTCATCATTACACACACAATTGAATTGCAGGTTAAGGGTCAGTTCTATTCCGCCTTTTCAGGGCTTATTGTCAAATTAAGCCATAAAAGATGTAAGGAAGTCATTTTTGAGTTATGGGCTTGGGCTTAACTAATTTCGCTTTGGAGGGGGTTGTTTCGGGTAGAACCTCACTAAAAATTGAAGGGAAGGGGAATAGTGAAATGACTCTGTTGTCAACCTATATTAACCTCAAAATGCAACTGGTGACGCCCGCGTCACACCTCACCCTGAAGTAAAAACCAAACATGCAAGCGTTCATTGCCCTGCCCGCTTGCATCTCCTCTCCCCTTTCCCTCTACCTTGATCCCCTGCCTGCAGCACTAGGGTTCCTCCAGCAAGCCGTCGCCACTGGTCCCATCTGGCCTGGTCCTCGACGATGCTCTGTCCAGCTAGGCTACATGGCCGACGGGTAGGGGCAAATCTCCCTGGCTGCTCCTCCCTCTGGTGCTGCCCCTCATTCTCATGGTCTCCAGCAGCTGCTCCACTGTGGTTTGTCCAACGCACTACTCCGGCAGGCGCTGCACAACTACGGTTGATGCCACACTGCAGTAGAAGGAACCTTATTCTCCCTCCCCACCTCCCAGGCCGTGGCCTTGAGGTGCTGTTGAAGGATGAGCCCATCCAACAAGGTGAGGATCTCCTCTAATTTTTTGCCAAATTTTCATTCTGATCCACTATACGATGAATTGCTATGAGCTGCTTCTGCTGCTGCTATATGATGCATTGCTATGAGCTGCTCCTGCTGCTGCTATATGATGAATTGCTATGAGTTGCTGCTGCTATATGATGAATTGCTATGAGCTGCTGCTGCTGCTATATGATGAATTGCTATGAGCTGCTGCTGCTGCTATATGATGAGTTGCTATAAGCTGCTCCTGCTGCTGCTGTATGATGAATTGCTATGAGCTGCTCCTGTTGATGCTATATGATGAATTGCTATGAGCTGCTCCTGCTGCTGCTATATGATGAATTGCTATGAGCTTCTCCTGCTGCTGCTACATGATGAATTGCTATGAGCTGCTCCTGCTGCTGCTATATGATGAATTGCTATGAGCTGCTGCTGGTATATGATGAATTGCACACTTCTGCTGCTGCTGTATGATGAGTTGCTATGAGCTGCTGCTGCTGCTATATGATGCTTTCAGGTGGTGCTGCTATATGATAATAACCAGCCACTTGGACCATCGAATTTCAATAAATAATTGTTCTTCATTTAAATGTGGGTCATGCGTTTTTCGTTTAAATTAGGCAATGTGATCTCTATGGAAAACATTGACCAAAGTAGATTGTGCCAAATAGATGGTATCTTTATATTTTCATTTTGAGCAAATAGTGATGTATGTTTTCCTATCATATTAATTACTGCATTGGGTTCAATTTGTCATGTTTGCAAGTCAAATTAATTTTCATATGGGCAGCAAAATGAAAAAATATAGTGCAATCTAGACTTTTCACTTATCATACCAAAGATAAGCTGAAAACGCAATGAAAAGAACTGGTTGGCTTATTACATGGAGCTTATATTCACATGTGCTTATTTTCTTGGGATAACTCGTAATAACTGTCCCTAAGAAACTTGGCCAATAGAATTGACATACAAATAACATGTCACGATGATTGCAATGGAGGAGTGACGTACCATAGCACACTCTATAGGCTCACCGCTGGCTCTCCTTTTTTGCGATATTCCATCAAATTGCCACATACATCTTGTACTTTTTCATTGTGTAACCCAATCTGCAAGTTGGCACGGCTAATTTCAGACATCTCTAGATGATAATACATTGCATATCCCTTGCGCATATTTAAACCACCAATTAATGATTGTGTGCGTAGCATAAACTAGCCATGACTCTGTGTGCTGGACTAGCAGGCACTCTAAGGGAGCCTAATGTAGTGTACTGGAATTCCTACATGTCGCCTACGATTTTGTGTAATGTACTACCTCTGTTCCTAAATATATGTCTATGTAGAGATTCCAATATGGACCACATATAGATGTATATAGATGCATTTTCGAGTGTAGATTCACTCATTTTGCTCCGTATGTAGCCTATAGTGGAATCTCTAGAAAGACTTATATTTAGGAACAGAGGTACGAGGTAGTATCATGTATGACATCTACATATCTAATTTAGCAGCCAGTAGTAGAAATCATTGTCTGCACAAAGGGATTACTGGCCGAAAATCCTAGCAAAGCACGCTGGCAGGCACAGAACAATACAAGAGAGAGAGACACGCTTACAAGATCATAGCAATGCCTCGTTCCAGGATCTTGGTTAGCCAAGCTGTTAGATCCAGAAGAAACATCGTCCTTGTAGGTTTTGCCAGCTGCATAACAGGTACCAGCGACCTGTTAGTATGTTTGAAGTACATCGGGCAGGTGATGTTGGACGGGTTTAAAGGTGACAAGTACCTAGGCCGTGGCGGGTGCTTGGCATCTTGCCAGACGGTGGGAATCAGGTTAGAAACATCAAGGGTGATGACGCTACGCTGGCTGTCGGGGTCCGGTAAAGAGATCTAGAACCGTCGAGTAGGTTGTTTGTGGAGCGGCTCCGGTAGGGTGGACTACGGTGTGGACGAAGCAGATCTGTGGCCGTGGACGAGGGCATAGGTGAAGCTGCTCCGGTGGTTGGGTTGAGGATGGTGTCGACGATGCGGATCTGCGGCCGTGGACGGGGCATCAGAAGCTGCTCCGGTAGGTTGGATGAGGGTGCGAGGAAGCGGATCTGAGTCCATGGACTTGTGAGTTGGCAAAGCGGCCCCGGTAGGGTTGAAAATGGTATAGGCGAAGCTACTGCGGTGGGGTTGACGATGTTCTCAGTGAAGCGGCTCCAGTAGGGTTGAGGAAGGTGTCGGCGAAGAGGATCAGAGGCCGTCGACGGGGGCGTTGGTGGGGCGGCTCCGGGGGGGTGTGGACGAAACGTCTCTGGTGGGGAGTATGAATGAGCCGCTGCAGATGTGCTGCGGTTGACGAGAGTACCGGCGAAGCAGATCCGGCGCCGTGGACAACGTCGGCACTGAATGGGCTGTGGTACAGTGGTGGATGAGCAGTCTACTTGTTTCTAGGGGAGGTGGGAGGAGTAGATGCGGCCGCAGAAGAAAATCCGGCGAGGTGGACGCCGCTGGCAGTGAATGGGCTCTGGTACGCCGGTGGATGAGCAGTCTAGGGTTTCAAGAGGGGAGGGGAGAAAGGCCGATGAAGTACGGACGGCATGATGTGAGATGCTCTGGTGCTGTGGAGTTAGTCGTTTTTGCGGGAGGGGGAGAGGAAATGGGGGTGCCGTGTAGTGGGGGGAACCGGAAGTTACCAAAGCAGCCCCGACCTATTATGTAGATGAGGGCGGTATTGTAACTGTTGGTCTCCGTGCACCAACGACAAAAGGGGAATTTCGCATGCTAAAGACTAAGGTGGCGGAAATTTTAGAAGGAGGCAGGAGATTTTGCCGCCCGCGGGATCGTTCGTATCCAGTTTCAACTAATTTTGGACCGTGCTAGCGGGAAGGTCATGCGACACTGTGTACACGGGGCATGCGTCAGCAGTTAATAACTAGTGTGTCCACCCCAGAAAAAAAGACAATAACGCGGGATGATGCACCGATAACTTGGACGTTCACACGGGTGCGGCCAATCGTACGGGCGTAGTGGCGCGTTCACTAAAAAACGGATCAAACGCTCAGCCTATGTATTTCTCGTGTAAATAGATAATTTAGTGCAATTGGTTATTTACTTTAAACATAATGCATTGATGTGTTAGTGTAGAGTCGCACAAAAAGAAGTCCGCTACTTAAAAGTGTTACCTCATATGATTACATAGCCTCCATTTCATAAATTGCATACCTGTTGAATTCATATATGAATATTACATATATTACTTCATAATAGAACCTTAAATCATCCAAGACTAATGATTTTGAATGCAAGAGTAACAATGGTGCATGTACATGATAGTTACATTGGTTGTTTGAAGAAACATCACAATAACTTTGGCATGCACAACTGAAAAGGTTTATTTAAATAGAAAAAAATGTGATATGTGAGTGTCCAATCTTTATAGCGTTGAATCGATATTGTACCTTTGGCCACGATATGAAGTAGATATTGATTTATGTTCAAGCGATGCACGTCCACGATCGCTAGATAGTGATACGTGAATGAATTGTGCAATCTCTCTCACACGCATACATATCTCATTTCCCTGTGGTCATCGGAATAACACACGCGCACTTCGTGTATTTCTCTCCCTCCGTCAAGGTTAGAATTCATCTTTCTACCCCGTCCTACAAGTCTCTCACACAGAAACAAACACGCTCTCTCTGTCGAACACGCCCACCCCTTTAATTCCGCCCACCCACAGCCACTAATGTCTCAAAGTATAATAATGTCTCTCACACATATGCCTAAGGTTAACTCGAGTTACAGAACCATATGAATACATACAATGGGATTTCAACAAAGCACCTTTTGTTTTGAGATTTCGCGCGCTCTCTCTCTCTCTCCCACACATTGTTTCTCGCTTATTTTTTCCGGCACTTGCATGCACACAATTTTGTTTATCTTCATGATGCTTTAAGTATGCCTTGCACAAATGCTATCTACCTATCCCTTAATAGAGCTAGATATGTGTCACACAAACTCCTTCTCCCTACTAGCAAGATGCCCATGCGTTGCACCGAACATCAAGATGCATTTGTATGAGTAGTTTATCTTGTGGGAGAAAAGGATGAACGAGGGAATGCCTTATTTGCAAATGCGGAGAGGGGTGTGGGTATCTTTTTGCAAAATTGCCACGGTTTCCTTCCTATCCATCGGGTATAAATCGGATGGCCTATATTGCAGGATGGCAGGAACACCATCATCACCAACTCTATTTTTTATAAGAGTAGGGATATGTAAGTGTCACTGCCCCCCCCCCCCCGACACACACACCCACACCCACACAACCACACACGCACCTCCCAACACCGAAGGAGTAGGGTGACACCTCGATCTTGATACTAATCTATCGACTGGCTTCTCTCTCAAACACACACCCACACATGCACACACACTACCCGACACCGAAGGAGTAGGGCGGCACCTCGATGTTGATAGTAATCTATCTACTCCTCTTTCAAACACACACACACACATACACACACTCGCTAGTTGTGCCTCTGTGCCTACCGCGCACACTCTTGATACGTCTTTCTCTCCTTCCCCCTCTCCCCCCACCCCAACAATGACAGCAGAAGGTGACAACTCAATCTGATAGTAATCTGTCAATTGGTTTCTCTCTTGAACATTGTGTCTCTGTGCCTCGCTCAGTAGCCCCCTCGATATGTAGACTTCTCGGGCACGCACGGTTGTAGTGACGATGACGCTGAACCCAGTGTGCCTCATTTTTACCGGCCTCATGTGATAGTTTTCACCCTGTTTTCTGTTAATTAACAAGACAACCTTTTCTTTGTTACTACTAGTGAATCCGAAATCATTCGGGGCAGACATAAAACATATCACTTCAACCCAATTATCGCAGTAACTATTTTAAAAGAAACTAGCTAGATGCCCGTGCGTTGCACGGAACATCAAGATGCATTTCTATGAGTAGTTTATCTTGTGAGAGAAAAGGATGAACGAGGGACGGCTGTATTTGCGAACGTGGAGAGGGGTGTGGGTATATTTTTGCAAAATTGCCATAGTTTTCTTCCTATCCGTTAGATATAAATCCGACGACCTATATTGCAGGATGGCACGCACACCATCATCACCAACTCTGTTTTCTACTCCCTCTGTTCCTAAATATTTGTCTTTTTAGAGATTTCAACAAGTGACTACATATGGATCAAAATGAGTGAATCTACACTCTAAAATATGTCTACATACACATCCGTATGTGGTAGTCCATTTGAAATCTGAAAAAGACAAATATTTAGGAACGGATGAAGTATAAGAGTAGACATGGAGATATATCAGCAGCATGGTCTACAACAAAAATGTGCTGGACTAGTTAGCGCCGGATGCTCGCAATGCGATGACATGAGTTTGAATTATGTCTTTAACTTTAGATTTTTATATTATATATTACTTATTTAATATATACTTCTGTCGCTACTGTACTGACAGTGGAACCCACAGAGTACTTAGAATACAAGATTAAGGATGGACTTGTTTCTTTTTAACTTTCTGTACGAAGCTGTAACCACCCTGCAAGTCACGTGTACACTGTACATGCAATTAACTTTTTATAGAGGGACAATCATACACGCAATTAACTCAAATGGATTGAATGTCACTCTATTATTTCCAGCATAAGATCATCTCCAACGGCAGCCGGCAAATTTCCTCCCGTTTCCTTCCGTGGAGGACGACATCAAACGCCAGCGGCATACATTTTCACAACTCTAACCAACCAGATGAAATTCGTGCAAACACGAACTGGTTTCATATAAGCATGAAGGATTTCGTATAAAAAAGCAGGATCTTCATATAAACATGATGGATTTCATTACATTTACATGAACTAAGCGGTGCCAATCCGGCTATCTTGGTATAATTAATACTCCCTCCGTCCGAAAATACTTGTCCTAGAAATGGATGTATCTAGACTTATTTTAGTTATAGATACATACAATTTATCCATTCTTAGAACAAAAATTTCCCGCCAGCTGGAGAGGGAGTACATAATCTAAATGGCCGCCCGCGGATCCCTTTGTCTTCCTCATGTCCGGCAGACACTTTGCGGGGTCGACGAAGGTCATCGGAAGAGACGAAGAAGCAAAGAAACCACCTGAATGCGCAGTAGTCGCCTCGGCGGTGGCCTTCATGGGACCCAAGTGGCGGCGGCCCCCCGTGTTCTACTTCTCCGCGATGATGGCGGCGGACACGGAGAAGCTGGCACCGACTCGTCGCTGTCCACGCACCCGGCTTCTGTCTCTACCTGCATGGCGCTACCGCAGGCACGGGAGGCGTGCCCACATACACGGGAGGCGCGGTACGACGCGGCAGCGATGACGCCCGTAACGATGTGCTCGCCGCCGTGCCGGCGTGGAGCAACTCGCCACTCCTCATCGTGCTGAACTGGAGCAGCGAGTTGCTGAACCACGCGCCTGCTTGGGGCGGCAACCGGCTCCGTCGGGCCAAGCGAGGTTGGTGAAGCACCGAGCGGCCTCGCCCGTATCCGGAGGGATTGGCGGGCCACCAAGCCGGGTGCCGGAGAACGGCTCCTCGGAAGCCATCGGAAGAGTGGAGAAAATGGTGAAGGCGGAGATGGGGGAGCGGCGGAGGGGTGCGATTCTTGCCCGCTGTCTGTCTGGCCTCGTGTAAATAGAGGGCGGACGGTAGGAGCTTGCCCTGCGTCTGGCCTCGCTTAAACTGAGGGCCGACGGGAGGAGCTCGGCCGGTGTTGTGTTTAATTCCAGCCAGCTCATGAACGTACGTGTCGCCGGAGTAGGTTTCTTGGTTTGCATGCGGGTTTAATGGAGGCGAGGAGGCGTGTTCAGCCGGGCGTGTAGCGGGCGGCGCGGTACTATTCGATTTGACAACTGGCGACGCAGTTCCCGATACGGCTTTAATGCAGATGAGGGAGGGACTGGCGGTTCCCAAAATGTCGAACGGCCAATGCATCCTCCTTCAATTAATGCATGAGGGAAGTAATGGGAGGAGGACCGGGAAAAGAGGTTGCACGATGTGAATGCAACGCGGTTTGCCCTCATATAAAGGTGCCCCTCCATTCCAATGCATCTACCACATCGTACGCACCTAAGCATTTGCCTAAGCACCTACACTAAGCGCAAAAGAGCTCACTCCAGACCCATGGCGGCGATGCGCGCGAGCGGCCAGCGGCTGTGCCAGATGGTCCACGACGTCGGCCTGCGGCATGGCACCGAGGATCGTCCCCAGACG
The DNA here is from genome assembly GCF_002575655.3 of Aegilops tauschii subsp. strangulata. Taxonomy (NCBI): domain Eukaryota; kingdom Viridiplantae; phylum Streptophyta; class Magnoliopsida; order Poales; family Poaceae; genus Aegilops; species Aegilops tauschii. Next base: position 312,433,110 of record NC_053037.3, on the reverse strand, counting down.
GTGTTGGAGACCGGCTGGTGGATGGCCGCCGTCGATGCCAACTACGACTCTCAGTTGGACCAAATGATCGCTGCCACCAGCAACAAGTTCACCGTCCTCAAGAAGCTCGCGGACGACATCGCCGTACTCCTCCAGCCCGCGCGCCCGGGCTCCTCATTGCCTGCCACCCTAATCGGCCTCCATGGCCGGAACCTCTTTCAAGCACTGGTGGCCCTGCGACTGCCCGCTGACGCCACGAAGAATGTCCACCTGGAGGTCACGCTCGCCGTGAGGCGCCTCGCCCTGCAAGAATTCGTCGACCTACACATCCACATGTACGAGCAAATCGTGTACATAGGTATATACAAGGCCAGTGAGGACACTACAACATTGGCCTTCCTCAACCGGCTGGAAGCCTTGGATGCCTTCGCTGAGAAGCACCAAGACCTCGCCACAAAAGTTGCCGCTCCTTAGCCGCCGGTCGGTAGCCCGACGCACTAAGTTGAGGAGGAGGAGGTCGTACGTTGATGGATGCATCTTTCTTCTTGCCTTCTGTAACCACCACTGCGATCGCATCATCATCGTGGCCTTAATTCTTATTGTGGTGTTGCATTCTCGTTCCAGTCAATACCGACATGTGCGATCCCTTTGCTTAATTATATGCATCACTGTAACTAGTACTCCATCCGTCAATTTATAAGTTGTGCTTACCTTTTCCATCAACTTCGTGCAACACGCGGGCATCTTGCTAGAAACACTAGAACATGTCGGACCGTGTGTGACCAAACCGATGATGCGCCAGCCTAGCTACTACGTACCCTGCTTATCTGGCGGAAATAGCCCCGCTCTAGCATTTCCAATTGTTATTTCTATCTATCAATCGTGCCAAGGAGCAGAACCAAAATGTTACAATTTATACATGTTTCTCTACACCTACTCCTATAAAATACTCAGTAGGTGATGGTGGTGTGTCTGCCATCCGTCGTTTCTGACCATTAGATCTGCATCTAACGGCTGTGAGGTAAGTTGTGGCATTTTTGCAACAATAGCCCACTTCTCTGCTCCAATTTGCAGAAAACCCCTTATTATCTTGAAAGCAACCACATCCCTCCCTCACCTCATCAAAACAGCCTGAGAAATATATACTCCTATAAAAGACTCAGTTGGTGATGGTGGTGTGTCTGTCATCCGTCATTTCCGACCATTAGATCTGCATCTAACGGCTGAGAGGTCAGTCGTGGCATTTTTGCAACAATAGCCCACTTCTCTGCTCCAATTTGCAGAAAACCCCTTATTAACTTGAAAGCAACCACATCCCTCCCTCACCTCATCAAAACAGCCTGAGCAATATATTTTGAGTGAAAAGTACTCCCTCCATTCCTAAATAGTTGTCTTTCTAGAGATTTCAATAAGTGAGTACATACGGAGCAAAATGAGTGAATCTACACTTCAAAATATGTCTATATAATCCGTATGTGATAGTCCATTTGAAATCTCTAAAAAGTCAAATATTTAGGAAGGGAGGGAGTAATATATTAGGAGTATATCAAAACAAGAGTGATTTCTTTCAAGTTTGTGAACAAGTACTACTATTCTACTACTTTGGATCTGTCGCAACGCATGGGCACATTGCTAGTAAAAGGAAAAGGCATGCCGTGTTCGCGTCGCACTCCCCCCCCCCACACGCCCGGGAATCGGGAGTACTCCATGGCCCGTCAGGCACGACACATAGCTTAGGGAAGGTGTGTTGCCTAGCATTTTCACTTTCATGTGGGACCGCCGTTGAGCAAACCGACTATTGGCAAACCGCACCCCGCCTGCCGCCGGGTTGGAAAACAGAAACGAGGGGAAGATCTAGCTGTAGCACGGAAGCCAAGAAATTCTGTGTCAGATGGGGCTCGTTGATAGAGTAGGAGCATTCCATACTACTCCGCTCCTACTAGTACCAAGTTTGTACTATACAACTAGTACTACTACTATACAACTAGTAGGTACGTGCACGGCATAGCATCGTAGGAACAAAAAATGGGAAGATCTTGTTTTGGGTGATTTATCTTTTTTTCTGTCAATGTAGTATGAATAATATGATGTGGGGGGGCACCCATGAAGCTTATGTGGCTTGGTTGCATGGCTACGAAAGGTTAGAGAAAAATAAATAGATAATGTGTTTAGAGTGCACTCCACTAAACAGATATACTTTGGATCCATTGCAACGGGCCGGCATATCTATATCTATACCCCCTATATAGTGTGTGAATAACTTTGAAAGTTGGTCGTTGGATGAAAGCCAATCCGACGGTACAAAGATGGCAAATCCGAGCACTACTGGTCGTTGGATATCATCTACATTCCACCAGATTCTGCCACATGTAGAATTTAGAAGACTCCATGGTTGAACTTCATTCATGACTAACTTTGCCACAACTAAGCTTAGGCAAAGTGTGTCTGAAACAAAAAAAATGTGGCTAACAAAATGGCCACCACAAGTGTGGCAAGATTTGGCAAGAAGTTGAGTCTATGACATGTGGACCATGTAGCTAGAAAAGTGTGGCAAGCCACAAGTGTAGCAATGAACCAAACACATGTCTGGTGTGTTTTGTAGGGTGTATGAAGGGTGCATGATCCCAAGAGTTCCCTTCTTGACCCATTTTTGGGTGTTTGGTAGAGTGTATGGAGGGTGCATGAGTCCACACTAGATTAGCACAAATACACTAGAAGCATGCATGAAGAGAGCATACATGAAGAGGGGTGTTGAGTTGAGCATGCATGAAGAGGGAACAACTATGCTGAGACGAGAACGCAACCAAACACACTTGTGGCACGCCTAAGCTTAGGCGTGGCAACCTTAGGCTGCAAACCAAACCATAACTTTGAAAGTTGGTCGTTGGATGAAGCCAAGCCGGCGGTACAAAGATGGCAAATCCGAGCACTACTGGCTGTTGGATATCATCTACATTCCACCAGATTCTGCCGCATGTAGAATCTAGAAGATTCCATGGTTGAACTTCATTCATGACTAACTTTGCCACAACTAAGCTTAGGCAAAGTGTGTCTACCACAAAAAATGTGGCTAACAAAATGGCCACCACAGGTGTGGCAAGATTTGGCAAGAAGTTGAGTCTATGACATGTGCACCATGTAGCTAGAAAAGTGTGGCAAGCCACAAGTGTAGCAATGAACCCAACACATGCCGGCACGCCTAAGCTTAGGCGTGGCAACCTTAGGCTGCAAACAAAACCATAACTTTGAAAGTTGGTCGTTGGATGAAGCCAATCCGACGGTACAAAGATGGCAAATCCGAGCACTACTGGCCGTTGGATATCATCTACATTCCACCAGATTTTGCCACATGTAGAATCTAGAAGACTCCACATGTAGAAGCATAATGCACAAACCACCAGAATCTCATGCGTGCAATGCATGTGTACCTTACTAGTAGTTGGTAGTAGTAAGAAACAAATTCCGGGTTTGGCACGAGCTCATACTGCGGGAGCACCAGAAGGCCTGCCGCAGGAGTTACATTTCCCTCTCGGGGCCCACGGGACCGAACTTCAGTGGCTTAGTGCCCGGCGTATGAGTCAATGACATGCGGACCTAAAATGCGGCTGGCCCACATGTCATTCTCATGGTGGTGGTGTGGTTCGTGACTCACTCGTTCGAGATGAACCGGCCGGTGGTGGCGTGGCCGTGGCGAGGGTGCCGCAGCTGGGCGTCGGGGCGTTATGAGGCATAGATGGCCACACCAGCGGGTACTACCTGTAGTACAGAAGTACTCCAGCTGAGGATTGATGCCCGGGACGATATGTGTCACAGCCGCTGGATGAAAATTTGATGGTGCGGGACGTGTGGTGTCATGGGTTCGTGCAGCATCATGGGAATCGTGTGTGGTTGTGGTAGAAACTTGATGCTCTCCGCATTTAAGGTGGCCCACATGTCATGCACACAAAGGCAGAGGGGCGGTGCGGCCGAGAGGGGTGAGGCGCACGTCGGGGGACGTGGTGCCGTGGGTTGGAGCGGCGTCGTGGGAATCGCGAGTGGCAGTGGATGAAACGTGATGGTCCCCGTAGTTGAACTTCCATGGACAAGCTGTCATGTCTACGGACACATGCATTGCATACCGATCACTATAAGGAGTAGTAGCGAAAGCTAGGCGGATAAATAGTTCCTTATAGTCAAGCGGAGCCACGCTACTACTTGTTCCAAAGACACGCACACCATCGAAATAGTCCATCTATATCAATATAAATAGAGAGGGAATATTTTTTTACAAGAGAGGAAATAGTTCATCCATCCATAATGCCCTGCTGCTGGTGCAGCATCTTCTTCTTCTTCTTCTTCTTCTTCTTCTGTGGGAGACGGCTTCGCAACAAGCTCTCTGGACCTTGCAGCTATCTCAAAACTCACACGGGCATTGAGGGCAGCATATTTTATCCGCTCGTACGTCAAGGGATAATTTTCCCATCCAGACGACCTTAATGCCAGCGTCTCGTAACCCTTCTGAAGATTTGTTCCTAGCACAAAATTTGCTACATCGAATAGGGATGATGTCGGTTTATCACAATCTTCTACAGGAATTTTTATTCTGGTTTGTAGGTCAGCGATGCTTTTCAAATCAAGGTTGTACGGCTCCAACTTCTGTTTGTCCCCTGCGATGGCTGCCCCACAGAAGTATATGTCCTCCCAAGACAAGAAATCGTGAAGCTCACCTGGTATGGAGGGCGCGTGTATGATGTGGTACACCAAAACATCATCTTCGAGGCACAGCTGAAGGACAATGGCGCGTTGGATCTTCCCAGTGGCACGCTCCGTGTACTCTGCGTCAAGACCGATGACATTCATCTCCACCTTTTGGAGGGAGTTGGATACATTGTTGATCCACTTCCGAACAACCCTTGGGTGCTCGGTGACTGTGGCAACTATGCTCAACGAGCCTTCGACGAGGACATGTTGGACACTAAAAACCTGCATCTCGATCTCTTTCGCCATTTGGAACCACTGGACCAGAGGGCTATGGTTTGGAGAATTAGGATTAGATGGCTAATCTAACTGAAGAAGATGATTATTTATAGGGGCTTCGGAATTACTCCAGGAGGATGTGAAGAAGTTAAAACAATGTGAATGCAGTGTGGTTTGGATGCAAATGAAGATCAAGGAGTAGTGAAAAAGCCGAGGAAAATCGGTTCCTGATGGAGAAGTAACTGGGAGAAGTTATGCGCATACATGAGGAGAGGTGCGGTGGTTTGACTGCTGCATGCAATGGATTGGACGGCCTCTTCGGTTGCCTTTTCTCTCTCCCACGCGCACAGAGTGGCCCACTTGCATGCTGCAGTTTATTGGCTGGAGTCGGGCTGCAGCTGCTCATGCGTACGCTAATTAATGCTGTGAATGCGGGGCATGGAGGGAAATGGGCGCATGCAAAAGGGTATATACACAGACTTAGAGAAATACTGAAAAAAGTTATGCACAGACAAAAGAGGACTGGAGGGAGTACTACTCATGTTCCTACTACGGTTAAGGAATATGCGGTTATCCTCAAAAAAGAAATGTCCTTCTTCATGCTTCCGCATGCACGAGAATTTGGTTCTGCTCGCAATATGGATGATAGCTGGAGGATGAAGTGAACCCAGAGGCATGCTAACACGGGAGTGTACTCATGTTCCTACTACTCCTACTACTAGTATTAGTACAACTGTGGTACACTTGATGGTCAAAATACTATTATTCATCCGGTCCTCACAGTGAAGTGACAAAACCCTGTGCCCGAGGTGACACCAGTCTAGGCAGCGTGTCCGGGTTACCAAAGTAAGCCTCACCTTGTGCACTATGCAGTCACGGTGAGCGCCGCTATATACCATGCCTCGCCTCGTCTCCCTCTCCCCTAGCACCACTCCATCTCCATCTCCGTCTCGCCGGAGATCCTGAGGTCACTCTTCATTATCTCACTGTGCCCCCGCATACCCCCGCCTCGCTCGCCTCCCCTAGTACCACTATTCCCTCACTAGCCGCTCCAGCACCGACAGCCTTCTCCCCCGTAAATCAAGCCCCCCAAAACCCCACCTTCCAAACTCCACCATGGCCGAACGCGAACCGCGCAGGATCCATATGAGCCGCGATTGGAGCAATCTCCCCAGTGACGTCCTCGATCTCTGTTGTTCGTGTATGGATATGTTGAGCGCCCTGCGTCTGGCTACATGCTCGAGGGGCATGCACACTGCCCTCATCGAAGTGAGGCCAAAGCTTTTCAAGACACCCTGCTTTCTGTTATCTGGTCTTGCGAGATTGGCTCACCATGATACGGAGGCGTACATGATGCCCCTCGACTTCAATCCGATCTCCATTAGCCGAAACTTCTTTGTAGGTATGAGTGGGTCGCCGTACATAAATTCCCTCGACTTCGATCCCATCACCATCGCCCGAAACTTCTTGGCAGGTATGTACTGGGTCGGCATGAACTCCCACTGGATAGTTGGCTTTAGAGAAGACGGTAAAAAGTTGGTGCTCGTGACCTTCCAGACCTCCCATGAGATTATCCTTCCTCCGTTGGATTATATAGAGTTTTACCATCGCGGTCCTAGTCATCTAGATTACCACGTCAGTTGGACGGACCTTGTTTTGCAGAAGATTGTAATCTGCCAAGTGCCCACACGACATGTGAATTACGCAGACTTCAAGCTAATTGCCTTGTTCGACCGCGGACTCGCCTATCTTTACGCCGGTGCCTTCTTTAGCTGGAGACAACTTAGCTCGCAGTAGATCATCGTCAAAGCTGATACACACTTCTGTGAAGCTATTGAACACAATGGCATCATCTACGCGATCGACAAAGCAGATGGCACCACGTATTGCTGGGACGGCGCGTGTAAGTTGTTTCCATCTCATGTTAATGATGACGCCATGACACTGTTTGAACTTTTTGTGATGATTGGCATATCCCTGTTTGAGCAGAATTTGAGTAGAAATATGGCAATGTATTAGAGACGCCGTAAATCAGCTATATTTTGAATGAGTTAATTCATGCGATTGTGATCATGTCATTACAGCCAATTTGTACCCCTGAATAATCAGACGGTTAGGAATATATGGATATTCTCCTTATTTTACAGTAATCTATATACTACTACTAAATATGAGTGTGTATCAATGGCCATGTTAGTTTCCTCATTTTCATGATGTAGAAACATGCACCACACTGTTGGTTTCATCTAACCATACATTAGGGAAGTAAATGTGCATATGGAGAACTCTATATTTGTAAGTAGTGAAATCCTGTAATGCTTACCATGTGTACATACCTATATTCGCCCTTCAGCAATCAATGGCTAGAATAATATCCTCACAAAAATTTTGTCCACAGAACACGAGTATATAACAATGCATGGTCTGTTAGTTACCTTGAAGAATTTGTTTGTGAGGACAGAACATGATTCCATAACATGCATGACATGGTAGTTTCCTGTGAAGAATCGATTGCGAGAAAACATGAGTATAACCATGCATGGCACTTCTATATTTTCGAACCGAGTATACATTTCCCTGTATTTTCCTCCCAATTCCAACAGGGACATATCAATGCTGATCTTACATTAACAATGCTGATCTTACATTAACAATGTTGTTTCTTGCATTATCCTACTCATACTCTGAACAATGCTGATCTTACATTAACAATGCATGTCCTTTTTGATATGATGCAGTGTCCCTACAGTTACTGCCCTTTGTAATCACACCACCTTTGCCAAAAACAGGGAAGCACAACTGGTTCCTCGCTCGATCAGACGACGGTAAAAGACTGATGATCATTCGGACACATGAGCCGGAAAAGTTATATTGCAAAAACCCCACTGTATACAAGCACCATGAAATACGTGAGTATCCGGACAGTGGCTGTTACGTCTATGAGCAGGATACCAGCTTGTTGGGGCCTTCAGGATTTTTTAGTTGGAGGCGGGTAAACAGCCTTGGTTCACACTCTCTGTTTCTCGGACTCAATTATCCGATTAACCAGGAGATCACCGTTGGCAAGAGCCTTGATGGCAGAGAGGCTCTGTTTGCTATGGAAAACTGTGTCTACACGGTGAGCCCAAGGAGTTCGGGAGAAAACTCCCCTGATTGTCAACGATACAGCCTGCAGCCAAAAGAAGGTGAGAATGACAAAGGCATCCGGATTAACTTTGATCCTTGGATGTCTCAACTACGACAGGCGGTGATGTGGTTCAAGCCTTCTGGTTGATAGGTAATTGGGCTGTTGCGTCGAAAGGGTGGAGTACTGGTGTCTCTGGATCATTGGTCGCTGAAGCAGGGCTGCAAATTATGATGGTGTTGGATCATCTCTTCGAATGACTTTGTTGTTTTTGCTGCTTGTTCTGGATGGGTAGTTCTTTCTTTTGTTATGCATATTCCTTGTCATTTGGTCATCCTCATCTATGTCACTCTTGCTATGTAATAGTTGGCTCTGTTTAGAATGTAATTCTCGTCTGGATCATGAGAGTCTAAGCGCTGCAAATGGGTGCGTTTTGGTGGTGTAGCAAGACTTCTTATGAACTATCATGTCTTGTTGTTTATGTCAGTAGTAGTCACTAGTCAGTGTTTGAATGTTGTATATATCGTTGTTTCGAACTGTTTATTGTCTCGAACTACTGGTGGGCTAAATAAGGGCATCACCATTCTCCAGTGTTCAGAGTGTATCTCCCTTTTCAAGTTATATAATTTGAGCTCAGTGTCTTTTCGATGATGTACACTTGTTTGGGCCAGTGAGGTGTCGTTGAATATGGACCGAGTAGTAATGCAATGCCAAATAGGCCAGTTATGACTCTCTGGTCGGGCTCTCAAAAGATCCTAAAAAAAAGGCCGGGCTCTCCAAAAAAGAAAGAATAAGGACTCTTAGGCCGACATGTGGGCGCCACCGGTGTTTTCGTGCGCTTGCGCGCCGAGAGCATATTGGCGCTTGTTCGAAATTCAAGCTACCTTTTCATCCCAATCTCCCGCCCGTCCCCCACCTCTGGAATCTCGATTCCTACTCCAGTTCCCCCAAATCCCCCTCCTGTACTCCCTATACTCAAGCTCACTATCATGTCGCCAATCAACGCGGATCTCCGAGCCGGAGATCCTGAGGTCCGTCCTGCCTTCGGTCGCCGCGTGCTGTCGCTCAACAGTGGCATGGCGGCGCTTGACGACCAGTTTGCCGGCAAAGTGCTGATGGTAACCATCAACGGCGACCGGCCTCCCGTCTCACCGGACGACCTCGTCAAAGCTCTTGGCGTTGCACACGACATCCAAATAAGTGACTTGCTCGTCGAAGTCTGTCCGCCACCGGCTGATTTCTTCGTCAGGTTCCGGACAACTTTTGACTGCAGTCGTGTGTTCGAATCTTCCCGGCGTTTGTTCTGCGATGGCGCGCTGGTGAGCTTTGATCGGTGGCACCCAGGATGGGGCTCGGTGCCCTCTGAGCTTGAGTTTTTAACAAAGCTTACCTTCCACGGCATGCCCCGACGTGCTTGGAACAGCGAGTCCATGAATGAGCTTATCAATGACCTTGGAGGTGAGCTCGTAAGTATGTTTATTCCTCCAGACAGCTGGGCTCTGACGGTTATGGCATGGATGAAGAAGTTGTCCACCATATCGAAGGTGATTGGTGTTGAGATACCGGTGTAGGAACCGGGGTTGTACTATTCATCGCCACCAAGGCCGCCGCGGACCACGTTAGCGATGTACCTGTATCGAGTGTTCGTGCATGTCGAAGAAGTGGTCAATCCATCAATCGAAGTCCTGCCGCCGCCACTGGTGCCAGGGTCCGTCGACGACGTCCATTACAGGAGTCAACGTCAGACTTTCCCCGTGTTGCTCGGAACGATGGATGGCACAGGGCTTACTCCATCGCGCGGCGGAGGCCACTGCTTCTTTGGGAGAAGAGGCAGGGCTGGCTGCCTGGATGTGCTCTAATTTGAGGTAGCAACTGAATCTTGTCAGATACAAGTCAAATCCGAGCTATGGGTGTGAAGCACTAATGTGCCAGTACATTTGATTGTGACCTGTTCTAATTTTGTACCTGAACTTTTTTTAGAAAGGGTTGTACGTCAACTTAATGTGCTAGCAGAACTTATTGTGTTGTCTGTCTGTTTTCTTTGCACAACATTCAAGATATTTCCCTGTCATTGATAAAGACGATGAACCATTATGTACAAGTTCGTTGGTTTCAACATAGCCCTATCCGTAGCGATCCACTGCTTCCATCTTGATTGTGCCGCCTGCGTGAAATTTTTGTATGCAAGTTCAGTGTGCTATGATATTCTATATGATTGTGTCAACTATATAAGTTGTTACTGAGCATCAGCAATGCATATGGCTGAAAGATGTATTTATGAGCATCGACCGATGGGTCTCTCTCTCTCTCACACACACACACACGCACAAGTGGGACCTGTTGAATTATTTCTTTGCTCGTGAGAACTTTTAATTAGGTTCCACTGTAATCTAACTTTTTTCTTAAGTTATTAATTGAGCTCGTTGACTTCAAAAAGTTGTACAGAAGCCTTGTTTGGGCCTTTCCGGCGTCGCTGAATGTGGGCTGAGTAGCCGTGTTAGGTTGTACTGTACTACACAGGCCTTTTTTTCAACATCAGCAATGCAACTGGGCCGACAATTATACACAATATCCGGGTCAACTTGTTATTCTCCGCCCCGCTGGGGTGCAAACTTTCCTAGCAGGTATGCATTCGGCTTAGCAAGAAAATGGACTTTAAGAAATAATAAATGGGATGTAATTATAATAACTGGGCAGTAACTATAAAAAATGCACCAAACGCGTAATTAGTTTAAAAATATATTATTTTCGGAATTTGAAAATTTTAATTTCATTACTTGTTGCGCGCGCAATATTTCGGATAAAAATATTTCGGATCCCATAAAAATGTGGGATTTTTTATATTCTGTTTTGAGCGGTTGGTTGAAATTATTAATCGTTGTCCTAGCTAGAAAATGGGCTGCACTTTTAACAAACTGTAAATGGGCTGTAGTAAATTCCATTAGAATAAAAAAATGGGTTGTACATTCTTACAAATCGCAAATGGGCTATATGTTCTCTGCCACACATTTGTGGGCCTTCTAACTTGACGCGTCCCCTAAAAAAACTAAGTTGATGCGTATGAAAGGCTTTGTCAACAACACACGGTTCTGGCAGCTGTGGCCGTTGGATGTCCATCCAACGGATGTCATGCTTCTTCTTCAATCTCGGATATTCTTGCTTCAGCCACCCAAAAAATGATTCCTCCCCCTGACATCTGGGGCGCACCGTTTCGGAGGCTGACCTGTGGGCCTACTAAGTTGACGCGTACCAAGGGCTTTGTCAACTTAGTCAATATAAACAATTGTAGCTGAAGTGACCGTACGATGTCTATCCAACGGCCGTAGTGCTTCTTCAACCTCTGGTCTTCTTGCTCCAGCCGCCCAAAGCAGCGCCGGTCGTGCCGCGTGCTCCTGCCTCCCATGGCCGGCTGTGATGCCGCGGAGGCCTCACCGCCCCCTACTACTCCCATCGCTGGCCAGGCCATCCCTCTACTCACCCACACCCCCTATTATTCCGCGGCGATGGCAGCCTCACACCGCAGCCGAACCAGTGAACCCTCGTACTCCTCCCCGTGCGGGCTTCCACTGTCGCGTCTTCCCCGGCTCCGCGTCATCCCCTTCCTAGTCCTCGCCATCGTCCACCACCCTGGTGTTCTCGGCGCGGCGTGGTCAACGTGGTCAAGGAACGGCTTCCATCGGACGTGGACTGTACGTGGAGAGGCTGACAGCTGGGTCCACGATGGCAGCAAGGAAGTGCCTCCTTATTACGCGGAAAATAATGATTCCTCCACCTGACAGCAGGGACCCACCGGACGGGCCACCGTATTTCGCGAAAAAACATGTCCCCCTGACTGCTGGGACCCACCGGACAGGCCACCATATTGCGTGAAAAAACATTCCCCCCGCTGTCAGCTCGGACCCACCGGAAGTGCCTCCTTATTACGCACAAAAAAATGAATACTCCCCCTACTGGTTGGGACCCACCTTGGTGGGAGGCTCACTTGTGGGCCTACTAGGTTGACGGGGACGGAGTGCTTTGTCAACTTAGTCAATATGAACGATTCTAGCTCTAGTGGCCGTAGTGCTTCTTCGACCTCTGGTCTTGTTGCTCCAGCCGCCCAAAGCAGCGTCGGTCGTGCCGCATGCTCCTGCCTCCCGTGGCCGGTTGTGCTGCCGCGGATGCCTCACCGCCCCCTACTATTCCCACCGCTGGCCAGGCCATCCATCTACTCACCCACACCCCTTGTTATTCTGCGACGACGGCAGCCTCACACCGCAGCGAACCAGTGAACCCTTGTACTCCTCAACGCATGGGCATCCACTCCCGCGTCTTCCCCGGCTCCGCATCGTACCCTTCCTAGGCCTCGCCGTCATCCACCACCCAGGTGCTCTCGGCGCGGCGTGGTCAACGTGGTCAAGGAACGGCTTCCATCGGATGTGGACTGTACGTGGAGAGGCTGACAGCTGGGTCCACGGCCGAAGCAAGGAAGTGCCTCCTTATTACGCGCAAAATAATTATTCCTCCACCTGACAGCGGGGACCCACCGGACGGGCCACCGTATTTCGCGAAAAAAATGTTTCCCCTGACTGCTGGGACCCACCAGCTACATCTTCGCACGCAAGGAAGTGCATGCGGGCAAAAACAAAAAAACGATTCGCCCCCCTGACTGCTGGGACCCACCAGCTACATCTTCGCACGCAACGAAGTGCCTAACAATTGGGACCCACCTGGTCGAAGCGTACGTAGCGTTGTCATTCTGGTCGCGAACGTGTACGTACAAACTGGTCGATGTAGAGGCGCGCACATGTTGTAGTAGAGGCGCGCACGTAGCATGTACACGTACGTACAGCGGCCAGGGTGCAAGAAAGTAAATAAGGCCACGTACGTACATACGGGCGGGGTCTCGAATGCCTACTCGCGCTTACGTACGGCCAGGGCTCGTGTACATGGCTGGGTCGGAACGGAGAAATAGCGTCGTCGCCGTGTTCATGGGGAGCCAACCGGCTGGGTCGGAACGGAATGCGTCGTCGTGTTCATCGGGAGGGCTTGGACGGAACAGCCGATGGAAACGAGGCCTGGCGTACCGCAGAACGGAGGAAACGGCCTTGTGTTCGACCGGCCACATTCGAAATGGGATCCTGTTCATCAAGAGGGGTCTGGCGTACCGCAAAACGGAGGAAACAGACCTCCTACGGTCAAAACGGGGGTCCTGTTGATCGGGAGGGGTATGGCTTACCGCAAAACGGAGGAAACGGACTTGTGTTGGAGCGCTACGGTCGAAACGGGGATCCTGTTCATCGGGAGGGGTGTGGCGTACCGCAAAACGGGACTCCACAGGATACTATTCATCTCCACCATCGACCCCCTCCAGCCTCCACGGGCTACTGTTCATCCACCGTCGACTTCCTCCAGCCTCCACCTGCGACTGTTCATCCACGAGCTCCTGTTCATCCAGCCTCCAGCGCGCGCTACTCCACTGGCTACTGTTCAACCAGCCCTCTCCACGGGCTCCTGTTCAACCACCCCTCCACGGGCTACTGTTCATCCAACCCTCCACCGTCTACTGTTCATCCTGCCCTCCACGGGGTGGTCCTGTTCATCCTGCCCTCCACGGGGTCCTGTTCATCCAGCCCCAAACGGCTCGATCGATCGAGGTCTTGTTCATCTAGAGGCAACACCACGGGGTCCTGTTCATCCACCCCCACCGGGAACTATTCATCCAAACCCCCCAGCAACGCTCACTGTTCATCCAGGGGCAGCATCGATCGGCTTCAGTTAGCAGCAGTAGCGAAGGAATCGCTCGATCGGGTTTAGTTAACAGCCATCGATCGATCGCTCGGTTTCAGTAACGTGTAGCCTGCAGTGCAATCGCTCGGGTTCAGTTAGAGCCCAATGCCTCGCACCCACGCGTGTGCGTGTATGAGAGAAAAGTGCATCGCTCGGCCCCGACCACCCACCGTAACCGGGAACACCACGATATTTACCTAGCCCTCGCTTCTACCACGGGTTTTTCCTTCATGGACGACCCAAAGAATGTCATGCAGCTGCGTCTCCGGCCCGCCCAGGACGAAAGGCCCATTTTCTGTCATGATTTTTTGTCATAGAAGTAGGACCCCACCACATCTATGATGATACTGGGTTTTGTCACAATTATCGTCATAGAAGTGTCATAAGTATGACAGAAAAAAACTTTGTTCGGCCCAAAATGTCACGGATGTGTCTTCTTTTGTAGTGACTGCCCAAGCACCGTAATTTAGGTCTAGATATTTTCCATTATGTGTAGTGCCGTAGATCCAAAATCATAGTATCAATCTGCAAAACCTGTTTTTCAATACTTAGCAATTTTCCCTTTCTCAGATCCGTATTTTAATAATTGTGTGGGCGGCTTAACTCAAAAACCGTAACCCGCCAGGTACCATTAGTCCCCTCTTAAGCCGCCAATAGCTCATGTTTATAACTTCAATGTTGTCCTCCGGCTTAACACTTATGCACGCTTCATTGGTATTTACCCATTAACTCGCCAACCGGCTTAACCATATAATCTTGAACCGACACAATCTTTCTTTTAGCTCATCAATAATGGCTAAGACATATTCTGCTTGTAACTGGGTCCAATCCTGGGTTACTGAGGAAGAACTGAACAACTACATTGCAACTAGCGCTTTAGCTAAAAAAGAAGTCATTCACTCGAGAGCCCCTGGCAAAGAATGTCCTCCCAAACCCAAGGACGAAGAAGTGATTGTTTTTGCTGATCACCTGGGTCGGGGGTTTAGCCCACCCAGCTCAAAGTTCTTCCATGATGTGCTTCATTTCCTCCAACTTCACCCTCAAGATATTGGACCCAACTCCATGTCAAACATTTGCAATTTTCAAGTGTTCTGCGAAGCTTATCTTCAAGAGGAGCCCACATTTGACTTATTCAGGGAGTTCTACTATTTAAACCGCCAGACTGAGTTTGTTGATGGACCCAATAGCGAACTTGGTGGGGTTTCAATTCAAAAGAGGAAAGACGTCAGCTTTCCCTATGCTAAGCTGCCAAGCCACCCTAAAGACTGGAACCAGACTTGGTTCTACTGTCAAGACACATCTCTAGCCGACGAAAATCCCTTACCAGGTTATCGCGATCACCGGCTTAGCAACACGCATCCACTCCCCACACTGCTTACTGCCAAGGATCGGGCCAAATATGCACCATCATTTTCAAAGCTCAGAGCCCTTATGGCCAATGGTTTAACCGGCGTCGACCTTGTCCGGTGCTGGGTGTCTTGGAGCATCTTGCCATTAAGTCGTCGCCCCGGCTTAATGTGTGATTATACTAGCAACGTGAAAGATCCCCAGCGCCACTGTGACATCCAACTTTCTGATGCAGAAATCAATGAAGCCACCAAGAAATTGTTGGACGAACGTTTAAAAGAGTGCAGCAAAACAGGACTTGGTCCTTTTAGCACCTTCAACAAGCCGCCAGCTGTAAGTTTGCGCATCTTCCGGTTCATCGGTGTTTTCAATAATTATGCTCGCTCATGATCTTTTTGACCTCAACAGGCTGACTCTCCATTCTGGAAGAAGAAACCGCAAGATAAGCCGGCCAAGCCAGCTTGTAACAAGACTAAAGCCATCAAGAAGCCTGCCAAGAAGAAGACCATTGAACCCGTGGGTTCAAATATTGTTGATGACCATGATGATGATGAGTCAGAGGTAGAACTTGACTCTCTTGGCTCATTTTTTGTACATCTCATTGACAATGATTGTTATCAGGACAACACTGAAGCCAGCCATGCAGGCGACGGAGAGGTAATTATTCTTTCCTCCGGCTCAGAACCTCTGCCAGCATAGAAAACCCGACAAGCAAGCCGGGAAGTAAGTTTTTATCACCCTCTAGCTCACTTGGATCCCAATTTTCTTTTGAAGAAACAGCAACACGAAGCTCGCTGCACCACCCGACATAGCGGTGGTGTAATTACTTCTTCCGGCTTACCCGACGCACCGGCTCGCAAACGCCGCCCAGAGGTCTTATATATTTCTGATATACTTTATCCCAAGGCGGGTCATTTCCGACAACCTCTTAACCCGTCTGTTCAAACTATCAGGGGACTTCTCATTCCTCCTCTGGCGAGTCGATGGGAACTCAGATCCCAGCTTTCAAGACTGTACCTGGGTAAGAATATACTTAATTATTCAAACCTTACATCCGATCCTTATACTGACCTCTTTACACTTTTTATGTGCAGGGGCCAAGCTAAACCCAGTAAGGCCAAACTAAATAAGCCGGCCGATGACGTCATCCTGTCTGAGCCGGAGTAACAACAACCAGAACTTTCTCACCCAATTGCTAATCACATTGTTGATGATTCGGCACCAGAAGACCACCATGTTGACATTGATCAGATGAATGTTAAGCCGTCCAACACTAATCCGGCCAGCCCCATCAAACCGGCTAGTCCTACTAAGCCGGCAGAAGAGAAGACTGATGATGTTGTTGTTACTGGGTTTGGATTCACGGCCCCGGGTCAACCTACTGCCTTATCTAAGCACAGTGCCAAAGAAGAAATTTCTGCTGAAGACTTATGGAGATGAAACCCAAAAGATTTTTGTTGGGGTGTAACCCTCTCAGCGACGCGCCACATCGGAACCCGGGTGTGGTGGAAAATGGGCAAGGCCGGGCCGTCACCCCCCCAAGTGGCACGCCGTATCTTGATCCGGATACGGTGGCATGTGAGCGAGGATCGGGTCGTCGCATCCTTAGTGGCGCGCTACATCGGCGCCCGGATGTAGTGGAAAATGAGCAAGGGTCTTTGCATTTGACTCGACGAGTGCGAAGGGTAAGGAAGCTAGCCGAACCTAGGAGGATTCGCTTAGGTAGCTGGAATGTAGGGTCTCCGACAGGGAAGCTTTCGGAGCTAGTCGATGCAGTGGTGAGGAGAGGTGTTGATATCCTTTGTGTCCAAGAAACCAAATGGAGAGGACAGAAGGCGAAGGAGGTGGGGATAGCGGCTTCAAGCCGTGGTACACGGGGACGGCTACAAACAGAAATGGCGTAGGCATCTTGATCAACAAGAGCCTCAAGTATGGAGTGGTAGACGTCAAGAGACGTGGGGACCGGATTATCCTGGTCAAGCTGGTAGTTGAGGACTTGGTTCTCAATGTTATCAGCGTGTATGCCCCGCAAGTAGGCCACAATGAGAACACCAAGAGGGAGTTCTGGGAAGGCCTGGAAGACATGGTTAGGAGTGTACCGATTGGTGAGAAGCTCTTCATAGGAGGAGACCTCAATGACCATGTGGGTACATCTAACACTGGTTTTGAAGGGCGCATGGGGGCTTTGGCTATAGCATCAGGAATCAAGAAGGAGAAGAGGTCTTAAGCCTTGCTCTAGTCTACAACATGATTGTAGCTAACACCCTCTTTAGAAAGAGAGAATCACATCTGGTGACTTTTAGTAGTGGCCAACACTCTAGCCAGATTGATTTCATCCTCTCGAGAAGAGAAGATAGGCATGCGTGCCTAGACTGTAAGGTGATACCTGGAGAGAGTGTTGTACCCCAGCATAAGTTGGTGGTTGCTGACTTCTGCTTTCGGATTCGTGTCCAGCGGGATAAGCGTGCCAAAGTCGCTAGAACGAAGTGGTGGAAGCTCAAGGGGGAGGTAGCTCAGGCGTTCAAGGAGAGGGTCATTAAGGAGGGCCCTTGGGAGGAAGGAGGGGATGCGGACAATGTGTGGATGAAGATGGTGACTTGCATCCGTAAGGTGGCCTCGGAGGAGTTTGCAGTGTCCAGGGGGAAGGAGAAGCGAAGATAAGGATACCTGGTGGTGGAATGATGATGTCCAGAAGGCAATTAAAGAGAAGAAAGATTGCTTCAGACGCCTATACATGGATAGGAGTGCAGACAACATAGAGAAGTACAAGATGGCGAAGAAGGCTGCAAAGCGAGCTGTTGGTGAAGCAAGGGGTCGGGCATATGAGGACCTCTACCAACGGTTAGGCACGAAGGAAGGCGAAAGGGACATCTATAAGATGGCCAAGATCCGAGAGAGGAAGACGAGGGATATTGGCCAAGTCAAATGCATCAAGGACGGAGCAGGCCAACTCTTGGTGAAGGACGAGGAGATTAAGCATAGATGGCGGGAGTACTTTGACAAGCTGTTAAATGGGGAGAATGAGAGTTCTACCATTAAACTGGATGACTCCTTTGATGAGAACAACATGCGTTTTGTGCGGCGAATCCAGGAGTCTGAGGTCAAGGAGGCTTTAAAAAAGATGAAAGGGGGCAAGGCGATGGGCCCTGATTGTATCCCCATTGAGGTGTGGAAAGGTCTCGAGGACATAGCGATAGTATGGCTAACCAAGCTTTTCAACCTCATGTTTCGGGCAAACAAGATGCCAGAAGAATGGAGACGGAGTATATTAGTACCAATATTCAAGAACAAGGGGGATGTTCAGAGTTGTACTAATTACCGTGGAATTAAGCCGATGAGCCATACAATGAAGCTATGGGAGAGAGTCATTGAGCACCGATTAAGAAGAATGACAAGCGTGACCAAAAATCAGTTTGGTTTCATGCCTGGGAGGTCGACCATGGAAGCCATTTTCTTGGTACGACAACTTATGGAGAGATATAGGGAGCAAAAGAAGGACTTGCATATGGTGTTCATTGACTTGGGGAAGGCCTATGATAAGATACCGCGGAATGTCATGTGGTGGGCCTTGGAGAAACACAAAGTCCCAGCAAAGTACATTACCCTCATTAAGGACATGTACGATAATGTTGTGACAAGTGTTCGAACAGGTGATGTCGACACTAATGACTTCCCGATTAAGATAGGACTGCATCAGGGGTCAGCTTTGAGCCCTTATCTTTTTGCATTGGTGATGGATGAGGTCACAAGGGATATACAAGGAGATATCCCATGGTGTATGCTCTTTGCGGATGATGTGGTGCTAGTTGACGATAGTCGGACGGGGGTAAATAGGAAGTTAGAGTTATGGAGACAAACCTTGGAATCGAAAGGGTTTAGGCTTAGTAGAACTAAAACTGAGTACATGATGTGCGGTTTCAGTACTACTAGGTGTGAGGAGGAGGAGGTTAGCCTTGCTGGCCAGGTGGTACCCCAGAAGGACACCTTTCGGTATTTGGGGTCAATGCTGCAGGAGGATGGGGGTATTGGTGAAGATGTGAACCATGGAATCAAAGCCGGATGGATGAAGTGGCGCCAAGCTTCTGGCATTCTCTATGACAAGAGAGTGCCACAAAAGCTAAAAGGCAAGTTCTACAGGACGGCGGTTCGACCCGCAATGTTGTATGGCGCTGAGTGTTGGCCGACTAAAAGGCGACATGTTCAACAGTTAGGTGTGGCGGAGATGCGTATGTTGAGATGGATGTGTGGCCACACGAAGAAGGACCGAGTCCGGAATGATGATATACGAGATAGAGTTGGGGTAGCACCAATTGAAGAGAAGCTTGTCCAACATCGTCTGAGATGGTTTGGGCATATTCAGCGCAGGCCTCCAGAAGCTCCAGTGCATAGCGGATGGCTAAATCATGCGGAGAATGTCAAGAGAGGGCGTGGTAGACCGAATTTGACATGGGAGGAGTCCGTTAAGAGAGACCTGAAGGATTGGAGTATCACCAAAGAGCTAGCTATGGATAGGGGTGCGTGGAAGCTTGCTATCCATGTGCCAGAGCCATGAGTTGGTTACGAGATCTTATGGGTTTCACCTCTAGCCTACCCCAACTTGTTTGGGACTAAAGGCTTTGTTGTTGTTGTTGTTGTTGTTATAAAGGCAAGTGGAAAGTTGACTTGGAGAGCTACACCCAGTTCAATGCCCAAGACATCCATTCTGGCTATTTGAATCGTCTATACACCAGCCGTGATTTTGAAGCCGGCTCAGTAAACCTGATGAAGGAGCGCTATGAGGTAAATGCTGCAATTCCTTTTTGCATGAACATACTTCCCTTAGCCGCCAAGTTTATTGGACATGATAGAATAGAATGTACCATAAACTTCAATAGTTGCATAGAGCAAATCCAGTAGCCCCCAAGTGCCGGTTTATGCTTTCAATCTAAACCGGGACTTATCACACCAGTACTTCAATTTTGCATTTGTATCCCTAAGGGACGGGTTAATAAATATATTAAGCGGGGACTTAAATAGAAATAAATCAACTTTGCTTCCGTAGCCCTCAACTGCCGGCCAATATAAAGACTCAACAATCTGAAACATCCAAGGCCAAGTCAGAATTGAAGGCTGCTTTAGAGAACATTGAGCAGCTCAAGCAACATTTCAATACTGAAAAAGATGGCTGGGAAACTGAAAAGGCAGCTCTGCTGAAGAGAGCTGAGGATGCTGAATCGGCACTTAAGCCAGTGACTGAAGAGTTATCCGGCTTAAAGCAACAAATTAATATCATGTCGTCAGCTATCTTTGGTAAGCAGAAAAAACATGTCTCCTTTGTACCTTATGAATCATATTATAAACATCTGCCGGCTTACTCATAACTTTTGCTGATATAGGTTCGCAAGCGCTAAGTTGGGCTCAGATATGCGCATCCGGCTTAAGGCTGTCTACACTATTGTAGAATAGTTATATACTGGTGCCCAACGTACCATTGCTGCTATGCTGTACAAAAAGTCTCCCCCAACACTTATACAAGACACAGTGAAACAGTTATCCGTGCTGCCCAAAAGGATTGATGCTGTAAAACGGGGAGCTGCCAGAATCGGCGCTCTAACTGCCTTAAGTCGGGCAAAGGCATGGCAAGCCGATCTTGACCCGGAAGATTTGGCCAACGACTGCCCTAGTGTCAAAGAAGACGGATCTGACTTCAGTGCTGACGATTTTGCAGCGATAGCAAGAGCCATGCGTCCGTTAGCAAGCAAGCTGGCTCACAAAACCAGTCTATCCTCATACCAGGCGGCTTATGACGCTGACAACAAGAGAATTAGTGTGCTGGTTCATGAGCCAACAGATCTTATCCCACCGACTCGTAAGCACACCTTCGCTCCTGACATTGATCCATCAAACCTCATTGATGACGAAGCTATATTTAGAGCGTTGACCGGTATCAACTAGGCTACGTCTGACTTCCAGCTGGTGGATAACCAAGGAGCTGAAGATGAAGAAGGGGTGCAGGAAGACCCGGAGGCTTCAACTCGCCAACAATCATAAGCTGATGTTTGTTAAGTAGAAATACTTTGCTGTGCTGACGGCTCCCAAAACACTTATTCTCATTGGGCCATCAGATGCCTTGTAATAGGCTAATTTAAACTTTTGATCTGCCATGCCATCGTGCATGTTATTATTTTGTCTGATACTGCTGATCCACTAGTTGAATATATGCAATTTTTGATGATATCATCATGTAGATCAGTTGTGTATCCCTTTTTTCTGCACACAAACGAATCACAAGTGCCCTGGCGGTTTACCGCAGGGCGGGTCATGATGCCCAGCATAAGTCCACTGGTGACCATAAAAGTCCATAACCAGGGCAGGGTATAATATCCCAAATATAAGACATAGTCAAGGCTGCTTGGCCCGACTTATGAAAATTATATGGTAAGAAAAAGAAGAAACGATATAAATCCCAATAAAATAAAATAAAACCCAAAAACACAAGGCTTTCATAGGCCGCCAAGCCAAAATATCTTCTTCAATGAAACTAGCATGATAGCCGCCGGAGTATCCGTGCTTTCTGTGAGCCGGCTCTCACATGACCCAATCGACATTTTAACCTGGATAAGTTCAGGGTCCTTAAAAGATTGACTTATCAAGAGTATGGCGGGGTCGGAGTAGCATCGTGAAAACAGGCCGGTTTAACCAAGTTTCAAGGAAGGCGGCTTATCAGCCTGAGCTTCTCCTTGTGTTCTGTAAGCCGGCTCTTTCATGACCCAATCAAAGTTTTAACCTTGACAAGTTCAGGGAATCATTTAAGGGATTGACTTGTTAAGAACAGGGCGGGTCATCCAGGATTACCTGATCGAAGAGCATCTTGGATACAGGCCGGATAACACGGATTTTTGGCGAATACACCTGGCATCCATACCAATCAAGAGGGTAGTTTCAGCTATGTTTATTGTACAGGAAGCCACCAAGTGATATCTTACTGAAGTGTGCTCAACGGGTACCTATGTTTGAGCTGTGTTGTGCATCCAACTCTCTTTGGTCCCTGTAATTCGGGCCTTGAAGCCTCTTAAGTGATCATGTGAGATGACAATAAAGACTCAATTTTGAATAAATGAAATGACAGAGGCCCTAAATTATCAGGGATGCCAGCTTTATTATACTCATTATAATATATACATCGTCAAAATTTATACATCACGAGAGCTAGTGACTCAGGTGTAATAAGGCCGAAGATGAGCAATATTCCATGGCCGACGGGTCTCCTCCTCCGACGTGTGTGAGTCCTTGTGGTCTCGAACATTGATAAGATAATATGACCCATTGTTCAGATTCTTGCTGACCACAAAAGGCCCTTCCCAAGGCGGGGATAGTTTGTGCATATCAGTCTGATCCTGGATAAGCGGGAGCACCAAATCGCCTTCCTGAAAGGTTCTGGTTTTAACCCGGCGGCTGTGATAACAACGCAGATCTTGCTGGTAAATGGCCGAATGAGCCGCCGCAAGGTCACGCTCCTCATCCAACAGATCAAGAGCATCCTAACGTGCTTTTTCATTATCAGCTTCAACATAAGCCACCACACGGGGCGAATCGTGACGGATGTCACTAGGGAGAACCGCCTCTGCTCCGTAAACCATGAAGAAAGGTGTGTAACCCGTAGATCTATTGGGGGTAGTATTAATACTCCATAACACTGAGAGTATCTCCTCCACCCAACAACCCAGCGTTCTTTGCAAAGGAACCATAAGCCGGGGTTTGATGCCTCGCAGAATCTCTTGATTGGCTCTTTCAGCTTCACCATTGGACTGGGTGAGCCATTGATGATACGTCAAGCCGAATATGTTCTCGCTGAAAAAACTCTTTCATAGCACCCTTGGACAGATTAGTGCCATTATTAGTTATAATGCTGTGGGGAAAGCCAAAATGGAAAATCACCTTTTTGATTAATTGAAACGTCGTCGCCGCATCGCACTTACTAACCGGCCCTACTTCAACCCACTTTGTAAACTTGTCAACCACCACAGGAGGTGGGTCTTTTTATCCTTGGACCGTTTGAAAGGCCCAACCATATCAAGCCCCCAGAGTGCAAATGGCCAAGCAATCAAAATCATCCTCAATTCTTGAGCCAGCACATGAGCTCGTCGTGCAAACTTCTGACAACCGTCACATTTACTGACCATATCTTCTGCATCAGCATGAGCCGTCAACCAATAAAATCCATGACGAAACACCTTGGCTACAAGAGACTTAGTGCCAGCATGATGACCACAATCTCCTTCATGGATCTCCCGTAAAATTTCGCAGCCTTCTTCAGGAGAAACGCAACGTTGAAACGCTCATGTGACACTACGATGATGCAACTCTCCATTAACAATAGACATTGACTTAGACCACTGGGTTATCTGCCTGGCCAAAGTTTCATCCTCAGGTAACTCGCCCCGGGTCATATAAGCCAAATAAGGAACTGTCCAATCAGGAATAGCATGAAGAGCCGCCACCAGCTGTGCTTCCGGGTCAGGAATAGCAAGATCATCCTCTGTGGGTAATTTGACCGAAGGGTTATGTAAAATATCTAGGAAAGTGTTAGGTGGCACCGGCTTACGCTGGGACCCTAACCGATTTAAAGCATCAGCCGCTTCATTTTCCCGCGATCAACATGTTCAACTTGATAACCTTTGAAATGAACCGCGATAGCATCAACCTCTCGATGATAAGCCGCCATGAGTGGATCCTTCGAATCCCAAGTACCAGAAACTTGCTGAGCCACCAGATCTGAGTCGCCAAAACACCTCACCCGGCTTAAGTTCATCTCCTTAGCCATCCGAAGACCATGAAGCAAGGCTTCATACTCAGCTGCATTGTTAGTACAAGGGAACATCAACCGGAGAACGTAAGAAAATTTATCACCTCGTGGGGAAGTCAAGACAACTCCAGCCCCCGAGCCCTCCAACTGCCTAGATCCATCAAAGTGAATAGTCCAATATGTGCTATCCGGCTTCTCCTCAGGCATCTGCAATTCTGTCCAATCATTGATAAAATCCACAAGTGCTTGAGACTTAATGGATGTGCGAGGCATATACTTCAAACCATGGGGTCCAAGCTCAATGGCTCACTTGGCTACCCGACCTGTGGCTTCTCTGTTTTGAATAATATCCCCTAGGGGTGTAGAACTAACCACAGAGATGGATGACCCAGAAAGTACTGCTTGAGCTTCCGGCTAGCCATGAACACCCCATATACAAGCTTCTGCCAATGTGGGTATCTCTGTTTGGATTCAATAAGAACCTCACTGATGTAGTAAACCGTCCGCTGAACCGGATACTCTTTGCCTGCTTCTTTCCTTTCCACCACAATAGCTACACTAACAGCTCGGCTATTGGCAGCCACATATAACAACAAAGGCTCCTTATCAATGGGAGCAGCAAGAACCGGCGGCTCAGCCAATTGTTTCTTCAAGGCCTCAAAGGCCTGATCAGCAGCATCACTCCAGACAAAGTGATATGTCTTCTTCATCATCTGCTACAAAGGGATAGCCTTCTCACCCAACTGGCTTAAGGCTGTAATACGGCCTGCCAAACGTTGAACATCATTGATACACGTCGGCTTAGCCAGAGAGGTGATAGCCTTGATCTTCTTCGGGTTAGCTTCAATGCCCCTTTCAGAAACCAGAAAACCCAAAAGCTTGCCTGCTGGCACACCAAAGACACACTTGGACGGGTTAAGCATCATCTTGTAGACCCGGAGATTGTCAAAGGTTTCCTTTAAATCATCTATCAGGGTCTCTTTCTTCCTGGACTTCACCACAATATCATCCACATAAGCGTGAACATTGCGCCCAATCTGATCATGGAGGAAATTTTGCACACATCGTTCATAAGTCGCATGTGCACTCTTGAGCCCCGAAAGACATTGATACATAACAGAAAGCTCCAAAGGGAGTGAGAAAGGCTGTCTTCTCCTGGTCCTTAACTGCCATCTTGATCTGATGATAACCAGAATAAGCATTCGGAAAACTCAGACGCTCACAACCCACCGTAGCATCGATAATTTGATCAATACGGGGGAGAGCAAAGGGATCAGCTGGACAAGCCTTGTTTAAGTCCGTATAATCCACACACATGCGCCAGGTGCCATTTTTCTTAAGCACCAGCACCGGGTTAGCCAACCACTCAGGATGAAAAACTTCGACAATGAACCCAGCCGCCAAGAGCCGGGCTACCTCCTCACCAATAGCCTTACGCCTCTCTTCATTGAAACGGTGAAGGAATTGCTTGACCGGTTTAAATTTTGGATCAATATTAAGACTGTGCTCAGCGAGCTCCCTCGGGACACCTGGCATATCTGAAGGCTTCCATGCAAAGATGTCCCGGTTCTCACGGATGAACTCGATGAGCGCGCTTTCCTATTTCGGATCCAGATTAGCACTGATATTGAACTGCTTAGATGAGTCTCCAGGAACAAAGTCAACTAGCTTAGTGTCGTCTGCCGACTTAAACTTCAATAAAGGATCATGCTCTGTGGTTGGCTTCTTCAAGGACGTCATATCTGCCAGGTTCACATTATCCTTGTAAAATTTCAACTCCTCTATTGCACAAACAGTCTCAGCGTAAGTAGCATCACCTTCTTCACACTCCAAGGCTATCTTGTGACTCCCATGCACTGTTATAGTGCCCTTGTAACCCGGCATCTTCAGCTGCAAATAAACATAACAAGGCCTTGCCATGAACTTAACATAAGCCGGTCGCCCAAACAGAGCATGCTAAGGGCTCTTGATTTTAACCACTTCAAAGGTCAATGTCTCAGATCTGGAATCATACTCATCTCCAAAAGCAACCTCTAAAGATATTTTCCCAACTGGATATGCCGACTTACCAGGCACCACACCGTGAAAAACAATGTTCGGCGGCTTAAGGTTTTTGTCGGTCAATCCCATGCGACGGAAAGTTTCATAGTAAAGGATATTGATGCTGCTGCCTCCATCCATGAGCACCTTAGTGAATTTGTATCCTCCAACCTGAGGCGCCACCACCAGCACCAAGTGACCCGGATTATCAACCCGGGGCGGGTGATCCTCACGGCTCCAGAGAATGGGGTGTTCAGACCATCGCAAATAACGGGACACCGCCGGCTCAACAACGTTCACTGCCCTTTTATGAAGCTTCTGATCCCGCTTACATAAGCTTGTGGTGAATACGTGGTACTTCCCACTATTCAATTGCTTCGGAATGCTCTGATAACCAGGCTGCTGCTGATTCCCCTGATTATTCTGTTGGTTGTAACCACCCTGATTGCCTTGGCTCTGAAAACCGGAATTTGAACTGCCACCACCATGACCCGGACCGTGAGAACTGCATCCTGAGCCGCCATTCGGGCCATGGTTATTCTGGAATAGATGGGATTTGTTGAACTCCTTCATGATAAAACAATCCTTCCACAGATGTTTAGATGGCCTCTCCTATGTTACGTGCCTCGGACATGGCTGTTTCATTACTTCTTCGAGGTCGAGTTCTCCCCCTCTAGACTGAGCCGGCCTCCCCTTGCGATGTTGGTAACTATTCCGCGCACCAGTATTGGCCATGAATTCTAGATTCCCTTCAGCTATGCGTTTACCATTGCCACCCTGACTGGCCGGGTTGTGTTGCTGCCCTTTCATGCCACTACTCTTCTTTCCATTGCCTGTCCTTTCATCATCAGACTCGGCGTCCTTGGTACCATCAGAGTCGGCATACTTGACAAGGGCCGCCATGAGCTCCCCCATGTCACTGCAATGGCGCTTAAGCCGCCCAAGTTTCTGTTTGAGAGGGATGAAACATCAATTTTTCTCCAACATTAAAACTGTTGAGCCGACGTTGATACTATCTGATGAGTGTATGATAGTTGAGACCCGACGCACCCAGCTGGTTGTTGACTCGCTCTCACCTTGAACACAGGAGACTATCCATGATCAACATAGGCTGCTTGCAAGTATATTTGAAATTTTGAATAAAAAGGGGCTTTCAGCTCCGCCCACGACCCAATGGAGTTGGCGGGCAGCCCCTTCAACCAAGTATGAGCCGGCCCTTCCAACATCATGGTGCAATACTTAGCGCGCGCAGCTTCACTAACATCTAGCATCTCCATGGCCATCTCATAACTCTCTACCCAAGCTTCAGGGGGCTGATCTGCTGTGTAATTAGGCACCTTACAAGGACCCTTGAAATCCTTAGGCAGCCACTCGTTATGTAGAGCCGGCACTAAACACGGCACACCCAAGCTTCTGGAGGTCATGCCTGCCTCCACTGAATTTATCGGGTAAGCCGGGGCGTGTTGATGAGCCCCTAGCTGAGGCGCTAGCTCGGCCTGCCTACGCGCTATACCTTGATCCACCAAAGTCTGGGCATTGGCCCCACCATGTGCCGGGTCATGTCCACGGGGCTAGTTACGGCACTGTTTAGTACTTGAACCCGCTGGTGAATCAATGTGTCGGCTGTAACGCTAGCTTGGACGAGGGGTCGAGTGAATCCGCTCATGACTATAAGAATAAGCCGCTTGCTGCTCCAATGCCGTCTGAAGAAGTACTCTGGCCCTCCGTGTTTCAACCGCCATCAGAGACTCACCTTCTACTGGCAGAGCCGCCAATCGTGTTGCCGCAGCGATCATATTGTCCAAGGGGTTGGAATAATGACCCGACAGCGTCAAAACATGTTGAGGCGGGGTATTGTTCACACGGGGAGGGCCCATCACACATGGCTGAACCGGAGCTCCACCCCCAGACGCTTCAGCCGTTCGGTTTACCACTGGCGGGTCACTGGTCCCTGCACCAGGCATGTTGAAGAGGTTCCTCGCCTCGTAAACCGGAGGCAGACGAATCTGATGTCTCCTCCTCATGACTTTGTTTGAAGCATTCTAATCCAACATGAGCCGAAAGGAATCAGCTTGGATCCGCTGTGCCTGAGCCTCCGAAATAGCCCGTTCTGCGGCAATCCTTGTGTTTTCAGCCGCCAACTCTTCCTTGGCTTGAGCTATCTCATCTCGCAGCTTAGCCAAATCCACCTTGTGTTGTTCCAGGTTGTTCGGGGTTACCTCCGCCCCCATCAGGGTTGCCAGAGACTCTAACAATTCGGTGAGAACTTGAGACGGCGGGCGTGCAGAGCCGCTAGCACCAGCCGCCGTCGCAGCCATTGAACTGGAGGTCATAGCCGCGGTGGTTGTTGAACCAAGGACCGGTTGTGTACCGGCCATGAAGATCGCCACCCTGTTAGGCGGCTTATGGGGGTCCGGAATGTTGTCACCATCGGAGTAGCCCCCAAGCCGGCCGTCTTGCAGTTGATACAAGGAAGCAGTCTCGCCCGAGGACGACTCACCGTCAGAGTAGATGGCCGTCTCACCGCTAGACACAGATCCATCTTCAATCTCCGCCCCATGGGTGAAAACGACGAAGGCACGCTTCGCGGCGGGTTGAACTCGGGCGGGTCGTGCATGCTGAGCCATCTCGACGATGTCGGTGCAGATGTTCGGCCCAGGGCCCGCTTCGCCGATCTTGCCGATGAAGACGTGGATTCCGACGAAGGGGACCCGGTACCCGTACTCAATTGAGCCGGCCTCGGGGCCCCAGCCTGCATCGTTGATGTACAGCTTGCCGCGACGACTCTTGGTCATCTGGCCCACAGCATATCCATTGATCCCTTCGAAGCTACCCTTCAAGAACTCGAAACCACCGTGCGCTGGCCCCACGGTGGGTGCCAACTGTCGTCGGATTGTCACGGCAGATGTCCTAGTAAAAGGACTTAGTCGGGGAGCCATCGCAACTAGGTTAGCTTGAAGGGGTTAAATGGGACAAAGGACACATGAGTTTATACTAGTTCGGCCCCTTGCTGTGAAGGTAAAGGACTAGTCCAGTTTGAGGTGGTATTTCTTGGGTTTCGATTACCAGGGAGCGAATACGCTTGACCTAGTTCTCAATGTGTTGTTTCTTGTCCCCAAACCGCCGCCGGGTCGTTCCTTTATATACACAGGTTGACGCCCAGTGGCTCATGGAGTCCCGACCGTCTTATACAACGCGCCCGGCTCGGTGACTAACTACTCATGCCTTACAATACAAGTCATACATATATGGCGGTTTACACCTATGGGCCTTAAGTCGCCTTTGGGCTTCGGGCCCTTAGCAAGTCTGTTCCATGAACCGCCATCTTCAACATCTTCATGGGCTTCGTCTTGATGAACTGCCATTGGTATAACCCGGCCCCTCCTGGGCGGGTCATACCCAATAGTTATATCCCCAACAATCCTCGTCCTTTATTTTCTAATTTGTATATGGGTCCAAATTTGTTTCATGACAGGTGGGCCCCTCGGTGTGTAGTTTGTAGCACTTTATATTGTTTGTGGATCGAAATTTGTTCCATTTGAGGTGGACCATCGGTGTGTAGTTTTGTAGCTTATTTGTAATAATTAAAGAGAACAACAGAGTTTTTTGCAATAATACCATGGTGCGACATTGAAGGCGAGAAAGGACGTGCGAGAGAGCGATGACCGAGCCAGAGGGAAATCAATTGGGGGAGGTCCGGGGGTTGCAACGGTGTTCGGAGTAGTTGTGCGCCGAATGCTACAAAAATATAATCTAAACCCACCGGAATAAATGCCTACACAAATTAATCCAAGGTTGTAGTCCCCCTCGCAATGTAAATAGCTCCGGCTTTGCGAGGGATGGAGAGGTAGCTTCAATGTGTGGAAGATACGGTGTGACAAAACAAGGTCAATCGAGAGACATATAGATAGAGAGACAAAGTGAGTGTGGTCCGACATTCATTGAAAAGATATATATGCTTTGGAGAGATATTGTCGGATTGAGCTTTTGGGAAGGGTGAGGGTTGTAAGATAGAGCTTGAGAGATGATCCAGCCACATACATGTAGATATATTTTGTGCATTGGAGGAAGCAAGGTCAATCGATTACATATATAAAGGGAGAGAGATTGAGCGAGTGTGGGTCATCATGCGATCGAAAGAGTGAGACGGGTTGGAGAGATTGACCTAGATAGACAATGTGCATGAGAGAGTATACAATATGAATATGTTGATTTGGGCTCAAACATGGAGATATATCGTTTGTGTCCGAGAAAGAGTGAGGTCAATCGAGACATCCAAAGAGAGAGAGAGAGAGAGGGAGGGAGGGAGAGAGAGCGAGTGAGAGAGAGAGAGGGAGGGAGAGAGAGCGAGAGAGAGAGAGAGAGAGATTGAGCGAGCATAGCCCGCCATGAAGTTGAAAGAGTCGGGGCGGCTTGGATGGACTGACCTAGATAGCCAATCTGCGTGAGAGAGTATAGAGTGTGTCGATCGAGGCCCGAACAGGGAGATATATCATTTGTGTGTGAAAGAAAATGAGGTTAATCAAGACTCTGATAAAGAGAGCGAGATTGAGCGAGTCTGGCCCGCCGTGCGGAAGAAAGAGTGAGATAGTCTCGAGGTAGTGACCTACATAGACAACGTGCGTGCGTGCGCATGAGAGGTTGGGGGGCTAGATAGGCAATGTATGTATCTAGCGAGAGAGGGTGGGAGGGAAAGAGAGAGAGGGAGAGCTCGGCATGGGGTGCAATTGCGGGTGTGTGAGTTAAATACATTTGGTAACAGAGTGGAAAAAAGGGTGTTGTGTAGTTGAGAGAGTTAGAGATCGAAACATGGAGAGAAAGAATGAACGTGTGTCGGAAACCGATAGCTTCCTAATGTGGTTAGGAGAGGAAGATTGACCAATACAGGAAGTATGTAGCATGTGTGCCGAGGGCGGGGGGCTAAAAACAACATTTGAATGTAGATAGTACGAGACTTAATATCAATGTTTCAATTCTGTGTACATTGTAAGATTTGAACTGAGGACCATGCATATGGGTAATTATTTCGAATTCGTGCCATATTAGGTTGGAAAAGTTGACATTGACTCGATTGTTGTGCTATTCTGTAGGTCATATGTTTGAATCCATCCAAAGTTTCTCACTACCATGGTGTTCATCATATACATATGAATTTGTATTAAAATAGCAGCGTGGATACCGTGAAGTGCGAAATCCACGTTAGAATTGGAGACTACTATGTGCACACACTCTAATTCAAATAACTAATTATGTGACACACACTCTAATCCACGTTAGCATGGATACCGTTTTGATTTTTTTTAAATAACTCCTCATTAATTAATTTATAGTATCTCGTTTCGAATGACTAATTATTTGAAAGGAAAACACGGGCATGGTAATACATACAGATTCGTTTGCAAATGAAAGAAGATTCATTTGCATTCTCAAATGTAGGCGCACCAGGCAGACATGGGCGTGTCGTGGTGGTCGCGTGTGTCGTATGGACACTTAGCACCCAGCCACCCACCCCCTCCCTCCCCCCCCCCCAAAAAAAGAACGACGACAAAATAAGTTCACGCTTCCACGTTTCGGATTGAAATATCTGGCGGCCCCAATTCCAGCCCTACAAATCTCCCTTCTCCGCCGTCCCCTTCCGCGCCAAAATTGCTCAAATCCCTAATTCGCCGCCAACCCAAGAAAAGTTCGAATCGCCCCTCGTCTCGTCTCTTTCCCCACCTCTGTGCCGAACGACGACGATGAAGACGACGGTCATGCTTCACCACCGCACCGGAGCTACCTCATCTACGCCCTCATCCACCGCACCGGGTGGTCCACCAACAACGTCGACCGCCGCAACCGACGTGCCTCACAGACACCGACTTCCACCGCATCAGGTGCGCTTCACCGACGCCGTCTCCCACCTCACCGGGGCTACTTCATCGAGCACATCATCGCACCTCCGCCCCCCGAGGCCGTTGGGGCTTCACCAACGGTCTCGTCCACCGCATCGTAGCGCTTCACTGCCACTCTAGATCTGCATCCGTGCGCGGCCAGCCAGCGCATCACCTCAACGGCTCTGAAGTGACCCGCACTCTAGCTAGGCGAGCATGCCCAAACGCCGGCCCGAACTAGGTATCCACACATCACTCCCTTGTGCACTGTTCCGATGATGTTTGGATATCCTTTCACTGCTCTCTTAGCTTACACGCCTATGCAACTCTGACTTTAACTCTTGT
The DNA here is from genome assembly GCF_002575655.3 of Aegilops tauschii subsp. strangulata. NCBI lineage: Eukaryota > Viridiplantae > Streptophyta > Magnoliopsida > Poales > Poaceae > Aegilops > Aegilops tauschii. The sequence goes on along the minus strand of NC_053037.3, from coordinate 312,400,892 downwards.
TTCTTCTGGAGATATCATCTGAAACAAGCAAAACCATTTTTTAGCGAAGCATGACGGATATGTTTGGCATGATCCTTCTTATTCTTGGAGAAAACCAAGATATCATCGAGATACACCAGGACGAATTCATTGGTACAGGGGTTGAAGATGAAATTCATCATCCGAGAGAATGTTGGAGGAGCATTGACAAGGCCGAAAGACATGACAGTATATTCATAAGAACCAAAGCTTGTTCTGAATGCTGTCTTGGGAATATCTTCTTCACGAATGCGAATCTGATGATAACCCATACAAAGGTCAAGCTTGGAGAAAACTTTAGCACCCTTGAGTTGCTCTAATAGCTCATTGATGTTGGGAAGTGGATACTTGTTCTTGATTGTCTTCTTGTTCAATGGACGGTAGTCGACACAAAGTCGTTCCGTGCCATCCTTCTTTTGGACAAAAAGAACACCACAACCACATGGAGATGAACTCGGTCTGATCAGACCCAGACACTCTTGTTCATCGAGTTGTTTCTTCAATTCCTTCAGCTCCTTGGGTCCAAGCTTGTATGGACGCTTGCAAATGGGTTCAGTGCCAGGCTCTAGATCGATAACAAACTCAACTGGCCAGTGAGGAGGCATACCCGAAAGCTCTTCTGGAAAGACATCTTGGTACTCACAAATGATTGGAATCTGAGAGATGGCATTCAACTCGCCCTTCTCATTGAGAGAAAACAACCGAATGGTTTCATCACAAGCGGCATAAATGATAACATCCTCAGAAGAGTGTGTCAATTGAATTTCCCTGGCAGCACAATCAAGTTGAGCCTTGTGCTTGGAAAGCCAGTCCATCCCGAGAATTAGATCAATATCCGAGTCACCAAGAACAATTGGTGAAGACAGAAATTTATAGTTCCCCATCTTGATAGAAACATCGGGAGCAACCAAACTAGAAGTCAAAAGCTTTCCCGGAGAAACAACTTGCATAAATTTGTATAAAATCTCTGTGTCCACATTGTGCTTCGATGCAAATGGGTATGACATGAAAGAAAGAGATGCACCAGTATCAAAAAGAACTTTTGCAGGAATATCATTAACTGAGAGATTACCCATTATCACATCAGTAGATTCCTCCGCTTGAGCTGCATTCATCATGTTCACCTTAGCAGACTTGGGATTATGCTTGACCACTGCATTGCTGGAAGATCTGACAGGAAGAGGAGGCGGAAGGCGCCTTTGGTTGAAGCATTTGTTAGCAAAGTGACCTTTCTGCTGACACTTGTTGCAAGTCACCTCTGAGAGTGGACGATGATAAGGAGCATTCGACTTTGGAGCTTGATTCTGAGACTTGTTCTGATAGCCAGGGTTGGAAGAGTGGGAAGATCCATGGCCACCTTTGCTCTTCTGCTGGTAAGGCTGACGAAACGGAGGAGGGGGAGGCAACCAAAACTTCTGTTGCTTAGCAGCCACTAGTGAGGAAGAAGAAGACTGAACTGCGTCCCTGACTCTCTTCTTAGAAGCCTCACACTTGAGCTTAGCAGCCTCTTGCTTCAGTGCCATATTGTAGAAATCATCATACTTGGTCGGCTCAAAAAGCACGAGAGGTAATTGCAGATCTTCTCTGAGGCCACCTCTGAATTGATAGATCATGCTCTTTTCATCAGGAACGTCTTGCTTAGTGAAGCGAGCGAGTTTCTGAAACTGAGTATTGTATTGATACACGGACATGCTGCCTTGCTTAAGATTGTGGAACTCCTCACGCTTGCTCTCAACAACACTTTGTGGGATGTGGTGAGATTTGAAATCTCGGCGGAAATCATCCCAGGTAATCACACGACCTCCTCTGGAATCTTTGTATTGTTGATACCACTCGGCAGATTGATCCTTGAGTTGAAAAGAAGCGAACTTGACAAAGTCCTCAGGCCTGACATTGCTACATTCAAAATGCTTGTTGATGTCCACGAGCCAATCATCGGCATCTGTGGCCTCGGCACAGTAGCTGAAAGACTTGGGCTGATTTGCGAGAAACTGGTTGAGGGTAGCGAAGTGAGGCTGATTGTTGCCTTGGCCTTGATTTCCTTGATTGCCTTGCCCTTGGGTGCGTTCTTGCAAGAGTTGCAGAATCATCTGAGCATTGGCGTTGGTGGCTGCCATGATAGCTTGCCATGCCTCCGGAGGCGGAGGGTTCGCCTGACTCCCTTCATTGCGTTCCAGATTCTGACGCGTTGGCGGAGCCATCCTAAAGAGGGTGACATCCGTTAGCATCTTGATAGACAGATATAGAAATTGAATCAACGGATAGAAATTGCAACATGTAGTCTTCACAATAAACATTCGAACGAGGATGAACGAATGAATTCCATAGTAAATCATCACACTTCCATAAGTTGAGAAGCCACTTAGAAAAAAAAGTATGGAATCAACATTTGACTTCGAAGCGACTCGAATACCACAATTCAAAACAAAACAAAGTATTGGCTTGCAGAATAAGTCGGAACAAACATATGATCAAGATTTCGTCCGAAGTTTTAGTGGTGGGGCCCACACGGGCTCGATCGTACAGCACCATCATGTACAAGGCAGTGCACATGACATACGAAGCGTCCCCGAGTCGGCATAGCCAAGGACTCTTTAAGACACTATGAGACCACTGTAAAACCAACCGTGGAAAGGCGGACCACTAGACGTCGAACCCCAATCTCATATCATGCGTCTGTCGGAAAGATATCCTAGGAGCTACTTGAATTCCCACTTATAAACTCCCGAAACTTTCTGGTTATGCAATCTGGTGTTGGGGATACAGGGGACACAAAATATATCACCCAAACTAGCAATCCCTAGATCCAGCTGTATCCATCCGTCAACACATAACCAAGAAACCTTCGGAAATCGCGTACCTCAACCTTCGAAAAGCATCCGTTATACGAGTTATGGCAATACTCCCGAACTCCCGCCCCAGTACTGGGTGGCGCCGAGGTGATCTCACCAACAACTGCATAAAAGAGATTTCGATGTCGGCAAAACTCAGGTATTCCAGAACTGCAACGATAAAATTGTGACGACAACACCTCGGAGCTCAACTCCCCGGGACACTGCCACAACTGTCGTGGAATTGTCACGGCAGATGTCCTTAGCGTGAGGACTTAGTCGTGAGGCCAGCGCATTTATGTAGTAGCTTGAGAGGGGTTGATTGAGATGAGAGACGCAGGGCGGATCAACACACAAGACAAGGGTTTAGACAGCTTCGGGCCCCGGGAAACATCATCCGGTAACAACCCTACATGTTGTTTGAGGCTAGGTCTCATTATGATCACGGGAGAGTCGCCGGCTCCGGCTCTCGGTGTTTAGCCCTAGAGATTATTTCTTGTTGCTTGTCTCTCTCTCTTTGGGGTGCCCTGCCCCTCCTTATATAAGTTAGAGGGGCGGGTTACATGCGGAGTCCTAGTAGGACTAAGACTAGTCTATCTTTTCTTACAAGTTGAATACAAGTCCGGGTCTTGTTTCCTTGGTAGGAGAATATTCCTTATGCCTTTCCTCATAAACCGGCCCACCATAACATGAGCCGGCCTTCTGGGCCTTGGGCCTACTCTTCTGTCTAACCCGCCGTCGGGGCCATCATTAAGTCGCCAGGCTCATGAGTCGCCAATCCCCGTCGGGTTACAATGAAGCGCCAAGTCCGGCCGGATCATACTCCCGGCCGGGTCATACCGCGGGGTATATCCCCGACATTAGCCCCAAGTTTAATTTGGATTCATCCATGTTAAACTGATCCTGTAAAATAAACACAAGAACAAACTTGACAGGTTGTGCTCCGGGTTAAATATTCTTGTAAACCGGCACCTGATCATCCTTGAGTCCTTGACATTTTCTCCTGGAATATCCGGGTCAATAGGCCAACTTCAGAGTCAATTTGCTGGCATTGGTCTCTTGTTGAGAAATATTGTAAGAGATAATCCACTTGAGTCGGCTTTCAATGCTCTGACTTGACAAAAATATTGGTCTTCAAATATTCAACTTATATTCAGCCGGCTTAAAGATATAAAACTTGCCAGTTTATGAGTACCAGAATTGCCGGGTTATATATAGATGATGCCAAGTCATAATTGTCGCCAACGCCGGTTTATGATTTTTGCAGACACCAGGTCAATCTGATTTACTCAAAACTGAGAATTTGAAGATATTTCTCCCTTATATCCATATTACCTGTAGCCCCCAAGAGCCGGTTTAATTAGCATGAATAAGCCGGGACTTATCACCATGGCTTTAAATAAAATCCAGTTATGTAGCCCCCATGAGTCGGCTATAGTCATAGTAGTGTAGCCGGGTCATCCTAGAATTGTCTTCAGCAGAGAGCAATATACATTAGCCCCCAAGTGTCGGGTCATTATGTAATAATGAGCAGGGACTTTGTAAATATGATGATGTAAATTTGAGCAGTAACGTGTAGCCCCCAAGGGCCGGCTTAGTAAGATAATACTGAGCTGGGACTTCAATGAGGTGAGCAAAAAATGACTTTGCATTAGCCCCCAAGAGCCATGGTGCTTGCTGGCAGTGACATGGGACTTGCATATTTGATGTAATCTCAACTTGAATAATGTAGTCCCCAAGTGCCGGGTTGTAAGCCTGCAGCGACTCGGGACTATTCCTATCATTGTAGAATAAATCATATCCATTGATAAAATAATAGCCATTGCGCTGAAGCGACTTTGAAAACCTCAATCATAATATTAGTTCTGATAACCATAATAAAAATCCAGCCATGTTGGTTATTAAAGATTTGACTAACCCGGTTTGAAAACCTCAATCATTCAAATCATAATGAAAATCCAGCCAAGTTTGGCTATTTAAAGATTTCAAATACCTTATCTATTGACAAGTAAATCCGGAGTTTAAATACCCGGCGGCTCTTGGCCGATGGCGATTTAATACGCCTCCATTGTAGGCCGGAATTTTTATAACCCGGCTATTTATAGCCTTTGAGAAAATCAAGAATTGATAACCCTTTTGAGACACCAATGTCAATCTTTCGATGATGGGCTTGAACTGAATCATTTATGTAAGTCATAGCTCTGTAAATCCTGCACAGAATTTAAACAACATATGCCCTGGCGACTTAACATCAAAAGCTAGGGAGGGTAACCACCCAAATGTAGTCTTACCCTGCACACAAGTAGATCACAAGATCCCTATGATCCCTTGAATGATACCGCCGGTTTATGTGACCCGGACAGTGAGGGTGAGAACCCAATTCTGTAAAAGCCGGCACACATGATATTTGTGACAACTCAAATATTTGTGATTACAAAAACTGTATGAGAAACAGATAAATTTTTTAAGGCTTCTGATTCGAATACAATCAGTAAACCGTTCTAATGGGGTGAAGCTAAGATTCGAATACGATCATATAGCCCCCAGTGGTGTTGGCATTGCCGATCAAAGTGGGTATCGACAGCTATGTTCTCTTTGGTTCGAATACGACCTATGTTTGAACAGGAAGCCCCCAAATGACCTTAAGAGTTGTTTAACGACGCTGATTCGAATACGATCCACGTCGATTCCCAAAGGGGTTGAGCTATGATTCGGATACGATCAAGAAGCCCCCAAGTAGGTTCAGCAGTTTGCCAATCAAAAGGGTATCGACAGCTATGTTCTCTTTGGTTCGAATACGACCTATGTTTGAACAGGAAGCCCCCAAGTGACCATATAAGTTTAAGCATTGCACCGATCAAGAGGGTACTGATAGCTATGCCCGATGAGCAGGAAGCCCCCAAGTGACCATAATAAGATAAGCCGTAAGGCAGGATACCTATGTTTGAACCGCGCATCATGGCAGCAAGTTCTTTTTGGCAACCTTGAATTTTTTCTGAGAACTCGAATCTTGCGAGAGATAAATTCTTTTTGAACCGGAAAAACCGGATATTGAGAGTTTCAAAGCTTTGTGATAGACAAATTTACCTTGAAACGGATTTTGAACCGGATTTGAGAGCTTCAAAACTTTGTGGCAGATAAATTTCCCTTGAACCGGATTTGAGAGCTTCAAAGCTTTGCGGGAGAAAGATGTCTCTTGAACCGGATTTTAAACTGGAATCTTTAATTTGAACCGGCAATTTTCTGACGGCCTTTAAATTTTCATCAATATGGTGGTGGCCTCCAGAACCGGGTTATCCTTCCCTCCAATGACCCGGAGTTCTTGAGCCTGCTGAAACTGGCACGATTTGTTGAGTCATGTCATTGTAGCCCCCGAGTCTCAAGACGACTCAAGGAGTTAGCTTGAGATTCTCCATATTTGACCATAGCAGAAGGTGTATATCATTGGCGTTGAGAGCGCGATGTGAATCCACAGAAGGCTGAAAGTGACTGTGGCGGGTTATAAATGATCCCGTATGAGCCGTGTCAGCAACTCGGCCAATGGTTCCTTCCAACTGGCTGTTCGAAGTTAACCGAACTATAGTGGCGGCGATTTGTGCGCCTGCCCATTGAACCATCCAGTGCAGACGGCGGCTGATGGCATATGATAATTTGCCTCCAATTTGTTGGAAGAAAACCGGGCTTCCCAAGTAGTGGCCTGCTCATACTCAATACACAGCTCATGCAGACAGGTGCGGCTCGGTGTGTTGATGTAGACCAGGTCGCGAGAGGCGGACGGAAAAGACGACCGCAGCATCAGAGGCAGCTCAAACAGATGAACCGGCTGCGGCGCTGTAAACCGGCACGAGCGAGTCAACCATGTTTGTTTTGACGTAGTGAACAAATGTCCTGATTCGCCCGGGCAACAGATGAGTCGGCCGCGGTGCTGTAAGCCGGCGCGGACGGGCGAGTTAATGTAAACCGAGCCATAGAGGATGGTGACCTTGCACATGTTCATTCTCCGGGCAATATGACACGGACGAAACCCCGGTGCAGAACGTTGCCATCGCTCGCTCCATACCCACAATATAACACCTCATTCACAACGAACAATTGTCCTGCATCAAAAAGTATTGCAAGCCAAAGTATTTGTTGTTTTTAAAGAAAGCAATATGTAAAAAAAACATATTGGATGGATTTCACCTGATACATCAGGCCAGTAGTTATCCACCGCGGAGCTGATGATCACCGCGGCGAGGTTAAAACCAATCACGAGTGAGTCGGCTATGGATATAGACAAATGAGTCGGCTGAGGTTTTGTAAACCGGTGCGGACGAGCAAGTTGTCCTCCGCGTTGTAAGCTGGTGCGGACGCGTGAACCGGCAAGTCAGCCGACGTGTTGATGTAAATTGGGCCACAGAGGCGGCGGCTGGCACGCGTGTTCGTCGAGCAACATGACACGGCCACCGCTCTTGCAGTGAACCATTGCCCTGCATAAACGATATTGCCGACCAAGGCAAAGATAAACTTGTTCTTTGAAAAAAAACATGTGCTAATAAAATAAACTTGGATGGATATCACCTGATTTGTTTGGACGACGGATGATCTGTTTTATCGCGACAGAGGCGGCTCAACGCGACCCCGGCGGCTCAACATAGCGGGGACGGCTCGCATATGTCCATTGGACAGCTTGTGTGAACAGACGCGACTCTGATTTGTTGATATATATATCGGAGTCAACCGCGACATTTAGAAGACGGAGCGGACGCGTGAGTCAGCCGTGGCATTCCAAGCCGTGCGGACAGACAAGTCGGCCGTGGATGCGGACAGTTGAGTCGGCGCGGGTACGGTTGAATTAACCAACTGCAGGCGCGGTCCCGATGAGTCGATGTAGACTAGGCCGCAAGGGCGGCGATTTATGCACGTCCATTCCCCGGGCAGTATGGCACAGACAAACGCTGGTACATAATGTTGCTAGCTCGCGCCCCATACCCGCAGTATAAACATGATTGTCCTGCGTACAAAAAATATAGCAGGCCGGAGTAGTTGTTTGTCGAAAGAAATCAACATATACTTAGCCAAAAAATATATATAGGATAATATCACCTGATTTTATTTAGGTGACAGCTTCGTACGCAGACCCTATCTCTAGGTCCACTTGGCCATTAAAATATTCGTCCATGATGCAAAGCCTTGTTAATTCCTTGGAATAGCACCTGCTGCACTCTCCCCCGTTTCAGTTTTAGTATAAAATCAACACTCTACCACTTTCCTTTCTTCAGGCCATAGCCAGCCGTTTTCAGGCGAGCATGCAGGGGCACAGCCAGAGGCAAGGCGTAGTGGTGGGTGACGACCATAGGCTGACATGAGCGCGCGGTGACCCGGTAGAGGCGGGCCACATCGGAGGCGGACAACAGCTTCAGCGTTCTGAAGGTGGACGGCGGCTCAAGTGAAACCACAGGGCGACTCAATGACGGCGGTTCAACACCAAGGCCAGTGACTCGAGGTGGAGTTGCGCGGGGGCGGCTCAACCGCGGCGGGTCACAGCTGTGGATGAGGTGGAAACAGCGGCTCGGCGCACGCTCCGGCAGTGAGACAGAGATGGCGACCGTGGCAGGACCTTTCTAAGGCGGCAGCTCGACAGAAGTTGGTGGAGCGAGGCTGAGGGCGGCTCCCAGGCGCGGCGTCGAATGGATGAGGTAGCAGGCCGGCTCTAGGTAAACGGCAGTAGCAAGGCGGCTTCAGCCGCGACAAAGGCAGAGATCATGACGGTTACTCGGTCATAGCAGGATAGACTGAGGTCGGGCTTGCAACGCCGGCTCAAGGCGGCACGGGGTTATGGAGGCAGCGTGCCGGCTCAGCGAAGACTGGCGGATCTGGCCGCCGGGCGTCACACAGGCGGGCGTAAAAGTCTAAAACGTGGCCGGCTCCGTTTCCGGATCGTGGCTTCCCCTGGCGCAGTCCGACTTGATCCCGGTAGTTTCCCATGTTATACACAGCCACCGTGCAATACTCTTGCCCTTGTTGGACCATCAGCAATAATTTTCCTACAAGCATGAAGACCTTGATCTGCTCCGCGCGTACTGCTTCAAGTAGTACTAGTTGATAACGATTGGAGAGATCATTCATGATATTCACCGTGTACTAGAAGTATAGTACTAGTAGACCAAGTAGTAGCAGCTTTGATCTTTACGTGGGACACAGCCCATCAAATCTGGAATAGCAACGACAACTGCGGCCACCTTTGGCCCGTGGCTGCTGTCAGTTAAAGGTGAACCACGCGTGAAGTTACAGGTAAAACACGCGTGACGAGCTGCCGAGTACATCGACGCGCCGACCGGATTGAAGTAGTTGATGGATTTCCTGTCTGTCTCGGCGACGCGCCGCAACACTCAAAAAATCGATCTGGTTTTTGGATGGATGAATCGCTTCTGCCGGCCTTGGCGATTTTTCAGCAGTTCAACGCAAATCAATTTGGCTTTGCCGACTCATCCAGTCATGGCGGCGCGTAACACGCAACTCTTATCCTCTTGATCTAGAATAGAGCTTCGCGCGCCGGCTTTTCATTATTTGCCTGATTACAAATTCCTCGATCCTTGAAGAAATCCCTCCAAGAACTCAACACCACCGTGCGCGAGCCCCATGGTGGGCGCCAACTGTCGTGGAATTGTCACGGCAGATGTCCTTAGCGTGAGGACTTAGTCGTGAGGCCAGCGCATCTATGTAGTAGCTTGAGAGGGGTTGATTGAGATGAGAGACGCAGGGCGGATCAACGCACAAGACAAGGGTTTAGACAGCTTCGGGCCCCGGGAAACATCATCCGGTAACAACCCTACATGCTGTTTGAGGCTAGGTCTCATTATGATCATGGGAGAGTCGCCGGCTCCGGCTCTCAATGTTTAGCCCTAGAGATTATTTCTTGTTGCTTGTCTCTCTCTCTTTGGGGTGCCCTGCCCCTCCTTATATAAGTTAGAGGGGCGGGTTACATGCGGAGTCCTAGTAGGACTAAGACTAGTCTATCTTTTCTTACAAGTTGAATACAAGTCCGGGTCTTGTTTCCTTGGTAGGAGAATATTCCTTATGCCTTTCCTCATAAACCGGCCCACCATAACATGAGCCGGCCTTCTGGGCCTTGGGCCTACTCTTCTGTCTAACCCACCGTCGGGGCCATCATTAAGTCGCCAGGCTCATGAGTCGCCAATCCTCCGTCGGGTTACAATGAAACGCCAAGTCCAGCCGGGTCATACTCCCGGCCGGGTCATACTCCCGGCCGGGTCATACCGCGGGGTATATCCCCGACAACAACCCCTAAATGTCAGGAGGCACCAAGAACAATGTTCTCGTCACAAAACCATCGGAATGGTTCTAAGATACCCGCGTGATCCTAAATTTTTTTAGTGAAATTTGAGGAGAGAAGAGTCAAAACTTCTACGTCAGGAGGCCTCACCAGAGCGACGAAGGGACTGAGGAGTAAAAGAATCCTACTCTCCGATATATATAATCCTAAGACTCAAAACATTTTTGTTCTAGACTCAACAACGCCAGCGATTCGATCAAGCAGGGGGCTCCTAAGTCGGGGATGGCTCTGATTACCAACTTGTAACGCCCACGATGCGGCTATATCTCCCACGTGTCGAGGCACGACTTAGAGGCATAACCGCATTGTGGTTTTGTCGCAAAAAGGGTCATTTTCACACAATCCCATGTAATGAACAAGAATGGGATAACGAGAGTTGGCTTACAATCGCCACTTCACACAATACATAAATTAATTCATACATCATCCAAAATCCACACATAGACCGACTACGGTCAAAACCAAATGAAAATAAGATAACCCCAAATGCTAGATCCCCGATCGTCCCAACTGAGCTCCACTACTGATTGTCAGGAAAAGAAACATAGTAATGACCACGTTCCTCATCGAACTCCCACTTGAGCTCGGTTGCGTCATCTGCACTGGCATCGTCGGCACCTGCAACTGTTTTGGTAGAATCTATGAGTCACGAGGACTCAGCAATCTCACACCCGCGAGATCAAGTCTATTTAAGCTTATAGGAAAGGATGGTGTAATGAGGTGGAACTGCAGCAGGCACTAAGCATATATGGTGGCTAACATACGCAAATGAGAGCGAGAAGAGAAGCAGCGGAACGGTCGTCAACTAGTACTGACCAAGAAGTGATCCTGAACTCCTACTTACGTCAAACATAACCCAGAAACCGTGTTCACTTCCCGGACTCCGCCGAGAAGAGACCATCACGGCTACGCACGCGGTTGATGTATTTTAATTAAGTCAAGTGACAAGTTCTCTACAACCGGACATTAACAAATTCCCATCCGTCTCATAACCGCGGGCACGGCTTTCTTAAGATAATACCCTGCAGGGGTGTCCCAACTTAGCCCATTATAAGCTCTCACGGTCAACGAAGGATAAACCTTCTCCTGGAAAGACCCGATCAGTCTCGGAATCTCGGTTTACAAGACATTTCGACAATGGTAAAACAAGACCAGCAAAGCCGCCCGATGTCCCGACAAATCCCGATAGGAGCTGCACATATCTCGTTCTCAGGGCAACACCGGATGAGACATCCTACGAGTAAAACCAGACCTCGAGTTTCCACGAGGGGGCCCCGCAGTCTACTCAGTTCGGACCAACACTCGAAGGAGCACTGGCCCGGGGGGGTTAAAATAAGATGACCCTCGGGCTCGCGAAAACCCGGGGTAAAAAGGCTTAGGTGGAAAATGGTAAAACCAAGGTTGAGCCTTGCTGGAGGAGTTTTATTCAAGGCGAAATGTCAAGGGGGTCCCATAAATCACCCAACCGCGTAAGGAACGCAAACTCAAGGAACATAATACCGGTATGACGGAAACTAGGGCGGCAAGAGTGGAACAAAACACCAGGCATAAGGCCGAGCCTTCCACCCTTTACCAAATATATAGATGCATTAATTAAATAAGAGATATTGTGATATTCCAAAATATCCATGTTCCAACATGGAACAAACTTCATCTTCACCTGCAACTAGCAACGCTATAAGAAGGGCTGAGCAAAAGCGGTAACTTAGCCAAACAATGGTTTGCTAGGAAAAGGATGGTTAGAGGCTGTCATGGCAATATGGGAGGCATGATATAGCAAGTAGTAGGTAGCGCAGCATGGAAATAGAACGAACAACTAGCAAAGCAAAGATAGAAGTGATTTCGAGGGTATGGTCATCTTGCCTGCAAGGTTCTCAGAGTTGTCGAAAGATTGATCCTCGTAAGCGTACTCAACAGGTTCCTCATTCACGAACTCGTCTCCCGGCTCTACCCACAGCAAGAACACAAGCAATGGAACCACAATCAATCACGGGAAATGCACAAGCAACATGATGCAAAACATGTATGATATGCGAGATGTGGTATGCGATGCATATGCGTGCTCCGGAAGAAAAATGGTGAACAAGGTAGTAACTTCACAAACCCAGCATGCCACTGGAAAGATGAGATGATTTTGGTCGAAATCGATATAAAGATCACCGGAAACGGATGCACGGTTTGCAAATGGCAAGCAAAACAAGAATGACACGAATCTGCAATTAATAGCATGATAGCACTTAGAATACATCAAGAAACTATGCTACAGAACCCCACCATAGCAACAATGCATATGGCAGTAATCTACAGGAGATGATTGAAAGAAGATGAACACTGAGCTACGGCTAGATCACACCACAGCAGGTTCAAACAAGCATGGCAAAAGTGCAAAAGATATCAGGGTCACAGACTTAAGAGAAATTACTGGACATGCCTGAAACAGCATCAGGTAGCAATGTTCAGAGCATAAAATCAACATGCTACAGGAACTTAACAAAGAAAAACAAGGCATGGCATGAATCTACTAAAAGCATGGAACAAAAGTCCGTTAAAGACTATAAGCCAAAAAGGACCAGAAGATATGATGAAAACCATGTAAACATAGCAAGTTTCGTTAAAAGGTTTCAGACTTAGCAGAAAACAGAGCATCGCAGAAACAGACATTAAGAGGGCATCTATGTGAGCTTGATGCACTCACCACAAGGCAATGCATAACAAAACAAGCATACCTACAGCAAGATGGAATGTTTATGAAGCTATCCATGGCAAGAGAAAGTACATAGCATTTAAGAAACAACTACAACAAGCTTGGCAAAATTGAATATCATGTTAACAATCTTACAGAAATATTTTATAGCAAAAGTAGAGCAAGATTGAGTCATGCTATGGCACTCCATAATTGCAAACAAGGGCATGAATGGATTAAATACAACAATATCTAAAAAATCCTTACTGAACATCACCAAAATAAGCATGGATCTCTCTATAGCCACATGGATATATAGCAACAAAATAACAGCAGTCACAGACTTGGTAAAATTACTGTCTCTGAAATCAGAAACATCACGAAGCCTAGTTTGCATGCTTGTTCTAGTCACCACAGAGATCACAAAAATACATGGCATACACCTCTGTAAATATGGCATGGCATACATCAAATCACATGTAGAGCCTATGCCCATAAGATGCACAGATTAAATGAAACAAAAATAACAAATCCTCAAGTCCTGATAAGTAACAGCAGTTAACAGCAACTAGCACTCTTGCACCAGAGATTTGGGCATCAAGATGGACTCAAATGAACATGGCATAATGGAACAAAATGAAGAGCATCTCGTAACGAACATTGCGATATATTACACGCGCGAAATGGAGCTATATGCAGAGAGTTATGATACAATGAATAGGAGCATATATTGTAAAGTCTTTAGGACTTGGAGATTTCGGGAGGGAGAAAAAAGTCAACCTAGGCAGTTCCAGATCCGATCGGGACCGAGCTCGGGCCGAGCTCGCCGGAGCTCTTGCTGGCCGGAGCGGGAGGACGGGCGGAGAGGAAGGAGGAGGCCCGGACGCGGCCGGAGCCCGGGGTCGGGGGAGGAGGCGCCGGGGAGGACGGCGCCGGCGCGAGGTGCGGCGGCGGCGACCGGCGGGAGCAGTGGCGAGGCGGCGGCGTCCGGCGTGGTCGACGGCGGAGGGTGGCGCCGGGCTGGAGGAGGAAGTAGGCGGGGCGCGCGCGGGCTCCCGTGGGTCCTGGCGGCGGGGAGACGGGCTCGGGGGGCCCGATCCGGGCTCTCCGGGCCGCGGGCGTACGGGCGGCGGCGCTGGACACGTGGCAGCCTCTGAGTGGACGGGGGCAGCGGCGGCTTTCGTCCGGCGCCGGGCGGACACGTCCGGCGCGCGGAGGGAGAGGCTAGGGTTTCGTGGATCCGGAAATTTCGAGGGGGTCTCACATATATATAGCTAGAGGGAGCTAGGAGACTCCAAATGGAGTGCGGTTTTCGCCCACACGATCGTGATCGAACGACCTAGAGCATGGAAGAGACTTAGAGGGGTTTTGGGCTGTTTAGAGGGGGGTTTTGCTGCAACACACAAAAGGACTTTGCGGTTATCCGGTTAACCGTTGGAGTACCAAACGACCTCCAAATGGAACGAAACTTGACCGGGGGTCTACCGGTGGTATACCAAGGCCACTTGGCAAGCCTCGGTCCATTCCGAGAACGTTCAACACCCGCTCACAAAACGAAACAAGAGGGGTGCGCCGGAGGAGGTGGGAGTGCCGGATTGCAAAACGGACAACGGGGAAAATGCTCGGATGCATGAGACGAACACGTATGCAAATGAGATGCACATCATGACATGATATGGGATGCATGACATGAACAAAATGCAAAACGGAAAACAAAACCCGACCACGAAGGGAAATATCATAACACATAGCCGAAAATGGCAAGAGTTTGAGTTACAAATATAGAAAGTTACATCCGGGGTGTTACAGTAGGTTTATTCTAAGTTACTATGCCGTAATTTCTTTATTGTATAGAGTAGGTTTGTTCTTAATTCCTACTAGTTACTGCCATCATTCGCTATCTGAAAAAATCTGATGTAGTCTACCGGGCCGAAACATTCGCCTCTAATGGTCCTGGTTTTTAGCGGGCCACAATTGGGCTGGCCTACATCTTTCTTGGGCCCGAATGGCCATTGGGGCCTTCACACTTTGCACCAGGCCCACAACTTACTCCAGCCTATATTCGGCCCAAATTTTAGTTGGGCCTTTTTTGGACCCAGCGCTTAGTTTGGCCCATGTAGAGTTGGGCCATTAACAGGCTGAATATTCTGGTGGCCTGTTACGGCCCAGAAGAAACCATGGGCCTTTAGCAGGCCGAAATTTATGTTGGGCCTCAATTTTCACTAGTCGTCGACAGGCCTTCAGCAGGCTGAAAGGTAGACCGGGTCTTTTTTGGCCCAGTTATATGACGGGTCGTTACCAGTCCGAAACATATTTCGGGCCTGAGTTGGCCCACTAATATCATGGGCGTTTAAGAGGCCGAAAGCTTAGTACACGCATCTACGGGCCAAATTATATGACAGGCCTTTAACAGGCCCAAAGTCACGTTGGGCTGAACTGTTGCCACCTTTATCATGGGTCATTAGTGGGCCGGATGTCGCGTCGGACCATATATGGCCCATGGGCAGCACGGGCCATTCCCAAGCCGAAAGACACACCGGGCTGAAATGGGCCCATGTCTACATCGGGCCTTTAACAGGCCGAAAGTCACTGGACCGTAATTGGGCCCAAATATTCTGCGAACAATTAACGGGCCAGATCTGGCTTCGGGCCGTAAATGGGCCTTATTAAATAGGCCGTTATTGGGTTGGCCCACGAGTACCTGAGTAAGTACTATGGGCCTTCGATTGGGCCAGCCTTTTTAACCTCTATGGGCCTTTGTTGGGCCGTGCCACATGTCGACGTATCATAGGCGCCTCCTGTCCAATGAATGGATGACATCTGTCCCAACGGTGAGCCAGCACGTGTTTCCTCCGGCCAATGACAATTTTACACGTGGAAAATCCTCATTGGTCCGGGTTGTTAATGAGTTATCGGATCCAAAACCGAACCCGATAGCTTAACGGCGACCCCTTACGGTGGATGCCACGTATCGATCACCCTTGATGAAAGCACTTCTATGACGTGCGATTTATCATCATGGAAGTGGACACTTCTGTGATGATAATTTTGGTAATGTCATGGAACACTTCTACGACAGCACAGGTATGACTATCTTGATTCTATCATAAAATTGTCATGGATGTACATGCATGACAGAAAACGTGACCTACTATGACAAACACGTATCATCATGGAAGTGTCTTTTTTTGTAGTGGCAAGCCCTGCTTTCCACCGTTATCCTATCCTACCACCCATTCTTTGGCCGCGTACGGTTCCCTTACGTCCGCTTGATGATGATATGATTGTGACATTCATGTCTCACTACATAATCACCAAGTCCGTCCTCACCTCCGTGCCCGTCCGGATGCAACCGGTGTTAAGCCAGCACTTGGTGTAGCTCTATTTAAACCACTCCTTCCACACGTGGATTCACTTTTCGTGCACACCGCCACAACATATTAGAGAGTAGAACCGGAGTTTTCGCAAGATCTGTGTGCTTCGGTATGCATGCATATTATTGTTGTGAGTAGCAGTAATATGTGATGTTGCTTGAATATGATATTGCGTGTATATAATCTTGCTTGCCTTGTGTGCTTTTGTTTCATTCGTTTCTTTTGCTTATTTCTTTGGGCCCCGGTGTTACCTTATTTTCCCCTAATTAAAGTTGCTCATCAACCGACACCGGACTCGAAGAATCAGTAAGGAGACGAATAATTGGAAGCTCAGCAACATTATGGAATTCACAGTCGACTACATTAATTTCGGAATATCCGGTCCGTATGGAAATGATACAATGGCATGGTTACCGACATCCAGCTTACCTAACTGGTGCAATATTCACATTAGCATGATTAAATCATCTGGAAGACAAGTGGTGCGTGTTGGTGTCAAAACCGGCCGATCTCGGGTAGGGGGTCCCAAACTGTGCGTCTGGGGATCGAAGGTAACAGAGGACAAGTGGGACACAATGTTTACCCAGGTTCGGGCCCTCTTAATGGAGGTAAAAGCCTATGTCCTACTTGATTGTATTTGATGAGTATAGGGGTTACAAGACTTGATCTACCTCGAGATTGTAATGGCCAACCCCTAGATGTCTAGCCTATGTGAATTCTGATAGCCTCTACGGACTAAACCCTCCTGTTTATATACACATCAGACGGGCCTAGGGTTGTATAGAGTCGGTTTGTAGAGGAAGGAAATTGCATATCTGGACACTAATCTTGCCATCCACGCATAGGGGAGTCCTACCCGGACACGGGGGAAAGTCTTCCGCTTTATATCTTCACTGCCCATCAGTCCGGCCCATATCAAATAGCCCGGACACCCGAGGACCTCCTAATCCAGGAATCCCTCAGTAGCCCCTGAACCAGTCTTCAATGACGATATGTTCGGTACGCGGATTGTCTTCGGCATTGCAAGGCGGGTTCCTCCTCCTGAATACTTCAAAGCAATTTTCTGAACAAGAGAACTGTATCCGGCTCTGTATAATTGTTACAACCCTTAGCCACGAAGGCAAGATATCAAGCAAAACAGTGTCTTTCCACTGACAACTTTTTTCGGCAAAATGTCACGTCTGACCTCTTAACATTTCAAACCGTTTTCACGCCTCCCGCTTCGTGTTTCGAGACACAGGCTCCATTGGCACGTCTTGTCAAAACAGAGATCGTGTCCACCCATTATGGGATCCTCATCAATACGGTTTTGGGTAATCCAGCCGTGCCATTCGCATGGCTCCTTGGGAACAGGCGAGTTTTAAGGCTTGAGGGGGGCGTTTGATATTCACCGCTTATATAAGAGGGTAAAGATTCCTCTTTTTCCCCACGCCTTCTTCTTTCTCCTGCCTTCCCATCTTCAAGCTCTAGCGCCCAAACTTGAATCTTTCCCACCGCCACCAGCCTCCCCAGCCATGTCAGGATCTGGTGCAAAGGGCAAGTGGGAGGCTTCCTCCGTCACCGAGAAGGATGTCAAGGAGCTCCGAGGGGCGGGATATCTGTTTGCGGACATCGCGGACAGGCTCCCTGCCAAGGATCAAGTCATCCCCACTCCAGAGCCCCGCGAAAGGGTCGTATTCATCCCCCACTTCCTCCGTGGGCTAGGGTTTCCCCTCCATCCCTTCATTCGGGGCCTTATGTTCTACAACGGGCTAGATTTCCATGATATAGCCCCGAATTCTTGCCTCGACATCTCGGCGTTCATCGTCGTGTGCAAGGCGCTACTCCGCATCCCCCCACACTTCGGCCTATGGCTCAGGGTCTTCAATCTAAAGCTGAAGGTGGTCGACGAGCAGCATCCAGACTGTGGCGGCACCAAGGTAAGCAAGCTCCCCAACGCCGTTTGGCCCAAAGGGGCCTTCGTGGAGACCATCAAGGTGTGGCAGCAAGAGTGGTTCTACATCACCGAACCCCGCGATGCCAAGTGGGCGGCCACTCCTGAGTTCATATCCGGACCCCCTGCGCGGCTTACCCGTGGACCGCTAAGGGTCTGTATTGGGGATCCACGGTGGAAGTCTTGATGCTGCAAAAGCACATCACCAATATGATAGGCAAGAACCCCAGTCTCACTAACGTGATTCAGGTGATGCTCTTCCGCCGGATTCTTCCCTGCCAACTCCGGCCCTCTCACATGTGGGAGTTCAATCCGGAAGATCCACGGACCTTGAAGCACTTCTTCGGCACAAGGCACGAAGACATCTGGAAGCTACTCTTCAAGGCCCAAAAAACGTGGCCGAAGAAGACCAAAGACATCGTTCTTGACATCGAGAATCCGGCCACACCAGTAATATAAGTATGCTTTTCCCGAATATCTATTCGGTCAATAAGTTTCAGACATAATGAATTTTTTGTCCTTCGTTCAGGGCTGGATAGCAAAAGCGAAGCGGATCAAGTGTCCGGCACCGCTGCCCAAAGACTTGGCCACACCCCAGTTGACAGGGATGCTAGTCCCGGCGCCTTATCATGCGCCGGAGAAGAAGGTCAAGAAGAAGAAGAAGGGTAAAGAGGCCAGAGGCGGCCTCCGCCACAAGGGTTCTTCGGACGCAGCGTCCGGAGAGACCGAAGCCTTCTCCTCCCATGAGGGAGATGAGGAAGAAGAGGAGGAGGAAGCGGAAAGCGAGTCCCCTCTTAAGGGGAGGAATAAGAAGAGGGCGGCCTCCATAGACCCGGAGGGGGAGGCGCATAAGAGGGGGAAGATGGCCCTCTCAGATGGTTCGGATTCGGAAGCCGAACCCATCCCCAAGAAACTTCCCAGGGTGAAGCCCCTGGCCGAATCGTAAGTACCAAAGGGTTTATTATATGTCTTCGGTCCTCTATGTTTTTATAATATAACATATTACACCATGTGTCTTTCAGCCCTGCTCACGACCTCCCCAACCCTTCACTATCTGAAGGGAGTTCTTTGCTGCCCGAGATGGCAGAGAGCAAGACGCCACCGTGAGCCCCTTCGCCAATCACCGCGGATGACACCGAGGTGTTGTCCCGAAGGACTTCTCCTAGCCGCGGAGGGGCGAGCGAGGCTGTCGAGAAGGCGCCCGAGGGTGATACCTCGGCTGCCGAAGACATGGGGGACGATCCCCATGGCGACCGACGGCGAGGGCCCTGATTAATCCAGCCCCCAGCCAGACATCATTCCGCAGACCAATGTGGCTCCGGAATCGGGCGAGCAACCCCCTTTGAAGGAGGGGGGAGAATCAGCTCCGGCGGCGGACTGCACTACTCCGAAGGCACCGAATACTCTAGTGGAAGCACCACAATGTGCTTCCATCATGGAGGAGCACCGCGCCCTAATGGGTGTGGTGGTAGAAAAGGTTCAATCTGCCAAGAGCGGGCTGAACCAAGCCTTCCAGCCTACTGACAGGCTTCGAGGTACGCGACGTAATGCTCTAGACACTTTTTCATATAAAGGAATATACCTGAGTATAGATAGTAGCCCCTGAAACTCTGTCTGATTTTGAAAAAGCCGGACAGAGGATCACATAGTATTCAGAAGAGGTAACGTACTTTTCTATTGTATAACAGGCTTCCCTGTTGGCGGCAACCGCCCAGGCCGCTGAAGTTTCAGAACTCAATCGGAAACTGAAGGTGGCTGATGATGAAATCGATCGCATCAACAAGCGATTCGATGTGAGGCAAGGTATGCGTATACTTTAAAGAGTTTGATCATATATCTGAAGTGATATGCAAATTCGGAGTTTAACTCATGTACTGTTGTGATTATGAGCGCAGTTGGCGCGGCCGAGGTCGAAACCCTCAAGAGCGCCCTTGCCGACGTCTTGGAGGAGAAGACTTCATCCCAAGCGACTGAACTTGCCAAAGCCCTCTAGGAGGCTAAAGAGGCCCGTATCAAGTCCTGGAGCGCTCGTGAAGAGATCCGGCAGGCCAAACAGATAGCGGCGGGTAAGCCCTTTCTCTTGCAGAGTATATTTGGAGGTCAAAGATATGCTTTGCTTACTCGGCTGTGGAGTTCTCTAGACGCCTTTGCGGATCTTCCGAGGAGTGCCGCCGACGCCGCACAGTTCTTCCGAGCCCAGGAGGGGAACTCGACCGAGAAGCTGTTCTGGTCATAGTTCCTGGCGCCAGAGCATCCGACGCCTCTAAACGACCAGATGAAGCAGCTGACAGAGCTGCATAAGGTGTCCGGCTTGGCCATGAAGGACCAATTCCTAGCAGCTACTTCAGTTTGGTGAGGCGACTTGTCAATGCTGTGAAGCGCTCGGCGTGCATAGAGGGTGCGCGGATGGCCTTTGCCCGTGTCAAGATGCACTTGGCAAAGATGAAGGCCACCGACATCGCGACCGCAGGCCCGCCCGAAGGCAAGGACCACCGCAAGCCTAAGAGATACTTTGAAGATGTCCTAGCGGGTGCCCGAATAGTAGAGGGCCAATGCTCAAAGGACGATATGTCTGAGTAAATGTATCCTGGCTGTAAAAACTTTGTTTTGTGAACCAAGGCTCTTCATATATTTATGCCTTTATCCTGAGTTATTTTCCTCCTATGCGGTCGTGTTAATTCTGAAAGTTTGTCAGTCATCGGCTTCAGCCCCCACGTAGATGCTACGGAGGTGTTCGGTATAGCGCGTGAGCACACTTTATCCAACGTCTTGGTGCGTAAAGGAGGTGTTCGTGCAGTGAACAGTGCAATCATACTATGCGGCTTTATTACTTTCACTTAGCCATAGGAGTTTGACGGAGGGGCTAAGTACTAGCCCCTGGTGCGTATACGGCAATCCGAACTAGGATGCCTTTGTCGCATGGCGAAGACCAGCCCTTCGTATAACACGTAGTAAATCACTAATGATTTGCAGTAAGTCGCTGAATCGCCGACCAGCTCTCAGCATATCATGACAGTCAGTTTTCAGCTTTCTCTACTAAGGTATTTCACCGGACAAACCAGAAACACAATCGCAATAGTTCTCCCTTTACTACCTTAGCCGAACTAGCGGAACGTAAGGTGGTAATCACAGGAGCCGGGCAACCCAACTATATACCAAAGACATGATTCGGAGCTGATGCATATAATGCAATATTCGGGACGCCGAAGAGTACCCTATAGGTGTTTGGACTTTTGAAAACATGCATAGCCGGATATAGCCCCCGATATTTAGGCCGGACCAAAGCATATGTGGCAATCTGAAGCAAGGAGGGAATACAGATGGTAAAGTAAACCAATACCGAACAGAAGTTGGCGATCAACTGTTTCCTTTATACCCTGATTAATACGTCAAGACGTGCTATTACAAATAATGCTATGAACATCAAGGCTATTTTACATGCCGAGAATTTGTATACAAGGGGAAGTTGTATACAGGGCCTAAAAGAAAAGGTAGTCTTGAAGATCCCAGTGGTGCCCTGCCGCACATCTGCACTGTTTCTCCTTGGTAAAAAAATCCTTTGAGATGAGGAGTCAACGGTCGTCTATACGGAAGGGGGGCCTGAAAAAGAGCCCTTGCATGACCTTAGGGTAGGTAGGTTTTAATGAACCTATAGTACGAGAGAGGAAGGAAAAAGAAAGGAGAAAAAAGTTAAGGTCCAAATAGGGTCAAGCCGCACTATAGACCTTTTCTGCAGTGTGCCTCCGTCGCTGCCCAAGGTATTTTAAGTGCGTAATTATGCACGCGTGATACGTATGCCGCGGTTTTACGGGGTGATCTGCGGAGGCGAAACTGCTATTCAAGCTCTGGATCCACCGAGCTATCGTTCTACAGAGTAGACAGGACTCGCTTGGCAGTGTCAGGGGTCTTAATGACCGATGAATTGTTCGGCTTGATGAGGCCGTTTTGTACCTCGGCTGCAAGGGCCGCGATGTGCTCCTCAGTACGGAGGGAGTGCTCCATATTTCCACTGACTATGACAACGCCGCGTGGTCCGGGCATTTTGAGCTTTAAGTAAGCATAGTGCGGGACTGTATTGAAACGGGCGAAAGCAGTTCGTCCGAGCAGCGCGTGATAACCAAGGGAACAATGTCGAAGATCAAGTCTTCGCTTCGGAAGTTATCCGGCGAACCGAATACTACTTCCAATGTTAAGGAGCCCGTGCAGCGGGCCTCTACGCCGGGAATCACTCCTTTTAAGATAGTGTTACTGGGCTTGATTTTTCATGGGTCAATACCCATCTTACGAACAGTGTCTTGATAAATCAGGTTCAGAATGCTGCCACCATCCGTAAGGACTCGAGTGAGATGATATCCATCAATGATTGGGTCGAGTACTAGGGCCACCGAACCTCCATGATGGATACTAGTTGGGTGGTCCCTGCGATCGAAGGTGATCAAACAAGCCGACCATGGGTTCAATTTTGGGGCGACGGGCTCTATGGCATAGACGTCCCTGAGTGCGCGCTTGCGCTCGCTCTTGTGGATATGTGTGACATATACCATGTTCACTGTTTTCACCTCGGGGGGGAATTTCTTCTGTTTCCCTGTGTTCGGTGGACGGGGCTCATCATCGTCCTCGCTTTGAGGCCCTTTCCCCTTGTGTTCGGTATTTAACTTACCACCCTGATTAAAAACCCAGCAGTTTCTGTTGGAGTGGTTGGCGCTTGTCAGGGGTGCCATGAATCTGGCAAGGACTGTCTAGTATGTTATCTAAATTAGATGGACCGTCTCTATTTCCTTTGAATGGCTTCTTCCGCTGACCGGGTTTGGAGCCACTGAATCCGGCGTTGACCGCTATATCTTCAGTTTCTTCATTATTGTTTCGATGCTTGTTTTTGTTACGCCATGGCCTTCTATTGCCATCCCTGGCTTTAGAGGTGCCAGGGTCGTTGGTACTGTTGCTTCTATGAGCCAACTAGCTATCTTCGCCCACGCAGAAGCGGGTCATAAGTGCACTAAGAGCTGCCATAGTCTTCGGCTTTTCCTGACTGGGGTGTCGGGCGAGCCATTCATCACGGACGCTGTGTTTAAAGGCCGCTAAGGCTTCGGTGTCCGGACAGTCGGCAATTTGGTTCTTTTTAGTTAAGAACCGAGTCCAGAGTTTGAGGGCTGACTCTCAGGGTTGCTGGACTATATGACTAAGGTCATCAGCGTCCGATGGCCAGACATAAGTACCTTGGAAGTTGTCTCGAAAAGCATCCTCCAAGTCTTCCTAGCTGCCAACAGAGTTCTCTGGAGGCTATTCAACCAGTGTCGTGTTGGTCCTTTTAGCTTTAGGGGGAGGTATTTAATGGCGTGGAGATCGTCACCGCGAGCCATGTGAACATGGAGAAGAAAATCTTCAATCCATACAGCAGGATCTGTGGTTCCATCGTATGCTTCAATGTTTACGGGTTTAAACCCTCCTGGAAACTAGTGCTGCATTACCTCATCGGTAAAGCACAAGGGGTGTGCGGCGCCTCATTATCGGGCAATGTCACGATGGAGTTCAGATGACATCCGTGTTTGGTGTTTGGCCCAAGTTTGGTTATGCTTATCTCGCCAAGCTTGATGGTCATTGTCTCGTGTTGCAGCACGTCCCCTTGATCCGTAGATTGATCTAGTCTGACCGGCTCTATTGTCTAGGTCCTGACATAAGTCGTAGGTATAGCCCAGAGCCGCTACCTCTTTGCCTCGACGGCGAGGTGGCGCGGGCTGGTGTTCGGCGTAAGTAGCCGCTTTGTCCCGTCCACGTGGTGGTCGGTCTGGTTCGTCAGCATGATTATATCTTGACGGTATTAGCTCAAGGGCCTCGTCGTCAAATTGTGGTAGTAGCCTGCGCTTCGGGTAGCTATTTGTTGGGCGCTCGAAGCCGTATTCTTCAGCAGCTAGGACCTTGGTCCATCTGTCGTTGAGCGTATCCTGTTCGACTTGAAGTTGTTGTTGTTTCTTTTTGAGGCTCCTCGCAGTGGCGATGAGCTGTTCCTTGAAGCGCTCTTGCTCGAGAGGTTCCTCTGACATGATGAAATCTTCATTGCCGAGGCTGACATCCTCCTCGAAGGCCGGTAGATAGTTACTATCTTCCAAATCCTCATGCTCGACAAGTTCATCTGGATTGACTTGTCCATCTTCCCATTCATCCTGCTCAACAGCAGGCTCGACGGGGTGGTCGGAGTCTTCGGCATTCTCCGGAGTGTCGTTGTCTCCGGTACCAGTATTACTTTCCTTTTCCTCACGCGATCGTGAGCGGCGCCGCTGACGTCGGCGTTTTTGAAGGAAATATGCCCTAGAGGCAATAATAAAGTTATTATTTATTTCCTTATATCATGATAAATGTTTATTATTCATGCTATAATTGTATTAACCGGAAACATAATACATGTGTGAATACACAGACAAACAGAGTGTCACTAGTATGCCTCTACTTGACTAGCTCGTTGATCAAAGATGGTTATGTTTCCTAGCCATAGACATGAGTTTTTATTTGATTAACGGGATCACATCATTAGGAGAATGATGTGATTGACTTGACCCATTCCGTTAGCTTAACACTCGATCGTTTAGTATGTTGCTATTGCTTTCTTCATGACTTATACATGTTCCTATGACTATGAGATTATGGAACTCCCGTTTACCGGAGGAACACTTTGTGTGGTACCAAACGTCACAACGTAACTGGGTGATTATAAAGGTGCTCTACAGGTGTCTCCAAAGGTACTTGTTGGGTTGGCGTATTTCGAGATTAGGATTTGTCACTCCGATTGTCGGAGAAGTATCTCTGGGCCCACTCAGTAATACACATCACTATAAGCCTTGCAAGCATTGTGACTAATGAGTTAGTTGCGGAATGATGTATTACGGAACAAGTAAAGAGACTTGCCGGTAACGAGATTGAACTAGGTATCGAGATACCGACGATCGAATCTCGGGCAAGTAACATACTGATGACAAAGGGAACAACGTATGTTGTTATGCGGTCTGACCGATAAAGATCTTCGTAGAATATGTAGGAACCAATATGAGCATCCAGGTTCCGCTATTGGTTATTGACCGGAGAGGTGTCTCGGTCATGTCTACATAGTTCTCGAACCCGTAGGGTCCGCACGCTTAACGTTACGATGACAGTTATATTATGAGGTTATATGTTTTGATGTACCGAAGGTTGTTCGGGGTCCCGGATGTGATCGCGGACATGACAAGGAGTCTCGAAATGGTCGAGACATAAATATTGATATATTGGAAGCCTATGTTTGGACATCGGAAGTGTTCCGGGTGAAATCGGGATTTTTCCGGAGTACCGGGAGGTTACCGGAACCCCCCGGTAACTTAATGGGCCTTATTGGGCCTAGGTGGATGAGAGGAGAGGAGGGCAGGGCAGGGCCGCGCGCCCCTCCCCCCAGTCCGAATAGGACAAGGAGAGGGGGGCGGCGCCCCCCCTTCCTTCCTCCCCTCCACCTTTTCCCCCTTCCTCTCCTAGTCCAACATGGAAAAGGGGGGAGTCCTACTTCCGGTAGGAGTAGGACTCCTCCTGGCGCGCCTCTCCTCCCTTGGCCGGCGGCCTCCCCCTTGCTCCTTTATATACGGGGGCAGGGGGCACCTCTCTACACACAATTGATCAACGATCTTTTAGCCGTGTGCGGTGCCCCCCTCCACCATATTACACCTCGATAATATCGTAGCGGTGCTTAGGCGAAGCCCTGCATCGGTAGAACATCAACATTTTCACCACGCCGTCGTGCTGACGAAACTCTCCTTCAACACTCGGCTGGATCGGAGTTCGAGGGACGTCATCGAGCTGAACGTGTGCTGAACTCGGAGGTGCCGCGCGTTCGGTACTTCATCGGTCGGATCGTGAAGACGTACGACTACATCAACCGCGTTGTGTTAATGCTTCCGCTTTCAGTCTACGAGGGTACGTGGACAACACTCTCCCCTCTCGTTGCTATGCATCACCATGATCTTGGTGCGTAGGAAATTTTTTGAAATTACTACGTTCCCCAATAGTGGCATCCGAGCCTGGTTTTATGCGTTGATGTTATATGCACGAGTAGAACACAAGTGAGTTGTGGGCGATATAAGTCATACTGCTTACCAGCATTTCATATTTTGGTTCAGCGGTATTGTGAGATGAAGCGGCCCGGACCGACATTACGCGTACGCTTACGCAAGACTGGTTTCACCGTTGCGAGCACTCGTTGCTTAAAGGTGACTGACGGGTGTCTGTCTCTCTCACTTTAGTTGAACCGGGTGTGGCTACGCCCGGTCCTTGCGAAGGTTAAAACAGCACCAACTTGACAAACTATCATTGTGGTTTTGATGCGTAGGTAAGAACGGTTCTTGCTAAGCCCGTAGCAGCCACGTAAAACTTGCAACAACAAAGTAGAGGACGTCTAACTTGTTTTTGCAGGGCATGTTGTGATGTGATATGGTCAAGACATGATGCTATATTTTATTGTATGAGATGATCATGTTTTGTAATCGAGTTATCGGCAACTGGCAGGAGCCATATGGTTGTCGCTTTATTGTATGCAATGCAATCGCCATGTAATTGTTTTACTTTATCACTAAGCGGTAGCGATAGTCGTAAAAGCAATAGTTGGCGAGACGACAACGATACTACGATGGAGATCAAGGTGTCGTGCCGGTGACGATGGTGATCATGACGGTGCTTCGGAGATGGAGATCACAAGCACAAGATGATGATGGCCATATCATATCACTTATATTGATTGCATGTGATGTTTATCTTTTATGCATCTTATCTTGCTTTGATTGACGGTAGCATTATAAGATCTCTCACTAAAATTTCAAGATAAAAGTGTTCTCCCTGAGTATGCACCGTTGCGAAAGTTCTTCGTGCTAAGACACCACGTGATGATTGGGTGTGATAGGCTCTACGTTCAAATACAACGGGTGCAAAACAGTTGCACACGCGGAATACTCAGGTTAAACTTGACGAGCCTAGCATATGCAGATATGGCCTCGGAACACTGAGACCGAAAGGTCGAGCGTGAATCATATAGTAGATATGATCAACATAGTGATGTTCACCATTGAAAACTACTCCATTTCACGTGATGATCGGTTATGGTTTAGTTGATTTGGATCACGTAATCACTTAGATGATTAGAGAGATGTCTATCTAAGTGGGAGTTCTTAAGTAATATGATTAATAGAACTTAAATTTATCATGAACTTAGTACCTGATAGTATCTTGCTTGTCTATGTTAATTGTAGATAGATGGCCCATGATGTTGTTCCGTTGAATTTTAATGCGTTCCTTGAGAAAGCAAAGTTGAAAGATGATGGTAGCAATTACACGGACTGGGTCCGTAACTTGAGGATTATCCTCATTGCTGCACAGAAGAATTACGTCCTAGAAGCACCGCTGGGTGCCAGGCCTGCTGCAAGAGCAACACCAGAAGTTATGAACGTCTGGCAGAGCAAAGCTGATGACTACTCAATAGTTCAGTGTGCCATGCTTTACGGCTTAGAACCGGGTCTTCAACGACGTTTTGAATGTCATGGAGCATATGAGATGTTCCAGGAGTTGAAGTTACTATTTCAAGCAAATGCCCGGATTGAGAGATATGAAGTCTCCAATAAGTTCTACAGCTGCAAGATGGAAAAGAATAGTTCTGTCAGTGAGCATATACTCAAAATGTCTGGGTATAATAATCACTTGATTCAACTGGGAGTTAATCTTCCGGATGATAGCGTCATTGACAGAATTCTTCAATCACTGCCACCAAGCTATAAGAGCTTCGTGATGAACTATAACATGCAAGGGATGAACAAGACAATTCCCGAGCTCTTCGCAATGCTAAAGGCAGCGGAGGTAGAAATCAAAAAGGAGCATCAAGTGTTGATGGTCAATAAGACCACTAGTTTCAAGAAAAAGGGCAAAGGGAAGAAGAAGGGGAACTTCAAGAAGAACAGCAAGAAACCCAAATCTGGACCTAAGCCTGAGACTGAGTGCTTCTACTGCAAGCAGACTGGTCACTGGAAGCGGAACTGCCCCAAGTATTTGGCGGATAAGAAGGATGGCAAGGTGAACAAAGGTATATGTGATATACATGTTATTGATGTGTACCTTACTAATGCTCGCAGTAGCACCTGGGTATTTGATACTGGTTCTGTTGCTAATATTTGCAACTCGAAACAGGGGCTACGGATTAAGCGAAGATTGGTTAAGGACGAGGTGACGATGCGCGTGGGAAATGGTTCCAAAGTCGATATGATCGTTGTCGGCACGCTACCTCTACATCTACCTTCGGGATTAGTATTAGACCTAAATAATTGTTATTTGGTGCCAGCGTTGAGCATGAACATTATATCTGGATCTTGTTTGATGCGAGACGGTTATTCATTTAAATCAGAGAATAATGGTTGTTCTATTTATATGAGTAATATCTTTTATGGTCATGCACCCTTGAAGAGTGGTCTATTTTTAATGAATCTCGGTAGTAGTGACAAACATATTCATAATGTCGAAGCCAAAAGATGCAGAGTTGATAATGATAGTGCAACTTATTTGTGGCACTGCCGTTTAGGTCATATCGGTGTAAAGCGCATGAAGAAACTCCATAATGATGGACTTTTGGAATCACTTGATTATGAATCACTTGGTACTTGCGAACCGTGTCTCATGGGCAAGATGACTAAAACACCGTTCTCCGGTACTATGGAGAGAGCAACTAATTTGTTGGAAATCATACATACAGATGTATGTGGTCCGATGAATATTGAGGCTCATGGCGGATATCGTTATTTTCTCACCTTCACAGATGATTTGAGCAGATATGGGTATATCTACTTAATGAAAAATAAGTCTGAAACATTTGAAAAGTTCAAAGAATTTCAGAGCGAAGTTGAAAATCATCGTAACAAGAAAATAAAGTTTCTACGATCAGATCGTGGAGGAGAATATTTGAGTTACGAGTTTGGCCTACATTTGAAACAATGCGGAATAGTTTCGCAACTCACGCCACCCGGAACACCACAACGTAATGGTGTGTCCGAACGTCGTAATCATACTTTACTAGATATGGTGCGATCTATGATGTCTCTTACTGATTTATCGCTATCATTTTGGGGTTATGCTTTAGAGACGGCTGCATTCACTCTAAATAGGGCACCATCAAAATCCATTGAAACGACACCTTATGAACTATGGTTTGGCAAGAAACCAAAGTTGTCGTATCTTAAAGTTTGGGGTTGCGATGCTTATGTGAAGAAACTTCAACCTGATAAGCTCGAACCTAAATCGGAGAAATGTGTCTTCATAGGATACCCAAAGTAGACTGTTGGGTACACCTTCTATCACAGATCCGAAGGCAAGACATTCGTTGCTAAGAATGGATCCTTTCTAGAGAAGGAGTTTCTCTCGAAAGAAGTGAGTGGGAGGAAAGTAGAACTTGATGAGGTAACTGTACCTGCTCCCTTATTGGAAAGTAGATCATCACAGAAATCAGTTTCTGCGACACCTACACCAATTAGTGAGGAAGTTAATGATAATGATCATGAAACTTCAGATCAAGTTATTATAGAACCTCGTAGGTCAACCAGATTAAAGATCCGCACCAGAGTGGTACGGTAATCCTGTTCTGGAGGTTATGTTACTAGACCATGACGAACCTACGAACTATGAAGAAGCGATGGTGAGCCCAGATTCCGCAAAATGGCTTGAGGCCATGAAATCCGAGATGGGATCCATGTATGAGAACAAAGTATGGACTTTGGTTGACTTGCCCGATGATCGGCACGCCATTGAAAATAAATGGATCTTCAAGAAGAAGACTAACGCTGACGGTAATGTTACTGTCTATAAAGCTCGACTTGTTGCGAAAGGTTTTCGACAAGTTCAAGGGATTGACTACGACGAGACTTTCTCACCCGTAGCGATGCTCAAGTCTGTCTGAATCATGTTAGCAATTGCCGCATTTTATGATTATGAAATTTGGCAAATGGATGTAAAAACTGCATTCCTGAATGGATTTCTGGAAGAAGAGTTGTATATGATGCAACCGGAAGGTTTTGTCGATCCAAAGGGAGCTAACAAAGTGTGCAAGCTCCAGCGATCCATTTATGGACTGGTACAAGCCTCTCGGAGTTGGAATAAACGCTTTGATGGTGTGATCAAAGCATTTGGTTTTATACAGACTTTTGGAGAAGCCTGTATTTACAAGAAAGTGAGTGGGAGCTCAGTAGCATTTCTGATATTATATGTGGATGACATATTGCTAATTGGAAATGATATAGAATTTCTGGATAGCATAAAGGGATACTTGAATAAGATTTTTTCAATGAAAGACCTCGGTGAAGCTGCATATATATTGGGCATCAAGATCTATAGAGATAGATCAAGACGCTTAATTGGACTTTCACAAAGCACATACCTTGACAAAGTTTTGAAGAAGTTCAAAATGGATCAAGCAAAGAAAGGGTTCTTGCCTGTACTACAAGGTGTGAGATTGAGTAAGACTCAATGCCCGACCACTGCAGAAGATAGAGAGAAGATGAAAGATGTTCCCTATGCTTCAGCCATAGGCTCTATCATGTATGCAATGTTGTGTACCAGACCTGATGTGTGCCTTGCTATAAGTTTAGCAGGGAGGTACCAAAGTAATCCAGGAGTGGATCACTGGATAGCGGTCAAGAACATCCTGAAATACCTGAAAAGGACTAAGGATATGTTTCTCGTTTATGGAGGTGACAAAGAACTCATCGTAAATGGTTACGTTGATGCAAGCTTTGACACTGATCCGGATGATTCTAAATCGCAAACCGGATACGTATTTACATTGAAGGTGGAGCTGTCAGTTGGTGCAGTTCTAAGCAAAGTGTCGTGGCGGGATCTACATGTGAAGCGGAGTACATAGCTGCTTCGGAAGCAGCAAATGAAGGAGTCTGGATGAAAGAGTTCATATCCGATCTAGGTGTCATACCTAGTGCATCGGGACCAATGAAAATCTTTTGTGACAATACTGGTGCAATTGCCTTAGCAAAGGAATCCAGATTTCACAAGAGAACCAAGCACATCAAAAGACGCTTCAATTCCATCCGGGATTTAGTCCAGGTGGGAGACATAGAAATTTGCAAGATACATACGGATCTGAATGTTGCAGACCCGTTGACTAAGCCTCTTCCACGAGCAAAACATGATCAGCACCAAGACTCCATGGGTGTAAGAATCATTACTGTGTAATCTAGATTATTGACTCTAGTGCAAGTGGGAGACTGAAGGAAATATGCCCTAGAGGCAATAATAAAGTTATTATTTATTTTCTTATATCATGATAAATGTTTATTATTCATGCTAGAATTGTATTAACCGGAAACATAATACATGTGTGAATACATAGACAAACAGAGTGTCACTAGTATGCCTCTACTTGACTAGCTCGTTGATCAAAGATGGTTATGTTTCCTAGCCATAGACATGAGTTGTTATTTGATTAACGGGATCACATCATTAGGAGAATGATGTGATGGACTTGACCCATTCCGATAGCTTAGCACTCGATCGTTTAGTATGTTGCTATTGCTTTCTTCATGACTTATACATGTTCCTATGACTATGAGATTATGCAACTCCCGTTTACCGGAGGAACACTTTGTGTGCTACCAAACGTCACAACGTAACTGGGTGATTATAAAGGTGCTCTACAGGTGTCTCCAAAGGTACTTGTTGGGTTGGCGTATTTCGAGATTAGGATTTGTCACTCCGATTGTCGGAGAGGTATCTCTGGGCCCACTTAGTAATACACATCACTATAAGCCTTGCAAGCATTGTGACTAATGAGTTAGTTGCGGAATGATGTATTACGGAATGAGTAAAGAGACTTGCCTGTAACGAGATTGAACTAGGTATCGAGATACCGACGATCGAATCTCGGGCAAGTAACATACCGATGACAAAGGGAACAACGTATGTTGTTATGCGGTCTGACCGATAAAGATCTTCGTAGAATATGTAGGAACCAATATGAGAATCCAGGTTCCGCTATTGGTTATTGACCGGAGAGGTGTCTCGGTCATGTCTACATAGTTCTCGAACCCGTAGGGTCCGCACGCTTAACGTTACGATGACAGTTATATTATGAGTTTATATGTTTTGATGTACCGAAGGTGTTCGGAGTCCCGGATGTGATCACGGACATGACGAGGAGTCTCGAAATGGTCGAGACATAAAGATTGATATATTGGAAGCCTATGTTTGGACATCGGAAGTGTTCCAGGTGAAATCGGGATTTTTCCGGAGTACCGGGAGGTTACCGGAACCCCCGGTAACTTAATGGGCCTTATTGGGCCTAGGTGGAAGAGAAGAGAGGAGGCCAGGGCAGGGCCGCGCACCCCTCCCCCCAGTCCGAATAGGACAAGGAGAGGGGGGCGGCGCCCCCCCTTCCTTCCTCCCCTCCACCTTTTCCCCCTTCCTCTCCTAGTCCAACATGGAAAAGGGGGGAGTCCTACTCCCGGTAGGAGTAGGACTCCTGCTGGCGCGCCTCTCCTCCCTTGGCTGGCGGCCTCCCCCTTGCTCCTTTATATACGGGGGCAGGGGGGCACTTCTCTACACACAATTGATCAACGATCTTTTAGCCATGTGCGGTGCCCCCCTCCACCATATTACACCTCGATAATATCGTAGCGGTGCTTAGGCGAAGCCCTGCGTCGGTAGAACATCAACATTGTCACCACGCCGTCGTGCTGACAAAACTCTCCCTCAACACTCGGCTGAATCGGAGTTCAAGGGACGTCATCGAGCTGAACGTGTGCTGAACTCGGAGGTGCCGTGCGTTCGGTACTTGATCGGTCGGATCGTGAAGACGTACGACTACATCAACCGTGTTGTGTTAACGCTTCCGCTTTCAGTCTACGAGGGTACGTGGACAACACTCTCCCCTCTCGTTGCTATGCATCACCATGATCTTGCGTGTGCGTAGGAATTTTTTTGAAATTACTACGTTCCCCAACAGTTTTGGTGGTGCCTCGACAGGCTTGTCCTCGATCAGGTCTTGAGCGTTATCATCGTCCTTCTTTTGGGGGGTATCCACCATGTACACGTCGTAAGTAGAAGTGGCCATCCAACGCCAAGTGATAGGCGAGTTTTGTCCTGGTTTGGCTCCGATATCGTTGTCCATACCGTCGTTGTGTTCGGAGGCGTAGTCTAGCATGTCGGTTAAGTCCTCGACAGTGGCTATTAAGTGGGTGGTGGGTGGGATGCAAAATTCTCCGCGCTCAGCCCCTTGTCAAGCGGGGCGTAGTTCGGAAGTGACACTTCCGTGATAGCGAGAGATCGCATTAAGTCCAGAGCCTCGTTTAGGAGCGATAGCTGGACGGGTGACTGAGGGCCTGTGGAGCTGGGTCTGGAAATCGCCGTTTGACCGTGCTCAATGGATGCAGACTTCAAGAGTTCGGAGTTAACATCCAGAGGTGAGTCCGGCTTCCCGATGACAGGGAGAGCCCTGTTTGATTCCAGGGCTGCCGATAATCTGGTCACCTCTTGGTCCCCAGCAGGGAGCTCCATAGTAGGAGCGGGTCCGCTGGGGTCCATACTCCCGTCTTCAAACTGGGTGGTCCGCTCTGGATCTAAGGCCAGGGCAGGAATGATAGTTGATCCTTGAACGGAGCCTGGTGGAGGATCCGACGGGCTTCCTTCATGTAGATGATGAACCCTTCGAAGATCAAGTCTCCTCAGATATCCGCGATATAATTCAGGCTTCCGAACCTGATCTGGTGACCAGGGGCATAGTTGTCAATCTGTTCAAGGTGACCAGTTGAATTGGCACGCAGAGCGAAGCCACCAAAGACAAAAAGTTGACCAGTGAGGGAAGTCTCCCCGGAAACAACATCATTATCGATGGTCAAACGAGCCATCGAACCTTCTGCCGATGACACAATGGAACTCTCAATGAAAGCACCAATGTCGGTGTCAAAACCGACCGATCTCGGGTAGGGGGTCCCGAACTGTGCGTCTGAGGATCGAAGGTAACAGAGGACAAGTGGGACACAATGTTTACCCAGGTTCGGGCCCTCTTAATGGAGTTAAAACCCTACGTTCTGCTTGATTGTATTTGATGAGTATAGGGGCTACAAGAGTTGATCTACGTCGAGATCATAATGACCAAACCCTAGATGTCTAGCCTACGTGAATTCTGATAGCCTCTACGGACTAAACCCTCCAGTTTATATACACACCGGAGGGGCATAGGGTTGTACAGAGTCAGTTTGTGGAGGAAGATAATTACATATCCGGACACCAATCTTGCCATCCACGCATAGGGGAGTCCTACCCGGACATGGGGGAAAGTCTTCCGCTTTGTATCTTCACGGCCCATCAGTCCGGCCCATATCAAATAGCCGGACATTCGAGGACCCCCTAATCCAGGACTCCCTCGGTGCGCAAGACCAACAATATATTATCAATCAAAGGTATGGTTCATATGCAAGGTTGATTCTGCTATGAGTAAGATTTGAAGCATGCTATACACTGGAAACCTGCCAGAATGTACTATGAATTCAGTGCTTAGCAAGAAGGATAGTCGAACAGCATTTTTTAGGTGAGTAATCTGCAGCAGAAATATTAAAGAGAATATATATGGCAATCAGTCAGCATACCACAGTAAGAAGCTTCTGGTGTAAGCAACCCAGTCTTCGGTCGCAAGCTATCATAGAAGCTTACAATGCAAGCCTACTCAGTTTTCCTCGGTATGATATGTGGATGAATTCCAGCACAAGATACTCCGCCTTCCTCAGTAAGCCACCGCAAAAACTTTCATAAGATATCGAGTCTTCCCCAGCAAGTCACTAAGGGGGGAAGCTTCTGAAGTAAGGTTCCCAACCTTCTTCAGCAAGCTGTTTGACGAAAGCTTCGAGCACAAGCTATTTAGTCTTCCTCATTGTGATGGCTTTCAGCACAAGCTTCCTCAGTATGGCACTGGTACAAGATATTACACAACGAGTTGATAGCATATGGCAGTGCATCTCAAAAATCAGATCCACAACAGTTGGTCAGGAATACGAGCCAGTCTGGACACAAGTGTCTCCCTCAGAAACCAAATGCTCAGCTACACATGCTTTCATTGTCAGCATACAACACAAGTTTTGCAAGTCACTCGAACGATGATGTAAATAGAGTCTGACCACCACATGAGTATTTTTAAAAGAAGGAGGCCAGATATACACCTCAGTGTGACAAAGGACTATGAAGATTGACGACAACAGTGAGCTCTGTACAAGTACCTGTGAACCTGGAGATGAGGATAAAGGTATGATAATTGTTGCATGATTCACATGACAGGATGAGTACTCAGAATGTTGAACAATATTCTCGAAGCATGTGCCCTCGCATATGAGAATCCGTTAAAGGATAGCCTACCATGAACAAGATTCTTCTGCCAGAACCACCGCCAGTCAAGTCTGTGGATACTATCGTTATAAGGACAT
The DNA here is from genome assembly GCF_002575655.3 of Aegilops tauschii subsp. strangulata. Lineage (NCBI taxonomy): Eukaryota > Viridiplantae > Streptophyta > Magnoliopsida > Poales > Poaceae > Aegilops > Aegilops tauschii. The sequence continues at coordinate 312,365,252 of NC_053037.3, read as the reverse complement.
ACCCCTTTATACTGGTCCTGACAGGCGGCAGTCAAAATCTTGGCATGGATTGGACACTCACGACAATGGATCAGTCAAGATAAATATGAATCTGTCAGAAGAACTGTTATGATTCACAACACTGTTTTGAAGCCGAAGGGAATGCATCTTTTTGAGCGACCCAATGCAAGGAGTAAAAGATTGGGTGTCCACTGGGAAGATCTGTTCACAACTCCATGGAATGTTGTCAGTGCTGAAATCAAGGATGACACATCCATCGGAAACCAACCCCGGACTTGTGAGAAGGGCATGTGTTGCAGCCATGATCATTTTTTGCACCCCAGCGAAGTCAGTAGATATAAAAGAAATTGGAGCCAGTGTGAACATGAATATGTGAGGTATGTGAGGTAATACTTGTCAGAATGTCAGATATGGTGAAGCAAACCACCCCAGAGCCAGGAAGTCAACCATATGAGAATTTATGGGAAGATCATACAGGAAAAAGGATACTCGAGTTGGAAACGGTTTCCTTAAAGTCAGAATATTCATACTTGTTCCCTGAGCAACAAAATCTCGAGGACGAGATTTATTTAAGGGGGGAAGGTTTGTGACACCCTGATTTTGGCCCTTTCCTTTTCTTTTGGATTTATTTAAATTTTTTATTTGAATCGCTTTTCTACGGCTTTGTGGTCCTGAAACCTAGGAAGATCATCACTTCTCAGGCTCCCAAGTGGCTTGTCATCCTCAAAACCATCTAAAGACCTTGTCATTTTCATCTTAGCCCAATCCCAATATTCTTTTTATTGAGAATATTCCTTTTTCTGTTAAAGGAATAATCCTTTTTGCCCTAGGTTGTAAAGCAACCTATATTTCTGTCATCCACAAAATTCCCAAATAATTCTCATAAATTTTTTGGGTCATATATTCCACAGATATGTCAAAACCCTTCCTTGGAATCATCAAAGATAATTCACAAATATTCCTTTTCTCATTCTGCCCAAAGTGGCTTTTTGAGAAGGAAGCCTCACTTATGTTTACTTGATTGACTCCAAACTTTTTGGACACCTTTTCCTGTCTATATCATTGCCCCATGCCAAAATTCAAATTAATTTGCCTAATGAACCTTCCTCAAAAAATTTCCAAAGTTCCTGTCTAGGGAAGCCTTTGTGAAGGAAGTACGAGCTAGGGTAATCCAAATGAGTTAAAAAAATTCAATGTCCTTCCTATGATCAAATCATCACTCTCCCACAAATTTGGGCTCATGTCATCACTCTATGTGAGCTCGACATCAAATATTGGTTTTTGGTCAGATTTTCAGGTTGTGAAGCATCTATATTTTATATTGCTTCATTTTTGCTGAAAATTTACTAGGGCATGATCCTACCCATATAAACAGCCTCCACAAAGTTTTGGCTCCTTCCATCTATCCATTTTCTCTCAGCAATTTTTCTAAAAATCTGTGCAGAGAGGTGCACTATGAAGGAAGTACCATGTTGGCTTGTCCAAATGGTATACAAATTTTATGGCACCTTCATATGCCTAAATCATCATGCCATGAACATTTTTAGCTCAATCCCATTTGTCATGTGAGTGCCACGTCAAGATTTGTATTCTGGACCAGATTAAGCAGTTGCTAAGCCACTCTACTAAATACTTGTCCAAATCTCTCCAAACATCACAGGATTCTCGTCCTTCTTAAGCTAAAACTCTCGGACATCACAGTTGGTCCTTATCACTTCCCTGTTAATCACAGATGTGCAGACAAGTTTGCTACAACAAACTTCAGCTGATCATTCCCATCTAACCACAGTGCCCCTGATCGAGCCATCACCTCTCTGGGACTATTTCTTGGAAGGACTTTCTTCAAGACACCAATTTGGGCGGTGTTTGCCAATGTTCACGCGGTGAGTGCTGGATGCCAAGGTTCACACGGTGACCACCGCGCTGGAACGCCATGGACGCGAGTTGAGCTTCTTTTGCTCGGGCCCCTCCCCTGTTCGTCGGTTTCGAGCGCTTCACCGTGTCCAGCCGCTTCCCCGTGACCTCCTGCGTCACCCTGCGCTGCTGCCTCGTTCAACCTCGCCCTGGTTGTGTCGCTTTCGAGCTCGCCCGTGCCACTAACTCCCATGCTCCCCCTTGTCCCGTTGCCGGAGCTCTCCCGAGCTTTCCCGAGCTCGCCCGAGACCTCCCGCGCCCCCGTGAAGCTCCTGGACAAGTCTCCCCTCCCTACCCGTGCCTATGCTCGCGCCAGCACGATGGCACACGCGTCACCGTGGCCGTGTCCGAGCACGGCGTCGCCGTGACTATATAAGCCATCCCCGTGCCCGTGCGACCTCACCAGTGGCTTCTCCACCTCCTCTGGTCCTCCCAAGCCTCTTCCCCGAGCTCGAGAGCCCCTCCTCCTCACCATTGCCGCCACGGCCATCGCTGGCCATCGGCTGAATTCCGGCGAGCCACTCCTCCTCCCTCCGTTCTGCCACCACCAGTAGCTTCCATCCACCCCGGCGAACCTCCCCGTCCCCTATTATTTTCGCCGGAGCCTCTGTTGCCGCCTGCCCGAGCACGGCCGCCGTCGTCTCCTCGGTTACCTCGAGCCGCCATCGCCTGGACCCTCCTCGGAGTCCGCGTCCAGCCAGGACGGGTGCGGCACCCTTCCCTGAGTCCGCTGGTGGTCCGAGCTCCACCGGGGAGGGCCGGAGCTGCCCGGGAGAGCGTCGGCTCCGCAAGCCCCTCCTCTGTTTCACGGGCGCCAGACGGAGGAAGAAGACGACGACCACCCCCCTGCCCATGGGCCCCGCTGGCAGTCTCTGGGCGTTAACCCAGCCCGACCCACGCGTTAGGTTAAGTGGAGGCGTATTCCACCGAAGTACGTTTTCATTTACTAAAAGCGTATTTTGGTTATACCGCGGCTAAGAACACGTTTTCTTCTTCGCGTATTTCTCCCGAAGACGTTTTCTGTTTTTAGCCGCCAGGGGCCTGTTTGTGGAGGAATATTTACAGATTGGTCCCTGATCTTCCAACTCTCGTATCTCCACAACCGTAACTCCGTTTGAGGTGAATCCAAAGCTCAGTTCTTCGTCTCGTCGAGCTCTATCTGTTAATATCATTTTCACTAGGTGGTCCCACTATAAAAATGACCTTTATACCCTTGCCCTTATCAGTCCCCTCTGAGAGTGAAGCGTTCCGGCGAATCGTTCTGCGACTTCACCGCACGTCTTCCCAGAGTATTCTTCATACCCAGGCAAGCCACAATAGCCAATTGAAGATGGATTCGCAGTAGCCATGGTTTCTACTTAAATGTTTAATAAATGTTTGCTCATTTCCTTCTGATGTTGTTGTTTCGGCTATGATTGTGGATCCCTGCTTATCATCATGTTATGCTATGCTGCACTCTGTTAGCCGTATGATTACTTGCTAGTAATATTGCTCTCGTATTTCATGCTGGTACTTATGTCATGCTAGCGATAGTGATGTTCATCTGATGCATGATTATCGTCAGTTATGTAGTGTATCTGTGGTATGCATGATCATCGCTATGCCATGTTCATCCGCAACTAGTAGTCTAAGTGTTGCATTATTGTTGATGCTAATGATTCATATGGTTATTTTTCTCATCCATGCTTATGTTAATATCATGCTCATGCGCATTATTATTTCATCATGTTATTATGACTCAGCATCTTTTGCATTCGAGTTTAACCGAACATTAATTAAACTTGAACATCTGTTGGCTGAGTAATAGTGCCATCGAATCAAACTAACCAGTGCAGCCATACTTGCTTTTATGGGGGGGCCCTGATTGGGTTTATTGTCATGCCTCTCACCGGTGCCTCCAACTAGGTATGGTTATGGGTGCGCGCTACCCTGATCAGGTAGGCGGACATAAGCCTTGTGTGCCCGTGTTGGTTTGAGCGCTCTTGTCCCCGTTTGGGACCGTTTTTGTTTTGCCATGACGGTGGACGTTAGATGTCAAGAGGTGACATCGGGGCCACCCATGACTTAGCCCAAAGGGGAGTTTGTCGGAGTGTCCGGAGAGTGTGATGGCAATAGATCGGTTTTGTCGAAACGTCGTTGGTCCACCCGAATGGGAGTACGAGGCCATGGGTTCCGTGGTGTGGGTACAGTGTGCTAAGCTCTGCAGAGTGTTTAATCTATCAATAGCCGCGCCCGCGGATATGGGCCCAGTTTGTAGTAGGTCACACTATGGGTCAACAGAAATATGCTTAATTATAATCCTGGTTCGATAAGGAAAGAAGTTGGTTGATCTTTATGTGATCGTGAGAGGATCACAGTGGTATCGTGGATACCGAAGTTGGTTGATGTTTGTGGTGTTATGCGATAATCATGGGTAAGGATCAAGCACCTTGTGGTCATGTAATGATTCCTATGGTATTGTTAATACCAAGCTTGATTTGATCTTGAGGTGATCGTGTGATGTCCATGATGGTAAGTGTTATATGTCGTGGTTACGAGGTAACCCCAAACAGAGTAAATGGATCATGTTAAGTATGTTGCATGCTAGTATCATCTTGTGCATATCATGAGTTACATTTCCATGCTCATTTCATGTGATGCCAGATTTGTTATGTTCAACATGTTCATGCATGCTTATAATGTTCTAGTGGTATCATGTTCATCATCGCTTTAACCTGTAAATGCAATGTTGTTGTTTGTCTTGATTGCTTTGGTTGTTGTGAGCTTGCAAGTACATTCAATGTATTGACCTGGCATGTCATGCCAGTTTGCAGGTCATGCCTTGTCTGCTTGCTTGTTTGTTGTGGATCCCGAGTTTGCGAGCTAGGATAAGCGTTCCAGCCAGAGTCCCTATGGGGTGGAGTCCATCGTCGTCGTCGTTGTTCCACTGCTAGAAGTTATTCCGCTGCTACGACTTTTTTTGCTGCTAGCATAGAGCAACCTGAGCAGGCGTAGTGTCGCTGGGTCGATGTAATTCTCTGTTATATCGGAACCCTTGTACCCATATCGACTATAACAAAGAGCTGATTTGTTCTATGCCAAGCAGTGCCGTATTCTATAAGACTTGATCTCTGGGCTGGAATACGGGTTGTTCCGGTCTCTCTGAGCCGGGGTGCCACATAGATGAGATCTATTCATGTAGGAATAGCCTCCATCATGTTATCCTTAATAGCAATGATACATGCGTGTCTTGCTGCCCCTGCTGTCACTGGGAAAAAACACATCACGACCAAACCCATCACAAAGCACCTCTTCCCATGGCAAGAAAAATCGATCTAGTTGGCCTAACTAAACCAAAGATTCGAAGAAGAAATACGAGGCTATAAATAATCATTCATATAAGAGATCAAAGAAGACTGAAATAATATTCATGGATATAGATCTGATCATAAACTCAAAGTTCATCGGATCCCAACAAACACACCGCAAAAAGAGTTACATCAAATAGATCTCCAACATACCATTGTATTGAGAATCAAAAGAGAGAGAGCAAGCCATCTAGCTACTGACTACGGACCTGTAGGTATATGATGAACTACTCACGCATCACCGGAGAGGCACCAATGAGGATGATGAACCCCTCCATGATGGTGTCTAGATTGGATCTCGTGGTTCTGGAACTTGTGGTGGCTGGAATTGTGTTTCCTCAACTCCCCTAGGGTTTCTGGAATATTTGGTTATTTATTGGGCGAAGAGGCGCTGTGGGAGGCCACCGAGGTGGGCACAACCCACCTGGCGCACCTGGGCTCCTCGGCGTGCCCTGGTGGGTTGTGCTCCCCACAGAGCCCCCCTCTGGTACTTCTTTGGCCCATCAGGTGTCTTCTGGTCCAGAAAAATTCTCCAAAAAGTTTCGCTGCGTTTGGACCCCGTTTGGTACTGATATTCTGCGAACAAAAAAAACAAGCAAAAAACAGCAACTGGCACTGGGCACTATGTCAATAGGTTAGTCCCAAAAAATGATATAAAGTTGCTATAAAATGATTGTAAAACATTCAAGAATGATAATATAACAGCATGGAACAATAAAAAAATATAGATACGTTGGAGATGTATCAAGGCATCACGTCCAAGATTAGTAGACCGACTCCTACCTGCATCTACTACTATTACTCTACACATCGACCGCTATCCAGCATGCATCTAGTGTATTAAGTTCATGGAGAAACGGAGTAAGGCAATAAGAACGATGACATGATGTAGACAAGATCTATTCATGTAGGAATGGACCCATCTTGTTATCCATCATAGCAACGATACATGCGTGCCTCGCTGCCCCTTCTGTCACTGGAAGAGGACACCGCAAGATCGAACCCATCACAAAGCACCTCTTCCCATGCCAAGAAAAGTCGATCTAGTTCGCCTAACTAAACCAAAGATTCGAAGAAGAACTACGAGGCTATACATAATCATGCATATAAGAGATCAAAGAAGACTCAAATAATATTCATGCATATAGATCTGATCATAAACTCAAAGTTCATCGGATCCCAACAAACACACCGCAAAAAGAGCTACATCAAATAGATCTCCAAGAGACCATTGTATTGAGAATCAAAAAGAGAGAAGAATCCATCTAGCTACTGCCTACGGACCCTTAGGTCTATGGTGGACTACTCACACATCATCGGAGAGGCACCAATGAGGATAATGAACCCCTCTGTGATGGTGTTGGATTGGATCTCGTGGTTCTGGAACTTGCGTGGCTAGAATTGTGTTTCGTCGACCCCCCTAGGGTTTCTGGAATGTTTGGGAATTTATAGGGCGAAGAGGCGGCGTAGGAGACCTCCGTGGGGCCCACAACCCACCTGGGCGCGCCTGGGCCTCCTGGCGCGCCCATGTGTCTTGTGGTCCCCACAGGGATCCCCTTTGATGCTTTCTTGGCCCCCAAGGTGTCTTCTAGTCCAAAACAAATCTCCAAAAAGTTTCGCTGCGTTTGGACTCCATTTGGTACTGATATTCTGTGAAGTAAAAAACAAGCAAAAACAACAACTGGCACTAGGCACTATGTCAATAGGTTAGTCCCAAAAAATGATATAAAGTTGCTATAAAATGATTGTAAAACATCCAAGAATGATAATATAATAGCATGGAACAATAAAAAATTATAGATACGTTGGAGACGTATCAAAATTCTAGATAAAAACAAAATTTTTGATGTGGAATGCTGCCTAACATGTTCATCACATATTATTTTATTTTGTAGCATGGACATTTGGACTTTTAGATGGTTCAAAGCAATAGTCTAGTTTTGACATGAAGACTTCAATACTCAAGCATATCAACAAGCAACTGTGTCTTTCAAAATATCAACACTAATGAAAGTTATCCCTAGCCCATCATGCTCAATCATTGATCCATTCACGAAACACGCTCGAATATTAGCTACATCCAATGCTCAAGTACGATCATAGTGCTCCCTAGTTGGTGCTTTATAAGTTAAGATGGAGACTCAAGTAAAAATAAAAATTGGATAAAGTAAATAGATAGTCCGGAGCAACATTGGGACCGCGTGTTGGAGATAACATCACGGATAGTCCGGACAGCCACATTTCTTCCTCACATATGGGCTAGAGTTGCAGCTTGTAGCAACGTGCGGGAATTCTACTATTCATGCATAAAAGAGTTCCGAGAAGCCTCAAATAATATTCATAGATAAGCTAATCATAAACCGACAATTCATCAGATCCCGACAAACACACCACAAAAGAAGATTACATCGAATAGATCTTCAAGAACACCGAGGAGAACATTGTATTGAAGATCAAAGAGAGATAAGAACCCATCTAGCTACTAGATATGGACCCGTAGGTCTGTGGTAAACTACTCACACATCATCGGAAGGGCAACAAGGTTGATGTAGAGGCCCTCCATGATCGATTCCCCCTCCGACGAAGTACCAAAAAAGGCCTCCAGATAGGATCACACAAGAACAAAGGCTTGCAGCAGCAGAAAAAGTATTTTGGCTGGCTCCCTGTTGGTTTCCCGATTTTAGAGAATTTATAGAGTTGGAATTAGGTCAAACGGAGGAACGAGGGACCCACGAGGTACTTGGGTGCGCCAAGTGCCTTGTGGCCTACTCCTTCGCCTTCTGGCCTCTTCCCGAAGCTTCCAGGGTCTCTTATGTCCAGAAAAATATCGTCAAAAAGTTTTGTGGCATTTGGACTTCGTTTGATACCGATTTCCTGGAAAAACATAAACAGGCAAAAAACAGCTACTAGCACTTGGCACGAAGTTAATAGGTTAGTCCCAAAAAATCATGTAATATTGCATATAATTGCATATAAAACATCCAAGATTGATACTATAATAGCATGGAACAATAAAAAATTATAAATATGTTGGAGACATATCAAGTGTCATCGCCAAGAGAGATAGGGAAAGGTTACTGAGAGAAGGGATTTTTGAGGAAAATAGACACAACACGGGTGTTGAAGGGCTTCATTGTTGTTCACTTTAAGATGCGAGGAAAAAGTGAACCGGTGGGCCCCAATAAAACTGCATTCGGTAAAACGTACATCTCAAACTTATCACGACACATACCCATATCTCCTAATTAAACGTGTCAATTTGTCGTCATTCATGTTGGATACCAAAATTAGGAGAAAATTATGATCCTTGCAGGTTTAGTCTTCTTATTGCTCTATCTTTATTTATTAAATAAGGTGTCACATCAAAAATTATCTATGATGATGTGCTAAGATCAAGCATCCAATACGAAGAAGTTTCTTAATTTCTTAATAAACTAAAAGGACCCCAATAGCTCATGATCGTCCAGATGAGAGGCTCCCTGGGGCGAACAAACATTCACTGGGGGAGGTCCATTACAACAAACTAGCACCCATCTTTTGAAGATTCACTACAATGCAATTCTAGTGCGACCAAGTTGGCCTAGTAAGCATACAGTAAAAAAGGGGCTACTTTATAACTTGTCATCCTCTAATTAAAATTTAACCACGGTATGTTCAAAAATTAAAATTTGTCATGCTCTAATTTGTAAACAAGAGAATTGGTCCATTGAAAACTTCAACAAAAAATTATTTGATCTTGATAACTCCAATAAATTGTCCATGGTCCAAAGACGAAAAAGTTATAAAAGATAAGAAAATTTGCCAACGTCTAATTAAATTTCCATGGTGTTAGGGCATATTTCTCCCTTAGTGGTTTTGGTGATTGATGACAATGCATTTGCGGACTAATCGTGTGCATTGAGCATTTCAGAAAATTTATCATATGGCACAAGACGATTCGAGCCCCTCGGAGCTTTAAAAGTGTAGACAGTAATTTTACCGCGTTTCTTTTTTGGTGGATTTGAGTCATAGGAGAACCGTACTCTTAAGAGGGGATCCGCTTCAAAAACGTTTGGGTGGAATCGACACATACACTTTTTCATTTGCACCCTCGTTCCTTTCCTGCGTCAATGGAGTTGCTCCTTTGTTTTCTGTGCATAGGTCCTAGAGGCCCCAAGTGGTAGTACCGCTCAGGGCAGCGGTAGTACCGCTTGTGAGCGGCAGTACCATGGTCTAGTGGCGCGTGTAGTATCGTTGCTTCTGGGGACTCGATTTTTTGAGTCGGGTTGTGTCGATGTACAAAAGTAGGGGTCCTTTTGGTACCCCTTTACCTGTGCGCGAGCAGTTGCAGCCACACGCTCGCGGCCACGCTTGGCGGGGCAGAGGAGGCAAGGACGCAAGACTACCAAATCAGTGCTCAAGACGAGAAGCATGAAGAGAAGAAGGGCGACGTGAAACTCCCCCGGCAAGGGCCTTGCCGGGGCGGCCTCCACAGCCCCGGCAAGAGCCTTGCCGGGGCAACTTGCCCAACACCAACGAGGCCGCCACCCTTGAGCCTGAGAGTTCCGACACCATCGAAAACATTGGAACCAAGGCTCGGGAGGCGCCTCCATGGTGGCATGCAGATCTTTGTGAAGGCCAAGACAATACAAGACTAGATGAGAACCAGAAGACGAAGACCTCTGGCAAGATCCTTGCCGGAGACGCCCACAAGACCCCTGGCAAGACCCCTTGTCGGGGACGCCTGCATTACCCCGGCAAGGCTCTTGCCGAGGACATCTACGAGACCGCAGCCAGGCCCGCGCCAAGGCTCCACCACCGTTCCTACATAGCTGCCAGCCCGCCAACTAGGCAGGCACCTGCGTGGCGGCATGAAGCTCCCAGGTCAACTCACCAAGCACCTACATGGTGGCATGCAGATCTTCGTGAAGACCCTGCCACCACACCAGCTCAGTAGCCTGCCGGCATACATGGTGCTGCATGCCCCGTTGTCCTAGACGCATGTCGGAGCAAGGCGAAGCGGCAACGGACGGGACGGGCTTCGTTGCCGTCCCCGATAAAGCAAGAGGACACCTAAGTAGCGCATTTAATGTGTTTTGTCCTGTGATGTTAGGCAATAAGCTTGTACACTATACATACTTTCCACCTCCTGTGTGCCACTATGGCGACCCCTTTGACTATAAAAGGAGGCCCGCGGCGTACTGAGGAAGGATTCAGACTTTTTGGACCCTGCACACTTCGTAGCTAGTCCAAGAACACCAGATAAACACAAACCAGCAGGAGTAGGGTATTACGCGTCACTCGCGGCCCGAACCTGGATAAACCCCCCATGTTGATCTTCTAAACCCGCTCTTTCCACAGCCCCGCGCCCGCCAACCATAGAAGGGATTCCCCGTCATCCCATAGGTGTCGTTTCCACCGACATCTTTGGCGCGCCAGGTATGGGGCGCAAGCTGTGAAAATCCGGTTTTGAAGCCGACGCCTCGACTTCATCATCACGATGGCCCCCAAGAAGAAGGGGATGACAGTGATCGGGTCGTTTGGAGCAGGCCCGTCCGCACCAGCGCGGGCGGGTGATGGGGTGGCCACGGATGGCACTGGAGGCGCTGCCCGTGAGCATCCACGACACTCCGGCACACGGAGCCGGACGAGCGGCGTCGTACGGGCCCAAGACGACGAGTCACATGCCCCTGGGCCCGGGGACGGGGATGTGCTGCCCACGGGCGGAGCGGCGACCTCCCGGACGCCCCCGCCTGCGCCCGCACCGCGGACTTCCCAGGCCGTGCGTGATGAGCAACACCGGGACATCGGCGCCCCTGGGCGCCGCCGCGGGAAGAGCCATGTGCATCACTCTCAGGACGCATCGGGCCAGCATGCGCAGCAGGACGCTGGCGGAAAAGCGGCGTGCCACCACGAGACCGTGATAGAGCTCCTTCTAATGTGGTTAGAAGTAGGAGCGCGTCACGATCCATGCAGCTTTCGCCGCCACCCACGCCAGCAGAAGCGCTGGCGCGCATACAATTACTCCTCGACTTCCCCCCTGTTGCGGAGAAGCTCGATGAGTGGAGGGCCACCATCCGAAGCCTTGTCGGCTTTGCCAACAAAGACGAGCCGCTCCTAGCGGGACCCTCATGTCGGCGTTCTAACGAGCCAGTGCATGCCGGTGGTGGGAGGACCGGAGTTGCTACGACCACGGTGCACTCTCCTCCCCCACAGCCGCGACAGCAGCCACCGGCTCGTCGGGCCGACGCCTGTGACAACGTTTCCACAGCATCGTCCGACCCGCGAACCCGTTGCGACCAACATCAAGTTCTTCGAGAGTGGGCTCAGGAAGACGCTCGAACCACCATCGAGCGACGGCGGGTGGCGCGCCATCAGTCGGATCAGCGTGCGCGGCCTGCTATGGACCACCCAGCGCCGGGGGGCTCTGGCGACCTGCCTTACGAGGTGGGTTGTCCGGCCTTTACCCAAGAGCTACGACAGTTCCAGTGGCCCTCCCACCGCACATTCAAGCCTGATGTTGGGGAAAAGTACAACGACAAGACTCACCTGTCAGAGTTCCTCAGCATCTACACCATCATGATGCAAGCCGCCGGGGCTCGCGATGACAAGGTGCTCGCCAACTACTTTCCATTGGCGCTTAAGCCCAACGTCATGTCATGGTTGATGCACCTGCCAGTGGATTCCATCTCTTCCTGGTCAGATCTGTGCCACGAGTTTGCTGGCGCCTTTACCGGAGGCCACCAAGCTACTGGCCAGGCAAGTGACTTGCATGTCATCCCCCAGAAGGATGGCGAGTCCCTGCATAAGTACATACAAAGATTCAGCCGTGTGCAGTACACCATCCCAGATGTTCATCCCGCCGCTGTCATCAGTGCATTCCATCAGAATGTATGCAACCGTAAGATGCATGAAGAGCTGGCGATGAACAAGGTCAAGGATGTAACCAAACTTTATGTCCTAGCTAATAGATGTGCTCGGGCTGAGGAAGTAAGGAAGTACCCCGGCGCGAAAACCGACTCCACGGACGAAGACGCCGCTGCCCCAACGAAGGGCCGGCACCGCAACAGGAAGCGTAAGGGCAAGACTGTGCTTGCCGTTGAGGGATCCGGCGACCCCGGCGCTGCCAAGAAGGCCAAGGCTAACGACCCCGGCAAGGAGGTTGCCGGGTGCGCCGCCTGCCGGGCCTTGGCGGCCACCAACAAGACAGGAGGCTCCGACAAGCAGTACTGCAAGATCCACCGCACCAAGGGCCATGACCTCCAGAACTGCCGGCAGGTTGAGCTGCTTGCAGAAAAGCAGAACGCTGAATATGAAAGGCGAGACAAGGAGAAGGGTCATGATGGTGCTGAGGGGTTCGGCAAGAAGCGTGGCGGCCAAGGAGGTCGCCGCGGCAAAGATAGTCAACAAGCGAGGCCTGCTCGGGGCCGCGATAAGGAGGAAGATGATGATCATGACGAGGACGACGAGTCTGGCGAGCACGAGTTCCAGAAAGCTACAGAGGCCATGTGCGTTGATGGTGGCGCCTCGTTGCACACCTCACACCGCCAACTGAAGCGGTGGGCGCGTGAGGTCACTACAGCGGAGCCATCATTCGATGCCCAGAAGCCACTGAAGTGGTCCCGCATGCACATCATTTTTGACACCGAGGATCACCCTGATCGCACAACTGCGGTCGGGTGCTTGCTGTTGTTGGTTTCACCAACAATACGCAACCTCAAGGTGACAAAAGTGCTGGTTGACGATGGGGCCGGACTGAATTTGATCTTGCCCGATGTGATCAAGAGGTTGCAGATTCCTGATGGAGATCTCGAGGAGACGGGCACGTTTCAAGGGGTCAACCCGGGAAGGAGCCAGCCAAAAGGTAAAATCACGCTGCCTGTTATGTTTGGGGGCGAGCTGAACTATAGGACAGAGAAGATTGTTTTCGATGTCGTCGAGATCCCCTTGCCATACAACGGGATCCTTGGCCGCCCAGCGCTGGCCAAGTTCATGGCGGCGTCACACTACGCCTACAACATATCGAAGATGCCGGGGCCGCCGACCATCATCACCGTCCCCTCTGACAAGAAAGACGCGCTCATCTGCGCCGACCAACTCTACCAAGAGGCAGTTGCAGCAACTGCTACCAAAGCACTTGCTCCTACCGCTGAAGCCCCGGGAAGGAAGAAGGCTGGCAAGGCCCCTTCCGGCGAGACCTCTTCTGGCAAGACCTCCGGCACCCACTCCGGCAAGCGCGCCTCTTTGGAGTGCAGCGCTACCGTCGAGGATGTGCCAGAGAGCTCCACCGGCAAGAGCAAGAAATCCAAGGCTACACCATCGGAAACCAAGAAGGTGTCCGTCAAGGAGGACGGCACGGGCGGGGCTTTTACTATAAGCTCCACCCTAGACAGCAAATAGGAAAGCGCGCTCGTCGCCTTCCCGCGGACAAATGTTGATGTGTTTGCATTGCATGGCAAGCATTCGACATCCTTTCCCTCTGCCATGCATCGATCAGATTGTGTATTGACTACACAGATACAGTGGTGGTGTGTAAGGCAAATGGGAAATGGAGGTTGTGTATTGACTACACAGATATCAATAAAGCCTGTCCAAAGGATCCTTTCCCTCTGCCACGCATTGATCAGATTGTGGAATCCACTGCCGGGTGTAACATGCTGTCATTCCTCGATGCCTATTCAGGATACCACCAGATCTTCATGGTGAAGGAAGACGAAGAAAAGACCGCGTTCATCACCCCATGTGGTACGCACTGTTTTGTACGAATGCCTTTCGGGTTGAAAAGCGCTGGTTCGATGTTTTCCTGAGCGGTTCAAATTGGTTTTGAGCCCCAGCTACATAGAAATATGGAAGCTTATATGGACGACATAGTGGTCAAAACCAAGGACAGGGCCACGCTCGTGCAAGACTTAGAAGAAACATTTGCAAATCTGCGCAAGATCAACCTCAAGCTCAACCCAGAGAAGTGTGTGTTCGTTGTCCCGTCCGGCAAACTTCTTGGGTTCTTTGTGTCTCAACGCGGAATCAAAGCAAATCCCGACAAGATCAAAGCCATTGAGCAGATTGAGGCGCCGAAACGAGTCAGGGACGCCCGTAGGCTTGCTGGCTGCGTTGCTGCCCTGAGTAGGTTCATCTCCAAATCTATTGAGCGCGCCCTCCCCTTTTTCAAAGTTTTGAAAAAGGCGGGTCCAGTAAAATGGACTCCGGAGGCAGAGGCAGTGCTGCAAGATTTGAAGAGGTACCTTTCCTCCATGCCGATACTAGTCGCACCTAAACCACAAGAGCCGTTGCTGCTATACTTAGCGGCAACAAATCAAGTGGTCAGTGCTGCGCTGGTGGCGCAAAGGGAACTCGAGGGAGAAGCGGAAGTAGCAGTGGAGCCGTCAGATGATGGGCCGGGGTCCTCCCCGGCGGGGCTTGATGCCGGCAAGGCCCGGTCCCGGCAAGGCGAAGTCTACGCAGATGGGTGAAGTTGAACAGAAGAAGAAGATGGTGCAGCACCCAGTTTATTTTGTCAGTTCCCTCTTGGAGGGGGCTAGGTCAAGATATTCTGGTATGCAAAAGCTACTCTTCAGCCTCCTCATGGCCTCGAGAAAGCTGCGCCACTATTTCCAACCACATGAGATCACCGTTGTCACCCGCCTCCTGTTGCAACGAATCTTGCACAACCTAGATGCAACTGGGAGGATTGTGGAGTGGGCATTGGAGCTATCGAGCTTTGGCCTCAAGTTTGAAAGTACTTCAGCGGTCAAGAGCCAAGCCTTGGCAGAGTTCATAGCAGAATGGACCGCAACGCCCGACGAAGAAGTTCAAGAGACCACCCTTCCCGGCAAGGAAACGTGCCGCGATTGGATTATCTACTTTGATGGAGCTTTCTCATTGCAAGGTGCTGGTGCTGGCGTACTGCTCGTCGCACCTGAGGGAGTCCTGGAATAAGGGGTCCTCGGGCATCCGGCCTATTAGCTACGGGCCGGACTGAGGGGCCGTGAAGATACGAAGACCGAAGACTGCACCCGTGTCCGGATGGGACTCTCCTTGATGTGGAAGGCAAGGTTGGCAACTGGATATGTAGATTCCTTTATTTGTAACCGACCTTGTGTAACCCTAGATCCTCCCGGTGTCTATATAAACCAGAGGACTTAGTCCGGCGGGGGGATATTCATTACCATAGTCATACAGGCTAGACTTCTAGGGTTTTTAGCCATTACGATCTCGTGGTAGATCAACTCTTGTAATACTCATATCCGTAAAGATCAATCAAGCAGGAAGTAGGGCATTACCTCCATAGAGAGGGCCCGAACCTGGGTAAACATCATGTCCCCTGTCTCCTATTACCATCGACCTTAGACGCACAGTTCGGGACCCCCTACCCGAGATCCGCCGGTTTTGACACCGACATTGGTGCTTTCATTGAGAGTTCTACTGTGCCGTCGACAAAAGGTTCGATGGCCCCTTCAATCGTCAACAATGACGCTGTCCAAGGAGAAACCTTCCTCCCCGGATAGATCTTCGTGTTCGGCGGCTTCACCCTGCGGGCCAACTCGTTTGACCACCTGGAGCAGATCGATAGCTACGCCCCGGCCATCAGGTCAGATTTGGGAGCTTGAATTACGTTGCGGACATCCGCGGAGATTTGATCTTCGCCGGATTCGAGACTGCGGCAACCGCTCCTGGTCACCTTGACGAGCATGACCTAAATCTGTCGTCAGACTGCATCCAGGAGATAGCTCCTGTGACCACTCCGGCCTTAGATCCAGAGCACACTGAGGCATCCAAGGATTGGAGGCTCGACCCCACCACGGAGGCCACAGATTCCCCGGCGTTGGAGGCGCACATGGACTTAACCTCACACAATATTGGTGTCACCGGAACTCCGGACTCGTCTCTGGTCATAAGTTCTGAACCATGTGACTCCGCGGACACCAAAATCGATCACACGTCGATCTTCGAATTCAGCGTCGCGGACATCTTCCAGCACTCGCCTTTGGGCGATGCGCTAAACTCATTAAAGAGCCTGTCCTTAGCGGGGGACTCACAGCCGAACTCTGTCTGGTTCGGACTAGGGGCTGATGATCGAGAATTTTGCTTCCCACCCACCACCCACTTCATAGCCACTGTCGAGGATTTAACCGACATGCTTGACTATAGCTCCGAAGACATCGCCAGTACGGACGACGATGCCGACAAGGAGCAAGGCCAAAATCCACCATTCACTGGTCGACGGACTGCCACTTCTTCCTACGACGCATACATGGTGGACAAGCCTGGAAAAACTAACAACGATGACAAAGAGGATCTAGCTGAGGATAAACCTCCTGAGGGACAGCCCGAGCGCCAACTTCCTAGACGCCGTTCTAAATCACATCGCTCCAAAGACTGCAGTACGGGCACCGGAAAAAATAACACTCCGGACGATGCCGAAAATAATGAAGACCCCGTCAAGGTAACCTCTGAACAGGGGGAACGGGAAAGTGGGCACGATAGCCCTGATGAACAGGCCATACACGGAGACTCGGAGGATAGTAATTATCTTCCGCTCTCCGAAGAAGAGGAGAGCCTCGGCAACGAGCATTTCACCGTGCCTGAGGAACCTCTCGAACAGGAGCGCTTCAAACGCCGGCTAATAGCCACTGCAAGAAGCCTGAGAAAGAAGTAGTTGCAGCTTCAAGCGGACCAAGATCTGCTCAATGATAGATGGACCAAAGTCCTAGCCGCCAAAGAATACGCCCTTAGCAGCCCAGCCAAAAGCTACCCAAAGCGTAGATGGCTACCTAAGTACGATGACAGGCGCTGGAGCCCATACCATCATCACACAATGTGGCAGGTCGACCACAAGTCGGTCCAGATAAAGCGGCAACTCAAGCCGAACACCAGACCGCCCCACCTCGCCGTAAAGGCAAGAATAAAACAGCCCGGGGATGTACATACGACCTTCAACAGGACTTGGATAGTCGAGCAGGACACACAAGATCGATTTACAGATCGCGAGGACATGCCTCGACACGCGACGATGGCTTCCTATTCGGACGTGACAAACCTAGCCACGCCCGGGCCGAAAACCGCAAACGGACTCCATCGGAGGTACGTCACAGTGTAGCCCAACATAGAGGCGCCGCACACCCTCTTTGCTTCATAGACGAGGTAATGGAGCATGAATTCCCAGAAGGGTTCAAACCCATGAACATCGAATCATATGATGGAACAACGGATCCCGCGGTATGGATCGAGGACTTCGTCCTCCATATCCACATGGCCCGCGGAGATGACCTTCATGCCATCAAATACCTACCACTAAAACTAAAAGGACCAGCTCGGTACTAGTTAAACAGTCTGCCTGAAAATTCTATTGGCAGCTGGGAAGATTTGGAAGATGCCTTTCATGAAAACTTCCAAGGAACATATGTCCGGTCACCGGATGCCGACGACTTAAGTCACATTGTTCAGCAGCTCGGAGAGTCAGCCAGGAAGCTCTGGACTAGGTTCTTAGTAAAAAAGAACCAAATCTCGACTATCCGGACGCGGAAGCTCTCGCGGCCTTCAAACACAACACCCGGGATGAATGGCTTGCACGCCACCTCGGTCAAGAAGGACCTAAATCCATGACAGCCCTTACCGCTTTAATGACTCGCTTTTGCATGGGAGAAGACAACTGGCTCGCTCGTAGAAGCAACAACGCCAGCGACTCGGGCACTTCCGAAGTCAGATACGGCAATGGCAAACCACGACGAAGCAAACACAACAGTCGCGATGATAATGAAAGATCACGCGACACAGCGGTCAACGCCAGATTCAGCAATCCCAAACCCGGTCAACGGAAAAAGCCACCCAAGGCGAACCGAGATGGACCATCCAACCTAGACAGGATATTGGACCGACCCTGCCAGATTCACGGCCACCCCGATAAACCAGCTAATCATACCAACAGAAATTGTTGGGTCTTCAAGCAGTCCGGCAAGCTCAACGCCGAACACAAGGGGAGGAGGCTGCCAGGCGATAGGGACGACGGAGAGGTTCACCAACCAAACACCGGGGGTCAGAAGCAATTTCCCCCCGAGGATCGATCAGACCCGGAGCGGAAGTAGCAGTTCGGCTTCCGCCGCCCGTCTCATATACCCGCAAAATTTGCACCGCGTATACACCACTACGCACTTAAGATACCATGGGCATTGGCGGAAGCACAATACGGACAAGCTGGCAAGCATTCCCGTAACATCTTTTAATTTCATTTTTTTCTCTTTTCATTATTTCTTAAAAACAGGTAACGCAAAGGACAAACGTCTAAACCGACTCCATCGGAGTTCGGATCCGTACATTCACCTAAGGGGCTACTTCCATCAAGGATTCCCCTCGCCGAGGACAGGCGGCGCAGACGTGCGACAAGAGGTCCAAAATAAATTTTTTATAGATCGCACTCTTTATTTCGAGCCTGTAATATGCCTTTCTCCTCCTCCTTCGACCCCGGGCATGTCAAATAGCCGGGGTTGAGGTCTTTTTATATATAATGTAACCATTGGCATACCGCTCTGGTCCCAGTAAAAATTATCCGAATTAATCATTCGCGTTTTTCCGCAAATGAATGTGCTCCTATGGTTGTTTCACAAGATATACCTTGGCATAACATGCCAGGAAGCTCGGTATGGGAACAAATGAGTTGCCAACAAAGTCCGAACAGCTTTATAGCATACTTCGGCGTCATGAATTTGGCCTTATATGCATCAGCTCCGAATCATGTCTTGGGTCAATGGTCGGGTTGCCCGGCTCCTGTGCTTGCTACCTTACGTTCCGCTCTATCGGCTAGGGTAGTAAAGGGAGAACTACTGCGATTGTGCTTCCGGTTCATCTGGTTAAGCACCTCAGTAGAGAAAGCCGAAAACCGACTGTCATGATGCTGCGAGAGCTGGTCAACTACTCGATGACTTATCGGAATCTGTCGCGATGCCCTCCGTATTACACGAAGGACCTTTTTCAGGTCATATATGTAAGCACCATATTGGAAGTAAGCCATACGCATACCAGGGTCTATATCGTAGCCCCACCTATAAAACTCCTATGGCTAAGTGAAAGTGTTAACGCCCTATAGTCTGATTTCCTGGTTCGCCGCATTATCACCTCCTTCATGGACCAAGACGTTGGGTCAAGAGTGATCAAATGCTTTTCCGAACACCCCCGTACTTCCTACGAGGGGGCTGAAGCCGACGACTGGAAAGCTTTCAGATTATATTAAAACGGCCGCACAGGAGGAATACAAGCTTTCGAGCAAAATATAAAAATAGATCAACTATTAAATTGTCTTTTACAATTCTCACACACCTCACTCGAACATTATGTCTTTCGAGCATTGACCCTCTATCAAGCGGGCGGCCTCTAGGACGTCTTCAAAATAATGCTCCGGTTCATAACGGTCCTTGCCCTTGGGTGGACTCTTCGCCACAACATCGATGGCTTTCATCTTCCCCCAGAATGTCTTGACTCGGGCAAAAGCCATCCGTGCACCTTCAATGCACACCGATCGCTTCACAGTGTCGATACATGGCACCGCATCAACAAGCCGTTGCACCAAGCCAAAGTAGCTATGCGGAACAGGCTCAGTTGGCCATAACCGGATTATGACGTTCTTCATGGTAGCACCGGATATCCTATGAAGCTCGGCCCATTGGGACATCTATTCATTCAGCAACAGAGGGCGCTTCGACACTCCAAATTATGACCAGAAAAGCTCCTCCGTTGCATACCCCTCTCACGCCTGGTAAAACTGCGCCGCATCGGAAGAACTCTTCAGCAAGTCTAAAAACTTGTCCGGAGAACTCCACACTTGGTTAAGCTGAGCATAGTTCGGATCGCCAAACTTCGTTTGTAGCAAAAAGGGCTTACCAGCCGCAATTTCCCCAGCTTGTCGGATTTCCTCCCGGGCCGCTCTGGATTCAGATCGCGCTTCGCTCGCCTCTAGTAAGGCCTTGTCAAGTTCAGCCGTTTTGGCTTTATTCTCCTTCTCAAGAAGCTCACAGCAGCTAGCAGCATTTTTTAGCTCGAGTGCCATCGTGGATATCTTCTCCTCGTATTGGCGCCGAGCAGCTTGTTCGGCTTTCAATTCAGCCGAGGCCTTTTCGGCAGCCGCATTACTAACCCGGGCCTCCTCCTTGGCCCAGGCCAGCTCCGCCCACAGAATTTCAACGGCGGCAGCACCATCTGGAGTCATGCATATTCCAGTATATAACTTTCAGCACCATGCTTATATCACAAAAACGTATGTGAAGGGACTGCCCCGAATACATACCTTGCGACTCGTCAAGACGCATATTGATTAACGCAATGTCATCCCCTGCCACATCAAGCTTCCGCTGCAGCTCGGCAATTTCCATAGTCTGGGAAGTAGCCAGGGGAAGCAGCCTGTGTTCAAGTTAATAAGATTAGTCCTTGAATATTTCTTCTCGATCCTCCGTTCGCCTCCCATGGGAAGCCAACCCGAGTCTCAGGGGCTACTACCTATACACAGGTACATATTTGCAAACAAAATATAGTTGAAAACACTACATTACAAACCTCGAAGCCTTTTAGTAGGCTCGTGAAGGCTTCATTCAATCCGCTCTTCATGGACAGAATCTTCTCAACCACCGTACCCATCAAGGCACGTTGTCCCTCCGAGATAGATGCTTTTTGCAACATATCTCGCAATATATCCGGCGTCGCCGGGTCTCCGGAAGCCGCTCTGTGAGCACGACCATCCTTTGAAGGAACCTGTTCACCCGCCTCCAGAATCATCGTTGGCTGAAAACCGGACAGTCCGGGGTCTTCATTATTGGCCCCCGAATCCCGGACGATCGGAGACTCGCCTTCGGGTACTGCCTCTTTCATCCCCTGTGCAGCTTGTGGATCAAGAAAAACCCTCCGAGACGACACTTCAGAGTCGTCCGCCCTATTAGGCGAGGAGGTCGGGGGAGGCGTCTCGCTTTCCATCATCTCTGGGAGGAGATCTCCCGAAGAAGAGGATTGCCCAAAAAAACTCTGCGCCAAACTGTAAAAATACACAGGCACGTTACGAATCTCCCCGGTGACAGGAAAAAAGCGGGACGCTATTAAAGCATCCCGGATTCACTTACGGTTTGGTTGAGGGCTTGTCCTCATGATGGAGCTGTTCAACGGTGTCGCCTTCCAAACCCGAACCGCTCGACGCTGGCATCTTGCCCCTCTTAGGAGACCGCCCCTACCAACCTTCGGAGGCGGCCCTTTTCCTCTAGAATGGAGAAGGGATACTAGCTTCTCTTTGGCCTTTGTCTTCGGGAGAGGAAATGTCGATCTCTCTGGACTCAGTATCTGATTTACCTCCGGAACGAAGGTCATCCCAGGTCTTCTCACTCGCCACCTTGCCCTCCCCTGCCGGCGCCTGGTACGGCGCTGGTACCAGCATCCTTGTTAACAGGGGGTCTGCTGAGTCTTCAGGAACAGGGGCCGGACACCTAATCTGTTCCGCTTTCTTTGTCCAGCCCTGGAAGAAGATGGTTTGCTCAGTATCTTACCATAGGATATCTGATTATGAGGTGTTCGGCGGATGAGTACTTACCGGGATGTCCGGATGGTTACAGTCTAGGCCGGTATCTTCGGTGGTGTCCGGCCATTGTTTTCGTCTCTCGACGAATAGTTTCCACATTCCTTCGTGCGTAGTGCCGAAGAAGTGCTGAAGAGTCTGTGGCCCTTCTGGGTTAAACTCCCATAGACGGAGAGGCTGTCGCGGGCACGGCAGGGTCCGGCGGACTAGCATTACCTGAATAACATTGACAATATTGATGTCCTTCTCAATGAGGCTTCGGATGCGGCTTTGCAGAGTCCGCACCTCGTCAACTGATCCCCAGTCCAACCCCTTATTGATCCACGATGCAAGCTGAGTTGGGGGGCTAGATCAAAACACGGGCGCAGCTGCCCACTTGGAACCACGGGGCTCGGTGATATAGAACCACCCCTGCTGCCATAAGTCAGAAGATTCTTTGAAGGATCCTCTCAGCCAGATAGCATTGGAGAGCTTGCTCACTGAGGCACCACCGCACTCCGCCTGCTCCCCCTCTATCATTTGCGGTGTCACATTGAAGGTGTTGAGCCACAAGCCAAAGTGTGGAGGAGTTCGGAGAAAGGCTTCGCACATGACGATAAACGACGAGATGAGAAGGACAGAGTTCGGGGCGAGATCGTGAAAATCTAACCCGTAATAGAACATGAGCCCCCGAACAAAGGGATTGAGGGCGAACCCCAATCCTCGGAGGAAGTGGGAAACAAACATGACCCTCTGCCGTATCTGGGGGTAGGGATAACCTGCCCCTCCGCGGGAAGCCGGTGGAGGATTTCCGCGGTCAGGTATCTGGCCGCCGGAAGCTTTGCGACATCCTCCTCTGTGATAGAAGAGGCCACCCACCGGCCTTGACGGCTGGATCCGGACATGACTTAGGCTTACGGAGGGTGAGACCTGGGTGTTGGAACTCGAGGTAGTAGGAGTCGAGGAACAAGCAAGCGTGGGGAGGAAAGGCGGGTCTGTGCTCCTTTATAAAGGCCAAGAATATCAAACGCCTCCTTTCGGGCCTTAAACTTTGCCTATTTCCAAAGAAGTTGTACCCTAAGGATGGTCGGGTTACCCACGTCTGTATTGATAAAAGAATCCCTTAATAAGGGGGCACGATCTCTACTTGGATAAGACATGTCAATAACAACCGCGTTTCGGAACATGGGGCCGCGGGCGAAACAACGGTTCGAAATAATGACCGGACTGACATGATGTCATGTTGTAAAAAGTTGCCAGAGGATTGGACTTATGAATTATTACGCCCTCTGTGGAAATATGTGTTGCTCGTGCTGCCAAGCCGAACTCGATCGTTCGAATACCATTATGAAGTATCCGAAAAGAAGGGAACCCGCCTTGCAATGCCGAAGACAAATCTGAGCGCCGGACTCCTCGTCATTGAAGCCAGGTTCAGGGGCTACTAAGGGAGTCCTGGACTAAGGGGTCCTCGGGCGTCTGGCCTGTTAGCTACGGGCCGGACTAATGGGACATGAAGATACGAAGACCGAAGACTGCACCCGTGTCCGGATGGGACTCTCCTTGGCGTGGGAGGCAAGCTTGGCGACTGGATATGTAGATTCCTTTATTTGTAACTGACCTTGTGTAACCCTAGATCCTACCGGTGTCTATATAAACCGGAGGACTTAGTCCGGCGGGGGGATATTCATTACCATAGTCATACATGCTAGACTTCTAGGGTTTTTAGCCATTACGATCTCGTGGTAGATCAACTCTTGCAATACTCATATCCATCAAGATCAATCAAGCAGGAAGTAGGGTATTACCTCCATAGAGAGGGCCCAAACTTGGGTAAACAGCGTGTCCCCTGTCTCCTGTTACCATCGACCTTAGACGCACAGTTCGGGACCTCCTACCCGCGATCTGCCGGTTTTGACACCAACAGCACCCACCGGAGAGCACCTCAAGTACGTAGTCTAGATGTACTTTCCCCGGAAAAAATCAACGAACAACACGGCGGAGTACAAGGGACTTCTTGCCGGTCTCAGGATCGCGGCAGACCTTGGAATCAGGAAGCTCATCATCAGAGGTGATTCACATCTTGTCGTCAAGCAAGTAAACAAGGATTACCAGAGCCCGCTGATGGAGGCCTATGTCGATGAAGTGAGGAAGTTGGAAGAGCGTTTTGACGGGCTGCAAGCACAACATGTTCCCCAAGCAGAGAACAACATTGCCAACTACCTGTCAAAACGTGCTGCCCTCAAGTTGCCTGTGGAACCAGGTAGCTTTGTGCTTCAATTAACTCAGTTGTCCGTTGATCCGTCAGCAGGACAGAACAAACGAAGTAAGGCAGGCCCCAGCAAGTACTTTCCCGCTGAGCTCCCAGGAGCCGCCGGCAAGGACGTTGCCGGGTGCCCCAGGCTTGCCAAAGAACATCAACCCCCGGCAGGGCCTTGAGCCCTGACCGTGGAGGCAGTTGCCCTTATGGCCGCAGATGGGCCTTTAGTCCTTGCTGTCGAGCCCCAGGCTCCGGCATGAGGACAGCCCACCGTCCGTTTCCTCCAAACAGGCGAACTCCCTGAGGAACAGGAAGAAGCAGAGAAAGTAGCCCGTTGGTCCAGCATGTACCAGTTTGTGGATGATGCCCTGTATAGAAGGAGACCGAACGGCGTGAAATTGAAGTGCATTCCTCGGGAAGACGGACTGAGGCTGTTGGCAGAGATACATGGAGGCATGTGTGGCTCCCACATAGGGTCGAGAGCCCTTGACGACAAGGCATTCCAGCAAGGTTTCTTCTGGTCCACCGCCCTCCAGGATGCGACGGCACTAGTAACCAAGTGTGAAGCGTGCCAGTTCCATTCAAAGAAGCTTCATCAACCGGCTCAAGCTCTTCAGACCATCCCTCTTTCCTGGCCATTTTTGGTCTGGGGGCTCGATATACTGGGGCCCTTTCCCCGTGTTGTCGGGGGCTTTGAGTACTTGTACGTCGAAATCGACAAGTTCACAAAGTGGCCGGAAGTGGAGCTGGTGAGAAAGGTGACGGCACAGTCAGCCGTCAAGTTCTTCAAGGGGCTAGTCTGCCGTTTTGGTGTGCCCAATAGGGTCATCACCAACAACGGCACACAGTTCACAAGCCGCACCTTCATGCAGTACATTCAGGATCTTGGCAGCAAGGTTTGTTTTGCTTCTGTTGCTCATCCCAGAAGTAACGGCCAGGCTGAGAAAGCGAATGCAGAAGTGCTGCGGGGCCTCAAGACCAGAACTTTTGACAGGCTGCACAAGTGCGGAAGGCACTGGATTGATGAATTGCCAACGGTTCTTTGGTCGATCAGAACGACGCCAAATCGAGCCACTGGCCAGACACCCTTTGCCCTGGTATACGGGGCAGAAGCAGTTCTCCCCACGGAACTCATATACGGGTCACCTCGAGTGCTCGCTTATGATGAGCTTGAGCAAGATCAGTTGCGCCAAGAGGATGCGACACTCCTTGAGGAAGATTGTCTTCGGGCTGCTGTGCGAGCCGCTCGCTACCAGCAAGCCTTGCGCCACTATCATAGCCGCAAGGTTCACGCCCGAAGCCTTGAGGAAGGCGACCTTGTTCTTCGGTAAATTCAATGCGCCAAGAATTCAAAGAAATTGACGCCGAAGTGGGAAGGCCCTTACTGGGTAATATGAGTCACCAGGCCCGGCGCAGTCCGCCTGGAGACCGAAGATGGCATTCCGGTGAGCAATTCCTGGAATATCGAACATCTTCGCAAGTTTTACCCCTAAGGCGCGGTTGTCGGGAGCCCCGACAACCCCCATTTTGTACTAGCCTTGCCGGCAAGGCATGTAACCCTATGTATAGAGCCAGGCGCAGACCCTGAGCATAAATAAATGAAGCGTTGACGCCCTAAATTTTAGCATGCATGCTAGGTTGAGTCTCCCTCTTTGTTAGGGTCGATAGTGCTTAGCGGCGACTAACCCTAGCATAGAGGTTGGGTGTGCGTCTCTCTGTTCCTTCCCATCTTTTCTTTTGGTTCATAGGATGCGCGGGCATTTCTGCTAAGCTATTTGGGGGGAAAGGAAACAGGCCGACGCCCCAACCCCGGCAAGCCAAGGTTGTCGGAGGCTGCAGATCGAGAGATCCGACCACGGCAAGCCAAGGTTGCCGTGGGCTGCAGATCCAGAGATCCGACCACGGCAAGCCAAGGTTGCCGGGGGCTGCAGAATCAGATAAGTCTTTCACCCCCACTCTACACTTCCGTATGGAACTTGAACGTACGAAGCTTTGCTCACTCTTATACCGCCGTGCTCCCTCTTTCCCATGTCCAAGAACCTTTCTTTGGGCCGGAACTTGGTTGTAGTGTGGTGGAAAGGGAACAAACGAAGAGCCTAATCCTACTTTGCCCCTACCTCCGCCAAGGGCGTGAGTGTAGTTGAGCTATAGAGTAGGAGGACGACAAGGTCTGTTGCCGGGTAACAGTGTTTATTTTAAGATAACAAGGATTCGATCATTGGTGCTGGCCTCGCTCGCGCGCAAAAGAACCCGACAAACACCCCTTTTCTTCATTAATACGTTGTTAAAAAGTACACTTCATCGTACTCCGAGTGTGAGCTTGAGCAAGGGGGTTACAAGGTTTAAATCTGACAAGTACCCGTAGGCTTAAAAACAAAAAAAAAGATAAGATGCCCGTAATCCCTTTCTTGTCCCTCTCCTCAGGAAACGGACCAGGATAAGCAGGAGGGCAAAAGGAGTGCCTAGGCGAGGTACGAGCAGCAGAAGACACCATTATGAGGCTGATGATGACGGTGCCGAGGAAGAAGCTGAAAGATGAGGCAGCGGGCCGGCAATACGCGACGAAGGTGTCGGTGCCATCGTACTCCGAGTTAACGGCCCGCCACCCCCCTTCTTCGTCTTCTCCGGCCTTCCAGCGCCAGCCACCAGAAGCAGCGGCCCCGAGAAATTCAAGGAGCTGGCCCCACCCCCGTCAAATCACTCTGCCAGGGGAGAGGGCCAGGTGCAAATGGTGCTGCTGCCGGCTCCGCCTAGGGACGGGGCGTCCGACGCCTAGTCGAACCCGTCCCTGTCGTCCTCTCCGCCGGTTCCCTCCTCATCGCCGCTCGAGGAGGAGCTCTAGTCGTTGGTCGAGCTCTCCGTGCAGCACCCTAGCCCGTGTCCCGAGCGCCCGAAGACCTTGACGGAGAGCAAGTCGATCTCCACTAGTTTGAAGAGGAGAATGTGCCCCTTCATCAAGCAGTGGGCACGTGCGAAGGTCTTCCAACCCCGACGAAGGAACATTACATGAGAGGCGGGGAACCCTGTGTTCACCCACATATGATCATTGCAACACCCCTTCATGTGAAGCCTTATACTCGGCCGCTGGTCGATCTCCAGCACCCTCGCGAACGCCTCGGGAAGGCGAAGGCAGCTACGCGGTAGTTCACACAACTGCAGGATGAACTCCAGCGCCGTGTCCCCAACATGGCCGCTCGATGAAGCAGGAGGAGACAGTGGCGGAGATGGTGACGGAGATGGCGATGACGCAGGTGTTCCCCTTTCGCGACTGCCTCTGCCTTGACCGCCTCGCCGACCGCAGTCCCGTCTGGCACCTCCACCTTGAGCATGGCCTTCGCCTTGGACGGCTGGGTCTTCCTTGACCACCGCGGTTATCTGGTGGAGGAAGACCTAGTCGCCTCCGCAGGAGAACGGCCGCGACCACGCCCTCTCGCCATGGCGGTGAATGGAAGATGGAGGCGAAGGGAAGGCGCGAGAAGATGCCTCCCCTCCTCCTCCCGAGTCCCTTTTTATAGCCAAGCGGGGAAGGCTAAAGACCGGCTCTACGCCTCTGAAGAGCCTGTTAAAATCCGGCTCATTAAGTTGGCAGCGAGCAGGGTCATCGACCGCCCTCCGCGCCCAATCAAAGGCGCATAAGTATCGGCCATTGCGCATCTCCTCATATCCCGTGCATCCGTCACCTACCCCGCATCGTGCATGCGGCATACATGGCGAAGAGGGCGGGCGCGATGGGAAACATGGAACGGTGGTTCCAAGGCTGAGAGAGTAAATGAGCAGTGGCCATGCAGTTTTCCCTCTTTTCTAGGAAAACGCAGGCCGCCTCTTTACTATTCACTATGGGATGACGCAAGCATGCTGCGGTCATCCCACGCACGACCCCCACATCACGCATTCAATGTGGGTCGTGGGGAAGCACAACGAGCAAGGGAGTTACTGAAGTAAAAACTCTGCCTCGCGTGCCCATGCACCGTTCTGGGCCTAGCCCAACAACGCTCTGCGCTTATGTGTGGCCCAGGCCCGGGGGCTCCTGTCGGTGTACAAAAGTAGGGGTCCTTTTGGTACCCATTTACCTGTGCGTGAGCAGTTGCAGCCACACGCCCGCGGCCACGCTTGGCGGGGCAGAGGAGGCAAGGATGCAAGACTACCAAAGCAGTGCTCAAGAACAAAAGCATGAAGAGCAGAAGGGCGAGGTGAAACTCCCCCGGCAAGGCCCTTGCCGGGGCGGCCTCCACAGCCCCGGCAAGAGCCTTGCCCTGGCAACTTGCCCAACACCAACGAGGCCGCCACCCTTGAGCCTGAGAGTTCCGACACCATCGACAACATTGGAACCAAGGCTCGGGAGGCACCTCCATGGTGGCATGCAGAGGCCAAGAGCATACAAGACTAGATGAGAACCAGAAGACGAAGACCTCTGGGAAGATCCTTGCCGGAGATGCCCACAAGACCCCCGGCAAGACCCTTGCCGGGGACGCCTGCAAGACCCCGGCAAGGCTCTTGCCGAGGACATCTATGAGGCCGCAGCCAGGCCCGCGCCAAGGCTCCACCACCATTCCCACACAGCTGCCAGCCCGCCAACTAGGCAGGCACCTGCATGGCGGCATGCAGGTCCCAGGTCAACTCAGCAAGCACCTGCGTGGTGGTATGCGGATCTTCGTGAAGACCCTGCCACCACACCAGCTCAGCGGCTTGCCAGCCTACATGGCAATGCATGCCCCGTTGTCCTGGACGCGTGTCGGAGCAAGGCGAAGCGGCGACGGACGGGACGGGCTTCGTTGCCGTCCCCGATAAAGCAAGAGGACACCTATGTAGCGCATTTAATGTGTTTTGTCCTGTGATGTCAGGCGACAAGCTTGTACATGTACATACTTTCCACCTCTTGTGTGCCACTGTGGTGACCCCTTTGACTATAAAAGGAGGCCCGCGGCATACTGAGGAAGGATTCAGACTTTTTGGACCCTGCACGCTTTGTAGCTAGTACAAGAACACCAGATAAAGATAAACCAGCAGGAGTAGGGTATTACGCGTCACTCGCGGCCCGAACCTGGATAACCCCCCCCCCCCCCCCCCCGTGTTGATCTTCTAAACTCGCTCTTTCCACAATCCCGCGCCCGCCAACCGTAGAAGGGATTCCCCGTGATCCCATAGGCGTCATTTCCACCGACAGGTTGCACGGCAGTGGGACAGTAGTACGAGCGGTAGTACCGCTTACAAGAGGCCTTCCGCTTCCTTCTGGACCCGTCGTGCTCTCAGAGTAGTGGGTGCGCAGCACTACGGCTTGTAAGCCGTAGTACCGCTCTCTTGAGCAGTAGTACCGCTGCTACGGCGCTACCACCATTCTTGTTCTTGCCCTGCCTCTGTGGGCTCCTGAGTTGCAACCCCAGTGGTAGTACCGCTGGGGCGAGTGGTAGTACCGCTCCGGCGGCACTATCGCCTCGTGGCTCTGTGCCATTGCACTGCTCTGCGAGCACTTCCACCCGAGCGGTAGTACCGCTTATATGCGGGTTGTGAGCATGAAAACGGTTGGATTTCCCCCCACTATAAACAGGGGGTCTTCTTCCCCAGGAAGACTTACCTCTTCCTCCCCCAAACTCCATTGTTTCTCAAAGCTCCATTTTCGCCCGATATCTCTTCCTAACCAACAAAACTTGTCGATTCTCTATGGTTTGGTTGAGAGGGCTCCGATCTACACATCTACCAAGAGAAATTTGACTCCCCCACTAATCCCTTGCAGATCTTGTTACTCTTGGGTGTTTGAGCACCCTAGATGGTTGAGGTCACCTTGGAGCCACAATCCATTGTGGTGAAGCTTCATGGTGGTGTTGGGAGCCTCCAATTCGGTTGTGGAGATTGCCCCAACCTTGTTTGTAAAGGTTTGGTCGCCGCCTTCAAGAGCACCACTAGTGGAATCACGGAATCTTGCATTGTGCGAGGGCGTGACGAGAATACGGTGGTCCTAGTGGCTTCTTGGGGAGCATCGTGCCTCCACATCACTCCAACTGAGACGTACTTCCCCTCAAAGGAAGGAACTTCGGTAACACATCCTTGTCTTCACCGGCTCCACTTGTGGTTACTTCTTACCTTTACTTTGTGCAAGCTTTATTTGTGATGTATCCTCTGCTTGCTTGTGTTGTTGTTGTCGCTAGAATCATATAGGTTGCTCACCTAGTTGCATATGTAGACAACCTTTTTGATTCTAAACCTAATTTGTTAAGAAAAGCTAAAAAATTGCTAGTTGCCTATTCACCCCCTCTAGTCAACCATAGCGATCCTTTCAATTGGTATCACAACCATGTCTCTTTTAAGGGCTTAACCGCCTAGTATGGTTGACGATGGGTTATATGGTGGTGGTCTACCCGTGGCTGAGGCAATGGCCACGGTCACATGAGAGGACCTAAATGAGGCTATGGCTTCACTTAGGACCTCTATGACGACCGTGGTCAAATCCTTGTTTAAAGAATTACTTGAGGGGATTAAACTTCCCACCAGTCCATTGCAAGTGGTTAAACCCACTACCTCGGGTTCGGATGCCGACTCTGGTAAGGAGGCGGCTAATAGTGATAAACTTGCCACCCCTCAAGGTAAAAATAGGACGGACACCCATGCCGCGGTTGCCCCTCCCCTAAGCTTGTGTTAAATGATTTTCCTAATTGGGTGTTTTGTATCAAGTCTCATTTGAATCACAGCTCAACACATCTTTGGAGAATCATTGAATAAGGCTTCTACCCGCATGATCCAAACAATTTCACTCCAAGAGAAGAAGTGGACAACCAATACAACCGCTCCGCCTAGTTCATCCTCCAAGCCACCATGCCTCCCAAAGATCTCGCTCATTTGCGGTCGTTCATGGTTGCTAAAGAGGCATGGGAGCACATCATCTCTTTGTACAAGGGAAGCTCGAGCATTCAGCGCTCCAACTTTGAGGTGGTCCTTGATAGGCCGTTGAGTTTGTGATGTATGTATGATGAAGATCCTCGTGAGCTTTACCGGAGATTGACTACTCTCGCGGTCTAACTTCGAGATCACGGGAGCAAGGATACATATGATACTTGGATCAAGCACAGGTTCCTCAAGGCCATGATGCCCCACAACAAATCTATATCCGCCATGATCCATCAAAGACCGGACTTCCACACCTTGTCCTCAAGTGATGTGTTGGATGAGTTTATTGCTATGAACATCTTGAATAAGACCGCCAACAATGCCCTTGCGCGTGCTCAACGGTCAAAGAAGCCCAACCTTGCTTTGAAGGCCAAGGCCATGCCGGAAGAAGAAGGAAGAGGAATAAAAGGAGGGTTTCCCTGAACACACCAAATATTCTTACCACAAGATGTAGGATCGAAAGTAGGTCTAGAGGGGGGTGATTAGACTACTTGACCAAATAAAAATCTAGCCCTTTCCCAATTTTAAGTCTTGACAGATTTAATAACTTAGCACAAGTCAAGCAATCAACCTACACATGCAATTCTAAGAGTGTAGCAGTGGAATGTGCAACATTGCATTTGAAGGTAAAGGGAGGAGTTTGGAAAGGCAAACGCAATGTAGACACGGTGATTTTTGGCGTGGTTCTGATAGGTGGTGCTATCGTACATCCACGTTGATGGAGACTTCAACCCACGATGGGTACCTGTTGCGCGAGTCCACAGAGGGCTCCACCCACGAAGGGTCCACAAAGAAGCAATCTTGTCTATCCCACCATGGCCATCACCCATGAAGGACTTGCTTCACTTGGGTAGATCTTCATGAAGTAGGCGATCTCCTTACCCTTACAAACTCCTTGGTTCAACTCCACAATCTTGACGGAGGCTCCCAAGTGACACCTAACCAATCTAGGAGACACCACTCTCCAAAAGGTAATAGATGGTGTGTTGATGATGAACTCCTTGCTCTTGTACTTCAAATGATAGTCTCCCAACACTCAACTCTCTCTCTCTCAACGATTTGGCTATGGTGGAAAGATGATTTGAGTGGAAAGCAACTTGGGGAAGGCTAGAGATCAACATTCTTGTGGTTGGATTGGAATGTCTTGGTCTCAACACATGAGTAGGTGGTTCTCTCTCAGAAAATGAGTAGTGGAAGTGTAGGCACGTTCTAATGGCTCCCTCTTGAATAGAGAAGGGCGTGCAGGGGTATATATATCCTCCACACAAAATCTAACCATTACACACATTTGAGCCAACTCGGTCAGACCGAATAGGTGAACTTGGTGAGACCGATTTAGTTCAAAATGTGAACGTTAGGATTTTCGGTGGGACCGACATGATCAACTCGGTGGGACCGATGTGCTAGGGTTTAGGTAAAACCTCTTCTCGGTTTGATTGATTACATAAACTCGCTGAGACCAATTTCAGTAATAAGCAAACAAAGAGTTGGTCAGGCAAACTCGGTGGGACTGATCGCTCCTTTCGGTGATATCGAAACGTTACGAAAGGGAAACAGAGAGTTTGCATTGCAAACTCAGTGGGACCGATCGCTCATTTCAGTGAGACTGAAATGTTACAAACGGAAACAGAGAGTTTGCAATCCCATCGGTGAGACCGAAATCCCTATCGGTGTGATCGAACTGATTAGGGTTTCTGGCTATGGCTATGTCAAAAGAACTCGGTGGAGCCGGATGAATCAAATCGGTGGGGCCGAGTTTGACTTTAGATTTAGGACATATTTGGATTTGAGAAAGTGGCTGAGGGTTTTGGAGCATATCACTAAGCATTTTGAGCAAGTAGGCCATTAAGCAACACTTCATCCCCTTTTAATAGTATTGGCTTTTCCTATGGACTCAATGTGATCTTGGATCACTAGAATAGAAATAAAGAGTCTTGAGATTTTGCCAATATTTTTCCTTAGCATTTTGAGGGGTCCACATCTCTGGTCCATGCCATGCCAATCCTTGAACTTTCTGAAATAATCAACTTGAATTGATATTAGTTCAATGAGCTATATGTTGTTGTGAACTACCAAAATCACCCGGGGATTAGTTGCAGTTTCAATCTCCCCCTTTTTGGTAATTGATGACAACATATAGATCAAAGCTTCGACAAATGATAATATGAATGAGATATATCGTTGCTTTGAGAAGTATGTGATAAGCAAGAGCTCCCCCTAAATTTGTGCATTATTTAAAATCTGCTTTTGAATGCAAATGCACAATCAATTAGGATTATGGGTTGCTCTTCCATGTAACATACATCTTGGTGGAGCGCTCAAAATGATAGAAAATAAATAACATGCACTCATCACCAATGCAAACATGATTGATCATACATAAGTAGTAAGATATCATCATTCAAGCACACACATTAAAGCATAGTATGATCAAACACATGATCATACGAGTATTTCACACACAAGCACAAATAATGTAGCAAATACAGAAGCAAAAAACAGGTAGCAAGAGAGGCAAATAATTGCAAAACACACTCTCTCTCGAAGCCTATGATCTATACACTTTCTCCCCCTTTGGCAACAAGTTACCAAAAAGCTCGAAAATGCATAGTGCTATGCGGCACTCTAAGCACGATCTCCGGGAGCTACAGTGTGCGAAGATGGCGTGGAGAGGACAACATCTGCAAATACTTCTGCGGATGTCTGAGGAACTGGAGGGGTAGCAACTAGAGGGGTAACTGGGGCAGTGCCTGCAGGTGTTGATGTTGTAGCTCTTGTGTCACTGACTGGCACAGCTGCTGTGACGCCCCTGATTTGACCGTACACTAATCATGCACGCAAATGTGTACGATCAAGATCAGGGACTCACGGGAAGATATCACAACACAACTCTACAACATAAATAAGTGTTACAAGCATCATAATACAAGCCAGGAGCCTCGAGGGCTCGAATACAAGTGCTCGATCATAGATGAGTCAGCGGAAGCAACAATATCTGAGTACAGACATAAGTTAAAAAAGTTTGCCTTAAGAAGGCTAGCACAAACTAGGATACAGATTGAACGAGGCGCAGGCCTCCTGCCTGGGATCCTCCTAACTACTCCTGGTCGTCGTCAGCGGGCTGCACGTAGTAGTAGGCACCTCCAGTGTCGTAGGAGTCATCGTCGAGGGTGGCGTCTGGCTCCTGGACTCCAGCCTCTGGTTGCGACAACCAGGTAGAAAGGAAAGGGGGAAAAGAGGAAGGAAAGCAACCGTGAGTACTCATCCAAAGTACTCGCAAGCAAGGAGCTACACTACATATGCATGGATATATGTGTAAAGGACCATATCAGTGGACTGAACTGCAGAATGCCAGAATAAGAGGGGAATAGCTAGTCCTGTTGAAGACTACGCTTCTGGCAGCCTCCATCTTGCAGCATGTAGAAGAGAGTAGATTGAAGTCCTCCAAGTAGCATCGCATAGCATAATCCTACCCGGCGATCCCCTCCCCGTCGCCCTGTTAGAGAGCGATCACCGGGTTGTATCTAGCACTTGGAAGGGTGTGTTTTATTAAGTATCCGGTTCTAGTAGTCATAAGGTCAAGGTACAACTCCGGGTCGTCCTTTTACCGAGGGACACGGCTATTCGAATAGATAAACTTCCCTGCAGGGGTGCACCACATAACCCAACACACTCGACCCCATTTGGCCGGACACACTTTCCTGGGTCATGCCCGGCCTCGAAAGATCAACACATCGCAGCCCCACCTAGGCACAACAGAGAGGTCAGCACGCCGGTCTAAATCCTATGGCGCAGGGGTCTGGGCCCATCGCCCATTGCACACCTGCACATTGCGAACGCGGCCGAAAGCAGACCTAGCCTAGTAGGCATTCCAGTCCAATCCGGCGCGCGCCACTCAGTCGCTGATGTCACGAAGGCTTCGGCTGATACCACGACGTCGAGTGCCCATAACTGTTCCCGCGTAGTTGGTTAGTGCGTATAGACCAAATGGCCAGACTCAGATCAAATACCAAGATCTCGTTAAGCGTGTTAAGTATCCGCGAACGCCGACCAGGGCTAGGCCCACCTCTCTCCTAGGTGGTCTCAACCTGCCCTGTCGCTCCACCACAAAGTAACATTCGGGGGCCGTCGGGAACCCAGTCCCACCTCTACCGGGATGGAGCCACCTGTCCTTTCAGCCCCCTCATCAGAATCACTTGCGGGTACTCAATGAGCCGACCCGACTTTAGTCACCACATGTGTCATGTATATAAAGTATATAATATATACCCGTGATCACCTCCCGAAGTGATCACGGCCCAGTAGTATAGCATGGCAGACGGACAAGAGTGTAGGGCCACTGATGGAACACTAGCATCCTATACTAAGCAGTAGGATAGCAGGTAAGGGTAACAACTGTAGCAACAGTGACAGGCTATGCAACAGAATAGGATTAACCGAAAGCAGTAGCATGCTACACTACTCTAATGCAAGCAGTAGAGAGTAGAGTAGGCGATATCTGGTGATCAAGGGGGGGGGCTTGCCTGGTTGCTCTGGCAAGGAGGGGGTCGTCGTCGACGTAGTCGATCATAGGGGCAGCATCGGCCTCGGGGTCTACCGGAGAGAAGAGGGGGAAGAAACAGTAAATATAAAGCAAACATAGCTTCACAAAGCATAACGTGGCAATATGATGTGCCGGGTGTGACCTAACGTATGGCTACACGGTATAGGTGAAGGGGGAATTCAACCGGGAAGGTGTTCCCGGTTCCGGACCTGTGTTAGTCAGATGACCGGAGGGGGAATGTTCCATGTTCAGCATGCTAAGGGCATGTGATAGATGAACGGACCGCGTATTCGGATTCGTTGGATTTTTCTGAGCAACTTTCATATAGAAAACATTTTCATCGGAGTTACGGTTTAATTACTATGAATTTCTAAGGGTTAAGGTATTTTCTGGAATTATTAACATTAACATAAAAGGAATATTGCATCAGCATGACATCATTGTGACGTCAGCGGTCAACAGGACGGCTGACCAGGTCAAACTGACTAGTGGGTCCCACCTGTCATCGACAGTGGACTGACAGTGGGTTATTTTAATTAAACATGGCTAATTAGCAGCTGGGCCCCACATGTCAGTGACTATTTAGCTTAACTAATTATTTTTAATTATAAAACATTTTAATTAGTTTAATTAAGCAGTGGGGCCTGCATGTCAGTGGCACTGGGCTGCCCAGTCAGCAGTTGACTGGGTCAACCCAGTCAACTAGGACCCACGGGGCCCACTGGCAGTGGCTCTGGGGTGGCCCCAGGCCAGCCACGTCGGCGGCCGGCGCCGGAGTTGCGCCGGCGGGCTCTCCGCGGCGGCGAGTTCGCCGGAGACGCTCGGAAATTCGCTACGGGGCACCATTTTGCGCGGTTTTGCTTGCGTTTGAACGCTGACGCTGTCGCGCGTCGAGTGGTGGCGGTAGCGCAGCCGGACTTGGCCGGAATCGGCGCCAGCGACGAGCAGAGGCGGCGGCGCGTACGGGTGCTCGACGGAGACGGCGCTACGGCGTGTAGCAGCTTGAAGGGAAGGGCTGGGCGTTCTCTAAGCAGCGCGGCGAGCACGTTGGGCACTAGCCCGTGACCAAAAGGTCACCGGAGACGCACCGGCGACCAAACGAGGCGGCGGTGGTTCGGGCTTCGTCGGGGTAGTGGCTACGGGCGGCTAGAGAGGGCAGGGGACGGCACGTTCGGCGCAGGAGCTCACCGGGGGAGTGTGGGGTCTGGGCAGAGGGCTCGGGGAGGACCGGTGGCGTAGATCAAGGACGAGGACGATGCGGTGGCCGAGCCGGAGAAGAAGAAGAGTGCGGCGACGCGAGGTGCTCCAGGGCTCGATCCAGCGGTGTAGTGGAAGCAGAGGACCACAGCGGAGCTGTAGGACTTGCCGGGGCGACGAACGGACGACGGTGGCCACGGCTACGGCGATCGACGGCAACGGGGGCGCTCGGGCATCTCGAACAGAGGCGAGGAAGGGGACGAGAGGGGGATTGTGGGCGCGCTAGGGTTTCGGGGGAGGGCAAGTGGGCATGTGGGGTTGGGAGACGAGGGGAGCCCGTGGCTTTGCCCTTATCCCCTCCCGGCGAGGCCGGCGAGGAGGTCGGGGTCGACCTCGCCCCTGTAGCGACACGAAGCAGAGGAACAGGAAGGGGAGGGAGCGACCGGTGAGGGGGTAGTGGGCCGGCCTGCTGGGCCAGCTGGCTCGGGTGGGCCGAAGCCCAAGTGAAACAGGGGCTTTCTCTCTCTCTGCTTTTCCTTTTTTTCTTTTCTTTGTTTTTCTTTTTTATTTTCAGCAGCTTTTGCATTTTCTGTTTAGCCAATAATGACTTTGCAAAATTATGCCACTGGCCAAAACAATTTCAAAGAATTATTGGGCACTGCCACAAAAAGATTGTGAGGCTTTTGAAATAGTTTGCAACCTTCATAATTTAAAAAGGCATTTAAACTATAGTTTTAGCCACCGTTTTAAAGTGGTTTAGGGCACTTAGACATTTGCAAAAATGTTGGTTCACTACCAATATTAGGTATGGATTATTTGGCACATGAAGACCATTTTAGTTTTAATATTTGAAAACTTTTATTGTTTGCTTGATTTTGACTTTGAATTTAAATCGGTTTCGAACTAACGTGAGATTAGCAACAATAATCGAAGTGACGTGGCATCATTAGCAGAGGTTCACTCTAGCTTAATTATCCGGGCGTCACAGCTGCAGACCTTTGTGCTCTAGGCACTCTCTGATATGCCTTTGTGTTAGTTATTCCTCTCCTGTCCTCTGCTTCTTCTTGAAGTTGCTCAACTGTGGTCTGAATCTCCGTGACCTTCAAGTCTAGATCATAATTTTTTTAATAATCCTCTCAAGACTTTCTTGATTTTGAGTCAGGGTGGCTAGTCCTTTCTCAATCGTCACTATTGCTTCAAGCAGATAGCTAAGTTGATCCTGCTTGGTCTTGAGGTTTGTAGCTAAGGCATCTGGCATCTTGGAAGTCTTTGCTGCTTTTTCCTTCTCTCTCTTCTACTGAGCCACTACAGATGTAGGATGTGAAGCATCCATGACAACTATATTGTCCTCAAAGTCTGGCCTCAGGGGAAGGCGCTCTCTATCTAGCAGATATGTGCCTGTGCCCATCTTGGAGTTGATGAGCATCTGAATGTGTGGGGCATACCCACATGACCTCTTCTGATTTGCTGCAGTCCTTTTGATTGTTTCAACAATCAAGGTCATCACCTTGAATTTCTCTGGCACATCAAACATGTGTAGAAAGTTGATTGAGTGACCTCTCATCATCCTGTCATCTCCAGACATGGGCAAAAGAGTATGCCTTGGTGTTGATGGTTGTCAACCCTGACAACCAATAGTAAATAGAGCCAAACTTGTGAGTATCCAAGGCATCATCAGGTATCTCCTTGTACATATGTGCCATGGAGTTGTGGCCTTTCCCAGGCTTTGCATAGACATCAGTGTCATCTTCAGCTTCTGCAGGAGCATTGATCAGCTCAGCTGACTCATCAATGGAGGATTGGTACCTTGTACCTTCAGTCATCCAGACTACCTTTCCATCTAGGTAGAAATGGGTAGTGGAATAGAATTGCATCACCATCTCATCATTCCATTTAGTCAGCTTCGGACCAACAAATATGTCCACTCCATTCATTCTGAAGCTCTCATGAACTCCAGGAAAGTAGTCTTCATTGTCATCAATGAACTGCCAGTCAACCCATCTCATGTCACTGACTATGGGCTTCTTGTCCAACAGAATTGTCTCATAGAAGTCCTGCTGCTCTTTGGTGTGAAATCTGTAATCCACAGTAGTCCTTCTCCTTGTTGCATATGGGTCTATCTGCCTCCATAGTCTGAGACCTTCATCTTTCCTCAATTTCATGTTTTCAGCAATAGGATGGTTGTCATCATGGTCTGGAATCTTTGGCTTGAGTTTTCTGAGCACTTGGGGCTCTTCCTCTTCTTGAACCTCAGGCACTGGGCCTTGTTCTTCTCTATAGCTAAGATATTCCTTATTGATCTCTTCGGTGTTGTTGGCTTTGGAGCTTGAGCTTGTGAAGATTGCTAGGGAGCAGTCTTGGGCTTAGATGGGGCAGCCCCAGACTTGATAGTATCTCCCATCAATTTCTGAGATTTCTAAGCTGGTGCAGCCGTCGATGTCAAAACCGGCCGATCTCGGGTAGGGGGTCCCGAATTGTACGTCTAAGGATCGGTGGTAACATGAGACAAGGGGACACGATGTTTACCCATGTTCGGGCCCTCTTAATGGAGGTAATACCCTACTTCCTGCTTGATTGACTTTGATGAGTATAGGGGTTACAAGAGTCGATCTACCTCGAGATCATAATGGCTAAACCCTACATGTCTAGCCTATATTATTTGTGATAGCCTCTACGGACTAAACCCTCCGGTTTATATAGACACTGGAGGGGGCTAGGGTTGTACAGAGTCGGTTTATAGAGAAAGGACACTACACATTCGGACGTCAAGCTTGCCATCCACGAAAAGGAGAGTCCGATCCGAACACGGGGAAAGGTGTTCTATCTTGTATGTTCATTGCCCATCGGTCCAGCCCATGCTACACAACCCGGACACCCGAGGACCCCATAATCCAGGACTCCCTCAGTAGCCCCTTAACTTGCATTCAATGACGACGTAGTATTTGGCTCATGTCTTCGGCTTTGCAAGGCGGGTCCTCATTATAATCCAGACCAATGACAATACGATGATAACCTCGATGTCTTTTACGATTCCCCCTGTCGACGCTTCGATTTTCGTGTGTCGGGCAAATATGAATGGTCTATGCCTTTTTTGCAAATAAACTCCTCATTAGCTTGGATGGCACCTATATAAAGAGATGTAGATCTCCAAATGTCATCTCACATCGCACTAAAGGAAAACCACCAAGTTCAACCACGAGCAAAGCCTTCCATCATGGCCAATGCCCCAGGCTCCTCTTCGCGCTCCCATGGCCCTAAAGAGGGTGATTGGTAGAGTTTCTCCGTGCCTCATCTTCAGCTGAGCCGACTCCAAGCGCAGGGTTACCCCCCTCGTGGATCTAGCACTGGTAAGCGTCGGTGTTATACAAACGGGTTTTAACCCCTTTCCGCGATGGCATTTGGGACCGTCGCCAAGTGAGTGTGTGCGATAGGGTGTCCTTCCCACATGACCCAGAAACCGTCGTGCATATGGAGCAGTGATCCAGAGGCCTTCCAAAATGTAATCGTGTGTGATGCAGCACACACTAAATTCTTTTGCACGTGTGGTATCGGTGATTAAGCATTTCTAATGACGCAGTGAAACCATATGGGTGTCATAATGAACCGTTTGGGAAACATTATGTAGGGCACACGGGCCAACATATGAACTGTGTGCGATTTATGCCCCATCGCACATGAGTTTTCTGCGTAACCCGTCTGCCATGCTAGACTCCATCGCACACGTTTGCCAACAATTACCGACTCCGATAATGTTCTATCACAAACGGTTGAGTAGCCCCTTCGCACACATACAAGTGCTGCAGACCATTTGTGATTTGTTGGGTATCACCGATGGTTACCGCAAGAGTTACGTGTGCTTTTCGTTTGGGATCCCACACGTTTCCTGAAAAAATTACGACTGGGATTGTATTTTACATTTGGAACGGTTTACTCCCAGTTCTCGAGTGCGATTACGCGATATCACAAATGGGTCCGGAGACCCT
Source organism: Aegilops tauschii subsp. strangulata (assembly GCF_002575655.3). Lineage (NCBI taxonomy): Eukaryota > Viridiplantae > Streptophyta > Magnoliopsida > Poales > Poaceae > Aegilops > Aegilops tauschii. Next base: position 312,324,631 of record NC_053037.3, on the reverse strand, counting down.
ACGCACACGTAGTAGCGCAGCAAATCGTTTGTGATCTGCTTTGTATCACCGACGGTTCCGCTATGATTGACGTATGCTTTCAGATGTGGATCGCACACACTCATTTAGTTGAACCGTGTGTGGAGCAATTGCCAGGTTAAAACAAAAATTTCCCATTTTGAATCGGCACACAAAAAGCAAATTCGCCACAATATTCTATTGAACAAATAAACAAAAATATCCCATTTTGAATCGGCACGCAAAAAACAAATTCGCCACAATATTCAATTGAACAAATAGTGTCCACATGAAGAACATTCATCAGATTTCGCAACAATTGCAATTGAACATATGATAGCTAAATTATAATGATTTGTCCACACATATATGCATTACATAATTAATCATAGTGTACGAAATACGAAGACCTCATCAGATGGAAAACAAGGGATCCATGCGTTATATGTTTAGCGCGCTAACTCTTACTCAATGTTTTAGGAGAACGCATGCTGAAATCTTCATTATCACCAGTGGGATTGATGCAGTGATCCAGGAAGAAGTCGCTGATAAATCTCCGAACCATCAACAATTCACCAGTCGGGAGCGGTCAGGGGTCCTCTGTTTTAAGATGAGCTGCAGTATTTTTAAGATCAGAATGTGCCATATGAGTGGAGTAGAAGATATTAATTAAGATAGAATTACTCATACTAATTCGCGAGGATCATCACAACTATCAGCAGATTTGCAGATGGAGATCATGTGTCTGCAAACATAGTATCCACAAAGGTTGGTCCCTGCTTGTTGCTGAGGACACTGAATTTTTTTGTACAGAATTAGTCATGTATTTGTCCTATTAGGAACAACCTAACCGGTGTTAGATGTATTATTTTTTCTTTGGACAAAATAGAAAGAGGTTTTTTAGAAGCTTGAACATTTGACTAGCGTAAGGAAAGGTATTTGCAGACTGTTGGAGTAACACTACGTAAATAACGGATTTCGGTGTGTTACCGGAGAAACGATCTCGTGCTGCAGAGGTAGTTCCCTCTTGAACAGGTTCCCTGGTTTAGTTTTCTACAATGCGAGCACACTACAAATGATGATTAATTTTGACAACATCAATTATTGAACTAGATATGAATGCAAATTAATTTCAACATCATAGAATTCAATACATATCCATGAATTGCTGAAGATGCGTCACATCCTGAGCATTTGTTGACTCTCTAAGAGAATCAATGTAGTAAACCGTGTTTTTGTTTGGAACAATGAATACCAATATCCAATGATCGCTACATATTAAGAAAGCCATGAACTTACGAATTATGTCGAAATCTGAAAGACAATCAGTGTGTGCGTGGTTGTTTACTTGACTTACTGTTCATGATATGGCCAGAGAAATGATTTTGCATGAGACATGTTTTCGAAGAGATGGACGACCGTGTTAACGGCCCAGTCCCGTAGGTCCTTACCATGTATTGTTATGCCATTTGCTAATTCAGGATCTATGAAATATACACCCTCCCTTTTTCTTCTCTGTACGTTCAATCCCTTGAGAGGAATAAAATGCAGTTAGCTCTTTATCGTTTACAGACTTGTATGGAGAAATTGATCAGAGTTTGTTAAGTACTTACAAAATCAGGCATCTAACAAGAGTGGCATCGAGCACGTTGAAGTTGAAGAAGATATGTAAGTCCTCGAAACTCACATTGATGGAACCAGCATCGTGTCAGAAATTATCTCTATTGTAGTGGACTAGCAAAGCATGATGACCTGCTGACATTTGATCCATGCAATATTCATGTAACTCGCGGCAACTGGAGCTGCACTCATCAAAGTATTCGCCAACAAGAAATGGCTGGCCATGGACGTAATTGTGTGCTTCAAGTACGTCTGCTTTACTTTTAGCAAGCAACAAACGTACTTCTTCATCATTCACGGCGTCAGAAATAATATTACTCCCTGATTCGAACAAGCTGCTCTTAATTTGGTTCTGGATGATGAGTGCTTTAAGTAAGACGCAATCGTTCTCTTTCCTCTTACCTCTCCCGTTGCGCTTCCTCGTGGTCGTGGGTGTAGCCTTTTTGGCCACTTCCTTCTTGGTACTTGAAGCATTTCTGGCAGAACGTCTGGTTGCCTGCAAGGTAGACTGCCGAGTAGACGGTGAAGCTTGGACGGACTGCTTAGCAGATGGTTTATCTATGCCGGACTGCTGAGCTGGCGGTCCTGCTGTGACGGACTGCTGGGCTATAGAAGCAGAGGCATCGGACTGCTGACCATGCGTTGAAGCTATGTTGGGTTTCTGCGCAGGTGGTGCCAACTTGTCGGTGTGCTGAGGAGGTTGTGCCAACGCGTTGGTTTGTTGAGCAGGAAGTGCTGACGCATTGGTATACTGATCACACGACTGCGGATCGATGGACTAATGAGCAGTCGGTTCTGGACCTACAAAATGCTTAGCAGGCGGTTTCGAAGCATCAGACTGCTTAGCAGTCTGTTCCACCAGGTTGGTCTGCTGAGCATGTGCTACAGCTGGGTCTCCCCCCGCTGCTTCAGCGGCCGGCATCTGAACCGGTGGTGCGTCTTCAGCAGTTGTAGGCCTTGCCACTGGCTGCTTTGGGACGGAGGATGACATGACCTGTACGCCACAAAGTCGGGCCGACTGATCACAGGTTGATGCATCAGCCCGTGAGAGCTGCTGTGGCAAGCAGAGCGTCACCGGTTGAGGGGCGACAGTGGTTGCTCTTCGCGGGGCTTCAGGGATCTCATTGATGAACTCTATTTCCTTTCGTTGGCACTGGATGTGATGTAACAGTGTTTCTCCCAAGGTCCTTTGCTCATCGAAGTCTCCTAGGACATTCTTCAGGGCAAATTCATTGAATCCAGGCTTTAGTTCAGTCACGTAGCACTTCACACAGCCCGGCTTCAACGGCACATTGTCCAAGAAGATGCCATCTTCCAAGAAGGGTGGGCAAACCCAGGCTGTTGCACATTTTAATGTACCTTGATAATGTGTAAGAATGCCCTTCAGTCTGTCTTTCATTCCAGATAGATCAGATATAGCATCATCACGAGCAGCTGCAGTCTCAGTGTCGCTGGGGTCAGCTGATGCACAGCTACTCTTGTGCAGTGTTGTCGCGCAATAAGCAGCATCCTCCATGCCCGCCTCCCCTCCCATCTGCTGGCTATCTATCAGTGTTAGAGTCTTCTGCATCATCATTGACTCCTCAACATCCTTTCGAACAGCCGGATAAATCTCCTTCCTCAACCTTTCATACAATGCATTCTGCTTCATTTCACTCCTTGCTTTTTTCATGCTGAGCCTCTCTTCTTTGCTGAGTGTGAAAGACCTCTTGTGCGGGACATTAACACCTATACCCCTTGCACGGCCAGGGGGCTCTTTTGTTTCCAGAGCAATTGTCGGTGGGAAACGACACCTATGGGATCACAAGAATCCCTACTACAGTTGCCGGGGCGCGGGGTTGTGAGAAGAGCAGGATTAACAGTCAGCACAAGGATCGTTTACCCAGGTTCGGGCCACGAGGGTGCGTTAAATCCTAGTCCTGCTTTGGTGGATGTATTGAGTGTTCTTGAGCCCTCGAACTAGCTACGGTGGTTGTGCCATTCCAAAGAGCCGAATCCCTCTCTAGTAAGCCATGGGCCTCCTTTTATAGTCGAAAGGGGCTGCCACAGTGGCACACAGGAGGTGGAAAGGCCTACAGTACTGTGAGCTTATCGCCCGTATTACAGGACAAGACGCATTTAATGCATCACTTAGGTGTCCCTTAGCATTATCGAGGACGGGAACGAGTCCCGTCCCGTCCGTCGCCACTCCTCCTCGCTTCGACACACCTCCTGGCCAGCGATGCATGTGGTGCCATGTAGGCAGGCAGGCAGCTGAGGTGGCGCGGTGGTAGGGTCTTCACGAAGATCTGCATGCCGCCACGCAGGCGCTTGCTGAGTTGGCCTGGGAGCCGCATGTTGCCACGCAGGTGCCTGCCTAGCTGGTCGGGCTGGCAGCTGCATGCTAATGGCGGTGGAAACTTGGCTGGTGCGGGCCTGGCAGTGACCCCGCTGACGTCCTCGGCAAGGGCCTTGCCGGGGGCCCGGCAAGGGTCTTGCCGTGGCGTGCAGCCGTCTCTGGCAAGGATCTTGCTGGGGGTCTTGTGACTTTCCTCGGCAAGGATCTCGCCGAGGGTCGTCGTCTTCTGATCCTCATCTGATCTTGTGTGTTTATGATCTTGACAAAGATCTGCATGCCACCACGGAGGTGCCTCCCGAGCCCTGGTCCCAACGTAGTTGGTTGGGTTGGAACCTGTGGGCTCAAGGGTGGCTCACTCTGTTGGTGTTTGGGCAAGTTGCCCTGGCAAGGCTTTTGCCGGGGCCACGGAGGCCGCCCCGGCAAGGGCCTTGCTGGGGGGCCCCACCTCGCCCCTTTGCTGTCTTGTGTTTCTAGTCTTCGTGTTGCCTTGACCGTCTTGTGCTTCGGCTTCTTCCTGCCTCCCCTCCTCTGCCCTGCTTAGTGTGGCCGCGGCGCGTGGCTCCGACTGCCCGTGCATAAGTAAAGGGGTACAAAGGAGTGCCCCTACTTTTGTACACCGACAGGAGCCCCCGGGCTTAGGCCACACATAAGCGCGACCCGTTGTAGGGCCAGGCCCAGAACGGTGCGCGGGCAGGCGGAGCGGATTTTTATCGCAGTAACTCTTCGTCCGCTGCGCTTCCCCACGACCCGTGTTGAACGCGCAACGTGGGGGTCGTGTGTGACGTGGGCGGCATGCGTGGAGCGGTTACCGCACGCATGCGTCACATCGCAGTTAATGGGAAAGGAGGCGGCCCGCGCCTTCCCCATAAAAGGAATAACCGCGGGCGCGTTGCTCACTTTACCCCTTTCCTGCGTCTTCTCCAATCTCAGAGCCGCCGCCCCCTTTCTTCCTCCTTCTCGAGCTCTTGCCTTCGCTTGCCGCTGCTGTGCCTTCGCCATCCTCCGCCCCTTGCTTCTTGCAGCCGCCATGGCTCCCAAATCCATCAAGGGCAAGGGAGTGGCCAAGGATGCCGGGGCAACGGAGCCGCCGGAGAGTGAACATGCGGCGCGACGGACGCAGCTCGCCTACTTCCCCTCGACGGTCGACGTGTTTGAGCTCCGAGAGGCCTTCAAACCCCTGTGGGGGGTGAAGACGGGGGGAGAGACGACGGGGCATCTAGGCATGCGCGTCATCCCCGCCAACTGCGCCGAGGCCGCCCCAAATCGGTACCCTTTCTTTGTCGACTACTTCTCCTGCGGGCTCTGTCCCCCCTTCTCCGATTTCTTTAACGACGTCATGCACACCTACGGCTTCCACATTTTGGATTTTACTCCAAACGCCGTGGCGTGCATGGCTCTTTTCACGCACCTCTGCGAGGGCTTCGCCGGGGTGCACCCCAACACGGCGCTCTTCCGCCACTACTTCTTCCCTTGGATCCAACCAGGGGGCGCCATTTCCGGTTGTGTCGCCTGGATCCCACGGGCCAAGGGGGCATACCCAGAGGGCGCCATGAAGGAGAGGTGGGAAGAATGGCAGGGCCGGTGGTGCTGGATTGAACAGAAGGACCCGCCGGATTTTTGCCGGGTCCGCGGCGACTGGAGCGACGTCGACGCCGACGACGCGAAGCTCACGGTCGCCACCACTAGGATCCTTCGCCTTACCGAGGCCGGGCTCACCCTCGAGATGATCGGGGCGGATTTCATCCGCCGCCGAATCGCTCCGCTGCATAACAAGGGGAGGCCGGCCTGGCTCTTCACAAACGCCGCCGACATCATGAGGCTTCGCCCCGGCCTCGACCACAACCTCACGGTGATGGGGCACGCCCACTTCTGCCAGCGGCTCTTCCAGCTCGACGTGAACCGTGACGGCAAGGTCGAGTGGACCGGCAAGGATGCGAGGGCCGCCGCGAAGGCCGGCAAGGTTGCCAAGGGTCCCTTGTTCAAGTTGCCGGCAGGAGTGGTCCCGCTGAGCAACAACTCCCGCCGGACCGACATCATCGCCATGATGCCGCTCTTCAACGCGCATGGCCTTGACCCGAGCTGGGTCGAGCCGGAGGAGATTCAAGAGCGGGAGTTCTTCGACACCTTGCACGAGGGGTACGTCACCGCTGAGCCACGGCTCGTCCAGGATACCACCCAGGCGGAGCTGGATTACATCGCCGCCAGGGCGGCGGAGGCGAAGCTCGCCGAGGAGGCCGGCAGCGCCGGTGGCGCGGAGGACAAGGCCGCGGCAGAAGCAAAGGAGAAGGAGCTCGCCCAGTGGGCGGAGGCCGCTGGGGAGGCCAGCAGCGCCGGCACCGGGGCTCCCCTCGTCGAAGACGCAGCCGACGAGTCGTCGTCGGAGGAGGTCGAGGCTGTCGACCCTCCAGCCATGGGGAGAGGGCGGGTTCTGCGGCGGGCCACCTCCGGCGAGCCGGTCCAGCCCGGCAGGGCCGCGCAACTACGACAGGCCCAGGAGATGTCCGCGCGCCAAACGAGGGCCGCGGCGGCGAAGAAAGTGGTGAAGGCCGCGGTGGCATAGAAGAAGGCATCCGCTTCTTCTTCGTCCAGACGCGCCCAGACCCCACCTCCTTCCCCCCCTTCGGCGGACGTTGGCACGGGGGTCATCTTCGACTTCGGGTCCCTCAGCCCGCGGAGGAAGAGGAAGGCAACCGAGGAGGAGGAGGAGGAGGAGTAAGCCATGCTTCCCCCTTTTTCTCATCTCCATTTCCTCAAACAGTGTCGCTTATCTTGAGTTATTCTCATTTGGCAGGGACGTGGAGACGCTGGCCTAAAGGGTGAAGAGGACCAGGACCTCAACGAGCGGCCAGCCCCCGGCAGGCGCCACCGGCACACCACTGGTGGTGTTGAACAGTCCGGACAGCAGCCCCCGGCCCAGCCCCCAGCGTGAGTCCACCACTTGCCCTCCACCAACGTGTGTTGGGCGTACGATCAGTTGGCGCTGACCACGCCGTGGTTGCAGGAGGAGAACAGCAGCAGGAGGAGCCATAGAGGGCTACCCCCAATGTGCCGCCCCCATCGACGACGCCGCCTCGAGGGGCATCCCCGGCAAGGGCGCCAAGCCCCGTGCCCATGCACACGGAGGAGGAGGAGAACTCGGGCGCTGGTGGCCTTGCCTCGCCACCACATTATGGCGGGGAGGGGACCTTTGCTTCCCAGCCCGGCACGGGTAATCCATTCGTCTTCCGTTTCTCTTTACTTTTTCTTCTTTTCTTCTGAATCTTGGTCTTGGCCTCACCTCATCCTCTCCTCGGTGTTCAGATCCCCCCTAGGTAGACCTAGAGGACATCGACACCGTCATCGAGGATGTCGCCAAGGCCGCCGAGGCGGAGGTCGAGAAGATCGCCACCGAGGAGGCCGCCAAGGGCGCTGCTGAGGACGCCGCCAAGGCATCTGCCGAGGAGCCCGGCAAGGGGCCTGCCGGGGAGGCCGGCAAGTCCGCTGCCGAGGAAGAGGTGGTCGATGACCAGCCTTCCTCCTCCGCTACCTCTGGCTCTGGCAGGTACCTGAAGGTGAGCGACGACCTCTTTGTCCATCTTCCAGGCGCGTCGAGCACCAGGGCTCCCATCGAGGGAGAGGTGTTCGACGACGAGGTGCTTGCCGCCGCCGGGCTCGAGGTCGTTGACAAGCCGAGCGCTGGTGGTGATGGGTCCCAGGAAGAGCGGCTCCTCCATGCCATGGGCGCCAGCTTCCGGAAGCTCCAGGCGCTCCACCGCGCCCGCCTGGACAAGGCGAAGTCCAGGATGGCGGTGGCGGAGAAGGCGGAGGCGGACCTCCAGAAGCACGTCACCGAGACGCAAGACTGGTTCCGCCAGGCTTGCGAGTCCTTGAAGGTCGCCCAGGGCGAGCTGGCCAAGCGCGAGGTGGAGCTCACCATGAAGCGGGCGGACATTGAGAAGGCCCAGGAGACGGTGGAGAACTTGGCTGCTGCAGCCGAGGCCACTCGAGCCCAGCACCAGGCCGCGCTGAATTGCCAGGAGGAGGACCTTGCCACGCGTGAGGAGAAGCTTGCCGCAACGCTCCACGGCAAGGAGGAGGAGGTGGAGAAGCTCGTCATGCAGCGGACCCAAGAGCTGGAGCAGAGCCACAGGGAGGCGCTCGATGCCCAGGCTCTGGTTCACGCCGACAAGGTGAAGGAGCTGGAGGTGGAGCGGGACGAGCTGAAGGAGCAGGCTGTGAAGCTGTCCAAGGAGAAGGACACGCTCAATGGCGCCGTGACAGAGGCGCAGGGCGCGGCCGTCAGCAGGGCCGGGGAGCTCTCCGAAGCCAACAACTCCATCAGAGACCTCAAGCTGAAGCTGGAGGGTCTCGAGGGGATGCTGTCGGAGGCCCAGGCCCGGGAAGGGACCCTGGCCAAGAACCTGGAGGCCGAGAAACAGCTGCGGAAGAACGACGCCCTCAACTTCAAGGAGCATGTGGAGGGCGAGAACCGCTGGCTCGATCGCCTCGCCGCCGTTGCCAACCAGGGCACTGCGTAGCTGGCCACCATGGGGTTGTCGGACATGAAGTATGCCCCGGAGCAGAACGTGAGCGCCAACTGCAGCCTGACCCTGTTCTTTGAGAGGGTCGTCGGTGCCTTGGAGCGGCTTCACGCCAACCGGGCGGCCTCGCTGGCCGACGAGAACCGAAGGCTCTGTCAGGGTGCCATGACCAAGGTCCTCACCAAGGTGGCGTACTGGAACCCCACCCTTGACTTCGATGCCGCGCTAGAGAGCTTGCCGAAGGGTACTGACCTCGGGCCGCTCAAGGAGCGTATCAAGCCCATCATCAGCCTCATCGACGGAATTCAAAGGGTGGAGGGCCAGCGCCGGGATTAGGCACCCCGTTTCTTATCACCGCTGCAGGTTCATGACCAAGACAATTTCTATCTTTAGTTAGAACCGCAGCAACAATTTGGTGCAATATAACTATTTAGTACTTTTGATATGATGCACGTTATTTTCCTGTTCGATTTTCCTTTGTATGTCCACCCTACGTTAACTGGGTGGGCTTGCCGGCGCGTAAACCCAGGGCGGCGTCTTGAGGACGGATCCCCATTGGCCCGCCGAGTGTGCTTGCTTCCGGGCAAACCACCTTACCGCCCTTAACGCGGCCGCTCGAACTGCCGAGCTTGACTCGAGTCAGAATCGAGAGCGTTGCCAAGCGCGGAAGGCTACCCCGCCACTCTCGACGCGGCTGCTTGAGCTGTTGAGCGGACTCGAAATAGAACAAGGGCGTTGCCAATTGCAGGAGGGCCCCTTTGCATGCAGGTTTTCCATACATAGGCAGGATCTCCGAGGACAATAACCTTATGTATAAAAGGAAATTGCTCAAAGCTCTGGATGGCTTAGCTTTTCTGTTGCCGCGCTGGCGTCCTTCGCGCTTGCAGGCGGCGCCATTTTCTTCTTCAGAAGCAATGGCGATGAAGAACTGCTAGGCTAACTACTAGACCAGATTCTCACAACAGCGCCCCCTACCTGGCGCGCCAAAGATGTCGGTGAGAAACGACACCTATGGGACCACAAGAATCCCTACTACGGTTGCCGGGGCGTGGGGTTGTGAGAAGAGCCGCGAGGGTGCGTAAAACCCTAGTCCTGATTTGGTGGATGTATTGAGTGTTCTTGAGCCCTCGAACTAACTACGGTGGTTGTGCCGTTCCAAAGAGCCGAATCCCTCTCCAGTAAGCCATGGGCCTCCTTTTATAGTCGAAAGGGGCTACCACAGTGCCAAACAGGAGGTGGAAAGGCCTACAGTACTGCGAGCTTATCGCCCGTATTATAGGACAAGACGCATTTAATGCATTGCTTAGGCGTCCCTTAGCTTTATCGGGGACGGGAACGAGGCCCGTCCCGTTCGTCGCCCGCTCATCCTTGCTTCGACACGCGCCGTGGCCAGCGATACATGCGGTGCCATGTAGGCAGGCATGCAGCTGAGGTGGCGCGGTGGTAGGGTCTTCACGAAGATCTGCATGCCGCCACGCAGGCGCTTGCTGGGTTGGCCTGGGAGCCGCATGTTGCCACGCAGGTGCCTGCCCAGCTGGTCGGGCTGGCAGCTGCATGCTAATGGCGGTGGAAACTTGGCTGGTGCGGGCCTGGCAGTGACCCTGCTGACGTCCTTGGCAAGGGATTTGCCGGGGGGCCGGCAAGGGTCTTGCCGTGGCGCGCTGCCGTCCACGGCAAGGATCTTGCCGGGGGTCTTGTGACTTTCCTCGGCAAGGATCTCGCCGAGGGTCGTCGTCTTCTGATCCTCATCTGATCTTGTGTGTTTATGATCTTGACAAAGATCTGCATGCCACCACGGAGGTGCCTCTCGAGCCCTGGTCCCAACGTAGTTGGTTGGGTTGGAACCTGTGGGCTCAAGGGTGGCTCACTCTGTTGGTGTTTGGGCAAGTTGCCCCGGCAAGGCTTTTGTCAGGGCCGCGGAGGCCGCCCCGGCAAGGGCCTTGCCGGGGGGCCCCACCTCGCCCCTTTGCTGTCTTGTGTTTCTGGTCTTCGCGTTGCCTTGGCCGTCTTGTGCTTCGGCTTCTTCCTGCCTCCCCTCCTCTGCCCTGCTTAGTGTGGCCGTGGCGCGTGGCTCCGACTGCCCGTGCACAAGTAAAGGGGTACAAAGGAGTGCCCCTACTTTTGTACACCGACAGCAATGGACAGAATGTCACATGGCCCTGTGTTCCTGTAGAACCTTCCAGGGATCTTGGAAGCCTCTAAAATCACTTCATACAGTTTAGCGTCACGTGCGTTTTCAAAGTTATAAGTTCCGTCATCACGCCTCTTTGCACGTGCCCGCAAGTAGTCTCTGGCGCGTTCGCCCCTGATGTCACTAAAGGCCGGATTCCCACCCACCGCTATACTACTTCTTTGTCCTCCTGTTCCCATATCAGTTTCATGCCGTAGTATCCAGCCACACCCATACGGTGGGGGTGTATGTTCTTCTTCTGAAGTTCCGATTGCTTGAAACTCCTCTCACAAACTCTTTAGTTGCCCTGACCCTTTTGAATTCTGCCCAGTCTGCCTTTGTAATTTGGGGGTATGCAGGGATTGGGTCCTTGCCTTCACTGAAGTACTTCTTGTACAACACGTGCTTCCAGTTTCTCCAAGCATCCCTAGTCTTCTTCAGTGCAGCATGTTCCACCTGCATTCTCCACTTCTCTGGAATGTTGAAGTGATCCAGGATCTCCTGGACTATCCTTCGCCGTGTTTTTGTGTCAGCCTTCCGAAACCCCGGGAGATTAATGTTGAGCCTTGCCCTGCCAACAAATCCACACACACTCCTGAACCTCATGCGTGCTTTATCTGGTTTAGTTGGAGCCCAAGACTTTAAATCAATCTCGGTTACTTCACACCTTTAGGCTGGTGTGTGGGTTTCCTTGGAGCGTTCCTCCATGTACTGACCGGAAGGGTAATTGCTGTAGCTCTATCCCGTTCAAGACTACTTGATCCCTCACAATCAGCTGAAGACCTAGGGTTGTCCGAATCAGATGAAGATACATGGCCTGAAGCATGGGTATTGTCGCTGCTACTTGGCATCTACAGAGAACGCATGTGAAACTCAGGAAAGGAGGATAAGCATAAAACTAACAACTTGGTATCAAGCTTTCTAAACATGTCATGCAATAATTTAGAAAATGTACGGCTAATTTGTTAAGTTTGTGTGACTCGGGCGCCTGTGATATGTAAATAGGCAGTAAATTATTGGAACAAATATAGCTTATATGTAGTAAGGAAGGTAGATAATGAACATATGTACGCTCTTCGTTATTTTATAGCCAATTTGGGAACATGCGAAACGAAATTGGAAGCAACTAACAGGCTTCGTAATGCAAACCCGGCCGGACCACAGGAGAGGCGAGGGTTACTGCATCGATATGCTCGAGGGTGGCTGGCGAGCAAATGAAGACAGCGAGGCGCGGGCCGCCGCATGTTGGGAACGACAGTGGAGGTAGGCTTGACGCCGAAGAGCGGGCACACGACCAGGGTGAGCACGGCGGCGCCAGAGAGGGTTCTGCTGTGGATCTGGGGGAGGGGGAAGATGGCGAAGGAGATTGGGTGGACTAGTTGAGTGAAACATGGGCGGACGGTGGGGGTGTTGGGGACTTCGGGTGTTGGCGGCCTAGGTGAAAAGGGTGAAAAATATCCCCGGTCGCTGCGCGCGCGGAAAGGCCTATGCAAACGGTTGCCTCTAAGCGCTCGTGTGCACAAATAGAATAGTTTCGTTTGAAATGAAGCCGTACTAATTTTGAAATGAAGACATGAGTTCATCATTTCGCCTCTAAATTTTTCCCACGTAAACCAATCACAATTTTACCACGGGTTTGATTTGCTGGCGCATTTCAGGTCTCGTGTGCTATATGTAAGACATTTTTTGGCATTTAGTGCATGTTGGCATATAAATCAATTCCTAGCCGGACTGCATTTCCTATCGAAAGGGATGAGGATTGTCGTTCGATATGGGAGCATCCAACAGTGCAGATGTACGATGTGTGGGGCTTGGGTTCTCGCCAATCAGAACGCATGACTCAGATCACCCGCGCAGCAAAGGGGGGCATCGGCCACGGTTTGGTCGGCACACGACTTTCATGTGTGAACCGTGTGATATTTGAAAACTTTTTTTTGGAGGGGCTTTTTGAAAACATTTACATGTGTTGATGAAAGGGATGAGGATCGCCGTTCGATCAAGGAGAATCCAACGGTGCAGACGTACGATCCGTGGGGTTTGGGTTCTGGCCAATCAGAACGCACGACTCAGATCGCGCGTGTGGTAGAGGGGGGTGCATCGGCCACAGTTTAGTGGACACACGGCTTTCGTGAGCGAACTGTGTGCTCTTTGGAAACATTTACATTACCTAACAACATATTTTTGTTTGAATGAAAACATGAGTTTCGTTTCGCCTCCTATTTTTTTCCATGGTAAGAAATCACGAGTATAGTGGAGAGTGTCATATACAAGTATCATGAATATAGAGTATATATGATACTAGTGTATGATACTACCTTTAATTAATTATAGCGCATACTATAATACATATAGAGTATAGTATTGTCACATCCTAGCTAGTTCATGCATTAGAGTGTTGCATCATGTTTACTTTTTCCAGAAAGTTGAAATGGGGATGACAGAAACCCCCAGCACCCCCCTGAACACAACTAGGGTTTACTAAAATCCTTTTCAATGAACCTGAAATGCCCTCCATAAATGTTCACCATCTTTGGTCCTGGCTAAACCCTGTGCCAAAAATGGTTTCATATTTTTGGAGGCTATTCTGGATTTTTGCACCAAGCCATAAGTATTTGCATTTGGGCAATTTAAATCCTATAAATATTTTAAAATGCCCAAATAATCTTGAAGGTATTTTTAGGCTGTTGAGAATATTTTCAAATGTGCCTCTGAATATTTTCAGGTTTTTCCTAAATGGAATAGTATTTCTACTATTTCAAAACACAGAACAGAAACAAATAAAAAGAAAAACAGAAAGCAGAGAGGGAATCCTACCTGGCAGCCCACTGGCCGGCCCAGCACTGTGCTGGCCCACGCCAGTCAGCTGCTTCCTCCCGCCAGAGCAGGCAGAGAGGTGACGCCGGCGTGCGCGAGCTCGCCACGGCGCCACCTGCTTGCCGCTTCGCCCGTGGACGAGCTGGACGACCTCCACGTCGCGCCCCCGATCCCCCGGACACCTCCATTCGCCCCCCGCACCTCTCCCTCGCCTCCCTCCACCATGGCTGACGCAGCCGCTGCCACCTCGCCGACGTAGCCGTAGCCACCGCCGTCTCCGCGTCACCTGACCGTGTCCAGCAGCTCCGCCGTCGCCTTCTCCTTCGAGCAGGTCGAGCCCCGAGCGCTCGCTTGCCCCGAAGCCACTGCTCCGACCTCGCCTTCACCGCCCACCGCCGGAGATCCCCTTCGCCGTCACCACCGCAGCAGTTCGTCCCCAACAGCGCCGCCTAACTCATCGCCTTTGCCGTGAGCTTCTGCCCCTTCCCCTTCCTCTCATTCTTGCTGCCGCCCTTTGCTTCGACCGTAACCAGCAGCACCGCACACGCCGCCGCACAAGCTCGTCGCCGACGAGGCCCCGGTGACCAAATGGTCTAGTGCATATGTCTGTCATCTTCGTGAGCACATGCAGCACCCGTAGAGACTAACCATTGATCCTCCCGTGCACCGTGTCGTCATTTTCGTCGGCACCCGAACTCCGGCGGCCGCAAAGAGCTCGCCGCCGTTGACTCCGGCCACCCCAGGCCCAACCACGGCCACCAACGGACGCGCCGTTGCGTCAGCTACCTGTAGAGCCCAACGGCGTCTCGAACGGTGCCCCGTAGAGCAAACCCGAGGCACAGGAGCGCCGCTGACCTCGCCGGCGGCTAACCGCCGGTGTGTTAGGCCTGTTGACGAGGGGTTTGACCTCCCCTGGGTCGTTGACATGTGGGGCCAGGCCCTGTTAATTTCCTAGTTTAGGTTAACTAAAATAGGATTAGCCCTGTGACACTGACAGACGGGTCCACCATTCAGGTTTGACCTGGACCGCCCAGTTGACTTGCTGACGTCATCATGACACACTGCTGACGCAATAAGTAATTTAATTACTGGAATTATTTCTATACAGGGAATTCCAGAAAATATCACAAACTTCAAAAACAATCATAGAAAATAATCTATGGCTCAGAATGAAAAGATTTATATATGAAAAATGATCAGAAAAATCCATTCTATCCATCTGTACTGGTTTCATGCATGTTTAAGCAAATTAACCTGCTGTTTAATGCAGAACAAGATAAAGCACTAATAAGGGCCATATATGAACTTGGAATTTGAATCTTTGATTCAAAATAGTCCAAACCCATCTGGTCTTAGTTGCATTAGCCCAATACATCCATTTTGCCATGTCTCGTGCATGCATCATATTGTTGCACTTTGCTTGGTGTTGATTGTGCTTCGATGTGTTCTTCGTGGTAGGTTCTGCCTCCGAGGATATTCACGAGTATCCAACTGAAGGGCAGTATCCCACCACCACTCCGTCAGGCAAGCAACCCATTGATCATTTCGATACAAACCCATCTTCTCGCTTCTGCTCTCATTTACTGCATTAAGACAACGCGATTCAAACTGCTGTGTGTTGCGGTAGTTGAACCCACTTTCCTTTGCATGACCTGTCATTGCCACAGTAACTAGATGAAACCCACTAGCACGTGTAGGAGTTGCTTGAGCCATGTTGTGTTCCTACAATGCTATGCTTGCTACGCTTAGAGTCGTGTCAGGTCTGGCTCATCAGGGTGATGAACTAGAGTGAAAGCATGTGTCGGTAATGAGAGTGAGGTGTTGAATACGTTTTGGTAAAGGTATCGATGAGAGGCCATTTAGGAGTACATGGTGGGTTGTTTCATTGAGACCGTCCCTAAGAACTGAGATCTGTATGCGTGATTTAAGATTCAGCTACTACCACGCATTGGGCCCGAAACCAATGGACCCCCTCGGCTTCTTAATCACCCTTGTCCTCTGTCCAGGAGTTGCACGTAGTTTCTGGTGTTTGTAGTAAGCTGGAGGCCGTGGACAGCGCTGACCAAGGGGTGGGCTGTGATGCGGTAGGCTCGTGGCCCGGTGTACCGAGTCGCCCGTTTGGTGTCTCGGGAACCCTGCACATATCGTTCGGGGCCGTATGTGGAAACCTCGGCCGGACTCCCTGCGGATGGAACCTGAATAGGCGATAAACCTGGACTAGAGACTCGAGTTTTTAGGTAGGCTGTGGCCGACACCCACGTTGGGCTTCCGCTTGAAGGTTGCCGAGTACACGTCGTGTAACGACAATAAGTGGTGAGAGCGTGTGTGACGAAGTACACCCCTGCAGGGTATAAAACTATTCGAATAGCCGCGTCCGCGGTAAAGGACTACTTGGTCGCTTATGCAGTTCATAAACAAGTAAAAGGATACTACTAAAAGCCTCAAGATAAGTGTGAGTACCGCGGATGGCTCTCTCGTGGGATGACGAGGGAGGATCCACGGTGGGGTATTGAGATGGTGATTAGTGGACTCGTGTGCGAAAACTATTTTACAAGTGGTGTCTCGTAGGATAGCTTAGCCAAGAGTCAAAGCTGGCTTGCTGCAATAACTCCACTACCTTCTTGAGAATGAACATGTATAGTAGGATCTGTTGTAAGACTTGCTGAGTACCTTTGTACTCATGTTGCTTCAATTACTGTTTTCAGACGACAACACCGCCCCTTTCGATGGGTTCTATGTAGAACTCGACGACGACGAGTGACTTGCCACCTAGGTGGTGATCTAAGCTTGTGAAGGGCCTACGTAGTTAGACAGGCTTCGTCAAGCCTTCTTTCTTTCTAGTGTCTGTACCCAGACAAGTTGCTTCCGCATGTGCTTGTATGATTGTATGACTTGAGTGTCGGGTCATGTGACCCCTATCTGTATGAACATGTTATGTAAGGCTCTCCGGAGCCCTTTAAATAAAGTACTTTGAGTTGTAGAGTTTTGTTGTGATGCCATGTTGTATTTACACATATCGAGCATATTGTGTGTATGATTGAAATGCTTGGTATGTGTGGGATCCGACAATCTAGTTGTTTATCCTTGGCAGCCTCTCTTATGGGGAAATGTAGTCTAGTGCCTCCTTGAGCCATAGTAGTCCGCTACAGCCCGGTTTACCGGAGTCCTGCTAGCCCTGCACTACTGCTCTGGACACTTGACTGGCCGGCATGTGATTCACATCGTTCCTGTGTCTGTCCCTTCGGGGAAATGTCACGCGGTGACATCCGGAGTCCTGCCTAGCCTGCTACAGCCCGGGTTCCCGGAGTCCTGTTAGCGCAGTGCTATAGCCCAGATTCACACGCTGCTGACCGACACGTTCGATGTTGCTTCATGTATGCCTGTCCCCATACGTTAGTGCCGCTTTGGGTTCACGACTAGCCATGTCGGCCCGGGTTCTCTGTCATATGGATGCTAGCGACATTGTCATATACGTGAGCCAAAAGGCGCAAACGGTCCGGGCCATGGTAAGGCGACACCCGTGGGAGTACCGTGCGTGAGGCCGCAAAGTGATATGAGGTGTTATAGGCTAGATCAGTGTGACTTAGAATCGGGGTCCTGACAGCGTTCGCATCAGAGCCGGACTGCCTGTAGGTGCGTTAAGCCAACCTGGTCGATGTCGAGTCTAGAAATGCTTTAGTTATATGTAGGGGGATTGATTGTGGGAGGGAACGTAAGGCGCTTTTACTCCTTTACCTTATGCCCTCTGATCTGAGTCATTCTCTTCTCATTCTACGTGGGTTAAGGACTAGGCTCTCTTCTCTCTATCAGGTTCACGTGTTACTAATCCATAGTAACTTATAGGATTGTTGGTTCCATGCTTCAGTTCAGTTTCTACTACCTTTAGTATGTTGTCAGTTGAACCAGAACCTTGATATGATGTTGTTGAGTGGTATTGCAAACTGTTGCGAATGTCTCAAATCTTTTTCCGAGCATTTACAGCCGTTATGCTGTCCGAATTCTCCTAGAAATTCTAATGCCTTTGCATTATTTCGTGCTTTCAGATGGCCACCCGTTCCCAGAATCAAGTGGTTCGTCTGACCCGGTGCCTTGATGTACCTGGTCACACGGCCATGCTGGTCCGAGTGATGGTTGAGACAGGCTATCGATGGTATCCCGAGTATACCGTCGAGGAGCAGTTTCGAGACTTTAATCAAAGTCAATATCTTTGCACAGTCAGGATTTACCCTTCCTATCCTGGATCCACTGAACCCCTCCATTGCTCTTATGGACTTGGGGTTACCACCGAGATGTCCGTGCAGGACGCAGCTTACTGAATGGTGACTATCATACGAGCCAGAACTGCCTTGCTTCAGAATACTGACTTCCGTTATATGCCAGCATCACTTCCTGGGGCACAAGGGTACTATCAGGCTACCTACTGTGATCCTACCCATGAGGATTCACTACTCCGCACCACCACCGAGATGGTTGAGGACAAGGACTGTGAGAATCGTGCCTTGCGAATGGAGCTCTTTAATGCTCGTTCTGATCACTGGGCCACTCTGACACGGTTTGCACCTGCCGTGCAGGCTGGGTATATGGACATGAGGGACTTGTACCCCGTGCGGTCTGGTCTGCCAGATTGTATGGAATGGCGTGATGTAGGAGGCATCACCCCACCTCGTGGACTCCGTCTGCCACCGTTTGTTGGACCAAGGCCACTCCCGAGTCCTTATGGACCGCAAGCTCCACAGGACCGACTGTTTCCAGATGATCATGTTCAGCTCCCAGGACATGGTGGTGATTTCTATGAAGATTACTACGGAGACGTCTGAGTTGGTAGTAGTTCACTAGTATTGTAACAGTTGTATTCCCCACAGTCCTGTGTGTCTTGTGGGATACGACTTGGTGTGTATCACGTTCCGGAGGTGTAGAAAAATAATGTATAGGAGCTTGGAATGCCTCTGATGAGATGTATCGTCTTTCATCGTAGCTGTACTCCAGCTTGGACTTGTACTAAACTATGTATGGTGTGTATGACCGTTGGTATATGTATGTCAGTTGCTATATTACCATGTCATACTGATGATCATCTCTGCATTCTGTGTTATCCATTACATTCCGCATTTCCCTGCCAAGATTTAGCCATCCTTGTCTAAACCGTTGTCTTGTTTCTCCTAGGATGGTCAACACCCGCAACAACCCTGCTGTCCAGGCGCAGGGTGAAGCCAATGCAGTTAGGGGGGAGAATCTGCCTCAACCGCCTTCTCTGGCCGAAGTCATGCTGGAGGCGGAAAGAAACAAGAGTGAGACTAACCGCTTGCTAGAGCGAATTGAGCAGAATACTGCACGCCATCAGAGGAACGACTTGGTGTCCATCAATGACTTTATCAAGTTGTACCCACCGAAGTTTAACCAATCCGTCGAGCCCCTCGTGCGGATGATTGGCTTCGCAGCATCACCCATAAGCTACATTCTGCCAACGTAGCCGAAGTTGATAAGGTTACCTACGCTGCCTATCACCTCGAAGGCCCTGCTAGCCTTTGGTGGGAAAACTTTGAGGCTATGCGCCCAGCCGGCCAAATCACTACTTGGGCTGAATTCAGTGAGGCTTTCCGTGAGCATCACATTCCGGAGGGTCTCATAGATCGTAAGCGCGAAGAATTCTGCAACTTCACCCAAGGCAGACTGACTGTGGATGCATACAGCCGTGAATTTGGAAATTTAGCACGCTATGCTCCTGAAGAGGTATCCACCGACGCCAAGAAGCAGGCAAGGTTCCGCAAGGGACTTAGCCCCGAGCTTCGCCGTGATCTTCGTCTGCACGAGTGCACCTCTTTCCAGAAATTGGTCAATAAGGCCATCAGTGCTGAGACAGGTCAGACTGACTATGACGCTTCACGCAAGCACTCTCGTGATTTTGGTTCCTCATCCGGCTCCGGATCTCAGAAGCGCCGGGTCTGGATTCCAAACACTGCTCTGCCACCTAGGTTCACTCCGAGGCCATCCTTTGAGGCGCCTCGCCCCAACCAGCAGTATGCACCGCCCAAGGTCTATGGTGGCCCCGCTGCTAATGCTGCTCCACGCCCCAATGTTGTGACATGCTTCAAGTGTGGAGAAATGGGTCACTATTTGCGCGAGTGCCCCCGAAACAACCCCAATCAACCTGGACAGTCCGTTGGCCGTGGTAAGCCAGCAGGAAAGACTTACTACGCCAAGCCAGCTACCACTGCACGTGGCCATGTCAACTATGTTTCAGCTGAAGAAACTCATGAGGATCCCAACGTCGTCCATGGTACGCTCCTTGTTAATTGCCATCCGGCAACTGTTCTTTTTGATACTGGAGCATCTCATTCATTTATCTCTGAGAGCTATGCTCGATTGCACAACACCACATTTAGTGACATGCCCACCTCCATGGATATTCAAACTCCTGGTTCTAGATGGAAAACCTCTAAGATAAGCCATGCAAATGAAATTCTTGTCGACAAATTGGTCTTCCTTGCATCACTAATAGCTCTCAAGTCCTCGGACATAAACATCATCTTGTGTATGGACTGGATGTCAGCCCATTATGCTAAGATTGATTGCTCTACTAGAACTGTTCAACTCACCCATCCGTCTGGCAAGACAGTCAATGTTTTGACCCGAGTGTCTAAGCGTCAGCTTTACTCATTAAATGCAACCCTCTTCCAGACCTTGAAGATGTTCCGGTAGTCCGTGACTTCCTGGATGTCTTTCCAGAAGAACTGCCAGGTATTCCATCTGATAGGGATGTCGAGTTCGTGATAGACCTTGTTCCAGGAACCGTCCCAATCTCTAGAAGACCCTATAAGATGGCACCCCTAGAGCTAGCCGAGCTTAAGAAACAACTAGATGAGTCCTTGAAAAAGGGTTTCATCCGTCCTAGTTCTTCTCCGTGGGCTTGCCCCGTCCTCTTCATCAAGAAGAAGGATGGTACGGATCGGATGGTTGTAGATTATCGACCTGTCAACCTAGTCACTATCAAGAACAAGTATCCGCTCCCCAGGATCAACGATCTGTATGACCAGCTCGCTGGATCCTCAGTCTTCTCTAAAATGGAATTGAGGTTGGGCTACCATCAAATCAAAATCAAGAACGGGGACATTCCTAAAACGGCCTTTGTCACTCGTTATGGCCAATACGAGTACACCGTCATGTCTTTTGGTTTAACCAATGCTCCAGCCACCTTCTCTCGGTTAATGAACTCGATCTTCATGGAGTATTTGGATAAATTCGTCGTGGTATACCTCGATGATATACTCATCTACTCCAAGAATGAGGAAGAACATGCCGAGCATCTAAGACTAGTATTGACGAAACTTCGAGAGCATCGCCTTTATGCTAAATTCTCTAAGTGTGAATTCTGGTTGCCAGAAGTGACCTATCTAGGCCATGTAATCTCTGGTAAGGGTATTGCTGTCAATCCCGAGCGAGTTCAAGCCGTCCTTGACTGGACTCCACCTGAATCGGTCAAGCAAGTTCGGAGTTTCCTTGGCTTAGCGAGCTACTGTCGCCGCTTCGTCGATAATTTCTCCAAGGTTGCTAAACCTCTAACTGAACTCCTCAAGAAAGATAAAAAGTTCGAGTGGACCCCACAGTGCGAGTTCAGCTTTCAGGAACTGAAAAGACGCCTGACATCTGCCCCCGTACTCATACCACGAGATTTTTCTAAGGACTTTGTTATCTATTGCGACGCCTCACGACAAGGACTAGGTTGCATACTCATGCAAGATCGTCATGTGATTGCCTACGCTTCCCGACAGTTGCGTCCACGTGAGGATAATTATCCCACACATGATCTAGAGCTTGCAGCCGTAGTCCATGCACTCAAAACATGGCGACATTACCTTCTCGGTAATCGTTGCGAGATATTCACCGATCACCAAAGTCTGAAATACATCTTCACCCAACCGGATTTGAATCTCAGGCAAAGACGTTGGGTCGAGCTGATCACAGATTACGACTTAGGGATAACTTACACCCCGGGCAAAGCCAACGTCATGGCTGATGCGCTAAGTCGTAAATTTTATTGTAACAACTTGATGTTACAACAAAGTCAACCACTTCTCCACGAGGAATTTCGTAAGCTTAACCTTCACATTATTCCTCGAGGGTTCCTATCCACCCTAGTGGCGAAACCTACCCTTACGGATCAGATCATCAAAATTCAGAAGGTAGATCCGGGAATCTCCCGTATTAAGAGAAACATCAAGAAAGGAGTAGCGGATTATTTCTCCGTTGATGACCAAGGTGTTGTGTTCTTTGGAGACCATCTAGTGATTCCCAAGGTACGCAACCTGAGGCGTTTGATCCTTAAGGAAGCTCATGAATCTCCTCTCACCATTCATCCCGGGAGTACTAAAATGTATCAAGACCTACGCCAGAGGTTTTGGTGGACTAGGATGAAGAGAGAAATTGCTCAATACATTGCTAGTTGTGACGTCTGTCGTCGTGTTAAAGCAGAGCATCAACGGCCTGCTGGCACCCTTCAACCTTTGGCTATACCTGAATGGAAATGGGATAAAGTCGGTATGGATTTCATTACCGGGTTTCCCAGGACCAAGAGAGGGAATAATGCTATCTTCGTTGTTGTCGATCGTCTTTCCAAAGTAGCCCACTTCCTACCTGTTCGTGAGAGTATAACCGCGAGCCAGCTAGCTGACTTGTACATCTCCCGAATAGTGTCTCTTCATAGTGTTCCATTGGAAATTAACTCAGACCGTGGAAGTCTCTTCACCTCTCGATTTTGGGAAAGTTTCCAAAATGCTATGGGAACTCGTCTCTCCTTTAGCACCGCCTTCCACCCTCAATCAAGTGGTCAGGTAGGACGAGTTAATCAAATTCTGGAGGATATGCTCCGAGCTTCTGTCATCTCTATCGGGGCATGGATTGGGAGAAATGCCTTCCATTCGCCGAGTTCGCTTATAACAATAGTTATCAAGCTAGCTTGGGCAAAGCTCCTTTCGAGGTTCTCTATGGACGAAAATGTCGAACGCCTCTTAACTGGCCAGAAACCGGGGAAAGACAACTCTTTGGCCCGGATATGATTCAGGAAGCAGAAGAGCAGGTTCGCATTATTCGTGAGAAATTGAAATCAGCCCAATCTCGCCAAAAGAGCCATTATGACCGCAAACATAAGGCTATGACTTTTGAGGTTGACGAGAAGGCTTACCTTCGGGTTACTCCTTTAAAGGGAACCCATCGATTCGGTATCAAAGGCAAATTGGCTCCTCGTTACATTGGACCCTTCCGCATTCTTGCCAAGCAAGGAGAAGTTGCCTATCAATTGGAACTACCTCCGCATCTTTCCAGAGTCCATGATGTCTTCCACGTTTCTCAACTCAGGCGTTGCTTCTCGGATCCTATCCGTGGAGTGGACCACGAAACGCTTGATCTCCAAGATAATCTCACATATCGGGAATATCCTGTTCGAATCCTTGATCAAGCCGAGCGTACCACTCGACGCCAAAACATCAAGTTTCTCAAGGTTCAATGGTCACACCATTCCGAGAAAGAAGCTACTTGGGAAAGGGAGGATCGTCTTCGACCTGAGTACCCCACCTTCTTCCCAACGGATCCTAAATCTCGGGATGAGATTCTTTTGAGTGGGGGTGAGTTGTCACATCCTAGCTAGTTCATGCATTAGAGTGTTGCATCATGTTTACTTTTTCCAGAAAGTTGAAATGGGGATGACAGAAACCCCCAGCACCCCCCTGAACACAACTAGGGTTTACTAAAATGCTTTTCAATGAACCTGAAATGCCCTCCATAAATGTTCACCATCTTTGGTCCTGGCTAAACCCTCTGCAAAAAATGGTTTCATATTTTTGGAGGCTATTCTGGATTTTTGCACCAAGCAAGTATTTGCAGTTGGGCAATTTAAATCCTATAAATATTTTAAAATGCCCAGATAATCTTGAAGGTATTTTTAGGCTGTTGAAAATATTTTCAAATGTGCCTCTGAATATTTTCAGTTTTTTCCTAAATGGAATAGTATTTCTACTATTTCAAAACACAGAACAGAAACAAATAAAAAGAAAAACAGAAAGCAGAGAGGGAATCCTACCAGGCAGCCCACTGGCCGGCCCAGCACTGTGCTGGCCCGCGCCAGTGAGCTGCTTCCTCCCGCCAGAGCAGGCAGAGAGGTGACGCCGGCATGCGCGAGCTTGCCATGGCGCCACCTGCTTGCCGCTTCGCCCGTGGACGAGCTGGACGACCTCCACGTCGTGCCCCCGGACACCTCCATTCGCCCCCCGCACCTCTCCCTCGCCTCCCTCCACCATGGCCGACGCAGCCGCTGCCACCTCGCCGACGTAGCCGTAGCCACCGCCGTCTCCGTGTCACCTGACCGTGTCCAGCAGCTCAGCCGTCGCCTTCTCCTTCGAGCAGGTCGAGCCCCGAGCGCTCGCTTGCCCCGAAGCCACTGCTTCGACCTCGCCTTCACCGCCCACCGCCGGAGATCCCCTTCGCCGTCACCACCGCAGCAGTTCGTCCCCGACAGCGCCGCCTAGCTCATCGCCTTTGCCGTGAGCTTCTGCCCCTTCCCCTTCCTCTCATTCTTGCTGCCGCCCTTTGCTTCGACCGTAACCAGCAGCACCGCACACGCCGCCGCACGAGCTCGTCGCCGACGAGGCCCCGGTGACCAAATGGTCGAGTGCATATGTCTGTCATCTTCATGAGCACATGCAGCACCCGTAGAGACTAACCATTGATCCTCCCGTGCACCGTGTCGTCGTTTTCGTCGGCACCCGAACTCCGGCGGCTGCAAAGAGCTCGCCGCCGTCGACTCCGGCCACCCCAAGCCCAACCACGGCCACCAACGGACGCGCCGTTGCGTCAGCTACCCATAGAGCCCAACGGCGCCTCGAACGGTGCCCCGTAGAGCAAACCCGAGGCACAGGAGCGCCACTGACCTCGCCGGCGGCTAACCGCCGGCGTGTTAGGCCTGTTGATGAGGGGTTTGACCTCCCCTGGGTCGTTGACATGTGGGGCCAGCCCCTGTTAATTTCCTAGTTTAAGTTAACTAAAATAGGATTAGCCCTGTGACACTGACAGACGGGTCCCACCGTTCAGGTTTGACCTGGACCGCCCAGTTGACTTGCTGACGTCATCATGACACACTGCTGACGCAATAAGTAATTTAATTACTGGAATTATTTCTATACAGGGAATTCCAGAAAATATCACAAACTTCAAAAAAATCATAGAAAATAAGCTATAGCTCAGAATGAAAAGATTTATATATGAAAAATGATCAGAAAAATCCATTCTATCCATCTGTATTGGTTTCATGCATGTTTAAGCAAATTAACCTGCTGTTTAATGCAGAACAAGATAAAGCACTAATAAGGGCCATATATGAACTTGGAATTTGAATCTTTGATTCAAAATAGTCCAAACCCATCTGGTCTTAGTTGCATTAGCCCAATACATCCATTTTGCCATGTCTCATGCATGCATCATATTGTTGCACTTTGCTTGGTGTTGATTGTGCTTCGATGTGTTCTTCGTGGTAGGTTCTGCCTCCGAGGATATTCACGAGTATCCAACTGAAGGGCAGTATCCCACCACCACTCCGTCAGGCAAGCAACCCATTGATCATTTCGATACAAACCCATCTTCTCGCTTCTGCTCTCATTTACTGCATTAAGACAACGCGATTCAAACTGCTGTGTGTTGCGGTAGTTGAACCCACTTTCCTTTGCATGACCTGTCATTGCCACAGTAACTAGATGAAACCCACTAGCATGTGTAGGAGTTGCTTGAGCCATGTTGTGTTCCTACAATGCTATGCTTGCTACGCTTAGAGTCGTGTCAGGTCTGGCTCATCAGGGTGATGAACTAGAGTGAAAGCATGTGTCGGTAATGAGAGTGAGGTGTTGAATACGTTTTGGTAAAGGTATCGATGAGAGGCCATGTAGGAGTACATGGTGGGTTGTTTCACTGAGACCGTCCCTAAGAACTGAGATCTGTATGCGTGATTTAAGATTCAGCTACTACCACGCATTGGGCCCGAAACCAATGGACCCCCTCGGCTTCTTAATCACCCTTGTCCTCTGTCCAGGAGTTGCACGTAGTTTCTGGTGTTTGTAGTAAGCTGGAGGCCGTGGACAACGCTGACCAAGGGGTGGGCTGTGATGCGGTAGGCTCGTGGCCCGGTGTACAAAGTCGCCCGTTTGGTGTCTCGGGAACCTTGCACACATCGTTCGGGGCCGTATGTGGAAACCTCGGCCGGACTCCCTGCGGATGGAACCTGAATAGGCGATAAACCTGGACTAGAGACTCGAGTGTTTAGGTAGGCTGTGGCCGACACCCACGTTGGGCTTCCGCTTGAAGGTTGTCGAGTACACGTCGTGTAACGACGGTAATTGGTGAGAGCGTGTGTGACAAAGTACACCCCTGCAGGGTATAAAACTATTCGAATAGCCGCGTCCGCGGTAAAGGACTACTTGGTCGCTTATGCAGTTCATAGACAAGTAAAAGGATACTACTAAAAGCCTCAAGATAAGTGTGAGTACCGCGGATGGCTCTCTCGTGGGATGACGAGGGAGGATCCACGGTGGGGTATTGAGATGGTGATTAGTGGACTCGTGTGCGAAAACTATTTTACAAGTGGTGTCTCGTAGGATAGCTTAGCCAAGAGTCAAAGCTGGCTTGCTGCAATAACTCCACTACCTTCTTGAGAATGAACATGTATAGTAGGATATGTTGTAAGACTTGCTGAGTACCTTTGTACTCATGTTGCTTCAATTACTGTTTTCAGACGACAACACCGCCCCTTCCGATGGGTTCTATGTAGAACTCGACGACGACGAGTGACTTGCCACCCAGGTGGTGATCTAAGCTTGTGAAGGGCCTACGTAGTCAGACAGACTTCGTCAAGCCTTCTTTCTTTCTAGTGTCTATACCCAGACAAGTTGCTTCCGCATGTGCTTGTATGATTGTATGACTTGAGTGTCGGGTCATGTGACCCCTATCTATATGAACATGTTATGTAAGGCTCTTCGGAGCCCTTTAAATAAAGTACTTTGAGTTGTAGAGTTTTGTTGTGATGCCATGTTGTATTTACACATATCGAGCATATTGTGTGTATGATTGAAATGCTTGGTATGTGTGGGATCCGACAATCTAGTTGTTTATCCTTGGCAGCCTCTCTTATGGGGAAATGTAGTCTAGTGCCTCCTTGAGCCATAGTAGTCCGCTACAGCCCGGTTCACCGGAGTCCTGGTAGCCCAGCACCACTGCTCTGGACACTTGACTGGCCGGCATGTGATTCACATCGTTCCTGTGTCTGTCCCTTCGGGGAAATGTCACGCGGTGACATCTGGAGTCCCGCCTAGCCTGCTACAGCCCGGGTTCCTGGAGTCCTGTTAGCCCAGTGCTATAGCCCGGATTCACACGCTGCTGACCGACACGTTCGATGTTGATTCATGTATGCCTGTCCCCATACGTTAGTGCCGCTTTGGGTTCACGACTAGCCATGTCGGCCCGGGTTCTCTGTCATATGGATGCTAGCGACATTGTCATATACGTGAGCCAAAAGACGCAAACGGTCCCGGGCCATGGTAAGGCGACACCCGTGGGAGTACCGTGCGTGAGGCCGCAAAGTGATATGAGGTGTTACAGGCTAGATCGGTGTGACTTAGAATCGGGTCCTGACAAGTATCATATATATAGATCATATTTATTGCCATGCATGACACAAATTAGCATCGCATCTAACATGATACGGTATCTACCTATATGTTACTCTAACCCTCTTCATATATATTTAATTCTTTGCCAGATCAGCATACTTGTGCTATTTCTGAGTGCATAACATCGTCGGCTATGATACCACCACTATGGCCAGCCTTATAGAGTGGGGAGTAACATATACTATATATATAGTATCATGCATATGATACTAGTGTATGATACTACGTACGTACCTTCATAGTGGATATATAGTATGATAGAGTAGTATATATCATAGATGACCGTATTTATGGCCATGCATGCATGACACAAAGTAGTATAGCATTTGTTATATATATATATGTGTTATGGTATCTACCTATGTTACTGCTTATTTGCCACGTCATCATATTTTCTATTCCCAAGCAGTGGCGGCGCCAGGGGTCTTCCCTAGACATCCATGGAATACCAAAGAAATGCTAATCCATTGGTATACTGCTGCTAGCTTGCTGTATATTTGTTGTTATATTGCCATAAAATTGCACAAATGAATACCAAGGAAGAAATTCCTGGCGCCGCCATTGTTCCCGAGTGCATGATACCGGCTATGATACCCCCACTATGGCCACCCTAATAAGGTTGGTCGTAATATGGGAGTATCAAGCGGTATGATGCATGCCAACTAGACTTTTTGGATGATGTGGCACACGGTTAAATGAGGAAAGAGAGGGTGTGGTATCATATCATGATACCGTATCATATTAAATTGTACTACTTTGTGTCATGCATGGCAATTAATAAGGCAACCTAAGATACTAACTTATGATACTATGCATGCGCGCATTACGAAGGTATTGCCGATCATATACTAGTATCATGCATATATATACTCCCTCCTTTCCGGTTCATAGGTTTATCTCAAAATTTTAGTTCTTCCATTTTATAACGCTCAATTTGGTTGTTCCCCATCACATGTTCAGATTCCAAGGTGCATTAAATCATTGCATGCATGCAGGTAGTTATTAAGAGAAAGTTGACCAATGCATGTACATTATGCATGCATTGCAATTAATACATTGGAAAACATAATTTTTTGAGGAAAACAAAAGCATTAATTGGGCGTTTTTTGCAAACTACAAAAAGTATTCCACCACTCAACATCTACCTTGGTTGGTGAGATTTTTGACTTGAGCCCTATAAGGCTGGCCATAGTGGGAGTAATATAACCGGTAACATGCACTTGGGACTAGCAAACATGCTTATGTGGCACACAATTAAAGAAGAGAGAGAGGGTTAGAGTAACATAGGTAGATACTGTATCATGTTAAATGATATGCTACTTTGTGTCATGCATGGCAATAAATATGATTATCTATGATACTACTTTATGATACTATGCACTATGGAGGTAGTATCATACACTAGTATCATATGCATGATACTAGTACATATCATACTCCCCACTATGAGTAGCCTAAGGCTGGTTGTAATGGGGAGTATCATATACTAGTATCATGCATATGATATATACTAGTGTATGATACTACTTCCGTAATGCATTGTATCATAATTAAGTTAGTATCTTAGGTTGCCTTATTAATTGTCATGCATCACACAAAGTAGTATAACATTTAATATGACACGGTATCATGATATGATTCCACATCCTCTCTTTCCTCATTTAATTGTGTGCCACATCATCCAGAAAGTCTAGTTGGCATGTATGATACCGCTTATGATACTAACCAAGAGCCCGCTTCTCTTCTCTCTCCTCTTCTCTTTCCTCCAACTAAAGCACATATATTATTCTATTCCTTATAGCCTGCTTAGACTACCCACTAGGAGTAACATAGGTAGTAACATTACACGTATCTAGATAAAATAGATGATGTGTGCAAGCAATAAATGAAGAAAGAGAGGAAAGTGGTAACATAGCTAGTTACTAGTAGTATGAGTAACATCACACATCTCAAGGCAAGATGAGTCTATAGCCTAATAAATGAAGTGTTGCATGTTACTGCACATATGTTACTCCCCACTATATAGGTAGTAACATAGACTAGTAACATTCTATGTTACTACCCATTGTGGCTAGTCTTATGTCACTCTATTGTACTTTCTCTAATGCATATTATCATAGAGTAGCTAGTATCATATGTAGTACTTTATTTATATTGTCATGCTTGACACATAGTAGCATAGCATTTATTATGATACGGTTTCATGATATGATACTTAACCCTCTCTTTCTTCATTTACTTAATTCTATGACAGCTCATCAAAATTGCCTAGTTGGCATGCATGATACTAGCTATGATACCCCCTTACTATCAGCCTAGCAAAGAAGGTGTACAGATCATTTGTGCGTCGCTTTGTGAGTTTTCATCCGTTTGTTCGAGAAGCGGGGAGAAGTTTCAAACATTTCGGCCGCGAGGTGCAGCCACGGGCGTAGGCCTAGTTGATATTTCAATTACAGGAAATTCAGATGGAGTTCGGACATCATCAAAATCAATGTGTGTGCTCTCACGACCCCGTGGAAAAAAATTGGTAAAGTTTGGCACAAGTTTTGATGACCGCTCCTTCCAAACCGGAGCATCTCACATGAAGGATCATGGTTTTCCAAAAGGAGACGTGTCAATTCAAACTCCTGTGGCCGGTGACTTCATCGTTTGGCCTCATAAAAATTTCCATGGTACACAATCACCATTATACCACGGGTTTGATTTTCTGGCGCATTTCAGGTATCGTTAGCTATATTTAAGACAATTTTTGAGATTAACGTGCATTTTGTGAATAAAAATAAAATTACGACCGGAACTGCATGTGCTGTCGAAAGGGATGAGGATCGCTGTTTGATCTGGGAGCATCCAACGGTGCAGTCGTACGATCCGTGGGGTTTGGGTTCTGGCCAATCAGAAAGCACAACTCAGATTGTGGGCGGGGTGGCGGGGTTTGGTCGGCACACGACTTTCACCAATGAACCGTGTGCTATTCGCAAACCAGATTGCATATTTTTGTTCACACATACTGTAGTGAGATCAATTGAGTGTGCTACCTCTATGATATAATAATAATAATAATAATAATAATAATAATAATAATAATAACAAAAAACAGTTCATATTCATTGCCTGAGCTGACAGCATATCGAGGTCAACATATTAACGGTTCTTACATCAACAGAAAACCGGGCATAACTCACAAATTCAGTACACGCGACAGTTCTAAATTGAACAAACTAAGTTGCAGGGTAGGCATAAAGACTGGTCTTACGGCTTAATTCCCATGTACATGGGGGAACTGGGATCATTAAGTTGACCCCGGATGAACTTGGGGTTTTTGATGATTTTACGCTGCTCTGTTACACGGGTGCGTGATCCCTTGGCTGGCAACTCATCATATTCATCGTACTCGTCCTCATCGGCAACATCGTCGACACCGAGTACCCTTCTCTTCCCATGCATCGCTAAATGGCAGTTCTTATGCAAGGGGTCTTCGATAAAGAAAATCTGGGTAGCATCGCTGGCAAGAATGAATGGGTCCGCGTGATATGCCATCGTTGTCCTGTTAACACAGGTCATCCTATACTCATCAATCCTTACCTGACCAAGAGGAATCCATGCGCACCTGAATAATGCCACCTTAACTTTCACATAGTCAAGTTCCCAAATCTCTTTGATGGTTCCATAGTATACCCTTTTATCAGCTTCATTTACAGTCATGCATTCTATTCGAACAGAGCTGTTCTGATACAAGGTCTTTTGATCACGTTCCTCAGTGTAGAATGTGTATCCATTTATGTCATATGCTTGGTACGTCAACACCGTAGGTGATGGCTTTTGTGCCAACCACGTAGCAATGTCATCGATGGATCCTTGTGCCAAACGATTCTTCAGCCATTCGGCGTAGTTCTTAGTGTGCTCCTTCATCTCCACATCTGATGAAGGCACCATTGGTAAGAAGCTTTGGCGTATCTCCGCCAAGTGTTCTTCGGCATAAGCGATGAGAACTGGGCTGTTAAGCAGTACCGTCAAATGGGATTTCTCTGCCAATTCTCCGGGTGCAGCAATTTGCATGCCAACAAGGACCGAGTTACCTTTCAGCCTTCCCTCGTGGCGAGAGAGGGGCAAACCAATAGTTCATTGTTTCATGTATTCGGTGCAAAACTCAACCACCTCCTCCGCAATATAACCTTGTAGGATGCTTTCCTCTGGATGGTTTCGGTTCCGACAAAAGCGCTTCAGTATTCCCATGAACCGCTCGAAGGGATACATGTTGCGAAGAAACACAAGACCACAATACTTTATCTCATCGACAAGGTGCACAGTGAGATGGACCATGACATCAAAGAATGACGGTGGGAAAAACATCTCTAGGTTGGACAATATTCTTGCAATATCATCTTGCATATGATCCAACTCTTTAGGATTTACAACTTTCTACCATAGTTGGTTGAAGAAATCACAGAGGTCAATGAGTGTGTTTCTTATATCTTTGTCCATCACATTCCCGATGGCCACCGGGAGGATTTGTGTCAACATTACGTGGGAATCACGTGACTTCATGTGTCCCAACTTCATTTTACCTGAGCTCACATCCACGAGACTTCTGATGTTTGCGCAGTAGGAAGAGGGTGTCTTAACTGACAACAAATAGGTGAAGAGCTGTGTTGCATCTTTTGTACTGAAATTGTAACTCTGGCGAGCTTTGATGAATTTGTCATCATCTTCTGCTTCACTCTTGCGTTTTGATTGATTAGCAAGCATATCGAGCTGTGAACCGTCACCATCCTTTCTTTTACCTATAATCTTGAGCAGAGTACCAAGGATGCTTTCACATACGTTCTTCTCTACGTGCATGACATCGATGTAGTGACGTACACGTAGAATCTCCCAGTAAGGTAATTTCCAGAACACCGATTTCTTCTTAAACACTTGATCCTTGGGTGTTTGTTTCACCGTCAAAGGGTGGTTCTTGCCAAGCACAACATTAAATTTTTTAGCCATGTTGTGGACCACCTCCCCGTCATAGGGTCTTGGGCTCACACCTGCCTCTGTTGTACCACCAAATTCGGCTTTCATCTTTCGGTATGGGTGATTTTTCTGTAAGAACCTACGATGACGCACATACACTGTTTTGCGCAAGTTGGGAAGTCTTCTGCTAGCTGTCCTATCCATGCATGTGACACACCTTACATCTCCCTTTGTTTTCTGCCCCGATGTGTTGCCTAATGCCGGCATATCTTGAATGGTGTGCACCAGCATCGCATGTAGATCGAAAATCTCCTTTCTGTAAGCATCATAACATTTTACAGCAGGCGCATCTATCCACATTGTCAGCAGTTCTTCTACCAGTAGCTGAAAGTAAATGTCGATGTCATTTCCAGGTTGCTTCGAGCCTTGGATAATCATTGACATCATAATGTATTTTTTCTTCATACACAACCAAGGAGCTAGGTTATATATGCACAGAAGCATCGACCATGTGCTCTGATTGGTGCTCATATCGCCAAAAGGATTCATCCCGTCAGCACACTCCCCGAGCCTTATACTTCTAAGATCCTTGGCAAATTTTTCAAACTTTTTGTCGATTAATTCCCATTGAGCCCCATCTTTCGTGTGCCTCATAAACCTATCCGCAATTCGCTCATCATGATGCCACCGCAACCTCTTTGCCTCTCTAGGCTTTGCAAACAAAAGCGTCAACCTTGTAATTAAAGGCAAGTACCAAACAACCTTGAACGGGATTCCTGTCTTGATGTCATCGTCCAATTTGTACTTCTTCTTTGCTCTCGTGCGCTTGTATCATGCATGCTTGCATGTGGGACATGCACGCAAATCTTTGTACTCACCACGGTACAATATACAATCTTTCACACAAGCATGTATCTTCTGTACTTCAAGTTCCAATGGGCAAACAATTTTCTTCACTTCATTCATGCTTCTGGGGAGCACATTATCTTCCAGAAGAATTTCTTTGAAAAGACCTAACATCTTTGTGAAGCCCTTGTTTGATAGACCGTTTGCTGCTTTAAATCTGAGAAGCGCCAGGGTGGCACTCAACCTGGAATATTTCTTTTTGCAACCTAGATACAATTATTTCTTGGAGTCTGCATCAATGGTTGGCAGATCCTTGTACCCAACCATATCCTTTTTTGGGCCTTCGAAATCTACAATCATAGTACAAAATCTGGCATATCAAGATCGTCGTCATCTGCGTCGACATCTTGGTTTTCTAGTGGGCGTTTCGGCTTTCCGGTGTTCCATTGGTAGCTTGACGCCTCTGCCCCGATGTTAGATTCAACATCCATGTGACACTGATCGGGGTTTGGCATCTCACTGCCCTGGGTATCTTCATCCATGACCTCCTCTTCACCGTGTCTGGTCCAACGTGTATATCCATCCATGAATCCCCTAGAGACTAAGTGCATCTGGACATCTGCAACTTCATGTGACTCTGTATTGGCACAACCAGTACGTGGACACAGGATGTAATCCGCATCACCAATTATCCTCTTTGTACTTTCAGCCAAATTCATGAACTCTGTCACGCCACTGATAAAATCTGCGGTTTCCTGATTCTTCATCCATCGAGATCGTTCCATCTGCAGCACACGAATAGTAATTAAAAACAAAACAACAACATTAATACGCGGATTAACTGTTGCCCAAAGATGCGTGCATAAATCACAAGGTTTTATCTATAATACCTAAATAGTTGATCCCCACTATCTTATTTCTCTTGACATGCAGCCTATCCACCTCAGCAATCAACATGCAGCCATCCACCTCAGCTAATCTGCCACATCATCAAGTTTTTTATTTTATTTTTCTTTCCTTTCAGCCTTTCCACATTTTTTTCTATACACCGAAGGGTTTGTTGGGGACGTTTCTTTCTTTGAGAGGTCACCCGTCGCACACTTCCTCTTCCCCATGCCCGAGACATCTGTTTTCAACGCATCGCCTCCTCTGCTTCCCAGTCGCATCGCAACCTCCTACCTTCTCCATGACAACTTCTCCCCCACTTGGCCATCCACAAAGTCCATTAAATCACGGTAGCGGAAAGGATGCGGTTCTATATTTACAAGCGGACCCATCAATCGATCACATCAGCGCCAGGAAGATGAGAAGGCGAGGTCAAGGTTTGGGTCAAGGTTCAGACCAGCCGAAAGAAGAGGTTCAGGTCAAGGTTCAGATCGGCGGCGATGCAGAGCGACGGCTTGCCGGAGCAGCAACCTCCACAGTGGTGGTGTTCGAGCCGTTGGCATCGCTGCGCATAGCCGTGGCTTCCTCCTCCCACCAGCCGCTCGAGAGCGTCAGGTCACATCCCTCCGCCTGCTTTTGATGCGCGCTTACCTACAGTAGCTTCTTCTCTGAACACTAATACTTCCCCCATCCTTACTACCCATGCCACTCGATCCATCTCTTCCTCTCTTTTGATGCAGGGCTCCACGGCCCTCTATCCCATGCACTACCATCACCATCCAATTAGAGTGTGCTACAGCAAACAGTGGCAATAGCTGACGGAAGTGTTTGATTGGTTAGGAGGAGGAGAGCTGCTGCTTCAAATAGTTTTTCGAGACAACTGCATCATGGTCTACTACAATGAGAAGAGACACTAGCAGTCGAGACTAAATATCAGTATCTAGGTGCACCTATTGACCTGATTCGCTCTAGCAGGTTTCATCACTAATGTTACTGAATTTCTTTGTGATAGATGATGCTACCATCCACTAGAGGTAACACTTGCTGCGCCATTTTGTTGGTATGATTGCATTAATTTGGACAGACTCAGTTGCCCATTGCAAAAGAAGACTGCTGAACAAATTGTCTTACAAAAATGCACAAATCTCTTTTGATGGTATGAGGTCCATAATCTTCTTTGTTGTTCAATACATCTTCTATTTTGAATTACTTATGTGTTCTGAACATATTTCGCAATAATCAAAATATCTTAATGTTGTAGGTTAATTTTGTCTGGATTACGGGGGTAAAGAAAGCTTTTGTCTAGATTAGTTATCTTCCAATCATTCTCATATTTTAATGTTGTCAGTTACTTCTGCATATATGCGCACCCGAGAGTGTTGACAAGTATAGGTCTGAACAGTTCAAGGAAGACGATAAAAAATAGTTGAAGGAAGGCTAGCCTATTTTTCCATCCAATTCTCATTAGTTTTGCATGGACCTAAAAATATTACTAGGAAACAAGATACATATTGTTTGAAAGTTGCCAAAATTCCAGTGGATAAACATTAGGCTTATCACTCCTTATGTTTGCTAACCTCTATCTTCAATATTTTCCTTGTGAGTTTTATTTCTTATCTACGATGAACTTTGGTGGTCTGCTCTCAGCTCCTAATGTCCCTATCTATAGAAGTAAGAACATACTCTCTTTTAATTATCCTTGCAGATTGTTACTCTTTGATTCCTACGGAATTGCTTCATTGCTACACCTTTAATCTAATTATGTTTAGCATTGTGGAATCAGTAAGATTTACTTCACCATCCTCTCTTCATTGTCATATTTGTTCGGTTTATGTACATGTCGTTGTTTTGGAACAGGTTATCCTAACTTCCCAAACCATTACTACAGACTTGCAATATTAACTAGAATAGAAATATAGAATATCGAATGCATAATATTCTTATGGATTGTCATGTTCTTTATTGACCAAAAGTTCATCACCGTGCTTAGTTTAAAAGCTCTCTCCCTTGACTGGTCTTGCCTTATTAAGTCAAAATTGTATCACCTTTTTATTTAATCATGAAACTTATTTTTCACGATAATTGTGGTATAATATTGCCTTCACTAAATGTAGTAGAGGTTTGGTTTTATGTGTAGAAATTATGGTAAAAAGTGAATTGGTAATTTCTGTTCTCAATGTCATCAACGCTCACACACTATTATTTTCCACTTTCAAGTGAAAGTGCTCTGTTCCTGTTAATGGTGGTGATTGTTTGTTGTCTTCAGCGGATGAAGACAAGCAGTGAGCTACGATGTGGGCAACTAAGAAGAATCATTACCGCCTCTGAAGCAACTCTCCAGTACCTATTTGATTTGTGGTACATTTATTTGTTTCTCATGGGTGAGATGTTTTTGATGCATAAATGGTTGGCGGGGCCACGTTATTTTGTCAGTGGGAACTGAAACCACCAATATTATTATATATTTTAAAAGGAAATGTTCTGTATTTTTTCAGCCAGTTGTGCATTATTCAATCTCATCAAATATTTTCGATGCATAAATGGTTGGCTGGGCCACTTATTTTGTCAGTGGGAACTAAAACCACCAATGTTAATATACTTTTTGAAAGGAAATGTATTGTATTTTTCCAGCCAGTTTTGCATTGTTCAATCTCATGAAATGGTTTTATTTTAGCCAAGAAACGATATGGTTAACAAGTACTATATCCAAATTATTTATGTTTCATTTGTCTAGCATATCCCATTTTCTTACTACAATTACCGCAACAATGTGCGGGTTGTCATCTAGTTTTAATAATTACTGAGGGCGCTCCATGTTGTTATCCAGACGTGCAATGACAAAAATAAATGGCCAGTCAATTTACACGCAGAGTACTAGTACAACACTACACTTAGGAATTGAATACCTTAATTAAGCCACTCACGAAAAGAATACCTTAATTAATTAGCCGTGCGACGACCTCCACCCAGCAGACAGACAAGCGTGATGCGGCGGCACGCCGAGACAGCAGGGTCGAGAGCAAATCTTAGTGTGGCTGCCACCTGAAGTTCGACCTCCACTATCCCGCCATCGACCGCGATGGATTTGCTTGAATCACGCCGCCGCCGACCTCGATGGTTGAGCTCCTCCTATCTCCCACCGCAGACCGAGGATTGACCTCTTCTCCGGTAGCCGCTGCCTAGGCCGCCGCCGCCATCTCTATATGCAGAGCGACTGTTTTTTAATGGATATCCACAGAGCGGCTGTTTACACAGTATCTCACCGTAACTCAATTATATGGATAGGGTAGTACATCACATACGGTTATGTAACGGCAACTTTGTCTAACCTATGTTGTCTTCTCACACGGTTTGGTGCGGAAATCGTGTGTGACATTGTAATACCTAATACAAACGACATGTATAAACAGTGTGCCGTATACAACATATAGTGCCATAAGTAGTTCCCGACCGTTAGCTTATCTCCACAGTTTCCCCATTTCCCCCAAATCCCTACATAGCCTCCAAATTCCCTCGCATGGCACTGACATTGGGGGAATGCGGACGAGTGGTGCTGATGGTTTTCGTGCGGCTGCTCCTGCTCGTATCGCCGCCACGACGGCGGTCGCCGCCGAGCACTTGCCTAAGGTCATCAGAAGGCAAGTGTACTACGGATCCGAATCGTCCTGTCAGGTTCCAATCTATCCCGATCTTTTTTAGCATGTCCAAAGTATAACTCCTTGCTGAATCCGTCCTGAATGACCCCCCTCCCCCCAGGAAAGTGATCTGCCGCCGGATCCGGAGCTTGACTCCAGACTCCCACAACACGAGTTTGACTCCGAGTTTTGCGCCACCGAGAAGTACCAAAAGCTGAGTTGTGTGCATGGACACACTCCCGCTCGACGTGTATGCACGGAGGGATTCGACATTGGCAGGGATACTATTTAACATTGGCAGGGATATGAGGCTTGTGCCTTTGTTAACTGGCTGGATGAAGAATGGCATGGCAGGGCTCGGAGTGTTATCACCAAGCTCGCATAAGATAACGTAAAGTTGAAGAAGAAATTGGCTGATCTGGAATATACAATCAGTACGATGATGCAAGAAAGAATCCATCACAGGCAACGGATGAAAGCAAGAGACAAGAAGAAACTAGCATTTGTAGTTGTGGTTGTCGCATTAGCCATGTTCTATGTGTTGTTTGCAATGATGATTAGGGGTTTTGTTTGACAGTATTGCTAAAGCACATCTAGATGTGCTCCAAGTAATGAACATCTAGGTCCTATGCCATTGATGTTACACGAAGATCCGTGCAGATATTTTTCTTTGTCTTTTTTCTTTTCCTTTCTAGTTTGATTATTACTGGATTTATCA
The DNA here is from genome assembly GCF_002575655.3 of Aegilops tauschii subsp. strangulata. Lineage (NCBI taxonomy): Eukaryota > Viridiplantae > Streptophyta > Magnoliopsida > Poales > Poaceae > Aegilops > Aegilops tauschii. The sequence goes on along the minus strand of NC_053037.3, from coordinate 312,286,432 downwards.
ATAAGAAGAGCTCAATGTATTGCTTGCCAACTTTCCTACTCCGTTCGTACCGGTACCGGTGCATAATACCCAAACTCGTTCCTTGTTTTTTTCCTGAAAAAGGAAACCAGCCAAATAGCCAATAGGAGTCCTGCGCAACCCCGGGAATTTCGAGCGACTGGGTACAAATAATTGTGGTTGATTATAGCAGCGGTTAGATAATACGTCAACCCCCGCTTCAATTGGCAGTTTCTCTTCTCTGCATACCCCGCTTAAGTGTCCACCATCTTCATCGTCCCCGACAGGTCATGCTACACACTGGCACACACTCTGCAGCCATGTCGAGCGACAGCGAGGACGACAGTTCGGCCAGCAGTCTGGCGCCCAATGATAGGTCAACATCGGAATCATCCCGCTCGTCTTCCATGAGGCTGGCGTCGAGCCCAGACCTTGATTGTATCCGGTTCATGGAAGGGACACCGCCTCCGGAGTCGTCAGATGACAACCAGACGGACAAGGAGCCGTAGGAGGACAAAGAAGAGGACGACGATGATGAGGAGGAGGAATGGTCGAACGAGGAGGACGACGACGACGACAGCAACGACGATGAAGACGGCGGCGGGGATGAAAAGCCAACGGTCAGCGGCAAGAAGCGTCCTTGCTAAGACGATGTCGCGGGGCCATCCAACAACAACAACAACAACAACAAGGACTAAATTAAGTAGACTATAGATATCTCTGTTTATCCGGTCAATCTCATCGCAGACGGTTAGTAATATGTATTTGACAGAGATCTTCTACATTATCGCCAACAGGTTGGTTTATTGAACTGTGTGCCCTAACGAGCACACAACTCACAAAAAAAGACCGTATGGGCTGTCTATAATGATCGCACACAATTCTGATTACCAACCTGTTTGCCGGGTATCACACACATCTTCTTACGCCGAATCGTTTGTGTTCACCTCAATCATCGCAAACGGTTCATCAGAGTGAACTGTATGCCGTATATCGCACACACCTTGATCTGGCTGCCCGTTTCTGTTGTTCTGTCTCATCGCAAATAGTTTGTACAGATCAACCGTATGCCCCTCATCGCACACGCAACTAAAATCCGAACTGTGTTTGATGTATCATTCATCGCAAACGTTTTGCATCTTTTTTGACAGTTTTTTTACATCACCGTTTGCGATTAATGCATCGCGCACAGTTTCGTCAAAGGGTCTCTGATCGTAGTGTTGCGTTAGCAGCATCCTATAGTAGTGTAGTCTCAGTTCGAGCGGGCTTGTATTCAATCGGCAACGATGCGATGGCTGAGAACTTCCCCAACCCCAATAAGGAGGAGAGGGTGTGCTTCGTCCCATTTCTGTTGCGTGGCCTAGGATTTCCAATCCATCCCTTCCTCTGGGGGTTATTGGAATTTTACGGCATCCAACTACACAACCTCACCCCAGGTTCGATTATGCACATCTCAGGTTTTGTTGCCCTCTACGAGCTATTCTTAGGCATCGAGGCCCATTTTGGATTATGGAAGAAATTCTTTTGCCTTGTTCCCGGCCACCAAGGAGGTTCCATATTTGAAGTAGGTGGTGCCGAAGTATGGCGTATAGCCGTATCCGGATACCTTGTAGGTACACCAAAAGAGGTATACCCGCAGTGGTCCTCGGAATGGTTTTATATGGACGACACCCGCTACCGGACCCAGTTCGGCATGGTCTCCTGATGACCCACAAGTATAGGGGATCTATCGTAGTCCTTTCGATAAGTAAGAGTGTTGAACCCAACAAGGAGCAGAAGGAAATGACAAGCGGTTTTCAGTAAGGTATTCTCTACAAGCACTGAAATTATCGGTAACAGATAGTTTTGTGATAAGGTAATTTATAACGGGTAACAAGTAATGGAAGTAAATAAGGTGCAGCAAGATGGCCCAATCATTTTTGTAGCAAAGGACAAGCCTGGACAAACTCCTATATGAAGGAAAACACTCCCGAGGACACATGTGAATTATCGTCAAGCTAGTTTTCATCACGCTCATATGATTCGCGTTCGTTACTTTGATAATTTGGTATGTGGGTGGACCGGTGCTCGGGTGCTGACCTTTCTTGGACAAGCATCCCACTTATGATTAACCCCTATTGCAAGCATCCGCAACTACAAAAGAAGTATTAAGGTAAACCTAACCATAGCATGAAACATATGGATCCAAATCAGCCCCTTACGAAGCAACTCATAAACTAGGGTTTAAGCTTCTGTCACTCTAGCAACCCATCATCTACTTATTACTTCCCAATGCCTTCCTCTAGGGCCAAACAATGGTGAAGTGTCATGTAGTCGATGTTCACATAACAGCACTAGAGGAGAGACAACATACATCTCATCAGAATATCGAACGAATACCAAATTCACATGACTACTTATACAAGACTTCTCCCATGTCCTCAGGAACAAACGTAACTACTCAAAAATCATATTCATGTTCATAATCAGAGGGGTATTAATATGCATTAAGGATCTGAACATATGATCTTCCACCAAATAAACCAACTAGAATCAACTACAAGGAGTAATCAACACTACTAGCAACCCACAGGTACCAATCTGAGGTTTTGGGACAAAGATTGGATACAAGAGATGAACTAGGGTTTTAGAGGAGATGGTGCTGGTGAAGATGTTGATGGAGATTGACCCCCTCCTGATGAGAGGATCGTTGGTGATGATGATGGCGATGATTTCCCCCTCCCGGAGGGATGTTTCCCCGGCAGAACAGCTCCGCCGGAGCCCTAGATTGGTTCCGCCAAGGTTCCGCCTCGTGGCGGCGTTGTTTCGTCCCGAAAGCTTGCTTATGATTTTTTCCAGGGCAAAAGACTTCATATAGCAGAAGATGGACACCGGAGGCCTGCCAGGGGGCCCACGAGGCAGGGGCGCGCCCCCACCCTCGTGGCCAGGGTGTGGGCCCCCTCTGGTTGATTCTTTCTCCAGTATTTTTTATTAATTCCAAAACGTGCCTCCGTGAAGTTTCAGGACTTTTGGAGCTATGCAGAATAGGTCTCTAATATTTGCTCCTTTTCCAGATCAGAATTATAGCTGCCGGCATTCTCCCTTCTTCATGTAAACCTTGTAAAATAAGAGAGAATATGCATAAGTATTGTGACATAACGTGTAATAACAGCCCATAATGCAATAAATATCGATATAAAAGCAAGATGCAAAATGGACGTATCAACTCCCCCAAGCTTAGACCTTGCTTGTCCTCAAGCGGAAGTCGATAACGAAAAATATGTCCACATGTTTAGAGATAGAGTTGTCGATAAAATAAAATACGGCATGAGGGCATCATGATCATTCTTATAACAGCAACATATATATATTGTCATATGATTTCTTATGCTCAAGTAACAATCTATTCACAATGTAAAGTATGAATCAGAAACTTCATTGAGAACCAACAAACTATAATCTCAGTCATTGAAGCAATTGCAATTTATCATAACATCGGAAAGAGTCAATATAAGAGCTTTTCGGCAAGTCCACATACTCAACTATCATTTAGTCCTTCATAATTGCTAACACTCACGCAATACTTATGGATATGGAGTTTTAATCGGACACAGAGAAAGATAGGGGCTTATAGTGTTGCCTCCCAACCTTTTACGTCAAGGGTAATGTCAACAATAATGATTCATGCTAACTTACATCCAATTGGATATATATATATATCAGGATCTTTCCAAGACAATGTGCTTGCCAAAGGATAAAATGTAAAAAGGAAAGGTGAAGATCACTATGACTCTTGTATAAGGTATAAGACAAGAATAAGAGATAGGCCCTTCGCAGAGGGAAGCAGAGGTTGTCATGTGCTTTTATGGTTGGATGCACAAAATCTTAATGCAAAAGAGCGTCACTTTATATTGCCACTCGTGATATGGACCTTTATTATGCAGTCCGTCGCTTTTATTTCTTCCACATCACAAGATCTTATAAAGCTTATTTTCTCCACACTAATAAATCATACATATTTAGAGAGCTATTTTTATTGCATGCAACGATGACAACTTACTTGAAGGATCTTAATCAATCCATAGGTAGATATGGTGGACTCTCATGGCAAAACTGGGTTTAAGGATATTTGGAAGCACAAGTAGTATCTCTACTTGGTGCAAAGAATTTGGCTAGCATGAGGGGGAAAGGCAAGCTCAACATCTTGGATGATCCATGACAATATACATTATTTTGGATATAAGAAAACATAACCCATTACGTTGTCTTCCTTGTCCAACATCAACTCTTTAGCATGTCATATTTTAATGAGTGCTCACAATCATAAAAGATGTCCAAGATAGTATATTTATATGTGAAAACCTCTCTTTCTTTATTACTTCCTATTAATTGCAACGCTGACCAAAACTATGTTTGTCAACTCTCAACAACTTTTATTCATCGTACTCTTTATATGTGAAGTCATTACTCCTCATAAGATCAATACGATCTCTTTTACTTCTTTTTATTCTTTCTTTTTCTTTACTTCCCTCAAGATCATAGCAAGATAATCAAGCCCTTGACTCAACACTAATCTTTATTATATATAAAGTTCACGGACTCGATTACATAGAAGGATCATAAAGCAAAACTCAAGACTTAATCATACTAAAACTTTATTCTACCAGATCAAGATATTACCAAAAGGATCAAACTAAGAAAAACGGTAAAGATAGGAGTGTGATGGTGATACGATACCGAGGCACCTCCCCCAAGCATGGCAGTTGCCAAGGGGAGTGCCCATACCAGATACTCAGTTCTCCTTTGCTGATGAAGAAGATGGTGGTGATGATGGGTAGTCGCACATCGAGCGCAGGAGATCCTCCAATTTGCGGATATTGCCCTTAAGTGCGGTGATATGCTCCTTCAACAAAATATTTTCACGTGTGAGATACTTATTTTGTATGCGAGCTAACTCAATCATCTTGAAAGCTTCAATCTCCGTTGGGGTAAGAAGATCGTAATCGTGATAAAGATCCAGGCTTTTGCGAGGATCCAGACATATATACAGAATTCGATGATGGGGTATTCTATCAAGTGAGCCTTGACGGTTCGGAAGTGGCTAACACCGTCGAATACCCTCGCCTTTAGCCCTTCTGCATCGTGAGTATCCGGAGGCTTCTTAAAAGGAGATCCTTATCTGCATCCTTACCCGTTGTACTGATCCGGTATTTCAACAGGATCGGCGCTCTAGGGACCGTATCTCCTGAAGGGCGGCTCCTACACAAGGCCGTCGTTGAAAACGAAAAGGGGCTGGGAGCACTGGGGAGATCTCCCGGTCTTCCAAGAGGTATGTGTGCTTTAATATATGCCTAGGCATGAGTCTGGGTTATTAAAAGTCTCCCTTCTTATCCTTGACATCAGGAGGCGTATGCGGCAGAGGGTGGGAAAACGCCCGATTAGCCAAATGTCCACTAATCTGGTGCCGGACTCGTCAACTAGGACGCGAGCCGACGCCATGCCCGTTCCGCCTCCTCAAGAGGATTCAGAGGACGCATCCGTCACGAATTCCGAAGTGGAGAGCGTGGTGAATCACCATCGATTAAAGGAGGCTATGCGTACTCCGGCCTTTTCCGAACAAGAGTTTGCCGCACTGAGTTCGGTGGATGCATATATCCGAGCCGCTTGAGACGGACTCGCCAGAGTCATTCAGCTGTTCTCGAAGGATATACACATAAAATTTGATGCAATTTGTATGGTCATATGCCAGTAGCCCCCGAGACTTGAAACGGTGAAGCAAACCGATTTAAGGATCGATAATTTTTGCAGGTTCTGAAAGAAAAGAACACTATGCTAGCCCAGGAGCTGAACACAAACCAGATGCAACTGAATGCAGTCACTGCCGAACTAGCGGAATTGAAAGAGACCGTGACGGGCGTATCTAGGGAGAAAAAACGTGAGGAGGAAAACGACAAACAGTCCAAAGAGATAGAGAGCTTGATGGCTCAGCTATCGGCCGTTCAGAAGGAAAATGATAAACTGAAGGGCGGCATGTTCAGTATGTCTTCCTCTCTTATTTAGAACCTCCATAGGTGCTCATGTTTAGTCCATAATGCGGAATATCATGACTTTGTTGCTGCACGTCTGTTAACTGGTCGGCCGGAAGAGGAAGTATCCGGATTTCAAGGCGACGTGATAAAGGAGTTGTCCGCCGTGCATGCTCGGGCCCGGAAAGCCCTGGGGAGTATGGTGAAGGCGTTATGGCCATCTGATACCTCTCCAGAAAGTATGGAGGGCCTGGCAAATCTATTCAAAGGTGCCCGGTGCCGGTTCGAGCTATGGAAGACATCTGCCTGCCGTGAAGGCGCATGAGAAGCCTGGGCCATGGTGAAGACACGCTTCACTAATCTGGACCCGAATCATATGGCTTGAGTAGGACCACAAGGGCCAGATGGGAAGGAAATCCCTTTAAATTTGGTCTATGATCAAGTAATGATCGCTGCGAAATATTCGCAGGAGAAGGAATAGGTTTTTGACTTAATGTTTGAATTACATTTATGATCAACCTTTGGTTTGAGCCGAACTTGTGAAATGATTTTGTCATCGCAGGCTTTTGGCTTTAACCTCCGGACCAAAATGGTGGAGTGTTTTTGGATACTTAAGACAAAAGGAAGTATTTGTCCAGAAACCAGGCAACCCAGTCATTGTGCTGAAACATACAAAAAATTCGAGTTCGGGATGTATGTTATATTACGTATGTAAGATACATCTTCCAAGGAAAATAGTTCCGTTAAGAGTTCCTTTCCTTGGGTCGGCATATTATGATTACACGTGCCGGGGTGTGTGGTCCGTAAAACGGAAAAACTGCCTCGCAGTGCTTGAAATAGTTGCAATGCGGCAACAATCTGTCGTTTTAGTGCCGACCAATTATTCCCTTAAGAACGCTAGCTTTCGGCTTCACCCGTCTGAGGTACATGTTCGGATAACCCGGTTGTAACAATTGCAGAGGTGCTCCCTTTATGCCCTAGCCGAACAATCGGGAATGTGGGGCATAAGCACAGGAGCAAGGCAACCCAGATTGGCAAAAACTTAAGTCATAGAGGTGCATATAATGGCTAAAAGGATGTATATCCGCAAACGACACATATATTGTGAGCTCTAGGCTTGGTATAATGATAAGCTTCTACTTATAGAAGCTCCCAGTCATGGTGGGGTGTGTACATTTAAGGATGTGTACCCCTCAAGTCTTCGGCTTATCCGAACACACCATGGGAAACATATAAAAACGGAAAAAAAGAAAATTTTGAAAAGGAGACAAAAGAATGAATAAGAAGCATGGTCGGACTTATGCGTAGAATCTTCGGAGCCGGGCAACGTTCCAAGGGTTCGGCTTTAAGCGATTATCCGATGCATTGCGGAGGCGGTAGGCTCCTCCAGTGAGAACTTCATCTATAATGAAGGGACCTTCCTATTTTCGTTTGAGTTTGTCCTTTTTCTTCTCTGCGAGGCATAAAAAACGAGCTCGCCGACGTTATAAGTCTTTGCCCGCACTTCTCTGCTTTGGTATCTCCGAGCTTGTTGTTGATAGAATGTGGAACGGGCTTTTGCGACATCGCGCTCCTCCTCCAGGCCATCTAAGCCGTCCTGCCGATCGAGCTCGGCCTCTCTCTCTTCATACATGCGCACTCGAGGTGAGTCATGGATAATGTCGCAAGGTAAGAAAGCCTCTGCGCCGTACACCATGAAGAATGGTGTGTACCCGGTCGTGCGATAGGGCGTGGTCCATAGCCCCCGGAGTACGGAATCGAGTTCCTCGACCCAGTGTTTATCCGACTCCTTTAGGGATCTCACTAGTCTGGGTTTGATGCCGCTCATTATCAGGCCATTAGCCCGTTCGACCTGACCATTTGTTTGAGGGTGATATAAGGAGGCATAATCGAGCTTGATGCCCAGGTTGGCACACCAAATTTTCACCTCATCGGCTGTGAAGTTAGAGCCGTTGTCAGTAATAATGTTGTGCGGGACACCATAACGGTGTACGACACCGGATATAAAATCTATCACCGGTCTGGCTTCAACCGTTTTTACTGGTTTGGCCTCTATCCACTTAGTGAATTTATCCACCATAACCAGTAAATATTTCTTCTTATGGCTTCCCTCTTTAAGGGGTCTGACCATGTCTAGCCCCCAGACCGCAAAAGGCCAGGTAATGGGGATTGTTCTTAGCGCGGTGGGCGGCATATTGCTTTGATTGGCGAAGAGCTGGCATCCGACACAGCGCTGTACAAGAGCTCGGGCCTTGGGCCAGAAGAAACCTGAACGGAAGGCCTTGCTTACGAGGGCCCGAGTTGTGGCGTGATGGCCGCCGAGGCCAGCATGTATTTCGGCCAAGAGCCGCCGCCCCTCCTTTTCGAAGATACATCTTTGAAGAACTCCAGTAGTGCTATTCTTATAGAGTTCTCCTTCGTGAACTTTGTAGGCTTTAGAACGTCGAACTATGCGACGGGCCTCGTTCTGGTCATCAGGGAGCTCCTGCCTATTAAGGTAGGCTAAGAAGGTTTCGGTCCATGGAGCGATTACCGCCATGATTACATGGGCGAAAGCGTTGGTTCAGTGCCCGATCCCCTGATGATACCCAAATCGTGTTCGGCATCTTGGGGTGTGATCGAAGCTGGACTCGTATTTCCGCTCTCGTTCTGCCATACCACGGATGGCTTGAAAAGCCTTTCCACAAAGGTGTTAGGCGGGACGGGGTCGCGTTTAGCGCCCATTCGAGCAAGGATGTCGGCTACTTGATTATTGTCTCGATCCACATGATGAAACTTGAGCCCCTCAAACCGAGTTGATATTATGAGTACGGCGTTGCGGTAGGCCGCCATCTTTGGATCTTTTGCATCGAATTCCCCATTTAGTTGAGATATCGCGAGGTTCGAATCCCCATGCACCTCGAGGCGTTGTATGCCCATAGAAACGGCCATCCGGAGACCATGCAGTAGTGCTTCATATTCGGCCGCGTTATTGGTGTCCGTATACATAATGGACTGTGTCCCCTGTAGGGGATGTTAGGATGACACTAGCCCCCAATCCGGCTAACATTTTGGAGCCGTCGAAGTACATCACCCAGTTGGAGTATGTGCTGTACTCTTTAGGGAGTTCGGCTTCTGTCCATTCAGCGACAAAGTCGGCCAACACCTGAGATTAAATAGCTCGGCGTGTCTTGTATGTTATTTCAAATGGTAAGAGCTCGATGGCCCATTTGGCAATGTGGCCGGTGGCGTCTCGATTGTTTATGATGTCGCTAACACTACAAAAAAAAGACACATCCGTGACATTTTGGGCCGAATGAATTTTTTTTCTGTCATACTTATGACACATCTATGACGATAATTGTGACAAACCCGGTATCATCATAGATGTGGTGGGCTCCTACTTCTATGACAAAAAATCATGACCGAAAATGGGCTTTTTGTCCTGGGTGGGCCGGAGACGCAGCTGCATGACATTCTTTGGGCCGTCCATGATGGAAAAAACCGTGGTAGAAGCGAGGGCTAGGAAAATATCGGGGTGTTCCCGGTTACGGTGGGTGGTCGGGGCCGAGCGATGCACGGAGGTTTGCACGTTTCTCTCGTACACGCACGTGCGTGGGTGCAAGGCGTTGGGCTCTAACTGAACCCGAGCGAGGCGTTCGCCTACTGAACCCGAGCGATTGCACTGCAGGCTACGCGTTACTGAACCCGAGCGATCATCGATGGCTGTTAACTGAACCCGATCGAGCGATTCCTTCGCTACTGCGCTAACTGAAGCCGATCGATGCTGCCTCTGGATGAACAGTGAGCATTGCTGGGGGGTTTAGATGAACAGTTCCCGGTGGGGGTGGATGAATAGGACCCCATGGTGTTGCCTATGGATGAACAGGACCCCGATGGATCGAGCCGGTTGGGGCTGGATGAACAGGACCCCGTGGAGGGCTGGATGAATAGGACCACCCCATGGAGGGCTGGATGAACAGTAGACGGTGGAGGGATGGATGAACAGTAGCCCATGGAGGGGCAGTTGAACAGGAGCCCGTGGAGAGGGCTGGTTGAACAGTAGCCGGTGGAGTAGCGCGCGGCGGAGGCTGGATGAACAGGAGCCCGTGGATGAACAGTCGCAGGTGGAGGCTCGAGGAGGTCGACGGTGGATGAACAGTAGCCCGTGGAGGCTGGAGGGGGTCGACAGGTGGAGATGAACAGTATCCCGTGGAGGCTGGAGGGGGGCGACGATGGAGATGAACAGTATCCCGTGGAGTCCCGTTTTGCGGTACGCCAGACCCCTCCCGATGAACAGGACCCCCGTTTCGACCGTAGCGCTCCAACACAAGTCCGTTTCCTTCGTTTTGCGGTACGCCACACCCCTCTCGATCAACAGGACCCCATTTCCACCGTAGGAGGTCTGTTTCCTCCGTTTTGCAGTACGCCAGACCCCTCCCGATGAACAGGATCCCGTTTCGAACGTGGCCGGTCGAACATAAGGCCGTTTCCTCCGTTGTGCGGTACGCCAGGCCTCGTTTCCATCGGCTGTTCCGTCCAAGCCGGTTGGCTCCCACGCGTTCCATTGCCTCCCGATGAACACGACGCATTCCGTTGCCTCCCCATGAACACGATGACGACGCAGTTTCTTCGTCCCCACCCAGCCATGTACACGAGCCCTGGCCGTACGTACGCGCGAGTAGGCGTTCGAGACCCCGCCTGTATGTACGTACGTGGCCGTATTTACTTTCTTGCACCGTGGCCGCTGTACGTACGTGTACATGCTACGTGCGTGCCTCTACTACTAAAAGTGCATTATATCGACTAGAGGGGGGTGAATAGGTGATTTTTATGAATTCTTCACTGAGGAATTTGCGGGTTAGGAAATTCCTTAGCGAAGAACTACTTGCAGCGGAATAAGTACTCAGAAGTAAACATAACAGAACACAAGCATGGTCATCATGATGAAATGAAGACAAGCACAGAGTACAGAAAGCGTAATCACGGGATAACACAGGATGAAGACAAACAGACTGAAGAAATTGAACTGAGGAAATTGAGAAAGTCTTCAGTCAAAGTCTTCAAACAGATATGAAAAAGCACACAACAACTGTAATGAGGAAATGAAAGAGTTGAGGAAATAGAACTAGTAGGCTTGGTGAAGACAATGATTTGACAGTCCAGTTCCAACTGCTGTCTCAGTTGTACATCTGGTCAGAGTGGCTAGGTATTTAAACCTGAGGACACACAGTCCTCACCGTATTCTCCTTGAGCTAAGGTCACGCAGACCTCGGCCAATCACTCGTGGTAAGTCTTCAGGTGACTTCCGAACCTTCACAAACTCGGTCACTCGGCGATCCACAATTCCTCTTGGATGCTCTAGACCATGACGCCTAACCGTCTTGAAGAAGCACAGTCTTCAAAGGTAACAAGCGTCGGATCCACGCAGGATCAATCTCTTCAGTGATGCTCAATCACTTTGGGTTTGTAGGTGTTTGGGTTTGGGTTTTCCTCACTTGATGATTTTCGCTCAAAGTCCTCGGAGAATGGGATGCTCTCAAATGACAAGTGTCAGTTTCTCTCGGAGCAGCCAACCAGCTAGTGGTTGTAGGGGGTGGCTACTTATAACTAGGGAGCAGCCGACATGATAAGACATAAATGCCCTTCAATGATATGACCGTTAGGTGGGTAGATATTTTGGGACAGCTGGCGCATAGCACAGCAACTGTTGGAAATTTGAGGCTCAAATTCCTCAGGGCTATCGTGTTCCTCACTGTGTAGGCAATCCGCACTGGCGAATTCCTAACTCCTCAGTCAGAACAAATTCCTCAGAGACTAGAAAAACTTCGTCTCTGTCACCGAAGAATATGACTGAACTGTATGAGATTTCCAATGGCTTCACTCCTAGGGATTGGTACGTGTAGGATTTTGAGTTGAGCATCACTTGGAAATTTTTCCTTAGTTTTTCCTCGACCCCCTTTAACAGTACGGTGTTTCCTATGACTCAAGAAAGAGAAAACGAAACTACGAAAACAAAAGTCTTCACGCTTCATGTTCCTCAAATGAATACCAAGTCTTCAAGGTCACACCAATTTCTTCACTTTCAAAGTCTTCAGAAAGTCTTCAGAAATCCAAGGTGTTCAGTCGAAGAACTTCATTTTTAGGGGTCGACTTTCTCTGTAAATATCAAACTCCTCATAGACTTACAGACCTGTGTACACTTATAAATACATTAGTCCCTTAACCTATAAGTCTTCAATACACCAAAATCACTAAGGGGCACTAGATGCACTTACAATCTCCCCCTTTTTGGTGATTGATGACAATATAGGTTAAGTTTTCAATGGGGATAAACATATGAAGTGTAAATACTGATATTGAGGAATTTGATTGCAAGATATAGAAGAACTCCCCCTGAAGATGTGCATAGTGAGGAATTTGCTTTTGAAGCAATGCACACTTGAATAGTAGAATCATGAAGATCTCCCCCTATATCTTGTAATTCATACACACATTTGATATATAATATGAAGAATTTGAAATGCATGATGAAATATGGTGATTGATGTAATTCAGCATGCGTGCATTAACATTAATGAGGAATAAGCATGAAGGAGAACACAGCAAAAGTATCAGACCACCATCGGATTTAAGTTTACAACTCGATCCAGCAAAATCATTAGAAGAATGAGAGTTGTAACTTAAGAAAAAAGTCCATATAAGATAGACCCGCTTGAAGACTAACTCAAATTTCTCCCCCTTTGTCATCGAATGACCAAAAGGATCGAAAATGAGGACTAACGCTCCTGAAGAATATCAAGTTGATGAAGTAGCGCCAGCGCTGTTGGGGTCGTTTGTCGTAGTAGGGCCTGCCGCAGTGTCGTCCAAGTCTTCATACTCATCGGTGTCGCGCGATGAAGAATAGGAGCTGGCCACCAAGGAAGGAACCTTGACCTTCTTGTATTTCTTCGATGGAGGTGCAGACCAGTCAAAATCCTCCTTGAGACCCATGTTCTTCAGATCTTCTTTACCATATACATGTGACAGAATAGCCCAGGTGCGATCGAAGACTTCATGGAGGTAGTAATGGTTTTTCTTCACTGCATTATGTGTAGCAGTCATGTTGTGAAGAATTGAACCAAACTGACGCTTAACCCATTTGTGGTTTCGATCCACCTTCTGGTGAAGACTTAGTAGAAGCTCACGGTCAGTCATCACACGAGGAGCAGTGGCTTGAGGATTTGGCTAGGAGGCATGGGCAGCAGAATCATGAGTGGCAGAGTCATCATTGGTGGAATAAGATGCAGCCTTGCGAAATTGACCATCCAATGGACGAATGCCTTCATCTATAATAGCTGGTGCCTTGCCCTTTTCGTCAGCTGAGGAATAGGTCCGCTCGAGGACTTCAATCGGGGGCAAGTAGCTGAGGTGATTCTGAAAATCAGCCTTGTAGTTGAGTGAAGACCTTGTTCTGAGGAATCTCATGATCTAGGGAGCATAAGGCTTCAGCTCAAACGGAGAAAGTGCAACATTTGCCAGAGTCCTCATGAAGAAATCGTGATAATTGACAGGAATGCCATGAATGATGTTGAATACCAGATTCTTCATGATGCCAACAATTTCCTCATCAAATGAGTCATGGCCTTTTATTGGACTCATAGTCTTCGTCAAAATGCGATAGACTGTCCTTGGTACATACTGCAATTCCTTCACGAGGATTTTTGTCCTGGAGGCTTGAACAGGTTTCAATGGCTTCATCAGCACTTGCATATAGTGATCTGTAAGCTTAGGCTTTTGGTACATGCAACGAGCTCCTTCAGGTGGAGGACTGATGGGCAGGGCGTGAAGTAATTCAGAGGCCGGTGCCTTATAGTGAGTGTTTTTGGTCATCCAGTCCAAAACCCAGGAGTTCACATCGTCAGCATCTCCTGTGATGTGCAGTGTTGCATAGATTCCAATCAACTATATCTGTGCAAAAGTTGAGGAGGCCTGTGTCATGAAGCACGCTGAGGACAGGTGTGAAGCATGGCAGTGATTCCATGTCCACATGAGGAATATGCTCGTGGTCTAAGACTTTGTCCTTGTTGAAGAGCAGTGAAGAATAGAAGTTGGCCTGGCTGGCGGTCCAGAAGCGCTTCCTTCTAAGACGAGCAAAATCATAGGGATTGTAGTCAGTGAAGAACACGTGCTCGCCGAAGAAATCATCAGCCTTGAATTTCTTCTTCTTTGAGAATGGATCCTTTGGTTTGGGCTGAGGAGTGTCAGTCAATTGCATTATTACCTCAGGAATCGCAATATCAGGCTCCACGGGTTTAGCTTCTTCTTCAGTGACAGCCTGGGTCTTCAATTCTTCATTTACATTTTCTTCAGCATTAGTGGCTGGAATTTCTTCATGGACAGATGATGTGGCATGTGGTTCATCAGATCCCATTTGAACTGTAGTTACTGGGGACTGAGGAATTTGTTGCAATGGTGTGAAGAGTGGAGAGTTGGGGTGCTGACTTTCCCAAAAGTCATCATTTAGCACCGGTGTGGTATAGCCAATGTCCACATCTTCATCTTCCATTTCTTCAACGTCGGCCTCTTCAGCAGTAAACTGAGGCATAGGCGAGGAGACAACTGGTGTTGAAGGGATTGTATCCACTTCAATCTCTTCATCCAACTGCTCTGACGAAGCAGCAGAAGGATTTTCTTCATCGGATTCGCTAGGAATCACATATTCTTCATCATAAGGAACAATGTCCTTTGATGGCATGGCAGAGATAGGAACAGCATCAATGGGGTTTGCAAATGAGCTGGTCAGAGACTTCATCTTCTTCGGAGCTGAGGAATCTGATGAAGCTGATGCCTTCCTTTTCTTCACTGCTGCACGCTCTGCAGCCTTAGTCTTCTTCACATCTGAAGCAGATGGAAGGATTGGAGTTGGGGTAGGCGCAGGAGGAGCAGAGGAATTTGGTTGAGTTTCTTCAGGCACAACTGATGCAGTTGCCCTGACCTCTTCATGTTCTTCACGCGCACCACTAGTGGATGCCCTGGCAATTTCATCAGTGGTTGGAATGCAGTCATCAGCCCTGGAAATCACATTTTCTTCAGCAGCCTGAATGTCATCAGCGGTGCTGGCATGTTCTTCAGTCGGCTGAGCAGATGCTTCAGCCTGAGGAATTTCTGGTTGCGATGGAGCTGCAACATTTGGAGTAAACTTTTCTGTCAACTTCACAAAACGGACTTTGGCTCCAAGCCAGTCAGCGCGGTGTACGTCAAATTCATCACTGATTTTCTTGATCTCAGATTGAATATTGACAAGTTCTTCAGTTGTCATAGAGACAACGTGTTTCTTCAGAAAACGCTCCTTCTTGTACTGGGCTTTCTTGAGCTACCTGGCCTTCTCATATTTCCATTTTTCTTCTTGGATGAACGCAGTCAGCATATGACTTTGGCCAGGAGTTAGCTTGAAATCAGGCATAGGATTATTTGGGTCCTTGTGCCAGAGATCAATGTAGTCGAGGATCAACTTTGGATCCAAAAGCAGAGGCACATTTGTGCCCTTGGCTCTAGCGGCCCTGACTTGGCTATCTCTGATGATTTCGGCAAATTCCTCATCATCAACTTCGTCTTCATCAGACGGCACTTGGAAGGCAACCTGCTTCTTATGAGGACTTGGGCGAGAACCTCGTCCAGCAGTGGCCTTTGTCTTCAGCAGAGAGGGGCCAGTTGAAGAATTCGGTGCAGCTGAGGAACTAGCAAAAGCTCCTGAGGCAATAGAGATGCCTGTAGTCCTTTGGCATGTGGCAAGATGCACATGTGCTGAGGATTTTGTCGAAGCAGCTGAGGACTTGAGCGGAGGAGCTGAGGATTTTGGAGGAGCAGGAGCAGCGTGAGGAATTGGCCGTGAGGGCTTTGAGGATTCTGGCCGTGAGGGCATTGCTGAGGAACTCGGCCTTGAGGGATTTGAAGGTGAAGCACTTGGCTTGTGAGCAGGCTTCTTTGACATGGCCTTCTTCGGTTTTACAGGGGCCTCAGCAGCAGCAGCAGCAGCAGCAGAGTCTTCGTTGAATTTCCTCACTGCTTCTCTGGCTTGTCTAGCCAGCTTGGCCTGGCGCTTGGCCCATTCATGTAGCGACCAGACCTCAAATGGCCTGTGCTGCTGTGCACCAGTGTCATCCCTGGATCAGTAATGCTGACACGCACAGTACAAATGGAGGATTTATAACAGAGCAGCAATCACACACTTATTACATCGAATATCTCCGAAGAGATTAAGTATGATAAACATGGCTTAAGGCCATCTAAAAACGATAACAGCGGAAGACTTGGAAGATAAGTGAGTCCATCAACACCAGCGGCATCACTGAGTATAAGACCACGAACTAAGGCACCTTACTCGTCGTCTGAAAAGTCTGCAACATGAAACGTTGCAGCCCGAAACGGGTCAGCACATAGAATATGCTAGCAAAGCAACACATAGAGAGCAATGAACAATGATAAGGCTATACTATATGCATATATGGCTGGTGGAAAGCTCTATGGTTACAATGTTTTTGCGAAAAGCAAATTTTATCCTACTACAAAGGAATAAATTTTATTTAACTATCATGGTGGTTGAAACATTGAGAAGGTACCTCCAACTCAATCCCAATTAAGTAACATCATTAACCCAACAAATTAATTATAAGTATCACGGTGATGAGATTCAAATGATAATCCAGGTACTAGATACTCAAGTTGTCCATAACCGGGGACACGGCTAATCATGATCAGTTTGCACACTCTGCAGAGGTTTGTGCACTTTTCCCCACAAGACTCGATCGCCTCCGCTTGATTCTCGCACTGCATGATGTTTGAGAAACGGATGACCGAGACACAGTCTTTCAGAAACAGTCACTCCCTACTCTGGATGGACCGGTACACCTACTTTCCCCTACATCTGCTAGTCCACCTCTTCAAGAGATCCTGTAACCTACTCAGCTATGCTAGAGCCCATAATAGCTTGCGGCTGCACACGGAAGTTTCTAGCATGAATAATCTTATGATCCCTTTGAGCCTGGGTGGCGGACCTTATACATACAGACAACACTGGGTTCTCCAGGTGTCTCAATCCACCCAGATGTGAGTTTTAGTTGCCACCTTAAGTTGAACCATTATTAAACAATCTCACATCTGTCATGGATATCTCTCAAACCCAATCCACGTCTACGAGCATAGCATGGCAATAATATAAGCAACGTAGAAGTAACTCCCAAGGGTTTGATAAAGAACAGGTAATAGGTACTACCTCAACTACTTCCCAAATACCCACAGTTTAATTAGATCCTAATCATGCAATGTGTTTGAGGAAATTGATCTAATGCAATAAAACTGGGTATGAGCGGGGTATGATCAAAGTGTTACTTGCCTTGCTGATGATCCGCAAAGCCTAGCGAGTCGAAGTAACAAGCGGCACACTCCGGGTACTCTATCGCAAACAAACAGGCATAAAATCAGTACTCATCTAATGCACAGGTAAAACTCGAAAGAAAGATCCAACCAGAAAGTTCAACTTAAGAACTCCGCTTTGCAAAAAGAAACAACTCGAAAGAAACAACGAAAGTCAAACGGCGAAAGAAAGAAACTTCGTTTGCTAATCTGGATCTAGGTCAAATTTGAGTAGGTTAAACGGAAAGAGAATTTCGAGACAAAACTCTAGGCGCTTGAATCACCTGATTCCGATAAACGAGCGAAAAGTTAAACAGGTTCGAAGTTTCGATCAGAAATCGAATCTGAGAAAATAACGAGAAAATCCGACGAAAAATAAATAAATCGGACGAACGGTTAAATAACGGACGTTCGTTAACAGAGAAAAACCGACGAACGCGTTCGTTAAAACGAACGGTTCGGTGAACGCTCGTAAAATAAGAAAACCGAAAAAAAACCGATCTAGGGGTTTTTTTCCAGAAAAACCGGTCAACTCGAACGGCAGTACCTCGGCGGGGCTCGCTCCGGCGAGGGCTCCGGCTGGCGGGGTCGGCGGCGGGGGGGTGCGGGGCTCGGGCGGCGGTTCCAGCGGGCGAGGGGCGGGCTCCGGCGCTCCCGGCGGCGAGGGGCGAGGCGAACGGCGGGCGGCGGCGGGCGACTAGATGCGGGGCGGCCGCGGCGGCTTCTCCGGCGATGGTGGCGGCGAAAACGGAGGGGGGGTGCTATATATAGGTAGGGGGGCTAGAGGGCTTGGGGGAGGGGCAAAGCCCGAGGCGGCGGCGGCTTCGTGCTCCCGGCGGACTCCGGCGGCGTGGGGAAGAAGGAGAGCGCGGGCGGGCCGGCCTGGCTTCGGCTGGGCCTCGGCCCAGTCGGGCAAGCGCGTATTTTTTTTTAAATTGTTCCGCGGAAAACATTGCATAGAAAAATAAATAAAAATCGGAAAAATACGATATAAATTTTCCCCGTCTTATTAGAAAATCTAGAATAGGGTGAACATTTTTAAAATCAAAAATAAATATTTTGAAAACATGCATATTTTTAAATGCAATAAAAATTGCAAATAAAATCCAATAAATTCCAAATAATGTTTTTAACATTTTTCCTCCAGTATTTCAATATTTTTGGAGAAGTCATATTTTCTCCTCTCGTTTATTTTTAAATGAAATATTTTTCCGGAGAGAAAAATAATTAAAATAAAATCCTCGTCTGAAAAATCAAATAAGAAAATTCGAGAAAATCCCCAACTCTCTCCGAGGGTCCTTGAGTTGCTTAGGATTTATCGAGGATTTGTCAAAATGCAATAAATCATGATATGCAAATGATGATCTATGTATAACATTCCAAATTGAAAATTTGGGATGTTACAAACCTACCCCCCTTAAGATGAATCTCGCCCTCGAGATTCGGGTTGGCTAGAAAACAGGTGGGAGTGGTTTTTCCGTAGATCTTCCTCTCACTCCCAGGTGGCCTCATCTTCTGTGTGGTGACTCCACTGAACTTTGCAAAATTTGATAACCTTGCTGCGGGTAACTCGGCTGGCATACTCGAGAATCTTAACTGGCTTCTCCTCATAAGTCAAATCGCTTTCCAAATGAATCGCTTCCAGTGGCACAGTATCTCTCACTGGTATCTCAGCCATCTCTGCGTGGCACTTCTTCAACTGCGAATCGTGGAATACATCATGTACTTCAGACAATCCTTCAGGCAATTCCAGCTTGTAGGCAACTTCTCCCATACGTTCCAACACTCTGTATGGTCCGATAAAACGAGGCGCTAACTTTCCCTTAACACCAAAGCGCTTCACTCCTCGAAGGGGTGATACTCGAAGATACACTCTGTCTCCGATTTCGTGAACTGTTTCCTTGCTCTTAGAATCAGCATAACTCTTCTGCCTAGATTGGGCTACCTTGAGCCTATCGCGAATCAACTTCACTTTCTGTTCAGACTCCTTAATCAAATCTGGTCCAAACAACTGACGGTCTCCAACTTCGTCCCATAACAACGGTGTTCTACACCTCCTTCCATACAAAGCTTCGAAAGGGGCCATCTTCAAACTAGTTTGATAACTATTGTTATAAGAAAACTCCGCATATGGAAAATTGTCGTCCCAACTTGATCCATAATCTAGCGCACATGCTCTCAACATGTCCTCCAAAATCTGGTTGACTCTCTCGGTCTGTCCATCTGTCTGTGGGTGAAATGCTGTACTAAATTCCAGTATGGTTCCCAATGTTTCATGTAACTGCTTCCAAAACTTCGAGGTAAATTGGGTTCCTCTGTCTGATACAATGGTCCTCGGAACTCCATGCAAACATTCTATCCTAGTCATGTATATCTTTGCCAACTTAGCGCTGGTGTAAGTGGTCTTCACTGTAATGAAATGAGCCACTTTCATCAAACGGTCGACTACAACCCATATCGAGTCATAGCCTGAACGAGTCCTGGGTAATCCTGTGATAAAATCCATGCCTATTTTATCCCACTTCCATTCGGGTATCGGCAACGGCTGTAGCAATCCTGCTGGCTTCTGAGCTCTGCCTTCACTCTCTGACATACATCACAAACTGCTACAAACTCCGCAATATCCTTTTTCATTCTGGTCCACCAGAGAATATTCTTCAAATCCAAATACATCTTGGTATTCCCTGGGTGAATCGAGTACGGTGAATCATGGGCTTCTTGCAAAATCAACTTCCTGATCTCCGGATCATTTGGCACATATACACGGTCCTCGAACCATAAGGTATCGTGCTCATCCTCACGAAATCCCTTGGCTTTTCCTTTGCTCATCTTCTCCTTTATCTCTTCAATCTCCTTGTCTGTCTTCTGAGCTTCTCTGATCCTTTCCATCAAGGTAGACTGAATCTCCAATGTCGCTAAATAGCCTCTAGGGACTATCTCCAAACATAGCTCACGTATGTCCTCGGCTAACTCCTGAGGTAACTCTCCTGTCATGAGGGTGTCGACATGACTCTTGCGGCTCAACGCGTCTGCTACTACGTTAGCCTTTCCGGGGTGATAATGCAATCTCATATCATAGTCTTTGATGAGCTCCAACCATCTTTTCTGTCTGAGATTTAACTCCTTCTGCGTGAAAATGTACTTCAAACTCTTGTGATCCGTGTACACCTCACAATGGTTTCCGATGAGAAAATGTCTCCATGTCTTCAATGCATGCACCACGGCTGCTAATTCCAAATCATGCGTAGCATAATTCTTCTCATGGGGTTTAAGTTGTCGTGAAGCATACGAAACAACTCTTCCTTCCTGCATAAGCACTGCTCCAAGTCCTCGACGAGAAGCGTCGCAATAAACTTCATAGTCCTTGCGTTGATCTGGCAGTATCAACACTGGTGATGTAACCAATCGTTTCTTTAACTCCTGGAAACTAGCTTCACATTCCTCGGTCCAATTAAATTTGGTGTCCTTCTTCAATAGCTCAGTCATGGGCTTAGCAATCCTTGAGAAATTCTCGATAAATCTCCGGTAGTATCCTGCGAGTCCAAGAAAACTCCGGATTTCTCCAACTGTAGTGGGTGATTCCCAACTGGTCACTATGTCAACCTTGGCAAGGTCTACTGCTATTCCTTCTCCAGAAATAACATGTCCAAGGAATCCAACTTCCTTCAACCAAAACTCACATTTGCTGAACTTAGCATATAACTGATGTTCCCTAAGCTTCTCAAGCACCAATCGTAAATGCTTCTCATGCTCTTCTTCATCCTTGGAAAATATTAAAATATCATCAATGAACACCACGACGAACTTATCCAAAAACTCCATAAACACTTTGTTCATCAGGTTCATGAAATAGGCAGGTGCGTTAGTCAGTCCAAATGACATAACGGTATACTCATACAATCCATATCTGGTGGTAAATGCCGTCTTGGGTATATCCTGCTCTCGAATCTTTAACTGATGGTACCCTGATCGTAGATCGATCTTGGAAAATACTTTAGCTCCTTGCAAGCGGTCAAACAAATCATTTATCATCGGCAGTGGGTACTTGTTTTTGATGGTCACTTCATTCAATCCTCGGTAATCAACGACCATCCTTAGTGATCCATCTTTCTTCTCTACTAGAAGTACTGGTGATCCCCAAGGTGACGAACTTGGGCGAATATAGCCTTTATCCAGTAACTCTTTGATTTGCTTCTTAATTTCTTCCAAATCATTTGCGGGCATCCTGTACGGTCTCTTAGATATTGGCCCTGTGCCTGGCAAAAGTTCAATCAAGAACTCAATGTCTCTATCTGGTGGCATGCTTGGCAACTCTTCTGGAAATACATCCGGATAGTCCTTCACCACTGGTACTTCCTCCTGTACAACTCCTGATAAGGAATTCACTTGGGTCCTCTTCGGCATATGCCTGGATACATACTTGATCCTCTTTCCTTCCGGGGTGGTAAGCAAAATAGTCTTGCTGGCACAATCGATGTTTCCTCCATACAACGATAGCCAATCCATTCCCAAAATCACATCCAAGCCTTGCGATTCCAAAACAATGAGGTCTGAGGGGAAAACATGCCTACCAATGGCCAAAGGTATCTGAAAACATCCTTGGGTGGCCATATACTCTGCTCCTGGCGAGGTTACTAACATGGGGCTTTTGAGAACTTGGGTGGACATCTTAAACTTGTTTACGAATCCCCTTGATATGTATGAATGCGATGCACCAGTATCGAAAAGAACAGTTGCAGTAAATGACTTAACCAAAAACTTACCTATTACTGCATCAGGCTGAGCTTCAATCTCCTCCACGCTCACGTGGTTCACATGTCCTTTGTTGAACGGGTTCGGCTTCTTCCCAGAGCTTCCATTGCCATTTCCATTTTGGGCTTTGGGACAATCAGTTGCATAATGTCCCGTCTTCTGGCACTTGAAACAAGTAATGTGACTTAGATCTCTCTTGGTTGGGGTAGATGGGTTGGTGCGGTTTTGTCCGTTTCCTCCTCCATTCCCATTACCATTCTTGGAGCCATTATGGTTGTGCGAACTACCTCCTCCATGGGTATGCTGAAACTGTCCTCCCGGCTTCGGGGTAAATCGTGGCTTCTGCTGGGCTCCAGAATTATACTTCCCTTGTCCATACTTCCTCTTGCGGTTTTCAATCTGCTGCTGCTTCCCTTCAATCATGAGAGCTCTATCTACCAACTCCTGGTAGTTGTTAAAAGTTGCTACCATCAACTGCATACTCAGCTCATCATTCAATCCTTCCAGAAACTTCTCCTGCTTGGCTGCATCCGTAGCAACGTCATCCGGTGCATAATGTGCTAACTTACTGAAATCTTCCACATACTGGCCTACGGTGCGTCCTCCTTGGCGTAGGTTGCGAAACTCACGCTTCTTCATAGCCATAGCTCCTGCTGAAACATGAGCTGTACGGAAAGCTTGCTGAAACTGGTCCCATGTGACAGTGTCAATAGGGTGCGTGGTTGTATAATTCTCCCACCATGATGCTGCGGGTCCATCAAGCTGATGTGCGGCAAAACGCACTCTTTCCGCGTCTGTGCATCCTGCAGTGGTCAACTCCCTTCCAACTTTGCGGAGCCAATCATCTGCTACAATTGGCTCGGTGCTACTGGAAAACACCGGCGGGTTTAGCCTTAAGAAACGGGCTAAGTGGTCAACAGGTGGTGGCGGCGGTGGGTTGTTGTTGTTGCCTTGGTTCTGAACTAACACTTACATCAAGGCATTCTGTTGCTGAATCAACTGGGTGATCTCTGGCGGAAAAACAAATCCGGTGTCGCGTCTCGGAGGCATCTGATAGGTTTAGAAAAGATGAGAATTAATAATAGAATGAGGTCTAGAGAGAAAACACTACCCATATGCTCATGAGACAAATTCAAACAATATCACTCAATCAATCCAAACAAGGCAAAACAATCGATCTAACTAGCGTTACAAAGTGCTTGAGCTATACTACTAAATGGGGGAAAACTACTACTGATATGGTAGTCTACTAAAAATTTTGATCCGTTGAGGACTCCATGATGTCTGCTCCAGCTTCATCAATCCATTCGCCTTCACTTGGTTCCGAGTCGGTGTCGTCGATGATGATGTAGTTATCCGGACAAGTGCATTCGTCGACTTCTGCTTTTGGCACTGGATTTCCCACGAATGATCCAATCTTATTCTCCAGGTCGTCAATCTTCCCAACTAGTGCGTTGATTTCCTCCAGATAATCTTCACGTATAGTCTTGAGTTCTTCTTGGAGTTCCTTGATCTTCGTGAATGCCTTCTTCAGTTCTTCCTTGTCCGTGCACATCTGATTCTCCTGGCGTCGAATATGTTGGTTCTGCTCCTGGATGAAAGCTGCAATTGATCCATCCTTCTTGGTCTTGATCATCTCCCATTGCGCGTCTCGACGTCCACAAATTTGATAAATTGTATCCTTAAGCTCCTGGTGATAGACTTCTCCAATGCGTCCCATGGCGATATGTGCGGCCATGCTCTTCCCTAAGCTCCAAGTTGGTGCTTCGAAAACCAATCTCATGGGTTCCGTAATTGGCGCAAACGTCCTTCCTGGAATGATAACTTGAATCTTCCAGCTCTCCTCTTCAGGTAATGTGCCGTTGTAGGTTCCGGTGACGCTTGGTATTCCTATGTTCAAGTACTTGGTGACTTCCTTCAAATGTCGTCCAAACGGCGTGTCTTCATCCGGTTGCAAGAACTTGCTCCTTGCATTCGCCATTCCTAAAAGAGTAGAAAGTGGACAGGAGTCAGAAATGAGAAGAGGGAAGTTTTCTAGGGCTTAGGCTTAGTGGTCGTGTCCTATAGTCAGCGTGTGCTCTGATACCATTCATGTAGCGACCAGACCTCAAATGGCCTGTGCTGCTGTGCACCAGTGTCATCCCTGGATCAGTAATGCTGACACGCACAGTACAAATGGAGGATTTATAACAGAGCAGCACTCACACACTTATTACATCAAATATCTCCGAAGAGATTAAGTATGATAAACATGGCTTAAGGCCATCTAAAAACGATAACAGCGGAAGACTTGGAAGATAAGTGAGTCCATCAACACCAGCGGCATCACTGAGTATAAGACCACGAACTAAGGCACCTTACTCGTCGTCTGAAAAGTCTGCAACATGAAACGTTGCAGCCCGAAATGGGTCAGCACATAGAATATGCTGGCAAAGCAACACATAGAGAGCAATGAACAATGATAAGGCTATACTATATGCATATATGGCTGGTGGAAAGCTCTATGGTTACAATGTTTTTGCGAAAAGCAAATTTTATCCTACTACAAAGGAATAAATTTTATTTAACTATCATGGTGGTTGAAACATTGAGAAGGTACCTCCAACTCAATCCCAATTAAGTAACATCATTAACCCAACAAATTAATTATAAGTATCACGGTGATGAGATTCAAATGATAATCCAGGTACTAGATACTCAAGTTGTCCATAACCGGGGACACGGCTAATCATGATCAGTTTGCACACTCTGCAGAGGTTTGTGCACTTTTCCCCACAAGACTCGATCGCCTCCGCTTGATTCTCGCACTGCATGATGTTTGAGAAACGGATGACCGAGACACAGTCTTTCAGAAACAGTCACTCTCTACTCGGGATGGACCGGTACACCTACTTTCCCCTACATCTGCTAGTCCACCTCTTCAAGAGATCCTGTAACCTACTCAGCTATGCTAGAGCCCATAATAGCTTGCGGCTGCACACGGAAGTTTCTAGCATGAATAATCTTATGATCCCTTTGAGCCTGGGTGGCGGACCTTATACATACAGACAACACTGGGTTCTCCAGGTGTCTCAATCCACCCAGATGTGAGTTTTAGTTGCCACCTTAAGTTGAACCATTATTAAACAATCTCACATCTGTCATGGATATCTCTCAAACCCAATCCACGTCTACGAGCATATCATGGCAATAATATAAGCAACGTAGAAGTAACTCCCAAGGGTTTGATAAAGAACAGGTAATAGGTACTACCTCAACTACTTCCCAAATACCCACAGTTTAATTAGATCCTAATCATGCAATGTGTTTGAGGAAATTGATCTAATGCAATAGAACTGGGTATGAACGGGGTATGATCAAAGTGTTACTTGCCTTGCTGATGATCCGCAAAGCCTAGCGAGTCGAAGTAACAAGCGGCACACTCCGGGTACTCTATCGCAAACAAACAGGCATAAAATCAGTACTCATCTAATGCACAGGTAAAACTCGAAAGAAAGATCCAACCAGAAAGTTCAACTTAAGAACTCCGCTTTGCAAAAAGAAACAACTCGAAAGGAACAACGAAAGTCAAACGGTGAAAGAAAGAAACTTCGTTTGCTAATCTGGATCTAGGTCAAATTTTACTGTAGCAAAACTTGTTTAAGTAGGTTAAACGGAAAGAGAATTTCGAGACGAAACTCTAGGCGCTTGAATCACCTGATTCCGATAAACGAGCGAAAAGTTAAACAGGTTCGAAGTTTCGATCAGAAATCGAATCTGAGAAAATAACGAGAAAATCCGACGAAAAATAAATAAATCGGACGAACGGTTAAATAACGGACGTTCGTTAACAGAGAAAAACCGACGAACGCGTTCGTTAAAACGAACGGTTCGGTGAACGCTCGTAAAATAAGAAAACCGAAAAAGAACCGATCTAGGGGGTTTTTTTCAGAAAAACCGGTCAACTCGAACGGCAGTACCTCGGCGGAGCTCGCTCCGGCGGGCGGGGTCGGCGGCGGGGGGGTGCGGGGCTCGGGCGGCGGTTCCGGCGGGCGAGGGGCGGGCTCCGGCGCTCCCGGCGGCGAGGGGCGAGGCGAACGGCGGCCAGCGGCGGGCGACTAGATGCGGGGCGGCGGCGGCGGCTTCTCCGGCGATGGTGGCGGCGAAAACGGAGGGGGGTGCTATATATAGGTAGGGAGGCTAGAGGGCTTGGGGGAGGGGCAAAGCCCGAGGCGGCGGCGGCTTCGTGCTCCTGGCGGACTCCGGCGGCGTGCGGAAGAAGGAGAGCGCGGGCGGGCCGGCCTGGCTTCGGCTGG
This sequence comes from Aegilops tauschii subsp. strangulata, assembly GCF_002575655.3. Taxonomy (NCBI): domain Eukaryota; kingdom Viridiplantae; phylum Streptophyta; class Magnoliopsida; order Poales; family Poaceae; genus Aegilops; species Aegilops tauschii. The sequence continues at coordinate 312,260,010 of NC_053037.3, read as the reverse complement.
GCCTCGGCCCTGTCGGGCAAGCGCGTATTTTTTTTAAATTGTTCCGCGGAAAACATTACATAGAAAAATAAATAAAAATCGGAAAAATACGAAGTAAATTTTGCCCGTCTAGTTAGAAAATCTAGAATAGGGTGAACATTTTTAAAATCAAAAATAAATATTTTGAAAACATGCATATTTTTAAATGCAATAAAAATTGCAAATAAAATCCAATAAATTCCAAATAATGTTTTTAACATTTTTCCTCCAGTATTTCAATATTTTTGGAGAAGTCATATTTTCTCCTCTCGTTTATTTTTAAATGAAATATTTTTCCGGAGAGAAAAATAATTAAAATAAAATCCTCGTCTGAAAAATCAAATAAGAAAATTCGAGAAAATCCCCAACTCTCTCCGAGGGTCCTTGAGTTTCTTAGGATTTATCGAGGATTTGTGAAAATGCAATAAATCATGATATGCAAATGATGATCTATGTATAACATTCCAAATTGAAAATTTGGGATGTTACAATTCATCAGGATAATCCTCACCGCACTTGAGGCTGGTGGGATCTGCTTCTTGGGCAGGTGCCAATGGAGGTCTTGGGTATGGAGGATTGAGTGCGAATTTCTTCATGTATTTGGGATAACATATCTGTACTCCCTCCACTCTCTTGCCCATCTCCTCTCTATCCTCTGTATGCGCACCTTGCGCTGATTCTTGTCCTCTTTTCCAAATTTGGCCTCATCAGGAGTGCAATAATCCTTGTATATATCATCATGGATTTCGAAAGCAGTATTGATTTCAGGCCTCTTTACTCCTTTCTATGGCTTCTTTCCATCAGCCATTTTCTTCAGATGAGGAATTTGAACAATTGAATTCTCTGAAGAAGTATGCAACTTTTCTTCGAGGAATGCTGCAAATGAGTTAAGTTAATGAGAACCTAGTGATTCAGCAGCGGACATGGGTACCTGTGAACAGAGTATAGTTGCGAGGAATGTGGAGAGGTCATATGTGTTCTCAGAAGGTTTTGTAAAAAGAACAAGTTTGAGGAATTTGGCCAGATGAGTCTTGAAGAATTTCACTAAGCGTTCTTTGTCTTAGGTTCCAGAGTTGTATAGATAGAAGATCCACACAATTGAGGAATCTTGAAGAAAAATATAGCTTTGAGAAATGAATCAAGAACAGATGACATGTGATAGTGTGAGAGAATTTGAAGAAAAACACCTTTGAAGATTTTGTAGAAATCATTTGAATCAAAGAGGGTAGTAAAAGTAACTTTTAATTACCCTGGACAAAGAACACAACGAACTGTGAGGTAGAGATGAGAAGTTCGTCTGTGCAGATCTTCCATGCCCTAACTCGGCGCTAGGGTTTGAGAAGCTCGAGCTGGAGTGAGGTCGGGCGGAGTAAAAGAGAAGTGAGGAAGGGGAGGGGGTATTTATAGCCACGGTGAGAAACTGTTCGCCCGAAGAAATTGGATGAACGTGCCCCTGACCCTTCTCATTCGCTTGACATGTGTCACCCATGTACTGAAAAGTCGAGATCGTGTGAGATTGTGGGTGAATAGATAAGTATTTCGTGGGATGCGGAACGGTTTGAGCGGCAAAACTGAAAATTTGGATAAGATAAGTTAAAAGTTCTGTTCGCAAATTCTTCCGCTGACAAGGACACAGTGAAGATTTTGAACAAGTTTCAAATAGAACGCACATGAAGAATTTGTGAATAGAATGGGTTGAGTTTAGCATAGAGGGGGAAGGGTCTGATCACATTCACTTAGCAGAAAAACCAACTTGAAAAATTAGCCATAAGTGAATGTTGTAGAGGACATAAACTCATATATATATATATATAGCCAATGAAGAAAAACGACGAAAACAGTGAAGGCAGTGCAAAGTTGAAAAAAATGAACAACTGAGGAATTTCAAAACTGAGGAAAAACTCAAATTGAAGATTTTCAACTTTTGGTGGTGGTGTGACCCACCGTATAAGAATGATGATTTCAGACACCGTGTACAATTGTCGTAGGGTTCTGAGAATCAAATTCTTTGTTAATTTCTTCACACTTAGAGTGTTATTCTTCATTGATTGAAGAAAAAACATTTCTTCATGTGTTGCACATCTAAGTCATCAATTTTGCATAAGTGTTAGGATGAGTGTCCTTTTCAAAGAACATTCGAAGATTCTAAGATATTTAGCTCACACTGCAACTTGCTAAATCTCTTCTCATCCAAGGGCTTTGTGAAGATATCGGCTAGCTGTTCTTCAGTCTTCACATGCTCAATAGAAATGTCGCCCTTCAACACATGATCACGAAGAAAATGATGACGAATCTGAATGTGCTTTGTCTTCGAGTGCTGAACTGGGTTGTGAGCAATCTTGATGGCACTCTCATTGTCACATAAGAGAGGCACATTCTTCACGTTGACGCCGTAGTCCTTGAGAGTTTGCTTCATCCACAACAATTGAGCACAGCAAGAACCAGCAGCAATGTACTCAGCTTCAGCAGTAGCCAGTGATACGCAGTTCTGTTTCTTCGAGGACCAACAGACCAAAGATCGTCCGAGGAAATGACATGTACCAGATGTTGACTTGCGGTCCACACGATCACCAGCATAGTCAGAGTCAGAATATCCAATGAGATCAAAAGCCAATCCCTTGGGGTACCATAATCCAAGTGTTGGTGTGTGAGCTAGATATCGAAGAATATGCTTCACAGCGTTATGGTGTGATTCCTTCGGTGTAGCTTGGAATCGGGCACACATGCAAACACTAAGCATTATATCTGGCCTAGATGCACATAAGTACAATAAAGAACCAATCACGGAGCGGTATACCTTATGATCGAAGTCAATACCATTTTCATCAGTGCATAGATGGCCATTTGTGGGCATAGGAATTTTGATGCCTTTGCAATCTTGCATGCCGAATTTCCTCAGTACATCCTTGAGGTATTTCTCCTGCGATATGAATATGCCATTGTGTTGTTGACGAATTTGAAGACCTAAGAAGAATTTCAATTCTCCCATCATAGACATTTGATATTCTTCACTCATCATATAGGCAAATTCATCACTATAACGTTGGTCAGTACAGCCAAAGATAATATCATCTACATATATTTGGCACACAAACAGTTCACCATCATAAGATTTAGTGAAAAGAGTAGGGTCGAGTGAACCGGGTTTGAAGCCTTTCTTCATGAGGAATTCCTTCAAAGTATCATACCACGCCCGAGGGGCCTGCTTGAGGCCATAGAGGGCCTTATTGAGTCTGAAGACTTTGTCAGGATGCTTTGGATCTTCAAAACCTGGGGGTTGAGCAACATATACTTCTTCCTCAAGCTTACCATTGAGGAAAGCACTTTTCACATCCATTTGATATAGAGTGATATCATGATGGTTAGCATAAGCAAGTAATATGCGAATAGCCTCAAGTCTAGCTACAGGTGCAAAAGTTTCATCGAAATCAATTCCTTCAACCTGTGTGTAGCCTTGAGCTACAAGTCGTGCCTTATTCCTCACCACAAGGCCATTTTCATCTTGCTTTTTGCGGTAGATCCACTTTGTGCCAATGATATTGTGCTTGCGAGGATCTGGACGTTTGACCAGTTCCCAGACGTTGTTGAGCTCGAACTGATGTAATTCTTCTTGCATGGCCTGAATCCACTCAGGCTCCAGAAATGCTTCATCTACCTTAGTGGGCTCTGTGATAGAGACAAAAGCATAGTGCCCACAAAAGTTAGATAAATGTGAAGCTTTTGAGCGTGTGAGAGGACCTGGTGCTTCAATGTCATCGATGATCTTTTCAACTTGCACTTCTTTTGCAACGCGAGGATGAGCTGGTTGTCGTCGAGGAATTTGATCAGCATTTTCTTCAGCACCATTTTCTTCAGTATTTTCTTCAGGTGCATTAGCTCGACGTTCTTCATGTTCTGGAATGAATGCTTCAGCAGATTCTTCGGTAGGAATGACATCCTCAGTAGCCTTGAACTTGATAGATTCCTCAGGTGTTGGTTCATCTATCACAGAAGGTAGGTGCTCTCTTTGCGAGCCATTAGTTTCATCGAACCGCACATCTACAGTTTCAACAACCTTGTGAAGAACATTGTTGAAGACTCTGTAGGTGTGCGAGTCCTTTTCGTAACCAAGCATGAAACCTTCATGTGCTTTCGGTGCAAATTTTGAGTTGTGATGAGGATCTCTAATCCAGCATTTAGCACCGAAGACTTTGAAATAACTCACATTGGGTTCCTTGTCAGTGAGGAGTTCATAGGCAGTCTTCTTGAAGAATTTGTGAAGATATACTCTGTTGATGATGTGGCACGCAATATCAATCGCATCAATCCAGAAACGACGAGGCGTTTTGTATTCATCAAGCACAGTGCGAGCCATCTCAGCTAGAGTCCTGTTCTTGCGCTCCATGATGCCATTCTGCTGAGGAGTATAAGGAGCAGATAACTCATGAGTAATACCAAGTTCATCAAGATAGTCATCAAGACCAGAATTCTTGAACTCAGTTCCATTGTCACTTCTGATGTGCTTGATCTTCACACCAAAGTTGGTTGAAGCCCTCGAGGAAAATCGTTTGAAGACTTCCTGCACTTCATGTTTGTAAGTAACAATGTGTACCCATGTGTAACGAGAGTAATCATCAACAATAACAAAGCCATATTGAGATGCATCATTTGAAACTGCAGAATAATGGTTAGGACCGAAGAGATCCATGTGAAGCAATTCAAATGGTCGAGTAGTAGTCATGATAGTCTTCGCTGGATGCTTGGCCTTGGTCATCTTTCCAGCATCACAGGCTCCGCATAAGTGGTCCTTGAGGAATTTGACATTCTCAATGCCAATGACATGCTTCTTCTTTGCAAGCGTGTGCAAATTCCTCATGCCTGCATGACCAAGTCGTCGATGCCATTGCCAGCCTTCTGAAGCTTTTGCAAGTAGGCACACGACTGGTTGCAGTCCTATAGAGAAATCAACAATATACAAGTCTCCTCTCCTAAAGCCTTCGAAGACTTTGGAATTGTCAGCTTCCATAACCACAACACAACGATACTTGCCAAAGACAACAACCATATCAAGATCGCAAAGCATTGAGACAGACATGAGGTTGTATCCTAAGGACTCGACAAGCATGACTTTGTCCATGTGTCGATCCTTTGAGATCGCAACCTTACCTAGACCCAATACCCGACTTTTGCCTTTGTCAGTGAAGATGATATGCTTCAGATGCGATGGAGATAAGGGAGCATCCATCAATAGATTCTTGTCACCAGTCATGTGATTTGTACATCCACTATCGAGGACCCACTCAGTGGCTTTGGGTTGATCATCCTGCAGATGAATTAGTGCAGCTTACGAACTCATATACTTCATCAGTGAAGAATATGACATCAATTCATCAGATCAATTTCATCAAGCAATAGAACAGATAAAGTAGTATGAGGACGTGAGAAATGGAAGTTCATTTCTTCATGATTAGCCTGCGTCCTATCAGGCACTCTCAGGTCTCCAACAAATTCTTTAGACGATTGAGCACGTCTGGAGACCTGACCCTGCATAAGAGATTAGTTCTTTTTCTTCACCACCCACATCTGAAGGGGTGGCAAAGAGTTCATCACTCTGCGAGCTCCATATGAGAAAGGTGGCATAGAAGCCAATCCATTTCGTTTCACATAAGAGGAGTTATGGTAAGCATATGAATAAGCAGAGAAATTCTTGAAGGAGTTATGAACATAATGATTTGTAGAATAATGTGCATATTCATAGCCCTTAGCTCTTCCCTGCGAAACAGAGTTGTTAGCACGATGATATTCATATGAGGACTTTGATCCTTTTGAGGAATTTGATCCACGTGAGGAATTTGGTCCGTATGAGGACTTAGATCAATATGAAGAATCTGATCTGGGGTTCCTATTCTTCACAGTCGGTGTCATGAGGACATTCACCTGAATACTTTCAAGGCACCTTTTGGGAACCCAGATTTTCTTCATAGGGGAACCGTTCCTGCAGTTAGTGCCAACATATCTAGCAAATACTTCACCATTCTGATGTTTGAACGGTTTATAGTTGGAGTCAAATGACTCATCAGAAGAATGAGGAGATTCACATGTAAAGCCAGATAAATTGGATGGATCAACTGGAGGTCCTTTTGCGGCAACCCATGAGGTTTTGGGGTACGGCTCAGGCTTCCAATATGTACCATCAGCATTGAGTTTCCTATCAAAGGCAATACCCTGTTTCCTAGGGTTCCTGTTGAGGATCTGCTTTTTAAGCACATCACAAAGAGTCTGATGCCCTTTGAGGCTTTTATACATGCCTATCATGTAAAATTCCTTCAGCCCTGCATCGTCAGTGATACTAGCAATGTCCTCAGATGAGGAATTAGTGATAGCAGAGGCAGGTGAAGAATTTTTAACATTAGAAGCATTTGAACATTCAGGTGAGGAATTAGCAGATTCACGTTCAATGCATTTCAAACATGGAGGAACGAATTCTTCCTGAGAAGTGCTGATTTGTTGAGCAAGTAATGAATTGCGCTCCTTCTGAAGATCTTCATAACTCACCCTTAGCTTTTCAAGATATTGCTTTCTTTGAAGAAATTCATAAGAAAGCTTCTCATGATCAGATAAGAGAGTGTTATGTTGATCTTGAAGGGTGTCATACTTAGTATGAAGTCTCTGAAGACTTTCAGCCAAAGCTTTTGACTGATCCATTTCTTCACCCAACATATCATCGCTCCTATTGAACTTTTTCCAAAGCTCTTTGTTGTTTAGTGGCACGGGAAGCAAGTTTGGCATTGCTGGGTCCAAATTCATCACCACATTCATCATCACTAGACTCGGATAGGTAGCATTCAGTTACCTCAGCACTTTTTGCCATAAGGAATGATGAAGAGGATGATGATTCTGGTTCGAATGTCATCGCTTTGAGAGATTCCTTGAAGTCCTCAAACCAAGGATCATGACGGGTTCGATGACCTTCATAGACCTCAGAGAGACGGTCCCAGATAAGCTTCGCATGATCGAGATGCATGATGTTCCTGAACTGATTTTGAGACAGACAGGAGTAGATGACGTCCTTTGCCGTGAGGTTGAGAAGAGTGTACTTGCAAATGTCATCAGCTTCAGCCATCTTGCACAGATCGGTAAGACCAATCTCAGTAACGGTCCACAGTTTGCTGTTCATCGCCATAAGGCGCTTCTTCATCATGGCCTTCCACTTGGGATATTCGTGACCGTCAAAGATGGGGCATGACACAGTCTTCATTCCTATGGTCGACATAACTAAAACTCCTGGCGGTTAAACCAAAATCACACAGAACAAGGGAGTACCTTGCTCTGATACCAATTGAAAGTGTGTTATATCGACTAGAAGGGGGTGAATAGGCGATTTTTATGAATTCTTCACTGAGGAATTTCGGGTGAGGAAATTCCTTAGCAAAGAACTACTTGCAGCAGAATAAGTACTCAGAAGTAAACATAACAGAACACAAGCATGGTCATCATGATGAAATGAAGACAAGCACAGAGTACAGAAAGCGTAATCACAGGATAACACAGGATGAAGACAAACAGACTGAAGAAATTGAACTGAGGAAGTTGAGAAAGTCTTCAGTCAAAGTCTTCAAACAGATATGAACAAGCACACAACAACTGTAATGAGGAAATGAAAGAGTTGAGGAAATAGAATCAGTAGGCTTGGTGAAGACAATGATTTGATAGACAAGTTCCAACTGCTGTCTCAGTTGTACATCTGGTTGGAGCGGCTAGGTATTTAAACCTGAGGACACACAATCCTCACCGTATTCTCCTTGAGCTAAGGTCACACAGACCTCGCCCAATCACTCGTGGTAAGTCTTCAGGTGACTTTCGAACCTTCACAAACTCGGTCACTCGGCGATCCACAATTCCTATTGGATGCTCTAGACCATGACGTCTAACCGTCTTGAAGAAGCACAGTCTTCAAAGGCAACAAGCATCGGATCCACGCAGGATCAATCTCTTCAGTGATGCTCAATCACTTTGGGTTTGTAGGTGTTTGGGTTTTCCTCACTTGATGATTCTCGCTCAAAGTCCTCGGAGGATGGGATGCTCTCAAATGACAAGTGTTAGTTTCTCTCGAAGCAGCCAACCAGCTAGTGGTTGTAGGGGGAGGCTATTTATAGCCTAGGGAGCAGCCCGACATGATAAGACATAAATGCCCTTCAATGATATGACCGTTAGGTGGGTAGATATTTTGGGACAGGTGGCGCATAGCACAGCAACGGTCGGAAATTTGAGGCTCAAATTCCTCAAGGCTATCATGTTCCTCACTGTGTAGGCAATCCGCACTAGCGAATTCCTAACTCCTCAGTCAGAACAAATTCCTCAGAGACCAGAAGAACTTCGTCTCTGTCACTGAAGAATATGACTGAACTGTATGAGATTTCCAATGGCTTCGCTCGAAGGGATTGGTAGGTGTAGGATTTAGAGTTGAGCATCACTTGGAAATTTTTCCTTAGTATTTCCTCGACCCCCTTTAACAGTACGGTGTTTCCTATTACTCAAGAAAGAGAAAATGAAACTACGAAAACAAAAGTCTTCACGCTTCATGTTCCTCAAATGAATACCAGGTCTTCAAGGTCACACCAATTTCTTCACTTTCAAAGTCTTCAGAAATCCAAGGTCTTCAGTCGAAGAACTTCATTTTTAGGGGTCGACTTTCTCTGTAAATATCAAACTCCTCATAGACTTATAGACCTGTGTACACTCATAAACACATTAGTCCCTTAACCTATAAGTCTTCAATACACCAAAATCACTAAGGGGCACTAGATGCACTTACAACGACGACACGTGCGCGCCTCTACATCGACCAGTATGTACATAGACGTTCGCGACCAGAATGACAATGCTACGTACGCTTCGACCAGGTAGGTCCCAACTGTCAGGCACTTCCTTGCGTGCGAAGATGTAGCTGGTGGGTCCCAGCAGTCAGGGGGCGAATGGTTTTTTTTCTTGCCCGAACGCACTTCCTTGCGTGCGAAGATGTAGCTGGTAGGTCCCAGTAGTCAGGGGGGAAACATTTTTTTCGTGAAATACGGTTGCCCGTCCGGTGGGTCCCTGCTGTCAGGTGGAGGAATGATTATTTTCCGTGTAATAAGGAGGCACTTCCTTGCAGCGGCCGTGGACCCAGCTGTCTGCCTCTCCACGTACAGTCCACGTCCGATGGAAGCCGTTCCTTGACCACGTTGACCACGCCGCGCCGAGAGCACCAGGGCGGTGGACGACGGCGAGGCCTAGGAACGGGACGACGCGGAGCCGGGGAAGATGCCGCAGTGGATGCCCACGCGTAGAGGAGTATGAGGGCTCACTGGTTTGCTGCGGTGTGAGGCTGCCGTCGCCGCAAAATAACAGGTGGTGTGGGTGAGTAGAGGGATGGCCTGGCCAGCGGTGGGAGTAGTAGGGGGCGGTGAGGCCTCCATGGCATCGCAGCCGGCCACGGGAGGCAGGAGCACGAGGCACGACCGGCGCTGGTTTGGGTGGCTGGAGCAAGAAGACCAGAGGTTGAAGAAGCACCACGGCCGTTGGATGGACATCGTACGGTCACTGGAGCTAGAGTCGTTCATATTGACTAAGTTGACAAAGCCCTCCGTCCCCGTCAACTTAGTTGGCCCACAAATCAGCCTCCCACTATTGTGGGTCCCAGCTAGCAGGGGGTATTCATTTTTTTGTGCGTAATAAGAAGGCACTTCCTTGCGTGCGAAGATATAGCTGGTGGGTCCGACCTATCAGCGGTGGGAATGTTTTTTTCACGAAATACAGAGGCCCTTCCGGTGGGCCCCAGCTGTCAGGTGGAGGAATCATTATTTTGCGCGTAATAAGGAGGCATTTCCTTGCGTGCGTCCGTGGACCCAGCTGTCAGCCTCTCCACGCATAGTCTACTTCCAATGGTGTCTTTCGTTGACCACGTTGACCACTCTGCGCCGAGCGCATCCCAGGTGGTGGACGGGGCGAGCCCCCGGACAGCAACGAGCCGGAGATGGGAAGACGCGGGAGTAGAGTCGCAGATGGAGAGGTGTACGAGGGTTAACTGGTTCTGGTGCGGTGTGGTTCGGTAGTCGGTGGAGAAGAACAGGAGGTGTGGAGGGGTGGAGGGATGGCCTGGCCAACGGTGGAGTAGCACTTCACAGCAAAGCGTGCTAAGCAGAGCTGCTAGCAGCAGGAGGCGGGAGCAGGTGGTCCCGGCGGCGCTGGAGGAAGAACACGAGAGATTGAAGATGGATGCCGGTCGTTGGATGTAAATCCAACGGCTAACGATGTCAGAATCATTTGTTGACTAAGTTGACAACGACTTGCGTTGGCTTCGACCTATTGGCCCACATTTCAGCCTCCAAAAATGTGGCACGTATTCAACCCATTTTTTCAGAATTTACAGTCTTTTTTGCGGGGTAGAATTTACCGTCAATTTGATCTCTTTCTTTTTTGAATTACAGTCCATTAGCTGGGCTGGGTGAACAAATAATGTAGCGTCCATGCGGCCCATTTATGTTTTTCCTAAAAAATTACAGGCCATTTGCACTTTCTCGAAATACACGATTTTGCTGGGCTGATTCTAATTATAATGTTGGGGTGGGCGCAACAATGTTATCAAAAAATAAACAGGGGCTGAGCATTTTGTTATATATATTTAAATAATAAGTGATTTATTATTACATTGGTCCTTAAATCTTACCAAGCTTTTGTATACAATCACCAGGATTTTCGTTGGCAAAAAAATCCAGGATTTTATTGTTAAGAAATTATTTTTATAAGTTAATAAGATGTGGGATATTGTTTTCTTACATATGTAAGTATCTGTTAAATATATGATGACAATAACAATAATATATAATAATATATAAAATAATTTAAATATATATAATATAGTTAGAAGGGAAACATAAGTTGGACCTGGCGTTCCTATTCTTATATAGAAAAATAGAACACACCTCTGCGTTTTCTTCAAAAAAACATAAATTGGGCTGGCGATGTTTCAGGAAAAATAAAACTTCGGATGGGAGGTCCATAGGCCAGTCGATACATGACGGCCCTCAAGAAAATACAAACAGGCCTATGGACCTCCCAGCCGAGGTCGTGGGCTGCGCATGTTAAAAAAGAAAGCCTAGACGGGGCAGCCAAAAACCCAGCTGATACTTGCTGCCCCAGTGATAATAAATGATACCTGCCAGCTCCCCGGCTTCGTTGTGAATTTATCTCCTATAGTAACTACGTTGAAGCACCTAAAAAAATGTAACTATGTTGACAAACCCGTGGGCCCCAACGTCAGTACAGGATTAGGAGTAAGTATTTTTTCGATGAGGCACCTGCTTGCGTACGGCCATAGACCTGCTGGGTCCCGACTGTCCGCCTCCCCACGTACAGTCCTCTCCAGATTCCTCTTGTTTGTTCAGCATGTTCACAACGGCAGACAGCGGCGTCGCAGCGAGCGCACAAAGGCGCGGGAGGAGATCCGACCACGTGAGGAAGTGCCTTATTAGTAACGAAACAACTGAACTAGCCTAGTGGCCGAGTGCCACTACCCGACAGCTGTTCCACCTGGGTTCGATTCCACCTGTGCAGAGAAAATATCCCCCAATTTTTTTGCCTCTGCCTTTATTGGCATGTGGGTCCCAATTGTCATCTACGCACACCACATCCAACACTTGCCAAAACTTCGTCCCTCATTTTCTCTGTTTTTAGCACACTCGACATTGTGTGGGCATTTTGAAAATAGCATATCTTTTTGACTGTGCATCATATGAAGATGTGCTATGCATGAATGTTGATCAGCATGATGTTAACTGGCTGGTAGTTCCAGTTTCGACCATGAATAAAACTTCCAACATGATGTTAACACTGTTTGAAAAGGTCGTGTTAATATAAATGCTCTGCCTCTGAAAGTTGCAGTTTCTTATCTGAAACTGAACTTGGAGTTTCTTATCTGAAACTGAAACTTGCAGCTTCTTCTCTGAGAATCACATTGTCTGCACTTTTATACTCCTATGGAACTACTTTTTTAAGTGCTAAAAATAGATCTCTAGAATTCATAAAATACTTCATATGCTCAATACTGCAAATCTGAAATTCAAAAGACATTCATATCTGAAAGTACTCTCAAAATACACAACATAAAACACAATTCACAACCTGCAAATACTGACAACCCTAAGCTCCTCCTGACAATTCACAACCTGCCCAACTATTGGGCTGGGGGGCAGTCCCTCCTATTCCTCGGCGGCAGACAGCCACCCCGTGAGACGATGTGAACGGGGAGGGAGAGGATGGCGGGGAAGCGTCGTCGGGCCAACTGTTTTTCTCCTCTTGCAGTTGGGTTCGGTCGACGAAGACTCCACCGGCTCGCTCGGGCACGACACCCTCACAAATGGCACCCTGTAGATGCTCGATCCTTCAATCTCTGGTGGATGCTCCATCTGGGATCGATACTCCCACCACCGCTCCCTCACGATCGGATTCGGTGAATCTATTTGCTCCATGGCCCAGAAGAGCAGCTATATGTACTCCCGCGCGACTCCCTCCGGGAGTATCGCCGCCTTTTCGCTCTGTTGCAGATATTTGGCCATGGATGTCGTCGTCGCCGCTAGTTGGTCCTTGTTGTCAAACCAAGACTGTATCTCCAACATCCTAGCTAGCTTCACAGGGTCGCCATCTGTGATCCTCACGTATCGGTTGTACTCCTCCATCGATCTACTTCTCCACAGCACCTTCACTCGCCGGCGGTGGTTTTTGAATGGAAGAGGAGAGGAGCAGCACTGGTTTTGGATTAGAACAGGAGAGGAGCGATGCTGGTTTTGGATTGGAACAGGAGAGGAGGGGCGGTGGTTTTGAAATGGAAGAGGAGAGGAGCGGCGCTGGATTTAGATTGGAACAGGAGAGGAGCGGCGGTGGTTTAAGGGGAGAAGAGCAGAAGAGCGGCGCTGGTCTCGGAAGTATTTTTTTGTTTTGCGTATTTTGGGTCAAAGTTTGACCACATACTGTATTTGACAAGCAAAATGTGAATGCATGTCACCAAAATTGTATCGTTTGGTTCATACCTAAATGTACTTTCAAATTATATTGTTTTTGCAACGTATAACATATATTTTATTTGCGAAAATCATGGTCAATTATGACCCAGAATAAAAGGGAGACTAGTTAATGTGGGGTCGCTTTTTTAATTGAAGGGTAAATTGATTTTGATTTTGATTTTGATCCAGTCACAGCGCACCGGCCCTCTCGTCCAATCCTAAATCGCTATCGCACGCTCCTCTCCCTCTTCTCCATTGCAAAACCACCTCCTCTCCTCTCCATCATCTCCATTCAAAAACCATCATCTCGCCTCTCCCTCTTCTCCATTGCAAAACCACCTCCTCTCCTCTCCATCATCTCCATTCCAAAACCACCGTGTCGCCTCTCCCTCTTCTCCATTGCAAAACCACCTCCTCTCCTCTCCATCATCTCCATTCCAAAACCACCATCTCGCCTCTCCCTCTTCTCTATTGCAAGACCACCGTCTCTCCTCCCATCTTCCAAAGCAAGCACCGGACCACTCAGAAGGACATTTATGGAGAGGATGCAGCAGCGAATCACACAGATCGCCGGCGGCGACCATGCAAAGTTAGCCAGGTTGAAGGAGATCCTTACTTGGTTTGACAATGAGTGGGAGATTTCGAGGACGGTGAGGGCCATGTGGAAATGTATGCGAAAGAGCGAGATAGCGGCGATGAGGGTGGCGATGTACATGTACTCCTCGGCGGCAGTCACGCCACAGTCCTTCGAGTTCATCGAGTATCTCCTCTGGGCGATGGAGCAGACAGATTTGCCCGAGGCGAAAGTTAGGCAGAGGTGGTGGGCATACAGGTCGAAGGTCGAGCACCCAGAGGATAACAAATCGATCGAGTACGGTGTGCCGTTCGTGAGGGTGCAGAACCAGCCGGAGCCACAGGAGTATTCATTCTCCCACCGCAAGAGGAGGCCGGATGGCGCGACGTCGCTTCCCCGCCGTTCTCCACGGTTCCCTCGATGCTCGCCTCGTTTCAACGACAGCGGTAGGGTTTAAGGTAAGCTTCGCACTAACCTAATCTTCCACTTGCTCATGCTTAAAATCAGTGTGACAGCTAATGAAAATCATGCTTACAATCAGTCTCCGAGTACTACGCCAATCGCCCTTAAATAGCTCTGGACCTTTGGGTCAAAGTTGTGACACTATGTACAAATAAAGAAAAATAGATTGGTGCTTCTTTCAGAAAAGAGTACTCCCTAGAAAACTGCCAATATAAGCTACTAGTATTTGGTTAGAGGATTTGCTGCCGAGAAAGATCCGTCCACAGAGAGCGCCACACATACCACTGGTGGTGGTGGATGCCAATGCGTGCATGGAGCATGGTTGGTGTCGGTAATTTTTACTTGGCACACCTCGCACTCTGCATATATGCCGGTTCCATCCGTACATTTGTGCAGTTGCACCAAAATGCAGCTGAATAACCATGTTTGCATAGATAATGAAAAAGCGTGATTACATTATAGTGGCACTAGTTGATGAAACACGCAAAATAAATAGAAGAAAATATTGCGATAGTATCATAGTATGCCATGCTGCGAGGGCGAGATGGGCCATGCGACGCCTCATACTGGAAATTGTCCCAAGTCTCCCCGATACACCTTCTGCCAATGATGAACATGAGTGTACATCGGTAGTACAAGGAGGGGCCTTGAGACATTCAAATCTCTATTTTTGTGCAGATCAACTAAAATTAAGCACCCCAGTTTTACAGAAACGCTTAAACATTAACAATTGGACTAGTTGATGAAACATACATTAACAAAGAGAAGCACCTTCTTTATCTACATTGGAAATGAAATGATAGAGAGGATAGTCGCTCTATTTTAACTGTATTATTACTTCATTTTATCAGTGACACTAGGGTCGAGCAGGTGGCAAATGATGTGTACCGTGCGTCGCAAGGATGAAGGCCGGGGGTGCTTAGACTGGGATGCTGAAGCTGGCTCTTTCAGTCCCTATCTTCCCCCTGATGTTTCTGTGGTAGCATTTGGGTTGTAATCCAAACTTGGTCGAGCTGGTGCTGCGTCCCCCTACCTGCCTAGCTTATGTGGCGAACCTGTCTCCTACTAGTACTCAGTCCGTTCTAGTAGTAGTTGCATAACTGCCCGTTTACACTGAGATGTTGTCGAATAATGTTTCTCTATGGTTGGGTTTCTTTAATGAAATAGGAGGGAACCCCCTCTTTCGATATATAAAAAAACAGTGGCACTAGCGGTGCCAAAACATTGCCTCAAATTAATAGTGCCACTAGATTAAGGTGCAAAATAATAACATTACTTCTTTATCATGGCAGTGCCAAAACAGTAGCACAAGAGCACATGCAGGATCTTTGGCAAACGGGCAGACCAAAAAGGAACATACCTCATTATGGGAACCATATATGCAGTCAACGCCATCGTAGAAGGCATGACACCAGTCACCAACATGGATGATTCAATTCATGGGACCTTTTGGTGCAGTTCACCTAAAATGAAGCAATGTCCCATGAGCTAGCAGCTTCTTCTTCTCTTTTTTTAAGAAAAGGGCTCCAGCCCCGGTTCCATTTCCATCAGAAAACGAAACCCACAAAGCTTCTTTTTCATTAGTTGCAATAAAATTGAGCAACATCAAGGTTGGTCGTGAAGCTCCTGGAATGTTCAACTATAATTTGGATATCATTTGTGCAGTTCAACTAAGATCAAGCGTGAAATGTATATCTCTGTTTGCACAAAAAAGTTCGAAAGGAGGGTGACTAACAAGTGATGAAACATGCATCAAATGAAAAAAAGCATGTTCCTTATCTGAATGGCAATCGTACAAGGACAGTAGCAATTTTTAGCAGCATTGCTATATATTAGTGTGGGCATTAGGATTAACTATGACCACCGTTAAATACGACATTACTTTAATGGTGCCATTGCTTCATTTTACCAGCAACATTACATTAACAGCTGCTACAGAGTCGGTATTTGGGCACGGGAGAGTAGG
Source organism: Aegilops tauschii subsp. strangulata (assembly GCF_002575655.3). NCBI lineage: Eukaryota > Viridiplantae > Streptophyta > Magnoliopsida > Poales > Poaceae > Aegilops > Aegilops tauschii. Next base: position 312,243,974 of record NC_053037.3, on the reverse strand, counting down.
CGGACCAGGACAGTTGCATCTCTAACAAAAAGAAGCAACTTATCTTAATGGGAAATTTAGCAGGACATGAAAAAAAAGTGCCATTGATTCATCTTACTTGAGGCATTACAGTGAAAATAACATTGGTTTAATGTGTCCTTACTTTTAACAGTGCGACTGCTACATTTTACCAGTGGCATTACATAAGAGCGGCTCGCGGCAACAAACATCAGAAGAGGATATCTGGGTTGGTCCCATTTTTGTTCGGTATATAGCCACCTTATACTATGTGAGGCTAGCAAATCTAGTGCTGGACTTACTCTGTTGACTTGTCCCCCAGTCCCCACTTTCTTTCCTTTTTCAACCAATAGATCGGGTTTATATTGAGTTTGTACTGTGTTCCCTTTATTTCCCTATTAGACCTAGAGACCAGTTGGATAGCCAGTCTCTGCTACTTTTCGCCCCCATTATTTCCTCTTTCGACCAAGTCCTAGATTCAGGTAATAAATCTTCCCCCACCCCCACCACCTTTCTTCCTTGTTTGAACTAAGTAGTACTAGATTCGAGTGCATGAACTAGTTTTACCTCTTCACAGTAAAAAAATTAGGTGGTTTTCTAACAGCCGATCGATCCTATCTACGAGGGGGCCTGAGAATTAGTAAAAGATACAAATACAACGACGTCAGGAGCTCGGGAAATAGAGCAAGGCCGGTTTCGAAGGAAGTTATACCTGAGGGTCGCCGGGATGTCGCTAGGTGGGCGGCGGGAGGCCGGATCTGCCCACACTACGGCAGCGAGGAAGAAGCGGTAGGAGGCCCTCCCTCGCAAGCGATGCTTGGGAGAGAACGGCAAGGCACGTTGATCGGGACGTGCTGGCAATGGGTAAGAGCCGTCGCCGAGGACGACCGCATGAACGTTGCACCTTCTCACCTTCCCCGGCAGAGAGGATCCGGCTGGATCTGTGACCAGCGGTGAGCAGAGAGAGAGAGTGTGGCCACCACTGTCGTGTTTAGATCTGGAGAGGATGAGACAGTGTGAAGAGAGCAACACTAGCAAGCAAGCGCGGAGGCTCCTACCTATATAGTGGAGTACTAGTTTTCTTTTGTCTACCGGCCGGAGCCGGCTTGACCTCAGCAATAACTGTCGAGAAGTCTGCATGCACGTGCCTCGGAGGCGCAGTTGTCGTCATTTTGATTTGAAGCACCGGATTATAACATATAACACGAAAAAATGCCACATGACAAGAAATCATAACCTCACTGCCCAAAGGAGACAAGATGAATCCCGACGGACAAACTAGACAAGGATCAAAGCTCAAATTAAAGATAAACTCGTAGAAAAGGGGTCCGTCGAAAGATGTCCTAATTAACATAGCCCGCTTGACCTAGATGGCAGCCGAGTAGTCTTCGTGCATGTGCCCCCAATGACTAGCCCAACTCAGTTGTCGCTGTTTCACCCTCGCAGTGATCCGAAGCACATGACACCTAATTTTGCGAGATGACAAGAAACCTTTTTTAGATTTCTCACCATAACTACAGCCCTGTACAACACAGCCTGCACGATATGTAGACGATAGCCAATCCACGCGTGTCTGCTGGAGTCTGGTCACATGCATGGACAAACTGATCTTCCGTGTCTTGCAGGGATTGTCCAGGTACCAACGTATGTACTCCTACAACACTTCTCTAGTAGTACTATCGCTCGTCTCTCTCTTCTATTAACTCACCCGACTTGCAGGGCCGGGGAGTGTGCCTATGGTCGGTTCTCAATTGCGGTCCCAGATGTCTGTACAAACGAAATATGACGTGTGTTCCATTCGGAGAGCGGCGTGCCAGACCGACCGACCGTCTGGGGTGCGACGCAAATGCGACGGGCGTGCTGTATACTCCGTACATATGTACCGCCGTTTTCTTGAGGCTTTGCTCCATGGCACAATCCATGGATACAAAATTAGTATACTGTACTATTTAAAAGTCGAGGGTGGGGCTTTTCCTGTGCAGTAGGCGGGGCAGTTCTGGCTAGTCGGTTCGACAGAGACGCGAGAAGATGAGGGAGTAGGCTGCTGCAAACGTAGGGCTGTGTGATTTGACAGCGAGTTAATGCTGGACAGGTGGGGCCCCGTGATTTGACTTGCCATTATCATTTTAACTATGGCGCTATGACCGGCGTGAGTCTCCCAATTCCTGACCACCTCCATACAGGTACCTCTCCCAATGCTCCACCATGTAGAGGCTGGCTCTTGCATGAGAGCCCAGTCCTCCACTTTTTCCTTGCCTCTTTCCTCCACATATGCAAAAATGCCATGTAAAGCGGGCTTATAGCCCACTATTGTACTCCCTCCGTTCCAAAATAGATGACCCAACTTTGTACTAAGTTAGTACAAAGTTGAGTCATCTATTTTGGAACGGATGGAGTACTTACTTGCTCCTACAGGTGCTAAGCTTGCCACATAGGCATAAAGTCTGATGTGGCAAGTTAATTAAGAAGAGAGAGACTAGTTTGGTGACCCAAGGAAGAAACGGTGCTTAGCGCGTTTACCTAGGTGAAAAGTCAAATTTGAGTCTATAGTTAATTAAATGAAGCAAATTTAGCAACAAATAACTAAGCACCTATGCATTGGGGACTTGATTGCTAAGCCATTTAATGCCCTTAGCACCTCAATCTAAGCACCATTTCATTGAAAGAGGTCACTCCTTGGCAAATGCAATAAATACTACGAAGAAAGAGATAGAGAGAAGTAAAAAAAATACTCTTATAGCCAACCTTATAGCTAACCTTGTTGTAGTACGAGTGACTAAGTGATGACTATGTATGACATGCCAACATCAGATAGCCTAACGCACCGTGTTAAATCTCCAAGGGCGCGGCCGCGCGAGCGAGGCGACGGTCGTGGTAGGCGGCGCGACCATGATACGGTCTGCTGGCAGCCCTTGGATCTGAGATCGAACGGTCGCATGCTAAGTTGCTGAAAATTTGCAGAATAACCCTCCAGGATAGGATATTCACCCATAGGTCTAGAATCACGTCATGCAACCGTTCGATCTCAGATCCAAGGGCTCTCGGAAGCCCGTATCATGGGAGAATGGAAAGCTTCGTATCACCTGTAATTTTCCCGACACTTGACATGACATCGAAAGCCATTTAATAGGGCGTCGAGTAGACATGACATCTAATTGGGCCCCATAGCACTATGAATGAATCCATTTATCCAGCAGGCAAGCCACTACCCTGCCATTCGCACACCCCACTAGCATTTTTATAATCAAAAAACCGCTGGTTGTTCGCTCCTACTCGTCCCCGGACGTCCTTTAACATTACGGCAGTTCGCTCCTAGTCGTCCTGTCCTTTCACATTACGGCAGTTCCACTAATCCTAACCCTCCTCCCAAATTCATGGCGTCCCAAATCTCCATGATCAGCGGTGGGTACAAGGTTAGAACCATCACCGGCAATGAGTTCGACGTCATCTACACCCATTCTTCCGCGACGGTGAAAGGATGCCTTGCTCGCTTCAGTCGCATGTTCGAAAACTCAAATGATGAGTGGGTCGCTGGGCTAGATGTTGAGTACACCACATTCCTGGGACAAGAGAAGGATCTAAAGGAGGAAGAGAAGAAGAAGCCCGCCGTGATACAAGTTTGCGTGCATGACTTATGCTTGGTTTACCACATATGCCATGCCGACGTTGAGTGCGAGGAATTTAAGAACTTCCTCAAGGGAGGCCTAGTCAAATTCGTTACTGCAGACTTTACGAACGACAAAAGAGTCCTGGGTCGGATAGGCCTCGTTGTAGGCAACCCCTTCGACCTCCAGAAGAATCGGTTGCTGCCCTCCCGTGGTCAGCCTTCAATGCTGACCCTGGCAGGAGCCATGGTTCATCCTTCGTACGGTAAACTAGAGAAACCTCCGTACACGTTTCATCGTCATGCATGGCAGTGGAATGTACTATATATAGACCACATCCACTACGCTGCAATGGATGGCTACCTTTGTTTCAATATCTACAAGGGTTGGATGAAGAGCAAGAGCCAAGTGTGCAGTTCAAGCAAAGAAGTATCGGCCAAGAGGAAGAGGGACAAGGACGAAGTCGAGGACGTGGACGAGGACTCCGAGTAAGGTGGCAGTGTCGTTGCTCATGGTGGTTCTAATGCAGTGTCTACCGGATTAGTTGCATAGTTTAATTGTGCTTAGTTTAATTTGAGGGGTGTGTTGTGCTGAGCCCACAGCAGAACTATGTTATGTTTCTTCTCGTTATATTTTGTATATTTCATCTTTTAGTTGGTATAGTACTACCACTTGTTTCTCACATTATATACGTACAATATATATGGCCAACATCATATAGCCATCAGTTTAGTTGTCAAAGAATTTCAGGGTGCTTAGTTTTGTCAAAGAATTCCAGGGTGCTTAGTTTTATTTGAGGGGTGTGTTGTGCTGGACACCATTAACTTATCATTCTGAGAATCGGCTTATTTTTGTCCTCTAACATGGTCAACGGGTTTGACGTGAAAATAACAATGTCTAATGGCATTTCTGAGCAAACATCTAACTTAACGATGGCATTTTTTAGATATCTAATTGCATTTTTGAGCAGGCATCTCACGGATTGATGGCATTTTTTGAGTAGTTGTAACTTCTAATGGCAAAACTGAGTAGTGATACACAACTAGTGGCATAAATAATAAGAACCCAAGAATTAAATAGGTATGCTATTTTCTTTATTTCTTTATTTCTTTATACCTTTGTGTGCGAAACAATATACGCTGCCTCCCCCCAGATTTTCTTTACAGAGGCAACATAGAACTATATGAGTGCCCTGTTAAATTTTGGAATTATTCCGGGTTCGTTTGGCCTTTTTATACATTAATTGAGTTTCTGGACATTTAATGTGCAAAATCCAAATTTGAACTGCAAGCACATGTTCCGGTGCACCAAAGTTGGTTGAAAAATCACATGTGTGTCCTTGGGTGAATTTCTAGGTCCCATGCAAGAAATGGGGATGAAATTCAAACATCTGGGCATCGTGACTCGGCCGAGAACATCTAGAAACTTGGATTTTAAATTCATGTAAATCCGAAACTCGCCTGGAAATCATGAAACTTGGCATGGTGTCGTGTCATGGCACTAACATGATGTGTTAAAAAATTGGGCCGATTTGGAACAAGAGTTGGTATAAGCTTCTTGCGAACCGGAGCTTCTCTCAAGAAACCTTTATGTGCATAATTCAAATTTTATATACAAGCACATGCTCCAGTGCACCAAAGCTGGTTGAAGAATCACATGTGTGTCCTCGGGTAAATTTCTAGGTCCCATGCCAGAAATGGGAGTGAAATTCAAACATCTGGGCGTCATGGCTCGGCTGGAAACATTGAGAAACTTGGTTTTTTTAATTACTGTAAATCCGAAACATGCATGAAAATCATGAAACTTGGCTTGGTGTCATGACATGGCACCAACATGCTGTGGTAATTTTGCTGCCTGATTTGTGAAGGCGCACACATTAACAATCAACAAAGTTATTTTGGAACAAGTGTTGTCACGTTACAATAGGAAACACAAGTATTATTGAAACCGTGGGCGTTCTATTTACCATTTACGTGCCGCCATGCGTCCCCTTTTTTTATTAGCTAGGAGGCGCCGTGCAAGGTAGCTATTTGAGTACAGGAGGCTTGGGATCAGACCCCTGCGCGTGCTTATCGGGAGGAGAGCCCTTTGACCTCCATCTATCGTCCACCAATCTCCCAAGGTCTCCATTAATGGCGCCCGAGCCTCTGTTTAATGGTGTGGCAATGTCTCACTCGACTGAGATTTAAGAGAGAAAAAAGAAAATCTGAAAAGAAAATTTTGCACGGATCTTGATGTAAGATCCGACGGACCTATATAGCATCTACTGCAACTTATAGCAAGACTGATGAATATATATAAGGACGACGAGAGTGGATAATAATTGTCTTACATAATTAGGAAGATAATTAAAAAAGCCACATGCGGCTACGCCCAAAATACACAAGGGCAAAAGAAGAAGGAAGACGCATACAACGATCTGGCTCGCTGATCTCTACTTTCTTTATGCGCTGCAGGTCACGGAGACTAGTTCTCGCGGCGGGCGATGATCTCTTTCATCAGTTTCATGTCCTTAATACGATGCTTGGTAGCATCCATGGATTCCTCCACCAGCCTGTTGCGCTCGATGCGGAGCATGGCATTATCGTCCATAAGTTTCTTGATGATGACGCCCATCCTCTGCAACAAGGCAGCGGTCTCCTCCTCCTGCTTCGCCCTTCCGGCGATCTTCGCCCTCAGCAGGTCGCGCTCGCCCCGGAGCTTCGCATTGCCCTCCCCTAGTTGCCGGATGACGCTGGTAGCCTCATCCTGCAACCTCGCCCAGCCGGAGATCTGATCCATCTGGCTATGGACCATCACATGCATGCACCTGTAAAAGTCCTCGCCTGCCCGCGAGAAATTTTCCCAGGCTGCCGCGGCGCGGCAGGACCTCTGTGCTGCTTCGACGGCGCAGCGGGACATCTCTGCTGCTTTCGCGGCATTGCCGGACCAGTCTGCTACATCGACGGCGCGGCGGGACCTCCGTGCTGCTTCGGCGGCGCGGCGGGACCTCTGTGCTGCTACTGCTACGCGGCTGGACATGTCCGCTGCCTTCGCGGCGAGGCGGGACATCTCTCGTGCTTCCTCTTCCATGCTCACCTCTCCCTGGTGGAAATCTCTCGACCCAGAAATCACGCTGGCCATGGCTTGATTGACTTGATTGTTTTTTGTGGATGAGGAGTTGAGGAGGAATGTGCAGTCATCTTAGCATAGTAGTATTTATAACCGAGTACTACTAATACGCTCCTAAGTGGGAAACCGTTTAGGTTGTGATCGGTGCGAACAGGTTTGCAATTAAATAGAGCGTGGTAGTAGTAGTAATTTGGAATGTGACGAGACGCGCACAAAATTTATTGACGGTTCTAGTTTCGAAGTGCGGCACTATTCCCGGATGGCGTAACGTCGGCACGTTTTCTCGGCCGTGGTGTAGCATATGCCATGGTATTAGTTCTTTTTCTACTGCTGTGTACGTGCAAAAACTGGCACCGTCGGATACATATCTTACGCTTGGCGTTCGACAGGAATAGCCTCGTGGCGAGCTATAGACTAGTCTTTTTTTCAGACGCATTACACCTATCTCTCGGGACTTCTCGCACGCACCATCACTGCTCCCTAGGTCGATGCCACGCACATACACTTGTAGTCTGAGAAGAGGTGCACGCACGCACTCATCCTCTCTCACACACGCATCTGTAGCTACGAATTGTAGTGTTTTCAACCATCCGATTGGCTCTATCATAGGTTTCATGTTGCTCCTTGGCCTTGAGATTGAGAAGTTTAAAACGCGGAGGCTAAGATGGAGGCGCGAGGTTTTGGTTAATGTGCGGGCCGCATACGGCACCAACACGACACGAGCTTCATCTGCCTGGTGCGCATGCAGTCGGGTGAGTGTCCAAGTATAGACACAACCAGGCCCTCGTTGGTATCCGCGCCTCGACTTTGGCTGGTCATAGTGGAGAGTAACATAGACTAGTTACTAGTCTATGTTACTAGTACCTTCATAGTGGGTAGTCTATCTTGGTCCTTTTCACGAGAGGCGAGGGCCTTTGTGATTTGACGGCTCATTACTGTTGGAAGGCGGGGCCTTGTGATTTGATTGCTCGTATAAATGTGCTGGCGACCTGAGGAGGAGCAAAGAACCGTGCGGTATACTCAAGTTTTCCACTGGAGTAGTACTACGACGGAGGAGCATGAAACACGACAGCCCAGTGCCATATGGCGATAAAAATTGATCTAATTTGCTAGTCATCTCATTGTTAGCATTGTTCTATGCATGCCTCGCAGAGAACGTGACACGTGCGGGGAAACACCCGAAGCAAAAGAAGAAACACAGAAGCAAAGGAAGAAGGAAGATTATCACCCCAAATGATCTAATTCGCCGTGGAGTCATAACTGCTTCTTCATCACCTCCACGACCTCCATCTCCTTGCGCATCTCCTCCGCCATCTTCTTCATTCTGTCCATGACGCGGGATTTCTCGACGTGAGCCTTCATCATCTGTTCCACGGCCGCATTACATACCTTGACAGCAACCCAGTGCTCGATGCGGAGCTTCGCCAACTCCTCCTTCTGTTCCATGACGAGGGCCTGCAGCATCTTCATCGAGGAACTACTACTCTCATGCAGCTTCTTCCAGCCGGCATTCTTCTCCTTCAGCAGGTCGAGCTCGTGGCAGAGCTTCGCCTTGCCCTCCTGAAGTTGCAGGATTTCGCCGGTCGCCTTTTTCTCCGAGGCAATGCTCTTCTTCAGCAGCATCACCAAGCCGGCGGTCAACTCCCCCTGCTTATTGAGCTCAGCGGGCATGTCATTGAGGCTCTCCTTCAGCAGCTCCACCAAGCCGTGGATGAACTCCTTCTGCTTATTGAGGTGCTTATTAAGCTGATCGGGCATGCCGTCGAGGGATAACGACTCCAGCACCGCCAGCTCGGCATGTTCGCCTCCGCGGCTAGGGCGCTCCTGGGAGCCATCGCCAGCCCGTGAGAGATCTTTCGAGGTCTCTGCGTGGCGGCGAGCCCTCTCTTTTTTTCAGCAGCCTTGGTTGCCGCTCCCTTGTTACGAGTAGTTCTCGACCTAGAGCTCTGCGCACCGGACATGGCAAGGACGGACGAAGAAGAAGCACTTATGAGGAGGAAAGGTAGAGTAATTTTCGGTTAGGTAGTTCCCCTTTTTATAACCTAAGTACAAGCACTAGTACTAATACCTACATAGTGGGAACACGTTCAGGTTTGGTACGTACTACTCCCTCCTTTCCGGTTTATAGGGATTATCTCAAAATTTTAGTTTTTCCATTTTATAAGGCTCAATTTGGTTGTTCCCCATCACATGTTCAGATTCCAAGGTGCATTAAATCATTGCATGCAAGTATTAAGAGAAAAATGACCAATGATGTAATTTATGCATGCATGCATTGCAATTAATGCATTGATAAACATACTTTTTTGAGGAAAACAACAGCATTAATTGGGTGCTTTTGCAAACTACAAAAAGTATTCCACCACTGACCATCTACCTTGGTTGGTGAGATTTTTGAATTGAGCCTTATAAACCGGAAAGGATGGAGTAGTAGGTGTGAGCAGGCTTGCACTTAATTGTAGCACTAGTGCTTTCGAATGTAACGGGAACAAGGTAAAGATAAATTGATGGGTTTCGGTTTCGAGGCCCGAAACGGCTCCCGATGAGTTTAGTGGAACATAAATTTCAAGTAGACTACACTGCTCAGATGCGTAAATATTATAAATATTATGTTACTATCAATAATTGGCACAAAATACAAAGGATACCAATGGAAGTACTACTAGCAACCATGATTTAACTAGTCGCATGCGTGCAGTGGAGTAGTAATGTCTTTCTTCCACCCTCACGCCCACTCAATTTGCATGCGCTGTATTAATTGACCATCAATGAAGTGAAGGACTTTACACGTGTCAAATTATCACATGGGGTGAATCTTGGTACAAAATTGCGTCCGCCCGTGTACCCACGTGTGCGTGAGAGGGAATGAGTGCGTGTGTGGCATGCGTGCACATCTTCGCTTCGTGCATGTACCGCCAGTGTGGCTCAGGGAGGACGAGTACATTCTTCTAGAACCAGCAGCACGTCACTGTGATCAATTCACACAAGGATGTCGCGACAACGCCTCCACATGTTCCACATGGCTTCATGAACTGTAAGGGAGACACTGTGTAGCATGCCATTGTGTTTTGCACATACTCGAAGTACTAGTAAGGTACACGTGCATTGCACGCGTCAGATTTTGCAACCAAGTTATGAATAAATGCCACACTATAGCATGTAAGCTCTGAGTCATATATGCCTAGTGTAGACCTTCATTTACTTCATATAGTTCATCTGATTCAAAATCAATTAGTTTAAAAACCTAGGGCCTCTTTGATTCGTAGGATTTCCAAAACGCAGGAATAGGAAAAACATGGGATTAGAGTGGAATGTCGTCTTGAATCCTACAGGATCGTACGAGTGTTTGATTGTTCATAGAAAAAACGCAAAATTCTTTCAAAGAGATTTGAGTGGATGGGATGTTTCCTATGAAATCTAGTGCAAATGAATCATATGGAAAAATTCCTATGGTTTACAATCCTACGAATCAAACAACCAAGATAGGAAAAACTCCTAAGGATTAGAATCCTCCAAAATTCCTTTGAGAATCCTTTGAATCAAAGAAGCCTTTAATATATTTTATGACTCATGGAATTGTGCGTTGTAAAGCATAAAGTAAAAACAAATAATGGCAATTCAACTAGCAAAAAAGTTTGGGCAGTTATGATACGGAAGATTCTAGAACAAAGGAGAACCATTGTTGTTTTGAGATTTGTGCATTATGCTTAAGTTCAACAATGGAGTCTGCTAGATTGTACATGTGGCAAAATCTGGTGGGGGGCTAGAAGATGGTGCGAGGGGCCGAGTGGAGGGAGACTATGAAGGAGTGCACAACTGCAAGATCGATATTTAGAGAGAGGGGGCAAGAACATGCGCTGTTGCGCGCAGTGGCGGAGCCATGAAAAACGTCCCATGAGCTAGGGGGCCAAGCATTGCTAATCCTTTACGAGGAGGGCCAATTCATCAACTTAAACCATTTTTACCAGCAATTGTCTAATGATCACATTCATATTAGCCTCGATACATAGTGACGTTAGGGGGGGCAGGGCCCTTGCTGCCCCCTGTCTTTGCCATTGTGCGCGTGTCTGAGAGATGAAGCGGAAGGCATGGATGATGAGAGGGGGCGTTGGATATATAATTAATGTGGGTGTATTAGCTATATATGTAATCCTATATAGAGAGGTGTAGATTGATCGATGTGGACGTGGGAAAGAGGGTGAGACCTCACTAGATATATAGATTGATCGGTTTATGTGGAAAACTATGAAAGACCTAGCTATATACACACACACATAGAGGAACATCGATCGCTGCGCATGCATGTGAGAGATAAAGAATGCCCGATATGGTGGAGAGGGGGATGTGTGTGTGTGTGCCTTCATGGGAGACTGACCTGAAGAAAAAGATTGCATGTGTGCGATGGATAATGCCGACTGGTAGTGTGTGTGCATGCATGCACGAGAGAAAGTTAGTGGTACAATTATAAAGAGAAGACCAATGTGTGGGTGTAAAATACTAGGTGAGGTCATAATCAATGTAAAGTTGAATTCAAATATTTGAATAAGAGATCATGATGTTTGAAACCCATGCACGCATGAATATAATGGAGATCTGCGCGGTGTGGTTTGGAAACGAGCATGTTGTAATGTATACACATTGAACAAGGTCAGACTGGTTTGAATTTGAGATACCGATGGCAGACATCGTTTGGCCACATTGCATCCGTGCATGGACACACTATTCTAATTGGAGATGATGGGTGGCTTTCGCATCACATATCTATATCTATACCCCTATATATATATTATATTTTATATTTTTTATATAGTGTGCGGATAACTTTAACTTTGAAAGATGGTCGTTGGATGAGGCCAATCTGATGGTGCAGAGCTGGCAAATTTGAGCACTACTGGCCGTTGCATATCATCTACATTCCACCAGATTTTGCCACATGTACAATCTAGAAGACTCTATGGTTGAACTTAAGCATAATGCACAAACCTCAAAACACAAGCACTTCTTTGTTCTAGAATCTTCCGTATCAGAATTGCCCAAATGTTTTTCTACATGATTTGTTTTTACTTTATGCCTTACAACACACAATTACATGAACCTTAAAAAAGATTAGCTTTCTTATAAAAACCAGATGATTTTGAATGAAATGAACTATAAGAATTAAACGAACATCTACATCATGCATATATGACTCAAAGCTTACATGCTATAATGTGGTATTTATTCATAATTTGGTTGCCAAATCTCATGTGTGCAATGCATGTGTACCTTACTAGTCTAAATGGTGTATGTGTGTGTTGTGCGTGTTAAACACATTGTACATAGTATATCATACTAGTCTAAATTGTCTTTTTTGCGTACACGTTAAGCTTGTTCTCCTAAAATTTCAAGCCGCGCCTTGTTATGCTGAAATTTCAAGCTAGCGTCTCTGTCTATCTTGCTGCGAAACTCCCGCCTCTTCAACCCGCGCCTTGTTACCCCAAAATATTTAAGATAAATCTTTGTCTCGTTGTGCTCCGACAACTCCCTCCATCTCAACCCGCGCCTTGCTATTACAAAATTACAACGCGCGCGAAAACTCCCACCTCCTGTGAAATCCCGACACGCGAAAGGCCCGTGATACCCCTGAACCGAAAGAACCGCCTCAAATCGGTGGGGTACTTTCGTAACTTACCCCACATTTCGGACAAGCGCGTCCCTAAGCCATGGTTCCCCACTCCCATCCCATCCGCCCACCCATTCGTACACCGAGGCCGGGAAAACCCGCGAAGCCCCACACCCTCCTCCGTCCGCCACCCAGCCGGAGCCTCTTCCCCGACGACGTCGTCCACAACAACACTTCGACGTCCCTCATCCACCGTATCGGATAAGGATCCGTCGTCGATCTGGTCGTCCCGCCGGTTCAGCCACCCCATCCTCCACCTCCAAGGAGCTGCCCCGACGTTCCCCTTGTCTTTCGCGCCACCTCCATTCCACACCGTCGTCTTCACCTGCACCACCGGAAGAGTAGCATCATCACTGTTTCCTCGGATGAAGCTGCGGCCTAATCGGCGCCACCAAAGAGGTTGTACACTAATCGCCGCATTTTCTTCTTGATTCGATCTCACGGTGCTGCCGGTGCTCGGTCCCGGGCCGACACAGCGTGACTCCATCCACGTCGGCGTCGCTGGCCACTTCCTCCACTGCGTCACTCCCTCGGCGGCGACGTCCACATCAGTAGGAGCTGCTGTTGCTTTAGCTCTTGCTTGCGCTGCTGCTCTGCTCTTGCTCTCGGTCCCCTGCCTGGTCTGCTCTTGCTCTTTCTCGCGCTGCTGCTCTCGCTCTTGCTCTTGCTTCCGATGCCGCTCTGATTTAGCTACACTTCAGTCGACTGAATCGACTTTTGGGTCAGTCGATTTTCAGGGGGTGGGAGGGCTCGCCGGAGTTAAGGAAGAACCAGCCGCAATGGGGAGGGGGGCTCACCGGAGAGGTACCCCACTATCTATCTTAGGGTTCAGGGTGGGGGCGGTGGTCGCCGGTGGTGGTGGGGCGGTGGCGTGGGGATCACCGGAGAAAAAGCTCGGCACGGGGGGGCCTAGAGGGATGGCCGGGGCGGCGGCGGACCATTGGTGGGGAGTCTTTCCGGGGTAGGCAGGGCGGCGCACCGCCGGCCGCGGGAGGCGGGGGGCGGCTGTTTGGCCGGTGGTGGCTGGCGGCTCAGGGGGGTAGAGGTTGAAGATGAACTGCAGGCCCTTGATTTCGTATCCAACGGCTGCAAAATCGACTGACCAGAGATGAAAAAGTCAGTTGACTGACGTGTAGCCTCACCTCTAGTGCGTTTAGTTTCGACAGTAAAATTCAGTTTCAACAGCAAAATTCATTTCGACAGTTAAGTTCAGTTTCGACAGTTAAATTCAGTTTCGACAGTTAAGTTCAGAGATGAGCGGCTGATGTATTTTACATCTAGCACTTTGTGGTTATGTATTTTACGTCATCTATTGGAGATGCTATTAGAATTCCACTCAAGTTAACGTTGTCTCTCTTGTCCTGCTTCAGCCTCGGTGTCGTACAACTCACTGGAGCTGCTCCAACGACGAAACCCTCCATCACAGCGGAGCAGTACCTCGGGCTCCATCTCCAGGCGCCTAAGATCTTCTTCCCCTCCTCCGACAACCAAGTCAGCCGAAGCATCCTCACTGGTCAACCCAATCACGCCTAGATCGACATGGCTTCGCCAAAGAGGTTGTACACTTGTTGCATCTCTTTTTTACTCTACATGTTATATATATTGTCCACTGAGCACACGGAGTAACGGGAAATATGATTGTTTTATCCTACTATATGAAAAACAGTGAGGTACCAGGCAACTTAGCTATTCGTGATGGACTCTCTTGAACGCCATCATTATTTATCTCTGCGCGTTTGAGTTGTGCATTTGTCGATGGCCCTGGGAGTTGAGCTAGTAGGGTAGTGGCCTGGGTCCAAAGTAATAGAAGTAGCACAAAACATTTTTTAGTGTAAGATTTTCCTTGCTCAAGCCTGCCTACTAGAATCGCCAGTGCTTGAAAGGAAAAGTGAATGAAAAAGATAGGAATTGGAAAGTTCCGTATGGTACTACTTTTCATGAATTTGGTGCAAAGGAATGGAGCAAAGGAAAACTGTAGGATTTGTTCCTTTAGTGTCTCCTTGACACAAAAACCGTAGGAATTTTAATTTCCACTTGTCCTCCTTTTCAAATTCCTATTCATGAAGCACAAGACTAAGAGATAGTAGCATAATAGCATTATAACCGTACATTTTCTTGTGGTTTGACTTAATCTCACCATGCTTCTTTGCATCCTGTGATCTTCCCATTCTTGTGAACCAAACACCCAAATTGGTAGGAATCCCGTGTTTTTTAATTCTCTGTTTTGCACGTGCATTCCTATCCTATTCCTGTCTATTTCCTATCCCTGCATTGTTAGAATCCTCAAATTCAAACAAGCCCTTACACAATTACTTCTGTTACAGATATGTGTCAAAGAAAACCTTGTGTGGTTTGTCCTGCTCCTGCGGTGTTGTGTTCCACCCTAGCTCAGTTGCTCCAACGACGGAAGGGTTCACCACAGTAGGGATCCGCTCTCCAAACTGTCTTTCGCCACCTCAGATCTTCTTCACCGCCGCTGGCAGCCACGACAACTGCATTACCATCATTAACTGAGTAGATGACCTTGAGGACTACACGGGTCCGCAAGAGAGGTCGCACTCTTCCGTGTCTCCTTATGTTATGCATCGCTTAATATGATGACATGCTACTTTATCGTCGTTTTCACCTATTAGACTCCGAGTCAGGTCCAAACTTATGCTGGAACTTGAGTTTTTAAATGGTTGTGGGGTACATATTGGGGCAGCAATTAGTACTATCTGTCTACTATTTGGTTAATCTCGGGTGTCTACTATGAGTTTCATGTTGGGTGCAAACAAATATTAAAGGAGCCATTATCTGTATTTTTCAACTAAAGCTATTATCTGTCTGCTATCATTGGTTTTGGGTCTATCCACAGTTTGCTACCATCACTCTGGATTTGTGCATGCACTCCTTACATAATCTCACTATGTTTTATTCCTATGCATGTCAGTTATTGTACACAATGGAACTGAACATGTAGAGCAAAAGAGACGAGCCTTGCATGGCAATAAAATTTCATGCAGATGCCGCTCCATGGTGGGCGCAAAGGCAGCCCCCCTCCACCCATTTCGGATCGTAATCAAGAGGAAGATAACTGTTCTGAGGGGGATTCAGAAGCAGAAGACCACTCCTATTTACCCCATGAGGTCTTCGCTCTAACTTGGCATGCTGATGTTGGTAATATCATGCATATGGTGCCTTGCATTGCTTACTTTATACATCAAAGATGTCATCTGCTTAGCTAAGACATGCTTTGTGTCAATGCCATCTGTTTAGTTTCTTTCTCGTATATGTGAATCATGTAATGCCATCTTGTTTAGCCAGGCATCATATATGTGAATTTTGCAATGCCACCCTGGTTAGCCAGTCATCTTATATGTGAATTATATCATGACATCATTTTTTTATTACGTGTTAAATTTGTCAACAATTTTAGTACATTCAATTACTCTTCCTGTGCATCAGCCATTCGGCACGGTCATGGAAAAATCTGGAGTGGAAACAAGGTCTTCAAAGCAGACAATGCTATCTGACGAAGCGCATGTCTTGCTGGTTACAGATAGCTCCTCAGAGGAGGATTCAGAGACAGATGATCAGTCCTATTCCCCCCCCCCCCCCGAGGTGCATGCTCTAACTTGGCAGGGTTATGTTGCTCATATCGTGCGTATGGTATCTTGCATTGCTATGTCATTTGCTTAGTTTAGACATGCTTTGTGTGAATGCCACCTGTTTAGTGTCTAATTACCATATATGTGAATTATGCAATGCCATCTTGTTGCAAGACATTATATATGCGAATTATGCAATGCTATCTTGTTGCAAGGCATTATATATGTGAATTATGCAATGCCATGCTGTTTAGCCAAGTGTCATATATGTGAATTATATCATGCCATCCTTTTTTTGCATTTCTCATTGCTTTTGTCGACAATGTTTGTATATTCAACTGCTCTTCCTGTGCATTAGCCATTTGAATTGGTGATGGAGAAATCTTGAGTGAAAACAAGGTCTTCAGAGCGGACAATGCTACCTGCTGAAGCAGATATCTTGCTGGTTACAGATAACTCTTCAAAGGAGGATTCAGAGGCAGATGACCAGTCCTATTATCCCCCTGAGGTGTATGCCCAAACTTGGCAGGGTTATATTACTCATATCATGCATATGTTGTATTGCAATGCTTAGTTTTTACATCATATATACAATATTGAATGCCATCTCCTTAGTTGACACATCATATATGCGATTGCCCTCTGCTCACTTCATTAGTATATAAATCATATATTTGAATTATATCATGCCATGATGTTTACATAGACAGCATGTATCTGAATTATGGCATGCCAACCCATTTTCTAAAGACGTAATATACTTATGTCATCTCATCCAGTTTACATAGCCATCATATTTTGAATTATGTCATTCTATCCGTGAATTATATCATGCCATCATGTTTCCATCGACGGCATGTTTGTGATTTATGGCATGCCAACAACTTTAATAGACACATCGTATAGTTATATCATGTCATCATGTTTACATAGTCATCATATTTTGAAGTATGTCATTTATCCTGTTTAGTTAGCCATCATACATGTGAAATTGTGTCATGATATCCTGTTTAATTAGCCATCATATATGTGAAATTATGTCCTGCTATTCTGTTTGGTTAGACAACATAAATGTGAATTATTTCATGCCCTGTTTTCTTCCCTACTATCCATTGCACCTGTCTATATTACAATGTATGTACATTCAATTACTTTTCTTGTTTATCAGCCATTTCAATTGGAGGGGGTGATGGTAGTATCTGTGGGAGTAAAAACACGGTCTTTAGAAAAGATCGTGCTACCTGTCGATGGAGATAGAACCACGGTTGTACTTGCCCAAGAACCAGCCCCACCACACATAACCCAGACTCACGCAGATTGTACCCCTACCCAGTTGGACAGAGAACCAGCTACACCCCTTCTAACCCCAACCCCAGCAGATAGTAACCCAGTTCCCGTTGACACAACACTGTCTCCACCACAGAGCACCCAAACACGAGCAGGTAGTAAGGGAACTGCAGTGCCCAAAGCACGAGGACCACCACTTCGAACCCCAAGTCAACGCTTAAAGCAGAAGAAGAATTTTTCTCAGGTAAGGTTCCGTAGCTATGGTTCATACTACTTTGCTCTTGCATCACTGTATTTACTCATACCAACTAATTTCAAATTTGAAGGATGCAATTGAAACTCCAATGGCGCAACAGGTATGTTTTAAACATGTTTCTTTAACGTGTTTGCTGTTGTAACTTGCTCTATGTTGATTTCAGTTTCAATTGAATAAACAGTTATGTTCTCCTGCCATGCACATTACAAGTGTTGTTATTACTGTGTAGTTTCCCACACTTATATTCTGTCTATGCTGCTTTGTCTTAAATAGATATGATTCGAACTGTATCTACCTTGATTTGGCAACATAAACTAGAATGATATAGACCATACAGTGACCATACTACATAGATATATGTTTGTTTCATGATGTTATCATGTCCACCTTACTACTGAACTGGTTTACCAAAATGAGTTTCATATACTACATTGTAAACCTGTGATGTGTTTGTTTGTTTCTCTTTTATAACGCGGATAAAATATTGCAGAAGAGTACCCCGTTAGGCAATGGTAAAGGAAGTAATGCAGATAAGGTTCAAGATAGTGAGACATCCCTGTTGGTCTCCAAGAAAGCTGATAAAAACTATATTGAAGACACTGAGACAACCCCAAAGTCTTGTCTTGATGTAGTGTTCGAGTTACTGCCTACTACTGCTGGCACCAGCTCTTCGAACTAGCTGCCTGAATCAGTTCGGCTTCTTGAGTCTCAACTTCAAGTTGAAAGACATCGATCAGATGTTATGCGACAGGAAGCCGAAGGACTGAGGAAGTCCGTGCAGAATTTAGATGCATACTTTCTGGTGCAACAGCAAGTGTTGGAGGATTTAAGAACCAAATAAGAGAAAGTTAATAAGCTTGCTAAGCATCTTGCCAACATTATGGGTACCCAGGATATTGTTTCTTGAACTCTTCTGAAGTGGTTTCAGTTTCGGACTTGTTTTGCTGCGGCGTTTATATGCTGCTTTGTTCCCTATATTTGCACTGATGGCGAACTTTGATGCCCAGTGGATGTAATATGTGTAATAGCCGTGATAGCCTAGCGTAAGTTGCTTGCTTATTTATTTCCTTATTGTCTTGTTTATTTGTTTTCTTTTAGTCAGTGCAGTTCTTTTTCCGCGGTTTCCTAGTGGCTGCAATAACCTATTTTTTAAAACTAGGCCACAATAACCATGTGCTACATATTTACTGTAGTTAACATGGGCCTCCTACGGGCCGTAGAAACAATGCGCCTTCTAACGGCCGTAGAGACAATGGGCCTTCTGCGGCCTCGAAACAATGGGCCTTATACGGGCCGTAGACACAATGGGCCATCTACGGGCCGTATCATCAATGGGCCTTCTACGGGCCATTGATCGGTTGGCCAAACACGGGCCAATAAAAGACCACATTGTGGCCGTAAATGGTCTAGAGTTGAAATCGTCCGTTCATGGGCCGTCGTTAATCGGCCATATTTGATGACGCTATGAAAACGGCCCAACGTATTAACGGGCCACAAATGGGCCGACTGTAACCACGGGCTGAATTTGGCCCACAAGCAGAAAATGACAGGAAGGGGTCGTAAGTAAACGAATCTGGAAATGAGCCCAAGAATAAATGGGCCCTGAGAAGGCCAAAAGATAACATGGGCTGGAAACGGCCCAACGGAATAATGGGCCGTTAATGGATATAAAGTGATACACTATTCATTATGGGCCAGTTTCACCACGTGCCGTTAATGGGTAGAAAGTGATACACTATTCATTATAGGCCAGTTTTACCACGAGCCGTTAATGGGCCGAGAGTTACTAAGGGCCTCATATGGGCCGAGAGACGTCATGGGCCATACATGGGCCGAAAGTTAAAACGGGCTGGAATTATATTGGGCGGCCCAGATGACGCTACTGGGCCTAATTCGGATAGGCCGTAAACGGGCTCTGGATTAGTGGGCTGTAAATGGGCTATATGCGAACAGGCCGTTAACAGGCTTGTCGTGGGCCGGCCCGCCACCTTTTAACCAAGTCAAACGGGCCGGCCTTTTCACAGGAATGGGCCTCTGTTGGGCCGTGCCACGTGTCGACGTATCATAGGCGCTTTGGGTCCAATGAGTGGATGACATCTGTCCCAACGGTGAGCCGACACGTGTTTCCTCCAGCCAATGATGATTTTACAAGTGGAAAATCCCCATTGGTCGGGGCTGTTAACAGGTTATCGGATCCAAAACCGGACCTGATAGCTTAACGGCGTTCCGTTACGGTGGATGCCACGTGTCGGTCACCCTTGACGAAAGCACTTCTGTGACGCGCGATTTATCGTCATGGGAGTGGACACTTCCGTGATGATAAATTTGGTAATGTCATAAAACACTTCTACGACAGCACAGGTATGACTATCTTGATTCTGTCATAAAATCGTCATGGATGTACATGCATGACGAAAAACATGACCTACGGTGACAAACACGTATCATCACGGAAGTGTATTTTTTTTGTAGTGTAAGTGGTACTTCGGAAGCCACCGTGATCGAGCACAGCGCTCACCACCTGGTGAGTTGCAGATATGTACAGTAGCATAGGTTCACCAACGTTTTGTGCGGCGAGGATTGGGTTGTTTGCTAACAAAGTTTTATTTCTTCCAAACCAGCTGTTGTCGCATCCGTACACTCAAAGTGGCCGGTATGTCGGAGCAGGCGATAAAGCGGCAGTGCCTTTTCTCCCAAACTGGAGATAAAGCGGCTCAAGGCTGCCACGCACCCAGCTAGTTTTTGGACCTGCTTTAGGTCTTTTGGCGTTGCCAATTGTGACAGGGCTCCGATTTTGGCTGGATTTGCTTCGATTCCTCTATTGGAAATGATGAACCCGAGGAGCTTTCCGGCCAGAACGCTGAAAACGTATTTTTTTGGATTGAGCCGTACGTCATATATTTGGAGGTTGTCGAATGTAAGGTGCAAGTCGTCCAATTCGACATGTTTAGTTTTGATGACTACCTCATCTACATATGCCTCCACCGTCTTGCCAATTTGTTTTTCCAGGCATGTTTGAATCATGCGTTGGTAAGTGGCGCCGACGTTTTTGAGTCTGAAAGGCATAGTGTTGAAGCAGAAAGGCCCATACGGAGTAATGGATGCCGTTGCGGCTTGATCGGATTCCTTCGTCTTAATTTGACGGTATCCGGAGTATGCGTCGAGGAAGCACAATGAATCGTGTACAGCAGTTGCGTCAATGATTTGGTCAATGCAGGGCAGCAGGAAGGGGTCCTTAGGGCAGGCCTTGTTGAGTTCTTTGAAATTGACACAAAGGTGCCAGGGTTTGTCCTTCTTTGGCACCATGACCAGGTTTGCTAGCCAGTCCGGGTGTTTGATCTCTATGATGAACCCGGCTTCGAGTAGTTTGGCTAGCTCCTCCCCCATAGCTTGTTGCTTGGGTTCAGAAAATCGCCGCAGCGTTTGCTTGACTGGTTTGAACCCCTTTATTATATTGAGGCTATGTTCGGCTAGTCTACGTGGGATTCGTGGCATATCCAAAGGATGCCAGGCAAAGATGTCCCAATTCTCACGCGGGAACACTCTTAGAGCGGCGTCGGTTGTTGGATCCAGCTGTGCTCCAATGGCTGCTGTTTTATTAGGATCCGTTGGGTGTACTTGAAATTTGACTATTTCGTTTGCTGGCTTGAAGGAAGTGGATTTGGGCCTCTTGTCGAGGATTACATCGTCCTTGTCCACTGTAGAGCGCAGAGTGGTTAGTTCCTCGGCTTCGAGGGCCTCGGATAGCGCCTCGAGGGCCAGGGATGCAGTTTTGTTTTCGGCGCGGAGTGCTATATCAGGATCACTAGTGATAGTGATAACTCCGTTGGGCCCTGTCATTTTGAGCTTCATGTACCCGTAATGGGGTATGGCTTGAAAGCGTGTGAATGTGTCTCACCCTAACACGGCGTGATATCCGCTGTTGAAAGGTGCCACATGGTAGAGCAGCTCTTGAGACATGTAGTTCTCCGGCGTGCCGAATACGACGTCGAGATTGATCTTCCCCGAGCTTCGTGCTTCTCGACTGGGGATGATGCCTCAGAAAGTGGTGCCGCTTTGCTCAATGCGACTTTTTTCCATCTGCATTTTTGGAGCGTATCTTCATAGATGAGGTTCAGACCGCTGCTGTCGTCCATGAGCACTTTGGTGAGCCAAAAGCCATCCACTATTGGGTTTAAGACCAAGGCAGCTGGTGCTCGGACTGATCTGGCCCTTGGCTCATCATCGGCAGTGAAAGTTATCGCCATGTCGTTCCAAGGATTTATTGCGGCTACCTGGTTGACTTGGGCAAGGTTGCGTAGTGCCCTTTTGCACCGGTTGTTGGAAGAAAAGGTCTCGAAGACCCTAAAAACATTGAGATCAGCATCCTCCGAAGAGTGCCTCTCTAGAGTGATTTTGGTGAGGATGGCCTCGCCGCTCTTATCCACCTGCCGGAGTACCCAACATGCCCGAAGGCTGTGTGTTGGTTCGGTATTCGGTGTCGTATGTATATGACAGGGTTTGTCGAGCAGATCGTCAAGGACAGTTCTGTGTCCCATGAAGGGCTTGATCTTTTTGTCCATGAGATGATGATCGGGCGCCCCGTAAGGGTGCATCCTTTTTGTCCGTCTGGTGGGATGGTTAAAGGCAGGCGATTCCCATCGGGCTGTCTGGGCTTTCCAGGCGCTTTCCTTTGCGCAATACTTATGTACGATATGTGCCAAATCTGCAAAGTGAAATATGCGGTGGCGGTTGAGGGCGTTCAGGATTCCCTCGTCTGTACAGTTGCGACAAAATACTGAAACCACGTCGGTGTCACAGCAATCTTTAATCTTGTTTTTAACAAGGAGGAATCGAGCCCAGAAGTAATGGACTATTTCCTCAGGTTGCTTTCGCACATACATTAGGTCACCTACGTCTGGAGGGCCTGAATTTCTTGGGGAATGTTGATTGCGGTGGGTGGGCGTGTTGAAATCCGAGCCCTTTCCCACTATTGCATCCGGAGTTTGAAGAATTTGCGAGGTTACCGACCCCGGATTCGGAGTGTCCTAGCGGCCTTCGGGCTCAACGCCCGGTCCTATGTTCGGAGGACATGATGTCTCTTCCCGAAGATGGGTATCCGGCTCGTAGGACTCGGAAATCCAAACATAGCTTGTTCTTAACTTAGGGGGAGAAGTATTCTTGGCTTGTTCCTCCACGACCGCTACCAGATGGGTGATCGGCGGGAACCGGATTTCCCTCTGGTAGGGTTTAAGCCCAATCCGGTTGTAGTCTATTGCAACTCCCACGGCGGCGATGCGATCTAGTAGCTCATTTAAGGACGAGACATCTGCTGGATCCATCTTTTCGGGGTGTTCAAGGCCGATGCAAAGACAATGTTTAGCGATTTCGAGGCCTGCCTTTGGCTTAACGACCGCGTGGGTGCCCATGGCGAAACCGCCGAGCTAGAGGACTTGTCCCAGAGCTAGGGCCCCTCTAGAGGTAATATTGTCGTTAATGACAAGGTGAGCCATCGATCCCGCCGTCGACGACACAGTGTAAATCTCAATGAAAGCACCAATGTCGGTGTCAAAACCGGCCGATCTCGGGTAGGGGGTCCTGAATTGTGCGTCTGAGGATCGAAGGTAACAGGAGACAGGGGGACACGATGTTTACCCAGGTTCGGGCCCTCTTAATGGAGGTAATACCCTACTTCCTGCTTGATTGACTTTGATGAGTATAGGGGTTACAAGAGTCGATCTACCTCGAGATCGTAATGGCTAAACCCTAGATGTCTAGCCTATATGATTTGTGATAGCCCCTACGGACTAAACCCTCCGGTTTATATAGACACCGGAGTGGGCTAGGGGTTGTAGAGAGTCGGTTTACAGAGAAAGGAAACTACACATCCGGACGTGAAGCTTGCCATCCACGCAAAGGAGAGTCCCATCTGTACACGGGGGAAGGCCTTCTATCTTCATGGCCCATCAGTCCAGCCCATGCTACACAGCCCGGACACCCGAGGACCACATAATCCAGGACTCCCTCAGCAGCATCTTCTTCCTCTTCCTCATCTTCATATGGATCTTTCATCATTAAGGATTTGCCAATCATTCTATCCATGGTCTTCTTGACCCTTTCTTTCCTTTTCTTGCCTCCAGCAGCCTCTTCTTCTCTTGGCTCAAGAGTGAACTCCAGGGTTTCCTGTGTTGAGGCTCAGGCTTTGGACATGGGCACTCTGAGCAGGAGCCTTCTTCTTCATTCCTGGCTTAATGCCAGCAGCAGGAACTTGCTCCTTCTTGATCACCTTCTTCTTGGAAGTGACTGAGGGAGTCCTGGATTAAGGGGTCCTCGGATGGTTGGTGCAAGCACAAGTGCTCCCTGGGTGATTTTGGCCATTAATGTCAACATATCTCTTGTTGGACTAATACTTTCATCTAGTATATTTTAGATAAGTCCAACAATGGAGTGGCATGGACAAGAGGATGTGGAACCCCTTCAAGATGATAAGGACAAAGGATTGGCTCAAGCTCAAAGCTCAGGACTCTACATTTTTCATTTTAGTGATCCAAGATCACATTGAGTCCATAGGAAAGCCAATACTATTAAGAGGGGATGAGGTGTTGCTTAATGGCTTGCTTGCTCAAAGTGCTTAGTGATATGCTCCAAAGCCCTCAACCACTTTCTCACGTCCACATATGTCCCAAACCAAAAGTCAAACTCGGCCCCACTGATTTGATCTATCCGGCGCTACCGAGTTCTCTTGACATAGCCACTGCCACAAACCCTAGCAATTCGGTCACACCGATGGGATCTCGGTCTCACCGAGATGGGCTTGCAACCTCTCTGTTGCCTATTGCATTAATTTTGGTCTCACCGAAATATGAAATCGGTACCATCGAGTTTGCTTGGCCAACTCTCTATTGTGCTTATTACCCAAATCGGTCCCATCGAGTTTGTGTAATCGGTCCAACCGAGATAAGGCTTTACCCTAACCCTAGCACATCGGTCCCACCGAGTTGATCATGTCAGTCCCATCGAAATGGCCTAACGGTCACATATGTACTGAATCGGTCCGACCGAGTTTTCTAATTCGGCCCCACCGAGTTTGGTATAATGTGTGTAACGGTTGGATTTTGTGTGGATGCTATATATACCCCTCCACCCACTCTTCATTCATGGAGAGAGCCATCAGAACATGCCTACACTTCCAACATACATTTTCTGAGAGAGAACCACCTACACTTGTGTTGAGGTCAAGATATTCCATTCCAACCACATAAATCTTCATCTCTAGCCGTCCCCAAGTTGCTTTCCACTCAAATCATCTTTCTACCAAATCCAATCCTATGAGAGAGAGTTGAGTGTTGGGGATATTATCATTTGAAGCACAAGAGCAAGGAGTTCATCATCAACACACCATCTATTACCTCTTGGAGAGTGGTGTCTCCTAGATTGGTTAGGTGTCACTTGGGAGCCTCCGTCAAGATTGTGGAGTTGAACCAAGGAGTTTGTACGGGCAAGGAGATCGCCTACTTCGTGAAGATCTATCCTAGTGAGGCAAGTCCTTTGTGGGCGATGGCCATGGTGGGATAGACAAGGTTGCTTCTTCGTGGACCCTTCGTGGGTGGAGCCCTCCGTCGACTCGTGCAACTGTTACCCTTCGTGGGTTGAAGTCTCCATCAACGTGGATGTATGATAGAACCACCTGTCGGAACCACGGATAGAAAATCTCCGTGTCTCCAATTGCGTTTGCACACTCCAATCCCATCCCTTTACATTCTTGCAACTTGCATGATATACTTTCCGCTGCTCATATACTCTTGTCATGCTTGTTTGATATGTATTGTGAATGTTTGAACTTGTGCTAAAACTCCATTTCAACTCAAAGAATTTAAAAACTGCAACTTTTCTTGCTAAGAGTCTATTCACCCCCTCTAGACACCTCTTCTCGATTCTTTCAATTGGTATCAGAGCATTGGTCTCCATTGGTTTGGTTTAAACACCTTTGGAGGAAGATGGATGTGTCTACATAGGGGAGTCTTAGACATAGAGTGTCTATACTTGATGGAGAGTACTTTCATGAGTGAAAAAAATGAGATGCTTGAGATTTTCAATGAATATCACTTGAACAAGTGCATTACTAGTCCTTGCATTTCCCCAAGTGATCCCAAATTAGAGGATTGCCCAAAAATTTGATTGCTAGCTTACCTACTCTTGATTGTGCCTACACTATATGGAGATTTCTAGAGGAACGATTCCCAAATTATTCCTTGAAAAATCTAGATGAGATTCTCCATAAGTCTGTTACCTTGAATAGGATGAGTACTAGTGATCCTAAGTTTGATGATTGTCTATTTGAGCTTCGTGATCTCATGCGTGCCAAAGGAGATTTTGGAATTATTAGCAATATCATTTCCGAAGTCATTAGAATTCATAGAGATGAACATTGTTACGGTCATACTTCTAATGAATTACCCTCTCTAGGAATTGATCGATCACAAGACGATGTTGAACATGGATACTATGATGAGGATGATGATAGTGACTATGATCTTGATGATGCAATGAGACACTTTGGTCTTATGGCTAATCTTCGAGGCTACATGGTTGGAGGAAAGGAATGGGTCCTTGATAGTGGATGTACTGATCATATGACCGGAGACAAGGATATGTTTCGTGAGCTTGCTAAAAACGACTGCCCTCGAAAGTATGTACCTTTTGGTGATAACTCAAAGGGTAAGGTGGTTGGCCTCGGTAAGGTGGCCATCTCACATGACAGCTCTGTACAAAATGTTATGCTCGTTGAATCGCTTGGCTACAATTTACTTTCCGTGTCTAGACTTGCTAACTTTGGTTTCAACGTCCTATTTACTGAAGTAGATTGCCAAGTGTTTCGTAGAGATAATCATAAAATGGTCTTTACCGGTATCCGTAGAGGTGATCTTTACACTGTTGATTTCACTAAAAAAGCTCAACCTATAACTTGCTTAATTGCTAAATCCTCAAAAGGCTGGTTGTGGCATAGAAGGTTAGGTCATCTGGGCATGCGAAATCTTGATAAGCTTATTAAAGGTGATCATATCCTTGGAGTAAAGATGTTATATTTGACAAGGATAGACTTTGTAGTGCTTGCCAAGCAGGAAAACAAGTTGGAGGAAGCCAGCCCGTGAAGAACATCATGACCACGAGAAGACCGCTCGAGCTACTTCACATGGATCTCTTTGGTCCTACTGCCTACAAGAGTCTCGGTGGTAACTCATTCGGTCTAGTCATAGTTGATGATTTTTCAAGATTTACGTGGGTGTTATTTCTTGATGATAAATCGCAGGTCCAAAAGATCTTCAAGAGCTTCGCTAGGAAGGCCCAAAACCAATTTGAAGTGAAGATCAAGAAGGTTCGGAGCGACAACGGAACAGAGTTCAAGAACGCAAATGTGGATACCTTTCTTGACAAAGAAGGGATTTCACACGAGTTCTCGGCTACGTACACGCCTCAACAAAATGGAGTTGTTGAGAGGAAGAACCGGACTCTTATTGAGATGGCAAGAATGATGCTTGATGAGTACAAGACTCCAAAACACTTTTGGGCGGAAGCGGTTGAGACGGCTTGTCATGCAACAAATCGCTTGTATCTTCACAAGCTACTCGGCAAGACGGCATACGAGCTTCTCATCGGTAACAAACCCCAAGTTGGATACTTTCGGGTATTTGGCTCAAAGTGCTACATTCTTGATAAGCATCGTCGCTCTAAATTTTGTCCTAAATCTCATGAAGGTTTCCTACTTGGTTATGGCTCGAACTCTCACACTTACCGTGTCTACAACAATTTCACCCGAAAAGTTGAAGAGACGGTAGATGTGAAGTTTGATGAATCTAAAGGCTCGCAAGTAGAGCAATTGCCAATTGATGTAGGAGACAAAGACCCTTCAAAAGCAATCCAAGACTTGTCTATTGGCAAGATTCGTCCAACAGAGGTGAAGGAGAGTACCCCGTCCGTCCAAGTGGAAGCTTCTACCTCACGACAAGTTGAACGAAGAGTTGATACGGAAGCATCCACAAGTGGGACACACCAAGATGAAGAGAACGAGGAAATACACCAAGATGAACCTCATCAACCTCCCTCTCCACCTCGACAATAGAACGACAACGTCAACAATGAAGAAGGCCAAGGAGAAGGACAAGATGAAGAAGATGTCCCACCCCGACCCAAGCAAAAGCTCTCATGCGTTAGAGCAAGAGTCGCCAGAGAACATCCGTCGAGCAAATCTACAATGACATCCAAACCGGGAGAATCACACGCTCTAAATCTCGTTTGGCTAATTTTTGTGAACACTATTCATTCATCTCTAGCATTGAACCTATGAAGGTTGAAGAAGCATTGGAAGATCCGGATTGGATAAAGGCTATGCATGAAGAGCTACACAACTTTGAGAGAAACCAAGTGTGGACATTGGTCGAGAAGCCCAACAACAACCATAACATCATCGGTACCAAATGGGTGTTTCGCAACAAGCAAGATGAAGATGGACAAGTAGTTCGCAACAAAGCATGCCTCGTCGCCCAAGGCTACACTCAAGTCGAAGGTATGGACTACGGTGAGACATATGCCCCTGTTGCTAGAATTGAGTCCATCCGCATCTTACTTGCCTATGCTAATCACCATGATATCACTTTATACCAAATGGGCATTAAAAGTGCTTTTCTAAATGGTGAAATTGAGGATGAACTTTATGTTAAACAACCTCCCGGCTTTGTCAATCCTAAGAAACCCGATCATGTTTACAAACTTCACAAAGCTCTTTATGGTCTTAAACAAGTTCCTAGAGCGTGGTATAAATGCTTGACCAAGTTCCTTATCGAAAAAGGCTTTGAGATTGGAAAGATAGATTCTACTCTTTTCACAAAAAGGGTTAATGGTGAATTATTTGTATGCCAAATTTATGTTGATGATATCATATTTGGTTCTACTAACCCTTATTTCGTGAAAAGTTTGGGAAGCTAATGTCGGAGAAGTTTGAGATGTCTATGATGAGTGAACTCAGGTTCTTTCTTGGTTTGCAAATCAAGCAAACTAAGGAAGGCACCTTTGTTTCTCAAACAAAGTACACCAAGGACTTATTCAAGAAGTTCAACATGCAAGAAAGCAAAGGTATGAAAACTCCCATGCCTACTAGTGGACATCTTGACTTGAGTAAGGATGGTAAAACGGTTGACCAAAACGTTTATCGCTCTATGATTGGATCATTGTTATATCTATGTGCCTCTCGTCCCGATATTATGCTAAGCGTGTGCATGTGTGCACGATATCAAGCGGCTCCCAAAGAATGTCATCTTAAGGCTGTGAAAAGGATAGTGAGATACTTAATACATACACCAAATTTTGGCATTTGGTATCCTAAGAGGTCCTCTTTTGATCTTGTTGGCTATTCCGACTCGGACTATGCCGGAGACAAGGTTGATAGAAAGTCCACTTCGGGTAGTTGTCAATTTCTTGGTAGATCTCTTGTGTCTTGGTCCTCCAAGAAACAAAACTCAGTATCCTTATCCACCGCCGAAGCGGAATACATTGCCGCTGGTTCATGTTGTGCTCAGTTACTTTGGATGAACCAACTCTTAAAGATTATGGGATATATGTAAAACATGTTCCTTTGCTTTGTGACAAGGAAAGTGCCATTAAGATTGCTCATAATCCCGTGCAACATTCCCGGACTAAGCATATTGAAGTTCGTCATCATTTCATTCGAGATCATGTTGCTAAAGGGGATATTGATCTTAAGCATGTTCGTACCGATAAGCAATTGGCGGATATATTCACCAAACCGCTTGATGAGAAAGTCTTTTGCCGGTTAAGAGGAGAACTGAACATCATTGATGCTTCATACTTGGAGTAGGAACTCCATTTGGATACATGCAAGGCATGAATCTATGACTAATCCTTGATATTTCTCTTATGATGATATTCATTTGTCTTGGATATACTTGCACCCTTGCATGCTATCTAACCCTTGTAGGTACTTGGATGAATCTAAATCTATGAGATTCCAACTCACTCACATCTTGAGCAATCTCTACATCACCAAGTCGCTACAATACGGTGGTTGATGACAAGGAAGCACGAAACCCTTGAACATATCCTTTGAAAAATTCTATATATCAAATTTCATTTGGTATCAAGTTTCATGATTGTCATTTTGGATACATAAGTGCTATTCCTTGCAAGACTAACCCATGTAGGTAGACGAACTCAAATTACAAGTGGTGCTCCCAATTCTTGATGAGCTACATCAACCTTGAGCATCCCACACAAGTTCAACTACATGATCAAAATCAACACCACCACCCAAGGTATGTTATTCCATCTTAGAGAAGCTTTACTCCAAGTCATGGGCCAAAGCAACACAACAATATGTGAATACATCAAATGCTTAAACGAAAAATGGTAACCCCATTTTGGGCTTAAATGATGAGTATGACTTATGATCAAGTGTTCTCACTTGACTCCTTAGTCAATATACCCTAACATAGGTGACTTTGTCACCGCCCAATTCTAGGTGAAGTTCTCTAGTGTTTCTCTGAGTTCTTGCATTTGTTCTTTGCATTTGTCCCTTGCATATTCCCCCCCCTCTTTTATCAAAAAAAACTTCATCTAGATTTTCTTTTTTCTCTGTTTTGTTCTGCATTCCCTGCATCCAATTCCCTGCAAATTCTTCAGTTAATTCATTGCAAATCCTTGTGAGATCTTTCTTACCTAGTGAGCTGAGGTGACAAGTGCTTTCTCTGTGATGAACTCGGTCACACCGATCTGTTGCTTTCGGTCCAACCGAATCATTTCGGTACAACCAAAGCACACACCTCGGTGCCACCAATTTCACTGCAGGAAAAACAACTTTCCACTTGATCCTGCATTCCCTTTTGCTCCAGCTCCACTCAATGATTCTTGTCCTCTACTATCATCACATTTTATACGCTGCTTTGCTCTGTGACTCAAGGACCAAACCTATTTTGACTCACACACCAGAGGATTCCTTCTTGGAAATTGATGTCAAAGGGGGGGAGAGAGTTCACATCAAAGCTTAATCCTTCAAAAAGGGGGGAGAATGCTTCAAACAGGGGGAGAGAAGAATTACATACACCAGATGCTTGGTGTTCAAGAGGAGAGAAGTCACATGTATTTAGAGGGGAAAGACATGTTCATGTTGTTTGTGTATTTTCTTTGCTCTGATTTTCTGTTCCCTATCTTCTCCGAGTATCCCATATAAGATTCAGGGGGAGCAAGTCATCTAAGGGAAGAAATTATTTGAATTTATTGCATACCTTTACCTTTTGGGGACATGTCTATATCTAATAGAGTATCCAGTGCTCACACTCTACATGTCATCCCAATCTTGGTACTCTTGTGGTTCCTTTGTTTGCTCTGGCTAGTAGATGTATCTGTGTTATCTAACCTTGTTTACTCAGGTTCATCCCTTTCTAAGCCAACTCAAGACCACAAGGTAAGTATATGCATCACACTCATGTGCATGAAGATTTCTTGCTGATGTACATACTGTTTGCAAGAAGGACTCATGATCATGAAGGTACATTTCCTATATTCACATTTTTTTGCTCTGATGCATATAGCCAAGATACATGTAACTCACTGCTTGCTCTGTCATGTTTATGCACTCATATGCTTTTATGTTCCATATTCACATGATTGCATACATATGGGGGGAGCCTATGCATGTTACATGTCCTTCCAAAGCTTTACTTATTATTCTCTATATCTTTATCTAAAGCTTTGATGTATGTTGTCATCAATTACCAAAAAGGGGGGAGATTGAAAGCACAAGTGCTCCCTGGGTGATTTTGGCAATTAATGCCAACATATCTCTTGTTGGACTAATACTTTCATCTAGTATATTTTAGATAAGTCCAACAGTGGAGTGGCATGGACAAGAGGATGTGGAACCCCTTCAAGATGATAAGGACAAAGGATTGGCCCAAGCTCAAAGCTCAGGACTCTACATTTTTCATTTTAGTGATCCAAGATCACATTGAGTCCATAGGAAAGCCAATATTATTAAGAGGGGATGAGGTGTTGCTTAATGGCTTGCTTGTTCAAAGTGCTTAGTGATATGCTCCAAAGCCCTCAACCACTTTCTCACATCCACATATGTCCCAAACCAAAAGTCAAACTCGGCCCCATTGATTTGATCTATCCGGCGCTACTGAGTTCTCTTGACATAGCCACTGCCACAAACCCTGGCAATTCGGTCACACCGATGGGATTTCGGTCTCACCGAGATGGGCTTGCAAACTCTCTGTTGCCTATTGCATTAATTTCGGTCTCACCGAAATATGAAATTGGTACCACCGAGTTTGCTTGGCCAACTCTCTATTGTGCTTATTACCCAAATCGGTCCCACCGAGTTTGTGTAATCGGTCCAACTGAGATAAGGCTTTACCCTAACCCTAGCACATCGGTCCCACCGAGTTGATCATGTCGGTCCCACCGAAATGGCCTAACGGTCACATATGTACTGAATCGGTCCGACCGAGTTTTCTGATTCGGTCCCACCGAGTTTGGTATAATGTGTGTAACGGTTAGATTTTGCGTGGAGGCTATATATACCCCTCCACCCACTCTTCATTCATGGAGAGAGCCATCGGAACAAGCCTACACTTCCAACATACATTTTCTGAGAGAGAACCACCTACACTTGTGTTGAGGTCAAGATATTCCATTCCAACCACATAAATCTTGATCTCTAGCCTTCCCCAGGTTGCTTTCCACTCAAATCATCTTTCTACCAAATCCAATCCTATGAGAGAGAGTTGAGTGTTGGGGAGACTATCATTTGAAGCACAAGAGCAAGGAGTTCATCATCAACACACCATCTATTACCTCTTGGAGAGTGGTGTCTCCTAGATTGGTTAGGTGTCACTTGGGAGCCTCCGTCAAGATTGTGGAGTTGAACCGAGGAGTTTGTACGGGCAAGGAGATCGCCTACTTCGTGAAGATCTACCCTAGTGAGGCAAGTCCTTCATGGGCGATGGCCATGGTGGGATAGACAAGGTTGCTTCTTCGTGGACCCTTCGTGGGTGGAGCCCTCCATGGACTCGCGCAACCGTTACCCTTTGTGGGTTGAAGTCTCCATCAACGTGGATGTACGATAGCACCACCTATCGGAACCACAGATAAAAAATCTCCGTGTCTCCAATTGCATTTGCACACTCCAATCCCATCCCTTTACATTCTTGCAACTTGCATGATTTACTTTCCGCTGCTCATATACTCTTGTCATGCTTGCTTGATATGTATTGTGAATGTTTGAACTTGTGCTAAAACTCCACTTCAACTCAAAGAATTTAAAAACTACAACTTTTCTTGCTAAGAGTCTATTCACCCCCCCCCCCCTCTAGACACCTCTTCTCGATCCTTTCAGTTGGGCTATGTGACATGGGCCGGACTGAAGGGCCGTGAAGATACAAGATAGAAGACCTTCCCCCATGTCCGGATGGGACTCTCCTTTGGGTAGACAGCAAGCTTGGCAATCGGATGTGTAGTTTCCTTTCTCTGTGAACCGACTCTGTACAACCCTAGGCCCCTCCAGTGTCTATATAAACCGGAGGGTTTAGTCCACGGGAAAATCACAAATCATACAGGCTAGACATCTAGGGTTTAGCCATTATGATCTCGAGGTAGATCAACTCTTGTAACCCTATACTCATCAAAGTCAATCAAGCAGGAAGTAGGGTATTACCTCCATTAAGAGGGCCTGTTGTAGGGTGGAACCCTAGATGGGGATCTTTCACAAATTGGGACACTCAAATTGACTTGGTCCAATCACACATGTGCTAGATCCAATCACACAAAGAGAGATACAAAGGTCCAAATCCAACACAAGAAGATACAAGACGCAACTAGTTCATCCCAATCCTATGAGGAGAGAGGTCTTGACGATCCTATGATGGGGATCCTTCTCCAAGAGGAGGCCTTCATATCCACAAGAGGATCTTCTCCAAGAGGAGGCCTTGGTCTCCAAAAGGAGGTCTAGATCTCCAAGAGGAGGAAGATGAGCAAAGCTCTCTTTGTCTATCCAATACTTTGCTATCCTCTAAATGAGCTAGGGAAGGGGTATATATAGTCTACGGACGAAATAGAGGGAGAGAGGGGGATACAAGGGTAAAAACCCAAAGAGGCACGCAGGCCCTCGGAGTGGTGCGGGCACCCGGGTTCAAACCGGCCGGGCACCCGGACCGGTCAGGGGCGCCGATTAAAGGAGGACCGGGCACCCGGGGTGGCCGCAAGTGGCTGAGGCGGGGCAGGCCGGGCACCTGGGGTTGAGGGCCCGGGCACCCTGTGCTAGGGAGCCGGGCACCCGGTTGGAGCTAGGGTGAGGCCCAGGCTGCGGCCGGGCACCCGACGTGTTCAGGGGGTTTGGCCCTCCCCTCGCCTTCGAGTCCGGGCACCCGGGGTCCATCCGTCTGGGCACCCGGGGTGTCCAGGAGCTTCTCTCCTTCGTTTCCTTCTCCTTCCTTCTTCTCTTCAGGTGCTAGTGCCTCCGTCCTTGCTTCCTCGCGTGCTTCTTCTCGGTACCTAATGATGCACAACATTCCCACTTAAGGTAGGACCCGATTCATAGATGATTCCGACTGAAACTCAAAGAGGAAAGAATGGACCTCGTTCTCGATGGCGCGTGCACGAGCTCTTGTCCACGGTCCTCTCCATCCTTGTGGTGGTGGTGTGACGTCCATTGTGATGGTGGAGGGATGCTCCGCGTCATCTCCCCCCTGGGAGAGATCCGTCCACGGATCGTGATCTTCATCACCATGGGAAAGAGATGGCGTCACCGTGTAGAGGTGGACAACCACCAAGCACTCATCATCGTCAAGCTCGAAATGGGTACTCTCCAATGTCACACCGTCTTGTGATTCCTTCAAAAGGAGCAAGGACAACAAACACTTGGAAAAACGAATGAGGTTAGCGTTAGTGCGAAACCAAGCATTCAAGAGGTGATTAACCAAACAAGTGTCGTCATCAAGCATAGCATATGGTGTAACAAGGGAGTGTGGCATGGCATGTAAGCACATAAATTGAGCACATGGAGAAGCATCATGGAAACAATCATGCAAAGGTGAGATAAAGGTGCTAATATGTGGGACAAGTGAACAAGCATCTACCTCAATGTTATAGCAAGCATGCATAAAGTGCTCAACAAATGGTCTATGTATGCATAAGAATCATTCACAGCACCAAAGAAGATGATATGTCTAAACACATGCATCAAGTGCAAGACAATCCTAGCATAATGTGCATAGGGTGTAGTGAAAATCGAGTGGCACTCAACACCAATAGAAAGAGCAATTGTTCATCATGTGTGAGGCAAACAAATCAATCGTGTGATAAGCAATGGGACATGGCATATGTGAAGTAATGACATTGTCGCAACCAACATATGATAAGAGCAAGTAATCCAAGAATTGGATGTAACATGAGAAAGCATGGAAATCAAGTCGTGCAAACTAGTGGAGCGAAGATGCAATACACTGGAGGAACTCATGGCAATCATGTCATGTGAGCAAATAATAGATATAGGAAATGCACATGACATATCGCGAGCACAAGCACAAAGCAAGACCATAGTATCATCGTAGGAATGTGGCACAAATGGAACATGGCAATAACAAGCAATATCTCCACCACGTTTGCAAATACACATACAAGTACTAGAATCAATCATCATGTGTAATGCAAAGCATGGGTCACAAATGCATGGCAAAGGAATAGGAATGAGCATATCATGCAAGGTGAACATGGAAACATGGGTATAGAATATGTAATGGACAATAGCCCATAGCCAAGTGAGGGCCATGTAGAAGAAATGCGCGAAGTCTTTGCGCGAAGAGAGCGGTGGGAAGACACTCCATGGGATCACAAGTCACCATTGCTCTCTAGAGCTCGTTTTGTCAACTCGTGGGATTGCGAGGTTGACAAGTATTCATGTGTACCTACACAAAAGAGACACAAACCAAAGAAATTGTGTTCGTGGTAAATATACACATCATCCATCGTGATGTGTATGTGCATATGTGAGTTAGCACAAGATAAGTATCGCTCAAAGAAATTTGATGCATGGTATAAGAACATGTCATCCATCATGAAAGAATAGTTGTTATGTATGACATGATGGAGACACAAATTGAGAATGCAAGTATATGGCACATTACTAGCATGTTTATTCATGGGGAGCATATGGTGCACACAAGTAGTGGGATCATGCAATGGATAGGATGAATCAAAATCTCCTAAAATGTATGAGGAAACTATGGGGGTCTCCTCATGAGCAAAAGTGGAAACATCATATGGAGAATATGAACAACATCCAAAACAATGCATATGCGAAGCTAGCTGGTCATGGCATGGCATATGAGATAAATGATGCAAAGGGAGCATATCAATATCATCACAAGAAAAACAAATGCCAATAACCATGGGCTTGTCATATATGCCATATGTGCAAATTGGGTTTATGTTGATGGCATATGCATAGTCATTACGATGAGATTGCAAATACGACATATTTTTGATCTCACGCATAGCATATGACAAGTCAAGCGGATTGTCAAACATGATGTTACCGAGAGAATTATCACAAGAAATACTATGTAACATGGCATCACAACTAATAGACTCCACATGGCAATCATCAAACTCATCATAAATGGGTAAATCATCGCATGGAGGAGTCGAACTAGCATGAAGCATGCCAATAGGTGGATCAACATCATGCAAGCAATCAATGTCGAGAATGTCCACTAGTGGGACTAGAGCATCACCTTCACCTATATTACCTTGTTCATTCCACTCAAGTGGTGTAGGTGAGGTCGCAAAGACCAAATGGTGGTCATCATCTTCATCTTGATGGAACCATGTGGAGGTTGCATCATATTCCACCATGGCCATCGTCTTGTCCAAAGGGAGGACGAAGTTGTCGAGGATCGGCGCGTCATCATAAATGGGACCTAGCACCAAATGAGAAGACACAATGGAGGTAGAGGTTAAGTTTTTAGAAATTGAAATGGCCTCACATGCTCTATCAACTATCCCACTCTCTCTATGTGGTGGTGGCTCGCTCACTCCCTCAAAATAGGTGCACTCAATGTCACGTATGGTGGAGTCACTCAAATCACTCAAGTGGTGCTGGTGGTAAGTCTCCTCACATGGGAATTGGGGCAACTCGTCATATATGGGGCTAGTGGTGAAGTCACTCTCACTCTCAATATGGTGGCACAAGTCACTCAAGTCGTCACACGTCGCTGTGGTCAAAGGGAAAACCCCATGCTCAACCATCTCGTCACCGTCGCCGTGGATGAAGGCCGAAGATGGCACATCATCGCTCTCCTCCATGACCGAAGGGAAAATCCCATGCTCAATGATCTTCCTTGAGGGGCTTCCGAAGATGGAAGTGTCGCCCTCGCTCGTAGGTGATCGCCTTAGACTTGATGATGTCGAAGTAGGCGTACTCGTGGGAAGTAGGCGAAGATGTCGTACGTCCGAAGGCGAAGATACCTTGAAAACCCTTGGCGAAGATGCCGAAGTAGTCGTGGTAGCCGGAGCTTCCTTTTGGTGGTGCTTGTCTCGCGGTCTTCTCTTTTGCTCATGAAGCTTATCCTTGGCGTGAAGTAGAGCATGTTCGGACTTGCAGGTTTGCGCATGTAGAGCATCTTGATCTTGATGGTGTTGTAGTGCTTGAGCTCGATGGCGTTCCAAAGATTTGCTACCAGAGCATCGCCGCCATGAAGATGACGAAGGGGGAGAAGACTTGTAGTTGGCCAACATGTCTCGTACTTGATCCATTTGTTCCGCCAACTTGGTGTCGATGTAGTCCCTTTTCCTTGCTTCGCTTTGGTGAATGTCGACGGTGAGTCGCTCAATGTCGTGCATTGCTTGTTGTAGTCCGAAGATGGACGTTTTGTCGATGTAGTTGTTTGCACCTCGTTGTCGTGGAAGACCGGAGATGAAATGCCTTGCCTATCCATCACAAGGCTCGAGAAAATGTGAGTGGAAGAAAGGAAAGAACTAGACAAAATGTACCTTTCCAAAGTTGAAGATGGATCAATGATCACTCAATAATGTATCAAGGAAATAGCACAATTGGTACCGGATCTTGTCAATTCTCACACCTACACAAGTAATGTGTATGGTGGAGCTCGGTGAGGATAGTGGCACAAAAATTTGATGCAAAATGTTAGCAAGAGTCAATAATGTTGGAAAAGATTCACAAATTCGCAAGTGAAACAAGTAGACCAATAGCAATGGGTGGCACACGGAAACACACACACGAATAGATAAATGGGGTCATGCAACCAAGGAAAGAGCACAAAATGTGGAATCCATGGAAAACGCTCGCGTTGCACAACTCAAGAGAGATGCTAGCACGATTGCTCAATAGGAGGATGCGACACTTGTGCACAACCTATAAGATGCAAAATGTATGAGCTTTCTATCCCAAGTATGCTATGTGTATGATGTTCCCGGTGTTCTTCTCAAGATGAGCCAAGATGATCGGATATGACAATCTTATGTGCGATGTGGTATGATGCTATGGCTCTTGCTTACAAGCTCTTTGCTCTCTTTTTGCTTAAAAGCTTATTCTCTTTTTTTTTGTATGGCCACTTATAAGAAATGCACAAACCAAGATAGGAATTGTGTATATGCGGGAACAATCTTGTGACACAAGGGATGATATGATGATACCAAGATTATACCAACATGATATGGTTTGTATGCAATGGAAGGTACGGATCACTAATGTGCACAAGTAACGTTGCCGACAATACTCAAATGGCTAGTCTCGATAGGCAAGTGACGCAAAATGGGCTAATGGGTTAACAATGTAATGGCAAGAATGTACAATGATGGGATACCACGATACCAAGATGATATAGAGGTTACCATTCTTGCTTACGGTTAGGGTGTCAAAATGGTGAAGCGGTCGATGTCAAATCCTTGGTAAGGTTGAGTGGCGATGTTAACGATGTCGAACCGTTCCTAGTTAGCCGAAACACCCTAGGAAACAGGAAAACCCGCAAACTCAAAATCTCAAAGGAAATGTCAAATGGTGGTAGTGGAATGCGTTGGTGGTTCCAGAGTTAGCAATGCGGATGTGGTGGTGGTGGTTGATGAAGAAGCAACCGTCCCTAAGTAGCCGAAACACCTTAGGCGACTCAAGTCACCACTCAAGCAACCACAAATGCTATATGGAGCAAAAATGGGTTAGGTTGCAAAAAGCGATGGTGGTTTTGCGGAAGATATGGTGGATGGCCTAGGCAAAGATGCCAAAATGGCAAAATTTTGATGGAGTCAAATGGTGTTTGAACCTATCTAGGTGGATGGGGGATGTCAATAGCTACTCAACAAGCTAAAGAACGTCAAAATCGGACTCCGGGAGCGAAAGTTATGGCCAAAACGGTGATGGTGTTGGGCTGATTCGGGGGGGTGCGGGTACCGGGGGAGTGGAGGTGCGGGCACCCGGGGTGGTCAGCGGGGTTGGGCGGAGAAGATGGCCCGGGGGTCCGGGTGCCCGGGGGTAAGGGGTGCGGGCACCCGGGGTGGTCAGCGCGGATGCACGGGAGGTCTAGGTGCCCACGGTTCGAGGTCCGGGTGCCCGGGGGTCGTGGATTTGGGCGGAAATTCGTGGAGAAATGGAAGAAATTGGTGGATTTCGTGGACGGAAAGGTGGAGATGGATTGGGGGAAGGCTATATCCACTTGAAACCAAGCAAATCCATGGATCAAATCCAACAAAACCTCATCAAACCAACAAATCACAAAAAAAAATTGGGGCTATTTTTGATGGGGAATTTTTGAAATTGAGGAAGAACACAACAAAATTAGGCTAGAGAACAACAAGGGGGGCTCCAATTTCATGAGCAACCATGGCTCATGATAACAAGATGTTGTATGGTGGAACCCTAGATGGGGATCTTTCACGAATTGGAGGGGAAATCCCCAAGAACAAGAAGAACACAAAGGGGGAAAACAAGAGGAACACTCAAATTGACTTGATACAATCACACATGTGCTAGATCCAATCACACAAAGAGAGATACAAAGGTCCAAATCCAACACAAGAAGATACAAGAGGTAACTAGTTCATCCCAATCCTATGAGGAGAGAGGTCTTGATGATCCTATGATGGGGATCCTTCTCCAAGAGGAGGCCTTCATATCCACAAGAGGATCTTCTCCAAGAGGAGGCCTTGATCTCCAAGAGGAGCCTCTCCAAGAAGAGGTCTAGATCTCCAAGAGGAGGAAGATGAGCAAAACTCTCTCTTTGTCTATCCAATACTTTGCTATCCTCTAAATGAGCTAGGGAAGGGGTATATATAGTCTAGGGACGAAATAGAGGGAGAGAGGGGGGATACAAGGGTAAAAACCCAAAGAGGCACGCAGGCCCTCGGAGTGGTGCGGGCACCCAGGGTCAAACCGGCCGGGCACCCGGACCGGCCAGGGGCGCCGGTTGAAGGAGGACCGGGCACCCGGGGGTCCAAGGCCCGGGCACCGGGGGTGGCCGCAAGTGGCTGCACTACTGCAGGATGCTGCTAATGGGACACTACGATCAGAGACCCTTCGACGAAACTGCGTGCGATGCAATAATCGCAAACAGTGGTGTAAATAAACCGTCAAAAAAGGCGCAAAACGTTTGCGATGACGGATGCATCAAACACGGTTCAGAGTTTAGTTGCGTGTGCGATTCAGGGCATACAGCTCAGTTCAATTAACCATTTTTGATGAGTAGGAACAAAAGAAACGGGCAGCCAGATGAAGGTGTGTGTGATGTACATCATACGGTTCACTCGGATGAACTGTTTGTGATTAGGCCACACAAAAGAAACAGTCAGCCAGATCAAGGTGTGTGCGATGTACATCATACAGTTCACTCGGATGAACTGTTTGTGATTAGGCAACACAAAAGAAACGGTCAGCCAGATCAAGGTGTGTGCGATGTAAGATATACGGTTCACCCGGATGAACTGTTTGCGTTGAGACAAGAGAACATAAACGGTTCAGTATAACAAATACCATAAATATTGCAAGTTTCAAATTCAAAGATTACAACCCCCAAATTCAAACATTGCAAGTTGCATCATTTCTGAAAAGGGATCAGCCGCTGACAAGTCATGTATGGGTTTGACACAATGATTTCCAATTGCTTTGCCATATGTTTTTCCCATATGAAGTTTGGCATTTTTGGAGGCACTTCATTCAACAGTACCAGCCGGCTCTGCTGATCATACCATTGATCTTTCCTAATTAGATGCGTGTTCGACCTCAGTACACTTAGCACCTTTGCTCTGGCAAGAAAGAACCTGGCGAGTGTAATCTCCGGTGTGGTCCCTCGGTAGGAGTTCAAAGTAATATTCGAGAGATCCAGATCCAGGCATTCTATGTGATTGTCGTCGTAAACATCATCCACCGGGCCTAATATGCACAGCAAAAGAAGAGAACGTGTTAGTGCCTACATGCAGTTTTGAACACTGCTACATGCCCATTTGGTTTGCAGGATTGGTAAAATGCACCAACGTGCCATCTTCGATCTGGCATGATTAGCATGGGCATTTGATTACAATCTAGAAACATGTAGCCTTCTTCACAAGAGGTTGGATTGGATGAAAAATTCCCTAAGAAAACTAGTACAGATGAATCCAAAGGAGAAATTCTTATGGACGATTGTAACATATGAATGAAGCAACCAATATGGGGTGGGGTGTATGTCCTAAAATCCTCCAAAATTCCTTCAGAAATAGTAGTACATTGTCATTGTGAACTTGGGAAAAGGTGCAAAAAATTGAACTCCCTTATGATTAACATTTAACAGGAAAGGACATCACCTCGATATACAGCTTCTTTAGGCACGGAAAGCATCTCACGCAACTGAAAACTTGGTCCAGGTTGGGGACAACATATTCTAGTGCCAAGACCTTCACTGTGCCCAGAGTCTGGGTGAAGCTTCGTTGGATGACAGACGAGCATACATCTTCAAAACTAGTTATAAGATTGATATCAAGAAGGAGAGGTATATAAGGCGACCGTTGTGCCTAAAAGTTGTAGTATTTGACAGACGAGTAGCCCACCACTTTCAATTTCGGCGCAGAAATGACATTGATTCTTGTTGGACCTTGTTGATCAACTACAAGTAATCTCTCAAGTGAAGGTGTGTCCTGGATGACCATATTGTGGTCCACCTTTTGTGATCTCTCGTTGCAGCACCAGCAACACACATAAATAGTGCGGAGAGTCCTGGAGGTGATGTGCAAGGTACTCGACCAATTCATCGCCTGAAAACGGAGGAACTCGAGTATAGTACAGCCGCGGAGCAGGTGCTCCATGTCATCCTTTGGGATGCGGACGGTGACGAGCTCGAGGTGCTTCAGTTGTGGTAGAAAAAGAGCAGGCGCGTGATTAAGGGGGGATGGCAGTTCATGAACTTGGCAGGTGCAGCGTGGGCGCGAAGCGGAGCGCGGATGTTGGCAGCAAGCTCATATGCCCATCATTATAACTTAGCTTCTCGAGCTGATCTATGGCGCGGGATTGGAACCACTCGTCAAGCTTGCCTCGCTCCCTGCCATTGGAACGGAACTTGCTCGCAATAAGGCCTTTGATTAGGGCCATGGTGACTGTCGAGGATCTTGGAGAATGCATCCAAGCTTTGGCGATAGCCATGGCAGAGCTTGTGGGCGTGGAGGAGGTCGACAGGGGTGCGGAGACATAGGGTGCGCCACCGCCGGGAAACGGCGGCTGTCCTCACCCGATTTCTGATTGGGAGGAGGGATATGATGACTATCAACATATCATCGGGGAGGTTGTTGATGAAGTCTAGGCCTACTGGAGTCGCTTGCGGTTCTTTCTCGACCCGCCTCCGCTTGTTGACAGCCTCATTCTCCACCTCCTCAGCGGGGACGGGAACCTCTGTCTCCATATTCACGCCGTGCTCCGGTGCTTCAGCAGCCCCGGCATCACCACTCCCTCCGATGGGGCACTTCGGCGGCATCCTTGTACACTGACGGCTTTGAGGACTCAGAGCGGCGTCGAGGATGCGGGCAGAGAGAGAGGAATTGTGTGTGTGGCGAGGATGGGGGGTGCGGCCGCTCGGCGGCGCCATTAATATAGACCAGTGGGAGCGAGGCGGGCGGCGGTCCAAGGCTGTCTCGCTTCCCGGTGAGAATGACTACTTAATCTCTAGTATGAATGAAATATATGCTTAATTACTGAATTTTAGTTGCAAAAAATAGATGGTGATATTGATTTTTAGCTGCATATTTTGACAAATCGCAGTGTCTCTTGGCTTAGCGCCGAAGTCTGGCTTTAATTTGCACACCGTAATCCAAACCGTTTGCGTTGAAGAGATGCACAGATCATGCGTTGAACAGCTTGTACGCTTCCAGGTGAGCCTACGCACCGGACTGCGGTCGCACGCCACCCGTTCAGTCAAGCAGCTGTCCACACGGCACCTCCTACAGCCATTAAAACCAAGACATGTGGCATCACGTGAATGGTTAACCGAACGCACACGGTTTGAATTATACATATGTTTGAGATATTAAAGTGGCAGCTGTTTTTTTCAAAATGCCTTTCTTGGCTGTCATTATTCGAGTGCGCCTTCTCTCAAAATGGACACGAAAAATACCACATCATGTCGGGTGCCCTTCCATGATAGCATGCCAAGTTTCATGAATTTCAGACGAGTTTTGGATTTACTAGAATTTAAAAACTAAGCATCTCACTGTTTTGTCGGCAATCAACGGTGCCCTGGTGTTTGAAATTCATTACCATTTCTTGCATGGGACCTAAGCATGCACCCAAGGACACATAATTGATTTTTCAACCAATTTATATGCACTGGAGCATGCGCATGTAGTTCAAATTTGAATTATGCACATAAATGCATTGAAAACTCAGTTAATGCATAAAAATGTCCAAACGAACCCCGAAAAATCACAAAAATTCACACAACACTCCTGTTGTTCTATGTTGACACGAGAAAAAAACTTGAAAGCAATAAGAGGCAATGGATATCGTTTCGTCCCCAAAGGTGGGACGTTCCCTACCGAAAACCATCATGCTTGTTGTGAGAAGCTCCGGTTTGTGAGAAGCATATAGCCAAACCTGCCCCAAATGGGACAAAATTTGTACCACGGCATGTTGATGCCGCTCCATGATAGCATGCCAAGTTTCATGAATTTCAGACGAGTTTTGGATTTACTAGAATTGAAAAACCAGGCATCTCACTGTTTTGCCGGCAATCAACGGTGTCATGGTGTTTGAAATTCATTTCCATTTCTTGCATGGGACCTAAGCATGCACCCAAGGACAAAGATTTGATTTTTCAACGAATTTATATGCACTGGAACATGTGCATGTAGTTCAAATTTGAATTATGCACATAAATGCATTGAAAACTCAGTTAATGCATAAAAATGTCCAAACGAACCCTGAATAATTC
Source organism: Aegilops tauschii subsp. strangulata (assembly GCF_002575655.3). NCBI lineage: Eukaryota > Viridiplantae > Streptophyta > Magnoliopsida > Poales > Poaceae > Aegilops > Aegilops tauschii. Next base: position 312,200,016 of record NC_053037.3, on the reverse strand, counting down.
CAATTCTTTTATGATCACTGCAGATAAAAGGTCTAGCAATTCAAACACCATCCATGGCCGCTGTGACCCCATTATGTAATTCAAATCAAGACCAAAAATCAAGTAGATCCCACACAGTTTATTATAACCAACCGTGTGAGATGCAGCACAAAATATCTTTGGACCGTGTCTGAATAAGGGACCGTGTCTGATGACACTTTGCGCGCCAGTTTTTTGGCTGAAGCGATTCCAAATTTTCGGCTTCCGCGGAAGTATCTACCTCCCCGCCCCCTCCCCCTTACCAAAAGCCACATTTCCCCTCTTTCCGCCTTCGTTTCCAAGTTGAAACCTTCACTCCTTGCTTACAGCGCCGCCGCCTCCTCGCCGGTGACCCGCCTTCACGCTGCTCGGCCTCACCTATCCAGGCAGGTAATCCACACCCTACCCCCATCCTCCTCCTCCTTCCACATCCCACATGGCCCGACCGTCGGCGCGAGCACGACACCTTCCACCCAAATCACCGACCCCTCCACCAAATGAGCGCCGGCCTAAGTCATGGTGCACGCAGTATAGCCAGGACCTCAAGGAGCATTTGGTAGCGGAGAAGCAAATCGCGGCCGCACGCATGGATGAGGTCGCGATGGGTGCAATTCTTCAGGGTGCAATATTTCCAAGTTGTTTAGCATGCTTGGTTTGATTAACTATCTGATCTTCTAGTAGGAGTATGTTATATTGTTCAATTGGTGTTTACTTAACTGCTTGGTTCATTTTTGGTGGCTTGGTTCACTTGTTGTGGTGTTTAGTTAACTGCTTGGTTCAATTCTGCAATGCGATGTTCAATTGTTGTGGCTGCATTCTGTTATTGTATACCATAAGAGGAATAAATCGAATTTGGTTGTACTAAATACATGAGAAACAAATACAATTGATATATTTCCAAGTTGTTAAGCATGCTTGGTTTGGTTAACTGTCTGATCTTCTATTAGGAGTATGTTATATTGTGCAATGTGGTGCTGAGTTAACGCTTGGTTCATTTGTCGTGGTGATCAGTTAACTACTTGGTTCAATTCTGCAATGCGATGTTCAATTGTTGTGGCTGCATTTTGTTATTGTATACCATGTGAGGAATAAATTGAATTTGGCTGCACTTAATACATGAGAAACATATACAAGTGCTATATTTCCTAGTTCTTAATCATGCTTGGTTTGGATAAATGGGTTTTCCATGTGGCTTGAATTAATCTGATGAATCTGCAATGTGTTTATTTATCATCAACATATTTTACTGATAGCATGCGAACCCTTACTTAACCTGATGACTAACTACCTTATATGTGTTGCAGGGAAACAATGGGAAGCACTGAGGTTCACAAGGTGGTACTAACTATTATACCTTGCCTTTTTGTATTCCTTTGCCCCATTTCCAATATAGAGAAAATATTTATGCACATCCTTGTTTTCAGGCTTCACTCATGATTACCTCTCAAACCACCTCTGTGGTCAGGAGGTGAGGAAAGTTTTCATACAACACCCACGGTTCAATATTGAAGTGTTCCTGAAGAGGTCGAAGGATGGACGGTCAATCATCCACACGCACTAGCCTAAAGTTGCAAAGACCTTCAACATGAATGAAGGCTCAATATTCGCCTTCCGCTTCAGCAGTTTTCCAGATGAGATGCATCTCTCTATGTACCGTCTAAGATGCTAATTTCGAAAGGTTCTAGATGTTGCATGTGAAACTTTCTGCTGGTGCAGTTGTGTAATGGGGTAGCTGAGTGCTGAAGCTATATCATGTTGTACTCTGATGTATTTCAATTATGAAATCCTACTTCCTTAATATGGAAAAGGAATATATTATGTGCTTAATATGAATGTCAATTAGATTAGTAAATGGATTATTAGTAATAGGGCAATTAGCCTGCTAATTGGCCAATTAGCTTGCTAATTGGGTTTTCCTATTGCAAACGGTTAATGAGAAACCACCGTGGGCGATGACCTCAGGCAACGCACACAGTTCCTAGGAAAAAAAACCATGTTGGATCAATGAACCATCGCACACAGCATTCTCTTCAAAACTGTTTGCATTACGCCACCTTGCGCAAACGTTTTCCTTGGAGCGACTGTGTGGGATGTACATACGAACGGAAACGTTTAGCGGGCACTGACTATGTGGGATGTACTTGCCACCGGAAACAATTTTGCCGTATAATTGTATTTTTAGCTATACTGTATGTATTTCCGTATTTGCGCGCTCGCCGGTCGCACACGACCTCATTTTGCCGAACGTGTGTGCCAGGAGGGCATATCCCCGACGGTTTCTGGGTCGTGTGGGAAGGACCCCCCTATCGCCCACACTCACTTGGCGACGGTTCCAGATGCCATCGCGGAAATGGGTTAAAAACCATTTGTTTAGGACCGACGTGCACCAGTGCTGGGGCGGGGCAGGCCGGGCACCCGGGGTTGAGGGCCCGGGCACCCGAGGTCGGGCTGGGCGCGGCCCAGGTGGGGGGCCGGGCACCCGGTGCTAGGGGGCCGGCACCCGGTTGGGGCTAGGGCGAGGCCCAGGCTGCGGCCGGGTACCCGGGGTGTCCAGGGGGTTTGGTCCTCCCCTCGCCTTCGAGTCCGGGTACCCGGGGTGTCCAGGGGGTTTGGTCCTCCCCTCGCCTTCGAGTCCGGGTACCCGGGGTCCATCCGTCCGGGCACCCAGGGTGTCCAGGAGCTTCTTTCCTTCGTTTCCTTCTCCTTCCTTCTTCTCTTCAGGTGCTAGTGCCTCCGTCCTTGCTTCCTCACGTGCTTCTTCTCAGTACCTAATGATGCACAACATTCTCGCTTGAGCTAGGACTCGATTCATAGGTGATTCCAAATGAAACTCAAAGAGGAAAGAATTGACCTCGTTCTCGATGGCGCGTGCACGAGCTCTTGTCCACGGTCCTCTCTGTCCTTGCAGTGGTGGTGTGACGTCCATGGTGATGGTCGAGGGATGCTCCGCATCAAGGCCCGAACCTGGGTAAACATCATATCCCCTGTCTCATGTTACCTTTGTTCCTTAGACGCACAGTTTGGGACCCCCTACCCGAGATCGGCCGGTTTTGACCCTGACATTGGTACTTTAATTGAGAGTTCCTCTGCGTCATCAATAGAGGGATGGATGGCTCGCCTTGTCATCAACGAAAAATTCACCTCTGGAAGGGCCCTAGCTCCTGGGCAGATCCTCCAGCTCGGCATTTTTACCATGGGCGCCCGCTCGGCCGTTAAGCCAAAGGCGATCCCCCAAACTGCCAAAAATCATCTCCGCATTGGCCTCGAACACTCCGGTAAGATGGATCCGGCGGATGTCTCGTCTTTGAACGAACTGCTAGATCACATCACTGCCCTGGGGGTCGCAACAGACTATGATCGGATTGGGCTTAAACCCGATCAGAGGGAAATCAGGTCCCCGCCGATCACCCATCTGGTTATGGCTGTGGAGGAGCAAGCCAGGGATATCTCTCCCCCCATGCTGAGAACAAGCTATGTTCGGATTTCCGAGCCCTGTGAGTTGGATACCCATCTTCGGGAAGAGACTCCCTGTCCACCAAACATAGAACCAGGCATTGAGCCTGAAAACTCCCAGGATACTTCGGATCCTGGGCTAGTGACCTCAGAAATTCTTAAAATTTCGGATCCCACGACAGGTCAGGGTTCGGATTTAAGCCCACCCACCACAAGCAATATTCCCCAATCAATTCCGGTCCCCCGGACATATGCGACCTAATGTATGTGCAACAGCAACCTCAGGAAACAGTCCATCACTTCTGGGCCAAATTCCTCCTTGTCAAAAACAAGATGAAAGATTGTTGCGACGACGATGCGGTTTCAGTATTTTGCCGCAACTGTACGGATAAGGGGATCCTCAATGCCCTCAACCGACGCCGCATACTGCACTTTGTAGATTTGGCACACACAGTACAGAAGTATTGCGCAATGGAACGCGCCTGGAAAGCCCCGACAGCCCGGTGGGAACCGCCCGCCTTTAAGCCACCCACCGGACGGGCAAAAAGGATGCACCCTCATGGGGCACCTCATCATCACCCTACGGACAAGAAAATTAAACCCTTAACGGGAATAGAACTGTCCTTGATGAATGGCTCGACAAGCCCTGTCAGGTACACACGATGCCAAATTCCGAACCAACACACAGCCTTTGGGCATGTTGGGTACTCCGACAGGTGGCCAAGAGCGGTGAGGCTATCCTCACCAATACAACCTTAGATAAATACTCTCCGGAGGGCGACGATCTCAATGTCTATACGGTCTTCGAGTCCTTTTCTTCAAATAATCAGCGTAAAAGGGCACTCCGTGACCTCGCCGAAGTCAACCAAATAACCACAGTAAATCCTTGGAATGATACGGCGATAACTTTCACCGCCAACGACGAACCAAGGGCTCGATCAGTCCGCGCACCAGCCGCTTTGGTCTTAGACCCAATCGTCGATAGCTTTCGGCTTACTAAAGTGCTCATGGACGGCGGCGGCAGACTGAACCTCATCTACAAAGACACGCTCGATAAAATGCAAATAGACAAGAGTCGCGTCGAGCAAAGTAGTACAACCTTTCGAGGCATTATCCCCAGTCGAGAAGCGCGATGCTCGGGGAAAATTAAACTTGATGTGGTATTCGGTACGCCGGAGAACTACAGGTCTGAAGAGTTAATCTTCCATGTGGCACCTTTCAACAGTGGATATCACGCCTTGTTGGGGCGAGACGCATTCACACGCTTTCAAGCCATACCCCATTACGGGTACATGAAGCTCAAATTGCCTGGGCCCAACGGAGTTATCACTATCACCAGTGATCCGTACATAGCACTCCGCGCCGAAAACAAAACCGCATCCCTGGCCCTCGAGGCATTATCCGAGGCCCTTGCGGCCAAGGAGCTCACTGCTCTGCGTTCCACAGTGGATAGAGACGACGTAATCCTCGATAAAAGGCCTAAGTCCACTTCTTTCAAGCCAGCAGACGAAATAGTCAAATTCCAAGTTCACCCGACGGATCCTAATAAAATAGCAGCCATTGGAGCACAGCTGGATCCGACGGTTGACGCCGCTCTAAGAGCATTCCTGCGCGAGAATTGGGACATCTTTGCCTGGCATCCTTCGTATATGCCAGGAATCCCACGCAGACTGGCCGAACACAGCCTCAACATAATAAAGGGGTTCAAGCCAGTCAAGCAAACGTGGCGGCGATTTTCCGAACCCAAGCAACAAGCTATGGGGGAGGAGCTAGCCAAACTACTTGAAGTCGGGTTCATTAGAGAGATCAAACACCCGGATTGGCAAGCAAACCTAGTCATGGTGCCAAAGAAGGAGGAATCCTAGCGCCTTTGTGTCAATTTCAAAGACCTTAATAAGGCCTTCCCTAAGGACCCCTTCCCACTTCCCCACATTGACCAAATCATTGATGCAACTGCAAGACACGATTCACTGTGTTTCCTCGACGCATACTCCGGATACCATCAGATTAAGATAAAGGAATCCGATCAGGCCGCAACGGCATTCATTACTCCATACGGGCCTTTCTGCTTCAACACTATGCCTTTCGGACTCAAAAACACCGGCGCCACTTATCAATGCATGATTCAAACATGCCTGGAAAAACAAATTGGCAAGATGGTGGAGGCGTATGTGGATGATGTAGTCATCAAAACCAAACATATCGAATCATTGGTGGACGACTTATGCCTTGCACTCGACAACCTCTGAACATATGAAATACGGCTCAATCCGGAAAAATGTGTTTTCGGTGTTTCGGCCGGAAAGCTGCTCAGGTTCATTGTTTCCAATAGAGGAATCGAAGCAAATCCGGCCAAAATCCGAGCCCTGTCACAATTGGCAACACCAACAGACCTAAAGCAGGTCCAAACACTAGCTGGGTGTGTGGCAGCCTTGAGCCGCTTTATCTCTAGATTGGGAGAGAAGGCGTTGTCGCTCTATCGCCTGCTCCGACATACCGACCACTTTGAGTGGACGGACCGGCAACAGCCGGGTTAGAAGAAATAAAAACTTTGTTAGCAAACAACCCCATCCTTGCCGCACCTAACATCGGCGAACCTATGCTGCTGTACATATCTGCAACTCACCAGGTGGTGAGTGTTGTGCTCGTCATTGAACGAGAGGAAGAGGGACACAAATTCCCTCTCCAAAAACCAGTATACTATGTATCAGCGGTCCTCACACCATGCAAATCCCGATACCCGCACTATCTAAAGATAGCATATGCGGTTCTCATGGCGTCTCGGAAGCTGCCGCACTAGTTTCAAGAGTGCTCAATCATGGTGGCCTCCGAGGTACCACTGAATGACATCATAAACAATCGCGACTCTACTGGACGCATTACAAAATGGGCTATCGAGCTCTTACCATTTGAAATAACATACAAGCCACGCCAAGCTATTAAATCTCAGGTGTTGTCCGACTTTGTCGCCGAATGGACAGAAGCCGAACTCCCTAAAGAGTACGGCACATACTCCAACTGGGTGATGCACTTCGATGGCTCCAAAATGTTAGCCGGATTGGGGGCCGGTGTCATCCTAACATCCCCTACAGGGGACACAGTCTGTTATGTACTACAAATCATGTACACGGACTCCAACAATGCAGCCGAATATGAGGCACTATTTCATGGTCTCCGGATGGCTGTTTCTATGGGCATACAACGCCTTGAGGTGCGCGGGGACTCGAACCTCGCAATATCCCAAATAAATGGAGAATTTGATGCAAAAGATCCAAAGATGGCAGCTTACCGCAACGCCATACTCAAAATATCAGCTCGGTTCGTGGGGCTCGAGTTTCATCATGTGGCTTGAGACAGTAATCAAGTCGCGGACATCCTTGCTCGAATGGGCGCTAAACGCGACCCCGTCCCGCCTAACACCTTTGTGGAAAGGCTTTTCAAGCCATCTGTGGTATGGCAGGACGAGAGCAGAAATACCAGTCCGGCGCCGATCACACCCCCGGATGCCGAACACGACTCGGATATCATCGGGGACTCGGGCACCGAGCCAACGCCTTCCGCCCATGTAATCATGGCGGTAATCGCCCCATGGACCGAACCCTTCTTAGCCTACCTTAATAGGCAGGAGCTCCTTGATGACCAGAATGAAGCCCGTCGTATAGTTCGACGTTCTAAGGCCTACAAAGTTCACGAAGGAGAACTCTACAAGAAAAGTACTACTGGAGTTCTTCAAAGATGTATCTCCGAAGAGGTGGGGCGGCAGCTTTTGGCCGAAATACATGCAGGCCTCGGCGGCCATCACGCCACAGCTCGGGCCCTCGCAAGCAAGGCCTTCCGTATAGGTTTCTCCTGGCCCACGGCCCGAGCAGATGCACAGGCCCTTTGTACAGTGTTGTGTCGGATGCCAGCTTTTTGCCAATCAAAGCCATATGCCGCCCATAGCCCTAAGAATAATCCCCGTTACCTGACCTTTCGCGGTCTGGGGGCTAGACATGGTCGGACCTCTTAAAGGGGGAAGCCATAAGAAGAAATATCTACTGGTTATGGTAGATAAATTCACTAAGTGGATAGAAGCCAAACCAGTAAAAACGGCGGAAGCCGGACCGGTGATAGATTTTATCTCCGGCGTCGTACACCATTACGGTGTCTCGCATAGCATTATTACTGCAACGGCTCTAACTTTATAGCCGATGAGGTGAAAAATTGGTGTGCTAATCTAGGTATCAAGCTCGATTATGCCTCCGTCTATCACCCTCAAACAAACGGTCAGGTCAAACGGGCCAATGGCTTGATAATGAGCGGCATCAAACCCAGACTAGTGTGATCCCTAAAGGATTGGGATAAACACTGGGTCGAGGAGCTCGACTCCGTACTCAGGGGGCTACGGACCACACCCAATCGCACGACCGGATACACACCCTTCTTTATGGTGTACGGCGTAGAGGCTGTCTTGCCCTGTGACATTATTCATGACTCACCTCGAGTGCGCATGTATCAGGAGAAAGAGGCCGAGCTCGATCAGTAGGACGACTTAGATGGCCTGGAGGAGGAGCGCGATGTTGCAAAAGCCCGTTCTGCATTCTACCAACAACAAGCTTGAAGATACCAAAGCAGAGAAGTGCGGGCAAAGACCTATAATGTCGGTGAACTTGTTCTACGCCTACCAGAGAAGAAAAAGTACAAGCTCAAACCCAAATGGGAGGGTCCCTTCATTATAGATGAAGTTCTCACTGGAGGAGCCTATCACCTTCGCAATGCATCCGATAATCGCTTATAGCCGAACCCATGGAACGCTGCTCGGCTCCGAAGATTCTACGTCTAAGTCCGGACACATACCTTTGTTCGTTCCCTTTTCTCCTTTTCAATTTTTTTTTTGTTTTTTCGTTTCTATACGATCTCCAGTATATGTTTGGGTCAGCCGAACACTTGAGGGGCACACATCTTTAAATGTATACACCCCACTGTGACTGGGGCCTTCTCCAAATAGAAGCTTATTATTCCACTGAGCCTAGTGCTCACCATATATATGTGTCATTTGCTAATATACGTCTTTCTTTGCCATTATATAAACCTCTATGACTTAAGATTTTGCCAAGCTGGGTTGCCTGGCTCCTGTGCTTACGCCCTACGTTCCCGATTGTTTGGCTAGGGCATAAAGGGAGCACCTCTGCGATTGCTACAGACGGGTTATCAGGGCATGTACCTTAGACGGGTGAAGCCGAAAGCTAGCGTTCTTAAGAGAATAATTGGTCGGCAGACATACGATGAATTAACTTTGTGCCAATATAAACCCCCAAAGAACAAAGTTTCTTGTGCCTTTTTAATCAAGGCTTAGGTGTGCACAAATTAGCATGCTGACCCATGGAAAGCAACCCTTAACGGAATTATTCTCTCTGGAAGATGTTTCTTACGTTAAAAATTAATATAACATAACTCCCCGAATACAGCTTGTCTGTTCAAGCAACTATGACGGAATAGCCTAGTTTCCGAACATACTCGGTGTTTACCACATGTATGGTATTCGGAAACACTCCAACCCTTGGGTTTCGGAGGTCGAAGCGGAAGGTCTGCCATGAAAATCTTTTAAAATTCGGCCGGAGATAAGTTTGATGATAAAGTGTATTGTTACATGGAATCACATGCCTACTCTTTATCTATACCATCTATCAGGCTGTCTAGTTTACAGTCCTGCTGTGAAAATTTGGCGGTTGTCTTTACTTGGTCATACACCAAGCTAACAGGAATTTCTTGTCTGTGTGGTCCCCGAGGTCCGACCCGGGCCATATGATTCGGATCAAGTCTTGTATACCGCATTTTCACCATGGCCTAGGCTTCTCGTGCGCCTTCTCGGCATGCGTATGTTTTCCATAGTTCAAAGCGGCGACGAGCTCCCTTGAATAAACTCACAAGCTCCTCCATAATTTCTGGAGGAGAATCGGACGGCCATAAAGCCTTTGCCATATTCCTCATGGCTTTCTGAGATTGCTCATGCACCTTGGATAGCTCTTGCGGCAAGTCGCCTTGAAATCCGGACACTTCTCCCTCTGGTAGCCCGATTAACAAACCTAGAGGAACAATTGCGTGTAAGTTTCCATCAGGAGACTGCATGAAAGTAAGGTTAAAGGACATACTGAATATGCCGCCTTTCAGCTTTCTGTTCTCCTTCAAGGCATCCGACAGTTGGGCTTGTACGTCCTTCAGCTCTTCGGCTTGCTTGATCTTTGCATCTTGTAGTTTGTTCTTTTCATCAATGGTTTGTGTTAATAAACGTTGACCAGCGGCTTATTTCCCTTCGGCATGTTGTTTGTCCACTTGTGCATCCCTTAGCCTCTCCTCCAACTGATCTGTCAATCCTGCCGCTGTAAACAATGCATATTTAAAATCATTGTTGACGCAGAATCGCATTTTTCGGACACTGTTGTGCTTACCATCAGGTGCCTTCTCGGATTTCTTCAAATTTTCTAGTTCGGCGGTGGCAACAGTTAGCTTGTTCTGACATTCTTCAAGCTCTTTGGACAATGAGGTATTTTTCTTCGTGAGTACCTGATGATATAACGACCCTTAAATCAGTTGGGCCAACTGCTTCAAGTCTCGGGGGCTACTGGCATATGACCATGTAAAATTGTGTCAAAATTTCACCTGTATTTTCTTTGAGAACAGCTGAATAACTCCGGCAAGGCCATCTCGAGCGGCTCGGATATAGGCATCAGTCGAATTCAGTGTGGTGAATTCTTGTCCGGACAAGGCCGGAGCACGTATAGCTTCCTTCAAGCGATGGTGATTCATCATGCTTTCCACTTTGGAATTCGTGACTGACACATCATCTGAATCCTCTTGAGGAGTTGGAATGGGCGCGGCATTTGCTTGCGTCCTAGCTGGCGAGTCGGGCACCAGATTAGTGGAAATTTGGCTAATTGGGCGTTTTCCCACCATTTGTCGTGTACTCCTCCCAAGAACAAAAAATAAAGAGGGGAAGATTTTTAAACAATCCGTACTCATGCATAGGCATGCGTCAAGCATACATACCTCTTGGAAGACTGTGAAGTCTTCGTAGTACTCCCGGTCCTTTTTCGTTTTGAACGACGGCCTTGCGTGGGGGCCGCCCTCGAGGAGTTATGGTCCCTGGAGCGCTGATCCTGATAAAATCCGGATTAGTACGAACAGGAAAGGATACAAAAGAATCTCTTCTTAGGAAGCCTCCAGATACTCATGATGCAGAATGGGTAAATGCGAGGGTAGTTGGCGATGATGGCCACCGCCGAACCGTCAAGGCTCGCCTGGTAGAATACCCCCTCGTCGAATTCTATATATATCTGGATCCTCACAAAAGCCAGGATCCTTGTCACGATTGTGATCCTCCGGCTGAGGAGCAGGACTGTGGACGTCCTCGATCCTCCTCCTCCATGACTGAGTTGGTGGCAATAAAAATTACATTTGATTATTGTCTGAAATACAGTAAAATAAGCAAGCACGAATCGAGATCTTACCCATTCAACAGGGGTGTACATGGAATAGGCCTCCCGACAGTTTAACCGGAGAAAATCTTCCTTTTCACCCTTATACAGATCGGCCAAAATGGAGGCCGGTTCGGCTGGGGTATCCGGACCCTGCCGCCTGTAACGGGACGCGACATCTTCTCCGTTGTAACACCATAAAGGAGTTACTCTGGATTGAAGAGGTTGCACGCACCTCTTTATTGCGATCGCCATGACTTCAACTATTGAGAGTTTGGAGTGGGCCAGTAGCCTGACCTTATTGAACAACCTCTGTATCTCCGCACTGTCCTCTTCTTTGGGACTTTGGAGACGCCAGTTGAGGCGCTTCTTTAAAGGAGCGCTAGAAAATTCTGGGAGGCCATTACGAACTGGGTCCGGCAGTGGGACGTCTTCCACATAAAACCATTCCGAAGACCACTGCGGGTATACCTCTTTAGGTGTTCCTATGAGGTATCCGGACCCGGCTATACGCCATACTTCGGCAGCGCCCACCTCAAATATAGAACCTCCTCGATGGCGGGGAACGAGACAGAAGAATTTCCTCCATAATTCAAAATGGGCCTCGATGCCTAAGAATAGCTCACGAGGGCGACAAAGCCCGAGACGTGCAGAATCGAACCTGGGGTGAGGTTGTGTAGTTGGATGCCGTAAATTCCAATAACCCCTTGAGAAAGGGATGGATTGGAAATCCTAGGCCCTGCAACAAGAATGGGACGAAGCACACCCTCTCCCCCTTATTGGGTTGGGAAAATTCTCAGCCATCATGTCGTCACCTGCTGAATACAATCCCGCTTGAACGGAGACTAGATCCGCGGGGGGGGGGGGGGGGTAGCCTTGCGTCTGGAGCCGCCTTGAAGATGAGGCATGGAGCAACTCTGCCAATCGCCCTCTTGAGGGCAATGGGGGCATGAAGAAGAGCTTGTGGCACTGGTCATGGTGGAAGGGTTTGCTCGTGGCTGGACTTGACGTTTTCTTTCTGCGCGATGTGGGATGCCATTTGGAGATCTGTATCACTTTATATAGATGCCATCCGAGCATGGTAAAGGACTTATTTGCAAAAAAGTATGAATCTTTCATATTCACTTGGCGCGCGGAAGTTGAAGCGTCGACAGGGGAATTGTAAAAGGCATCAAGACTACTGCCGGATTGTCATCAATCCGGATTGTGATGAAGAACCCGCCTTGCAAAGCCGAAGACATGAGCCGAATACTACGTCATCATTGAAGGCAAGTTCGGGGGCTAGTGAGGGAGTCCTGGATTAAGGGGTCTCGGATGGTTGGGCTATATGAGATGGGCCGGACTGATGGGTCGTGAAGATACAAGATAGAAGGCCTTCCCCCATGTCTGGATGGGACTCTCCTTTGCGTAGATGGCAAGCTTGGTGATCGGATGTGTAGTTTCCTTTCTCTGTGAACCGACTCTGTACAACCCTAGGCCCCTCCGGTGTCTATATAAACCGGAGGGTTTAGTCTATGGGGAAAATCACAAATCATACAGGCTAGACATATAGGGTTTAGCCATTACGATCTCATGGTAGATCAACTCTTGTAACCTGGGCCATTACGAACTCATCAAAGTCAATTAAGCAGGAAGTAGGGTATTACCTCCATTAAGAGGGCCCGAACCTGGGTAAAGATCGTGTCCCCTGTCTCATGTTACCTTTGATCCTCAGACGCATAGTTCAGGACCCCCTACCCGAGATCGGCCAGTTTTGACACCGACAGTGACCTCCTCATCAACCATAAAATCTTCATCTTCTGATTCAGAGTTTCTCTTCCTCCTCTGCCTAGTTGCATCCTTAGGCAGGTTTCTTAGGGTGCTTCGGCTACCCTCATCATAACTGTTGTTTGAGGGACTAGTGCCCTCGCTGAGATTCTGGTGCTCCTCTGACCTATTTTGGCTATCACTGTTGTCTGACATGGCTGACTCTGACCCTGTGAATAGATAGGTAGAGATAGAGTAGATGAGCATCACAAAGCACAGCAAGTTTGGCAAAAGGAATGACTTAAAAACTTAATTTTAGATTTCTACAGAAAGCATTTCGGAGCTACCGATATGACAAACTCGGTGACACCGAAGCAACTTTAGAGTCTAAACATGTGAAATGGGTAAGACCGAGACATAGTTCGGTGACTTCGAGATGCTAGGGTTTCACTGAGAAAGTAAACTCAGTCACACCGATTTTTACACTTCGCTCAGACCGAGTAGTACATGTGCAATGGCCTAGGCCAAATCGGTGAGACCGAATTCTCCAAATCGGTCGGTCCGAGATGAGTTCGGCGGAAACCTAACCCTAAGTTTTTGGATCAAAACTAATCTAGAGGATGTTTTGGTTGGATAGAACTATTTCAATCGTGGCAAGAGTCATGACATTATCCTTAGTGCAAGAATCGGAGTTAAAGATTGCACAAGGGATCGAGTTCATACCCTAACTTGGTGATGAACCCGCTACAGCGACAATGGCAGATGAGAATCCCATTGACGACGGTGGAGACTAGCGGCAGGGGGTCGCGGGCGACGACGACGATGGTCCGGAGACCAAGGGGGCGGCAGAGCTGGGAGGCGCGGACGAAGAGTTTGGAGAAATTTCCAAATTTCAACCCGCGGATATATATACCCAGTCAATGTCAGTATGACCGAGTGGAATGACTCGGCGGCACTGAGATGCAGAATCGTAAGTGGTTACTGCAACTCGGTGAGACCAAACAGTTCTAATCAGTTGCACCGAGGTGAAAACCTAGATCAACCCAATGAATTCAGTGAGACCGAAGGGAATAAATCGGTTAGCCCGAGATGTCATTAGGAGGTTTTGGAAGTTAAGCCCTTGTGGCTCCGAGTGCTCCTCACCCGAAGGGTCCGAATTCGACTTGATCAAACTTTGTGATGTAGCATGAATAGAGTTTGAGACAAGAAATGCATAGATAGCTAGAGGGAGTACTTAGGCATTCTTGTCCATCCATTTGGAAAAAAGAAAGAGCCAAACAATCAAAACAACAAATGGATGTCCTCGAATGAGAAAAATATGCAACCAACATGCTCACACAATAAGATATCAAATAAAATATGTGGCAAAGCATGCACACACGCTCTAGCATCTATCAAGCAATTGGCGATGACTAGGTCATATAAATATGAGTATATTGACTGACGAGTCAAATGAGAACATTTGATCGTAGGTCATACTCATCGTTTAAGCACAAGTGGGGTTACCACTTTTACATAAATCATTGTTGTGTTCACACCTTTAGAGTTGCTTTAACTCAATTCTTTAGAGCAAAGCTCCCCCTAGATGTGATATCCCCCCTAAGAGGGATGAACTAACCTTGGGTTTTGTCGATGACTTCATGTAGGTGTTGAGGATGTAGATGCTCAATATTGCTGTAGATCATTTGTAGCAATCCATTGGAGTGATTTGCACTTTCAATACCTACATGGGTTAGTCCCATAAGAACACACAAGGATATCCATAGACATAGAGTGAAATACACACATGATGTTGTCCATGAAAGCATTTACCTTGTCCCTTGTCTTACCAACAAGAGGGTTTGTGACTCCTTGAACTAGTGCAAGATGTGGAAGTTGATTGCACTTGTCCTTTCCAAAATGAATATGAATGAAGTATTTTGGCGGAGTCACCCTCAAGAACTCTGTAGTGCTCCTAGTGAACTCTGTAATCCTTGGAGTTGTAGTCGTACTTGATGAAGTAGAACTTGATGTAGTCTTGGGAACCCACTTGACCAAGGCCTTAGGAGCTTCTTCAAATGTATCAATCTCCTCTTGAAGCTTGTCCTTGCCTTTTAGCTTGTGGTCTTGTGGTGGAAGATTGTCTTGAGCTTGTGTTCCCTTGAAAGAAGTGGGGTCATACTTCTCTTGTTGAGGAACAAACTTCATCTTGGGGTATTGATCTTCTTCCCACTCAACTCCATTGGCATTGAACTTGCGTTCAAAACCAACACCTTGATTCTTCTAGTGCCTTCCTTGCTTGCATACAATTTTCTCAAATTGCTTACTTCTGGCAAGGCTCTTGTAAACACCTTTCTCTATAATTCCCTTCAATAAGCTATTTTCTTGCTCAAGTGTAACTTGGCTAAGAGAATCATTAGTGGAATCAAGAGAACTACTAGAAGCAACAATATTGGATTTAGCATGATTATTGTTACTACTAGAAGAAGAATCTTTCTTGATCTTGTTGCTAGATTTTAGTTGTGGCATGTAAGTAGAAAAGAAATGCTTGGCAATGTAAGAAGAATTTTTCTTACGAAGATCATCATTGATTGCTTTTAAGAACCCTGCTCTTGCTCTAGATTGAGCTTTTCAAAGCGTAGCTCTTCATGAGTTTTTAAAAGCTCTCGATGATCCTCTAAGGTAGTTTCATGAGCTAACTTAAGAGTGTTTAGTTCTTTAGTTAGACGCTCAATCTCCTTCTTATCATCGTCATTCGTTTTATCTTGATTAGCATGATTAATAGCAATTTCATCATAGTTTTCATCACTAGAGTTGTCAACAAGTAAATCATCATCACCTCGCAAATCATCTTCATCACTATTGAAATCAACATACTCGGGGTGTGATACCTTGGGGCCTTTAGCCATGAAGCACCTTCCAACCACTTCATTTGGTGAATCAAATATGTCGTAGGAGTTGGATGACACAAGTGCAAGACCGGCAACACCTTCATCTTGAGTATATTCGGAGTCGGAGCGATAGCTTCTCTCGGAGTAATTGTCGGAGTCGGAACCGGATACTCATTCACCAACATGATCTTGATGTCTTCGTCTTGTGTAGATCTTTGATGACTTGTCCTTCCTTTCTGAATCCTTGCTTCTACGAGAGGGTCTTCGTTCATAACGATCATATCTACTCCTTCTCTCTCTTGGTGGCGATTCCTATCTTTTGCTTCTCCTTTTAGGTGAGTATTCTCTTCTCTTGTAGGGAGCCGTACACTCACTAGAGTAGTGTCCGGGTCTTCCATAATTGTAGCAATTGCGATCACGACTAGAAGATCTTTTGTCATTGTAGGACCTTGACTTGGAACTTCTTTCTTTGCTTCTACTCTTGTAGAACTTGTTGAAGTTCTTCACCATTAGGCTCAATTCTTCATTGAAGGCTTGTTTCTCACTTGATGTTGTAGGAGCATCACATGAAGCTTTGTAAGCACCATTAGACTTGTTGTGAAGCTCTTCTTTATCCTTGAGTGACATCTCATGAGCAACAATTCTACCAATGACTTCCGTTGGCTTGACATCTTTGAAATTGGGAATCATTTGAATCAAAGTGCACACGGTATCATATTTTCCATCCAAGGTTCATAGGATCTTCTTGATGATGAATCTGTCGGCCATCTCTTCACTTCCTAAGCCGGCAATCTCATTTGTGATGAGAGCAAGCCTAGAATACATTTTAGCGACACCTTCACCATCCTTCATTTTGAACTTGTCAAGTTGACTTTGAAGCACATCCAATTTGGATTCCTTGACGGACTCGGTACCTTCGTGCATATCAACCAAAGTATCCCAAATTTCTTTTGCATTCTCAAGACGGCTGATTTTGTTGAATTCTTTGGGGCACAATCCGTTGAACGGGATATCGCAAGCTTGAGCATTGTATTACAACATCTTCAATTCTTGTGTGGTTGCTTCATGATTCGGTTCTTTTCCATCTTCGAAGAATTCACCATGCAAACCAATGCACAACAACCCAAACGGCGGGGTTATGTCCAAGAATATGCATTTTCATCTTATGCTTCCAACTAGCAATATTAGTACCATCAAAGTAAGGACCTCTATGTGATAATTTCCCTCGCAAGACGCCATACTCTCCTAGGTTATGAAACCAATGCTATGATCACCAAAGCTATGGAAATCAAGGCAAATGGAGACCAAGGCTCTGATACCACTTGTATGATCGAAAGTAGGTCTAGAGGGGGGCTACTTGACCAAATAAAAATCTAGCCCTTTCCCAATTTTAAGTCTTGGCAGATTTTAACAACTTAGCACAAGTCAAGCAATCAACCTACACATGCAATTCTAAGAGTGTAGCAGCGGAATGTAAAACATTGCATAAGAAGTTAAATGGAGGGGTTTGGAAAGGCAAGCGCAATGTAGACACGGAGATTTTTGGCGTGGTTCCGATGATAGGTGGTGCTATCGTACATCCACGTTGATGGAGACTTCAACCCACGAAGGGTAACGGTTGCGCGAGTCCACAGAGGGCTCCACCCACGAAGGGTCCATGAAGAAGCAACCTTGTCTATCCCACCATGGCCATCGCCCACGATGGACTTGCCTCACTTGGGTAGATCTTCACGAAGTAGGTGATACGTCTCCGATGTATCTATAATTTTTTATTGTTCCATGCTATTATATATTCTGTTTTGGATGTTTAATGGGCTTATTTATACACTTTTATATTATTTTTGGGGCTAACCAATTAACCGGAGGCCCAGTCCAAATTGCTGTTTTTTTCCTATTTCATGTTTCGCAGAAAAAGAATATCAAACGGAGTCCAAACGGAATGAACCTTCGGGAGCATGATTTTTGGAACAAACATGATCCAGAGGACTTGGAGTGGACGTCAAGCAATCAACGAGGAGGCCACGAGGCAGGGGGCGCGCCTACCCCCCTGGGCGCGCCCTCCACCCTCGTGGGCCCCTCGTGGCTCCACCGACCTACTTCTTCCTCCTATATATACCTACGTACCCCCAAACCATCGAGGAGCACCACGAAAACCTAATTCCACCGCCGCAACCTTCTGTACCCGTAAGATCCCATCTTGGGGCCTTTTCCGGCACTCCGCCGGAGGGGGCATTCATCACGGAGGGCTTCTACAGCAACACCATAGCCTCTCCGATGATGTGTGAGTAGTTTACCACAGATCTTCGGGTCCATAGTTATTAGCTAGATGGCTTTTTCTCTCTCTTTGGATCTCAATACAAAGTTCTCCTTGATTCTCTTGGAGATCTATTTGATGTAATCTTCTTTTGTGGTGTGTTTGTCGAGATCCGATGAATTGTGGGTTTATGATCAAGATTATCTATGAACAATATTTGAATCTTCTCTGAATTCTTTTATGTATGATTGGTTATCTTTGCAAGTCTCTTCAAATTATTAGTTTGGTTTGGCCTACTAGATTGATCTTTCTTGCAATGGAAGAAGTGCTTAGCTTTGGGTTCAATCTTGCGGTGCTCGATCCCAGTGACAGTAGGGGAAACGACACGTATTGTATTGTTGCCATCGAGGATAAAAAGATGGGGTTTATATCATATTGCATGAGTTAATCCCTCTACATCATGTCATCTTGCTTAAAGCATTACTCCGTTCTTATGAACTTAATACTCTAGATGCATGCTGGATAGCGGTCGATGTGTGGAGTAATAGTAGTAGATGCAGGCAGGAGTCGGTCTACTTGTCACGGACGTGATGCCTATATACATGATCATAGCTAGATATTCTCATAACTATGCTCAATTCTATGAATTGCTCGATAGTAATTCGTTCACCCACCGTAATACTTATGCTATCTTGAGAGAAGCCACTAGTGAAACCTATGGCCCCCGGGTCTATTTTCCATCATATTAATTTCGCGTCAATAAGCTATTTCTTGCGCCATTTATTTTGCAATCTTCACTTTTAGTATTTATCATAAAAATACCAAAAATATTATCTTATCTTCTCTATCAGATCTCACTTTTGCGAGTGGCCGTGAAGGGATTGACAACCCCTTTATCGCGTTGGTTGCAAGGTTCTTATTTGTTTGTGTAGGTGCAAGGGACTTGAGCGTGGCCTCCTACTGGATTGATACCTTGGTTCTCAAAAACTGAGGGAAATACTTATGCTACTTTGCTGCATCACCCTTTCCTCTTCAAGGGAAAACCAACATAGTGCTCAAGAGGTAGCAAGAAGGATTTCTGGCGCCGTTGCCGGGGAGTCTACGCACAAGTCAAGACATACCAAGTACCCATCACAAACTCTTATCCCTCGCATTACATTATTTGCCATTTGCCTCTCGTTTTCCTCTCCCCCACTTCACCCTTGCCATTTTATTCGCCCTCTGTTTCCGCTCGGCTCTTTTTCGTGTTCTTCTTGTTTGCTCGTGTGTTGGATTGCTTGCTGGTCACGATGGCTCAAGACAATACTAAATTGTGTGACTTTACCAATACCAACAACAATGATTTTCTTAGTACCCCGATTGCTCCTCTTACCGAAGCTGAATCTTGTGAAATTAATGCTGCTTTGTTGAATCTTGTCATGAAAGATCAATTCGCCGGCCTTCCTAGTGAAGATGCCGCTACCCATCTAAATAGCTTTGTTGATTTGTGTGATATGCAAAAGAAGAAATATGTGGATAATGATATTGTTAAATTGAAGCTATTTCCGTTTTCTCTTAGAGATCGCGCTAAAACTTGGTTTTCGTCTTTGCCTAAAAATAGTATTGATTTTTGGAATAAGTGCAAAGATGCTTTTATCTCTAAGTATTTTCCTCCCGCTAAGATCATCTCTCTTAGAAACGATATTATGAATTTTAAGCAAGTTGATCATGAACATGTTGCACAAGCTTGGGAGAGGATGAAATTAATGATATGTAATTGCCCTACTCATGGTTTGAATTTGTGGATGATTACACAAAAAATTTATGCCGGATTAAATTTTGCTTCTAGAAATCTTTTAGATTCGTCCGCGGGAGGCACTTTTATGGAAATCACTTTAGGAGAAGCTACTAAACTCCTAGAAAATATTATGGTTAATTATTCTCCATGGCACACTAAAAGATCTACTAGTAAAAAGGTTCATGCGATTGAAGAAATTAATGTTTTGAGTGGAAAGATGGATGAACTTATGAAATTGTTTGCTAATAAGAGTGTTTCTTCTTACCCTAATGATATGCCTTTGTCTACTTTGATTGAGAATAATAATGAATCTATGGATGTGATATTTGTTGGTAGGAATAATTTTGGTAACAATGCGTATAGAGGAAACTTTAATCCTAGGCCGTTCCCTAATAATTCCTCTAATAATTATGGTAATTCCTACAACAACTCTTATGGAAATTTTAATAAGATGCCCTCTGATTTTGAGACTAGTGTTAAAGAATTTATGATTTCTCAAAAGAATTTCAATGCTTTGCTTGAAGAAAAATTGCCTAAGATTGATGAATTGGCTAGGAACGTGGATAGAATTTCTCATGATGTTGATTCTTTGAAATTTAGATCTATTCCACCCAAGCATGATATCAATGAGTCTCTCAAAGCCATGAGAATTTCCATTGATGAGTGCAAGGAAAGAACCGCTAGGATGCGTGCTAAGAAAGATTGCTTTCTAAAGGCATGTTCTTCTAGTTTTTATGAGAATAAAGATGAAGATCTAAAAGTTATTGATGTGTCCCCTATTAAATCCTTGTTTTGCAATATGAATATTGATAATGATGGGACTGGAGATGAGTCAACTTTAGTTAGAAGGCGTCCCAAAAATTCGGAGTTTTTAGATCTTGATGCTAAAATTGTTAAAAGTGGGATTGAAGAGGTCAAAACTTTAGATAGAAATGAACCCACTACCTTGGATTTCAAGGAATTTAATTGTGATAATTGCTCTTTGATAGATTTTATTTCCTTGTTGCAATCCGTGCTAAATTCTCCTCATGCTTATAGTCAAAATAAAGCTTTTAATAAACACATCGTTGATGCTTTGATGCAATCTTATGAAGAAAAACTTGAGTTGGAAGTTTCTATCCCTAGAAAACTTTATGATGAATGGGAACCTACAATTAAATTAAAATTAAAGACATGAATGCTATGCTTTGTGTGATTTGGGTGCTAGTGTTTCCACGATTCCAAAAACTTTGTGTGATTTGCTAGGTTTCCGTGAATTTGATGATTGTTCTTTAAACATGCACCTTGCGGATTCCACCATTAAGAAACCTATGGGAATAATTAATGATGTTATTATTTTTGCAAATAGGAATTATGTGCCCGTAGATTTCATTGTTCTTGATATAGATTGCAATCCTTCATGTCCTATTATTCTTGGTAGACCTTTCCTTAGAACGATTGGTGCAATCATTGATATGAAGGAAGGGAATATTAGATTCCAATTTCCGTTAAGGAAAGGCATGGAACACTTCCCTAGAAATAAAATTAAATTACCATATGAATCTATTATGAGAGCCACCTATGGATTGCCTACCAAAGATGGCAATACCTAGATCTATCCTCGCTTTTATGCCTAGCTAGGGGCGTTAAACGATAGCGCTTGTTGGGAGGCAACCCAATTTTATTTTATTTATTTATTTGCTTTTTTGTTATGTTTAGGAACAAATAATACATCTAGATCCTGTTTAGATGTGGTTTTGTGTTTTTATTAGTGTTTGTGCCAAGTAGAACCTTTGGGAAGACTTGGGGAAAGTCTTTGCGATCATGCTGTAAAAAACAGAAACTTTAGCGCTCACGATATTAGCTACAACTTTTTACTGGAGAGTGATATTTAGTTGATTCTTATTGAAGATGATTAAAAGATAAATTCCACACGTCCAGCACTTTATTTTAGAATTTTTGGAGTTCCAGAAGTTTGCGTTAGTTACAGATTACTACAGACTGTTCTGTTTTTGACAGATTCTGTTTTTCGCGTGTTGTTTGGTTATTTCAATGAATCTATGGCTAGTAATGGAGTTTATGAATCATAGAAAAGTTGGAATACAGTAGATTTAACACCAATATAAATAAAGAATGAGTTCAATACAGTACCTTATAGTGGTGTTTTGTTTTCTTTCGCTAACGGAGCTCACGACATTTTCTGTTAAGTTTTGTGTTGTGAAGTTCTCAAGTTTTGGGTAAAGATTTGATGGATTATGGAACAAGGATTGGCAAGAGCCTAATATTGGGGATGCCCAAGGCACCCCAAGGTAAATTCAATGACAACCAAAAGCTTAAGCTTGGGGATGCCCCGGAAGGCATCCCCTCTTTCGTCTTCGTCTATCGGTAACTTTACTTGGGGCTATATTTTTATTCACCACATGATATGTGTTTTGCTTGGAGTGTCTTGTATGATTTGAGTCTTTGCTTTTTATTTTACCACAATCATCCTCTCTGTACACACCTTTTGAGAGAGACACACATGATTCGGAATTTGTTAGAATACTCTATGTGCTTCACTTATATCTTCTGAACTATATAGTTTTTGCTCTAGTACTTCACTTATATCTTTTAGAGCATGGTGGTGGTTTTATTTTATAGAAGTTATTGATCTCTCATGCTTCACTTATATTATTTTGAGAGTCTTAAACAGCATATTAATTTGCTTTAATTGTGAAATTAATCCGGATATGATAGGCATCCAAGATGAGCATAATAAAAACTTCCATATTGAGTTCATTGAATATCATGAGAAGTTTGATACTTGATAAGTGTTTTGAGATATAAAGGTGGTAATATCAGAGTGTGCTAGTTGAGTAATTGTGAAATTGAGAAATACTTGTGTTAAGGTTGGCAAGTCCCGTAGCATGCACGTATGGTAAAAGTTGTGTGACAATTTTGACACATAAGGTGTTCTTTTATTGCTTTCCTTATGAGTGGCGGTCGGGGACGAGCGATGGTCTTTTCCTACCAATCTATCCCTCTAGGGGCATGCGTAGTAGTACTTTGCTTCGAGGGCTAATAAACTTTCGCAATAAGTATATGAGTTCTTTATGACTAATGTGAGTCCATGGATTATACGCACTCTCAACCTTCCACAATTTTCTAGCCTCTACGGTACCGTGCATTGCCCTTTCTCGCCTTGAGAGTTGGTGCAAACTTCGCCGGTGCATCCAAACCCCGTGATATGATATGCTCTATCACACATAAACCTCCTTATATCTTCCTCAAAACAGCCACCATACCTACCTATCATGGCATTTCCATAGCCATTCTGAGATATATTGCCATGCAACTTTCCACCGTTCCGTTTATTATGACACGCTCCATCATTGTCATATTGCTTTGCATGATCATGTAGTTGACATCGCATTTGTGGCAAAGCCACCATTCATATTTTTTTCATACATGTCACTCTTGATTCATTGCATTTCCCGGTACACTGCCGGAGGCATTCACATAGAGTCATATTTTTTTCTAAGTATTGAGTTGTAATTCTTGAGTTATAAGTAATAAAAGTGTGATGATCATCATTATTAGAGCATTGTCCCATGTGAGGAAAGGATGATGGAGACTATGATTCCCCCACAAGTCGGGATGAGATTCCGGACTAAAAAAAGGCCAAAGAAAAAAAAGGCCCAAGAAAAAAAAGAAAAAAAAGAGAGAAAAAGAGAGAAGGGACAATGTTACTATCCTTTTTCCACACTTGTGCTTCAAAGTAGCACCGTGATCTTCATGATAGAGAGTCTCCTATGTTGTCACTTTCATATACTAGTGGGAATTTTTCATTATAGAACTTGGCTTGTATATTCCAATGATGGGCTTCCTCAAAATGCCCTAGGTCTTCGTGAGCAAGCAAGTTGGATGCACACCCACTTAGTTTCTTTTGTTGAGATTTCATACATTTATAGCTCTAGTGCACCCTACTCCTCTCATTGACATCAATTGATGGGCATCTCCATTGCCTATTGATTAGCCGCGTCAATGTGAGACTTTCTACCTTTTGTCTTCTCATAACCCCCATCATTATACTTTATTCCACCCATAGTGCTATATCCATGGCTTGCGCTCATGTATTGCGTAAGGGTTGAAACGGCTGAAGCGCGTTAAAAAGTATGAACCAAATGCTCGGCTTGTCATCAGGGTCATGCATGATGAGAACGTTTTGTGTGACGAAATTGAAACATAGCCTAACTATATGATTTTGTAGCGATAAGCTTTCTTTGGCTATGTTATTTTGATAAGACATAATTGCTTGTTTAGCATGTTTGAAGTATTATTGTTTCTATGTCAACATTAAACTTTTATCTTGAAACTTTTGGATCTAAATATTCATGCCACAATAAAAAGAATTACATTAAAAATTATGCTAAGAAGCATTCCACATCAAAAATTCTGTTTTTATCATTTACCTCGAGGACAAGCAGGAATTAAGCTTGGGGATGCTTGATACGTCTCCAACGTATCTATAACTTTTGATTGTTCCATGCTATTATATATTCTGTTTTGGATGTTTAATGGGATTATTTATACACTTTTATATTATATTTGGGACTAACCTATTAACCGGAGGCCCAGCCCAAATTGCTGTTTTTTGCCTACTTCAGTGTTTCGCAGAAAAAGAATATCAAACGGAGTCCAAATGGAATGAAACCTTCGGGAGCGTGATTTTTGGAACAAACGTGATCCAGAGGACTTGGAGTGGACATCAAGCAATCAATGAGGAGGCCACGAGGCAGGGGGCGCGCCCTCCCCCCTCATGGGCCCCTCGTGGCTCCACCGACCTACTTCTTCCTCCTATACATACCTAGGTACCCCCAAACCATCGAGGAGCACCACGAAAACCTAATTCCACCGCCGCAACCTTCTGTACCCGTGAGATCCCATCTTGGGAACTTTTCCGGCGCTCCGCCGGAGGGGGCATTGATCACGGAGGGCTTCTACATCAACACCATAGCCTCTCTGATGATGTGTGAGTAGTTTACCACAGACCTTCGGATCCATAGTTATTAGCTAGATGGCTTCTTCTCTCATTTTGGATCTCAATACAAAGTTCTCCTCGATTCTCTTGGAGATTTATTCGATGTAATCTTCTTTTGCGCTGTGTTTGTCGAGATCCGATGAATTGTGGGTTTATGATCAAGATTATCTATAAACAATATTTGAATCTTCTCTGAATTCTTTTATGTATGATTGGTTATCTTTGCAAGTCTCTTCGAATTATCAGTTTAGTTTGGCCTACTAGATTGATCTTTCTTGCAATGGGAGAAGTGCTTAGCTTTGGGTTCAATCTTGCGGTGCTCGATCCCAGTGACAGTAGGGGAAACGACACGTATTGTATTGTTGCCATCGAGGATAAAAAGATGGGGTTTATATCATATTGCATGAGTTTATCCCTCTACATCATGTCATCTTGCTTAAAGCGTTACTCCGTTCTTATGAACTTAATACTCTAGATGCATGCTGGATAGCGGTCAATGTGTGGAGTAATAGTAGTAGATGCAGGCAGGAGTCAGTCTACTTTTACGGACGTGATACCTATATACATGATCATACCTAGATATTCTCATAACTATGCTCAATTCTATCAATTGCTCGACAGTAATTCGTTCACCCACCGTAATACTTATGCTATCTTGAGAGAAGCCACTAGTGAAACCTATGGCCGCCGGGTCTATTTTCCATCATATTAATTTCCCGTAACAAGCTATTTCTTGCGTCGTTTATCTTGCAATCTTTACTTTTAATCTTTATCATAAAAATACCAAAAATATTATCTTATCTATCAGATCTCACTTTTGCAAGTGGCCGTGAAGGGATTGACAATCCCTTTATCGTGTTGGTTGCAAGGTTCTTATTTGTTTGTGTAGGTGCAAGGGACTTGAGCGTGGCCTCCTACTGGATTGATACCTTGGTTCTCAAAAACTGAGGGAAATACTTACGCTACTTTGCTGCATCACCCTTTCCTCTTCAAGGGAAAACCAACACAGTGCTCAGGAGGTAGCAGTAGGCGATCTCCTTGCCCTTACAAATTAACTCCTTGGTTCAACTCCACAATCTTGACAGAGGCTACCAAGTGACACCTAACCAATCTAGGAGACACCACTCTCCAAAAGGTAATAGATAGTGTGTTGATGATGAACTCCTTTTTCTTGTGCTTCAAATGATACTCTCCCCAACACTCAACTCTCTCTCACACAGATTTGGCTATGGTGGAAAGATGCTTTGAGTGGAAAGCAACTTGGGGAAGGCTAGAGATCAAGATTCTTGTGGTTGGATTGGAATGTCTTGGTCTCAACACATGAGTAGGTGGTTCTACCTCAGAAAATGAGTAGTGGAAGTGTAGGCACGTTCTGATGGCTCTCTCTTGTGAGACCGATTTAGTTCAAAATGTGAACATTAGGATTTTCGGTGGGACCGACATGATCAACTCGGTGGGACCGATGTGCTAGGGTTTAGGCAAAACCTCATCTCGATTTGATCGATTACATAAACTCGGTGAGACTAATTTCAGTAATAAGAAAACAGAGAGTTGGTCAGGAAAACTCAGTGGGACCGATCGCTCCTTTCGGTGATACCAAAAAGTTACAGAAGGGAAACAAAGAGTTTGCATTGCGAACTCAGTGGGACCGATCAGTCATTTCGGTGAGACCGAAATATTACGAAGGGAAACAGAGAGTTTGCAATCCAATCTCAGTGAGACCGAAATCCCTATCAGTAAGACCGAATTGATTAAGGTTTCTGCCTATGGCTATGTCAAAAGAACTCGGTGGCGCCGGATGAATCAAATCGGTGGGGCCGAGTTTGACTTTAGGTTTAGGACATATTTGGATTTGAGAAAGTGGCTGAGGGTTTTGGAGCATATCACTAAGCATTTTGAGCAAGTAGACCATTAAGCAACACCTCATCCGCTTTTAATAGTATTGGCTTTTCCAATGGACTCAATGTGATCTTCGATCACTAAATAGAAATGAAGAGTCCTTGAGCTTTTGCCAATATTTTTCCTTAGCATTTTGAGGGGTCCACATCTCTAGTCCATGCCATGCCAAACATTGAACTTTCTGAAATAATCAACTTGAATGGATATTAGTTCAATGAGCTATATGTTGTTGTGAATTACCAAAACCACCCGGGGATTAGTTGCACTTTCACAAACACATGGCTCTTGCGTCAAGGCAATTTTGGGGCAATAAGAGAAACCCAAGGCCCAATTTCTCCAAGAATAACTGCTACCTCTTGAGCACTGCGTTGGTTTTCCCTTGAAGAGGAAAGGGTGATGCAGCAAAGTAGCGTAAGTATTTCCCTTAGTTTTTGAGAACCAAGGTATCAATCCAGTAGGAGGCTACGCGCGAGTCCCTCGCACCTACACAAAACAAATAAATCCTCGCAACCAACGCGATAAGGGGTTGTCAATCCCTACACGGTCACTTACGAGAGTGAGATCTGATAGATATGATAGGATAATATTTTTGGTATTTTTATGATAAAGATGCAAAGTAAAATATAAGCAACGGAAATAACTAAGTGTTGGAAGATTAATATGATGGAAAATAGACCCGGGGGCCATAGGTTTCACTAGTGGCTTCTCTCAAGAGCATAAGTATTTTATGGTGGGTGAACAAATTACTGTTGAGCAATTGACAGAATTGAGCATAGTTATGAGAATATCTAGGTATGATCATGTATATAGGCATCACGTCCGAGACAAGTAGACCGACTCCTGCCTGCATCTACTACTATTACTCCACACATCAACCGCTATCCAGCATGCATCTAGAGTATTAAGTTCATAAGAACAGAGTAATGCTTTAAGCAAGATGACATGATGTAGAGGGATAAATTCATGCAATATGATAAAAAAAACCCATCTTGTTATCCTCGATGGCAACAATACAATACGTGCCTTGCTGCCCCTACTGTCACTGGGAAAGGACACCGCAAGATTGAACCCAAAGCTAAGCACTTCTCCCATTGCAAGAAAGATCAATCTAGTAGGCCAAACCAAACTGATAATTCGAAGAGACTTGCAAAGATAACCAATCATACATGAAAGAATTCAGAAGATTCAAATATTGTTCATAGATAAACTTGATCATAAACCCACAATTCATCGGTCTCAACAAACACACCGCAAAAGAAGATTACATCGAATAGATCTCCACGAGAGAGGGGAGAACATTGTATTGAGATCCAAAAAGAGAGAAGAAGCCATCTAGCTAATAACTATGGACCCGAAGGTCTGAGGTAAACTACTCACACATCATCGAAGAGGCTATGGTGTTGATGTAGAAGCCCTCCATGATCGATGCCCCCTTCGGCGGAGCTCCGGAACAGGCCCAAGATGGGATCTTGTGGGTACAGAATGTTGCGGTGGTGGAATTAGGTTTTTGGCTCCGTATCTGATCGTTTGGGGGTACGTAGGTATATATAGGAGGAAGGAGTACGTCGGTGGAGCAACATGGGGCCCACGAGGGTGGAGGGCGCGCCTGGGGGGTAAGCGCGCCCCCTACCTCGTGGCTTCCTTGAAGCTTCCTTGACGTAGGGTCCAAGTATCCTGGATCATGTTCGTTCTGAAAATCATGTTCCCGAAGGTTTCATTCCGTTTGGACTCCGTTTGATACTCTTTTTCTGCGAAACTCTGAAATAGGCAAAAAACAGCAATTCTGGGCTGGGCCTCCGGTTAATAGGTCCCAAAAATAATATAAAATTGAATAATAAAGCCTAATAATGTCCAAAACAGAAGATAATATAGCATGGAGCAATCAAAAATTATAGATACGTTGGAGACGTATCAAGCATCCCCAAGCTTAATTCCTGCTCGTCCTCGAGTAGGTAAATGATAAAAACAGAATTTTTGATGTGGAATGCTACTAGGCATAATTTCAATGTAATTCTTCTTAATTGTGGTATGAATATTCAGATCCGAAAGATTCAAGACAAAAGTTTAATATTGACATAAAAATAATAATACTTCAAGCATACTAACTAAGCAATTATGTCTTCTGAAAATAACATGGCCAAAGAAAGTTATCCCTACAAAATCATATAGTCTGGCTATGCTCTATCTTCACCACACAAAATATTTAAATCATGCACAACCCCGATGACAAGCCAAGCAATTGTTTCATACTTTTGGTGTTCTCAAACTTTTTCAATCTTCACGCAATACATGAGCGTGAGCCATGGACATATATATGTGGAATAGAATGGTGGTTGTGGAGAAGACAAAAAGGAGAAGATAGACTCACATCAACTAGGCGTATCAACGGGCTATGGAGATGACCATCAATAGATATCAATGTGAGTGAGTAGGGATTGCCATGCAACGGATGCACTAGAGCTATAAGTATATGAAAGCTCAACAAAAGAAACTAAGTGGGTGTGCATCCAACTCGCTTGCTCACGAAGACCTAGGGCATTTTGAGGAAGCCCATCATTGGAATATACAAGGCAAGTTCTATAATGAAAAATTCCCACTAGTATATGAAAGTGATATCATAGAAGACTCTCTATCATGAAGATCATGGTGCTACTTTGAAGCACAAGTGTGGTAAAAGGATAGTAACATTGTCCCTTCTCTCCTTTTCTCTCATAATTTTTTTATTTGGGCCTTTTTTATGGCCTCTTTTTTTTCGTACGGAGTCTCATCCCGACTTGTGGGGGAATCATAGTCTCCATCATCCTTTCCTCACTTGGGACAATGCTCTAAAAATGATGATCATCACACTTTTATTTACTTACAACTTCAGCAATTACAACTCAATACTTAGAAAAAAATATGACTCTATGTGAATGCCTCCGGTGGTGTACCGGGATATGCAATGAATCAAGAGTGACATGTATGAAAGAATTATGAACGGTGTCTTTGCCACAAATACGATGTCAACTACATGATCATGCGAAGCAATATGACAATGATGGAGCGTGTCATAGTAAACGGAACGGTGGTAAGTTTCATGACAATATATATCGGAATGGCTATGGAAATGCCATGATAGGTAGGTATGGTGGCTGTTTTGAGGAAGGTATATGGTGGGTGTATGATACCGGCGAAAAGTGTGCGGTATTAGAGAGGCTAGCAATGGTGGAAGGAAGAAAGTGCGTATAATCCATGGACTCAACATTAGTCATAAAGAACTCATATACTTATTGCAAAAATCTACAAGTTATCAAAACAAAGTATTACACGCATGCTCCTAGGGGGATAGATTGGTAGGAAAAGACCATCGCTCGTCCCCGACCGCCACTCATAAGGAAGACAATCAATAAATAAATCATGCTCCGACTTCATCACATAACGGTTCACCATACGTGCATGCTACGGGAATCACAAACTTTAACACAAGTATCTCTCAAATTCACAACTACTCAACTAGCATGACTCTAATATCACCATCTTCATATCTCAAAACAATTATCAAGCATCAAACTTTTCTTAGTATTCAACACACTCATAAGAAAGTTTTTACTAATCTTGAATACCTAGCATATTAGGATTATTTAAGAAAATTACCATGCTATTTAAGACTCTCAAAATAATATAAGTGAAGCAAGAGAGATCAATAGTTTCTATAAAACAAATCCACCACCGTGCTCTAAAAGATATAAGTGAAGTACTAGAGCAAAAACTATATAACTCAAAAGATATAAGTGAAGCACATAGAGTATTCTAATAATTTCCGAATCATGTGTGTCTCTCTCAAAAGGTGTGTACAGCAAAGATGATTGTGGTAAACTAAAAAGCAAAGACTCAAATCATACAAGACGCTCCAAGCAAAACACATATCATGTGGTGAATAAAAATATAGCTCCAAGCAAAGTTACCGACGGAAGTAGACGAAAGAGGGGATGCCTTCCGGGGCATCCCCAAGCTTTGGCTTTTTGTGTCCTTAAATTATCTTGGGGGTGCCATGGGCATCCCCAAGCTTAGGCTCTTGCCACTCCTTGTTCCATAATCCATCAAATCTTTTACCCAAAACTTGGAAACTTCACAACACAAAACTTAACAGAAAATTTCGTGAGCTCCGTTAGCGAAACAAAATAAAAGACCACTTCAAGGTACTGTAATGAACTCATTATTTATTTATATTGGTGTTAAACCTAATGTATTCCAACTTCTCTATGGTTTATAAACTATTTTAATAGCCATAGATTCATCAAAATAAGCAAACAACACACGAAAAACAGAATCTGTCAAAAACAGAACAGTCTGTAGTAATCTGTAACTAACGCAAACTTCTGGAACTCCAAAAAATCAGCCAAAATAGGATGACCTAGAAAATTTGTTTCTTAATCATAAGCAATTGGAATCAATATTTTATCACGTTCTCGTGATTTTTAACAATTATTTTCGTGAACAGAAAGTTTCTGGAAATTACAGCAAGATCAAATAACTATCATCCAAGAAGATCCTATAGGTTTAACTTGGCACAAACACTAATTAAAACATAAAAACAAGTCTAACCAGAGGCTAGATCAAAGATTTATTCCTAAACAGAAGTGAAAAGCAAAAAAACTAAAAATAAAATTGGGT
Source organism: Aegilops tauschii subsp. strangulata (assembly GCF_002575655.3). Taxonomy (NCBI): domain Eukaryota; kingdom Viridiplantae; phylum Streptophyta; class Magnoliopsida; order Poales; family Poaceae; genus Aegilops; species Aegilops tauschii. The sequence continues at coordinate 312,168,893 of NC_053037.3, read as the reverse complement.
TGCCTCCCAACAAGCGCTATCGTTTAACGCCCCTAGCTAGGCATAAAAGCAAGGATAGATCTAGGTATTGCCATCTTTGGTGGGCAATCCATAAGTGGCTCTCATGATAGATTCATATGGTAATTTTATTTTCTTCCTAGGGAAGTGTTCCATGCCTTTCTTTAATGGAAATTAGAATCTAATATTCCCTTCCTTCATATCAATAATTGCACCAATCGTCCTAAGGAAAGGTCTACCAAGAATAATAGGACATGAAGGATTGCAATCTATATCAAGAACGATAAAATCTATGGGCACATAGTTCCTATTTGCAACAATAAGAACATCATTAATTCTTCCCATAGGTTTCTTAATGGTGGAATCCGCAAGGTGCAAGTTTAAAGAGCAATCATGAAAATGACGGAAACCTAGCAAATCACACAAAGTTTTTGGAATCGTAGAAACACTAGCACCCAAATCACACAAAGCGTAGCATTCATGATCTTTAATTTTACTTTTAATAGTAGGTTCCCACTCATCATAGAGTTTTCTAGGGATAGAAACTTCCAACTCAAGCTTTTCTTCATAAGATTGCATCAAAGCATCAACGATATGTTTGGTAAAAGCTTTGTTTTGACTATGAGCATGAGGAGAATTTAGCACGGATTGCAACAAGGAAATACAATCTATCAAAGAGCAATTATCACAATTAAATTCCTTGAAATCCAAAATAGTGGGTTTGTTAACATCTAATGTTTTGATTTCTTCAATCCCACTTTTATCAATTTTAGCGTCAAGATCTAAAAACTCTGAATTTTTAGAACGCCTTCTAGGTAAAGGTGGATCATATTCAGTCCCCTTATTATCAAGATTCATATTTCAAAACAAAGATTTAATAGGGGACACATCAATAACTTTTAGATCTTCATCTTTATTTTCATAGAAATTAGAAGAACACGCTTTCATAAAGCAATCTTTCTTAGCACGCATCCTAGCTGTTCTTTCTTTGCACTCGTCAATGGAAATTCTCATGGCTTTGAGAGACTCATTGATATCATGCTTAGGAGGAATAGATCTAAGTTTTAAAGAATCAACATCAAGACAAATTCTATCAACGTTCCTAGCCAATTCATCAACTTTAAGCAATTTCTCTTCAAGCAAAGCATTGAAATTCTTTTGCGAATTCATAAACTCTTTAACACTAGTCTCAAATTCAGAGGGCATCTTATTAAAATTTCCATAAGAATTGTTGTAGGAATTACCATAATTATTAGAGGAATTGCTAGGATAAGGCCTAGGATTAAAGTTTCCTCTATACGCGTTGTTACCAAAATTATTCCTACCAACAAAATTCACATCCATAGATTCATTGTTATTCTCAATCAAAGTAGACAAAGGCATATCATTAGGATCAGAAGAAACACTCTTACTAGAAAAAAATTTCATAAGTTCATCCATCTTTCCACCCAAAACATTAATTTCATCTATCGCATGCACCTTTTCATTAGTAGATCTTTCAGTGTGCCATTGAGAATAATTAACCATAATATTATCCAGGAGTTTAGTAGCTTCTCCTAAAGTGATTTCCATAAAAGTGCCTCCCGCGACCGAATCTAAAAGATTTCTAGAAAAAAATTCAATCCAGCATAAATTTTTTGTATAATCATCCACAAATTCAAACCATGAGTAGGGCAATTACGTATCATTAATTTCATCCTCTCCCAAGCTTATGCAACATGTTCATGATCAAGTTGCTTAAAATTCATAATATCGTTTCTAAGAGAGATGATCTTAGCGGGAGGAAAATACTTAAAGATAAAAGCATCTTTGCACTTATCCCAAGAATCAATACTATTTTTAGGCAAAGACGAAAACCAAGCTTTAGCACGATCTCTAAGCGAAAAAGGGATAGCTTCAATTTAACAATATCATTGTCCACATCTTTCTTCTTTTGCATATCACACAAATCAACGAAGCTATTTGGATGAGTAGCGGCATCTTCACTAGGAAGGCCGGCGAATTGATCTTTCATGACAAGATTCAACAAAGCAGCATTGATTTCACAAGATTCAGTATCAGTAAGAGGAGCAAACGGAGTGCTAAGGAAATCATTATTGTTGGTATTGGTAAAGTCACATAATTTGGTATTATCTTGAGCCATCGTGATAAACAAGCAATCCAACACACGAGCAAACAAAAAGCAAGCGAAAAAAGAGGCGAACGAAAAAGCGAGGGCAAATAAAACGGCAAGGGTGAAGTGGGGGAGAGGAAAACGAGAGGCAAATGGCAAATAATGTAATGCGGGAGATAATTGTTTGTGATGGGTACTTGGTGTGTTGACTTTTGCGTAGACCTCCCCGGCAACGGCGCCACAAATGGCTCGGTGTCGCGAGTCAAATCTTGACTTGACTTGGTGTAGGCCTCCCCGGCAACGGCGCAAGAAATCCTTCTTGCTACCTCTTCAGCACTGCGTTGGTTTTCCCTTGAAGAGGAAAGGGTGATGCAGCAAAGTAGCGTAAGTATTTCCCTTAGTTTTTGAGAACCAAAGTATCAATCCAGTAGGAGGCTACGCGCGAGTCCCTCGCACCTACACAAAACAAATAAATCCTCGCAACCAACGCGATAAGGGGTTGTCAATCCCTACACGGTCACTTACGAGAGTGAGATCTGATAGATATGATAGGATAATATTTTTGGTATTTTTATGATAAAGATGCAAAGTAAAATATAAGAAACGGAAATAACTAAGTGTTGGAAGATTAATATGATGGAAAATAGACCCGGGGGCCATAGGTTTCACTAGTGGCTTCTCTCAAGAGCATAAGTATTTTACAGTGGGTGAACAAATTACTGTTGAGCAATTGACAGAATTGAGCATAGTTATGAGAATATCTAGGTATGATCATGTATATAGGCATCACGTCCGAGACAAGTAGACCGACTCCTACCTGCATCTACTACTATTACCCCACACATCGACCGCTATCCAGCATGCATCTAGAGTATTAAGTTCATAAGAACAGAGTAACGCTTTAAGCAAGATGACATGATGTAGAGGGATAAATTCATGCAATATGATAAAAAAACCATCTTGTTATCCTCGATGGCAACAATACAATACGTGCCTTGCTGCCCCTACTGTCACTGGGAAAGGACACCGCCAGATTGAACCCAAAGCTAAGCACTTCTCCCATTGCAAGAAAGATCAATCTAGTAGGCCAAACCAAACTGATAATTTGAAGAGACTTGCAAAGATAACCAATCATACATAAAAGAATTCAGAAGATTCAAATATTGTTCATAGATAAACTTGATCATAAACCCACAATTCATCGGTCTCAACAAACACACCGCAAAAGAAGATTACATCGAATTGATCTCCATGAGAGAGGGGGGGACATTGTATTGAGATCCAAAATGAGAGAAGAAGCCATCTAGCTAATAACTATGGACCCCAAGGTTGGAGGTAAACTACTCAAACATCATCGGAGAGGCTATGGTGTTGATGTAGAAGCCCTCCGTGATCGATGCCCCCTCCGGCGGAGCTCCGGAACAGGCCCCAAGATGGGATCTCATGGGTACAGAAGGTTGCGGTGGTGGAATTAGGTTTTTGGCTCCGTATCTGATCGTTTGGGGGTACGTAGGTATATATAGGAGGAAGGAGTACGTCGGTGGAGCAACATGGGGCCCACGAGGGTGGAGGGCGCGCCTGGGGGGTAGGCGCGCCCCCCTACCTCGTGGCTTCCTGGAAGCTTCCTTGACGTAGGGTCCAAGTCTCCTGGATCATGTTCGTTCTGAAAATCACGTTCCCGAAGGTTTCATTCCGTTTGGACTCCGTTTGATATTCTTTTTCTGCGAAACTCTAAAATAGGCAAAAACAGCAATTCTGGGCTGGGCCTCCGGTTAATAGGTTAGACCCAAAAATAATATAAAAGTGAATAATAAAGCCCAATAATGTCCAAAACAGAAGATAATATAGCATGGAGCAATCAAAAATTATAGATACGTTGGAGACGTATCAACAACTCAAGTGGCTTCAAGGGCAAGAAACATGTGGGAACTTTCTACAATTGTGGCAATGAGAACCATTTTGTGGTGGTTTGCCCCTACGAGAAGAGGGAAGAGAATGGTGGCAAACTCATTCTCAAAGACAAGGCCAAGTCCTTCCCCAAAAAGAACAACTTCACCAAGAAGGTGCCACAAAAGGGGTTGGTGGCTGATACATCCATTTTGCATCATGTTTTCATATCAATATTTATTGCATTATGGACTGTTATTTCACTTTATGATACAATTTTTATGCCTTTTCTCTCTTATTTTGCAAGTTTCACATGAAGAGGAAGATTGTCGGCAGCTGGAATTATGGACCGGAAAGGGCTATATTCGAATATTGGCAAAAGAATCACAGAAGGGGGCACCAGGCAGCCACAAGCCTGGGGGTGCCCCCCTAGGGCGCGCCCCTGGACTTGTGGGGCCCCTGGTAGGCCTCCGAAGCCCATCTTATGCTATAAGGTGCCATTTGACCTATAAAAAACTAGAAGGAAGGTTTCGGGGCGAAGCGCCGCCGTCTCGAGGCGGAACCTGGACAGGAGCACTTTTGCTTTCCGGCGGAGCGATTCTGCCGGGGAAACTTCCCTCCGGGTGGGGGAAATCAAAGCCATCGTCATCACCAATGATCCTCTCATCGTGGGAGGACCAATCTTCATCAACATCTTCAACAGCACCATCTCATCTCAAACCCTAGTTCATCTCTTGTATCCAATATTTGTCTCAAAACCTTATATTGGCACCTGTGGGTTGCTAGTAGTGTTGATTACGTCTTGTAGTTGATGCTAGTTGGTTTATTTGGTGGAAGATTATATGTTCAGATCCTTAATGATATTCAATACCCCTCTGGTCTTGAACATGAATATGATTTGTGAGTAGTTACTTTTGTTCTTGAGGACATGGGGGAAGTCCAGTCATAAGTAATTAATCACGTGAATTTGGTATTCATTCAATATTTTGATGATATGTATATTGTTGCTTCCTTTAGTGGTGTCATGTGAACGTCGACTACATGACACTTCACCATCTTTGGGCCTAAGGGAAGGCATTGTGGAGTAGTAATTAGATGATGGGTTACAGGAGTGACACAAGCTTAAACCCTAGTTTATGCGCTATTCCGTAAGGGGCTGATTTGGATCCATATGTTTCATGCTATGGTTAGATTTATCTTAATTCTTCTTTCATACTTGCGGATGCTTGTGAGAGAGGGTAATCATAAGTGGGAGGCTTGTTCAAGTAAGAACATCACCCAAGCACCGATCCACCCACATATCAAATTATCAAAGTAACGAACGTGAATGAAACAAAAACATGATAAAAGTTGTAACACCCTTGTACTAATGAGCTACAGTAACCCCTGAGATCAAGCTAATAATTTTGCTAAAACAGTGCCTAGTCACTTTGATCAATATCTCATTTGAAATTCCACCTGAATTCAAATTCAAATAATAAGTGAAATTCAAACTTCTCAGACATGAAAACTAAAATGTTCACGTTGTAGAAAATAATCATTGGTTAATATTGGTGGTGAACCAACATTTTTATAAAGTGTTTTAGTGACCTAAATTAATCAAACAGTAGCCTAAATAACAATTTAATTGCTTTTTAAATTATAAAAATACTAAACTAATTTATTTAACTACTAAACTAATTGTGGCAGTGCCTAATTTGTTATACTAATTTAGGAGTAATTTTTATATTTTATAAAACTACAATAAAAAGAAACTTAACACTTCTGATGTTAACTCTGTAGTGTAGCTAATCGGCCTGATCTTCGAGGGTGATTCCTCCTTCACCACTCCCGATAACGACTCTGTGGTGCAACCCTCAAGTGTGGACTATCGAGGGTGATTCCTCCAAGTCCACCTTGACGGTTACATCGAGTGGGAATCCATCGAGGGTGATTCCTCGGGTTTCCCCCTTGCTGTTTTGGACACACGGTTAATTTGACTTTACCACAAAACCATGATGAAGACAGGTCGGCCTCGAGGGGTACCCGTGAGAGAAATCTGACGAGTGATGTGAAGTCGCGTTGACCTAGAGGGTACCCATGAGTTTTCTATGCGGCACGGCCGGGCATTCTTAGCACTTGCTGTAAGTCCGTGAGACAGGGCGACGGGACCACATATCGTGGATCATTGATTGTTACCGCGCGCTCCCAAGACACTAATGATTTGGATATGTGATCCAAGTAGGCCTCTGGCCTTTTCGCACTGGCCACCACACGAGAATAAGTATGGGCACTCTGCGTCGTATGTATTAGCCAAAAGCACTTCAGATGTCAGCGATTGAGCGGCGCACGCCCGGGTTGCCCGCATAAGCACCTGCCTTGTATAAGGAGGTTGCCAAGACTAACACTGACCGCGTACGCAACATGCAGGAGTGCAAAGGGCGATGGGCCCAAGACCCCTGTGCGCTTAGGATGTAGACCGGTGTGCTGGCCTCTCTGTTGAGCCTAGGTAGGACTGTAGTGTGTTGATCGGCCGAGGCCGGTTATGACCTGATGGTGTGTCCGGCCGGAGTTGATCAAGTGTGTTGGGTAAGTTTGTTCACCCCTGCAGGGAAGTTTAATCTATTCGAATAGCCGTATCCACGGTAACGGACGCTCGGAGTTGTATCTCGATCGACACAACTAGAACTGGATGCTAAGGCATGAGATGGATATGATGGCTCCAAGATTGCTTTCTCGCGGGGAGTCGAGGAAGGGTCTCTGGGTGTGTTTACTACAACTTTGTCGGGTGGTTGGTGCGACATATGCCAAAGGATGGCTTATCATTGTGGGAGCCAGTAAAACGTCGCCGGTGCCTGGACACGGGATGAGGCGAAGACATGCACGCCGGCGAATCTTACCCAGGTTCGGGGCTCTCCGAGGAGATAATACCCCTAGTCCTGCTCTGCGGGGTCTCCGCATGATCACTAGATCGATAAGGGGTAGCTACAATCGCTCCTAGAGCTGTTGGGATCAAGGGAGAAGAAGAACAGGGCTAGCTCTTGCTTCTCTCTATCTATGGTGTGTATGTGTGTGCTATGTTTTGAAGCCAAACGTGCAGGGGTGCGAACCCTTTGCATGGATGCTCCGGGGGGTTTATATAGGCCTACCCCCCGGGGGTACAATGGTAATCCGACTGGGACCTGGTCCCAGCCGTCAGTGTCTACGCTCGCCGGCTTCTCCGTCGGCTGCTGGGTCCCGCTGGCTGGTGGGTCCCGCTGGCTGCCGGCTACCTGGTCGACAGGCCGGCCCCACCCCCTAGGGTTTTGTCGGCGGCTGCTTACTGTAGCCGCGCCTCTGATGATGAGGGCTTTGTCGGGGTGAGCATGGCTACAGTGGGCCGCCTCGGGGACTATCACTGTAGCCTCGCCCCGTCTTGTCTCGTTAATGGGGCTCCTGCTTCGAGGACGGGAGTGGCCGGCTTCTGGAGGCCGGCTATACTCTTGGCCGACTAGGAAGAGCCGGGCCGCCTTCACGCCTCTCTCTGACTGAAGGGGCCCGCAGTCCTTGGGCCGTACAGGAGTGGGTCGTGGATGACGTCGTAGCTGGCGTGGCTACAGTGCCGGGCCGCACGGGAGACACCCCCCCGTACGGCCTCCTGTAGCCATGCCCGCCTCGGGCTTAGGGGGTCGTGGGCCGCACTGTGGCCATGCCCCGGCAAGTCGTTGTTATGTAGGAGTGGTTGTGATCTTGGCCGGCTTCTAGGAGTCAGCATCCTTCTTGGCCGGCTTCTTGGAGTCGGTGAGGCTGGGTCGCCTTCCGGGAGTCGGCTTTAGTGCTAGCCGGCCGGGGAAGGCGGCCCAAACGCTTGGAGTGCTTGAAGACCCAAAGGCCTGATAAATTTTCTGAAGAGCCAGGGGTAGTCGGTTAGGCTACCCGTGGTCGTTTACCCCGACAGTAGTCCCCGAAGCTGATTGGGCTTCGAGGTGGAGTGGGGTTCGAGAAGCTCGGTCAGCTTCCTATCGTGACAAGCCGGCAGCTGGGAGCCGGCCTTGGTGCAGGCGCGCCACCCTTAGTCGAATTCTTCTGGAGTCGGGGGGCGGGAACCCGCGGGCTCGTGCACCGGGCCGCGGGCCGGCCTCGGGCCGTGGCGTGCCACGTGGCCGGAAAGCCTGCCAGCCCACGCGCGTGACGGGACGTTGCCGCAGGGAGGGTGCCCGCCACGTCCGCGCCCCGGCCCAGGCGCGGATCCTTTGTATCCTGAAACCGCCCGCACGTTCCGTGCGGCAGTTTCGGCTCGCACTTATGCGTAATAAACGCGAGACGTGGGGGAGTGGGCGCAGTTAATCCCACGTCTCCCCCCCACGTCCGGCCTCTTCGGCCGCGTGAGGCTATAAGTAGGGGGAGGTGGAGGGCGGCAGACCCTCGCACGCTCCTCCTACTCCCTTCGTCTTCTCGCCTTGCTCGTTCTTGCGACAGCGCCTCGCCACCGCGCTCTTCCTTCGCACGCTCCTCCGCCGCCGTGCCAGTCTCCGCTATGCCTCCCCACGTAGAGCAGCTTGGCGGGGATTGGGACGGCTCCATCGTCCACAACGACCACATCGACTTCCTCCACGACAACCGGCGTCTGCCCAGCGCGGATAAAGTGGAGGTCCGCCTCGCGCCGGAGAAGGAAATCAGGCCGGCGCCGCGGGATGGCGAGCAGGTGGTCTTCCGCTCGCACTTCCTGCGCGGCTTCGGCCTGCCAGTAAGCGCCTTCTTCCGCTCCTGGCTGGACTTCTATCAGCTTCAGCCGCATCACCTTACCCCCAACGCGATGGTGCTGCTGTCGGCCTTCGTCACCCTGTGCGAGGGCTACCTCGGCGTCCTCCCCACCCTCGAGCTCTGGGGGGAGTTCTCCCAGTCGAAGCTGGGTACGCGCAGCAAGGGCGTGCCAGCCCACACTGGCGCCTTCATCGCGTCGCGGAGATCGGGCGCCGACAACCCCTTCCCCGTCATCACGCTGATCCAATCGGTGAAGAAGTGGCAGAAGTCATACTTCTACGTGCGGAACATCGCTCCACGGGGCGACTACATCAACCTGCCGGCTTACGTAGCCGGCCCACCGGCGGGGAGGCTGCCCCAGTGGTCCTTCCGGGCGGTGACGCTGTCGCAGGGAGGAAATGCCGCCATCGCCCGTCTGCGGGTGATGGTCCAGTCGGAGGGCCTGACGGGGCCCGACCTCCTGGCCGCGTTCGTCACGCGCCGGGTCCTCCCACTCCAGAGCCGTCCTCATCTGATCTGTCAGATGAGCGGCCAGCTCGATCCGAGCCGGATGTGCACCAAGGAGATGCCGCAGCCCGACGCCGCCGACATGGTGAACTACCTCACCAACTGCCAGCTTTCCGACGACTGGCAATTCGGCAAGGAGCCATACAGCCGCGCCAATCCTCCGCCTATGGTACGCTCCCCTTCTCTTTTTCTCTTTCTCTCTCTCTCTCAGCTTGTCGCCGAGTTCCTCTGGGCCGACTCTAACTCAGTCGGTTCGCTCTTTTTGACAGAATCCTCTGCTTCGGCCGGCCGGCAGAGCGGATGTGGAGCGCCGCTTCGTCCCTGACCGGACCGAGCACGACCAGGAGGACCCCGACCTGGGGGCGGTCCATATGGAGGACGCCGCCGAGCCGGCTGGCGGCCAAGCCGGCGGCGAAGCAGGCGGCTCCGGGTTCACCGCTACCTTCGAGGACTGGCCGGACGAAGACGAAGCCGAAGCCGTCCCGTATCGCCAGCCGGCGTCTGGCCGCGGCGCGGGCTCCTCCGGCGCGCAGCCTGCTCGGGGTAGAGGCCAGAAACGTCGCGCCACCCAGGGCATGTTCGGCAGCCGGACGAAGAAGCCTAGGGGTGGGGCGGCGGCCACCAGGCGGGAAGAGGCGGCCGCGAAGGCGGCTCGCTTCCGCAAAGTGGTGAAGCAGCCGCAGACGGTGTCGGCGTAAGTTCTCTCTTTCTTCGTACTGTCCTTCTTTCTTTCCTTTGGTGGTTCTTGAGTCTTCATCTTCTTTTTCAACGGAGAGGGCTCCGCTATCACTTGAGCGGGCAGACGCCGGCTCCGTCATCGAGTCGCCAGGGGGCTCTGGGAGCACCACCCGCCGTGTAGATCCCTGCGCCGCCCTCCTGGAGGCGACAGAAAGGAACGCGCGGGAGGCGCGGGAGGAGCAGGAAGCGCGGTAGGCGGAGGCACGGAGGGCAGCTGCCGCCCAGGCGGCTCGGGAGGAGGAAGCGGCGAAGGCGCTTGCCGAGGCCGCAGCCAAGGCCCAGGCAGAGGCCGAGGCCGAAGCGGCGGCAGGGGAGGCCTTGATGGTCACCCCCCTGCGCACCATGGCGCCCGGGGACGCGGATCCCTCGCCGGGGGGAGCCAGCGGTTCCCAGCCGGGGCTGGGAGGAAGCGGCGACGACGTCGTCATCTTGGGGGAGGCGCCGGGGCCGACTCCTCCAACTAGGACGACCCAAGGCCGCCAGCCTGAGCCTGCGCCCGCACAGTCGGCGGGGGGCGAGCCGGCCGCGGGGGCTGAGGTGGCGGTCCGGGTTCCGCCAAGCCGGCGTGTGGGGAAGGCCGCGGCTGAACCGCAGAAGGCTGCGTCGGAGCCACAGCCGGCCGTGGGCTCCAGCTCGTCGGCTCGAGATGCGGAGGCGGCCAGCGCTACCTCGGGGTGGATGCCGGGTGGAGGGTCGGCCGTGGTGAACGTCGCCGCGCAAGACGTCCGGACCCGGCTGCAGAGCCAAGCCGCGGCGCTGAGGCAGTTCGCCGACGAATTCCTCGCCACGCGGGCAGCCATCCGGGTTAGTATTCTCATCTTGCTCTTTTTGAACTTGATTTCTCTTGTGGGGGCGCGTCAGCGCACCCACTGGGTGTAGTCCCCGAGTTCCGAGTCGGCTGCTGAGCAGGCGGCTTGGAACTTCTTGGAGATTTTTGTTTTTGCTGCTTTTGTTCTTACGTCGGTCTTCTGTCCGTCTTGCAGGACTACCACAATCTCCGAGCGGCCGCCTTCAACTCCCAGGCTCGGGAGCTGACTCAGAAGACCGCCGATCTCACTGAAAGCCGAGGTATGTGACTTGATTTTTATCTCATGTGGGGGCGCGTCAGCGCACCCACTGGGTGTAGTCCCCGAGATTCGGGCCGACTGCTGAGCAGTCGGCTCGGATCTTCCTTGATGATTTCTCATTCTTCTTCTCTTCTTCTATCTCTGCAGCGGCCAACGCCAGTCTGAGGGCACAGCTGGGGGAGTCCCAGACTGCTCTTCGTGCCAAGGACGCGGAGCTCGCCGCCTTGGTGCAGGAGCGCGACCACCTGGTCAAGAAGCTGGCCGACCAGGAGGAAGGCCACAAGGCTGCGCTGAAAGCTGCGCAGGATCGCGAGGCCGCCCTTCAGGCCGAGTTCGAGACGGAGGCGGCCGGCTGGGCGGAGGTCAAGCAGACTCTGGTCTCTGGCTATGGCCAGATTGAGGACCTGGTTGACGGTAGGTCATCTACCCCTTCGTCCTTTCTTGCCATCTGCCATTTGACTTGTTTTTCTGATTTTGGTGTTTTTCTTTCCTTTCCTTCTTCGCGCAGAGTACTTCCCCGGCTATTCCACTGCCGCCAACCAGGCCGTCGAAGCTCGTCGCCAGGCGAAGAGGCAAGCCGGCTTCGAGATCTCGCCAACCGCCGGCCGCTCGCTGGAGGAGCAGCTCCTGGCGATCCAGGCTCGTATCCAGCCGGCTCACAGGCTGCTCCGCCGGCTTCAGCGTGCCGGGTCGGCGGTCTTGGCCGCCCTCTGGCCCGGCCAAGTAGTCCCGCGCACTCCCAGTCGGACCGCCGACTGGCTGGAGGTGGCCGTCGGCCGCTTCGAGGCTTGGAAGGCGTCAGCGGCTCGCTCCGGCGCCAGGCGGGCGCTGGAGTTCGTCAAGGCCTCGTATCCCGGCTTGAACCTGGACCAGCTGTCGACCTGGCGGCAGCAAGCCGACACGGAGCTGGAGCCGGCGCGGCCGGCCATCATTCGGTGAGCTTCGGCGATCGCCGACTATACCGACACCAACGTCTTCGCCCCCGAGGTGGACGACAATGGAGTCGCCCAGCCGGAAGACTGGTTCGGGCTGGACCCGGCTATTGGCGAGGACTCGGCGGAGGAGATCGACTCCAGCGACAAGGGCGAGGAGGAGGAGGAGGAGGAGGGTGAAGACGCCGAGCCGGCTGGTGGAGAAGCCGGCCAGCCTGACCGCGCCTCCAGCACTACGTCGCGTGCGAGTGCGTCTCCTGCCGCGGGAGGTGGTCAAGCCGGGACCAACTAGGCGGCCACTCCTTCAGCCGGCGAGCTGCCTTCACCGACCAGCTCGGCCTCCAAGTCGCGCCTTAGTCTTCTTTCTTTTGTTTTCCTGTCTTGTTGCTTTGAACAATGTTTGGTTAAGTCTGCACAATTCCACCCACTGGGTGTATTGAAAACTCAAGTCTGTTGCCAGCCTTTAGGCGGCTTTATGTATATAAGTTATGCAATCGATTTTTCCTTGTACTTTTGCTTTTTGTCCTTCTGCTTTTTTCCTTTGCCGCCCTCCCTTGGTTGCCGCCTCCCTAGTCAAACAGTTGCTCTGCAATCTGTAGCCGGGGGGTGCCTGGCCGATTGGGGAGGGGGGAGTACTTTTAGCTCTGCTGGACTTAAGCTAAGTTTTTTAGGAAGCCGGCCAGCCGGCTGCTGTGACAGCCGGCAGGCGTATATGGAAGCCATCTTTTTGCTATATAGGTTAGTTGTTCCTTAGCCGTTTTTCGTGTGGGCGTCCTTTCTGTCTTCTCTCTTGCTAGTCGGACAGTCAGTTCTTTGAGCTGCGACTTTCAACAAGAGAGGACTTGGGAGCCGGCGCACTACTTTGCTGACTTCGGGAAGAACTTAGTATATAGCTCAAGGCGGCCAGTCCCCGGGCCGACTAGTCGGACCCGGTGCCGGACAAGATTTCAGAATGTAATAATACATTCATGGATATGACACTCGTCATTCATAGATAAATAAAAGGCAGTCCCCGAGTACTGTTCGGGGGGCCTGTTGGTTTGTAACTTAATACAAAAAGGGGTAGCGTGATACATACTGCTTTTCAGCTGTAAAATCGTCTTAGGAGATTTGCGTTCCATGGTCGCTCCGACTCCTTGCCGGAGTCGTCTCTCTTGCGTGCTCTTGGCTTTTGCGCGTCGATTAAGTAGTAGGAGTCGTTGCCGAGTGCCTTGCTGACGACGAAGGGGCCTTCCCAAGGGGCCGAGAGCTTGTGCTGGCCGGCTGTTCGCTGGATCAGCCGGAGCACATGGTCGCCCTCTTGGAAGGATCTTGGCTTGACCTTGCGGTTGTAGTAGCGGCGCAGGCCTTGCTGGTAGATGGTGGACCGGCTGAGGGCCAACAGCCGGCCTTCTTCCAGTAGGTCGACGCCGTCTTCTCTTGCTTCTTTGGCTTCCTCCTCCGTGTACATGGTGATCTGAGGCGAGTCGAACTCGATGTCTGTTGGGATGACAGCCTCGGCACCGTACACAAGGAAGAATGGAGTGAAGCCGGTTGACTTGTTGGGTGTAGTGCGCAGACTCCAGAGGACAGCCGGCAGCTCTTCGAGCCAGCAGGAGGCCGATCGCTCCAGTGGTACAACCAATCGGGGCTTGATGCCGGAGAGGATAAGTCCATTTGCTCGCTCGACCTAGCCGTTTGACTGCGGGTGGGCAACGGACGCTAAGTCCAGTCGGATGCCCTGTGTTGCGCAGAAACGTGCTAGTGCGCCTTTGGCGAAATTCGTGCCGTTGTCGGTGATGAATGTTACGGCAGTCGGCCCGTTCAGCTTCTTAATTGGCTTGGCTTCAATCCACTTTGTGAACTTGTCCACAGCAACGAGCAGGTGTGTCATGCCACCGCGGGCTGTCTTGAAGGGGCCCACCATGTCCAGTCCCCAAACGGCAAAAGGCCAGGTGAGGGGAATGGTCTTGAGGGCGGAAGCCGGCAGGTGTTGTTTGGAACTGAAGACTTGACATCCTCTGCAGCTCTTCACTATTTCTTTAGCATCCTCCAAGGCAGTCGGCCAGAAGAACCCATGGCGGAAAGCCTTGGCCACGAGGGATCTTGAGGCGGCGTGATGGCCGCATTCGCCTTGGTGGATGTCTTTGAGGATTGCCACTCCTTTTTCTGGCTCGACGCAACACTGGAAGACTCCAGTGACGCTGCGCTTCACAAGCTCCCTGTAGATTATTGTGTATGCTGCGGCTCGTCGTTGCACTAGTCTTGCTGCGATCTCGTCAGCCGGCAGCTCTCTGCTGACTAGGAACTTGAGGATGGGCTGGGCCCATGAGGGAGCTGTGACTTCTTCTGCTGTTAATGTGGCCACCATGACTCGGGTGGGTGGGCTGGGTGTTGTGTTGGAGTCGGCCATCGCTTCTTGTGTCGTTGTAGTCCCTGGGCCGACTGCTGCAGTCCCCAGGCCGGGTTCTGAGGTCCCTGGGCCGGGTGCGACTACGTCAGTCCCCGGGGCAGTCGTCGAAGTCCCCGTGCCGCCTGCGGGATTTCTTGAGCCGGATCCGGCTGTTTCTGGCGCAGGCGGTACGAAGATGGAATCCGACTCTGGAGACGGCTTGATGGATGGCTTGAGGAGGCGCTGGAGGGAGACGCCAGTCGGTATGGCTTGTCGGGTGGAGCCGATCCGTGCTAGGGCATCTGCTTGGTCGTTGTCGGCCCTTGGCACGTGAAGGAACTCGCACCCTTCGAAGTATCCGCTCATCTGCTAGACGAGGAATCGGTAGCTTGCCATGTTTGCGTCCTTGGCGTCCCAGTCGCCAGATGATTGCTGGACCACTAAGTCTGAGTCGCCGTAGCACAGGATCCGGCGTATGCCGAGCTCTTTGGCTAGCCGGAGCCCATGTACGAGCGCCTTGTACTCAGCCACGTTGTTGGAGGCGGCGAAGTGGATCTGCAGCGTGTACTTGAGCTTGTCGCCTTTGGGAGAGGTGAGGACGATGCCGGCTCCCAAGCCGGTGCGCATCTTGGACCCGTCAAAGTGCATCCGCCAATGGGTAGAGTCGGGAGCCGGCGGTAAATACTGGGTCTCGGCCCAGTCGACGAGGAAGTCGGCCAATGCTTGCGACTTGATGGCGGTGCGGGGTTGATAGAAGATCGTGTAGGGCACCAAGGTAATGGCCCATTTGGCCACCCGGCCGGATGCATCCCGGCTGCCTATGATCTCGGCGAGCGGGGCAGTGCACACGACCGTGATGGGGTGCTCTTGGAAGTAGGGCTTCAATTTCTTGGCAGCGAAGTACACCCCATAGCACATCTTCTGGTAGTGCGGGTAGTTTTGCTTCGAGCTAGATAGTACTTCGCTGAGATAGTAGACCGGCCTCTGGACCAGCTGGGCTCGGCCTTCCTCCGGGCGCTGGACCACAACAACAGTGCTGACGACTCGGCTTGTCGCGGCGATGTAGAGGAGCATGGGCTCCTTCTCAGTCGGCGCGGCCAGGACAGGCGGAGTGCTCAACATTTTCTTCAACTCATGGAAGGCTTGGTCGGCTTGATCATTCCACTCAAAGTGAGTGGACTTCTTCATGAGTCGGTACAGGGGGAGAGCCTTCTCTCCTAGTCGGCTGATAAAATGGTTCAGGGAGGCTAAGCAGCCGGTGAACTTCTGCACATCTCGCAGCTTGGTGGGAATCTCCATCCTCTCGATGGCTTTGATCTTGACAGGGTTGCCCTCAATGCCGCGTTCGGAGACCAGGAAGCCTAGCAGCTGGCCGGCTGGCACTCCGAACACGCACTTCTCGGGGTTGAGCTTGATCTGGAATCGGCGCAAGTTGGCAAATGTTTCCTTCAGGTCTTCCAGCAAGGTACCGCGCTTCTCTGTCTTCACCACAATGTCGTCTACATAGACGTGGGCATTTCTGCCGAGTTGTTTCAAGAGACATTTCTGCATGCAACGCTGAAAAGTGGCACCGGCGTTTCTCAAGCCGAATGTCATTGTTAGGTAGCAGAAAGCTCCAAAGGGTGTGATGAAGGCAGTCTTCAGGCGGTCAGCCGGGTCCAACTTGATCTGATGATACCCTGAGTATGCATCCAAAAAACACAACAGCTCGCATCCGGCTGTGGAGTCTATCACTTGGTCAATCCATGGCAAAGCAAACGGATCCTTTGGGCAGGCCTTGTTCAAGCTTGTGTAGTCTATACACATGCGCCACTTGTTATTCTTCTTCAAAACCAGAACTGGATTGGCAAGCCATTCTGGAAAGAACACTTCCATGATGAAGTCGGCTGCAAGGAGCCGGGCTATCTCTTCTCCCACGATTCTTCGCTTCTCTTCTGATAGTCGGCGGAGGGGTTGCCTGACCGGCTTCGCATCAGCTCGGACATGTAATTTGTGCTCGGCGAAATCCTTCGGGACACCTGGCATGTCCTTTGGGGACCATGCAAAGATGTCTCGATTCTCACGGAGGAAGTCGGCGAGCTCGCCTTCCTATTTACCGTCCAAGTTCGCCCCAATCACGGCGAACCTCTCCGGGTGTTCCGGGTCTAGAGGTATCTTCTTTATCTCTTTCGCAGGCTGGAAGGAGCCCTGCGCATCACAGTCCTTGGGGTTGGGGGACAAGGCCGGCTGCTTGCCGGCCATGGCCACAACCCGCTCCAACATCTTCTTCTCTTCGGCCACCACGAGGGACTCGGCCAACCGGCTGCTGGCCATGGCACACTCGATGGACTTCTTGTAGTCGCCGGCTACCGTGATGATCCCCTTCGAGCTCGGCATCTTCATCTTCAGGTAGGCATAGTGGGGCACCGCCATGAACTTGGCCAAAGCAGGTCGGCCAAGTAGTGCATGATAGGGGCTCTCCAAATCCACCACCTCGAACCATATTGCTTCCCGGCGAAAGTGATCTTTGTCTCTGAAGAGAACATCCATCTTGATCTTGCCGATTGGAGAGCAAGATAGGCCGGGTACGATACCATGGAAGACAGTGCGGCTCGGCATGAGCTGCTTTGCTTTGATGTTCAGCTTGTCCATGGTGTCGCGGTACAGTATGTTGATACTGCTTCCGCCGTCTATCAGGACGCGGGAAAATCTGGCGGCTCGCCTCTCTGTCGCAAGGGTGACGTCCAAGACCATAGCATAGGAGCCAGGCGAAGGCATCACCTCTGGGTGGTCGGCCTGGCTCCAGCTGATGGGCTTTTCCGACCAGTGCATGAATTCGGCGGTGCTAGAGGCAACTGCGTTTACTTCTTGGTGTTGCCGGCGTCGGCTGCGCTTGTTGTCGACTTGACTCGTGAAGACGACGTAGGCGTCGTGCGCTTCGGGGAACTCGTCTTGGATGGCGCCGACTGCCGGCCGGACCGCCGGCTGCTGGGGAGCTGGAGGCGGCGGGCCGGGAGGCGGAGGCGGCACCATCCCTTCGCCCTTAGTGATGCGGGTGAGCCAGTGGCACTTCCGTGTTGTATGGTTGGACGGCTTCGCGCCGCTGTGGAACTTGCAGGGAGCATCGAGTGCTTGCTCGTAGGAGAAGGACGGCTGCCAGGGCGGCCGGCCACCCTTCTTCTTGGGAGCGGGCCGCTCTTCGGGCTGCTCGTCTTCAATGGTGGCCACCTGCCGACTGGAGGAAGTCGGCATGGGGCCCTTGCGCTTGTGGTCGTTCTGGTAGGGGCGCCGGTTGCTGCTCTAGATAGGCGCAAAAATGTGTTCAAGGATTTGTAACAGTGCTCGAGGTCGAGGGGTTGCTGCTGAGAGTCTGCCGCTACGATGTAGCGCGAATAAAAATCTATGTTGTGAAAATATATACGCAGCAGTGACTCGGAGAAAGAAATCCCCTCGAAAAACATGTTGCGAGAGAAGAAATAATTAAAACAAAACTAACAGCCGTAACACTGCTCACAAAACAGGAACTAAAGAAAAATCGGATCCGTCGCACAAAGATTTTACGGACATGCTGCATCACATAAATACAAGTACTGGGACAATAAATACATCGGAGGCGTTTACATGGAAAACGGTAAAGCGACAGGGTCCTGAGAAAACGTCTCTGGCACCGGGGCACACTCCTCTTCTATCGGGGGAAGCGGGTTGACCAGTCGATGAATGCGTCCTTCTTGGTCAGGCCTCAGTGGTCTGCCAATAGCGATCCGAGGATTTAAATCAGCGAGGCTCTGGAGATAACCCATTACTCGCTGAGTTAAACGCTCCTGAGTGATGACGTACTGGGCAAGGTTGGCTAGTACTGGATCTCTCTCAATGCGCCCACCGGGAAAAGATGCAACTTCTCCGGGTGCTGCACGACTCGGAAAATAATAGTATCCTCGCTCGCTGGCATAGGGTACTGCGAATCGAAGACGAGCGATCGCCTCGTACGCAGCAGCTTCTATAGCCATATGCGGAGTCGGCATGGATTTCTCCACGAAGGAGACTTCCGTGGGATCTTGGTTTGGGTAGGCGGGAGGGATGTGCACCACTGCCCAATATTTCGAGGTGGATGGAGTGATCCTCGATTTGAGCAGCTCGTACTGGGGTGGACGGGTGGCACTCATAGTACTGCAGGTAAAGTCCCACAATAATTTGACAAAACTGCCGGGGGTTGCGTCTGGGGTTCTCAGATAAATACTGGGGGTCGACATGGCAAGGAATGGCTGTGAGCGCTGCGCACAAAGGTGAGGGGTGCTCGGCAAGGTCGCGAAGTGGCCTTTATATAGCACCGGGGCTGGGATTTCTACCGGGGTGAAGGGTAACTGATTGCCGATCCTGTACTCGGGTCAAAGCCACAGATATACCCATCACATAAATGGGACGCATTACTGTGGGAGCCGACGGGGTTGGTCTAGGTAGTTGCGCCCGAAAAATAAAAAAAATGCAATTGTACGCCAACGTACCCATGCATAGCTACTACTCCAAAAATAGGAGCGCTCAAACAGACAGCATGCAATACAAGCGCTACAAGGTCACACATTACAAAGCGTAGGAAAACTAAGGCTCGATACAACTTTGAGCGACTTAGTCTACTTCGTTAATGTCTAAGAGGGCTGGCCTTGCGGACGCCGATGCTTCTCCACGGTTCTCACCGTCAGGATTTGCTGGTTGAGGCTGAGGTGCTGCAGGGTCGGGGAGATGGTGATGACCATCCCGGGGGTTGTTGGCCCAGATCCCGCTGGAATGGGTCTCCAAAAGGCGGCGAAGCGCTTCTGGGGTCACCAAAGTGCTCTGGTGGATGGCTGGAGCAGACCTCGGGGGATCGATCGGGTGTCCGAACAGCACGACTGGGTTGTCGGTGTCGGGCTCCGCTTCTCTCCTCGCCGGGGCTCGGCGAACCAGCTCTCCACGAGCTGCGATCAGATCCAGAGTGACCTGGTCGAACAGTTGCTCTAGTGCGCTTACATAGCGCACCAGATGCAGCAGCGCAGGATCCGTCTCGTGGTCTCCGTTGGCAACTTGGGGCGGCCTACCATACCCGTCACGACTGGGGTAGTAGTAGAACGAGCGACAGTTAACTCTGGGCGACAAGTGTCGGAGTTGAACTATAGCTTCTCGGGCTGCCAGTTGGATGGCTTGTGGCTCAAAGGAAGTTGTCCTTCAATTGAACCTGTAGGGGCATTCTGGCGACAGACCCCTACCGTAGATGTGCACAGTGGCCCAGTAATGACGGCTTTCACCGTACATGGGTCCTTGGTACACAACATACTCAGGAGGCTCTTCTAACGCATAGGCACGGCGGGTGAGGTTTGCGAGCATGGTCACAAAACCTCCAAGGTTGGTCGCTGTGGTCTCATTGTGAACAATGGGGCCAGGCATCGTGGCTGGGTTTGGGGGAAAGAGGCTGTGTTGTGCCGTGGCTAGCGTGCCCTTTTTATAGGAAAAGGGGACGGAGTCTTCCTCCGTACGCTTGCGATAGAGACGGGTTGGGTGTCGGTCACTGGCGTGTGATCGACGGGCTAGGCTGATAGGTTGGGCACCGTCCGCCGAAAAGGCGTCGGGTCACTGTGGAGCTACCTTACGCGGGAAGCTTGACCGGGGGTTAGGCCAAGGTCTGATGGTTTGGTTAACCTAAGTTTATCGACCTGGCTAAGATAGGATTAGCCAATGGTCAGCCTGGCTCTGATACCAAGTCTGTCACGGCCGGATTTTTGGGATATAAATTCCCAGAAAAACGGCCTGTGTGCTCACCAGCCCCAGGATTACTGTTAGCTGATGAGGTACCAACTTGATACAAGAATTCCAAGCAAGGAACAAAAATATGTAGTACAAGACCATTTAGGCCTGGGAGTACAACACTTGGTTTCTAATGGTTGAGGGCGGAAGCAGTTGGAAACATCTGCGTCTATGGGGCTCCATTTCCCACAAGAACAGCTGACCAGGATAACTCCTATCTTCGCGAGGCTGCAAACGTCAACAGCGTAGGTTCCGAGGTTGTCACCGCGATGCTTAACTCCAAGCAAGGAATCTGGCCAAGACAATAGCCAGGGACAAGCCAGTGAGTACGTTTGAATGTACTCGCAAACATTAAGAACACGGGTATAATATATCAAACATACTCCAGGTTTAATAGATGATCATACATCCGTCACGAAATATACAAAAAAAATCATGATGCACACATATGGATAAAAATATACCAAAATAAAATACTGGGTGCCAAACGAGTGTCTGAATGACTCCTCGAGCGGAAAAATGCAGAATAGTAATACTGGTGCCAAACGAGTGTCTGAATGACTCCTCGAGCGGTAAATGCAGAAATAATAATACTGGTGCCAAACGAGTGTCTGAATGACTCCTCGAGCGGAAAATGCAGAAATAATAATACTGGTGCCAAACGAGTGTCTGAATGACTCCTCGAGCGGAAAACGCAGAAATAATAATGCCGCAGTCGGGCGTCTGAGCGACACCACATAAAGGGCTTATAAAAGAATAATCACAGTGAATATCCAGGAGGTAGAACCATCCCAGGGATACTCAATAATATACGTAATATAAATGGTTAGTCCAAAACAATAAAGATCATAATCCAAGGGTGCCATAATCATAAACAAAATTTAGTACAATCGTTTCTCCATCCGAAAACCGATAATTTAGTCAAGCCGTATCTCCATCCGAATTCCATTACTAAGCTCTAATTAAATCGTTCTCCATCCGAATGCCGTTACTAAGCTCTAATTAAATCGTTCTCCATCCAAATGCCGTTACAGAGACTCAACTCGGATTGTGGCCTTTACTTAAGAACAGGACTATCTGACAGGATATATCCTCTGCAGAGGGAGTACCATTTTCCACGAGTAACGGGATTACTCAGTCCCTCGGGACTAATTCCGTCTACGGTCTTTTGATTGAAAACACGCCTGACCTGCACACACCAGCTTAACTCACCAGTGTCTGGAATCACCCACGACACCTGCCAAGCAAAACTCTAAGTGGGGAGGCTACAACCTCGACGTAGCATGGGATCACAAAATTTATACTGCGCGCAAACTGGGGAAGCTATCCCCTTCGGCTACAACCGAAACACCCATGCCCCCGGACCGAATGACAGGCTTTAATCCGTGGCCACGGGACCATCATCACGGCCTCTCTGTACGGTGTGTGCTTTGGAAAGGGGTTGACAACCTACTGAACCATACCCTGTCCCCTGCAGGGACAAGTGGTGGTACCGACAAAGGAAGCTACTGAACAAGACTCGGTCTACAACCGACGCAGGTGATCCAAGTATCCACCAACAATATTACCACTAGTGAAATAAATCACCACTCCTCGAGCCTCACCATGCTATGCCGGGCATACTCGTCTCAACGAGGGATTAGGGACAAGCTCGTGTCTACCCAAGACCACGACTTTCCCGCTTCCTACCGGTGTGCAAGAGAAGCTCACGAGGGCGATACAAATCCTTAGGGTATCCATTGCTGGCCACAAACAATCTCCAAAGTGCACTCATGCACGAGACTACATCGATACATAAACTGTCACATCTACTCCAAGTCAAAAGGTGCTGTGATCGCATCAAAACACCACAACAAATATTATGCCAGAGTTCAGAAATGCTTGCCTTCAAGAGTATGCAAAGGATGCACTTTATTGGAAGCTTTCCTTTTTCTCCAAAAACCCTATTTTGCAAAATACACAAATACAAATATTTCAAACACAGTACCAAAACCTGTCTCAAATATTTTTGAAATAAATCTTAAAATAAACTAGATGAAATTTGAGAGAGGTAGGAAAAAGAATCAACTCATTTGGAGTTTTATTTTAAAAGTTATAGCCAGTCAAAGTTTGGTCAACTCTGTTTTTAAATAAAACCAGAAAAAAAAGGAAAACGTTTCAGCAGAAATACGCTTTCGCAGCAGAGGAAACGCACTCGGGGGTTTTGCGCCTCCACTTAAACAGAGAGAGGGCACTGCGTGGGTCACTGACAGTGGGTCCAGAGAGGCCACTGGTCAGGTTCGACCGTTCCTTCCCTCCTTCTCTTCTCTTCTGCCCGACGGGAGCGGGGCTCCGGCGATCGCCGGCGACGGACGGCGGCTCCTTGAGGGCATCTGCGGGCGGGAATGGAACGGCAAGACCGAGGCAGTCCTCGGGGTGGTTGATGGGTCGGCGGAGGTGGAAGGAGTCGCCGGCGGCGAGCTCCGCGGAGGAGGAAAGCTGCGGTGGTGAAGTGCTTTTTGTGCTCCGGTGGTCTCTGATCGAAGATGAGTAGCTGGGCAGCTCCGCAAGGACCAGAGGGAGCGACTGGTGGTTCTGGTTGGGCGAGAGGGTGGCCGGTTGCGACGAATCGCACCGGAGCTTGGCGGCGGCCGGGCTGGCCGGAGTTGAGGGAGACGGCCACTACTGTTCGATTCACTACGCGGGAAGCTCTACGAGGAGTGTCTGAAGTCGCGTGAGTGCTCGGAGGGGCTCGGGGACCCTTTATATAGCGTGACGAGGCTAGCTCCGCGGTGGCAGCAGATAAGATCGCCGGCGACCGCTTTCCTGTAGTTGCAGGGCATCGTGGCGGCGACGAACGCGTTCCGACGAGCGGGAGGATAAGCACGGCCTGTGCTCCGGGGCAGCTGTCGTGCGCTGGTGGCTTGGGTGGCGCCGAACATGGCAGAGGCCACTGCCGACGCCGGCGTGCCGCCAGGGCGCGGCCAGCGGCGCAGCAGGGCGCCAGAGAGATCGTGGAGCAGGGGGGGCGACTAGTGCGTGGCTCAGCGATGCAGAGGGAGCCAGGGTCGGGTCGCGTCGCGTGCGGCAGTGCGGCGTGTCGGCGTAGTGCGCGCGCGTGCAAAACATGCGCTCTGGGCGCGCCCAGAGCACGCACGGCACCTGTTCGACGCAATGCCAGCGCGCTCTAGAGCTCGAGGGTGGAGCTGGCACTGCACAGGACGGAGGTAGGGGTAGCAAGGCACTCAGTGGACAAGGTGGGTAGGTCAGGGGTTCAAGTCCATAGTGCAAACCAGAGAGCTTGCCAAAAGTGGCTGTGCACACCAGGTGTTCGACAGAATGCCAGATGCACATAGGCAACTCTTGGAGTGGCCAAAAACTCCAGATCAGTGCCTCCTTAGACACAGGAGATAGTGGTAGGGTCAGTTTGGCAAAAACAGAAAGTTGATAGTGCAAGCTTTGCAAAACTCCAGTTCTGGACAGAAAACATAAGGGTTTAGGGCATGCACTTCAAAACCTCCAATGAGCCCAATCTCTTGGACTTAAGAGTTTGGTAGGGAGGGCTACAAGTAGGAGAAAGCTCAGGGTCACTAGAGCAAGGAAAAATATGGTTGCAGTACAAATCACCAATTTGGACCAGAAAGCAAAAGAGGTTGATCCACTCAAATTTTCCAAAGAACATCATTGGGTTTTTGCTTGAAGATGAGTTGTATGCATCCACTGTCATCTCCAAATACTTGGAAGAATTTTTGAAGAAATATTTAAATGGGTTGCAGTGCAAAAGTGCCTACTGGACCAGATTGGAAAAATTGGTGTAGAGCTCAAAATCTCCAATGGCCAGAAGGTATCTTTGCATAAAAGTGATGTGGAAACATCACATGACATCCCCAAATTTTGGTGGAATTTTTAAAAGCATTTGTCAAGTGGTTGTAGTGCAAATAGGCCCCAAATGCAAAAGGAATCATTTTAAAGAGATAAAGCTTTTTGAATAAATAAATCTTGCAACATTTGAATCCACTGATAAATAATGGTTTTATAAAAGAGAGTAAACAAATCCAACAATACCTTTGAAGGTTTCTCCCACTAGAGGCAAAAATCCAAAATCACAAAAGGTAAAACTTGACAATTTGGAAAAGTTTTATTTCCTGGCAACATTTTAATAAATAAAATGAGGCCAAAATTTTGGGGTGTCACAGCTGTGGAGTAGTCGATGAGCCAATCTTCCGGCTTCACCGAGCCGTTGTACTTGGGTGTGTCTCTGGGGAGCGAGAACCCTTTGGGGAAGGGCTCGTCACGGATGCGGGGGCCAAAGCATGGCGGGCCGACATCGTCTTCTTCTTCTAACGCCAAGGACCGAGCAAGGCGGTCGATCCTGTGGCGGGCGTCACTCTTGCCGACTCCTTCTCGGCGGCCGAGTCGGCCGCCAAGAGTCGGATGCGTGATGGTCGGCGGAGTGAGGCGTCTTTCTCTTCGAGGCGGGGGAGGCGGCAGGTTTCCTTGGTGTTCGACCGCCCGAGGGCGGCCATCCGCGTCGCGCTCGATAGTGATGCGAGTCCGGCTGCGGCTGGCAGCCGGCTCCTTGTCTTTCTTCTGGCGTGTGCCGCACGCAGTCGGCGAGCGGGACGTCGCGGCGTGCTCCCGGCGCGGGGGATGGCTATCAGCTCGGGCGCCGGCTTCGTGCCGTTCTGCAGCCGCGTCGATCAGCTGCTGGATCCGTCTTGTCATGTAGGGGAGCTCATCGGCTCCCAGCCCATTGAGCTCCTCTGCTGCCGCCTGAGCGGCTCGCAGATTCTCGAGCGGGGTGGCGTAGACGGGGCGATCTGCGCCCAGCATGCCGGCAACGGCTGCGCCGCGCTTCTGGACGAAGCCGGCTCGGCTCGGGCCACTAGGCGGCGGCGTCCCAAGGCGGCGCGGTCGACTTCGCGCCGGTGGGCCTCGGTGAGGCGTCTCATCGAAGCTATCTTCTTGCTCTCCGCGATGAGGGCAAGGCGGCGTGCCTCCAGGGTCTCGGCGTTGGCGTCGGCCGGGAGGGGGACGGAGAGGTCGTGCATCGCCGCTTGCTGAGCTTCGCGGGCGTCCTCGCCCGAGTTGGAGACGTGGCTGATGACCAGCACTTCGGTGACAGCGCTGCTGCCGCTGTCAGCTCGAGGGAGGGGGTCGTCGAAGACCACCACGTCGGAGGGGTAAGCGTCGAGCGACGCGGTGTCGGAGTCGATGAGCATCGGGTCGGTGGAGCCGACCGACTCCACGTCCGCAGCAGGCTCGCTGGAGACGTGAAGTTGGTTGAGGAGGCTGACGAGGCGGCTCTCGGGGTAGTCGGTGCCTGCGTCGGACGCAAGCTCGTCGGAGATGCGAGTCTCGCTGAGCAGATCGGTGAGGCGGCTCGCTGCGCAGACGTCGTCGACGCCATGCAGCGCGTCGGGGCAAACGCCATCGGGCGCAGCAGGTTGCTGCGCTCGCGGGGAAAGAAGAGGGTTCCCGTCCAGAACAGGTCTCCGGACGACGGTGCACCTGGCCCCACGGTGGGCGCCAAATGTCGGGTGGTTGGTGCGACATATGCCAAAGGATGTCTTATCATTGTGGGAGCCAATAAAACGTCGCCGGTGCCTGGAAACGGGATGAGGCGAAGACATGCACGCCGGCGAATCTTACCCAGGTTCGGGGCTCTCCGAGGAGATAATACCCCTAGTCCTGCTCTGCGGGGTCTCCGCATGATCACTAGATCGATAAGGGGTAGCTACAATCGCTCCAAGAGCTGTTGGGATCAAGGGAGAAGAAGAACAAGGCTAGCTCTTGCTTCTCTCTATCTATGGTGTGTATGTGTGTGCTATGTTTTGAAGCCAAACATGCAGGGGTGCGAACCCTTTGCATGGGTGCTCTGGGGGTTTATATAGGCCTACCCCCCGGGGGTACAATGGTAATCCGACTGGGACCTGGTCCCAGCCGTCAGTGTCTACGCTCGCCGGCTTCTCCGTCGGCTGCTGGGTCCCGCTGGCTGGTGGGTCCCGCTGGCTGCCGGCTACCTGGTCGACAGGCCGGCCCCACCGCCTAGGGTTTTGTCGGTGGCTGCTTACTGTAGCCGCGCCTCTGATGATGAGGGCTTTGTCGGGGTGAGCATGGCTACAGTGGGCCGCCTCGGGGGCTATCACTGTAGCCTCACCCCGTCTTGTCTCCTTAATGGGGCTCCTGCTTCGAGGACGGGAGTGGCCGGCTTCTGGAGGCCGGCTATACTCTTGGCCGGCTAGGAAGAGCCGGGCCGCCTTCACGCCTCTCTCTGACTGAAGGGGCCCGCAGTCCTTGGGCCGTACAGGAGTGGGTCCTGGATGACGTCGTAGCTGGCGTGGCTACAGTGCCGGGCCGCACGGGAGACACCCCCCCCCCCCCCCCCGTACGGCCTCCTGTAGCCATGCCCGCCTCGGGCTTAGGGGGTCGTGGGCCGCACTGTGGCCATGCCCCGTCAAGTCGTCGTTATGTAGGAGTGGTTGTGATCTTGGCCGGCTTCTAGGAGTCGGCATCCTTCTTGGTCGGCTTCTTGGAGTCGGTGAGGCTGGGTCGCCTTCCGGGAGTCGGCTTTAGTGCTAGCCGGCCGGGGAAGGCGGCCCAAACGCTTGGAGTGCTTGAAGGCCCAAAGGCCTGATAAATTTTCTGAAGAGCCAGGGGTAGTCGGTTAGGCTACCCGTGGTCGTTTACCCCGACAAACTTACTTGCTACTTATAATATGCTAAACTACACTCTTCTAAATGCTGCAAGATGCTAGTCTTCGATAGGCTAGGCCTTCCTTCTCTTCTGGCATTTCTCAGTCTAGTCCAAAGATACAACCCCATTCCTTTGATATCGATGCATACTTAGCATAGTTCTGATGTAAGTCTTGCGAGTACTTTGGATGAGTACTCATGGTTGCTTTGCTATTTCTTTTCCCTATACCCGATTTTGTGATCAGATAATGGATCTCAGGATCCAGATGCCACCGACAACGACTACTACTACCCCGAGGGTGCCTACTACTACATGGAGACCGCCGACGACCAGGAGTAGTTAGGAGGCTCCCAGGAAGGAGGCCTTGCCTTTTCGATCTATGTTGCTTTTGTGCTAGCCTTCTTAAGGCAAACTTGTTTAGCTTACGTCTGTACTCGGATATTGTTGCTTCCGCTGACTCATTTATTCGAGCTAATGTATTCAAGCCCTCGAGGCCCCTGGCTTGTAATATAAAGCTTGTATTACTTTAATTTGTGTCTAGATTTGTGTTGTGATATCTTTTCGTGAGTCCCTGATCTTGATCGTACACGTTTGCGTGTATGATTAGTGCATGATTAAATCGGGGGCATCACAAGTTGGTATCAGAGTCGACTGCTTTTAGATAGCCCCCTTTCCAACTCCTTGACTGAAGTTGAGTCTAGTCCTTGAAAAACTTTTACTAAGTGTGGCTTACAGGCCCACATCACAATTGGGTGGTATTAGGATCTTTTACTCCTCGATCTTTACTCTGGGACTCTGATTTCTCTTCTACTAGGGTTAAATGATTTTGCTAACTCTGGCGCTAGGATCTTGTGATCACATCCACCCAGAGGTTTGTACTACCCCTTTCTTGAATCGAGGGCCAGGATCTGCTTCACAGTGTTCACGGACCGCATGGTCCTTTTATCGAGGGCACCCTGCATCATCCCTTGCAGTTTCCTCGCTCCAACAATTTTCCTCGATGTTGATGTAGCCTTTGCTATGTATCGTTGTTGTATCCCTCCACTGCGTGCCTGCACGCTACCTAGTGGTCTAGCTACATGTGTTTCCGAACTCATGCTGCCAATTTTATCCAACTCTATGCATGGATCGGTATGTCAAGTTTGACTACTATGATGTATCTATCGCACTTTTTTCTTTGTGCATGTTACTTCATGAATGATTCTTTATCTCTACAATTGCTCAATGCTAAATTACCCCCGTTGCCTTCTAGCAGGATGGTTAAACCCGTTGGTCGTGGCCGTGGTGCCAACAATCCACCACCGCCCGGATTCATGGCTGGAATGATAAAACAGTTTGAGATGAATCGCCAGTTCATGGAAGGGGTCATGGCTCAGTTCCCACGCCCCATTATGAATCAGCAGCTAGACTCAGTGACTCTGCAAGACTTTGCGCGCCTCAACCCTGTCATCTACCTCAAATCAACTCGGCCTCTTGATTCTGATGACTGGCTCCGCGACATCACTTATGAGAAGGAGTCTGCTAGTGTTGCTCCTGCCAACTATGTCACTTTTGCTTCCTACTATCTGAAAGGTCCGTTGCTCAATGTTGGGATAGCCACAGTCATACTCAAACTACTGGAATAGTCGTCACTTGGCCAGATTTCCAAGCTGCCTTTCATGCCCGCTTCATTCCTCAGGGAATCATGGACAGGAAGAAGCGAGAGTTCCGCAACCTTACCCAGGGCAATAAGTCTGTGGATGCTTATCCCACTATGCTGAAGAGGATATTGCTACTGATGCTCGTAGGCAGGAAAAGTTTCATGACGGACTTCACCGTGACATCAAGCTTGCGCTCCTGGTGCATGACTTCGCTGACTTCACCACCTTGGTGAACAAGGCCATCCAGGTTGAGACTGGTCTTCAGGAACACCAAGGATCTCTCAGGCGCAACTGTGATGCTGTCTCATCTTCGGACCCGTCATCGCAGAAGCATCAGATATGGATTCCCCACAGCATGTACCGCCCAACTGCTCCTGCACCAAGACAGTCTAATGCTGCACTTCGTCTGCCTCCTCCACCACCGAGGCAGCCTCTTTGCACTGTGCCACCCCAAGCTCCTGCTCCCAATCCCAATGATGGTCTGTGCTTCAAGTGTGGCCTTCTAGGTCACTGTTCCAGGAACTGCCCCTAGAATCAGTACCAGCTTGCACTTCCTCCAACTAGCCGTTGTAACAGTCAGCCCCACAACAACAATACCCGACCTTATGGTCGTGGCCAGGCTAACAACATTGATCTGAACGAAGCTCAAGACCAGCCTACTACTGTGATGGGTACTCTCCTTGTTAATTCAGTACCGACTTCAGTTTTATTTGATTCAGGAGCATCGCATTCTTTCATGTCAGAAAATTTTGCGTACGCACACGACATTAGGTGTCAGCAAATGAAAACTCCGCTAGTGGTACGCACCCCTGCGGGTCAGTGTCAAGCCACCATGATTGGTCGCGACGTCCCCGTTGAAATTGAAGGGTTGGAATTCCATGTCTCTCCCATTATTTTGGAGTCCTCCAATATTGACCTCATTCTGGGAATGGAATGGTTGAAAGCACACACTGCTTCTATCGTTTGCACCACCAAAGTCATTCATCCCCTACATCCTTACAATGAGATAGTAAGCTACCATGCTCATCTTGTTCGAAATGCCGAAGCACGACTTTATGCCTTGAATGCATTGAAAGCAGCACCTCTTGAGGGCATTGAACACATTCCAGTTGTTCGCAACTTCCAAGATGTCTTTCTAGAAGAACTCCCTGGGATACCTCCTACTCGGGCTGTCAAATTCATCATCGACTTGAAACCAGGCACCGTTCCTATCGCCAAACGACCCTACAAGATGCCACCTCATGAACTCCGTGAGCTTAAGGAGGAAATCAAAAAATCTCTTCGTAGTGGATTCCTTTGTCCAAGTTCCTTTGCCTAGGGAGCACTTTCTCTCTTCGTCAAGAAGAAGGATGGACGAATCTTTTGGTCCAAGACTATCGTCCTATCAACCAAGCTAGAATTTAGAACAAGTATCCCCTTCCTCGGATCAATGATCTGTATGATCAACTGGCTGGTTCATCAATTTTTCTCTAAACTCAACTTGAGGTTGGGTTACCACCAGATCTGTGTTTGTGAAGAGGATATTCCCAAGACAGCATTCGTTACTCGCTATGGCTCTTATGAGTACACCATCATGTCATTCAGCTTAACCAATGCTCCAGCAACATTCTCTCGTCTCATGAACTACATATTCATGGAATACCTCGACAAGTTCATCGTGGTTTATCTGGATGATATTCTTGTATACTCCAAGAACAAAGAAGAACATGTTGAACATCTTCGTCTTGTTCTGCAAAAGCTTCGAGAGCATCAACTTTATGCCAAGTATTCCAAGTGCGAATTCTGGTTACCTGAAGTAACCTACCTTGGGCATGTGATCTCCAAGGATGGTATTGCCATCAACCCCAAACGAGTTCAGGCCATTCTTGACTGGACTCCTCGAAGAATTTTAAGCAAGTCAGAAGCTTTCTCGGACTCCCAGCTATTGCCGCCGTTTCGTCGAGAACTTCTCCAAGATCGCCAAGCCACTGACTAATCTTCTTCACAAAGGCGTTAAGTTTGATTGGAGAGAAAAGTGTCAGGAAAGTTTCCATGCACTCAAGGACAAGCTGACTTCTGCCCCAGTGCTTGCTCCTCCAGATTCTCCCAAGGACTTCGTCATCTATTGTGACGCATCTCGTCAAGGATTAGGCTGTGTCCTAATGCAAGAGCGCAGAGTGATTGCTTATGCCTCTTGCCAAGTGCGCCCTCACGAAGAGAACTACCCAGTTCATGACCTCGAGCTTGCTGCGGTTATCTATGCACTAAAGCTGTGCCGACATTACCTCCTCGATAATCGTTGCGAGAGGTTCACCGATCATCAGAGTCTGAAGTATCTGTTTACTCCGCCAGATATGAACCTCCATCAGCAAAGATGGATGGAGGATATAGAAGATTATAATATGGGTATTTCCTATACCCCAGGCAAGGCTAATGTCATAGTCGATGCCCTGATTTGCAAGTCTTATTGCAACAATCAGATGGTTTTCAAAACTCAACCCCGCCTTCATGGACAGCTATGCAAGCTAAACCTTCGACTAGTTCCACAGGGTTCTCTGAATAACCTTGTCTTCGAACCAACTCTTCTAAGACCCATTAAATCCACGCAAGCTAAATACGCTCATGTTGATCTGATGAAAAAGGATCTTGCCATGGAGAAATCCAGAGATTTCTCTCTTGCTGAAGATGGAACCTTGTACTTCAGGAATGTTCCCCAGTTCGAGCTTATGACAGAGAAGGTGAAGAAAGAAGCACATAAAACCCCTCTCTCTATTCATCCGGGAAGTACCAAGATGTACTTAGACATTCGTCAGAAGTACTGGTGGTCTAAGATGAAGCAAGACATTGCTCGATATATCGAAGAATGTGATGTTTGCCGTCGCGTCAAAGTAGAACATCAGAAACCGGCTGGACTTCTGCAACCGCTTTCGATTCTTGAATGGAAGTGGGATAAGATCCAAATGGATTTCATCACATGCCTTCCCAAGTCGCAAAAGGGCAACGATGCTATCTTTGTCGTCGTCAACCAATTCTCAAAAGTTGCTCACTTTCTGCCAGTCAAGGAGACAATCACTGCTAGTCAATTAGCAAACTTGTATATCTCCCAGAATTGTAACCCTCCAAGGCATTTCGAAGGAGATCAGTTCAGACCGTGGGAGTTTATTCACTTCAAAGTTCTGGTTTAGTTTCCAAGAGGTAATGGGAACTCATATAACCTAGAGCACTGCTTATCATCCCCCATCCCAAGGCCAAGTTGAGCGAGTCAATCAAATTCTTGAAGACATGCTTCGGGCTTGTGTTATCTCTTTCGGCAAGAAGTGGGAAGAATCTCCTCCTTATGCTAAATTCTCCTATAACAACGGCTATCAAGCCAGCTTGAAGATGGCACCCTTCAAGGTACTCTATGGACGTAAGTGCCGAACCCCTCTGAATTGGTCAGAAACTGGGGAACGGATTCTCATTGGTCCAGACATTATCCAACAAGCTGAAGAGCAAGTCCGCATTGTCTGGAATAATCTCAAGGCGGCCCAGTCCCGCCAGAAGAGTAACTATGACCGGAAACAATGGGGTTCAACTTATCAACCTGGTGAGCAAGCTTACGTGCATGTCACTCCTTTGAGAGGCACTCATCGATTCAGAGTCAAGGGCAAGCTGGCTCCTCGCTAGATTGGTCCCTCTCGCATTCTTGCCCGTCGTGGACTAGTGGCTTATCAATTAGAGTTGCCACCTCAACTCTCTCACGTCCATGACGTCTTCCACATGTCGCAACTTCGTCGTTGCTTCAAGGATCCGAAACGTGAAGTGGATCCTAAATTGATCGAAGTGCAAGATGATCTCACATATAAAGAGCATCCGAATTTGCATTCTTGAAGAAACTGAACGTCGAACCCATCATAAGGTTACCAAGTTCCTCAAAGTGCAGTGGTCGAATCATTTTGAAGATGAAGCCACTTGGGAACGCGATGATAATCTCCGTACTGAATACCCCGAGCTTTTCCCTTCTACATCTTAATTCTCGGGACGAGAATTTCTTTTAGAGGAGGAGAGTTGTAACACCCCTGTACTAATGAGCTATAGTATCCCCTAAGATCAAGCTAAGCATTTTGCTAAAATAACGCTTAGTCACTTTGATCAATATCTCATTTGAAATTCCACCCGAATTCAAATTCAAATAATAAGTGAAATTCAAAACTTCTCAAACATGAAAACTAAAATGTTCAAGTTGTTGTAAATAATCATTTGTTAATATTGCTGGTGAACAAACATTTTTATACAGTGTTTTAATGCCCTAAATTAATCAAAACAGTGGCCAAAATAATAGTTTAATTGCTTTTTAAATTATAAAATACTAAACTTGGATCTAGATTGGACCTCATGGTTCTCGAAGTG
The DNA here is from genome assembly GCF_002575655.3 of Aegilops tauschii subsp. strangulata. Classification (NCBI taxonomy): domain Eukaryota; kingdom Viridiplantae; phylum Streptophyta; class Magnoliopsida; order Poales; family Poaceae; genus Aegilops; species Aegilops tauschii. The sequence goes on along the minus strand of NC_053037.3, from coordinate 312,136,122 downwards.
CAGGAATAGGGCTCTAGATTGGATCTCGTGGTTCTGGAACTTGTGGCGGCTAGAATTGTGTTTCGGTCGCTCCCTTAGGGTTTCTAGAATATCTGAGCATTTATAGAGCTGAGAGGCGGTGGAGGAGACCTCCATGGGCCACACCACCCATTACGGCGCGCCAGGGGTCTCTAGCGTGCCCTGGTGTGTGGTAGGCCCCATGGGCCTCCCCCCAGGTGCTTCCTTGGCTCCCAAGTTTTCTTCTGGTCCAAAAAAATCTCCAAAAAGTTTCGTGGCGTTTGGACTTCTTTTGGTACTGATATTCTGCCAAGTAAAAAAACAAGCAAAAATAGCAACTGGCACCGGGCACTATGTCAACAGGTTAGTCCCAAAAATATCATATAAAGTTGCTATAAAATGAAGGTAAAACATCCAAGAATGATAATATAACAGCATGGAACAATAAAAAATTATAGATACGTTGGAGACATATCACATGGTCTAAATAATAAATTGTCATGATGCCTACAATAAAACTAGCATAGTGCTACTAACTTTTTTGCCATGGTCTAAATAATAAAAATTGCCATGATACCTACAATAAAATTAGCATTTTGCAACAATGTTTTGTGTCCTGGACTAATTTTTTTTTACCATGGTCTAAATAATGACATTTCCATGCTACCTACAACGAAATTGCACATGACAAGTTTAGAATATTTCTCCTCTATAAAAACATGACACCTTTGGGATTTGTAATGGCACATGACGAAAATATATAGTTTCACGTGACAAATGCGCTGGCCCTATGGGGCCTCAGCAAGACGACTTCCCCGTTGTCTACTACAACAAATTTTGCCTGGCTCCGGCGAGGGAGGGGCAATGGCGGCGGCGCCTCCGGCTCGCTTCAGTGCTTGTAGTCGTCGGTAGGTGATCTAAAATATGGATGTAATTTTTATTATTTCTGGTGTTCGCTCTACCACCATGATTGAAGATGAATAGATCGGAAGTTTTTCCACAAAAAGTTTATAATTTTTGTCCTCGGGAAAACATTGCAACTATTGAGATTTGTAAATGGGCACATAGAAAAAAAAAGGATTTTTATTCTTTCAAAGATGATTTTTCCAAGATTTTCACGTTTTTTGGCCAAAAATTTGAATGAAAAACATTTTAGCTTCAATAAAATAGTAAATTTAACAACATATGTTCACAACGGAAAAAAATAAGTCAAACGTCAAATGTTACCTCCAAATGTTGCACTTAATTTTGTTTTGTCATCGACGAATCACCGTTATCCCATATGGCATGAAAATTGCCAGGTACACTTGCTACATTAATATGAACATCTAAAAAAATAGGAACTTTAAAAATTTATTTTGATATTACTGTTCATTATGGAGTATATGCTTTCGAAAGCCAAAAATCCTCGTCCATTCACAACCCGCTTCCTAGTTCCAGTGGTTAGCCTGCCTAGATCCCTCTTGAAATGTAAGATGTTTTTTACTAGCTAGAATCGTAAAATTACCCCATGTGTAGTATTTATGTCTCCCGGAGCATTGATGGCTTCAACAATATCGGTGGTCAGATCGCCCCTTGGAGTGCTTTCCCTGACGAAATAAGACTGCCCATAGTGAGAGTAAATTCAGTAGTAACATAGGATCTCAAGAAAGTTGCTTACGTGGTGATGACTTAATGAGGAGAGAGATGATTTGAGTAACATAGCTAGTTACTCATACTATGAGTAACATTACACATACCAAGATAAGATAAATCTACAGCCTAAGACCCTTCCCAGTGCTCCGCCGTGTACAGGTGATAAGGGTGCCACATATGCAAAAAAGTGATGTGGCAACATAATTAAAGAGGAGAGAGAGCACTATGGTGATCCCAGGAAGAAACGATGGTAAGCACGTGAACCTATGCAAAATGCTTAGCAACCAATGCATGAAGAAGGTTAATGGTTACACAATTAGATGTGTCGGGTGGTTGGTGCGACATATGCCAAAGGATGGCTTATCATTGTGGGAGCCAATAAAACGTCGCCGGTGCCTGGAAACGGGATGAGGCGAAGACATGCACGCCGGCGAATCTTACCCAGGTTCGGGGCTCTCCGAGGAGATAACACCCCTAGTCCTGCTCTGCGGGGTCTCCGCATGATCACTAGCTCGATAAAGAGTAGCTACAATCGCTCCTAGAGCTGTTGGAATCAAGGGAGAAGAAGAACAAGGCTAGCTCTTGCTTCTCTCTATCTATGGTGTGTGTGCGTGTGCTATGCTTGGAAGCCAAACATGCAGAGGTGCCCCCCCTTTGCATGGGTGCTCCGGGGGGTTTATATAGGCCTACCCCCCGGGGGTACAATGGTAATCCGACTGGGAACTGGCCCCAGCCGTTAGTGTCTACGCCTGCCGGCTCCTCCGCCGGCTGGTGGGTCCCGCCGGCTGCCGGCTACTCGGTCGGCAGGCCGGCCCCACCGCCTAGGGTCTTGTCGGCGGCTGCTTACTGTAGCCGCGCCTCTGATGATGAGGGCTTTGTCGAGGTAAGCGTGGCTACAGTGATCCGCGTCGGGGGCTATCACTGTAGCCTCACCTCGTCTTGTCTCCTTAAATGGGCTCCTGCTTCGAGGAAGGGAGTCGCCGGCTTCCGGAGGCCGGCTATGCTCCTGGCCGACTAGGAAAGGCCGGGCCGCCTTCACGCCTCCCTCTGGCTGAAGGGGCCCGCAGTCCTTGGGCCGTGCAGGAGTGGGTCGTGGATGACGTCGTAGCTGGCGTGGCTACAGTGCCCGGCCGCACGGGAGACATCCCTCCCGTACGGCCTCCTGTAACCATGCCTGCCTCGGGCTTCGGGGGTCGTGGGCCACACTGTGGCCATGCCCCATCAGGTCGTCATTATGTAGGGGCGGTTGTGGTCTCGGCCGGCTTCTAGGAGTCGGCGTTTTTCTTGGCCGGCTTCTTGGAGTCGGTGAGGCTGGGTCGCCTTCCGGGAGTCGGCTTTAGTGGTAGCCGGCCGGGGAAGGCGGCCCAAATGCTTGGAGTGCTTGAAGGCCCAAAGGCCTGATAAATCTTCTGAAGAACCAGGGGTAGTCGGTTAGGCTACCCGTGGTCGTTTACCCCGACAGTAGTCCCCGAAGCTGATTGGGCTTCGAGGTGGAGTGGGGTTCGAGAAGCTCGGTCAGCTTCCTATCGTGACAAGCCGGCAGCTGGGAGCCGGCCTTGGTGCAGGCGCGCCGCCCTTAGTCGAATTCTTCTGGAGTCGGGAGGCGGGAACCCGCGGGCTTGTGCACCGGGCCACGGGCCGGCCTCGGGCCGTGGCGTGCCACGTGGCCGGAAAGCCTGCCACCCCACGCGCGTGACGGGACGTCGCCGCAGGGAGGGGGCCCGCCACGTCCGCGCCCCGGCCCAGGCGCGGATCCTTTGTATCCCGAAACCGCCCGCACGTTCTGTGCGGCAGTTTCGGCTCGCACTTTATGCGTAATAAACGCGAGTCGTGGGGAGTGAGCGTAGTTAATCCCACGTCTCCCCCCCACGTCCGGCCTCTTCGGCCGCGTGAGGCTATAAGTAGGGGGAGGTGGAGGGCGGCAGACCCTCGCACGCTCCTCCTACTCCATTCGTCTTCTCGCCTTGCTCGTTCCTGCAACAGCGCCTCGCCGCCGCGCTCTTCCTTCGCACACTCCTCCGCCGCCGTGCCAGCCTCCTCTATGCCTCCCCACGTAGAGCAGCTCGGCGGGGATTGGGATGGCTCCATCGTCCACAACGACCACATCGACTTCCTCCGCGACACCCGGCGTCTGCCCAGCGCGGACAAAGTAGAGGTCCGCCTCGCGCCGGAGAAGGAGGTCAGGCCGGCGCCGCAGGAGGGCGAGCGGGTGGTCTTCCGCTCGCACTTCCTGCGCTGCTTCGGACTGCCAGTGAGCGCCTTCTTCCGCTCCTGGCTGGACTACTATCAGCTCCAGCCGCACCACCTCACCCCCAACGCGGTGGTGCTGCTGTCGGCCTTCGTCACCCTGTGCGAGGGCTATCTCGGCGTCCTCCCCACCCTCGAGCTCTGGGGGGAATTCTTCCAGTCGAAGCTGGGTACGTGCAGCAAGGGCGTGCCGGCCCACACTGGCGCCTTCATCGCGTCGCGGAGATCGGGCGCCGACAACCCCTTCCCCGTCATCACGCTGATCCAATCGGTGAAGAAGTGGCAGAAATCATACTTCTACGTGCGGAACATCGCTCCCCGGGGCGACTACATCAACCTGCCGGCTTACGTAGCCGGCCCACCGGCGGGGAGGCTGCCCCAGTGGTCCTTCCGGGCGGTGACGCTATCGCAGGGAGGGAACGCCGCCATCGCCCGCCTGCGGGTGATGGTCCAGTCGGAGGGCCTGACGGGGCCCGACCTTCTGGCCGCGTTCGTCACGCGTCGGGTCCTCCCGCTCCAGAGCCGGCCTCATCTGATCTGTCAGATGAGCGGCCAGCTCGATCCGAGCCGGATGTGCACCAAGGAGATGCCGCAGGCCGACGCGGCCGACATGGTGAACTACCTCGCCAACTGCCAGCTTCCCGACGACTGGCAATTCAGCAAGGAGCCATATAGCCGCGCCAATCCTCCGCCTACGGTACGCTCCCCTTCTCTTTTTCTCTCTTTCTCTCTCAGCTTTGTCGCCAAGTTCCTCTGGGCCGACTCTAACTCAGTCGGCTCGCTTTTTGACAGAATCCTCTGCTTCGGCCGGCCGGCGGAGCGGACGTGGAGCGCCGCTTCGTCCCCGACCGGACCGAGCACGACCAGGAGGACCCCGATCTGGGGGCGGTCCATATGGAGGATGCCACCGAGCCGGCCGGCGGCCAAGCCGGCGGCGAAGCAGGCGGCGCCGGGTTCTCCGCGACCTTCGACGACTGGCCGGACGAGGATGAAGCCGAAGCCGTCCTGCCCCGTCAGCCGGCCTCCGGACGCGGCGCGGGCTCCTCTGGCGCGCAGCCTGCTCGGGGTAGAGGCCAGAAACGTCACGCCACCCAGGGCATGTTCGGTAGCCGGTCGAAGAAGCCCAGGGGTGGGGCGGCGGCCACCAGGCGGGAAGAGGCGGCTCGCTTCCGCAGAGTGGTGAAGCAGCCGCAGGCTGTGTCAGCGTAAGCTTTCTCTCTTTCTGTGTATTCTCCTTCTTTCTTTTCTTGGGTGGTTTTCTGAACCTTTGTCTTCTTTTCTTTGATCAGAGCTCCACTGTCACTCGAGCGGGCGGCTGCCGGCTCCGTTGTCGAGTCGCCAGGGGGCTCTGGGAGCACCACCTGCCGCGTAGATCCCCGCGCCGCCCTCCTGGAGGCGACGGAAAGGAACGCGCGGGAGGTGCGGGAGGAGCAGGAAGCGCGGGAGGCGGAGGCACGGAGGGCAGCCGCCGCCCAGGCAGCTTGGGAGGAGGAGGCGGCGAAGGCGCTTGCCGAGGCCGCAGCCAAGGCCCAGGCAGAGGCCGAGGCCGAAGCGGCGGCAGGGGAGGCCTTGATGGTCACCCCCCTGCGCACCATGGCGCCCGGGGGCGCGGTTCCCTCGCCAGGGGGAGCCAGTGGTTCCCAGCCGGATCTGGGAGGGAGCGGCGACGACGTCATCTTATTGAGGGAGGCGCCGGGGCCGACTCCTCCGACTGGGGCGGCCCGAGGCGGCCAGACTGAGCCTGCGCCCGCACAGTCGGCGGAAGGCGAGCCGGCCGCGGGAGCTGCGGTGGCGGTCCGGGTTCCGCCAAGCCGGCGCGCAGGGAAGGCCGCGTCGGAGCCGCAGAAAGCGGCGTCGGAGCCACGGCCGGCCGTGGGCTCCAGCTCGTCGGCCCGAGACGCGGAGGCGGCCAGCGCTACCTGAGGGTGGACGCCAGGCGGAGGGACAGCCGTGGTGAACATCGCTGCACAAGACGTCCGGACCCGGCTCCAGGGCGAAGCCGCGGCGCTGAGGCAGTTCACCGACGAATTCCTCGCCACGCGGGCTGCCATCCGGGTTAGTATTCTCATCTTCTTCTTGATTTCTCTCGTGGGGGCGCGTCAGCGCACCCACTGGGTGTAGTCCCCGAGATTCGGGCCGACTGCTGAGCAGTCGGCTCGGATCTTCCTTGATGATTTCTCATCGTTGCTTTCGTTCTCACGTCGATCTTCTGTCCATCTTGCAGGACTGTCACAACCTCCGAGCGGCCGCCTTCAACTCCCAGGCTCGGGAGCTGACGCAGAAGACCGCCGATCTCACTGAAAGCCGAGGTATGTAACTTGATCTTTATCTCATGTGGGGGCGCGTCAGCACACCCACCGGGTGTAGTCCCCGAGATTCGGGCCGACTGCTGAGCAGTCGGCTCGGATCTTCCTTGATGATTTCTCATTGTTCTTCTTGTTCTTCTATCTCTGCAGCGGCCAACGCCAGTCTGAGGGCACAGCTGGGGGAGTCCCAGACTGCTCTTCGTGCCAGGGACGCGGAGCTCGCCGCCTTGGTGCAGGAGCGCGACCGCCTGGTCAAGAAGCTGGCCGACCAGGAGGAAGGCCACAAGGCTGCGCTGAAGGCTGCGCAGGATCGCGAAGCCACCCTCCAGGCCGAGTTCGAGACGGAGGCGGCCGGCTGGGCAGACGCCAGGCAGACTCTGGTCTCCGGCTATGGCCAGATTGAGGATCTGGTTGACGGTAAGTCGTCTGCCCCTTCATCCTCTCTTGCCATCTGCTACTTCGACTTGTTTTTCTGATTTGGGGTTCTTCTTTTCTTTTCTTCTTCACGCAGAGTACTTCCCTGGCTACTCACCTGCTGCCAACCAGGCCATCGAAGCTCGTCGCCAGGCGAAGAGGCAAGCCGGCTTCGAGATCTCGCCGACCGCCGGCCGCTCGCTGGAGGAGCAGCTCCTGGCGATCCAGGCTCGTATCCAGCCGGCTCACAGGCTGCTCCGCCGGCTTCAGCGTGCCGGGTCACAGGTCTTGGCTGCCCTCTGGCCCGGCCAAGTGGTCCCGCGCACTCCCAGCCGGACCGCCGACTGGCTGGAGGTGCCGTCGGCCGCTTCGAGGCTTGGAAGGCGTCAGCGGCTCGCTCCGGCGCCAGGCGGGCGCTGGAGTTCGTCAAGGCCTGGTATCCCGGCCTGAACTTGGACCAGCTGGCGACCTTGCGGCAGCAAGCCGACACGGAGCTCGAGCCGGCGCGGCCGGCCATCATTCGGCGAGCTTCGGCGATCGCCGACTACACCGACACCAACGTCTTCGCCCCCGAGGTGGACGACAATGGAGTCGCCCAGCCGGAAGATTGGTTCGGGCTGGACCCGGCGTACGGCGAGGACTCGGCGGAGGAGATCGACTCCAGCGACGAGGGTGAGGAGGAGGAGGAGGAGGAGGGTGAAGGCGCCGAGCCGGCTGGTGGAGAAGCCGGCCAGCCTGACCGCGCCTCCAGCACTATGTCGCGTGCGAGTGCGTCTCTTGCCGCGGGAGGCGGTCAAGCCGGGACCAGCTAGGCGGCCACTCCCTCAGCCGGTGAGCTGCCTTCACCGACCAGCTCGGCCTCCAAGTCATGCCTTAGTCTTCTTTCTTTGTTTTCCTGTCTTGTTATGCTTTTCAGCTGTAAAATCGTCTTAGGAGGTTTGCGTTCCATGGTCGCTCCGACTCCTTGCCGGAGTCGTCTCTCTTGCGTGCTCTTGGCTTTTGCACGTCGATCAAGTAGTAGGAGTCGTTGCCGAGTGCCTTGCTGACGACGAAGGGGCCTTCCCAAGGGGCCGAGAGCTTGTGCTGGCCGGCTGTTCGCTGGATCAGCCGGAGCACAAGGTCGCCCTCTTGGAAGGATCTTGGCTTGACCTTGCTGTTGTAGTAGCGGCGCTGGTAGATGGCGGACCGGCTGAGGGCTAACAGCCGGCCTTCTTCCAGTAGGTCGACGCCGTCTTCTCTTGCTTCTTTGGCTTCCTCCTCCGTGTACATGGTGATCCGAGGCGAGTCGAACTCGATGTCTGTTGGGATGACAGCCTCGGCACCGTACACAAGAAAGAATGGAGTGAAGCCGGTTGACTTGTTGGGTGTAGTGCGCAGACTCCAGAGGACAGCCGGCAGTTCTTCAAGCCAGCAGCCGGCCGATCGCTCTAGTGGTACAACCAGTCGGGGCTTGATGCCGGAGAGGATAAGTCCATTTGCTCGCTCGACTTGGCCGTTTGACTGCGGGTGGGCAACGGATGCTAAGTCCAGTCGGATGCCCTGTGTCGCGCAGAAACGTGCCAGTGCGCCTTTGGCGAAGTTCGTGCCGTTGTCGGTGATGATGCTGTGTGGCACGCCGTACCGAGTAGTGATGTCGGTGATGAATGTCACGGCAGTCGGCCCGTTCAGCTTCTTAATCAGCTTTGCTTCGATCCACTTTGTGAACTTGTCCACAGCAACGAGTAGATGTGTCAAGCCACCGCGGGCCGTCTTGAAAGGGCCCACCATGTCCAGTCCCCAGACGGCGAAAGGCCAGGTGAGGGGAATGGTCTTGAGGGCAGAAGCCGGCAGGTGTTGTTTGGAACTGAAGACTTGACATCCTCTGCAGGTCTTGACTATTTTTTGAGCATCCTCCAAGGCAGTCGGCCAGAAGAACCCATGGCGGAAAGCCTTGGCCACGAGGGATCTTGAGGCGGCGTGATGGCCGCATTCGCCTTGGTGGATGTCTTTGAGGATTGCCACTCCTTTTTCTGGCTCGACGCAACGCTGGAAGACTCCAGTAATGCTGCGCTTCACCAGCTCCCTGTTGATTATTGTGTATGTTGTGGCTCGTCGTTGGACTAGTCTTGTTGCGATCTCGTCAGCCGGCAGCTCTCTGCTGACTAGGAACTTGAGGATGGGCAGGGCCCATGAGGGAGCTGTGACTTCTTCTGCTGTTAACGTAGCCACCATGACTCGGGTGGGTGGGTTGGGTGTTGCGTTGGGGTCGACCACCACTTCTTGCGTCGTTGCAGTCCCCGGGCCGACTGCTGCAGTCCCCGGGCCGGGCTCTGAGGTCCCTGGGCCGGGTGCGACTACGTCAGTTCCCGGGGCAGTCGTCGAAGTCCCCGTGCCGCCTGCGGGATTTCTTGAGCCGGATCCGGCTGTTTCTGGCGCAGGCGGTACGAAGATGGAATCCGACTCTGGAGACGGCTTGATGGACGGCTTGAGGAGGCGCTGGAGGGAGACGCCAGTCGGTATGGCTTGTCGGGTGGAGCCGATCCGTGCTAGGGCATCTGCTTGGTCGTTGTCGGCCCTTGGCACGTGAAGGAACTCGCACCCTTCGAAGTATCCGCTCATCTGCTGGACGAGGAATCGGTAGTTTGCCATGTTTGCGTCCTTGGCGTCCCAGTCGCCTGATGATTGCTGGACCACCAAGTCTGAGTCGTCGTAGCATAGGATCCGGCGTATGCCGAGCTCTTTGGCTAGCCGGAGCCCATGTACGAGCGCCTCGTACTCGGCCACGTTGTTGGAGGCGGCAAAGTGGATCTGCAGCGTGTACTTGAGCTTGTCGCCTTTGGGAGAGGTGAGGACGACGCCAGCTCCCAAGCCGGTGCGCATCTTGGACCCGTCAAAGTGCATCCGCCAATGGGTAGAGTCGGGAGCCGGTGGTAAGTACTGGGTCTCGGCCCAGTCGACGAGGAAGTCGGCCAATGCTTGTGACTTGATGGCGGTGCGGGGTTGATAGAAGATCGTGTAGGGCGCCAAGGCAATGGCCCATTTGGCCACCCGGCCGGATGCATCCCGGCTGCCTATGATCTCGGCGAGCGGGGCAGTGCACACGACCGTGATGGGGTGCTCTTGGAAGTAGGGCTTCAATTTCTTGGCAGCGAAGTACACCCCATAGCACATCTTCTGGTAGTGCGGGTAGTTTTGCTTCGAGCTAGATAGTACTTCGCTGAGATAGTAGACCGGCCTCTGGACCAGCTGGGCTCGGCCTGCCTCCGGGCGCTGGACCACAACAACGGTGCTGACAACCCGGCTTGTCACGGCGATGTAGAGGAGCATGGGCTCCTTCTCAGTCGGCGCGGCCAGGACAGGCGGAGTGGTCAACATTTTCTTCAACTCATGGAAGGCTTGGTCGGCTTGATCATTCCACTCAAAGTGAGTGGACTTCTTCATGAGTCGGTACAGGGGGAGAGCCTTCTCTCCTAGTCGGCTGATAAAACGGTTCAAGGAGGCTAAGCAGCCAGTGAACTTCTGCACATCTCGCAGCTTGGTGGGAATCTCCATCCTCTCGATGGCTTTGATCTTGACAGGGTTGCACTCAATGCCGCGTTCGGAGACCAGGAAGCCTAGCAGCTGGCCGGCTGGCACTCCGAACACGCACTTCTCGGGGTTGAGCTTGATCTGGAATTGGCGCAAGTTGGCGAATGTTTCCTTCAGGTCTTCCAGCAAGGTACCGCGCTTCTCTGTCTTCACCACAATGTCGTCTACGTAGACGTGGGCATTTCTGCCGAGTTGTTTCAAGAGACATTTCTGCATGCAACGCTGAAAAGTGGCACCGGCGTTTCTCAAGCCGAATGTCATTGTCAGGTAGCAGAAAGCTCCAAAGGGTGTGATGAAGGCAGTCTTCAGGCGGTCAGCTGGGTCCAACTTGATCTGATGATACCCTGAGTACGCCTCCAAAAAACACAACAGCTCGCATCCGGCTGTAGAGTCTATCACTTGGTCAATCCGTGGCAAAGCAAACGGATTCTTTGGGCAGGCCTTGTTCAAGCTTGTGTAGTCTATACACATGCGCCACTTGTTATTCTTCTTCAAAACCAGAACTGGATTGGCAAGCCATTCTGGAAAGAACACTTCCATGATGAAGCCGGCTGCGAGGAGCCGGGCTATCTCTTCTCCCACGATTCTTCGCTTCTCTTCTGATAGTCGGCGGAGGGGTTGCCTGACCGGCTTCGCATCAGCTCGGACATGTAACTTGTGCTCGGCGAAATCCTTCGGGACGCCCGGCATGTCCTTTGGGGACCATGCAAAGATGTCTCGATTCTCACGGAGGAAGTCGGCGAGCTCGCCTTCCTATTTGCTGTCCAAGTTCGCCCCAATCACGGCGAACCTCTCCGGGTGCTCCGGGTCTAGAGGTATCTTCTTCGTCTCTTTGGCAGGCTGGAAGGAGCCCTGCGCATCACAGTCCTTGGGGTTGGGGGACAAGGTCGGCTGCTTGCCGGCCATGGCCACAACCCGTTCCAGCATCTTCTTCTCTTCCGCCACCACGAGGGACTCGGCCAGCCGGCTGCTGGCCATGGCACACTCGATGGACTTCTTGTAGTCGCCGGCTACCGTGATGATCCCCTTCGAGCTCGGCATCTTCATCTTCAGATAGGCATAATGGGGCACAGCCATGAACTTGGCCAAAGCAGGTCGGCCAAGTAGCGCATGATAGGGGCTCTCCAGGTCCACCACCTCGAACCATATTGCTTCCCGGCGGAAGTGATCTTTGTCTCTGAAGAGAACATCCATTTTGATCTTGCCGATTGGAGAACAAGATAGGCCGGGTACGATACCATGGAAGACAGTGCGGCTCGGCATGAGCTGCTTTGCTTTGATGTTCAGCTTGTCCATGGTGTCGCGGTACAGTATGTTGATACTGCTTCCGCCGTCTATCAGGACGCGGGAAAATCTGGCAGCTCGCCTCTCCGTCGCAAGGGTGACGTCCAAGACCATAGCATAGGAGCCAGGCGAAGGCATCACCTCTGGGTGGTCGGCCTGGCTCCAGCTGATGGGCTTTTCCGACCAATGCATGAACTCGGCGGTGCTAGAGGCGACTGCGTTTACCTCTTGGTGTTGCCGGCGTCGGCTGCGCTTGTCGTCGACTTGACTCGTGAAGACGACGTAGGCGTCGTGCGCTTCGGGGAACTCGTCTTGGATGGCGCCGACTGCCGGCCGGGCCGCCGGCTGCTGGGGAGCTGGAGGCGGCGGGCCGGGAGGCGGAGGCGGCACTATCCCTTCGCCCTTGGTGATGCGGGTGAGCCAGTGGCATTTCCGTGTTGTATGGTTGGACGGCTTCGCGCCGTTGTGGAACTTGCAGGGGGCATCGAGTGCTTGTTCGTAGGAGAAGGACGGCTGCCAGGGCGGCCGGCCTCCCTTCTTCTTGGGAGCGGGCCGCTCCTCGGGCTGCTCGTCTTCAACTGTGGCCACCTGCCGACTGGAGGAAGTCGGCATGGGGCCCTTGCGCTTGTGGTCGTTCTGGTAGGGGCGCCGGTTTGGGTCGCCAGCCGGCGTCTTGGGAGCCGGAGCGACTACCTTCCCCGAGGCGTCCACTCGGAGCTCGGTCTTCATGGAGGAGTCGGCAGTGGCGTACTTGTCGGCGGTGATCAGCAACTCATCGAGGGTAGCCGGCTCGTCGCAGAGGAGTCGGTGCTTGAGGAGGGTGCCCTCTCGGCACCCGGTAGTGAATTACTCGATGGCCTGGACCTCATGCACTCCCTCGCAGGAGTTGCGGAGCTCGGCCCATCGCGTGAGGTAGTCGCGGGTCGACTCGTTGGGCCCTTGGACGCAGAGGGAGAGCTGGCGAGGCTTGGGAGGCCGCTTGTAGGTGCTAGTGAAGTTGCGGACGAAAACCTCGGTGAAGTCCAGCCAGCTGTTGATGCTGTATGGCTTGAGGCTGTTGAGCCACGTGCGCGCCGTCCCTTGCAGCATCAAGGGGACGTACTTCACGGCGACGCGCCGATTGCCGTTGGCGATGCTGACGGCCGTGGAGTAGTCGATGAGCCAATCTTCCGGCTTCACCGAGCCGTTGTACTTGGGCGTGTCTCTGGGGAGCGAGAACCCTTTGGGGAAGGGCTCGTCGCGGATGCGGGGGCCAAAGCATGGCGGGCCGACATCGTCTTCTTCTTCTAACGCCAGGGACCGAGCAAGGCGGTCGATCCTGTGGCGGGCGTCACTCTCGCCGACTCCTTCTCGGCGGCCGAGTCGGTCGCCAAGAGTCGGATGTGTGATGGGCGGCGGAGTGAGGCGTCTTTCTCTTCGAGGCGGGGGAGGCAGCAGGTTTCCTTGGTGTTCGACCGCCCGAGGGCGGCCATCCGCACCGCGCTCGATAGTGATGCGAGTCCGGCTGCGGCTGGCAGCCGGCTCCTTGTCTTTCTTCTGGCGCGTGCCGCTCGCAGTCGGCGAGCGGGACGTCGCGGCGTGATCCTGGCGCGGGGGATGGCTATCAGCTCGGGCGCCGGCTTCGTGCCGTTCTGCAGCCGTGTCGATCAGCTGCTGGATCCGTCTTGTTATGTAGGGGAGCTCATCGGCTCCCAGCCCATTGAGCTCCTCTGCTGCCGCCTGAGCGGCTCGCAGATTCTCGAGCGGGGTGGCGTAGACGGGGCAATCTGCGCCCAGCATGCTGGCAACGGCTGCGCCGCGCTTCTGGACGAAGCCGGCTCGGCTCGGGCCGCTTGGCGGCGGCGTCCCGAAGGCGGCGCGGTCGACTTCACGCTGGTGGGCCTCGGTGAGGCGTCTCATCGAGGCTATCTTCTTGCTCTCCGTGATGAGGGCAAGACGGCGTGCCTCCAGGGTCTCGGCGTCGGCGTCGGCCGGGAGGGGGATGGAGAGGTCGTGCATCGCTGCTTGCTGAGCGTCGCGGGCGCTCCCGCCCGAGTTGGAGACGTGGCTGATGACCAGCACTTCGGTGACAGCGCTGCTGCCGCTGTCAGCTCGAGGGAGTGGGTCGTCGAAGACCACCACGTCGGAGGGGTAGGCGTCGAGCGACGCGGTGTCGGAGTCGATGAGCATCGGGTCGGTGGAGCCGACAGACTCCATGTCCGCAGCAGGCTCGCTGGAGACGTGAAGTTGGTCGAGGAGGCAGACGAGGCGGCTCTCGGGGTAGTCGGTGCCTGCGTCGGACGCAGGCTCGTCAGAGATGCGAGTCTCGCCGAGCAGATCGGCGAGGCGGCTCGCTGCGCAGGCGTCGTCGACGCCTTGCAGCGCGTCGGGGCAAACGTCATCGGGCGCAGCAGGCTGGCTGCGCTCGCCGGGAAAGAAGAGGGTTCCCGTCTAGAACAGGTCTCCGGACGACGGTGCACCTGGCCCCACGGTGGGCGCCAAATGTCGGGTGGTTGGTGCGACATATGCCAAAGGATGGCTTATCATTGTGGGAGCCAATAAAACGTCGCCGGTGCCTGGAAACGGGATGAGGCGAAGACATGCACGCCGGCGAATCTTACCCAGGTTCGGGGCTCTCCGAGGAGATAACACCCCTAGTCCTGCTCTGCGGGGTCTCCGCATGATCACTAGCTCGATAAAGAGTAGCTACAATCGCTCCTAGAGCTGTTGGGATCAAGGGAGAAGAAGAACAAGGCTAGCTCTTGCTTCTCTCTATCTATGGTGTGTGTGCGTGTGCTATGCTTGGAAGCCAAACATGCAGAGGTGCCCCCCCTTTGCATGGGTGCTCCGGGGGGTTTATATAGGCCTACCCCCCGGGGGTACAATGGTAATCCGACTGGGAACTGGCCCCAGCCGTCAGTGTCTACGCCTGCCGGCTCCTCCGCCGGCTGCTGGGTCCCACCGGCTGGTGGGTCCCGCCGGCTGCCGGCTACTCGGTCGGCAGGCCGGCCCCACCGCCTAGGGTCTTGTCGGCGGCTGCTTACTGTAGCCGCGCCTCTGATGATGAGGGCTTTGTCGAGGTAAGCGTGGCTACAGTGATCCGCGTCGGGGGCTATCACTATAGCCTCGCCTCGTCTTGTCTCCTTAAATGGGCTCCTGCTTCGAGGAAGGGAGTCGCCGGCTTCCGGAGGCCGGCTATGCTCCTGGCCGACTAGGAAAGGCCGGGCCGCCTTCACGCCTCCCTCTGGCTGAAGGGGCCCGCAGTCCTTGGGCCGTGCACGAGTGGGTCGTGGATGACGTCGTAGCTGGCGTGGCTACAGTGCCCGGCCGCACGGGAGACATCCCTCCCGTACGGCCTCCTGTAACCATGCCTGCCTCGGGCTTCGGGGGTCGTGGGCCGCACTGTGGCCATGCCCCGCCAGGTCGTCGTTATGTAGGGGCGGTTGTGGTCTCGGCCGGCTTCTAGGAGTCGGCGTTTTTCTTGGCCGGCTTCTTGGAGTCGGTGAGGCTGGGTCGCCTTCCGGGAGTCGGCTTTAGTGGTAGCCGGCCGGGGAAGGCGGCCCAAATGCTTGGAGTGCTTGAAGGCCCAAAGGCCTGATAAATCTTCTGAAGAACCAGGGGTAGTCGGTTAGGCTACCCGTGGTCGTTTACCCCGACAAGATGAGAGAAGCTTAGGAACAAAAACTAAACTCCTATGCATTGGGAAGACTAGTTGCTAAGCTTTTTAATGCACTTAGCACCTCACCTTAGCACCAATGTATTGGAAGAAGCCTAATAAATAAAGTATTGTATAACACCACACATATGTCACTCCTTAGTAATATAGACTAGTAACATGTGTGTGTTACCATTCTTAATTACTCCACGATATGACTAGTCTAAGAGCATCTCCACTCACCCCCCCCCAACAGCCCCCAAGACGCCATTTTTTCGCCGGCGCAGGAAAACCCCAGCCGCCCCCAGGACGCCGAATTCCGCCGATTCGGCCCATTTTTTGGCCCGACGATCCCAGGCCGAACCCAGCGCACTAGGGGCACTTGGGAGCTCCGGTGGAAGGAAAAATGGCGCGTGGGCCACCACTATCAGGTGAGAAACAACTTTTCCCCGCCTAGATTTGACCCGCGCGCTGTAGGACGCCACTTTCCCTTTCGCCACCATGCCGGTCCCGGCACCGCCCACCCGCCCACAGCCGCTGCTCCGCCGCTAGAAAGGCCATTTCCGCGCCGGAAAGAGAGGGTTTCGATGTGACAACCTCCATCCCCTTCCTGGGCGAGCTTTCCAGGGCTCCGACCACGCAGGCGAGGATACCAGTGGCTGCCTAGCCACCACGCCCGCTAGGTTTTCGGTGATTTGCATTGGCAATGGACTCCAACGAGGAGGATGCGTTCGCGGCTCTGATGGAGGAGGAAGCCGAGGCCGACACCCAGGATGACGAGCACCTCATGATCCTCGCTGCTCTCGCCGGCATGTTCACGAACAATGCAAAGCCGCGGCGAGGTGGCTTGGCGCCAGGCCACAATAAGAGCAAGCAGAGGCATCGACTGGAGGGCTATTGCTTGCTCTACGCCTATGCTCTCATACGTCTTTGGCGTATCTATAATTTTGATTGTTTCATGCCAATATTATACAACTTTCACATACTTTTGGCAACAATTTATATGATTTATTGGACTAACATATTGATCCAGTGCCCAATGCCAGTTCATGTTTGTTGCATGTTTTTTGTTTCACAGAACATCCATATCAAAGGAAGTCCAAACGCGATAAATTTTTACAAAGAATCATTTTGGAATATATGTGATTTTTGGGAGTTGGAATCAATGCAAAAGGGAGGCCCACTGCCTCCACTACCCACTAGGGCGTGCCTGGCCCCCCTGGCATGCAGTGGTGCCTTGTGGGCACCCCGTAAGTCAGTTGGGGCTCTACTTCGGGTGCAAGGAATCTTACATCCGGAAAATATGTGTTAAAATCTCAGCGCAGTTGGAGTTACGGATCTTTGGATATTTAAGAAATAGTGAAGGCCAGAAAACAGGAACGCGAAACAAACGAGAATAGAGAGGGAGATCCAATCTCGCAGGGGCTCCTGCCCCTCCGCCACAATGGAGGCCATGGACCAGAGGGGGAACTCTCCTCCCATCTAGGGAGAGGCCAAGGAAGAAAAAGAAGGAGGGGGCTCTCTCCCCTCTCTCCCGGTGGCGCCGGAGTGCCGTCGGTGCAAGGATTGTGACGGTGATGTACATCAACAATCTTGCTACCATCAACACCAAATTTCTCCCCCTCTATGTAGCGGTGTAACCTCTTTATTCCCGCTGCAATTCTCTACTTAAACATGGTTCTCAACATTATATATTATTATCCAATGATATGTGGTTATCCTATGATGTTTGAGTAGATATGTTTTGTCCTATGGGTTGATAGATGATCATGATTGGTTTGAGTTGTATATTTTATTTTGGTGCTGTCCTATGGTGCCCTCCGTGTCATGCAAATGTGAGGGATCCGCGCTATAGGGTGTTACAATACGTTCATGATTCGCTTATGGTGGGTGGCGTGCATGACAGAAGCACAGACCCAAGTAAGGGGGTTGTTGCGTATGGGATAAAGAGGGCTTGATACTTAATGTTATGGTTGGGTTTTACCTTAATGATCTTTAATAGTTGCGGATGCTTGCTAGAGTTCCAACATAAGTGCATATGACCCAAGTAGAGAAAGTATGTTAGCTCATGCCCCTCCATCATATAAAATTGCAACAATGATCACCGGTCTAGTTATCGATCACCTAGGGACAAATGACTTTCTTGTGTGACAAAAGCTATCTAGTTTTATTATCTTGCAATTTATTCATAGTTTTATTCTCGCAAAGTACTTCTACTTTTATTCCTATTCTAGGTAAAGCAAATTTCAAGTGTGCATAGAGTTGTATCGGTGGTCGATAGAACTTGATGGAGTATTTGTTCTACCTTTAGCTCCTCATTGGGTTCGACACTCTTATTTATAGAAAAATGCTACAAACGATCCCCTATACTTGTGGGTTATCACGCTCCACTACATGGCAAGAAAGTATTTTGGCGCCATTATCGGATGAGCCGAAAGCTCTTCCTCAGGATTGTGAATGCCATCCGGGAGTTCGTCAGCTATTTCATTTGCAAGAAGGATTGCACCGGCACAGTTGGATTCTCCTCACTCTAGAAGTGCAAGACAACTATGAGGGTGCTTGCATACGGAGCTCCCGGTGATATACTGGAAGACTATGGATGCATGGCCGAGTCCACCACCATTGACTGTTTGTACAAGTTCTGTAGGACAGTTGTGGCAGTTTTTGGACCACAATACTTGTGATCACCCAATGCTGAAGACACTGCTCAGATCCTAGCACAAAATGCAACAAGAGGATTTCCTGGAATGCTTGGAAGCATCGACCGCATGCATTGGGCATGAAAAACTATCAATTTTCTTGGCAGGGGATGTACAAAGGCGCCAAAGGAGCTTGCAGTGTGGTACATGAGGCAGTGGCCACACAGGACATATGGATTTGGCACTCCTTCTTTGGTATGCCAAGAACTCATAATGATATCAACGTACTGCAGAGCTCGAATGTCTTTGCCAAGCTTGTTGAAGGTCATGCTCCTCCGGTGAACTTCGAGGTCAATGGGCACCACTACAACAAAGGATACTACCTAGCAGATGGCATCTATCCGAGATGGTCCACATTTGTGAAGACTGAGGGAGTCCTGGATTAGGGGGTCCCCGGGCGTCCGGGCAATGGTACATGGGCCGGACTGGTGGGCCGTGAAGATACAAGACTGAAGGCCGTCTCCCGTGTCCGGATGGGACTCTCCTTTGCGTGGATGGCAAGCTTGGCGTTCGGATATGAAATTTCCTTCCTCTGTAAACCGACTCTGTACAACCCTAGGCCCCTCCAGTGTCTATATAAACCGGTGGGTTTAGTCCGTAGAGGCAATCATAATCATACAGGCTAGACATCTAGGGTTTAGCCATTACGATCTCGAGGTAGATCAACTCTTGTAACCCCTATACTCATCAAAGTCAATCAATTAGGAAGTAGGGTATTACCTCCATTAAGAGGGCCCAAACCTGGGTAAACATCGTGTCCCTTGTCTCCTGTTACCTTTGATCCTCAGACGCACAGTTCGGGACCCCCTACCTGAGATCGGCCGGTTTTGACACCGATAATGGTGCTTTCATTGAGAGTTCCACTGTGTCGTCAACAAAAGGCTCGATGGCTCGATCGATCATCTACAATAATGCTGTTTCGGGGGAGACTTTCCTCCCCGGCCAAATTTTCGTATTCGGTGGCTTCGCGCTGTGTGCCAACTCGATTGGCCACCTTGAACTGATCACCAGATCAGTTTCGGGAACCTAAGTTATGTCGCTGATATCCGAGGAGACTTGATCTTCGAAGGGTCCGTGACCCCGACCACCGCTCTAGCCTTAGATCTGGAGCAAAACAT
This sequence comes from Aegilops tauschii subsp. strangulata, assembly GCF_002575655.3. NCBI lineage: Eukaryota > Viridiplantae > Streptophyta > Magnoliopsida > Poales > Poaceae > Aegilops > Aegilops tauschii. The sequence goes on along the minus strand of NC_053037.3, from coordinate 312,117,221 downwards.
CAGGTCCGAAGATGGGAGTATGGAGCCCACCGGACTCTCCGTTGCTGCATTATCGAGGATCCGGAGGTGATCGTGTCCACGACCAACTCAGAACTAGTCCAGGTTCCCCCTATCATTGAAAGGCCAGACTCGCCCCCGGACTCCAGATCCGAACTCTCAAAGTCTGCGCCAAGTAGGCATGGCCAGGAGGCTTTCACCCCGGCCAGCCCCGCGGACTCTCGCTTCCACGTCCAAACCTCGCTCTTAAACGAGGCTCTGCACTTAATGTGATCCCTCGCGATTACAGAGGAATCACTTCCAAATTACGCCCAGCCCGGACTAGGGGCTGAGAGTGGGGAATTTTATGTCCCACCCACCACCCACTTCATAGCCACTGTCGAAGATTTAACCGACATGCTGGACTACGCCTCTGAAGACATCGACGGCATGGACGACGATGCCGGAGACGAACAAGTCCAAGACCCGCCGTTTACCGAACGTTGGACAGCCACCTCCACATATGACGTGTATATGGTGGACACACCCCAAGAGGATGACGACGACGGCAAGAAGGATCCGGTTGAGGACAAGCCTGCTGAAGCACCTCCAAAGCGTCGACGTCAGCGGCACCTCTCAAAATCATGTCGCGAAAAAGACAGCAATACCGGCACCGGAGATAATAACACTCCGGAGAACGCCGAAGACCCCGAAGCCCCTGTCGAGCCAACATCCGAACAGGATGATTGGGAGGATGGGCAAGTTAACCCCGACGATCCGGTCGGGAACGAGGAATCAGAGGATAGTAACTATCTACCAATCTCCGAGGATGATGTAAGCCTTGGTGACGAAGACTTCATCGTGCCAGAGGAACCCCTCGAGCAGGAGCGCTTTAAGCGCCGGCTAATCGCCATTGCGAGAAGCCTAAAAAAGAAGCAGCAGCAGCTTCAAGCTGAACATGATACGCTCAATGACAGATGGACTAAAGTCCTGGCAGCCGAGGAATACGGCCTCGAGCGGTCAACTAAGAGCTACTCGAAGCGCAAGCTACTACCACAATTTGACGACGAGGCCCTTGAGCCAATACCGCCAAAGTATAAACCTGCTAACGAACCTGACCGACCACCACATGGACGGGACAGAGCGGCTACTTACGTCGAACACCAGCCTGCGCCACCCCGCCGTCGAGGCAAGGAGGTAGCGGCTCCGGACTAGACTTACGACATACGCAAGGACCTAGACAATAGAGCCAGTTAGACCAGATCAATCTATGGATCAAGGGGGCATGCTTCAACGCGAGAGGACGGCCATCAGGCCTGGCGCGATAAGCACAACCTCACCCAGGCCAAAACCACGTACGGACTTCATCCGAACTGCGCCGCGACATTGTCTGAACGCCGAAGCCCTTGCGGCCTTTAAACACAGCGCCCGGGACGAGTGGATCGCCCGACACCTCGGCAAAGAAAAACCAAAGTCCATGGCAGCCCTTACCGCACTCATGACCCGCTTTTGCACGGGAGAAGACAGGTGGCTCGCTCATAGAAGCAATAGCAATAGCAACCCTGGCACCTCCAAAGCCAGAGATGGCAACGGCAAGCCACGACACAACAAACACAAGCGTCAAAGCAACAACGAAGATACCAAAGACACGGCGGTCAAAGCCGGATTCAGTGGTTCTAAACCCGGTCAGCGGAAGAAGTCATTCAAAGGAAACAAGGATGGTCCATCTAGTTTGGATAGAATACTTGATCGGCCTTGCCGGATTCATGGCACCCCTGACAAGCCTGCCAATCACACCAACATAAATTGTTGGGTCTTTAAACAGGCCGGTAAGCTAAACACCGAACATAAGGGGAAAGGGCCGCCCAGTGAGGACGACGATGAACAGCCTCGCCCACCGAACACAGGGGGACAGAAGGAATCCCCCCCAGGTCAAAATGGTGAATATGATATACGTTACTCATATCCCTAAGCGGGAGCGCAAGCGCGCATTAAGGGACGTCTATGCCATAGAGCCAGTCGCCCCAAAATTTAACCCATGGTCAGCCTGTCCGATCACCTTTGAACGCAGAGACCATCCGACCAGTATCTTTCATGGAGGTTCGGCAGCATTGGTCCTTGATCCAATTATCGATAGATTCCACCTCACGTGATTCCTTATGGACGGCGGCAGAAGTCTTAACCTGCTTTATCAGGACACTGTCCGTAAAATGGGTATTGATCCATCAAGAATCAAGCCTACTAAAACCACCTTTAAAGGAGTGATAGCCAGCGTAGAGGCCTGTTGCACAGGATCCATAACGCTGGAAGTCGTCTCCGGCTCACCAGATAACTTCGGAAGCGAAGACTTGATCTTCGACATCGTCCCCTTCCGTAGCGGCTACCATGCATTGCTCGGACGGACCGCTTTGGCCCGTTTCAATGCAGACCCGCACTATGCTTATCTAAAGCTCAAGATGCCTGGACCACGTGGCGTTATAACAGTCAATGGAAACATGGAGCGCTCCCTCCGTACTGAGGAGCATACCGCGACCCTCGCAGCCGAAGTACAAGGTGGCCTCATTAAGCCGAATACTACATCGGCAGTCAAGCCCTCGGACACTATCAAACAAGTCCGGTCTACCCTACGGAATGGAAGTCCGGCTCGTCCAAAGCTAGACTAGCAATTCAGCCTCCGTCAAAGCCCCAACCTGATAGCGACATATGTACCGCGCGTACATAACTACACACTAAAGATACCATGGGCAAGGACGGAGGCCTACTAAAAATAAGGTCCACAATACGGTTCGACCCTATCCGGGCCCTCATATTCTTCTTTTTCTTCTTCTTATTTTCATTTTTCAGGTTCTTTACAACCCACATCACTTTTTGATGGTACCAAGGGCCCTTTTTCCAGGCCCCTTATGTATACTCGATCGTTGATCCTCTCAAAGGATCATACACCAAGGTGAAAAGCAGCGCAGACGTGCGGCAGAGTATCCAAAGGATCTTCAAGATCATCTTTTCCTCTTTAGGACCTGCATACAGCTTTCCCTTGTGCTCGGCATGTAAAATAGCCTTGATGCTTATCGCATCCTCTGTAAAAATACGTTTTGACGTATCAATCAGACTATAATGGAAACAGTTACGCCCAACCCTGTTCGGTATTGGCTTATTTCCTATCTGTATTCCCTCTTTACGTCAGATTATCATATATACCTCGGCACGATTCAAATCGCCAGGGGCTCTATCCGGCCACGTATATCTTTTAAACAAAATAAGTCCGAACACTTTTATAGTATGCTTCGGCGTCCCGAATATGGCACTATATGCATCGGCTTCGAATCATGTCTTTGGTCAATAGTTGGGTGCCCGGCTCCTGTGATTACCACCTTACGTTCCGCTTGTTCGGCTAAGGTATTAAAGGGAGAACTACTGCGATTGTGTTTCTGGTTTGTCCGGTCAAACACCTCAGTAGAGAAAGCCGAAAACTGACTGTCATGATGCGGCGAGAGTTGGTCAGCAATTCGGCGACCTACTAAATCTCTAGTGATTTCTTCCGTATTACACGAAGGACTGGATCTTTCCAGTCACGCGCTCAAGGCATCCAAGTTCGGATAGCCGCACGCGCACCAAGGGCTATCTCACAGTTCCATTGTCAAACTCCTATGGCTAAGTGAGAGTGATAAAGCCGCATAGTCCGATTGCCTGGTTCGCCGCACTAACACCTCCTTCACGGACCAAGACGTTAGGTCAAGTGTGGTTATGTGCTATCCCGAACACCCCCGTAGTATCTACGTGGGGGCTGAAGCCGACGACTGGCAAACTCTCAGGGATAAAAACGCCCGCACATGAGGAAAAACACTTTAAGATAAACAACATAAATATATTACAAAGCTTTGGTTTACACAACGTCTGGGCAGTTCGGATACATTTACTCGAACATGATGTCCTTTTGAGCACTGGCCCTCTATCAAGCGGGCACCCTCCAGGACGTCTTCAAAATAGCGCTCCGGCGTGTGGTGGTCCTTGCCTCCGGGCGGACCCTCAACTGCCACGATGGCGGCCTTCATTTTCGCCTAGTGCATCTTGACACGGGCAAAGGCCAGCCGCGCACCTTCTATACACGACGACCGCTTGACCGCGTCAATGTGGGGCAGCGCGTCAACAAGTCGCTGCACCAGGCCAAAATAGCTGCTTGGGACGGGTTCGGCTGGCCACAGCCGGACTATGACGTCCCTTCATGGCCAATCTGGACATCCTATGCAGCTCGGCCCACTGCGCCATCTGGTCATTCAACAGCGTTGGGCGCTCGTGCGCCGCGAACTGTGACGAGAATAGCTTCTCCGTCGTGTGCCCCTCCTGGGTCCGAAAGAACTGCACAGCATCGGCGACACTCTTCGGAAGATCCGCAAAGGCATCTGGAGCACTCCACAGTCAAGTGAGCAAGACATACTTCTGATTGCCGAATTTACTCTATAAGAGAAAGGGCTTACCAGCCGCTATCTGTCCGGCCTGCTTGATCTCCTCGCACATCGCTTGAGATTCGGCCCGCGCCTCCTCGACCTCTTTAAGGGCCTTGGCAAGGTCGGCCGCCTAGGCTTTATTCTTCACCTCTAGGGACTCACACTTGTTGGCGGCGTCCTTGAGCGCCTGCTCCACTTCGGTCACCCGCTCCTCGTATTGGCAGCGGACGACCTGCTTGGACTTCAAGTCCTTGGCGGCTTTATCAGCGGCCGCTTTGTTCACCCTTGCCTACTCCTTGGCCTGGCCAAGTTCACCCCTGAGGATCTCGACCGCAGCAGCACTGCCTGCAATCATTCACATAGCAGCGCATGAGCTTCGACTCAGAATCTGCATATTAATACAGGCATGAACGAGATATTCAGAAACATACCTTGCGCTTCATCAAATCTCTTGTTGATGCGGACAAGATCCTCATTGGCCAGGCCCAGCTTACGCTTAAGCTCGGATACTTCAGCGGCCTGGGCAGTTGCCGCTAACAGTGAAGCCTGCTTCTCAACATATAAAAGTACATTATCTCTTGCGAATATTATCGATCCTCTGTTCCCCCTTTTTTTCAAAAGATGAACAGAGTCTCAGGGGCTACTATCTATATATAGGCATCTTTTTCATATGAAAAGCGGTCAGGAATATTACATCGCATACCTCGAAGCCTGTTAGCAGGCTAGTGAAGGCCTCGTTCAGCCCACTCTTGGCGGACCGAACCTTTTCAACCACCACACCCATCAGGGCGCGGTGTTCCTCCATGACGGAAGCACGTTGCAGTTCCTCCATCAATGTGTTCGGCGCCTCCGGATTAGTAGAGGTTGCCGCTGGAGTTGTCACTACCCCCTCCCTTGAAGGGGGTCGCTTATTCGATTCCGGAGCCACTTGGATTTCTGAAATAGTGTTCGGTTGGGGGCCGGACTGGTCAAGGCCCCCGCCGTCAGTCTCCGTGGGGATTGTTCCCCCCATGTTTTCGGCGGCCAAGGCGTTACCCTCTGTCGCCGTTTTGGCGGCCTCCCGTACCGCCCCATGGCCCGGAGAGGCCCTTCGGGACAACACTTCGGTGTCTTCCGTGGTGATAGGCGGGGAGGCTCGCGGAGGCGAATCGCTCTCCATCATCTTCGGATCCAAAGAATTCCCCTCCGATGATTGTTGGGGGAGATCGCGGGCCGGACTACACCATACAATGTGTTAAATTACAATCATAAAGATTGGGCATATGAAAGGCACCTTCGTGTACTTACGATGCGGCAAGGGGCTTCGGCCTGGGGCGCCACTTGGGAATGGCTTCAGCATCCGAATCCGAGCCATCCGGGAGGGATATTTTCCCCCTCTTGGGCGCCTCCGCCTATGGATCTACAGAGGCCGCCCTTTTCTTCCTCCTCCCCTTAGGGGGAGAATTGCTTTCTGCCTCCTCCTCCTCCTCTTCATCTTCATCTTCCTCGTGGGAGGAGTGAGTTTTGGTCTCTCTGGACACTGTGTCCGAAGTACCTTTACGGCAGAGGCAACCTTTGGCCTCCTTGCTCTTTTTCTTGGCCTTTTTCTCCGGCGCCTGATAGGGCGCCGAAACCAGCATCTTCATTAATAGAGGATCAACTGGGTTTTCAAGGAGTGGAGCCGGACACCTGATCCGCTCTGCCTTCTTTGTCCAGCCCTGTTATAGGACAGAATTCTCAGTACACCTCTTTTGATTGATGAACTAAGTTATGTTCAGAAATATAGCACTTACCGGGGAAGCCAGATGATTGTAGTCGAGGTCGATGTCCTCGGACATCTGTTGCCATGACTTTTGAGTCTTGAAGAGCAGCTTCCAGATTGCTTCGTGCATCGTGCCAAAGAATCGATGCAGGGTCCGCGGCCCTTCCGGATTGAACTCCCACATGAGGAGAGGCCGGCATTGGCAGGGAAGGGTTCGGCAGATGAGCATCACCAGGATCACGTCAGTGAGGCTGGTGTCCTTCTCTATGATGCTTTTGATGCGCTTCTGCAGCTTCAACACCTCGTCGGATGATCCCTAGTCCAGACGCTTGTTGGTCCACGACGCAAGCCGCAGTGGGGGTCCGGATCTAACAGCAGGAGCGGCCGCCCACTTGGTGCCACGAGGTTCGGTGATGTAGAACCACTCCTGCTGCCATGTCTTGATGGTCTCCACGAAGGCCCCTCTGGGCCAGGTAACGTGGGGGAGTTTGCTCACTATGCCGCCGCCGCAATCCGTGTGCTCTCCGTCGACCACCTTCGGCTTCACATTGAAAGCCTTGAGCCACAGGCCGAAGTGTGGGGGGTGCGGAGGAAAGTCTCACACACGACGATGAATGCCGAGATGTGGAGGAAGGAGTTTGGGGCTAGATCGTGAAAATTGAGCCCGTAATAGAACATGAGACCTCGAACAAAGGGGTGGAGGGGAAACCCTAGTCCGTGGAGGAAATGAGGGATGAACACAACCCTCTCACCGGGCTCTGGAGTGGGGATAACTTGCTCTTTGGCAGTGAGCCCGTGTTTGATTTCCACTGTCAAGTACCTCGCCTCCCGGAGCTCCTTGATTTCCTTCTCCGTCACGGAGGAGGTCACCCACTTGCCTTGAGAGCCAGATCCGAACATGGCTAGAATGTTCGGTGGTGAGGGAAAAGACTGAAGCTTGGGCGCTAGAGCTCGAGGATGGGAAGGCTGAGGAAGAAGAAGGCGTGGGGTAAAAAGATGGGTCCTTATCCTCTTATAAAGGCAGTGAATATCAAGCGCTCCCTCACAAGCCTTAAAACCCGCTTATTCCCAAGGGGTCGTGCGAATAGCATGGTTGGATTACCCAAACCCGTATTGATGAGAATCCCGCAATAAGGGGACACGATCTCTGCTTTGACAAGACGTGTCAATGAAGGTCGCGCCTCGAAACGCGAAGCGGGAGGCTAAAAAACGGTTCGAAATAATAATAAGGCCAGGCATAACGTCTCGCCGAAAAAGGTGTCAGTAGACATGCCTTATTTTGTTTAAGTATTTTGCCCTTGTGGTTCAGGGTTGTAGCTGTTATACAGAGCCGGATATAGTTCTCTTGTTCAACTGCTTTGTATTCAGAGGAGGAACCCGCCTTGCAATGCCGAAGACAATCTGCACGCCGGACACATCGTCATTGAAGCCTGGTTCAGGGGCTACTGAGGGAGTCCTAGATTAGGGGGTCCCTGGGCGTCCGAGCTATGTTACATGGGCCAGACTGGTGGGCCGTGAAGATACAAGACTGAAGGCCTTCTCCCGTGTCCGGATGGGACTTTCCTTTGCGTGGATGGCAAGCTTGGCTTTCGGATATGAAGTTTTCTTCCTCTATAAACCGACTCTGTACAACCCTAGGCCCATCCGGTGTCTATATAAACCGGAGGGTTTAGTCTGTAGAGGCAATCATAATCATACAAGCTAGACATATAGGGTTTAGCCATTACGATCTCGAGGTAGATCAACTCTTGTAACCCCTATACTCATCAAAGTCAATCAAGCATGAAGTAGGATATTACCTCCATTAAGAGGGCCCGAACCTGGGTAAACATCGTGTCCCTTGTCTCCTGTTACCTTCGATCCTCAGACGCACAGTTCGGGACCCCCTACCCAGGATCAACAGGTTTTGACACCGACAAAGACTATCTCAAACCCTGTGCCAGGAGGCAAGAACTTCTACTTTGCCAAGTGTCGGGAGGCTTGCAGGAAGGATGTCGAGCGGGCATTGTAGGAGATATGCCCTAGAGGCAATAATAAATGATATTATTTATCTCCGAGTTCATATTATGTTTATGTTCCATGCTATAACTGCTGTGGTTCCCGAGCCCGTATATCCATAAAGGCTCTGGGGAGAACCCATATGCACGTGTGGAATAATAAAAGATAAATTGTATTCCTAGTCGTGCCTCTAAGACTAGCTCAAGTGTTGCATGATGATTATGTTTTCCCAATCATGGGCATGTCTATGCCAAGCAACTTTGAGGGCACAATGTCAGGAAGGACATTTGTGTTGAATCGACCCGAATTGATGTTATGCTATGAGATACATTCGTCACAAGTTAATGGTTTATAACACAGAGATAGTTAATGTTTGCATAATTCCTTAGACCATGAGAGTATCGAGTTTCTTCATGCTTGCTTCATGAACTTTGGGGTTTGTTAAACGTCATCCGTAACTGGATGGCTATTACGGCGGCTTACGGGTTCATGGGAAAGTGTTAAGTAACTTGATAGCTCGAGATTGGGATTTGCTCCTCCGGCGATGGAGAGATATACTCGGGCCCTCTCGGTGTTACGGTATCCATCATCGTCTGGCCAGACACTTTGTGATTTGATCACGGGGATGCCGGAACACGATAACGAGAAAAGAGAACAATACCGGTAACGAGGTAACTAGCATAGTGGACAAGTTGTTGATCCACGGGAATGCCAACATGTCTCACCTCGGGTATTTGTAACATATCGCGAAGCAACAGGAATAGCTCACTACAACTGGAGGTTCACTCGAATATTCATTCGTGTGGGTATAGGGGTCAATATGGGTGTCCACGGCTCTGATGTTGATCATTGATCGGAAGGGGTTCCGGGTCATGTCTATACTTCACCGAACCTATAGGGTCACACGCTTAAGGGTCATCTATCTGCTGAATACTAGATAGGGAGTCTGAGAGAAAATCACCGAAAAAGTTTCGGACACCGAAAAGTTTCGGACAGCGGAAAAGTTCCGCAAAGAGAGGTCACCGGATGAGTTTCGGTGAAACCGAAAAAGTTGTTTCGGGGTATGCCATTAAGTCAAAATGGTTTCGGCACATGCCTGATAATTCTTGGAGGGTGCCAGAGTCATTCTGGAAACTTTTTGGAATTTTCAGAAATAAAAACCGAAAATGTTTCGGAGCTGCCGGTACCGCTTTGGCTGTTTTTCGCAGATGAAATTCACTAATCTGAAATTGTTTCAGAACGAATCCAAAATCATTTTAGTGGGTACTGGAATTATTCTAAGACCCACAGAAATTTTTTCGGATTTAGTGGACGCGAAAAATTGTCTTCATGAATAGTGAAAACGCATTCTTGTTTGCTTTTCGCAGATGAAAATCACTAAACCGAAATTGTTTCGGAACGCGTTGAAAATTATTTTAGTGGGTACTGGAAATGTTCTGAGCCCACATAAATATTTTCAGTTCGAACGGACGCTGAAAAATGTCGTCATGAATAGTGAAAGTGCTTTTTGCTTGGCTTCTTGGAGAAGCCACCTTGAGGGCCTTTTTGGTATTTCCCCCCTTGGCTTCTTGGAGAAGCCACCCTTGGGCTTGGCCTATAAATAGGGGTGGAGGGGGCTGCCTAAAGGATCATCCCTTCTCACATACAAGTGCCATGCATGATCTGGCTTCTCTCTCCCTCCCAGCGAAATAGTTTCGTAGAGCCGAAAGGCTGTCTAGGTTCCGGTGGGAACTAGTTCTGGACGGCGAAGCCCTGCCGGATAGATGACACCGTATGTGTGCAACTCTGTAGAGAGATCGTAATTTCAGTCTTAGTTCGTGAGTGCCTCCCGAAGGGCTGTCCGTGTGACCGTCCGAGTTTCGAAGGTCCTCCCGAAGGGCTGTCCGAGTGACCGTTCGAGTTTTGAAGGTCCTCCCGAAGGGCTGTCCGCGACACCGTCCGGGGGGCTATTCGACCGCCTCCCGGAGGGCTGTCTGAGGAGCAGATGAGGGTATACATCCTCGCGGTTGGGAGGTTGTAAATCCTAGCTGCGGGGATCTGCACCGCCGATCGTCATCGACTCTACTTCCCGCTGCGCTACGAGTCGGTAACAAAAAAGATCAAACCATGTATGCAGTCTCCATAGTGGTCCTGGGCTGGTGCGTAGGTCGGAAAATTTTTGTTTTCTGCTGCGTTACCCTAGAGTGGCATCAAGAGCCGTGCTATGCGTAGATGCAGGTTTCGATCTAGAATACATGGAGATGTATGGGTATTGCATAATATAATTAGGTAGTAGATGAGATCTATTGCTGAAAATTATTTATGCGGGTGACAGATGAAATCTGTTACCCGACGTTCTTGTTGCTTCCCTTGAATTTGCGTTTGCTCAATCTCAAGACAGCATGGTGGAATTTGACAAAGTTCTGGCAATCCGTGATCTTGATTGATCATGGAAGTGCTATCAGTTCTTTGGGTTCTGCCGTAGTCAAAAGAAAGATGAAATTCGCAGATGAAAGGGCATTGCAGATATGATCTGCACGGAGGTCATGCGTATGACGAAGTTTAGTATGGGGCTCGAGATTTAATTATCTCGGTTTTCATACACCCCAAGATGTTAATCTAGCATCTTGAATAATCATACTTGATGATAAAACGTTGGTAGCTGCGGTTTAAGTCAAAACCTTAGAAGCCACAAAAAATAAATTTTTGCATAAACCGATTAGAGGCGTCTAACTTGGTTTTGCAGGATGTGCATGTGATGTGGTATAGCAGTGCTCATACTAATTCGATTATGTATGAGATGACTATATGATGTAATTTGATTAACATGACCTGCGTGTCATGATTCGGCATGATGGCTGGAGCCATATGATTGCACTTTAATGACCTGCGTGTCAACCTTAAGTAATGCATTAATTTTATACGCTATGGAGATAGCAATATTATCTGGTGCATCGACAAGGTGGTGGCAATCTTCGCGAAGGTGAACACCAACACGAATGCCGAAGACGAAGAAATGAAATACTTCTCCGTCAGAAAGGGCTATACCATATCATGCTATTATGAATTGCCTGAGATGTTTATCCCTTATGATGCACCCTTCTTGATTGCGCGGTAGTCGCTTTTTATTAGGGTGATCTCTCACAAAAATACCAAGTAGTTAGTGTTCTCCCAAGTGTAGCACCGTCACGGCACCTATCTTTTCGGGGTGCGCCGTGTCACACGGGTACGAACGATTAGAGAAGTGTGAGGTGGGTGAGTTGAGACCTCGCAGCGAGATCACTTGGTTGTCTTGACGTTCAGGCATGACCGTCATGAGCTCGGAACACACGCATCGAAAGATGAACAAGAGTCACATAGAGATGTGATTGGCAAGTTGGCCTACCGGTTGAGATTTTTCGTCATCAGTGGTGTTACACCAATGGCGAACAATTGAAATGTGGGTCTTGTATCACTCACAATCAATTTTGAGAGATATTGATTTGAGTGGGAGCGCACTGTTGAATTAACATGTTTAATTCTCAATGCAATTAATTTTGAACACTGTCTAAGTGTGGTTTGCATAATAGTTGTAGAATAATGGCTCGCATTTCCACCTTCCCTATTAAAATTGAATAGCTGTTAAATATCTGGTTAAAACTTTACGATTGGTAACGTAATATGAGGATTGTCCTCAAAAGTGCCGAGAAGGACTTTGTCCTATCGCATGCTTTCCGTATCCTCCCGCTAATGCTATGGATCATGTGACTCTCGTCCTTCGATCCAAAAGCTAGAATTCTGTTACGGTCAAGTGGAATATGTTTGCTTCCATGAAACCCAAACTTCGAAAGTTGGGATAGTTATATGATATTCATGGAACTGAAAATTATTTTCAGATACAAACAAAGCAATGTTTGTTTGCAAGTATTAGTAAAAGTGTTTACTATGCATTTGACTGTTGGGAAAGGGATCCAGAAGAACGCCTGTCATATAATGAAAGGTGAATAAAACAACAACTTAAAGAGAAAGGAAGTGTCCAAAGGGTGTTAGTATGACTTACACGCCTAGGAAGTCCGGGGCTAATGCCACTCTTAAGTTGGGTGCTTCTTCTAAGAGTAGGAGAAATACTAAAAGTTAAACTGTTAGAAGTAAAGAAGACTGGAATATCCAGCTCATGTATGAATGTCATACAAGTTTTTGATGTATAGAAGGCTGGTCAAAGATATAGTTCTTGCGAATTATGGTTAAACATGTTAATCACTAATTCTTGGGTATTGTGAGTTCATCACAAAAATGCCCGCTCGATTGCATTCCATTGCAACTCGATGTAAGAACTACTATGGCCTGAAAGACTAGCTAGAAATGAGGTTAAGGTATACACAGGGAACGTAGTAAATGTTACTATACCTTCCATCGGTGTATTGCCGTCAGTATTTATTTTCATAATTCATTTAGAGTTTTACAAACTCTATCCCATTGCATAAGGTATCTTGCAAGAAGGTTGTCCATAAGAGAACTTTTTATGTTCGATGTTATGAATAACACAAGGGCCATACTTTCATTATGAATGAGATGTATGTTATGAATATTGATAATAATACAATACCTCTGGGTTTACTTTCATAATTCATTTTAGAGTTTCATACACTCTAGCCCATTGCACAATGTTTGTTGCAAAAGAGTTGTTCATAAAAACAACAATTGTTGTTAAGTATTATGAATAACATAAGGGCCATACTTCCATCATCGATGGGACGTATGTTATGAATATTGATGGTAATATGATACATCCATAACACTGACGCTAAATGTCGCAAGACTAAAAGAATACCACACAAGTGTGGCACTACATTTGGTCACATTGGAGAAACCCGCATGGAAAATTCCATTATGATGGATTTTGAAGTCTTTTTGATTTTGAATCATCTGACACTTGCAACTTTCCTCCGAAAAGTGAAGTGACTAAAATACCGTTCACATGCCATAAGGAACAAACAACAAACTTATTAGTGATCATACATTTGATGTGTGTAGTCCGATAAGTGTTGTTAGTGGTGGATTTATTTATCTTCAGAAATGACTCAAGTAGATATATGGATATTTACTTGATGAGACGTAAGTCTGGATCTTTTGAAATCATTCGAAAGGTTCTCAAAAATGAAGTAGAAGTTATTGTAACAAGAAAATTATGTTTCTGCAATTTGATTGCACAAAGGAATATTTGAGTTACATGTTTAGCGAATGTCTGATGAGTTGTGAAAGGGGTTTCATAACTTGCACCTCCCGGAACACCACTGCAAGTGGAAAGTCCGTGGAGATGTAATCAAACCATTTATGACATGGTAAGGTCAAAGATGACATAAATAAATTTGCCATTATCCCTTTTAAAGTGATGCTTTAGAGACTGCGGCTTTTACACTGAAAAGAGCTACATCGGGTCTGTTGAAATGAAGCCATGGTATGGTACGCCCAACCATGTTATATCTTTTCTTAACATTTGGATTATGGAGCTTGTGTAAAAGGTTACAAACCTATTCCAAATCAGACAAGTGCTACTTTGTAGGTTATACCAAAATGTTGGGTATTCCTCCCTCACTATACCGAGGCAAATAGTTTTGCCGCGAAACGGTGTGCTTTTAAAGAGAATGGTTCTTTCAAAAAGGTGAGTGGGAGAATAGTGCAACTCGATGAGATAAACAGTATCTTCGTCATCAGATCAAAGGAAAGAGACCTTGGAAGTAATTCCAGAGTTTCCTACTGCGACTGATACGGAAGTCTCTACAATAAAATGTATGAACTTCGGTCGAACTTGTAGCTGAACCACGTAGGCAAGGCTCGTGCAAACCTCTTAGGTGCGCAAACGAGATATTGTTGTTAGACAACATTACACCTACGATACACAAGGAAGCGTTGATGGGCCCTGACTCTGGAATTGGCTAAATGCCAATACAACCCGAGTTAGTTTCCATATAAGTGATTCAAGATTAAGACCTTGATACACCTTTCGGAAGACCTAGAGTCTAACGAATATTTATGGAACTTAAAACTGATACGGATAAAAATGTTTTATCCATAAAGCTCGACTTGTTGTAATAACAAGTTCAAGAGTTGACTACGATGAGGTTGTTTTCATCGTAGCGATGCTTAAAGTCGGTTCGGGTTGAACTAGCAATTAATACATATTTCAATCATGAGATATGAAACATGGATGACAATAGGATTTCCATCTGATGGAAATGAAACCAAGGACTTGCATGTGTTACAGTCCAAGGCATTTTGTCTATCCAGAGGATGCTAGTAAGGGTGCAAACTTCAAAGTTCCAGCGATGGACAGAAGAGAGCAAAATGGAGTTGGAATCTTCATGCTTTGATGAAATGGTCAAAGGGGTTTGACTTCATCAATGGGTAACGAAGATGCTTGTAATTCAAGAAAGTAAGTGGGAGCGTAATAATATTTCTAAAAACCTTGTGTGCTTGACACATTGTTAATTGGAAATAAATTTCTTGACACGAATTAGGACTTCATTTGAAAATAGTTTTTTGATGAAGTGCTTAGGCTAAATAGCCTCAATATTAGGCATAATGATCTATGGAGATAGATTTACCTAATAGGGCTAAGCAATGAATACATATTGACAAGGTGCTAAAACCTTTTAGCATTTAAAACCGCCATGGAGTGATTCTTGCCGGAGTCACATGGAAGAGTTTTTTGCAAGACTCGGGGTCCCAAAACACTGATGAGCAAAATACATGATGCAGATTCCAGACACTTTTGTGTTTGGATTAATCATGTATTCCATGGTATGTAAAACAACCAGATACGTCCGATACTCCCAAGGTGTTGCGAGTATGGATACTAATGTGATCAAAGTACTGATCATGGGACAACAGTGAAAGATGTCATTAAGTACTAGAGTAAGTACTGATGATATGTTTTCTCGCAAGTGGAGATCATGAAGAGTTCATTGTAAAATGTTACATCGATACAGTCTTCATCTTTTCTCCATGCGATTTTCGATTTAAGTTAAGGGTTTTGTGTAATACACAATATGGTGGCACGATAGTTGGAAATTGTTCCAAACAAGTTACAGTGGCGAATTCTATAACAGAGGCTAAGTATGTTGACGCTTTAGAAGCGAAAAACAAGATGTTGAATCATATAGTTCATTCATGAACTTAGTATGGTTCCAAGATGGCTTTTGTCAATGGGACACTACTGCAGGTAGTTTCTCCATAACTCAGTCTGAGGAATCCAAGTTCGACCTGTGATTCACATACATAAAAGCCAAGTCCGCACAAAATATGAATTTTGTGAAAGCGTGAAAATGCGAGGATATGCAGATATAGACACGGAGCTGAAGTTGTCAGATCTGATGGACATCAGGCTATACCACATGCGAAGCATTTTTTACACCAGTATGCCATAGGTGTGAAGTGCATTAGCATTAACTGGATTATTGAGTCTAGTGCAAGTGGGAGTCTGTAGGAGATATGCCCTAGAGGCAATAATAAATGATATTATTTATCTCCGAGTTCATATTATGTTTATGTTCCATGCTATAACTGCTGTGGTTCCCGAGCCCGTATATCCATAAAGGCTCTGGGGAGAACCCATATGCACGTGTGGAATAATAAAAGATAAATTGTATTCCTAGTCGTGCCTCTAAGACTAGCTCAAGTGTTGCATGATGATTATGTTTTCCCAATCATGGGCATGTCTATGCCAAGCAACTTTGAGGGCACAATGTCAGGAAGGACATTTGTGTTGAATCGACCCGAATTGATGTTATGCTATGAGATACATTCGTCACAAGTTAATGGTTTATAACACAGAGATAGTTACTGTTTGCATAATTCCTTAGACCATGAGAGTATCGAGTTTCTTCATGCTTGCTTCATGAACTTTGGGGTTTGTTAAACGTCATCCGTAACTGGATGGCTATTACGGCGGCTTACGGGTTCATGGGAAAGTGTTAAGTAACTTGATAGCTCGAGATTGGGATTTGCTCCTCCGACGATGGAGAGATATACTCGGGCCCTCTCGGTGTTACGGTATCCATCATCGTCTGGCCAGACACTTTGTGATTTGATCACGGGGATGCCGGAACACGATAACGAGAAAAGAGAACAATACCGGTAACGAGGTAACTAGCATAGTGGACAAGTTGTTGATCCACGGGAATGCCAACATGTCTCACCTCGGGTATTTGTAACATATCGCGAAGCAACAGGAATAGCTCACTACAACTGGAGGTTCACTCGAATATTCATTCGTGTGGGTATAGGGGTCAATATGGGTGTCCACGGCTCTGATGTTGATCATTGATCGGAAGGGGTTCCGGGTCATGTCTATACTTCACCGAACCTATAGGGTCACACGCTTAAGGGTCATCTATCTGCTGAATACTAGATAGGGAGTCTGAGAGAAAATCACCGAAAAAGTTTCGGACACCGAAAAGTTTCGGACAGCGGAAAAGTTCCGCAAAGAGAGGTCACCGGATGAGTTTCGGTGAAACCGAAAAAGTTGTTTCGGGGTATGCCATTAAGTCAAAATGGTTTCGGCACATGCCTGATAATTCTTGGAGGGTGCCAGAATCATTCTGGAAACTTTTTGGAATTTTCAGAAATAAAAACCGAAAATGTTTCGGAGCTGCCGGTACCGCTTTGGCTGTTTTTCGCAGATGAAATTCACTAATCTGAAATTGTTTCAGAACGAATCCAAAATCATTTTAGTGGGTACTGGAATTATTCTAAGACCCACAGAAATATTTTCGGATTTAGTGGACGCGAAAAATTGTCTTCATGAATAGTGAAAACGCATTCTTGTTTGCTTTTCGCAGATGAAAATCACTAAACCGAAATTGTTTCGGGACGCGTTGAAAATTATTTTAGTGGGTACTGGAAATGTTCTGAGCCCACATAAATATTTTCAGTTCGAACGGACGCTGAAAAATATCGTCATGAATAGTGAAAGTGCTTTTTGCTTGGCTTCTTGGAGAAGCCACCTTGAGGGCCTTTTTGGTATTTCCCCCCTTGGCTTCTTGGAGAAGCCACCCTTGGGCTTGGCCTATAAATAGGGGTGGAGGGGGCTGCCTAAAGGATCATCCCTTCTCACATACAAGTGCCATGCATGATCTGGCTTCTCTCTCCCTCCCAGCGAAATAGTTTCGTAGAGCCGAAAGGCTGTCTGGGTTCCGGTGGGAACTAGTTCTGGACGGCGAAGCCCTGCCGGATAGATGACACCGTATGTGTGCAACTCTGTAGAGAGATCGTAGTTTCGGTCTTAGTTCGTGAGTGCCTCCCGAAGGGCTGTCTGTGTGACCGTCTGAGTTTCGAAGGTCCTCCCGAAGGGCTGTCCGAGTGACCGTTCGAGTTTCGAAGGTCCTCCCGAAGGGCTGTCCGCGACACCGTCCGAGGGGCTATTCGACCGCCTCCTGGAGGGCTGTCTGAGGAGCAGATGAGGGTATACATCCTCGCGGTTGGGAGGTTGTAAATCCTAGCTGCGGGGATCTGCACCGCCGATCGTCATCGACTCTACTTCCCGCTGCGCTACGAGTCGGTAACGAAAAAGATCAAACCATGTATGCAGTCTCCATAGTGGTCCTGGGCTGGTGCGTAGGTCGGAAATTTTTTGTTTTCTGCTGCGTTACCCTACAGGCATTTGGTGTGCTCCAATCTCGATTTGCTGTTGTCCGGTACCCCGCTCTGACCTGGTCGAAATCTCAAATATGGGAGGTTATGACTTGCTGTATCATCTTGCATAACATGATCATTGAGAGCGAGCAGAAAGAGCCAGTGTTTGACACTGAACCATATTACAGGCAGGGTCCTTTTGAAACTGTTGATCATCAGGTACCGACATCATGGGCTGCCTTCCTCAATATGCGCCAGGAGATCCGAGACCCACAGGTGCATCAAGAATTGCATCACGATTTGGTGGAGCACCTATGAGGCTCAAAGACAACGCCTAGTTCACTGAGTTTTAATATGTGTTTGAACTATGAGTTTGCTTTGTCGAACTATTTAATTTGTATTGATTTCTGTGATAAACTATGTGATAATAATTAATTGTTGTTGAATTTGTGTCGAAGTGTGCCGAACTTGGGCCTAATTTGGACCGAAATCCATGGCTGGGGCAAACTTGAGGTCGGCTGGGAACCCGAGCCCACATGCCGAATTTATCATCTCAAGTGATGCTATTCTAAGTTCTGTAAGGACGAATGGCTGAAGATGCTTTAAAGCTTTGAATTTGAAAGCCGCGTAAGCCCCGAGGGCCTGGGCCTGGACAACGAAAAGTTCAAACAAAGGCATCCAAAGGCCACTAGAGTGGGGATTGTTATGAAATCCAGCGTACGGCCTACTCTCCATGGCTCCCACCAGGTTATTCCTCACCCACCGTTCTAGGCACACACGGCGCCCACCTTAGCTGGACCCACGCACGAGCGTTGGCCCACCTGTCATCGACGAAGGGTACGTGCATATGCTTTTCATTATTCTAGCATGGCACGAGCTGGCGTGGCAGATCGCATACATTCCCAGTCACGCCACATGAACCGCCGCTGCAGTGGTGGCCCCTACGCATCATTCTCACTGACAACCCACCGAGTCTATGGTGGGCCCCTCCATCTACCGACGCTAGCGCAACACCGGCAGGTAGGGACCTCTTGGCAGGTGCGGGGTCGGCGCGCAGTGAGGTCGGATCACGGAAGGCGGCCGCGCTGGCCGACGTGGTGGAGCCCCCTGGGCATCCGTCGCGAGGGTGCGAGCGAGCCTTAGCCAGCCACGTCACTGTCCACGTCAGACGCCCCACCTATAAAGACGTAGCAAAGCCGACCCGCCCATCACACTCTCGTTTCCTTCTCCTTTCCTTTCCCTTCCCCTCCTCCCCACCTTAGCGTCTCCTCGCCGCTACCCTCCTAGGTCTCGGCGCCGCCGCCGACGCCGCCGAGGGTCTCCGGCGACCACGGACGCGGTTCGCTGTTACCCCTGACTGTCCGGCACGGTAAAACTTCCTCCCTCTCCCGCTTCCGCTCACCGTCGCAGCTCGATCTGGCCCGCTCCGCCGTTGACCCCGCCCGATTCGGCTGCCTCTCGTGCCGGAACTTGCGGACCATGTCTCTTCGTGCGTTCTGTGGGAGAATTTGTTCGACGCGTTCGATTTTCGAGCGGATCGATGCAGGGCAGTGGTCTGCGCTGTATTTTGGTTTGTCTGCGTCGTTTGGGCCGGATTGTTGATGGCGTTCCTAGATGTAGTCCTCCAACTACGCTCTGAACCAACACTTCTGCCATGCCTGTGCACGATCGCTAAAAAATGTCCTGATTTTTAGGCGATTTGACTTGTAAAGTTTGTCTGGTTTCGTAGGGAGGTGTTCATTTCCAGACGGGTTAAGGTTATTTTGTTTCGTATACCAGGGACGGTTTTAGTGCCAGACGTGTGAATTGCTTGTCTGTGAAGATTAAATCGCCTTCTTGTTCATAACAGTGTAATCCCTTGTATATATATGTAGCCTGCTAGAATATGCTGCTCGCGACCTGATTAAACTCTTGCTTTTTTGCTGTTATTCTCTTTCAGAATTTGAAGTTGGATATAAGAAATCAACCTAGCGTCTGTCTTGTTCTCTGTGTAGCGCTTTCCTTTGGATTGCAGAGAATTTTCAAACAAACCAACAACAACTTGCATCTGACTGACTTGAGGTAACTATGCCAAAGGACAGGAGCTCCCGTTCAGTCTCGCACGAGGGCTGCCGATCTCGTGTCTCCCCATACAAGTTGCGGAGTGGTTCTCGCAGGTCAGAGGAGGCTGCTGCCGCCGCCGCCGCTGCAGCAGCAAAGCAGGCTGCAGAATGGGAGGAGGTTCGCTGTCCTGTGTGCATGGATCACCCTCATAATGCTGTTATGCTTGTCTGCTCGTCACATGAGAAAGGCTGCCGCCCTTTCATTTGCGACACAAGCTACAGACACTCCAATTGCCTTGATCAGTACCGTAAAGCCTCCAAGGAGTCCTCTAAGGATTCAGGGGCAGCAGAATGTGCTGAGTGCCAGCAGCCAGTTAAACTCGCATGTCCATTATGTCGTGGGCCGGTCAGCCATTGGACCAAGGATTATGATGCACGGAAGTTCATGAATTCTAAGGATCGAGCATGCACCATGGAGTCATGTGAGTTCAAGGGTGCATACAACCAGTTGAGGAAGCACGCTAGGGAGGATCATCCTGCTGTCCGACCAATGGAGGTGGACCCCAATCGACAGCGAGACTGGCATAGGATGGAGCAGCAGCGTGATCTTGGGGATTTGTTCAGCATGCTGCGTTCGGGGATCAGTGGCAGAGAAGATGGGGTTGGAGTCAGTGAAGGTGACGAGGGCGTCAGTGAGAGATCCTTGCACGCCACGTCCATAACGATGGTCTTCATTGTGCGGTCAGGCAGGTCCATCCTACACTACACAGACGGGGAAATCCCAGGTCGTCGATCAAGGACAATTCTTCTAGTTGGGGAGCCTCGTGGTGAAGCCTCCCGAGCAGGAGGATCAAGCGGCAATGGTGATGCTGAGGCCACTACTACCGACAATGAGGAAACTGACCTGGCAATGTCAACACAGGCATCTGCTGGTTCTCAGGAAGATGCTGGAGAAGCCGATGGCGATCCTGTGCAGTGATGCTGCCTAAGGTTAGCTCCCTTGCTCTCATGGACTGAAAAGCCTAGCAGCAAGCCATTTATCGTGGTTTGCCGGGAGTCGGGTGCATGTTGGGAAGAAACATCCGTGCCAGCTTGTCTCAGGCGTAGTCAGGACATTCTGCCTACAAGCAAGCAAGAAGAAATCACGGAGGGAACGTGGTGGAGCTGAGTAGTGTCGTTTACATCCTGCTGGAATCTGTCGGCAAACATAAACATTTAATGGTGGCGTTGTATTATTGGAACATGTCCCATGTTTGGTACTCCGGTGAGTCGTTTCCCTGCGTTGTAATTCTCTCTAGCTCTTCTGCTGAATTCCATTTCGCTGCCTTGTAGTAATTGCATCTGAGTAGATCCTTTCTGCATTTGAAGAATTTGTTGTATAGCGTTCAGGTTTCTAGTTCCACTTATGCCTGGAGGAACCTGAGAAATCGGAATATGGTCGATGACAGTGAATGGAATGCTCCTTCGTTCAGACACGTGAGATGTTTTGGATATTTTGTAATATGAACTATATTCGAACTGACTGAAATCAGTGAACATACTAAAACGTGTCTACATACATCTGATTCAGCAAAAGCTAGAACATCTAACACAGTACTGTATTTGTGAACGGGGCTGCAGCGTGAGAGGGAGTGCCTCGAATTCTTAGCCATCAGTTACTTACATGGGTAAATAAGATATAATTAATTTAGGGTCGGTAAATTAAAGACCATGTTGATATTATGATAAACTTTACAAAATTAATGAAAATTTCAAGAAGTTGACTTGAAATCATCCGTGTGAATTTCAAATTACTTTGACATATTGTGGAGAGATCCCGTAACACTAGGGAGTATAACATCCACTCATCCTCCTAATGTCGTGTGTCATGATTTGATGCTTCATTTTGAATTTTGCAAAGGTTAATCAATTATTTATTTGCAGGAAATAAGATCTCAATTACAAATATAGAGAAATATAATCTCAATTTATTTTGAACATGAGTCATTTACACCATAGTTTTGTTCTTCAACAGAAAATGCAGAAATACAAACATTGGAAATAGCAGGTTTTTTATTAGTTTTGTCATCAGTTCTACTACACTACTCATTTTTACCACTAAAATTTTCCAATACTAAAAAATAACTACTCATTTTTACCACTAAAATTTCCCAATACTAAAAATGCCACTGTTTTGGCGCGTGGTCGAAATAGCCATTTTCATTGTCAGGTCAATGCACGTTGACCTAAGATAGATGACAAAAATACCCCTACCCCGTTTGTCAACTCCCCTCTCTTTGTTGACCTGTGGGCCCACCTGTAAGGCGAGCATGAAATGAGAACATAAAAATTGGCACCAGGTAATGCCACTGTTTTGGCGCGTGGTCGAAATAGCCATTTTCATCGTCAGGTCAATGCACGTTGACCTAAGATAGATGACAAAAATACCCCTACCCCGTCTGTCAACTCCCCTCTCTTTGTTGACCTGTGGGCCCACCTGTAAGGCGAGCATGAAATGAGAACATAAAAATTGGCACCAGGGGGTTTGAACACAAGACCACAACCTGGACGGTTGCGCGTGTTAACCAACTAAGCTAGGGGAATGTTTTGATGTAGAAGGAAATACATACCCTATATCCTTAAGGTAAACATAATAGTCAAACAACAGCATAAATTCTTGTTGCTAGCTAATTGATACGTCACACACTAATTGATAGCAACAACACACATGATAGCAAGAGCAGGTGGTTTTATAAATTTCACTGAAATTTTCAGCATTGTGCCTGCCCATTTTTCTGAGAATGACTCGAACACAGCAAGACGCACAAACATACATAAGGTTCAAAAATAGCCAGTTGTTGGTTTTTGAGCTCACACAAATCAGGTTCACAAGCATACATAAGGTTGAATAACATCCACTTATTGGTTTGAAATATAAAAGGTCCAAATTCTCAAAACATGCATAAGGTTCAAAAGAAACATGCCCAGATTCACAAACATAAGGTCGCCATCACACAAACTTCACATGCGCAGCTTTTTTTGCTTGTGTTTTGGGCAGGGTAGTCTGGTGGTTCAATATTTGCAACTCGAATATGCATGAGAGACGAAACAGATCCACCTGAAGATCCTTCAATAGTGTCACAAGGTTCATTTTTGCATGTCCTTCCTTTTCCTAGTGCTCTTCTATGTTTTCTTCACATTTGCTTTCTTCACACTTCTCTTTGAGCTGCACAGAAGTTAGTCTTGCAAAAAAGAATGGAAATAGATGTTGAAAATACATATAGAAATCAAATGTTCTTGTGGAGTTACCTAGCAAAACTTGCAACCATGGATAGCTCAGGGTCGCCTTCTCCTACCACAAAAGGGGCTTCCCTAGCTTGGAAGTTGGCCTTATCTTCTTCAAATGTTGGGTCAGCTGGATTTTTGCACAGTCTGGCTATGTGCTCGAAGCCTCCACATCGCTTGCACTTCCTTTTCCTAGTGCCAAGGCCAGCACCTTCAGTACTGGATCCGATTCTAGTCTCCCTTGGTCGTTCTTTTAGCCTCCTCAACACCGGAGCTTATAGTTTGAAACCAGGGTCAACAATGTCCCATTGTTGCTTGCCTACCATTATAGGTATGTTGCTCGCATATGCAACCTTGAATTTTACAACGGAGTACAACTCATGTACATGAGGTTCAATTTCTGGTACCAGACCTTGGAGTGAAGTAGTGAAGTACAGAGCATGGATACATGGCAATCCCTTGGCCCGCCATTGCCTGCAGCTACATGTTTCCTTTTCTATGTTAACAAGGTACCTCAATTCCCTATTCTCTTTGTCCACTACAGTAATTTATGCCTCAACATCACTGCGTCTAACTACCTTCATCTTCAGCCCTAAAAAGAACACAAAACATTAATCGTTGAATTTAGTTGGTTATGACATTAATGAGTTAAAAGAACGCAAGCTATTTACCTTTGGATTTGGTATGCAGTGCCTTTATCACACTTGGCAGTATGAGATGGCCAATGCATTTTTCTAATGCTATCCTCATCCACAGATCAAAATTCTCCATTATCATCTGCCTAATCTTGTCCAACATGTCAACAATAAGAAGAGCCTTAACTTTCCTCACTTTGCTATTAAATGACTCTGTGAGGTTGTTATTGACATAGCCAATCTTGCATATTTCATTGAACTTGCTTCTATCATATCTTTGTGTGTTGTTAAACCATATATTTTTGGACACTCTTCTTAGTAAGGATCTGCTTCATATGCTAATTGTGCTTTCTAGAACTAAAATTCATGCTTGCGGGAAAAAGATTATCATCATAGACCTTGCCCTTGGATTTTTTTTTTCCAAAATTTGCAACAAGATGCCTCATATACTCCCTATGCTCCACTCCAGGCCACACTTGTTCTACCGTTGTCTCTAAACCTTTGCAAGCGTCCGTGTGTATGACTAGTCCTTCATGATGCCCAATAAGCCTACACAGATTTTGAAGAAATGAAGCCCAATTATCTGATGATTCAGTCTCTGTCACCCCATGGGCAACTGAGTAAAGCCAATTATGGCAATCAATGGTGTTAGAGATACGACAGGCAAATCAAACGATGAAGAACAAAATTAACACATGATACATGAGATTTTAACGTGGAAACCCCCTCCAACACGAAGGGGAAACAACCACGAGCTCCATCCAGCGAACTTCACTATATTGGGAGAGGCTACAAACGGCAGGGATTTACAACTGATCAACTTATCTCGTGCGGCGGCTTACAAGAGGTATATATAATGGTGGTGACCTAGGTCGATATTGATCCGTACTGCATGGGGGCTCCCCCCATACCCCGAGGAGGCCCACATGGGCTAATTTTAGACTTCGCTACGCTCGTCAGAAGTTAGCCCATATCTTTATACTTGAATTTGGATCAGAACATAACAAACTCCACCTTGAGACAAATTCCATCTTGTAGCATGAACGAGAACCTTCTCCGTAAACAACAAAGTGAACACGTTCGGCGCCAAAAATCCACTAGGGCTAATGAGTTATACCAACTAAGTCTGAGTAGAGCTCAAACTTAGCAACATGAACTGGCTTTGTCAACATATCAGCGGGATTATCATGAGTACAAATCTTGCATACCATCAGTATACCTTGCTCAACAATGTCTCGAATATAACGGTATTTGACATCAATGTGCTTTGTTTAATCATGGAACATCTGATCCTTAGTGAGTTATATTGCACTCTAGTTGCCACAAAACAGGTTAATGCAAGAATTATCTCCACAAGCTCAGCATAGAAACTTTTCAGCCACACTGATTCTTTACATGCTTCTGCAATAGCCATGTATTCTACTTCAGTGGTAGATTCAGTAACTACTAGCCGCAGTGTTGCCCTCCAACTCACTGCACAACCACCAACAGTGAACGCATAACTGATACGTCTCCAACGTATCTATAATTTTTTATTGTTCCATGCTATTATATTATCCATCAAGGATGTTTTATATGCTATTTTATATGATTTTTGGGACTAACCTATTAACCTAGAGCCCAATGCCAGTTTCTGTTTTTCCTTGTTTTTGAGTATTGCAGAAAAGGAATACCAAACGGAGTCCAATTGACCTGAAAAGTCACGGAGATTGTTTTTGGACCAGAAGAAGCCCACGAAGTACCGGACATGGAACAGAAGAGTCTCGAGGCCACCACGAGGGTGGGGGGCGCGCCCCCTACCTCGTGGTCGCCTCATGGACCCTCCTGACTTGTTCCCGACGCCAACACCTCTTATATATCCCCAAACTTTCAGAACATAACCTAGATCGGGAGTTCCGCCACCGCAAGCCTCTGTAGCCACCAAAAACCAATCGGGACCCTGTTCTGGCACCCTGCCGGAGGGGGGATCCCTCACCGGTGGCCATCTTCATCATCCCGGCGCTCTCCATGATGAGGAGGGAGTAGTTCACCCTCGGGGCTGAGGGTATGTACCAGTAGCTATGTGTTTGATCTCTCTCTCTCTCTCTCATGTTCTTGATTCGGCACGATCTTGATGTATTGCAAGCTTTGCTATTATAGTTGGATCTTATGATGTTTCTCCCCCTCTACTCTCTTATAATGGATTGAGTTTTCCCTTCGAAGTTATCTTATCGGATTGAGTCTTTAAGGATTTGAGAACACTTGATGTATGTCTTGCATGTGCTTATCTATGGTGACAATGGGATATTCATGTGATCTACTTGATGTATGTTTTGGTGATCAACTTGCGGGTTCCGTGACCTTGGGAATCTATGCATAGGGGTTGGCACATGTTTTCGTCTTGACTCTCTGGTAGAAACTTTGGGGCACTCTTTGAAGTTCTTTGTGTTGGTTGAATAGATGAATATGAGATTGTGTGATGCATATCGTATAATCATACGCACGAATACTTGAGGTGACATTGGAGTATCTAGGTGACATTAGGGTTTTGGTTGATCTGTGTCTTAAGGTGTTATTCTAGTACGAACTCTAGGATAGATCGAACGGAAAGAGTAACTTCGTGTTATTTTACTACGGACTCTTGAATAGATCGATCAGAAAGGATAACTTTGAGGTGGTTTCGTACCCTAGAATAATCTCTTCGTTTGTTCTCTGCTGTTAGTGACTTTGGAGTGACTCTTTGTTGCATGTTGAGGGATAGTTATATGATCCAATTATGTTATTATTGTTGAGAGAACTTGCACTAGTGAAAGTATGAACCCTAGGCCTTGTTTCCTAGCATTGCAATACCGTTTACGCTCACTTTTATCATTAGTTACCTTGCTGTTTTTATATTTTCAGATTACAAAAACCTATATCTACCATCCATATTGCACTTGTATCACCATCTCTTCGCCGAACTGGTGCACCTATACAATTTAGCATTGTATTGGGTGTGTTGGGGACACAAGAGACTCTTTGTTATTTGGTTGCAGGGTTGTTTGAGAGAGACCATCTTCATCCTACGCCTATCAGGGATTGATAAACCTTAGGTCATCCACTTGAGGGAAATTTGCTACTGTCCTACAAACCTCTGCACTTGGAGGCCCAACAACGTCTACAAGAAGAAGGTTGTGTAGTAGACATCAAGCAATTTCTGGCGCCGTTGCCGGGGAGGTGAGTGCTTGAAGGTATATCTTTAGATCTTGCAATTGAATCTTTTAGTTTCTTGTTTTATCACTAGTTTAGTTTATAAAACAAAACTACAAAAAATATCGAATTGAGGGTGCCTCATATGCTTCATCTTTTTAATATCTTTCGTGAAAATGATGGGAAGGAAAATTGTGCTCAAGTGCTAGAAAAAGAATGCATTAGAATGTTTGGCACTAAATCTTTGTATGATGAGCATGATTGCAATGTTGTTAGTATGATTTCCTTGAATACCCATGATGCTAATGATATGCAAAGCCACAAGCTTGGGGATGCTATGTTTGATGAAGATGATATGTTTAGTTCCCCAAGTTTCGATGAGCAAATTTATTATGATGAAAGCATGCCTCCTATTTATGATGATTATTGTGATGACACGTATGCTATAAAGAATAAAGATAACCATGAAACTTGTCATCATGATTTTAATTTTCAATTGGATTATGCTTCACATGATAGTTATTTTGTTGAGTTTGCTCCCACTACTATTCATGAGAACAAATTTGCTTATGTGGAGAGTAATAAAATTTCTATGCTTGTAGATCATGAAAATAATGGTTTATGTGATAGTTATATTGTTGAATTCATTCATTATGCTACTGAAATTTTTTATGAGGGAGGAATATATGCTTGTAGGAATTGCAATAATATCATGTTTCCTCTCTATGTGCTTAAAATTTTAAAGTTATGCTTGTTTTGCCTGCCTATGCTAGTTCATTATTGTTCCCATAAGTCGTTTGCTCACAAAATCCCTATGCATAGGAAGTGGATTAGACTTAAATGTGCTAGTAATATTCTTCATGATGCTCTCTTTATATTTCAATTCTTATCTTTTATGTGAGCATCATTAAAATCATCATGCCTAGCTAGGGGCGTTAAACGTTAGCGCTTGTTGTGAGGCAACCCAATTTTATTTTTGTTCTTTGCCTTTTGCTCCTGTTTAGTAATAAATAATTCATCTAGCCTCTGTTTAGATGTGGTTTTATGTTTTAATTAGTGTTTGTGCCAAGTAAAACCTTTGGGAATACTTGGGTGAAGTCTTTGCGATCTTGCTGTAAAAAACAGAAACTTTTGCACTCACGAGATTAGCTGCCATTTTTTACTGGAGAGTGATTTTAGGTTGATTCTTTTTTCAGATGCTTAATATACAAATTCCTCAGGTCCACCAATTTATTTCAGAATTTTTGGAGTTACACAAGTATTCGAATAATACAGATTACTACAGACTGTTCTGTTTTTGGCAGATTCTGTTTTCATTGTGTTGTTTGCTTATTTTGATGAATCTATGAGTAGTATCGGAGGGTATGAACCATAGAGAAGTTGGAATACAGTAGATATTACACCAATATGAATTTAGAATGAGTTCACAACAGTACCTAAGTGGTGATTTATTTTCTTATACTAACGGAGCTTACGAGTTTTCTGTTAAGTTTTGTGTTGTGAAGTTTTCAAGTTTTGGGTAAAGACTCGATGGACTATGGAATAAGGAGTGGCAAGATCCTAAGCTTGGGGATGCCCAAGGCACCCCAAGGTAATATTCAAGGACAACCAAGAGCCTAAGCTTGGGGATGCCCCGGATGGCATCCCCTCTTTCGTCTTCGTTCATCGGTAACTTTACTTGAGGCTATATTTTTATTCACCACATGATATGTGTTTTGCTTGGAGCGCCATTTTATTTTATTTTGTTTTGCTTGCTGTTTGAATAAAATACCAAGATCTGAAATTCTTAAATGTTAGAGAGTATTCACATAGTTACATAATTATTCAACTACTCATTGATCTTCACTTATATCTTTCGGAGTAGTTTGTCATTTGCTCTAGTGCTTCACTTATATCTTTTTAGAGCTCGGTGGTGGTTTTATTTTATAGAAATAGATGAACTCTCATGCTTCACTTATATTATTTTGAGATTCTTTTTAGAACAGCATGGTAATTTGCTTTGGTTATGAATTTAGTCCTAATATGATAGGCATCCAAGAGGGATATAATAAAAACTTTCATATAGAGTGCATTAAAACTATGAGAAGTTTGATACTTGATAATTGTTTTGAGATATAAAGATGGTGATATTAGAGTCGTGCTAGTTGAGTAATTGTGAAATTGAGAAATACTTGTGTTGAGGTTTGCAAGTCCCTTAGCATGCACGTATGGTAACCGTTGTGTAACAAATTTGAAGCATGAGGTGTTCTTTGTTTGCTTTCCTTATGAGTTGCGGTTGGGGACGAGCGATGGTCTTTTCCTATCAATCTATCCCCCTAGGAGCATGCGCGTAGTGCTTGGTTTTTATGACACTTAGATTTTTGCAATAAGTATGTGAGTTCTTTATGACTAATGTTGAGTCCATGGATTATACGCACTCTCACCCTTCCATCATTGCTAGCCTCTTCGGTACCATGCATTGCCCTTTCTCACCTCGAGAGTTGGTGCAAACTTCGCCGGTGCATCTCAAACCCCGTGATATGATACGCTCTATCACACATAAGCCTCCTTATATCTTCCTCAAAACATCCACCATACCTACCTATTATGGCATTTCCATAGCCATTCCGAGATATATTGCCATGCAACTTTCCACCGTTCCGTTTATTGTGACACGCTTCTTCATTGTCATATTGCCTCGCATGATCATGTAGTTGACATCGTATTTGTGGCAAGGCCACCATTCATAATTTTTCATACATGTCACTCTTGATTCATTGCCCATCCCGTACACCGCCGGAGGCACTCATATAGAGTCATATTTTGTTCTAGTATCGAGTTGTAATCCTTGAGTTGTAAATAAATAGAAGTGTGATGATCATCATTATGAGAGCATTGTCCCGTGTGAGGAAATAAAAAAAGAGAAAGGCCAAAAAAAAGAGAAGGCCCAAAAAAAGAGGAAGGCCAAAAAAA
Organism: Aegilops tauschii subsp. strangulata; assembly: GCF_002575655.3. Lineage (NCBI taxonomy): Eukaryota > Viridiplantae > Streptophyta > Magnoliopsida > Poales > Poaceae > Aegilops > Aegilops tauschii. Next base: position 312,087,409 of record NC_053037.3, on the reverse strand, counting down.
GAGAAGGCCCAAAAAAATGAGAGAAAAAGAGAGAAGGGGCAATGCTACTATCCTTTTACCACACTTGTGCTTCAAAGTAGCACCATGATCTTCATGATAGAGAGTCTCTTATTTCGTCACTTTCATATACTAGTGGGAATTTTCATTATAGAACTTGGCTTGTATATTCCAACGATGGGCTTCCTCAAAATGCCCTAGGTCTTCGTGAGCAAGCAAGTTGGATGCACACCCACTTAGTTTCTTTTGTTGAGATTTCATACATTTATAGCTCTAGTGCATCCGTTGCATGGCAATCCCTACTCCTCGCATTGACATCAATTGATGGGCATCTCCATAACCCGTTGATTAGCCACGCTGATGCGAGACTTTCTCCCTTTTTGTCTTCTCCACACAACCTCCATCATCATATTCTATTCCACCTATAGTGCTATGTCCATGGCTCGCGCTCATATATTGCGTGAAAGTTGAAAAAGTTTGAGAATGCTAAAGTATGAAACAATTGCTTGGCTTGTCATCGGGGTTGTGCATAATGGGAGCATTTTGTGTGACGAAAATGAAGCATGGCCAAACTATATGATTTTGTAGGGATGAGCTTTCTTTGGCTATGTTATTTTGAGAAGACATAATTGCTTGGTTAGTATGCTTGAAGTATTATTATTTTATGTCAATATTAAACTTTTGTCTTGAATCTTTTGGATCTGAACATTCATGCCACAATAAAGGAAATTACATTGAAAATTATGTTAGGTAGCATTCCACATCAAATTTTTTGTTTTTATCATTTACCTACAAGAGGACGAGCAGGAATTATGCTTGGGGATGCTTGATACATCTCCAACGTATCTATAATTTTTGATTGTTCCATGCTATTATATTATCCATCTAGGATGTTTTATATGCATTTATATGCTATTTTATATGATTTTTGGGACTAACCTATTAACCTAGAGCCCAGTGCCAGTTTCTTTTTTTCCTTGTTTTTGAGTATTGCAGAAAAGGAATACCAAACGGAGTCCAATTGACTTGAAAATTCACGGAGATTGTTTTTGGACCAGAAGAAGCCCACGAAGTACCGGAGATGGACCAGAAGAGTCCCGAGGCCACCACGAGGGTGGGGGCGCGCCCTACCCCCCATGGGCGCGCCCCCAACCTCGTGGCCGCCTCATGGACCCCCCTGACTTGTTCCCGACGCCAACACCTCTTATATATCCCCAAACTTCCAGAACATAACCTAGATCGGGAGTTCCGCCATCGCAAGCCCCTGTAGCCACCAAAAACCAATCGGGACCCTGTTCCGGCACCCTGCCGGAGGGGGGATCCCTCATCGGTGGCCATCTTCATCATCCCGGCGTTCTCCATGACGAGGAGAGAGTAGTTCACCCTCGGGGCTGAGGGTATGTACCAGTAGCTATGTGTTTGATCTCTCTCTCTCTCTCTCTCTCTCTCTCTCTCTCTCTCTCGTGTTCTTGATTTGGCACGATCTTGATGTATCGCGAGCTTTTCTATTATAGTTGGATCTTATGATGTTTCTCCCCCTCTACTCTCTTGTAATGGATTGAGTTCTCCCTTCGAAGTTATCTTATCGGATTGAGTCTTTAAGGATTTGAGAACACTTGATGTATGTCTTGCATGTGCTTATCTGTGGTGACAATGGGATATTCATGTGATCTACTTGATGTATGTTTTGGTGATCAACTTGCGGGTTCCGTGACCTTGGGAATGTATGCATAGGGGTTGGCACACGTTTTCGTCTTGACTCTCCGGTAGAAACTTTGGGGCACTCTTTGAAGTTCTTTGTGTTGGTTCAATAGATGAATCTGAGATTGTCTGATGCATATCGTATAATCATACCCATGGATTCTTGAGGTGACATTGGAGTATCTAGGTGACATTAGGGTTTTGGTTGATTTGTGTCTTAAGGTGTTATTCTAGTACGAACTCTAGGATAGATCGAACGGAAAGAATAACTTCGTGTTATTCTACTACGGACTCTTGAATAGATCGATCAGAAAGGATAACTTTGAGGTGGTTTCGTACCCTACAATAATCTCTTCATTTGTTCTCCGCTATTAGTGACTTTGGAGTGACTCTTTGTTGCATGTTGAGGGATAGTTATATGATCCCATTTTGTTATTATTGTTGAGAGAACTTGCACTAGTGAAAGTATGAACCCTAGGCCTTGTTTCCTAGCATTGCAATACCGTTTACGCTCACTTTTATCATTAGTTACCTTGCTGTTTTTATATTTTCAGATTACAAAAACCTATATCTACCATCCATATTGCACTTGTATCACCATCTCTTCGCCGAACTGGTGCACCTATACAATTTAGCATTGTATTGGGTGTGTTGGGGACACAAGAGACTCTTTGTTATTTGGTTGCAGGGTTGTTTGAGAGAGACCATCTTCATCCTACGCCTATCAGGGATTGATAAACCTTAGGTCATCCACTTGAGGGAAATTTGCTACTGTCCTACAAACCTCTACACTTGGAGGCCCAACAACGTCTACAAGAAGAAGGTTGTGTAGTATACATCAATAACCTGTAAGGGACGTCCTCTTGCCCAAATCGCTGGAAGCAAAATCTGAACCCGCATAGCCAGTTAGTCCCTTACCCAGTCCTGCCGAATTTCAAACAAGAATTGGAAGTGCCAAGAAGGTACCTGAAAATCTATTGAACAACCTTTCAGTGTTCTTTACCAGGGTTAGCCATGTATCTCCTGACCAAACTCATTGAAAATGACAAATCAAGCCTAAAACACATAACGACATACATTAAAGAACCGACATGACTAGAATATGGAACTCTTGACATATACTCAAAATCTCCATCAGTACTAGGACATTGAGAAGATAATCATTTGAAATGAGGAGCAATGGGAGTGCCAAATGACTTAGAATCATGCATGTTAAAATGATGAAGAACTTTCTTAATGTAACTTTGCTGACTAAGAAATAACAAACTAGAATTTTTGTCCCTGGTAATCTCCATAACTAGAATTTTCTTAGCAGTACCAAGATCATTCATCTCAAACTCACTACTTAACTGTGCCTTTAAAGTAGTGATCTCTTTCTTGCCCTTGGCAGCAATCAACATGTCATCAACATATAACAACAAGTATATAGGTGATTCATCAACAAATTCAATGTAAACACAACTATCATATTCAGACCTTTTAAATCCATGTGCTATCATAAATGAATCAAATATTCTATACCACTGTCTTGGAGACTGTTTTAAACCATATAAGGACCTCTTTAACTTGCAAATAAATTTCTCCTTATCAGGCACTATGAAACCTTCTAGTTGGTCCATGTAAATCTCGTCCTCCAGTTCTCCATGCAGAAAAGCAGTCTTGACATCTAACTGCTCAAGCTCAATATCATGCATAGCAACATACCAAAAAAATGCACGAATGGAACTATGCTTCACAACTAGAGAGAACACAACATTATAATCAATACCTGGTATCTGACTAAAGCCTTTAGCCACAAACCTTGCCTTAAACCTCGCGGGCTCAGTAGGAGTCAAACCTTCCTTTGTTTTGAAGATCCATTTGCAGTAAATGGTCTTCTTTTGTTTATGCAAGCACACAACATCCCATGTGCCATTTTTCTCAAGTGACTACATGTCTTCTTGCATACCAGGAATCCACTTCTCGTGGTCACCGGAAACAACGAATTAGTGTATGTGGATGGCCCATGTATGTTCTCAATCTGCTACACACAACTAAAAGCACAATGAACAATACCACACTCTTCAATTAGGCGTTTAGATTTTATGACTCTCTTTCTCCTGCCAGCTACAAGAGACTGGATTTGTCGCTGCAAAAGAGGGGGTAAGTGTTGCACATCATCATCATCATGAACCTGTGTATCTGGAGCACCATCTACATTATCATTAACATGTGCATCTGGAGCAACATCATCATTATCAACAATTAACTCCTCATTAAGGGCACAACCTCCACAGTAACTTGTTGTGGCTCTACATTTGTTGACAAATTGTCATGGTACATAATAGATTCATTGAAGACAACACTCCTGCTCATGAAAACCTTATTAGTTTCTGGATTCCATAACATGTGTCCCTTTACTCCCGAACCATAACCAACAAACACACACTCCATAGTTCTAGGCTCTGGCTTTCCGTTATCAATGTGCACATATGAAGTGCAACCGAAAACTCTAAACTGTGAATAATCAGCTGGTGTACCAGACCATACCTCAATGGGAGTTTTCTTATTAAGTGGAATGGATGGTGACATTGAAAGCACAAGTGCTCCCTGGGTGGTTTTGGTAATTAATGTCAACATATCTACTGTTGGACTAATGTTTTATCTATAATATTTCAGACAAATTCAACAGATGGAGTGGCGTGGACAAGAGGATGTGGAACCCCTTCAAGGTGCTAAGGACAAAGGATTGGCTCAAGCTCAAAACCTCAAGACTCTACATTTTACTTTTAGTGATCCAAGATCACATTGAGTCCATAGGAAAGCCAATACTATTAAAAGGGGATGAGGTGTTGCTTAATGGCTTGCTTTCTCGAAGTGCTTAGTGAGATGCTCCAAAACCCTCAACCACTTTCTCATATCCACATATGTCCCAAACCAGAAGTCAAACTCGGCCCCACCGAAACATTCTATCCGGCGCCACCGAGTTCACTTGACATAGCCACTGCCACAAATCCTAGTCACTTCGGTCTCATCGATGGGATCTCGGTCTCACCGAGATGGGCTTGCAAACTCTCTGTTGCCTGTTGCAATAATTTTGGTCTTATCGAGATTTGTAATCGGTCTCACCGAGTTTGCCTGGCCAACTCTCTGGTTAGCTTATTACCAAAATCGGTCCCACCGAGTTTGTGTAATCGGTCAAACCGAGATGAGGTTTTACCCTAATCCTAGCACATCAGTCCCACCAAGTTGATCATATTGGTCCCACCGAAATGCCTAACGGTCACATTATGAACTGAATTGGTCCGACCGAGTTTTCTGATTCGGTCCCACTGAGTTTGGTGATTTGTGTGTAACGGTTAGATTTTGTGTGGAGGCTATATATACCCCTCCACCCACTCTTCATTCGTGGAGAGAGCCATCAGAACATGCCTACACTTCCAACATACATTTTCTGAGAGAGAACCACCTACTCATGTGTTGAGGTCAAGATATTTCATTCCGACCACATAAATCTTGATCTCTAGCCTTCTCCAAGTTGCTTCCCACTCAAATCATCTTTCCACCAAATCCAAATCTGTGAGAGAGAGTTGAGTGTTGGGGAGACTATCATTTGAAGCACAAGAGCAAGGAGTTCATCATCAACACACCATCTATTACCTTTTGGAGAGTGGTGTCTCCCATATTGGTTAGGTGTCACTTGGGAGTCTCCGTCAAGATTGTGGAGTTGAACCAAGGAGTTTGTACGGGCAAGGAGATCGCCTACTTCGTGAAGATCTACCCTAGTGAGGCAAGTCCTTCGTGGGCGATGGCCGTGGTGGGATATACAAGGTTGCTTCTTCGTGGACCCTTCATGGATGGAGCCCTCCGTGGACTCACGCAACCGTTCCCCTTCGTGGGTTGAAGTCTCCATCAACGTGGATGTACGATAGCTCCACCTATCAGAACCACGCCAAAAATCTCCGTGTCTCCAATTGCGTTTGCACACTCCAATCCTATCCCTTTACATTCTCGCAAGTTACATGCTTTACTTTCCTCTGCTCATATACTCTTGTAATGCTTGCTTGATATGCCCTGTGAATGTTTAAACTTGTGCTAAAACTCCACCTCAACTTAAAGAAATTAAAAACTGCCACTTTTCTTGCTAAGAGTCTATTCACCCCCCTCTAGACACCTCTTCTCGATACTTTCAATTGGTATCAGAGCATTGGTCTCCATTGCTTTGGTTTAAACACCTTTGGAGGAAGATGGATGAGTATATGTTGGGGAGTCTTAGACGCAGAGTGCCTATACTTGATGGAGAGTACTTTCATGAGTGGAAAAATGAGATGCTTGACATTTTCAATGAATATCACTTGAACAAGTACATTACTAGTCCTTGCATTTCCCCTAGTGATCCTTTGCATCCCTCTCCCGATGAGGATCTTGACATGATTCACAATCTTAGAACTATCAATCTTATCATTAGAGGATTGCCCAAAAATTTGATTGCTAGCTTACCTGCTCTTGATTGTGGTTACACCATATGGAGATTTCCTGAGGAACGATTCCCAAATTATTCCTTGAAAAATCTAGATGAGATTCTCCATAAGTCTATTGCCTTGAATAGGATGAGTACTAGCGATCCTAAGTTTGATGATTGCCTGTTTGAGCTTCGTGATCTCATGCGTGCCAAAGGAGATGTTGGAATTATTAGCAATATCATTTCCGAAGTCATTAGAATCCATAGAGATGAACATTGTTACGGTCATACTTCTAATGAATCACCTTCTCTAGGAAATAACCAATTACAAGATGATGTTGAACATGGATACTATGATGAGGATGATGATAATGACCTTGATCATGCAATGAGACACTTTGGTCTTATGGCTAATCTTCGCGGCTACATGGCTGGAGGAAAGGAATGGGTCCTTGATAGTGGATGTACCGGTCATATGACCGGAGACAAAGATATGTTTCGTGAGCTTGCTGAAAACGACAGCCCTCGGAAGTACGGCACTTTTGGTGATAACTCAAAGGGTAAGGTGGCCATCTCACATGATAGCTCCATACAAAATGTTATGCTCGTAGAATCTCTTGGCTACAATTTACTTTCCGTATCTAGACTTTCTGACTTTGGTTTCAATGTCCTATTTACTGAAGTAGATTGCCAAGTGTTTCGTAGAGATAATCATAAAATGGTCTTTACCGGTATACGTAGAGGAGATCTTTACAATGTTTACTTCATTAAAAAGGCTCAACCTAGAACTTGCTTAATTGCTAAATCTTCGAAAGGCTGGTTGTGGCATAGAAGGTTAGGTCATGTGGGCATGTGGAATCTTGATAAGCTTATTAAAGGTGATCATATCCTTGGAGTAAAAGATGTTATATTTGACAAGGACAGATTGTGAAGTGCTTGTCAAGTAGGAAAACAGGTTGGAGGAAGTCACCCCGTGAAGAACATCATGACCACGAGAAGACCGCTCGAGCTACTTCATATGGATCTCTTTGGTCCCAATGCCTACAAGAGTCTCGGTGGAAACTCATTTGGTCTAGTTATAGTTGATGATTTTTCAAGATTTACGTGGGTGTTCTTTCTTGATGATAAATCGCAGGTCCAAAAGATCTTCAAGAACTTCGCTAAGAAGGCCCAAAATCAATTTGAAGTGAAGATCAAGAAGGTTCGCAATGACAACGGAACGGAGTTCAAGAATGCAAATGTGGATACCTTTCTTGACGAAGAAGGGATTTCACACGAGTTCTCGGCTACGCACACACCTCAACAAAATGGAGTTGTTGAGAGGAAGAACCAAACTCTTATTGAGATGGCAAGAACGATGCTTGATGAGTACAAGACTCCAAAACACTTTTGGGCGAAAGTGGTTGAGACGGCTTGTCATGCAACAAATCGCTTGTATCTTCACAAGCTACTCGGCAAGACGGCATACGAGCTCCTCACCGGTAACAAACCCCAAGTTGGATACTTTCGAGTATTTGGCTCAAAGTGTTACATTCTTGATAAGCATCGTCGTTCTAAATTTGCTCCTAAATCTCATGAGGGTTTCTACTTGGTTATGGCTCAAACTCTCACACTTACTGTGTCTACAATAATTTCACCCGAAAGGTTGAAGAAACGGTAGATGTGAAGTTTGATGAATCTAATAGCTCGCAAGTAGAGCAATTGCCAATTGATGTAGGAGACAAAGACCCTTCGGAAGCAATCCAAGACTTGTCTATTGGCAAGATTCGTCCAACAGAGGTGAAGTAGAGTACCTCGTTCGTCCAAGTGGAAGCTTCTACCTCACGACAAGGTGAACCAAGAGTTGACATGGAAGCATCCACAAGTGGGACACATCAAGATGAAGAAAACGAGGAAGTGCATCAAGATGAACCTCATCAACCTCCTTCTCCACCACGACGAGAGAACTACAACGTCAACAATGAAGAAGGCCAAGAAGAAGGACAAGATGATGAAGAAGATGTTCCACCCCGACCCAAGAAAAATCTCTCACAAGTTCGAGCAAGAGTCTCAAGAGACCATCCCGTCGAACAAATCTTCAATGATATTCAAACTGGGAGAACCACTCGCTCTAAAACTCGTTTGGCTAACTTGTGAACATTATTCACTCATCTCTAGCATTGAACCTATGAAGGTTGAAGAAGCATTGGAAGATCCGGATTGGATAAATGCCATGCATGAAGAGCTACACAACTTTGAGAGAAACCAAGTGTGGACATTGGTTGAGAAGCCCGACAACAACCACAACATCATTGGTGTCAAATGGGTGTTTCACAGCAAGCAAGACGAAGATGGTCAAGTCGTTCGCAACAAAGCACGTCTCGTCGCCCAAGGCTACACTCAACTCGAAGGTATGCACTACGGTGAGACATATGCCCCCGTTGCTAGACTTGAGTCCATTCGCATCTTACTTGCCTATGCTAATCACCATGATATCACCTTGTACTAAATGGGTATTAAAAGTGCTTTCCTAAATGGTGAAATTGAGGAGGAAGTTTATGTTAAGCAACCTCCCGGCTTTGTCAATCCTAAGAAACCCGACCATGTTTACAAACTTCACAAATCTCTTTATGGTCTTAAACAAGCTCCTAGAGCGTGGTATAAATGCTTTACCTAGTTCCTTATTGAAAAAGGCTTTGAGATTGGAAAGATAGATTCTACTCTTTTTACTAAAAGGGTTAATGGTGAATTATTTGTGTGCCAAATTTATGTTGATGATATCATATTTGGTTCGACTAACCCTCATTTTAGTGAAAAGTTTGGGAAGCTAATGTCGAAGAAGTTTGAGATGTCTATGATGAGTGAACTCAAGTTCTTTCTTGGTTTGCAAATCAAGCAAACTAAGGAAGGCACCTTTGTTTCTCAAACAAAGTACACCAAGGACTTATTCAAGAAGTTCAACATGCAAGAAAGCAAAGGTATGAAAACACCCATGCCTACTAATGGACATCTTGACTTGACCAAGGATGGAAAATAGGTTGACCAAAAGGTTTACTGCTCTACGATTGGTTCATTGTTATATCTATGTGCCTCCCGTCCCGATATTATGCTAAGTGTGTGCATGTGTGCACGATATCAAGCGGCCCCCAAAGAATGTCATCTTAAGGCTGTGAAATGGATAGTGAGATACTTAATACATACACCAAATTTTGGCATTTGGTATCCTAAGAGGTCTTCTTTTGATCTTGTTGGCTACTCCGATTCGGACTATGCCGGAGACAAGGTTGATAGAAAGTCCACTTCGGGTACTTGTCAATTTCTTGGTAGATCTCTTGCGTCTTGGTCCTCCAAGAAACAAAACTCGGTATCCTTATCCACCGCCGAAGCGGAATACATTGCCGCCGGTTCATGTTGTGCTCAGTTACTTTGGATGACAAAACTCTTAAGGATTATGGGATCAATGTGAAACATGTTCCATTGCTTTATGACAATGAGAGTGCTGTTAAGATTTCTCAGCATCCCGTGCAACATTCTCGAACTAAGCATATTGAAGTTTGTCATCATTTCATTCGAGATCATGTTGCTAAAGGAGACATTGATCTTAAGCATGTTTGTACCGATAAGCAATTGGCGGATATATTCACCAAACCGCTTAATGAGAAAGTATTTTGCCGATTGAGAGGTGAATTGAACATCATTGATGCTTCAAACTTGGAGTAGGAACTCCATTTGGATACATGCAAGGCAGGAGCCTATGACTAATCCTTGATTTTTTTTGATGATCATATGTCTTGGATACATTTGTACCCTTCCATGCTATCTAACCCTTGTAGGAACTTGGGTGAATCTAATTCTATGAGATTGCAACTCACTCACATCTTGAGAAACCTCTACATCACCAAGTCTCTACAACATGGTGGTTGAAGACAAGGAAGCATGTTTCAACATATCCCTTTTGACAAATTCTATATCAAATTTCATTTGGTATCAAATTTCATGATTGTCATGTTGGATACACAAGTGCTCTTCCTTGCAAGACTAACCCATGTAGGTAGATGAACTCAAACTATAAGTGGTGCTCCCAACCATTGATGCGCTACATCAACCTTGAGCAGTCCACACAAGTTCAACTACATGATCAAGTTCAACACCACCACCCAAGGTATGACATTCCATCTTAGAGAAGATTTACCCCAAGATATGGGTCAAAGCAGCTCAACAAGATGTGAATACATCAAATGCTTAAACGAAACATGGTAACCCCATTTTGAGCTTTAACGATGAGTGTGACTTATGATCAAGTGTTTTCACTTGACTCCTCAGTAAATATACTCTAACATAGGTGACTTTGTCGCCGCCCAATTCTAGATGAAGTTCTCTAGTGTTTCTGTGAGTTCTTGCATTTGTTCATTGCATTTTCCTTCCCTTTTCCTTTAATAAAAAAAACCTTCATCTAGATTTTTCTTTTCTTTTGTCTGTTTTGTTCTGCATTTCCTGCATCAAATTCATTGCAAATCCTTCAGTTAATTCCTTGCAAATCTTTGTGAGATCTTATTTTTCTAAGTGAGCTGAGGTGAAAAATTGTTGAACTCGGTCACACCGGTCTGTCACTCTCAGTCAAACCGAACCATTTCGGTGTAACCGAGAAACACACCTCGGTGTCACCGATTCCACTGTAGAGAAGATAATTTGCCACTTGCACCCTGCACTTTTGTTCCAGCTCCACTCAATGATTCTTGTCCTCTACCAGCATCATATTCTATATGCTGCTTTGCTCTGTGACTCAAGTACCACACCTATTTTGACTCACACTCCAGAAGATCCCTTCTTGGAAATTGATGTCAAAGGGGGAGAGAGAGATCACATCAAAGCTTAATCACTTCAAAAGGGGAGAGGGTACTACAACAGGGAGAGAGATAATCACATCAAAGGCCCCAGATGCTTGGTGTTCAAGAGGAGAGAAGACACATGTCTTTAAGAGGGGAAAGACATGTTAGTCTGTGTTATGTTTCTGTGATCTGATCTGCTTTTGCTCTGATTTTGTTTCCCTATTTTTTCCCATTATCCAATATAAGATTCAGGGGGAGAAAGACTGCTAGGGAAGGAAATCTTTAAATTTATTGCACATGTTTTACCTTTGGGGACATGTCTATATCCAATAGAGTACCTAGTACTCACTCTCTACATGTCATCCCAGTCTTGGTACTCTTGTGGCTCTTTTGTTTGCTCTGTCTAGTAGATATATCTGTGTTATCTAACCTTGTTTACTCAGGTTCATCTCTTCCTAAGCCAGCTTAAGACCACAAGGTAAGTATATGCATTACACTCATGTGCATGATGATTTCTTGCCGATGTACATATTGTTTGCAAGAAGGAATCATGAACATGAAGTTACAACTTCATATATTCACATCATTTGCTCTGATGCATATAGCGAAGATACATGTAACACATTGCTTGCTCTGTCATGTTTATGCATTCACATGCTCTTACACTCCATATTGACATGATTGCATACATCTAGGGGGAGCCTATGCATGTTACATGTCCTTCCAAAGCTTTACTTGCTATTCTCTATATCTTTATCTTAAAGCTTGGATGTATGTTGTCATCAATTACCAAAAAGGGGGAGATTGAAAGCACAAGTGCTCCCTTGGTGGTTTTGTTAATTAATGTCAACATATCTCCTGTTGGACTAATGTATTATCTAGAATATTTCAGACAAGTTCAACAGATGGAGTGGCATGGACAAGAGGATGTGGAACCCCTTCAAGGTGCTAAGGACAAAGGATTGGCTCAAGCTCAAAAGCTCAAGACTCTACATTTTACTTTTAGTGATCCAAGATCACATTGAGTCCATAGGAAAGCCAATACTATTAAAAGGGGATAAGGTGTTTCTTAATGGCTTGCTTGCTCGAAGTGCTTAGCGAGATGCTCCAAAACCCTCAACAACTTTCTCATATCCACATATGTCCCAAACCAGAAGTCAAACTCGGCCCCACCAAAACATTCTATCCGGCGCCATCGAGTTCACTTGACATAGCCACTGCCACAAACCCTAGTCACTTCAGTCTCACAGATGGGATCTCGGTCTCACCGAGATGGGCTTGCAAACTCTCTGTTGCCTGTTGCAATAATTTTGGTCTTACCGAGATTTGTAATCGGTCTCACTGAGTTTGCCTGACTAACTCTCTGGTTAGCTTATTACCAAAATCGGTCCCACCGAGTTTGTGTAATCGGTCAAACCGAGATGAGGTTTTACCCTAACCCTAGCACATCGGTCCCACCGAGTTGATCATATCGGTCCCACCGAAATGCCTAACGGTCACATTATGAACTGAATCGGTCCGACCGAGTTTTCTGATTCGGTCCCACCGAGTTTGGTGATTTGTGTGTAACGGTTAGATTTTGTGTGGAGGCTATATATACCCCTCCACCCACTCTTCATTCATGGAGAGAGCCATCAGAACATGCCTACACTTCCAGCATACATTTTCTGAGAGAGAAACCACCTACTCATGTGTTGAGGTCAAGATATTTCATTCCAACCACATAAATCTTGATCTCTAGCCTTCTCCAAGTTGCTTTCCACTCAAATCATCTTTCCACCAAATCCAAATCCGTGAGAGAGAGTCGAGTGTTGGGGAGACTATCATTTGAAGCACAAGAGCAAGGAGTTCATCATCAACACACCATCTATTACATTTTGGAGAGTGGTGTCTCCTAGATTGGTTAGGTGTCACTTGGGAGCCTCCGTCAAGATTGTGGAGTTGAACCAAGGAGTTTGTACGGGCAAGGAGATCGCCTACTTCGTGAAGATCTACCCTAGTGAGGCAAGTCCTTCGTGGGCGATGGTCGTGGTGGGATAGACAAGGTTGCTTCTTCATGGACCCTTCATGGGTGGAGCCCTCCGTGGACTCGTGCAACCGTTACCCTTCGTGGGTTGAAGTATCCATCAACGTGGATGTACGATAGCACCACCTATCGGAACCACGCCAAAAATCTCCGTGTCTCCAATTGCGTTTGCACACTCAAATCCTATCCCTTTACATTCTCGCAAGTTACATGCTTTACTTTCCGCTGCTCATATAGTCTTGTCATGCTTGCTTGATATGCCTTGTGAATGTTTAAACTTGTGCTAAAACTCCACCTCAACTTAAAGAAATTAAAAACTGCCACTTTTCTTGCTAAGAGTCTATTCACCCCCCTCTAGACACCTCTTCTCGATCCTTCTAGACATGTTGATCAAGTAGCAGGCGGTGCAGGCTGCTTCATCCCCAAAACATTTTCCCCATGCAAGCATTGGACAACATGCAGCAAGCCCTAGAGATGATGGGTTTGTTCATGCGCCGAGACATACCATTCTGTTGAGGAGTGTGCGGGATGGTGTGGTGCCTGATGATGCCCAAATCTCTGCAATATTTGTCAAAATCTTTTGAACAGAATTCCATACCATTGTCAGTACAAAGTATTTTTACTTTCCTCTCAGTTTGCCTTTCTACCATAACGTTTCGTTCCTTAAAGGCATTAAAAAAATCTTACTTATTTTTGAGAAAATAAGGCCACACTTTTGTAGAGTAGTCATCAATAATTGTAAGCATATAATGAGCACCAGGAAGAGGGTTTACGTGAAGGTCCCCATAAATCAGCATGTACGTAATTCTAATATACCTTATATGATATGAACATCAACATTGAAATTTACCCTCTTGTGCTTACCAAGAATGCAGTGATTACAAAACTCCAACTCACTTACGTTGCAGCCATCCAAAAGTGGCCTCTTGGTCAATTCTGTCATGCCAAGTTTACTCATATGCCCAAGGTGCATATGCCAAATATTAGTTTTACTGGATTTATCAGAAGTAACAGCAACAACAGCAACAATACCAATAATAGTGCTTCCTCTAAGAACATATAACTTGGAAGAATTCATATCACCTATCATATGGATGATGGAAACTTTGTTAGCTTGAGAACTCCACCTGAACCAGAGTGCTTGTACCCTTTGATGTTAGGAGTACTCAGTGTGATGAGGTTTCTAGCCATGCCTGCACATCTTTCAACGTGCGTATCTTGCCATCATGCATCCTATGTGAACGGAACCAATGCCCACAATCTCACGTGGATTGTCATCTCCCGCACGCAACACATCTTCACTCTTCACAAACTCATAAGTACTGAACCAATCTCTGTTACAACATATATGAAATGAACAGGCAGAATCAAGTATCCATTCATCATGACAAGAAACACAACCAACAAAAAACAACTAGAGCATCATCTGAATCAGACTTACTACCAGAAGTAACATTGACCTTACCATCACCTTCGGATCTGTTTATAGGTTTCCAGGTACCATTCCTTTTCTCCTTGTTTTCCAACTTCCACCAGTCATCAATGAGGTGACCCTCTTTCTCACAATACTTGCAGAATTGGTTATTTTCAGACCCTCTGAACTTTGAATGACCTCTGTCGTTCTTGCTTTTATCCCTATTGTTGGTATAGTCTTATTTTCTGCTCTGGCCTGCCTCGTACCTGCAAAGCTGCTCCTTTGGAGGACGATTCCTTAGATTGCAACATATCTTTCATCCTTTCCTTATATTGAGGGGACCCATATACTTCCCCAACAGTTAGTTCATCATGACTGTGTAATATGGTATCTTGAAAATTTGCAAAGGAACTAGGCAACGAGCATAAAAGTAGAAGACCTAAATCTTCATCATCATACTTTACCTCCATAGACTGTAAGTCAGAAATGATCTCCTTGAAGATTGATAAGTGGGTCAACACCGAACCACCTTCTCGCAACTTGTGCATGAACAACTTCATCTTCATGTGCATCTTACTGGTCAGATCCTTGGATATGCAGATCGATTCCAGTTTGAGCCAGGGGCTGCTGCAGTTTTCTCCTCCAGCACTTCTTGCAAAATATTGTTAGATAGATGAAGACGAATCATAGACATAGCCTTACGGTCTTTCCGCTTCTCATCATCAGTCCACGCCTTCTGTTCTTTGCCACCAAAGCCATCTATGCCTCGTCCAGATCGGGATGCGCTAGCACTGCCCGCATCTTCACTTGCCACAGGGAAAACCTTGTGTCGTAATCCAGCAATGGAAGATCAAACGTCATCGATGCCATGTCGTCGAAACCCTAGATGGAAACATGGCTCTAATGCCACTTGTTAGAGATGCGACAGGAAAATCTAACGATGAAGAAACACAGGAGACACGAGATTTTAATGTGGAAAACCACTCCAACATTAAGGGGGAAAACCACGGGCTCTAGCCATCGAACTTCACTATAGCGGGAGAGGTTACAAACGTCGGGGATTTACAACTAAACAACTTATCCTGTGTGGTGGCTTACAAGAGGCATATATAATAGCAGTGATCTAAGTCAATACTGATCCGTACCGAATGGGGGCTTGCCCCCCCCCCACGCACCCCAAGCATCCCTGAAAGGGGAGGCCCACATGGGCTAACTTTAGACTTCGCCATGCTCCGCTTCGGCCTAAGCCTATCAGCGATGGGCCGGAGCTCCGCTCTGCTCGTCAGAAGTTAGCATTTATCTTTATACTTGAATTTGGATCACAACATAACAGATGGCACAGGACGAAGCTAGCTGCCCTTTAAATCTCCCGTTTAGTGCAGTTGTGTCCACGGCCAAGTAAGGTCGACACCCATTTAAGTCCCTTACCAACATGCCTTGAATGAAATGAACACCCTCCTAAAGCAATCCTTCTCCTTTACTTTTCCTTTGACCGTGTATTGAACATTCTCTTTGTCTATTTCCACCACACTACCAGGAGGACACTTCTCCACCTCATCCTTGAAACTATAGATAACATGGGAGCTATCTTCCCATTTTCCACTAATCATATCCATTTCTTTTCAAGAAGTTTCAGAATACTACATCTTACGCTCTCCCATGTCGCTCCCCGCAGGCGACCCGGGAGCCAGCCCAGCCATCGGACAACTTCTCCGCCGCACCACCACCTTCCCCATTGGCGGCGACAAGGATCTCTTCTCCCTCTGCTAGGCACTTAGGCGGCGCGGGGCGGCGGCGGTAATCTCTTCTCCCTCAGCTAAGCACTTGGGTGGCGGGGTCACATGGTGAAGTTGAGGTGCAGGCGTCGCAAGGGCAGGCTAGTGCGTGGATCTAGTCGCTTGGGCCAGGATGCCAGCGAGGGGTGGCGTGGCAGGTGCTGCGGTCATGTTGGAGTGTGGATCTGGTGTGACGCGGATTTCGGCGACTGTGGCTGGCTCGCCCGAGCAGGAGGTGGCGAGGGCGCGCTTCGGTCAGGCGCGGGCGGCAACATGGCCGCGAGGGGCACGACACGCGTGCGTGCTGCGCGGATCTGGCATCGTGAGGATGCCCCGATGGTGGTTCATCCCATTCCGGCATCACGAGGAGCGAGGGATGGAACTGCTCTGGATCTGCCAATGTGCATGGTGCGGGCGCGTAGAGGGCTGTGTTGAGGACGCCCCAGTGGTCTTTGGATCCGATGAGGTAACTCTTCGGTGGTGGTTGTGTATGGTGCAAGGACCTGCTTCATCCGAGGGGCGGCGAGGATGTCGGGCGGCGGCCCTAGGCTTGACGCCAACGAGTGGTGGTTGTTGGGGGATTGATTCTGAGCCATGGAAAATCCTCAAAAAACCTTGGTTCGAGCTCTAGGGGCCTGGCTTTGCGTCTACGAGGCTATGAGCTAGGCGCGATGAGGACACAGTGAGCTACCCAGATTTGGCCACCGTGCAGTGTAATACCCTACTCTCTCTTGGTTGTATTGCTTGTGGACAATGCTCTTGGAGCTACAAGGAGAGCTGAGCTCTTTGGGGTTTAGCAATGGCGCTAGGGTTTAGGCAGGAGTACATATTTTTGCTACGGTGGCTGCTCTGCCACCATCTTGGGCCTCTTCCCCGAAAATATCAGCGGGAAAGGGCTACCACAGGGTGGCAATTTGAAAGGGGACAGGCGCCGGTGCTTCTCCTGACAAAAGGTGGTCTTCGTCTGCCAAAGTGTTTATTCGTGACGCACCAGGGGCTCCACGATGACCTCGTCCTGCCGCGCCACCATCTTGGTCTTCTATCACCAAAGGGGAAACCTTTGGGACTTGTTTTGGGGGCAGGTTGGCACAACTACTCCCTTAGCACCGAAGGGGAAACTATCCTGACCGTGCAGGCTAGAGCCTGCCTGGATGATGTCATCCATGTGATGGGTGGCACCCGCCCCGCGTGGCTCCTCGGGAGGCCTCGAGGGAGGGCGTCTCGCGAGGGAGGCCTCATGAGGCTGCGCGCCGTGATGGTAGTTTCAGTGAAGTCCTTCGTAGAAGAAACCCTTCGCGGGGCAAGGCCCTCATGAGGCCGCTGGCTTCGCGGCGCCTGCTGGTGGGCTGCCCCATGAGTTGGGCCAAGGGGCCCTTCCTGGGGCGTAGGCAGGTGGCCCGTGGTACCCTGGTTCCCACTGGGCCAACAATGGTCGTTCTATCAGCGAAGCGGGAGGTGTTGCGTCTGTGCAACTCATAGAGTGCAGTTTGGTGGACTTCGACAAGGGGTTTATGCAAGTCTTTGCATGCTCTGGGCGTTCTGGGTGCTTTGCTGCCCCAGTTCTGGCTATGTTTCCCTGCCGGTGTTGGCAATGCAAAGAAGCTTTAGGCAAAAGTCTTGCACGACCTCGGTCGATGCTGACAACGGTGGTGCCTTGATGTCATTTCCCTCCTTGGAGGTGTTGTCGCGAAGTATGCTTCCATCCAATGGTGGGTGGGTCTCTGGGAGAAATCCCTAGCTCCGGTCTCTCGGGGTGGGCGATGGTGGTGAATACGTCACAACCTCCTTGGAGTCATCGCCTTGGAGAGCCAGGATGCGGTTGCTTGTGCGGCTCCCTCTTGTCATCAAGGATGGTGGGTGTCAGGGTGCTACTTGTGATAGGCTTTGGGATTCCCCAAAGAGGAAGGGTGATGTAGTATAGTAGCAGATAGTATTTCCCTCAGTTAAGAACCAAGGTCTATCAAACCAATAGGAGACACCGCACAAACAAGATAAACGGTACCTACACACACACACAGCATATGCTTGCACCCAACGAAGGCAAGAGGGTTGTCAATCCCCTTATTCTCGCCAATTGCAAGGATTAAATCTGATAGTGGTAGATATATAAAATAAAATAAAATAAAAAGGAAATAAAAAGAGAGAGCAATTTTTAGGGTTTCAGTAAATATGGAAAATGAACCCGGGGACCATAGGTTAGGCATCTCTCTCATGGCATAACAACGATGGATAAACAAATTATGTTGGGCAATTCACAGAATAGTGCATAGTTATGATGATTCTTCATGGCATGATCAATATATAGGCATTAAATCAGTGACAGGTAGACCGTTAAACTTACTGGCACCTACTATTGTTACTCCACTCCAAGGCCGATATCCAATATGCATCTCAAAGTATTAAGTTCATGACAAACAGAGCAATGCTTTAAGCAAGATGGCATAATGTAGAGAAAGTAAGACCAAACAATATGTTCGGACCCCATCATTTTATCCTTACTACCAATAGTACAATATGTGCCTTACAACTCCTCCTGTCATAGAGTAAGGACACCGCAAGATTGAACCTACTACCAAGCACCTCTCCCTCTGAAGATAAATCAATCTAATTGGCCAAAGAAGATAGATAGATCGGAGAGAAATACAAGGCTATAAAATCACACATAAATAAATCTCAGAAAAGACTCAAATACTTCCAATGAATAATCAGATCATAAACCCACAATTCATCGAATCCCAACAAACGCACCACGTTAATTACATCGAATAGTTCTCCGAAGAGATCGTTGTATTGAAGTTCAAAAGAGAGAAAGCCATCTAGGTACTGCTATGGACCTGTAGGTCCCGTGGGAACTACTCACACATCATCGTGGAGACAACAAGGTCAATGAAGATTGCCTCCCCAATGGTTTCCCCCTGTCCGTTTTGCAATCCGACACTCCCACATGAACCGGCGCACCCCCTCTTGTCTCTTTTCGTGAGCGGGTCTTAAACGTTCTCGGAATGGACCGAGGTTTGCCAAGTGGCCTTGGTATACCACCGGTAGACCACCTGTCAAGTTTCGTTCCATTTGGAGGTCGTTTGATACTCCAACGGTTAACCGGGTAACCGCAAAGTCCTTTTGTGTGTTGCAGCAAAACACCCCTCCAAACAGCCCAATAACCCATCTAAGTCACTTCCATGCTCTAGGTCGTTCGATCACGACCGTGGGGGCGAAAACCGCACTCCATTTGGAGTCTCCTAGCTCCCTCTACCTATAAATACACCTCCCCTCCGAAATTCCGGGTCCAAACCCTAGTCTCCCCTTCCCTCGCGCCGCCGGACACGTCCGCCCGAGCCGGACGAATCGTGCCGCCGCCCCGAGCCTATCGGCACACGCCACATGGCACCCCGGCCGCCCGCGCCGCGCCGGCCCTCCGAGCCCGCGACCGGCCCCCGCGGCCCGTCTCGCCGCCGCCCGGGTCGCCCGCTTCCCCCGCCGCCGCGCGCCTCCTCCCGCGGATCCCTGTGCCGCCGCCGTTCCCGCCGGCGCCGCCGCCCGCACCCGCGGCGGCCGCCGCCGCCCGTCTCTGCCGTTGCCCGCCGCCGCCGCCCGTCTCCCCCGACCCCCGACGCCGGGCCCGCACCTCCTCCGGCGCCCTCCTCTTCCCCTTCGACTCCGGCCAGCTCCTGCTCCGGCGAGCCTCGAGCGCCCGATCCAGATCCATCCACGAGGTTGACTTTTCCCCTCCCCTCAAATTCTCCAAGTCCCGAGATATTGCATTATGTGCTCATTTTCATTGCATCATATCTCATCGCATACTACTCCGTTTTGCGTGCATGATATATCGAAATGTTCGTCTCGAGATGCTCTTCATTTTGTTCCATTGTGCCATGCTCGTTTGAGTTCATCTTGATGCCCAAATCTCTGGTGCAAGAATGCTATATGATGTTAACTGCTGTTACCTATCAGAACTTGGTGATTTGTTATTTTTGTTGCAATTGATGTGTGCATCTTATGGGCATGAGCTCTACAGGTGTTTTGATCTATGCCATGCCGTCTTTACAGGGGTGTATGCCATGTAGTTTTGTGATCTATGTGGTGACTAGCACAATCATGCAAACTAGGCTTCGTGATGTTTCTGTTTTCAGGGACAGGATTTTTGCTAAGTGTCACTGCTGTTATTTTGTTGCCATGTATCCATGTGGCTACAGAGAGATCCATGCTTATTTTGAGTATGTTCAGAAAGGATGTTTTGTAGATATAGTTGTGCTCTATCTATCCATGCCCCTGTTTGAAATTATGGAGTGCCATAGCATGTCTTAATCTAGCTCTATTTTTGCTATAAAATGTTCCTGGCAGATTGTTAACATGATATTCAATTTTGCCAAGGTTGTTGTAGTCGATCCATACATGCTATGAACTTGCTCTTGCTATGGTTTGCTTCAAAAACATGCCATCTTTCTGTAGGTATGCTTATTTTGTCATGAATTGCTTTGTGATGAGTGCATCAAGCTCATCAAGATGCCCTCATAATTTCTGTTAATGCCATGCTCTGTTTTCTGCTAAGTCTGAAACCTGTTAATGAAACTTGCTATGTTTACCTGGGTTCCATCATATCTTCTGGTCCTTTTGGCTCATGATAAGTAAGGGACTTTTGTTCTATGCATTTAGTAGATTCATGCCATGCCTTGTTTTCCTATATTAAGTTCCTGTAGCATGTGTTTTGCTTGCTCTGAACATTGCTACCTGATGCTGTTTCTGCCATGTCCAGTATTTTTACCAAGTCTGTGAACCTGATATCTTTTGCACTTTTGCCATGCTTGTTTGAACCTGTTATGGTGTGATCTAGCCGTAGCTCAGTATTCATCTTTTGTCAAGCATCTCATGTAGATTATTGTCATATGCTTTGTTGCTATGTTGGGGTGCTTTAGCATAGTTGCTTGTTGTATTCTAAGTGCTATCATGCTGTTAATCGCAGAATCGTGTCATTCTTGTTTTGCTTGCCATTTGCAAACCGTGCATCCGTTTCCGGTGATCTTTATATGGATTTCGACCGAAATCATCTCATATTTCCAGTGGCATGCTTGGTTTGCCAAGTTACTGCCTTGTTCATCATTTTTCCTCCGGAGCACGCATATGCATCTCATACCACATCTCGCATATCATACATGTTTTGCATCATGTTGCTTGTGCATTTCCGTGATTGATTGTGGTTCCATTGCTTGTATTCTTGCTGTGGGTAGAGCCGGGAGACGAGTTCGTGAACGAGGAACCTGTTGAGTACGCTTACGAGGATCAAGCTTTCGACAACTCTGAGAACCTTGCACGCAAGATGACCATACCCTCGAAATCACTTCTATGTTTACTTTGCTAGTTGTTCGTTCTATTGCTATGCTGCGCTACCTACCAGTTGCTATATCATGCCTCCCATATTGCCATGTCAAGCCTCTAACCATCCTTTCCTAGCAAACCGTTGTTTGGCTAAGTTACCGCTTTTGCTCAGCCCTTCTTATAGCGTTGCTAGTTGCAGGTGAAGTTGAAGTTGGTTCCATGTTGGAACATGGATATTTTGGGATATCACAATATCTCTTATTTAATTAATGCATCTATATATTTTGGTAAAGGGTGGAAGGCTCGGCCTTATGCCTGGTGTTTTGTTCCACTCTTGCCGCCCTAGTTTCCGTCATACCAGTATTATGTTCCTTGAGTTTGCGTTCCTTACGCGGTTGGGTGATTTATGGGACCCCCTTGACAGTTCGCCTTGAATAAAACTCCTCCAGCAAGGCCCAACCTTGGTTTTACCATTTGCCACCTAAGCCTTTTCCCTTGGGTTTTCGCGAGCCCGAGGGTCATCTTTATTTAACCCCCCGGGCCAGAGCTCCTTCGAGTGTTGGTCCGAACCGAGCAGCCTGCGGGGCCACCTCGGGGAAACTCGAGGCCTGGTTTTACTCGTAGCTTGACTTATCTGGTGTGCCCTGAGAACGAGATATGTGCAGCTCCTATCAGGATTTGTCGGCGCATCGGGCGGCTTTGCTGTTCTTGTTTTACCATTGTCGAAATGTCTTGTAAACCGGGATTCCGAGACTGACCGGGTCTTCTCGGGAGAAGGTTTATCCTTTGTTGACCGTGAGAGCTTATAATGGGCTAAGTTGGGACACCCCTGCAGGGTATTATCTTTCGAAAGCCGTGCCCGCGGTTATGAGGCAGATGGGAATTTGTTAATGTCCGGTTGTAGAGAACTTGTCACTTGACTTAATTAAAATACATCAACCGTGTGTGTAGTCGTGATGGTCTCTTCTGGGCGGAGTCCGGGAAGTGAACATGGTTTGAGTTATGAATGAACGTAAGTAGTTTCAGGATCACTTCTTGATCATTTCTAGCTTCGCGACCGTTGCGTTGCTTCTCTTCTCGCTCTCATTTGCGTATGTTAGCCACCATATATGCTTAGTGCTTGCTGCAGCTCCACCTCATTACACCATCCTTTCCTATAAGCTTAAACAGACTTGATCTCGCGGGTGTGAGATTGCTGAGTCCTCGTGACTCACAGATTCTACCAAAACAGTTGCAGGTGCCGACGATGCCAGTGCAGATGACGCAACCGAGCTCAAGTGGGAGTTCGACGAGGACGTGGTCGTTACTATGTTTCTTTTCCTGATGATCAGTAGTGGAGCCCAGTTGGGACGATCGGGGATCTAGCTTTTGGGGTTATCTTATTTTCATTTGGATTTGACCGTAGTCGGTTTATGTGTGGATTTTGGATGATGTATGAATTAAATTTATGTATTGTGTGAAGTGGCGTTTGTAAGCCAACTCTCGTTATCCCATTCTTGTTCATTACATGGGATTGTGTGAAGATGACCCTTCTTGCAACAAAACCACAATGCGGTTATGCCTCTAAGTCGTGCCTCGACACGTGGGAGATATAGCCGCATCATGGGCGTTACACCGGAGCCCCAATGCGGCTCACCTCTTGGAAGGAGAAAGGGCCCAACTGGTCGGCGTCAGACGAGCTGATAGCGCTGCAAAAGCGAATTCAGAGTATGGTGGATAAAAACATCAAGCTCGTCGACGTGATCCAGGTGATGCTGGTTCGCCGAGTTCTCCCCTGCCAAAGTCGAAGCTTCCCTTTATGGGAATTCGATCCGGAGAAGCACCAGACCCTGGGAGGGCTCTTCGGAACTACTCACGAAGATGCCTAGAAGTTGCTCTTCAAGGGCAACGAGAAGCCGTCGGTCATAGATTCGGACCGTGGGCACGATCACTCCCATCCCGCCAATGAGGTAAGTTCTTCTTTTCTTAAGGCGTACCTTCTAGTTGTGGACGGAGAGAGCGGAGCGGATCCATAGTTCGGCTCCGCTGCCCGAAGAGTCAGTCATCCCGCTCCTGGCGAAGATGCTGGTTCCGACGCCCTATAGGCCGCCCGAAAAGAAGGCCAAGAAGAAGGCCAAGGGGGCCAAAGGTGTCCCTTGTCGCAAGGGTGCTTCGGACATGACGTCTGAAGACGAAGTGACTCTTTCCTCCGCCGCCGAGGACGACGACAACGACGACAAGGAGGAGGAGAACAACCCTCCCCCTGATGAGGGAAAGAAGAAAAGGGCGGCCTCCACGAACCTGGAGGCGGAGACGTCCAAGAAGGGGAAGGGCTCCCTCGCGGATAACTCCGCGTGGGACGTCGACAGCAGTCCGGAGCGACGCCCCCACACTAAGCCTCGGGCTGCATCGTAAGTGCTAAGACTCATACATACCCATAAATATAGCCTCTCCTCTTCGTTGTATTGACATGATTAGTTATGCTATTGTAGTTCGGCCCACGACAGCTCCCAGCGATCCTCGTCACGAGGTTCGTTGGATTCAAAGGCGATGGCCAGCGAGTCACCGCCGACCGCTCACTCCCCCAAGGCCAAGGACGACGCAGAGGTGCTGCCCCGACGGACTTTCCCAGGCCGGGGAGAGGCTCGGGAGGCGCCAGAAGGCGAAGCCTCCGTGACCGGACACCAGGGGGAGCCAATCCCCATGGAGACTGGTGATGAGGGCCGTATTCAGTTCGGCCCTCAGCCGGATTCGATTCCGGAGACCGATACGGCTCTGGAATCCGGCGCGCAACCTCCTTCGAAAGAAGGGGGTATGCCTATTCCACCGATGACCCCTGTCCAACCAGGGGCACCGGATAATCTGCTGGAAGCGCTGCGAGGAGCTTCCATTGTGGATGAGCACTGTGTTCTTATGGGCATGGTAATTGAAAGGGTTCAGTCCGCCAAGAGCGGACTAACCGAAGCCTGCAGCAGCCTGCTGACAGGTTTTGAGGTAAGCGACGCAAAAAGAGAAAATCCCATTATAGACAGTAGCCCTTGAGACATTGTCCGGTGTTCGGGAAGAAAAAGCCGGACACAGGATCAATCCCTTATTGCAGGAAACTAACTAAATTTGTCTGAAATGAATACGCAGGCGTCGCTATTGGCCGCAGCCTCGCATACTGCCGAAGTCTCCGGACTGAAGCAGAGACTGGAGCAGGCCGAGGAGCAGCTCGGCGAGGTGAGGAGGCAGCTCCAAGAAAAACAAGGTATGTAATAACCCGTTATATATTCAAAAATAAGGTTAAAATGATATGCATTGATCGAAGTGTCATGATATGTATAGAAGCGACGACCGAGGTCGAGGCCCTGAGAAAGGCCCTGGCCAAAGCCGAGGGGAAGGCTATCAAGGAGCAGGCCGCCCGTAAGAAGCTCAAGGCCCGGGTCAACGAGGTCCAACAAGAGCTCCAAGACATGGTGAGGAAGTGCGAGACCTTGGAGCGCGATGCGTCGGCTCAAGAGACCGAACTCGCCAAGGGTCGTCAGAGCGCGGAGATGGCCCAGAGTGAGGCCCAGGGCGCCCTCCGGGAGATCCAGGAGGCCAGGAAGATCGCGGCGGGTAAAGCATTTAGTATGCAAAGCAAGTATGTGAAGAGGAAGTATCTTTTACTAACCCGGATTCGGAGTTCTCCAGGGGCTTTTGCTGATCTGCCACGTAGTGTGTCCGACCCCGCGGAGTTCTTCCGAGCCGAAGAAGGGAGCTCCATGGAGAAGTTGTTCTGGTCGCAATATCTTGCGCCAGAACATCTGGTGCCCTTCAGTGATCAGCTAAAACAGCTGGTCGAGCTGCACAGGGTGGCCGAACTGGCCATGAAGGATTTAATAATCTGGCTGTGGCCAGCCGAAGCTATACCCAGCAGTTACTTCGGCCTCGTGAAGTGGCTGGTGGATGCCTGTCCTCGGCTGGACGCCGTCAAGCGGTCCGTCTGCATCGAGGGCGCACGTATGGCCTTCGCCCGCGGCAAGGTCTGGTGGGCGAAGATGGATGCCGTCAAGATTGTGACCGAGGGGCCACCCGAGGGCAAGGAGCACCGCACACCCGAGCGGTATTTTGGAGACGTCCTGAAGGGGTCTCATATTGTGGCGACGCAGTGTTCGCAACACATTATCTTTGAATGAATGCATTCGAGTTGCCTCTACCTTGTATGATAAAACAAAGTGGGTTTGTAATATAATGTTTGTTATGTTGAAATTTTTACCTCCTGTGCGGCCGTGTTGTATGAAATCTGAGGGTTGGCCAGTCGTCGGCTTCTGCCCCCACGTAGGTGGTACGGAGGTGTTCGGGATGGAATATAAACACTCTTGATCCAATTATATGGTCCTTGAAGGAGTTGTTTAGCGTAACGAACCAGGCAATCAGACTATGCGGCTTTAACGCCCTCACTTATCCATAGGAGTTTGACAATAGAAATGTTGGCGCAGCCCCTAGTATCCGAACTAGAGTGCTATAGGCGCCTGATCGGGAAGTACCGATCCTTCGCGTAATGCGGAAGAAATCTCCAATGATTTGCAACCTCCGAAGAGCTGACCGGCTCTCGCCGCATCATGACAGTCAGTTTTCGGCTTTCTCTACTGAGGTGCTCCTTTGGATAAACCAAGGCACAATCGCAGTAGTTCTCCCTTTATTACCTTAGCCGATATAGCGGAATGTAAGGTGGCAAGCACAGGAGCCGAGCAACCCAACCATTGACCAAAGACATGATTCGGAGCCAATGCATATAGTGCTAAATCCGGGGTGCCGAACTGTACTATAAAAAGTGTTCGGACTTTTGTTGCCGGGGTGCTACGAAGCCCCTGGCAAATATGAAACGTACCAAAGTGTATGGGTGCTACCTGATAAGGTTACCCACAGGAGAAAAAAGAAAAGAAAACAGAAAGGGTGCAAAGGTGATAGGCTGGGGCCCCAAAGCTCGGGCTGCGAACTGTTTCTTTTGTAATTTGATTAGTACATCAAGGCGCATTGATACAAGTAGTGCGGTAAGCAACAGGCTATTTAACATGCCAAAACCCAAGGGAGAGCTGCATGTGGGTCCTGAAAAACAGGTAGAGTGATCGTTAACGAAACTACCTTGAAAATCCCTCGTAGATATGCGTTTCTTGCCGTCTTGGTGTGTTTATCCTTCAAGAGGACTGGTGATCAAGCCATCAGATGGGGCCTGTGGGATTGAAACCTGAAAAGGAAACGAATAAAAGTGAAAGTATGTGTGTATCCGGTGTCGGTTGAGCCGTATTGTGGATCACAAGCTAGCAATGCCTCCGTCGATGCCCATGGAATTTTGAGTGCGTAGTTATGTACGCGCGGTGCGAATGCCACCACTTGACCAGGACTGAGACGGAGGCCGAATTGCTAGTCTAGCTCCTGACGAGCCGAGCTGTCCTTCTGTAGGGTAGTTCGGACCCTCTTAACGGTGTCTGTGGGTTCAGCAGCCGAATTAAGGTTCTGCTTGAGAAGGCCGCTCTGTACCTCTGCTGCTAAGGCAGCTGTGTGCTCTTTTGTACGGAGGGAGCATTCCATATTTCCATTGACCGTTATGACGCCACGTGGACCAGGCATCTTGAGCTTGAGATAAGCATAGTGTGGCACTGCATTGAATCGAGCGAATGCGGTCCGTCCGAGCAGTGCGTGATAGCCGCTGCGAAAGGGGACGATGTCGATGATTAACTCCTAGCTTCGGAAATTGTCTGGAGATCCGAAGACAACCTCTAGTGTGATTGAGCCCGTACAGAGGGCCTCTACACCTGGTATGACTCCCTTGAAGGTAGTCTTTGTCGGCTTGATCCGTGATGGATTAATGCCGATTATTCGCACTGTATCCTGATAGAGCAGATTGAGGCTGCTACCTCCGTCCATAAGGACGCGCGTCAGGTGAAAGCCATCAATGATTGGGTCGAGGACTAGCGCGGCTGAACCGCCATGACGAATACTAGTCGGATGATCCCGACGATCAAAGGTGATCGGGAATGACGACCATGGATTGAATTTTGGGGCGACTGGCTCTATCGCGTAGACGTCCCTTAGTGCGCGCTTGCGCTCCCTTTTGGGGATGTGTGTAGCGTATATCATGTTCATTGTTTTGACTTGAGGGGGAAACTTCTTCTGTCCCCCTTTGTTCGGTTGCCGGGGCTCCTCGTCGTCGTCCTCGCTTTGTGATCCCTTTTCCTTGTTCTCGGTGTTTAATTTGCCGGCCTGTTTAAAAACCCAACAATCTTTGTTGGTATGATTGGTTGGTTTGTCTGGGGTGCCATGTATCTGGCACGGGCGATCGAGTATGCGGTCTAGGCTAGATGGTCCCTGATTGTTTCTTTTGTACGGTTTCTTCCGATGGCTGGACTTGGAGCCGCTGAATTCGGCGTTGACTGTAGTGTCGTCGGTATTACCACCATTGCTTCGGCGTTTGTGTCTGTTACGTTGGAGCTTGCCGTTGCTGTTCTTGACCTCGGAGGGGCCTGTCTCGCTGGCTGTGTTTTTACTACGAGCCAGCCAACTATCCTCACCCGCGCAAAAGCGGGTCATGAGTGCCGTAAGGGCTGCCATAGATTTTGGCTTTTCTTGGCCGAGGTGGCGGGCGAGCCATTCGTCGCGGATGCTATGTTTAAAGGCCGCTAGGGCTTCGGCATCCGGACAGTCGACGATCTGGTTCTTTTTAGTTAGGAACCTAGTCCAGAATTTCCTGGCTGACTCACCAGGCTGTTGGACTGTGTGACTTAGGTCATCAGCATCGGGTGGCCGGACATATGTGCCTTGGAAGTTGTCGAGGAAAGCTTCTTCCAAGTCCTCCCAGCTGCCAATAGAATTTTCAGGCAGGCTATTTAGCCAGTGCCGAGATGGCCCTTTGAGTTTTAGTTGGAGGTATTTGATGGCGTGAAGGTCATCCTCGCGGGCCATGTGGATGTGGAGAATAAAGTCCTCAATCCATACCGCGGGATCGGTTGTTCCATCGTATGACTCGATGTTCACGGGTTTGAACCCTTCAGAGAATTCATGATCCATTACTTCATCAGTGAAGCAAAGAGGGTGTGCGTCACCTCTATACCTGGCCGCATCGCGACGTAGCTCCGATGGAGTCCGTCTGCGGTTGTCGGCCCGGGCGTGACTAGGTTTGTCACGTATGAATAGGTAGCCATCATCGCGTGTCGAGAAACGTCCTCGCGATCCATAAATTGATCTAGTATATCCTGCTCTACTATCCAGGTCCTGCCGAAGGTCGTATGTATGACCCCGAACTGTTTTGTCTCTATTTTTACATGGCGGTGGGGCGGGCTGCTGTTCGGCCTGAGTTGCCGCTCTATCCCGACCGCGTGGTGGCCGGTCCGCCGCACTGTCCCGACCGCGTAGTGGTCGATCAGCCGCATTACGCGAGGGAGGTATGGGCTCCGGCGCCTCTTCGTCGAACTGAGGTAGCAATCTGCGCTTCGGGTAACTCTTAGCTGGGCGTCTGAGGCCGTATTCCTTGGCTACCAGGACATCAGTCCACCTGTCGACGAGCAGATCTTGGTCAGCTTGAAGCTGCTGCTACTTCTTTTTTAGGCTCCTTGCGGTGGCTATTAGCTGGCGCTTGAAGCGCTCCTGCTCGAGAGGTTCCTCAGGCACGATGAAATCTTTGTTGCCGAGGCTTTCCTCATCCTCGGAGAGCGGACGATAACTACCGTCCTTCGAGTCGTTAGGCCTGGCCCGTTCGTTGGGGCTAGCTTGCCCGTTTTCTTGCTCCTCCTGTTCGGATGTTACATCAGCAGGGTCTTCATTGTTTGCGGCATCGTCCGGAGTATTATTTTCTCCGGTGCCAGTATTGTTGTCTTTTGAACGACGTGACTTAGAGCTGCGCCGAGGACGCCGGCGTTTTTGCTGTGTCTCAGGAGGTTTATTCTCAACTGGATTTTCTTTGCCATCGTCGTTGGTTGTTTTGGGTGTATCCACCATGTACACATCGTACGAAGAAGTGGCCGTCCAGCGTCCAGTAAATGGCGGATTTTGGTTTTGCTCCTCGTCGGCATCGTCGTCCATACCGTCGATGTCTTCGGAGCCGTAATCAAGCGTGTCGGTTAAATCCTCGACAATGGCTATGAAGTGGGTGGCGGGTGGGAAGCGACGTTCTCCCTCATCATCAGCCTCCAGTTCAAACCGGACATAGTTCGGATGTGAGTCCCCCGCCAAGGACATGTTTTTTAATGAGTTTAGCACATTGCCAAAGGGAGAGTGCTAGAAGATGTCTGCGGCGCTGAATTCGAAGATCGATAACTGATCAGCTCGGCGTCCGTGGATGCACATGGCTCGGAACTTATGGCCGGGGATGAGTCCGGAGTTCCGGTGACACAAATATCGTGTGAGGTTACATCTATGTGCGGCTCCATAGCCGCGGGATCGGTGGCCTCCGTGGCGGGGTTGAGCTTCCCGTCCTTGGATGGCGCGATCTGCTCTAGATCTAAAGCCAGAGCAGTTATGGGAGGAATCTCCTGAGTGTGGTCCGACGACAGATTTAGGTCATGTTCATCGGGGCGACAGGGAGCGGTCGCCGCGGTCTCGAATCCGGAGAAGATCAAGTCTCCACGGATGTCCGCGACGTAGTTCATGCTTCTGAATCTGACCTGATGGCCAGGGGCGTAGCTATGGATCTGCTCCAGATGGCCAAGCGAGTAAGCCCGCAGTGCGAGGCCGCCGAACACGAAGATCTGTCCGGGGAGGAAGGTTTCTCCTTGGACAGCATCATTGTTGAAAGCACCAATGTCGGTGTCAAAACCGGCGGATCTCGAGTAGGGGGTCCCGAACTGTGCGTCTAAGGTCGGTGGCAACAGGAGACAGGGGACACGATGTTTACCCAGGTTCGGGCCCTCTCTATGGAGGTAATACCCTACTTCCTGCTTGATTGATCTTGATGAATATGAGTATTACAAGAGTTGATCTACCACGAGATCGTAATGGCTAAACTCTAAAAGTCTAGCCTGTATGACTATGGTAATGAATATCTCCCGCTCTGGACTAAGTCCTCTGGTTTATATAGACACCGGGAGGATCTAGGGTTACACAAGGTCGGTTACAAAGAAAGGAATCCATATATTTGATCGCCAAGCTTGCCTTCCATGCCAAGGAGAGTCCCATCCGGACACGGGTAAAGTCTTCGGTCTTTGTATCTTCACAGCCCATCAGTCCGGCCCATGGCTAGCAGGCCGGACGCCCGAGGACCCCTTAATCGAGGACTCCCTAAGCCACCAGGTGGGGACAACCCACCTGGGCGCGCCAGGAGGGGGGTCGCCCTGGTGGGTTGTGCCCACCCAGGTGCCCCCCTCCGGTGGATCTTGGCTCCAGAAATTCTTATTTATTGTATAAAAAATCCTCGCAAAGTTTCGTTCCATTCCGAGAACTTTTATTTCTACACAAAAACAACACCATGGTAGTTCTGCTAAAAACTGCGTTAGTCCGGGGTTAGTTTCATTGAAATCATGCAAATTAGAGTCCAAAACAAGAGGAAAAGTGTTAGGAAAAGTAGATATGTTGGAGACGTATCAACTCCCCCAAGCTTAAACATTTGCTTGTCCTCAAGCAATTCAGTTGATAAACTAAAAGTGAAAAAGAAAAACTTTTACGAACTCTTTTGCTCTTGTTTGCATAAATAAGCTTAAACAACACCCAGGTTTTCAGCCTACATTATAACTAACGATGCCGACAATAACTCTTAAAGATTATATTAACTCATATCAATGACATAATCAGCTAGCGAGCAGTAATAAGATATCTCAGACAGCAACATGTTGTCAAAACAACCATGATATAATATGACAATAGTGGTATCTCGCTA
Source organism: Aegilops tauschii subsp. strangulata (assembly GCF_002575655.3). NCBI lineage: Eukaryota > Viridiplantae > Streptophyta > Magnoliopsida > Poales > Poaceae > Aegilops > Aegilops tauschii. The sequence continues at coordinate 312,056,123 of NC_053037.3, read as the reverse complement.
GCCCTTTCTGAGACCGCAAAACATAAATGCAGAGCACCTCCAAATTTCATGCAATGAATAAACAGTGTAATTCATGGTAGAAAAGATCCAGTCATGATGCACCCAACATTAGCTACACTCAATGCATGAGTCATGACAGCAGTGTTCTCAGGTTCTGGCACTTGTTTTAGAAGCTGAGGACACAACATAAAAGTAAATAGATAGTCCCTTCACAGTGGGAAGCAGTGATTTGCAGAGGTGCCAGAGCTCAAGTTTTTAAGCAGAGGTAAATGATATTTTGAGACATGCACCCTTGTCATTTACTTCACGACCATCAGTTATCAATATCTTCCATGCTAAGCACGCTAGTGGCGGTTCCCGAGCGATAAAAGTAAAGGTTTTGACTCCATTGGGAGTTTTTCTTTGATTATTTGTAAACTTTTTCTGTTTGCAGTTTGGGACTTGGCATCCCTATTACCGCCCTTTTCTCGTGCGATGGCGAGTGAATAAACACCCGAACTGAGAATAACCCGCTTAGCATAGAAGATACCGACCACCTAATATCATTCCATGAACGATCCAGGCACACAAAAAGGATATTTATTTGATGTTTTTAGAGGTCGCACATGCAAATTTACTTAGGACGGCAGGGTAATACCGCATATAGGTAGGTATGGTGGACTCATCTAGAATAACTTTTGGGTTCAAGGTTTGTGATGTACAAGCAGAATTCCCACTTAGTACAGGCGATGGCTAGAAATTAGATTGAGAAGCGGCCAGCTAGAGAGCAACAACAGTCATGAACATGCATTATGCATAAGTAACATTGGACACTAGCATGAGTAGGATATGAACACCATGAACATAAATATCATAAAGGCCATGTTGGTTTTGATTCAACTACATGCATGAACATGTGCAAAGTCAAGCCACCCGAACATTCAGAGGAGGATACCATATCATCATACTACATCACAATCATTTTAATGCAATGTTGATATCCAAGATAAATTACTATCCACTCCCAGCTACTTATGCATGGCATGAGAAACTATAATCTCTAATTGTCATTGCAAACATGTTTAATCATAATGGGCTGAATCATGAATACTAGGTTAAACATATTGACACAAACAAAACAAGTCGAGTTCATACCCGTTTCTCTCTGCCACGGCCAGTTCATCAAGTATCGTCATTATTGCCTTTCACTTGCACGACCGAACGATATGAAAATAATAATAGTGCAAGAGTGTCATGGACTAAACTGGAATCTGCAAACATTTTATTCAACAGAAGGAGACAAGGTAAAATGGGCTCTTTATTAGATCAATAGTTATTCATATGAGAGCCACTCAACATTTTCATGTTGGTCTTCTCCTTGATACGACTGAATAAAAAGAAAAGAAATTCAGAGAAACACACTGAAATATTTTTGGAGTTTTTGGTTTTCTTGAACAAGGAAATAAAAGGGAAAAGCAAAAACGAGAAAAACTATTTACACGGGAAAGCTCCCAACAAGCAAAAGAAGAACAAGGGAACCTTTTTGGGTTTTCTTTTTAGTATTACAACTAAGCATGCAAAGAAAGTAAACTAATTATAACTAACTTTTTTTTTGGTTTTTCTAAGGTTTTTTTCAAACACACAAGAAGAAAGCAAGAAAATAAAATTAAGCATGGATGATACAATGAAAAAGTGTGGACACCGACAAATGAAAATAAGTGAACATGAATGTAATGTCGGTGGGAAACACGTACTCCCCCAAGCTTAGGCTTTTGGCCTAACTTGGTAATCAATCAGAAGCCTGGATAGTAGTTGGGGTACTGAGGAGCGGGCATCCACTGATCCCACTACTGAGGCTCATTCTCCTCCTCTGCAACCTGGTCATTCCGGTAGGCGATGATGTCCACAGGCATAATCCTATATCCTCCCCTGGCAACAGAATGAAACAAAGCAGGAGCAGGCAATGGAATAATATCACGAGTGTTAATGCTGAAAACCAGGTTATATGGATTAGGGATGTTAGGAGAATTATTGTCAGTGAAATGGTGGTGATCCATGGCTACGCGGTCTAGGTAAACCTTGGTCAGAGGTTAATCATGAAGGTGTATCTCAACCTCGAAGTGAGCCGCTAAACGAGTAGCGAAAATCCCACCATGTATCTTACCCTTGGACTTATTAATATGAAAGTGACGTGCCACAATAGCTCCCAAGCTATAAGTGTTGTCGTCCTCTAGTGTGTGACGTAAAACAACAAGGTCTGGTGAACTGAGTGCACCCACCTTCTCTCTAGCAAGCAAGCATTTTGCAATGAAAAGAGCAAAGTAATGATCAGCAGGAAAATGCAAGCCAGCGGCAGTTATAGCTGACACCCCTCTCTCATCCCCCACCGTCAAGGTACGATAAAAGGCCTCAAACTCTGCCGGCCTAGGCTCGGCTAAGCTCCTGTCAGAAGGGATCATGCATATGTTACAAAATTCAGTGAGTGGGATCTGACGTGTTTGAGCATATAAATTAAACTGCACCTCAGGAGGATTATTCCTAGGAAGGAAAGTAAAACTTTGAACAAAGATGTTTGTGAGGAGATGATACTATTCACATTCAGCTACGATGAAGTTGGTGAGGCCGGCATTAGCAGCATATTGCGTGAACTCCTGAAGGATTCCAGCCTCGTCCATGAACTGGGTATGCGGCCATTCGCACGGCCGTACCTCTGCCAACCTCCGAGGATGGAGATCACTGTCAGATGACTCCCCAATAACTCCCTTGGAGTTCTTCTTAGAAGCAAACTTCCTAAAGATATTCATCTTTTTCCTATGAAAAAAATTCTGAAATTTTTAGTCCATAAATTTTTCTCAACAAAACTTCACAAAATTGATAGCAACTACTCATAGGGATACGTAGAGGCCATAGAAAGCATTCAAATTACTTAGAAGTCTACGAATTTAACATGCAAGCTCATCTACAGCAGCACCAAGAGTAGCTAATTATTCAAAATATAAACCACTAAAACAAAAACTAATTGGACAAATGGTGGAGTTACATACCAAGCAACAATCCCCCAAAATAGTTTTGGAAACGGAGCTTCAAGCGAAGAGATCAAACTCCGTGGATTTGAGAGCAAGAACACGGGAGAGAGAGCAATGGAGAATTTTTCTGGAGGTAAGTGATGATGTGGTGTGAAGGGATAAGTGAGGGGGCCCACGTGGGGACCGGAACCCACCAGGGCACGCCTGGAGGTCCTGGCGCGCCCAGGTGGGTTGTGCCCACCTGGTGCACCTCCCTCTGATATTATTTGCACCAAAAATTCTTAAATATTCAAAAAAAATCGTATTAAATTTTTAGAGCATTCTGAGAACTTTTATTATTGGGTCATTTTTTATTACACGAGAAATTCAGAAAACTGACAAAACATGGCATTTTATTTTATTTAACTAATAAAACAGAAAATAAAAAGTAGGGACAGAAGGTAGCGCTTACTAAATTCATCAACTTCATACCGCTCAAAAATGATCCATTAATAAGGTTGATCAAGTCTTATTAACAACCACTTTTGATTAGCATGAAACCGAACAACTACCGTAAATCACTAAGTTACCTCAACGGGGATATGGATGTCCCCAACAATAAGCTTTTCATATTTCTTTTTGACAGTAGGTAGAGGTATTTGAAAGCTTCCAATAGTGATTGTCGGAGATTTTTCTATAACATTAATAGCATTCACTTGGAATCAATAATAGTGAAAGTGCACCGTATGCTCATTACCATTGATATGAAAAGTGACCTTGCTTTTATTGTAATCAATAACAGCCCTTGCAGTATTCAAGAAGGGTCTACCAAGGATAATCGACATGTTGTCGTCCTCGGGCATCTCAAGTATAACAAAGTCAGTCAAAATAGTAACATTAGCAACAACAACAGGCACATCCTCACAAATACCGATAGGTATGGCAGTTGATTTATGTAGCGACCAGACCTCAAATGGCCTGTGCTGCTGTGCACCAGTGTCATCCCTAGATCAGTAATGCTGACACGCACAGTACAAATGGAGGATTTATAACAGAGTAGCAATCACACACTTATTACATCGAATATCTCCAAAGAGATTAAGTATGATAAACATGGCTTAAGGCCATCTAAAAACGATAACAGCGGAAAACTTGGAAGATAAGTGAGTCCATCAACTCCAGCGGCATCACTGAGTATAAGACCACGACCTAAGGCACCTTACTCGTCGTCTGAAAAGTCTGCAACATGAAACGTTGCAGCCCGAAAACGGGTCAGCACATGGATTATGCTGGCAATGTAACACATAGAGAACAATGAACAATGATAATGCTATACTATATGCATATATGGCTGGTGGAAAGCTCTATGGTTACAGTTTTTGCGAAAAGCCAATTTTATCCTACTACAAAGGAATAAATTTTATTTAACTATCATGGTGGTTGAAACATTGAGAAGGTACCTCCAACTCAATCCCAATTAAGTGTCATCATTAACCCAACAAAATTAATTAAATGTATCACGGTGATGAGATTCAAATGATAATCCAGGTACTAGATACTCAAGTTGTCCATAACCGGGGACACGGCTAATCATGATCAGTTTGTACACTCTGCAGAGGTTTGTGCACTTTTCCCCACAAGACTCGATCGCCTCCGCTTGATTCTCGCACTGCATGATGTTTGAGAAACGGATGACCGAGACACAGTCTTTCAGAAACAGTCACTCTCTACTCTGGATGGACCGGTACACCTACTTTCCCCTACATCTGCTAGTCCACCTCTTCAACAGATCCTGTAACCTACTCAGCTATGCTAGAGCCCATAATAGCTTGCGGCTGCACACGGAAGTTTCTAGCATGAATAATCTTATGATCCCTTTGAGCCTGGGTGGCGGACCTTATACATACAGGCAACACTGGGTTCTCCAGGTGCCTCAATCCACCCAGATGTGAGTTTTAGTTGCCACCTTAAGTTGAACCATTTTATTAAACACTCACATCTGTCATGAATATCTCTCAAACCCAATCCACGTCTACGCATAGCATGGCGATAATAAAAGCAACGTAGAAGTAACTCCCGAGGGTTTGATAGAAAAACAGGTAATAGGTACTACCTCAAATACTTCCCAATACCCACAGTTTAATTAGATCCTAATCATGCAATGTGTTTGAGGAAATAGATCTAATGCAATAAAACTGGGTTTGAACGGGGTATGATCAAAGTGTTACTTGCCTTGCTGATGATCCGCGAAAACTAACGAGTCGAAGTAACAAGCGGCACACTCCGGGTACTCTATCGCAACAGACAAGCATACAATCAGTACTCATCTAATGCACAGGTAAAACTCGAATGAAAGATTCAACCAGAAAGTTCAACTTAAGAACTCCGGTTTGCAAAAAGAATCAACTCGAAAGAAGCAACGAAAGTCAAACGGCGGAAGAAAGAAACTTCGTTTGCTAATCTGGATCTAGGTCAAATTTTACTATTGCAAAAACTTGTTTGAGTAGATTAAACGGAAAGAGAATTTCGAGACGAAACTCTAGGCGCTTGAATCACCTGATTCCGATAAACGAGCGAAAAGTTAAACAGATTCGAAAATTCGATCAGAAATCGAATCTGAGAAAATAACGAGAAAATACGACGAAAAAGAAAAACGGGCGAACGGTTAAATAACGGACGTTCGTTAACAGAGAAAAACCGATGAACGTGTTCGTTAAAACGAACGGTTCGGTAAACGCTCGCGAAATAAGAAAACCGAAAAAAAACCGATCTAGGGTTTTTTTTAAACAAAAGGTTTTTTTTTTAAAACCGGTCAACTCGACGAACGGCGGCGGTAGTACCTCGACGGGCTCGCTCCGGCGAGGGGCTCCGGCGGGCGGGGTTGGCGGCGGGGGTGCGGGGCTCGGGGGCGGCGGCTCCGGCGGCGAGGGGGCTCCGGCTCGGGGCTCCCGGCGGCGAGGCGGCGAGGCAAAAGGCGGGCGGCGGCGACGGCGACTCCTCCGGCGATGGTGGCGGCGAAAACGGAGAGGGGGGGTATATATGGAGGGGGGGCGAGGGCGGCTTGGGGGAGGGGCAACCGAGGCGGCGGCGGCGGCATCGTGGCTCGGCTGGACTCCGGCGGCCGTGCGGGAAGAGGACGCCGCGAGGCGGGCCGTCGGCTGGGCTCGGCCCAGTCGGCGCGGGCGCGTGTTTTTTTTAATAAGTTCCGCGAAGAAAATTGCATAGAAAAATAAATAAAAATCAGAAAAATACGAAATAAATTTTCCCCGTCTATTAGAAAATCTAGAATAGGGTGAACATTTTTAAATTCAAAAATAAATATTTTGAAAACATGCATATTTTTAAATGCAATAAAAATTGTAAATAAAATCCAATAAATTCCAAATAATGATTTTAACATTTTTTTCCTCCAGTATTTCAATTGTTTTTGGAGAAGTCATATTTTCTCCTCTCGTTTATTTTAAAATGAAATATTTTTCCGGAGAGAAAAATGATTAAAATCCCAATCCTCGTTTGAAAAATCAAATACGAAGATTTGAGAAAATCCCCAACTCTCTCCGAGGGTCCTTGAGTTGCTTAGGATTTATCGAGGATTTGTCAAAATGCAATAAAACATGTTATGCAAATGATGATCTATGTATAACATTCCAAATTGAAAATTTGGGATGTTACAATTTATCAGCTATTTGCAAAGATATTTTAGTAGGTGTGAGTTTATTCAAATCAAGTCTTTTATATAAAGACAAAGGCATAACACTAACACCAACTCTTAAATCACACAAAGCAGTTTTCACATAATTCTTTTTGATAGATCAAGGTATAGTTGGTATTCCCAGATCTCCAAGTTTTTTAGGTACTCCATCTTTAAAAGTATAATTAGCAAGCATAGTGGAGATTTCAGCTTTCGGTATTTTTCTCTTATTGGTGATGACGTCTTTCATGTACTTTGCATAAGGAGGCATTTTCAAAATATCAGTCAAGCGAGTACGCAAAAAGACTGGCCTTGGCATCTCAGCAAAGTGTTCAAATTCTTCATCATCTTTCTTTTTAATTGACTTAGGTGGAAAGGGAAAAGGTTTTTGAACCCATGGTTCTCTTTCTTTACCGTGTTTTATAGCCACAAAGTCTCTTTTATCATATCTTTCATTCTTATGTTGTGGGTTATCAAGATCAACTGGTGGTTATATCTCAACATCATTGTCTGGTTCTTTATTATTTGTTTGAGCATCTTCATGAACCTCATCATTATCTTATTCATTATCAGAAGGTGAGTGTTCATTACCAGACTGAGTTTCAACATCAGAGATAGAAGTTTCATTATCATTATCAGGAGGTTTTTCTATTTCAGGTTCACTAGAAGCATGCAAAGTCCTATCATTTTTCTTCTTCTTTTTCTTTTTAGAAGGACTACGTGCATCAGTGTTATTTCTTTGTGAATATTGTTCAATTCTTTTTGGGTGTCCCTCAGGATAAAGTGGTTCCTAAGTCATCTTTCCTCCTCTTGTTGCAACTCTAACAGCAAAGCATGTATATTATTGTTCATTTCATGTAGCAACTCTCTCTGAGATTTAGCAACTTGTTCTAACTGAGTTGAAACATAGAAGCATGCTTTCCAACACCTCTAACATCATTTGAGATTCTAAATAACAAGTCACTCAAGTGAGCAATCATATCAGAATTGTATTTCAATTGTTTCATAACATTTGCATTGAAGTGATCTTGTTTTCTAATGTAGTTTTCAAACTCATAAATGCATTGAGTAGGGTGCATATTGTGAGGATTGTCATTATCATTGAACTCCATTAGACAATTTACCTCTACCACCTTAGGAAGTGGTGGTGTATTAAGCCCATGTATTTCTTCAATAGGAGGTAAATTTTTAACATCCTCAGCTTTAATACCCTTTTCCTTCATAGATTTCTTTGCCACTTGCATATCTTCAGGACTGAGATATAATATACCCCTCTTCTTCGGAGTGGGTTTAGGCGGTGGTTCGGGAAGAGTCCAATCATCGTAATTTTTCAACATGTTATTCAATAATTCTTCAGCTTTGCCCAACAATTCTTTCCGTGAAAACAAAACCAGCACAACTATCTACGAAGTCCCTAGAAGCATCGGTTAGTCAATTATAGAAGATATCAAGTATTTCATTTTTCTTAAGAGGATGATCAGGCAAAGCATTAAGTAATTGGCAAAGCCTCCCCCAAGCTTGTGGGAGACTCTCTTCTTTAATTTGCACAAAGTTAAATATTTCCTGCAAGGCAGCTTGTTTCTTATGAGCAGGAAAATATTTTTCAGAGAAGTAATAGATCATATCCTAGGGACTACGCACACAACCAGGAGCAAGAGTATTGTACCAAGCTTTAGCATCACCCTTTAATGAGAAAGGAAATAGTTTGAGAATAAAGTAATATCGAGTCTTCTCATCATGAGTAAAAAGGGTGGCTATGTCATTCAACTTAGTAAGATGTGCCACAACAGTTCCAGTTTCATAACCATGGAAAGGATCAGATTCAACCAAAGAATTAACTCTGGGTTGACAGAGAATTCATAATCCTTATCATCAATAAAGATCGGTGAAGTAGCAAACTTAGGATCATATTTCATTATAGCATTCAGAGTTTTTTCTTTATACTTGCATAATAATTTCTCTAGATCATCTCTATCCCTACAAGCAAGAATATCTCTAGTTGTCTCCTCATTCATAACATAACCTTCCGGTACCTTAGGCAATTCATATCTAGGAAGGCTAGTTCTAGCAGGTGTTTCAGGAGTTTCAGTTCCAAGCTCATCATCAGATGGAACAACATCCTGTTGTATTACTCTAGCAATTTGTTCATCAAGAAAATCACCAAGTGGCACATCATTATCATCAAGCAAGGTACTAGCATAATCATAAGCATTATCCATAGCAGAAGTAGCATCATCAATAACTTGCGACATATCAGAATTAATAGCATGTGGTGGTGTTGCAAGTTTACTTATAACAGAAGGTGAATCTAAAGCATAACTGGATGGCAGTTCCTTACCTCCCCTCGTCTTAGAGGGAAAAATCTTAGTCTTAGCATCCTTCAGATTCTTCATAGTGATAAATTGATAATAATCCCAAGGGACTCAACAAATATAGCTATGATCCCCGGCAAGGGTGCCAGAAAAAGGTCTTGATAACCCACAAGTATAGGGGATCGCAACAGTTTTCGAGGGTAAAGTATTCAACCCAAATTTATATATTCGTCATAAGGGGAGCCAAAGAATATTTGAAGGTATTAGCAGCTGAGTTGTCAATTCAACCACTCCTTGAGATTAATTATCTGCAGCAAAGTGATCAGTAGCAAAGTAGTATGATAATTTTGATAATAGTGACAGCAGTAACAGTAACAGTGATAGTAGTAGTTTTGTAACAAGTGCAACAGTAATAGCAGCAGTAGTAACTTAGCAAGATCAATATAAGATAAATTCGTAGAAATTGGATTGGTGACTTGTTGGATGATATTCATCATGAGACAGTTATAACCTAGGGCGATACGACACTAGCTCCAGTTCATCAATATAATGTAGGCATGTATTCCGTAAATAGTCAGACGTGCTTATGGAAAGAACTTGCATGACATCTTTTGTCCTACCCTCCCGTGGCAGCGGAGTCCAATTGGAAACTAAGGGATATTAAAGCCTCCTTTTAATAGAGAACCGGAACAAAGCATTAACACACGATGAATACATGAACTCCTCAAACTACGATCATCACCAGGAGTGGTCCCGACTATTGTCACTCCGGGGTTGCTGGATCATAACACGTAGTAGGTGACTAGAACTTGCAAGATCGGATCTAGAACATGGATATAATGGTGATAACATAAACGGTTCAGATCTGAAATCATGGCACCCAGGCCCAAAGTGACAAGCATTAAGCATGACGAAGTCATAGCAACATCAATCTTAGAACATAATGGATACCAGGGATCAGGCCATAACAAAACTAACTCGATTACATGATGAATCTCAGCCAACTCCTCACCGACCAGCGAGCGTACGAAGGAATTACTCACTCCCGATGGGGAGCATCATGGAATTGGCGATGGAGAAGAGTTGGTGATGATGAAGAACGAAGATCCCCCTCTCCGAAGCCCAAACGAACTCCAAATCTGGCCTCCCGATGAAGAACAGGAGGTGATGGCGGCTCCGTCTCGTGGATCGTGATAATTATTTCTCCCTCATTTTTTCAGAAAAATAGGATTTTATAGCGTGAGTTTCAGGGTCTACGGGGCCACCGGGTGGGGACAACCCACCAGGGCGCGCCAGGAGGGGGCGCGCCCTGGTGGGTTGTGCCCACCCAGGTGCCCCCTCCGGTGGATCTTGGTTCTAGAAATTCTTATTTATTGTATAAAAAATCCTCGCAATGTTTCGTTCCATTCCGAGAACTTTTATTTCTGCACAGAAACAACACCATGGTAGTTTTGCTGAAAATAGCGTCAGCCGGGGTTAGTTTCATTCAAATCATGCAAATTAGAGTCCAAAACAAGAGGAAAAGCATTAGGAAAAGTAGATACGTTGGAGACGTATCACATCACCCTTTCCTCTTCGAGGGAAAAACCAGCGCAAGCTCAAGAGGTAGCAAGAAGGATTTCTGGCGCCGTTGCCGCGGAGATCTACGCCAAGTCAAGACATACCAAGTACCCATCATAAACTCTCATCGCTCGCATTAAATTATTCTCCATTTGCCTCTCGTTTTCTTCTCCCCCACTTCTAAAATGATTTTCGAAAAGATTTGCCTTTTCTTCGTCCTACTTCCGTTCGTCTTTTCGTTTGCCTTGATGTCTTATTTGGCTCGTTTGCTCGTTTGGTTGGAATAATTGTGTATTTATTGCAAATCAGAGAACCTAACATTTATGGATCCTCATCCGCTTGCTAATCTTTTTAAGAGATCCAATTATGATGAACCAATTGCTAGTGTGTTTTCTGCACTAGATTATCTTTATGAAGTTTTGCTTGAAATCCGTGAATCTGAAATTTGTGATGAAGTGCTTTATGAAGTGATTCACGATAGATCTTTGAATAAAAAGCATGATTGCAATGATGTCATTATAAATTCTATTAATGTCAATTGTGCTAATAATATGCAAAAGCCTAAGCTTGGGGATGCTAATTTTGCCATGTCTACTACTTGTTGCTACGATCATGATTGGGGTGATTCTTTTTATGATCTTGAAAATTTATTTAAGCCCCATGATGAATATGAGATTGATAATAATGTTTTCAATACTATTGAAAGTGGGTTTGGGAGAGTGTCAACTTTAGATCCCACATATTTGGATAATGTTCAATCTTATGAAGTTTTTGATAAAAGTGGGTTCGGAGAGGTCATGACTTTATTTTATGATAATCCCACTATTTTGGAAGAGTGTCAACTTTGAATGCATGTGGTTCATAAAGAGAATATTTTATGTGATAGTTATATTGTTGAGTTTGAATATGATCCCACATGTAATTATTATCAGAGAGGAAAATATGGTTGTAATATCTTCATGTTACAAAATTACCTCTCGTTATGTTGAGATTGATATCGTCTCTTTCTTCTTCCTTGCTTATGCTGGTTTTTGCTTGTCTTGAAAACTTGTTTGCCTATAAAATGCCTATGCATAGGAAGTATGTTAGACTTAGATGTGTTTTTCACATGCTATATGATGCTCTCTTTGTGCTTCAATTCTTGTCTTTCGGGTGAGCATCATCAAAATTATCAATGCCTAGCTAAAAGGCTTTAAAGAAAAGCGCTTGTTGGGAGACAACCCAATATTTTTCCTTGCTGTTTTGCAATAAATATTTCATCTAGCCTCTGGTTAGATGTGGTTTGTGTTTTAATTAGTGTTTGTGCCAAGTAAGACCTATGGGATAGCCTACGGTGATAGTTGATTTGATCTTGCTGAAAAACATAAACTTTTGCACTCACGAAAACAATTATCATTTTAGCAGGAACGTGATAAAAAAACTGATTCTTTTTGCAGAAGATTAATAAAAAAATTATCTAGGATGTCCTATTTTCTCAGGATTTTTGGAGCTACAGAAGTATTCGAAATATTCAGATTGCTATAGACTGTTCTGTTTTTGACAGATTCTGTTTTTCGCGTGTTGTTTGCTTATTTTGATGCATCTATGGCTAGTATCGGGGGGTATGAACCATGGAAAAGTTGGAATACATTAGATATTACACCAATATAAATAAAGAATGAGTTCACAAAAGTACCAAAAGTGGTGATTTATTTTCTTATACTAACGGAGCTTACGAGATTTTCTGTTGGAGTTTTGTGTTGTGAAGTTTTCAAGTTTTGGGTAAGGATTTGATGGACTATGGAATAAGTAGTGGCAAGAGCCTAAGCTTGGGGATGCCCAAGGCACCCCAAGATAATATTCAAGGATGTCAAAAAGCCTAAGCTTGGGGATGCCCCGGGAAGGCATCCCCTCTTTCGTCCTCATCTATCAGTAACTTTACTTGAGGCTATATTTTTATTCAGCACATGATATGTGTTTTGCTTCAAGCGTCTTATATGATTTGAGTCTATGCTTTTTAGATTGCCACAATCATCCTTGCTGTACACACCTTTTGGGAGAGACACGCATGATTCATGATTTATTAGAATACTCTATGTGCTTCACTTATATCTTTTGAGCTAGACAATTTTGCTCTAGTGCTTCACTTATATCTTTTTAGAGCACGGCGGTGGTTTTATTTTATAGAAATTGATGAACTCTCGTACTTCACTTATATTATTTTGGGAGTCCTTAGAACAGCATGGTAATTTGTTTTGGTTATAAAATTAGTCCTAATATGATAGGCATCCAAGAGGGATATAATAAAAACTTTCATATAAAGTGCACTGAATACTATGAGAAGTTTGATTCCTTATGATTGTTTTAAGATATGAAGATGGTGATATTAGAGTCATGCTATTAAGTAGTTGTGAATTTGAGAAATACTTGTGTTAAGGTTTATAAGTCTCGTAGCATGCACGTATGGTGAACCGTTATGTAAAGAAGTTGGAGCATGAGATGTTTTTTGATTGTCTTCCTTATGAGTGGCGGTCGGGGACGAGCGATGGTCTTTTCCTACCAATATATCCCCCTAGGAGCATGCGTGTAGTACTTTATTTCGATGACTAATACATTTTTGTAATAAGTATATGAGTTATTTATGACTAATGTTGAGTCCATGGATTATACGCACTCTCACCTTTTCGCCATTGCTAGCCTCTCTAGTACCGCGCAAATTTCGCCGGTACCATAAACCCACCACATATCCTTCCTCAAAACAGCCACCATACCTACCTATTATGGCATTTCCATAGCCATTCCAAGATATATTGCCACGCAACTTTCCACCGTTTCGTTTATTATGACACGCATCATCATTGTAATATTGCTTAGCATGATCATGTAGTTGACATCGTATTTGCGACAAAGCTACCGTTCATCATTTTTTATACATGTCACTCTTGATTCATTGCACATCCCGGTACACCACCCGAGGCATTCATATAGAGTCATATTTTTGTTCTAGTATCTGATAACCCACAAGTATAGGGGATCGCAACAGTTTTGGAGGGTAGAGTATTCAACCCAAATTTATTGATTCGACACAAGGGGAGCCAAAGAATATTCTCAAGTATTAGCAGTTGAGTTGTCAATTCAACCACACCTAGATAACTTAGTATCTGCAGCAAAGCATTTAGTAGCAAAGTTGTGACGCCCCCAATCTGATCGTACACTAATCATGCACGCAAATGTGTACGATCAAGATCAGGGACTCACGGGAAGATATCACAACACAACTCTACAACATAAATAAGTCATACAAGCATCATAATACAAGCCAGGGGCCTCGAAGGCTCGAATACAAGTGCTTGATCATAGACGAGTCAGCGGAAGCAACAATATCTGAGTACAGACATAAGTTAAACAAGTTTGCCTTAAGAAGGCTAGCACAAACTAGGATACAGATCGAAAGAGGCGCAGGCCTCCTGCCTGGGATCCTCCTAAACTACTCCTGGTCGTCGTTAGCGGGCTGCATGTAGTAGTAGGCACCTCCGGTGTAGTAGGAGTCATCATCGACGGTGGCATCTGGCTCCTGGGCTCCAACATCTGGTTGCGACAACCAGGTAGAATGGAAAGGGGGAAAAGAGGGAGAAAAGCAACCGTGAGTACTCATCCAAAGTACTCGCAAGCAAGGATCTACACTACATATGCATGGGTATATGTGTAAAGGGCCATTTCGGTGGACTGAACTGCAGAATGCCAGAATAAGAGGGGGATAGCTAATCCTGTCGAAGACTACGCTTCTGGCCACCTCCATCTTGCAGCATGTAGAAGAGAGTAGATGGTAAGTTCACCAAGTAACATCGCATAGCATAATCCTACCCGGCGATCCCCTCCTCGTCGCCCTGTTAGAGAGCGATCACCGGGTTGTATCTGGCACTTGGAAGGGTGTGTTTTATTAAGTATCCGGTTCTAGTTGTCATAAGGTCAAGGTACAACTCCGGGTCGTCCTTTTACCGAGGGACACGGCTATTCGAATAGATAAACTTCCCTGCAGGGTGCACCACATAAGCCAACACGCTCGATCCCATTTGGCCGGACACACTTTCCTGGGTCATGCCCGGCCTTAGAAGATCAACACGTCGCAGCCCCACCTTGGCTCAACAGAGAGGTCAGCACGCCGGTCTAAATCCTATGCGCGCAGGGGTCTGGGCCCATCGCCCATTGCGTACCTGCACGTTGCGTACGTGGCCAGAAGCAAACCTAGCCCCCTTAATACAAGCGCGAGCTTACGGTCCAATGCGGTGCGCGCCACTCAGTCGCTGACGTCAAAAAGAGCTTCGGCTGATACCACGATGCCGAGTGCCCATAACTTTCCCACATAGTTGGTTAGTGCGTACAGACCAAATGGCCAGACTCAGATCAAATACCAAGAACTCGTTAAGCGTGTTATTATTAAGTATCCGCGGACGCCGACCAGGGCCAGGCCCACCTCTCACCTAGGCGGTCTCCACCTGCCCTGTCGCTCCGCCACAAAGTAACAGTCGAGGGCCGTCAGGAACCCAGGCCCACCTCTACCGGGATGGAGCCACCTGTCCTTTCAGCCCCCTCATCAGAATCACTTGCGGGTACTCAACGAGCTGACCCGACTTTAGTCACCACCTATGTCATGTATATAAAGTATATAGTATATACCCGTGATCACCTCCCTAGTGATCACGACCCGATAGTATAGCATGGCAGACGGACAAGAATGTAGGGCCACTGATGGAAAACTAGCATCCCATACTAAGTATTTAGGATTGCAGGTAAGGTAACATCAGTAGTAGCAAGGACAGGCTATGCAGCAGAATAGGATTAACCAAAAGCAGTAACATGCTACACTCTTCTAATGCAAGCAGTATAGAGAAGAATAGGCGATATCTGGTGATCAAGGGGGGGGGCTTGCCTGGTTGCTCTGGCAAGTAGGGGTCGTCAACAACGTAGTCGGTCGGGGCACCAGCAGCGGCGTCAGTCTCGTAGTCTACCGGAGAGAAGAGGGGGAAGAAACAATGAATACAATGCAAACAGATGCAAATCGATGCATGACATGACAAGTAACGGTGCTAGGTGTGCCCTAACGCGGTATGAGGTGATACCGATGAAGGGGGAAACATCCGGGAAAATATCCCCGGTGTTTCGCGTTTTCGGACAGACGAAACGGAGGGGGAAAGTTGCGTGTTCGCTATGCTAGGGATGTGTGGCGGACGAACGGGCTACGTATCCGATTTCGTCTCGTCGTTCTGAGCAACTTTCATGTACAAAGTTTTTCCATCCGAGCTACGGATTATTTTATATTAATTTTCTAAGTTTTATTCATTTTTTGAATTTAATATTAAATCGAAAAAGAACGGTAAAACTGCGTGTACCCTGTGGCTATGTAGCCACAGAGGCTGACATGTGGGCGCGTTGACTGCTGAGTCAGCAGTCAATGTTTGACTGGCCAGACTATGAACAGTGTCGCTGGCCCCACCTGTAAGTGACTCGGTGTATATTTTAAACTAAAACCCTTTTTCTTAATTTAATCCTAATGGTCTTGGGCCCACTGTCATTGACTACGGGCGGTTAGCACTAAAAGGGGATTAGCCCCTTAATCCACAAGGGGCCGGCCTCCATTACAGAAGGCCAAGCGGCCTCGCCAGGCACGCACGCACGCCTGCGTGCGCACCGGCACTCGGCGGCTGCGGCCAGGAGCAGCAGGCCGGGGCCTTGGGGAGGCGTGAAGGCGAGCAGGGGTGGGGCTCCCGCGGCGAGCGGCGTGTGGGGAAGCACAGGCGGCCGCGGCGGTTGCAGCAGGCGGGCGAGGACCGGACCGCGAGCAGGACGCGCCCGGCGTGTGGGCTCGGCGGGGGAATCAGGGGCGCGGCGAGCTTGAGCAAGAACGACAGCCAAGCAGGAGCAGTGCGCGGGCCGGCGGCGGCAGGCAAGTAGGGCGCGGGGCACGGACGATGCGGGGCTGGCCGGAGTCGACGGCGGCGAGGTCAACCGCGGTAGCCGGAGCTCAGGCGTACACGGGTTTGGCGTTGCCGCTTGCAAGCGAGAAAACTAACGCCCTAGCACTGCTCTACGGTCCACTAAGAGGTTTTTGGATGCACTGGAGTGACCAATTGGTCGCCGGAGCAACACCGGCGACGAGTACGGGCGGCGGTCCGCTTCTGTCAACAAGGGACGGCGGCCACGTGCATCAAATTGAGCGGCCAGGGAGGGGTTTCGAGCGGGAGCTCACCGCGGAGGCACACGGTGGCCCGATGAAAGCTTAGTAGCAGCAGAACAACGACAATCGTCGATGGCGTGACGGTGGCCGAAGGTAAAAGACGACGTCGATCCCTGCGTTGAGGCGATCTCCTGCTCGAGCTGCTCCTCGGAGTCGATGTAGACGGATCACAAGCAGCTACTACAGAGGCCTCAGCCGATGAGGTGGACGTTGGACACGAGGACCACGATGGACATGGTGGGTGGAGCTCGGGCGTGTGCGGGAGAGGAAGAAAACGGCGCGGGGGAAAGGGGGTGGACGACTAGGGTTCGTCCAGGGCGTCGGGATGGTCTTATAGACGGCGGGGAGATAGCGGATGGACGGCGCGTGCACCCTGCCGGCTATGGAGCCGGTGGATGGCCGCCATGCCCTTTGTCTGTACAGGGGAAGGGGATGAGTGGGGGAAGGTGGGCTGTGCCTTTCCCAGCCCACATGGGCCTAGTGTACTGTAGATTAGGTCATGTACTTTTCCTCTACTGTTTTTCTTATTTCTGCTACTATTTTGTATTATTTTGGGAAATCACTAATGTTGGTTTTATTTTTATAATAGCTTTGGGAATTTTTTGCAATATTCTGGACACTTTTGTTTTGCTTTAATTCTGTTGAGTCGTTTCTTTTTATTTATTTTTCCCTTTACTGTTTTATTTTTAGTCCCATCTTACCTAAGTTCAAAAAAGAACATAAAAGTTGTACGAAAATCGGTATTACTAATAATACCTCTGACACTAGAGTTTAAACCCCTAAATAAAATATTTTAACATTTTATAATAACAAAAGGCATTTATTAAATTGGTTAAGCTGTTGTTTCATCCCCATTTGAGCATTTAAACATTTTATGAAAGTGTGGTTTCTCCACCATAATTACTTATGCCTTATTTGGCTCACTCCGAACATTTTAGTTTTAATATTTGAAAACTTTGATTGTTTGCGTTGATTTTGAATTTTGAATTCGAACGGGATTTGAATCAGAGTGAGCTTAGTAACAGTAACCGTCATGACGTGGCATCATTAGTAGAGGGTTACTGTAGCTTAATTATCCGGGTGTCACAATTCTCCTCCACTACAAGAAATCTCGTCCCGAGATTTAAGAGGTGCTAAGGGGGAAAGTTCTGGTTACGAAATTCTAATGGATCTTCTCGACCTTAGTTGCTCTTCTCGAGGAGGTCGATCCATTACGTTGATGTCTTCAGTTTTCTGCTTCAGGTCCTCATGATGAAGTCGTCATCCTTTCTTTGGGAACTCCATTGTACTTACGAATAGGAAAGGGGCATCTTGACAATGATAGAACGCTACAAGGGTAATCATCGGGGGTTATCCCACGAATGAACACATGAGTATCTCTCGAGTTGGAAGAATAAAACATGCCGAGAGCAAAGTAACATGGTACAATAAGAAGTTTCAAACGGATAGACAATCATTCGATGTCCGACACAAGGTGTGTGAGGGGTACAGAGCAACGAGACCAAGTATTGCGTCTGATACCAGAATAGGTCACTAGGAAGGTGACCCGTCAATTACATACGTAGCCAAGCTCGAGGAATAACTTTGGCAATAGGGTGTACAGGAGAGTCAAGTTTCGATCCTGTGGAACTGTGGGTTATGGGCCCACCATGTGGGTTAAAATAAGGAAGGGTATTGACATCTTGCACTGTCATGATAGCAAGGCATGTCAGACAATAACCGGTCAGTTATGTTGACTGCATCGTTGGTACCAAGGTCGAGGGACGAAGAGAACCATTTTCCTGCTCGTTGAAACGAGGCGGACCAATGGGCACAGTTCTCGTCCATCGGTGGTTTCCGGAATTTCATCAACAATAGTAACAGGTTCTTACTGACAGAGTTGTACAATGAGATGCTTACCTAAGCAGGGGGTTATCACTGCTGAGTTAAGTCAGATTACAAGAAAGGTTAAACAAAACAATGGAAAGGAAATACGATTATTAGATCAAACAGAACAATGGAAAGGAAAATGTGTTTAAACACATATTTCAGGGGTATATCCTTCCCAAGGACAAGCAGAGCATGATAACCATGACAGGATATTAAGTAGAAAACCCGTTAGGAAAGGGGAGAGAAATTTCATGACATTATCCATACAACGATGTTTGGATAATTTGATTAAGAAAATTTAGCATTGTGCTTCAAGTGTTCTTATTGATGATAGGAGTACCACATACATGCTTCGAGATAGCATTGACATGGTCTTTAAGCAAAGTTCGGACTTTGAACTTAGGTAAGATTAGGTCATGTACTTTTCCTCTACTGTTTTTCTTATTTCTGCTACTATTTTGTATTATTTTGGGAAATCGCTAAGTTTTGTTTTATTTTTATAATAGCTTTGGGAATTTATGCAATATTCTGGACACTTTTGTTTTGCTTTAATTCTGTTGAGTCGTTTATTTTTATTTATTTTTCCCTTTACTGTTTTATTTTTAGACCCATCTTACCTAAGTTCAAAAAAGAACATAAAAGTTGTACAAAAATCGGTATTACTAATTATACCTCTAACACTAGAGTTTAAACCCCTAAATAAAATATTTTAACATTTTATAATAACAAAAGGCATTTATTAAATTGGTTAAACTGTTGTTTCATCCCCATTTGAGCGTTTAAACATTTTATGAAAGTGTGGTTTCTCCACCATAATTACTTATGCCTTATTTGGCTCACTCCGAACATTTTAGTTTTAATATTTGAAAACTTTCATTGTTTGCGTTGATTTTGAATTTTGAATTCGAACGGGATTTGAATCAGAGTGAGCTTAGTAACAGTAACCGTCATGACGTGGCATCATTAGTAGAGGGTTACTGTAGCTTAATTGTCCGGGCTTCACAAAAGTAGTATGGAAGTAACGATAACAGTGGCAAAAGTAACAGTGATAGTTTTGTAGTAATTGTAACAGTGGCAACGGAAAAGTAACTAAGCAAAGAGCAATATGTGAAAAGCACGTAGGCATTGGATCGGTGATGGAGAATTATGTCGCATGCGATTCCTCATGCAATAGTTATAACCTAGGGTGACACAGAACTAGCTCCAATTCATCAATGTAATGTAGGCATGTATTCCGAATATAGTCATACGTGCTTATGGAAAAAACTTGCATGACATCTTTTGTCCTACCCTCCCGTGGCAGCGGGGTCCTATTGTAAACTAAGGGATATTAAGGCCTCCTTTTAATAGAGTACCTTACCAAAGCATTAACACTTAGTGAATACATGAACTCCTCAAACTACGGTCATCACCGGTAGTGGTCCCGATTATTGTCACTTCGGGGTTAACGGATCATAACACATAATAGGTGACTATAGACTTGCAAGATAGGATCAAGAACTCATATATATTCATGAAAACATAATAGGTTCAGATCTGAAATCATGGCACTCGGGCCCTACTGACAAGCATTAAGCATAGCAAAGTCATAGCAACATCAATCTCAGAACATAGTGGATACTAGGGATCAAACCCTAACAAAACTAACTCGATTACATGGTAAATCTCATCCAACCCATCACCGTCCAGCAAGCCTACGATGGAATTACTCACGCACGGCGGTGAGCATCATGAAATTGGTGATGGAGGATGGTTGATGATGACGATGGCGATGGATTCCCCTCTCCGGAGCCCCGAACGAACTCCAGTAGCCCTCCCGAGAGAGATTAGGGCTTGGCGGCGGCTCTGTATCGTAAAACGCGATGAATCCTTCTCTCTGTTTTTTTCTCCCCGAACGTGAATATATAGAGTTGGAGTTGAGGTCGGTGGAGCACCAGGGGGCCCACGAGGCAGGGGGGCATGCCGAGGGGGGTAGGCGCGCCCCCACCCTCGTGGACAGGGTGTGGGCCCCTGGCCTTGATTCTTTCGCCAGTATTTTTTATTAATTCCAAAAATAATCTCCGTTGATTTTCAGGTCATTCCGAGAACTTTTATTTCTACACAAAAATAACATCATGGCAATTCTGCTGAAAACAGCGTTAGTCCGGGTTAGTTCCATTCAAATCATGCAAGTTAGAGTCCAAAACAAGGGCAAAAGTGTTTGGAAAAGAACATATGTTGGAGACGTATCAACTCCCCCAAGCTTAACCTTTGCTTGTCCTCAAGCAATTCAGTTGATAAACTGGAAGTGATAAAGAAAACCTTTACAAACTCTGTTTGCTCTTGTTGTTGTAAATATGTAAAGCCAGCATTCAAGTTTTCAGCAAAGATTATGAACTAACCATATTCACAATAACATTTAGGTCTCATGTTTACCCATATCAATGGCATAATCAACTAGCGAGCAATAATAATAAATCTCGAATGACAACACTTCCTCAAAACAATCATAATATGATATAACAAGATGGTATCTCGCTAGCCCTTTCTGAGACCGCAAAACATAAATGCAGAGCACCTCTGAAGATCAAGGACTGACTAAACATTGTAATTCATGGTAAAAGAGATCCAGTCATAACCAATATAAATTAATAGTAATGGATGCAAATGACAGTGGTTAATAAGAGGGTGATGACTCAACATAAAAGTAAATAGATAGGCCCTTCGCAGAGGGAAGCAGGAGAGGTGCCAGAGCTCGATTTTGAAATAGAGATAAATAATATTTTGAGCGGCATACTTTCATTGTCAACATAACAACCGAGAGATCTCGATATCTTCCATGCTACACACATTATAGGCGGTTCCCAAACAGAATGGTAAAGTTTATACTCCCCCTCCACCAACAAGCATCAATCCATGGCTGGCTCGAAACAACGAGTGCCTCCAACTAACAAGAGTCCCGGGGAGTTTTGTTTGCAATTATTTCAATTTGATTTTCTTAGAGCATGGGACTGGGCATCCCGGTGACCAACCATTTTCTCGTGAGTGAGGAGCGGAGTCCACTCCTCTTGAGAATAACCCGCCTAGCATGGAAGATACAGACAACCTTAGTTGATACATGAGCTATTCGAGCATGCAAAACAGAATTTCATTTGAAGGTTTAGAGTTTGGCACATACAAATTTACTTGGAACGGCAGGTAGATACCGCATATAGGAAGGTATGGTGGGCTCATATGGAATAACTTTGGGGTTTATGGAAGTGGATGCACAAGCAGTATTCCCGCTTAGTACAAGTGAAGGCTAGAAAAGGACTGGGAAGCGACCAACTAGAGAGCGACAACAGTCATGAACATGCATTAAAATTAATAAACATTGAGTGCAAGCATGAGTAGGATATAATCCACCATGAACATAAATATCGTGGAGGCTATGTTGATTTTGTTTCAACTACATGTGTGAACATGTGCCAAGTCAAGTCACTTGAATCGTTCAAAGGAGGATACCACCCTTTCATACCACATCACAACCATTTTAATAGCATGTTGGCACGCAAGGTAAACCATTATAAACTCCTAGCTAATTAAGCATGGCATAAGCAATTATAATCTCTAATTGTCATTGCAAACATGTTTATTCATAATAGGCTGAATCAAAAACGATGAACTAATCATATTTACAAAAACAAGAGAGGTCGAGTTCATACCAGTTTCTCTCATCTCAATTAGTCCATCATATATCGTCATTATTGCCTTTCACTTGCACGACTGAACGGTGTGGATAATAATAATAGTGCACGTGCATTGGACTAAGCTGGAATCTGTAGGCATTCAATACAAAGGAGAAGACAAGGTAATATGGGCTCTTTGTTAAATCAACAATAATGCATATAAGAGCCACTTGAACATTTTCATTATGGTCTTCTCCTCTCGACCCCCAAAGAAAAGAAAAGAAATAAAACTATTTACACGGGAAAGCTCCCAACAAGCAAAAGAAGAACAAGAAATCTTTTTTTGGGTTTTCTTTTAATTATTACTACTACAGGCATGGAAAGTAACTAGCTAAAAGCTACAACTAATAAATTTTTTTGTTTTTCTTAAGGTTTTTCAGACACACAAGAAGAAAGCGAGAAAAATAAAATAAACTAGCATGGATATTACAATGAAAAAGTATGAGCACCGACAACTAGCATGACTGTGTGAATATGAAAGTAATGTCGGTGAGAAATACGTACTCCCCCAAGCTTAGGTTTTTGTCCTAAGTTGGTCTATGCCCATGGATCAAAGTTGTAGTTGGGGTCGTACTGAGAAGGAGCCTCGAGTTTCCACTGGTTAGCAATCTCCTCCGGATCCCATTGGTAAACAGACTGTCGTGAAGGGTCAAATTGTGGTTCCGACTCTAGCTCTGTAGTTGGTGTGGGGTCCTGGTAGGCATGAAATGCCTCCGGCAGAACAAGATACTTGCCTGAAGATAAGTCAAACAAAGAAGGAGCAGGCAAAGTAATAGTCTCAGGCCGATTTTTATTAAATATCAGTCTATACTTAAGCATATTTTCCTTATTCTTAACGATAAAATCATCTGCTACCATACTCTTATAGTCTAGAAAAACAGGAGGCAGCAACTTTTCTTCTTTCTCATAATGTCTAATAGGTATGTTAATATGTGCAGCGAGGCGCGAGGCGAAGATACCTCCCAAGATGGGACCCTTCGTGCGGTTAAGACTTAACCGTTTGGCAACGATAGTGCCTAGACTAAAAGAGTTATCACGGAACAAGGCATGGCCCAAAATAACAATATCAGGGGCACTAAGGTTTCCATAGTTTCCGCGACCAATTAAACGTCTACTAGCAAATATCGCAAAGTAACGCAGAACCGGAAAATGTATGCTAGTAATTCTTGCATCGGAAACTTTCCGTGTTTCCCCTACAGCAATCATATCAATAAACCCTTCCACATCATTACGATGTGGTTCCTCTATGCTGCCAGTAAGGGGTATCTTACAAACCCGGCAGAAATCAGAAAGGGACATCTCCTTATGCTCATCATATAAATAAAACTCCACTGAAGGTGGTGATCTCCTAGCATGGAAATGAAAATTTTGCATGAAAATATTAGTGAGTAAGAGATACTGTTCACGCTGGTCGCGGAGGAAGTCGGTGAGGCCCGCATTCTCAACCAAAGAATAAAAATCATCATGAATCCCGGCTGCTGTTAAGAACTCATCACAAGGCCATTCACACGGCCGAACCTCCGCGGTGCGAGGGAGATTATATTTGGGCCTCTTATCCTCTTCACTTTGCTTATCCCTCGAGCTTCGGCTCGAAGAGCCCCTCAATAATCTCTTCATCGTTTTCTGAAATTTTTAGTAACTCAAAATAAAAGTGAACCAAACTCAACAAAATTGATAGCAACTACTCCCACAAGTACCTAGAGACTATATCATGCATTGGAACTACTTGGGACCATATAAATTTGACATGCAAGCTCAAGAACAGGGTCACCTAGGCAGCAAAAATTTGCAATGAATAAAGCACTAGAACAAAAACTAATTGGACCATTGGAGGAGTCACATACCGAAGAACAATCCCCCAAAGCAGTTGTGTGAGTGGAGCTTTGAGCAAGGAGATCGAAAATGGCAGCAAGATGAGCTGGAACTCGTGCTTGAGCTGGTTGGTGATTTTTTTGGGAGGAAGAAGGAGTGTGTGGTGGCTGGAATAAGTGGAGGGGAGCCACCATGGGCCCACGAGGCAGGGGCGCGCCTAGGGGGGTGGGCGCGCCCTGGACCCTCGTGCCCAGGTGCTTGCTCCCCCTGATGTGTTCTCAGTGCCAGATATTCTCAAATATTCCAGAAAAAATCATATTTCATTTTCGGGGCATTTTGAGAACTTTTATTTTTGGGGTATTTTTTTATTGCACGGATAATTCCGAAAACAGACAGAAAATACTATTTTTGCTTTATTTATTCTAAATAACAGAAAGTAAAAGGAGGGTACAGAAGGTTGTGCTTTCTAACTTCATCCATCTCATGCTCATCAAAAGAAATCCACTAACAAGGTTGATCAACTCTTGTTAACAAATTCAATCCGAATAACATGGAACCGGAGAAATTTTGAATAACACTATGTTACCTCAACGGGGATATGCACATCCCCAACAATAAGAATATCATATCTCTTTTTGATAGTAGGAAGAGGAAATTCAAAACCTCCAATAGTAATCGATGGAATTTTTCAATAGAATTGATACTGTGGACTTGAGGTTGTTTCCTCGAAAAGTGTACCGTATGCTCATTACCATTGACATGAAAAGTGGCATTGCCTTTGTTGCAGTCAATAACAGCCCCTGCAGTATTCAAAAAGGGCCTACCAAGGATAATCGACATACTATCGTCCTCAGGAATATCAAGAATAACAAAGTCTGATAAAATAGTAACGTTTGCAACCACAACAGGCACATCCTCACAAATACCGACAGGTATAGCAGTTGATTTATTAGCCATTTGCAAAGATATTTCAGTAGGTGTCAACTTATTCAAATCAAGTCTACGATATAAAGAGAGAGGCATAACACTAACACCGGCTCCAAGATCACATAAAGCAGTTCTGACATAGTTTCATTTAATGGAGCATGGTATAGTTGGTACTCCTGGATCTCCTAGTTTCTTAGGTATTCCACCCTTAAAGGTATAATTAGCAAGCATGGTGGAAATTTTAGCTTCCGGTATCTTTCTCTTATTTGTGACAATATCTTTCATATACTTCGCATAAGGATTCATTTTAAGCATATCAGTCAAACGCATACGCAAAAAGATAGGTCTGATTATTTCAGCAAATCGCTCAAAATCCTCATCATCCTTTTTCTTGGATGGTTTAGGAGGAAAAGACATGGGTTTCTGAACCCATGGTTCTCTTTCTTTACCGTGCTTCCTAGCAACAAAGTCTCTCTTATCATAATGTTGATTCTTTGATTGTGGGTTATCAAGATCAACAGCAGGTTCAATCTCTACATCATTGTTATTACTAGGTTGAGTATCAACATGAACATCATCATTAACATTATCACTAGGTTCATGTTCATCACCAGATTGTGTTTCAACATCAGACATAGAAATATCATTGGGATTCTCAGGTGTGTCAACAACAGGTTCACTAGAAGCATGCAAAGTCCTATCATTTTCTTTTTCTTCTTTTTAGAAGGACTAGGTGCATCGACATTAGTTCTCTGAGAATCTTGCTCAATTCTCTTAGGGTGGCCCTCAGGATACAAAGGTTCCCGAGTCATTTTACCCCCTCTAGTCATAACTCTAACAACATTATCATTTTTCTTATTACTTAATTCATTGAGCAAATCATTCTGAGCTTTAAGCACTTGTTCTACTTGAATGGTAACCATAGAAGCATGTTTACTAATGAGTTTAAGTTCACCTTTAACTCTAGACATATAATCACTCAAGTGTTCAAGCATATCAGCATTGTGTTTCAATTGTCTACCAACATAAGCATTGAAATTTTCTTGTTTGACAATAAAATTATCAAACTCATCTAAGCATTGGCTAGCAGACTTATAACGAGGAATATCACCTTCATCGAATCTATAGAGAGAATTTACCTTTACTACATGTGTCGGGTTATCAAGACAATGTATTTCTTCAACAGGCGGCAAATTAAGACCATGTATTTCTTCAATAGGTGGTAAATTCTTAACATCTTCAGCTTTAATACCTTTTTCTTATATAGATTTCTTTGCCTCTTGCATATCTTCAGGACTGAGAAATAGAATACCCCTTTTCTTCGGAGTTGGCTTAGGAGTTGGTTGAGGAAGTATCCAATTATTTTCATTAGTCAACATATTATTCAATAGCAATTCAGCTTGATCAACTGTTCCTTCCCTGAAAACACAACCAGCACAACTATCTAGGTGGTCTCTGGAAGCATCGGTTAGTCCATTATAAAAGATATCAAGTATTTCATTTTTCTTGAGAGGATGATCAGGCAAAGCATTAAGTAATCGGAGAAGCCTCCCCCAAGCTTGTGGGAGACTCTCTTCTTCAATTTGCACAAAATTATATATTTCCCTTAAGGCATCTTGTTTCTTATGAGCGGGGAAATATTTAGCAGAGAAGTAGTAAATCATATCCTGGGGACTACGCACACAACCAGGATCAAGAGAATTAAACCATATCTTAGCATCACCCTTTAATGAGAATGGAAATAATTTAAGGATATAGTAGTAGCGAGTTTTCTCATCATTAGTGAACAGGGTGGCTATATCATTTAATTTAGTAAGATGTGCCACAACAGTTTCAGATTCATAGCCATAAAAAGGATCAGATTCAACCAAAGTAATTATCTCAGTATCAACAGAGAAATCATAATCCTTATCAGTAATAAAGATAGGTGAAGTAGCAAAAGGAGGGTCCTATTTATTCTAGCATTCAGAGATTTTTCTTTCAGCTTAGCTAGTAATTTCTTAAGATTACTTCTATCATTGCAAGCAAGAAAGTCTCTAGCAGTTTCTTCATCACTAACATAACCCTCAGGCACAACAGGTAATTCATATCCAGGGGAGAATCTTCATCATCACTTTCATCAATATTACCAGTTGCAATAATTTCATTATCTCTAGCCCTAGCAAGTTGTTCATCAAGAAATTCACCTAATGGCACAGTAGTATCAAGCATAGAAGTAGTTTCATCATAAGTATCATGCATAGCAGAAGTGGCATCATCAATAACATGCGACATATCAGAATTAACAGCAGAAGCAGGTTTAGGTGTCGCAAGCTTACTCAAAACAGAAGGTGAATCAAGTGCAGAGCTAGATGGCAGTTCCTTACCTCGCCTCGTAGTTGAGGGAAATATGTTAGTTCTTTCGTCTTTCAAGTTCCTCATAGTGACCAGCAGATATAAATCCCAAGTGACTCAGAGAATAGAGCTATGCTCCCCGGCAACGGCGCCAGAAAATAGTCTTGATAACCCACAAGTATAGGGGATCGCAACAGTTTTCGAGGGTAGAGTTTTCAACCCAAATTTATTGATTTGACACAAGGGCAGCCAAAGAATATTCTCAAGTATTAGTAGTTGAGTTGTCAATTCAACCACACCTAGATAACTTAGTATCTGCAGCAAAGTATTTAGTAGCAAAGTAGTATGGAAGTAATGATAACGGTGGCAAAAGTAACAGTGATAGTTTTGTAGTAATTGTAACAGTGGCAACGGAAAAGTAACTAAGCAAAGAGCAATATGTGAAAAGCTCGTAGGCATTGGATCGGTGATGGAGAATTATGTCGGAAGCGATTCCTCATGCAATAGTTATAACCTAGGGTGACACAGAACTAGCTCCAATTCATCAATGTAATGTAGGCATGTATTTCGAATATAGTCATACGTGCTTATGGAAAAGAACTTGCATGACATCTTTTGTCCTACCCTCCCGTGGCAGCGGGGTCCTATTGGAAACTAAGGGATATTAAGGCCTCCTTTTAATAGAGTACCGGACGAAAGCATTAACACTTAGTGAATACATGAACTCCTCAAACAACGGTCATCACCGATAGTGGTCCCGATTATTGTCACTTCGGGGTTAACGGATCATAACACATAATAGGTGACTACAGACTTGCAAGATAGGATCAAGAACTCATATATATTCATGAAAACATAATAGGTTCAGATCTGAAATCATGGCACTCGGGCCCTAGTGACAAGCATTAAGCATAGCAAAGTCATAGCAACATCAATCTCAGAACATAGTGGATACTAGGGATCAAACCCTAACAAAACTAACTCGATTGCATGGTAAATCTCATCCAACCCATCACCGTCCAGCAAGCCTACGATGGAATTACTCATGCATGGCGGTGAGCATCATGAAATTGGTGATGGAGGATGGTTGATGATGACGATGGCGATGGATTCCCCTCTCCGGAGCCCCGAAAGAACTCCAGATTAGCCCTCCTGAGAGAGATTAGGGCTTGGCGGTGGCTCTGTATTGTAAAACGTGATGAATCCTTCTCTCTGATTTTTTTCTCCCCGAACGTGAATATATAGAGTTGGAGTTGAGGTCAGTGGAGCACCAGGGGGCCCACGAGGCAGGGGGCGCGCCCCCCACCCTCGTGGATAGGGTGTGGGCCCCCTGGCTTTGATTCTTTCGCCAGTATTTTTTATTAATTCCAAAAATAATCTCCGTTGATTTTTAGGTCATTCCGGGAACTTTTAGTTCTGCACAAAAATAACATCATGACAATTCTGTTGAAAACAGCGTCAGTCCGGGTTAGTTCCATTCAAATCATGCAAGTTAGAGTCCAAAACAAGGGCAAACGTGTTTGGAAAAGTAGATACGTTGGAGACGTATCAGTATAGAGTTGTAATTTTTGAGTTGTAAGTAAATAGAAGTGTGATGATTTTCATTATTAGAGCATTGTTACATGTGAGGAAAAAAAAGAAAGGCCAAATAAAAAAAGAGAAGGCCCAAAAAAGGAAGAGAAGAAAAGGGAAAAAAGAAAAAACAAAAACGAGAGAAAAAGTGAGAAGGGACAATGTTACTATCCTTTTTGCCACACTTGTGCTTCAAAGTAGCACTATGATCTTCATGATAGAGAGTCTCCTACGATATCACTTTCATATGGTAGTGGGAATTTGGCTTGTATATTCCAACGACGGGCTTATTACAATGCCCTAGGTCTTCATGAGCAAGCAAGTTGGATGCACACCCACTTAGTTTTGTTTTTTGAGCTTTCATAAACTTATAGGTCTAGTGCATCTATTGCATGGCAATCCCTACTCACTCACATTGATATCTATTAATGGGCATCTCCATACCCCGTTGATCTGCCTAGTTGATGTGACACTATCTCCCTTTTTGTCTTCTCCACAACCACCGTCTATTCCACCTATTATGCTGTCCATGGCTCACGCTCATGTATTGCGTGAAAGTTGAAAAGGTTTGAGAACACCAAAAGTATGAAACAATTGCTTGGCTTGTCATCGGGGTTGTGCATGATTTAAATGTTTTGTGTGATGAAGATGGAGCATAGCCAGACTATATGATTTTGTAGGGACAAGCTTTTCTTTGACCATGTTATTTTGAGAAGATATAATTATTTTGTTAGTATGCTTGAAGTATTATTGTTTTGATGTCAATATTAAACTTTTTGAATCTTATGGATCTGAACATTCATGCCACAATAAAGAGAATTACATGGATAAATATGTTAGGTAGCATTCCACATCAAAAA
Source organism: Aegilops tauschii subsp. strangulata (assembly GCF_002575655.3). Taxonomy (NCBI): domain Eukaryota; kingdom Viridiplantae; phylum Streptophyta; class Magnoliopsida; order Poales; family Poaceae; genus Aegilops; species Aegilops tauschii. The sequence goes on along the minus strand of NC_053037.3, from coordinate 312,026,281 downwards.
TTCTGTTTTTATCATTTACCTACTCGAGGACGAGCAGGAATTAAGCTTGGGGATGCTTGATACGTCTCCAACATATCTACAATTTTTTATTGTTCCATGCTATTATATTATCTGTTTTGGATGTTTTATATGCATTAATATGCTAATTTATATGATTTTTGGGACTAACCTATTAACCTAGAACCTAGGGCCAGTTTCTGGTTTTTTTCCTTGTTTCAGAGTTTTGCATAAAAAGAATACCAAACGGAATAAAACTTTTGCGATGATTTTTCTTGGACCAGAAGACACCCAAGAGACTTGGAGTGCAAGTCAGAAGAGCCACGAGGCGGCCACAAGGGTGGAGGGCACGCCCAGGGGCTAGGGCACGTGCCTCCCGACCTTGTGGGCCCCTCATAGATCCCCTGACCAAGTTCTTCCTCCTATATATACTCTTATACCCTAAAAACATCCTAGAGAGCCACGAAACGAATTTTCCACCGCCGCAACCTTCTGTACCCGTGAGATCCCATCTTGGGGCCTTTTTTGGCATCCTGTCAGAGGGGGATTCGATCACGGAGGGCATCTACATCAACACCATTGCATCTCCGATGAAGTGTGAGTAGATTACTTCAGACCTACGGGTCCATAGCTAGTAGCTAGATGGCTTCTTCTCTCTTTCTTTGATTCTCAATACAAAGTTCTCCTCGATGTTCTCGGAGATCTATTCAATGTAATACTCTTTTGTAGTGTGTTTGCCGAGATACAATGAATTGTGGATTTATGATCAACTTATCTATGAATATTATTTGAATCTCCTCTGAATTCTTATATGCATGATTTGATATCTTTGCAAGTCTCTTCGAACTATCGATTTGGTTTGGCCAACTAGATTGGTTTTTCTTGCAATTGGAGAAGTGCTTAGCTTTGGGTTCAATCTTGTGGTGTCCTTTCCCAGTGACAGCAGGGGCAGCAAAGCACGTATTGTATTGTTGCCATCGAGGATAAAAAGATGGGGTTTTCATCATATTGCTTGAGTTAATCCCACTACATCATGTCATCTTGCTTAATGCATTACTTTGTTCTTATGAACTTAATACTCTAGATGCAGGCAGGAGTCAGTCGATGTGTGGCTTAATAGCAGTAGATGCAGAATCGTTTCGTTCTACTTGATGCGGACGTGATGCCTATATTCATGATCATTGCCTTAGATATCGTCATAACTTTGCGCTTTTCTAACAATTGCTCGGCAGTAATTTGTTCACCCACCGTAATAATTTCTATCTTGAGAGAAGTCTCTAGTGAAACCTATGGCCATCGGGTCTATTTTCCATCATATAAGTTTCCGATCTACAATATCTAGTTTTCTATTTACTTTCTTTGCAATCTTTAATTTCCGTTCCATAAACCAAAAATACCAAAAATATTACTTTACGTTTATCCATCTCTATCAGACCTCACTTTGCGAATAACTGTGAAGGGATTGACAACCCCTTTGTCATGTTGGTTGCAAGTTGGTGTTTGTTTGTGCAGGTATTCGGTGAATTGTTGTGTTGTCTCCTACTGGATTGATACCTTGGTTCTCAAAAATGAGGGAAATACTTACGCTCCTTTGCTGCATCACCCTTTCCTCTTCAAGGGAAAAACCAACGCAAGCTCAAGAGGTAGCAGTCTTCACAACTTAACCAACATAAGCAGTGCCACAAGTATTCATTTAGTGTGCAAGTTTAATATTTTTGTTGATCCATGGTGTGACCTACTACGAACTTGTGTCCAAGACCGAGGACACGGCTATCGATAGATTGAATACACTCTGCAGAGGTTAGCACACTGTACCCACACCACGGAACCCATGGCCTCGGACTCCCATTCGGGTGGACCAACAGCGTTTTGATAGAACCAGTCTATTGCCATGATATCCCCCGGCCACTCCGACCAGCTCCCCTTTGGGCTAAGTCATGGGTGGCCCCGATGCCACTCCGGACATCCAACGACCACCGTCGTGGCAAAACAATCGTCGCAAATGGGGACATGTACGAAAATAACTACGGGCACACAAGGTTATACTTGCCTACCAGGCCAGGGTAGCGCCTGCGCATAACCTTCCCTAGTTGGAGGCACCGGCGAGAGGCATAACAATAGACCGAGAAAGCCCCCCCCCTCATAAAGGCAAGTGTGGTTGCACTTTGGGAAGCTCGATTCGGTGGCACCATGACTCGATCAACAACATGTTCAAGTTGGTTTATTATTAGGTTTCAACTTGCAAAAGATTTCACCGAGTCATAGTATGCCATGAAAATGCAATGACAACTTATGCATCATTTTCAGCATAATCTCGATATTAACTAAATCAAGCCTAATGTCACGTTATTCTACTACACAAACTTAACCATCCAACTACAATGCTACTAATAACAGAATAATCACAGCAAGAAAATGTAACTAGCATCAAATGAAATTATATGAAATTTCTATATGCATTTAAAATAATCATATTCAAGTGAAAATTATAGTTATTGAAATGATATTCTTGCAAATATTTGTGATGGCTTGCCTTAGTGCAGAGGAGGGTCACGCTCCTCCTGGTTATCTTCAAGGCAGCAATTTCCTTCTGAAAAGAATTAAAATACCAAAAAGGTCACATAACACTGTTTAATGCACCAGAAAATAATCACAGCAAGCAAAAATCTCATCTTTTGCATGCTGATAGAGAATTTCAACACAAAACCAATGCAAAAATAATCATGTCATTTGGACTTATAGAATAGAAATTAGAGCTGGTCAAAGTTTAGTCAAATTTCTGAATTTAAATTGATTTTTCAGAGAGGGGGTGACGTCGAAGGCGTAAACTAGCGAGGCGTCTCCACTCATACCGCTTTGGGAGGCGGCTAAGTGGCTGACAGTGGGCCCCCGCGGTCAGGTTTAGAGAGAGGGAGAGAAATAGAGGAGGGGGCCGCTCGTCGCCGGGGTTCTCCGACGAAGAGGCCTCGGCGGCCGCCGTGGAAGGGAGGGATGGACGCGCAAGGTTACGGCGCACCTGCACGTACCCGAAATGTGGCAAGAGGTGCATGGAGGGCGTCGCGGCGGTCGTCTGCAGCGACTGCAGCGGGCGGAGCTTGTTGGTGGGGAAGACGCCGGTGACGTGAGGCCGTTCTAGAGGCGTCAGCTAGCACCAGTGGACCACCAGGAACACGCCTGAGAAGACGGCGAAGCTCGAGAGGCGGTTGAGTGGGAGGGGGCAGCAGACTCGGATAACCGGCGAGCAGCGGAGGGGAAAGGCGGCCAGAGCCCCGTCTGGCCTGGCCACGGCTAGCTGAGGAGGTGTGCAAGTTTGGTGAGAGTGATTTGGTGCTCGGAGAGGGGCGGGGCGAGCTCTATTTATAGGCAGAGGGGAACGTGGTCTTGGGCTCGCCCTAGGGCTCTGCAAGCGGTGCTCGGCGTCGGCTGGCGCCAGTGAGAGAGGGGGAAGACTCCATGGATCACACGGCCACTATGGGAGGACGCAGATGAGCACACAACACAGGTGGATACGAGCACAAGGGCACGGGCACACTGTGCACTTGGCCTCGTCGTGCCCGTGCTCGCTGCGGGGAACTCCGGCATCGGCGAGCGGCGGGGAGGGGTCAAGGGCGATGAGTCGAGGGTGGTGGCGTGGTGCGGCAGGCTGAGGCGAGCTCTAACGCGGGCACGAGCGAAAAAGAGACGCTGGCGCGACGTAGAGCACGTAGACCGCATGCCAGCATGCTTGGACGAACGCGGTCACCGCGTGAACTCCGGCTACGCGATGCACTGTGGATTAAATGCATGTCTGGGGTGTTGTCTTCGCAAGGCTAGGTCGATCCAAGCATCTGGATTATTGCCAGGCCGAACGGGTGAGGCTGTAGCTTCTTGGCAAGTTTCTGGATATAAACTTTGGAGCTTAATAGAGAAAAATCTAGAGAGAGTTAAGAGCTGATTTTTGGTATCTAGGGGTTACTTAGGAGGGTAATGAAGCCCTAAAAATTTCAGCTCCATTGGATTAAGCAAAAATGCACTTCCTTAACAACATGCATTTCCTGACCAGAATGGGAAAGATTTTCTGTAGCAAAAATAATCCAAATAACCATGAAATATTTTTGCACAGGGAGGTGTGCCAAGGGCCAAAGAATATTCAGGAATTTTCTCAGATTTTTGTGGGCAAGAAAAATGAGGGTTGCTTTGGAGTAGAAGTGACTGAAGTGTTATTTCATAGAGAAAATGAATATCTTTCTTTTAAGAAAAATATTCCCAAGGTTATATTTGGGTGTATTAGAGGGAAAGGGATGAGTTTGGAGGTGAGATGAGTCACTTGGGTGAAAATCAAAGAAATGCCCAAGTGATGAAGTCCAAATGAGTTGATTCAAAAAACTCAAATTCAATTCAAAATGCAATAAAACCCAGAAAAAGAAAAAGGGTAAAAACTAGGGTGTCACAAACCTCCCCCTTAGGATGAAACTCGTCCTCGGGATTCGGTTGCTCCTGAAACAATTCGGGGTATGTTGTCCTTAAAAAGTCCTCTCTTTCCCAGGTAGCTTCACCTTCGGTATGGTGTTCCCACTACACTTTGTAAAACTTAACTGACTTGCTGCAGGTGACTCTTTCCATCTCATCTAATATTCGGAAAGGTTTCTCTTCATATGTCAGATCCTTAGCAAGCTCTATCTCTACCATATCAGTCTGTTTCTCAGGTGGTGAGATACACCTTTGCAACTGTGATACGTGAAAGACATCATGTATCTCTGACAGTTCTGGAGGAAGTTCCAATTGATATGCCACTGTGCCAACCTTGGACATAACGGGAAATGGACCAATATACCTTGGTGCAAGATTTCCTCAAGTCTGAAATCTCTTGACTCCTTTCATAGGTGTGACTCGGAGGTAGACATATTCACCAGGTTCAAAACTGATCTATTGGTGCTTAGCATCATAGTAGCTCTTCTGTCGAGACTTGGCTAGTTGTAATCTGTCTCGGATTTCCCTGACTTTCTTCTCGGCTTCCATCATCAAGTCAGTCCTGAAAATACGAATGTCTCTGGTCTGGGACCAGTTTAAGGGGGTACGACACTTGTGTCCATACAAGGCTTCATATGGTGACATCTTGAGGCTGGCTTGATAGCTGTTGTTGTAGGAAAACTCGGCGTAGGGTAAGCTGTCTTCCCATTTGGGTCCTTGAGCAAGAGCACATGCCCTGAGCATGTCCTCGAGTATTTGATTTACTCGCTCCATCTGGCCATCTGTCTGAGGGTGATAAGCTATGCTATATTTCAATGATGTCCCCAAGGCTTGGTGAAGACGTGACCAAAATGCTGAGGTAAAAAGGGATCCTCAATCTGAGGTGATAGTTCTAGGTATGCCATGCAAACTGACAATTCGGGACATGTAGAGTTGAGCCAGTTGATTCGCACGGTATGTGGTCCAGATAGGAATGAAATGGGCCACCTTGGTTAGCATGTCCACCATGACCCATATAGCGTTGTTTCCATGAGGGGTGGTTGGAAGACCGGTAATAAAGTCCATGCAGACATCGTCCCATTTCCATGGTGGAACGGGCAAAGGTTGAAGTAACCCGATGGGTTTTTGATGTTCCGCTTTAACCCTATTGCTTATATCATAGCGGGCGATGAAGTATGCAATATCCTTCTTCATCCCATCCCACCAAAACGATTGCTTGAGATCCTCGTACATTTTGGTACCTCCGGGATGGATCGAGTATGAGGATTCGTGTGCTTCTGTTAATATCTTCTTCCTCAAATCTTCTACTTTGGGTACACATATTCATCCTCAAAATCATAGGGTACCCTGCTCATCCATCAGGAAGTCTTGAGTCTTGCCGTCTTTTATCCGGGTGACTTGGTGTTGCAAGAACGTATGTGCCGACTGAGCTTTTCGAATTTCTTCATCTAGAGTGGGAGTGACTACCATCATATTGGTGCAGTTAGTCACAACAATGATTAGATTGAGATGGGCCATTTCTTCTTCTAGCTCGGGCGGCAAAGATGTCATTAATGCATTGACGGTGACTGGCTTGCGACTGAGAGCATTCGCGACCATGTTAGCTTTACCCGGGGGTGATAGTTTATCCCAAGATCATAATCCTTGACCAACTCAAGCCTTCTTCTTTGTCGGAGATTTAAATCAGGTTGAGTAAATATGTACTTGAGACTTTTGTGGTCGGTGAATATTTGGCACCGCTTGCCAATAAGGTAATGCCTCCAAATTTTTAAGGCATGCACAATGGCTGCTAGCTCCAAGTCATGAGTAGGATAATTCCCTTCGTGTGGTCGTAGCTGTCGGAATGCATAAGCCACAACCTTGTCATCTTGCATGAGTACGCATCCTGGGCCCCATCGAGATGCGTCGCAGTATACATCAAAACCGGTAGATGTCTGGGAGCGTCAACACGGGTGCTGAGGTCAAACTAGTCTTTAATTCGTTAAAGCTCTTCTCACAGTCTTCTGACCATATGAACTTTTGGTCTTTCTTGAGTAATTCTATCATGGGCTTAACAATCTTGGAGAAGCCTTCAATAAATCGACGGTAATAACCAGCAAGCCCTAGAAAACTTCTGATTTCTGTAACTAACGTGGGTGCTGGCCATTTTAGCACATCCTTAATCTTGCTTGGATCCACAGCTATTCCTTCGGCAGAGAGTATGTGCCCCAAAAATCCAACTTGCTTAAGCCAGAATTCACACTTACTGAATTTTGCATATAACTGGTGGCATGAAGCCATTGCAATACTGCTCGGAGATGTTGTTTATGCTCTTCTTCTCCCTTGGAGTATATGAGAATATCATCGATAAAGACCACCACAAATTTGTCCAAGAATTCCATGAACACTTTGTTCATCATATGCATGAAGAAGGCAGGAGCATTCGTCAACCCAAATGACATAACTATGTATTCATACATACCGTAACGAGTGGTGAATACGGTCTTAGGAATATCTTCCTTCCTGATCTTGAGTTGATGATACCCGGTCCTTAAATCAATCTTGGAAAAGAGTTGAGCTCCATGCAGTTGATCGAACAAATCATCAATTCTGGGGAGCGGGTACTTGTTCTTGATAGTAACATCATTGAGGTGACGGTAGTCTATACACATTCGGAGACTACCATCTTTCTTGTTTACGAATATGGCAGGTGGCCCCTAGGGCGAAGAACTGTGGCGAATGTATCCTTTCTTGAGCATGTCATCGAGTTGTTTCTTTATCTCAACTAGTTCGGATGAGGGCATCGGGTAATATTTCTTGTATATGGGTGCCGTTGCTGGCACGAGATCAATGGCAAACTCGAGTTCCCTATCTGGTGGCATTCCTGGTAATTCTTCAGGGAATACATCTGAAAACTCACTGACCACTTGTATTAATTCCACATCTGAGGATATTGCTGCAAAAACCATTTCCTTCTTAGGCATGGTTCTACGAGCCACAAACCTCACTGTCTGTCCTACCGGATTTGCTAATGTAACTTCCCTTGTTGCACAATTGATGCAGACCTGATGCTTTGTCAGCCAATCCATTCCCAATATGACGTCCAGCCTTGCGGATTCAATGGCTACCAGTGTGGCAGGGAACATGCTACTTCTTGAGCTTGCGTTGGTTTTTCCCTTGAAGAGGAAAGGGTGATGCAGCAAAGTAGAGATAAGTATTTCCCTCAGTTTGAGAACCAATTACCAATCCAGCAACGCACAAGTCACTGAATACCTACACGAACAATCAAACAACTTGCACCCAACGCGATAAAGGGGTTGTCAATCCCTTCACGGTTACTTGCAAAAGTGAGATCTGGTAGAGATAGATAAACGGTAAAGTAAATATTTTTGCTATTTTTGGTTTATAGATCGGAAAGTAAAAGATTGCAAAATAGTAGATCAGAAACTTATATGATGGAAAATAGACCCGGGAGCCATAGGTTTGACTAGAGGCTTCTCTCAAGATAGAAAATAATATGGTGGGTAAATAAATTACTGCCAAGCAATTGATAAAAAAGCGCAAAGTCATGACGATATCTAAGGCAATGATCATGAATATAGGAATCACATCCAAGTCAAGTAGACCAAAACAGTTCTGCATCTACTACTATTACTCCACACATCGACCGCTATCCAGCATGCATCTAGAGTATTAAGTTCACAAAGAACGGAGTAACGCATTAAGCAAGATGACATGATGTAGAGGAATTAACTCAAAAAATATGATGAAAACCCCATCTTTTTATCCTCGATGGAAACAATACAATACGTGCCTTGTTGCCCCTACTGTCACTAGGAAAGGACACCGCAAGATTGAACCCAAAGCTAAGCACTTCTCCCATTGCAAGAAAAACCAATCCAGTTGGCCAAACCAAACCGATAGTTTGAAGAGAATTACAAAGATATCAAATCATGCATAAAATAATTCAGAGGAATTCAAATAATATTCATAGATAAGCTGATCATAAATCCACAATTCATCGGATCTCGGCAAACACACCACAAAAGAGTATTACATCGAATAGATCTCCAAGAACATCGAGGAGAACATGGTATTGAGAATCAAAGAGAGAGAAGAAGCCATCTAGCTACTAGCGATGGACCCGTAGGTCTGTGGTAGACTAATCATGCTTCATCGAAAGGGCAAAAGAGTTGATGTAGAAGCCCTCCATGATTGAATCCCCCTCCGGCAGGGTGCCGGAAAAGGTCCCTAGATGGGATCTCACGGGTACAGAAGGTTGCGGCGGTGGAAAAGTGTTTTCGTGGATGCCTCTGTTGGTTTGTGGATATGGGAATATATAGGCGCAAGAATTAGGTCAGGAAGTGCACGAGGGCCCCACAAGGGTGGGGCGCGCTCTACCCCCTGAGCGCGCCCTCCGTCCTTGTGGCTGCCTCATGGCTCCTCCGACTTCATCTCCAAGTCTCCTGGTTGTCTTATGGTCCAAGAAAAATCATCGTGAAGGTTTTATTCCGTTTGGTATTCCTTTTCTGCGGAACTCAAAAACAGGGGAAAAAGGAACTGGCACTGGGCTCTAGGTTAATATGTTAGTCCCAAAAATAATATAAAATAGCATATTAATGCATATAAAACATCCGAAATAGATAATATAATAGCATGGAACAATAAAAAATTATAGATACGTTGGAGACGTATCAAGCATCCCCAAGCTTAATTCATGCTTGTCCTCGAGTAGGTAAATGATAAAAACAGAACTTTTGATGTGGAATGCTACCTAACATATTTATCCATGTAATTTCTTTATTGTGGCATGAATGATCAGATCCGTATGATTCAAAATGAAAGTTTAATATTGACATAAAAACAATAATACTTCAAGCATACTAACAAGGAAATTATGTCTTCTCAAAATAACATGGCCAAATAAGGCCAAATAAAGTTTATCCCTACAAAATTATATAGTCTGGCTATGCCCAATCTTCATCACAGAAAATATTCAAATCATGCACAATCCCGATGACAAGCCAAGCAATTGTTTCATACTTTTGATGTTCTCAAACCTTTTGAACTTTCACACAATACATGAGCGTGAGCCATGGACATAGCACTATAGGTGGAATAGGTGGTTGTGGAGAAGACAAAAAGAAGGAGATAGTCTCACATCAACTAGGCGTATCAACAGGCTATGGAGATGCCCGACAATAGATATCAATGTGAGGGAGTAGGGATTGCCATGCAACAGATGCACTAGAGCTATAAGTTTATGAAAGCTCAAAAAGAAAAACTAAGTGGGTGTGCATCCAACTTGCTTGCTCATGAAGACCTAGGGCAATTTGAGGAAGCCCATCGTTAGAATATACAAGCCAAGTTCTATAATGAAAAATTCCCACTAGTATATGGAAGTGACAAAATAGGAGAGTCTCTCTCATGAAGATCATGGTGCTACTATGAAGCACAAGTGTGGTAAAAGGATAGTAACATTGCCCCTTCTCTATTTTTTCTCTTTTTTCTCTTTTTTGGGCCTTCTCTTTTTTTGGCCTTTTCTCTTTTTTTCTCACATGGGACAATGCTCTAATAATGAAGATCATCATACTTTTATTTACTTACAACTCAAAAATTACAACTCGATACTAGAACAAAATATGACTATATGAATGCCTCCGGTGGTGTACCGGGATGTGCAATGACTCAAGAGCGACATGTATAAAAAATGATGAATGGTGGCTTTTCCACAAATACGATGTCAACTACATGATCATGGAAAGCAATATGACAATGATGATGTGTGTCATAATAAACGGAACGGTGGAAAGTTGCATGGAAGTATATCTCAGAATGGCTATGGAAATGCCATAATAGGTAGGTATGGTGGCTGTTTTGAGGAAGGTATGTGGTGGGTTTATGGTACCGGCGAAATTTGCGCGGTACTAGAGAGGCTAGCAATGGTGGAAGGGTGAGAGTGTATATAATCCATGGACTCAACATTAGTCATAAAGAACTCACATACTTATTGCAAAAATCTATTAGTCTTTGAAACAGAGTAATACGCGCATGCTCCTAGGGGGATAGATTGGTAGGAAAAGACCATCGCTCGTCCCCGACCGCCACTCATAAGGAAGACAATCAAAAAATATCTCATGCCCCAACTTCGTTACATAACGGATCACCATATGTGCATGCTACGGGACTCACAAACCTCAACACAAGTATTTATCAAATTCACAAATACTCACTAGCATGACTCCAATATCACCATCTTTATATCTCAAAACAATCATAAGGAATCAAACTTCTCATAGTATTCAACGCACTTTATATGGAAGTTTTAATTATATCCCTCTTGGATGCCTATTGTCGGCGTTCTGCGACCGGGGGTCCCCAGATTTGCCTGCCTACGGCCCACGGCGTGGCTCTGCGAGTGGGCCCGTACGGCCCATCTTCACCAACAAGCATCCAAGACCCTCGCAAGGGACCAAGCCTCGCGAGGCGGGCGACGCAAGACCTCCTCGGGAGCGGCCTCACCAGGCTAGCTCGTGGGGGGCGGAGAGATCAAGGCGAGGCAAACCTCGCAAGGTTCCAGTGACGTGAGCCATGACGATCGAGATCACGCGGGCGCCAGCGCGCACAGTGTCCTTGTTTCCTCTTTGGTGCTAAGGAGGCAAGCGCAGGCGAGGAGTACCGAGGCATCAAGCAAAGGTTTCCACATCAGTGCAATGAGACCAAGACCCACAGGACGGCAAGACGAAGGTCACCATGGAGCCCAAGACGGCGTCACCGCCAGAGCCTTTTGCAGGCAAAGACTGCTTTTGTCAGGATATCTTGTACTAGTTGTCCCCTTTCAAATTGGCCGTTGTTGGCTCCCTTCCTGCTCAATATTTGGGGAGAGGACCAGGGCCTCTATAAATAGGGCTAGCCACCACAGTAGGAGGCATCTCATCTTGGACTAGATCCAACCCATCCACACATCCACCAAGCACAAGAACACCTCACCTCAGGAGGTTGTTCTTCCCCTTGTACCGTTCATCCCCAGCCCGAGAGGCAATCCACCACACCACACTGGAGTAGGGTATTACACCGCAACGGTGGCCCGAACCAGTATAAATTTTGTGTCTCTTGTGTTGCGAGTTCGTCGAGATAGCCTTAGAGATCGTAACGAGGTTAAGGGCGTGATTTGGTAGGGGGAGATCTTCGTGTGCACCCTAGTGTTCGAACCTTGAGGGTTTTGCCAGAACCCGAGATCCGACATTTGGCGCGCCAGGTAGGGGTGCGCCGGAGTTTCCTTCCGTTGGTTCACGCTCCGCCACCCTCGCGCCCATTCCCCATGACCGCTGCCACTCTTCCGACCGGATCTACGGACGCCCATGGCAACGCCTGGGGGCTCCGAGCCCTTGCTCCCGCCTTGCGGCAGGTGCAGTGGCCACCCAAGTTCAAGCCGGAGATGCCGCCGCGCTACGACGGCGCAGCGGACCCGTTGGCTTTCCTGCTGGCGTATGAGGAGGCCGTCCTTAAAGCCGGGGGCGACGACAAGGTCATGGCCAACTGGCTTCCCATGGCCCTCGCTGGCGCACCGCGCGCCTGGCTGCTCAACCTCCCCGGATCCACGATGGCATCTTGGGAGGAGTTGCGTGGACTCTTCGTTGCGCGTTACGCGGCACCGGCGCATCACGCGGTTGCGGCCCTCCTCAGCGGCTCGCAAGCACCACCCTCGGATCGTCACGTCAAGCCGTTCCTTTGCCAGATCGGCGCCACCATCAAGCGCTTGGGGGCTCCGCCAGGCTGGGCCGCGCCCGAGGCCGACCTCACCTTCGACTCAGGGGGCCATCCCGTCTCCACCATCGGCTCGAGTGTGCTTCCAATGCTTTGCACGCCCACCATCTGCAACGTGTCCGTCACCAAGACGCTCATCGACGGTGGCGCCGGCCTCAACATGCTCTCCGTCGAGGCCTTCAGCCTTCTTCACGTACCGCATGAGCGGCTCCGCCCTAGCAAGCCCTTCTCAGGGGTTGATGGAGGCTCCGCCCACTCCCTGGGGCGGATCCGCCGCCCCGTGACCTTCGGCACGCGCGACAACTACCACACCGAGCTCATCGACTTCGACATCGCCCGCATCGGCCTCCCGTACAACGCCATCCTCGGGTACCCGGCCCTGGCTCAGTTCATGGCGGCGACCCATCTGGCCTACAACCTCATGAAGATGCCCGGGAGCAAGGGTGTCCTCACGTTTGTTGGGGACACCAAAGAAGCCTTGATGATGCTCAAGCTTGCCTTCAAGACCGCCGCGACAGTGCAACCCGCCGACGCGGACACCTCCAAGGCCAAGGGGGCCGCACCAACCAAGAAGAAGCAGTTTTTCACTCAAGACAAGGCAGAAACCAAGCAAGTGCCAGTCGAGGAGGACGGATCCTCGGGGGCAACCTTTACCATAGGCGCCAACCTCGAGCCCGATCAGGAGGAGGCGCTGGTGAAGTTCCTGCGTGCAAACAAGAAAGTGTTCGCTTGGGAGCCTGATCAGCTGGTAGGGGTCCCAAGAGGAGTGATAGAGCACCACTTGAAGGTGTGCCCCAATGTACGCCCCGTAAAGCAGAGGGCAAGGCGACAGTCCACGGAGAAGCAAGCTTTCATCGTCCAAGAGACCCGCAAGTTGGAGGCTGCGGGTGTCATTCGCGAGGTTCGGTACCCCGAGTGGCTGGCGAACCCCGTCGTTGTGCCCAAGAAGCGCGGGAAGGAGCGAATGTGCATCGACTTCACCAACCTCAACAAGGCCTACCCCCAAGATCCGTTCCCGCTCCCACGCATCGACCAGATCGTCGACTCCACCGCCGAGTGTGACTTGCTGTGCTTCCTTGATGCGTTCTCAGGATATCACCAAATCAAGATGGCGGGAGAAGATGTAGAGAAGACAGCCTTCCTGACCCCGTGTGGGGTGTACTGCTACACTTGCATGCCGTTCGGGCTGCGCAACGCTGGCGCGACCTTCCAACAGCTCATGCACATCACCTTGGGTCGGCAGCTCGGGAGAAACGCCAAAGCCTACATCGACGACATCGTGGTGAAGTCTCGGGAGGCTAAGACCTTGATCTAAGACCTGGAGGAGTCCTTTGAAAGCCTCCGCCAGGTAGACTTGCGACTCAACCCGGTGCGTGTTTGGCGTCCCTTCCGGCAAGCTGCTGGGCTTCCTTGTGTCCCACAGGGGGATCGAGGCCAACCCGGAGAAGGTCAAGGCCATTGAAGACATGAGTCCACCGCAAACCCTCAAGGAAATGCAGAAGCTTGCTGGAAGGGTGACTGCGTTGGGACGCTTCATTTCCAAGCTGGGAGAGCGCGCCCTACCCTTCTTCAAGATGATGAAGAAGAAGGGCCCATTCGAGTGGACCCCGGAGGCCGACCAAGCATTTCAAGACCTCAAGAGATACCTGACCAGCCCTCCAGTGATAGTGGCGCCACGACCTCTTGAGCCCCTAGTGATGTACCTTGCCGCCACTCTCTACTCCGCCAGCGCGGCTCTAGTAGCAGTTCGGGAGGAACGCCAAGCCAAGGGCGCACCACGCCGAGCTACACCCCCAGCAGGGACGGCGCAGGAACAGGAGGGCGCCACCAAAGCCGCGACTGCGGCAGCAGAAGACCAAGCTCAGGAGGGTGATGCCCCCGAGCCCACGGGGACTTCGACAAGCGATCATGCGTTGGGGGCTGCACCACCTCAGGAGGCGCCCCAGCTTCCGGAAGGCGCAAGCCTCATTAGCGCACCAGCCCTCATCGAGCACCAGGTGTACTTCGTCAGCACGGTGTTGAGGGATGCAAGAGCACGATACCCCATGCCTCAGAAGCTCTTACTCGCGCTCTTGGTGGCCTCACGCAAGCTGCGGTACTACTTCCAAGGTCACCCCATCAAGGTCGTCTCGGCCTACCCATTGGAGAGGGTGCTCAGGAGCCCCAACTCTGTCGGGAGGGTCGCCGAGTGGAACATCGAGCTACATGCGCTCCAGTTGGAGTTCAGCACCACCAGGGTCATCAAGGGAGCCGCGCTCGCCGATTTCGTGGCAGAATGGACGGACGCCCAGGCGCTTGAAGTAGGCGAGGATCGGTCCCTCTCACCGGGAAGTGAGGCGCCCGATGGCTGGGTCATGTACTTCGACGGTGCCTTCACGCGCCAGGGCGCGGGGGCCGGAGCAGTGCTCATCTCGCCCACTCAGGACAAGCTCTACTATGCCGTGCAGCTCTGCTTCCAGCAGGGCGAGAAGGTCTCCAACAACATTGCGGAGTACGAAAGTCTCATAGCCGGCCTGAAGGCTGCGGCGGCCCTGGGGGTGAAGCGTCTCACCATCAGGGGTGATTCGCAGCTCCTCGTCAACTTCTCCAACAAGGTATACGAGCCGAAGGACGAACACATGGAGGCATACCTCGCGGAGGTGCGCAGGATGGAGAAGCAGTTCTTGGGCCTGGAGTTGCAGCACATGCCCCGTGGCACCAACAAGGAAGCTGACAACATCGCCAGAAGGACATCCAAGCGACAGCCCCAAGAGCCTAGCATCTTCGAGGAGCGGCTCTTCAAGCCATCAGCAGCACTACCGCTTTCGAGGACAGCGCAGCCTCGGGAGGAGCTCCCACAGCCACCTGCCGCGGGAGTCCCAGCCTGTGGCCCGACTTCGGAAGCGCGTCTACTCTTGGCGCTCGAGCCCCAGGAGGGATGCTGGACCAAGGAATTCAAGGAATACCTGATGCAAGGGACGCTGCCGGAGAAGGAGGAGGACGCGGAGCGCGTGGCCCGGCAGGCCACAGCATACTGCATCAGGGACGGTGAGTTATACAGGAAGCGGCCAAATGACGTTTCACTACGTTGCATCTCCAGGGAACAGGGGAAGGAGCTACTAGCCGACATACACGGTGGGGACTGCGGGCACCACTCGTCATCGCGAACCCTCATCGGCAAGGCATTCCGCAGCGGATTCTACTGGCCTACGTTTCTCAATGATGCAGCTGAGCTGGTGAAGTCCTGCAAGGCCTGCCAATTCCACGCCAAGCAAATCCATCAGCCAGCTCAGGGCCTCCAGACCATTCCACTCTAATGGTTGTTCGCAGTCTGGGGACTGGACATCCTGGGCCCGTTCCCTCGAGCGCCTGGGGGCTGCCGATACCTCTACGTTGCCATCGACAAGTTCACCAAGTGGGCGGAGGTGGAAGCCGTCCGCACCATCCCAGCTGGCTCCGCGGTCAAGTTCATCAAGGGCCTCGTGAGACGTTTTGGGGTCCCCAACCGCATCATCACCTATAATGGCTCGCAGTTCACCAGTAATCTCTTCAAAACGTACTGTGCTAACCTTGGAACGCAGATCTGCTACGCTTCGGTGGCGCACCCCGGAGCAATGGCCAAGCCGAACGCGCCAACGCGGAGGTCCTGAGAGGCCTCAAGACCAGGACCTTCAAGAAGAAGCTCGAAGCCTGCAGCAGCGGCTGGCACGACGAGCTCCAGTCCGTGTTGTGGTCCATCCGCACCACCGCCACCAAGCCAACGGGCAAGACCCCATTCTTCCTCGTTTATGGGGCAGAAGCGGTTCTCCCTCACGAGGTCACGCATCGCTCCGCACGGGTCCTGGCGTTCGATGAAGCGCAGTAGGACGCCACGCGGGGGATGGATCTCGTGCTGGGGGAGGAACGCCACCGCGAAGCTACACCGCGGGCGGCAAGATACCAACAGGCGCTGCGGCGGTACCACTGTTGCAGCGTCCGCTCCAGGACGCTCGAGGTGGGCGACCTCGTCCTGAGGCGGGTGCTCTCCAGGGAAGGGCTGCATAAGCTCTCACCCATGTGGGAGGGCCCGTTCAAGGTTGTCCATGTCTCCAGGCCTGGCGCCGCGCGCCTGGAGACACAGGACGGGGTACCCATCCAGAACGCCTAGAACATCCAGCACCTCCGGAAGTTCTACCCATGAAGAAAGGCCCAGCGCCTGTGAAGAAGGCCCAGTGCCTGTGATGGTCTCCGCTCGTGACACTCTCACGTAATAATGAGTGGGGCTGTACACGCCCCGGAGTCTCAGGAGTGCCACCCTCGGGCCTCGGGGCTCCCTCCCATGTCCTAGTGGCAGCACTTAGCTCCGCGCTGGTGAGAAGACATGAAGACTAGACTAGGTGTCAGACGCGGCTTTTCATTTGCTTTCCGTAGTTGGCTCGCCCTCTTTTGATAGAAGTTTGCTTCTGGCGTTCTTTGCTGAGTTGTTTCCGTCGCCTTCTGCCTCTGTTTTTGCCTCCAAGTTTGGCATGTACTCTCTCTCGCATACCTCGCGAGGGGGCTGGACAGGTGCCTTCGTGAGCACTTTTCCCTCGTGAGCGCTTTTCCTCCTTCTGCCTTTCATCTCCTTTTCGTGAGGCACCCTCGTTCGAGCCCACAAGCTGGCGCACCTCTCCTAATCTGTGCCCCTCGAGTACCGCGATATGAAGCGTTGGGTCAAGGCCAGCGACGCCTGTGACCAAGGCTCAGGTGAACGATAAGCCTCCTAGCGAGCCTCCTAACGAATTTTTTGCAGTTCCTAAGCGCCCACCAGGTCAAGGAGGCCTTGACAAGCACCAGGAAGCAAGTGCCTCGTGAAGAGGAGACTACCCCGGACATGAAGGAAAGGAAGAACAAAATAAAAGCGGCGCCTGCCCCTACAACGGTCCACGGGGGCAGGCTCTTGGCGCCGTCCTGAGCTCATCCAGACCCCTCCTCGCGCTTCACGGAGGCACGGCGATGAGACGACCCACTGCCACCTTTGAAGCGGGCGCGGCAGTGTGGCGGCTGGTCGTAGCCACCACTGCTGGAGCTGTCGCCGGGGGAAGAGCCGCCATAGCTGGACGAGACGCGGTCGGCACCAAGGGCGGGTTCGCCCTCATCCTCGTTGCGACCATCGCCAAGGCCGAGCACCTCCTCGCCTTCGTTGACCTCGGGGCAGCACCTGGCGTGGCGACCATCTTCCCCAAACACCCTCACGTAGAGGGTCGCATCACCGTCATACTTTGAAATGGAGGGTGCACCGCCTGCCCAGGCCATGCGCGCGGGCGAACGTCTGCCAGCCATGGGCCAGAGCTATGTTTCCCGCGACGAAGACCTCAACCGCGACCCAGGAAGCCCTGCTGCAGCAGCCGTCTGCCTGCAGCCAGAGCCCACCTGGACCCAAGGCCGGCAGCTCGTCGGCGAAGAAGCGCGGGAGCTGAAGCCAGTTGCCGGCCGGGTTTTCCAAACCAGGCGACGAACTCCGGTAGCACCTCCACCGAGTGGAAGCGCGGCCGGGGAGGCCGCGCAACGACGGCACGTCTCCCTTCATCGACAGGGCTGCCACGACTGGAGCGACCCCTGCCACGTGCAGCGGCGCCACCACGACCGCAGGGGGCCGCGGCGTGGGTCGCGGTGTGCTTGCGAGGACGGCCGCGCCCTCGCTTGGGCGCCGGAGAGCCGGGCCCCTCACGAGGGGCCTTCCCCTTCTCCGCGGCAGAGAACCTCCTCGACGGCGCCATTGGAGACACTACTGGCAATGGAGCAGAGAGGGAGAAGCAGGCGGAAAGGGAAGAGATGGGCGACGGGGGCTCTGCCCCCCTCCCCATTTATAGCAGGAGAAGGCCAACCACCGCCCCCCACGATCACAGGTAATGATGGTTTTTCCTTGCATGCAGCAGTGACCGTCAAGTCGGGCAGTTGTCGAGGCAGCGTGGGGAAGCGGAGACGCCCACGTCCAATCAACTGCCACGCGTCGACCAAGGCTGCAGGCTATTGGGGCCCGTGGCGCTCCGCACTTGCCCTTTGGCTTCGCCTCGAAGCCAAGCCCGAGCGCGCCTTGGGCCCGGGGGCTACTGTCGGCGTTCTAGGAACAGGGGTCCCCAGACTTGCCTGCCTGCGGCCCACGGCGTGGCTCTGTGAGTGGGCCCGTACGGTCCATCTTCACCAACAAGCATCCAAGACCCTCGCGAGGGGCCAAGCCTCGCGAAGCAGGCGACGCAAGACCTCCTCGGGAGCGGCCTCGCCAGGCTGGCTCGCGAGGGGCGGAGAGATCAAGGCGAGGCAAACCTCGCGAGGTTCCAGTGACGTGAGCCATGACGATCGAGCCCAGGCGGGCACCGAGCGGGCGCCAGCGCGCACACTGTCCTTGTTTCCTCTTTGGTGCTAAGGAGACAAGCGCAGGCGAGGAGTACCGAGGCGTCAAGCAAAGGTTTCCACATCGGTGCAACGAGACCAAGACCCACAGGACGGCAAGACGGAGGTCACCATGGAGCCCAAGACGGCGTCATCGCCAGAGCCTTTTGGGGGCGAAGACTGGTTTTGTCAGGATAGCTTGTACTAGTTGTCCCCTTTCAAATTGGCCATTGTTGGCTCCCTTCCCGCTCAATATTTGGGGAGAGGACCAGGGCCTCTATAAATAGGGCTAGCCACCACAGTAGGAGGCATCTCATCTTGGACTAGATCCAACCCATCCACACATCCACCAAACACAAGAACACCTCACCTCAGGAGGCTGTTCTTCCCCTTGTACTATTCATCCCCAGCCCAAGAGGCAATCCACCACACCACACTGGAGTAGGGTATTACACCGCAATGGTGGCCCGAACCAGTATAAATCTTGTGTCTCTTGTGTTGCGAGTTCGTCGAGCTAGCCTTAGAGATCGTAACGAGGTTAAGGGCGTGATTCGATAGGGGGAGATCTTCGTGCGCACCCCAGTGTTCGAACCTGGAGGGTTTTGTCGGAACCCGAGATCCGACACCTATCATATTAGGACTAAATTTGTAACCAAAGAAAATTACCATGTTGTTTAAAGACTCTCAAAATAATATAAGTGAAGCATGAGAGTTCATCAATTTCTATAAAATAAAACCACTGTCGTGCTCTAAAAAGATATAAGTGAAGCACTAGAGCAAAATTGCCTAGCTCAAAAGATATAAGTGAAGCACATAGAGTATTCTAATAAATCATGATTCATGCATGTCTCTCACAAAAGGTGTGTACATTAAGGATTACTGTGGCAAACAAAAAAACAAAGACTCAAATCATACAAGACGCTCCAAGCAAAACACATATCATGTGGTGAATAAAAATATAGCCTCAAGTAAAGTTACCGATAGACGAAGACGAAAGAGGGGATGCCTTCCGGGGCATCCCCAAGCTTAGGCTCTTGGTTGTCCTTGAATATTACCTTGGGTTCCTTGGGCATCCCCAAGCTTAGGCTTTTTCCACTCCTTATTCCATAGTCCACTCAAATCCTTACCCAAAACTTGAAAACTTCACAACACAAAACTCAACAGAAAATCTCATAAGCTCCGTTAGTATAAGAAAATAAATCACCACTTTTGGTAATGTTGTGAACTCATTCTTTATTTATATTGGTGTAATATCTACTGTATTCCAACTTTTCCATGGTTCATACCCCCCGATACTACCCATAGATTCATCAAAATAAGCAAACAACACATAGAAAACAGAATTTGTCAAAAAGAAAACAGTCTGTAGCAATCTGGATATTTCAAATACTTTTGTAACTCCAAAAATTCTGAAAAATTAGGAAAACCTAAGAAATTTGTTTATTAATCTTCTGCAAAAGAAATCAGTATTTTATCACGCTTCTGTAAAAAATGAGAATTGTTTTCCTCAGTGCAAAAGTTTATGTTTTTCAGCAAGATCAAATCATCTATCACCGTAAGCTATCCCAAAGGTCTTACTTGGCACAAACACTAATTAAAACATAAAACCACATCTAACCAGAGGCTAGATGAATTATTTATTGCAAAACAGAACCTAAAAAGTAAAAAGTAAAAGAAAATTGGGTTGCCTCCCAACAAGCGCTATTGTTTAACGCCCTTAGCTAGGCATTGATAATTTTAATGATGCTCACATGAAAGATAGCAATTGAAACACGAAGAGAGCATCATGTAGCATGTGAAACACACATCTAAGTCTAACATACTTCGTATGCATAGGCATCTTATAGGCAAACAAATTATCAAGGCAAGCAAAAACTAGCATATGCAAGGAAGAAGAAAGAAACAATAGCAATTCAACATAACAAGAGGTAATTTTGTAACATGAAAATTTCTACAACCATATTTTCCTCTCTCATAATAATTACATGTAGGATCAAAATCAAATTCAACAATATAACTATCACATAAAATTTTCTCTTCATGATCCACATGCATGCAAAGTTGACACTCTTCCGAAATAGTGGGATTATCATAAAATGTCATGACCTCTCTGAACCTACTTTTATCAATAACTTCATAACATTGAACATTACCTAAATATGTGGGATCTAAAGTTGACACTCTTCCAAACCCACTTTCAGTATTATTGCAAATATTATTATCAATCTCATATTCATTATGGGGCTTAAATAAATTTTCAAGATTATAAAAAGAATCACCCCAATCATGATCATTGCAACAAGTAGTGGACATAGAAAAACTAGCATCCCCAAGCTTAGGGTTTTGCATATCATTAACACAATTGACATTAATAGAATTTATAGTAAAACCATTGCAATCATGCTTTTCATCCAAGGAACTACCATGAATCACTTCATAAATTTCTTCTTTTAACACTTCATCACAATTTTCAGATTCATGAATTTCAAGCAAAACTTCATAAAGATAATCTAGTGCACTCAAATCACTAGGAATAGGTTCATCATAATTGGATCTCTTAAAAAGATTAGCAAGTGGATGAGGATCCATAAACTTTTAGCAAGTGAAGATGCAAGCAAAAAGAAGGCACATGGTAACACAAGTAAAGATAGCAAACGAGCAAGCGAACGAAAGAAGGGCGAAAAAAGGCAAATATTTTCGAAAATCATTTTAGAACTGATGGAGAGGAAAACGAGAGCCGAATGGCGAATAATGTAATGCAAGAGATGAGAGTTTATGAAGGGTACTTGGTATGGCTTGAGTTGGCGTAGATCTCCCCGGCACCGGCGCCATAAATTCTTCCTGCTACTTCTTGAGCTTACGTTGGTTTTCCCCTTGAAGAGGAAAGGGTGATGCAGCAAAGTAGAGATAAGTATTTCCCTCAGTTTGAGAACCAAGGTATCAATCTAGTAGGAGACAACGCACAAGTCACCGAATACCTACACAAACAATCAAACAACTTGCACCCAACGCGATAAAGGGGTTGTCAATCCCTTCACGGTTACTTGCAAAAGTGAGATCTGATAGAGACAGATAAATGGTAAAGTAAATATTTTTGGTATTTTTGGTTTATAGATCGGAAAGTGAAAGATTGCAAAATAGTAGATCGGAAACTTATATGATGGAAAATAGACCCGGGGGCCATAGGTTTCACTAAAGGCTTCTCTCAAGATAGAAAATAATATTGTGGGTGA
Organism: Aegilops tauschii subsp. strangulata; assembly: GCF_002575655.3. Lineage (NCBI taxonomy): Eukaryota > Viridiplantae > Streptophyta > Magnoliopsida > Poales > Poaceae > Aegilops > Aegilops tauschii. Next base: position 312,004,526 of record NC_053037.3, on the reverse strand, counting down.
ACAAATTACTGCCGAGCAATTGATAGAAAAGCGCAAAGTTATGATGATATCTAAGGCAATGATCATGAATATAGGCATCATGTCCATGTCAAGTAGACCGAAACGATTCTACATCTACTACTATTACTCCACACATCAACTGCTATCTAGCATGCATCTAGAGTATTAAGTTCATAAAGAACGGAGTAACACTTTAAGCAAGATGACATGATGTAGAGGAATTAACTCAAACAATATGATGAAAACCCCTTCTTTTTATCCTCGATGGCAACAATACAATACATGCCTTGCTGTCCCTGCTATCACTGGAAAGGACACCGCAAGATTGAACCTAAAGCTAAGCACTTCTCCCGTTGCAAGAAAAACCAATCTAGTTGGCCGAACCAAACCGATAGTTCGAAGAGAATTACAAAGATATCAAATCATGCACAAAATAATTCAGAGGAGATTCAAATATTATTCATAGATAAGTTGATCATAAATCCACAATTCACCGGATCTCGGCAAACACATCGCAAAAGAGTACTACATCGAATAGATCTCCAAGAACATCGAGGAGAACATGGTATTAAGAATCAAAGAGAGAGAAGAAGCCATCTAGCTACTAGCTATGGACCCGTAGGTCTGTGGTAAACCACTCACGCTTCATCGGAAGGGCAATAGAGTTAATGTAGAAGCCCTCCGTCATCGAATCCCCCTATGCCAGCACGCCGGAAAAGGTCCCTAGATGGGATCTCATGGGTGCAGAAGGTTGCGGCGGTGGAAAAGTGTTTTCGTGGATGCCTCTGTTGGTTTGGGGATATATGGGAATATATAGGTGTAAGAATTAGGTCAAGAAGTGCACGAGGGGCCCACAGGGAGGGGCGCCCTACCCCCCTGGGCGCGCCCTCCGTCCTTGTGGCCGCCTCATGGCTCCTCCGACTTCATCTCCAAGTCTCCTGGTTGTCTTCTGGTCCAAGAAAAATCATCGCGAAGGTTTTATTCCGTTTGGACTCCGTTTGATATTCCTTTTCTGCGAAACTCAAAAACAGGGGGGGAAAACAAGAACTGGCACTGGGCTCTAGGTTAATAGGTTAGTCCCAAAAATAACATGAAATAACATATTAATGCATAGAAAACATTCAAAACAGATAATATAATAGCATGGAACAATAAAAAATTATACATACGTTGGAGATGTATCAGAACATGACTCCAAGAATCCTTATTTCCAACTCACGGCATACCAAATTTGTTTTGAGCATGGATCCCGGGGATTGCACCATCATTCTTTTCTCAAGAATAGAGCAAGAAAACTTGTTTTGGGCAACAAAACTTTGCGAAATAAAGGAATGGGAAGCCCCCGAGTCGAATAAAATTATTACGGGTATGTTATTAACAGGAAACATACCAATGACCACTTCGGGGTTTTCTTGGGCTTCTTCGGCGGAGAGATGATGCACCTGGCCTTGGATCGGCTCCTCCTCGGTGTAGGATTCCACGTGGTTGAACTGAGGCTTGAGGGGCGCATTCGGCTTGCTGTTTCTGGGACACTGTTTTGCATAGTGTCTGGTCTGCCCACAAGAGAAACATGCGTTGATGTGCTAATAGTCTTCCCAGACAGGATTTGTCACAATGTTCTTGACTTGGTTGTTGGTCTCGTTGGTATTCTGCTGCCAGGTTGGTCTAAACTCAAAGTGAGGTTGCTGCCAGGTATGAGCCTTCTGAACTGGCTGTCCATCCTTCTTGGGCTCGAACTTGCGTTTATGATCATTATAAATTGGCTTATTGTCGTGAACCAGCTTGTGTTCCCTTTCTGCTATTAGGGCCTTGTTTACCAAAGTTTGAAAGTCGGGGAAGTCGAACATGCTGAGTGTGCATTGGAGGTGCTAATTGAGTCCTCCAAGGAATCGATAGATCTTCCTTTCTTCAGTGGCCACATCATAGAGGGAATAATGAGCCAAGTGATTGAATTTATGCAAATACTCACTTACTGACAGGTTCCCTTGAGTGAGAGCGAGAAACTCACGCTGCTTGACTTTCATGATACCGGCGGGAATGTGGTACTTGTGGAAATTGTCCTTAAATTTATCCCAAGAGATCTCATCGTCCGCAAGCCACATAGCTTTAGTATTATCCCACCATATAGCGGCAGCTCCTTCAAGATAGTGTGTAGCAAATGGAACCTTGTCGGCTTCTTCGGTGCATGCAATTTCAAGCTTCTTCTCAATAGTCCACAACCTATCATCAGCTTCCAAAGGATCGACAACTTGACTAAAACTGGGAGGCTTAGTCCTCTGAAAGTCTGATAGCTTGGAGTGATTGCCATACTGATTTCCATTCTGCCCAACCATAGCCTGCACACTTCTCAGTAATTCAAGTAAATCTTGGTTTCTCCTTTCTTCGAACATTCTCATCATCTGCTCTGTTGTAGGTGGTTGTGATGGAGGAGGTGATGGTGGCTGATATGGTTCGAGGGAATACCCTGCTTGTCGGGCGGAGCAACGAATGGGAGTATCGTCACCCGCCTGACTGCTGCTACCTCCTCATGTCATCCTATTTATGTTTCCCAACATGAAGCATCGAGATGAGCAACATCCATGAACGGGGAAGAAAAGCAAGCGACAAAGCCCGAAAAGAGATGACAAGAAACCAAGGCGAGAAATAACAAAGAAAGGTTCCAACATAATTATACATAGACTCATATATGAAAGGAAACATCATGACAGGTACGACTACACTCATACATAAAAGGAAACATCATGGCAGGTACGACTACATTCATACATCCAAGCATCATGATAACCTCGGATACTCTGGTGATCTAGTGCTCTGCTGGTCCTGCTGGGTCCTCCCCTGACCCGGACTCCAATCCTGAACTGACGATGTTAATGGAAACCTCCGGGTTAAAGGTAACCCGATGACGCTGCCTCGAGGGCTCTCCCTCAGGGGCAGGTGTTGGATGAGTCTGGAGCATAGGGGCTGCGGGAGTAGCGAGAAGTGAAGCCCAGTCAGCAAGGGACCCGTGGGAGTCACTGTCGAGGTGCCCGAGTTACTCAGAGGGGTAACTGGGGTAGCTGGCGAGCTAGAAGCTGGGGGAATAACGGGGGTAAATGATAACCCACAAGTATAGGGGATCGCAAAAGTTTTCGAGGGTAGAGTATTCAACCCAAATTTATTGATTCGACACAAGGGGAGCCAAAGAATATTCTCAAGTATTAGCAGCTGAGTTGTCAATTCAACCACACCTGGATAACTGTGTATCTGCAGCAAAGTGTTTAGTAGCAAAGTAATATGATAGTAGTGGTAACGGTAACAAAAGTAACGGAAGCAAAAGTAATATTTTTGGTGTTTTCTAGTGATTGTATCAGCAGCAACGGAAAAGTAAATAAGCGAAGAACAATATGTGAAAAGCTCGTAGGCATTGGATCGGTGATGGAGAATTATGCCGGATGCGGTTCATCATGTAACAATCATAACATAGGGTGACACAGAACTAGCTCCAATTCATCAATGTAATGTAGGCATGTATTCCGAATATAGTCATACGTGCTTGTGGAAAAGAACTTGCATGACATCTTTTGTCCTACCCTCCCGTGGCAGCGGGGTCCTAATGGAAACTAAGGGATATTAAGGCCTCCTTTTAATAGAGAACCGGAACAAAGCATTAGCACATAGTGAATACATGAACTCCTCAAACAATGGTCATCACCGGGAGTGGTCCCGATTATTGTCACTTCGGGGTTGCCGGATCATAACACATAGTAGGTGACTATAGACTTGCAAGATAGGATCAAGAACTCACATATATTCATGAAAACATAATAGGTTCAGATCTGAAATCATGGCACTCGGGCCCTAGTGACAAGCATTAAGCATAGAAAAGTCATAGCAACATCAATCTCAGAACATAGTGGATACTAGGGATCAAACCCTAACAAAACTAACTCGATTACATGATAGATCTCATCCAACCCATCACCGTCCAGCAAGCCTACGATGGAATTACTCACGCACGGCGGTGAGCATCATGAAATTGGTGATGGAGGATGGTTGATGATGACGACGGCGACGAATCCCCCTCTCCGGAGCCCCGAACGGACTCCAGATCAGCCCTCCCGAGAGGTTTTAGGGCTTGGCGGCGGCTCCGTATCGTAAAACGCGATGAATTCTTCTCTCTGATTTTTTTCTCCCCGAAAGCAAATATATAGAGTTGGAGTTGAGGTCGGAGGAGCTCCAGGGGGGCCATGAGGTAGGGGGCGCGCCCTAGGGGGGAGGGCGCGCCCCCCACCCTCGTGGACAGGGTGTGGGCCCCCTGGTCTTCATCTTTTGCAAGGATTTTTCTATTATTTCCAAATAGACATTCCGTGGAGTTTCAGGTCATTCCGAGAACTTTTGTTTCTGCACATAAATAACACCATGGAAAGTCTGCTGAAAACAGCGTCAGTCCGGGTTAGTTCCATTCAAATCATGCAAGTTAGAGTCCAAAACAAGGGCAAAAGTGTTTGGAAAAGTAGATACGACGGAGACGTATCAACTCCCCCAAGCTTAAACCTTTGATTGTCCTCAAGCAATTTAGTTGATAAACTGAAAGTGATAAAGAAAAACTTTTACAAACTCGGTTTGCTCTTGTTGTTGTAAATATGTAAAGCCAGCATTCAAGTTTTCAGCAAAGATTATGACTAACCACATTTGCAATAACTCTTAGGTCTCGTGTTTACTCATATCAATAGCATAATCAACTATTGAGTCATAATAATAAATCTCGGATGACAACACTTTCTCAAAACAATCATGATATGATATAACAAGATGGTATCTCACTAGCCCTTTCTGAGACCGCAAAACATAAATGCAGAGCACCTTTAAAGATCAAGGACTGACTAGACATTTTAATTCATGGTAAAAGAGATCCAGTCATAGTCATACCCAATATAAATTAATAGTAATGGATGCAAATGACAGCTGTGCTCTCCAGCTAGTGCTTTTTAATAAGAGGGTGATGACTCAACATAAAAGTAAATCGATAGGCCCTTCGCAGAGGGAAGCAGGGATTTGTACAGGTGCCAGAGCTCGGTTTTGAAATAGAGATAAATAATATTTTGAGCGGCATGCTTTCATTGTCAACATAACAACCAAGAGATGGCGATATCTTCCATGCTACACACATTATAGGCGATTCCCAAACAGAATGGTAAAGTTTATACTCCCCCTTCATCAACAAGCATCAATCCATGACTTGCTCGAAACAACGAGTGTCTCCAACTAGCAACAGTCCCGGGGGGAGTTTTGTTTGCAATTATTTCGATTTAGTTTGCATAAAGCATGGGACTGGGCATCCCGGTGACCAGCCATTTTCTCGTGAGTGAGGAGCGGTGTCGACTCCTCTTGAGAATAACCCGCCTAACATGGAAGATAAGGGCAGCCCTAGTTGATACATGAGCTATTCGAGCATACAAAACAGAATGTTTATTTGAAGGTTTAGAGTTTGGCACATACAAATTTACTTGGAACGGCAGGTAGATACCGCATATAGGAAGGTATAGTGGACTCATATGGAATAACTTTAGGGTTTAAGAGATTGGATGCACAAGCAGTATTCCCGCTTAGTACCAGTGAAGGCTAGCAAAAGACTGGGAAGCGACCAACTAGAGAGCGACAACAGTCATGAACATGCATTAAAATTAGGGACAATTGCATTTTTACCCCTAGTTGGTTCCTACCCACGGGTTTTGCCCTTACTTTTCGAGCTTGCTCAGTTTTGCCCTTACTTTTTCCGTCGTGGTCCCTCGAATGCCCTTTGACCGTTTGACCAAAACGTTGAAAATTCAAAACTAATTCATATGAACTCAGAAAAATGCAAATAAGATATGAAAATGTTCAGATAAACATTACCTTTATGTGCATATCATTTGCATTCAGGAGAAAAGCACCCTTTAACGACCTGAGGTAATTAATGGTATTAAGATTATTAAAAATAAAAAGGTATAAACAATATATTTTTTTCATGAATAAAAATTACATGCAAATGTAGGTGATGTTTTCTGAACATCCAGATATCTTATTTGCATTTTTCTGAGTTTGTATCATCTTGTTATGAATGTTCTAACGACTTTGATCATTATTTGGAAACTTCATAAAAAATGGACACGAACTCAGCAAAATGCAAAAAAGATATCAGGATGTTCAGGAAACATCACCTACATTTGCATGTATTTTTTATTCATGAAAAAAATATTGTTTATACCTTTTTATTTTTAATAATGTTAATAACATTAATTACCTCAGGTAGTTTAAAGGGTGCTTTTGTCCTAAATGCAAATGATATGCACATAATGGTAATGTTTGTCTGAACATTTTGATATCTTATTTGCATTTTTCCGAGTTCATATGAATTAGTTTTGAATTTTCAAAGTTTTGGTCAAACGGTCAAAGAGCATTCGAGGGACCTCGATGGAAAAAGTAAGGGCAAAACTGAGCAAGCTCGAAAAGTAAGGGCAAAACCCGTGGGTAGGAACCAACTAGGGGCAAAAATGCAATTGTCCCTTAAAATTAATAAACATTGGATGCAAGCATGAGTAGGATATAATCCACCATGAACACAAATATCGTGAAGGCTATGTTGATTTTGTTTCAACTACATGTGTGAACATGTGCCAAGTCAAGTCACTTAGATCATTCAAAGGAGGATACCACCCCATCATACCACATCACAACCATTTTAATAGCATGTTGGCATGCAAGGTAAACCATTATAACTCATAGCTAATCAAGCATGGCACGAGCAACTATGATCTCTAATTGTCATTGCAAACATGTTGATTCATAATAGGATGAATCAGGAACGATGAACTAATCATATTTACAAAAACAAGAGAGGTCAAGTTCATACCAGCTTTTCTCATCTCAGTCAGTCCATCATATATCATCATAATTGCCTTTCACTTGCACGACCGAACGATGTGAATAATAATAAGAGTTCACGTGCATTGGACTAAGCTGGAATCTGCGAGCATTCAATAAATAGGAGAAGACAAGGCAATATGGGATTTTGGTTAAATCAACAATAATGCATATAAGAGCCACTTCAACAATTTAATCATGGTCTTCTCCTATCGACCCCCAAAGAAAAGAAAAAAAACTATTAACACGGGAAAGCTCCCAACAAGCAAAAGAAGAACGGGAAATATTTTTGGGTTTTCTTTTAATTATTACTACTACGGCAAAAAAAGTAAACTAACTAGAAGCTATTACTAATTTTTTTGGTTTTTCTTAAGGTTTAACAAACACACAAGAAGAAAGCAAGAAAAAGAAAATAAACTAGCATGGATATTACAGTGAAAAAGTATGAGCACCGACATCTAGCAATGAGTGTGCGTAAACATAAATGTAATGTCGGTGGGAAATACGTACTCCCCCAAGCTTAGGCATTTGGCCTAAGTTGGTTCATTGCCACGGATGGCCTGGCGGATACCCGTAGGTGTAGCTGGGGTCGTACTGAGATGAAGAGGACTCTGACTGCCACTGGCTGGCAGTCATCTCCGGATCCCAAAAGTAATCAGACTGTCGTGGAGGCTCAAATTGTGGTTCCGGCTCCGGGGCTGGTGTAGGGTTCCGGTAGGCTTGAATGGCCGCCCACGGAACGAGATACGGACCTTCAGATAAATTAAACAAGGAAGGAGCAGGCAAGGTAATAGTCTCAGGGTGATGTTTATCAAAGAACAATTTGTATTTAAGCTCCCCTTCCCTATTCTTAACAATAAAGTCATGCGCTAACATACTCTTATAATCTAAATAAGCATTGGGCAACAATTTTTCTTCTTTCTCATAGAGCCTAATAGGTATGTTATAATGCGCAGCTAGGCGTGAAGCATAAATACCTCCAAAGATGGGGGCCTTAGTACAGTTCAGACTTAACCGTTTAGCAATAATACCGCCCATACTAACAGTGTTATCAGAATATAAACCATGGAGCAAAATGATAATATCAGGGACACTAAGGTTTCCACAGTTTCCACGACCAATTAAGTAACGACTAGCAAATATAGCAAAGTAGCGTAAAACAGGGAAATGTATGCTAGTGATTCTTGCATCGGAAACCTTCCTGGTTTCCCCCACAGTAATGGTGTCAATAAACCCGTCCACATCTTTGCGATGTGGTTCATCTAAGGTACCCTCGAAGGGTATTTTGCAAACCTCGCAAAATTCATCTAGTGGCATCTTCTTAACAACATCATATAAATGAGACTCTACTGAGGGAGGTGATTCCGTAGGAAAATAGTAGAAGTTTTGCACAAAAGTATTGGTGAGTAAGAGATACTGATGACGTTGGTCGCGGAGGAAGTCGGTGAGGCCAGCATTCTCAGCCAATGAATAGAAATCATCATAAAATCCCGGCTTTTCTCAAGAAATCATCGGAAGGCCATTCACACGGCCGGACCTCCGCGGTGCGAGGCAAATTATATTTGGGCCTCTGTGCTTCTTCATTTTTCTTTTTCCTTCGAGCTTCAGCTCGACGAGCCCCTCAAAAATCTCTTCATTATTTTCTGAAATATTCTGAAATTTTTAGTAACTTCAAACAAAAGTGAACCAACCTCAATAAAATTGATAGCAACTACTCCTACAAGTGCCTAGAGACTATATCATGCATTAGAACTACTTGGAACCATATAAATTTGACATGCAAGCTCAAGAACATGGTCACCTAGGCAGCACAAATTTGCAATGAATAAAGCACTAGAGCAAAAACTAATTGGACCAATGGAGGAGTCACATACCAAGGAACAATCTCCCCAAGTAGTTTTGTGAGAGGTGCTTTGAGCAAGGAGATCGAAAATCGCAGCAAAATGAGCTAGAACTCGTGCTTGAGCTGGATATTGGTGTTTGTGGGAGGAAGAAGGAGTGTATGGGTGCAAGAATAAGTGGAGGAGGGCCACCGTGGGCCCACGAGGCAGGGGCGCGCCCTGGGGGGTAGGGCGCGCCCTCCACCCTCGTGGCCAGGTGCTTGCCCCTCCTGCTGTGTCCTCAGTGCCAGAAATTCTCAAATATTCTAGAAAAAATCATATTCCATTTACAGGGCATTTGGAGAACTTTTATTTTTGGGGTATTTTTATATTGCACGGATAAATCAGAAAACAGACAGAAAAATACTACTTTTACTTTATTTCAACTAAATAACAAAAAGTAGAAAGAGGGTACAGAAGGTTGTGCCTTCTAGTTTCATCCATCTCATGCTCATCAAAAGGAATCCACTAACAAGGTTGATCAAGTCTTGTTAACAAACCCATTCCGAATAATCATGGAACCGGAGAAATTTCGAATAACACTATGTTACCTCAACGGGGATATGCACATCCCCAATAATAAGAATATCATATTTCTTCTTGACAGTAGGAAGAGGAAATTCAAAACCTCCAAATATAATCGATGGAATTTTTCCAATAGAGTTGATACTATGAACTTGAGGTTGTTTCCTCGGAAAGTGTACCGTATGCTCATTACCATTAACATGAAAAGTGACATTGCCATTGTTGCAATCAATAACAGCCCCTGCAGTGTTCAAAAAAGGTCTTCCAAGAATAATAGACATGCTATCGTCCTCGGGAATATCAAGAATAACAAAGTCCGTTAAAATAGTAACGTTTGCAACCACAACAGGAACATCCTCACAAATACCGACAGGTATTGCAGTTGATTTATCAGCCATTTGCAAAGATATTTCAGTAGGTGTCAACTTATTCAAGTCAAGTCTACGATATAAAGAGAGAGGCATAACACTAACACCGGCTCCAAGATCACATAAAGCAATTTTAACATAATTTCTTTTAATGGAGCATGGTATAGTAGGTACTCCTGGATCTCCAAGTTTCTTTGGTATTCCACCCTTAAAAGTATAATTAGCAAGCATGGTGGAAATCTCAGCTTCCGGTATCTTTCTTTTATTAGTGATAATTTCTTTCATATACTTAGCATAAGGATTCATTTTGAGCATATCAGTTAATCGCATACACAAAAAGATAGGTCTAATCATTTCAGCAAAGCGCTCAAAATCCTCATCATCCTTTTTCTTGGATGGTTTGGGAGGAAAAGGCATGGGTTTCTAAACCCATGGTTCTCTTTCTTTACCATGTTTCCTAGCAACAAAGTCTCTCTTATCATAACGTTGATTCTTTGATTGTGGGTTACCAAGATCAACAGCAGATTCAATTTCTACACCATTATCATTACTAGGTTGAGCATCATCATGAACATCATCATTAACATTTTCACTAGGTTCATGTTCATTACCAGATTGTGTTTCAGCATCAGAAATAGAGATATCATTTGGATTCTCAGGTGGTTCAGCAATAGGTTCACTAGGAGCATGCAAAGTCCTATCATTTTTCTTTTTCTTCTTTTTAGAAGAACTAGGTGCATCAATATTATTTCTCTGAGAATCTTGCTCAATTCTCTTAGGGTGGCCTTCAGGATACAAAGGTTCCTGAGTCATCTTACCAGTTCTAGTAGCCACTCTAACAGCATAATCATTTTTCTTACTATTCATTTCATTGAGCAAATCATTTTGAGCTTTAAGCACTTGTTCTACTTGAGTGGTAACCATAGAAGCATGTTTAGTAATGAGTTTAAGTTCGCCTCTAACATCAGCCATCTAATTACCCAAGTGTTCAATCATATAAGCATTTTGTTTTAATTGTCTACCAAAATAAGCATTGAAGTTTTCTTGTTTGACAATAAAATTATCAAACTCTTCTAAGCATTGTCTAGCAGACTTATAGTGAGGAATATCACCTTCATCAAATCTATAGAGAGAATTTACCTTTACTACCTGTGTTGGGTTATCAAGACCATGAGATTCTTCAATAGGTAATGGATTAAGATCATATGTTTCTTCAACAGGCGGTAGATTAAGACCATGTATTTCTTCAATAGGAGGTAAATTCTTAACATCTTCAGCTTTAATACCTTTTTCTTTCATAGATTTCTTTGCCTCTTGCATATCTTCAGGACTGAGAAATAGAACACCTCTCTTCTTCGGAGTTGGTTTAGGAACTGGCTCAGGAACTGGCTCAGGAGCTGGCTCAGGAAGTGTCCAATTATTTTCATTTGTCAACATATTATTCAATAGGATTTTAGCTTCATCTGGTGTTCTTTCCCTGAAAACAGAACCAGCACAACTATCCAGGTAATCTCTGGAAGCATCGGTTAGTCCATTATAAAAGATATCAAGTATTTCATTTTTCTTGAGAGGATGATCAGGCAAAGCATTAAGTAACTTGAGAAGCCTCCCCCAAGCTTGTGGGAGACTCTCTTCTTCAATTTGCACAAAGTTGTATATTTCCCTCAAAGCAGCTTGTTTCTTATGAGCAGGGAAATATTTAGCAGAGAAGTAATAAATCATATCCTGGGGACTACGCACACAACCAGGATCAAGGGAATTAAACCATATCTTAGCATCACCCTTTAATCAGAACGGAAATATTTTAAGGATATAAAAGTAGCGAGATCTCTCATCATTAGTGAACAGGGTGGCAATATCATTTAATTTAGTAAGATGTGCCACAACAGTTTCAGATTCATAGCCATGAAAAGGATCAGATTCAACCAAAGTAATTATATCAGGATCAACAGAGAATTCATAATCCTTATCGGTAACACAGATAGGTGAAGTTGCAAAAGCAGGGTCAGGTCTCATTCTATCATTAAGAGATTGCTGATTCCATTTAGCTAATAATCTCTTGAGCTCATATCTATCTTTGCAAGCTAAAATAGCTAAATAAGCTTCTTTATCAAAAACATAACCCTAAGGAATAACAGGCAAGTTTTCATCATCACTTTCATCAATATAATCAGTTTCAATAATTTCTTTCTCTCTAGCCCTAGCAATTTGTTCATCAAGAAATTCACCAAGGGGTACAGCAGTATCAAGCATAGAAGTAGTTTCATCATAAGTATCATGCATAGCAGAAGTGGCATCATCAATAACATGCGACATATCAGAACGAATAGCAGAAGCAGGTTTAGGTGTCGCAAGCTTACTCAAAACAGAAGGTGAATCAAGTGCAGAGCTAGATGGCAGTTCCTTACCTCCCCTCGTAGTTGAGGGATAAATTGTTGTCATAGCGTCTTTCAAGTTCTTCATAGTGACCAGCAGATATAAATCCCAAGTGACTCAAAGAATAGAGCTATGCTCCCCGGCAACGGCACCAGAAAATAGTCTTGATAACCCACAAGTATAGGGGATCACAACAGTTTTCGAGGGTAGAGTATTCAACCCAAATTTATTGATTCGACACAAGGGGAGCCAAAGAATATTCTCAAGTATTAGCAGCTGAGTTGTCAATTCAACCACACCTGGATAACTTAGTATCTGCAGCAAAGTGTTTAGTAGCAAAGTAATATGATAGTAGTGGTAACGGTAACAAAAGTAACGGAAGCAAAAGTAATATTTTTGGTGTTTTGTAGTGATTGTATCAGCAGCAACGGAAAAGTAAATAAGCGAAGAACAATATGTGAAAAGCTCGTAGGCATTGGATTGGTGATGGAGAATTATGCTGGATTCGGTTCATCATGTAACAATCATAACATAGGGTGACACAGAACTAGCTCCAATTCATCAATGTAATGTAGGCATGTATTCCGAATATAGTCATACGTGCTTGTGGAAAAGAACTTGCATGACATCTTTTGTCCTACCCTCCCGTGGCAGCGGGGTCCTAATGGAAACTAAGGGATATTAAGGCCTCCTCTTAATAGAGAACCGGAACAAAGCATTAGCACATAGTGAATACATGAACTCCTCAAACTATGGTCATCACCGGGAGTGGTCCCGATTATTTTCACTTCGGGGTTGCCGGATCATAACACATAGTAGGTGACTATAGACTTGCAAGATAGGATCAAGAACTCACATATATTCATGAAAACATAATAGGTTCAGATCTGAAATCATGGCACTCGGGCCCTAGTGACAAGCATTAAGCATAGCAAAGTCATAGCAACATCAATCTCAGAACATAGTGGATACTAGGGGTCAAACCCTAACAAAACTAACTCGATTACATGATAGATCTCATCCAACCCATCACCGTCCAGCAAGCCTATGATGGAATTACTCACGCACGGCGGTGAGCATCATGAAATTGGTGATGGAGGATGGTTGATGATGACGACGGCAATGAATCCCCCTCTCGGGAGCCCCGAACGGACTCCAGATCAGCCCTCCCGAGAGGTTTTAGGGCTTGGCGGCGGCTCCGTATCGTAAAACGCGATGAATTCTTCTCTCTGATTTTTTTCTCCCCGAAAGCAAATATATAGAATTGGAGTTGAGGTCGGAGGAGCTCCAGGGGGCCCATGAGGTAGGGGGCGCGCCCTAGGGGGGAGGGCGCGCCCCCCACCCTCGTGGACAGGGTGTGGGCCCCCTGGTCTTCATCTTTTGCAAGGATTTTTTATTATTTCCAAATAGACGTTCCGTGGAGTTTCAGGTCATTCCGAGAACTTTTGTTTCTGCACATAAATAACACCATGGAAAGTCTGCTGAAAACAGCGTCAGTCCGGGTTAGTTCCATTCAAATCATGCAAGTTAGAGTCCAAAACAAGGGCAAAAGTGTTTGGAAAAGTAGATACGACGGAGACCTATCAGTAAACCCTATGGAAGGTGGAACGAAACTGGACCTAGCGGCCACCGAAGCGGTACGAGCACGAGTCAGCTCTCGGGCTAGCTCGTAAATCAGAAGATAGATAGCAATGATATAGCGGGAAAGGTGGCTAGAGGTACTATCGCTCGTCGGATCAATAACAGGAAAGCGGACACGCCCATCATCATGCATGGATGGGTAGTAGTAGAAGCCTGGATGAGTCTGCATTCGGACCTCGTTATAGCGTAACTCAACGAGAATCTCGAACGCAGCAAACTGAACAGCTTGAGCGTGTGTAGAAGCGAAACCACTCCTAGAAGAACGGGTGTATGTGCCAGATGTCGAACTGCAACGCAAAGTAACCACCGCGTGATACTCGAATATGGATGCTGCCAGGCGCTCCCGGTACACCTGATACACCGGGTCGTCGCCGTGAGGATAGAGTCGACGCCATACGTTTCGAAGCAGGTGCGGCGAAGTGTATGGTGCCAGCCCCAACTAACATGCATACGGCATTGGACCCATCTACACTCACAACCATTAGTTTGTTAGTAATAAAATAAACTACATGCATGAATTGCATCAACCAAAAGCACACAAGCACTACCGGCACTCAGATCTAATGTCTACCATTTGAACTAACGCGTTAGCAGTCTAGCATGCCCTACAGTCAGTGCGGCTTTGATACCAATCGTTGTGGCACCCCGGCTCAGAATGACCGGTTTGCGTTGCATTGCCAGTCCAGAGATCAAGTCTTCTGGCAACACGCAACAACTTGGTACAGAAAGACAACCGCTTTATTGGCACTAGCGGAACATAGAGTTTGATATTACATAAAGTAGCGAGCCCAAGCGGCACACTCGGTGTTGCTGAACATATGTACATTATTTAGTAGACATGAGTAGGGGCCTCGACATCATGATAAGACTACGCGGCAGCGGAACGACGACATAGAAGAACTCCATCTCATAGGGACACCGATGTGGACACGGTCTAGACTGCGATACGATATGCAACTCCAACTCCGGTATGACTTCTCTTGAAACTGGCATGACACGCCAGGTCAGTACATTGAATGTACATGCAAGCTCACCCAAACAAAGCAACAATGGCAAACAACAACAATGATATTTAAGTAGGTTTAATGCAAGAATTAACATGCTACTCATGAAGTGATAGTGCTCATAACAGGGCCTTTCAGACCCGCTTACCATCTCGGTCACCTTGTAACCACAAACCTCATCATATCAAGGTGATCACCTCCGGATCACAAAGGAAACCACCTCGGTGGTCTTCACAACTTAACCAACATAACCAGTGCCACAAGTATTCATTTAGTGTGCAATTTTAATATTTTTGTTGATCCACGATGTGACCTACTACGAACTTGTGTCCATGACCAAGGATGCGGCTATCGATAGATTGAATACACTCTGCAGAGGTTAGCACACTGTACCCACACCACGGAACCCATGGCCTCGGACTCCCATTCGGGTGGACCGACGGTGTTTCGACAGAACCAGTCTATTGCCATGACACTCTCCCGGCCACTCCGACCAACTCCCCTTTGGGCTAAGTCATGGGTGGCCCCGATGCCACTCCGGACATCCAACGGCCACCGTCGTGGCAAAACAATCATCCCAAATAGGGACATGGTACCAAAATAACTACAGGCACACAAGGTTATACCTGCCTACCAGGCCAGGGTAGCGCCAGCGCATAACCTTCCCTAGTTGGAGGCACCGACGAGAGGCATAACAATAGACCGAGAAAGGGGCCCCCTCATAAAGGCAAATGTGGTTGCACTTTGGGAAGCTCGATTTGGTGGCACCATGACTCGATCAACAACATGTTCAAGTTGGTTTATTATCAGGTTTCAACTTGCAAAAAAATTCACCGAGTCATAGTATGCCATGAAAATGCAATGACAACTTATGCATCATTTTCAGCATAATCTCGATATTAACTAAATCAAGCATAATGTCACATTATTCTACTGCATAAACTTAACCATCCAACTACAATTCTACTGATAACAGAATAACCGCAGCAAGAACATGCAACTAGCATAAAACGAATTTATATGAAATTTCTATATGCATTTAAAATAATCATATTCAAGTGAAAATCATAGTTATTGAAATGACATTCTTGCAAATATTTGTGATGGCTTACTTTAGTGCAGAGGAGGGTCACACTCCTCCTGGTTATCTTCAAGGCAACAATTTCCTTCTGAAAAGAATTAAAATACCAAAACGGTCACATAACACTATTTAATGCACCAGAAAATAATCACACCAAGCAAAAAATCTCATCTTTTGCATGCTAATAGAGAATTTCAACACAAAACCAATGCAAAAAGAATCATGTCATTTGCACTTATAGAATAGAAATTAGAGTTGGTCAAAGTTTAGTCAAATTTCTAAATTTAAATTATTTTTTAGAGAGGGGGTGACGTGGAAGGCGTAAACCAGCGGGGCGTCTCCACTCATACCGCTTCGGGAGGCGGCTGAGTGGTTGATAGTGGGCCCCGTGGTCAGGTTTAGAGAGAGAGGGAGAAAAACAAAGGAGGGCGAGGCTCGTCGCCGGTGGTTCTCCTGCGAAGAGGGCTCGGCGGCCGCCGTGGAAGGGAGTGATGGACGCGCAAGGTTACGGCGCACCTGCACGTACCCAAAACGTGGCGAGAGGTGGAAGGAGCGTGTCACGGCGGTCGTCTCCAGCGGCTGCAGCGAGCAGAGCTCGTCGGAGAGGAAGACACCGGTGACATGAGGCCGTTCCAGGGGATCCAGAGGCGTCAGCTAGCACCAGTGGAACACGCCTGAGAAGACGGCGAAGCTCGAGAGGCAGTGGAATGGGAGGGGGCACCAGACTCGGATCACCGGTGAGCGGCGGAGGGGAAAGGCGGCCAGAGGCCCGCCTGGTCGGGGCACGGCTAGCTGAGAAGGTGTGGAGGTTTGGTGAGAGTGATTTCGTGCTCGGAGAGGGGCGGGGCGAGCTCTATTTATAGGCGGAGGGGAACGGGGTCTTGGGCTCGCCGGAGGGCTCTCGAAGCGGTGCCTGGCGTCGGCTGGCGCCTGTGAGAGAGTGGGAAGACTCCATGGCTCACGCGGCCATTGTGGGACGACGCGGACGAGCACATGACGCAGGTGGAGACGAGCACAGGGGCACGGGTGTAATGTGCACTTGGCCTCATCATGCCTGTGCTTGCTGCGGCGAACTGCGGCGTCAGCGAGCGGAAGGGAGGGGTCAAGGGCGATGAGTCGAGGGTGGTGGCATGGTGCGGCAGGCTGAGGCGAGCTCCGACGCGGGCACGAGCGAAACAGAGATGCTGGCGTGACGTAGAGCATGTCGACCGCATGCCAGCACACTTGGTCGAACGTGGTCACCGCATGAACTCCGGCTACGCGACGCGATGAGCATTAAATGCATGTCTGGGGTGTTGTCTTCACAAGGCTAGGTCGATCCAAGCATCTGGATTATTGCCAGGCCGAACGGGTGAGGCTGTAGCTTTTTGGCAAGTTTCTGGACAGAAACTATGGAGCTTAATAGAGAAAATCTAGAGTAAGAGCTGATTTTTGGTATCTAGGGGTTACATAGGAAGGTAATGAAGCCCTAAAATTTTCAGCTCCATTGGATCAAGCAAAAATGCACTTCCTTCAACACATGCATTTCCTGACCAGAATGGAAAAGATTTTTTGTAGCAAAAATAGTCCAAATAACCATGAAATATTTTAGCACAGGGAGGTGTGCCAAGGGCCAAAAAATATTCAGGAATTTTCTCAAATTTTTGTGGGCAAGAAAAATGAGGGTTGCTTTGGAGTAGAAGTGACTGAAGTGTTATTTTAGAGAGAAAATGAATATTTTTCTTTTAAGAAAAATATTCCCAAGGTTATATTTGCGTACATCAGAGGGCAAGGGATGAGTTTGGAGGTGAGATGAGTCACTTGGGTGAAAATCAAAGAAATGCCCAAGTGATGAAGTCCAAATGAGTTGATTCAAAAACTCAAATTCAATTCAAAATGCAATAAAACCCAGAAAAAGCAAAAGGGTAAAAACCAGGGTGTCACAGTTTAATGCACCGGCGAAAGTTGCGCGGTGGTAGAGAGGCTAGCAATGGTGGAAGGGTGAGAGTGTGTATAATCCATGGACTCAACTTTAGTCATAAAGAACTCACATACTTATTGCAAAAGTTTATTAGCCATCGAAACAAAGTACTACACACATGCTTCTAGGGGGATAGATTGGTAGGAAAAGACCATCGCTCGTCCCCAACCGCCATTCATAAGGAAGACATTCAAAAAATAAATCATGCTCTGACTTCATCACATAAAGGTTCACCATACGTGCATGCTACGGGAATCACAAACTTTAACACAAGTATTTCTACCAATCCACAATTACTCACTAGCATGACTCTAATATCACCATCTTTATATCTCAAAACAAATGCAAGGAATCAAACTTCTCATATATTCAATGCTCTTTATATGAAAGTTATTATTATATCCCCCTTGGATGCCCATCATATTAGGACTAAATTCATAACCTAAGCAAATTACCATGCTATTTAAGACTCTAAAAATAATATAAGTGAATCATGAGAGTTCAACAACTTCTATAAAATAAAGCCACCGCCGTGCTCTAAAAAGATATAAGTGAAGCACTAGAGCAAACTACCTAGCTCAAAAGATATAAGTGAAGCACAAAGAGTATTCTAATAAATTCTCCATTAATGCTTGTCCCTCTCAAAAGGTGTGTGCAACAAGGATGATTGTGGCAAGCTAAAAGCAGAGACTCATATCATACAAGATGCTCCAAGCAAAACACATATCATGTGGTGAATAAAAATATAGCCTCAAGTAAATTTACCGATGGATTGAAGACGAAAGAGGGGATGCCATCTGGGGCATCCCCAAGCTTAGATGCTTGGTTGTCTTTGAATATTACCATGGGGTGCCTTGAGCATCCCCAAGCTTGGCTCTTGCCACTCCTTATTCCGTTGTCCATCATATCTTTACCCAAAACTTGAAAACTTCACAACACAAAACTCAACAGAAAACTCATAAGATTCGTTAGTATAATAAAATAAATCACCACTTTAGGTACTGTTGTGAACTCATTCTAAATTTATATTGGTGTTATATCTACTGTATTCCAACTTCTCTGTGGTTCATACCCCCAGATACTACCCATAGATTCATCAAAATAAGCAAAAAAAACACATAGAAAAAAGAATCTGCCAAAAACAGAACAGTTTGTAGTAATCTGGGAATTTCGTATACTTCTGTAACTCCAAAAATTCAGAAAATTTAGGAAAACCTGGTAAATTTGTATATAAATATTTTGTCAGAAAATTTAGATCAAAAGCACATCTCTATGATTTTCTAAAATTCTGGCAATGAGCGCAAAAGTTTCTGTTTTTCAGCAATCAAATCAACTATCACCATAGACCATCCCAAAGGTCTTACTTGGCTCAAACACTAATTAGAACACAAAAACACAATTACTACAGAGGTAACAATGTGTATTTATTGAAAAACAGAACCAAAAACAAAAAAAACAAAAAATTGGGTTGCCTCCCAACAAGCGCTATTGTTTAACGCCCCTAGCTAGGCATAAAACACAGATCTTGGTATTGTCCTCTTTGGTATTATTTTCCATAGGTGTGTTCTTGTCAGGGTTTTTTGCAAAGATAACTTTGAAAGTGCAACTAATCCCCGGGTGGTTCTGGTAATTCATAACAACATGTTGCTCATTGAACTAATATCCTTTCAAGTTGAATATTTCAGAAAGTTCAATGATTGGCATGGCATGGACTAGAGATGTGGACCCCTCAAAATGCTAAGGACAAATATTGGCAAAATCTCAAGACTCTTCATTTCTATTTTAAGTGATCCAAGATCACATTGAGTCCATAGGAAAAGCCAATACTATTAAAAGGGGGTGAGGTGTTGCTTAATGGTCTACTTGCTCTAAATGCTTAGTGATATGCTCCAAAGCCCTCAACCACATTCTCAAATCCAAATATGTCCTAAACCTAAAGTAAAAAAACCGGCCCCACCGATTTGATCCATCCAGCGCCACCGAGTTCCTTTGACATAGCCATAGCCAGAAACCCTAATCAGTTCGGTCACCGATAGGGATTTCGGTCTCACCGAGATGGGATTGCAAACTCTCGGTTTCCCTTCGTAACGTTACGGTCCCACCGAAATGAGCGATCGGTCCCGCCGAGTTAGCAATGCAAACTCTCGTTTCACTTTCGTAACGTTTTGGTCTTACCGAAATGAGCGATCGGTCCCACCGAGTTTGCCAGACCAACACTCTGTTTGCTCATTGCTGAAATCGGTCTCACTGAGTTCACGCAGTCGTTCACACCGAGATAAGGTTTTGCCCTAACCCTAGCGCATCGGTCCCACCGAGTTGATCATGCCGGTCCCACCGAGAATCCTAAAGTTCACATTTTGAACTGAATCAGTCTCACTGAGTTCACCTATTCGGTCTAACCGAGTTGGGTCAAATGTGTGTAACGGTTAGATTTTGTGTCGAGGCTATATATCCCTCCACCCCCTTCTCTATTCAAGAGAGAGCCATCAGAACGTGCCTACACTTCCACTACTCATTTTCTGAGAGAGAACCACCTACTCATATGTTGAGACCAAGACATTCCAATCCAACCACAAGAATCTTGATCTCTAGCCTTCCCCAAGTTGCTTTCCACTCAAATCATCTTTCCACCATAGCCAAATCTGTGAGAGAGAGTTGAGTGTTGGGGAGACTATCATTTGGAGCACAAGAGCAAGGAGTTCAGCATCAACACACAATCTATTACCTTTTGGAGAGTGATGTCTCCTAGATTGGTTAGGTGTCACTTGGGAGCCTCCGACAAGATTGTGGAGTTGAACCAAAGAGTTTGTAAGGGCAAGGAGATCGCCTACTTCATGAAGATCTACCCAAGTGAGGCAAGTCCTTCGTGGGCGATGGCCATGGTGGTATAGACAAGGTTGCTTCTTCGTGGACCCTTCGTGGGTGGAGCCATCCGTGGACTCGCGCAACCGTTACCCTTCGTGGGTTGAAGTCTCCATCAACATGGACGTACGAAAGCACCACCTATCAGAACCACGCCAAAAATCTCCGTGTCTACATTGCGTTTGCCCTCTCCAAACCCTTCCCTTTACCTTCATATGCAATGTTCTACTTTCGCTGCTATACTCTTAGAATTGCATGTGTAGGTTGATTGATTGACTTGTGCTAAGTTGCTAAAATCTTCCAAGACTTAAAATTGGCAAAGGCTAGCTTTTTATTTGGTCAAGTAGTCTAATCACCCCCCCTCTAGACCTACTTTCGATTCTACAAGTGGTATCAGAGCTTTGGTCTCCATTTTCCTTGATTTCCATAGTTTTGGTGATCATAGCCTTGGTTTCACAACCTAGGAGAGTATGGCGTCTAGCGAGGTAAATTACCACCGTAGAGGTCCTTACTTTGATGGTACTAATTTTGCTAGTTGGAAGCATAAGATGAAAATGCATATTCTTGGACATAACCCCGCCGTTTGGGCTATTGTGTGTATTGGTTTGCAAGGTGAATTCTTCGAAGATGGAAGAGAACCAAATCGTGAAGCAACCACGGAATAATTGAAGATGTTGCAATACAATGCTCAAGCTTGCGATATCCTCTTCAACGGATTGTGCCCCAAAGAATTCAACAAAATCAGCCACCTTAAGAATGCAAAGGAAATTTGGGATACTTTGGTTGATATGCACGAAGGTGCCGAGTCCATCAAGGAATCCAAATTGGATGTGCTTCAAAGTCAACTTGACAAGTTCAAAATGAAGGATGGTGAAGGAGTCGCTGGAATGTATTCTAGGCTTGCTCTCATCACAAATGAGATTGCCGGCTTAGGAAGTGAAGAGATGACCGACATATTCATCATCAAGAAGATCCTAAGAGCCTTGGATGGAAAATATGACACCGTGTGCACCTTGATCCAAATGATGCCCATCTCAAGCCAACGGAAGTCATTGGTAGAGTTGTTGCTCATGAGATGTCACTCAAGGATAAGGAAGAGCTTCACAACAAGTCTAGTGGTGCTTACAAAGCTTCATGTGATGCTCCTACAACATCAAGTGAGAAACAAGTCTTAAATGAAGAATTGAGCCTAATGGTGAAGAACTTCAACAAGTTCTACAAGAGTAGAAGCAAAGAGAGAAGTTCCAAGTCAAGATCCTACAATGATAAAAGATCTTCTAGTCGTGATCACAATCGCTACAATTGTGGAAGACCCGGACACTACTCTAGTGAGTGTACGGCTCCCTACAAAAGAAGAGAAGACTCACCTAAAAGGAGAAGTAAAAGAGAGGAATTACCACCAAGAGAGAGAAGAAGTAGAGATGCTCGTTATGAACGAAGACCCTCTCGCAGAAGCAAGGATTCTAAAAGGAAGGACAAGTCATCAAAGAGCTACACAAGACAAAGACATCAAGCTCATATTGGTGAATGGGTATCCGGTTTCGACTCCGACAACTACTCCGAGAGAAGCTATCACTCCGACTCCGAATATACTCAAGATGAAGGTGTTGCCGGTCTTGTACTTGTGTCATCCAACTCCTATGACATATTTGATTCACCAAATGAAGGGATTGGAAGATGCTTCATGGCTAAAGGCCCCATGGTATCACACCGCGAGTATGTTGATTTCAATAGTGATGAAGATGATTTGCTAGGTGATGATGATTTACTTGTTGACAACTCTAGTGATGAAAACTATGATGAAATTGCTATTAATCATGCTAATAAAGATCAAACGAATGACAATGATAAGAAGGAGATTGAGCGTCTAACTAAAGAACTAAACACTCTTAAGTTAGCTCCTGAAACTACCTTAGAGGATCATCGAGAGCTTTTAAAGACTCATGAGAAGCTACGCTTTGAAAAGCTCAATCTAGAGCAAGAGCATGGGTTCTTAAAAGCAATCAATGATGGTCTTCGTAAGAAAAGTTCTTCTTACATTGCCAAGGGTTTACTCTTGTCTACTTACATGCCACAAGTAAAATCTAGCAACAAGAGCAAGAAAGATTCTTCTTCTAGTAGTAACAATAATCATGTCAAATCCAATATTGTTGCTTCTACTAGTTCTCTTGATTCAACTAATGATTCTCTTAGCCAAGTTACACTTGAGCAAGAAATAGCTGATTGAAGGGAATTATAGAGAAAGGTGTTTACAAGAGCCTTGCTGGAAGTAAGCAATTTGAGCAAATTGTACGCAAGCAAGGAAGGCACCGGAAGAATCAAGGTGTTGGTTTTGAACGCAAGTTCAATGCCAATGGAGTTGAGGGGGAAGAAGATCAATACACCAAGACGAAGTTTGTTCCTCAACGAGAGAAGTATGATTCTACTTCTTTCCAGGGAACACAAGCTCAAGATGATCTTCCACCACAAGACCACAAGCTAAAAGGCAAGGGCAAGCTTCAAGAAGAGATTGATGCATTTGAAGAAGATCCAAAGGCCTTGGTCAAGTGGGTTCCCAAGACTACATCAAGTTCTACTTCATCAAGTATGACAACAGCTCCGAGGATTCCCATCAAGATGATGTGGATCCCAAAGAAGAAGAACTAGAGAGTTCTTGAGGGTGACTCCGCCAACATACTGTTGGGGAACGTAGTAATTTCAAAAAAAATCCTACGCACACGCAAGATCCATCTAGGTGATGCATAGCAACGAGCGGGGAGAGTGTGTCCACATACCCTCGTTGAACAAAAGCGGAAGCGTTTAGTAACGCGGTTGATGTAGTCGAACGTCTTCGCGATCCAACAGATACAAGTACCAAACGCACGGCACCTCCGCGATCTGCACACGTTCAGCTCGGTGACGTCCCTCGTACTCTTGATCCAGCTAAGGCCGAGGGAGAGTTTCGTCAGCACGACGGCGTGGTGACGGTGATGATGAAGTTACCGACGCAGGGCTTCGCCTAAGCTCTACAACGATATGATCGAGGTGGAAATCTGTGGAGGGGGGCACTGCACACGGCTAAGACAACTGTAAACTTGTGTGTTCTAGGGTACCCCCCTGCCCCGTATATAAAGGAGCAAGGGGGAGGTCGGCCGGCCCCTAGGGCGCGCCCCCAAGAAGGGAATCCTACTAGGACTCCAAGTCCTAGTAGGAAATCCACCAAGAGGGAGAGAGGGGAAAGGAAGGAAGAGGGGGAAGGGAAGGAAAGGGGGGTGCCGCCCCCTTCCTCTATTCCAATTTGGACCCAGGGGGGCATGCGGCCAGCCCCTCCTGGCCCTTCCTCTCTTCCCACTAAGGCCCATAGAGGCCCATTAGTTCCCCGGGGGGTTCCGATAACCCCCCGGCACTCCGATATTTATCCGGTGAGCCCCGAAACTCATCCGGTGTCCGAATAACATCATCCAATATATCAATCTTTATGTCTTGACCATTTTGAGACTCCTCATCATGTCCGTGATCACATCCGGGACTCCGAACTACCTTCGGTACATCAAAACACATAAACTCAAAATACAGATCGTCATCGAACGTTAAGCGTGCAGACCCTACGGGTTCGAGAACTATGTAGACATGACCGAGACTCACTTCCGGTCAATAACCAATAGCGGAACCTGGATGCTCATATTGGTTCCTACATATTCTACGAAGATCTTTATCGATCAAACCGCATAACAACATACGTAGTTCCCTTTGTCATTGGTATGTTACTTGCCCGAGATTCGATCGTCGGTATCTCAATACCTAGTTCACTCTCGTTACCGGCAAGTCTCTTTACTCGTTCTGTAATGCATCATCCCGTAACTAACTCATTAGTCACATTGCTTGCAAGGCTTATAGTGATGTGCATTACCGAGAGGGCCCAGAGATACCTCTCCGACAATCGGAGTGACAAATCCTAATCTCGATCTATGCCAACTCAACAAACACCATCGGAGACACCTGTAGAGCAACTTTATAATCACCCAGTTACGTTGTGACGTTTGATAGCACACTAAGTGTTCCTCCGGTATTCGGGATTTGCATAATCTCATAGTCATAGGAACATGTGTAAGTTATGAAGAAAGCAATAGCAATAAACTAAACGATCATAGTGCTAAGCCAACGGATGGGTCAAGTCAATCACATCATTCTCTAATGATGTGATCCCGTTCATCAAATGACAACTCTTGTCCATGGCTAGGAAACTTAACCATCTTTGATTAACGAGCTAGTCAAGTAGAGGCATACTAGTGACACTCGGTTTGTCTATGTATTCACACATGTACTAAGTTTCCGGTTAATACAATTCTAGCATGAATAATAAACATTTATCATGATATAAGGAAATATAAATAACAACTTTTTTATTGCCTCTAGGGCATATTTCCTTGAGTCCCCCACTTGCACTAGAGTCAATAATCTAGTTCACATCGTCATGTGAATTAACACCAATAGTTCACATCTTTATGTGATTAGTTCATATCTCCATCTGACTAATACCCAAAAGGGTTTACTAGAGTCAATAATCTAGTTCACATCGCTATGTGATTAACACCCAAAGAGTGATCATGTTTTGCTTGTGAGAGAAATTTAGTCAACGGGTTTGCCACATTCAGAGACGTATGTATTTTGCAAATTTTCTATGTCTACAATGCTCTGCACGGAGCAACTCTAGCTAATTGCTCCCACTTCCAGATTGAGACTCAGAGTCATCCAGATCGCTGTCAAAGCTTGCATCTACGTAACTCTTTATGACGAACTTTTTGTCACCTCCATAACCGAGAAACATATCCTTATTCCACTAAGGATAATTTTGACCGATGTCTAGTGATCCACTCCTGGATCACTATTGTACCCTCTTGCCAAACCCTTGGTGAGGTACAAAATAGGTCTGGTACACAGCATAGCATACTTCATAGAACCTATGGTTGAGGCATAGGGAATGACTTTTCATTCTCTTTCTATTTTATGCCGTGGTCGGGTTTTGAGTCTTTACTCAACTTCACACCTTGCAACACAGGCAAGAACTCCTTCTTTGACTGTTCCATTTTGAACTACTTCAAAATCTTATCAAGGTATGTACTCATTGAAAAAATATATCAAGCGTCTTTGATCTATCTCTATAGATATTGATGCTTAATACGTAAGCAGCATCACCGAGGTCTTTCTTTGAAAAAACTCCTTTCAAACACTCCTTTATGCTTTCCAGAAAATTCTACATCATTTCCGATCAACAATATGTCATTCACATATACTTATCAGAAAGGCTGCACTACTCCCGCTCACTTTCTTGTAAATACAGGCTTCACCACAAGTCTATATAAAACCATATGCTTTGATCACACTACCAAAGCATATATTCCAACTCCGAGAGGCTTGCACCAGTCCATAAATGGATCGCTGGAGCTTGCACACTTTGTTAGCATCTTTAGGATCGACAAAACCTTCTGGTTGCATCATATACAACTCTTCTTTGAGATATCCATTAAGGAATGCAGTTTTGACATCCATTTGCAAATTTCATAAAATGCGGCAATTGCTAACATGATTCGGACAGACTCTAAGCATCGATACGAGTGAGAAAATCTCATCGTAGTCAACACCTTGAACTTGTCAAAAACCTTTTGTGACAATTCGAGCTTTGTAGATAGTAACACTACTATCAGTGTCTGTCTTCCTCTTGAAGATCCATTTATTCTCAATGGCTAGCCGATCATCGGGCAAGTTAATCAAAGTCTATACTTTGTTCTCATACATGGATCCCATCTCAGATTTCATGGCCTCAAGCCATTTCGTGGAATCTGGGCTCATCATCGCTTCCTCATAGTTCGTAGGTTTGTCATGGTCAACTAACATGAGCTCCAGAACAGGATTACCGTACCACTCTGGTGTGGATCTTACTCTGGTTGACCTACAAGGTTCGGTAGTAACTTGATCAGAAGTTTCATGATCATCATCATTAGCTTCCTCACTAATTGGTGTAGGAATCACTGGAACTGATTTCTGTGATGAACTACTTTCCAACAAGGGAGAAGGTACAACTACCTCATCAAGTTCTCTTTCCTCTCACTCACTTATTTCAAGAGAGACTCCTTCTCTAGAAAGGATCTAATCTTAGCAACAAAGATCTTGCCTTCGGATCTGTGATAGAAGGTGTACCCAACAGTTTCTTTTGGGTATACTATGAAGATACATATCTCCGATTTGGGTTCAAGCTTATCAGGTTGAAGTTTTTTCACATAAGCATCACAGCCCCAAACTTTAAGAAACGACAACTTAGGTTTCTTGCTAAACCACAGTTCATACGGTGTCGTCTCAACGGATTTAGATGGTGCCCTATTTAATGTGAATGCAGCTATCTCTAATGCATAACCCCAAAACGATAGCGGTAAATCAGTAAGAGACATCATAGATCGCACCATATCTAATAAAGTACGGTTACGACGTTTGGACACACCATTACATTGTGGTGTTCCAGGTGGCATGAGTTGTGAAACTATTCCACATTGTTTCAAATGAAGACCAAACTCGTAACTCAAATATTCGTCTCCGCGATCAGATCGTAGAAACTTTATTTTCTTGTTACGATGTTTTGCCACTTCACTCTGAAATTCTTTGAACTTTTCAAAATGTTTTAGACTTTTGTTTCATCAAGTAGATATACCCATATCTGCTCAAATCATCTGTGAAGTTCAGAAAATAACGATACCCTCTGCGAGCCTCAACACTCATCGGATCGCATACATCAGTATGTATTATTTCCAATAAGTCAGTTGCTCGCTCCATTGTTCTAGAGAATGGAGTCTTAGTCATATTGCCCATGAGGCATGGTTCGCAAGCATCAAGTGATTCATAATCAAGTGATTCCAAAAGCCCATCAGCATGGAGTTTCTTCATGTGCTTTACACCAATATGACCTAAACGGCAGTGCCACAAATATGTTGCACTATCATTATCAACTTTGCATCTTTTGGGATCAATATTATGAATATGTGTATCACTACAATCGAGATTCAATAAACCATTCACCTTGGGTGTATGACCACAGAAGGTTTTATTCATGTAAACAGAATAACAATTATTCTTTGACTTAAATGAATAACTGTATTGCAATAAACATGATCTAATCATATTCATGCTCAATGCAAACACCAAATAACATTTATTTTAGGTTCAACACTAATCCGAAGGTAAAGGGAGTGTGCGATGGTGAACTTATCAACCTTGGAATCACCTCCAACTCACATCATCACCTCGCCCTTAACAAGTCTCTGTTTATTTTGCAACTCCCGTTTTGAGTTACTACTCTTAGCAACTGAACCAGTATCAAATACTGAGGGGTTTGCTATAAAACACTAGTAAAGTACACATCAACAACATGTATGTCATATATACTTTTGTTCACTGTGCCATCCTTCTTATCCGCCAAGTATTTGGGGCAGTTTCGCTTCTAGTGACCATTTCCATTGCAGTAGAAGCACTCAGTTTCAGGCTTGGGTCTAGCTTTGGGCTTCTTCATGGGAGTGGAATGTGCTTGCCATTCTTCTTGAAGTTCCCTTTCTTTCTCTTGCCTTTTTACTTGAAACTAGTGGTCTTGTCAACCATCAACACTTGATGCTTTTCTTGATTTCTACCTTCGTCGATTTCAGCATCACGAAGAGTTCGGGAATCGTTTTCGTCATCCCTTGCATATTATAGTTCATCATGAAGTTCTAGTAACTTGGTGATAGTGACTAGAGAACTCTGTCAATCACTATTTTATCTCGAAGATTAACTACCACTTGATTCAAGCGATTGTAGTACTCAGACAATCTGAGCACATGCTCACTCGTTGAGCTATTCTCCTCCATCTTGTAGGCAAAGCACTTGTCAGAGGTCTCATACCTCTTGACTCAGGCATGAGTCTGAAATACCAATTTCAGCTCTTGGAACATCTTATATGCTCCGTGGCATTCAAAATGTTTTTGAAGTCCCGGTTCTAAGCCATAAAGCATGGTGCACTAAACTATCAAGTAGTTATCATACCGAGCTTGCCAAACGTTCATAACATCTGTATTTGCTCCTGCAATAGGTCGTCACCTAGCGGTGCATCAAGGAGATAATTCTTCTGTGTAGCAATGAGGATAATACTCAGGTCACGGACCTATTCTACATCATTGCTACTATCATCTTTCAACATAGTTTTTCTCTAGGAACATATCAAAAATAAACGGGGAGCTATATCGTGAGCTATTGATCTACAACATAGTTATGCAAATACTATCAGGACTGAGTTCATGATAAATTAAAGTTCAATTAATCATATTACTTAATAACTCCCACTTAGATAGACATCCCTCTAATCATCTAAGTGATCACGTGATCCAAATCACCTAAACCATGTCCGATCATCACGTGAGATGGAGTAGTTTTCAATGGTGAACATCACTATGTTGATCATATCTACTATATGATTCATGCTCGACCTTTCGGTCTCGGTGTTCCGAGGCCATATCTGCATATGCTAGGCTCGTCAAGTTTAACCCGAGTATTCTGCATGTGAAAAATTGGCTTGCACCCGTTGTATGTGAACATAGAGCTTATCACACCCGATCATCACATGGTGTCTCGGCACGATGAACTGTAGCAACGGTGCATACTCAGGGAGAGCACTTATACCTTGAAATTTAGTGAGAGATCATCTTATAATGCTACCGCCGTACTAAGCAAAATAAGATGCATAAAGGATAAACATCACATGCAATCAATATAAGTGATATGATATGGCCATCATCATCTTGTGCCTTTCATCTCCATCTCCAAAGCACCGTCATGATCACCATCGTCACTGGCTTGACACCTTGATCTCCATCGAAGCATCGTTGTCGTCTCGCCAACTATTGCTTCTACGACTATTGCTACCTCTTAGTGATAAAGTAAAGCAATTACATGGCGATTGCATTTCATACAATATAGCGACAACCATATGGCTCCTGCCAGTTGTCAATAACTGTGTTATAAAACATGATCATCTCATACAACAATATATATAATCACGTCTTGACCATATCACATCACAGCAAGCCCTGCAAAAACAAGTTAGACGTCCTCTACTTTGTTGTTGCAAGTTTTGCGTGGCTGCTACGGGCTTAGCAAGAACCGTTCTTACTTACGCATCAAAACCACAATGATTTTTCATCAAGTTTGTTGTTTTAACCTTCAACAAGGACCGAGCGTAGTCACAGTCGATTCAACTAAAGTTGGAGAAACAGACACCCACTATCCACCTGTGTGCGAAGCACGTCGGTAGAACCAGTCTCGCGTAAGCGTACACGTAATGTCGGTCTGAGCCGCTTCATCCAACAATACCGCCAAATCAAAGTATGACATGCTGGTAAGCAGTATGACTATTATCGCCTGCAACTCTTTGTGTTCTACTCGTGCATATAACATCTACGCATAGACCTGGCTCGGATGCCACTGTTGGGGAACGTAGTAATTTCAAAAAAAATCCTACGCACACGCAAGATCCATCTAGGTGATGCATAGCAACAGCGGGGAGAGTGTGTCCACTTACCCTCGTAGACCAAAAGCGGAAGCGTTTAGTAACGCGGTTGATGTAGTCGAACGTCTTCGCAATCCAACCGATCCAAGTACCGAACGCACGGCACATCCACGATCTACACACATTCAGCTCGGTGACGTCCCTCGTACTCTTGATCCAGCTGAGGCCGAGGGAGAGTTTCATCAGCACGACGGCGTGGTGACGGTGATAATGAAGTTACCGACGCAGGGCTTCGCCTAAGCTCTACAATGATATGACCGAGGTGGAAATCTGTGGAGGGGGGCACCGCACACGGCTAAGACAACTGTCAACTTGTGTGTTCTAGGGTGCCCCCTGCCCCCGTATATAAAGGAGCAAGGGGGAGGCCGGCCGGCCCCTAGGGCGCGCCCCCAAGAGGGGAATCCTACTAGGACTCCCAAGTCCTAGTAGGAATCCACCAAGAGGGAGAGAGGGGAAAGGAAGGAAGAGGGGGAAGGGAAGGAAAGGGGGGCGCCGCCCCCTTCCCCTATTCCAATTTGGACCCAAGGGGGGGCGCGCCAAGCCCCTCCTGGCCCTTCCTCTCTTCCCACTAAGGCCCATAGAGGCCCATTAGTTCCCTCGGGGGTTCCGATAACCCCCCGGCACTCCGATATTTATCCGGTGACCCCCGAAACTCATCCGGGTCCGAATAACATCGTCCAATATATCAATCTTTATGTCTCGACCATTTAGAGACTCCTCGACATGTCCGTGATCACATCCGGGACTCTGAACTACCTTTGGTACATCAAAACACATAAACTCATAATACCGATCGTCATCGAACGTTAAGCGTGCGGACCCTACGGGTTCGAGAACTATGTAGACATGATTGAGACTCACGTCCGGTCAATAAACAATAGCGGAACCTGGATGCTCATATTGGTTCCTACATATTCTATGAAGATCTTTATCGATCAAACCGCATAACAACATACGTTGTTCCCTTTGTCATCGGTATGTTACTTGCCCGAGATTCGATCGTCGGTATCTCAATACCTAGTTTAATCTCGTTACCGGCAAGTCTCTTTACTCGTTCCGTAATGCATCATCCCGTAACTAACTCATTAGTCACATTGCTTGCAAGGCTTATAGTGATGTGCATTACCGAGAGGGCCCAGAGATACCTCTCCGACAATCGGAGTGACAAATCCTAATCTCGATCTATGCCAACTCAACAAACACCATCGGAGACACCTGTAGAGCAACTTTATAATCACCCAGTTACGTTGTGACGTTTGATAGCACACTAAGTGTTCCTCCGGTATTCGGGAGTTGCATAATCTCATAGTCATAGGAACATGTATAAGTTATGAAGAAAGCAATAGCAATAAACTAAATGATCATAGTGCTAAGCTAACGGATGGGTCAAGTCAATCACATCATTCTCTAATGATGTGATCCCGTTCATCAAATGACAACTCTTGTCCATGGCTAGGAAACTTAACCATCTTTGATTAACGAGTCAGGTAGAGGCATACTAGTGACACTCTGTTTGTCTATGTATTCACACATGTACTAAGTTTCTGGTTAATACAATTCTAGCATGAATAATAAACATTTATCATGATATAAGGAAATATAAATAACAACTTTATTATTGCCTCTAGGGCATGCTTCCTTCACATACTTCACTCATATTCATTTCGTCAAGGACAAGTGCAATCAACTTTCACATCTTTCACTAGTTCAAGGAGTCACATACCCTCTTGTTGGTAAGACAAGGGACAAGGTAACCTAATGCTTTCATGGACATCATTCTATGTGGATTTCACTCTATGTCTATGTATATCCTTGTGTGTTCCTTGTGGGACTAACCCATGTAGGTATTGAAACTGCAACTCACTCCAATGGATTGCTCCAAATGATCTACATCAACATTGAGCGTCTACATCTTCAACACCTACATGAAGTCATCATCGACAAAACCCAAGGTTAGTTCATCCCTCTTAGGGGGGATATCACATCTAGGGGGAGCTTTGCTCTAAGGATTGAGCTAAGGCAACTCTAATGGTGCGAACACAACAATGCTTTATGTAAAAGTGGTAACCCCACTTGTGCTTAAACGATGAGTATGACCTATGATCAAATGTTCTCATTTGACTCCTCAGTCAATACACTCATATATAGATGGCCTAGTCAACGCCAATTGCTTGATAGATGCTAGAGTGTTTGTGCATGCTTTGCCACATATTTCATTTGCTATCTTATTGTGTGAGCATGTTGGTTGCATATTTTCCCCATTCGAGGACATCCATTTGTTGTTTTGATTGTTTGGCTTTTCTTTTTGTCAAATGGATGGACAAGAATGCCTAAGTACTCCCTCTAGCTATCTATGTTTTTCTCGTCTCAAACTCTATTCATGCTACATCACAAAGTTTGATCAAGTCAAATTCGGACCCTCCGGGTGAGTAGCACTCGGAGCCACCGATATGTTAAGGGCTTAAACTTCCAAAACCTCTCAATGGTTCTCGGTCTAACCAATTCATTCGCCTCGGTCTCACCGAACTCATTGGTTTGATCTAGGTTTTCACCTTGGTGCAACCGATTTGAATTGTTCGGTCTCACGGAGTTGTAGCAACCGCTTGCAATTCTGCATCTCGGTGCCACCGAGTTGTTCCACTCGGTCACACCGACAGTGACTGGGTATATATATCCGCGGGTTGAATTTTGGAAATTACTTCAAACCTCCAACCACGCCTACCCAGCTCTGCCTCCCCTCCTGGTCTCCGGATAACATCTCCGTCATCGCCAGCGCCCTCCTGCCACTGGTCTCCATCGCCATCAACGGAAATCTTCGCCGCCGTTGTCGTCATAGCGAGTTCGTCGCCAAGTTAGCGTACAGACTTGATTCCCTTATGCAATCTTTAACTCCGATTCCTGCATAAAGGTTAATGCCATGTATCTAGCCACGATTGAGATCATCCTATCCAACCAAAAGTTCCTCTAGATTAGTTTTGATGCAAAAACTTAGGGTTAGGTTTCCGCTGAACTCATCTCGGACCGACCGATTTGAAGTATTCGGTCTCACCGATTTGGCCCAGGCCATTGCACATGTACTACTCGGTCTGGCCGAAGTGTACAAATCGGTGTGACCGAGTTCACTTTCTCTGTGAAACCCTAGCATCTCGAGTCACCAAACTGTGTCTCGGTCTGACCGGATTCACATGTTTAGACTCTAAAGTTGCTTCGGTGTCACCGAGTTTGTCATACCGGTAGCTCTGAAATACTTTCTGCAGAAAACTAAAAATAAGTTTTTGAGTCAACTTTTTGCCAAAATAGTTGTGCTTTGTGATGCTCGTCTACTCTACCTATACCCATCTATTCACAGGGTCAGTGTCAGCCATGTCAGACAACAGTGACAGCCAGAACATGTCAGAGGAGCAACAAAATCTCAGTGAGGGCACTAGTCCCTCAAACAGCAGCTATGATGAGGGTAGCAGAAGCACCCCAAGCAATCTGCCTAAGGCTGCAACTAGGCAGAGGAAGAAGAGAACCTCAGAATCAGAAGATGAGGACTTTGTGGTTGATGAGGAGGTCACCTCAAAGAAGAAAGTGACCAAGAAAGAGCAAGCTGCTGCTATTGCCATCAAGCCTGGAATGCACAAGAAGGCTCCTGCCAGAAGAGTCCCAATGTCTAAACCCATGAAAGTTTCAACAAAAGAAACTATGCAGTTTTACGATTGAGCAGTCTGATGATGATGAGGCAGCTGGAGATGGAAAGAAAAGGAAGAAAGCTAGAACCACCACTGCCAAAGTGCTTGGATACCCTTCTATGAGGAAAAGTGATGATGAAGAAGAGGAGGGAGAAGTTGCTGCACCTCCACCAAAGTCTCAGAAACTTATGGGGGATGCTATCAAGTCTGGGGCTGCACCATCTAAGCCCAAGACAGCTCCTAAGCCATCTGCTCAAGCTCAAGTCCCAAAGCCATCTGCACCCAAGAGATCCACAAGAAACATTTCAGCTGTAGAGAAGAACAAGGCCCCAGTGCCTGAAGTTCAAGAGGAGAGGAGCACCAAGTGCTCAGAAATCTTAAACCAAAGATTCCAGATCATGCTGACAATCATCCAGTTGTTGAAAACATGAAAGTGAGAAAGGATGCAGGTCTCAGACTGTGGAGACAGACAGACCCATATGCTGTGAGGAGAAGGACTGATGTGAATTACAGATTTCACACCAAGGAGCAGCAAGACTTCTATGAGATAGTCCTATTGGACAAGAAGCCCATAGTAAGTGACATGAGATGGGTTGACTTGAAATTCATTGATGAGGATGAAGATTACTTCCGAGGAGTTCATGAGAGCTTCAGAATGAATGGAGTTGACACTTTTGTTGGTCAGAAGCTGACTAAATGGAATGATGAGATGGTCATGCAATTTTATTCAACTGCACACTTCTATCCAGATGGCAAGATAGTCTGGATGACAGAAGGCACAAGATACCAATCATCCATTGCTGAGTGGGCCAAGTTGATAAATGCCCCTGAAGAAGCTGAAGATGATACGGATGTTTATGCCAAGCCCAGGAAAGATCATAACTCCATGGCTCATATGTACAAGGAAATTCTTGATGATGCCTTGGAGACTCACAAGTTTGGGTCAAT
The DNA here is from genome assembly GCF_002575655.3 of Aegilops tauschii subsp. strangulata. Classification (NCBI taxonomy): domain Eukaryota; kingdom Viridiplantae; phylum Streptophyta; class Magnoliopsida; order Poales; family Poaceae; genus Aegilops; species Aegilops tauschii. Next base: position 311,969,763 of record NC_053037.3, on the reverse strand, counting down.
TTACTATATGTTGTCAGGACTGACCACTATTAACACTATACTGAGCCACACTCTGCTGCCCAAATCAGGATATCATAGGATGATCCATGGTCACTCAATCAACCTGCTGCATATGTTTGATGTGCCAGAGAAGTTCAAGGTGATGACCTTAATTGTTGAAACTATCAAGAGGACTGGTGCAGATCAGAAGAGGTCATGTGGATATGCCCCCCCCCCACATTCAGATGCTCATCAACTCCAAGATGGGGACAGGGACATATCTACTAGACAAAGAGCACCTTCCCCTGAGGCCAGACTTTGAGGATAATGTTGTTGTCATGGATGCATCACATCCAACTTCTGTAGAAGCTCAGGAGAAGCGAGAGAAAGCAAAGGTAGCAAAGACTTCCAAGATGCCGGATGTCTCAGCTGTTAATCTCAAGACCAAGCAAGATCAGCTCAGCTATCTGCTTGAGGCAACAGTGAGAATAGAGAAAGGACTATCCACCCTGACTCGAAATCAAGAGATTCTTGAGAGGATCTTTGAGACAAAGCTTCATGATTTAGATGTGAAGGTAACTGAGATTCAGACCACAGTTGAGAAGATACAGGAAGACCTTGAGGACAGGAGTGACAGGCTAACTACATATGCATTCCAGAGAGTGCCAAGAGCACATAGGTCTACAGTTGTGCCAGTTGACAGAGACTCTAGAGCTACTGCCTCAGCACCTACTGCAACTGCCACTGTTGTACCTCCAGTTGCAACTCCTCCAGTTCCTCAGACATCCTCGAAAGCGTTTGCAGATGCTGTCCTCTCCACGCCATCTTCGCACACCGGAGCCACCAGCCAGAAGACCACTTCAGGAGCTCCAGGAGATTGTGCCTAGAGTGCTGCATAGCACTATGTATTTTCAAGCTTTTTGGTAACTTGTTGCCAAAGGGGGAGAAATTGTATAGATCTTAGGCTTCGAGAGAGTGTGTGTTTTGCCTTTTGTTTGTCTCTCTTGCTCCTTGATATTTGCTCGTTGCTTGCTACAATATTTGTGCTTGTGTCAGATACTCTTACGATCATGTGTTTGATCATACTATGCTTTAATGTGTGCTTGAATGATGATATCTTAATACTTGTGTATGATCAATAATGTTTGCCTTGGTGATGAGTGCATGTTATTTATACTTTATCATTTTGAGCGCTCCACCAAGATGTATGTGACATGGAAGAGTAACCCATGGTCCTAATCAATTGTGCATTTGCATTAAAAGCAAATTTTAAATAATACACAAATTTAGGGGGAGCTCTTGCTTATCACATACTTCTCAAAGCAACAATGTATTTCATTCATATTATCATTTATCGAAGCTTTGATCTATATGTTGTCATCAATTACCAAAAAGGGGAGATTGAAAGTGCAACTAATCCCCGGGTGGTTTTGGTACTTCATAACAACATATAGCTCATTGAATATCCATTCAAGTTGAATATTTCAGAAAGTTCGGTGATTGGCATGGCATGGACTAGAGATGTGGACCCCTCAAAATGCTAAGGACAAATATTGGCAAAAGCTCAAGACTCTTCATTTCTATTTTAAGTGATCCAAGAACCCATTGACTCCATAGGAAAAGCCAATACTATTAAAGGGGGATGAGGTGTTGCTTAATGGTCTACTTGCTCAAAATGCTTAGTGATATGCTCCAAAGCCCTCAACCACTTTCTCAAATCCAAATATGTCCTAAACCTAAATTCAAACTCGGCCCCACCGATTTGATCCATCCGGCGCCACCGAGTTCCTTTGACATAGCCATAGCCAAAAACCCTAATCAGTTCGGTCTCACCGATAGGGATTTCGGTCTCACCGAGATGGGATTGCAAACTCTCTATTTTCCTTCATAACGTTTCCGTCCCACAGAAATGAGCAATCGTTCCCACCGAGTTAGCAATGCAAACTCTCTGTTTCTCTTTTGTAATGTTTCGGTCTTATCGAAATGAGCGATCGGTCCCACCATGTTTGCCAAACCAACTCTCTGTTTGCTCATTGCTAAAATCGGTCTCAATGAGTTCACGTAGTCGGTCACACCGAGATAAGGTTTTTCCCTAACTCTAGCGCATTGGTCCTACCGAGTTGATCATGTCGGTCCCACCGAGAATCCTAACGTTCACATTTTGAACTGAATCGGTCTCACCGAGTTCACCTGTTCGGTCTAACCGAGTTGGGTCAAATGTGTGTAACGGTTAGATTTTGTGTGGAGGCTATATATACCCCTCCACCCCCTTCTCTATTCAAGAGAGAGCCATCAGAACGTGCTTACACTTCCACTACTCATTTTCTGAGAGAGAACCACCTACTCATGTGTTGAGACCAAGACATTCCAATCCAACCACAAGAATCTTGATTTCTAGCCTTTCCCAAGTTGCTTTCCACTCAAATCATCTTTCCACCATAGACAAATCTGTGAGAGAGAGTTGAGTGTTGGGGAGACTATCATTTGAAGCACAAGAGCAAGGAGTTCATCATCAACACACCATCTATTACCTTTTGGAGAGTGGTGTCTCCTAGATTGGTTAGGTGTCACTTGGGAGCCTCCGACAAGATTGTGGAGTTGAACCAAAGAGTTTGTAAGGGCAAGGAGATCACCTACTTTGTGAAGATCTACCCAAGTGAGGCAAGTCCTTCATGGGCGATGGCCATGGTGGGATAGACAAGGTTGCTTCTTCATGGACCCTTCATGGGTGGAGCCCTCCGTGGACTCACGCAACCGTTACCCTTCATGGGTTGAAGTCTCCATCAACATGGACGTACGATAGCACCACCTATCGGAACCACGCCAAAAATCTCCGTGTCTACATTGCGTTTTCCCTCTCCAAACCCTTCCCTTTACCTTCATATGTGATACGTCTCCAACGTATCTATAATTTTTTATTGTTCCATGCTATTATATTATCTGTTTTGGATGTTTAATGGGCTTTAATATGCTCTTTTATATTATTTTTGGGACTAACCTATTAACCGAAGGCCCAGTGCCAGTTTCTGTTTTTTTTTTGCCTATTTCAGTGTTTTGAAGAAAACGAATACCAAACGGAATCCAAACGGAATGAAACCTTCGCGATGATCTTTCCTGGAACAAACGCAATCCAGAAGACTTGGAGTTGAACTCTGGAACTCCGTGAGGCGGCCACGAGGCAGGAGGGAATGCACAGGGGGGTAGGCGCGCCCCCGCCCTCGTGGGCCCCACGGAGCTCCACCGACGTACTTCTTTCGCCTATATATACTCTTATACCCTAAAAACATCAGGGAGAGCCACAAAACTAGTTTTCCACCACCGCAACCTTCTGTACCCGTGAGATCCCATCTTGGAGCCTTTTCCGGCGATCTGCCGGAGGGGGAATCGATCACGGAGGGCTTCTACATCAACACCATAGCCTCTCCGATGAAGCGTGAGTAGTTTACCACAGACCTTTGGGTCCATAGTTATTAGCTAGATGGCTTCTTCTCTCTCTTTGGTTCTCAATACAAAGTTCTCCTCGATGTTCTTGGAGATCTATTCGATGTAATACTCTTTTGTGGTGTGTTTGCCGAGATCTGATGAATTGTGGATTTATGATCAAGATTATCTATGAATATTATTTGGTTCTTCTCTGAATTCTTATATGCATGATTTGATATCTTTGCAAGTCTCTTCGAATTACCGGTTTAGTTTGGCCTACTGGATTGATCTTTCTTGCAATGGGAGAAGTGCTTAGCTTTGGGTTCAATCTTGCGGTGTCCTTTCCCAGTGACAGTAGGGGCAGCAAGGCATGTATTGTATTGTTGCCATCGAGGATAAAAAGATGGGGTTTATATCATATTGCTTGAGTTTACCCCTCTACATCATGTCATCTTGCTTAATGCGTTACTCTGTCCTTATGAACTTAATACTCTAGATGCATGCTGGATAGCGGTCGATGTGTGGAGTAATAGTAGTAGATGCAGAATCATTTCGGTCTACTTGACACGGACGTGATGCCTATATTCATGATCATTGCCTAGATATTCTCATAACTATGCGCTTTTCTATCAATTGCTCGGGAGTAATTTGTTCACCCACCATAATATATGCTACCTTGAGAGAAGCCACTAGTGAAACCTATGGCCCCCGGGTCTCTTTCTTATTATATTGCATCTCTTTTATTTACATCACATCTCGTTTTACTATTTTGCAATCTTTACTTTCCAATCTATACAACAAAAATACCAAAAATATTTATATTACTATCTTTATTAGATCTCACTTTTGCAAGTTGCCGTGAAGGGATTGACAACCCCTTTATCGCGTTGGTTGCAAGGTTCTTGATTGTTTGTGCAGGTACTAGGTGACTTGCGTGTTATCTCCTACTGGATTGATACCTTGGTTCTCAAAACTGAGGGAAATACTTACGCTACTTTGCTGCATCACCCTTTCCTCTTCAAGGGAAAACCAACGCATGCTCAAGAGGTAGCAAGAAGGATTTATGGCGCCGTTGCCGGGGAGGTTTACGCCAAGTCAAGTCAAGATTTGATCTCCCGTCAACTTGCCAATTTCTGGCGCTGTTGCCGGGGGGATCTACGCCAAGTCAAGACATACCAAGTAACCATCATAAACTCTTCTCCCTCGCATTACATTATTTGCCATTCGCCTCTCGTTTTCCTCTCCCCCACTTCTAAAACGATTTTCAAAAACATTTACCATTTTATTCGCCCCTCTTTTCCGTTCGTCTTTTTCTCGTTAGATCTTTCGTTTGCTTGTGTTGCCATGTGCCTTCTATATGCTTGCATCTTCGCTTGCTGAAAATCTATTGATATGGATCCTCATCCGCTTGCTAATCTTTTTAAGAGATCCAATTGTGATGAACCAATTGCTAGTGAGTTTTGTGCACTAGATTATCTTTATGAGGTTTTGCTTGGAATTCGTGAATCTGAAAATTGTGATGAAGTGTTGAAAGAAGAAACTTATGAAGTGATTCACGATAGCTCCTTGAATGAAAAGCATGATTGCAATGATATTATTATAAATTCTATTAATGTCAATTGTGTTAATGATATGCAAAACCCTAAGCTTGGGGATGCTATTTTTGCTATGTCCACTACTTGTTGCAATGATCATGATTGGGGTGATTCTTCTTACAATCTTGAAAATTTATTTAAGCCCCATGATGAATATGAGATTGATAATAATGTTTGCAATAATACTGAAAGTGGGTTTGAAAGAGTGTCAACTTTAGATCTCACATATTTGGATAATGTTCAATCTTATGAAGTTTTTGATAAAAGTGGGTTTGGAGAGGTCATGACTTTAGTTAATGATATTCCCACTATTTTGGAAGAGTGTCAACTTTGCATGCATGTGGATCATGTAGAGGAAATTTTATGTGACAGCTATATTGTTGAATTTCAATCCCATATGTAATTATTATGAGAGAGGAAAATATGGTTTTAGAAATTTTCATGTTACTAAATTACCTCTCGTTATGTTGAGATTGTTATTGTTTCTCACTTCTTTCTTGCATATGCTAGTTTTTGCTTGTCTTGATAATTTATTTGCCTATAAGATGCGTATGCATAGGAAGTATGTTAGACTTAGATGTGTTTTTCATATGCTATACGATGCTCTATTTGTGCTTCAATTCTTGTCTTTCATGTGAGCATCATTGAAATTATCAATGCCTAGCTACGGGCGTTAAACGATAGCGCTTGTTGGGAGGCAACCCAATTTTATTTTTGTTCTTTGCTTTTTGCTCCTGTTTAGTAATAAATAATTCATCTAGGTTCTGTTTAGATGTGGTTTTATGTTTTAATTAGTGTTTGTGCCAAGTAGAACCTTTGGGAAGACTTGGGTGAGATCTTTGCGATCTTGCTGTAAAAAACAGAAACTTTTGCGCTCACAAGATTAGCTGCCATTTTTTACTGGAGAGTGGTTTTAGGTTGATTCTTTTTGAAGATGATTAATAGAAAAATTCCTCACGTCCACCAATTTATTTCAGAATTTTTGGAGTTACAGAAGTATTCGAACATTACAGATTGCTACAGACTGTTCTGTTTTGACATATTCTGTTTTTCGTGTGTTGTTTGCTTATTTTAAATAATCTATGAGTAGTATCGGGGGGTATGAACCATAGATAAGTTGGAATACGGTAGGTTTAACACCAATACAAATAAAGAATGAGTTCATTACAGTACCTTAAAGTGGTAGTTTGTTTTCTTATACTAACGGAGTTCATGAGATTTTCTGTTAAGTTTTGTGTTGTGAAGTTTTCAAGTTTTTGGGTAAAGATTTGATGGGTTTTAGAATAAGGAGTGGCAAGAGACTAAGCTTGGGGATGCCCAAGGCACCCCAAGGTAAATTCAAGGACAACCAAAATCCTAAGCTTGGGGATTCCCCGGAAGGCATCCCCTCTTTCTTCTTCGTCTATCGGTAACTTTACTTCAGGCTATATTTTTATTCACCACATGATATGTGTTTTGCTTGGAGCGTCTTGTATGATTTGATTCTTTGCATTTTAGTTTACCACAATCATCCTTGATGTACACACCTTTTGGAGAGACACGCATGAACCGGAATTTATTAGAATACTCTATGTGCTTCACTTATATCTTTGGAGCTAGATAATTTTGCTCTAGTGCTTCACTTATATCTTTTTAGAGCACGGTGGTTGTTTTATTTTATAGAAATTATTGATCTCTCATGCTTCACTTATATTATTTTTAGAGTCTTTTAGAACAGCATGGTAATTTGCTTTGGCTGTAAAATTAGTCCTAATATGATGAGTATCCAAGATGGGTATAATAAAAACTATCATATAAAGTGCATTGAATACTATGAGAAGTTTGATTCCTTATGATTGTTTTGAGATATGAAGATGGTGATATTAGAGTCATGCTAGTTGAGTAGTTGTGAATTTGAGAGATACTTGTGTTAAAGTTTGTGATTCCCGTAGCATGCACGTATGGTGAACCGTTATGTGATGAAGTCGGAGCATGATTTATTTATTGATTGTCTTCCTTATGAGTGGCGGTCGGGGACGAGCGATGGTCTTTTCCTACCAATCTATCCCCCTAGGAGCATGCGCGTAGTACTTCATTTTGATAACTAATAGATTTTTGCAATAAGTATGTGAGTTCTTTATGACTAATGTTGAGTCCGTGGATTATACGCACTCTCACCCTTCCACCATTGCTAGCCTCTCTAATATCGCGCACCTTCCACCGGTATCATACACCCACCATATACCTTCCTCAAAACAGCCACCATACCTACCTATTATGGCATTTCCATAGCCATTCCGAGATATATTGCCATGCAACTTTCCACCGTTCTGTATATTATGACACGCTCCATCATTGTCATATTGCTTTGCATGATCATGTAGTTCACATCGTATTTGTGGCAAAGCCACCATTCATGATTTTCATACATGTCACTCTTGATTCATTGCACATCCCGGTACACCACCGGAGGCATTCACATAGAGTCATGTTTTGTTCTAAGTATTGAGTTGTAATTCTTGAGTTGTAAGTAAATAAAAGTGTGATGATCATCATTATTAGAGCATTGTCCCAGTGAGGAAAGGATGATGGAGACTATGATTCCCCCACAAGTCGGGATGAGACTCCGGACGAAAAAAAGAAGCCATAAAGAAAAGAGAAAGTCCCAAATAAAAAAGAGAGAAAAAGAGAGAAGGGACAATGCTACTATCCTTTTACCACACTTGTGCTTCAAAGTAGCACCATGATCTTCATGATAGATAGTCTCCTATGTTGTCACTTTTATACTAGTGGGAATTTTACATTGTAGAACTTGGCTTGTATATTCCAATGATGGGCTTCCTCAAATTGCCCTAGGTCTTCTTGAGCAAGCAAGTTGGATGCACACCCACTTAGTTTCTTTTGTTGAGCTTTCATACACTTATAGCTCTAGTGCATCCGTTGCATGGAAATCCCTACTCACTCACATTGATATCTATTGATGGGCATCTCCATAGCTCGTTGATACGCCTAGTTGATGCGAGACTATCTTCTCCTTTTTGTCTTCTCCACAACCACAATTCTATTCCACCTATAGTGTTATGTCCATGGCTCACGCTCATGTATTGCGTGAAGATTGAAAAATTTTGAGAACATCAAAAGTATGAAACAATTGCTTGGCTTGCCATCGGGGTTGTGCATGATTTAAATATTTTGTGTAATGAAGATAGAGCATAGCCAGACTATTTGACTTTGTAGGGATAACTTTCTTTGGCCATGTTATTTTGAGAAGACATGATTGCTTTATTAGTATGCTTGAAGTATTTATTGTTTTTATGTCAATATTAAACTTTTGTCATGAATCTTATGGATCTGAACATTCATGCCACAATAAAGAGAATTACATTGAAAAGTATGTTAGGTAGCATTCCACATCAAAAATTCTGTTTTTATCATTTACCTACTCGAGGGCGAGCAGGAATTAAGCTTGGGGATGCTTGATACGTCTCCAACGTATCTATAACTTTTTATTTTCCATGCTATTATATTATCTGTTTTGGATGTTCAATGGGCTTTAATATGCTCTTTTATTGCCTATTTCAATGTTTTGCAGAAATGGAATACCAAACGGAATCCAAACGGAATGAAACCTTCGCGATGATCTTTCTTGGAACAAACGCAATCCAGAAGACTTGGAGTTGAACTCTGGAACTCTGCGAGGCGGCCACGAGACAGGAGGGCCTGAACAGGGGGTAGGCGCGCCCCCGCCCTCGTGGGCCCCACGGAGCTCCACCAACGTACTTCTTTCGCCTATATATACTCTTATACCCTAAAAACATCAGGGAGAGCCACAAAACTAGTTTTCCACCACCGCAACCTTCTGTACCCATGAGATCCCATCTTAGAGCCTTTTCCGGCGACCTGCCGGAGGGGGAATCGATCACGGAGGGCTTCTACATCAACACCATAGCCTCTCCGATGAAGCGTGAGTAGTTTACCACAGACCTTTGGGTCCATAGTTATTAGCTAGATGGCTTCTTCTCTCTCTTTGGTTCTCAATACAAAGTTCTCCTCGATGTTCTTGGAGATCTATTCGATGTAATACTCTTTTGCGGTGTGTTTGCCGAGATCCGATGAATTGTGGATTTATGATCAAGATTATCTATTAATATTATTTGGTTCTTCTCTGAATTCTTATATGCATGATTTGATATCTTTGCAAGTGTCTTCGAATTATCGGTTTAGTTTGGCCTACTAGATTGATCTTTCTTGCAATGGGAGAAGTGCTTAGCTTTGGGTTCAATCTTGCGGTGTCCTTTCCTAGTGACAATAGGGGCAGCAAGGCACGTATTGTATTGTTGCCATCGAGGATAAAAAGATGGGGTTTATATCATATTGCTTGAGTTTATCCCTCTACATCATGTCATCTTGCTTAATGCGTTACTCTGTCCTTATGAACTTAATACTCTAGATGCATGCTGGATAGCGGTCGATGTGTGGAGTAATAGTAGTAGATGCAGAATCATTTCGGTCTACTTGACACGGACGTGATGCCTATATTCATGATCATTGCCTAGATATTCTCATAACTATGCGGTTTTTTATCAATTGCTCGGCAGTAATTTGTTCACCCACCGTAATATATGCTATCTTGAGAGAAGCCACTAGTGAAACCTATGGCCCCCGGGTCTCTTTCTTATTATATTGCATCTCTTTTATGTACATCACATCTCGTTTTACTATTTTGCAATCTTTACTTTCCAATCTATACAACAAAAATACCAAAAATATTTATCTTACTATCTTTATTAGATCTCACTTTTGTGAGTGACCGTGAAGGGATTGACAACCCCTTTATCGCGTTGGTTGCAAGGTTCTTGATTGTTTGTGCAGGTACTAGGTGACTTGCGTGTTATCTCCTACTGGATTGATACCTTGGTTCTCAAAACTGAGGGAAATACTTACGCTACTTTGCGGCATCACCCTTTCCTCTTCAAGGGAAAACCAACGCATGCTCAAGAGGTAGCAATATGCAATGTTTTACTTTCCGCTGCTATACTCTTAGAATTGCATGTGTAAGTTGATTGCTTGACTTGTGCTAAGTTGCTAAAATCTGCCAAGACTTAAAATTGGGAAAAGGCTAGATTTTTATTTGGTCAAGTAGTCTAATCACCCCCCCCCCTCTAGACTTACTTTCGATCCTACAAACTTGAAACACATTATCCATAGATGGCATTATCAAGTTGCCCATCTTCGTATCCCCTTTGATTCCTGGCCACAATCCAAGAATATTGTTGATTAACATCATTGAAAACTTGTTGGATCACATCTAAAACGGGGATTTTCTTTTTAAGGTTCTCATCAAAAATTTGATTATTTCCAAGAAAATGTCTCAACGTATAGTCACTATTGTAAAGGATCTCATCTATCACCGGTTTTTCACGGCTCATACCATAAAAATAAAAAAAATCCCTAGCTTCCTGTACTATGTGATCAAATTCATTCATAAGAACATGGGTAGCTATCTTTTTAGCTTTGGGATCTCTTATAATAGGTACCTCATAAAACAATCTTTGCAGGGTAGGATGGGTATGGATAAATCTATTTTCAAATTTCAGAACTACTGTTGAAATAGCCTTCGCAAAAGTTTTAGTTCTTTAAGTATAAGAGCATCATCAAAAGCAAAATTGCCGGCACAATTGAAAAATTCTTGGATATGTTCTTTTCCCATAATGTCCCCTTGCCCCAAAACAAAAGTTTTAGCATCCAGATTGCCAGATCGTCCAATTTTAGGATTTAGGCCATTATCTATTTCTGCCATACCGAAGTCACTCATAATGATGAGTTCAAGCAAACAAAAGATCGAGCTGAAAGAAAAAGGGCGAATAAAAAGGCGAACATTTTTGTATTTTTCTGAAAAGGTTTTAGAAGTGGGGGAGGAAAACGAGAGGCAAATGGCAAATAATGTAAGTGCAAAAGATGAGAGTTTATGATGGGTACTTGGTAGGCTTGATGTAGAACCTCCCCGGCAACGGCACCAGAAATTCTTCCTGCTACTTCTTGAGCTTGTGTTGATTTTTTCCTTGAAGAGGAAAGGGTGATGTAGCAAAGTGGAGATAAGTATTTCCCTCAGTTAAGAACCAAGGTATCAATCCAGTAGGAGGCACAAACAAGTCTCCAATCTATGCACCTTCACAAACTAACAAACACTTGCACACATCGCCAAAAAGGGTTATCAATCCCTTCACAGTCACAAACAAGAGTGAGATCTAATAGAGATAGGTATAAAAGATAAATAAAAGAGCAAACTAAAGTTAATATAAATAAATTGCAGCAAGGTATTTTTTGGTTTTTTGGTTTATAGATCTGAAAATATATGATGGAAAATAGACCCGGGGCCATAGGTTTCACTAGAGGCTTCTCTCTTGAAAGAAAACATATGGTGGGTAAACAAATTACTGTTGAGCAATTGATAGAAAAGCGCATAATTATGACGATATCTAAGGAAATGATCATGAATATAGGCATCACGTCCGTGAAAAGTAGACCGAAACGATTCTGCATCTACTACTATTACTCCACACATCGACCGCTATCCAGCATGCATCTAGAGTATTAAGTTCATAAGAATGGAGTAACGCCTTAAGTAAGATGACATGACGTAGAGGGATAAAGTCAAGCAATATGATATAAACCCCATCTTATCCTTGATGGCAACAATACAATATGTGCCTCGCTACCCCTTCTGTCACTGGGTGAGGACACCGCAAGATTGAACACAAAACTAAGCACCTCTCCCATTGCAAGAAAAACCAATCTAATTGGCCAAACCAAACCGATAGTTCGAAGAGAAATACAAAGATATCTTAATCATGCATAAAAGAGTTCAGAGAAGACTCAAATAATATCCATAGATAATCTGATCATAACTCCACAATTCATCGGATCTCAACAAACGCACCGCAAAATAGTATTACATCGAATAGATCTCCAAGAACATCGAGGAGAACATTGTATTGAAGATCAAAGAGATAGAAGAAGCCATGTAGCTACTAGCTATGGACCCGTAGGTCTGTGGTAAACTACTCACGCATCATCGGAAGGGCAGCAAGGTTGATGTAGAGGCCCTCCGTGATCGAATCCCCCTCCGACAAAGTGCCGGAAAAGGCCCCAAGATGGGATCTCACGGGCACAGAGGCTTGTAGCGGCAGAAAAGTATTTTGGTGGACGCTTATGAAGTTTGGGGAATATTTGAGAATATATAGAGGTGGAATTAGGGTTGGAGGACTCCCGAGGGCCCACAAGCCCTCAAGGTGCCCCCCGGGGCGCGCCCTAGAGGCTTGTAACCTCCTCGGGACTCTTCTGGCCCTCTCTCCAAGTCACGTAGGTGTCTTCTGGTCCAAGAAAAATCATCGTAAAGTTTTATTCTATTTGGACTCCGTTTGATATTCCTTTTCTATGAAACTCAAAAACAAGGAAAAAAACAGAAACTGGCACTAGGATCTAGGTTAATAGGTTAGTCCCAAAAATAATATAAAATAGCATATTAATGCATATAAAATATCCAAAACATATAATATAATAGCATGGAACAATAAAAAATTATAGATACGTTGGAGACGTATCAGAAACCTCAACCTTGAGAGCATTAATGATGGCTTTAGTACTTTGATTCCAAAAAACAACTCCCATGACATAGTTGATGATCATAGGCCCATCACACTTCTGAACTGTTGCCTCAAGGTCCTCACAAAACTACTTGCCAACCGCCTGCAAAAACTGGTTCTCAAGATATACACCGCAACCAATATGGTTTTCTCAAGGGGAGATCCATACAAGACTGCCTGGCCTAGGCATATGAATATATATTCCAATGCCAAACATCCAAAAACCCTATTTCTCTCCTTAAACTTGACTTTGCCAAGGCGTTCGACATAATTGACCATGAAGCAATGCTCAACATTATGAAGAACATGGGCTTTGGTGATCGCTAGCTCAAGTGGATCCAATGCATCTTCTCCTCTGGAAAATCATCGGTTCTCCTCAATGGTGTTCCGGGGAGACAATTCCACTACAAAAAGGGGGTGAGCCAAGGTGATCCATTGTCCCCCTTTAATCTTTGTGCTTGCGGCTGATCTACTTCAAGCCGTTGTTAACAATGCTTTCCGCATGGGTCAAATCTGTCTACCTTTTGCTCGAGAGGGCCAAGATGGCTATCTGGTTATCCAGTACGCAGATGATACGATCATCTTCTTACCAGCAGAAGCCAATCAAGCCAACACGATCAAGAACATCCCGGCAGACTATGCCACATCCATTGGTCAGAAGATTAACTTCCATAAATCGCTCATACCCATAAACTGTGATGCAGAGATCAACTCCTGCATGGCTGACATCTTTGGATGTGTTCTGGGCTCAATGCCATTTACATACCTTTGCCTCCCCCTAGGAACCACGCGCCCCTCGGTGCAAGACCTCATGCTCCTGGTTTGCAGTGTTGAAAGGAGACTATCGGCCACTTGGACAATGGTATCTTATGGTGGCAAACTATCACTCCTCAATTCAGTCATTACCTCCCTCACAATTTTTTCCCTGTGCACTCTTAAAATCCCCCAAAAAATCATTGAACTTCTGAACAAAACTCATAGACGCTGTCTATGGACAAAAAAGACTGAACAAGGAGACAAGTGAAACTCTCTTGCATCTTGGGAAATGGTCTGCCAACCAAAGAACAAAGGAGGCCTAGGGGTCCTCAATCTCAAGATCCAAAGTGAAGCCCATCTGCTCAAATATTTACACAAATTATACAACCATGCTGATGTACCCTGGGTTGACCTGATATGGACCACTTACTACACTGCTAAAATCCCACACGCCGCCGATGCATGTGGTTCATTCTGGTGGAAAGATTTGGCCAAGTTAATGCTAGTATATAGAGGGATAACCAAAGTTCAGCTGCTTGAAGGTGCAAACACCCTGTTTGGATGATGTACTATCTGACAAGTATCCAAGAGCTTTCTCTTATGCAAAGGAGGAAGACGCCTCTGTTAAGAATTTCTTAGCCAGTTCCTCCCTGAGTGAAGCCTTCCACACACCAATATCCCCACAGGCCTTTGCTGAAGTGTGCAACCTACAAACTGATACTGCACTTGTTGAACTAAACCTCCAACGAACAGTGCATGACAAATGGGTTTGCTTTTGGGGGAAGGGAGACTACACATCTACAAAATACTATGCCCACTACTTCAGAGACGTCCAAATGCATCCAGCATACCTGTGGTTGTGGAAATCAAAATGCACGATAAAAACTAAGTTTTCTGCGGGCTACTCCTGTCAGACCTGCTAAACACAAAAAACATGTCGAATGGAAGGCACTACAACATTGATGATAACCCTGGATGCTTCCTGTGCACCTCCAAAAGAGAGGAGACCCTAGAATCTTCACATGTGATTTCAGTGTACAATGGAGCTACCTTGGCATCTCATGGCCTTCCCAGCGGACAAGGCTGGATTGGATTGCACATGCAAAGATAGCATGGAACCGACCACTTTTCATGGAAGCATTTGGAAAGAGAGGAATGATAAACACTTCAGAGAAATTCAGCCTAGTTTCACATCCTGGAGAAAAAGATTTATTGCAGACTTCTCACTCCTCACCTAGGGTTAAGGAGAAAAATAAAGATTTCCTAGATAGTTAATTTGTAACCTGTATAGTGTATACTTTATTTAATAGAAAATCAGAGTGAGAGACTCTCTCACTGTTTCATGGTAAAAAAAAATCCCACACGTGAAATATATCTGTCAATACAAATATATTTGATCGAATCAATTTACTTCAGATCATAACCCATGTCCTAAGCTTCACGTTGTGATCCTCAAATCATGCATACTTTTATTTTGTCATCAGCGACTGTTGTCGTGACATAGTTCCTCGACCTGGCCAACAACCATGGTTCATAGGAACTGGTATTTTCTCCCGTTACAACGCACGGGCATTTGTGCTAGTAATAAAATAGAATAAAGAGCGACCGTAGCTTCTTCCCTTTGCATCGTTGGACTGTTGATTTGCCTGAACCGAAGGAAAAAATGGATCCTAACATAATTTGGGCGCTTACGTGAAAAAGAAAATTAATTTAGGGTGAAACACCGGTGTAAGCGACTGAGATTGCAACGCACGAGCGCTAGTTTGAGCGCTTATCTGATTTTCTTTTCTTCCGGACGAACGTGTGAAGCGCCCGTCCCTCCAACGCACAAACCGAAGCGTCGACGCCACCGTCCGATCGAACAACGAACCAGCTCTGCCAGCCTGCTACCCACTCAGCTCAGTCCTCATTCAGCTAGCTCTCTCCTCTCGAACTCTCCACACCCTTCTGCACAAGAGACAAGACCATCTCTGCCCGCAAAAAAAAAAAGAGACAAGACCATCTCTCGTCAGATCCAGCGAGTGGGACAAGACCTGCTGGCCGACCTCCCCCACCCTCAGATGGCAGCCACGGAGAACGGCAGCGCGCGGGCGGAGGAGGCAGCAGCCCGCCTCTTCCTCCATGGAGACGAGGCCGGATGGGCTGGCGGCGAGGCTGACGGATAGGAAGAGGGCGCCGTGTGCATGGAGGAGGAAACAGCCGCGTCGCATGGGGACGAGGCCGGACGAGCTCGCGTCGAGGCTGACGGACAGGAGGGGGGAGGAAGCAGTAGAGCAGAGCAGGCAGCAGCCGCGCCTTCCGGCATGGGGACGAGGCCGGGGGAGCTCGCGGTGAGGCTGGCGGACTGGAAGGTAGGAGGAGGCAGCGGCACGCGAGCACGAGGCGTACAGGACGACCAAGCTCATCCTGCATCGCCATCAGGTACGGCGTCGAGGTAATCTCGGTACCCCTCGCTGTACTAATCCCTGAATAATTTATTTGGTTGGTGCTGAGATGCACACATGAAACTATGGGGATTTGTAGGCGCCATGTTCTTTCTGGATAGAACAATACTTGTATGAAGGGAATTTTAATTATCATAGGAGAATAATATTTGGTGATATAAAGTTTTGGCATATTCCAAACTGATTGATCTTGGATTTACATAGTCCTAAAAAGAAATTCGGGGAGTACAACTTGGAATGAGAACAACAATTTATTATCTAAATCATGGCTTTTTGACTTGACAGTACATTGCATTCCACTGGGGATAGTTCCGTATGAACATCCACATCTTGAGAAATTTGAATGGTTGATTTTGTTCTAACCTATACATCTCTAGAGATTTGGAAACTAAGTCCTGGTTATATTGTCCAGTAGCTGTGAATGCATCGCCGACCCTGCGCCACATGCCATCAAATAGCAGAATTTCCGAGCTCATCTTACCCCAACGGCGTTTGATTTGGATAGGTTGTCTTCTTCGATTATCGGTGGTATTTGCGTTATATTCTTCGGCGACTTGATTCCAGTAACCCCGTGCAGCGTTTTCATTGCCAATAACAAAATCTGTGGGAACATTTAACCAAGCATTTATCTAATCAATTCATAAAATGTTGTTAGGCCAAGCTTTACATGATATAGTAACTACTAATAATTTAACAAATGACTTACCAGGCATAGATTATCCTCTTCGGTCCATTGTAAGTGTATGTCTTCGATGTTGGCATGGCCGATATCCATTGAAAGATGTGATGTGTATGAACAAAAACTTGTATCAGATTTGAGTAGGATTGTGCAAGTGTATGAGCAGAAATTTTTGGGATGGGCGTGGAACTGGAACCTGCAACTAGGACTATATATAATGAGATAGCTTTACTGCATGCATGATTTAGTCAGCACTGCATGTATGATTTAGTTAGGCCGATTTAACCGTGTATGACTGAAAGAATGGTTGAAGTAACTTGACATATATTTTTCTAACTTTATCTCACCGTGCTTTCAGGTTTTAAGATTGGGATCTTTGTCCCTGTTGGGCCAGCTTGGCAACCACAAGCATTTCATTTTCACACATATATTTTGTATCAATTCAATTTGTATTGTAAGTATTCAGGTTTCATGCAGATTTATAATAGATAAACAAGCTCTATAGTTTATTGTAGATTATTGTTGTGCGTGAAGAGGAAAGAAAAGGATTATTTGTCCAGCTGCAAAACGAAATCAGCTAAGTTAGTTGAGTAGAGCTGGTTTTTAGCACAACGACCAGCTCAGTTTGTTGAGCAGTTGCCAATTTGTAGCGCTCTAGGTAGCGCCCGCTCCCAGATCCGAACGGAGAAAAAGTCTCGCGTGAGAGAAAAATAGGCTAAGCGCTCGGCGACTGGCTCGACATCGATGCCAGCCCAAATCCTGGGATTGGGGGGGATTTGACCAAATCGGACGGGAATCGAACCCTGGCGCCCGTTGTAAGCGCCCCCGTTGAACATGCCCTAACAGGACCCACCACCTGCAGAGGAAGCTAGAGTCCTGATATCCAGTCCAGCACGTCGTAAGAGACTAGAATTGCATGGACTCTGTCTCTGCGGTTTTATGTTGTATAGGACATCTTTGTTCCTCGAAAACTCCGTGCATCAGACTCGAACAGATCTGCCTCCTACCCCGTCTTCTCCCCTCTGATCTGACCCTTCTTCCTTGGCCGCCATGGACGATTTACCGCACTGCACCTGCGAGAAGACCCAGTGCCTCCAGCGGTAAGCAAGCCACCGGCGACGCCGCCGACGTGCTCTTACGGTCCTCCTCACCGAAACCGCATTCACATGCATGCAGCTACTGCCATTGCTTCGAGGCCTGGGTGTTCTGCGACGAGAGGTGCTCCTGCCAGGGCTGCCGCAACACAGAGGACAACTCCGACGAGGTGGATGAGCGCGCAGAGTGCATCATGAAGAAGAAGCCCGACGCCTTCAAGCCCAAGATCATCGCCGGCGATGGGCCTGGGCTGCAACAGCAGCAGCAGCAGCAAGTGGCAGGGGTGCACGTCAAGGGATGCAACTGCCGCAATTCTGAATGCAAGAAGCTCTACTGCGAGTGCTTCAAGGTACGTACATACTCACGTCTCCTCTGCTTTTATTTGTTTTGCCTTGCATGACTTCATGTGCTGCCGGCGCTCGATCTCATGCTCGATTTGCGGCTGTCTCGAACCGAAGCACGGCGTCGGGTGCAGCGACAAGTGCCAGTGCACAGGGTGCGCCAACACCTTCGGAGTGAAAGGCGGTGAGTGCATCGATCGCCACACATCTATTCTCTTCTACTTTCATTTATTTTATACGTAGCATTATACATTTATGCTCAGTCGTGTTCTCGCATGATCAATTGGCAGCGGCTCAACAAGCACATAGTGACAGTCCTGAAGGAACATCTGGCGGCTCCGGTGAAACACTTGCCCGTTCGAATGGATCGTCCGCAATCGTCAACGACGACATGGCTTCTCAGTCCACAGAAGCAAGCATCATGGACGATATCCACATCCCAAGCGAATTGAGTGACATGGATGTTGATCTTGGTCCACCAAATCAAGCCTTGGGGTGAGTTCTATTTTCAACATCCTCGTCAAATGCCATCTACTCCTGTGCTACTGCTATGCCGAACGGAGTGAAATTTCAAAAGATAAGAAAAAAATCGAATTGGTAGGTTTTGGCAATAATATGAAGAGGAGAGCAATAAAGATGGGCCAATGTTGCCAACAAAAATCCCAATCGTTGCCAAATTATGATCCAAGTTACCAGACTTTGCCGCAGCAAACTTTTTCATGAACGGTTTGATGTGATAAGTCTTCTTTGTGATGTATTTACACCTGCTCCACGGCTTGGTTTATTTCATCAGACCAACATGCAAATGACAGTTTACGGTATATGGGATGTGTTAGCATTATAATCATGTGTTCCTTTGTGCAGTGACGACGGCCTCGAGGACATCGTCTTCAATCATTCAGACTTTCACCACAATGTTGATCCCCAAACACATGAGGGGTTCGCAAAGCAGGGCGCTGGATCGCTGAGCAATGACGCAAACTCCCTACTACAGCAGGGCCCCTAAAAAACTGACACTTGTAATCTCCACCTTGGCAGCCAGATCAACAGATTCGGTGGAAGTTGATCTTGATGAAGCTGATGATCAACCTAAAACCATACACCACTTGAGATTTGCTCAGTATATGTTATTATCTTCCAAATAGCCACAAATTAGTATATATATGGTTATTATCTTCCAAATCTTTTCCCTGAGAATTTTATGAATCTCTCTGGTGTGTTTTGATGATGATATGACGTGACGTGAAAAGTCTACACTGGACTGATGTAGAAGTAGAACACAAGCATATATTAAAAGCGATCGTCATAAATTACTGGTGTGGTCAATCAAAACAAACAATATAACTGGGGTACAACTCTTACTAGTACAAATATAAGTGTAACATGAAATTCAGTAGTGAGGACTTATATATCAACACATGCCGGTCGTGATCTCTTCATATGATTAACCTATATATATCAACCTTCTCCTCTATAGTGTCAATACTTTTCTCTCATGTTATGTGTCAGCCACCAAGGCACAAGCTTCTCCACTTAGCCGCAAGAGCGATCAAGCCCGAGCCTTGCCCTGAGCCACTTGGAGACATCGTCCACTTCCTCAGGGATGGTGTGATGGCCCAGTCTGCACAAATGACATGATGTTAGTACTACTAAATCTCAGAAGAAAAATAATGATCATGTGGAAAATTGTGCATGTCCATCTGTAGTACCCGTTGTAGGCTTTGAAATTCAGGTACGAAAAGCCCGAATTCCGCAGAAACTCGGCCGACCTCTCGCCGTTCCTGTACGTGACTACCTCATCGCCTGCAGGAACACAGAGAAGGAAATGAACCATTTTTAGTACTAGTGGATTTTACAATTCAGAAGAGATTAATTCAGCACATGGACTGCAAAAAAAATAGCAATGCTAACCTCTTCCATGGCCAAGCATTATCGGCAAGGCAGCAGCCCTCCTGAAAGCAGTCTGTGAGCTCTCAATCTTGGTCCTCAGGGCCCTGAACGATATTCGTATATGAGCTTAACAGATGCCAATATACTGTATCAATAACATGACTGTTTTTTCGTCAAAAATATCAGTGTCAGACCTGGAGCAGGGAAGCCAGCCGCTCAACCCAATAATAGCGCTGAGGGTAATAGGGTACGCAACACCGTTTGAGAACCTTCCATGAGCATAACATGCGGCAGAGTGGAGCGCAGTGGCGGCTCCCATGCTGAAACCGCCTATCCCAAGCCTCACTGGAGATGGTGCGCTATTAGCATTAGTACATACTAATTTTTATTCGCTAAATGAATGTGGTACATGTAGAAAAAATCAGATTACCATCAGAGGGCTCGGACGATAGCAGGTTTGCTATGTGTGCGGCGGATGCGTCCAGCCCTTGGACGTCGTCGGGGCCGTCAACCGAAGTCTCCTCCACATCGAACCCTGTTTCATTTCATTTCAGTATGCAATGCAATGCAAAGATGGTCATTTCTGTCCCAGAAACCGGCTATAAAAACTGGGTGGAAAGCAAAGCTGCAGCCAAGCCATATCCCATATATGTAATTGATTAGGCTGAGAGGCTTACATGCAGTACATGGGAATCCACCGAAGGCCGCTACGGGCCGCGTTGGCGCAGTAGGGCAAATCCATTTGACCTGCACGGAGATGCACGAGGCCGTTAAACTTAAATACAGTAGTTATTCTGAAGAGGATAACTGAGCTTGAGAGTTCAGATAAGCTTCATTAATTAATTAACTAATCCGAAGATAACAAGAATTAGCTATACATATACTACTGATGTGCTCAGGGGAAGAGGAGGAATTAGGAATAGGATTGTAGATGGGTGTTCAACTTACATTATCCAACGGGAGATTGCCCAGCACCTGGGACCAGCTGCACAAGACGAAAACCGTGGAAAAGGAACAAATTAGGTCTACATAAATAAATTATTAAAAATGAATGAGATAAAAAGTATTGCAGCTAGTCATCAACTTGTGCAGATATACTATAAATTTTACTTCACGTTCCTCTTGCAAAACATGTACTTGCATATATTCGACTGACTGAATGACGCGTGTGTACAAGTACTCCATCAGAAAAGAAAAGCGGTGGGGAATAAGAGACAAGTGAGAAGTGAGGAAGGAATAATCGATGTGTGCTGGTTCTGGTTGTGGCATATGACAAAATGGGTCGACCCCCAACCCATGCATACGTGCCTTCACACTTCCGTGGTGTGGTGTCGTGTCGTGTCGTGTGTCTAACTAGCTAGCTAGGTCGCATGCATTCAGACAAGAAGCGGCTCAAGCCTGTGCTTGTATCTCTAGTACGTACTACATATCTAGCGAGTATATGTTCCTACTGAGGACAACAGGAGCTAGTAGTTGATTTGCAGCTGAGCTTGGAAGATCACATGTCACTCATGCCTCTCGGAAGAAAATCAATTCAAAACCAAGACAAAAACAAACAAAACAGAGCAGAGCAGTGCAGTGCAACATGGAGTATGTATGTATGTATGTATCCAGTAAGTATGGAAAGGAACCTGTTTCCGTTGTCGCCTATGCCGTGGAGCCAGACAATGGTGGCCAGGTGCCTCCCCTTGGGCCTCACCACATAGGTCCGGCCGTACTCTCGACGGACACCGCGGGCGCCTGCAAACCATCAGCAAGCAGCACCCATCTTACTGAAAACCGAGTCACCGTGGAAGAAGCACAGCAAGACAAGTGACGTACAGTACGTACCGGAGGAGCTCATGCTGGTCACGTACGTACGCACGCACGCACGCACGGTGATGGATCGACCGATCGATCAGGTGAGCTGGTCTGCTGGTGGTGGGAGGGACTGGGAGAGAAGAAGAGAGAGAGCGCGCGCGCTAATTCTTGCCCGGATGCTAAGTGAAGGAGGCATGCAGAGGTATTTATAGAGAGCCCCGCCCCGGATGGCCGACGCGTGGACGGCAATCCAACGCCCGCTTGCCGTCGCCTTCCAATTCGTTGGGCCCGCCACATGACGCACCAGCGAGTCAGCTCTTTCCTCTCGCTCAGCGCCACCACGACGCACCACGCACGGCGCTCGGCTCCAGAGCCACCCAAATGAAATCGCCTCTCTCGTTCGCAGGATTCTGAAAACGCGGGAACAGAAGAAAAAAAAACATAGGATCGGAATCTCATCTTCATCCTATTCCCTCCGTCCCATAATATAAGAACGTTTTTGACACTAGCGTAGTGTTAAAAACGTTCTTATATTTTGGGACAGAGGGAGTACAATTTTTGATTGTTTGATTGCATCATAGAGAAAATAAATGATTCTTTGAAAGAGGTTTGAGTGAGTGCTAGAAGAAATCTTATGGGAAGTAGTAGTACCAAAAAATCCTTAGGAAAAATTCCTACCATATGATTCAATCCTATGAATTAAACAACCAACATAGAAAAAATTCATAAAGATTCTAATCCTCAAAAGTTCCTATGAAAATCCTTTGAATCACAGGAGCCCTAACTTCCGGTTGCATTTTTTCTACTGCTCCAAAATACAGTACAAACATGGGCGTACGTAATAGTAATCCCTCTGGCCCAGGTCACAGCAGAATATATGCATCCTTTTCTTGGCAGTGGAGAGGGAACCCAGGTATATATAGAAACATTACTTAGGACCCTTTTTGCCAATTCCTAACCATTTTTTTTATCTTGACAAGGCGTTGTAATGTCCACTGGTTTGGCCTCACAAATCCAGAGATTATATATGTATAACATCAGTGCAAATAACAAGGAATAAGCATAAAACACTTATTTCTTTTCTTTCCCCCAAGAAAATACACATAAACTAAAGGCGATTAATTTCTCACACTCTCAGTGCTAAAGGAAGATTCTTCTGAGAGAAACCCCCATATTTTGCAGGAAAAGGCTAAACATTTGGCACCTATTCTGCGTGACAGGCTAGTCGTTTCCGCATTATCAAAACTGCGATCAAAAGCACCAACGCAACTATTGGTACTAGTATTATTATTGCACGGCGACTCGGAAACTATTGGTATCTTCTTCTTTTTTTATCAGAGAACTATTGGTATTTTCACTAGTGTTTAAAGCTGAGTTAAAAAAATATCAGTATTTTCAGTACAATTTAGGACACGGAACTGAAAATAAAAAGTCAGCCTTTTTAGTAGAATCTAAGGTGCGATTCGACACTGTACCGGAAGAAAAACAATCACAGAGTAAATGTCAAGTATTTTCAGTTTAAAGCGCAGTTTGACACTGGTCTGAAACTCAAGAAATAAAGTATGCAGAGTAGAATTCAAAACGCAGTTCAGCACTGGACCGAAACTCTGAAAATAAAGTATTTTCACAAGAATTTCAGGCGCCATTCAGCATGGAACTGAAACTCTAGAGATCATAATGACAGGTGATAAGCATAAAGAGGCTTCTGGAGAAAATACTAAATTTAGCACAAAAATGAAACACACAGCAGCTTTTTTTTGCAGCGGGCTTTTTCCTACTATTGTAAATGCACGGTGGCACATGAATTATCATTATTTTCAGTAAAAAATTAAGGCGCAATTAGACGCGGAACTTAGCTCAAGAGGTTCAGATATGGCAAGTGGTACTGCCTCATTTGCTTGGCAGATACAGTGTAGAATTCTGCAGACTGCAGCAAGGAAGATTCCAGAAATATCTTTGAGGTATGGACAGTGAAGGTATTGATTCTGCAGTACAGCAAAAAGAACAGCTCAACACAAGCATGTAGTACAGGTCAGTGATATAACTGACAGTAACAGGTACCTGTAAAATTGTGCATTGAGAGGAACTACAAGAATCCGTGTCGAAGAATTTTTGAACTTTTGCTGCTTTTCCTCCGTGGTAATTACATCTCCGTTATAAAATCTCATCACATTTACACTACCGATCGGCTGGAATATTCCTCAGCAGCATCATTTTCCCCCATTTGAGGTCAGCTTTGCATAACAAACTCTGCTATTGTCGGGTTCTGCTAGCAAGAAAGGGATGCCACTTTTACAAATGGCGCAGGGTAGCTTTCAGAATTCAGAATAGTGGTAGGCTTTGATCCCCTCTCGACGATCCAAATTTATAAGGGATTAAATAAAGCCCTAAGTCAAATCTAAACTAACCGCCAAGGGTTTGTGATAGCAGAATAATGCGGAGGATTTTCACCTAATTTTGCTTCTTCTGTCAGTGCACTACATACAGAAGGAATCATATGCACTAGCTCTGCATTTTTCTATCCACTGAGGTTAACTACATGGGGGGACAGCTCAGGCTAAAATATGTGGGCTAAATGTGATTTTTGTCCCTACCTTGCCCCAGAGAATAGGAGCCGCAGAAGGGCTGTGAAGTTCTGTTATAGATACATGGTTATGAACTACCTAAGCTTTACTCCTTGCTAGAGATTATAGGCCATGATTGTGTTGTGTCATAGGCCTTGGAGACTGCATATTCCTTATTTAGCACATATTTCTTCTAATTTCATACACTCATCCTTCAAAGACTTCACAAAAGACTGCATTCACAAAGTTCTGTTGAAAGAATATATTCTGAAAACTAGGCTGCACAAGTGAAATGTCGACAGTTGTCTTTACCCAAAAGTTCACACATTTTGTCGGCTACTAGGAACAGGAAACAATTTGTTTTTTCAGTTGTGTGGAACATCCGGTGTGACTACAAACCTAGTAGATGTACATATGGTTTTTTTATGACATGATAGCTTTCTTAGTAAACATCACCGTTTCACATATGACATATTTCGATAAGATTCAGAACCGTGCTGGTTTCAAGTAAAGCTTCTGATGCCAAAGTAAACAGGAGGATGTAAATTATTTCATCCCTACGACTGTCTAGAAGCCATGATTTTTCGCAACACTTCTTGCACAGTACTACATATGATATTTTATCTGTTTATGTGTGTCTGAAATAAATAACAAGACACTACATACTCATGCTGCAGCACAGTGTATTTCTTACATGGAATATTTCTTGCAGGGAATATTTCTGAATTCTGAATTACATTCCCACGAGCAGCGAATGTCGTTAGGTACGGTCCCCTAACTGATCACCTCCCACTGAATTAAACAAGGTAAAGAACAATGAATTACTGTTTGAACTGAGTCCACATCAAGTCCTAATTAACAAAAGCCAGAGACCACAATGCAACAAGGAATGATGCATAAATAAAGAGACATTTGAGGCCACCAATTTCCCAGTAAAGAATAATGCCATCTAAATACTCAAAAGCCTCCAGTGGGTTGCAATCGCCACGATCTCACGTGAAATTCTTGAGTAGCCCGTTCTGTACTGTCTTTTACTAGTTAAATTTGTTGTTTTATTATTTTCTATAAATTCGTACTAGTGAATCAATGTTTACACTTTGAGGCTTTTGAAAGCGTTTTTGGAAGGAAAAGGGTATTGAAATTTTTAGTGCAGAACTTGTCCTATGACGAATCTTGAATAATCTGGAACATAAGTCGTTGTTTGACAAATGTACTTGCATATGAAGTAAAAATAGAATATGAGATCAAAAGCTACAAACATAATACTTTTAACTTTAAATCAAGCTTTCACGTGAGTACGTGTAACAAAGTTTCAAAAAAAAAGAAGGGATATTATTCTGTCCATGGCTGCAGCCACTCTATGTTCCCTTTTGGCGCCACATGTTGTCAGCATTCCACGAGTTTAATCTACAGACAGAAAGCTGACATTACAGGCTTCATTTCTTGTTGCAGCAAATTGTTTGTCTGGGTGCACTGGATTGGCAAAAGGGACCAGACAGAATATGATGATGATATATGGATGAAATAATAAATATATCGTGTGCTTTTCTTAACATGGAAGAAACTGTGCTGTGCGTGTGTGCACAGCTCCATTACCTCCTGACATATTCGAAAGCAAAGGGGGCGGAATTTTATCTCTTGAGTTTCTGGTATGGCTTCTCTTCCCAAAAAGAAAAAGGTTTCGACATGATATGCTACAACTTCATACCATGTTGCAATGTGAGGCTATTTGCAAAAAATGAAAAGTAGGCAACATGATATGCAGCACGAGATTCCGTGGGAATTTCTCGTGTTTCTTTCCGCGGCCATTTGCTGTTAATCTGAACCAGCGGCGCACTAGCTCAAATCTTACGGAACATGGGAACCGACCCAAGCATAATGATCTTCTTCCGTCTCCCCTTCTTTTTCTTTGTGGAAACACTCGGACGATGGCATGGTGTAAAATGCCAGTGCAGACGAACGGTGCACGTACTGGCACCGGCGGAAAAGTTGATGCATGCCTGCCTCAGCAGCTGTGAAATCAGAGTGTGCTGTGATGGTGATCGACAATGACAAGCTCGCAGGATGAACGTACCTCGCGGGCATCCCATCCGTGGGCTGGAAAGCGGAAAAGCCGGGCCAGGGAGGAATAACATCGAACAGCTAGACGGCACTGTTGGTGAAACGGACGAACTACGTAGGAGAAGACGGCTGCGGCCCGATATATTCTCCATTTTCATCTCCGAGTTGAGAATGGGAGGGCCCCTGCTGCCTAGGCAGGAATCCATGTGTGCGCGCGTGTCGCCGTCGTCTTCGTCGCCGCCGCGGCAGCCGATCTGGTCCGGTGGATAGGCGGGCAGGGGCAGGGCATTTCATTTGCTCTCTTCTACGGCCGCCGTTGGCCTGGAGCTAGGGGCGTACCTTTTCCTTTTACGGGCAGCGACCGCTGCCAAATTCAGCGGCGCCGTCGCACTCGACTGGCTTGTCCACTCCACTCGCTCGGCATCGGTTCTCGCCGTTTCCCTTCGGAGATTCACCACGGCGCCAACGCCATTTGTTGGACATCCGACGTGTGTCCGTACTTGGTGCCATCTCATCTTGCGTAGTACGTAGCGAGTTCCGAGTCCCCTTTTTCTTTTTCTTTTTATAGACCCGTGGATGGTAAAATGGGTAGGGTACGGTGCGGGTACAGCAATCTTATATTCATACCCACGTTTATTATGGGCGTAAAATCATACACATACCGCACCCCTCAGGTAAATATCCATGCCCATGCCCATACTCTAAGCTCAACGCAACGTCAATGGGTGGTGGTGTAATTGCTAGTCCATTCTGTGATGGAAACAATAACTACCGAGAGGTTTCTATGATTGGGGAATTGGTTGTCGGGAGGAGGATAGGGTGAGAAATGAAGCTTATTATATACAAAGACTATGTAGCTTAGTGTTTATTACACTTGTGACCCATCGATAAGATAATCAAATAGGGTTTGGGCATACCTATGGCCACAAAATCATACTTATGCCCTGCCCACGAATAGTAGGGTAGGGTTTGGGCACTGCCCATGGGCACAAAAATGTGCCCATACCCTACCTATGCGGGTCGTATACCCATGAGTATCCATGCTCATGGATAAAATTATCATCCTTGTATACCACTCAAACCGTCCGATCGAACCGGTAAAAAAATCCAACCCACCCGGGCTTCTCAAACCGGACTCAAACCCGCCCGGGTTGTCCGGCACCCCTCATATCCAGCACAAATCTAAAGCGAATATGGGGCGGTCCGGGCGCGGCCACAACATGGAACTGACGTTGGGATCCCACATGAAATCACTCGAAAACCCAACGGTCTGACGGGCGTCTCCTCTAGAGGGTGTGAACAGCGCGTGGTGCCGTTCCCATTCATCGCCTGAGGGCCAAAGTCCTGCTATTTAAGCTGGAAAGAGAGCCCCAACCCTGGCCACATCCACTTCTCTCCCTCTCTACGTCGCCAGCCCGAGCCACATCCACTTCCATCCCTCTCCGCTCGTCGTCCACGACAACCATGGCCCGGCAGAGGGTGACCACCTATGCTATGTTGATGTCACCCGACGCCTCCAGTTGCTCGAGGAGATCCGGACTAGGCTTGAAGCCCGTATCCCAGCCGGCATGCCTCCGGACTTGCCAAAGCCGGAGGAGGAGGAGCAACAGCTGGAGGCAGAGCAGGGGCCCCTCAGCCAATGGAGGGGGCGAAGGCAGAGGAGGAGGCGGAGCCGGCTACGGGCTTCGCCATGGAGGACGTCATGGCGGAGTTCGAGGTCACCCAAACGGAGGAGGCGATGGAGCAGACCGCCATCCTGAAGTCCATCCAGTCCGAGGCTGCGGTGGAGGCCAACCGGCGCTTCCTCTGCCAGCGAAGGGCGGAAATCAAAATCTTCGCCTCTAGTGATGCTGACGATGAGCCAAAGGTGTCACAAACAGACATCTACCATGTGCCCGGCACGGAGATAGTGGGCATCTCCAATGAGTAGTGTGGGATAGTACGTAGGTTTTTATTTTGCATTGTATGAATTTGAGGTATCAACTTTGAGGTGTTTGGATGCAACGGATGAATTTGGAAGTGTGATAGGTCATTGTCAGCAAATGCGTCTGAATCTGTCCGCGGGCTTTTAAGGACCCGGATTTGGCATCCTCAGCTGTAGATGCTCTGAGTTGATGTGTTTGGTGGTATGATGAAATGTACAAAATTATTGTTTACATTTAGTTAATCCTCTTCTTCTGGAATAGCTGAGGAGTAATGAAACCCAAGCAAGAAAAACCGAGGAGCAATGAGATACTTGACGGTCTTTGAAGGAATGATGATCAGATGGTGATGAAAAGAGAACGGAGCAAAGATAATGATCAAAGCGACCCTCTCTTCCAGGTCTGCTCATTGGTAGAAACTTAGAAACCCAACTTGCCATGCAACACATCTTACTAGACCGACGAGGAAAAGACTTTTTGCCGAGAGTTCACAGCATATTGAGTGAAAAGTTGGAGCTGGACATTTATGCAGCTTATTATGTTATGAGCTTGGGTTGGCAAACCTCGCACTGCAAAGATGTCGCCAATTCTTTCTTTCACCACAAACATTACATCAACTAACTTTTCCCGGAATCGACAATTCTTACGTTTACCACAAACGAACGTTACAATTCACTAACATTTCCCTATGTAAGACAGGATATCTAAAGGGAATGGTATTTTATCTCAAAAGCTAAGTGCTCATTCATACTCTCCATCTTAACCAAGGGTCAGTCGAGGCCATTTTGAGAAAACAATTGCGATGAAACGGTACAGGGTAGAGAGTGATATTATACATACTCGTTAGCAAGGCATGGGTGAGAAACTGTTAATTTAACAGACATTTTGCAAACTGCACAACATAAATTCTTGCATGATTGAATTGGTCAGGTCCATCACACCCGATGGCCACTCAGTAGCAAAAGTAAAAATTCTCTGCAGTCATCTCTTATTTGATGATGCTCCATAAGACATGCACTGGACAAATCTGAAAAGAGTTTTGTTTCCACAAAAAAACCTAAGGCGAAAACTACCGCCTGCTTGATGGCCAAATGTATATTCATAAACAAGGATGCCGTGGAGCAGTCTGGTGCTTAGAACGCGTAAGCGAAATCATATGCCTCATAAAATTCTTATTTTCAGAACCACGAGGCATCCTTAGTGGTGATGACCATCATCATCATCATCATGCCCATCTGGATTTCCACCATCACCAATGACCTTAAGCTGCATAAATCAAGCAGCAAAACACCTGTTACAAAACCTAATACACCAACATAGCTTGGCAGCTGATGCTATGTTTTATCAAGACAAACTAGCCATCAAATGCATATACTGAATTAAAATTAATACGTGAATTACCACAAAGTATTGTGAGCAGACTGGGCATTCATGTGGCTCATCTTTTTTCAACCAGAACCATATGACGTCATGCTCATCCTCTGCAAATAAACCAACCACAATAAGTGTTATACAATCCTTGCCACATCTAGCAGTTTAGAGCTCAGATGAACCAGTTCCACAACAGCGTACCTCCTTCATCACCAGGGCAACCTACTATTCTCTTGTCAAAATAGGACTCAATGACGGCCGGTGCCTCCTGCGGGTACATAATCAAAGCGAAATGAACAATATGGGAGAGAACTTGCACTGAAGTTGACAAGAAACAATGGATCGATTCCTTAGGTTCTGAACTTATAGTCAAACAATATTTTATCTTCTACAGAATGAAGAATGCATCCACATACCATAACCACCATGGCAATGCAATGGAAACTGCAACTTAAAAATTCTGGAACAGTACAAAGACACGCACACAAAAGGAATATAGAGAACTTGTCAGTTCCCACCTTCCATCAACGAAAGAAAACAGACAAGGAAAAGGCAGACAAACATCAAAGTATAGATTAAAGGTCAAGTGAACACACAGAATTAGCAGATAGAGTAAAAGGAATCTGCGACACGAGGTCAGCATGGCCCATCCCCCAAATCTAACATATTTGTAGTAAATTCATGGAAGGTGTCTGAATATGCACTTAAGTTCTGGTAAAGTCTGAACTGACGGAAAATGGATTTGCATAAACACTCAGATGCAATTCACTCAAAAGCCTAATATCTCTCTAGTCCCAGGTTACCTGAATTACACAACATTCAAGTTTGCAATGCAACACCATAGCTGCCAAATTCACAGTTCGTGATTCACGATCGTCATTTTATCTGAATCGAGTTCAATCTTCAATGGGGGTTTACAAATCGAATATGAGATCCATAAATCACGAGGTAGGGTACATGGTCATGCAAACACCAAACAGATATCCACAGAAAATTCTATCTCCATAATACAAATAAATCACAGAAAGATGCAGCTATAATAGTAATAATGCGTCTCTCTCACGCAGCCTCCGTTCGATTCCATTGCTGTCTGCATTTTCCCCTCTTCCCTACCTCTCTGAGATCCAGCCACCTCTGCTCGTCTCTCTCTGAGCGCTCATTGCCCCCCCCCCCCCCCCCCCCCCAAGTGTCCCTTCAACCAAACCAGTCCTTCGTTGCCACTACTGCTTCATCCAGAGAACAGAAGAGTGCTGTTTCTTGCGCTAAGGAAAAGAAAAGAGTTAGGGGAGAGGGAGCCACTGCCACCAGTGCTGCCAAGGTGGCTTGGGTCGTTGTTACTGTTCTGAATTCTGTTTCTGTGGAGCTTGCAGTGTGCTATTGCAATGTGTCATGTTCGCTAGAATATTTGTGTGTGTGTGTGTGTGTGTGTTTGTGCTTCACTGTGATCAATAAAACACAATTTTCAGTTCAAGCCATATATACCTCTGTAATTGGGTCATCAGCCCCAATTTATGTGGGTCACGTAACCGTGTTCAGAACTAGCTTACCGTACACACTGCGATTAGGGTGTGTTTGGGTGATGCCCACACCAGCCTTACCAAATGTTGGCATGAGTTGGCTTGCCAATTTTTTGGCCAAGGAATTCCTCGCCCTCATTTGGCCAACTATTTGGCAAAAATCTGTGAGAGGGAGGGGTGTACACCCATTGGTAACCAAAATTTCAGGCAACAAAGCAAACAATAAAAAAAATAGGCAACCAATAATTTGGCAGGGCTAGTCTGGGCAGCAAACCAAACAGACCATTAGTGATCCGGTTTCTTGTCCTGGATTCCTGGTAACTATGGTTTACCCTGTGTAATCAACAAAATTTGGCACGGCATGTTCCATTCTGGAAATAGTAGATATAAAATATAACATCACAACTCACATAACAGAAAATATGCATCAGTGGGCTTGCAGTAAGAGCCTTAAGAGATTTACAAGGACATATTATGACGGGTATTCACAGCCTTCTGTTTGGAACAGAAAACAAGCTGTCAGACTAAAGCTGAGTTTTCATACAAGTCATGACTGTAGAAACTGTACTGGCTGGGGGAAACATTATTAACTCTTATGTTATGACCGTATGAGCCAGGAGTAAGGGCATGTTCAGAGTTCTCTAGTGCCACGAAATCCTCAACTCCTGCTCCCAATTTTGGAATCTCACTCCTCGTACGAAAACGCCGAGCGCTGTTCCGTTCGGTTGCCTCGTTCCGGCTCCCGGTTCGTGGCATGGGCTGACAGCCTGATAAAATAGCGAGCATAATTGGTTTGGTGTCAAAAATAGGCATGCCAATGTTTGGCATTGTGCCAAATATTCGCTACTACTTGGTTGGTTACCGAGTTGTCTTGCCTATCTCACATAAAGTTTCCAATATTTGGCAAGTCTTGGTATTGCCAATATTTGGCAATTCCAACATTTGGCTAGCCAAATATTGGCAGCAAACCAATCATGCTCAGCATCTCCCGGTTCGTGGTATGGGCTAGCAGCCAAATAAAATAGCATCTGGCATCTTCGGGGCAGATGGCCGGCCAGAGCTTTGAGCCAAACAACTAGCATCTCCCTGAATTCTCTATCTTCCAGAACTTTCTGATAAAAAAAAGGAGAACTACCGTCTCCACCTCCGACCTGTCCTCCCCTCATGAGAAAACCCAGGGGCATATATTTCCGGCTCCCGCAGGCAGGCTGCTGCACAAGCAGCTCCTCACGATAGTCGACTCCACCTCCGGGCTCGTCATCACCGCCGCGACAGCCACCACTCACAGAGCCGGATCCGCCGCGACCGTGCTCACCAACGTCTGTTGCGGCCCCACTCCTAACCGGGACCTCCAGCCTCATGGCCGCTTCTTAACCGGGCCCTCCAGCCTCGTGTCGACTGTTCTGAGCCCTCGTTCGCCAAGGTGCTCGCTGTGCACGGGGCCTTCCACAGGGTGGCGAAGGGTGAGGCTGGGGAAGGACTCCGACAGCAGGAACTTTGATGCTCCTGGCTGGAGAAACCGGCGAGGTGACGGAGGAAACTACTGCTGGCCGTACAGCTTGTGTGGTCGGTGCATTCAATTTGCAGCCTGAGCGCCACCTAGGAAGGTTCTGCACAGGGAGGATCGTCAAAGATGCCTCAGAGCTCCAGGAATGATTTGCCGGCAGCGATGGCTGCCCTCGGTGCTGACACACTGGCGTCCTCGGCCATGGTGTGAAGAGCAAGGAGAGGGGGATGAGAGGGAGAGATCTGTGGCGTGGAGTAAGTGGAGGCAGAGGGGTTTGGTTCACATCACGGGTGGGGAGTGAAAGCGAAATACGTTTTCCCACTTATCGGCGGGACTGTGGGTAATATTCTCCAACAATGTGAACCGCTGCTCCATATACCCCAATTTCTGGTGCTCTGCGATTTTGTACTGTGGGACCTCTGTGCTCCACAGATCTCACTCCGTGTAGCTGGACCGTCCAGGCAGGCCCTGCCTGCGGAGTTGGCAGATCTGCGAACCGGAGGGTTGCCAAACAGGGCCCAACAGCTTTTGAATTACACTGCTTAATAGTGTAAACAAATCAAGTTTTCAGCCCATTATATCTATATCTATACATATACACACACACATATGCAACTGCAAAATGCATAAGATTAATGAGCCAGTACTTAATGCATTAACAAAAGAAGTTTAAGGCAACAGAGATCCTTCTAATGTAGCAATTTCCAGTGAAAAAGGTTTACAGCCTTTGTCATAACACGTAAAATCACATGAAGAAGGTTTACACCCTTGGTCATAAATCACAAATTAACCAGCAAAGGCAGGGGTAAATAATGATCAGTTGACCGAACAGCATGAAATGACCATTGATGCTATGGTAGACAGGGAACAAGGAAAGATTAAACACAGCAGCCATTAGATAGAACACCCACGAGTTTCTACACAGATGGATGATGGCATATTGATGAACTGCGTGCATAGACAAATCTCCAAAGTGCATCAGGACATCACAGAACATTACTGGAAAGATACATGCACGATACATCCCAATCAATTCATTAAACTACCAATCAATAAATTAGACACCAAAGTGCTCAGAACAAGCGTGTATGATCCCATTCAAATATTAAGATCAAATAACAGACAGCCAAGATAAACCTAGTATCGACACCTCACCTTGGTACCAAAGGGACCGACAGGAGGATCCATGTCAAAGCGCTTCTTCCCCTGCGAAACCACAACCAGATCGAGAAATTACAGCCCATTCCAAGAACCCAACCAAACGGGGTACTCCAGCCGGAATCTCCAAACCCAAGGCCCAATCCATCTCACCTGGAGCTCCGCCTCGAGCTCCTCGCGCTCCAACCCCGTGGCTATGGGCATGACGTCCTCCACACTCGTCCCTGCCGCCGCCGGCTTGTCCGCTGCAGAAACACGCCAATACACCAGTCGATCAGCGCCAGGAACCGCCAGGACAACGAGATCTGGGGAGGGGGCAGTCGGGCCTTACCGGAGAGGAGGGGCCCAGTGCGGCGGAAGGCCGCGACCGCCGTGGAGAGGGGAGCGGCCCGGGCGCTGGCCGGGGAGGGGGCCGCGCCGGCTGCGGCGGCAGCGCGGCGGAGGGCGGGGGCTAGGGTTTGGAGGCGGCGCCACATGGTGCGTGCGTGTGCTCTCAGGTCACGGCGGCGGCCTCCTCGGGGGAAAGGGAAATGGAGTGGGGACGCGAGCGAGAAGGAAGGGCAGGCTCGATTTGATCTGACCAGAGAGGGAGGAGGAGGTCAAGGACAAGAGGAGGGTATGCGGCCTGCGGGGGGACGGTGCGTCGAGGTCCGTGCGGGCTGATGGACGGACGGGATCGAAGGTTGGACTGTGAAATGTGGGGAGAGTGACAAGTGTTCGAGCTCGCAGTGGCGCCGCCTCTAGCGTACCACCTAAGGAGAGTTGCCTGAAAAAAACCTACTCCCTCTTTTTATAGGGCTTATTTCAAAATTTTAGTTTTTCTATTTTATAAGGCTCAATTTGGTTGTTTTTCATCACATGTTCAAATTTTAAGGTGCATTAAATCATTGCATTCAAGTATTAAGAGAAAATTGACCAATGCATGTATTTTATGCATGCATGCATTGCAATTAATGCATTTATAAACATAATTTTTTGAGGAAAACAAAAGCATTAATTAGGTGCTTTTGCAAACCACAAAAAGTATTCCACCACTCACCATCTATCTTGGTTGGTGAGATTTTTGAATTGAGCCCTATAAACCGGAAAGGAGGGAGTACCTAGCAGGAACTTGTGGCACACTTTGTTGAACTCAAAATAATAATTACTCCCTCCGTAAACTAATATAGTGATCTAAACGCTCTTATATTAGTTTACAGAGGGAGTACATCGCTAACAAGTTCAGCTAAGTCTAGTTATAGTGGGAAGTAACTTAGACCAGTGTCATACATATGACACTAGTCTTTGTTACTATCTTCATAGTGCAAAGTAATATACAAGTAGTATCATAGATGATGGCATTTATTATATTATAGACTCATTTTTGTTTTGGGTTGCGTTATGTTACAGTAACATATTATGTTACTCCAAACACCTCTCTCCTCATTAAATATATGCCACATAAGCAAACTTGTCTTGGAATGCGCTATGTTACTACTTGCTAAGTTACTCCCACTATGTCCAGCCTAAGAGAAAATCAGGAAGATCATCATCCCAAGAAATTACAGTCTCTGAATCAAAAGACTTCCCAGCTAGTGTGTGTGTGTGCGTCATCTTGTTTGTCCTGCGGTACACAGCATGGGCGGGACACACCGCGTCCCCCCGACCCGCTGCGTGAGGGACCCAGCAGGGGAGAGATGCCGCCAATGGCGGCTAGCGACCACGTGGACGGTGATCCTGGACCTCATCCGCATCGCACCGGCTCGAGGGGGAGTATAAAATCCACATCCCACGCTCCCCTTGACCTAGACACCGCTCTTGCTCATCTGTGGGCGGCGCCGCAAAACCCTAAATCCAGATCTGACTCCCTTCCTTCCTTCTCCTGGTGGCGAGGGAAAATTGGTGGTGACCACAGATCCTTCGCAGAGGTCGCTACAAACCCTCCTCGCCCACCGGATCCGATGGACAAGACGGAGCACAGCTACCGCGGCGACCGCCGCGAGGGGTTCGGCGCTGGGCACGCGGGCCGTGGCGCGGGTCGATTCGGACGCGGTGGCGGACGTTTCGACCGCGGCGGTGGTCGTTTCTCGTGGCGGAGGGACGACATCAACAACAACGTCGACAAGTCCGGCACATCTGATGCCTCCGAGATCCAGCACTAGGATGCCGCGGCGGCGGCGACGGAGCGGCAGAGCTCCAGCTCGGGAGGCGTTTGGGTGGAGAAGAACAAGACCTCTGTTGGGGAACGTAGTAATTTCAAAAAAAAATCCTACGCACACGCAAGATCATGGTGATGCATAGCAACGAGAGGGGAGAGTGTTGTCCACGTACCCTCGTAGACCGAAAGGGGAAGCGTTAGCACAATGCGGTTGATGTAGTCGTACGTCTTCACGATCCGACCGATCAAGTACCGAACGCACGGCACCTCCGAGTTCAGCACACGTTCAGCCCGATGACGTCCCTCGAACTCCGATCCAGCCGAGTGTTGAGGGAGAGTTTTGTCAGCACGACGGCGTGGTGACGATGATGATGTACTACCGATGCAGGGCTTCGCCTAAGCACCTCTACAGTATTATCGAGGTGGACTATGGTGGAGGGGGCACCGCACATGGCTAAAACATCAAACGATCAATTGTTCCGTCTATGGGGTGCCCCCTGCCCACGTATATAAAGGAGCAAGGGGGAGGTGCGGTCGGCCAGGAGGGGGCGCGCCAGGAGGAGTCCTACTCCCACCGGGAGTAGGACTCCCTCCCTTTTTCCTTGTTGGATTAGGAGTGGAGGGGGAAAGAGGAGGGAGAGAGGAAGGAAAGGGGGGGCGCCGCCCCCCTCTCCTTGTCCTATTAGGACTAGGGGGGAGGGGCATGCGGCCCTGCCCTGGCCGCCTCTCCTCTTCTCCACAAAGGCCCACTATGGCCCATTAAGCCCCCGGGGGGTTCCGGTAACCCCTCGGTACTCCGATAAAATCCCGATTTCACCCGGAACACTTCCGATATCCAAATATAGGCTTCCAATATATCAATCTTCATGTCTCGACCATTTCGAGACTCCTCGTCATGTCCGTGATCACATCCGGGACTCCGAACAACCTTCGGTACATCAAAACTCATAAACTCATAATATAACCGTCATCGAAACTTTAAGCGTGCGGACCCTACGGGTTCGAGAACTATGTAGACATGACCGAGACACGTCTCCGGTCAATAACCAATAGCGGAACCTGGATGCTCATATTGGCTCCCACATATTCTACGAAGATCTTTATCGGTCAGACCGCATAACAACATACGTTGTTCCCTTTGTCATCGGTATGTTACTTGCCCGAGATTCGGTCGTCGGTATCTCAATACCTAGTTCAATCTCGTTACGGGCAAGTCTCTTTACTCATTCTGTAATACATCATCCCGCAACTAACTCATTAGTTGCAATGCTTGCAAGGCTTAAGTGACGTGCATTACCGAGAGGTCCCAGAGATACCTCTCCGACAATCGGAGTGACAAATCCTAATCTCGAAATACGCCAACCCAGCAAGTACCTTCGGAGACACCTGTAGAGCACCTTTATAATCACCCATTTACGTTGTGACGTTTGGTAGCACACAAAGCGTTCCTCCGGTAAACGGGAGTTGAATAATCTCATAGTCATAGGAACATGTATAAGTCATGAAGAAAGCAATAGCAACATACTAAACAATCAGGTGCTAAGCTAACGGAATGGGTCAAGTCAATCACATCATTCTCCTAATGATGTGATCCCGTTAATCAAATGACAACTCATGTCTATGGCTAGGAAACATAACCATCTTTGATCAATGAGCTAGTCAAGTAGAGGCATACTAGTGACACTCTGTTTGTCTATGTATTCACACATGTATTGCGTTTCCGGTTAATACAATTCTAGCATGAATAACAAACATTTATCATGAGAATAAGGAAATAAATAATAACTTTATTATTGCCTCTAGGGCATATTTCGTTCAGTCTCCCACTTGCACTAGAGTCAATAATCTAGTTCACATCGCCATATGATTTAACACCAATAGTTCACATCACCATGTGATTAACACCCATAGATCACATCGTCATGTGACCAACAACCAAAGGGTTTACTAGAGTCAATAATATAGTTCACATCGCTATGTGATTAACACCCAAAGAGTACTAAGGTGTGATCATGTTTTGCTTATGAGAGAAGTTTAGTCAACGGGTCTGCCACATTCAGATCCGTATGTATTTTGCAAATTTCTATGTCAACAATGCTCTGCACGGAGCTACTCTAGCTAATTGCTCCCACTTTCAATATGCATCCAGATTGAGACTTGGAGTCATCTGGATCAGTGTCAAAATTTGCATCGACGTAACCCTTTACGACGAACCTTTTTGTCACCTCCATAATCGAGAAACATATCCTTATTCCACTAAGGATAATTTTGACCGCTGTCCACTGATCTACTCCAGATCACTATTGTACTCCCTTGCCAAAATCAGTGTAGGGTATACAATAGATCTGGTACACAGCATTGCATACTTTATAGAACCTATGGCTGAGGCATATGGAATGACTTTCATTCTCTTTCTATCTTCTGTCGTGGTCGGGTTTTGAGTCTTACTCAATTTCACACCTTGTAACACAGGCAAGAACTCTTTCTTTGACTGTTCCATTTTGAACTACTTCAAAATCTTGTCAAGGTATGCACTCATTGAAAAAACTTATCAAGCGTCTTGATCTATCTCTATAGATCTTGATGCTCAATATGTAAGCAGCTTCACCGAGGTCTTTCTTTGAAAAACTCCTTTCAAACACTCCTTTATGCTTTGCAGAATAATTCTACATTATTTCCGATCAACAATATGTCATTCACATATACTTATAAAAAATGTTGTAGTGCTCCCACTCACTTTCTTGTAAATACAGGCTTCACCGCAAGTCTGTATAAAACTATATGCTTTGATCAACTCATCAAAGCGTATATTCCAACTCCAAGATGCTTCCACCAGTACATAGATGGATCGCTGGAGCTTGCACATTTTGTTAACACCTTTAGGATCGACAAAACCTTCTGGTTGCATCATATACAACTCTTCTTTAATAAATCCATTAAGGAATGCAGTTTTGTTTATCCATTTGCCAGATTTCATAAAATGCGGCAATTGCTAACATGATTCGGACAGACTTAAGCATAGATACGAGTGAGAAACTCTCATCGTAGTCAACACCTTTAACTTGTCGAAAACCTTTTGCGACAATTCTAGCTTTGTAGATAGTAACACTACTATCAGCGTCCGTCTTCCTCTTGAAGATCCATTTAATCTCAATGGCTCGCCGATCATTGGGCAAGTCAATCAAAGTCCATACTTTATTCTCATACATGGATCCCATCTCAGATTTCATGGCCTCAAACCATTTCGCGGAATCTGGGCTCATCATCGCTTCCTCATAGTTCGTAGGTTCGTCATGGTCAAGTAACATGACCTCCAGAATAGGATTACCGTACCACTCTGGTGTGGATCTCACTCTGGTTGACCTACGAGGTTTGGTAGTAACTTGATCTGAAGTTACATGATCATCATCATTAGCTTCCTCATTAATTGGTGTAGGAGTCACAAGAACAGATTTCTGTGATGAACTGCTTTCCAATAAGGGAGCAGGTACAGTTACCTCATCAAGTTCTACTTTCCTCCCACTCACTTCTTTCGAGAGAAACTCCTTCTCTAGAAAGGAACCATTCTTAGCAACGAATGTCTTGCCTTCGGATCTGTGATAGAAGGTGTACCCAACAGTAACTTTTGGGTATCCTATGAAGACGCATTTCTCCGATTTGGGTTCAAGCTTATCATGTTGAAACTTTTTCACATAAGCATTGTAACCCCAAACTTTAAGAAACGACAACTTTGGTTTCTTGCCAAACCACAGTTCATAAGGTGTCATCTCAACGGATTTAGATGGTGCCCTTTTTTAACGTGAATGCAGCTGTCTCTAATGCATAACCCCAAAATGTTAGTGGTAGATTGGTAAGAAACATCATAGATCGCACCATATCTAATAAAGTACGGTTATGACGTTCGGACACACCATTACGCTGTGGTGTTCCAGGTGGCGTGAGTTGCGAAACTATTCCGCATTGTTTCAAATGAAGACCAAACTCGCAACTCAAATATTCTCCTCCACGATCAGATCGTAGAAACTTTATTTTTCTTGTTACGATGATTTTCTACTTCACTCTGAAATTATATGAACTTTTCAAATGTTTCAGACTTTATGTTTCATCAAGTAGATATACCCATATCTGCTCAAATCATCTGTGAAGGTCTGAAAATAACGATACCTGCCGCGATCCTCAATATTCATCGGACCATATACATCAGTATGTATGATTTCCAACAAATCTGTTGCTCGCTCCATTGTTCCGGAGAACGACGTTTTTAGTCATCTTGCCTAAGAGGCATGGTTCGCATGCATCAAGTGATTCGTAATCAAGTGATTCCAAAAGCCCATCAGCATGGAGTTTCTTCATGCGCTTTACACCAATATGACCTAAACGGCAGTGCCACAAATAAGTTGCACTATCATTATTAACTTTGCATCTTTTGGCTTCAATATTATGAATATGTGTATCACTACGATCGAGATCCAACGAACCATTTTCATTGGGTGTGTAACCATATAAGGTTTTATTCATGTAAACAGAACAACAATTATTCTCTAACTTAAATGAATAACCGTATTGCAATAAACATGATCAAATCATATTCGTGCTCAACGCAAACACCAAATAACACTTATTTAGGTTCAACACTAATCCCGAAAGTATAGGGAGTGTGCGATGATGATCATATCAATCTTGGAACTACTTCCAACACACATCGTCACTTCACCCTTAACTAGTTTCTGTTTTCGAGTTACTACTCTTAGCAACTGAACCAATATCAAATACCGAGGGGTTGCTACGAACACTAGTAAAATACACATCAATAATCTATATATCAAATATACCTTTGTTCACTTTGCCATCCTTCTTATCCGCCAAATACTTGGGGTAGTTCCGCTTCCAGTGACCAGTTCCTTTGCAGCAGAAGCTCTTAGTCTCAGGCTTAGGTCCAAACTCGGGCTTCTTCACTTGAGCAGCAACTTGCTTGCCGTTCTTGTTGAAGTTCCCCTTCTTCCCCTTGCCCCTTTTCTTGAAACTAGTGGTCTTGTTAATCATCAACACTTGATGCTCTTTCTTGATTTCTACCTTCATCGATTTCATCATCATGAAAAGCTCGGGAATCGTTTTCGTCATCCCTTGCATACTATAGTTCATCATGAAGTTCTACTAACTTGGTGATGGTGATTAGAGAATTCTGTCAATCACTATATTATCTGGAATATTAACTCCCACTTGATTCAAGCGATTGTAGTACCCAGACAATCTAAGCACATGCTCACTGCTTGAGCTATTCTCCTCCATCTTTTAGCTATAGAACTTGTTGGAGACTTCATATCTCTCAACTCGGGTATTTGCTTGAAATATTAACTTCAACTCCTGGAACATCTCATATGGTCCATGACGTTCAAAACGTCTCTGAAGTCCCAATTCTAAGCCGTTAAGCATGGTGCACTAAACTATCAAGTAGTCATCATATTGAGCTAGCCAAACGTTCATAACGTCTGCATCTGCTCCTGCAATAGGTCTGTTACCTAGCGGTGCATCAAGGACATAATTCTTCTGTGCAGCAATGAGGATAAACCTCAGATCACGGATCCAATCCGCATCATTGCTACTAACATCTTCACTTAGTTTTCTCTAGGAACATATAAAAATTAAACGGGGAGCAACATCGCGAGCTATTGATCAACAACATAGATATGCTAATACTACCAGGACTAAGTTCATGATAAATTAAATTTCAATTAATCATATTACTTAAGAACTCCCACTTAGATAGACATCCCTCTAATCCTCTAAGTGATCACGTGATCCATATCAACTAAACCATGTCCGATCATCACGTGAGACGGAGTAGTTTCAACGGTGAACATCACTATGTTGATCATATCTACTATATGATTCACGCTCGACCTTTCGGTCTCCGTGTTCCGAGGCCATATCTGTTATATGCTAGGCTCGTCAAGCTTAACCTGAGTATTCCGCGTGTGCAAAAACTGGCTTGCACCCGTTGTAGATGGACGTAGAGCTTATCACACCCGATCATCACGTGGTGTCTGGGCACGACGAACTTTGGCAACGGTGCATACTCAGGGAGAACACTTTTATCTTGAAATTTAGTAAGGGATCATCT
The DNA here is from genome assembly GCF_002575655.3 of Aegilops tauschii subsp. strangulata. Taxonomy (NCBI): domain Eukaryota; kingdom Viridiplantae; phylum Streptophyta; class Magnoliopsida; order Poales; family Poaceae; genus Aegilops; species Aegilops tauschii. Next base: position 311,927,778 of record NC_053037.3, on the reverse strand, counting down.
TATAAAGCTACCATCGAACTAAGCAAAATAAGATGTATAAAAGATAAACATCACATGCAATCAAAATATGTGACATGATATGGCCATCATCATCTTGTGCCTTTGATCTCCATCTCCAAAGCATCATCATGATTTCCATCGTCATCGGCATGACACTATGATCTCCATCATCTTGATTTATATCAATGTGTCGTCACATGGTCGTCTCGCCAACTATTGCTCTTGCAACTATTGCTATCGCATAGCGATAAAGTAAAGCAATTATTTGGCGCTTGCATCTTATGCAATAAAGAGACAACCATAAGGCTTCTGCCAGTTGCCGATAACTTCAACAAAACATGATCACTTTATACAACAACTTATATCTCATCACATCTTGACCATATCACATCACAACATGCCCTGCAAAAACAAGTTAGACGTCCTCTACTTTGTTGTTGCAAGTTTTACGTGGCTACTACGGGTTGAGCAAGAACCGTTCTTACCTACGCATCAAAACCACAACGATAGTTTGCCAAGTTAGTGCTGTTTTAACCTTCTCAAGGACCGGGCGTAGCCACACTCGATTCAACTAAAGTTGGAGAAACTGACACCCGCTAGTCACCTGTGTGCAAAGCACGACGGTAAAACCAGTCTCGCGTAAGCGTATGCGTAATGTCGGTCCGGGCCGCTTCATCCAACAATACCGCCGAACCAAAGTGTGACATGCTGGTAAGCAGTATGACTTATATCGCCCACAACTCACTTGTGTTCTACTCGTGCATATAACATCTACGCATAAAACCAGGCTCGGATGCCACTGTTGGGGAACGTAGTAATTTCAAAAAAATTCCTACGCACATGCAAGATCATGGTGATGCATAGCAATGAGAGGGGGGAGTGTTGTCCACGTACCCTCGTAGACCGAAAGCGAAAGCGTTAGCACAACGCGGTTGATGTAGTCGTACGTCTTCACGATCCGACCGATCAAGTACCGGACGCACGGCACCTCCGAGTTCAGCACACGTTCAGCCCGATGACGTCCCTCGAACTCCGATCCAGCCGAGTGTTGAGGGAGAGTTTCGTCAGCACGACGGCGTGCTGACGATGATGATGTACTACCTACGCAGGGCTTCGCCTAAGCACCGCTACAGTATTATCGAGGTGGACTATGGTGGAGGGGGGCACCGCACACGGCTAAAAGATCAAACGATCAATTGTTCTGTCTATGGGGTGCCCCCTGCCCCCGTATATAAAGGAGCAAGGGGGAGGTGCGGCCGGCCAGGAGGGGGCGCGCCAGGAGGAGTCCTACTGTTGGGGAACGTAGTAATTTCAAAAATTTCCTACGCACACGCAAGATCATGGTGATGCATAGCAACGAGAGGGGAGAGTGTGTCCACATACCCTCGTCGAACGAAAGCGGAAGCGTTAGCACAACGCGGTTGATGTAGTCGTACATCTTCACAATCCGACCGATCAAGTACCGAACGCACGACACCTCCGAGTTTTGCACACGTTCAACTCAATGACGTCCCTCGAACTCCGATCCAGCCGAGTGTTGAGGGAGAGTTTCGTCAGCACGACGGCGTGGTGACGATGATGATGTTCTACCGACGCAGGGCTTCGCCTAAGCACTGCTACAGTATTATCGAGGTGGACTATGGTGGAGGGGGGCACCGCACACGGCTAAAAGATCAAACGATCAATTGTTGTGTCTATGGGGTGCCCCCCTGCCCCGTATATAAAGGAGCAAGGGGGGAGGCGGCCGGCCAAGGAGGAGGGCGCGCCAAGCGGACTCCTCCTTTCCTTGTTGGAGTAGGAGAGAAGGAAAGAGGGGGAGAGGGAGAAGGAAAAGGGGGTTGCACCCCTTGTCCAATTCGGACCAGAGGGGGGGTGCGCGCCTCCTTCCTTTTGGCCTCTCTCCTCTGTTTTCGTATGGCCCAATAAGGCCCAATACTTCTCCCCGGCGAATTCCCGTAACTCTCCGATACTCCGATAAATACCCGAATCACTCGGAACCTTTTCGAAGTCCGAATATAGTCGTCCAATATATCGATCTTTAAGTCTCGGCCATTTCGAGACTCCTTGTCATGTCCCCGATCTCATCCGGGACTCCGAACTACCTTCGGTACATCAAAACACATAAACTCATAATATAACCGTCATCAAACTTTAAGCGTGCGGACCCTACGGGTTCGAGAACTATGTAGACATGACCGAGACACGTCTCCGGTCAATAACCAATAGCGGAACCTGGATGCTCATATTGGCTCCCACATATTCTACGAAGATCTTTATCGGTCAGACCGCATAACAACATACGTTGTTCCCTTTGTCATCGGTATGTTACTTGCCCGAGATTCGATCGTCGGTATCTCAATACCTAGTTCAATCTCGTTACCGGCAAGTCTCTTTACTCGTTCCGTAATACATCATCCCGCAACTAACTCATTAGTTGCAATGCTTGCAAGGCTTAAGTGATGTGCATTACCGAGTGGGCCCAGAGATACCTCTCCGACAATCGGGGTGACAAATCCTAATCTCGAAATACGCCAACCCAACAAGTACCTTCGGAGACACCTGTAGAGCACCTTTATAATCACCCAGTTACGTTGTGACGTTTGGTAGCACACAAAGTGTTCCTACGGTAAACGGGAGTTGCATAATCTCATAGTCATAGGAACATGTATAAGTCATGACGAAAGCAATAGCAGAATACTAAACGATCGTGTGCTAAGCTAACGGAATGGGTCAAGTCAATCACATCATTCTCCTCATGATATGATCCCGTTAATCAAATGACAACTCATGTCTATGGCTAGGAAACATAACCATCTTTGATCAACGAGCTAGTCAAGTAGAGGCATACTAGTGACACTCTGTTTGTCTATGTATTCACACATGTATCATGTTTCCGGTTAATACAATTCTAGCATGAATAATAAACATTTATCATGATATAAGGAAATAAATAATAACTTTATTATTGCCTCTAGGGCATATTTCCTTCAGTCTCCCACTTGCACTAGAGTCAATAATCTAGTTCACATCGCCATGTGATTTAACATCAATAGTTCACATCACCATGTGATTAACACCCATAGTTCACATCGTCATGTGACCAACACCCAAAGGGTTTACTAGAGTCAATAATCTAGTTCATATCGCTATATGATTAACACCCAAAGAGTACTAAGGTGTGACCATGTTTTGCTTGTGAGATGATTTTAGTCAACGGGTCTGTCACATTCAGATCCGTAAGTATTTTGCAAATTTCTATGTCTACAATGCTCTGCACGGAGCTACTCTAGCTAATTGCTCCCACTTTCAATATGTATCTAGACCGAGACTTAGAGTCATCTAGATTAGTGTCAAAACTTGCATCGACGTAACCCTTTACGACGAACCTTTTGTCACTTCCATAATCGAGAAACATATCCTTATTCCACTAAGGATAATTTTGACCGCTGTCCAGTGATCTACTCCTAGATCACTATTGTACTCCCTTGCCAAAATCAGTGTAGGGTATACAATAGATCTGGTACACAGCATGGCATACTTTATAGAACCTATGGTCGAGGCATAGGGAATGACTTTCATTCTCTTTCTATCTTCTGCTTTGGTCGGGCTTTGAGTCTTACTCAATTTCACACCTTGTAACACAGGCAAGAACTCTTTCTTTGACTGTTCCATTTTGAACTACTTCAAAATCTTGTTAAGGTATGTACTCATTGGAAAAACTTATCAAGCGTCTTGATCTATCTCTATAGATCTTGATGCTCAATATGTAAGCAGCTTCACCGAGGTCTTTCTTTGAAAAACTCCTTTCAAACACTCCTTTATGCTTTGCAGAATAATTCTACATTATTTCCGATCAACAATATGTCATTCACATAGACTTATCAGAAATGCTGTAGTGCTCCCACTCACTTTCTTGTAAATACAGGCTTCACCGCAAGTCTGTATAAAACTATATCCTTTGATCAACTTATCAAAGCGTATATTCCAACTCCGAGATGCTTGCACCATTCCATAGATGGATCGCTGGAGCTTGCATATTTTTTTAGCACCTTTAGGATTGACAAAACCTTCTGGTTGCATCATATACAACTCTTCTTTAATAAATCCATTAAGGAATGCAGTTTTGTTTATCCATTTGTCAGATTTCATAAAATGCGGCAATTGCTAACATGATTCGGACAGACTTAAGCATAGATACGAGTGAGAAACTCTCATCGTAGTCAACACCTTGAACTTGTCGAAAACCTTTTTGCGACAGTTCTAGCTTTGTAGATAGTAACACTACTATGAGCGTCCGTCTTCCTCTTGAAGATCCATTTATTTTCTATGGCTTGACGATCACCGGGCAAGTCAACCAAAGTCCACACTTTGTTCTCATACATGGATCCCATCTCAGATTTCATGGCCTCAAGCCATTTTGCGGAATCTGGGCTCATCACCGCTTCCTCATAGTTCGTAGGTTCGTCATGGTCAAGTAACATGACCTCCAGAACTGGATTACCGTACCACTCTGGTGCGAATTTCATTCTGGTTGACCTACGAGGTTCGGTAGTAACTTGATCTGAAGTTACATGATCATCATCATTAGCTTCCTCACTAATTGGTGTAGGAGTCACAGGAACAGATTTCTGTGATGAACTACTTTCCAATAAGGGAGCAGGTACAGTTACCTCATCAAGTTCTACTTTCCTCCCACTCACTTCTTTCGAGAGAAACTCCTTCTCTAGAAAGGATCCATTCTTAGCAACGAATATCTTGCCTTCGGATCTGTGATAGAAGGTGTACCCAACTGTCTCCTTTGGGTATCCTATGAAGACACATTTCTCCGATTTGGGTTTGAGCTTATCAGGATGAAACCTTTTCACATAAGCATCGCAACCCCAAACTTTAAGAAACGACAGCTTAGGTTTCTCGCCAAACCACAGTTCATACGGTGTCATCTCCACAGATTTAGATGGTGCCCTATTTAACGTGAACGTAGCTGTCTCTAATGCATAACCCCAAAACGATAGTGGTAGATCGGTAAGAGACATCATAGATCGCACCATATCTAATAAAGTACGGTTACGATGTTCTGACACACCATTACACTGTGGTGTTCTAGGTGGCGTGAGTAGTGAAACTATTTCACATTGTTTTAACTGAAGGCCAAACTCGTTAACTCAAATATTTTACCTCTGCGATCATATCTTAGAAACTTTTATTTTCTTGTTACGATGATTCTCCACTTCACTCTGAAATTCTTTGAACTTTTCAAATGTTTCAGACTTGTGTTTCATCAAGTAGATATACCTATATCTGCTCAAATCACCTGTGAAGGTCAGAAAATAACGATACTTGCCGCGAGACTTAACACTCATCGGACTGCATACATCAGTATGTATTATTTCCAATAAGTCAGTTGCTGGCTCCATTGTTCCGGAGAACAGCGTTTTAGTCATCTTGCCCATGAGGCATGGTTCGTAAGCATCAAGTGATTCATCATCAAGTGATTCCAAAAGCCCATCAGCATGGAGTTACTTCACGCGCTTTACACCAATATGACCTAAACGGCAGTCCCACAAACAAGTTGCACTATCATTATTAACTTTGCATCTTTTGGCTTCAATATTATGAATATGTGTATCACTACGATCGAGATCCAACGAACCATTTTCATTGGGTGTGTAACCATAGAAGGTTTTATTCATGTAAACAGAACAACAATTATTCTCTAACTTACATGAATAACCGTATTGCAATAAACATGATCAAATCATATTCATGCTCAACGCAAACACCAAAAAACATTTATTTAGGTTCAACACTAATCCCGAAAGTATAGGGAGTGTGCGATGATGATCATATCAATCTTGGAACTGCTTTCAACACACATCGTCACTTCACCCTTAACTAGTTTTTGTTCATTCTGCAACTCCCGTTTCGAGTTACTACTCTTAGCAACTGAACCGGTATCAAATATCGAGGGGTTGCTATAAACACTAGTAAAGTACACATCAATAACATGTATATCAAATATACTTTTGTTCACTTTGTCATCCTTCTTATCCGCCAAATACTTGGGGCAGTCCCGCTTCCAGTGACCAGCCCCTTTGTAGTAGAAGCACTTAGTCTCAGGCTTAGGTCCAGACTTGGGTTTTTTCACTTGAGCAGCAACTTGCCTGCCGTTCTTCTTGAAGTTCCCCATCTTCCCTTTGCCCTTTTTCTTGAAACTAGTGATCTTGTCAACCATTAACACTTTGATGTTTTTCTTTGATTTCTACCTTCGCCGATTTTAGCATCGCGAAGAGCTTGGGAATTGTTTTCATTATCCCTTGCATATTATAGTTCATCACGAAGTTCTAGTAACTTGGTGATAGTGACTAGAGAACTTTGTCAATTACTATCTTATCTGGAAGATTAACTCCCACTTGATTCAAGCAATTGTAGTACTCAGACAATCTGAGCTCATGCTCACTGGTTGAGCTATTCTCCTCCATCTTGTAGGCAAAGTAGAGGTCTCAAACCTCTCGACACGGGCATGAGTATGAAATACCAATTTCAACTCTTGGAACATCTTATATGCTGAAAGAACATGTGGTGCCCCCATGTTTGGTTTTGGTAATTGACGACAATCTCTATGGATTAATGGTTGCCTTGAGTTATATTTGAAGGTTTTGTCCATAGGCTTTTCTTGGAGTACATGTGTTGGTTTCAAGGAGAGTTTGTGTTGACCAAGGTGCTATTAAGGAATTATCCAAAGATTGGTCATGTGAGAGTTGAGCTTATTGCAAGCATGTCTTGAAGAAGAAGATTGTGTGATCATTCATGTTTACCTTCAAGACATCATCCAAATGAAGAGAGTTGGAAAGATTCTAGGTTGATCAAGACTAAGTCAAGAGCGAATCAAGTTGATCAACTCACAAAGCGTAGAAGATGTACCGAGAGGGATCAAGTGATCCCATGGTATGGTAAGCATTGTCCATTGTGCTTTGTGTACTAACCCATGGTCTATGTGAGAGTTCTATGTGGGGTTAGGTACGTGTTCATGGGCTTGCGTCAAGAGGAAGATATCACTCAACCCATGGAGAGGATGACATCAAGTGGTGATCGTCATCAAGATTGCCGTGTGCAAGTTCAAGTGGAGCATCACGAAGAGATCAAGTGCTTGAAGCTTGCCGTCCATTGTGGTGACAATGGACTTGTGAAGATGTGCCGAAGAGTGGCTCACCCATAGTGGACTATGGGGGAGTAATCATCTAGTCTTCATCGAGCCAACGCAATCAAGAAAGGTGGTCCAACTTGAGGGATTCAAGATCGTCATCATCTAGCTCAAGTGGACCATGTGCAAGGCAAATGTTTGCCCTTGATAGGTTTTCTATTTTACCAGTCTCATGGTGGTAGTTGGGAGACCGGGTTATAGGATCGATAGCCGTACTATCAAGGGGGGCTCTCAAGTGAGTAGCTTGATCGTATCATTCGTCGAGAGCTCAAACCATTGCATCCTTGCATCATGTTTCTTGGTTCTCTTCGTGAGTATTAGAGCTTATGGTCATCTTGATGACAAGCTTGAGTTCATCGAAAACGGAGTTTGCATGCGTCTTCTATGATGTTTTCGATGTTGGAGGTTTTACCGGTCTTATCCGAGGAAGGGTTCTCACCATTTTCTTTTGGGACTTTTCTCATTTGCTTCTTATTGGTATTTCTATCAAGATTGTGTTAGCCCTTGTCGCTAGCTTTCCAACAAACTTGGTTTCGTCGAATTCGGAGACCGTTTGCAGAAGTTGTGTCAGTTTTGGTGTTCTGAAAATGATGCAGCGGTACTACCGCGGACAGGAGTGGATGTAATTTTTTACTACCGCTCTTGGGAGCGGTACTACCGCTTGGAGCAGTACTACCGCGGCTACTTCCGTGGCTACTTCCGCTCGGGACCAAAAACTCGTCACAAGTCCAGCGGTGGTAGGCACGGATGTAATTTTTTAGTACCGCTCGCAAGCAGTAGTACCGCTACCCCTAGCGGTAGTACCATGAGGTCAAGCGGTACTACCGCTCCGACGGTTCTTCTGGCTTTTTTGCCTCCTCGCTGTTGTGTTTCAAAGGGCTACTACCGCCCTAGCGGTAGTACCGCTCGGTGCGGGTTGTGACCATAACGGTTGGATTTTTCCCCACCTATAAAAGGGGGTCTTCTTCCCCAATGAACCTTATCCTTTGAGCTCATGTTCTTCCCCCATTGTTGACCTTCTTCGAGCTTGCTAACTCTCAATCCCTCCATGGATTATTGCTAGTTTTTGAGGGAAAAGAGAGAGGAGATCTAGATCCACATTTCCACCAATCACTTTCTCCTCTATGTGAGGGGAACCCCTTGGATCTAGATCTTGGAGTTCTTGGTGTTCTCCTTCTTGTTCTTCCTCTCATTTTCCTCCATAGCATTAGTTTCTTCGGTGGGATTTGAGAGAGAAGTACTTGGGCACTCCGTGTGCCCTTGCCATTGCATTTGGTGCATCGGTTTGAGTTCTCCATGGTGATACGTGGAAGTTACAAGTTGAGAAGCTTATTACTCTTGGGTGCTTGGTACCCTTGAGCTTGTTCCTCTTGGGTGCTTGGGCGCCCTAGACGGTTGGTGGTGTTCGGAGCTCAATCATTGTGGTGTAAAGCTCCGGGCAAGTGTCGGGGTCTCCAATTAGGTTGTGGAGATCGCCCAGAGCAATTTGACGGGTTCCGGTGACCGCCCCCAAGGGTTGCCAAAGTGTACGGGTTCGGTGACCGCCCCCAAGGGTTGCCATTTGTACGGGTTCAGTGACCGCCCTCAAGGGTCCCTTAGTGGAATCACGACATCTTGCATTGTGCGAGGGCGTGAGGAGATTACTGTGGCCCTAGTGGCTTCTTGGGGAGCATTGTGCCTCCACACCGCTCCAAACGGAGATTAGCATCCGCAAGGGTGTGAACTTCGGGATACATCATCGTCTCCGCGTGCCTCGGTTATCTCTTACCCAAGCCCTTTACTTATGCACTTTACTTTGTGATAGCCATATTGTTTCTTGTCATATATCTTGTTATCACCTAAGTATTTTTTCTTGGTTAGCATAAGTTGTTGGTGCACATAGGTGAGCCTAGTTGTTGTAGGTTTTGTGCTTGACAAATTAACCGCTAGGTTTATTCCGCATTTGTTCAAGCCTCAGCCGTAATTATTTTAAAGCGCCTATTCACCCCCCTCTAGGCGACATCCACGATCTTTCAATTGGTATCAGAGCCTCGTCTCTCTTTGTTAGGCTTAACCGCCTAGAGAGTAAAGATGTCGACTAGGGGATTAGGATTCTGTGACACACTTAGTTTCGATGGCACAAATTTTTATGTTTGGGTAATTCGCATGCTTAATCTCTTTAGGGTCATGGACCCAAATTTAGAGTGAATTGTAGATATGGGTTTTTCTCCTCCAAAAGATCCCCAAAGATTATCTTTAGAGGATGAGAAAAACTCTTATCTCAATGCTCAGGCTTATAATATGCTTTTCGATGCTTTGAGCAATGTAGTTATATTTCAACTCATGCCTTTCCAGGATGCTCATGAGTTGTGGACAAAGCTTCAAGATAAATATGGCGTGTCCAAGTTTTGTGGGGATGATTGTTCTCCCTCCACCTCCGGTCGTGTTGTGTTCTCAACTTCTTCTACTTCACCTACATGTGGTTTGCCACAAGGTAATGACATGGTGAGTAGTGGTGTTCATTGCAATGATGATAGTGGGCTTAGTTTTGATAATCCTTCATCACTTTCTTGTTGCGATGCTTCATCTTTGGACTCTAGCACTTCGAGCACTCCAAATGTTTCACATGCTTGTGTTGATAGTCCTTGCATATCATGTACAAATTGCTTGACTAAATCTCATGATGATATGCTTGCTATGTCTTGTTGGCATGATAAAAATGCATGTATTTCCTCGAGTTGTTGTGCTAACAATGTAGAGGAAACCCAACACTCCATGGAACAAGATGTGGTCTTGAATGGTGCTTCAAGGGATCCCACATCATCATCTATTGCTTTTTGCCTTATGGCCAAGGCTTCAAAGGTATCTCCCACTTTGAATCCCAATATATCTTGTGATAATATTGATGATGGCAAGAGTGATGATGATGTCGATTATGATGAAGAGAATGATGATGTTGCCTCCTTAAAAGTTAAGGGGGAAATAATTTTTAAAGCTCTTCTTAAGAATAAAATTGCTCGTTCCAACTTCATGGAAATCATGTCTATTGCTATTGAGGGCAAGAAATATATTGATGAGTTGGAATCTCGTCTTGAGGAGCATGAGGTCACCATTGATAAAATGGAAGGTCATGAGCGTGATTACGCTAATGAGATCACGGACCTCTCTCAAGCTCTTGAACTTGAACAAACCACCAAGGAATCTCTTGAGGAGACTTTTGCTCTAGAGTTATCTAGAGTGAAGGAATCTCATGATAGAGCTCTTGAGGTGGCCAATGTTTTTGAAACTAAAAATGCTAAGCTTGAAGTTGCTCATGCTAGACTCCTTGAGGATTTTGAGCACCTCGAAAATGGCTCAAGGGTCATCAAGGGTGAGCTCATCAAACTCACCGAGTCTCATGCTCAACTTGAAGCTTCTTATTTAGAAGAGCTTGCCAAGTTGCCTTCTCTTCTTGTTGTTAATGATGATGCTTGTGCTACTAACTCTATTTCTTGTGAAGCATCCATTTTAAAGGAGAACGTTGAGCTACGGGCTCAACTTGAGTTGCTATCTAGCAATTATGGGAAATTGGAAGAAAGCCATGAAAAGCTCTCAAGCTCTCATGATGATCTTCTAGTATCCCATAATGTGCTAAAGATAGCTCATGAGGCCATGATTGCTAAGGTAACATCTAGTGAGCCTCATGTGGACACTAGCACTACTTTTAGTCAAAATGCTATATTGCCTTGTGCTAGTCCTCGCGATTCATCCATGCATAACGTTGGTACATCTTGTGATGAATTGCTTTCCTTGCCTTGTTGCTCTAACGATGAAGCTTATACTTCCTCTAGTGCTTGTGTTGAGACTAACCATGTAGAGGAAATCAAAGAGCTCAAGGCCCAAGTCACTTCTTTGAAGAAAGACTTGGAAAAGAGTCATGAAGGGAAATTTACACTCAACAACATCTTGAGAGTGCAAAAATCCCCCAATGACAACGGTGGACTTGGATTCAACTCCAACAAGAAGAAGAAGTCCAAGATGAACAAAAAGAAGGGCCAAGAACAAGCCAAGAATTCGGCCAAGACTGTTTGCTTCAAGTGCAAAGTAGAAGGGCATCATGTTAGATCTTGCCCATTGAAGAAGAAGGCCATTAGTGACAAGCAACAAGGGAAGCGGCCACAAGTTCGATCTCATGCTCAACCACAAGTTGAAGAAAGTCCTCTTCCCAAGAATCCTCAAGCTAATGCTTCTCAAGTTGAGAAATCAAGTGAGAAGAAAGTGAAGAGTAGACGTTGCTACTTATGTCATGAGAAAGGTCGCCTCGCCTCTTCATGCACTAGTGGTAACTTATCCAACCCAATTATTATTGATGATATCTATTCTCTTGGGAAGGATAATGTTGGCCATGTGTTTGCCAAATTTGTTGGTGCTCAAAGTGGTGTCAAGAAAAGAACCATTTGGGTAGCCAAGCCTATTGTGACTAACCTCTTAGGACCCAACTTGGTTGGGGACCAACTAGCTCAAACTTGATCAATAGGTGTTGTTGGAGGGCATTGGAGACTTGGCTACATTATGAAGATTTAAGGGGACTTCATCATTCTTATTGTCTCAAGCCAAGTCAATTGGGTTATCAAGTTTCTATTCTAGATCCAATGTGCCTCCTTCCGGTAACTTGTACTTAAATTGTTTACATCGAAAGTTACTTGCCCCTTTGCATGTTGTGGTTTTGTTCCTTGCATGTGGTTGTATATGTTGTGCCTCCAATTTGCTTATCTTGAGTAATCAAGTATGTGTGTGTTGGTTTGCACATCATGTATGTGTGTGTAGTGCGTTGAGCCTTTGCGCATCTTGTTTGTATGTTAATTGGCTCTTGTGAGAGATTAATGGAACATCCCATTTTGGGGGAGTGATGTGCTTTGTGCACCTCACGGTCCCATAAATGTGTTTACATGAGGAATACCACCTAGTATTGATATTGCAAGCTTATCTAGTCACTATGTGGTATGTCTTCTCATGAGAAATTCAAATTCTAAATAGTCCATTAATTATCTCTTGTTGGATCCTCTTTTTGCCTCTTGTTAAGTTTTCTTTAATTGGTATCACATTATGGGGGAGTAATATGCTATGTATATTACTAGCCTAGAAAATGTGTACATTTGAGATATTGTCACCTAGAATTGATATTGTAAATTATCTTGTTCCTACGTGGCATGTTAGCTCTACAAGTTGCAATTTGCTTGTGTTTGGTGTGAAGATGATGTAGGATATCCTTGCTATCTACCACTGGGAATTATTTCCAAATACTTCTTGTCTTTTGACAATTGGTACTCACTTATGTGTGGTAGAAATTATTTATCATCTTCACGTTGGCGTTTGCTTTTTATTTGCCTTATCTCTTGCCAAGTTTGTGTCAACTCCCATTGCCTTCCGTGCCACTTGAGGATCTTGTTGTTTTCTTGATCTTGTCTAGTGTTTTCCTTGATATAGTGAACGTGGTGGTCCTACCTTGTGCATTTTGTATTCAAATGAAAATTCTCTATAATGCACAACTCGTGGGGGAGCTATCCTATTTTCTATAAAACACTAAACTTGTGATCCATTTTAAGTGTGTGTTGGTGGACGGCAAGCCATTTCTTTTTGGTACTTGTGCCATCATGAAACTTTGTAGAGAGCTTGGTTTGTTGGAACCATCCTCTCTTTTGGGAGTTTGATATCATTTTGTGGGTTCCAATGGATATCTCATTCCTTGATGTATCTTTTAATGATATCTTCCAAGTGATGATTTCTCCATTTGGTATTCTTTTCACTTGGTATTTCCTTGTATTTTGGTATCGGTTCTTGAAAGTCTTGAGCATGCATATTAACTTCATGTAGTTTCCATGGCATGCTTTCTCTCTTTGACCCAATATATAGGGGAAACTCCACCAAGTCTCAAATTGGATGAGATGTGCATGGATTTCATTTCCATATCTATATGCACATATTTATGTGGAGTTTGTCCTATGTATTGTTGGTGTTTCTAACTCTTTGGTCCCAATGAGTTTGGATACCATTTTGTTTGTGTTGTTGTTCTAGGAACAATTGGAGATGCATTGGATGCTCGTCTCACTCACAAGGAAGGTGTTGTCACCATGTGCTTTTTGGAGTCAAGCTAGGATAATCAATGAACTACTTTGTACCTTCAATTGGTATCTACTACATCCTTCCAATGTTAACTCGGTAACAAGTATCTTCACATACTTCATGCACACATTTCTTGCATCAACCTTGTGTAGGTTGTATCATGGCATGTTATTCATTCTCTCTTGTGATACTTGTTTCCTTTCTCAAAGCATCCCAACAATGATCTCTTGTTGCTAGTTGTGATGTCTTTGATGGTTGTGTGGTAGGAATACATTTATGTACAATAAGACCATATCTAGCCATGTGCTATGCTTCCAAGCAAATATCTTATTGGTATATCTATGACTTCCTTTTGGATATCTTGTTCCTTCGTGTTGTAACTATTTTGGGTGTACATCCTTCTTTGTAGATATATATCATCATGATCTCGTCTACCTAGAACCTTATACACTTGAGAGAAATTACATCTCTAGATGATATCCTTTCTTTCACATCCACCTTGTCTTTCTTGTTATTTATTTGGTGGCTCCGTGAAAGCTTTTGCCTTGAGTGCATGTCTTATCTCGTTGCATCTTGATGCACTCCTGTGCGGTGAAGATTATTTTCCTCATGCTTATCTCTACGAGGCTTTTGCCATCTTAATTGGTATCCCTCGTCTTGATGAGGCTTTCATCTTCTATCTTCACCATGGGTTGTCACAAGTGTTGGTTATTCATTTTGCATTTTTAGTGTGCTTGTGAACCCTTTTTCTTGGTGTGTGTGGGGATGACATGTCATGCACCTTGTATCTCCACTATCCAAGACTATGTTGATGCTTAATGCTCATTCGTACATTAGTCTTCTCAAGTGCTTTGCCATGACTCACACACATCATTTTGGTTGAGCCTACTCTTAAGTTGCCTCTTTTATATGTTGCTCAACCATTTGTTTGTTGCAAGTGCTAGGCTTTGTTTCCTATATGCTCACTTGCACTTGTTGTGAGTTTCTATTGATTTTCGGGGAGTGATGATCCTATTTTGTGCACTCGGTATCCTAATACAAATATTGTAAGAAGTGCATAAATCATGGAGAGCTTCACTAGTGTCTTTAGAACACTTTGTTGCTCTCTTGCACTTGTCGTGAGGTTCTATTGATCTTGGGGGAGTGATGATCCTATTTTGTGCTCGTTGTATCCAGTTACAAAACTAAATTGTGCACAAATCATGGGGAGCTTCTCTAGTTTCTCTAGAACACTCCTTTGCTCATATCATAATTTATTTCATTCATGTGGCACGTAGGATCATTGGTCTAGTTGGCTCAATTGATATCCGTTGATTGCTTGCTTCAATTGGTATCTTTTGATTGCCTGTTTGCGTGTTTCTCTCTTTCTTATGTCTTTGTGGCATATCTTTCTTTTGTAAACTTTGGGCATAAATATAGTTTGTTTTCCTCCGAGTATTTACCGTCGAACTTGTGTATTGCATTCCTCTCTCTTGTTGAGAAATACACAAATTATGGAGGAACACAATTTATATTGGCCTTCTAAGCTTTTCTCCCATTTTGGCAATTGATGCCAATGGGGGAGAAGTTTCAGAGAGTTTTGTGGTGAAGTTTAGAGAATTCTCTCCTCTTGCTTTGGTTTTGTTCCTAAGCATTTGCATCTCTTATTCATGCATCATTGGTTGTTGCATTGCATGGTGATGCATAATTCCTTGTATAAACTCTCTTGAAAGTGATTGTCATCAATTACCAAAATGGGGGAGATTGAAAAAACATGTGGTGCCCCCATGTTTGGTTTTGGTAATTGACGACAATCTCTATGGACTAATGGTTGCCTTGAGTTATATTTGAAGGTTTTGTCCATAGGCTTTTCTTGGAGTACATGTGTTGGTTTCAAGGAGAGTTTGTGTTGACCAAGGTGCTATTAAGGAATTATCCAAAGATTGGTCATGTGAGAGTTGAGCTTATTGCAAGCATGTCTTGAAGAAGAAGAA
This sequence comes from Aegilops tauschii subsp. strangulata, assembly GCF_002575655.3. Classification (NCBI taxonomy): domain Eukaryota; kingdom Viridiplantae; phylum Streptophyta; class Magnoliopsida; order Poales; family Poaceae; genus Aegilops; species Aegilops tauschii. The sequence continues at coordinate 311,912,523 of NC_053037.3, read as the reverse complement.
GATTGTGTGATCATTCATGTTTACCTTCAAGACATCATCCAAATGAAGAGAGTTGGAAAGATTCTAGGTTGATCAAGACTAAGTCAAGAGTGAATCAAGTTGATCAACTCACAAAGCATAGAAGATGTACCGAGGGGGATCAAGTGATCCCATGGTATGGTAAGCATTGTCCATTGTGCTTTGTGTACTAACCCATGGTCTATGTGAGAGTTCTATGTGGGGTTAGGTACGTGTTCATGGGCTTGTGTCAAGAGGAAGATATCACTCAACCCATGGAGAGGATGACATCAAGTGGTGATCGTCATCAAGATTGCCATGTGCAAGTTCAAGTGGAGCATCATGAAGAGATCAAGTGCTTGAAGCTTGCCATCCATTGTGGTGACAATGGACTTGTGAAGATGTGCCGAAGAGTGGCTCACCCATAGTGGACTATGGGGGAGTAATCATCTAGTCTTCATCGAGCCAACGCAATCAAGAAAGGTGGTCCAACTTGAGGGAGTCAAGATCGTCATCATCTAGCTCAAGTGGACCATGTGCAAGGCAAATGTTTGCCCTTGATAGGTTTTCTATTTTACCAGTCTCATGGTGGTAGTTGGGAGACCGGGTTATAGGATCGATAGCCGTACTATCAAGGGGGGCTCTCAAGTGAGTAGCTTGATCGTATCATTCGTCGAGAGCTCAAACCATTGCATCCTTGCATCATGTTTCTTAGTTCTTGTTTGGTTCTCTTTGTGAGTCTTAGAGCTTATGGTCATCTTGATGACAAGCTTGAGTTCATCGAAAACGGAGTTTGCATGCGTCTTCTATGATGTTTTCGATGTTGGAGGTTTTACCGGTCTTATCCGAGGAAGGGTTCTCACCATTTTCTTTTGGGACTTTTCTCATTTGCTTCTTATTGGTATTTCTATCAAGATTGTGTTAGCCCTTGTCGCTAGCTTTTCAACAAACTTGGTTTCGTCGAATTCGGAGTCCGTTTGCAGAAGTTGTGTCAGTTTTGGTGTTCTGGAAAGGCTGCAGCGGTACTACCGCGGACAGGAGCGGATGTAATTTTTTACTATCGCTCTTGGGAGCGGTACTACCGCTTGGAGCAGTACTACCGCGACTACTTCCGTGGCTACTTCCGCTCGGGACCAAAAACTCATCACAAGTCCAGCGGTGGTAGGCACGGATGTAATTTTTTAGTACTGCTCGCAAGCAGTAGTACCGCTACCCCTAGCCGTAGTACCGTGAGGTCAAGCGGTACTACCGCTCCGAGGGTTCTTCTGGCTTTTTTGCCTCCTCGCTGTTGTGTTTCAAAGGGCTACTACCGCCCTAGCGGTAGTACCGCTCCTTGGAACGGTAGTACCGCTCGGTGCGGGTTGTGACCATAACGGTTGGATTTTTCCCCACCTATAAAAGGGGGTCTTCTTCCCCAATGAACCTTGTCCTTTGAGCTCATGTTCTTCCCCCATTGTTGACCTTCTTCGAGCTTGCTAACTCTCAATCCCTCCATGGATTCTTGCTAGTTTTTGAGGGAAAAGAGAGAGGAGATCTAGATCCACATTTCCACCAATCACTTTCTCCTCTATGTGAGGGGAACCCCTTGGATCTATATCTTGGAGTTCTTGGTGTTCTCCTTCTTGATCTTCCTCTCATTTTCCTCCCTAGCATTAGTTGCTTCGGTGGGATTTGAGAGAGAAGCACTTGGGCACTCCGTGTGCCCTTGCCATTGCATTTGGTGCATCGGTTTGAGTTCTCCATGGTGATACGTGGAAGTTACAAGTTGAGAAGCTTATTACTCTTGGGTGCTTGGTACCCTTGAGCTTGTTCCTCTTGGGTGCTTGGGCGCCCTAGATGGTTGGTGGTGTTCGGAGCTCAATCATTGTGGTGTAAAGCTCCGGGCAAGTGTCGGGGTCTCCAATTAGGTTGTGGAGATCGCCCCGAGCAATTTGACGGGTTCCGGTGACCGCCCCCAAGGGTTGCCAAAGTGTACGGGTTCGGTGACCGCCCCCAAGGGTTGCCATTTGTACGGGTTCGGTGACCGCCCTCAAGGGTCCCTTAGTGGAATCACGGCATCTTGCATTGTGCGAGGGCGTGAGGAGATTACGGTGGCCCTAGTGGCTTCTTGGGGAGCATTGTGCCTCCACACCGCTCCAAATGGAGATTAGCATCCGCAAGGGTGTGAACTTCGGGATACATCGTCGTCTCCGCGTGCCTCAGTTATCTCTTACCCGAGCCCTTTACTTATGCACTTTACTTTGTGATAGCCATATTGTTTCTTGTCATATATCTTGCTATCACCTAAGTAGTTTTTCTTGCTTAGCATAACTTGTTGGTGCACATAGGTGAGCCTAGTTGTTGTAGGTTTTGTGCTTGACAAATTAACCGCTAGGTTTATTCCGCATTTGTTCAAGCCACAACCGTAATTATTTTAAAGCGCCTATTCCCCCCCTCTAGGCGACATCCACGATCTTTCATATGCTCCTTGGCGTTCAAAACATTTTTGAAGTCCTGGTTCTAAGCCGTAAAGCATGGTGCACTTAACTATCAAGTAGTCATCATACCGAGCTTTTGTCAAAACGTTCATAACGTCTGTATCTGCTCCTGCAATAGGTCTGTTACCTAGCGGTGCATCGAGGACATAATTCTTCTGTGCAGCAATGAGGGTAAACCTCAGATCACGGATCCAATCCGCATCATTGCTACTAACATCTTTCAACTTAGTTTTCTCTAGGAACATATAAAAATTAAACGGGGAGCAACATCGCGAGCTATTGATCTACAACATAGATATGCTAATACTACCAGGACTAAGTTCATGATAAATTAAATTTCAATTAATCATATTACTTAAGAACTCCCACTTAGATAGACATCCCTCTAATCCTCTAAGTGATCACGTGATCCATATCAACTAAACCATGTCCGATCATCACGTGAGATGGAGTAGTTTCAATGGTGAACATCACTATGTTGATCATATCTACTATATGATTCACGCTCGACCTTTCGGTCTCCGTGTTCCGAGGCCATATCTGTTATATGCTAGGCTCGTCAAGCTTAACCTGAGTATTCCGCGTGTGCAACTGTTTTGCACCCGTTGTATTTGAACGTAGAGCCTATCACACCCGATCATCACGTGATGTCTCAGCACGAAGAACTTTCGCAATGGTGCATACTCATGGAGAACACTTATACTTTGATAATTTAGTGAGGGATCATCTTATAATGCTACCGTCAATCAAAGCAAGATAAGATGCATAAAAGATAAACATCACATGCAATCAATATAAGTGATATGATATGGCCATCATCATCTTGTGCTTGTGATCTCCATCTCCGAAGCACCGTCATGATCACCATCGTCACCGGCGCGACACCTTGATCTCCATCGTAGCATCGTTGTCGTCTCGCCAATCTTATGCTTCTACGACTATCGCTACCGCTTAGTGATAAAGTAAAGCATTACAGGGCGATTGCATTGCATACAATAAAGCGACAACCATATGGCTCCTGCCAGTTGCCAATAACTCGGTTACAAAACATGATCATCTCATACAATAAAATTTAGCATTATGTCTTGACCATATCACATCACAACATGCCCTGCAAAAACAAGTTAGACGTCCTCTACTTTGTTGTTGCAAGTTTTACGTGGCTGCTACGGGCTTAGCAAGAACCGTTCTCACCTACGCATCAAAACCACAACGATAGTTTGTCAAGTTGGTGCTGTTTTAACCTTCGCAAGGACCGGGCGTAGCCACACTCGGTTCAACTAAAGTTGGAGAAACTGACACCCGCCAGCCACCTTTGTGCAAAGCACGTCGGAAGAACCAGTCTCGCGTAAGCGTACGCGTAATGTCGGTCCGGGCCGCTTCATCCAACAATACCGCCGAACCAAAGTATGACATGCTGGTAAGCAATATGACTTATATCGCCCACAACTCACTTGTGTTCTACTTGTGCATATAACATCAACGCATAAAACCAGGCTCGGATACCACTGTTGGGGAGCGTAGTAATTTCAAAAATTTCCTACGCACACGCAAGATCATGGTGATGCATAGCAACGAGAGGGGAGTGTGTGTCCACGTACCCTCATAGACTGAAAGCGGAAGCGTTAGCACAACGCGGTTGATGTAGTCGTACGTCTTCACGATCCGACCGATCAAGTACCGAACGCACGACACCTTTGAGTTCTGCACACGTTCAACTCAATGATGTCCCTCGAACTCCGATCCAGCCGAGTGTTGAGGGAGAGTTTCGTCAGCACGACGGCGTGGTGACGATGATGATGTTATACCGACGCAGGGCTTCGCCTAAGCACCGCTACAGTATTATCAAGGTGGACTATGGTGGAGGGGGGCACCGCACAAGGCTAAAAGATCAAACGATCAATTGTTGTGTCTATGGGGTGCCCCCTGCCCCGTATATAAAGGAGCAAGGGGGAGGTGGCCGGCCAAGGAGGAGGGCGCGCCAAGGGGGGGTCCTACTCCCACCGGGAGTAGGACTCCTCCTTTCCTTGTTGGAGTAGGAGAGAAGGAAAGAGGGGGAGAGGGAGAAGGAAAAGGGGGCTGCACCCCTTGTCCAATTCGGACCAGAGGGGGGGTGCGCGCCTCCTTCCTTTTGGCCTCTCTCCTCTATTTCCGTATGGCCCAATAAGGCCCAATACTTCTCCCCGGCGAATTCCCATAACTCTCTGGTACTCCGATAAATACCCGAATCACTCGAAACCTTTTTGAAGTCCGAATATAGTCGTCCAATATATCGATCTCTACGTCTCGGCCATTTCGAGACTCCTCGTCATGTCCCCGATCTCATCGGAACTCTGAACTACCTTCGGTACATCAAAACACATAAACTCATAATATAACCGTCATCAAACTTTAAGCGTGCGGACCCTACGGGTTCGAGAACTATGTAGACATGACCGAGACACGTCTCCGGTCAATAACCAATAGCGGAACCTGGATGCTCATATTGGCTCCCACATATTCTACGAAGATCTTTATCGGTCAGACCGCATAACAACATACGTTGTTCCCTTTGTCATCGGTATGTTACTTGCCCGAGATTCGATCGTCGGTATCTCAATACCTAGTTCAATCTCGTTACCGACAAGTCTCTTTATTCGTTCCGTAATACATCATCCCGCAACTAAAATGCTTGCAAGGCTTAAGTGATGTGCATTACCGAGTGGGCCCAGAGATACCTCTCCGACAATCGGAGTGACAAATCCTAATCTCGAAATACGCCAACCCAACAAGTACCTTCGGAGACACCTGTAGAGCACCTTTATAATCACCCAGTTACGTTGTGACGTTTGGTAGCACACAAAGTGTTCCTCCGGTAAACGGGAGTTGCATAATCTCATAATCATAGGAACATGTATAAGTCATGAAGAAAGCAATAGCAGAATACTAAACGATCGTGTGCTAAGCTAACGGAATGGGTCAAGTCAATCACATCATTCTCCTAATGATATGATCCCGTTAATCGAATGACAACTCATGTCTATGGCTAGGAAACATAACCATCTTTGATCAACGAGCTAGTCAAGTAGAGGCATATTGGTGACACTCTGTTTGTCTATGTATTCACACATGTATCATGTTTCCGGTTAATACAATTCTAGCATGAATAATAAACATTTATCATGATATAAGGAAATAAATAATAACTTTATTATTGCCTCTAGGGCATATTTCCTTCACCTACTCCCACCGGGAGTAGGACTCCCTCCCTTTTCCTTGTTGGATTAGGAGTGGAGGGGGAAAGAGGAGGGAGAGAGGAAGGAAAGGGGGGGCGCCGCCCCCCTCTCCTTGTCCTATTTGGACTAGGGGGAGGGGCGCGCGGCCCTGCCCTGGCCGCCTCTCCTCTTCTCCACAAAGGCCCACTATGGCCCATTAAGCCCCCGGGGGGTTCCGGTAACTCCTCGGTACTCCGATAAAATCCTGATTTCACCCGGAACACTTCCGATATCCAAATATAGGCTTCCAATATATCAATATTCATGTCTCGACCATTTCGAGACTCCTCGTCATGTCCGTGATCACATCCGGGACTTTGAACAACCTTCGGTACATCAAAACTCATAAACTCATAATATAACCGTCATCGAAACTTTAAGCGTGCGGACCCTACGGGTTCGAGAACTATGTAGACATGACCGAGACACGTCTCTGGTCAATAACCAATAGCGGAACCTGGATGCTCATATTGGCTCCCACATATTCTACGAAGATCTTTATCGGTCAGACCGCATAACAACATACGTTGTTCCCTTTGTCATCGGTATGTTACTTGCCCGAGATTCGATCGTCGGTATCTCAATACCTAGTTCAATCTCGTTACGGGCAAGTCTCTTTACTCGTTCTGTAATACATCATCCTGCAACTAACTCATTAGTTGCAATGCTTGCAAGGCTTAAGTGATGTGCATGACCGAGAGGTCCCAGAGATACCTCTCCGACAATTGGAGTGACAAATCCTAATCTCGAAATACGCCAACCCAACAAGTACCTTCGGAGACACCTGTAGAGCACCTTTATAATCACCCATTTACATTGTGACGTTTGGTAGCACACAAAGCGTTCCTCCGGTAAACGGGAGTTGCATAATCTCATAGTCATAGGAACATGTATAAGTCATGAAGAAAGCAACAGCAACATACTAAACGATCAGGTGCTAAGCTAACGGAATGGGTCAAGTCAATCACATCATTCTCCTAATGATGTGATCCCGTTAATCAAATGACAACTCATGTCTATGGCTAGGAAACATAACCATCTTTGATCAACGAGCTAGTCAAGTAGAGGCATACTAGTGACACTCTGTTTGTCTATGTATTCACACATGTATTACGTTTCCGGTTAATACAATTCTAGCATGAATAATAAACATTTATCATGAGAATAAGGAAATAAATAATAACTTTATTATTGCCTCTAGGGCATATTTCCTTCAACCTCGGCGGGCTCTGGTGGAGGAAGCAGCTCCCGCCAGGTCACGGATCTAGCCCCGACTGCGGCTACTCCTTCCGCATCGAGGGCTGCGGCCAAAAATCAGGTGCCCCCCCTCCAATACTGGTGATCTCTGTCCTATCTGCAATGCTGCTGGTCACGTTCCTGTGCGCTGCCCGCTTGCGTCCTGTGAGAGATGCAAGACACCTGGCCTCTGTTTGCGCGGAGGTTTTACCTTGGGAGTGTATAGCTCCGATGTGTGCTTTTCAAGCTAGGGGGCAAGGTTTCTTCTATATTCATGATTACTGCTCCGCTGAACAGGCTAGAGAGAGAACTCGTAATGTCATGATTATGGTTCTAAAAGGGTACGCTACTGTTAAATAGATGAACGATGCGTTCTTCCTGTATCTAGGCAAGACTTGGAGGTGCTCCACCAAATTGATTGAGCCTGGGGTGTTTTTCCTAAGATTTCCCAATATCAGAGAGGTAGAGAAAGCGTGCTACAGCGACCGCATGACCATGAAACCCTGTGGAACAGCTGTGAGGGTTACTAGATGGGAGCAAGACGATGGGGCCAGAGGGCTGCTGGAGAAAGCATGGGTTAAGGTGGGAGGAATCCCTACTGACAAAAGATGTGAGAGAAATGTTGCCTTTGTAGCCTCTCTTGCTGGAGTGCCGCTTGAGATTGATTTGGCTACCCTACATCGCCCTGATTTTGTGAGAGTTAAACTGGGATGTCGTAACGTTGATGAAATCATCCCAGTGGCTGAGTCAGTCTTGGGAGATCGTTTCTATGATTTCACCTTTGAGGTAGAGAGGGTGCTGGTGAGAAACCTTGATAGAGAAATTATTCATACTAAAACCTCTGCTGAATAGGGGGAACCTTCACCTAAAAAGCAAAAGAGAGAGGGTATGAATGATAACACGAGGGGCAGTTCTTCTGGTGGAGTGCAAGATTTGGGGGAAAAGAAATCTGTGGGGAAGCAATGTGGTAATAATGCTTTGGACTCGCCTGCCTCGGTGAACTCTGACAGTTCTAACCATGATACACTCTTGATTCATACTATGGAGCAAGAGGCCCTAGCTACCCAGGAGGATTCCAAAACCCTTTTCCCTGCCTTATGATGTGCATAAGCAGGTGACAGCTCTTGAGGATGGTGATAAATACATAAGCAAAACGTATGCTGAGAGTGTCAAAAGTTCTATCAAGGTGACCGAGCTGGAGGGCTCGTTCGGTGCTGTTGAGGATGATACAGTTGTATAGTGTGCAATCACCTGAATCTGCTCATGAATGCTATGGTGAGGTGATCCCTACACCTCCCGTCTTACATGAAAATGCTCTCGGGTTCAGTACCAGAACCATGCCGGCCAACTTGGGGAAGGTGGAAGACAGAGCCAAAGCAGCCAGCAAGAAAAGAGATCTGGAAGGTACTAAAAACCCCACCAACTCCTTTGAAGTTTTATCTAATCCTGAATTGATGCTTAGAGCTAGGAGCAAGGGTGTTATGATTCCTGATTCTGATTTCTCTAAAATTGATATTCTTAGGGAGTTAGAAAATGTTAGAAACTGTGCTGTAGAAAAACCTTCACCTCCTGATGAGGTGATGCTTATTACTAATGGGAAAGGTGAGGATATCCCCATCAACCTGAGTTGGGGGGATGAGCAAGAATATGATAGCTCTGACTTTACTGTGGTGGGGTCTAGGAAGAAGAAGGGAAGTACGAGGAGAGTCCAAATATCTATTTCTAGACCTAGAACCAGAAGCCAAAAGGCAGTGGAGCCCACTTCTGACCCTGATAATGGAGTCAGACCCCCTAGCAAATCGACTAGGGGGAGGGGGAGGGGAAAATCCAAATAAATGGAATATTCTAGAACTGCAGAGGGGGCAGGTAAAAAAGGGATGATCACCTGCTTCTCTGATATGATTAAAGATCATTCCCTAGACTTTTTGTGTCTACACGAGACTATGAAAAGAAAATTTTCCCCTAGTTTCTTTAGGAATATTGATCCTTACAGTACTTTTGACTGGAATTGGATCCCTTCTATTGGTAAGGCTGGGGGCTTGCTGTGTGGGGTCAAGAAAGAGAAACTAGAGATTGTCTCTTGGTCCCTAGGGAAATATATTCTTCAAGTCACTGTTTTTGACGTAGCTAAGCAGTGTGTTTGGGATTTACTAAATGTTTATGGCGCGGCTCACGATGAGCAGAAAGAGGAATTTCTTGCGGAGTTGGCTAGTTTTTGTAGCCATTTATCCATGCCTTACATTGTGGGTGGTGATTTCAACATCCTCAGGCACTGTGGAGAGAAAAACAAAAAGATGATGACCTCCCAGTATGTTGACAGGTTTAATGCCATCATTAACACTATGTGTCTCCGCGAGATTTTTGTGGAGGGGGGTATGTTTACGTGGTCCAATAACCAAGCCCATCCCACTTTAGAAAAGCTGGACAGGATTCTTATGAGTTATGACTGGGAAGATCTATCCCCCTGGTCACGGCCAGGAAATTGGTCAGAGATGTGTCCGACCATAACCCTCTCCTCATGTCCACGAACAGTTTTCAACCCCAGTCACCTAAACCCAGGGAGTTTAGATTTGAGATGAGCTGGATGGCTAATGAGGAGTTCCTCCCTTTAGTTAGTAAAATTTGGCAGAGGCCAGTTAGGTCTTCAGACCCCATTGATGTCCTGAATATCAAATTAAAATGCTTAAAAAAAATTAAAGGTTGGGGTTCTGATAAGTTTAGACATGATAAGAAAAGGAAGAAAGGAATCAAGGATGAACTTGCTTTCATAGAGTCTATGGAAGAACAAGGCCCTCTTGACCCTGATATCCTAGACGAAAGAGCTACCCTTAGTGGTGAGCTTCGGCAGCTTATGGTGAATGAGGAACTATATTGGCTTCAACAATCTCATGAAACGTGGATGTTGAAAGGAGACCAAAACACCGCTTTCTACCATAGGATTGCCAATGGGAAAAAGCGGAAAAATACCATCCACTCCTTCTCTTGTGGTGATACCACTATTGAGGGGACTGATAATTTACTTAAACATGCCACGGACTTTTATAAAGAGCTTTTTGGCCTGGCCCCAGGGAATCTTTTTCATTTAGATCCTGATACTTGGGGGGGGGGGAATGAAAAGCTTACGACGGAGGATAATGAGTTCCTGACCAGGCCATTTAGCGAGGAAGAGGTGAAGAAAGCCCTTTTCTTTATGGATAGCAATAGAGCTCCTGGGCCAGATAACATACCAACGGAATTCTACAGATTTTGTTGGGATATTGTTAAAGAGGATATCATGAACCTTTTTGAGGCCTTTCATGAAGGGACTCTGGACGTGGAGAGACTGAATTATGGGACTATTACCCTGATTCCTAAAGTCAATGGGGCAAAAAAATCCAGGAGTTCCGGCCTATTTGTCTTTTGAGATGTCCCTACAAACTTATTACAAAGGTCTTGGAGAATAGGGTTGCGGTGTTTGCCGACAAGCTTTTTAGTCGCCACCAAAATGCCTTTATTAAAAAACAGAACATTATGGATGGGATCTTGACCTTGCATGAAATTTTGCATCATACTCAAGTCAAGAAAAAAACGGGGATTGTCTTGAAACTTGACTTCGAGAAAGCTTACGACAAGGTTAACTGGGATTTCTTGCTTGAATGCCATAAAATGAGGGGATTCAATCCTAAATGGTGCGAGTGGGTGGAAAAAAATCCTCCATAACGACACAGTTAGTGTCAAAATTAACAATACCACGGGGCCTTACTTTTAGAGCCACAAAGGGGTTCGGCAAGGAGACCCAATGTCTCCTTTTCTATTCAATCTTGCGGCTGAAAGCTTAACTAAGATGATTTTGAACGCCCAGAATAACAACCTATTTAAGGGGCTGGCAACTGATTTGGTTCCCAATGGGGTGGCAGTGCTGCAACATGCGGACGATACGGTTATCTGTATCGAAGATGATATTGACAAAGCAGTCAATCTTAAGCTCCTTTTATATCTTTTCGAGCTGATGTCTGGTCTTAAGATCAATTTCTTAAAGAGCGAGGTGTTGTGTGTGGGGGGAGATGACTCGGTCCTCCAGAAATATGCTGATCTTTTTGGCTGCCAGATCGGTCACTTTCCTATGAAATACCTAGGAGTGCCGGTCAGCTATTCCTCTGTGAGAAACTCAGACTCGGAATTTATCACAATTTGATTTCTTGAATGCTGTGACTCCTGGATTGGCAACGCTGCTTCATCCGAAGGGCGACTGACCCTGCTAAACTCCTCTCTTTCTAGTATTGCTTACTACTATATGTCAATGTTCCTTCTCTCCAAGACTTTCATCGAAAGATTAGACAAATACCGTCGCAATTTTTTTGGTGTGGAGGGATGGGGAAGAAACGCTACCACTTGGTCAAATGGGCTAGAGTGTGCAGATCCAAATGCAAAGGGGGTTTGGGCATCAAAGATCTTCACAAACAAAATGTCTCTCTTCTGGTGAAATGGTGGTGGAGACTGGATACAGGGAAGGGTCTGTGGCAAGATGTTGTACGGGCTAAATACCTCAAGAATTGCTCGGTTGCTACTGTCAAACCCAAATTCAATGACTCCCCAGTATGGAAATCACTTTTAAAAGTTAAAGATGTATACATGGCTGGAAGAAAAGTGACTATCAATTCTGGCAATGTTGCTCGCTTGTGGTTTGATCCTATTGGGTCCCACCCCCCGCTTTGTGACTTATACCCAGACCTTTTTAGCATTGCTAATTATCCGAACGACACGATTGCCCAGTTTAAAACTAGGGCTAGTAGGGGCTTGTTCAGGCGAAGGTTGAATGCTGACCTGAGTCGCCAGTTTGAGGGGTTACAAAGGGCTATTGACACTGTCAAACCTTCTGACGAATGTGATGGTTTCAAATGGGGCTTTGGTCCTAAAGGCAGATACACTACCAGATCAGTGTACGCTTACTTGGAAAAAGACCTCGCTGGGTGCGACTATAGGTGGATCTGGAAAGCCAAATTGCCTGTGAAAATCCAGATTTTTTATGGCAACTCTTTCAAGATGCTATCCTCACCACGGATGTGATGAAACATCGAAACTGGGCTGGTAACCCGCGTTGCTCCTTTTGCAACTGCAGGGAAACCTATTTGCACTTGTTTTTCCTTTGCCCTGTTGCTAGAGTAGTTTGCCGCACAGTGGGTGCGATGCTTGGAACTGACCTATGCCCCAACAACTTATGGCAGTTCTACTCTTGGTGTTATGCCTTTCTTCCTCATGGAGAGAAACATTTTACTGCGGGGCTAGCGGCTGTCTGCTAGGCCATTTGGAACCGCAGAAATCATGCCACTTTTGAATTCAAGAAATTGTCATCTCCTTTTGAGATTGTTTTCACGGCTTGCACACATTTATCTTACTGGGCATGTCTGCTGAAAGGCGAGGAACGATCGGAGCTGGAGCATGGCGCGGCGCTTCTGAAGAGGAATGCTAAGGAGTTGATGAGCCTCTACGCAACTGCGTACACGGGAACCACCCTGGGATGATCATGGCGCTGTGCCTCCTTGAAGCTCTCTCTTTTGGAACTGATCGAGCTTGCTTGCGGGTCCTGTTAGTGCTTGTCGTTCGTCTTATATTCCTGCTGTTATGCCTCTGCGTAGGCTGTGATGTCGTTGTTAGACTTGTCATTTACTTTAGTGTTGAGATGATTGTGCTCCAGGGTTTTTGTCTCACAGTGGACGTCTCGATTGCGAACGTCTACAGTGGGTTTCCCTGGAGTGCTTGAACTCTCTCTTTCCCTTTCCCTCCCTGTTTGTGTACTCTTGGACATGGTTGTATTTCCGTTATTTCTATAATGGAAAGGGGATTAGCCCGGTTCAAAAAAAAACTAGATGACTCGTTGTGTCATTGGTGGAGCTATGTGTTAGCCAAATAGGCCATGGCCCGTCTAGCCTATAGCAAATATAATGAAAATTGAAGGATAAACTAAGCCACGCTAGTAAAAATAGTTGCTTTGTTTGTACTGGCCCGCCCAGGTTTGTTGATGTAGCTCCGCCATTGCGTTGCGCCATTGGCGCAAAGACCAACTGCAGGCCGGAAGTTAAGTGAACTATTTGAGGCAATTTTTTCCTGGACTGGCTGCAAATGATCATGTTCGTGTTGTGTTTCTATCTCCTCACCCGGCGATGATCATCATCCTTTGCTTTCTTTGGTGACACGTAAGACTTTGCTTGAGCAGGTGAATGGACTTTGGATTTTTTTTCGATGCTCTGTCATGTCTTGCTCACCATGTCCGAGGAGCCGTGTGGTGCCCGCAAGTGTCGGCATGAATCTCGTGCAGGAGTTGTCGGCCCTCCTCAGGAGAAAAACAACGTTGGAATACACCTGTAATACTGTGTTTATACAACTCTCTATGGTGCTCGACATAAGCGTTAGCTCGGCGAATGATGCGTCGGGCCTTCGTCGCGTCCTCGGGTAACTCCTTCCGCAAGATGTAGGCCAGGATGGGCCCAGCCCATGTTAGGATAACAGTGTGATTTTGTAGCCATGTGACCGACTGTGGCCTCTCGGTCGAAGAGGAGCCATCCACCCGAATTCACTCCGATTTTGGATGCCGCTTGGACAGGTTGATTGGTCTGGTCATCTCAGTTTGCGGTCCTTTCATACTCCCTTTTTTGTTCGGTATAAAGTTGTCATGTGGTTCATGGGTCACATCAGCGGCCGATGGCGTGGTTGGTCGGCCTTTTGTCTGCTTCGGTTTGCCTCCTTTTGCTTGGCTCTTGATCAGGTGGAGGCTTGATCCTTTCGTAAGGTTACTATTCGGTGTATCATGTTGCACATGCCTAATTATTTTCCTATGCATTGGCCCATTGCACCATCGACGCAAAGACCAATTATAGTCGAGGCGCAAATCAGCGTGAGGTCAGATTTGCTTCAACTACAACATTAGGCCACGTGATGGTATGCCAAATGAACACTACACCATGGCATACTAGCTGAGGGTTTCTGGTTCCTCACATGCAAGTTGCGTTCGTTAAAATCTATTTCATGAAGTCGTCATTTGTTGGGGCAGTCCGTCAAGAAGCATCACATGACCACACATGTCACCCAAGGTAGCACCAAACCAGATGAAGCAAGCAACAAGACCTCGACCCGAACCAATTACAACTAGAAAATCAGGTGAACTATTTTTGTTACCTTTTTACCGTGCATAAATATGACTAACTGAATACAATTGTATGGCGAAATGGTAACTGGTCTTTGAAGACAGCGAGCCGAGCACACCCTACCAGGTTCGATAGACACGTCTATGATACCTCTTGGCCCGTACACAACGGTGATACGTCTCCAACGTATCTATAATTTTTTATTGTTCCATGCTATTATATTATCAATCGTGGATGCTTTGTATGCATTTATATGCTATTTTATATGATATTTGGGACTAACTGATTAACCTAGAGCCTAGTGCCAGTTTCTGTTTTTTCCTTGTTTTTGAGTATCGCAGAAAAGAAAAACCAAATGGAGTCCAATTGACCTGAAACTTCACGGAACTTATTTTTGGACCAGAAGAGGGCCATGGAGTAAAAGAGTTGGGCCAGAAGAGTCCCGGGCTGCCCACAAGGGTGGGGCCGCGCTCACCCCCTGGGCGCGCCTCCCTACCTCGTGGACAGCCCGGAGACCCCCCTGACTTGTTCTCGACGCCAAAACCTCTTATATATACAGAAACCCACAGAACATAACCTAGATCGGGAGTTCCGCCGCCGCAAGCCTATGTAGCCACCAAAAACCAATCTAGACCCATTCCGGCACCCTGCCGGAGGGGGGAATCCCTCTCCGGTGGCCATCTTCATCATCCCGACGCTCTCCATTACGAGGAGGGAGTAGTTCACCCTCGGGGCTGAGGGTATGTACCAGTAGCTATGTGTTTGATCTCTCTCTCTCTCGTGTTCTTGATTTGGCATGATCTTGATGTATCGCGAGCTTTGCTATTATAGTTGGATCTTATGATGTTTCTCCCCCTCTACTCTCTTGTAATGGATTGAGTTTTCCCTTTGAAGTTATCTTATTGGATTGAGTCTTTAAGGATTTGAGAACACTTGATGTATGTCTTGCATGTGCTTATCTGTGGTGACAATGGGATATCACGTGATCTACTTGACGTATGTTTTGGTGATCAACTTGCGGCTTCCGTGACCTTGTCAACTTATGCATAGGGGTTGGCACACGTTTTCGTCTTGATTCTCCGGTAGAAACTTTGGGGCACTCTTTGAAGTACTTTGTGTTGGTTTGAATAGATGAATCTGAGATTGTGTGTTACATATCGTGTAATCATACCCGCGGATACTTGAGGTGACATTGGAGTATCTAGGTGACATTAGGGTTTTGGTTGATTTGTGTCTTAAGGTGTTATTCTAGTACGAACTCTAGGATAGATCGAACGGAAAGAATAGCTTCGTGTTATTTTACTACGGACTCTTGAATAGATCGATCAGAAAGAATAACTTTGAGGTGGTTTCGTACCCTACCACAATCTCTTCGTTTGTTCTCCTCTATTAGAGACTTTGGAGTGACTCTTTGTTGCATGTTGAGGGATAGTTATATGATCCAATTATGTTATTATTGTTGAGAGAACTTGCAGTAGTGAAAGTATGAACCCTAGGCCTTGTTTCCTAGCATTGCAA
Organism: Aegilops tauschii subsp. strangulata; assembly: GCF_002575655.3. Taxonomy (NCBI): domain Eukaryota; kingdom Viridiplantae; phylum Streptophyta; class Magnoliopsida; order Poales; family Poaceae; genus Aegilops; species Aegilops tauschii. The sequence continues at coordinate 311,896,920 of NC_053037.3, read as the reverse complement.
TACTGTTTACACTCACTTTTATCGCTTGTTACCTTGCTGTTTTTATATTTTCAGATTACAAAAACCTATATCTACCATCCATATTGCACTTGTATCACCATCTCTTCGCCCAACTAGTGCACCTATACAATTTACCATTGTATTGGGTGTGTTGGGGACACAAGAGACTATTTGTTATTTGGTTGCAGGGTTGCTTGAGAGAGACCATCTTCATCCTACGCCTCCCACGGATTGATAAACCTTAGGTCATCAACTTGAGGGAAATTTGCTACTGTCCTACAAACCTCTGCACTTGGAGGCCCAACAATGTCTACAAGAAGAAGGTTGTGTAGTAGACATCAAGCAGCTTCTGGCGCCGTTGCCGGGGAGGTGAGTGCTTGAAGGTATATATTTAGATCTTGCAATTGAATCTTTTAGTTTCTTGTTTTATCACTAGTTTAGTTTATAAAAGAAAACTAAAAAAAATGGAATTGAGGGTACCTCATATGCTTCATCTTTTTAATATCTTTCGTGAAAATAAGGATTACGATAATTGTGCCAAAGTGCTAGAGGAAGAATGCATTAGGATGATTGGCACTAAATATTTGAATGATGAGCATGATTGCAATGTTGTTAGTATGAATTCTTTGAATATCCATAGTACTAATGATGATTGCACTAGTCATGATGAAAATGTCTCTTATAAGCATGCCAATTTTTGTGGAGTGCATAGAGTTTGCAAGTACACACCAAATAGGGAAGATAGATTTTGCAAGAAGCATAAGTATTTGGAAACTAAATGGTTGCAAGAAAGGCTAGATGATTGTGCTGAAAGATTCAATATTTATCGCCATCCTTGTGAACTTTGCAATGAACATGGTCATTAAAGCTCCAATGCTATTCGTTTCATGATCAAATCGTGTCCAAAGATTGTGATAACTTGATTACCCTTGAGCATCATAAAGATCTTTGTCTTCTTTTGGGGTATGAAGAAATGAAACGTATAACTGAGGGTGTTTCAAAATTTAATCTTGATAGATTTCTTGATTTTGATCTAGAAGAAATTTTTATGTATTGTGCGGTGAATTGCATTGAAAATCTTTATATTGTCAATTACATAAAGAAAAGAAAACAAATAGAAGATGAAGAGAATACTAATGAAAGGAAAGAGACTTCCCAATATCCTCCTATTATTTCTTATGATGAATCAGGTAACGAGAAGGAGCTTTCTGTTCAACCAATCTCATCAATAAGGAGCTAAAAAAAGAGGGTTAAACCCACACATGATGTGAAGAAGAAAAAGAAAAGACGGAGAAGCAAAGGTAGAAAGGTACCCCTCCCAAATGATGTTGCTCCTATTACTTATTGTGATGATGATAATTGCTATACTATTGATGCTATCCATACTATTAATGATGAGGGTGATTATGCTTATGATATGAAAAGGCCCAAGCTTGGGGATGCTATGTTTGATGAGAATGACATGTTTGAGAATATATTTGCTGCAATTAATGTTTGTCCCAAGTTTGGGGATGCTATGTTTAATGAAGATGATATTTTTAACCTTCAAGTTTTGATATGCAAATTTACTATGATGATAACATGCCTCCTACTTATGATGATTATATTGATGAAAGTGGGTTTGGAAGAGCGTCAACTTTAGGAAGTAATGATCCCACTATTTTGGAGGGTGTTGAATCTTATTGTGATAATTATAAAAGTGGATTTCGAGAGGTCATGACTTTATCTCTCCCTAATATAATAATAATAATAATAATAATAATAATAATAAAGCAGGGATTGAGTCTGTCGGGTTCACCGTGGCTTTTTTGCACAAAGGCCCCTGTAATATTTAGTAATTGAACCCGCAGTCCCTTGTTAAGTGAATCTGAGAAAAACGCTTCATTTCTGCATAAAACACCCAGTCATCTGGACTATTCAACCCGCGGTCCGAGCTGATTTGTAAAGAAAAAAACACGACCACAGGAGGAGCACGGGCTCGCCTCCTCTGCCTCTCGCGAAGTCCCACGAAGTCATCGCCGCCGCCACCCACGCCGGCCACTTCCGGCGACCTCCGGCGCTGCGCAGCACGCGCCCGAGCTCCCCACGGTCCGCGCCTCCCTCCCCTCCGACCAGATTCTCCGCTCCCGTCCTCTGCCGCTTGCTCACAACGGGAGCCCCCGATGCGACCTCCCCTGCTGCGTCACCGCTCCCCAATGGCCGCGCCGCCCAAGGATTCTCGCCGGGGCCTCGCGCAGCCGCACCCTTCCCCTTCACGCGCCCCCCATGCCATCGTTTCTATGGGTGCTCAAATCCATGGCTCTGGCGGCAATCGGCAAGCCGTAGGCCGGATGAGCCGGCAGCGTACAGAGAAGGGGACGGAGGTGGAGGTGGAGGTGGAGGTGGAGGTGGTGGCGGCGGCGGCGGTGGAGGTGGATGGGGACAAATTCGACTACAACGTAGAGGATTGTCGCCGCAGGTTCCAGGCCGTCTACCCTGGTGAATCGTTCAAGCACGACGCCTAGGGTTCCCCATCGCTATCCTTTGGTTCGCCTCTGGTGTCTACCACGACGTTCCAATCGCCAGAGTTAGAGCTCCGCTATCGTCCAGTCCTCGACTTGGGGTTGTCTCTCATCAATTCCAGCCATTAGAGCACTGCACCAACAAAGGGAACCCGGGAGCAGCTCCTCGCGAAAATCCTCCATCGCATCAAATTTTTGAGTTCTTCCAGAACTTCGGCGAGATTGCTTCTGCACTGTTCGTCACAGGACGGTGAGTTCCTTCTCGCTGAAACATCTCCGTATATTATGTTTGGCATCAATTTTTTAGCCCCCTACCAATTGTTGTCAAAAGTAGGCCTGGCATTGTCAAAATAGCTTTTGAGGGAAAAAAAATAGAAACAAACTTCTGCGAGGCACAATCATAATCTGTGTGTTAGAAATAAGCTTTGTTCATGTATATTATTATGCCCAATTTAAAACTGGGTATGATCAGAATGGTTTCATTATGGTTATTGTGACTTGTGACTGAAGGACTATGCCATTGTTGCCCCGTAAAGATTTGTGCAGGTCCATACTTCCTTTTTCCAATGTATTGCGCGGTCGAGGTCTCTACCAAGGATACCCTCCCTGGGGTGTTCCGCAACTTCGTGGACTGCGTCTGCTCGCCCAACGCCAGTGGAGATCCGCTGCTGCAACACCTCAAGGAAGCGTCCTGCAACACGGCGCAACGGCCGCAGGATTGTCCTTCAGGAACTCGGCACCTGGACCTAGGCAGGGCAACGTCGTCTGTGCTATCCTTGTCATCCTGGTGAGCCATACTTTCCTTTTCCGATCCATCCGTTTGGAAATGGAAAAGCTTTATTACTTTGTTCGTTCATCTATCTGGAGGTCCTGGTGAGCCATACTTTCCTTTTCCAATTCGTCCGTTTGGAAATGGAAAAGCTTTATTACTTTGTTCGTTCATCTATCTGGAGGTCCTAGAAATTGAGGCATGTTGGATGCAGTATTAGCGGCTGGATTAACGGTGCTCAGTACCACCAATGTTTTTCTTGAAAATGTGTTTTACATGCTTCTGTACAGTTAAATGATGTGCTTGCTTGTTACATAGTTGTTTTTAGCTACCTTTCTGGGTGTGATCTAAGCATAAGATTTCCCTCAAATTCAGGGGCGATCGATGGATGATACTTTGAAGGCTGTTGCATCTAGGTAATTTGGACCTAGAAGGACCAATTAGTATGCAGATGATGCCTTCTTAATGTACAAGCCGACAAATACTCGAACGACATGCTATGCTGTTCATTAATCTATTTTTGCAAGTAAACTGGAGCTGGTTCTTTATAGTTGCAGATTTTTTAGCTTGCAAGATTACTAGAAGTTGAAACAAATTATATGTATGTGATGGATCAGCGAAAGTATATCAATCAAAGTAATGTTCAACTCCATGGACCAGAGAAAGTATATCAACTGGCAAAACAAATTAATCAAAGATAGGCGACCCTTGTATTTGTACAAATCTTTTGTGAGGCACTACTATAATCTGTGTGTTAGAAATAAGCTTTGTTCATGGATATTATTATGTTCAATTTGAAACTGAGTATGATCAGAATGGTTTCATTATGGTTGTTGTGAGTTGACTGAAGGACGATGTCATTGATGTCGTAAAGACTTGTGCAGGTCCATGCTTCCTTTTTTCGAAGTCTGCGCGGTCGAGGTCTATGGAAAGGACGCCCTCCCTGGGGTATTCTGCAACTTCATGGACCGCATCTGCTCGCCCGCCAGTGGAGATCCGCTGCTGCGACGCGTCGAGGAAGCATCCTGCACGACGTAGCGGCCGCGGGGTCATCCTTCAGGAACTTGGCGTGCGACCTGCTCACCTAGACTTGGCAGGGCAGCGGCGTCTGTGCTATCCTCGTCATCCTGGTGAGCCATACTTTTCCCATCCATCTGTTTGGAAACGGAAAAGCTGTATTACTTCATTCATTCATCTATCTGGAGGTCCTAGAAATTGAGGCATGTTGGATGCAGTATTAGCGGTTGGATTAATTGTGCTCAGCACCACCAATGTTTTTCTTGAAAATATGTTTACATGCTTCTGTACAGTTAAATGATGTGCTTGCTTGTTACATACTCCCTCCGTTCCATAATGTAGTGCCTATAGATTTTTGCAAAAGTCAAGCATTACAAACTTTGACCGTACTTATAATGAAAAGTAGGTACATCTAGAATACCAAATGCACATCATTGGATACATTATGAGTTATATTTTCAGAATTTACATGTTTGGTATTCTAGATGTAAGCAATTTTCTCTATACACTTGGTCAAAGTTGGCAAAGTTTGACTTTTACAAAAATTTATAGGCACTACATTGTGGAATGGAGGGAGTAGTTGTTTTTAACTACCTTTCTGGGTGTTATCTAAGCATAAGTTTTCGCTCAAATTCAGGGGCGGTCGGCAAAATAAATGGATGATTCTTTGAAGGTTGTTGCATCCGGGTAATTTTGACCTAGCAGGACCAATTAGTATGGAGATGATGCTTGTTAAGTACAAGCTGACAAATAGTCGAACACCATGCTATGTTGTTCATTAATCTGTTTTTGCAAGTAAACTGGGAGCTGGTTCTTTATAGTTGCAGATTTTGTAGCTTGCAAGATTACTAGAAGTTCTGTATGTGATGGATCGGAGAAAGTTTATCAATCAAATTAATGTTCAACTGCATGGACCGGCGAAAGTATATTAAGGCGATGTATCAAGTGAAAACTGGTTTTCAGTGAAAATCTGAAAACTTTTCGCGTGGGTCATCGGATCAGTTATGGACGACACAGATAGAAGGTGGGATCCCTAACCTGCCACTTAAAGGCTAATTAGCAGATAACCCCCTGTTATCCACCGATGAGGTGGAAAATCTTTTTAGTGCTCGTGACTGTATCAGTTCATCTTTATCTTCCATCTCGTGCGTCGCGGCGGCGATGGAGTTTCCGGCCGTTTGCCCTCTGCCGGCCTTGACAGGACCTCCGTCGACGGTAGACTGGACCTTCACCGGGCTGCGGTCCACCATCCACTGGCCAGAACCCGCGCCATGATTTGCCTATCGCCCGCCACGACTCACCCTTAGGAACGCGGAGATCTCGCTGGATTCTTGTCTACCTGCGTCAGGATCTTGCCGCGGCGCCGGCGAACTTGGTTGCAAATCAACGGGAAGGCAACAACTGCTCTTCCCCCGCCCGAGGGCGATTTGGAGTCCGTAGTGTTGCTCCACGCTACGCCGTCCCAGTGCTGCCTCACGCAACAGTGACCCGACAGCCGCAACACTGCCCCAGGCGACACGGCAGCCTCGTCTCCGCTTGCATTTTGAAGCTTCGATTCTGAAGCGGCATAATTGTACTGAATGAATGTGGCAAAAGCCCTATGAGCATAGTTTAAACCTGAATATTCTGTAGCTGGAACCGATTTCAAAAGCTAGTCAAGCTGTGAAAGATGAAGAAAAACAGAATAGATTGAGCATTTTGATTTTTGCCAGTTCTGAGTCAATTGCAGCAGCTTACTGGGAGCTTTTTTTATTTTGTTTTATCTTTTATAAAAACAGATGCGAACATGGCTGCAGACCACACGGCCAATCTGCATCTTGTACTAGGCTTCATCATGTCTCTGCTGTACAGTTGAACATGCACCCTTGTATGCAGCATCTTGTACTAGGCTTCATCATGTCTCTGCTGTACAGTTGAACATGCACCCTTGTATGCAGCATTTCAACATTACTTGAACAGTTGAACATGCAGTGATAATAATAGAAGCTCTAATTTCACTAAGATAAACTGAGTGTGGCAATGTGGCCACCGTACAGATTCTGTGTAGACAATTTCTGATGTAATCCGTGGATGTATGATACTCAACGATGGATAACAGGTTGATTTCAAGGTTGCATTGCAGGATTAGAAACCTTCACAAGGATAAACATATGCTTTCGATTGTCATTATTCATTACATTGCAGAAATCTGATGCTTATGTTCAGCTTTATCAATTGTAGTATTTCGAAACAATGGAAGTTGTAACTTTATTCATTTTAGTACGATGGATGACCTCCTACTAATGCATATGCTCCTTCCCCTAAAAAAAATGCATATGCTCCTGAAATTGCAAAATTTATGGTTGCTTGACCATGGCAGGAAGCATCAGCACGAGAAAGAAGAGGCAACATCTGACCGCCAACAAAAATCACGCATGTACTGATGTTGTTGCCAGCCCGTTGAACTGCGGCCAAGTTCACCGGCGCGGCAACGAGCTCTTTTTGCAGGTAGATGAAAATCTGTCCGATCTTCATGCTTCAAAGGGTGAGTCGTGCAAGCTGAATCAAACTGTTGCTTATTGATGATTTGGTGCGGCATACAAGAGTATATAAGAGGGTACAAACCGACTTGGGGTAGGGGTACAAAACTGACTTGGACTAGAAGTCGTATACCATAATGACTACTCTAACATCCCCCCGCAGTATCAACGGCAGGCTCGACGACGTTGAGACTGAAACAGATATCTTGAAACGGCTTAGTAGGCAGTGCCTTGGTGAAAATGTCAGCAACTGAGCCGTAGAGGGAACATGATGCACCCGAACCTGACCAAGAGCAACCTTTTCACGAACAAAATGAATATCAATCTTAATATGCTTTGTGCGTCGGTGTTGAACTGGATTGCTGGTCATGTAGACTGCTGATATGTTGTCACAGTAGACAATAGTGGCCTGCTCAATAGGCCTATGTAGCTCGGAGAGTAACTGTCGAATCCAGATTGTATCTGCAACGACATGTGCCACAGCGCGATACTCAGCCTCGGCCGACGAACGTGAGACTGTAACCTGTCTTTTCGAAGACCAAGAAATCAAATTGTTACCAAGAAAAACACAAAAACCGGAAGTGGACCTTCGAGTGTCAGGACAACCAGCCCAGTCTGCATCAGAGTATGCGGTAAGCGAGTTTGGAGAAGAATTATTGAGGTGGAGACCATGATTGAGAGTTCCTTTTAAATACCGAAGAATGCGTTTAACATGATTATAGTGAGGAACCCAGGGATCATGCATATAGAGACATGCTTGTTGAACAACAAAAGAGATTTCAGGACGAGTAATGGTGAGATATTGGAGAGCACCTGTTAGGCTACGATAGAGAGTAGGATCGGAAAAGGGTTCACCGGTAGCCGAAAGTTTAAAACTAGTATCGACAGGAGTGCGAGATGATTGACAGTCAAGCATGCCAGCACGATTAAGAAGATCAAGAATATACTGGCGTTGGGAAAGAAAAAGGCTGGAGGAATCTCGAACAACAACAATGCCTAAGAAATGATGAAGGAGTCCTAGGTCAGTCATAGAAAATTCAGATCTAAGAAGAGAGACAATATGATCTAAGAACTTTTGAGAGGAGGCGGTAAGAATGATATCATCTACATAGAGAAGTAAATAGGCAGTGTCAGAAGTTTGATGATACACAAAAAGAGAGGTGTCGGAGAGAGATGGAGTGAATCCTATTGTTTGAATGAAGGAGGAGAAGCGTTGAAACCAAACTCGTGGGGCCTGTTTAAGACCGTAGAGAGATTTCTGAAGAAGACATACATGAGTTGGAAAGGATGGATTTTCAAAACCCAGAGGTTGCTGGCAGTAGACAGTTTCTTGAAGGGAACCATGGAGGAAAGCATTTTTCACATCAAGTTGGTGAATGGGCCATGAAGAGGAGACAGCAACACTAAGAACGGTGCGAATGGTGCTAGGTTTAACAACAGGAGAGAAGGTTTCTTCGTAATCAATTCCTTGTTGCTGAGAAAAGCCACGACAAACCCACCTGGCTTTATATCGTGAGAGGCTCCCATCGGAGTGGAACTTTTGGCGAAAAATCCATTTGCCAGAAACAATATTTGTATTGGGAGGACGAGGAACAAGTTGCCAGGTGTTGTTTTGAAGTAAAGCATTATATTCTTCTTGCATGGCAGCGGCCCAATTGGGATCAAGTAGAGCAGTTTTGTAATTCTTTGGAAGAGAAGTGAGAGATACGGAGGTATGAAGGTTTAGGCGGTCTTGGGGTTGAGATGGCCCAAGCAACGATGCCAGAGATCGACGGAGGCCAGCATGGATGTTGGAGGGGTGGCGGCAGGAACTCCATTAAGAGAATAAAGATCACCGGAGCTATTGAAGTGAGCGATCTCGGCCTTGGTCAGGTAATCCTTCACAGATAGACCAAAAGGGTCAAATTCAGCCGAAACTAGATTGTCGCAAGTAAATTGGCGAACAGAGATAAGATTTTTAATGAGGGCGGGTGCAACTAGAACATCGCGAAGTAAAAGAGGTTTGGTGGAAGAGGGAAGTTGAGCCTGACCAACACAATATATAGGAATAGATGATCCATCTCCAAGGATAATGGAAGGGAAAGGAGATTTAGTGCAAGAAGATAACCAATTACTAGATGCAGACATATGACTAGAGGCCCCTGAATCAAAGATCCAATCCGTACCTGAGTTTCCTTGTGCAGCAAAGTTATTCATGGCCTGGAGAAAGGCAGCTTGATCCCAGCTCGGTGTCGCAGGTGAGGGTGGCGTCGGAAGCAGTGCCGGCGGATACGATGGTGAAGGCAGTAGGGCCGGCTGGGGAGTGCAGTAGGCATTGGCCGGCTGTGGTGGGGGTGGCGTCGGGAGCAGGGCCGGCTGAGGTGTGTAGTAGGCACCGCCGTCGGTGCTGTAATGACCATAAGGAGTATACGTCGGGGCGGCGTGATAGGCATTGGCCGGCTGTCGGGGGTTGAGAACCCTGGGAGCACCAGTAGGCAGCCGAAGGCCGGGTTGCCAGGCACCTGAGTATGCCGGCGGAGCACCGAGGGTGGACGGAGCGGACCAGGGCATGGGCCATGCTTGAACAAGCCCCGTCCAAGGATCATGAGGAGGCCGCCATGCAACCGCAGATGGAGCACTGGTGGGTGGTGCAGGACTCGGTGTTGGTGATGTCGTAGGCGGAACCGAACGAGTCGGCGGCGGCCTGTAGATGGGGTTTTTGCCGCGGTAGTTCGGACTAGGACGCCAGCCTGGGGGCGGTTCAATAGATGACGATGCGGACGGCCCGGCGGCAGGAGCCGGCCTGGAAGGCGGCGCTGGTGTAGACGGCAGAGGAGGACGAGCCGCAGCATGAAAGACCTTGGGGCGAGAGTCCTTGCGAGCTTGTGTTTCCGCCGCGAGTTGTAGCAAGGAACGTACTTCAGCAAAGGTAGGAGGGGGCCGTATCATCGGTATGAACGAGGCTTGCTTGTCAAAGTCTTCGCTGAGGCCGTCGCCGACGATATTGATTAGCTGTGAGTCGCTAACTGTATCGCCGAGTTCGCGGAGCTCATCGCCAATGGTCTTAACGCGCTGGCAGAACAGGTTCACCGGGGCGTCTTCTTGCACCATATTGTGAAGCTCGGTGTGGAGAGCGTTTTTCCGAGCGTCGGTGTTGCTTTGGAAGAGCTGACGGAGGGAGTGCCAGATGTTGGCAGCGGTGGCGCCGTCGTGATTGAGCATGTTGAAGATCTCGGTGGTGATGCGGGTGTAGAACCACTGGACGATCGCGAGATCGTCTTTCAACCATTGCGGATCGTCGGGGCGGGGAAGACAGTTGGCGGCGACATGCGAGCGCAGGTTGCAGCGGCCGAGGTGGAGATCGAAGAGATGTCTCCAATGGTAGTAGTTGTGGGCGGCGAGATCAAGAACTATGGGGATGTAGGGGCTGACGTCGGAGATTGTGTCAACAAGAGATATTGGTGCGGCGAGGATGGGTGCAGGGTAGTTTTGTGGAGCTATGGTGAGGGCCGAGAGAGAAGCGGCCGCGGTGTTGGCAGCCTTGGCGATGAGTGCGGCCCGGCGCTCGAAGTAGCCGGGCGGCGGAGCGGCGGTGGCGTTGGCGGAGGCATACCCTAAACCCTGGGACCGGTATCTGATACCATGAAAGCTGAATAAAACTGTTGCTTATTGATGATTTAGTGCGGCATACAAGAGTATATAAGAGGGTACAAACCGACTTGGGGTAGGGGTACAAAACTGACTTGGACTAGAAGTCGTATACCATAATGACTACTCTAACAAGTCGTGGACGGCGGCGGGCGGATGGGCAAATCATGGCGCGAGTTCTGGCCGGTGGATGGTGGGCCGCAACCCGGTGAAGATTCAGTCTACCGTGGAGGGAGGTCCTATCGGGGCTGGCAGAGGGCAAACGGCCGGAGACTCAATCGCCGCCGCAGCGCACGAGAAGGAAGACGAACTGATACAGTCACGAGCACTCAAAAGATTTTCCACCTTATCTGTGGATAACAAGGGGTTATCTGCTAATTAGCATTTAAGTGGCAGGTTAGGAATCCCACCTTCAATCGGTGTCGTTCATAACTGATCTGAAGACCCACACGAAAAGTTTTCAGATTTTCATTGTAAAACAGTTTTCACTTAATACATCGCCGTATATTAATTGGCAAAACAAATTAATCAAAGATAGGTAACCCTTGTATTAGTTTCCGGATTGAAAATTAATCAAAGAGGTCTCTATTCAAGGCAAACATACACAAACCAGAGCAAGAGCATATGGAATTGTGTGGCAAGCCGTTCCTATCTTAGTAACATAGTGTTGTTTCCTTCCTGTACATATGTTTTTTCCATTCTGCTCATTGGTTTTCTGTAGCTTTTCTCCTTAAACTTCCAAGTGTGTATTTTTTGGATAATATTTTTTTTACAAAAGGAGGATGACCCCCGGCCTCTGCATCTGGGCGATGCATACGGCCACTTTATTAATTATTCTCACAAGACCTTACAAAGTAATACAACAGTAAGACTAAAGCCGCCGTCTAAGCAACTCTATCCAGTTGATGAAGGGGCGCAGATAGCCTGAGCCTAATACCAAACAGACATCGCAGCCAAACCTAACATCTAAGACCTGAGGTCCCATCCAGGACGCCTGCCGGGCATGGGTCTCACCGGTCCGGCGTGCACTCAGAGGCCGCCGCCGCCAACTGCCACTTCTCCATCTTCAGAACTGTACTGATGCATCAACCTTGCTCGGTCCAGCTATCGTCGACGCCACCACGGCGCCCAACGGCACCTCCTCCTTGCGCGCAAACAGCTGAGCACGTCGCGGTCGCCACTGATACACCTCAGCACCATGCTGCCAAGTACCACCAGCCGACACAACTTGAAGTCTTTGGAAAATCTGTCGTGCGTAGCACCTGTCGGTCAGGCATGACTTGACATCTCCACCGAAGCTCCGTGCAAGATGAAACCGCTCCACCTCCAGCCTCTCTGAATGGGACGGGAGCACCCCAGGAAGACACGGCGAAGAGTTGGGCACCACAAACACCACGAGAGCCGGACCAGCCGACCGCCATGGCGAAGCGACACCACTAAAGAGAGAACTGCCGCCATCAGGAACGCCAAGAACGCGTTGCAGCTGTCCCACCTCCCCGCGGACCCAAAGTGGCGCCTTCAAGAAGATGACGGAGCCGGGCACCGCCGCCGCCCAACCAAAGTTGTGGGTTTTCACCCGGGTGCAGGGGGAGGACGAGGGGGAGGGAGCTGGATCTCGAAGCCGCCTTCAAGAAGGGAACAACGTCTGGAGCGCCGCCGGCGTCGTGGCCGCTGCAGCCGGCCAAGAAATTACTCCGATCCAAAGCTCCCAACCCCACATCGGCGCAGTCCACCACCGGATCCGGCCGGACTGACGAGGAGGAAGCAGCAGCACGGTGGCGCCGTCTTCAGATCTGGCGAAGGAGAGCAGCTGGGGATCCCTCCACGCGGCGCCCACATCCATCGCCCACTCGCCGCCCGCGCGGCCGAGTAGACGCGGCCCTCAACTCCGGCGAGTGCCGCCCGCCGCCAGGACGACGCCGCCCTCACCAGCAGAGGCCGCCGCCTCAAACCCTAGGCCCGAGCCCGAGCGGCGTCGCGACCGAGGGCCTCGCCGCCACCCTCATCGGCGGCCGCACGGGGGACCCGGCGCCCGCCTCCGGCGGCGGCGAGGATAGATCGATAAGGGGAGGAGGCGGACGGGGAGGTTGGTCGCCCCCGAGACAATACTTTCGCCCGTGAGAAGATTTTCACGGTAGTTTTTGTACAATATATATTGGGATTCTATACAACTCCTTTAGTATTTTTTGGATAATATATCTGTTAGAATTGTATACACATCCTTTAGTATCTGAACTACTTATATATTGCTAGATCTTCTATGATCTACGGTGAAGATGAGTACATCCCTTACATCTCAATGTTTCACCCTTCCTATTTTACGAGGATATACCAAGGAAATGCTCTTATTGGTACAGCCGTACAGGTTATTTTCGTTGTTTTTCTTAAAAGAAAAAGATTTTTTCGTTTCAGTATAATTGGGTGTTGATTTATATCATCTTCTTTTCCTAAGATTGGTCATCCTTTGTTTTTCTTTGCCTTATTTATCTCCGTTAATTTAATATTTTATTATATTGATTTCATGTTGTTGTGTTGGTCTAGGTTCATAACCTGATCAAAATGCTTATATTTGTTGATGACACTGAGACTATACTAAGTCTCCTGAGAGAGTTCGGACCATATAGTACCGAAAAAGTCATTGATTTTAGTAGTCATGCACAAGTAGATGAATCAGTAGAAATCTTTTTTTCTTTACCTTGTGTGCACATCCCAATATCACTTGAAATTAATTGAGAGTTTTCCTCTTATATGAACAAGCAACTGCACATCTGGTTTTCTTATGCTGTAAAACACCATCGAAGCAACCACGATACTCGCTTGAGATAAGTCATCATAAACATTGTTAGTGTACGTCCAAATTTCAAAGTCCAAAAAGAAATACTCAGTGTAACCTTATTTCTGACGTTTCAAATAATTGAATTAAAAACTGTTGCATAATGGCACTAGAGCAGGTTATATTTATTTTTTCGCCCGGTGCAACGCACGGGCATTTGTACTAGTTTAGTAATGATTCCACTATCTTGGAAGAGGTTTCAATCGATTATGATGAGAACAAAGTTGCTACTTATGATAATTATTGTGATGATACTTATGCTATAAAAAGTAGTGATGATTATATTTATAAAAAAATTCATGATTATGATTACCTTTTTTCTGAACTTTATTCTTTCAATGTGGAAACAATTTATAGTATTCGAGTTTCTTATGATACTCTCACTATTCCGAATGAGAAGAAAATTGCTTATGTGGAGAGTAATAAAAATTCTATACTTGTAGATCATGAAAAGAATGCTTTATGTGATGGTTATATTGTTGAATTCATTCATGGTGCTACTAAAAATTATTATGAGGGAGGAACATATGCTTGTAGGAATTGCAATAGTATCAAGTTTCCTCTCTATGTGCTTAAAGTTTTGAAGTTATGCTTGTTTTGCCTACCTATGCTAGTTGATTATTGTTCCCATAAGTTGTTTGCTCACAAAATCCCTATGCATAGGAAGAGGGTTAGACTTAAATGTGCTAGTCATATTCTTCATGATGCTCTCTTTATATTTCAATTCTTATCTTTTATGTGAGCATCATTGAAATCATCATGCCTAGCTAGGGGCGTTAAACGTTAGCTTTTGTTGGGAGGCAACCCAATTTTATTTTTGTTCCTTGCTTTTTGTTCCTGTTTAGTAATAAATAATTCATTTAGCGTCTGGTTAGATGTGGTTTTATGTTTTAATTAGTGTTTGTGCCAAGTAGAACCTTTGGGAAGACTTGGGTGAAGTCTTTATGATCTTGCTGTAAAAAACATAAACTTTAACGCTCACGAGATTAGCTGCCAGTTTTTACTGGAGAGTGATTTTAGGTTGATTCTTTTTGAAGATGATTAATAGACAAATTCCTCAGGTCCACCAATTTATTTCAGAATTTTTTGAGTTACATAAGTATTCGAATGATACAGATTACTGCAGACTGTTCTGTTTTTGACAGATTCTGTTTTCTATGTGTTGTTTGCTTATTTTGATGAATCTATGAGTAGTATCGGAGGGTATGAACCATAGAGAAGTTGAAATACAGTAGATATTACACCAATATGAATTTATAATGAGTTCACAACAGTACCCAAGTGGTCATTTTATTTTCTTATACTAACGGAGCTTACGAGTTTTCTGTTAAGTTTCGTGTTGTGAAGTTTTCAAGTTTTGGGTAAGGTTTAGATGGACTATGGAATAAGGAGTGGAAAGAGCCGAAGCTTGGGGATGCCCAAGGCACCCCAAGGTAATATTCAAGGACAACCAAGAGCCTAAGCTTGGGGATGCCCCGAATGGCATCCCCTCTTTCGTCTTCGTTCATCGGTAACTTTACTTGGAGCTATATTTTTATTCACCACATGATATGTGTTTTGCTTGGAGTGTCATTTTATTTTCTTTTGTTTTGCTTGCTGTTTGAATAATATACCAAGATCTGAAATTCTTAAAATGTTAGAGAGTCTTCACATAGTTGCATAATTATTCAACTACTCATTGATCTTCACTTATATCTTTCGGAGTAGTTTGTCATTTGCTCTAGTGCTTCACTTATATCCTTTTAGAGCACGGCGGTGGTTTTATTTTGAAGAAATAGATGAACTCTCATGCTTCACTTATATTAATTTGAGAGTCTTTTAGAACAGCATGGTAATTTGCTTTGGTTATGAAATTAGTCCTAATATGATAGGCATCCAAGATGGGTATAATAAAAACTTTCATATAGAGTGCATTGAATACTATGAGAAGTTTGATACTTGATGATTGTTTTGAGATATGAAGATGGTAATATTAAAGTTGTGCTAGTTGATTAATTGTGAAATTGAGAAATACTTGTGTTGAGGTTTGCAAGTCCCGTAGCATGCACGTATGGTAACCGTTGTGTAACAAATTTGAAGCATGAGGTGTTCTTTGATTGCTTTCCTTATGAGTGGCGGTCGAGGACGAGCGATGGTCTTTTCCTACCAATCTATCCCCCTAGGAGCATGCGCGTAGTGCTTGGTTTTTGATGACTTGTAGATTTTTGAAATAAGTATGTGAGTTCTTTATGACTAATGTTGAGTCCATGGATTATACGCACTCTCACCTTTCCATCATTGCTAGCCTCTTCGGTACCATTCATTGCCCTTTCTCACCTTGAGAGTTGGTGCAAACTTCGCCGGTGCATCCAACCCCCGTGATATGATACACTCTATCACACATAAACCCCCTTATATCTTTCTCAAAACAACCACCATACCTACCTATTATGGCATTTCCATAGCCATTCCGAGATATATTGCCATGCAACTTTCCACCGTTCCGTTTATTATGACACGCATCATCATTGTCATACTGCCTTGCATGATCATGTACTTGACATCGTATTTGTGGCAAAGCCACCGTTCATAATTCTTTCATACATGTCACTCATGAGTCATTGCCCATCCCGGTACACCGCCGGAGGCATTCATATAGAGTCATACTTTGTTCTAGTATCGAGTTGTAATCTTTGAGTTGTAAATAAATAGAAGTGTGATGATCATCATTAATAGAGCATTGTCCCAAAAAAAGAGATAAAAAAAGAGAAATGCCAAAAAAAGAAAAAAAGGCCAAATAAAAAAATTAAAAAAGAAGAGAAATAAAAGGGACAATGCTACTATCCTTTTTCCACACTTGTGCTTCAAAGTAGCACCATGATCTTCATGATAGAGAGTCTCTTATATTGTCACTTTCATATACTAGTGGGAATTTTTCATTATAGAACTTGGCTTGTATATTCCAACGATGGGCTTCTCAAATGCCCTAGGTCTTCGTGAGCAAGCAAGTTGGATGCACACCCACTTAGTTTCTTTTGTTGAGCTTTCATACATTTATAGCTCTAGTGCATCCGTTGCATGGCAATCCCTACTCCTCGCATTGACATCAATTGATGGGCATCTCCCTAGCCCGTTGATTAGTCGCGTCAATGTGAGACTTTCTCTTTTTTTTTGTCTTCTCCACACAACCCCCATCATTATACTCTATTCCACCCGTAGTGCTATGTCCATGGCTCATGCTCATGTATTGCGTGGAAGTTGAAACAAGTTTGAGATTACTAAAGTATGAAACAATTGCTTGGCTTAATCGGGGTTGTGCATGATGAGAGCATTTTTGTGTGACGAAAATGAAGCATGGCCAAACTATATGATTTTGTAGGGATGAGCTTTCTTTGGCTATGTTATTTTGAGAAGACATAATTGCTTGGTTAGTATGCTTGAAGTATTATTATTTTTATTTTAATATTAAACTTTTGTCTTGAATCTTATGGATCTGAATATTCTTGCCACAATAAAGAAGATTACATTGATAAATATGTTAGGTAGCATTCCACATCAAAAATTCTATTTTTATCATTTACCTACTCGAGGACGAGAATGAATTAAGCTTGGGGATGCTTGATACGTCTCCAACGTATCTATAATTTTTGATTGTTCCATGCTATTATATTATCAATCGTGGATGTTTTATATGCATTTATATGCTATTTTATATGATTTTGGGACTAACCTATTAACCTAGAGCCCAGTGCCAGTTTCTGTTTTTTCCTTGTTTTTGAATATCGCAGAAAAGGAAAACCAAACGGAGTCCAATTGACTTGAAACTTCACAGAACTTATTTTTGGACCAGAAGAAGGCCATGGAGTAAAAGAGTTGGGCCAGAAGAGTCCCGGGCTGCCCACGAGGGTGGGGGGCGCGCCTAGGGGGTGGGGGGCGCGCCCACCCCCCTGGGCGCGCCTCCCTACCTCGTGGACAGCCCGGAGACCCCCCTGACTTGTTCTCGACGCCAAAACCTCTTATATATACAGAAACCCCCCCAGAACATAACCTAGATCGGGAGTTCCGCCGCCGCAAGCCTCTGTAGCCACCGAAAACCAATCTAGACCTGTTCCGGCACCCTGCCGGAGGGGGGAATCCCTCTCCGGTGGCCATCTTCATCAACCCGGCGCTCTCCATGACGAGGAGGGAGTAGTTCACCCTCAGGGCTGAGGGTATGTACCAGTAGCTATGTGTTTGATCTCTCTCTCTCTCTCTCTCTCTCTCTCTCTCTCTCTCTCGTGTTCTTGATTTGGCACGATCTTGATGTATCACGAGCTTCGCTATTATAGTTGGATCTTATGATGTTTCTCCCCCTCTACTCTCTTGTAATGGATTGAGTTTTCCCTTTGAAGTTATCTTATCGGATTGAGTCTTTAAGGATTTGAGAACACTTGATGTATGTCTTGCATGTGCTTATCTGTGGTGACAATGGGATATCACGTGATCTACTTGATGTATGTTTTGGTGATCAACTTGCGGGTTCCGTGACCTCGTGAACTTATGCATAGGGGTTGGCACACGTTTTTGTCTTGACTCTCCGGTAGAAACTTTGGGGCACTCTTTGAAGTACTTTGTGTTGGTTTGAATAGATGAATCTGAGATTGTGTGATGCATATCGTATAATCATACCCGTGGATACTTGAGGTGACATTGGAGTATCTAGGTGACATTAGGGTTTTGGTTGATTTGTGTCTTAAGGTGTTATTCTAGTATGAACTCTAGGATAGATCGAACGGAAAGAATAGCTTCGTGTTATTTTACTACGGACTCTTGAATAGATCGATCAAAAAGAATAACTTTGAGGTGGTTTCGTACCCTACCACAATCTCTTCGTTTGTTCTCCTCTATTAGAGACTTTGGAGTGACTCTTTGTTGCATGTTGAGGGATAGTTACATGACCCAATTATGTTATTATCGTTGAGAGAACTTGCACTAGTGAAAGTATGAACCCTAGGCCTTGTTTCCTAGCATTGCAATACCGTTTACGGTCACTTCGCTTGTTACCTTTCTGTTTTTATATTTTCAGATTACAAAAACCTATATCTACCATCCATATTGCACTTGTATCACCATCTCTTCGCCGAACTAGTGCACCTATACAATTTAACATTGTATTGGGTGTGTTGGGGACACAAGAGACTCTTTGTTATTTGGTTGCAGGGTTGCTTGAGAGAGACCATCTTCATCCTACGCCTCCCACGGATTGATAAACCTTAGGTCATCCACTTGAGGGAAATCCGCTACTATCCTACAAACCTCTGCACTTGGAGGCCCAATAGCGTCTACAAGAAGAAGGTTGTGTAGTAGACATCAAACGGCTTGGCATGAGATGAGACAGACAACACCCCTTCTTGTTGTTTGTGCGGAAACTCGCTTCCCCTCTTCTGCACTATTATGGCAGTATGATAGGGTTGCCATAGGGCTTGTTGGGAAGCTAATTGTCAGCCTACTTTGACTAGACATCCAGGGTTCACCTCCTAAAGAACCTCACGCAGATGAGTGTCCTGATGGCATGCTTTAGGACGCGAGCCTGTCCTTTGAGCGTTGCGGTCTGACCGGACGGTGTGTTTTGGGACGTTTGTCTGGACAACTTATGAACAACGTATTTTATGCGGGTGAAAAAAGCATATTTTATGAATGATTAAAAGAGGGAGAAAAAATAAATGCAACCATAACTTAGGCGAACTACTTGAATGATGTTCGTCGTGGATTTTCTGCAAGTGTCATGTTCATATTGTGTTTGTATTTGCCTTGTATTTACTGACGTCAAACAATGATGATCGATTCCCATATCTTTCTCTCGCAATACGTAAGTCGTTTGCTTGAGCAGGTGAGCTTAAGATTATTTTTTAGTACTCTATGGGATTAATTTTAAACCCCAACACATAGCCCATGTCCAATGACATGAACCATCGTAACTGGGCATCCCCACCCGGAACCACATGAGCAAAGGAAACCAGGTGATGGTGTCCTGGATTGGGGGGTGCTTGCCACGTCAGTCTGTCATTGATGGGTCGGGCCGAAGAACATCGACAATTGAAGAATGGGCCATGATCACCACGACCCTCGGCGTACTCAAGATGGAATCCTCCAAAGACTTGGCGTACACTTCAAGGCATGTTCAAATGATCGGCATGTTATCCCTAGTTGTAGCCAACATACCTCTAACCCTAGATACCCCTAGTGCCTATATAAGCCGAGGGGTTCTAGTATATAAGCCGAGGGGTTCTACTCTATAGAGGCAACGTTTAAGAGATTAGAGCTCACATACGATCTCGAGGTAGATCCAGGGATGGAGCCAGGAATTTGGTATAGGGGGGCAGTTCCACACTTGAGCCCTTACATAGTAATGAGCATCGGCCCAGCCATGAAACATATAGCCCGTGAAGAAGGTCTAAACTGAAAGCATGTTTCCTTAATGTGAACACTAGAAGAACACTACCAAATTATCCATCATTTACAACAAAGATTCAGTTTATAAATTTATATAGCAAAATTCGCCACACTTTACTATAACTAACTGGTTCCAATCCAATTTTCATGTCCATCAATCAACGATCATTCATGTTAGACAAAGAAGTTAGAGATTGAAGTTGATGAGAGGGGACGTACCATGGAGGCACAGAGGGCGTGATGCATCATAGAGCATCTACAACCGAACTTGGCAAATCCGGCCCCTCAAACGCCCACAGACGCATCTGGATGGCCCCTCATATCTCGTGCCCGACATCCACATATCTCAAATCCGGACTCTCAAATCCATGCAAATCCATGCACGTCCATCATACACACCAATGTCGCACGTAAATAACAAATGTTGGTACCAAAAATACATAATTTTTATTTTAAGTGCACAACTCAAACATTAGCTCTTTGGTTTCCATTGTGGGTCCATATATGCTCCACAAGATCATCGAGTAGCTGTGCGTGTGCCTGATGATCTGGAAGATTCTGATGCATCTGTAGAAAGTTCATAAGCTAAGCTGCATCTTGATCTTTCAGGATTTGAACTTGTTCTCCGTGCGCTTCAAAATAATTTGTTTGGCCAACACCATCACCCTCGTCCTCGACAATCATATTGTGCAAAATAACACAACATGTCATGAGCTGCCACAAAGTTTCTGATTCCTACATCATTGCAGCTCCATGAACAATTCCCCAATGAGCTTGAAGCACTCTGAATGCCCTCTCCACATCCTTCCTAGTTGCTTCCTGCATTGTTGCAAAAGTGGCTTTGTTTGTTGCCCTGTGGTTCAGATATTGTCTTCACAAATGTCACCCATTGAGGATAGATGCAATCAACAAGATAGTATCACATGTTGTAGTCATGTTCATTGACGGTGTAGTTGCACGGCGGCGATTCCCCATTACAAAGCCTCTTGAACACCGGAGATCATTGAAGCACGTTGATGTCATTGTGAGAACCCGGCATCCTAACAAAAGCATGCTAATTCCATAAGTCATGTGATGCCACTGCTTCTAGTATGATGGTGGCCTCTTTGGTGTGACCTTGATACATTCCCCGCAAACCTTTGGGGCAGTTCTTCCATTGCCAATGCATGCAATCAATTGATCTGAGCATTCCTGAAAACCCTCTGGCCTCTCCAATGGCCAACAACTTTTCTGTGTCCTGCACATTTGATTCTCTCAAATACTCTGCTCCAAACACCTGCACCACGGTGCGGGCAAACTTGACAGTAGTCTTCACGCATGTGCTTTCCCGGATCCTGACCATCTCACCAATGGCATCTGCGGTAGTACCAAGTGCAAGCATCCTCAGAGCAGCCGTGCATTCCTGCTTAGCACATAAAGATAGTTGAAAACAACAATCCCTTGTGAGCTTCAAGTAGTCATCATGTGCCTCCACTCCCTCCATAATGCACAAAAACAATGGTTTCCGCATGCCAAAACTGCGACAAAACCATGGATCATCCGAGAAGTTGGGTTCAGACCAAAGTAGTCTTTCTGCAGTAGCTGTGCTCCGTACACCCTATCCCGATTGATCACTCTTCTCCCTTTGATTGAGCCCTTGAAGTTGAGAATATGCTCCACCTGCCGGTCCATTTCCTCTTTGTTAGGCCATATTTCTCTCTAATAGTTTTGGTGATTGATGACAATGTTATTTGCGGACCAACCGTGTGGATTGAGCATTTCAGATATTCTTATATATGGAACAAGACGGTTTTATTCCCCTCGGTGGTAGTAAGTGAAGAAGGTTTTTTGGCATTTCTTTTTCGGTGGATTTGAGTCATAGGAAAAATGTACTATTAAGAGGGGGTCCACTTTGGAAAGGTTAGGGTAGAATCAACACACACACATACTCATATGCACCCACTAACCATTTCGGCATCATGGAGGAGTCCACTGTTTTTGCTTGGGCAAGTTTGAAGCACTCAAGCAGTAGTACCACTCTGGTCCATGGTAGTACCGCTTGGCGCTACTGCCACTAACCGTTCCCATACCCACTACCGCTTGTTTTGGGCCTTTTTGTTGGCCCTCCCACAATTAAAGAAAGTAACACGGTAGTAGAGTGGCAGCACCACTTATTGCGGTACTTCCGCATTCTACTACCGCTGCCACTACCGCTTATTTTGGGGCTTCTGTTTCCCTTTGCAGCTTTCACGGTACTAGGGTAATAGTTAACCAGTAGTACCACTTCATGCGGTACTGTCGCTCTAACGCCATGTCGGTGTATTAAGAATGGGGTCCTTGATGTCTACTACACAACTTTATTCTTGTAGATATGTGTTGGGCCTCCAAGCGCAGAGTTTTGTAGGACAGTAGCAATTTTCCCTCAAGTGGACGACCTAAGGTTTATCAATCCATGAGAGGTGTAGGATGAAGATGGTCTCTCTCAAACGACCCTTCAACCAAATACAAGAAATCTCTTGTGTCCCCAACACACCCAATACAATGGAAAATTGTATAGGTGCACTAGTTCGGTGAAGAGATGGTGATAAAAGTGTAATATGGATGGTAGAAATATATTTTTATAATCTGAATAAATAAAAACAGCAATGTAGCAAATAGTAAACGGGCACAAAAATGGTATTGCAATGCTTGAAAATGAGGCCTAGGGTCCGTACTTTCGGTAGTGCAATCTCTCAACAATGCTAATGTAATTGGATCATATAACAATCCCTCAAAGTGCGATGAAGAATCACTCCAAAGTTCCTATCTAGCGGAGAACATAAGAATAAATTGTTTATAGGGTATGAAATGACCTCAAAACTATTTTTTTCCGTTCGATCTATTCAAGGGTCCGTACTAAAATAACACAAAGCTATTCTTTCCGTTCGATCTATCCTAGAGTTCGTGCTAAAATAACACCAAAGCAAATTCATATTTGAAAGCACAAGTGCTCCCTGCGTGATTTTGGTAATTAATGTCAAAATATCTCTTGTTGGACGAACTTTTTCATCTAGTATATTTCAGAAAGTTCAACAAAGGCGTGGCATGGACAAGAGGATGTGGAACCCCTTCAAGATGCTAAGGACAAACATTGGCAAAAGCTCAAGACTCTACATTTTCATTTTAGTGATCCAAGATCACATTGAGTCCATAGAAAAAGCCAATACTATTAAAAGGGGATGAGGTGTTGCTTAATGGCTTGCTTGCTCAAAGTGCTTAGTGATATGCTCCAAAACCCTCAACCACTTTCTCATTTCCACATATGTCCTAAACCTAAAGTCAAACTCGGCCCCACCGATTTGATCTATCCGGAGCCAACGAGTTCATTTGACATAGCCATAGCCAGAAACCCTAATCAGTTCGGTCTCACCGATGGGATCTCGGTCTCACCGAGATGGGCTTAAAAACTCTCTGTTGCCTGTTGCAATCATTTCGGTCTTACTGAGAAATGCAGTCGGTCCCATCGAGTTTGCTTGACCAACTCTCTGTTTGCTTATTACCAAAATCGGTCTCACCGAGTTTGTGTAATCGGTCAAACCGAGTTGAGGTTCTACCCTAACCCTAGCACATCGGTCTCACCAAGTTGATCATGTCGGTCCCACCGAAAACTCTATAGTTCACATTTTGAACTGAATTGGTCTGACCGAGTTTCACGATTCGGTCTCACCGAGTTTGGTAAATTGTGTGTAATGACTAGATTTTGTGTGGAGGCTATATATACCCCTCCACCCTTCCTCCATTTGTGGAGAGAGCCATCAGAACGTGCCTACACTTCCAGGATTCATTTTCTGAGAGAGAACCACCTACTCATGTGTTGAGACCAAGATATTCCAATCCAACCACAAGAATCTTGATCTCTAGCCTTCCCCATATTGCTTTCCACTCAAATCATCTTTCCACCAAATCCAAATCTGTGAGAGAGAGTTGAGTGTTGGGGATACTATCATTTGAAGCACAAGAGCAAGGAGTTCATCATCAACACACCATCTATTACCTTTTGGAGAGTGGTGTCTCCTAGATTGGTTAGGTGTCACTTGGGAGCCTCCGTCAAGATTGTGGAGTTGAACCAAGGAGTTTGTAAGGGCAAGGAGATCGCCTACTTCATGAAGATCTACCCAAGTGAGGCAAGTCCTTCGTGGGCGATGGCCATGGTGGGATATACAAGGTTGCTTCTTCGTGGACCCTTCGTGGCTGGAGCCCTCCATGGACTCGCGCAACCGTTACCCTTCGTGGGTTGAAGTCTCCACCAACGTGGATGTACGATAGCACCACCTATCGGAACCACGCAAAAAATCTCCGTGTCCTCAATTGCGTTTGCACACTCCAATCCCATCCCTTTACTTTCTTGCAACTTGCATGTTTTACTTTCCGCTGCTCATACACTCTTGCCATGCTTGCTTGAAATGTATTGTGAATGTTTAAACTTGTGCTAAAACTCCACCTTAACTTGAAGAAATTAAAAACTGCTATTTTTCTTTGTTGAGGGTCTAATCACCCCCCTCTAGACACCTCTTCTCGATCCTTTCAATTGGTATCAGAGCATTGGTCTCCATTGCTTTGGTTTAATCGCCATTGGAGGAAGATGGATGAGTCTACATTGGGGATTTTTAGACATAGAGGGCCTATACTTGATGGAGAGTTCTTTCATGAGTGGAAAAATGAGATGCTTGAGATTTTTAATGAATATCACTTGAACAAGTACATTACTAGCCCTTGTGCACCCCTTGTTGATCCTTTGCATCCTACTCCCGATGAGTCTATTAACATGATCCGCAACCTTAGAACTGGCAATCTTATTACTAGAGGTTTGCCTAGAAATTTGATTGTTTGCTTGCCTACTCTTGATTGTGCTTACACCATATGGAGATTTCTTGAGGAACAATTTCCAAACTATTCCTTGCAAAATCTAGATGTGATTCTTCATAAGTCTATTGCCTTGATTAAGATGAGTTCCAATGATCCTATGTTTGGTGATTGTCTATTTGAGCTTTGTGACCTTATGCGTGCCAAAGGAGATGTTGAAATCATTAGCAACATCATTTCCGAAGCCATTAGAATTCATAAAGATGAATATTGTGATGATCACTTATCTAATGAATCACTCTCTCTAGGAAATGATCAATCACAAGACGATGTTGAACATGGATACTATGATGAGGATGATGATAGTGACTTCGATCTCGATGAGTCTATGAGACATTTTGATCTTATGGCTATTCTTCGCGGCTACATGGTTGGAGGAAAGGAATGGGTTCTTGATAGTGGATGTACCGATCACATGACCGGAGACAAGGATATGTTTCGTGAGCTTGCTGAAAACGACGATCCTCGAAAGTATGTCACCTTTGGTGATAACTCAAAGGGTAAGGTGGTCATCTCACATGATAGCTCCATACAAAATGTTATGCTCGTTGAATCTATTGGCTATAATTTACTTTCCGTATCTAGATTAGCTGGTTTTGGCTTCAATGCCCTATTTACTGAAGTAGATTGCCAAGTGTTTCGAAGAGATAATCACAATATGGTCTTTACTGGTATACGTAGAGGTGATCTACACATTGTTGATTTCCCTAAAAAGGCTCAACCTAGAGCTTGCTTAATTGCTAAATCTTCTAAAGGTTGGTTGTGGCATAGAAGGTTAGGTCATGTGGACATGCGAAATCTTGATAAGCTTATTAAAGGTGATCATATCCTTGGAGTGAAAGATGTTATATTTGACAAGGATAGATTGTGCAGTGCTTGTCAAGCAGGAAAATGATACGTCTCCAACATATCTATAATTTATGAAGTATTCATGCCATGTTTACAACAATTTTATATGGTTTTGGTATGATTTGCATGGAACTAACCCGGACTGACGCTGTTTTCAGCAGAACTACCGTGGTGTTGTTTTTTGTGCAGAAATGAAAGTTCTCCAAATGAGCTGAAACTTTTTGACGATTTTTTGGAACAAAAGAGACCCTTGAAGCTTCGTGGGAGGGCTAGAAGAGCCATGAGGAGGGCACAACCCAGCAGGGTGCGCCTGGTGGGCCAGGCTCGCCCCACTGGGTTGTCCTCACCTCAGGGCCCATCTTAGCGTGAAACCGACGCCAACAAATATTATAAATAAAGAAACCATCAGAAGTTAACCTAGATCAGAAGTTCCGCCGCCGCAAGGCTTTGTAGACACCGAAAACCAATCTAGACCCCGTTCCGGCACTCCACCAGAGGAGGGAATCATCACCGGTGGCCATCTTCATCATCCCGGCGGCCACCACGATGAGGAGGGAGTAGTCCACCCTCGAGGCTGAGGGTTTGTACCAGTAGCTATGTGCTCAATCTCTCTCTCTCTCTCTCTCTCTCTCTCTCTCTCTCTCGTGTTCTTGAGATGTCACGATCTCGATGTATCGCGGGCTTTGTTAATATAGACGGATCATATGGTGTTTTCCCCTCTCTATCTTGTTGTGATGAATTGAGTTTTCCCTTTGAGGTTTCGTTTTATCGGATTGAATACTTTTATGGATTTGAGAGAACTTGATATATGTCTTGCATATGAATACTCATGGTGACAATGGGGTATCGTATTGATTCACTTGATATATGTTTTGGCACTCAACTCGCGGATTCCCGAGGTGACATTGGGTTAATCTACGCATAGGGATTGATGCACGTTCTTGTCTTTGTTTCTCCGGTAGAAATCTTGGGGCACTCTTTGAGGTTCTTTGTGTTGGATTGAGTATTATGAATCTGAAATTATTTGGTGTTATTTTAGTATGAACTCTTGGATAGATCAATCTGAAAGAATAGCTTCGAGGTGGTTTCGTACCCTACAAATAATCTCTTCTTATATTCTCCGCTAGATATGAACTTTGGAGTGATTCTTCATGCACTTTGAGGGGTGGTTATATGATCCAATTATATTAGCACCGTTGAGAGATTGCACTAGCGAAAGTACGGACCCTAGGCCTCATTTTCAAGCATTGCAATACCGTTTGTGCTCTGTTTTATCAATTGCTACCTTGCTGTTTTTTATTGTTCTTATTACAAATCTTGCAAGTGGAACAAGAAAGACTATATAGTTATTTTGATTCTATAAACAATCAAAGGATTTCGCATGCTTTCCATGTAACGACGGAATTCCCCTTGCTTAGTTTTTGCTCCGCTCGTGCGTGGCACTCCTTGCTTGCGGAGCGGCATATCAGAAAAAGAAGGATTGACTTTCTCTACGGGCCAGTCCCCTTTTACCCCTAACTAACAATTATGCTGCTCTCGCCTTTTTGTAATCTTATCTTTCAAAAATGCACTACTAATTTTTACGACCTCCAAGAATAAAGTTACGTAGTAGACATCAAGCTCTTTTCTGGCGCCGTTGCCGGGGAGGTGAGTGCTTGAAGGTATATCTTTAGATCTTGCAATTGAATCTTTTAGTTTCTGGTTTTATCACTAGTTTGGTTTATAAAAATAAAATTACAAAAAATGGAATTAAGGTTGCATCATATTGTTCATCTTTATAATGTCTTTCGTGAAAATTATGAAAGGAAAATTGTGCTCAATTGATAGAGGAAGAATTCTATAAAATGTTCGACAAAAAATCTTTGAATGATGATCATGATTGCAATATTGTTGGTATGAACTCTTTGAATATCCATGATGCTAACGATATGCAAAGCCATAAGCTTAGGGATGTTATGTTTGATGAAGATGATATTTTTAGTCCCCCAAGATTTGAGGTGCAAATTTGTTATAATGATTGCATGCCTCCTATTTATGATGATTATAATGATGAAAGTGGATTTGGAGAGGTCATGACTTCATTTAGTGATAAATCCACCATTTTGGATGTGGCTTCAATTGATTATGATAACAAATTTGCTATCTATGATGATTATGGTGATGACATGTATGCTATAAAGAATAATGATAACCATGAAACTTATCATCATGATTTTAATTTTCAATCTCATGATAGTTATTTTGTTGAGTTTGCTCCCACTACTATTGATGAGAAGAAATTTGCATATGTGGAGAGTAATAAGTTTTCTATGCTTTTGTGTCATGAAAAGAATGCTTTATGTGATGGTTATATTGTTGAATTTCTTCATGATTCTACTGAAAATTATTATGAGGGAAGAACTTATGCTTGTAGGAATTGCAATAATATCAAGTTTCCTCTCTATGTGTTGAAAGTTTTGAAGTTATGCTTTGTTTTGCCTTCCTATGCTAGTTGATTCTTGTTCCCATAAGTTGTTTGCTCACAAAATCCCTATGCATAGGAAGTGGGTTAGACTTAAATGTGCTTGTCTTATGATTCATGATGCTCCCGCTATGTTTCATTCTTTACTTTTATGTGAGCACCTTTGAAATCATCATGCCTAGCTAAAAGGCATTAAAGAAAAGCGCTTGTTGGGAGACAACCCAACACTTTTACCTACTGTTTTTGTGTTTTCACATGATTAGGCTACTGTAGTAATCATGTTTTATAGCTTTTGTTTCAATAAAGTGCCAAGTAAAGCCTTTGGGATAGTGTGGATGATAGTTGACTTGATTCTGTGAAAAATAGAAACTTTTGTGCTCAGGCCAGGAATTTTGAAAATTCACTGGAGCGTGATAAAATTCTGATTTTTTTACATTTGATGGGTATACACATTCTTTACGTTGTCCTAATTTTTTAGAATTTTTGGAGTTACAGAAGTATGACCTTACTTCAGATCTTTACAAACTGTTCTGGTTTTGACAGATTCTGTTTTCAATGCATATTTTGCTTGTTTCCTAGTTTCTATGGCTTATATTGCTCAATATAAATTGTGGAAATGATAAGGTACAGTAGGCATTGTGTGAGAACAATTATGAATCTTGTCTTTGGTAGTACTAAAAGTGAATGGTTTGCTCTTTATCATACTAACCCATCTCACAAAGTTTCGTTAAGTTTTGTGTGATTGAAGTTTTCAAGTTTTGGGTGAGATATCAATATGAGGAGAATAAGGAGTGAAAAGAGCCTAAGCTTGGGGATGCCCAAGGCACCCCAAGGTGGTATTCAAGGAAGATCCAAGCAACTAAGCTTGGGATGCCCCGGAAGGCATCCCCTCTTTCGTCTCCAACATTATCGGTAACCTCACTTGGAGCTATATTTTTATTCATCACATGATATGAGTTTTGCTTGGAGCGTCATTTTATTTTCTTTTGTTTTGCTTGCTGTTTGAATAATATACCAAGATCTGAAATTCTCGCTGCACACGTAGAACGGACGATTCTGGTTCTTCGGTGTGTGAGAAACCCTCCGATCAACACCCGCCCGGCACCACGGACAGACGAAGATAGGCATCTCCACACGCGCCCAGCTCTGCATCCGCGAGGTGGCGCGGGAGCTTGAAGAAGACATGGAGCTCGGAGCCGAAGGGGATCTCAACGCCCCCGCGCCCTCCATGGCTATATTCCCACTGCCGCTCTCTCTCTCTCTCTCTCTCTCTCTCTCTCTCTCTCGCCGTGGTCACCGCCATGCGCTCTGTCGCCGTCGTCACCGCCGCTCTCTGTCGCCCGCTTATATAGCACACCTGCAACAGCTCTGTGCTGGGCCCCATAAGCCACGCGTGCAACGGTCTGATCGTCTAGGGCGTCTCTGCCGCCTGGTCCGACCTGTAAGGGCCGAGTCAAAAGGTTGACCTGACGGAGACGGCAGAGTTCACGGAACGAGTAGCTGCGCATGGACTAGGGGCAAAACTAAGCACGATTCGCAACTAAGGGCAAAACTGAGCAAATGGACACCACTAAGGGCAAAAGGATAATTAACCCTTATCTTTTCTATCAGGTTTAGCAATTCTAGCAGCTTCTTCACAGAAGTAAATAACATGCCCATCCATATATTCTTCCAAGAGATCTTTAACCATAGCAACACTAGGTTCTACTTTCATTTGTTCATCAGGTTTAGGTGTTCTAATATAGCTTTTGTTAACCACAGTCGGAACTTTAGCATGTTCCTTTATCCTAACAGGGAAAGGTGGTTTCTCAATATATGCAGAAGGAACAACAAGATCAACATTGTAAAGTATAGTTTCTTCTTTAACTGGTACTGATTTTTAATTTCTTCTTTAATAGGTGGGTGATATTTAAACCACTTCTCCTTAGGGAGTTCAACATGAGTAGCAAATGATTCACAAAAGGAGGCTACTATCTCAGAGTCAAGTCCATATTTAGTGCTAAACTTTGAAAAGCATCGGTATCCATAAAAGATTTAACACAATCATACTTAAGTTTAATACCTGACTCTTTACCTTCCTCGAGTTCCCAATCTTCAGAGTTGCGTTTAATTCTTTCAAAAAGATCCCACCGGAATTCAATAGTCTTCTTCATAAAAGAACCAGCACAAGAAGTATCCAACATGGTTTGATCATTGCGAGAAAGCCAAGGATAAAAATTCTGGATAATAATTTCTCTTGAGAGCTCATGATTGGGGCATGAATATAACATTGACTTAAGCCTCCCCCAAGCTAGAGCAATACTTTCTCCTTCACGAGGCCAAAAATTATATATATAATTCCGATCACGATGAACTAGATGCATAGGATAAATTTTTGGTGGAACTCCAATTTCAAACGATTCCAATTCCATGATCCAATATCATCGCATAGCCTACACCATGCCAATGCTTTTCCCTTCAAAGATAAAGGGAAAACCTTTTTCATCACTTCATCCCTGGGTAAACCTGCAAGCTTAAACAATCCACAAATTTGTTCCACATATATCAACTGCATATCAGGATGTTCAGTTCCATCTCCTGCATAAGGATTAGCTAGTTGTTCTATCATACCCGAAGGAATTTCATATTCAATATTTTCAGTAGGTGCAGTAGGTTGAGGGGTAGCTAATTGTGGTTCCGGACGAGGTGAAGATACCCCAAAAAAACCCCTCAAAGGATTGTTTTCCATAGTAACAAGTGACAATAAATTTCAGCACACTATATAAATGTTTCCTTACCAAATTCCACTTACCAAAGGCGCTTCACTCCCCGGCAACAGCGCTAGAAAATAGCCTTGATGACCCACAATTATAGGGGATCAATTGTAGCTCTTTTCGATAAGTAAGAGTGTCGAACCCAACGAGGAGCAGAAGGAAATGACAAGTGGTTTTCAACAAGGTAATGTCTGCAAGTGCTGAAATTTTTGTCGGCGTTCTGGGAACGGGGGTCCCCAGACTTGCCTGCCTGCGGCCCGCGGCGTGGCTCCACTCGTGGCCCAGTACGGCCCGTCTTCACCAGCAAACGCCCAAGACCCTTGTGAGGCGGACGACACAAGACCTCCTCGGGAGTGGCCTCACCAGGCTGGCTCGCGAGGGGCGGAGAGATCAAGGCAAGGCGAGCCTCACGAGGTTCGACGTAAGCCATGATGACCAAGGCCAGGCGGGCGCCAACGCGCACAGTGTCCTTGTTTCCTCTTTGGTGCCAAGGAGGCAAGCGCAGGCGAGGAGTACCGAGGCATCAGGCAAAGGTTTCCATATCGGTGCAACGAGACCAAGACCAGCAGGACGGCAGGACGATGGTCACCGTGGAGCCCAAGACGGCGTCACCACCAGAGTCTTTGGCAGGCGAAGACCACCTTTAGTCAGGATAGCTTGTACTACCTGCCCCCTTCAAATTGGCCGTTGTGGCATCCCTTCCCGCTCAATATTTGGGAAGAGCACCAGGCCTCTATAAATAGGACTAGCCACCACAGTAGGAAAGGGGAGAACGGATTCGGATCATCCTCACCCACACAAGTTCACCAAGCACAAGAACACCTCCCTTCAGGAGACTGTTCTTCCCCTTGTACTGTTCATCCTCAGCCCAAGAGGCAATCCACCACACCACACTGGAGTAGGGTATTACACCACAATGGTGGCTCGAACCAGTATAAATCTCGTGTCTCTTGTGTTGGGAGTTCGTCGAGCTAGGCTTTGAGATCGCGGTGAGGCTGAGGGCGTGATTAGGTAGGGGGGAATCTTCATGCGCTCCCCAGTGTTCGAACCTCAAGGGTTTTGCTGCAACCCGAAATCTGACATTTGGCGCGCCAGGTAGGGGTGCGCCGGAGCTTTCCTTCCGTCAATCTGCGCTCCGCCATCACCACGCTTCGCCGCCATGGTAGGCGCCGCGCTTCCAGCTCCGATGACTGGTGCCAGTGGCGGGGCCAGGGGGCTCCGAGCCTTGGCCCCCGCCTTACGGCAGGTGCAGTGGCCGCCCAAGTCCAAGCTGGAGATGCCACCGCGCTATGACGGCGTGGCGGACCCGGCGGCTTTCCTGCTGGTGTACGAGGAGGCCGTCCTTAAGGCCGGGGGCGACGACAAGGTCATGGCCAACTGGCTTCCCATGGCCCTCACTGGCGTGCCGCGCGCCTGGCTGCTCAACCTCCCCGGATCCACGGTGGCATCTTGGGAGGAGGTGCGCGGCCTCTTCGCCGCGGGCTTCGCGGCACCGGCGCCCCACGCGGTCGCGACCCTCCTCGGCGGCTCGCAAGCGCCACCCTCGGACTGCCATGCCAAGCCGTTCTTTCGCCAGATCAGCACCACTTCCGTGCGGCAGGGAGCTCCCCTGGGTTGGGTGGCGCCCAAGGCCGACCTGACCTTCGACTCGGAAGATCACCCCGTCACCACCGTCAGCTCGGGTGTGCTCCCTATACTTTGCACGCCCACCATCTGCCACGTAGCCATCACCAAGACCCTCATCGACGGCGGCGCCGGCCTCAACGTACTCTCGGTGGAGGCCTTCAGCCTCCTTCACGTACCACTCGAGCGGCTCTGCCCCAGCAAGCCCTTCTCCGGCGTCGGAGGCGGCTCCTCCAGCCCCCTGGGGCAGATCCGTCTTCTCGTGACCTTCGGCACCCGCGAGAACTACGGCACTAAGCTGATCGACTTCGACGTCGCCCACATCGGCCTCCCGTACAATGCTATTCTCGGGAACCCAGCTCTAGCTCAGTTCATGGCGGCGACCCATCCGGCCTACAACCTCATGAAGATGCCTGGGAGCAAGGACGTCCTCACTATAGTGGGAGATACCAAGGAGGCTCTGGCGGCACTCAAGCTTGCCCTCAAGACCGCCGCAGCAGCACAACCAGCCGACACGGGCACCTCTGGAGCTAAGGCGGCTGCGCCGACCAAGAAGAAGCAGTTGTTCACCCAAGACCGGGCAGAAACCAAGCAGGTGCCGATCGAGGAAGACGGGTCCTCAGGAGCCACTTTCACCATAGGCGCCAACCTCGACCCCGACCAAGAGGAGGCACTGGTGAAGTTCTTGCGCGCAAACAATGAAGTGTTCGCCTGGGAACCCGATCAGCTGGTAGGGGTCCCAAGAGGAGTGATTGAGCATCACTTGAAGGTGTGCCCCAATGTACACCCTGTGAAGCAGAGGGCGCGGCGGCAGTCCACGGAGAAGCAGTCCTTCATCGTCCAAGAAACCCGCAAGCTGGAGGCAGCAGGCGTCATTCGCGAGGTCCGGTACCCTGAATGGTTGGCAAACCCCGTCGTTGTGCCCAACAAAGGCGGAAAGGAGCGCATGTGTGTCGACTTCACCAACCTTAACAAGGCCTACCCCCAAGATCCGTTCCCGCTTCCACGCATCGACCAGATCATCGACTCCACCGCCGAGTGTGACCTGTTGTGCTTCCTAGATGCGTTCTTAGGCTACCACCAGATCAAGATGGCGGTAGAAGACGTCGAGAAGACGGCCTTCCTGACCCCGTGCGGGGTATACTACTACACTTGCATGCCGTTCGGGCTGCACAACGCGGGCGCGACCTTTCACTGGTTGATGCACATCACCCTGGGTCGGCAGCTTGGGAGGAATGCTGAAGCCTACGTCGACGACATTGTGGTGAAGTCTCGGGAGGCGAGAACTTTAATTCAAGACTTGGAGGAGACCTTCGAAAGCCTGCGCCAGGTAGACTTGCGGCTTAACCTGGAGAAATGTGTGTTTGGCGTCCCTTCCAGCAAGCTTCTAGGTTTCCTCGTGTCCCACAGAGGGATCGAGGTGAACCCGGAGAAGGTCAAGGCAATCGAAGACATGAGTCCACCACAAACCTGAAGGAGATGCAGAAGCTCGCCGGCCGCGTGACCGCGTTGGGGCATTTCGTCTCCAAGCTGGGAGAGCGTGCCCTGCCGTTCTTCAAGCCGATGAAGAAAAGGGCCCATTCGAGTGGACTCCAGAGGCCGACCAAGCATTTCAAGACCTCAAGAGATACCTGACCAGCCCTCCGGGGATGGTGGCGCCCCGACCTCTCAAGCCCCTGGTGTTGTACCTTGCCGCCACCCCTTACTCCACCAGCGCAGCTTTGGTGGCGGTCCAGGAGGAGCGCCGAGTCCGAGATGCGTCACGCCAAGCCGCTCCCTCAGCCGGGGCGGCGCAAGACCCAGAGGGCTCCGCGAGGGCTGCGGCGACGCCAGCAAAGGACCAGGCTCCACAAGACGGCGCACTTGGGCCTGCGGAAGCCCCAACGAGCGACTAGGCTTTGGGGGCTTCGTCGTCTCAGGAGACACCCCAACCTCCGGAAGCCGCGGGCCTCGCCAATGCACCCGCCCTCGTCGTGCACCCCATGTATTTTGTCAGCACGGTGTTGCGGGACGCGAGGGCGCGGTACAGCATGCCTCAGAAGCTCCTGCTCGCGCTCTTGGTGGCCTCACGCAAGCTGCGGCACTACTTTCAAGGCCACCCCATCAAGGTCGTCTCGGCCTACCCGTTGGAGAGGGTGCTCAGGAGCCCCAACTCCGCCGGGAGATTCGCTGAGTGGAACATCGAGCTACATGCATTCCAGTTGGAGTTCAGCACAACTAGGGTCATTAAGGGAGCCACGCTCGTTGATTTCGTGGCAGAATGGACGGACGCCCCGGGGCTTGAAGAAGGCGAGGATCGGTCCCTCTCGCCGGGGAGTGAAGCGCCAGACGGATGGGTTATGTATTTTGATGGCGCCTTTGCACGCCAGGGCGCGGGGGCTGGAGCAGTGCTCATCTCACCCATTCAGGACAAGCTTTACTACGCCGTGCAGCTCTGCTTCCAGTAGGGCGAGAAGGTCTCCAACAACATAGCAGAGTACGAAGGCCTCATAGCTGGCCTCAAGGCCGCAGTGGCCCTGGGGGTGAAGCGCCTCACCATCAAGGGCGATTCGCAGCTCCTCGTCAACTTCTCCAACAAAGTGTATGAGCCGAAGGACGAGCACATGGAGGCGTACCTCACGGAGGTGCGCAAGATGGAGAAGTAGTTCTTGGGCCTGGAATTATAGCATGTGCCCCGTGGCACCAACAAGGAAGCCGACGACATCGCTAGGAGAGCATCCAAGCGGCTACCCCAAGAGCCTGGCCTCTTCGAGGAGCGGCTCTTCAAGCCATCGGCAACACCGCCACTTTCAAGAACCGCGCTGCCTCGGGAGGAGCTCCTTCAACCACCTGCCTCGGGAGCCCGGGCCTGCGGCCTGACCTCAGGAGCACGCTTACTCTTGGCGCTCGAGCCTCAGGAGGGGTGCCGGACCAGGGAATTCAAGGAATACCTGATGCAAGGGACGCTGCCGGAGAAGGAGGAGCACGCGGAGCGTGTGGCCCGACAGGCCACGGCATACTGCATCCAGGACGGTGAGTTATACAGGAAACGGCCAAATGACGTTTCCCTGCGTTGCATCTCCAGGGAGCAGGGGAAAGAGTTGCTGGCCGACATACACGGCGGGGACTGCGGGCACCACTCGTCATCACGAACCCTCGTCGGCAAGGTGTTTCACAGTGGATTCTACTGGCCTACGACACTCAACGACGCGACTGAGCTGGTGAAGTCCTGCGAGGCCTACCAGTTCCACGCCAAGCAGATCCATCAGCCGGCTCAGGGCCTCCAGACCATCCCACTCTCGTGGCCATTCGCGGTCTGGGGGCTGGATATCTTGGGCCCGTTCCCTCGAGCGCCCGGGGGCTACCGCTACCTCTACGCCGCCATCGACTAGTTCACCAAGTGGGCGGAGGTAGAAGCCGTCCGCACCATCCCGGCCGGCTCCACGGTCAAGTTCATCAAAGGTCTCGTGAGCCGGTTTGGGGTCCCCAACCGCATCATCACCGACAATGGCTCGCAGTTCACTAGCAATCTCTTCAAGACGTATTGTGCTAACCTTGGAACGCAGATCTGCTACGCTTCGGTGATGCACCCCCGGAGCAATGGCCATGCCGAACGCGCCAACACAGAGGTCCTGAGAGGCCTCAAGACCAGGACCTTCAAGAAGAAGCTCGAGGCCTGTGGCAGGGGCTGGTACTACGAGCTCCAGTCTGTGCTGTGGTCCATCCGCACCACTGCCACCAAGCCAACGGGCGAGACCCCATTCTTCCTCGTCTACGGAGCAGAGGTGGTTCTCACTCACGAGGTCAGGCATTGCTCCACGCGGGTCCTGGCGTTTGATGAGACACAGCAGGACGCCATGCGGGGGATGGACCTCGTGCCGGGGGAGGAACGCCGCCGTGAAGCCACGCTACGGGCGGCAAGATATCAGCAGGCGCTGCGACGGTACCACTGTCGCAGTGTCCGCTCCAGGATGCTCGAGGTGGGTGACCTCCTCCTACGGCGGGTGCTCTCCAGGGAAGGGCTGCAAAAGCTCTCACCCATGTGGGAGGGCCCGTTTAGGGTCACCCACGTCTCCAGGCCTGGCGCCGTGCGCCTGGAGACGCAGGACGGGGTACCCATCCAGAACGCCTGGAACATCCAGCACCTCCGGAAGTTCTACCCATGAAGAAAGGCCCAACGCCTGTGAAGAAGGCCCCGTGCCTGTGAAGGTCTCTGCTCGTGAGACTCTCAAGTAATAATGAGTGGGGCTGTACACGCCCCGGAGTCTAAGGAGTGCCGCCCTCGGGCCTCTGGGGCTCCCTCCCACGTCCTAGTGGCAGCACTTAGCTCCGCGCTGGTGAGAAGACAAGAAGACTAGACTAGGTGCCGGACGCAGATTTTCATTTGCTTTCCGTAGTTGGCTTGCTCCTCTTTAATAGAAATTTGCTTTCTGGTGTTGCTTGCTGATCTTGTTCCATCGACTTCTGCCTCTGTTTCTGCCTTCGGTTCTTTGTTTGACCTGTACCCTCTCTCGTGTCCCTCGCGAGGGGGCTGGACAGGTGCCCTCGTGAGCATCTTGTCTGTTTTTCGCGAGGCACCCTCGTTCGAGCCGCAAGCTGGCGCGCCTCTCTCAATCTGTGCCCCTCTGGTACCGTGATGCGAGGCGCTGGGTCGTGGCCAGAGGCGCCGGCGACCAGGACTTGGATCTCCTAACAAATTTTTTCAGTTCCTCCTCGCTAGGTACTGAGAAACGCGCGCCTCGTGAGGCGGAAACTACTTCAAGCGCGTCAAGCTAAGTTATTCCTACGTGCCTATATAAAACATTGATATTGCGACGCGGCACAGGAATGATAAACACAGCATAACAACTTGGGAATCAATGCAGGAAAGAAAAGAAGAACGAAACAAAAGCGGCGCGTGTCGTGGGTCTAAGACTGACAGTAGAATAGGGGGTAGGTATGTAGAGGCAAGATCCTAGCTATGGCGAAGTTGTACACACGAGTTTTACGAGTTCAGGCCCTTCGCGGAGGAAGTAATAGCCCTTCGTCTCGGTGCCCGGAGGCGGTCGACTGGATTATGCGTGTGTGTGTGTTACAGGGGGTGCGAACCCTTGTCCCAGAGGAGGGGGGTGGCTTATATAGAGTGCGCCAGGACCCCAGCTCCCCTCCGTTACACAGGGTTCAATGTACATAAAGAAGGAGCGTTACAGGTAACGGTCGTAATAAAGTGCTATAAATGATCATTAAGTCTATGAGTAAACGCCCGACCGTTGCTGTGCAGAGTGACTTTAGATCTTCTGTATTTCAAGTGGTTTCTGTTACGGTCGAGTGACAGCGATTCTTCTGAGTGGAATGTTTCTGGTCGAGTGGATGATGGTACCCTTCAAATGCTTCTGACTTTGGGGTGATGTCCTTGGGAAGGGTGTCTAGGTCAGGCCTATAACCCTACCTTAGGTGCATAGCTTCATCAGTGCGCGCCTTGCAACAGTTCGCGAGGACGGATCCATGACGGCTCAGCCAGACCCCACCTCGCGCTTCACCGGAGCGCGACGACCCACTGCCGCCCTCGAAGCGGGCGTGGCGGCTGGTCAGAGCCGCCGCTGGTGGAGCTATCACCGGAGGAAGAGCCGCCGTAGCTTGACGAGCCGCGGACGGCACCGAGAGCGGGTCCGCCTTTGTCCTCATCACGACCGTCGCATGGACCGAGCACCTCATCGCCTCGTTGTCCTCAGGGCAGCACTCGATGCGGCGGCCATCTTCTCCGAACACCCTCACATAGAGGGTTGCATTGCCGTCGTACTTGAAGTGGAGGGTGCACCGCCTGCCCAGGCTACACGTGCGAGCAAACGTCTGCCAGCCGCGGGCCAGGGCAGCGTTGCCAGTGACGGAGGTCTCGACCGCAACCCAGGAAGCTTTGCTACAGCAGCCGTCCGCCAGCAGCCAGAGCCCGCGTGGACCTGCGGCCGGCAGCTCATCGGCGAAGAAGCGCGGGAGCTGAAGCCAGTTGCCGGCAGGGTTCTCCGACCACACCACGAACTCCGGCAGCACCTCCGCCGAGTGGAAGCACGGCCGGGGAGGCCGTGCGACCATGGCGCGCCTCCCTTCATCGACGGGGCTGCATCGACATGGGCGGCTCCCACCATGCGAAGGGGCACCGCCGCAGCCGCGAGGGGCCGCAACGGGGGTCGCAGAGTGCTTGCAAGGACGACCGCGTCCACGCTTGGGCGGCGGAGAGTCGGGCCCCTCCTGGCGAGCCTTCCCCTTCTCCGCGGCCGAAGACCTCTTCGCAGGCGCCATGGGAGTCGCTACAGGCAATAGGGTAGGGGAGGAGAAGCGAGCGGAATGGGAAGAGACGGGCGACGGGGGCTCTGCCCCCCTCCTCATTTATAGCAGGAGAAGGCCAACCGGCGATCCCCACGATCACAGGTAATGATGATATTTCTCTGCATGCAGAAGGGACTCATCAAGTTGGGCGGTTGTCGAGGCAGCATGGGGAAGCGGAGACGCCCACGTCCAATCAATCGCCACGCGTCGACCAAGGCCACAGGCTGTTGGGCCGGCGGCGCGCACTTGCCCTTTGGCTTCGCCTCGAAGCCAAGTCCGAGCGCGCCTTGGGCCCGGGGGCTACTGTCGGCGTTCTGGGAACGGGGGTCCCCAGACTTGCCTGCCTACGGCCCGCGGCATGGTGCCACTCGCGGCCCAGTACGGCCCGTCTTCACCAGCAAACACCCAAGACCCTCGCGAGGGGCCAAGCCTCGCGAGGCGGACGACACAAGACCTCCTCGGGAGTGGCCTCACCAGGCTGGCTCGCGAGGGGCGGAGAGATCAAGGCAAGGCGAGCCTCGCGAGGTTCCAATGATGTGAGCCATGACGACCAAGGCCAGGCGGGCGCCAGCGCGCAGTGTCCTCGTTTCCTCTTTGGTGCCAAGGAGGCAAGCACAGGCGAGGAGTACCGAGGCATCAGGCCAAGGTTTCCATATCGATGCAATGAGACCAAGACCAGCAGGACGGCAAGACGAATGTCACCGTGGAGCCCAAGATGGCGTCACCACCAAAGTCTTTGGTAGGCGAAGACCACCTTTAGTCAGGATAGCTTGTACTAGCTGTCCCCCTTCAAATTGGCCGTTGTGGCATCCCTTCCCGCTCAATATTTGGGAAGAGGACCAGGCCTCTATAAATAGGACTAGCCACCACAGTAGGAAAGGGGAGAACGGATTCGGATCATCCTCACCCACACAAGTTCACCAAGCACAAGAACACCTCCCCTCAGGAGACTGTTCTTCCCCTTGTACTGTTCATCCTCAGCCCAAGAGGCAATCCACCACACCACACTGGAGTAGGGTATTACACCACAACGTTGGCCCGAACCAGTATAAATCTCGTGTCTCTTGTGTTGCGAGTTCGTCGTGCTAGGCTTTGAGATCGCGGTGAGGCTGAGGGCATGATTAGGTAGGGGAAAATCTTCGTGCGCACCCAGTGTTTGAACCTCAAGGGTTTTGCCGGAACCCGAAATCCTACAATTGTAAGTAGCGGAGTAGTTTGATAGCAAGATAATTTGTAACGAGCAAGTAACGATAGTAGTAAAAAAAGTGCAGCAAGGTAACACAATCCTTTTGAGGCAAAGGACATGCCAAAACGGTCTCTTATGATAAGCAAAGCGTTCTTGAGGGTACACATGAATTTCATCTAGTCACTTTCATCATGTTGGTTTGATTTGTGTTCGCTACTTTGATAATTTGATATGTGGGTGGACCGATGCTTAGGTGTTGTTTTCAGCAGAACTACCGTGGTGTTGTTTTTTGTGCAGAAATGAAAGTTCTCCAAATGAGCTGGAACTTTTTGATGATTTTTTTGGAACAAAAGAGACACTCGAAGCTTCGTGGGAGGGCCAGAAGAGCCACGAGGAGGGCACAACACAGCAGGGTGCGCCTGGTGGGCCAGGCTCACCCCACTGGGTTGCGCTCACCTCGAGGCCCATCTTAGCGTGAAACCGACGCCAAAAAATCCTATAAATAAAGAACCTGATGACCCACAAGTATAGGGGATCAATTGTAGCTCTTTTCGATAAGTAAGAGTGTCGAACCCAACGAGGAGCAGAAGGAAATGAGAGGTAGTTTTCAGTAAGGTAATGTCTGCAAGTGCTGAAATTGTAAGTAGCGGAGTAGTTTGATAGCAAGATAATTCATAACGAGCAAGTAACGGTAGTAGTAACAAAAGTGCAGCAAGGTAGCCCAATCCTTTTGAGGCAAAGGACAGGCCAAAACGATCTCTTATGATAAGCAAAGCGCTCTTGAGGGTACACGGGAATTTTTGAAGGAAATATGCCCTAGAGGCAATAATAAAGTTATTATTTATTTCCTTATTTCATGATAAATGTTTATTATTCATGCTAGAATTGTATTAACCGGAAACATAATACTTGTCTGAATACATAGACAAACAGAGTGTCACTAGTATGCCTCTACTGACTAGCTCGTTGATCAAAGATGGTTATGTTTCCTAGCCATTGACATGAGTTGTCATTTGATTAACGGGATCACATCATTTGGATGTGATTGACTTCACCCATTCTGTTAATTTAGCACACGATCGTTTAGTATTCTGCTATTGCTTTCTTCATGACTTATACATGTTCCTATGACTATGAGATTATGCAACCCCCGTTTACCGGAGGAACACTTTGTGTGCTACCAAACGTCACAACGTAACTGGGTGATTATAAAGGTGCTCTACAGGTGTCTCCGAAGGTACTTGTTGGGTTGGCGTATTTCGAGATTAGGATTTGTCACTCCGATTGTCGGAGAGGTATCTCTGGGCCCACTCGGTAATGCACATCACTTAAGCCTTGCAAGCATTGCAACTAATGAGTTAGTTTCGGTATGATGTATTATAGAACGAGTAAAGATACTTGCCGGTAACAAGGTTGAACTAGGTATTGAGATACCGACGATCGAATCTCGGGCAAGTAACATACCGATGACAAAGGGAACAACGTATGTTGTTATGCGGTCTGACCGATAAAGATCTTCGTAGAATATGTGGGAGCCAATATGAGCATCCAGGTTCCGCTATTGGTTATTGACCGGAGACGTGTCTCGGTCATGTCTACATAGTTGTTGAACCCGCAGGGTCCGCACACTTAAAGTTCGATGACGGTTATATTATGAGTTTATGTGTTTTGATGTACCGAAGGTA
Organism: Aegilops tauschii subsp. strangulata; assembly: GCF_002575655.3. Lineage (NCBI taxonomy): Eukaryota > Viridiplantae > Streptophyta > Magnoliopsida > Poales > Poaceae > Aegilops > Aegilops tauschii. The sequence goes on along the minus strand of NC_053037.3, from coordinate 311,855,523 downwards.
GTTCGGAGTCCCGGATGAGATCAGGGACATGACGAGGAGTCTCGAAATAGTCAAGACGTAAAGATCGATATATTGGACGACTATATTCGGACATCGGAAAGGTTCCGAGTGATTCGGGTATTTTTCAGAGTACCAGAGAGTTACGGGAATTTGTCGGGGAGTATATGGGCCTTATTGGGCTTTAGGGGAAAGAGAGAGGAGAGGTTGGGCGCCCCCCAAGGCCTAGTCCGAATTGGACTAGGGGGAGGGGCTGCTCCCCCTCCTTCCTTCTCTTCTCTCTCCCCTTTCCTTGACTCCTACTCCTACTACTTGGAAGGGGGGGAATCCTACTCTCGGTGGGAGTAGGACTCCTCCTAGGGCGCGCCATAGAGAGGGTCGGCCCTCCACCTCCTCCACTCCTTTATATACGGGGAGGGGGGCACCCCTTGGAGACACAACAATTGATCTCTTGATCTCTTAGCCGTGTGCGGTGCCCCCCTCCACCATAATCCACCTCGATAATATCGTAGCGGTGCTTAGGCGAAGCCCTGCGTCGGTAGAACATCATCATCGTCACCACGCCGTCATGCTGACGGAACTCTCCCTCAAAGCTCAGCTGGATCAGAGTTCGAGGGACGTCATCGAGCTGAACGTGTGCTGAACTCGGAGGTGCCGTGCGTTCGGTACTTGGATCGGTCGGATCGTGAAGACATACGACTACATCAACCGCGTTGTGCTAACGCTTTTGCTTTCGGTCTATGAGGGTACGTGGACAACACTCTCCCCTCTCGTTGCTATGAATCACCATGATCTTGCGTGTGCGTAGGAATTTTTTTGAAATTACTACGTTCCCCAACAATGGAATCCGAGCCTGGTTTTATGCGTAGATGTTATATGCACGAGTATTACACAAGTGAGTTGTGGGCGATACAAGTCATACTGCTTACCAGCATGTCATACTTTGGTTCGACGGTATTGTTGGATGAAGCGGCCCGGACCGACATTACGCGTACGCTTACGCGAGACTGGTTCTACCGACGTGCTTTGCACACAGGTGGCTGGCGGGTGTCAGTTTCTCCAACTTTAGTTGAACCGAGTGTGGCTATGCCCGGTCCTTGAGAAGGTTAAAACATCAGTAACTTGACGAACGATCGTTGTGGTTTTGGTGCGTAGGTAAGAACGGTTCTTGCTCAGCCCGTAGCAGCCACGTAAACTTGCAACAACAAAGTAGAGGACGTCTAACTTGTTTTTGCAGGGCATGTTGTGATGTGATATGGTCAAGGCATGATGCTATATTTTATTGTATGAGATGATCATGTTTTGTAACCGAGTTATCGGCAACTGGCAGGAGCCATATGGTTGTCGCTTTATTGTATGCAATGCAATCGCCCTGTAATTGCTTTACTTTATCACTAAGCGATAGCGATAGTCATAGAAGCAATAGTTGGCGAGATGACAACGATGCTACGATGGAGATCAAGGTGTCGCGCCGGTGACGATGGTGATCATGACAGTGCTTCGGAGATGGAGATCACAAGCACAAGATGATGATAGCCATATCATATCACTTATATTGATTGCATGTGATGTTTATCTTTTATGCATCTTATCTTGCTTTGATTGATGGTAGCATTATAGGATGATCTCTCACTAAATTATCAAGGTATAAGTGTTCTCCCTGAGTATGCACCGTTGCGAAAGTTCTTCGTGCTGAGACACCACGTGATGATCGGGTGTGATAAGCTCTACATTCATCTACAACGGGTGCAAGCCAGTTTTGCACACGCAGAATACTCGGGTTAAACTTGACGAGCCTAGCATATAACAGATATGGCCTCGGAACACTAAGACCGAAAGGTCGAGCGTCAATCATATAGTAGATATGATCAACATAGTGATGTTCACCATTGAAACTACTCCATCTCACGTGATGATCAGACATGGTTTAGATGATTTGGATCACGTGATCACTTAGATGATTAGAGGGATGTCTATCTAAGTGGGAGTTCTCAAGTAATATGATTAATTGAACTTTAATTTATCATGCACTTAGTCCTGGTAGTATTAGCATATCTATGTTGTACATCAATAGCTAGTGATGTTGCTCCCCGTTTATTTTTATATGTTCCTAGAGAAAACTAAGTTGAAAGATGTTAGTAGCAATGATGCGGATTGGATCCATGATCTGAGGTTTATCCTCATTGCTGCACAGAAGAATTATGTCCTTGATGCACCGCTAGGTGACAGACCTATTACAGGAGCAGATGCATACGTTATGAACGTTTGGCAAGCTCGGTATGATGACTACTTGATAGTTAAGTGCACCATGCTTTATGGCTTAGAACTGGGACTTCAAAAATGTTTTGAACGCCACAGAGCATATAAGATGTTCTAAGAGTTGAAATTGGTATTTCATACTCATGCCCGTGTCGAGAGGTATGAGACCTCTGACAGCACTTTGCCTACAAGATGGAGGAGAATAGCTCAACCAGTGAGCATGTGCTCAGATTATCTGGGTACTACAATCGCTTGAATCAAGTGGGAGTTAATCTTCCAGATAAAATAGTGATTGACAGAATTCTCTAGTCACCATCACCAAGTTAGTAGAACTTCGTGATGAACTATAATATGCAAGGGATGACGAAAGTAATTCCCGAGCTCTTCGCGATGTTGAGATCGGCGAAGGTAGAAATCAAGAAAAGAGCATCAAGTGTTGATGGTTAACAAGATCACTAGTTTCAAGAAAAGGGCAAAGGGAAAGAAGGGGAACTTCAAGAAGAACGGCAAGCAAGTTGCTGCTCAAGTGAAGAAGCCCAAGTTTGGACCTAAGCCTGATACTGAGTGCTTCTACTGCAAAAAGGACTGGTCACTGGAAGCGGTACTACCCCAAACAATTGGCGGATAAGAAGGATGGCAAAGTGAACAAAAGTATATTTGATATACATGGTATTGATGTGTACTTTACTAGTGTTTATAGCAACCCCTCGGTACTTGATACTGGTTCAGTTGCTAAAGAGTAGTAACTCAAAACGGGAGTTGCATAATGAACAGAAACTAGTTAAGGATGAAGTGACGATGTGTATTGGAAGTGGTTCCAAGATTGATATGATCATCATCGCACACTCCCTATACTTTAGGGATTAGTGTTGAAATAAGTGTTATTTGGTGTTTGCGTTGAGCATGAATATGATTTGATCATGTTTTTTGCAATACGGTTATTCATTTAAGTTAGAGAACAATTGTTGTTCTGTTTACATGAATAAAACCTTCTATGGTCATACACACAACCGAAAATGGTTTGTTGGATCTCGATCGTAGTGATACACATATTCATAATATTGAAGCCAAAAGATGCAAAGTTGATAATGATAGTGCACCTTATTTGTGGCACTGCCGTTTGGGTCATATCGGTGTAAAGCGCATGAAGAAACTCCATAAAGATGGACTTTTGGAATCACTTGGTTATGAATCATTTGATGCTTGCGAACCGTGCCTTTTGGGCAAGATGACTAAAACTCCGTTCTCTGGAACAATGGAACGAGCTACTAACTTGTTGGAAATAATACATACTGATGTATGCAGTCCAATGAGTGTTAATGCTCGTGGCGGGTATCGTTATTTTCTGACCTTCACAGATGATTTGAGCAGATATGAGTATATCTACTTAATGAAGCACAAATCTGAAACATTTGAAAGGTTCAAAGAATTTCAGACTGAAGTGGAAAATCATCGTAACAAGAAAATAAAGTTTCTACGATCTGATCATGAAGGTGAATATTTGAGTTACGAGTTTGGTCTTCATTTGAAACAATGCGGAATAATTTCGCAACTCACGCCACCCTGGAACACCACAGCGTAATGGTGTGTCCGGATGTCATAACCATACTTTATTAGATATGGTGCGATCTATGATGTTTCTTACCGATTTACCACTATAGTTTTGGGGTTATGCATTAGAGACAGCTGCATTCACGTTAAAAAGGGGCACCATCTAAATGCGTTGAGACGACACCGTATGAACTGTGGTTTGGCAAGAAACCAAAGTTGTCGTTTCTTAAAGTTTGGGGTTGCGATGCTTATAAGAAAAAGTTTCATCCTGATAAGCTCAAACCCAAATTGGAGAAATGTGCCTTCATAGGATACCCAAAGGAGACAGTTGGGTACACCTTCTATCACAGATCCGAAGGCAAGATATTCGTTGCTAAGAATGGATCCTTTCTAGAGAAGGAGTTTCTCTCGAAAGAAGTGAGTGGGAGGAAAGTAGAACTTGATGAGGTAACTGTACCTGCTCCCTATTGGAAAGTAGTTCATCACAGAAATCTGTTCCTGTGACTACTACACCAACTAGTGAGGAAGCTAATGATGATGATCATGTAACTTCAGATCAAGTTACTACCGAACCTCGTAGGTAAACCAGAGTGAGATCCGCACCAGAGTGGTACGGTAATCCTGTTCTAGAGGTCATGTTACTTGACCATGACGAACCTACGAACTATGATGATGCGATGATGAGACCAGATTCCGCAAAATGGTTTGAGGCCATGAAATCTGAGATGGGATCCATGTATGAGAACAAAGTATGGACTTTGATTGACTTGCCCAAATGATCGGCGAGCCATTAAGATTAAATGGATCTTCAAGAGAAGACGGTCGCTGATAGTAGTGTTACTATCTACAAAGCTAGAATTGTCGCAAAAGGTTTTCGACAAGTTCAAGGTGTTGACTACGATGAGAGTTTCTCACTCGTATCTATGCTTAAGTCTGTCCGAATCATGTTAGCAATTGCCGCATTTTATGAAATCTGGCAAATGGATAAACAAAACTGCATTCCTTAATGGATTTATTAAAGAAGAGTTCTATACGATGCAACCAGAAAGTTTTGTCGATCCTAAAGGTGTTAACAAAATGTGCAACCTCCAGCGATCCATCTATGGACTGGTGCAAGCATCTCGGAGTTGGAATATACGCTTTGATGAGTTGATCAAAGCATATAGTTTTATACAGACTTGCGGTGAAGCCTGTATTTACAAGAAAGTGAGTGGGAGCACTACAACATTTCTGATAAGTATATGTGAATGACATATTGTTGATCGGAAATAATGTAGAATTATTCTGCAAAGCATAAAGGAGTGTTTGAAAGGAGTTTTTTCAAAGAAAGACCTCGGTGAAGCTGCTTACATATTGAGCATCAAGATCTATAGAGATAGATCAAAACGCTTGATAAGTTTTTTCAATGAGTACATACCTTGACAAGTTTTGGAAGTACTTCAAAATGAAACAGTCAAAGAAAGAGTTCTTGCCTGTGTTACAAGGTGTGAAATTGAGTAAGACTCAAAGCCCGACCACGGCAGAAGATAGAAAGAAAATGAAAGTCATTCCCTATGCCTTGGCCATAGGTTCTATAAATTATGCTATGCTGTGTACCAGACCTATTGTGTACCTCACCAAGAGTTTGGCAAGAGGGTACAATAGTGATCTAGGAGTAGATCACTGGACAACGGTCAAAATTATCCTTAGTGGAATAAGGATATATTTCTCGATTATGGAGGTGACAAAAGGTTCGTCGTAAAGGGTTACGTCGATGCAAATTTTGACACTGATCCAGATGACTCTAAGTCTCAATCTGGATGCATATTGAAAGTGGGAGCAATTAGCTAGAGTAGCTCCGTGCAGAGCATTGTTGACATAGAAATTTGCAAAATACATACGGATCTGAATGTGGCAGACCCGTTGACTAAACTTCTCTCACAAGGAAAACATGATCACACCTTAGTACTCTTTGGGTGTTAATCACATAGCGATGTGGACTATATTATTGACTCTAGTAAACCCTTTGAGTGTTGATCACATAACGATGTGAACTATGGGTGTTAATCACATGGTGATGTGAACTATTAGTGTTAAATCACATGGCGATATGAACTAGATTTTGACTCCAGTGCAAGTGGGAGACTGAAGGAAATATGCCCTAGAGGCAATAATAAAGTTATTATTTATTTTCTTATTTCATGATAAATGTTTATTATTCATGCTAGAATTGTATTAACCGGAAACATAATACTTGTCTGAATACATAGACAAACAGAGTGTCACTAGTATGCCTCTACTGACTAGCTCGTTGATCAAAGATGGTTATGTTTCCTAGCCATTGATATGAGTTGTCGTTTGATTAACGGGATCACATCATTAGGAGAATGATGTGATTGACTTGACCCATTCCGTTAGCTTAGCACACGATCGTTTAGTATTCTGCTATTGCTTTCTTCATGACTTATACATGTTCCTATGACTATGAGATTATGCAACTCCCGTTTACTGGAGGAACACTTTGTGTGATACCAAACGTCACAACGTAACTGGGTGATTATAAAGGTGCTCTACAGGTGTCTCCGAAGGTACTTGTTGGGTTGGCGTATTTCGAGATTAGGATTTGTCACTCCGATTGTCGGAGAGGTATCTCTGGGCCCACTCGGTAATGCACATCACTTAAGCCTTGCAAGCATTGCAACTAATGAGTTAGTTGCAGGATGATGTATTACAGAACGAGTAAAGAGACTTGCCGGTAACGAGATTGAACTAGGTATTGAGATACCGACGATCGAATCTCGGGCAAGTAACATACCGATGACAAAGGGAACAACGTATGTTGTTATGCGGTGTGACCGATAAAGATCTTCGTAGAATGTGTGGGAGCCAATATGAGCATCCAGGTTCCGCTATTGGTTATTGACCGGAGACGTGTCTCGGTCATGTCTACATAGTTCTTGAACCCGTAGGGTCTGCACGCTTAAAGTTCGATGACGGTTATATTATGAGTTTATGTGTTTTGATGTACCAAAGGTAGTTCGGAGTCCCGGATGAGATCAGGGACATGACGAGGAGTCTCGAAATGGTCGAGATGTAAAGATCGATATATTCGACGACTATATTCGGACATCGGAAAGGTGTTGAGTGATTCGGGTATTTTTCGGAGTACCGGAGAGTTATGGGAATTCGCCGGGGAGTATATGGGCCTTATTGGGCTTTTGGGGAAAGAGAGAGGAGAGGCTGGGCGCCCCCCAAGGCCTAGTCCGAATTGGGCTAGGGGGAGGGGCTGCGCCCCCTCCTTCCTTCTCTTCTCTCTCCCCTTTCCTTGACTCTACTCCTACTACTTGGAAGGGGGGAATCCTACTCCCGGTGGGAGTAGGACTCCTCCTAGGGCGTGCCATAGAGAGGGCCGGCCCTCCCCCTCCTCCACTCCTTTATATACGGGGAGGGGGGCACCCCTTGGAGACACAACAATTGATCTCTTGATCTCTTAGCCGTGTGCGGTGCCCCCCTCCACCATAATCCACCTCGATAATATCGTAGCGGTGCTTAGGCAGCCCTGCGTCGGTAGAACATCATCATCGTCACCACGCCGTCGTGCTGACGGAACTCTCCCTCAAAGCTTGGCTGGATCGGAGTTCGAGGGACGTCATCGAGCTGAACGTGTGCTGAACTCGGAGGTGCCGTGCGTTCGGTACTTGGATCGGTCGGATCGTGAAGACGTACGACTACATCAATCGCGTTGTGCTAACGCTTCCGCTTTCGGTCTACGAGGGTACGTGGACAACACTCTCCCCTCTCGTTGCTATGCATCACCATGATCTTGTGTGTGTGTAGGAATTTTTTTGAAATTACTACGTTCCCCAACAATTTCATCTAGTCATTTTCATCATGTTGGTTTGATTTGTGTTCGCTACTTTGATAATTTGATATGTGGGTGGACCGGTGCTTAGGTGTTGTTCTTACTTGAACAAACCTCCTACTTATGATTAACCCTCCCGCAAGCATCCGCAACTACGAGAAAAGTATTAAGAATAAATTCTAACCATAGCATTAAACTTTTGGATCCAATCGGTCCCTTACGAAATAGCGCATAAACTGGGGTTTAAGCTTTTGTCACTCTCGCAACCCACCATCTAATTGCTACTCCACAATGCATTCCATTAGGCCCAAACATGGTGAAGTGTCATGTAGTCGACGTTCACATGACACCACTAAGGGAATAACAACATACATACTATCAAAATATCGAACACATATCAAGTTCACATGATTACTTGCAACATGATTTCTCCCGTGACCTCAAGAACAAAAGTGACTACTCACAAATGATAAACATGCTCATGATCAGAGGAGTATTAAATAGCATAATGGATCTGAACATATAATCTTCCACCAAATAAACCATATAGTAATCAACTACAAGATGTAATCAACACTACTAGTCACCCACAAGCACCAATCTATAGTCCCGGTAACAAGATTGAACACAAGAGATGAACTAGGGTTTGAGATGAGATGGTGCTGTTGAAGATGTTGATGGAGATGACCTCCCCAAGATGGGAGAGTTGTTGGTGATGATGGTGACGATGATTTTCCCCTCCGGGAGGGAAGTTCCCCCGGCGGAATCGCTTCGCCGGAGGGCAAAAGTGCTCCTGCCCAAGTTACGCCTTGAGACGGCGGCGCTCCGTCCCAAAAGTCTCATTCTTATTTTTTCCAGGTCAAAATCACTTATATACCAGAAGATGGGCACCGAAGGTGGGCCGAGGGGGCCACAACCCACCAGGGCATGCCTGGGGGGCCCGGCACACCCAGGTGGGTTGTGCCCACCTGGTGGCCCCCTCTGGTGGTTATTGGCTTCAATATTTCTTAAATATTCCATAAAAAATCTCTGTGAAGTTTCAGCTTATTTGGAGTTGTGCAGAATAGGTGGCATGGCGTAGCTTTTCCAGGTCCAGATTTCCAGCTGCCGGAATTCTCCCTCTTTGTGTGTACCTCGCAAATTATGAGAGAAAAGGCATTAGAATTACTCCAAAAAGCATTATTATGGATAAAAACATTATAAATAACAGTAAAAAAACATGATGCAAAATGGACGTATTAGAAACCATCAAAAGTTAACCTAGATCAGAAGTTCCACCGCCGCAAGGCTTTGTAGACACCAAAAACCAATCTAGACCCCGTTCCGGCACTCCGCCGGAGGGGGGAATCATCACCGGTGGCCATCTTCATCATGCCGGCGGCCACCACGATGAGGAGGGAGTAGTCCACCCTCGAGGCTGAGGGTTTGTACCAGTAGCTATCTGCTCAATCTCTCTCTCTCTCTCGTGTTCTTGAGATGTCACCATCTTGATGTATCGCGGGCTTTGTTAATATAGACGGATCATATGGTGTTTTCCCCTCTCTATCTTGTTGTGATGAATTGAGTTTTCCCTTTGAGATTTCGTTTTATCGGATTGAATACTTTTATGGATTTGAGAGCACTTGATATATGTCTTGCATATGAATACTCTTGGTGACAACGGGGTATCGTATTGATTCACTTGATATATGTTTTGGCACTCAACTCGCGGATTCCCGAGGTGACATTGGGGTAATCTACGCATAGGGGTTGATGCACGTTCCTGTCTTTGTTTCTCCAGTAGAAATCTTGGGGCACTCTTTGAGGTCCTTTGTGTTGGATTGAGTATTATGAATCTGAAATTATTTGGTTTATTTTAGTACGAACTCTTGGATAGATCGATCTGAAAGAATAGCTTCGAGGTGGTTTCGTACCCTACAAATAATTTCTGCTTATGTTCTCCGCTAGATAGGAACTTTGGAGTGATTCTTCATGCACTTTGAGGGGTGGTTATATGATCGAATTACATTAGCACTGTTGAGAGATTGCACTAGCGAGAAAGTACGGACCCTAGGCCTCATTTTCAAGCATTGCAATACTGTTTGTGCTCCGTTTTATCAATTTCTACATTGCTGTTTTTTATTTTTCTTATTACAAAAATCAATATCTACTATCAATATTACACCTGTATCACCATCTTTTCGCTGAAATAGTGCACCTATACAAATTAGCATTGTATTTGGTGTGTTGGGGACACAAGAGACTTTTTATTATTTGGTTGTAGGGTTGTTTGAGAGAGACTATCTTCATCCTACGCCTCCCACGGATTGATAAACCTTAGGTCATCCACTTGAGGGAAAATTGCTATTGTCCTACGAAACTCTGCGCTTGGAGGCCCAACATGTGTCTACAAGAATAAATTTGCATAGTAGACATCAGCAAACAAGTTGGAGGAAGCCACCCCCTGAAGAACATCATGACTACGAGAAGACCGCTCGAGCTACTTCATATGGATCTCTTTGGTCCAAACGCCTATAAGAGTCTCGGTGGAAACTCGTTTGGTTTAGTCATAGTCGATGATTTTTCAAGATTTACGTGGGTGTTCTTTCTTGAGGATAAATCACAGGTCCAAAAGATCTTCAAGAACTTCGCTAGAAAGGCCAAAAATCAATTTGAAGTGAAGATCAAGAAGGTTCGCAGCGACAACGGAACGGAGTTCAAGAACGCGAATATGGACAACTTTCTTGACGAAGAAGGGATTTCACATGAGTTCTCGGCTACGTACACGCCTCAACAAAATGGAGTTGTTGAGAGGAAGAACCAGACTCTTATTGAGATGGCAAGAACGATGCTTGATGAGTACAATACGCCAAAACACTTTTGGACTGAAGCGGTTGAGACAGCTTGTCATGCAACAAATCGTCTATATCTTCACAAGCTACTCGGCAAGACAACATACGAGCTTCTCACTGGTAACAAACCCCAAGTTGGATACTTTCGAGTATTCGGCTCAAAGTGCTATATTGTTGATAAGCATCGTCGTTCTAAATTTGCTCCTAAATCTCATGAGGGTTTCCTACTCGGTTATGGCTCAAACTGTCACACTTACCGTGTCTACAATTTCACCCAAAAGGTTGAAGAGACGGTAGATGTGAAGTTTGGTGAATCTAACGGCTCGCAAGTAGAGCAATTGCCAATTGATGTAGGAGACAAAGACCCTTCGGAAGCAATCCAAGACTTGTCTATTGGCAAGATTTGTCCAACGGAGGTGAAGGAGAGTACCTCGTCCGTCCAAGTGGAAGCTTCTACCTCACGACAAGGTGAACCAAGAGTTGACACAGAGGCATCCACAAGTGGGACACGCCAAGATGAAGAAAACGAGGAAGTACACCAAGATGAACCTCATCAACCTCGTTCTCCACCTCGACAAGAGAACGACAATATCAACAACGAAGAAGGCCAAGAGGAAGAATGAGATGATGAAGAAGATGTTCCACCTTGACCCAAACAAAAGCTCTCACGAGTTAGAGAAAGAGTCTCAAGATACCATCCCGTCGAACAACTCTTCAATGATATCCAAACCGTGATAATTACTCGCTCTAAAACTCGTTTGGCTAATTTTTGTGAACATTATTCATTCATCTCTAGTATTGAACCTATGAAGGTTGAAGAAGCATTGGAAGATCCGGATTGGATAAATGCCATGCACGAAGAGCTACACAACTTTGAGAGGAACCAAGTGTGGACATTGGTTGAGAAGCCCGACAACAACCACAACATCATTGGTACCAAGTGGGTGTTTCACAACAAGCAAGACGAAGATGGACAAGTCGTTCGCAACAAAGCACGTCTCGTCTCCCAAGGCTACACTCAAGTCGAAGGTATGGACTATGGTGAGACATATGCCCCCGTTGCTAGACATGAGTCCATTCGCATATTACTTGCTTATGCCAATCATCATGATATCACTTTGTACCAAATGGACATTATAAGTGTTTTTCTAAATGGTGAAATTGAGGAGGAAGTTTATGTTAAACAACCTCCCGGCTTTGTTAATCCTAAGAAACCCGACCATGTTTACAAACTTCACAAAGCTCTTTATGGTCTTGAACAAGCTCCTAGAGCATGGTATAAATGCTTGACCAAGTTCCTTATTGAAAAAGGCTTTGAGATTGGAAAGATAGATTCTACTATTTTTACTAAAAGGGTTAATGGAGAAATATTTGTGTGCCAAATTTATGTTGATGATATCATATTTGGTTCGACTAACCCTCATTTTAGTGAAAAGTTTGGAAAGCTAATGTCGAAGAAGTTTGAGATGTCTATGATGTGTGAACTCAAGTTTTTTCTTGGTTTGCAAATCAAGCAAACTAAGGAGGGCACCTTTGTTTCTCAAACAAAGTATACCAAGGACTTATTCAAGAAGTTCAACATGCAAGAAAGCAAAGGTATGAAAACACCCATGCCTACTAGTGGACATCTTGACTTGACTAAGGATGGCAAATCGGTTGAACAAAAGGTTTACCGCTCTATGATTGGTTCATTGTTATATCTATGTGCCTCCTCTCCTGATATGCTAAGTGTGTGCATGTGTGCACGATATCAAGCGGCCCCGAAAGAATGTCATCTTAAGGCTGTGAAAAGGATAGTGAGATACTTAATTCATACACCAAATTTTGGCATTTGGTATCCTAAGAGGTCTTCCTTTGATCTTGTTGGCTACTCCGATTCGGACTATGCCGGAGACAAGGTAGAGAGAAAGTCCACTTCGGGTACTTGTCAATTTCTTGGTAGATCTCTTCTGTCTTGGTCCTCCAAGAAACAAAACTCAGTATCCTTATCCACCGCCGAAGCGGAATACATTGCCGCCGGTTCATGTTGTGCTCAATTACTTTGGATGACCCAAACTCTTAAAGATTATGGGATCTATGTGAAACATGTTCCATTGCTATGTGACAGTGAAAGTGCTATTAAGATTGCTCATAATCCCATGCAACATTCTCGAACTAAGCCTATTGAAGTTCGTCATCATTTCATTCGAGATCATGTTGCTAAAGGAGACATTGATCTTAAGCATGTTCGTACCGATAAGCAATTGGCAGATATATTCACCAAACCGCTTGATGAGAAAGTATTTTTCCGTTTGAGAAGTGAATTGAACATCATTGATGCTTCAAACTTGGAGTAGAAACTCCATTTGGATGTATGCAAGGCTCTAATCCTTGATATTTCTCTTATGATGATGATCATATGTCTCGGATATACTTGCACCTTGCATGCTATCTAACCCTTGTAGGTACTTGGATGAATCTAATTCTATGAGATTGCCACTCACTCACATCTTGTGCAATCCCTACATCACCAAGTCTCTACAAATCGGTGGTTGAAGACAAGGAAGCATGAATCCTTTCAAACATATCCTTTGACAATCTCTATATATCAAATTTCATTTGGTATCAAACTTCATGCTTGTCATTTTGGATACACAAGTGCTCTTCTTTGCAAGACTAACCCATGTAGGTAGATGAACTCAAACTACAAGTGGTGCTCCCATCTACATCAACTTTGAGCATCCCACACAAGTTCAACTACATGATCAAGATCAACACCACCACCCAAGGTATGTTATTCCATCTTAGAGAAGCTTTACCCCAAGTCATGGGTCAAAGCAGCTCAACAAGATGTGAATACATCAAAATGCTTAAATGAAAAATGCAACCCCATTTTGAGCTCAAACGATTAGTATGACCTACGATCAAGTGTTCTCACCTGACTCCTCAGTCAATATGCTCTAACATAGGTGACTTTGTCGCCGACCAATTCTAGATGAAGTTCTCTAGAGTTTTTCTGAGTTCTTGCATTTGTCTCTTGCATGTTTGTTTCCCTTTTCAAAAAAAACTTCATCCAGATTTCTTTCTTTTCTCTGTTATGTTCTGCATTCCCTGCATCCAATTCATTGCAAATCTTTCAGTTAATTCCTTGAAAATCCTTGTGAGATCTTATTTGCCTAAGTGAGCTGAGATGACAATTGCTTTCTCTCTGTGTTGAATTCGGCCTCACCGGTTTGTTTCTTTTGGCTGAACCGAAACAACTCGGTGCCACCGAAGAGAAAGACTCGGTGTTACCGATTTCAATGCTGAAAAAACGCTTTGCCATTTGCATCCTGCATATTTGTACTAGCTCCACTCCATGATTCTTGTCCTCTACCAGCATCTTACATTACATGTTGCTTTGTGATGTCGCTTGAAGCTACGTCGGTATTTCCCCAAAGAGGAAGGGATGATGCAGCACAACGGCGGTAGGTATTTCCCTCAGATATGAAACCAAGGCTATCGAACCAGTAGGAGAACCAAGCAACACAACATAAACAGCCCCTGCACACAAATAACAACCACTCACAACCCAACGTGTTAAAGGGGTTGTCAATCCCTTTCAGGTAACGGCGCCATAAATTGGTGCGTGGATGGGAGAAAGTTGTAATAGATTGAATAAATAGATCGCAAATAAATAAAAGTGCAAGAAGGTATTTTTGTATTTTTGGTTTAATAGATCTGAAAATAAATGCAAAATAAAAGTAGATCGCAAAGGCAAATAATATGAGAAAGAGACCCGGGGGCCGTAGGTTTCACTAGTGGCTTCTCTCGAGAAAAATAGCAAACGGTGAGTGTTGGGGATATAACTATTGGGTATGACCCGGTCAGGAGGGGCCGGGTCATACCACTGGCGGTTCATAATGACAAGGCCCATGAAGATGTTGAAGATGGCGGTCCACGAAGCAGGCTTACTAAAGGCCCGAAAACCCACGAGGCGGCTTGAGGCCCGCAGGTGTAAACCGCCACATCTGTATGACTTGTATTGTAAGGCATGTGGAGTTAGTCACCGAACCAGACACGTTGTGTATGAGCCGGCCGGGACTCCGTAAGCTGCCGGGCGTCAACCTGTGTATATAAAGGGACGACCGGGCGGCGGTTTAGGGTAAGAAACAAGAAATCGAGAACTAGGTCAAGCGTATTCGCTCCCTGGTAATCGAAACCCTAGCAATACAATCCCAAACTGGAGTAGGCCTTTACCTTCACCACAAGGGGGCGAACCAATATAAACTCTTTGTGCCCTTTGTCCCGTTTAACCCCTTTAAGCTAACCTAGCTGCGATGGCTCCACGACTAAGTCCTTCCGCTGGGACATCTGCCGTGACAATTCCACGACAGTTGGCGCCCATCGTGGGGCCAGCGCATGGTGGTTTCGAGTTCTTGAAGGGCAGCTTCGAAGGGATCGATGGATACGCCGTGGGCCGGATGACCAAGAGTCGTCGTGGCAAGCTCTACATCGACGATGCAGGATGGGGCCCCGAGGCCGGCTCAATCGAGTCCGGGTACCGGGTCCCTTCGGCGGAATCCACGTTTTCATCGGCAAGATCGGCGAACCGGGCCCTGAGCCGGACATCTGCACCAACATCATCAAGACGGCTCAGCGTGCACGACCCGCCCGAGGTCAACCCACCATGAAGCGTGCCTTTGTTGGTTTCATCCATGGAGCAGAAATTGAAGAAGGAACTGTGTCTGGTGGTGAGACGGCCATCTACTCTGATGGTGAGTCGTCCACGGGAGAGACTAATTCGTTGTATCAGCTACAAGACGGCCGGCTTGGGGGCTGTTCCGATGGTGACAGTATTCCGGACCCCTATGCGCCGCCAAACAGGGTTGCGATTTTCATGGCCGATACACAGTCGGCACTCGGTTCATCAACCGCCGCAGCTATGACCTCTAGCTCGATGCCGCGGCAACGGCTGGTGCTAGTGGCACTGCACGCCCGCCGGCTCAAGCTTTGACAGAATTGTTGGAGGCCTTGGCAACTCTGATGGGGGTAGAGGTAACCCCGGACAACCAGGAACAGCACAAGGCGGATGTGGCTAAGCTACGAGATGAGATAGCCCAGGCCAAGGAAGAGCTGGCAGCTGAAAACGTTAGGATGGCTACGGAGCGGACTGCTCTGAACGTCCAGGCGCAACGGATCTAGGCAGCGTCTTTCCGGCTCACGTTGGACCAGAATGCTTCAAACGAAGTCATGAGGAGGAGGCACCGGAGTCATCTGCCCCCGGTTTATGAGCCGAGGAACCTCTTCAATACACCTGGAGAAGGGGCCAGTGATCCACCGGTAGTAAACCGGGCGGTGGAAGCACCTGGGACTGGAGCGCCGGTTCAGCCGCGCGCGATGGACCCGCCGCGTTTGAATAATACTCCGCCTCAGCATGTTCAAACACCTTCGGGTCATTATTCTAACCCTTTAGACATCATGATTGTTGCGGCAACACGATTGGCGGCTCTACCGGTTGAAGGCGAGTCTCCAACGGCGATAGAGACACGGAGGGCCAGAGAGCTTCTTCAAACAGCTGTGGCTCAACAGGTGGCTTACTCTTATAGTCGTGAGCGGATTCACTCAACCCCGTGTCCAAGCCGGAGTTATAGCAGGCACATTGACTCACCAGCAGTTTCTAGCAGTGAACAACGTCGTAACCAGCCTCGTGGGCATAACCCGGGGCGTGATGGTGCTAATGCTCAGAATTTGGTAGATCAGGGCAGAGCGCGTCGGGAGGCCGAGCTGGCGGCTCAGCAAGTGGCTCATCAACACTCCCCGGCTTATCCATCAGCTTCAGTGGAGGCAGGAGTGACCTCCAAAACCTTGGGTGTACCATATTTAGTACCGGCTCTACGTAACGAGTGTCTGCCCAAGGATTCAAGGGTCCTCGCAAGGTGCCTAATTACACAGCAGATCAACCCCCTGAGGCTTAGGTTGAAAGTTATGAGATGGCCATGGAGATGCTGGAGGTTAGCGATGCTGCGTGTGCTAAGTATATCACCATGATGTTGGAAGGGCCGGCTCGTACTTGGCTGAAGGGGTTGCCCGCCAACTCCATTGGGTCGTGGGCGGAGCTGAAGGCCCGTTTTATTCAAAATTTCAAAGACACATGCAAGCAGCCTATGTCAATCGTGGATTTGATTTCTTGTGTCCAAGGTGAGGATGAGTCAACAACCCACTGGGTGCGCCGGATCTCAAATATTATACATTCATCAGGAAGCATCTATGTTGGCTCAGCGATTTTGATGTTGGAGAAAAATTGCCGTTACCTCCCCCTTAAGCAGAAGCTTGGACGGCTTAAGCGCCACTGCAATGACATGGGGGAGCTCATGGCAGCTCTTGTCAAGTATGCTGACTCCGATAGTACCAAAGACCCAGAATCTGATGATGAAAAGCCGGGAAAAGGAAAGAAGAGCGGCAACATGAAAGGGCAACAGCATAATCCGGCAAGCCAAGGTGGTAATGGTAAGCATAAGGCCGATGGTAGTTTAGACTTTGTGGCTAACACCAGTGCGCAGAATAATAATCAGCGTCGCAAGGGAAGGCCGGCTTGGCCTGGAGGATCGAGACCCAACCTCGAAGCGATAATGAATGCGCCTTGTCCGAGGCACGGTACACGCGAGAAGCCAGCCACTCATTTATGGAAGGATTGCTCTATCATGAGGGAGTTCAAAGTCTCTGATCTCTTTCAGAACAACCATGGCCCGAACGGCGGCTCAGGATCCGACTCTCATGGTCCGGGTTATGGTGGTGGCGGTTCTAATACCGGTTTCCAAGGCCGAGGCGATCAGGGTGGTTATAATCAACAGTCTGGTCAAGGGAATAAGCAGCAGCAGCAGTCTGGTTATCAGAGTAACCCGAAGCAGTTGAATAGTGGACAGTACCATGTTTTCACCACAAGTTTATGCAAGCGGGATCAGAAGCTCCATAAAAGGGCGGTGAACGCGGTTGAGCCGGTGATTCCTCGTTACCTGCGGTGGTCTAAACACCTATTCTCTGGAGTCGTGAGGATCACCCACCCCGAGTTGATAATCCGGGTCATCTGGCTCTGGTGGTTGCACCTCGGGTTGGAGGATACAGATTCACCAAAGTGCTTATGGATGGAGGTAGCAGTATCAACATTCTGTATTATGAAACTTTTCGTCGTATGAGCTTAACTGACAAGGATCTTAAGCCGTCAAACACTATTTTTCATGGCGTGGTGCCTGGTATGTCAGCGTTTCCGGTGGGCAAAATATATTTGGAAGTTGCCTTTGGAGATGATTATGACTCCATATCTGAGACATTGACTTTTGAGGTGGTTAAAATCAAGAGCCCTTATCATGCTCTGTTTGGATGGCCGGCTTATGCTAAGTTCATGGCAAGGCCATGTTATGTTTATTTGCAGCTCAAGATGCCGGGTCACAAAGGCACCATCACGATGCATGGAAGCCAAAAGATAGCCTTGGAGTGTGAAGAAGGCGATGCTGCTTATGCTGAGTCTCTCTGTGCAGCAGAAGAGTTGAAGTTTTACAACGATAATGTTGACCCTGCGGATATGACATCTTTGAAGAAGCCAACCACAGAGCATGACCCCCTGTTGAAATTTAAGTCGGCGGATGACACCAAGCTAGTTGATTTCGTTCCTGGCGATTCATCCAAATAGTTCAACATCAGTGCTAATCTGGATCCGAAATAGGAAAGCGCGCTCATCGAGTTCATCCGTGAGAATCGGGACATCTTTGCATGGAAACCTTCAGACATGCCAGGTGTACTAAGGGAACTCGCTGAGCACACTCTTAATATTAATCCGAAGTTTAAACCGGCCAAGCAATTCCTTTGCCATTTCAATGAAGAGAGGCGCAAGGCCATTGATGAAGAAGTGGCCGGCTCTTGGCGGCTGGGTTTATTGTTGAAGTTTTTCATCCTGAGTGATTATCTAACCCGATGCTGGTACTTAAGAAAAACGGCACTTGGCGCATGTGTGTGGATTACACGGACTTAAACAAGGCATGTCCAGCTGATCCTTTTGCTCTCCCCCGTATTGATCAGATCATTGATGCTACGACGGGTTGTGAGCGATTGAGCTTTTTGGATGCTTATTCTGGTTATCATCAAATCAAGATGGCAGTTAAGGACCAGGAGAAACAACCTTCATCACTCCTTTTGGAGCCTTCTGCTATGTGTCTATGCCTTTTGGGATCAAGAGTGCCCAGGCGACTTACCAGCGGTGTGTGCAAAATTGCCTTCATGATCAGATTGGGTGCAATGTTCATGCTTATGTGGATGATATTGTGGTGAAATCCAGGAATAAGACTTTGATAGATGATTTGAAAGAGGCCTTTGACAATCTCCGGGTCTACAAGATGATGCTTAACCCAGCCAAGTGTGTCTTTGGTGTGCCGGCAGACAAGCTTTTGGGTTTTCTCGTTTCTGAGTGAGGTATCGAAGCTAACCCAGAGAAAATAAAGGCTATCACTTCCCTGGCTAAGCCGGCGTGTATCAATGATGTTCAGCATCTGGCAGGTCATATTGCGGCCGTAAGACGGTTCATAAGCCGGTTGGGTGAGAAGGCTATCCCTCTATACCAGATGATGAAGAAGACAGATCACTTTGTCTGGAGTGATGCTGCTGATCAGGCATTTGAGGCCTTGAAGAAACAATTAGTTGAGCCCCCGGTTCTTGTTGCTCCTATTGATAAGGAGCCTTTGTTGTTATATGTAGCTGCTAACAGCAGAGCCGTTAGAGTGGCAATCGTGGTGGAACAGAAGGAAGCAGGCAAGGAATATCCGGTTCAGTGGCCGGTTTACTACATCAGTGAGGTGCTTATTGAGTCCAAGCAGAGATATCCGCATGGCAGAAACTTGTGTATGGGGTGTTCATGGCTAGTCAAAAACTTAAGCAATATTTTCTGGGTCATCCCATTACTGTGGTCAGTTCTGCTCCCTTAGGGGACATTATTCAAAACAGAGAAGCCACAGGTCGGGTCGCCAAGTGGGCCATTGAGCTTGGACCCCATGGTCTGAAGTATATGCCTCACACAGCCATCAAGTCTCAAGCACTTGTGGATTTCATAAATGATTGGACAAAGCTGCAGATGCCTGAGGAGAAGTCAGATAGCACATATTGGACTATTCACTTCGATGGCTCTAGAAAGTTGGAAGGCTCAGGGGCTGGAGTTGTTTTAACTTCCCCACGAGGTGATAAATTTTGTTATGTTTTAAGGTTGATGTTCCCTTGTACTAACAATGCAGCTGAGTATGAAGCCTTGCTCCATGGTCTTCGGATGGCTAAGGAGATGAATCTAAGCCGGGTGAGGTGTTTTGGTGACTCAGACTTGGTGGCTCAGCAAGTTTCGGGCACTTGGGATTCTAAGGATCTGCTCATGGCGGCTTATCGCCGCGAGGTTGATGCTATTGCTGGTCACTTCAAAGGTTATCAAGTGGAACATGTTGATCGCAAGAAAAATGAGGCAGCTGATGCTTTGAGCCGATTAGGGTCCCAGCGTAAGCTGATGCCACCTAACACTTTCCTGGACATCTTGCATAACCCTTCAGTCAAATTGCCTACAGAGGAAGATCTTGCTATTCCTGGCCCGGAAGTACAATTGGTGGCGGCTCTTCATGTGATTCCGGATTGGACGGTCCCATACTTGGCTTATATGACCAGGGGCGAGTTACCGGAGGATGAAACTTTGGCCAGGCAGATAACCCGGCGGTCTAAGTCAATGACCATTGTCAATGGCGAGTTGCAGAATCGCAGTGTCACAGGGGCATTTCAACGTTGTGTTTCTCCTGAGGAAGGTTGTGAGATCTTACGAGGGATTCATGAAGGAGATTGTGGTCATCATGCCGGCTCTAAGTATCTTGTAGCCAAGGCTTTCCGTCATGGTTTTTACTGGCTGACGGCTCATGCTGGCGCAGAGGATTTGGTCAGTAAATGTGATGGTTGTCAGAAATTCTCACGACGAGCTCATGTGCCAACTCAAGAATTGAGGATGATTCCAATTGCTTGGCCGTTTGCGGTCTGGGGGCTTGATATGGTTGGACCTTTCAAAAGGTCCAAGGATAAAAGACCCACCTTTTGGTGGCGGTTGACAAATTTACAAAGTGGGTTGAAGCAGAGCCAGTTAGTAAGTGTGATGCGGCGGCGGCGGTTCAATTCATCAAAAAGGCGATTTTCCGTTTTGGTTTTCCCCACAGCATTATAACTGATAATGGCACTAATCTATCCAAGGGTCCTATGAAAGAGTTTTGTCAACGAGAGCATATTCGACTTGATGTATCATCAGTGGCTCACCCCCGGTCCAATGGTCAAGCTGAGAGAGCCAGTCAAGAAATTTTGAGAGGCATCAAGCCCCGGCTTATGGTCCCTTTGCAGAGGACGCCGGGCTGTTGGGTGGAAGAGTTACCCTCAGTGTTATGGAGTATTAATACTACCCCCAACAGATCGACGGGTTACACGCCTTTCTTCATGGTTTACGGAGCAGAGGCGGTTCTCCCTAGTGACATCCGTCACGATTCGCCCCGTGTGGCGGCTTATGTTGAAGCTGACAATAAAAAAGCACGTCACGATGCGCTTGACCTATTGGATGAGGAGCGTGATCGAGCGGCGGCTCGTTCGGCGATTTACCAGCAGGATCTACGCCATTATCATAGCTGCCGGGTTAAAACCAGGACCTTTCAAGAAGGCGATCTGGTGCTCCGGCTTATCCAGGATCAAACTGATATGCACAAGCTATCCCCACCTTGGGAAGGGCCCTTCATGGTCAGCAAAAATCTAAACAACGGGTCTTACTATCTTATCGATGTTCGAGACCACAAGGCCTCACGCACGTCATAGGAGGAGACCCGCCGGCCGTGGAATATTTCTCATCTTAGGCCTTACTACACCTGAGCCAACTGCTCTTGTGATGTACATATTTTGACAATGTATATATTATGATGAATATAATAAAGCCGGCATCCCTGATAATTCAGGGCCTCTGTCGTTTCCTTTCTAAGACTATGTGTCTTTTATATAACTTCTTAAGAGCACAGCTCTAGTTACCTCGGTAATCCGGCTATCAAGCCCATATTATAAGAGCACAGCTCTGGTTACCTCGGTAATCCGGCTATCAAGCCCATATTATAAGAGCACAGCTCCGGTTACCTCGGTAATCCGGCTATCAAGCCCATATTATAAGAGCACAGCTCTGATTACCTCGGTAATCCGGCTATCAAGCCCATATTATAAGAGCACAGCTCTGATTACCTCGGTAATCCGGCTATCAAGCCCATATTATAAGAGCACAACTCTGATTACCTCGGCAATCCGGCTATCAAGCCCATATTATAAGAGCACAGCTCTGGTTACCTCGGTAATCTGGCTATCAAGCCCATATTATAAGAGCACAACTCTGATTACCTCGGTATTACGGCTATCAAGCCCATATTATAAGAGCATAGCTCTGATTACCTCGATAAGCTGGCAATCAAGCCAATATTATAGCTTCATATGAGCACAGCTCTGATTACTTTGATAATTCGGCTACCAAGCCAATATTATATAAGCATTGTGATGCCCTCGATTCAATCGTACACTAATCATACACGCAAATGTGTATGATCAAGATCAAGGACTCACGGGAAGATATCACAACACAACTCTAGACACAAATTGAAATTGTCGGATTGTGGGTTCCGGCAAAACCCTTAAGGTTCGAACTCTGGGGTGCGCACGAAGATCTCTCCCTCCCCCTAGCTCACTCACTCACCACGATCTCAAAGCTCGGCCGTCAAACTCGAAGAACAAGGGACACAAGAGTTTATACTGGTTCGGGCCACCGATGTGGTGTAATACCCTACTCCAGTGTGGTGTGGTGGATTGCCTTATACGCTGAGGATGAACAAGTACAAGGGAAGAACAGCCTCCTAAGGGGAGGTGTTCTTGAGCTCGGTGAGCTTGTGTGGTTGAGGATGATCTGAATGATCCGTCCCCTTGCTAAGGTGGTGGCTAGTCCTATTTATAGAGGCCCGGGTCCTCTCCCCAAATGTTAGGCGGGAAGGGATCCCACAACGGCCAATTTGAAGGGGGGCAGCTAGTACAAGCTATCCTGACAAAAGGTGGTCTTCGCCTGCTAAAGGCTCTGGTGGTGACGCCGTCGTGGGCTCCGCGATGACCTTTGTCCTGGCGTCCTGCTGGTCTTGGTCTCGTTGCACCGATATGGAAACCTTTGCCTGATGCCTCGGGACTCTTCGCCTGTGCCTGCTCTTTTAGCACCAAAGAGGAAACCAGTACTCTATGCCCGCTGGCGCCCGCCTGGCCTTGATCGTCATGGCTCACGTCACGGGAACCTCATGAGGTGCCCCTCGCCTTGATCTCTCCGCTCCTCGCGAGATAGCCTAGTGAGGCCGCCCCTGAGGAGGTCTTGTGTCGTTCGCCTCGCGAGGCTTGGCCCCTTGCGAGGGTCTTGAGTGTTTGCTGGTGAAGATGGGACGTACCAGGCTGCTGGAGGAGCCACGCCGTGGGCCGGAAGCAGGCAAGTCTGGGGACCCCCGTTCCCAGAACGCCGACAGTAGCCCCCGGGCCCTAGGCGCGCTCGGACTTGGCTTCGAGGTGAAGCCAAGGGGCAAGTGCGGAGCGCCGTGGGCCCC
Source organism: Aegilops tauschii subsp. strangulata (assembly GCF_002575655.3). Taxonomy (NCBI): domain Eukaryota; kingdom Viridiplantae; phylum Streptophyta; class Magnoliopsida; order Poales; family Poaceae; genus Aegilops; species Aegilops tauschii. The sequence continues at coordinate 311,832,427 of NC_053037.3, read as the reverse complement.
AACCGCCTGCGGCCTTGATTGACGCGTGGCGACTCGCGGGACGTGGGCGCCCCCGCTTCCCCACGTAGCCTTAATATCCGCCTGGCTAGGCGGCCACCGCGACCAACACAGTTGCTCCTTCATCGCTGGCGATGCGCTCCCCCAACTCTTCCGCCTCCTTGAAACAATAGCCTCTTCTTCCAATCTGACCTGAGCTCTGGCCTCTCCGTCGCCATGGCGCCAGGCCGAACGAAGAAGGGGAAGAAGAAGCCCCAGTCCCCAGCCGAACCACCCCCGGCCTTCGAGCCAGTTGTCGAGCGGTCGGTGGTGCTCAACCAGGAAGCCATGGATAAGGTCCGCCCAGCGCTTGCCGCCGACTTCAACGATTGGGGGAAGATGGTGGCCTGGCCCGCATCCCGCGCCTCTATTGACAGGACAGTCACTGAGGTCCCCATTCTCCTTGATGCCCTATGGGCCGGCCTGATTCCCCCTTTCTCCACCTTCTTCAACGCCGTGCTTTCTCATTACCAGATCCATATGCTGCACTTAGATCCCCAATCCATCATCCTCCTTGCTGTCTTCGCCTTCGTCTGCGAGGCCATGGTAGGTATTGCTCCTTCCGTGGCCCTACTTCGCCATTTCTTCTCGCTGAAGTTGACCGACCCTCGGCAGTCCTCGGGATGCCTTAGCTTCCAGGCCGTGGCTGTGACGGCCGGCTCGGGGATTGACTTAGAGCTCCCGACGTCTGCGAGCAGGTTCCGACAGCGGTGGGTATTCGTGGATGTCGGCGTGCTCAGCCCTCTGCTCTCGCTCCCGCCGGCACCCGCCGTTCCCAGCTCTGGCTGGGGCCACGAGAGGCTCGCTGACCCGCGTCTTGCCTATGTCTGGCTCCGGTTGAGAGGCTGAAGGATCATGGCGTGACTGCGCCCATGGTGGTGAAGGAGTTCATCCGGCGCCGTGTTGCCCCGCTCCAGCCCCATTCTCGACCAATGTGGACCTTGTCCGGCGGCAAGGACCGCATGAGGCTTCACGGATCCGGGCTTCCTCTTGAGGTGCAACAAACTGTGCTCGAGATCCTGACGGGCGACTGGTCGCCAGCCAACATGCCGGAGGAGGGTTGCCTCTTGTACGGCTGCTCGAACAAGGTGGATTTCGCGAGGCAGATGCCCCCTTTCGATGAATGGGGACTACGCCCGGCCGATCTTGAAGGGCCTCGCGAGAACCCTGTCTCCGTGGCTCCCTTGCCCGCCACCGGTGCGGCGACCTCCCTGGAAGTGGGCGCAGGGGGGCGACCACTGTCGGCCGCCGGCGACGCGGCTGCTAAGGGATCGGCGCCGCTCGGGGCTCCCGGAGGGCCGACCCACGGCTACCTGGAGAGTCATCCTGAGGAAGCAGTCGGAGGGGCGTCGCGGCCTGATACTCCTGAGGCTACAGCCCCTGAGGCCCCGACGGGTCGCCGCGAGGCAGAGGCCAAGGTCTCCATGCAGTGTGGCACCCCTGAGGTCACCTCCTCAGGAGCTACCCCAGCTGCGCCCGGAGCTGGTGACCGTACCCTGGGCTTCGGCCGGCTTCGACTGAACTTCGATGCGCTCCGGAAGAGGAAGGGGTCTCCAAGTTGCAGCGGTGATGCCTTCTGGCCATTGAAACAGAGGAAATACATCGCCATAGACGAGTGAGTACCTTATCTTTGTAGTTTCACGAGTGCTGCTTCCCCTCCTGACTGTGGCTCCTCAGCGTCCCTTCTGCTAAGGTGGCGAAATCTCGCGAGAAGCAACCTCCTCCTGCCTCAAGTCCCCAGCTGGCCTTGAGGTCGGCCGGAGAGGCAAGCGCGCCAGCCTGGTGCCTCGAGCCCGCGTTCTTGCCATTTCTCCTTTGTGGCCTTGCTTGGGGCGCGGCAGGCATGCCAAGGGATTCTCCTTTGGTTGTCGACCATGGCTGGGTGGCCTCAGCCCTGGCCTCTCCTTCAGGTGACGAGCCGCTCCCCCCGGGGCTCTTGACAGGGCCCGAAGGGTGTCTGGCAAGGCACCAGCCCCCAACCCCTTGCTGGGAGGAGGCGAGCCCCCTCGGGCCTCTTCAACGACTTTCGGCACGAGGGACGGGCCTGGTCATGCGTTCGAGCTCGCGCGCAAGCGGTGTGCTGTCTGCCACGAGCTCTTCCGGGAGGCGATGGGTGCGCTGAGCTGGCTTGGGGAAGAACTCGCCGACGTAGACGCCCGCCTTGAAGTTGAGGGTCTCTGGCTGGTGGACGAATGGCATCAACTGAAGGTGGCCATCAACCTCGGGCGCCTCCAGTGCGAGCACACCAACGCGAAGGCCGATGCATCCATCGCAACCTCGCGCAAGGCCAGCGCCCGGGCCTTGGAGGAGGCTAGGGAGGCTGACCACCACCGCAAGGTCGCCAAGAAGCACAGGCAGGAGCTCCTGGCCCTGAATGCCTCCCTGGAGCAGCAAGTGGAGGCGCGCAGGCTGCCTTGGCGTCGATGAAGGGGGCGCCATCTGATGAGGGGGAGATCTTGAGGTGCGAGGAAGTGCTGATGTTGGAGGCTACGGAGCGCAGCCTCGAGCTTGAGTGGTTGGAGACGAGGGAGCGTCAGGTCGCCGAAGCGGAAGATGCTGCCAGCGCACGCGAGGCCAGGACCCAGAAGGAAGTTGACTGTAGAGTGGCTGAGGCTCGTGCTGATCTTGCCAACAGGTACGATCTGAAGCTGAAGCTTGTGGAGGCCGAAGCTGAGGGCAGGACCGCCGCCCTCAGGTCAGGATTGGTAGAGGCGGAGCAGCGCGGGAAGGCCGCGGCAGCCGCCTTGGTCCCCATGCAAGCCGAGCTGGCCTCCGCCCGTGCTGAGCTACTCCCGCTTCAGCAGCGGGTTACCAGCACCGAGTCCTTCGCGCAGCAGAGCAAAGAAGCAGTACTCCGCCGGCAGACGCTACTGCACGAGCATGTTCCCATGCTTCGGGACCTCAGGACAAGGGCCAATCAGGCGCTAGGCACCATCCGCGATGAACAAGCCCCTCACCCTCACGCTGAGGATTACGCCAGCCATCTTCGCTTCTTCACCGACGTCGTGATGTGCCTCGAGAACCGGGCTGAGAGGGCTTGCGAGCTTGTGGATGAAAAGAGCCGAGGCCTCCTCAGGCGCGCATTCTCCCGCGTCTTCAGCCATCTCCTCAACATCAATCCCGACTTTAACTTTGACGCCGCCATTGCCCTGGTGCCCGAGGTCATCCAGGACAACCTAGCATGCTGGGTGGACGACAATGTGGATGCTCTGGTTAGAGCCTTTGCTTCTGATGATGACGCAGTGGTGGTCGTGGCGGATGAGGGCGACGTGGTTGACAACGGTGAAGATAGCGCCAGCGACAGCGCCAGCAGCATGTCCGAGAGCGATTCGGAAGACGCGGCGAGCGACATGAACGACTGAGCCCGCGCTCCTTTATTTTGAACCTGCATGCAAAAGCTTGGGCATGGCCCCTCACGATGTAAGAGTATTTTGGGGAGGGGGAGCCCCTCATGTAATCGGACTACCATTTTACTTCTCAGGCTAGGCTTAAAACGCGCTTTTGTGAGCTTGCGAGCCCCTTGCGGGCTTGCTGCCATGACTTACCTTAGTCCAGTCGGGCTTCAAACTGATTTGGCAGCTGTGGATGTGCATTTCCTCCGAGGGGGGTCCTTTGCGGGCTCGCGAGGTTTTGGTCTCCTGAGGGGTCTGCTAGTCCGCCCGAGAGGGCCTTGCGAGAAGCGAGCGCCAGTCATGGCGGGGTGCGCGCATAATGCGTGCATGCCACGGCCAGCCCCCGCTCGCGAGGTGCTCGGAAGGGGGGAGGTAGCAGACGCAAATCTCAAAACAAGGCATGAATCCAGAAACTCACGAAATCAACACGAACGAGAAAGGATGCCCCCCACGATTGCCATTGGAAATACGACTTCAAATTCAAAATCAAAGGCTGCAGATTTGAGCTACAGAAAAGAGGTCGAAAGAAAATGGCCGCGTCCGGCACCTAGCTAGTCTCCTTGTCTTCCCACCAGCGTGGAGCTAAGTGCTTTCACTGGCTGTGAGCATAGTCATTGGGGAACAGTGTCGACGGCAGCGTGGAGCATGGTGCTTCCACTAGGACGTGGGTGGGAGCCCCGGAGGCCCGAGGGCGGCACTCCGGAGACTCTGGGGCGTGTACAGCCCCACTCATTATTACGTGAGAGTGTCACGAGCGGAGACCTTCACAGGCGTGAGCCTTGCTTCATATCGCCAGACGAGGGCCCCGCCTTGCACCACCCTCGACCACCGTTGGGGCGTCCGGAAACCAGGACGATGCCAAGGGGCAAAGGGGACGCTAGCGGCGCCCTCGGCGACCACGGGCCCTCTGCCGGGGGGAAGGCTCGCCAGTGCCTCCTCGATAGAGGACCTACCTTCGGGCGACGCCTTGCTTTGTGCGATGCGGAGAGGGGCCTTGCTCCAGGCCCCTCCCACGCAGCCCCTAGTGTGCTTCCCCTGGCGGGAGTGAGGCTGCCGCGCTGGGGCCGTCGTCCGCCGTTGTGACCTGATCCACCTGCGACCCATGGTTAGCGTAAGCCTGCTCCTGAGAGATTAGTGGTACCCTGCAGCTGTTGTCGCCGGCGGGGTCGGCGAGGCTTCTGGGTGGCTCCTGGAAGGCCTCAACTTCCAGCGTCTCCTCTTCCCAACCCGGCTCGAGGAACGAGCCGGGGTCATCCTCCGGCGTGTACTCCCGGTCCATCATGCGGGGCACATAAGCCTCCGGAGCCGCCGTCCCGGAACTCCCGCCGAAACGCCCCGCGCTCCACGCCACCGGGCCCAGCACGCCGCCCCGGGGATGGCAGGGCGGCACCCTGCTGGGGCCGTAGGGGGCAACGTTCGTGACTACGCCCGCTGTGGGAGGCACAGGTGCGGCTGGGTGCCCGGCTCCACTGGTCGCGTCGTTGTCGATGAACCCTCCTGGTGCGCCTGGGAGCACGCGGGCGCGGCGAGACCCACCGTGCGATCTGGCCACAACTTGAGGCGTAGGTAGGGAGCAGAAAGGTGGCATACCCTTGGTCGCGGCGTCCAACAGCTCAGCGACGCTCTCCAGCAATGCATCGCGGCTGCTCTGTGCTAGTCGGCACCGCAGCAGCTCCCGCACCACTATGAGTGCGGCTCTCATGTTTGCTTGCTCCCGTCGGGTGTGCGGCGCCGTCGCCGCAGCGTAGCTCAAGGCCCTTGCGGTGGCCCACGCGCGCCGCGGGGTAAGGGTGGAAGGCCCCGGACCGCACCGCCCGCGCCCCGTGGCGTTCGGCGGTGCGCGGGCCGCTTGGAGCGTGGAGTCGAGGTCTTCTTGGGCGGACGGTGCCGCCCGGAGTGGCCAAGCTGCCCAGTGGTCGGCGCTGGCCCTCGGGTCGCGGGACATCGGCACCGCAAAATGTTGGCGGGTCAGCTGATGGAGGAGAGGCTTCGGCGCACCCCTACCTGGCGCGCCAAATGTCGGATTGCGGGTTCCGGGAAAACCCTTAAGGTTCGAACTCTGGGGTGCGCACGAAGATCTCTCCCTCCCCCTAGCTCACTCACCACGATCTCAAAGCTCGGCCGTCGAACTCGAAGAACAAGGGACACAAGAGTTTATACTGGTTCGGGTCACCGATGTGGTGTAATACCCTACTCCAGTGTGGTGTGGTGGATTGCCTTATAGGCTAAGGATGAACAAGTACAAGGGAAGAACAGCCTCCTGAGGGGAGGTGTTCTTGAGCTCGGTGAGCTTGTGTGGTTGAGGATGATCTGAATGATCCGTCCCCTTGCTAAGGTGGTGGCTAGTCCTATTTATAGAGGCCCGGGACCTCTCCCCAAATGTTAGGCGGGAAGGGATCCCACAACGGCAAATTTGAAGGGGGGCAGCTAGTACAAGCTATCCTGACAAAAGGTGGTCTTCGCCTGCTAAAGGCTCTAGTGGTGACGCCGTCGTGGGCTCCGCGATGACCTTCGTACTGCCGTCCTGCTGGTCTTGGTCACGTTGCACCGATATGGAAACCTTTGCCTGATGCCTCGGGACTCTTCGCTTGTGCCTGCTCCTTTAGCACCAAAGAGGAAACCAGTACTCTGCGCCCGCTGGCGCCCGCCTGGCCTTGATCGTCATGGCTCACGTCACGGGAACCTCACGAGGTGCCCCTCGCCTTGATCTCTCCGCTCCTCACGAGCCAGCCTAGTGAGGCCGCCCCTGAGGAGGTCTTGTGTCGTCTGCCTCGCAAGGCTTGGCCCCTCGCGAGGGTCTTGAGTGTTTGCTGGTGAAGATGGGTCGTGCCAGGCCGCTGGAGGAGCCACGCCGTGGGCCGCAGGCAGGCAAGTCCGGGGACCCCCGTTCCCAGAACGCCGACAGAAATAATACAAGCTTTATATTACATGCCTGGGGCCTCGAGGGCTCGAATACATAAGCTCGAATAGACAAGAGTCAGCGGAAGCAACATCATCTAAGTACAGACATGAGTTAAACAAGTTTGCCTTAAGAAGGCTAGCACAAAAGCAACATCGATCGAAAAGGCAAGGCCTCCTGCCTGGGAGCCTCCTAACTACTCCTGGTCGTCAGTGGTCTCCACGTAGTAGTAGGCACCCTCGGTGTAGTAGTAATCGTCGGTGGTGGCATCTAGCTCCTGGACTCCACCATCTGGTTGCAACAACCAGAAAGAAGAAAGAAGGGGGGAAAGGGGTAGCAGAGCAACCGTGAGTACTCATCCAAATTACTCGCAAGCAAAGATCTACACTACATATGCATCGGTGTCAATGAAATGGGTAGTATCTGTGGACTGAACTGCAGAATGCCAGAAGAAAAGGGGAAAGCCTAGCCTATCGAAGACTAGCATCTTCAAGCCGCTCCAAGCATCTTGCAGCATCAGAAGAGATAAGAGTGGCATATTATAATATTAGTAAGTATGTTGTAACAACGCCCAGAGAGCACTTCCTCGACTCCCTGCGAGAAAACAATCCCGGAGCCATCATTTCCATTACATGCCTCAGCATCAAGTTCTAGTTGTATCGATCGGGATACAACTCCGAGTGTCCGTTACCGTAGGATAGGCTATTGATAGATGTTTTCTTCCCTGCAGGGGTACATCAACTTACCCACCATGCTCGCTTAACTCTGGCCGGACACACTTTACTGGGTCATGCCCGGCCTCGGCCAAACGATACGCCGCAACCCGACCTAGGCTTAATAGAGAGGTCAACACGCTGGACTAAACCTATGACCCCAGGTGTCTTGGGTCATCGCCCTGGGAACTCCTGCACGTTGCGTACGCGGCCGGTGAGCAGACCTAGCCCCCCTTATACAAGGCGAGGTGTTCCGGTCCAACCCGGTGCGCGCCGCTCAGTCGCATGACGTCTATTAAGCTACGTCTGATGCATACGATGCAGAACGCCCATACTATGCCCACGTGATGGTTAGTGCTATCAGGCCAGAGGCCCCTCGGATCAAATATCCAAACCATTAGTGTGTTGGTAGTGCGGTCACGAGCAAAGACTCATGAAAGATGTGACCCCGTCGCCCCGTCTCAAGGACTTGCGGCAAGGGATAAGAATGCCCGGCCACGCCTCGTATTCAACTCACGGGTACCCTCCAGGTCAACCCGTCTCCACATCACTCGCGGGTACCCCTCAGGGTCGACCCGCCTTTTCAAGTAACAGTTGTAAAGTCCAAGTATCCGTGTGTCCAAACACCACCAGGAAACCCCGAGGAACCACCCTCGGTGGATTCCACCCGATGTAATCATCAAGGTGAACGTAGGAGGAACCACCCTCGAGGTTCACACTTGAGGGGTTGCACGACAGAGCCGTATCGGAAGTGGTTAAGGAGGAATCACCCTCGATGACCACGACCAAATAGCTACACTAAAGGATTAGCATCAGAAGTGCTAATGAGGTGTCACCCTCGGCACTCGATAGTAACTCTGCAGAGTCGTACAACTAGGGGGTGATGTGCGGTGTCGGGGCCTGGATGTCGATCACGTTGATCAAGTCATCGAACATAAAGCGGGGCAACTGGGACAAGGTGGGGGTCACTGATGGAGCACTAACCAACCTATACTAACCAATTTAGGATAAGCAGGTAAGGTACAATGAGCAAGTTACAAAAGCAGGCTATGCATCAGAATAGGAGCAAACAATAACAGTAGCAAAATCTAATGCAAGCATGAGAGAATGGAATGGACAATATTGGGATGATCAAAGGAAGGGCTTGCCTGGAAGCTCTGCTGTAAAGGAAGAAGGGTCGTCGGAGACGTAGTCGATCACAGGGGCAGCATCGATCTCGGGGTCTACCGGAGAGAAGAGGGGGAAAAACAATAAATACAGAGCAAACAAAGCATCATAAAGCATAACATGGTAATAGGCGGTGTTAGAGATGAACTAACGCAGTGCTAGACGTTGCAGACGGAGAGGGAAAACATCTGGAGGGGTTTTCCGGACAGATGAAAGAGAGGGGATGGTTCCATGTTCAGCATGCTAGGAGCATGTGACAGATGAACGGAGCGTGTATTCGGATTCGTCTCGATTTTCTGAGCAACTTTCATGTATAAAGTTTTTTTATCCGAGCTACGGTTTATTTTAAATGATTTATCGAAGTTTATTGCATTTTCTGTATTTTTTATCTAGTTAAATCGAATATAAAAAATATGGCAGGCTACTTTTTATACACACAAGTGAACTAGCCTAAGTGTAAGACAGTGGGGGTCCAGGGGCCCAGTCAACTAGTCCAGTCAGCAGTTGACTCAGACAGCGTTGACCGGTCAACAGGTCAAAACGGGCCCGCATGTCATGGACTAATAATTTTAACAGATTAATTTATCTACTGATTTAGCAATGGGGGGATCAGTGTCATAGACACATCAGGCTAGCTAAACAATAATCTAACCTAAGCTAAATTGTATTAGCATTAATTAATTGGATTGGCCCTATGTGCCAGAGACACATACGTGCATTGGCTGTGCACACACTCGCTCACAAAGCACACAACCATGGACATGGCCGTGGCCAGCAACAGCAGGCGGAGTAGAAGCAGCACCAACAACGCTTGAAGGGGCAATAGTAGTAGCTAAGCACGAGTAGCTAAGAACGAGCAGCACCTAGCGAGCAGCAGAAGCAAGCACCCGCTAGCGGCACGAGCAGCAGCAGGGCATCAGCAAAGCAGCAGGGGCGAGTAGCGGCGCAGTAGCAAAAAAAGAGCAGCAGGGGCGAGCAGCGAGGACGCAGTAGCAGCAAAGCATCAGCAGCGGCAAAGCAGCCGCCGAGCAAGCGCACGCGCCGTGAGGTGCCAACATGGCCGAGCTCGGGGAGAGCCGCGCCAGTCAGCAGCGGGCGCGGACGGTTTCAGGCGCAGTAGGGCGCACGCGCGGATGGGGACGTCTCCGGCCAGGGCGGGCGAGGCCGGCGAGCGGGCGGCGCAGGCGCGGCCGGCGAGCAGGGGGCCAACACGGCGCACGGCGACGGCTGCCGCGACAACAGCAGAAGGTAGCAGCGAGTGGGGGCGCGGCGTCTAGCGGTGAAATACGACCTAAATCAGAGGAAGATTCAAAGGGGGTCGAAGGGAATCGTACGAGGTGGCCTCACCAGGCCCTGTAGTTGTGCAAAGGCGAGCTCGGGGAGGTGTCGGGGAAGCGCCGGAGCTGCGGGGGCGACGGATGCGGTCGGTGTCGGGGAAGAAGAGGATGGATCGGGCACCGCGGGGATCTCCAGCTCGAACGGCTCCTCCAAGATGATGTAGCGGAGCTCGGCGCAGCTCCTAGGCACAACGACGGAGCACGGGGCGGTCGGTGGCCGCGGTGGCGCGCGGCACCCGCACTCGGGGAGGCGGATCTGGAGGAGGAAGGGAGGCCGAGAGGGCGAGTGGGGAAGTGGAGGGAAGCGAGGGGGAGCCCGAGGCGTCGCGCGGTGGGGCGTGGTCTTATCCCCTCCGGCGTGGGGTGACGAGGTGGTCAGGCGGCGACGAGCTGGAGCCCCATCCCCCGGTCTGTCAAACAGGGAAGGAGGGAGACGACCCGTGGAGGGATTGGGCCCGGTCGGTCCAGTTGGGCTACCTTGGCCCTTTGAGCCAGGTAGCCCAGTGGCAAGGGGCCTTTTCTCGTTCTTGTAATTTTAGCTTTTGTTTTTCTTTTGAAAACTTTTCTGTTTCTAATTCTCTTAAAAAGTAGCTTTATAACAAACAAAACTTGAACCTAAATTATTATTATAATTTAGGCTACTGCCAAAATTAGTTTAGCAATTAAAAGATTTAGTTTAGCATTTTTATAAATTAAAAAGGCATTGAAATATTTGCTTTAACCACTTATTTAATTAGCTTAGGGCATTAAACAATTTACAAAAATATTGGTTCACCACCATAATTTGTTATGGATTATTTGCCACAAAATGAACATTTTAGATTTCATGTCTGACAAATATGAATTTTTGACTTTAGATTGGATTTGAATTTGAATTGTGATTTGGATCAAGTGAAGATTAGCAACAGTAACATGATGACATGGCACCATTAACAGGGGATTACTGTAGCATGACACTGGGGGTGTTACAAGCATAGCTCTGATTACTTTAGTAATCTGGCTATCAAGCCAAAATTCTAACTTCCTATGAGCATAGCTCTGGCCTACTTGGAGATTTAATGCCCGGGTTACAGGGACCAAAGAGAGTCTGTGGAAAAGCACAACTCAAACATAGGTACCCGGCCTTGCCGGTCAAAATATATCCCTTGGGGGCTCCTTGATTCAAAGAACATAGCTTTGATAACCCCTGCTCGGTTTGAAACGCCAGATATATGATAAACCGGCAAAGCGCACAAATATCACAGGTATGATATTTATCGTGTTATAATTATATGAGGTTTTCAATAAACCGGCCCTGGTTATGGACCATTTGTCCCCAAAGGTTTTTATATGGGGTATTGTGATCCGCCCTAGGGTAAACCACCAGGGCACTCGTGATCTGTTTTGTTTGCAGGAAAAATAATAAGTTTAATCTGCATAAATTGATGCTATCATAAGCATAAGTGGCAGATCTTCAATTGCCGGATCAGCAGTGGTATGCCAACAAAACGTGCATGATGGCACAGCAGATCAAGAAGTTAGCTAGCCTATTACAGGGCATCTGATGGCCCAACGAGGATAAGTGTTTTGGAGACGTCAGCACAACAAAGTATTATGTTTACTAAACCGGCCCATGACTGTTGACGAGTTTAAGCCTCCGGATCATCCTGCGCCTCTTCTTCGTCTTCAGCTCCTTGGTTATCCGTCAGCTAGAAGTCAGGCGTAGCCCAGTTGATACCGGTCAACGCTCTAAACACAACTTCATCATCAATAAGGTTTGATGGATCAATGTAAGGAGCGAAGGTGTGCTTACGAATCGGCGGGATGAGATCCGTCTCCTGATGAACCAATGCATTAATTTTCTTGTTATCAGTGTCATAAGCCGCCTGGTATTGTGAAAGGTTGGTTTCTTCGGCCAGCCGGGTCGCTAATGGACGCATGGCTCTTGCTATGTCTGCAAAGTCATCGGCGCTAAAGGGGGACCCATATTCTTTCACACTTGGACAACCATTGGCCAAGTCTTCCGGGTCAAGATCGGCTTGCCATGCCTTCGCCCGGCTTATAGCAGTCAAAGCACCGGCTCTGGCAGAGGCTAGCTTCAAATCTCCAATCCTTTGGGGAAGCACTGACAAGCTTTCCAAGGTTTCCGTGATGAGGGTGGGAGGCCGTTTCTTATGCAGAACAGCAGCAATGGACCGTTGAGCGCCAGTATACAATTGTTCTACAAGAGTATAGACAGCTTTAAGCCGGATGCGCATATCTGAGCCCAACTTGGCGCTCCGAGAACCTGTAGCAGTAAATTTATTGATAAGCCGGCGGATGAGGTATAATATATTGCTTGAAAGGTAAAGGGGTCATGTTTCCTGCTTACCAAAGATGGCTGACGACATGTTATTGATCTGTTGCTTTAAGCCAGACAACTCGTCAGTCACCGGCTTAAGTGCAATTTCAGCATCTTCTGCTCTCTTCAATAGAGCCGCTTTTTCTGTCTCCCAGCCGCTTCTGTCAGTGTTGAAATTTTGCTTCAGCTGTTCAATGTTCTCCAAAGCAGTCTTCAATTCTGATTTGGCCTTAGAAGTTTCAGATTGCTGAGTTTTTATATCGGCCTTCAGATCATGGAGCTGCGAATCCTTCTCATTCAGTTCAGCCTGTGATATAGACAAACATGGAAGTTATTATGAGCATGGTTATTTTTGAAGTCCCAAGCACAATACAAGTATTTTCCTTGGCACTTGGGGGCTAATGTCTATTGCTTTTGCGAACTTTTGAAGTCCCAAGCACAATACAAGTATTATCCTTAGCACTTGGGGGCTAATGCATATTGCTCTTTTCAAAAACAGTCAAATGATGATTTGAGGTATAATCACATGATCCGGTTTACCAAGGTTATATGTTGAAAATGTTGATTTATCTATGTTGGTAAGTCCCGATTGAACTATGCTAGTTAAACCGGCCCTTGGGGGCTATGAAGGCAAAGTTTATTCTTGCTATTTAAAAGTCTCGGCTTAACTTCATGATTTAAGCCGGCCCTTGGGGGCTACTGGTGATCATGTTCACCTCTTTATGGCAATTGGAATGTCTACAGCATATTCAGTCTCATCATATCCTATAGACTTGGCGGCTGATAGACATATAATTACGAAGAGAATAGTGATTGGATTACCTCATAACGTTCCTTCATCAAATTGATTAAGCCGGCTTCAAAGTCATGGCTGGTGTATAGACGGTTCAGATAACCAGAATGGATGTCTTGTGCACTGAACTGGGCGTAGATCTCCAAGTCTACCTTCCACTTGCCTTTACCATCAGCAGAAATTTCCTCTTTGGCGCTGTGCTTGGATAAGAAAGTAGGGTTACCCGGTGCTGTATAGCCAAACCCGGTGACAACAACGTCGTCAGTCTTCTCTTCAACGGGCTTGATTAGGCTTGGCGACTTAGAGAGGGGCGGTTCAACATCCATATGATCTAGGGAAACGTCATGTTCTTCTGGTGGTGGGTCATCAACAATAGTTTCAGTGATTGGACGAGAGGCTTCTGGTAGTTGTGTTTCCGGCTCGGGAGGGTTGGAGTCTTCAGCCGGCTTGTTCCGTTTTGCCTTCTTGCTAGGCTTGGCCATGGCACTGAAGATAAAAAACGCAAAGATATCAACATATTGGTCAGGTATGAGGTTTTAACGATTGAATATAACCTTACCCAGGCACAGTCTTGAAAGTTGGGATGTGAGTTCTCGTCGAGTCGCCAGAAGAAGAATGAGATGTTCCCTGATAATTCGAATCAAACGGATTAAGAGGTTGACGAAACAGACCCGCCTTGGGATAATCTAAGTCAAAAATTATTGAGACCTCCTGACGACGTTTGCGAGGTGCTGGAGTATTCGGTAAGCCAGAGGATAAGATTCCACCGCCACTGTTTCGGGTTGTACGACGGGCTTCATGTTGCTGCTTCTTCAAAAGAAAGTTGGAATCCAAGTAAGCTAAAGGGTGACAAAAGCTTACTTTCCGGCTTGCTTGTTGGGTTTTCTGCATTGGCAGAGGTTCTGAGCCGGAGGAAAGAATAATTACCTCTATGTCATCGGCATGGCTGGCGTCCGCTTCCTCCTGATAATAGTCATTGTAAATAAGATGTACAAAAAGCGAGCCAAGGGAATCAAGTTCTACCTCCGACTCATCATCATCATCTTTGTCATCCAAATTGAACAGTTCGACGGTATTGGACTTCTTCTTAGCAGTCTTTTTTGTAGCCTTGCTCTTTGTCCGGGTCTTCTTTGGCTTCTTGGGCAATTTTTTGTCCCAGAAGGGTGTGCCGGCCTGTAAACATTGAATAAGTATGAGCGAAGCATAAATGGAGATATGAGTCGAATATGAGCTAATGTGAAACTTACAGCTGGCGGGTTATTCAAAGTACAGAAAGGATTCAGTCCGAATTGACTGCAATCTTCCAAGCTCTCATTCAACAGAGTCTTGGTCATGTTATTGACGTCCTCCTTAGTTATCTCGATCTGACAATGACGCCGAGGATCTGTCAGTTTGTCGATATATTCACACATTAAGCCGGGTCGGATGCTTAGAGGCAAGACTCTCCAGGCGACCCAACAGCAAACTAGATCGATTCCAGTCAAGCCGCTGGGCATCAGAGCCCGGATCTTTGCGAAAGTTGGAACATATTTCTTCTGCTCTGCTGTGCTGATATGATCTGGAAGATGATGTCTGCTACTGAGCCGGCTAGCGCGGTAACCCGGCAGGGGGTTTTGTCCTTCTAGTGAGGTGTCTTGGCAATAAAACCAAGTCTGGTTCCAGTCTTTGGGGTGACTGGGCGGATTAGCGGCTGGGAAGATGGCCTCTTTTCGGCGTTGTATGGATATGCCGCCTAGTTCAAGGCTAGGTCCATCAGTGAATTCATTCTGCCAATTCAAATAGTAGAACTCTCTGAACAGTTCTACGGTAGGCTCCTGTTGAAGGTAAACCTCGCAGAATACTTGGAAACTGCAGATGTTTGAGACAGAGTTTGGTCCGATATCTTGTGGGTGAAGCTTAAAGAAGTGTAGCACATCTCGAAAGAATCTTGAGCCGGGAGGACTGAAGCTCCGGACCATATGATCCATAAAAACTACCACTTCACCATCTTTGGGCTCAGGGCGAGTTTCATCACCCGGAACCCTCCAGTGGATGGTCTCCTTCTTGGCTAAAACGCCAGTGTGAACATATGTGTTCAAGTCTTCCTCCGTACCAGGGAAACAACCCAGTTGCAAGCAGTGACAGTTTTGACCATCTTGAAGAACAAGGTCCTAAATGAAGGAAATATTACCGGCTTAAAGTCATGCTATTAAATTGGATCATTGATTCAAGGATAAAATGCTATGAACAGTGGAAAGACTAAGCCGGGGGATGAACATTGAAGTATTGGCGGCTTAAAAGGGGACTAATGGTACCTACCGAGTTAAGGATTTTTTAGGTTAAGCCAGACAGAGTCTAACAGTCAAGATATATGTTGCGGGATTAAAATTATGAGCAAGTATGGTTAAGCCGGAGGTATATAGCTGGGTCAAGCAAGTTATAAGGTATATGATGGCAGTTTTAACAAGATTTGGTGTCTTATGACTTGGTGTCCGGCGGGTTATTTATCTGTTAAGCCGCCCAAGTAGTTATGATCCAGATCTATATGTGAGGAATTGCTAAGTGGTGGACAAACAGATTCCGTGAATTGACGCTACAATTTTGGATCTACCGTGGTTTGGAAAATAAAATAAATTTTAGACCTAAAGCGAAGGTTGTAGAAGAACACATGTACTCGGATGGATTATATACAGGGAAAGCGCCGATTGCAGTTGATAAAAGGGGTGCTACATTGCTACCACATGTTTCAGTAACATCTTCGGATTCAACCAGGCGATCTAGAGAAGAACAAAGAGGAGCGGAGATGAACTCCGACGAACTGGAGCAAACCCTAATGGAGATCTGTTACGAGAAAGGAGGAGCACGTGTTGGGGCTGTCAGGCAGCGGAGATACGTCGCGGGGCTCTGATGCGATCAGGTTGATGCAGCAGCCGGAGTTGAGGCAGTTGACGGAGTCGACGATGGCGGAGCTCGAGCATGCGTGGCGTTGTGAGGAAGAAGATGAAGGAGGCGAGGAAAAAAATGATAAAGACCCCCTACCTCTATTTATAAGGAGAAGGATAACAGACATGCACGGGAATCGAGGAGGTCAAAAATGATTATGAAGCTGCACGGGCACCTCGAATTTCAGAAGGTCCATTAAAGATAAAGATCTGTTGAAATGTTTTGGGCCACGTGCGAAGTTAATGCGAAGTGATGTCATGGTGGTTTAAGAAATTTCTGTGAACTGACGTCATGGCGGGTTACAACAAAGGTTATCAGATAAGTAGTGCAAAATTGTGACAAGTCAAGTATTGAAGATTGATGTGAACAAATTCACATCAACCTGGGGCCTAATGTTGGGGATACAACTATTGGGTATGACCCGGTCAGGAGGGGCCGGGTCATACCACTGGCGGTTCATAATGACAAGGCCCATGAAGATGTTGAAGATGGTGGTCCACGAAGCAGGCTTACTAAAGGCCCGAAAACCCACGAGGCGGCTTGAGGCCCGCAGGTGTAAACCGCCATATCTGTATGACTTGTATTGTAAGGCATGTGGAGTTAGTCACCGAGCCGGACACGTTGTGTATGAGCCGGCCGGGACTTCGTAAGCCGCCGGGCGTCAACCTGTGTATATAAAGGGATGACCCGGCGGCGGTTTAGGGCAAGAAACAAGAAATCAAGAACTAGGTCAAGCGTATTTGCTCCCTGGTAATCGAAACCCTAGCAATACAATCCCAAACTAGAGTAGGCCTTTACCTTTACCGCAAGGGGCTGAACCAGTATAAACTCTCTGTGTCCTTTGTCCCGTTTAACCCCTTTAAGCTAACCTAGCTGCGATGGCTCCACGACTAAGTCCTTCCGCTAGGACATCTGCCGTGACAATTCCACGACCGTGAGTGAACAAATTACTGTTGGGAAATTGATAGAACTTCAAATACTCATGACGATATCTAGGCAATGATCATTATATAGGCATCATGTCCAAGAATAGTAGACCGACTCCTACCTGCATCTACTACTATTACTCCATACATCGATCGCTATCCAGCATGCATCTCGTGTATTAAGTTCATGGAAAAATGGAGTAATGCAATAAGAAGGATGACATGATGTAGACAATAGTAGCAACGATACATACATGTCGGTTCCCTTTCTGTCACTGGGATCAAGCACCGTAAGATCGAACCCACTACAAAGCATCTCTTCCCATTGCAAGATAAATAGATCAAGTTGGCCAAAAAAACCAAATATCGGAGAATAAATACGAGGCTATAAGCAATCATGCATATAAGAGATCAAAGAAACTAAAATAACTTTCATGGATATAAAAAGATAGATCTGATCATAAACTCAAAGTTCATCGATCCCAACAAACACACCGCAAAAGAGTTACATCATATGGATCTCCAAGAGACCATTGTATTGAGAATTTAGCGAGAGAGAGAGAAAGCCATGTAGCTACTAACTACAGACCCGAAGGTCTACAAAGAACTACTCACGCATCAACGGAGAGGCACCAATGGAGGTGGTGAATCCCATCCGAGATGGTGTCTAGATTGGATCTGGTGGTTCTGGACTCTGCGACGGCTGGATGAATATTTCGTCGATGCCTTTAGGGTTTCTGGAATATTGCGGTATTTATAGAGCAAAGAGGCGGTCCGGGGGGCACCCGAGGTGGGCACAACCCACCAGGGCGCGCCCTGGTGGGTTGTGCTCTCCTTGGAGCACCCCCCAGGCGCAGCCAGGGCCCATTATGTTCCTTCTGGTCCCAAAAAATCTTCGTAAAGTTTCGTTGCGTTTGGACTCCGTTTAATATTGATTTCCTGTGATGTAAAAAACATGCAGAAAACAGCAATTGGCACTTGGCACTAAGTCAATAGGTTAGTATCAAAAAATGATATAAAATGACTATACAATGATTATAAAACATCCAAGATTGATAATATAACATCATGGAAGAATAAAAAATTATAGATACATTGGAGACGTATCAGCATCCCCAAGCTTAACTCCTACTCGTCCTCGAGTAGGTAAGTGATAAAAACAGAATTTTTGATGTGGAATGCTACCTAACATGTCATATCATATTTCTTTCTTTATAGCATGGACATTTGTATTTTCATATTGTCCAAAGCAATAGTCTAGTTTTGACATGATAATTCAAATACTCAAGCATATCAACAAGCAACCATGTCTTTCAAAATATCAACGCTAAAATAAGTTATCCCTAGCCCATCATGCTCAACCATTGATCCATTCATGAAAACACTCGCATATTAGCTACACCCAATATTCAAGTATGATCATATTGCCTCCTAGTTAGTGCTTTCATAAGAGAAGATGGAGGCCCAAATTCAAAAATAAAAATTGCATAAAGTAAAAGAAAGGCCCTTGACAGAGGGAAGTAGGGATTTGTAGAGGTGCTAGAGCTCAACGCAAAAAACTTAGAGATAAAAACATTTTGGGAGGTGTATCCATCCCACCAACGAAAACGACTTAGAGTTCCCAACACTTTCCATGCTAGATATATCATAGGCGGTTCCCAAACAGAAATAAAGTTTATTCCTTTTTCAACCATACTTTCACTTTCCATGGCTAGCCGTATCCACGGTTGCCCTCCATACCAACACTTTCCAAGGAATTTATTATTTGACAACATAAAGTAAATTCATTTTTCATTTCGTGACTGGGCATCCCTAATATCTTTGCCTTACTCTCATGCAATGACAAGTGAATAAACACTCATCTTGAGAATAACACATCTAGCATGGAAAATATTAGCCACCCCTCACCACTCCGCGAGCGAAACGAACACACAAAAGAGAAGTTTATTTTGAAAATTAGAGATGGCACATACAAATTTGCTTAGAACGGCAAAAAGAATACCGCATATAGGTAGATATAGTGGACTCATGTGGCAAAACTAGTTTAAAGGATTTTGGATGCACAGGTAGTGATCATACTTAGTGCAAAATGAAGGCTAGCAAAACATTGAGAAGCGACCAACCAAGAAACGAATAATCTCATAAGCGAACATTAAGAATAATTAACACCGAATAATGTACCACAAGTAGGATATAATTTCATTGCATGACTATTGACTTTCGTGCTTGCATAGGGAATCACAAACCTTAACACCAATATTCTTACTAAAGCACAATTACTCATTGCTACCTCTTGAGCATGCGTTGGTTTTCCCTTGAAGAGGAAAGGGTGATGCAGCAAAGTAGCGTAAGTATTTCCCTCAGTTTTTGAGAACCAAGGTATCAATCCAGTAGGAGATTACACGAAAGTCACCTAGTACCTGCACAAACAATCAAAACCTTGCAACCAACGCGATAAAGGGGTTGTCAATCCCTTCACGGTCACTCGCAAAAGTGAGATCTAAGATAATAAGATAAATATTTTTGGTATTTTGTTGTATAGATTGGGAAGTAAAGATTGCAAAATAGTAAAACAAGATGCGATGTAAATAAAAGAGATGCAATATAATAAGAAAGAGACCCGGGGTCCATAGGTTTCACTAGTGGCTTCTCTCAAGATAGCATGAATTACGGTGGGTGAACAAATTACTGTCGAGCAATTGATAGAAAAAGCGCATAGTTATGAGAATATCTAGGCATGATCATGAACATAGGCATCACGTCCGTGTCAAGTAGACCGAAATGATTCTCCATCTACTACTATTACTCCACACATCAACCGCTATCCAGCATGCATCTAGAGTATTAAGTTCATAAGAACAGAGTAACGCATTAAGCAAGATGACATGATGTAGAGGGATAAACTCAAGCAATATGATATAAACCCCATCTTTTTATCCTCGATGGCAACAATACAATACGTGCCTTGCTGCCCCTACTGTCACTGGGAAAGGACACCGCAAGATTGAACCCAAAGCTAAGCACTTCTCCCATTGCAAGAAAGATCAATCTAGTAGGCCAAACTAAACTGATAATTCGAAGAGACTTGCAAAGATATCAAATCATGCATATAAGAATTCAGAGAAGAACCAAATAATATTAATAGATAATCTTGATCATAAATCCACAATTCATCAGATCTCGGCAAACACACCGCAAAAAGTATTACATCGAACAGACCTCCAAGAACATCAAGGAGAACTTTGTATTGAGAATCAAAGAGAGAGAAGAAGCCATCTAGCTAATAACTATGGACCCGAAGGTCTATGGTAAACTAATCACGCTTCATCGGAGAGGCTATGGTGTTGATGTAGAAGCCCTCCGTGATCGATTCCCCCTGCGGCAGATCGTCGGAAAAGGCCCCAAGATGGGATCTCACAGGTACAGAAGGTTGCGGCGGTGGAAAAGTGGTTTCGTGGCTCTCCTGGATGTTTTTAGGGTATAAGAATATATATAGGTGAAAGAAGTACGTCGGTGGAGCTCCATGGGGTCCACGAGGGTGGGGGCGCGCCCTCCTGCCTCGTGGCCGCCTCGCGGAGTTCCAGACTTCAACTCCAAGTCTTCTAGATTGCGTTTGTTCCAAGAAAGATCATCGCGAAGGTTTCATTCTGTTTAGATTCCGTTTGGTATTCCTTTTCTGCGAAACACTGAAATAGGCAAAAAAACGGAAACTGGCACTGGGCCTCCGGTTAATAGGTTAGTCCCAAAAATAATATAAAAGCCCATTAAACATCCAAAACAGATAATATAATAGCATGGAACAATCAAAAATTATAGATACGTTGGAGACGTATCAAGCATCCCCAAGCTTAATTCCTGCTCGTCCTCGAGTAGGTAAATAATAAAAACAGAATTTTTGATGTGGAATGCTACCTAACATATTTTTCAATGTAATTTTCTTTATTGTGGCATGAATGTTCAGATCCGAAAGATTCAATGCAAAAGTTTAATATTGACATAAAAATAATAATACTTCAAGCATACTAACCAAGCAATTATGTCTTCTCAAAATAACATAGCCATAGAAAGCTCATCCCTACAAAATCATATAGTTTGTCCATGCTCCATCTTCGTCACACAAAATGCTCAAATCATGGACAACCCCGATGACAAGCCAAGCAATTGTTTCATACTTTAGTATTCTCAAACTTTTTCAACTTTCACGCAATACATGAGCGAGAGCCATGGCATATCACTATAGGTGGAATAGAATGGTGGTTGTGGAGAAGACAAAAAAGAGGAAGATGGTCTCACATCAACTAGGCGTATTAATGGGCTATGGAGATGCCCATCAATAGATATCAATGTGAGTGAGTAGGGATTGCCATGCAACGGATGCACTAGAGCTATAAATGTATGAAAGCTCAACAAAAGAAATGAAGTGGGCGTGCAGCCAACTTGCTTGCTCATGAAGACCCAGCGCATTTGAGGAAGCCCATTGTTGGAATATACAAGCCAAGTTCTATAACAAAAATTCCCACTAGTATATGAAAGTGACAAAATAAGAGACTCTCTATCATGAAGATCATGGTGCTACTTTGAAGCACAAGTGTGGAAAAAAAGGATAGTAATATTGCCCCTTCTCTCTTTTTCTCTCATTTTTTTGGGCCTTCTCTTTTTTTATTTGGCCTTTCTTTCTCTTTTTTTGGGCCTTTTTTTATTTGGCCTTTCTCTTTTTTTTATTCCTCACACGGGATAATGCTCTAATAATGATGATCATCACACTTCTATTTATTTACAACTCAAGGATTACAACTCGATACTAGAAAAAAAATATGACTCTATATGAGTGCCTCCGGCGGTTTACCGGGATGGGCAATGAATCAAGAGTGACATGTATGAAAAATTATGAATGGTGGCCTTGCCACAAATACGATGTCAACTACATGATCATGCAAGGCAATATGACAATGATGAAGCGAGTCATAATAAACGGAACGGTGGAAAGTTGCATGGCAATATATCTCGGAATGGCTATGGAAATGCCATAATAGGTAGGTATGGTGGCTGTTTTGAGAAAGATATATGGTGGGTTTATGGTACTGGCGAAAGTTGCGCGGTACTAGAGAGGCTAGCAATGGTGGAAGGATGAGAGTGTGTATAATCCATGGGCTCAACATTAGTCATAAAGAACTCACATACTTATTGCAAAAATCTACAAGTCATCAAAACCAAGCACTACGCGCATGCTCCTAGGGGGATAGATTGGTAGGAAAACACCATCGCTTGTCCCCGACCGCCACTCATAAGGAGGACAATCAAAGAAACACCTCATGCTTCAAATTTGTTACACAACGGTTACCATACGTGCATGCTACGGGACTTGCAAACCTCAACAAAAGTATTTCTCAAATTCACAATTACTCAAATAGCACGACTCTAATAGAACCATCTTCATATCTCAAAACAATCATCAAGTATCAAACTTCTCATAGTATTCAATGCACTCTATATGGAAGTTTTTTTATACCCATCTTGAATGCCCATCATATTAGGACTAATTTTATAACCAAAGCAAATTACCATGCTGTTATAAAAGACTCTCAAAATAATATAAGTGAATCATGAGAGATCAATAATTTCTATAAAATAAAACCACCACCGTGCTCTAAAAAAAGATATAAGTGAAGCACTAGAGCAAAATTATCTAGCTCAAAAGATATAAGTGAAGCACATAGAGTATTCTGATAAATTCCGATTCATGCGTGCTCTCCAAAAGGTGTGTACAGCAAGGATTATTGTGGTAAACTAAAAAGCAAAGACTCAAATCATACAGGACGCTCCAAGCAAAACACATATCATGTGGTGAATAAAAATATAGCCTCAAGTAAAGTTACTGATAGACGAAGACGAAAGAGCGGATGCCTTCCGGGGCATCCCCAAGCTTAGGCTTTTGGTTGTCCTTGAATTCTACCTTGGGGTGCCTTGGGCATCCCCAAGATTAGGCTCTTTCCACTCCTTATTCCAAAATCCATCAAATCTTTACCCAAAAACTTGAAAACTTCACAACACAAAACTTCAACAGAAAATCTCATGAGCTCCGTTAGTATAAGATAATAAACCACCACTTTAAGGTACTGTAATCAACTCATTATTTATTTATATTGGTGTTAAACCTACTGTATTCCAACTTCTCTATGGTTCGTACCCCCCGATACTACTCATAGATTCATCAAAATAAGCAAACAACACACAAAAAACAGAATCTGTAAAAAACAGAACAGTCTGTAGTAATCTGACTTGTTCGAATACTAATAGAACTCCAAAAATTCTGAAATAAATTGGTGGACGTGAGGAATTTGTCTATTAATCATCTACGAAAAGAAACAACCTAAAAGCACTCTCCAGTAAAAAATGGCAGCTATTCTCGTGAGCGCAAAAGTTTCTGTTTTTTACAGCAAGATCGCAAAGACTTCACCCAAGTCTTCCCAAAGGTTATAATTGGCACAAACACTAATTAAAACATAAAACAACATCTAAACAGAAGCTAGATGAATTAATTATTACTCCCTCCATTCCAAAATAGATGACCCAACTTTGTACTAAAGTTAGTACAAAGTTGAGTCATCTATTTTGGAACGGAGGGAGTACTAAACAGTAACAAAAATCAAAGAACAAAAATAAAATTGGGTTGCCTCCCAACAAGCGCTATCGTTTAACGCCCCTAGCTAGGCATTGACAATTTTGATGATGCTCACATGAAAGACAAGAATTGAAGCACAAAGAGAGCATCATATAACATGTGCAAAACACATCTAAGTCTAACATACTTCCTATGCATAGGCATCTTATAGGCAAACAAATTATAATAGCAAGCAAAAACTACCATATGCAAGGAAGAGGAAAGAAACAATAGCAATCTCAACATAACAAGAGGTAATTTAGCAACATGAAAATCTCTACAACCATATTTCCCTCTCTCATAATAATTACAAGTGGGATCATAATCAAATTCAACAATATAGCTATCATATAAAATATTCCCAACATGATCCACATGCATGCAAAGTTGACACTCTTCCAAAATAGTGGGATTAACATTAACTAAAATCATGACCTCTCCAAACCCACTTTTATCGAAAACTTCATAAGATTGAACATTCTCCAAATATGAGAGATCTAAAGTTGACACTCTTCCAAACCCACTTTCAATATTATTGCAAACATTATTATCAATATCATATTCATCATGGGGCTTAAATAAATTTTCAAGATCATAAGAAGAATTACCCCAATCATGATCATTGCAACAAGTAGTGGACATAGCAAAACTAACATCCCCAAGCTTAGGGTTTTGCATATTATTAGCACAATTGAAATTCATAGAATTTATAATAACATCATTGCAATCATGCTTTTTATTCAAAGATCTATCGTGAATCACTTCATAAAGTATTTCATCACAATTTTCAGATTCACGAATTTCAAGCAAAACTTCATAAAGATAATCTAGTGCACAAAACTCACTAGCAATTGGTTCATCATAATTGGATCTCTTAAAAAGATTGGCAAGTGGATGAGGATCCATAAACTTTTAGCAAGCGAAGATGCAAGCAAAAAGAAGGCACATGGTAACACAAGATCGAACAGAAGAAGGGCGAATAAAATGGCAAATTTTGTGAAGTGGGGGAGAGGAAAACGAGAGGCGAATGGCAAATAATGTAATGCGAGGTAGAAGAGTTTATGATGGGTACTTGGTATGTCTTGACTTGGCATAGATCTCCCCGACAACGGCGCCAGAAATCCTTCTTGCTACCTCTTGAGCATGCGTTGGTTTTCCCTTGAAGAGGAAAGGGTGATGCAGCAAAGTAGCGTAAGTATTTCCCTCAGTTTTTGAGAACCAAGGTATCAATCTAGTAGGAGATTACACGCAAGTCACCTAGTACCTGCACAAACAATCAAGAACCTTGCAACCAACGCGATAAAGGGGTTGTCAATCCCTTCACGGTCACTCGCAAAAGTGAGATCTAATAAAGATAATAAGATAAATATTTTTGGTATTTTTGTTGTATAGATTGGAAAGTAAAGATTGCAAAATAGTAAAACGAGATGCGATGTAAATAAAAGAGATGCAATATAATAAGAAAGAGACCCGGGGGCCATAGGTTTCACTAGTGGCTTCTCTCAAGATAGCATGAATTACGGTGGGTGAACAAATTACTGTCGAGCAATTGATAGAAAAGCGCATAGTTATGAGAATATCTAGGCATGATCATGAACATAGGCATCACGTCCGTGTCAAGTAGACCGAAACAATTCTGCATCTACTACTATTACTCCACACATCGACCGTTATCCAGCATGCATCTAGAGTATTAAGTTCATAAGAACAGAGTAACGCATTAAGCAAGATGACATGATGTAGAGGGATAAACTCAAGCAATATGATATAAACCCCATCTTTTTATCCTCAATGGCAACAATACAATACGTGCCTTGCTGCCCCTACTGTCACTGGGAAAGGACACCGCAAGATTGAACCCAAAGCTAAGCACTTCTCACATTGCAAGAAAGATCAATCTAGTAGGCCAAACTAAACCGATAATTCGAAGAGACTTGCAAAGATATCAAATCATGCATATAAGAATTCAGAGAAGAACCAAATAATATTCATAGATAATCTTGATCATAAATCCACAATTCATCGGATCTCGGCAAACACACCGCAAAAAGTATTACATCGAATAGATCTCCAAGAACATTGTCGTGGAATTGTCACGACAGATGTCCTCGTGAAAGGACTTAGTCGTGGAGCTATCGCAACTAGGAATCTTAAAGGGGTTAAAGCGGGACAAAGGACACGAGGGTTATACTGGTTCGGACCCTTACGGTGAAGGTAAAAGCCTACTCTAGTTAAGGTGGAATTACTAGGGTTTCGATGACCAGGGAGCGAATCCGCCATGCCTAGCTACCGATTTGATGTTACCTCCTTTGAACCACCGCCGGGTCGTCCCTTTATATACAGAGGTTAACGCCCAGCGGCTCTTAGAGTCCCGGCTGGCTCATAAACAGTGTCCGGCTCGGTCTGTTAACTATTCTTGCCTTACAATACAATTCATGCCATTATGGCGGTTTATCACTACGGGCCTTAAGTCGCCTATGGGCTTTAGGCCCTTTACTGAACCGCCATCTTCAAGCTTGATATTGGGCTTCATATGATGAATCGCCATAACGTAACCCGGCCCCTCCTGGGCGGGTTACGCCAGTAGTTATATCCCCAACATTAGGCCCCAGATTGATTTGAACTGGTTCATGTCAATCTTCAATACTTTAAGAAAAAACCTTCTGGCTTCTGTCTGTGCAAAAGTTATAACCCGCCGTGACGTCATCTTCTGGATTTTTGGTGACCCGCCATGACGTCATCTGCCATTAATGCACGTTTTGCCCAACGTATCTCAATGGATCCTTATCTTAATAACCGTCCCGAAAATCGAGGCGTCTCTGTCGTTGGATAATCATGTTTTCGGCCTCCTCGTTTTTCGCGCCCACTTACCAGTCTTCCCTTATAAATAAGCACGACCAGGTCTTTTTCTCATTCTCCCCCTTTCTATCGTCTTCCTCCTCTCGACGCCTCAGAGCCCGAACTCCGCCGCCGCCGCCGCCGTCGACCTTCGCGTCTGCACCAGCCAAGGCCGCTGCATCAACCTGTTTTGACCAGAGAACTGCGACGCACCTCCGCTGTTCAGCAGCTCCAGTAAGTATTCCTCTTCTCAAATGTCAGATCTGCATTAGGGTTTCCGCGTTCTTCCGTGTTCTTCGTAGTTCATCATGGTTTCTTTGTAGTTCTTCCACCGCGGTCTCCTTTGATCCAAAAGTAGTATAGAACTCATGCGGTAGTTGTTTTGCGTCCATTTTCAATACTAGCAGACCCCTTTTGCTTGTAAAAAGACCTCATTAGAGCTCACGAACTCATCTGTACCAGTTTTTAGGTCTAGAATATTTTCTTTTCTGAACGACCGTTTGATCCAAAATAACAGTTGCAACCTGTGAAACCTGTTTGTGCGATACTTAGGCAAAAACTGTATCCGTTAGCCATGGCGGCTCTTATCACCGGCTTAAAGAGGCAATGCTCAATGAATAATCATGATCACTCATAGTGGATTTAAATAACTTAATTGCTTATGATGCCCATGGCGGCTTAAACAATCTGACACAATTAGCCATATATCATTAGGCCCCTTCATAAGCCGTCATCTTGAATATGAATTGAAATATTTTCTCTGGCTTAAATTTGAGCCGGAAATTTTTACTTTGTCATAGGCTTCCATCTTCATAATGCCGCCCAAGGCTCCCAAAGCACCCGTCACATGCAACTGGGTTAGATCCACCGTCACTGATAGCATCTTAAACGATTTTGTGAAGACCAGTTATCTGCCGAAGAAAGAGGTCATGTCCTATCGTGCTCCTGATCCGTCAGAAGAAAAGCCTCAACCCAAGGATGGGGAAGTTGTCATTTTTACTGATCACATGAACCGGGGTTTTGCTCCACCCGGCTCAAAAAATTTCAGAGACGTCTTGCACTTTTTTGACCTGCGACCTCAAGACATCGGACCCAATTCCGTGTCAAACATCTGCAATTTCCAAGTGTTCTGTGAGGTGTACCTTGGAGAAGAACCCAACTTACTACTCTTTAGAGAGCTATTTTATCTGAACCATCAAAACGAATGTGCCCATGGGCCCTGCTTGGAACTTGGCGGGATCTCAATCCAACGACGGAGAGACTGTCTCTTCCCTTATGCCGAGCCGCCAAGTCACCCTAAAGATTGGAACCAGACATGGTTCTACTGTCAAGACACTTCTCCGGCTAATGAGAACCCTCTGCCCGGCTTTCGCGCCCTGCGCCTGGAGTCAACTCACCTCTTACCAGACAAATTATCTCCGGCTGAACGTCAAACACTTGCCCCCACCATAAACAGGATCAAAGCTCTTCTGGGGAACGGCCTAAACGGCATTGACTTGGTCCGGGTTTGGATTGCCTGGCGGGTGATTCCTTTGAGCCGCCGCCCCGGCTTGATGTGCGATTACACGGGCCAGAAGACTGATCCTCTACGGCACAGCCCCGACAACTTACCTGAGGATGTTATCGATGATATGACCAAGTCTCTTCTAAACGAGAGCCTATCAGATTGCGGGAAAGCGGGCTTAAGCCCTTTCTGCAAGGCTAACCCAGCTCCAGCGGTAAACCATTAACTTGAGCATCTTACTTTCCACTTTGACAATTTCGTCTTTACTCAAAAACTCTTGCTATATTTTATAGGCTGATGATAAATTCTGGAAGGTCAAGTATGACCATGAGGCTGCAAAGAAAGCCAGAAAAACTAAGAAAGCCGCCAGGAAAGCCGCTGCCCGTAAGAAGGGGAACAAACCTAGCGCCTCAGATATGCTTCATCTGGACGATACCTCCGAGTCAGAGGTAGCTCTTGACTCTTTAGGCTCCTTTTTTAACCATCTTATTGACACTGATTATCAGCAGGAGGACACAGGAGCGAGTCATGTAGTAATTGAAGAGGTAACTATAATTTCCTCCGACTCCAAGCCTTTGCCGAGACAGAAAATCCGAATGGTAACCCGAAAAGTAAGATTTTCACATCCTTTAGCTTATCAAGATCCTCAATTTCTTTTGAAGAGACAGATTCACAAGAGTCGGAGGCAGACCCGGACCAGTAAAGATGCAGACCTCTCCTCCGGCTTACCCGATGTAACAAGGAAACGCTGGACTGAGGTTATCTCCGATTTATATTCTTTGTACCCTTTGGCGGGTTTCACTCATCAACCACTCAATTCTTCTGACTCAAACTACCAGGGAACTTCACCTTCCTCCGGCGAATCAATGCAGTCCAGCATGCCGGCTTTCAAAACCGCTCCAGGGTAATGATAATCTGTTTATCTTGTGCTTATCTTACTCATGTTTTTGTACTAACCCTTTAATTTTCAGTGTACAAGTAAAGCCCAGCAAGAGGGCGAAGAGAAGTAAGCCGGCCGAAGAGCCGATCTTAGCTGAACCGGAACTCAGAACGGCTGCTCCTGATGCTTCCGCTCATGAGCCGCCGGCCGCACCAGCCCATGATGCTCCAACTCCCGCCACTGATCCGTCTGTCGAACAAGTTATGGAAGGTTCTGAGAACCCGGAGATCCCTAGCCCGGCCAAGGCGGATGATCCGGACGTTGAAATCACCCAGACTGACTTTGTTGAGCCGGGGAGACCTACCGTGCTGGCTAAGTGCTCCACCAAGGAAGAACTTCTAGAACGCCGCAAAGCCAAGCTGAACATCACTGATTATGCTCATCTGAGTATTGGAGACATTGTCTCTGGTTATGTAAACCAAGTGCACAACAGCCGGGATCTGGAAATTGATATGGTGAAACAAATATACCAAAAATCTAAGGTATAACTCTCGTTGCTTATTCCTTAGTTATCCTTACTATGCCATCCCCCAAGTCTATTACTTATGATGAAATATGTTGTAGACTTAACACCAGCTTAGTAATCACTGCAAGAAAACCGGCTTATCCGGTAGCGCCCAAGGGCCGGTTTAGACAGCATATTTGAACCGGTCCTCACTGTGTTTTAACCAAGTACTTGAACAGCAATATGCATTAGCCCCCAAGTGCCAAGTACTTTTGCCTGCAAAGTGCTTGGGACTTATTTCCATGAACCGCCACTGTAAATAGAGTTCTTCAGCATACATTAGCCCCCAAGTGCCAAGTATCTTTGCTTGCAAAGTGCTTGGGATTTAATGTTGCAGTATGAGAACCCTAACTGTAACCCGGAATTTATACAGGCCGCCATCAATCAATTTGAATCGGAGATCTCTGAACTGAAGACTTGCCTGAAAACTCAAGAGAGTGAGACCCAAAAGGCCAATTCCAAGTTTGAATTTAGTGTATCCAAACAAGAAAAACTGAAAAAGAAGTTTGAAGCCGAGAGAAAAGCCTGGGCTGATGAAAAGGTTGTTTTGCTCCACCGGGCTGAACAAGCGGAGGCCACTCTTGCAGAAACAACCGCCGAGTTATCCGGCTTAAAACGCCATGTATCTCAGATGGTCTCAGCAATCTTTGGTAAGTTACTCTGTAAGTGTTAGCTAGCTTAAATCTTTTTCAACAAGCATCTCAATTGTCATCAGCTCACCTGACCTTGTAATGCAGGCCCCAGGAGTTCCAATCTCAACCAAAGCATGCTGACAAAACTGAAGGCCGTTTATACCCTGGTGGAACAACTCTACACCGGGTCACAACGTGCCTTAGCCGTCGTGGCTCTGTCAAATGAAGTTCCCACTCATCTGGCGGATGTGCTAAGGCGGCTTGCCGTGCTACCTCAATGATTCCAGGAATTGAGACGAGCTTCTGCAAGAGCCGGAGCCATAGCCGCTTTAAGCCGGGCCAAGGCGTGGCTACCGGAGCTAGACCCGGCCGACATCGCCCCTGGGTATCCCAGTTTGAAGGAAGACGGCACCCCATTTAACCAGAAGGATTTCGCCGCTTGCGTGAAGGACATACGCCCTGTGGCCACTCTAATCGGTAATGACACGGATCTTACCAAATACCAACCGGGTTATGACGCCGAGAATCAGAGAATTCCAACACCACATTATGAAGCAATCAGCCTGATCCCTCCAACTCATAAGCATACCTTCGCCCCTGAAGTTGATCCGGCCGGGTTAATTGATGATGAAGATGAATTTGAAGCCTTGAGTGGCATTGACTGGAAATCATCAACCTTCCAGGACAGGG
Source organism: Aegilops tauschii subsp. strangulata (assembly GCF_002575655.3). Classification (NCBI taxonomy): domain Eukaryota; kingdom Viridiplantae; phylum Streptophyta; class Magnoliopsida; order Poales; family Poaceae; genus Aegilops; species Aegilops tauschii. The sequence goes on along the minus strand of NC_053037.3, from coordinate 311,802,152 downwards.
AAACAGCCGGAGGAGCAGAAAGGGATGAACTGGAAGCCTCAGGCCCAAAACACCTTTAATCCTTCAAGCGGCTCATGTGTACGTCTTGATGAAAACAATGCTTCATTATTTGGACTCGGGGAGTCATGTAATAGGGTAGAAAAAACACTTAATTTTGTCGTGCCATCGCGCACTTGTGTGGCGCTCAACACTTCTTAAGCCGCCCTCTTATATTCCCCCGGGTTATGCTTGATCCTCTGCTTTCCTTACGTTTAAAGAGCTGCTTGAAATTGTCCTGCATATAAAACAAATCACAAGTCCCTTGGCGGCTTACCGCATGGAGGGTCATATATCTTACATATAACCCGGAGTATGAATCAAAATCATAAAAAACCGGTTCTCAATTATATCTTTGAGACAATCATAACAGCATACCTGTGATCCTTCGATTACACTGCCGGTTTATGTGACCCAAAAAAATGAGGGTGAGAACCCAACTCTGTAATATGATGTTTATTATGTGCGATCAACTTTATTGATCAAGGTTAAGCCGGTGGAATAGAAACCACCCTTGAACACTTTAGACATGATCAAAAGAACTTCAAATAAAATCCAAAAAATTGTTTGCAAAAAGAGACTTCAAAAATTTGGAGGCTTCTGATTCGAATACGACCAGAAAACCGTCCCAAAGGGGTTAAGCTAAGATTCGAATACGATCATATAGCCCCCAGTGGCTTTGGCGTTGCCGATCAAGAGGGTGCCGATAGCTATGTCCTCTTTGGTTCGAATACGACCTATGTTTGAACAGGAAGCCCCCAAATGACCTTGAGAGTTGTTTAACGAGGCTGATTCAAATACGATCCACATCGGTTCCCAAAGGGGGTTGAGCTATGATTCAAATATAATCAAGAAACTCCCCAGTGAGCTCGGCAGTGTGCCGATCAAAAGGGTATCGATAGCTATGTTCTCTTTGGTTCGAATACGACCTATGTTTGAACAGGAAGCCCCCAAGTGATCATAATATTAACGGCTAGATTCAAATACGATCATACGCCGGATAAGCCCCCAAGCGATCATGTGAGGTCACAATGAAAATAACAATGACACATTTACCTTTGGGGGGGAAAGGACAGAGGTCCTGCCTTATTATTTATCATAATATATACATGGTTACAGAAATATGTACATTATGAGAGCCGGTGGCTCAAGTGTAAGAAGGCCGAAGATGAACGATATTCCACGGCCGGCGGGTCTCCTCCTCCGACTTACGTGAATCTTTGTGTTCTCGAACATCGATGAGGTAGTATGACCCGTTGTGCAAGTTCTTGCTGACCACAAAGGGCCCTTCCCAAGGTGGGGATAACTTGTGTGCATCTGTTTGATCCTGGATGAGCCGGAGCACCAAGTCACCTTCCTAAAAGGTTCTGGACTTAACCCGGCGGCTATGATAGCGGTGCAGGTCTTGTTGGTAAATCGCCGAGCGAGCTGCTGCTATGTCACGCTATTCGTCCAACAAGTCAAGAGCATCCTGACGCGCTTGTTCATTGTCCGCCTCAACATAAGCCACCACACGAGGCGAGTCATGATGGATGTTGCTAGGGAGAACCGCCTCGGCTCCGTAAACCATGAAGAAAGGCGTGTAACCCGTAGACCTATTAGGAGTAGTATTGATGCTCCATATCACAGAGGGTAATTCCTCCACCCAACAACCCGGCGTCCGCTGCAGAGGGACCAAAAGCCGGGGCTTGATGCCTTTCAAGATTTCCTGATTGGCTCTCTCAGCTTGGCCATTGGATTGGGGGTGAGCCACCGATGAAACATCAAGCCGAATATGCTCCCGTTGACAAAATTCTTCCATGGCTCCTTTAGACAGATTGGTACCATTGTCAGTTATAATGCTGTGTGGAAAACCAAAGTGAAATATCACCTTTTTCATGAACTAAACCGCCGTGGCTGCATCACACTTACTAACTGGCTCTGCCTCAACCCACTTTGTGAACTTGTCAATCGCCACCAAGAGGTGGGTCTTCTTATCCTTGGACCTTTTGAAAGGCCCAACCATATCAAGCCCCCAGACTGCAAACGGCCAAGTGATTGGAATCATCTTCAACTCTTGAGCCGGCACGTGAGCACGTCTTGAGAACTTCTGACAACCGTCACATTTACTGACTAAGTCCTCTGCATCAGCATGAGCCGTCAGCCAATAAAAACCATGATGAAAAGCTTTGGCCACAAGGGATTTTGAGCCGGCATGATGGCCACAATCCCCCTCATGAATCTCACGTAAAATTTATTGACCTTCCTTAGGGGAAACACAACGCTGAAAAGCCCCAGTGACACTGTGATGATGCAACTCGCCATTGGCAATTATCATTGACTTAGACCGCCGGGTTATTTGTCTGGCCAAAGTTTCATCCTTAGGCAATTCTCCCGGGGTCATGTAAGCCAAGTATGGCACTGTCCAATCTGGGATGACGTGAAGAGCCGCCACCAACTGTGCTTCTGGGTCAGGAACAGCCAAGTCTTCCTCTGTAGGTAACTTGACAGAAGGGTTATGCAGAATATCCAAGAAAGTATTAGGCGGCATCGGCTTTCGCTGAGAGCCCAGCCGGCTTAAGGCATCAGTCGCCTCGTTCTTTCTGCGGTCAATGTGCTCCACTTGGTAACCCTGAAAATGCCCGGCAATGGCATCAACTTCACGGCGATAAGCCGCCATGAGGGGGTCCTTAGAGTCCCACTTGCCTGATACTTGTTGAGCCACCAAATCTGAGTCACCAAAGCACCTTACCCGGCTTAAGCTCATCTCCTTAGCCTTCCGAAGACCATGGAGCAAGGCCTCATACTCAGCTGCATTGTTAGTACAGGGAAACATCAACCGTAACACATATCGAAATTTGTCACCTCGAGGGGAAGCTAACACGACTCCAGCCCCCGAGCCCTCCAATTGACTGGACCCGTCGAAGTGAATAGTCCAGTATGTGTTATCCGGTTTCTGTTCGGGCATCTGCAGCTCTATCCAATCGTTGATGAAATCTACCAATGCTTGAGATTTGATAGCAGTACGTGGCACATACTTTAGACCATGAGGCCCAAGTTCAATGGCCCACTTCGCGACTCTTCCTGTGGCTTCTCTGTTTTGGATGATATCTCCTAAAGGAGCAGAACTAACCACAGTGATAGGGTGGCCCTGGAAATATTGCTTAAGCTTCCGGCTTGCCATGAATACCCCATAAACAAGCTTCTGCCAATGTGGATACCGTTGCTTGGACTCAATAAGTACTTCGCTGACGTAGTAAACCGGCCGCTGAACCGGATGTTCTTTACCCGCCTCCTTGTGCTCCACCACGATGGCCACACTGACGGCTCGTGTGTTAGCGGCTACATACAATAATAAGGGCTCCTTATCAACAGGAGCAGCAAGAACTGGCGGTTCAGCTAACTGTCTTTTCAAATCCTCAAAAGCGGCATTGGCAGCATCACTCTAGACAAAGTCATCTGTTTTCTTCATCATCTGATACAGCGGTATGGCCTTTTCGCCCAACCGGCTTATAAACCGACTTAAAGCAGCGATCCGACCCGCCAGACGCTGGACGTCATTTATACACGCCGGCTTAGCCAGAGAGGTGATTGCCTTGATCTTCTCCGGGTTAGCTTCAATGCCTCTATGAGAAACCAGAAAACCCAAGAGCTTGCCTGCAGGAACACCAAAAACACACTTGGCCGGGTTAAGCATCATCTTGTAGACCCGGAGATTACCAAAGGTCTCCCTCAGATCGTCTATCAAGGTCTCCTTCTCTCTGGATTTTACCACAATATCATACACATAGGCATGAACGTTGCACCCAATCTGATTATGAAGACAATTTTGTACACACCGCTGGTAAGTCGCCTGGGCGCTCTTGAGCCCAAAAGGCATAGAGACATAACAGAAGGCTCCAAAAGGAGTAATGAATGTCGTCTTCTCTTGGTCCTTAACTGCCATTTTGATCTGATGGTAACCAGAGTAAGCATCCAAAAAAATCAAACGCTCACAACCCGCCGTAGCAGCACTAATTTGATCAATACGAGGGAGAGCAAAAGGATCATCCGGACAAGCCTTGTTTAAATCCGTATAATCCACACACATATGCCAGGTGCCGTTCTTCTTAAGCACGAGCACCGGGTTAGCTAGCCATTCTGGATGAAAGACTTCGACGATGAACCCGGCCGCCAAGAGCCGGGCTACTTCCTCACCAATGGCTTTCCGCCTCTCCTTGTTAAACCGCCGGAGAAATTGCTTGACTGGCTTAAATTTTGGATCAATATTAAGAGTGTGCTCAGCGAGTTCTCTCGGTACACCCGGCATGTCAGAAGGTTTCCATGCAAAGATGTCCCGGTTCTCACGGATGAACTCGATGAGCGCGCTTTCCTATTTAGGATCCAGATTGGCACTGATGCTGAACTGCTTAGATGAATCGCCTGGAACAAAGTCAATAAGCTTAGTCTCATCGGCCGACTTAAATTTCATTACCGTCTCATGCTCCGTGGTCGGCTTTTTCAAAGACGTCATGTCTGCCGGGTCAACATTATCCTTGTAAAACTTCAATTCCTCCGTCGCACAAACAGATTCGGCGTAAGCAGCGTCACCTTCCTCGCACTCCAAAGCTATCTTTCGGCTGCCATGAACCGTAATGGTCCCGTTGTGACCCGGCATCTTAAGCTGCAAATATACGTAACACGGCCGTGCCATGAACTTGGCGTAAGCCGGCCGCCCAAATAGAGCATGGTACGGGCTTCTGATCTTGACCACTTCAAAAGTCAGTTTTTCCGCCCTGGAGTTGTACTCATCTCCAAAGGCTACTTCCAGCTCGATCTTACCAACTGGATACGCCGACTTACCGGGCACCACGCCATGGAAAACAGTATTGGACTGGTTGAGGTTTTTATCAGTTAATCCCATACGACGGAAGGTCTCATAATAGAGGATGTTGATGCTACTACCTCCGTCCATGAGTACCTTAGTGAATTTATACCCACCAACCTGAGGAGCCACCACCAAGGCCAGGTGACCCGGATTATCAACCCGGGGAGGGTGATCTTCCCTACTCCATACAATCGGCTGCTCAGACCATCGCAAGTAACGTGGAACTGCCGGCTCAACAACGTTCACAGCCCTCTTATGAAGCTTCTGGTCTCGCTTGCACAAACTGGTAGTAAACACATGATACTGTCCACTATTGAGCTACTTTGGATGGGTCTGGTATCCCCCCTGCTGCTGCTGCTGATTACCCTGGCCAGATTGCTGGTTAAAACCACCTTGATTACCTTGAGAATTCTGAAAATTGGAATTTGAACCGCCGCCCGGGCCATGAAAGCCGCCGCCACCTGAGCCGCCGCCCTGCCCATTGTTACCGTCGAACATGTTGGAATTCTTGAAAGCTTTGATGATCGCGTAGTCTTTCCATAGATGAGTGGCCGGCTTCTCCCTAGAGCTATGCCTTGGACAGGGCTCATTTAACAATTGCTCAAGCGTCGGGCCTGACCCGCCAGACGGGGGAGGTGGTCTCCCCTTACGTCGGTGATTGTTACCCTGCGCGTTGGTGTTAGCCACAAACTCCATACTATCATCAGCCTTACGTTTATTACCTCCTTGACTCGCCGGGTTATGCTGAGGGCCCTTGCCGTTGCCATTCTTCTTTCCCTTCCCTGTCTTTTCATCATCAGACGCGGGATCCTTGGTACTATCAGAGTCGGCGTACTAGACCAGAGCCGCCATCAGCGTACCCATATCGTTGCAATCGCGCTTGAGCCGCCCAAGCTTCATCTTCAGGGGCGCAAAACGACAATTTTGCTCCAACATTAAGACTGCAGAGCCGGCATCCATCTTATCAGACGAATGTATTATTTCCTTGACCCGGCGTACCCAATGGGTTGTAGACTCGCCTTCTTGCAGCTTGCAGCTAGTCAAATCCACAATTGACATAGATTGCTTACATGTATCTTTGAAGTTTTGGATGAACCGGGCTTTCAGCTCTGCCCATGACCCGATGGAATTAGGTGGCAGTCCCTTCAACCAAGTGCGGGCAGTCCCATCCAACATCATGGTGAAGTATTTGGCCATCGCCGCTTCACTGACCTCCAGCAACTCCATAGCCATCTCGTAGCTTTCAATCCATGCTCCGGGCTGTAAATCAGCCGTGTAATTAGGTACCTTCCTAGGTCCTTTGAAATCTTTGGGCAGACGTTCGTTACGGAGAGCCGGCACCAGACAAGGGACACCTCCGGTCCTCGTAGCTATGCCTGCCTCGATAGAAGCCGTCGGGTAAATCGGAAAGGGCTGGTAAGCTGTCAGCTGAGCCGCCTGCTCAGCCTCTTGACGTGCTCTGTCTTGATCTACCGCGTTAAAGGCTCCATGATGCGCCGGGGCATGCCCACCTGACAAGTCACGGCACCGGACGTTGCTTGAACCGGCCGCCGAAACCATGTGTCTGCTATAACTCGGGCTCCGGTTTGGACGAGGGGTTGAATGAATCTTGTCCCAGCTATATGAATATGCCTCCTGCTGTGCCAAAGCCGTCTGAAGAAGTTCTCTGACCCTGCGGGTTTCGACCGCCGTTGGAGAATCGCCCTCGACCGGGAGAGCCGCCAGTCGTGCCGCTGCAGCGATCATGTTTTCCAATGGGTTAGAGTAATGACCCAGTGGTATTGGTATGTATCGAGGTGGGGCAATATTCACATGGGGAGGCCCCATCACTTGTGGCTGAACCTGCGTTCCAACCCCGGGTGCCGTGATCCGGTTCATCTCTGGCGGGTTACTAGGCCCTGCACCGGGCGTGTTGAAGAGGTTTCGAGGATCATAAACCGGAGGGAGCCGAGATTGAGCCTTCTGATGCCTCCTTCTCATGACCTCATTGGATGCATTCTGATCCATTGTGAGCCGGAAAGACTGCGCTTGAATCAGCTGAGTCTGGGCGTCCAGAGCCGCCCGTTCTGCGGCCATCCTGATTCCTTCCGCTGCCAGATCTTCCTTGGCTTGCGCTATATCCAGCTTTAACTGTGCCACTTCTGCATCATGTTGAGCTTGATCCGCTGGGACAACCGTGGCGGTTAACGGGGCAGTCATCTTATCCGTGAGATCCATCAGCACCTGAGCCGGCGAGTGCACAGGGCCTCCTGCCCCAGCGGCGGAGTTTTGAACTGGTTGCGTGCCGGCCATGAAGATTCCAACCCGGCTTGGCGGCTCAAAGGGGTCCGGAATACTGTCGCCATTGGAACAACCCCCGAGCCTGCCGTCTTGAAGTTGATACAACAAGTCCGTCTCACCTGTGGACGATTCACCATCAGAGCAGACGGCTGTCTCATCACCAGATCTAGATCCTTCAGAGAGTCCTCCGTGGATGCATCCCACGAAAGCACGCTTCAAGGTAGGCAGAGTCCAGGCGGGTCTCGCACGCTGAGCCGTCTCGACGAGGTCGGTGCAGATGTCTGGCTCAGGGCCCGGCTCACCAATCTTGCTAATGAAAACATGGATTCCACCAAAGGGGACCCGGTACCCGTACTCGATTGAGTCGGCGTCGGGGCCCCAGCCTGCGTTGTCGATGTAGAGCTTGCCGCGACGACTCTTGGTCATCCGGCCCACAGCGTATCCCTTGAGCCCTTCGAAGCTGCCCTTCAAGAACTCAAATCCACCGTGCGCTGGCCCCACGGTGGGCGCCAACTGTCGTGGAATTGTCACGGTAGATGTCCTCGTGAAAGGACTTAGTCGTGGAGCCATCGCAACTAGGTTATCTTAAAGGAGTTAAACAGGACAAAGGACACGGGGTTAAAGCGGGACAAAGGACACGAGGGTTATACTGGTTCGGCCCCTTACGGTGAAGGTAAAAGCCTACTCCAGTTAAGGTGGAATTACTAGGGTTTCGATGACCAGGGAGCGAATCCGCTATGCCTGGCTACCGATTTGATGTTACCTCCTTTGAACCGCCGCTGGGTCGTCCCTTTATATACAGAGGTTAACGCCCAGCGGCTCTCAGAGTCCCGGCCGGCTCATAAACAGTGTCCGGCTCGGTCTCTTAACTATTCTTGCCTTACAATACAAGTCATGCCATTACGGCGGTTTATCACTACGGGCCTTAAGTCGCCTATGGGCTTTAGGCCCTTTACTGAACCGCCATCTACAAGCTTGATATTGGGCTTCATATGATGAATCGCCATAACGTAACCCGGCCCCTCCTGGGCGGGTTACGCCAGTAGTTATATCCCCAACAAACATCGAGGAGAACTTTGTATTGAGAATCAAAGAGAGAGAAGAAGTCATCTAGCTAATAACTATGGACCCAAAGGTCTGTGGTAAACTACTCACGCTTCATCGGAGAGGCTATGGTGTTGATGTAGAAGCCCTCCATGATCGATTCTCCCTCCGGCAGATCGCCCGAAAAGGCCCCAAGATGGGATCTCATGGGTACAGAAGGTTGCGGCGGTGAAAAAGTGGTTTCGTGGCTCTCCTGGATGTTTTTAGGGTATAAGAGTATATATAGGTGAAAGAAGTACGTCGGTGGAGCTCCCTCGGGCCCACGAGGGTGGGGGGGCGCCTACCCCCTGGGCGCGCCCTCCTGCCTCGTGGCCGCCTCGCAGAGTTCCAGACTTCAACTCCAAGTCTTCTGTTGCGTTTGTTCCAAGAAAGATCACCGCGAAGGTTTCATTCCGTTTGGTATTCCTTTTCTATGAAACACTTAAATAGGCAAAAAAACAGAAACTGGCACTGGGCCTCCGGTTAATAGGTTAGTCCCAAAAATAACATAAAAGAGCATATTAAAGCCCATTAAACATCCAAAACAGATAATATAATAGCATGGAACAATCAAAAATTATAGATACGTTGGAGACGTATCACTCATCAACATAACTCACATATCACATCATCATATCTCAAAACTATTACTAAGAATCAATTTTATTTTGTCCAATGATCTTCATGAAAGTTTTTATTATATACTTCTTGGATATCTATTACTTTGGGACTAATTTTCATGTGTTGCTTTTGACAAGCTCAAACAAATATAAGTGAAGATCATGAGCATAATATTTCTTTCTCTCAAATTAATTTAAGTGAAGCAAGAGAGAATTTCTTGAAAATTTTACTAACTCTCAAATAAATCTAAGTGAAGCAAGAGAGCATTTCTTCAAAAATACTAAAGCACACCGTGCTTAGAAAGATATAAGTGAAGCACTAGAGCAAGTCCATAGCTCATAAAAATTTAAGTGAAGCATAGAGAGCAATTCTAACAAGTCATGAAATAATTTTGGCTCTCTCAAATAGGTGTGTCCAGCAAGGGATCAAGACTTAAAACACAACATAAAACAAGCAAAAACTCATATCATACAAGACGCTCCAAGCAAAACACATAGTATGTGACGAATAAAAATATAGCTTCGAGTAAAATACCGATGGTCGTTAGAAGAAAGAGGGGATGCCACTCGGGGGCATCCCCAAGCTTAGTTGGTTGCTCATTTTTGGATAATAGCTTGTGATGTCGGGGCATCCCCAAGCTTAGGCTCTTCTACTCCTTATTCCTTCATCCATCGTAAGATAACCCAAAACTTGAAAACTTCAATCACACAAAACTCAACATAACCTTCGTGAGATCCGTTAGTAAAAGAAAGCAAATCACTACTATAAGTACTGTAGACAACCAATTCATATTTTATTTTTGCATTATATCTACTGTATTCCAACTTTTCTATGGCAAAAACTCATCAAAGAAAACCATAGAGCCATCAAAATAAGCACACAACGCAAAGAAAATAGAATCTATCAAAACAGAATAGTATGTAGCAATCTGACTATTTTGAAAACTTCTGGAACTCCAAAAATTCTAAAAAAGTAGGACGTCCTGAGCAATTTGTACATTAATCTTATGCAAAAAGAATTGGTATTTTATCACGCTCTGGTAAAAAATGAGAATTGTTTTCGTGAGCGCAAAAGTTTATGTTTTTTCAGCAAGATCAAACAACTATTACCCAAGAAGATCCTAAATGCTTTACTTGGCACAAACACTAATTAAAACACAAAAAACACAATCATAAATGTTGCATAATTGTTCAAACACACAATAACAGAAAGCAAAAAGCAAAAACAAATTTTATTCATTGGTTTGCCTTCCAACAAGTGCTATAGTTTTACGCCCTTAGCTAGGCATAAAGCAAGGATCTAAGTTTTGTCATCCTTCTTCTTAATTTTTTTAGAGGTATTTTCATCATGGGGTTTTGTAAACACAACATAAAACATATTATCCATAGAAACCTTAGCATTCCTAAGTTGGTGTTCATCATAGCCTTTTTGATTCCCCACAACAATCCAAGAGTAATGTTGATTGACATTATTGAAAACCTGTTGGATTATATCCAAAACGGGGACTTCCTTTTTAAGATTCTCATCGAAGATTTTATTATCCCCAAGAAAATGTCTTAAAGCATAGTCACTATTGTAAAGAATTTCATCTATCACAGGTTTTTCATGATTCATACCATAAAAATCAAAGATTTCCCTAGCTTCCCGTATTATGTAGTCAAACTCATTCATAAGAACGAGAGTTGCCAACTTTTTAGCCCTAGGATTCTTTATAATGGGAAGCTCAAAAAACAATCTTTGCAAAGTAGGATGGGTACGAATAAATCTACTTTCAAGTTTCTGAACTAGTGTTGAAATAGCATCCGCATAAGATCTAGTAGTTTTAAGTATAGGAGCATCATCAAGACTCAAATTTCCCACACAATTGAAAAATTCTTGGATACGTTCTTTTCCCATAACGTTCCCTTGCCCCAAGATAAAAGTTTTAGCATCCAGATTTCCCGTACGTCCAATCTTAGGAGTTAGGCCATCATATGTTGGTGCCATACCGAAATCACTCATGATTGCAAGTAAAGAATAGATCTGACGAGAAAAAGGTGAATGAAAAAGAGAGGCGAATAAAACGGCAAATTTTTGTGAAGTGGGGGAGAGGAAAACGAGAGAAAAATGGCAAATAATGTAAGTTGCGAGGAGATGAGATTTGTGATTAGGAACCTGGTATATGTTGAAGATCTTCCCTGGCAACGGCGCCATAAATTCCTTTTGATGTCGCTTGGAGCTACGTCGGTATTTCCCCAAAGAGGAAGGGATGATGCAGCACAGCGGAGTAGTTATTTCCCTCAGATATGAAACCAAGGTTATCGTACTAGTAGGAGAACCAAGCAACACAACGTAAACAGCCCCTGCACAAAAATAACAACCACTCGCAACCCGACGTGTTAAAGGGGTTGTCAATCCCTTTCGGGTAACGGCGCCAGAAATTGGTGCGTGGACGGGAGAAACTTGTAATAGATTGAATAAATAGATCGCAAATAAATAAAAGTGAAGCAAGGTATTTTTGTATGTTTGGTTTAATAGATCTGAAAATAAATGTAAAAGAAAAGTAGATAGCAAAGGCAAATAATATGAGAAAGAGACCCGGGGGCCGTAGGTTTCACTAGTGGCTTCTCTCGAGAAAAATAGCAAACGGTGGGTGAACAAATTACTGTTGGGCAATTGATAGAACTTCAAATACTCATGATGATATCCAGGCAATGATCATTATATAGGCATCACGTCCAAGATTAGTAGACCGACTCCTGCCTACATCTACTACTATTACTCCACACATCGACCGCTATTCATCATGCATCTAGTGTATTAAGTTCATGGAAAAACAGAGTAATGCAATAAGAAAGATGACATGATGTAGACAAGATCTATCTATGGAGAGATAGACCCCCATCGTTTTATCCTTAGTAGCAACGATACATACGCGTCGGTTCCCTTTCTGTCACTGGGATCAAGCACCGTAAGATCGAACCCACTACAGAGCACCTCTTCCCATTGCAAGATAAATAGATCAAGTTGGCCAAACAAAACCCAAATATCAGAGAAGAAATACGAGGCTATAAGCAATCATGCATATAAGAGATCAAAGAAACTCAAATAACTTTCATGGATATAAAAAGATAGATCTGATCATAAACTCAAAGTTCATCGATCCCAACTAACACACCACAAAAGAGTTACATCATATGGATATCCAAGAGACCATTGTATTGATAATTTAGCGAGAGAGAGAAATCCATCTAGCTACTAACTACGGACCCGAAGGTCTACAAAGAACTACTCACGCATCATCGGAGAGGCACCGATGGAGGTGGTGAACCCCATCCGAGATGGTGTCTAGATTGGATCTGGTGGTTCTGGACTCTACGGCGGTTGGATGAATATTTCGTCGATGCCTTTAGGGTTTCTGGAATATTAGGGTATTTATAGAGCAAAGAGGCGGTCCGGGGGGCACCCGAGGTGGGCACAACCCACTAGGGCGCGCCTGGGTCTCCTGGCGCGCCCTGGTGGGTTGTGCTCTCCTCAGAGCACCCCCAGGCGCAGCCAGGGCCTATTATGTTCCTTCTGGTCCAAACAAATCTCCATAAAGTTTCGTTGCATTTGGACTCCATTTGATATTGATTTCCTGCGATGTAAAAAACATGCAGAAAACAACAACTGGCACTTGGCACTATGTCAATAGGTTAGTACCAAAAAATGATATAAAATGATTATAAAACATCCAAGATTGATAATATAACAACATGGAACAATAAAAAAATATAGATACGTTGGAGACGTATCAGTTTGTAATGTGACTCAAGGACCAAACCTACTTGACTCATGCTCCAAAAGGTCCCTTCTTGGAAATTGATGTCAAAGGGGGAGAGAGAGCACATCAAAGCTTATCACATAAGAGAATGCACTCCTTTAGCTTCTCTAGATGCTTGTTATCCATAAGGAGAGAAGTCACATGTCTTCAAGAGGGGAAAGACATGTAGTATGTGCTATGTTTAATTATGATTGTTTTTGCTCTGATTTTCCTTTTCCTATCTTCTCCCATTATCCAATATAAGATTCAGGGGGAGAAAGACATCTAAAGGAAGGAAATCTTCGAATTCATTGCATATCTTCACTGTTTGGGGACATGTCTATATCCAGTAGAGTACCTAGTACTCACTCTCTACATGTCATCCCAATCTTGGTACTCTTGTGGTTTATTAATTTGCTTTGCTTAGTAGGTGTTCTTGTGTTATCTAACCCTGTTTTCTCATGTTCACCTCCTCCAAAGACAGCTCAAGACCACAAGGTAAGTATATGCATCACACTCATGTGCATGATGATTTCTTGCTACTGTACATATTGTTTGCAAGAAGGAATCATGAACATGGAGGTACATTTCCTATATTCACATCATTTGCTCTGATACATGTAGCCAAGATACATGTAACTCATTGCTTGCTCTGTCATGTTTATGCATTCACATGCTCTTATATTCCATATTCACATGGTTGCATACATGTAGCGGGAGCTTATGCATGTTACATGTCTTTCCAAAGCTTTACTTGCTACTCTTCATATCTTTATCTAAAGCTTTGATGTATGTTGTCATCAATTACCAAAAAGGGGGAGGTTGGAAGCACAAGTGCTCCTTGAGTGATTTTGGTAATTAACGTCAATATATCTCTTGTTGGACTAACTTTTTCATCTAGTATATTTCAGAAAGTTCAACAAAGGCGTGGCAAGGACAAGAGGATGTGGAACCCCTTCAAGATGCTAAGGACAAACATTGGCAAAAGCTCAAGACTCTACATTTTCATTTTAGTGATCCAAGATCACATTGAGTCCATTGGAAAAGCCAATACTATTAAAAGGGGATGATGTGTTGCTTAATGGCTTGCTTGCTCAAAGTGCTTAGTGATATGCTCCAAAGCCCTCAACCACTTTCTCATTTCCACATATGTCCTAAACCTAAAGTCAAACTCGGCCCCACCGATTTGATCTATCCAGCGCCACCGAGTTCATTTGACATAGCCATAGCCAAAAACCCTAATCAGTTCGGTCTCACTGATGGGATCTCGGTCTCACCGAGATGGGCTTGCAAACTCTCTGTCCTGTGTTGCAATCATCTCGGTCTTACCGAGAAATGCAGTATGTCCCATCAAGTTTGCTTGACCAACTCTCCGTTTGCTTATTACCAAAATTGGTCTCACCGAGTTTGTGTAATCGGTCAAACCGAGTTGAGGTTTTACCCTAACCCTAGCACATCGGTCTCACTGAGTTGATCATGTTGGTCCCACCGAAAACTCTAACGTTCACATTTTGAACTGAATCGGTCTGACCGAGTTTCACGATTTGGTCTCACCGAGTTTGGTAAATTGTGTGTAACGGCAAGATTTTGTGTGGAGGCTATATATACCCCTCCACCCTTCCTCCATTCTTGGAGAGAGTCATCAGAACGTGCCTACACTTCCAGCATTCATTTTCTGAGAGAGAATCACCTACTCATGTGTTGAGACCAAGATATTCCAATCCAACCACAAGAATCTTGATCTCTAGCCTTCCCCAAATTGCTTTCCACTCAAATCATCTTTCCACCAAATCCAAATCTGTGAGAGAGAGTTGAGTGTTGGGGTGACTATCATTTGAAGCACAAGAGCAAGGAGTTCATCATCAACACACCATCTATTACCTTTTGGAGAGTGGTGTCTCCTAGATTGGTTAGGTGTCACTTGGGAGCCTCCGTCAAGATTGTGGAGTTAAACCATGGAGTTTGTAAGGGCAAGGAGATCGCCTACTTCGTGAAGATCTACCCAAGCGAGGCAAGTCCTTCGTGGGCGATGGCCATGGTGGGATAGACAAGGTTGCTTCTTCATGGACCCTTCGTGGGTGGAGCCCTCCGTGGACTCGCGCAACCGTTACCCTTCGTGGGTTGAAGTCTCCACCAACGTGGATGTACGATAGGACCACCTATCAGAACCACACCAAAAATCTCCGTGTCCTCAGTTGCATTTGCACACTCCAATCCCACCCCTTTACTTTCTTGCAACTTGCATGCTTTACTTTCCGCTGCTCATATACTCTTGCCATGCTTGCTTGAAATTTATTGTGAATGTTTAAACTTGTGCTAAAACTCCACCTTAACTTGAAGAAATTAAAAATTGCTACTTTTCTTTGTTGAGGGTCTAATCACCCCCCTCTAAACACCTCTTCTCGATCCTTTCAATATTCATAATACTCAATCCAACACAAAGAACTTCAAAGAGTGCCCCAAGATTTCTACCGGAGAAACAAAGACAAGAACGTGCATTAACCCCTATGTATAGATTACCCCAATGTCACCTCGGGAATCCGCAGGTTGAGTGCCAAAACATATATCAAGTGAATCAATACGATACCCCATTGTCACCACGAGTATCCAATTGCAAGACATATATCAAGTGCTCTCAAATCCATAAAAGTATTCAATCTGCTAACAACGAAATCTCAAAGGGAAAAACTCAATTCATCACAACAAGATAGAGAGGGGAAAACACCATATGTTCCGACTATATTAACAAAGCCCGCAATACATCAAGATCATGACATCTCAAGAACACGAGAGAGAGATATTAAACACATAGCTACTAGTACAAACCCTCAGCCCCGAGGGTGGACTACTCCCTCCTCATCGTGCTGGCCGCCGGGATGATGAAGATAGCCACCAAAGATGATTCCCCCCCTTCGGCAGGGTGCCGGAACGGGGTCTAGATTGGTTTTCGGTGGCTACACAGGCCTGTGGTGGCAAAACTTCTGATCTAGGTTAACTCCGAGGGTTTCTGGAATTTTTGGGAATTTATTGGGTAAAGAGGGCATGCGGGAGGCCTCCGAGGTGGTCACAACCCACCTAGGGGCACCCCCAGGTGCTATTCTGGCCAATTGGTGGTCTTTTGGTCCATAAAAAGCCACAAAAAGTTTCACGGTGTTTGGACTCCATTTGATATTGATTTCCTGCGATGTAAAAAACATGCAAAAAACAGCAACTGACACTTGGCACTATGTCAATAGGTTAGTACCAAAAAATGATATAAAATGACTATAAAATGATTATAAAACATCCAAGAATGATAATATAACAGCATGGAACAATCAAAAATTATAGATACGTTGGAGACGTATCAGCATCCCCAAGCTTAATTCCTGCTCGTCCTCGAGTAGGTAAATGATAAAAATAGAATTTTTGATGTGGAATGCTGCCTAACATGTCATCTCATATTCTTTTCTTTATAGCATGGACATTTGGACTTTTATATGGTTCAATGCAATAGTCTAGTCTTGACATGAGGACTTAAATACTCAAGCATACCAACAAGCAACCATGTCTTTCAAAATATCAACGCTAAAATAAGTTATCCCTAGCCCATCATGCTCAATCGTTGATCCATTCAAGAAACACACTCGCATGTTAGCTACACCCAATGCTCAAGTATGATCATAGTGCCCCCTAGTTGGTGCTTTATAAGAGAAGATGGAGACTCAAATTAAAAATACAAATTGCATAAATTAAAAGAAAGGCCCTTCGCGGAGGGAAGTAGGGATTTGTAGAGGTGCCAGAGCTCAAAGCAAAAATTGAGAGATAAAAAACATTTTGAGAGGCATACTTTTCCCACCAACGAAAACGACTTAGAGCTCCCAATACTTTCCATGCTAGATATATCATAGCCGGTTCCCAAACAGAAAATAAAGTTTATTCCTTTTTCCACCATACTTTCACTTTCCATGGCTGACCGTATCCACGGGTGCCCTCCATACCAACACTTTCCAAGGAATTTATTATTTGGCAACATAAAGTAAATTCATTTTTCATTTCGGGACTGGGCATCCCTAATACCTTTGCCTTACTCTCGTGCAATGACAAGTGAATAAACACTCATCGTGAGAATAACACATCTAGCATGGAAAATATTGGCCACCTTTCACCGCCTTGCGAGCGGTACGAGCACACACAAAATAATTTTATTTTGAAAATTAGAGATGGCACATACAAATTTGCTTAGAATGGCAAAAGAATACCGCATATAGGTAGGTCTAGTGGACTCATGTGGCAAAACTGGTTTAAAGGTTTTTGGTTGCACAAGTAGTGATCATACTTAGTGCAAAATGAAGGCTAGCAAAAGATTGAGAAGCGACCAACCAAGAAATGAATAATCTCATAAGCGAGCATTGAGCATAATTAACACCAAATAATGCACCACAAGTTGGATGTAATTTCATTGCATAATTATTGACTTTCGTGCTTGCATAGGGAATCACAATCCTTAACACCAATATTCTTACTAAAGCACAACTACTCATCAACATGACTCACATATCACATCATCATATCTCAAAACTATTACAAGGAATCAAGTTTATTTTGTCCAATGATCTTCATGAAAGTTTTTATTATATCCTTCGTGGATATCTATCACTTTGGGACTAATTTTCATGTGTTGCTTTTGATAAGCTCAAACAAATATAAGTGAAGATCATGAGCATAATATTTCTTTCTCTCAAATTAATTTAAGTGGAGAAAGAGAGAATTTCTTCAAAAATACTAAAGCACACCATGCTCAAAAAGATATATGTGAAGCACTAGAGCAATTCCATAGAAAAGAGCTTCGTTGACGGGACGTGAGTGCCGCTTACCTAGCCTCCCCGGCAATTATTTGAGGACTCTATTTTATTTAAAAACCTTCATATCTAAGCATTTTATTAAAACAGCAAGCAAAAACAAAATAAAATGACATTCCAAGATTAGCACGCATCATGTGAAGAAGCAAAAACTTAGGCTTAACCGATACTAACCGATAATTGTTGATGAAGAAAGGTGGGATGCCTACCGGGGCATCCCCAAGCTTAGATGCTTGAGACTTCTTGAAATATTATCTTGGGATGCCTTGGGCATCCCCAAGCTTGAGCTTTTGTGTCTCCTTAATTCTTCTCATATCACGGTTTTCCTAAATCTCAAAAGCTTCATCCACACAAAACTCAACAAGAACTCGTGAGATAAGTTAGTATAAACCAATGCAAAAACCTTATCATTCTCTACTGTAGCGAATCACTAAAATTATTATTCAACATTGCATACTAAATGCCTCTGCATATTAAATACTCCTATCCTCAAATAGGATCATTAAACAAGCAAACATACGCAAACAATGCAAACATAACAGCAATCTGCCAAAACAGTACAGTCTGTAAAGAATGCAAGAGTATCAATTCTTCTTAAACTCCAAAAGTTATGAAATTTTACCACACTATAGAAAATTTATCAGATCTTATTTTGCAAAAAAATTCAACAATTTATCACATTCTAACTTTTCTAGGGAATTTTTGCAACATCGATAAACTTTCTGTTTTGAAATAGCAACTCATATACTTGCAAGATAAGCATGGCAAACGCTATCATTGCCACTTTTATTGAAATAAAAGATGCAAAAAATTATTCTAAATAATAGCAAGCAAATCCTAAAAAAATAAATTGACACCCCAAGCAACACACATATCATGTGACGAACGAAAACATAGCTCCAAGTGAGGTTATCGATGATGTTGGAAACGAAAGAGGAGATGCCTTCCGGGGCATTCCCAAGCTTAGTTGCTTGGATCTTTCTTGAATATTACCTTGGGGTGCCTTGGGCATCCCCAATCTTAGGGTCTTGTCACTCCTTATTCTCGTCATATCGACATCTCACCCAAAACTTGAAAATTTCAATCACACAAAACTTAACGGAACTTTGTGAGATAGGTTAGTATGATAAAGAGCAAACCATTTCACTTTTGGTACTGTCAAAGACAAGATTCATAATTTTTTCCACACAATGTTGTAGCATATCATTTCCACAATTTATATTGAGCAATATAAGCCATAGAAACTAGGAAACAAGCAAACTATGCATTGAAAACAGAATCTGTCAAAAACAGAACAGTCTATAGTAATCTATACTCCAACCATACTTCTGCTACTCTAAAAATTCTGAAAAATAGGAAATCCTGGGTAATTTGTCTATTAATCTTCTGCAAAAAGAATCAACATTTTATCACGCTTCTGTTAAAAATGAGAATTGTTTTCCTGAGCGCAAAAGTTTCTGTTTTTCAGCAAGATCAAATCAACTATCACCGTAAGCCATCCCAAAGGTCTTACTTGGCAGTTTATTGAAACAAAAGCAATAAAACATGATTAGTACAGTAGCCTAATCATGTGAACACACAAAAACAATAGGTAAAAGTGTTGGGTTGTCTCCCAACAAGCGCTTTTCTTTAATGCCTTTTAGCTAGGCATGATGATTTCAATGATGCTCACATAAAAGATAAGAATTGATACACAAAGAGAGCATCATGAAGCATATGACTAGCACATTTAAGTCTAACCCACTTCCTATGCATAGGGATTTTGTGAGCAAATAATTTATGGGAGCAAGAATCAACTAGCATAGGAAAGCAAAATAAGCACAACTTCAAAACTTTCAACGTAAAGAGAGGAAACTTGATATTATTGCAATTCCTAAAAGCATACATTCCTCCCTCATTATAATTTTCCGTGGCATCATGAATGAATTCAACACTATAACTATCACGTAAAGCACTCTTTTCATGATGCATAAGCATAGAAATTTTGTTCCTCTCCACATAAGCAAATTTATTCTCATCAATAGTACTGGGAGCAAACTCAACAAAATAACTATCATGTGATTGAAAATTAAAATCACGATGACAAGTTTCATGGTTATCATTGTTCTTTATAGCATACATGTCATCACCATAATCGTCATAGGTAGCAACTTTGTTACCAAAAACAATTGCAACCTCCTCCAAAATAGTGGATTCATCATTAAATAAAGTCACGACCTCTCCAAATCCACTTTCATCAATATAATCATCATAAATAGGAGGCATGCAATCATCATAATAAATTTCTCACCAAAACTTGGGGGACTAGAAATATCATATTCATCAAATATAGCATCCCCAAGCTTATGGCTTTGCATATCATTAGCATCATGGATATTCAAAGAATTCATACTAACAACATTGCAATCATGCTCATCATTCAAATATTTTGTGCCAAACGTTTTATTGACTTCTTCTTCTAACAACTAAGCACAATTTTCTGATCCATCATTTTCAAGAAAAATATTATAAAGATGATCAATAATATGATGCAACCTCAATTCCATTTTTATGTAGTTTTCTTCTATAAACCAAACTAGTGATAAAACAAGAAACTAAAAGATTCAATTGCAAGATCTAAAGATATACCTTCATGCACTCACCTCCCCGGCAACGGCGCCAGAAAAGATCTTGATGTCTACTATGCAACTTTATTCTTGTAGACACGTGTTGGGCCTCCAAGCGTAGAATTTTGTAGGACAGTAGCAATTTTCCCTCAAGTGGATGACCTAAGGTTTATCAATCCGTGAGAGGTGTAGGATGAAGATAGTCTCTCTCAAATGACCCTGCAACCAAATACAAGAAATCTCTTGTGTCCCCAACACACCCAATACAATGGCAAATTATATAGGTGCACTAGTTCGGCGAAGAGATGGTGATAAAAATGTAATATGGATGGTATAAATATATTTTTATAATCTGAATAAATAAAAACATCAAGGTATCAAATAGTAAATGGGCACAAAAACGGTATTGCAATGCTTGAAAATGAGGCCTAGGGTCCGTACTTTCTCTAGTGCAATCTCTCAACAATGCTAATGTAATTGGATCATATAACAATCCCTAAAAGTGCGATGAAGAATCACTCCAAAGGTCCTATCTAGCGGAGAACATAAGAATAAATTGTTTGTAGGGTACGAAACCACCTCAAAGCTATTCTTTCTGTTCGATCTATTCAAGAGTCCGTACTAAAATAACACAAAGCTATTCTTTCCGTTCGATCTATCCTAGAGTTCGTACTAAAATGACACCAAAGCAAATTCATACTCATAATACTCAATCCAACACAAAGAACTTCAAGAGTGCCCCAAGATTTCTACCGGAGAAACAAAGACAAGAACGTGCATCAACCCCTATGCATAGATTACCCCAATATCACCTCGGGAATCCGCAAGTTGAGTGCCAAAACATATATGAAGTGAATCAATACGATACCCCATTGTCACCATGAGTATTCAATTGCAAGACATATATCAAGTGTTCTCAATAAAAGTATTCAATCCGATAACAACGAAATCTCAAAGGGAAAAACTCAATTCATCACAACAAGATAGAGAGGGGAAAACACCATATGATCCGACTATATTAACATAGCCTGTGATTGATACGTCTCCGTCGTATCTACTTTTCCAAACACTTTTGCCCTTGTTTTGGACTCTAACTTGCATGATTTGAATGGAACTAACCCGGACTAACGCTGTTTTCAGCAGACTTTCCATGGTGTTATTTATGTGCAGAAACAAAAGTTCTCGGAATGACCTAAAACTCCACGAAACGTCTATTTGGAAATAATAAAAAATCCTTGCAAAAGATGAAGACCCGGGGGCCCACACCCTGTCCACGAGGGTGGGGGCGCGCCCCGTACCTCATGGGCCCCCTGGAGCTCCTCCGACCTCAACTCCAACTCTATATATTTGCTTTCGGGGAGAAAACAATCGGAGAGAAGGATTCATCGCGTTTTACGATATAGAGCCGCCGCCAAGCCCTAAAACCTCTCAGGAGGGCTGATCTGGAGTCCGTTCGGAGCTCCGGAGAGGGGGATTCGTCGCCATCGTCATCATCAACCATCCTCCATCACAAATTTCATGATGCTCACCGCCGTGCGTGAGTAATTCCATCGTAGGCTTGCTAGACGGTGATGGGTTGGAGGAGATCTATCGTGTAATCGAGTTAGTTTTGTTAGGGTTTGCTCCCTAGTATCCACTATGTTCTGAGATTAATGTTGCTATGACTTTGCTATGCTTAATGCTTGTCACTAGGGCCCGAGTGCCATGATTTTAGATCTGAACCTATTATGTTTTCATGAATATATGTGAGTTCTTGATCCTATCTTGCAAGTCTATAGTCACCTACTATGTGTTATGATCCGGCAACCCCGAAGTGACAATAATCAGGACCACTCCTGGTGATGACCATAGTTTGAGGAGTTCATGTATTCACTATGTGCTAATGCTTTGTTCCGGTACTCTATTAAAAGGAGGCCTTAATATCCCTTAGTTTCCGCTAGGACCCCGCTGCCACTGGAGGGTAGGACAAAAGATGTCATGCAAGTTCTTTTCCATAAGCACGTATGACTATATTCGGAATACATGCCTGCATTACGTTGACGAATTGGAGCTAGTTCTGTGTCACCCTATGTTATGATTGTTACATGATGAACCGCATCCGGCATAATTCTCCATCACCGATCCAATGCCTACGAGCTTTTCACATATTGTTCATCGCTTATTTACTTTTCTGTTGCTACTGTTACAATCACTACAAAACACCAAAAATATTACTTTTGCTACCGTTACTTCTGTTATCGTTACCACTACTATCATATTACTTTGCTACTAAATACTTTGCTGCAGATACTAAGTTATCCAGGTGTGGTTGAATTGACAACTCAACTGCTAATACTTGAGAATATTCTTTGGCTCCCCTTGTGTCGAATCAATAAATTTGGGTTGAATACTCTACCCTCGAAAACTGTTGCGATCCCCTATACTTGTGGGTTATCAAGACTATTTTCTGGCGTTGTTGCCGGGGAGCATAGCTCTATTCTTTGATTCACTTGGGATTTATATCTGCTGGTCACTATGAAGAACTTGAAAGACGCTAAGACAACAATTTATCCCTCAACTACGAGGGGAGGTAAGGAACTGCCATCTAGCTCTGCACTTGATTCACCTTCTGTTTTGAGTAAGCTTGCGACACCTAAACCTGCTTCTGCTATTCGTTCTGATATGTCGCATGTTATTGATGATGCCACTTCTGCTATGCATGATACTTATGATGAAACTACTTCTATGCTTGATACTACCGTGCCCCTTAGTGAATTTCTTGATGAACAAATTGCTAGGGCTAGAGAGAAAGAAATTATTGAAACTGATTATATTGATGAAAGTGATGATGAAGACTTGCCTGTTATTCCTGAGGGTTATGTTTTTGATAAAGAAGCTTCTTTAGCTATTTTAGCTTGCAAAGATAGACATGAGCTCAAGAGATTATTAGCTAAATGGAAGCAGCAATCTCTTAATGATAGAATGAGACCTAACCCTGCTTTTGCAACTTCACCTATCTATGTTACCGATAAGGATTATGAATTCTCTGTTGATCCTGATATAATAACTTTGGTTGAATCTGATCCTTTTCATGGCTATGAATCTGAAACTGTTGTGGCACATCTTACTAAATTAAATGATATAGCCACCCTGTTCACTAATGATGAGAGATCTCGCTACTTTTATATCCTTAAAATATTTCCGTTCTCATTAAAGGGTGATGCTAAGATATGGTTTAATTCCCTTGATCCTGGTTGTGTGCGTAGTCCCCAGGATATGATTTATTACTTCTATTCTAAATATTTCCCTGCTCATAAGAAACAAGCTGCTTTCAGGGATATATATAATTTTGTGTAAAATGAAGAAGAGAGTCTCCCACAAGCTTGGGGGAGGCTTCTCAAGTTACTTAATGCTTTGACTGATCATCCTCTCAAGAAAAATGAAATACTTGATATCTTTTATAATGGACTAACCGATGCTTCCAGAGATTACCTGGATAGTTGTGCTGGTTCTGTTTTCAGGGAAAGAACACCGGATGAAGCTGAAATTCTATTGAATAATATGTTGACAAATGAAAATAATTGGACACTTCCTGAGCCAGCTCCCGAGCCAATTCCTGAGCCTATTCCTAAACCAACTCCGAAGAAGAGAGGTGTTCTATTTCTCAGTCCTGAAGATATGCAAGAGGCAAAGAAATCTATGAAAGAAAAAGGTATTAAAGCTGAAGATGTTAAGAATTTACCTCCTATTGAAGAAATACATGGTCTTAATTTACCGCCTGTTGAAGAAACATATGATCTTAATCCATTACCTATTGAAGAACCTCATGGTCTTGATAACCCGACACAGGTAGTAAAGGTAAATTCTCTCTATAGATATGATAAAGCTGAAATCCCTCCTACTAAAATTGCTAGCCAATGCTTGGATGAGTTTGATAACTTTATGGTTAAGCAAGAAGATTTCAATGCTTATTTTGGTATACAATTAAAACAAAATGCTTATATGATTGAACACTTGGGTGATTATATGGCTAATGTTAAAGGTGAACTTAAACTCATTAGTAAACATGCTTCTATGGTTACCACTCAAGTAGAACAAGTACTTAAAGCTCAAAATGATTTGCTCAATGAAATGAATTGTAAGAAAAATGATTATGCTGTTAGAGTGGCTACTAGAACTGGTAGAATGACTCAGGAACCTTTGTATCCTGAAGGCCACCCTAAGAGAATTGAGCAAGATTCTCAGAGAAATAATATTGATGCACCTAGTCCTTCTAAAAAGAAGAAAAAGAAAAATGATAGGACTTTGCATGCTTCTAGTGAACCTATTGCTGAACCACCCGAGAATCCAAATGATATCTCTATTTCTGATGCTGAAACACAATCTGGTAATGAACATGAACCTAGTGAAAATGTTAATGAAGATGTTCATGATGATGCTCAACCTAGTAATGACAATCAAGTAGAAATTGAACCTGTTGTTGATCTTGATAACCCACAATCAAAGAATCAACGTTATGATAAGAGAGATTTTGTTGCTAGGAAACATGGTAAAAAAAGAGAACCATGGGTTCAGAAACCCATGCCTTTTCCTCCCAAACCATCCAAGAAAAAGGATGACGAGGATTTTGAGCGCTTTGCTGAAATGATTAGACCTATATTTTTGCGTATGCGGTTAACTGATATGCTCAAAATGAATCCTTATGCTAAGTATATGAAAGAAATTGTCACAAATAAAAGAAAGATACCGGAAGCCGAGATTTCCACCATGCTTGCTAATTACACTTTTAAGGGTGGAATACCAAAGAAACTAGGAGATCCAGGAGTACCAACTATACCATGCTCCATTAAAAGAAACTATGTTAAAACTGCTTTATGTGATCTTGGAGCCGGTGTTAGTGTTATGCCTCTCTCTTTATATCATAGACTTGATTTGAATAAGTTGACACCTACTGAAATATCTTTGCAAATGGCTGATAAATCAACTGCTATACATGTCGGTATTTGTGAGGATGTGCATGTTGTGGTTGCAAACGTTATTATTTTAACGGACTTTGTTATTCTTGATATTCCCGAGGACGATAGTATGTCTATTATTCTTGGAAGACCTTTTTTGAATACTGCAGGGGATGTTATTGATTGCAACAAAGGCAATGTCACTTTTCATGTTAATGGTAATGAGCATACGGTACACTTTCCGAGGAAACAACCTCAAGTTCATAGTATCAACTCTATTGGAAAAATTCCATCGATTATATTTGGAGGTTTTGAATTGCCTCTTCCTACTGTCAAGAAGAAATATGATATTCTTATTATTGGGGATGTGCATATCCCCGTTGAGGTAACATAGTGTTATTCGAAATTTCTCCGGTTCCATGTTATTCGGAATGAGTTTGTTAACAAGACCTGATCAACCTTGTTAGTGGATTCTTTTTTATGAGCATGAGATGGATGAAACTAGAAGGCACAACCTTCTGTACCCTCCTTCTACTTTCTGTTATTTAGTTGAAATAAAGTAAAAATAGTATTTTTCTGTCTGTTTTCTGATTTATCCGTGCAATATAAAAATACCCCAAAAATAAAAGTTCTCCAAATGCCCTGAAAATGGAATATGATTTTTTCTGGAATATTTGAGAATATCTAGCACTGAGAACACAGCAGGAGGGGCAGGCACCTGGCCACGAGGGTGGAGGGCGCGCCCTACCCCCCAGGGCGCGCCCCCCTACCTTGTGGGCCCACGGTGGCCCTCCTCCACTTATTCCTGCACCCATACACTCCTTCTTCCTCCCACAAACACCAATATCCAGCTCAAGCACGAGTTCTAGCTCATTTTGCTGTGATTTTCGATCTCCTTGCTCAAAGCACCTCTCACAAAACTGCTTGGGGAGATTATTCCTTGGTATGTGAATCCTCCATTGGTCAAATTAGTTTTTGTTCTAGTGCTTTATTCATTGCAAATTTGTGCTGCCTAGGTGACCATGTTCTTGAGCTTGCTTGTCAAATTTGTATGGTTCCAAGTAGTTCTAATGCATGATATAGTCTCTAGGCACTTGTAGGAGTAGTTGCTATCAATTTTATTGAGGTTGGTTCACTTTTGTTTGAAGTTACTAAAAATTTCAGAAATTTTTGAGAGGAAGAAATATGCTTAGGAAAATGTTCCAAGGTGGTTCTTCAAGGAAGCAAGGACCCAGGCTTGCAATGCGTGATGCTGACGAGGAGCCACCAAGGGACGCTCTAGTGCGGCCCTGTGAATGGCCTTCAGAAAATTTTATGGATCGAGAGGGAATCAAGGAAGAATTTAACGCATATTTGTGTAACGCTGATCTTGTGAGCTTTGAGGCAAAGAAGTGCAGCCAATACCATCATCTCACTAGTTCATTTGTGAGGAAGTTTGAATTTTCATCTTCACGTAATTGTCCAACTGTCCTGTTTGATCTTTATGAAAAATCTTATACCATGGACTTAGAGGATTTTACTTCTGCTTGCAAACTTCCACAATGGGGTAGTGTTAGTGAACCCCGTAAATATGAATTTAGAAACTTTCTTGCTGGTATAACCGTGGGGGAATCTAGAGATATAGCACAAGCTACCATAGGGAGCATTCACTTTCCTGCTATACATTATTTTGCTCTCTTCATAGGTAGGTGCATAAATGGTAAAGATGAAGCATGTCATATGTGTGTCCCTGACCTTAGTATTCTTAGGAGTGATGTGTTAGGAGACAAATCTTATAATTTGGGAGCCATTGTTGCACGTAGGTTGCATAATAATAGATTTAATGGAGATTTCTTTGGAGGAATTTATGCAACCCGCTTAGCTGATTTTCTTGATGTGGACGTTCGTGAGATGACATTGAGTTGCCTCCTACCTATTTAGACTATAATTCTATGGTCTATCACCAGTTTGTCGAGAGGAATGAATCACCTCTCTGATATCGCTTAATCTTTGACAGACGTCATGTTGTCCGTATTACTCTCCCTGCTCCTGCCTTCTTTGATTATCAGGCAAAAGGAAGACATTTTATCACCAGAGAGGAGCCAGATGAGTACGAGAGGAGGGCGGAGGCAGCCCGCGGCCACGCTGTAGCTCAGGAGGCAATAATTGCTGCATCTCAGTACGACCCCAACTACAACTATGGATATCCACCAGGCCATCCATGGCAATGAACCAACTTAGGCCAAAAGCCTAAGCTTTGGGGAGTACGTATTTCCCACCGACATTACATTTTTGTTCACACACTCATTGCTAGATGTCGGTGCTCATACTCTTTCATTGTATTATCCATGCTAGTTTATTTTCTTTTTCTTGCTTTCTTCTTGTGTGTTTGATAAACCTTAAGAAAAACCAAAAAAAATTAGTGTAGCTTCTAGCTAGTTTACTTTTCTTGCTGTAGTAGTAATAATTAAAAAGAAAACACAAAAAGATTTCCTGTTCTTCTTTTGCTTGTTGGGAGCTTTCCCGTGTAAATAGCTTTTATTTCTTTTCTTTTCTTTGGGGGTCGATAGGAGAAGACCATGATTAAATTGTTGAAGTGGCTCTTATATGCATTATTGTTGATTTAACCAAGAGCCCATATTGCCTTGTCTTCTCCTGTTTGTTGAATGCTCGCAGATTCCAGCTTAGTCCAATGCACGTGCACTCTTATTATTATTCACATCGTTCGGTCGTGCAAGTGAAAGGCAATTATGACGATATATGATGGACTGACTGAGATGAGAAAAGCTGGTATGAACTCGACCTCTCTTGTTTTTGTAAATATGATGAGTTCATCGTTCCTGACTCAACCTATTATGAATAAACATGTTTGCAATGACAATTAGAGATCATAGTTGCTCGTGCCATGCTTGATTAGCTATGAGTTATAATGGTTTACCTTGCGTGCCAACATGCTATTAAAATGGTTGTGATGTGGTATAGTGGGGTGGTATCCTCCTTTGAATGATTTAAGTGACTTGACTTGGCACATGTTCACACATGTAGTTGAAACAAATCAACATAGCCTTCACGATATTTATGTTCATGGTGGATTATATCCTACTCATGCTTGCATCCAATGTTTATGAATTTTAATGCATGTTCATGACTGTTGTCGCTCTCTAGTTGGTCACTTCCCAGTCTTTTGCTAGCCATCACTTGTACTAAGCGGGAATACTGCTTGTGCATCCAATCCCTTAAACCCCAAAGTTATTCCATATGAGTCCACTATACCTTCCTATATGCGGTATCTACCTACCGTTCCAAGTAAATTTGTATGTGCCAAACTCTAAACCTTCAAATAAACATTCTGTTTTGTATGCTCGAATAGTTCATGTATCAACTAGGGCTGCCCTTATCTTCCATGTTAGGCGGGTTATTCTCAAGAGGAGTGGACTCCGCTCCTCACTCACGAGAAAATGGCTGGTCACCTGGATGCCCAGTCCCATGCTTTATGCAAACTAAATCAAAATAATTGCAAACAAACTCCCCCTGGGACTGTTGCTAGTTGGAGACACTCGTTGTTTCGAGCAAGTCATGGATTGATGCTTGTTGGTGGAGGGGGAGTATAAACTTTACCATTCTGTTTGGGAACCGCCTATAATGTGTGTAGCATGGAAGATATCGCCATCTCTTGGTTGCTATGTTCACAATGAAAGTATGCCGCTCAAAATATTATTTATCTCTATTTCAAAACCGAGCTCTGGCACCTCTACAAATCCCTGCTTCCCTCTGCGAAGGGCCTATCTATTTACTTTCATGTTGAGTCATCACCCTCTTATTAAAAAGCACTAGCTGGAGAGCGCAGCTGTCATTTGCATCCATTACTATTAATTTATATTGGGTATGACTATGATTGGATCTCTTTTACCATGAATTACAATGTCTAGTCAGTCCTTGATCTTTAAAGGTGCTCTGCATTTATGTTTTGCGGTCTCAGAAAGGGCTAGCGAGATACCATCTTGTTATATCATATTATGATTGTTTTGAGAAAGTGTTGTCATCCGAGATTCATTATTATGGCTCGCTAGTTGATTATGCTATTGATATGAGTAAACATGAGACCAAAGAGTTATTGTGAATGTGGTTAGTCATAATCTTTGCTGAAAACTTGAATGCTGGCTTTACATATTTACAACAACAAGAGCAAACAGAGTTTGTAAAAGTTTTTCTTTATCACTTTCAGTTTGTCAACTGAATTGCTTAAGGACAAGCAAAGGTTTAAGCTTGGGGGAGTTGATACGTCTCCGTCGTATCTACTTTTCCAAACACATTTGCCCTTGTTTTGGACTCTAACTTGCATGATTTGAATGGAACTAACCCGGACTGACGCTGTTTTCAGCAGACTTTCCATGGTGTTATTTATGTGCAGAAACAAAAGTTCTCGGAATGACCTGAAACTCCATGGAACGTCTATTTGGAAATAATAAAAAATCCTTGCAAAAGATGAAGACCAGGGGGCCCACACCCTGTCCACGAGGGTGGGGGCGCACCCTCCTGGAGCTCCTCCGACCTCAACTCCAACTCTGTATATTTGCTTTCGGGGAGAAAAAAATCAGAGAGAAGGATTCATCGCGTTTTACGATACGGAACCGTCGCCAAGCCCTAAAACCTCTCGGGAGGGCCGATCTGGAGTCCGTTCGGGGCTCCAGAGAGGGGGATTCGTCGCCATCGTCATCATCAACCATCCTCCATCACCAGTTTCATGATGCTCACCGCCGTGCGTGAGTAATTCCATCGTAGGCTTGTTGGACGGTGATGGGTTGGATGAGATCTATCATGTAATCGAGTTAGTTTTGTTAGGGTTTGATCCCTAGTATCCACTATGTTCTGAGATTGATGTTGCTATGACTTTGCTATGCTTAATGCTTGTCACTAGGGCCCGAGTGCCATGATTTCAGATCTGAACCTATTATGTTTTCATGAATATATGTGAGTTCTTGATCCTATCTTGCAAGTCTATAGTCACCTACTATGTGTTATGATCCGGCAACCCTGAAGTGACAATAATCGGGACCACTCCTGGTGATGACCATAGTTTGAGGAGTTCATGTATTCACTATGTGCTAATGCTTTGTTCCGGTACTCTATTAAAAGGAGGCCTTAATATCCCTTAGTTTCCGCTAGGACCCCGCTGCCACGGGAGGGTAGGACAAAAGATGTCATGCAAGTTCTTTTCCATAAGCACGTATGACTATATTCGGAATACATGCCTACATTACATTGATGAATTGGAGCTAGTTCTGTGTCACCCTATGTTATGATTGTTACATGATGAACCGCATCCGGCATAATTCTCCATCACCGATCCAATGCCTACGAGCTTTTCACATATTGTTCTTCGCTTATTTACTTTTCCGTTGCTACTGTTACAATCACTACAAAACACCAAAATATTACTTTTGCTACCGTTACTTCTGTTACCGTTACCACTACTATCATATTACTTTGCTACTAAATACTTTGCTGCAGATACTAAGTTATCCAGGTGTGGTTGAATTGACAACTCAACTGCTAATACTTGAGAATATTCTTTGGCTTCCCTTGTGTCGAATCAATAAATTTGGGTTGAATACTCTACCCTCGAAAACTGTTGCGATCCCCTATACTTGTGGGTTATCAGTGATACATCAAGATCGTGACATCTCAAGAACACGAGAGAGAGAGAGAGAGATTAAACACATAGCTACTGGTACAAACTCACAGCGCCGAGGGTGGACTACTCCCTCCTCATCGTGGTGGCCGTCGGGATGATGAAGATGGCCACCGAAGATGATTCCCCACCGGCAGGGTGCCGGAACGGGGTCTAGATTGGTGTTCGGTGGCTACAGAGGCCTGCGGCGGCGGAACTTCTGATCTAGGTTAACCCCCGAGGGTTTCTGGAATTTTTGGGAAATTATAGGGTAAAGAGGGGGTGCAGGAGGCCACCAAGGTGGGCACAACCCACCTGGGCGCGCCTGGGCCCCCAAGCGTGCCCTGGTGGGTTGTGCCCCCCTCGGGGCACCCCCCAGGTGCTGACACGTATTGTATTTTTGCCATCAAGGAGAAAAGGATGGGGTTTTCATCATATTGCTTGAGTTAATTCCTCTACATCATGTCATCTTGCTTAAGGCGTTACCTTGTTGTTATGAACTTAATACTCTAGATGCATGCTAGATAGCGGTCGTGTGGAGTAATAGTAGTAGATGCAGAATCGTTTCGGTCTACTTGACACGGACGTGATGCCTATGTTCATGATCATTGCCTTAGATATCGTCATAACTTTGCGCTTTTCTATCAATTGCTCGGCACTAATTTGTTCACCCACCGTAATAATTTCTATCTTGAGAGAAGCCTCTAGTGAAACCTATGGCCCCCGGGTCTATTTTCCATCATATAAGTTTCTGATCTACAATTCTAGTTTCCTATTTACTTTCTTTGCAATCTTTTACTTTCCATTCCATAAACCAAAAATACCAAAAACATTACTTTACCGTTTATCCATCTCTATCAGATCTCACATTGCAAATAACCGTGAAGGGATTGACAACCCCTTTATCGCGTTGGGTGCAAGGTTGGTGTTTATTTGTGCATGTATTCGGTGGCTTGCGCGTTGTCTCCTACTGGATTGATACCTTGGTTCTCAAAACTAAGGGAAATACTTACTCAACTTTGCTGCATCACCCTTTCCTCTTCAAGGGAAAAACCAACGCAAGCTCAAGAGGTAGCAGTTGTCAATCCCCTCGGCGATTATTTGCAAGGATCAAATCTTGTAGTGATAGATAGATAAAATAAAACACAAATTCAAATAACGGTAAATAAATTGCAGCAGGGTATTCTTGGATTTTATATATGATAGAAGTAGACCCCGGGGCCATAGTTTTCACTACAGGCTTCTCTCTCGAACAAAAAGCATACGATGGGTAAACAAATTACTATTGGGCAATTGATTGAAAAGCGCATAGTTATGACGATATTCAAGGCAATGATCATGTATACAGGCATCACGTCTGAGACAAGTAGACCGACTCCTGCCTGCATCTACTACTATTACTCCACCCATCGACTGCTATCCAGCATGCATCTAGAGTATTAAGTTCATAAAAAACAAAGTAACGCCTTAAGCAAGATGACATGATGTAGACAAAGTAAATCCAATCAATATGAATAAACCTCACTGTTTTCCCCTTAATGGCAACAATACAAATATGTGTCTTGTCCCCTGCTGTCACTGGGATATAGAGCACCGCAATCGTGAACCCATTACAAAGCACCTCTCCCATTGCAAGATAAGTCGATCTAGTTGGCCAAACTAAATAGATAGATCCGAGAGAAATACAAAGCTATAATATTCATGCATAAAAGAATTCAGAGAAGACTAACATTCATGAATAATCTGTTAATAAACCCACAATTCATCGGATCCCAAAAAACACACTACAAAGGAAGATCACATCGAATAGATCTCCAAGAACATCGAGGAGAACATTGTATTGAAGATCAAAGAGAGAGAATAAGCCATCTAGCTACTAGTTATAGACTCATAGGTCTATGGTAATCTACTGGCACATTATCAGAAGGCAGTAGCAAGGTTAATGTAGAAGCCCTCCGTGACCGATTCCCCCTCCGGCAGAATGTCGGAAAAGGCCTCCAGATGGGATCGCGAAAGAACAAAAACTTGCGGCGGCGGAAAAAGTATTTTGGGTGGCTCTGCGCTGGTTTCCTGATTTTGGAGAATTTATAGAGGTGGAATTAGGTCAGACAGAGGCACGAGGGGCCCACAAGGCATCAGGTGCGCTTGTTGCCTTGTCATCTCCTCGTTTGCCTTCTGGTCTCCTCCTGAAGCTTCTAGGGTCTCTCTTGTCCAAAAAAACCGTCAAGAAGTTTCGTAGTGTTTAGACTTTGTTTGGTACCGATTTCCTGGAAAACCAAAAATAGGCAAAAAAAACTACAACTGGCACTTGGCACTAGGTTAATAGGTTAGTCCCAAAAAATGATATATAATTGCATATAAAACATCCAAGATTGATACTATAATAGCGTAGAAAATACAAAATTATAGATACGTTGGAGACGTATCAAAGCCCTGCCGCAGTTCCGCTGCCACCACTACCACCATGCTGTCGTGATGGCCTACATCCCATCTACCTCTCCACTCCTCCTTGCTAGATCAAGAAGGTGGAGACGTCACCAAGCCGTACGTTTGCACATCTTGAAGGTGCCGTTCGTTCGGTGCTCGAAGCGGATAGGACTACGCCTACCACAATCTTTAGATCGTTAACGCTTTCATTCTACAAGGGTATGTAGACACTCCCCTTTGGTTGCTGGCATCTCCATCGAATAGATCTTGGGTGTTTCATCAGATTTTTTTGTTTTCCATGAAATGTTCCCCATCAGATCTCTCTAATCCTCATAATAGAGAAGCGTGTGTAGTTCTCTTCTCTCTCTAATTCTCCGGCGACGGTTAGCTCTAAACAGCGAAGCGCTGCCGGATCTTGAAGCTTGTACACTTGCAAATTGTAGAGATGGCGTGCTTTCGGTCTTTGGTTCGAGGGACTTCAAGAACGATCTACACCAACTCTTCTTCCACTGCAACTCAAAGTTGGTAACGATCTGATCTAAACCTCTTATGCATCTTCATAGTGTTCTTGGTTCGATCGTAGGTCGTTTTTTTGTTCTCTACTATGTTTCCCAACATCATGAATGCAATAAGAAGCAATCACTCATCACAAGGTATTGGTAGGGTTTGAGTTTGGTTTCATTCAAGTGATCATCCAAGTTTGAGTTTCAGTTTGGTTTGAATTAACTCAAGTTCCTTTTATTTTGATTCAACTTAAGTCGATTTAACTTGGTTTTAATTGTCAAAATAGATCCAATTTCATTGAGTCAAGTTTAAACTATTTAAGAAAACTTAAATAATTCATCAGCCCACTTAGGTTTAACAAGATTTGATTTGAATTTTGAAAAGTGGTTTACCTATTTAAATTTAACTTGAACTAAGTTTTAAATTTGAAGTTTGAAATTTAATCCCATAATGTCATCATGGTCCAGTTCACTAAGTTCAACTTAGTTATTATACTTCCTTACAAATTTCTTTTATTTAATAACTAGGGTTTCAACATTATATAAAACTAGGTTTTATTAGTTCTAAACTATGTTTCAAAGTGATCATACAAATTATACCAATTATTTTACTAGGTGCTAAATTAAGTTTCAAAACAAGTTGATAATTCCAACTAACAAATTGGATTATTTTATGATATTTTAAACAATTTTTAAATCCAGGAATATATGAAACTAGTCTTGTTAATGTTCTGGTCGGATTTTTTTTATAATAATAAAAAACATCAAACGGTGGACTAAGTTAAAATATGATTCACTAGGTTTAATTTGCAAAAAGAATTATTAACTTTGGTTTTGTGTTTTAAAGTTATGCCCATTTCATGTTTTAAAGCATTTTTCTCAAAATTAAAATTTGAATTACTCAAATTTACCTTTTCATTTTTTTACAGAAGGTTCGTTCCCTAGGTTCAGTCTGCAAAAAGAATTGCCCAAATTGGATGTCTGGATAATTAGTTATGATGTTTTAAAGTTGGAGGGACCTTTCAGTAAAACTACCAGTTTTTTAATTAATCGAGATCATTTTGGATAATGTTTTAGATAAGGTTGTCCACGTGGTGCTCTCTAATTCGCTGATACCGTTTCAGAATAAAATCAAAATGCATTCGTTAAATCTAGATCTAACGGACGACAACTAAACATACCGATTTGTTAAAGTGGTCGATTTCTATGCGTCGGATCAAGATCGGACGGCTGGAGACGGATCGAAGCTCACCGCGGCGGTTAGAGCATGGGAACTTCGCCGGAAAACTTGGGCGCGACTCGGACATGGTCAAACTTGACGCTCCGGTGCTCCCTAGCGATGGTGAGGTGGTCGACGAGATGCAGACGACAGCGGTGGTGCTCCTGGTGGCCTTGGTTGACGCCGGGGTGGACGGAAGCGACGGTGAAGGGCTGCTGGAGTTGTGCGAGGCGAAAAAAATCTTCGGGTGACCATGGCGTGCACATTTCTGGGCGAAATGGAGCGAATCAAATGGTCAAGAAGATGAGCGCGAGCACAAAAGACGATATGACAAGGTGCATGGCCAAAAGGCTCACGGAGCTCACCGGAGACACGACGGCAACGATGTTGAGCTTCGGACTCAGACGAAGTCGGCGTTGCAGGGGGCTCTGGCATGCAGATGATGTCCAGGGGGTTCGCCGTGCAGCGGTGGTCGTCGTGGTGTGGTTGGGTGGTCGTGGGGTGGCCGGGGCTTGCCGGAATTTGGCTAGGGATCTCTCGGCCGAGGCGGAGAGTGCAGTGGTGTTGCGAGCATCCCAACGACACTCGAGCGAAATAGGTTGGGAATTTCGACGGAGGGGTCTAGGGGTATTTATAGTACATGGTGGTTGGGGCGCGCTTGGAGATCATGAGTGCGGGCGTGCTCGGGTCATGGGCGCGTGCGTCGGGCGGCGGTTGTGCGATGTTGGGGGTGATCCTGGTGGGTGGGTCCTGCCTGTCAATGAGAGAGAGAGGAGAAAGAGAGAGGGCGTGGCGCGGCGCATCACGGGCTCAGTTGGCTAGCTGGGGCTTAATGGCCTGACTGGCTGGCTCAACTTTCTCTCTTTTTCTTTACTCCTCTGTCATTTGTGAATTTAGTTTGAATTTGAATTTGATTTTTCCACCAATAGCAAACTTTCTCCAAAATCATTTTGGAATATTTCTGATTACAGGAACATTTTCTTTGTGAACTTTGACAAACTATTTCTGTCAAATAGTATTGGGCCCCTTTGCAAAGTATTTTCCTTTTATTTTCTATTTTTATTTTTTATCCATGATCTTACTTGTTGTTTAAATTTTCCAACTTAACTATTTTCAAGCCCTGGTTCGCTCAACAAAATTGGGCAAATATTGATCATAGGAAATTTCTTTCCTGCCCTTATGAAGATTTTTGAAAAACTTATTTCGGTGGAACATTCATGGCCATTTAATAAACTCTAAAATGATTTAGGGTGAAGAATTGGTCGTGTTTGTTTCAAAACCTAAATATGCAAGGAAAACATTGATGCACATGCTTCTAAGTTCACATCCTAAATTTAAGGAAATTTGGGATGTGACATTATCACATGCTGCCCTGTGGTGACTAGACCGGTATATGTAATGCATTAAGCTCAGCTAGATAGGATGTGACAAAGTGATGGATGGAAACTGGGCTCTAGAAAATACCCTCGTGGATAGCTTTCCTCCTTGCCGACCAAATTTCCCAAAGGGTAACTATAAGCTTCGTGAAATCCACATGTGATAGTAAATTGCTCATTGCAAAAAGTTAGTTCTTTGCATTTGGTTCCTTGCATGTTGCCATGCATTTTGTGATCCCCTCATAACTCAACGCACACGTACACCTCGATGATGTGCAGTCCAGGAGGGAGTGCCTCCAAGAGTCCGGGCACCCGCATAATCCCTAGTTGTTGGACGTGGCCATATGCCGGTGGTGTAAGAAGCCGGGTGTAGGTATGAATTGTTGCGCCAAACGCCAAACAAAGATTTTCAGTTTAGAAGGAACCGAGAGCTTCCACAACTTCGACCAGGCCTTGCATACTTGCTGATTGTCGGATGAGCCCAGTATCCCGTCGAGCAAATTTTCCCTCTTGATCTTCATGTCGACGAGCATACGATAGGCCGATCTCTATGAAGTTGTCTTTCTGTTCAAAATGCCAATACCAAAAATCAGGAACTCCTCCCACGCAAAGGGGTATGCTCAGTATGTCATCCGCGTCCATAGGAAAAACACTTGCCGAAATAGAGCCGAATTTCAAGTAGCACCCGTGTGGTTTAACAGTTCATGAACTATTGATGGGGGTTGCGAAAGCAGAGGTAGTAGCGGCCTCAATAGGGGTTCTTTCGGGATCCAGTTATAGTCCCAAATTTTGGTAGAACGTCCATTCGCAATTCCGCAGATTAGGCCCAGCTTCAAAACCTCCCTACCGTCCAAAATCGCTCTCCAAATCTGCGAAAGATTGGAGCCAAGTTCAGCCTCCAAATTGATGTGGCAGCGAAGTACACCGCCTTTAATACGAGAGCACTAAGCGATGTGGGATCCTGCAGTAGCCTCCATGATTGTTTCGCCAACAGTGCCAAGATAAAAAGTTTCAGGTCGTGAAATTCTAGTCCTCCCATGAACATGGGAGCGGTCATTATCTTCCGTGATACCCAATGAGGTTTTCTCTTTCCTTCTTTGTTTCCCCACCAAAAGCCCCTAATGAGGGTATTAGCCCTCTAGGAAGTCTGAAACACGCCATGGAATGCACTGAGATTGCTTGTGTGACTGACTTGATGAGAACTTCCTCCCCTCCAGTTGACCAAATTTTCTCAAGGCATCCTTTGATCTTAGACCAAATTCTGTCCTTGAGGAATTTAAATGTGCCATTTTTTAATTGACCGACATCAGAGGGTAAGCTCAAATACTCATTGAAATATTCATTAATGAGCTGTAACGATAGCTTTATCTCTTCCCGAACTGCAATAGGGCAACCTTTGCTGAAAAAGATTGATGACTTATCTCTGTTAACCCGTTGACCTGAAGCCCGACAATAAGTATCCAATAGGTTTGACAACTCAACTGCCCTCTCCACACTTGCCTTGAAGAACAACAGGCTGTCATTGGCAGACAAGAGATGATTCATCGGCAGAGCCGAAGAAGCCACCTTAATCCCACTTAGATGCAATGACTAGTTAGATTTTAATAGGCCAGAAAGGCCCTCCGCTGCCAACAAAAAGAGATAGAGGGAGATGGGATCTCCCTATTGAATACCTCTTGACGGTCTGAACTCCTCAAGCCTCTGTCCATTAAAAGAACTGAAAAGGATACTGACTTGACCATGTCCATGTGACCACTCAAATCCAGTGATTGTTGAAACCTAGTTTTATCGTTATAGCTTCCAAAAAATAGAGGTATCTGCTGAAATTTTGGACGGACAACTGAAACGGCTGGGCCACTTGGGCTAAACAAGTGATGGCTCGAACTCGAGCACCCGGCTTGTTGTGTAAGAGCATCTTCAGCCGTTGGCCCCCCCGGGGGCGCATAAAATCGCCTCCTGGGGGCGAGCCGACGCTAAAACTCGGCGTGGGGGCTTTCAGGTTCCCAGCCGCCGGCCCCAGGGTCGCCCCCAGAAGGCGGTTTAAAAAAAAGGAATTCGACTAAAGTTTGGCAAACTTGACAAATATTCGGCGAACATGACATTACATAACAAAGTTAAAAAAACGACCGCAACTACAACTACGGGTCGAAGAATGCGCTGAGCGCGGCGAAGTCGCCGACGTCGCCGCCATCCTCGCCATCGTCCTCGTCGGCCTTCTCCTCCTTGACGCGGCCGCCCCTGCTGGACCCCTGCCCGGCGTTGCCCTGGCGGACCGGTAGCGGCGGCGCATCATCGTCGCTGTCGTCGAGGACGACAACGCCTCCCACGCCGCGGCCACGGTGCCGAGCGGCGAACTGCTCGTAGGCCCGGCACTGGCGCTCTAGCTCCGTTCGCGCCACTTCAAGGCCGCCGCGTCGTCGAGCTCCTCCTTGACGCCGCCGACGAGCCTTAGCTCCGTCTTCACACGGCGAGCCCTTGCTCCATCTTCACGGCGGCGAGCACCGGCTCCGTCTTCGCTTTGACGTAGCGGGGAGGAACCGAGGAGGAGGCGCGCCTGCCGCCCTCGCTGATGACGATGCCGGCGCTGCGGGTGCGCCGGCCGAGCGGCGTCTCTGCTGTGGGCTCGGCCTCGACGCTGAACACCGCCGGTGAGCCGGAGGAGTGGGAGGAGGAGCGGGAGGAGGAGTGGGAGGAGGAAGACACGGAGGAGCCGAACCTCCTAGGCATCCATTGCCCAGCGCTCCGGGGGACCGGGGCGGCGGTCGCGGCAGGGTATGCCAGCGGCGGGTCGTTGCCGCCCTCGAGGTACTGGAGAACCTCGTGGAGCGTGCGGTCGGGGGCGCCCCACCATAGGCGGCGCCCCTCGCAGTTCTTGACGCCCCCACCACCGGCGCCCCGTTGGTGGATGCCAGCCGCTGCGCCTGCCGGCGCTGGAAGTACGCCGCCTACGACTCGTGGTTGTCGGCGGTGTACTGCGGGAGGGCGCGCTGCTCCTCCGTCAGCGACGCCCGCGCGCGGTCAACCTCGACGGCGAAGAGGTCGGGGCGCACGTCGACGTCGGGCACCGAGGGAATCGGGACGCCACCGGCGCTGAGCCTCTACCCCGTCGGCCCGGCGCGCATGTCCGATGGCGCCGGGATGTTCACCTCAAGGAACAGGTACGCCTCCCACTCGTGCAGCGAGCGGCGGCCGAAGCCGTTGGCCGCCGCCCCATCGTCGGGGAACCGCTTGGCCATCGTCGCGGATGGGCTTGGGGAGAGAGGGTAGGAACATTGGCGGCGGCTGCACACGGGGAGAGAGGCAGCGCTCGGCGGCGACTGTGGGCGAGGTGTGGCCAGAGGCGAGGAGGGGGTGTTGCTTTTATAGCCGGGCGCCGTGTGTACACGTGGCGGGAGGGGGGGCGCCGCCGCGCCGCCTGTGAGGAATCAATGGAAGGCTGACCGGCGGCAGCCTTGTCATTGATTCCCCGCGGGAAACCGAGGCGTTCGGAGGACGACAAGGCGAGTGTCGCTGACTCGGCGGGCCCGCAACTCTTTCGCGCCAAAATCGCTCGCCCCGGCGTCCCCGGGCGCCCCAGCGCCCCGGGTTCGGCCTGAGTCCGCCGGCGCCAGTTTTAACTTAAACCAGCAAAAACGACCTCCTAAAAACGCGATTGGACCGATTTTTGCGCGCCGGCGCAAAAATCGACTGGGGGCTTGGCGCGGCTGAAGATGCTCTAGCTGTGCACTGCAAAACAGGAGAAGCCTACGAAGCCCTAAAAAAAAAAGAAAAAGAAAAAGAAAAAGAAAGCAGAAGCCTACGAGAACCACAGTCCAGCCGACCAGCCGCCGCCGCGCGATAACCGGAGTTAATGGAGACGCCGCCCCCATGGAGGGTCCTCGAGTTCTACAGCGGTATCGGCGGCATGGTACTCATATCCTCCTTCTACTTCCGTACTGCACCTGAATCCTGCGGCACATCTAACGGCGACTAGGGTTCTGTTTTGCCGCCTCCTTTGTTCCCAGCGGTACTCCCTTGCGTCGTCGGGCGTTCGAGCGGAGGTGGTGGAGGCCTTTGACATCAACGACGTCGCCAACGACGTCTACGAGCACAACTTCGGCCACCGCCCCTGCCAGGTGCGTCCCGTTCCCCCAGAAATTTATAAGCCCTGGCAGACTTGGATCTAGGCGAAAACCGGAAGTTTCTTGCTGTGCTAACTGTTAAGCACTACTGATTCGTGGTGGTGAAAATTTTAGGCGACGAAACTGGGATATGTATTATCCTGATACCGGTAGTATCTCGACTAGCAGTGAGGATTAACTGCGCCCATCAGTTTATTTTTTACACCGCAAGTACCCTTAGCATGTATGCATTGTGCTCTATGCAGAATTTTCTCATACATTTGATTACTAAATTGGAAGGAATACTTGGAGAATTTATTTGAACTGACTACATTGTTAGAAAGAAGTTGACTATAGGCTGGTTGGATTTTTACTGATGATTCATCATGTCATCGTTAGATACATAAATTAAGGCATACACGATCTATATTGCAGCGGAGGAACATGTTAATTTTGACCGCACTACATCTACATGTATTGTTATGTCACTGCAGGGAAACATTCAAACACTCACTGCTGGTGATCTAGACAAGTACAAGGCACATGCATGGCTCCTTTCTCCTCCATGTCAACCATATACACGACAAGGTTTGCTTATGGAGTAGCTTCCTTTTGACATTACCTGCTTCAGTTTCAAATTTCACTAATGGGTGGATTGCCATGCAGGACTTCAGAAACATTCAGCTGATGCTCGGGCATTTTCATTTATAAAGATTTTAAACCTTATGCAAAACATGAGCTTTCCTCCACAAATGTTATTTGTGGAAAATGTTGTCGGATTCGAGGTTTTTTTAAGCTTAAAATTATTTGAATCACAGTTGACTGTAGTATTGGACCTCTATCAGTATCAATTGCTTGTGACAGGTATCTGATACACATGACCAGTTGCTAGCGGTCCTTTCAACTCTCAGTTTCAACACACAAGAATTCATCCTAAGCCCCTTGCAGTTTGGTGTCCCATATTCTAGACCGCGCTACTTCTGTTTGGTAAGAACTTGTGCATCCACCTGCTGTTCCATTGCAATCAGTCGGCATATCTTAGCAAGAACATGTCATGGACCTTATTTACGTTATCATCTCAATTCTTCATCACTCTGGGAGCCCCAAAATGTGCAAAATGAGCGTGAGTAGATTAAAGGAGTATGTTGCTTATAAGTGGTCAAAATATGAGTTTGCCAAGCACCTAGAAGAGATCATAGCTAACCATAAGAAACTATTCTGGGTTTCCAGTTTCTTCAGAAGCGGGAAACTTCAGGAGACAGTTCCTGAGGAATTCCATAACTATTTAACCATACTTTATCTACAGGCAAAACAGGAATCTATGTGTTTTCCAAATCCATCAGTCAATGACAAGCTGCTTAGGACACCTACATGCCTAACATTGAACACTACGAGAACTCAGAATAGCTATGACCAGAATGAAGATGATCTGGAAGTAGTATGTAATCCAATAAGAAACTTCCTTGAAGCACAGAGTATTGGAGATAAGGAATCTTCAGCCATCATCTCTGACTGTAAGTACAGGTCTGCAGTTTGTATTTAAATTGTCAGGATGTTTGAAGCAGCAGGTCTTTAAATTGTCAGGATGTTTGAAGCAGCAGGTCCACAAATGTAATTTCAGCGCCACTCTCTATTATGTAGTTAAGGAGGCTGATGGATGCACTCCGATTGAAACTGCTTCACATGACTACACAGTTCCACTAAGCTTGATTGAACGGTGGGGAAATGCTATGGGTATCCTTAGTTCCTTCTTGACACTTGTCCTCGTAATGAGTAGGAATGTACTTCGGCATACATGTTTTGCTACCTTTTTGTTAACCAATGCTTG
The DNA here is from genome assembly GCF_002575655.3 of Aegilops tauschii subsp. strangulata. NCBI lineage: Eukaryota > Viridiplantae > Streptophyta > Magnoliopsida > Poales > Poaceae > Aegilops > Aegilops tauschii. Next base: position 311,760,021 of record NC_053037.3, on the reverse strand, counting down.
ACTGTGGTGAGTTGGTGAATCCTTGACTGTTTGTAAGATATTGTATACCCTGAATCAAAACGGTGCTGCTGTTTTACTAAAAGTTATTATCGCTATGTGAAGGGCACAGGCTCTGTACTGGTTACATCTAAAGTAAGGCTCTTCTCTTTCCTGTCTTCAGTTCCAGTCTTCAGTTTTTTTGCACCACTCACCCTCTGGTGTCACCTCATTATTTTCACGATTCCTTATTTTGTGATAATGTTCTTCAAATTGTAGAGCCTCAAACCAGTTCCAAAAGAGAACCTTGAAATGTCTTCACTGAGTGAGTTGGGTCTACGGTTTTTCACCCCTCGAGAGGTGAATACCTTCTCATAATTTCACATATATTTACATTTACATACTTCTGTTCTCTTATGATTCATAGCATGTGGTATTCATTTATTTTTCAGGTCGCTAATTTGCATTCATTTCCCCCGAGTTTCCGTTTTCCGGATCAGATAAGCCTCAGACAACAGTAAGTGTTTTTAGTCCCACCTTTCCCTCTGTGATGTGAATTCAGGAAGCTACGTTTTGATCGTGATTCATCCAGTAAAATGTGAAAGAGTCAGTCATTTGTTCTACTAGAAATCATTATCCACTAGTTGAATGACGCTTTGCTCATTTTGTAGGTATGCCATGCTGGGTAATAGTCTGAGCATAGCGGTTGTGGCTCCTTTGTTGTGCTATCTGTTTGCCGAGACATAGACAAGTTCTCAATCATTTGGCAGGTGATATTCACCTTGGCCCGCCATCTGATATTTGTCAAAATCTTGCCACACTTGAGTTGCAAGTATGATATTTTATCCATCAGTTTTTGTGTGTCTCCGATCTGTGCATTGTTGTGAGTTGTGATCATGCTCATCCTTCACGCCACGGTGCAGTTTCACCGAGCTTGAGGACGTGCGGTCAATTCGCTGACGGCCTAGCAGGTAGTATTACAGTGAAGAGGTGGGTGCGTCCAAAATAAGGCGGCATGTACGGCCGAAGCTCAACCTTTGGATCTATTGTAGCATATACCAATACCAGTCCCAAGTACTCCCTCCGTCCCAAAATAAAACTAGTACAAAGTTGAGTCACTTATTTGTAAAATTAGTACAAAGTTGAGTCATTTATTTTGGGATGGAGGGAATATTAGGGGTCGACCTCTGCTTTGTGCCTTCCACTCCACAGCCATATTTATGTTGCAACATTGCATGTTTTGAGGCCCAGTTAGTAATGTGATAATTTTGTTTTGGGCAAGTGTAATGTGATACTATGTGATGACTTATCGTATTGCGTGCAATAAATGGATGCAAATCAAATCCCACTATGTACCTGGACAATGCACGAGCCTCAGCTTTCAATTTTAAAAGTTTCTGTTCAACCCCTGTGAACAATATAGCCAGTCGTGTCCATCATTTTACTCGATCATTTTCGAGAAACACATCGCCTTCACTTCATTTCCCCCCGTGATCTCGCTCCCCCAAACATTCTAACATTCTATAGAGTTCAACTCGAAAAAAAGAAAAAGACATTCTATACAATTCAGAGGTGCATCGTGACCTGCAAACTGAGCCTAGCTCGGATGATTTAGATTTCTTACCGAGTCTAGCTCGGATGATTAGATTTCTTATGGAGTCTAGCTCGGATTATTAGATTTCCTATAATAAAACCAGCTCACAAGGATTCAAGTACAGACTTGACATTGGCGTTCACCTTTTTTGAATTTATTTTCAGGATTTCAATGGTTGGAGACGTTACGTCCATTACGAGCTGTCTACGATCACTTTGTTAATCTCAAAAAATTATGCCGGCTCAATCTCTTGACATCCCCATGGAATACGAGGCGCCTACGGGGACTTTGTCAATTCTCAAAATATTATGCCGGCTCAAGCTCTGAGGTGCTCATAGGGATATGGTGTGCATGCGTGCGTTCATTGATGTGAGTGTCTTTGATTGTAGTGTGTTAAAAGAAAAAAAAACTACACCGTGACCGAGGAGGAGCGCAGAGCGGCGGTTCTTTTTTAAACACGGTACAATCGAAGTCAGCTCCTACACCTATGAGCACCTTCGAGTGGTTGAGCTGGCATAGTATCTTGAGATTGACCAAATCAGCACAGGCGTCTCATAGTCAATGAGAACATCTTCTTCAATTGAATGAACATCATCAGAAAAGCTGAAATAAATATAGAGAACTACGAGAACCAATATCAAATTTAAGACCTAGAACTGATGGGCCGAGAATGCCACAACAGTTTAGGTTCGCAGAGAGCGGCTGTTCTTGGGGGTCAACATCGCATACTTGCGCAGTTCCGCTCAATCCCTAGCTAAACCCCTCCTCCCCGCCACCATGCGCCGCCCACCACGGCTCCGAGGAGCCTCCTCGCCCTGGCTCGCATGGCGTTCCCTTTGCGCCACCGCCTCCGCCATCCCCATTCCCGCCGCGCCGCCCCACCAAACCGATCCCCTGTCTGCCCACTTCTCCAACCGCCCGGCCGCGCGCGACCCCGCCGTCGTGGAGAACCTCACCTCCACCCTCCGCGCGCTCTTCGCCTCATCCCCGTCCCACCCGCGTGCCTTCACCCTCCTCAAGTCGGCCGCCTTCGACGCGGGCCTCGCCCCGGGCGCCCTCGTCGACGCCGTCCTCTCAGCCGCGGCCGGCCCTCACTCCGGCTCCCCAGTCGCAGCCGTTCACGTGTCCCTCCTCAGCCGCCTCCTCACCTCCCTCTCCCGCGCCGGCCGCGCCAGCGCGGCCGCCGACGCCTACGCCCACATGGTCGCCCGCGGCGTTGTCCCGGATGTCAAGTCCCGCACCGACCTGCTCGTCACCACCGCGCGCTGCTCGTCGGCCCGGGACGCGCTTGCGCTCTTCGCGGAGATGCGGGGGAGGGGCGACCGCGTGGACGCATGGATGTTCGATGCGCTCATGCGGGCCTGCGTCAAGGAAGGGATGCTCGAGGATGCTGTCAGGCTGTTTGATGAAATGCCCGGCGCTGAGATCGAGCCCGACCAGCGCGTCTACGCTCTCGTGATCGCGGCACTGTGCAAACTGCGTGATGCTGACCGCGGGCTCCACCTCCTTGGGGAGATGAAGGAGGCTGGCTTCGAGACGTGGGACTTCACCTACAGGTCTGTGGTGGATGTGCTTGTCAAGGTGGGGAGGATGGAGGAGGCTCTGCGGGTCAAGGACGAGATGCTGTCTGCCGGTAAGAAAATGGATGTCGTTCTCGCGACGATTTTGATGCATGGGTATTGCTTGCGAGGCGAGGTCGAGAAAGCTCTGGATCTTTTCGACGAGACCCTGGCGAATAGTATATTGCCAACTAATGTGACGTATGGGACGCTTATAAGAGGCTGTGATCAAGCCGGGATGACACAGAAGGTGTATGTGCTATATCGCCAGATGAGAGGGCAGGGGCTGTTGCCAAGTTCACACGAGTTCGGTTTGGTTATCAAGGGCCTGTTGTGCGATAAACAGTGGGAAGATGCTGTAAGCTTGTGCGTGGAGATGGCTGATTCTAGGCTACCGGATGTCTTCACGTACAATGGTCTAATTCGTTGGCTCTGCCAGCAACACAAACTCCGCGAAGCACTTAACTTGTTTGGTAAGATGAAGGAAACTGGAGTGAAACCATCTGTTGTGACATACAACAGCTTGTTAATGGGTTACTGTGAGAAGGGGTGCATGGATGAAGCAGTCAAACTGTACTCAGAGATGCCTGTGGAAGGATTTGTACCTAATGTTTTCACGTACACATTTTTGATGAAAGGGTATATCAAGAAGAAGGCTTTTGACAAGGCATATGCCCTCCTTGATGAAATGAAACAAAATGGAGTTTCTTGCAATGAGTATACACATAATGTTCTCATAAATGGCATTTGCATGAGTGACCGGATTTATGAAGTTGATGAAATGTTGAAGAACTTCATAGGTGAAGGTTTTGTCCCGACCACAATGACATACAACAGTATCATCAATGGATTTGTGAAAGCTGGTATGATGGGCTCAGCATTTGCTATGTATCAGCAGATGCGTGAGAAAGGTATACCCGCCAACATAGTAACATATACCAGTTTCATTGACGGTTACTGCAGGACCAGTTGTTGTGATCTGGCACTTAAAATGCTAAATAATGTGAGGCGCAAAGGCCTTCAACCTGACATTGCTGCGTACAATGCTTTAATAAGTGGGTTTTGCCATGAAGGGAATATGTCTCATGCACTGCAATTTCTTGTTATTCTGCTGAAAGATGGTTTAACACCCACATCTGCCGTCTACACTAATTTTATTACCGGGTACAAGGATTTGAAAATGATGAAAGAAGCTTCCAAATTCTATGAGAGCATGATTAAAGAAGGAATTGCCGCTGATACAGTAACATACACTACCTTAATCGACGGTTTCTCAAAAGATGGCAATGTAGCCTTTGCATTGGAATTGTACTCAGAGATGATGGCCAAGGGTAACATTCCCGATGATATCACTTTCACAGCGTTAACACATGGCCTTTGCCGCATTGGAGACATTGATGGTGCTAAGAAGTTATTGGACGACATGAGGAGATTGGATGTATGCCCTAATGCTCTTATTTATAACATGCTGATAAATGGAAGCCTCCGTGATGGTAAGCTGCAAGAAGCATTCCAGTTGCATGATGAAATGCTCAACAGGGGAATTGTTCCTGATGATACAACATCTGACATATTGGCTGGCCAGAAATCTCCGGAAGGTCAGTTGTGTTGATGCAGAGAGTCCTATTTAAAATTTCTGCCAGTTAAGAGAATCTTGGCTTATGCAGATTGAAGCTTCCAGTGCATGACAACATTGGGAAACTGTTAAATGAGTAAAACCTTAACATGCCAGATGGAAGCAAACGTAAGCATTGGGATTTGAGTATGAGATGTATTTGTTGTGTTATCTGTTTTTTTATAGATGAAACCCTGCTTTTCATTAAATTATAAGAGCTTGATACAGGAAGAATCTACTAGCATGTAGGAGGGCGGAACATCTAACTGAATCAAAACCACTATCACCACCGACTATATTGTGTAGCTTAAATTTGATATCTGCATTGTTCCTGATGCTTTGTGATTATTCTACTTTAAGCTTTTCTGACGAATATAGCAAAACCTTGAGGCTTTGCCTCTGTCTTTGATGGTCAATACATTTTCTGTCAAATAATACCTGGTTTGTTATCGATGAACTGGACGTTTCAATTTATATATGCTTGAGATGTTCCTCATCTCTTCTGATCTGACAGGTTACATCTACTCCCTCCGTTCGGAAATACTTTCCTAGAAATGGTTGTATTTAGACTTGTTTTAGTTCTAGATACAACCATTTCTAAGACAAGTATTTCCGAACGGAGGGAGTACTTATGAGATGAGGTGAATGTCAGTTTTTTTGACTTTGGGTTCTTCTCCTAGAGCTCTGTGTTTCGTAGTAATATTAGTATGTTAGGCAAACCAGACGAGACTTGGTAGAATCCTAATATTTTGAAATAAGAGAACAACAGGTGCTGATCACAACTATATCTGGGATGCTGAGACAAGACGTTTCTACGTGGAGTTCTCCGGCGACAACGAGTAGATTAGATTAGAGGTCCCGTACGGCAGCCTGGATCCGATGACATGGGACCGTTGCTTTCTGTTTCCCCCTCTCAACATTTTCACAAGTTGAGACTTCCGGTGCCAAGATGCAAATTTATTACACTCAGAGGCCACTTGTATGCCGTATTCATATATATCTATGTTGGCTCTTTGGTAGTGAAAATGTTGAGATATTCAACTTGTGAAGTCCGCGACATATGACAATGCGTGTATGATATGAAGTCGTATGTTTCAGTGATACTATATGTACTTCTATTCTAGAAATGGATTGAATATTTAGAATAATGCCGCATATGGGGCTTTACAGTGCGGTCCCATTGTCAGCACATGTCTGCTACATATGACAATGCGTGTATGATATGAAGTCATATGTTTCGACAATATTATATGTGCTTCTGTTCTAGAAATGGATCAAAATGTTTGTATTAAAATAATGCCGCATATGGGGCTTTACAGTGTGGTCCCATTGTCGGCATAAGATTCCATGCTCCTACCCGCGGCCGAGCCAGCCATGGGTTCATGTCCATGTGATTCCTACCTAGAGTTGGCCTTCCAGCGATGTTCATGGATGCTTGCCTATCTGCTCTCTTCGGTGTGCACACGAGGAAGTGCAAATGTCAGCACGCATATTTTCTAATGTCTGCTCTCAGCGGTTTCGTTTCTTGTTGTTGGCGGAGTGCGCGGCTGCGTTCCCATCAGGGAAAATTTTGTTTTTGCCACTCTAGATTTTGTCAATTTTTCTTATGCCACTCTAGATTTTCACATTTCACTTTTGCCACTATTAGTTTTTGACAATTATCACAATTGCCATTCCCATGGCGAGGGCAAAAATTTCAGAGTGGCAATTGTGATAATTGTCAAAAGCTAAGAGTGGCAAAAATGAAATAAAATTATTTTGCTTTTGCCACAGAATGGCAATTGTGATAATTGTCAAAAGCTAAGAGTGGCAAAAGTGAAATGTCAGAATCTAGAGTGGCATAAGAAAAATTGGCAAAATCTATAGTGGCAAAAACAAAATTTTCCCTTCTCATTAAGGTGATCGTCGTTGCCATCATGCTCTTCTTCGTGGTCTGTCGCCCCAACTTTCCATCGAAGATGTCGCCGGAACTAGGCAGGGCATCCTCATTGTCGTCGTCGCATGCGTTGGTGATACGCTCATACGACTCGTGTATGTCTATTGAGGCCGTGTTCCTGGGAACAGATTTATGGAGATAAGATGCTTGTAGCCCTTCCTATAGTATGAAATGGACCAAGAGCCTCCTTGAATATATGGGACCAAGGGATCAAAATCTACAGGCTGGATCAAGGGGTTGCGAAAAATGTGCTAAAATAGTGTGATTCTCACATGTAAGCGGTTGAAGGAGACAAATAAGAAATGACAGGTGAGAAGCTAGGTGAGAGATACATACATTCATGGGTGGAGGTTGAAGGGAATACGGTCGGATGGTGGACTTGGTTGGTATGTCGTCTGCCCTTGCTTTTACTATCATGGTCGTGGTTGTCTGAAGCGGCTTTGCATCGTAGCTGATGAAAAACTACTCAGCGTCGTCCAAGGGTCCGACGTACTCATACATTGGGTTGGGCCTAACCTAAGGGGTTGTGTCCTCCTATCTAGCCAAGTAACCAAAATCTCCATCCCTGTGAGGCGGTGTTGATGAGGCGTTGAACTTTCTAGTGGAGGTGCTCAACGTCCTGCATCTCTGTAATGGATGGCTTCATGCCCCATGAACATCGGCGTTGAGGTCGGCAGACGAGTACGACGGAAGTCCCTTGGCCATGCTGTGTATTGGGACATCCGGGTAGTAGAATCAGATCTATTTGCCATTTCTTGACTAAATCGGGTAATCCTAGGCTAAAGTATTTGGCGTGTGGCTTCAATTGAATGTTGGCTCGCCGCACTAGCTTGCCTCATTTTCCAGGGACCTCAGCTGAAATTATTTCTTCCACAACCCGAGGTAGGGATTGGTTTCTAGGAAGCTTTCGCACATTGCTATAAAAACAAGAAATGTGGAGCACTCTTTTGGTGTAGGGTGGTGGAGTGGAATGTGATTAGAAGAGTAGGCCACGGAAAAAAGTCGTGTAGTGGCAACGACATTCCCCGCAACACAAACGGTAATATATAGAAGCACTCTTTGGTGTCCCACGGGGTCGGGGCTGTGTTTGGGATCGGGGTGGCCTCTTCGGCTGGTGCTAGCGAGCCGACCTCCCGATGTGTCGGAAAGAGGCTGCGGTTGGCGAGCCACCTGAGTTGTCCGTCGGTCACATCAGACAACATCCATCGTTCTTTGTTAGGATTCGTGGTTCTATTGATACGGCGATGACATAGGCACGTACACCTTGTGATTAAAATGTTGGTACGGCTCACAAATGTTAAGTAAATATAGTCACCTTGATATAAAATGAGAGAAATAGAGCAAACAATTGACATGGTTAAATAGGGCGGCGGCTTGTAATCTCAAATTTTACTCTCTCCAGTCGGTAGGGTGTGTGTTTGCTCTTAGGTTCTCGATTTGACTTGACAATATATGTGTTATGTGCCGCCAAAATGTTATATTTACAAACTTTGTTCGAACATGAATCCAGTGACATATTTTTATCATATACAATGCATATTTCATTAATCAAATTGAGGAAAAGAATACTGTTGATCCTATTAGCCCGACCGGATAGTGTATTTGAAAAGGGCATGATAAACATGAATGAAGGTTGTATGACCATGTGTTTGTGGCAGACAAACACCGAGGCAGCTAGGATGTTGATTGTTTGTTATGTGTTCTTTATTGTCTAAATTTAATATTATTTAATACTTCTATCAGATATGTACCCTAAAAATGTGTTTCTTCTACGAACTGAATGTAGCTCGGATGGTAAGGTTTAGTTTCTTTGTGGTAGAATTAACCCAACAGAGTTTATGTTTTAGACTTGACACAGGTGGTTGCATTTTTCTGAATTTATTTCATTCTTTCCGACAATGTTCTTTTAGTGGAAGGAGACATTTTCGTTGATTACGACTATGATGACCTCGTCAAATCTCAAGATGTTGTGAACCACGGTATCTCGGAGATGTGCATAGGGATAATGTGTGCACGCATACGTTTATAGAGGTGAGTGCATATGAGCATCTACGATTGTCTGATTTAGAAATGTGTTTCTTTTCTAACATTTCTTTATGAGGAAAAGAAGGGAAGAATAAGCTGTAGGTATATCGCAGCCGTAGCGGCTACAACCGTGCGCAGCCCATCAAGAAACTTCGGGCTGCATGCACAAAGCGCAAAGCTAGTGCCACCACGTAAGCCAATTACTAACGGCGCATGTCCCAATCTCCCTCGGCAGCCAAGCCAGGCACGAGGAGAAGAGGCCGACCGGCCGGAGATCGACCGAGATGCATCGGTCGTCGAGCTACTACCTGTCATCCTCTTCGTCGTCGTCGTCGTCTTCGGCGGTGGCGGCGTCGGTGCCTGGTGGGCCGAACGGGAATGCGGGGATGGACGTGGACCAGCTGCCGATGTACGACCCGCACTCGGACACGGCCAAGAAAGAGGCCCTCGACGCCTCCCGCGCCAACCTCGCCCACGCCCTCGTCCACCTCGTCCCCGTCGTCGTCCTCCTCTGCGGGCTCCTCCTCTGGTCGCTCTCCACCACCCCCGTCCCCCCGGCCGGTACGTACACGCGCGCATGCAGCCATGCACACATCCCTACTCTGCCCTGTTGGTTCAACGCCGAGATCAATTACTTCTTGGATACCCAGATAAACATAAACGTGTGCTGCCGATCGATGACGTATTTAATCTTTGTTTCCCCTCGTGCCCTGGCCCCTGTTCCGTTTCATGCCCATACCTTTTTTTAAGCCATCTCTTATTTTCTTGCTTCTGCCATGTGTATGCATGCAGAGGTGGGCGTGATTGTGCTAAAGAAGGAGAGACTAATGGCGCTGAAGAGTGGGCCCGAGCATAGCTCGAACGGCCCTCGCATGGTGGCTGCGATGGAGGATCCGGATCCGGTAGGCAACACTATTGGGAAAAGAATAAAGAAGGACGGACTTAAGAAATGAAATGTGTAGATATGGTCCCTGTTGTTTTTTCTTAGTAAAAGAGCAAATTGTTGCATGTATACCTATTTTGAAAGAAAAAACCGACCGACAACGTATTAAATGGGTTTTTTCCCGATCATTAGAGATCTGATTCCAGGGTTGCTGGTTCAACTCATAACACAAGTGGCAAGTTTTTAGAGAGGTCAGACTGTAGCCAAAACCAGAAAAAGGCTACAAATTGATTCCACGGAGGGGCGTGTCCATCCCCCAACCTCCAAATCCCTCTCTCCCCCCCCCCCCCCCCCCCCCCCCCCCCCCCCCGCGGAATTGTCCTGTAGATGTAGCAAAACTCGGTACATGTCCTGAATAGGGGAGAAGAGAAACCAATTCAAAGCTGTAAACATGGATCTGTTTATCAGGATAAGAAAAACGTCTACAAGTGCTTGATGAATGGTTCTCATTTTTTCTGGTTGTCGTGTTGTCTTTGCCAATGTGTTTTTGATTGATTCTCAGCATAGGGAAGCGTATGCGGCTGCTTGACAAATGGTTCTTATCTTTTTGGGTTGGCGTGATTACTAACTTTGCCAATGTGTTTTCCATGGTACCTTTTTGACGCTGTATTCCATTTATTGGGGGTTTGCGGAAGCAACATGTCGAGAGGAATTGCGGGTCCACCTTTGCGGTCATGTGGATTTCTGATTCAGGAGTAGTTTGCATGTGGTCAAGTTTGTAATAGTTTTCATCCAGGTTTTTTTTCTTAATTAACAAGATAATTCTTTTTTGCTTAACTAATGTATTAGGTAAATCTTTTGTATCCGTTTTGAAAAAAATATATCGACGTAGTGGTTCATTGGAACGAAATCCAAGGTTTACCTTCCAGTTTTCACCTTGATTTGCATGTTTAGTTCAAGTTTCTGTCATGGTCCATGAGAAGGGGTATCATTGAATTTTGATTTGCATAGTGTGCATGAAAGCGCAGGTTATCTCCCAGAGGGGGGGGGGGGGGTGAATGTGAGATTTTTGTAAATTCATCAAATTCTGAAGAATTTGACGAAGATCAAAGTGAAGAAATAGAAACACAAGGGAAACTAGGTCATCACAGAATCGAAGTACATGCAATCATGATACATAAGAATGAAGATCATGCAATCAAACAGTCATACAAGCATGAAGAATATGAATAGAGGAAATGAAAGATAGTGTGATGAAAATGTTCAGTTCAAATTCGTCACAGCATAGATCACAAATTCATCAGCAACGAAATAATGTAAGGGAGGGTGAGGAATTTGAAACCAGGTTGGCGCGGTTAAGACAATGCAATTTGGTAGACCAGTTCCAGTTGCTGCATCAACTTTACATCTGGTTGAGGCGGCTGAGTCGCAACTCCGAGGACACACAGTCCTCACCGTATTCCTCTTGAGCTAAGGCCCGCAGACATCGCACAATCACTCGTGGAAGTCTTCAAGGTAGACTTCCAAAACTTTCACAGACTTGTTCACCGGCACACCACAATGATTGTTGGTGTACTCAGAACTTGACGGCTAACCGACTGGAAGAATGGAAGTCTTCAAATAACAGGCGTCAGATCACACAGATCAATTTCTTCAGTGATGCTCAATTACTTTGGCTCTGGATTTTTCCTCACTTAGGATTCTCTCAAAGTCGTCAGAGGATGGGTTGCTCTCAAATGACAAGTGTCAAGTTCTCTCAGAGCAGCCAACCAACAAGTGGTTGTGGGGGCGGGGGGCTATTTATAGCTAGGGGCAACCCGACATGAATTGTCATAAATGCCCTTCTCTGATTCGACCATTGTCAGGATAAGGACCCACTCGACAACGGGCACCCGACGCAGCAACGGTCATAATTTGAACTGTCAAATTCACCGGGGCACTCAATTTCCTCACTTTTTGGGCAGATCGCACTGGCGTACTCCTAACTCCTCAGCGTGACCAAATTCTTCAGCGACCAGATGAACTTCGTCACTGTTGCTAGCAAATGTGTCAGCTATACTGGAGATTTCCAAAGGCTTCACTCGAAGCGACTTTTGTGTATGGGTTTGAGTAAGTTTGAGCATCACTTTGGAAAAGTGAAATATGTTTCACCTAGACCCCCTTTAATAGTACAATTTTTCCTATGACTCAAATAATAATAAAAGTAACTATGAAAACAAAGTCTTCAAGCTTCAAAGTCTTCACATCAATTCCTTCAAAGGTCGTACCAATTTCATCACCAAATTCTTCACTTGAAGAAATCCATTTTTAGGGGTCGTCTTCCATGTTAAACCAAATCTTTAGGGACTCTTTCTCCTGTGTAATCTCGCAAACACATTAGTTCCTCAACCTATTTGTCTTCAATACTCCAAAATCAATAAGGGATGCACTTACAATCTCCCCCTTTTTGGCGATTGATGACAAATTGGTTAGGTTTTCAACGGGAGTAAAAATAATTAAGGTGTAAGTACAGAGTTTGAGGAAATTGGTTACAAGATATTGGGAACCCCCCTGAAGATGTGCATCTGAGGAATTTGCTTTGGATTGCAAAGGCACATGGCAGTTTGAAATTGTGGAGATATCCCTTATATCTTGGAATCCAATCATGCATGATCATAAGATATTTAAAGAGTATGAATGCATGATTAAGACTGGTGTGTGAAGAAATTGTGCATGCATGAGCAGATATATTTAAGATCGGAGCATGTGCATCAAATGTAGCAAAAGAGTCAGACAACAAACAATTATTAAGTTACAACTCATCAAAGAGCACATCCAGAAAAGTTCAAGAGTTGCGACTTAAGAAAAAACAACCCATATAACGACCCGCTTGAAGACTAACGCAGACTTCTCCCCCTTTGTCATAAAATGCCCAAAAGGAGAGGAATCTGAGGACTAGTGCCCATGAAGAAAAACATCATGGAGAGGCCAAGGGAGCGCCAACATTGTTGGGGTTGAGCGATGCAGAAGGAACAACAGCAGTGTCTTCAACAACTTCATTTTCATCAGTGGAGCGTGATGAAGATTCTGAACTCGACATCAAAGGAGGAACTTAAGTTTTCTTGAACTTCCTCCTTGGCGGTTCAGCTCAGTCAAAGTTCATTTGAAATTCCATAGCAGCAAGTTTGTCATCGGATTTGAAATGTGAGAGAATGGCCCATGATCTGTCAAATATCTCATGAAGATTGTAGCGGTTTTCTGCGCACTGCGTTATGCGTCACAGTCATGTTGGCTTGTACAACAGCAAACCGATGCTTAACCCGGCGATGATGCTTGTCAACTTTCTGATGAAGAATAATAAGCAGCTCATGGTCAGTCATGACACGTGGTGCTTCAGGTGAAGTGAATGGCCTTGAAGCTTTTGCTGCAGTATCCTGGCTAGCAGATTCATCAACGTTGGAGCTGGATATAGGCTGATGGAATTGTCCATCAAGGGGAATAATTCCTTCATCAATGACGGTCTTGCCTTTGCCAGGTACCGTGGACAGAGTGCTTTGAAGAATGTCAACTTCAGGCAAATAGCTCAAGTGATTTTGACCATCAGCCTTGTAGTGGATTGAAGACCGGGATCTAATGAATCTCATAATCCATGGTGCGTACGGCTTCAATTCATAAGGTGACTGAGCCATAGTGACCAAAGTCCTCACGAAGAAATCATGAATGTTGATGGGAGTTCCATGACTGATGTGGAACAACAAATTCTTCATAACTCCCACAACTTCTTCAGTGTTAGAATTGTGACCTTTGATCGGGCTGAGGGTCTTTGCCAAAATGCAATAGACAGTCTTCGGCACATAAAGCAAATCCTTCACTAGGAAGGTTGTCCGGGCATCATTTGGTTCAGCCATTGGCTTCATCAGTACTTGCATCCGATGGTTGGGTAGCTTAGGTTCTTCATATATTTCCTTTGCTTCTTCTTGGGGTGGATCAACTGGAAGAGCACGAAGTAATTCGTCAATTGGTGCTTTGTAGTGAGTGTCTTCACTCATCCAATCCAAAGCCAAAGTTGCAGTGTCGTCAGCATTGCCAGAGAAATGTGCAGTTGCATAGAATTGAAGAATGAGTTCTTCATTCCAGTCGCAGACGTTAGTGCAGAAGTTGAGTAGTCTGGCATCATGAAGAACGGCCAAGACTGGCCGGAAACAGGGAATTGATTCCATATCCACATGAGGAATATGGTGATGCGGGAAAACTTTGTTCTTGTCGAATAGGAGTGAAGCATAGTAATTCATCTGTGTTCTTGTCCAAAACCTCAGACGCCGGAGTTTGGCAGAGTCATAGGGTGACTCGCCAATGAAGAAATTCTTCTCTTTGAAGAATTTGGCACTATCAAATGTTGGTCGTCTGAGGCCTTTGCCAATCTTGGGCATTACGGGGACGGGTTGAAGATTTTGCCTTTTTGATCTCACATCAAAGATAGGCCTTGGAGAGCCGGTTGAATCATTTGGATATGTAATTCCAAGAGATTTCGCAACTTCCTCAGCACTGGCTGTTGTGACTGTATCGGTGTCTGATAACCCACAAGTATAGGGGATCAATTGTAGCCTCTCTCGATAAGTAAGAGTGTCGAACCCAATGAGGAGCTAAAGGTAGAACAAATATTCCCTCAAGTTCTATCGACCACCGATACAACTCTACGCACGCTTAACATTCTCTTTACCTAGAACAAGTATGAAACTAGAAGTACTTTGTAGGAGTTGTTGGATAAGTTTGCAAGATAATAAAGAGCGCGTAAATCTAGGGGCTGTTTATATAAAGACACAACTAAGTTAGTTTTAGTAGAGAGCTTGTTGTCACACAAGAAAGTTATTTGTCGTTGGGCAATCGATAACTAGACCGGTAATCATTATTGAAATTTTATTTGAGGGAGAGGCATAAGCTAACATACTTTCTCTTCTTGGATCATATGCACTTATGATTGGAACTCTAGCAAGCATCCGCAACTACTAAAGATCATTAAGGTAAAACCCAACCATAGCATTAAAGCATCAAGTCCTCTTTATCCCATACACAACAACCCCCTTACTCGGGTTCATGCTTCTGTCACTCAAGCAACCCACTATAAGCGAATCATGAACGTATTGCAACACCCTACAACGGGAATCCCTCACGCTTGCGCGACACGGAGAGCACCATAGGACAGCACCAATGATAAAACAATTAACCCATAGGACAAAACGGATCTACTCAAACATCATAGGATAGCCATACATCATTGGGAAATAATATATAGCGTTGAGCACCATGTTTAAGTAGAGATTACAGCGGGTAAAAGAGGGGTTACACCGCTGCATAGAGGGGGGAAGAGTTGGTGATGAGGGCGGTGAAGTTGTTGGTGTAGATTGCGGTGATGATGATGGCCCCGGCGGCGTTCCGGCGCCACCGGAAGAGAGGGGGAGAGGGCCCCCCTTCTTCTTCTTCTTCCTTGACCTTCTCCCTAGATGGGAGAAGGGCTTCCCCTCTGGTGCTTGGTCTCCATGGCATGGGAGGGGCGAGAGACCCTCCGAGATTGGATCTGTCTCTCTGTTTCTCTCTGTTTCTGCGCTCCCTGATTCTGTCCTTTCACCGTTTCTTATATTCCCGGAGATCCGTAACTCCGATTGGATTGAAATTTGAACACGATTTTTATCCGGATATTAGCTTTCTTGCGGTGAAAGAAGGACACCAACCGCCTTACGGGGTGTCCACGAGGGTCAGGGGCACCCCCAGCCTCGTGGCCCCCTCGGGCATCGTCCCGCGTTGATTCCACTTCCCAAAATTCACATATATTCCAAAAAAAATCTCCATCAGTTTTTATCCCGTTTGGACTCCGTTTGATATGGATTTTCTGCGAAACAAAAAAATGCAACTAACAGGAACTGGCACTGGGCATTGGATCAATATGTTAGTCCCAAAAATAGTATAAAAAGTTGCCAAAAGTATGTAAAAGCTGTAGAATATTGGCATGGAACAATAAAAAATTATAGATACGACCGAGACGTATCAGCATCCCCAAGATTAATTCTTGCTCGTCCTCGAGTAGGTAAATGATAAAAAAAGATAATTTTTGATGTGGAATGCTACCTAGCATAATCTTGATCACATAATCCAATCATGGCATGAATATTAAGACACGAGTGATTCAAAGCAATAGTCTATCATTTGACATTAAGACAATAATACTTCAAGCATACTAATAAAGCAATCATGTCTTTTCAAAACAACATGGCCAAAGAAAGTTATCCCTACAAAATCATATAGTCTGGCTATGCTCCATCTTCACCAAATAAAATTTTCAAATCATGCACAACCCCGATGACAAGCCAAGCAATTGTTTCGTACTTTTGATGTTCTCAAACCTTTTCAACTTTCACGCAATACATGAGCGTGAGCCATGGATATAGCACTATAGGTGGAATAGAATATGATGATGGAGGTTGTGTGGAGAAGACAAAAAGGAAGAAAGTCTCACATCGACGCGGCTAATCAATGGGCTATGGAGATGCCCATCAATTGATGTCAATGTGAGGAGTAGGGATTGCCATGCAACGGATGCACTAAGAGCTATAAGTGTATGAAAGCTCAAACTGGAAACTAAGTGGGTGTGCATCCAACTTGCTTGCTCATGAAGACCTCAGGCATTTGAGGAAGCCCATCATCGGAATATACAAGCCAAGTTCTATAATGATAATTCCCACTAGTATATAAAAGCGATAACTCAAGAGACTCTCTATATGAAGAACATGGTGCTACTTTGAAGAACAAGTGTGGTAAAAGGATAGTAACATTGCCCTTTTTTTTGCGGGCTTCTTTGGCCCTATTTTTTTATTTAGGCTTCTTTGGCCTCTTTTTTTTCATGGGGCAATGCTCTAATAATGATGATCATCACACTTTTATTTACTTACAACTCAATATTACAACTCGATACTAGAACAAAGATATGACTCTATATGAATGCCTTCGGCGGTGTACCGGGAAGTGCAATGATCTAGCATAGCAATGACATAAAAAAACGGACAAGCCATGAAAACATCATGCTAGCTATTTTATGATCATGCAAAGCAATATGACAATAAATGCTCAAGTCATGTATATGATGATGATGGAAGTTGCATGGCAATATATCTCGGAATGGCTATGGAAATGCCATGATAGGTAGGTATGGTGGCTGTTTTGAGGAAGATAAAAGGAGGCTTATGTGTGATAGAGCGTATCGTATCACGGGGTTTGGATGCACCGGCGAAGTTTGCACCAACTCTCGAGGTGAGAGAGGGCAATGCACGGTACTGAAGAGGCTAGCAATGATGGAAGGGTGAGAGTGCGTATAATCCATGGACTCAACATTAGTCATAAAGAACTCACATACTTACTGCAAAAATCTATTAGTCATTGAAACAAAGTACTACGCGCATGCTCCTAGGGGGATAGTTTGGTAGGAAAAGACATCGCTCGTCCCCGACCACCACTCATAAGGAAGACAATCAATAAATACCTCATGCTCCAACTTCGTTACATAACGGTTCACCATACGTGCATGCTACGGGAATCACAAACTTCAACACAAGTATTTCTACAATCCACAACTACCAACTAGCATGACTCTAATATCACCATCTTTATATTGCAAAACTATTGCAAGGAATCAAACATATCATATTCAGTGATCTACAAGTTTTATGTAGGATTTTATGACTAACCATGTGAATGACCAGTTCCTGTCAACTCTCTAAATAGATATAAGTGAAGCAAGAGAGTTTAATTATTTCTAAAAAATATATGCCCATACTCTAACAAATATAAGTGAAGCAAAATAGCATTCTACAATTGGCGGTTTCCTATGTGGAGAGAAACAAGCAATCCAAACTTCAAATGATATAAGTGAAGCACATGAAGCATTCTATAAAGCCGTACTCAAAGGATATAAGTGAAATGCAAAGAGCATTCTATAAATCAACCCAGGACTATCTCATACCAGCATGGTGCATAAAAGAAAAGTGAAAACTAAATGCAAAATACGCTCCAAGATTTGCACATATCGCATGAACAAAACGAATCCGAAAACATACCGATATTTGTTGAAGAAAGATGGGATGCCTTCCGGGGCATCCCCAAGCTTAGACGCTTGAGTCTCCTTGAATATTTACTTGGGGTGCCTTGGGCATCCCCAAGCTTGAGCTCTTTTCTCTCCTCCTTCTCCTCATATCGAGACCTCCTCGATCTTCGAACACTTCATCCACACAAAACTCAACAGAAAGCTCGGTAAGATCCGTTAGTATAATAAAGCAAATCACTACTCTAAGTACTGTTGCAAACCAATTCATATTTTGTTTTTGCATTATAGCTACTGTAATTTAATTTTCCATGGCTTAATCCACTGATAGGAATCGATAGTTTCATCAAAACAAGCAAACTATGCATCAAAAACAGAATCTGTCTTAAACAGGACAGTCTGTAGTAATCTGAACATTCACCATACTTCTGGTACTCCAAAAATTCTTCCAAAATTAGGAAAAATAAACAATTTGTATATAAAGACAGTTCAGAAAGTTTCAGAACCATTTGATGTTCTCGTAAAAAATGTAAAATCGCGCACTACAGCCAAAGTTTCTGTTCTGCACCGCACAAACCAACAAGTAATCTAAAACATCCTAAAGGCAAACCTTGGCACATTATTTTTATGTTTAAACTTTATAAAAGCACACAACAGAAATAAATGACTCTCTAAAAATTCCGGGTTGTCTCCCTGGCAGCGCTTTCTTTAAAGCCATTAAGCTAGGCATATAGTGCTCAAGTAGTGAATCCACCCGGATCCCAAGGTATATCAAAGCCAATTTGAATTAGCAATGATTTGGCATTTAGTAGTGAGCACAAAGCAACATATATCAAGCAATGATGAAGTATAACTATCTTCCTATGCATCGCATGTCATAGAAGAACAATTCATGCACACCTAGTAAAGGCCAATGCATAGTATAAACAGTTTCTTGCAATTTTATCATGTGGGAAACATAGAGAGGTGGAGATATAGTTCCTCTCTCATAATAATTGCAAGTAGGAGCAGCAAGAACATGCATATTATATTCATCAAAATCATCATGTGCAACGGTAAAAGGCAACCCATCAATATAATCCTTAATAAGGGCAAACTTCTCCGATATAGTGTAGTCGGGAGAATTCAAAAAGATAATAGGACTATCATGCGTGGGTGCAATAGCAACAATTTCATGTTTAACATAAGGAACTATAGAAAGTTCATCTCCATAAGCATAATTCATATTGGCATCTTGGCCACAAGCATAGCAAGCATCATCAAAAAGGGATATTTCAAAAGAATCAACGGGATCATAACAATCATCATAGCATTCATCCTTCGGTAAGCACGAAGGGAAATTAAACAATGTATGAGTTGAAGAGTTACTCTCATTAGAAGGTGGGCACGGGTGTTCAATCCGCTCTTCCTCCTTTTGTTCTTCGCTTTCCTCCTCATCTTTTTCATCCAATGAGCTCACAATGTCATTAATTTCTTCTTCCATAGACTCCTGCAAAATATCAGTCTCTTCTTGGACAGCGGAGACTCTCTCAATAAAATCATCAATATCAGAATTGAATTCATAATTCTCATAGCAATATTTAAGTATAGCAAAATTTTCAGGTCTATAAACTGAATCATCAAAATCTTCAAACTATTTAAACAAAGATTCAATTTCATAAGCACCCATAAAAGCAACGACTCTTCTATTTGTTCCACATCATAGTAATCATATATACCATTAGCATAAGAAGCTAAGGTTTCATTATCATTAAGTTCACATGAAAAGGAAAGGTGTGGAGCCTTCATCCTAGAGCAACAAGTATAATCATATCTCAAGCATAGTTGCCGAGCATACCAATGCAACATATGAATTTGATCCCATAATAGTTTCCCTTTTTGAGTCAAGCAATAATCCCTAAAGTATTCACGTTGATCCAACGTGTCTCCCATTACAAAGTTGAATGGGGTTTTCTCAGGATTATCAAAGTAGTACATAATATCTTTCACATAATGAGCATCGAGGGTTTTAGGAGGTTCCCCATCTCCATGAGTAGCAAGTACACCTATTTTTTTTGGTATTTCATGTTCCATGTCCATAACTAAAGATAGAGAACAACTTGGAGCAGCAAATAAAAACTACTTAGTGATAAAGCAAACAAGCACACACGAGAATATTCACCCCACGCTATAACTCCCCGGCAACGGCGCCAGAAAAAGGTCTTGATAACCCACAAGTATAGGGGATCAATTGTAGCCTCTTTCGATAAGTAAGAGTGTCGAACCCAACGAGGAGCTAAAGGTAGAACAAAATATTCCCTCAAGTTCTATCGACCACCGATACAACTCTACGCACGCTTAACGTTCGCTTTACCTAGAACAAGTATGAAACTAGAAGTACTTTGTAGAAGTTGTTGGATAAGTTTGCAAGATAATAAAGAGCGCGTAAATAAAATCTAGGGGCTGTTTAGATAAAGACACAACTAAGTTAGTTTTAGTAGAGAGCTTGTTGTCACACAAGAAAGTTATTTGTCCCTAGGCAATCAATAACTAGACCGGTAATCATTATTGCAATTTTATTTGAGGGAGAGGCATAAGCTAACATACTTTCTCTTCTTGGATCATATGCACTTATGATTGGAACTCTAGCAAGCATCCACAACTACTAAAGATCATTAAGGTAAAACCCAACCATAGCATTAAAGCATCAAGTCCTCTTTATCCCATACGCAACAACCCCCTTACTCGGGTTTATGCTTCTGTCACTCAAGCAACCCACTATAAGCGAATCATGAACGTATTGCAACACCCTACAGAGGGAATCCCTCATGCTTGCGCGACACGGAGATCACCATAGGACAGCACCAGTAATAAAACATGCAACTCAAACCAATCACGATCATCAATTAACCCGTAGGACAAAACGGATCTACTCAAACATCATAGAATAGCCATACATCATTGGGAAATAATATATAGCATTGAGCACCATGTTTAAGTAGAGATTACAGCGGGTAAAAGAGGGGTTACACCGCTGCATAGAGGGGGGAAGAGTTGGTGATGAGGGCGGTGAAGTTGTTGGTGTAGATTGCGGTGATGATGATGGCCCCGGCGGTGTTCCGGCGCCACCGAAAGAGAGGGGGAGAGGGCCCCCCTTCTTCTTCTTCTTCCTTGACCTTCTCCCTAGATGGGAGAAGGGTTTCCCCTCTGGTCCTTGGTCTCCATGGCATGGGAGGGGCGAAGCCCCTCCGAGATTGGATATGTCTCTCTGTCTCTCTCTGTTTCTGCGCTCCCTGATTCTGGCCTTTCACCGTTTCTTATATCCCCGAAGATCCGTAACTCCGATTGGATTGAAATTTGAACATGATTTTTAGCCGGATATTAGCTTTCTTGCGGCGAAAGAAGGGCACCAACCGCCTTATGGGTGTCCACGAGGGTCAGGGGCGCGCCCCCTGCCTCGTGGCCCCCTCGGGCATCGTCTCGCGTTGATTCCACTTCCCAAAATTCACATATATTCCAAAAAAAAATCTCCGTCAGTTTTTATCCCGTTTGGACGCCATTTGATATGGATTTTGTGCGAAACAAAAAACATGCAACAAACAGGAACTGGCACTGGGCACTGGATCAATATGTTAGTCCCAAAAATAGTATAAAAAGTTGCCAAAAGTATGTAAAAGTTGTAGAATATTGGCATGGAACAATAAAAAAGTATAGATACAACGAAGACGTATCAGTGTCTGGTGAGGGGATGGAATCTGCGCACGGAGGTGTTGCATTGATGACATCAACAATTGGGTCATCTTGAGCAGTTTCATCAGCTGCTGCAGGTTGAATTTCTTCAGAAATATTCTGGAATGATGGTTGTCTTTCATTAGAGCCAGCATGTCTTTCATGAGGCTCTCATGTGAGGGGAGTGGTGAGGGGTAAATTTGGGTGAGTTGCTTCCCAATATTCGTCATGGATTGGAGGAGTTGTCTCGCCATCAATATCCACTTCCTCTTCATGTTCTTCACTCAATGGTTCTTGCAGAGGAGTATGTACAGTTTCTTGAGGCATCGATACACCAGCATCAACCTCAATATCTTCATCCATCTGCTCTGTGGTAGAAGTAGAATGGGTATCTTCATCATCCTGAGGGATTTGATAATCCACCCAATAAGGAACCATTTGAAGGTTTTCAAGATTACGAGTAGGGGGCGCTGATGAAATTGGTATAGCATCAATTGGAATGACAATTGAAGACAATGTTGCCATCTTCAATTTCTTCACAGATTCAGGCACAGGAGGAGCTGACGCCTTTCTCTTCTTTGCTTCTCTCTCAGCAGCCTTGGTCTTCTTCACTTCTGATACAGAAGGAAGTGTTGGGGATATAACTACTGAGTATAAACCGCCCAGGAGGGGCCGGGTTATACCTGTAATGAGTTATCCATATTGAAGCCCATGAAGACAAGGAGTATGGCGCTTTACTGTAGAGATCTAAAAGCCCAGGGCCCAAAGGAGGATTAGGGCCCGTAGACATAAACCGCCATAAGGTGTGTAACTTGTGTTGTAAGATAGGAAAGGATAGAAACCGAGCCAGACACGTTTATGAGCCGGCCGATATTCTGTAAACCGCCGGGCGTCAACCTGTGTATATAAAGGGACGACCCGGCGGCGGTTCAAGGACAACAGACAACAACTTGAGAGCCAGGTCAAGCGGATTCGCTCCCTGGTCATCGAAACCCTAGAAATTCCACATCAACTGGATTAGGCCTTTACCTTCACCGCAAGGGGCCGAACCGGTATAAACTCCTTGCGTCCTTTGTCCCGCTTTAACCCCTTTAAGCTAACCCGTCGCGATGGCTCCACGACTAAGTCCTCACACTAGGACATCTGCCGTGACTAACCCACAACAGTTGGCGCCCACCGTGGGTCGTATTGCAGCGCTGAGCCGGTTTATTAGCCGATTGGGAGAGAAAGCTATCTGAAAGTGCTAGTTATCGACTAGAGGGGGGGTGAATAGGCGATTTTTATGAAAGTCTTCAAAACATGGGAGTTTCAAAGACAAACGATAGAAATGAACCTATAAACATGCAGCGGAAGGTAAACTACACTAAGCAAGCCATAGTCAAGTATTCAATGAAGTGAAAGCACGAAGACTAATAGCAGCTAGGTAGTAAAGATCAGGATGGAAGATAGTATGAAGCCAAACAACAATAGTAGTCACACAGTGAAGTCAAACAGGTAGTGCAAACAGGCAATGACTTCACGAAGACAAACTGTAAGTAAAGAGAGGGAGAGGATAGAACCAGACACTTGGTGAGGACAAGGATTTGTTGGACCAGTTCCAGTTGTTGTGACAACTGTACGTCTGGTTAGGGAGGCTGAGATTCAATTCAGAAGACCGTGTCTTCACCTTATTCCCCTTGAGCTAAGGACACCCAGTCCTCGCCCAATCACTCTGGTAAGTCTTCAAGGTAGACTTCCAAACCTTCACAGACTTCATTCACCGGCGATCCACAATGACTCTTGGATGCTCACAACGCGACGCCTAACCGGCTGGAGGATTCACAGTCCTCAAGTGTAACAAGTCTTCAGGTCACGTGGACAGAAAGACTTCAGTGATGCCTAACACTCTTTGGCTCTGGGTGTTTGGGCTTTGTCATCGCAAGGATTTCTCTCTCTCAAAAGCTCCGGAGGTGGGTTGCTCTCAAACGACAAAAGCCATGCACTAACTCTGAGCAGCCACCAATTTATGGTGTAGGGGGTGGGCTATTTATAGCCACTAGGCAACCCGACCTGATTTGTCTGAAATGACCCTGGGTCACTAAGGAACTGACACGTGTTCCAACGGTCAGATTTCAAACACACGCGACAGCTTGACTTGGGCTGCAAGTAAAGCTGACTCATCCAGCTCTGGATAAGATTTGCTCTCATTGTATTCGCTCGAAGACATAGGATTTGGTTGAGCATCACTTCAGTCACTCTGACTTTGTTCACTGGGACCCCACTTAACAGTACAGTGGTTCCTATGACTCAACAAAGAAGAAAAGGAAACAACGAAACAACTAAGTCTTCGCGCTCCCTAGTCTTCACGCAATGTCTTCTCTAGTCATAGTCTTCAATGTGAATATCTTCACATACCACCATTGTCTTCAATGTCTTCATACATTTTTAGGGGTCATCTCCGGTAGGTAAACCGAATCAATGAGGGACTACTACCTGTGTTATCCTGCAATTCTCACAAACACATTAGTCCCTCAACCAGGTTTGTCGTCAATACTCCAAAACCAACTAGGGGTGGCACTAGATGCACTTACAATCTCCCCCTTTTTGGTGATTGATGACAAACTGGTTGAAGTTTTCAACGGGGATAAAAGTATGTGAAATTGTAAAGGATAAAGGTATTGTCTTCATAAGTAGCAAAAGGCTCCCCCCTGAAGATGTGCATATAAGTAATTGGCTTTTGGAATGCAAATGCACATGGCAGGTTGTACTTATGGAGACCCTCTTCAACTCATGAAGACAATTTATCCTGCATGATTTGATATAACGAAGATAATGACATGCATAATGAAAAATGGACGTCTACAATATGACTTAGTGTGGGATTTATCATCGCACATGCGAAATTTATCATCGCATCACAGAATAGCAGAAAACGTAGCAGACGACCATCAAGTTTAAGTGTTACAACTCAAAGAACCAAATGTATAAAAAAGCGAGAGTTGTAAACACTAGGCAAAATATAAAGCAATCGCCCATATGGACCCGCTTGAAGACTATCAACTCATATGCTTCTCCCCCTTTTGTCAGTAAGGACCAAAAAGGTTTGAAGACATAGAGTCTCTACTCGTTCCCAGAAGAAGTAGGTGAAGCTACAGGGTCGGCGTCGGGGTTTGGCGATGCAGAAGAACTTGGTACAGGGTCGATACGCGCTGAAGTTGGAGGTGGTGAGGTAGCATCATCTTGATCATCTATGACTCTGGCATTCACCGTTGTAGCTAAGGAGGAATAGTCAGAGTCTTCAAGAGAGGGAGTTCCACGCAAGACAACATTCCTTGGAGGAGTGGAGTCAAACTTGAATCTTTCGGTGAAGCCATCGTCTTGAAGATCTGCTTCAGCACTCAGCAATGTCAAACTCTTCCATGACCTCCGACAGGTTTCATGTGTGACAAAGGCATTCTTGGTGGCAAGATTGCGAATGCGATTGACGTCCACCAAGATGCTTTGCATCTGCCGCTTCAGCCAGTAGTGATGCTTATCCTGTTTCTGATGCAGGGCAACGAGAAGCTCTCGGTCATTGAGAACACGAGATCGCTTCCGAGGCCTTTGAGCAATAGTGCTTTCAGTGGCTTCAGTTTGAGCACGGTGAGGTAAGCGTGTATTGCCAGCCAAAGGATAAACACGAGTGACGGCCTGGACTCCTTCAATGGGCTGTGTGAAGCTTTGGTGATCGGCATTGTGAAGACAAACAGGTTCCTTGGCAGGCTCGGGGTATATGGCTTCAACTGACATATCAACCTCTGGCAGAAAGATCAGATGGTTGCGAGCAGAAGGCTGATAGTTGACAGCTGAATGAAGCTTGATAAGGCGCATAACCCATGGAGCGTAGAACTTCAGACCAAAGAGATCAGAGCCTGATGCAGCCAATTGCCTGATAAAGAAGTCTTGAGCATTGAAGCTGATGCCATTGAAGATATAAAAGACCAAAGTCTTCATCGCTCCTTCAAGCTTTGCTGCAGAAGAATGTCCTTTGACAGGCCAGAGAGTTCGCCTTATGATATGATAAATAGTGCGGGGCAGATACTCTAGGTCTTCAACAAAGAACTCTCTTGGGTATTCAGCGTCGCGTGGCAGAGGCTTCATCGTGCTTAGCATTTGGCTCATGTTGGGCTCTGGCTTCTGAAAGATGCTTTCCAATGCATTGCGGTGAAGCTGACAACTAGGCTCGAAGAGTTCACCTGGAGTGGGCAGGCCAGTTAGCTCAATGATATCAAGAGCTTTGGCTTCATGATGGACATTGCCTGTCATCCACTCAAGGACCCAAGTCTTCGGATACCTGTTGTAGCCGCGAATGTGGAGGGTAGCATAAAATTGTAGCAGAAGCTCTTCATTCCAATGCTCCTTATCAGTCACAAAGTTTAGCAGTCCAGCATCACGGAAGCAGTCAAGGGCTTCTTCTAGGCAGGGCAGTCCAGCAATGGCTTCACAGTCAAGACGCATATGAGGAAAGATGCGCCCTTGATCATAGAGAACACAAGAGTAGTAGCTGCGCTGCTGATAGCTCCAGAACCGATCAGATGAAATCCGTGGCTTGGAATAGGGGTTCTTGGCACTATCGAAGAAAGTGTTGTGCGCAATGAAGCCATTTGCATTGAAGGACCCTGGTGAAGTGGCAGTACCTGGAAACCTGGGCAACCTTGGCTTAGGCTTCTGGACCTGAGGCCTGTGCTCGACATGGTAGTTAAATTGAGGACCAGCAGCAGGCGGAGGAACCAGAATGGGCCATCTAACAGTGACCAGCTGACCATGATCATATGCTTGCTCGATTGTGTGTGGCCTTGGAGGCGGTACATGAGCAGTGGCATTGACTTCAGGCTGCAGATTTGCATCAGGTGCAGCATTGGCTTCGGGAGCAATCACTTTAGGCACCGCATTAACTTCAGGCGCCACATTAGCTTCAGCCATGAGAACGTCATTGGCTTCAGTGTTGGTGTTGGTGGTCGCAACAATGTTATCAACCTCCACTTGAGTAGCTGGAGGGTCGGACACGTTCTCCTCGAGAACAACTTCAAGGTTGGTTGGGGGTGTAGCAACACGTTCTTCTTCAACTCGTGGCTCTTCTTGTTCATCGGCTGATGCAGCCGGTATATCTTCAGCCGCTTTGGCTTCAGACACGGAGATGTTCGCAGTAGGAGAGGCTTCAGGAAAAACTTCGCATGATACTGATTGGTGCTCTGCTCCTTCTGGAACACTTGACAGAGTGACTTGTGGCCTTGGTCCTTTGCGAAGCCTGCGGAACGCTAGCAACGCTTGTGGAGATGGAGTTGTCTAGGCCACAAAGTCTTCATCTTCAAGTACCGGAGTGGTGACTTGATTTGGGGGAGTAGTTGGTGTTTCTTCTTCACGGGGTGAGTCTTGTGGGTGATCAGCCCATGAGTCATCCTAAGCAATTGGCGTCAAAGGACGACCAATGCTGATGAGTTCGCTGTTCGTGAGAACATGCGATGATACCACATTGTGCTCGATCTGAGGAAGGACTTCATCATCTTCAACATTGTCTTGATGACCAATGTCTTCAGCTGCGGTGGGGTTGACAGCTGAAATGTCTTCAGCTTCAGGAGCCTCTGGGGAAGCAGGCTCATGAACTATCAAACAACGCTCTTGTTATGCAGATGCAGGACGGGCAACGGAAATTGGCTCGACGACAAGGGGCTCTGTGGGAGCAGCCCGATCTTTCTTCTTGGTTTTGCGCTTTTTGGCAGGTGGAGCCTCGTCAGTGGTGTTCTTGGTCTTGCATTTTCTGTCTTTGGCTTCAGCTGCCCTTGTTTTCTGAAGCTCTGAAGCTACTGTGGGGACCTTAGGTTTCACGCCTGTCATACTGGCAGGGAAGACAACGCGAGGTTCTTCCTGCCTAGATGCTTCAGCTTGGTCCACAGTAGGCTTCTTCTGCTTGGCAACCATCTTGGGGTCGATGCCAGGACGCCCAAGTGCCTTGCGCTTCTCAGCTTCATTGTAAGCTTGAACACACTTGGCAGCGAGGATCTTCATGCGCTCTCGAGAACCTTTGGCTTCGTCATGTTTCTTGTGAAATGCTTACTTGAGCTCATGCATCATAGTCTTGAAGTTTTGGACGTCTGTCACGCTGAGCTTGGTCACATGCTTCTTAAACTGAGCCTTTTCATAATCAATCTTGTGCTTCAGCTCAACAATTCTCTGAGCTAGAGCCAGCTCAGGAGCAATGGCTCCATGAAAGGAGACGCTGAGGCCAACGGGGAGTTGCAGATCATCAAAGCTGATATTGGGGGTGTCAAACCACTCATCAATGAAATTGTTTAACACTTCCACGTCAAAGAGAGGCAAATCATTGAAGATTTCCGCCTCTTGCTTGCTCTTTATCAGCAGCTCAAGAGCATCATCTGTAAGATCATCGTCACTCGACAGATCAATGGCATCGTTCTCATTCCTCAGAACGGCAGCAGGGGTCAGAGCTGGACCAGGAGTGTGCATGGGCTTCTTCTTCTTCTTCTCAGACTTGGAAATGCGTGAGAGATCTTCAGACTGCACACTTGGTGCAGGAGGAGTAGTGGCCAGAGGTTTCGCTCGCGAAGCTCTTCGTGCAGTGGAAGGCTTCGAAGCCTTGGGTTTCTTTAGCTTCTTAGGCTTCGGTGGTGCAGGCGCTTCGTCAGAATCAGCGTCATCTGCAGAGTGATCCACGACAGTCCCTGGAACCATAATGTGAGTGATGAGACCTTCTAGGTTGTAGAAGGGCCCAACAAGATTGGGTTCAGCTTCGCGTGTGCCATCGGCACGAGGAGCAGAGGGACCTGGGTTGAAGTCTAGGCCTCGCGACTTCTTGTTCTCTTTGTCCGAGTTCTTGGCAAATTGAAAGTTGCGCTTGAACAGATTGTCGTCACGACACCATAGCGATGAAGATGGGTCGGCATCAGCAGGCTGTGGTCCACGGACCATGCAAGGGTAGAAGCCTTGTTCAATGGCTTCAGCTCTGGACCTGGGTGGAAGATTTTTGTACAAGATGTCTCCCCAGGGTCGCTTTATGGCATTCTTTTCAGCATATTCCTGGGTCACTAACCTGTACTTGTACCATTGTTCTGCCCAATATCTTCGAATCCATTGGATTCGTGTTTTGCGCTGATTGTAATCCTCTTCTGGATCTGTCTTGTACAGCTCATAGAGGTCTGGTGGCAAATCCTTCGATGTATTCCCACAGCGCTGTCTGCCACTCTTCCTTGTTGACTTATCTGTTGCCATGAAGTTCAGACTGAATGGCTTCAACACTGTCAAAGGCTTCCGTCAGCTGGTCAGACAGGAACTGGCTTCGGGAGAGTTGATATGATGATGTAAGAATTTTGCAAATGAATGCAGACTGTGAGAACCAAGGGATTCTCCCACGGACATGTACCTGTGACAACATTAGAGATGCGAGGGAAGGGGAAGTGGTCATATGCATTCTCAGAAGATTTTGAAGATAAATCAGTTTAGAAGACATTGACCTCATAGCACGAAGACATTCACTTATATGTTGAGAGTTGGTTCCAGATTTGTACGAATCCAAGAATAGGTACAAGTGAGGAATCTAACTACGTGTGAAGCATAAGTGAATCTACTAGGCATCATATGAGATGTAGAACATGATAGATCCAAATTTGTGGAGGCAGAAACCACTTTTGGTAGGAAGGATGAATCTATCGGGTCAAAAAGACAGTAAAAAGAGGGTTTTAATTTACCACACGATGAACTGCTAGACGGAGTAGAAGATGAGGCCGAGCAGTTCGATCTTCCGTGCCCTAACTTGGCGACGGCGGAAACCTACGGCGGCGGCGGAGAAGACGATGTCCGCGGCCGGCGTGAAGACGGCGTCGGTGAGGTCGCGGCAGCTAAGCGCTTCGTCGCCGGCATCGTCGAGAGCTAGCGGTGGCGCTAGGGTTTGTCGAGGTGGAGAGGTGGAAGAAGGATTTTTGACCGCGATGGGATGTGCATTTATAGGGAGAGGGACAGCACAATGTAATTACGCAGGTGCCGCTGGCGGTTCACATCTAAGGGACACGTGGAGAACATGCAACATATTGGGAGTTGTTCCATGTTCCCACGCACGCCTGGACTGTCGGGTGGTCATTCCGGCTTCTCCGGGTTTCAGGCAATAAGAATAGAGCATTTAAAACAGATTTAATGTTTGTCTCTGTATTTTCTGCTAACAAGGACGCAGAGAAGACATTCGACGGTTTCAACAGAATGCATATGATTTGGATAGATAGAGTTTGAGGTAGAAGCATAGAGAGGTTAGGGTCCGATCACATTCACTTAGTTCAAAAGATTCAAACGAGAAGACATAGCTACAAGTGAATGCTGTAGAGGACAGAACACTAATATATGTATATATCAGAATAAGATCAAATCAACATTGTGAAGATAAACATGAAGTCATGTTAATATTGAAGACAAACCAAATGCGAAGGCTTAGCAAATGTAACGAGATTTCTTGTAGTGGAGGAGAATTGTGACGCCCGGATAATTAAGCTACAATAATCCTCTGTTAATGATGCCATGTCACCACTGTTACTCTTGCTAAACCCACTTGTTTCAAACACAGGTCAAATTCAAATTCCGAAAACAAGTCAAATTCTTATTTCTTCAAACTGTCTAGTAAAAATGTTCGGTGGGTTGAAAATATTCGCTAACTAATTGTCATGAATGATTCAACATCATTTGAGATATTTAATTTCCCTTGGAAATTAAAACAGTTCCAAATCAGCCTTTTCTTATACTTTTCCATTTGTGAAAAATCCAAATCAATTCAAACTCCTCCCAAACTTTTTGTGGTAGTGCCAAATATTGTAATGTATTTATGTGGCCAAGTTCCACATTTTTACAAAGACCAATTAACAGCTCAAAATATTGCAAACAGATTCTGCAATCAGTGTAAAAATAAAATAAAAGGGGAAGGCCTAACTACTATGTGTTAATGGGCTCTAGTGCCATTGTGCACTTTGGCCCGTCTAACAACATTGGGCAGCCCACCTCCACCTCATCCCCAACCTCGCTACAGGAGGCGGGGGGATCGTGGCGGCCGTCCCATGGCGCCCCTGGTCCCGTGGCGGTCATCCCCGCTCTCTCCCTGTGGATAAGAGGATGCCCCGATGCCCTCCTCCCTCCCTTGACGAACCCTAGCGCCCCCATCTCCTCTCCCTCGCTCTCTCTCAATGAAATCGCCCGAGTAGCCACCATGGCCATCGCCGTCGTCGCGGCCACTGGCCTCCCCGCGGCCGGAGCTCGTGTCCAGGAGGACCTCCGGCATCGTCTCCTTCACCACGTGCACCGGTTCGAGCTAGGACCACTCCAAGCCTCTCCATCGAGCTCTTCTCTGCCGCAGACGTCACCATCTCGCCGTCGATTCGCCTCTCCGACACCACTCCAACTGCCCCGAGCACTCCACCGGCCTCCTCCCAGTGAGCCGTGTTCCCCTCCCCTTCCCCCATCGATTCCACCGTCGATTGACGCCGTCTCGCTCGCGCCCGAAGCTCACGGCGACCTCGTACTCACCGCGCCCGTGCTCGCTAGGCTTCCAGCTCACTAGGCGTCGTCCGCACCCCACGGGCCTCCTGACGCGTGCCCCGCGCCCTGGTTGCGCGCTCGCGCCCCCCACCCGCGCTGGCCGCAACCACTATCGCCTCCGCCGCTGTCTCACAGCCGCCGACGCCCGCCACTGTTGTTCCTTCGCTGCCGCCGCCGCTCGGTCATCGCCGTAGCTGTACCTTTAGCCGCCTCCCCTGCCACACCCCGAGCCTGCCAGGGCCTCGGGCAAGCCCTGCACCATGCCGCCCGCGTACCTCCGTGCCCGTGCGTCGCCGGCCGTGCTCACCCACCGCCGCATGCGCGTGCGGCCGCCGCGCCGCGCCTCGCCCGTCCGCAGCTCCCCGGTCCCCCGCGCCCACCGTTCCTCCCTCTACCTCGCGCGAGCCGGCGGCCATCTCGTGCACCCCGCACCGGCGCTAGGCCGTGCCCCGCTCTCCCGCCCCTCGCAACTGCTTCGGCCCACCGCTCTTGGCCATGGCCTCGCCTTTCTCTGAACGAGCACGGGCTCATCCGAACTGATAATGGGGATTAGCCCCTATTCTTTTTGTTGTTTTTAATTACTTAGCCTAATGACAGGTGGCCCCCACCCCCACTATTAGTTAATTAATGAAAAACTAAATTTAATTAAGTTAATAGACACTGACAGCTCGGCCCCATGATTTAATTAGATTAACTAAAACATTTAGCTGTTCAGTCAATGACAGATGGGTCCCACGGGGGCCTTTGACCAGTCAACTGCTGACTGGACAGTTGACTGGGCCCACTGTCAGCCCCACACAGCCATGGGCTGGGTGTACTTTTGGGTACACTTAGCATTTCTAATCTATTTTCAAAATATTATTAATTTCATAAATTGTTTAAATCTTTAATAAACCACAGAAAATAATCCGTAACTCGGATGAAAAAGTTTTATATATGAAAATTGCTCAGAACAACGAGACGAATCCGAACACGCGGTCCGTTTACCTGTCAGATGCCTCTAACTATCTGAACATGGAACTTTTCCTCTCTGGTCATCTGTTATATATGAAAGTTGCTCAGAACGACGAGACGAATCCAAACACGCGGTCCGTTTACCTGTCAGATGCCTCTAACTATTTGAACATGGAACTTTCCCTCTCCGGTCATCTGTCTGACACAGGTCCGGAACCGGGAAAACATTCCCGGTTGACTTCCCCCTTCACTGGTATCGTGTAGCACCGCGTTAGAACACGTATAGCTTTGCATGTTGTCCTGTTATGCACTTGCTTGCTATGTATTTACTGTTTCTCCCCTCTCTTCTCTTCGGTAGACCCTGTGACGATGCTGATGCCCCTGTGATCGACGACGACACTTCTTCCTTTTCAGCAGAGCTTCCAGGCAAGCCCCCCCTTTGATCATCCCGATATCGCCCATTCCATTCTCTCATGCTTTCATTAGATTTTGCTACTGTTATTGTTTGCTCCTATTCTGATGCATAGCCTGCTTTTGTAACCTGCTTATTGTTACCTACCTGCTTATCCTAAACTGCTTAGTATAGGTTGGTTAGTGATCCATCAGTGACCCCCACCTTGTCCTTGTTGCCCCTGCTTCATCATCGAAGACCCGATCAACGGGATCGAAGACCAGGCCCCGGCACCGCACATCACTTTTCCCTTAGTTGCTCGACACTACCAGGTTACTATTGAGTGCCGAGGGTGAGACCTCTACAACACTTCTGATGTTAACCCTGTAGTGTAGCTATTCGGTCGTGGTCATCGAGGGTGATTCCGCCTTAACCACTTCCGATACGACTCTGTCGTGCAACCCCTCAAGTGTGAACCTCGGGGGGTGATTCCTCTTACGTTCACCTTGATGATTACATCGAGTGGAATTCACCGGGGGTGATTCCTCGAGTTTTCCCCTTGATGTCTGGACACACGGATACTTGGACTTTACAACTATTACTTGGAAAGGCGGGTCGACCCTGAGGGGTACCCGCGAGTGATGTGGAGACGGGTTGACCTGGAGGGTGCCCGCGAGATAATTACGAGGCGTGGCCGGGCATTCCTAGCCCTTGCCGCAAGTCCTCGAGACGAGGCAACGGGGTCACATCTTTCGTGAGTCTCTGCTTGTTACCGCGCGTTCCTAATCCACTACGATTTGGATATTTGATCCGAGGGGCCTCTGGCCTGATAGCACTAACCATCACGTGGGCATAGTATGGGCGTTCTGCGTCGTATGCATCAGCCGAAGCTTATTAGACGTCAGCGACTGAGCGGCGTGCGCCGGGTTGGACTGGTAAGCACCTTCCTTTTTAAGGAGGTAGCTAGGTTTGCTCACCGGCTGCGTTCGCAACGTGCAGGAGTTCCTGGGGCGATGGCCCATGACCCCTGGGGGCATAGGTTTAGTCCGGTGTGCTTGACCTCTCTATTAAGCCTAGGTCAGGTTGCGGCGTATTGTTTGGCCGAGGCCGGGCATGACCCAGGAAAGTGTGTTCGGCCGGAGTTAATCGAGCGTGGTGGGTAAGTTGGTGCACCCCTGCAGGGAAGAAAACATCTATCGATAGCCTGTCCTAGGGTAACGGACACGTGGAGTTGTATCCCGATCGATACAACTAGAAATGGATACTTGTGATGAGAAATGGATTGTGATGAGAAATGGATAGTATGGCTCTGGGATTGCTTTCTCGCAAGGAGTCGAGAAAGGATCTCTGGCCGAGGTTGATAACACTACTACTACTTTACTTTATGCTACTCTTATCTCTTCTGATGCTGCAATATGCTTGGAGCTGCTTGAAGATGCTAGTCTTCGATAGGCTAGGCTTTCCCCTTCTCTTCTGGTATTCTGCAGTTCAGTCCACATATACAGCCCATTTCATTGATACCGATGCATATGTAGTGTAGATCCTTGCTTGCGAGTACTTTGGATGAGTACTCACGGTTGCTTTGCTCCCCCCTTTCCCCCTTTCTTCTTCTTTCCAGTTGATGCAACTAGATGTCGAAGCCCAGGAGCCAGATGCCACCGCCGATGCCTACTACTACGTGGAGACCGCCGACGACCAGGAGTAGTTATGAGGCTCCCAGGCAGGAGGCCTTGCCTTTTCAATCGTAGATGCTCTTGTGCTGGCCTTATTAAGGCAAACTTGTCTAACTCTTGTCTGTACTCGGATATTGTTGCTTCCGCTGACTCTTGTGTATTCGAGCTTATGTATTAGAGCCCTCGAGGCCCCTGGCTTGTAATATAAAGCTTGTATTTTTTAATTTGTGTCTAGAGTTGTGTTGTGATATCTTTCCGTGAGTCCTTGATCTTGACCGTACACATTTGCGTGTATGATTAGTGTACGATTGAATCGAGGGCGTCACAAGTTGGTATCAGAGCCAACTGCCTGTAGGTAGCCCCCTTTCCAACTCCTTGGCCGAAGTTGAGTCTAGTCGTCCAAAACTGTTTTACTAACTTGGCTGTGTGGCTTACGGGCCCACGTCGCCATTGGGTGGTATTAGGATCTTTTTATTCCTCGTCTACACTCTGGGACTCTGATCTCTCGTCTATTCGGGTTAAAGACTTTACTAACTCTGACTCTAGGATCTCGTAACCACTTCCTCCCGGAGAGCCCCTTCACTACAGATGATCGCTTGCTTCGCCAGAAGATTCTGCAGATACTCCTCGATGTTTCCCGAGACCCTGTGCCCACTGCTTTGAGTTCCTGACCACCGATATTCCCCGTGAATAACATCCTTGCCGCTTGTACATTCTTCCCCAGTTGTTCCTGTTGTTACAAGATACCCCTAGTACTCTCCGTTGTTTCGAGAATCCTTTGTGCCTTCTGCTTTGCAGCTTCTTTTTGCACTGCGGATAATTCACTTAACCGGGGTTCATTCATCCCCAGTTATTCATATGCTTTCCAAAATACCTGAAAATGCCATCTGATCTTTCAAAATCCTCTGCAGCCTATTGCTCTTGATTCCCCTTGCGTGCTTGCATTAAGATTAATTCCATATGTCTAGCAATATTCTTTAAAATTCTTTGTGATTGTCATTCTGTTCCCATGGATTCAGCGTGTGTGCGAATACTCGCAATCATCAATTAATCCTTGGAAATTTTCTTTCCGGCTCAGACATCCTTCCAGATATGAGCTGGTTCTTGCCCAATCAAGATTTGATTGGGTGCACCTCTAAGTCTATTCAACTTACTCATCTTTTGATCAGAGCCTCTGCTTCTGATCCTTCGTCTTGAAATCATAATTCGTGGGTACCCAAGCATCGAATCATTCAGACGTTTCTATAAGCCGATGCCTTTGCATCCCCTTCTTCATCTGATTGATTACTGATACTCACATCAACTCTGTCGTGAATCGCCAGATCCATTGCTG
This sequence comes from Aegilops tauschii subsp. strangulata, assembly GCF_002575655.3. Lineage (NCBI taxonomy): Eukaryota > Viridiplantae > Streptophyta > Magnoliopsida > Poales > Poaceae > Aegilops > Aegilops tauschii. Next base: position 311,724,760 of record NC_053037.3, on the reverse strand, counting down.
GGTTGTTATCCGACAGTGTCCTTCACATCCAAAATCTTATCAGTTTTTCCCTGATACATAATACCTTCGGTATATTGTATCATCTGCTTTGACTTCGATACTCTGATTTCGAACTCGTATCTTTTGCTTGGTTGATGGTTGTATAGATTCGTAAAAATGCCCCAATGGGTTGAACTTATGCCTTCCATAATCCATGTGAACCTAAGAGTTCTCATGAGTCTTACTCTTCTGGTACTTCACCAGATAAATTTTCAGCACTACAATTTCTTCGAAAACGAGAAGTGTCGTGGAATTAACACGTCAGATGTCCTAGGTGTAAGGACTTAGTCGAGGGGCCAACGCATCTATGTAGTAGCTTGAGACGGGTTGATTGGGATGAGAGACGCAGGGCGGATCAATGCACAAGACAAGGGTTTAGACAGCTTCGGGCCCCGGGAAACATCATCCGGTAATAACCCTACATGCTGTTTGTGGCTAGGTCTCATTATGCTTATGAGAGAGTCGCCGGTAAGCCGGCTCTTTGTGTCTAGCCCTAGAGATTGTTTCTTGTTGCTCGTCCCTCTTTGAGGTGCCCTGCCCCTCCTTATATAAGTTAGAGGGGCGGGTTACATGTGGAGTCCTAGTAGGACTAGGACTAGTCTATCTTCTCTTATAAGTTAATTACAAGTCCGGGTCTTGCTTCCTTGTAAAGGAAATATTCGTCATCCCTTTCCTTTTAAGCCGGCCCATCATAAACGTGAGCCGGCCTTCTGGGCCTTGGGCCTAGTCTTCTATCTGACCCGCCGTCGGGGTCATCCGTGAGTCGTCAGGCTCGTGAGTCGTCTGGCTGTGAGCCGCCAGACCCGTGAGTCGCCAGTCCTCCGGTGGGTCACGGTGAAGCGCCAAGTCCGGTCGGGTCATACTTCCGGCCGGGTCATTCCGCGGGGTATATCCCCGACAAGAAGTGAATGAAAGGTTATGCTTTGAAGAAGTGGGAGTCGACCTTGAACTTTGTGTTCATGCCCATGGAACCGAAGTAGAACTTATCATGGAAGCTGCTCGTAAAAATAATTATTTCCTTGGTAGTTCATCTTGTATCTATGATTTGATCATTCATAATCATGGTTCCGACCATAGTTTCTCCTTAATTCCATTTCCCGGACAAGTTAAAATACTTGTCTCCTGCAAGTCATTTCACCTGTCCAACCTCCAATTTGATCTACCTTCAAGTATTGCCTCATGTTATCTTGAGGATATTGTGTCATTGCACTACCTCTTGTAAATTCTTAATTAGAGTGATACTCCGTCATATCATTCCCAGCCTGATCGGTTATATTTTTATCGTGTCAACTTTTAACTGCGCTACCTGGTCCTTATGCCCGGAGCAACTTTCGACGATGAGCTAAGCTTACGTCGATCTTCCTCACCTTATCATTTCACCCCGAACAACAAGCTTGACTTCGAGCTTGTGTCGAATCCGTGGTTCTCATAGCCTTTCACTTCATCCTTCCTTTTCTGCTCGATGGCATCTTCATAGAGTCTCTCGACAAAATCTGTCGTGATCACCGTCAACACTTTGGCTTCTTGAGAGATGTCAATTGAATTCATGGCTAGAAATACCATCCCTGCCCCTCGATGATTTGTGATATCATCGATGACATCTTGACTTTCTGCCAACACAGACCTGGTTGTGCTTGGTTATTCCTTACGTTCTGAGATATCTTGGAATTGTTTCTCGGTATCTCTTGAGATCCTCGAACCCAATCTTTACTTGACACCATATCATTGCCACATCGAAGCATGACTGTGGTATTCCGAATATCAACAAGAACATCGGAAGCATAATACAAAAGGTTTCTCGTTCAATTACCCTCACACCATTGTATGGGTAATATCCTGATTCTTCCCTCCCCCATTATCTAAATGCTTTTGAACTTGCTGTCCTATCATGTATACCCTGCTCCGCTTTCCTTGGGAAGGATATACTCCCAACTCTTATGTGTGAACACATCTCCCTTTCCTTTGGGTTGTTTGATTCGGTAATCATATTTGTCCTTTCCATTGGTTTGTTTAACCTTTCTTGTAACATAACATATCTGAGCAGTGATAATTCCCTGCTTACGTAAACACCTCGATGTACAAACTCTATCAGTAAGACCTTGTTACTATTGTTGATGACATTCCGATAGCCACCGATGGACGAGAACTTTGCCTATTGGTCCGCCTCGTTCAACGAGCAGGAAAATGGTTCTCTTCGTCCCTCGCCCTTGGTACCAGCGTTGTTGCCAACATAACTGACAGGTTGTCCTTTGTCCTGCCTTGCTATCATGGCCGTGCAAATGTTAGCACCCTTCCTACTTTTAACCCATATGGTGGGCCCATAACCCACAGTTCCACAGGATCGAAACCTGACTCTCCTGTACCCCCCTGACTTCCAAAATTGTTCCTCGCACTTGGCTTCGTATGTAAATCACGAGCCACCTTCCTAGTGATCTATTCTGGTATCAGACGCAATACTTATTCCCATTGCTCTGAGCCCCATTCACCCTCTGTTTCAGGCAATGAATGATTGCCTACCCGGTTGAAGCTTCTTTTTGCTCCTCCTTACCTTGCACTCGATGACTCTTGAATTTCAACTCGAGAGATGCCTCTATGCCACGTTCACTGAGATAGCCCCTAGTTGCCTATCATGTGTTGAGCTCCGTCCTTCCCGAGTCTTTCCCCTTACTCCACCCCTTAATCTCGGGACGAGATTTCTTGTAGTGGAGGAGAATTGTGACGCCCGGATAATTAAGCTACAATAATCCTCTGTTAATGATGCCATGTCACCACTGTTACTCTTGCTAAACCCACTTGTTTCAAACACAGGTCAAATTCAAATTTCGAAAACAAGTCAAATTCTTATTTCTTCAAGCTGTCAAGTAAAAATGTTCGGTGGGGTTAAAATATTCGCTAACTAATTGTCATGAATGGTTCAACATCATTTGAGATATTTAATTTCCCTTGGAAATTAAAACAGTTCCAAATCAGCCGTTTCTTATACTTTTCCATTTGTGAAAAATCCAAATCAATTCAAACTCCTCCCAAACTTTTTGTCGTAGTGCCAAATATTGTAATGTATTTATGTGGCCAAGTTCCACATTTTTACAAAGACCAATTAACAGCTCAAAATATTGCAAACATATTCTGCAATCAGTGTAAAAATAAAATGAAAGGGGAAGGCCTAACTAGTACTCCCTCCGTTCCAAAATAGATGACCCAACTTTGTACTAAATTAGTACAAAGTTGGGTCATCTATTTTGGAACGGACGGAGTATGTGTTAATGGGCTCTAGTGCCATTGTGCACTTTGGCCCGTCTAACAACATTGGGCAGCCCACCTCCACCTCATCCCCAACCTCGCTACAGGAGGCGGCGGGGGGGGGGGATCGTGGCGGCCATCCCATGGCGCCCCTGGTCCCGTGGCGGTCATCCCCGCTCTCTCCTTGTGGATAAGAAGATGCCCCGACGCCCTCCTCCCTCCCTTGACGAACCCTAGCGCCCCCATCTCCTCTCCCTCGCTCTCTCTCAATGAAATCGCCCGAGTAGCCGCCATGGCCATCGCCGTAGTCGCGGCCACTGGCCTCCCCGCGGCCGGAGCTCGTGTCCAGGAGGACCTCCGGCGTCGTCTCCTTCGCCACGTGCACCGGCTCGAGCTAGGACTACTCCAAGCCTCGCCATCGAGCTCTTCTCTGCCGCGGACGTCACCATCTCGCCGTCGATTCGCCTCTCCGACGCCACTCCAACCGCCCCGAGCTCTCCACCGCCCTCCTCCCAGTGCGCCGCGTTCCCCTCCCCTTTCCCCCATCGATTCCACCGTCGATTGACGCCGTCTCGCTCGCGCCCGAAGCTCATGGCGACCTCGTACTCACCGCGCCCGCGCTCGCTAGGGTTCCCACTCACCAGGCGTCGTCCGCGCCCCACGGGCCTCCTGACGCGCGCCCCGCGCCCTGGTTGCCTGCTCGCGCCCCCCTACCCGCGCTGGCCGCAACCACTATCGCCTTCGCCGCTGTCTCACAGCCGCCGGCGCCCGCCACTGTTGTTCCTTCGCTGCCGCCGCTGCTCGGTCATCACCGTTGCTGTCGCTTTAGCCGCCTCCCCCGCCACACCCCGAGCCTGCCAGGGCCTCGGGCAAGCCCTGCACTGCGCCGCCCGCGTACCTCTGTGCCCGTGCGTCGCCGGCCATGCTCACCCACTGCCGCATGCGCGTGCGGTCGCCGCACCGCGCCTCACCCGTCCGCAGCTCCCCGGTCCCCCGCGCCCACCGTTCCTCCCTCTACCTCGCGAGAGCCGGCGTCCATCTCGTGCGCCCCGCACCGGCGCCAGGCCGCGCCCCGCTCTCCCGCCCCTCGCAACTGCTTCGGCCGGCACTCTTGGCCATGGCCTCGCCTTTCTCTAAACGAGCACGGGCTCATCCGAACTGATAATATGGATTAGCCCCTGTTCTTTTTGTTTTTTTATTACTTAGAGTTAGCCTAATGACAGGTGGCCCCCACTATTAGTTAATTAACTAAAAACTAAATTTAATTAAGTTAATAGACACTGACAGCTCGGCCCCATGATTTAATTAGATTAACTAAAACATTTAGCTGTTCAGTCAATGACAGATGGGTCCCACAGGGGCCTTTGACCAGTAACATTGACCAGTCAACTGCTGACTGGGCCCTCTGTCAGCCCCACACAGCCGCGGGCTGGGTGTACTTTTGGGTACACTTAGCTTTTCTAATCTATTTTCGAAATATTATTAATTTAAGAAATTGTTTAAATCTTTAATAAATCACAGAAAATAATCCGTAACTCGGATGAAAAAGTTTTATATATGAAAGTTGCTTAGAACGACGAGACGAATCCGAACACGCGGTCCGTTTACCTGTCAGATGCCTCTAACTATCTGAACATGGAACTTTCCCTCTCCGGTCATCTGTCTGACACAGGTCTGGAACCGGGAAAACATTCCCGGTTGACTTCCCCCTTCACCGGTATCGTGTAGCACCGCGTTAGAACATGTCTAGCTCTGCCTGTTGTCCTGTTATGCACTTGCTTGCTATGTATTTACTGTTTCTCCCCCCTCTTCTCTTCGGTAGACCCCGTGACGACGCTGATGCCCCTGTGATCGACGACGACACTTCTTCCTTTTCAGCAGAGCTTCCAGGCAAGCCCCCCTTTGATCATCCCGATATCGCCCATTCCGTTCTCTCATGCTTGCATTAGATTTTGCTACTGTTATTGTTTGCTCCTATTCTGATGCATAGCCTGCTTTTGTAACCTGCTTATTGTTACCTACCTACTTATCCTAAACTGCTTAGTATAGGTTGGTTAGTGATCCATCAGTGACCCCCACCTTGTCCTTGTTGCCCCTGCTTCATCATCGAAGACCCGATCAACGGGATCGAAGACCAGGCCCCGGCACCGCACATCACTTTCTCCTTAGTTGCTCGACACTACTAGGTTACTATCGAGTGCTGAGGGTGAGACCTCTACAACACTTCTGATGTTAATCCTGTAGTGTAGCTATTCGGTCGTGGTCATCGAGGGTGATTCCGCCTTAACCACTTCTGATACGACTCTGTCGTGCAACCCCTCAAGTGTGAACCTTGGGGGGTGATTCCTCTTACGTTCACCTTGATGATTACATCGAGTGGAATTCACCGGGGGTGATTCCTCGGGTTTTCCCCTTGATGTTTGGACACACAGATACTTGGACTTTACAACTGTTACTTGGAATGGCAGGTCGACCCTGAGGGGTACCCGCGAGTGATGTGGAGACGGGTTGACCTGGAGGGTGCCCACGAGATAATTACGAGGCGTGGCCGGGCATTCCTAGCCCTTGCCGCAAGTCCTCGAGACGGGGCAACGGGGTCACATCTTTCGTGAGTCTCTGCTTGTTACCGCGCGTTCCTAATCCACTACGATTTGGATATTTGATCCGAGGGGCCTCTGGCCTGATAGCACTAACCATCACGTGGGCATAGTATGGGCGTTCTGCGTCGTATGCATCAGCCGAAGCTTATTAGACGTCAGCGACCGAGCGGCGCGCGCCGGGTTGGAGTGGTAAGCACCTGCCTTTTTTAAGGAGGTAGCTAGGTCTGCTCACCGGCCGCATTCGCAACGTGCAGGAGTTCCCGGGGCGATGGCTCATGACCCCTGGTGGCATAGGTTTAGTCCGGCGTGCTTGACCTCTCTATTAAGCCTAGGTCGGGTTGCGGCGTATTGTTTGGCCGAGGCCGGGCATGACCCAGGAAAGTGTGTCCGGCCGGAGTTAATCGAGCGTGGTGGGTAAGTTGGTGCACCCCTGCAGGGAAGAAAACATCTATCGATAGCCTGTCCTACGGTAACGGACACTTGGAGTTGTATCCCGATCGATACAACTAGAACTGGATACTTGTGTTGAGAAATGGATTGTGATGAGAAATGGATAGTATGGCTCTGGGATTGCTTTCTCGCAGGGAGTCGAGAAAGGATCCCTGGGCGAGGTTGATAACACTACTACTACTACTTTACTTTATGCTACTCTTATCTCTTCTGATGCTGCAAGATGCTTGGAGCTGCTTGAAGATGCTAGTCTTTGATAGGCTAGGCTTTCCCCTTCTCTTTTGGCATTCTGCAGTTCAGTCCACATATACAGCCCATTTCATTGATACCGATGCATATGTAGTGTAGATCCTTGCTTGCGAGTACTTTGGATGAGTACTCACGGTTGCTTTGCTCCCCCTTTTCCCCCTTTCTTCTTCTTTCCGGTTGATGCAACCAGATGTCGGAGCCCAGGATCCAGATGCCACCGCTGGTGCCTACTACTACGTGGAGACCGCCGACGACCAGGAGTAGTTAGGAGGCTCCCAGGCAGGAGGCCTGGCCTTTTCAATCGTAGATGCTCTTTTGCTGGCCTTCTTAAGGCAAACTTGTCTAACTCTTGTCTGTACTCGGATATTGTTGCTTCCGCTGACTCTTGTGTATTCGAGCCCTCGAGGCCCCTGGCTTGTAATTTAAAGCTTGTATTTTTTTAATTTGTGTCTAGAGTTGTTGTGCTATCTACCCGTGAGTCCTTGATCTTGATCGTACACATTTGCGTGCATGATTAGTGTACGATTGAATCGAGGGCGTCACAATGCATAAGTGTTAGGATGTGTGCCTGATCATAGGACATTCGAGGATTCCAAGATATTTAGCTCACACCGCAACTTGCAAAACCTTTTCTCATCCAAGGGCTTTGTGAAGATATCTGCCAATTGCTCTTCAGTGTTGACGTGTATGATATTAATATCTTCCTTCACGACATGATCTCTGAGAAAGTGATGACGAATTTCAATGTGCTTTGTCTTCGAGTGCTGAACTGGGTTGTTGGCAATCTTGATGGCGCTTTCGTTGTCACAGTAGAGTGGTACTTGTTTCAGATGGATGCCATAGTCCTTGAGTGTTTTCTTCATCCATAGAAGCTGAGCGCAGCAAGATCCAGCAGCAATGTATTCAGATTCAGCAGTGGAGAGAGATACACAATTCTGCTTCTTTGAAGACCAACAGACAAGTGATCGTCCCAGAAAGTGACATGTGCCTGATGTAGACTTGCGATCCACCTTGTCACCAGCATAATCAGTATCCGAGAATCCAACTAAATCAAACTCCGAGCCCTTTGGATACCATAATCCTAATGTTGGGGTGTAAGCCAAATATCAAAGAATCCGCTTCACAGCTAAGTGATGCGATTCCTTTGGTGCCGCTTGGAATCGAGCACACATGCAAACACTAAGCATAATATCTGGCCTAGATGCACATAAATAAAGTAAAGAACCAATCATGGAGCGGTATACCTTTTGATCGAACTCTTTACCACTGGCGTCGGGACCCAGATGACTCTTGGTTGGCATTGGCGTCGTGTAACCTTTGCAGTCTTGCATTCCAAACTTCTTCAGGCAATCTTTGAGATATTTCTCTTGAGATATGAAGATGCCATTGCTTTGCTGATGAATTTGAAGACCAAGGAAGAACTTCAGCTCACCCATCATTGACATCTGATATTGCTCTTGCATCATGTGTCCAAACTCATCACTATATTTCTGGTTGGTGCAGCCGAAGATAATGTCATCCACATATATTTGGCACACAAACAATTCACCATCATATGTCTTCGTGAAGAGTGTGGGATCAAGGGAACCAGGTTTGAAGCCTTTGCTCTTCAGGAAGTCTTTGAGTGTGTCATACCAAGTGCGAGGGGCTTGTTTGAGGCCATACAGTGCCTTGTTTAGCTTGTACACCATATCAGGATGTTTTGGATCTTCAAAGCCAGGAGGTTGTGCAACATACACTTCTTCTTCAATCTTGCCGTTGAGAAATGCACTCTTCACATCCATTTGATACAGCAGGATGTTGTGATGATTTGCATAGGCTAGCAATATGCGAATAGCTTCAAGCCTAGCCACAGGAGCAAATGTTTCATCGAAGTCAATCCCTTCAACTTGACTGTATCCTTGAGCAACGAGACGATCCTTGTTTCTGACAACTTGACCATGCTCATCTTGCTTGTTGCGATATATCCATTTTGTGCCTATTATGTTGTGCTTGCGGGGGTCAGGACGCTTGACAAGTTCCCAGACATTGTTCAGCTTGAACTATTGAAGCTCTTCTTGCATAGCTTGAATCCATTCAGGTTCCATGAAGGCTTCAGCAACTTTCTTGGGTTCAGATATTGAGACAAATGCAAAGTGCCCACAGAAATTTGCTAGCTGTGTTGCTCTTGAACGAGTGAGTGGACCAGGTGCATTGATGCTATCAATTATCTTCTCAATCTGTACTTCATTTGGAACACGAGGATGAACTGGACGAAGATTTTGCTCTTGCTGATCATTGTCATCGATAGAAGGATTGTCTTCAGGCTGAGCATTGTCTTCAGGTTGATTAGGTGCAGAAATGATAAGTTCCTCTTCAGGCTGTGCTTCAGACGGTATGATTTCTCCAGTTCCTATTAGCTTGATGGATTCACTAGGCGGAACTTCATCTAGCACATTTGGCAGGTGCTCTCTTTGCGAGCCGTTAGTCTCATCGAACCGCACATCCACAGTTTCAACCACTTTATAGTGAAAGAGGTTGAAGACTCTGTAGGAGTGCGAATCCTTTCCGTAACAAAGCATAAAACCTTCCTGTGCTTTCGGTGCAAATTTTGAAGTGTGATGTGGATCCTTGATCCAGCACCTAGCACCAAATACTCCGAAGTAACTGACATTTGGCTTCTTACCAGTGAGGAGTTCATGGGATGTCTTCTTCAGAAGCTTGTGAAGATAAACACGGTTGATGATATGGCATGCAGTATCAATAGCTTCAGGCCAGAACTTTCTCAGAGTCTTGTATTCATCGAGCATCGTCCGAGCCATCTCAATGAGTGTTCTGTTCTTGCGCTCCACGATGCCATTCTGCTGAGGTGTGTACGGAGCGGAGAATTCATGAGTGATTCCCGATGTATCCAAGTAAAGGTCGAGGCCGGTGTTCTTGAACTCAGTGCCGTTGTCACTTCTGATATGCTTGATCTTGACGCCATAGTTGTTCATGGCACGGTTGGCGAAGCGTCTGAAGACATCCTGCACTTCAGTCTTGTAGAGAATTATGTGCACCCACGTGTATCTTGAATAATCATCAACAATTACGAAGCCATAGAGACAAGCAGTAGTAGTGAGAGTAGAGTAGTGAGTAGGGCCAAATAAGTCCATGTGTAGCAGCTCAAAGGGTTGAGATGTCGTCATGATTGTCTTCGAGGGATGCTTGGCCCTTGTCATCTTTCCAGCTTCGCAGGCACCGCACAAGTGATCCTTCTTGAACTTGACGCCCTCGATGCCTATGATATGCTTCTTCTTTGCGAGAGTGTGCAAGTTCCTCATGCCAGCATGCCCTAGCCTTCGATGCCAGAGCCAGCACTCTGAAGCTTTTGCTAGAAGACATACGGCAAGCTGTGGTCCTGCTGAGAAATCTACCATGTACAGATCATCTTTTCGGTACCCTTCAAAGACTAGAGACTTGTCAGATTCCATTAGTACAAGGCAACGATATTTTCCAAATATCACAATCATGTTCAAGTCACAAAGCATTGAGACAGACATTAAGTTGAAACCAAGGGATTCAACAAGCATCACTTTTCCATGTGCTGATTCTTTGAGATTGCAACTCTACCTAGACCCAATACCTTGCTTTTACCAGTGTCAGCAAATGTGATGTGACTCTTGTCAGATGGACGTAAAGTTGAGTCCATGAGAAGACTTCAATCACCAGTCATATGATTAGTGCACCCGTTGTCCATAATCCATTCTGAAGCATGAGGTGTCATACCCTACAGTACAGTTAGGGGGATAGGCTTCACCAAGAGTATTGTGAAGCATAAACATTTGACGCACAAGAGGATTATCAAAGCTCAGATCAAGATTAGGACTGATAGGATGTTTGGCAAGCGATTCAGGAACAAAATACATAGTGAGACCTTTTGGGCATTTGATCTTGCGCCCTACAAGATGTTTTAGGTCCCCAGCATTAGCATCAGACGCCTTTGATTTCCGGCTGGAGACCTTTCCCTACAAAAGAAAGTTAATTCTTCTTAACCACCCACATCTTCAGGGGTGGCTTAGAAGCAATGAGTCTAAGTGCAGCATCTGAGAACTTCGGCTTTGAAGCCCTAGCAAATAGCCTTGCAGGAGGTGAATAGTACTCATATGAATAAGCAGAAAAGTTCTTAGTTTTATGAACATAGCGGTTTGAAGAAACACGCTCATATTCATAAGTCTGAGTATGATTTCCCTGCAAAACATTGGCGTTAGGGTAACTCAGGTGAGTCCTCTGTCTGTATGAAGCCTTTGGTCTGGGATTTGTCTTCTTCCCAAGCGGTGTCATGATGACATTCACAGGAAGATTCTCAAGACAACTTTTGGGAACCCAGATCTTCTTCATAGGTGGCCCATTCCTGTAGTTAGTACCAATATACGTGGCAAACAGTTCACCATTCTGATTGTTAAACAGTTTATAGTTTGCATCAAAGGATTCATTAATGATAATAGGGTTAGCACAAGTGAAGCCAGATAAGGTGGATGGATCCACTGAAGGTCCCTTTGCAGCAACCCATGTGGTTTTGGGGTACTGCTCAGGCTTCCAGTAGGAGCCATCAACATTGATCTTCCTCTCGAACCCAACACCCTCTTTCCTAGGGTTTCGGTTTAGAATCTGCTTTTTGAGGACATCACACAGTGTCTAATGCCCTTTGAGACTTTTGTACATCCCTGTTTCAAGCAATGTCTTCAACCTAGCATTTTCATTAGCAATAGTAGTGGTATCCTCAGCAGAGGGGTTAGTTACCACATCAATAGTTGAAGATATTGCAACAGTAGCAGCAATAGAACATTCAGCAACAGAAGTAGCGTTATCACGCTCAAGGCATTTTAGACATGGTGGTTCAAATCCTTCCTGAGCGGGACTGATTTGTTGAGCGCGAAGTGACTCATTCTCTTTTGAAGATCTTCATGAGCCGCTCTCAATTTCTCAAGCTCTTGCTTCCTTTGAAGATAATCATAGGAAAGCTTTTCATGAGTGGTTGAGAGCGTTTCATGACGACTTTCAAGTTCCTGGTACTTAACATGAAGATTTTTTATGTCTTCAATTAAGGATTGAGAACGGGTCATTTTCGCGTCCAACAGGTCATCGCTTTTGTCTATCAGTTTTTGAGTATGTTCCATAGCTTTCTGTTGTTCAGTTGCAATTTTAGCAAGTGTTTTGTAGCTGGGTTTGGATTCACAATCAGAGTCATCTTCACTTGATGTTTGAAAGTAAGCATCACGTGATTTTACCTTGGCACCTTGTGCCATGAAGCAGTAGGTGGGAGGAGAGTCGTCCTTGTCATTAGCATCGGCGTTGGTGACGGGGCCATTGTCTTCAGTGTTGAAGATGGACTTGGTAATGTAGGCTGTAGCTAGAGCCAGACTTGCAACGCCAGGGTCGGACTCCTCCTCAGACTCCACCTCCGCCTCCTCAGAAGCAGACTCCTCCTCTGAATCCATCTCCTTGCCAACAAAAGCACGAGCCTTGCCAGATGAGCTCTTCTTATGTGATGAAGACTTGGACGAAGACTTGAAAGAAGACTTTGAGGATTTCTTCTTCTTATTTTCATCAGAATCATATTCCTTGCTCTTCTTCTTCTTCTTGTTCTCATTGTCCCACTTTGGACATTCAGAGATGTAGTGTCCTGGCTTCTTGTACTTGTTACATGTTCTCTTCTTGTAATCATGAGTGGAAGCTTCATCATTTCTTGAGCTGGATCGTGAAGACTTTCTGAAGCCCTTCTTCTTAGTGAACTTCTGAAACTTCTTCACAAGCATAGCAAGCTCCTTTCCAATGTCTTCAGGATCACCAGAACTGCAGTCAGATTCTTCTTCAGATGAGGAAACAGCTTTTGCCTTCAAAGCGTGAGTTCGGCCATAGTTGGGACCATAGATATCTCTTTTCTCAGATAGCTGGAACTCATGTGTGTTGAGCCTCTCAAGTATGTCAGACAGATCGAGTGTCTTGAAGTCAGGGCGTTCTTGTATCATCAGGGCAAGGGTGTCGAACGAGCTATCAAGTGATCTCAGCAGTGTCTTGACGATTTCATGCTTGATGATCTCAGTGGCGCCGAGAGCACGAAGCTCATTTGTGATGTCAGTGAGGCGATCAAACGTGAGCTGGACATTATCATTGTCGTTTCTCTTGAAGCGGTTGAAGAGGTTGCGAAGAACACTGATCCTTTGATCTCTCTGGGTTGAGACGCCTTCGTTGAACTTGGAGAGCCAGTCCCAGACTAGCTTTGACGTTTCCAGAGCACTCACACGGCCATACTGTCCTTTGGTCAGATGACCACAGATGATGTTCTTGGCGGTAGAATCCAGTTGAATGAACTTCTTGACATCAGCAGGGGTGACACCTTCACCAGTCTTGGGAACACCATTCTTGACGACATACCAGAGGTTGACATCAACCGCTTCAAGATGCATGCGCATCTTATTCTTCCAGTAGGGATATTCAGTTCCATCGAAGACGGGGCAAGCAGCGGAGACTTTGATTATCCCTGCAGTCGACATAGCTAAAACTCCAGGTGGTTAAATCGAATCACACAGAACAAGGGAGTACCTTGCTCTGACACCAATTGAAAGTGCTAGTTATCGACTAGAGGGGGGGGGGGTGAATAGGCGATTTTTATGAAAGTCTTCAAAACATGGGAGTTTTGAAGACAAATGATAGAAATGAACCTATAAACATGCAGCGGAAGGTAAACTACACTAAGCAAGCCATAGTCAAGTATTCGATGAAGTGAAAGCACGAAGACTAATAGCAGCTAGGTAGTAAAGATCAGGATGGAAGATAGTATGAAGCCAAACAACAATAGTAGTCACATAGTGAAGTCAAACAGGTAGTGCAAACAGGCAATGACTTCACGAAGACAAACTGTAAGTAAAGAGAGGGAGAGGATAGAACCAGACACTTGGTGAGGACAAGGATTTTTTGGACCAGTTCTAGTTGCTGTGACAACTGTACGTCTGGTTAGGGAGGCTGAGATTCAGCTCAGAAGACCGTGTCTTCACCTTATTCCCCTTGAGGTAAGGACACCCAGTCCTCGCCCAATCACTCTGGTAAGTCTTCAAGGTAGACTTCCAAACCTTTACAGACTTCGTTCACCGGTGATCCACAATGACTCTTGGATACTCACAACGCGACGCCTAACCGGCTGGAGGATTCACAGTCCTCAAGTGTAACAAGTCTTCAGGTCACGTGGACAGAAAGACTTCAGTGATGCCTAACACTCTTTGGCTCTAGGTGTTTGGGCTTTGTCCTCGCAAGGATTTCTCTCTCTCAAAAGCTCCGGAGGTGGGTTGCTCTCAAACGACAAAAGCCGTGCACTAACTCTGAGCAGCCACCAATTTATGGTGTAGGGGGTGGGCTATTTATAGCCACCAGGAAACCTGACCTGATTTGTCCGAAATGACCCTGGGTCACTAAGGAACTGACATGTGTTCCAACGGTCAGATTTCAAACACACGCGGCAGCTTGACTTGGGCTGCAAGTAAAGCTGACTCATCTAGCTCTGGATAAGATTTGCTCTCATTGTCTTCGCTCGAAGACATAGGATTTGGTTGAGCATCACTTCAGTCACTCTGACTTTGTTCACTCGGACCCCACTTAACAGTACGGTGGTTCCTATGACTCAACAAAGAAGAAAAGGAAACAACGAAACAACTAAGTCTTCGCGCTCCATAGTCTTCACACGATGTCTTCTCTAGTCATAGTCTTCGATGTGAATATCTTCACATACCACCATTGTCTTCAATGTCTTCATACATTTTTAGGGGTCATCTCTGGTAGGTAAACCGAATCAATGAGGGACTACTACCTGTGTTATCCTGCAATTCTCACAAACACATTAGTCCCTCAACCAGGTTTGTCGTCAATAATCCAAAACCAACTAGGGGTGGCACTAGATGCACTTACACTATCCCTCTATATCAGATGATGAAAAAAACAGACAATTTTGTCTGGAGTGATGCTGCTAATGCGGCGTTTGAGGACTTGAAGAAACAGTTAGCTGAGCCACCTGTCCTTGCTGCTCTGGTCGATAAAGAGCCGCTTTTGTTATCTGTGGCTGCTAATGCCCGAGCTGTCAGTGTGGCCATTGTGGTGGAGCACAAGGAGGCTGGGAAGGAATATCCCTTTCAACGGCCGGTTTATTATATCAGTGAGGTGCTTATTGAGTCCAAACAGAGGTACCCACATTGGCAGAAACTGGTGTATGGAGTTTTCATGGCAAGCCGGAAGCTTAAGCAGTATTTTCAGGGTCATCCCATCACTGTGGTCAGTTCTGCCCCTTTGGGAGATATAATCCAAAACAGGGAAGCAACTGGCCGGGTTGCCAAGTGGGCCATTGAGCTTGGACCTCACGGGTTAAAATATGTGCCTCGTACGGCAATCAAGTCCCAAGCGCCTGTGGATTTCATCAATGACTGGACAGAGTTACAAGCGCCGGAAGAAAAGCCGGATCATACTTATTGGACTATTCATTTCGATGGATCCATGCAATTGGAGGGCTCGGGGGCTGGAGTCGTGTTAACTTCCCCACGAGGTGATAAGTTTTGTTATGTTCTCCGTTTAATGTTCCCTTGCACTAACAATGCAGCAGAATATGAGGCTTTACTCCATGGTCTTCGAATGGCTAAGGAGATGAATTTAAGCCGGGTTAAGTGCTTTGGTGACTCGGACCTGGTGGCTCAACAAGTGTATGGTACTTGGGATTCCAAGGACCCGCTCATGGCAGCATACCGTCGAGAGGCGGATATTGTTGCTGGTCACTTCAAAGGTTATCAGGTTGACCATGTGGACCGGCGAAAGAACGAAGTGGCGGACGCTTTAAGCCATTTGGGTTCCCAACGTAAACTGGTTCCACCCAATGTTTTTCCGGATGTTTTGCATAACCCGTTGGTCAAGCTACCTACAGAGGAGGATTTGGCTGTTCCTAATCCGGAGGCTCAGTTGGTGGCGGCTCTTCACATTATCCCAGATTGGACGGTCCCATATTTGGCGTATATGAACCGGGGCGAGTTACCGGAGGATGAAACTTTGGCCAGGCAGATAATCCGGCGGTCCAAGTCAATGACCATTGTCAATGGAGAATTGCATCATTGCAATGTAACAGGGGCGTTTCAGCGTTGTGTATCTCCTGAAGAAGGCCGTGAGATTTTGCGTGAGATCCACGAAGGAGATTGTGGTCACCACGCCGGTTCAAAGTCCTTGGTAGCTAAAGCTTTTCGTCACGGTTTCTATTGGCTGACGGCTCATGCTGATGCTGAGGACTTGGTGAAAAAGTGTGATGGTTGTCAGATGTTTTCACGTCGAGCTCATGTTCCGGCTCAGGAATTGAGGATGATTCCAATCACTTGGCCGTTTGCAACTTGGGGGCTAGATATGGTTGGGCCCTTTAAGAGGTCCAAGGATAAGAAGACCCACCTTCTGGTGGTGGTTGATAAGTTCACTAAATGGGTGGAAGCAGAGCCAGTCAGTAAGTGTGATGCAGCTACGGCGGTTCAATTCATCAAGAAGGTGATTTTCCGGTTTGGTTTTCCACACAACATCATAACTGATAATGGCACTAATCTTTCCAAGGGTGCTATGAAAGAATTTTGTCAACGTGAGCACATCCGGCTTGACGTGTCATCAGTGGCTCACCCCCAATCTAATGGTCAAGCGGAGAGAGTCAATCAAGAGATCCTGAGAGGCATCAAGCCCCGGCTTATGGTTCCTTGACAACGGACGCCGGGTTGTTGGGTGGAGGAGTTACCTTCTGTGTTGTGGAGTATCAATACCACACCCAACGGATCTACGAGTTATACGCCTTCTTTCATGGTTTATGGAGCAGAGGCGGTTCTCCCTAGTGACATCCGTCATGACTCGCCTCGGGTGGCAGCTTATGTTGAGGATGACAATGAGAAAGCACGCCAGGAAGCACTTGACCTGTTAGATGAAGAGCGTGACATTGCAGCGGCTCGTTCGGTGATTTACCAGCAAGATCTGCGTCGTTATCACAGCCGCCGGGTTAAAACCAGAACTTTTCAAGAAGGAGATCTGGTGCTCCGGTTCATCCAGGATCAGACTGATATGCACAAGTTATCCCCGCCTTGGAAAGGACCTTTTGTGGTCAGCAAGAATCTGCATAATGGGTCATACTACCTTATCGATGTTCGAGAGCACAAAGACTCACGTAAATCGGAGGAGGAGACCCACCGGCTGTGGAATATCTCTCATCTTTAGCCCTACTACACCTGAGCCATAGGCTCCTCTTATGTACATATTCTTGACAATGTATATATTATGACCAATATAATAAACCGACATCCCTACTAAAGCAGGGCCTCTGCCGTTCTTCCTTCAGAAGTTTTTTGGTTACATGGGGGCTTCTGTTTATAAAGCGGAGTTCTGATTACACATTGATCCGGCTTATAAAGCCACAAAAAAATTCGGGGCTTGTTACCCAAAGTTAAAAGGGGCCAAAGAGAGTGTTGCAGAAGCACAACTCAAACATAGGCACCCATTAAGCATATCTCAAAATATTGCTCGGGGGCTCTTTGCTTCTACAAGAACAAAGAGCCTATAACCTTGTAATAGGCTATAAAAGCCAGGATTGGAAGCCAGGTGTATTCAGCTAAAACCCCGGGTTATCCTGCCTTTTTTTAATAAGCCACTCCGTCTAGGTAATCCTGGTAAGACCCGTCGAACATTTGACAAGTCAATCTTATAAAGACCCTGAACTTGTCATAGTTAAAATGACGATTGGTTAATGTGAGGTCCATCTTATAAAGGCTTTGTAAAATGGTTTAACTCAGTGGCCTGGCAGCCCATGAAAAGCCTCGCCTTTTTTCATGTTTTCTTCTGAAAATTTTCTTTTTGCGGTTTATTTTGATGAGGTTTATGTTAATCCGGTGTTTACTGACCCGGTTTGGCTTTTAAGTTGCCAAGTACAAAATTACAAGATGACCGGTGTCAATTGACCCGGCTTGGCTTTCAACTATAAGTTGTCAATGCACAATCAGTTATAATCCGGTGTTTATTGACCCGGTCTGGTTTCGACTACAAGTCGCCAGTATGATATACTGATAATCTGGTGTTTATTACAACCCGGTACGGCTTTACTATAAACCGGCAAAACATGGGAGGAGTTGTCAGTACTCAAGACTTGGGTTATCACCCTTACTACAAAAAGTTGGTAAACCAACGATGTGATTCAATGTCGCAGGTATGATATATTTCATATTTGATTATTATTAAGTATAGCCTTGGTTATAAACCGGGTTATATGTTGGGCATTATGACCCGTCCGGCGGTAAACCGACAGGACACTTTAAATTTGTTGTATTCAGCGAATGATGGAAGGACTCCTGCATTGGGATTTTGCCCCTGGCCTAGCCCTTGCAGATCAGGTGAGAAGAAAGTTTGGTTCCACCGTGCATTTCTCCCCCTCTCGAGACTCCAAGGAATTCTTCCTTGTAGTCACGTTTTCATCGGCTTCCTTCCCACTAAATGAAGAATCTGTGGGTATTGCACTCCAATGCTGCATTGGGGGATTTCATGTTGGCTTCAAAGTGCTTAAGATTAATCCTAGAGCTTATCGTTTCTCGGTTGCCAACAACAAGGTCGGCCATTTTATCTACGGTCTTAAGGATCGCATTTGGCCAGATTTCATTTGCCATTTTCATTTGTACAATGGCCGTTTCAATCGGGTTCCCTCGTCTACTTTAAATTGGCACGCGGATGAAGAACTAACGGAGATAACTGCTAGACATCCCTTGGCTATTAAATCGGACTTGGGTTTCTTACGTTCTGCATCCTTGTTGAATGACTCTTCCATGCTTGAGTTACGCAAGTTTACCTTTAAACCTATTGATCATATGGTTTTCTCCAACAAGCATGCACATGAGGCGTTGTCCTCCTCCTGCCGAATGAACAATCATGGCATTCAAATTCAATTTGGATCTTTTTCGGCAACTGACAATTTGCCCCCGATAATTGAGGAATCATCTGATTTATCTTTACTTGAGAAATATCTCCGTCAAGCGCAATCTGAGGGTGATAATGACACAGAGTTTCTCCGTTTGGGCAGTTTTAATTGCCCCATTAATGTGCCTTATCCTCTCCCGCCACAATGCTTTCTCAAATCAGCCTTCAAATATGCCCCAGCCCATTCACAATGGCCGCCTCGTCTGTCGGCCCATTACAAGGCTGATTGGGCCCAAGCTGGATACTCTGAGGATGAGATTGATCTGATTGCTAATAATTGGGCAGTATTATGTGCGCGTTGCCTAAAATTGGGGCACCAAAAGATTCATCGCCCTGCTAGGGTGATTTGCATGAACTACTCCACTCCTGATCACAAGGCAAGCAAATGCCCGGCCCGGATTCCTCCGAAGCATCTTGGACCAATTTTGGTAGAGGACTAGACCAGTATCAATCAGTCTCGCCTTCCATCTTTGACACAAAAACAACCCAAGTGCAAATCGGCCATTCGATGTGAGGCTTGTTGTCACTATGGACATGTGGCACGATCCTGTAGAAGGAAGCGCTGGCTTGAGCGTTGGAAATGGATCCCTAAATATCCTCACAATACCAAAAATGCCCCGCACGCTTCCGCTTCTACTCGGTTTCCTCAATCGTCACCGCCCCGCGCCTGCCATTCGCCACCTCTGTCACACCCGTCACCTCAGCCGCTCTCTCTGCAACACCATCATGGCGAACTACCCCCTCAACCCGGTGCCGTTCCTGCCGCCAGGCTTCGCCGTCGAGCCTGGGCCGGCTGATCGGGTCGTCCGCAGCGGGATGGTGGTTGGCCCCATTTCGCCGCTCAACCACGACTTTCTGGCCATCGCGGAAACTAGCGCATACGCGCCTCTGCATCGCCGGGCTGCTGTTCATCAGGCTGTTCAAGGTTTGCTGCATGAAGCCCAGCTGTTTACTACTGAAGTAAGTGACCACCCTTTTGGAATAGGGATTTTTGGATTTGTGGAATCCTTCCTCCGTGATACTGCTGTTGCTACACCATTAGAACTTGAGGATGAGGATTTGCTTATTACTTTTGTTCCCCATAATGAAGCACTCAATCGCCGCTCCACCACCTTTGGGCCTAAGATCTGGTTGATGTTTGGCTTTCCATACGATTATCAGACAGATTATTACATCACTAAGTCGCTGGGTGGTTTTGGTTCTCTTGTTTCCTGGTACAATCCTCGCCAAGACCGCCGCTTCATGCTCATTAAGGCGAGAGTTCTGAACCTGCGTGTGGTGCCAAAAAGCTTTGTTGTTTGGCAGCTTGGAGGAGCTCGAGATTGTTGGACTGTCCAGATCACCATCCTCAGGAGCAATGATTGGAATGGACTCCTTCCTGAGGTGCCGCCGGCCGGCGAGGAACCACCGCCACCTGACGGGAACCTGCATCCTTTGTTTGGTCCCAATCTGACGGCAGAACAACTGTATCAGCAACAGGTTCGTAGCTGGCTTGTGCAGAATGCGGCACCTCCCAATGGCGTGCCAGATGGTCCTGATGCTCCACATAACCATGATCATGTTGGTTGGGGTGAATGGCCTGCACCTCCAGCTCCACCACTGCCCCAAATGCCATCTTTTCTCATGAAATTTCAGGCCTGGCTCGCAGCGCAGGGGCTGCAGGTACAAGATGGCATTGTGCTTGAGAACAATGTCACGGATAATGCTCTGCAGGCTTGGCATGACTCGCTCACGAGCTCTGAAGAATTGGATTCTGATCATTCATTTGATTTGCTTGTGCTCAATGGGCCTGATGCTTTGGAGGTTCAAGGTCCTGCAGATGTGCTCACTGTATCTGTTGAAGTTCACCGTCAGGGTCTGCGCTTTGGCCTGTCTGCACAAGGAGATGTGCTCATGTCTCTTCTGCTGACGAACCCAATACCCCGCCAACAGCTTAATGCGGCTCTCTTCTTGGCTTTGCACCCGCTGGTGGCTTCTTTTGGACCTTGGAGCTCGGGTCTTGGTTTTTGTCAGGAGTTTGCTCAAGTGGTTATGCAAGTGTCACTTTCAGGTGGAAACATTCAGTTCTCTCAGATCCAGACTCTGCTTCCTCCCGCCCAGGCTAGCTTGGAGGCATCCTCTGCTCCTCTGCTCCTCACCATGGAGCCATCTGAACCCATGCTCAGCTCTGATGAGACACCCCTGGAGGATGAGATCCCATAATCTGCTCAGCTCGAAACTGCTGTTTCTGAACCTCTGCTGCCTTCTCTGTCACTGTCTGATGAGGGATCGTCGAGCTCTCTACCCACTACTACACATGCTCAGAAGCAGCGGAAAGGTAAGATGTTGGCCCCGATCGACACTGCTACCTTGCGTAGAAGCACTAGAACCAACAAGTACTATGGTTTTTGGGTTATTCAAGCTTCTGATTCGCGCCCAGCCAAGTCCAAGGTCAAGCCTCGTGTCATCCCTTCTACTGTGGAGATTACTGATGAAGTTCCTATTGCTACACCTGCTGCTGACGCCCACGGAGATGATGATGCTGCTCCGGCGCTGCCTCCACCAACTCCCATCTCCACCATGCAGGCCATTGGCACCAACCTCTGCGCGGTTGCCGCTGAAGAGCTCACCACTTCAGCTTTGTCTGAAGATTAGGTGGGGTTCTTCTTTCGTCTTTGTAGTTGTCTGAACTTTTATTTCCTCGATGCTTTTGCGCAATTGGAATGTACTTTGCTGGAATGTACACGGTCTTAATGCGCCTGAGAAACATTTAGCACTTGGTAATGCGATTCAGGCTAGTGGATGCGCTGTGATTTGCCTGCAAGAGTCTAAGATGCCTTCTTTTGATGCTGCCACTCTTAAATCTATATGCCCGCAACATTTTGATCAATTTGCGTTTATTCCCTCACATGGCGCTTCAGGTGGCATAGTTACAATCTGGAATAGCAGTGTTTTCACGGGCAGGGTCTTTCTGTCTGAGCAATTTGCGTTAGGAATTGAGTTCATCTCCATGCAATCTAACCACTGTTGGAAGCTTGTCAATGTTTACGGTCCCTGTCAAGGTGACTCTCTTGCTGCTTTCACTAGTTGGTTATTTGACTTGACGATCCCTCCTTCTGAAGACTGGCTTCTTCTTGGCGATTTTAATTACATCCGCTCGCCTGATAATCGCAACTAACCGGGAGGAAATATCCAGGATATGTTCACCTTTAATGATTTTATTCGTGAACAAAACCTTACTGAACTAACCATTAAGGGCAGAAAGTACACGTGGTCCAATATGCAACAACAACCGCTTCTTGAACAGCTCGGTTGGTTCTTTACCATGCTCAACTGGACTATCTCGTTTCCTCACACAATGGTAAATCCTTTGGGAAAGCCAGTCTCTGACCACACTCCGTGCTCTGTGGTCATTCAAACTACCATTCCAAAAAGTAAACTCTTCAGATTTGAAACATATTGGATTGCTCACCCAGGGTTCATGGAAGTGGTTGCGCAAGCTTGGAATAAACCCATCAAATATAATAAAATGTCCAACGTGGCTGCTAGAATCGGGCAGAAGCTCAAGGCTGTGAGATATGCTCTCAAGCATTGGAGTAAGAACATCTCCCGCTTACATGTTGCTATTGAAAACACTAACAAAACATTGCTGGAGCTGGATAACATTGAAGATCGCCGGCCACTGACTATTCCTGAGAGAAACTTTCGCAATATCCTCAAAAAACATCTCTTACGGTTTCTTCAACATCAGAAAGAATACTGGAAGAAACGTTGCACTATTAGATGGATCCAATTTGGTGACGAGAACTCCAATTTTTTTCAAACTGTGGCTACTGAACGTTACAGGAGGAATTGCACCAGCTCTCTTAAAACTGTCGATGGTGGTATAGTTGAGGATCATGCTGGGAAAGAATCAATACTTTTTGAGGCTTTCAAAGCTCGGATGAGACAGGCCAACCCTTCGCCTATGAAATTCAACCTAGATAATCTTCTCAAGGATGATATGTTGTTTGCCAATCTTGTGGCGCCATTTACAGAAAAAGAGATTGATGATGTTGTGGCGGCAATGCCACCTGATCGGGCTCTTGGACCCGATGGTTTCAATGGCGTGTTCTTGAAAGCATGTTGGCCTATCCTCAAAGAAGATTTCTATCTTCTCTGCCAGGAATTTCACCAAGGTGGCCTCAATCTAGAAAGCATCAATGCTGGCTACATCACATTGATTCCGAAGACCAACTCGCCTGACAATGTCAACGACTTCAGGCCCATCACTCTCCTTACTGTTGTCTGAAGCTGATCACTAAGATTCTAGCTAATCGTCTTCAGAGCATTATTCTTCAGTTGGTGCATAAAAATCAATACGGCTTTCTGCATGGTCGATCCATCCATGATTGATTGGCTTGGCCCTTCGAGTACATACATCAATGCCAAGCTTCCAAGAAAGAAATTGTCCTCCTTAAATTAGATTTTGTCAAGGCATTCGATACCATCGAACACTCTGCTATGCTCCTCATCATGAAGAAAATGGGTTTCCCGCCAAAGTGGCTGGCCTGGATGGACAGTATCTTCTCTTCCGGCAAATCTTCTGTGCTTCTCAACGGGGTTCCGGGTTGGCAGTTTCATTGTAAGTGCGGGGTCCGCCAGGGCGATCCTATGTCCCCCCTTATTTTTGTCATTGCGGCTGACCTCCTACAAACTGCCATTAATGAGGCACTTGATCAAGGCCTGATCACCCAACCGATCCCTCCCCATGGTAATGCTAAGTACCCAGTAATCCAATATGCAGACGATACTATCATAGTTTTGCCTGCGTGTCTTCTCCAAGCGACCAAGATAAAACAAATCCTTGAAGACTACGCCACCTCTATTGGGCTCAAAATCAACTTTCATAAATCCATGCTTGTCCCCATTAACACCCCTGCTGAGAAGTGCAATGCTCTGGCAACTCTCTTTGGTTGCACTCAAGCCGCTATGTCGTTCACTTACTTAGGGCTGCCTTTAGGAACCACTCGCCCTACGGTTCTGGATTTAACACCGTTTGTGTGCAAAGCAGAACGCAAAATCACGGCAGCCATGTCTCTCATGTCCCATGCAGGCAGGTTGGCGTTGCTTAATTCACTCATTACATCATTGGCCATCTATCCGATGGGCACGCTGCGCCTACCTCAGAAAATCATTGCTCAGTTGGACAAAATATGCAGACATTGCCTCTGGTATAAAAAAACAGCTGCTGGCGATAAACACACCTCTCTGGCAGCCTAGCCCATGGTCTGTCGTCCCAAGTCGAGTGGTGGCTTCGGTATTCTTGACTTGAAGATCCAAAATGACGGCCTGCTTTTGAAATTCCTTCATAAATTCTTCAACAAAATGGACATCCCCTGGGTGCAGCTGATTTGGGTGTCGTACTACGTGGATTCAATCCCCCATGCAGCTGACGCGTGCGGCTCATTTTGGTGGTGAGATCTCGTTCAACTCATGCCAATATATCGTGGAATCACCCAGGTTCAAGTCAACAACGGTACGTCTGCACTATTCTAGAAGGACAACTGGAATAATGATGGTTATGCTAATAAATACCCGAGGGCGTTCTCATACGTTCATCATGAAGATCTATCGGTCCGGGATTTCTTGACGGCCGCCACCCTGCATGAAACCTTCCAACTCCCCCTCTCTATACAAGCCCACGAGGAGCTCAAGCTTCTACAGCTTGATGTAGCGGAAGTAACTTTCGATGGCCGTGACAACGTTTGGGCCTGCTGCTGGGGAGCCACTATGTTCAAGACTGTTGCGTACTACCAATTTTTCTTTCGAGATGTGGTGGCTCATGTGGCCTTTCGTTGGCTTTGGCGCACCAAGTGTACCCCAAAAATCAAAGTCTTCGGTTGGTTTTTATTGTCTGACCGCCTCAACACACGAAACATGCTGAAGTGGAGACACTACAACATTGGATCCAACCTTGACTGTCTGCTGTGTGGTCATCACGTTGAGGAAACGGTGGAGCACCTCTTCTTCCACTGTGCCTTTAGCAAAGCTTGCTGGCAGCGACTGAATATCATTTGGGGCTCTGTTGGAAACATGCTGGATCTTGTTGAACAAATGAAGAAACAACACCCGCGCAAGATGATCATGGAAATCTTTCTGGTGGCTGCTTGGAGCCTCTGGAAAGAGCGCAACAACAACTATTTTAGGCACATAGTGCCTTCCATGGACTCATGGTGGGATCGGTTCAAAAGTGACTTTAGTAACATCCAATATAGACTACCAGAACACAAGAGACATGTTGTCTCTTCCCTGCTGCAAAACCTAACTCAGGACTCTCATTAGCTCTGTAGTGTTGTAGCTTCGTTTGCCATGTTGCTCACCTTTGTAATTACCACCATGTAACACCATGTAATAGCTTCTTTGATTTTTAATACATATGCAGTAGGAGCCTTTCCTACTGTCTTAACCCTAAAAAAACAAGCTGCTAAGGTTCATAAGCAGACATAACATATCTTAAATCATGGCGGATTAACAGTGTCATGCAAAGTGAATATGCACGATGGCATAGCAGACCAAGTACTTAAACTAGCCTATTACAAGGTGCTTTGATGCCCAAAAGGATAATTGTTTATCACATGCATTGCAGTGTGCAGAAGTTAAACCGGACTCCGGATCATGATTCTTCACCAGGCTGACTTGAAGGTTGTGGATCATCCTGCGCTGGTTCATCCTCCTCCTCTCCACCCAATGGCTGGAAGTCAATGGTTGCCCAGTCAATCCTAGTTAAGGCTTGGAAGACAGCTTCATCACTTATAAGGGTGGACGGTTCAACATCAGGGGCGTAGGTATGCTTACGGATTGGCAGGATAAGGTTTTGCACATCATAAGTTGGTGCATTCACCCGTTTGTTGTTGGCGTCATAAATCGACTGGTAATATGGCAAATCAGTGTCTTCAACCAATTTGCTTGCCAGTGGACGCATTTCCCTCGTTAGGGCCCTGAGGTCGTCATTATCAAAATCTGACCCGTCCTCTTTTTGGCTCGGATAGCTGTTTCCAATACCCTCCGGATCAAGGTCAGATATCCATGCCTTGGCCCGAGTCAATGCAGTAAGAGCACCGGCCCTAGCAGCTGATTTCTTCAATTCCTCAAACCGGGCAGGCATCATAGATAACCTTTCTAATGTTTCCTTGATTAAAGTTGGGGGCGGTTTATTATGCGAAGCTGTGCAGATGACCCGTTGAGCGCCGGTATATAATTGCTCTATTAGTGTATAAGCAGCCTTTAGTTTTTTGCGCATGTCCGAGCCAAGATGAGTAACACGGCTACCTGCAATGGTCAAAATATTGGTAAACCGGCAGTTTCATGGATGTTGTTTATTTAAAGTTTATGAAGAGGATATTTATCGAAGACAGCAGTGGTCATAGCATTGATTTGGCGCTTCAAGCCAGTCAGTTCTTCTGTTGCCGGTTTAAGGGCTGCTTCAGCGTCCTCCGCCCGCTTTAGCAGAGTTGCTTTTTCAGTATCCCATCCTGCCCGTTCACTTTTAAAGCTTTCCTTCAGTTGTTCCATGGCTGTTAAAGCGCTGGTCAGCTCTTCTTTAGCCTTGGAAGTTTCTGCTTGCTGGGACTTGATATTTTCTTGAAGGTCAGCGATTTGAGATTCCTTTTTGCTCAGATCTGCCTGCAAGAGACATTTCATGAGTTGGTAGTGCGTATTTGAAGTCCCAAGCACATAACAAGTTATACACTTGGCACTTGGGGGCTAATGCATATTGCTTCTTATCACCTGTTATTTTAAGTCCCAAGCACATAACAAGTTATACACTTGGCACTTGGGGGCTAATGCATGTTTGCTCAAGTCAAGGTTATGAATTTTCCCTCCTCAATCGGATTACAAGGAAGATTATCAAGAATTTTGGAAGCTTCATGACAGAAAGGTACCGGTTCATCCTAAAGGTGTAAACCGGTCCCTGGGGGCTATGCAAGCAAAAGTAAATATTGTTCTGCTACAAGTCCTGGTACACATTAATATTATGAACCGGCCCTTGGGGGCTACTGGAATTGATAGTCTAAACCGGTCATAAGGAAAGAAAGCTTATACAGAGTGAGTGATATTTACCTCATACCGCTCCTTCATCAGACCCACTAAACTGGCTTCATAGTCGTGGCTTGTGTACAGACGGTTTAAGAATCCAGAATGAATGTCTTGGGCGTTGAGGTGGGCATAGCTTGATAAATCTGTTTTCCACTTGCCCTTTTCCATAGCAGAAAGTTCTTCCTTGGCACTATGTTTTGATAAAGCGACAGGATTGCCAGGGATGGTGTGGCCGATGCCGGTAATCATAATATCGTCCGTATTGTCATCAACAGCTTTGGCTGGACTTGGCGGTTTATCAGCCGTTTTTGCTGGGCTTGGCGGATCAGCAGCCTGACTCATCATATCTGTCTCCATTGGCTCAACAAAAGTATCCTGAACTTGAGGTACCGGATCATCCAAGATAGCATCAACATTTGGGTCCAGTGGTTCCGGGGTTTTCTCTGGTTCAGTGGCCGGGTTATCATCAGTCGGTTTATTCAGTTTGGCCTTCTTTCTGGGTTTGGCCTTGGCACTAAAAGGAACGGATATAAAGGTTAGTACAATAAACAAGTATAAGGCATAAAGGGTTAAGTTTCATATGCTCACCCAGGAACAGTCTTGAGAGGAGGGAGTTGTGTAGCCATTGACTCGCCAGATGATGAATGAGGTGTCCCCTGATAATTTGAATCGGACAGATTAAGAGGTTGTTGGAAATAACCCGCCTTGGGATAAGAAGTATCAGAAATATATGAGACCTCGGATCGACGTTTCCGGACTGGAGTGTTCGGTAAACCGGCTGAAGTAACTACTTGGCCGCTGTGCCGGGTTGTGCGACGAGCTTCGTGTTGCTGCTTCTTCAAAAGAAAGTTTGGGTCCAAGTGAGCTAGGGGGTGAGAAAATCTTACTTTCCGGTTTGCTTGACAGGTTTTCTGTGTTGGCAGAGGATCTGAACCGGAGGAAAGAATAATTACCTCTACATCATCAGCTTGGCTGGCTTCAGCGTCATCCTGATAATAGTCATTGTCAATCAGGTGTATGAAAAAAGAACCAAGAGAATCGAGTTCTACCTCTGATTCCGGATTATCCAGATCATCATCAATGTTTGGTTCAGAGGATTCAGCGGTTTTCTTCTTGGCAGGTTTTTTGGTAACCTTAGTCTTGGGGCGAGGTGTCTTCGCCGGTTTATCCTGTGGTTTCTTCTTCTAGAACGGATCATCACCCTGTCAAAGATTGACCAAATTTTGAGGGAATATTTAAAAGGATCAGGTTAAAACAAAAGTTATATGATTCTTACAGCTGGCGGTTTATTGGAAGCGCAGAAGGGACTTAGCCCTGTCTTGCTACAGACAGCCTCCGGTTCATTCAGTATTTTCTTGACAGCCTCAGTAATTTCATCTTCTGTTAGTTGAATGTCAATATGCCGTTGAGGGTCTTTTAAGTCCTCTGTGTACTCGCACATTAAACCGGGGCATTGGCTTAAAGGCAGAATACTCCAGGAGATCCAATAGCGAACAAAATCAATGCCTGTTAAACCGTTTGCAATGAAGGCCCGAAGCTTTGAAAGCTGTGGAGCATACTTGGCTCGTTCTTTGGCGCTAAGTCATTGGGGAAATGGATGTGTGTTGGTAAGCCGGTGAGGAGGATAACCCGACAGAGGATTCTCATCAGTTGGAGACGTATCTCGACAGTAAAACCAAGTCTGATTCCAGTCCTTGGGGTGACTATGATGCTTGGCGTGAGGGAAACTAACATCTTTCCTCTTCTGGATTGAAACCCCGCCAAGCTCAGTATTGGGCCCATCTGTAAACTCAGTACGGCGGTTCAAGTAGAAAAAGTCTCTGAACAGCTCAACAGTGGGTTCTTCTAGCAGATAAGCCTCGCAAAATACTTGAAAATTACAAATATTGGACACAAAGTTAGGACCAATATCTTGAGGATGGAGTTGGAAGCTAGCAAGTACATCACGGAATTTTTTTGATCCGGGAGGGCTAAACCCTCGACCCAGATGATCAACGAACACGATTACTTCTCCATCCTTGGGCTCAGGAGGATTTTCTGGACCAGGGGCCCTCCAGTGGATGACTTCCTTTTTTACTAAAGCGTCGGTTGCGACACATCCGTTTAGTTGCTCTTCAGTAACCCGGGAGGGGACCCAGTTGCAAGCATAGAATTGTTTGGCCATTTCAATGAAAAGCTGGAAAAAGATCAATGCCGGTTTAAGATTCATGACTGACAAGTATAAAGCATCGCAAGGTCAGAAGGAGAAGATGTTGAAGCATATATATATGTTAAACCGGATTCTGACATTGGGAGGGTTACAAAAATGAAGAATCGGCGGTTTAATAGAGGGCTAATGGTACCTGGCGGATTATAAGTTTCTAAAAGTTAAACCACCTACTTTGGTATGGAAGGTACAGATCTGAAATAATTAAGTGATGGAAAAACAGGTTTCACAGATTGATATGATAATTTCAGATCTGCAGCGTGTCAGCAAATCAAAATATATTCAGACCTAAAATACAGGTGCTTAAGCAGTTCATCAGGTCTAGATGAGATTTTCCTATACGAAGAGGATGCTCTAATGATGAAAAAGGGGACTATAACTACGACTGCACAGGAAAATATCAGATCTGAACTCGCCATTTACGCTACGGAGAAGAACAGGGAAGAAAAACGCTAAGCTTCGATGAACTCGCAGAAACCCTAAACGGGATCTATGGGAAAGAACAAAGACAGACTCACCAGGGCTATTGAATGCGGAGGCGTGCAGACGAAAATCTGGTCGAATCAGGTTGATGCAGCAGCCGTTGTTGGGGCAGAGGTGAAGGGCGACAGCGGCGGCAGCGCTCGAGTACTGAGGCGACGCAAGGTGGAAGAAAGACGAAGAGGCAAGGAGAGAAAAGGAAAGGGACCCTCTGCCCTATTTATAAGACGAAGGGATAAGCGACAGGCGCGGGAATCGAGGAGCCCAAAAAAATGGATATGTGATAGAGCTGTCGCCTCGATTTTCGGAGGCTCATTAATAAAAGTAAGGTATATGCGGTTTTTTAATGAACAGGTGACGTCATGACGGTTTACTATAATCCTGGAAGATGACGTCATGGCGGATTACAAGGTTTACTCGAAGGTGCTGAAGAAGAAATTTTCCTAAGTGTTGAAGATTGACATGAGCAGGTTCAAATCAATCTGGAGCCTAATATTGGGGATATAACTACTGAGTATAAACCGCCCAGAAGGGGCCGGGTTATACCTGTAATGAGTTATCCATATTAAAGCCCATGAAGACAAGGAGTATGGCGCTTTACTGTAGAGATCTAAAAGCCCAGGGCCCAAAGGCGGATTAGGGCCCGTAGACATAAACCGCCATAAGGTGTGTAACTTGTGTTGTAAGATAGGAAAGGATAGAAACTGAGCCAGACACATTTATGAGCCGGCCGGGATTATGTAAACCGCCGGGCGCCAACCTGTGTATATAAAGGGACGACCCCGCGGTGGTTCAAGGACAACAAACAACAACTCGAGAGCCAGGTCAAGCGGATTCGCTCCCTGTTCATCGAAACCCTAGCAATTCCACATCAACTGGATTAGGCCTTTACCTTCACCGCAAGGGGCCGAACCAGTATAAACTCCTTGCGTCCTTTGTCCTGCTTTAACCCCTTTAAGCTAACCCGTTGCGATGGCTCCATGACTAAGTCCTCACACTAGGACATCTACCGTGACTAACCCACGACAGAAAGGGTAATGAGCTTCAAAGATGAAGTTATTGTTGGTGGTGCTGCTGAGAAACTGGTTGGAGCATTTTCATCAGGCGTGACTAATGCAGTCACCCTGGAAGGTTCTTCAGGCACGACACTTGTAGTCGTCCTGCGTATTTCTTCAGATGCAACATTATCAGTTACCCTTTCACTTTCTTCAGGTGCAACTTCTTCAGTTTCCCTGGCTGTCTCTTGAGGACATGGAAGTGCAATCTCACTGGTCTATGCCGTTGGAAGTGAAGCTAAGGTACTTGATGGTGGTACCATGCCAAACTTGGCGGCTTCTCGCTTGTTGTGGTCTTCAACTACCTTGGTGGAGGCAGTGATGAATCTCTCTTTAACACCACATAAATGATTAGCCTGTCTCTCATATTCTTCCGTCAGCTGATGAATTTCGGATTGTAATTGCACAAGCTGCTAAGGGGATATAGACATCATCTTCTTCCTCAGTTCTTTCTGCTTCTGAGTTTGCTGTTTCTTCACCATTTTTGCCTGAGCAATCTTGTGCTTCTCATTTAAGATGAATGATGAAATCATATGGCTTGGGCCCGGTGCCAAGTTGAGATCATCAAGAGGTGTTTCTGGGTTGGTGCACCAGATGTCAATGAAGTCTAGGAGCTGCTTGGGATCTAGCAGCGTAGGAATTGAAGAGTTCTTAGCAATAGCAGCTTAGCAATAGCAGCAAGTTCATCTTCATCTGCCAGCCTGTGTTCGTCAACCTGAGGCCTATGGCCTTGCTCTTGGGACTTGGCCTAGTTCCACGACCTATAGTGACTTTCTGTTTCAGCTTGGGTGTTAAAGAAGATGGTTGCCCACTGGCTGAGGCATTTGATGCAACAATTAAGGAATTTGCAAAGCCCTTGGTGCGCTGGCAAGATGCAAGCACGACCGATGTTGAAGCTCTAGATGCTGCCATTGATGAACTTGAAGCAGGAGGAGGCACTGAAGATTTGGAAGTCTTTGGTGCTGAAGCCTTTGATGCAGCTGGTTGGGCCACTGAGGGCATTGGGACAAAAGGCTTTGGCTTATTAGAAGGCTTCTTCTTCATTGCCTGCTTGGGAGCGCCTGCGCTGTGATACGTCTCCAACGTATCTATAATTTTTTATTGTTCCATGCTATCATATTATCCATCTTGGATGTTTTATATGCATTAGTATGCTATTTTATATCATTTTTGGGACTAACCTCTTAACGTAGTGCAAAGTGCCAGTTGCTGTTTTTTCCTTGTTTTTGTAATTTATAGAAAATCAATACCAAATGGAACTAAACTTTTTAAGGACTTTTCTTGGACCAGAAGACACCCAGGAACCTTCAGGAGGGGGTCAGAGGGGCCACCAGTTGATGACAAGCTTGGGAGGCCCGCCCTAGGGGGCTCCCCCAGGCTTGTGGGCCCCCTAATGCCTCTCTAACCCTAATCTTTGCCCTATAAATACCCAAATATTCCTCGTATACCAGAGGGCACAGCAAAAATACTTTTTCGCCGACGCAAATTTCTGTCCACGTGAGATCCCATCTGGAGACCTGTTCCGATACTCTACTGAAGGGGGATTTGATCACGGAGGGCCTCTACATCAACCTTGCTACCCTTCCGATGATGTGTGAGTAGTTTACCAAAGACCTATGGGTCCATAGTAGGTAGCTAGATGGCTTCTTCTCTCTCTTTGATCTTCAATACAATGTTCTCCTCGATGTTCTTGGAGATCTATTCAATGTAATCTTCTTTTATGGTGCATTGTAGAGATCCGATGAATTGTGGGTTTATGATCAGATTATCTATGAATATTATTTGAGTCTTCTCTGAACTCTTTTATGCATGATTAAGATAGCTTTGTATTTCTCTCTGATCTATTGATTTGGTTTTTGGCCAACTAGATTGATTTTTCTTGCAATGGGAGAGGTGCTTTGTAATGGGTTCAATCTTGCAGTGCTCAACCCCAGTGATAGAAGGGGACATGGCATGTATTTGTATTGTTTCCATTAAGGATAAAAATGTGGGTTTTTTCATATTGATTGGATCTATCCCTCTACTACATGCAATCAAGCTTAAGACGTTACTCTGTTCTTGTGAACTTAATACACTAGATGCATGCTGGATAGCGGTCGATGTGTGGAGTAATATTAGTAGATGCAGGCAGGAGTCGGTCTACTTGTCACGGACGTGATGCCTATATTCATGATCATTGCCTTAGATATCGTCAGAATTATTCGATTTTCTATCAATTGCTCAACAGTAATTTGTTCACC
The DNA here is from genome assembly GCF_002575655.3 of Aegilops tauschii subsp. strangulata. NCBI lineage: Eukaryota > Viridiplantae > Streptophyta > Magnoliopsida > Poales > Poaceae > Aegilops > Aegilops tauschii. Next base: position 311,692,170 of record NC_053037.3, on the reverse strand, counting down.
CACCGTATGCATTCTTTCAAGAGAGAAACCTCTAGTGAAAACTATGGCCCCTGGGTCTATTCTTATCATATTATTTTCAGATCTATAAAACCAAAAACCCAAAAATACCTTTCTGCAATTTATTTACCTTTACTTTATTTTCCACTTTTATTTCTATTTTATACCTATCTCTATCAGATCTCATCCTTGCAAATAACCATGAAGGGATTGGCAACCCCTTTATCGCGTTGGGTGCAAGTATTTGTTTGTTTGTGTAGGTGCTATCATTGGAGACTTGTGTGTTCCTTGGTGCTATCATTGGAGACTTGTGTGTTCCTCGGTGCTATCATTGGAGACTTGTGTGTTCCTCCTACTGGATTGATACCTTGGTTCTTAACTGAGGGAAATACTTATCTCTACTTTGTTGCATCACCCTTTCCTTTTCAAGGGGAAAACCAACGTAAGCTAAAGAAGTAGCAGGAAGAATTTCTGGCGCCGTTGCCGAGGAGGATCTACATCAAGCCTACCAAGTACCTATCATAAATTCTCATATTTCGCATTTACAATATTTTCCATTTGCCTCCCGTTTTCATCTCCCCCGTTTCTAAAACGTTTTCAGAAAAATACAAAAATATTTGCCTTTTTCCATTTGCCTTTTCGTTTGCCTTTATGTCTTACTTGGTTTGTTTGCTTGTTTTCTTGTTTGCTTGTTTGCTTGGCATAATTGTATGTTTATTGCAAATCCGAAAGCAAAAGGTTTATGGATCCTTATCCACTTGCTAATCTTTTTAAAAGATTCAATTATGATGAACCAATTGCTAGTGAGTTGCGTACACTAGATTATCTTTATGAAGTTTTGCTTGAAATTCGTGAATCTGGAAATTGTGATGATGTGCTAAAATAAGAAATTTATGAAGTGATTTACGATAGCTCCTTGAATGAAAATCATGATTGCAATGATGTTATTATAAATTCTATTAATGTCAATTGTGTTAATAATATGCGAAACCCTAAGCTTGGGGATGCTAAGTTTGTTATGACCACTACTTATTGTAATGGTCATGATTGGGGTGATTCTTCTTATGATCTTGAAATCTTGTTTAAGCCTCATGATGAATATGATATTGATAATAATATTTGCAATAATATTTTATGTGGGTTTGAAAGAGTGTCAACTTTATGTAATAACGATCCCACTACTTTGGAGATTGATCAATCTTATGAAATTCTTGATAAAAGTGGGCTTGAAGAGGTCATGACTTTATCTGATGATAATCCCACTACTTGGAAGAGTGTCAACTTTGCATGCATGTGGATCATGAAGAGAGTATTTTATGTGATAGTTATATTGATGAATTTGATTATTATCCTACATGTAATTATTATGAGAGGAAAATATGGTTGTAGAAATTTTCATGTTACTAAATCACCTCTCTTTGCGTTGAACTTATTAATGCTTCCTTCTTCCTATTTGCATATGCTAGAAATTGCTTGTCGTGATAAAAAAATCCCTATAAAATGCCTGTGCATAGGGAGTATGTTAGACTTAAACTTGTTTTTCACATGCTATATGATGCTCTCTTCGTGCTTCAATTCTTGTCTTTCATGCGAGCATCATTAAAATTATCAATACCCGGCTAAAAGGCTTTAAAGAAAAGTGCTTGTTGGGAGAAAAACCAATACTTTTATTTTCTGTTTTTATGAGATTATGCAATTATACTTCTGTTATGATTGTGTTTTAGTGTTTTAATTAGTGTTTGTGCCAAGTAAGACCTTTGGGATGATTTGGAAGATTGTTGATTTGATTCTGTGAAAACACAAACTTTTATGTCCAGTAACAGAATTTTTAAACATCACTGGAGCGATGAAAAATTCTGAATTTTTCCACTTTATTGATATACAATTTGTCCATGTTTTCCTAATTTTTGAGAATTTTTGGAGTTACAGAAGTTTGGCTATAGTCCAGATTACTATAGACTGTTCTATTTTTTGACAGATTCTGTTTTCATTGTGCTATTTGCTTATTTTGATTAATCCATGGGTAGTATTGGGGGGGGTATGAGCCATGGAGAAGTTAGAATACAGTAGATATAATACAAATATAAAATTGTAATGAGTTTACAACAGTACCTAAAAGTGGTTATTTGCTTTGTTTCACTAACAGATGTCATGAGTTTTCTATTGAGTTTTGTGTTGTGAACTTTTCAAGTTTTGGGTGAAGTTTTGATGGACTATGGAATAAGGAGTGGCAAGAGACAAAGCTTGGGGATGCCCAAGGCACCCTAAGGTAAAATTCAAGGACAACCAAGCATCTAAGCTTGGTGATGCCCTAGATGGCATCCTCTCGTTTGGCTACGATCCATCAGTAAATTACTTGAGGCTATATTTTTATTCACCACATGATATGAGTTTTGCTTGGAGCGTCTTGTATTATACGAGTCTTTGCTTTGTAGTTTGTAACAATCATCCTTGCTGTATACACCTTTTGAGAGGGACACACATTAATCGTGAATTTATTAGAATACTCTATGTGCTTCACTTATATATTTTGAGCTAGGTAGTTGCTCTAGTGCTTCACTCATATCTTTTTAGAGCATGAAGGTGTTTTTATTTTGAAGAAATTGATGAACTCTCATGCTTCACTTATATTATTTTGAAGTCTTATAAATAAGTATGGCAATTTGCTTGGGTTATGAATTTAGTCCTAGTATGATAAGGTATTCAAGAGGGATATAATAAAAACTTTCATGAAGATCATTGAATATAAGATAAGTTTGATTCCTTGCATTTGTTTTGAGATATAAAGATGGTGATATTAGAGTCATGCTAGTAAGTAATTGTGGTTTAGTAAGAATATTTGTGTTAAGGTTTGTGATTGCTGAAGCATGCACGTATGGTCTCTCGTTATGCGATGAAGTTGGAGCATGATTTATTTTTGATTGCCTTCCTTATGAGTGGTGGTCGGGGACAAGCGATGGTCTTTCCCTACCAATATATCCCCCTAGGAGCATGCATATTAGTACTTTGCTTCGAGGGCTCATAAACTTTTGCAATAAGTATGTGAGTTCTTTATGACTAATGTTGAGTCCATAGGCTATACGCACTCTCACCCTTCCACCATTGCTAGCCTCTTTGGTACCATGCCTTGCCCTTTCTCACCTTGACAGTTGGTGCAAAATTCGCCGGTGCATCCAAATCCCGTGATATGATATGCTCTTTCACACATAAGCCACCTTATATCTTCTTCAAAATAGCCACTGGCATTTCCATAGCCATTCCAAGATATATTGCCATGCAACTTCCACTGTTCCGTTATTATGACACATACCATCATTGTCATATTGCTTTGCATGATCATATAATTGGCATAATATTTTTGGCTTCGCCACCGTTCATATTTTTTATGCATGCCATGCTAGATCATTGCAAATCTTGGTACACCTCCGGAGGCATTCATATGGAGTCATATCTTTGTTGTAGCATCGAGTTGTAATTCTTGAGTTGTAAGTAAATAAAAGTGTGATGTTCATCATTATGAGAGCATTGTCCCATGTGACGAAAGGATGATGGAGACTATGATTCCCCCACAGGTCGGGATGAGACTCCAGACTTAAATAAATAAAAAGAGGCCAAAGTGCTCAAAATAAAAAAGAGGCCAAAGAGCCCAAAAGAAAAAAAAGAGAAAAGAAAAGAAAAAAAAGTGCGAGAAAAAGAGAGAAGGGACAATGTTACTATCCTTTCCACACTTGTGCTTCAAAGTAGCACCATGTTCTTCATGATAGAGAGTCTCCTATTTTGTCACTTTCATATATTACTAGTGGGAATATTTCATTATAGAACTTGGCTTGTATATTCCAATGATGGGCTTCCTCAAATACCCTAGGTCTTCGTGAGCAAGCAAGTTGGATGCACACCCACTTAGTTTTGTTTTTGAGCTTTCATACACATATAGCTCTAGTGCATCTGTTGCACGGCAATCCCTACTCCTTGCATTGACATCAATTGATGGGCATATCCATAGCCCATTGGTTAGCCTCGTCGATGTGAGACTTTCTCCTTTTTGTCTTCTCCACACAACCTCCACCATCATATTCTATTCCACCTATGGTGCTATATCCATGCATGGCTCACGCTCATGTATTGCATGACAGTTGAAAAAGCTTAAGAGCGTTAAAAAGTATGAACCAATTGCTTGGCTTGTCATCGGGGTTGTGCATGACAAATACTTTGTGTTAAGAAGATAGAGCATGACAAGATTATATGATATTGTAAGGATAACTTTCTTTAGCCATGATATTTTGAGAAGACATGATTGCTTTTTAGTATGCTTGAAGTATTATTGTTTTTATGTTAATATTAAACTTTTGATTTGAATCCTACGGATCTCAATATTCATGCCACCACTGGTACAACGAGGTGCTATACAAACGGTTTTTAACCCCTTTCCACGACGACATTTGGAACCGTCGCCTAGTGAGTGACTGCGATTAGGGGGTCCTTCCCACACGACCCAGAAACCGTCGGGGATAGGGAGCCTTGATGCATACAGTTGTCAGTGTATAATTGTTTCTGATATCTCGAATATCCCATATTCTTCATCCTTGCTACTCGTTTGTGCTTGCATTGCCATCGCAGTCAGAGTTTTGCGGTTTTACCTAAAACCAGGCATATTCCAGGCACAAGAGTTTTCCAGGCACGTACCAAACTGGCTCTATGTTTACGATGCCTGGCACATCACAAACAGTTCATGATTGTAAACCGTGTATGATAGGTAGACAATCACACACATTTAGTTTTCCCGCACCGTTTGTGATAGTGTCTGACATCACACACGCTTTGCAAACGGCAACTGTGTGCATTGTTACACACGTTTCCTCTCCATGAACCATGCAAACGGCAACTGTGTATATCGCACACGCTTTGCTTTATAGACCGTGTGCGCCGTAATGACCTGCACACCGTAATTTCACCCTAATTTAATTGCTGCTATTTAAAATTGTACCTAATTTGTACTCGAAAGTAGGCTGTAGCTTTATTCATATCCATCAGGTTCAAACAACAAACACATTATTCGATTCACAGGTACATATGTTTAAGAATGACATAAGCACCAAATAAAGAATGATGAACCAGGGTTCTATACTTGTACTATTATAGATGGTAAAGTAAGAGGCGACAGACATTCTGGTTGCTGAACAAGGTGAAGCGGAATGGCCCTATTGTGCTCTCCTGGATGCAGAAGGCATGCACAACTCTAGTCCAACCCCTTGTGATGGCCGGCCGCCAATCATGTAGTTTGAGAGGTAATCTTGAGTAAACTGCTTCAGGATCCACTGCAAAGGAAAAAAGATTCAGACATTGTCATCTAACACAACTCATTACGGACAGTAAAAAGAAGGCTACAAAGTACTTACTTACCATCCTGCAGTTCACTGTTGTCTTGCATAAAGTGTAAACAAATTCGATTGACATCTTTTGCCCCATTTTAATAACAATCTTTATCAGTTTCCTCACTTGATGCTGGTTCATGAATATCTCATTTCCCCATACGCAGAAAGGGTCGAAGTGTGGATCTTTGGCAATGACATATGTACCTAAAAGCACCAAGTTAATATTAGAAGCTAAACCACAATTGCAAAATGATGTAGTACAACACTCCCTCCATCCCATTATATAAGATTTTATTACATGTATATCTAGACATCATCAGAACATTAAGGTAGCACTATTCCTTGTTGCCATGTAGCTTGGGATTGCATATTTAGTCATTCAGTACAATGCGTGTTGCTATGTATCCTTAGATATATTAAATATGGCCCTAGTTAACCTACTGATAAATGGGTTACAGATATATTCAGTGAAATGTATGATTCGACAATTAATCCCTTATCAGCCCCCAGGCTATATGGTACCAGCTACCGATATCCTGAATAGTGAGTACATATAAGCAATGCGAGGAAACTAACCTCGATGGAAAACATCACTGTTCTCAATATTGTCCTGTATGAGTACACATAAAGGCATGTTAAGCACAACATGCTAAACATCAACCAAATATATCCATGGTAGACAACATAATCTACAAATGATAGCTTCAGTGTGCAGGTTTAAGCACGCTAGTTAAGCAAAACAAGAAGGGGAAAGGTGTGTTAACTACATCTGGCATAACATTTAAAAACAAGTAAATAGTCATTCAAACTGCTATTGTGCAGGTCTAAAGTACACTAGTTATTGTTAAAAAAACGAAAATGCATGTTAACTGCAACATCCTTAACAGCAACCCAATATCGTAATTCATAGTGGTATTGTTGAAACTGTTATTGATAAAATTGAACTGCACGGCAAAATAGTTGCACATATAGAGCATTACATTGTGAAGAACTGAAATAAACAAGGCATAAGGCCATCTCTAGCCAATCCTTTAAAAGTTAACGGACTAAAACCCTTAGTGCATATATATATATATACTCCAGCAATTTTTGGTCGTTTATAGTCGATCCCCTAAACTTAATGTTGTAAACTTCAATTTGATCAAGTTCAAAGCAGGTTCAACCGAAGGTAGGATGCATTCAAACATAAATATAGATAGTTTTGCATAACCGAACATAAAACATAAATTTAAACTAAGCTAAACTACTTTCGGTCGAACTGGAGGTCGAGCCAATCCTTCCTCGTCAGGTACGGTGTGCCGCGAGCCGGGTCTGGGCCGATGGCGTCATCGGGATCATTGGGGAAGACACTCCTCCACTCGTCGATGTCGATCTCCTTGTCCTTGCCGCCCACCTCGACACCCTCTGTGCCGCCGTCCTCGCCGCCTTCGACCTTGTCATCGGAGGAGAACACGATAACCTCGCCACCCTCCGCGCTGGCAACGATCACCCGCTCTGCCTCCACGAGCTCCGGTGCTGCCAGTGGAGCTCTTACATGCAGGCCTCGTCGGCGGCCTTGTCCTCGAGGCGCTCCCATGCCTCACAGTACTCTCGCGCCAGAGCCGAGCTCACCACCTTGGCTCCGGCGATACGAGGTCGACCGGACGTGTGCCGAAGGGGCAATTGAGGCTAGCCGCCGCGCCGTGGTAGCGGACCTGCCAGCGGTTGTACTCCATGGCTGCGAGCTCGGCTGTGTGGAAGCTACTGATACGTCTCCGTTGTATCTATAATTTTTGATTGTTCCATGCCAATATTCTACAACTTTTACATACTTTTGGAAACTTTTTGTACTATTTTTGGGACTAACATATTGATCCAGTGCCCAGCGCCAGTTCCTGTTTGTTGCATGTTTTTTGTTTTGCAGAAAATCCATATCAAACGGAGTCCAAACGGGATAAAAACTGACGAAGATTTTTTTTGGAATATATGTGAATTTTGGGAAGTGGAATCAACGCGAGACGATGCCCGAGGGGGCCACGAGGCAGGGGGGCGCGCCCCTGACCCTCGTGGACACCCCGTAAGGTGGTTGGTGCCCTTCTTTCGCCGCAAGAAATCTAATATCTGGATAAAAATCGTGTTCAAATTTCAATCACATCGGAGTTACGGATCTCCGGGAATTTAAGAAACGGTGAAAGGCTAGATCTGGGAAGAAGAGAGAGACAGAGAGACAGATCCAATCTCGGAGGGGCTCTCGCCCCTCCCATGCCATGGAAGCCATGGACCAGAGGGGAAACCCTTCTCCCATCTAGGGAGAAGGTCAAGGAAGAAGAAGAAGAAGAAGAAGGGGGCTCTCTCCCCCTCTCTCCCGGTGGCGCCGGAACGCCGCCGGGGCCATCATCATCACCGCAATCTACACCAACACCTCCGTCATCTTCACCAACATCTCCATCACCTTCCCCCATCTATCTACAGCGGTCCACTCTCCCGCAACCCGCTGTACCCTCTACTTGAACATGGTGCTTTATGCTTCATATTATTATCCAATGATGTGTTGCCATCCTATGATGTCTGAGTAGATTTTCGTTGTCCTATCGGTAATTGGTGAATTGCTATGATTGGTTTAATTTGCTTGTGGTTATGTTGTTGTCCTTTGGTGCCCATCATATGAGCGCGCACGTGGATTACACCATAGGGTTAGTTGTATGTTGATAGGATTATGTATTGGAGGGCAAAAGTGACAGAAGCTTCAACCTAGCATAGAAATTGATGCATACGGGATTGAAGGGGGACCAATATATCTTAATGCTATGGTTGGGTTTTACCTTAATGAATGTTAGTAGTTGCGGATGCTTGCTAATAGTTCCAATCATAAGTGCATAGAATTCCCAGTCAGGGATGACATGCTAGCAGTGGCCTCTCCCACATAAAACTTGCTATCGGTCTAGTAAAGTAGTCAATTGCTTAGGGACAATTTTCGCAACTCCTACCACCACTTTTCCACACTCGCTATACTAACTTTATTGCTTCTTTACTTAAAACAGCCCCTAGTTTTATTTACGTGCTCTTCGTATTTTTGCAAACCTATCCCGTTACACCTACAAAGTACTTCTAGTTTCATACTTGTTCTAGGTAAAGTGAACGTCAAGCGTGCGTAGAGTTGTATCGGTGGTCGATAGAACTTGAGGGAATATTTGTTCTACCTTTAGCTCCTCGTTGGGTTCGACACTCTTACTTATCTAAAGAGGCTACAATTGATCCCCTATACTTGTGGGTTATCAAGACCTTTTTCTGGCGCCGTTGCCGAGGAGTTATAGCGTGGGGTGAATATTCTCGTGTGTGCTTGTTTGCTTTATCACTAAGTAGTTTTTATTTTGTACTCTTGTTTTCTATCTTTAGTTATGGGTAGGAAACGCAAAATACCAAAAAAATTAGTGATACCCACTGAACCAATGGTTGAAGAACCACTCAAAATCTATCACACTCCTGAAGCTTTTTACTTGGATCATCTTCGACCCCTATGTGCTCGTGCTGAAACCCCAACTAGCTTAGTTGAGGGCAAATCTTTAGATGAGCGTGCTTGTTATGTGCGACACCGCTTATCTCAAAAAGGGAAACTTTTACTGGATCAAATTTATCGTTTGCAATGCTATGCTTGGAATTTATGTGAAATATATGATTTTACTTGTTGTTCTGAAAACCCTAAGAAACACCTTCCCTACCAATGTGAGTTTAGTGATAATGGAATCATATCTTTGTATGCTAAGGGTGTTTATAATTACTATGATGTTCAACAAATTGAAGAATTTGTTGCTTTTAAGGGTGCTTATGAAATTGCTTCTTTGATTGAAAAGTATGATGCTACTCTTTACAAATCTGAAAATTCTGCCATACTTAAATATTGTTATGATAATTATGCTTCTAATGCCTATATTAAACCATATATTGAGGACTCCTCCACTGTCCAAGAAGAGACTAATATTTTGCAGGAGTCTATGGAAGAAGAAATTGATGGAACTATGAGCTCATTGGATGAAAAAGATGATGAGGAGAGCGAAGAACAAAAGGAGGAAGATCGGATTAGCTACCCGTGCCCACCTTCTAATGAGAGTAACTCTCCAACTCATACATTATTTAATGCCCCTTCGTTCTTACCGAAGGAGGAATGCTATGATGATTGTTATGACCCCGTTGATTCTTTTGAAATATCCCTTTTTGATGATGCTTGCTATGCTTGTGGCCAACATGCCAATATGAATTATGCTTATGGAGATGAACTTGCTATAGTTCCTTATGTTAAACATGAAATTGTTGCTATTGCACCCACGCATGATAGTCCTATTATCTTTTTGAATTCTCCCGACTACACTATATCGGAGAAGTTTGCCCTTATTAAGGATTATATTGATGGGTTGCGTTTCACTACTACACATGATGATTTTGATAGATATAATATGCATGTGCTTGCTGCTCCTACTTGCAATTATTATGAGAGATGAACTATATCTCCACCTCTCTATGTTTCCCACACGATAAAATTGCAAGAAACTGTTTATACTATGCATTGGCCTTGCATGAATTGTTCTTTTATGACATGCCGATGCATAGGAAGAGAGTTAGACTTTTTCATTACATGATATATGTTACTTTGTGCTCACTACTAAATTACAAATCATTGTTAATTAAAATTGGCTTTGATATACCTTGGGATCCGTGTGGATCCATTACTTGAGCACTATATGCCTAGCTTAATGGCTTTAAAGAAAGCGCTGCCAGGGAGACAACCCGGAAGTTTTAGAGAGTCATTTATTTGTGTTGAGTGCTTTTGTAAAGTTTAAAAACAAAAAATAAATAAAGAGGGTAACCGAAAACTTTTCAAAAAGGAAAGTGAAAGTGGGAGAGACAAGCATTGTTGAAGTGGGGGAGCTTTATTCATGCTCACGGAAACTTTGTGAATCTTGATTACAGAAACTTTTAAACAAAAATAATTATCCTCTTGTACAATTCCATTGTATTATAAAACTAATGTGCCAAGATTTGCCTTTAGGATGTTTACATTGCTTGTTGGTTTGTGCGGTGCAAAACAGAAACTTTGGCTGTAGTGCGCGATTTTACATTTTTTACTGGAACGTCAAACGGTTCTAAAACATTTTGGACTGTCTTTCTATACAAATTTTTTATTTTTCCTAATTTTTTCAGAATTTTGGGAGTACCAGAAGTAGGGTGAATGTTCAGATTACTACATACTGTCCTGTTTAAGACAGATTCTGTTTTTGATGCATAGTTTGCTTGTTTTGATGAAACTATCAATTTCTATCAGTGGATTAAGGCATGGAAAAGTAATATTAAAGTAGCTAAAATGCAAAAACAAAATATGAATTGGTTTGCAACAGTACTTAGAGTAGTGATTTGCTTTATTATACTAACGGATCTTACCGAGCTTTCTATTGAGTTTTGTGTGGATGAAGTGTTCGAAGATCGAGGAGGTCTCAATTTGAGGATAAGGAGGAGAGGCAGGAGCTCAATCTTGGGGATGCCCAATGCACGCCAAGTAAATATTCAAGGAGACTCAAGCGTCTAAGCTTGGGGATGCCCCGGAAGGCATCCCATCTTTCTTCAACAAGTATCGGTATGTTTTCGGATTCGTTTCGTTCATGCGATATGTGCAAATTTTGGAGTGTCTTTTGCATTTAGTTTTCACTTTTCTTTGATGCACCATGCTGGTATGAGATAGTCCATGGTTGATTTATAGAATGCTCTTTGCACTTCACTTATATCTTTTGAGTATGGCTTTATAGAATGCTTCATGTGCTTCACTTATATCATTAGAAGTTTGGATTGCCTGTTTCCCTACACATAGAAAACCGCCATTTGTAGAATGCTCTTTTGCTTCACTTATATTTGTTAGAGCATGGGCATATCTTTTGTAGAAAGAATTAAAATCTCTTGCTTCACTTATATCTATTTCGAGAGTTCACAGGAATTGGTCATTCACATGGTTAGTCATAAAATCCTACATAAAACTTGTAGATCACTGAATATGATATGTTTGATTCCTTGCAATAGTTTTGCGATATAAAGATGGTGATATTAGAGTCATGCTAGTGGGTATTTGTGGATTGTAGAAATACTTGTGTTGAAGTTTGTGATTCCCGTAGCATGCACGTATGGTGAACCATTATGTAACAAAGTTGGAGCATGAGGTATTTATTGATTGTCTTCCTTATGAGTGGCGGTCGGGGACGAGCGATGGTCTTTTCCTACCAATATATCCCCCTAGGAGCATGCACGTAGTACTTTGTTTCAATGACTAATAGATTTTTGCAATACGTATGTGAGTTCTTTATGACTAATGTTGAGTCCATGGATTATACGCACTCTCACCCTTCCATCATTACTAGCCTCTTCGGTACCGTGCATTGCCCTTTCTCACCTCGAGAGTTGGTGCAAACTTCGCCGGTGCATCCAAACCCCGTGATTCGATACACTCTATCGCACATAAGCCTCCTTATATCTTCCTCAAAACAACCACCATACTACCTATCATGGCATTTCCATAGCCATTCCGAGATATATTGCCATGCAACTTCCATCATCTTCATATACATGACTTGAGCATCATTGTCATATTGCTTTGCATGATCGTAAGATAGCTAGCATGATGTTTTCATGGCTTGTCTGTTTTTTGACGTCATTGCTACGCTAGATCATTGCACATCCCGGTACACCGCCGAGTCATATCTTTGTTCTAGTATCGAGTTGTAATATTGAGTTGTAAGTAAATAACAGTGTGATGATCATCATTATTAGAACATTGTCCCATGTGAGGTTATCAAAATAAAAGTGGCCAAAGAAGCCCCCCCAAAAAAGAGAGAGGCCAAAGAAGCCTAAAAAAAGAGAAAAATATATAAAAATATATTTAAAAAATGAGAGAAAAGAGGGAAGGGACAATGTTACTATCCTTTTACCACACTTGTGCTTCAGAGTAGCACCATGTTCTTCATATAGAGAGTCTCTTGAGTTATCACTTTCATATACTAGTGGGAATTTTCATTATAGAACTTGGCTTGTATATTCCGATGATGGGCTTCCTCAAATGCCCGAGGTCATCATGAGCAAGCAAGTTGGATGCACACCCACTTAGTTTCAGTTTGATCTTTCATACACTTATAGCTCTAGTGCATCCATTGCATGGCAATCCCTACTCCTCGCATTGACATCAATTTATGGGCATCTCCATAGCCCGTTGATTAGCCGCGTCGATGTGAGACTTTCTCCCTTTTTGTATTCTCTACACAACCTCCACCATCATATTCTATTCCACCTATAGTGTTATGTCCATGGCTCACACTCATGTATTGCGTGAAAGTTGAAAAGGTTTGAGAACAACAAAAGTATGAAACAATTGCTTGGCTTGTCATCGGGGTTGTGCATGATTTAAATATTTTGTGTAGTGAAGATGGAGCATAGCCAGACTATATGATTTTGTAGGGATAACTTTCTTTGGCCATATTATTTTGAAAAGACATGATTGCTTTATTAGTATGCTTGAAGTATTATTGTCTTAATGTCAAATGATAGACTATTGCTTTGAATAACTCGTGTCTTAATATTTATGCCATGATTAGATTGCATGATCAAGACTATGCTAGGTAGGATTCCACATCAAAAATTAATTTTTTTATCATTTACCTACTCGAGGACGAGCAGGAATTAAGCTTGGGGATGCTGATACGTCTCCGTCGTATCTATAATTTTGATTGTTCCATGCCAATATTCTACAACTTTTACATACTTTTGGCAACTTTTTATACTATTTTTGGGACTAACATATTGATCCAGTGCCCGGTGCCAGTTCCTATTTGTTGCATGTTTTTTGTTTCGCAGAAAATCATATCAAATGGAGTCCAAATGGGATAAAAACTGACGGAGACTTTTTTGGAATATATGTGAATTTTGGGAAGTGGAATCAACGCGAGACGATGCCCGAGGGGGGCACGAGGCAGGGGGCGCGCCCCTGACCCTCGTGGACACCCCGTAAGGTGGTTGGTGCCCTTCTTTCACCGCAAGAAAGCTAATATCCGGATAAAAATCGTGTTCAAATTTCAATCCAACCGAAGTTACGGATCTCCGGGAATATAAGAAACGGTGAAAGGCCAGATCTGGGAACACAGAAACAGAGAGAGGCAGAGAGACAGATCCAATCTCGGAGGGGCTCTCGCCCCTCCCATGCCATGGAGGCCATGGAACAGAGGGGAAACCCTTCTCCCATCTAGGGAGAAGTTCAAGGAAGAAGAAGAAGAAGGGGGGCTCTCTCCCCCTCTCTCCCGGTGGCGCCGGAGCGCCGCCGGGGCCATCATCATCACCGCAATCTACACCAACACCTCCGTCATCTTCACCAACATCTCCATCACCTCCCCCCATCTATCTACAGCGGCCCACTCTCCCGCAACCCACTGTACCCTCTACTTTAACATGGTGCTTTGTGCTTCATATTATTATCCAATGATGTGTTGCCATCCTATGATGTCTGAGTAGATTTTTGTTGTCCTATCGGTAATTGGTAAATTGCTATGATTAGTTTAATTTGCTTGTGGTTATGTTGCTGTCCTTTGGTGCCCATCATATGAGCGCGCGCGTGGATCACACCATAGGGTTAGTTGTATGTTGATAGGACTATGTATTGGAGGGCAAGAGTGACAGAAGCTTCAACCTAGCATAGAAATTGATGCATACGAGATTGAAGGGGGACCAATATATCTTAATGCTATGGTTGGGTTTTACCTTAATGAACGTTAGTAGTTGCGGATGCTTGCTAATAGTTCCAATCATAAGTGCATAGAATTCCAAGTCAGGGAGGACATGCTAGCAGTGGCCTCTCCCACATAAAACTTGCTATCGGTCTAGTAAAGTAGTCAATTGCTTAGGGACAATTTTCGCAACTCCTACCACCACTTTTCCACACTCTCTATACTAACTTTATTGTTTCTTTACTTAAAACAACCCCTAGTTTTTATTTACGTGCTCTTTGTATTTTTGCAAACCTATCCCGCTACACCTACAAAGTACTTCTAGTTTCATACTTGTTCTAGGTAAAGCGAACGTTAAGCATGCGTAGAGTTGTATCGGTGGTCGATAGAACTTGAGGGAATATTTGTTCTACCTTTAGCTCCTCCTTGGGTTCGACACTCTTACTTATCGAAAGAGGCTACAATTGATCCCCTATACTTGTGGGTTATCAGCTACCGAGCCACCGGTGAGTGTGGGTCTCCCAATCCGTAATCTTGGCGACCCACGTCCCCCACCGCCGCTGCCAGATCCCAAGGTAGGACCTCGTCGGCGGCCGGGCCCGAGGGAGGACGGAGAAGTCCTCGAACTGGCTGATACGTCTCCAATGTATCTACTTTTCCTAACGCTTTTCCTCTTGTTTTGGACTGTAATTTGTATGATTTGAATGAAACTAACCCCGGACTGACGCTGTTTTCAGCAGAACTACCATGGTGTTGTTTTTGTGAGGAAATAAAAGTTCTCGGAATGGAACGAAACTTTGCAAGGATTTTTTATACAATAAAAGAGAATTTCTGGAGCTGAGAACCACCGGAGTGAAGGAAATATGCCCTAGAGCCAATAATAAAGTTTTTTTTGAATATTGAGCCAATAATAAAGTTGTTATTTATATTTCCTTATATCATGATAAATGTTTATTATTCATGCTAGAATTGTATTAACCGAAAACTTAGTACATGTGTGAATGCATAAACAAAACAGGTTGTCCCTAGTATGCCTCTACTTGACTAGCTCGTTAATCAAAGATGGTTAAGTTTCCTAACCATAGACATGTGTTGTCATTTGATGAACGGGATCACATCATTGGGAGAATGATGTGATGGACAAGACCCATCCGTTAGCTTAGCATGTTGATCGTTTAGTTTTAGTGCTATTGCTTTCTTCATGATTTATACATATTCCTTTGACTATGAGATTATGCAACTCCCGAATACCGGAGGAACACCTTGTGTGCTATCAAACATCACAACGTAACTGGGTGATCATAAAGATGCTCTACAGGTGTCTCCGAAGGTGTTTGTTGGGTTGGCATAGATCAAGATTAGGATTTGTCACTCCTAGTATCGGAGAGGTATCTCTGGGCCCTCTCGGTAATCCACATCACTATGAGCCTTGCAAGAAATATGACTAATGAGTTAGTCATAGGATGATGCATTACGGAACGAGTAAAGAGACTTTCCGGTAACGAGATTGAACTAGGTATGATGATACCGACGATCGAATCTCGGGCAAGTAACATACCTATGACAAAGGGAACAATGTATGTTGTTATGCGGTTTGACCGATAAAGATCTTCATATATTGGAAGGTTACATTCGGACACCGGAATGGTTCGGGTTGTATCGGATGAGTTTCGGAGTACCGGGGGTTACCGGAACCCCCCCACCCCCCCGAGAAGTTAATGGGCCATACATGGGCCTTAGTTGAGGAGAGAGGGCCGCTCAGGGAGGTGGCGGGCACCCCCTTGCCCAGTCCGAATTGGACAAGGGGTGGGGGCGGCGCCCCCCCTTTCCCTCTCCTACTCCTCCTCCCTTTCCCTCTTTGCTATTCCGAAAAAGGAAAAAAGGAGAGGGGAGTCCTACTTGGACTAGGGAGTCCTACCTGGCGCGCCCCCCTTGGGCCGGCCACCTCTCCTCCCCCCTTTATATACGTGGGAGGGGGGCACCCCAAAGGCACACCAAGTCTTCTCTTAGCCGTGTGCGGTGCCCCCTCCACAGTTACACACCTCGGTCATATCGTCGTAGTGCTTAGGCGAAGCCCTACGCCGGTAACTTCATCATCACCGTCGCCACGCTGTCGTGCTGACTGAACTCTCCGTCCGCCTCAACTAGATCAAGAGTTTGAGGGATGTCATCGAGCTGAATGTCTGCTGATTGCGGAGGTACCGTACGTTCGGTGCTTGGATCGGTTGGATCGCGACGACGTTCGACTACATCAACCGCGTTACTAAATTCTTCCGCTTTTGGTCTACGAGGGTACGTGGACACACTCCCCCCGCTTATTGCTATGCATCTCCTAGATAGATCTTGCGTGATCGTTGGTAAAATTTTGAAATAATGCGTTCCCCAACAGTGGCATCCGAACTAGGTCTATGCGTAGATGTTATATGCACGAGTAGAACACAAAGAGTTGTGGGCGATAATAGTCATACTGCTTACCAGCAACGTCTTACTTTGATTTGGCGCTATTGTTGGATGAAGCGGCCCGGACCGACATTACATGACCATGTTCATGAGACTGGTTCTACCGACGTGCTTCACACACAGGTGGCTAGCGGGTGTGTGTTTCTCCAGCTTTAGTTGAATCGAGTTTGACTACGCCCGGTCCTTTTTGAAGGTTAAAACAGCACACCTGACAAAAAATTGTTGTCGTTTTGATGCGTAGGTAAGAACGGTTCTTGCTATAAGCCCGTAGCAGCCACGTAAAACTTGCAACAACAAAGTAGAGGGTGTCTCACTTGTTTTTGCAGGGCTTGTTGTGATGTGATATGGTCAAGATGTGATGATATATAAATTGTTATATGAGATGATCATGTTTTGTAACATTTATCGGCAACTGGCAGGAGCCATATGGTTGTCGCTTTATTGTATGAAATGCAGTCGCCATGTAATTGCTTTACTTTATCACTAAGCGGTAGTGATAGTCGTAGAAGCAATAGTTGGCGAGACGACAACGATGCTACGATGGAGATCAAGGTGTTAAGCCAGTGACGTTGGTGATCATGACGGTGCTTTGGAGATGGAGATCAAAGGCACAAGATGATGATGGACATATTATATCACTTATTTTGATTACATGTGATGTTTATCCTTTATGCATCTTATTTTGCATAGTACGACGGTAGCATTATAAGATGACCCCTCACTAAATTTCAAGGTACAAGTGTTCTCCCTGAGTATGCACCGTTGCTACAGTTCGTCGTGCCGAGACACCACGTGATGATCAGGTGTGATAAGCTCTACGTTCACATACAATGGGTGCAAGCCAGTTTTGCACACGCAGAATACTCGGGTTAAACTTGACGAGCCTAGCATATGCAGATATGGCCTCGGAACACTTAGACCGAAAGGTCGAACGTGAATCATATAGTAGATATGATCAACATAGTGATGTTCACCATTGAAAACTACTCCATCTCACATGATGGTCGGACATGGTTTAGTTGATATGGATCACGTGATCATTTAGATGACTAGAGGGATGTCTATCTAAGTGGGAGTTCATAAATAATATGATTAATTGAACTTTAATTTATCATGAACTTAGTCCTGATAGTATTTGCCTATCTATGTTGTAGATCAATAGCTTGCGATGTAGCTTCCCGTTTATTTTTGATATGTTCCTAGAGAAATATAAGTTGAAAGATGATAGTAGCAATGATGCGGACTGGGTCCATGATCCGAGGACTATCCTCATTGCTGCACAGAAGAATTATGTCCTTGAACTGCTAGGTGACGGACCTATTGCAGGAGCAGATGCAGACATTATGAACGTTTGGCAAGCTCGGTATGATGACTACTTGATAGTTTAGTGCACCATGCTTTACGACTTAGAACCGGGACTTCAAAAACATTTTGAATGCCATGGAGAATATAAGATGTTCCAAGAGCTGAAGTTGGTATTTCGGAATCATGCCCGAGTCGAGAGGTATGAGACCTCTGACAAGTATTTTGCCTACAAGATGGTGGAGAATAGCTCAACCAGTGAGCATGTGCTCAGAATGTCTGCGTACTACTACCGCTTGAATCAAGTGGGACTTAATCTTCCCGATAAGATAGTGATTGACAGAGTTCTCTAGTCACTATCACCAAGTTACTGGAACTTCGTGATGAACTGCAATATGCAAGGGATGACGAAAACGATTCCCGAGCTCTTCGTGATGCTGAAATCGGCAAAGGTAGAAATAAAAAAAAGCATCAAATGTTGATGGTTGACAAGACCAATAGTTTCAAGTAAAAGGGCAAGGGAAAGAAAGGGAACTTCAAGAAGAATGGAAAGCAAGTTGCCACTCCCATGAAGAAGCCCAAAGCTAGACCCAAGCCTGAAACTGAGTGCTTCTATTGCAAAGGAAATGGTCACTGGAAGCGGAACTGCCCCAAATACTTGCCGGATAAGAAGGATGGCAAAGTGAACAAAAGTATATATATGATATACATGTTATTGATGTGTACTTTACTAGTGTTCATAGTAGCCCATGGGTATTTGATACCGGTTCAGTTGCTATGATTAGTAACTCGAAACAGGAGTTACAAAATGAACAAAGACTAGTTGAGGGCGAGGTGACGATGTGTGTTGGAAATGATTCCAAAGGTTGATAAGATCACCATCGCATACTCCCTCTACCTTCGGGATTAGTATTGGAACTAAATAAATGTTATTTGGTGTTTGCGTTGAGCATAAATATGACCGGATCATGTTTTTTGCGATACAGTTATTCATTTAAGTCAGAGAATAATTGTTGTTCTCTTTACATGAATAAAACCTTCTATGGTCTTACATCCAATGTAAATGGTTTACTGAATCTCGATCACAGTGATACACATAATATTGATGCCAAAAGATGCAAAGTTAGTAATGATAGTGCAACTTATTTATGGCACTGCCGTTTAGGTCATATTGGTGTAAAGCGCATGAAGAAACTCCATGCTGATTGGCTTTTGGAATCACTTGATGCTTGTGAACCATGCCTCATGGGCAAGATGATTAAAACTTCGTTCTCCAGAACAATGGAGTGAGCCACTCACTTATTGGAAATAATACATACTAATGTATGCGGTCCGATGAGTGTTGAGGCTCGCGGCGGGTATCGTTATTTCCTGACCTTCATAGATGATTTAAGCAGATATGGGTATATCTACTTAATGAAACAAAAGTCTGAAACATTTGAAAAGTTCAAAGAAATTCAGAGTGAAGTTAAGAATCATCGTAACAAGAAAATAAAGTTTCTATGATCTGATCGCGGAGGAAAATATTTGAGTTACGAGTTTGGCCTTCATTTGAAAACAATGTGGAATAGTTTCACAACTCATGCCACCTGGTACACCACGGAGTAATGGTGTGTCCGAATGTCGTAACCGTACTTTATTAGATATGGTGCGATCTATGACGTCTCTTACCGATTTACCACTATCATTTTGGTGTTATGCATTAGAGACAGTTGCATTCACGTTAAATAGGGCACCATCTAATTCGTTGAGACAACACCATATGAACTATGGTTTAGCAAGAAACCTAAGATGACGTCTCTTAAAGTTTGGGGTTGTGATGCTTATGTGAAAAAGCTTCAGCCTGATAAGCTCGAACTCAAATCGGAGAAGTGCGTCTTCATAGGATACCTAAAAGAAACTGTTGGGTACACCTTCTATCACAGATCCGAAGGCAAGATCTTTGTTGCTAAGAATGGATCATTTCCAGAGAAGGAGTTTCTCTCGAAAGAAGTGAGTGGGAGGAAAGTAGAACTTGATGAGGTAATTGTACCTTCTCTCAAATTGGAAAGTAGTTCATCACAGAAATCAGTTCCAGTGATTCCTACACCAATTAGTGAGGAAGCTAATGATGATGATCATGAAACTTCAGATCAAGTTACTACCGAACCTCGTAGATCAACCAGAGTAAGATCTGCACCAGAGTGGTACGGAAATCCTGTTCTGGAAGTCATGTTACTTGACCATGAAGAACCTACGAACTATAAGGAAGCGATGATGAGCCCAAATTCCGCGAAATGGCTTGAGGCCATGAAATATGAGATGGGATCCATGTACGAGAACAAAGTGTGGACTTTGGTTGACTTGCCCGATGATCAGCAAGCCATTGAGATTAAATGGATCTTCAAGAGGAAGACGAACACTGATAGTAGCGTTACTATCTACAAAGTCGAATTGTCACAAAAGGTTTCGACAAGTTCAAGGTGTTGACTATGACGAGAGTTTCTCACTCGTATCTATGCTTAAAGTCTGGTCGAATCATGTTAGCAATTGCCGCATTTTATGAAATTTGGCAAATGGATATCAAATCAGAATTCCTTAATGGATTTCTTAAAGAAGAGTTGTATATGATGCAACCAGAAGGTTTTGCCAATCTGAAAGGTGCTAACAAAGTGTGTAAGCTCCAGTGATTCATTTATGGACTGGTGCAAGCATCTCGGAGTTGGAGTGTACGCTTTGATAGTGTGATCAAAGCATATGGTTTTATACAGACTTTCAAAGAAGCCTGTATTTACAAGAAAGTGAGTGGGAGCTTTGTAACATTTCTAATATTATATGTGGATGACATATTATTGATTGGAAATAATACAGAATTTCTGGATAGCATAAAAGGATACTTGAATAAGAATTTTTCAGTGAAAGACCTCAGTGAAGCTACTTACATATTGGGCATCAAGATCTATAAAGATAGATCAAGACGCTTGATAAGACTTTCGATGAGTACATACCTTGATAAGATTTTGAACGAGTTCAAAATGGATCAGTCAAAGAAGGAGTTCTTGCCTGAGTTGTAAGGTGTGAAGTTGAGTAAAGACTCAAAACCCGACCACGGCAGAAAATAGAAAAAGAATGAAAAGTAATTACCTATGCCTCAGTCATAGATTCTATAAAGTATGCTATGTTGTGTACCAGATCTATTGTGTACCTCACCATGAGTTTGGCAAGAGGGTATAGTAGTGATCCAGGAGTGGATCACTGGACAACGGTCAAAATTATCCTTAGTGGAATAAAGACATGTTCCTCGGTCATGGAGGTGACAAAAAGTTCGTCGTAAAGGGTTACGTCGATGCAAGCTTTGACACTGATCCGGATGACTCTAAGTCTCAATCTGGATACATATTGAAAGTGGGAGCGATTAGCTAGAGTAGCTCCGTGCGGAGCACTGTAGACATAGAAAATTTGCAAAATACATACGTCTCTGAATGTGGCAGACCCGTTGACTAAACTTCTCTCACAAAGCAAAACATGATCACTCTTTGGGTGTTAATCACATAGCGATGTGAACTAGATTATTGACTCTAGCAAACCCTTTGGGTATTAGTCACATGGAGATGTGAACTAATCACATAAAGTGTGAACTATTGGTGTTAAATCACATGATGATGTGAACTAGATTATTGACTCTAGTGCAAGTGGGAGACTGTAGGAAATATGCCCTAGAGGCAATAATAAAGTTGTTATTTATATTTCCTTATATCATGATAAATGTTTATTATTCATGCTAGAATTGTATTAACCGAAAACTTAGTACATGTGTGAATACATAGACAAAAGAGAATGTCCGTAGTATGCCTCTACTTGACTAGCTCGTAAATCAAAGATGGTTAAGTTTCCTAATCATAGACATGCGTTGTCATTTGATGAACGGGATCACATCATTGGGAGAATGATGTGATGGACAAGACCCACCTGTTAGCTTAGCATGTTGATCGTTTAGTTTTATTGCTATTGCTTTCTTCATGACTTATACACATTCCTTTGACTATGAGATTATGCAACTCCCGAATACCGGAGGAACACCTTGTGTGCTATCATGTAGCGACCAGACCTCAAACAGTCTGATCTACCGTGCACCAGTGTCATCCCTGGATTAGTAATGCTGACACGCACAATACTTGGAGGATTTATAACAGAGTAGCAATCACACACTTATTACATCGAGTATCTCAAAAGAGAAATAAGTATGACAAATATGGCTTAAGGCCATCTAAAACGATAACAGCGGAAGACATGGAAGATAAGTGAGTCCATCAACTCCAATGGCATCACTGAGTATAAGGCCACGACCTAAGGCACCTTACTCGTCGTCTGAAAAGTCTGCAACATGAAACGTTGCAGCCTGAAAACGGGTCAGCACATGGAATATGCTGGCAAAATAACACATAGAGAGTAATGAACCGAATAAAGCTATACTACATGCATATTTGGCTGGTGTTTAAGCTCTATGGTTACATTTTTGCGAAACGCCAATTTTTCCCTACTGCAAAGGAATAAATTTTATTTAACTATCATGGTGGTTGTTAAACATTGAGAATGGTTGACAGCATCTCAATCCCAATTAAGTATCATCCTTAACCCAACAAAATTAATTTGAGTAACATGATGAGATTCACATGATAATCCAAGTACTAGATACTCAAGATGTCCATAACCGGGGACACGGCTAACCATGATTGGTTTATACACTCTGCAGAGGTTTGTGCACTTTTCCCCACAAGACTCGATCTCCTCCGTTGGATTACTCGCACTACATGGTGTTTGAGTGACGGATGACCGAGACATAGTCTTTCAGAAGTGTTTGCACCTTACGATCGGGTAGACCGTTACACCTACTTTCCCCTACATCTGCTAGTCTACCACTGTAAGAGTTCACACAACTTATTCAACTACGCTAGAGCCCATAATAGCTTGTGGCTGCACACGGAAGTTTCTAGCATGAATAATCTCATGATCCCTTTGAGCCTGGGCGGCGGTCCAAAAGAAAACAGGCAATCACTGGAATACCCAGGTGCCTCAATCCACCCAGATGTGTGTTTAAGTTGCCACCTTAAGAAAACCATTAAATTAACAATCTCACATCTGTCATGGATACACTCACCCAATCCACGTCTACTAGCATAGCATAGCATAGCAATATGAGCAAACGTAGAAGTAACTCCCAGGGTTTGATAACAAAACAGGTAATAGGTACTACCTCATCTACTTCCCAATACCCACAATTTAATTAGATCCTAATCATGCAATGTTTGAGGATTGGTCTAATGCAATAAAACTGGGTAGTAAAGAAGTATGATCAAAGTGTTACTTGCCTTGCTGATGATCCGTGAAACCAAGAGATTCGAAGTAGCAAGCGGCGCACTCCGGGTACTCTATCGCAAACAAACAAGCATACAGTAAGCACTCAACTAATGCATAGGTAAAACTCAAATAAAAGATCTAACCAGAAAGTTCAACTTAAGAACTCCGGTTTGCAAAAAGAATCAAATCAAACGAAGCAACGAAAGTCAAACGGCGAAAGAAACAAGCTTCGTATACTAATCTGGATCTAAGTCAAATTTTACAGTAGCAAAAACTTGTTTGAGTTGGTTAAACGGAAAGAGAATTTCGAGACGAAACTCTAGGCGCTTGAATCGCCTGATTCCGATAAAGGAGTGAAAAGATATACTAGAACGAAAATCGGATCACAAATCGTGATCTGGAATAATCGCGGAAAATCCGAGAAAAAGAAAAACTGACGAACAGTTTATCGAACGAACGTTCGTTAACTGTAACTAAACGATGAACACGTTCGTTAAAACGAACGAACGAGCGAACGCTCGCTAATTAACTAAACCGAGAAAAAGAAAAAAATAAACCGATCTAAAAAAATAAAAACAACCATAGTATTTTTTTAAAAACCGGGCGGTTTTCTAGAGAAAACCGCCGGCGGCGGCGACAACTCCGGCGGCTACCTCGGCGAGGGGCGGCGGCTCCGGCGGGGTCGGCGGGCGGCGGCGGGACGACGGGCGGCGGTGGCAACGGCGTCGGGCGGCGGGGCGACGGGCGACGGGGCGGCGGCGGCGGAGTCGGGCTAGGGTTAGGGTTCGGGGGCGGCGGCGGCTTGGGCCAACGGCGGGGTCGGGATGCGAATTATAAAGGACCCGGCCAAGCGGAGTCCTGGCCGAACACGGCCCATAGTAGGTTTCGTTTTTTTAATAAATACGCGCAAAAAAAAAACAAAAGAAAAACTAAACGAACTCCAAAAATCCCGAAATAAATTTTGGCCGGCTTCTAAAATCAAGCCGGACAAGATGAACATTTATTTGGGGCCTTAGTGCAATTTTGAAAAACGCGCATTTTTTCCCTATCCAAATAAAATAGTGAAAATTCCAATGTAAAATCTTATTTGATTTTATTATTAAATCCTCAATATTTCTTTATTTTGGGAAAGTCATTTTATTCCCTCTCTCTTATTTTTATTATTGAAATAATTGAAGATAAAATAAATAAAATCAAATGATCCTATTTTCAAAATTTGAGAAAACCCAAATTTGAAAATAACGAAATCCCCAACTCTCTCCGGTGGGTCCTTGAGTTGCGTAGAATTTCTCGGATCTAGCCAAAATGAAATAAAATATGATATGTAATGATGATCTAATGTATAACATTCCAAATTGAAAATTTGGGATGTTACAAACCTACCCCCTTAAGAGGAATCTCGCCCTCGAGATTCGGGTTGGCTAGAAAATAGGTGAGAGTGGTCCTTCCGTAGATCTTCCTCTTGCTCCCAGGTGGCTTCATCCTCGGTATGGTGACTCCACTGAACTTTGCAAAACTTGATAACCTTGCTGCGGGTGACTCGGCTGGCATACTCAAGAATCTTAACTGGTTTCTCCTCATAGGTCAAGTCACTATCCAGCTGAATCGCTTCCAATGGCACTGTATCTCTCAGTGGTATCTCAGCCATCTCAGCGTGGCACTTCTTTAACTGGGAAATGTGAAATACATCATGAACTCCTGACAATCCTTCAGGCAATTCCAGCTTGTAAGCAACTTCTCCCATACGCTCCAAAACTTTGTATGGTCCTACAAAACGTGGCGCTAATTTTCCCTTAACTCCAAAGCGCTTCACTCCTCGAAGTGGTGATACTCGTAGATAAACTCTGTCTCCGACTTTGTAAACTGTCTCCTTGCGTTTAGAATCTACATAACTCTTCTGCCTGGACTGGGCTACCTTGAGCCTATCGCGAATCAACTTCACTTTCTGTTCAGACTCTTTAATCAAATCTGGTCCAAACAACTGGCGGTCTCCAACTTCGTCCCATAACAATGGTGTTCTACACCTCCTTCCATACAAAGCCTCGAAAGGGGCCATCTTCAAACTGGATTGATAACTGTTGTTGTAAGAAAACTCTGCATACGGCAAATTGTCGTCCCAACTAGATCCATAATCTAGTGCACAAGCTCTCAGCATATCTTCCAAAATCTGATTGACTCTCTCGGTCTGTCTGCGTGTCTGTGGGTGAAAGGCTGTACTGAACTCTAGCCTGGTACCCAAAGTTTCATGTAACTGATTCCAAAACTTTGAAGTAAACTGGGTTCCTCTATCTGATACAATGATCCTCGGAACTCCATGCAGACATACGATCTTAGTCATGTATATCTTTGCCAACTTAGCACTGGTGTAAGTGGTCTTCACTGGGATGAAATGAGCTACGTTCATCAAACGATCGACTACAACCCATATCGAGTCATAGCCTGATCGAGTCCTGGGCAATCCCGTGATAAAATCCATGCCTATTTTATCCCACTTCCATTCGGGTATCGGTAATGGCTGTAGCAATCCTGCTGGCTTCTGATGCTCTGCCTTCACTCTCTGACATACATCACAAACTGCTACATACTCCGCAATATCCTTCTTCATTCTGGGGTGGTAAGCAAAATCGTTTTACTGGCGCAATCGATGTTTCCTCCGTACATCGAGAGCCAATCCATACCCAAAATTACGTCCAAACCTTGCGACTCCAAGATTATCAAGTCTGAGGGGAAAACATGCCTACCTATGGACAATGGCATCTGAAAACATCCTTGGCTTGCCATATACTCGGCTCCTGGTGAACTTACTAACATAGGTATTCTAAGAACTTTGGTGGGCAGTTTATACTTATCCACAAATCCCCTTGATATGTATGAATGCAATGCACCAGTATAAAAAAGAACGAGTGCAGTAAATGACTTAACCAAAAACTTACCTATTACTGCATCAGGCTGTGCTTCAACCTCCTCCACGTAAACGTGGTTCACATGTCCTTTATTGAAAGGGTTAGGCTTCTTCCCAGAGCTTCCATTGCCATTTCCATTTTTAGCTTCGGGACATTCATTAGCATAATGTCCAGTCTTCTGGCACTTGTAGCAAGTGACTTGGCTCAGATCTCTCTTAACTGGGGTAGATAGGTCATTACGGTTCTGTCCGTTGCTTCCTCCATTCCCATTACCATTCTTGGGTCCACTATGGTTGTGCGAACCTCCTGCTCCATGGGTATGCTGAAAAGATCCTCCCGAATTTGGGGTAAAACGTGGCTTCTGATGAGCTCCAGAATTGTACTTCCCTTGTCCATACTTCCTCTTGCGGTTTTCAATTTGCTGTTGCTTTCCTTCAATCATGAGAGCTCTATCTACCAACTTCTGGTAGTTTTTGAAGGTTGCTACCATCAACTGCATACTCAACTCATCATTCAGTCCTTCCAGAAACTTCTCCTGCTTGGCTGCATCTGTAGCAATGTCATCTGAAGCATAACGTGCTAACTTACTAAAGTCCTCCACATACTGGCTTACGGTGCGTTCTCCTTGGCGTAGGTTGCGAAACTCACGCTTCTTCATAGCCATAGCTCCTGCTGAAACATGGGCAGTACGGAAAGCTTGCTGAAACTGGTCCCATGTGACTGTGTCAATAGGGTGTGTGGCTGTGTAATTCTCCCACCATGATGCTGCGGGTCCATCAAGCTGATGTGCGGCAAAACGCACTCTCTCCGCATCTGTGGATCCTGCAGTGGTCAACTCCCTTCCAACTTTGCAGAGCCAATCATCTGCAACAATCGGCTCGGTGCTGCTGGAAAACACCGGCGGATTCAGTCTCAAGAAACGGGTTAAGTGATCAACAGGTGGTGGTGGTGGGTTGTTGTTGTTGTTGTTGCCTTGGTTCTGTACTAACACCTGCATCAGGGCATTCTGCTGCTGAATCAACTGAGTGATCTCCGGTGGGAAAACAAATCCGGTGTCGCGTCTCAGAGGCATCTGGTTAGAAAAGATGAGAATTTAGAATAGAATGAGGTCTAGAGAGAAAACACTACCCATATGCTCATGAGACAAACACAATCAATATCACTCAATCAATTCAAACAAGGCATACAATCGATCTAACTATCGTTACAAAGTGCTCGGACTATACTATATACATGGGGAAATACTACTACTGATTATGGTGGTCTACTAGAAATTTTGATCGGTCGAAGACTCCATGATATCTGCTCCAGCTTCATCAACAAAATCATCTTCACTGGGGTCTAAGTCGGTGTCGTCAATGATGATGTAGTTATCCGGGCAAGCGCAATCATCATCTTCTCCTCCTGGTGCTGGGTCTCCCATGAATACTCTGATCTTCTTTATCAGGTCGTCATTCTTCTCCAACAACGTGGCGATCTCCTCCTCATATCCATCGCGCGTAGACTTGAGTTCTTCCTCTAGTTCCATGATCCTAGTCTTTGCCTTCTTCAGTTCTATCATGTCTGCGCACATCTGGTTCTCCTGGCGACGAATGTGTTGGTTTTGCTCCTGGATGAAAGCTGCAATTGATCCATCCTTCTTGGTGCTGATCATCTCCCATTGCTCATCTCGGTGCCCACAAATCTGATAAATAGTATCCTTAAGCTCCCTGTGGTAGACTTCTCCAATGCGTCCCATAGTGATGTGGGCTGCCATGCTCTTCCCTAAACTCCAGGTTGGTGCATCAAAGGAAAACTCTATAGGCTCAGTGATTGGCGTAAACGTCCTTCCTGGAACTTGAACCATCCAGCGCTCTTCTTCTGGTAGTGCGGCATTGTAGGTCCCGGTGAAGCTTGGTATTCCGATGTTCAGGTACTTAGTGACTTCCTTCAAGTGTCGTCCAAAAGGTGTATCTTCATCCGATTGCATGAACTTGTTCCTTGCATCCGCCATTCCTAAAAGATTAGAAAATGGAGAGGAGTCAGAAATGAGAAGAGAGTAGTGTTCTAGGGTTTAAGCTTAGTGGTCGTGTCCTACAGTCAGCGTGTGCTCTGATACCACCTTTGTAGCGACCAGACCTCAAACAGTCTGATCTACCGTGCACCAGTGTCATCCCTGGATCAGTAATGCTGACACGCACAGTACTTGGAGGATTTATAACAGAGTAGCAATCACACACTTATTACATCGAGTATCTCAAAAGAGAAATAAGTATGACAAATATGGCTTAAGGCCATCTAAAACGATAACAACGGAAGACTTGGAAGATAAGTGAGTCCATCAACTCCAACGACATCACTGAGTATAAGACCACGACCTAAGGCACCTTACTCGTCGTCTGAAAAGTCTGCAACATGAAACGTTGCAGCCCGAAAACGGGTCAGCACATGGAATATGCTGGCAAAATAACACATAGAGAGTAATGAACCGAATAAAGCTATACTACATGCATATTTGGCTGGTGTTTAAGCTCTATGGTTACAGTTTTGCGAAAAGCCAAATTTTCCCTACTGCAAAGGAATAAATTTTATTTAACTATCATGGTGGTTGTTAAACATTGAGAATGGTTGACAGCATCTCAATCCCAATTAAGTATCATCCTTAACCCAACAAAATTAATTTGAGTAACATGATGAGATTCACATGATAATCCAAGTACTAGATACTCAAGATGTCCATAACCGGGGACACGGCTAACCATGATTAGTTTATACACTCTGCAGAGGTTTGTGCACTTTTCCCCACAAGACTCGATCTCCTCCGTTGGATTACTCGCACTACATGGTGTTTGAGTGACGGATGACCGAGACATAGTCTTTCAGAAGTGTTTGCACCTTACGATCGGGTAGACCGTTACACCTAATTTCCCCTACATCTGCTAGTCTACCACTGTAAGAGTTCACACAACTTATTCAACTACGCTAGAGCCCATAATAGCTTGTGGCTGCACACGGAAGTTTCTAGCATGAATAATCTCATGATCCCTTTGAGCCTGGGCGGCGGTCCAAAAGAAAACAGGCAATCACTGGAATACCCAGGTGCCTCAATCCACCCAGATGTGTGTTTAAGTTGCCACCTTAAGAAAACCATTAAATTAACAATCTCACATATGTCATGGATACACTCACCCAATCCACGTCTACTAGCATAGCATAGCATAGCAATATGAGCAAACGTAGAAGTAACTCCCAGGGTTTGATAACAAAACAGGTAATAGGTACTACCTCATCTACTTCCCAATACCCACAATTTAATTAGATCCTAATCATGCAATGTTTGAGGATTGGTCTAATGCAATAAAACTGGGTAGTAAAGAAGTATGATCAAAGTGTTACTTGCCTTGCTGATGATCCGTGAAACCAAGAGATTCGAAGTAGCAAGCGGCGCACTCCGGGTACTCTATCGCAAACAAACAAGCATACAGTAAGCACTCAACTAATGCATAGGTAAAACTCAAATAAAAGATCTAACCAGAAAGTTCAACTTAAGAACTCCGGTTTGCAAAAAGAATCAAATCAAACGAAGCAACGAAAGTCAAACGGCGAAAGAAACAAGCTTCGTATACTAATCTGGATCTAAGTCAAATTTTACAGTAGCAAAAACTTGTTTGAGTTGGTTAAACGGAAAGAGAATTTCGAGACGAAACTCTAGGCGCTTGAATCGCCTGATTCCGATAAACGAGTGAAAAGATATACTAGAACGAAAATCGGATCACAAATCGCGATCTGGAATAATCGCGGAAAATCCGAGAAAAAGAAAAACTGACGAACAGTTTATCAAACGAACGTTCATTAACTGTAACTAAACGATGAACATGTTCGTTAAAACGAACGAACGAGCGAACGCTCGCTAATTAACTAAACCGAGTAAAACAAAAAAATAAACCAATCTAAAAAAATAAAAACAACCGCAGTTTTTTAAAAAAAAACTGGGCGGTTTTCTAGAGAAAACCGCCGGCGGCGGCGACAACTCCGGCGGCTACCTCGGCGAGGGGCGGCGGTGGCAACGGCGTCGGGCGACGGCGGGCGACGGGCGACGGGGCGGCGGCGGCGGGGTCGGGCTAGGGTTAGGGTTCGGGGGCGGCGGCGGCTTGGGCCAACGGCGGGGTCGGGCCGCGACTTATAATGGACCCGGCCAGGCGGAGTCCTGGCCGAACACGGCCCATAGTCGGTTTTGTTTTTTTAAATAAATACGCGCAGAAAAACAAACAAAAGAAAAACTAAACGAACTCCAAAAATCCCAAAATAAATTTTCCCCGACTTCTAAAATCAAGCCGGACAAGATGCACATTTATTTGGGGCCTAAATGCAATTTTGGAAAACGCGCATTTTTTCCTATCCAAATAAAATAGCGAAAAACTCCAATGTAAAATCTTATTTGATTTTATTATTAAATCCTCAATATTTCTTTATTTTGGGAAAGTCATTTTATTCCCTCTCTCTTATATTTATTATTGAAATAATTGAAGATAAAATAAATAAAATCAAATGATCCTATTTTCAAAATTTGAGAAAACCCAAATTTGAAAATAACGAAATCCCCAACTCTCTCCGGCGGGTCCTTGAGTTGTGTAGAATTTCTAGGATCTAGCCAAAATGAAATAAAATATGATATGCAATGATGATCTAATGTATAACATTCCAAATTGAAAATTTGGGATGTTACATTTCAAACGTCACAACGTAACTGGGTGATCATAAAGATGCTCTACAGGGGTCTCCGAAGGTGTTTGTTGGGTTGGCATAGATCGAGATTAGGATTTGCCACTCCGAGTATCAGAGAGGTATCTCTGGGCCCTCTCGGTAATGCACCTTACTATGAGCCTTGCAAGCAATATGACTAATGGGTTAGTCACAGGATGATGCATTACGGAACGAGTAAAGAGACTTGCCGGTAACGAGATTGAACTAGGTATGATGATACCGATGATCGAATCTCGGGCAAGTAACATACCGATAACAAAGGGGAACAACGTATGTTTTATGCAGTTTGACCAATAAAGATCTTCATAGAATATATAGGGGCCAATATGAGCATCCAGGTTCCGCTATTGGTTATTGACCGGAGATGTGTCTCGGTCATGTCTACATAGTTCTCGAACCCATAGGGTCCGCAAGCTTAACGTTTGATGACGAATTGTATTATGAGTTATGTGATTTGATGAACTAAAGTTTGTTCGGAGTCCCAGATGAGATGACGGACATGACGCGGAGTTTCGAAATGGTCGAGAGTTAAAGATTCATATATTGGAAGGTTACATTCGGACACCGGAATGGTTCGGGTCGTATCGGATGGGTTTCGGAGTACCGGGGGTTACCGGAATCCCCCGGGAAGTTAATGGGCCATACAAGGGCCTTAGTGGAGGAGAGAGGGCCGACCAGGGAGGTGGTACGCGCCCCCTTGCCCAGTCCGAATTGGACAAGGGGTGGGGGCGGCGCCCCCCCTTTCCCTCTCCTACTCCTCCTCCCTTTACCTCTTTGCTATTCCGAAAAAGGAAAAAAGGAGAGGGGAGTCCTACTTGGACTAGGGAGTCCTAGTAGGACTCCCCACACCTGGCGCGCCCCCCTTGGGCCGGCCACCTCTCCTCCCCCTTTATATACATGGGAGGGGGGCACCCCAAAGGCACACCAAGTCTTCTCTTAGTCGTGTGCGGTGCCCCCCTCCACAGTTACAAACCTCGGTCATATCGTCGTAGTGCTTAGGCGAAGCCCTACGCCGGTAACTTCATCATCATTGTCGCCACGCCGTCGTGCTGACTGAACTCTCCCTCGGCCTCAACTGGATCAAGAGTTTGAGGGACGTCATCGAGCTGAACGTGTGTTGATCACGGAGGTGCTGTACGTTCGGTGCTTGGATCGGTTGGATCGCGAAGACGTTCGACTACATCAACACGTTACTAAAACGCTTCCACTTTCGGTCTCCGAGGGTACGTGGACACACTCTCCCCGCTCGTTGCTATGCATCTCCTAGATAGGTCTTGCGTGATCGTAGGTAAAATTTTGAAATACCGCGTTCCCCAACACGGAGGGGGGCACCTGGGTGGGCACAACCCACCAGGGCGCGCCTGCCCCCCAGGCGCGCCCAGGTGGGTTGTCCCCACCTGGTGGCTGATACGTCTCCAACGTATCTATAATTTATGAAGTATTTATGCCATGTTTACAACCATTTTATATGGTTTTGGTATGATTTGCATGGAACTAACCCGGACTGACGCTGTTTTCAACAGAACTACTGTCGTGTTGTTTTTTTGTGCAGAAATGAAAGTTCTCCAAATGAGCTGAAACTTTTTCATGATTTTTTTGGAACAAAAGAGACCCCCGAAGCTTCGTGGGAGGGCCAAAAGAGGCACGAGGAGGGCACAACCCACCAGGGCTCACCTGGTGGGCCTGGCTTGCCCCGGCAGGTTGTGCTCACCTCGAGGCCCATCTTAGCGTGAAACCAACGCCAAAAAATCCTAAAAATAGAGAAACCATCAGAAGTTAACCTAGATCAGAAGTTTCGCCGCTGCAAGGCTCTGTAGCCACCAAATACCAATCTAGACCCCGTTCCGACACCCTGCTGTAGGGGGGAAATCATCACCGGTGGCCATCTTCATCATCCAAGCGGCCACCACGATGAGGAGGGAGTATTCCACCCTCGGGGCAGAGGGTTTGTACCAGTAGCTATGTGTTTAATCTCTCTCTCTCTCTCTCTCTCGTGTTCTTGAGATGTCACGATCTTGATGTATCGCGGGCTTTGTTAATATAGTTGGATCATATGGTGTTTTCCCCTCTCTATCTTGTGATGAATTGATTTTTCCCTTTGAGATTTCGTTGTTATCAGATTGAATACTTTTATGGATTTGAGAGCACTTGATATATGTCTTGTGAAAGGATCGATATAGTTGACTAGAGGGGGGGGTGAATAGGCAACTAACAATTTTTAGCTTTTCTTTACCAAATTAAACTTTGCATCAAAGTAGGTTGTCTAGATATGCAACTAGGTGGGCAGCCTATATGATGCAACAACAACAAGCACACAAGCAAGCAAGGTACAGAACACAAATAAGCTTTCACAAGTAAAGGGATGAAATAACCAAGAGTGGAGCCGGTGAAGACGAGGATGTGTTACGAAGTTCCTTCCTTTTGAGGGGAAGTACGTCTCCGTTGGAGCGGTGTGGAGGCACAATGCTCCCCAAGAAGCCACTAGTGCCACCGTATTCTCCTCACGCCCTCACACAATGCGAGATGCCGTGATTCCATTATTGGTGCCCTTAGAGGCGGCAACCGGGCCCTACAAACAAGGTTGGGGCTCTCTCCACAACTTAATTGGAGGCTCCCAACGAAACCACGGAGCTTCACCACAATGGAATGTGGCTCCGAGGTGACCTCAACCATCTAGGGTGCTCAAACACCAAAGCGTAACATAATCCACACAAGAAAGTATGGGGGAAGCAAATATCCTTTGGTGGAAGTGTAGATCTTGGTCTCCTCCTTCAATCCCTAGCAAATCAACAAGTTTGAGTGGCTAGAGAGAGAGATCGGGCAAGAGAGCTTGAGTAGCATTAATGGTGGAGTGAGAGAGGTAAGAGGTAAGTGTACGTGAAAAGATTCCCCCAACTCTTTCCAATGTGGATTCCCTCTTGATAGTACAGGTTCCCTACGACCAAAGAGATAAAAAGCGTAGATAACTCCGTCTTCGATCTTTTCCTTTCAGAGAGAATAGCTAACCAATGTAGGCCTAAATACCGAAAACCTGAAACACTTAGTACAAGATTAGACCAACAAAGGGTTGTCATCATCATCCAAAACACAATGTAGGGAAATGCCCTTACAATCTCCCCCTTTTTGGTGGATGATGACAACAACACGATTTGCAAGAGGGAAGTCTAAAAAATGTAGACGGGACTCCCCCTAGATGCGTGCCCCAAATTGAGAAGGCTATTTGAGAGCACACATTAGGGACGAGACCCCCCCCCTAGATTTTATAGACAAGCGAAAGTAAGCAATAAGACCATAATATGAAGGAAGGACTACAATGAATAAAGCAACAATATCACCGATAATAACGATAGATAGATAGATAAGCGCATGTCTTACACCATGCAAGATGAGATAAGCAACAAGGTTCACAGGCCAAAGTTCAACAACACGAACGAAAGGAAAGCACAAACCCAAGCAAGGAAAAAACCCATGCAAATCCCGAGACATATATAACTCTCTCCCCCTTTGGCATCAAGACACCAAAAAGGAAAAGAGCGAAGCTAGCGCCCCAAAGCTCAATTGTCCTCCTCTGACTCCTCGGTAGCATCTGGATCCTCATCATCAGCAGACTCGTCATCATCATCGTGATCAGATTCCTCCATGATATCATCAGCTGCAGCAAAGGAGGTGGAAGGCTGGCGAGGAACCTCATCATCAGACCTCGTGCTGTGTGCAGAGATCCATCGTTCCTCCGGTGTGATGCTCTTCTCAGAACCACTCTGGATAGGCATGTTGAGGTGCTTCATCATCGCAATCTGACGATGCCGGGCATGCTTCTCATTGACATGGGCCTCATACATCCTCTTCTGGATGTCAGACTAGAGGCAGAAAGTCTTCTTCGCCTTGGCAGTAAGCTTGTCCACCCATGAGGGCTTGGCCCCTGGCTCCATCTCAAAGTCCTCATCGTCAGAAGTTGCATATACATCCTCAGGAGCATTAGCAGGAAAGCGAGGCTCGGCATGCTTCTTCTTCTTGAGTAGCTTGACCTCGTGAACAATGAGATTATCAGGAGAAGTGAGAGCCTCTCCAGGACGGTGAACCTCCCAAACTGAGTTCAGAAAGCACATGACAAACGGAGCATAAATGGGGACCTTGTTGTAGATGACCATGTTGTACATCTCGTGCCACAGCCAGTTGGACACATCAAACGTTTCCCCAGAGCCCACCTTGGTCTTCATTGCAACCATCAAGTCAACAAGATAGCCATGGATTTCATCTTGATTCCCCACCTTGGGCAGAAGCAGATTGTGAAACACGCAATGCATGATGTCATAGACCTTCACCAAATCCTTAGATTCTCCAATAATACCACGGCCCTGAATGTACAGAGGGGCAAGCTTCTCCTTAGGCATCGACTCAGGATGGTCATGAGGACGAATGCCACCCCTTCCTTCCAGACCGGTATCGTCATACCCAATAGCATTGCAGAAGGCCCTCCGGGGCACTTGAAAGAGCTCATCACGGCACATGAAAGTGAGAGTGCAAGCATCATGTGCTCCAAAGTGAACAGTGGCATAGAACTAATGGACAAGCTGAACATCAAAGTCACAGTTAACTGACATGAGCTTGACCAGATCGAACTCCTCACAGAGAGCCAAGGCCTCACCAAGGTACTCCAAGTTGTTCCTCCAGTGGTCAAGATCGATGGTCCACTGCTTGGCATACCTATTCTTGTTGTGCTCAAAGAGTTCATGAACAATCCGCACTTGCATCTCATTCTGGAACTGAATGGTGGTCCAACGAGGAGCAATGGGAACCTCATTAGTATTCTTCAAGCGGAAGGCTTCCCAATCCTTCGCTTTCCAACGGGGCAAAGGCAAAACCACACGTTGCTTGCCAGCGGCAGACTTTTCACGGCGAGTGGGCTTGGTGGGAATCACAACCTCTTCTTCGTCATCAGACGCAGCCGGGCGTAAGGTCCTTCGTGCCCTCTTCTTGGGCTTGCGAGGAGCAGAGCGAGAACTAGAGCCACCTGTACACACGCACGAGGAGAACACAAGAAACCCAGCAAAGAGGAGAGGATTGCACACGCAAACAGAGGAATAGATAGATTGCACAAACATAGAAAACAAAACAGGGCTACGTGGTGCAGATATCCCAGTTGTACCGGTTCTCCTACCGGTAGTATCGCTCCAGCGGTTGTACCGCCCGTAGAGGTGGTAGAACCGCTGAACAGCGGTACAAGCAGTAGGAAATAGATCTAACCGCGAGATATGAATCACACTAGCCATATTCTGATCTCTAAGAAGTGCAATCTAAGCAGGAGGCAAATATAGACCTCTTCCACCCAATAGTTTAAACAATAAACGCGGAATGTCAAGTAATGCCCTAGAAGTAGGGAAAGAACCATAGAACGAAGAACGAAGGACATGGGGCATTACCGACATCCATGGGAAGAGATCGGGAGGGAGGAGGCCTCCTCGGAGAGGATCCATGAAGACCCCACGGATCCGAAGCGCAAGAAGCACTCCGGGGCAGTGGCAATGGCGACCAGCGGCTAGGGCACAAGATGGGAAGAACAGGGGATGAGGGGAAAAAGAAACTCCCTTCAGCCCCATTCGCAATATATAGGCCCATAGACGCGCGGCGGTTGTACCGCTCAAGAGAGCGGTTGTACCGCTACCTGGTACGAGCCGGTGGTTGCGGGCAGTACCTCCGTCGCCAAGTGGGCATCGGTAGTACCGCCTGTGACCAACCGGTAGTACCGGCCAGACGGGCACCCTAGTGATTGAGCGGTGGAATCGCTCAAGCGCCGCTGGGAGTCCTCCTGGGGCGGGACAACCTGAGTGTACCAGCGGTAGAACTGCCCGTAACACCGGTTGTACCGCCCGGTCACCATTACCAAAGCCAAGATCAAATGTGTGCAATTGGAGTAGAGGGTTCTCAAGGGAAGAGGAAGGCTTGGGATAGGGCACGGGACTGGAATATGGTGTGAGGATCTCCAAGAGACTAA
This sequence comes from Aegilops tauschii subsp. strangulata, assembly GCF_002575655.3. Lineage (NCBI taxonomy): Eukaryota > Viridiplantae > Streptophyta > Magnoliopsida > Poales > Poaceae > Aegilops > Aegilops tauschii. Next base: position 311,655,338 of record NC_053037.3, on the reverse strand, counting down.
AAGGACAACAACGAAGGGATAAACCACACTTGGAGACCACAACACCTAGAGCCTAAGAAAACAAACGATGACAAAGAAAACAAGGACAAAACTCGAAGCACAACCTCTCCAAAGAGGGCGGTGGCCGGAGCCACCTATGTTTGAGTCAATTGGTATGGCACCGCGAAGAATTATCCTTGGGTCCATGACCAACACTCGTCTTTGAAGCACAAATACCATCAAAAATGGCTTATGTGAAAGAGTTGATTAATTTATGCATAATGGGGGGAGGGAGAGTTCATTGAGAGAACAACACTCCCCCTATGTCCATGCCTACACCTAAACAAGATAGCAAGTTGAGTATGGTGAGGTGTGGAAGGGTTCAAGCCACATTGCTCGAATCAATGATATTTATCTCATGCCTTAACTCGCGAAATCTTGCTTCATCCAAGGGCTTCGTGAAAATATTTGCAAGGTTATCATGAGTGTTGACGTAGTTGAGCTCGATCTCCCCTTGCCTAATGTGATCCCGGATGAAGTGATACCGAATCTCAATATGCTTCGTCTTGAAGTGTTGAACCGGGTTGAGAGAAATCTTGATGGCACTTTCATTGTCACACCAAAGAGGCACTTTGTCACACCTGACACTGTAATCCTTTAAAGTTTGCCTCATCCAAAGAAGTTGTGCACAACAACTACCGGCCACCACATACTCTGCTTCGGTGGACGAGAGAGACACACAACTTTGCTTCTTAGAAGACCAACTTACCAAAGAGCAACCAAGGAATTGGTACCCTCCGGAAGTGGACTTCCTATCCACTTTGTCTCCCGCCCAATCCGAGTCCGAATAGCCCACAAGCTTTAAGTTTGCTCCTCTTGGGTACCATAGGCCAAAGTTTGGGGTATGAGCCAAATATCGAAAGATTCGCTTGACTGCCACAAAGTGGCTTTCCTTAGGTGCAGCTTGAAACCATGCACAAATTCCCACACTCAACATGATATCTGGTCTAGATGCACAAAGGTAAAGCAAGGAGCCAATCATGGAGCGATATACCTTTTGATCCACTGCTTTACCATTGGGATCAATGTCAAATTGGCACTTGGTGGGCATTGGAGTGGAAGCCGGCTTGACATCACTTAGCTTGAATCTCTTTAGCATGTCTTGAGTGTATTTGGCTTGGTTGATGAAGGTTCCTTCTCTTCTTTGCTTAACTTCGAACCCGAGAAAGAACTTCAACTCTCCCATGGAAGACATCTTGAACTTTGAGGTCATGAGAGCGGCAAATTCCTCATTGAAAGCTTTGTTAGGGGAACCAAATATATTATCATCAATATATAGTTGGCACACAAACAACTCCCCTTTGACCTTCTTAGTAAAAAGAGTGGGGTCGATTTTCCCAACTTCAAATCCACGATCTTGCAACAACTCGGTAAGGTGGTCATACCACGCATGTGGGGCTTGTTTAAGGCCATAGAGTGCCTTATCGAGTTGATACACATGATTGGGGAAGTAGGGATCCTCGAACCCGGGGGGTTGCTTGACATATACCAACTCATTAATGGGACCATTAAGAAAAGCACTCTTCACATCCATTTGTTGCAACTTAAAGTTGTGATGGGAAGCATAAGCAATCAACAAACGAATGGATTCAAGGCGAGCAACGGGAGCAATGGTTTCACCGTAGTCGATACCTTCAACTTGGGAGTAGCCTTGTGCTACCAATCTTGCCTTGTTGCGAACTATGGTCCCATGAGCATCTTGCTTGTTCTTGAAAATCCACTTGGTTCCGATGACATTGTCATTCCCCGTTGGTCTTGGCACCAATCTCCACACCTTGTTGTACTCGAAGTTGTTGAGTTCTTCATGCATGGCATTGAGCCAATCCGGATCTTCAAGCGCCTCATAGACCTTTTGGGATTCAACACAAGAGACAAACGCGTGATGTTCACAATAGTTTGCCAATTGTCTACGAGTGCTTACCCCCTTTTGGATGCTTCCAAGCACATTCTTCATGAGGTGACCCTTGGTGGAGAGCTTGGAAGCAATCTTGGCGGCACGACACTCCCATTCCTCCTCGGGGGTGAGTCGAGGAGCGGTCACTTGATCATCTTGAGCGCCGTCTTGAGCTTGTTCTTGATCTTGAACTTGCTCGGAGGAGAGAACTTGACCATGGGCATCACTTGGTGTTTCAACACTGTCTTGAGCTTGATCTTGCCCTTGGTCTTGTTCATGAGGTTGAGGGCCTTCACTTTGTTCTTCAGAAGCGTGTGGCCTTGGGTTGGTGATGGCTCCACTTGAGTGGAGCATTGTCCTTCTCCTTCGGCCACAAGGGGTTCCTCAATGGGTAGGATAAAACCAACTCCCATTCTTCTTATGGCTTGGGGGGGGGGGGAATTTCATCACCTACATCACAAGTGCCACTTTGCTCCACTTGGGAGCCGTTATTCTCATCAAACTCCACGTTACACGTCTCCTCAATAAGTCCCGTGGACTTACTGAGGACACGGTAAGCATGAGAGTTTGTAGCATAACCAACAAATATGCCCTCATAAGCTCTAGCCTCAAATTTAGACAAACGAACACCTTTCTTGAGAATGAAACACTTACACCCAAACACCCGAAAGTACTTGAGGTTGGGCTTGTCACCGGTGAGTATCTCATATGGAGTCTTGTTCAAGCCTTTGCGGAGATAGAGACGATTTGATGCATGACACACGGTGTTGATGGCTTCGGCCCAAAAGTTGTATGGAGACTTGAACTCCGCCATCATGGTCCTTGCCGCATCCATCAACATCCGGTTCTTCCTCTCCACTACACCATTTTGTTGAGGGGTGTAAGGTGCGGAATATTGATGCTTGATCCCCTCATCACTAAGAAACTCATCCAAGGTGTAGTTCTTGAACTCGGTGCCGTTGTCACTTCTTATTGTCAAGATCTTTGCATTGTGTTGACGTTGGGCTTCATTTGCCAAGTCAATGACGGTTTGTTGGGTCTCGCTCTTCCTCTTCAAGAAATATACCCAAGTGTATCTTGAATAGCCATCCACAATCACCAAGCAATACTTTCTACCCCCAAGACTATCAAAGGATGGAGGCCCAAAGAGATCCAAATGAAGGATCTCCAAAGGCCTCTTCGAGTAAATGATAGTCGTGGGAGGGTGAGCCTTTTCATGTTGCTTTCATTCGATACAAGCACTACAAGCACGATCTTTAGCAAAACTAACATTGGTTAGTCCACGGACATAGTCCCCCTTGAGAATACTTTGCAAAGATCTCATATTGACATGGGCTAAATGGCGATGCCAAAGCCATCCCACGTCAACTTTAGCCATTAGGCATGTCGCGGTCTTAGTGGGTTGCTTCGGAAAGTTAATCACATAGAGACCGTTCTCGACATTCCCAACAAAGGCTACTTTAAGAGTCTTGCTCCACAAGAGGGCCACGGTATCAACATCAAAGAAAGTGGCAAAGCCCATGAGTGCAAGTTGTCGAACGGAAAGTAAATTGGATGCAAGGGACTCAACAAGCATGACCTTCTCGATCGTGAGATCATGAAAAATGACAACCTTGACAAGTCCAAATACCTTAGAGGACGAGGCATCACCCCACTCGACATTGGTGGGCATAGATGGAATCTTGTGAACATCCACCACCAAGTCCTTGCTTCCGGTCATATGATTAGTTGCTCCACTATCGAGCAACCATGATCCCCCACCGGAAGCAAACACCTACAAGAAATCAATGATTGGTTTTAGGTACCCATTTTGTAATGGGTCCTTTGATGTTAGTAACAAGGGTCTTAGGAACCCAAATAGACCATTCAATGTACTCATAAGAAGAACCAACAAATTTGGCATAAACATGTCCATCACTAGCACGACATAACACATAAGAAGGGTTAAAGTTGCCGGCTTTCTTAGGAAGGGAGGCGTTGCCCTTCTTGGCATCACCACCCTTCATGGTGTTTTTATTCTTCTCCTTAGTAGCACCCTCTCCCTCCTTCACAAAGGTTTGCTTGAGAGGAGGAGGTCATTTGGCCTTGTCATTCTTCTTCTTGTTCTTGGACTTGGGCGCGTACCCAATCCCTTCCTTGGCCACAACTTCCTTTTGATTGCTCAAAAGGTTATTGAGGTTCTTCTCGCCTTGTATGCAAGTCACATGGCCTTTCTCAAGTTGCACCTTCAACTTAGCATTCTCCTCAACAAGATGCACATGCTCATAACACGGGTTAGTGGCATTTGCATTATCAATTAAGACCATATGAGGAAATGTGGCTTTCTCCTTGGTTAGCTTTACTTGGAGTTGATCATGAGACTCCTTGAGGCTAGCATGAGCACCCTTCAAGACCTTGTGAGCCTTGTCAAGTAAATCAAACTCCTCTTTGAGTCTAGCAAGATCAACCCCAAGCTTGGCCTTCTCGAAGGTTAGCACACGAGAGACAACAAGAGCATGATCAAGATCTTTCTTTAATTTAGCATGATCATCGTTGTGTGACTCCTCAAGAGCCAAACGAAGACCACACTCTTCCTCAAGATCATTGGAAAGATCCGAAATCTCATTGGCTTAGTCATGACTATGCCCCTCCATCTGAGAGATGGTATCTTCGTGAGCCTCGATCATGTCATTGGCTTCACCAAGTTGTTCCAAGAGAGCAACGAAGTGCTTCTTGGATTTACCCTTGAGTTACTCATAAAATACTCAAACTCATTCTTCTCCACATTAGAACCCTCATGTTCATCAATGCAATCCGTCAAAGAAGGATTATTAATGATGGTAGTTTTGATGTTGGGGGTTACCTTGTTGGTGGCTTTAGCCATGAGGCATTTGGCGGTGATGCTCTCATTGGGTGAGTCGAAGAGAGACACCCGTGGAGTTGTCGCAATGGCAACGGAGGCCGTGGCAACCGACTCACCATCTTCATCATCATCATCATCCTCATTGTACTCTTCTTGGACCACCAACGCCTTGGGAGGAGTTTTCTTGGTGAAGTTGCTCTTGTTTGGGAAAGACTTGGCCTTGTCCTTTCGGATGAGCTTGCCACCATTGTCCCCCCTCTTCTCGTAAGGACATTCCGCAACAAAATGGCTCACATTGCCACAATTATAGCAAGTCCTCACTCGTTGCTTGACCTTTGTGCCACTTGAGTTGCTCTTGTTGAAGTTGGGCCTTGTGTTCTTCTTGCTCCAAAATTTCCTTGAAGCAAGAGCCATGTGTTCATGATAGGCATACTTTGTATCTTCGGGGTTGCTTTCCTCTTCTTCCTCTTCTTCTTCTTCTTCCACACTAACCTTGGCCTTCAAGGCAAGGTTGGGCTTCTTTGCTCTTTGAGAACGTAGCACCGCATTGTCGGCGGTCTTGTCCAAGTTGCTCATTGCCACAAACTCATCCAACACTTCACTCGAGGACAAGGTGTGGAACTCCGGCCTTTGACGAATGACGGAGGACATGGCCTTATGGTAAGGCATCATGGCCTTGAGGAATTTGCGCTTGATCCAATTGTCATCCGTGTCCTTGCTCCCATGATCTCGGAGTGAGACCGCGAGTTTGGTTACTCTCCAATAAAGCTCACGAGGTTCTTCATCTTCTTTCATTGCAAACTCATCGGCTTCATCTTGCACCACTTCATAGTTGGAGCGTTCAATGCTTGCGCTTCCCCGGTAGAGGGAAACAACACAATGCCATGCATCTTTTGCCATGGCGAAAGGCCGAAGATGAGGGAGATCTTCGGGTGGAATTGCATCTTGGATGATGAAGAGAGCATTCTCATTGAATTGATTATCCGCGGCTTCTCTAGGGGTGAAGTTGCTTCGGTCATGCGGATAGAAACCTTCTTCAATGATTCTCCAAAGATTAGTATTCACATGATTTAAATGACGCTTAAAGCGATAAACCCAAGAATCAAAGTCCTCATTTTTCACAATCTTAGGGGGAGGACCGGCATGATTCAAATGAGTGGAAGGAATCGGTCCACCATAAACAAGTGGAGGTTCCACATGGGCAAAGATGTCGGTGCCATTTTTACCACTAGAAGGAAGTCTTTTCACTAGTAGCTTCCCCCTTGTCGGAGTTAGCATCCATCACCTTGTTGGTGGGATCACCCACTTTCAACGGTGCGGTGGATAATTTAAGCCCTTCAATGAATTTATTAAACAAGCTTTCAACCTCGGTCGTCATGGAGGTTTTCAATGTGTCCAAAGCCACATTGAATTACTCACGAGAGACCGCGGTTCCCCATCGCCCGTAGACGAGACCGGATTCACACCGGAGTGCTCCTCCACACCGTCTACGGTGTCAACTATACTCTTCAGAAGACAAAGTCCTTAATAAAGAGACGAGGCTCTGATACCAATTGAAAGGATCGATATAGTTGACTAGAGGGGGGGGGGGGTGAATAGGCAACTAACAATTTTTAGCTTTTCTTTAGCAAATTAAACTTTGCATCAAAGTAGGTTGTCTAGATATGCAACTAGGTGGGCAACCTATATGATGCAACAACAACAAGCACACAAGCAAGCAAGGTATATAACACAAATAAGCTTGCACAAGTAAAGGGATGAAATAACCAAGAGTGGAGCCGGTGAAGACGAGGATGTGTTACCGAAGTTCCTTCCTTTTGAGGGGAAGTACGTCTCCGTTGGAGCAGTGTGGAGGCACAATGCTCCCCAAGAAGCCACTAGGGCCACCGTATTCTCCTCACGCCCTCACACAATGCGAGATGCCGTGATTCCACTATTGGTGCCCTTGGAGGCGGCAACCGGACCTTTACAAACAAGGTTGGGCTCTCTCCACAACTTAATTGGTGGCTCCCAACGAAACCGCGGAGCTTCACCATAATGGAATGTGGCTCCGAGGTGACCTCGACCGTCTAGGGTGCTCAAACACCCAAGAGTAACAAAATCCACACAAGAAAGTATGGGGGAAGCAAATATCCTTTGGTGGAAGTGTAGATCTAGGTCTCCTCCTTCAATCCCTAGCAAATCAACAAGTTTGAGTGGCTAGAGAGAGAGAGATCGGGCAAGAGAGCTTGAGTAGCATTAATGGTGGTGTGAGAGAGGTAAGAGGTAAGTGTACGTGAAAAGATTCCCCCAACTCTTTCCAATGTGGATTCCCTCTTGATAGTACGGGTTCCCTACGACCAAAGAGGTAAAAAGCATAGATAACTCCGTCTTCAATCTTTTCCTTTCAGAGAGAATAGCTAACCATGTAGGCCTAAATACCGAAAACCTGAAACACTTAGTACAATATTAGACCAACAAAGGGTTGTCATCATCATCCAAAACACAAAGTAGGGAAATGCCCTTACATCTTGCAATTGAATACTTGTGGTGACAATGGGGTATCGTATTGATTCACTTGATATATGCTTTGGCACTCAATTCGCGGATTCTCGAGGTGACATTGGGGTAATCTATGCATAGGGGTCGATGCACGTTCTTGTCTGTTTTTCTCCGGTAGAAATCTTAGGACATTCTTTGAAGTTCTTTGTGTTGGATTGAGTATTATGAATATGAATTTTCTTTGGTGTTATTTTAGTACGGACTCTAGGATAGATCGAACAGAAAGAATAGCTTTGTGTTATTTTAGTATGGACTCTTGAATAGATCGAACGGAAAGAATAGCTTTGAGGTGGTTTCGTACCCTACAAACAATTTATTCTTATATTCTCTGCTAGATAGGAACTTTGGAGCGATTCTTCGTTGCACGTTGAGGGATGGCTATATGATCCAATTATATTAGCATTGTTGAGAGATTACACTAGTGAAAGTACGGACCCTAGGCCTCATTTTCAAGCATTGCAATATCGTTTTTGTGCCCGTTTACTATTTTCCTTGCTGTTTTTATTTATTCAGATTATAAAAATATATTTCTACCATCCATATTACACTTTTATCACCATCTCTTCGCCGAACTAGTGCACCTATACAATTTGCCATTGTACTGGGTGTGTTTGGGACACAAGAGATTTCTTGTATTTGGTTGCAGTGTCGTTTGAGAGAGAACATCTTCATCCTACACCTCTCACGGATTGATAATCCTTAGGTCATCCACTTGAGGGAAAATTGCTACTGTCCTACAAAACTCTGCGCTTGGAGGCCCAACACGTGTCTATAAGAATAAAATTGCGTAGTGGACATCAAGCTCTTTTCTGGTGCCGTTGTCGGGGAGGTGAGTGATTGAAGGTATATCTTTAGATCTTGCAATCGAATCTTTTAGTTTCTTGTTTTATCACTAGTTTGGTTTTATAATAGAAGACTACATAAAAATGGAATTGAGGTTTCATCATATTATTGATCATCTTTATAATATCTTTCTTGAAAATGATGGTTCGGAAAATTGTGCTCAATTCTTAGAAGAAGAAGTCAATGAAATGTTTGGCACAAAATATTTGAATGATGAGCATGATTGCAATGTTGTTAGTATGAATTCTTTGAATATCCATAATGCTAATGATATGCAAAGCCATAAGCTTGGGGATGCTATATTTGATGAATATGATATTTTTAGTCCCCCAAGTTTTGATGAGAAAATTTATTATGATGATTGCATGCCTCCTATTTATGATGATTATATTGATGAAAGTGGATTCAGAGAGGTCATGACTTTATTTAATGATGAATCCATCATTTTGGATGAGGCTTCAATTGACTATGAGAACAAGATTGCTATCTATGATGATTATGGTGATGCCATGTATGCTATTTTGAATAATGATAACCATGAAATTTGTCATCATGATTTTAATTTTCAATCACATGATAGTTATTTCGTTGAGTTTGCTCCCACAATTATTGATGAGAATAAATTTGCTTATGTGGAGAGTAATAAAATTTCTATGCTCGTGAATCATGAAAAGAATGCTTTATGTGATGGTTATATTGTTGAATTCATTCATGATCCTACTGAAAATTATTATGAGGGATGAACATATGCTTGTAGGTATTGCAATAATATCAAGTTTCCTCTCTATGTGTTGGAAATCTTGAAGTTGTGCATGTTTTGCCTTCTTATGCTAGTTGATTATTGTTCCCATAAATTATTTGCTCACAAAATCCCTATGCATAGGAAGTGGGTTAGGCTTAAATGTGCTTTCCATGTGCTTCATGATGCTCCCGTCATGTTTCAATTATCTACTCTTATGTGAGCATGATGGAAATCATCATGCCTAGCTAAAAGGCATTAAAGAAAAGCGCTTGTTGAGAGACAACCCAACACTTTTACCTACTGTTTTTGTGTGTTCACATGATTAGGCTACTGTATTAATCATGTTTTATTGCTTTCGTTTCAATAAAGTGCCAAGTAAGACCTTTGGGATGGCTTACGGTGATAGTTGATTTGATCTTGCTGAAAAACAGAAACTTTTGCTCTCAGGAAAACAATTCTAATATTTAACAGAAGTGTGATAAAATTCTGATTCTTTTTGCATAAGATTAATAGACAAATTGCCCAGGTTTTCCTATTTTTCAGGATTTTTGGAGTAGCAGAAGTATGGTTGGAGTACAGATTACTACAGATTGTTCTGTTTTGACAGATTCTGTTTTCAATGCATAGTTTGCTTGTTTTCTAGTTTCCATGGCTTATATTGCTCATTATAAATTGTGGAAATGATATGCTACAGTAGCCATTGTGTGAGAATATTTATGAATCTTTACTTTCACAGTACCAAAAGTGAAATAGTTTGCTCTTTATCATACTAACTTATCTCACAAAGTTCCGTTAAGTTTTGTGTGATTGAAGTTTTCATGTTTTGGGGGAGATATCGATATGAGGGGATTAAGGAATGACAAGACCCTAATATTGGGGATGCGCAAGGCACCCCAAGTCAATATCCTAGGAATATACAAGCAACTAAGCTTGGGGATGCCCCGGAAGGCATCCCCTCTTTCGTCTCCAACATTATCAGTAACCTCACTCGGAGCTATGTTTTCATTCGTCACATGATATGAGTTTTGCTTGGAGTGTCAATTTATTTTGTTAGGATTTTCTTGCTGTTATTTATCATAATGTTTTGCATCTTTTATTTCAATAAAAGTGGCATTGATAGCCTTTACTATGCTCATTTTGCAAGTCTACATGTTGCTGTTTCAAAACAGAAAGTTTATCGATGTTGCAAAAATTCCCTAGAAAAGTAAGAATGTGATAAAATGTTGAAACTTTTTGCATAAATAAGTCTGATAAATTATCTACAGTGTGGTAAATTTTCATATTGTTTGGAGTTGGATAAGTATTGATACTCTTGCATTCTTTACAAACTGTACTGTTTTGGCAGATTGCTGTTATGTTTGCATTGTTTGCATATGTTTGCTTGTTTAATGACCCTATTTGAGGATAGGAGTATTAAATATGCAGAGGCATTTAGTATGCAATGATGAATAATAATTTTAGTGATTTTCTATAGTAGAGAATGATAAGGTTTTTGCATTGGTTTATACTAACTTATATCACGAGTTCTTCTAGAGTTTTGTGTGGATGAAGCTTTTGAGATTTAGGTAAACCGTGATATAAAAGGAATTAAGAAGACACAAAAGCTCAAGCTTGGGGATGCCCAGGGCACCCCAAGATAATATTTCAAGTGGTCTCAAGCATCTAAGCTTGGGGATGCCCCGGTAGGCATCCCACCTTTCTTCTTCAACAATTATCGGTTAGTATCAGTTGAGCCTCAGTTTTCACTTCTTCAAATGATGTGTGCTATTCTTGGAATGTCATTTTGTTTTGTTTTTGCTTGCTGTTTTAATAAAATACTTAGACCTGAAAGTTTTTAAATAAAATAGAGTCCTCAAATAGTTGCCAAGGAGGCTAAGTAAGCGGCACTCATATCCCGTAACGAAGCTCTTTTATATGGAATTGCTATATTGCTTCACTTAAATTAATTTGAGAGAAAGAAATATTATTCTCATGATCTTCATTTATAGTTGTTTGAGCTTATCAAAAGCAACACATGAAAATTAGTTCCAAAGTGATAGATATCCAAGAAGGATATAATAAAAACTTTCATGAAGATCATTGGACAAAATAAACTTGATTCCTTGTAATAGTTTTGAGATATGATGATGTGATATGTGAGTCATGTTGATGATTAATTATGCTTTAGTAAGAATACTGATGTTAAGGTTTGTGATTCCCTATGCAAGCACAAAAGTCAATAGTTTTGCAATGAAATTACATCCTACTTGTGGTGCATTATTCGGTGTTAATTATGCTCAATGCTCGCTTATGAGATTATTCGTTTCTTGGTTGGTCGCTTCTCAATCTTTTGCTAGCCTTCACTTCGCACTAAGTATGATCACTACTTGTGCATCCAAAATCCTTTAAACAAGTTTTGCCACATGAGTCCATTATACCTACCTATATGCGGTATTCTTTTGCCATTCTAAGCAAATTTGTATGTGCCATCTCTAATTTTCAAAATAAATTTCTCTTTTGTGTGCTCATACCGCTCGCGAGGCGGTGAGGGGTGGCCAATATTTTCCATGCTAGATATTTTATTCTCATGATGAGTGTTTATTCACTTGTCATTGCACGAGAGTAAGGCAAAGGTATTAGGGATGCCTATTCCCGAAATGAAAAATGAATTTACTTTATGTTGTCAAATAATAAAGTCCTTGGAAAGTGTTGGTATGGAGGGCACCCGTGGATACGGTTAGCCATGGAAAGTGAAAGTATGGTGGAAAAAGGAATAAACTTTATTTTCTGTTTGGGAACCTCCTATGATATATCTATCATGGAAAGTGTTGGGAGCTCTAAGTCGTTTTCGTTGGTGGGAAAAGTATGCCTGTCAAAAAGAATTATCTCTCAATTTTTGCTTTGAGCTCTGGTACCTCTACCAATCCCTACTTCCCTCTGCGAAGGGCCTCACTTTAACTTTATGCAATTTTTATTTTTAATTTGAGTCTCAATCTTCTCTATAAAGCACCAACTAGGAGGCACTATGATCGTACTTGAGCATTGGGTATAGCTAATATGCGAGTGTGTTTCATGAATGGATCAATGATTAAGCATGATGGGCTAGGGATAACTTATTTTAGCGTTGATATTTTGAAAGACATGGTTGCTTGTTGGTATGCTTCAATATTAAAGACCTCATGTCAAAACTAGACTATTGATTTGAACCATATAAAAGTCCAAATGTCCATGCTACAAAAGAAAAGAGTTTATGATGAATATGATAGGTAGCATTCCAAAACAAAAATTCCATTTTCACTTGCTACTTTATCATGATAAGTTTTATGAGAAAGAGTTGTTGTTATGATGCTAGGAAAAGTGACTGAAATTATCATTGATCAAACTTATGCACTTTGCTAGCATTCACACTTCATAAGTTATTTCTTTTAATAATTACCTACTCGGCGACGAGTAGGAATTAAGCTTGGGGATGCTGATACGTCTCCAATGTATTTATAATTTATGAAGTATTCATGCCATGTTTACAACAATTTTATATGGTTTTGGTATCATTTGCATGGAACTAACCCGGACTGGCGTTGTTTTTAGCAAAACTACAGTGGTGTTGTTTTTTTGTGCAGAAATGGAAGTTCTCCAAATGAGCTGAAACTTTTTGATGATTTTTTGGAACAAAAGAGACCCCGAAGCTTCGTGGGAGGGCCAGAAGAGCCACGAGGAGGGCACAACCCACCAGGGTGCGACTGGTGGGCCTAGCTTGCCCCGGTGGGTTGTGCCCACCTTGAGGCCCATCTTAGCGTGAAACCAACGCCAAAAAATCCTATAAATAGAGAAACCATTAGAAGTTAACCTAGATCAGAAGTTCCGCCGCCGCAAGGCTCTATAGCCACCGAATACCAATCTAGACCCCGTTCTGGCACCCTGTTGGAGGGGGAAAATCATCACCGGTGGCCATCTTCATCATCCAGGCGGCCACCACGATGAGGAGGGAGTAGTCCACCCTCGGGGCTGAGGGTTTGTACCAGTAGCTATGTGTTTAATCTCTCTCTCTCTCTTGTGTTCTTGAGATGTCACGATCTTGATGTATCGCGGGCTTTGTTAATATAGTCAGATCATATGGTGTTTTCCCCTCTCTATCTTGTGATGAATTGAGTTTTCCCTTTGAGATTTCGTTGTTATCGGATTGAATACTTTTATGGATTTGAGAGCACTTGATATATGTCTTGCAATTGAATACTCGTGGTGACAATGGGGTATCGTATTGATTCACTTGATATATGTTTTGGCACTCAACTCGCGGATTCCTGAGGTGACATTGGGGTAATCTATGCATAGGGGTTGATGATGTCGGGGAAACGACCCCGATGGGACCATAAGGATCCCTTCTACGGTTTGGCAGGGAGCTAGGGGCTAAGCAAAGAGCAGATCTAGTGATCAACACCACAAGGATTTACCCAGGTTCGGGCCACTGAGATGCGTAAAACTCTAGTCCTGCTTGGTTGTGTATTCAGTATTCTTGAGCTTCGGCTCGTTGCTGTGCATGTAAGCTGGGCCAAGAGGTCCAAAAAGCCGAATCCTGTTCCAGTACGCTGTGGGTCTCCTTTTATATGACCAAGGGGCTGCCACAGTGGCATACAGGAGGTGTAAAGCTGCTATAGTACACATGCTTATCTGGGTCATCTAAGGACAAACACATTAAATGCACCACTTACGTGCCCTCTAGCTTTATCGGGGACGGGGAGAGAGCCTGCCCCGTCCGTTGCCGCCCCGCCCCGCCTCGACACGCGTCCATGCCGATGGGGCATGCAGTGCCAAGTTGGCTGGTGATAACCCACAAGTATAGGGGGCCGCAATAGTTTTTGAGGGTAGAGTATTCAACCCAAATTTATTGATTCAACACAAGGGGAGCCAAAGAATATTCTCAAGTATTAGCAGCTGAGTTGTCAATTCAACCACACCTGGAAGACTTAATATCTGCAGCAAAATATTTAGTAGCAAAGTAGTATGGAAGTAACGATAACGGTCGCAAAAGTAACAGTAGCAGTTTTGTAGTAATTGTAACAACGGCAACGGAAAAGTAACTAAGCAAAGATCAATATGTGAAACTCTCGTAGGCATTGGATCGTTGATGGATAATTATGTCGTATGCGATTCCTCATGCAACAGTTATAACATAGGGTGACACAGAACTAGCTCTAGTTCATCAATGTAATGTAGGCATGTATTCCGAATATAGTCATACGTGCTTATGGAAAAGAACTTGCATGACATCTTTTGTCCTACCCTCCCGTGGCAGCGGGGTCCTATTGGAAACTAAAGGATATTAAGGCCTCCTTTTAATAGAGTACCGGACCAAAGCATTAACACTTAGTGAATACATGAACTCCTCAAACTACGGTCATCACCGGGAGTGGTCCCGATTATTGTCACTTCAGGGTTGTTGGATCATAACACGTAGTAGGTGACTATTGACTTGCAAGATAGGATCAAGAACTCGCATATATTCATGAAAACATAATAGGTTCAGATCTGAAATCATGGCACTCGGGCCCTAGTGACAAGCATTAAGCATAGCAAAGTCATAGCAACATCAATCTCAGAACATAATGGATACTAGGGATCAAACCCTAACAAAGCTAACTCGATTACATGATAAATCTCATCCAACCCATCACCGTCCAGCAAGCCTACGATGGAATAACTCACGCACGGCGGTGAGCATCATGAAATTGGTGATGGAGGAAGGTTGATGATGACGATGGCGACGGATTCCCCTCTCCGGAGCCCCGAATGGACTCCTGATCAGCCCTCCCGAGAGAGATTAGGGCTTGGCGGCGGCTCCGTATCGTAAAACGCGATGAATCCTTCTCTCTGATTTTTTTCTCCCCGAACGTGAATATATAGAGTTGGAGTTGAGGTCGGTGGAGCTTCAGGGGGCCCACGAGGCAGGGGGCGCGCCCCAAGGGGGTGGGTGCGCCCCCACCCTCGTGGACAGGGTGTGGGCCCCCTGGTGTTGATTCTTTCGCCAGTATTTTTTATATATTCCAAAAATATTCTCCGTGAAGTGTCAGGTCATTCCGAGAACTTTTATTTCTGCACAAAAATAACACCATGGCAATTCTGCTGAAAACAGCGTCAGTCCGGGTTAGTTCCATTCAAATCATGCAAGTTAGAGTCCAAAACAAGGGCAAAAGTGTTTGGAAAAGTAGATACGTTGGAGACGTATCAACTCCCCCAAGCTTAAACCTTTGCTTGTCCTCAAGCAATTCAGTTGACAAACTGAAAGTGATAAAGAAAAACTTTTACAAACTCTGTTTGCTCTTGTTATTGTAAATATGTAAAGCCAGCATTCAAGTTTTCAGCAAAGATTATGACCTAACCATATTCACAATAACACTTAGGTCTCATGTTTACTCATATCAATGGCATAATCAAATAGCGAGCAATAATAATAAATCTCGGATGACAACACTTTCTCAAAACAATCATAATATGTTATAACAAGATGGTATCTCGCTAGCCCTTTCTGAGACCGCAAAACATAAATGCAGAGCACCTCTGAAGATCAAGGACTGACTAAATATTGTAATTCATGGTAAAAGAGATCCAGTCATACTCAATGTAAACTAATAGTAATGCATGCAAATGACAACAGTGCTCTCCAACTGGTGATTTTTAATAAGAGGGTGATGACTCAACATAAAAGTAAATAGATAGGCCCTTCGCAGAGGGAAGTAGGGATTTGCAGAGGTGCCTGAGCTCGATTTTTTAAATAGAGATAAATAATATTTTGAGTGGCATACTTTCATTGTCAACATAACAACCGAGAGATCTCGATATCTTCCATGCTACACACATTATAGGCGGTTCCCAAACAGAATGGTAAAGTTTATACTCCCCCACCACCAACAAGCATCAATCCATGGCTTGCCCGAAACAACGGGTGCCTCCAACTAACAACAGCCCCGGGGGAGTTTTGTTTGCAATTATTTTGATTTGAGCATGGGACTGGGCATCCCGGTGACCGGAAATTTTCTCGTGAGTGAGGAGTGGAGTCCACTCCTCGTGAGAATAACGCACCTAGCATGGAAGATACAGACAGCCGTAGTTGATATATGAGCTATTCGAGCATACAAAACATAATTTCATTTGAAGGTTTAGAGTTTGGCACATACAAGTTTACTTGGAGCGGCAGGTAGATACCGCATATAGGAAGGTATGGTGGACTCATGTGGAATAACTTTGGGGTTTATGGTAGTGAAAGCACAAGCAGTATTCCCGCTTAGTACAAGTGAAGGCTAGAAAAAGACTGGGAAGCGACTGTCGGCGTTCTGGGAACGGGGGTCCCCAGACTTGCCTACCTGCGGCCCATGGCGTGGCTAAGCCAGCAGGCCGTACGGCCCATCTTCATCAACAAGGCATCCAAGACCCTCGCGAGGCGGACGACACAAGGCCTCCTCAGGAGTGGCCTAGTCAGGCAGGCTCACGAGCAGCGGAGATATCAAGGCGGGGCAAACCTCACGAGGCTCTCGTGACGTGAGCCATGATGATCGACACCAGGCGGGCGCCAGCGCGCGCAGCGTCCTTGTTTCCTCTTTGGTGCTAAGGAAGCAGGCGTAGGCGAGGAGTACCGAGGCATCAGGCAAAGGTTGCTATATCGGTGCAACGAGACCAAGACCAGGAGGACGGCAAGGCGGAGGTCATCGTGGAGCCCAAGACGGCATCACCACCAGAGCCTTTGCAGGCGAAGACCACTTTTGTCAGGATAGCTTGTACTACCTGTCCCCGTTCAAATTTGCCCGCCGTTGTTGGCTCCCTTCCCGCTCAATATTTGGGAAGAGGACCAGGGCCTATATAAGTAGAGCTAGCCACCACAGTATGGGATCGAGCAATTCATCCAGCTCTCACCCGCTAAGTCACCAAGCACAAGAACACCTCAACCTCAGGAGGCTGTTCTTTCCCTTGTACTGTTCTTCATCAGCCCAAGAGGCAATCCAACACCACCACACTGGAGTAGGGTATTACACCACAACGGTGGCCCGAACCAGTATAAATCTCGTGTCGCTCTGTGTTGCGAGTTCGTCGAGTTCGTCCGCGAGATCGTAGCGAGCTAGGGCGTAGATCGGTAGGAGGGAAAGACTTTGCGCGCACCCCAGTGTTCGAACCTTAAGGGTTTGCCAGAACCCTACATCCGACATTTGGCGGGGTGCGCCGGAGCTTCTTCTCCGCCAGTCGACTTGCCGACGCTCCACGGTCAAGATGTCCGGCGACCCAAGAGCTGACTCCGACCGCTGGGCAGCCTGTCCGGCCCGGGCGACGACGCCCGCCCATGAAGACCTCAACCGTGCGCTCCAGGCGGCGCGGGCGTCGTCCAACGCTGCGGGGCGCGGGCGGCGTGGCCAGGCATCGTCCACCCCCACTCCACGACAGGTATGAGCCGCTACGAGGGCAGCAAGCCACGCCATGGCGACGGCCGCCGCACTCGCGGCGAGAGCAGGCAAACATGCGGGCGGCACTCACCGTGGCAAGGGAGCTGCTGTGGTGCCGGCTGATGGAGAGCGGCCGAGACACGCTGCTGGAACGCGTTGCTGAGTTGCTGGACGCTGCGGCCTCGGGAGCGCCCCCTTTCTGCTATCGACTCCCTTCTCAGGCCGTTGCGGGAACTCATGGCGGGCCTCGCCGCACCCACGCGCCGACGGGCGCGCATGGGGGCTTCGTCAACACCAGCGCGGCCGGCGGCGCCAGAGGCCCCGCCGCCCCCACACCGCCTGCAACAAGCACGGGCAGAAGCGTCGCCCCCCATGGTCCGGCGAGATGCCATGCTACTATCCTCAGGACGCCACGCTGGGCCGGGCAACATGGAGTGTGGGGCACTACGGCGAGGTGTTCGGGGTAACAGCCCCGGAAGCCTACGTGCCCACATGACGGACCAGGAGTACACACCAGAGGACGACCCCATCTAGTTCGTTGGAGAAGATTGGGAAGAAGGGGCGCTAGGAGTCGAAGCCTTCCAGGAGCCGCAGGGGAACCACCACGACCGCGTGTGCAACGACCACTACAGGGTACCCCTAATCCCTCAGGAGCAAGCTTACACTAACCATGAGTCACAGGAGGAACATGTTGGGAACGTAGTAATTTCAAAAATTTCCAACGCACACGCAAGATCATGGTGATGTATAGCAACGAGAGGGGAGAGTGTTGTCCACGTACCCTCGTAGACCGAAAGCGGAAGCGTTATCACAACGCGGTTGATGTAGTCGTATGTCTTCACGATCCGACCGATCAAGTAACGAACGCACGGCACCTCCGAGTTCAGCACACGTTCAGCTCGATGACGTCCCTCGAACTCCGATCCAGCCGAGTGTTGAGGGAGAGTTTCGTCAGCACGACGGCGTGGTGACGATGATGATGTTCTACCGACGCAGGGCTTCGCCTAAGCTCCGCAACGATATTATCGAGGTGTAATATGGTGGAGGGGGCACCGCACACGGCTAAAATATCGTATATCAATTGTGTGTCTAGAGGTGCTCCCCTGCCCCCGTATATAAAGGAGCAAGGGGGAGGCCGCCGGCCTAGGAGGTGTGGCGCGCCAGGAGGAGTCCTACTCCTACCGGGAGTAGGACTCCCCCCTTTCCTTGTTGGACTAGGAGTGGAAGAAGGGAAGAGGTGGAGGGGAGGAAGGAAGGGGGGCGCCCCCCTCTCCTTGTCCTATTCGGACTGGGGGGGAAGGGGGGCGCGGCCCTGCCCTAGCCTCCTCTCCTCTCTTCCACCTAGGCCCACTAAGGCCCATTAAGTTACCGGGGGGTTCCGGTAATCTCCCGGTACTCCGAAAAAATCCCGATTTCACCCGTAACACTTCCGATGTCCAAACATAGGCTTCCAATATATCAATCTTTATGTCTCGACCATTTCGAGACTCCTCGTCATGTCCGTGATCACATCCGGGACTCCGAACAACCTTCGGTACATAAAAACATATAAACTCATAATATAACTGTCATCGTAACTTTAAGCGTGCGGACCCTACGGGTTCGAGAACTATGTAGACATGACCGAGACACCTCTCCGGTCAATAACCAATAGCGGAACCTGGATGGCCATATTGGTTCCCACATATTCTACGAAGATCTTTATCGGTCAGACCGCATAACAACATACGTTGTTCCCTTTGTCATCGGTATGTTACTTGCCCGAGATTCGATCGTCGGTATCTCGATACCTAGTTCAATCTCGTTACCGGCAAGTCTCTTTACTCGTTCCGTAATACATCATCCCGCAACTAACTCATTAGTCACAATGGTTGCAAGGCTTATAGTGATGTGCATTACCAAGTGGGCCCAGAGATACCTCTACGACAATCGGAGTGACAAATCCTAATCTCGAAATACGCCAACCCAACAAGTACCTTTGGAGACACCTGTAGAGCACCTTTATAATCACCCATTTACGTTGTGACGTTTGGTAGCACACAAAGTGTTCCTTCGGTAAACGGGAGTTGCATAATCTCATAGTCATAGGAACATGTATAAGTCATGAAGAAAGCAATAGCAACATACTAAACGATCGAGTGCTAAGCTAACGGAATGGGTCAAGTCAATCACGTCATTCTCCTAATGAGCTGATCCCGTTAATCAAATGACAACTCATGTCTATGGCTAGGAAACATAACCATCTTTGATTAACGAGCTAGTCAAGTAGAGGCATACTAGTGACACTCTGTTTGTCTATGTATTCACACATGTATTATGTTTCCGGTTAATACAATTCTAGCATGAATAATAAACATTTATCATGATATAAGGAAATAAATAATACTTTATTATTGCCTCTAGGGCATATTTCCTTCAGTCTCCCACTTGCACTAGAGTCAATAATCTAGTTCACATCGCCATGTGATTTAACACCAATAATCACCATGTGATTAACACCCATAGTTCACATCGTTATGTGACCAACACCCAGAGGGTTTACTAGAGTCAGTAATCTAGTTCACATCGCTATGTGATTAACAACCAAAGAGCACTAAGGTGTGATCATGTTTTGCTTGTGAGATAATTTCAGTCAACGGGTCTGTCACATTCAGATCCGTAAGTATTTTGCAAATTTCTATGTCTACAATGCTCTGCACGGAGCTACTCTAGCTAATTGCTCCCACTTTCAATATGTATCTAGACCGAGACTTAGAGTCATCTAGATTAGTGTCAAAAACTTGCATCGACGTTACCCTTTACGACGAACCTTTTTTCACTTCCATAATCGAGAAACATATCCTTATTCCACTAAGGATAATTTTGACCGCTGTCCAGTGATCTACTCTTAGATCACTATTGTACTCCCTTGCCAAACTCAGTGGTAGGGTATACAATAGATCTGGTACACAGCATGGCATACTTTGTAGAACCTATGGCTGAGGCATAGGGAATGACTTTCATTCTCTTTCTATCTTCTACCGTGGTCGGGTTTTGAGTCTTACTCAATTTCACACCTTGTAACACAGGCAAGAACTCTTTCTTTGACTGTTCCATTTTGAACTACTTCAAAATATTGTCAAGGTATGTACTCATTGAAAAAACTTATCAAGCGCTTTGATCTATCTCTATAGATCTCGATGCTCAATATGTAAGCAGCTTCACCGAGGTCTTTCTTTGAAAAACTCCTTTCAAACACTCCTTTATGCTTTGCAGAATAATTCTACATTATTTCCGATCAACAATATGTCATTCACATATACTTATCAGAAATGTTGTAGTGCTCCCACTCACTTTCTTGTAAATACAGGCTTCACCGCAAGTCTGTATAAAACTATATGCTTTGATCAACTCATCAAAGGGTATATTCCAACTCCGAGATGCTTGCACCAGTCTATAGATGGATCACTGGAGCTTGCACATTTTGTTAACACCTTTAGGATCGACAAAACCTTCTGGTTGCATCATATACAACTCTTCTTTAATAAATCCATTAAGGAATGCAGTTTTGTTTATCCATTTGCCAGATTTCATAAAATGCGGCAATTGCTAACATGATTCGGACAGACTTAAGCATAGATACGAGTGAGAAACTCTCATCGTAGTCAACACCTTGAACTTGTCGAAAACCTTTTGCGACAATTCTAGCTTTGTAGATAGTAACACTACTATCAGCGTCCGTCTTCCTCTTGAAGATCCATTTAATCTCAATGGCTCGCCGATCATTGGGCAAGTCAATCAAAGTCCATACTTTGTTCTCATACATGGATCTCATCTCAGATTTCATGGCCTCAAGCCATTTTGCGGAATCTGGGCTCACCATCGCTTCTTCATAGTTTGTACGTTCGTCATGGTCTAGTAACATAACCTCCAGAACAGGATTACCGTACCACTCTGGTGCGGATCTTACTCTGGTTGACCTACGAGGTTCAGTAATAACTTGATCTGAAGTTCCATGATCATCATCATTAACTTCCTCACTAAGTGGTATAGGTGTCACAGAAACTAGTTTCTGCGATGAACTACTTTCCAATAAGGGAGCAGGTACAATTACCTCATCAAGTTCTACTTTCCTCCCACTCACTTCTTTCGAGAGAAACTCCTCCTCTAGAAAGGATCCATACTTAGCAATGAATGTCTTGCCTTCGGATCTGTGATAGAAGGTGTACCCAACTGTGTCCTTTGGGTATCCTATGAAGACACATTTCTCCGATTTGGGTTTGAGCTTATCAGGATGAAACTTTTTCACATAAGCATCGCAACCCCAAACTTTAAGAAACGACAACTTTGGTTTCTTGCCAAACCACAGTTCATAAGATGTCGTCTCAACGGATTTAGATGGTACCCTATTTAACGTGAATGCAGCTGTCTCTAATGCATAACCCCAAAACGATAGTGGTAGATCGGTAAGAGACATCATATATCGCACCATATCTAATAAAGTACGGTTACGATGTTCGGACACACCATTACACCGTGGTGTTCCAGGTGGCGTGAGTAGTGAAACTATTTCACATTGTTTTAACTGAAGGCCAAACTCGTAACTCAAATACTCTTCTCCATGATCAGATCGTAGAAACTTTATTTTCTTGTTACGATGATTTTCCGCTTCACTCTGAAATTATATGAACTTTTCAAATGTTTCAGACTTCTGTTTCATTAAGTAGATATACCCATATCTGCTCAAATCATCTGTGAAGGTCAGAAAATAATGATACCTGCTACGAGCCTCAATATTCATCGGACCACATACATCTGTATGTATGATTTCCAACAAATTTGTTGCTCTCTCCATAGTTCCGGAGAACGGCGTTTTAGTCATCTTGCCCATGAGGCACGGTTCACAAGCATCAAGTGATTCCAAAATCCCATCAGTATGGAGTTTCTTCATGCGCTTTACACCAATATGACCTAAACGGCAGTGCCACAAATAAGTTGCACTATCATTATTAACTTTGCATCTTTTGGCTTCATTATTATGAATATGTGTATCACAACGATCGAGATCCAACAAACCATTTTATTGGGTGTATGACCATAGAAGGTTTTATTCATGTAAATAGAACAACAATTATTCTCTAATTTAAATGAATAACCGTATTGCAACAAACATGATCAAATCATATTCATGCTCAACGCAAACACCAAATAACACTTATTTAGGTTCAACACTAATCCCGAAAGTATAGGGAGTGTGCGATGATGATCATATCAATCTTGGAACCACTTCCAATACACTTCGTCACTTCATCCTTAACTAGTTTATGTTCATGCAACTCCCGTTTCGAGTTACTACTCTTTAGCAACTAAACAAGTATCAAATACTGAGGGGTTGCTATAAACACTAGTAAGTACACATCAATAACATGTATATTCAATATACCTTTGTTCACTTTGCCATCCTTCTTATCCACCAAATACTTGGGGCAGTTCCGCTTCCAGTGACCAGTCCCTTTGCAGTAGAAGCACTTAGTCTCAGGCTTAGGTACAGACTTGGGGTTCTTCACTTGAGTAGCAACTTGCTTGCCATTCTTTTTGAAGTTCCCCTTCTATCCCTTTGCCCTTTTTCTTGAAACTAGTGGTCTTGTTAACCATCAACACTTGATGCTCTTTCTTGATTTCTACCTTCGTCGATTTCAGCATTGCGAAGAGCTCGGGAATTACTTTCGTCATCCCTTACATACTATAGTTCATCACGAAGTTCTACTAACTTTGGTGATGGTGACTAGAGAATTCTGTCAATCACTATTTTATCTGGAAGATTAACTCCCACTTGATTCAAGCGATTGTAGTACCCAAACAATCTGAGCACATGCTCACTGCTTGAGCTATTCTCCTCCATCTTTTAGATATAGAACTTGTTGGAGACTTCATATCTCTCAACTCGGGTATTTGCTTGAAATATTAACTTCAACTCCTGGAACATCTCATATGGTCCATGACGTTAAGTATGGTGCACTAAACTATCAAGTAGTCATCATATTGAGCTAGCCAAACGTTCATAACGTCTGCATCTGCTCCTGCAATAGGTCTGTCACCTAGCGGTGCATCAAGGACATAATTCTTCTGTGCAGCAATAAGGATAATCCTCAGATCACGGATCCAATCCGCATCTTTGCTACTAACATCTTTCAACATAATTTTTCTCTAGGAACATATCAAAAATAAACACAGGGAAGCAACAACGCGAGCTATTGATCTACAACATAATTTGCAAAATACTATCAGGACTAAGTTCATGATAAATTTAAGTTCAATTAATCATATTACTTAAGAACTCCCACTTAGATAGACATCCCTCTAATCCTCTAAGTGATCACCTGATCCATATCAACTAAACCATGTCCGATCATCACGTGAGATGGAGTAGTTTCAATGGTGAACATCACTATGTTGATCATATCTACTATATGATTCACGCTCGACCTTTCGGTCTCCGTGTTCCGAGGCCATATCTGCATATGCTAGGCTCGTCAAGTTTAACCTGAGTATTCCGCGTGTGCAACTGTTTTGCACCCGTTGTATTTGAACGTAGAGCCTATCACACCCGATCATCACGTGGTGTCTCAGCACAAAGAAATTTCGCAACGGTGCATACTCAGGGAGAACACTTTTATCTTGAAATTTTAATGAGAGATCATCTTATAATGCTACCGTCAATCAAAGCAAGACAAGATGCATAAAAGATAAACATCACATGCAATCAATATAAGTGATATGATATGGCCATCATCATCTTGTGCTTGTGATCTCCATCTCCGAAGCACCGTCATGATCACCATCGTCACCGGCGCGACACCTTGATCTCCATCGTAGTATCGTTGTCGTCTCGCCAACTTATTGCTTTTACGACTATCGCTACCGCTTAGTGATAAAGTAAAACAATTACATGGCGATTGCATTGCATACAATAAAGCGACAACCATATGGCTCCTGCCAGTTGCCGATAACTCGGTTACAAAACATGATCATCTCATACAATAAAATATAGCATCATGTCTTGACCATATCACATCACAACATGCCCTGCAAAAACAAGTTAGACGTCCTCTACTTTGTTGTTGCAAGTTTTACGTGGCTGCTACGGGCTTAGCAAGAACCGTTCTTACCTACGCATCAAAACCACAACGATAGTTTGTCAAGTTGGTGTTGTTTTAACCTTCGCAAGGACCGGGCGTAGCCACACTCGGTTCAACTAAAGTGAGAGAGACAGACACCCGCCAGTCACCTTTAAGCAACGAGTGCTCGCAACCGTGAAACCAGTCTCGCGTAAGCGTACGCGTAATGTCGGTCCGGGCCGCTTCATCTCACAATACCGCTGAACCAAAGTATGACATGCTGGTAAGCAGTATGACTTATATCACCCACAACTCACTTGTGTTCTACTCGTGCATAACATCAACGCATAAAACCAGGCTCGGATACCACTGTTGGGAACGTAGTAATTTCAAAAATTTCCTACGCACACGCAAGATCATGGTGATGCATAGCAACGAGAGGGGAGAGTGTTGTCCACGTACCCTCGTAGACCGAAAGCGGAAGCGTTATCACAACGCGGTTGATGTAGTCGTACGTCTTCACGATCCAACCGATCAAGTACCGAACGCACGGCACCTCCGAGTTCAGCACACGTTCAGCTCGATGACGTCCCTCGAACTCCGATCCATCCAAGTGTTGAGGGAGAGTTTCGTCAGCATGACGGCGTGGTGACGATGATGATGTTCTACCGACGCAGGGCTTCGCCTAAGCTCCGCAACGATATTATCGAGGTGTAATATGGTGGAGGGGGGCACCGCACACGGCTAAAATATCATATATCAATTGTGTGTCTAGAGGTGCTCCCCCGCCCCCGTATATAAAGGAGCAAGGGGGAGGCCGCCGGCCTAGGAGGTGTGGCGTGCCAGGAGGAGTCCTACTCCTACCGGGAGTAGGACTCCCCCCTTTCCTTGTTGGACTAGGAGTGGAAGAAGGGAAGAGGTGGAGGGGAGGAAGGAAGGGGGGCGCCCCCCTCTCCTTGTCCTATTCGGACTGGGGGGGAAGGGGGGCGCGGCCCTGCCCTAGCCTCCTCTCCTCTCTTCCACCTAGGCCCACTAAGGCCCATTAAGTTACCGGGGGGTTCCGGTAATCTCCCGGTACTTCAGAAAAATCCCGATATCACCCGGAACACTTCCGATGTCCAAACATAGGCTTCCAATATATCAATCTTTATGTCTCGACCATTTCGAGACTCCTCGTCATGTCCGTGATCACTTCCGGGACTCCGAACAACCTTCGGTACATCAAAACATATAAACTCATAATATAACTGTCATCGTAACTTTAAGCGTGCGGACCCTACGGGTTCGAGAACTATGTAGACATGACCGAGACACCTCTTCGGTCAATAACCAATAGCGGAACCTGGATGCTCATATTGGTTCCCACATATTCTACGAAGATCTTTATCGGTCAGACCGCATAACAACATACGTTGTTCCCTTTGTCATCGGTATGTTACTTGCCCGAGATTCGATCGTCGGTGTCTCGATACCTAGTTCAATCTCGTTACCGGCAAGTCTCTTTACTCGTTCCGTAATACATCATCCCGCAACTAACTCATTAGTCACAATGCTTGCAAGGCTTATAGTGATGTGCATTACCGAGTGGGCCCAGAGATACCTCTCCGACAATCGGAGTGACAAATCCTAATCTCGAAATACGCCAACCCAACAAGTACATTTGGAGACACCTGTAGAGCACCTTTATAATCACCCAGTTACATTGTGATGTTTGGTAGCACACAAAGTGTTCCTCCGGTAAACGGGAGTTGCATAATCTCATAGTCATAGGAACATGTATAAGTCATGAAGAAAGCAATAGCAACATACTAAACGATCGAGTGCTAAGCTAACGGAATGGGTCAAGTCAATCACGTCATTCTCCTAATGAGCTGATCCCGTTAATCAAATGACAACTCATGTCTATGGCTAGGAAACATAACCATCTTTGATTAACGAGCTAGTCAAGTAGAGGCATACTAGTGACACTCTGTTTGTCTATGTATTCACACATGTATTATGTTTCCGGTTAATACAATTCTAGCATGAATAATAAACATTTATCATGATATAAGGAAATAAATAATACTTTATTATTGCCTCTAGGGCATATTTCCTTCAGAACAGGTCACCACAACGGCTGGTGGCCCCAGCTCGGCGGCCTCCCTGCCGGCAGGGGGGCGCGTTGGGGGCTGTAGGAGAGGGGTCGGGAGCCAGGCCCCTCCCCACGGCGCACGAAGCCAGGGGACACCCGGAGGTAGGCCCTCTGCCGGGGAGGCTTCAACAACCCTTCCCCCGGCAGAGGACCTGTGGTCGCCGAGGGCACCGCTGGCGTCCTCTTTCCCTCTTTTGTGTCGTCCTGGCAACCGGTCGGCTCAAAGGAGGTCAAGGGTGGCGCAAGGCGGGGCCCTCGACTGGCGATATGAAGCAAGGCCGGTACCTGTGAAGAAGGCCCAGTGCCTGTGAAGCTCGCCGCCCGTGACACTCTCACGTAATAATGAGTTGGGGCTGTACACGCCCCAGAGTCTCAGGAGCGCCGGCCTCAGGCCCTGGGGCTCCCTCCCACGCCTAGTGGCAGCACTTAGCTCCACGCTGGTGAGAAGACTTGAAGACCGGAAGACTAGACTAGGTGCTGGACGCAACCTTTTGCTTTGGATCTCTCTTTCCGTAGCTTTGCTTTCTGGATCTGGATTTAAGTTGAAGCCAAATTTTTATCGATGCGCGCGGGGGTGCCTTTTCTTGTTCGAGCAATTTCTTGCCTTCTGGATCTCGTTTTGTCTGGGACTCATGTCCATCGCCTTTCCCTCACGAGCTCCTCGCGAGCTGGACCGCACAAAGCGCACGCTCGTCAAGCGCGCGCCGGCGCTGCGGCTGGTGCTCACCTCTTGCGGGGCCCCTTCAGACGGGGCGATAAGCTCCGCAGGATTCTCAGAAACTCGTCGGTTCGCGACCCAGCTCGAAGCTGGCGCTGACTAAGGTAAACCTCGACGGAAAACTCGCCCCTGAATTCATGAGTTCACGAGGACACATAGTCACATCGCATAGGAAAGTAAAAACTGCAATTTGCTTACATGAGGGGCTCCCCCTCTCAAAATGCTCTTACAAGTTTTCCAATATCCACGCCTGAGTTTTATGTACAGGGTGAAACGATAGGAGAACATGGGGTCAACCAGAAATGTCACTCGCTACATCACCCTCGGATGCGTCACTCGCGTCGTCATCATCTTCGCCGGCACCGTCGCCGTTGGCAACGCCCCCATCGCCGTCGTCGACCACGTCGCCTTCATCTGCGACGACCATCACCGTGTCGTCCTCCGAAGTGAAGGCCCTGACCAACGCGTCCACATTGTCCTCAACCCAACGCGCTAGGTCGCCCCGGACGGCCGTGGGTACTGGGGCGATGGCGGCGTCGAAATCAAAGTCGGGGTTGGCATTCCGAAGGTGGCTGAAGACACGGGAGAAAGTGCGCCCAAGTAGGCCACGACCCCTCTCCTCCACAAGCTGGCGAGCTCTGTCAGATCGGGCCTCCAGGCGCGTCACCACCTCGGTGAAGAAGGTCAGATGGCTGGCATAGTCATTCGAGTGAGGGGCCGGAGCATTCTCGTTGCAGATGTAACCCAGGGCGGTGTTGGCCCTGTTCCGGAGGTCTTGAAGCATAGGAGCATGCTCGCGCTCCAACGTCCGACGTTGGAGCACTTCCTCCCTGTTTCGCCGTGCGACGGCCTCGGCGTCATCAACCCGTTTCCGGAGAGAAAGCAGCTCGGTGCGGGCGGAGGCCAAGTCCGCGTGCGCCGTAACCAGGGCGGCGGCCGTGGCATCCGCACGCCTCTCGGCCTCATCCAACCTGGGCCTGAGGGCAGCGGCCCTGCCCGCATCCTCCGCACCCGCGAGCTTCAGCTTCAAGTCGTACCTACCCTCCAGGTCTGCGCGAACTTCGGCCACCCGGCGGTCGACCTCCTCCTCAACTCTGGCCTCGCGAGCCCCGACGGCATCTTCTGCTTGAGCAACTTGACGCTCCCTTGTCTCCAGTTGCTCGAGCTCGAGGCTGCGCTCCATGGCTTCCAGGGCCAGCGCCTCCTCGCGTTTCAGGACCTCCTCTTCCTCCGCGGGCGTCCCCCTCAGTGATGCAAGAGCGGCCCTGCGTGCCTCCACCTGCTGCTCAAGGGACGCGCTCCAGGCTTGGAGCTCCCACGCGCGCTTCTCCGTAGCCTCGCGATGACGGTCAGCCTCACGAGCCTCTTCCAAGGCTCGCGAGCGGGCTTCATGGGAAACCTTGAGGGATGCCTCGGCCTTCGCATTCTCAATGTTGCGCTGATAGCGACCGAGGTTGATGGCCACCCTCAGCTTGCGCCGCTCCTCCACCAGCCGGAGACCTTCAGCCTCAAGGCGTGAGTCGACACCCGCGAGCTCTTCACCAAGTCGACTCATCGCGCCCATCGCCTCCTGGAAGAGCTCGTGGCGAACTATGCTCCGCCTGCGCTCGAGCTCGAATGCTCGGCCCACCTCGTCCTACACCTCGGGGGCTGCGGGCGAGGCTGCAAGCGGCGCACCACCTCCCGGCAGGGGGCTGGGGGATGGCACCGCACCTGACGTCAGCCAGTCCTCGCGAGGAGCCCGAGCCAATCGGGGCTCGCTGCTTGAAGAGGAGCCGAAGATCAAAGCCAACCAGCTACTGTCCGTGAGCAAAGGAGGAGTCTTGGGTACGCCCGCCAAGCTCAACGCCAGACTGTGGGGGAGGGGTGACCAAGCAGCGGGCTCAGCGCGCCACGAAGGCGGAGACACTCCCCCAACCGACCCTGCTCCAGGGACGGCAGGCGGACCAGGAACGCTCAAGGCCGATGGGGGAGTTGATGAAGGAGCAGGCCGCTTCTCAGAAGACGCAACAGCTTCAACGGAAGGAGCCCTGAAGGACTGATGTCAGGATAAGAAGACTACATGCAAGAAGCCATGACAATAAGATACTTACACGTCAATGGTGATGTACTTTCGTCGCTTCAACGGCCCGAAGATATTGCTGCCGCTAGGGGATCCTTTCCTCTTGCAGAGCTCCTCAAAGTCCACACAGAGATGACCAAAGCGCTGGACGTGACGGCCGGTGCGCGACGGGGCTGAAGAAGAGCTTGGAAGGATGTCTTCAGGGATGCCCGGTTGCGGCGAACAGCTGGGCACCGTCTCACCACAACCTCCCGAGGCTCCTGGAGCCTTGGCCTCGGGAGCCGCATGCCGCGTCTCCTCAGTGACCGACGCCTCAGGAGGGGGGTTGCAGGCCCCCGAGGACGACGCCCCAGGATCACCACTCAGCATGTGCTCCTCGGCACTCGAGCCACCGGCCCCCGTCGGAGCTCGCCCTCCCGCACCTTCACCTGGGGCGAGCTCGGCACCGGCGGCGAAGAAGGGAACCACGACGACGGGGTTCTCGCGGGACCCCACCAGGCCGATTGGGCGCAGCCCCCACTCATCAAAGGAAGGCATGCTCGCGGCAAATGCGGCTTTGTTCTCGCAGCGGTACAATAGGCAGCTATTCCTGGGCATCTCGTCCGGCAGAGGGACACCCGATAGGACCATGAGCACAGTTTGCCACGTCGCAAGAGGAAGCCCCTTCTCCTGAAACCTCATATGGTCCTGGCTGCTGAGCAAGTCCCACATCGGGCGGGAGTGGCACTGAAGTGGAGCGACTCGACGCTTGATGAACTCCTTCACCACCATGGGCGCAGTCACACCGCGGTTCTTCAACCACCTCAGCCTGGCCCAGACGGGGGCAAGGCGGGGGCTCGTGAGCTTCTGATGGCCCCAGCCGAAGTTTGGAACAGCGGGCCCCACCGAAACTTGGAGCAGAGGGTTGAGCACGCCGGCGTCAAGAAACACCCATCGTATACGGAACTCGCTCGTGGATGAAGGAAGCTCGAAGTCAATCCCCGCGCCCGCTGTCGCGGCCACGGCTTGGAAGCCCACGCACCCCGAGCTCTACCGAGGACCGGTCAGATGCAACGAGAAGAAATGGCGGAGGAGGGCCACGGAAGGAGCGATGCCCACCATGGCCTCGCACAAGAAGGCGAAGACGGCAAGAAGGGTCACAGATTGAGGGTCGAGATGAAGCATGTGGATCTGATAATGCTCGAGCACCACGTTGAAGAAGGCGGAGAAGGGAGGAATCAGGCCAGCCCAGAGGGCCTCTATGAAGATCGGGACCTCAGTGGCTGCCCAAGCCATGCGAGTGCGAGACGCGGGCCAAGCCACCGTCTCTCCCCACTCGTTGAAACTGGAGGCAAGCATGGGGCGCACCTTGTCCATGGCCTCGTCGTTGAGCACCCGAGGCTGGCCGAGCGCCGACTCAATGGACGGAGGCGCAGTTGGCAAAGACAGAGGTTTCTTCCCCTTTCCAGCTTGTTTCGGCGCCATGGCGATGAAGCAGGCGGAGCGCAAGTCAGATTGGAAGGGCAAAGCAGGGCCTCGAGGAAGCAGGGAGATTGGAAGAGCCAGGCGTGGGTGAAGGAAGAATAACTGTGTGAAATGCGGGGGGCGTATAGCCAGGCGGATTCAAGGGCAGCGTGGGGAAGCGGAGACACCCACGTCCAATCAACCGCCACGCGTCAACCGAGGCCACAGGCTTTTGGGGCCAGCGGCGCTCCGAACTTGACCCATGGCTTCGCCGCAAAGCCAAGCCCGAGCGCGCCTTGGGCTCGGGGGCTACTGTCGGCGTTCTGGGAACGGGGGTCCCCAGACTTGCCTGCCTGCGGCCCACGGCGTGGCTAAGCCAGCAGGCCGTACGGCCCATCTTCATCAACAAGGCATCCAAGACCCTCGCGAGGGGCCAAGCCTCGCGAGGCAGACGACGCAAGGCCTCCTCAGGAGTGGCCTAGTCAGGCAGGCTCATGAGGAGCGGAGATATCAAGGCGGGGCAAACCTCATGAGGCTCTCGTGACGTGAGCCATGACGATCGACACCAGGCCGGCGCCAGCGCGTGCAGCGTCCTTGTTTCCTCTTTGGTGCTAAGGAACCAGGCGTAGGCGAGGGGTACCGAGGCATCAGGCAAAGGTTGCTATATCGGTGCAACGAGACCAAGACCAGGAGGACGGCAAGACGGAGGTCATCGTGGAGCCCAAGACGGCGTCACCACCAGAGCCTTTGCAGGCGAAGACCACTTTTGTCAGGATAGCTTGTACTACCTGTCCCCCTTCAAATTTGCCCGCCGTTGTTGGCTCCCTTCCCGCTCAATATTTGGGAAGAGGACCAGGGCCTATATAAGTAGAGCTAGCCACCATAGTAGGGGATCGAGCAATTCATCCAGCTCTCACCCGCTAGGTCACCAAGCACAAGAACACCTCAACCTCAGGAGGCTGTTCTTTCCCTTGTACTGTTCTTCATCAGCCCAAGAGGCAATCCACCACCACCACACTGGAGTAGGGTATTACACCACAACGGTGGCCCGAACCAGTATAAATCTCGTGTCTTTCTGTGTTGCGAGTTCGTCGAGTTCGTCCACGAGATCGTAGCGAGCTAGGGCATAGATCGGTAGGAGGGAAAGACTTCACGCGCACCCCAGTGTTCGAACCTTAAGGGTTTGCCGGAACCCTACATCCGACAGCGACCAACTAGAGAGCAACAACAGTCATGAACATGCATTAAAATTAATCAACACTGAGTGCAAGCATGAGTAGGATATAATCCACCATGAACATAAATATCGTGGAGGCTATGTTGATTTTGTTTCAACTACATGCGTGAACATGTGCCAAGTCGAGCCACTCGAATCGTTCAAAAGAGGATACCATCCTATCATACCACATCATAATCATTTTAATAGCATGTTGGCACGCAAGGTAGACCATTATAAACTCCTAGCTAATTAAGCATGGCATCAGCAAATATAATCTCTAATTGTCATTGCAAACATGTTTCATTCATAATAGGCTGAATCAGGAACGATGAACTAATCATATTTACAAAAACAAGATAGGTCGAGTTCATACCAGCTTCTCTCATCTCAATTAGTCCATCATATATCGTCATTATTGCCTTTCACTTGCATGACCGAACGGTGTGGATAATAATAATAATAGTGCATGTGCAATTGGACTAAGATGGAATCTGCAAGCATTTAATACACAAGAGAAGACAAGGTAATACGGGCTCTTTGTTAAATCAACAATAATGCATATGAGAGACACTTAACATTTTCATCATGGTCTTCTCCTCTCGACCCCCAAAGAAAAAGAAATAAAATAAAACTATTTACACGGGAAAGCTCCCAACAAGCAAAAAGAAGAATGAGAAATCTTTTTGGGTTTTATTTTAATTATTACTACTACAGGCATGGAAAGTAACTAGCTAAAAGCTACAACTATTTTTTTGTTTTTTTCTTAAGGTTTTTCAAACACACAAGAAGAGAGCTTAAAACAGAAAATAAACTAGCATGGATAGTACAATGAAAAAGTATGAGCACCGACAACTGGCATGAGTGTGTGAACATGAATGTAATGTCGGTGAGAAATACGTACTCCCCCAAGCTTAGGCTTTTGGCCTAAGTTAGTCTATGCCCATGGATGGCCTGGCAGACATCCGAAGTTGTAACTGGGGTCGTACCGAGATGCAGCGGCTACTGCCTGACGAGCTGCACCTTGGAGGCGAGCTGCCTCCGTCCTCCTCTCATACTCGTTCGCCTCCTCCCTGGTTATAACATATCTCCCTTTTGCCTGAAAGTCAAAGAAAGTAGGAGCAGGGAGAGCAACATGGACAGTGCGACGTCTGTCAAAGATTAGTCGGTATTGGAGGAACTGTTCATTCCTCTCAATAAACTGATGATGAACCATAGCATTATAATCTAGATAAGCAGGAGGCAATTCCATATCATTTTCATGTATGGGTATCTCAAGATAATTAGCTACACGGGTTGCATAAATTCCACCAAACAAGTCTCCACTTAAACTATTAA
Source organism: Aegilops tauschii subsp. strangulata (assembly GCF_002575655.3). Classification (NCBI taxonomy): domain Eukaryota; kingdom Viridiplantae; phylum Streptophyta; class Magnoliopsida; order Poales; family Poaceae; genus Aegilops; species Aegilops tauschii. Next base: position 311,622,024 of record NC_053037.3, on the reverse strand, counting down.
GATGCAACCTTCGTGCAACGATGGCCCCCAAGTTATATTGTTTGTCACCTAGTACCGCTCTCTTGAAGACACAAAGATCTGGAACACACATGTGACAAGCCTCATCTTTACCATTAATACATCTACCCACGAAGAGAGCAAAATAATGTATGGCAGGAAAATGAATGCTCCCTATGGTAGCTTGTGTGATTTCTCTAGATTCCCCCACAGTGATACTAGCAAGAAAATCTTTATATTCAAATTTACGCGGTTCACTAACATTACCCCATTGCGGGAGTTTACAAGCAACACTAAAATCTTCTAGGTCCATAGTATATGATTTATCATAAAGATCAAATAGAACAGTGTGAGAATTACGCGAGGATGTAAATTTAAACCTTCTCACAAAGGAATCAGTTAGGTAGCGGTATTGCGGGCACTTATCTGACACAAAGCCCTCAAGATCAGCATTACGCACATACGCGTCAAATTCATCTTTGATACCCGCTCCGACCATAAACTCCTGTGACGGCCATTCACAAGGCCGCACTTGAGCTTCCCTCGGTTGTTCATAGTCCGGCTCATGTATCGCGAGCCTAGGTGCCTGCTTCCTTGAGGAACCACCTTGGTACATTTTCCTACACATACTTCTTCCTCTGAAAAATTTCTGAAATTTTCAGTAACTCAAAATAAAAGTGAACCAAACTCAACAAAATTGATAGCAACTACTCCCACAAGTGCCTAGAGGCTATATCATGCATTGGAACTACTTGGGACCATATAAATTTGACATGCAAGCTCAAGAATAGTGTCACTCTAAGCAGCAAAAATTTGCAATAAATAAAGCACTAGAACAAAATCTAATTGGACCATTGGAGGAGTCACATACCGAAGAACAATCCCCCAAAGCAGTTTTGTGAGTGGAGCTTTGAGTAAGGAGATCGAAAATCGCAGCAAGATGAGCTAGAACACGGGTTTGAGCTAGGGGGTGATTTTTTCTGGAGGAAGAAGGAGTGTGTGGGTGCTGGAACAAGTGGAGGGGGTCACGTGGGGTCCACGAGGCAGGGGGCCGCGCCCTGGACCCTCGTGGCCAGGTGGTGGCTCCCCTGGTGTGTTCCCAGTGCGAGATATTCTTAAATATTCTACAAAAAATCATATTTCATTTTCGGGACATTTGGAGAACTTTTATTTTTGCGGTATTTTTTTATTGCATGGATAATTCAGAAAACAGACACAAAATACTATTATTGCTTTATTTAATATAAATAACATAAAGAAAAAGGAGGGTACAGAGAGTTGTGCTTTCTAATTTCATCCATCTCATGCTCATCAAAAGGAATCCACTAACAAGGTTGATCAAGTCTTGTTAACAAACTCATTCCGAATTACATGAAACCAGAGAATTTTCGAATAGCACTAGGTTACCTCAACGGGGATATGCACATCCCCAACAATAAGAATATCATATTTCTTCTTGACAGTAGGAAGAGGAAATTCAAAACCTCCAATAGTAATAGTTGAAATTTTTCCAATAGAATTTATACTGTGGACTTGAGGCTGTTTCCTCGGAAAGTGTACCGTATGCTCATTACCATTAACATGAAAAGTGACATTGCCTTTGTTGCAATCAATAACAGCCTCTATAGTATTCAAAAAGGGTCTACCAAGAATAATAGACATACTATCGTCCTCGGGAATATCAAGAATAACAAAGTCCATTAAAATAGTAATGTTTGCAACCACAACAGGCACATCCTCACAAATACTGACAGGTATAGCAGTTGATTTATCGGCCATTTGCAGAGATATTTCAGTAGGTGTCAACTTATTCAAATCAAGTCTACGATATAAAGAGAGAGGCACAACACTAACACCGGCTCCAAGATCACATAAAGCAGTTTTAACATAGTTTCTTTTAATGGAGCATGGTATAGTTGGTACTCCTCGATCTCCAAGTTTCTTAGGTATTCCACCTTTAAAAGTATAATTAGCAAGCATGGTGGAAATTTCAGCTTCCGGTATCTTTCTTTTATTTGTAACAATATCTTTCATGTACTTAGCATAAGGATTCATTTTAAGCATATCAGTCAAGCGCGTACGCAAAAAGATAGGTCTAATCATTTCAGCAAAGCGCTCAAAATCCTCATCATCTTTTTTCTTGGATGGTTTAGGAGGAAAAGGCATGGGTTTCTGAACCCATGGTTCTCTTTCTTTACCGTGCTTCCTAGCAACGAAGTCTCTCTTACCATAACGTTGGTTCTTTGATTGTGGGTTATCAAGATCAATGGCAAGTTCAGTCTCTACATCATTGTTATTGCTAGGTTGAGCATCAACATTAACGTCATCATTATCACTAGGTTCATGTTCATTACCAGACTGTGTTTCAGCATCAGAAATAGAAATATCATTTGGATTCTCAGGTGTGTCAACAACAGGTTCACTAGAAGCATGCAAAGTCCTATAATTTTTCTTTTTCTTCTTCTTAGAAGGACTAGGTGCATCAACATTAGTTCTCTGAGAATCTTGCTCAACTCTCTTAGGGTGGCCCTCAGGATACAAAGGTTCCTGAGTCATTCTACCCCCTCTAGTCATAACTCTAACAACATTATCATTTTCTTATTATTTAATTCATTGAGCAGATCATCTTGTGCTTTAAGCACTTGTTCTACCTGAGTGGTAACCATAGAAGCATGTTTACTAATAAGTTTAAGGTCACCTTTAACTCTAGACATATAATCACTCAAGCATTAAGTTTGAATTGTCTATCAACATAAGCATTGAAGTTTTCTTGTTTAACAATAAAATTATGAAACTCATCCAAGCATTGGCTAGCGAACTTAATACGAGGAATATCACCTTCATCAAATCTATAGAGAGAATTTACCTTTACTACCTGTGTCGGGTTATTAAGACCATGTGTTTCTTCAATAGGTGGTAAATTCTTAACATATTTAGCTTTAATACCCTTTCTTTGATAGATTTCTTTGCCTCTTGCATATCTTCAGGACTGAGAAATAGAATACCCATTTTCTTCGGAGTTGGCTTAGGAGTTGGTTCAGGAAGTGTCCAATCATTATCATTACTCAATATATTATTCAATAGCAATTCAGCTTGCTCAACAGTTCTTTCCCTGAAAACAGAACCAGCACAACTATCCAGGTGGTCTCTGGAAGCATCGGTTAGTCCATTATAAAATATATCATGTATTTCATTTTCTTGAGAGGATGATCAGGAAAAGCATTAAGTAATCGGAGAAGCCTCCCCCAAGCTTGTGGGAGTCTCTCTTATTCAATTTGCACAAAATTATATATTTCCCTTAAGGCAGCTTGTTTCTTACGAGCGGGGAAAATATTTAGCAGAGAAGTAATAAATCATATCCTGGGGACTACGCACACAACCAGGAGCAAGAGAATTAAACCATGTTTTAACATCACCCTTTAATGAGAATTGAAATAACTTAAGGATATAGTAGTAATGAATTTTTTTCCTCATGAGTGAATAGGGTGGCTATATCATTCAATTTAGTAAGATGTGCCACAACAGTTTCAGATTCATAGCCATAAAAAGGATCAGATTCAACCAAAGTAATTAACTCAGGATGGACAGAGAAATCATAATCCTTATCAGAAATACAGATAGGTGAAGTAGCAAAAGCAGGGTCATATTTCATTCTAGCATTCAAAGACTTTTCTTTTAGCTTAGCTAACAATTTCTTAAGATCATATCTATCTTTGCAAGCAAAAAGGTCTCTAGCAGTTTCTTCATCCATAACATAACCCTCAGGCACATCAGGCAATTCATATCTAGGGGGAGAATCTTCATCATCACTTTCATCAATATTATCTGTTTCAATAATTTCATTCTCTCTAATCCTAGCAAGTTGTTCATCAAGAAATTCACCTAATGGCACAGTATTATCAAGCATAGAAGTATTTTCATCATAAGCATCATGCATAGCAGAAGTGGCATCATTAATAACATGCGACATATCAGAATCAATAACAGGTGTAGGTGTCGCAAATTTACTCATAACAAAAGGTGAATCAAGTGCAGAGCTAGATGGCAGTTCCTTACCTCCCCTCGTAGTTGAGGGAAAAATCTTGGTTCTTTCATCTTTCAAGTTCCTCATAGTGATCAACAGATATAAATCCCAAGTGACTAAAAGAATAGAGCTATGCTCCCCGGCAACGGCGCCAGAAAATAGTCTTGATGACCCACAAGTATAGGGGATCGCAACAGTTTTTTGAGGGTAGAGTATTCAACCCAAATTTATTGATTAGACACAAGGGGAGCCAAAGAATATTCTCAAGTATTAGCAGTTGAGTTGTCAATTCAACCACACCTGAAAGACTTAATATCTGTAGCAAAGTATTTAGTAGCAAAGTAGTATGGAAGTAACGGCAACGGTGGCAAAAGTAACAGTAGTAGTTTTTGTATTAATCGTAACAGTGACAACGGAAAAGTAACTAAGCAAAGATCAATATGTGAAAAGCTCGTAGGCAATGGATCAATGATGGATAATTATGTCGGATGTGATTCCTCATGCAACAGTTATAACATAGGGTGACGCAGAACTAGCTCCAGTTCATCAATGTAATGTAGGCATGTATTCCGAATATAGGCATACGTGCTTATGGAAAAGAACTTGCATGACATCTTTTGTCCTACCCTCCCGTGGCAGCGGGGTCCTATTGGAAACTAAGGGATATTAAGGCCTCCTTTTAATAGAGCACCGGACCAAAGCATTAACACTTAGTGAATACATGAACTCCTCAAACTACGGTCATCACCGGGAGTGGTCTCGATTATTGTCACTTCGGGGTTGCCGGATCATAACATATAGTTGGTGACTATTGACTTGCAAGATAGGATCAAGAACTCACATATATTCATGAAAACATAATAGGTTCAGATCTGAAATCATGGCACTCGGGCCCTAGTGACAAGCATTAAGCATAGAAAAGTCATAGCAACATCAATCTTAGAACATAATGGATACTAGGGATCAAACCCTAACAAAACTAACTCGATTACATGATAAATCTCATCCAACCCATCACCGTCCAGCAATCCTACGATGAGATTACTCACGCACGGCCGTGAGCATCATGAAATTGGTGATGGAAGATGGTTGATGATGACGATGGTGACGGATTCCCCTCCCCGGAGCCCCGAGCGGACTCCAGATCAGCCCTCCCGAGGAATATTAGGGCTTGGCGGCGACTCCGTATCGTAAAACGCGATGAATCCTTCTCTCTAATTTTTTCCTCCCCGAAAGTGAATATATGAAGTTGGGGTTGAGGTCGGTGGAGTCCCAGGGGGCCCACGAGGCAGGGGGCGGGCCCCACGGGGTGGGGGGCGCCCTGCACCCTCGTGGACAGGGTGTGGGCCCCCTGATGTTGATTCTTTCGCCAGTATTTTTCATTAATTCCAAAACGTGTCTCTGTTGATTTTCATGTCATTCCGAGAAGTTTTATTTCTGCACAAAAGTAACACCATGGCAGTTCTGCTGAAAACATCATCAGTCTGGGTTAGTTCCATTCAAATCATGCAAGTTAGAGTCCAAAACAAGGGCAAAAGTGTTTGGAAAAGTAGATACGCTGGAGACGTATCACAAGGTATGCCACGGACGAACGGGCGGCTACTCGAACGCTCTCGGCGATTGCCAACTCTTTGGCCGTGGGTTGCCGACCATTGTCGGAGAAGCATCGTTCGATTTGTGCGGTGACCGCCATGAGCAGGGCGTGGTCGGCCTCCACCGGGACTAAGGCCATCACTACGGAACGAACATCTGCTATGCCGCTCTTGGCAGTTGCTATCCCCGAGGCAGATGTTGTTGCCGCCACCTGAGAAGCAACACCGGCCATTTGGGCTGCCTTGGCCGCCCAGTTGCAGATTGCGGCCGCGCTCATGTAGCTTGTTAGCATGTGCATGGCGTCTGCGGCCGCGCTCTCGCCGGAGTAGGCCGCCGAAGTTGCCTTCACGACGGGGGTCCACGTCCCCATTGAGGGAGTACTGGACTAAGGGGTCCTCGGGCGTCCGGCCTGTTATCCATGGGCCGGACTGATGGGCTGTGAAGATACGAAGGCCGAAGACAATACCCATGTCCGAATTGGACTCTACTTGGCGTGGAAGGCAAGCTAGGCGACCTATTATGAAGATTTCCTCCTATGTAACCGACCTCATGTAACCCTAGATCTCTCCGGTGTCTATATAAACCGGAGAGCATAGTCCGAATAGGACAGAGTCATTACCATATACTTATAGGCTAGACTTCTAGGGTTTAGCCATGATGATCTCGTGGTAGATCAACTCTTGTAACACTCATATTCACCAAGATCAATCAAGCAGGAAGTAGGGTATTACCTCCATAGAGAGGGCCCGAACATGGGTAAACATTGTGTCCCCCGTCTCCTGTTACCATCGATCCTAGACGCACAGTTCGGGACCCCCTACCCTAGATCCGCCGGTTTTGACACCGACATTGGTCCTTTCATTGAGAGGTCCACTGTGCCATCGACGTAGGGCTCGATGGCCCCTCCAATCGCCGGCAACGGCGTCGTTCAGGGAGAAATCTTTTTCCCCAGACAAATATTTGTGTTCGGCGGCTTCGTACTGCGGGCCAACTCGCTTGGCCGCCTGGAGCAGGTCGATAGCTACGCCCCTGGCCATCAGGTCAGATTCGGAAGCTTGAATTACGTTGCAGATATCCGTGGAGACTTGATCTTCGATGGATTTGAGACCGCGGCGATCACTCCCCCTCTCTCCGATGAACTTGACTTAAATCTGTCATCGGATCACATCCAGGAGATGGATCCTGTTGCTACAACGGCCTTAGAGCCAAAGCAGATTGCGCCCTCCGAGGCCATAAAGTCCACGGTGTTGGAGCCGAACACGGACTCGACATCCTGCAATGCTTGCGTCAACGGAACCACGGACTCGTCTCTGGCTACACGTTCTGGACCGGATACACCTGCGGACACCGAGCTGGATCTATTGTCGATTTTCAAATTTAGCGCCGCAGACATCTTCCAGCATTCGCCTTTGGGTGACGTACTAAATTCTTTGAAGAACTTGACCCTGGAGGAAGACTCACAGACGAACTATATTCGGTTTGAGCTAGAGGCGGACGATGAGGAATTTTGCTTCCCACCCGCCACCCACTTCATAGCCACCGTCGACGACTTAACCGACGTGCTTGACTACGGCTCCGAAGACATCACACGTATGGACGACGATGCCGACTATGAGCAAGGCCAAGACCCGTCATTCACTGGACGTTGGACGGCCACCTCATCATATGACATGTACATGGTTGATACACCCAAAGGATCTGGCGACGACAAAGAAGAGCCGGATATGAACAAACCCTCTGAGACGCAGTCCAAGCATCGGCGCCCCAAACGCCGTTCTAAGCCTCGTCGCTCAAAGGATGGCAACACTGGTACCGGAGAAAATAGCACTCCGGGTGACGCCGAAAACAATGAAGACCCCGTCGGTGCGGCATCCGAACAGGAGGAACATGACAACAGGCAAGACAACCCTAATGAACAGGCCACAGAAGATAACTCGGAGGACGATAGTTACCATCCACCCTCCGAGGAAGAGACAAGCCTCAGCAACAAAGACTTCATCGTGCCGGAGGACCCTGTGGAGCAGGTGCACTTTAAGCTTCAGCTCATAGCCACTGCAAGGAGCCTGAAAAAGAAACAGCAGCAGCTTCAAGCCGAACAAGATCTGCTCATAGATAGATGGACTGATGTCCTGACTGCCGAAGAATACGGCCTCAAGCGCCCAGCTAAGAGCTACGCGAAACGCAGACTGCTACCTCAATTCGACGAGGAAGCACCGGAGCACACATCTCCCTCGCGTAATGCGGAATGACCACCGCGTGGTCGAGCTAGGGTGGCCGACCGGCCACCCCGCGGTCGGGATAAAGCGGCAACTCAGACCGAACAGCAGCCTGCCCCACCACCCAGAAAAAATAAAGACGAAAGAGTTCGGGGTCACACATACGACCTTCGGCAGACCCTGGACAATAAAGCAGGACATACAAGATCGATCTACGGATCGCGCGGACGTGCCTCAAGGCACGACGATGGCTACCTATTCGGACATGACAAACCTAACCACGCCCAGGCCGAATGCCGCAGACGGACTCCATCAGAGCTACGCCGCGATGTGGCCCGATACAGAGGTGCCGCACACCCTCTCTGCTTCACGGACGAGGTACTGGATCACGAATTCCCCGAGGGATTCAAGCCCGTCAATATCGAATCATACGACAGCACAACTGATCCCGCAGTGTGGATCGAGGATTTCATCCTCCACATCCACATGGCTCGAGGAGATGACCTCCACGCCATTAAATACCTCCCACTCAAGCTCAAAGGGCCAGCTCGGCACTAGCTTAACAGCCTGCCTGAAAATTCTATCGGCAGCTGGGAGGACTTGGAAGAAGCTTTCCTAGACAACTTCCAAGGAACATATGTCCGACCACCAGACGCCGATGATCTAAGCCACATAGTTCAACAACCTGGAGAATCAACCAGAAAAATCTAGACTAGGTTCCTAACCAAAAAGAACCAGATCGTTGACTGTCCGGATGCCGAGGCCTTGGTGAGGTAGTCCTGGATTAGGGGGTCCTCGGACAGCCGGACTATATACTTTGGCCGGACTGTTGGACTATGAAGATACAAGATTGAAGACTTCGTCCCGTGTCCGGAAGGGACTCTCCTTTGCGTGGAAGGCAAGCTTGGCAATTCGGATATGTAGATCTCCTCCCTTGTAACCGACTCTGTGTAACCCTAACCCCCTCCGGTGTCTATATAAACCGGAGGGTTTAGTCCGTGGGACAACAACAATCATAATCATAGGCTAGCTTCTAGGGTTTAGCCTCTACGATCTCGTGGTAGATCAACTCTTGTAATACTCATATCATCAAGATCAATCAAGCAGGAAGTGGGGTATTACCTCCATCGAGAGGGCCCGAACCTAGGTAAACATTGTGTCCCCCGCCTCCTGTTACCATCCGCCTTAGACGCACAGTTCGGGACCCCCTACCCGAGATCCACCGGTTTTGACACCAACATTGGTGCTTACATTGAGAGTTCCACTGCGCCGTCACGATAAAGGCTTGATGGCTCCTTCGATCATCAGCAACGATGCGATCCAGGGTGAGGTTTTTCTCCACAGACAGATCTTCGTATTCGGCAGCTTCGCACTGCGGGCCAACTCGATTGGCCATCTCGAGCAGATCGAGAGCTACGCCCCTGGCCGTCAGGTCAGGTTTGGAAACTTAAACTATACTGCCGACATCTGCGGAGACTTGATCTTCGACGGATTCAAGCCCGTGTTAGGTGCGCCGCAGAGTCACGACGAGCATGACTTAGCTCTGCCGCCGGACAGTGTTCGGGAGATCACACCTATGGCAACTCCGGCCCTCGATCCGGAGCAGATCGCGCCGTCCGAGGACGGGTGGATGGACCCCGCCACGGAGGCCACACACTCAGCGGTGATAGAGCTGAATACTGACTTAACCTCCTACGAGACCTGTGTTGCCGGACCCTTGGATTCGTCCCCGGCCACGGGCTCCGAACCTCCTGGCTCCGTGCCTATCGAATCGGATTGGGTGCCGATTATGGAGTTTTCCTCCGCGGATATTTTTCAGCACTCGCCCCTGGGCGACATGCTGAATTCATTAAGGTCTCTCTCCTTGTGAGAAGGCCCTTGGCCGAACTATGTCCGGCTTGAGTGGGAAGTGGACGACGAAGAAATTCGTTCCCCACCAACCACCCACTTAATAGCCACCGTCGACGACTTAACCGACATGCTTGATTTCGGCTCCGAAGACATCGACAGTATGGATGACGATGAGAAGAACAGGAACCACCGCCCACAGGGCGCTGGACTGCCACCTCATCATATGATATATACATGGTGGACACCCCCAAAGAAAGCGATGGCAATAAGGCAATGGAGGATAATCCCCTCGAGAAGCAATCTAAGCACCGGCGTCATCGGCGCCACTCTAAGCCCCGCCATAGCAAAAGCAGCGATACCGGCACAAGAGACAATAACGCTGGAGATAGTGCCGAAGACAAAGACAATCCCCTCCAGCCAGGCTTCGAGCAGGAGGATGGGCAAGCTAGCCCTAAGAAACAGGCGACAGACAGAGAATCAGAAGATGACACTTACATGTCCCTCTCCGAAGACGAGGCGAGCCTTGGCGACAAAGAATTTATCGTGCCTGAGGATCCCGTCGAGCAGGAGCGCTTCAAGCGCCCGCTTATAGCCACAGCAAAAAGCCTGAAGAAAAAGCAGCAGCAGCTTCAGGCTAATTAAGATCTGCTAACGAATAGATGGACCGAGGTCCTGGCAGCCGAGGAATACGAACTCGAGCGCCCAACCAAAAGTTACCCAAAGCGCAGGTTGCTACCCCAACTCGAGGAGGAAGCATTAAAGCCTACGCTCCCATCGTATGATGCGGCTGACCGGCCACCTCGTGGCCGAGACAAAGCGGCATATCAGGCCGAAGTCCAGCCCGCACCCCGTCGCCAGTTAAACAAAAATACCAAGGCTCGGGGTAACACGCAGGATTTGCAAGACGTATTGGAAAACAAATCAGGACATAAAAGATCGGTCTACGGATCACGGGGGCGCGCCCCAACGCGTGACGACAACCGACACGCCGAATATACTAAAAGCAAATCCGGCCGGGCCGAACATAGTAGACAAGACTCGTATGAACTGCGTCGTGATATCGCCCGGCACAGAGGCGCCGCACACCCCCTATGCTTCACTGATGAAGTAATGGATCATGAATTCCCAAAAGGGTTTAAACCCGTGAACATCGAATCATATGACGGCACTACAGACCCCGCGGTATGGATAGAGGATTTCTTCCTCCACATTCACATGGCCCGCGGGGATGATCTACACGCCATCAAGTATCTCCCGCTAAAACTCAAAGGGCCGGCTCGGCATTGGCTGAATAGCTTGCCGGCAAACTCCATCGAAAGTTGGGAGAACCTGGCAGACGCATTCCTGGACAACTTCCAGGGCACTTATGTGCGGCCACCGGATGCTGGCGATTTAAGTCACATAACACAACAGCCCGGAGAGTCAGCCAGGAAATTCTGGACTCGGTTCCTAACTAAAAAGAACCAAATTGTCGATTGTCCGGATGCCGAAGCCCTAGCGGCCTTTAAACATGACATCTGTGACGAGTGGCTCGCCCGACATCTCGGCCAAGAGAAGCCAAAATCCATGGCAGCCCTCACGACACTCATGACCCGCTTTTGCGCGGGCGAAGATAGCTGGTTGGCCCGTAGCAACAACACAGCAACCAACCCTGGCACATCTGAGGCCAGAGATAGCAACGGCAAACCCCGACGCAACAAACACAAGCGCCTCAAAAATGGTGAAAACGCTGAAGATACGGCAGTCAATGCCGGATTTAGTGGCTCTAAGTCCAGTCAGCGGAATGGGCCACTCAAAAAATGACAATTCGGGTCCGTCTAGTCTGGACCGCATAGTTGACCGCCCATGCCAAATTCATGGCACCCCAGGAACACCAGCCAATCATACCAACAGAGAATGTTGCGTCTTCAAACAAGCCGGCGGGTCAGGCGCCAAAAACAAAGATAAGGGGTCTCAAAGCGACGATGGCGACGAGGAGCCTAGATCACTGAGTACAGGAGGGCAAAAGAAATTTCCCCCGCAAATCCAAATGGTGAACGTGGTAAACGGCACCCACACTCCCAACCCGCACCGGATGCGCACCCTTAGGGATGTCGACTTAACGGAACCAGTCGTCCCACAATATAAACTAGGGCCGATCACCTTCAACCGCACGGATCGTCCGGTTAACACCAATCAGGGCAATCCAGCCGCACTAGTCCTCGACCCAATAATTGACGGGTTCCACCTCACACGAGTCCTTATGGACGGAGGCAGCAGTCTAAACCTGCTTTACCAGGACACAGTGCATAAGATGGGCATCGATCATTCGGTGATCAAGCCCACTCAAGCCACCTTCAGAGGTATTATACCAGGTGTGGAGGCCAGCTGTACAGGCTCCATCGCCCTTGAGGTAGTGTTCGGATCACCAGACAATTACCGTGCCGAAGAGTTAATCTTCGACATCGTCCCCTTCCGCAGTGATTATCAGGCACTGCTCGGATGAACCGCGTTCGCTTGATTCAACGCGGTGCCACATTACGCCTACCGTAAGCTCAAGATGCCCGGTCCGCACGGCGTCATCACGGTTAATGGCAAGGCCGAACTTTCCCTCGGCACCAAGGAGCATACCGCTGCTTTAACAGCAGAAGCTACAAGTGGCACCTTCCAACCGAACCTCGAGTCGACGGGCAGGCTCCCGTACACCGCCAAAGGACTCCAAACTACTTCGCGGCAGTATAGCCTGGCTCGTTCAGAGCTCAATTAAACACTCCGGCGAAGGCCAGGACAGGCCACATACCGCGGCTCAACCGCTCTCCGGCACACAAACATTTCTTACATTTCCTTTGCAGGTTTACCTTTGCGCCGACCAGGACTGGCGATCTGGAAGCAGCTCGAATGCGCAAGGGAATCCTTAGATATTCCCCGGAATGACCATCCGACTATACTCCGGATCCGCACACAGCTTCTTCCCCCTGGTCTCAGCAGGTTCCACAGTCATATCTATTTTTTATCACATTACCTATACTCATACGCATGGACGTACCATTCAAATACAACATGTGGATTTATATGACACTTATCTGCTGTTATTTCTTATTGAAATTCAAGTGGCATCCGTACGCCGCGATATGCCTTAAATATGCTAGGGGCTTCGTTTTACCCATAATACGGCAATAAAGTCCGAACACCTTCATGGAAGTTCGGCACCCCGAACTTATAGCATTATATGCATCAGCTCCGAATAATGTCTTGGGTCAAATGTTGGGTTTTCTCGGCTCCCATGTTTTGCTGCCTTACGTTCCGCTATATCGGCTAAGGCGGCACAGGGAGAACTACTGCGATTATGTCCCGGTTCTTCCGGACGAGCACCTCAGTAGAGAAAGCCGAAAACTGACTGTCATGATACGGCGAGAGCTGGTCAGCTGTTCGAGAGGTTGTAAAATCTTTAAGGATTTCTCCCGCATAATGCCATAACCAATGCAGCGTGCGATGGATCGGTTTTTCTTCCAATCAGGTGCTTATAGAGCCCCTCGTGCGGTCTTCCGAACACCAGGGGCTGCGCCTACCTTCCTTTCCTAAAGCTCCTATGGTTAAGTGAGAGTGATAAAGCCCTATAGTCCGATTGCCTGGTTCGTTGTGCTGAACACCTCCTTCGAAGGACCCAAAACTGGGATAAAGAGTGATCAGGTTTATCCCGAACACCCCCGTACTTCCTACGTGGGGGCAGAAGCCGACGACTGGCCAACTCTCAGGATTAATATATAAAACAGCCGCGCAGGAGGATAAACTTTTATACAACAGGCAATAAATAATGACCTTGTTCAAACATTACAAAGGACAACATGATTTGCATTCATGGAAATATAACGTCCTTGGTGCATAGCTCCACCGCAAGGTAGGATCCTTTCATGACACTTTCATATTATAATTCGGGCTTGCAGTGCTCCTTCCCCTCTGGCGGTCCCTCGGTCATTAGCTTTTCAGCATCCATCTTCCCCTAGTGCACATTTGCGCGGGCGAAGGCTATTCGCGCACCCTCTATACAGACCGACCGCTTGATGACGTCAAGTCGAGGGCAGGCACTTACAAGCCGCTTCACGAGCCCAAAGTAGCTGCTTGGAATCGGCTCGGTGGGCCATAGCCGGATAATCAAATCCTTCATGGCTAATTCCGCCGCCTTATGCAGTTCGATCAGCTGTTTCAGTTGATCGGCAAAAGGCACCGGATAATTCGGTGCCAGATACTACGACCAGAAGAGCTTATCTGCAGTGTTCCTTTATTCGGCTCGGTAAAATTGGGCGGCATCCGATATGCTGCGGGGCAGTTCCGCAAACACCCCTGGAGAAATCCGAACTCAAAATTAGAAACATGATTTTCTCCTCAAATACTTGATTTACATGGAAAAGAGCCTTACCCGCCGCGATCTTCCTCGCCTCTTGGATCTCCTGCAGGGCGCCTTGGGTTTCCCCCTGGGCATCGCGCGCGGCCTGATGAGCCCTGGTGAGTTCGGATTCCTTCTCCGTTAAACTCTGCTCCAAGGTCTCGCATTTCTTAACGGCCTCTTGAAGCTCCTGCTCAGCTTCAATAACCCTGGCCTCGTGCTTCTCACGAAGAGCCTGCTCTGCGGCTGCCTTTTTCTCGGCCTCGGCCACAACCTTCTTAAGAGCCTCGACTTCGGTCATCGTCCCTAGCGAAAATCATGGAGCATATTTTATCATACTAGAAATTCGTTCGCACTGAACGCAAACAAGGCTTGCGCATACCTTGTTTATCTTCCAACTGCCTTTTCAACTGGCCAAGTTCTTCTTTGGTCCGCTCCAGACTTTGATTCAGTCCGGAGACCTCCGCAGTATGAGAGGCAGCAGCCGCTGCGGACGCGTGCTTATAAAAGAGAGATAGATGTCATCAAATGAGTCTTCCTGCGAACATAAATTTGATCCTCTGTCCGGTTCTTTCTTTCACCGAACAGTGTATCAGGGGCTACTACCCATACTATGACACTCTTCGAAACCTCATAAAACATATCTCAAAGCCTCTTATAAGGCTGATACAGGCTTCATTCAGCCCACTCTCAGCAGACTGAATCTTCTTAATCACCGCACCCATAAGGGCATGGTGTTCATCGACGATGGAGGCGCTCATCAGCGCCGCCAACAAAGCATCCGGCACCTCTGGTTGGACAGAGATTGCCGATGGAACAAGCACGCCCCTCCAGCCGAGGGAGGCCGCCTGCTTGATTCTGGAGCCGTACTGGTCTCCGGAATTGCGTCCGGCTGGGAGCCGAATTCAAGATGGCTCCCGCCGTCGACTCCCATGGGAATCTTCTCCCCCATGTCTCCGGCCCCTGAAGTTTGACCTCCAGGCGCCGCTTTCACGATCTCTTCCCCCCTCCTTGGCCGGGGTCCTTCTGGGACGAAGCCTCGGTGTTATTCACATATTTGGGGGAAGGGGCCTTCGGGGGCGTCCCGCTCTCCATAGCATCCGAGCTCAGCAAATCCTCTGATGAGGATTGTTCGGTGCGGGACCTCGCCGGACTACAAAAAATATGGCTCAGGTTAAAATATTATGCCATGATGAGTCTAGACGCATAAACGTGTTCGGATTTTATACTCACGAGTTCACCAGGGGCTGGGCCCTAGGATCCCATGGCGGGCTGTTGTCAGCGGCGGCAGTGAACTCTTCCGAAAGAGGAGCTTTTCCCCTTTTAGGAGACTCGGCCTCCAAGTGTATGGAGGCCGCCCTCTTCTTTCTTCCCCCCGCTAGGGATTCGTCTTCCTCCTCCTCGTCCTCTTCGGAGGTAGAACGGGCGTTGGAGCCTTCGGATATTATGTCCGAAGTGCCGCAGCGACGAAGGCCGCCCCGGGTCCTTTTGGCCTCCTTCTCGGCCTTCTTCCTCGGCGCCTTGTACGGCGCCGGGACCAACATCTTCGTCAGAAGTGGGCCGGCCAGTTCTTCGGGCAGCGGGGCCAGACAGTGGATCCCCCCCCCCCACCTTCTTCGTCCAGCCCTAGGGGAGTTGAGGAAAACACATTAAGCATTTGCCTTGGGTTACGTGGATAAAACTTATAATAACTTACCGAGCTTGCAGGGCGGGACAGTTGGTACCCGCGGTCCTCGGCCGAGTCCGGCCATGATTTGCCGGACTTGAAAAGCACCTTCCAGATGTCTTTGTGCGAGGAGCCAAAGAGCTCTCGCAGGGTCTGGTGCTTGGCCGGATCGAATTCCCATAGATTGCAAGTCCGGTGTTGACAAGGTAGGATCCGGTGAACTAACATCACCTGGACTACATTGACAAGTTTGATGTTATTGTCTTCCATATCCTTAACGCGCGTCTGGAGCACCGACAGTTCATCGGACGAAGACCAGTTCAGGCCCTTCTTAGGCCAGGACGTAAGCCGCGGAGGGGCTCCGGATCGGAATTCGGGAGCAGCGGCCCATTCCGTGCCGCGCAGCTCAGTGATGTAAAACCACTGATGTTGCCACTCTTTGATGGAATCATTAAAAGTACCTGTTGGCCATGTGACATTGGGCATCTTTCTCACCATAGCGCCCCCGCACTCGGCGTGCTCACCGCTCACTACCTTGGGCTTCACATTAAATATCTTCAACCATAAGCCGAAGTGTGGCGAGATGCGGAGAAAAGCCTCGCACACGACGATGAATGTCGACATGTTGAGGAAGGAATTGGGAGGTAGATCATGAAAATCGATCCCGTAATAATACATGATGCCGTGAACGAACGGGTGGAGGGGAAACCCTAGCCCACGGACAAAATGAGGGAGGAATACGACCCTCTCGTGGGGTTCCGGAGTAGCGACGATCTGTCCCGCCGTCGGGAGACGGTGGCTGATCTTCTTGGCCAGATACCCGGCCTCCCGAAGCTTTTTGATATCCTTCTCCCGGATGGTAGAGGCCATCCACTTGCCTCCTGCTCCAGATCCGGACATTTTCGGAAGGCCTTTGTGGCCGGAGAAGACGAACACTCAGGCGCTGGAGCTCGAGCGAAGGGGAATGGATCGGGAAGAAGAAAGCATGGGTGCGAAAGGGAGTCTGTATCCCCTTATAAAGGCAGTAGGGATTCTGCGCCTCCCCACTTGCCTGGTAAACTCGCTTATTCCCCAAACGCCGTGATTGATGGCGCGGTTGGGTTACCCACACCCGTATTAATGAGAATCCCGTGATAAGGGGACACGATCTCTGCTTCGACAAGACGTGCCAAGAAAACCGCCTCGCAATATGTGCAGTAGCTGGTTGAGAAAAACGGTTCGTAATGACCGGACCATGGCAGGATGTCACGTTATGAAAAGTTGTCAGCAGATTAGATTTGTGGAAATATTATACTCTCTACGGTGGTATGTGGAGTTTGTTTTGCAGAGCCGGACACGATCCTTGTGTTCAAGATCTTCTATGGAGTATTTGGAGGAGGAACCCGCCTTGCAATGCCGAAGACAATCTGCGCGCCGGACTCATCGTCATTGAAGCCTGGTTCAGGGGCTACTGAGGGAGTCCTGGATTAGGGGGTCCTCGGACAGCCGGACTATATACTTTGGCCGGACTGTTGGACTATGAAGATACAAGATTGAAGACTTCGTCCCGTGTCCGGATGGGACTCTCCTTTGCGTGGAAGGCAAGCTTGGCAATTCGGATATGTAGATCTCCTCCCTTGTAACCGACTCTGTGTAACCCTAACCCCCTCCGCTGTCTATATAAACCGGAGGGTTTAGTCCGTGGGACAACAACAATCATAATCATAGGCTAGCTTCTAGGGTTTAGCCTCTACGATCTCGTGGTAGATCAACTATTGTAATACTCATATCATCAAGATCAATCAAGCAGGAAGTAGGGTATTACCTCCATCGAGAGGGCCCAAAACTGGGTAAACATTGTGTCCCCCGCCTCCTGTTACCATCCGCATTAGACGCACAGTTCGGGACCCCCTACCCGAGATCCGCCGGTTTTGACACCGACACTTGGCAGCCTTCAAACACAGCATCCATGACGAATGGCTAGCACGCCACCTCGGCCAAGAAAAGCCGAAGTCCATGGCAGCCCTCACGGCACTCATGACCCGCTTTTGCACGGGAGAGGACAGTTGGCTGGCCCGTAGTAACAACACAGCCAGCGAGACAGGCCCCTCGGAGGCCAAGAATAGCACTGGCAAGCTCCAGCGCAACAGACAGAAACGCCGAAGCAATGACAACAACACCGATGACGCCACAGTCAACGCCGGATTCACTGGCTCCAAGTCCGGCCAGCGGAAGAAGCCCTATAAAAGAAACAATGAAGGACCTTCCAGCCTGGACCGCATACTCGACCGTCCGTGCTAGATACACAGCACCCCGGACAAGCAAGCCAATCATACCAATAGGGATTGTTGGGTTTTCAAGCAGGTTGGCAAGTTAAATGCCGAAAACAAAGAAAAGGGATCACAAAGTGAGGACGAGGACGAAGAGCCCCGGCAGCTGAACACTGGGGGGCATAAGAAATTTCCCCCTCAAGTCAAAACGGTGAACATGATATACGCTACACACATCCCCAAGAGGGAGCGTAAGCGTGCACTCAGGGACGTCTACGCGGTAGAGCCAGTCGCCCCCAAATTCAATCCATGGTCGTCATTTCTGATCACCTTTGATCGTCGAGACCACCCAACCAGTATCCGTCATGGCGGTTCGGCCGCATTGGTCCTCGACCCAATCATCGACGGATTTCACCTAACACGAGTCCTAATGGACGGTGGTAGCAGCCTCAACCTGCTCTATCAAGACACAGTTCAGAAGATGGGCATTGACCCCTCATGAATCAAACCAACAAAGACTACCTTCAAAGGAGTCATACCAGGCGTCGAGGCCCGCTGTACGGGCTCAATCACGCTGGAAGTGGTCTTCGGCTCTCCGGACAATTTCCGAAGCGAGGAGTTAATCTTCGACATCGTCCCCTTCTGCAGCGGCTACCACGCATTACTCGGACGAACAGCGTTTGCTAGACTCAACGCAGTGCCACACTACGCTTACCTCAAACTCAAGATGCCCGGTCCACGCGGCGTCATAACAGTCAATGGAAACACGAAACGCTCTCTCCGAACAGAGGAGCACACCGCCGCCCTAGCAGCAGAGGTACAGAGCGGCCTTCTGAAGCAGCACCATAGTGTAGCTGCCGAGCCCGTGGACACCATCAAGAGGTCCCGAACTACACTGCAGCAGGACAGCAAGGCTTGTCAAGAGCTCGACTAGCAAGTCGGCTTCCGTCCCAGTCCGGATGAAGTAGTCGCATTCGTACCACGCGTACATAATTACGCACTCCAGATTCCATGGACATCGACGGAGGCACAAGCTCAACCGGGATCTAGAGTTTGGCAAGACCGACCCCGGATACACCTTTTTCTTTCTGTTTTAGGTTCCTTTTCCCGCGAGCCTGATCACAAGCCCCTTCGAAGGATTGGCATACAAAGGGTACATGCAGCATAGGTGTGTAGGGTCACCTCCATACATTCTTCTTGACGGTATTTTTACTTCTTTCTCAGGACCCATTGTACATCGGAACTCTTTTGTACGTTTCATATTCACCAGGGGCTGCTTATCGCCCCACAATAAGGCAACAAAGTCCGAACACTTTTTGTATAAAAGTTCGGCACCCCGAATTTAGCATTATATGCATTGCCTCTGAATCATGTCTTTGGTCAATAGTTGGGTTGCCCGGCTCCTGTGCTTGCTACCCTATGTTCCGCTCTATCGGCTAGGGTAGTAAAGGGAGAACTACTACGATTGTGCCCTGGCCTTGACCGGATGAGCACCTCAGTAGAGAAAGTCGAAAACTGACTGTCATGATACGGCGAGAGCCGGTCAGCTATTCGTGGGTTACAAAATCGTTGGAGATTTTTTCTGCCTCACGCGAAGGATCGGCACTTCCCGATCAGATGCTGACAGCACCCTGGCTTGGACCAGGGGCTGCGCACTTGCTTAATTATAAAACTCCTATGGCTAAGTGAGGGCGTTTAAGCCGTATAGTCTGATTGCCTTGTTCGTTGCGCTAAACAACTCCTTCAAGGGCCATACAATTGGATAAAGATTGTTTAGATCCCATCCCGAACACCTCCGTACTAATTACATGAGGGCAGAAGCCGACGACTGGCCAACCCTTAGATTGCATATAACACGGCCGCACAGGAGGAAACAATTTAAAGCATAATGAAATTACATTACAAAACAAGCTCTGTCTTTATAATACAAGGCAAAGGCCCAATACGAATATATTCATTCGAAAATAACGTCCTGCGAACATTGAGCTGCCACAAGTCAAGACCCTTCTATGACATCCCCAAAATATTTCTCGGGTGTGCTGTGCTCCTTGCCCTCCGGCGGCCCGCTGGCCACTTCAACAATGTTCATCTTCGCCCACCACATCTTGCAGCGAGCGAAGGCCATACGGGCGCCTTCAATACATGCAGAGCGCTTGACAACGTCCAGCCACGGACAGGCTTCCACTAGCCGCCTCACGAGTCCGAAGTAGCTGCCGGGTATAGCTTCGGCTGGCCATAGCCGGATTGTCAAATCCTTCATGGCTAGTTCGGCCACCCTGTGCAGCTCCACCAGCTACTTCAGCTGATCGGTGAAGGACATGGGATGCTCTGGCGTCGCATACTGCGACCAGAATAGCTTCTCCGTAGAACCTCCTCCTTCGGCTCGGTAGAACGCTGCAACATCTGATACTTTGCGTGGTAGATCCGCAAAAGCTCATGGGGAACTCCGAACCCGAGTTAGTAAAAGGTACTGCCTCTCCGCATACTTGTTTTGCATCTTAAAAGCCTTACCCGCCGTGATCTTCCTGGCCTACTGGATCTCCTGGATGATAGCCTGGGCCTCATTCCGCGCGGTCTCCGCGCTCTAACGAGCCTTGATGAGTTCGGCCTCCTAAGCCGACGCATCATTCTCCAAGGTCTCCAATTTTTCACTACATCTTGGAGCTCCTGCTGGATTTCCTTGACACGGGCCTCGAGCTTCTTACGGGCGGCTTGCTGCTGGACAGCCTTCTCCGCGGCCTCGCCCAGGGCCTTCCTCAGGGCCTCGACCTCGGTCGCGGCTTTTGCATACATTTTGACATTACAGTCAATATACAGCGTCTCTGCTTTCCGAACACACAGCAAGACGTTACTTACCTTGCTTCTCCTACAGCCGCACTCTAACCTCGCCGAGCTCATTCTCGGTCCGCTCCAGCCTCTGCTTCAGTTCAGAGACTTCGGCAGCATGTGAGGTCGCAGCCAACAGCGACGCCTGCTCATGCACACATATCATGTTAGTCTCCTACACTAGAGGATTGATCCTCTGTCCGGTTCCTCTTACCAAGCACCGGACAGTGTCTCAGGGGCTACTGACTATATGGTTTTTTTCTCTGTCACTTACCTCGAAACCTGTCAACAAGTTGCTGCAGGCTTTGTTTAGTCACTCTTGGCAGACTGAACCCTCTCGATCACCGCGCTCATAAGAACACGGTGCTCATCCATAACGGAGGCGCCTCGTAGCACCTCCATCAGGTTATCCGGCGCCCCTGGATGGACAGGGACCACCGGCAGAAATGGTGCACCCCCCTCCTTCAAAGGGGGCTGCCCGCCCGACCCCGGAGCCATATGGGTCTCCGGAATCGTATCCGGCTGAGGGCCAAGCTGGATGCGGCCCTCTTCGCCAGTCTCCATGGGGATCGTCTCCTCCATGTGTCCGGCAGTGGAGACTTCGCCTCGTGGCGCCTCCTAGACAGCGTCCTGGGTTCCTCCCCAGCTCGGATCGGCCCTCTGGGACAGCGCCTTGGTGTCGTCCCCGGCCCCGGGGGAGTAAGCAGGCGGTGGCAACTGGCTCGCCATCTCCGACGAAGCCAACAAACTTCCAGACGAGGATCGCTGGATTAGGTCGCGGGCCGGACTGCAATAGTACAGCCAACTACATCAAGATAATGGAGAGAAAGGGCTAGATGTGCGCGTAAATAAGCCATGTCACTTACGATGCGGCCTGGGGCTTTGTGCGGGGGCGTCGTTCCGGACTACTATCAACGTCCCACGCGGTGTTGGCCGCCGGAACGCCCTTCCCCTTTTTTGGCGCCTCCGCCTCCAGATGCGCCGGAGCCGCCCTCTTCTTCTTCCTCTCCTCAGGGGGAGGATTGTTTTCTTCTTCCTCCTCCTCTTCCCCGTCATTGTCCTTAGGGACAGAGGAATGAGTTTCGTCATCTTCGGACGCCGCGTCCGAAGTACCCTTATGACGGAGGCCACTCTTGGCCCCCTTTGCCTTCTTATTGGCCTTCTTCTCCGATGCCTTATATGGCGCCAGTACTAGCATCTCCGCCAAGCTTGGGATGACTGGTTCTTTGGGCAGCGGAGCCAGACACTGGATCCGCTTCGCCCTCTCCATCCAGTCCTGAAAGAGCAGTAATAAAAGCTCAGACATCGTCCTCGAAACAATTAGGTTGAGGACTCATTCGACATAACATACCTTGCTGGTGGGGTGTGTACAATCGTGACCACGGTCTGAATCCGTGGCCGGTGGTTTTTCATTGCCCTTGAAGAGCAATTTCCATGCGCCTTCATGCGTAGTCTCGAAGAGCCTCGCCAGGGTCCGGTGCTTCTTTGGATTGAACTCCCACAGCGGGCGGCTTCGGCGCTGGCATGGAAGGATCCGGCGAACTAACATCACCTGGATCACATCAACAAGCTTGACACTCTTGGTTACCATGCTCTGAACGCGCGTCTGCAGCGCTACCAGCTCGTCAGGAGAACACCAGTCCGGACTCTTCTCGATCCAGGAGGTGAGTCGCATAGGAGCGCCGGAGCGGAATTCGGCAGCTGCGGCCCAGGTGGTGCCGCATGGTTTTGTGATGTAGAACCACTGCTTCTGCCACTCCTTTACCGTATCCACGAAGGTGCCTTTGGGCCAGGAGACGTTGGAAAATTTGCTCACCATTGCGCCTCCACACTCTGCGTGCTAGCCATCCACCACCTTCGGCTTCATGTTGAAGACTTTGAGCCACAACCCAAAGTGGGGTTGGATGCGGAGGAAGGCCTCGCACACGATGATAAATGCCGAGATGTTGAGGAAGGAATTCGGGGACAGATCATGGAAATCTACCCAGTAATAATACATTAACCCATGGACGAAGGGGTGGAGTGGAAACCCTAGCCCGTGGAAGAAATGGGGGAGGAATACCACCCTCTCTGTGGGCTCTGGCATGGGGACGATCTGTCCCTCGGCCGGTAGACGGTGGGCGATCTGCTTCGCCAAATATCAGGCCGCCCGGAGCTCAGTAATGTCCTCCTCCGTGACAGAGGACACCATCCATTTGCCCTGACCACCGGATCCGGACATGGTTGCTGGAGTGGAAAGGAGATTGAAACTGGGGTGCTAGAGCTTGAGATTGGGAAGGCAGAGACAGAGAGAAAGCGTGAGAAGAGGAAGGGGGAATCCTTATCTCCTTATAAAGGCAGCAAATATAAAATGCCTCCTCACTCGCCTTGAGATTCGCCTATTCCCAAGGGCTGTGTAAACGGCACGGTTGGGTAACCCATGCCCGCATTGATGAGAATCCCACGATAAGGGGACACGATCTCTGCTTCGACAAGACGTGCCAATAGCAACCGCGTCTTGAAACGTGGGATAAACGATTTGAAATTGTGACCGAACGGACGTCCTGTCACATTGCAGAAAGCTGTCAGCGGATGGAACTCGTGTAAGATATATATATTCTCTCTGCGGTTGTGCATGGTGTGTAACAGGTCCGGATACAATCATCACGTCCGAAGACTATCTTGGAGTTCGGAAGGAGGGGAACCCGCCTTGCAATGCCGAAGACAATCCGCACCGGACTCCTCGTCATTTAAGTCAGGTTCAGGGGCTACTGAGGGAGTCCTGGACTAAGGGGTCCTCGGGCGTCCGGCCTGTTATCCATGGGCCGGACTGATGAGCTATGAAGTTACGAAGGCCGAAGGCAATACCCGTGTCCGGATTGGACTCTACTTGACGTGGAAGGCAAGCTAGGCGACCTATTATGAAGATTTCCTCCTATGTAACCGACCTCATGTAACCCTAGATCTCTCCGGTGTCTATATAAACCGGAGAGCATAGTCTGGATAGGACAGAGTCATTACCATATACTTATAGGCTAGACTTCTAGGGTTTAGCCGTGACGATCTCGTGGTAGATCAACTCTTGTAACACTCATATTCATCAAGATCAATCAAGCAGGAAGTAGGGTATTACCTACATAGAGAGGGCCCGAACCTGGGTAAACATTGTGTCCCCCGTCTCCTGTTACCATCGATCCTAGACGCACAGTTCGGGACCCCCTACCCGAGATCCGCCGTTTTTGACACGGACACCCATCTTTCGACGGTGATGATTGAACAGTGAAATGATATTTGGGGAGCGAGCTAGTGTGCTTTACACGCCGGCTGTGGGCTGTAGCCGACGCACCTTCTCGCGTAAGCCATAGGCATACTATACTCCAACGGTGCTCCAAGATATTTTGTACTGCATCTCACACGGTTGGTGATAGTAAACTATGTGCGACCTACTTGATTTTTCATCTTGATTCTAATTACATAATGGGGTCACAGTGGCAAAGGAGGGTGTTTGAATTGCTAGAAATTTTATCTGAAGTGAACATGCAACTATAGGTGTGTCGTCATAAAATTGGAATTATTCATGGTTTGTTTGGACATTTTATACATTAACTTGGTTTTCTAGCCATTTCAGGTGCACAACTCAGAATTAAACTACGTGCACATGCTCCAGTGCACCAAAATGGGTTGTAAAATCATATATGTGTCCATGGGTTTATGCTTATGTCCCATGCAAGAAATGGGGATGAATTTCGAACACCACGGAACCGTGGCTCTCCGGCAAACATTGAGGTACTTGCTTTTGTAATTCTAGTAAATCCAAAACACGTCTGAAATTCATGAACCTTGGCATGCTATCATGGAATGGCATCAACATGCTGTGGTAAAAAATATTGTCCCATTTGGGGCAGGTTATGGTATAAGCTTCTCACAAATCAGAAGTTCTCACAAGAAGCCTCATGGTTCCAGTAGGGAAACGTGTCACCTTTGTGGACAAAATGATATTCGTCGCCTCTTCTTGCTTTCAATTTTTTTCTGGTGTCAACATAGAACAACAGGAGTGTCGTGTTAAATTTTGGAATTTTTTGGGGGTCGTTTGGACATTTTTATGCAAGAGTCAATAGTGAATCAAGCTGAAAACTTGCTAGCAAAATATCCGATGCACAAGCTACCCTAGTGAATCAAATGGACGCAAAGCCAATTTCTTTAGAAGATAAAAATGATGAAGATCTTAAAATGATTGGTGTTTCTTCTATTGATTCCTTGTTTAGTAAGATTAAAATTGATGATAAAGGGACTGAAGGAGAGTCAACTTTAGCTAGAGGGTGTCCCGATGATTTGAAGGGTGAAAATCTTGATGAGAAATTGATAAAAGTGGGTTTCAAAAGTTCAAAACTTTAACTAGTGATGTGCCCACTCTTTTGGATTACGAAGACTTTAATCATGATAGTTGCTCTTTGATTGAATGTATTTCTTTGTTGCAATACAT
Source organism: Aegilops tauschii subsp. strangulata (assembly GCF_002575655.3). Classification (NCBI taxonomy): domain Eukaryota; kingdom Viridiplantae; phylum Streptophyta; class Magnoliopsida; order Poales; family Poaceae; genus Aegilops; species Aegilops tauschii. The sequence continues at coordinate 311,596,777 of NC_053037.3, read as the reverse complement.
GATAAATTCACCCCATGCTTATGAACAAAATAAAGCTTTTACTAAACATATTGTGGATGCCATGATGAATGCTTTAGAAGAAAAGTTGGAATTAAAGATTTCAATTCCTAGAAAATTACATGATGAATGGGAACCTAATATTAAAGTCATGATTAAAATTATGAGCGCTTTGCATTATGTGATTTGGGTGCTAGTGTTTCCACAATTCCGAAATCTCTTTGTGATACCGACATTGAAGAATGTTCTCTTAATTTGCACTTGGCGGATTCTACTATTAAAAAACCTTTGGGAGGAATTAATGATGTTCTTATTCTTGCAAATAGGAATTATGTACCCATAGACTTTATTGTTCTTGATATTGATTGCAATCCATCTTGTCCTATCATACTTGGTAGACCGTTTTTACGCACTATAGGTGCCGTGATTGATATGAAAGAAGGGAATACTAAATTTCAATTTCCACTAAGAAAGGGTATGGAACACTTCCCTAGAACAAGAATTAAGCCACCATATGAATCAATCATGAGGGCAACCTATGGGGCAAAAACTAAAGATGACAATATTTGAATATGTGCATTATGCCTAGCTAGGGGCATAAAATGATGGCGCTAGTTGGGAGGCAACCCAATAACATTTATTTTTTGCCTTTTTTTGTTTTGAGTGTTTGCACAATTATGTTAATGTTATGATTGTGTTTTTATGTTTTAATTAGTGTTTGTGCCAAGTAAAGCCTTTGGGATCTTGTTGAAAATAGAAACTTTTGCGCCCAGTAGTAGAATTGTTAAAAATCACAGAAGCGTGATAAAATTCTAATTTTTTACACAATATTGGTATACAAATTGCCTACGTTTTCCTAATTTTTCATAATTTTTGGAGTTACAGAAGATGGATCCATATTACTACAGGCTGTTCTGTTTTTGACAGATTCTGTTTTCGTTGCATTGTGTGCTTATTTTGATGAATCCATGGATTGTATTGAAGGGTATAAGCCATGGAAAAGTTGGAATACAGTGGATATAATGCAATAATAAAATATGAATGGGTTTGCAACAATACTTAGAGTAGTGATTTGCTTTATTATACTAACGGATCTCACGAAGGTTTTGTTAAGTTTTGTGTGATTAAAGTTTTCAAGTTTTGGGTGAGATCATGATGGATGAAGGAATAAGGAGTGAAAAGAGCCTAACCTTGGGGATGCCCATGCCACCCCAAGTTAATATTCATGGAGAACCAAGCAACTAGCTTGGGGATGCCCCGGAAGGCATCCCCTCTTTCTTCTAATGACCATCGGTAATTTTAGTTGGAGCTATATTTTTATTCGTCACATATCATGAGTTTTGCTTGGAGCGTCTTGTATTATATGAGTTTTTGCTTGTTTTGGTTTTTAGTTTCTCTAATCTATCCTTGCTAGACACACCTATTTAAGAGAGCCAATATTATGCTATGATTTGTTAGAATTCCTTTATGTGCTCCACTTACATTTTTTTTGAGCTACGGAATTGCTCTAGTGCTTCACTTATATCTTTTTTGAGCATGGTGTGATTTAACACTTTTGGAGAAATACTCTCAAGTTTCACTTAGATTTATTTGAGAGTTAGTAAATTCTTGAAGAAATTCTCTCATGCTTCACTTATATTATTTTGAGAGATGAAAATTTTTATGCTCATGTTCTTCACTTAAATTTGTTTGAGCTTATCAAAAAGCAATTGCAATATATGAAATTAGTCCCAAAGTGATAGATATTCAAGAGGGATATAATAAAACTTTAATGAATGATCATTGGACAAAATAAGCTTGATTCCTTGTAATAGTTTTGAGATATGATGATAGTAATATGTGAGTCATGTTGGTGAGTAATTATGCTTTAGTAAGAATATTGGTGTTAAGGTTTGTGATTTGCTATGCAAGTACGAAAGTCAATAGTTATGCAATGAAATTACATCCTACTTGTGGTGCATTATTCGGTGTTAGTTATGTTTAATGCTTATTTATGTGAATTTTCGTTTCTTGGTTGGTTGCTTCTCAATCTATTTGCTAGCCTTAATTTGTACTAAGTACAAATACTACTTGTGCATCCAAAATCCTTAAAAAATACTTTTTCCATATGAGTTCACCATACCTACCTATATGCGGTATTTCTGTGTCGTTCTAAGAAAATTTGTATGTGCCTACTACTTCTTGAGCTTGCGTTGGTTTTTCCCTTGAAGAGGAAAGGGTGATGCAGCATAGTAGAGATAAGTATTTCCCTCAGTTAAGAACCAAGGTATCAATCCAGTAGGAGAAACGCGCAAGTCCCCAATAGATGCACCTACACAAACAATTAAACACTTGCACCCAACGCGATAAAGGGGTTGTCAATCCCTTCATGGCCACTTGCAAAGGTGAGATTTGATAGAGATAGATGTAAAAGATTACTAAAACATAAAAGTAAATAAATTGCAACAAGGTATTTTTGGTATATACATCTGACAATATATGAAGGAAAATAGACCCGGGGGCCATAGGTTTCACTAGAGGCTTCTCTCTTGAAGGCAAATAATACGGTGGGTGAACAAATTACTGTCGAGTAATTGATAGAAAAGCGCAAAGTTATGATGATATCCAAGGCAATGATTATGCATATAGGCATCATGTCCGTGTCAAGTAGACCGACTCCTGCCTGCATCTACTACTATTACTCCACACATCAACCGCTATCCAGCATGCACTACAAAAAAAAGACACATCCGTGACATTTTGGGCCGAACGGATTTTTTTCCTGTCATGCTTATGACACTTCTATGACGATAATTGTGACAAAACCTGTTATCATCATAGATGTGGTGGGCTCCTACTTCTATGACAAAAAGTCATGATAGAAAATGGGTTTTTCGTCCTGGGCGGGCCGGAGACGCAGCTGCATGACAATCTTTGGGCCGTCCATGACGGAAAAACCCGTGGTAGAAGTGAGGGCGAGGAAAATATAGGGGAGTTCCCGGTTACGGTGGGTGGTCAGGGACGAGCGATGCACGGAGGTTTGCGCCTTTCTCTCGTACACGTATGCGCGTGTGTGTGAGGCGTTGCACTCTAACTGAACCCGAGTGAGGCGTTGGGCTCTAACTGAACCCGAGCGATTGCACTAGCTACGTTACTGAACCCCGATTGATCCCTTGTTGTTAACTGAACCCGAGTGATTCCTTCGCTACTGCTGCTAAATTAAGCCGATCGATGCTGCCTCTTGATGAACAGTGAGCGTTTTTGGGGGTTTGGATGAACAGTTCCTAGTGGGGGGCTGGATGAACAGGACCCCGTGGTAGAAGAGGCTGTTGCCGCTGGGTGAACAGGACCCCGATCGAGCCGGTTGGGGGTGGATGAACAGGACCCCGTGGAGGGCTGGTTGAACAGTAGCCGATGGAGGACTGGATGAATAGTAGCCCATGGAGGGGTGGTTGAACAGGACCCCGTGGAGAGGGCTGGTTGAACAGTAGCCGGTGGAGGAGCGGTGGTGGCTGGATGAACAGGAGCCCATGGATGAACAGTCGCAGGTGGAGGCTAGAGGAGGTCGACGGTGGATGAACAGTAGCCCGTGGAGGCTAGAGGAGGTTGGCGGTGGAGATTAACAGTATCTCGTGGAGTCCCATTTTGTAGTACGCCACACCCCTCCCAATGAACAGGACCCCCCTTTCGACCGTAGCGCTCGAACACAAGTCTGTTTCCTCTGTTTTGCGGTACGCCACACCCCTCCCGATCAACAAGACCCCGTTTCGACCGTAGGAGGTCCAAGAGAAGTCCGTTTCCTCCGTTTTGCGGTACGCCAGACCCCTGCCGATGAACAGGATCCCGTTTCGACCGTGGCCGGTCGAACACAAGGCCGTTTCCTCCGTTCTGCGGTACGCTAGGCCTCGTTTCGATCGGTTGTTCCATACAAGCCAGTTGGCTCCCGATGAACATGACGACGAGCAGTTTCTCTGTTCCGACCCAAGCATGTACACGAGCCATGGCTGTACGTATGCACGAGTAGGCATTCAAGACCCCGCCCATATGTACGTACGTGGCCATATTTACTTTCTTGCACCCTGAACGCTGTACGTACGGGTACATGATATTAACGGGACTGTGTGACATGCTACATGCGAGCCTCCACTACGACATGTGCGAGCCTCTACTACGACACGTGCCCTTCCTTACATGGCCACGGTTCATCGCTGTAGCCTGCACACAAACTGATCGACCAGTATGTACGTACACGTTCGCGACCAGAATGACAACGCTACGTACTCTTCGACCAGGTGGGTCCCGACTGTCAAGCACTTACTTGCGTGCGAAGATGTGGCTGGTGGGTCCCAGCAGTCAGGGGGGAACATTTTTTTGCCCGTAATATGGACGCACTTCCTTTCGTGCGAAGATGTAGCTGGTGGGTCCCAGCAGTCAGGGGGAAACGTTTTTTCACGAAATACGGTGGCCCGTCTGGTGGGTCCCTGCTGTCAGGTGGAGGAGTCATTATTTTTCGCGTAATAAGGAGGCACTTCCTTGCTTTGGCCGTGGACCCAGCTGTCAGCCTCTCCATGTACAGTACTCTTCCAATGGAAGTTGTTCGTTGACCACATTGACCACACCACGCCGAGAGCACCAAGGCGGTGGACGACGGCGTGGCCTAGGAAGGGGACGACGTGGAGCCGGGGAAGACGCGATAGTGGATGCCCACGCGAAGAGGAGTACGAGGGTTCACTAGTTCGGCTGCGGTGTGAGGCTGCCGTCGCTGGAGGGCCTGGCCAGCGGTGGGAGTAGTAGGGGGCGGTGAGGCCTCAGCGGCAGCACAACCGGCCACTGGAGGCAGGAGCAGGCGGTCTCGCCAGCGCTGGTGCAAGAAGAGCAGCGATTGAAGAAGCAGCAGGACCGTTCAATTCAAATCCAACGGTCACTGCTGCTAGAATCATTTGTTGACTAAGTTGACAAAGCCCTGTGTACGCGTCAACTTAGTAGGCCCACAGGTCAGCCTCCGAACCGGTGCGCCCTAGATGTCAGTGGGCGGAATCATTTTTTTCGCGTAATAAGGAGGCAGTTGATTGCGTGCGGCCAGGCCAGCGGAGGGAGTAGGGTGCGCCGGTGAAGCCTGCGTGGCATCACAACGGGCCACAAGAGGAGGGAGCAGGTAGTCCCATCGGCGCTTGTTTAGGCGGCTGGAGCAGGAAGATCAGAGATTAAAGAAGCACGTCAGCCGTTGGATGGACATCCACCAGTCACTGTTGCTAGAATCGTGTGTTGACTGACAAAGCCTTGAATAAACAAGCCAACCTCGAAATCTGTGGCGTGTACATCCCATTTGCTATTATTTTTATAATTTTACTCATTTTCTAATTCATATGGAATTTATTGCAGCCTATTTTCCATTTTTAGAATTGTTGCCCTCTAGTTAGTACCAGGGTTAAAATTGAACTAAAAATGTGCGAAATTTTGAAAAATCGCAAATTTTTGCTGGGGAACAAAATATTCTTAATCCAAAAATTAGTAGCCATACTAAAACAAATTTAAAAATAAATTAGTACTATGTCATGTTAAAATCCAATGAAATATAAAATATCAGTGAAGAACAAAAAAAAAACTAATTTCCCTTTTGCTATAATGTTTTGGAATTTTCAACCCCTTTGATATTACTTTTAACAGATACTGACCATACTCTTTGGCCAGGCCAGAATGCATCCCTCCTCGTCTTGAAAGATTTGCAGCCCAGTAAGTCGGAGAAAACAAATAGGCCTAGCTTGGGTATTCTTCAAAAAGAAATTGTGGGCTACCTATTTTCCCAAAGAAAAAACTGCTGGGCTGGTCATGTTGTTAGACGGGCCACAGAGACCGCACAACCCAGTTTATAGCCTGCTCCTCTGAACAAATCCTCAAAAAAAGTTGTGCAATTCTGTCGTTAATTGACTATACGTTGAAAATGATCTAAGTAGTAAAAGAGGCGCTTTCTTGTGTTCGGGAGTGGACCTGGTGGGTTCGTACTGTCACACTCACAACTACAGTCCTCTCCCGATCCACTATGTTGACAGGGCTGGACGGCGGCACCGCAGCGAGTGCACCAAGGCAGAGAATAAAGTGTTGTCACCAATGTGCTGGGCTGGGTTGGACATTCTTATTGAAAAATAAAAATGGACCGGAACTATTTACGACGTTGACTACGATTTGCATGGGTCCGCTGGTTGCAGGAAGAAAATGGTGGGAGAAATAATACTAGCCGCTATCTTTGCCTATGAATAATATCAACCGAATGTAACAACGCTATCATAGGAAATAACATCCTCCTGTTAAATCGTGAATTTAAAGAACTGGTGCATCAACATTTAGCTTTATTTATTTATTTACTTATTTATGTTTAGGGGACCATGACCATGTACCTAGGCCGGATTCATGTGAGAGCCTCCCTTCGAGTTAATTATGGGATCCTCTATTGGGCCTTCATTAGTGGGCTGCATGTTATCAACAAGTGGAAAATGTGTTCCGTACCAAAAATAGTATGCTCTACGTACGGTACGGGGTACTAAAGGATCGGACCGTGCAACACCTTCCAAACCATTGTGTTTGTCGTTCTAACAACCCATTTATTCAACCAACAGACGAAATATACTACTGATTGTACATTGAAAACAGCAGCAGCAACAACCAGGGCTGGGGGTGTAACAGAAGCAGTAAGCAGGCTAGAAGAGTAAAGACGCATCTCTCTCTTCCAAACCAAACATCAGCCATCATTACAAAAGGGCTACCAAAAGAACAAGTGTATGCATCAAACTAAATAAAGATCCTACTACACCAAGTGTACACATCTAACTAACTGGCTCAGTTAGACGTTACTATTTATTAAGCTGTGGAGATTCGCTGACGGCTTGAACCAGATGGGTGCCTTACAGGGGAAACTCTGCCCAGCAGGTCGAAGTCTGATACTTGCGACCCTCCCTCCTACTTTTGGCTGCAGAGCGGGGCGGCACATATCAGGGCATGGTGCATGCAGAGACAGATGGCATGCAGTGTATACACAGTTTTGCCTGATGAACGAAACCGCGCTGCCATCATGATCCTTGCCGTCGGTTATCTCCTGGTTAATTGGATAAATCAGTTCGAGAAACAAAGAGCGTGTACCAAGGCTATTTACCAGCCTCCAGTCAAAAATTCCTGAAGGCCCAGAGAAGCTGGGATCCTACTGAAAGACCTTGCAGTGACTGTGATTGTATTCCGTGAAACAACACGTCCGGTATGTGCGAACGATCGCACGATCATCAATCGTTCGCCGTCATCTGATCGAGCCAGGAACCACCTGCAACTGCCATGTCGCTTTTCTTTGAAAGGTTCTCGGATTAGGAAGGGTAGGGACACCAGGCGGCCTACAACATCATATCAAGTTGGAGTCAAATAAAAAAGGGCTCTTAATGTAGTCAATCTTAAGAACAACATGTTATGAGCATGAATATTTTTTCAGTAAACGTTGACAGTAATATAAGTAAGCCATCATGATATCATAGGAAAGTAACATACTACTGTAACAGCCGTTTGTAGCGATGACTGGAGTAGGCCAGCAATACGTCCAGCCATAGAAGGAGTCGACAACGTATATGAAGCCCTTGTGTTCAATGGCATCAGAGAACCATGGAGGATGTATGATCCTGCGATGGACGTGCAAATTTATCCACTTACCGCAGTGACCTGTCAGATAGGCAAGACCGCGGTTGAAGAACGCAATTAGCCTGAAGTCTTTATAATTTGCAGATCTTGTGGGCACTTGGCAGATTACAACCTTGAGCAAATCAAACTTGGTATCATATTGGCTACTGTAAGATTCAGAGTATTCTGGGCCACCGTGCCAAAGCAGTGCAGTGTTAATCAAAGGAAGGGGGATCAATCGCCGGGTGTAGACCTCCACGAGCATCCAGCTGCCGCGACCGTCAACGAGCACCATCCAAGACGTGTTCATGCCGACCCAGTACATACCGTTAATGTAGTTGACGGTGACGGGGATTGGATCGCAGTCAAGGGGGTTGATGCTCGCCACCCTATGATCGTTATGCTACGTGACACGCTGTTTCTGAAGATCAGGCGGCATCAGCAAGCAAGGAGCTGGCTTAAAAAGCTCCGGCCTGAGGGCTTTGAGTAAATAGTACAACCCCAAGGAGCACGCGGCGAGCGGCATGGTGCTGAGATTGTCCACACGCAAAACAATGAGCTTGATTACCTCTGTGGGGAGCGAATTCCAGCCACTCTTTCGGCGGACGCTACTCGGTTCTGCCATTGTTAGTGCTTGGGTTTCGGAAGAGGGGGGAGGCGCCTTAGCGGGTATGGAAGATTGGACGATTATGTGCGGACAAAGATGGAGAAGTGAATATGTGGCAGGAAGTGGACAGATGATGATGACTACAACACGCCGCTTGACTTATGAGACACATACCAGCAGCGTAGGGTCATATCGATGCCAGACAACTTGCTTGAGTGATCACAGTACTAGTACTCCCTACAGTACCTACTACTATGCCCTAACTTGCTTGAGTAGAGTAGTAGTGGAGTAGGACTCTGCTCTACTACTAGCACGGGAGGATTAGTATATTCTAATCTAAAATAGTTACAAACTTCAATGCCCGAGCGTGGAACGACTACGAACCGCCATCGGTACTAACTCCAATCCCCAGCAAATGTTCGCTGGCAGACATGGCAGTTGCAAACGCCCGCGGCGCAGTTACCGTACGTGTGTAAGGGTGGCGGTTTTGTCAAATACTATGGCTTAAAAGCAGGCCGCCATCGGATGGAAATATGCCGGTTACGTGGCATTCGCTAGGATTGAGCTCGTGGCAAACAATCGCCAGATATCATTACTAAAAAAGGTTAAAACACCCGGGGCTATTGTCGGTGTCAAAACCGGCAGATCTCAGGTAGGGGGTCCCAAACTGTGCGTCTAAGGCGGATGGTAACAGGAGGCGGGGGACACAACGTTTACTCAGGTTCGGGCCCTCTCGACGGAGGTAATACCCTACTTCCTACTTGATTGATCTTGATGATATGAGTATTACAAGAGTTGATCTACGACGAGATCGTAGAGGCCAAACCCTAGAAGCTAGCCTATGATTATGATTGTTGTTGTCCTACGGACTAAACCCTTCGGTTTATATAGACACCGGAGGGGGCTAGGGTTACATAGAGTCGGTTACAAGGGAGGAGATCTACATATCTGAATTTCCAAGCTTTCCTTCCACGTAAAGGAGAGTCCCACCCGGACACGGGGCAAAGTCTTCAATCTTGTATCTTCATAGTCCAACAGTCCGGCCAAAGTATATAGTCCGGCTGTCCGAGGACCCCCTAATCCAGGACTCCCTCAGTAGCCCCTGAACCAGGCTTCAATGACGATGAGTCCGGCGCATAGATTGTGTTCGGCATTGCAAGGCGGGTTCCTCCTCCGAATACTCCATAGAAGATTTTGAACACAAGGATCGTGTCCGGCTCTGCAAAACAAATTCCACATACCACCATAGAGAGTATATTATTCCACAAATCTGATCTGCTGACAACTTTTCATAACGTGACATCCTGCTGTGGTCTGGTCATTACGAACCATTTTTTCCAGCCTGCCACTGCACGTGTTGTGAGGCAGTTTTATTGGCACGTCTTGTCGAAGCAGAGATCGTGTTCCTCTTATCACAGGATTCTCATCAATACGGGTGGGGGTAACCCAATCGTGCTTGTTAGTATGACTCCTCGATTTTAGGCAAGTTCCAAACGGCCACGCGGAGGACGCTTGATATTCGCCCTTTTTATAAAGGGACCAAGGCCTGTCCTTTTCTTCTCGTGTTCGATCTTTCCCTTCCCCCACCTCGAGTTCCAACACCCAAGGCTCAGGCTAAGTGCTTCGGACCTTCAATCATGTTCGGATCCAACCTTCAAGGCTGGTGGATGACCTCCTCTGTCACAGAGGAGGACATCAAGAAGCTAAGAGAAGCCAGGTATCTGACCGCCGAAATCTCGCACAGGCTGCCTGCTCAAGGGCATGTCATCCCCACTCCCGAACCCGACGAGAGTGTCGTATTTGTTTCCCACTTCCTCCGAGGGCTAGGCTTTAGTCCTGACCCCTTTGTTAGAGGGCTTATGCTCTATTACGGGCTCGATTTTCACGATCTAACTCTAGATTCCATCCTTCACATCTCGTCGTTTATTGTTGTGTGTGAGGCCTTCCTCCGCATCACCCCACACTTCGGCTTATGGCTCAAGACCTTCAATGTGAAGCCGAAGATGATCGATGGGCGACACGCAGAATGCGGAAGTGCCATAATAAGCAAAGGCGCTGATGCTCCATGGACAAAGGGTTCCTTCCCGGAGATGTCCAACTTATGGCAGCGGGAGTGGTTTTACATCACAGCTCCCCGAAGTACTAAGTGGGTAGCTGCCCCCGCCTTTCGTTCGCCCCCCCCCCCCCCCCGCCACAACTGGCGTCATGGGTCAACAAGGGGCTGGACTGGGGGCCAGTTGATGACGTGCCGACATTGCAAAGTCACATCCGAGATCTCCTCAAGAGAGATGTCAGTCTTGTCAAGGTAATGCAAGTTATGCTAGTTCGTCGGGTCCTGCCGTGCCAACGTCGATCTCTCCGTATGTGGGAGTTCAACCCAGAAGGACCATGAACTATTTAGCAATTCTTCCGCATGACGCTCGAAGAGATGTATGGATTGTTCTTCGGATCACGAATAAAGTGTCCGGACACCACCGAGGATGCGGGTCTCAACTGCAACCGTCCAGATACCCACGTAAGTAATTCTGCGGCCGAACATGCTGTCTTTTTATTTGTCACAACATTATTCTGAAAAAATCGCTCTTGGCCAGCACTGGATAAGAAAGGCAAAGATGATCAGGTGTTCGGCCCCCCTTCCCGAAGGCTCACGGGATCCTGTACTAGCAAGAATGCTTGAGCACGCACCTTATCAAGTGCCATCAGGGGAAGATAAAGGGAGGAATAAAGAAGCCGAAAGCGGGCTTCACGCATTACTCATCCAAACCGGGGGAATTAGTGTCTCCACGAAGGAGGATAATCAGGGAGAAGAATCTAGAATCCCCTCTCCCCAAGGAAGGAAAAGGACCGCCTCTGAAGACTTGGAAATGAGGTTTCCAAACGAGGGAAGAAACCTTCGCCAGGGGGCCCTGCCCTGGAGGGCATCCTTACCGCGCAGTGCCCACAAGGGGGTCAGCCCTCCACCGAGCTGTAAGTGAACTAGAGTACTTTTGGTAAATATATCCTGCTTTATCTCCGAGGACAATAATCGAGATGTATGTCTTGCAGTCCGGATCGTAGCCCTTCTCGATAGAGTTCGTCTTCGGGGGATCTTCTTCCGGAGATGATGGAGAGCGAAACGCCTCCCCCTGTCTCCCCGCCTCATGGGGCGGACGACCCTGAGGTGTCGTCATGGAGGATTTCTCCTGATCCGTCAAGGCGAGAAGGTAACCCTTCGGCCACCCGAAGTCCGGAGTATTCGGCTCCTAAGGAGAGCAACAGAAAGAGTCCGGGACTGTCCGGTGCACAACCGGACGCACTGATGGGTCTTCTGGAGCAAGTGGCTATCTCAGAGGCGCATCATACTTTAATGGGTACGGTGGTTGAGAGGATTTAATCCGCCAAAAGTGGGTTGCATGAAGCTTATACGAGCCTGCTAAGAGGCTTTGAGGTACGCAAAGTAATATATATATTTTTTGACAGTACCGCACACGCTAGGTGTGCCCTATACAGATAGTAGCCCCTGAGACTCTGGTTGCTGTCCAGAGGCGGCAAACAGAGGATCATAGTCCCAGGTAATGATCATGCTGCTTTCATGTGCAGGCGGCTGAGGGTCCGGTGGCTGGCCGGACTAGTGAGTTTGCCGAACTGAGGCGGCAGCTTGATGCGGCAGATGCCGACATCGCGCTTGTGAACAAGCGGCTTGACGAGGCACAGGGTATGTATTTTCGGGTGGTCAACAGATATTAAGAGGAGCATGATGCTAGTATCTATAATATGTTGTGACTGCAGATGGAGCTGCCGCCGTGGAGACCCTTCGGGCGGAACTTGCCCTAGCCAAGGAACAAGCCAGGAGAAGTGATGTGGCCTCCCTAAAGGCGGCCGAAGAGTTAAGAGCCGAACAGGCTGCTCATCGCCAGAGTGAAGATAAAATAGCCAAGATGGCTGTTGAGCTGAAAGATGCCGCCGGCCGGTATGAGCTTCTTGAAAAGGAAAGCCAAGCGAAAGCGGCGGACCTGAAGAAAGCCATGGAAGAAGCCAAGGAAACCCGCTCAAAAATCAGAGCGGTGAAGGAGGAGCTCCTTCAAGCCGGAGATATGACGGCTGGGAAGCCCTTTTTGTTGCGGACGAAGTTCGGAGATCCAAAGTATGCCCCTCTGGATCAATTATGGAGTGCTGCAGATGCGTACTTGGACTTGGCAATGAGTGCTGCTGATGCGACTGAGTTTTTCAAAGATCAGAAAGATCATGAAGTTGAAAGGTTATTCTGGTCGCAGTTCAGTGCTCCAACGCGTCCGCGGCTGTTAAATGAACAAATGGCCGAGTGGGCCGAGCTCCATAGGTTGTCCGGACTTGCCATGAGTTCTGTCGTGGATTATCTTTGGCCGAAGGGACCAAGGCCGAATAAATATTTCGGTTTAGTGCAACGATTCCTGGGTGTTGTGCCGCATATCGACGCTGTAAAGAGGTCGGCGTGCATAGAGGGTGTGCGGATGGCTCTTGCCCATGTTAAGACATACTGGGCAGAGATGGAGGCCACCGCTATTGCAACCCGGGGCCCAGCCGTAGGCCAGGTCTCGGCCGAGCACTATTTTGAAGAAGTCCTAGAAGTCGCTCATTTAATAGAGGCTCGGTGCTCAAAGAGTATCATGTTCGAGTGACATGTATCCCAATTGTAGAAACAATGCTATTTGGATTATAAAGGCTATGTTTATACTTTTGCCTGAAAGTATTATGATGCCTCCTGTGCGGCCGTTTATGTATGTATATGACCTGAAAGTTTGCAGTCGTCGGCTTCAGCCCCCACGCATATAATGCGGGGGTGTTTAGAAAAGCGCGTATTCACACTTGATCCAATGTCTTGGTCCATTAAGGAGGTGATAGCGCGGCAAACAAGGCAATCGGACTATATAGCTTTAACACTTTCACTTAGCCATAGGAGTTTGACGGCGGGGCTACTATATAGCCCCTGGTACTTCCGCGCTCATCCGAATACGGTGCGCGTACATACATGACCGGGAAACCGGCCCTTCGTTAATGCGGAGGAATCGCAAAGATTCCGCTGAGTCATCGAGTGGTTGACCAGTCTCGCGCTTTATCATGATAGTCAGTTTTCGGCTTTCTCTACCGAGGTGCTCATCCAGATGAACCAGGGCACAATCGCAGCAGTTCTCCCGGTGCCACCTTAGTCGATAGAGCGGAACGTAAGGTAGCAAAACAAGGGAGCCGGGCAAACCCAACTATTGACCAAAGACATGATTCGGAGCTGATGCATATAAGGCCAAACTCGCGACGCCGAACACTCCCTAAGGTATTCAGACTTTACAACATATACTGGGCTGAGTAACGCCCTTGATAATGAGCCTTGAATTTCTAGGTACGTGCATTAGTCTGACGTGACGAAATGCCAATAACGCCAGCATCCCTCTCGATTGTGTTGACTATCCGGAGGGTGTGAAGCAACAAGAGACAGTAAAAAAGGTTTACACAGGGTCTTAATCTAAAAAGAAACCTTTGAGCGGGGCCCTGCTGCACGTCTGTGCCTGTGTCTCCGTTGTGCCGTATCCTGGAAGGGTGTAGCATGACGATCATCTGTAAAAGAGAAAAACTCAGGTGAAAGTCTTCGTGCGAAAAATTGGTTATTCTTAATGAACCATTAAAATGCAATCTAAATAGGGTCAAGCCAATCTGTAGCCCTTTTACATGCGGGAAGCCCCCAGCACCACCTATGGGGGTATATCCATCGACCCAATCTCAGGTTTATCTGAGCTGTTACAGCTAGTGGTGCGCCGGACTCGTCTAACCGTGTCCGCGATCTTGACGATCGATCATTTATTCTGGTTGGAGAGGCCGTTCAGTGTTCGGCTGCTAGAGCCGCCACATATTCCTCCGCACGTAAGGAACGCTCTGTGTTTCCGCTAACTATGATGATGCCACGTGGACCGGGCATCTTAAGCTTAAGATAAGCGTAATGCGGTACTGCATTAAAACGAGCGAAGGCCGTTCTTCCGAGTAGTGCGTGATAGTCGCTTCGGAATGGAACGATGTCGAAGGTTAATTCTTTGCTTCGGAAGTTGTCAGGAGAACCGAATACAACCTCTAATACTAGAGAGCCCGTGCAGCGGGCCTCTGGGCCTGGTATTACTCCTTTAAAGGTAGTGTTGCTTTGGCTGATTCTTGTCGGGTCTATCCCTATTTTGCGGATGGTGTCCTGATATATCAGATGAAGACTATTGCCGCCGTCCATAAGGACTCGGGTGAGATGGTATCCGTCAATTATTGGGTCTAGCACCAAGGCAGCCGATCCTCCGCGCCGGATACTAGTCGGGTGATCCTTGCGATCAAAAGTGATCGGGCAGGCCGACCAAGGGTTGAACTTGGGGGTGACGGGCTCCACGGCGTATACGTCTCGGAGTGCGCGTTTGCGCCTCCTCTTCGGTATGTGAGTTGCGTAAATCATGTTCACTGTTTTGACCTGTGGTGGGAATTTTTTCTGTCCCCCAGTGTTTGGCTGGCGAGGCTCATCCTCGTCTTCACTTGGTGTCTCCCTCCCCTTGTGTTCGGCGTTTAGCTAGCCGGCCTGCTTGAAGACCCAGCATTCTCTGTTGATATGATTTGCAGGTTTGTCGGAGGTAACATGAATTTGACATAATCTGTCTAGAATCTTGTTTAGGCTGGACGGTCCATCTCTGCTGCCTTTAAATGGCTTCTTCTGTTGACCGGGTCGAGAGCCCCTGAATCCGGCGTTTACTGCCGTGTTGTCTGGGCTGTCTTCATTGTTTTGACACTTGCTTTTATTGCGTCGCGGTTTCCCATTGCCATCCCTGATTTCGGATGTGCCTGGGTTGCTGGTGCCGCTACGGGCCAGCCAACTGTCTTCGCCCGCGCAAAATCGGGTCATAAGGCTTGTTAGGGCTGCCATTGTCCTCGGTTTTTCCTGCCCGAGGTGTCTGGTGAGCCATTCGTCCTGGACGTTGTGTTTGAAAGCCGCTAAGGCTTCGGCATCCGGGCAGTCGACGATTTGATTCTTCTTAGTGAGAAATCTGTTCCAAAGCTTTCGGGCTGACTCTCCGGGCTGTTGAATTATATGACTTAAATCGTCTGCATCCGGAGGTCGGACATAGGTCCCTTGAAAATTAGCCCTAAAAGCGTCCTCAAGCTCTTCCCAACTTCCAATTGAGTTTTCGGGGAGGCTTTTCAACTAGTGCCGAGCTGGTCCTTTCAACTTGAGGGGCAGGTATTTGATGGCGTGGAGATCATCTCCACGAGCCATGTGGATGTGAAGGATAAAGTCCTCAATCCAGACCCCAGGGTCTGTCGTTCCGTCGTATGCCTCTATGTTCACGGGTATGAATCCCTCTGGAAATTCATGATCCAGCACCTCATCGGTGAAGCATAGGGGGTGTGCGGCACCCCTGTGTTTGGATGTGTCATGGCATTCTTCTGACGGCTGTAGTGTTTGGTTTTGATTCCGAGCTGTTATTCGGTCAGTATAGTCGTTTGGGCGGCCATGATTCCGTGCCGGAGCGCGCTTCCTAGATCCGTAGATGGACCTGGTCATACCGGCTTTTTTGTGTAGGTCCTCACGTAAATCGTGTGCTGACTTGTGTGCGACATCGTTAGCCGCCCTGTCGCGGCCACGGGGTGGTCGGTCCGGCTGATCGGCCGTTTTATTTTTCGGCTGAATGGGCTCTAAAGCCTCGTCGTCGAATTCAGGCAGCAGCTTGCGGTTTGGATAGCTCTTTGTGTGGCGACTGCCGTCGTACTTTTCTTTAGTGTCAAGCACTTTATTCCATCTGCTGTTGAGCGTATTCTGCGCGGCCTTAAGCCTTTGTTTCTGCTTCTTTAGGCTCCTCGCGGTGGCAATAAGCCTTCTATGGAGGTTCTCTTGTTCCAAGTGCCTTTCCGGGATGACGTGTGCATCGTCGTCCGAACTATTCTCCTCTCCGGAGATAGGTTGATGAGTTTTACCCTCGGCGTCACTGTGATCGGACAGCGGCTCCGAAATATGTTCGCCGTCCGCTGGCTCATCCTGCTCCATCGCTGGGTCCATGTGGTCGTTGTTTCCTTTGGAGTCGACCGGGGTATTATTCTTTCTTGCACTGTCATCGCTGTTTTTGCTGAGGCGGGATTTGGAGTGGCGCCTACGTCGTCGCTTTGGTTGTTTCTCGAGGGGATTATCCTTCGCTGCATTCTTCCATTCCCCGTCGTTGTTTTCTTTGGTTGTATCCACCATGTATATATCATATGATGAAGTGGCTGTCCAGCGCCCTGTGGGCGGTGGTTCCTGTTCCTCTCCTGCATCATCGTCCATACCGTTGATGTCTTCGGAGTCGAAATCAAGCATGTCGGTTAAATCGTCGACAGTGGCTATTAAGTGGGTGGTGGGTGGGGAACGAATTTCTTTGTCGTCTGCTTCCCACTCGAGTCGGACATAGTTCGGCCGAGGGTCTCCTGACAAGGAGAGAGACCTTAATGAATCTAGCACGTCGCCCAAGGGAGAGTGCTGGAAAATATCCGTGGAGGTAAACTCCATGATCGGTGCCCAATCAGATTCAATAGGCATAGACGCAAGCGGTTCGGAGCCTGTGGCCGGGGACGAATCCAAGGGTTCGATGACACAGGTCTCGTAGGGGGTGAAGTCAGTATTCGGCTCTATCGCCGCTGAGTGTGTGGCCTCCGTGGCGGGGTCCATCCATCCGTCCTCGGATGGCACGATCTGCTCCGGATTGAGGGCCGGAGTAGCCGCAGGTGTGATCTCCCGAACACCGTCCGACGGTAGAGCTAAGTCGTGCTCGTCGTGACTGTGCGGCGCACCTGACATGGGCTCAAGTCCGTCGAAGATCAAGTCTCCGCGGATGTCGGCAGTATAGTTTAAGCTTCCAAACCTGACCTGACGGCCAGGGGCGTAGCTCTCGATCTGCTCCAGATGGCCAAGCGAGTTGGCCCATAGTACGAAGCCGCCGAATACGAAGATCTGTCCGGGGAGAAAAACCTCACCCTGGATATCTCGAGAATTTTATCGGAAAATGGTATCTCGACCATTTCATCGAAAAAATGATATCTCGAGAAAGATGATAGATAAGGTGAGGAGGAGTGGGGCGTGGTGGTGACTGGTGGTCGGACTGGGCGGAGGCATGGGGATGGACGGCGCCCGTAATGACCACCATGCCAGATTGTTCCAGAGACTTCCTTTTTTAATTGATCAACAATGAGGTTGTGGGAGATAAGGATGAAAGGGGCAAGGCCTTATTTGTAAATGTGGAGAGAGGTGTGGGTATCTTCTGTAAAATTGTCATAGTTTGCTTTCTATCCGTTAGATATAGATCGGACGGTCTATACTATAAGATGGCAAGCACACCATCATCACCAGCTCAGTTCTTTCTCTACTCTTACTCCTATAAAAGACTCAGTTGGTGATGATGGTGTGTCTGCCATCCGCCATTTCTGACCATTAGATCTGCATCTAACGGCTGTGATGTAAGTTGTGGCCTTATGCAGCAATTCCCACTTCTCTTCTCCAGTTTACACAAAACCCCTTAGTATCTTGAAACCAATCACATTCCTCCCTTACCTCATAAAACAGCCCAAAGAATATATTTGGCGTGAAACACCAGATATTTTTAGTGATATGTATATCAAAACTAAATTGTTTTCTTTCAAATTTGTGAATATGTATTGTTCTACTTTGGACCCGTTGCAACAGACAGGCTCATTGCTATAAAGGTTTATCTCTTGCATCGTCCGCAACGAACACCTGGTGTACTGGTCCAGGCCGGATGCTCGCAGCGCGATGACCTGAGTTCGAATTCTGTCCTAAACTTTAGCTTTTTATATTTTTTTAATATATAATTCTTTCACTACTGTTCTGGGAGTGGAACCCAGAGAGTACTTAGAATAGAATATTAAGGATGGATTTGTTTCTTTTTAACTTTCTGTACGAATCTGTAGCCAGCCTGCAAGTCATGTACACTGTACTGAAAGTGGAACCCACAGAGTACTTAGAATACAAGATTAAGGATGCAATTAACTTTTTATAGAGGGAGAATCATACACGCAATTAACTCAAATGGATTGGACGTGACTCTATTATTCTCCAACGGCAACCGGCAAATTTCCTCCCGTGGGCCGGAGTAGGTTTCTCGGCTTGCATGTGGGTTTAACGGAGGCGTTTTATGGAGGCAAGGAGGCGTGTTCAGCCGGGCATGCAGCGGGCGGTGTAGTACTATTCGATTTGACAGCTACTAGTATATTATGAAAAAGAAAGAAGAGTAGTAGAGATAGAGAGAAGAGTAGAGATAGAGACTAGGGAGGAGCACCATCTACTGCTTCGTGTGCTACTCCTATGCTCCATTCGGCGGCCGCAACGTCCCCTATAGCCACTCCATCCCACGCTCCATTCGGCGGGCGCTGTTGAAATTTGGGGAGCGCACTCTCGCGACTGCTGGCAGCGACGACTTCACCGACGACGACTTCTTCCCCGACCTCGGCAACCTCTTCCTTAACGACATGGGCAACAACCTCAAAACCAATGGTGCTGCTCCCGTTGCACCGTATGTGTATCTCTCCTTCCTGTTCGAAATCGTGGTAGAATTCATGTTTCTAGTCTGTGTCCTAGATTCGATCTATTCATCTACTATGCTAGTCCACGTGATTAGTTTAATCTCTATTGTAGCCGTCGTGATTTATTTTGTGCTTATTCAGACTAAATCTCGTAGTAACTTGCTCATATATTCAACTGGCGCAACGTCCCCTACAGCCACTCCCATTTCATGGACGGCCTGGTCGATGCCTCCAAGGAGCCCTTCGTCTACTGCTATGAGTGCCCGATGTCGTTTTGGGGCTCGCCGGCGGACCTTGTGCATCACCTCACGCAGGCGTCCGACGATCACTACTGGCCCTTGGCGGGGAACATCAAGTACGAGATGTGCTACCCGTTCGCCGTGCCGGAGTCGCTGGAGGGTCACCGCCACCTGCTAGTCTCGGAGGAGGATGGCAGCGTCTTCCTCTTGATCATGGGCACCTGCGAGGCCCGTGCAGGCCACCGCCCCGTCTATGTAGTGTGCGTCAGGGGCGACGCCGTGGACGCTGACACTGACACGAGGCCGATGTATGGGTGCATGCTCACTGTTACTGCCCCTTAGAGGTACGTGGGCACCCACACCCGCTCCATGATGCTGATTAGGACTATGTCGAGCTGGAACCTTCCCGCCGATGTGGACATGGAAGACGCATGGTATGATTCCCCCAACATGGTGCACAGGGACTCCAAGTAGGTTCACCTAGACATATGCATTACCAAGTTAAATGATGATCATTAGTCTTCGCTCAATGTAATCCGCTGTCTAAGCATGTGGAGACTTCTTATTTATATAGTATAGAACCTTCCATGCATGATCTTGCTCTATTAGAGTATCGCGCTTGAATAAAAGTTTATCCATTTATGGTTTAGTCTAGAATCTTCCATGTATGCTTTTGCTCCATTAGCGTTCTCGCTTGCCATTTATGAGATTAACTGAATTTTTTTACTACAGTACTGGTGAAAGACTTATGATGAACCATTTCTTACATCTCCTCTGTCCCCTTCCAAATCATCCTGATTTAATCCCTCCGTCTAGGTGTATAAGAGCATGGTTATTACTTAATAGTATAGCCAACTGTTGACTATAAGAAAGTGACATGTCATCTGTAGCCAACATGTATAACAATCGATACTCAAAAACTAATTCTTAAAGATCATTTCTTGCAAAGCACAATAAGTGTTATTTCTTCACAAGTTTTGGATGCAGGTTGAACAGTTGAATGCTTTTGTTTGCAAAAGATACTTTTTTATCTATTTCACCCGGATGTTTGTGAGCTCTAGAGATGAAATAATATCCGAAGAAACCTATCGATACCCGTTACACATGAGATGACCCCCACATCCTTTGTCAAAATAAACAACTCCCCGATCAATGCATTTCACTGTTCCGTGCAACGCACGGGCACCTTACTATAGATTAGTACGACCAAAAATTTAACTAACATTATATATAGTAGGATAAATGCTCATGCATGTCACCTAAAATTATATCATTGAAAACTATGTTCAAATATGAATCCAACGATATAGTTTTTGTTGACATGCGCTGACATTTTGTCAGTTAAATCTTTAGTCAAATTCAATGGGGGACTAATAAACCACGAACAATGTTGTACTAGTGTAGAGGGCGGCGCTGCACGTGAGTCTCACCCCGCTCGTGGTGCGGTAGTAAAGTCGTCATATCACAAAACCCAACCACTCCTAGTAATAAGTGGTCTGGTAAAATAAACGGACAAGCAACCATCACATCCCTCCGTATTTTTTGCATTTCATCTCTCTGCATTTACTTTCTCCGTTTCATATCGCACACTCGATCCCTAGCTACTACTCCTAGTATCCCTAGCTACTACTCCTAGGGCCAGTTCTTTTGGCGGCTTAAAAAATAAGCCGTCTCTTCCCAGCTTTTCCCATAAGACTAGTCACAGTGGAGAGTAACATTAAGGCGCCTCACTCATTTATTTAGGCTTCTAAACTACTACTAGTACCTCCGTCCTGGTTTATTCATCACCATTGTAATTTGTGCTAAATTTTGACCAAAGATTTAACTAATAAAATTTTAGTGAATGTGACATGCACAAACATTTCATTAGTTAAATTTATGGTTAAAATTTGACATAGATTACAATGGGGACCAATAAACCAGGACGGAGGTAGTAGTTATGGGATTACAAATCTAGAAGCCTAAAAGAACTGGCCCCTGGTACTCCTAGTAGTAGTACTCAAGTTGGAATTCCAACACGACACAACTTGTTAGGCAAAAAATTCGGTACAGGGTGTAGGAAGCGGTTTAGGAATTTGCATGCCTTCCCGACCAGTGAGATACTCCGTACAAAGTACGATAGAGAAATAACCACAGAGAAGGAAGCTAAAAGTAACAATCAAACAAGCATTTTTGCATTTGTTTTGCATTGAATCGTTTCACAAGCTTGACTAGTGTTGTTTTTCTACTTTTACAAAAATCGCATTGTAATGTTAAAACGTGCATTTGCACGTACATAAGTAGTAGTAGTACTCCCTCCGTCTAGGTGTATAAGTCTTCCCTCGGTCACGGTGCACAACCAAAGATGACTTATTCACCTGGACGGAGGGAGGAGCATAGTCTGCAAGCATATATATAGAGAGAGACGTGTAGTGCGATAGTATATAGTAAAGTTTGTGCTATATGCATGTACTTACAAAATGCGTACGGATACACAAGGTTTCCAAACTTTTCCTTTTATACATACTTAATTAAGGATGCTAATAATTCCCGAACATTCGGTATTTATCATCTGCGTCCCACAACTAACGAGATCGCCTTATGAAACTAAATTATATTCCTAATAAAATCCACGGCGCTCGCAAGAGCACTTGCGGCGCGCCACGAGTGCCCTGGTGCACGGCTGTTTCCCAACGCGCCGACACAACGCCTCTTCCTCAGCCTCGCAACTCGCGAGGTGCTGATTGGCGGCTTGCCGGCGGGCGAGCGCGATATCACCGGTGTGGTGATCCGGCGCCAACAGGTACTCCTCCTCGCTGGAAGCGTGCACCCGGTCCACGTACCGCCAAGCGTAGATGAGGCGCTTGGGCCCGACTGCACTCAGGGCTTTGGCACGGGCGTCCTCCGCCACCCTCACGGCCCTCGCACGAGCCTTCTGCCAAAGAGCCAATTGCCTGACTCTCTCGGACGCGACATAGGCCTGCCAGGCAGCTTGCCCCGCGGTGCGCTTCTCTTCCTCAGCCTTCTTCTCCGCCTCTATTTTGGCATGCTCTGCCGGAGGCAAAGCCTTCCACAAGGCGACATCCATTTTCATTCCAAAGCTCCTCAAGGCTGTGGGGCTCGGCGGGCGGCGCGACGTTCTCCTCATAGCGGGGAGCCGACATGTCCTCCGACACGCGTGCTGGCGAGATTAGGAACGCCAACGCGTCCACCTCGACGCGTCACGGCGAGGAGCGGAACGCCGACGCGTCCTCCTCGACTAGTGGCGGCGAGGAACGGAACGGCGATGCATGACCGTCCGCGTGGTGCAGCGAGGGGCGCCTAGGGCTTGGGAGGGGCAATGCCATGGTGGTCGACGTCAGAGGGAGGGGGAGGAGATAGCGATGAACGTGAGCGTTGTTCCGAATGCCGTGGGAGGCGCAGTATTTATAGCGAGCAATGGCACACCTACGTAAGATATTGCCTGAGCTGCACTGACTTAACTGCAGGTCCAGTTGCGTCACTGACATGTGGCCCACATATCAGTGACCCAATGCACCTGCAGTTAACACTACAAAAAAATACACTTCCGTGATGATACGTGCAGTAGGTCACGATTTTTGTCATGCATGTACATCCATGACAATTTTATGACAGAATCAAGATAGTCATACCTGTGCTGTCGTAGAAGTGTTCCATGACATTACCAAAATTATCATCATGGAAGTGTCCACTTCCATGACGATAAATCGCGCGTCATAGAAGTGCTTTCGTCAAGGGTGACTGACGCGTGGCATCGACCGTAACGGGTCGCCGTTAAGCTATCGGGTCCGGTTTTGGATCCGATAACCCGTTAACAGCCCAGGCCAATGGGGATTTTCCACGTGTAAAATTCTCACTGGCCGGAGGAAACACGTGTTTGCTCACCGTTGGGACAGATGTCATCCACTCATTGAACAGGAGGCGCCTATGATACGTTGACACGTGGCACGGCCCAACAGAGGCCCATTCTGGTGAAAAGGCCGGCCCAGCTAAAGGCCCGCCATGTTTTTTCAGACACTGGTGGGCTGGCCCGTTAACAGCCTGCCATGTTTTGGGCCAAATTGAGGCCCATAGCAGATCAGGCCCGTTCACAGCCAGCCGTGTTTTGGGCCAAATTACGGCCCATATCGGATCAGGCCGTTAATAGGCCACTGTTTGCTTGGGCCCATTCTAAGACAGGTTTGTATTTCAGCCTGTTAAATGCCCGTTAACCAGTTCGACCCTATAATAGTTTTGGCCTGTTAGCGGCCCGTGGTGCATCTGGGACGTTGTCGGCCCAGTTTAACTATAGGCCCTTTAACGGCCCATGTAGAAACTGGGCTATTTCTTGTCTGAAGTAACTTTAGGCCTCTTAACGGCCCATAGTCTTCGTGGATAAATTTCAGCCCAACAGGCCTATCGGCTTGTTAATGGCCCGTGGAACAGTTGGGCCTAATTACAGCCCGCGTTGAATCCGGCCTGCTTACAGCCCATCTGATAATGGCCCGTGACACTTTTGGGCCTATGGCCCGCATGGATACCGGTCTGCTTAAAGCCCATAATTTTATTGGGCCAAACAGGCCCGAAATATATTTGGCCTGTTAACTGCTTGTCCTATTTGGGCCAAACATGGGCCTTAGGCAGTTTCGGCCTGTATTGGCCTGTGAATTTTTTGGCCCAACGTTGGCCCAATCTAGGTTTAGCCTGTTAACAGCCCATGGTATTCTCTGGCCCAGCTGGCTAGAACTTTACCCGGCCTGTTAAAGGCGGGAAACTACTATAGGTTTAGACCCGCTAATGGCCCAGGATGATTATAGGCCCACGTTTTGGCCCATATGAGTAACAGGCCGGCCTGAAGACCGACAACACTGAGATCCACGGAACCTTTCGGCCAAAATTACAGCACACCGACCAAAGAATAAACCTAGACTATACAATAAAGAAATTACGGCATATTACATCCACTTGGAATCAAAGTTCGCTACCGGTGATAATAAAGCGCAATGTGACCGCGAATTACATATACTGGGCATCAAAGGTCGCCACCAGTGCATATAAACGTGTCGACAAAAGAATATACAAAACTGAGAGCACTTCAGAAGGCACTAGGCGTGGCCAGGACGGGCCCCGCAAGCAGCCGAACAAGCTGATGAGACCTCAGTTGTGTCAATGATAGATGCTCCATCCCAAGCTGTATGGCACCATAGTGCGCAAGGCAGTCCTCTGGCATCTTCTTTGCATCTTTGACTTCAAGTCGGAGCTGAGCTGAAGCAAGCCTTTCCGCTTTAAGTTGAGACTGAAGAAGTCGAACTGATTGAGGCAGCGACTGCACAGAGGTTGGCTCACACCTGCTGGTGAGTAGCTTCAACTCACCGTCTTCATCAAGACAGGACCTTGGGGTCATCTCGCTGTCCTCAATATGATTTGGCTCACTATCTTCCCTAAAGTTCTGCCTGGCATAAGAGATATGACTCTGAAAGAGAAACAAGGAGACATGTAACAGGTTTCACAATTATATAAGCAAACAAATGGATTTGTTCTGCATAAGGAACATGTTTTTACAACTACAATTTAAAACTGGTAGTTGTTGCAAACATCTAATCAAATGTAAACAACAAAGTAAACAGCAGTGGAGGAAATGATGCCTATCCAACTCTATACTAGAACAAAGTTTTAAGGCAGCGATTTCGAGCGAGGAGAGGGTGTTTTGCCGCCCACGGTTGGCGCCCACGGTGTATGAACGGGGCTGACAGGTAGGGCGGTTGTGTCACGTTTGAGGGAAGTTACACATCTGCCCCTATTTAAAATATTTGCCTACATCAATTTCGGACAAGGAGAGTTTGTTTTGCCGCCCACCGTGTATGAATGGGGAAATGGAGGGCGAGACATATGTCTTTCGGACGAGCTTGAATCAAATGTGTTTTGCCGCCCATGTTTGGCACCCACCGTGTCTGAATGGGCTCAGAGGCGGTCGTGTCACATCTGATTGAAGTTACTAGTCTACCCCTATTGACAACAGTGTAAATCCGGTCGATAAGGATGTCAAAGTGTCAGGGGTAGATAGTAATTTCCATCTCGCAAACACTTGCTTTGGGCAGCCCACAAATGATAGTGGGTATTTAGCTGCTTCATTCAAAACTGGGGAGAATTAGCATTCACGTTTGCCCTGGCTCTGGCAACTAAATTCAAATCCAATTTGTATTCGATTACGAATATCCACACATAATTCTACGTTTTGTTATTTATTTCTTCAAAACCACAACAAAGATTTATTCCACCTTTATATATGATTATGATTTAGAAATGTCGTGATCTTCGAATTCAGTAGGTTGGATACACTTTGAGTCAAACAGTTATTTCATCCAATACAATATGCTCACACCAAAAATAGTTCACCTTATGTCAATCATACAAGTATTGAGGATTACCTCGCCTAAAAAATTCGGATCATTACAACACATGGACAACATAGGGGGTCTTACAACATAATCCATTCGGAGACATGACACAACATGCAAGTACAATAATCTATTGACAATTTCAACTGGTATCTAAAGAAGAACTGGGATTACCCTGGGCTTCAGATAGCAGAAACAGCACGACCTCCTCCATCTTCAAATGCAACATTCTTACTTCCACCAATTCTTGGGTTGCTTGCATAATGTGTGCAGCTAATTGCATAATTTCCAGCCTCAAGATCAAGATTACCTCATTCATGGCAGCCCCACCATCTCTTTGTGCCTCAAGCAGAGCCTCAAGAACTATAATATCTGTGCTCAGACTGCTCTCTGGCGGTGTTGCCTCTGAACTGCTACCATCTGGTAACATGGATGGCGCACTGCTTCCACAAATAGATTCTGAGGTTGTACATTGTGTCCTAGTGTGAACGGCATCCTGAAAGGTTTTCGCTGGACATAAGTAAGAGATAGTTATCGCATGATCCAGGTAGTAAGCTTACATGGTAAACGACATACGAATTATTTCCGAGCATGGCAAGCTATATTTAAATGATTCGAAGCAGCATTAGCCGAAAAGAAATTAAAATGGTAAGATGAAACTAGGGATGTAAGTGGCAAATAAACGACATCCGCCAGTCCCATCTAGTTAGTTTTTGCTAGCTCCCTAGTTCATTTTCCTAAAAAAACAAAAACTCTTTTGAACTATCATACCACTAGTGGACCTTAATCGGGATTAAACGGGACCCAGTTGACATCCCTAGTTGAAAGGGAGTGTACCACCGCTATATTTAAGTTGCCAAGGCATCTAAGCAGTTCAAATAATCTGAGAAAGCACTTAACAGTGTGGCCTAATATAAACTACGAAGACAGTCTTGTGATGAAGTTCAGAGGAAAAGTTAAGGACTCAAATGAACTAGGCATGCATTTCTTTATGATAGTACAGCCGGCACTGCTGACATATTGGCCAACTCTGGTATAGTCTAACAAGTAACAAACAAGCATTCGAATCAAGCAATACAGCAAAGCAGACAACTGAACTATTTGTAATTCTGTAGGATTACAGGTTGAGGGCACAAGCCAAGAAAGCAGCCCACACGCATTACATTTCACATGTACTAAAACACACTGGCTTACCATATGTTGCTGTGAAGCCTCGCTGCTGTTGCAATGTTCTTTGAAGATATCGTCAGCATCCCGTGGTTGCAAATCTAGTTGTTGTAGTTTATTCTGCACCCTCTATTTAGGTAAAATTAATTTTAATCGCATGCACTGGTTCGAGTTGATCATCAATGGTTCATGTAAACTAATGACAGAAGGGTGTGTGCTTACACAAAAATATATCTACTTCACTCTATTTTTATGCTTGTTCGAGATGCCAGCCCCAAAAGAACAACTATTTTGCTTGATGGGGTTGGCAGCTCCATAATTAATAGAAGCATCAAATTAGTCATGCAACTTGGGAAGATCAAGAAGACACAAAAAAGTAATGAACAACGGCTCAGAGCAGTGATGTAATAGCTAGCATCAGAAAATGTAATCAGAAAATGTAGGGTAAAACGAACAAAAAGGAGCGGAACCACATGCTAGTTTGCTGATGTGTAATTAAGCATAGAGAACATGAAGCAGTCTGATGGAACCAACAGGTGGCATCAGAACAACACCATTATCATAAATATAGCATGCAAGAAGTAAAATAGTAGGCAGTGATATCTAGGAAGTACAGTAATACTTAGGACAAAACTAAAGCATATTAACTATATGTGCACTGGTATGTAATTTAGCACATGTAACATGTTCACTGCCAGAGGTATGGCCCTACAGGTGCAAGCAGAATAACGCGTCTTATGAAAAATTGAATGATGCCCTGAAGAAATTCAAAGGTGCGGTGCTTATGCTAAGAAAGTGAATGTAGGAGCCGACCATTGGATAATAGTACCTGATTCTCGGCGGCGTATGGGTATCGTTGTCATACTTGAAAGCTAAGCATCGTCGATGGTGCTCGTGTTGAGGTTGAGTTTGGGCCGGTTGTCGCCGTCGCTGAAGCGGCTCCGGTGCTTCGATTGCGGCGCCTGTCGACATACAAGCAAGCTCATCTGTGGTAAGTGAACAGTTGCACGATAAAGAAGAGAAAAACCGAAGGAGTACAAATCGAAATAACCTGATGAGGCTGCGGCGTCAGTAAAGCAGGGCCGGTGGAGTTGAATATGGCGTCCATGGAGCGGGTACGGTGCAGTGGACGAAGGCTTCGGCGGGCGCGGTGTACAGTGCTTTCGGTGAGGTGGATCTGTTACGGCGGACGAGGGCTTGTATGAAGAGCCAGCGATGGGGCGGACGAGGGAGTCAGTGAAGGGCCTACACTGTGGTGGATGAGGGCGCCAGTTAAGCACATCCAGTCCGGTGGACCATGATGGCGGTCAAGGAGATCTGGATCGGTGGACAAGCCAGTCGCTGAAGCGGCTTCGGTGAAGTGGTGAGTTGGCAGTTGGGGGTTCCAAGGTGCGAAAGGTAGATCCGGCGGGGTGTGAGGTCCACCGCTGCGGCGGAGGACTAGATTCAGCGGCTTGCCGTGGTTGGGGGGGTCGGGGAGGGGAAGGGGGTGCTCTGGGGAAGAATGTTGGGGGCAAAGAGGGGAAAACGATGGAGTTACCAAAGCAGCCCTTTTCCGCTAATGTGGCAGCGGTAAAACAGGAATATCGCAGGGCTAAACTTTCGGGCGCGAGATATTTCTATGTGAGCAGGAAGTTTGAAAGCTTTTGGCGCTTGAAATTATAAGTGTTCTGCTGTTGTACGACCGACTATGATATCATGGCCGAGAATTTATTTGTTTTGCACGCAAAAAAAGTGCAAGTTTTGAAAATCAATGTCTCCAACTCGAAACTTAGATTGTCCATTCAATTCAAATATGGATCACTGAGCTAGTACAAGCAAATACCATCATACTGTCCAATTCAAATGAAATTCCAAATGTGTTTATCCTAAATATGGTGACAAAAGCAAAAATGTGCATGTGTATGAATAAAGTGGATGATTATAAAGTTTGAACATGCCCGTATGTGTATATAACTTGGTTTGATATATGAATTTGAAATCACGAAATCTCGGCTTAAAAATGTACCTCCATTTAAATGAATTACAAAAGCTAATGATGGAGTCAAATTCCAAAATTCCAATCATAGGTTTGTAATTCTGGTACATCAAGGTATATCACGCATATTCAAAAGTATCGTTATCTCATAGTCCAAACTGTGAAACAAATTGATCAACCATGAGTGCACACACTATTGACCATCTATATCTCAATTACGCTGAAGTCCCTCAAATATAGACACCTCACTCATTATCTGAAGCCACCCCCACCCCTGATGTCTACTACGCAACCTTATTCTTGTAGACACGTGTTGGGCCTCCAAGCGCAGAGTTTTGTAGGACAGTAGCAATTTTCCCTCAAGCGGATGACCTAAGGTTTATCAATCCGTGAGAGGTGCAGGATGAAGATGGTCTCTCTCAAACGACCCTGCAACCAAATACAAAAATCTCTTGTGTCCCCAACACACCCAATACAATGGCAAATTGTATAGGTGCACTAGTTCGGCGAAGAGATGGTGATAAAAGTGTAATATGGATAGTAGATATTCATTTTTTAATATGAATAAATAAAGACAACAAGGTAGCAAGTAGTAAACGTGCACAAAAACGGTGTTGATGCTTAAAAACAAGGCCTAGGGTCCATACTTTCGCTAGTGCAACCTCTCAACAGTGCTAACATAGTTGGATCATATGATTATCCCTCAAAGTACAGTAAAGAATCACTCCCGAGTTCCTATTAGCGGAGAAAAAAGATATGAATTGTTTGTAGGTTACGAAGCCACTGATGTCTACTACGCCACCTTCTTCTTGTAGACGTTGTTGGGCCTCCAAGTGCAGAGGTTTGTAGGACAGTAGCAAATTTCCCTCAAGTGGATGACCTAAGGTTTATCAATCCGTGGGAGGCGTAGGATGAAGATGGTCTCTCTCAAGCAACCCTGCAACCAAATAGCAAAGAGTCTCTTGTGTCCCCAACACACCCAATACAATGGTAAATTGTATAGGTGCACTAGTTCGACGAAGAGATGGTGATACAAGTGCAATATGGATGGTAGATATGGGTTTTTGTAATCTGAAAAATATAAAAACAGCAAGGTAACAAGTGGTAAAAGTGAGCGTAAACGGTATTGCAATGCTAGGAAATAAGGCCTAGGGTTCATACTTTCACTAGTGCAAGTTCTCTCAACAATAATAACATAATTGGATCATATAACTATCCCTCAACATGCAACAAAGAGTCACTCCAAAGTCACTAATAGCGGAGAACAAACGAAGAGATTATGGTAGGGTACGAAACCACCTCAAAGTTATTCTTTCCAATCAATCCGTTGGGCTATTCCTATAAGTGTCATAAACAGCCCTAGAGTTCGTACTAGAATAACACCTTAAGACACAAATCAACCAAAACCCTAATGTCACCTAGATACTCCAATGTCACCTTAAGTATCCGTGGGTATGATTATACGATATGCATCACACAATCTCATATTCATCTATTCAACCAACACATAGAACCTCAAAGAGTACCCCAAAGTTTCTACCGGAGAGTCAAGACGAAAACATGCGCTAACCCCTATGCATAGGTTCATGGGCGGAACCCGCAAGTTGATCACCAAAACATACATCAAGTGAATCACGTGATATCCCATTGTCGCCACAGATACGCACGACAAGACATACATCAAGTGTTCTCAAATCATTAAAGACTCAATCCGATAAGATAACTTCAAAGGGAAAACTCAATCCATTACAAGAGAGTAGAGGGGGAGAAGAAACTTAAGATCCAACTATAATAGCAAAGCTCGCGATACATCAAGATCGTGCCAAATCAAGAACACGAGAGAGAGAGAGAGAGAGAGAGAGAGAGAGAGATCAAACACATAGCTACTGGTACATACCCTCAGCCCCGAGGGTGAACTACTCCCTCCTTGTCATGGAGAGCACCGGGATATGAAGATGGCCACCGGTGAGGGATCCCCCCTCCGGCAGGGTGCCGGAACAAGGTCCCGATTGGTTTTTGGTGGCTACAAAGGCTTGCGGCGGCGGAACTCCCGATCTCTTCGGTTTTTCGACCGTTTTAGGGTACATGGATATATATATATATATATATATATATATATATATATATATAGGCGGAAGAAATACGTCAGGGGAGCCACGAGGGGCCCACGAGGGTGGAGGGCGCGCCCTAGGGGGGTGGGCGCGCCCCCTACCTCGTGGCTCCCTCGTTTCTTTCCTGACGTGCACTCCAAGTCTATCGGGTAGCTTTCCTTCCAAAAATAACTTCTCCAGAAGGTTTCATTCCGTTTTGACTCCGTTTGATATTCCTTTTCTTCGAAACACTAAAACAAGGGAAAAAACAGGAACTGGCACTGGGCTCTGGGTCAATAGGTTAGTCCCAAAAATAATATAAAAGTGTTTAATAAAGCCCATAAACATCCAAAACAGATAATATAATAGCATGGAACAATCAAAAATGATAGATACGTTGGAGACGTATCAGCCACCTCAAAGCTATTCTTTCTGTTCGATCTATTCAAGAGTTTGTACTAAAATAACACAAAGCTATTGTTTCCGTTCGATCTATCCTTGAGTTCCTACTAGAATAACACCAAAGCATATTCATATTCATAATACTCAATCCACACAAAGAACTATAAAGAGACCCCAAAGTTTCCGTCGGAGAAAAACGTGCATCAACCCCTATGCAAAGATTACCCCAATATCACCGCGGGAATCCGCGAGTTGAATGCCATAACATATATCAAGTGAATCAATAAGATACCCCAATTGTCACCTCAAGTATTCATACCGCAAGACATATATCATGTGTTCTCATCTCTGAATATTCAATCCGACATGACAAAGCTTCAAAGGGTAAAGATTCAATTCATCACAACAAGAGTATAGAGGGGAGAAACATCATATGACCCCACTATATTAACAAAGTCCATGATATAGATCACGAGAGAGAGAGATAAAACACATAGCTACTGGTACAAACCCTCAACCCCGAGGGTGGACTACTCCCTCCTCATCGTGGTGGCCGCCGGGATGATGAAGATGGCCACCGGAGATGATTCCCCTCCGGCAGGGTGCCGGAATGGGTCTAGATTGGTTTTCGGTGGCTACGGAGCCTTGCGGCGGCGGAACTTCTGATCTAGGTTAACCCCGAGGGGTTTCAGAATATTTGGGAATTTATAGTGCAAAGAAGGGGTACGGGACCTGGCGCGCCCTGGTGGGTTCTGCCCCCCTCGAGGCACCCCCCCAGGTGCTGCTCTGGCCCATTGGGTTCCTTTTGGTCCATAAAAAATCCACAAAAAAGTATTGCGGTGTTTGGACTCCGCTTGATATTGATTTTCTGCGATGTAAAAACAAGCAAAAAACAACAACTGGCACTGGGCACTGGGTCAATAGGTTAGTCCCAAAAAATGATATAAAGTTGCTATAAAATGATTGTAAAACATCCAAGAATGATAATAAAGCAGCATGAATACTTCATAAATTATAGATACGTTGGAGACGTATCAGCATCCCCAAGCATAATTCCTACTCGTCCTCGAGTAGGTAAATGATAAAAGAAATAATTTATAAAGTGTGAAAGCTGGCAAAGTGCTTAAGTTTGATCAATGACAATTTCAATCACTTTTCCTAGCATCATAACAACAATTCTTTCTTATAAAGCTTCTCATGTTGTAGTGACAACCAATTCACATGTTAAGGTTCAAACAATGAACTCTCTTGAAACTCAACAACCTATGTTCTTAGTTACCAAGCAATTGCAATTCAACTTATTCAACAGAGTTTAAGTAAGAGCTCCACATACTCAACTATCATATAGTCTTCTATGATTGCTAACACTCACCGAACACACATGAGCAAAACGTTTCAACCAGACACATAGAAAGATAGAGGCTTAATTTTTTTCCCAACGTATTCACCTCAAGGGTGATGTCAACAATAATAACTCATGCTACCCATATTCAATTGGACATATGTGCCTAGATCTTTCCTCACCACATGATGCTTGCCAAAAGAGAAAAATAAAAAGGAATAGAGAGAATAAATTTGACTCTTTGCATAAAAATAAATACTGAAAATTAAAAGATAGGCCCTTCGCAGAGGGAAGCAGAGGTTGCCATGCGCTTATTTGTTTGTATGCTCAATCCCTTAGTGCAAAAGAACGTCACGTTACATTGCCCCTTATGATAGCAACCTTTATTATGCAGTCCGTTGCTTTTATTGGTTTGCCATCATAAGTTCATACCACGCTCAATTTTCTCTTACACTAAATGATCTAACACGTTTAGAAGCAATTTTTATTGCCTTATTGCACCGATGACAACTTACTTGAATGATCTTGCTCAATCCTTAGGTAGGTATGGTGGACTCTTGAAGATAAGATTTGGGTTTAAGGATTTTTGGATGCACAAGTAGTATCTCTACTTAGTGCGGAATTTTTGGCTAGCAAAGATGGGGGGCAAGCACCACATGTTGAAGGATCTATGACAATATGACTTCTATGTGAATATGAGCAAACATAAATCATTACGTTGTCTTCCTTGTCCAACATCAACAATTTTGGCATATAATATTTTGATGGGGGCTCACAATCACAAAAGATTTCTAGGATAGTATATTTGCATGTGAAAGTTCTCTTCCTTACACTAATTATTCGTGAACTGTTTGAATGACCAATATTGTGATTGTCAAGCCTCAAAAGATTTCACTTTCTAAACCCAATGTGAGGCTACCACTAGGCATGATATAATTTAAGTTTCATGATATTCAATTCATTCAACAATTTACTCATAGGATATAGGTGAAGCACAAGAGTAAATGACAAACTACTCCAAAAAGATATAAGTGAAGATCATGCGAGTAGTTAAGTAAATAAATAACTATGTGAGGACTCTCTCTTATTTAAAAGTTTCAGATCTAAGTTTTTTTATTAATACAGCAAGCAAAAAAAAATGATATTCTAAGAATAGCACAACTCATGTGAAGAAGCAAAAACTTAGGCTCAACTGATACTAACCGATAATTGTTGAAGAAGAAAGGTGGGATGCCTACCGGGGCATCCCCAAGATTAGATGCTTGAGAATTCTTGAAATATTATCTTGGGATGCCTTGGGCATCCCCAAGCTTGAGCTTTTGTGTCTCCTTAATTCCTCTCATATCATGGTTTTCCTAAATCTCAAAAGCTTCATCCACACAAAACTCAACAAGAACTCGTGAGATAAGTTAGTATAAACTAATGCAAAAACCTTATCAATCTCTAATATAGAAAATTACTAAAATGATTATTCAACATTGCATACTAAATACCTCTTCATATTTAATACTCCTATCCTCAAATATAATCATTAAACAAGCAAGCATATGCAAAGAATGTAAACATAGCAGCAATCTGCCAAAACAGTACAGTCTGTAAAGAATGCAAGAGTATCAATACTTATTCAACTCCAAAAATTATGAAATTACAACACACTGTAGAAAATTTATCAGATCTTATTATGAAAAAAAATTCAACATTTTATCACATTCTTACTGTCCTCGGGAATTTTTGCTACATCGATAAACTTTCTGTTTTCAAACAGCAACATGTATACTTGCAAGATAAGTATGACAAAGGCTATCAATGCCACTTTTATTGAAATAAAAGATGCAAAACATTATTCTAAATAACAGCAAGCAAATACTAACAAAATAAATTGACGTTCCAAGCAAAACACATTTCATGTGACGAATGAAAACATAGCTCCAAGTTAGGTTACCGATAGTGTTGGAGAAGAAAGAGGGGATGCCTTCCGGGGCATCCCCAAGCTTAGTTGCTTGGATCTTCCTTGAATATTACGTTGTGGTTCCTTGGGCATCCCCAAGATTAGGGTCTTGTCACTCCTTATTCTCCTCATATCGACATCTCACCCAAAACTTGAAAACTTCAATCACACAAAACTTAACGGAACTTCGTGCGATAGGTTAGTATGATAAAGAGGAAACCATTTCACTTTGGTACTGTCAACGACAAGATTCATAATTGTTTCCACACAATTACTACTGTATAATATCATTTAAACAATTTATATTGAGCAATATAAGCCATAGAAACTAGAAAGCAAGCAAACTATGCATTGAAAACAGAATCTGTCAAAAACAGAACAGTCTGTAATGATCTGGATAACTACCATACTTCTGCTACTCCAAAAATTATGAAAAAAATTGTTCCACGTGAATAATTTGTATATTAAACTTCTGAAAAATGAATCAACTCAAAATCACTCTTCTGTTAAAAATGGGACTTACTTTCGTGAGCGCAAAAGTTTCTGTTTTTCAGCAGCGTCAAATCAACTATCACCCAACATGATCCTAAAGGCTTTACTTGGCACTTTATTGAAACAAAAGCAATAAAACATGATTAATACAGTAGCTTAATCATGTGAACATGCAAAAACAGTAAGTAAAAGTGTTGGGTTATCTCCCAACAAGCGCTTTTCTTTTATGCCTTTTAAGCTAGGCATGATGATTTCAATGATGCTCGCATAAAAGATAAGAATTGAAACACAAAGAGAACATCATGCATCATAAGTTCCCCTCTCATAATAATTTTCAGTAGCATCATGAATAGATTCATCAATATAAGCATTACATAAAGCATTCTTTTCATGATCCACAAGCATAGAAAATTCATTACTCTCTATGGCATAATGTCATCATAATAATCATCATAGAAAGCAACTTTATTGCCATAGTCAGTTGAAACCTCTTCCAAAATAGTGGATGTATCACTAAATAAAGTCATGACCTCTCCAAATCCACTTTCATAAATATTGTAATACGATTCAACACCCTCCAAAATAGTGGGATCACTACTACCTAAAGTTGACACTCTTCCAAACCCACTTTCATCAATGTAATCATCATAAATAGGAGGCATGCTATCATCATAATAAATTTTCTTATCGGAAGTAGAAGGAATCAAAGGATCATATTCATTAAGAAAGCATCCCCAAGCTTAGGACAAGCATTATTTCTAGCCAATAAATCTTCAAACATATCATACTCATCAAACATAGCATCCCTAAGCTTGTGGTTTTGCATATCATCATAATCATTCTTATCAATAGCATGAATGGCACCAATAGTATAGCAAACATTATTATCATATTCTTCCAAGCAAGTGCTAAAAAGATTTTCAAGTTCATAACGGATATCATTTTCTTCCCAATCATAATCATCACAACAAGCAATAGGCATAACAAAATCATCATCAATATCATCATCCTCCATCAACATATTTGATTCACTTTCATGAGGCACGATGGTGATGGGAGCAACATTATTTGGGAGAGATACATTTTTACCTCTCTTCTTTCTTCTTTTCTTCTTCTTCACCACACCATGTGTGGGTTTAATTAATTTTTCCAAGCTTCTTGTTGAAGAGATTGATTGGATAGGAAGCTCCTCCTCGTTACCGGATTCATCATAATAAACACTAGGAGGGTATTGGGAAATATTTTCCCTTTCATTAGTACTCTCTTCATACTCCAATTGGTTTTTTTTCTCTTTAGGTAGTTGGCAATAAGAGGATTCTCAATGCAATTTACCGCACAAAACATATAAATTTCCTCTAGATCAAAATCAAGAATTCTCTCAAGATTAAATTTTGGAATACCCTTAGTTATACGTTTCATTTATTCATACCCCAAAAGAAGACTAAGCTCTTTATGATGCTCAAGGGTAATCAGGTTATCACAATTTTTGGACACTATTTGATCATGAAAGAATCTGCATTGAAGATTTAAATGACCATGTTCATTGCAAAGTTCACAAGGATGACCAAAAAATTACATCTTTCAGCACAATCATCTAGCCACTCTTGCAACTTTTTCGTTTCTAAATATTTATGCTTCTTACAAAATATATCTTCCCTTTTTGGTGTGCAAAGGCACTCCCAATTCACTCCGCAAAAAGTGGCATGCTTATAAGAAACATTTTTGTCATGACTTATGCAATCATCATTAGCATTTTGGATATTCAAAGAATTCACACTAACAACATTGCAATCATGCTCATCATTCAAAATTTTTGTGCGAAGCATTTTATTGACTTCTTCTTCTAACAATTGAGCACAATTTTCCGAACCATTATTTTCAAGAAAGATATTATAAAGATGATCAATAATAGGATGCAACATAAATTCCAATTTTTTTGTAGTTTTCTTTTATAAACCAAACTAGTGATAAAACAATAAACTAAATGATTCAATTGCAAGATCTAAAGATATACCTTCACGCACTCACCTCCCCGGCAACGGTGCCAGAAAAGAGCTTGATGTCTACTACACAACCTTATTTTTGTAGACACGTGTTGGGCTTCCAAGTGCAGAGTTTTGTAGGACAGTAGCAATTTTCCCTCAAGTGGATGACCTAAGGTTTATCAATCTGTGAGAGGTGTAGGATGAAGATGGTCTCTCTCAAACGACCCTGCAACCAAATACAAGAAATCTCTTGTGTCCCCAACACATCCAATACAATGGCAAATTGTATAGGTGCAATAGTTCGGCGAAGAGATGGTGATTAAAGTGTAATATGGATAGTAGATATTGGTTTTTACGATCTGAATAAATAAAAACAGCAAGGTAGCAAGTAGTAAACAAGCACAAAAACGGTGTTGCAATGTTTAAAAACAAGGCCTAGGGTCCGTACTTTCGCTAGTGCAACCTCTCAACCGTGCTAACATAGTTGGATCATATGATTATCCCTCAAAGTACAATAAAGAATCACTCCCGAGTTCCTATTAGCGGAGAACAAAAGATAGGAATTGTTTGTAGGGTACGAAGCCACCTCAAAGCTATCCTTTCCGTTCGATCTATTCAAGAGTTCGTACTAAAATAACACAAAGTTATTGTTTCCGTTCGATCTATCCTAGAGTTCGTACTAAAATAAAACCAAAGCATATTCATATTCATAATTCTCAATCCACACAAAGAACTATAAAGAGACCCCAAAGTTTCCGACAGAGAAAAACGTGCATCAACCCCTATGCAAAGATTACCGCAATATCACCGCGTGAATCTGCGAGTTGAATGCCATAACATATATCAAGTGAATCAATAAGATACCCCAATTGTCACCTCAAGTATTCATACCGCAAGTCATATATCATGTGTTCTCATCTCTGAATATTCAATCTAACATGACAAAACTTCAAAGGGTAAAGATTCAATTCATCACAACAAGAGTATAGAGGGGAGAAACATCATATGATCCGACTATATTAACAAGGCCCATGATATAGATCACGAGAGAGAGAGATAAAACACATAGCTACTAGTACAAACCCTCAGCCCTGAGGGTGGACTACTCCCTCCTCATCGTGGTGGCCGACGGGATGATGAAGATGGCCACCAGAGATGATTCCCCCCTCTGGCAGGGTGCCGGAACGGGTGTAGATTTGTTTTTGGTGGCTACGGAGCCCTACGGCGGCGGAACTTCTGATCTAGGTTAACCCCGAGGGGTT
Source organism: Aegilops tauschii subsp. strangulata (assembly GCF_002575655.3). Classification (NCBI taxonomy): domain Eukaryota; kingdom Viridiplantae; phylum Streptophyta; class Magnoliopsida; order Poales; family Poaceae; genus Aegilops; species Aegilops tauschii. Next base: position 311,558,720 of record NC_053037.3, on the reverse strand, counting down.
TCGGAATATTTGGGAATTTATAGTGCAAAGAAGGGGTACGGGAGGCCACCGAGGTGGGCACAACTCACTTGGGCGCGCCAGGCCACCTGGCACGCCCTGGTGGGTTGTGCCCCCCTCGGGGCACCCCCAGGTGCTGCTCTGGCCCATTGGGTTCCTTTTGGTCCATAAAAAATCCACAAAAAAGTTTCGCGGTGTTTGGACTCCGTTTGATATTGATTTTCTGCGATGTTAAAAACAAGCAAAAAACAGCAACTAGCACTGGGCACTGGGTCAATAGGTTAGTCCCAAAAAAATGAAATGAAGTTGCTATAAAATGATTGTAAAACATCCAAGAATGATAATAAAACAGCATGAATACTTCATAAATTATAGATATGTTGGAGACGTATCAAACCCCACCCCCTCCATCGCCCCGCCACACACCTCGTTCTCTCCCCCAGACACGAAAACACGAGCACATTAACACCCCCTCTCTTCTAAAAGTCTAGACCCCAATATAGGTCTCTTATCACTTTGTCTCTTGGGCATGCACACATCTCTTCCCCCACTCTCTAGGTCTCCCGGCATCTCTCTTTCCCAAGCACATGCACTATGTAGAGTGTATCTTTCCCATACACGCAAAACGTCACCCTCAAACGTCTATCTCCCTAGTTATGTGGTTCTCGTACACTCACCTCACACACCACCCCCACTGCAAAACAAGCACACTTTGTCTCCTTGTGCACCACTCTCCTCTTTCTATCTCTCCCACGTGCGGACCCGCCCCAGCTCCTTCCATGTATACATATATGATGTGACTCTTTCCATAGCTCCCTAATGTATCATCGTTCTCAATCTCGCACGTTGTTCTCTACACCATCTATTCTAGATCTCTCATGAAGTCCCTATCACACACACGATGACTCACTTCCCTTGCATTCCGTACATAGGCCAATTTCGAACAACATCAACATTGTCCCCTATCTATACGCCACTTACGGACACAAACGACCCCTCTCCCCCCTCTTTTCCTCTCTCTCTCTCTCTCTCTCTCTCTCTCTCTTGCTCGCTCTCACACCCCTCTCCCACACACACTCGATGTCTCTTCCAAATAGTTTGCTCCCCGCCCGCACCCATGCTATCCCGCTACTACACATGCCTTTGTCTCTCTTTGACACACATGTCACACCATTCCCCTTCCCTTATACTAGGTTTACATCATTAGTGGTCTCTCTACTCCACATACACACACTCCCTCTCACACACAAACGTGCGCACAAACACACATAGACACGCACAGACACCCATCTATCTGGATCCTTCTTTTAAGACACACACCCTTGCATATTCTCTCCAGCTCTAGGTATGTATATATCCCCCCCTCTCTAGCTCAGATGCACACCAAAATTCTCCATCTCTCTAACTCACACATCTCTCCCCATGTCCGCATGTGTATCTCACACACTCACTCTCTGATTATGTCTATGTGTCTCCACGTTACACAACACAAAGCCCGATGTACATGTCTCTCTCTATCCTCCACACACATAGACACAAAGAATCTCTTATCATTGCCTCAGTCTCTAGACATATCACACACGCACACTGTCTCTCTATCTCTCGAAAACACGCTCAACAAGGGTTTCCCCGTGAATAACTTACCATCTATTCATCAACAGTCGTGGCAGTACGGCGAACACGAGACGTGAAAAAGAATAAATCTACACGTGCGTAGACAACCTAGTATGACTACTAGGACTAGAGCAAGCCGAAAGCGCGCCGCCGTCACCCCCTCCTTATCGGCGGGAAAACCTTTGTTTTACACAGTCGAGGAGTCATTGTGCTAAGGCCCCACATGTTGAGTCGTTGAATAGAATGTAGATCCTAGTTTACGGAAACAAGTATCGATAATACGTTTGTATCTCCATACTTATATTTCTTCTCTTATAAAAAACCCGAGTTGGTGATGATGGTATGCGTGCCACCTTGCAATAGACCGTCTGATCTATATTTGACGGATGGAAATTAAACTAAAAGATACCCGCACCTCTCTCCACATTTGCAGACAAGGCCTTCCCTCGTTCATCCTTATCTCCAACAACCTCATTGTTGAGTGAGGGAGTCCTGGACTAAGGGGTCCTCGGGCGTCCGGCCTGTTATCCATGGGCCGGACTGATGGGCTGTGAAGATACGAAGACCGAAGACAATACCCGTGTCCGTATTGGACTCTACTTGGCGTGGAAGGCAAGCTAGGCGGCCTATTATGAAGATTCCCTCCTATGTAACCGACCTCATGTAACCCTAGATCTCTCAGGTGTCTATATAAACCAGAGAGCATAGTCCGAATAGGACAGATTCATGACCATATACTCATAGGCTAGACTTCTAGGGTTTAGCCATTACGATCTCGTGGTAGATCAACTCTTGTAACACTCATATTCATCAAGATCAATCAAGCAGGAAGTAGGGTACTACCTCCATAGAGAGGGCCCGAACCTGTGTAAACATTGTGTCCCCCGTCTCCTGTTACCATCGATCCTAGACGCACAGTTCGGGACCCCCTACCCGAGATCCACCGGTTTTGACACCGACATTGGTGCTTTCATTGAGAGTTCCACTGTGCCGTCGGCAAAGGACTCGATGGCCCCTTCGATCGTCAGTAATGGCGTGGTCCAGGAAGAAACCTTCCTCCCCGGACAGATCTTCGTTTTCGGCGGCTTCGCACTGCGGGCCAACTCGCTTGGCCATCTGGAGCAGATCGATAGTTATGCCCCTGGCCACCAGGTCAGGTTCGGAAGCTTAAACTACGTCGCGGATATCTGTGGAGACTTGATCTTCGAGGGATTTGATACCGCGGTGATTGCTCCACCTTTCTCCGATGAACATGACCTAAATCTGTCATCGGAGCACACCCAGGAGATGGATCATGTTGCTGCAACGGCCTCAGTACCAAAGCAGATCGCGCCCTCCGAGGCCATAAAGTCCGCGGCATTGGAGCTGCACACGGACTCGACATCCTGCAATGCTTACGTCAACGGAACCCCAGACTCGTTTCCGGCTGCATGTTCCGGACCGGATACACCTGCGGACACCGAGCTGGATCGGTTGTCGATTTTCGAATTTAGCGCCGCAGACGTCTTCCAGCATTCGCCTTTGGGTGATGTACTAAATTCTTTGAAGAACTTGTCCTTGGAGGAAGACTCACAGCCGAACTATGTTCGGTTTGAGCTAGAGGCGGACAACGAGGAATTTTGCTTCCCACCCGCCACCCACTTCATATCCACCGTCGACGACTTAACCGACGTGCTTGACCATGGCTCCGAAGACATCACCGGTATGGACGACGATGCCAACAATGAGCAAGGCCAAGACCCGCCATTCACTGGACGTTGGACGGCCACGTCTTCTTACGACGTATACATGGTTGATACACCCAAGGGATCTGGCGATGACAAAGAAGAGCCAGATAAGAATAAAACTTCCGAGACACAGTCCAAGCGCCGGCGCGCCAAACGCCATTCTAAGCCTCGCCGCTCAAAGGACAGCAATACTGGTACCGGAGAAAATAGCACTCCGGGCGATGCCGAAAACAATGAAGACCCTGTCGGAGCTGCATCCGAACATGAGGAACATGACGACAGGCAAGGCAACCCTGATGAGCAGGCCATAGAAGATGACTCGGGGGACGATAGTTACCGTCCACCCTCCGAAGAGGAGACAAGCCTCGGCAACAAAGATTTCATCGTGCCTGAGGACCCTCTGGAGCAGGAGCGCTTTAAGCTTCAACTCATAGCCACTGCAAGGAGCCTGAAAAAGCATCAGCATCAGCTTCAAGCTGAACAAGATCTGTTCGTTGACAGATGGACTGACATCCTGACAGCGGAAGAATACGGCCTCAAGCGCCCAACCAAGAGCTACCCAAAACGCAGACTGCTACCTCAATTCGATGAGGAGGCACCGGAGCACATATCTCCCTCGCGTAATGTGAAACGACCACCACGTGGTCGAGACAGGGGGCCGACCGGCCACCGCGCGGTCGGGATAAAGCGGCAACTCAGGACGAACAGCAGCCTGCCCAACCGCCCCTGCAAAAATAAAGACAGAAGAATTCGGGGTCACACGTATGACCTCCGGCAGACCCTAGACAGTAGAGCAGGACATACAAGATCGATCTACGGATCGCGAGAACGTGCCTCGAGACATGAAGACGGCTACCTATTCGGACGTGACAAACCTAACCACGCCCGGTCCGAATGCCGCAAACGGACTCCATCAGAGCTACGCCGCGACACGGCACGGTACAGAGGTGCCGCACACCCTCTCTGCTTCACAGACGAGGTACTGAGGGATACAAGCCTGTCAATATCGAATCATACGACGGCACAACCGATCCCGCAGTGTGGATCGAGGATTTCATCCTCCACATCCACATGGCTCGAGGAGATGATCTCCGCGCCATTAAATACCTCCCACTCAAGCTCAAAGGGCCAGCTCGGCACTGGCTTAACAGCCTGCCTGAAAATTCTATCGGCAGCTGGGAGGACTCTGAAGAGCTTTCCTAGACAACTTCCAAGGAACTTATGTCGGCCACCAGACGCCGATGACTTAAGCCACATAGTTCAACAACCAGGAGAATCAGCCAGAAAATTCTGGACTAGGTTCCTAACCAAAAAGAACCAGATTGTTGATTGTCCGGACGCCGAGGCCTTAGCAGCCTTCAAACACAACATCCGTGACGAATGGCTAGCACGCCACCTCGGCCAAGAAAAGCCGAAGTCCATGGCAGCCCTCACGACACTCATGACCTGCTTTTGCGCGGGAGAGGACAGTTGGTTGGCCCGTAGTAACAACACAACTAGCGAGACAGGCCCCTCGGAGGCCAAGAATAGCACTGGTAAGCTTTGGCGCAACAGACACAAACGCCGAAGCAATGACAACAACACCGATGACGCCACAGTCAACGCCGGATTCACTGGCTCTAAGTCTGGCCAGCGGAAGAAGCCCTATAAAAGGAACAATGAAGGACCTTCCAGCCTGGACCGCATAGTCGACCGTCGTGCCAGATACACGGCACCCTGGACAAGCAAGCCAATCATACCAACAGGGATTGTTGGGTTTTCAAGCAGGCTGGCAAGTTAAATGCCGAAAACAAAGAAAAGGGATCACAAAGTGAGGACGAGGACGAAGAGCCCCGGCAGCCGAACACTGGGGGGCAGAAGAAATTTCCCCCTCAAGTCAAAACGGTGAACATGATATATGCTACACACATCCCCAAAAGGGAGCGTAAGCGTGCACTCAGGGACGTCTACGCGGTAGAGCCAGTCGCCCCCAAATTCAATCCATGGTCGTCATTTCCGATCACCTTTGATCGTCGAGACCACCCAACCAGTATCTGCCATGGCGGTTGGGCCGCATTGGACCTCGACCCAATCATCGATGGATTTCACCTAACACGAGTCCTAATGGACGGTGGTAGCAGCCTCAACCTACTGTATCAAGACACAGTCCGGAAGATGGGCATTGACCCCTCACGAATCAAACCAACAAAGACTACCTTCAAAGGAGTCATACCAGGCATCGAGGCCCGCTGTACGGGCTCAATCATGCTGGAAATGGTCTTCGGTTCTCCGGACAATTTCCGAAGCGAGGAGTTAATCTTCGACATCGTCCCAATCCGGGATCTATAGTTCGGCTATACTGACCCCGGACACACTTCTTCCTTTCTGTTTCAGGTTCCTTTTCCCGCGAGCCTGATCACCAGCCCCTTCGAAGGATTAGCATACAAAGGGGTCATGCAGCATAGGTGTGCAGGGTAACCCCCATACGTTCTTCTTGACGGTATTTTTACTTATTTCCCAGGACCCGCACGCTGCTCCCTCTTGATCCCGGCATGTTAAATAGGCCGGGTGCTTATCACACTATTTGTATAAGATACGCCTTGACGTATCCATTCAGCTATAATAAAAATGATGTGTGGCCCAGTTTTTTTTGGCTCTTGCCCCTTATTCCATTTCATTTCGATCTGCTTATTAGCTACATCGGTACTCTTTTGTACGTTTCATATTCGCCAGGGGCTGCTTATCACCCCACAATACGGCAGCAAAAACCGAACATTTCTTATATATAAGTTCGGCACCCCGAATTTAGCATTATATGCATTGGCTCCGAATCATGTCTTTGGTCAATAGTTGGGTTGCCCGGCTCTTGTGCTTGCTATCCTACGTTCCGCCCTATCGGCTAGGGTAGTAAAGGGAGAACTACTGCGATTGTGCCCTGGCCTTGACCGGATGAGCACCTCAGTAGAGAAAGCCGAAAATTGACTGTCATGATACGGCGAGAGCCGGTCAACTGTTCGAGGGTTACAAAATCGTTGGAGATTTTTTCCGCGTCACACGAAGGATCGGCACTTCCGATCAGATGCTGACAAAACCCTGGCTTGGACTAGGGGCTGCGCACTTGCTTAATTATAAAACTCCTATGGCTAAGTGAGGGTGTTTAAGCCGTATAGTCTGATTTCCTTGTTCGTTGCGCTAAATAACTCCTTCAAGGACCATATAATTGGATCAAGATTGTTTAGATCCCATCCCGAACACCTTCGTACTAATTACGTGAGGGCAGAAGCCGACGACTGGCCAACCCTCAGATTGCATATAACACGGCCGCACAGGAGGAAACAATTTAAAGCATAACGAAATCACATTACAAAACAAAGCTTTGTCTTTATAATACAAGGCAAAGGACAACAGGAATGTATTCATTCGAAAATAACGTCCTGCGAACATTGAGCTGCCACAAGTCGGGACCCTTCTATGACATCCGCAAAATATTTCTCGGGTGTGCGGTGCTCCTTGCCCTCCGGCGGCCCGCTGACCACTTCAACAGCGTTCATCTTCGCCCACCACATCTTGCAGCGAGCAAAGGCCATACGGGCGCCCTCAATACATGCAGAGCGCTTGACGACGTCCAGCCACGGGCAGGCTTCCACCAGCCGCCTCACGAGTCCGAAGTAGCTGCCGGGTATAGCTTCGGCTGGCCATAGCCGGATTGTCAAATCCTTCATGGCTAGTTTGGCCACCCTGTGCAGCTCCACCAGCTGCTTTAGCTGATCGGTGAAGGACACGGGATGCTCTGGCATCGCATACTGCGACCAGAATAGCTTCTCCGTAGGACCTCCTCCTTCGGCTTGGTAGAACGCTGCAGCGTCTGATATGTTGCATGGTAGATCCGCAAAAGCTCCTGGGGAACTCTGAACCCGGGTTAGTAAAAGGTATTGCCTCTCCACATACTTGCTTTGCATCTTAAAAGCCTTACCCGCCGTGATCTTCCTGGCCTCCTGGATCTCTTGCATGACGGCCCGGGCGTCGTTCCGCGCGGTCTCCATGCCCTGACGAGCCTTCGTGAGTTCGGCCTCCTGAGTCGACGCATCATTCTGATCTTCCTATGACAACTACTGGATCATCAACTCAAGTCTTGAATGACACTGCTGAACATGTTATTACTGCCAGAGGAAGTTTACAGCCTGTGGAGAATTTAGAGGACCTCCAGTCAGGTCTCCAAGGTAACTGGGTTAATCAAATCAATGAGCGCTTTAACATGGCACCTTCCCTCCTTGGTCTGAAAAGTATTCAGATGGCTGCCACTGCTAACACTGAACTCTCTGTTTCTGAAGAAGGCATGTTACTGTGGAAGCAGCACTTTAAAGAGAAAGCATTGGACAACAGGAGCTCTTTCTCTACCAACATTCCTGTAAGTTGGTTTAACTTTATTGTCCACTTGCTCCTGTCCCCTGATAAGTTTACTTGGACTGTCAATATGTTAAAATCTGGAATGTGGGATCTGTTCACTGCTGTGGAAAATATGGACCAAGCTTTTCTGTTTCATATACCTGACAAATGTCCTACCTCTCATGCACCAATCTGTCAGGTCATGGAGGAAGGTGATAAGGACAAGGGTAAAGAAAATATTGGGGTGGCTGCAAATTTGCATGATGTGGTGTCACAGGCCTTGCTGCAACCTTTTGGCCAGGAAAATTTGAGGAAGAGGAGAAGTGGAAAAACTCCACTTGTGGAAACAGAGGTAAGAAGAAGTGACAGAATTAAGAAAGACAATGCTGGTTACAAGAGAAATTCATGCCCTAATAATAATTGTTTACCTTGCAATGCTGTCCCTCCCACCATCAAAAAATCAGTTGTTAAAAACCTCACTGCCTCTTTCTGTAAGGTTTCTGAGGGGGAACTGGAGGACATGCTGGCCAAGAAGCCCAACAGAATGCAAGAGGAGGTTTTGGACAAGGTGCCCTTGGCCAAAGGAGAAGGACATGCTACCACCTCTTCTTAATGTTTAGGGACCTTTCTTGGAGTGTTGTGTGGTGGGATTGTGTTTGTAGTTCCACACCACTTAGTTTGTTGTTGCTTTTCCCAATTGTAAGACTTGGATCTTGGTGCTTTCTGAACCTTGTATGCCTGTGGATGTACTCTCCTGCTAGTCCTTTCATGTGTCATATTTGGATGCTCTGCTGGAATTATGCTATGTTGTGGATCAGGGCATTATGCCAGTTTCTTTCCTTTTTGGATGATGATCAAGTGATGGTGCTTGCTCTCTGGTACAAAATCTCAATTTGTTTCCATGAATAACAATAACAGAAACTGGAATATTCTAAATTGGAACATTAGAGGTATGAATTCTGAGGACAAATGCCTGGCTTTAAGACAGAAGATTGATGAGAGTGATTGTAATATTGTGTGCCTTCAAGAAACCAAAAGAGAGACCTTTGACACAGCCTACTTAAAAAAATTCTGCCCCTCTAGAATTAATAATTTTTCCTTCCTCCCCTCTGTTGGAGCTTCTGGGGGGCTCCTAGTGGCCTGGAACGGCTCACAATTCTCTGGAGAAATCATTGCACAAAACAGGTTTTCACTTTCCATGCAGTTCACCAGTTTGCTTTCCAATCAGTCTTGGATTCTTTCAAATATCTATGGTCCATGTGACCCTCAAGACAAAATGGAGTTTATTAATTGGTTTCTAAATATTCACATGCCTGATGATGTTGACTGGATCTTAATGGGAGATTTCAACCTTATGAGGGCTCCATCAGATAGAAACAGACCTGGGGGAGATGTTAATGATATGCTTATGTTCAATGAGGCAATTAGTAACCAAGGTTTGGTTGAATTACCTTTGCATGGTAGAAAGTTCAGTTGGAGTAACATGCAGCATGATCCTTTGTTGGTCAAACTTGACTGGTTTTTCACTTCTGCCTCCTGGATGACTTCTTTCCCTAATACAATTGTACTACCACTTGCAAAACCTATATCTGATCACTTGCCCTGTGTAATAAAAGTTGGTACTTCTATCCCAAAGGCAAGAGTATTCAGGTTTGAGAACTATTGGCTGCATCATTCTGATTTCAAACAGGTTGTTGCCTCTGCTTGGAGCATCCCAGTGGGAAACCTTGATTCTGTTAAGTCTTTGAATGCTAAGTTCAAGATTTTAAGAAGAGCTTTGAAGCTGTGGGCTAAATCTCTGTCCTGTCTGAAAACTACAATTGCAAAGTTAAATGAGCTCATCTTCATGTGGGATTTCTTTGAGGAATTTAGAGAGCTGGATACTCATGAATGGAACTGCAGGGCTATTCTTAAAGAACAACTGCTTATATTACTGAGGAACCAAAAGATTTATTGGAAGCAGAGAGGAAAAATCAAGGGGGTGAAGTTTGGAGATGAAAACACAAAAAAATTTCACTCAAAAGCTTCCATCAATTACAGCATAACCATATTGCTATCCTTCACAATGAGGACCAAATGGAGATCTCAGATCATGCTGGCAAAGCTGCTATTCTCTTGGATGCTTACAAAAAAAGAATGGGCACATCCCAAGAAACCACAATGCACTTTGATCTGGTTTCTTTGTATGGGCAGAGACGGCATTCAGATATTTTTGCTAATCTGGAACTGCCTTTTACTGCTGAAGAAATTGAAGCTGTTGTTCATGATCTCCCAAATGACAAGTCTCCTAGCCCTGATGGTTTTAACAATGAATTCCTCAAGTCTTGTTGGGATATTATTAAAGAAGATGTGCTCAAATTCATTTATGATTTTCATGCAGGGCACATCTCCCTTGAGAGCTTGAACACTTCATTCATAACTCTCATTCCAAAGGGGAGTTCTCCATTGACAGCAAATGATTTTAGGCCTATCTCTTTACTGAACAGCTGTCTGAAAATTGTTACTAAGCTGCTGGCAAATAGATTGCAAAAGGTGATTCTGAAATTGGTCCACATCAACCAATATGGTTTCCTTAAAGAAAGATCTATTCATGACTGTTTGGGGTGGGCTTATTAATATTTACACCAATGTCATAAGTCAAAGGAGGAAATCATTGTTCTGAAATTGGATTTTGAAAAGGCTTTTGACACCATTGAACATCAGGCTATGTTGGATATTTTAAAAGCAAAGGGCTTTGGGGACAGATGGCTTACATGGATCAAATTATTGTTTACTTCTGCATCCTCTGCTATATTACTAAATGGTGTTCCTGGAAAAAAAATTATTGCCTTAGAGGTGTAAGGCAGGGGGATCCTCTGTCCCCTCTTCTCTTTGTGCTGGCTGCTGATCTACTTCAGACAATTCTCAACAAGGCAATGCACCTAGATTTGGTAACTTCTCCCTTGCAAGTAGAGTCATGCCCTGATTTTCCAATTGTCCAGTATGCTGATGACACCTTGGTTATTCTGCAAGCAGATGCAAAGCAATTACATTGCCTCAAAGCCCTTCTCAATACTTTTGCTGATGCCACAGGCCTTAAAGTTAATTACAATAAATCAAGTATGATTCCAATAAATGTGCCAGAAGAGAAGATGGAGATTTTAATAAATACTTTTCATTGCAAGAAGGAATCTTTTCCAATCAAGTATTTGGGAGTACCCCTAGGCCTTCATAAGCCTACTGTTGAGCAATGTTTTCCTCTTGTCACAAGACTGCAGAAGAAGATTGTGGGATTGTCCACCTTTATGACTTTGGCTGGGAGATTGTTGCTACTGAAATCTGTCCTCAACTCATTATTGATATATCTCATGGGATGCCTTGATGTGCCTGTTACCATCAAAACCCAAGCCATAAAATACTTGAGACATTGTCTTTGGAGAGGCCCTGATTTGGAAGACCATAGACCTGCCATGGTGGCATGGAGTACTGTGTGTAGACCTAAAAATCAAGGTGGCTTAGGAGTGATTGATATTTTTGTTCAGAATAAAGCATTGCTTCTCAAGAACCTGCATAAGTTCTACAACAGACACAATATTCCCTGGGTCAATCTGATTTGGGAATCTTACTACAGCAATGATTCTCTACCTGGTAATAGCTGGATGGGATCTGTTTGGTGGAAGGCAAACCTTAAGCTGATTGATAACTATAAGTCCTTGGCCAGATGCAACATAGGTGATGGAAAGAGTGCTTATTTTTGGACTGATCTTTGGCACTCACATTGCTTGCAAGACATGTTCCCCCACCTATTCTCATTTGTGAAAAACAAGGATGCTACTGTTCACACCATTCTCCAAACTGAATACTTAGAGGACCTATTTCATCTGCCACTGACTGTGCAAGCTTTCCAGGAATTTGAGGCTATGGAGGACATATGCATTGCTTTAAGGGCCTCTGATACTTTGGATTGCACAGATACCTGGAGTTACATATGGGGAACTGAGCAATTCTCTGTGGCTAAGGCATATAAAGTGCTAATGGGAGTTAAAGTTGTACCACAGCAGTTCAATTGGATCTGGAGCAGTTCTTGTCAGCCAAAACATAAGGTGTTCTTTTGGAGACTACTTCATGACAGGCTCAATACTAGAAATCTTCTGAGAAGGAAATATTTTCAGCTGGGCAGCTATAATTGTGCTGTCAACAATTGTCCACGGGAAGAGACTATTCAGCACCTTTTCTGGACTTGCCCTTTTGCTGCACAGTGTTGGGATCTGATCTGCCCTTCAAGACAGGCAAATGTTTCAATCATGGAAGCTTTTCTTGATCTCAAGCAGAAACTTCATGTACCTTTCTTCATGGAGATAGTCATCCTTGCCTCTTGGGCTATTTGGATCTCCAGGAACAACATGATTTTCCAAGCAATTCAACCCAGCATTCAAAGGTGGAAAGCCATCTTCATGGAGGAGCTCTCTCTTCTCAGATTCAGAATTAAAAAGAGCTATGCTGGAGCATACTGTTTTTGGCTGGATAATCTTGTCCTGTAATCCTAGTTTCTTAGTTGTTAGTGTTCTTTTTTTTTCTTTCCTCTTTCTTTTGTCTTCCTCCTTGGCTTATCTCAAGCCTTTTGTACTTTGGTTCCTTTCTGGGACTTTACTTTTTTTAGATTAATATAAACAAAAAATTGCAGTGGGGTTTTGCCCTACTGTGTATAGTCAAAAAAAAGGTCTCACATTTTTTCACTGCATCCTGGAGCTCCTGCTGGATTTCCTTGACACGGGCCTCCATCTTCTTACGGGTGGCTTGCTGCTGGACAGCCTTCTCCTCAGCCTTGCCCACGGCCTTCCTCAGGGCCTCAACCTCGGTCGCGGCCCCTGCATACATTTCGACATTACAGTCAATACACAGTGTCTCCGCTTTCCGAACACACAGCAAGACGTTACTTACCTTGCTTCTCCTGCAGCCGCACTCTAACCTCGCCGAGCTTGTTCTCGGTTCGCTCCAGCCTCTGCTTTAGTTCAGAGACTTCGGCAGCATGTGAGGTCACGGCCAATAGCGATGCCTGCTCATGCACACATATCATGTTAGTCTCCTACACTAGAGGATTGATCCTCTGTCCGGCTCCTCTTACCGAGCACCGGACAGTGTCTCAGGGGCTACTGACTATATGGGGTTTTTTCTCTGTTATTTACCTCGAAACCTATCAACAGGTTGCTGCAGGCTTCGTTCGGTCCACTCTTGGCAGACTGAACCTTCTCAATCACCGCGCTCATAAGAACACGGTGCTCGTCCATAACGGAGGCGCCTCGTAGCGCCTCCATCAGGTTATCCGGCGCCCCTGGATGGACAAGGACCACTGGCGGAAGTGGCGCACCCCCCTCCTTTGAAGAGGGCTGCCCGCCCGACTCCAGAGCCATATGGGTCTTCGGAATCGTATTCGGCTGAGGGCCGAGCTGGGTGCGGCCCCCTTCGCCAGTCCCCACGGGGATCGTTTCCTCCATGCGTCCGGCAGTGGAGGCTTCGCCTCGTGGCGCCTCCCGGACAGCGTCCTGGGCTCCCCGCCGGTTTGGATCGGCCCTTCGGGACAGCACCTCGGTGTCGTCCCTGGCCCCGGGGGAATAAGCAGGCGGTGGCGACTGGCTCGCCATCTCCAACGGAGCCAACGGACTTCCAGACAAGGATCGCTGGATTAGGTCGCGGGCCGGACTGCAATGGTACAGTTAACTACATTAAGATAATTGAGAGAAAGGGCTGGATGCGCGCATAAATAAGCCATATCACTTACGATGCGGCCTGGGGCTTAGTGCGGGGGCGTCGTTCCGGACTACTATCAACGTCCCACGCGGTGTTGGCCGCCGGAACGCCCTTCCCCTTTTTGGGCGCCTCCGCCTCCAGATGCGCCGGGGCCGCCCTCTTCTTCTTCCTCTCCTCAGGGGGATGATTGTTTTCTTCTTCCTCCTCCTCCTCTTCCCCGTCATTGTCCTCAGGGACAGAGGAATGAGTTTCGTCGTCTTCGGATGCTGCGTCCGAAATACCCTTACGACGGAGGCCACTCTTGGCCCCCTTTGCCTTCTTCTTGGCCTTCTTCTCCGACGCGTTATATGGCGCCGGCACTAGCATCTCCGCCAAGCGCGGGATGATTGGTTCTTCGGGCAACGGAGTCGGACACTGGATCCGCTTCACCCTCTCCGTCCAGTCCTGATAGAGCAGCAATAAAAGCTCAGACATCATCCTCGAAACAATTAGGTTGAGGACTCATTCGAAATAACCTACCTTGCTGGCGGGGTGTGTACAATCGTGACCACGGTATGAATCCGTGGCCGGTGGTTTTTCATTGCCCTTGAAGAGCAATTTCCATGCGCCTTCGTGCATAGTCTCAAAGAGCCTCGCCAGGGTTCGGTGCCTCTTTGGATTGAACTCCCAAAGCGGGCGGCTTCGGCGCTGGCATGGAAGGATCCGGCGAACTAACATCACCTGGATCACGTCAACCAGCTTGACGCTCTTGGTTACCATGCTCTGAACGCGCATCTGTAGCGCTATTAGCTCGTCAGGAGAACTCCAGTCCGGACTCTTCTCGACCCAGGAGGTGAGTCGCATAGGAGCGCCGGAGCGGAATTCGGCAGCCGCGGCCCAGGTGGTGCCGCGTGGTTCTATGATGTAGAACCACTGCTTCTGCCACTCATTTACCGTATCCACGAAGGTGCCTTTGGGCCAAGAGACGTTGGACAATTTGCTCACCATTGCCCCTCTGCACTCCGCGTGCTGGCATCCACCACATTCGGCTTCACGTTGAAGACTTTGAGCCACAACAAAAAGTGGGGTTGGATGCGGAGGAAGGCCTCGCACACGACGATAAACGTCGAGATGTTGAGGAAGGAATTCGGGGACGGATCATGGAAATCTACCCCGTAGTAATACATTAACCCGCGGACGAAGGGGTGGAGTGGAAACCCTAGCCCGCGAAAGAAATGGGGGAGGAATACCACCCTCTCTGTGGGCTCTGGCATGGGGACGATCTGTCCCTCGGCCGGTAGGCGGTGGACAATCTCCTTCGCCAAATATCCGGCCGCCTGGAGCTCAGTAATGTCCTCCTCTGTGACGGAGGAGGCCATCCATTTACCCTGACCACCAGATCCGGACATGGTTGCTTGAGTGGAAAGGAAATGAAAACTTGGGTGCTGGAGCTCGAGATCGAGAAAGCATGAGAAGAGGAAGAGGGGGTCCTTATCCTCTTATAAAGGTAGTAAACATTAAATGCCTCCTCGCTCGCCTTAAGATTCGCCTATTCCCAAAGGCTGTGCAAACGACACGGTTGGGTTACCCATGCCCGCATTGATGAGAATCCTGCAATAAGGGGACACGATCTCTGCTTCGACAAGACGTGCCAATAGCGACCGCGTCTCGAATGTGGGACAAACAGTTTGAAATTGTGACCGAACGGACGTAATGCAGAAAGCTGTTAGCGGATGGAACTCGTGTAAAATATATATATTCTCTCTGCGGCTGTGCATGGTGTTTAACAGGTCCGGATACAATCATCGCGTCCGAAGACTACCTTGGAGTTTGGAAGAAGGGGAACCCGCCTTGCAATGCCGAAAGACAATCTGCGCGCCGGACTCCTCGTCATTGAAGCCAGGTTCAGGGGCTACTAAGGGAGTCCTGGACTAAGGGGTCCTGTAAGTGCATCTAGTGCCCCTTAGTGATTTTGGTGTATTGAAGACTTATAGGTTAAGAGACTAATGTGTTTATGAGTGTACACAGGTCTATAAGTCTATGAGGAGTTTGATATTTACAGAGAAAGTCGACCCCTAAAATGAAGTTCTTCGACTGAAGACTTTGGATTTCTGAAGACTTTGAAAGTGAAGAAATTGGTGTGACCTTGAAGACTTGGTATTCATTTGAGGAACATGAAGCGTGAAGACTTTTGTTTTCATAGTTTCATTTTCTCTTTCTTGAGTCATAGGAAACACCGTACTGTTAAAGGGGGTCGAGGAAATACTAAGGAAAAATTTCCATGTGATGCTCAACTCAAAATCCTACACCTACCAATCCCTTCGAGTGAAGCCATTGGAAATCTCATACAGATCAGTCATATTCTTCAGTGACAGAGACGAAGTTCTTCTGGTCTCTGAAGAATTTGCTCTGACTAAGGAGTTAGGAATTCGCCAGTGCGAATTGCCTACACAGTGAGGAACATGATAGCCCTGAGGAATTTGATACTCAAATTTCCGACCGTTGTTGTGCTATGCGCCAGCTGTCCCAAAATATCTACCCACCTAACGGTCATATCATTGAAGGGCATTTATGTCTTATCATGACGGGCTGCTCCCTAGGCTATAAATAGCCGCCCCCTACAACCACTTAGCTGGTTGGCTGCTCCGAGAGAAACTGACACTTGTCATTTGAGAGCATCCCATCCTCCTAGGACTTTGAGAGAAAATCATCAAGTGAGGAAAACCCAAACCCAAACACCTACAAACCCAAAGTGATCGATCATCACTGAAGAGATTGATCCTGCGTGGATCCGATGCTTGTTACCTTTGAAGACTGTGCTTCTTCCAGACGGTTAGGCGTCATGGTCTAGAGCATCCAAGAGGAAATTGTGGATCGCCGAGTGACCGAGTTTGTTAAGGTTCGGAACTCACCTGAAGACTTACCATGAGTGATTGGGTGAGGTCTATGTGACCTTAGCTCAAGGAGAATACGGTGAGGACTGTGTGTCCGGGACTGGGTGTCCTTAGGTTTAAATACCTAGCCTCTCCAACCAGATGTACAACTGAGACAGCAGTTGGAACTGGTCTACGAAATCATTGTCTTCATCAAGCCTACCGGTTCTATTTCCTCAACTCTTTCATTTCCTCATTACTGTGTTGTGTGCTTGTCATATCTGTGTTTGAAGACTTTGACTAAAGACTTTCTCAATTTCCTCAGTTCAATTTCTTCAGTCTGTTTGTCTTCATCCTGTGTTATCCTGTGTTTACGCTTTCTATACTTTATGCTTGTCTTCATTTCATCATGATGGCCATGCTTGTGTTCTTCTATGCATACTTTTGAGTACTTATTCCGCTGTAAGTAGTTCTTCGCTAAGGAATTTCCTCACTGGCAAATTCCTCAGTGAAGAATTCATAAAAATCGCCTATTCACCCCCCTCTAGTCGATATAACGCACTTTCAATTGGTATCAGAGCAAGGTACTCCCTTGTTCTGTGTGATTTTGGTTTAACCGCCTGGAGTTTTAGTTATGTCGACCGCAGGTATGATCAAGGTCTCTGTTGGGTGTCCTACCTTCGATGGGATGGACTACCCCTACTAGAAGAATAAGATGTGAATGCATCTTGAGGCAATTGATAACGATCTCTGGTATGTTGTGGAAAATGGTGTTCCCTCAGTCACACCTTCTCTGAATGCTGCTGATGTGAAGAGATTCAAGCAACTCGATTCTCAAGCGAAGAATATCATCTGTGGCCATCTGAGCAAAGGACAGTATGGAAGAGTGAGTGCTTTGGAAATTGCTAACCTTATCTGGGATAGGCTGTCCAAAGTCAATGAAGGAGTCTCAACACAGCGTGACTCTCGAGTTGATGTTCTTCGCAATCTCTTCAACCGCTTCAAAAGACTCGACAATGAAAATGTTCAACAAACCTTCGATCGCCTCACTGACATCTCAAATGAGCTTCAAGCACTTGGTGGCACTGACATCACCGACCATGAGGTGGTGAAGAAACTTATGAGATCGCTTGATTCCTCATTTGATACCCTGGCATTGATGATACAAGAGCGTGCTGATTACAAGTCACTTGATCCTGCTGATATCCTCGAGAGGCTAAATACTCATGAGTTCCAGCTTGCTGAAAAGAGAGATCTCTATGGTTCGAGCTATGGCAGATCACGTGCACTGAAGGCCAATGCAGTTTTTGAGTCTGAAGATGAAGACTCTGGCAGCAGCCTGGGTGATCCTGAAGAACTGAGCCATGAACTAGCACTACTCGTGAAGAAATTCCAGAAGTTCTCAAGACGTGGTCACTTTGGAAGACCCTCAAGGAGCAATGATTCCTCATACAGTGACTACAAGAAGAGGCTTTGTCACAAGTGCAAGAAACCTGGACACTACATTCAAGATTGTCCTCAGTGGGAAAAGGAATCAAAGAAGAAGAAATACAAGGATTACAGTTCTGATGATGCGAAGAAAAGAAGAAATCCTCAAAATCTTCATCATCAAAATCCTCAAAGTCTTCATCTCACAAGAAGAGCAGCTCCAAGAAGGCTCGGGCATTCATTGGCAAGGAAATGGACTCTGAAGCTGAATCTGAGGAACATGAGGAAGAGGAGGAATCTGAGGAGTCCGAGTCTGGAGTAGCGAGTCTAGCTCTCGCTACTGCATTCGTCAGCAAGTCTATCTTCAACTCTGAAGAAAATGGTTTCACCAACAAGGCTGATGAAGGCAATGATGACTACGCTCCCACCTATTGCTTCATGGCAAAGGGTTCCAAGGTACTCAAATATACCTCCTCTGAATCTAGTGAGAATGAATCTGATGAAAACCTCAAGCCCAGCTACTCTAAACTTACTAAGATTGCTGTGAAACAACAAAGGGCTATTGAAAAGGTTCAAAACATGCTAGACAAAAGTGATGATATGTTGGGTGAAGAAATGGATCGCACTAAAACCTTGACTGAAAATCTTCAGAGACTTCAGACTAGGTTTGACAACCTTCAAGGTCATCATAACACTCTCTTATCTGATCATGAGAAGCTTTCTTATGAATTTCTTCAAAGAAAGCAAGATCTTGAGAAGCTAGGAGTGAGTTATGAAGATCTTCAGAAGGAGCGCAATTCATTACTTGCTCAACAAATCAGCGCTGCTCAGGAAGAATTTGTTCCTCCATGTTTGAAATGCATTGGACGTGAATCTGCTAATTCTTCACCTGAATGTTCAAATGCTTCTAATGCTACAAATTCTTCAACTGTCTCTGCTATCACTAATTCCTCATCTGAGGACATTGCTAGTATCACTAACGATGCAGGGCTGAAGGAATTGTACATGACAGGCATGTACAAAAGCCTCAAAGGGCATCAGACTCTTTGTGATGTGCTTAAAAAGCAGATCCTCAACAGGAACCCTAGGAAAGAGGGTATTGCCATTGAGAGGAAACTCAATGCTGATGGTACATATTGCAAGCCTGAGCAGTACCCCAAAACCTCATGGGTTGCTGCAAAGGGACCTCCAGTTGATCCATCTAATTTATCTGGCTTTACATGTGAATCTTCTCATTCTTCTGATGAGTCATTTGACTCCAACTATAAACTGTTTAAAAATCAGAATGGTGAAGTATTTGCTAGATATGTTGGCACTAACTGCAGGAACGGTTCTCCTATGAAGAAAATCTGGGTTCCCAAAAGGTGCCTTGAAAGTGTTCAGGTGAATGTCTTCATGACACCACCTGTGAAAAATAGGAACCCTAGATCAAATTCTTCATATGGACCAAATTCTTCATATGGATCCAAGTCCTCATACGGATCGAATTCCTCACGTGGATCATATTTCTCAAAAGGATCAAAGTCCTCATATGAACATCATCGTGCTAACAACTCTGTTTCGCAGGGAAGAGCTAAGGGCTATGAATATGAGCATTATTCTTCTAATCATTATGTTCATAAGTCCTCGAAGAATTTCTCTACTTATTCATATGCTTACCCTAACTCCTCTTATGTGAAACGAAATGGATTGGCTTCTATGCCACCTTTCTCGTATGGAGCTCACAGAGTGATGAACTCTTTGCCACCCCTTCAGATGTGGGTGGTGAAGAAAAAGAACTAATCTTTTATGCAGGGTCAGGTCTCCAGACGTACTTTAACGTCTGAAGAATTTGCTAGAGACCTGAAAAGTGCCTTCATTTCTCACGTCCTCATACTGTTTTAACTGTTGCATTGCTTGATGAAATTGGTCTGATGAGTTGTGATGTCATATTCTTCACTGATGAAGTATATGAAGTTCGTAAGCTGCACTAATTCATCTGCAGGATGATCAACCCAAAGCCACTGAGTGGGTCCTCGATAGTGGATGTACAAATCACATGACTGGTGACAAGAATCTATTGATGGATGCTCCCTTATCACCATCGCATCTGAAGCATATCATCTTCGCTGACAAAGGCAAAAGTCAAGTATTGGGTCTAGGTAAGGTTGCGATCACAAAGGATCGACACATGGACAAAGTCATGCTTGTCGAGTCCTTAGGATACAACCTCATGTCTGTTTCAATGCTTTGTGACCTTGATATGGTTGTTGTCTTTGGCAAGTATCGTTGTGTTGTGGTTATGGAAGCTGACAATTCCAAAGTCTTCGACGGCTTTAGGAGAGGAGACTTGTATATTGTTGATTTCTCTACAGGACCGCAACCAGCCATGTGCCTACTTGCAAAAGCTTCAGAAGGCTAGCTATGGCATCGACGACTTGGTCATGTAGGCATGAGGAATTTGCACACGCTTGCGAAGAATAAGCATGTCATTGGCATTGAGAATGTCAAATTCCTCAAGGATCACTTGTGTGGAGCTTGTGAAGCAGGAAAGATGACGAAGGCTAAGCATCCAGCGAAGACTATCATGGCCACTACTCGACCATTTGAATTGCTTCATATGAATCTCTTCGGTCCTAACCATTACTCAGCAGTCACAAATGACGCATCTCTCTATGGCTTTGTTATTGTTGATGATTACTCTCGATACACATGGGTACACATTGTTACTTACAAACATGAAGTGCAGGAAGTCTTCAAACGATTTTCCTCGAGGGCTTCAACCAACTTTGGTGTGAAGAACAAGCACATCAGAAGTGACAATGGAACTGAGTTCAAGAATTCTGGTCTTGATGACTATCTTGATGAACTTGGTATTACTCATGAGTTATCTGCTCCTTATACTCCTCAGCAGAATGGCGTCGTGGAGCGCAAGAACAGAACTCTTGTTGAGATGGCTCACACTATGCTTGATGAGTACAAGACGCCTCGTCACTTCTGGATTGAGGCAATTTATACTGCGTGCCACATCATCAACAGGGTATATCTTCACAAATTCTTCAAGAAGACTGCCTATGAACTCCTCACTGACAAGAAACCCAATGTGAGTTATTTCAAAGTCTTCGGTGCTAAATGTTGGATTAGAGATCCTCATCACAATGCTAAATTTGCACCGAAAGCACATGAAGGTTTTATGCTTGGTTACGGAAAGGACTCGCACACCTACAGAGTCTTCAACAACGTTCTTCGCAAGGTTGTTGAAACTGTAGATGTGCGGTTCGATGAAACTAATGGCTTGCAAAGAGAGCACCTACCCTCTGTGATAGATGAACCAGCACCTGAGGAAACTATCAAGTTCAAGGCTACTGAGGATGTCATTCCTACCGAAGAATCTGCTGAAGAATTCATTCCAGAACGTGAAGAACGTCGAGCTAATGCACCTGAAGAAAATGCTGAAGAAAATGGTGCTGAAGAAAATGCTGATCAAATTCCTCGACGACAACCTACTCATCCTCGCGTTGCAAAAGAAGTGCAAGTTGAAAAGATCATCGATGACATTGAAGCACCAGGTCCTCTCACACACTCAAAAGCTTCACATTTATCTAACTTTTGTGGGCACTATGCTTTTGTCTCTATCACAGAGCCCACTAAGGTAGATGAAGTATTTCTGGAGCCTGAGTGGATTCAGGCCATGCAAGAAGAATTACATCAATTCGAGCTCAACAACGTCTGGGAACTGGTTAAATGTCCAGATCCTCGCGAGCACAATATCATTGGCACAAAGTGGATCTACCGCAACAAGCAAGATGAAAATGGCCTTGTGGTGAGGAATAAGGCACGGCTTGTAGCTCAAGGCTACACACAGGTTGAAGGAATTGATTCGATGAAACTTTTGCACCTGTTGCTAGACTTGAAGCTATTCGCATATTACTTGCTTATGCTAACCATCATGATATCACTTTATATCAAATGGACGTGAAAAGTGCATTCCTCAATGGTAAGCTTGAGGAAGAAGTATATGTTGCTCAACCCCCAGGTTTTGAAGATCCAAAGCATCCTGACAAAGTCTTCAGACTCAATAAGGCCCTCTATGGCCTCAAGCAGGCCCCTCAGGCATGGTATGATACTTTGAAGGAATTCCTCATGAAGAAAGGCTTCAAACCCGGTTCACTCGACCCTACTCTTTTCACTAAATCTTATGATGAAGAATTGTTTGTGTGCCAAATATATGTTGATGATATTATCTTTGGCTGTACTGACCAACGTTATAGTGATGAATTTGCCTATATGATGAGTGAAGAATATCAAATGTCTATGATGGGAGAGTTGAAATTCTTCTTAGGTCTTCAAATTCGTCAACAGTGCAATGGCATATTCATATCTCAGGAGAAATATCTCAAGGATGTACTGAGGAAATTTGGCATGCAAGATTGCAAAGGCGTCAAAATTCCGATGCCTACAAATGGCCATCTGTGCACTGATGAAAATGGTATTGACTTCGATCAAAAGGTATACCGCTCCATGATTGGTTCTTTATTGTATTTATGTGCATCTAGGCCAGATATTATGCTTAGTGTTTGCATGTGTGCCTGATTTCAAGCTACACCGAAGGAATCACACCATAAGGCTGTGAAGCATATTCTTCGATATCTAGCTCACACACCAACACTTGGATTATGGTACCCCAAGGGCTCGGCTTTTGATCTCATTGGATATTCTGACTCTGACTATGCTGGTGATTGTGTGGACCGCAAGTCAACATCTAGTACATGTCATTTCCTCGGACGATCTTTGGTCTGTTGGTCCTCGAAGAAACAGAACTTCGTATCATTGTCTACTACTGAAGCTGAGTACATTGCTGTTGGTTCTTGCTGTGGATGAAGCAAACTCTCAAGGACTACGGCGTCAACATGAAGAATGTGCCTCTCTTCTGTGACAATGAGAGTGCCATCAAGATTTCTCACAACCCAGTTCAGCACTCGAAGACAAAGCACATTCAGATTCGTCATCATTTTCTTCGCGATCATGTGTTGAAGGGCGACATTTATATTGAGCATGTGAAGACTGAAGAACAGCTAGCCGATATCTTCACAAAGCCCTTGGATGAGAAGAGATTTAGCAAGTTGCGGTGTGAGCTAAATATCTTAGAATCTTCGAATGTTCTTTGAAAAGGACACTCATCCTAACACTTATGCAAAATTGATGACTTAGATGTGCAACACATGAAGAAACGTTTTTCTTCAATCAATGAAGAATAACACTCTAAGTGTGAAGAAATTAATGAAGAATTTGATTCTTAGAGCCCTACGACAATTGTACGCGGTGTCTGAAATCATCATTCTTATATGGTGGGTCACGCCACCACAAAAGTTGAAAATCTTCAATTTGAGTTTTTCCTCAGTTTTTGAAATTCCTCAGTTGTTCATGTTCTTCAACTTTGCATTGTCTTCACTGTTTCCGTTGTTTTTCTTCATTGGCTATATATATATGAGTTTATGTCCTCTACAGCATTCACTTATGGCTAATTCTTCAAGTTGGTTTTTCTGCTAAGTGAATGTGATCGGACCCTTCCCCTTCTATGCTATAATCAACCCAATCTATTCACAAATTCTTCATGTGCATTCTATTTGAAACTCGTTCAAAATCTTCACTGTGTCCTTGTCAGCTGAAGAATTTGCGAACAGAACTTTTAACTTATCTTATCCAAATTTTCGGCTTTGCCGCTCAAACCGTTCCGCATCCCATGAAATACTTATCTATTCACCCACGATCTCCACTTCTCAGTACGTGGGTGACACATGTCAAGAGAATGAGAAGGGTCAGGGGCACGTTCATCCAATTTCTTCGGGCGAACAGTTTTTCACCGTGGCTATAAATACCCCCTCTCCCTTTCCTCACTTCCTTTACTCTGCTCGACCTCTCTCCAGCTCGAGCTTCTCAAACCCTAGCGCCACCGCTACTTCATCGTCGCTGGTGAGGAAGAGCTTCACTGCCTCGACCTCGTCGCCGTCGTACTCGCGCCGGCCGCGGAAATCTTCACTCTGCCGCCGCCGTAGCCGTCTTCCTCCGCCGAGTTAGGGCGTGGAAGATCTGCACAGACGAACTTCTCATCTCTACCTCACAGTTCGTCGTGTTCTTCGTCCAGGGTAATTAAAACTTACTTTTACTGCCCTCTTTGATTCAAATGATTTCTACAAAATCTTCAAAAGTGTTTATTCTTCACATTCTTCACACACTGAACACCTCACATGTCATCTGTTCTTGATTCGTTTCTCTAAGCAATAATTTTTCTTCAAGATTCCTCAATTGTGTGGATCTTCAATCTATACAACTCTGGAACCTAAGACAAAGAACGCTTAGTGAAATTCTTCAAGACTTATCTGGTCAAATTCCTCAAACTTGTTCCTTTTGAAAAACCTTCTGAGAACGCATATGACCTCTCCAAATTCCTTGCAACTATACTCTGTTCACAGGTACTCATGTCCGCTGCTGAATCACTAGGTTCTCATCAACTTAACTCATTTGCAGCGTTCCTCGAAGAAAAGTTGCATACTTCTTCAGAAAATTCAATTGTTCAAATTCCTCAACTGAAGAAAATGGCTGATGGAAAGAAGCCACAGAAAGGAGGATAGATGCCTGAAATCAACACTGCATTTGAAATCCCTGAGGACATCTATGCTGGGTACTGCACACCCCCTGAGGAAGATAAAAATCAGCGCAAGGTGCGCATTCAGAAGATAGAGAGGAGATGGGCAAGAGAGTGGAGGGAGTACAGGTATGTGACTCCCAAGTACATGAAGAAATTCGCACTCAATCCTCCATGCTCAAGACCTCCGTTGGCACCTGGCCAAGAAGCTGATCTCACCAGCCTCAAGCGTGGTGAAGATTATCCTGAAGAATGGGCCAAGCGCCAGGCCAAGCTGGCCAAACAGGCAAAAGATGCAGTGAGGAAATTCAATGAAGACTCTGCTGCTGCTGCTGCTGCTGCTGCTGAGGCCTCTGTAAAGCCAAAGAAATCCATGGCAAAGAAGCATGCGCATAAGCCAAGTGCTTCTTCTTCAATGCCCTCATGGCCAAGTTCCTCAGCTAAGCCCTCACGGCCAATTCCTCACACTGCTCCTGCTCCTCCAAAGTCCTCAGCTGCTCCGACCAAATCCTCAGCACATGTGCATCTTGCCACGTGCCAAAGGACTACAGGCATCTCTATTGCCTCAGGAGCTTCAGGTACTTCCTCAGCTGCACCAAATTCTTCAACAGGACCCTCTCTGCTGAAGACAAAGACCACTGCTGGACGAGGCTCTCGTCCAAGTCCTCAAAAGAAGCAGGTCGCCTTCCAAGTGCCGTCTGAAGAAGATGAAGCTGATGATGAAGAACTTGCTGAAATCATTAGAGATAGGCAAGTCAGGGCCACTAGAGCCAAGGGCACAAATGTGCCTCTGCTTTTGGATCCAAAGTTGATCCTCGATTACATTGATCTCTGGCACAAGGACCCAAACACTCCTATGCCTGACTTCAAACTGACTCCTGGCCAAAGTCATATGCTGACTGCCTTCATCCAAGAAGAGAAATGGAAATTTGAGAAGGCCAGGCAGCTCAAGAAAGCGCAGTACAGGAAGGAGAAATTCCTGAAGAACAACGTTGTCTCTATGACAACTGATGAACTTGTGAAGATCCAGTCTGAAATCAAAGTCCTCAGCGATGATTTCAATGCTTACTATGCTGATTAGAAAGGAGCGAAGGTCAGGTTTGTTAAACTAACTAAGATGTTCACCTCCAATGTTGCAGCCTCATCGCAACAAGAAATTCCTCAGACTAAAGCATCTGCTCAGCCAAGTGAAGAACATGCCAGCACCGCTGATGACAATCAGGCTGCTGAAGAAAATGTGAGTTCCAGGGCTGATGACTGCATTCCAGCCGCTGATGAAATTGCCAGGGCATCCACTAGTGGTGCGCCTGAAGAAAATGAAGAGGTCAGGGCAACTGCATCAGTTGTGCCTGAAGAAAATCAACCACATTCCTCTGCTCCTCCTGCGCCTACCCCAACTCCAATTCTTCCATCTGCATCAGATGTGATGAAGACCAAGGCTGCAGAACATGCAGCAGTGAAGAAAAGGAAAGCATCAGCTCCTTCAGATTCTTTCGCACCGAAGAAGATGAAGAAATTGACAAGCTCATTTGCTAATCCAATTGATGTTGTCCTGTTTCCTCCATGCCATCAAAGGAAATCGTCCCTTTTGATGTAGAATATGTGATCCCTAGCGGATCCGATGAAGAAAATCCTTCTGCTGCTTCGTCAGAGCAGATGGATGAAAAAATTGAAGTGGATAAAATCCCTTCAACCCCCACAGTTTCCTCGCCTATGCCTCAGTTTACTGCTGAAGAGGCTGGCGTTGAAGAAATGGAAGATGAAGATGTGGACATTGGCTGTACCACACCAGTGCTGAATGATGACTTTTGGGAAAGTCAGCACCCCAACTCTCCACTCTTCACACCATTGCAACAAATTCCTCAGTCCCCAGCAACTACAGTTCAAATGGGATCTGATGAAGCTCATGAAGAAATTCCAGCCACTAGTGCTGAAGAAAATGAAAATGAAGAATTGAAGACCCATGCTGCCACTGAAGAGGAACCGAAAATTCCTCAGCCTGAAGAACCTGAGATTGCGATTCCTGAGGTTGTAATGCAACTGACTGACACTCCTCTGCCCAAGCCAAAGGATCCATTCTCAAGGAAGCAAAAATTCAAGGCTGATGATTTCTTCAGCGAGCACGTATTCTTCACTGATTACAACCTCTATGACTCTGCTCACATTAGGAAGAGGCGTTTCTGGACTGCCAGCCAGGCAAATTTTTATTCCTGAGTGCTGTTCAACAAAGACAAAGTCTTCGATCATGAGCACATTCCTCACGTGGATATGGAATCTCTGCCGTGCTTCGTGCCAGTCCTCAGTGTTCTTTATGACGATGGACTGTTAAATTTCTGCACTGATATATGTGATTGGAATGAAGAGCTCATTCTTCAATTTTATGCAACTCTACACATCACCGGAGACTCTAAAGATGTGAATTCATGGGTGCTGGACTGGATGTCTGAAAATACTCACTACAAGGCACCAACTACTGAATTGCTTCATGCTTTGCCTCTCAGTCCTCCCCTTGAAGCTGCTCGTTGCGTCTATAGTGAACCTGAGCTTACAGATCACTATATGCAACTGCTGATGAAGCCGTTGAAGCCAGGTCAGGCCCCAAGAACAAAATTCCTTGTGAAGGAATTGCTATATGTGCCTCGGACTGTCTATCACATTCTGACGAAGACATTGAGTCCTATCAAGGGCCACGACTCGAATGAAGAAGAAGTCGTTGGCATCATGAAGAATCTGCTTTTCAATATCATTCATGGCGTTCCCGTCAACTTCCATGATTTCTTCATGAGGACTCTGGCCAATGTCGCAATGTCACCTTTTGAGTTGAAGTCTTATGCTCCGTGGATTATGAGATTCATCAGAACAAGGTCTTCACTCAACTACAAAGCTGATACACTGAACCATTGCAGCTACTTGCCCCCGATTGAAGTCCTCAAACGGACATTTTCCTCAGCTAATGAAAAGGGCAAGGCTACTGCTGTTATTGATGAAGGCATTCGTCAATTGGATGGTCAATTTCGCAAGGCTGCATCCTACTCCACCAATGATGACTCTGCCACCCATGACTCTGCCGCCAACGCACCCAAGCCAAATCCTCAAGGCACAGCTCCCAAGAGAGCTTCTCCTCAGTCTTCACCAGAAGGTTGATCGCAATCACATATGGGTCAAGCGTCAGTTTGGTTCAATTTTTCACAACATGACTGCTACCCACAATGCAGTGAAGAAAAACCATTACTACCTTCATGAAACCCTCAGCCGCACCTGGGATGTTCTATCGCACATTTATAGCGCAGAAGATCTGAAGAAAATGGGTCTCAAGGAGGACTTTGACTGGTCTGCACCTCCACCGAAGAAATACAAGAAGGTCAAGGTTCCGTCCTTAGTGGCCAGCTCCTATTCTTCATCACATGACACCGACGAGCATGAAGACTTGGACGACACTATGGCAGGCCCTACATCAACAAACGACCCCAACAACGCTAGCGCTCCTTCATCAACTTGATATTCTTCAGGGGCGTTAGTCCTCATTTTCGAACCTTTTGGTCATTCGATGACAAAGGGGGAGAAATTTGAGTTAGTCTTCAAGCGGGTCTATCTCTTATGGGCGTTTTTTTCTAAGTTACAACTCTCGTTCTTCTGATGACTTTGTTGGATCGAGTTATAAACTTAAAACTCTATGGTGGCCTGATACTTTTGCTGTTTCTTCTGCATGCTTATTCCTCGTTAATGTTATTGCACGGATGCTGAATTACATCAGTCACCATATTTCATCATGCATTTCAAATTCTTCATATATTATGTCAAATGCGCGTATGAATTACAAGATATAGGGGGAGATCTCCATGATTTTGCTTTTCAAGTGTGCATTGCTTCAAAAGCAAATTCCTCACTATGCACATCTTCAGGGGGAGTTCTTCTATATCTTGCAATCAAATTCCTCAATATCAGTAGTTACACTTCATATGTTTATCCCCGTTAAAACTTAACCTATATTTTCATCAATCACCAAAAAGGGGGAGATTGTAAGTGCATCTAGTGCCCCTTAGTGATTTTGGTGTATTGAAGACTTATAGGTTAAGGGACTAATGTGTTTATGAGTGTACACAGGTCTATAAGTCTATGAGGAGTTTGATATTTACAGAGAAAGTCGACCCCTAAAAATGAAGTTCTTCGACTGAAGACTTTGGATTTCTGAAGACTTTCTGAAGACTTTGAAAGTGAAGAAATTGGTGTGACCTTGAAGACTTGGTATTCATTTGAGGAACATAAAGCGTGAAGACTTTTGTTTTCATAGTTTCATTTTCTCTTTCTTGAGTCATAGGAAACACCGTACTGTTAAAGGGGGTCGAGGAAATACTAAGGAAAAATTTCCATGTGATGCTCAACTCAAAATCCTACACCTACCAATCCCTTTGAATGAAGCCATTGGAAATCTCATACAGTTCAGTCATATTCTTCAGTGGCAGAGACGAAGTTCTTCTGGTCTCTGAAGAATTTGTTCTGACTGAGGAGTTAGGAATTCACCAGTGCGAATTGCCTACACAGTGAGGAACATGATAACCCTGAGGAATTTGATACTCAAATTTCCGACCGTTGATGTGCTATGCGCCTGCTGTCCCAAAATATCTACCCACCTAACGGTCATATCATTGAAGGGCATTTATGTCTTATCATGACGGGCTGCTCCCTAGGCTATAAATAGCCGCCCCCTACAACCACTAGCTGGTTGGCTACTCCGAGAGAAACAGACACTTGTCATTTGAGAGCATCCCATCCTCAGAGGACTTTGAGCGAAAATCATCAAGTGAGGAAAACCCAAACCCAAACACCTACAAACCCAAAGTGATTGAGCATCACTGAAGAGATTGATCCTGCGTGGATCCGATGCTTATTACCTTTGAAGAGCGTGCTTCTTCCAGACAGTTAAGCGTCATGGTCTAGAGCATCCAAGAGGAATTGTGGATCGCCGAGTGACCGAGTTTGTGAAGGTTCGGAAGTCACCTGAAGACTTACCACGAGTGATTGGGCGAGGTCTGTGTGACCTTAGCTCAAGGAGAATACGGTGAGGACTGTGTGTCCAGGATTGTGTGTCCTCAGGTTTAAATACCTAGTCGCTCCAACCAGATGTACAACTGAGACAGCAGTTGGAACTGGTCTACCAAATCATTGTCTTCACCAAGCCTACTGGTTCTATTTCCTCAACTCTTTCATTTCCTCATTACTGTGTTGTGTGCTTGTCATATCTGCGTTTGAAGACTTTGACAAAAGACTTTCTTAATTTCCTCAGTTCAATTTCTTCAGTCTGTTTGTCTTCATCCTGTGTTATCCTGTGTTTACGCTTTCTGTACTCTGTGCTTGTCTTCATTTCATCATGATGACCATGTTCTGCTATGCATACTTTTGAGTACTTATTTCGCTGCAAGTAGTTCTTCGCTAAGGAATTTCCTCACTGGAAAATTCCTCAGTGAAGAATTCATAAAAATCGCCTATTTACCCCCCTCTAGTCGATATAACGCACTTTCATATGCAATATGCCTAGCTAGGGGCGTAAAACAATAGCGCTTGTTGGGAGGCAACCCAATTTTTTTGTCTTTCTTGCTTTTACTTCTATTTTGCAATAAATATACCATTATGCTTCTGTTATGATGTTGTTCTTGAGTATTAAATTAGAGTTTGTGCCAAGTAAGACCTTTGGGGTGATTTGGAAGATGGTTGATTTGATTCTGTGAAGAAACATAAACTTTTACGCCTAGTAGCAGAATTGTTAAATTTGCTGGAGCGTGATAAAATTCTGAATTTTTTTACACAAGATTGATATAAAAATTTCCCATGTTGTCCTAATTTTTCAGAATTTTTGGAGTTACAGAAGTTTGGCTAATGTCCAGATTACTACAGACTGTTCTATTTTTGACAGATTCTGTTTTCGTTGTGTTGTTCTCGTGTTTTCATGAATCTATGGGTTGTATCGGGGGGGTATGAAAAATGGTAACGTTAGAATATAGTAGATATAATGCAAATATAAAAACGTAATGAGTTTACAATAGTACCTAAAAGTGGTGATTTGCTTTATTATACTAACGAATTTCACGAGTTTTCTATTGAGTTTCGTGTTGTGAAGTTTTCAAGTTTTGAGTGAAGTTTCGATGGGCTAAGGAATAAGGAGTGGCAAGAGCCTAAGCCTGGGGATTCCCATGGCACCCCAAGGTAATATTCAAGGACAAGCAAGCGTCTAAGCTTGGGGATGCCCCGGATGGCATCCCCTCTTTTGTCTACAATCCATCGGTAAATTACTTGAGGATATATTTTTATTCACAACATGATATGTGTTTTGCTTGGAGCATCGTGTATTATATGATTCTTTTCTTTATTTGCTTTTTAGTTTGCCACAATCATCCTTGCTGGACATACCTTTTTGAGAGGGACACACATTAATCATGAATTTATTAGAATACTCTTTGAGCTTCGCTTATATCTTTTGAGCTAGGTAGTTGCTCTAGTGCTTCACTTATATCTTTTAGAGCACGGCGGTGGTTATATTTTAAAGAAATTGATGAACTCTCATGCTTCACTTATATTATTTTGGGAGTCTTATAAATAGTATGGAAATTTGATTAGGTTATGAATTTAGTCCTAACATGATGGATATTCAAGAGGGATATAATAAAAACTTTCATGAAGATAATTGAATATATGAGAAGTTTGATTCCTTGCATTTGTTTTGAGATACAAAAATGGTCATATTAGAGTCATGCTAGTGAGTAATTGTTGTTTAATAAGAATATTTGTGTTAAGCTTTGTGATTCCCGAAGCATGCACATATGGTCTCTCGTTATGCTATGAAATTGGAGCATCATTTATTATTGATTGTCTTCCTTTGCGTAAAGGTCGGGGTGCGCGATTGTTAAATCCTACCAACCTCCCCCTAGGGGCATGCGTAGTAGTACTTTGCTTCGAGGGCTAATAAAACTTTTGCAATAAGTATGTGACTTCTTTATGACTAATGTGAGTCCATGGATTATACGCGCTCTTACCTTTCTGCAATTTGCTAGCCTCTTCGGTATCGTGCATTGCCCCTTCTCACCTCGAGTTGTGGTGCAAACTTCACCGATGCATCCAAACCCCGTGATATGATACACTCTATCACACATAAGCCTCCTTATATATTCCTCAAAACAGCCACCGTACCTACCTATTATGGCATTTCCATAGCCATTTCGAGATACATTGCCATGCAACTTCCACCGTTTCATTTTATTATGACACATATCATCATTGTCATATTGCTTTGCATGATCATATATTTGACATAGTATTTGTGGCTCCACCACCATCCATATTTTTTATACATGTCACGGTAGATCATTGCACCTCCCGGTACACCATCGGAGGCATTCATATAGAGTCATATTTTTGTTCTAGTATCGAGTTGTAATTTTCTTTTGAGTTGTAAGTAAATAAAAGTGTGATGATATTCATTATTAGACCATTGTCCCATGTGAGGAATAAAAAAAATAGGCCAAATGGGCCCAAGAAATAAGAGGCCAAAGCGCCCAAACAAAAAAAGAGAGAAAAGAAAAAAAACGAGAGAAAAAGAGAGAAGGGACAATGTTACTATCCTTTTCCACAGTAGTGCTTCAGAGTAGCATCATGTTGTTCATGATAAAGAGTCACCTATTTTGTCACTTTCATATATTACAAGTGGGATTTTTTCATTATAGAACTTGGCTTGTATATTCCAATGATGGGCTTCCTCAAATGCCCGAGGTCTTGGTGAGCAAGCAAGTTGGATGCACACCCTCTTAGTTTTCTTCTGAGATTTCATACACTTATAGCTCTAATGCATCCGTTGCCCTACTCCTTGCATTGATATCAATTGATGGGCATCTCCATAGCCCGTTGATTAGCCTCATCAATGTGAGACTTTCTTCTTTTTTGTATTCTCCACACAACATCCAACATCATATTATATTCCACCCATAGTGCTATATCCATGGCTTACGCTCATGTATTGCATGTAAGTTGAAAAAGCTGAAGCGCGTTAAAAAGTACAGACCAATTTCTTGGCTGACACCGGGGTTGTGCATGATAAATACATTGTATTAAGAATATGGACATTACAAGACTATATGATTTTGTAGGGATAACTTTCTTTTAGCCCTAATATTTTAAAAAGACATGATTGTTGTTTAGTATGCTTGAAGTATTATTGTTTTTATGTCAATATTAAACTTTTGTTTTGAATCTTACGGCTCTGAATATTCATGCCACATAAAGAAAGATTACATGATAAACATGTTAGGTAGCATTCCACATCAAAATTCTGTTTTTATCATTTACCTACTCGAGGACGAGCAAGAATTAAGCTTGGGGATGCTTGATACGTCTCCAACGTGTCTATAATTTATTATTGTTCCATGCTATTATATTATCCATCTTGGATGTTTTATATGCATCATTATGCTATTTTATATCATTTTTTGGAACTAACCTATTAACCTAGTGCCTAGTACAAGTTGCTATTTTTTCCTTGTTTTTTGTCTTTACAGAAAATCAATATGAAACGGAGTCCAAATGGAACAAAACTTTTTGACGATTTTTCTTGGACCACAAGACGCACTGGAAGCTTCGGGAGGAGGCCAGAAGAGCCACGAGGTGGCCACAAGCTCAGGGGGCGCGCCCTCCAGGCTTGTGGGCCCCCTCGCGGCACTTCCAACCCTCATTATTCTTCTATAAATACCCAAATATTCCCCGCAAACCAGAGGGCACACCAAAAAATACTTTTCCGCCCCCGCAAGTTTCTGTCTTCTTGAGATCCCATCTAGGGACCTTTTCCGGTACTCCGCCGGAGGGGGATTCGATCACGGAGGGCTTCTACATCAACCTTGCTGCCCTTCCGATGATGTGTGAGTAGTTTACCACAGATCTACTGGTCCATAGCTAGTATATAGATGGCTTCTTCTCTCTCTTTGATCTTCAATACAATGTTCTCCTTGATGTTCTTGGAGATATATTCGATGTAATCATCTTTTGTGGTGTGTTTGTTGAGATCCGATGAATTGTGGGTTTATGACCAGATTATCTATGAATATTATTTGAGTCTTCTCTGAACTCTTCAAGGAAATATGCCCTAGAGTCAATAATAAAGTTGTTACTTTATATTTCCTTATATCATGATAAATGTTTATTATTCATGCTAGAATTGCATTAACCAGAAACTTGATACATGTGTGAATACATAGACAAACAGAGTGTCCCTAGTATGCCTCTACTTGACTAGCTCGTTAATCAAAGATGGTTAAGTTTCCTGACCATAGACATGTGTTGTCATTTGATGAACGGGGTCACATCATTAGAGAATGATGTGATGGACAAGACCCATCCGTTAGATTAGCATAATGATCGTTTAGTTTTATTGCTATTGCTTTCATCATGACTTATACATGTTCCTCCGACTATGAGTTATGCAACTCCCGAATACCGTAGGAAGACCTTGTGTGCTATCAAATGTCACAATGTAACTGGGAGATTATAAAGATGCTCTACAGGTGTCTCTGAAGGTGTTTGTTGGGTTGGCATAGATCGAGATTAGGATTTGTCACTCTGTGTATCGGAGAGGTATCTCTGGGCCCTCTCGGTAATGCACATCAATATAAGCCTTGCAAGCAATGTGACTAATGATTTAGTTGCGGGATGATGCATTACGGAACGAGTAAATAGACTTGCCGGTAACGAGATTGAACTATGTATGATGATACCGATGATCGAATCTCGGGCAAGTAACATACCGATGACAAAGGGAATGACGTATGTTGTTATGCAGTTTGACCAATAAAGATCTTCATAGAATATGTAGGAGCCAATATGAGCATCCAGGTTCCGCTATTGGTTATTGATCGGAGATGTGTCTCGGTCATGTCTCCATAGTTCTCGAACCCGTAGGGTCCGCACGCTTAACGTTCGATGACGATTTGTATTATGAGTTATGTGATTTGATGACCGACGTTTGTTCGGAGTCCCGGATGAGATCACGGACATGACAAGGAGTCTCGAAATGGTTGAGAGGTAAAGATTGATATATTGGAAGGTAGCATTCGGACACCGGAAGGGTTCTGGAGTGTATCGGGTACATACCGGAGTACCGGAGGGGTTACCAGAACCCCCCGGGGAAAGATATGGGCCTTATGGGCCATAGGAGGGAGGCTAACCAGCCCACAAGGGGCTGGTGCACCCCCCACAAGGGAGGAGGCCGAATTGGACTTGGGAAGGGGGTGCAACCCCCCTTTCCTTCTCCTACTCCCTCTCCTTCCCTTTTTCCCCCTCCGGTAGAAGGAAAAAAGGGTGGGGCCGAATCCTACTAGGACTGGAGTCCTAGTAGGACTCCCCTCTCACTGTCGTGCCCCTTGTTGGCCGACCTCCTCCTCCCCTCCTTTATATACGGGGCCAGGGGGCACCCCAAAGGCACAACAGGCAATCTCTTAGCCGTGTGCGGTGCCCCCCTTCACAGTTCAATACCTCGGTCATATCGTCGTAATGCTTAGGATAAGCCCTGCGCCGGTAACTTCATCATCACCATCGCCATGCCGTCGTGCTGACGGAACTCTCCCTCGTCCTCAACTAGATCAAGAGCTCGAGGGACGTCATCGAGCTGAACGTGTGCTGAACACGGAGGTGCCGTACGTTCGGTACTTGGATCGGTTGGATCGTGAAGACGTTCGACTACATCAACCGCGTTACTAAACGCTTCCGCTTTCGGTCTACGAGGGTACGTGGACACACTCTTCCGTCTCATTGCTATGCATCTCCTAGATAGATCTTGCGTGATCGTAGGAATTTTTTGAAATACTACGTTCCCCAACAGTGGCATCCGAGCCAGGTCTATGCGTAGATGTTATATGCACGAGTAGAACACAAAGATATGTGGGCGATAATAGTCATACTGCTTACCAGCAACGTCTTACTTTGATTCGGCGGTATTGTTGGATGAAGCGGCCCGGACCGACATTAGATGACCATGTTCATGAGACTGGTTTTACCGACGTGCTTTGCACACAGGTGGCTGGCGGGTGTCTGTTTCTCCAACTTTAGTTGAATCGAGTTTGACTACACCCAGTCCTTGTTGAAGGTTAAAACAACACACTCGACGAAAAATCGTTGTGGTTTTGATGTGTAGGTAAGAACGGTTCTCGCTAGAAGCCCGTAGGAGCCACGTAAAACTTGCAACAACAAAGTAGAGGACGTCTAACTTGTTTTTGCAGGGCTTGTTGTGATGTGATATGGTCAAGACATGATGATATATAAATTGTTGTATGAGATGATCACGTTTTGTAAAAGTTATCAGCAACTGGAAGGAGGCTTATGGTTGTCTCTTTATTGCATAAGATGCAAGTGCCATATAATTGCTTTACTTTATCGCTATGCGATAGCAATAGTTGCAAAAGCAATAGTTGGCAAGACGACCATGTGACGACACATTGATAAAGATCAAGATGATGGAGATCATGGTGTCATGCCGGTGACGATGGAGATCGTGACGGTACTTTGGAGATGGAGATCAAAGGCACAAGATGATGATGGCCATACCATGTCACATATTTTGATTGCATGTGATGTTTATCTTTTATGCATCTTATTTTGCTTAGTACGATGGTAGCATTATGAGATGATCCCTTACTAATATTTCAAGGTATAAGTGTTCTCCCTGAGTATGCACCGTTGCGACAGTTCTTCGTGCTGAGACGCCACGTGATGATCGGGTGTGATATGCTCTACGTTCACATACAATGCGTGCAAGCCAGTTTTGCACATGCAGAATACTCGGGTTAAACTTGACAAGCCTAGCATATGCAGATATGGCCTCGGAACACTGAGACCGAAAGGTCGAATGTGAATCATATAGTAGATATGATCAACATACTGATGTTCACCATTGAAAGCTACTCCATCTCACGTGATGATCGGACATGGTTTAGTTTATATGGATCACGTGATCATTTAGATGACTAGAGGGATGTCTATCTAAGTGGGAGTTCTTAAGTAATATGACTAATTGGACTTAAATTTATCATGAACTTAGTCCTGATAGTATTTTCATATCTATGTTGTAGATCAATTGCTCGTGTATAGCTTCCCCATTTTATTTATGATATGTTCCTAGAGAAAACTAAGTTGAAAGATGTTAGTAGCAATGATGCGGACTGGGTCTGTGATCTGAGGATTATCCTCATTGCTGCATAGAAGAATTATGTCCTTGATGCATCACTAGGTGACGAACCTATTGCAGGAGCAGATGCAGACGTTATGAACGTTTTGCAAGCTCGGTATGATGACTACTTGATAGTTTAGTGCACCATGCTTTACGGCTTAGAACCGGGACTTCAAAAACATTTTGAACGCCATTGAGCATATGAGATGTTCCAAGAGTTCAAATTAGTATTTCAGACTCATGCCCGTGTCAAGAGGTGTGAGACCTCTGACAAGTAATTTGCCTACAAGATGGAGGAGAATAGCTCAGCTGGTGAGCATGTGCCCAGAATGTCTGGGCACTACAATTGCTTGAATCAAGTGGGAGTTAATCTTCTAGATAATATAGTGATTGATAGTGTTCTCTAGTCACTATCACCAAGCTACTAGAACTTCGTGATGAACTATAATATGCAAGGGATAACAAAAACGATTCCCAAGCTCTTCACGATACTGAAATCGGCGAAGGTAGAAATCAAGAAAAAGCATCAAGTGTTGATGGTTGACAAGACCACCAGTTTCAAGTAAAAGGGCAAAGGAAAAGAAAGGGAACTTCAAGAAGAATGGCAAGAAAGTTGCCACTCCCATGAAGAAGCCCAAAGCTAGACCCACGCCTGAAACTGAGTGCTTCTACTGCAAAGGAAATGGTCACTGGAAGCGGAACTGCCCCAAATACTTGGCGGATAAGAAGGATGGCAAAGTGAACAAAAGTATATATGATATACATGTTATTGATGTGTACTTTACTAGTATTCATAGTAGCCCCTGGGTATTTGATACTGGTTCAGTTGCTATGATTAGTAACTTGAAACAGGAGTTATAAAATGAACAGAGACTAGTTGAGGGCAAGGTGACGATGTGTGTTGGAAGTGATTCCAAGGTTGATAAGATCACCATTGCACACTCCCTTTACCTTCGGGATTAGTGTTGAACCTAAAATAAATGTTATTTGGTGTTTGCGTTGAGCATAATATGATTGGGTCATGTTTATTGCAATACGGTTATTTATTTAAGTCAAAGAATAATTGTTATTCTGTTTACATGAATAAAACCTTGTGTGGTCATACACCCAAGGTGAATGGTTTATTGAATCTCGATTGTGGTGATACACATATTCATAATATTGAACCCAAAAGATGTAAGGTTAATAATGATAGTGCAACTTATTTGTGGCACTGCCGTTTAGGTCATATTGGTTTAAAGCGCATGAAGAAACTCCATGCTGGTGGGCTTTGGAATCACTTGATTATGAATCACTTGATGCTTGCGAACCATGCCTCATGGGCAAGATGACTAAGACTCCATTATGTGGAACAATGGAGCGAGCCACTGACTTATTGGAAATAATACATACCGATGTATGCGGTCCGATGAGTGTTGAGGCTCGCGGCGGGTATCGTTATTTTCTGACCTTCAGAGATGATTTGAGCAGATATGGGTATATCTACTTAATGAAACACAAGTCTGAAACATTTGAAAAGTTCAAAGAATTTCAGAGTGAAGTTGAGAATCATCATAACAAGAAAATAAAGTTTCTACGATCTGATCGCGGAGGCGAATATTTGAGTTACGAGTTTGGCCTTCATTTGAAATAATGTGGAATAGTTCCGCAACTGACACCACCTGGAACACCACAGCGTAATGGTGTGTCCGAACGTCATAACCGTACTTTATTAGATATGGTGCAATCTATGATGTCTCTTACCGATTTACCACTATCGTTTTGGGGTTATGCATTAGAGACAGCTGCATTCACGTTAAATAGGGCACTATCTAAAAATCCGTTGAGACGACACCATATGAACTGTGGTTTAGCAAGAAACCTAAGCTATTTTTCTTAATGTTTGGGGTTGCGATGCTTATGTGAAAAAGTTACAGCCTGATAAGCTCAAACCCAAATCAGAGAAGTGCGTCTTTATAGGATACCCAAAAGAAACTGTTGGGTACACCTTCTATCACAGATCCGAAGGCAAGATCTTTGTTGCTAAGAGCGGATCCTTTCTAGAGAAGGAGTTTCTCTCGAAAGAAGTGAGTGGGAGGAAAGTAGAACTTGATGAGGTAATTGTACCTCCTCTCGAATTGGAAAGCAGTTCATCACTGAAATCAGTTCCAGTGATGCCTACACCAATTAGTGAGGAAGTTAATGATGATGATCATGAAACTTCAGATCAAGTTACTACCGAACCTCGTAAGTCAACCAGAGTACGATCCGCACCAGAGTGGTACGGTAATCCTGTTCTGGAAGTCATGTTGCTAGACCATGATGAACCTACGAACTATGAGGAAGCGATGATGAGCCTAGATTCCGCAAAATGGCTTGAGGCCATGAAATCTGAGATAGGATCCATGTATGAGAACAAAGTATGGACTTTGGTTGACTTGCCCGATGATCGGCAAACCATTGAGAATAAGTGGATTTTCAAGAGGAAGACCGACGCTGATGGTAGTGTTACTATCTACAAAGCTTGAATTGTCGCAAAAAGGTTTTTCGACAAGTTCAAGGTGTTGACTACAATGAGAGTTGCTCACTTGTATCGATGCTTAAGTCTGTCCGAATCATGTTAGCAATTGCCGTATTTTATGAAATCTGGCAAATGGATGTCAAAATTGCATTCCTTAATGGATTTATTAAAAGAAGAGTTGCATATGATGCGACCAGAATGTTTTGTCGATCCTAAAGGTGCTAACAAAGTGTGCAAGCTCTAGCGATTCATTTATGGACTAGTGCAAGCATCTCAGAGTTGGAATATATGCTTTGATGAGTTGATCAAAGCATATAGTTTTATAAAGACTTGCGGTGAAGCCTGTATTTAAAAGAAAGTGAGTGGGAGCACTACAGCCTTTCTGATAAGTATATGTGAATGACATATTGTTGATCGGAAATGATGTAGAAATTTCTGGAAAGCATAAAGGAGTGTTTGAAAGGAGTTTTTCAAAGAAAGACCTCGGTGAAGCTACTTACATATTGGGCATCAAGATCTATAGGGATAGATCAAGACGCTTGATAAGATTTTTTTCAATGAGTACATACCTTGACAAGATTTTGAAGTAGTTCAAAATGGAACAGTCAAAGAAGGAGTTCTTGCCTATATTGCAAGGTGTAAAGTTGAGTAAGACTCAAAACACGACCACGACAGAAAATAGAAAGAGAATGAAAGTCATTCCCTATGCCTCAGCCATAGGTTCTATAAAGTATGCTATGCTGTGTATCAAACCTATTGTGTACCTTGCCATGAATTTGGCAAGGGGGTACGATATTGATCCAAGGGTGGATCACTGGACAGCGGTCAAAATTATGTTTCTCGGTTATGGAGGTGATAAAGAGTTCGTCGTAAAGAGTTGCTGTCGATGCAAGCTTTTACACCGATCCGGATGACTCTGAGTCTCAATCTGGATACATATTGAAAGTGGGAGCAATTAGCTAGAGTACCTCCATGCAGAGCATTGTAGACATAGAAAATTTGCAAAATACATACGGCTCTGAATGTGGCAGACCCATTGACTAAGCTTCTCTCACAAGCAAAACATGATCACACCTTAGTACTCTTTGGGTGTTAATCACATAGTGATGTGAACTAGATTATTGACTCTAGTAAAACCCTTTGGGTATTAGTCACATGGTGATGTGAACTATCACATAAAGATGTGAACTATTGGTGTTAAATCACATGGCGATGTGAACTAGATTATTGACTCTAGTGCAAGTGGGAGACTGAAGGAAATATGCCCCAGAGGCAATAATAAAGTTGTTATTTATATTTCCTTATATCATGATAAATGTTTATTATTCATGCTAGAATTATATTAACCAGAAACTTAGTACATGTGTGAATACATAGACAAACAGAGTGTCCCTAGTATGCCTCTACTTGACTAGCTCGTTAATCAAAGATGGTTAAGTTTCCTGACCATAGACATGTGTTGTCATTTCACTACTGCAGGATGCTGCTAACGTGACACTACAATCAGAGCCCCTTCGAGAAACTGTATGTGATGCCATAATCGCAAACGGTGCTGTATGAAAACCGTCAGAAATGTATAAAACGTTTGCGATGATGGATGCATCAAACACGGTTTAGGTTTTAGTTGCGTGTGCGATGAAGGGCATACGGTTCAGTTCAATTAACTGTTTGCGATGAGGAGGAACAAAAGAAACAGGCAGCCAGATGAAGGCGTGTGCGATACACAGCATACGGTTCACTGGGATGAACTGTGTGTGATTAGGCAACACAAAAGAAACAGGCAG
The DNA here is from genome assembly GCF_002575655.3 of Aegilops tauschii subsp. strangulata. Lineage (NCBI taxonomy): Eukaryota > Viridiplantae > Streptophyta > Magnoliopsida > Poales > Poaceae > Aegilops > Aegilops tauschii. Next base: position 311,517,902 of record NC_053037.3, on the reverse strand, counting down.
CCAGATGAAGGTGTGTGCGATATACAGCATACGGTTCACTCGGATGAACTGTTTGTGATTAGGCAACGCAAAAGAAACGGTCAGCGAGATCAAGGTGTGTGCGATATACAGCATACGGTTCACTCGGATGAACTGTTTGTCATTAGGCAACACAAAAAAAACGGTCAGCCAGATCAAGGTGTGTGGGATATACGGCATGTGGTTCACTCGGATGAACTGTTTGCGTTGACACAAGAGTACAGAAACGGTTCAACTTAACAAGACGTGTGTGTTGTGCGATGGGATTGCATGCGGTTCACTCGGCCTTTGTCGTCGGTGTGTGACCTCTGTGGCAACCGTTCGCTCCCCAGGCGCCTCTTCATGTACCATGGCAACCGTCCACCGACTCTTCGCCTTTCCCTCTCGATTTGGAACTGATGTCGCACACTAGCTCTTCCTCCCTCCTCCATTTGCCTTCACCCTTCCTTCTGCCATTGTTTGATCGTCTTCTCCATGGATGGAACAAGCCGGAAACGACCCCGCTATTCTTGCCCCGATCTGAATGATGACGCGGTGGAGGAACTCATTTATTGGTGCGATGTCATCACCTCGGCTAGCATGGCAGGTTCTTTCAAGACCATTCTCGACTCAACTAATAACATCATTACAAGGAACCCAAGGGTTCAGGAGCAGTTTGATCTCCCCTATCTTCTTCACCATGACCCTGCTGACTGGCGCGGGGACGAGGGAAGCATCGCCTTGTGTAAGTTGATGCCGCTTGATAATGATATGTATGATGTTAAGATGCCATCGCTTGAGGGCAAGGCTTGGGCAGGCGCAAATGGAGATTGGGTTGTTTATATTGGGTACAACTGCGAGTGGGAACTTGTGAATGTGTACACTCGTCACCGGGTTCCACTTCGAAAAATCTCAGACGACTGCCCAGAGGTTGAGTACACCGGTATTCTACGTGAGTTCAAATACTATCATGCTGACTGTCGTCTACGGAAGATAGCAATTTGTCAAGTTCCCAACCGCTCTTGGGGTTATAGGAATGCTTATGTTGTCGCTATCTTCGACAAGCTTGTTGCCGTCCTTCATGGTTCGACTCGATGGATATTGCTCAAAAATCAGTTTCTATAGACGGATGAGTACTGTGATGCAATTCAATACGAGGGTCTTGTGTTTGCTGCCACCACTCGTGGCACTGTTTTTGCATGGAATCCTCATGATTTCCATACGTTTGTCTTCCACCGTAATTATAATTGTTTCATCCACATGCATGCGGGTTAGCTAGTTTCCCTTTACTAATTAACCTTCTTGTGTTTCCAAGGTCCTGTAAACATTCCACCACCTATACTTGAAAATTTTATTCACGAGCATGAGGACGAGCAGGACCCATATACTCAGTGGCGCCTGGCAACTTATTCCGATGGATCACCTCTTCTTCTCTGTATACGGGGCACTGCTGATGTTAATAAGGAAGCAGGTGTTGTCTCGTATGGTCGCACTCTCCGGACCTATTCCAACATCCGTTGCAGGGTATTCGGGATGGATACTGGTGTACTAGCGCCAACACCTTCTTCCTGGTTTAGTATTGAAAGTCTTGGAGGAAACTCGCTCTTCCTTGGACAAAACTATCCAATGATGGTGGAAGGCGATCCAGCTGCTGTTGACACAACGTTACTACCATTTATGAGAAGCAACTGTATCTATACCTTGGACATTACTATGCTTCCCTACCGTCCTAGTATGGGTATTGAAATAGGCCGCTTCAGCCTGGATGATCAGTCCTGCGTTGTGTCGGATGTGGGGTTCCGGCAAAACCCTTAAGGTTCGAACTCTGGGGTGCGCGCGAAGTTCTTTCCCTCCTACCGATCCATGCCCTAGCTCGCTAAGATCTCACGGACGAACTCGACGAACTCACAACATGGAGAGACACGAGGTTTATACTGGTTCGGGCCACCGTTCTGGTGTAATACCCTACTCCAGTGTGGTGGTGGTGGATTGCCTCTTGGGCTGATGGTGAATAGTACAAGGGGAAGAACAGCCTCCTGAGATTGAGGTGTTCTTGTGCTCTGTGGACTTGTCGATGAGAAATCTCTCTCCTTCAACCTCTCTCCCCCTCGACCTCTCTCTACTGTGGTGGCTAGCTCTACTTATATAGGCCCTGGTCCTCTCCCCAAATAATGAGCAAGAAGGGAGCCAACAACGGCGGGCAAATTTGAAAGGGGACAGCTAGTACTAGCTATCCTGACAAAAGTGGTCTTCGCCTGCTAAAGGCTCTGGCGGTGACGCCGTCTTGGGCTCCATGGTGACCTCCGTCTTGCTGTCCTGCTGGTCTTGGTCGTGTTGCACCGATATGGCAACCTTTGCCTGATGCCTCGGTACTCCGCGCCTGCGCCTGCCTCCTTAGCACCAAAGAGGAAACAAGGACACTGCACGCGCTGGCGCCCGCCTGGCGCTCGCCTGGTGTAGGTCGTCATGGCTCACGTCACGAGAGCCTCGTGAGGTTTGCCCCGCCTTGATATCTCCGCTCCTCGTGAACCTTCCTGGCTAGGCCGCTCCTGAGGAGGTCTTGCATTGTCCGCCCCGCGAGGCTTGGCCCCTCGCGAGGGTCTTGATTGCCTTGTTGATGAAGATGGTCCGTACGGCCCGCTAGCTTAGCCACGCCGTGGGCTGCAGGTAGGCAAGTCTGGGGACCCCCGTTCCCAGAACGCCGACAGTAGCCCCCGGGCCCAAGGCGCGCTCGGGCTTGGCTTCGAGGCGAAGCCAAGGGTCAAGTACGGAGCGTCGCAGGCCCCCAAAGCCTGCGGCCTCGGTTGACGTGTGGCGGTTGATTGGACGTGGGTGTCTCCGCTTCCCCACGCTGCCTCGGCAACTGCACGACTTGACAAGTCCCTACGACATGCAAGGAAAACCATCATTACCTGTGATCATGGGGGGCACCGGTTGGCCTCCTCTCGCTATAAATGGGGAAGGGGGTGGAGCCCCCATCGCCCATCTCTTCCTTGCTTCACTCGCTTCTTCTCCTTGCTCCTCTGCTTGCAACAATGGCACCCATCCGAAGGTTCTGCGCTGAAGAGAAAGGAAAGGCTCCCCGCGATGATCTGGGGCCTCTCCCGCCGAAGAAGAGGTCGATCCATTGCCGCGATGAAGTGGCGATGCAGGTGGTGACGAGGCCTTGGTGCGAGCGGCCCCCTCCAGGGTATCCGCTTCCCTTGTACGCCCGAGCCGAGGGCTCGGGAGGGCGAGGCGACGAGCGGCACCGCCCGCGCCGCGCCCGCGGTCGCTCCAGGTGTCCACGCCGCGGACTCCTCGCGCGAGCTTGTGCTATGGGCGCCGATGCCCCCAAGCTCTTGGATCCGCTTCCCGCGGTTCTTCTCCGACGTGATGCCGCCGAGGGGGCCCCTCGAGCTTTGGTTCCAACACGCCGACTACGACGCTCCGGCGACTGGAGCCAAGATCGAAGCGGTCCCTGCCGGCAAGATCTTCATGACCCGCGGCTGGGGCGAGGTCGCGCGAGTTTGCCATGCGAGGGGCGCTCTCGCGATCCACTTCGAGTACGACGGCGCCACCACGCTCTTCTTCAAGGTCTTCGATGTGGAGGGCCGCCGCCTAGAGTGTTGCCCTGGAGGGGAGCGCCAGGTTGACGCGCGCTCCGCTCGTGGCTACTCCAGCAGCAGCAGCCCCTGGGAGTCTAGAAGCTCTCCCGAGCCTTACGAGACTCCGGAGGCAAGCGACGACAGCTACGTGCCTTCGAGCTCTCGCCGGGCTCGGAGCATGGCTGCGGCATCCAGCCGACGTCGTCGCTGATCTGGATGAGGTTGGCGCCGGCCTGCCGTGGCCCACTGTTGATGATGGCGTCCGCCACGGGAGGGTGTAGATAGGATTCCTCTTAGTTCCTGCTTTTGCTTCCTGCGAAGGATCATGAGGTACCCCGTGGGGGCGTGTAAGGATCTGTGATGCCCCTTTGTGTATATCTTCCTTATTATAAAAATTTGTGAGCGCATGTCCTGTCAAGGCTCGGTCTCCCCTTTCCAACCTCGCGATAGCTTGTTGCTCTACGCTGACAGGTCCCAGTCCCCTGGCAGGCTACAGTCGTCGCTGGTATGCCAGGTCGCGTGCCGTGGTCAAGGCCAGGAGGTGTGCGGCCCGAGGTCCGGTAAGAGCCCCTAAGGCACGATGCTCAGGAGGTCCCCTTTAGCGCTCAAGCGGCTATGGCAAGACAAGAAAGGGAGGCGATGTGGCCGCGGCAGAGCTGCGATGACCGTCATCCTACGGTTCCAACGATTAACCGATCCGAGCGCGAGACTTATCTCAGTGGTGCGGGGTCGATTCTTCGCGATGCGCCAGGCCTGCGCGCCACCGTCCACAGCGTAGCTAGGTTAGGCCCGTACGGGTCCTTCCCCTTCTAATGCTTTCCTTCGTGCTCTACGTCCTTAGGTCCCGGCCCTCGAGCAAGCTCAGCCGCCACTGGTATGCCAGGTCACGATGCCATGGTCAAGGCCAGGGGGTGAGGGCTGGAGAGCCAGTAAGAGCTCCTGATTCGCGATGCTCAGGAGCCCCCTTTTAACGTGCAAGCGGATTGCTTGTAAGAGGAGAGGGCCCGTGGTTCCGCCAGCTATTATCCTCGGGAGGTTCCTGCAGGTCATCACGAGGAGAAACACGGTTTTGCCGTTATGGTTGCCAGCCTTGCTCCGAGACGAGATGAAGGCACTAAGGGCCTGGTGAGGTGACATGCGCGGGGCGTGCCGCGAGCCAGAGCTCGACCGCTCAGGTTTGTCGACGTGGTAGGGACGGACCCATGCACCAGTATCGTGCCTGTGTGAGGAGGCCCTGTGGGAGGCGACGATTGACCAGGTGGCAGCCGAGCAGGCGGTAATCATAGGCAGATTAAGCATGGAGGGCAAATCAACTTGGGAAAATGCAGAAAGATACATGCCATCGGGTCAGGCCCGAGCGGCTTGGGGATGATGCATCCCGAGGGGCGCCCCCAACAAGGTAAGCTAAAGACATAAGCAAAAGGGATACATGCCATAGGGACGGGCCCACGCGGCCTGGGAATAATGCAGCCCGAGGGGCGCTCCCAGCTAAACGAACTTGGAAAATGTCACATGGTTCTGTCGACGAAGAAGAGTTGGTGCAGCTGAAGGAACACGGCGAAGGAATGGCTCCTCACGAGCCACCGGGGCCCTGAGCCTCGGGAGGCTCTGGGGGTTCAGGTGGTTCCCTGAGGACCATCTCCATCTCTGCCAGGACGGCGTGGTGCCTGGCCTCCTGAGCCGCCATGATGCGCCGCATGTTGCGCTGATAGGCTGATGACAAGCTCGGCAGGCCAAAGGGCATGCGAACGTAGCTGTGCGGTGGACCCTCGAAGCATCCCACGCGCAAAGGCCAGAAGGGCTCCTGAGATGCAGCCCTGTTAAGCCCTGGGACGTCGATGCAGACACGCAGCCCGGCATCCTCGCCTGGATGCGGAGCTGCGCCTCATGAGCGGCGGTCGCCGCGCATGGCCCTTGCGTCTTGCAGTTCCTGAGTGGTCTCGGTGATGAATTCCTGAGCGGTGGGCACTTCTTGCCATGTGTCCTCCTGAGGGAAACGTGCCGCGAAGCACGCCTCCAAGTGGTGCCCAAGCGCCTCCCTCGTGAGGTTGGCAAGGTCCGAGGCCCTCCAGAAGAGAGCCCCCGAGCCCTGCCCGAGGAGGGCGCCGGGCGCGCCTTCCCATGCGATGGAGGGAGGCGCCCCTGGAGCGGGCGCTGATCCTGACGAGGCTCTAGCAGCGTCGTCACCCTTCTGAGATCTGTCATGGCGCGACTGCTTCTTCTTGGGAATGGCCTCCGGAGGGCCCTCACTTTTGCTGTCGGGGTCGTCGATCGCTGCGTCCTGGAAGGCGCGCTCGAGGGACCACACCACATCTCTCTCTTCACATGAGACCGTGATTATTCCGTTGCTTCCCGGCATCTTGAGGACCTTGTAGCCGTGGTGGGTGACGGCCATGAACTTGGCCAGGGCCGAATACCCGAGGATGGCGTTGTACGGCAGGCGGATGTGCGCGACGTCGAAGTCAATGAGCTCGGTGCGGTAGTTCTTGCGTTCCCCGAAGGTGACAGGGAGGCGGACCTGCCCAATTGGTGTGGTGGAACCGTCGGTCACTCCTGAGAAAGGCTTGGTAGGCTGAAGTTGTTCATACGGGACTTGGAGGTTGTCGAACGTGTCGACGGACAGGATGTTAAGCCCTGCGCCGCCGTCGATGAGGGTCTTGGTAACTTGCACATTGCTGATGACTGGTGAACAAAGCATTGGGAGGGTGCCAACGGTGGCTGCGCACTTGAGCTGGTCTGCCGAGTTGAAGGTGATGGCGCACTAGGACCACCTGAGCGGACGCGTGGCCTCGAGCTTGGGGAGGACCGCATTCACTTGACGAGCAAACTGTTTGAAGATGCGCTGCGAAGCTGGGGCCTAAGCTCCGCCCAAGATGCAGGCGATAGCACGTGGCTCCTGGAAGCCCCCAGCCCCCTCGTCTTGATGGTGGTCGTTGTTCCTCCTTGGCGGTGGCGGCAGCGGGGGAAGACCGGCGTTGCCCTGAGGACGGTCCTCACGAGGCTGGTCTCTCCAGGCGCCCTGGCGAGGATGATCCTGCCAGCGGTCCTTGCGAGGATGGTCGTGCCACTCCTGACGTGGGCCACGATCGTCCCAGCGTCCGCCACCACGTTCTCCTCCTCGGCCGTAGCCACGGTCGCTGCGCTCGGGGCGTCGACCGAAGCGTCCTTCGCGGATGGTTCTGAGCTCTTGACAGTCGCTGGTGTTGTGGGTGTTTAGGTTGTGGAAGGCGCAGAACGGCCGGCTGTTCTTGGATGACTCGAGCTGATCTCTGCCCCACTTGGTGTCGGCCTCCGCTGCGAGCACGGCCGCTTCCTTGCGCTTCACGTCCTTGGCCTTGGCCTTCTTCTCCTCTGCGCCCACAGCTGGCAGCTCAAGGAGGGAAAGGCGCCCCTCCTCAGCTCTTGCGCACTTGGTCGCCAGGTTGAACAGCTCCTGAGATGTGCACAGCTCCTCGTGGATAGCGAGCTCTTCCTTCATCTTGACGTCACAGACGCCATCGGAGAACGCAGAGATGATGGCCTCGTCCGTGACCTTGGGGATCTTGAGGCGAGTGTTGTTGAAGCGCTGGATGTACTTCTGGAGGGTCTCTCCTGGTTGTTGCTTGATGCGGCGCAGGTCGCCCGCGGCCGGCGGGCGGTCACGGGTGCCCTGGAAGTTGGCGACGAAGCGGTCGCGCATCTCATCCCAGGAGGAGATCGAGCCGTGCTGCAGGTTCAGGAGCCAGGAGCGGGCATCATCTTTGAGAGCCATGGGAAACCAATTCGCCATGACTTTCTCATCGCCATTGGCTACTTCGATGCTCAGCTCGTAGAGCTGCAGGAACTCCGCGGGGTCGGTGGTGCCATCATAGCGAGGGGGCAGATCCGGCTTGAACTTTCCCGGCCAAGCGACGCTACACAGCTCAGGGGTGAAGGCACGGCAGCCGGCCGTGGTCGCCAGGGCCCGCCTCAGGGGTGGAGCTTGGTCTTGGTGAGGTCCACGCGCCGCCACCGCAGGTGGTGCGCGGTCTTGACGAGGCGGTGCGGGGAGCGCAGGTGCAGCTTCCCGCGGCCGAGGGATTTCTTGGCAGCTCCTCTCTTCACGCGCGGGCACCGGGCGTGGTGGATCGCGCCGCGGGGCCTCGCGCCTTGGCGCCAAGGCGCGGTCTCGGGGCAGAGGTGGTGGAGGCGCACCATGAGCCATGCCGCCCGTGGCTGGTGGAGGGTGAGTCAGAGAAAGGGACGGCGCCGGGGAGCCTCCTGCGGTGTGGACGAGCTCGGCGACGCGGTCGAGCCACTCCTCGTAGAGGTCGTCGACCGGGCGGTAGCGCAGGAGCTCGTTCGCCGCGAGGAGCGCGGCCCGTGCATCCATGGGAGTGCGGTGCGCATGAGACGAAGAACCGGCCGGGGTCAGCGATGGAGTGGCGGTGCGGCCATCCTGCCGCAACGATGGGTGCAGCGAGGACGCTTGCTGCTCGTTCCCCGCCGGGCCGGTGGCGGCGTTGGTGGCGGGAGATGGAGAACGACGAGGTGGCCCGCCGACGGGAGCCGTCTGAGCAACGCGAGCGGTGAGGGCAGCCCACGCTCAGCTCGAGCGCGGCGAGCGTCCGCCATGGAGACGGCGGAGCGACGGATCGACGAAAAGGAAGCTACGGCGCACCCCTACTTGGCACGCCAAATGTCAGATGTGGGGTTCCGGCAAAACCCTTAAGGTTCGAATCTGGGGTGCGCGCGAAGTTCTTTCCCTCCTACCGATCCACGCCCTAGCTCGCTAAGATCTCACGGATGAACTCGACGAACTCACAACACAGAGAGACACGAGGTTTATACTGGTTCGGGCCACCGTTGTGGTGTAATACCCTACTCCAGTGTGGTAGTGGTGGATTGCCTCTTGGGCTGATGGTGAATAGTACAAGGGGAAGAACAGCCTCCTGAGGTTGAGGTGTTCTTGTGCTCTGTGGACTTGTCGATGAGAACTCTCTCTCCTTCAACCTCTCTCCCCCTCGACCTCTCTCTACTGTGGTGGCTAGCTCTACTTATATAGGCCTTGGTCCTCTCCCCAAATATTGAGCGGGAAGGGAGCCAACAACAGCGGGCAAATTTCAAAGGGGACAGCTAGTACAAGCTATCCTGACAAAAGTGGTCTTCGCATGCTAAAGGCTCTGGCGGTGACGCCGTCTTGGGCTCCATGGTGACCTCCGTCTTGCCGTCCTGCTGGTCTTGGTCTTGTTGCACCGATATGGCAACCTTTGCCTGATGCCTCGGTACTCCCGCGCCTGCCTCCTTAGCACTAAAGAGGAAACAAGGATACTGCACGCGCTGGCGCCCGCCTGGTGTAGGTCGTCATGGCTCACGTCACGAGAGCCTCGTGAGGTTTGCCCCGCCTTGATATCTCCGCTCCTCGTGAGCCTGCCTGGCTAGGCCGCTCCTGAGGAGGTCTTGCGTTGCCCGCCCCGCGAGGCTTGGCCCCTCGCGAGGGTCATGATTGCCTTGTTGGTGAAGATGGGCCATACGGCCCGCTAGCTTAGCTAGGCCGTGGGACGCAGGCAGGCAAGTCTGGGGACCCCCGTTCCCAGAACGCCGACACGTTGGTCTCGAGATTGACAGTAGCTGGCCCTTCCCAGAGAATCACTTCTGGTTCAAAGCAAGTGTTTCTAACGTCGACGAGTGGTTGAGCTGAAGTTCATTTCATCACTTTGTTATTTGTTGTGTGAGAAAAACTTTACTAGAATGTTTTGTTGGAAATGATCTATAATCCAACGTGTATCCTCGTTGTCGTTGTGGGTTGATGACTTGTTGTATGTAATCAATGGTACATTTGCATATGCGTCCATGAACTCACGCCTGCTAGTGGTGTCCATATGAACAATGCTAGTGATTTTAGTTGCAAAAATTAGATAGTGCTAGTGATTTGTAGCTGCATATTTTGACAAATCACAGTGTTACAAGGTTGACAAATGGCAATGTTACTAGATAAAAAAATGTCAATCTTCCCGGTTTGAGAAATGGCAACATACCCAAAATAACAGATATGCAAATCTTACCCAATTGTTTGTACATGGTTGCACACGGGTCATGCAAAACAACCGTTTGCGTTGAAGGGATGCATAAATCCTGCTCGGCACATTTTCCCCTGGCTTCCTGGGGAAGCTGTCGGTTTGCATATGGGTGTTCTAACTAAAATGTTTGCGACGAGTGTTTTATATTTAAAAACCATTGACGTTTTTTTTCAAAAGAAAATCGTTTGATAAGTCTGTACATTAAGAGAGAAAAATGCAAGTTCATTCAAACCATATCTTTCATTCAGTCACACTGCAAATTTATATTCATATGATCAAGAATTTGAGATACAGTATTAAACCCCAAAAAACTATTTCCAGTGGCGGCGGAGGCGGCGTGCCGCGCCGTCGTTGTCGTCCTCCAGGACGCTGTTGTTGAAGTCTTCAAGGCAGCATAAAATGTTCTTCGCTTGTAAATCAAACATCATGTCGTCGCGCAATCGACGGGCGAAGCGCGGGAGGACGGCAACTAGCGCCGTTGAGAGGTAGCGGTCGATGGCAGCGTCCCATGCCGCTGAGGGGGGCGGGCACGGGCATGGCGGGTGCAGCCAAACGCACGGGGACCGGCGCCGCGGTGGGTGGAGGGGCATGCACGGGCACGGCGGATGCATCCAAACGCACGGGGGCCGACGGCGCGGTGGGTGGAGGGGTGCGCACGGGCGCTGGCGCTGGCATGTACACGAGCTCACGCGGGTCCGTGGAGACCTCGCTGACGCCCGTGGCTTCCAGCTCTGCGATAGTGCTCGGCGACCAGCCCGTCAATGCTACGGGGATGGCCGCTGGCGCGGGCGCGTGGATGGGAGCTCGGACGGGAGCGGGGGCAGCAACCGCCGCGGCCAGCTCGTTCTGGGCCATGTCCATGAGGCCCCATTCCTCCTTATTTTCTATCTCCTCCAGCTCGGAGTCGACTTCACCAAACTTGAAGACTAGTGGCAGATGATCATTCTGCACCATGGCGGTGGAGGTCTGCGGGGGGGAGGGGAATGGGAGGCGAACAGTAAGGCCGCCTGTATTAAACAGTGGCTCGGGCGCCATTAATGGAGAGGAAGGCGGGTGGCCATGGAAGTCAAAGGGCTCGCTTCCTAGTGAGCATGCGCAGCGTAAAGCTTGCATGCTTCCCGGTGAGCCTGCACATTGGATGACAGCTTGCACGCCTTTCGGTCAGCCTGTGCACCGGACTGTGCTCGCACGCCTCCCGTTCAGTCAAGATCAAGCAGCTGTCCGCACGGCACCTCCTACAGCCATTAAAACCAAGACACGTGGCGTCCCGTGAATGGTTAACAGAACGCACACATTTTGAATTATACAAATGTTTGAGATATTAAGTGGCAGCTATTTTTTCAAAATGCCTTTGTTGGCTGTCATTATTCGAGTGCGCCTTCTCTCAAAATGGACATTAAAAATACCACATCATGTCGGGCGCCATTCCATGATAGAATGCCAAGTTTCATGAATTTCAGACGAGTTTTGGATTTACTAGAATTTAAAAACTAGGCATCTCAATGTTTTGTCGGCAATCAACGGTGCCGTGTTGTTCGAAATTCATTCCCATTTATTGCGTGGGTCCTAAGCATGCACCCAAGGACACAGATTTGATTTTTCAACCAATTTATATGCACTGGAGCATGTGCATGTAGTTCAAATTTGAATTATGCATATAAATGCATTGAAAACACAGTTAATGCATAAAAATGTCCAAAAGAACCCCAAAAAATCACAAAAATTAACACAACACTCCTGTTGTTCTATGTTGACACGAGAAAATTTTTGGAAGCAATAAGAGGAAGTGGATATAGTTTCATCCCCAAAGGTGGGACGTTCCCTACCGAAACCATGATGCTTGTTGTGAGAAGCTCTGGTTTGTGAGAAGCATATACCCAAACCTGCCCCAAACGGGACAAAATTTTTACCACGGCATGTTGATGGCGCTCCATGAAAGCATGCCAAGTTTCATGAATTTCAGACGAGTTTTGGATTTACTAGAATTTAAAAACGAGGCATCTCAATGTTTTGCCGGCAATCAACGGTGCCCTGGTGTTTGAAATTCATTCTCATTTCTTGCATGGGACCTAAGCATGCACCCAAGGACACAGATTTGATTTTTCAACCAATTTATACGCACTGGAGCATGTGCATGTAGTTCAAATTTGAATTATGCACATAAATGCATTGAAAACTCAGTTAATGCATAAAAATGTCCAAACGAACCCCGAAAAATCCCAAAAATTGACACAATACTCCTGTTGTTCTATGTTGACACAAGAATTTTTTTGAAATCAATAAGAGGCAATGGATATCGTTTCGTCCCCAAAGGTGGGACGTTCCCTACCGAAACCATCATGCTTGTTGTGAGAAGCTCTTGTTTGTGAGAAGCATATACCCGAACCTGCCCCAAATGGGACAAAATTTTTAACACGGCATGTTGATGCCGCTCCATGATATCATGCCAAGTTTCATGAATTTCAGACGAGTTTTGGATTTACTAGAATTTAAGAACCAGGCATCTCAATGTTTTCTCGGCAATCAACAGTGCCTTGGTGTTTGAATTTCATTCCCATCTCTTGCATGGGACCTAGAAATTCACCCAAGGACACATATTAGATTTTTCAACCAACCTTAGTGCATTGGAGCATGTGCTTGTAGTTCAAATTTGAATTATGCACATAAAATGCCTAGGAAACCCAGTTAATGCATAAAAATGTCCAAACGAAAAATCAAAAAAAATGACACAACACTCCTGTTGTTCTATGTTGACACTAGAAATATTTGAAAGCAATAAGAGGCAATGGATATCATTTCGTCCCCAAAGGTGGGACGTTCCCTATTGAAACCATCATGCTTGTTGTGAGAAGCTCTGGTTTGTGAGAAGCTTATACCCAAACCTGCCCCAAACGGGACAATTTTTTTACCATGGCATGTTGATGCCGCTCCATGATAGCATGCCAAGTTTCATGAATTTCAGACGAGTTTTGGATTTACTAGAATTTAAAACCCAGGCATCTCAATGTTTTGCCGGCAATCAACAGTGCCCTGGTGTTTGAAATTCATTCCCATCTCTTGCATGGGACCAAGAAATTCACCCAAGGACACACATGTGATTTTTCAACAAACTTTAGTGCATTAGAGTATGTGCTTGTAGTTCAAATTTGAATTATGCACATAAAATGCCTAGAAAGCCCAGTTAATGTATAAAAAGGCCAAACGAACCCCGAAAAATTCCAAGATTGAACACAACACTCCTGTTGTTCTATGTTGACACTAGAAATTTTTTGAAAGCAATAAGAGGCAACGGATATCGTCCCGTCACCAAAGGTGGCACTTTCCCTATCGAAACCATCATGCTTGTTGTGAGAAGCTCTGGTTTGTGAGAAGCTTATACCCGAACCTGCCCCAAACGGGACAAAATTTTCACCACGACATGTTGATGCCGCTCCATGATAGCATGCCAAGTTTCATGAATTTCAGACGAGTTTTGGATTTACTAGAATTTAAAAATGAGGCATCTCAATATTTTGCCGGCAATCAACGGTGCCCTGGTGTTCGAAATTCATTCCCATTTCTTGCATGGGACCTAAGCATGCACCCAAGGACACAGATTTGATTTTTCAACCAATTTATATGCACTGGAGCATGTGCATGTTGTTCAAATTTGAATTATGCACATAAATGCATTGAAAACTCAGTTAATACATAAAAATGTCCAAACGAACCGCAAAAAATTGACACAACACTCCTGTTGTTCTATGTTGACACGAGAATTTTTTTGAAAGCAATAAGAGGCAATGGATATCGTTTCGTCCCCAATGGTGGGACGTTCCCTACCGAAACCATCATGCTTGTTGTGAGAAGCTCCTGTTTGTGAGAAGCATATACCCGAACCTGCCCCAAATGGGACAAAATTTTTAACAGGCATGTTGATGCCGCTCCATGATAGCATGCCAAGTTTCATGAATTTCAGACGAGTTTTGGATTTACTAGAATTTAAAAACCAGGCATCTCAATGTTTTGTCGGCAATCAACAGTGCCCTGGTGTTTGAATTTCATTCCCATCTCTTGCATGGGACCTAGAAATTCACCCAAGGACACATATTAGATTTTCAACCAACCTTAGTGCATTGGAGCATGTGCTTGTAGTTCAAATTTGAATTATGCACATAAAATGCCTAGAAAACCCAGTTAATGCATAAAAATGTCCAAACGAACCCCGAAAAATCACAAAAAATGACACAACACTCCTGTTGTTCTATGTTGACACTAGAAAATATTTGAAAGCAATAAGAGGCAATGGATATCGTTTCGTCCCCAAAGGTGTGACGTTCCCTATTGAAACCATCATGCTTGTTGTGAGAAGCTCTGGTTTGTGAGAAGCTTAGACCCGAACCTGCCCCAAACGGGACAAATTTTTTACCATGGCATGTTGATACCGCTCCATGATAGCATGCCAAGTTGCATGAATTTCAGACGAGTTTTGGATTTACTACAATTCAAACACAAGGCATCTCAATGTTTTGTCGGCAATCAACAGTGCCCTGGTGTTTGAAATTCATTCCCATCTCCTGCATGGGATCAAGAAATTCACCCAAGGACACACATGTGATTTTTCAACCAACTTTAGTGCATTGGAGCATGTGCTTGTAGTTCACATTTGAATTACGCACATAAAATGCCTAGAAAGCCCACTTAATGTATAAAAAGGCCAAACGAACCCTGAAAAATTCCAAGATTGAACACAACACTCCTGTTGTTCTATGTTGACAATAGAATTTTTTTGAAAGCAATAAGAGGCAACAGATATCGTCCCGTCACCAAAGGTGGCACTTTCCCTATCGAAACCATCATGCTTGCTGTGAGAAGCTCTGGTTTGTGAGAAGCTTATACCCGAACCTGCCCCAAACGGGACAAAATTTTCACCACGGCATGTTGATGCCGCTCCATGATAGCATGCCAAGTTTCATGAATTTTAGACGAGTTTTGGATTTACTAGAATTTAAAAACCCGGCATCTAAACGTTTTGCCGGCATTCAACAGTGCCATGGTGTTTGAATTTCATTCCCATCTCTTGCATGAGACCTAGAAATTCACCCAAGGACACACATGTGATTTTTCAACCAACTTTGGTGCATTGGAGCATGTGCTTGTGGTTCAAATTTGAATTATGCAAATAAAATGCCTAGAAAACCTAGTTAATGTATAAAAAAGGCCAAACGAACCCCAGAAAATTCCAAGATTGAACACAACACTCCTGTTGTTCTATGTTGACACTAGAAATTTTTTGAAAGCAATAAGAGGCAACGAATATCGTCTCGTCCCCAAAGGTGGTACGTTCCCTATCGAAACCATCATGCTTGTTGTGAGAAGCTCTGATTTGTGGGAAGCTTATACCCAAACCTGGCCCAAATGGGACAAAATTTTCACCATGGCATGTTGATGCCGCTCCATCATAGCATGCCAAGTTTCATGAATTTCAGACTAGTTTTGGATTTACTAGAATTTACAAACCAGGCATCTCAACATTTTTCCGGCAATCAATAGTGCCATGGTGTTTGAAATTCATTCCCATCTCTTGCATGGGACCTAGAAATTCACCCAAGGACACACATGTGATTTTTCAACCAACTTTGGTGCATTGGAGCATCTGGTTGTAGTTCAAATTTGAATTATGCACATAAAATGCCTCGAAAACCCAGTTAATGTATAAAAAAGGCCAAACGAACCCCAAAAAATTCCAAGATTGAACACAACACTCATGTTGTTCTATGTTGACACTAGAAATTTTTTGAAAGAATTAAGAGGCAACGGATATCGTCTCGTCCCCAAAGGTGGTATGTTCCCTATCGAAACCATCATGCTTGTTGTGAGAAGCTCTGGTTTGTGAGAAGCATATACCCAAACCTGCCCAAAACGGGAAAAAAAATTACCACGGCATGTTGATGCCACTCCATGAAAGCATGCCAAGTTTCATGAATTTCAGACGAGTTTTGGATTTACTATAATTTAAAAACGAGGCATCTCAATGTTTTGCCGGCAATCAACGGTGCCCTGGTGTTTTAAATTCATTCCCATTTCTTGTATGGGACCTAAGCATGCACCCAAGGACACATATTTGATTTTTCAACCAATTTATATGCACTGGAGCATGTGCATGTAGTTCAAATTTGAATTATGCACATAAATGCATTGAAAACTCAGTTAATGCATAAAAATGTCCAAACGAACCCCAAAAAATCCCAAAAATTGACACAACACTCATGTTGTTCTATGTTGACACGAGAATTTTTGTCAAAGCAATAAGAGGCAATGGATATCATTTCGTCCCCAAAGGTGGGACGTTCCATATCGAAACCATCATGCTTGTTGTGAGAAGCTCTTGTTTGTGAGAAGCATATACCCGAACCTGCCCCAAATGGGACAAATTTTTTAACACGGCATGTTGATGCCGCTCCATGATAGCATGCCAAGTTTCATGAATTTCAGACGAGTTTTGGATTTACTAGAATTTAAAAACCAGGCATCTCAATGTTTTGCCGGCAATCAACAGTGCCCTGGTGTTTGAATTTCATTCCCATCTCTTGCATGGGACCTAGAAACTCACCCAAGGACACATATTAGATTTTTCAACCAACCTTAGTGCATTGGAGCATGTGCTTGTAGTTCAAATTTGAATTATGCACATAAAATGCCTAGAAAACCCAGTTAATGCATAAAAATGTCCAAACGAACCCCAAAAATTCCCAAAAATTGACACAACACTCCTGTTGTTCTATGTTGACACGAGAAATTTTTTGAAAGCAATAAGAGGCAATGGATATCGTTTCGTCCCCAAAGGTGGGACGTTCCCTACCAAAACCATCATGCTTGTTGTGAGAAGCTCTTGTTTGTGAGAAGCATATACCCGAACCTGCCCCAAATGGGACAAATTTTTTAACACGGCATTTTGATACCACTCCATGATAGCATGCCAAGTTTCATGAATTTCATACGAGTTTTGGATTTACTAGAATTTAAAAACCAAGGATCTCAATGTTTTGTCGGCAATCAACAGTGCCCTGGTGTTTGAATTTCATTCCCATCTCTTGCATGGGACCTAGAAATTCACCCAAGGACACATATTAGATTTTTCAACCAACCTTAGTGCATTGGAGCATGCGCTTGTAGTTCAAATTTGAATTATGCACATAAAATGCCTAGAAAACCCAGTTAATGCATAAAAATGTCCAAATGAACCCCGAAAAATCACAAAAAATGACACAACACTCGTGTTGTTCTATGTTGACACTAGAAAATATTTGAAAGCAATAAGAGGCAATGGATATCGTTTCGTCCCTAAAAATGGGACGTTCCCTATTGAAACCATCATGCTTGTTGTGAGAAGCTCTGGTTTGTGAGAAGCTTATACCCGAACCTGCCCCAAACGGGACAAATTTTTTACCATGGCATGTTGATTCCGCTCCATGATAGCATGCCGAGTTTCATGAATTTCAGACGAGTTTTGGATTTACTAGAATTTAAAACCAGGCATCTCAATGTTTTGCCGGCAATCAACGGTGCCCTGGTGTTTGAAATTCATTCCCATCTCTTGCATGGGACCAAGAAATTCACCCAAGGACACACATGTGATTTTTCAACCAACTTTAGTGCATTGGAGCATGTCCTTGTAGTTCAAATTTGAATTATGCACATAAAATGCCTAGAAAGCCCAGTTAATGTATAAAAAGGCCAAACAAACCCTGAAAAATTCCAAGATTGAACACAACACTCCTGTTGTTCTATGTTGACACTAGAAAAAATTTGAAAGCAATAAGAGGCAACGGATATCGTCCCGTCACCAAAGGTGGCACTTTCCCTATCGAAACCATCATGCTTGTTGTGAGAAGCTCTGGTTTGTGAGAAGCTTATACCCGAACCTACCCCAAACAGGACAAAATTTTCACCACGGCATGTTGATGCCGCTCCATGATAGCATGCCAAGTTTCATGAATTTCAGACGAGTTTTGGATTTACTAGAATTTAAAACCAGGCATCTAAATGTTTTGCCGGCAATCAACAGTGCCATGGTGTTTGAATTTCATTCCCATCTCTTGCATGAGACCTGGAAATTCACCCAAGGACACACATGTGATTTTTCAACCAACTTTGGTGCATTGGAGCATGTGCTTGTAGTTCAAATTTGAATTATGCACATAAAATGCCTAGAAAACCTAGTTAATGTATAAAAAAGGCCAAACGAACCCTAGAAAATTCCAAGATTGAACACAACACTCCTGTTGTTCTATGTTGACACTAGAATTTTTTTGAAAGCAATAAGAGGCAACGGATATCGTCTCGTCCCCAAAGGTGGTACGTTCCCTATCGAAACCATCATGCTTGTTGTGAGAAGCTCTGATTTGTGGGAAGCTTATACCCAAACCTGGCCCAAATGGGACAAAATTTTCACCATGGCATGTTGATGCCGCTCCATCATAGCATGCCAAGTTTCATGAATTTCAGACGAGTTTTGGATTTACTAGAATTTAAAAACCAGGCATCTCAACATTTTGCTGGCAATCAACAGTGCCATGGTGTTTGAAATTCATTCCCATCTCTTGCATGGGACCTAGAAATTCACCCAAGGACACACATGTGATTTTTCAACCAACTTTGGTGCATTGGAGCATGTGCTTGTAGTTCAAATTTGAATTATGCACATAAAATGCCTCGAAAACCCAGTTAATGTATAAAAAAGGCCAAACGAACCCCGAAAAATTCCAAGATTGAACACAAAACTCCTGTTGTTCTATGTTGACACTAGAAATTTTTTGAAAGCAATAAGAGGCAACAGATATCGTCTCGTCCCCAAAGGTGGTACGTTCCCTATCGAAACCATCATGTTTGTTGTGAGAAGCTCTGATTTGTGGGAAGCTTATACCCAAACCTGGCCCAAATGGGACCAAATTTTCACCATGGCATGTTGATGCCGCTCCATCATAGCATGCCAAGTTTCACGAATTTCAGACGAGTTTTCGATTTACTAGAATTTAAAAACCAGGCATCTCAACATTTTGCCGGCAGTCAACAATGCCATGGTGTTTGAAATTCATTCCCATCTCTTGCATGGGACCTAGAAATTCACCCAAGGACACACATGTGATTTTTCAACCAACTTTAGTGCATTGGAGCGTGTGCTTGTAGTTCAAATTTGAATTATGCACATAAAATGCCTCGAAAACCCAGTTAATGTATAAAAAGGCCAAACGAACCCCAAAAATTCCAAGATTGAACACAACACTCCTGTTGTTCTATGTTGACACTAGAATTTTTTTGAAAGCAATAAGAGGCAATGGATATCGTTTCGTCCCCAAAGGTGGGACGTTCCCTACCGAAACCATCATGCTTGTTGTGAGAAGCTCTTGTTTGTGAGAAGCATATACCCGAACCTGCCCCAAATGGGATAAAATTTTTAACACGGCATGTTGATGCGGCTCCATGATAGCATGCCAAGTTTCATGAATTTCAGACGAGTTTTGGATTTACTAGAATTTGAAAACCAGGCATCTCTATGTTTTGCCGGCAATCAACAGTGCCCTGGTGTTTGAATTTCATTCCCATCTCTTGCATGGGACCTAGAAATTCACCCAAGGACACATATTAGATCTTTCAACCAACCTTAGTGCATTGGAGCATGTGCTTGTAGTTCAAATTTGAATTATGCACATAAAATGCCTAGAAAACCCAGTTAATGCATAAAAATGTCCAAACGAACCCCGAAAAATCACAAAAAATGACACAACACTCCTGTTGTTCTATGTTGACACTAGAAAATATTTGAAAACAATAAGAGGCAATGGATATCGTTTCGTCCCCAAAGGTGGGACGTTCCCCATTGAAACCATCATGCTTGTTGTGATTAGCTCTGGTTTGTGAGAAGCTTATACCCAAACCTGCCCCAAACGGGACAAAATTTTCACCGCGGCATGTTGATGCCGCTCCATGATAGCATGCCAAGTTTCATGAATTTCAGACAAGTTTTGGATTTACTAGAATTTAAAAACCAGGCATCTAAATGTTTTGCCGGCAATCAACAGTGTTATGGTGTTTGAATTTCATTCCCATCTCTTGCATGAGACCTAGAAATTCACCCAAGGACACACATGTGATTTTTCAACCAACTTTGGTGCATTGGAGCATGTGCTTGTAGTTCAAATTTGAATTATGCACATAAAATGCCTAGAAAACCTAGTTAATGTATAAAAAAAGCCAAACGAACCCTAGAAAATTCCAAGATTTGAACACAACACTCCTGTTGTTCTATGTTGACACTAGAAATTTTTTGAAAGCAATAAGAGGCAACGGATATCGTCTCGTCCCCAAAGGTGGTACGTTCCCCATCGAAACCATCATGCTTGTTGTGAGAAGCTCTGATTTGTGATAAGCTTATACCCGAACCTGCCCCAAACGGGACAAAATTTCCACCACGGCATGTTGATGCCGCTCCATGATAGCATGCCAAGTTTCATGAATTTCAGACGAGTTTTGGATTTACTAGAATTTAAAAACCAGGCATCTAAACGTTTTGCCGGCAATCAACAGTGCCATGGTGTTTGAAATTCATTCCCATCTCTTGCATGAGACCTAGAAATTCACCCAAGGACACACATGTGATTTTTCAACCAACTTTGGTGCATTGGAGCATGTGCTTGTAGTTGAAATTTGAATTATGCACATAAAATGCCTAGAAAACCTAATTAATGTATAAAAAAGGCCAAACGAACCCCGAAAAATTCCAAGATTCAACAAACTCCTGTTGTTCTATGTTGACACTAGAATTTTTTTGAAAGCAATAAGAGGCTACAGATATCGCCTCGTCCCCAAAGGTGGTACGTTCCCTATCGAAACCATCATGCTTGTTGTGAGAAGCTCTGGTTTGTGAGAAGCTCGTACCCAAACCTGGCCCAAATGGGACAAAATTTTCACCACGGCATGTTCATGCCGCTCCATGATAGCATGCCAAGTTTCATGAATTTCAGGCGAGTTTTGGATTTACTAGAATTTAAAAACCAGGTATCTCAACGTTTTGCCAGCAATCAACAGTGTCCTGGTGTTATAAATTCATTCCCATCTCTTGCATGGGACCTAGAAATTCACCCAAGGACACACATGTGATTTTTCAACCAACTTTAGTGCATTGGAGCATGTGCTTGTAGTTCAAATTTGAATTATGCACATAAAATGCCTAGAAAACCCAGTTAATGTATTTCGAGGACTTCCCCGTCCTCCCCCGGACCCGGCAGCCAACGAAGTCCTACCTTGGTGTCCAGCAGCGGCGGTGGGGGACGTGGGTCGCCGAGATTACAGATCGAGAAATCCACACCCACCGGTGGCTCGGTAGCTTCGACACGGCCGAGCTCGTGGCCATGGAGTACGACCGTTGGCAGGTCTGCTACCACGGCGCGGCGGCTAGGCTCAATTTCCCCTTCAGCACACATCCGGTCCACCTCGTTCCGCCGGAGCCAGGGGTGGTGAGCTCGGCTATGGTGCGGGAGGACCGCGAGGCATGGGAGCGTCTCGAGGCCGAGGCCGCCGACGAGGCCTACATGCAAGAGCTCCGCCGGCAGCACCCGGAGCTCGTGGAGGCGGAGCGGGCGATATTTGCTGGCGTAGAGGGCGGCGAGGTTATCGCGCTCTCCTCCGATGATGAGGTCGAAGGCGGCGAGGACGGCGACGCGGAGGGTGGCGAGGTTATCGCGCTCCCCTCTGATGACGAGGTCTAAGGCGGCGGCGACGGCGGCGCGGAGCGCGTCGAGGTGGGCCCCCAGGACGAGGAGACCGACATCGACGAGTGGAGGAGTGCCTTCCCCAACGACCCTGACGATAGTACTGGTCCGGACCCGGCTCGCGGCACACCGTACATGACGAGGAAGGATTGGCTCAACCTCTACTTCGACCGAAAGTAGTTTAGCTTAGTTTAAATTTATTTTTTATGTTCGGTTATGCAAAACTATCTATGTATGTTTGAATGCATGCTACTTTCGGTTGAACCTGCTTTGAACTTGATCAAATTGAAGTTTACAACCTTAAGTTTAGGGGATTGACTAGAAAAGGCCAAAAATTGCTGGAGTATATATATATATATATATATATATATATATATATATCCACTAAGGGTTTTAGTCCTTTAACTTTTTAAGGATCGCCTAGAGATGTCCTTATGACTTGTTTATTTCAGTTCTTCACAATGTGATGCTCTATATGTGCAACTATTTGTTTTGCAGTTCAATTTCATCAATAACAGTTTCAACAATACCACTATGAATTACGATATTTGGTTGCTGTTAAGGATATTGCAGTTAACTTGCCTTTTCGTTTTTCAATTGTTGTTTAGCAACATGCATTGTACTAAATGACTAAATATGCAATCCCAGGCTACATAGCAACAACGAAGAGTGTTACCTTAATGTTCTTATGATGATATACATGTAATAAAATCTTATATAATGGGATGGATGGAATGTTGTACTACATCATTTTTCAATTGTTGTTAGCTTCTAATATTAACTTGGTGCTTTTAGGTACATATATCATTGCCACAGATCCACACTTCGACCCTTTCTACGCATGGGGCAATGAGATATTCATGAACCAGCATCAAGTGAGGAAACTGGTAAAGATTGTTACTGAAATGGGTCAAAAGATGTCAATCGAACTATTTGTTTACACTTTATGCAAGACAACAGTGAACTGCGGGATGGTAAGTAAGAACCCTGTAGCCTTCTTTTTACTGCCCATAATGAGTTGTGTTAGATGACAATATCTGAATCTTTTTTCTTTTGCAGTGGATCCTGAAGCAGTTTACTCAAGATTACCTCTCAAACTACATGATTGGCGGCCGGCCATCACAAGGGGTTGGACTAGAGTCCTGCATGCCTTCTGCATCCAGGAGAGCAGAATAGGGCCATTCCGCTTCACCTTGTTCAGCAACTGGAATGTCTGTCGCCTCTTTCTTTACCATCTATAATAGTACAAGTATAGAACCCTGGTACATCATTCTTTATTTGGTGCTTCTGTAATTTTTAAACATATGTACCTATGAATCGAATAATGCATTGGTTGTTTGAACCTGATGGATATGAATAAAGCTATAGCCTACTTTCAAGTTTAAATTAGGTACAATTTTAAATAGCAGCAATTAAACTAGGGCGAAATTACGTTGTGCAGGTCATTACGGCACACACGGTTGGTAAAACACAAACATTTGCGATATACACCATAATCCGAGACGGTTCACAGAGAGGAAACGTGTGCAAGCATGCACACAGTTGCCGTTCGAAAAGCGTGTGTGATGTCAGACACTATCACATACGGTGCGAGAAAACTAAATGTGTGTGATTGTCTACCTATCATAAACAGTTTATAATCATGAACTGTTTGTGATGTGCCAGGCATCGTAAATCTCTCGTGCCTGGAATCTGCCTATCTGCCTGGAAAGCTCCCGTGCCTAGAATCTGCCTGGTTTTAGGTAGAACCACAAAACTCCGACTGCGATGGCAATGCGGGCACAAACGAGTAGCAAGGATGAAGCGTTTGGGATATTCAAGATATCAGAAACGGTTATATAGGGACACCTGTATGCATCAAGGCTCCCTATCCCTGACGGTTTCTGGGTCATGTGGGAAGGACCCCCCTATCGCCCACACTCACTTGGCGACTGTTCCAGATGCCGTCACGGAAAGGGGTAAAAAACCATTTGTTTAAGACCGACGCGCACCAGTGTTTGATGAACGGGATCACATCATTAGAGAATGATGTGATGGACAAGACCCATCCATTAGCTTAGCATAATGATCGTTTAGTTTTATTGCTATTGCTTTCATCATGACTTATACATGTTCCTCTGACTATGAGATTATACAACTCCCGAATACCGGAGGAACACCTTGCGTGCTATCAAACATCACAACATAACTGGGTGATTATAAAGATGCTCTACAGGTGTCTCCGAAGGTGTTTGTTGGGTTGGCATAGATCGAGATTAGCATTTGTCACTTCGTGTATTGGAGAGGTATCTCCGGGCCCTCTCAGTAATGCACATCAATATAAGCCTTGCAAGCAATGTGACTAATGAGTTAGTTGCGGGATGATGCATTACCGAATGAGTAAAGAGACTTGCCGGTAACGAGATTGAACTAGGTATTAAGATACCGATGATCGAATCTCAGGCAAGTAACATACCGATGACAAAGGGAATGACGTATGTTGTTATGTGGTTTGACCAATAAAGATCTTTGTAGAATATGTAGGAGCCAATATGAGCATCTAGGTTCCGCTATTGGTTATTGACCGGAGATGTGTCTCGGTCATGTCTACATAGTTCTCGAACCCGTAGGGTCCGCACGCTTAACATTCGATGACGGTTTGTAGTATGAGTTATGTGATTTGATGACCGAAGTTTATTCGGAGTCCCGAATGAGATCACGGACATGACGAGGAGTCTCGAAATTATCTAGAGGTAAAGATTGATATATTGGAAGGTAGTATTCGGACACCGGAAGGGTTCTGGAGTGTATCGGGTACATACCGGAGTACCGGAGGGGTTACCGGAACCCCCCGGGGAAAGATATGGGCCTTATGGGCCATAGGAGGGAGGCTAACCAGCCCACATGGGGCTGGTGCGCCCCCCCACAAGGGAGGAGGCCGAATTGGTCTTGGGAAGGGGGCGCCACCCCCTTTCCTTCTCCTACTCCCTCTCTTTCCCTTTTTCCCCCTCCGGTAGAAGGAAAAAAGGGTGGGGCCGAATCCTACTAGGACTGGAGTCCTAGTAGGACTCCCCTCTCCCTGGCACGCCCCTTGTTGGCCGGCCTCCTCCTCCCCTCCTTTATATAAGGGGCAGGGGCACCCCAAAGGCACAATAGACAATCTCTTAGCCGTGTGACCGGTGCCCCCCTCCACAGTTCAATAGCTCGGTCATATCGTTGTAATACTAAGGAGAAGCCATGCGTCGGTAACTTCATCATCACCATCGCCACGCCGTCGTGCTGACGGAACTCTCCCTCGTCCTCAACTAGATCAAGAGCTCGAGGGACGTCATCGAGCTGAACGTGTGCTGAACACGGAGGTGTCGTACGTTCGGTACTTGGATCGGTTGGATCGTGAAGACATTCGACTACATCAAACACGTTACTAAACGCTTCCGCTTTCGGTCTACGAGGGTACGTGGACACACTCTTCCGTCTCGTTGCTATGCATCTCCTAGATAGATCTTGCATGATCGTAGGAATTTTGTGAAATACTACGTTCCCCAACAACTCTTTCATGCATGATTTATATAGCTTTGTATTTCTCTCTAATCTATTGATTTGGTTTGGCCAACTAGATTGATTTTTGTTGCAATGGGAGAGGTGCTTTGTAATGGGTTCGATCTTGCGGTGTTCAATCCAAGTGATAGAAAGGGACATGACACGTATTTGTATTGGTGCCATTAAGGATACAAAGATGGGGTTTGTTCATATTGATTGGATCTATCCCTCTACATCATGTCATCCTGCTTAAGGCGTTACTCCGTTCTTGTTAACTTAAGACACTAGATGCATGCTGGATAGCGGTCGATGTGTGGAGTAATAGTAGTACATGCGGGCAGGAGTTGGTCTACTTTTCTCGGACGTGATGCCTATATAGATGATCATTGCCTTGGATATCGTCATAACTATTCGATTTTCTATCAATTGCTCAAGAGTAATTTGTTTACCCACCGTATGCTTTCTTTGAAAAACTATGGCTCCCATGTCTATATTTTATCATATTATTTTTCAAATCTATAAAATCAAAAACACAAAAATACCTTGCTGCAATTTATTTACTTTTATTTTATTTTGCACTTTTACTTATCTTTTATATCCATCACCATCATATCTCATCCTTGCAAGTAACCGTGAAGGGATTGAAAACCCCTTTTTGCGTTGGGTGCAAGTATTTGTTTGTTTGTGTAGGTGCAATTATTGGATACTTGTGTGTTCCTCCTACTGGATTGATACTTGGTTCTTAACTGAGGGAAACACTTTTCTCTACTTTGTTGCATCACCCTTTCCTCCTCAAGGGAAAAACCAACGCAAGCTCAAGAAGTAGCAGGAGCGCCCTAGTGCCTTGCAGTCTACTCGGTTGTCGTATGGTCTCCTCCCGAAGATTCTAGGGTCTCTCTTGTCCAGAAAAAAATGTCAAAAAGTTTCGTGGCATTTGGACTTCATTTCATACCGATTTCCTCGAAACCAGCAACAGGCAAAAAAATAGCAAGTAGCACTTGGCACTAGGTCAACAGTTAAGTCCCCAAAAATGATATATAATTGTATATAATTGCATATAAAACATCCAAGATTAATACTAGAATAGCATGGAACAATAAAAAATTATAGGTACGTTGGAGACGTATCAAGCATCCCCAAGCTTAATTCCCGCTCGTCTTTGAGTAGGTAAGTGATAAAAATAATTTTTTATATGGAATGCTACCTAACATGTTCATCATGTAATCTTTATTTTATGGTATGAATATTAAGATCCGAATGGTTCAAAGCAATAGTCTATAATTTGGCGTAAAGACATCACTACTCAGGCATACCAACAAATAATCATGCCTTCCAAAATAAAAATGCTAAAGAACGTTATCCCTAAAAATCATATAGCCTTGCCATGCTCCATCTTCTTAACACAAAGTATAAATCATGCACTACCCCAGTGTTAGCCAAGTAATTGGTTCATACCTTTTAACGCGCTTCAGCTTTTTCAACCCCCACGCAATACATGAGCGCAGGCCATGGAGATAACACTATGGGTGGAATAGAGTACGGTGGTAGAGATTAATATGGAGAAGACAAAAAAGGAGAAAGTCTCACATCAATGAGGCTAATCAACGGCTATGGAGATTCCCATCAATTGATGTCAATGCAAGGAGTAGGGATTGCCATGCAACGGATGCACTAAGAGCTATAAGTGTATGAAATCTCAAAATGAAAACTAAGCGGGTGTGCATCCAACTTGCTTGCTCTAGAAGACCTATGGGATTTGAGGAAGCCCATAGTCGGAATATACAAGCCAAGTTCTACAATGAAAAATTCCCACTAGTTATATGAAAGTGACTACATAGGAGACTCTCTATATGAAAAACATGGTGCTACTTTGAAGCAAAAGTGTGGAAAAAGATAGTAACATTGCCCCTCCTCTCCTTTTCTCTCATTTTGGTGGGCTCTTTTTGGCCTCTTTTTTGTGGGCTCTTTTTGGCCTCTTATTTTATTTATTTTTATTTCCTCACTTGGGACAATGCTCTAATAATGAATAATGATGATCATCACACTTCTATTTACTTACAACTCGATACTAGAACAAAATATGACTCTATATGAATGCCTCTAGCAGTGTACCAGGATGTGCAATGATCTAGCGTAACATGTATGATAATGATGAACAGTGGATGAGCCACAAATACTATGTCAACTATATGATCATGGAAAGCAATATGACAATGATGATGTGTGTCACATAATGGGAACGGTTGAAGTTCGGCAATATATCTCAGAATGGGTATGGAAATGCCATGATAGGTAGGTATGGTGGCTGTTTTGAGGAAGATATAAGGAGGCTTATGTGTGATAGAGCATATCATATCATGGGGGTTGGATGCACCGACGAAGTTTGCACCACATCTGAAGATGAGAAAGGGCAATGCACACTATCAAAGAAGCTAGCAAATTCCGGGAAGGTGAAGTGCGTATAATCCATGGACTCACATTAGTCATAAAGAATGCATATACTTATTGTGAAAGTTTATTAGCCCTCGAAGCAAAGTATTACTATGCATTCCCCTAGGGGGGAGGTTGGTAGGAGTTAACCATCGCGCACCCCGGACTTTCACACAAAGGAAGACACTCAATAATAAATCGTGCTCCAGCTTCTTAGCATAACGAGAGACTATACATGCATGCTTAAGGAATCACAAACTTAACACCAATATTATTACTAAACCACAATCATTCACTAGTACCTCCCACATATTACCACCTTTATAACGCAAAACTATTGCAAAGAATCAAACTTATCATATTTCAGTTATCTACATGAAAGTTTTTATTATATCCTTCTTGAATACCTATCGTATTAGGACCAATTTCATAACCCATGCATATTGCCATTAGTATTATCAAACTCTCAAAATAATATAAGTGAAGCATGAGAGTATATATATTTCTTTTAAATATAACCACTATCGTGCTCTAAAAGATATAAGCGAAGCACCAGAGCAACTGCCTAGCTCAAAAGATATAAGTGAAGCACAAAAGAGTATTCTAACAAATCACAAATAAATGTGTTCCCTCTTAAAAGGTGTGTGATATGTATCCAACGTATCTATAATTTTTTATTGTTCCATGCTATTATATTATCAATCTGGGATGTTTTATATGCATTATTACGCTATTTTGTATCATTTTTGGGGACTAACCTGTTAACCTAGTGCCCAGTGCGAGTTGCTGTTTTTTTTCCTTGTTTTTGTCTTTATAGAAAATCAATACCAAACGGAGTCCAAATGGAACGGAAATTTTTGTTGTGAGAAAACACGGCCACCTATGGGGCCATCAGCCCCTTTGTGGTTCGGTGGGGGGAAGGGCACATCGCACACAGAGCAGAGGGCGTAGCACAACATGACCGAGATCACACGGGCAGTTTTTACCCAGGTTCGGGCCGCCGCGAGGCGTAAAACCCTACTCCTGCTTTGGTGGATTGATGACGGACTGTGGTGGAGATGCATCGCTCTAGCCCAGCAAGGTTGCCTCGGGGCGAGAGCGGCTATGCGCGTATGAGTGTGCAAGGGTCTGAATCCTTTCTATGGTTGCCATGGCCCTCCTTTTATAGATCAAGGGGTCACCACAATGGCAAATCAGTCATTGTGTACCGATTAGGTAGTAAATAGTGCTATCATACCTAACTCTACAAGCAGGACAGAGCGCATTAAATGCGCCGCTTAGTGTCACATCATAGCGCAGCCCGGCAAGCCTTGCCGGGTCGTTCGGCCACCTTCTCACCTGCCTGCGTGACACATCTCTAGACGGGTGTCATTTGGAGGTAATTTCCTTAGGAAGTGGCTACCACGTGCCAAATGACAGCCACCTAGCTGCTTGGGGGCTCAACACCGCACTGATCGGTGACTTGCTTTGCTATGAGGTGGAGCGGTGGAGCCTTGGCGGGGTAGTATGCCCTCGTCGTGCCCGGCAGGCCTGCCGGGGCGGTCTTGAGGCTTGTCTTCGGGGCAACCTCAACCTTGCTAGGCTCGCCTGCGCGGCAAGAGAGGTTTTTCCTTGGTGGTATCTTACTTCTTCTTGACCCGCCCTTTGATTCCTCAAAGAGCTGATTTCTTCTTGTTTGGTCTTGTCTTGAATGTTGAGAGTTGTCGGACTGGTGGTTTGCTGTCCGTGCACAAGTCAGTGGAAAACATACACCCCTATTTGTGTAACCCGACAGAAGCCCCCGGTCCTGAGCCATACGTGTCGCCAAGCACGTTGGGTTAGGCCCCAAACAGTGCATGGACACGTGGCAAGAGAATACTGCGCGTGCAGCAGTTTTTCATGATGACCGGTCAATCCAACGTCCACTTCGCGTAATTACCGCAGGTAGTGGGATCGTGGGACTGCAGTAGTTAATGTAAAACGGTAACTTTCTGAAGGGTCGCGCCCTCCCCCATGATGTCTACTATGCAACTTTATTCTTGTAGACACGTGTTGGGCCTAAGCGCAGAGTTTTGTAGGACAGTAGAAATTTTCCCTCAAGTGGATGACCTAAGGTTTATCAACCTGTGAGAGGTGTAGGATGAAGATGGTCTCTCTCAAACTACCCTACAACCAAATACAGAAATCTCTTGTGTCCCCAACACACCCAATACAATGGCAAATTGTATAGGTGCACTAGTTTGGCGAAGAAATGGTGATAAAAGTGTAATATTGATGGTAGAAATATATTTTTATAATCTGAATAAATAAAAACAGCAAGGTAGCAAATAGTAAACGGGCACAAAAATGGTATTGCAATGCTTGAAAATGAGGCCTAGGGTCCGTACTTTCACTAGTGCAACCTCTCAACAATGCTAATATAATTGGATCATATAACCACCCCTCAAAGTGCGATGAAGAATCACTCCAAAGTTCCTATCTAGCGGAGAACATAAGAATAAATTGTTTGTAGGGTACGAAACCACCTCAAAGCTATTCTTTCCGTTCGATCTACTCAAGAGTTCGTACTAAAATAACACAAAGATATTCTTTTCATTCGATCTATCCTAGAGTTCGTACTAAAATAACACCAAAGCAAATTCATATTCATAATACTCAATCCAACACAAAGAACTTCAAAGAGTGCCCTAAGTTTTCTACCGGAGAAACAAAGACAAGAACGTGCATCAACCCCTATGCATAGATTACCCTAATGTCACCTCAGGAATCCGCGAGTTGAGTGACAAAACATATATCAAGTGAATCAATACGATACCCCATTGTCACCACGAGTATTCAATTGCAAGACATATATCAAGTGTTCTCACATCCATAAAAGTATTCAGTCCGATAACAATGAAATCTCAAAGGGAATACTAAATTCATCACAAGATAGAGAGGGGAAAACACAATATGATCCGACTATATTAACAAAGCCCGCGATACATCAAGATCGTGACATCTCAAGAACACGAGAGAGAGAGAGAGAGAGAGAGAGAGAGATTAAGCACATAGCTACTGGTACAAACCCTCATCCCCGAGGGTGGACTACTCCCTCCTCGTCGTGGTGGCCGCCGGGATGATGAAGATGGCCACCGGAGATGATTCCCCCCTCTGGCAGGGTATCGGAAAGGGTCTAGATTAGTTTTCGGTGGCTACAGAGGCATGCGGTGGTGAAACTTCTGATCTAGGTTCACCCCGAGGGTTTTCAGAATATTTGTGAATTTATAGGGTAAAGAAGTGGTGCAGGAGGCCACCGAGGTGGGCACAACCCACCTGGGCGCGCCTGGGCCCCGAGGCGTGCCCTGGTGGGTTGTGCCCCCCTCGGGGCACCCTCCCCCCAGGTGCTGCTCTGGCCCATCCTGGGTGTTCTGGTCCATAAAAAAACTCCAAAAAGTTCCGCGGTGTTTGGACTCCGTTCGATATTGATTTCCTGCGATGTAAAAAACAAGCAAAAAACAGCAACTGGCAATGGGCACTGGGTCAATAGGTTAGTCCCAAAAATGATATAAAGTTGCTATAAAATGATTGTAAAACATCCAAGAATGATAATATAACGGCATGAATACTTCATAAATTATAGATACGTTGGAGACGTATCAGCATCCCCAAGCTTAATTCCTACTCGTCCTCGAGTAGGTAAATGATAAAGAAATAATTTATGAAGTTTGAATGCTAGCAAAGTGCATAAGTTTGATCAATGATAATTTCAATCACTTTTCCTAGCATCATAACATCAATTATTTCTTATAAAACTTCTCATGTTATAGTTGCAACCAATTCACATGTTAAGGTTCAAATAATGAATTCTCTTGAAACTGAACAACTTATGTTCTCAGTCACCAAGCAATTGTAATTCAACTTATTCAACAGAGTCTAAGTAAGAGCTCCACATACTCAACCATCATATAGTCTTCTATGATTGCTAACACTCACCGCATACACATGAGCAAAACATTTCAACCGGACACATAGAAAGATAGGGGCTTGTTGTTTTGCCTCCCAACGTATTCACTTCAAGGGTGATGTCAACATTAATAACTCATGCTACCCACATCCAACTGGATATATGTGCCTAGATTTTTCCTCACCACGTGATGCTTGCCAAAAGAGAAAAATAAAAAGGAATAGAGAGAAAAACTTTGACTCTTTGCATAAAAGTAAATACTGAAAAGTAAAAGATAGGCCCTTCGCAGAGGGAAGCAGAGGTTGCCATGCACTTATTTGTTTGTATGCTCAACCCCTTAGTGCAAAAGAACGTCACGTTATATTGCCCCTTATGATAGAAACCTTTATTATGCAGTCTGTCACTTTTATTCTTTGCCATCACAAGTTCGTACAACGCTCAATTTTCTCTTACACTAAATGGTCTAACACTTTTAGAAGCAATTTTTATTGCCTTATTGCACTGATGACAACTTACTTGAAGGATCTTATTCAATCCCTAGGTAGGTATGGTGGACTCTTGAAAATAAGATTTGGGTTTAAGGGTTTTTGGATGCACAAGTAGTATCTCTACTTGGTGCGGAATTTTTGGCTAGCAAAGATGGGGGGCAAGCACCACATGTTGAAGGATCTATGAAAATATAACTACTATGTGAATATGAAAAAACATAAACCATTACGTTGTCTTCCTTGTCCAACGTCAACAATTTTGGCATACAATATTTTGATGGGGGCTCACAATCACAAAAGATTTCTAAGATAGTGTATTTGCATCTGAAGGTTCCCTTCCTTATACTAATTATTTGTGAATTGCTTGTATGACCAATATTGTGATTGTCAAGCCTCAAAAGATTTCACTTTCTAAACCAATGAGAAGCTACCACTAGGCATGATATGATTTCAACTTCATGACATTCAGTTTATTCAACAATTTACTCATAGGATATAAATGAAGCACAAGAGTAAATGACAAGCTACTCCAAAAAGATATAAATGAAGATCATGAGCATAATATTTCTTTCTCTCAAATTAATTTAAGTGAATCAAGAGAGAAATTATTCAAAAATACTAAAGCACACCGTGCTGAAAAAAGACATACGTGAAGCAGTAGAGCAATTCCATAGAAAAGAGCTTCGTTGACGGGATGTGAATGCCGCTTACCTAGCCTCCCGGGCAACTATTTGAGGGCTCTATTTTATTTAAAAACTTTCAGATCTAAGTATTTTATTAAAACAGCAAGCAAAATGAAAATAAAATGACATTCTAAGAATAGCACAACTCATGTGAAGAAGCAAAAACTTAGCTCAACTGATACTAACCGATAATTGTTGAAGAGGAAAGGTGGGATGCCTATCGGGGCATCCCCAAGCTTAGATGCTTGAGACTTCTTGAAATATTATCTTGGGGTGCCTTGGGCATCCCCAAGCTTGAGCTTTTGTGTCTCCTTAATTCTTCTCGTATCACGGTTTGCCTAAATCTCAAAAGCTTCATCCACACAAAACTCAACAAGAACTCATGAGATAAGTTAGTATAAACCAATGCAAAAACCTTATCATTCTCTACTGTAACAAATCACTAAAATTATTATTCAACATTGCATACTAAATTCCTCTGCATATTTAATACTCCTATCCTCAAATAGAATCATTAAACAAACAAACATATGCAAACAATGCAAACATAACAGCAATCTGCCAAACCAGTACAGTTTGTAAAGAATGCAACAGTATCAATACTTCTTAAACTCCAAAAATTATGAAAATCTACCACACTGTAGAAAATTTATCAGAGCTTATTATGCAGAAAGTTTCAACATTTTATCACATTCTGACTTTTCTAGGGAATTTTTGCAACAGCGGTAAACTTTCTGTTTTCAAACAGCAACATGTAGACTTGCAAAATAAGCATGGCAAAGGCTATCAATGCCACTTTTATTGAAATAAAAGATGCAAAACATTATTCTAAATAACAGCAAGCAAATACTAACAAAATAAATTGACGCTCCAAGCAAAACACATATCATGTGACGAATGAAAACATAGCTCCAAGTAAGGTTACCAATAATGTTGGAGACGAAAGAGGGGATGCCTTCCGGGGCATCCCCAAGCTTAGTTGCTTGGCTCTTCCTTGAATATTACCTTGGGGTGCCTTGGGCATCCCCAAGCTTAGGTTCTTGTCACTCCTTATTCTCCTCATATCGATATCTCACCCAAAACCTGAAAACTTCAATCACACAAAACTTAACGGAACTTTGTGAGATAGGTTAGTATGATAAAGAGCAAACCATTCACTTTGGTACTGTCAAATACAAGATTCATAATTGTTCTCACACAATGCCTACTGTAGCATATCATTTCCACAATTTATATTGAGCAATATAAGCCATAGAAACTAGAAAACAAGCAAACTATGCATTGAAACAGAATCTGTCAAAAACAGAACAGTCTGTAGTAATCTGTACTCCAACCATACTCATCCTACTCCAAAAATCCTGAAAAAATAGGAAAGCCTGAGAAATTTGTCTATTAATCTTCTGCAGAAAAATCAGCATTTTATCACGCTTCTGTTAAAAATGATAATTGTTTTCCTGAGTGCAAAATTTTCTGTTTTTCAGCAAGATCAAATCAACTATCACCGTAAGCCATCCCAAAGGCTTTACTTGGCACTTTATTGAAACAAAAGAAATAAAACATGATCAATACAGTAGCATAATCATGTGAACACACAAAAACAGTAGGTAAAAGTGTTGGGTTGTCTCCCAACAAGCGCTTTTCTTTAATGCCTTTTAGCTAGGCATGATGATTTCAATGATGCTCGCATAAAAGGTAAGAATTGAAACATAAAGAGAGCATCATGAAGCATATGACTAGCACATTTAAGTCTAACCCACTTCCTATGCATAGGGATTTTGTGAGCAAACAACTTTTGGGAGCAAGCATCAACTAACATAGGAAGGCAAAACAAGTGCAACTTCAAGATTTTCAACACATAGAGAGGAAACTTAATATTATTGCAATACCTACAAGCATATGTTCCTCTCTCATAATAATTTTTAGTAGCATCATGAATGAATTCAACAATATAGCTATCACATAAATCATTCTTTTCATGATGCATAAGCATAGAAATTTTGTTACTCTCCACATAAGCAAATTTATTCTCACCAATAGTAGTGGGAGCAAACTCAACAAAATAACTATCATGAGAGTGAAAATTAAAATCATGATGACAAGTTTCATGGTTATCATTATTATCTGTAGAATACATGTCATCACCATAATCATCATAGATAGCAACCTTGTTCTCATAATAATCAATTGAAACCTCTTCCGAAATAGTGGATTTATCACTAAATAAAGTCATGACCTCTCCAAATCCACTTCCATAATTATTACAATAAGATTCAACACCCTCCAAAATAGTGGGATCATTAGTACCTAGAGTTGACACTCTTCCAAACCCACTTTCATCAATATAATCATCATAAATAGGAGGCATGTTTTCATCATAATAAATTTTATCATCAAAACTTGGGGGAGTAAAAATATCATCTTCATCAAATATAGCATCCCCAAGCTTGTAGCTTTGCATATCATTAGCATCATGGGTATTAAAAGAATTCATACTAACAACATTGTAATCATGCTCATCATTCAAATATTTTGTGACAAACATTTTATTGACTTCTTCTTCTAACAATTGAGCACAATTTTCCGAACCATCATTTTCAAGAAAGATATTATAAAGATGATCAATAATATGATGCAAGCTCAATTCCATTTTTTGTAGTTTTCTTTTATAAACCAAACTAGTGATAAAACAAGAAACTAAAAGATTCAATTGCAAGATCTAAAGATATACCTTCAAGTACTCACCTCCCCGGTAACGGCGCCATAAAAGAGCTTGATGTCTACTATGCAACTTTATTCTTGTAGACACATGTTGGGCCTCCAAGGCAGAGTTTTGTAGGATAGTAGCAATTTTCCCTCAAGTGGATGACCTAAGGTTTATCAATCCATGAGAGGTGTAGGGTGAATATGGTCTCTCTCAAATGACCCTGCAACCAAATACAAGAAATCTCTTGTGTCCCCAACACACCCAATACAATGGCAAATTGTATAGGTGCACTAGTTCGGCGAAGAGATGGTGATAAAAGTGTAATATTGATGGTAGAAATATATTTTTAAAATCTGAATAAATAAAAACAGCAAGGTAGCAAATAGTAAACGGGCACAAAAACGGTATTGCAATGCTTGAAAATGAGGCCTAGGGTCCGTGCTTTCACTAGTGCAACCTCTCAACAATGCTAATATAATTGGATCATATAACCACCCCTCAAAGTGTGATGAAGAATCACTCCAAAGTTCCTATCTAGCAGAGAACATAAGAATAAATTGTTTGTAGGGTATGAAACCACCTCAAAGCTATTCTTTCTGTTCGATCTATTCAAGAGTTCATACTAAAATAACACAAAGCTATTCTTTCCATTCGATCTATCCTAGAGTTCATACTAAAATAACACCAAAGAAAATTCATATTCATAATACTCAATCCCACATAAAGAACTTCAAAGAGTGCCCCAAGATTTCTACCGGAGAAACAAAGACAAGAACGTGCATCAACCCCTATGCATAGATTACCCCAATGTCACCTCGGGAATCCGCGAGTTGAGTGCCAAAACATATATCAAGTGAATCAATACGATACCCCTTTGTCACCACGAGTATTCGATTGCAAGACATATATCAATTATTCTCAAATCCATAAAAGTATTCAATCCGATAACAACAAAATCTCGAAGGTAAAACTCAATTCATCACAAGATAGAGAGGGGAAAACACCATATGATCCGACTATATTAACAAAGCTCGCGATACATCAAGACCGTGACATCTCAAGAACACGAGAGAGAGAGAGAGAGAGAGAGAGAGATTAAACACATAGGTATTGGTACAAACCCTCAGCCCCGAGGGTGTACTACTCCCTCCTCATCGTGGTGGTCGCCGGGATGATGAATATGGCCACTAGAGATGATTCCCCCCTCCGGCAGGGTGCCGGAAAGGGTCTAGATTGGTTTTCGGTGGCTACATAGGCCTGCGGCAGCGGAACTTTTTAGCTAGGTTCACCCCGAGGGTTTCTGGAATATTTGTGAATTTATAGGGTAAAGAGGGGGTGCAGGAGGCCACCAAGGTGGGCACAACCCACCTGGGCGTGCCTAGGCCCCCAGGCGCGCCCTGGTGGGTTGTGCCCCCCTCGGGGCATCCCCAGGTGCTGCTCTAGCCTATCCTGGGTGTTCTGGTACATAAAAAATCTCCAAAAAGTTTTGCGGTGTTTGGACTCCGTTTGATATTGTTTTCCTGCGATGTAAAAACAAGCAAAAAACAGCAACTGGCACTGGGCACTGGGTCAATAGGTTAGTCCCAAAAAATGATACAAAGTTGCGATAAAATGATTGTAAAACATCCAAGAATGATAATATAACGGCATGAATACTTCATAAATTATAGATACATTGGAGACGTATCACCCCACATCCTTTCCCTTAAGAGGGAAAAATCGCAAAGGGGCACTGCTCATTCATCGTCTGCCTTGCTCCTCCACCATATTCTTCCGCAAGCCAAGCGACTATTCTTCCTCCTTGCCCACACTAGCCGCTGATCTCCACCCAATTTCTTTACTCCATCCCCGCCGCCACTCGAAGAGATGGGGAAGAAAGCCGCCGCTCCCAAGGGGAAGCGGTCGACCGTGGTGACAAAGGTGGCAATAGAGGGAAGCAAGAAGAGGGCGGCAGAGCTGGACAAGAAGCGAAGGGGATACGTGCTCTTCTTCCCGTCGAATCAGGACAGCGATGTCCTAAAAGCGAGGTACGGATATCTGTGGGGGAGGGAGGTCCCGAAGGGGCATGGTGCACCCAAGATTCTAGCAGAGGGGAAAAAGGACCCACCAGATTCATATCGATTCTTCTGCGCATATTTCATCTGCGGCATCTGTCCTCCCTTTTTCGGATTTCTATGAAGCAATGATGGTGATCTATGGATTCCATCTCCTGGACTTCACGCCAAATGCAATGGCGTGCATGACGATTTTTACTCATTTGTGCGAGAACTTTGTGGGAGTCGCCCCCAACATCGACTTGTTCAGGCACTATTTCATCCCGAGGGTGGAAAATAAAGCCCACCATTCCAGGAACATAAGTTGGATGCCTTGGGTGGCGAGGGAGAACTGGGATTACCTCCCTGGTCAGCAACGCGACAGATGGGAGGAATAGCGGGCCGATTGGTGCTGGATCCAGGAAGAGAAATCTCCAGATTTTTCCTGGCGCGGACGGAGTGTATTGTGCGTGACAGGCTCCGCGTGGCAATAAATAGGATCACCCGCCCGAAGGCTGCCGGGCTGACCATCGGGAATGTGGGGGCCGATTTCCTTCGACACCGCATTGCGCCACTTCAGAAGACGGACAGGTTCGCCTGGCAATATGAAGATGCTGCAAACAGGATGATGTTGTACCCTGGTCTGGGCAACAATCTGTCGGTCTACGTCCATGCGTGGTTGTGCGAACAACTATTCAACATTCTTGGGCTGTTCAAGTTGCCGGCAAATATCATCCCTCTAAACATCAACTCCGCCCGGGACCAGATTCTGAAATGGATGCCGGATTGCAACGCCCATGGAGTTTCGGGTGACTAGAAGTTACCCGGGCTCGATAAAGAGCTCGTGTGGTCCTCCAACCTGGTGGAAAGGGCTACCAGGGTGGAGACGAATATGTATAAGCGCACCTCCATGATGGAGGAGGCGTTCATCAAGAGGAAGATAGAGGAGGACAAAGCACTCCGGGCTGCCGCAAAGGCGAAGGCCGGAAAGGCCGCGAAGGAGGAGGAGGCTGAGGATGAAGGCTCCTCTCACGGCAGAGGCGAGGCGCAAGCCACAGAGGATATAGCTAAGGATGATCCTGCCGGGGGTGAGCCTGTCGAGGACAAGCCTGCTGGGGACGAGCCTGCCGGGATCGAGGCTCTATATGCCGCGGCAGCAGAGGCCCAAGAGGAAGAGGAGGCCGAGGAGGTGGAGCAGCCCGCGGAGGAGTGGCTCGCAACTGGTCCTCAAGCCCTCGAGCCGGTCCTGGACTAGCACCCTCGCAGGCGTGTGGCTAGCCGGGGAGCAGCGGTTCCCGATACTGCGCCTGCCGTCAAGAAGGTGAAGAAGACTACCTCCAAGGGTAGCAAGCCGGACGCGGTGCACCGGCAGTCCTCTCGCCTTTCCGGGGCTAAGACCCCTCCCACCAAGCAATTGGCAACCTCGGGCGTTGACTCCAGCTCCTCGCAGAGCTCGTCCTTGTTGGAGCCCCCTGCGCCTCGGCAAGGCTCGAAGTTGTCGGGAAGCTCTGCTCCTCCGCCCCAGAAGAGAAGCAGGGTGCCTTCACTGCCCATGGAGTTCGAGCTGAGCTCCATGCTCATTGATGAAGA
Source organism: Aegilops tauschii subsp. strangulata (assembly GCF_002575655.3). NCBI lineage: Eukaryota > Viridiplantae > Streptophyta > Magnoliopsida > Poales > Poaceae > Aegilops > Aegilops tauschii. The sequence goes on along the minus strand of NC_053037.3, from coordinate 311,479,158 downwards.
GTAAGAAAGAACATTCTCTTTTCCTTGTAGCAGTTTCTGTTTGCCTGCTTGCTCTTGTTGACTAATCTTGCTTGCTATCGTTGATAGGGAGGAGGAGGAGACAGAGACTCTCATCCAGCGGTCCAAACGGCTCAAGCGTGTGGAGCCGCCAAAGACTGTGGAGGGCACGGGCCTGGCCGGGAGCAGCACGAACAACCTGACACCAAGCCCCCAGCTCAGCCCCCGGCCCGAAAGCACTGGCTTGGTGATACGTCCATTTTGCATCATGCTTTTATATTGATATTTATTGCATTATGGGCTGTTATTACACGTTATGTCACAATACTTATGCCTATTCTCTCTTATTATATAAGGTTTACATAAGGAGGGAGAATGCCGGCAGCTGGAATTCTGGGCCACAAAAGGAGCAAATATTAGAGACCTATTTTGCACAACTCCAAAAGTCCTGAAACTCCACGAAAGTTATTTTTGGAAGTAATAAAAAATATTGAGCGGAAGAAGTACGTCAGAGGGGGCCCCACCTGGCCACGAGGGTGGGGGCGCGCCCTACCCCCCAGGGCGCGCCCCCTGCCTCGTGGGCCCCCTGTTGGCTCTCCGGTGGCCATCTTCTGCTATATGAAGTCTTTCGTCAAGAAAAAAATCATAAGCAACCTTTCGGGACGAGACTCCGCCACCACGAGGTGGAACCAATCTAGGGCTCCGGCAGAGCTGTTCTGCCGGGGACACTTCCCTCCGGGAGGGGGAAATCATCGCCATCGTCGTCACCAACGCTCCTCTCATCGGGAGAGGGCAATCTCCATCAACATCTTCACCAGCACCATCTCCTCTCAAAACCCTAGTTCATCTCTTGTATCCAATTCTTGTCTCCAAGTCCGGGATTGGTACTAGTAGGTTGCTAGTAGTGTTGATTACTCCTTGTAGTTGATGCTAGTTGGTTTATTTGGTGGAAGATCATATGTTCGGATCCTATATGCATATTAATACCCCTCTGATTATGAACATGAATATGCTTTGTGAGTAGTTACGTTTGTTCCTGAGGACATGGGAGAAGTCTTGCTATTAGTAGTCATGTGAATTTGGTATTAGTTTGATATTTTGATGAGATGTATGTTGTCTAGCCTCTAGTGGTGTTATGTGAACGTCGACTACATAACACTTCACCATTATTTGGGCCTAGAGGAAGGCATTGGGAAGTAATAAGTAGATGATGGGTTGCTAGAGTGACATAAGCTTAAACCCTAGTTTATGCGTTGCTTCGTAAGGGGCTGATTTGGATCCATATGTTTCAAGCTATGGTTAGGTTTACCTTAATACTTTTGTTGTAGTTGCGGATGCTTGCAATAGAGGTTAATCATAAGTGGGATGCTTGTTCAAGTAAGAACAGCACCCAAGCACCGGTCCACCCACATATCAAATTATCAAAGTACCGAACGCGAATCATATGAACGTGATGAAAACTAGCTTGACGATAATTCCCATGTGTCCTCGGGAGCGCTTTTCTCTATATAAGAGTTTGTCCAGGCTTGTCCTTTGCTACAAAAAGGATTGGGCCACCTTTCTGCACTTTATTTACTTTTGTTACTTGTTGCTCGTTACAAATTATCCTATCACAAAACTATCTGTTACCACTTATTTCAGTACTTGCAGAGAATACCTTGCTGAAAACCGCTTATCATTTCCTTCTGCTCCTCGTTGGGTACGACACTCTTACTTATCGAAAGGACTACGATAGATCCCCTATACTTGTGGGTCATCAAGACTCTTTTCTGGCGCCGTCGCCAGGGAGTGAAGCGCCTTTGGTAGGTGGAATTTGGTAAGGAAAAATTTATATAGTGTGCTGAAATTTACTGTCACTTGTTACTATGGAAAGTAATCCTCTGAGGGGCTTGTTTGGGGTATCTTCACCCCGACCTGTAGAGCAAAGAGTTGCTCCTCAACCTACTGAACCTACTGAAAATTAAAATGTTCCCTTTGAAGTTCCTTCGGGTATGTTAGAAAAACTACTAGCTAATCCTTTTGCAGGAGATGGAACAAAGCATCCTGATGAGCACCTAATCTATGTGGATGAAGTTTGTGGATTATTTAAGCTTGCAGGTATACCCGATGATGTTGTTAAGAAGAAGGTCTTTCCTTTATCTTTGAAGGGAGATGCATCGACATGGTATAGGCTATGTGATGATACGGGATCATGGAACTACAAACGATTGAAATTGGAATTTCATCAGAAATTTTATCCTATGCGTCTTGTTCATCGTGATCGCAATTATATATATAATTTTTGGCCTCGCGAAGGAGAAAGCATCGCTCAAGCTTGGGGGAGGCTTAAATCAATGTTATATTCATGCCCCAATCATGAGCTCTCAAGAGAAATAATTATTCAAAGTTTTTATGCTCGGCTTTCTGATAACAATCGCACCATGATCGATACTTCTTGTGCTGGCTCTTTTATGATGAAGACTATTGAATTCAAATGGAATTTATTGGATAGAAGTAAACGGAACTCTGAAGATTGGGATCTCGACGAAGGTAAGGAGTCATGTATGACACCTAAGTTTGATTGTGTTAAATCTTTTATGGATACCGATGTTTTCCGTAAATTTAGCACTAAATATGGACTTGACTCCGAGATAGTAGCTTCTTTCTGTGAATCTTTTGCTACTTATGTTGATATCCCAAGGAGAAGTGGTTTAAATATCATCCTCCCATAGAAGTAAAAGTAGCTGCACCTACTAAAGTTGAAGAAAAGACTATCACTTATAATGATCCTGTTGTTCCTACTTCTTATGTTGAGAAACCACCTTTCCCTGTTAGGATAAAGGATCATGCTAAAGCTTCAACTGTGGTTCGTAAAAGCAATATTAGAACTTATACACCTCCTGAGCAAATCAGAGTTGAACGTAATATTGCTATTGTTAAAGATCTCTTAGCTGATAATATTGATGGGCATGTTATTTATTTCTGCGGTGAAATTGCTAGAATTGCCAAACCTTGTGCTAAATATAAACATAGACCTGTGGTAGGCATGCCTGTTATTTCTGTTAAAATAGGAGATCATTGTTATCATGGCTTATGTGATATGGGTGCTAGTGCTAGTGCTATACCTCATGACTTATACAAAGAAATTATGGATGAAATTTCACCTGCTGAGATAGAAGGTATTGATGTTACCATCAAACTTGCTAATAGAGATACAATGTCACCCATTGGAATTGTTAGAGATGTTGAAGTCTTGTGTGGGAAAACTAAATATCCTGCTGATTTTCTTGTTCTTGGTTCCCCACAAGATAGCTTTTGTCCCATTATATTTGGTAGACCCTTCTTGAACACAGTTAATGCTAGGATAGACTGCGAAAAGAATGTTGTTACTGTTGGCTTGGGTGATTTGTCTCATGAGTTTAATTTCTCTAAATTTAGTAGACGACACCGTGAAGAGGAATTACCTAGTAAGGATGAAATTGTTGGTCTTGCTTCTATTGCCATACCTCCTAGTGATCCTTTAGAACAATATTTGCTAGACCATGAAAATGATATGTTTATGAATGAAAGAAGGGAAATAGATGAAGTATTCTTTAAACAGGAACCCATTCCGAAACACAATTTGCCTGTTGAAATCCTAGGGGATCCTCCTCCACCCTAGGGTGATCCCGTGTTTGATCTTAAACCATTGCGTGATACTCTTAAATATGCTTATCTTGATGAAAAGAAGATATATCCTATTATTATTAGTGCTAACCTTTCAGAGCATGAAGAAGAGAGATTATTGAAAACTCTGAAGAAGCACCGTGCTGCTATTGGATATACTCTTGATGATCTTAAGGGCATTAGTCCCACTCTATGTCAACATAAAATAAATTTGGAAGAAGATGCCAAACCAGTTCGTGATCATCAACGAAGGCTGAATCCTAAGATGAAAGAAGTGGTAAGAAAGGAAATACTAAAGCTTCTTGAGGCAGGTATAATTTATCCCGTTGCTGATAGTCAGTGGGTAAGTCCTGTCCATTGTGTCCCTAAGAAGGGAGGTATTACTGTCGTTCCTAATGATAAAGATGAATTGATTCCGCAAAGAATTATTACAGGTTATAGGATGGTAATTGATTTCCGCAAATTAAATAAGGCTACTAAAAAGGATCATTACCCTTACCTTTTATCGATCAACTGCTAGAAAGATTATCCAAATATACACATTTTTGCTTTCTAGATGGTTATTCTGGTTTCTCTCAAATACCTGTGTCAACCAATGATCAATCAAAGACTACTTTTACTTGCCCTTTTGGTACTTTTGCTTATAGACGTATGCCTTTTGGTTTATGTAATGCACCTGCTACCTTTCAAAGATGCATGATGGCTATATTCTCTAACTTTTGTGAAAAGATTTGTGAGGTTTTCATGGACAATTTCTCCGTCTACGGATCCTCTTTTGATGATTGCTTGAGCAACCTTGATCGAGTTTTACAGAGATGTGAAGAAACTAATCTTGTCTTGAATTGGGAAAAGTGTCACTTTATGGTTAATGAAGGTATTTTCTTGGGGCATAAAGTTTCTGAAAGAGGTATTGAGGTTGATAAAGCCAAGGTTGATGCTATTGAAAAGATGCCATGTCCCAAGGACATCAAAGGTATAAGAAGTTTCCTTGGTCATGCCGAATTTTATAGGAGGTTCATTAAGGACTTCTCAAAAATTTCTCGGCCTCTGACTAATTTATTACAAAAATATATACCATTTGTCTTTGATGATGATTGTGTAGAAGCATTTGAAATACTTAAGAAAGCATTGATCTCTGCACCTATTGTTCAGCCACCTGATTGGAATTTACCCTTTGAAATTATGTGTGATGCTAGTGATTATGATGTAGGTGCTGTTCTAGGGCAAAGAGTTGATAAGAAATTAAACATTATTCAATATGCTAGTAAAACTCTAGACAATGCTTAGAGAAATTATGCTACTACTGAAAAAGAATTCTTAGCAGTCGTATTTGCTTGTGATAAGTTCAGACCTTATATTGTTGATTCTAAAGTAACTATTCACACTGATCATGCTGCTATTAAATATCTTATGGAAAAGAAAGATGCTAAACCTAGGCTTATTAGATGGGTTCTCTTGCTACAAGAATTTGATTTGCATATTGTTGATAGAAAAGGAGCTGAGAACCCCGTGGCAGACAACTTGTCTAGGTTAGAAAATGTTCTTGATGACCCACTACCTATTGATGATAGCTTTCCTGATGAGCAATTAAATGTCATAAATGCTTCTCGTACTGCTCCATGGTATGCTGATTATGCTAATTATATTGTTGCTAAATTTATACCACCTAGTTTCACATACCAGCAAAAGAAAAAGTTTTTCTATGATTTGAGACATTACTTTTGGGATGACCCACATCTTTATAAAGAAGGAGTAGATGGTGTTATTAGACGTTGTGTACCTGAGCATGAACAGGAACAGATCCTACGCAAGTGTCACTCCGAAGCTTATGGAGGACATCACGCTGGGATAGAACTGCACATAAGGTATTGCAATCCGGTTTTTATTGGCCTACTCTCTTCAAGGATGCCCGCAAGTTTGTCTTATCTTGTGATGAATGTCAAAGAATTGGTAATATTAGTAGACGTCAAGAAATGCCTATGAATTATTCACTCGTTATTGAACCATTTGATGTTTGGGGCTTTGATTATATGGGACCTTTTCCTGCCTCTAATGGATATACACATATTTTAGTTGCTGTTGATTACGTTACTAAGTGTGTAGAAGCTATTCCAACTAGTAGTGCTGATCATAACACCTCTATTAAGATGCTTAAAGAAGTTATTTTTCCAAGGTTTGGAGTCCCTAGATATTTAATGACTGATGGTGGTTCACATTTTATTCATGGTGCTTTCCGTAAAATGCTTGCTAAGTATGATGTTAATCATAGAATTGCATCTCCTTATCACCCATAGTCTAGTGGTCAAGTAGAATTGAGTAATAGAAAACTCAAATTAATTTTGCAAAATACTGTTAATAGATCTAGAAAGAATTGGTCCAAGAAACTTGATGATGCATTATGGGCCTATAGAACTGCATATAAAAATCCTATGGGTATGTCTCTGTATAAAATGGTTTATGGAAAAGCATGTCACTTACCTCTCGAACTAGAACATAAGGCATATTGGGCTATTAAAGAGCTCAATTATGATTTCAAACTTGCCGGTGAGAAGAGGTTATTTGATATTAGCTCACTTGATGAATGGAGGACCCAAGCTTATGAAAATGCCAAGTTGTTTAAAGAAAAAGTTAAAAGGTGGCATAACAAAGGGATACAAAAGTGTGAGTTTAATGTAGGTGATTATGTATTGCTATACAAATCTCGCTTAAGATTTTTTGCAGGAAAACTTCTCTCTAAATGGGAAGGCCCCTACGTTATCGAGGAGGTCTATCGTTCCGGTGCCATAAAAATAAACAACTTCGAAGGCACAAATCCGAAGGTGGTGAACGGTCAAAGAATCAAACACTATATCTCAGGTAATCCTATAAATGTTGAAACCAATGTTATTGAAACCGTAGCCCCGGAGGAATACATAAAGGACACTTTCCGAAACGTTTCAGACTCCGAAAAGGAATAGGTATGTGGTACGGTAAGTAAACCGACTCCAAAACAGTTTTTAAGGCAATATTTCTCCGTTTTGGAATATTTAGAAAAATAGAAAAATAAGAAGCAGTCCGGGAAGGACACGAGGGCTCCACGAGGGTGGAGGGCACGCCCCCCTACCTCGTGGGCACCTCATGTGCTCTCCGGACTCCGTTTTCTTGCACGATACGTATTTTGGTCGGTAAAAATTCATTATATATTCTCCCGAAGGTTTTGACCCCTGTATCACGCAAATATCCTCTGTTCTTGTTTCGAGCTGTTTTTCTGACAGATCTAGATTATCATGACATCTCCAAGTGCCACCAAGGACAAGTTCTTCGAGAGGATCATCAACCCTTACCTCGCGGAGGTGTTGCGACACCCTCAAACCATTGAGATGCATGATGGGTTGCTGCACATCCGCGATGTTGAGGGACCGAAGGGGACCGGAAGCGTGGAAATGAGGCTCGAAGCAATGGAAGAACAAGTTTTCAAGTGCCAAGGGATGGTGGAACGTGGACTCAACTCCAACCACATGATGATCGCGGAGTTCACCAACAACCACAAACTAGATGCCGACAACATCAGGGAGACCATCTTCAAGCTTCACGAGAAGATCGAGCACCTTCAAGCCCAAATCTATGACCTGCAAAACCAAAACCGTGAGTATGAATATAGATTCAAAAGGATGAGTTTGGCTGTAGATTTGAGGATCCCGGAGACTCGATCATCCTTCTATGATGGTGAGCCTATGCCTTGGAAGATGGACGACAAGCCCGCATCATCAACAACCCCGCCACCTTCCTCACCAGCAAAGGAGACATAATCACATGGGTATGGGCACTCCCCTTGGCAACTGCCAAGCTTGGGGGAGGTGCCCCGGTATTGTATCACCATCACACTCCTATCTTTACCGTTTTTCTTAGTTCGATCCTTTTGGTAATATCTTGATCTAGTAGAATAAGGTATATGGCATGATCTAGTTTTGAGTTTTGCTTTATGATCTCTCTATGTAATCGAGTCCGTGAGCTATATAATAAAGATTAGTGTTGAGTCAAGGGCTTGATTATTTTGCCATGACCTTGAGTGAATAAAAGAATAGAGAAAAAGAATAAAAAGAAATAAAGAGATCATTTTGATCTTATCGAGAGTAATGACTTCACATAGAAAGAGTATGATGATTAAAAGTTGTTGAGAGTTGGCAAACATAGCTTTGGTCATCATTGCAATTAATAGGAAGTAATAAAGAAAGAGAGGTTTCACATATAAATATACTATCATAGACATCTTTTATGATTGGGAGCCCTCATTAAAATATGACATGCTAAAGAGTTGATGTTGGACAAGGAAGACAACGTAATGGGTTATGTTTTCTTATATCTGAGATAAAGTATATTGTCATGGATCATCCAACATGTTGAGCTTTCCTTTCCCCCTCATGCTAGCCAAATTCTTAGCACCAAGTAGAGATACTACTTGTGCTTCCAAAAACCCTTAAACCAGTTTTGCCATGAGAGTCCACCATATCTACCTATGGATTGAGTAAGATCCTTCAAGTAAGTTGTCATCGGTGCAAGCAATAAAAATTGCTCTCTGAATATGTATGATTGATTGGTGTGGAGGAAATAAGCTTTATACGATCTTGTGATGTGGAAGAAATAAAAGCAACGGACTGCATAATAAAGGTTCATATCACAAGTGGCAATATAAAGTGACGTTCTTTCGCATTAAGATTGTGTGCATCCAACCCTGAAAGCGCATGGCAACCTCTGCTTCCCTCTGCGAAGGGCCTATCTTTTACTATTATCTTCTACCTTATGCAAGAGTCATGGTGATCTTCACCTTTCCTTTTTACATTTTATCCTTTGGCAAGCACAGTATGTTGGAAAGATCCTGATAGATATATCTAATTGGATATAGGGGAGCATGAGTTATTATTGTTGACATTACCCTTGAGGTAAAAGATGGGAGGCGAAACTATAAGCCCCTATCTTTCTCTGTGTCCGATTAAAACTCCATAACCACAAGTATTGCGTGAGTGTTAACAATTATGAAAGACTAAATGATAGTTGAGTATGTGGACTTGCTAGAAAGCTCTGACATAGACTCTTTCTGATGTTATGATAAATTGCAATTGCTTCAATGACTGAGATTATAGTTTGTTAGTTCTCAATAAAGTTTCTGATTCATACTTTTCATTGTGAATAGATTATTACTTGAGCATAAGAAATCATATGACAATATCCATATATGTTGCTGTTATGAGAATAATCATGATGCCCTCATGTCCGTATTTTATTTTATCGACACCTCTACCTCTAAACATGTGGACATATTTATCGTTATCGGCTTCCACTTGAGGACAAGCGAGGTATAAGCTTGGGGGAGTTGATACGTCCATTTTGCATCATGCTTTTATATCGATATTTATTGCATTATGGGTTGTTATTACATGTTATGTCACAATACTTATGCCTATTCTCTCTTAGTTTACAAGGTTTACATAAGGAGGGAGAATGCCGGCAGCTGGAATTCTGGGCTGGAAAAGGAGCAAATATTAGAGACCTATTCTGCACAACTCCAAAAGTCCTGAAACTCCACGAAAGTTATTTTTGGAAATAATAAAAAATATTGAGCGGAAGAAGTACGTCAGAGGGGGCCCCACCTGGCCAATAGGGTGGGGGCGCGCCCTACCCCCCAGGGCGCGCCCCTTGCCTCGTGGGCCCCCTATTGGCTCTCCGGTGGCCATCTTCTGCTATATGTAGTCTTTCGTCAAGAAAAAAATCATAAGCAACCTTTCGGGACGAGACTCCGCCGCCACGAGGCGGAACCAATCTAGGGCTCCGGCAGAGCTGTTCTGCCGGGGACACTTCCCTCCGGGAGGGGGAAATCATCGCCATCGTCATCGCCAACGCTCCTCTCATCGGGAGAGGGCAATCTCCATCAACATCTTCACCAGCACCATCTCCTCTCAAAACCCTAGTTCATCTCTTGTATCCAATTCTTGTCTCCAAGTCCGGGATTGGTACTAGTAGGTTGCTAGTAGTGTTGATTATTCCTTGTAGTTGATGCTAGTTGGTTTATTTGGTGGAAGATCATATGTTCGGATCCTATATGCATATTAATACCCCTTTGATTATGAACATGAATATGCTTTGTGAGTAGTTACGTTTGTTCCTGAGGACATGGGAGAAGTCTTGCTATTAGTAGTCATGTGAATTTGGTATTAGTTTGATATTTTGATGAGATGTATGTTGTCTAGCCTCTAGTGGTGTTATGTGAACGTCGACTACATAACACTTCACCATTATTTGGGCCTAGAGGAAGGCATTGGGAAGTAATAAGTAGATGATGGGTTGCTAGAGTGACAGAAGCTTAAACCCTAGTTTATGCGTTGCTTCGTAAGGGGCTGATTTGGATCCATATGTTTCAAGCTATGGTTAGGTTTACCTTAATACTTTTGTTGTAGTTGCGGATGCTTGCAATAGAGGTTAATCATAAGTGGGATGCTTGTTCAAGTAAGAACATCACCCAAGCACCGGTCCACCCACATATCAAATTATCAAAGTACCGAACGCGAATCATATGAACGTGATGAAAACTAGCTTGACGATAATTCCCATGTGTCCTCGGGAGCGCTTTTCTCTATATAAGAGTTTGTCCAGGCTTGTCCTTTGCTACAAAAAGGATTGGGCCACCTTGCTGAAGGAAATATGCCCTAGAGGCAATAATAAAGTATTATATATTTCCTTATATCATGATAAATGTTTATTATTCATGCTAGAATTGTATTAACCGGAAACATAATACATGTGTGAATACATAGACAAACAGAGTGTCACTAGTATGCCTCTACTTGACTAGCTCGTTAATCAAAGATGGTTATGTTTCCTAGCCATAGACATGAGTTGTCATTTGATTAACGAGATCACCTCATTAGGAGAATGACGTGATTGACTTGACCCATTCCGTTAGCTTAGCACCCGATCGTTTAGTATGTTGCTATTGCTTTCTTCATGACTTATACATGTTCCTCTGACTATGAGATTATGCAACTCCCGTTTACCGGAGGAACACTTTGTGTGCTACCAAACATCACAACGTAAATGGGTGATTATAAAGGTGCACTACAGGTGTCTCCAAAGGTACTTGTTGGGTTGGCGTATTTCGAGATTAGGATTTGTCACTCCAATTGTCGGAGAGGTATCTCTGGGCCCACTCGATAATGCACATCACTATAAGCCTTGCAAGCATTGTGACTAATGAGTTAGTTGCGGGATGATGTGTTACGGAACGAGTAAAGAGACTTGCCGGTAACGAGATTGAACTAGGTATCGAGATACCGACGATCAAATCTCGGGCAAGTAACATACCGGTGACAAAGGGAACAACGTATGTTGTTATGCGGTCTGACCGATAAAGATCTTCGTAGAATATGTGGGAGCCAATATGGGCATCCAGGTCCCGCTATTGGTTATTGACCGGAGACGTGTCTCGGTCATGTCTACATAGTTCTCGAACCCGTAGGGTCCGCACGCTTAACGTTACGATGACAGTTTTATTGAGTTTTGATGTACCGAAGGAGTTCGGAATCCCGGATGAGATCGGGGATATGACGAGGAGTCTCGAAATGGTCGAGACGTAAAGATCGATATATTGGACGACTATATTCGGACTTCGGAAAGGTTCCGAGTGATTCGGGTATTTTTCGGAGTACGGGAGAGTTACGGGAATACGTATTGGGCCTTATTGGGCCATACGGGAAAGAAGGAAAAGGGCCTCAAGGGTGGCCGCACCCCTCCCCTTGTCTGGTCCGAATTGGACTAGGGAAGGGGGGCGCCCCCTTCCTTCCTTCTCTTTTTCCCTTCCTCTTTTCCTATTCCATATGGGAGGTGGAATCCTACTAGGACTAGGGAGTCCTAGTAGGACTCCACACTTGGTGCGCCCCCTCCTAGGGCCGGCCTCCTCCTCCCTTGCTCCTTTATATACGGGGGCAGGGGGCACCCCATAGACACAACAATTGATCCTTGTGATCTCTTAGCCGTGTGCGGTGCCCCCTCCACCAAATTACACCTCGATAATACCGTTGCGGAGCTTAGGCGAAGCCCTGCGTCGATGGAACATCATCATCGTCACCACGCCGTCGTGCTGACGAAACTCTCCCTCAACACTCGGCTGGATCGGAGTTCGAGGGACGTCATCGAGCTGAACGTGTGTAGAACTCGGAGGTGCCGTACGTTCGGTACTTGATCGGTCGGATCGTGAAGACGTACGACTACATCAACCGCGTTGTAATAACGCTTCCGCTATCGGTCTACGAGGGTACGTGGACAACACTCTCCCCTCTCGTTGCTATGCATCACCATGATCTTGCGTGTGCGTAGGAATTTTTTTGAAATTACTACGTTCCCCAACACTTGCTGCACTTTATTTACTTTTGTTACTTGTTTCTCGTTACAAATTATCCTATCACAAAACTATCTGTTACCACTTATTTCAGTACTTGCAGAGAATACCATGCTGAAAACCGCTTATCATTTCCTTCTGCTCCTTGTTGGGTACGACACTCTTACTTATCGAAAGGACTACGATAGATCCCCTATACTTGTGGGTCATCAAGACTCTTTTCTGGCACCGTTGCCGGGGAGTGAAGCGTCTTTGGTAGGTGGAATTTGGTAAGGAAAAATTTATATAGTGTGCTGAAATTTACTGTCACTTGTTACTATGGAAAGTAATTCTCTGAGGGGCTTGTTTGGGGTATATTCACCCCGACCTGTAGAGCAAAGAGTTGCTCCTCAACCTACTGAACCTACTGAAAATGAAAATGTTCCCTTTGAAGTTCCTTCGGGTATGTTAGAAAAACTACTAGCTAATCCTTTTGCAGGAGATGGAACAAAGCATCCTGATGAGCACCTAATCTATGTGGATGAAGTTTGTGGATTATTTAAGCTTGCAGGTATACCCGATGATGTTGTTAAGAAGAAGGTCTTTCCTTTATCTTTGAAGGGAGATGCATCGACATGGTATAGGCTATGCGATGATACGGGATCATGGAACTACAAACGATGGAAATTGGAATTTCATCAGAAATTTTATCCTATGCGTCTTGTTCATCGTGATCGCAATTATATATATAATTTTTGGCCTCGCGAAGGAGAAAGCATCGCTCAAGCTTGGGGGAGGCTTAAATCAATGTTATATTCATGCCCCAATCATGAGCTCTCAAGAGAAATAATTATTCAAAGTTTTTATGCTCGGCTTTCTGATAACAATCGCACCATGATCGATACTTCTTGTGCTGGCTCTTTTATGATGAAGACTATTGAATTCAAATGGAATTTATTGGATAGAAGTAAACGGAACTCTGAAGATTGGGATCTCGACGAAGGTAAGGAGTCAGGTATGACACCTAAGTTTGATTGTGTTAAATCTTTTATGGATACCGATGTTTTCCGTAAATTTAGCACTAAATATGGACTTGACTCTGAGATAGTAGCTTCTTTCTGTGAATCTTTTGCTACTTATGTTGATCTCCCCGAGGAGAAGTGGTTTAAATATCATCCTCCCATAGAAGTAAAAGTAGCTGCACCTACTAAAGTTGAAGAAAAGACTATCACTTATAATGATCCTGTTGTTCCTACTTCTTATGTTGAGAAACCACCTTTCCCTGTTAGGATAAAGGATCATGCTAAAGCTTCAACTGTGGTTCGTAAAAGCAATATTAGAACTTATACACCTCCTGAGCAAATCAAAGTTGAACGTAATATTGCTATTGTTAAAGATCTCTTGGCTGATAATATTGATGGGCATGTTATTTATTTCTGCGGTGAAACTGCTAGAATTGCCAAACCTTGTGCTAAAGATAAACATAGACCTGTGGTAGGCATGCCTGTTATTTCTGTTAAAATAGGAGATCATTGTTATCATGGCTTATGTGATATGGGTGCTAGTGCTAGTGCTATACCTCATGACTTATACAAAGAAATTATGCATGAAATTTCACCTGCTGAGATAGAAGGTATTGATGTTACCATCAAACTTGCTAATAGAGATACAATATCACCCATTGGAATTGTTAGAGATGTTGAAGTCTTGTGTGGGAAAACTAAATATCCTGCTGATTTTCTTGTTCTTGGTTCCCCACAAGATAGCTTTTGTCCCATTATATTTGGTAGACCCTTCTTGAACACAGTTAATGCTAGGATAGAATGCGGGAAAAATGAAGCTTCTGCACGGCAGACCTCTCTGGGTAACTCTTTTGCTCTTCTCTTTTTTTTCTCTTGCCATCTCGCTCCATGTCCCTGACTCTCTAATGCTTTTGCTTCCTTATTATTGCTTGTTGTCTTCGCTTGCAGCCCCTCAGGCCGAAGAGCCTGAACTGCTGGAAGAAGTGGCGAGCATAGGGAGAGACGCCACGGATGAAGCCGCCAAGATTGCTGCCACGAAGGGGCAGGGGCATTGCTGTCAGGGGTGATCAGGAGCCCCTGATGGAAACGGAGCAGATCCCTGACAGTGTGCCAACGGCGAGGGCGACAGTCGAGGAGAAAACCCCCCTCCAAACCATGGACCCCTTCCCCTCATTTGGTACCGTGGCGGGGGCCTCGCAGCCATCCTCGAGCCAGTTGGCGCTGGTGCTTGCGCAGCCTGGGCTCGAAGTCCCCGGGTCATCAGCGGTGACGAGAGCGGAACTTGATGAAGAGCTCCAGCGCATTCTGGCATCGCTGTACCAAGGGGTAGAAGAGGCGAACGACTCTGTTGTTGTCGCAATGGACTTGTCCTTCCTGGAGTCCATGGCAGCAGGCATTAAGGAGATGCAGGATCGGTACAACTAGAAATGGCAGGTGCTCAAGGAGCAGCGCAAGTCCGCCAACAAGGTGGACCAGAAGCTGAGGGACAAGGGTAATGAGCTGTGCGTTTGGCACGGCAAGTAGTTCCAGGTCCTTATGAGGCAGCAAGAGACAATCTCGATGGCGAGGGAGGATGTTATTGTCCAGGAGGCTTGCATGGCGGAGCGCAAGGTGCTTCTAGATGCCAAGGAGCAGGACATCTCTTCCCGGGAAGAGAAGCTTGAGGCCAGCCTCCGCGCCAGGGACGATGATCTGGAAGCCCTCGTGCAGCAGCGCACCAAGGAGCTAGAAGACAAGCACAAGGCTTCCCTGGATGCCCTTACTGCTGATTCTGCCACCCAACTGAAGAAGCTCGCTGATGATCTTGCCGCTGCATCCACTGCCAAGGCCGACCTTGACCAACATGTGGCCAAGCTGACTGTAGAGCTTGCCGGGAGTGCCAAGGAGGTCCCGACCCTTAAGGAGGTGGCGCAGAAAGCAGAGATCCTTCTGAAGGGTGTACAATCGTAGCACTCCTCCAAGATCCAAGGCCTTGAGACCGCCAGCGGCATCATTGAAGATTTGAAGGCCAGGATTGGCACCTTGGATAGCTCGGTGGAATTCGGCGAGGCCCACGAGAAGCAGCCGACAAAGGACCCGGACACCGCAAGGCGTCTTCGGAAGGATGCAGAGGACAAGTTGGAGAACCATTCCGAGCAGGTTGACCTCTGGATCAAGAGCTTGATCGACATCGCTGAGCGTCTCATTGCCCAAACTACAGCGATGAGCATGGAAGGGCCAGTCTTCTCGGCCAGCAGGCAGGAGGTCCCCAGTGTCAGGATAGGGATCTTCTTCAACAAGCTGGTCGAAAAGCTAAAGGTGCATGAGGAGGGAAGGGTTGGTCGCTTCGTGAGCGAATCCCAGAAACTTGTCCACAACGCTCTCTTCATGGTCCTGAGCAACATCGCCTGCCGCCATCCGGACGTCGACCTTGCCGATAGCTTCAGGAAGCCACCGAGGGCGCAAATGTTTCTGCAGCCAAGGAGAAGGCTGCACCTTACACCGACAAGGTCCTTTCCGTCCCAACGGCTTCACGAGGTCGCCAGGCCCAGCCTTGAATTATCCTCGCCACTGCGTTGTCCTGTAACAAAACATGATGCATGTCCCGTGTTTAGACATCGTACTGTTTATGCTTGTGTGGAACTCATGCTTTTGCTTAATCTTTAATTGTGTGTTTATCCCTTTTGAGTTCACCCATGGTGTCCGTATGATTAGTCTCTGTGCATGTTTTGGTTGCCTGTCGGTATCATATTGCCACGATTGTTGTAAGGGTCGGGCCCTTAGCATTCATCTTGGCGAGGATACCCCGACAGGTTTTTCCTTGGTAGTTTTTGACGCAACCTCCCATTCTGCAAACAGGCCTGGAACAGAGTGAGGGTGCAGATGGAGAACTAGCAAGGTGCCATCACATGAAGGATTTCCTCATACGAAAACTTAGGTACCCAAGGGATAAACAAATGTGAATTCTTAAATCTATAAGGGAGCAACGATTGTATGGACTTAGCTTTTGTACTTGCCTCCTCCCACTCCCTTCGGCGTGGCTGCTTGTCGCATTCGCACGTCCCCGGAAGGATGGGGTTGTGGTGCTGTTTTTCGGCTCCCGACAAGTACTGTCTGGAAACATATGCTTCTTGCGGGCGGCAGGGTGTGACACAGGGCACGACTGGTTTCTCTCTCCTCCTCTTTATACTTTTTCAAACAATCTGGCAGCAGCTGGCCCAAAAGTCATGCCAATGCGGACAGCCTTGCCAGAGCGTACTTACGGGGGTGTCAATCAATGGATTCGCACAGGCGCTCCACTCAGGATTTCCCTATGCAGGGTAAATGCTGGACCGAGTATTGCGCGAGCTCATCGACATCAACGGCACTAGACCCAGTGTAGCTCGATTCTTGACAAGCGAGAGTGGCGGAGAGAGAAACCTTGTGTCCTTGCATCTTGATCCTTTCCTGAACGGGGCCTGCATGACGACCATGCTGCCTGAACCGTCTGAGGCAGCCGTGCCGCCATCATTCCTGGTTCCCGTCACTGCTGCTGCTGCAGCGAAGAGAAGCAACGGGGCCTGGACAGGTGTAACGACCCGACCTCAGACGGTCAAGTCTCTGTGCTTAAGTGTCATCCCTAGATCGGTATGCTGACACATACAGTACTCGAGGATTTATAACAGAGGTAAATCACATGTATAAATAACGTAAATACTATTACCTCAATCCATATAGCGGAAGTAACAACAAGTTTGTGGATTCCCATCAACACCAACGGCAAAGTTGAGTGTAGAAATCATAACCCTAACGTATCACTTACTCATCGTAAGATCCTACAACATGAGACGTTGCAGCCACAAAGGGTCAGTACATTGAATGTACCGGCAAATTCACACCATAGGATAATGATGAACAATAACTATCACTACATGCATATATGGCTGGTGGAGGCTTTATGGTTAACATGTTTTTGCAAAAAGCCAATTTTTCCCTACTACAAAGGAATATATTTTATTTAACTACAAAGTTTGTTGAAAACATTGTGAATGGTAAATCCCCATCTCAATCCCAATTAATAGGTAATTAATAACCCAACAAATTTAATATAGAGTGATGAGATCAACATGATAATCCAAGAACCAGATACTCAAGATGTCCATAACCGGGGACACGGCTAATCATGATTAGTTTGTACACTCTGCAAAGGTTTGCGCACTTTTCCCCACAAGACTCGATCTCCTCTGTTGGATTTCTCACACTACATGGTGTTTGAGAAACGGATGACCGAGACACAGTCTTTCAAAAGCATTAACTCTAACCCCGGGTAGACAGTACCAACCTACATCCCCTATATCTGCTAGCCTACCACTGGAAGAGGTCATGCAACATACTCAACTATGCTAGAGCCCATAATAGCTTGTGGCTGCACACGGAAGTTTCTAGCATGAATAATCTTATGATCACTTTGAGCCTGGGTGGCGAACCATAGGATGATCACACGGGTTCCCCGGGATCTCCTAGGACAACACTGGTATATCCCCAGGTGTCCGGGCAAGTCCACTGGTATATCCCCAGGGTGCCCCTACCAATCCACCCAGATGTATTAAAGTAGCCACCTTAAGTTAAACCTTAGTTAACAATAATCTCTCACATCTTTCATGAATTCTCTCAAACCAATCCACGTCTACGAGCATAGCATAGCAGTATAAGCATAACGTAGTAGTAACCCCAAGATTTGAATGCGGGACAATAGGTTCTGGGACGCCCCCGATTCAATCGTACACTAGTCATACACGCAAATGTGTACGATCAAGATCAGGGACTCACGGGAAGATATCACAACACAACTCTAGACACAAATTAAAATAATACAAGCTTTATATTACAAGCCAGGGGCCTTGAGGGCTCGAATACATAAGCTCGAATACACAAGAGTCAGCGGAAGCAACAATATCTGAGTACAGACATAAGTTAGACAAGTCTGCCTTAAGAAGGCTAGAACAAAAGTAGCATCGATTGAAAAGGCAAGGCCTCCTACCTGGGAGCCTCCTAACTACTCCTGGTCGTCGGCGGTCTCCACGTAGTAGTAGGCATCGATGGTGGCCTCTGGCTCCTGGGCTCCGACATCTGGTTGCATCAACCGGAAAGAAGAAGAAAGGGGTAAAAGGGGGAGCAAAGCAACCGTGAGTACTCATCCAAAGTAGTCGCAAGCAAGGATCTACACTACATATGCAACATTATCAAAGGAAGGCTGTATATGTGGACTGGGCTGCAGAAATGCCAGAATAGAGGGGAGAACCTAGTCCTATCAAAGACTAGCATCTTCTGGAAACCACCATCTTGCAGCAACAGGAGGGAGAAGAGTAGCATAAAGTAAAGTAGTAGTAGTGTTATCAACCTCGGCCAGAGATCCTTTTTCGACTCCCAGCGAGAAAGCAATCCCAGAGCCATACTATCCATTTCTCATCACAATCCATTTCTCATCACAAGGATCCAGTTCTAGTTGTATCGATCGGGATACAACTCCAAGTGTCTGTTACCGTAGGATAGGCTATCGATAGATGTTTTCTTCCCTGCAGGGGTGCACCAACTTAACCACCACGCTCGATTAACTCTGGCCGGACACACTTTCCTGGGTCATGCCCGGCCTCGGCCAAACAATACGCCGCAACCCGGCCTAGGCTTAATAAAGAGGTCAACACGCCGGACAAAACCTATGCCCCCAGGTGTCATGGGCCATCGCCCCGGGAACTCTTGCACGTTGCGAACGCGGCCGGTGAGCAGACCTAGCTACCTCCTTAAAAAGGGCAGGTGCTTACCAGTCCAACCCGGCGCGCGCCGCTCAGTCGGTGACGTCTATTAAGCTTCGGCTGATGCATACGACGCAGAACGCCCATACTATGCCCACGTGATGGTTAGTTCTATCAGGCCATAGGCCCCTCGGATCAAATATCCAAATCGTAGTGGATTAGGAGCACGAGGTAACAAGCAGAGACTCACGAAATATGTGACCCCGTTGCCCCGTCTCGAGGACTTGCGGCAAGGGCTAGGAATGCCCGGCCATGCCTCGTAATTATATCGCGGGCACCCTCCAGGTCAACCCTTCTCCACATCACTCGCGGGTACCCCTCAGGGTCGACCCGCCTTTCCAAGTACCAGTGGTAAAGTCCAAGTATCCGTGTGTCCAAACATCAAGGGGAAAACCCGAGGAATCACCCCCGGAGAATTCCACTCGATGTAATCATCAAGGTGAACGTAAGAGGGACCACCCTCGAGGTTCACACTTGAGGGGTTGCACGACAGAGTCGTATCGGAAGTGGTTAAGTAGGAAAGCACCCTCGATGACCATGACTGAATAGCTACACTATAGGTTAACATCAGAAGTGCTGATGAGGCCTCACCCTCGGCACTCGATAGTAACCCAGTAGTGTCGAGCAACTAAGGGGAAAGTGATGTGTGGTGCCGGGGCCTGGTCTTTGAGCCCGTTGATCGGCTCTTCGATGATGAAGCAGGGGCAACAAGGACAAGGTGGGGGTCACTGATAGATCACTAACCAACCTATATTAAGCAGTTTAGGATAAGCAGGTAGGGAACAATGAGCAGGTTACAAAAGCAGGCTATGCATCAGAATAGGAGCAAACAATAACAATAGCAAAATCTAATGCAAGCATGAGAGAATTGAATGGGCGATATCGAGATGATCAAAGGGGGGCTTGCCTGGTTGCTCAGACAAGAAGGAGGGGTCGTCGGTGACGTAGTCGATCACAGCGGCATCGGCAGCCGCCACGGGGTCTACCGAAGAGAAAAGGGGGGAACAGTAAATACATAGCAAGCAAGTGCATAAAAGGACAACAGGCATAGCTAGACGTGTTCTAACGCGGTCCTAGACGTTATAGGTGAAGGGGGAATTCAACTGGGAAGGTGTTCCCGGTTCCGGACCTGTGTCAAACAGATGACCGGAGGGGGAATGTTCCATGTTCAGATAGTTAGAGGCATCTGACATGTATGTGGGTAGTGTATTCGGGTTCGGCTCATTTTTTTGATCAACTTTCATATAGAAAACTTTTTCATCTGACTTACGGATTATTTTATATTAATTTTCAAAGTTTTAAAAGATTTTCTAATATTAATATCATTTAAAAATAATTCAGAAAAAGGAATGTGACGTCAGCATGGCGCCATCAATGCATCAGCGGTCAACTGACCAGCTGACCAGTCAACAGGGCCCACGCGGGGCCCACTCGCAGTGATTGGGCAATGCCCAGCCAGCCGTTGACTGGGTCAACAGGGCCGTGGGGCCCAGTGGAAGCGACACCGGGGTGGGGCCCAGAGGCGCCCACGTCAGCACGGCGATGGAAGTCACGCCGGCGACCAAAACGCACGGCGGCGCGCACGGGAGGCCGCCGGATTTTCGCTACGGTGGCTCAAATCGGACGCGGCTAGGCTCGTTCGGCTGCGGTCGATCTCGCGCATCCAACGGTGGCACTAGCACGACCGGAGATGGACTAAAATGACGGCGGTGAGCAGCGAGGCGGACGCCGGAGTTCGGTCGTCGTCGGGTTCGGAGTTACGGTGCGCTAAATGAGCAGTGTGAGGCGTCTAGACCATGCAGCAAATGCAACGGGGGCATGCACGGGACCAAAAGGTCACCGCGGCCATGCCGGCAACGAGCTCGCGCAGCAGTTGGTTCGGCCGTAGCGGTAGGGGGAGCTAGAGGGCGCGCTAGAGGGAACAGAGAGATGGGAGAGGAATAGGGGCTCACCTTGCGGCACGCACGGTGGCCCTCGGAGGTTTAGTAGCAGCAGAGACGGCGCCGGAGACGAAGAAGGGCGGCGACGACCGGAGACGTGGACGAAAGGGATCCGGCGCTTCGATGGAGAGGGAGAGAGCTCGGTGAGGCGCGTGCAACGCGCCCCAGCCCCGATGGCTGCGCGGGGTTGACGAAGAAGAGGCCCACGGATCCCCAGGACTCGCTCCGGGGACGTGGGGTCGACGGTGGCCACGACGAGACGAGTTGGCCGGCCGTGAACACGCTCGGTGAGGGGAAGGGAAGGAGACCTGATGGGGAGAGGGAGAGGCGGAGTGGGAGAGGGGAGTGGGGTGGTGCAAGTGGAGGCGGGGATCGAGGAGGCGAGGAGGCGCAGGCCTTATCCCCTCGCCCGGGCGTCGCCGGCGAGGCAGGTCCGACGGGGACGGCGCCTGTAGCGACTCGGGTCGGGGAACAGTGCAAGGGGGAGGAGGCGACCGGGGGGGACTGTGGCCGGCCTGCTGGGATGGGCCGAGGCCCATGGGAAGGCCAGGGGCTCTCCCACCCCTTTGCTTTTCCTTTTCTTCTTTTTTTCAGCAGCTTTTGCCTTTTCTTATAGCCACAATTGACTTTGCAAAAATATGCCACTGGCCAAAACAATTTCATAGAATTATTGTGCACTGCTACAAAAAGATTGTGAGGCTTTTGAAACAGTTTGCATTTTTTATAAATTAAGAAGGCATTTAATTTATCGCTTAGGTCATTGTTTTAAGTAGTTTAGGCCACTTAAACCCTTTGCAAAAATGTTGGTTCACCACCAATATTAGTTCTGGATTATTTGGCACATGATGAACATTTTAGTTTTCATGTTTGAGCAATTTTGAATTTCACTCAGAAATTGAAATTGAATTCAACTGGAATTTAAAATGGAATATTGATTAAAGTGACTAAGCACTGTTATAGCAAAATGATTAGCTTGATCTCAGGGATTACTGTAGCATCATTACACCGGGGTGTTACAACTCTCCTCCTCTAAAAGTAATTCTCGTCCCGAGGATTAAGAGGTAGAAGGGAACAGGTCGGGGTATTCAGCCCGGAGGTTATCTTCGCGTTCCCAAGTGGCTTCATCTTTAGTCTGATTCGACCATTGCACCTTGAGGAACTTGGTAACCTTCTGGCGGGTTCGATGTCCAGCTTCTTCAAGAATGTGGATCGAATGCTCTTTATAAGTGAGATCATCTTGCACTTCAATCAATTCCGGATCCACTTCACGTTCCGGATCCTTGAAGCAACGACGAAGTTGCGACACGTGGAAGACGTCATGGACGTGAGAGAACTGAGGTGGCAACTCCAGTTGATAAGCCACCAGTCCACGACGGGCGAGGACGCGGAAGGGACCAATGTAGCACGGAGCTAGCTTGCCCTTGACTCCGAACCGATGAGTGCCTCTCAAAGGAGTGACACGCAGATAAGCTTGTTCACCAGGTTGATAAGTTGAACCCGAGTGTTTTCGGTCATAGTTGCTCTTCTGGCGGGACTGGGCCGCCTTGAGATTATCCTGGACAATGCGAACCTGCTCTTCAGCTTGTTGAATAATGTCTGGACCAATGAGCGTCCGTTCCCCAGTTTCTGACCAATTCAGAGGGGTTCGGCACTTACGTCCATAAAGCACTTCAAAGGGTGCCATCTTCAAGCTGGCTTGATAGCTGTTGTTATAAGAGAACTCCACATAAGGGAGAGATTCTTCCCACTTAACACAAGCACGCAACATATCTTCAAGGATTTGATTGACTCGCTCGACTTGGCCTTGGGATTGGGGGTGATATGCAGTGCTCCAGGTAATATGAGTTCCCATTGCCTCTTGGAAACTATCCCAGAACTTTGAAGTGAATATACTGCCGCGATCTGAACTGGTCTCCTTCGGAATGCCGTGGAGTGACACAATTGTGGAGATATACAAGTTTGCTAATTGACTAGCAGTGATAGTCACCTTGACTAGCAGAAAGTGTGCAACCTTCGAGAATTGGTTGATGACGACAAAGATAGCATCGTTACCTTTCTGACACTTGGGAAGGCCAGTGACGAAGTCCATTTGGATCTTATCCCACTTCCATTCAGGAATCGGAAGCGGTTGTAGAAGTCCAGTCGGTTTCTGATGTTCTGCTTTGACGCGACGACAAACGTCACATTCTTTGATATATCGAGCAATGTCTTGCTTCATTTTAGACCACCAGTACTTCTGACGGATGTCTAGATACATCTTGGTACTTCCCGGATGAATAGAGAGAGGGGTGTCATGCGCTTCTTTCATCACCTTCTCTGTCATAAGCTCGAACCGGGGCACTACAATGTGATCTCTGAAGTATAAGGTTCCATCTTCACCAAGTGAGAAATCTCTGGATTTCTCTAAGTCAAGATCCCTTTTCATCAGATCAACATGAGCATCTTTGGCTTGAGCAGACTTAATTGCTTTGAGAAGAGTTGGTTCCAGGAAAAGGTTATTCTGAGAACCCTGTGGAACTAGTTGAAGGTTCAGCTCGCATAGCTCTTCATAAAGGCGGGGTTGACTTTGTAGACCATGTGATTGTTGCAATAAGACTTACGGCTCAGGGCATCGGCCATTACATTAGCCTTAACAGGGGTATAGGATATACCGCAGTTGTAGTCAGCAATAGCTTCCATCCATCGCTACTGACGGAGGTTCAGATCTGGCTGGGTAAACAGGTACTTCAGACTCTGATGATCGGTGAAGATCTCACAATGATTACCGAGAAGGTACTGTCGCCATAGCTTCGGTGCAAAGATAACTGCAAGAAGCTCGAGGTCGTGAACTGGGTAGTTCTCTTCGTGAGGATGCACTTGACGGGAGGCATAAGCAATCACTCTGCGCTCTTGCATTAGGACACAACCTAATCCTTGTCGTGAAGCGTTGCAATAGATGATGAAGTCCTTGCGAGAATCAGGGGGAGCAAGCACTGGGGCAGAAGTCAGCTTGTCCTTGAGTGCCTGGAAACTTTCCTGACACTTTTCAGTCCAATCAAACTTAACACCCTTGTGAAGCAGATTGGTTAGTGGCTTCGCAATCTTCGAGAAGTTCTTGACAAAGCGGCGACAATAGCTGGCTAGTCCGAGAAAGCTTTTGACTTGCTTGACAGTCTTCGGAGGGGTCCAGTCAAGAATAGCCTGAACACGCTTTTGGTTGACGGCAATACCATCCTTGGAGATGACATGACCAAGGTAGGTGACTTCGGGTAAACCAGAATACACACTTGGAATATTTGGCATAAAGTTGATGTTCTCGAAGCTTCTCCAGAACAAGACGAAGATGTTCAGCATGTTCTTCTTTATTCTTCGAATATACCAGTATATCATACAGATAGACTACGACGAACTTGTCGAGGTAATCCATGAATATATAGTTCATCAGACGGGAGAATGTGGCTGGAGCATTGGTCAAGCCAAAAGACATGACGGTGCACTCGTAAGAACCATAACGAGTGACGAATGTGGTCTTTGGAATATCCTCTTCACGAACATGGATCTGGTGGTAACCCAACCTCAAGTCGAGTTTAGAGAATATCGATGAACCAGCCAGTTGATCATACAGATCATTGATCCGAGGAAGGGTATATTTGTTCTGAATTGTAGCTTGGTTGATAGGATGGTAGTCTTGGACCAAACAGTTCATTCCGTCCTTCTTCTTGACGAAGAGAGAAGGTGCTCCCCAAGCAGAGGAACTTGGACGAATGAAACCCTTGCGAAGAGATTTGTCGATTTCCTCCTTAAGTTCAAGGAGCTCAAGAGGCGGCATCTTGTAGGGTCATTTAGCAATAGGAACGGTGCCTGGTTTCAAGTCGATGACGAACTCGACAGCCTGAGTAGGGGGTATTCCTGGAAGTTCTTCTGGAAAGACATCTAGGAAGTCGCGAACAACTGGAATCTTTTCAATTCCCTCAAGAGGGGCTGCGTTCAACGCATTCAGGAGATAGAGTTGGGCTTCGGAATTTTGAACTAGACGAGCATTGTAGCTTACTATCTCATCTAAAGGGTGTAGAAGGTGGACGGTTTTGGTGGCGCAAACAATAGAAGCCGTATGTGCTTTCAACCAATCCATTCCCAGAATGAGGTCAATATTGGAAGACTTCAGAATAATGGGGGAGGCAAAAAATTCCAACCCTTCGATTTCAACTGAAACGTTGTGGCTAACCATAGAGGTTTGGCATTGGCCCGCAGGGTTTTTTACCACTAGTGGAATGTGCATCTCTTCGTATTTAATGCCATGCATGAATGCAAAATCTTTAGATATGAAAGAATGCGATGCTCCTGTATCGAATAAAACAGCAGCTGGTACTGAATTAACAAGAAGAGTACCCATCACAGTGGCAGGCTGGTCTTGAGCTTCATTCAGATCAGTATGATTAGCCTGACCACGACCATAAGGTCTGGCATTGTTGTTATGGGGCTGATTGTTACGGCCAGTTGAAGGTAGAGCCAGCTGGCTCTTTTTCTGATTGCACTCTTTGGCAAGGTGACCTGGACGACCACATCTGAAGCACAGAACATCATTGGGATTGGGAGCAGGAGCTTGGGGTGGTACAACTCGAAGAGGCTGCCTCTGCGGTGGAGGAGTCAGACGAGGTGCAGCATAGGACTGTCTTGGTGCAGGTGCAGTTGGACGATATATGCTGTGGGGAATCCATATCCGATGCTTCTGCGCTGACGGGCCCGAAGATGAGCCAGCGTCACGGCTGCGCCTGAGGGATCCCTGGTGTTCCTGAAGACCAGTCTCAACCTGAATAGCCTTGTTCACCAAAGTGGCGAAGTCGGCAAAGTCATGAACGAGCAGCGCTAGCTTGATATCAGGGTGAAGTCCATCACGAAACTTCTCTTACTTACGAGCATCAGTAGCAATGTCTTCTTCAGTGTAACGGGACAAGTCCAAGAATTCCCGCTGATAAGCATCTACAGACTTGTTGCCTTGGGTGAGGTTGCGGAAATCTCGCTTCTTCCTGTCCATGATTCCCTGAGGAATGAAGCGGGCACGGAAGGCAGCTTGGAAATCCGGCCAAGTGATGACCGTTCCAGCAGGTAGGGTACGCCTATGGCTGTCCCACCATTGAGCAGCGGGACCCTTCAGAAAGAATGATGCAAAGGTGACATAGCTAGCAAAGGCCACACTAGCAGACTCCATTTCATACGTGATGTCGTGGAGCCAGTCATCAGCATCAAGGGGCTGAGTTGAGCTGCGGTAAATAGTTGGGTTAAGGTGCAAGAAGTCCTGCAGAGTTACTGGGGTTGGTTGTTGATTCATGTTGGGGCGAGGAAACTGAGCCATCATTCCTTCCATGAATTGACGATTTAGCTCAAACTGTTGCATCATTCCAGCAAAGAATTCGGGCGGTGGTGGATCGTTGGCACCACGACCACGACCAGCAGGTCTAACCATCCTGCTAACATGTAACAGGGGGTAGTTTAGCATTAAGCATTTGCAAACACAAGGATCATTCATGATGAAACATGCATAATGAAAGAGGTACGATGGATACCACTTCGTAGTCAACACGACAGTGTGTGTACCATTCAGAATACTGTTCTAAGGAATATCTATGGCTTATCCAACTTTGGGGTGAATGTGGTCACGGGATCCTAATGTTAGAGTTAGTAAATTCGTTTAACCCGAATGGAAGAGAGATTAGAGTCCCAGAGTATAGACGAGGAGTAAAAGATCCTAATACCACCCAATGGCGACGTGGGCCCGTAAGACACACAGCCAATGTTAGTGAAAGTTTTTGTAGTGACTAGACTCAACTTCGGCCAAGGAGTAGGAAAGGGGGCTACCTACAGGCACTCGGCTCTGATACCAACTTGTGACACCCCCGATTCAATCGTACACTAATCATACACGCAAATGTGTACGATCAAGATCAGGGACTCACGGGAAGATATCACAACACAACTCTAGACACAAATTAAAATAATACAAGCTTTATATTACAAGCCAGGGCCTCGAGGGCTCCAATACATAAGCTCGAATAATACAAGAGTCAGCGAAAGCAACAATATCTGAGTACAGAGATAAGTTAGACAAGTCTGCCTTAAGAAGGCTAGCAAAAAAGTAGCATCGATCGAAAAGGCAAGGCGTCCTGCCTGGGAGCCTCCTAACTACTCCTGGTCGTCGGCGGTCTCCATGTAGTAGTAGGCATCGACGGTGGCCTCTGGCTCCTGGGCTCCGACATCTGGTTGCATCAACCGGAAAGAAGAAGAAAGGGGTAAAAGGGGGAGCAAAGCAACCGTGAGTACTCATCCAAAGTACTCGCAAGCAAGGATCTACACTACATATGCAACATTATCAAAGGAAGGTTGTATATGTGGACTGGGCTGCAGAAATGCCATAATAGAGGGGAGAACCTAGTCCTATCAAAGACTAGCATCTTCTGAAAACCACCATCTTGCAGCAACAGGAGGGAGTAGAGTAGCATAAAGTAAAGTAGTAGTAGTAGTGTTATCAACCTCGGCCAGAGATCCTTTCTCGACTCCCTGCGAGAAAGCAATCCCAGAGCCATACTATCCATTTCTCATCACAAGTATCCAGTTCTAGTTGTATCGATCGGGATACAACTCCAAGTCTCCGTTACCGTAGGACAGGCTATCGATAGATGTTTTCTTCCCTGCAGGGGTGCACCAACTTACCCACCACGCTCGATTAACTCCGGCCGGACACACTTTCCTGGGTCATGCCCGGCCTCGGCCAAACAATACGCCGCAACCCAACCTAGGCTTAATAGAGAGGTCAACACGCCGGACTAAACCTATGCCCCCATTGGTCATGGGCCATCGGTCCAGGAACTCCTGCACGTTGCGAACGCGGCCGGTGAGCAGACCTAGCTACCTCCTTAAAAAGGGCAGGTGCTTACCAGTCCAACCCGGCGCACGCCGCTCACTCGTTGACGTTTATTAAGCTTCGGCTAATGCATACGACGCAGAACGCCCATACTATGCCCACATGATGGTTAGTGCTATCAGGCCAGAGGCCCCTCAGATCAAATATCCAAATCGTAGTGGATTATGAGCACGCGGTAACAAGCAGAGACTCACGAAAGATGTGACCCCGTTGCCCCGTCTCGAGGACTTGCGGCAAGGGCTATGAATGCCCGGCCACGCCTCGTAATTATCTCGCGGGCACCCTCAAGGTCAACCCATCTCCACATCACTCGCGGGTACCCCTCAGGGTCGACCCGCCTTTCCAAGTACCAGTGGTAAAGTCCAAGTATCCATGTGTCCAAACATCAAGGGGAAAACCCGAGGAATCACCCCCGACGAATTCCACTTGATGTAATCATCAAGGTGAACGTAAGAGGGACCACCCTAGAGGTTCACACTTGAGGGGTTGCACGACAGAGTCGTATCGAAAGTGGTTAAGGAGGAAATCACCCTCGATGACCATGACAGAATAGCTACACTACAGGTTAACATCAGAAGTGCTGATGAGGCCTCACCCACGGCACTCGATAGTAACCCAGTAGTATCGAGCAACTAAGGGGAAAGTGATGTGCGGTGCCGGGGCCTGGTCTTCGATCCCGTTGATCGGGTCTTCGATGATGAAGCAGGGGCAACAAGGACAAGGTGGGGGTCACTGATGGATCACTAACCAACCTATACTAAGCAGTTTAGGATAAGAAGGTAGGTAACAATGAGCAGGTTACAAAAGCAGGCTATGCATCAGAATAGGAGCAAACAATAACAATAGCAAAATCTAATGCAAGCATGAGAGAATGGAATGGGCGATATCGAGATGATCAAAGGGGGGGCTTGCCTGGTTGCTCAGACAAGAAGGAGGGGTCGTCGGTGACGTAGTCGATCACAACGGCATTGGCAGCCGCCACGGGGTCTACCGAAGAGAAGAGGGGGGAGAAACAGTAAATACATAGCAAGCAAGTGCATAACAGGACAACAAGCATAGCTAGACGTGTTCTAACGCGGTCCTAGACGTTATAGGTGAAGGGGGAATTCAACCGGGAAGGTGTTCCCGGTTCCGGACCTGTGTCAGACAGATGACCGGAGGGGGAATGTTCCATGTTCAGATAGTTAGAGGTATCTGGCATGTATGCAGGTAGCGTATTCGGGTTCGGCTCATTTTTCTGATCAACTTTCATATAGAAAACTTTTTCATCTGACTTACGGATTGTTTTATATTAATTTTCGAAGTTTTAAAAGATTTTCTAATATTAATATCATTTAAAAATAATTCAGAAAAAGGAATGTGACGTCAGCATGGCGCCATCAATGCATCAGCGGTCAACTGACCAACTGACCAGTTAACAGGGCCCACGCGGGGCCCACTGGCAGTGACTGGGCAATTCCCAGCCAGCCGTTGATTGGGTCAACAGGGCCGTGGGGCCCAGTGGCAGTGACACCGGGGTGGGGCCCAGAGGCGCCCACGTCAGCACGGCGATGGAAGTCGCGCCGACGCACGGGAGGCCGCCGGATTTTTGCTACGGTGGCTCAAATCGGACGCGTCTAGGCTCGTTCGGCTGCGGTCAATCTCGCGCATCCAACGGTGGCACTAGCACGACTGGAGATGGACTAAAATGACGGCGGCGAGCAGCGAGGCGGACGTCGGAGTTCGGTCGTCGTCGGGTTCGGAGTTACGGTGCACTATAAGAACAGCGTGAGGCGTCTACGACGTCTACACCATGCAGCGAATGCAACAGGGGCACGCACGAGACCAAAAGGTCACAGCGGCCATGCCGGCAACGAGCTCGCGCGGCAGTGGGTTCAGCCGTAGCGGTAGGGGGAGCTAGAGGGCGCGTGAGAGGGAACAGAGAGATGGGAGAGGAATAGGGGCTCACCTTGCGGCACGCACGGTGGCCCTCGGAGGTTTAGTAGCAGCAGAGACAACGCCGGAGATGAAGAAGGGCGGCGACGACCGGAGACGTGGACGAAAGGGATTCAGCGCTTCGGTGGAGAGGGATAGAGCTCGGTGAGGCGCGTGCAATGCGCCCCAGCCCCGATGGCTGCGCGGGGTTGACGAAGAAGAGGCCCACGAATCCCCAGGACTCGCTCCAGGGACGTGGGGTCGACGGTGGCCACGGCAGAACGAGTTGGCCGGCCGTGAACACGCTCGACGAGGGGAAGGGAAGGAGACCTGATGGGGAGAGGGAGAGGCGGACTGGGAGAAGGCAGTGGGGTGGTGCAAGTGGAGGCGGGGATCGAGGAGGCGCAGTCCTTATCCCCTCGCCCGGGCGTCGCCAGCGAGGCGGGTCCGGCGGGGACGGCGCCTGTAGTGACTCGGGTCGGGGAACAGTGCGAGGGGGAGGAGGCGACCGGGGGGACTGTGGCCGGCCTGCTGGGATGGGCCGAGGCCCATGGGAAGGCCATGAAGGCCAGGGGCTCTCCCACCCCTTTGCTTTTCCTTTTCTTCTTTTTTTCAGCAGCTTTTGCCTTTTCTTATAGCCACAATTGACTTTGCAAAAATATGCCACTAGCCAAAACAATTTCATAGAATTATTGTGCACTGCCACAAAAAGATTGTGAGGCTTTTGAAACAGTTTGCAATTTTTATAAATTAAGAAGGCATTTAATTTATTGCTTAGGTCATTGTTTTAAGTAGTTTAGGCCACTTAAACCCTTTGCAAAAATGTTGGTTCACCACCAATATTAGTTCTGGATTATTTGGCACATGATGAACATTTAGTTTTCATGTTTGAGCAATTTTGAATTTCACTCAGAAATTGAAATTGAAATCAACTGGAATTTGAAATGGGATATTGATTAAAGTGACTAAGCACTGTTATAGCAAAATGATTAGCTTGATCTTAGGGATTACTATAGCATCATTACACCTGGGTGTTAGAGGTCCTACCTCATCAACTACTTCCCAATACCCACATGCTATCAATCCTACTCATGCAATGTTTGAGGGTGATACTAATGCATAGGTATGAAAGGGATATGATCAAAGTGTGAACTTGCCTGTACTGTTGATGAAGATGATTCGCACTCATAACTCCTGATAGTTCTACTCGTCACACTCCGGTCAATCTATCGTAAGCAAGCAATAGTAACCACACATAAGCAATCACTCAAAAGATCGGAAAGAACGAAGAAAACAATTCAGAAAACTTCAAAACCAAGCGAATAATTCTTGCAACAGGAAACAATTTATAACAGTACCAAAATTAAGTGAATTTGGTCTTATCAGAAAGTTTAGGTCAAGAGCTTCGATTTGCAAAAAGAATCAACTCAAACGGAGTTATAAAACTCGAGTTACGATCAAAAGAATATTCAAACTTGAGTTATAAATCTGTTTGAAATCAAATTTAAACTTTCAAAAACATGTTTAAGTTGTTTTACTGGATAGAGGAGATCATAACAAAGAAGTGGGCATTGGTTTCGTCAAATTCCGACTAACGAGCAAAAAGTAGTGATCGTTTTAAGATTAGGGACTAATCTATAAAAACTATAATCGCAGATAGCTCCCTGGCAGAAAAATAAAAAGAAAAAGAAAAACCCTAACGGACGAACGTTCTCTACTGAACCTAAACCGACGAACTTTGTTCGCTCCAGAGCCTAAGCTGACGAACGCTCTCTAAATAGAAAAAAAACGCTTAGAGAGAGGAGAAAAAAACAAATGGATCTGGATCTATCCAGATCGGACGAACGAGGAGGGGCGGTGGTTACCGCGGCGGTTGGAGTCGCCGGGGACGGAGAAGACGGCGGCGGCGGCTACTGATACGTCTCCGTCGTATCTACTTTTCCAAACACTTTTGCCCTTGTTTTGGACTCTAACTTGCATGATTTGAATGGAACTAACCCGGACTGACGCTGTTTTCAGCAGAATTGCCATGGTGTTATCTTTGTGCACAAACAAAAGTTCTCGAAATGACCTGAAACTTCACGGAGATTATTTTTGGAAATAATAAAAAATATTGGCAAAAGAATCAAGGCCAGGGGCCCACACCCTTTCCACGAGGGTGGGAGGCGCGCCTGCCCCCCCCCCCAGGGCGCGCCCCCTGCCTCGTGGGCCCCCTGGAGCTCCACCGACCTCAACTCCAACTCTATATATTCATGTTCGGGGAGAAAAAAATCAAAGGAGAAGGATTCATCGCGTTTTACGATACGGAGCCGCCGCCAAGCCCTAAACTCTCTCGGGAGGGCTGATCTGGAGTCCGTTCGGGGCTCCGGAGAGGGGAATCCGTCGCCATCGTCATCATCAACCATCCTCCATCACCAATTTCTTGATGCTCACCGACGTGCGTGAGTAATTCCATCGTAGGCTTGCTGGACGGTGATGGGTTGGATGAGATTTATCATGTAACCGAGTTAGTTTTGTTAGGATTTGATCCCTAGTATCCACTATGTTCTGAGATTGATGTTGCTATGACTTTGCTATGCTTAATGCTTGTCACTAGGGCCCGAGTGCCATGATTTCAGATCTGAACCTATTATGTTTTCATGAATATATGTGAGTTCTTGATCCTATCTTACAAGTCTATAGTCACCTACTATGTGTTATGATCCGGCAACCCCGAAGTGACAATAATCGGGACCACTCCCGGTGATGACTGTAGTTTGAGGAGTTCATGTATTCACTATGTGTTAATGCTTTGGTCCGGTACTCTATTAAAAGGATGCCTTAATATCCCTTAGTTTCCAATAGGACCCCGCTGCCACGGGAGGCTAGGACAAAAGATGTCATGCAAGTTCTTTTCCATAAGCACGTATGACTATATTCGGAATACATGCCTACATTACATTGATGAATTGGAGCTAGTTCTGTGTCACCCTCTGTTATAACTGTTGCATGAATAATCGCATCCGGCATAATTCTCCATCACCGATCCAATGCCTACGAGCTTTTCATATATTGTTCTTCGCTTAGTTACTTTTCCATTGCCACTGTTACAATCACTACAATACTGCTACCATTACTTTTGCTACTGCTACCGTTACTATCATACCACTTTGCTACTAAATACTTTGCTCCAGATACTAAGTTATCGAGGTGTGGTTGAATTGACAACTCAACTGCTAATACTTGAGAATATTCTTTGGCTCCCCTTGTGTCGAATCAATAAATTTGGGTTGAATACTCTACCCTCGAAAACTGTTGCGATCCCTTATACTTGTGGGTTATCAGCTACGGACGGAGCAGTGGCTCCGGTGGTCGAGGAGGGCAACGGAGAGGTCGGGGAGGGGCGGCGTGGCGAGGCGGATGCAGCGGTGGGTTCGGCGGCGCTCGGGGGCGTCGGAACCGAGCGGGCGGCGGCGAACTCCGGCGACGGAGTGCGGCGGCTAGGGAGGAGGAGAGAAGAGGGGTCGGGGTGGGGTACTTATAGGGGAGGGCGAGGCGGCGACTTGCGGCATGGGCAAGGGGCGAAGGTGCCCGGGGCGGACATGGCGAGCGGCGGCGGCTCATGCTCGCGACGGACTCTCGTCGGGAGGAGGAAGGCGGTGGGCGCTGGGCCGGCCCAGTACGGCGGCGGGGAAAACTTCTTTCTTTCTTTCTTTTTTTAAATAGCGCAAAGAAAATGAAAGAAAACCTTAAATAAATAAATAATACTATGGGCATATAATATATCAAAATTTTCATAAAATTATTTTCTACAACATGAACATTTTACTAACGTCAAATAAAATCCACAAAAATTCAAATAAAGCAAACAGTGGTACAACTCTAATAAAATCCAATAAAAATCATTTTAAAAATACCAAAATAAATTCAAATTTATTTCTCTCCAATTTTCTATTGTAGGGAATCATTTTACCCTAATTTCCATATATTTTATTTTTGGAGAAAAATAATTTGAATAAAAGCCAAATAACTCCAAATTGAAAATAATTTCAAAAGGGATTTTCAATTTGATTCTCCGAAACTCCCAACTCATATTTCATATATTTTGAAGAAGTCATTTTATCTTCTCTCATGAAAATCATTGAGTTGCTTAAAGTTTCTGAATTGGAAAATATTTCCAAATAAAATTCAAATCTTTTCAAATCCCTTTTCATTTATTTAAAATGGAAGAAGTCATGTTATCTTCTCTCCAGGGTTTTGTGATGAAAAGAATTTGAATTCAAGGATATCATAAAAGCAAGGTGAAAGTTTTGGGAAAGTCATTTTATTCCCTCTCATTTAACTTTCAAAAAGTTTCGAATTTCACTCAATTTCAGTCAATCAATCACACAACAATCAAACAGTCAATCAAATCTATCTATTTATTATAACATTCCAAAATTTAGAATTTTGGGATGTTACAAACCTACCACCCTTAAAATGAATCTCGTCCTCGAGATTCGGAGAGGCTAGAAAGAAATAGTTTAGGTTCGGGGTCTTCTCAAAATCCATCGATCGTCTCCAGAGGTCTGGGGTGCTACCACCCTTAGAAACATGGTTATGGTTCCATCAAAACTTATATACTCCATCCTTTTTTTCTGACAGGGTCGGTCTTCTCAGATTCTCGGGAAAGTTCCTTCTCCGGGCTCTTCCGGTAGTGGCATAACCTTTTCCTCAATTTCTTCTGTCCTTTCATCTTGGTAAGGTTATTCCGAGACTGGGTCTTCTGATTTGACGGGTCTGGCGCCAATACTAATCAACTATCGATATCTCATGGTGGTCAATCATTTGTGGTTTCTCTTGCGGAAAATGGGTCTGGGCTTCATTCTCACCGTATGACCTACGGTTGGCAACAGCTGCCTGGTACAAGGGGAAATTGCTATACCATTCTAAGGTTCAAACAAGGTTTTGATTGTCGTCTCTCTACTATAGGCAAGTCACTCAGATTTACCATTCCACATAGCAAGGCGAATAATAAGAGTAAGTCGGTATGGTGATCAATCCATCCCGCGCCCAAATCATTACCTTGTACATGGTTTAGCAAATCTCACATTCTAACACTCGGTCATCCTCACAAGCATTGCAGAATTTCTCTTGTCAATGAACTAAGTCCGGACAAATCCATGGATTTTGCAAGCCAAACAAACATCTATCGTTTCTTCACAACTCTCAGGTTTTGCGTACTCCTATAAGATTGTCTATCTATAAAAGTCGTATCTTCTTCCAGGGTTTTTCCTTCAGCAAGAGTGTGCTTGCTTCTTGGCAGGTCCTGGGGCCTGTGGTTATGGCTCATCTCATCACTTGTAAACCTTGAACTTATCATCGGGGCAAATGCTCGTTATTCCAACTTCCAGCTTCCTACCATTCTTAATTCCATCCAATTGTACATTCCTTCTTCCTTCTATTGGCACCAAACTAAGACGTGATTACTCAGACTCATCATGGAGTTACAATTGCTCCATAACCAACATTCTATCTCCTTTATATCCAATAGTACTTCATTCCTTCATATTCTTGGGGTATTGTAACATCCCAAATTTTCAATTTGTAATGTTATACATTAGATCATCATTGCATATCATATTTTATTGCATTTTGGCTTGATCCTAGAAATTCTACGCAACTCAAGGACCCACGGAGAGAGTTGGGGATTTCATTATTTTCATATTTGAGTTTTCTCAAATTTTGGAAAAAAGGGATCGTTTGATTTTAATTATTTTCTCTTCGAATATTTCTTTTATGAAAATAGAAGAGAGGGGATAAAATGACTTCCCCAAAATAAAGAAATATTGGAGATTTAATATTAAAATCAAATAAGATTTTATTCGGAGTTTTTATCGCTATTTTATTTGAATTAGGAAAAAAATATGTGTTCTTCCAAATTGCATTAGAGGCCCAAATAAATGTTCACCTTGTCCGCTATATTTTTAGAGGACGGGGAAAATTTATTTCAGGATTTCTGGAGTCCGTTTAGTATTTCTTTTTTTTTGTTTTTTTGCGCGGAATTATTTAAAAAAAAGTCAACCGCCTTACCGGGCTGTGTCCGACTAGGACACTGCACCCGGTCGGCCTTTTTAAGGCCGAGGCCGAGCCGCCCAGCCCCAAACCCTAGCGCCCTGCCCCGCCTCGAAATCCGCGCGCCGCCGCCGAATTCGTCGCCGCCGCAGCCGCCGGATTCGCCGCCGCGCCGTTCGCCGCTGCCGCCGCCGAGCCGCCTCCCCCCGCCGCCGACTCCGCCGCCGCCGCGCCGCTTCGCCGTCGCCGCCCCGCCGCCGACCCCGCCGCTGCCCGCCGCCGCCGGACGCCGCCACGCCGGAGTTGCCCGCCGCCGCCGCCGTCACGCGTCCCGAGGTAGCCACCGGTTTTTGTTAGAAAACTGTTTGGTTTTTTAGAACCGGCGGTTATTTTTTTAGATCGGTTTTTAATTTTTTCCCCTGGTTTAGTTATTTAGCGAACGCCCGTTCATACGTTCGTTTTAACGAGCGGTTTTCACCCGTTAGCCGCAGACAGCGAACGTTCGTTCGTTAGCCTGTTCGTCAGTTTTCTTTTTCCAGGGATTTTTCCGCGATTATTTTCGATCGCGATTTCTGCCCTGTTTTTCATTTTAGTTTATCTTTTCGCTCGTTTATCGGAATCAGGCGATTCAAACGCCTAGATCTTCGTTTTGAAGCCCTCTTTCTGTTTAACCAACTTGAACAAGATTTTGCTACTGTAAAATTTGACTTAAGTCCAGATTAGTAAACGGATCTTATTTCTTTCGCAGTTTGAGTTTTGTTGCTTCGTTTGATTTGATTCTTTTTGCAAACCGGAGTTCTTAAGTTGAACTTTCTGGTTATATCTCTTATTTGAGTTTTACCCGTGCTTCTAGTTGAGTGCTTATTGTATGCTTGTTTGGTTGCGATAGAGTACCCCGAGTGCGAAGCGTGCTACTACGAGTCTCTAGTTTTCACGGATCATCAGCAAGGCAAGTAACACTTTGATCATACCTCTTTACTACCCAGTTTTATTGCATTAGATCAATCTTCAAACAATTGCATGGTTAGGATCTGATTAACTTGTGGGTTTTGGGAAGTAGATGAGGTAGTACCTATTTACCTGTTTATTATCAAACCTATGGGAGTTACTTCTACATTGCTTATATTGCTATGCTGTACTCGTAGACGTGGATTGGGTTTGAGTGTATCCATGACAGATGTGAGTTTGTTAATTAATGGTTCAACTTAAGGTGGCAACTTCAATACACATCTGGGTGGATTGCTTGTGGGCACTTGGTGAATCCAGTGTTGTCCTAGGATATCCCGGAGGGCCCGTGTGATCATCCTACGGTCCACCACCCAGGCTCAAAGGGATCATAAGATTATTCATGCTAGAAACTTCCGTGTGCAGCCACAAGCCATTATGGGCTCTGGCATAGTTGAGTAAGTTGCGTGAAGCTCTTGAAGAGGTAGACTAGCAGATGTAGTGGGTTGTAGGTGGTACTGTCTATCCAGAGTAGAGAGTTAATGCTTCAGAAAGACTGTGTTTCGAATCTCCGACCATGGATGTATTCGAGTCTTGTGGGGAAAAGTGCGCAAACCTCTGCAGAGTGTATAAACTAATCATGGTTAGTCGTGTCCCCGGTTATGGACATCTTGAGTATCTAGTTCTTGGATTATCATGTTGATCTCATCACTCTTAATATAATTTGATTGGGTTTACTGATGATGCTTAATTGGGATTGACTTGGAGGAACCTTCTCATTGTTTAACAACCACCATGATAGTTAAATAAAATTTATTCCTTTGTTGTAGGGAAAATTTGGCTTTACGCAAAACTGTAACCATAGAGCTTTCCACCAGCCAGATATGCATGTAGCGATAGCAAATATTATGTTCATTACTCTTGTGTTACCTTGCCAGCATATTCCATGTGCTGACCCATTTCGGGCTGCAACGTTCATGTTGCAGACTTTTCAGACGACGAGTAAGGAGCCATAGGTCGTTGTCTTTCACTCAGTGATGCCGTTGGAGTTGATGGACTCACTTTATCTTCCAAGCCTTCCGCTGTTATCGTTTTAGATGGCCTTAAGCCATATTTATTGTAATAAGTTCTCTTTTGAGACATTCGATGTAGTAATTGTGTGATTGCTACTCTGTTATAAATCCTCAAGTACTGTGCGTATCAGCATTACCGATCCAGGGATGATACTGATGCACAGAGATCAGACTGTTTGAGGTCTGGTCGCTACAAGATGGTATCAGAGCACACGTTGATTGTAGGACACGACCACTAAGCTAAAACCCTAGATCACTGCTCTCTTCTCATTTTTGACTCATCTCCATTTTCTACTCCTTAGGATGGCAGACTCGAGGAACAAGTTTACACAACCGGATGAAGACACACCCTTTGGACGACACTTGAAGGAAGTCACTAGGTACCTGAACATCAGAATACCAAGCTTCACCGGGACCTACAACGCCACTTTACCAGAAGAGGAGCGCTGGATGATTCGAGTTCAAGTTCCAGGAAGGACATTCACGCCAGTTACTGAGCCCATAGAGTTTTCCTTTGATGCACCAACCTGGAGTCTAGGAAAGAGCATGGCAACCCACATCACCATGGGACGCATTGGAGAAGTTTACCACAAGGATCTCAAGGATACTATCTACCAGATTTGTGGGCGCCAAGATGAGCAATGGGAGATGATCAGCACCAGGAAGGATAGGTCCATTGCAGCTTTCATCCAGGAGTTAAACCAGCACATTCGTCGCCGGGAGAACCAGATGTGCGCAGGCATGATAGATCTGAAGAAGGCAATGACCAGGATCACAGAGCTGGAGGAAGAACTCAAGTCTACACGTGATGGATACAAGGAGGAAATGACGATACTCGTGGAGAAGAATGACGATCTGACAAGGAAGCTAGGAGTATTCATGGGAGACCCCGCGCCAGGAGGATAAGACGACGATTCCACCTGCCCGGAGAACTACATCATCATCGACGACACCGACTCGGACCCCGGCGATAGCGATGATGACTTTGTTGATGAAGCTGGAGCAGATATTATGGAATCTTCCACCGATCAATTTTTCTAGTCGACCACCATATCAGTAGTAGTATTCCCCCATGTATATAGCTTAGCCCGAGCACTTTTGTAATGATAGTTAGACCGATTGTATGCCCTTGTTTGAATTGATTGAAGTGATATGATTGTGTTTGTCTCATGTGCATATGGGTAGTGTTTTCCCCTAGACCTCATTCTATTCTGTTTTCTCACCTTTTCTAAACCCATCAGATGCCTCCGAGACGCGACAATGGATTTGCTTTCCCACTGGAGCTCACTCAGTTGATCCAGCAGCAGAATGCATTGATGCAGATACTAGTCCAGAATCAGAACCAGGGGAACAACAACAACAACAACCCACCACCACCACCACCTGTTGATCACTTAGCCCGTTTTCTAAGGCTGAATCCGCCGGTGTTCTCCAGTAGCACCGAGCCAATAGTTGCAGATGATTGGCTCCGCAAGATTGGAAGGGAGTTGACCACTGCAGGATGCACAGATGCGGAGAGAGTGTGTTTTGCCGCACATCAGCTTGATGGACCCGCAGCATCATGGTGGGAGAATTTCACAGCCACTTACCCCATCGACACTGTCACATGGGACCAGTTTCAGCAGGCTTTTCGCACTACCCATGTATCAGCAGGAGCTATGGCCATGAAGAAGCGCGAGTTTCGCAACTTACGCCAAGGAGGACGCACCGTTGGCCAGTATGTGGATGACTTTAGTAAGCTAGCACGTTATGCCCCAGATGACGTTGCTACGGATGCAGCTAAACAGGAGAAGTTTCTGGAAGGACTGAATGATGAGCTAAGCATGCAGTTGATGGTGGCAACTTTCAATAACTACCGGGAGTTGGTAGATAGAGCTCTCATGATTGAAGGGAAGCAGCAGCAGATTGACAACCGCAAGAGGAAGTATGGACAAGGGAAGTATAATTCTGGAGCTCAGCAGAGACACCGTTTTACCCCGAACTCGGGAGGACCCCTTCAACATAACCATGGAGGTCACAATCACAATGGAGGGACTTCGCACAACCATAGTGGCCCCAGGAATGGTGGTAGTGGAGGAAGCAACGGCCAGAACCGTCCCAACCCAGCAACGCCCGCCAAGAAGGATCTAAGTCACATTACTTGTTTCAAGTGCGGGAAGAATGGACACTATGCCACGGAGTGTTCTGAAGCAAAGAATGGAAATGGCAATGGAAGCTCTGGGAAGAAGCCCAACCCTTTCAACAGGGGACAAGTGAACCACGTTAGCGTGGAGGAGGTTGAAGCGCAACCCGACGCAGTAATAGGTAAGTTTTTGGTTAAGTCATTTACTACAATCGTTCTTTTTGATACTGGTGCATCGCATTCATACATATCAAGGGGATTTGTGGATAAGTTTAAACTGCCAACCCAAGCCCTTAGGTCACCCATGTTAGTAACCTCACCAGGAGCAGAGTATATGGCTAGTCTATGGTGTGATCGGTTACCATTAAGGATTGGTAACTACCTATTTCCCTCAGACCTAATAGTATTGGAGTCACAAGGACTGGATGTGATATTAGGCATGGATTGGTTATCGAAGTATGGAGGGAACATTGACTGCGCCAGTAAGTTAGTTTTGCTTACCACCCCAGAAGGAAGAAGGATTAAGTATGTATCCCGGCATGCGCCAAAGAGGACTCAAGTGAATTCATTATCAGGAGTTATACAGGAGGAAGTACCAGTGGTGAAGGATTTCCCGGATGTATTTCCAGATGAGTTGCCAGGCATGCCACCGGATAGAGACATTGAGTTTTTTATCGAGCTTTTGCCAGGCATAGGGCCAATATCTAAGAGACCGTACAGGATGACCGCTAAGGATTTAGAGGAAATTAAGAAGCAGATTAAGGAGTTACTGGATAAAGGCTATATTCGCCCAAGCTCATCACCTTGGGGATCACCAGTGCTTCTAGTGGAGAAGAAGGATGGATCGCTCAGGATGGTTGTTGATTATCGAGGATTGAATGAAGTAACAATCAAGAACAAGTACCCACTGCCGATGATCAATGATTTGTTTGACCAGCTACAAGGAACTAAGGTGTTTTCCAAGATCGATCTGCGATCAGGGTACCACCAGCTAAAGATTCGAGAGCAGGATATACCAAAGACAACTTTTACCACAAGGTATGGGCTATATGAGTATACCGTTATGTCATTTGGTCTGACTAACGCACCCGCCTATTTCATGAACATGATGAACAAGGTGTTTATGGAGTTTTTGGATAAGTTCGTCGTGGTATTCATTGATGATATTCTGGTCTACTCGAAGAATGAAGAAGAGCATAAGGAGCATTTGCGTTTGGTACTTGGGAAGCTTAGAGAACATCAGTTATATGCCAAGTTCAGCAAGTGTGAGTTTTGGTTGAAGGAAGTTGGATTCCTCGGACATGTTATATCCGGAGAAGGAATAGCAGTAGACCCTACCAAGGTTGTCACTGTGACAAATTGGGAAGCACCCACGTCAGTTGGAGAGATCCGGAGTTTTCTTGGACTCGCAGGATACTACCGGAGGTTCATTGAGTATTTCTCGAAGATTGCAAAGCCCACGACGGAGTTGTTGAAGAAGGACACCAAGTTC
The DNA here is from genome assembly GCF_002575655.3 of Aegilops tauschii subsp. strangulata. NCBI lineage: Eukaryota > Viridiplantae > Streptophyta > Magnoliopsida > Poales > Poaceae > Aegilops > Aegilops tauschii. The sequence continues at coordinate 311,437,959 of NC_053037.3, read as the reverse complement.
AAATGGACTGAGGAATGTGAGGCCAGTTTTCAGGAGTTGAAGAAACGTCTAGTTACAGCTCCGGTGTTGATTCTCCCGGATCAACACAAGGATTACCAGGTGTATTGCGATGCTTCTCGTCGAGGACTTGGAGCAGTACTTATGCAGGAGGGAAGAGTTGTCTCATATGCCTCCCGACAGCTTAAACCCCATGAGTTGAATTATGCTACCCATGATTTGGAGTTAGCAGCCGTAGTGCATGCGTTGAAGACATGGAGACAATTGCTCATCGGAAACCATTGTGAGGTGCACACGGATCACAAGAGTTTGAAGTATATCTTCATGCAGAAGGAGTTGAATCTCAGGAAGAGGAGATGGTTGGAGCTCATTAAGGATTATGATATGAAGTTGCATTATCATCCCGGAAAGGCTAACGTAGTGGCCGATGCGTTGAGCCGCAAGAGTCATGTCAACACACTCATGACCGGAGGATTACCCAAGGAGTTAGCGGAGGATCTTCGTGAGCTATGTTTGGAAATAGTTCCGAGAGGATATGTAGCAGCATTGGAGATTCAGTCTACTTTGATGGATAAGATCCGAGAAGCTCAGAAGACAGACAAGGAGATTGCCGAGATAAAGGAAAGAATGAGCAAAGGAAAGGCTAAAGGATTTCATGAGGATGAGCACGATATCTTATGGTTTGAGGACCGCGTATATGTGCCTAATGATCCGGAGATCAGGAAGTTGATTCTGCAAGAGGCCCATGATTCGCCATATTTGATTCACCCAAGAAATACCAAGATGTATCTGGATTTGAAGGATCGTTTCTGGTGGACCGAAATGAAGAAGGATATTGCGGAGTATGTAGCAGTTTGTGATGTATGTCAGAGAGTGAAGGCAGAACATCAGAAGCCAGCTGGATTGTTACAGCCATTACTGATACCCGAATGGAAGTGGGATAAACTAGGTATGAACTTTATCACGGGATTGCCCAGGACTCGTTCAGGCTATGACTCAATATGGGTTGTAGTCGATCGTTTGACAAAGGTAGCTCATTTCATCCCAGTGAAGACCACTTACACCAGTGCTAAGTTGGCAAAGATATACATGACCAGGATCGTATGTCTGCATGGAGTTCCGAGGACCATTGTATCAGATAGAGGAACCCAGTTTACCTCAAAGTTTTGGAATCAGTTGCATGAGACTTTGGGAACCAGGCTAGAATTCAGTACAGCTTTTCACCCGCAGACAGATGGACAGACTGAGAGAGTCAATCAGATTCTGGAGGACATGATGAGAGCTTGTGCGCTGGACTATGGATCTAGTTGGGACGACAATTTGCCATATGCAGAGTTCTCTTGCAACAACAGCTATCAAGCCAGTTTGAAGATGGCCCCTTTCGAAGCATTGTATGGAAGGAGGTGCAGGACACCGTTGTTGTGGGATGAAGTTGGAGACCGTCAGTTGTTTGGACCAGATTTTATTAAAGAGTCCGAAGAGAAGGTTAAGCTGATACATGATAGACTCAAGGTAGCCCAGTCCAGGCAGAAGAGCTATGCGGATTCTAAACGCAAGGAGACAGTTTACGAAGTTGGAGACAGAGTGTATCTTCGTGTGTCCCCACTTCGAGGAGTTAAGCGTTTTGGAGTTAAGGGAAAGTTAGCACCACGTTTTGTGGGACCATACAAGGTTTTGGAACGTATGGGAAAAGTTGCTTACAAGTTGGAATTGCCCGAAGGATTGTCAGGAGTTCACGATGTGTTCCACGTTTCTCAGTTGAATAAGTGCCACGCGGAGATGGCTGATATTCCCCTCAGAGATACAGTGCCACTGGAAGCGATTCAGTTGGATAGCGATTTGACCTACGAGGAGAAACCAGTGAAGATTCTCGAGTTTGCCAGCCGAGTCACACGCAGCAAGGTCATCAAGTTCTGCAAAGTTTAGTGGAGCCACCATACCGACGATGAAGTCACGTGGGAACGAGAGGAAGACCTACGGAAAGATCACCCTCACCTATTTTCTAGCCAACCCGAATCTCGAGGGCGAGATTCATCTTAAGGGGGGTAGGTTTGTAACATCCCAAATTTTCAATTTGGAATGTTATACATTAGATCATCATTGCATATCATATTTTATTGCATTTTGGCTTGATCCTAGAAATTCTACGCAACTCAAGGACCCACGGAGAGAGTTGGGGATTTCGTTATTTTCATATTTGAATTTTCTCAAATTTTGGAAAAAAGGGATCGTTTGATTTTAATTATTTTCTCTTCAAATATTTCTCTTATGAAAATAGAAGAGAGGCGATAAAATGAAGTTGTAGAGAAAATCTTTCCTATGGGCTTGCCAGTTTCTAGGGGTCACGTCCTACAGTCAACATGTGCTCTGATACCATCTTGTAGTGACCCGAACTCAGACGGTCAAGTCTGTGTGCTTAAGTGTCATCCCTGGATCAGTATGCTGACACACACAGTACTCGAGGATTTATAACAGAGGTAAATCACATGTATAAATAACATAAATACTATTACCTCAATCCATATAGCAGAAGTAACAACAAGGTTGTGGATTCCCATCAACACCAATGGCAAAGTTGAGTGTAGAAATCGTAACCCAAACGTATCACTTACTCGCCGTAAGATCCTGCAACATGAGACGTTGCAGCCACAAAGGGTCAGTACATTGAATGTACTGGAAAATTCACACCATAGGATAATGATGAACAATAACTATCACTACATGCATATATGGCTGGTGGAGGCTTTATGGTTAACATGTTTTTGTGAAAAGCCAATTTTTCCCTACTACAAAGGAATATATTTTATTTAACTACAAAGTTTGTTGAAAACATTGTGAATGGTAAATCCCCATCTCAATCCCAATTAATATGTAATTAATAACCCAACAAATTTAATTTAGAGTGATGAGATCAACATGATAATCCAAGAACCAGATACTCAAGATGTCCATAACCGGGGACACGGCTAATCATGATTAGTTTGTACACTCTGCAGAGGTTTGCGCACTTTTCCCCACAAGACTCGATCTCCTCCATTGGATTTCTCGCACTACATGGTGTTTGAGAAACGGATGACCGAGACACAGTCTTTCAGAAGCATTAACTCTAACCCCGGGTAGACAATACTAACCTACATCCCCTACATCTGCTAGCCTACCACTGGAAGAGGTCATGCAACATACTCAACTATGCTAGAGCCCATAATAGCTTGTGGCTGCACACGGAAGTTTCTAGCATGAATAATCTTATGATCTCTTTGAGCCTGGGTGGAGAACCATAGGATGATCACACGGGTTCCCCGGGATCTCCTAGGACAACACTGGTATATCCCCAGGTGTCCGGGCAAGTCCACTGGTATATCCCCAGGGTGCCCCTACCAATCCACCCAGATGTGTATTAAAGTAGCCACCTTAAGTTAAACCTTAGTTAACAATAATCTCTCACATCTTTCATGAATTCTCTCAAACCAATCCACGTCTACGAGCATAGCATAAGAGTATAAGCATAACGTAGTAGTAACTCCCAAGGTTTGAATGCGAGACAATAGGTTCCTACCTCATCAACTACTTCCCAATACCCACATGTTATCAATCCTACTCAAGCAATGTTTGAGGGTGAAACTAATGCATTAAAACTGGGTATGAAAGGGATATGATCAAAGTGTGAACTTGCCTGTACTGTTGATGAAGATGATTCGCACTCATAACTCCTGATAGTTCTATTCGTCACACTCCGGTCAATCTATCATAAGCAAGCAATAGTAACCACACATAAGCAATCACTCAAAAGATCGGAAAGAACGAAGAAAACAATTTGGAAAACTTCAAAACCAAGAGAATAACTCTTGCAATAGGAAACAATTTCTAACAGTACCAAAATTAAGTGAATTTGGCCTTATCAGAAAGTTTATGTCAAGAGCTTCGATTTGCAAAAAGAATCAACTCAAACGGAGTTATAAAACTCGACTTACGATCAAAAGAATATCCAAATTCAAATCTGTTTGAAATCAAATTTTAAACTTTTAAAAACATTTTTAAGTTGTTTTACTGGATAGAGGAGATCATAACAAAGAAGTGGGCGTTGGTTTCGTCAAATTCCGACTAACGAGCAAAAAGTAGTGATCGTTTTAAGATTAGGGACTAATTTGTAAAAACTATAATCGCAGATAGGTCCCTGGCAGAAAAATAAAAAGAAAAACCCTAACGGACGAACGTTCACTACTGAACCTAAACCGACGAACTTTGTGCGCTCCAGATCCTAAGCTAACGAACGCTCTCTAAATAGAAAAAAAACGCATAGAGAGAGAAAAAAACAAATGGATCTGGATCCTTAGATCCAGATCGGACGGACAAGGAGGGGCGGTGGTTACCGCGGCGGTTGGAGTCACCGGCGACGGAGAAGACGGCGGCGTCGGCGTCGGCTACGGACGGAGCAGCGGCTCCGGTGGTCGAGGAGGGCAACAGAGAGGTCGGGAAGGGGCGGCGCGGCGAGGTGGATGCAGCGGTGGGGTCGGCGGTGCTCGGGGCGTCGGAACCGAGCGGGTGGCGCGCGGCGGCGGCTAGGGAGGAGGAGAGAAGAGGGGGTCGGGGTGGGGTACTTATAGGGGAGGGTGAGGCGGCGACTTGCGGCAGGGGCAAGGGGCGAAGGTGCCCGGGGCGGACACGGCGAGCGGCGGCGGCTCGTGCTCGCGACAGACTCTCCACGGGAGGAGGAAGGCAGCGGGCGCTGGGCCGCGGCCTGGCTGGAGCTGGGCCAGCCCAGTTCGGTAGCGGGGAAAACTTCTTTCTTTCTCTTTTTTAAAACAGCGCAAAGAAAGTAAAAGAAAACCTTAAATAAATAAATAATTAAAAATACTATAGGCATATAATATATCAAAATTTTCAGAAAAATATTTTCTATAACATGAACATTTTACTAACGTCAAATAAAATCCACAAAAATTCAAATAAAGCAAACCGTGCTACAACTCTAATAAAATCCAATAAAAATCATTTTAAAAATACCAAAATAAATTCAAATTTATTTCTCTCCAATTTTCTATTGTAGGGAATCATTTTACCCTAATTTCCATATATTTTATTTTTGGAGAAAAATAATTTGAATAAAAGCCAAATAACTCCAACTTGAAAATAATTTCAAAAGGGATTTTCAATTTGATTCTCCGAAACTCCCAACTCATATTTCATATGTTTTCAAGAAGTCATTTTATCTTCTCTCATGAAAATCATTGAGTTGCTTAAAGTTTCTGAATTGGAAAATATTTCCAAATAAAATTCAAATCTTTTCAAATCCCTTTTCATTTATTTAAAATGGAAGAAGTCGTGTTATCTTCTCTCCAGGCTTTTGTGATGAAAAGAATTTGAATTCAAGGAGATCATAAAAGCAAGGTGAAAGTTTTGGGAAAGTCATTTTATTCCCTCTCATTTAACTTTCAAAAAGTTTCGAATTTCACTCAATTTCAGTCAATCAATCACACAACAATCAAACAGTCAATCAAATCTATCTATTTATTATAACATTCCAAAATTTAGAATTTTGGGATGTTACAATAGGGTAGGCGGGGGAAGCGATATCGCTCTCCCCCGTCCCTACATCTCCCGCCTTTTCTTGGGTGTCATGGATGATGAAGCCATTGATGAAGGAAACGATGGTGAAGATGACGCGTTGCGTATGCTTCTCAGGTTCGCGCAAGCGCTTCCCCCTACCTGGCGTGCCAAATATGTCGTGGGAAAACACGGCCACCAATGGGGCCATCAGCCCCTTTGTGGTTCGGCGGGAGGAAGGGCACATTGCACAAAGAGCGGAGGGCGTAGCACAGCACGGCAGAGATCACACGGGCAGTTTTTACCCAGGTTCGAGCCGCCGCGAGGCGTAAAACCCTACTCCTGCTTTGGCGGATTGATGAGGGACTATGGTGGAGACGCAGCGCTCTAGCCCGGCAAGGTTTCCTCGAGGCGAGAGCAGCTACGCGTGCATGAGTGTACAAGGGTCCGAATCCTTTCTATGGTTGCCATGGCCCTCCTTTTATAGATCAAGGGGTCACCACAATGGCAAATCAGTCATTGTGTATTGATTAGGTAGCAAAGAGTGCTATCATACCTAACTCTGGAGGCAGGACAAAGCGCATTAAATACGCCGCTTAGTGCCACATCGTAGCGCAGCCCGGCAAGCCTTGCCGTGTCGTTCGGCCACCTTCTCACCTGCCTTTGTGACACGTCTCTATACGGGTGTCATTTGGAGGTAATTTCCTTAGGAAGTGGCTGCCACGTGCCAAATGACAGCCACCTAGCTGCTTGGGGGCTCGACATCGCACCGATCGGTGACTTGCGTTGCTGTGAGGTGGAGCGATGGAGCCTTGGCGGGGTAGTATGCCCTCGTCGTCCCCGGCAGGCCTATCGGGGTGGTCTTGAGGCTTGTCTTCAGGGCAACCTCGACCTTGCTAGGCTCACCTGCCCGGCAAGGGAGGTTTTTCATTGGTGGTATCTTGCTTCTTCTTGATCCGTCCTTTGATTCCTCAAAGAGCTTATCTCTTCTTGTTTGGTCTTGTCTTGAATGCTGAGAGTTGTCGGATTGGTGGTTTGCTGTTAGTGCACAAGTCAGGGGAAAACATACACCCCTGTTTGTGTACCCCGACACTTTTTGACGATTTTTCGACCACAAGACACCTTAGAAGCTTTGGGAGGAGGCCAGAAGGGCCACGGGATGGCCACAAGCTCAGTGGGCGCCCCCCATGGCTCCTCTAACCCTCATTCTTCTTCTATAAATACCCAAATATCCCCCAAAGACCAGAGGGCACACCAAAAAATACTTTTCCGCCGCCGCAAGTTTCTATCTTCGTGAGATCCCATCTGGGACCTTTTCCGGTACTCTGCCGGAGGGGGATTCGATCACGGCGGGCTTCTACATCAACCTCGCTGCCGTTTCGATGATGTGTGAGTAGTTTGCCACAGATCTACTGGTCCATAGCTAGTAGCTAGATGGCTTCTTCTCTCTCTTTGATCTTCAATAAAATGTTCTCCTCGATGTTCTTGGAGATCTATTCGATGTAATCTTCTTTTGCGGTGTGTTTGTTGAGATCCGATGTATTGTGGGTTTATGATCATATTATCTATGAATATTATCTGTGTCTTCTTTGAACTCTTTTATGCATGATTTATATAGCTTTGTATTTCTCTCCGATCTATTGATTTGGTTTCGCCAACTAGATTTATTTTTCTTGCAGTGGGAGAGGTGCTTTGTAATGGGTTCAATCTTGCAGTGCTCAATCCAAGTGATAGAAAGGGACATGACATGTATTTGTATTGTTGCCATTAAGGATAAAAAGATGGGGTTTGTTCATATTGATTGTATCTATCCCTCTACATCATGTCATCTTGCTTAAGGCGTTACTCTGTTCTTGTTAACTTAATACAATAGATGCATGCTAGATAGCAGTCGATGTGTGGAGTAATAGTAGTAGATGCAGGCAGGAGTCAGACTACTTGTCTCGGACGTGATGCCTATATACATGATCATTGCCTTGGATATCGTCATAACTATGCACTTTTTTATCAATTGCTCAACAACAATTTGTTTACCCACCGTATGCTTTCTTTCAATAGAGAAGCATCTAGTGAAAACTATGCCCCCCGGGTCTATATTTTATCATATTATTTTCAGATCTACAAAATCAAAAACACAAAAATACCTTGCTGCAAATATATTTTATTTTATTTTATTTAGCACTTTTATTTATATTTTATATCTATCACTATCAGATCTCATCCTTGCAAGTATCCGTGAAGGGATTGACAACCCCTTTATCGCGTTAGGTGCAAGTATTTGTTTGTTTTTGCAGGTGCAATTATTGGAGACTTGTGTGTTCCTCCTACTAGATTGATACCTTGGTTCTTAACTTAGGGAAATATTTATCTCTACTTTGCTGCATCACCCTTTCCTCTTCAAGGGAAAACCAATGCAAACTCAAGAAGTAGCAGGAAGAACTTCTCGCGCCGTTACTAGGGAGGATCTAGATCAAGCCTACCAAGTACCTATCATAAACTCTCATCTCTTTCATTTACTTTATTTTCCATTTGCCAATCGTTTTCCTCTCCCCACTTATAAAACGCTTTCAAAAAATACAAAAATATTTGCCTTTTTCTTGTTTGATCTTTTGTTTGCTTGCCTTGAAAACTTTCATTGATTTTGGTATGGCAGAAACAGTAGAACTCCTAAAATTGGAAGTTCCACTAATCTTGATGCTAAAACTTTTGTCTTGGTACAAGGGAATGTTATAGGAAAAAGTGTCATCCAAGAATTATTTAATTGCGTTGGAAATTTGACTTGTGATGATGCTCCTATACATAAAAGAACTAAAACTTATGCAGAAGCTATTTCCGCACTCGTTCTTAAACTTGAAAGAAAAATTATTCACACTCATCCTACCTTGCAAAGATTTTTTAATGAGTTGCCTATTATAAAAGATCCTAGAGCTAAAAATAGCTACCCTTGTCCTTATGAATGAGTTTGATCACATAGTGCGGGAAGCTAGGGAGATATTTGATTTTTATGGTATGAACAGTGGAAAACTGGTAATAGATGAGATCCTTTATAATAGTAATTATTTATTAAGGTATTTTCTCCACACTGATCGTATCTTTGATGAGAACCATAAAAAGGGAGTTCCTCCTTTGAGTATGATCCAACAAGTTTTCAATGATATTAATTAACAATATCTTTGGATTGTAGCCGGTAATCAAGGGGGATTTGCAGATGGGCAACTTACTAATGCTAAAATTTCTATGGATGATGTGTTTCATGTTATATTTTAAAAACCTCTTGATAAAAACACATCTATCGAAAATAAGAAGAAAGATGACAAAACCTAGATCTATGCAATATGACTAGCTAGGGGCGTAAAACGGTAGTGCTTCTTGGGAGGCAACCCAATAATTTTTTGTTTTTCTTGCTTTTTCTTCTGTTTTGGAATAAATATACCATTATACTTCTGTTATGACGGTGTTTTAGTGTTTTAATTAGTGTTTGTGCCAAGTAAGACCTTTGGGATGATTTGGAAGATTGTTGATTTGATTCTGTGAAAAGACAGAAACTTTTGCGTCCAGTAGAAGAATTGTTAAAATTTGTTGGAGCATGATAAATTCTGAATTTTTTACACAAGATTGATATACAGATTTCCAATGTTGTTATAATTTTTCAGAATTTTTGGAGTTACATAACTTTGGCTAATGTTCAGATTACTACAAACTATTTAGTTTTTTGATAGATTCCGTTTTCATTGTGTTGTTCGCTTGTTTTGATGAATCTATAGGTTGTATCGGGGGTATGAACCATGGTGAAGTTAGAATATAGTAGATATAATGCAAATATAAAATTGGAATGAGTTTACAACAGTACCTAAAGTGGTGATTTCGTTTATTATACTAAAGGATCTCACGAGTTTTCTGTTGAGTTTTGTGTTGTGAAGTTTTCAAGTTTTGAGTGAAGTTTTTATGGGATAAGGAATAAGGAGTGGCAAGAGCCTAAGCTTGGGGATACCTAAGGCACCCCAAGGTAATATTCAAGGACAACCAAGTGTCTAAGCTTGGGGATGTCCCGGATGCATCCCCTCTTTTGTCTACAATCCATCGGTAAATTACTTGAGGCTATATTTTTATTCACTGCATGATAGGTGTTTTGCTTGGATTGTCGTGTCTTATACGAGTCTTTGCTTTAATTTATTTTTAGTTTTCCACAATCATCCTTTCTGGACACACCTTTTTGAGAGGGACACACATTAATCGTGAATTTATTATAATACTCTTTGAGCTTCACTTGTACCTTTTGAGCTAGGTAGTTGCTCTAGTGCTTTACTTATATCTTTTAGAGCACGTTGGTGGCTATAATTTAAGGAATTTGATGAACTCTCATGCTTCACTTATATCATTTTGAGAGTGTTATAAATAGTATGGAAATTTGCTTGGGTTATGAATTTAGTCCTAATATGATGGGTATTCAAGAGGGTATAATAAAAACATTCATGAAGATCATTGACTATATGAGAAGTTTGATTCTTTGCATTTGTTTTGAGATATAAAGATGGTGATATTAGAGTCATGATAGTAGTAAATTGTGGAATAGTAAGAATATTTGCGTCAAGGATTGTGATTCCGCAGCATGCACGTATGGTCTTCCTGTTATGTGATGAAGTTGGAGCACAATTGTCCTTGATTGTCTTCCTTTGCGTGAAGGTCGGGGGCGCACGATGGTTAACTCCTACCAACCTCCCCCTAGGAGCATGTGTAGTAGTACTTTGCTTCGAGGGCTAATAAACTTTTGCAATAAGCATGTGAGTTCTTTATGGCTAATGGTGAGTTCATGGATTATACACGCTCTCACCCTTCCACTTTTGCTAGCCACTCTAGTACCATGCAACTTTCGCTGGTGCACTAAACCCTCCTTATACCTTTCCTCAAAACAGCCACCATACCTACCCATTATGGCATTTCCATAGCCATTCTGAGATATATTGCCATGCAACTTCCACTGTTCTGTTATTTTCAGTTGTCACATTGAGTTGTAAGTAAATAAAAGTGTGATGGCCATCAATATTAGAGCATTGTCCCGTGCGAGGAATAGAATTTTAAAAAAGGCCAAATGAGCCCAAGAGAAAGGCCAAAGTGCCCAACAAAAAAAGAGAAAAAGAGAGAAGGGACAATGTTACTATCATTTTCCACACGCTTCAAAGTAGCACCATGTTCTTCATGATAGATAGTCTCCTATTTTGTCACTTTCATATATTACTAGTGGGAATTTTCATTATAGAACTTGGCTTGTATATTCTAATGATGGGCTTCCTCAAATACCCGAGGTCTTCATGAGCAAGCAAGTTGGATGCACACCCACTTAGTTTTTCCCCCAGCTTTCATACACTTGTAGCTCTAGTGCATCCGTTGCATGGCAATCCCTACTCACTCACATTGATATCGATTGATGGGCATCTCCATAGCCCATTAATTTGCCTAGTTGATGTGAGAATTTCTCCCTTCTTTTTTTCTACTACCACCTTCTATTCCACCTAAAGTGGTATATCCATGACTCACACTCATGTATTGCGTGAGAGTTAAAAAAGCTGAAGCGCGTTGTATGAACCAATTGCTTGGCTAACACCGGGGTAGTACATGATTTATACTTTGTGTTGAGAAGAGGGAGCATAACAAGACTATATGATTTTGCAGGGATAACTTTCTTTAGCCATAATATTTTGAAAAGACATGATTGCTTTTCAGTATGCTTGAAGTATTATTGTTTTTATGTCAATATTAAACTTTTGTTTTGAATCTCATGGATCTGAATATTCATCCACATAAATAAATATTACATGATAAACATGTTAGGTAGCATTCCACATAAAAAATTTCTGTTTTTATCATTTACCTACTCGAGGACGAGCAGGAATTAAGCTTGGCGATGCTTGATACGTCTCCAACGTATCTATAATTTTTTATTGTTCCATGCTATTATATTATCAATCTTGGATGTTGTATATTCATTATTATGCTATTTTGTATCATTTTTGGGGACTAGCCTATTAACCTAGTGCCAGTTGCTTTTTTTTCTTTTTTTTTGTCTTTACAAAAAATCAATGCCAAACGGAATCCAAATGGAACGAAACTTTTTGACGATTTTTCTTGGACCACAAGACACCCTAGAAGCTTCGAGAGGAGGCCAGAAGGGCCACGGGATGGCCACAAGCTCCGGGGGTGCGCCCTAGGGGGGGCACGCCCCCCGAGCTTGTGCCCCCCCCCCCCCCCGTGGATCCTCTAACTCTAATTCTTCTTCAATAATACCCAAATATTCCCCGAAGACCATAGGGCACACCAAAAATACATTCCTACCACCGCAAGTTTCTGTCTTCGTGAGATCCCATCGAGGGACCCTTTTCCGATACTCTGTCGGAGGGGGATTCGATCACGGAGGGCTTCTACATCAACTTCGTTGCCCTTCTTATGATGTGTGAGTAGTTTACCACAGACCTACGGGTCCATAGCTAGTAGCTAGATGGCTTCTTCTCTCTCTTTGATCTTCAATATAATTTTCTCCTTGATGTTTTTGGAGACCTATTCGATGTAATCTTCTTTTGTGGTGTGTTTGTTGAGATCCTATGAATTGTGGGTTTATGATCAGATTAGCTATAGATATTATTTGAGTCTTCTCTAAACTCTTTTATGCATGATTTATATAGCTTTGTATTTCTCTCCGATCTATTGATTTGGTTTCACCAACTAGATTGATTTTTCTTGCAATGGGAGAGGTGCTTTGTAATGGGTTCAATCTTGCGGTGCTCAATCCCAGTGACAGAAAGGGACATGCCACGTATTTGTATTGTTGACATTAAGGGTAAAAAGATGGGGTTTGTTCATATTGATTGGATCTATCCCTCTACATCATGTGAAAGTGCAACTATCCCTGGGTGGTTCTGGTAATTCCTAACAACATATAGCTCATTGAGCTAATACTATTTCAAGATAAATATTTCAGGAAAGCTCAATGATTGGCATGGCATGGATTAGAAAGTGGACCCTTCAAAATGCTAAGGACAAAAGATTGGCTCAAGCTCAAAGCACAAGACTCTACATTTTCTATTTTAGTGATCCAAGATCACATTGAGTCTATAGGAAAAGCCAATACTATTAAGAAGGGGTGAGGTGTTGCTTAATGAGGTTCTTGCTCAAAGTGCTTAGTTATATGCTCCTAAACCCTCCACTACCTTCTCATATCCACATATGTCCCAAACCAAAAAGTTCAACTCGGCCCCACCGAAATTTCATATCCGGAGCCACCGAGTTCAGTTGACATAGCCACTGCCAGAAACCCTAGTCTTTTCGGTCTCACCGATAGGGATCTCGGTCTCACCGAGATGGGATTGTAATCTCTCTATTTCCCTTCGTAACGTTTCGGTCAAACCGAGATGAGCGATCGGTCCCACCGAGATTGCAATGCAAACACTCTGTTTCCTTTTCGTAACGTTTCGGTCCAACCGAGATGAGTGAATCGGTCCCACCGAGTTTGCCTGACCAACTCTCTGTTTGTTTATTACCAAAATCGGTCTCACCGAGTTTGTGTAATTGGTCTCACCGAGATTACGTTATGCCCTAACCCTAATGAAATCGGTCCCACCAAGTTGACATGTCGGTCCCACCGAAATGCCTAACGGTCACATTATGAACCAAATCGGTCTGACCGAGTTTGGTGATTTGTGTGTAACGGTTAGATTTTGTGTGGAGGCTATATATAACCCTCCACCCACTCTTCTGTTGGAAATATGCCCTAGAGGCAATAATAAATGGTTATTATTATATTTCTTTGTTCATGGTAATTGTCTATTGTTCATGCTATAATTGTGTTATCCGGAAATCGTAATGCATGTGTGAATACATAGACCACAATGTGTCCCTAGTAAGCCTCTAGTTGACTAGCTCGTTGATCAACCGATAGTCATGGTTTCCTGACTATGGACATTGGATGTCATTGATAACGGGATCACATCATTAGGAGAATGATGTGATGGACAAGACCCAATCCTAAGCATAGCTCAAAGATCGTGTAGTTTGTTTGCTAGAGCTTTTCCAATGTCAAGTATCTTCTCCTTAGACCATGAGATCGTGCAGCTCCCGGATACCGTAGGAGTACTTTGGGTGTGCCAAACGTCACAACATAACTGGGTGACTATAAAGGTACACTACGGGTATCTCCGAAAGTGTCTCTTGGGTTGGCACGGATCGAGACTGGGATTTGTCACTCCGTATGACGGAGAGGTATCTCTGGGCCCACTCGGTAATGCATCATCATAATGAGCTCAATGTGACTAAGGAGTTAGTCACGGGATCATGCATTGCGGTACGAGTAAAGAGACTTGCCGGTAACGAGATTGAACAAGGTATTGGGATACCGACGATCGAATCTCGGGCAAGTAACATACCGATTGACAAAGGGAATTGTATACGGGATTGATTGAATCCTCGACATCGTGGTTCATCCGATGAGATCATCGTGGAACATGTGGGAGCCAACATGGGTATCCAGATCCCGCTGTTGGTTATTGACCGGAGAGGCGTCTCGGTCATGTCTGCATGTCTCCCGAACCCGTAGGGTCTACACACTTAAGGTTCGGTGACGCTAGGGTTGTAGAGATATGAGTATGCGGAAACCCGAAAGTTGTTCGGAGTCCTGGATGATATCCCGGACGTCACGAGGAGTTCCGGAATGGTCCAGAGGTGAAGAATTATATATAGGAAGTCCAGTTTCGGCCATTGGGAAAGTTTCGGGGGTTATCGGTATTGTACCGGGACCACCGGAAGGGTCCCGGGGGTCCACCGGGTGGGGCCACCTATCCCGGAGGGCCCCATGGGCTGAAGTGGGAAGGGAACCAGCCCTTAGTGGGCTGGGGCGCCCCCCATGGGCCTCCCTCCTGCGCCTAGGGTTGGAAACCCTAGGGTGGGGGGCGCCCCACTTGACTTGGGGGGGAAGTTTCCCCCCCCTTGGCCCCCCCCCATAGATGGGTTCTTGGCCGGCGCCCCCCCTCCCAGGGGGCCTATATAAAGGGGGAGGGAGGGCAGCAATACGACAGCCTTTGGCGCCTCCCTCCTCCCCTGCAACACCTCTCCCTCTCGCAGAAGCTTGGCGAAGCCCTGCCGAGATCCCGCTACATCCACCACCACGCCGTCGTGCAGCTGGATCTCCATCAACCTCTCCTTCCCCCTTGCTGGATCAAGTAGGAGGAGACATCGCTGCTCCGTACGTGTGTTGAACGCGGAGGTGCCGTCCGTTCGGCACTCGGTCATCGGTGATTTGGATCACGGCGAGTACGACTCCATCAACCTCGTTCATTGGAACGCTTCCGCTCGCGATCTACAAGGGTATGTAGATGCACTCCTTTCCCCTCATTGCTAGTATACTCCATAGATGGATCTTGGTGATGCGTAGGAAAATTTAAAATTCTGCTACGATCCCCAACAGTGGTATCAGAGCCAGGCCTATGCGTAGCTACTATGCACGAGTAGAACACAAAGCAGTTGTGGGCGTAGATGTTGCCAATTCTTCTTGCCGCTACTAGTCTTATCTTGTTTCGGCGGTATTGTGGGATGAAGCGGCCCGGACCGACCTTACACATACGCTTACGTGAGACAGGTTCCACCGACTGACATGCACTAGTTGCATAAGGTGGCTAGCGGGTGTCTGTCTCTCCCACTTTAGTCGGAACGGATTCGATGAAAAGGGTCCTTATGAAGGGTAAATAAAAATTGGCATATCACGTTGTGGTCTTACGTAGGTAAGAAACGTTCTTGCTAGAAACCTATACAAGCCACGTAAAAACTTGCAACAACAATTAGAGGACGTCTAACTTGTTTTTGCAGCATCTGCTATGTGATGTGATATGGCCAGAAGATGTGATGAATGATATATGTGATGAATGATATATGTGATGAATGATATATGTGATGTATGAGATTGATCATATTCTTGTAATAGGAATCACGACTTGCATGTCGATGAGTATGACAACCGGCAGGAGCCATAGGAGTTGTCTTTATTTTTGTATGACCCGTGTGTCATTGAATAACGCCATGTAAATTACTTTACTTTGTTGCTAAACGCGTTAGCCATAGAAGTAGAAGTAATCGTTGGCGTGACAACTTCATGAAGACACAATGATGGAGATCATGATGATGGAGATCATGGTGTCATGCCGGTGACGAAGATGATCATGGTGCCCCGAAGATGGAGATCAAAGGAGCAAAATGATATTGGCCATATCATGTCACTATTTGATTACATGTGATGTTTATCATGTTTTGCATCTTATTTGCTTAGAACGACGGTAGTAAGTAAGATGATCCCTTATGGTAATTTCAAGAAAGTGTTCCCCCTAACTGTGCACCGTTGCGAAGGTTCGTTGTTTCGAAGCACCACGTGATGATCGGGTGTGATAGATTCTAACGTTCGCATACAACGGGTGTTGACGAGCCTAGCATGTACAGACATGGCCTCGGAACACACGCAATACACTTAGGTTGACTTGATGAGCCTAGCATGTACAGACATGGCCTCGGAACACGGAGGACCGAAAGGTCGAGCATAAGTCGTATAGAAGATACGATCAACATGGAGATGTTCACCGATCTTGACTAGTCCGTCTCACGTGATGATCGGACACGGCCT
Source organism: Aegilops tauschii subsp. strangulata (assembly GCF_002575655.3). Taxonomy (NCBI): domain Eukaryota; kingdom Viridiplantae; phylum Streptophyta; class Magnoliopsida; order Poales; family Poaceae; genus Aegilops; species Aegilops tauschii. Next base: position 311,421,764 of record NC_053037.3, on the reverse strand, counting down.
AGTTAACTCGGATCATGTTTCACTTTGATGACTAGAGGGATGTCTATCTGAGTGGGAGTTCATTGAGTAATTTGATTAGATGAACTTAATTATCATGAACTTAGTCTAAAATCTTTACAATATGTCTTGTAGATCAAATGGCCCACGTTGTCCTCAACTTCAACGCGTTCCTAGAGAAAACCAAGCTGAAAGATGATGGCAGCAACTATACGGACTGGGTCCGGAACCTGAGGATCATCCTCATAGCTGCCAAGAAAGATTATGTCCTAGAAGCACTGCTAGGTGAAGCACCAATCCTAGAGAACCAAGACGTTATGAACGCTTGGCAATCACGTGCTGATGATTACTCCCTCGTTCAGTGCGGCATGCTTTACAGCTTAGAACCGGGTCTCCAAAAGCGTTTTGAGAAACATGGAGCATATGAGATGTTCGAAGAGCTGAAAATGGTTTTCCAAGCTCATGCCCGGGTCGAGAGATATGAAGTCTCCGACAAGTTCTTCAGCTGTAAAATGGAGGAAAATAGTTCTGTTAGTGAGCACATACTCAGAATGTCTGGGTTACACAACCGCTTGTCTCAGCTGGGAGTTAATCTCCCGGATGACGTGGTCATTGACAGAATCCTTCAGTCACTTCCACCAAGCTACAAGAGCTTTGTGATGAACTTCAATATGCAGGGGATGGAAAAGACCATTCCTGAGGTATATTTGATGCTGAAATCAGCGGAGGTGGAGATCAGAAAAGAACATCAAGTGTTGATGGTGAATAAAACCACTAAGTTCAAGAAGGGGAAGGGTAAGAAGAACTTCAAGAAGGACGGCAAGGGAGTTGCCGTGCCCGGTAAGCCAGTTACTGGGAAGAAGCCAAGGAATGGACCCAAGCCTGAGACTGAGTGCTTTTATTGCAAGGGAAGTGGTCACTGGAAGCGGAACTGCCCCCAAATACTTAGCGGACAAGAAGGCCGGCAACACCAAAGGTATATGTGATATACATGTAATTGATGTGTACCTTACCAGTACTCGTAGTAGCTCCTGGGTATTTGATACCGGTGCGGTTGCTCATATTTGTAACTCAAAACAGGAACTGCGGAATAAACGGAGACTGGCAAAGGACGAGGTGACGATGCGCGTCGGGAATGGTTCCAAGGTCGATGTGATCGCCGTCGGCACGCTACCTCTGCATCTACCTACGGGATTAGTTTTAAACCTCAATAATTGTTATTTAGTGCCAGCTTTAAGCATGAACATTGTATCTGGATCTCGTTTAATTCGAGATGGCTACTCATTTAAATCCGAGAATAATGGTTGTTCTATTTATATGAGAGATATGTTTTATGGTCATGCCCCGCTGGTCAATGGTTTATTCTTGATAAATCTCGAACGTGATGTTACACATATTCATAGTGTGAATACCAAAAGATGTAAAGTTGATAACGATAGTCCCACATACTTGTGGCACTGCCGCCTTGGTCACATTAGTGTCAAGCGCATGAAGAAGCTCCATGCAGATGGACTTTTGGAGTCTCTTGATTACGAATCATTTGACACGTGCGAACCATGCCTCATAGGTAAGATGACCAAGACTCCGTTCTCCAGAACAATGGAGCGAGCAACCAACTTATTGGAAATTATACATACCGATGTGTGCGGTCCAATGAGTGTTGAGGCTCGCGGAGGATATCGTTATGTTCTCACTCTCACTGATGACTTAAGTAGATATGGGTATGTCTACCTAATGAAACACAAGTCTGAAACCTTTGAAAGGTTCAAGGAATTTCAGAGTGAGGTTGAGAATCAACGTGACAGGAAAATAAAATTCTTACGATTAGATCGTGGTGGAGAATATTTAAGTCACGAATTTGGTGCGCACTTAAGGAAATGTGGAATCGTTTCACAACTCACGCCGCCTGGAACACCTCAGCGAAACGGTGTGTCCGAACGTCGTAATCGCACTCTATTGGATATGGTGCGATCTATGATGTCTCTTACCGATTTACCGCTCTCATTTTGGGGCTATGCTTTAGAGACTGCCGCATTCACTTTAAATAGGGCTCCGTCGAAATCCGTTGAGACGACACCGTATGAATTATGGTTTGGGAAGAAACCTAAGCTGTCATTTCTAAAAGTTTGGGGATGCGATGCTTATGTCAAGAAACTTCAACCTGAAAAGCTCGAACCCAAATTGGAGAAATGCGTCTTCATAGGATACCCTAAGGAAACTATTGGGTATACCTTCTACCTCAGATCTGAAGGCAAGATCTTCGTTGCCAAGAATGGGTCCTTTCTAGAGAAAGAGTTTCTCTCGAAAGAATTAAGTGGGAGGAAAGTGGAACTTGATGAGGTGATAGTCACCCCTTCCGAACAGGAAAGTAGCGCAGCGCGGGAAGATGTTCCTGTGGTGCCTACACCGACTGGGGAGGAAGTTAATGATGATGATCATGAAGCTTCGGATCAAGTTACTGCTGAACTTCGTAGGTCCACAAGGACACGTTCCGCACCAGAGTGGTACGGCAACCCTGTCCTGGAAATCATGTTGTTAGACAACGGTGAACCTTCGAACTATGAAGAAGCGATGGCGGGCCCGGATTCTGACAAATGGCTAGAAGCCATGAAATCCGAGATAGGATCCATGTATGAAAACGAAGTATGGACTTTGACTGACTTGCCCGATGATCGGCGAGCCATAGAAAATAAATGGATCTTTAAGAAGAAGACAGACGCGGATGGTAATGTGACCATCTATAAGGCTCGACTTGTCGCTAAGGGTTATCGACAAGTTCAAGGGGTTGACTACGATGAGACTTTCTCACCCGTAGCGAAGCTAAAGTCCGTCCGAATCATGTTAGCAATTGCCGCATGCTATGATTATGAGATATGGCAGATGGACGTCAAAACGGCATTCCTTAACGGCTTCCTTAAGGAAGAATTGTATATGATGCAGCCGGAAGGTTTTGTCGATCCTAAGAATGCTAACAAAGTATGCAAGCTCCAGCGCTCAATCTATGGGCTGGTGCAAGCATCTCAGAGTTGGAACATTCGCGCTTTGGGTTTACACAGACTTATGGAGAAGCCTGTGTTTACAAGAAAGTGAGTGGGAGCTCTGTAGGATTTCTCTTATTGTATGTGGATGACATACTATTGATGGGAAATGATATAGAATTCTTGGAAAGTATAAAGGCCTATTTGAATAAGTGTTTTTCAATGAAGGACCTTGGAGAAGCTGCTTATATATTAGGCATCAAGATCTATAGAGATAGATCAAGACGCCTCATTGGTCTTTCACAGAGTACGTACCTTGACAAGATATTGAAGAAGTTCAATATGGATCAGTCCAAGAAGGGGTTCTTGCCTGTATTGCAAGGTGTGCAATTGAGCACGGCTCAATGCCCGACCACGGCAGAAGATAGAGAAAAGATGAGTGTCATCCCCTATGCCTCGGCCATAGGGTCTATTATGTATGCCATGCTGTGTACCAGACCTGATGTAAACCTTGCCGTGAGTTTGGTAGGAAGGTACCAAAGTAACCCCGGCATGGAACACTGGACAGCGGTCAAGAATATCCTAAAGTACCTGAAGAGGACTAAGGATATGTTTCTCGTTTATGGAGGTGACGAAGAGCTCGTCGTAAAGGGTTACGTCGACGCTAGCTTCGACGCAGATCTGGATGACTCGAAGTCACAAACCGGATACGTGTATATTTTGAATGGAGGAGCAGTAAGCTGGTGCAGTTGCAAGCAAAGCGTCGTGGCGGGATCTACATGTGAAGCAGAGTACATGGCAGCCTCGGAGGCAGCACAGGAAGCAGTCTGGATGAAGGAGTTCATTACCGACCTAGGGGTGATTCCCAATGCGTCGGGCCCGATGACTCTCTTCTGTGACAACACTGGAGCTATTGCCCTTGCGAAGGAGCCCAGGTTTCACAGGAAGACCAGGCATATCAAGCGTCGCTTCAACTCCATTCGTGAAAGTGTTCAAAATGGAGACATAGATATTTGTAAAGTACATACGGACCTGAATGTAGCACATCCCTTGACTAAAGCTCTCCCTAGAGCAAAACATGATCAACACCAGGACGCAATGGGTGTTCGATTCATCACAATGTAACTAGATTATTGACTCTAGTGCAAGTGGGAGACTGTTGGAAATATGCCCTAGAGGCAATAATAAATGGTTATTATTATATTTCTTTGTTCATGGTAATTGTCTATTGTTCATGCTATAATTGTGTTATCCGGAAATCATAATGCATGTGTGAATACATAGACCACAACGTGTCCCTAGTAAGCCTCTAGTTGACTAGCTCGTTGATCAACTGATAGTCATGGTTTCCTGACTATGGACATTGGATGTCATTGATAACGGGATCACATCATTAGGAGAATGATGTGATGGACAAGACCCAATCCTAAGCATAGCTCAAAGATCGTGTAGTTCGTTTGCTAGAGCTTTTCCAATGTCAAGTATCTTCTCCTTAGACCATGAGATCGTGCAGCTCCCGGATACCGTAGGAGTACTTTGGGTGTGCCAAACGTCACAACGTAACTGGGTGACTATAAAGGTACACTACGGGTATCTCCGAAAGTGTCTGTTGGGTTGGCACGGATCGAGACTGGGATTTGTCACTCCGTATGACGGAGAGGTATCTCTGGGCCCACTCGGTAATGCATCATCATAATGAGCTCAATGTGACTAAGGAGTTAGTCACGGGATCATGCATTGCGGTACGAGTAAAGAGACTTGCCGGTAACGAGATTGAACAAGGTATTGGGATACCGACGATCGAATCTCGGGCAAGTAACATACCGATTGACAAAGGGAATTGTATACGGGATTGATTGAATCCTCGACATCGTGGTTCATCCGATGAGATCATCGTGGAACATGTGGGAGCCAACATGGGTATCCAGATCCCGCTGTTGGTTATTGACCGGAGAGGCGTCTCGGTCATTTCTGCATGTCTCCCGAACCCGTAGGGTCTACACACTTAAGGTTCGGTGACGCTAGGGTTGTAGAGATATGAGTATGCGGAAACCCGAAAGTTGTTCGGAGTCCCGGATGAGATCCCGGACGTCACAAGGAGTTCCGGAATGGTCCGGAGGTGAAGAATTATATATAGGAAGTCCAGTTTCGGCCACAGGGAAAGTTTCGGGGTTGTCGGTATTGTACCGGGACCACCGGAAGGGTCCTGGGGGTCCACCGGGTGGGGCCACCTATCCCGGAGGGCCCCATGGGCTGAAGTGGGATGGGAACCAGCCCTTAGTGGGCTGGGGCGCCCCCCATGGGCCTCCCCCCTGCGCCTAGGGTTGGAAACCCTAGGGTGGGGGGCGCCCCACTTGACTTGGGGGGGAAGTTCCCCCCCCCTTGGCCGCCCCCCCCCATAGATGGGTTCTTGGCCGACGCCCCCCCCCTCTCAGGGGGCCTATATAAAGGGGGGAGGGAGGGCAGCAATACGACAACCTTTGGCGCCTCCCTCCTCCCCTGCAACACCTCTCCCTCTCGCAGAAGCTTGGCGAAGCCCTGCCGAGATCCCGCTACATCCACCACCACTCCGTCGTGCTGCTGGATCTCCATCAACCTCTCCTTCCCCCTTGCTGGATCAAGTAGGAGGAGACGTCGCTGCTCCATACGTGTGTTGAACGCGGAGGTGCCGTCCGTTCGGCACTCGGTCATCGGTGATTTGGATCACGGCGAGTACGACTCCATCAACCTCGTTCATTGGAACGCTTCCGCTCGCGATCTACAAGGGTATGTAGATGCACTCCTTTCCCCTCGTTGCTAGTATACTCCATAGATGGATCTTGGTGATGCGTAGGAAAATTTAAAATTCTGCTACGATCCCCAACATCTTCATTCGTGGAAAGAGCCATCAGAACATGCCTACACTTCCAACACATATTTTCTGAGAGAGAACCACCTACACTTGTGTTGAGGTCAAGATATCCCATTCCAACCACATAAATCTTGATCTCTAGCCTTCCCCAAGTTGCTTTCCACTCAAATCTTCTTTCCACCAAATCCAAATCCTGTGAGAGAGAGTTGAGTGTTGGGGAGACTATCATTTGAAGCACAAGAGCAAGGAGTTCATCATCAACACACCATTTGTTACTTCTTAGAGAGTGGTGTCTCCTAGATTGGCTAGGTGTCACTTGGGAGCCTCCGTCAAGATTGTGGAGTTGAACCAAGGAGTTTGTAAGGGTAAGGAGATCGCCTACTTCGTGAAGATCTACCCTAGTGAGGCAAGTCCTTCGTGGGCGACGGCCATGGTGGGATAGACAAGGTTGCTTCTTCGTGGACCCTTCATGGGTGGAGCCCTCCGTGGACTCGCGCAACCGTTACCCTTCGTGGGTTGAAGTCTCTGTTGGGTAACATAGTAATTTCAAAAAAAATCCTACGCACACACAAGATCATGGTGATGCATAGCAACGAGAGGGGAGAGTGTTGTCCACGTACCCTCGTAGACTGAAAGCGGAAGCGTTAGCACAACGCGGTTGATGTAGTCGTACGTCTTCACGATCCGACCGATCAAGTACCGAACGCACGGCACCTCCGAGTTCAGCACACGTTCAGCCCGATGACGTCCCTCGAACTCCGATCCAGCGAGTGTTGAGGGAGAGTCTCCTCAGCACGACGGCGTGGTGACGATGATGATGTTCTACCGACGCAGGGCTTCGCCTAAGCACCGCTAGAGTATTATCGAGGTGGACTATGGTGGAGGGGGGCACCGCACATGGCTAAAAGATCAAGCGATCAATTGGTGTGTCTCTAGGGTGCCCCCTGCCCCCGTATATAAAGGAGCAAGGGGGGAGGTGCGGCCGGCCAGGAGGAGGCGTGCCAGGAGGAGTCCTACTCCCACCGGGAGTAGGACTCCCTCCCTTCCTTGTTGGACTAGGAGAGGAGAGGGAAGGAGAGAGGGGGAAAGGAAAAGGGGGGGCGCCCCCCTCCTTGTCCAATTTGGACTTGGGGGGGAGGGGCACGCGGCTGCCCCTTGGCCTCCTCTCCTCTTCCACCAATTGGGCCCATGAAGCCCAATAGCCTCCGGGGGGGTTCCGGTAACCCCCCGGTACTCCGGTATATATCCGATAACCCCCGGAACCATTCCGGTGTCCGAATATAGTCATCCAATATATCAATCTTCATGTCTCGACCATTTCGAGACTCCTCGTCATGTCCGTGATCACATCCGGGACTCCGAACAACCTTCGGTACATCAAAACATATAAACTCATGATATAACTGTCATCGAAACGTTAAGCGTGCGGACCGTACGGGTTCGAGAACTATGTAGACATGACCGAGACACGTCTCCGGTCAATAACCAATAGCGGAACCTGGATGCTCATATTGGCTCCCACATATTCTACGAAGATCTTTATCGGTCAGACCGCATAACAACATACGTTGTTCCCTTTGTCATCGGTATGTTACTTGCCCGAGATTCGATCGTCGGTATCTCAATACCTAGTTCATTCTCGTTACCGGCAAGTCTCTATACTCGTTCCGTAATACATCATCCCACAACTAACTCATTAGTTGCAATGCTTGCAAGGCTTAAGTGATGTGCATTACCGAGAGGGCCCAGAGATACCTCTCCGACAATCGGAGTGACAAATCCTAATCTCGAAATACGCCAACCCAACAAGTACCTTCGGAGACACCTGTAGAGCACCTTTATAATCACCCAGTTACGTTGTGACGTTTGGTAGCACACAAAGTGTTCCTCCTGTAAATGGGAGTTGCATAATCTCAGTCATAGGAACATGTATAAGTCATGAAGAAAGCAATAGCAACATACTAAATGATCGAGTGCTAAGCTAACGGAATGGGTCAAGTCAATTACATCATTCTCCTAATGATGTGATCCCGTTAATCAAATGACAACTCATGTCCATGGCTAGGAAACATAACCATCTTTGATCAATGAGCTAGTCAAGTAGAGGCATACTAGTGACACTCTGTTTGTCTATGTATTCACACAAGTATTATGTTTCCGGTTAATACCATTCTAGCATGAATAATAAACATTTATCATGATATAAGGAAATAACTAATAACTTTATTATTGCCTCTAGGGCATATTTCCTTCAGTCTCCCACTTGCACTAGAGTCAATAATCTAGATTACACAGTAATGATTCTAACACCCATGGAGCCTTCGTGCTAATCATGTTTTGCTCGTGGAAGAGGCTTAGTCAACGGGTCTGCAACATTCAGATCCGTATGTATCTTGCAAATTTCTATGTCTCCCACCTGGACTAAATCCCGGATGGAATTGAAGCGTCTCTTGATGTGCTTGGTTCTCTTGTGAAATCTGGATTCCTTCGCCAAGGCAATTGCACCAGTATTGTCACAAAAGATTTTCATTGGACCCGATGCACTATGTATGACACCTAGATCGGATATGAACTCCTTCATCCAGACTCCTTCATTTGCTGCTTCCGAAGCAACTATGTACTCCGCTTCACATGTAGATCCCCCCACGACGCTTTGTTTAGAACTGCACCAACTGACAGCTCCACCGTTCAATGTAAACACGTATCCGGTTTGCGATTTAGAATCGTCCGGATCAGTGTCAAAGCTTGCATCAACGTAACCATTTACGATGAGCTCTTTGTCACCTCCATAAACGAGAAACATATCCTTAGTCCTTTTCAGGTATTTCAGGATGTTCTTGACCGCTGTCCAGTGATCCACTCCTGGATAACTTTGGTACCTCCCTGCTAAACTTATAGCAAGTCACACATCAGGTCTGGTACACAGCATTGCATACATGATAGAGCCTATGGCTGAATCATAGGGAACATCTTTCATCTTCTCTCTATCTTCTGCAGTGGTCGGGCATTGAGTCTTACTCAACTTCACACCTTGTAACACAGGCAAGAACCCTTTCTTTGCTTGATCCATTTTGAACTTCTTCAAAACTTTGTCAAGGTATGTGCTTTGTGAAAGTCCAATTAAGCGTCTTGTTCTATCTCTATAGATCTTGATGCCCAATATATATACGTAGCTTCACCGAGGTCTTTCATTGAAAAACTCTTATTCAAGTATCCCTTTATGCTATTCAGAAATTCTATATCATTTCCAATTAGCAATATGTCATCCACATATAATATTAGAAATGCTACAGAGCTCCCACTCACTTTCTTGTAAATACAGGCTTCTCCAAAAGTCTGTACAAAACCAAATGCTTTGATCACACTATCAAAGCGTTATTCCAACTCCGAGAGGCTTGCACCAGTCCATAAATAGATCGCTGGAGCTTGTACACTTTCTTAGCTCCCTTTGGATCGACAAAACCTTCCAGTTGTATCATATACAACTCTTCTTCCAGAAATCCATTCAGGAATGCAATTTTGACATCCATTTGCCAAATTTCATAATCATAAAATGCGGCAACTGCTAACATGATTCGGACAGACTTAAGCATCGCTACGGGTGAGAATGTCTCATCGTAGTCAATCCCTTGAACTTGTCGAAAACCTTTTGCAACAAGTCGACCTTTATAGACAGTAACATTACCGTCAGCGTCAGTCTTCTTCTTCAAGATCCATTTATTCTCAATTGCTTGCCGATCATCGGGCAAGTCAACCAAAGTCCACACTTTGTTCTCATACATGGATCCCATCTCAGATTTCATGGCCTCAAGCCATTTCGCGGAATCTGGGCTCACCATCGCTTCTTCATAGTTCGTAGGTTCATCATGGTCTAGTAGCATAACCTCCAGAATAGGATTACCGTACCACTCTGGTGCGGATCTTACTCTGATTGACCTACGAGGTTCAGTAACAACTTGATCTGAAGTTCCATGATCATCATCATTAACTTCCTCACTAATTGGTGTAGGCGTCGTAGAAACCAGTTTCTGCGATGAACTACTTTCCAATAAGGGAGCAGGTACAATTACCTCATCAAGTTCTACTTTCCTCCCACTCACTTGTTTCGAGAGAAACTCCTTCTCCAGAAAGATTCCGAATTTAGCAACAAAAGTCTTGCCTTCGGATCTGTGATAGAAGGTGTACCCAATAGTCTCCTTTGGGTATCCTATGAAGACACATTTCTCCGATTTGGGTTCGAGCTTATCAGGTTGAAGCTTTTTCACATAAGCATCGCAGCCCCAAACTTTAAGAAACGACAACTTTGGTTTCTTGCCAAACCACAGTTCATAAGGCGTCGTCTCAACGGATTTTGATGGTGCCCTATTTAACGTGAATGCAGCCGTCTCTAAAGCATAACCCCAAAACGATAGCGGTAAATCAGTAAGAGACATCATAGATCGCACCATATCTAGCAGAGTACGATTACGACGTCCGGACACACCATTACGCTGTGGTGTTCCGGGTGGCGTGAGCTGCGAAACTATTCCGCATTGTTTCAAATGAGGACCAAACTCATAACTCAAATATTCTCCTCCACGATCAGATCGTAGAAACTTTATTTTCTTGTTACGATGATTTTCAACTTCACTCTGAAATTCTTTGAACTTTTCAAATGTTTCAGACTTATGTTTCATTAAGTAGATATACCCATATCTGCTTAAATCATCTGTGAAGGTGAGAAAATAACGATATCCGCCACGAGCCTCAACATTCATCGGACCACATACATCTGTATGTATGATTTCCAACAAATCTATTGCTCTCTCCATAGTTCCGGAGAACGGCGTTTTAGTCATCTTGCCCATGAGGCACGGTTCGCAAGTACCAAGTGATTCATAATCAAGTGGTTCCAAAAGTCCATCAGTATGGAGTTTCTTCATGCGCTTTACACCGATATGACCTAAACGGCAGTGCCACAAATAAGTTGCACTATCATTATCAACTCTGCATCTTTTGGCTTCAATATACTATCGAGATTCAACAAAAATAGACCACTCTTCAAGGGTGCATGACCATAAAAGATATTATTCATATAAATAGAACAACCATTATTCTCTGATTTAAATGAATAACCGTCTCGCATCAAACAAGATCCAGATATAATGTTCATGCTTAATGCTGGCACCAAATAACAATTATTTAGGTCTAAAACTAATCCTGAAGGTAGATGTAGAGGTAGCGTGCCGACCGCGATCACATCGACTTTGGAACCATTTCCCACGCGCATCGTCACCTCGTCCTTAGCCAATCTTCGCTTAATCCGTAGCCCCTGTTTCGAGTTGCAAATATTAGCAACAGAGCCAATATCAAATACCCAGGTGCTACTGCGAGCATTAGTAAGGTACACATCAATAACATGTATATCACATGTACCTTTGTTCACCTTGTCATCCTTCTTGTCCGCCAAATACTTGGGGCAGTTCCGCTTCCAGTGACGAGTCTGCTTGCAATAGAAGCACTTAGTCTCAGGCTTAGGTCCAGACTTGGGTTTCTTCTCCTGAGCAGCAACTTGCTTGCTGTTCTTCTTGAAGTTCCCCTTCTTCTTCCCTTTGCCCTTTTTCTTGAAACTGGTGGTCTTATTGACCATCAACACTTGGTGCTCCTTCTTGATTTCTACCTCCGCAGCCTTTAGCATTGCGAAGAGCTCGGGAATCGTCTTATCCATCCCTTGCATGTTATAGTTCATCACGAAGCTCTTGTAGCTTGGTGGCAGTGATTGGAGAATTCTGTCAATGACGCTATCATCCGGAAGATTAACTCCCAGTTGAATCAAGTGATTATTATACCCAGACATTTTGAGTATATGCTCACCGACAGAACTATTCTCCTCCATCTTGCAGCTGTAGAACTGATTGGAGACTTCATATCTCTCAATTCGGGCATTTGCTTGAAATATTAACTTCAACTCCTGGAACATCTCATATGCTCCATGATGTTCAAAACGTCGTTGAAGTCCCGGTTCTAAGCCGTAAAGCATGGCACATTGAACTATCGAGTAGTCATCGGCTTTGCTCTGCCAGACATTCTTAACGTCGTCAGTTGCATTGGCAGCAGGCCTGGCACCAAATGGTGCTTCCAGGACGTAATTCTTCTATGCAGCAATGAGGATAATCCTCAAGTTACGGACCTAGTCCATGTAATTGCTACCATCATCTTTGAACTTTGCTTTCTCAAGGAACGCATTAAAATTCAACGGAACAACAGCACGGGCCATCTATCTACAACCAACATAGACAAGCAAGATACTATCAGGTACTAAGTTCATGATAAATTTAAGTTCAATTAATCATATTACTTAAGAACTCCCACTTAGATAGACATCCCTCTAATCCTCTAAGTGATCACGTGATCCATATCAACTAAACCATGTCCGATCATCACGTGAGATGGAGTAGTTTCAACGGTGAACATCACTATGTTGATCATATCTACTATATGATTCACGCTCGACCTTTCGGTCTCCGTGTTCCGAGGCCATATCTGTTATATGCTAGGCTCGTCAAGCTTAACCTGAGTATTCCGCGTGTTCAAGTGTTTTGCACCCGTTGTATTTGAACGTAGAGCCTATCACACCCGATCATCACGTGGTGTCTCAGCACGAAGAACTTTCGCAACGGTGCATACTCAGGGGGAACACTTATACTTTGATAATTTAGTGAGGGATCATCTTATAATGCTATCGTCAATCAAAGCAAGATAAGATGCATAAAAGATAAACATCACATGCAATCAATATAAGTGATATGATATGGCCATCATCATCTTGTGCTTGTGATCTCCATCTCCGAAGCACCGTCATGATCACCATCGTCAACGGCGCGACACCTTGATCTTCATCGTAGCATCGTTGTCGTCTCGCCAATCTTATGCTTCTACGACTATCGCTACCGCTTAGTGATAAAGTAAAGCATTACAGGGCGATTGCATTGCATACAATAAAGCGACAACCATATGGCTCCTGCCAGTTGCCGATAACTCGGTTACAAAACATGATCACCTCATACAATAAAATTTAGCATCATGTCTTGACCATATCATATCACAACATGCCCTGCAAAAACAAGTTAGACATCCTCTACTTTGTTGTTGCAAATTTTACGTGGCTGCTACGGGCTTAGCAAGAACCGTTCTTACCTACGCATCAAAACCACAACGATAGTTTGTCAAGTTGGTGTTGTTTTAACCTTCGCAAAGACCGGGCGTAGCCACACTCGGTTCAACTAAAGTTGGAGAAACTGACACCCGCTAGCCACCTGTGTGCAAAGCACGTCGGTAGAACCAGTCTCGCGTAAGCGTACGCGTAATGTCGGCCCGGGCCGCTTCATCCAACAATACCGCCGAACCAAAGTATGACATGCTGGTAAGCAGTATGACTTATATCGCCCACAACTCACTTGTGTTCTACTCGTGCATATAACATCAACGCATAAAACCAGGCTCGGATGCCACTGTAGGGTAACGTAGTAATTTCAAAAAATTTCCTACGCACACACAAGATCATGGTGATGCATAGCAACGAGAGGGGAGAGTGTTGTGCACGTACCCTCGTAGACCGAAAGCGGAAGCGTTAGCACAATGCGGTTGATGCAGTCATACGTCTTCACGATCCGACCGATCAAGTACCGAACGCACGGCACCTCCGAGTTCAGCACACGTTCAGCCCGATGACGTCCCTCGGACTCCGATCCAGCCGAGTGTTGAGGGAGAGTTTCGTCAGCACGACAGCGTGGTGACGATGATGATGTTCTACCGACGCAGGGCTTCGCCTAAGCACCGCTACAGTATTATCGAGGTGGACTATGGTGGAGGGGGCACCGCACACGGCTAAAAGATCAAGCGATCAATTGTTGTGTCTCTAGGGTGCCCCCTGCCCCCGTATATAAAGGAGCAAGGGGGGAGGTGCGGCCGGCCAGGAGGAGGCGCGCCAGGAGGAGTCCTACTCCCACCGGGAGTAGGACTCCCTCCCTTCCTTGTTGGACTAGGAGAGGAGAGGGAAGGAGAGAGGGGGAAAGGAAAAAGGGGGGGCGCCGCCCCCTCCTTGTCCAATTCGGACTTGGGGGGAGGGGCGCGCGGCTGCCCCTTGGCCTCCTCTCCTCTTCCACCAATTGGGCCCATGAAGCCCAATAGCCTCCGGGGGGTTCCGGTAACCCCCCGGTACTCCGGTATATATCCGATAACCCCCGGAACCATTTCGGTGTCCGAATATAGTCATCCAATATATCAATCTTCATGTCTCAACCATTTCGAGACTCCTCGTCATGTCCGTGATCACATCCGGGACTCCGAACAACCTTCGGTACATCAAAACATATAAACTCATAATATAACTGTCATCGAAACGTTAAGCGTGTGGACCGTACGGGTTCGAGAACTATGTAGACATGACCGAGACACGTCTCCGGTCAATAACCAATAGCGGAACCTGGATGCTCATATTGGCTCCCACATATTCTACGAAGATCTTTATCGGTCAGACCGCATAACAACATACGTTGTTCCCTTTGTCATCGGTATGTTACTTGCCCGAGATTCGATCGTCGGTATCTCAATACCTAGTTCTATCTTGTTACCGGCAAGTCTCTTTACTCGTTCTGTAATACATCATCCCACAACTAACTCATTAGTTGCAATGCTTGCAAGGCTTAAGTGATGTGCATTACCGAGAGGGCCCAGAGATACCTCTCCGACAATCGGAGTGACAAATCCTAATCTCGAAATACGCCAACCCAACAAGTACCTTCGGAGACACCTGTAGAGCACCTTTATAATCACCCAGTTACGTTGTGACGTTTGGTAGCACACAAAGTGTTCCTCCGGTAAACGGGGGTTGCATAATCTCATAGTCATAGGAACATGTATAAGTCATGAAGAAAGCAATAGCAACATACTAAACGATCGAGTGCTAAGCTAACGGAATGGGTCAAGTCAATCACATCATTCTCCTAATGATGTGATCCTGTTAATCAAATGACAACTCATGTCTATGGCTAGGAAACATAACCATCTTTGATCAACGAGCTAGTCAAGTAGAGGCATACTAGTGACACTCTGTTTGTCTATGTATTCACACAAGTATTATGTTTCCGGTTAATACAATTCTAGCATGAATAATAAACATTTATCATGATATAAGGAAATAAATAATAACTTTATTATTGCCTCTAGGGCATATTTCCTTCAGTCTCCATCAATGTGGATGTACGATAGCACCACCTATCGGAACCACGGATAAAAAATCTCCGTGTCAACATTGCGTTTGCTCCCTTAAACTCCTCCCTTTACCTTCATATGCAATTGTTTTACATTCCGCTGCTATACTCTTAGAATTGCATGTGTAGGTTGATTGCTTGACTTGTGCTAAGTTGCTAAAATCTGCCAAGAACTAAAATTGGGAAAAGGCTAGATTTTTATTTGGTCAAGTAGTCTAATCACCCCCTCTAGACATACTTCCGATCCTACATCATGCCATCTTACTTAAGGCGTTACTCCATTCTTGTTAACTTAATAGACCGAGACACGTCTCCGGTCAATAACCAATAGCGGAACCTGGATGCTCATATTGGCTCCCACATATTCTACGAAGATCTTTATCGGTTAGACCGCATAACAGCATACGTTGTTCCCTTTGTCATCGGTATGTTACTTGCCCGAGATTCGATCGTCGGTATCTCAATACCTAGTTCAATCTTGTTACCGGCAAGTCTCTTTACTCGTTCCGTAATACATCATCCCACAACTAACTCATTAGTTGCAATGCTTGCAAGGCTTAAGTGATGTGCATTACCGAGAGGGCCCAGAGATACCTCTCCGACAATCAGAGTGACAAATCCTAATCTCGAAATACGCCAACCCAACAAGTACCTTCGGAGACACCTGTAGAGCACCTTTATAATCACCCAGTTACGTTGTGACGTTTGGTAGCACACAAAGTGTTCCTCCGGTAAACGGGAGTTGCATAATCTCATAGTCATAGGAACATGTATAAGTCATGAAGAAAGCAATAGCAACATACTAAACGATCGAGTGCTAAGCTAACGGAATGGGTCAAGTCAATCACATCATTCTCCTAATGATGTGATCCCGTTAATCAAATGACAACTCATGTCTATGGCTAGGAAACATAACCATCTTTGACAACGAGCTAGTCAAGTAGAGGCATACTAGTGACACTCTGTTTGTCTATGTATTCACACAAGTATTATGTTTCCGGTTAATACCATTCTAGCATGAATAATAAACATTTATCATGATATAAGGAAATAAATAATAACTTTATTATTGCCTCTAGGGCATATTTCCTTCAGTCTTCATCAATGTGGATGTATGATAGCAGCACCTATCGGAACCACGGATAAAAAATCTCCGTGTCAACATTGCGTTTGCTCCCTTAAACTCCTCCATTTACCTTCATATGCAATTGTTTTACATTCCGCTGCTATACTCTTAGAATTGCATGTGTAGGTTGATTGCTTGACTTGTGCTAAGTTGCTAAAATCTGCCAAGAGCTAAAATTGGGAAAAGGCTAGATTTTTATTTGGTCAAGTAGTCTAATCACCCCCTCTAGACATACTTCCGATCCTACATCATGCCATCTTACTTAAGGCGTTACTCCATTCTTGTTAACTTAATACACTAGATGCATGTTGGATAGCAGTCGATGTGTGGAGTAATATTAGTAGATGTAGGCAGGAGTCGGTCTACTTGTCTCGGACATGATGCCTATATACATGATCATTGCCTTGGATATCGTCATAACTATGGGATTTTATATCAATTGCTCAGTAGTAATTTGTTTACCCACTATATGCTTTCTTTCAAGAGAGAAGCCTCTAGTGAAAACTATGGCCCCCGGGTCTATCTTTTGTCATTTTTTTCCAGATCTACAAAATCAAAAACACAAAAATACCTTGCTGCAATTTACTTACTTTTATTTTATTTAGCACCTTTACTTATCTTTTTATATTTATCACTATCAGATCTCATCCTTGCAAGTAACCGTGAAGGGATTGACAACCCCTTTATCGCATTGGGTGCAAGTATTTGTTTGTTTGTGCAGGTGTAATTATTGGAGACTTGTGTGTTCCTCCTACTAGATTGATACCTTGGTTCTTAACTGAGGGAAATGCTTATCTCTACTTTGTTGCATCACCCTTTCCTCTTTAAGGGAAAAACTAAGCAAGCTCAAGAAGTAGTAGTGTGTCCTGCAAAGATGATTGTGGCAAACTAAAAATCAAACAAAGAAAAGACTTGCATAATACATGACGCTCCAAGCAAAACTCATATCATGTGATGAATAAAAATATAACTCCAAGTAATTTACCGATGGTTGGTAGGAGAAAGAGGGGATGCCATCCGGGGCATCCTCGAGCTTAGAGTCTTGGGTGTCCTTGAATATTACCTTGGGGTACTGTTGTAGGGTGGAACCCTAGATGAAGATCTTTCACGAATTGGAGGGGAAATCCCCCGAAGAACACGAAGAACACAAGAGAGGGGAGACACTCAAATTGACTAGATCCAATCACACATATGCTAGATCCAAGAACACACAAGAGGTCACAATGATTCAAGGACAACAAAGGAAAGATACAAGGTAACTAGTTCATCCCAATCCTATGAGGAAAGAGGTCTTGATGATCCTATGATTGGGATCCTTCTCCAAGAGGAGGGCTTGATCTCCAAGAGGAGCTTCTCCCAAGAGGAGGTCTAGATCTTCAAGAGGAGGAAGATGAGCAAAGCTCTCTCTTTGTCTATGTAATACTTTGCTATCCTCTAAATGAGATAGGGGAAGAGTATATAAAGGCTAGGGACGAAACTTGGGGAAAGAGGGGTACAAATGTCCAAAATATCCCTAAAAACGTGTAGCCATGGAGGAGGGGGCGAGCACCCGGAGTCATGGGGTCCGGCACCCAAGGCGCGCCTGGGAAGGTGGGCCGGGCACCTGCGGTGCATAGGAGGCCGGGTGGCTGAGGGGACCGGGCACCCGAGGCCATTTGGTCGGGCACCCGGGGCGGTCAGGGAGCCGGCCCGCGGGCGGCTGAAGGGGCCGAGCACCCGGGGCCATTTGGCCGGGCACCCGGGCTGCCCCAACCAGCGCCAGGCAGAGGGGCCGGGCACCCGGGGTGGCCAGGGGCGATCCCCAGCTAGTGGTCGGGCACCCGGGGTGTCCAGGACCTCCACGTCCTTCTTCTTCACGTCTCCTTCCTCCTCCTTCTCCTTCCCGGATGCTTGGGTCTCCCTCCTAGCTTCTTCATGGGGCTCTTCTTTGTACCTGAGGATGCACAACATTTCCTATTGAGGTAGAACCCAATTCACGAGTGAATCCGAATGAAACTCAAAGAGTAAAGAGTTAATCCCGGTTTCGATGGCACGTGCGTGTGCTCTTGTCCTAGGTCCTCTCCGTGCTTGCGGTGGTGGTGTGACGTCCATGGTGATGGTCGAGGGATGCTCCGCATCAGGTACCTTGGGTATCCCCAAGCTTAGGGTCTTGCCACTCCTTATTCCTTCATCCATCGCGATCTCACTTAAAACTTGAAAACTTTAGCACACAAAACTCAACAAAAAACTCATGATATCCGTTAGTATAACAAGCCAATCATAAACTTTAGGCACTATTGTAAACCCATTCATATTTTATTATTGCATAATACCTACTGTATTCTAACTTCACCATGACTTATACCCCCCCCGATACAATCCACAAATTCATTAAAACAAGCAAACAATGCAATGAAAACAGAATCTGTCAAAAAGAGAACAGTTTGTAATGATCTGGACAGACTCAACACTTTTGTAACTCCAAAACTTCTGAAAAATTACGACAACGTGGGAAATTTGTATATCAATCATGTGTAAAAAAATCAGAATTTTATCATGTTCCAGTGAATTTAAACAATTGTTCTACTAGGCGCAAAAGTTTCAGTTTGTTCACATAATCAAATCAACTATCAACCAAATCATCCCAAAGGCTTTACTTGGCACAAACACTAATTTAACACAAAACACAACCATAATGGTAGCATAATTGTGTGCACACACAAAAAACAGAAAACAAAAAGGAAAAATAAAGATAACTACTAGGTTGCCTCCTAACAAGCTCTATTGTTTCACACCCCTAGCTAGGCGTAATGCATAGTTTCAAGTGTTGTCATCCTTCATTCCCAAGTCCTTTTTAATCAAATATTCCAAAACTTTTCTCAGTAAATATCTCTTCTCATGTTCTTCTTTCCTAGTGGGAGAGCTTAAACTATTGAAAGGACTTTGTTCGGTAATTTTAACATTCATTACTTCAAATTCTGAATCATCACCATAAACATCTTCATATAAAACATGTATTTCATCATCAGTGGGTTCCCTAGCCATCTCCTCAAACCACTTATTACTAAATCCTTCATCAATCCCTTTAGTGATCCACTCCAATTTATCACAAGTATGGTGGTACAAAGTTTTAATAACTTCGGCATAAGGAACTCTCCTCCCAAGATTTTCACTATATGCAAAACAATCTTTAGATTCCAAACTACGTATAATATCTTTATCATGGAGATTTTGTTCTATTGGAGGATGCTCATATTTATCCTATAGTACGCAAAGATTTCTCTAGCTTCTGGATTATATAGTCAAATTCACACATAAGGATAATAGTAGCAATCTTCTTCATTTTGGGATCATGAATGTTGGGAAGTTCATAAAATATCTTTTGTAGTGCCGGATGAATATGCAGAAAATTTCTTTCTAACTTAACCACGAGCATAGCAATAGCATCACATCAATTTGTTTTATCAAGAATTGATCCTCTAATTATGGGTATGACTCCCGTGCAATCAAAGAATTCCTGAATAGTATTCTTCCCGATAATATTTCCGCTACCCACGTGATATATTTTAGTTTTAAGATCGGTGGGAGCTTTAGTTTTCGAGGGTCGTGATCAAGAACACAAGATTCAAATTTTTCTTCAAGAGTTTCACTAGTGCTATATTCACTAGCACTTTCAACAATAATTTTCTCAAATCTAGACATGATAGCAACTTCAAGCAAGCAAACAAGCAAAGGAAACTATTTTTTGTAAAATTGTTTTAGAAGCGGGGAGATGAAAACGAGAGGCAAATAGCAAATGAAAGTAAGAATAAGTATATGATAGTTTATGCAAGGGTACTTGATAGGTTTTGGTGATGTATCAACGACAATGGCGCCAGAAATTCTTCCTGCTACTTGTGAGTTGCGTTGGGGTTTCCTCGAAGAGGAGAGGATGATGCAGTACAATAGAGATAAGTATTTCCCTCAGTTAAGAACCAATGTTATCAATCCAGTAGGAGAACCACGTGAAACCTCTTTAACAACACCTACACACAAAAGAGCAAATACTTCCACCCAACGCGATCAAGGGGGTTGTCAACCCCCTTGGCGATTATTTATAAGGATCAAATCTGATAATGATAGATGGATAACAAAAACACAAAATATAAGAATGGTAAATAAATTACAGCAAGGTATTTTTGGATTTAATAAATAAATTACAGCAAGGTATTTTTGGATTTAATCACGCCCGGGACAAAATAAATTGCATCAAGGTAGACTCGGGGGCCATAGTTTTCACTAGAGGCTTCTATCTCGAACAAAAAGCATACGGTGGGTAAACAAATTACGGTTGTGCAATTGATAGAAAAACGCATAGTTATTACGATATTCAAGGCAATGATCATGTGTACAGGCATCACGTCTGAGACAACTCGACCGACTCTTGCCTCTTGCCTGCATCTACTACTATTACTCCACCATCGACCGCTATCCAGCATGCATCTAGAGTATTAAGTTCATAAAAAATGAAGTAACGCTTTAAGCAAGATGGCATGATGTAGACAAAGTAAATCCAATCAATATGAATAAACCCTGTCGTTTTCCCTTAATGGCAGCAATACAAATACGTGTCTTGTCCCCTTCTGTCACTAGGATATAGATCACCGCAAGATTGAACCCATTATAAAGCACCTCTCCCATTGCAAGATAAATCAATCTAGTTGGCTAAACCAAACTTATGGATCAGAGAGAAATACAAAGAAATAACAATCATGCATATAAGAATTCAGAAAAGACTCAAATATTTCTCATGAATAATCTGATCATAAACCCACAATTTATCGGATCCCAACAAACACACTGCAAAAGAAGATTACATCGAATAGATCTCCAAGAACATCGAGGAGAACATTATACTGAAGATCAAAGAGAGAGAAGAAGCCATCTAGCTACTAGCTATGGACCCGTAGGTCTATGGTAAACTACTCACACATCATCAGAGGGGCAACAAGGTTGATGTAGAAGCCCTCCATGATCGATTCCCCCTCTGGCAGAGTACCGAAAAAGTCCTCCAGATGGGATCGCGGAAGAACAGAAACTTGTGGCGGCGAAAAATATATTTTGGGTGGCTTTGTGTTTGTTTCCCGATCTTAGAGAATTTACAGAGCTGGAATTAGGTCAGACGGAGCAACGAGGGACCCACAAGGTACTAGGGCGCCCCCCAGGACGCGCCCTAGTGCCTTACCGTCTACTTGTTTGCCTTTTGGTCTCCTCCCAAAACTTCTAGGGTCTCTCTTGTCCAGAAGAAAATCCTCAAAAAGTTTCGTGGCATTTGGACTTCGTTTAGTACTGATTTTCTGGAAAACCAAAAACAGGCAAAAAACAGCAATTGGCACTTGGCACTAGGTCAATAAGTTAGTCCCAAAAAATGATATATAATTGCATATTAACATCCAAGATTGATAATATAATAGCATGAAACAATCAAATTATAGATACGTTGGAGACGTATTAGGCGCGGGTTGGCTAGGACCAACCGCATCGAAAGTTGAGGAAGCGGAGCAAGAGGGGGCGAGGGTGCTTGGCCGCGCCCTGACTCGAAGGAGAGGAGGAGCGAGGCACCGTGCAGTCCCGGGCCTTGTGGTCGAACAAGCGATAACGACGGCAGCAGATGTCGCGCTGGCATTCAACCAGTGGGTGACCAGAGCCAAGACACCGGGGGCATTCTCCCGGGACGGGTGCGAGGCAGGCCGCAGGGAGCGGCCCGACTGCCGTCGGGGACGATTGCGGCGATGCTCCTTGGCCAACTCCGAGGCGGCTTCAGGACGCGGCTCGAGCAGATGGATCTCAGAGCGCAGGTAGCGCGGGCGGCGTCGGAGGCGACGACGACTTGGAGAGCGCGAGCGTCGCGCCAACCAGCGCCTCGCGGTAGGACTGTGCGACCTCGATGGATACAATCGAGGAGGGGAGGCGAGCCACCGGCGCTCGCGGGGGCGACCACGGGGGGAGGGGGAGCAATTCATGCCCGGGCTAGGGAGGGTGGGCCACGGGGCCGGAGTGGCCACCAGCGCGGAAGCGGTGGGCACCAAGGCCGGAGCGGCCGTTGGCGAGGGCTAGGGGGGGGGCTAGGGGAGCGCGACAGAAAATTAGCGATGGACGTGCAGAAGCACTGAAGACTTTTTGTTACATGAAGAGACTAGGTACAGATTGGTGGCAATTGGCAATATATGTTCTTTCAGGGAAGCGAGTCCGTTTTCTCAAAAAAAAAAAGGAAGCGAATCCGAAAAATAGTGCTGCAGATACAAGGCATTTTCCTGCCAACCATCCGATCGAAAATCAAGGGCCTGATATGAAGGTAGTGTAAGGAAGACGGGAAAGCCTAGTACGCCGACGCCCTTCTCAAGGCGCTCGCCTCGGCGTTGCGTCCGCAGCGACACCGCCTCCGTTCCCTTCGTCGCCGCGCCAGCAGTCAACTCCGCCGCCCCCGGTGACTCGTCGAATGCGGCTGTTCCCAGGTCGCCGCCCGCCGTTGCCGCCACCGCCGTGACCAAAAGGGATGCGCGTCGTCCCCTCAGCTTTTCTCCGTCGCGCCGCCTCGATGTCCTCTCACTACAACGTACGTGCCCCTTTGGGCTTCCTCCTCCCTATCAATCCCTGACATCTAAACTCTTTACCCTTCTGCCCTTTTGCAGCGCCGAGGATCCTCGCGACCTCACCGCGGATACTCCTCCCGCCCCCCGCCGCCTTCCGCCTACGCCGCCGCCGAGCTCGTTAGCGGCGATTCTCACCTCAGCACTGTGCCCTCTGCCAACGATTCCCTCCGCCGCGGCGGGGTTCCTCGCGCGCCTCCACCGCAGTACAGGCACGGGCCGCAGTTCCAGCCGCCGCCGTATGGATATGGCTACGGCCAACCTCAACCACAGCCGCAGCCGCAGGTTCAGCCTTACGGGTTTGTGCCGTACAACTACAGCCATCCGCCGCAGACGCCGTTCCCAGGCCCTCAGTACGGCTATGGGACTCCGAATCAGTACGGTCACTGGCATCCACAGCCATACAGCGTTGTGCCACCGAATGGAGGGTTCCTGCCACGGAATGCTGGGTTCCGACCTGCGGCGCCGCAGCTGCATCCAAGTCTGGCACAGTACAAACGAGAGTGGCGATCTGTGCAGAAGCTGCCACCTCGCCATGCTGGTAGCATCTCAATGCTTAACATTTATTTGTTTGCAGCAATGTGTTGTGAAACTATCATAGGAGCATTACTCTCAAGTCGAAGTAGTATACTCGTTTTACTTATTATAGTAATTATTCCTAGCTCTGTTTCATAACCGAAAGTTTTCTTAATAATGATTGCAACCGTGTCATTTATAGCTAGTCTTATTCTCATGATGAAAAACTTGGAATTTTATTTCCAAATCTAGATAGATGCCTTTGGAGTCCTGAACTGTGAAGCGACAGTTCCAGTTGATGTGCTAAGGGACATTAAATGTGTCGGTAATATCTGTGATATGCTTGCGAAGAGATTTACTTGTGTTATTTTCCAAACTTAGTATTAGACTTGAGTAAATATGACGTGTGTGAGATCCTCATTATTCTTGTAAAAGAATACAGTTCTTGCTCTTGTATTTTGAGTATGGACTTTTGATTCTGCAGAGAGGTTTAAGGTTCTGTCATACAATATACTGGCGGACTATCTGGCCCAGGAGCACCAAGATCTTTATAGAGACATACCATCATTCATCATGGACTGGAACTGGCGTAAGAATAGGATAGGTTTAGAGATCAGCTGGTGGCGTCCAGATATTATATGTTTTCAGGTAATTCTTAAGAAAAGCTGTTGTACTGCACCAATCTCAGCAGGTTGTGCTGATGTTGGCAAACTCAAGTCATGGTAAGGATAAAAATATGCCAATTTCCTAAATCCAATTGATGAATATATGTTGTCCATGGAAGTCAGCAACTAAGTACTCCCTCCGTTCACAAATGTAAGATGTTCTAACTTTTTTCAGAATCGGATGTATATAGACAAGTTTTAGTGTGTTTGTTCACTCATTTCAGTCCGTATGTACTCCATATTGAAATATCCAAAACATCTTATATTTGTGAACGGAGGGAGTACAATATATGGTCTGATGGGGGGTCTCTATTCGTTCAATGTCAGCATTTCATTCCTTGTTTGAACTTTTGTTTCTTCTTGTAACTATCTTCTTTGTACTTGTAGGAGGTAGACAAATTTACAGACCTTGAACAAGAAATGTCAACCCGAGGATATAGCGGCATATGGAAGGTAATGTTCTAAGTTTATTTACGCTGTGCTATATTGTAGGCATTTTCATTTACAGTGTTCACGGAAGTGACTGAAATATGTGTAACATTTGCGGAATTGAATTTTTTTTTTTGTCATTGAGGGAATAGGAACAAACTTTTTTTTGAGTTCATGACTGTGATTTGCACATTTGCTGAATGGTGACACAGATGCGGACTGGAAATGCTGTTGATGGATGTGCCATATTTTGGAGGACAGCAAGGTAATCAATTCAAGTTTTTCTTGTTTGTCTTTGTGTGGTCGAAATCTTTATCTACTGTTGTTATCCAAAATTTGGGGTGATCATATTAAATTTGCTTCAATTCATTTCATAGGGACATTTTCATGGTTATCTAAGACTTTTACCACTCACCAGGTTCCGGTTGTGTTATAAAGAAGACATCGAGTTCAATAAGCTTGGGCTTCGGGATAATGTTGCACAGCTCTGTGTTTTAGAAGTGAGTTTGAATTATGGGCAATTAGATGAACACTTGAGCCTTTTTCTTTTGGGTGCTTCTCCTATGCTTACAGTGTTGTATGCCATCCAAATCTGCTAACCATTTTTTGCTGTAATGTACAGTCAGTGTTTCGAAGAAATGTGCAAACTGTGTCTACTCACTTATCTACTAGGTAATTGTGATTTGAAATACCCAGCAGACTCATAACTGCTATTCTGCTACCTTCTGTTTCTCATGTGGTTGTGTTTGGGATTTGTGGTTAGTTACTGTATCATATTTATATGTTGTTTAAGACAGAAGAAATGAAGCACAAATTTGTATGACTTACCCATGCTTATGCTTCTTCTTTTTGTCTCAAAGCCCTATCCATCCACAACAAGCCAAACAAGTTGTTATATGTAACATTCATGTTCTTTATAATCCGAAGAGAGGGGATATAAAACTTGGCCAGGTATATTGTTTTTTCCTCTGCTACTTGTGTCTTAATTTCATGTATTTGCCGATACAATGCTCGTTTGCTCCTGACTTGGCTGCTTGACACGTGCATTTCTGTTTTGTAATTGAATCAAGGTTTTGTTTGCATATTTGTCTGACTTTAGTTTAGCATATGTTTAACATGATAATAACATTACATGTGTTAGACATTATCTAGTAAAAAACATCGATGTAACTTTGTTGAGTTCTGCTATGATATTTGATCATGTGATACTTTCTTGGCATCTTTTAAAGATTTGCCCATTGTGCCTTTCCCCTCTCTCTGCTGTTTTGCTGTATGAAGCATCATCTAGTGTTTCTTTTGCTCTTGGCTATCTACCACTAGCATCCTTATGCACTTAATTTCATGCTGACTTTATTTCCTACAGATAAGGACACTCCTTGACCAAGCTTATGCTACATCTAAGAGGTGGAATGATGCTCCGGTAATACTCTGTGGGGACTTCAACGCTGCACCGAAGGTAATATTCTAGTACTTAACTATGTATATTTGCATTCAAGAGTCCATTCTACTTCGCTATTTCTTGTGCTGTTATACTCATTTTTAACACTAACAAGGTCTGTATGTTGCCCAGAGCCCGCTGTACAATTTTATATCAGAGCAAAAGGTAGAACAAATTGTCATTTTCTGCAGTTAACTTATTAATGTTATATCATGGAGCTGAAACTTATGAAGCTTCACAATCATGCAGTTGAATTTGTTTGGGCTTGCAAGAAATGCTATATCAGGGCAGCAAACTAGTTCACATGGGCTTTATACTGGTTCTAACACATCTCGGTAAATCTTCTACTTGATGGAAGTGCATTTATTGAGTACTTATGTTGGACGCCACAATGTATCTGCAAAATCCTAACCTATCTTCACTTCAATGGTTGCTTTGTATCAGTTATACATTCCGTCCACCTTTACACACGACCAATGGTGGAGAGGGAAGAATAATTACTCGAGATGTCCATAAGCCTCAAAGTGAAGCAAAAAGTTTGGTCAGAGATTCTTGCCTTGCTGGAAGAGAACCTGTTTTGACTGCTACTGCTTCAACATCTTGCTTTAACTCTGAATCGAGTAAATATTTTGGCAACAATAGATCTTGTTCTGGCCCTAGTAATCTTGAAGAGCAAGGATTATCAAGCTGTTTGGCAGGTCTTGCAAAGGATGCCTATAATTCTGATGGTGAAGACCATGTAAAGGCAACTGAACGTGAAGACGGTGTGGCTGTTGACAGCTCCTCTGAAGAATGTTCTGGAGGAATCAAAGTTGAATCAAAAGAACCTGACGTTGGTGGTGTCCAATGTTCACAAACTGATGTATGTGATGCGGCCTTCCAGTCAGATTCAAGTGAAGCAATTGATGGCAGACACCTACTTTCATCTTATGAACTATCTGGGCGTATAGATTCTGTCCGAGAATTAAGAGGTGTTATCCGTAAGGATTCAAATTCCCAGGGAGACTTGTCTGGGAATGTGATTTGTGAAGATGTCACAGGTGGTTTTGAAGGAAATAGTTTTCAATCAGATACGTCGTTGAATGTATCAAAAGAAAACCCTGGTGAAAAGGAAAAGTGCAATGAATCTATGTCTGGTCAGAACAATTATACAATTCCCGAGTCAGAATCATCCCATTTCAGTGATTCTCTGAAGTCTGCTGATGCACGGGATAAAATGAGTAATATGAGAGTAGAAGAAGAAATTAATACTGGATCAACTCACTTAACATCTCCAGTAGAACTAACGCATCAAATAAATAGTGCTACTTCAGATTCCTGTGGCAATCAGTGTACTCCTGAAGTAACCAACAAGCATTTAGACTCGTATTCCTGTCCAGAAGAGTTTGGAAATCATGCTTGTTCTGTTGAGGATGATGTCACAGCTAATGAAAATTTGTGCTCCAATGTGATATCTGACCCTACCTCCTTCAAAGAGTTCTCTGGTGATAATGAATGCTTACATGTGGATAATGATCAGCTGCCAAAAATTTCAAATGGTTCACTACATGCTCACAAGGTGGTTCCTTATGGAGGGTACTATAATGATCCGTACAGGTGGACAGTAGATGAAATCAAGGCTGCTACTGGGAAGGAAGAGTGTACTTATGTGGAACATAATTTGAAAGTAAGGAGTGTCTACACAGATGTGGAGGTAACTGATGCCTTCTTGTTAATTTACTTGGCTGCATTTTCACCATCCATCTGTAACTGAAAACACCAGGACATTCACTATTATCTCTTTCTGAGTTATCGAACATTTGGGCAAGTTGTGCTTACAGTTCTTTAACTCTAAAAGCACAAAGCAATGTACAGTTTTGTTTTAGTGAATAATGTTGTACAAGTACTAGTATATTTCAGGCTTTTGTGAGAACACAGTTGGTGCTTACTGATAACTTCATCCAATCAGGATTTTAATGGGACAAAAGATGCCAATAAGGAGCCCTTGGTAACCAGTTACAACAGAAAATTTATGGGGACAGTGGACTACGTATGGTAAGCAAGCTTTATTGAAACTCTTAGCTATTCAAATGCACCAGTATTTTACAATCTAATTGCTGCCAATGACAACCTTGTAATATGACAATGAAGGGCTTCTGAAGATCTTCAGACTGTTAGCGTGCTAGATACATTTCCGGAAGTGATTTTGAAGGAAACAAATGGATTCCCCACAAAGGTACTACCTTGTGAATATTTTTCTTATATTCCATCCGTCTACAATATGCATTGTTTGAACTTTCCACAGTATCCAATGTGTGACTGACTATGGTTTCTTATTCTAATATGCTAGTAGCAAAAAGACGACTTATTATGAAAATATTTCGTACCAAAAATCAAGTGCCATTGTTTTCATAGAGCTAATGTTCTTACCATACAGGCATACACTATACCAGTCAAAAAGATAAAAGTGTTAATTTTAAAATGAAGTTTCTAAAATGTTTAGAGACAGAAGCAGCATGTTTGTCTCTTCAGTTCATGGCTTCTTTACTGGTTAACTGCTGTATCCTCATGACATTTTACTAATTGTGTCTATTTCTGTTGGTTGACAGAAATGGGGAAGTGATCATATCGCATTGGTCTGCGAACTGGCGTTTAAGGAATGATGTTCATGAGACTGTAAGACAGGGATTTCAGTGCCATTGAAGGCACCCCCATGACAAGACAACGACTACCTAGCACAAGCCTCAGGCGAAATAATCATATCCAGAACAATCACTGAACATTTCTCCGTCAATCATGTTTAGTAAATATATATACATGGAAACCAAATTCCTGCTTTCTTAGGTCAATATAAGAGCTCGCCAGCATTTTCATTTTTCGGCATGCTTTGTAATTGTACATGAGACATAGGTCAAGTTTCTCAGTGTGAGCCCAGCAATGGACAACTGCTGTTGACTTGGATGGACAAACTGCAGGCACCACGGCTTAGCTTAAGATGATACTCTCTCTGTAAGATAATAGACGTTTTTTGATACCATGACAGTGTCAAAAAACGTCGTGTATTATGTCACGGAGGGAGTAAGTTACAATTTGATTGGACTAAAAAGAAACCATGCTATGTAAATCTGGAATAGTTGGTAGCTTTGAATTCTTCGACATAAGAAGCAGGTTTGGTGCATACTAAGACTCCTGACTGACACTGCATTATGAAGTATAGTTTTACTATGCTCGCAACGGTAATCTTGTCATATGGGAGTGTTGAATTCTTCGAAATAAGCAGGTGTAGTTAATATTAGTCTCCTGACTGATGCTACATACACCCTTTATTCACTATTTTACTATCAAAACGTCCTACATACATTAGTGAACAAGGTACTCACTCCGATCCGGAGTAGTATTTTTTATGGGGAGCCTTCCGGTCGGATTGGACGGTCACAACGCACACTTGCTTCATTCAACAGTACGTTGTATAATTGCAAAAGAAGCTTGTCAATGCGAATACTTATTCTTGTTTGCATGGTTTACCTGGATTTGCTGATCCTCGTTGCCCGAGAATTAAAATTGCTTTAGGCTATGTTCGGTTATCCCCACCCCCGCCGGGATCGGGTCGAAACCCCGCCGATCCCTGTGGGTTTCTCCCCGGCTGGGGTCGGGTCCCGGTCTGTCTTATAACAGCTTCCGGTTAAACCCGGCCGGTATTAGTTCTCTCCCAAACCCCGTGGAAATCACAGGGAAACAACCCACGTGTCACACCTCGTGGAAGTAAACCCCGTCTCTCTCGCGCGCGCGAAACGGCACCTCTCTCTCGCCCGATCTCTCTCGTGTCGTGGCGGCGCCGGAGACTGCAGGAGCAGTGCTACTGGATGAGACTGTGGCGGCGTGCTCGCCTCCCCCCTCCCCCACACACACCCACCCTTCTTCCTCTCCCGGTCTCCCCTGTTCAACCGGCGCCACCGCATCTAGTTGCAGCGGCAAGCTCGGCGACGACCCGGACCTAACTGACGGCGGCCGGGCGGCGATGGCGCACGACGGCAAGGCTTCCAGATCCGGCGGACGGCGTCCCTCTCCCTCCGACCCCCGTCGGTCCCAGAACCCAGAGGTCCCTCCGTTTCCTCCGTCGGTAGTGCGAGTACGGCCCTGCCTTCCGGCGTCCGCGGCGGCGCAGTTCCGCTGCTCCGATTGTCCAGCTCGTAGTGGGCGCTAGAAGCCCCAAAAAGATCCATCTACTGAACGCAATTTCATCTGCTGATCGTAATTTCATCTACTGATCTACAACACTATACAAGGTAATTTCTCCGGTTTTTTTAGCATACCACAGGCTTTTTTCTTGGCTTCTAACGAGCATGCTTCTGATTCTACTTCTTGTAATTGTAACCGATTGCTTCCACTAATGAACAAGACTTGTATTACTCTTGTTGTGCTGCTCTGATATTGTATACTGCTATATACTTCGAAGTATTTTTGCTGCGGGTTTAACCGAACAGAGATTAGGTGAGAGGGATTAATCCCCCTAGTGGAATGATTCCACGTGGGGGTTGGGTGGCGACACCAAAACCCTGCAGGTATTAGATCCACTAGTGGATATAATCTCTTGGAACCGAACATAGCCTTAGTGGATTTTGTGGGAGCAGAAAGTAGCGCCCGAGGTTAAAGACATGGGTGGGGTGGTTAGCAGAGGCGTCTCGATGAGGCTTTTCCAGGACAATGTTGGAGATGGGGACGACGCGGTTCGCATTGGCGTCGCCGGTGAAGCGTGGCATTAGGTTAATGGCACATGTTCTAGTTGGATTGGATGGAGTCGAAAACAGGGAGGGCTCACCGCCGTTGGCCATGGCATTGCCGGCGGAGGTGTGCAGTAGGTTGATGGTGCAGATTTTGGTCGGATTGGACAAAGCTGGATACGAGGTGGGCTTTGGTCATGAAGTCACTAGCGGGGGCATGGCTGCGTGGCAATAGGTTGATGGTGCAAGTTCTGGTCCGATTAGATGGAGTTGGGAACGGGAAGGGCTCAGACAAGACCCCGCCGGAGGCGAGGCAAGGGGCGGGTGTCGGGTGCGGCCAAAATATATCTCGTTGGGCATTGTGGGAAGAGAAGAAAACAAATGGAGATAGAAGATAAACAGGATCCCTCAGTGTCAATCGAGCGGCTCAAATATTTGATTGATTAAAAAACAAGCAAATGATGTGTAGTGGTCCCTTGCTTCACATTCTTCGTCATGTCATGTTGCGCCAAACTGTTCTGTCTGTTGCTCTTGTCCCCCGCCCCAGTGTCACCATCCCGCCCCTAGATTCTACGTCCAACGGAGTACGGAGATATCATCCAACCCATTGGTGGAGACAGAGATAAAGGTTAGGGAGACCAAAGGAGCAATGTGAATATGTATGATGCAACAATATGCCAAGAGGAGGGAGGGACAACGGTAGTCATATGAATATATGATGCAACAATATTGACATGAGCTTCAAGAAAAGAAAATTTGATACACCGGGTTCCATGGACATCACCATGTCTAAGCTCACCGCCACCCAAGAAGGCCGAGGAAGCACCAATTGGACCAATGCCAAGGGCTCATGCAAATGCAATACGTCATGAGGTGAATTTTTTCCTTACAAACTCCCCACTTGGTAATGGCTGAGGATGGTGTGCTACCTAATGCTTGAACCTTGTTTGTGCTTAGGGTTGAATAATCGTGAAGATGAAAATTCAGAGCGAGAAGGCATGGAGCAAGAAGGAAAATAAGTGTATTTTGATGTGCTGTGGGATTGTCTGGGCCAAAGCCACGGACTGTCCTGCATTAAAACTGCCACCTGGAAGAAATCTAGCACGAACTGTCCAGAAGTGACTGTGCGCACCAATTTTGGTCCGGACCCATGTATAGTTTTCTAGTCCCTAGTTTTTTGTGCATTGAGCCTATATATAGCCGTACCTCTGCTCATGTCTAGGGTTAGAGCTAACAATAGACAATTGGATAGTAGAGTTTAGCTCCTTCCTCCCCCCTCCCTATGTAGGATACAAGGCCTCCCCTTTTGGAGATATATCCAAGGTCTCCACCAGTGGAGATGTATGAGACCTCCTCTTCAGGACAAGATCATGCACCTTTGTTCTTCCATTTACTTTTTGGATTTGTGTTGAACATGTGGGTTGGAATACAATTGCAAGAGTTTCGGTGCATTTGGGTTCTTCCCCAAATAAGTTACTATACTAAAGCAGGAAGCATTTGCTTTTTCTCCCTTCTTGACTTTTTTGGGAAGGTTACTGTTCATTATGTGGACAACATGAACAGTGCTGGCCGACAGTAATCGCGTGTGAACATCAATTACCGTGTGAACATTACTTTATGCGTGAACAATGTCCAACAGTGAACAATGCCTCAGAGTGAACATAAATTACCGTGTGAACATCACCGAAAGAATCGGGAGACGATCGTGATGGCCCTGCATCGATACGCCGACGGAGAGAAATCATGTGTTAAAGAAAACCTAAATCATAATCATCTATATAAGGACGGGAGGGTGGAGGAGGGGGAGAGAAATGGCGTGTAAAAGAAATCCAAGTTTTCTTTAATAGAGAAATGTGTGATCAGATCGCAGAAACTTTATTTTCTTGTTACGATGATTCTCTACTTCACTCTGAAATTCTTTGAACTTTTCAAATGTTTCAGACTTGTGTTTCATCAAGTAGATATACCCATACCTACTCAAATCATCTGTGAAGGCCAGAAAATAACGATACCCGCCGCGTGCTTCCACACTCATCGGACCGCATACATCGGTATGTATTATTTCCAATAAGTCATTAGCTCGCTCCATTTTTCTGGAGAATGGAGTTTTAGTCATCTTACCCATGAGGCATGGTTCGCAAGTATCAAATGATTCATAATCAAGTGATTCCAAACTTCCATCCACATGGAGTTTCTTCACGCGCTTTACACCAATATGACCTAAACGGCAATGCCACAAGTATGTTGCACTATCATTATCAACTTTGCATATTTTGGCATCAATATTATGAATATGTGTGTCACTACGATCGAGATTCAACAAGAACAAACCATTCATCAAGGGTGCATGACCATAAAAAATATTACTTATATAAATAGAACAACCATTATTCTTCGATTTAAATGAATAACCGTCTCGCAATACACAAGATCCAGATATAATGTTCATGCTTAACGCAGGCACCAAATAACAATTATTCCGGTCTAAAACTAATCCCGAAGGTAGATGTAGAGGTAGCATGCTGACGGCGATCACATCGACCTTGGAACCATTCCCGACGCGCATCGTCACCTCGTCCTTAGCCATTCTTCGTTTATTCCGCAACTTCTGTTTGAGTTACAAATATGAGCAAGTGAACCAGTATCAAATACCCAGGCGCTACTACGAGCATTAGTAAGCTACACATCAATAACATGTGTATCAAATATACCTTTGTTCACTTTGCCATCCTTCTTATCCGCCAAGTATTTGGGGCAGTTCCGCTTCCAATGACCACTCCCTTTGCAGTAGAAGCACTCAGTTTCAGGCTGAAAGGATCGATATAGTTGACTAGAGGTGGGGGGAGGGTGAATAGGCAACTAACAATTTTTAGCTTTTCTTTACCAAATTAAACTTTGCATCAAAGTAGGTTGTCTAGATGTACAACTAGGTGAGCAACCTATATGATGCGACAACAACAAGCACACAAGCAAGCAAGGGATACAACACAAATAAGCTTGCACAAGTAAAGGCAAGAGATAACCAAGAGTGGAGCCGGTGGAGATGAGGGTGTGTTACCGAAGTTCCTTCCCTTTGAGAGGAAGTACGTCTTTGTTGGAGCGGTGTGGAGGCACAATGCTCCTCAAGAAGCCACTAGCGCCAACGTATTCTCCTCACGCCCTCACACAATGCGAGATGCCTGATTCCACTATTGGTGCCCTTGGAGGTGGCGACCGAACCTTTACAAACAAGGTTGGGGCAATATCCACAACTTAATCGGAGGCTCCCAACGACACCACAAAGCTTCACCACAATGGAATATGGCTCTGCGGTGACCTCAATCGTCTAGGGTGCTCAAACACCCAAGAGTAACAAGATCTGCAAGGGATTAGAAGGGGGGAATCAAATTTCTCTTGGTGGAAGTGTGGATCGGGGCCTTCTCAACCAATGCCTAGAAAATCAACAAGTTTGATTGGCTAGGGAGAGAGATCGGGCGAAAATGGAGCTTTGAGCAACAATGGAGCTCGGGGAGGGAAGAGTGATGGGGAACGTAGTAATTTCAAAAAAAATTCCTACGCACACACAGGATCATGGTGATGCATAGCAACGAGAGGGGAGAGTGTTGTCCACGTACCCTTGTAGACCGAAAGCGGAAGCGTTAGCACAATGCGGTTGATGTAGTCATACGTCTTCACGATCCGACCGATCAAGTACTGAACGCACGACACCTCCGAATTCAGCACACGTTCAGCTCGATGACGTCCCTCGAACTCTGATCCAGCCAAGCTTTGAGGGAGAGTTCCGTCAGCACGACGGCATGGTGACGATGGTGATGTTCTACCGACGCAGGGCTTGGCCTAAGCACCGCTACGATATTATCGAGGTGGATTATGGTGGAGGGGGGCACCGCACACGGCTAAGAGATCAAGAGATCAATTGTTGTGTCTATGGGGTGCCCCCTCCTCCGTATATAAAGGGGGGAGGAGGAGAGGGCCGGCCAAGGGGAGGAGGCGCGCCCAAGGGGGGCAATCCTACTCCAAGTAGGATTCCCCCCTCTTTCCTAGTCCAAGTAGGAGAGGGGAAGGAAGGGAAGGAGAAGGAGAAGGAAGGAGAGGGAGGAAAAGGAGGAAAGGGGGGCCGACCCCCTAGTCCAATTCGGTTTGGGCTAGGGGGGCCGCGCTCCCTGCCTCCTCTCTTCTAGTACTTGGCCCATGAGGCCCATTGCTTCTTCCTCGTATTCCCGTAACTCCCCGGTACCCCCGAAAATACCCGAATCACTCGGAACCTTTCCGATGTCCGAATATAGTCGTCCAATATATCGATCTTTACGTCTCAACCATTTCGAGACTCCTTGTCATGTCCCCGATCTCATCCGGGACTCCAAACTACCTTCGGTACATCAAATCACATAAACTCATAATATAACCGTCACCAAAACTTTAAGCATGCGGACCATACGGGTTCGAGAACTATGTAGACATGACCGAGACACGTCTCCGGTCAATAACCAATAGCGGAACCTAGATGCTCATATTGACTCCCACATATTCTACGAAGATCTTTATCGGTCAAACCGCATAACAACATACGTTGTTCCCTTTGTCATCGGTATGTTACTTGCCCGAGATTCGATCGTCGGTATCTTAATACCTAGTTCAATCTCGTTACCGACAAGTCTCTTTACTCGTTCCGTAATACATCATCCCGCAACTAACTCATTAGTTGCAATGCTTGCAAGGCTTATAGTGATGTGCATTACCGAGTGTGCCCAGAGATACCTCTTCGACAATCGGAGTGACAAATCCTAATCTCGAAATACGCCAACCCAACAAGTACCTTCGGAGACACCTGTAGAGCAACTTTATAATCACCCAGTTACGTTGTGACGTTTGGTAGCACACAAAGTGTTCCTCCGGTAAACGGGAGTTGCATAATCTCATAGTCATAGGAACATGTATAAGTCATGAAGAAAGCAATAGCAACATACTAAACAATCAAGTGCTAAGCTAACAGAATGGGTCAAGTCAATCACATCATTCTCCTAATGATGTGATCCCATTAATCAAATGACAACTCATGTCTATGGCTAGGAAACATAACCATCTTTGATCAACGAGCTAGTCAAGTAGAGGCATACTAGTGACACTCTATTTGTCTATGTATTCACACATGTATTACGTTTCCGGTTAATACAATTTTAGCATGAATAATAAACATTTATCATGAGAATAAGGAAATAAATAATAACTTTATTATTGCCTCTAGGGCATATTTCCTTCAGTCTCCCACTTGCTCTAGAGTCAATAATCTAGTTTACATCGCCATGTGATTTAACACCAATAGTTCACATCACCATGTGATTAACACCCATATTTCACATCGCCATGTGACCAACACTCAAAGGGTTTACTAGAGTCAGTAATCTAGTTCACATCGCTATGTGATTAACACCCAAAGAGTACTAAGGTGTGATCATGTTTTGCTTGTGAGAGAAGTTTAGTCAACGGGTCTGCCAAAATTCAGATCTGTAAGTATTTTGTAAATTTCTATGTCTACAATGCTCTGCACGGAGCTACTTTAGCTAATAGCTCCCACTTTTAATATATATCCAGATTGAGACTTAGAGTCATCTGGATCAGTGTCAAAAACTTGCATCGACGTAACCCTTTACGACGAACCTTTTGTCACCTCCATAATCGAGAAACATATCCTTATTCCACTAAGGATAATTTTGACCGCTGTCCAGTGATCTACTCCTAGATCACTATTGTACTCCCATGCCAAACTCAGTGGTAGGGTATACAATAGATCTGGTACACAGCATGGCATACTTTATAGAACCTCTGGCTGAGGCATAGGGAATGACTTTCATTCTCTTTCTATCTTCTGTCGTGGTCGGGCTTTGAGTCTTACTCAATTTCACACCTTGTAACACAGGCAAGAACTCTTTCTTTGACTGTTCCATTTTGAACTATTTCAAAATCTTGTCAAGGTATGTACTCATTGAAAAAACTTATCAAGCGTCTTGATCTACATCTATAGATCTTGATGCTCAATATGTAAGCAGCTTCACCGAGGTCTTTCTTTGAAAAACTCCTTTCAAAAACTCCTTTATGCTTTCCAGAAAATTCTACATTATTTCCGATCAACAATATGTCATTCACATATATTTATCAGAAATGTTGTAGTGCTCCCACTCACTTTCTTGTAAATACAGGCTTCTCCAAAAGTCTGTATAAAACCAAATGCTTTGATCACACTATCAAAGCGTTTATTCCAACTCCGAGAGGCTTGCACCAGTCCATAAATGGATCGCTGGAGCTTGCACACTTTGTTAGCTCCCTTTGGATCGACAAAACCTTCCGGCTGCATCATATACAACTCTTCTTACAGAAATCCATTCAGGAATGCAGTTTTGACATCCATCTGCCAAATTTCATAATCATAAAATGCGGCAATTGCTAATTGCTAACATGATTCGGACAGACTTAAGCATCGCTGCGGGTGAGAAAGTCTCATCGTAGTCAATCCCTTGAACTTGTCGAAACCTTTCGCAACAAGTCGAGCTTTGTAGACAGTAACATTACCGTCAGCGTCAGTCTTTTTCTTGAAGATCCATTTATTCTCAATGGCTTGCCGATCATCGGGCAAGTCAACCAAAGTCCACACTTTGTTCTCATACATGGATCCCATCTCAGATTTCATGGCCTCAAGCCATTTCGTGGAATCTGGGCTCATCATCGCTTCCTCATATTTTGTAGGTTCGTCATGGTCAAGTAACATGACCTCCAGAACAGGATTACCGTACCACTCAGGTGCGGATCTCACTCTGGTTGACCTACGAGGTTCGGTAGTAACTTGATCTGAAGTTACATGATCATCATCATTAGCTTCCTCACTAATTGGTGTAGGAGTCACAGGAACAGATTTCTGTGATGAACTACTTTACAATAAGGGAGCAGGTACAGTTACCTCATCAAGTTCTACTTTCCTCCCACTCACTTCTTTCGAGAGAAACTCCTTCTCTAGAAAGGATCCATTCTCAGCAACGAATATCTTGCCTTCGATCTGTGATAGAAGGTGTACCCAACATTTTCTTTTGGGTATCCTATGAAGATGCACTTCTCCGATTTGGGTTTGAGCTTATCAGGTTGAAACTTTTTCACATAAGCATTGCAACCTCAAACTTTAAGAAACGACAACTTAGGTTTCTTGCCAAACCATAGTTCATATGGTGTCGTCTCAACGGATTTAGATGGTGCCCTATTTAACGTGAATGTAGCTGTTTTCAATGCATAACCCCAAAACGATAGTGGTAGATCGGTAAGAGACATCATAGATCGCACCATATCTAATAAAGTACGGTTACGACGTTCGGACACACCATTATGCTGTGGTGTTCCAGGTGGCACGAATTTGTGAAACTATTCCACATTGTTTTAATTGAAGACCAAACTCATAACTCAAATATTCGTCTCCGTGATCAGATTGTAGAAACTTTATTTTCTTGTCATGATGATTTTCCACTTCACTCTGAAACTCTTTGAACTTTTCAAATGTTTCAGACTTATGTTTCATCAAGTAGATATACCCATATCTGCTCAAATCATCCGTGAAGGTCAGAAAATAACGATACCCGCCACGAGCCTCAACACTCATCGGATGGCATACATCAGTTTGTATTATTTCCAATAAGTCAGTTGATCGCTCCATTGTTCCGGAGAACGGAGTCTTAGTCATCTTGCCCATAAGGCATGGTTCGCAAGCATCAAGTGATTCATAATCAAGTGATTCCAAAAGCCCATCAGCATGGAGTTTCTTCATGCGCTTTGCACCATTATGACCTAAACGGCAGTGCCATAAATAAGTTGCACTATCATTATTAACTTTGCATCTTTTGGCTTCAATATTATGAATATGTGTATCACTACGATCGAGATCCAACAAACCATTTTCATTGGGTGTATGACCATAGAAGGTTTTATTCATGTAAACAGAACAACAATTATTCTCTTAAATGAATAACCGTATTGTAATAAACATGATCAAATCATATTCATGCTCAACGCAAACACCAAATAAAACTTATTTAGGTTCAACACTAATCCCGATAGTATAGGGAGTCTGCGATGATGATCATATCAATCTTGGAACCACTTCCAACACACATCGTCACTACACCCTTAACTAGTCTCTGTTCATTCTGCAACTCCCGTTTCGAGTTACTACTCTTAGCAACTGAACCAGTATCAAATACCGAGGGATTGCTATAAACACTAGTAAAGTACACATCAATAACATGTATATCAAATATAGCTTTGTTCACTTTGCCATCCTTCTTATCCACCAAATACTTGGGGCAGTTCCGCTTCCAGTGACCAGTCCCTTTGCAGTAGAAGCACTCAGTTTCAGGCTTAGGTCCAGACTTGGGCTTTTTCACTTGAGCAGCAACTTGCTTGCCGTTCTTCTTGAAGTTCCCCTTCTTCCCTTTGCCCCTTTTCTTGAAACTAGTGGTCTTGTTAATCATCAACACTTGATGCTCTTTCTTGATTTCTACTTTCATCGATTTCATCATCATGAAAAGCTCGGGAATCGTTTTCGTCATCCCTTGCATACTATAGTTCATCACGAAGTTCTACTAACCTGGTGATGGTGACTAGAGAATTCTGTCAATCACTATTTTATCTGGAAGATTAACTCCCACTTGATCGAAGCGATTGTAGTACCCAGACAATCTGAGCACATGCTCACTGCTTGAGCTATTCTCCTCCATCTTATTGGCAAAGTACTGTCAGAGGTCTCATACCTCTCGACATGGGCACGAGTATGAAATACCAATTTCCCCTCTTGTAACATCTTATATGCTCCGTGGCGTTCAAAACATTTTTTGAAGTCCCGGTTCTAAGCCGTAAAGCATGGTGCACTAAACTATCAAGTAGTCATCATACCGAGCTTTTGTCAAAACGTTCATAACGTCTGCATCTGCTCCTGCAATAGTTTGTCACCTAGCGTCAAGGACATAATTCTTCTGTGCAGCAATGAGGATAATGCTCAGATCACGGATCCAATCCGCATCATTGCTACTAACATCTTTCAACTTAGTTTTCCCTAGGAACATATCAAAAATAAAACAGGGGAGCTAAACGCGAGCTATTGATCTACACATAGATATGCTAATACTACCAGGACTAAGTACATGATAAATTAAAGTTCAATTAATCATATTACTTAAGAACTCCCACTTAGATAGACATCCCTCTAATCCTCTAAGTGATCACGTGATCCATATCAACTAAACCATGTCCGATCCTCACGTGAGATGGAGTAGTTTCAATGATGAACATCACTATGCTGATCATATCTACTATATGATTCACGCTCGACCTTTCGGTCTCAGTGTTCCTAGGCCATATCTGTTATATGCTAGGCTCGTCAAGTTTAACCTGAGTATTCCACGTGTGCAACTGTTTTGCACCCGTTGTATTTGAACGTAGAGCCTATCACACCCGATCATCACGTGGTGTCTCAACACGAAGAACTTTCGCAACGGGCATACTCAGGGAGAACACTTATACCTTGATAATTTAGTGAGAGATCATCTTATAATGCTACCGTCAATCAAAGCAAGATAAGATGCATAAAAGATAAACATCACATGCAATCAATATAAGTGATATGATATGGCCATCATCATCTTGTGCTTGTGATCTCCATCTCTGAAGCACTGTCATGATCACCATCGTCACCGGCGCGACACCTTGATCTCCATCGTAGCATCGTTGTCGTCTCGCCAATTATGCTTCTACGACTATCGCTACCGCTTAGTGATAAAGTAAAGCATTACAGAGCGTTTGCATTGCATACAATAAAGCGACAACCATATGGCTCCTGCCAGTTGCCGATAACTCGGTTACAAAACATGATCATCTCATACAATAAAATATAGCATCACAACATGCCCTACAAAAACAAGTTAGACGTCCTCTACTTTGTTGTTGCAACTTTTACGTGGCTGCTACGGGCTGAGCAAGAACCGTTCTTACCTACGCATCAAAACCACAACGATAGTTTGTCAAATTAGTGCTATTTTAACCTTCTCAAGGACCGGGCGTAGCCACACTCGGTTCAACTAAAGTTGGAGAAACTAACACCCGCCAGCCACCTGTGTGCAAAGCACGTCGGTAGAACCAGTCTCGCGTAAGCGTACGCGTAATGTCGGTCCGAGCCGCTTCATCCAACAATACCGCCGAACCAAAGTATGACATGCTGGTAAGCAGTATGACTTATATCGCCCACAACTCACTTGTGTTCTACTCGTGCATATAACATCTACGCATAAAACTAGGCTCGGATGCCACTGATGGGGAACGTAGTAATTTCAAAAAAATTCCTATGCACACACAGGATCATGATGATGCATAGCAACGAGAGGGGAGAGTTTTGTCCACGTACCCTCGTAGACCGAAAGCGGAAGCGTTAGCACAACGCGGTTGATGTAGTCGTACATCTTCACGATCCGACCGATCAAGTACCGAACGCACGACACCTCCGAGTTCAGCACACGTTCAGCTCGATGACGTCCCTCGAACTCCGATCCAGCCGAGCTTTGAGGGAGAGTTCCGTCAGCACGACGACATGGTGACGATGATGATGTTCTACCGACGTAGGGCTTCGCCTAAGCACCGCTACAATATTATCGAGGTGGATTATGGTGGAGGGGGGCACCGCGCACGGTTAAGAGATCAATTGTTGTGTCTATGGGGTGCCCCCCTCCTCCATATATAAAGGGGGGAGGAGAGGGCCGGCCAAGGGGAGGAGGCGCGCCCAAGGGGGGCAATCCTACTCCAAGTAGGATTTCCCCCTCTTTCCTAGTCCAAGTAGGAGAGGGGAAGGAAGGGAAGGAGAAGGAGAAGGAAGGAGAGGGAGGAAAAGGAGGAAAGGGGGGCCGACCCCGTAGTCCAATTCGGTTTGGGCTAGGGGGCCGCACGCCCTGCCTCCTCTCTTCCACCACTTGGCCCATGAGGCCCATTGCTTCTTCCTCGTATTCCCGTAACTCCCCGGTACCCCCGAAATACCCGAATCACTCGGAACCTTTCCGATGTCCGAATATAGTCGTCCAATATATAGATCTTTACGTCTCGACCATTTCGAGACTCCTCTTCATGTCCCCGATCTCATCCGGGACTCCGAAC
This sequence comes from Aegilops tauschii subsp. strangulata, assembly GCF_002575655.3. Lineage (NCBI taxonomy): Eukaryota > Viridiplantae > Streptophyta > Magnoliopsida > Poales > Poaceae > Aegilops > Aegilops tauschii. Next base: position 311,380,033 of record NC_053037.3, on the reverse strand, counting down.
TACCTTCGGTACATCAAATCACATAAACTCATAATATAACCGTCACCACAACTTTAAGCGTGCGGACCCTACGGGTTCGAGAACTATGTAGACATGACCGAGACACGTCTCCGGTCAATAACCAATAGCGGAATCTGGATGCTCATATTGGCTCCCACATATTCTACGAAGATCTTTATCGGTCAAACCGCATAACAACATACGTTGTTCCCTTTGTCATCGGTATGTTACTTGCCCGAGATTCGATCGTCGGTATCTTAATACCTAGTTCAATCTCGTTACCGGCAAGTCTCTTTACTCGTTTCGTAATACATCATCTCGCAACTAACTCATTAGTTGCAATGCTTGCAAGGCTTATAGTGATGTGCATTACCGAGTGGGCCCAGAGATACCTCTTCGACAATCGGAGTGACCAATCCTAATCTCGAAATACGCCAACCCAACAAGTACCTTAGGAGACACCTGTAGATCACCTTTATAATCACCCAGTTACGTTGTGACGTTTGATAGCACACAAAGTGTTCCTCCGGTAAACAGGAGTTGCATAATCTCATAGTCATAGGAACATGTATAAGTCATGAAGAAAGCAATAGCAACATACTAAACGATCAAGTGCTAAGCTAACGGAATGGGTCAAGTCAATCACATCATTCTCCTAATGATGTGATCCCGTTAATCAAATGACAACTCATGTCTATGGCTAGGAAACATAACCATCTTTGATCAACGAGCTAGTCAAGTAGAGGCATACTAGTGACACTCTGTTTGTCTATGTATTCACACATGTATTACGTTTCCGGTTAATACAATTCTAGCATGAATAATAAACATTTATCATGAGAATAAGGAAATAAATAATAACTTTATTATTGCCTCTAGGGCATATTTCCTTCAAAGAGGTGGTCTTCTTGGGGAAGAAGAACCCCTTTATATAGTGGGGGAAAAGATCCAACTGGTACCCACTCATTCAGCCCGCGACACGCGGTACAACCGCACAAGCCCGCGGTACTACCGCAAGGAGTTGCGGTACTACCGCTTGACGGTGCGGTACTACCGCTGGAGCAACAGTGACCAGATGAGGCCCTGTTGCGTATAGCAACGAGTGGTAGAACCGCCGGAGCGGTACTACTGCACGCCCTTGCGGTACTACCGCAAGGCAGGGTTCAACTGGGCTGGGAAGGCACGAACTAATAAAATTACATCCGTGGCTACTTCCGCAAAATTTCGGTCTATGTGAAAATCCGGCACGGTACTACCGCTCGCAAGGAGCGGTACTACCGCATAGGGCGCGGAAGCACTACAAGAAATATGTCAATTTGTCACCTTTTCTTAGTGACCCCAGCTGAATTGGTCGTAAATCCACGACCATTTCGCTTGGAAGGGCTCAAACCCTGAAATTGCTTACACCAAACGGTCATAAAGCAGACAAGAGTGGTCGACGACCTTATTTCTACCTGATTACGACCAATATAAATGGTCATTAGGTTGTGAACGTGGATGCATTGGTACTTAGTCACTCCACGTGGGCTTGGGCCTCGGTGGAACGAGGCCACCTCCTTTTTTTCTTTTAAAATTTCCATGTGCCATGTAGGCCTCGGCCCATCCAGGAAGAAATGTGGGATGCCCTCATATTTCTAAAAAAACATATATTCGACCCAACGAAATAATGGGAAAATAAAAAGGTTTTCCTTATTACCATTTGGTAAGGATGGTCAGTTATGTGAAAAAAACACTTTTTCTTTATTGTCTAAAAAACAGGTTTTTCCTTATAGAAAAAAATCTCGAAACCAATTAAACAATATAAAATTATAAGAATAGAAAAATAATGAACTCCTTCGTGAATCTTGCTATATGGTTTAGCAATTAGAAAACTAAATGTGTAATTCAAAAAAATGTTAATGTTAATACCTATTTCAAAATATGTAACCATGTGTTTAAAACACTAAATGTGTGTATTTGAAAAGTTTCATGCATATAAAAATGATAATCATAAGTAAGATTAGATATGTATAAAAAAAGTTTCATGTGTATGAAAAAAAGTTATTAGTACGTATATATGGAAATTTTACAATATAAACAATGTTAATCATTTTATTAATTTTCCGTACATATATATGGAAAATTAGATAACAAAACAAGATTTTCTAAAAATGTTAATCATGTAAATAAATTTTTTAACCTACATAAACAATGTTTTATATGTATACAAAAATGTACAATGTGTAAAAACAAATATAGACATCAAAACGTATGTATGAAAAGATTTTTTTTGGTGGGAATATATGAAAAGATGTTAATCATGTATTTGGAAAAGGTTAAACATATATAAACAATTTGTACAATGTGTCCTAAAAAATCTAGACACGTGTTCAAAATATTAGACATCAAAATATTTATTAAAATGTTAATGATGTAATTAAAAACTGTTTAATATGTATAAAAATGTTTCTTAGTGTACACAAAATTGTTCATAAAAATATTCCTCGGCAAATTTCCAAAGTTTTTGTTCAGCTAGAAGCTTTGTGAAGGAAGTACTAGCTATGCATATCCTAATGAGTTGAATTTTCCACATCTTCTATATGCCCATATCATAGTTCGGTCTCCTCGTGAGATTCTTATGTTGTCATTTTCTTCCTAGCACCTACATGGGGAGTACCCAACCCACTAGACATGCCTAGGCCGCCCAGAACGCATGGCAACACCACGGTCACGCGGTGACCACGCGACGGGCATGCGAGTTTACGCGCTTTGGAGTTGGGGCCCTCGGCCACCGTCCAAACCTCGACGTATCGCCATCAAACCGTGTATTTCTGCATTAAGCATGGCCTAATATTTTATAAAATTGATTTCGTCCAATTTTGCAACAAATATATGGCAGGTCCTTCATAAAAAACTCATTTTGGGCATTCAGAAAATGGAAAATGGATTTTCATCCAAAGAAAATGAAAACTTCCTTAGGCAATATTGTTTGCCATTCCAAGATGCACCCTTGTGCACAATATGAGATCATTCTAACAAACTATGTCATGAATGTGGCCATAAGATTGATCATTTGGCTTGAAAGCCATGAATCTTCACACATGATAGCTCATTTCTGAGAACACTTTTTTAAAAGAATTGCCATATTATAAGTTTATTATTTTTCCTAATAACTTGGTCACATATAATGACACAATGCGAAGGTTTACAATTTTTTTGATTTTTCTGAATTTTTTATGCCTGTTTCAAAATGCAGTCAAAATGGTGGGCTTGACCGTTCCTAGCTAGTGGTTGAATCTTGGAAAACTTTTGGTGTTTCTCTAATTAAATAGATACTTATGTACCTATAAAAGATTTTTGGAAAAAATAAAGAGCAAACTATGAGGCAGTTGCAGTTCGAATTTGACCCGCTTCCTCCTGAATCGGCGAAAATTTGTCTTTTTCATCAGAGGTGGATCAATACTTTTGACACCCAACCATTTGGTCAATTGTGCATTAAACATGGCCTAATATTTTATAAAATTAATTTGGTCCAATTTTGCAACAAATATATGGTAGGTCCTAAAAAAACTCATTTTGGGCATTCAGAAAATGGAAAATGAATTTTTCGTCCAAAGAAAATGAAAACTCCCTTAGGCAATATTGTTTGCCATTCCAAGATGCACCCTTGTGCACAATATGAGATCATTTTGACAAACTATGCCATGAATGTGGCCATAAGATTGATCATTTGGCTTGAAAGCCATGAATCTTCACACATGATAGCTCATTTCTGAGAACAATTTTTTAAAAGAATTGCCGTATTATAAGTTTATTATTTTTCCTGATAACTTGGTCACATATAGTGACACAATGCGAAGGTTTTCCAATTTTTTGATTTTTTTTGAATTTTTTATGCCCGTTTCAAAATGCGGTCAAAACGACGGGCTTGACCGTTCCTAGCTAGTGGTTGAATCTTGGAAACCTTTTGGTGTTTCTCTGATTAAATAGATACTTTTGTACCTAAATAAAAAAATTGGAAAAAATAAAGTGCAAACTATAAGGTAGCTGCAGTTCAAATTTGACCCACTTCCTGCTGAATCGGCGGAGATTTGTCTTTTTCACGAGAGGTGGATCAAAACTTCTTACACCAAACCATTTGGTCAATTGTACATTAAATATGGCCTAATATTTTCTGAAAATGATGCAGTGCAATTTTGCAACAAAGATTTGGTAGGTCCTTCAGAAAAAAGCGATTTTGGGTACTCGAAAAATGTAAATGATTATTTTGTGCAAAGAAAATGAAAACCCACCAAATCAATATTGTTTGTCATCGTAAGATACACACATGTGCACAATATTGGGTCATTGAAAAAACAATAAGCGGGTAATATGTTGAATGTTTACCCAGATTAAGAGGGTACAGAATATAAGAAAATAAAAGGAAAAAACAAAATTACATAAGCTGAATTATGATTAGTGGAATCGGTTGTGACATGGATCAGTGACATGCCAAACATCCATCCGTCCATCCAACCCACAGCTGAAACCCTAGCCGATTCCCCTAGACATCTTTTATTCACCCCCGCCTCCTTTCTTTCTTTCTTTCTCATCTGAGCCGATCCAAGCCCCGATTCCTTTCGTCTCCTTCTCTTCTCTCCCACCTACATCGCCGCCGCCGCCGCCAGCCCGCCACCCACCCACCCACCTATGGCCTCACCACCGGCCTCTGCCCTCTCCCCTACAACCGGCGACCTCCCCCAACAACCCCCCTCCCCTCATCGGAAGAGAAGAGAAGAAGGAGATCGACCAGGTCGGGCGCGGCGGCCAGATCCAGCGACCTATCCTTCCCCCTCCGGCTTCTTCCATGGCAGCCTACCCCCTCCCATCCGCTTCCCACACACCTCAGGCGGACCCCCATCCACCCATCTCTCTCTCCCACAACCTTTCTCTCTATCCCGGGACACATCTCTGCCGCAACAGATGCATGCCGATTCAGGCATTCTCCAGCGACAGCCGCCACCGTGCAACACCATCCCAAGCTCACCTTGTTCCGCTAGGTCTTTTCCCCCGGCGGGATTTGCCGCTCCCGGCCTCCAACTCTCACCCGCAATCCTCCCCGTGGTTAGGTTTCAGGCGCGGTGGTGCCTCCATCGCAGGCGCGGCTCCGGCGACTCCTCCCCAACTCTTACCTCGCCCCCGCATGCAGCTATGCCCCTGGATGGTGCTCCACCCCCGGTGGCCATGGGGTGCTCGAGCTCCTCCTCTGGTCAGTTCATCTCCTCCTCTTTCTCTCCTCCCATCATCTCTCCCTCTAATCTCTTACCCTCTCTTCGACTATAGATGTGCAGGAGGAAGGATTGAATGTAGATGAACTGGACGACACGGATGGATGAAGCAAGAGGGAGGCTGCTGCTCGGGATGCATCAACCATGGTGCCTCCTCTCTGGTTGCAGGTGAGCTGCTCCTCTCTGCTCAATTACTTTGCTGGTACTAGGATTGGCCATCGAATACCTAGTGTTAATTAGTTTGTCTCTCTGAGATGTAATTTATGGTTGAACTATGTATTAGGGGATGGGAGAAAGATTTGAAACCAATTGCATAATTTGTATTGCTAGTTTGAACAGCAAGCATGCTTATTTGTTTGTGAATTGAACACCAAATTATATCTGGACATGAAGCAAGCTAGCTAGCTAGTTTTGAGATGCAAGTGATGTTGATTCTGTTCATCTAGGTATGTGTAGTTGATTCATATTTCTCCTGTCCTTGTGCAGGGGAAGTTTTCATCCCTACAGCAGAGCAGAAGGGCTTCACTTCATCGTACCAGCCAGGAAAGGTGCGTGGTGCTTGCAAGCCATGGAGGGGAGGCGGTCCTGTTCAACATCGGCTAATTGATCACAAATCATGTGGCTTGCTGCTTGACTAATTGAACACCTGTTGCTGCTACTGCGACACCACGGCTGGGTTGTCCAGTGGGTCACGCCCGCTTACCTAGTAGCAGTGGCGGCGACTACAAGTTTTCTCCACTGCTGCAGCTCATATCCAAGTCCTACAGCCTAGATCATCTCCGTCACCAACACCTACAGCCTGGGTCTGAAGTCTGAACCTCTCTTCTGTACTCCATGTTTACTGAATTTCATTGAATTTACTGAATGTGCATGTGAATACTGAATGTGCATGTGAGATGTCAATCTCAAAAGTCTCCGTAGTGTGTGTGTGTGTTAGAGTGCAGAGTGCAAATGGGCACCCTGTAGGGTATTCTGTGACCCTCTTTAGTTCAACTAAATTTTCAGAGGTCACATAACTTTTGAAAATTTAGTTTATTTGGTTAAACTAAGGAGGTTGAGAGGGTACTCTAAGGGTCACAAAGTTGCATCCCTACTCAAGTGACTATTCTGGTTCTAGATATAAATAGTATGTTGCAAACCGATAACTGTATTGTAGATAACTATAAAACAAAACCTACTGCGTGTACTTCTCTTGGGGAGTGCCTGTAGAGCTTATTATTCATGCCTATTTATGGTCAAATTAGAAATATATTCCAATGTGTCTTTATGTTTGGCATTCACCATTCACTGGCTCAGTGGCATACCTTTTTAGGGAGTCCCTATACAGGTTATTATTCATGTCAATTTTATGATCAAATTTGAGATATACTTACAATGATTATTTGTGTTTGGCATCTGCCATTCTGGTTCTAGATAAACTTACATCGCTTCATTCAAATTTGACGCGCAACTGGTATTTTTGAAATGTTTCCTTCTGCTTGATTTGACACCCAGCTGGTATCTTTGAAATGTTTCCTTCTGCTTGATGAATCATTAGTTGTGCTTCTAGTAATGCTTTCTGCCAGTACCTTAACTTTGGAGCTGGCTATTTACTCTTTTCAGTGTGCTAACCAATCCTCTTTTCAAGTTGTCAATTTAGAGCTAGCTATTTACTGTCAGTGCATTCAGCAACCCGACCTCCACGGCTCCACGCACGGTGGACTGGCCGAGCTCTGAGCTAGCATCACCATGGAGGCGGCTCTCGTCAGCGTGGCGAGAGGGGTCCTCAAACCTGTCATAGCGAAGCTGATAGTACTGCTTGGCAACGAGTACAAGCGTCTGCACCCTCCCCTCCCCTCATCTAATGTTTCCTTACCATCCCTGAGTCCATCTCTTACAGTTGTATGATTATGCCATTTTGCTGTTATACTGGGTAGATGCTCCTGTGATTTATGCTTTGATGATGCTTTGGATTAAGGATGGTTTGATATATCTATTAGCTATATGTACCATCATTTTTATAATTGGTTAGATGATCTTTGTTCATAACATAGGCTTATTTTAGCTCTTTTAGTTAATTTTTTACTATTATCACTTGAATGTCTTTGTTATGATAAATCACAGTGGTAATGTATGTACGTGCATATAGTGTTATCTGCAGCTAGTTGTATATGTGGTGCAATTGTGCAGAGCTACTAGTCGTGCTTGGTACTTTAGTATTTTGATTTCCTTTGTACTAGGTATATTATTTTCTACTACTAATCGATGAACGCAATAATTAAAGAGAACCAAACTGCTTCTGTTGATTTCCGCTACATCGTTTCTACCCGTTTGTGTGTAAAACCATTCTTAAGCCTGAATAGTACTTTTCTTGTTTTTGTCAATTTTGTTCCTATGAAAAGTCTGCTCTCTTTAGCTCATGCTCGTTACCTCCTTCCCTCATGTTTCACAGGAAGATGATAAACCTTTTTAAGATCAAGGGGCAGAAGAAGGAAGAGGCGGCCAACTCAAATGGGGGGCATCCTGTTAAGAAGCAAAGTCCAGGTATATGTCTATGCCTGACCTCAAGGTTTAGTAGCTATTGTCCTGGTCATGCTCCTGTTTGGTTGGGGGTGTTGATGAAATGGTAGGGTTAATTAAAGGGTTCTTGGTTAGCACTCCTTTTAAGTTTACTTGATTTTCTCACTGTCTATCATCATGGCTTAAGTTTGGTTGTTGTTTTGAAATTTACACGGCTTAGGTTTTAATCAATTGGCATGTTCATGTTAGTTGTTATGGAGTAAATATGATAAGAACAGTGGCAATTGAGCACCACCATTACTAGTATAACTCAGCTTTATTTTCTAATCGGTAGGTATCTAGTCCTGAAAATTAAAGGGAGCAACAGTAAATGAGTCAAACAAAAATATTCATCTGCAAATGTCGGTGTGTGTTCGATTTGATTTGGTTTGCTCTATTGCTGAAGCTCCTCTTTGCTCTAACCATTTTTGCACCAAATGCAGAATGTTCTGTTTTTATTTTGTTCCTAATTGTTCTGTTTATAACCTGTAGATGTCCTTTGTTCATTGAAGTGCTGACTGCTACAACAAGTCCCATGATGAAGAAGCTAGAATCCACACCCAGCAAAGAGTACCTCATTGGAGCTTGTTATTGTTTGATCTTTTTGTGTATTAGAAAACTGGATACTATGTACTATTATTGTAATGTACCAAGTTTGGCTGTATTGAGAAATATTCTGCATTTATAGCCTATATTTGAACTGGAAATTGACTGAAAATGATGCATATACAGAACTTAAGAGTGACGAGTCCTAAATTAAAAGGCAATGGCTGAGTGCCAAAAAAACTAGACTGTAAAAGGCCGAGGCAAAAAAAAGCAGGACTATAAAAGGCCGAGGGCCAAAAAAAATACTGGACTATAGAAGGCCGTGGCCCGACAAGAAATTGAATGTCAAATTTCAGAGAAATAAAAAAGGCCAAATTACTGGGCCAAGCCCATGTAGCTATTAACAGAAAAATATATATATTAAAAATGCTGAATTAATGAGCTCGGCCCATGTAGTACACCGAATTGGACCGCGCTGATTCTTATCCGCGTCAGCTTGCCACGCTGGATCCTACGTGGCCTGAGGAGGCTGCCAGTGATCAAAAATTTGGTCGTAGAACCAACGACGTTATACATATCACAAAGAAGGTCGTTAATTTCAGTTTATGACGGCCAACTTTTGACCATCTGTTTTTGTCACAAAAAGGTCGCAAATGAAAAACAATGACCATTCAGCGACCAATAGTGATGGTCGCAAGTTGACATATTTCTTGTACTGAAGTAAAAAAATTACTTCCGCACCTACTTCCGTGCGCGTCAGCGTTCTGAGCTAGAGGCTGTGGTACTACCGCTTGTAAGGAGCGGTACTACCGCACAATGCGGTACTACCGCCACTCTTAGCGGTACTACCATGGGTCGCTGCGGTACTACTACTCCCTTGAGTAGTACTACCGCATGCCACAGAAGCTGTAGCACTTGGAGTCCTTCATTTTGCAGAGACACGGATAAACGGACGGTGCTCCAATGAAGCAAAGGAAAGGTGGTGCAAAGGAACAGATGTGTACGTGTTGATTCCACCCTAACCTTTCTGAAGTGGACCCCCTATTAACAGTACGGCTTTCCTATGACTCAAATCCACCAAAAAGAAACGTAGAAAACCGCCGTCTTCGATAGGCTCCGAGGGGGACCGAATCGTCTTGTGCCTAGACATGAGATATATGAAATGCTCAATGCACACGATTAGTCCGCAAATGCATTGTAATCAATCACCAAAACCACATAGGGATAAATATGCCCTTACACAGGCTTAGGTCCAGCTTTGGGCTTCTTCCCGGGAGTGGCAATTTGCTTGCCATTCTTCTTGAAGTTCCCTTTCTTTCCCTTGCCCTTTTTCTTGAAACTAGTGGTCTTGTTAACCGTCAACACTTGATGCTCCTTCTTGATTTCTACCTCCGCGTCCTTAAGCATTGCGAAGAGCTCGGGAATTGTTTTATTCATCCCTTGCATATTATAGTTCATCACGAAGCCTTTGTAGCTTGGTGGCAGTGACTGAAGAACTCTGTCAATAACACAATCACACTACAAAAAAATACACTTCCGTGATGATACGTGTTTGTCATAGTAGGTCATGTTTTTTGTCATGCATGTACATCCATGACGATTTTATGACAGAATCAAGATAGTCATACCCGTGCTGTCGTAGAAGTGTTCCATGACATTACCAAAAATTATCATCACGGAAGTGTCCACTTCCATGACGATAAATCACGCATCATAGAAGTGCTTTCGTCAAGGGTGACCGACATGTGGCATCCACCGTAACGGGCCGCTGTTAAGCTACCATGTTCCGGTTTGGATCCAATAACCCATTAACAGCTGGGACAAATGAGGATTTTCCACGTGTAAAATTATCATTGGCTATAGCAACCACGTGTCAGCATCCGAAAAGGACAGATGTCAACCGCCCAATGGACTGGAGGCGCCTATGATACGTCGACACATGGCAAGGCCCAACAGGGGCCCACTTAGGTTAAAAAGGCTGGCCCAGTCAAAATTAGCGGGCTGGCCCATTAACGGCTTGCTTGCAGATGACCCATACGGCTATTGCCAAATCGGCCCGTCAACGGCCCGTTCTAAACTTGTCATCATTGCGACCCATGGTCACTTCTGCCCGTTAACAGTCCGCTAAGTATTTGGGCCGAATTACGGCCTGGTGTGTTTCCGGCCTATTCAAGGCCCTGCTTAATTTGGGCCCATTTATGGGCCATTGAAACTTTCGGACCATAAGCGACCGTGAAGGATTTGGGTCATATTCGGCCTGTTAGAGGCCCACTATAGATTTGGGCCACTTCCAGCCTGTTGTGATTTTTGACCTGTTAACGTCGGACGAAATCCATGGGCCATATGTGGCCCAACGTCACATCGGGCCTATTAACGGCCCATATAAAACTGATACTAATCAAGCCCGACCGAACTTCCAGCCTGTTAAAGGCCCGTGTAGTAGGTCGGCGCATTTACGGCCCGTCTGAATTTCGGCAAGTGAATGATCCGCATTGTAAATGGGCCACCACGAGCTGAGATACATTTCGGTCTGCTAATGACCAGTGGGTTATTTGGCACAATCAGGGCAATCTCACTTCCGGCCTATTAAAGGACCATGTTATTTATGGGCTCGAGATATTTACACATGTTAACAAGCTATTGTTACTGAGGGCCCAAATTATGTTTAGGCCTATTAAAGGCCCACTAGGCGCATAGGCCTACCAAAAATATGAAAGCTTATGCAGATTTAGGCCTAGATATTTTTAGTGGTCTACATGCAAATTACGACCCATAATCATTTTTAGCCCAATCGGAATGGGCCTAACGAATGTTGGCACACTGGGCTCCTACGAAGCTTTCGGCCGAATACATTACTAAGATAAACCTATACTATACAAAAATAGCATCGTAATTTCTACAGCCTTTGGCAGCACGATAAATGCTGTATCACAACAAAGTAAATTCCAGCAAAAGGCCTGTTGGGATAAAGTTTACAGTCCTTGCAGATAAAAGCACCATCAGATGTATAGAAGCACAGATCATTTGATCTGAGTGCTAATTTTTTAGGCTGTAGAATCTGATGGAGCAGCATTATCATCCCCTTTTTTCCGCCATTGCTCTTGAACAACGAAGCAAATGTCTGATAGTTTGGTTTCAAAACCATTCATATCTTGATGACATTTGTCAACCACTATTCTTGTTTCCGAAACGACGTCCATTAGGGATTGGACTTGTGTCTGGAGCACAGATATATCACTCTGTCTAGCCGGAAGATTTTGTTCAGTAGGCGATTTGGTTGAGGTTACCTTGACAACCAACCCAGAATTACGTAGGAGATGCTTTTTGCATTGTTAGTGGAGAGATACCGACGCACTGCAGCAAGAGGTAAAATTGTGCCTGTGGTAGCCTCGTCACCTTCAGGTGGTTGTGGCTATTCAATCATTTGTTCCGTAGCTTGCTGAAAGTTTGAACTTGTAGAGTAGTGTACCAGATAAGTTACTAACGAGACAAAATCAAACAAGGTAGGTTTCACGTTTATACATAACTTATTTTGGTGAACTACTGTAATACATTAGCATGTATTGTAGTGCCAACTACATAATAAAATCACTTTCGGAACATATGTCCATGTAGCATGCCTACTGTATTGTCTATTTCCTCACATTCGTTGACACGTAGGATAAAGAGGCATGGTTTAAAGTAGGATGAACATAGTATGACATCATTCATATCATGGTCAAACAAATATAAAACAAACATGCTATTGTATCATTGTGTGGGCACATGAACATCACAACTAGATTACAGATCAAGACCAAAAGAATATCCTTCATCTCTTTTAAACCGTGTAAGGTGAAATGATACGTTAAGACAACTGTGTATAAAAGTGAATAGAGTAACTGACATTGGCTGCAAACCAAGCAGTTAAATGAACACGTCAAAGTAACGAGCAGTTCAAAGGAAGGAGGAGTAAGGACTTACAACATCGGCTTGAACTGGTGTGCTCATGCCCTTCATCTTGCTGGTGTGGTAATCCTTGATGATTTGCACTGCATTTGGTTCAGGTTCTTTTTGGTTCTCACGGGCTTTCCTCTCTATTTGGAACAAGTCAATATAGATATGATAATATGGCATAGAAAAAAGAAGGAAGTAGCAGCTATTTACAAGAGCCTCGTAGCGTGCAATATAGCTACGAGATCCTGTTGTCTGTTGGAATTTCACTTTAGAACAGTTGGTCTTGTTCTTCAAAGAGTTAGCCTAGAAGAAGATACACTTGTAAGGCACATAGGTAAATACAAGTTCAATATCTGATCTGATCAAATACATATACCATACCTGATACTTTGGATCAGACCAGTGTTTAACAAGGGCTGTCCAGTCTTCATCTGTAATATATTCCACTAGAGATATTTGGGCGATTTTATTGTTAGCCTTGCCTTCAAAGTGAGTTTTTCTAAGGTGATACCGATACTGTCGCGGAGCAGACTGAAAAACATGAGTGCATGCTTGTTTAGTTGCATCATCTTTCGGATCCAACTTGAACCACATATGTTGAAAAAAGAATGTGAGTCTTATTAGGCGGAAGCTAGAAAGTATGGGACAGAGCAAGACAATGTTACAAATTGCGATGAATAACACTACTTACAGATAAATGGTCAAGGAAGGTGTTAAACTCGGTATCGTCTTTCTCATTCCTGTACTAGATCCACGTTGGGAGGATACGTGCATGACACCTAATGGCAACGGTTGCCTCTGATACTAAGTTGGCTGACTCTATAGCATCACGCGGCCTTTTCAAACCTGCCTCAAAATGGATCTCCATTCTTCCTCCTTTAGATTTTGTTAATTTGTCAAGCATTATCCCTGATGTCTATTTACGCTTGTGCCGTGGTGCTAGTTCAACAACGTATATGGAAAGTGTTAGTGCATGATACGTCTCCAACGTATCTATAATTTTTGATTGCTTCATGCTATATTATATTCCGTTTTGGATGATTAATGGGCTTTGTTATACACTTTTATATTATTTTTGGGACTAACCTATTAACCGGAGGCCCAACCCAAATTGTTGTTTTTTTTGCCTATTTCAGAGTTTCGCAGAAAAAGAATATCAAACGGAGTCCAAACGGAATGAAACCTTCAGGAACGTGATTTTCGGAACAAACGCGATCCAGAGGACTTGGACCCTACGTCAAGAAATCAACCAGGAGAGCGAGGCAGGGGGGCATGCCCACCCCCCTGGGCGCGCCCTCCACCCTCATGGGGCCCATGTTGCTCCACCGACGTACTTCTTCCTCCTATATATACCTACGTACCCCCAAACCAACAGAAGCATCCACGAAAACCTAATTCCACCGCCACAACCTTCTGTACCCGTGAGATCCCATCTTGGGGCCTTTTCCGGCATCCTGCCGGAGGGGGCATTGATCACGAAGGGCTTCTACATCAACACCATAGCCTCTCCGATGATGTGTGAGTAGTTTACCTCAGACCTTCGGGTCCATAGTTATTAGCTAGATGGCTTCTTCTCTCTCTTTGGATCTCAATACAAAGTTCTCCACAATTGTCGTGGAGATCTATTCGATGTAATCTTCTTTTGCGGTGTATTTGTTGAGACCGATGAATTGTGGGTTTATGATCAAGTTTATCTATGAACAATATTTGAATCTTCTCTGAATTCTTTTATGTATGATTGATTATCTTTGCAAGTCTCTTCGAATTATCAGTTTGGTTTGGCCTACTAGATTGATCTTTCTTGCAATGGGAGAAGTGCTTAGCTTTGGGTTCAATCTTGCGGTGTCCTTTCCCAGTGACAGCAGGGGCAGCAAGGCACGTATTGTATTGTTGCCATCGAGGATAACAATATGGGGTTTATATCATATTGCATGAGTTTATCCCTCTACATCATGTCATCTTACTTAAAGCATTACTCTGTTCTTTTGAACTTAATACTCTAGATGCATGCTGGATAGCGGTCGATGTGTGGAGTAATAGTAGTAGATGCAGGCAGTAGTCGGTCTACTTGTCATGGACGTGATGCCTATATACATGATCATACCTAGATATTCTCATAACTATGCTCAATTCTATCAATTGCTCAACAGTAATTGTAATTTGTTCACCCACAGTAATACTTATGCTCTTGAGAGAATCCACTAGTGAAACCTATGGCCCCCAGGTCTATTTTCCATCATATTAATCTTCCAACACTTAGTTATTTTGATTGCCTTTTATTTTACTTTGCATCTTTATTATAAAAATACCAAAAATATTATCTTATCATATCTATCAGATCTCACTTTCATAAGTGACCGTGAAGGGATTGACAACCCCTTTATCGCGTTGGTTGCGAGGTTTTTATTTGTTTGTGTAGGTGCGAGGGACTTGAGCGTGGCCTCCTACTGGATTCATACCTTGGTTCTCAAAAACCGAGGGAAATACTTGCGCTACTTTACTGCATCACCCTTTCCTCTTCAAGGGAAAACCAACGCAGTGCTCAAGAGGTAGCAGTGCACATCAAACTGTGAGAGTACATATAAAGGAGCATGCAACTGCAACTTGACTCAGTCAGGTACCATCTTGGTTTTGATGCTCATGAGGTTCATCTGATCTTGCCAAGTCCTGTTGTGTCAGCAGTGCTTCAGAAGTAGTGTTAGGTGTGAAGGCAGCTTGGGAACTGGCCAGATGCGGAGCAAACAAATGAGTAACTTGTTGAGATGCCGGTACAGTTGAGGAGGATGCTGCAGCTGGTGGAGCAGGTGATACTGTGTTTGTAGATTTAGCACCTTGTACTGCACTATAAGTACCAGCAGAATCTCGAGGGCAGATCCTTTTCCTTCGCACCCGACGAGTAACACCATTCCCTACTATATTCTTTTCCTTGCTCTTCTTTGACTTTGCCATGTCAAGCCGTACCCACAACACAAAAGAATAAAATCGCTCTTCAGAACTCATTGATGCATGATATAGACAAGCAATACTTTGATGTAAGACAGCCGTATGAGGATGGAATATGTAAGAAAAACAGGACGACGTGACATATTCACAGCTATGATGTGTAAACTAAGGAGAAGGATTTTCAAGAAAATAGAAGTAATGCAAGGTAGACACCATATGAAAGATGCAACCAATATCACTCTGCCAAGTTAAAAGTGTTTTGTCATAAGTGGCATTTCGAAAAATTAGAAGCAGTATAACCTAGAAATCAATGCAAGATGCAACCACTATCAAACTGCCATGTTAAAAGCGTCCAATCATGAGTGACTGATGCGCGATACACAACAACAGTACTTTGATGTAAGAACATGGTATGATAGATAGATGCAGTGTATTCTAGACACGGAAAGGCATGTCATATGCACATGTATAATGTATATACTCAGCAGGTGCAATTTAATCAAAATATAAGAAATACAGGCTAAAAAACATATGCAACATGAAACCAATTATCACACTGTCAACTTAGATCAATGATGTCTACTACGCAACTTTATTCTTGTAGACATGTGTTGGGCCTCCAAGCGCAGAGTTTTGTAGGACAGTAACAATTTTCCCTCAAGTGGATGACCTAAGGTTTATAAATCCGTGAGAGTGTCGGATGAAGATGGTCTCTCTCAAACGACCCTGCAACCAAATATAAGAAATCTCTTGTGTCCCCAACACACCCAATACAATGGCAAATTGTATAGGTGCACTAGTTCGGCGAAGAGATGGTGATAAAAGTGTAATATGGATGGTAGAAATATATTTTTATAATCTAAATAAATAAAAACAGCAAGGTAGCAAATAGTAAATGGGCACAAAATCAGTATTGCAAAGCTTGAAAACAAGGCCTAGGGTCCGTACTTTCACTAGTGCAATCTCTCAACGGTGCTAACCTAGTTGGATCATATGATTATCCCTCAAAGTGCAATAAAGAATCACTCCCGAGTTCCTATTAGCGGAGAACAAAGATAGAAATTGTTTGTAGGGTAAGAAACCACCTCAAAGCTATTCTTTCCGATCAATCTATCCTAGAGTTCGTACTAAAATAACGCAAGCTATTCTTTCCGATCGATCTAATCAAGAGTTCGTACTAAAATAACACCATATGACACACATCAACCAACTCTAATGTCACCTGGATACTCCAATGTCACCACGAGTATCCGTGAGTTAATTCTACGATATGCATCAAACAACTTCATGATCATAATATTCAATCCACACAAAGAACTACAAAGAGACCCCAAAGTTTATATCCGAGAAAAGATAATAAAAATGTGCATCAACCCCTATGCATAGGTTACCCCAATGTCACCTCGGGAATCCGCAAGTTGAGTGCCATAACATACATCAAGTGAATAAATATGATACCCCATTGTCACCTCAAGTATTCATACCGCAAGACATACATCATGTGTTCTCATATCTGAATATTCAATTCGACAAGACAAAACTTCAAAGGGTAAAGACTCGATTCATCACAACAAGAGTATAGAGTGGAGAAACATATGACCCATCTATGTTAACAAAGCCCATGATATAGATCACGAGAGAGAGAGAGAGATTAAACACATAGCTATTGGTACAAACCCTCAGCCCTGAGGGTGGACTACTCCCTCCTCATCGTGGTGGCCGCCGGGATGATGAAGATGGCCACCTGTGATGATTCCCCCCTCCGGCAGGGTGCCGGAATGGGTCAAGATTGGTTTTCGGTGGCTATAGAGCCTTGCAGTGGCAGAACTTCTGATCTAGGTTAACCCCGAGGGTTTTTGGAATTTTTGGGAATTTATAGGGTAAAGAGGGGGTGCAGAAGGCCACCGAGGTGGGCACAACCCACCTGGGCACGCCCGGGGGCTCAGGCACGCCCTGGTGGGTTGTGCCCCCTCGGGGCACCCCCCGGGTGCTGCTCTGGCCCATCCTAAGTGTTCTGATCCATAAAAAATGTCCAAAAAGTTTCGTGGTGTTTGGACTCCATTTGATATTGATTTCCTGCGATGTAAAAAACAAGCAAAAAACAGCAACTGGCACTAGGCACTGGGTCAATAGGTTAGTCCCAAAAATGATATAAAGTTTCTATAAAATGATTTTAAAACATCCAAGAATGATAAAATAACAACATGAATACTTCATAAATTATAGATATGTTGGAGACGTATCAAGCAAGCACCCGCGATGGTGGAGTACGGGAGATGAACTCATCATGTAGACTTGGGACTTCAACTGCATTAGCAGTAGTAGTGGCAAATTTAGAGAGTCTCTGTTTGCGTCGGTCCGGAGGACCACCAACATCCCCTAACTTACTCTTTTCCTTCCTCTTTTCTGATATTGCCTTATGAAGTCAAAACCACAAGACGATGAATAAAATTAGCCCTGCATAACTGGTTGATGCATGATACAGACGAACACTACTTTGATGTAAGGCAAGCGCAGGATAGGAGGATGGAATATATACAAAAAAGACAACATTGCATATTCACACGTACGATAGGAGGATGGAATGTGTATGAAAAACAGTAAGGAGAAGGCATTTCAACAAAATTAGAAGAAATGAAAGCTAGGCACCATACGAACATGCAACCAATATCCCTCTATCAGGTAAAAAGTGTCTCATCGAAAGTGCCATTTCAAGAAATTAGAAACAGTACAAGCTAGAAGACAATGCAAGATGCAACCTACATCACACTCCCAAGTTAAATGTGTCTTATGGGTAAGTGATTGTTGCAGGTATAAGTTGTAAGCTACGCAGATGCAATTCAACAAAATTAGAAGCAATACAAACTATACATCATACGGAACATGCAACCACATATAACAGTTCCAAGTTAGAGCAAGCACCTTTGATGGTGGAGTAGGGGATATGTGCTCATCATCTACACATCTACATCGACTGTCCAACCATGTGTTGTCTTGCGAATCTTGTTGGGAAGATGGCGGAGTAGAATCTATAGATACCCTCTGTTTGAGTTGCTCCGAAGGACCACCATCATCCACTACCGTACTAATTTCCTTCAGCTGTATTGATTTTGCATTGTGAAGTAAAACCGAGAAGAAAAAGGAATAAAATTCGCTCTTCAGAACTCATTCATGCATGATATCGACGAGAACTACTCGGATGAAAGGCAAACACATGATACGAGGATGGAATATGTATGAAAAACAGGATGGCATCACATATTCACACCTATGATGTGGTAACTAAGCAGAAGCCATTTCAACAAATTAGAAGCACTGCAAGCTAGACACCATATGAAAGATGCAACCAATATCACTCTTCCAAATTCAAACTGTCTGCCGTTGCAACAAATTAGAAGCAGTACATGCTAGATATCATATGCAAGATGCAACCAATATCACAGTGGTGACTTATAGGTGCCTTATTAGAAGTGCCTGATGCGGGATATGCAAGAACAGTAGTCTGATGTAAGAACAGGGTGTGATGAGATATAGTATGTTCTAGAAATAGGAACACATGTCATATTCACAGGCATTATGTGTAAAGTAAGCCGATGCAATTCAACAAAGTTAGAAGCAATACAACCTAGACGTCATACGCAACATGCAACATATAATAGTGCCAAGTTAGAGCAAACACCTGTGATGGTGGAGTTGGGGAGATGTGCTCATCATCTACACAGCTACGTTGACTATCTAGCCTTGCATTGTCTTGCGAATCTTGTTGTGTCAGGACCCCGATCCTAAGCCACATCGATCTAGCATGTAACACATCATATCACCTTGCGGCCTCACGCACGGTATTCCCACGGGCGCCACCTTACCTGGCCCGGGACCGTTTGCGCCTTTTGGCTCACGTATATGATAGTGTCGCTAGCATCCATATGACAGAGAACCCGGGCCGACATGACTAGTCGTGAACCCAAAGTGGCACTAACTTATAGGGACAGACATACATGACCCAGCAATGAACGTGTCGGTCATCAGCGAGTGAATTTGGGCTGTAGCAACTGGGCTAGCAGGACTCCGGGAATCTGGGCTGTAGCAGGCTAACAGGACTCCGAAAGACACCGCGTGACATTTCCCCGAAGGGACAGATACATGATCGAAGAAGGACACATGCCGGCCAGTCTAAGTGTTCCGGAGTAGTAGCAACTGGACTCCAGTAAACCGGGCTGTAGCAGACTACCATGGCTCAGTGGAAGCACTAGACTACATTTCCCCATAAGAGAGGCTACCAAGGATAGACAACTAGGTTGTCGGATCCCACACATACCAAGCATTTCAATCATACACACAATATGCTCGATATGTGTAAGTACAACATGGCATCACAACAAAACTCTACGACTGAAAGTATTTATTCCCTAGGCTCCGAAGAGCCAGATATTACAAACATGGGTCTGATGACCCAACATTCAAGTCATACAAGCAACAAGCACAAGCGAAAGCTTAACTTGTCTGAGTATAGACAACTACAAAAGAAAAAGGCTGAGAAGCCTGACTAACTACAAGACCCTGCCGAGGGCACAAGATCGTAGCTGAGGTAACAAGCTAAACATCGAAGTCCATGCGCAATTACTAGTGAGACTGACGTCTCTCTGCAAAACATAAATTAAGCAAACGTGAGTACAAATGTACCCAGCAAGACTTACATCAGAACTAGCTACATATGCATCAGTATCAACAAAGGGATGGTGGGGTTTTACTGCAGCAAGCCAGCTTTGACTCAGTGGCTATCCTGAACTACTACTGCAAGTAACTCTTTTGAGGTGGCGCACACGAGTCCACATATTCACCATATCAATACACCACTATGGATCCGCTCCTGTCTCCCTACGAGAAGGCCATCCATAGCACTCACGCTTATCTTGCGAGTTTTAGAGTATCCACTTCAAGTTATCTATGAACTATATAGGCAACCCATAAGTCCTTTACCGCGGACGCGACTATTCGAATAGATCATTTATAACCCTGCAGGGGTGTACTTCTTCACACATGTTTCCACCACTTAGCGTCTGCACACGACATGTGCTCGGCAGACTTCAAGCGAAAGCCGACGTGGGTGTAGACCACGACCTGACTAACCACACAAGTCCCTAGTCCAGGTTTATCGCCTATTCAGGTTCCATCCGAAGGGAGTCCGGCCGTGGTTTCCACTTACGGCCCCGAACGATGTGTGCAGGGTTCCCGAGATACAAAACGGGCGCCCGGTACACCGTGCCACGTGCCTACCGCATCACAGCCCACCCCTCGGGTCAGCGCTGCGCATGGCCTCCAGCATACTACAAACACCAGAAACTATTTGCAACTCCTGGACAGAGGACAAGGGGGTTAATAAGTCGAGTGGGGTCATATTTTAGGGCCCAACGTGTGGTAGTAACTGTTCATGGATCACAAACACAGAATTCAGTTCCTGAGGACGGCTTCAGTGAGACAACCCACCATGTACTCCTACATGGCCTCTCACCGCAACCTTTACCAAATTGTGTTCAAACATTTAGCTCTCAACAATAGGACATGTTCACCACATTCCAATTCATCCCCGATGAATCAGGCCTGACTCAACTCTAAGCAGTAGCAGGTATGACAACAAGCATGAATGAGTAGGCACATCAGGGCTCAAACAACTCCTACTCATGGTAGTGGGTTTCATCTATTTACCGTGACAATGACAGGTCATGCAGAGGAAAGGGGTTCAACTACCGCAGCAGTAACAGTTGAAGAGTTGTTGTCCTAATGCAGTAAAAGAGAGCAGAAGCGAGACAGTGGGATTATATCAGAATGAAAAGGGGGTTTGCTTGCCTGGCACTTCTAAAGATGATATAGCTCTTCATCGGTGTCATCGAACTCATCGTAGGAACATCGTCTACTCAAAGGGGACAATTACCGGCAAACAAGGAAGAACACAATCAATGCAATGCTCAATATGATGCATGATCAGGACTTGGAAAAATGAGTGTGTTGGGCTAAGCAACTACAACCAGCTGGGTTTGAGTCATTTTGAACCAAAGGTTCAATCCCAAACTCAACTTATGAATTTAAATAGTGCCTTATCATGTTTTGCATTAAACAATTGAGTTAAGTTGCTTTAACACGCATGAAACCAGTACAGATGGATAGATTGGATTTTTTGATCATTTTTCATATATAAGTCTTTGCATTTGGAGTTACAGATTAATTTCTATGATTTTTAGAAGTTAGCACTATTTTCTGAAATTTCCTGAATAAGAATAAATCTAGAAAAGGGCATTACTGCATCAGCATTGCATCAGCACTGCGTCAGCTGGTCAACGGGCGACCCAGGTCAAACCTGACTTGTGGGACCTGATGGTCAGTGACCTAGGCTGGTGAGTGTCGCTGACATGTGGGCCCGGTCAACGCTGATTAGGCCAAGTCAAAGATGACACGTGGGCTCCGTGGGATTAGCACTAATCTAAACAGAAAACTAGACTAACCTAAACAGGCACAGGGGCCCACTTGGCAGTGGTTCTTGGGGGTGATTAGCGAGGTGTTTAGGCCCTAATGATGGTGCCACGTCAGCGGCCGCCGGGGTTGGTCGCCGGCGACCAAACAGAGCGGCGGAGGCGCTCGGAACGGTGCCACAGGCGTCGGCTGGGCGCGTGGCTTGGTCCTACGGCCAGTTGGAAGAGTGCCGCGTCCAACGGTGCAGGTGGTTGACCGTGCAGTGGCCGGGAACGACGCCGGCGAGCGTTTGGGCGGCGACCGGACCTCGGGTGAGCTCGAACTCGACGCTAGGGTGCACGTGGAGGCGCGGGGCTAGCTCCTTTGAGGCCTACGCGGTGCGGTGAGTGCGTTGGGCACGGTGGTGAGGCTGTTGCATGGCCGGAGCCACGTCGGCGGCGAGGACAGGCGGCGGCGCGTGCGGGTGGACGTGGTGCGGCAGCTACGGCGTGCGAGAGAGGGAGCGGAGAGGGGAAGCAAGGGCAGGAACTCACGGCGGTTGCGACGAGGCGAACGTCGAGCTCGGGGAGGGGTTGGAGCGGTCAGGGCGGCGAGGGGGATCTCCGGCGACCCGAGGAGGAAGACGATGGCGGGATGGTGATACAGAGCTCCCGGTGAAGCATAGCTCGACGAGAAGGAAGAGGGCGTCGTGGCGGAGCTTGTTGGCACGTCGGCGGGGCATGGGGTGGACGGTGGCCGCGGCGGCAGTGGACGACGGTGACGAGCTCCGCTCAGTGGTGCTTGGGGAGAGAGAAGAGGAAGGGAGAGGAGGAGTGGATAGGCCAGAGGGGACAGGGTGGCGCCAAGGAGAAGCAACACGGCGTCGTGCTGGCAAGGGAGGTAGGCAGGCGAGCTGGTGGCGTGGCGCTCTGCCCGTGCGCGCACGTCGGCCACACGCCTGGCCGACTGGCGCTAGGAGGACGACGACGGTGATGGGCTGGGCCTGCAACAGTGCTGGGCCAGCTGGGGCGCCAGGTGAGCCCAGGTAAGTCCTTCTCCCTCTCTCTCTTCTAATGTTTTCTGTTTTCTATTTTCTGTAATTGTTTTGGATTTATTAAAAATGCCAGAGCATTTTCAAAATTCATGAGACTGCTTGTGGCCACTGTTTGGATTATTCCCAACAGCAAACATTTCAGTTCATGAATATTTGGACATTTAAAATAATATATAAAATTTAAATGCCCAAGTGCAAATAAGGTATGATTTAATTCAGTGACCCAATGTGGTCCTAGAAAAATGTGAACCATTTTTGTCAGAGGTTCTAGACCAAGGCAAAGATGATGAACATTTTTGAAGGGCAATTCAGGTTCATTTAAAAGATATTTTAGTAACCCTAGTTGGATT
This sequence comes from Aegilops tauschii subsp. strangulata, assembly GCF_002575655.3. NCBI lineage: Eukaryota > Viridiplantae > Streptophyta > Magnoliopsida > Poales > Poaceae > Aegilops > Aegilops tauschii. Next base: position 311,356,976 of record NC_053037.3, on the reverse strand, counting down.
AAGTGGTGCTGGGGGTTTCTGCCATCCCCATTTCAACTTTCCGGGAAAAGTAGACATGATGCAAACATTCTAATGCATGCGCTGACTAGGGTTGTGACAACTCACCCCCACTAATAAGAATCTCGTCCCGAGATTCAAGCGTAGGGTAAGTCGAAGGGGGGAACACAGCTAACACAATCTTCACGATCCAGGTTGCACTTCATAAGAACGTGGATTCAATCATCATCTTTGTCTCGACGTCTTGCTCGGAGAACTCCAACCAACATGACAATGAGAGGAGGGGAAAAACTCTAGAAGGATCGATCTTCTTGACGATCGAAGAACCGACGATCAACTCACGGAAAGAGACATAGAACATCTCCCGAGCTAAGACACGAAGCATACATCCAAAGGGATGGAGTGAAACAGATGACGAAGGTTCACTAGGTAGGCAACAATTCCACACTAGAGTAGGATGGTGCAATGGTGGTGCAAGCTGGGAACAAAATGCAAATGCTGGGAATGATTCTAGTAACTGGGAAGAAGCTCAACAGTAGAGAGTGATTCCACTGTTGGAATGGTTATATCATAACCGAAGAAAACTGGGAGAAAATCCCAATTAATGCCAACGATAAACCTAGTGCTTGCGCGTGCTCTCAAGAACTCGAGCATTTCCATATTCATCAAGGTTTTACCAATATCCGTGTCAAGGATCCTGGCAACACAACATACTACCATGACGAATAGTGATGGAGGGTGCAGAGGCAAAGGGAGATAACATCTTCTCAGATTTCACCTTAGCGAGGCCAAGGAAACAAAATCTAGATGATCGACCGAGAGACATTTAGCACTCCGCTTCTAATGTTCTCATTGATGTATTAGTTGCCACGATCAGGTTTAAAAGCATCATCGATGTGGTCATCAAGTAAAGGTCGGACTTCGGAAACACAAGGGTCCATAAGGATCAACTTCCAGAACAAGTCAAATCCTCATGGGGAGTGGGTGATATCTTGACTCAGCAAAATGACCACTACCTTGACTTAAGGGGATTACAGAAGAACCAAGATCAAATTCTTTGAAATATCCCAACCATCATATCTGCCTGAGATTCAGATCTGGTTGGTGGCAAGATGCTTTAGACTTATCATGTCTGAAGAGAAAGGTTGCAACACAATTCGACGAGATGACGTTGCGAGACTCTCGGGAAATGAACTATGATAGCAAGCTCCAAAACATGAGCTGGTTCTGCTAAACATGTGAACAGGCTGTCCCAGAAAAGCATGACCACACAGTAGTATTACAACAAAACACTACCGAGTTCTGGTAGGGAACCATCATCGAGGATATCGAAGTCCTTGTGCACTTATCGATGAACTTCTTATCCTTGAACAAGTCAATCAGGGGCTTGGTGTGCTAGGGAATACAAATGGAATGAAGGTAGCGAGCCTATCAAACCATAGAATACTTCGCACCTACATGACTAAGTTGGGATGACTCCAAAGGAATCCAAAACAAGCTTTTTCGAATTCACGGCGGCAACTTGCATCAAATGCACATGAATTAGAGGAAGTCACTTCTTTCATCTAACATATGCTTCATGAACTAGCATGAAGAAATGCTTACAAAAGTTTCCAACACTAGGTTGATGTTCAACATGAATCATGGAGGAGACAAAATGCTGCTGATGGGCTCAACAACAACTCATCGGAATTTCCATATCACTGGAATTCCGCCATTATGTGAACAATGTGATAGTATTGGTCAGACCAAAAGATGTAATGATGTATGCTCGAGGAAACAACCATGAGTAAGACAACATTACAAACATCGTTGGTTCTGATTTGATTTGATGATAGCCCAGACTCAAATCAAAGGATTGTAAGACAATAGCGCCGACAATTGATCACGTGGATCAATCGATGAAGATATCATCTTTCTTCAACACACACACACACACATAAAGATATCCCTTCAGAATGAAAAGTTAGGCAAGCTTTTACCTTCCAACTCTCCAAGTTGTTGTTTAGCTTAACCAACTAGCTCAAGGGTATCCAACATAGATTCTTCGAGAAGGGGTGGTTTGCAAGACCAACTTGATCACGGGCTCAACATAACAGTCAGGGGAGAACCTAGTGATACTTCTGAGAAGATAATCGGAAAATAACGAACCACCGATATGTTACTAAGCTCGAGAACAATCTTGCTTTTTAGGGCAAGACGATGTGATCAAGAGAATGATGGATTGACACAATGCTATCTGATTGATCGGGGAGTGCACCAGGGAAAATGGACTAGGTCACACGATAAATCTTAGGATGATGATACAGTAACCAACACACTAAGAATAAGATTATTGTCCATTAACTACCAAGCAACGAGGTTGCTAGGAGTATCAATTTCACACATCACAGTTCACTTGTCGGCATTCCGGTTACAATAACACGGGACCAAGGAATGAATAATGATGGCGAGAAGTATCACCGCGTCAAGAATTCATAAGAGGTGGTTCAATTCTCATGACATTCTTGACATAAAGATGGTAACACTCCAAGGTAGAACAGAGCAAAAGCTGGATTGGCATTTTGATCCACGAAATACAACTACTATGACCCAATCCTCGAAGTGGACAAGGTACTGGAGTTTGTTTCTCCTAGTCATTCCAGAATAGAATGGCTTGACAGACCACAAGAATATGAGGTATCGATGAGCATGAATGCATGACATGCTCTTGACTATCAAATGATAGACGGAGATCAGGATACAACTAAAGAGAGGGACAACTCAAAGGAACATATATCTTTCTGAGTTGTGGATGCATAGATTAGTATGTCAAACAAGTTCAACAGGTTTCTTCCAGATAATCCATGCAGAGAGGTAGGATTGGCAGAGTCACAAGTATAATGGAGAACTCATCAAGAGCACTCTAGTTGTGATGTTTTGGTTCAACAAGGAACTTCTGCCATAAGTAGTTCATGGTATCGGAAGAAGGATTTACCACGGACCTTGAGGACTATCGCAAAGGTTACTAATATCCTAAAGGAACTAGCAAACACTATCAACATGAAGTAAGTAGGGTGAATTTTGGGCTCAAAAACCCAGGAGTAGAATACCTACTACTAAGTAGCATCACGGAATGCTTTCGAGAATGATGGCCAGAATCATCACACTAGAACACAAATCATGGATGGAGTACCAGGTGGTTCTCTAAGACTCCTAGGGTCATAATAATAATTCCAACATATATACCGAGGCAATGAAGTACCTCAACACACTAGTTAGTGTGGTTGATCTGGCACAAAGAAACTTCAGAACGGTAAGGAGGGATTTACAAATGCATCAGACTATTTAGAAATCTGGGATGACTCGGACAACATAACGGTTGTAAATGCTCAGAAAGATTTGAGTCATCCTGAAGAATGGTGGCATAACCACTCAACATCACAATATCAAGGTTCTGAGGCCAGCTAAGAACATACGGAAGTACTAGAAACTGAGCTGAGACTTGAATCCATCAATCCTATAAGTCTATGGATTAGTAACACGTCATCCTGACAGATAGATGAGAAGGCCTAGTTCTTAATCCCCGTAGAAAAGAAGAGGTTGACTCAGATCAGAAGGCATAAGGTAAAGAAGTAAAAGGAGCCTTATGTTCCCCTCCACAATCAATTCCCTTATATAACTAAAGCATTTGTAGACTCAACTTCGACTAGTTTGGCTTGGTAATCCTACAGGCAGTCAGGCTCTGATACCAAAGCTGTTAGGACCCCGATCCTAAGCCACATCGATCTAGCATGTAAAACATCATATCACCTTGCGGCCTCACGCATGGTATTCCCATAGATGCCACCTTACCTGGCCCGGGACCATTTGCGCCTTTTGGCTCACGTATATGATAGTGTCGCTAGCATCCATATGACAGAGAACCCGGGCCGACATGACTAGTCGTGAACCCAAAGTGGCACTAACTTACAGGGACAGGCATACATGACCCAGCAACGAACGTGTCGGTCATCAGCGAGTGAATTCGGGCTGTAGAAACTGGGCTAGCAGGACTCCGGGAATCTGGGCTGTAGTAGGCTAACAGGACTCCGAAAGACACCGCGTGACATTTCCCCGAAGGGACAAACACAGGATCAAAGAAGGACACATGCCGGCCAGTCTAAGTGTTCCGGAGCAGTAGCAACTGGGCTAACAGGACTCCAGTAAACCGGGTTGTAGTAGACTACCATGGCTCAGTGGAAGCACTAGACTACATTTCCCCATAAGAGAGGCTACCAAGGATAGACAACTAGGTTGTCGGATCCCACACATACCAAGCATTTCAATCATACACACAATATGCTCGATATGTGTAAATACAACATGGCATCACAACAAAACTCTAGGACTCAAAGTATTTATTCCTTAGGCTCCGAAGAGCCAGATATTACAAACATGGGTCTGATGACCCAGCATTCAAGTCATACAAGCAACACGCACAAGCAGAAGCTTAACTTGTCTGAGTACAGAAAACTACAAAAGGAAAAGGCTGAGAAGCCTGACTAACTACAAGACCGTGCCGAGGGCACAAGATCGTAGCTGAGGTAACAAGCTAAACGTCGAAGTCCACGCGGAATTACTAGTGAGACTGACGTCTCTCTGCAAAACATAAATTAAGCAAACGTGAATACAAATGTACCCAACAAGACTTACATCAGAACTAGCTACATATGCATCAGTATCAACAAAGGGATGGTGGGGTTTTACTGCAGCAAGCCAGCTTTGACTCGGTGGCTATCCTGAACTACGCTTGCAAGTAACTCTTTTGAGGTGGCGCACACGAGTCCACATATTCACCATATCAATACACCACTATGGATCCGCTCCCGTCTCCCTACGAGAAGGCCATCCATAGCACTCACGCTTATCTTGCGAGTTTTAGAGTATCCACTTCAAGTTATCTATGAACTGTATAGGCAACCCAGAAGTCCTTTAACGCGGACGCAACTATTCGAAAAGATCATTTATAACCCTGCAGGGGTCTACTTCTTCACACATGTTTCCACCACTTAGCATCTGCACACGACATGTGCTCGGCATACTTCAAGCGAAAGCCGACGTGGGTGTAGACCACGACCTGACTAACCACACAAGTCCCTAGTCCAGGTTTATCGCCTATTCAGGTTCCACCCGAAGGGAGTCCGGCCGAGGTTTCCACTTACGACCCCGAATGATGTGTGCAGGGTTCCCGAGACACCAAGCAGGCGCCCGGTACACTGTGCCACGTGCCTACGCATCACAGCCCACCCCTCGGGTCAGCGCTGCGCACGGCCTCCAACATACTACAAACACCAGAAACTACTTGCCACTCCTGGACAGAGGACAAGGGGGGTTAATAAGTCGAGCAGGGTCATATTTCAGGGCCCAACATGTGTTAGTAGTTGTTCATGGATCACAAACACAGAACTCAGTTCCTGAGGACGGCTTCAATGAGACAACCCACCATGTACTCCTACATGGCCTCTCACCGCAACCTTTACCAAATCGTGTTCACACACTTAGCTCTCAACAGTAGGACATGTTCACCACATTCCAATTCATCCCCGATGAATCAGACCCGACTCAACTCTAAGCAGTAGCAGGCATGACAACAAGCATGAATGAGTAGGCACATCAGGGCTCAGACAACTCCTACTCATGCTAGTGGGTTTCATCTATTAACTGTGGCAATGATAGGTCATGCAAAGGAAAGGGGTTCAACTACCGCAGTAGTAACAGTTGAAGCGTTGTTGTCCTAATGCACTAAAAGAGAACAAAAGCGAGAGAGTGGGATTGTATCAGAATGAACAAGGGGGTTTGCTTGCCTGGCACTTTTGAAGATGATATAGCTCTTCATCGGTGTCATCGAACTCATCGTCGGAACATCGTCTACTCAGAGGGGACAATTACCGGCAAACAAGGAAGAACACAATCAATGCAATGCTCAATATGATGCATGATTAGGACATGGAAAAATGAGTGTGTTGGGCTAATGCAACTACAACCAGCTGGGTTTGAGTCATTTTGAACCAAAGGTTCAATCCCAAACTCAACTTATGAATTTAAATAGTGCCTTATCATGTTTTGCACTAAACAGTAGGGTTAAGTTGCTTTAACATGCATGAAACCAGTACAGATGGATAGATTGGATTTTTTGATCATTTTTCATATATAAATCTTTGCATTTGGAGTTACAGATTAATTTCTATGATTTTTAGAAGTTAGAACTATTTTCTGGAATTTCCTGAATAAGAATAAATCCAGAAAAGGGCATTACTGTGTCAGCACTGTGTTAGCTAGTCAACGGGCGACCCAGGTCAAACCTGACTTGTGGGACCCGATGGTCAGTGACCTAGGCTGGTGAGTATCGTTGACCTGTGGCCCGGTCAACGCTGATTAGGCCAAGTCAAGGCTGACACGTGGGCTCCGTGGGATTAGCACTAATCTAAACAGAAAACTAGACTAACATAAACAGGCACAGGGGCCCACTTGACAGTGGTTCTTGGGGGTGATTAGCGAGGTGTTTAGGCCCTAATGATGGTGCCACATCAGCGGCCGCCGGGGTTGGTCGCCGGCGACCAAACAGAGCGGCGGAGGCGCTCGGAACGGCGCCACAGGCATCGGCTGGGCGCGTGGCTTGGTCCTACGGCCAGCTGGAAGAGTGCCGCGTACAACAGTGTAGGTGGTTGAGCGCGCGGTGGCCGGGAACGACGCCGGCGAGCGTTTGGGCGGCGGCCGGAGCTCGGGTGAGCTCGAACTCGACGCAACGGTGCACGTGGAGGTGCGGGGCTAGCTCCTTCGAGGCCGACGCGGTGCGGTGAGTGCGTTGGGCACGGTGGTGAGGCTCTTGCGTGGCCGGAGCCACGTCGGTGGCGAGCACAGGCGGCGGCGTGTGCTGGTGGACGCGGTGCGGCAGTTATGGCGTGCGAGAGAGGGAGCGGAGAGGGGAAGTAGGGGCAGGAGCTCATGGCGGTTGTGACGAGGCGAACGTCGAGCTCGGGGAGGGGCTCGAGCGGTCGGGGCGGCGAGGGGGATCTTTCGGCGATCTGAGGAGGAAGACGATGGCAGGACGGTGATGCAGAGCTCCCGTTGAAGCGTAGCTTGACGAGGAGGAAGAGGGCGTGGTGGCAGAGCTTCTTGGCGCGTCGGCGGGGCATGGGGTGCACAGTGGCTGCGGCGGCAGCGGACGACGGTGACGAGCTCCGCTCGGTGGTGCTCGGGGAGAGAGCAGAGGAAGGGAGAGGAGGAGTGGATAGCCTAGAGGGGACAGGGCGGTGCCAAGGAGAAGCAACGCGGCGTCGTGCTGGCAAGGAAGGCAGGCAGGCGAGCTGGTGGCATGGCGCTCTGCCTGTGCGCACGCGTCGGCCACACGCCTGGCCGACTGGCGCCAGGAGGACAACGACGGTGATGGGCTAGGCCTGCAACTGTGTTGGGCCAGCTGGGGCGCCAGGTGAGCCCAGGTAAGTCCTTCTCTCTCTCTCTCTCTCTCTCTCTCTCTCTTCTAATTCTTTCTGTTTTCTATTTTTTGTAATTGTTTTGGATTTATTAAAAATGCCAGAGCATTTTCAAAATTCACGAGACTACTTGTGGCCACTGTTTGGATTATTCCCAACAGCAAACATTTCAGCTCATGAATATTTGGACATTTAAAATAATGTATAAAATTTAAATGCCCAAGTGCAAATAAGGTATGATTTAATTCAGTGACCCAATGTGGTCCTAGAAAAATGTGAACCATTTTTGTTAGATGTCGGGTGGTAGGTGCGACATATGCCAACGGGTGGCTTATCATTGTGGGAGCCAGTAAGACATCGCCGGTGCCTGGAAACGGGATAAGGCGAAGACATGCACGCCGGCGAATCTTACCCAGGTTCGGGGCTCTCCGTGGAGATAACACCCCTAATCCTGCTCTGCGGAGTCTCCGCATGATCACTAGATCAATACAAGTAGCTACAAGAGGCTCCTTGAGCTGTTCGGCTAGAGGAAGAAGAAGGGCAAGGCTAGCGCTCCTTTTCTCTCTACGTGGTGTCTAAAACTATCTGAGATCAACCCTTTGCATGGGTGCCCTGGGGGGTTTATATAGGCCTACCCCCCAGGGGTATAATGGTAATCCGGCTGGACGCGGGTCCTAGCCGTCAGTGTCTGTATTCGCCGGCTTCTCCGCCGACTGGTGGGTCCCGCCGGCTGCCGGCCTCATGGCCGACAGGCCGACCCCACCACCTGGGAGTCTTGTCGGTGGCTTGTTACTGTAGCCTCGCCTCTGATGACGAGGGCTTTGTCGAGGTTAGCATGGCCACAGTGCCGCCGCCTTGCGGACTCCCACTGTAGCCTTACCTCGTCTTGTCTCCTTAATGATGCACATACTTCGAGGATGGGGGATAGCCGGCTGTTGGGAGCCGGCTATGCCCCATGCTGACTGGGGGAGGCCTGGCCGCCTTCGAGCATCTCTCTGGCTGAAGGGGCCCGCCGCCCATGAGCCGTACTGGCGCCTGTCGTGGGTGGTGTCATGGTCAACATGGCAACAGTGTCGCGCCGGACGGGGGATGGTCGACCCGTACGGCGTACTGTAGCCACGCGTGCTCCGGTATTCGGGGGGTGGCAGGTTATACTGTAGCCACGCCCCGTCTCATCACCATTATGTGGGTGCAGCCCTTGAGGGTGCAGTCTTGGCCGGCTTCTGGGAGTCGGTCCTCTTGGGGCCGGCTTCCTGGAGACGGCCATCTTGTGGTTCCCTTCGGGAAGGTCTTTGAGGCCGGGTCGCCTTCTGGTAGTCGGCCTGGGTGATAGCCGGCCAGGGGAGGGCGGCCCTGTGCTCTGGGTGCTTGAAGGCACGACTGGCCTGGTAATTTTTTGAAGAGCCAGGGGGAGTCGGTTAGGCTACCCGTGGCCATTTACTTTGACAGTAGTCCCCGAAGCTGGTTGGGCTTCGAGGCTGAGAGGAGGTCGAGAAGCTCGGTCAGCTTCTTATCTTGAAGAGCCAGCAGCTAGGAGCCGGCTTCAGTTGGGTGCGCCGTCTTGGCGAAATTTTTGAAGTCTGAAGGCGGGAGCCAGCCGGCGCGCTCGCTGGGCTGCGGGCCGGCCGCTCGCCGCCCGTGCGCCATGTGGCACCTTCCAGCTGAAAAAGCCTGCCAGCCCACGCGCGCGACGGGACGCCGCCGTAGGCCGGGGCCCACCACTCCCATGCTTAGGCCCAGGCGTGGATTTCTGTGGCCCAAAGCGGGTCGCTCGCCTTCCGACGACAGTTTCTGCACGTCGTTAGGGCGCAATAATCGCGGGACGTGGGGGAGTGGGCGCAGTTAATCCCACGTTCCGCCCCACGTCTCGCCTCCTCGGCTTCGCCGCACGAGGCTATAAGTAGGGGGAGGAGGGGGAGCGGCAGACGCTCGCATGCTCTCCCTCTCACCGCCGCGCCGTCCCGCTAGTCTTCGCGCTACCCCGCAGCTTCGCCGCCGCGGAGCCATGATTTCACCGCCGCCGCGCCCTTCTTCGTCAGCTTCTTGCCGTCATGCAGCACGGCGGAGCTTGGGACGGTTCCAACGTCCACGCGGACCACATCGACTTCCTCCGCAAGACGCGGCGGTTGCCCGGCGAGGACCAGGTGCAGGTCCGTCTCGCGCCGAAGAAAGAGATCACGCCAGCGCCGGAGGAAGGCGAGCGGGTACTCTTCCGATCGCATTTCTTGCGCGGTCTCGGCCTTCCAGCTAGCGCCTTCTTCCGCTCCTTCCTTGAATTCTATCAGCTCCAGCCGCACCACCTCACTCCAAACACGGTGGTGCTGCTGTTTGCCTTCGTCACCCTGTGCGAGGGCTTTCTTGGCGTTCTTCCCACCCTCGAGCTCTGGGGGAATTCTTCCAATCCAAGCTCGGCACCCGGATGCAGGGCGTGCCGGCTCAGAGCGGCGCCTTCATCGCGATGCGGAGGTCGGCAGCCGACAACCCCTTCCCTGTCATCACGCTGATCCAGTCGGTGAAGCTCAGGCAGAAATCATACTTCTATGTGAAGAACGTCGCCCCGCAAGGCGACTACGTCAACTTGTCGGCTTATGTAGCCGGCTGGGAGGCGGCCCCAGTGGTCCTACCGGGCCAGGACGTTGACGCAGGCTGGAGCCGCCGCCGTCGCCCGACTTCGGGTAATGATCCAGTCGGAGGGCCTGACTGGGCCCGACCTGCTGGCCGCCTTCGTGGTGCGCCGGGTGCTCCCACTTCAAGGCCGCCCTCATTTGATCTGTCAAATGAGCGGCCAACTCGATCCGAGTCAGATGTGCACCGAGGAGATGCCTCATGACGAGGTAGCTCACATGGTGAATTATCTTGCTAACCGCAAGCTCTCCGAGGAGTGTCAGTTTGGCAAGGAGCCATACTCCCGTGCCAATCCTCCGCCTATGGTATGCTAAATCTTCTGTTCTTTAGTTTTATCACCAAGTTTTTCTTGGCCGACTCTGACTAGTCGACCCGTCTTGCCAGAACCCTCTCCTTCGACCGACGGCCGGGTCAGCAGGGGCGGATCGCCAATTTCTCCCCGACCGGGCGGCGCACGACTTGGAGGACCCCGACTTGGGGGCGGCCGCCATGGACGACAACACCGAGGCGGGAGGCAGCGAAGCAGGCGGCTCCGGGCTTGGAGCCAGCTTCGACGACTGGCCGGATGACGACGAGGCGGAAATCGTCCCGCACCGCCAGCCGGCGTCTAATCAAGGCGCGGGCTCATCTGCCGCGCCGGCTGCCCGAGGCGGCGCGCAGAAGCGCCGGGCCGCGTCGGGCCTATTCGGCAGTCGGCCGAAGAAGCCCAAGAGCGGGGCGGCGGCGACCAGGCGGGAAGAGGCGGCCGCGAAGGCGGCCCACTTCCGCAAGGTGGTGAAGCAGCCACAAAAGGTTTCAGCTTAAGTGCCGATTCTCTCGCGTATTCCTTCTTCTTTTCTTGTCGATTTCTGAATCCTTGTCTTGACTCAAAAAATAGGGCTCCGCTTTCTCTTGAGCGGGTTGCTGCCGCCTCCGTGGTTGGATTGCCGGGAGGATCCGGGAGCACCCGCCGCGTGGACCCCCATGCCGAGCTTCAAGCGGCGACGGAGTGAAATGCGCGGGAGGCAGAGGAGCTGAGGGCGGCTGCCGCCAAGGCGACGCAGGAGGAGGTGGAGGAGTCTGCGAAGGCACAAGCCGACGCGGCGGCCAAGGCTCAGGAGGAGGCTGCAGCCGCAGCGGCCCGGGCCTTGGTTGTCACCCCCCTGCGCGTCGTGGCGCTCGAGATCCCGGAGCCCCCGCCGGAGGAAGCCGGTGGCGACCTGCCGGGGATGGATAGGGAGGAGGACGACGTTGTCGTCCAGGAGAGGGAGGTGGCACCGCCATCGCCGACTGGGGCGGCCCAAGGCAGCCAGCCTAACGCGCCGGCTGCGCAATCGGCTGGAGGCGAGCCGGCCGCGAGGACGGACCTGGTGGTCCGGTCGCCATCGCGCCAGCGCGCGGGGAAGGCAACTTTGGCGCCGGACCCGCAGAAGGCCGCGGGCTCCAGCTCGTCGGCTCAGGACGTGGAGACGGCGAGCACCAGCTCGGGGTGGACGCCAGGTGGTGGGACGGCCGTGGTGAATGTGGCGGCACAAGAAGTCCGGAATCGGCTTCAGTCCCAGGCCGCCGTGCTGAGGCAGTACAATGACGAGTTCCTCGCGACACGGGCAGCCATTCGGGTGAGTCTTCCAGTTTTTTGCTTCTTGATCTTGATTTCTTCCGTGGGGGCGCATCAGCGCACCCACTGGGTGTAGTCCCCGAGTTCCGAGTCGGCTGCTGAGCAGGCGGCTTGGAACTTCTTGGTAGACTTTGTTTGCTACCTTTTTCTTACTTGCTTCTCTGTCTGACTTGAAGGACTACCACAACCTCCGTGCGGCTGCCTTCAACTCCCAGGCTCGGGAGCTGTCCCAGAAGACCGCTGATCTAACGGAGAGCCGGGGTAGGTGCTTCCTTTCTTTTATCTCAGGTGGGGGCGCGTCAGCGCACCCACTAGGTGTAGTCCCCGAGATTCGGGCCGACTGCTGAGCAGTCGGGCCGGATCTTTCCTGGCGACTTCTTTCTTATTGCTTTTTTCTTCTTTGCCATATCTGCAGCGGCCAACCCCAAACTGAGGGAGCAGCTGGGTGGGACCCAGGCAGCCCTTCGCGCTAAGGAAGCCGAGTTCGACGCCTTGGCTCACGAGCGTGACCGCCTGGCCAAGAAACTGGCCGACCAGGAGGAGAGCCACAAGGCGGCCCTGAAGGCGGTGCAGGACAGCGAGGCCGCTCTCCAAGCCGAGTACGAGACCGAGGCGGCAAGCTGGGCTGAGGCGAGGCAGTCGTTGATCAACGGCTACGGCCAGATCGAAGACTTGGTTGACGGTAGGCCGCCTTCTTCTTCGTTCCTTGCCTGCCGCTTGCCATTTGGTTCATTCTCTAACTTTGTATTTTTCTCTTTGTCTCTTCCTTTCTTTCTTGTGCAGAGTACTTCCCTGGTTACTCTACCGCCGCCAACCAGGTCATCGAGGCCCACCGCGAGGCGCAAATGCAGGCCGACGCTGAGATCGCGCCGAACGCTCGCCGGTCGCTTGAGGAACAGCTCCTGGCGATTCAAGCCCGCCTCCAGCCGGCTCACCGCATGCTCCGCCGGCTTCAACGTGTTGGGGCGCAAGTGCTAGCCGCTCTCTAGCCCGACGAGGTGATTCCCCGTACCCCCAGTCGGACTGCCAACTGGCTGGAGGTAGCGGTCGGCCGCTTCGAGGCCTGGAAGGCTTCTGTAGCTCGGTCAGGCGCCAGGCGGGCGCTGGAGTTTGTCAAAGCCTGGTATCCTGAGCTAAGCTTGGACCAGCTGGCCACCTGGCGGCAGGAGGCCGACACGGAGCTGGAGCCGGCGCGACCGGCAATCGTCCAGCCTGCCTCGGCAATCGCGGACTACACCGACACCAGCGCCTTTGCTCCTGAGGTGGATGATAACGGCGTTGCTTAGCCGGAGGAGTGGTTCAGGCTGAACCCAGCAGATGGCGAGGACTCGGCGAAGGAGATCGACTCCAGTGACGAGGGCGAGGAGGAGGAGGAGGACGGTGAAGACGCCGCGCCAGACGGTGGAGCGACCGGCCAGCCTCAACTTGATCGCGCCTCCAGCAATGAGGCGTGTTGCGAGCGCGCCGCCTGCGGCCGGTGATGATCAAGCCGAGACTCGCCAGCCGGCCACTCCTCCAGCCGGCACTACCGTCTCCACCGACCAGCCCGGCTCGCCTGCTGCGCCCTTGGCCTGATCTGCCGCCTTTGCTTTGCTGTCTATTGCTTTCTGAACAATATTTTGTTAAGTTTGCACAGTTCCACCCACTGGGGGTGTATTCAAACTATGTTAAATGCTGGCCTTTCGAAGGCCTTTTGTGTAAATATAATCATCATGTGTTTGGCTTCCCATTGTGCTTGCTTTTCATCCTTTGGTTGTTTCCTTTGCGCCCTCCCTTGGTCGCCGCCTTCCCAGCCGGACAGCTGCTCTGCAGTCTGTGGCTGGAGAAGTGCTTGGCCGGTTGGGAGGGCAAGTACTCTAGCTTTCTTGGATTTGTAGCAAGGTGAATGGGGAAGCCGGCCAGCCGGCTGTTCTGACAGCCGGTAGGCGTGGTGGGAGGCCGGCTTGTGTTATATAGGTTCATTAGTCCTTAGCCGTTTTTCGTGTGGGCATCCTTTCCTGCCTTTGGCTCTTGCCAGTCGGTCAGTCGGTTCTTCGAGCTGCGACTTTCAACAAGAGAGGGCTCGGGTGCTGGCACACTACTTGTCTGACTGCAGGTAGACCTTTAATGTAACTCAAGGCGGCAAGTCCCCGGGCCGACTGGTCGAACCCGGTGCCGGACAGAAAATCAAATGTAACAATACATTCATAGGTATGACACTCGTCATACATAGATAAAAGAGGGTAGTCCCCGAGTACACCTCGGGGGGCCCGTTGTCTTGTACTTAATACAAAAGGTAGCGTGGTACATACTGCTTCCAACTGCAAAATCTTCTGAGGAGATTGGCGTTCCATGGTAGTTCCGACTCCTTGCCGGAATCATCTCTCTTTCGTGCATTCGGCTTCTGTGCGTCGATTAGGTAGTAGGAGTCGTTGCCTAGGGCCTTGCTGACACGAAGGGGCCTTCCCAAGGGGCCGAGAGCTTGTGCTGGCCGGTTGTTCGCTGGATCAGCCGGAGCACAAGATCGCCTTCTTGGAAGGATCTCGGCTTGACCTTCCGGTTGTGGTAACGGCGCAAGCCCTGCTGGTAGATGGCGGACCGGCTGAGTGCTAACAGCCGGCCCTCTTCCAGCAGGTCGACGCCGTCTTCTCAAGCTTCCTTGGCCTCCACCTCCGTGTACATGGTGACTCGAGGCGAGTCGAACTCGATGTCAGTTGGGATGACCGCCTCGGCACCATATACAAGGAAGAAAGGAGTGAAGCCGGTTGACTTGTTCGGGGTAGTACGCAGACTCCAGAGGACGTCCGAAAGCTCATCGAGCCAGCAGCCGGCCGAACGCTCCAGTGGTACGACCAGTCGGGGCTTGATGCCGGAGAGGATGAGGCCGTTTGCTCGCTCGACTTGGCCATTTGACTGCGGGTGGGCAACAGACGCTAAGTCCAGTCGGATGCCCTGTGTCGCGCAGAAACGTGCCAGTGCTCCCTTGGCAAAATTCGTGCCATTGTCGGTGATGATGCTGTGTGGTATGCCATACCGAGTGGTGATGTCTGCGATGAATGTCACGGCAGTCGGCCCATTCAGCTTCTTGATTGGATTCGCTTCAATCCACTTGGTGAATTTGTCTACGGCGACAAGCAAATGTGTCATGCCGCCGCGCGCCGTCTTGAATGGTCCCACCATGTCCAGCCCCCAGACGGCAAAGGGCCAGGTAAGGGGGATGGTGTTGAGTGCCGAAGCCGGCAGGTGTTGCTTGGAGCTGAAGACTTGGCACCCTTTGCAGCATTTGACTAATTCCTTGGCGTCTTCCAAAGCAGTCGGCCAGAAGAAACCATGGCGGAAAGCTTTGGCGACAAGTGATCTTGAGACTGCGTGGTGGCCGCATTCGCCTTGGTGGATGTCCTTGAGGATTGCTATGCCCTTCTCTGGCTCGACGCATCGCTGGAAGACTCCAGTGACGCTACGCTTAACAAGTTCTCTGTTTATTATTGTGTATGCTCCGGCTCGGCATTGAATTTGTCTTGCCGAGATCTCATCAGTCGGGAGCTCTCTGTTGACTAGGAAGTTGAGGATGGGTTGGGCCCATGATGGAGCTGCGACTTCTTCTATCGCCAATACGGCTACTGCGACCAGGGTGGGTGGGTTGGGTGGTGAAGAGTTGGAGCCGGCCACCGCCTGTTGTGTTGTTGCAGTCCCCGGGCCGACTGCTGCAGTCCCCGGGCCGGGTTCGGTTCTGAAGTCCCCGAGCCGGGTGCGACTACGGCAGTCCCCGGGCCGCCTGTCAAAGTCCCCGAGCCGCCTGCTGGGTTCCCCAAGCCGGATCCGACTACATCAGGGGCAGGCGGTACGAAGATGGAGTCTGATTCTGGAGATGGCTTGACAGACGGTTTGAGGAGGCGTTGAAGAGAGACGCCGGCTGGTATGGCTTATCGGGTGGAGCCGATCTGTGCCAGGGCATCTGCTTGCTCGTTGTCGGCCCGTGGCACGTGGAGGAACTCCCACCCTTCAAAGTATCCGCTGATTTGCTGGACGAGGAATCGGTAGCTCGCCATGTTTGCGTCCTTGGCGTCCCAGTCACCGGATGATTGTTGGACTACCAGATCCGAGTCGCCATAGCACAGGATCCGGCGTATGCCGAGCTCTTTGGCTAGCTGGAGCCCGTGTATGAGCGCCTCGTACTCGGCCACATTGTTGGAGGCGGCAAAATGGATTTGCAGTGTGTATCTGAGTTTGTCGCCGTTGGGAGAGGTGAGGACGATGCCAGCTCCCAAGCCGGTGCGCATCTTGGATCCATTGAAGTGCATCCGCCAATGAGTGGAGTCGGGAGCCGGCGGTAGGTACTGGGTCTCGGCCCAGTCGACAAGGAAGTCGGCCAACGCTTGGGACTTGATGGCGGTGCGGGGCTGGTAGAAGATCGTGTAAGGAGACAGTGCAATGGCCCACTTAGCCACCCGGCCGGATGCATCCCGGCTGCCTATGATCTCGGCAAGCGGGGCAGTGCATACGACCGTGATGGGATGCTCTTGAAAGTAGGGCTTCAACTTCTGGGCAGCAAAGTATACTCCATAGCACATCTTCTGGTAGTGCGGGTAGTTCTGCTTCGAGGTGGATAGTACTTCGCTCAAATAATATACCGGCCTCAGGACTAACTGGGTTCGGCCTTCTTCTGGGCGTTGGACCACAATAACTGTACTGACCACCCGGCTAGTCGCGGCAATGTAAATGATCATGGGCTCTTTCTCAGTCGGCGCTGCCAGGACAGGCGGCGTGGTCAGCATCTTCTTCAACTCGTGGAAAGCTTGGTCTGCTTGGTCATTCCACTCGAAGTGGGTGGACTTCATCATGAGTCGGTATAGGGGGAGAGCCTTCTCTCCTAGCCGGCTGATGAAGCGGTTTAGGGAGGCCAGGCACCCGGTAAACTTCTGGACGTCTCGCAGCTTGGTCGGAATCTCCATTCTCTCAATGGCCTTGATCTTCACTGGGTTGCACTCGATGCCGCGTTCGGAGACCAAGAAGCCTAGAAGTTGGCCGGCTGGTACTCCGAACACGCATTTCTCAGGGTTGAGCTTGATCTGGAATCGGCACAAGTTGGTAAATGTTTCTCTGAGGTCTTCCAGCAGGGTGCCGTGCTTCTCCGTCTTCACCACAATATCGTCTACATAGACGTGGGCATTTCTACCGAGTTGCTTGAGGAGGCATTTCTGCATGCGACGCTGAAAAGTGGCACCGGCATTTCTCAAGCCGAATGTCATAGTCAGGTAGCAGAAAGCTCCGAATGGTGTGATGAAGGCGGTCTTCAGGCGGTCGGCTGGATCCAACTTGATCTGGTGGTAGCCTGAATAGGCATCCAAGAAACTCAACAGCTCGCATCCGGCTGTGGAGTCTATCACTTGATCAATCCGCGGTAAGGCAAGCGGATCTTTGGGGCAGGCTTTGTTGAGGCTAGTGTAATCTATACACATGCGCCATTTGTTGTTTTTCTTCAGAACTAGGACCGGGTTGGCAAGCCATTCTGGAAAGAACACCTCCATAATGAAGCCGGCTGCCAAGAGCCGGGCTATCTCTTCTCCCACTATCCTTATCTTCTCCTCCGTCAGTCGGCGGAGAGGTTGCTTGACTGGCTTTGCATCTGCTCGAACGTGTAGCTTATGCTCGGCGAAATCCTTCGGAACACCTGGCATGTCCTTTGGGGACCATGCAAAGATGTCCCGATTCTCACGGAGGAAGTCGATGAGCTCGCCTTCCTATTTACTGTCCAGGTTTTCCCCAATGACAGCAAACCTCTCCGGGTTCTCCGGGTCCAACGATATCTTCTTTGTTTCCTTGGCCGGCTGGAAGGAGCCTTGAGCGTCATACTCCTTGGGGTCGGGGACAGGGCCGGCTGCTTGCCGGCCATGGCCACGACTCGGTCCAGCATCTTCTTCTCTTCAGCAATCACGAGGGACTCGGCCAGCCGGCTGCTGGCTGCAGCACACTCGGAAGATTTCTTGTAGTCTCCGGCTATGGTGATGATCCCCTTCGAACTCGGCATCTTCATCTTGAGGTAGGCGTAGTGGGGCACAGCCATGAACTTGGCCAGGGCAGGTCGGCCAAGCAATGCGTGGTAAGGGCTCTCTAGATCCACCACTTCAAACCAGATCACCTCTCGGCGGAAGTGATCCTTGTCTCCGAAGAGAACATCCATCTTGATCTTGCCGATTGGGGAATAGGACAGGCCGGGTACGATGCCATGGAACACAGTCCGGCTTGGCATGAGTTACTTTGTCTTGAGGTTTAGCTTCTCCATGGTGTCACAGTACAATATGTTGATACTGCTCCCGCTGTCAATCAGCACACAGGAGAAAGGGCAGCTCGCCTTTCTGTCGCGAGGGTGGCGTCCAACACCAATGCACAGGAGCCAGGAGATGGCATCACCTCTGGGTGATCAGCCTGGCTCCAGCTGATGGGCTTCTCAGACCAATGCATGAACTCTGGATGGTTGGAGGCGACTGCGTTGACTTCTTGGTGCTGTCGGCGCCGACTGCGCCTATCTTCAATTTGGCTCGTGAAGACGACGTAGGCGGCGTGCTCATCTGGGAATCATCTTGAATGGCTCCGACTGCGGGGCGAACAGCCGGCTGCTGAGGGGCTAGAGGCGGTGGGCCAGCAGGTGGAGGCGGCACCAACCCCTCGCCTTTGGAGATCCTTGTGAGCCAATGGCACTTCCGTGTCGTGTGGTTGGACGGCTTCGCGCCTCTGTGGAACTTGTAGGGGGCGTCAAGGGTTTGCTCGTTGGAGAAAGCCGGCTGCCAAGCCGGCCTGCCGCCCTTCTGCTTCTTGGGAGCGGGCCGCTCTTCTGGTTGTTCGTCTTCGACTGTGGCTACTTGCCGACTGGTGGAAGGCGGCATGGGGGCCTTGTGCTTGTTGTCGTTCTGGTAAGGGCGTCGGTTGGTGTCGCCAGCCGGCGTCTTGGGAGCTGGAGCGAGCACCTTCCCAGAGGCATCCACTCGAAGCTCGGTCTTCATCGAGGAGTCGGCAGTGGCATACTTGTCTGCTATGATCAGCAGCTCGTCGAGGGTAGTCGGCTCGTCGCAGAGGAGTCGGTGCTTGAGGAGGGTGCCCTCTCGGCACCTGGCGGTGAAGTACTCTATGGCCTGGACCTCGTGCACCCCCTCGTAGGAGTTGCGGAGCTCGGCCCAACGCGTGAGGTAGTCGCGAGTTGATTCGCTAGGCCCTTGGACGCACAAGGAGAGCTGGCGGGGCTTGGGAGGCCGCTTGTACGTGCTGGTGAAGTTGCGGACGAAGACTTCCGTGAAGTCTAGCCAGCTGTTGATGCTGTAGGGCTTGAGGTTGTTCAGCCAAGTGCGTGCTGTGCCTTGAAGCATGAGTGGGACGTACTTCACGGCAACGCGCCTGTTGCCATTCGCTATGCTGACTGCGGTGGAGTAGTGGATCAGCTAGTCTTCCAGCTTCATGGATCCATTGTATTTTGGTGTGTCTCTTGGGAGCGAGAACCCTTTGGGGAAAGGCTCGTCGCGGATGCGGGGGCCAAAGCAAGGCGGGCCGACATCATCCTCTTCTTCTTCTAGCGGCAGGGATCGCGCTAGGCAGTCGATCTGGTGGCGGGCATCATTCTCGCCGACTCCCTCGCGGTGGCCTAGTCGGCCGCCGAGAGTCGGATGCGTGACCGACGGCGGGGTGGGATATCTCTCTCCACGAGGCGGGGGAGGAGGCGGATTGCCTCGTCGTTCCACAGCTCGGGGGCGGCCTTCTGCGTCGCGCTCGATGGTGAGCCGAGTCCGGCTGCGGCTAGCAGCCGGTTCCTTCTCTTTTCTTGCGCGGGCGCCTCTGCAGTCGGCGTCCGGGATGTTGCGCCGTGCTCTCGGCGTGGGTGAGGACTCTCAGCGCGGGCGCTGGCCTCATGTTGCCCTGCGGCCGCGTTGATCAGCTGCTGGATGCGTTTAGTCATGTAGGGGAGGTCGTCAGCCCCCAGCTCGTTCAGCTCGTCTGCGGCCGCCTGGGCGGCACACAGGTTCTCGAGCGGCGTGGCGTAGACTGGGCAATCTTCCCCTAGCATGCTGGCGATGGCTGCGCCGCGCTTCTTGACGAAGCCGGCTCGGCTCGGCCTACTAGGAGGCGGCGTGCCAAAGGCGGCGTGGTCGACTTCGCGCTGGTGAGCCTCGGTGAGGCGTCTCGTGGATGCTATCTTCTGGCCTTCCGCGACGAGGGCGAGGCGGCGTGCCTCCAGTGTCTCGGCGTCGGCGTCAGCTGGGATGGGGACGGACAAGTCATGCAGCGCCGCTTGTAGGGCGTCGTGGGCGTTCTCGCCGGAGACGGCGCCGTGGCTAATGACCAACACCTCAGTGACAGCGCTGCTGCCACTGTCGGCTCGAGGGAGAGGGTCGTCGATGATCACCACGTTGGTGGGGAAGGCGTCAAGCGATGCCTTGTCGGAGTCGACCAGCATCGGGTCGGTGGAGCCGACCGACTCCAAGTCCCCAGCAAGCTCGCTGGAGACGTGGAGCTGGTCGAGGAGGCTGACGAGGCGGCTCTCGGGGCAGTCTGTGCCCGCGTCGGACGCAGGCTTGTCGGAGATGCGAGCCTCGCCAAGAAGATCGGCGAGGCAGTTTGCCGCGCAGGCGTCGTCGATGCCTAGCAGCGCGTCGGGGCAAGCGCCATCGGGCGTGGCGGGCTGGCTACACTCGCGGGGGAGGAAAAGGGTTCCCGTCCAGAACAGGTCTCCGGACGACGGTGCACCTGGCCCCACGGTGGGCGCCAAATGTCGGGTGGTAGGTGCGACATATGCCAACGGGTGGCTTATCATTGTGGGAGCCAATAAGACATCGCCGGTGCCTGGAAACGGGATAAGGCGAAGACATGCACGCCGGCGAATCTTACCCAGGTTCGGGGCTCTCCGTGGAGATAACACCCCTAATCCTGCTCTGCGGGGTCTCCGCATGATCACTAGATCAATACAAGTAGCTACAAGAGGCTCCTTGAGCTGTTCGGCTAGAGGAAGAAGAAGGGCAAGGCTAGCTCTCCTTTTCTCTCTACGTGGTGTCTAAAACTATCTGAGATCAACCCTTTGCATGGGTGCCCTGGGGGGTTTATATAGGCCTACCCCCAGGGGTACAATGGTAATCCGGCTGGACGCGGGTCCTAGCCGTCAGTGTCTGTATTCGCCGGCTTCTCCGTCGACTGGTGGGTCCCGCCGGCTGCCGGCCTCATGGCCGACAGGCCGACCCCACCACCTGGGGGTCTTGTCGGTGGCTTGTTACTGTAGCCTCGCCTCTGATGACGAGGGCTTTGTCGAGGTAAGCATGGCCACAGTGCCGCCACCTTGCGAACTCTCACTATAGCCTTACCTCGTCTTGTCTCCTTAATGATGCACATACTTTGAGGATGGGGGATAGCCGGCTGTTGGGAGCCGGCTATGCCCCATGCCGACTGGGGGAGGCCTGGCCGCCTTCGAGCATCTCTCTGGCTGAAGGGGCCCACCGCCCGCGAGCCGTACTGGCGCCTGTCGTGGGTGGTGTCATGGTCAACATGGCAACAGTGCCGCGCCGGACGGGGGATGGTCGACCCGTACAGCGTACTGTAGCCACGCGTGCTCCGGGATTCGGGGGTGGCAGGTTATACTGTAGCCACGCCCCATCTCATCACTGTTATGTGGGTGCAGCCCTTGAGGGTGCAGTCTTGGCCGGCTTCTGGGAGTCGGCCTTCTTCAGGGCCGGCTTCTGGGAGTCGGTCCTCTTGGGGCCGGCTTTCTGGAGTTGGCCATCTTGTGGTTCTCTTCGGGAAGGTCTTTGAGGCCGGGTCGCCTTCTGGTAGTCGGCCTGGGTGATAGCCGGCCAGGGGAGGGCGGCCCTGTGCTCTGGGTGCTTGAAGGCACGATTGGCCTGGTAATTTTTTGAAGAGCCAGGGGGAGTCGGTTAGGCTACCCGTGGCCATTTACTCTGACATTAGAGGTTCTAGACCAAGGCAAAGATGATGAAAATTTTTGAAGGGCAATTCAGGTTCATTGAAAAGATATTTTAGTAACCCTAGTTGGATTAAGTGGTCCTGGGGGTTTCTGCCATCCCCATTTCAACTTTCTGGGAAAAGTAGACATGATGCAAACATTCTAATGCATGCGCTGACTAGGGTTGTGACATGTTGGGGGGTTGGCGGAGTAGAATCTGTAGAGACCCTCCGTTTCAGTTGCTCGGAAGGACCACCGTCATCCAATGCCTTACCAATTTCCTTCCGCTTTATTGATTTTGTATTATGAGGTCAAACCAACAAGAAAAAGGAATAAAATTCGCTCTTCAGACCTCATTCATGCATGATACTAACGAACACTACTCTGATGAAAGGCAAAGTCATGATACGAGGATGGAATATGTACGAAAAATTGGACGGCTTGACATATTCACACCTATGATGTGGTAACTAAGCAGAAGGCACTTCAACAAATTAGAAGCACTGCAAGCTAGACACCATTTGGAAGGTTGATACGTCTCCAACATATCTATAATTTATGAAGTATTCATTCCATGTTTACAATAGTTTTATTTGATTTTGGTATGATTTGATTAGAACTAACCCGAACTGACGCTGTTTTCAGCAGAACTACCGTGGTGTTGTTTTTGTGCAGAAATAAAAGTTCTCGAAATGCGATGAAAATCAATGGAGAATATTTCTGGAAAATATAAAAAATACTGGAACGAAGAGTTACCGGAGGGGAGGCCCGTGGGCCCCACGAGGGTGGAGGGCGCGCCCCTGTGCCTCGTGGACTTCCCGTGGGCCCCCCTGACTTGTTCTCGATGCCAACCTCTCCTATAAATACCCAAACCTCCAGAAAATAACCTAGATCAGAAGTTCCGCCGCCGCAAGCCTCTATAGCCACGAGAAATCAATCTAGGCCCTCTCTGGCACCCTGCCGGAGGGGGCCATCATCACTGGAGGCCGTGGAGGAGGATCCCAGAGGGGCCATCATCGCCATGAAGGCCAAGGACCAGAGGGAGAGCATCTCCCCATCTAGGGGGGAGGCCATGGAGGAGGAAGCACAAGGGGGAGAACCTCTCCTCCTCTCTCTCGGTGGCACCAGAGTGCCATCGGGAGGGGAATCATCGCCGCGGTGATCGTCTTCATCAACATCACCATCCTCATCTATATTACGCGGTCCACTCTCCCGCACCCCGCTGTAATCCCTACTTGAACATGGTGCTTTATGCCACATATTATGATCCAATGATGTGTTGCCATCCTATGATGTTTTGAGTAGATATCCTTTCTCTTTGGGTTGATTGATGATCTAGATTGGTATGAGTTGTATGTTTTATTTTGGTGCTGTCCTATTGTGCCCTTCGTGTCGCGCAAGTGTGAGGGATTCCCGCTGTAGGGTGTTGCAATACGTTCATGATTCGCTTATAGTGGGTTGCTTGAGTGACAGAATCATAAACCCGAGTAAGGGGGTTGTTGCGTATGGGATAAAGGGGACTTGATGCTTTAATGCTATGGTTGGGTTTTACCTTAATGATCTTTAGTAGTTGTGAATGCTTGCTAGAGTTCCAATCATAAGTGGATATGATCCAAGAAGAGAAAGTATGTTAGCTTATGCCTCTCCCTCATATGAAATTGGAATGACTACCGTTCTTGTTAACAATTGCCTAGGATAATTCCGCACACCTACCCATCATTATTCCACACTCGCTATTTATAATATTTAGTAATATATTCTAACTTTATGATAACAGCACCTACTTTTATATTTTAGCTCTCTGATGCCATGCAAAGTTATCCTCTTCATACCCACAACATAGTTTTCTTTCTCGTTTCTAGTTGGAAGCAAACGTTCGGTGTACGTAGAGTCGTATCATTGGAAGATCGGACTTGAGAGAATATTGATCTTACCTTTAGATCCTTGTGGGTTCGACACTCCATACTTATCACTTCCACCTTTGGGAATTGCTACGATGATTCCCTGCACTTAGGGATTATCAAGCTTTTTTCTGGCGCCGTTGCCGGGGAGCAATAGCGTGGGGTTGATATTTTTGTGTATGCTTGTTTGCTTTCTTCACTAAGTAGTTTTTGTTTTCCATTTTTTTAGTTTTGCTTAGTTGTGGGTGAAACATACAAAAAAATTAAAAGAATGAAAATACAAAAAAAATTACTTGCCTCTCATGCCTAAAAAGTTTTTCAATAAGAGAAGTGATTGGAAGGTTATGCATTGGAGAAGTGAGGGTCGACCTTGAACACTTGTGTTCGTGCTCATGGAAACAATGTAAAAAAATTCATGAAAGTTTCTCTGAAAATAATTATCCCCTTGTATATATCCATTGTATTATAAAAATAATGTGCCAAGCTTCGGTTTTAGGATTATTAGATTGCTTGTTTACTTTGTGCAGTACAAAAACAGAAACTTTGGCTGTAGCGCGTGAATTTACATTTTTTACTAGAAATTCAATTGGGTCTGAAACTTTTTGCACATTACTTCTATACAATTTGTTTAAATTTCCATTTTTTTAGAATTTTTGGAGTTACAGAAGTATACTAAACTTCCAGATTACTACAGACTGTCCTGTTTTTGACAGATTCTGTTTTCTATGTGTTGATTGCTTATTTTGATGAATCTATGGGTAGTATCGGGGGGTATGAACCATGGTGAAGTTGATACAGTAGATAAAGTTCTAATATGAAATTGGAATGAGTTTGCAACAGTACCTAAAGGTAATGATTTGCTTTAGTATACTAACGGATCTCACAAAGTTTTTGTTAAGTTTTTGTGGATGAAGTGTTCGAAGAACGAGGAGTTACCGATGTGAGAGAGATGCAAGAGTTCAAGCTTGGGGATTCCCAAGGCACCCCAAGTAAATATTCCAAGGATACTCAGGCATCTAAGCTTGGGGATGCCCCGGTTGGCATCCCATCTTTCTTCTTCAACAGTTATCGGTATACCTCGGGTTTTGTTTTGTTCACATGATTTGTGTCCTTTGTGTTTTTCTTTTTTTCTTTAAGAATCATGCTAGTATGTGATAGCCCTTCATTTATTTATAGAATGCTTCATGTGCTTCACTTATATCTTTTGAGTATGATCTTATAGAATGCTCTTTGTGCTTCAGTTAAATCTTTTGAGTATGGTTTTATAGAATGCTTCGTGTGCTTCACTTATATATTTTGAGCTTGGATATTGGTTAGTCTATATTAATTATACAATGCTCCATGAACTTCACTTATATCTTTTGGAGTATGAATAATACTTTGGAGGAGTGTCAACTTTAGGAATTAGTGATCCCACTATTTTGGATGGTGTTGAATCTTAGTGTGATATTTATGAAAGTGGATTTGGAAGAGTGTCGACTTTAGTTAGTAAAGATTCCACTATTTCGGAAGAGGTTCCAATTGATTATGAGAACAAAGTTGCTATCTATGATGATTATTGTGATGACATGTATGCTGTAAAGAGTAATGTTAACCATGAAACTTGTCATCATGATTTTAATTTTCAATTGTATTATGCCTCACATGATAGTTATTTTGTTGAGTTTGCTCCCACTATTCCGAGTGAGAAGAATTTTGCTTATGTGGAGAGTAGTAAAATTTCTATGCTTGTAGATAATGAAAAGAATTCTTTATGACATGGTTATATTGTTGAACTCATTCATGATGCTACTGAAAATTATTATGAGGGAGGAATACATGCTTGTAGGAGTTGCAATAATATCAAGTTTCCTCTCTATGTGCTTGAAGTTTTGAAGTTATACTTGTTTTGCCTTCCTATGCTAGTTGATTCTTGTTCCTATAAATTGTGTTCTCACAAAATCCCTAGGCATAGTAAGTGGGTTAGATTTAAATGTGCTAGTCATATTCTTCATGATGCTCTCTTTATGTTTCAATTCTTATCTTTTATGTGAGCATCATTGGAATCATCATGCCTAGCTAAAAGGCATTAAAGAAAAGCGCTTGTTGGGAGACAACCCAACACTTTTACCTATTTTTTTTGTGTGTTCACATGATTAGGCTACTGTAGTAATCATGTTTATAGCTTTTGTTTCAATAAAGTGCCAAGTAAGACCTTTGGGAAGACTTGGGTGAAAGTTAATGTGATCTTGCTGTAAAAAACAGAAACTTTGCGCTCACGAGATTAGCTGTCATTTTTTATATAAGAATGATTTTGAGTTGATTCTTTTTGCAGAATATTAATAGACAAATTACTCACGGCCACATATTTATTTCATAATTTTTGGAGTAGCATAAGTATGCTTTATGTTCATATCATTACCGACTGTTCTGTTTCTGACAGATTCTGTTTTCATTACATAGTTTGCTTGTTTTCTAGTTTCTATGGCTTATATTTCTCAATACAAATTGTAGAAATGATATGGTACAGCAGGCATTGTGTGATAACAATTATGAATCATGTCTTTGAAGTACCAAAGTGAATGGTTTACTCATTATCATACTAACTCGTCTCACGAAGTTCCGTTAAGTTTTGTGTGATTGAAGTTTTCAAGTTTTGGTTGAGATGTCGATATGAGGAGAATAAGGAGTGAAAAGACCCTAAGCTTGGGATTCCAAAGGCACCCCAAGGTAATAATCAAGGAAGACTCAAGAGCCTAAGCTTGGGGATGCCCCGGAAGGCATCCCCTCTTTCGTCTTCAAAACTATCGGTATACCTTACTCGGAGCTATATTTTTATTCGTCACATGATACGTGTTTTGCTTGGAGAGCATTTTTAATTTTACTTGATGTTTCAATAAAATCAGTGGATCTTAAATCTTGAGTGAAAAATAATCCTCCCATGGCTGGTTAATTATTTGACTACTCAGTGTTCTTCACTTATATTTTTTGGAGTAGTTTGTCATTTACTCATGTGCTTCACATATATCCTATGAGTAAATGGTTGAATGAATTGAATATCATAAATCTGAATTTATATACGTTTCATATGCTTATACCATGGGGAGTAATGACTTCACACATAATAAGTATAGGTGGTAAATTTATTGAAAGTTAGCAAACACAGAATTGGTCACTTGAACAATTCATGAAAGAATATTAAAGGAAGAGAGATTTCACATATAAATACACTATCTTGGACATCTTTTGTAATTGTGAGCACTCATTAAAATATGACATGCTAAAAGGTTGATGTTGGACAAGGAAGACAACTTAATGGGTTATGTTTTCCTATATCTGAAACGTTATATTGTCTTGGATCATCCAACATGTTGAGCTTGCTTTCCCTCTCATGCTAGCCAAATTCTTTGCACCAAGTAGAAATACTACTTGTGCTTCCAAACATCCCTTAAACTAGTTTTTCCATGAGAGTCCACCATACCTACCTATAGATTGAGTAAGATCCTTCAAGTAAGTTGTCATCGGTGCATGCAATAAAAATTTCTCTCTAAATATGTATGATCTATTAGTGCGAAGAAAATAAGCTTTATACGAACTTGTGATAGGGAAGAAATAAAAGCGACAGACTGCATAATAAAGGTCTTTATCACAAGCGGCAATATAAAGTGATGTTCTTTTGCATTAAGATTTTGTGCATCCAACCATAAAAGCGCATGACAACCTCTGCCTCCCTCTACGAAGGGCCTATCTTTTACTTTTATCTTCTACCCTTATACAAGAATCATGGTGATCATCACCTTTCCTTTTTACACTTTTTTCCTTTGGCAAGCACTTTGTGTTGGAGCTATCCGGATATATATATCCACTTGGATGTAGGTTTTCATAAGTTATTATTGTTGACATTACCCTTGAGGTAAAAGGTTGGGAGGTGAAACTATAAGCCCCTATCTTTCTCTGTGTCCGATTAAAACTTTGAACCCATAAATATCACATGAGTTATAGCAATTGTGAAAGATTAAATGATAGTTGAGAATGCGGAGTTTGCTGAATCAAAGCTCTTACATAGACCCTTCCCGAAAATAAGATGAATTGCAATTGTTTGATGACTAAGAGAATGGTTTGTTAGTTTTCAAGAAAGTTTATGATCTATGCTTTAACATGTGAATAGCTTGTTACTTGATCATGAGAAGTTTCATGAGTTGAGCTACTGTTATGATATATAATGATGCTAGAAAAAGTAATTGGAACTATCATTGATCAAACTTATGCACTTGCTAGCATTCACACTTCATAAATTATTTCTTTTACCATTTACCTACTCGAGGACGAGCAGGAATTAAGCTTAAGGATGCTGATACGTCTCCAACATATATATAATTTATGAAGTATTCATGCCATGTTTACAATAGTTTTATATGATTTTTTTTATGATTTGATTAGAACTAACCCGGACTGATGCTGTTTTCAGCAGAACTACCATGGTGTTGTTTTTGTGCAGAAATAAAAGTTCTCGGAATGCGATGAAAATCAACGGAAAATTTTTCTGGAAAATATAAAAAATACTGGAACAAAGAGTTACCGGAGGGGAGGCCCGTGGGCTCCACGAGGGTGGAGGGCACGCCCCCGTGCCTCGTGGACTTCCCGTGGGGCCCCCTGACTTGTTCTCGACGCCAACCTCTCCTATAAATATCCAAACCTCCAGAAAATAACCTAGATCGGAAGTTCCGCCGCCGCAAGCCTCTGTAGCCACATAAATCAATCTAGGCCCTCTCTGGTACCCTGCCGGAGGGGGCCATCATCACCGGAGGCCATGGAGGAGGATCCCAGAGGGGCCATCATCGCCATGAAGTCCAAGGACCAGAGGGAGAACCTCTCCCCATCTAGGGGGGGGGGCATGGAGGAAGAAGCACAAGGGGGAGAACCTCTCCTCCTCTCTCTCGGTGGCACCAGAGTGCCACCGGGAGGGGAATCATCGCCGCGGTGATTGTCTTCATCAACATCACCATCATCATCACCATCCTCATCTATTTTACGCGGTCCGCTCTCCCGCACCCCGCTGTAATCCCTACTTGAACATGGTGCTTTATGCCACATATTATGATCCAATGATGTGTTGCCATCCTATGATGTTTTGAGTAGATATCCTTCGTCTTTGGGTTGATTGATGATCTAGATTGGTATGAGTTGTATGTTTTATTTTGGTGCTGTGATATTGTGCCCTCCGTGTCATGCAAGCGTGAGGGATTCCCGCTGTAGGGTGTTGCTATACGTTCATGATTCGCTTATAGTGGGTTGCTTGAGTGACAGAAGCATAAACCCGAGTAAGGGGGTTGTTGCATATGGGATAAAGGGGACTTGATGCTTTAATGCTATGGTTGGGTTTTACCTTAATCATCTTTAGTAACTGCGGATGCTTTCTAGAGTTCCAATCATAAGTGCATATGATCCAAGAAGAGAAAGTATGTTAGCTTATGCCTCTCCCTCATAGGAAATTGCAATGACGACTACCGGTCTTGTTAACAATTGCCTAGGATAATTCCACACACCTACCGATCATTATTCCACACTCACTATTTATAATATTTCGTAATATATTCTAACTTTATGATAACAGCACGCACTTTTATATTTTAGCTCTCCGATGCCATGCAAAGTTATCCTCTTCATACCCACAACATAGTTTTCTTTCTCATTTCTAGTTGGAAGCAAACGTTCGGTGTACGTAGA
The DNA here is from genome assembly GCF_002575655.3 of Aegilops tauschii subsp. strangulata. Classification (NCBI taxonomy): domain Eukaryota; kingdom Viridiplantae; phylum Streptophyta; class Magnoliopsida; order Poales; family Poaceae; genus Aegilops; species Aegilops tauschii. The sequence continues at coordinate 311,327,780 of NC_053037.3, read as the reverse complement.
GTCGTATCAATGGCAGATAGGACTTGAGAGAATATTGATCTTACCTTTAGCTCCTTGTGGGTTCGACATTCCATACTTATCACTTCCACCTTTGGGAATTGCTACGATGATTCCCTGCACTTGGGGATTATCAAAGGTGCAATCAATATCACTCTGCCAAGTTAAAACTGTCTCGTCATTGGTGGTGTTATCAAACTAGAAGCACTACATGCTAGAAATCCTATTCAAGATGCAAACCAATATCACACTGCCAACTTAAAGGTGTCCCATCATAAGTTACTGATGCAGGATACACAAGAAGAGTAGTTTTATGTAAGAACATGGTGTGATAGACAGATATAGCATGTACCAAAATCAGGAAGGCATGTCATATTCATACATATCATGTGTAAGCTAAGCAGATGCAGTTTACACTAATTAGAAGCAATACAAGCTAGAGACCATATGCAACATGCAACCAGATATCACACTGCCAAGTTAGAGAAAGCACCTTGGATGGTGGAGTAGGGGATCGGAGACTTGGAACTTGTAATGCACTAGCAGTACGAGGAGAATCCGTACAGATGCTCCATTTACGTTGCTGCACAGGACCACACCATCATCGCCTTCCTTAATCTTTTCCTTCCTCTTTTTTGATTTCGCCTTGTCAAGTCAAACCCACAAGAAAAAGGAATAAAATTTGCTTGTCAGAACTCATTGATGCATGATCTGACGAACACTACTTTCATGTAAGGCAGCCGCATGATAGGAGGATGGAATATGTATGAAATACAGGACGACATGGCATATTGACATGTAGAAGTGTAAACTAAGCACTAGGTGTTTGAACTAGTTAGAAGCAATGCAAGCTAGAAACCATATGAAAGATGAAACCAATATCACTCTGCCAAATGAAAAGGGTGGCCTCATAAATGTATTTGACCAAATTAGGAGCAATACATGGAAACATGCTAGAAATAATATGCAATATGCAACGAATAAAGGTGTCTCATCATAAGTGATTGATGCAGGATACATAAGAGAGGTAGTTTCATGTAAGAACATGGTTAACAGATAGATCTAGTATGTACCAAAAATAGGAAGGCATGTCATTTTCACATGTATAATGTGTAAACTAAGTAGATGCAATTTACCCTAATTAGAATCATTACAAGCTAGACACCGTATGCAACATGCAACCACATATAACACTGCGAAGTTAGAGCAAGCACCTGGGGTTGTGGAGTAGGGGAGATGAGATTTGGAACTTGCAGTGCAATAGGAGTTGCAGGAGAATCTGCAGAGATCGTCTGTTTCGGTTGCTCCAGAGGGCCACCTCATTCTGTGCATTCGTCCTTTTAGATTTTTCCTTGTCAAGTAAACACACAAGAAAAAGGAATGAAATTCACACTTCCAAATTCATTGATGCATGATACTGATGAACACAACTTTTATGTATGGCAACCACATTGTAGGAGGATGGAATATGTATGAAAAACGCTAAGCAGAAGGCATTTCAACAAATTGGAAGCAATGCAATCTAGACACCATATGAAAGATCCAACCAAACTCACCCTACCAAGTTAGATGTGTCTCATTATAAGTGGCACTTCAACAAATTAGAGGCAATACATGTTTGAAATAATATGCAAGATGCAACCAATATTACACTGTCAACTTGAAGGTGTCGTGTCAGAAGTGATTGATGAGGGATACACAAGAAAAGTAGTTTGATGTAAGAACATGGTTAATAGAAAGACGTAGTATGTACCAAAAACAGGAAGGCATGTCATATTCACAGGTATAATGTGTTAACTAAGAAGATGCAATTTACCCTAATTAGAAGCATTACAAGGTAGACACCATATGCAACATGCAACCACATATCACATTGCCAAGTAAGAGCAAGCACCTGTGATGGTGGTGTAGGGGAATTGCGGTCATCAACTAGAGAGCTATGTTGACTATCTTCCTTTAGCCTTGCTGTTTCTTGAGAATCATGTGGGGAGGATGACATTGCACTCTTTAAATGAGTAGCGCGTCTCACAGTAACCCACAGGGGTGACTGTCTCATCATATATAAGTGATTGATGAGGGATACAAAAGAGCATTAGTTTGATGTACGAACATGGTTAATAGACATATGTAGTATGTATCAAAAACAGGAAGACATGTCATTATAAAAGGTATAATGTGTAAAGTAAGCAGATGCAATTTAACTAAATTGAAAGCACTACAAGCTAGACATCATATGAAACATGCAACCACATTTGACAGCGCGAAGTTAAAGCAAGCACCTGGGATGGTTGTGTGTGGCAATTGAGATCATCAACTACAGAGCTACGTTTACTGTCTCCATCTACTGACACTACACCCTTTAGAGTGTTGAAAGGCTTAGTGCTTATCTTCGAATTACACTGGAGCGACTTCTGTCTTTTCTTTTGTGTATTCATCAACACTGCGTCAGAGTCTGAAATATCCATGCATAAAAAAACAATAGTGTGAGTATGGGTGAAGTGTGTGCACAAGTAGTATAGTGTAAAAGTAGCAGATAGCAGGTCGGTGAGAAATAAATGATGGGAGACATATGATAGCTCTACAACATGCATGGCACATGAAATTACTAGATTCTAGGATTTTGAAATATGAGCACAGGGATGGCTGGGAAATGCAGATGCTCCTCCAGCACACCACAAGGTGTGGTCCTATGAAAATAACAGTCGACTGAAAACAAATAGGCCAGTCCATTTTTTCCGCATCGTCCGATGTACAAAGAACGGGCAGATTGTCTTCATCTACCTCCAGCCAGTCAGTGTTGAAGATCTTCCTCGAAATGCCAGCGATCACTGGCCCAGTCCCCTGCCTCCGCCCTCCCCTTGACCTCAGCGCACCGCCGTGCTTGGCACCGCCCCCGGCCAACCCTTCAAGCCCGCCGACCTCCAGATCGGGCACAAGCAGCTCCTGCGCCCCACACCCCTATGATAGACACCGATGCACCGCTTCCCCAGCGAATAGGCGGACTAGGTGCTCCCCGCGCCTAAGCGGGTGCTACTTCTTTTAATTGCGAATTGATACGTCTCCAACGTATCTATAATTTTTGATTGCTCCATGCTATATTATATTCTGTTTTGTACATTATTGGGCTTTATTATGCACTTTTATATTATTTTTGGGACTAACCTATTAACCGGAGGCCCAGCCCAGAATTGTTGTTTTTTGCCTATTTCAGAGTTTCACAGAAAAAGAATATCAAACGGAGTCCAAACGGAATGAAACCTTCGGGAACGTGATTTTCGGAACGAACGTGATCCAGAGGACTTGGATCCTACGTCAAGACATCAACCAGGAGGGCACGAGGTAGGGGGGCGCGCCCTCCACCCTCGTGGGCCCCATGTTGCTCCACCGACGCACTTCTTCCTCCTATATATACCTACGTACCCCCAAACTACCAGATACGGACCCAAAAACCTAATTCCACCGCCGCAACCTTCTGTACCCATGAGATCCCATCTTGGGGCCTTTTTCGGAGCTCCGCCGGAGGGGGCATCGATCATGGAGGGCTTCTACATCAACACCATAGCCTCTCCGATGATGTGTGAGTAGTTTACCTCAGACCTTCGGGTCCATAGTTATTAGCTAGATGGCTTCTTCTCTCTTTTTGGATCTCAATACAATGTTCTCCCCCTCTCTTGTGGAGATCTATTCGATGTAATCTTCTTTTGCGGTGTGTTTGTTGAGACCGATGAATTGTGGGTTTATGATCAAGTTTATGTATGAACAATATTTGAATCTTCTCTGAATTCTTTTGTGTATGATTGGTAATCTTTGCAAGTCTCTTCGAATTATCAGTTTGGTTTGGCCTACTATATTGATCTTTCTTGCAATGGGAGAAGTGCTTAGCTTTGGGTTCAATCTTGCGGTGTCCTTTCCGAGTGACAGTAGGGGCAACAAGGCACGTATTGTATTGTTGCCATCAAGGATAACAAGATGGGGTTTATATCATATTGCATGAGTTTATCCCTCTACATCATGTCATCTTACTTAAAGCGTTACTGTATTCTTATGAACTTAATACTCTAGATGCATGCCGGATAGCGGTCGATGTGTGGAGTAATAGTAGTAGATGCAGGCAGGAGTCGGTCTACTTGTTTCGGACGTGAAGCCTCTATACATGATCATACCTAGATAGTCTCATAACTATGCTCAATTCTATCAATTGCTCAACAGTAATTTGTTCACCCACCGTAATACTTATGCTCATGAGAGAAGCCACTGGTGAAACCTATGGCCCCCGGGTCTATTTTCCATCATATTAATCTCCCGTCAACACGCTATTTCTGGCGCCGTCTTTATTTTGCTTTCTTTAGTTTGCATCTTTATCATAAAAATACCAAAAATATTATCTTATCATATCTATCAAATCTCACTCTCGTAAGTGACCGTGAAGGGATTGACAACCCCTTTATTGCGTTGGTTGCGAGGATTTATTTGTTTGTGTAGGTGCGAGGGACTCGTGCGTGGCCTCCTATTGGATTGATACCTTGGTTCTCAAAACTGAGGGAAATACTTACGCTACTTTGCTGCATCACCCTTTCCTCTTCAAGGGAAAACCAACGCAATGCTCAAGAGGTAGCAAGAAGGATTTCTGGCGCCGTTGCCGGGGAGTCTACGCAAAAGTCAACATACCAAGTACCCATCACAAACCCTTATCTCCCGCATTACATTATTTGCCATTTGCCTCTCGTTTTCCTCTCCCCCACTTCACCCTTGCCGTTTTATTCGCCCTCTCTTTTCTGTTCGCCTTTTTTCCGCCCGCTTCCTGTTTGCTCGTGTGTTGGATCGCTTGGTTATCACGATGACTCTACCTAGATTTGGTGATCTTCACCTTAAAATGTTAGAAGAGATCGAAAGCAACTTCAGGAGTTTTATGGTCTTACAATTTGAGCATAATAATTTCTTTAGACATGAGCTTAAGGAACAAAAAAGCTTTATGGGTTATATGAATAAAGAACTCGATGATATGTCTAAAGAATTTGATGGTTTGAAATCTCAGATTGCTCATCTTGAGAAGTTAATAGCTTAAGTTTCGGATAGCAGGCCACCTTAGTTAATAAGATGGCCGCTAAGCCGGATTTTTTTTGGGAAAATAAAGATGAAGATCTAAAAGTTACTGATGTGTCCCCTATTAAATCTTTGTTTTGCAATATGAATCTTGATAATGATGGGACTGAATATGGTCCACCTTTACCTAGAAGGCGTTCCAAAAATTCAGAGTTTTTAGATCTTGATGCTAAAATTGGTAAAAGTGGGATTGAAGAGATCAAAACTCTAGATATTAATGAGCCCACTATTTTGGATTTCAAGGAATTTAATTATAATAATTGCTCTTTGATAGATTGTATTTCCTTGTTGCAATCCGTGCTAAATTCTCCACATGCTTATAGTCAAAATAAAGCTTTTACTAAACATATCCTGGATGCTTTGATGCAATCTTATGAAGAAAAACTTGAGTTGGAAGTTTCTATCCCTAGAAAACTTTATGATGAGTGGGAACCTAATATTAAAATTAAAATTAAAGATCATGAATGCTATGCTTTGTGTGATTTGGGTGCTAGTGTCTCCACGATCCCAAAAACTTTGTGCGATTTGCTAGGTTTCCGTGATTTTGATGATTGCTCTCTAAACTTACACCTTGCGGATTCCACCATTAAGAAACCTATGGGAAGAATTAATGATGTTCTTATTGTTGCAGATAGGAACTATGTGCCCGTAGATTTTATTGTTCTTGATATAGATTGCAATCCTTCATGTCCTATTATTCTTGGTAGACCTTTCCTTAGAACGATTGGTGCAATTACTGATATGAAGGAAAGGGAATATTAGATTCCAATTTCCATTAAGGAAAGGCATGGAACACTTTCCTAGAAAGAAAATTAAATTACCTTATGAATCTATCATGAGAGCCACTTATGGATTGCCTACCAAAGATGGCAACACCTAGATCTATCCTTGCTTTTATGCCTAGCTAGGGGCGTTAAATGATAGCGCTTGTTGGGAGGCAACCCAATTTTATTTTTAGTTTTTTTCTTTTTGCTTCTATTTAGGAATAAATATTTGATCTAGCCTCTGGTTAGATGTGTTTTTTATGTTTTAATTAGTTTTTGTGCCAAGTTAAACCTATAGGATCTTCTTGGATGATAGTTATTTGATCTTGCTGAAAATTCCAGAAACTTTATGTTCACGTAAATAATTGTTAAAAATCACCAGAACGTGATAAAATATTGATTCCAATTGCTTCTGATCAATAAACAAATTTTCTAGGTCGTCCTATTTTGGCTGAATTTTTGGAGTTCCAGAAGTTTGCGTTAGTTACAGATTACTACAGACTGTTCTGTTTTTGACAGATTCTGTTTTTCGTGTGTTGTTTGCTTATTTTGATGAATCTATGGCTAGTAAAATAGTTTATGAACCATAGAGAAGTTGTAATACAGTAGGTTTAACACCAATATAAATTAATAATGAGTTCATTACAGTACCTTGAATTGGTCTTTTGTTTTCTTTCGCTAACGGAGCTCACGAGATTTTCTGTTAAGTTTTGTGTTGTGAAGTTTTCAAGTTTTGGGTAAAAGATTTGATGGATTATGGAACAAGGAGTGGCAAGAGCCTAAGTTTGGGGATGCCAATGGCACCCCAAGATAATCTAAGGACACCAAAAAGCCAAAGCTTGGGGATGCCCCGGAAGGCATCCCCTCTTTCGTCTACTTCCATCGGTAACTTTACTTGGAGCTATATTTTTATTCACCACATGATATGTGATTTGCTTGGAGCGTCTTGTATTATTTGAGTCTTTATTTGTTAATTTGCCACAATCATCCTTTCTGTACACACCTTTTTAGAGAGACACATATGATTCGGAAATTGTTAGAATACTCTATGTGCTTCACTTATATCTTTTGAGTTATATAGTTTTTGCTCTAGTGCTTCACTTATATATTTTAGAGCACGGTGGTGGATTTTTTATAGAAACTATTGTTCTCTCATGCTTCACTTAGATTATTTTGAGAGTCCTACAAAACAGCGTGGTAATTTGCTTTAATTATGTTAGGCATTCAAGATTAGTAAAAAAAATCTTATGAGTGTGTTGAATATTATGAGAAGTTTGATGCTTGATAATTGTTTTGAGATATGAAGATGGTGATATTAGAGTCATGCTAGTTGAGTAGTTTTGAATTTGAGAAATACTTGTGTTAAAGTTTGTGATTCCCGTAGCATGCACGTATGGTGAACCGTTATGTGATGAAGTCGGAGCATGATTTATTTATTGATTGTCTTCCTTATGAGTGGCGGTCGGGGACGAGCGATGGTCTTTTCCTACCAATCTATCCCCCTAGGAGCATGCGCATAATACTTTGCTTTGATAACTTGTAGATTTTTGAAATAAGTATATGAGTTCTTTATGAATAATGTTGAGTCCATGTATTATACACACTTTTCTTCCTTCCACCATTGCTAGCCCCTCTAATACCGCGCACTTTTCGCCGGTATCATACACCCACCATATATACCTTCCTCAAAACAGCCACCATACCTACCTATCATGGCATTTCCATAGCCATTCCGAGATATATTGCAATGCAACTTACCACCGTTTCGTTTACTATGACACGCTCCATCATTGTCATATTGCTTCCCATGATCATGTAGTTGACATTGTATTTGTGGCAAAGCCACCATTCATAATTCTTTCATACATGTCACTCTTGATTCATTGCATATCCCGGCACACCGCCGGAGGCATTCACATAGAGTCATATTTTGATCTAAGTATTGAGTTGTAATTGTTGAGTTGTAAGTAAATAAAAGTGTGATGATCATCATTATTAGAGCATTGTCCCAAGTGAGGAAAGGATGATGGAGACTATGATTCCCCCACAAGTCGGGATGAGACTCCGGACTAAATAAAAAAGAGGCCATAAAAAAAGAGAAAAGGCCCAAAAAATAAAAAAAATTATAAGAGAAAAAGAGAGAAGGGACAATGTTACTATCCTTTTACCACACTTGTGCTTCAAAGTAGGACCGTGATCTTCATGATAGAGAGTCTCCTATGATATCACTTTCATATACTAGTGGGAAATTTTTCATTATAGAACTTGGCTTGTATATTTCAATGATGGGCTTCCTCAAAATTCCCTAGGTCTTCGTGAGCAAGCGAGTTGGATGCACACCCACTTAGTTCCTTTTGTTGAGCTTTCATATACTTATAGCTCTAAGTGCATCCGTTGCATGGCAATCACTACTCACTCACATTGATATCTATTAATGGGCATCTCCATAGCCCGTTGATACGCCTAGTTGATGTGAGACTATCTTCTCCTTTTTTGTCTTCTCCACAACCACCATTCTATTCCACATATAGTGCTATGTCCATGGCTCACGCTCATGTATTGCGTGAAGATTGAAAAAGTTTGAGAACATTAAAAGTATGAAACAATTGCTTAGCTTGTCATCGGGGTTGTGCATGATTTAAATACTTTGTGTGGTGAAGATAGAGCATAGCCAGACTATATGATTTTGTAGGGATAACTTTCTTTGGCCATGTTATTTTGAGAAGACATAATTGCTTAGTTAGTATGATTGAAGTATTATTATTTTTATGTCAATATTAAACTTTTATCTTGAATCTTTCGGTTCCGAATATTCATACCACAATTAGAAGAATTACATTGAAATTATGCCAAGTAGCATTCCACATCAAAAATTCTGTTTTTATCATTTACCTACTCGAGGACGAGCAAGAATTAAGCTTGGGGATGCTTGATACGTCTCCAACGTATCTATAATTTTTGATTGCTCCATGCTATATTATATTCTGTTTTGGACATTATTGGGCTTTATTATGCACTTTTATATTATTTTTGGGACTAACCTATTAACCGGAGGCCCAGCCCAGAATTGCTGTTTTTTTGCCTATTTCAGAGTTTCGCAGAAAAAGAATATCAAACGGAGTCCAAACGGAATGAAACCTTCGGGAATATGATTTTCGGAACGAACGTGATCCAGAGGACTTAGACCCTACGTCAAGACATCAACCAGGAGGGCACGAGGTAGGGGGCGAGCCTACCCCCTGGGCGCGCCCTCCACCCTCGTGGGCCCCACGTTGCTCCACTGATGTACTTCTTCCTCCTATATATACCTACGTACCCCCAAACTACCAGATACAGAGCCAAAAACCTAATTCCACCGTTGCAACCTTCTGTACACGTGAGATCCCATCTTGGGGCCTTTTCCGGAGCTCCGCCGGAGGGGGCATCGATCACGGAGGGCTTCTACATCAACACCATAGCCTCTCCGATGATGTGTGAGTAGTTTACCTCAGACCTTCGGGTCCATAGTTATTAGCTAGATGGCTTCTTCTCTCTTTTTGGATCTCAATACAATGTTCTCCCCCTCTCTTGTGGAGATCTATTCGATGTAATCTTCTTTTGCGGTGTGTTTGTTGAGACCGATGAATTGTGGGTTTATGATCAAGTTTATCTATGAACAATATTTGAATCTTCTCTGAATTCTTTTGTGTATGATTGGTTATGTTTGCAAGTCTCTTCGAATTATCAGTTTGGTTTGGCCTACTAGATTGATCTTTCTTGCAATGGGAGAAGTGCTTAGCTTTGGGTTCAATCTTGCGGTGTCCTTTCCGAGTGACAGTAGGGGCAACAAGGCACGTATTGTATTGTTGCCATCAAGGATAACAAGATGGGGCTTATATCATATTGCATGAGTTTATCCCTCTACATCATGTCATCTTACTTAAACCGTTACTCTGTTCTTATGAACTTAATACTCTAGATGCATGCTGGATAGCGGTCGATGTGTGGAGTAATAGTAGTAGATGCAGGCAGGAGTCGGTCTACTTGTTTCGGACGTGAAGCCTCTATACATGATCATACCTAGATAGTCTCATAACTATGCTCAATTCTATCAATTGCTCAACAGTAATTTGTTCACCCACCGTAATACTTATGCTCATGAGAGAAGCCACTAGTGAAACCTATGGCCCCCGGGTCTATTTTCCATCATATTAATCTCCCGTCAAAAAGCTATTTCCGGTGCCGTCTTTATTTTGCTTTCTTTACTTTGCATCTTTATCATAAAAATACCAAAAATATTATCTTATCATATCTATCAGATCTCACTCTCGTAAGTGACCGTGAAGGGATTGACAACCCCTTTATTGCGTTGGTTGCGAGGATTTATTTGTTTGTGTAGGTGCGAGGGACTCATGCGTGGCCTCCTATTGGATTGATACCTTGGTTCTCAAAACTGAGGGAAATTCTTACGCTACTTTGCTGCATCACCCTTTCCTCTTCAAGGGAAAACCAACGCAGTGCTCAAGAGGTAGCATGAATCAACTGACCCTGAATTGAAATACAGGCGGGCTACTGACCTCTAGCCAAGGTGAAATAGTAAATGGGAGGAAACCTTGTGCTTTTAGTATCACGAAGAAGATGCAGTAAGAAGCGCTCAACTAGTTTATTTCATGGTATGAATACGGTGTGAGCAGAGACGTAAGATTTGCACAAATAAGGGAAGAGGAGTACCTCTTTCTGCTAGCAGTGTTGTGTCCTCCTTATGTTTTTCCAACGATCTTCTTGTAGTTCGCTGGAAACGAGAATTTGTGGAGGACGGTGGAGCCTTTGACGAACCCATGCCCAAGTTGTTGAGTGTGGTGCGGTGGCCTCTATCGGCGGCCGGGAACCAGATCCGAGGTGGTGAACGACGGTGTAGCGGGAACAGCTCCGGTGCAGTGGACGGTTGCGACAGTGGAGCGGCTGCGGTGAGGCGCATGACGGCGTGGTCAAAGTGGTTCTGGTATGGCGCACGTCGGCGTCGGCATCGTGGAGGCAGCTCTACCTCGGCTTCAGCTGCTAAGTCCTTGAGGGCGTTGCAGTTGCGGTTGCGTTGGACGACGACGTCCGGGTACCTGCTCCGGCGTGATGGAGGAGGGCGGCAGTGGATTGGGCGCGATGGGGTGGAGGATGGAGGAGGCTGGGGTTTCGTGGCTGGTGGAGAGGGCGTTTTGGCGCCCATGGAGTATGAATGGGGAAACATAGGGAGGGGGAACTAAGGGGGAACAATGTTTCGGTTTGGGACGCGCTTGTTTGAAATTTGGGGAAAGTTACAAACTTTGCCCCCATCTAAAATTTCGGACATATTGCGGGTTGGGGGTAGGACAGTAATCTCAGGTCTCCCAAATGGTGGGCAGGATAGATTTTGGCCGAGCGCATGGATGTTTAGGCGCCCACGGCGTATGAATGCTTCTCGGAGGCGGTTGAGATTGGCGTCTTGGTGAAGTTACAAACCTACCCCGGTTTAGACCTTTGGACATCGGGCCGATAGGCTACACGGGCCAGAGTCAGGATAGTAATTTCCTACCACCAAACATTAGTCTCGCGCGGTTTCGGGTGACCAGAGGCTTATTTGGCGCTTCGTTCAATATTTGGGAGCAGAAGCATTAACGTTTTCGGTTCTCTGAATTGAACTTTCAGGATTTGTCAAACTTCACAAATCTTGACTCTTGAAAATCCTAAAACTACGATTATTTTGGAATGGAGGGGGTACATTTGAATATATATTAAAAAATATGCAACTTACCTCAGTTCATGCATGGTTCCAGATATAATCGCTTTGGTTTCAAAAAAATAGTTAGACGTGCGTATGAATATATAGCATGTTCAAACACACAACAAAGATTGATGCCCCCTTTTAGATCTGATTTACAAATGCCATTATCTTGGATTCAAATATATTAATGCACTTACTATGAATTCGAATCTTTGAAATCCCCTTTATGTTGAATTCAACATGTATTTTACTTCATAGCTATCAATTTGGAATGTATCCATGTAAGTGACAAATGTATAAAGTGCTTCACACTAACAACATGGAGTGCACTAATTAATGTTTATATATGAATTGCAAAAGCAATGCATTGTCTGGATTTCAAACCACTCTCACTCTATGGATCGATAATATGAAATAAACACATGCACATGCTAGAATTCAATAGAGTATGGGTGTCTGATAGACCGATGTTCGTTCATACGCTAATATCTCATCCAAAAATAATAATGCCATTTATATTTTAGTTTAATGCGTAGAACTGCCTTTTACACGTAGATGCACTATGCCTCAGCCCATTCTCACACACACACACTATATCTCTCTCTAGCTAACACCTAAGTGCACACACTTTATATACATCGGCATTTCTCTCTCACACATGCTCACATTCTCTCCCGGGTGACGGAGTGTCTCATGCACACACTCTCTATATATCTCCCTCTCTCTTTCTCACTACTATGTACCACTCTTTTCACTAATCTCAGTTGGAAAACACTATTTCTTTCACAATCATATATACACACGCGCGGTCTCTACTAGCCCTCTATAGGCACATATATGTGCCTACGTGTCTCCTGCACGCACATTATCTTTAGGCCTCTCTCGCACACATTGCTGCCCCCCACACACCTCTCTCATAGTAGTTGGTAGATATGATTCCATCAGATCATTCGATAGGATATCCTTGACTGTTAGGCTGGATAGTAATACGAGGCAAAGTTTTACCCAAGTCCGGGCCCTTGCAGTTGAGGAAAAAGCCTACTCCTGGTACTGTATATTTGTGATAGGGATGTGTACAAAGTACACGTGAATACCGGGCATTGTGCGTGTGTTTACAATCGATGAACTAGCCCCCGGGCTTCTATAACATACTCGGGGCCTAGGATTACAAATCATATACAGTCAGCTTATCATCAGTGGGGATATAGTCCTCCACGACTCTGGTAGCTTCGTCTTGTACGCCGACTCCTGCACATGGGTCTTCGTATAATGCGTCCAACCTATGGGAGCAGGATGGAACCGACCCATGAGTCCTCATGTTGGCCCACCACAACTAGAAATGATGTGCCCACCACACCCCACACACAATCGGCCACTAAGAAAATAAGCATATACAACAGTACAATGTTATACATGAAACTTAATTGCATGGTGAATCCAATAATATTTGTTCTGCATTGTGAATGTTTGTATTTTCTCCTAAAATATTAGTCACGGGAAAGAGAAACGAAGGGCATATCTCTCCTTGTCTCCACCGGACACCCCCTCTTTCTACACCACTCTCACGTAAGCACACAAACTATCTCTCGGCCCTCTAAAAGTATGCATGCCCCTGACACATTCACGCGTGATGGTCACTGTATTTCAAGCGAAAGCACTATACGGTCACTGGACTTCAGAATATGCTCATTACGGTCACCGTATGCATTCTCGTGGTGATCATACGGTATCTAGCTCACGATATGTCTCCGTATTTTGTTGATGACACTGACGGACATTGTATTTGATGCGTGCTCCATATTTTGTTGACGACACTTACGGTCATTGTATTTGAAGCGAAAGCACGATATGGTCACTGGACTTCAGAATAAGATCACCACGGTCACCATATACATTTTGTGGTGCTAACCAACCTGTGGTTGGATGGTTAGGAGGACAGTGGTTTCCCGAGCCCACCAGGGTTAAAGTCCTGGTGCTCGCATTTATCCTGGATTAATTTCAGTATTTTCCGTCGATGTGCGTTCAGTGAGAGGAGACGTTCCCCTCGACTACGAGGCACCTATGGTGACTTCGTAAAATCTCAAGATCATATGCTGGCTCACTCTCTCGAAGGTGCTCATAGGGGTAGGGTCTGCGTGTGTGGGCTTATAGCGGTGGGTGTTTGCGTGTATATATGAACGCTTGTGTCTGTATCGTGTTAAAAAAATACATGTCATGATTATACGGTCACTGGCTCACCCGTACAACTCCGTATTTTGTTGGTGACACGATCAATTGACCAGTCAAACATTCCACGTGGCACAACTAGTGTTGCACCATCAGCGCGCGTAACCATGGGCCCACCTATCAGCGCGTATATGAAAGAAAGAAATGGTAGTTTGAGGCTGTACTGTGTTAATAAAATACATTTTATGATGATAATACGGTCACTGGCTCACCATACAGCTCCGTAATTTTTTGATGACACAATCAATTGACTAGTCAAACGGTCCACATTTAGCAGCGCATATTACCATAGGGCCCACCCGTCAGCGCGTATATGAAAGACATAAATGGTAATAAATTAGTGGTTGGTGGGGATTCGAAGTCGTGAGACCTCTGGTTGGCAGCCCGCGCCCCCTAACCGTAGCGGACAAGGATCGCCTTGTGATGATACTCATTAAATTAAAATATAAATATAAACGGCCGGCCGGGGGGCCTAGAGGGATGGCCGGGGCAGCGGCGGGCCGGCGGTGGGGAGTGGTTTTGGGGCGGGCGGGCGGCGAGGCGGCGCGGGAGCGCCGCCGGCCGCGGGCGGCGTGAGCCGGCGTTTCGGCTGGTGGTGGCCGGCGGCTCAGGGGGTGGAGGTGTAAGATGAACTGCAGGACCTTGATTTCGCATCCAACGGTTGGAAAATCGACTGACCAGAGATGAAAAAGTCAGTCGACTGACGTGTAGCCTCACCCCGCACGTACACATGCACACATGCAACTCTCGCACGAACACACACATGCATGCAGGCGTGCAACACTGACACGTACACATGTACTCACAAACACACGCACGCACGCACACATGCATGCAACACTGAAACATACACATGCACGCAGGCAACACTCGCACGCGTGCATGCACACATCACACGACGCAAGACACACGCTCAACCTATACGTGCATGCACCCTTTGTTAAAGACATGGACTGTTACACGTATTAATCAATCTTATGTGTGATAAGCAGAACATTGAAGTTTGCAGCGGTCTTTATGAATCACAACGTATCAAAGGGGCTATCAACGTATATATGAAAATTTTAAAATTCTCTTACATTATATAGTAGGCTTATCTACATGAAATATATGATGTCACACTCAATGAATAATCATCGGTTTATGAAATGCCCGCTTCTGACCGCCCTGGCCCACCAAAAGCTCCTCTGCCGTGTGCTGCCTGCGTTGGGTCACTGACATGCAGGCCAGGTACCCAACGAGCCGACACATCAGTGAAAGAACAGCGCGGTGTCGTACGTCAGAGTCGAGGGCACCGCTCGCTGCACGCCCGGCTGAACACGCCTCCTTGCTGCATTCAAACGCCTCCATGAAACCTGTGTGGAAGCCGAGAAACCCACTCTGGACACACGTCCGTTCATGACCGGGCCAGCATTAAACGCAACATCGGCGGAGCTCCTCCCGTCCGCCATATATTTAATCTCCTATTTAAACGAGGCCAGACGCCGGCCAAGAATCGCACACCTCCGCCGCTCCCCTATCTCCTCCTTCACCATTTTGTCCACTCTTATGATGGCTTACGAAGAGTAGTTATCCGGCATCCAAGCCGGCTGGGTGGCCCGCCGAGCCCACCGGATACGAGCTATGCAGCTCGCTGATCCACCTCCCTCACCTCGCCCGACGGAGCCAGTTGCCGCCCCAAGCCGGCGCGCGGTTCAGCAACTCGCTGTTCCAGGCCAGCTCAACAAGGAGCGGTGAGCTGCTCCACGCCGGCATGGCGGGGAGCACGGGCGTCGTCGCTTCCATCCACGCCGCCGCCTCGTACCGCGCCTCCCGTGTCTGCGACCGCGTCTCCCGTTTCTATGGCCGAGACTCCCATGCCTGGGGCCGTGCCATGCAAGGAGAGACACAAGCCAGGAGCGCGGAGAGCGACGAGTCGGTGGCCAGCGCCTCCGCATCCGCCGCCATCATCGAGGAGAAGTAGAACACAGGAGGCCGCCACCACTTGGGTCCCATGAAGGCCACCGGGGAGGCGACGCCGGCGTACACATCAGGTGTCTTGCCGGATCCTTTTGTTGCAAGAACTTTCGTCGACCCCGCATGGGCTCCACAGAAGCGGAGAAGCCCCCTTCCACCTCCATCTTGGGCATCAACCAACGATGTCAGTTGGGCAGTGGGGAAGCGAGCCATCCTTTGCGCTAAAGCATATACCTCCGGGGCTCCCTGCAGTCCGGTGATCATGCCGCCGGACATGAGGAAGACAAATGGATCGGCAGGCGACCATTTAGGCTAGGTATTATTATACCTGTGCTGTTCAGGACTAGAACTGCTTAGTTGATTTGAATGTAATGAAATCCATCATGTTTGTATGAAAATCCGGTATTTTATATGAATTCTGTCATTGTTTATATGAAATATCGCCGTGTTTGCATGAATTTTGTCCGGTTGGTTGAGTTGATGTCAGAATGTGTGCGACTACGGTTGGATGGCTTAATTTGCAGGTTGCCGGTCGGTCTACGGGCGGCTCGGGTGGCGTGGTGGGACAAAAAAAGCACAGCTCATGCGATCTCGTCTCCAACGCGCGCGCTGGAGGATGCATGAGCACCCAAGCTATTCCTCGTTCACCGATGGCAAAGGCACCGGTGGACAAAAGGGTCGCCAATATTTTGGCTACCCCAGGCAAGATCCAAACAGCTTATGCGAGCTCCTCTCCAACGCGTGCGCTAGGGGATGCAAGGCCTTATCTGTAAATGTGGAGAGAGGTGCGGGTATCTTTTGTAAAATTGTCGTAGTTTGCTTTCTATCCATTAGATATAGATCGGGCGGTCTATATTACAAGATGGCAGGCACACCATCATCACCAACTTGGTTTTTTATAAGAGTAGAGATATTTTGTTGTGTGAAAACAAATTTAAATATGAACGAATAATCGGTATCGGCGGTCTTCTGCCGGGAGCCCGGGACACAGTTGGATGGTCTCATGTAGAGTACTACTAGTACTACTAGATAGTGAGTGTTTACTACTGTATCTACGTACTAATTGCACCACATGCATGTGTTAGCAGTATAATGACCACGTATGGATTTGATGGTAAGATTTGTGTAAGTTGGATGTCATATTATTGCTCTAACATGCGGTCAAAGTTAGCCTCCAAAACACATTTTATACCCTATATGGATTGAGGGAGTACATGCATTGCCAAGGTTTCTCTTAATCCTTGCGTGCAATGTTTTTATTGAAGCTTGAAATTTGAACATGTGAATGGGAGGGACTACTACAACCCTTCCAAAAGAACTGTAGTACTAATGGTATCATACTCCGTCCGTTCACCATCTGGGGCTCACGCCATTGTCAACGCAGTCAAACGAGAGAATTACACAACGAGCGGTTGACACCAGGGACCCAGCAGGTCATGCAGTTGTTATTTACTTTTTTTGTGAGGAACAAGCAGTTGTTATTTATACTAGTTTTAGCGACAGATCAGGGTAACAATGGGGCTGTGCGGGGGCTGTGGCCCGTCTAGCCAAGGTTTTATTTATGTTTACCACATCATGAGCCCAATTGTGTTTTTTCTTGCTGAAAATGGCTAGCCCAGTTCTACTTTTTTTAAAGAAATACCCAAATGAGGCCTACTTGCTTTGTCAGCCCTGCTGGGCTGCAAATCTTTCAAGACGAGGAGAGTTTCATCCGGCTTGCCCAGAAAATGGGCTATCAGTAATGAGAAATGAGCTAAATTTTTTAAAGGAACAATTGCATTTTTACCCCTAGTTGGTTCCTACCCACGGGTTTTGCCCTTACTTTTCGAGCTTGCTCAGTTTTGCCCTTACTTTTTCCATCGTGGTCCCTCGAATGCCCTTTGACCGTTTGACCAAAACTTTGAAAATTCATAACTAATTCATATGAACTCAGAAAAATGAAAATAAGATATCAAAATGTTCAGATTAACATTACATTTATGTGCATATCATTTGCATTCAGGACAAAAGCAGCCTTTAAATTACCTGAGGTAATTGTTGTTATTAACATTATTAAAAATAAAGAGGTATAAACAATATTTTTTCATGAATAAAAATTACATGCAAATGTAGGTGATGTTTTCTGAACATCCAGATATCTTATTTGCATTTTTCTGAGTTCGTATCATCTTGTTAAGAATGTTCTAACGACTTTGACTATTATTTGGAAACTTCATAACAAGTTGATACAAACTCAGAAAAATGCAAATAAGATATCAGGATGTTCAGAAAACATCACCTACATTTGCATGTAATTTTTATTCATGAAAAATATATTGTTTATACCTTTTTATGTTTAATAATGTTAATAACATTAATTACCTCAGGTAGTTTAAAGGGTGCTTTTGTCCTGAATCCAAATGATATGCACATAAAGGTAATGTTTATCTGAACATTTTGATATCTTATTTGCATTTTCCTGAGTTCATATGAATTAGTTATGAATTTTCAAATTTTTGGTCAAACGGTCAAAGGGCATTCGAGGGACCTTGACAGAAAAAGTAAGGGCAAAACTGAGCAAGCTCGAAAAGTAAGGGCAAAACCCGTGGGTAGGAACCAACTAGGGGTAAAAGTGCAATTGTCCCAATTTTAAAACACATCAAACCAGGAATTAGTTTCATTTTTTTCATTACAAGATTTTAAATTCCATTGATTTTTATGCGTGGACAATTATTTGGATTTTATATTTTTTTTTCAAATTAGTTTGAATGTGACTCGTAATTTTGGGATTAAAAACAGTTGACCGCACCGAAATATGCACAATTTCATATAATTTTTAACCGTGGCCACAATATGGGCTGTAATGCTAACAAAAACAAGATGGGTTCCAAAAAAATCCTTAAGAATTAGCAAATGGGCTGTAAATTATTAGAAATAATAGCAGATGGGTTGTATGCTGTTTTCCACACATTTGAGGCTGACTTGTGTGCCTACTATAGGTTGACGCATACGCTTTCCTAAAAAAAGGTTGACGCACACGCAACGCCGTGTCAACTTAGTCAACACACATGAACTATGGAAGTAACAAACTTATTCCACCACTAAGCATCTATTATGGATGCATTGTGGATTTTAAATTGAGTCATGTAGACCGGAAAGTAAGCACTTAGCGCATCCACAATGTATGCTTTTTGTTTCCTCTAAGCCCTCTCTCCTCTTAGAGGCAGACCTCTATACATTGCATGAACTGTCTCTAACATCTCGTCCCAATTGTCAGCCTTAGGAAGTATAAGAAAGTAGGAGTAAAAGAGAAATAGTACTGATTGGACAAATGTGTTTCTAATACATACTTTTTAAATTTCTGCTAGGGCCCACCTTAGAGGCTGGTTAGAGTCTCTACACATTGTGGTTTTTTCATTTGATAAGAGGCAAACCATGTGGGGCCTACCTTAGAGGCAAGGCTCTATACACTGGAGATGCTCTGTACATATTACTTTTGATGTGTCCCATCAGCTCACAGAATGAGGAGAAACTTGCTTAGTACGCCGTCTCCCCCGCCCACGGGCACGGTGGCTCGCAGAGTCACAGGACGAGGAGAAGCTTGCTTACTATGCTACGCCCGCTCCCTCGCCCACGCGCGCGGTGGCTCACAGGACGAGGAGAAATTTTTACTAATCCTTCCGTTTACTCCTCGTCCCTACCTTGGTTAGAGAGATTATCACATTGTTTGAAATATATGTCTTTTAGTACTAGTAGGAGTAGTACAGTGGTACATACGAGTAGTACTACAGCAATTTTCTTGGAGTCAGTGGTGCAGCAAGCTACCCTAGGCTATGTTACTACTCCCTCCTTTCTGGTTTATGGCTCAATTTCAAAATCTCTCCAACCAAGGTAGACGGTGAGTGGTGGAATTAATTTCGTAGTTTGCACAAGTAATTAGTACACTCGTTTTTCTCAATAAGTTATGTTTACCGATGCATTAATTACAACGAATGCATGCCTGACCACTAAATTTCCATGAACTTCTACATGCACTGGTGAGTTTTCTCTTGATACTGCTTGCATCAGGTGATTTAATGCACCTCGAAGTCCAAACATGTGATGGTACTACTAGTAGAATTGACACTTATAAAACGGAAAAATGATTTTATTAGATGAGCCATATAAACCGGAAAGGAGGGAGTAGTAAGTAGTACTACCTCCATAGTGGGTACGTACTCCGTAAAATCTGATTTTCCCAAAACTAAATTGCTCAACCTTTATTTGCTTGTTTCCCTTCCTACCTCATTGCCTCGAACAGTCTATGCCAAACTCCCCTGCCTGCCGCACGGGAAAAGACCCGCCGTCGCCTTTTTTAGTCCAGGTTTGTATCAATGGATCACGCGAAGCAGCAAAAACCAAGCTGTGTCTTGTACTCCTCCGTCGTACTAAAAGAGTGGATACGCTCGCTTTCATGAATTCTATACTTCCTCTCGCCGACATGTGGGACATATAGCAACTGGGTCGACGTGTCATGCACGAAATAACAGTGCAGAACAGAAGCGGGGACGCACCCCAGCGTAGAGCCCCAGTAGTAGTAATGAGCAATGAGATGTCAAATCACAATGCCGCACCTTCCTAGACGGACGAAGCAACCATTATTTCACATTTCGCCGAATCCCCTTCGCCATCATCTCCTTCAAGAAAACCACATATTGCTTCTGCCATTGTTCTGCCTCAAGAGGGACGCGCATCACCTTTGTACATCATGACACGTGGGACCGCATGACAAGCCCAGCTCCCCGCCCACCGCTCGGTAAAATCACCTCATTTTTACTACTTCCTCCGAATCGGTTTACAGGGCATGCATGTCGTTCTAGGTTGAGAATTTAACTGGCTATATATGTTGTGATGCCCCCGATTCAATCGTACACTAATCATACACGCAAATGTGTACGGTCAAGATCAAGGACTCCCGGGAAGATATCACAACACAACTCTAGACACAAATTAAAATAATACAAGTATTATATTACAAGCCAGGGGCCTCGAGGGCTCGAATACATAAGCTCGAATACAAACTAGTCAGCGGAAGCAACAATATCTGAGTACAGACATAAGTTAGACAAGTATGCCTTAAGAAGGCTAGCACAAAAGCAACATCGATCGAAAAGGCAAGGCCTCCTGCCTGGGAGCCTCCTAACTACTCCTGGTCGTCGGCGGTCACCACGTAGTAGTAGGCACCCTCGGTGCAATAGTAGTCATCGTCGAAGGTGATGTCTGGCTCCTGGGCTCCACCATCTAGTTGCGATGTTCAAGAAGAAAGGAAAAGGGGGAAAAGAGGAAGCAAAGCAACCGTGAGTACTCATCCAAAGTACTCGCAACCAAGGATCTACACTACATATGCATCGGTGTCAATGAAATGGGTAGTATCTGTGGACTAAACTGCAGAATGCCAGAAGAGAAGGGGAAAGCCTAGCCTATCGAAGACTAGCATCTTCAAGCAGCTCCAAGTATCTTGCAGCATCAGAAGAGATAAGAGTGGCATATTATAATATTAGAAAGTATGTTATAACATCGCCCATAGAACACTTCCTGGACTCCGTGCGAGAAAACAATCTCGGAGCCATCATTTCCATTACATGCCTCAGCATCAAGTTCTAGTTGTATCGATCGGGATACAACTCCGAGTGCCCGTTACCATAGGACAGCCTATCGATAGATGATTTCTTCCCTGCAGGGGTGCACCAACTTACCCAACACGGTCGATCAACTCCGGCCGGACACACCATCAGGCCATGACCGGCCTCGGCCGATCAACACACCGCAGTCCTACCTAGGCTCAACAGAGAGGCCAGCATGCCGGTCTACATCCTAAATGCGAAGGGGTCATGGGCCATCGCCCTTCGCAATATTGCACGTTGCGTACGTGGCCGGTGAGCAGACCTAGCCTCCCTTATACAAGAGAAGGCGTTCCAGACCAACCCGGCGAGCGCCGCTCCATCGCTGACGTCCGTTGAGCTTTCGGCTGATACATACGATGCAGAGTGCCCATACTTATTCTCGCGTGGTGGTTAGTGCAAAAAGGCCAGAGGCCTACTCGGATCAAATATCCAAACCGTTAGTGTCTTGGTAGTGTGCGGTAACGAGCAGTGACACGATCATGTGACCCCGTCGCCCCGTCTCACGAACTTGCGGCAAGGGCTAAGAGTGCCCGGCCATGCCGCGTGGAAAACTTGCGGGTATCCTCCGGATCAACCCGACTTCACATCACTCGCTGGTACCCCTCGGGGCCGACCCGATGTCATCATGGCTCTGTGGTAAGTCAAAGTGACCATGTCTCTGAAATAGCAAGGGGGAAAACTGAGGAATCACCCTCGATGGATTCCCACTCGATGTAACCATCAAGGTGGACTTGGAGGAATCACCCTCGTTAGTCCACACTTGAGGGGTTGAATGACAGAGTCATTATCGGGAGTGGTCAAGGAGGAATCACTCTCGAAGACCACGACCGAATAGCTACACTACATGGTTAACATCAGAAGTGCTGATGAGGTATCACCCTCGGCACTCGATAGTAACTCTTCAGAGTCATACAACTAAGGGGGGTGATGTGCGGTGTCAGGGCCTGGGCGTCGATCACGTTGATCGAGTCATCGAACATAAAGCAGGGCAACTGGGACAAGGTAGGGGTCACTGATGGGTCTCTAAATAGCCTATACTAAACAGTTCAGGATAAGCAGGTAAAGTACAATAGCAGGTACAAAAGCAGGCTATGCATCGGAATAGGAGCGATCAATTACAGTAGCAAAATCTAATGCAAGCATAAGAGAATAGAATGGGCGATATCAGAATGATCAAAGGGGGGGGTGCGTGGAAGCTCTGCTGAAAAGGAAGAAGGGTCGTCGGAGACGTAGTCGATCATAGGGGCAGCTTCGGTCTCGAGGTCTACCAGAGAGAAGAGGGGGAAGAAACAATAAAATAAAGCAAACAAAGCATAACATGGTAATACACGGTGTTAGGGGTGAACTAACGCAATGCTAGACATTGCAGACGGAGAGGGGACACATCCGGAGGGTTTTCCGGCGTTTGACATTTTCTGGACAGATGAAAAGAGAGGGGACAGTTCCATGTTCAGCATGCTAGGGGCATGTGACAGATGAATGGATCGCGTATTTGGATTCGTCTCGCTTTTCTGAGCAACTTTCATGTAGACATTTCCATCGGAGTTACAAATTAATTTCTACGAATTTTAGAAGATTTAAACATTTTTTGGATTTATCTAAATTAACAGAAATTGAATTATGACATCAGCATTGCGTGGGGATGATGTCTGCAGCCAACAGACTCGCTGACCAGGTCAAACATGACCTGTGGGTCCAGTGGGACCCACATGTCATAGACAGAGAGCTAACAGAGTTTTAAAAATAACTAAACATAGTTATTTAGCAGGTAGGCCCCACCTGTCATAGACTAATTAACTAAACTAATCAGTTTTAATTATTAAAATGTTTTAATTAGAGGATTAAGCGGTGGGACCCGCACGTCAGCGTCACAGAGATGCCTATTCAGCATGTTGACTGGTCAAACAAGTCAACAGGGACTCATGGGGCCCAACATCGGTGTCTCAGGTGGCCACTTGTCATGCCATGTCGGCGATGGCGCCAGAGATTACTCCGGCGACCCAAAACGCAGCGGCACGTCGCCGGAATGTGTCGTATTCGCTCTACGCTGCACCAAATCACTTACGGAAACGTGCGTTCGAACGGCCGCAGTGCTTCGAGTCGACTGGTGGCGGCGCCGGACCAAATGGTCACCGGAAACGGGACCGGTGACGAGCTACGGCGGTAGCTCATACGAGACCTCAATGGAAACTATGCTAGGGAGCACGGGGAAGCTCATGCGCACGCTCGTGGGGCTCCTGGGAGCACCAGGAGCACGATCGTGGCCTCAGGCAGCCGTGACATCGACCACAGCGACGGCCACAAGCCCGTCGGTAGCGAGCGGAGCACGGACGCGGCGGCGGCTAGCTACGGCACACGAAGAGGCTAATGGAGGGGAGCAAGAGACGGAGAAGCTCACCGAGCGGCACGTCGATGGCCCTTGGGAGTTTAGGAGTAGCAGAACAGAGCGGATCGGCGGAGAAGCGCCGGCGACCGAAAACGTGGAAGAGCTCGATCCCCTCGCTGTGGTGGCTCTCGTCTCGCTCTGGTGGGTGCAGACGACATAGAGGATGGAGGCAGAGTGAGCTGGCACGGTGGTGAGGCGAGGAGGTCGCGGTGGCCGCGAGTTCTACGTCGGCGAGGTCATGGCGGCGCTCGGATGTGGTGGGGAACGAGGGGGAGAGGCGAGGAGCGGGCGGAGAGGGCGAGGGGAATCTGGGAGTGGGTGGAGGTAGGTGGGGGAGGACTGGAGGAGCCGGAAGGGGGCGCTCTTATCCACCTGCGGCGTTGCCTGGCGGGGTGGTCGGGCGGCGACGAGCCCCTGTAGCGGCGCGCACCGGGGGAACAGGAAGGAGGGGAGAGCGACCCGGGAGGGGCGTGGGCTGGCCCAGCTGGGCAGCTGGCTCGGGTGGGCCGAAGCCCAAGTGGGGCAGCGGCTTTCTCTCCCCTCTGCTTTTCCTTTTCTTTTTCCCCTTTTCCAGCAGCTTTTGCATTTTCTTTTAGAAACTAATGACTTTTCAAAATTATGCCACTGGCCAAAACAATTTCAAAGAATTATTGTGCACTCCCACAAAAAGATTGTGAGACTTTTGAAAAAGTTTGCAATTTTTATAAATTAAAAAGGCATTTAATTTAATTGCTTTAGCCATAGTTTTAACTAGTTTAGTGCACTTAGACATTTTGGAAAAATGTTAGTTCACCACCAATATTAACAAGTGGTCATTTGCCACAAGATGAACATTTTAGTTTTCATGTTTGATCAATTTGAATTACACCTAGAATTTGAAATTGAATTCAACTGGAATTTGAAAGAGACAAGAGACAATGACGAACAAACACTTGTTTAGCAAAAGGATTAATTTAACCCCAGGGATTACGGTAGCATCATTACACCGGGGTGTTACAACTCTCCTCCTCTAAGAAATTCTCATCTCGAGAATTAAGAGGTAGAAGGGAATAGGTCGGGGTATTCAGCGCGGAGGTTATCTTCGCGTTCCCAAGTGGCTTCATCTTTAGTATGATTCGACCATTGCACCTTAAGGAACTTGGTAACCTTCTGGCGGGTTCGACGTTCAGCTTCTTCAAGAATGCGGATCGGACGCTCTTTGTATGTGAGATCATCTTGAACTTCAATCAATTACGGATCGACTTCACGTTCCGAATCCTTGAAGCATCGATGAAGTTGTGACACGCGGAAGACGTCATGGACGTGAGAGAACTGAGGTGGCAACTCCAACTGATAAGCCACTAGTCCACGACGGGCGAGAATACGGAATGGACCAATGTAGCAAGAAGCTAGCTTGCCCTTGACTCCAACTGATGAGTGCCTCTCAAAGGAGTGACACGCAAATAAGCTTGTTCGCCAGGTTGATAAGTTGAACCCCAGTGTTTACGATCATAATTGCTCTTCTGGCGGGACTGGGCCGCCTTGAGATTATCCCGGACAATGCGAACCTGCTCTTCAGCTTGTTGAATAATGTCCGGACCAATGAGCGTCCGTTCCCCAGTTTCTGACCAATTCAGAGGGGTTTGGCACTTACGTCCATAAAGAACCTCGAAGGGTGCCATCTTCAAGCTGGCTTGATAGCTGTTGTTATAAGAGAACTCCGCATAAGGGAGAGATTCTTCCCACTTCTTGCCAAAAGAAATAACGCAGCCCGAAGCATGTCTTCAATAATTTGGTTGACTCGCTCGACTTGGCCTTGGGATTGGGGATGATAAGCAGTGCTCCAGGTAATATGAGTTCCCATTCCCTCTTGGAAACTATCCCAGAACTTTGAATTGAATATACTGCCATGGTCTGAACTGATCTCCTTCGGAATGCCATGGAGTGACACAATTCTGGAGATATACAAGTTTGCTAATTGACTAGCAGTGATTGTCTCCTTGACTGGCAGAAAGTGAGCAACCTTCGAGAATTGGTCGATGATGACAAAGATAGCGTTGTTACCTTTCTGAGACTTGGGAAGGCCAGTGACGAAGTCCATTTGGATCTTATCCCACTTCCATTCAGGAATCGGAAGCGGTTGTAGCAGTCCAGCGGGTTTCTGATGTTCTGCTTTGACGCGATGGCAAACGTCACATTCTTCGATATATCGAGCAATGTCTTGCTTCATTTTAGACCACTAGTACTTCTGACGGATGTCTAGATACATCTTGGTACTTCCCAGATTAATAGAGAGAGGGGTGTCATGCGCTTCTTTCATCACCTTCTCTGTCATAAGCTCGAACCGGGGCACTACAATGCGATCTCTGAAGTATAAGGTTCCATCTTCACCAAGTGAGAAATCTCTGGATTTCTCTAAGGCAAGATCCTTTTTCATCATATCAACGTGAGCATCTTTGGCTTGTGCAGACTTAATAGCTTTGAGAAGAGTTGGTTCCAGGACAAGGTTATTCAGAGAACCCTGTGGAACTAGTTGAAGGTTCGGCTTGCAAAGTTCTTCATAAAGGCGAGGCAGAGCCTTATGAACCATGTGGTTATTGCAATAAGACTTGCGGCTCAGGGCATCGGCCATTACATTAGCCTTACCAGGGGTATAGGATATACCGCGGTTGTAGGCAGCAATAGCTTCCATCCATCGCTGCTGACGGAGGTTCAGATCTGGCTGAGTAAACAGATACTTCAGACTCTGATGATCGGTGAAGATCTCACAACGATTACCGAGAAGGTACTGTCGCCATAGCTTCAGTGCATAGATAACCGCAGCAAGCTCAAGGTCATGAACTGGGTAGTTCTCTTTGTTAGGACACACTTGACGGGAGGCATAAGCAATCACTCTGCGCTCTTGCATTAGGACACAGCCTAATCCTTGACGTGAAGTGTCACAATAGATGATGAAGTCCTTGTGAGAATCAGGGGGAGCAAGCACTGGGGTAGATGTCAGCTTGTCCTTGAGTGCCTGGAAACTTTCCTGACACTTTTCAGTCCAATCAAACTTAACGCCTTTGTGTAGCAGATTGGTCAGTGGCTTGGCGATCTTGGAGAAGTTCTCGACCAAGCGGCGACAATAGCTAGCCAGTCCGAGAAAGCTTCTGACTTGCTTGACAGTCTTTGGAGGGGTCCAGTCAAGTATAGCCTGAACGCGCTCTGTGTTGACGGCAATACCATCCTTGGATATGACATGACCAAGGTAGGTGACTTCGGGTAACCAAAATTCGCACTTGGAATACTTGGCATAAAGTTGATGTTCTCGAAGCTTCTCTAGAACAAGTCGAAGATGTTCAGCATGTTCTTCTTTGTTCTTCGAATATACCAGGATATCATCCAGATAGACTATGATGAACTTGTCGAGGTAATCCATGAATATGTAGTTCATCAGACGAGTGAAAGTAGCTGGAGCATTGGCTAAACCGAATGACATGACGGTGTACTCATATGAACCATATCGAGTAACGAAGGCGGTCTTGGGAATATCCTCTTCACGAACACGGATCTGGTGGTAACCCAACCTCAAGTCGATTTTAGAGAATATCGATGAACCAGCCAGTTGATCATACAGATCATTGATCCGAGGAAGGGGATATTTGTTCTGAATTGTAGCTTGGTTGATAGGACGGCAGTCTTGGACCAAGCGGTCCGTCCCATCCTTCTTCTTGACGAAGAGAGAAGGTGCTCCCCAAGCAGAGGATCTTGGACGATTGAAAACCTTGCGAAGAGATTTTTCGATTTACTCCTTAAGTTCAAGGAGCTCATGAGGCGGCATCTTGTAGGGTCGTTTGGCGATAGGAACAGTGCCTAGTTTCAAGTCGATGACGAACTCGACAGCCCGAGCAGGGGGTATTCCTGGAAGTTCTTCTGGAAAGATGTCTAGGAAGTCGCGAACAACTAGAATCTTTTCAATTCCCTCAAGAGGTGTTGTGTTCAATGCATTCAAGACATAAAGCCGTGCTTCATCATTTTGAACAATCTGAGCATGGTAGCTTACTATCTCATCGGAAGGATGTAGGAGATGAATGACTTTCGTGGCGCAAACGACAGAGGCAGTATGTGCTTTCAACCATTCCATTCCCAGAATGAGGTCAATATTGGAAGACTCCAGAATAATGGGAGAAACAAGGAATTCGAACCCTTCAATCTCAACGGGAACGTCGCGACCAATCATGGTAGTTTGGCATCGGCCTGCAGGGGTACGTACCACTATCGGAGTGTTCATGGGATCACATCGAATGTCGTGTGCGTATGCAAAACTTTCTGACATGAATGAATGCGATGTTCCTGAATCGAATAAAACAGAAGCCGGTACTGAATTAACGAGAAGAGTACCCATCACAGTGGCAGGCTGGTCTTGAGCTTCATTTAGATCAACATGATTAGGCTGACCACGGCCATACGGTCTGGCATTGCCATTGCGAGGCTGGTTGTTATGGCCAGTTGAAGGCAGAGCCAGCTGGTTCTTTTTCTGATTGCACTCTTTGGCAAGGTGACCTAGGCGGCCACATCTGAAGCACAAACTATCATTAGGATTGGGAGTAGGAGCTCGGGGTGGTGCAGTCCAAAGAGGCTGCCTCGTTGGTGGAGGAGGCAGATGCGGAGTAGCATAGGACTGTCTTGGAGCAGGTGCAGTTGGGTGGTACATGCTGTGGGGAATCCATATTAGACGCTTCTGCGCTGACGGGCCCGAAGATGAGCCAGCATCACGGCTGCGCCTGAGGGATCCCTGGTGTTCCTGAAGACCAGTCTCAACCCGAATAGCCTTGTCCACAAAGGTGGCGAAGTCGGCAAGGTCATGAACGAGTAGTGCTA
Source organism: Aegilops tauschii subsp. strangulata (assembly GCF_002575655.3). NCBI lineage: Eukaryota > Viridiplantae > Streptophyta > Magnoliopsida > Poales > Poaceae > Aegilops > Aegilops tauschii. Next base: position 311,299,133 of record NC_053037.3, on the reverse strand, counting down.
GCTTGACATGAGGGTGAAGTCCGTCATGAAACTTCTTTTGCTTACGAGCATCAGTAGCAATGTCTTCTTCAGCGTAGCGGGACAAGTCCAAGAATTCTCGCTGATAAGCATCTACAGACTTGTTGCCTTGGGTGAGGTTGCGGAACTCTCGCTTCTTCCTGTCCATGATTCCCTGAGGAATGAAGCGGGCACGGAAGGCAGCTTGGAAATCCGGCCAAGTGATGACCGTTCCAGTAGGTAGGGTACGCCTGTGGCTGTCCCACCATTGAGCAATAGGACCCTTCAGAAAGAAAGATGCAAAGGTGACATAGCTAGCAGGGGCCACACTAGCAGACTCCATTTCCTACATGATGTCGCAGAGCTAGTCATCAGCATCAAGGGACTGAGGTTAGCTGCGGTATGATAACCCACAAGTATAGGGGATCAATTGTAGCCTCTTTCAACAAGTAAGAGTGTCGAACCCAACGAGGAGCTAAAGGTAGGAGAATATTCCCTCAAGTTCTATCGACCACCGATACAACTCTACGCACGCTTAACGTTCGCTTTACCTAGAACAAGTATGAAACTAGAAGTACTTTGTAGGTGTTTTTGGATTGGTTTGCAAGAATATAAAGAGCACATAAATAAAAAGTAGGGGCTGTTTAGATGAAGACACAACTAAGTTAGTTTTAGTACAGAGCTTTTTGTCACGAGAAAGTTATTTGTCCCTAGGCAATCGATAACTAGACCGGTAATCATTATTGCAATTTTATTTGAGGGAGAGGCGTAAGCTAACATACTTTCTCTACTTGGATCATATGCACTTACGATTGGAACTCTAGCAAGCACCCGCAACTACTAAAGATCATTAAGGTAAAACCCAACCATAGCATTAAAGTATCAAGTCCTCTTTATTCCCATACGCAAACAACCTACTTACTCGGGTATATGCTTCTGTCACTCACGCCACCCACCATAAGCAAATCATGAACATATTGCAAACCCTACAGCGGGGATCCCTCACGCTTGCGCGTCACGAAGAGCACCATAGGACAACACCAATAATAAAACATGCAACTCAAACCGATCACGATCATCAATTAACCCATAGGACAAAGCGGATCTACTCAAACATCATAGGATAGCCATACATCATTGGGAAATAATATATAGCATTGAGCACCATGTTTAAGTAGAGATTATAGTGGGTAAAAGTGGGGTTACACTGCTGCATAGAGGGGGGAAGAGTTGGTGATGATGGTGGTGAAGTTGTTGGTGAAGATTGCGGTGATGATGATGGCCCCCGGTGGCACTCCGGCGCCACCGGAAGCGAGGGGGAGAGATCCCCCCTCCTTCTTCTTCTTCCTTGACCTCCTCCCTAGATGGGACAAGGGTTTCCCCTCTGGTCCTTGGTCTCCATGGCATGGAAGGGGCAAGAGCCCCTCCGAGATTGGATTTGTCTCTCTGTCTCTCTCTGTTTCTGCATTCTGGTATTCTGCCCCTTCGCCGTTTCTTATATATCCAGAGATCCGTAACTCCGATTGGATTGAAACCTTCGCCAAGATATTTTCCGAAAAATAGCTTTCTTGCGGCCAAAGAAGAGCAGAAACCGCCTTACAGGGTGCCCACGAGGGTCAGGGGCGCGGCCAGGGGGCGGGCACGCCCCCTGCCTCGTGGTCCCCTCGGGCACCTTCTCGCGTTGATTCTTCTTCCCATATTTCACAAATATTCCAAAAATATTCTCCATCCGTTTTTATTCCGTTTGGACTCCGTTTAATATGGGTTTTTTGCGAAACATAAAACATGCAACAAACAGGAACTAGCACTGGGCACTGGATCAATATGTTAGTCCCAAAAATAATATAAGAAGTTGCCAAAAGTATATGAAAGTTGTATGATATTGGCATGGAACAATAAAAAATTATAGATACGACGGAGACGTATCAGCATCCCCAAGCTTAATTCCTGCTCCTCCTCGAGTAGGTAAATGATAAAAAAAGATAATTTTTGATGTGGAATGCTACCTAGCATAATCTTGATCACATAATCTAATCATGGCATGAATATTAAGACACGAGTGATTCAAAGCAATAGTCTATTTTTTTGACTATGTACTATGAAGCAATAGCTCCACAGTCTTTTATTTAAAATTAAAGAATAGAGGTCCACCTATATACAAACTAGAAAGGCAGAAAAGAAACTTACCTACTTACCTATGCTACAAAATACAACAATCTAAGGAAGATTATTAACCCAAGCTAAGAAAGCAGGTTTAACACTCTCCCTCACTCTATGGTACAACAAGTTGATATCATGTACAAATTTACCCCTCCACACGCCAAACGAGTCCCTCTCTGATCTGAAGATCTTCCCATTCCTAGTAGTCCAAATGGACCAGGCCGCAGTGAGCATAACCTCAAAGAAGAATGGTTGCTGAAAATTCTTCTTGGCGTGCAAAAGGCAGGAGGTCACATCCTGTCCGCCCAACCAATCAATCTGGAGATAAGACCAGACCCGTTGACTGAAATTGTAGTTGAAGAAGAGATGGAACCTATCCTCATGCAGACGAGCAGGACAAAGTACACAAAAATTATCCTCTTGATCAGTCCTCCAGTGTCTCCTGAGAAGGAGGTCTCGAGTGTTCAGGCGATCAAAAAAGAGCAACCAACCAAAAACCTTGATTTTCATCGTGCATGAACTTCTCCAAAGCCAAACACAAGGCGTAATTGTCGGAAGGTGTGTGTGTATTATGGTGTAAAAGCTCTTAGCAGAGTAACCAGTCTTTGAAGGCCAAGACCACACATCAGGAGCAGTAGCATCTCTTTGCAACATAGTGACCCAAAGAAGGAGGTGATCAAGTTCTGAAGCTGCTGCGCTCGAGATTGGCAAATGAAACATTGATGTCACATCCTCATAATCCAGGAAATCCATGGCAGAGATCTTGTCATCCTTGACAAAGGAGAATAAGTGAGGCAGCCGGTCCCGAAGTGGTCTGTTTGAATTGTGTAGTATCCAACTGTCAGACCAGAACAAAATAGAATCTCCCTGATTCACAGTGGCTGTAGAGATTGCTCTGTAAGAATCAGCCAGCTTGAAAATGTCCCTCCGCCAGAAAGAGCCACACAACACCGTGGCCTGGGGTACAACACCATCATAATAAGAGTTCCAGATAAGAGAGACCCAAGGGATGTCTTCCTTATTGAAAAACTTATGAAGATGCTTAATGAGTAAGCCTTGGTTCTGAAGGTGCAAGTTAATTATGCCAAGACCACCTTTATCCTTGGGCCTGCAAACCAACTCCCATGCTGCAAGTGACTATTTGGGTGTGTCTAAATTGCCACGCCAGAGGCATTGTCGTTGAATTCGTTCCAGTTGCTTAATAATGCCAATTGGAATGTCCAAGGTACAAAGGAAATAAATGGGCATAGAGGACAACACAGAGGTCAGCAACTGAAGCCCGGAGCCTTGATTCAGCATGGCAGAGCTAGCAGTAAGCCTTCTTTCCATCCTATCAACCAAAGGCAAAAGATCAATAATCCTTGGCTTAGTAGTTCCCATGGGGAGACCTAGGTAAGTGAAAGGAAGCGTCCCCAAAGAGCATCCAAACACAGCCGCAAGCCTAATGGCCTCCTCATTGTCAACGTTAAGGGGCACCATTGTGGATTTCTGAAAATTCACTTTGAGGCCAGTTGAGGCATAGAAAACATCCAACATTTCCTTGAGAGTAACGAGCTGGGAGTCCACTGCAGGTACAATTAATATAGTATCATCAGCATATTGGATGATTGGAAAATGTGGATCATGGGAGGGAATTGGCAGGATGAGGACTCCATCAACCAGCATTTTGTTGACAACTGATTGTACAAGATCGGCAGCAATTACAAAGAGCAGAGGAGATAAAGGGTCCCCTTGCCTAACACTGCACTTGCATTGAAATTGTTTGCCTGGCACTCCATTTAACAAAACCGAAGAAGAACCAGAAGATAAGATTTCCTTAAAAGCAATAGTCTATCAATTGACATTAAGACAATAATACTTCAAGCATACTAATAAAGCAATCATGTCTTTTCGAAATAACATGGCCAAAGAAATTTATCCCTACAAAATCATATAGTCTGGCTATGCTCCATCTTCACCACACAATATATTCAAATCATGCACAACCCCGATGACAAGCCGAGCAATTGGTTCATACTTTTTAACGCGCTTCAACCTTTTCAACCCTCACGCAATACATGAGCGTGAGCCATGGACATAGCACTATAGGTGGAATAGAATATGATGGTGGAGGTTGTGTGGAGAAGACAAAAAAAGGAGAAAGTCTCACATCGACGCGGCTAATCTACAGGCTATGGAGATGCCCATCAATTGATGTCAATGTGAGGAGTAGGGATCGCCATGCAACGGATGCACTAGAGCTATAAGTATATGAAAGCTCAAACTGAAACTAAGTGGGTGTGCATCCAACTTGCTTGCTCATGAAGACCTAGGGCATTTAAGGACGCCCATCGTTGGAATGTACAAGCCAAGTTCTATAATGAAAATTCCCACTAGTATATGAAAGTGATAACTCAAGAGACTCTCTATATGAAGAACATGGTGCTACTTTGAAGCACAAGTGTGGTAAAAGGATAGTAACATTGCCCCCTTTTTCTCTTTTTTTGCAGGCTTCTTTGGCCCCCCCTTTTTTAGGCTTCTTTGGCCTCTCTCTTTTTTAGGGGCAATGCTCTAATAATGATGATCATCACACTTTTATTTACTTACAACTCAATATTACAACTCGATACTAGAAACAAGATATGACTCTATATGAATGCCTCCGGCGGTGTACCAGGATGTGCAATGATCTAGCGTAGCAATGACATCAAAAAACAGACAAGCCATGAAAACATCATGCTAGCTATCTTACGATCATGCAAATCAATATGACAATAAATGCTCAAGTCATGTATATGATGATGATGGAAGTTGCATGGCAATATATCTCGGAATGGCTATGGAAATACCATGATAGGTAGGTATGGTGGCTGTTTTGAGGAAGATATAATGAGGCTTATGTGTGACAGAGCGTATCATATCACGGGGTTTGGATGCACCGGCGAAGTTTGCACCAACTCTCGAGGTGAGAAAGGGCAATGCACGGTACCGAAGAGGCTAGCAATTATGGAAGGGTGAGAGTGCGTATAATCCATGGACTCACATTAGTCATAAAGAACTCACATACTTATTGCAAAAGTTTATTAGCCCTTGAAGCAAAGTACTACTATGCATGCCCCTAGGGGGATAGATTGGTAGGAAAAGACCATCGCTCGTCCCCGACCGCCACTCATAAGGAAGACAATCAGTTAATACCTCATGCTCCAACTTCGTTACATAACGGTTCACCATACGAGCATGCTACGGGAATCACAAACTTCAACACAAGTATTTCTACAATCCACAACTACCCACTAGCATGACTCTAATATCACCATCTTTATATCGCAAAACTATTGCAAGGAATCAAACATATCATATTCAGTGATCTACAAGTTTTATGTAGGATTTTATGACTAACCATGTGAATTACCAATTCCTGTCATCTCTCTAAATAGATATAAGTGAAGCAAGAGAGTTTAATTATTTCTAAAAAATATATGCCCGTGCTCTAAAAAATATAAGTGAAGCAAAAGAGCATTCTACAAATGGCGGTTTTCTATGTGAAGAGGAACAGGCAATCCAAACTTCAAATGATATAAGTGAAGCACATGAAGCATTCTATAAAGCCATGCTCAAAAGATTTAAGTGAAGTGCAATGAGCATTCTACAAATCAACCATGGACTATCTCATACCAGCATGGTGCATAAAAAGAAAAGCGAAAACTAAATGCAAAAGACACTCCAAGATTTGCACATTTCGCATGAACGAAACGAATCCGAAAACATACCGATACTTGTTGAAGAAAGATGGGATGCATTCCGGGGCATCCCCAAGCTTAGATGCTTGAGTCTCCTTGAATATTTACTTGGGGTGCCTTGGGCATCCCCAAGCTTGAGCTCTTGCCTCTCCTCCTTTTCCTCATATCGAGACCTCCTCGATCAAACACTTCATCCACACAAAACTTCAACAGAAAACTCGGTAAGATCCGTTAGTATAATAAAGCAAATCACTACTCTAAGTACTGTTGCAAACCAATTCATATTTTGTTTTTGCATTGTAGCTACTGTAATATAACTTTTCCATGGCTTAATCCACTGATAGGAATTGATAGTTTCATCAAAACAAGCAAACTATGCATCAAAAACAGAATCTGTCTTAAACAGGACAGTCTGTAATAATCTGAACATTCACCATACCTATGGTACTTCAAAAATTCTGCAAAAATTATGAAAAACAAAAAATTTGCATATAAAGACAGTGCAAAAAGAATCAGAACCGTTTGACGTTCCAGTAAAAAAAGGTAAAATCGCGCACTACAGCCAAAGCTTCTGTCTTGCACCGCACAAACCAACAAGCATTGTAAACATCCTAAAGGCAAACCTTGGCACATTATTTTTATAATACAATGGAATTGTATAAGGGGATAATTATTTTTGTTGAAAAGTTTCTGTAATCAAGATTCACAAAGTTTCCGTGAGCATGAACAAAGTTCAAGGAGCTCCCCCACTTCAACAATGCTTGTCTCTCTCACTTTCACTTTCCTTCTTGAAAAAGTTTTAGGTTCCCCTCTTTATTTTAATTTTAAACTATATAAAAGCACTCAACAGAAATAAATGACTCTCTAAAACTTTCGGGTTGTCTCCCTGGCAGCGCTTTCTTTAAAGCCATTAAGCTAGGCATATAGTGCTCAAGTAACGGATCCACCCGGATCCCAAGGTATATCAAAGCCAATTTTAATTAACAATGATTTGTAATTTAGTAGTGAGCACAAAGTAACATATATCATGTAATGACAAAGTCTAACTCTCTTCCTATGCATCGGCATGTCATAAAAGAACAATTCATGCACACAAAGTAAAGGCCAATGCAGAGTATAAGCAGCTTCTTGCAATTTTATCATATTGGAAACATAGAGAGGTGGAGATATAGTTCCTCTCTCATAATAATTGCAAGTAGGAGCAGCAAGCACATGCATATTATATTCATCAAAATCATCATGTGCGACGGTAAAAGGCAACCCATCAATATAATCCTTAATAAGGGCAAACTTCTCCGATATAGTGTAGTCGGGAGAATTCAAAAAGATAATAGGACTATCATGCGTGGGTGCAATAGCAACAATTTCATCTTTAACATAAGGAACTATAGCAAGTTCATCTCCATAAGAATAATTCATATTGGCATCTTGGCAACAATCATAACAAGCATCATCAAAAAGGGATATTCCAAAAGAATCAACGGGGTCATAACAATCATCATAGCAATCATCCTTCGGTAAGCACGAAGGGAAATTAAACAATGTATGAGTTGAAGAGTTACTCTCATTAGAAGGTGGGCATGGGTGATCAATCCCCTCTTCCTCCTTTTGTTCTTCGCTCTTCTCCTCATCTTTTTCATCCAATGAGCTCACAATGTCATTAATTTTTTCTTCCATAGACTCCTGCAAAATATTAGTCTCTTCTTGGACAGTAGAGGAGTCCTCAATATATGGTTTAACATAGGCATTAGAAGCATAATTATCATAACAATATTCAAGTATGGCAAAATTTTCAGATTTGTAAAGAGTAGCATCATACTTTTCAATCAAAGAAGCAATTTCATATGCACCCTTAAAAGCAACAAATTCTTCAATTTGTTGAACATCATAGTAATTATAAACACCCTTAGCATACGAAGATACGATTCCATTATCACTAAACTCACATTGGTAGGGAAGGTGTTTCTTAGGGTTTTCAGAACAACAAGTAACATCATATATTTCACATAAATTCCAAGCATAGCATTGCAAATGATGAATTTGATACAGTAAAAGTTTCCCTTTTTGAGATAAGCGGTGTCGCACAAAACAAGCATGCTCATCTAAAGATTTTCCCTCAACTAAGCTAGTTGGGGTTTCAGCACGAGCACATAAGGATCGAAGATGATTCAAGTAAAAAGCTTCAGGAGTGTGATAGATTTTGAGTGGTTCTTCAACCATTGGTTCAGTAGGTACAACTATTTTTTTGGTATTTTGCGTTTCCTACCCATAACTAAAGATAGAAAACAACTAAGAACAACAAATAAAAATTACCTAGTGATAAAGAAAACAAGCACACACGAGAATATTCACCCCACGCTATAACTCCCCGGCAACGGCGCCAGAAAAAGGTCTTGATAACCCACAAGTATAGGGGATCAATTGTAGCCTCTTTCGATAAGTAAGATTGTCGAACCCAACGAGGAGCTAAAGGTAGGACAAATATTCCCTCAAGTTCTATCGACCACCGATACAACTCTACGCACGCTTAACGTTCGCTTTACCTAGAACAAGTATGAAACTAGAAGTACTTTGTAGGTGTTTTTGGATAGGTTTGCAAGAATATAAAGAGCATGTAAATAAAAAGTATGGGCTGTTTAGATGAAGACACAACTAAGTTAGTTTTAGTAGAGAGCTTTTTGTCATGAGAAAGTTATTTGTCCCTAGGCAATCGGTAACTAGACCGGTAATCATTATTGCAATTTTATTTGAGGGAGAGGCATAAGCTAACATACTTTCTCTAGTTGGATCATATGCACTTATGATTGGAACTCTAGAAAGCATCCGCAACTACTAAAGACCATTAAGGTAAAACGCAACCATAGCATTAAAGTGTCAAGTCCTCTTTATTCCCATACGCAAACAACCTACTTACTCGGGTATATGCTTTTGTCACTCACGCCACCCACCATAAGCAAATCATGAACATATTGCAAACCCTACAACGGGGATCCCTCACGCTTGCGCGACACAGAGAGCACCATAGGACAACACCAATAATAAAACATGCAACTCAAACTGATCACGAGCATCAATTAACTCATAGGACAAAACGGATCTACTCAAACATCATAGGATAGCCATACATCATTCAGAAATAATATATAGCGTTGAGCACCATGTTTAAGTAGAGATTACAGTGGGTAAAAGAGGGGTTACACCGCTGCATAGAGGGGGGAAGAGTTGGTGATGATGGCGGTGAAGTTGTTGGTGAAGATTGCGGTGATGATGATGGCCCCCGGTGGCACTCCGGCGCCACCGGAAGCGAGGGGGAGAGAGCCCCCCTCCTCCTTATTCTTCCTTGACCTCCTCCCTAGATGGGAGAAGGGTTTCCCCTCTGGTCCTTGGTCTCCATGGCATGGGAGGGGCAAGAGCCCCTCTGAGATTGGATATGTCTCTCTGTCTCTCTCTGTTTCTGCGTTCTGGTATTCTGCCCCTTCGCCGTTTCTTATATATCCGGAGATCCGTAACTTGATTGGATTGAAACCTTCGCCAAGATTTTTTCCCCCCGAAAATTAGCTTTCTTGCGGCCAAAGAAGAGCAGCAACCGCCTTACGGGGTGCCCACGAGGGTCAGGGGCGTGCCCAGGGGGCAGGCGCGCCCCCTGCCTCGTGGCCCCCTCGGGCACCTTCTCGCGTTGATTCTTCTTCCCATATTTCACAAATATTCCAAAAATATTCTCCGTCCGTTTTTATTCTGTTTGGATTCCGTTTAATATGGGTTTTCTGCGAAACATAAAACATGCAACAAACAGGAAATGGCACTGGGCACTGGATCAATATGTTAGTCCCAAAAATAATATAAAAAGTTGCCAAAAGTATATGAAAGTTGTATAATATTGGCATGGAACAATAAAAAATTATAGATACGACGGAGACGTATCACAGTAGATAGTCGGGTTGAGACGCAAGAAGTTCTGCAGAGTTACTAGGGCTGGCTGATGATTCATATTCGGACGAGGAAACTGAGCCATCATTCCTTCCATGAACTGGCGGTTCAGCTCAAGCTGTTGCATCATTCCAGCAAAGAATTCGGGCGGTGGTGGATCGTTGGCACCACGGCCACGACCATTGGGTATAACCATCCTGCTAACATGTAACAGGAGTAGTTCAGCATCGAGCATTTGTAAAGACCAAGGATCATTCATGATGAAACATGCATAATAAAAGAGGTACGATGGATATCACATAGTAGTCAACACGACAGTGTGTGTACTATTCAAGATACTATTCTAAGGAATAACTATGGCTTATCCAACTTTGGGGTGAATGTGATCACGGGATCCTAATGTTAGAGTTAGTAAATTCGTTTAACCCGAATGGAAGAGAGATCAGAGTCCCAGAGTATAGACGAGGAGTAAAAGATCCTAATACCACCCAATGGCGACGTGGGCCCGTAAGACACACAGCCATGTTAGTAAACGTTTTTCAAAGACTAGACTCAACTTTGGCCAAGGAGCTCGAAAGGGGGCTACCTACACGCAGTCGGCTCTGGTACCAACTTGTTACGCCCTCAATTCAATCGTACACTAATCATACACACAAATATGTATGATCAAGATCAAGGACTCCCGGGAAGATACCACAACACAACTCTAGACACAAATTAAAATAATACAAGCATTATATTACAAGCAAGGGGCCTCGAGGGCTCGAATACATAAGCTCGAATACAAACCAGTCAGTGGAAGCAACAATATCTAAGTACAGACATAAGTTAGACAAGTTTGCCTTAAGAAGGCTAGCACAAAAGCAACATCGATCGAAAAGGCAAGGCCTCCTGCCTGGGAGCCTCCTAACTACTCCTGGTTGTTGGCAGCCTCCACGTAGTAGTAGGCACTCTCGGTGTAATAGTACTCATCGTCGAAGGTGACGTCTGGCTCGTGGGCTCCAACATCTGGTTGCGATGTTCAAGAAGAAAGGAAAAGGGGGAAAAGAGGAAGCCAAGCAACCGTGAGTACTCATCCAAAGTACTCGCAAGCAAGGATCTACACTACATATGCATCGGTGTCAATGAAATGGGTAGTATCCGTGGACTGAACTGCAGAATGCCAGAAGAGAAGGGGAAAGCCTAGCCTATCGAAGACTAGCATCTTCAAGCAGCTCCAAGTATCTTGCAGCACCAGAAGAGATAAGAGTGGCATATTATAATATTAGAAAGTATGTTGTAACATTGCCCATAGATCACTTCCTCAACTCCGTGCGAGAAAACAATCCTGGAGCCATCATTTCCATTACATGCCTCAACATTAAGTTCTAGTTGTATCGATCGGGATACAACTCTGAGTGTCCGTTACTGTAGGACAGGCTATCGATAGATATTTTCTTCCCTGCAGGGGTGCGCCAACTTACCCAACACGGTCGATCAACTCCGGCCGGACACACCATCAGGCCATGACTGGCCTTGGCCGATCAACACACTGCAGTCCTACCTAGGCTCAACAGAGAGGCCAGCACGCCGGTCTACATCCTAAATGCGAAGGGGTCATGGGCCATCGCCCTTTGCAATCGTGCACGTTGTGTACACGGCCGGTGAGCAGACCTAGCCTCCCTTATACAAGAGAAGGCGTTCCAGTCCAACCCGGCGCGCGCCGCTCCATTGCTGATGTCCGTTGAGCTTTCGGCTGATACATACGATGCAGAGTGCCTGTACTTATTCCCGTGTGGTGGTTAGTGTGAAAAAGGCCAGAGGCCTACTCGGATCAAATATCCAAACCGTTAGTGTCTTGGTAGTGTGCAGTAACGAGCAGAGACACGATCATGTGACCCCGTCGCCCCATCTCATGGACTTGCGGCAAGGGCTAAGAGTGTCCGGCCACGCCGTGTGGAAAAGTTGCGGGTATCCTCCAAATCAACCCGACTTCACATCACTCGCGGGTACCCCTCGGGGCCGACCTGATGTCATCATGGCTCTGTAGTAAGTCAAAGTAACCGTATGTCTGAAACAGCATGGGGGGAAACTGAGGAATCACCCTCGATGGATTCCCACTCGATGTAACCATCAAGGTGGACTTGGTGGAATCACCCTCGTTTGTCCACACTTGAGGGGTTGCACGACAGAGTCATTATTGGGAGTGGTCAAGGAGGAATCACCCTCGAAGACTAGGACCGAATAGCTACACTACAGGGTTAACATCAGAAGTGCTGGTGAGGTATCACCCTTGGCACGCGATAATAACTCTGCAGAGTCATACAACTAAGGGGGGTGATGTGCGGTGTCGGGGCCTGGGCCTCGATCACGTTGATCGAGTCATCGAACATAAAGAGGGGCAACTGGGACAAGGTGGGGGTCACTGATGGGTCTCTAAATAGCCTATACTAAACAGTTCGGGATAAGCAGGTAAGGTACAACAGCAGGTACAATAGCAAGCTATGCATCAGAATAGGAGCGATCATTACAGTAGCAAAATCTAATGCAAGCATAAGAGAATAGAATGGGCGATATCGGAATGATCAAAGGGGGGGCTTGCCTGGAAGCTCTGCTGAAAAGGAAGAAGGGTCGTCAGAGACGTAGTCGATCACAGGGGCAGCATCGGTCTCGGGGTTTACCGGAGAGAAGAGGGGGAGGAAACAATAAATATAAAGCAAACAAAGCATCATAAAGAATAACATGGTAATACGCGGTGTTAGGGGTGAACTAACACAGTGCTACACGTTGCAGACGGAGAGGGAAAACATCCGGAGGGTTTTCCGACGTTTGACATTTTCCGGACAGATGAAAAGAGAGGGGGCAGTTCCATGTTCAGCATGCTAGGGGCATGTGACAGATGAATGGGCCGCGTATTCGGATTCGTCTCGCTCTTCTGAGCAACTTTCATGTAGAAAACATTTTCATTTGAGTTATAGATTAATTCCTACGAATTTTAAAAGAGTTAAACATTTTCTGGATTTATCTAAATTAACAGAAATGGAATTATGACGTCAGCATTGCATGGGGATGATGTCAGCAGCCAACAGACTCGCTGACCAGGTCAAACATGACCTGTGGGTCTAGTGGGACCCACATGTCATAGACAGAGAGCTAACAGAGTTTTAAAACTAACTAAACAGAGTTATTTAGCAGGTAGGCCCCACCTGTCATAGACTAATTAACTAAACTAATTAGTTTTAATTATTAAAATATTTTAATTAGAGGATTAAGTGGTGGGGCCCGCATGTCAGCATCACAGAGATGCCCAGTCAGCACGTTGACTGGTCAAACAAGTCAACGGGGACTCATGGGGCCGAGCGTCAGTGTCTCACGGGGCCACTTGTCATGCCACGTCAGCGACGGCGCTGGAGATAACTCTGGCGACCCAAAATGCGGCGTCGCGTCGTTGGAATGCGTCAGATTCGCTCTACGCAGCACCAAATCACGCGCGGGAACGGCCGTAGTGCTCCGAGTCGATTGGTGGCGGCGCCGGACCAAATGGTCGCCGGAAACGGGACCGGCAACGAGCTACGGCAGCAGCTCATACGAGACCTCGATGGAAACTATGCTAGGGAGCATGGGGAAGCTCCTGCGCATGCTCGTGGGGCTCCTGGGAGCACCAGGAGCACGACCGTGGCCTCAGGCGGCGGTGACATCGACCACAGCGACGACCACAAGCCCGTCGGCGGCGAGCGGAGCACGGACACGGCGGCAGCTACCTACGACAAGTGAAGAGGCTAACAGAGGGGAACAAGAGACAGAGAAGCTCACCGAGCGGCACGCCGATGGCCCTTGGGAGTTTAGGAGCAGCAGAACGGAGCGGATCGACAGAGAAGCGCCGGCGACTGAAGACGTGGAAGAGCTCGATCCCCTCGCTGTGGTGGCTCCCGTCTCGCTCCGGTGGTTGCAGACGACGTAGAGGATGAAGGAGGAGCAAGCTGTCATGGTGGTGAGGTGAGGAGGTTGCGGTGGCCGCGAGTTCTACAGCGGCGAGGTCATGGCGGCGCTCGGATGCAGTAGGGAACGAGGGGGAGAGGCGAGGAGCGGGCGGAGAGGGCGAGGGGAATCTGGGAGTGGGTGGAGATAGGTGGGGGAGGACTCGAGGAGCCGGAGGGGGCGCTCTTATCCACCCGCGGCATTGCCTGGTGGGGTGGTCGGGCGGCACGCACCGGGGGAACATGAAGGACGGGAGAGCGACCGGGGAGGGGCGTGGGCCGGCCTAGCTGGGCCAGCTGGCTCGGGTGGGCCGAAGCCCAAGTGGGGCAGGGGCTTTCTCTCCCCTCTGCTTTTCCTTTTCTTTTTTCCTTTTTCTAGCAGCTTTTGCATTTTCTTTTAGCCACTAATGACTTTGCAAAATTATGCCACTGGCCAAAACAATTTCAAAGAATTATTGTGCACTCCCACAAAAAGATTGCGAGACTTTTGAAAAAGTTTGCAACTTTTACAGATTAAAAAGGCATTTAATTTAATTGCTTTAGCCATAGTTTTAACTAGTTTAGGACACTTAGACATTTTGGTTTTCATGTTTGAGCAATTTGAATTGCACCCAAAATTTGAAATTGAATTCAACTGGAATTTGAAAGAGACAAGAGACAATGATGAACGAACACTTGTTTAGCAAAAGGATTAACTTAACCCCAGGGATTACTGTAGCATCATTACACCAGGGTGTTACATATGTGATGAACAATATATGTTTAGAAACTACATCCGCTTAAGAATCCAATGATATACTTTTTGTGACATAGTAACTCATATTTAGTTAGTCAAATGGATGGCCTAGAACTATGTGCACGCCCTATAAACCGAGACGGAGGGAGTAGTATCTTTTTAGATCAATATAGTTGGGATTCACCAAGGAGCAAAACCTAGTGGTAGGCTGCTCCTGTCGTGTTGGTGTAGCCACTCAAGCAGGGTCAGTCCGCACACGAAATGGCGACACACTTAACAGGACCCCTTTGGCCAACATGTGGCTCATCCACCATCTTGTTCCACGTGTGATGCACCAAATTATAGTTCGGAGCAGCGGTTGGACTTGGAGGCACCCCGGTCGTAGCGCCGCAATAGTAGTAAATGAGCGATGAGGGGTCAAATCACAAAGCCCCACCTTTCCCGCATTAAGTTGGACGGATGAAGCAACCATCATTTCACTCTAGGGCGCAAGAGTATAAAGAAAAAAGAAAACCAATGATGTGTGCGGTAGCTACCTAGGGCACCCTAGGGTAGGAGCCTCCACTACAAATCCTTTTTTTAAAGCGCCTCCACTACAAATCCGCTTCTCCCTCGTCCTCTTGAAGAAAACTGATGATGCGTGCGGCGGTATGGTTTGTAGGAGTACTACAGCATGCGGGGCCACGGCGTAGTAAGCGGGAGAGGGATTGAGTTCGAGTCGACGCCTTAATATGTGTTGGCCGCTTGGTTTTACGGGAACGAGGCAACATTTTGGGTTCGGGGACCAGTGGAGATATGCGTACAAAAAATTGTGGAGGTAGGTTTGACCGAAAGGCAATGATGCATGGGCCCCGCATTTTCATATACCCGCGGCTGCGTGAAATTTGCTACTCAAAATAATGCATAAAAGTTCCTCCAAAAACATCTATAACTAATGGGAAGTGAATGTATGCTTAAAATGAAAATGTAATAAGTACAAAGAGAAAAAATGAATTGCACTTAAAAGAATGACATTTCTAACAAAAATGTGAATGTGAACTACATATGTGTGCACGTGACCAACACATACATTGTCAATACAAAATCTAATGCAAGAAATAACTTATGAGTAACATGCACGAATTGATGATGTGGTGCTAGCATGCATAGAGTACAAAACAATGTGATTTATGACTTGCATGCATGACGTGTTCTTGTGCCATAGTTGCATGTCTAGGAAAAAGCTACTAGTGGGTTGTACTAGCTATTTAGGAATAGAAGATGTATACATGGAAGTTGTAGGAAAAGAGATGACATGTATCTCAATTCCTATGAGTAGGGATTGGAAAAGAGATGTCATTTGGTTCACATCATAGGAACTTTTATATTGAATCTAGAGATGACATGTATCTCAATTCCTATGAGGAGGGATTAGAAAAGAGATGTCATTTGGTTCACATCATAGGAACTTTTCTATTGAATATACGCTAATGTTTATTTTCCTTTGAAATTGTGGGAGTATAGGAATCCATTCATATGAACCAAGTGGCTCTAAAGCTATAAAAATGATATCATGTTTATTTTCCTTTGAAATGTGGAGTATATGAATCTATTCCTATGAACCAATTGCCTCTAAAGGAAAAAATCCTATAAAATCATATCATATAGAGTTCCTATGATATTCCTCCACATCAAAGGATGGTTGAAATTGCTGCAAGTGATACGACAGTCTTTCTTTGTAAACTCCTCCCCCATCTTTATAGTTACCTCTCGAAGATGAATGAAATGATATATACTGGGTATTCTATGTGCATTTTGGTACACGAAAACTCGGTAAAAGTCTGCGAGGTTTGAATTTTCAATAAAGCTATATGCACTGCATTTTGGAACGGAGGTAGGAGCATACGGCAGTAGCTAACACTCACGTGGAAGATTTTTGTGTCGGGGGAGTGCCTGTTCTCTTAAATGACATGGCAAAACTGACACTGTTGGATGCCGATCTAACGGTTCTTATGGCTTCGTCAGGAAACGGCTTGTGGCGAACATTTGTCAGATATGATTTATGGACACATGCATTGCATTGATACGTGCCCCCTCTCTCTCACGCACACATGCACCCTCACGAGTCACGACTCTCCCGAGTCCTCTCGCACCCACTGTCTATTTGTAGGTAGACGTCACACACATATGTGCTCTTCACACCCTACCCTCAGAACTTCTAAAAAAATAAAAGACGTCGCACACCTTTTATTTTAACTCTCACGTCACACACTTATACTATTACTCTTGTGGTGAACGTTCTTTGGGGATAGTATATTGTACTCTCATGAAGAGAAGCGGTGCACGCACACACTAGTTCTCTCACACCCACTCGCGGCTACACGTAGGAGCGCATTTTTTTGAAGCTAGGAGCACATTTGTTTACAAAGAGGCATCCCAATTGACATTTTGACTAGTATAGTTTTCAACTTGATGGGGGGTCGGGGACTGCACATGAATGATACAGTATAGTGTGTCCTGTACGCGGTGGCACGTTATTGATCGAGTTTTATTTTTACTTGAACTTTAAATGAAAATAGTGGTTCACGCGTATTCAATTTAATAACGACTGGTACAACAAAACCACTCCACTATATATATAAGCAGGAGCCTTAGCGCTTGCTTTACTAGGGTTCCTCTCTTTCACTCTGTCATCCTCTCCAGATCTAAGCAAGACATAGGTGGCCACACACACTCTCTCTGCTCACGGCAGGTCACAAATCCGGCAGGACCACCTCGACAGGGGCAGGGGTGTAGGTGCATCGTTCACGCGGTCGTCAGCGGCGAGGGAGGAGACCAACGGCTGCCCGCGCATCCCGATCGGCGGCCGTGTCGTTCTCTTCAAGACAGTGCCGGCTCGGGAGGGCCTCCAACCCCTTCTTCCTCCCTGCGGTATTGCGGCCAAGATGCGGCATCCCGACGCCGTCTTTGCCACATGCTGACGACCCTCAGGTATATATTCCTTCGAAACCTGCCTTGCTCTACTGCCCCAAGCTGTGTGTGGATCTTTTTCTACTTCTGTCAGCTATTCCAAAGCCACCTAGACTTTTACTATTATTAGAGGTAAAGCTAGTTCCTACAGTCGAATGTAAGAGTTGGTTCAAACAGGGAAGAAAGTGGGAAAGCTGTAGCATGAATCTAGGACTTGGTTCTAAGAGGAAACGGGGGAAAGTAGTAGATACTGGCTGCCCAACCGGTCTCTTGGTTGAAAACGCGAAGAAAGCATGGTGGATGGGAAGGGTGGGGGAAACTAGACCCGTCTCTTGGTCGAGAAAGGAAAGAAAGTGGGGGGTGTTGGGGGACAATGCAAATGAGAACGAGTAGGTCTAGATTTCCTGTGCTCACATAGGAAAATGTCACCGAGGAGATAAAAAATGGGACAAATGCAGACATGCCGCCTGAGTGTTTGCCGCTCTCGGCAACCACATCTGCCTCACCACTTTATGCCCCTACTATCCCTACGCCCATATCGCTACCGTTAATGTAAAATCACATGAAGCATTAAGCAATGCCACCTAATGTCACTATTAAGTAATGGTCTAGTGTCGTCGCTAAATTGAAGCAATGCCACCACCATTTTATGAAGTGCTTCTGTCTTGCTTTATTTCCCATGAATTGTGTTTTTGCAGTTATACTTAAATCTCACACCGCTAACATTGCTTCATCCCAGTGGAACTACACAAATTTGACTGCACATTTACTGACCATGTGTTACTCTCATGACAGTAATAATAATGCTATTTTTCTGCATGTTAATCTAGTGGCAGTGTTGATATGAGTTGATGCTACTTACTTAAGGGCACTTTCATACTATCAATGTAGTGCCAATTATAATACAATAGATGTTGTTGTTAATCATATGCCACTGCAAATAACTATCACTGTTTAAATAACCGTATTTCATATTTGCGCAAACAGGGATGTATGTCTCCATATTGTTTCTATCCGCGCAATCAAAAGTACACACCTCATTTTTAGTAGAACTGCACAAAATGAGATGCTATTCCTAGCTGCCGTCCTCTAACCACCCGTCTTCCAGGTATTCCTACATTGGTAGTAACTAGGTAGAATGACCATGCAATCTAAAATAAGCTGATTCATATGTTTTACTTCCTGATTGCAGTGCAGGGACGAGCAAAAACAACTGCATCCTAGTCCGGAATGCACTTTCTACCAGTTCATCCATGGACCGAGGACTAGCTGGCACGGCTGCACAGAGGTTTTTGGGATAGGTGCACGGACAAGAGGCATTGTGGTCTGCTTATTTCTGCAAATAGCGGTGCTTAAATTTAGTGGAAATGCACAAGAAGTTCAGATGGTCAGTACACTACATGGTTCAGTTCAACATTCCAACTGAGAACACAATTATAATTGGTTATTTTGGAATGAGAACCTAACCCTGGATGGTGGCAACAAGAAAAACTAGAGTGAACTCTAGGAAATTAAAGCCTGCCTAGGGAGGCCCTTTGCTCAGAGAAGCCTTGCTTGATTTATCCTGATTTGTAAACCTTCTCACAGCTTTGTCTCTTGCTGTGAACTCCCATGAATCATTGAGATGTATAAAATTGCTTAACTTATGATTTTCAAGTATTTTATGAAGACGAGTTTAATGTGAATGTTCCACCTTAACGCTGGACTAGCGTGTGAACATTTGGAATTTACATTGTGGCCTCAGTTAACTACATGAACCACTGTAACAAGATGCGTGGTTGCTTATATGTCAAACAGCAGATTATTGATTGTTGGCTGGTGGATAGCCTAGTGTTGAAGTGAGCTGAGCCAATGTGCCGTGTTTTGCACAACTGCTTACAAGTGGGGCAGCACCAACAATGTTTACAAGTACTTAACCAGCTTTATGTACCCTATGTATACGTCGGTGCACAGTTCTCAAACGAGTACTCTATTTCATCAAACACACACTACTCGTATGATAAACCATGACAACTTATGCCTTACCATGCCATATTTATGAAAAAAACTAGTGAGAACGCATCTGTTTCGGCAACAATTAGGATGTTTCTCACATGATTCACGGGCACACAAAAGTAGCAGCAGTTGCCATAGACGGATTGAAACAGAGTACTAGCCCCAGAGGGCTCGATAATAGGCAAGGTTTGGATAATTAGACACAATCCAAACGACTATTAAACACTAGTTGGGGCAACTATTTCATGCCCCGATCTAATTTGGGAGGGACACAAGACGGACCTTGCCATGAATATCATCGAGGACGTCCGGCAGCAGCTCAATCCTGTGAACCTTCCTGAAGATAACCTTGTGGCCTTGCCACTCATAAACTTGTTTGTGGAGGCATGCCATGCCATCTTCCTGCGTAAGCTTGACAAGAATAGTATGCCTCACAATAGAAGGAGTAGCTTTGAACTTCTTGTGCTTCAGTACACCCTGGACAACACGCCTGACAATTGTGAGGCTAGAATACAAGTCGACATTGGTATAAGCGCAAATGGCTTCCAGGATCCAACAGCCTAAGAACTCAGTTTTCCCAGTGCGTATATTCAGGTCATCCGCCTCATAGCGAGTGCCATGTACAAGCACATAATCCTTGTCTGCATCTGGGCTCTAAATGAAACAGAAACAAAATATGAATTACTTTCCAGTATAAGAAACACAAGTTATTTAAACCACTATGTAGAGTCAAAAGTATGCATGACAGGGAAGGTAGCATGGGATCGAAGCTAATAAAATTTTGCATTATTCATCACCACATACTTAGATGAAAAACCACAATCGAGATCGGCAAAGAAGAAAATCACCTTGGGCAGCTCAGCGGGGGGGGGGGGGGGGGGGCACATCCTCGAAGGGGGAACTGCTCCTGCAGGGCCACGGGGGCTGTAACCTCAAACAGGGCATTGACCATCTCAGTAGTGGCTGTTAGCGTATCTGGGGTCGGCTCGGTGGCTGCCTCCATCTTCTTGGAGCTCTCTGTCTCGTGGGGATCAGCCTCCCGCGTCTGCTCCAACATTGGCAGATCTTTGCCTGGTTCTCCTTGGTCCATCATGAAACTGACGAATACTAGGAGACCACTGAAAGGAAAACACAATCGCAATGACAATGAAACAAAAAAGAGAGTGAGGATTGGTTACTGCTCTACAAAAGTTCTTTTTTTCTCTGAATGAAAATATACCAACATCACGGATTTGCTTACCTTCCCTTCGTTGCAAGAGAAGAACAGTGGCAGATGCGAGTGTTGGCTTTCTTGAAGACGATGAGGGAGAAGGGGATTCAGCGAAGAGTGAAATGATGGTTGCTTCATCCGTCAAACTTAGACTGCGGGAAGGTGGGGTTTTGTGATACGACGGCTCGTTACTATCGCGCTATGACCGGGGTGACTCTCCACCTGCATACTGCCTTCTAATTTGGTGGATGGCATTTGGGCCCGCGCGCTGCATGGCCCGCTTGTCGGTGAACAAAATTAAAATGGTATTCAGTAGAGGGAGACGCTTCGATGACCTCGGAGGAGCCAGAAGCGGTAGTGTATCCACTGTACTAGTAGTAATTGTTTTTCTGGGTAGCTGTAGAGTGTCTCCACTGTACTAGTAGTAATTGTTTCTTTGGGCCCAAGAAAAAACAACCCATCCATCGTAGTAAATAATAAAATCAATTCAAAAGCCCATATATTTACTTAATGAGAGGTGCTACCCACACCCAGCACACCGCCCCCCCCCCCAAAAACCTGGGTGCTCTTCTTCCTCCTCACTCCCACCCACCTCATGTCAACTCACTCCACTCGTACCCCCAAATTCCTCACCTCACTCCTACAGAAAACCCCAGCTCCCCTTCTTCCTCACTACTACGGAAAAACCCCAGCTCCCCTTCTTCTTCACTCGCACTACAACTAGGCTCGTCATTCGTTACTCTGCTCAAATCTGTGAGCTCGATGCGACGCCCTCGAGGAAAATGGAGTCGGCTGACCCCAGCACCAAGAAGATGAGGCTCCCGCCAGCGGCGACGCCTGTTGTAGATCCCGCACCCGGCAGCGGGGGAGAAGCGGCGAGCCTGCCCCCACCGGATCCCAGGAACCCGTAGAATCTCGGGTGGACCACATCAGCGATCTCCCAGACGCCACCCTTGGGGAGATCATCTCGCTTCTCCCCACCAAGGATTGCTGCCGCACCCAAGTCCCCTCAATTCGGTGGCGCCCTCTATGGCGCGTCGTGCCCCTTAATCTCAACTGTCGTCAGCTATCTCTCTTTAATGATTTTGAACTCCCCAGAGCCATCATCTCCTCCCACCAGGGCTCCGTTCAAAGCCTCTGCATCCTGTCATGCTACCTAAGCAAGCATACCATGCCCTGTACGGTGGACGCCTAGCTGAAATCCCCTGTATTCATAGAACTACAGCTGCTTGAGTTCTGCTATTCCCTAGGAAATCACCTACCAGATACCGAACGCCATGTACTTGTGCCCTCAGCACCTTTGCGCTGTGCTACCTACCAGACAATCTGGTACTAAACCTTCAACTCCCATTTCTCAAAAAAGTTTCACTTGTGCGGGTTCGTATATCAGAGGCCTCATTGTACAGCATCACCCACTGTAGTTGCCCTTCCCTGGAGTGCTTGGTGCTTGTTTTCATAGTTAGAAACGATTTTCTCCAAATAAAGTCATCCAACCTTGTAAGAATTGGAATTTCTTTTGACGGAAGGCAGCTCATCATCCAAGATGCCCCTTCGCTTCAAAGGTTGATCCTTGATTCTAGTTATTCACCATCGCAAATAACCGTCCTCTCTACGCCTAAACTGGAGACCTTGGGTGTAATACATGATCTTTGTGCTCATTTCAAGATGGTGTTTGGCTCCACAGTTCTTCAGGTACTGTATATTATCATCTACACTTGTAACCATAAGCTGCGTTTTAAATTTCTGTGCATAAGTTATATATCATCTTGGAGTACACATTTTGTACTAATATAATGTTCTATGCTCAATGAAGAGTTTCTCCAAGGATAGCCTATCAATGGTGTTGGATTCTGTCAAGATCTTATATATCCAAATGAATAGTTTTGATCTGAACAAGATTATTGGCTTGCTGCAATGCTTTCCATGTCTAGAGAAGTTGTATATAAAGGTGATAATTTCATGCACATTGGAAGCCCGCATATAGTGTACAAGAATTAACCGTTCAACTGTTGCTCTTTCGACACTCTTTTTTAGACCTTAACTATTTTCAATCTTCATGTCTATTTAGGATACAGGACGGGGTAATAAAGTTATAACCGATCGGTGGATTTGTAAGCACCGGGATTTTCTCACTTCTCATGACATTCGATTGAAGACAATAACGCTAGAACGATATGTAGCCAACCATGCAAACACTAGATTTGTCACATTCTTCCTGCTGATTGCAAGGTTACTATTGTCCATAAGGATTGAGTTTATCAGCATCATGGTTTTGACGGATGGGTATGTCGAAGAGCAAAAAAAGGAGTTTCAGGTGGACAAAAGAGATTCTGAACGTGTCGGGCTTCTATTTACAACATCTTGTGGTCATAATCCAGTAAATTTTACAACCCAGGATGTTCATTCTATTGACCTGACCAATCCATTTGACTGTGACTGCCGAAAACAATGCTGGAGTTCGATGTTGTTGCCCTTTTCAATCTGGGTTTTGTCTAAACCTGATGAACAATTAACCCTCGTGCTTCTGTACAGTTTGTAAGCTGGAGTTAGATGTTGTTGCCCTTTTCAACTCGGCTGTGACTGTCACATTTTCTTTGAAACAAGGCAAATGGCTTGCCATTCATTTAATTAAGAGTGAAATATTGTAACAAATCCCAACCAAGGGAAATAACATCACTCTCGCCGGCTGCTTGAGCTCACTGTGCATTACAAAACCCAAGTGATTAGCCCCCACTAGCACCCACAAACTTATTTTGAACTAGCACACCAAATGGGCTGTAAATTTTCATAAGAAAGGCTGCATGACCGTGATAAATTTGGATTCTGACATTTGGGACCCACCAGGAAAAAGCCTATCCAAGGTGGTGTCGACTTACTAGCTAATAGTCAACAAACGATTCTGCCTACCAGCCGTTGGATTAACATCCAACATATGTCGTGTATCTTCTATCTCTTGTCCTCTTCCTCTAGCCGCCCAAACCAAACCACCCCGTCGGTTCCGCCTGCTCCCGCCTCCCACGGCTGGCTGCGCCTCCGCCGCCCTACCATACCCTCCAACATTGGCCAGTTCCTCCCTCTATTCCCCCACATGTCATGTTAGGCGATGTCAACCCCAACAAGCACCCGCACCCGAACCAGCCAACCCTCGTACCCCCCTCCGCCTATGACTGGACCGGCGCATCTTCCACGGCTCCTGTTTGTTCCGTCCGAGGCCTCGCCGTCGTCCTCCGCCTTGGTTTGCTTGCCGTGCACGGTGCGCCGCCCTCTTGCGTTGTCAACGTCGTCAACAACCGAGAGGAATAAGGAGATGATTGTACGTGGAGAGGATGACAGTAGGGACCCACCAGGGTCATGGTAGTACGCAAGCAAGTGCCTCGTTATTACAAGCCCAAAAAAAGGTTCCTCCCAATGGTTGGACATCTTGGGCTCACGCCATTGTCAACGTAGTCAATAAACGAGAGAATTACACAACGAGCGGCTGACACCAGGGACCCAGCAGGTCACGCATTTGTTATTCAAATTTTTTGTGAGGAACAAGCAGTTGTTATTTATACTAGTTTTAGCGACGGATCAGGGTAACAACGGGGTTGTGCGTTGGCTGTGGCCCGTCTAGCCAGGGTTTTATTTATGTTTACCACATTTATGAGCCCAGTTGTGTTTTTTCTTGCTGAAAATGGCTAGCCCGGTTCTACTTTTTTTTAAAGAAATACCCAAATGAGGCCTACTTGCTTTGTCAACCCTGCTGGGCGTCAAATCTTTCAAGACAAGGAGAGTTTCATTCGGCTTGCCCAGAAAATGGGCTATCAGTAATGAGAACTGAGCTGTACATTTTTAAAACACATCAAACCGGGAATTGTTTCATTTTTTCATTACAAGATTTTAAATTCCATTGATATTTATGCATGGAAAATTATTTGGATTTGATATTTATATAAATTTATTTTCCAAATTAGTTTGAATGTGACTCGAAATTTTGGGATTAAAAACAGTTGTCCGCACCGAAATATGCAAAATTTTGTATAATTTTTAACCGTGGCCACAATATGGGTTGTAAAGCTAACAAAAAGAAGATGGGCTCCAAAAAAATCCTTAAGAATTAGCAAATGGGCTGTAAATTATTAGAAATAATGGCAGATGGGATGTATGCTGTTTTCCACACATTTGAGGCTGACTTGTATGCCTACTATAGATTGACGCATACGCTTTCCTAAAAAAAAGTTGACGCACACGCAACGCCGTGTCATCTTAGTCAACACAGGAGAGCACTGACTTATGGATGTCCATCCAACGACCGTCGTGCTTCTTCAATCTCTGCTCTTCTTGCTCCAGCTGCTCAAACAAGCGTCGGCGGGACTGCATGCTCCCTCCTCCCGCGGCCGGTTGTGCTGCCACGCAGGCCTCACCGCCCCACCACACTCCCATTGCTGGCCTAGCCATCCCTCTACTCACTCACACCTGATGTTATTCTCCGGAGATGGCTGACGAACCAGTAAACCCTCGTACTCACTACAAAAAAAAGACACATCCGTGACATTTTGGGCCGAACGAATTTTTTTTCTGTCATGCTTAGACACTTCTATGACGATAATTGTGACAAAACCCGGTATCATCATAGATGTGGTGGGATCCTACTTCTATGACAAAAAATCATGACAAAAAATGGGCTTTTCATCCTGGGCAGGCCGGAGACGCAGCTGCATGACATTCTTTGGGCCATTCATGAAGGAAAAAAACGTGGTAGAAGCGAGGGCGAGGAAAATATCGGGGAGTTCCCGGTTACGGTGGGTGGTCAGGGCCGAGTGATGCACGGAAGTTTGCGCGTTTCTCTCATACACGTATGCGC
This sequence comes from Aegilops tauschii subsp. strangulata, assembly GCF_002575655.3. Classification (NCBI taxonomy): domain Eukaryota; kingdom Viridiplantae; phylum Streptophyta; class Magnoliopsida; order Poales; family Poaceae; genus Aegilops; species Aegilops tauschii. The sequence continues at coordinate 311,273,641 of NC_053037.3, read as the reverse complement.
ATGTGTGTGAGGCGTTGCACTCTAAATGAACCCGAGCGAGGCGTTGGGCTCTAACTGAACCCGAGCGATTGCACTAGCTACGTTACTGAACCCCGATCAATCCCGTGCTATTAACTGAACCCGAGTGATTCCTTCGCTACTGCTGCGAACTGAAGCTGATCGAACCTGCTGCCTCCTTCCCTTGATGAACAGTTAGCGTTGTTGGGGGGTTAGATGAACAGTTCCCAGTGGGGGGTTGGATGAACAGGACCCCATGGTAGTAGAGGTCGTTTCCGCTGGATGAACAGGACCCCGATCGAGCCGGTTGTGGGTGGATGAACAGGACCCCATGGAGGGCTGGATGAACAGGACCCCGTGGAGGGCTGGTTGAACAGTAGCCGGTGGAGGGCTGGATGAACAGTAGCCCGTGGAGGGGTGGTTGAACAGGACCCCGTGGAGAGGGCTGGTTGAACAGTAGCCGGTGGAGGAGCGGTGGAGGCTGGATGAACAGTCGCAGGTGGAGGCTGGAGGAGGTCGACGGTGGATGAACAGTAGCCCGTGGAGGCTAAAGGAGGTCGACAGTGGAGATGAACAGTATCCCGTGGAGTCCCGTTTTGCGGTACGCCACACCCCTCCCAATGAACAGGACCTCCATTTCGACTGTAGCGCTCCAACACAAGTCCGTTTCCTTCGTTTTGCGGTACGCCACACCCCTCCCGATCAACAGGACCCCGTTTCGACCGTAGGAGGTCCAAGAGAAGTCCGTTTCCTCTGTTTTGTGGTACGCTAGAGCCCTCCCAATGAACATGATCCCATTTCGACCATGGTCGGTCGAACACAAGGCCGTTTCCTCCATTCTGTGGTACGCCGGGCCTCGTTTCGACGGCTGTTCCGTCCAAGTCGGTTGGCTCCCGATGAACACGGCGATGCAGTTTCTTCATTCCGACCCAGCCATGCACACGAGCCCTGGCCGTACGTATGTGCGAGTAGGCGTTCGAGACCCCGCCCGTATGTACATACGTGGTCGTATTTTTTGGCGTGTGGTTGTATGTACATCAGTACGTGTACACGGTTTAGAAGGGACAACCTGAACTGCTACGTGGGGGGCTCTACTATGACATGTGCGGCTACTTACTCGGCCACGGTTCATCGTTGCAGAGCGACCGATCGACCAGCATGTACGTAAACGTTCGCGACAAGACAGACAAAGGTATGTACGCTTCGACCGGGTGGGTCTGAGCTGTCAGGGAGGATAAGGACGCACTTCCTTGCGTGCGAAGATATAGCTGTTGGGTCCCAGCTGTCAGGGGGGGGAATCTTTTTTTGCCTGTAATAAGGACGCACTTCCTTGCGTGTGAAGATGTAGCTGGTGGGTCCCAGCAGTCAGGGGGAGAAAACATTATTTTTTAGGGTAAAAAGGATGCAGTTGCATGCATGCGTCCATGGGCGTGGTGCATCCACACTGTCAGCCTCTCATGTACAGTCATCTTCCGATGACTCTCGTTTGTTGACCACGTTGACCACACCGTGCCGAGCGCACCAAGGCCGGTGGACGACGGCGAGGCCCCAGACTGGAACGACCCAGAGATGCGAAAGACGCGGCAGTGGAGTCGTAGATGGAGAGGAGTAGGAAACTTGACTGGTTCGGGTGCGCGGCAGCACTGCCGCCCAAGGGAGACAGGAGCAAGAACAGAGGTTGAAGAAGGAGCATGGCTGTTGGATTAACATCCAACCATCCAGCTGCTAGAATCATTTGTTGATTAAGTTGACAAAGCCCTGCGTACACGTCCGCTTAGTAGGCCCACAAGGTATCCACCAAATCTGCCGGGTCCCAACTGTCATCGGGAGGAATAGTTTTTTCGCATAACAAGGAGGCACTTCCTTCCGTGCGCAGATATAGCCAGTGGGTCCCAGCTGTCAGGGGGAGGAATAATTTTTTTCAGCTTAATAAGGAGGAATTTTCCTTGCGTGCGACCATGGACCTCGTGGGTCCCAGCCGTCAGGCTCTCCACGTACAGTCCTCTTCCGATGACTCTCGTTTGTTGACCACGCCGCGCCGAGCGCAGCGAGGCGATGGACGATGATGAGGCCACAGACTGGAACGACCCGGAGATGGGGAAGACACGGCAGTGGAGTCGCGGACGGAGAGGAGTGGGAAACTTGACTGGTTCGGGTGCGGGGTGGGCCTACACTCGGCATAGAATAACGGGAGGTGCAGAGTGGAGGGATGGCTTGGTCGTCGGCGGGGTAGCGTTTCGCTGCGAGGCATGCAAAATAGCACCGCTGGATGCCGGAGGCTGGAGCAGGAAGTCCTGGCAGCACTGGGGGAAGAAGACGAGATATTGAAGAAGAATGTCGGCCGTTGGATGTAAATCCAACGCCTTGCTTAGGCTTCGACCTTTGTATTTTTATTTTTTGCGAAAGTGCTTAGGCTGCGACCTACTGGCCCACATGCTAGCCAGTCCATTTGGTGGGCTGGGTGAAACAATGATGTAGCATCTATGCAGCCCGTTTATATATTATGGTAGAATTTAAAGCCCATTTGCATTTTTATCGAAATCCGCGGACTTGCTGGGCTGGGTGAAAATATCATGTTGGGCTGGACGGAGAAATGTTATAAAAACATAAACACATGATTGCACGTCTATTACTGCATTGGTCAGTAAAATCTTTGCAAGCTTATGTATGCAATCACTAGGAGTTAACTTGCCAAGTTATATATAAACAATTATTATTATTATTTTGTAAAACTTTCAATTTACGAAATAAAATATCATTTTAATTTGATGAGTTAATAGGACGTGGGGTATTATTATTTTTTAGGCTAGACGTGGGATAGTTGAGTTGGTTCTAGGGAAAAGTACTAGGAGAAAACTCAGTTTACATCAAAAAAGAAAGTGGGAGAAAATTCAGATATAGGATTAATGAAAACGAAAAATAAAGGAAGTGGGAAGGTCTATAAAATGGTTGGACGAACGGCAGGTTTAATGGAACCTTATGTTGTTTCTATTATATATATATATATCTAATAAAATAAGATATAAAAATATATATACTATTATAGAAGGGAAAACATAGGTTCAGTTTTGCATTCTTATAAAAAATAGAACTGAGCTGTGCGTCGTCTTGAAAAAACAAACATAACTTGGGCTGCTGATGTTATAGACAAGCTAGGTTGGGAGGCCCAGAGGCCGCTTGATACCTGCTGGATCCAAAAAACGTTGAAACATGTCGTGGGCTGCCCATGTTAAACAACAAAACCTAGGCCATGGACCTGGTGGGCCCGGGACTGTCAGCCTCTCGACGAATAGTTGTCTCCTGATTCCTCTTGTTTTGCTGACCATGTTGGGAACGACAGATGGCGGCGCCGTGGCGAGAGCACCAAGGCGGAGGACGACATTGAGACCTCGGACCGAACGAACCGGAGCGGGGGAAGACGCGGGCGGAGGGGAGTACGAGGGTTGACTTGTTCGAGTGCAGGGTGGGCCGGTGGAGCTGCCGCCGCCGGACAATGTGTGGGAGTAGAGGGATGGCCTGGCCAACGCCATAGGCTATGATGGCCAGCCGTTGTATAGGAAGAGGATGAAAGATTGAACAAAATAAAGAAATACAAATGGATAGGTGGTTGGTCCCATATGTCTGTGTACGAGACCTGTTGGGTCCACCTGAGAAGGGGAATATGTTGGGAGGAAGGAGATTCAAAGCACGGTAGCCGAGTGAACTAGTTACATACATAAGAAAATAGCCACTAAAAAGCAAACAGGTTAATGGGTTCTTAGAAGAAATATTTCGGACAAAACAGATAATTACGACACATAGGCTAATGCCTGAAACACTCACATGATAAAGGTGCTTAAACAGATAAAGTACAACATCTAGACCTTCCTAGCATGCTTGATCATGACGTTGCGGCTGTCCATGTACTCGTCGGTTACGGGAAGCAGACACGCCCTCATTTCCAAGATCCACATGTACATGTCATAGCATGTGTATGCGTCCTTGGCCATGTAGGTTATGTAGGCTAGATTCAGAGGTACCTCCCACGTGTTCAGGTCCTTGGTATCATTGTCTTCTTTCATGTTGGCGTAGCAGGGGTCGATGATGGTCTCGGCGAGGTCAGCCACGGAGTCCTTCTCCTGCCCGTTGTCGATGACCTTGTATTGCTTCTGGATGTCGACAAGCTTGTTGCACCAGATGGCCGAATCGTCGCGTTCTTTCTTCGCTCCACCGTAGCGAAGGTGTAGCTGGCGCTGCCGATGAAACGGGCGAATGCTCCAGAACCTCTGATGGCCCTACACCAGTGGTAGACGAGAACCTCGTCCCGCACGCATACCTGGGCAACCGCGATCCACTGGTCCCTGTCAGGAGATGATGATCCACAAGTATAGGGGATCAATTGTAGCTCTTTTCGATAAGTAAGAGTGTCAAACCCAACGAGGAGCAGAAGGAAATGACAAGTAGTTTTCAGTAAGGTAATATCTGCAAGTGCTGAAATTGTAAGTAGCGGAGTAGTTTGATAGCAAGATAATTTGTAACGAGCAAGTAATGATAGTAGTAAAAAAAGTGCAGCAAGGTAGCCCAATCCTTTTGAGGCGAAGGACGGGCCAAAATGATCTCTTATTATAAGCAAAGCGTTCTTGAGGGTACACGGGGTTTTCATCTAGTCACTTTCATCATGTTGGTTTAATTCGTGTTCGGTACTTTGATAATTTGATATGTGGGCGGACCGGTGCTTAGGTGCTGTTCTTACTTGAACAAACTTCCTACTTATGATTAACCCTCCTGCAAGCATCTGCAACTACGAGAAAAGTATTAAGAATAAATTCTAGCCATAGCATTAAAATTTTGGATCCAACCTGTCCCTTACGGAATAGCGCATAAACTGGGGTTTAAGCTTCTGTCACTCTCGCAACCCATCATCTAATTGCTACTCCACAATGCATTCCCTTAGACCCAAATATGGTGAAGTGTCATGTGGTCGACGTTCACATGACACCACTAAGGGAATCACAACATACATACTATCAAAATATCGAACACATATCAAGTTCACATGATTACTTGCAACATGATTTCTCCCGTGACCTCAAGAACAAAAGTAACTACTCACAAATGATAATCATGCTCATGATCAGAGAGGTATTAAATAGCATAATGGATCTGAAAATATAATCTTCCACCAAATAGACCATATAGTAATCAACTACGAGATGTACTCAACACTACTAGTCACCCACAAGCACCAATCTATAGTTCCGGTAACAAGATTGAACACAAGAGATGAACTAGGGTTTGAGATGAGATGGTGTTGTTGAAGATGTTGATGGAGATTGCCCTCCCCAAGATGGGAGAGTTGTTGGTGATGATGATGATGATGATTTCCCCCACCGGGAGGGAAGTTCCGCCGGCAGAATCGCTCCATCGGAGAGCAAAAGTGCTCCTGCCCAAGTTCCGCCTCGAGACAGCGGCGCTCCATCCCGAAAGTCATCTCCTTATTTTTTCTAGGTCAAAATGACCTATATACCAGAAGATGGGCACCGGAGGTGGGCTTGGGTGAGCACAACCCACCAGGGCGCGCCTGGGCTCCCTGGCGCGCCCAGGTGGCTTGTGCCCACCTGGTGGGCCCCTCTGGTAGTTATTTGCTCCAATAATTCTGAAATATTCCAGGTCCAGATTGTTTGGAGTTGTGCAGAATAGGTGGCCTAACGTAGCTTTTCCAGGTCCAGATTTCCAGCTGCCGGAATTCTCCCTCTTTGTGTATACCTTGCATATTATGAGAGAGAAAAGGCATTAGAATTACTCCAAAAAGCATTATTATGGATGAAAACATCATAAATAACAGTAAGAAAACATGATGCAAAATGGACGTATCAACTCCCCAAAGCTTAGACCTCGCTTGTCCTTAAGCGAAAACCGAAATCGAAAAACATGTCCACATGCTTTGAGAGAGAGGTGTCAATAAAAACAAAATACGGACATAGAAGCATCATGTTGATTATTATAACAGCAACAAATTTAAACATAAGACTTTTGTCATAGAACTTTTATCATATACTTCTCATGAATAATTAACAATTCATCACACAATTGAAGTATAAAGCAAAAAATCTATTAGAAACCAACAAATTATGTTCTTAGTCAACTTTGCAACTACAATTCATCATCTTTTCAGGAAGGTTCACGTATCGGAGCCTTTAGGCAAGTCCACATACTCAACCATCATATAGTTTTCTATGATTGCTAACACTCACCGCGTACACATGAGCAAAACGTTTCAACCGGACACATAGAAAGATAGGGGATTATAGCTTCGCCTCCCAACATATTCACCTCAAGGGTGATGTCAACAATAATAAGTCATGCTATCTATATTCAACTAGACATATGTGCCTAGATCTTTCCTCACCACATGATGCTTGCCAAAGGAGAAAAATAAAAAGGAATAGAAGGAGAACTTTGACTCTTTGCATAAAAGTAAATACATAACAGTAAAAGATAGGCCCTTCGCAGAGGGAAGCAGAGGTTGCCATGCGCTTATTTGTTTGTATGCTCAATCCCTTAGTGCAAAAGAATGTCGCGTTGCATTGCCCCTTGTGATAGCGACCTTTACTATGCAGTATGTCGCTTTTATTCTTCACCATCAAAAGTTCATGCAACGCTCAATTTTCTCTTACACTAAATGATCTCACACATTTAGAAACAATTTTTATTGCCTTTTTGCACCGATGACAACTTACTTGAGGGATCTTGCTCAATCCCTAGGTAGGTATGGTGGACACTTGAGAATAAGATTTGGGTTTAAGGGTTTTTGGATGCACAAGTAGTATCTCTACTTAGTGCAGAATGTTTGGCTAGCAAAGGTACGGGCAAGCATCACATGTTGAAGGATCTATGACAACATGACTTCTATGTGAATATAAACAAACATGAACCATTAAGTTGTCTTCCTTGTCCAACGTCAACAATTTTGGCATATAATATTTTTATGAGGGCTCATAATCACAAAAGATTTCTAGGATAGTGTATTTATATGTGAATCTTCTCTTCCCTTATTAATTCTTTCATGAGTTGCATCATTGACTAATGCTATGTTTGTCAATCTCTAATAAAATTTTCAACTTATACTTTTCATTATGTGGTGTCATCACCTACCATAGGATTAGTCTATGATCTTCTTGATTTATTTCCTTTCTTTTATCTATTTCATTTCTCTTTTTCTTTCTTATTTCCTTTATTTTACATGAAAGGAAAGAAATCAAAAACTCAAACTAAAATTTATTATATAACTTCCACACGATTAAAAGGATAGATCACTAAGCAAGCTCTCAAAGAAGAAAGGATCGAACTAAACTTTTATTCATCTAAAGAAAAAGATCGAACTAAAATAAGTAAAAGCAAAAAGATAGTGGGATGATACGATACCGGGGCACCTCCCCCAAGCTTGGCGGAAGCCAAGGGGAGTGCCCATACCTAATACTTAATTCTCCTTTGGTGGTGAAGAAGATGGTGGTGGTGATGAAGCGATCCTGTCCTTAAGGATCAAGAGATTCTCAAATCGACGGATGATGCTCCGGAGATGGATGATATGCTCATGATGCAGAATATTTTCGCGAGTGAGATAATTATTTTGTATGCAAACTATTTCAATGACGCAAAAAGCTTCAATCTTAGTAGGAGTAAGGTGAGTAAGGTAGGGCTTAAGGATATCTTCTTCCTCTTCCTCGGCCAGAAGTGCTTGTGCTGCCACCGGGGATGGATCTACGGTAGCTTCCTTGCCCTTGTCTCCCTTGACGGCGTCCGTAGGCTCCTCCCTTTTCATCTCGATCTTCATCAACCAAGCATCTTCTTCTGTGTTGTTGGAGGAGCAGGAAGACATGATGCCTGGCTTGATAGATCTGACCGGAAACAGCAAAAAAAGCGAACAGAGGATTTCTCCACGATACGGTGGTTAACAGGTTCGAAAAGTATATGTAGATTTTTTTATCTCGGAGGACAAGCATACGGTAGAAAAACAGTGTCCGGAAGGTATCCTAGGTGGGCACAACCCACCTGGGCGCACCAGGCTGTCTTGTGCCCACTAGGGTACGCTTCCTGGAAGTTTCTTTATTTCCTAAATTTTTAAATATTCTAAAACTGATAAAAAATATTTTTGCAGATTTTTCGGAGTCCGTTTACTTACGGTATCACGTACCTCCTTATTTTCACGATTCTGGGGTGTTCCGGAAGGACTCTTTTATGTGTTCTTCCGGTGTCAAAGTTTGGATAATATTACTTTCAACATTAATGGGTGTACCTGAGATATAATGTTCTATTCGTTGTCCATTGACAACCTTCGGGTTGGTACCTTTGGAATTATTTATTTTGATGGCTCCAGACCGATAAACCTCCTCGATAACATCTGGGCCTTCCCATTTTGAGAGGAGTTTTCTTGCAAAGAATCTAAAATGAGAGTTGTACAAAATAACATATTCTCCAACCTTAAACTCACGCTTTTTAATTCTTTTGTCATGCCATCTTTTAACTTTTTCTTTGAATAATTTTGCATTTTCATAAGCTTAGGTTCTCCATTCATCTAAGGAGCTAATATCAAATATCCTTTTTTCACCAGCAAGCTTGAAATCATAGTTGAGTTCTTTGTCCGTTCAATATGCTTTATGTTCTAACTCAAGAGGCAAATGACAAGCTTTTCCATAAACCATTTTATAAGGAGACATACCCATAGGATTGCATCATCTAATTTCTTAGACCAATTCTTTTTGCACCTATTAACAGTCTTTTGCAAAATTAATTTTATTTCTCTATTGCTAAGTTCAACTTGACCACTAGACTGAGGATGATAAGGTGATGCAATTCTATGGTTAACATCATACTTGGCAAGCATTTTACGGAAAGCACCATGAATAAAGCGTGAACCACCATCAGTCATTAAATATCTAGGGACTCCAAACCTTGGGAAAATAACTTCCTTAAGCATTTTAATAGAGGTGTTGTGATCAGCACTACTAGCTGGAATAGCTTCTACCCATTTAGTAACATAATCAACAGCAACAAAAATATGTGTATACCCATTAGAGCAAGGAAAATATCCCATGTAATCAAATCCCCAAACATCAAATGGTTCAACAGTAAGTGAATAATTCATAGGCCATTCTTGACGCTTACCGATATTACCTATTCTTTGACATTCATCACAAGATAAGCCGAACTTACGGGCATCCTTGAAGAGAGTAGGCTAATAAAATCCAGACTACAATACCTTGTGAGCAGTTCTATCTCCAGCATGATGCCCTCCATAAGCTTCGGAGAGACATTTCCATAGGATTTGTCCCTGTTCATGCTCAGGTACACAACGTCTAATAATACCATCTACTCCTTCTTTATAAAGATGTGGGTCATCCCAAAAGTAATGTCTTAAATCATAGAAGATTTTTTTCTTTTGTTGGTATGTAAAGCTAGGTGGTAAATATTTAGCAACAATGTAATTAGCATAGTCAACATACCAAAGAGTACTATAGGAAACATTTATTGCAGCTAACTTCTCATCAGGAAAACTATCATCAATAGGTAGTGAGTCATCAGGCACATTTTCAAGCCTAGATAAATTATCAGCTACGGGGTTCTTAGCTCCTTTTCTATCAATGATATGCAAATCAAATTCTTGTAACAAGAGAACCCATCGAATTAGTCTAGGTTTAGCATCTTTCTTTTCCATAAGATATATAATAGTAGCATGGTCTGTGTGAACAGTTACTTTGGAATCAACAATATAAGGTCTAAATTTATCACAAGCAAACACCACTGCTAAGAATTCTTTTTTAGTAGTAGCATAGTTTCGTTGAGCACTGTCTAGAGTTTTACTAGCATAATGAATAACATTCAATTTCTTATCAACTCTTTGTCCTAGAGCAGCACCAACAGCATAATCACTAGCATCACACATAATTTCAAAAGGTAAGTTCCAATCAGGTGGTTGAATAATAGGTGCAGAAATTAAGGCTTTCTTGAGTGTTTCAAAGGCTTCTAAACAATCATCATCAAAAACAAAAGGAATATCCTTTTGCAAAAGACTAGTAAGAGGCCTAGAAATTTTAGAAAGTCTTTGATAAATCTCCTATAGAAACCACCATGACCTAAGAAACTATGAATACCTTTTATATCTTTAGGACTTGGCATTTTCTCAATTGCATCAATCTTAGCTTGGTCCACTTCAATACCTCTTTCAGAAATTTTATGAACCAAGACAATGCCTTCATTAACCATAAAGTGGCACTTCTCCCAAATCAAGACAAGATTTGTTTGTTCACATCTCTGCAAAACTCGATCAAGATTGCTTAAACAATCATCAAAAGACTTCCCATAAACGGAGAAATCATCCATGAAAACCTCAATAATCTTTTCACAAAAGTCAGAGAATATAGCAGTCATACATCTTTGAAAGGTAGCAGGTGCATTACATAAACCGAAAGGCATACGTCTATAAGCATAGGTTCCAAAGGGACAAGTAAAAGTGGTCTTTTCTTGATCAGGTTGAGAAACAAGTATTTGTGAAAAACCAGAATATCCATCAAGGAAACAAAAATGTGTGTGCTTAGATAATGTTTCAAGCATTTGATCAATAAAAGGCAGAGGGTAATGATCTTTTCTAGTTGCTTTGTTTAATTTTCTAAAATCAATCACCATTCTATAGCCTATAACAATTCTCTGTGGAATAAGTTCATTCTTATCATTAGGAACAACAGTTATACCTCCTTTCTTAGGGACACAATGAACAGTACTTACCCATCTACTATCAGCTATGGGATAGATTATACCTGCTTCCAGAAGTTTTAATATTTCTGTTCTTACCACTTCTTTCATCTTCGGATTTAACTGACATTAGTGATCAACAATGGGTTTAGCATCAGGTTCCATATTAATTTTGTGCTGACATAGAGTGGGACAAATGCCCTTTAAATCATCAAGAGTATATCCAATAGCAGCTCGGTGCTTCCTTAGAACTTTCAATAATCTTTATTCTTCATGTTCTGAAAGGTTAGCACTAATAATAATAGGATATATCTTCTTTTCATTAAGATAAGCATATTTCAAAGTGTCTGGAAATTGTTTTAATTCAAACACAGGATCACATTTAGGTGGAGGTGGACCTCCTAGAGTTTCAATAGGCAAATTGTGTTTAAGCAGAGGACGTTGTTCAAAGAAAATCTTATCTATTTCATTTCTTTCATGCATATGAAAATCATTTTCATGGTCTAGCAAATATTGTTCTAAAGGATCAGTAGGTGGTACAGCAAATAGAAGCAAGATCAATTAATTCATCCTTACTAGGCAATTCTTTTTCATGAAGTTTTCTACTAAACTTGGAAAAATTAAACTCATGAGACTCATCACCAAAACTAACACTGACAGTTCGTTTCTCACAATCTATTCTAGCATTAACGGTGTTCAAGAAAGGTCTACCAAAAATAATGGGACATAAGTCATCTTGTGGGGAACCAAGAACAAGAAAATCAGTAGGGTATTTTATTTTCCCACAGAAGACTTCAACATCTTTAACAATCCCAATTGGTGGTATAGTTTCTCTATTAGCAAGCTTAATAGTAACATCTATGTCTTCTATCTCTGCGGGTGCTATGTCATTCATAATTTCTTGATATAAGGTGTAAGGAATAGCAAACACTAGCACCTATGTCACATAAACCATGATAACCGTGATCTCCTATTTTAACTGAGATGACAGGCATGCCAACAACAGGTCTATGTTTATCCTTTTTATTAGGTTTGGCAATTCTAGCAGCTTCTTCACAGAAGTAAATAACATGCCCATCTATATCTTCTTCCAAAAGATCTTTAACCATAGCAATACTAGGTTCTACTCTAATTTGATCATCAGGTTTAGGTGTTCTAATATAGCTTTTATTAACCACAGTTGAAACTTTAGCATGTTCCTTTATCCTAATAGGGAAAGGTGGTTTCTCAATATAAGCAGAAGCAACAACTGGATCAACATTATAAAGTATAGTTTCTTGTTTAACTAGTACCGGTTCTTTGATTTCCTCTTTAATAGGTGGGTGATATTTAAACCACTTCTCCTTAGGGAGATCAACATGAGTAGCAAATGATTCACAAAAGGAGGCTACTATCTCAGAGTCAAGTCCATATTTAGTGCTAACCTTTTGAAAAGCGTCGGTATCCATAAAAGATTTAACACAATAATACTTAAGCCTAATACCTGACTCTTTACCTTCATCGAGTTCCCAATTTTCAGCGTTGTGTTTAATTCTTTCCACAAGATCCCACCGAAATTCAATAGTCTTCTTCATAAAAGAGCCAGCACAAGAAGTATCAAGCATGGTTTGATCATTACGAGAAAGCCGAGCATAAAAGTTCTGGATAATAATTTCTCTTGAGAGCTCATGATTGGGGAATGAATATAACATTGACTTAAGCCTCCCCCAAGCTAGAGCGATACTTTCTCCATCACGAGGCCAAAAATTGTATATATAATTCCGATCACGATGAACTAGATGCATGGGATAATTTTTTTGGTGGAACTCCAATTTCAAACGATTCCAATTCCAAGATCCAGTATCATCGCATAGCCTGTACCATGCTAATGCTTTTCCCTTCAAAGATAAAGGGAAAAAGTTTTTCATAACTTCATTCCCGGGTAAATCTGCAAGCTTAAACAATCCACAAATTTGTTCTACATATATCAAGTGCATATCAGGATGTTCGGTTCCATCTCCTGCATAAGGATTAGCTAGCAGTTGTTCTATCATACCCAAAGGAATTTCATATTCAATATTTTTAGTAGGTGCAGTAAGTTGAGGGGTAGCTAATTGTGGTTCCGGATGAGGTGAAGATACCCCAAGCAAACCCCTTAAGGGATTGGTTTCCATAGTAACAAGTGACAATAAATTTCAGCACACTATATAAATGTTTCCTTACCAAATTCCACTTACCAAAGGCGCTTCACTCCCCGGCAACGGCGCCAGAAAATAGCCTTGATGACCCACAAGTATAGGGCATCAATTGTAGCTCTTTTCGATAAGTAAGAGTGTCGAACCCAACGAGGAGCAGAAGGAAATGACAAGTAGTTTTCAGTAAGGTAATGTTTGCAAGTGCTGAAATGGTAAGTAGCAGAGTAGTTTGATAGCAAGATAATTTCTAACGAGCAAGTAACGATAGTAGTAACAAAAGTTCAGCAAGGTAGCCCAATCCTTTTGAGGTAGAGGACGGGCCAAAACGGTCTCTTATGATAACCAAAGCGTTCTTGAGGGTACACGGGATTTTCATCTAGTCACTTTCATCATGTTGGTTTAATTCGTGTTCGGTACTTTGATATTTGATATGTGGGTGGACCGGTGCTTAGGTGTTGTTCTTACTTGAACAACCTCCTACTTATGATTAACCCTCCCGCAAGCATCCACAACTACGAGAAAAGTATTAAGAATAAATTCTAACCATAGCATTAAACTTTTGGATCCAATCGGTCCCTTACGGAATAGCGCATAAACTGGGGTTTAAGCTTCTGTCACTCTCGCAACCCATCATCTAATTGCTACTCCACAATGCATTCCCTTAGGCCAAAATATGGTGAAGTGTCATGTAGTCGACGTTCACATGACACCACTAAGGGAATCACAACATACATACTATCAAAATATCAAACACATATCAAGTTCACATGATTATTTGCAACATGATTTCTCCCATGACCTCAAGAACAAAAGTAACTACTCACAAATGATAATCATGCTCATGATCAGAGAGGTATTAAATAGCATAATGGATCTGAACGTATAATATTCCACCAAATAAACCATATAGTAATCAACTACAAGATGTAATCAACACTACTAGTCACCCACAAGCACCAATCTATAGTTCCGGTAACAAGATTGAACACAAGAGATGAACTAGGGTTTGAGATGAGATGGTGTTGTTGAAGATGTTGATGGAGATTGCCCTCCCCAAGATGGGAGAGTTGTTGGAGATGATGATGACAATGATTTCCCCCTCCAGGAGGGAATTACCCCCGGCGAAATTGCTCAGCCGGAGGGCAAAAGTGCTCCTGCCCAGGTTCCACCTCGAGACGGTGGCGCCCCGTCCCGAAAGTCCTCTCTTTATTTTTTTTCTAGGTCAAAATGACCTATATACCAGAAGATGGGCACCGGAGGTGGGCCTGGGTGAGCACAACCCACCAGGGCGTGCCCGGGCTCCCTGGCGTGCCCAGGTGGGTTGTGCCCACCTGGTGGGCCTCCTCTGGTAGTTATTTGCTCCAATAATTCTCAAATATTCCATAAAAAATTCTCGTGAAGTTTTAGCTTGTTTGGAGTTGTGCGGAATAGGTGGCCTGACGTAGCTTTTCCAGGTCCAGATTTCCAGCTACCGGAATTCTCCCTCTTTGTGTATACCTTGAATATTATGAGAGAAAAGGCATTAGAATTACTCCAAAAAGCATTATTATGGATGAAAACATCATAAATAACAGTAAGAAAACATGATGCAAAATGGATGTATCAGGAGACGAATGGATGGGCACAAGGTCTAGTCCTGCGACCTTGTGCTTTCTTGTCCTGTAGGTACTGCTTGAACTCGGCGTGGCAGAGCTTCACCGAGTCCGGATCGTTGGTGTACATCACATTCAACTTGGTGCAGCCATGGGACTTAACGGTGAACTCAAAGGTGAACTCCTTGCTGAAGTCCATATCCAACAGGCTCACCCCTCGGATCGCCATTGGAGTCTCTTCAAGTGAACGAGTGGATAGGCGGCGGCGGCAGTTCGTTTTTCGGCTCTTGGGGAACTGGATTCAATAGTAAACTGAGTGTGTACAGGCGACAACAGTTACTACCCCTCCCTCGCCCGTTGTACGCCCGGAAGAACATGCACCCTCGGCACATTCAAACGCCTCCATTAAGAAACCTATTCCGGCCACACGTCGGTTCACGAGCGGGTCTGTATTGGTACTGTAATAACAAGTGTTAGTGGTCACTTTGCTTAAATTTAATTAGCTTTAATAGAAATTTATTCTTAAAACAAGCAATGCATTGGCTCGTTCTATCAGTGCCACAGGATCAACATGCACAACAATTAGAATTATTATTCTCAGGACGCACAGGATCAGCACATTTGTCGCACTTTCACACAGATAATACTAACAAGTTTGAACTGTTTGTTATGGTTGCTGTCCTCTGCATCATCATGCCGTGTTTCCCAGCTTGCAAGATTCAGAACCAACATATAAGATTCAAATAATAAGTACATCAAAGATGCCTACACATCTCATTGATTTCCAGCTTGCAAGATTCAGAACCAACAAATAAGATTCAAACAACAAGTACAACAAAGATGCCTACACATCTCATTGATTCCCAGCTTGCAAGATTCAGAAGCAACCCATCAGAGCCTTTTGATAAACTGAATATCGGGATTAAATCCATCTTGGCTAGCCGTGTCATAAAACCCAAGAACTTGGCGAATGCTCTTGACCATCACAACATCTGTAATTGAGTATTCCTGGTTGAACTCCAATCACCAAAATTGAGAGATGTTTCCCACATGACATTTTAGTTGAACTGCACAAGACACTCATTCCAAAAAAAGTGTTTTGTGCCGTTCACCAAAAGGTCACAATAGCAACAAGGTGAAATGGATATCCCTATTTGCATAAAAAGATAGAAAGTAAACAGTTGCTGGTCAATAAGAATATATGAAACATACACGAAATGAAAAGAAGCATCTTAATTATGTTCATGGCAATCACGCAAGGACAGTAGAAATTTTAAAACATCAGCAATGCTTCATGTTACCGGTAGCATTACGATCAACAATGACATTCGCCAAATATGGGATTAATTTAATGGTGGCATTGCTTGTTTACCAGATACAGTAAATCAACAGCAGCTAAAGAGTTGGTTTAAGGGCATGGGATCGTGGGGACACCAGGTCACTCAGCAGCATAAAGAAGCAACTTACTTATCATACTGGGAAAACAGCAGGAGTACCATTTGTAACACAGTTTAATTGCATCATATCACTGGAGGCATTAGATTTACAATAACACTGGTTAAACATGTCCTTAAGGTAACAGTGTGATCGCTTCATTTTACATGCGCCCTTACATTAACAACAGCAAAAAGTTGGTATAAGGACATGCGACATTCGACGCATCAGCACAATGTACCTACAAGGAGGCATAAAGTGGTGACGCCGAGTTTGTTCATGCTCTATGAGGGCAGCAAATTTAATCCTGGAGACCTTTTACTATGTGAGGGCAGCAAATCTAATCCTGGAGACCTTTTACTATGTGAGGGCAGCAAATCTAATCCACGACATACTCTGTTGACTTGTCCACCAGCCGCTACTTTCTATCCTTTTTTCAACCAATAATAGATCTGTTCCTTATCCAGTTTGTACTGCGTTTTCCCATTATTTCCCTTTTCAACCAAGAAACCGGTTGGGTATTCGGTCTCTACTACTTTCCCCCTGTTATTTCCTCTTTGAATCAAGTCCTAGATTCATGCTACGACTTTCCCCCCTTTCTTCGTTGTTTGAACCAAGTCCTAGATTCGAATGCATGAAGTAGCTTTACCTCTAATAATACTAAAAGATTAGGTGGATTTGGAAGAGCTGATGGAAGTAGAAAAAGATGCACATGCAGACACATGGGGAGCTGGGGCAGTAGAGCAAGGCCGCTTTCAAAGAACTTATACCTGAGGGTCGTCGGGATGTCGGTGGCGGCAGGTCGGATCTGCGCACAATACGACAGGGAGGAAGAAGGGTCGGAGCACCTCCCGAGCTGACGCTGTGTCGGAGAGAACGGCACGGGCAGAGGACCGGGCCCCGCCGACAGCTGTGGGTTTCCTCCCTCGCCGGCGATGACCGCATGAACGATGCACCTTAGTCCCCTACACACACCGGCCGAAGGGATCTGGAGAGCATGAGAGAATGTCGCTACTGCTATCTTGTTTAGATCTGGAGAGGATGAGAGAATGAAGAGAGCAACCCTAGTAAAGCAAGCGCTCAGGCCCCTGCGTACATATATAGTGGAGTGATTATGTTTTTCTCTCCACAACAAGCGTTTCAATTTGTGTACGTGGCATTAAAGAAAAGAAACTCTGTATTCAAGGTGACTAACTGTACGACTCCTACTTACTAGTAATAGTATTGTTCACTTGTGCTCCCCGACCCTCCATTCATTGAACAACCCACGGGTGAATAAACATACAATACTAGTATTTATATAGAATGAACAAGCTCGAACTATTTTCGCGTAGTTAAAAGTTGAGGGCGGGGCTTTTCACGGGCAGTATGCGCGGCAATTTTCACGTAGGCGGTTTGACAAAGAGGCGAGGAGGGTGAGGGAGTAGAGGATTCAACTTACTTACTGCTGGAAAGGTCGAGCTATGCGCTTGATGGGCGTTTGCTACCTCTTGAGCACTGTGTTTGTTTTCCCTTGAAGAGGAAAGGCTGATGCAGCAAAGTAGCGTACGTATTTCCCTCAGT
Organism: Aegilops tauschii subsp. strangulata; assembly: GCF_002575655.3. Taxonomy (NCBI): domain Eukaryota; kingdom Viridiplantae; phylum Streptophyta; class Magnoliopsida; order Poales; family Poaceae; genus Aegilops; species Aegilops tauschii. The sequence goes on along the minus strand of NC_053037.3, from coordinate 311,256,153 downwards.
TTTTGAGAACCAAGGTATCAATCTAGTAGGAGGATACGCGCGAGTCCCACGCACCTACACAAACAAATAAATCCTCGCAACCAACGCGATAAGGGGTTGTCAATCCCTACACGGTCACTTACGAGAGTGAGATATGATAGATATGATAAGATAATATTTTTGGTATTTTTGTGATAAAGATGCAAAGTAAAGAAAGTAATAAAAACGGCGCCAGAAATAGCTTCTTGTCGGAGATTAATATGATGGAAAATAGACCCGGGGGCCATAGGTTTCACTAGTGGCTTCTCTCAAGAGCATAAGTATTTTACGGTGGGTGAACAAATTACTGTTGAGCAATTGACAGAATTGAGCATAGTTAAGAGAATATCCAGGTATGATCATGTATATAGGCATCACGTCCGAGACAAGTAGACCGACTCCTGCCTGCATCTACTACTATTACTCCACACATCGACCGCTATCCAGCATGCATCTAGAGTATTAAGTTCATAAGAACAGAGTAACGCTTTAAGCAAGATGACATGATGTAGAGGGATAAATTCATGCAATATGATAAAAACCCCATCTTGTTATCCTCGATGGCAACAATACAATACGTGCCTTGCTGCCCCTACTGTCACTGGGAAAGGACACCGCAAGATTGAACCCAAAGCTAAGCACTTCTCCCATTGCAAGAAAGATCAATCTAGTAGGCCAAACCAAACTCATAATTCGAAGAGACTTGCAAAGATAACCAATCATACATAAAAGAATTCAGAAGATTCAAATATTGTTCATAGATAAAATTGATCATAGACCCACAATTCATCGGTCTCAACAAACACACCGCAAAAGAAGATTACATCGAATAGATCTCCACAAGAGAGGGGGAGAACATTTATTGAGATCCAACAAGAGAGAAGAAGCCATCTAGCTAATAACTATGGACCCGAAGGTCTAAGGTAAACTACTCACACTTCATCGGAGAGGCTATGGTGTTGATGTAGAAGCCCTTCGTGATCGATGCCCCCACCGGCGGAGCTCCGGAAAAGGCCCCAAGATGGGATCTCACGGGTACAGAAGGTTGCGGCGGTGGAATTAGGTTTTTGGCTCCGGATCTGATCGTTTGGGGGTACGTAGGTATATATAGGAGGAAGGAGTACGTCGGTGGAGCAACATGGGGCCCACGAGGGTGGAGGGCGCACCTGGGGGGTAGGCGCGCCCCCTACCTCGTGGCTTCCTGTTTGATTTCTTGATGTAGGGTCCAAGTCCTCTGGATCACGTTCATTCCGAAAATCACGTTCCCGAAGGTTTCATTCCGTTTGGACTCCGTTTGATATTCTTTTTCTGCGAAACTCTGAAATAGGCAAAAAACAGCATTTCTGGGCTGGGCCTCCGGTTAATAGGTTAGTTCCAAAAATAATATAGAAGTGAATAATAAAGCCCAATAATGTCCAAAACAGAAGATAATATAGCATGGAGCAATCAAAAATTATAGATACGTTGGAGACGTATCAAGCATCCCCAAGCTTAATTCCTGCTCGTCCTCGAGTAGGTAAATGATAAAAACAGATTTTTTGATGTGGAATGCTACTTGGCATTATTTCAATGTAATTCTTCTTAATTGTGGTATGAATATTCAGATCCGAAAGATTCAAGATAAAAGTTCAGTATTGACATAAAAATAATAATACTTCAAGCATACTAACTAAGCAATTATGTCCTCTCAAAATAACATGGCCAAAGAAAGTTCATACCTACAAAATCATATAGTTTAGTCATGCTCCATTTTCGTCACACAAGAATGCTCTCATCATGCACAACCCCGATGACAAGCCAAGCAATTGTTTCATACTTTAGTAATCTCAAACTTTTTCAACCTTCACGCAATACATGAGCGTGAGCCATGGATATAGCACTATGGGTGGAATAGAATATGATGATGGGGGTTATGTGGAGAAGACAAAAAAAGGAGAAAGTATCACATCAATGAGGCTAATCAATGAGCTATGGAGATGCCCATTGATTGATGTTAATGCGAGGAGTAGGGATTGCCATGCAACGGATGCACTAGAGATATAAATATATGAAAGCCCAACAAAAGAAACTAAGTGGGTGTGCATCCAACTTGCTTGCTCACGAAGACCTAGGGCACTTGAGGAGGCCCATTGTTGGAATATACAAGCCAAGTTCTATAATGAAAAATTCCCACTAGTATATGAAAGTGACAAAACAAGAGACTCTCTATCCTGAAGATTATGGTGCTAATTTGAAGCACAAGTGTGGAAAAAAGGATAGTAGCATTGCCCCTTTTTATTTCTTTTTTTGGGCCTTCCCTTTTTTTATGGCCTTTCTCTCTCTTTTTCTCTCATATTTTTTGGGCCTTCTCTTTTTTTTATGGCCTTTCTCTTTTTCGTGGCTTCCTGTTTGATTTCTTGATGTAGGGTCCAAGTCCTCTGGATCATGTTCGTTCCGAAAATCACATTCCCGAAGGTTTCATTCCGTTTGGACTCCGTTTGATATTCTTTTTCTGTGAAACTCTGAAATAGGCAAAAAACAGCAATTCTGGGTTGGGCCTCCAGTTAATAGGTTAGTCCCAAAAACAATATAAAAGTGAATAATAAAGCCCAATAATGTCCAAAACATAAGATAACATAGCATGGAGCAATCAAAATTATAGATACGTTGGAGACGTATCAGCGTTACTGCTGGAAAGACTTGTGATATGACTACTCATTATAGTAATGAATTACTGGCGCTACGACTGGGGTGATCCTCCCCTTCCGTTCTGCACTCTAATCTGGTGCATGACACGTCAACCCAGATGCTGGCTCTCCCACATGTCGATGAAGTACGTAGTAAGGAGGAGCAAAGAATAATGCGGTATATATAGTGTATATACTTGTACTACTACTCACGTCGGAGGAGTGCGAACCACGGCAGCCCAGTGAACCAGCAGTGCGAACCACGGCAGCCTGGTGAACAAGCAGTAAAAAACAATGTGGTGATATGGCCATAAAAAACAATGTGCTATGGTCCACACTGTAGCATGTACAGTACTACTCCTCTTTGTTTGGATCCCTGAGTTAGAGCTAGTTTGGGTTGAAATAGCCTCAAAGTATCCAAACAGGAGGGTTTAGTTTGAGCTAGTTTGCTCTAACCCAGCTAAAAAAACTAGCCTGGTGGAGAGGTTCTAATTGGGTTAGTTCTCCTCGGGCCCACTAAAAGAGAACTAAAAAAATCTCCCCTGCCCGCACCAGATTGCTCCCTCCGCCCCCCCTCTCGCACGACTCCTCTCTCTTCCCCATCGAGCCGCCCCCCAAGCACCGCTCCGCCGCTCGCCCTCTCTCTCCTCCGGCCGCCCTCTCCCTCCAGCCTCCGAAGCTCGCTCCGCTCCCCCTTCACTGGTCGTTTTTCTCCCTCTGTCGTGCACAGCGGTGACAATCTACCAGGGAGGTTTCAAGAGGGGTGAGTTTGTTCGTTCCTTCTCAGTCTCACAGCCATATCATTGATCTTGCTCGCTCTAGCGCTAATTCTGATTTGGAAAAGTAGATCCTGATTAAACTTGGTATAGATTTGTGGTGCACTCATGGAATTGTTTGATGCTGCTTGAGGAGGTAATAAATCTTTCTAGAGGCCCAAAGATTCACTTCACCTTTCTAGGTATTTCAGTTTTCGGGCTTGAATTATTTCTAGAGGCCCAAAGATTCAGTTCACCTTTCTAGGTATTTCAGTTTCAGGCTTGCATTATTTCTAGAGGCCCAAATATTCGGTTTGCAGTCGTCGGCAAGCGGCCCTGCTACCCATGCCGGTGTCGACCTCAAATCGCAAGCGCCAGCGGCGGAGGGGTTCCCGGGGCTTGGGCTCTACAGAGCCTTCCTCCAGAGCGACGATGACAAGCTCCTCCCTAGGTGCAAGAGGGGCTCCGGGCTCCTTCCCTATCGTGAATGACTTCCGTGATGAGTTAGCTCATGCTTTGTTTCATGGAGTGTATTTTTTTCTGAAGCTTGATTGACGACTTGTATGTTTAAGTGGGATATCTCATTTGTATGGACAAATTACAATTTATCATGTTTTGCATGCTTGATTTGTAAAGATGGTTCATTTATGTCAACTGGGAGAGGGAGGAGGCCACACAAGAGCCGGCCACACCAAATCCGGCAGGAAATAGGGTCCAAAGTAGTCAAATGATTGAGAAAGAGAATTTATTGTCAATCTAACCCTGCCATCCATACACCTCTTTGGTTAGAGTTAGTTCAGGGTTAGAATCTAACTCTAACCTCTAACTGAGTTAGAGTTCTCCTCGTCTCGGTTCATCGCCATCATACTTTCCCCATTCCTGTGTTTTTAGTATCCTGCGAATCAAAGAGGCCCTTGTACTAGTTTTGGTCCGGTCGTTTTTTATAAATGTGTTATGTCCAAAATTTAATGAACGTGCTCCGGTTTCTATGAAAATAATCCGGTTTCATGTAGTAATTCATTCATTTATTTATTCTTCTGCGGGGGGTTTGCATGCAATTCGTGAGGTCTGAAATGTAAAGTACCCCGGCATATGCTCCTAGTCGTGCATGCACTACGACCCAGATGCTCTATGTCCCACATGTCGGCGAAAGGGAGCACATGGAAATAGCCTAGGAGTACATATAGGAGGATAAATGCGTGAAAAAATATGTACTGTGAAGCATAGCTGCGGTTCGAAAAGGAGACCTAAAGTGATGACATGTATAGGTCGCACGCACCCAACTAGTAGTACCAGACATACGACTACTTTTTCCCTAAAAAAAGAGGTACGAGTGCTCAATACTCCTATTCTATCAACACGAGTCCCATTTGACAACAGTGCCCGTGCTACAGCTAGCTCTTCTCCCTCGTTTCTCTCTTCTAATTCTAAACTCAGCCGACACGCGCTGGGCGGGGTGGGGATTTGCCGATGGTCGGTTTGCTTAACCGAGGCCCCACCTCATAATGAAAACGTTACGACTGGAATAAAAATGCCATATACTCCCTCCGTTCCTAAATATAAGTCTTTTTAGATATTTCAAATGGAATACAACATGCGGACGTATGTAGACATATTTTAGAGTGTAGATTCACTCATTTTGCTCCGTATGTAGTCACTTGCTGGAATCTCTAGAAAGACTTATATTTGGGAACAGAGGGAGTACTATACTAATAAAACATTAAGGCCACGAGGTGATGCAGTGCTGGTTATAGGAGGCAAGAAGAAAGATGCATCCATCAACGACGTCCACCTCCTCGACTCAGGGCGCCGGCCCACCGGACGACGACTAAGTAGCAGCGACTTTCGTGGCCATGTCGACGTGCTTATTAACAATGGCGTCCAAAGATTCCAGCCGCTTGAAGAAGGCCAACGTCTTTATGTCCTCGCTGGCCTTGTAGTGGCCTATGTAGATGATTTCCTCGTAGACGTGGATGTGCAGGTCGATGGTTTCTTGCATGGCGAGCCGTTGCACGTCGAGCGAGGCCTCGAGGTGCACATTCTTCGTCACGACCTCCGGCACCTGCAGGGCCACCAGGTCTTGAAAGAGTTCGTCACCATGGAGGCCGATGAGGGTGGCAGTCAATGAGGAGCCTGGGCGCGTGGGCTGGAGCAGTACGACAAGAGCGTCTGCGCACTTTTTGACGGCGGTGAACTTGCGGATGGAGTGGACCATCATGTCGTCCATGTGAGAGGCGAAGCCGGCGTCGGCGAGGGCTATGACGCCGGCGGTCGGCAGCACTGTCTGGAAACGCTGTGCAGTGCGGGGCCGCAGGCCGGCGTCTTGGATGATTTGGCACAGCCGACTGCCACTCGCGTCCATCGCCTCCATCGGTGCTTGTGGCTTCTGGTCACTTGGTCTTGGATTGGAGTGAGCAGTGTTGCGCAGAGACTGGGAGTAGATGGATTGGAGTGGTGGGCGCCTTTATATGAGAGTCCAAACTCTGTTGCATTCACATCGTGCTGGCTCTATTCTGCTTCACCAATTAATTCCCTCTGCATGCTAATTGAGGATGCATCATTGACCATTCAACGTCTCGGGAACCGCTACCCTCTCCCTCCTTGGCATTCAAGCCGTATCAATGTAAATGCGGGTCAAGAAGAGACTAGTTACTACATTGTGCACCGTGACCGTGTGGGGGTGCGATGCGAACGGCACACGCATGTTGTACTTGTTCCACTTTCTCGTTTTGAACTCGTGACTTGTAGTAACGCTTAGTTTTGAATATACTTTATAAGTTTGGTTGTTGCCCCAATATATACAGCACTCCCTCCATGTAGGTTGGGTCGCTGAAGTCAAAATTAGACACAAAACACGATGGTGATGAACCAGTCTACCTCCGTCCTGGTTTATTGCTCCTCATCATAATCTGTGCCAAATTTTGACCATAAATTTGACTAACAAAAGGTTAATGCATGTCAGCAAAAATTATATCAATTTAAACTATGTTCAAATACAAATCAAATGATATAATTTTTGTTGACATGCACTAACATTTTGTCAGTTAAATCTTTGGTCAGAATTTAGCACAAATTACAAAAGGGACTAATAAACCAGGACCTAGGTAGTAGTACACGAGGTCGAAGACAGTGACACTACAAATAATTAATGCCAAATAAGAGCAAGGGATCACACATGTCATTTACGACTGGAATAAAAATGCCATACACTAATAAAACATTAAGGCCACAAGGCGATGCAGTGTTGGTTACAGGAGGCAAGAAGAAAGATGCATCCATCGATGACGTCCACCTCCTCGACTCAGGGCGCTGGCCCACCGAACGGCGGCTAAGTAGCAGCGGCTTTCGTGGCCAGGTCGACGTGCTTCTGAACAATGGCGTCGAAAGATTCCAGCCGCTGGAAGAAGGCTAACATCTTTCTGTCCTCGTTGGCCTTGTAGTGGCCTATGTAGACGATTTCCTCGTAGACGTGGATGTGTAGATCAACGGTTTCTTCCATGGCGAGGCGCTGCGTGGCGAGCGCGGCCTCGAGGGGCACATTCTTCGTCGCGGCCTATGGCAGCTGCAGGGCCACCAGTGCTTCAAAGAGTTCATCACCTTGGAGGCCGATGAGGATGGCAGGCAACGAGGAGCCTCGGCGTGTGGGCTGGAGCAGTACGGCAAGGTCGTCCACATGCTTCTTGACGGTGGTGAACCTGCGGATGGAGTCGACCATCATCTGGCGCATGCGAGACACAAAGCTGGCATCGACGAGGGCTATGACGCTGGCAATCGCCAGCACCGTCTGGAAACGCTCCGCGGTGCAGGGCCGTAGGTCGGCGTCTTGGACGACCTACGGCCACACACGTCCATTGACGCCATGGGTGCTTGTGGCTTCTGGTCACTTGGTCTTGGTCTTGGATTGGAGTGGGCAGTGTTTTGCAGAGACTAGGAGTAGATGGATTGGAGTGGTGTGACGCCTTTGTATGACAGTCCAAACTGCGTTGCATTCACATGCTCCGTTCTGCTTCTCAAATTACTTACTCCTACATCTGCATGCTACTTGAATGCGGAGGCATCATTGACCGTTCAATGTTTCAGGAACCGCTACACTCTAAGTCATTGGCATTCAAGCCGTATCAACGTAAATGCGTGTCAGGAGACATTCCCGTTGACGACAAGGTGCCTATGGTGACTTCATAAATTTCAAGATGATATGCCGGCTCAGTCTTTCGGGGGTGCTCATAGGGGCAGGGTGTGCGTGTGTGCGTTCATAGGGGTGAGTCTATGCGCGTGTATATGAGCGCTTGCGTTTGTAGTACTGTGTTAAAAAAGCGTAAATGTGTGTCAAAAAGAGACTAGTCAGTACTAGTATACTCAATATTGTGCACCGCGACCAAGGCGGAGAGAAAAACGAGAGAACTACATATTTATTTACAGTGTAGATTCACTCATTTTGCTCCATATGTACTACTCATTTAGGGTGTAGTCTAGTCACTTGTTGAAATTTCTAGAAAGGCAAATACTCCTTTCTGGTTTACACGGCTATACTAGCAAGTACTACAATAATGGGCTCACATAGCAATTTTGTCTCATGCAAGAGCCTGGCTATATGTGTGCTCCAAGGCTCCGCACCACGCCCCACCCCTACACAAAGACCGCCACGCGAGCGTTCGCAACTGCCACGTTCGGGTTGCACTTGGATTTTCGCCTCTTTGAGAAGACGAACAATGATGTTACTACTACTTCTACAGTATCGAATCCACTACTGCATGTCCGCCCACCACGTGCGGGAGGGATAGCTTGTTGTAGTATAAGCAAAAGTCTGTCCTCGTCTGCGAGCCACCGCGCGCATGGGCGAGGGTGAAGGCGTGTAGTAGTAAAATCAAGCTTCTCCTCGTTGTACAGTTGACGTGACACATCATAGCACTGGCCCCACATGCTTGCCTCTAAACTTGGCTAAAAGACCCACAATGTACAATATATTTGCTGCAACCTCTAACATTTACTCCACCACAAATTAAAATATATATTCCTGTCTTGACCAGATGAGAGTGCACACTACAATCACCAGGATGACAGGTAGGGCTAGAAGATTATTTTAATCAAAAAATGCTTCGAGACGGCCTCATAGCATGGAGCCGACCCCAATGATTTTAAGCTTAGAGGCACGGTACATGCTATCCTAGACTACTCTACACATGAAACTGCCACACGAGCATCCGGGCTGCGCTTGGCTCTTCGCCTCTTCGGGAAGTCGAACAATGATGGAGTACTACTGCAGTGGAGTACTACAGTATGCTTCTGGCGATCTAACTCCGATGAACTGCTGCATGTCCACCGCGTGCGGGAGGGAGAGCGTGTAGCGAAAGCTTCTCCTAGTCCTGCCAGCCACCACACACATGGGCGAGGGAGGGACGCAGCTTCATTGACTTACTGCTCCTGCCTTTGTGTGTATGAAAGGTGGGCCCAACAGGTGGGTGGCCCACCTGTCATACAGCCGAAGGCAGGTGCAGTTAAGGCACTGGAGCTCAGTCCGCGAGGGAGAGGACGTTGCAATCAAACTTCTCGTTGTTGTACGAGTTGAGTTGGCGCGACACATCAAAGCACTGCACTCAATATATTTCAATAATTTGCATTTACCGATGCATTAATTACAACACATGCATGCATGCCGTGACTTTCCTTTTGATACTTTCATGTGTTGATTTAATGCACCTTGAAGTAGTATGAATATGTGACGATAAAGCTTTGTAATGCCCCGGCCCTAAAGCGGGAGATGGTTGTGCACGAGGAGGGTGAGATCATGCCGACAGAACAGGACCCGACGATGGAGCTCTCTATGGTCTCGATGGACCTCACCTTGCTCCACTGCCCCTTGTGCCTCTGCCCCTTGAAGCCTCCAGTGTATGAGGTTCGAATACACCTCGTCCATTTCGCTGATCGGGCAAGGTGCAGGTTTCCTAATTGATGTGTTGTTCGATTGATTTGTGCAGTGCAAGGGAGGGCACCTAGCCTGCGCGGACTGCCGCGTCCAGCGCCCCGGGAACCAGCGGCAGTGCCAGAAGTGCGAGCGCGGCGGTGGCTTTGATGTGCGGAAAACGGTAGTGGACGTCGTCCTCTCCTCAGTGAGGGTGGAGTGCCCGCACGAAGGTTGTGGGCTCTATGTCACTTACCACAAGCTCGACGATCACCAGAGCGTGTGTCCTCTCGCGCCCAGCAAATGCCCCGTGCTTGTCTGCGGCTATGAAGGCCCGTCGGCAGCGCTCTCCCACCACATTAGCACCATGCATCCCATGCCCGTGCACAGGATCCAGTACAGCAAGGTGATCCAGATGCAAGTGCCACTGTCGGAGCCACGGCTCTTGCTGTTCGTGGAGGAGGACGGCCCTGCATTTTTCTTGGTCGGCGGCGTGCTTGACATCGGCGCGCCTATCGCCGTGTCAGTCATCTACATCAAAGTGGGGGCATCCCCACTGCCGCACTACGTGGCCAAGCTGTGGGCGAACGGCCCGCCGGGGGAGCCCAAAGGCAGGACCGACACCGTCAAGGTGGAAATGGAGGTGACAAGCAGCAAGGATCCCAGCGACATCGCCATGCAGGAGCTGACCTTCTTTACAGTTCCGCCCAAGCTGCTAGCCAGGGCTGGGTTGTCGAGGACGGTGTCCCTCCACATTCAGATTGACAAGCTCACCTCCTAAATGATTCTACAGTGCCTTCTGTTTATCTTAGTAATATGCTAATATAGGGGTTAGCTCGGTCTATTTTAGCTTAAGAGATGGTGGGTTTTGGTGGCAATGCAACAATTACTTCGACATCAGATCAGCAGTTAAAGTAATTTCCAACAGTCGAACGGATATTTTGTGTCTATTGGATATAAAGATCCTTTGGGTAAGAAGTATAACAGCTTATATGCTTGTTTGTTCAGGAAGTGTTGCATACTTGTGCGAGTTGACGCGACACATCAAAGTAGTAGCACTACTAGTAGTACTCCCTCCGATCCTAATTTTTTGTCCATAAGTCGAGGCGTAGATACCAAGGAGGGCCTGGTTGTGTCTATATTTGGACAACTCACCCGACTGTGCACCAGGCAGACGAAGCTCGTGTCGTGTTGGTGCCGTGTGTGGCCCGCACATTAACCAAAACCTCGCGCCTCCAGCTTAGCCTCTGCGTTTTAAACTTCTCAATCTCAAGGCCAAGGAGCAACGTGAAACCTATGATAGAGCCAATCGGATGGTTGAGAACACTACAATTCATAGCTATAGATGCGTGTGTGAGAGAGGACGAGTGCGTGCGTGCACCTCTTCTCTTCATGTATAACGTACTAAACTCAGAGTACAAGTGTATGTGGGTGGCATCGACCTAGGGAGCTAGAGATGGTGCGTGCGATAAGTCCCGAGAGATAGGTGTAATGCGTCTGGAAAAAAGACTAGTCTATAGCTCGCCACGAGGCTATTCCTGTCGAACGCCCCAATAACCGTAAGATATGTATCCGACGGTGCCGGTTATTGCACGTACACAGCAGTAGAAAAAGAACTACCATGGCATATGCTACACCACGGTCGATAACACGTGCCCACGTTACGCCATCCGGGAATAGTGCCGCACTTCGAAACTAGAAAAGTCAATAAATTTTGAACTTGCATCTCGTCACATTCCAAATTACTACTACCACGCTATATTTAATTGCAAACCTGTTCACACTGATCACAACCTAAACGGTTTCCCACTTAGGAGCGTATTAGTACTCGGTTATAAATACTACTATGCCAAGATGACTGCACATTCCTCCTCAACTCCTCATCCACAAAAACAAACAAGTCATTCAGCATCCTTCCCTTGCGTCTGCCATGGCCAGCATGAGTTCTGGGTCGAGAGATTACCACCAGGGAGAGGCGAGCATGGAAGCAAAAGCATGAGAGATGTCCCGCCTCGCCGCGAAAGCAGCCGATATGTCCCGCTGCACGGAAGGAGCAGCACAGAGGTCCTGCCGCGCCGCCGAAGCAGCACAGAGGTCCCGCCGCATCGTTGATGCAGCAGACTAGTCTGGCCGCGCCGCGGCAGCAACAGAGATGTCCTGCCGCGCCCACGGCGGCCTGGGAAAATGTCTCGCGGGCAGGCGACGACTCTTACAAGCACATGCATGCGATCGTCCATAGCCAGATGGATCAGATCTCCCGCTGGGCGAGGTTGCAGGACGACATGAAAGCCTCATTTGAACAGGCTACTGGCGTCATCCGGCAACTAAGGGAGGGCAATGAGAGGCTCCGGGCCGAGCGCGACCTGCTGAGGGCGAACATCGTCTGAATTGCAGAGCAGCAGGAGGAGACCAGTGCCTTGTTGAAGAGGACCAGCATCATCGGCAAGAAACTTATGGACGAGAATGACATGCTCCGCATCGAGCACCAAAGGCTGGTGGAGGAATCCGTGGATGCTCTCAAGCAGCGTCTTGAGGACACAACAAGCTCATCGCCGCTCGCCGCGGAGACTAGTTCATGCGGCCTGCAGTAACGCATCAAGAAAGTAGAGATCATCAAGCCAGATCGTTGTCTTCCTTCTTCTTTTGCCCTTGTGCATTTCGGGCGTAGCCGCATGTGGCTTTTTTAATTATCTTCCTATTATGTAAGATAATTATTATCCACTGTCGTCATCATTATATATTCATCAGTCTTGCTATAAGTCGCATCATATGCTATATAGGTCCGTTGGATCTTACATCAAGATTCGTGCAAAAAATTCTTTTCAGATTTTCTTTTCTCTCTCTTAAATCTCAGTCGAATGAGACATAGCCACGCCATTAAAAAAAGGCTCGGGCACCATTAATGGAGACCTTGGGAGAGAGGTGGGCAGCAGATGGAGGTCAAAGGGCTCTCCTCCCGATAAGCACGCGCAGGGGTCTGATCGCACGCCTCCCGTACTCAAATAACTACCCTACACGGCGCCTTCTAGCTAATAAAAAAAGGGACGCGTGGCAGCACATAAATGGTAAGTAGAATGCCACGGTTTCAATAATACTTGTGTTTTCGATTGTAACATGACATCACTTGTTCCAAAATGACTTTGTTGATTGTTAATGTGTGCGCCTTTGCAAATCGGACATCAAAGTTACCACAGCATGTTGGTGCCATGTCATGACACCAAGCCAAGTTTCATGATTTTCATGTGTGTTTTGGATTTACAAGAATTAAAAAGCCAAGTTTCTCAATGTTTTCGGCCGAGCCACGACGCCCAGATGTTTGAATTTCATTCCCATTTCTTGCATGGGACCTAGATATTTACCCGAGGACACACATGTGATTTTTCAACCAACTTTGGTGCACTGGAGCATGTGCTTGTAATTCACATTTGAATTATGCACACAAAGGTGACACGTTCCCTCTCAGAACCACGAACCTTCTTGAGAGAAGCTCCGGTTTGCAAGAAGCTTATACCAAAACTTTTTCCTATTCGGCCAATTTTTTTACCACAACATGATGTACCATGACATGACACCATGCCAAGTTTCATGATTTTCAGGCGTGTTTTGGATTTACAAGAATTTTAAAACCAAGTTTCTCAATGTTCTCGGCCGAGCCACGATACCCAGATGTTTGAATTTCATTCCCATTTCTTGCATGGGACCTAGAAATTCACCCAAGGACACACATGTGAGTTTTCAACCAACTTTGACGCACGGGAGCAGGTGCTTGTAGTTCAAATTTGAATTATGCACATTAAATGACCAAAACTCAATTAATGTATAAAAAAAGGCCAAACGAAACTGAAATAATTCCAAAATTTAATAGGGCACTCATGTAGTTCTATGTTGCCTCTATAAAGAAACTCAAGGGGGGCAGCGTATATCGTTTTGCACTCAAAGGTGACACGTTCCCTCTCAGAACCACAAGCCTTCTTGACAGAAGCTCCGATTTGCAAGAAGCTTATACCAAAACTTGTTCCAATTCGGCCCAATTTTTTACCATAGCATGTTAGTGCCATGACATGACACCATGCAAAGTTTCATGATTTCCAGGGAAGTTTTGGATTTACAGGAATTTAAAAACCAAGTTTCTCAATGTTCTCGGCCGAGTCACGGCGCCCAGATGTTTGAATTTCATTCTCGTTTCTTGCATGGGACCTAAAAATTTACCCAAGGACACACATGTGATTTTTCAACCAACTTTGGTGCACCGAGCATGTGCTTGTAGTTCAAATTTGAATTATGCACATTAAATGTCCAGAAACTCAATTAATGTATAAAAAGGCCAAACGAACCCGGAATAATTCCAAAATTTAACAGGGCACTCATAGTTCTATGTTGCCTCTGTAAAGAAAATCAGGGGGGAGGCAGCGTATATCGTTTCTCACACAAAGGTGACACATTTCCTCTCGGAACCACGAGGCTTGTTGAGAGAATCTCTGGTTTTGCAAGAAGCTTATACCAATACTTGTCCCAATTCGGTCAAAAGTTATACATATGAAAACAGGGTTTATATTATCCCGAACATCGCGCTACCTAGACCAATGGACTCTGATTTGAATTCACATAAAATGGATACAAATATTTGAATTGGAGATCGTATGGTACATGTAGTTCATAGTGAAATATGATTACTGCTATATGCATGTTTTTTGTTATCAAGATAATATTTAAATGATGGTATAACTTGACAACAATCATATTCAAATAAGGAAAATTGATTCAAATTTAGTCCATATGGTAGACGACAGTATATATGTTCATAGGGTGGAGTAAAATGTTCATATATGATGGAAGATCAAAATGTAGGACTACATCCATTATAAACTGCAAGGTCACCTAACGATATATTTGAATTCAATATAACGTGGATTCAAAAATTGGAGTTCGAGATCTTGGCATTTGTAATCATATAGAAAGGGACATGACTCTTTCTTTTGGTGCGAATTGATTAGTTTTTTGTTGTTGATGAGGGAAGTGCGAATTGATTTGGTACTGTACAGGGTAATCTTGTTCTCATGATTTTTTTTACATTTTTCTTGTAGTTTTTTCAATGGCATTTATAGCAATATAGTAAAAGGCGACATGACTCTGTTGTGTCATATATGAATTGTATTTTTGTACACGTTAAGTTTGTTCTGCCGAACATTGAATCCGCGCCTTGTTATCCCAAAATTTTCAAGCTCAAGTATCTTTTGTCTCATCTGCTTTGAAACTCCCGCCTCTTCAACCCGCGCCGCTGTCGCGGGATATCTGCGGCTACCTATGGGACCGGTGGCCCCTTGCTGGTTCGGCGGGGGGACGTCGCGTTGCACAAAGAGCAGATCAGCGTGCGGCAGCACAGCATAGAGCACACAAGCAATTTACCCAGGTTCGGGCCGCCGCGAGGCGTAAGAACCTACTCTTGCTTTGGTGGATTGATGGTGGAATGAGTGTGGTGACGCGTAGTACACTTGCCCGGCAGGGTTTTCCTCGGGGCCGCAACCACTATGCGTGTATGGTGGCTTGGGTTCATCAACTTTCCAACCTCTTCTACGAGTGCCATGGGCCGCCTTTTATAGATTAAGGGGTCACCACAAAGGCGAAGTGGTCATTATCAACTGATATGATAGCGAACACTGCTATCATACCTAACTCTGCGAGCTGACAGGGTGCATTAAATGCGCCGCTTAGTGTCACATCACTGGTCGCCCGGCAAGGCCTGCTGGGCTATCTTGCCTGCTATGCGTCTGTTCTCTTGACACGTCGCATGACGGGTGTCATATGCGGGTTTCTCCTGTAGTAAATGGCTGCCATGTGGCGAATGGCTGCCACTTAATCATTTTGCGGCTTGACACCGCACCGATCGACGACGTGGGTCGTGCTTGAGTGGTTGGTGGGGTGGTTCTGCCCCCGCGAGCCCCGGCAGGCTCTGCCGCGGAGCCTTGATTGCTTGTTTCTGGTGGTGGCCTTGCCCTTTGCCAGGCTCGCCTGCCCGGCAAGGGAGGCCCTTCTCTTGTATATATCTTGCTCCTCTGGCTTGATCTTGGTCTCTCTGGGGCAGCGTGTTGGTTCTTCAAATCTCTTGGACCTTCAACCTCTGACTTGGGTTGGTGCTTCAATCTTGTTCCCTTGCCTGTGCATAATCTGGGCAACAGACCCAGGGTTTGTTGCACCGACAAAAAACCCCGGGCCTGCCCCGAACGCGCTGCTGAGCGTCGTCGGGGTAGGGCCTAATAAGTGCACAGGCAAGTTTGTTGAAGGGGTTGGCTCGTTGAGGTCTTCATTGCTGCTTAATTAGCCTTGATTCTGGAACGGTTTCCGATTTCCCCGCACGCGGTGTAAAGCCAATAGTGGTGGGGCTGCGGTAGTGATGGCCCGTGAATGACTTTAACGCACAGGGTAGAAACCGCCAATTTACTCTTCCCACAGCGCGCCCTTATCCTTAGCCCCGCATGCATCACGCGGGGTAGGTAACGGAGGTGCATGGCGCGGGAGAGCATCTTGGAGAGGGTCTGCCTGCCTTGAATTGGCGGAGGAGGGCGGTGGTCACCTGTTGCTGGAGCAGCTGCCCTTCCCGGCCCGGCCTATAGAAGGGAGGGGCGGAGGAGGGCGGAGTCATCCATCTCTGCATTCCTCTTTCTTCTTCCCTTGTTCTCTGCTTCCGCTGGCGATGCCGAAGAGAAGAGCCTGGGCCATCCCCCAGGCTCCTGTTTGGGGCTATTGTTGCCCCATGCTAGTGCTGGTGCTCGGGGAGTGAGCCTGGTCCTTGGCGTGGCGAATCCCTTGGTCTCTTTGAGGCTCGGCCGATAGGCGGGGCTGGAGATCGTTGGTAATCCCAACATCGCCTCTCCTGGAGGTCTTGGAGCTGTTGTCGATGAGGGGCGCGCCTTCCGGTCCGCCGAGGCGATGGTAGCGTTGCATGCCCGTTGTGGGTGATGCCGCTACCGTCTCTATCCCTTCCCCCTTTTCTTCCCCTCTTCTTTTCGTTAGGGGGGGCGACGGGCCTTGCTCGTCACCTTGCGCAGCTCCTGGGTGCACGCCACCTACAGACCGCGGCGGATGACCGCTCCGCCGGTCCCTTCGCCACCACCCTCTCCCAAATGCTCCTTTTATACCCCTTTCCCTCTAGCTTTTGTATCCTGGGGAAGGGGAGCAGAGAAAGGAAAAGAGGGGTTGTTGGGTTTTTATCTTTTTTCAATCTTAAATTGGCAGGCAATTGCCAAATTTTAACTCAAATAATGTAATCTCTCTTGTCCATCTTTGTGTTCTGTAATGCTTGTACTTGTGTTAGCATATAAATGAAAAAGATGAACCTTGCCGGGAACCCGTGCATGTGTATGTCCATGCAGAGGCGGAGTGCCTCTTTAATAAAAATAAACAAGTTTTCCCCGGCAGGATATCCTGCCGGCACCCTCTTTGTCTGCCGGAGAGCTATGTCTGCTGGGGAACAGACAGAGGGGCCAGCCCCCCGCCAGCTCCTTTTTACCAACGGCTACTACGACCATCCTGACTGAGGCAACGTTCGAGTCATGGATGGGAGCACCTAAGTTTCAAAAGAGAGGTGAGGTTTTCTCATGCAAAGTTATAGCTTTACAGAACACTAATGGACAAGAGGTAAACTTATCTGTTTGGCTTGTCGGGGATCGCTGTGCTGTGCAATCTTCTCATCCTTTGTCGAAGCCAAGTTCACGGTAGGGACCTGCAACTCCATGTAGATGAGAATGAATGCAGGATGCAATCCTATCTATATGCATATGCAAATGCTCATGAAATGCTTATGCAGTGATCTGGGTGTGCTCGTGCATGCATGCAATCTTAGTTGGGGCCCCCCTATGGCACTTCTTTATTTCTCTTGCATGGGGTCAACGCCCCGGCTCTGTACAAGGGGTTACATGCAGCTGAGGCAAGGCCTGTACAAAAGGGTGGCTATCGGGCAGTGCCCGGCAGCCTCGCGCCTTACGGGTAGTACTTACGGAGATGCTCAATATTCCATGAGTTTTGCAACTAAGTGTCATCCCCAGTCTCCAAACGGACTGCGCTAGGTATGGTGACTCGTACCACCCGGTAAGGGCCTTCCCAGTTTGGTGATAGCTTGTTTGTACCCTTGGCGGACTGAACGCGCCTAAGGACAAGGTCGCCTTCCTCAAAACACCGGGTATGAACCCTGCAGCTATGATAGCGACGCAGGGCTTGCTGGTAGCATGCAGCACGCGTAGCATCCCGGAGACGGTTCTCCTCGAGTAGCACAGTGTCGTCACGCCGGTGCTGATCTTGCGCTACTTCATCATAGGCAAGCACTCGAGGGGACCCGTAAATGAGTTCTGTGGGGATAACTGCTTCTGCCCCATAGACCAGGGAGAAGGGTGTCTGCCCGATAGCTTGGTTAGGTGTCGTTCTGAGGGACCAGAGAACTACCGGCAGCTCCTCGATCCACCGCCTGTCGTGCTTCTGCAGCGTATCGAAAGTTCTTGTCTTGAGTCCATGAAGCACTTCAGCATTCGTCCTCTCAGCTTGTCCATTGCTCCGGGGGTGTGCCATAGAAGTGAATGAGATCATGCATCCAAGGGCATGAACGTATTGCATGAAGGCGTGGCTCGTGAACTGGGTGCCGTTGTCAGTGATGATCCTTGCCGGAACTCCGAAACGACACACAAATTCTGGTTTGTAAACTTCTCGATGGCAACGAACAAGAATTCAAAGCCCCCGATTGCTCGGGGGAAGGGGCCGAGGATATCGAGCCCCGGGACCGAAAATGGCCATGATAGAGGGATTGTCTGAAGGGCTTGGGCAGGTAGGTGTTGAGGGAGTCCTGGACTAAGGGGTCCTTGGGCGTCCGGCCTGTTATCCATGGGCCGGACTGATGGGCTGTGAGGACACGAAGGCCGAAGACTGTACCCATGTCCGGATAGGATTCTCCTTGGCGTGGAAGGCAAGCTTGGTGATCAACTATGAAGATTCCTTCCTATGTAACCGACTCTTTGTTACCCTAGATCCCCCCGGTGTCTATATAAACCGGAGGTGTAGTCCGGAAAGGATATACTCATTACCATAGTCATACAGGCTAGACTTCTAGGGTTTAGCCATTACGATCTCGTGGTAGATCAACTCTTGTAATATTCATATTCATCAAGATCAATCAAGCAGGAAGTAGGGTATTACCTCCATAGAGAGGGCCCGAACCTGGGTAAACATCGTGTCCCTGTCTCCTGTAACCATCGACCCTAGACGCACAGTTCGGGACCCCCTACCCGAGATCCGCCGGTTTTGACACCGACAATTGTGTTCTCTTGGAATGAAACTGGCAGGCTTCACATGTCGTGACAAGCTCGACTGGATCTTGGAGGGATATGGGCCAATAGAATCCTTGCTGGAATGCTTTCCCAACTAATGCCCTTGATCCAATGTGTGAGCCGCACATTCCTCTGTGAATCTCAGCCAGCAGTTCCTTTCCATCCTCCCGGCAGACACACTTCAATTTCACACCGTTGGGCCTCCTTATGTACAAAGTGTCATTGACAAACTGATACATACTGGCCCTCCGGGCTACTTTCTCAGCTTCATCTTGGTCGCCGGGAAGTTCTCAGGTTTGGAGGAAGTGGACAATGTGCCTTGCTCAAGTTGCAGCCTGGGGCTCGGCAACGAGGACTAGCAGCACCTCCTCTGCTGTGGGAGCACCAGCCCCGTTCGCGGGGTCCATAGGCCCAGCTGGAGGGGGTGGCCTGGCAGGCTGTGAGGAGTTGTTTCCGGCAGGGTCTCTGCCGGTAGCGGACGGCTCGATCGGGAGAGACTTATCGTAGTCCAACTTTCTCCTTTTCCGGGCCATTGTGGCTGGTGATACGGAGGGCTGAGAGAGATGGAGAACAAAAGTTCCTGGTTCCACAGGAAGCTTCTACGCAGCACACTTTGACAGGTGACCAGCTATGCTGTTTTCCACACGGGGTACGTGCTCTGTTTGCAACCCATCAAAGTGCTCCTCCAATCTCCTCACTTCCTCGACGTATGCTTCCATCAATGGGCTTTTATAATCCTTGTTGACTTGTCTCACCACAAGCTGTGAATCTCCTCGAATGATCAACTTCTTAGTTCCCAATTCTGCTGCAATCCTGAGCCTGGCAAGGAGCCATTCATACTCAGCTATATTGTTGGTGGCTTCTTCCCGGGCAAAGTGCATTTGGATGACGTACTTCAAATGCTCCCCGGAGGGGGCAACTAGAAGCACGCCATCCCCTGCACCTTGTAGGGAAAAAGCACCATCAAAATACATAATCCATTCTTGGGGTGATTCCTTGCCGGGGAGAGCTGTTTTTGTCACTTCCTCATCAGGGGTTGGCATCCATTCTGCAATAAACTCTGCCAGTGCCCTGCTCTGAATAGTTGATGTGCTCTCAAACTTCAAACCAAAGCTGGATAACTCCAAAGCCCACTCCACTATTCTGCCGGTGGCCTCAGGGTTTTGGAGTATCCTTTGCAATGGGAAATGAGTGACAACCATGATCTCATGGGCTTGGAAGTAGTGGTGCAGTTTCCTTGAGGCCATGATGAGGCTAAAGATCAACTTTTTCACACCAAAGTACCTCGATCTAGCCACTTGTAACAAGGAGCTGACGAAGTACACTAGGTGCTGCACCACTTTCTTCCTTGCCGCGTCCTTGGGGTTGCTCTCGTTGCCGTGCTCATTGTTGTTCTGATCCTTTTCTGACTCTGCCGTGATCTGGCCACTTTCTGCCTCATCCACTTCTTGTTGTGCTACCAAGGCCACACTGAGCACTTGGTTGGTTGCCGCCAAGTAAAGCAATAACGGTTCTTGGGGTTTGGGTGCAACCAAGGTAGGCACAGACGATAGGTAGGCCTTCAATTCCTGCAGAGCTGCATCTGCTTCAGGGGTCCACTTCATAGGCCCTGCTTTCTTCAAAATTTTAAAGAACGGCAGGGCACGCTCGACAGACTTGGAAATGAATCTGCTTAGCGCGGCAACGCATCCCATCAAGCACCTTACATCCTTAACTGTCCTTGGTGCTTGGATCTTCTCAATGGCCTTGATCTTGTCGGGGTTGGCTTCGATCCCCCGATGGGACACGAAGAATCCAAGTAGCTTGCCGGAGGGAACACCGAATACACACTTCTCTGAATTAAGCTTCAAGTTGATCTTGCACATATTAGCAAATGTCTCCTCCAAATCCTGGATAAGGGTGGTCTTATCCTTGGTTTTGACCATGATGTCATCCATATAGGCTTCTATATTTCTGTGCAACTCTGGCTCAAAACCAATCTGGACTGCTCTTGCAGAAGTGGACCCGACACTCTTTAATCCGAAAGGCATGCGGACAAAGCAGTATGTACCACATGGAGTGATCAACGATGTCTTCTCGTCATCTTCTTTGGACATGAAGATCTGGTGATATCCGGAGTATGCATCCAGAAAGGAGAGCAAATCACAACCTGAAGTGGAATACACGATCTGGTTGGCGTGCGGCATGGGGAACGGGTCCTTCGGGCAAGCCTTATTGAGATCCGTGAAATCACTGCAAAGCCTCCATTTCCCATTCGCCTTCTGGACCACCACTGGATTTGCTAACCACGTAGGATGCAGTACTCCTCTGACCAAACCAGCTGCCTTTAGTTTCTTGATTTCCTTGGCAATGAACTACTGCTGCTCCAAGGCCTGCTTCCGACTTTCTGCTTGACAGGTCGGGCATGTAGGCAGACAACAAGGTGGTGCTCGATTACCTCCCTGGGAACACCGGGGATATCAGATGGTTGCCAGGCAAACACATTGATATTCGCCTGCAGGAAGGCAACGAGCGCACTTTCCTATTTGTCATCAAGGGTGGCGTTGATAGTGAAAGTACCATCAAAGCGAGCCAATCCTGCTGGGACCTTCTTCACTTGGGGTGCAGTAACCTTGGATCTCTTGCTGTTGGAACACTCCGGCACGTCATCAACGGGTGCCGTGCACTCGGAGGGGGCACGCATCCCGGAATCCTTGCCGGAGGTCCTACAATCCCTCTTCTTTCCTTTGTTTTCCATGGCGGGAGCTGCTGCTACCACAACCTCTACTTCAACTGCATCCCGGTACATCTTGTCTATGCAGATAATTGCATCCTTCTTATCTAATGGGATAGTGATGACTCCCAGTGGCCCATGCAACTTCAAAGTGTTATAAGCATAGTGGGATGCTACCATGAACTTAGCCAGGGCCGGGCGTCCCAGAATCCCATTGTATGGCAGGGGGAGATCAACTACATCAAACACAATCTTCTCAGTGCGATAGTTCAGTTCTCCGCCAAACATCACCGGCAGCGTAATCTTCCCCTTAGGATGGCTCCTGCCCGGGTTAACACCTTGAAACGTGTTGGTGACTTCTAGCTCTTCTTATCCTATCTGAAGCTTGCTGATAACTGCCGGGGAAATTAGATTCAACCGGCCCCGCCATCCACTAACATCTTTGTGACCTTGAGGTTGCAAATTGTTGTGGAGACCAACAATGGCAAACACCCAACCGCTGTGGTGCAGCCAGGGTGATCCTCCGCATCAAAGATGATGGGCGTGTGGGACCACTTGAGCGGCTTCCGGGCCTCTGGCGCTGGTTTCACAGCATTGACCTCTCGTGCCCATCACTTGAGTTGGCAATGAGAGGTGTGCAAAGATGCACCTCCATCAATGCATAGGGAGTTAGTGGCCTTCTGAAATTCCTGATCACTGGTTTCCTCTTCATTCCCTTCATCACTCACATCTTCACAGATTTCCTTCTCTTGGCCCCTGGCGGGTTTTCCTTGGTTCTGAAAGGATTTGCCAGGGCAATTTGCTTCACCGCCTCGGCCCTTACCGCCAACAGCATTCTGACCTTTTTCCTTATCACGCTTATCATACTCTGCCCTCTGTTTCCTAAGAAGCTGCTCAACCTGGTAACACTCCTAAAGGGCATGGCCCTTGGTCCGGTGGATCTTGCAGTACGGGCCATCGCCTTTCCCAGCTTTCTCGATGGCAGCGGCTTCCCGGCAGGCTGTGCAAGCGGCAACTTCCTTGTCAGGGGCCTTAGCATTGGCCTTCTTGCCGGTACTAGGTGTGCCCGAACCTTCCACAGTAATCACTACCTTATCTCTTGGCTTCTTACTGCGCTTCTTGCTCTTTCTCTGACTGGTTGATTCATCTTCATCCTCTGAATCAACATTGATGCAATCCTCATCTCCGGGAAACTTCCTTCTTTCCTCCATCCGAGCACACTTATCTACCAGTGTGTATAGCTCCTTCACAGTCTTGGGCAACCGCACATTCATCTTATAACGAATGTGACGGTTGTGCACATTGGACTAGAAGGCTGCTATAACGGCTGTCGGATGGATATTTGGAATATTCCTATGAACTTTACTGAATCTTTGTAAATACTTACGGAGGGTTTCTCTTTCCTTCTGCTGGAGAAGCTGCAGGTCGCTGGGCCTGCCGGTTTCTTGGTGGCCACCGGTGAAGGCACCGATGAACTCGTGGCATAGATCTGCCCATGACGAAATGGAGTTCTCTGGCAGGTACATCAGCCAAGACCTCACATTGGACTTGAGGGCCAAAGGGAAGTAGTTGGCGAACACCTTCTCGTCTCTTCCCTCGGCAGCCTGAACAGCGATGGTGTAGATGCTCAGGAACTCTGTCGGGTTTAGCCTCCCGTCGTATTTCTCAGGTATCTCTTGCTTGAACGTGCGAACGGATGGCCAACGAACTTGCCGCAGCTCGCGTGTAAAGGCAGGGCAGCCGACCTCGAAAGGTAGGCACCAGCCAACACCGAGCATAGGCTCGTCGACGTTGAGGCCGCCGCACCCGTCGGTCTGGCGGAGGTCGTCGTGGCGCCGATCCATGACGACGCGCGTGTCTCCCCGCCGCCTATCCTCCGGGGCTCGACATTGGCCTGGACATGCTCGAGGGTCGGAAGAGGCCATCGAGACGTCGTCGAGGTCTCGATTCAGCTGCGCCCGCGTTGGCTGCCATGGTGGGGACTGCACGGTGGGGACGACCCCCTCCGTTTGGCCAGCAGTACGGGCGGTTGCTGTCGCTTGGGGAGGTCGTGGCGGGCCAGCTCGTCGTGAGCCCCCGGCTTCGGCGAAACCGAGCAGGCTCTGGATGGTGGCACGCCATTCATCCATCTGCTCGGCCGCTGGCAGAAACCTCAGCAGTGCTACCTCTTGAGCACTGTGTTGGTTTTCCCTTGAAGAGGAAAGGGTGATGCAGCAAAGTACCGTAAGTATTTCTCTCAGTTTTTGAGAACCAAGGTATCAATCCAGTAGGAGGCCACGCACGAGTCCCTCGCACCTACACAGACAAATAAATCCTCGCAACCAACGCGATAAGGGGTTGTCAATCCCTACACGGTTACTTACGAGAGTGAGATCTGATAGATATGATAGGATAATATTTTTGGTATTTTTATGATAAAGATGCAAAGTAAAATAAAAGCAAAATAAAAGGCAACAGAAATAGCTAAGTGTTGGAAGATTAATATGATGGAAAATAGACCCGGGGGCCATACGTTTCACTAGTGGCTTCTCTCGAGAGCATAAATATTTACGGTGGGTGAACAAATTACTGTCGAGCAATTGACAGAATTGAGCATAGTTATGAGAATATCTATGTATGATCATGTATATAGGCATCACGTCCGAGACAAGTAGACCGACTCCTGCCTGCATCTACTACTATTACTCCACACATCGACCACTATCCAACATGCATCTAGAGTATTAAGTTCATAAGAACAGAGTATCGCTTTAAGCAAGATGACATGATGTAGAGGGATAAACTCATGCAATATGAAATAAACCCCATCTTGTTGTCCTCGATGGCAACAATACAATACGTGCCTTGCTGCCCCTACTATCACTGGGAAAGGACACCGCAAGATTGAACCTAAAGCTAAGCACTTCTCCCATTGCAATAAAGATCAATCTAGTAGGCCAAACCAAACTGATAATTCGAAGAGACTTGCAAAGATAACCAATCATACATAAAAGAATTCAGAAGATTCAAATATTGTTCATAGATAAACTTGATCATAAACCCACAATTCATCGGTCTCAACAAACACACCGCAAAAGACGAATACATCAAATAGATCTCCACAAGAGAGGGGGAGAACATTGTATTGAGATCCAGAAAGAGAGAAGAAGCCATCTAGCTAATAACTATGGACCCGAAGGTCTGAGGTAAACTACTCACACATCATCGGAGAGGCTATGGTGTTGATGTAGAAGCCCTCCGTGATCGATGCCCCCTCCGGCGGAGCTCCGGAACAGGCCCCAAGATGGGATCTCACGGGTACAGAAGGTTGCGGAGGTGGAATTAGGTTTTTGGCTCCGTATCTGGTACTTTGGGGGTACATAGGTATATATAGGAGGAAAAAGTACGTCGGTGGAGCAACATAGGGCCCACGAGGGTGGATGGCGCGCCTGGGGGGGTAGGCGCGCCCCCTACCTGGTGGCTTCCTGTTTGATTTCTTGACGTAGGGTCCAAGTCCTCTGGATCACGTTCGTTCCGAAAATCACATTCCCGAAGGTTTCATTCCGTTTGGACTCCGTTTGATATTCTTTTTCCACGAAACTCTGAAATAGGCAAAAAACAGCAATTCTGGGCTGGGCCTCCGGTTAATAGGTTAGTCCCAAAAATAATATAAAAGTGTATAATAAAGCCCAATAATGTCCAAAACAGAAGATAATATAGCATGGAGCAATCAATAATTATAGATACTTTGGAGACGTATCAAGCATCCCCAAGCTTAATTCCTGCTCGTCCTCGAGTAGGTAAATGATAAAAACAGAATTTTTGATGTGGAATGCTATTTGGCATAATTTCAATGTAATTCTTCTTAATTGTGGTATGAATATTCAGATCCGAAAGATTCAAGATAAAAGTTCAATATTGACATAAACATAATAATACTTCAAGCATACTAACTAAGCAATTATGTCTTCTCAAAATAACATGGCCAAAGGAAGTTCATCCCTACAAAATCATAATAGTTTAGTCATGCGCCATTTTCGTCACACAAGAATGCTCTCATCATGCACAACCCCGATGACAAGCCAAGCAATTGTTTCATACTTTAGTAATCTCAACCTTTTTCAACCTTCACGCAATACATGAGCGTGAGCCATGGATATAGCACTATGGGTGGAATAGAATATAATGATGGGGGTTATGTGGACAAGACAAAAAAGGAGAAAGTCTCACATCAACGAGGCTAATCAATGAGCTATGGAGATGCCCATCGATTGATGTTAATGCAAGGAGTAGGGATTGCCATGCAACAGATGCACCAGAGCTATAAATATATGAAAGCTCAACAAAAGAAACTAAGTGGGTGTGCATCCAACTTGCTTGCTCACGAAGACCTAGGGCACTTGAGGAGGCCCATTGTTGGAATATACAAGACAAGTTCTATAATGAAAAATTCCCACTAGTATATGAAAGTGATAAAACAAGAGACTCTCTATCATGAAGATTATGGTGCTACTTTGAAGCACAAGTGTGGAAAAAGGATAGTAGCATTGCCCCTTTTTATTTCTTTTTTTCGGCCTTCCCTATTTTTATTTGGACTTTCTCTTTTTTTGGGGGGACAATGCTCTATTAATGATGATCATCACACTTCTATTTATTTACAACTCAAAGATTACAACTCGATACTAGAACAAAGTATGACTCTATATGAATGCCTCCGGCAGTGTACCGGGATATGCAATGAACCAAGAGTGACATGTATGAAAGAATTATGAACGGTGGCTTTGCCACAAATACTATGTCAACTACATGACCATGCTAAGCAATATGACAATGATGAATGTGTCATGATAAACGGAATGGTGGAAAGTTGCATGGCAATATATCTCGGAATGGCTATGGAAATGCCATAATAGGTAGGTATGGTGGTTGTTTTGTGGAAGATATAAGGAGGTTTATGTGTGAAAGAGCGTATCATATCCCGGGGTTTGGATGCACCGGCGAAGTTTGCACCAACTCTCAATGTGAGAAAGGGCAATGCACGGTACCGAAGAGGCTAGCAATGATGGAAAGGTGAGAGTGCGTATAATCCATGGACTCAGCATTAGTCATAAAGAACTCACATACATATTGCAAAAATCTACAAGTCATCAAAAACCAAGCACTACGCGCATGCTCCTAGGGGGATAGATTGGTAGGAAAAGACCTTCGCTCATCCCCGGCCGCCACTCATAAGGAGGACAATCAAAGAACACCTCATGTTTCAAATTTGTTACATAACGTTTACCATACGTGCATGTTACGGGACTTGCAAACTTCAACACAAGTATTTCTCAAATTCACAACTACTCAACTAGCACAACTTTAATATCACTATCTCCATATCTCAAAACAATCATCAAGCATCAAACTTCTCTTAGTATTCAACACACTCATAAGAAAGTTTTTACTATACTTGAATACCTAGCATATTAGGATTATTTAAGCAAATTACCATGCTATTTAAGACTCTCAAAATAATCTAAGTGAAGCATGAGAGATCAATAGTTTCTATAAAACAAATCACCGTGCTCTAAAAGATATAAGTGAAGTACTAGAGCAAAAACTATATAACTCAAAAGATATAAGTGAAGCACATAGAGTATTCTAATAATTTCCGAATCATGTGGGTCTCTCTCAAAAGGTGTGTATAGCAAAGATGATTGTGGTAAACTAAAAAGCAAAGACTCAAATCATACAAGACGCTCCAAGCAAAACACATATTATGTGGTGAATAAAAATATAGCTCCAAGTAAAGTTACCGATGGAAGTAGACGAAAGAGGGGATGCCTTCCGGGGCATCCCCAAGCTTTGGATTTTAGGTGTCCTTAGATTATCTTGGGGTGCCTTGGGCATCCCCAAGCTTAGGCTCTTGCCACTCCTTGTTCCATAATCCATCAAATCTTTCACCCAAAACTTGAAAACTTCACAACACAAAACTTAACAGAAAATCTCGTGAGCTCCGTTAGCGAAAGAAAACAAAAGACCACTTCAAGGTAATGTAATGAACTCATTCTTTATTTATATTGGTGTTAAACCTACTGTATTCCAACTTCTCTATGGATTATAAACTATTTTACTAGCCATAGATTCATCAAAATAAGCAAACAACACACGAAAAACAGAATCTGTCAAAAACAGAATAGTGTATAATAAAGCCCAATAAGGTTTCATTCCGTTTGGACTCCGTTTGATATTCTTTTTCTGTGAAACTCTAAAATAGGCAAAAAAACAGCAATTCTAGGCTGGGCCTCCGGTTAATAGGTTAGTCCCAAAAATAATATAAAAGTGTATAATAAAGCCCAATAACGTCCAAAACAGAAGATAATATAGCATGGAGCAATCAAAAATTATAGATACGTTGGAGACGTATCAAGCGGCAACTGAGCTCGTGCCATAGCCTCCATGGTTGTGCTTGGCATAGATATTGATGACGTCAACCGCACTGTCGCCTGGCTCCTGATGGTGCCAGCGGCGGTGACGGTGGGGGTGTCGCGTCCACGTAGCTGTGGGTCGACCACCTGGGCAGTGGGTCGCGCGGCGGTGGTGCTCAAGGGTCAGCGGCTCCGTCGAGCGCAGCAGTCTGGTCGACTCATCCGGGAGGAGGCACGTTGGCCGTGGTCGCTCCCGCGGTGGGGGCGGCCGGAGGGCGATGGTTCACCCCGGACCGAGCACCGTTGCTATGGTTGTGCTCGCCGGTGGGGGAGAGGGTGCAGACGGAGTGACCCCCTTGCCCACAGCTTGTGGAGCATGACCGCCAAGGCGTTGCTGATGATGTCCTCCTCCGACGTCTTCAGCCCCCATGTCGGCCGCAGGGGAGTGGCGATGGTGCCACCCGCTCCAACCACGCCCCTAGCAGCATTCACGTCGTCGCTCACCCCCGCATCCTTCGAGGCACTAGAGGCCGCGGGCGGCAGAGCCTTCGAGGTGGACAGATGGGCCGAAGGGCCGGACTTCTTCTTCTTAGGCGCGATGGTTGATGGCGTCATCGAAGATGAAGATGGCGATGAAGATGACGCGCTGCGCATGCTTTCAGGTTCGCGCAAGCGAGCCCCCTACCTGGCGCGCCAAAGATGTCGCGGGGTATCCGCGGCCACCTATGGGACCGGGTGGCCCCTTGCTGGTTCGGCGGGGGGACGTCGCGTTGCACAAAGAGCAGATCAGTGTGCGGCAGCACGGCAGAGAGCACACAAGAAATTTACCCAGGTTCAGGCCGCCGCGAGGCATAAGACCCTACTCCTGCTTTGGTGGATTGATGGTGGAATGAGTGTGGTGACGCGTAGTACACTTGCCCGGCAGGGTTTGCCTCGGCGCCGCAGCCACTACGCGCGTATGGTGGCTTGGGTTCATCAACTTTCCAACCTCTCCTACGAGTGTCATGGGCCTCCTTTTATAGATTAAGGGGTCACCACAGTGGCAAAGTGGTCATTATCTACTGATATGATAGCGAACAGTGCTATCATACCTAACTCTATGGGCTGACAGGGTGCATTAAATGCGCCGCTTAGTATCACATCACTGGTCGCCCGGCAAGGCCTGCCAGGCTATCTTGCAAGCTCTGCGTCTGTTCTCTTGACATGTCGCAGGAAGGGTGTCATATGCGGGATTCTCCTGTAGGAAATGGCTGCCATGTGGCGAATGGCTACCCCTTAATCATCTTGCGGCTTGACACCGCACCGATCGACGACGTGGGTCGTGCTTGAGTGGTTGGTGGGGTGGTTCTGCCCCCGCGAGCCCCAGCAGGCTCTGTCAGGTAGCCTTGATTGCTTGTTTCTGGTGGTGGCCTCGCCCCTTAACGGGCTCGCCTGCCCGGCAAGGGAGGCCCTTCTCTTGTATATATCTTGCTCCTCTGGCTTGATCTTGGTCTCTCTGGGCTGCGTGTTGGTTCTTCAAATATCTTGGACCTTCAACCTCTGACTTGGGTTGGTGCTTCAATCTTGTTCCCGTGCCTGTGCACAGTCTGGGCAACAAACCCAGGGTTTGTCGCACCAACAGCCGCGCCTTGTTATGCCAAATTTTCGACGCGCGCGAAAACTCCCTCCTCATCCAAAATCGGTCCCGCAACCCAGACACGCGAAATCCCCCTTCTACCCATTAGCCGGAAATGGCGGCGCGGCATCATGTGGTCAAAACCGCTGGGGGTATGCTGGTAACTTACCCTACATTTCGGACAAGCGCATCCCTAAGCCATGGCTCCCCCTACCTTCCCCTTCGTCCCTCCCATTCGTACACCGAGGCCGCCAAAACCCGCGAAACCCCACGCTCCTCCGTCGGCCTCCCGACCGCCGCCCAGCCGGAGACTCTTCCCCGAAGACGTCGTCCACCGCAACAGCTCGTCGTCCCTCATCCACCAAACCGGATCAGGATCTGTCATCGATCTCGTCATCCAGCTGGATCAGCTGCCTCGTCCTCCACCTCCAAGGAGCTGCCCCGATGTTTGCCTCATCCGTCGTGCCACCTCCATCCCCACAGCACCGTCTTGACCTGCCCCACCGGAACCGCAGAACCCTCACAAATTCCTCCGATGAAGCCGAGGCCAACTCGGCGCCACCAAGGAGGTTCTGCACTCACCGCTGCATTTTATCTTTTATTCAATCTCACGGGGCTACCGGTGCTCGATACCGAGCAGCCATGCCGGGTCTCCATCAACGGCGCCGTCGCCGGCCACTTCATCCACAGTGTCTATCCCCCATGTCGTTGCTTCCTCGGCGGCGACTTCCACATCGGCACTTGCTGCAGCTGCTCCAGCTCTCGCTCGTGCTCCTACTGCTGCTGCTGCTCCGGCTCTCGCTCGAGCTGCGGCTCTATTCTTGCTGTCGGTCGCGCTGCTGCACTGCTCTTGCTTTCGTTCACGCTACTGCTCTGCTCTGCTATTGCTGTCGGTCTCGCTGCTGCTCCGCTCTTGCTCTCGTTCGTACTGTTGCTCTTCTCTTGCTCTCGCTCGCGCTGCTGCTGTTGCACGACCTCCGGCAGCTACAAGAGTTACTGCTTTAGCACTCGCTCGCGGTGCTGCTGCACGACTTGCTCTGTGCTAGTGCGTTCCCTGCTCGAGCGTCTGCTAATTTAGATCATTGCTTCTCTGCTACTAGTGCTCGAATGCCCTAAACATCTATTGCAATGCTCTACCACTAGTTGTAGTGACCCAACCTCAGACGGTCAAGTCTCTGTGCTTAAGTGTCATCCCTGGATCGGTAATGTTGACACACACAGTACTCGAAGGATTTATAACAGAGTAGCAATCACACACTTATTACATTGATAGTCTCCAAAGAGAACTTATTACATTAAATATGGCTTAAGGCCATCTAAAAAGATAACAGCGGAAGGCTTGGAAGATAAAGTGAGTCCATCAACTCCACCGGCATAGCTGAGTGCACGACAACGGCCTAGCGAACCTTACTCCTCGTCTGAAAAGTCTGCAACATGATACGTTGCAGCCCAAAAACGGGCCAGCACATGGAATATGCTGGCAATGTAACACAGTAAAGTAATGAACAGATAATTGCTATCACTACATGCATATATGGTTGGTGGAGGCTGTATGGTTAATATGTTTTTGCGAAAAGCCAATTTTTCCCTACAACAAAGGAATAGATTTTATTTAACTATCATGGTGGTTGAAACATCATTGAGAAGGTTCCTCCAACTCAATCCCAATTAAAGGTAATTATCAACCCAACAAATTAAATTAGAGTGATGAGATCCATATGATAATCCAAGATCCAGATACTCAAGATGTCCATAACCGGGGACACAGCTAACCATGATTAGTTTGTACACTCTACAGAGGTTTGCGCACTTTTCCCCACAAGACTCGATCTCCTCCGTTGGATTTCTCGCACTACTTGGTGTTTGAGAAACGGATGACCGAGACACAGTCTTTCAGAAACACTAACTCTTTACTCTGGGTGGACAGTTACACCTACTTTCCCTCTACATCTGCTAGTCGACCACTGAAAGAGGTCATGCAACATACTCAACTATGCTAGAGCCCATAATAGCTTGTGGCTGCACACGGAAGTTTCTAGCATGAATAATCTTATGATCCTTTTGAGCCTGGGTGGCGGACCGTAGGATGATCACACGGGTACTCCGGGATATCCTAGGACAACACTGGATTCTCCAGGTGTCCACAAGCAATCTACCCAGATGTGTATTAAGGTTGCCACCTTAAGTTGAACCATTAATTAAACACTCGCATCTGTCATGGATCTCTCAAACCAGACCATGTCTACGAGCATAGCATAGCAATATAAGCATACGTAGAAGTAACTCCCAAGGGTTTGATAATAAACAGGCAATAGGTTCTACCTCTTCAACTACTTTCCAAAACCCACAAGTTAATCACATCCTAATCATGCAATGTTTGAGCATTGGAACTAATGCATAAAAACTGGTATGAAAAGAGTATGATCAATGTGTTACTTGCCTTGCTGACGATCCGCAAAACCTAGTGACTCGTAGTAGCACGCTTCGCACTCTAGGAATTCTATCGCAAACAAACAATAGCATACATGAGCACTCAAGCAATGATGCACGGGTAAACTCAAATAAGAAGATCTAACCAGAAAGTTCAACTGAAGATCTCCGGTTCGCAAAAAGAATCAAATCAAACGGAGCAACGAAACTCAAACTACGAAAGAAACAAGATCCGATTACTAATCTGGACTAAAGTCAAATTTTACTGTATCAAAATCTTATTCAAGTGGGCAAAACAGAAAGAGAACTTCGAGACAAAGATCTAGGCGCTTGTTTCACCTGATTTGGATGAACGAGCGAAAAGATAAGCTAAAACGAAGACCAGGGCAGAAATCGCGATCGAAACTAATCGCGGAAAAACCCTGAAAAAAAGAAAAACTGATGAACAGGCTAAGGAACGAACGTTCGCAGTCTGCGACTAACGGATGAATGGCGTTCGTTAAAACGAACGTATGGACGAACGTCCGCAAAATATATAAAACCGACGAAAAACCGATCTAACAAAATAAACCAGAAACTAAAAAAACCGGATCTAGATCTAGGGTTTACCGAAATAAACCGATAAAAAAACGGCGGCGGCGGCAGCTAACTCCGGCGAACGGCGAGGCGGCTCCGGCGGCTTGCGGGCGGCGGCGATGCGGCGCGCGGCTCGAGGCGGTGGCGGCTAGGGTTCGAGGGGCGCGGGTGGGCTGGCGGCTGGGGTGAGCTACGGGGGCGGCTCGGGCGGCTTATAAAGGCGGCCTGGCCAGGGGAGTCCGGGCCGGTTACGGCCCGTAGGTCGGTTTGACTTTAAAAAAACAGTCCTCACGCGAAAAAACAAACAAAAGGAATACTAAACGGAATCCGAAAATCCTGAAATAAATTTTCACGGTCCTCCAATAAAATGCGGACAAAGTGAACATTTATTTGGGCCTCTAATGCAATTTTTGAAAAATGCATATTTTTCCCAATTCAAATAAAATAGCGATAAAGTCCAAATAAAATATATTATTTGATTTTTATATTTTTCCTCCAATATTTCATTGATGTTGGAGAAGTCATATTATCTCCTCTCATATATCTTTAGTATGAAATATTTCCGGAGAGAAAAAATAATTAAAATCAAAGTGATCCTTGTTCAATATTTGATAAAATTCAAATATGAAGAACGTGAAATCCCCAACTCTCTCCGATGGTCCTTGAGTTGCTTAGAATTTCGAGGATCGCAAAACAAAATGCAATAAAATATGATATGCATGAATGACCTATGTATAACATTCCAAATTGAAAATTTGGGATGTTACAAACCTACCCCCCTTAAGATGAATCTCGCCCTCGAGATTCGGGTTGGCTAGAAAACAGGTGTGGGTGGTCTTTCCGTAGATCATCCTCTCGTTCCCAGGTGGCTTCATCCTCGGTATGGTGGCTCCACTGAACTTTGCAAAACTTGATAACCTTGCTGCGAGTAACTCGGCTGGAAAACTCGAGAATCTTGACAAGTTTCTCTTCATAGGTCAAATCACTGTCCAACTGAATTGCTTCCAGGGGCACTGTATCTCTCAGAGGAATATCGGCCATCTCTGCATGACACTTCTTCAACTGGGAAACGTGAAACACATCATGAACTCCTGACAGTCCTTCGGGTAACTCCAATTTGTAGGCAACCTCCCCCATGCGTTCCAAAACTCGGTATGGTCCTATAAATCTCGGGGCTAACTTTCCCTTAACTCCAAAACGCTTAACTCCTCGCAGAGGCGATACTCGCAGATATGCTCTATCTCCGATCTCATAGACTACCTCCTTGCGTTTTGAATCTACATAACTCTTCTGCCTGGACTGAGCTACCTTCAGTCTATCTCGAATCAGCTTAACCTTCTCTTCTCACTCTTTGATCAAATCTGGTCCAAACAACTGACGGTCTCCAACTTCATCCCACATCAACGGCATTCTGCACCTTCTTCCATACAGGGCTTCGAACGGTGCCATCTTCAAACTGGCCTGGTAGCTATTGTTGTATGAGAACTCTGCGTATGGCAAATTATCATCCCAACTAGACCCGTAATCTAGCGCACAAGCTCTCAACATGTCCTCCAGAATCTGATTGACTCTCTCAGTCTGTCCATCTGTCTGTGGATGAAAAGTTGTACTGAACTCTAGCCTGGTACCCAAAGTCTGGTGCAACTGATGCCAAAACTTTGAAGTAAAATGTTCCTCTATCTGATACGATGGTCCTCGGAACTCCGTGCAGACATACGATCCTGGTCATATATATCTTGGCCAACTTCGCACTTGTGTAAGTGGTTTTCACTGGGATAAAGTGAGCTACTTTGGTCAAGCGATCAACTACTACCCAGATAGAATCATATCCCGATCGGGTCCTGGGTAATACAGTGATGAAATCCATGCCAAGCTTATCCCACTTCCATTCAGGTATCGGCATAGGCTGCAGTAATCCTGCTGGCTTCTGATGTTCTGCCTTCACTCTCTGACATACATCACATACGGCTACATACTCGGCAATATCCTTCTTCATACCGGTCCACCAGAAACGCTCCTTCAAATCCAAATACATCTTGGTGTTTCCGGGGTGTATCGAGTATGGCGAGTCATGAGCTTCCTGTAGTATCAACTTCCTGATCTCGGCATTATTGGGCACATAAATACGGTCCTCAAACCACAAGGTGTCGTGCTCATCCTCACGAAAACCTTTGGCCTTTCCTTTCCTCATTCTCTCCTTTATCTCGGCAATTTCCTTGTCATCCTTCTGGGCTTCCCGAATCTTTCCCAACAATGTAGATTGAACTTCCATTGCTGCAACAAAACCTCTAGGAACAATCTCCAAATGAAGTTCCCTGAGATCCTCGGCTAACTCCTTTGGCATCCCTCCCATTTGGAGAGTGTTAACATAACTCTTCCGGCTCAAAGCGTCTGCTACGACATTGGCCTTTCCTGGATGATAATGCAGCTTCATGTCATAATCCTTTATAATCTCCAACCATCTCCTCTGCCTGAGGTTCAGCTCCTTCTAGGTGAATATGTACTTCAAACTCTTATGATCCATGTACACACCACAACGGTTTCCAATAAGAAAGTGTCTCCAGGTCTTGAGTGCATGCACTACGACTGCTAACTCCAAGTCATGTGTGGCATAATTTAACTCATGTGGTCAAAGTTGACGTGAGGCATACGAAACAACTCTTCCGTCTTGCATAAGTACTCCTCCAAGTCCTAAGCGAGATGCGTTGCAATACACTTGGAAATCCTTGCGTATATCCGGCAGAATTAGCACTGGGGCTGTAGTCAGACGTTTCTTCAACTCCTGAAAACTGGCCTCACATTCTTCGGTCCATTTGAACTTGGTGTCCTTCTTCAACAAATCTGTCATGGGCTTCGCAATTTTAGAGAAATTCTCAATAAATCTCCGATAATATCCAGCGAGTCCAAGAAAACTGCGGATTTCTCCAACTATGGTGGGTGATAGCCAGTCGGTGACTGATTTAACCTTGGTAGGATCTACTGCTATACCTTCTCCCAATATAACATGTCCAAGGAATCCAACTTCCTTCAACCAAAACTCACATTTGCTGAACTTGGCATACAACTGATGCTCCCTAAGCTTCTCGAGAAATAAACGCAAATGCTCCTTGCAGTTGGTCAAACAAATCATTAATCATCAGCAATGGGTACTTGTTCTTGATCGTCACTTCATTCAACGCACGATAATCAACAACCATTCTTAACGATCCATCCTTCTTCTCAACCAAGAGCACTGGGGCTCCCCATGGTGATGAACTTCGTCGGATGTAACCTTTCTCCAATAACTCCTTAATTTGTTTCATGATCTCTTCCAGATCATTCGCGGGCATCCGGTATGGTCTCTTCAATATAGGCCCGGTGCCTGGCAACAACTCTATCAAAAACTCGATGTCTCGATCCGGCAGCATGCCTGGTAGTTCCTCTGGAAACACATCCGGGTAATCCTTCACTACAGGCACTTCCTCCTGAACAACTCCTGAGAGGGAATTTACTTGGTTTCTCCTTGGCGCATGCCTGGATACATACTTGATCCTTTTTCCCTCCGGGGTGGTAAGCAGAATTGACTTACTAGCACAATCGATGTTTCCTCCATACATCGATAGCCAATCCATTCCTAGTATCACATCCAAACCTTGCGACTCCAGAATTATCAAGTCGGATGGGAAAACATGACTACATATGGTTAATGGCATCTGAAAACATCCACTGCTTGCCATATACTCAGCTCCGGGTGAGGTTACTAGCATAGGTGTCCTAAGAACTTTAGTGGGCAAGTTATACTTATCCACAAATCCCCTTGATATGTATGAATGCGATGCACCAGTATCAAAAAGAACGATTGCAGTAAATGACTTAACCAAAAACTTACTGATAATTGCATCTAGTTGCTCTTCAACCTCCTCCACATTCACGTGGTTCACTTGTCCCCTGTTGAAAGGGTTGGGCTTCTTCCCAGAGCTTCCATTGTCGTTTCCATTCTTCACCTCAGGGCACTCTGTTGCATAGTGTCCAGTCTTCCCGCACTTGAAACAAGTAATGTGACTTAGGTCCTTCTTGGCGGGTGTGGCTGGATTAGAGCGTTTCTGATTGCTGCTTGCTCCATTCCCATTCCCATTCTTTGGGCCATTATGATTATGAGAACTTCCTCCATTGTGAGTGTGGCCTTCATGGTTATGGGTAAGTCCTCCCGAGTTCGGGGTAAAGCGAGGCTTCTGCTGAGCTCCTGAATTGTACTTCCCTTGTCCATACTTCCTCTTGCGGCTCTCTATCTGCTGCTGCTTCCCTTCAATCATGAGAGCTTTATCTACCAACTCCTGGTAGTTGTTAAAGGTTGCCACCATTAACTGCATCCTCATCTCATCATTCAGCCCTTCCATAAACTTCTCCTGCTTCGCTGCATCTGTGGCCACATCATCTGGGGCATAGCGTGATAACTTACTAAACTCATCCACGTACTGAGCTATAGTACGGTTCCCCTGGCGTAATTTGCAAAACTCATGCTTCTTCATGCTCATAGCTCCAGTTGAGACATGGGCTGTGCGGAATGCTTGCTGAAACTACTCCCAAGTGACATTGGCTATAGGGAATGTGGCTGTGTAATTCTCCCACCATGAGGCTGCTGGTCCATCCAATTGGTGCGCGGCAAAACGCACCCTCTCAGCATCTGTGCAACCTGCGGTGGTCAACTCCCTTCCAATCCTGCGTAGCCAGTCATCAGCAACTATTGGCTCGGTGCTAATGGAAAACACCGGCGGCTGCAACCTTAGAAAACGGGCTAAGTTGTCAACTGGAGGTGGTGGCGGTGGGTTGTTGTTGCCTTGGTTCTCAACTAACAACTGCATGAAGGCATTTTGCTGCTGGATCAACTGAGTGAGCTCCAGTGGAAAGACAAATCCGGTATCACGTCTCGAAGGCATCTAATGGGTTTAGAGGGAAGAGATTAGAATAGAATGAGGTCTAGTGAGAAAGCACTACCCATATGCACATGAGACAAACACAATCATATCATATCACTCAATCAATCAAGCAAGGGCATACAATCAATCTAGCTATCGTTATAGTGCTCGGACTATAGTATATACATGGGGAAATACTACTTGATCATATGGTGGTCTACTAGAAATTTTGATCGGTGGAAGACTCCATAATATCTGCTCCAGCTTCGTCTTCATAGTCATCATCACTGTTGTCGGGGTCGGAGTCGGTGTCGTTGATGATGATGTAGTCTTCAGAACGAATGTCTTTGGATTGATCGTCATCTCCTCCTGGTGCGGGATCTCCCATGAATACTCCGGTCTTATTTATCAGGTCGTCATTCTTCTCCAATAGTATTGCGATTTCCTCCTCGTATCCATCACGCGTAGACTTGAGTTCCTCTTCTAGCTCCATGTTCCTGGTCATCGCCTTCTTCAAATCTATCATGCTTGCGCACATTTGGTTCTCTTGGCGCCGAATGTGCTAGTTTAACTCCTAGATGAACACTACAATGGACCTGTCCTTCCTAGTGCTGATCATCTCCCATTGCTCGTCTCGGCGCCCACATATCTGGTAGATAGTGTCCTTCAGCTCCTGTTTGTAGACTTCTCCAATACGTCCCATAGCAATGTGGGCTGCCATACTCTTGTCTAGACTCCAGGTTGGTGCATCAAAGGAAAACTCTATGGGCTCAGTGCCTGGCGTAAATGTCCTTCTTGGAACTTGAACTCGAATCATCCAGCGCTCCTCTTCTGGCAAAGTGGCGGTGTAGGTCCCGGTGAAGCTTGGTATTCCGATGTTCAGGTACCTAGTGACTTCCTTCAAGTGTCGTCCAAAAGGTGTGTCTTCATCCGGTTGTGCAAACTTGTTCCTTGAGTCCGCCATCCTAAGGAGTAGAAAATGGAGAGGAGTCAGAAATGAGTAGAGAAGAGTGACCTATGGCTCATCTTAGTGGTTGTGTCCTACATTCAGCGTGTGCTCTGATACCATCTTGTAGCGACCCAACCTCAGACGGTCAAGTCTCTGTGCTTAAGTGTCATCCCTGGATCGGTAATGCTGACACACACAGTACTCGAAGGATTTATAACAGAGTAGCAATCACACACTTATTACATCGATAGTCTCCAAAGAGAACTTATTATATTAAATATGGTTTAAGGCCATCTAAAAAGATAACAGCGGAAGGCTTGGAAGATAAAGTGAGTCCATCAACTCCAACGGCATACCTGAGTGCACGACAACGGCCTAGCGAACCTTACTCCTCGTCTGAAAAGTCTGCAACATGATACGTTGCAGCCCGAAAATGGGACAGCACATGGAATATGCTGGCAATGTAACACAGTAAAGTAATGAACAGATAATTGCTATCACTACATGCATATATGGTTGGTGGAGGCTGTATGGTTAATATGTTTTTGCGAAAAGCCAATTTTTTCCTACAACAAAGGAATAAATTTTATTTAACTATCATGGTGGTTAAAACATCATTGAGAAGGTTCCTCCAACTCAATCCCAATTAAAGGTAATTATCAACCCAACAGATTAAATTAGAGTGATGAGATCCATATGATAATCCAAGATCTAGATACTCAAGATGTCCATAACCGGGGACACGGCTAACCATGATTAGTTTGTACACTCTGCAGAGGTTTGCGCACTTTTCCCCACAAGACTCGATCTCCTCCGTTGGATTTCTCGCACTACTTGGTGTTTGAGAAACGGATGACCGAGACATAGTCTTTCAAAAACATGAACTCTTTACTCTGGGTGGACAGTTACACCTACTTTCCCTCTACATCTGCTAGCCCACCACTAAAAGAGGTCATGCAACATACTCAACTATGCTAGAGCCCATAATAGCTTGTGGCTGCACACGGAAGTTTCTAGCATGAATAATCTTATGATCCCTTTGAGCCTGGGTGGCGGACCGTAGGATGATCACACGGGTACTCCGGGATATCCTAGGACAACTCTG
This sequence comes from Aegilops tauschii subsp. strangulata, assembly GCF_002575655.3. Classification (NCBI taxonomy): domain Eukaryota; kingdom Viridiplantae; phylum Streptophyta; class Magnoliopsida; order Poales; family Poaceae; genus Aegilops; species Aegilops tauschii. The sequence goes on along the minus strand of NC_053037.3, from coordinate 311,216,832 downwards.
GATTCTCCAGGTGCCCACAAGCAATCCACCCAGATGTGTATTAAAGTTGCCACCTTAAGTTGAACCATTAATTAAACACTCACATCTGTCATGGATCTCTCAAACCAGACCACGTCTACGAGCATAGCATAGCAATATAAGCATACGTAGAAGTAACTCTCAAGGGTTTGATAATAAAGAGGCAATAGGTTCTACCTCTTCAACTACTTCCCAAAACCCACAAGTTAATCACATCCTAATCATGCAATGTTGGAGGATTGGAACTAATGCATAAAAACTGGGTATGAAAAGAGTATTATCAATGTGTTACTTGCCTTGCTGACGATCCGCAAAACCTAGTGACTCGTAGTAGCACGCTTCGCACTCCGGGAATTCTATCGCAAACAAACAATAGCATACATGAGCACTCAAGCAATGATGCACGGGTAAAACTCAAATAAGTCTAACCAGAAAGTAAAACTGAAGAACTCCGGTTTGCAAAAAGAATCAAATAACACGGAGCAACGAAACTCAAACTACGAAAGAAACAAGATCCGATTACTAATCTGGACTAAAGTCAAATTTTACTGTATCAAAATCTTGTTCAAGTGGGTTAAACAGAAAGAGAATTTCGAGACGAAGATCTAGGCGCTTGTTTCACCCAATTTGGATGAACGAGCGAAAATATAAGCTAAAACGAAGATCAGGGCAGAAATCGCGATCAAAAATAATCACGGAAAAACCCTGAAAAAAAGAAAAACTGACAAACAGGCTAACGAACGAACGTTCGCTGTCTGCGACTAACGGATGAACGGCGTTCGTTAAAACGAACGTACGGACGAACGTCCGCTAAATAGATAAAACCGATGGAAAACCAATCTAACATAATAAACCGAAAACTAAAAAAACGGATCTAGATCTAGGGTTTACCGAAATAAACCGAAGAAAAAAACGGCGGCGGCGGCGGCTAACTCCGGCGAACGGCGGGGCGGCTCCGGCGGCTTGCGCGGCGGGGCGGCGAGGCGGAGCGGGCGGCGGCGCGGCGCGCGGCTCGAGGCGGTGGCGGCTAGGGTTCGGGAGGCGCGGGCGGGCTGGCGGCTGGGGTGGGCTGCGGGGGCGGCTCGGACGGCTTATAAAGGCGGCCTGGCCTGGGGAGTCCGGGAATGTTACGGCCCGTAGGTCGGTTTGACTTTTTTTTTAAACAGTCCTGACGCGGAAAATAAACAAAAGGAATACTAAACGGACTCCGAAAATCCTAAAATAAATTTTCACGGTCCTCCAGTAAAATGCGGACAAAGTGAACATTTATTTGGGCCTCTTATGCAATTTTTGAAAAACGCATATTTTTCCTAATTCAAATAAAATAGCGATAAAATCCAAATAAAATATATTATTTGATTTTAATATTTTCCTCCAATATTTCATTTATGTTGGAGAAGTCATATTATCTCCTCTCATATATCTTTAGTATGAAATATTTTTGGAGAGAAAAATTAATTAAAATCAAAGTGATCCTTGTTCAATATTTGATGAAATTCAAATATGAAGAACGTGAAATCCCCAACTCTCTCCGATGGTCCTTGAGTTGCTTAGAATTTCGAGGATCGCAAAACGAAATGCAATAAAATATGATATGCATAATGACCTGTGTATAACATTCCGAATTGAAAATTTGGGATGTTACACTAGTTCAATCGGTTTCGACAGTAAAATTCAGTTTCGACTTTAAAGTTCAGTTTCTTCAGTTAAGTTCAGAGTGAACAATATTTACAACATCTATCGGAGCGGCTGTGGCGCGGCTGATGCATTTTACATCTACCACTCTTTGGTGATGTATTTTACATCATCTATTGCAGATGATATTAGAGTCCCACTTTAGATTAACGTTGTCTGTCTTGTCCTGCTTCAGCCTCGCCGCCGTACACCTCACCGGAGCTGCTCCACCGACGGAACCGTCCATCACAGCGGAGCAGTACCCTCGACGCCATTTCCAGAGGCCTCAGATATTCTTCCCCGCCTCCGACGGTCATACCACCATCACCATCCTCCACGAACAACCCAATGATGTTGAGGTCGACAAGGCTATGCCAAAGAGGTTGTACACTCGTCGCATCACTTTGTTACTCTGCATTCATGTCGATCCCTTAGGGATCCATTGCTATGGAACTACTATGGTACTACTATTCGTGCATTTGGTTAGAAGGAGTGGATCAAAGCAAAACTGGAGGATTTTTTTCCTTTGGTGTCTCTTTCAAAGATTTAATATCCACTTGGACGTCCTTTTCAAATTAATATGCATGAAGAACAGGACTAATTGCATTACTGGCATAATAAGATTGTTATCTTTTTCATTTGCACGTGGGTTGACTTTAATTTGACCATGTTTCTCCATTCCTGTGTTCTTCCAATTCATGTGAACCAAACACCCAGGTTGATAGAAATCCTATGTTTCCAAATGCTATGTTTTGCACGTGCATTCCTATCCTATTCCTGTGTTTTTCCTGTCCTTGCGTTTATAGAATCCTCCAATTCTAAGGAGCCCTTACAGATTTACTTCATTTTCAGATAGGCGTCAAAGAAGCTCCTGTCGTGTCGTCATCCACCCCACATGAGGTGCACCATCGACAGAAGCATTCACTGCAGCAGAGATTCCCCATGTAGACTTTCTTTCGCCGCCTCAGATCATCTTCCCCGTTGCCGGCAGCCACGCCAACTGCATTACCATCATCGACTGAGCAGATGAACCTGAGGACTACATAGTTCCGGAAGAGAGGCCGCACTCTTTCGTGTTTGCTTACGATATACATCAGTTATTATTACATGCTACTTTATCGTTCAAACTTGAGTTTTAAAATGCCTATGGGGCACATATCGAGGCAACAACGAATAGTATCTGTCTACTATCTGGTTCATCTGGGGTCTTCTATGTGGTTCATGTTGGGTGGGCAACAAACAGTAGATGATCCATTGTCTATCTTTTTAAACTGAAGCGATAGTCTACCTGCTATCATTAGTTTTGGATCTATCCACTCGTTTGCTACCATCAGTCTTGATTTCAGCATGCACCCCTTAGGCCTTACAAAATCTAACTATTTTTCTATTATGCATGTCAGTTATTGTACACAATCGTACTGAACATGTAGAGAAAAAGAGAAGACCGTTGTGAGGGAATATAATGTCATGCAGACGCCGCTCCATGGTGGGCGAAGTGGGGGCCCCCTCCCGCCATTCCAGATTGTATTCCAGAGGAAGATAACTGTTCAGATGGGGATTCAGAGGGAGCCGACCACTCCTATTTACCACCTGAGGTGTTTGCTCTAACCTGGCATGCTGATGTTGGTCATATCATGCATATGGTGCCTCGCATTGCTTACATTGTACATCTTACATGTCATCAGCTTAGTTTAGATTTGCTTTGTGTGAATGCCACCTGTTTGGTTTCTATATCATACTCCCACCGTTCCTAAATATTTGTATTTTTAGAGATTTCAACAAGTGACTACATACGGAGCAAAATAAGTGAATCTACACTCTAAAATATGTCTATATACATCTGTATGTGGTAGTCCATTTGAAATCTCTAAAAAGACAAATATTTAGGAACAGAGGGAGTATATGGGAATTATGCAATGCCATCTTTCTTTAGCCAGGCATCATATATTTGAATCATGCAATGCCATCCTGTTTAGCCAGTCATCGTATATGTGAATTGTATCGTGCCATATTTTTTTTCATAATGTATTCTATTTGTCAACAATGTTTATACATTCATCTACTCTTCCTGTGCATCAGCCATTTGAGTTGGTCATGGGAAAATCTGGAGTGAAAACAAGGTCTTCTGTGCAGTCAGTGCTACCCGTCGATGCAGATTTCTTGCTGGTTACAGATAGCTCCTCAGAGGAGGATTCAGAGACAGATGACCAGTCATATCCCCCCCCCCCCGAGGTGCATGCTCTAACTTGGCAGGGTTATATTGCTCATATCATGCATATGGAGTCTTGCATTGCCATGCCATCTGCTTAGATTAGACATGCTTTGTGTGAATGCCTCCTGTTTGCTTTCTATATCATATATGTGAATTATGCACCGCCATGTAGCCAGTCATCATATATGTGAATTATCTCATGCCATCTTTTTTTTCATTACGTATTCCATTTGTCGACAATCTGTGTATATTCAACTACTCTTCATGTGTATCAGCCATTTGAGCCGGGTATGGAAAATCAAGAGTGAAAACAAGGTCTTCAGAGCAGGCAATGGTACCTGTTAAAGCATATATCTCGATGGTTACAGGGAGCTCCTTAGAGGAGGATTCAGAGACAGATGACCAGTCCTATATCCCACCTGAGGTGTCTGCTCTAAGTTGCAATGTTTATATTTCTCATATCATGCATATGGTGTCTTGCATTGCTTAGTTTAGACACCATATGCACAATATTGAATTCCATATGCTTAGTTTAGAGATCATACATGCGAGTGCCAGCTGCTTAGTATATGAATCAATTATGTCAATTATATCATGCCATCCTGTATACTTAGACAACATGTATGTGACCTATTTCATCCCAACCTATTTTAGAAAGACATCATATAGTTCTGTCATGTCATCATGTTTAGATACTCATCATATGTTGAATTATGCCATTATATCCTGTTAAGTTATCCATCATATATCTGAAACTGTGTCATGCTATCCTGTTTAGTTAGGCATCATATATGTGAAATTATGTCATGCTGTCCTATTTGGTTAGACAATATATATGTGAATTGCCACATCTGTCTATCATACAATGTATGTATGTTCAATTTCTTTTCTTGTTTATCGGCCATTTGAATTGGAGGGGGTGATGGCAGTATCTAAGGGAGCAAAAACTCGTTCTTCACAAAAGACAGGGCTACCCGTCGATGCAGATAGAACCATGGTTGTACTGGCCCACAAACTAGACCCACCACAAATAATCGAGACTCTTCCAGATTGCACACTTACAACGTTGGGCAGAGAACCGGCTACACTTCCACATTTGTAACTCCAACTCTTGCCATTTTCGGCTATGTGTTATGATTTTCCCTCCGTGGTTGGGTTTTTGTCTTTCGTTTTGCATTTTGTTCATGTCATGCATCTCATATCATGTCATCATGTGCATCTCATTTGCATACGTGTTCGTCTCTTGCATCCGAGCATTTTCCCCGTTGTCCGTTTTGCAATCCGGCACTCCCACATGCACCGGCGCATCCCTCTTGTCTCTTTTCGTGAGAGGGTGTTAAACGTTCTCGGAATGGACCGAGGTTTTCCAAGTGGCATTGGTATACCACCGGTAGACCACCTGTCAAGTTTCGTTCCATTTGGAGGTCGTTTGACGCTCCAACGGTTAACCGGGTAACCGCAAAGGCCTTTTATGTGTTGCAGCAAAACACCCCTCCAAACAGTCCAATAACCCACCTAAGTCCCCTCCATGCTCTCGATCGTTCGATCACGATCGTGTGGGCGAAAACCGCACTCCATTTAGAGTCTCCTAGCTCCCTCTACCTATATATATGCCCTCCCCTTCCAAATTCGCGGTGCAACCCTAGCCTTCTTCCCCTTCGCGCCGCCGGACAAAAAATCCCGCCGACGGACGTGTCCGCTGCCCTCTCCGCCGCCACGTGTCGCCTCCAGATTCGCCAGGCCGCTGCGCCAACTTCCCCCACGCCGCCGCGCGCCGGCCCGCCGGGGCCCAGGCGGGGCCCGCCCGGCCCGATCCACCCGCGTCGTCGCCTCCTCATCCTCCCGGTCGCCCGCGACCCGAGGCTCTGCACGCATCCGCCGCCGGCCGCCGTCTCCGCGCCCGTCCGCGACCGCCGCCGCCTCCTCCGACCGCCGCCGCCCGTGCCCACGACCGTCGCCGCCCGCGCCCACCTCGACCTCGGCGCCCGCGCCTCCACGCCCGCGCCCCGTCTCCGCGCCCGTCCCCGACCGCCGGCGCCTTCCCCGACCGCTCCTCCGGCCTCCTCCTCTCCCCTCTCCAGCAAGTACCCCGGCGAACTCCGGCGATCCTCGATTTCCGCACCAACCCTAGATCTGAACAAGGTTGTTTTCCCCCTCGTTTTTTCTGCCAAGTCCCGATTATATCCCGTTATGTCGCTCTGTTCATCATGACATATCTCCCTGCATACTGCTCCGTTTCATACGCACGATATATCAAAATGTTCATCACGAGATGCTCTTAATTTTGTTCCATTGTGCCATGCTCGTTTGAGTCCATCTTGATGCCCAAAGCTCTGGTGCAAGAGTGCTATATGATGTTTACTGCTGTTACTTATCATAACTTGATGTTTTGGTATTTTGTTGCATTTGATGTGTGCATCTTATGGGCATGAGCTCTACAGGTGTTTTGATCTATGCCATGCCATCTTTACAGAGGTGTATGCCATGTATTTTTGTGATCTATGTGGTGACTAGCACAAGCATGCAAACTAGGCTTCGTGATGTTTCTGTTTTCAGGGTCTTAGGATTTTGCTATCTTTTACCTGCTGTTATTTTGTTGCCATGTATCCATGTATCTATAGTGAGATCCATGCTTCTTTTGAGCATGTTCAGTAAGGATGTTTTGTAAGTATAGTTGTGCTCTATCCATCCATGCCCCTGGTTGCAATTATAGAGTGCCCTAGCATGTCTTAACCGTGCTCTACTTTTACTATAAAATGTTCCTGGCAGATTGTTAACATGATATTCAATTTTGCCAAGGTTGTTGTAGTTGATCCATACATGCTATGAACTTGCTCTTCCCATGGTTAGCTTCCTGAACATGCCATCTTGTTGTAGGTATGTTTGTGTTGTCATGCATTCCTTTTTGTTGAGTGAATCGAGCTCACAAAGATGCCCTCATAATTCTGTTAATGCCATGCTCTGTTTTCTGCTAAGTCTGGAACCTATTAACGAAACTTGCTATATTTAAATGGATGCCATCATATCTTCTGATCCTTTTGGCTCATGGTCAGCAAGGAACTTTTGTTCTATGAATTTAGTAGATTCATGACATGCCTTGTTTTTTTAGGATAAGTTCCTGTAGCATGTGTTTTGATTGCTCTGAACATTGCTACCTGATGCTGTTTCAGCCATGTTCAGTATTTTCACCAACTCTGTGAAGCTGATATCTTTTGCACTTTTGCCATGCCTGTTTGAACCTGTTATTGTGTGATCTAGTTGTAGCTCAGTGTTCATATTTTGTCAAGCATCTCCTGTAGATTACTGCCATATGCTTTGTTACTATGTTGGAGTGCTGTAGCATAGTTACTTGATGTATTCTAAGTGCTATCATGTTGTTAATCGCAGAATCGTGTCATTCTTGTTTTGCTCGCCATTTGCAAACCGTGCATCCGTTTCCGGTGATCTTTATATCGATTTCGACCGAAATCATCTCATCCTTCCAGTGGCATACTTGGCTTGCCAAGTTACTGCCTTGTTCATCCTTTTTCTTCCGGAGCACGCATACGCATCGCATATCATATCTCGCATATCATGCATGTATTGCATCATGTTGCTTGTGCATTTCCCGTGATTGATTGTGGTTCCCATTTCTTGTGTTCTTGCTGTGGGTAGAGCCGGGAGATGAGTTCGTGAACGAGGAACCTGTTGAGTACGCTTACGAGGATCAAGCTCTCGACAACTCTGAGAACCTTGCAGGCAAGATGACCATATCCTCGAAATCACTTCTATCTTTGCTTTTCTAGTGTTTCGTTCTTTTGCTATGCTGCGCTACCTACCACTTGCTATATCATGCCTCCCATATTGCCATGTTCATCCTCTAACCATCTTTTCCTAGCAAACCGTTGTTTGGCTAAGTTACCGCTTTTGCTCAGCCCATCTTATAGCGTTGCTAGTTGCAGGTGAAGTTGAAGTGGGTTCCATGTTGGAACATGGATATTTTGGCATATCAAAATATCTCTTATTTAATTAATGCATATATATATTTGGTAAAGGGTGGAAGGCTCGGCCTTATGCCTGGTCTTTTGTTCCACTCTTGCCGCCCTAGTTTCCGTCATACCGGTGTTATGTTCGTCGATTTTGCGTTCCTTGCGCGGTTGGGTGATTTATGGGACCCCCTTGACAGTTCGCCTTGAATAAAACTCCTCCAGCAAGGCCCAACCTTGGTTTTACCATTTGACCACATACCACCTATACTTTTCCCTTGGGTTTTCGCGAGCCCGAGGGTCATCTTTATTTTAGACCCCGCCCCCCCCCCCCCCCCGGGCCAGTGCTCCTTCGAGTGTTGGTCCGAACCGAGCTGCCTGCGGGGCCACCTTGGGGTAACTTGAGGGCTGGTTTTACTCGTAGCTAGTCTAATCCGGTGTTGCCCTGAGAACAAGATATGTGCAGCTCCTATCGGGATTTGTCAGCACATCGGGCGGCTTTGCTGGTCTTGTTTTACCATTGTCGAAATGTCTTGTAAACCGGGATTCCGAGTATGATCGGGTCTTCCCGGGAGAAGGTTTATCCTTTGTTGACCGTGAGAGCTTATAATGGGCTAAGTTGGGACACCCCTGCAGGGTATTATCTTTCGAAAGTCGTGCCCGCGGTTATGAGGCAGATGGGAATTTGTTATTGTCCGGTTGTAGAGAACTTTACACTTGACTTAATTAAAATACATCAACCGTGTGTGTAGCCGTGATGGTCTCTTCTCGGCGGAGTCCGGGAAGTGAACACGGTTTGAGTTATGCATGAACGTAAGTAGTTTCAGGATCACTTCTTGATCATTTATAGCTTCGCGACCATTGCGTTGCTTCTCTTCTCGCTCTCATTTGCGTATGTTAGCCACCATATATGCTTAGTGCTTGCTGCAGCTCCACCTCATTACCCCATCCTTTCCTATAAGCTTAAATAGTCTTGATCTCGCGGGTGTGAGATTGCTGAGTCCTCGTGACTCACAGATTCTACCAAAACAGTTGCAGGTGTCGACGATACCAGTGCAGATGACGCAATCGAGCTCAAGTGGGAGTTCGACGAGGAACGTGGTTGTTACTATGTTTCGTTTCCTGATGATCGGTAGTGGAGCCCAGTTGGGACGATCGGGGATCTAGCATTTGGGGTTATCTTATTTTCATTTGGATTTGACCGTAGTCGGTCTATGTGTGGATTTTGGATGATGTATGAATTAATTTATGTATTGTGTGAAGTGGCGATTGTAAGCCAACTCTCGTTATCCCATTCTTGTTCATTACATGGGATTGTGTGAAGATGACCCTTCTTGCGACAATACATACAATGCGGTTATGCCTCTAAGTCGTGCCTCGACACGTGGGAGATATAGCCGCATCGTGGATGTTACAAGTTGGTAATCAGAGCCATCCCCGACTTTGGAGCCCCCTACTTGATCGAATCGCTAGCGTTGTTGAGTCTAGAACAAAAATGTTTTGAGTCTTAGGATTATATATATCGCAGAGTAGGATTCTTTTTACTCGTCAGTCCCTTCGTCGCTCTGGTGAGGCCTCCTAACATAGAAGTTTTGACTCTTCTCTCCTCAAATTTCACTAAAAAAATTAGGATCACGCGGGTATCTTGGAATCGTTCCGATGGTTTTGTGACGAGAACATTGTTCTTGGTGCCTCCTGACATTTAGGGGTTGTGGCAGTGTCCCGGGGAGTTGAGCTCCAAGGTGTTGTCGTCACAATTTGCCATGCCGTTCTGGAATACCTGAGTTTCGCCGACATCGAAAATCTCTTTTATGCAGTTGTTGGTGAGATCACCTCGACGCCACCCAGTACTGGGGCGGGAGTTCGGGAGTATTGCCATAACTCGTGTAACGGATGCTTTTCGAAGGTTGAGGTACACGATTTCCGAAGGTTTCTTGGTTATGTGTTGACGGATGGATACAGCTGGATCTAGGGATTGCTAGTTTGGGTGATATATTTTGTGTCCCCTGTATCCCCAACACCAGGTTGCAGAACCAGAAAGTTTCGGGAGTTTATAGGTGGGATTCAAGTAGCTCTTAGCATTTCTTCCCGCAAATATTTGGTTTGTGATTGGGTAATCCTTACCACTTATTTGTTCGAGTTGCACCTTGCTATTTTATTCATCAATCCTTTATCAAGTGGCTTCTCACCTTAATGGAAGTGTGCTGATTTACTATGGAATTCATTAATTCATCCTCGTTCGAATGTTTATTGTGAAGACTATATGTTACAATTTCTATCCATTGTTTCAACTTGTCTCTCTGTCTATCAAGATGCTAACGGATGTCACCCTCTTCAGGATGGCTCCGCCAACGCGTCAGAATCGGAACGCAATGAGGGGAGTCAGACGAACCCTCCACCACCACCTCCGCTTCCGGAGGCATGGCAAGCTATCATGGCAGCCACCAACGCCAATGCTCAGATGAGTTTGCAACTCTTGCAAGAGCGCACCCAAGGGCAAGGCAATCAAGGAAATCAAGGCCAAGGCAACAATCAGCCTCACTTCGCTACCCTCAACCAGTTCTTCGCAAATCAGCCGAAGTCTTTCAGTTACTGTGCCGAGGCCACAGACGCCGATGATTGGCTCGTGGACATCAACAAGCATTTTGAATGTAGCAATGTCAGGCCTGAGGACTTTGTCAAGTTCGCTTCTTTTCAACTCAAGGATCAAGCTGCCGAGTGGTATCAACAATACAAAGATTCCAGAGGAGGTCGTGTGATTACCTGGGATGATTTCCGTCGAGACTTCAAAGCTCACCACATTCCACAAAGTGTTGTTGAGAGCAAGCGTGAGGAGTTCCGCAATCTCAAGCAAGGCAGCATGTCCGTGTATCAATACAATACTCATTTTCAAAAACTCACTCGCTTCGCTAAGCAAGACGTTCCTGATGAAAAGAGCATGATCTATCAATTCAGAGGTGGCCTCAGAGAAGATCTGCAATTACCTCTCGTGCTTTTTGAGCCGACCAAGTATGATGATTTCTACAATATGGCACTGAAGCAAGAGGCTTCTCAGCTCAAGTGTGAGGCTTCTAAGAAGAGAGTCAGGGACGCAGTTCAATCTTCTTCTTCCTCACTAGTGGCTGCTAAGCAATAGAAGTTCTGGTTGCCTCCTCCTCCTCCGTTTCGTCAGCCTTTCCAGCAGAAGAACAAAGGTGGCCATGGATATTCCCACCCACCCAACCCTGGCTATCAGAACAAGTCTCAGAATCAAGCTCCAAAGTCGAATGCTCCTTATCATCGTCCACTCTCAGAGGTGACTTGCAACAAGTGTCAGGAGAAAGGTCACTATGCTAACAAGTGCTTCAACCAAAGGCGCCTTCCGCCTCCTCCTCCTGTGAGATCTTCCAGCAATGCAGTGGTCAAGCATAATCCCAAGTCTGCAAAGGTGAACATGATGAATGCAGCTCAAGCGGAGGAATCTACTGATGTGATAATGCGTAATCTCTCAGTTAATGATATTCCTGCAAAAGTTTTATTTGATACTGGTGCATCGCATTCTTTCATGTCATATCCTTTTGCATCGAAGCACAATTTTGACACAGAGGAATTACCTAGAGCAATGCAAGTTATTTCTCCGGCTAAGCGTTTGAGCTCTAGCATGATGGTTCTGAATGTCGCTATCAAGATGGGCGACTATAAATTTCTGTCTAAACCAATTGTCCTTGGTGACTCTGATATTGATCTAATTCTCGGGATGGACTGGCTTTCTAAGCACAAGGCTCAACTTGATTGTGCTGCCAGGGAAATTAAATTGACACACTCTTCTGAGGATGTTATCATCTATGCCGCTCGTGATGAAACCATTCGGTTGTTTTCTCTCAATGAGAAGGGTGAGTTGGATGCTATCTCTCAGATTCCAGTCGTTTGTGAGTATCAAGATGTCTTTCCAGAAGAGCTTCCGGGTATGCCTCCTCACCGGCCAGTTGAGTTCGTTATTGATCTTGAGCCCGGCCCTGAACCCGTTTGCAAGCGTCCTTACAAGCTTGGACGCAAGGAGCTGAAAGAATTGAAGAAACAGCTCGATGAACAAGAGCGTCTGGGTTTGATCAGACCGAGTTCATCTCCGTGGGGTTGTGGTGTTCTTTTTGTCCAGAAGAAGGATGGCACGGACCGACTTTGTGTCGACTACCGTCCATTGGACAAGAAGACAATCAAGAACAAGTATCCACTTCCCAACATCAATGAGCTATTCGAGCAACTCAAAGGTGCTAAAGTATTCTCCAAGCTTGACCTTCGTATGGGTTATCATCAGATTCGCATTCGTGAAGAAGATATTCCCAAGACAGCATTCAGAACAAGCTTTGGTTCTTATGAATATACTGTCATGTCTTTCGGCCTTATCAATGCTCCTCCAACATTCTCTCGAATGATGAATTTCATCTTCAACCCCTATACCAATGAATTCATGCTGGTGTATCTCGATGATATTTTGGTCTTCTCCAAGAATAAGAAGGGTCATGCCAAACATTTGTGATTGGTGCTCGACAAGCTCAGAGAGTATCAATTCTATGCGATGTTTTTCAAATGTGAGTTTTGGCTTGATGAAGTTCTTTACCTTGGTCATATCATCTCTGCCAAGGGCATCGCTGTTAATCCCGAGAAGGTGTCCGCAATTGTGAATTGGGAACCTCCTCAGAATGTCAAGCAGCTCCGCAGTTTCCTTGGTCTTGCAAGCTATTGCCGAAGATTCGTTGAGAATTTCTCTAAGATTGCAAAGCCTCTTTCCAACCTCGTCCAGAAGCATGTGAAGTATGTCTGGACTCCTGAGTGTGACGTTGCTTTCAACACTCTCAAAGAGAAACTCGTCACAGCTCCTGTCTTAACTCCTCCTGATGAATCCAAGCCATTCGAAGTTTTCTGTGATGCTTCTCTTCAAGGTCTCGGTGCTGTGTTAATGCAAGAGAAGAAAGTTGTGGCCTATACCTCTCGTCAGTGAAGCACAACGAAAAGAACTACCCCACTCACGATCTTGAGTTGGTGGCAGTTGTCCATGCATTAATAACATGGAGACATCTCTTGTTGGGAAGAAAAGTGGACATATTCACCGATCACAAGAGTCTCAAGTACATCTTCACTCAGCCAAACCTCAACCTCAGGCAAACTCGATGGGTTGAAATGATTCAAGAGTACAATCCGAGTATTGAATATACTCCGGGCAAGGCCAATGTCATTGCATATGTTTTGAGCAGGAAGGCTTATTGCAACAGCTTAATTCTCAAGCCATTTCAACCGGATCTTTGTGAAGCTTTCCGCAAACTGAATCTCCAAGTTGTTCCTCAAGGCTTTCTTGCCAACCTCATAGTCTCTCCTACTTTGTAAGATCAAATTCGTGAGGCACAACTCCTGGATACCATGGTGAAGAAGGTGAAACGTGGTATTAACAAGGGTCTTTCCAAATATAAGTGCTATCGCATTGATGACAGAGACACTTTATTCTTCGAGGACCGGATTGTGGTTCCTAAAGGTGATCTAAGGAAAGTCATTATGAATGAGGCACACAATTCTCTTCTTTCCATTCATCCTGGAAGTACGAAGATGTACCATGACCTCAAGCAGTCGTATTGGTGGACTCGAATGAAGCGAGAAATCGCTCAATTCGTGAATGAATGTGATGTCTGTCGAAGGGTGAAAGTAGAACACCAACGACCAGCTGGTCTCCTCCAACCTCTTGCTATTCCAGAATGGAAGTTTGATCATATCGAAATGGACTTCGTGACTGGATTTCCTAAGTCCAAGCGCGGAAATGATGCTATCTTCGTTGTCATCGACAAGCTTACAAAAGTGGCTCATTTCCTTCCAATCAAAGAATCAATCACAGCAGCTCAGTTGGCAGAGCTATACACCTCCAGGATTGTCTCCTTGCATGGCATTCCACAATTGATATCTTCATATCGTGGAAGCATCTTCACTTCTAAGTTCTGGGACTCCTTCCAGAAGGCCATGGGCACCAACATTCGCTTCGGCATAGCTTTCCATCCTCAAACTAGTGGCCAAGTCGAGCGAGTCAATCAAATACTTGAAGATATGCTCAGGGCTTGTGTCATTTCCTTTGGCATGAAATGGGAAGATTGTCTTCCATATGCCGAGTTCTCCTACAACAACAGCTTCCAATCGAGTTCGGGCAAGGCCCCATTCGAGATTCTATATGGCAGAAAGTGTCGTACTCCTCTCAATTGGTCAGAGACTGGTGAACGCCAACTTCTTGGCAATGACTTAATCACAGAGGCTGAAGAAATGTGTAAAGTCATCCGTGAGAATCTCAAAGCCGCACAATCGCGCCAGAAGAGATACTATGATAGCAAGCACCGTGACTTGTCATTCGAGATCGGAGACCATGTCTACCTCCGCGTCTCTCCAATGAAAGGCACTCGCCGCTTCGGTATCAAAGGGAAGCTTGCCCCTAGATACGTGGGTCCTTTCAAGATCATCGGCAAAAGAGGTGACCTCGCCTATCAACTTGAGCTTCCCTCCAACTTCGCGAACGTGCACGGTGTGTTCCACGTGTCGCAGCTTCGCAAGTGCTTCAAGAATCCTGAGCGCACCATCAACTTCGAAGAGATTGATCTCCAAGAAGATCTGTCTTATCATGAGCACCCCGTTGCTATTCTTGAAGAAACCGAGCGCAAGACTCGCAACAAGTCAATCAAATTCCTGAAAGTGAAGTGGTCGCACCATTCCAACCGAGAAGCCACCTGGGAGCGTGAGGACCACCTCCGTTCCGAATATCCGGAGTTCTTTCAGTCCTAGATCTCGGGACGAGATCCTCTCGTAGTGGTGGAGTGTTGTAACACCCCGGATGTAACTTTCCATATTTGTAACTCCAACTCTTGCCATTTTCGGCTATGTGTTATGATTTTCCCTCCGTGGTTGGGTTTTTGTCCTTCGTTTTGCATTTTGTTCATGTCATGCATCTCATATCATGTCATCATGCGCATCTCATTTTCATACGTGTTCGTCTCTTGCATCCGAGCATTTTCCCCGTTGTCCGTTTTGCAATCCGGCACTCCCACATGCACCGGCGCACCCCTCTTGTCTCTTTTCGTGAGCGGGTGTCAAACGTTCTCGGAATGGACCGAGGTTTGCCAAGTGGCCTTGGTATACCACCGGTAGACCACCTGTAAAGTTTCGTTCCATTTGGAGGTCGTTTGACGCTCCAACGGTTAACCGGGTAACCGCAAAGGCCTTTTGTGTGTTGCAGCAAAACACCCCTCCAAACAGTTCAATAACCCACCTAAGTCCCCTCCATGCTCTCGGTCGTTCGATCACGACCGTGTGGGCGAAAACCGCACTCCATTTGGAGTCTCCTAGCTCCCTCTACCTATATATATGCCTTCCCCTTCCAAATTCGCGGTGCAACCCTAGCCTTCTTCCCCTTCGCGCCGCCGGACGAAAAATCCCGCCGACGGGCGTGTCCGCCGCCCTCTCCGCCGCCACGTGTTGCCTCCAGATTCGCCAGGCCACCGCGCCCACTTCCCCCGCGGCGCCGCGCGCCGGCCCGCCGGGGCCCAGGCGGGGCCCGCCCGGCCCGATCCGCCTGCGCGGTCGCCTCCTCGTCCTCCCGCTCGCCCGCGCCCCGAGGCTCCGCCCGCGTCCGCCGCCGACTGCCGTCTCCGCGCCCGTCCGCGACTGCCGCCGCCTCCACCGACCGCCGCCGCCCGTGCCCACGACCGTCGCCGCCCGCGCTCACCTCGACCTCGGCGCCCGCGCCCCGTCTCCGCGCCCGTCCCCGACCGTCGGCGCCTTCCCCGAGCGCTCCTCCGGCCTCCTCCTCTCCCCTCTCCGGCAAGTACCCCGGCGAACTCCGACGATCCTCGATTTCCGCACCAACCCTAGATCTGAACAAGGTTGTTTTCCCCCCTCGTTTTTTCTGCCGTCCCGATAATATCCCGTTATGTTGCTCTGTTCATCATGACATATCTCCTTGCATAATACTCCGTTTCATGCGCATGATATAATGAAATGTTCATCACGAGATGCTCTTAATTTTGTTCCATTGTGCCATGCTCGTTTGAGTCCATCTTGATGCCCAAATCTCTGGTGCAAGAGTGTTATATGATGTTTACTATTGTTACTTATCAGAACTTGATGTTTTGGTATTTTTGTTGCATTTGATGTGTGCATCTTATGGGCATGAGCTCTACAGGTGTTTTGATCTATGCCATGCCATCCTTATAGAGGTGTATGCCATGTATTTTTATGATCTATGTGGTGAGTAGCACAAGCATGCAAATTAGGCTTCGTGATGTTTCTGTTTTTAGGGTCTTAGGATTTTGCCAAGTCTTTTACCTGCTGTTATTTTGTTGCCATGTATCCATGTGTCTCCAGTGAGATCCATGCTTCGGTTGAGCATGTTCAGTAAGGATGTTTTGTAAGTATAGTTGTGCTCTATCCATCCATGCCCCTGGTTGCAATTATAGAGTGCCCTAGCATGTCTTAACCATGCTCTACTTTTATTATAAAATGTTCCTGGCAGATTGTTAACATGATATTCAATTTTGCCAAGGTTGTTGTAGTTGATCCATACATTCTATGAACTTGTTCTTGCCATGGTTAGCTTCATGAACATGCCATCTTGCTGTAGGTATGCTTTTTTGGTCATGCATTGCTTTGTGATGAGTGAATCGAGCTCACAAAGATGCCCTCATAATTCTGTTAATGCCATGCTCTATTTTCTGCTGTCTGAAACCTATTAACGAAACTTGCTATGTTTACATGGGTGCCATCTTATCTTATGATCCTTTTTGGCTCATGGTCAGTAAGGGACTTTTGTTCTATGCATTTAGTAGATTCATGCCATGCCTTGTTTTGCTAGGATAGGTTCCTGTAGCATGTGTTTCGCTTGCTCTGAACATTGCTAGCTGATGCTGTTTCAGCCATGTTCAGTATTTTCACCAACTCTGTGAAGCTGATATCTTTTGCACTTTTGCCATGCCTGTTTGATCCTGTTATTGTGTGATCTAGTCGTAGCTCAGTGTTCATCTTTTGTCAAGCATCTCCTTACTGCCATATGATTTGTTACTATGTTGGAGTGCTGTAGCATAGTTACTTGATGTATTCTAAGTGCTACCATGCTGTTAATCGCAGAATCATGTCATTCTTGTTTTGCTCGCCATTTGCAAACCATGCATCCGTTTCCGGTGATCTTTATATCGATTTCGACCGAAATCATCTCATCTTTACAATGGAATACTTGGTTTGCCAAGTTACTGCCTTGTTCATCCTTTTTGTTCCAGAGCACGCATACGCATCACATATCATATCTCGCATATCATGCATGTATTGCATCATGTTGCTTGTGCATTTCCCGTGATTGATTGTGGTTCCCATTGCGTGTGTTCTTGCTGTGGGTCGAGCCGGGAGACGAGTTCGTGAACGAGGAACCTGTTGAGTACGCTTACGAGGATCAAGCTCTCGACAACTCTGAGAACCTTGCAGGCAAGATGACCATACCCTCGAAATCACTTCTATATTTCCTTTGCTAGTTGTTCGCTCTTTTGCTATGCTGCGCTACCTACGACTTGCTATATCATGCCTCCCATATTACCATGTCCAGCCTCTAACCATCTTTTCCTAGCAAACCATTGTTTGGCTAAGTTACCACTTTTGCTCAGCCCGTCTTATAGTGTTGCTAGTTGCAGGTGAAGTTGAAGTGGGTTCCATGTTGGAACATGGATATTTTGGCATATCACAATATCTCTTATTTAATTAATGCATCTATATATTTGGTAAAGGGTGGAAGGCTCGGCCTTATGCCTGGTGTTTTGTTCCACTCTTGCCGCCCTAGTTTCCGTCATACCGGTGTTATGTTCCTTGATTTTGCGTTCCTTACGCGGTTGGGTGATTTATGGGACCCCCTTGACAGTTCGCCTTGAATAAAACTCCTCCAGCAAGGCCCAACCTTGGTTTTACCATTTGACCACATACCACCTATACTTTTCCCTTGGGTTTTCGCGAGCCCGAGGGTCATCTTTATTTTAGACCCCCCCCGGGCCAGTGCTCCTTCGAGTGTTGGTCCGAACCGAGCTGCCTGCGGGGCCACCTTGGGGTAACTTGAGGGCTGGTTTTACTCGTAGCTAGTCTAATCCGGTGTTGCCCTGAGAACGAGATATGTGCAGCTCCTATCGGGATTTGTCGGCACATCGGGTGGCTTTGCTGGTCTTGTTTTACCATTATCGAAATGTCTTGTAAACCGGGATTCCGAATCTGATCGGGTCTTCCCGGGAGAAGGTTTATCCTTCGTTGACCGTGAGAGCTTATAATGGGCTAAGTTGGGACACCCCTGCAGGGTATTATCTTTCGAAAGTCGTGCCCGCGGTTATGAGGCAGATGGGAATTTGTTATTGTCCGGTTGTAGAGAACTTGACACTTGACTTAATTAAAATACATCAACCGTGTGTGTAGCCGTGATGGTCTCTTCTCGGCGGAGTCTGGGAAGTGAACACGGTTTGAGTTATGCATGAACGTAAGTAGTTTCAGGATCACTTCTTGATCATTTCTAGCTTCGCGACCGTTGCGTTGCTTCTCTTCTCGCTCTCATTTGCGTATGTTAGCCACCATATATGCTTAGTGCTTGCTGCAGCTCCACCTCATTACCCCATCCTTTCCTATAAGCTTAAATAGTCTTGATCTCGCGGGTGTGAGATTGCTGAGTCCTCGTGACTCACAGATTCTACCAAAACAGTTGCAGGTGTCGACGATACCAGTGCAGATGACGCAATCGAGCTCAAGTGGGAGTTCGACGAGGAACGTGGTCGTTACTATGTTTCGTTTTCTGATGATCGGTAGTGGAGCCCAGTTGGGACGATCGGGGATCTAGCATTTGGGGTTACCTTATTTTCATTTGGATTTGACCGTAGTCGGTATATGTGTGGATTTTGGATGATGTATGAATTAATTTATGTATTGTGTGAAGTGGCGATTGTAAGCCAACTCTTGTTATCCCATTCTTGTTCATTACATGGGATTGTGTGAAGATGACCCTTCTTGCGACAATACCTACAATGCGGTTATGCCTCTAAGTCGTGCCTCGACACGTGGGAGATATAGCCGCATTGTGGGCGTTACACTAACCCCAACCCCAGCGGATAGTAACCCACTTCTAGTAGAAACCACCATGTCCACCACAGAATACCCCCACACGAGCAGTTTGTAAAGCAACTGCAGTTCCCAAAGCACGAAGACCACCGCAGCGAACCCAAACTCCACGTTTAAAGCAGAAGAGCAACTGTTCTCAGGTCAGATTCCATAGCTATGGTCCATACTCCTTTGTTGTTGCATCACTGTATTTACTCATACCAACTACTTTCGAATTTGAAGGATCCAATTGAAACTCCAATGGCGCAATAGGTATGTTTTAAACCTATTTCTTTAACTAGATTGCTGTTCTAACTTCTTGCTCTATGTTGATTTCAGTTTTAGTTGTATAAACAGTTATGTTGTCATGTGATGCACATTACAAGTGTTGCCAATGCTGTGTAGTTTCTCACACTTATATTCTGTCTATGTTGTTGTGTCTTAAAAATATATGAGTTCAACCGTGTCTCTATCTTGATTTGGCAACATAAACTAGAATGATATGGACAATACAATGACCATAGTACATAGATATATGTTTGTTTCATGTTGTTATTCTGTCCACCTTACTACTGAACCGGTTTACCA
This sequence comes from Aegilops tauschii subsp. strangulata, assembly GCF_002575655.3. Taxonomy (NCBI): domain Eukaryota; kingdom Viridiplantae; phylum Streptophyta; class Magnoliopsida; order Poales; family Poaceae; genus Aegilops; species Aegilops tauschii. Next base: position 311,197,260 of record NC_053037.3, on the reverse strand, counting down.
AAATGAGTTTCGTATACTACATGCTAAACATGTGATGTGTCTGCTTGTTTCTCTTGTAGTATGCGAACAAAATATTGGAGAAGAGCACCCCACTATGCAATGGTAGAGAAAGTAATGCAGATAAGGTTCAAGATAGTGAGACAACCCTGTTGGTCACCAAGAAAGGTGATAAAAACGATCTTGTAGACAGTGAGAAAACCCCACAGTCCTGTGTTGATGTAGTGTTCGAGTTACTGGCCAGTACCGCTAGCACAAGCTCTTCGAACTCGCTGCCTGAATCACTTCGGCTTCTTCAGTCTCAGCTACAAGCTGAAAGGCATCAGTCAGCTGTGCTGCAGCAAGAAGCCGAAGGACTGAGGAAGTCCCTGCATAATTCAGATGCATACTTTCTTGTGCAACAGCAAGCACTGGAGGATTTAAGCGCCAAACAAGAGAAAGTTAATAAGCTTCCTAAGCATCTTGCGAGCATTATGGGTACCCAGGATATTGTTTCTTGAGCTCTTCTGAAGTGGTTTCAGTTCTGGACTTGTTTTGCTGCGGCATTTATTTGCACTGGTCGCCGACTTTGACAACCAATGTATGTGATATGCTGTTTTGTTCCCTATATTTGCACTGGTGGTGAACTTTGATGCCCAGTGCATGTAATATGTGTAATAGTCATGATAGCCTAGCATAAGTTGCTTGCTTATTTATTTCCTTGTTGTCTTGTTTATTTGTTTGCTTGTAGTCAGTGCAGTTCTTTTTTCCGTGGTTTGCTAGTGGCCGCAATAACCTATTTTTAAAACTAGGCCACAGTAATCATGGGCTACATATTTACTGTAGTGACCCTGGGCCTTCTACGTGGAGTAGCATCAATGGGCCTTCTACGGGCCGTATGATCGATTGGCCAAACATGGGCCAATAATGGACCGCATTATGGGCCTTAAACGGGCTAGAGTTGGGATCATCCGTTCATGGGCCGACCATAACGGGCCGTCGTTAATCGGTTGTATTTGATGACGCTATGAAAACGGCCCAACGGATTAATGGGCCACAAACGGGCCGACTGTAACCACGGGCTGAATTTGGCCCACAATCGGAAAAGGCCAGTAACAGGCCGTAAGTAACCGGATGCTGGAAATGAGCCCAAGAATAAATGGGCCCTGAGAAGGCCAAAAGATAACATGGGCTTGAAACGGCCCAATGGAATAATGGGCCGTTAATGGGTACAAAGCAATTTACTGTTCATTACGGGGCAGTTTCACCATGGGCCGTTAATGGGCCAAGAGTTACAAAGTGCCTCATATGGGCCGAAAGACGTCATGGGCCAGACATGGGCCGGAAGTTACAACGGGCTGGAATCATATTGGGCGGCCCAGATGACGCTACTGGGCCTAATTCGGATAGGTCGTAACGGGCCCTGGGTTAGCGGGCTGTAAATGGGCTATGTGCGAAGAGGCCGTTAACAGGCTTTCCGTGGGCCGGCCCACTATCTTTTGACCAAGTCAAACAGGCCGGCCTTTTCACAGGAATGGGCCTCTGTTGGGCCGTCCCACGTGTCGACGTATCATTGGCACATTCTGTCCAATGAGTGGATGACATCTATCCCAACGGTGAGCCGACACGTGTTTCCTCCAGCCAATGATAATTTTACACGTGGAAAATCCCCATTGGTCCGGGCTGTTAACGGGTTATCGGATCCAAACCGGAACCCGATAGCTTAACGGCGAATCGTTATGGTGGATGCCACATGTCGGTCACCCTTGACGAAAGCACTTCTGTGATGCGCGATTTATCGTCATGGAAGTGGACACTTCCGTGATGATAATTTTGGTAATGTCATGGAACACTTCTACGACAACACAGGTATGACTATCTTGATTCTGTCATAAAATCGTCATGGATGTACACGCTTGACAGAAAACGTGACTCACTGTGACAAACACGTATCATCACAGAAGTGTATTTTTTGTTGTGACTCCCCTCCGCGTGGGAAATAACTGCCGAGTCTTCCCTGGCTCTGTGTCGTTCCCTTCCTAGGCCTCACCGTCGTCCACCGCACTGGTGCTCCCGGCGCGGCGTGGTCAACATGGTCAACGAATGACATCCATCGGAAGTGGACTGTACGTGGAGAGGCTGACAGCTGGGTCCACGGTCGCACGCAAGGAAATGCCTCCTTATTACGCGCAAAATAATGATTCCTCCACCTGACAGCTGGGACCCACCGGAAGGGCCTCTGTATTTCGCGAAAAAACGTTCCCCCCTCTGACAGCTCAGACCCACCAGCTATATCTTTGCACGCAAGGAAGTGCCTCCTTATTACGCACAAAAAATGAATACTCCCCCTGCTAGCTGGGACCCACCATAGTGGGAGGCTGACTTGTGGGCCTACTAAGTTCACACGGATGGAGGGCTTTGTCAACTTAGTCAATATGAATGAATCTAGCTCCAGTGACCGTACGATGTCCATCCAACGACAGTAGTGCTTCTTCAACCTCTGGTCTTCTTTCTCCAGCCGCCCAAACCAACGTCGGTCATGCCGCCTGCTCCTGCCTCCCGTGGCCGGTTGTACTGTCGTAGAGGCCTCACCATCCCCTACTACTCCCACCACTGGCCAAGCCATCCCTCTACTCACCCACACCCCCTGTTATTCTGCGGCGACGGCAGCCTCACACCGCAGCCGAACCAGTGAACCTCGTACTCCTCTCCGCGTGGGCATCCACTGCCGCGTCTTCCCCGGCTCCACGTCGTCTCCTTCCTAGGCCTCGCCACCATCCACTGCCTTGGTGCTCTCGGTGCGGCGTGGTCAATGTGGTCAAGGAACAACTTCCATCGGAAGAATATTGTACGTGGAGAAGCTGACAGCTGGGTCCACGGCCGCAGCAAGGAAGTGCCTCCTTATTACACGGAAAATAATGATTCCTCCACCTGACAGCAGGGACCCACCGGACGGGCCACCATATTTCGTGAAAAAACGTTTCCCCCTGACTGCTAGGACTCACCAGCTACATCTTCGCACGCAAGGAAGTGCCTCCTTATCCTCCCTGACAGTCGGGACCCACCTGGTTGAAGCGTATGTAGCATTGTCATTCTGGTCACGAACGTGTACGTACATACTAGTCGATCGGTCTGTCTGCAGGCTGGAGCGATGAACCGTGGCTGAGTAAGGAAGGGCACGTGTCATAGTAGAGGCGCGAACGTAACATGTACACGTACGTACAGCCAGGGTGCAAGAAAGTAAATACAGCCACGTACGTACATATGGGTAGGGTCTCGAACGCCTACTCACGCATACGTACGGCCAGGGCTCATGTACATGGAGAGGCAGCGGAGGGCAGCAACGGTGTCCTGTTCATCGGCAGCCAACCGGTGGGTCGGAATGGAGGAAACAGCATCGTGTTCACTGGGAGCCAAGTGACTGGGTCGGAACGCGTCCTGTTCATCGGGAGGCAACAGACTGGGTCGGAATGGGTCGTGTATAATGGGAGCCTACTGGCTTGGACGGAACAGCCGGAACGGGGTCTGGCATACCGCAAATCGGAGGAAAACGGCCTTGTGTTCGACCGCGTACGGTCAAAACGGGGTCCTGTTCATCAGGAAGGGTCTGGCGTACCATAAAACGGAGGAAACAGACTTGTGTTCGAGCTCCTACGGTCGAAACGGGGTGCTGTTGATCAAGAGGGGTGTGTCGTACCGCAAAACGGAGGAAACAAACTTGTGTTGGAGCGCCTACGGTCGAAACGGGGGTCCTGTTCATCGAGAGGTGTGTGGCGTACCGCAAAACGGGACTCCACGGGCCACTGTTCATCCACCGTCTACTGCCTCGCTCCAGCCTCCACGGGCTACTGCTCATCCACCGTCGACTTCCTCCAGCCTCCACCTGCTACTGTTCATCCATCGTCGACTTCCTCCAGCCTCCACCAGCTACTATTCACCACGGGGTCCTGTTCATCCAGCCTCCATCGGCTACTGTTCAACCAGCCCTATCCACGGCGGCCTGTTCAACCACCCCTCCACAGGATACTGTTCATCCAGCCCTCCACCGGCTACTGTTCAACCAGCCCTCCACTAGCTGCTGTTCATCCAGCCCTCCACGGGGTCTTGTTCATCCACCCCCAACCGGCTCGATCGGGGTCCTGTTCATCCAGCGGCAACGGCCTCTACTACCACGGGGTCCTGTTCATCCAGCCCCACCGGGAACTGTTCATCCAACTCCCAACAACACTCACTTTTCATCAAGAGGCAGCAGGTTTGATCAACTTCAGTTAGCAGCAGTAGTGAAGGAATCGCTCGATCGGGTTCAGTTAACAGCCAGATCGATCGATCGCTCAGGTTCAGTAACGCGTAGCCTGCAGTGCAATCGCTCGGGTTCAGTTAGAGCCCAACGCCTCGCACCCACGCGCGTACGTGTACGAGAGAAACGCGCATCGCTCGGCCCCGACCACCCACCGTAACCGGAAACCCCCCGATATATTCCTCGCCCTCACTTCTACCACCGTTATTTCCATCATGGACGGCCCAAAGAATGTCATGCAGCTGGGTCTCCGGCCCGCCCAGGACGAAAAGCCCATTTTCTGTCATGATTTTTTGTCATAGAAGTAGGAGCCCACCACATCTATGATGATACCGGGTTTTGTCACAATTATCGTCATATAAGTGTCATAAGCATGACAGAAAAAATCCGTTCGGCCCAAAATGTCATGTATGTGTCTTTTTTTTGTAGTGTCAACTGGAAGATCAACTCCCAGCTGAGTCAAGTGGTTATGATACCCAAACATTTCGAGTATGTGTTCACTGACAGAACTGTTCTCCTCCATCTTGCAGCTATAGAATTTGTTGGAGACTTCATATCTCTCAACACGGGCATTTGCTTGAAATATTAACTTCACCTCTTGGAACATCTCATATGCTCCATGACGTTCAAAACGTCTTTGAAGTCCCGGTTCTAAGACGTAAAGCATGGCACACTGAACTATAGAGTAGTCATCAGATCGAGCCTGCCAGATGTTCATAACATTTGCAGTAGCTCCTGCAGCAGGTCTGTCACCTAGCGGTGCATCAAGGACATAATTCTTATGTGCAGCAATGAGGATAGTCCTCAAGTTACGAACCCAATCTGTGTAATTGCTACCATCATATTTCAACTTAGCTTTCTCTAGGAACACATTAAAATTTAGGGGAATGGTAGCTCTGGCCATTGATCTACAACATAGATATGCAAAACTATTAAGACTAGTTCAACTAATCAAATTACTAATGAACTCCCACTTAAATAAACATCCCTCAAGTTATCTAAGTGATACATGATCCAAATCAACTAACCCATGTCTGATCATCACGTGAGATGGGGTAGTCATCAATGGTGAACATCTCTATGTTGGTCATATCTACTATATGACTCATGTTCGACCTTTCGGTCTTCAGTGTTCCGAGACCATGTCTATACATGCTAGGCTCATCAAGTTTAACTCAAGTATTCTGCATGTGTAAAACTGTCTTACACCCGTTGTATGTGAACGTAGAGTCTATCACACCCGATCATCACGAGGTGCTTCGAAACAACAAACTTTGCAACGGTGCATACTCGGGGAGAACAAATTTACCTTGAAATTTAGTGAAGGGATCATATTATAATGCTACTGCCATTCTAAGCAAAATAACATGCATAAAGGATAAACATCACATGCAATCAAAATATGTGACATGATATGGCCATCATCATCTTGTGCTTTTGATCTCCATCTCCAAAGCATCGTCATGATCTCCATCGTCACCGGCTCGACACCTTGATCTCCATCGTTGCGTTGGGGTCGTCTCGCCAACTATTGCTTCTACAACTATTGCTAACGATAGCGATAAAGTAAAACAATTACATGGTGTTTGCATTTCATACAATAAAGAGACAACCCTAAGGCTCCTGTCGGTTGTCGATATTACAAAACATGATAATCTCATACATCAACATATATCACATCATATCTTAACCATACCACATTACAACATGCCCTGCAAAAGCAAGTTAGACGTCCTATACTTTGTTGTTGCAAGTTTTACGTGGCTGCTACGGGCTTCTAGCAAGAACCGTTCTTACCTATGGAAAAACAACAACGGTGATTATCAAGTTTGTTGTTTTAACCTTCTTCAAGGACCGGCCGTAGTCAAATTTGATTCAACTAAAGTAGGATAAACAAACACCAGCCAGCCACCTTTATGCAAAACAAGTTACATGTCAGTCGGTGGAACCGGTTTCATGTGCATGGACATGTAAGGTTGGTCCTGGCCGCTTCATCCCGCAATACCGCCGAATCAAAATAAGACGTTGATGGTAAGCAGTATAACTATCACCGCCCACAACTCTTTGTGTTCTACTCATGCATATCATCTACGCATAGACCTGGCTCGGATTCCACAGTTGGGAAACGTTGCATGGAAAATAAAAAAATTCTACGCACACGCAACATCTATCCATGGATATGCACAGCAACGAGAGGGGAGAGTGTGTGTACGTACCCTCGTAGACGGTAAGAGGAAGTGTTTAACAACGCGGTTGATGTAGTCGAACTTCTTCACGATTCAACCGATCGAGTACCGAACGTACAACACCGTTGCGTTCAGCACACGTTCAGCTCGGTGACGTCCTCGTCTTCTTGATCAGGCAAGACGGGCGAAGTAGTGGATGAGTTCGTGCAGCACCACGGCGTGGTGACGGTGATGGTGATGCTATCTCCGCAGGGCTTCGCCTAAGCACTACAAAAATATGACCGAGGGACGAAACTATGGAGGGGGGCGCCACACACGGCTAAGAGATTGTCGTGGTCTTGTGTGGTGCCCCCTCCCACACACACACACACACACACACACACATATATAGGGAAAAGCAAACCTATGAAACTTCGCTCGAGTGGCTGCAATCACGGGCGCACACTCATGTTGGGATCCGCTCCATCCTCTTACCTTTTTTGTATTTTGGTTTTATAAGTGAACTGTTGCTTATTTCCTCTTATAGAGTAATGTGGACCATGAAAGTACGTTATATCGACTAGAGGGGGGTGAATAGGCGATTTTTATGAATTCTTCACTGAGGAATTTGCGGGTGAGGAAATTCCTTAGCGAAGAACTACTAGCAGCGGAATAAGTACTCAAAAGTAAACATAACAGAACACAAGCATGGTCATCATGATGAAATGAAGACAAGCACAGAGTACAGAAAGCGTAATCACAGGATAACACAGGATGAAGACAAACATATTGAAGAAATTGAACTGAGGAAATTGAGAAAGTCTTCAGTCAAAGTCTTCAAACACAGATATGAACAAGTGCACAACACAGTTATGAGGAAATGAAAGAGTTGAGGAAATAGAACCAGTAAGCTTGGTGAAGACAATGATTTGGTAGACCAGTTCCAACTGTTGTCTCAGTTGTACATCTGGTTGGAGCGGCTAGGTATTTAAACATGAGGACACACAGTCCCGAACACACAGTCCTCACCGTATTCTCCTTGAGCTAAGGTCACACAGACCTCGCCCAATCACTCGTGGTAAGTCTTCAGGTGACTTCCAAACCTTCACAGACTCGGTCACTCGGCGATCCACAATTCCTCTTGGATGCTCTAGACCATGACGCCTAACCGTCTGGAAGAAGCATAGTCTTCAAAGGTAACAAGCGTCGGATCCACGCAGGATCAATCTCTTCAGTGATGCTCAATCACTTTGGGTTTGTAGGTGTTTGGGTTTGGGTTTTCCTCACTCGATGATGTTCGCTCAAAGTCCTCGGAGGATGGGATGCTCTCAAATGACAAGTGTCAGTTTCTCTCGGAGCAGCCAACCAGCTAGTGGTTGTAGGGGGCGGCTATTTATAGCCTAGGGAGCAGCCCGACATGATAAGACATAAATGCCCTTCAATGATATGACCGTTAGGTGGATAAGATATTTTGGGACAGCTGGCGCGTAGCACAGCAACGGTCGGAAATTTGAGTATCAAAATCCTCAGGGCTATCATGTTCCTCACTGTGTAGGCAATCTGCACTGGCGAATTCCTAACTCCTCAGTAAGAACAAATTCCTCAGAGACCAGAAGAACTTCGTCTCTGTCACTGAAGAATATGACTGAACTGTATGAGATTTCCAATGGCTTCACTCGAAGGGATTGGTAGGTGTAGGATTTTGAGTTGAGCATCACATGGAAATTTTTCCTTAGTATTTCCTCGACCCCCTTTAACAGTACGGTGTTTCCTATGACTCAAGAAAGAGAAAATGAAACTACGAAAACAAAAGTCTTCATGCTTCATGTTCCTCGAATGAATACCAAGTCTTCAAGGTCACACCATTTTCTTCACTTTCAAAGTCTTCAGAAAGTCTTCAGAAATCCAAAGTCTTCAGTCGAAGAACTTCATTTTTAGGGGTCGACTTTCTCTGTAAATATCAAACTCCTCATAGACTTATAGACCTGTGTACACTCATAAACACATTAGTCCCTTAACCTATAAGTCTTCAATACACCAAAATCACTAAGGGGCACTAGATGCACTTACAATCTCCCCCTTTTTGGTGATTGATGACAATATAGGTTAAGTTTTCAACGGGGATAAACATATGAAGTGTAAATACTGAAAATGAGGAATTTAATTGCAAGATATAGAAGAACTCCCCCTGAAGATGTGCATAGTGAGGAATTTGCTTTTGAGGCAATGCACACTTGAAGAGTTGAATCATGGAGATCTCCCCCTATATCTTGTAATTCATACACGCATTTGACATATAATATGAAGAATTTGAAATGCATGATGAAATATGGTGACTGATGTAATTCAGCATGCGTGCATAAACATTAATGAGGAATAAGCATGCAGAAAACCACAACAAAAGTATCAGGCCACCATAGAGTTTAAGTTTACAACTCGATCCAGCAAAGTCATCAGAAGAACGAGAGTTGTAACTTAGGAAAAAAAACGCCCATGTAAGATATACCCGCTTGAAGACTAACTCAAATTTCTCCCCCTTTGTCATCGGATGACCAAAAGGGTTGAAAATGAGGACTAACGCCCCTGAAGAATATCAAGTTGATGAATGAGCGCCAGCGTTGTTGGGGTCGTGTGTTGATGTAGGGCATGCCGCAGTGTCGTCCAAGTCTTCATGCTCGTCGGTGTCGCGCGATGAAGAATAGGAGCTGGCCACCAAGGAAGGAACCTTGACCTTCTTGTATTTCGTTGGTGGAGGAGCAGACCAGTAAAAATCTTCCTTGAGACCCATTTTCTTCAGATCTTCTGCGCTATAAATGTGAGACAGAACAGCCCAGGTACGGTTGAGGGTTTCATGAAGGTAGTAATGGTTTTTCTTGACTGCATTGTGGGTAGCAGTCATATTGTGAAGAATTGAACCAAACTAACGCTTGACCCATTTGTGATTTCGATCAACCTTCTGGTGAAGACTGAGGAGAAGCTCACGATCAGTCATCACCCTGGGAGCTGTGCCTTGAGGATTTGGCTTGGTTGCGTTGGCGGCAGAGTCATGAGTGGCGGAGTCGTCATTGGTTGAGTAGGATGCAGCCTTGCGAAATTGACCATCCAATGGACGAATGCCTTCATCAATAACAGCAGTAGCCTTGCCCTTGTCATCAGCTGAGGAAAATGTCCATTTGAGGACTTCAATCGGGGGCAAGTAGCTGCAATGGTTCAGTGTATCAGCTTTGTAGTTGAGTGAAGACCTTGTTCTGATGAATCTCATAATCCACGGAGCATAAGGCTCAACTCAAATGGTGACACTGCGACATTGGCCAGAGTCCTCATGAAGAAATCATGGAAGTTGACGGGAACGCCATGCATGATATTGAAAAGCAGATTCTTCATGATGCCAACGACTTCTTCTTCATTCGAGTCGTGGCCCTTGATAGGACTCAATGTCTTCGTCAGAATGCGATAGACAGTTCGAGGCACATATAGTAATTCCTTCACGAGGAATTTTGTTCTTGGGGCCTGACCTGTCTTCAATGGCTTCATCAGCACTTGCATATAGTGGTCTGTAAGCTCAAGCTCTTGGTACATGCAACGAGCAGCTTCAAGGGGAGGACTGAGAGGCAAAGCACGAAGCAATTCAGTGGCTGGTGCCTTGTAGTGAGTGTTTTCAGTCATCCAGTCCAGCACCCATGAATTCACATCTTCGGAGTCTCCGGTGATGTGCAACGTTGCATAAAATTGAAGAATGAGTTCTTCATTCTAGTCACAGATGTCAGTGCAGAAATTTAACAGTCCAGCATCGTGAAGAACACTGAGGACTGGCACGAAGCACGGCAGAGATTCCATATCCACGTGAGGAATGTGCTCATGATCGAAGACTTTGTCTTTGTTGAACAGCACTGAGGAATAAAAGTTTGCCTGGCTGGCAGTCCAGAAATGCCTCTTCCTAATGCGAGCAGAGTCATAGGGGTTGTAATCAGTGAAGAATACATGCTCGCCGAAGAAATCATCAGTTTTGAATTTTTGCTTCCTTGAGAATGGATTCTTTGCTTGGATTGAGGAGTGTCGGACAGTTGCATCACAACCTCAGGAATCACAATCTCAGGTTCTTCAGGCTGAGGAATTTCTGGTCCTCTTCAGTGGTAGTCCGCGTCTTCAATGATTTAGCAGCAGCAGTTTCTTCAGCACTAGTGGCTGGAATTTCTTCATGAACAGATGCAGTGGGTTGATTTTCTTCAGAGCCCATTTGAACAGTTTGTGCTGGGGACTGGGGGATTTGTTGCAGTGGCGTGAACAGAGGGGAGTTGGGATGCTGACTATCCCAAAAATCATCATTCATCAATGGAGTAGTACTCCCAATGTCCACGTCAGAATTTTGTTCATCCAATTCCTCAACGCCGGCCTCTTCAGCTGTGAACTGAGGCATGGGCAAGGAGACAATTGGAGTTGAAGGGATTGCGTCCACTTCAATTTCTTCATCCAACTGCTCTGAGGAAGCAGCAGAGGGAATGTCTTCATCAGATCCGCTGGGGATCACATATTCTTCATCGAAAGGGACGATTTCCTTTGATGGCATGCTGGAAACATGAACATCATCAATTGGATTTGCAAATGAGCTTGTCACTTTCTTCATCTTCTTCGGTGCTGAAGAATCTGATGAAGCTGATGCTTTCCTTTTCCTCACTGCTGCATGCTCTGCAGCCTTGGTCTTCTTCACATCTGATGCAGATGGAAGGATCGGAGTTGGGGTAGGCGCAGGAGGAGCAGAGGAATTTGGTTGAAGTTCTTCAGGCACAACTGAAGCAGTTGCCCTGACTTCTTCATTTTCTTCAGGCGCACCACTAGTGGATGCCCTGGCAATTTCTTCAGCGGCTGGAATGCAGTCATCAGCCCTGGAACTCACATTTTTTTCAGCAGCCTGATTTTCATCAGCGGTGCTGGCGTGCTCTTTAGTTGGTTGAGCAGATGCTTCGGCTTGAGGAATTTCTGATTGCGATGGAGCTGCAACCTTTGAAGTGAATTTCTCAGTCAGTTTTACAAATCTGACCTTGGCTCCTTGCCAATCAGCATAGTAAGCATTGAAGTCATCGCTGAGGCCTTTGATTTCAGCCGGATCTTCACTAGTTCTTCAGTTGTCATAGAGACAACGTTTTTCTTCAGGAAGCGCTCCTTCCTGTACTGAGCTTTCTTCAGCTGCCTTGCCTTCTCAAATTTCCATTTTTCTTCTTCAATGAAGGCAGTCAAAACATGACTTTGACCTGGTGTGAGGTTCATCTCAGGCAAAGGTGTGTTGGGATCCTTGTGCCAGAGATCGATGTAGTCTAGGATCAGCTTCGGATCCAAAAGCAGTGGTACATTGCTTCCTTTGGCTCTAGCGGCCTTGACTTGTCTGTCCCTGATGATTTCGGCTAGTTCTTCATCATCAGCCTCATCATCATCAGAGGGCACTAGGAAAGCAACCTGCTTCTTGTGAGGACTTGGTCGAGGACCTCGTCCAGCAGCAGACTTTTTCTTCAGCAGAGAGGGGCCAGCTGAGGAACTTGCAGCAGCTGAGGAACTTGCAGAGGCTCCTGAGGCAATAGATATGCCTGCTGTCCTTTGGCACGTGGCGAGATGCACAGGTGCTGAGGATTTAGTTGGAGCAGTCGAAGACTTTGGCAGAGGAGCTGAGGACTTTGGAGGAGCAGGAGCAGTTTGAGGAGTTTGCCGTGAGGGCTTTGAGGAATCTGGCCGTGAGGGCATTGAAGGTGAAGCACTTGGTTTATGCGCAGGCTTCTTTGCCATGGCCTTCTTAGGCTGGACAGCAGAGTCCTCGTTGAATTTCCTCACTGCATCTTCTGCCTATTTGGCCAACTTGGCCTGGCACTTTGCCCATTGTTCAGGATAGTCCTCACCGCGCTTGAGGCTGGTGGGATCTGCTACTTGGCCAGGTGCCAATGGAGGTCTTGAGCATGGAGGGGTAACACCGAATTTCTTTATATATTTTGGAGTAACATATCTGTACTCCCTCCACTCTATTGCCCATCTCCTCTCAATCTTTTGAATGCACACCTTGCGCTGATTTTTATCTTCCTCAGGGGGTGTGCAGTACCCAGCATAGATGTCCTCGGGAATTTCAAAAGCAGTGTTGACCTCAGGCCACTTTCCTCCTTTCTGTGGCTTCTTTCCATCAGCCATTTTCTTCAGATGAGGAATTTGAACAATGGAATTCTTTGAAGATGTATGCAATGTTTCTTCGAGGAACGCTGCAAATGAGTTAAGTTGATGAGAACCTAGTGATTCAGCAGCGGACATGAGTACCTGTAAACAGAGTATAGTTGCGAGGAATTTGGAGAGGTCATATGCGTTCTTAGAAGGTTTTGTAAAACGAACAAGTTTGAGGAATTTGACCAAATGAGTCTTGAAGAATTTCACTAAGCGTTCTTTGTCTTAGGTTCCAGAGTTGTACAGATCAGAAATCCACACAATTGAGGAATCTTGAAAAAAATATAGCTTAGAGAAATAAATCAAGAGCAGGTAACATGTGAGCTGTTTAGTGTGTGAGGAATTTTAAGAATAAACACCTTTGAATATTTTGTAGTAATCATTTGAATCAAAGAGGGCAGTAAAAGTAACTTTTAATTACCCTGGACGAAGAACACGACGAACTGGGAAGTGGAGATGTGAAGTTCGTCAGTGCAGATCTTCCACGCCCTAACTCGGCAGAGGAAGACAACTACGGCGGCGGAGGAGTGAAGAAATCCGCGGTCGGCGCGAGTACGATGGCGACGAGGTTGAGGCAGTGAAGCTCTTCCTCACCGGCGATGATGAAGTAGCGGCGGCGCTGGGGTTTGAGAAGCTCGAGGTGGAGTGAGGTCGAGCGGAGTAAAGGAGAAGTGAGGAAGGGGAGGGGTATTTATAGCCACGGTGAAAAACTGTTCGCCCAAAGAATTTGGACGATCGTGCCTCTGACCCTTCTCATTCGCTTGACATCTGTCACCCACGTACTGAGAAGTGAAGATCGTGTGAGATCGTGGGTGAATAGATAAGTATTTCGTGGGATGCGGAACGGTTTGAGCGGCAAAGCCGAAAATTTGGATAAGATGAGTTAAAAGTTCCGTTCGCAAATTCTTCAGCTGACAAGGACACAGTGAAGATTTTGAACGAGTTTCAAATAGAACGCACATGAAGAATCTATGAATAGATTGGGTTGAGTTTAGCATAGAGGAGGAAGCGTCCGATCACATTCACTTAGCAGAAAAAATAACTTGAAGAAATAGCAATAAGTGAATGTTGTAGAGGACATAAACTCATATATATATATATATATATATATATATATATATATAGGAAAAATGACGGAAATGGTGAAGACAATGCAAAGTTGAAGAAAATAAACAACTAAGGAATTTCAAAAACTGAGGAAAAACTCAAATTGAAGATTTTCAACTTTGGTAGTGGCGCGACCCACCGTATAAGAATGATGATTTCAGACACCGCGTACAATTGTCGTAGGGTTTTGAGAATCAAATTCTTCGTTAATTTCTTCACACTTAGAGTGTTATTCTTCATTGATTGAAGAAAAACGTTTCTTCATTTGTTGCACATCTAAGTCATCAATTTTGCATAAGTGTTAGGATGAGTGTCCTTTTCAAAGAACATTCAAAGATTATAAGATATTTAGCTCACACCGCAACTTGCTAAATCTCTTCTCATCCAAGGGCTTTGTGAAGATATTGGCTAGCTGTTCTTCAGTCTTCACATGCTCAATAGAAATGTCGCCCTTCAACACATGATCGCGAAGAAAATGATGACGAATCTGAATGTGCTTTGTCTTCGAGTGTTGAACTGGGTTGTGAGCAATCTTGATGGCACTCTCATTGTCACAGAAGAGAGGCACATTCTTCACGTTGACGCCGTAGTCCTTGAGAGTTTGCTTCATCCACAGCAATTGAGCACAGCAAGAACCAGCAGCAGTGTAATCAGCTTCAACAGTAGACAGTGATACGCAGTTCTGTTTCTTCGAGGACCAACAGACCAAAGATCGTCCGAGGAAATGACATGTACCATATGTTGACTTGCGGTCCACATGATCACCAGCATAGTCAGAGTCTGAATATCCAATGAGATCAAAAGCCGAGCCCTTGGGGTACCATAATCCAAGTGTTGGTGTGTGAGCTAGATATCGAAGAATATGCTTCACAACCTTATGGTGTGATTCCTTCGGTGTAGCTTGAAATCGGGCACACATGCAAACACTAAGCATAATATCTGGCCTAGATGCACATAAGTACAATAAAGAACCAATCATGGAGCGGTATACCTTTTGATCGAAGTCAATACCATTTTCATCAGTGCATAGATGGCCATTTGTGGGCATAGGAATTTTGACGCCTTTGCAATCTTGCATGCCGAATTTCCTCAGTACATCCTTGACGTATTTCTCCTGAGATATGAATATGTCATTGCGCTGTTGACGAATTTGAAGACCTAAGAAGAATTTCAACTCTCCCATCATAGACATTTCATATTCCTCTCTCATCATTAACCAAATTCATCAGTGTAACGTTGGTCAGTACAGCCAAAGATAATATCATCAACATATATTTGGCACACAAACAATTCACTATCATAAGATTTAGTGAAAAGAGTAGGGTCAAGTGAACCGGGTTTGAAGCCTTTCTTAATGAGGAATTCCTTCAAGGTATCATACCACGCCCGAGGGGCCTGCTTGAGGCCATAGAGGGCCTTATTGAGTCTGAAGACTTTGTTAGGATTCTTTGGATCTTCAAAACCTAGGGGTTGAGCAACATATACTTCTTCCTCAAGCTTACCATTAAGGAATGCACTTTTCACATCCATTTGATACAAGGTGATATCATGATGGTTAGCATAAGCAAGCAATATGCCAATAGCCTCAAGTCTAGCAACAGGTGCAAAAGTTTCATCGAAATCAATTCCTTCAACCTGTGTGTAGCCTTGAGCTACAAGCCGTGCCTTATTCCTCACCACAAGGACATTTTCATCTTGCTTGTTGCGGTAGATCCACTTTGTTCCAATGATATTGTGCTTGCGAGGATCTGGATGTTTGACCAGTTCGCAGACGTTGTTGAGCTCGAACTGATGTAGTTCTTCTTGCATAGCTTGAATCCACTCAGGCTCCAGAAATGCTTCATCTACCTTAGTGGGCTCTATGATAGAGACAAAAGCAAAGTGCCCACAAAAGTTAGACAAATTTGAAGCTCTTGAGCGTGTGAGAGGACCTGGTGCTTCAATGTCATCGATGATCTTCTCAATTTGCACTTCTTTTGCAATGCGAGGATGAGCGGGTTGTTGTCGAGGAATTTGATCAGCATTTTCTTCAGGACCATTTTCCTCAGCACCATTTTCTTCAGGCGCATCAGCTCGACGTTCTTCACGTTCTGGAATGAATTCTTCAGCAGATTCTTTGGTAGGAATGACATCCTCCGTAGCCTTGAACTTGATAGATTCCTCAGATGCTGGTTTATCTATCACAGAAGGTAGGTGCTCTCTTTGCGAGCCATTAGTTTCACCGAACCACACATCTACAGTTTCAACAACCTTGTGAATAACGTTGTTGAAGACTCTGTAGGTGTGCGAGTCATTTCCGTAACCAAGCATGAAACCTTCATGTGCTTTTGGTGCAAATTTAGAGTTGTGATGGGGATCTCTAATCCAACATTTAGTACCGAAGACTTTGAAATAACTCACATTGGGTTTCTTGTCAGTGAGGAGTTCATAGGCAGTCTTCTTGAGGAATTTGTGAAGATATACTCTGTTGATGATCTGGCACACAGTATCAATTGCATCAATCCAGAAGCGATGAGGCGTTTTGTATTCATCAAGCATAGTGCGAGCCATCTCAGCAAGAGTCCTGTTCTTGCGCTCCACGATGCCATTCTGCTGAGGAGTATAAGGAGCAGATAACTCATGAGTAATACCAAGTTCATCAAGATAGTCATCAAGACCAGAATTCTTGAACTCAGTTCCATTGTCACTTCTGATGTGCTTGATCTTCACACCAAAGTTGGTTGAAGCCCTCGAGGAAAAACGTTTGAGGACTTCCTGCACTTCATGTTTGTAAGTAACAATGTGTACCCAAGTGTAACGAGAGTAATCATCAACAATAACAAAGCCATATTGAGATGCTTCATTTGAAACTACAGCATAATGATTTGGACCGAAGAGATCCATATGAAGCAATTCAAATGGACGAGTAGTGGTCATGATAGTCTTCGCTGGATGCTTGGCCTTGGTCATCTTTCCAGCTTCATAGGCTCTGCATAAATGATCCTTGAGGAATTTGACATTCTCAATGCCGATGACATGCTTCTTCTTCGCAAGCGTGTGCAAATTCCTCATGCCTACATGACCAAGTCGTCGATGCCATAGCCAGCCTTCTGAAGCTTTTGCAAGTAGGCACACGGCTGGTTGTGGTCCTATAGAGAAATCTACAATATACAAGTCTCCTCTCCTAAAGCCTTCGAAGACTTTGGAATTGTCAGCTTCCATGATCACAACACAATGATATTTGCCAAAGACAACGACCATATCAAGATCGCAAAGCATTGAGACAGACATGAGGTTGTATCCTAAGGACTCGACAAGCATCACTTTGTCCATGTATCGATCCTTTGAGATCGCAGCCTTACCTAGACCCAATACCTGACTTTTGCCTTTGTCAGCGAAGATGATATGCTTCAGATGAGATGGAGATAAGGGAGCATCCATCAATAGATTCTTGTCACCAGTCATGTGATTTGTACATCCACTATCGAGGACCCACTCAGTGGCTTTGGGTTGATCATCCTACAGATGAATTAGTGCAGCTTACAAACTCATATACTTCATCAGTGAAGAATATGACATCACAATTCATCAGATCAATTTCATCAAGTAATAGAACAAATAAAGCAGTATGAGGACGTGAGAAATGAAAGTTCATTTCTTCATGATTAGCCTACGTCCTTTCACGCACTTTCAGGTCTCCAGCAAATTCTTCAGACGTTTGAGCACGTCTGGAGACCTGGCCCTGCAGAAGATATCAGTTCTTTTTCTTCACCACCCACATCTGATAGGGTGGAAAAGAGTTCATTACTCTGCGAGCTCCATACGAGAAAGGCGGCATAGAAGCCAGTCCATTTCGTTTCACATAAGAGGAGCTAGGATAAGCATATGAATAAGCAAAGAAATTCTTGAGGACTTACGAACATAATGGTTAGAAGAATAATGCTCATATTCATAGCCCTTAGCTCTTCCCTGCGAGACAGAGTTGTTAGCACGATGATAATCATATGAGGACTTTGATCCTTTTCAGGACTTTGATCCTTTTGAGGAATTTGATCCACATGAGGAATTTGATCCATATGAGGACTTGGATCCATATGAAGAATTTGATCTGGGGTTCCTATTCTTCACAGGTGGTGTCATGAGGACATTCACCTGAAGACTTTCAAGGCACCTTTTGGGAACCCAGATTTTCTTCATAGGGGAACCGTTCCTGCAGTTAGTGCCAACATATCTAGCAAATACTTCACCATTCTGATTTTTGATCAGTTTATAGTTGGAGTCAAATGACTCATCAAAAGAATGAGGAGATTCACGTGTAAAGCCAGATAGATTAGATGGATCAACTGGAGGTCCCTTTGCAACAACCCATGAGGTTTTTGGGTACTGCTCAGGCTTCCAATATGTTCCATCAGCATTGAGTTTCCTCTCAAAGTCAAAACCCTCTTTCCTAGGGTTCCTGTTGAGGATCTGCTTTTTAAGCACATCACAAAGAGTCTGATGCCCTTTGAGGCTTTTGTACATGCCTGTCATGTACAATTCCTTCAGCCCTGCATCATCAGTGATACTAGCAATGTCCTCAAATGAGGAATTAGTGATAGCAGAGGCAGGTGAAGAATTTGTAGCATTAGAAGCATCTGAGCATTCAGGCGAAGAATTAGCAGATTCACGTTCAATGCATTTCAAACATGGAGGAACAAATTCTTCTTGAGAAGTGCTGATTTGTTGAGCAAGTAATGAATCGCGCTCCTTCTGAAGATCTTCATAACTCACTCTTAGCTTTTCAAGATCTTGCTTTCTTTAAAGAAATTCATAAGAAAGGTTCTCATGATCAGACAAGAGAGTGTTATGATGACCTTGAAGGGTGTCAAACTTAGACTAAAGTCTCTGAAGACTCTCAGCTAAAGCTTTCGACTGATCCATTTCTTCACCAAACATATCATCACTCTTATTTAGCATGTATTGAACTTTTTCCAAAGCTCTTTGTTATTTAGTGGCAAGGGAAGCAAGTTTGACATAGTTGGGTCCAAATTCATCACCAGATTCATCATCACTAGATTCAGATAGATAGCATTCAGTTACCTTAGCATCTTTTGCCATAAGGCATGGTGCAGAAGATGATGATTCTGGTTCGAATGTCATCGCTTTGAGAGATTCCTTGAAGTCCTCAAACCAAGGATCATGACGGGTTCGATGACCTTCATAAACCTCAGAGAGACGGTCCCAGATAAGCTTCGGATGATCGAGATGCATGATATTCCTGTCTGATTTTGAGACAGACAGGAGCAGATGACGTCCTTCGCCGTGAGGTTGAGAAGAGTGTACTTGCGTATGTCATCAGCTTCCGCCATCTTGCACAGATCGGTCAGACCAATCTCAGTGACGGTCCACAGCTCGCTGTTCATCGCCATGAGGCGCTTCTTCATCATGGCCTTCCACTTGGGATACTCGTGACCGTCAAAGATGGGGCATGACACAGTCTTCATTCCTGTGGTCAACATAACTAAAACTCCAGGCAGTTAAACCAAAATCACACAGAACAAGGGAGTACCTCGCTCTTATACCAATTGAAAGTGCGTTATATCGACTAGAATAGGCGATTTTATGAATTCTTCACTGAGGAATTTGCGGGTGAGGAAATTCCTTAGCGAAGAACTACTAGCACCGGAATAAGTACTCAAAAGTGAACATAACAGAACACAAGCATGGTCATCATGATGAAATGAAGACAAGCACAGAGTACAGAAAGCGTAATCACAGCATAACACAGGATGAAGACAAACAGACTGAAGAAATTGAACTGAGGAAATTGAGAAAGTCTTTAGTCAAAGTCTTCACACACAGATATGAACAAGTGCACAACACAGTTATGAGGAAATGAAAGAGTTGAGGAAATAGAACCAGTAAGCTTGGTGAAGACAATGATTTGGTAGACCAGTTCCAACTGCTGTCTTAGTTGTACATCTGGTTGGAGCGGCTAGGTATTTAAACCTGAGGACACACAGTCCCGAACACACGGTCCTCACTGTATTCTCCTTGAGCTAAGGTCACACAGACCTCGCCCAATCACTCGTGGTAAGTCTTCAGGTGACTTCCGAACCTTCACAAACTCGGTCACTCGGCGATCCACAGTTCCTCTTGGATGCTCTAGACCATGACGCCTAACCGTCTGGAAGAAGCACAGTCTTCAAAGGTAACAAGCGTCAGATGCATGCAGGATCAATCTCTTCAGTGATGCTCAATCACTTTGGGTTTATAGGTGTTTGGGTTTGGGTTTTCCTCACTCGATGATTTTCGCTCAAAGTCCTCGGAGGATGGGATGCTCTCAAATGACAAGTGTCAGTTTCTCTCCGAGCAGCCAACCAGCTAGTGGTTGTAGAGGGCGGCTATTTATAGCCTAGGGAGCAGCCTGACATGATAAGACATAAATGCCCTTCAATGATATGACCGTTAGGTGGATAAGATATTTTGGGACAGCTGGCGCGTAGCACAGCAACGGTCGGAAATTTGAGTATCAAAATCCTCAGGGCTATCATGTTCCTCACTGTGTAGGCAATCCGCACTGGCGAATTCCTAACTCCTCAGTAAGACCAAATTCCTCAGAGACCAGAAGAACTTCGTCTCTGTCACTAAAGAATATGACTGAACTGTATGATATTTCCAATGGCTTCACTCGAAGGGATTGGTAGGTGTAAGATTTTGAGTTGAGCATCACATGGAATTTTTTCCTTAGTATTTCCTCGACCCCCTTTAATAGTACGGTGTTTCCTATGACTCAAGAAAGAGAAAATGAAACTACGAAAACAAAAGTCTTCACGCTTCATGTTCCTCGAATGAATGCCAAGTCTTCAAGGTCACGCCATTTTCTTCACTTTCAAAGTCTTCAGAAAGTCTTCAGAAATCCAAAGTCTTCAGTCGAAGAACTTCATTTTTAGGGGTCGACTTTCTCTGTAAATATCAAACTCCTCATAGACTTATAAACCTGTGTACAGTCATAAACACATTAGTCCCTTAACCTATAAGTCTTCAATACACCAAAATCACTAAGGGGCACTAGATGCACTTACAGACCACGCAGGTTGCACTAGCATAGTAGTGAGCAGCACTAGCTTTGCGCGACGCAGGGCGGCAGACAGGGGACCCACACTGCATGCGGCTCGGAACGGTTCCAGAATGATTTTGTTAAACTGTTCACCAAAGGTTTAAACCATTTCATAGTTTTTTTTCTTGGAAGTTTTAGTGTTGTGGGCGCCACCCCATTTAATCTTTGTGGGCGCACTGTTGCGTGCCAGCATGTTCTAGCAAATTCAAGTGTTTGCCCGCCTAGGCTTTTATTTGTGGGCCGAGGTTCGAGCCAAATCATCACAATAGACGATGTGAAGAAGAACGGAAAGGAATACAAAAAAAGTAAAACGGTGCACACTAGCCCGTCGACCATGCCCGCGTTCTCTGTACACCCATCTTCAAGATTTGGCTGGCTACTTTTTTTGTTTTGTGTTGTATTATTAGCATGTGTAAGGCGAGAACCACAGGAATGATTGAATTCACATGTATTGATCAATCAAGTTTGTACATATATACTTGCCAATGCACACGCAGGTGCGGTCACCACTCCAACTAACGCCGCAACAGGCTCCACTACACTAGTACATGCAATGAGACTAGGTGGGTAGTTAGAGCTACGTGAGAGATAATCATGTAGGTGCAGCCGGCTAAATAGGAGTGCTCCAATAGTAAGCTCAGGTGTCAACACGTAGCGCTACTCCTCACAGACCTCACTAGTAACGCTCCCAATGCCGTGCATGGCGTTTTGTCGACTAGAAAACACGTCGAGTAATAATCTGCGAACACGATCCTGAAGAACGCCCTCTGGTCGTACCTCCATGGGTGCGTACAGAGTTCGGGGTGATGCATGTTTCATTTAACGTGCATACGGCCGAACAGGTGAGCCCCTGTGCGTGCGGCTGCATTCACGTGATGCTTCAAGTCAAAAGGCGCCAAATGCGCTGCTCGCGCTCATGCCCCTTGGGCCCCCCGCTGCAGGCGCCTCCTGCTCGCAACAGACCAGATTTTTTAGCTCCTCACCATGCCATTTCTAGGCATGCAACGCGGAGAGTCAAAGCCCACCATTTTGAAGTCAGCAGTAAGATGTAAGCACTACACCCTTCTCTTTCGCCACACACGTGCATGCGCCCTTGCGAAGCAGACATGACCGCCATGTCGGTGTGTGCTAACTCTTAAGCACTGCGTTGGTGTTCCCTTGAAGAGGAAAGGGTGATGCAGCAAAGTAGCGTAAGTATTTCCCTCAGTTTTTGAGAACCAAGGTATCAATCCAGTAGGAGGCTACGCGCGAGTCCCTCGTACCTACACAAAACAAATAACTACTCGCAACCAACGCGATAAGGGGTTGTCAATCCCTTCACGGTCACTTACGAGAGTGAGATCTGATAGATATGATAGGATAATATTTTTGGTATTTTTTTGATAATGATGCAAAGTAAAAAATAAAAGCAAAGTAAAAAAGCAAAGGAAATAACTAAGTGTTGGAAGATTAATATGATGAAGATAGACCCGGGGACCATAGGTTTCACTAGTGGCTTCTCTCAAGAGCATAAGTATTTTACGGTGGGTGAACGAATTACTGTTGAGCAATTGACAGAATTGAGCATAGTTATGAGAATGTCTAGGTATGATCATGTATATAGGCATCACGTCCGAGACAAGTAGACCGACTCCTGCCTGCATCTACTACTATTACTCCACTCATCGACCGCTATCCAGCATGCATCTAGAGTATTAAGTTCATGAAAATAGAGTAACGCCTTAAGCAAGATGACATGATGTAGAGGGATAAATTCATGCAATATGATAATAAAAAAACCATCTTGTTATCGTCGATGGCAACAATACAATACGTGCCTTGCTGCCCCTACTGTCACTGGGAAAGGACACCGCAAGATTGAACCCAAAGCTAAGCACTTCTCCCATTGCAAGAAAGATCAATCTAGTAGGCCAAACCAAACTGATAATTCGAAGAGACTTGCAAAGATAACCAATGATACATAAAAGAATTCAGAGAAGATTCAAATATTGTTCATAGATAATCTTGATCATAAACCCACAATTCATCGGTCTCAACAAACACACCGCAAAAAGAAGATTACATCGAATAGATCTCCACGAGAGAGGGGGAGAACATTGTATTGAGATCCAAAAAGAGAGAAGAAGCCATCTAGCTACTAACTATGGACCCGAAGGTCTGAGGTAAACTACTCACACTTCATCGGAGAGGCTATGGTGTTGATGTAGAAGCCCTCCGTGATGGATGCCCCCTCCGGCGAAGCTCCGGAACAGGACCGAAGATGGGATCTCATGGGTACAGAAGGTTGGGGCGGTGGAATTAGGTTTTTGGCTCCGTATCTGATCGTTTGGGGGTACGTAGGTATATATATAGGAGGAAGGAGTACGTCGGTGGAGCAACAGGGGGCCCACGAGGGTGGAGGGCGCGCCCTGGGGGTGGGCGAGCCCCCCTACCTCGTGGCCTCCTCCTTTGTTTCTTGACGTAGGGTCCAAGTCTCTTGGATCATAATCTTCCTAAAAATCACGTTCCCGAAGGTTTCATTCCGTTTGGACTCCGTTTGATATTCTTTTTCTGCGGAACTCTGAAATAGGCAAAAAACAGCAATTCTGGGTTGCGCCTCCGGTTAATAGGTTAGTCCCAAAAATAATATAAAAGTGAATAATAAAGCCCAATAATGTCCAAAACAGTAGATAATATATCATGGAGCAATCAAAAATTATAGATACGTTGGAGACGTATCAGGCATCCCCAAGCTTAATTCCTGCTCGTCCTCGAGTAGGTAAATGATAAAAACAGAATTTTTGATGCGGAGTGCTACTTGGCATAATTTCAATGTAACTCTTCTTAATTGTGGTATGAATATTCAGATCCGAAAGATTCAAGACAAAAGCTTAGTATTGACATAAAAATAATAATACTTCAAGCATACTAACAAAGCAATCATGTCTTCTCAAAATAACATGGCCAAAGAAAGTTATCCCTACAAAATCATATAGTCTGGCTATGCTCTATCTTCACCACACTAAGTATTTAAATCATGCACAACCCCGATGACAAGCCAAATAATTGTTTCATACTTTTGACATTTTTAAACTTTTTCAATCTTCACGCAATACATGAGCGTGAGCCATGGACATAGCACTATATGTGGAATAGAATGGTGGTTGTGGAGAAGACAAAAAGGGAGAAGATAGTCTCAGATCAACTAGGCATATCAACGGGCTATGGAGATGCCCATCAATATATATCAATGTGAGTGAGTAGGGATTGCCATGCGGCGGATGCACTAGAGCTATAAGTATATGAAAGCTCAACAAAAGAAACTAAGTGGGTGTGCATCCAACTCGCTTGCTCACGAAGACCTAGGGCATTTTGAGGAAGCCCATCATTGGAATATACAAGCCAAGTTCTATAATGAAAAATTCCCACTAGTATATGAAAGTGACAAAATGAGAGACTCTCTATCATGAAGATCATGGTGCTACTTTGAAGCACAAGTGTGGTAAAAGGATAGTAACATTGTCCCTTCTCTCTTTTTCTCTCATTTTTTTTATTTGGGCCTTTTCTCTTTTCTTATGGCCTCTTTTTTTTCGTCCGGAGTCTCATCCCGACTTATGGGGGAATCATCGTCTCCATCATCCTTTTCCTCACTTTGGACAATGCTCTAAAAATGAAGATCATCACACTTTTATTTTCTTACAACTCAACAATTACAACTCGATACTTGGAACAAAATATGACTCTATATGAATGCCTCCGGCGGTGTACCGGGATATGCAATGAATCAAGAGTGACATGTATGAAAGAATTATGAACGGTGGCTTTGCCACAAATACAATGTCAACT
Organism: Aegilops tauschii subsp. strangulata; assembly: GCF_002575655.3. Lineage (NCBI taxonomy): Eukaryota > Viridiplantae > Streptophyta > Magnoliopsida > Poales > Poaceae > Aegilops > Aegilops tauschii. The sequence goes on along the minus strand of NC_053037.3, from coordinate 311,172,617 downwards.
ACATGATCATGCTAAGCAATATGACAATGATGGAGCGTGTCATGATAAACGGAATGGTGGAAAGTTGCATGGCAATATATCTCGGAATGGCTATGGAAATGCCATAATAGGTAGGTATGGTGGCTGTTTTGAGGAAGGTATATGGTGGGTGTATGATACCGGCGAAAAGTGTGTGGTATTAGAGAGGCTAGCAATGGTGGGAGGAAGAAAACTGCGTATAATCCATGGACTCAACATTAGTCATAAAGAACTCATGTACTTATTGCAAAAATCTACAAGTTATCAAAGCAAAGTATTACGCGCATGCTCCTAGGGGGGTAGATTGGTAGGAAAAGACCATCGCTCGTCCCCGACCGCCACTCATAAGGAAGACAATCAATAAATAAATCGTGCTCCCACTTCATCACATAACGGTTCACCATACGTGCATGCTACGGGAATCACAAACCTTAACACAAGTATTTCTCAAATTCACAACTACTCGACTAGCATGACTCTAATATCACCATCTTTATATCTCAAAACAATTATCAAGCATCAAACTTCTCATAGTATTCAACACACTCATAAGAAAGTTTTACAAATCTTGAATACCAAGCATATTAGGATTATTTAAGCAAATTACCATGCTATTTAAGACTCTCAAAATAATCTAAGTGAAGCATGAGAGATCAATAGTTTCTAGAAAACAAATCCACCACTGTGCTCTAAAAGATATAAGTGAAGTACTAGAGCAAAACTATATAACTCAAAAGATATAAGCGAAGCACATAGAGTATTATAACAAATTCCAAATCATGTATGGCTGTCTCAAAAGGTGTGTACAGCAAGGATGATTGTGGTAAACTAAAAAGCAAAGACTCAAATCATACAAGACGCTCCAAGAAAAACACATATCATGTGGTGAATAAAAATATAGCTCCAAGTAAAGTTACCGATGGAAGTAGACGAAAGAGGGGATGCCTTCCGGGGCATCCCCAAGCTTTGGCTTTATGGTGTCCTTAGATTATCTTGGGGGTGCCATGGGCATCCCCAACCTTAGGTTCTTGCCACTCCTTGTTCCATAATCCATCAAAATCTTTCACCCAAAACTTGATAACTTCACAACACAAAACTCAACAGAAATCTCGTGAGCTCCGTTAGCGAAAGAAAACAAAATACCACTTCAAGGTACTGTAATGAACTCATTATTTATTTATATTGGTGTTAAACCTACTGTATTCCAACTTCTCTATGGTTCATAAACTATTTTACTAGCCATAGATTCATCAAAATAAGCAAACAACACACGAAAAACTACAGCAAGATCAAATAACTATCATCCAAGAAGATCCTATAGGTTTAACTTGGCACAAACACTAATTAAAACATAAAAACACATCTAACCAGAGGCTAGATCAAATATTTATTCCTAAACAGAAGCAAAAAGCAAAAAAATAAAAATAAAATTGGGTTGCCTCCCAACAAGCGCTATCGTTTAACGCCCCTAGCTAGGCATAAAAGCAAGGATAGATCTAGGTATTGTCATCTTTGGTAGGCAATCCATAAGTGGCTCTCATGATAGATTCATATGGTAATTTTATTTTCTTCCTATGGAAGTGTTCCATGCCTTTCTTTAATGGAAATTGGAATCTAATATTCCCTTCCTTCATATCAATAATTGCACCAATCGTTCTAAGGAAAGGTCTACCAAGAATAATAGGACATGAAGGATTGCAGTCTATATCAAGAACGATAAAATCTACGGGCACATAATTCCTATTTGCAACAATAAGAACATCATTAATTCTTCCCATAGGTTTCTTAATAGTGGAATCCGCAAGGTGCAAGTTTAGAGAGCAATCATCAAAATCGCGGAAATCTAGCAAATCGCACAAAGTTTTGGGAATAGTGGAAACACTAGCACCCAAATCACATAAAGCATAGAACTCGTGATCCTTAATCTTAATTTTAATAGTAGGTTCCCACTCATCATAAAGTTTTCTAGGGATAGAGACTTCCAACTCGAGCTTTTTTTCATAGGATTGCATCAAGGCATCAATGATATGTTTGGTAAACGCTTTATTTTGACTTTAAGCATGAGGAGAATTTAGCACGGATTGCAACAAGGAAATACAATCAATCAAAGAGCAATTTTCATAATTAAATTCCTTGAAATCCAAAATAGTGGGTTTATTAACATCTAGGGTTTTGATTTCTTCAATCCCACTTTCATTAAATTTAGCATCAAGATCTAAAACCTCTGAATTTTTGGAACGCCTTCTAGGTAAAGGTGGATCATATTCAGTCCCATCATTATCAAGATTCATATTGCAAAACAAAGATTTAATAGGGGACACATCAATAACTTTTAGATCTTCATCTTTATTTTCATAGAAATTTGAAGAACACACTTTCATAAAACAATCTTTCTTAGCACGCATCCTAGCGGTTCTTTCTTTGCACTCATCAATGGAAATTCTCATGGCTTTGAGAGACTCATTGATATCATGCTTAGGAGGAATAGATCTAAGCTTTAAAGAATCAACATCAAGAGATATTCTATCAATGTTCCTGGCCAATTCATCAACTTTAAGCAATTTCTCTTCAAGCAAAGCATTGAAATTCTTTTGTGAATTCATAAACTCTTTAAAACTAGTCTCAAATTCAGAGGGCATCTTATTAAAATTTCCATAAGAATTGTTGTAGGAATTACCATAATTATTAGAGGAATTGCTAGGATAAGGCCTAGGATTAAAGTTTCCTCTATACGCGTTGTTACCAAAATTATTCCTACCAACAAAATTCACATCCATAGATTCATTATTATTCTCAATCAAAGTAGACAAAGGCATATCATTAGGATCAGAAGAAACACTTACTAGCAAATAATTTCATAAGTTCATCCATCTTTCCACTCAAAACATTAATTTCTTCTATCTCATGCACTTTTTTATTAGTAGATCTTTCAGTGTGCCATTGAGAATAATTAACCATAATATTATCTAGGAGTTTAGTAGCTTCTCCTAAAGTGATTTCCATAAAAGTGCCTCCCGCGGCCGAATTTAAAAGATTTCTAGAAGCAAAATTCAATCCGGCATAAAAATTTTGTATAATCATCCACAAATTCAAACCATGAGTAGGGCAATTACGTATCATTAATTTCATCCTCTCCCAAGCTTGTGCAACATGTTCATGACCAAGTTGCTTAAAATTCATAATATCGTTTCTAAGAGAGATGATCTTAGCGGGAGGAAAATACTTAGAGATAAAAGCATCTTTGCACTTGTTCCAACAATCGATACTATTTTTAGGCAAAGACGAAAACCAAGCTTTAGCACGATCTCTAAGCGAAAAAGGAAATAGCTTCAATTTAACAATATCATTATCAACATCTTTTTTTTGCATATCACACAAATTAACGAAGCTATTTAGATGAGTAGCGGCATCTTCACTAGGAAGGCCGGCGAATTGATCTTTCATGACAAGATTCAACAAAGCAGCATTGATTTCACAAGATTCAGTATTGGTAAGAGGAGCAATCGGAGTGCTAAGGAAATCATTATTGTTGGTATTGGTAAAGTCACATAATTTGGTATTATCCTGAGCCATCGTGACAAGCAAGCAATCCAACACACGAGCAAACAAAAAGCAACCAAAAAAAGAGGCAGACGGAAAAGAGAGGGCGAATAAAACGGCAAGGGTGAAGTGGGGGAGAGGAAAACGAGAGGCAAATGGCAAATAATGTAATGCGGGAGATAAGGAGTTGTGATGGGTACTTGGTATGTTGACTTTTGCGTAGACTCCCCGGCAACGGCGCCAGAAATCCTTCTTGCTACCTCTTGAGCACTTCGTTGGTTTTCCCTTGAAGAGGAAAGGGTGATGCAGCAAAGTAGCGTAAGTATTTCCCTCAGTTTTTGAGAACCAAGGTATCAATCCAGTAGGAGGCTACGCGCGAGTCCCTTGTACCTACACAAAACAAATAACTCCTCGCAACCAACGCGATAAGGGGTTGTCAATCCCTTCACGGTCACTTACGAGAGTGAGATCTGATAGATATGATAGGATAATATTTTTGGTATTTTTGTGATAAAGATGCAAAGTAAAAAATAAAAGCAAAGGAAAAAGAAAAGGAAATAACTAAGTGTTGGAAGATTAATATGATGAAGATAGACCCGGGGGCCGCAGGTTTCACTAGTGGATTCTCTCAAGACCACAAGTATTTTACGGTGGGTGAACGAATTACTGTTGAGCAATTGACAGAATTGAGCATAGTTATGAGAATGTCTAGGTATGATCATGTATATAGGCATCACGTCCGAGACAAGTAGACCGACTCCTGCCTGCATCTACTACTATTACTCCACTCATCGACCGCTATCCAGCATGCATCTAGAGTATTAAGTTCATGAAAACAGAGTAACGCCTTAAGCAAGATGACATGATGTAGAGGGATACATTCATGCAATATGATAATAATAAAACCATCTTTTTATCCTCGATGGCAACAATACAATACGTGCCTTGCTGCCCCTACTGTCACTGGGAAAGGACACCGCAAGATTGAACCCAAAGCTAAGCACTTCTCCCATTGCAAGAAAGATCAATCTAGTAGGCCAAACCAAACTGATAATTCGAAGAGACTTGCAAAAAGATAACCAATCATACATAAAAGAATTCAGAGAAGATTCAAATATTGTTTATAGATAATCTTGATCATAAACCCACAATTCATCGGTCTCAACAAACACACCGCAAAAAGAAGATTACATCGAATAGATCTCCACGAGAGAGGGGGAGAACATTATATTGAGATCCAAAAAGAGAGAAGAAGCCATCTAGCTACTAACTATGGACCCGAAGGTCTGAGGTAAACTACTCACACTTCATCGGAGAGGCTATGGTGTTGATGTAGAAGCCCTCCGTGATGGATGCCCCCTCCGGCGGAGCTCCGGAACAGGCCCCAAGATGGGATCTCGTGGGTACAGAAGGTTGCGGCGGTGGAATTAGGTTTTTGGCTCCGTATCTGATCGTTTGGGTGTACGTAGGTATATATAGGAGGAAGGAGTACGTCGGTGGAGCAACAGGGGCCCACGAGGGTGGAGGGCGCGCCCTGGGGGTGGGGGCGCCCCCCTACCTCGTGGCCTCCTCCTTTGTTTCTTGACGTAGGATCCAAGTCTCCTGGATCATAATCTTCCTAAAAATCACGTTCCCGAAGGTTTCATTCCGTTTGGACTCCGTTTGATATTCTTTTTCTGCGAAACTCTGAAATAGGCAAACAAACAGCAATTCTGGGCTGGGCCTCCGGTTAATAGGTTAGTCCCAAAAATAATATAAAAGTGAATAATTAAGCCCAATAATGTCCAAAATAGTAGATAATATAGCATGGAGCAATCAAAAATTATAGATACGTTGGAGACGTATCAGTGTGGAACGACATCTATGGGATCACAAGAATCCCTACTACGGTTGCCGGGGCGTGGGGTTGCGAGAAGAGCAGGATTAGTAGCCAGCACAAGGATCGTTTACCCAGGTTCGGGCCGCGAGGATGCGTAAAACCCTAGTCCTGCTTTGGTGGGTGTATTTCAGAGAGTTCTTGAGCTCTCGAACTAGCTGTGGTCAGTGCGTGGTTCAAAAGAGCCGAATCCTTCTCCAGTATGCCATGGGCCTCCTTTTATAGTCGAAAGAGGCTGCCAAAGTGGCACACAGGAGGTGGAAAGGCGCACAGTGCCCTGAGCTTATCGCTCGTATTACAGGACAAGACGCATTTAATGCGTAGCTTAGGTGTCCCCCTGCTTTATTAGGGACGGGGGTGAGGCCCGTCCCGTCCGTCGCCGCTCCTCCTCGCTTTGACACGCGCCCTGGCTAGTGAGGCGTGCGGCGCCATGTAGGCAGGCAGGCAGCTGAGGTGGCGCGGTGGTGGAGCCTTCACGAAGATCTGCATGCCGCCACGCAGGCGCTCGATGAGTTGGCCTGGGAGCTGCATGTTGCCACGCAGGTGCCCGCCCAGCTGGTTGGGCTGGCAGCTACATGTGAACGGCGGTGGAAGCTTGGTGGGCGTGGGCCTGGCGGTGACCCTGCTGGCGTCCTTGGTGAGGGCCTTGCCGGGTGGCCCGGCAAGGGTCTTGCCGTGGCGCGCTGTCGTCCCCGGCAAGGGCCTTGCCGGGGGTCTGGTGGCCTTCCTCGGCAAGGATCTTGCCGAGGATCGTCGTCTTCTAATCCTCATCTGATCTTGAATATGTCTTCACAAAGATCTGCATGCCACCACGGAGGTGCCTTCCCAAGCCCTGGCCCCACGTGGATGATGGCGTCGGGGACCGTGGGCTCAAGGGTGGATCGCTCTGTTGGTGTGGGGCGAGCTGCCCCGGCAAGGGTCTTGCCGGGGCTGCAGGGGCTGCCCCGGCAAGGGTCTTGCCGGGGGAGCCTGCTTCGTCCCTCTGCTCCTTGTGGTCTCGGCCTTGGAGTTGCTCTGATTATCTTGAGCTTCGGTCTTATCTTGGCTCACCTCCCCTGCTCTGCTTGGTGTGACCGTGGGCGCGGCTCCGACTGCCCGTGCACAGGTAAAGGGGTACAAAAGCGTACCCCTCTTTTTGTACACCGACAGGAGCCCCCGGGCCTGGGCCACACATAAGCGCGACATGTTGTTGGGCCAGGCCCAAAACGGTGCGCGGGCAGGCGGGGCGGTTTTTACCCCGGCAAAACTCTTCGCGCGTGGCGCTTCCCATGACCTGCGCGCGCGGCGCGGCGTGGAGGGGTGTGCGTGACGTGGGCAGCATGCGTGGGGCGGTTCCTGCACGCATGCGTCACATCACAGTAAATGGGCAGCGCGACCCGCGGCTTCCCCATAAAAAGGGATAACCGCAGGCGCACTGTTCCTTTTACCCTTCACGCAACCCCAATCTCGGAAACCTTCGCCTGCCTTCCTCTTCTTCTCCAAGCTTCGTTCCTGCTCGCCGCCGTTGCGCTTCCGCCGCCCTCTGTCCTGCCCTCCTCCCCCAGCCGCCATGGCGCCAAAATCCACCAAGGGCAAGGGAGTGGCCAAGGACGCCGGAGCCGCGGAGCCGCCGGAGAGTGCGCTGGCGGTGCAGCGGACGCAGTCTGCCTTCTTCCCCTCGACAGTTGACGTGTTCGAGCTTCGGGACTCCTTCAGGCCCTTGTGGGGAGTGAAGACGGGGGGAGAATTCAGGGCATCCAGCCATGCGTGTCATCCCCGCTGACTGCGCCGAGGCTGCCCCAAATCGGTACCCCTTCTTTGTCGATTATTTTCCCTGCGGGCTCAGTCCTCCCTTCTCCGATTTCTTCAGCGACGTCATGCATACCTTTGGCTTCTGCCTCCTGGATTTTACTCCGAATGCGGTGGCGTGCATGGCCCTTTTCGTGCATCTCTGCGAGGGCTTCACCGGGGTGCACCCCAACACGACGCTCTTCCGCCATTACTTCTCCCCTCGGATCCAACCAGGGGACGTCATCTCCGGTTGCATCGCCTGGGTCTCAAGATCCAAGGGAGCATATCCGGAGGGCGCCATGAAGGAGAGGTGGGAAGAATGGCGGGGCCGGTGGTGCTGGATCGAGGAGAAGGACCCGCCGGCGTTCTGCGAAGTTCGCCGGTCCGCAGAAGCGATTGGAGCGACGTCGATGCTGACGAGGAGAAGCTCACGGTCGCCACCACCAGGATCCTCCGGCTCACCGAGGCCGGCCTCACCCTTGAGATGATCGGGGCGGACTTCATCCGCCGCCGGATCGCTCCACTGCATAACAAGGGGAGGCCAGCCTGGCTCTTCACGAACCCCGCTGACATCATGCGGCATCGTCCCGGCCTCGACCATAATTTCACAGTGATGGGGCACGCCCATTTCTGCCAGCGGCTCTTCCAGCTTGACGTGGGCCGTGACGGCGAGGTCGAGCGGACCGGCAAGGTCGCGAGGGCCGCCGCGAAGGCCGGCAAGGTCCTCAAGGGGCCTCTGTTCAAGCTGCCGACGGGGGTGGTCCCTCTGTGCAATAACTCGCGCCGGTCCGATATCATTGCCATGATGCCAGACTGCAACACGCATGGCCCTGACCCGAGCTGGAAGGAGCCGGAGGACGCCGAGGTGCAGCAGTTCTTTGACACTCTGCACGAGGGGTACGTCAATGCCGACGCCGAGCGACTACTTGTCCAGGACACCACCCAGGAGGAGCTGGACTACATCGCCACCAGGGCGAGGGAGGCACAGCTTACCAAGGAGGCCGGCAGCGCCGGCGGTGTGGAGGACAAGGCCGCGACGGCCGCGGAGGAGGAGGAGCTTGCCCGGTGGGCAGCGGCCGCCGGGGGAGCCAGCAGCGCCTGCACCGAGGCTCCTCTGGTTGAAGATGTGACCGGCGAGTCGTCATCGGAGGAGGCCGAGACCACAGGCCCGACGCCGGCTATGGGGAGAGGGCGAGTCCTGCGGCAGGCCAGTTCCGGCGAGCCGGTCCGGCCCGGCAGGGCTGCGCGGCCACAGCTGACCTTGGAGGGGTCCGGGCGCCACACGAGGGCCGCAGCGGTGAAGAAGAAGACAGCCACCCCTTCTTCGTCCACGCGTGTCCAGACACCATCTCCTTCTCCTCGTCCGGCGGATGTTGACACGGAGGTTACTTTCGATTATGGATCCCACAGCCCGAGGAGGAAGAGGAAAATAGCAGAGGAGGAGGCGGACGACGAGTAAGTATCTGGTTCCTTTTCGTTATCTCTGCCTCCTCAATCTGTGTTGCTCGTCTTGACTTGTCTTCGTCTTTGCAGGGATGTGGAGACGCTGGCCCGGAGAGTGCAGAGGGCCAAGGTCTTGGCGGGTGGCCAGCCCCCAGTTGGTACTTCGAGGGCGCCACTGGTGGTGTTGAGCAGCCCGAACAGCAGCCCCTGGCATAGCCCCCAGCGTAAGTTCATCACTCTTCCCCCGTCGACATGTGTCAGGGGCGCGACACTTTGGTGCTGACCTTGCCAGGTATGCAGGAGGAGAGCAGCTGCAGGAGGAACCACAGAGGGCTACTCCCAACACGCCGCCCCCATCGACCACGCCGCCGCGAGGGGCGTCCCCGGCAAGGGCGCCAGGCACCGAGCCCACGCACATGGAGGAGGAGGAGGAGAACTTAGGCGCCAGCGGCTTTGCCTCGACGCCAAATGTTGGCGGGGAGGGGACTTCCGTTTCCCAGCCGGGTACTGGCACAGGTAAGTCGTTCGCCGTTCGTTCCTGCTTCTTTTTCTTTCCGGCTCTTGGTCCTGGCCTTGCCTCACCCCCTTCTCCGGCGTCCAGATTCCTCCTCGGTGAACCCAGAGGACGTGGACGCCATCATCGAGGACGTCGCCAAGGCCGCCGAGAAGATCGCCGCCGAGGAGGCCGCCAAGGGCGCTGCAGAGGACGCCGCCAAGGGGCCTACCGGGGAGGCCGGCAGGCTGCTGCTGAGGAGACCGGCAAGGGGCCTGCCGGAGAGGCCGGCGGGGCCACTGCCGAGGAGGAGGAGGAGGTGGCTGATGACCAGCCTTCCTCTTCTGCTGCTTCTGGCTCCGGCAAGTACCTGAGGGTGAGCGACAACTTGTTCGTCCACCTTCCAGGCGCGTCGAGGACCAGGACACCCGTTGAGGGAGAGGTGTTCGACGACGAAGTGCTTGCCGCTGCCGTGTTTGAAGTCGTCGACGAGCCGATCGTTGGTGGCGATGGTTCACAGGAAGAGCGGCTCCTCCACGCCATGGGCTCCAGCTTCCGGAAGCTCCAGGCGCTCCACCGCACCCGCCTGGACAAGGCTAAGTTCAGACGGCGGTGGTGGAGAAGGCGGAGGCGGACCTCCAGAAGCGCGTTGCCGAGACGCAGGACTGGTTCCGCGAGGCCCACAAGGAGCTCAAGGCTGCCCAAGGTGAGCTGGCCAAGCACGACGTGGAGCTCACCATGAAGCTCGCCGACGTCGAGAAAGCTCAAGAGACAGCGAGGAACTTGGCCGCGGTAGCCGAAGCCGCCCGGACCCAGCACGAGGCCGCGCTGAACTCCCAGGAGGAGGACCTCGCTGCACGCGAGGAGAAGCTTTCCGCCATGCTTCGCGGCAAGGATGCAGAGGTGGAGAAACTTGTCTTGCAGCGGACCAGTGAGCTGGAGCAGAGGCACAAAGAGGCACTCAATGCCCAGGCCCAGGTTCACGCCGGCAAGGTGGAGGAGTTGGAGGCGGAGCGCGACGGGCTGAAGGAGCAGGCCCTGAACCTGTACCAGGAGAAGGACACGCTTAACAGTGCCCTGACAAAGGCGCAGGGCGCGGTCGTTAGCAAGGCTGGGGAGCTCTCCGAGGCCAACAACTCCATCAAAGACCTCAAGCTGAAGCTGGAGGATCTCGAGAAGGTGCTGTTGGAGGCCAAAACCCGAGAGGGGACCCTGACCAAGGAGCTGGAGGCCGAGAAGCAGTTGCAGAAGAACGAGGGCCTCAACTTCGCGGATCACGTGGAGGGCGAGAACCGTTGGCTCAATCGCCTCGCCACCGTTGCCAACCAGGCCGCCACGCAACTGGCCATCATGGGGATGCCGGACGTGAGGTATGTCCCGGAGCGGAGCGTGAGCGCCAATTGCAGCCTGACCATGTTCTTTGAGAAGGTCGTCGGCGCTCTGGAGCGGCTCCACGCCAACCGGGCGGCCTCACTGGTCGACGAGTCCCGGAGGCTTTGCCAGGGTGCCATGACCAAGGTTCTCACCAAGGTGGCGCACTGGTACCCCGACCTCGATTTCGACGCCGCGCTGGAGAGCTTGCCGGAGGGTACTGACCTCGCGCCGCTCAGGAGCGCATCAAGCCCATCATCAGCCGAGTCGGCGAAATTCAGATGGTGGAGGGACAGCGCCGGGATTAGGCACCCCGTTCTTTATCGCCGCTGCAGGTTCACAACCAAGACAATCGCTATCTCTAGTTAGAACCGCAGCAACAATTCAATGTAATATAACTCTGCAGCACTTTCAATATTATGCATGTTATTTTCCTGTTCGATTTTCCTTTGTATGTCCACCCTACGTTGCTGGGTAGGCTCGCCGGCGCGTAAACCCAAGGCGGCGTCTTGGGGACGGATCCCCATTGACCTACCGGGTGTGCTTGCTGCCGGGCGAACCACCTTGCCGCCCTTAGCGCGGCCGCCCGAACTGTCGAGCTTGACTCGAGTCAGAGTCGGGAGCGTTGCCAAGTGCGGAAGGCTACCCCGCCACTCTCGACGCGGCCGCTTTGAGCTGTTGAGCGGACTCGAAACAGAACAAGGGCGTTGCCAATTGCGGGAGGGCCCCTTTGCGTGCGGGTTTCTCATACATAGGCGAGATCTCCGAGGACGATAACCTTGTGTATAGGAGGAAATGACTCAAAGCTCTGAATGACTTAGCTTTTCTGTTGTCGCGCCGGCGTCGTTCCTCCGGCCGCCTTCTTCTCAGGAGCCAAGGGCGATGAAGAACTGCTAGGCTAACTACTAGACCAGATTCTCACAATTGCACTCCCTACCTGGCGCGCCAAAGATGTCGGTGTGGAACGACACCTATGGGATCACAAGAATCCCTACTACGGTTGCCGGGGCGCGGGGTTGCGAGAAGAGCAGGATTAGTAGCCAGCACAAGGATCGTTTACCCAGGTTCGGGCCGCGAGGATGCGTAAAACCCTAGTCCTGCTTTGGTGGGTGTATTTCAGAGAGTTCTTGAGCTCTCGAACTAGCTGTGGTCAGTGCGTGGTTCGAAAGAGCCGAATCCTTCTCCAGTATGCCATGGGCCTCCTTTTATAGTCGAAAGGGGCTGCCACAGTGGCACACAGGAGGTGGAAAGGCGCACTGTGCCCTGAGCTTATCGCTCGTATTACAGGACAAGACGCATTTAATGCGTAGCTTAGGTGTCCCCCTGCTTTATTGGGGACGGGGGCGAGGCCCGTCCCGTCCGTCGCCGCTCCTCCTCTCTTTGACACGCGCCCTGGCCAGTGAGGCGTGCAGCGCCATGTAGGCAGGCAGGCAGCTGAGGTGGCACGGTGGTGGAGCCTTCACGAAGATCTACATGCCGCCACGCAGGCGCTCGATGAGTTGGCCTGGGAGCTGCATGTTGCCACGCAGGTGTCCGCCCAGCTGGTTGGGCTGGCAGCTGCATGTGAACGGCGGTGGAAGCTTGGTTGGCGTGGGCCTGGCGGTGACCCTGCTGGCGTCCTTGGTGAGGGCCTTGCCGGGTGGCCCGGCAAGGGTCTTGCCGTGGCGCGCTGTCGTCCCCGGCAAGGGCCTTGCCGGGGGTCTGGTGGCCTTCCTCGGCAAGGATCTTGCCGAGGATCATCGTCTTCTAATCCTCATCTGATTTTGAATATGTCTTCACAAAGATCTGCGTGCCACCACGGAGGTGCCTTCCCGAGCCCTGACCCCACGTGGATGATGGCGTTGGGGACCGTGGGCTCAAGGGTGGCTCGCTCTGTTGGTGTGGGGCGAGCTGCCCCGGCAAGGGTCTTGCCGGGGCTGCCGAGGCTGCCCCGGCAAGGGCCTTGCCGGGGGATCCTGCTTCGTCCCTTTGCTCCTTGTGGTCTTTGGCCTGGACGTTGCTCTGATTATCTTGAGCTTCGGTCTTATCTTGACTCACCTCCCCTGCTCTGCTTGGTGTGACCATGGGCACGGCTCCAACTGCCCGTACACAGGTAAAAGGGTACAAAAGCGTACCCCTCTTTTTGTACACCGACACGCCATCACGCCACACACTACAAATGATGGCGAGGAATCCATGAAGCAGCAAGGCATGCCTAAAGTCCTTCGCCTAGGCGGGCTTCTAGAGCAGGTACCTCTCCGTCTTGATGGCTTGAAGACCCTTCTCCGGTCTAGCGCCGTGTCGAGGGAGTATTGCTATGCCTTGCTGCAAGGAAGGAGTTCCGTCAGCAGTTCATGGCAAACCACGACCCTCAGGTGTCAACACAGCTGGTGAACTCCTGGCACGAAGAACTGGTGATTCTTTTCTATTGGAGCAAGGTGTATTTCTGCATCTTAGCCCGTTCTTTGGGAACGACTGAGCTGCTGGGGAAGAACAGTGGCATCGTTAGGACTCGTTAAGAAAACTAAAAAGCATGGCATTGGTGTCGAGGTGCAGGGCCGACGTGGTGTCGCTGGCCGTGGCAGTGCAAGAAGCCGCAAGCTAGTCTTTTGTAGTTCTCTTGGCTTTGTTCCACGCTTGGAACATGGCAAACAAGTGGAGCTGCAAACTGGAGAAGGTGCTAAAGTGGATTGATGAGGAAGAAGTGGCGTCGTGGGGAAGGAGGGTTGGTGGGCAGAAGAGAAGAGAGAAGCGCGTGCATTCATTGCATTTTTACGTCGCTGGTTGTTGACTTGTTGTGGTTGAACGGGTGTGTGTACGAACGAGAACGAGTTAGATACGAGCAAAGAAATGTAGCAAATACAGTGGCCTAATATAGGAGGTGATGATCCCGAGTCGACTGGATGGGTGGGATTTTAGTGAGCTGTGTCGCGGAGTGCTCCTATCCACTTTCGGCACACTAAAGCTCATCCACCATGGCCCCGTTTTGGGTAGTGTGAGCCATGCACGGCTAGTGTGGTTAGGTCAAGTCCAACGCACTACCCCAAATCGTCCGTCCGCGTCCGTTCGAACATAAACGGACAAAAACCGCGGCCCAATGCGCGGGTGCAAACGGACAATTGTCTGTTTTCGGTCCGCTTTCGACCCATCCCTGGCCCAAGTTTGGGCCATGTTTGTGGCCAACGGAAACCGCGTGGACGGGCGGGACGCGCGCCCTTGTCCTTTCCTGGCCCGCCCGTCGGAGACACGGTCCCATTTCTTCCCCCTCTTTTGCCGCTCCGCCCTCGGCCCCTCGCCATCGCCGCCGCCATGCCCGTCACCATCTTGCTTTGCCCGTGAAAGGGGCTCCTAGAGCAAGTTCTCCTGGTGCGTGAAAAAGAAATGCAATTGTGTTAAGCAAGTTCTCTTGGAGGCCACATCTTTACGGGTGAACGGGACCCCCTTCGACTACATCGACAGATCACACGGGAGCCTCCAATTTGCACTGCGAGAACCACCAATCCTTTTTTTCGAATAGAGAACCACCAATCCACATACAATAGGAACCCTTTCTTAATGAACAGGAATCCTTTTCATATATAGTAGATCATGAGCATATCGACGCCCCTTTCCATGTGAGAGCAAACCGACCATTATTTTTCATTTTTGACACATGGTTTTCGGGTAGGGGCACATCTTTATGGGTGAACGAGCCCCCCCCTCAACCGCATCGGTAAACCACGCGGGAACCTTTGTTATGCACTGCGAGAACCACCCACAAACGTACAATATGAACCCCTTCTTAAGGAACGAGAACTCTTTCCATATATAGTCGAACGTGAGCATATAGATGACCTTTCTACATGAGAGCAATCGACCTTCGTTTTCAATTTTTTGATAGAACGTCGCATAAGGCATGGGGGTTGGGGGCACACACGAAAGCTCTGTATATGTATAATGTAGACAGTGAGCACATCGACTGCTCTTACTTCACGAACAGTTGACAAAGCAAGCATGCATTCACACATCACATGGAACTTTTTTTCTCATTATATCTGATGTGGAAGGTGGAGGGAGAGACTAATAGATACTCATCTATCTTTTTGGTGAACAAAATGCACAGTGCACACGGTCTTTGGGGTGGAGGCCACTGTTAGGGATCGTTGCAGAAATTAAAAAAATTCTACGCATCACCAAGAACAATCTATGGAGTCTTCTAGCAACGAGAGGGAAAAGAGTGCATCTACATACCCTTGTAGATCACGAGCGGAAGCGTTCAAGTGAACGGGGTTGATGGAGTCGTACTCGTCGTGATCCAAATCACCGATGACCGAGCGCCGAACGGACGGCACCTCCGCGTTCAACACACGTACGGTTGGGGAAGAAGTCTCCTCCTTCTTGATCCAGCAAGGGGAGGGAGAGGTTGATGGAGATCCAGCAGCACGACGGCGTGGTGGTGGAAGCAGCGGGGATCTCGGCAGGGCTTCGCCAAGCTCAGCGAGAGGGAGAGGTGTCACGGGAGGGTGAGGGAGGCGCCAGGGGCTTAGGGTGCTGCTCCCATGCGCCTCCCCACTATATATAGGGGTGGAGGGGGCTGGTTTCTTGCCCTTCAAGTCCATTGGGGCGTTGGCAAAGGTGGGGGAAAGAAATCCCATCATTTCCCTTCCCCACCGATTGTTATCCCCCTTTTTTAGGGATCTTGATCTTATCCCTTCGGGATATGATCTTATTCCTTCTAAGGTGGGATCTTGGTGCGCCTTGACCAGGGGTGTGGGGCCTTGCCCCCACTACCCACGTTCATGTGGGTCCCCCCATGCAGGTGGGCCCCACTTCGGAACCTTCTAGAACCTTCCCGGTACAATACCGAAAAATCCTGAACATTTTCCGGTGGCCAAAATAGGACTTCCCATATATAAATCTTTACCTCCAGACCATTCCGGAACTCCTCGTGACGTCCGGGATCTCATCCGGGACTCCGAACAACTTTCGGTTAATCGCATACTAATATCTCTACAACTCTAGCGTCACCGAACCTTAAGTGTGTAGACCCTACGGGTTCGGGAGACATGCAGACATGACCGAGACGACTCTCCGGTCAATAACCAACAGCGGGATCTGGATACCCATGTTGGCTCCCACATGTTCCACGATGATCTCATCGGATGAACCACGATGTCGAGGATTCAATCAATCCCGTATACAATTCCCTTTGTCAATCGGTACGTTACTTGCCCGAGATTCGATCGTCGGTATCCCAATACCTTGTTCAATCTCGTTACCGGCAAGTCACTTTACTCGTACCGTAATGCATGATCCCGTGACCAAACACTTGGTCACATTGAGCTCATTATGATGATGCATTACCGAGTGGGCCCAGAGATACCTCTCCGTCATACGGAGTGACAAATCCCAGTCTCGATTCGTGCCAACCCAACAGACACTTTCGGAGATACCCGTAGTGCACCTTTATAGCCACCCAGTTACGTTGTGACGTTTGGCACACCCAAAGCACTCCTATGGTATCCGGGAGTTGCACAATCTCATGGTCTAAGGAAATGATACTTGACATTTGGAAAAGCTCTAGCAAACGAACTACACGATCTTGTGCTATGCTTAGGATTGGGTCTTGTCCATCACATAATTCTCCTAATGATGTGATCCCGTTATCAATGACATCCAATGTCCATAGTCAGGAAACCATGACTATCTGTTGATCAACGAGCTAGTCAACTAGAGGCTCACTAGGGACATGTTGTGGTCTATGTATTCACACATGTATTACGATTTCCGGATAACACAATTATAGCATGAACAACAGACAATTATCATGAACAAGGAAATATAATAATAACCATTTTATTATTGCCTCTAGGGCATATTTCCAACAGTCATCCATCCTCACACTACTCCAGCCCAAGCACGCTTAACTTCGCAGTTCTATCCAACCCCAGCACCAGCTCACTTAACAGACACTTGTTGATATATCTATCATATCAATCCTATTAAACCTTGTTGATGTCTAGGACTTTGTTCATGTTCATGAGTGTGATGAAATTTTGAAAAAATATTTCAAACTTCCCGGTCATATTACGTATCATATTTTGAAAAAAAATCCAAAAAAAATTGAAACCATTTTTTTCTATTACTAGTAGCGCACCTAGCAAATGGTGCGCCACTACTAAGTTTGATTTTTTTTTCATTTTCCCCCTCTAGATCTTAAAAGCCCCGTATCTTTCGTTCTGTTAGGTTTTTGGGATTCTGAAAATGTTCGACGGGGTTTCCCCCTTGAATTCGGATGTAACTTTTCGAGTAGATGATTTTTCATATAAAAAACTTTTTAATCCGAGTTCGTATGCAAAAGTTATGCCCATTTTACTAAATTCCACAGAGATTTTGCAAATAAAGTCGAAATTCATATTTGTATTTTTTCCCAACAACTAGACCACATATCATATGGGAAACTTATTTTCTTTTATTTTTTGACATTTTCATCATTTTCTTTTATTTTTTCTAAAACTGAAAAGGCGGTCCGGGGGGTGCAAAGAAAGTTAGTAATGGCGCACCACCTAACAATGTGCCATTAGTAACCCTGGTTACTAATGGCGCACTTGTTACGTGGTGCGCCATTACAAGTTTTTGCAAAAAAATAAAAAAATTGTTAGTAGTGGCGCACCATGGTTGTGGTGCGCCATTACTAGTTTTAAAAAAAAAAGTAAAAAAAATTGTTAGTAGTGGCGCACAGAGTGTGTGGTGCGCCATTACTAGTTAAAACTAGTAATGGCGCACTATGCCCTGGTGCGCCATTACTAGTTTTGAAAAAAAATTGTTAGTAGTGGCGCACCGTGGGTGTGGTGTGTCATTAGTGATATGGACATTAATGGCGTACCTACACATGGTGTGTCACTGCTATATAGCAGTGGCGCACCACATATGTGGTGCGCCATTAATGTCCATATTAGGTATAGCCCTTTTTCTAGTAGTGGAACGAGAAACCGACATCACATTTCTATCCTTGGTTTCATGAATGGTTGACAAAGCGCACATGCATTCAAAGATCACATGGAACTTCCATTTCTTTGCATATATCCGATGTGGGAGGTGGAGGGAGAGACTGATATATAGTCATCTATATTTTATTGTGAACAAAATGCACAGTGCACACGGTCTTTGGGGGTGGAGGCCATGTCTTTACGGGTGAATGGGACCCCCCTTCGACCGCATTGGCAAATGGCGGGAACCCCGTTATGCACTTTGAGAACCATCAGTCCACATACAATAGGAACCCTTTCTTCCAGAACGAGAACCCTTTCCATTTATAGTAGTTTGTGAGCATATCGACGCTCCTTTACATGTGAGAGCACACTGTCCGTCATTTTCATTTTTTTGCACAAGGTTTTCGGGTGGGGGCACATCTTTAAGGGTGAATGACCCCCCCCCCCATCGACCGCATCAACAGACCACACGGTAAACCCAGTGATTTGTGGTAGTACACAAAGCATACACGGATTGAGTCATACAAACACTAGAGAAATCTCTTTGTTCACGATAGTGAAATGCCCAAACGTGTTATCGCTAGCAGGCGTGATAGCCTGCTCGGAACGTGCAATCACACTGACTTCCGCTTGCCGCTGGTTTCAGATCGACGTAACCGGTAGCTAGGATTCACTCTCTCCCGACAAGCCGAGAGTGGACAGTGTCGAGAACAACGAAAATTGTTTCCGGGCTACCGAATGCTACGACCAACAAGCCAGCTTGTAGAACATAGCCACTCTCGAGGCAAACAACGAACTTAAAGTTCTTCCAACCAAATCCTCAAAATCGACCACGTAACCTAACAGGAGGGGGCGAGCCTTTTGCGGAACTCGTCGGGGAAGGTAGGCAGCTTGGCGGTTGAGCACCATGACAGAAGGATCGCCAACGCGCGCACCAAATCGGCGCAGCCGCCCAACTGGGCGAGGATGTGATGAAGCAAGTCGGGGCAGCCAGGCACCTTGTCCACGGAGGAGCTTCCAGTCATTTCAGCGTTTTCTTACGAGGAGTGAAAAATGTCGATAGACAATGGATGCAATGCGCAAGGCGCAAGGTGAGGGAAATGGCAATACATGGGATGTACACGAACAGACAAGCCGAGGGTGTGGCCGACCAGCAAGGACGAAAATAACACGACAGGCGAGGTGGTGTGGGGGTTTCACGGGTTCCATGAGAGCAGTTCGATATGTTGACGAATTTATGAAAGGTGAGGGCTCCGAGACGCTAATCCAAGAAAGAAAGATCAGCGTAGTAACCTAAACTTATACTACCTCTCTCCTAATTTATCGGTCATCTTTGTATTTTGTGCTAAACTTTGTCAATATATTTAACTAATAAAATATAAATGCATGTCAATGAAAGATATATCATTGGATTTGTATCTGAACATAGTTTTCAACAATATTATTTTCGGTGACATGCATTAGCATTTTGTTGATTCAATCTAATGTCAAAATTTGACATCAATCAAATACAAAAAAGGGCCAATAAACCAGTACAGCAGTACAACCAACTTCAAGCCCCCAAGTGTTTTTAGGGCGGCAAGTCAGTAGAAAAAATCAACCTTTTTACAGTGGCAAAAGTCAAATGCTCGCCCACGAAACAGAAAAGGCGCCTCTCGTGAGTCGTGGAATCTGTGTAGGACTCCTGGGCTTTTTTTGTCGCCTCTCCGCTGTCGCGTAGACAGAGCAGGGCGACCCGTGATTGGATTCACGCGCCGACTGAAGAGTGAAGACCAGCGCGGCAACTCCTTCGTACACCAGGCTGACCATTCGTGTTCCACCAAAAAAGCCCGATAGCGGGTGAAGATTGACGAACTTTGTTTGTTCGTGGGGCGGCGGCTCACAGCAGATTTAGTATTCAGTAGATAGGTTTTACTTCCCAAATCAAAAACTGCCTGACACACAGAGAAAAAACATTGTGCCCACTGCTTTCAATCGCTCCAATGCCGACGAGGTCGACATCAGCGGCAGCATGAACGATGGCTCCCGCAAGCACGTCTTCCATCGCAGCAACAGGGAGAGAGCTAATAATGAATTTGTATGTTCGCTAATGATTGAATGGTGTTAAGTGCTAAACTAATCAAGAACCGGCATGTCCATGTCACGGCAATCCGACCGAGGCGGGTAGTAGCTCCCGGCAAGGCGTCATGTGCAAAAGAACTAGGGAAAAGACAACGAGGCAGGGAAAATTTAGCAAGCGCCAGATGCTTTCTATCCTCTTTGGTGGAGTGGAGGTGTGGGTGTATATATGTACGTATGGAGTAGCGAAACTTCCCAGTGTACGTATGTGTGAACGTATTCAATCTAGCTGGCTAGGTGCTTAAGCTAATTAACTCCAGGTTATAAAACGCGCGTGGACAATGGTGTCATGTTGACACAGGAGAGAGGCAGGAGTGCAGCCTCGGCCACCGCCACGATAACGGTGTGCCGTGGGCGCCGCTTCCTTGGAGTCCGGCAGAGGCCGCCTGGCCGGTAGGTGGCCGAGATCAAGGACTCGGTGTAGCGCGTAGGCCTGTGGCTGGGCACCTTCGACACCGCCGAGGACACGGCGTGCGCCTACGACGAGGTGGCACGGGCACCAACTTCGCGCGCACGGCACGGTGCCGTGGCGGCCGCCCCGACGAGAGCCAGGCTGATTAAGAACCTGCAGCATGTCATGGCGAGGGGCCGCGGGCAGGTCGTCGTTGGCGTGCGGTGCCGAGGTGTGTGACCAGCTCACGCTCGCCGCCGTGTTTCGGGAATGGCAGTGGCCGGCGCTCTCGCCGCAGCAGCCCCTAGGCTCCCTGCCGAGGCGGAGACCATGCACGTGGCGGCCACCTCGGTGCAGCGGAGCTTCGTTGTGCCGAGGTAGACAAAGGCGCCGCCGCCGTCAGTAACCGTCGGAGAAGCTGGAGACGATGTTTGGGCCGCGGACATTTTGGAGTTGGACGACATCAGGAAGACGAGCGCAGAGAAGGCGTTTAAGATGCCGTCGTCTGTGATCGTGCCGTCCAAGTTCGGTGCACTGCCGGAGTCGTTTGGCCTGGGCGGTTTCTAGCTCATGACATGGTAGATACGGAGTATATGCAAAAGAAAGAGCTGGACGGTGGCTTTGTCCTTTTGCAGATGCATGCCAAGGTCTCTTTCCTCTGCAACTCAGAGTTAATCATCCATCACGTCATTACTACAGGACGGTGCAGACCGTAGTCAACTCAACTAGGCTAAATATGGCAAGTCTTACACCCCCGTTCCAGCGCGCACAGGACCATCTTGCTACTCTCAAACGGTGCCCAACGCCACACAGCTTGCTAGACGAAAATGGCATCTTTAACACTACCAGCCAATTACATTGCGGGGTGGAACTTCTGATAAATAGCTAGAATCAGCCGATGCATTGGCTACCCCAAAACAGCTACTAGTGCACCCTGCTGCTTTAAAAAGGGCCATCGTCACTTTGTCCCGAATACACCTGCAAAGTCAGGTAGTAGGCTTTCTTTCCCGGCCCCTGACACCAAAAAGGTTCGGCCCAACTTTCCTCCCCGACGTGGCGAAATTCAACAAATGGTTAAATCAGAACCTTATCCACTCAGAGGTTCGGATCTCCAAGTGAACAAAGGGTTCTGATAACAGCTATCCCAGCTAGTGTGGATAGATAACAGCCATCCCAGCTAGTGTGGATAGCAAATTCATATATATAGGTGAGGGAGAGGGGAGCAGCCAGGAGGCGCCCCAAGTAGGGTTGAATCCTACTTGGGCTCCTACCATGGCCGCGCCCCCTTACCATATATGCGGGAGGGGGAAGGAAAGGGGGAGAGGGAAGGAAGGGGGAGGCCGAATCCCCCTCCTTTCCTTTCGCCTCCAGGTCGGCTGCCATAGGGGGGTGCACCAGCCCCTTGTGGGCTGGTGTGCTCTCCTCTAATGGCCCAATAGGCCCATCACCCTCCTGTGGGTGTCCGAAACCCCCTCCGGTATTCCGATGACTACCCGGTTCACTCCGAAATTCTTTCGGTGTCCGAATATCATCGTCCTATATATCGATATTTACCTCTGGACCATTCCAGAGCTCCTCGTCATGTCTGTGATCTCATCTGGGACTCCGAACAACATTCGGTCACCAAATCATATAACTCATATAACACTCGTCAACGAACGTTAGGCGTGCGAACCTACGGGTTCGAGAACTATGTAGACATCACCGAGACACCTCTACGGTCAATAACCAATAGCGGAACCTGGATGCCCATATTGGTTCCTACACATTCTATGAAGATCTTTATCGGTCGAACCGTTATGACAACATACGTAATTCCCTTTGTCTGTCGGTATGTTACTTGCCCGAGATTCGATCGTCGATATCATCATACCTAGTTCAATCTCGCTACTGGCAAGTCTCTCTACTTGTTCCGTAATAAATCATCTCGTAACTAACTCCTTAGTCATTTGCTTGCAAGCTTATTATGATGTGTATTACTGAGAGGGCCCAGAGATACCTCTCCGATACTCGGAGTGACAAATCCCAGTCTCGATCCATGCCAACTCAACAAACACCTTTGGAGACACCTGTAGAGCATCTTTATGATCACCCAGTTACATTGTGATGTTTGATAGCACATAAGGTATTCCTCCGGTATTCGGGAGTTGCATGATCTCATGGTTGAAGGAACATGTATTTGACATTCAAGAAAGAAGTAGCAATAAACTGAACAATCATATGATAAGCTAACGGATGAGTCTTGTCCATCACATCATTCTCCTAATCATGTGATCCCGTTATCAAATGACAACACATGTCCATGGTTAGGAAACCTTAACCATCTTTGATCAACGAGCTAGTCTAGTAGAGACTCACTAGGGACATGGCATTTGTTTATGTATTCACACATGTATTTAAGTTTCCGACCAATACAATTATAGCATGAATAATAAACCTTTATCATGAATAAGGAAATATAAAATAACAACTTTATTATTGCCTCTAGGGCATATTTCCTTCAGGAACTAGACATGAAATGTAGGTGAAAAAGATGCATAAACTAGACAAGAAATATTTCCCTACTATAGGGTCTACATATTGCTAACAATCCCATTCGATCTCACCACTACTAGAAAAACGGCTATAGCTAATATGGACATTAATGGCGCACCATGTACAAACTTATGCGCCACTGCTATATAGCAGTGGTGCACCAGATATAGGTGTGCCATTAATGGCCATATTACTAATGGCGCACCTGGTATGTGGTGCGCCATTACTAGTTTTGTCCTGGCCCCACACCCCTCCCCAGACTTAGCAGTGGCGCACCAGGGGATAGTGTGCCATTACTAGTTTTAACTAGTAATGGCGCACCACACCCACCGTGCGCCACTACTAACAAATTTTTTAATTTTTTTTCAAAACGAGTAATGGCGCACCACACACCAGGTGCGCCATTAGTAACCCTGGTTACCAATGGTGCATTCTTAGGAGGTGCGCCATTGGTAACCTGGGAGCAGGTAGATATTTTTGACAGCCACCTACCACACTCACTTTCCCCACTTCATTCTCTCCACCTCTACCAAGTTTGGTCTCGGCTGCCTCCTCCTCCTCACCTCATTTGCACCATTGATTCACCCAAATTAAGTGGTTAAATTCCCATTTTTTGATAGGTAAGTAAGGGGAAAGCTTTCTTTATGTTCTAGATCTACTTTTTTCTTCCTCCAACAACGTACACACTTTTTATGGCCTAGATCTACGTATGTTTGTGGTGTTGCATATGTTTGTGTTTGCAGGTACCGGTATTTGAAATGCGATAGTTGCCAATATTTTGCCGGAATGTTGATTCATTTTCGTTTCGGCGAGAATTTGGCACTATGCATTCTTTTTTGTCCTATTTTTAGGCAAAGTCATGCCAAAAAAATTTTGGTTCTAAAATATCGTTTTGCTCTACCCCGCACGATGACCGAAGGCATCGTGAATAGGTTTTTGAGCTCCGCGAAGGCCGAGATGCTTCAAAAGAACGAGACGGAGATAAGATGTCTGTGTCGAAGATGCAAGCTGAAGAGCCTTATGGACCCGGATTCCGGACAGGTGCGGGACCACCTGCTCTTGCGTGGTTTCATGGATGGCTATCGGTGGCAAGTTGATGAAGATGATTATCAAGTCATCCATGGGGGTCGGGCAAGAAATAAGGAAGGGCAGCAAGACAACCACGGCGAGGGCGGGCGAGAAGACGAAGAATCTCCAGGACATGATCACGAAGTAGATGCAGGACACAGTCATCATGTAGAAGATGTCGGACATGATGATGAGGAAGATCAAGACGAAGGGCATGATCATGAAGATGAAGATGCCGGAGCAGACGACGATGGACCATCGATGGGCTGGGTGCAGGACCCTCATATTCAAGAACTGCTTCTCAAGCAGACGGGTAACGCAAGAGCTGCCGCCCGAGAGAAAGCCAAGCTAGATCAACTGGAGATAGACGCGGTTACTCCATTGTATGAAGGATACAGGCCCGAGGATACCCGCCTGAAAGTAACGCTCATGGCTCTGGAGATGAAGGTAAAACACAAAATGACCGACGCATGCTTCGACGAGAACATGTCATTCTGGCACGAACGTCTTCCCAAGGGGAGCAAGTGCCCGACCAGTTTTGAGGAGGCGAAGAAAATCGTGTGTCCTCTGGATTTACCGCATGTGAAATACCATGTGTGCATGAACGATTGCATCATTTATCGGGACGAGCACGCGGAGTCTACCATATGTCCGGTGTGCGGCGTCACTCGATACAAGAAGAGGAAGAAAGCTCCTCGAAAAGTGGTGTGGTATTTTTTGATCACTCCTCGTCTGCAGCGGTATTTCGCGGACCCTAAGCTAGCAAAGCTCCTGCGTTGGCACGCGGATAGGGAGGAGAAGAAGCGAGAAGATGACGGAAATGATCCGGAGATAAATAAAAAGACAAGATGCTGAGTCACCCTAAGGATGCGAGCCAGTGGCAAGCGTTGAATTTCGAACACCCAGAATTTGGGGACGATCCAAGGAACATCGTGCTGGGCGCGAGCACCGATGGAGTCAATCCGTTTGGCAGCCAGAGAAGCACACATAGCACCTGGCCTGTGTTTGTGTGGATGTACAACCTTCCCCCCTGGATGTGCATGAAGAGGAAGTACATTCACATGAGTATGCTAATTGAAGGGCCGAAACAACCAGGGAACGGCATCAATCTATATCTGGGGTTGCTGAAAGAGGAGCTAGACACGCTGTGGAAAACGCCAGCTAATACGTGGGACGCCGCAGAGAAAGAATATTTTCCTATGAGAGCCGCACTGCTCACGACGGTGCACTACTATCTCGGTTACGGATATGTCGCGGGGCAGGTGGTCCACGGATTTTGTGCATGCGTCAGGTGCATGGATGACACAATGTATCGCCAGCTAGATAGAGATCCCGGGTCTTTGAAAACCGTGTTCATGGGACATCGAAGGTGGCTTCGCGACGATGACTCGTGGAGAAAATGCAAGGATCTGTTCGATGGTGAAACCGAACCCCGAAGACGCCCGCGTACGAGGAGCAGCGAGGAAATAGACGAGCTGTTGAAAAATTGGAAAGGGTGCCCACCGCCGGGAAAGAAGCGAAAGGCGCCAGAGCCGCTGCTGAAGGTATGGAAAATGAGGTCTGTTTTCTGGGACTTGTCATACTGGAAGATCCTCCGTGTGCCTCACAGCCTTGATGTCATGCATATCACGAAGAACGTGTGTGAGAGTCTGCTTGGTACCGTGCTCAACATGCCAGAGAGGACCAAAGATGGGCCGAAAGCAAGGGCAGACTTGCAATCAATGGGCATCAGGGAGGAGCTTCACGCAAAATGCCCTAATGATGATGATGAGGCGAAGGACACGGAAAGTCGTCGCAAAGGCAAAAAGGCCAAGAAGATCGAATATGACTGCCCTCCCGCGTGCTTCACTCTAAGTCAGGAGGAGATCGAGCAGTTTTTCACCTGCCTCGTAGGAGTAAAACTTTCTTACGGTTACGCGGGGAAGACAAGCAGATACCTAGACTCAGCGAAGCAGAAGTTCAGCGGGATGAAGTCTCACGACTCTCACGTGCTGATGACGCGGATACTTCCAGTTGAAATCCGTGGGATCATGGACGCGCACGTCCGTGAAACGCTATTTGGCCTATGCAACTTTTTCGACGTCATCTCTCGGAAGTTGGTTGGCGTGAGGCAACTCAGAAGGCTACAGGAAGAGATCGTGGTGATACTATGCGAGCTTGAGATCTACTTCCCGCCTGCATTCTTCGACGTTATAGTGCATCTGCTGGTCCATATCGTGGAGGATATCATCCAACTCAGGCCAACGTTCCTGCACAGCATGATGCCGTTCGAAAGGATGAATGGTGTCATCAAAGGATACGTTCGCAATAGGGCACGTCCAGATGGAAGCATAGCCAAGGGATTTCTGACCGAAGAGTGCATCTCCTACTACATGAATTATCTAGGCATCGAGAACCCCGTTGGTCTGCCCGTCAACAGGCACCTCGGCAGGCTCGCTGGATGGGGTCACCGCGAGGGTCGCCGCGAAATGCATGTCGACTTCAAGGGTCGACTCGCTGACTTTGAAAGAGCAAACCTAGTCGCGCTACAACACATAGACGTGGTCGATCCTTGGGTGGTAGAGCACAAAACCTTTATTGAGAAGACGTACAATGACCGAGGCCAACAGAGGACGGACAGAGATATAATCAAAGAGCACAACTCATGTTTCATGCGTTGGTTCAAGGACAAGCTTCTGTCGTACCCTTTACATGAGGATTCTTCCGCGGAAGAAAAACTCATATTCGCCTTGTCACAGGGCGTCGAGCACAACCTGATGACCTATGAGGCGTACGATATCAACGGCTACACATTCTACACCGAGGAAAAGGACATGAAGAGCGATTATCAGAACTCCGGGGTAACGATGGAATCCTACACCGGTAACGACAAGGACGGATACTACGGAAGGATCGAGGAGATCTGGGAGCTGAGCTATGCTGGAGAGAAGGTCCCGATGTTCCGTGTCAGATGGGCCAAGAGCGTCCTAAAAGAAGACTGGTATTTCACCACCATGGTTATACCCGAAGCCAAATCCAAGACCGCGGGCGCAAACGTCACCGCGAAAAATGAGCCATGGGTACTGGCTTCCCAAGTGGACCAATGCTTCTTCATTACCGACCCGTCAAAGCCCAGTCGTGTTATCGTGAGGAGAGGCAAAAGGAACATCATCGGAATGGATGGAGTCGCCAATGAGCAAGACTTCGACAAGTACGGCGACCCGAAGATGGAAGATGACGACAACGATGAAGTACCATACACCACAAGAAGAAGCAGGACCACCCTACCGAAAGGACGTCCGTTCAAGAGAAGAACTCCATTTGCGAAAAAGAAGGGCAAGAAGATTGTGAAAAGATAGCTAAGATCGAATCACGACGTGTCGGCCGCGCGTGTGTGTGTCAGTGGCAAGCTCAATTATTACATGCAACTAAATTATTAATTACATGTGTATCACTTTATTTCAACCATGTCATCTAATTCTAAATCTTTGCACAATGGTTTTATCACTCCATTTGCATTTTCCTTTTCTTTTATCTCAAATCTTAAATTATTACATGCAACTAAAAATCCAAAAAAAAGTTAGTAATGGCGCACCAGGAGAAGGTGCACCATTGCTATCACGGTGTTTATGGCGCACCCCTAAAAGATGCGCCATTGATACACCAACTTTTATGGCGCACCCCTAAAAGGTGCGCCATTGCTAACCCTCCCCCCACTAAAAAAGACAACGATAAAAAAACCTTCGATCCCAAATCCCCAATCCCCACTGCTGCCCCCGAGCCCTCGACTTGCTACTCCCGACTTGCGCCGCCGCCCCGACCCACTGCGCCGCCGCCCCTACCTGCGCCGCCGCCCAGTGTTCCTCTTCATCGTCATCGTCCCTGGGCCAAGGCTGAGGAGCCGCCGCAACGTCGCCATCGACCACCTCGTCCTCTACCTCCGGCCACCGCGACGCCATCGACGGATTTGTCGTCTTCACTGCACCCCAGGCCTCCTCGAGCTCGTCCCCGGAACCGAGGTGAACTCCTCTCCTTGTTCCCCCTTCCTCCGCCTCAATCCGTCGCCGTTTAGCCGACCCGACGCTCGGCCGCCATGGTAGGGAGCTCGATTCTCCCGGGCGTGTACTGCCTCGCCTCGCCTGGACGGTCCTTGCCGCCACCGCGCCGTCCGCGTGCATCCCGCCGCTCACCCGCGTCATCCGCGCGCGCGCCTGTAGCTGCTCGCGGTTGCCTGCTCCTCTGCGCCTGCCTTGCTTGCCACCGCTGCTCGCTGACGCTCTGCTTCTGCGCCGCCGTTGCTAGCACTGATGCTGCTTTGCTCATTGCCTGCTGATGTTGCCGCCATCCCTGCCCACACCCGCCTGCGCGTGCCGTGCCGCGCCGCCGACGCACGCTGGGCCACGCCCGCTCCCGTGTTCATAGTGAATGCCGATTTTTGCAGCAACATTGATATTCTGAATCTCTCCCTGTTCCTCACCCCTATGTTTGTTAGCCGGATGGGTGGATGTTGCTGTTGCATATTGAATAGATGGATGAATGGATTTGTTGTGCTACTGTGATTGATAGCTCGTGTTAGTACGTCTCAGATTTTTGCTGCTGTGAACTGTCAATGGTACTAAATCAGTCCCCTTTTGCTGCTTGTTGTTTGCTGCTTAGTGCTAGTTGATAATTTGGTAATGCTACCGATTCTTAGAAATCGATGGATAAGAAGGGGCGGAAGCTCCATGGGTAAGAAGAAGATTTAGCTATAAGGTCAGAAAATTACAGAGAGTGTGCTCTGTTTTATGTATGTAATCCTGCCTACTGCACCTATTTTTTTGGGCAGTGGCAAGATCCCAATATGAAACAAAACAAGGGAATTAGGGTTGTGATGCTGCTCCAGTTCTAACTTCTAAGTTCACTGAATTTTGTCAACTTGTGATGCTGCTGCTACTGTAGATCTTCTGAACTTGTGATCTTCTGAACTTGTGAATTTTGCTTAGAAACATCAATGAATTTGGTGATGGAGTACTATTTTTTATAAAATGAAATGCAAGGTTGCTGATACTGTAACCCAGATCACACAGATCAATCATGCTTAGTATTGTTTCATTACTGGTGTCATATAATTTCTTATACTTTAATTAAATGTTGAATATGATTGCTGGTTGTTACTGTAGTTTGGTCATGACATATTTTGTATTTCTCTGCTATGTTCCACTTATTAATGACGGTAGTACTGCTCTTCTCCCCTTCTGCTGATGATGTTGCCTCCCTCACGCAGGTCCGTAGGAGCAGAAAGGGACACCGACCAGCGACCGCCCGCCCAACGATTATCACACCAGCAGCGAGTTCGCCCGATTGAACTGCAACTGGAACGGTGAGCCTTGCTTGTGCTCCTCCCTCTCTTTTTCGTTTCTGGTTTCTAAGGTATCTATTAATTTAAAAATAGTGGCAGTGAGGCAGCATACTATAGAAGATAGGCCTAAATGTTATAGAGGTGGGTGAACATGATGAGCCTTTCCTGTACATATTTGGTTTGGTTGATTACCTGGCATGTGCTAGATGAAATGATCCGTTTGCTCTATTGATTCGAGTGGATGTGGATGCTTGGTAAAATTATCTTATGAAATGATTCCAATGCTGGCAGCTTCTGATGTTCCAATGCTGGCAGCTTCTGATTCCAATGCTGGCAGCTTCTAATGTGAAATGACCCCTTTCTCCTGAAATGTTGATTAATTTCCGTTTCGGTTGAGAATGGGGCACTCCTAGGTCAAGAAAATTAGCAAAGGTCATGCCCAATTTTCTTGACCTAGAAGGTGCCCGATTCTCAATCGAAACGGAAATATTCCTCTAAATCTGAGAAGAATAGATACTACCCTGATCTCATCCAATAACTCTAGTAGCCATTTTTCCTATTTAGAGCGAACATGGCCAACAACGATGAGGCCGGCGGTTCGGGCAAGCCATTCTGGGAGCTGTCCCAGGAGATGGAGGAAGAACCTCACCGCTATGAGGACGCCGCAGAAGACACCGATCCTGACTACACAACCCCTAGTGGCGTCGGGGATGACACCACTTATGGTGCCGCCGGGGATGTCACCACTGATGATGGCAGCACACGCACAGATGGCAGCCAACCGAAGAGGCAACGGAAGGACCGGCGCCCGAACGTGCTCGGCACCGTCAAGGAGGAATTTACTGAAGTGTCCTCCAGTGGGCCTCCAACGGCGCCCAAAGAATTAGTCAGTGGGTATGCGGGACAACTCAGGTGCATTCTTCGGAGCACCATCTCGATCAACACCGAGAACCTAAGGCATCGTGACCGAGGGAATTTGCGCAACCTCCTCTTCACGAAGCTGCACGAACGATACAAGTTCCCCGGTGACTTCGCAAACACACGCCGCTCAGGGAATAAAGTGAACAGTCCCACCCTCACGAAGATGAGCGCGGCCCTGGCTACTTGGAGAGCCACGGTGAAGAGAAGGATTCTAAGTGGTGATAGTTATGAGAAGATCAAGGAGACAAATCCTTCGATCGGCGAAGCTGACTACCTGGAGTTCAAGATCAAGTGCGAGAGCAACGCATCCGCGGAATCAAGTCAGTGGGGGAAAGATATGCGGGACTTGAACTTAGGACACCACACACTCGGTCCCGGCGGTTATAGAGTGGCGGAACCTATATGGGACAAGGAGGACGCGGAGCGTGCCGAGCAAGGCCTACCGCCCCTCTCCGATAAATACCGTGACAAGCAGACCAGGAACTATGTCAGGGCCCGGTACAAGGTGGACCCGGTGTTGGGGGACGTAGCAATAATTCAAAATTTTCCTACGTGTCACCAAGATCAATCTAGGAGATGCTAGCAACGAGAGAGAGGGAGTGCATCTTCATACCCTTGAAGATCGCTAAGCGGAAGCGTTCAAGAGAACGGGGTTGATGGAGTCGTACTCGTCATGATCCAAATCACCGATGATCCAAGCGCCGAACGGACGGCACCTCCGCGTTCAACACACGTACGGAGCGGTGACGTCTCCCACGCCTTGATCCAGAAAGTAGGAGGGAGAGGTTGAGGAAGAAGGCTCCAACAGCAGCACGACGGCGTGGTGGTGGTGGAGTGACAGTTCTCCGGCAGGGCTTCGCCAAGCACACGCGGAAGAGGAGAGGTGTTGGGGAGGGGAGGGGCTGCGCCTTGGATGTTGTATTGCAGCCCTCCCCTCACCCCTCTATTTATAGGGAGAAGGAGGAAGGGGGCCGGCCCCTCTAGATGGGATCTAGAGGGGGGAGGCGGCCAAGGGGGAGGTGGCTTGCCCCCCAAGCAAGGGGGGCGCCCCCTTTAGGGTTCCCCCAAACCCTAGGCGCATGGGCCCTAGGGGGTTTGGCGCCCCAGCCCACTTAGGGGCTGGTTCCCTTCCACCTACAGCCCATAAGGCCCTCCGGGTCTGGTGGACCCTCCCGGTGGACCCCCGGAACCCCTTCGGTGGTCCCGGTACAATACCGGCATACCCCCGAACACTTCCGGTGACCGTACGGTGACTTCCCATATATAAATCTTTACCTCCGGACCATTCCGGAACTCCTCGTGACATCCGGGATCTCATCCGGGACTCCGAACAACATTCAGTAATCACATACAAACCTTCCTTATAACCCTAGCGTCATCGAACCTTAAGTGTGTAGACCCTACGGGTTCGGGAATCATGCAGACATGACCGAGACACCTCTCTAGCCAATAACCAACAGCGGGATCTGGATACCCATGTTGGCTCTCACATGTTCCACGATGATCTCATCGGATGAACCACGATGTCGGGGATTCAATCAATCCCGTATACAATTCCCTTTATCAATCGGTATGTTACTTGCCCGAGATTCGATCGTCGGTATCCCAATACCTCGTTCAATCTCGTTACCGGCAAGTCACTTTACTCGTTCCGTAATGCATGATCCCGTGACTAACTACTTAGTCACATTGAGCTCATTATGATGATGCAATACCGAGTGGGCCCAGAGATACCTCTCCGTCATACGGAGTGACAAATCCCAGTCTCGATCCGTGCCAACCCAACAGACACTTTCGGAGATACCTGTAGTGCACCTTTATAGCCACCCAGTTACGTTGTGACGTTTGGTACACCCAAAGCATTCCTACGGTATCCGGGAGTTGCACAATCTCATGGTCTAAGGAAATGATACTTGACATTAGAAAAGCTCGTAGCAAACGAACTACACGATCTTGTGCTATGCTTAGGATTGGGTCTTGTCCGTCACATCATTCTCCTAATGATGTGATCCCGTTATCAATGACATCCAGTGTCCATGGTCAGGAAACCATAACCATCTATTGATCAACGAGCTAGTCAACTAGAGGCTTACTAGGGACATGTTGTGGTCTATGTATTCACACATGTATTATGGTTTCCAGTTAATACAATTATAGCATGAACAATAGACAATTATCATGAACAAGGAAATACAATAATAACCATTTTATTATTGCCTCTAGGGCATATTTCCAACAGTCTCCCACTTGCACTAGAGTCAATAATATAGTTCACATCACAATGTGATTGACACTCAAAGTTCACATCGCCATGTGACTAATACCCAAGAGTTTACTAGAGTTTGATCATGTTATGCTTACGAGAGAGGTTTTAGTCAACGGGTCTGCAACATTCAGATCCGTGTGTGCTTTACAAATCTCTATGTCATCTTGTAGATGCAGCTACCACGCGCTACTTGGAGCTATTCCAAATAACTGCTCTACTATATGAATCCGGTTTACTACTCAAGGTCATCCGGATTAGGGTCAAAGTTTGCATCGACGTAACCCTTTACGACGAACTCCTTTTCCACCTCCATAATCGAGAAAATTCCTTAGTCCACTAGATACTAAGGATAAGTTCGACCGCTGTCATGTGATCCATTCCCGGATCACTCTTTGTACCCCTTGACTAATTCATGGCAAGGCACACTTCAGGTGCGGTACATAGCATAGCATACTGTAGAGCCTATGTCTAAAGCATAGGGGACGACCTTCGTCCTTGCTCTCTCTTCTGCCGTGGTCAGGTCTTGAGTCTTACTCAATACTCACACCTTGTAACACAGCCAAGAACTCCTTCATTGCTGATCTATTTTGAACTCCTTCAAAATCTTGTCACAGTATGTATTCATTTGAAAGTACTATTAAGCGTTTTTGATCTATCCTTATAGATCTTGATGTTCAATGTTCAAGTAGCTTAATCCAGGTTTTCCATTGAAAAACACTTTTCAAATAACCCTGGATGCTTTCCAGAAATTCTACATCATTTCTGATCAACAATATGTTAACAACATATACTCATAAAAAATTCTATAGTGCTCCCACTCACTTCTTTGTATACAAGTTTCTCTTAAACTTTGTATAACCCAAAATATTTGATCATCTCATCAAAGCGTACATTCCAACTCCGAGATGCTTACTCCGGTCCTTAGAAGGATTGCTGGAGCTTTGCATACTTGTTAGCATCTTTCAGGATTGACAAAATCTTCTGGTTGTATCACATACATCCTTTCCTCAAGAAAATCGTCGAGGAAACAATGTTTTGACATCCTATCTGCAAGATTTCATAAATAATGCAGTAACTGCTAATATAATTCCAACAGACTCTTAGCATCGCTACGAGTGAGAAAATCTCATCGTAGTCAACTCCTTGAACTTGTCGGAAAACATCTTAACGGCAAGTCGAGCTTTCTTAATGGTGACACTTACCATCATTGTCCGTCTTCCTTTTAAAATCCATCTGCACCCAACAGCCTTACGACCATCAAGTAGTTCTTCCAAAGTCCATACTTTGTTTTTATACATGGATCCTCTCTCGGATTTTATGGCCTCGAGCCATTCGCCGGAATCTGGGCCCACCATCGCTTCTCCGTAGCTCGTAGGTTCATTGTTGTCTAGCAACATGACTTCCAAGACAGGATTATGTACCACTCTGAAGTAGTATGCATCCTTGTCGACCTACGAGGTTTGGTAGTGACTTGGTCCGAAGTTTCATGATCACTATCATAAGCTTCCACTTCAATTGGTGTAGGTGCCACAGGAACAACTTCCTGTGCCCTGCTACACACTAGTTGAAGTCATGGTTCAATAACCTCATCAAGTCTCCACCATCCTCCCACTCAATTCTTTCGAGAGAAACTTTTCCTCGAGAAAGGACCTATTTCTAGAAACAATCACTTTGCTTCCGGATCTTAAATAGGAGGTATACCCAACTATTTTGGGTATTCTATGAAGATGCATTTATCCGCTTTGGGTTCGAGATTATCAGCCTGAAACTTTTTCACATAAGTGTCGCAGCCCCAAACTTTTAAGAAACGACAGCTTAGGTTTCTCTAAACTATAGTTCATACGGTGTTGTCTCAACGGAATTGCGTGGTGCCCTATTTAAAGTGAATGTGGTTGTCTCTAATGCCTAACCCATAAACGATAGTGGTAATTCGATAAGAGACATCATGGTATGCACCATATCCAATAGGGTGCAGTTATGATGTTCGGACACACCATCACACTATGGTGTTCCAGGCGGTATTAGTTGTGAAACAATTTCCACAATGTCTTAATTGTGTGCCAAACTCATAACTCAGATATCTCTATGATCATATCATAGACATTTCATCCTCTTGTCACGACGATCTTCAACTTCACTCTGAAATTACTTGAACCTTTCAATAATTCAGACTTGTGTTTCATCAAGTAAATATTCTCAGCATCTACTCAAATCATCTGTGAGGTAAGAACATGGCGATATCCACTGCGTGCCTCAACACTCATTGGACTGCACACATCAAATGTGTTACTTCCAACAAGTTGCTCTCTTGATTCATCTTGCTGAAAATGAGGCCTTTCAGTCATCTTGCCCATGTGGTATGATTTGCATGTCTCAAGTGATTCAAAATCAAGTGAGTCCAAATGATCCATCTGTATGGACTTTCTTCATGCATATATACTAATAGACATGGTTCGCATGTCTCAATCTTTTCAAAAACGAGTGAGTCCAAAGATCCATCAACATGGAGCTTCTTCGTGCGTTTTATACCAATATGACTCAAGTGGCAGTGCCACAAGTATGTGGTACTATCTTATATCTTTTGGCATGAACATGTGTATCACTACGATCGAGATTCAATAAACCATTCATTTTAAGTGCAAGACCATTGAAGATATTATTCAAATAAACAGAGTAACCATTATTCTCCTTAAATGAATTATCGTATTGCGATAAACATAATCCAATCATGTCTATGCTCAACGCAAACACCAAATAACAATTATTTAGGTTTAACACCAATCTCGATGGTAGAGGGAGCGTGCGATGTTTGATCACATCAACCTTGGAAACACTTCCAACACATATCGTCATCTCACCTTTAGCTAGTCTCCGTTTATTCCGTAGCCTTTTATTTCAAGTTACCAACACTTAGCAACCGAACCGGTATCTAATACCCTGGTGCTACTAGGGGTACTAGTAAAGTACACATTAATATAATGTATATCCAATATACTTCTGTCGACCTTGCCTGCCTTCTCATCTACCAAGTATCTAGGGTAGTTCTGCTTCAGTGACCGTTCCCCTCATTACAGAAGCACTTAGTCTCGGGTTTGGGTTCAACCTTGGGTTTCTTCACTAGAGCAGCAACTGATTTGCCGTTTCATGAAGTATCCCTTCTTTCCCTTGCCCTTCTTGAAACTAGTGGTTCTACTAACCATCAACAATTGATGCTCCTACTTGATTTCTACTTTCACGATGTCAAGCATCACGAGTTGCTCAAGGATCATCATGTCTATCCCTGATATGTTATAGTTCATCACGAAGCTCTAATAGCTTGGTGGCAGGACTATGGAGAACCATCACTATCTCATCTGGAAGATTAACTCCCACTCAATTCAAGCGATTGTAGTACTCAGACAATCTGAGCACATGCTCAACGATTGAGCTTTTCTCCCTTAGTTTGCAGGCTTAAGAAACTTGTCAGAGGTCTCATACCTCTTGACGTGGGCACTAGTCTAAAATCCCAATTTCAGTCTTTGGAACATCTCATATGTTCTACGACGTTTCAAAAACGTCTTTGGCGCCTCAATTCTAAACCGTTAGCATTACGCACTGAACTATCACGTAGTCATCAAAACGTGTATGTCAGATGTTCACAACATCTACAGACGACGCTTGAGGTTCACACACCGAGCGGTGCATTAAGGACATAAGCCTTCTGTGCAGCAATGAGGACAATCCCCAGTATACGGACCCAGTCCGCATAATTGCTACTGTCAACTTTCAACTAAATTTTCTCTAGGAACATATCTTAAACAGTAGAACTAAAGCGTAAGCTATGACATAATTTGCAAAGACCTTTTGACTATGTTCATGACAATTAAGTTCATCTGATTATTTAATGAACTCCCACTTAGATAGACATCCCTCTAGTCATCTAAGTGATACATGATCCGAATCGACTAGACCGTGTCCGATCATCACGTGAGACGGACTAGTCATCAACAGTGAACATCTCCATGTTGATCGTATCTACTATACGACTCATGTTCGAGCTTTTGGTCTCTTGTGTTCCGAGGCCATGTCTGTACATGCTAGGCTCGTCAAGTCAACCTAAGTGTTTCGCATGTGTAAATCTGGCTTACACCCGTTGTATGCGAACGTTAGAATCTATCACACCCGATCATCATGTGGTGCTTCAAAACAACGAACCTTCGCAACGGTGCACAGTTAGGGGGAACACATCTCTTGAAATTTTAGTGAGGGATCATCTTATTTATGCTACCGTCATTCTAAGGAAATAAGATGTAAACATGACAAACATCACATGCAAATCATAAAGTGACATGATATGGCCAATATCATCTTGCGCCTTTTGATCTCCATCTTCGAGGCACGGCATGATCACCTTCGTCACCGGCATGACACCATGATCTCCATCATCATGATCTCCATCATCGTGTCTTCATGAAGTTGTCTCGCCAACTATTACTTCTACTACTATGGCTAACAGTTAGCAATAAAGTGAAGTAATTACATGGCGATTTTCATTGACACGCAGGTCATACAATAAATTAAGACAACTCCTATGGCTCCTGCCGGTTGTCATACTCATCGACATGCAAGTCGTGATTCCTATTACAAGAACATGATCAATCTCATACATCACATATATATAATTCATCACATCCTTTTGGCCATATCACATCACATAGCATACCCTGCAAAAACAAGTTAGACGTCCTCTAATTGTTGTTGCATGTTTTACGTGGCTGCTACGGGTTTCTATCAAGAACGTTTCTTACCTACGCGAAAGCCACAACGGTGATATGCCAATTGCTATTTACCCTTCATAAGGACCCTCTTCATCGAATCCGATTCGACTAAAGTGGGAGAGACAGACACCCGCTAGCCACCTTATGCATCAAGTGCATGTCAGTCGGTGGAACCTGTCTCACGTAAGAGTACGTGTAAGGTCGGTCTGGGCCGCTTCATCCCACAATGCCGCCGAATCAAGATAAGACTAGTAACGGTAAGCAAATTGAACAAATCATCGCCCACAACTACTTTGTGTTCTACTCGTGCATATAATCTACGCATAGACCTAGCTCATGATGCCACTGTTGGGGAACGTAGCAATAATTCAAAATTTTCCTACGTGTCACCAAGATCAATCTAGGAGATGCTAGCAATGAGAGAGAGGGAGTGCATCTTCATACCCTTGAAGATCGCTAAGCGGAAGCATTCAAGAGAACGGGGTTGATGCAGTCGTACTCGTCGTGATCCAAATCACCGATGATCCAAGCGCCGAACGGACGACACCTCCGCGTTCAACACACGTACGGAACGGTGACGTCTCCCACGCCTTGATCCAGTAAGGAGGAGGGAGAGGTTGAGGAAGAAGGCTCCAATAGCAGCACGACGGTGTGGTGGTGGTGGAGTGACAGTTCTCCGGCAGGGCTTCGCCAAGCACACGCGGAAGAGGAGAGGTGTTGGGGAGGGGAGGGGCTGCGCCTTGGATGTTGTATTGCAGCCCTCCCCTCACCCCTCTATTTATAGGGAGAAGGAGGAAGGGGGCCGGCCCCTCTAGATGGGATCTAGAGGGGGGGCGGCGGCCAAGGGGGAGGTGGCTTGCCCCCCAAGGAAGGGGGGCGCCCCCTTTAGGGTTCCCCCAAACCCTAGGCGCATGGGCCCTAGGGGGTTTGGCACCCCAGCCCACTTAGGGGCTGGTTCCCTTCCACCTACAGCCCATAAGGCCCTCCGGGGCAGGTGGACCTTCCCGGTGGACCCCCGGAACCCCTTCGGTGGTCCCGGTACAATACCGGCATACCCCCGAACACTTCCGGTGACCGTACGGTGACTTCCCATATATAAATCTTTACCTCCGGACCATTCCGGAACTCCTCGTGACGTCCGGGATCTCATCCGGGACTCCGAACAACATTCGGTAATCACATACAAACCTTCCTTATAACCCTAGCGTCATCGAACCTTAAGTGTGTAGACCCTACGGGTTCGGGAATCATGCAGACATGACCGAGACACCTCTCTAGCCAATAACCAACAGCGAGATCTGGATACCCATGTTGGCTCCCACATGTTCCACGATGATCTCATCGGATGAACCACGATGTCGGGGATTCAATCAATCCCGTATACAATTCCCTTTATCAATCGGTACGTTACTTGCCCGAGATTCGATCGTCGGTATCCCAATACCTCGTTCAATCTCGTTACCGGCAAGTCACTTTACTCGTTCCGTAATGCATGATCCCGTGACTAACTACTTAGTCACATTGAGCTCATTATGATGGTGCAATACTGAGTGGGCCCAGAGATACCTCTCCGTCATACGGAGTGACAAATCCCAGTCTCGATCCGTGCCAACCCAACAGACACTTTCGGAGATACCTGTAGTGCACCTTTATAGCCACCCAGTTACGTTGTGACATTTGGTACACCCAAAGCATTCCTACGGTATCCGGGAGTTGCACAATCTCATGGTCTAAGGAAATGATACTTGACATTAGAAAAGCTCTTAGCAAACGAACTACACGATCTTGTGCTATGCTTAGGATTGGGTCTTGTCCGTCACATCATTCTCCTAATGATGTGATCCCGTTATCAATGACATCCAATGTCCATGGTCAGGAAACCATAACCATCTATTGATCAACGAGCTAGTCAACTAGAGGCTTACTAGGGACATGTTGTGGTCTATGTATTCACACATGTATTATGGTTTCCAGTTAATACAATTATAGCATGAACAATAGACAATTATCATGAACAAGGAAATACAATAATAACCATTTTATTATTGTCTCTAGGGCATATTTCCAACATCCGGTAACAAAGGAGCTTACCACGGATCCGAAGACCAAGGCGCTTGAGCTTGTTCTCGTAAGGAATACACCCCCGCGTAATTAGCTCCATATGGTTGCATTCTAATTAATGAAGCCAAATTTCTAAATGGTCCACGTTCCTTCCGCAGGAAACTGAAAGCAGTAGCGCGGGGTCTCAGAGCTCCCCTTGGACACCACTTTAAATAGGGCGTTGAACGTAATGAAACACAAGGATAAGTTCAGTAAGCCGTCGTCAGCTGGTCGTGTGGCCGGCAAAGGCTTGTCCACGAAATGGTCGGAATACTATAAGGCTTGGCGAAAGGAGAGAAAGACCAGCTCGGAAAGCCAGGAGCGCGAGGTTAAAGAACTCAAGGCACAAGTGGCGCGGATTCCGGAGATAGTCCAAGAGCAAGTGCGAGACCAACTGGGAGCGACGATCACCGCCATTATGCCTACCTTGCTTGAGGGGCTGCATGCATGGATTGCGGGCGGCCAACAGGGGCCGCCCCCGATTCCCAGCTTCACGGGCAGCAACTCGCACAACGCGCCGACGCCATTGGTGTCTCCGGCTGAGGCGCCGACATTGGAGCTTAATGCACCCGGGTGTGGGAAGAATACGCCGGACGGCACCTCGGCAGCAAGCGGCCCCTCCATCACTTGCACGCCCGCCGTTGGCGGTGCCTCGACATTAGCCGAGCTCGATGCCATCACGGTAACTAAGCCTCGGCCGATGACTTCATCTCCTTGCCTTTGACTGGGCATCCCTGACGCCCTACATGTTTTTGTAGGGCGCCGCCGACGTTCCATGCACTCTCCTGCACTTTGTGGACGGCGAGTTGATCGATGTCGCCAAGGCCAAAATCGTTCAACCGGGCAACCGCGTGTTCCACGGTAATCCGATGCCACCCACCGTGTATAGGGTTCAACTGGTTCGGGTGCTGCGGGGCTGCGACGACTTGTACCTCTGTATCGACCCCCTGGGGCCGACGAAGATGATGTGATGACCCTCAGCGCCTGCATAAGCTGGTCCATGCTTTGGCCGAAGAGCCAGATTCGTTTGGGGGCGGGGGACACCACCCCACAGACAACACCGCCAGTCGTGCCGGCACCAAGCCATGGCATGACCGCCGCAACGCTACCGCCGTCAGCTGATCCGGACATGCATATGGCACAGGATCCGGACGATGACGACGGTACATTTTCCAACGTCGATAAGTACTTCAACGAACATGGGTACGGTGACGAATTCTTGGGGACTCCTTCTCAAGAACCCAACCCTGCAAAAGACGATCGCGATCTGGCTAGTACCACGGAGAAACCCAATTGCAACAGGCGTCGTCTGGCGTTCAGTTCTCAGGAGACACCTCCAGCTGCCGCCTTCACCGAGACCCAAATAGCCGAGGTGGGAAATATTATCAGCCCCAACACACTCAAGAAGGTAGTCTCTGAGCAGAACTCGATCCCATTACAGCAGAAGAAGCAGAAGGGACGGAAAAGAAAAAATAACAAGGGTGCGAGCCAGCCGGCACCGAGTACGATCCGTGCTCAGGACGGGCCACCAATACCTAAGGATATCTCGAGGAGGGTGCATGTGGCGAGTAGGCCGATACTACCGACTAATCTGCTCAATGCTGCAACTGGTGCTATGCGGAGTCTGCATGAGAGTGTTCTTTCTATGGAGAAGCGGCGTCTCTCCGAGAATGATGTGGCATACCCAGTTTTCGTGGCCAAGGTGCCAGAGGGCAAGGGCTTTGTCGATAGCACCATCGGGCGTATGATCGTCCTGCGGTTTGATGACATCTTCGCTATGTTTAACCTTCATCCACTGCACTACACCTTCATTCGGCTATTTTCGCTCAATATGGAGATGCCGATCATTAGAGACAAGACCCCGGACATCGTGATAGTCGACCCCTTCTACATGCGTGCCAAGATCTTGGGTAGCGCCGGGGACCGGCAAGTCGCGAGTTCATACCTCGAAGGCGTCATTCTGGCGAACCCAGATAAGGATAACT
The DNA here is from genome assembly GCF_002575655.3 of Aegilops tauschii subsp. strangulata. NCBI lineage: Eukaryota > Viridiplantae > Streptophyta > Magnoliopsida > Poales > Poaceae > Aegilops > Aegilops tauschii. Next base: position 311,131,698 of record NC_053037.3, on the reverse strand, counting down.
TCCTCGTGCCTTACTTTTCTGAGTAAGTCATCCCCTCACCGCCCCGTAACATATGATTTCTTAGATTTTGATCGTTCTTTTTTTTTCTAACATTCCATGTTTTGTGCAGTGACACACACTGCAAACTCATCCTCTTAAGCCCGAAATATTCCATGGCCACGTATTTCGACTCGGACCGTCAGTCGAAGAAAGACTGCACAAATATCAAGAAAGTTCTTGATGATGCTCTCCCCGGTTACGCCAAATTTGGAGGCACCTTCAGGAGGCCAATTTGTAGGTACGGCAAGCACGTGTTCACCCATGTAACGACGTTCCCCTGCATCAAGCAGCCGCCTGGCAATCAGAAGGATGCCTACTACGCCCTCCATCACATGCGGGCAATCGTACGGGACCATAATCACCTTATGCTACCAAATAATCTCAAAGATTGGGCCGCACGCTTGTCGGCAATCCAGGACGAGGACATCAGACAAGAATTCTTTCGCATCCAGTCGGAGTTTGCGGAAATCATCTATCAAGATGTCCTTCGTACCTCGGGGCAGTTCTACCTCAAATATCAACCGTCCAACAGTGAAATAGAAACAAAGCTACAAATGCAGGCTGACAACGACCGCACATTCATGACCATCACGAAAGACGGCGGCTTCATCCACGCTCCGGTCCCTGAGTCGAGTCGAAAGTAATGATGCTATGTAGTTCTGAAATATCGATTAACTCATGTTGTAATTAAACTTTAATGAACTTGTATGTCTCTTTAGTTTGGACAGTCGTTCAACTAATGTAATCGATGCTATTTATTAGTAGGACCATGAATTGTGCTATTAATGTGTTGCTTTTCTCTTCTGATCCTTTTGTTGCATACTTATATATTGCTTATATATTATCTGTGAATTGCTACTAACGTTTTGTTTGTCTAGTGCATAGAGATGTCGTCGTATGTCGTGTACAAGGGTAAGGTTCCCGGAGTCTACGACGACTGGGAGGAGTGTCGGAGACAGGTTCATCGTTTCAGCGGTAACAGTTACAAAGGGCACACCACTAGGGCGGAGGTGGAAGCTAGATACGCGCCCTATCTAGCGGGAGAGAGGAGGGAGCGGAGGAGGAACCGGATGAAGACCAGTTTCATCGCGATGATGCTCATCGTGACCGCAGCTCTCTTCTATGTGATGGTAGTTTAGATGATCGATATCGACTTTGTAATGTGACGACAAACTTGGCTAATATGATGAACTTTGCTAATGTCTCGAGACCTAAATTTGGCTAATGTTTGAACTTTGTTCGCTATTTCGAATTTGGAGACTAATATGATGAATTCTATTGTGTGATGTTTATATTCTGTGATGTAACGTATTTTGTAACCTGTGCAAATACCAGAAAAGCAAAAAATAATAATTCCTAATATTCATAGTAGTGGCGCAGCATATTGAGCATTAGTGGCGCACCAAGGCTAAATACCAGTGGCGCATTATGGGGCATAGTAATGGCGCACTTGGGGGCATACGTGAAGGTAAATATGCCCCCCTAGGAGGCATAGTAATGGCGCACTATGTGGTGCGCCACTATTATCTGAGATACTAATGGCGCACCAGAGGTGCGCCATTACTATTTGTTACTAGTGGTGTGTTAATAGTGGCGCACCTATAGTGCGCCATTAATAGCAAAAACTGATGCGCCACTAACAGCCTTTTTTCTAGTAGTGCACTGTTGATCAAACAGGGCATATGAGAATGAATCCAAATACATACCGTGCCCATTACTTTTTTTACTTACGAAAGGGGAAAATATGTGCTTATGAAAAAAAACTAATAGGGCAGCCAATTTACTTAATTCATTAAATCATTTAATGTTTGTTTCGTGCCCACACAGATCATGGGGCAAAGATAGAATTTGTGTTCTTCTTTTCATTTTATTTTCTCATGTAATACTTGTTGATTTTTTGCTTATTTCGGTAAAATATAGACAGAATCGGTCACGGGCGCGGCGTGCGCCGCGCTTCTTTGGCGCTAGTGCTTTCATATTTGGTATTCATTGTTGGGTTTAAGTTCTTGAGTTTGCAATCCTAGCTATCGTGCCAATTTGTGAGGATTAAGGTAACCTAGCACATCAAAATGATAAAAGAATCAGAAGTGCGTTGATATCATTAAATTTTCATAGAATCTAAATGATTAGTCTTATGTGTAATGGATCTATTAGATAAGCGGAAGCATTAGTGAGGAGTTAACTAAAAAACCATCACAACTGGGGTAAGAGACCTCTCTCTTAGTGAAGATTGATTAAGGAAAAAGCTTACGATGCATTGGCTTAGTTTGGCCTTCTTTTGAACGTACTATTGCGCGACTACTCCCGTGTCTTTTATCTCCATGAGGGGGATGCAAACACCACTTTTTCCCCTTAGCGGGCCAAATATTGAAAGAAAAATAAATTTGTTGATATGTTGTAGCATGCTAATCAAATTATCACATCTCGAGAAAACATCAGGTGGTCTTGGTGTTCTGTGAACATTTGCTTGGTTCAGCTGATGACAAAGACTTCCCCCGTGACCATCCATCACTTCAAATTCAACAATATGACATGTCTGCTTTAGATGATCGATTCTCTAAGGAGGAAATATGGTCAACCATCAAGGATATGTAGCTTGACAAAGCGCCACGCTCGGGTGGGTTTACTTGTCGCTTCTATAAAACTTGTTCGGAGGTTATTAAGGACAATATTCTGCAAGCCTTCTCAGCAATCAAGCATGGCCATGTGTTCAAGTTTCGGCTCCTCAACACTATGTTCATCATGCTTCTTCCTAAAAACAGGAAGCAAACGACACGGCGACCGATGAAGCAGACGGGCGCAGCAGATGAAGCAAACATGTGGCCAGTGAGCCCCAACACCACGGACGACCATGAGCGCGACAAGGAGCCAGTGGCGTGAGGCGTGCGTGAAACGGATGGCACGGAGGGCACTCTCGCGCGCCGAAGCCCCAGGAGGCGGGCACTCGAACATCCTTTATAGGACTAACTTGTATCTACGTATAAGTGATCTGGTGTTCATTCTTCTTTTTGACTTGTTTATTACATAGTGTACTCACGAGTTGCAACTATATAGCTGGCCAAACGGGCTATTTTTCTCGGTCCGACCCACGAGCATGCTCGCCTGATACGTCTCCGTCGTATCTAATTTTTCAAACACTTTTGCCCTTGTTTTGGACTCTAACTTGCATGATTTGAATGGAACTAACCCGAACTGACGCTGTTTTCAGCATAATTGCCATGGTGTTATTTTTGTGCAGAAATAAAAGTTCTTGGAATGACTTGAAAATCAACGGAGATTATTTTTGAAATTAATAAAAAATACTGGCGAAAGAATCAAGGCCAGGGGCCCACACCCTGTCCACAAGGGTGGGGGCGCGCCTACCTCCCTGGGCGCGCCCCCTGCCATGTGGGCCCCCTGGTGCTCCACCGACCTCAACTCCAACTCCATATATTCACGTTCGGGAAAAAATCAGGGAGAAGGATTCATTGCGTTTTACGATACGGAGCCGCCGCCAAGCCCTAAACTCTCTCGGGAGGGCTGATCTGGAGTCCGTTCGGGGCTCCGAAGAGGGGAATCCGTCGCCATCGTCATCATCAACCTTCCTCCATCACCAATTTCATGATGCTCACCGTCGTGCGTGAGTAATTCCATCGTAGGCTTGCTGGATGGTGATGGGTTGGATGAGATTTAACATGTAATCGAGTTAGTTTTGTTAGGGTTTGATCCCTAGTATCCACTAAGTTCTGAGATTGATGTTGCTATGACTTTGCTATGCTTAATGCTTGTCACTAGGGCCCGAGTGCCATGATTTCAGATCTGAACCTATTATGTTTTCATGAATATATGTGAGTTCTTGATCCTATCTTGCAAGTCTATAGTCACCTACTATGTGTTATGATCCGGCAACCCCGAAGTGACAATAATCGGGACCACTCCCGGTGATGACCATAGTTTGAGGAGTTCATGTATTCACTATGTGTTAATGCTTTGGTCCGGTACTCTATTAAAAGGAGGCCTTAATATCCCTTAGTTTCCGCTAGGACCCTGCTGCCACGGGAGGGTAGGACAAAAGATGTCATGCAAGTTCTTTTCCATAAGCACGTATGACTATATTCGGAATACATGCCTACATTACATTGAGGAATTGGAGCTAGTTGTGTGTCACCCTATGTTATAACTATTGCATGAATAATCGCATCCGGCATAATTCTCCATCACCGATCCAATGCCTACGAGCTTTTCACATATTGTTCTTCGCTTATTTACTTTACCGTTGCTACTGTTACAATTACTACAAAACTGTTACTCTTACTTTTGACACTACTACCGTTACTATCATACTACTTTGCTGCAGATACTAAGTTATCCAGGTGTGGTTGAATTGACAACTCAACTGCTAATACTAGAATATTCTTTAGCCCCCCTTGTATCGAATCAATAAATTTGGGTTGAATAATCTACCCTCGAAAACTGTTGCGATCCCCTATATTTGTGGGTTATCAGCGCCCAACATGTAACGGGTTTGGCGCGACACGCGACTAAACGGGTCATGCCTGGCCCGTGGCACGCCATGTGTCGTGCTTGTCCATTGAGGTGAGGTCCACGGGCCGGCACGACACGACCCTTTTTTTACCAAGTTATTGGGACAAAATGGCAAAATGGCCAAAAACAGCCCAAAGGCCAAAAGGCACGCATGTCGTCCGACTTGTTTACCATGTGTGACGTGCTCGCCCGCCGAGGTGAGACTCACCTATCGACACGACACGACCCACTTATAAATGGCCTTGCAAGTGCTACGTGACAGGAACCATAGATGCCCAATGGGCTGGGCCGGATCCGGCACACGCCTAAACAGGCTATTTTTGGCCTTTTGGTCCATTAACTTGGTAAAAAAACCAGATTTTTTTCAAAAATAAATAAATAGGTCGTTCGTGCCGACCCGTGGGCCTCACCTCGGCGGACGAGCACGGCCTATGGCGTGCCATGGGCCAGGCACGGCCCGCTTAGTCATGTGCCGGGCCAGGCCCATTACATGTCGGACACGCTTGCTCATGGGCCGGACCGTGAAAAGCGCCCGTTTGGGCAGCTATTTTCACTTGGCAAGAAGGCGCGGGTTTATAACAGCCGCAACAAGATCCGAGAAGACATCCACCCATCTCTTCACGCGGCCGGCCCGCCTAACTCTCACCTTGCCGCTGGGGGACGCTTGCTCCGCCCCGAAGCTTCCCTTCCCCAATTCCCCGCCGCGGCTGTTTCCGTCGCCGGTCAAGATGATGTCCGGCGGTGGCTACTCCGCCCTCGACGATCCCAAAGCCTCCGGATCCGTCCCGGTAAGTACTCATCAACCCCTCGCCCACCGTCCATCTCTTCTCGCGCCTCACCTCTCACGTCTCGCGCAGGCGGCGACGGGGCCAGATCCGCAGACCATCAAGTTCACCGAGTCCAACCTCCAGACCTTCCCACCCTCAGAAGCCAAGGGCAAGATCTCTGGCGCCTACCGTCCGCCCACTGACTCCGACGGTGAGATCAGATCTCCTCCTCTCTACTCTCTGCTCTGACATCGGATCTCCATCGCGGATCTGACTTTGTTCCAGCGGCTGTGCAGACACCTTCTCGTCCAAGGTTGGAGGGGGAGGCGGAGGCAGGGGTAGCGATGGTGGGTCGGACGATGCCGCGCAGGGCGGCTGGTTCCGGATGTTCTCCGTAGCGGCCTACAAGCCCTACTTCGACGTTGACACGTCCGATGTCGTGGAGAGGATCTGGGAGTCGGTCTTCCCCTTCCGCGGCAACTTCACAGAGAAGACTTCCGACAAACCCGACCTGTATGCTTTACCTGCATTCCCCTACTTTATTTATATATGTTGGTTTTATTCCTCTTGTTGATAAGATCTGTATGCTTGAGAATGAATGCGGCAAGAGTAATAACATGTTAGAATGCTTTAGTGTTTTTGCTGGACATGATTCCTGATACAATGTCTTCAGTTGTGGGATGAGAGTGTGTTGTTGATCTACTACTCCATGAACCAGTTCCTTCTGTGTCTGACTGTTCCGTAAGATCTGCGTTATGGTATAGTGGGATGTATTGCTCTTGATCCACCTGATCTCTACACGGATGATTAATGCCTGTGAAGAGTGGGAATGCTGTTAAGATGATTCCTTGGCCTTGAAAGTACTCCCTCCGTTCCAAAATAGATGACTCAACTTTATACTAACTTTAGTACAAAGTTGGGTCATCTATTTTGGAACGGAGGGAGTATCTTCTAATGGTAGGCCCTTTGTTTAGAAGAGGGAGCAGGGTTTATTTCTAGCACAGGACGTGAGATTGGTTGCTGTTGTTTTTTCTTATGTAAGTGGATTAAGTGGAATACTGGATATTTTCCTTTCATCCTTTGGTATCCTGATGGAAAGCTAATCGTTTAGTGGCAGATATTTCCTAGGATTATTTTCCTTTAATCACGTGTATAATTTATAGAAGCCTTGAAATATTCAAATGCTTACATGAAGGTTTCATTTCAGCTGTTTTGTAGACTTTCATTTCATTAATTTGTACCGCGATGCGAATGTATCTATCCTGATTCCTCCTACAGCGAATAATAATACAAGTCCTAATCATATCAAGTTAGGACAGTACTGGTTCACAACGATCAAGTGTTGTAACTGATAGTCCGATATGATCTAAAATAGCTTGTCATATGTGCAGAGTATCCTTTTCGGTGCTATCAACTATATTTCTGCCACCTATTTTATTGCCCATGTCTAAATTTCACAATAATAATAGGAGTCACACGTGCTGGTTTATATTAGCACTTCACCATGTTCTGATTTTTTCTAACCAGTTGATTCCGTGGAAGATTTATTTATACAGATAATTAAATTAACAATTCTTTTAATGAATGTTATATTCAGAATTCAATGAATGATTAAGAATTGAAAATTTGAACTTCTAATCAATTTACTTTGGAATTATTGACATGACTATAACTTGTTTTTAATAGGTATGGGCCATTCTGGACATGCACCACCCTGATTTTTGTTGCTGCTTCCATTGCCACGTTTGTCACCTACCTTTCCCACAAATGGCACAAGAAAGAGTGGACCTATGATATTAATCTGGTTACATGGTCTGCTGGCTTATTCTATGGCTATGTGACATTTGTTCCCCTTGGGTTATATGTCATTCTTAAGTACTTCTCAGCACCTGCTGGACTCGTGCAATTGTGGTGCCTATATGGGTACTCTTTGTTCATCTTCATTCCAGCCTCGGTAAGTACATCCTCAATATACAGATAGACTTTGAATTCTTTTTTGTTTGTTTAGCTTTCCATTTCAGTTAGATGTAAGTGTACTGAACTGTGATCAGTTTCAGTTTGCGGTATTTAAGTTATATATCTGATATGAACTCCTATATGGTTTGGTGTTGCCGATGACATGCCCTCTTTACCAGGCAAACCTGTAGTTTCTTTAAATGATCTTGATTTACTCCTGCCAACTTCAATGTCATAAACAAGTAAAAGGAGGGACAATTATTTTAACTCGGGACTAACATTTTTCTTTTCCATTTGTGTTGCAGCTACTGTCAATCGTGCCAATAGAAATATTCAGATGGGTTATTGCTGGTGTCGCTGGGTTTATGTCTGCTACCTTCGTCGCTGTCAATCTCCGTGCCCACATCTTAAACTCTGGGGAGCGGTGGTTTCTGATCGTTGCAGGGATATTCTTGTTGCAGTTGGGATTGGCTGTTTTGCTGAAACTTTATTTCTTTACGATAACTGTATAGGGAAATGGGGCCGCTTCTTGTATTAGTCAGAAATGAGCATGCAGTTCTCCATGTCGAGTTGATTCATTGATGTAATTTTCCAGGTATACATCCCACCTTATATGTGACACTCAGGAACGAACACATACCACTTCGTTAACCTCTGAAATCACAGAAATGGCAAAATGTCCTTCGGTTGTTACGGGGTTAAAGAGTATGTTCTGTGGTCTACTTTCTGTTCATTCACTTGAGATTAATATAATAATTCAGGTTTATACTAACTGCGGTTGTTCCTATGAAGTGTTGGTAAAAAAATATCGGACGTGTTTGCCGGACATGCTTAAGGTCCTGTACATTAATTCAGACACACTGTCTAGCAATCTTGGCTATCTGTATTCTGTAGCACCCAAAATTAGGAAATACCGAGCGGAGCAGGCTGTGTGCTCCTTCCTGCTCTTTCTGCAAGGCTGCTCCTTCCTCTTGGAGGAACACCGAGCGGAGCAGGCTGTGTGCTCCTTCCTGCTCTTTCTGCAAGGCTGCTCCTTTTTTCTGCAAGGCTGCTCCTTCCTCTTGGAGGAACACCGAGCGGAGCAGGCTGCTCGCCGAGGAGACTCTCACATTAGGTGGGATCAACCGCAAATTTCATATTTAGGCATTGTAAAAAATTCTGAAATTATTTTACAACTACCTGTAGGGTATGTTTACAACTCCAAAAATACCAGCTCAAAACTTGATGTACATTTAGAGCTTCAAAAAAGACATTTGAATGTGAATAGTGGCAGCATTGGGTGAATGGTATTTTGGAGCTGAAACTTTTTGAGGTTGTACATCAAATATTGATGTCTGTCTGCAATTTTTTTGAGAATGTTTGAACATGTTTTATATTTTCAAAGAAGTTTGATCTCATTGGTCTCACATACTGTGAGATCCTATACTAGTCTTCCCCACAGTAGGCTGCACACGGCACGGCACCGCAGGCCGCACCTGCTCCTGCACCCGACTCCAGTGTTGGTCGTGGAGCTATGGCACTAGCGCATTTGACATCCAGGAGAGGACGCTCTCCCCCAGGTGTTGCACCAAGTCGGCTCGCCTTCCGACCTTCTGCAGCTCACACCTGCCATGCATGCCGCCTCAGCAAGCATATGCGTCTACCGTTTTCAGCACCGTCTAGCCGTAGTAATTTCCCTTTCAATTGTTGCATTTAGATGTTTGGACATCCAATGCTGAAGTATTTCTGATTTTCAGTACTATCTTGTTGTACTCGATAGATGTACGCATTACGTTGGGATGTTTCCAGTTTGTAACGAATCTGATGTTTTCTCTATCATAGATGACTTCTATGCTTATGTTCACACACAATTGGAGCACCCCATCCTTGCCGTGCAAACCGACAATGGGCATGAGTTTGATAACTTTGCCCTATGTTGTCTCCTCTCCAAACACGACATGATTCGTCTCTCATGTCCTTACCCTGTTAGCATAATGGCAAGGCTGAGTGCGCCATCAGCACCCTCACCGACATCATGTGATTCTTGTTGTTCCTTGCTCAATGCCAACCCAATCGTGGAGGTGCTCACCACAACCACACTCCTTAACAACGACACTACACTTCGACATCCGGGCGCTCGCCCCACAAAATCTTGCTCGGCATTGCTCTCGATTACTCTGTTCTTCGCTTATTCATGTGTCTCTACTACCTTCCCAAATTCCCAGCACAAGCTTGATCATTGGTCGCTCGCCTACTTGTTCCTCGGGTACCCACCTGATCACCGCGGTTACCGCTATTATGATCCAATCACCCTCCAGGTTCCCGTTAACTGTGGATCGCACGACTAAGGGTCCATAAAGGAGCAACCAAGCTATGTCATCACAACATACTCCCACAAAGAACTAGCCTCACTCGAGGTACATCTTCACGAAGTAATCGATCTCCAAGCCCTTACAAACTTCTTGGTTTCTTCACAAACTAGAAGACTTCCATGCACCTAGTCGATCTCAACCCTTCAAAAGTGAACACCCAATATGCGACTATACTCCACACGTGTCGAGACACGACTTGGGGCATAAGCGCATATTGGTATGGTCGCAAGAGTGGTTGTATCTTTGCGCATCTCATGTACCGAATAGATATAATACGAGCTTTGGCTTACTCTCGCCACAATGTCACACAATTATCATCAAGTAATACAATCTTTCAAGAGGAAGAGCAGGGTCCGACTACGGACGAAACACAAACGACAAAAGAGACAACCACCCAAGCTAGGCCTCGACCGACCCAACTAGTCGCTACTACTGATCGTCCGGATATGTGACGTACATCCGCCCACGTTCTTCATCGAACTCCCACTAAAGATCAATGGCATCACCTGTATCTGCCTCATGGGTACATGCATCTGTGTTTGTAGTAATCTGTGAGCTACGGGGACTCAACAATCATTCACCCACGGTGTCAAAACTAACAAAGCTTAAGATAGGAATGGCATGGTTAAGTGGTGAGGTTGCAGCAAGCACTAAGCATTTATATGGTGGCTAGCTTACGAACACAAGAATTAGATGAGAAACTACGCATAGTGGTCACAAACTAGTAATGATCAAGAAGTGATCCTGAACTACTTACGTTCAATCATAACCCCACCGTGTTCTCATCCCGAACTTTGTCGAAAAGAGACAATCACGGTTACACACACGGTTGGTGTATTTTAGTTGAGTTTAGTGTCAAGTTCACTACAACCGGATATTAAAAACTCCCATCTGCCACATAACCACGGGCACGGCTTTTGAAAGATCAAACCCTGCAGGGGTGTCCCAACTTAGTCCATCATAAACTCTCACGATCCACGGAGGAAAAACCTCCTTCCGGGATAACCCGATCAAGCTCGGAATCCCGGTTCACAAGACATTTCGACAATGGTAAAAAAAATCAGCAAGACCTCTCGACGTGCCGATACCCCGATAGGAGCCGCACATATCTCGTCTCAGGCCACGATCGGATGAGCAGTCCGTACAACTAAAACCTGTCCTCCAGTTTCCTCGCGGTGGCACTGCAAGGGGCTCTAGGTTGGACCAACACTCATGGGGAGCATTGGCCCGTGTTGTTGATTAAGAATCCTCGGGTTAATTACTCCATATGCAAATTTTAGTTGTTATTAGGCAAATGGTAAAACCAAAGTTGGGCCTTGCTGGAAGAGTTTTATTCAAAGCGAACTGTCAAGGAGGGCCCATAAACCCCGACCGTGTTAGGAATGCAAAATTAAGGAATATAACACCGTTATGACGGAAACTAAGGCGGCAAGAGTGGAACAAAACACCAAGCAAAAGGCCAAACCTTCCACCCTTTACCAAGTATATAGATGCATTAATTACATAAGAGATATTGTGATATCCCATGATATCCATGTCCCAACATGGAACAACCTGCACTGCACCTGCAACTAGCAACGCTATAAGAGGGGTTGAGCAAGCGGTAACATAGCCAAAAAACGGTTTGCTAGGAAGGTGGGTTAGAAGCTTAACATGGCAATTTAGGAGGCTTGATAAACAAGTGGTAGGTAGCACGACATAGCGATAGCAACGAAAAACTATCAAGCAAAGATAGTAGTGATATCGGGGGTAATGATCATCTTCCTGCAATGTTCTCAGCGGTATCGAAAACTTTCTCCTTGTGAACGTACTCAACAGGGTCCTCGGACTCGAACTCGTCTCCTGGAACTACCCAAAGAAAGACAAGCATACAATAAACAACCACTCATGGCATGGCAAGAACATTTTCTACATGCAAAACTATCAAGGATGCATAAGAAGAACGGTATGCACGGAGCCACGGTTCTACCGGAACGAAGGGTTACGATAACGGGAAGCAAACAATGGAGGCATGAATGATATGGGCAAAATCTTGGTAATCCAAGCATGCCACTGGAAAGATTGGAAGATCTCGGTTGAAATGATATAAAGACCATCGAAAACGGATGCACGGAACTCAAACGGTGAGTAATATGATATGCAATGCAAAACTATCAAAACAGCGACATGCCAACTTGGATGCATCACATGAATATGCAACAGGGCTTTAACATGAAAGCAAAAGGCATGGCAGTGAAGTATATGACAAACACTACAAAACATGATTACTGAACTATTTCTAAAACTCACTAGAACATCACCAAAATAACATGGCAAACTGACAAATGATAACAGTTTTACAGAATTGGTGAAAATACTGATCATGGCAGAAACAACATCAGGTTGCAATGTTTAGAGCTAGTAAACTACATGTTACAGGAACATATCATGGCAAACTTGAGCATGGCATGCTAGTACTAAGTGCACTTAACAAAACTCCCTCACTGAATATGTTCCAGAAACTCATAGATTTGATGCTAGCTTCAATGCAAAATGACAAGTTATGCTGAAAGTTTCAGACCTAGCAAAATAAACATGGCATGGCAGAACAAATTCATGTAGGCATGTTTGCAAGCTTGTTGCACTCACTACAATGCAATAAGTAAAATAACAAAGCAAAATAAAATGAAGCCAAAAAGGATAGACCCACATGGAATTAGATCATGAACAAAGTTGGATACATGCCAAAATGGGAAGTGTTACAAATGGGGTGTTACAATCTCCTCCACTACAAGAAGATCTCGTCTCGAGAACTAAGAAAGAAAGAAATTGGGATATTCGAAACGGAGATGATCCTCACGTTCCCAAGTTGCTTCTCGGTCGGAATGGTGAGACCACTTAACTTTAAGGAACTTGATCGACTTGTTGCGAGTTTTGCGCTCGGTTTCTTAAAGAATGGCAACGGGATTGAAAGTGCGTTATATCGACTAGAGGGGGGTGAATAGGCGGTTTTTATGAATTCTTCATTGAGGAATTTACCGGTGAGGAAATTCCTTAGCGAAGAACTACTAGCAGCGGAATAAGTACTCAAGAGTAAACATATCAGAACAAAAGCATGGTCATCATGATGAAATGAAGACAAGAACAGAGTACAGAAAGCGTAATCACAGGATAGCACAGGATGAAGACAAACAGACTGAAGAAATTGAACTGAGGAAATTGAGAAAGTCTTCAGTCAAAGTCTTCAAACACAGATATGACAAGCACACAACACAGTAATGAGGAAATGAAAGAGTTGAGGAAATAGAACCAGTAAGCTTGGTGAAGACAATGATTTGGTAGACCAGTTCCAACTGTTGTCTCAGTTGTACATCTGGTTGGAGCGGCTAGGTATTTAAACCTGAGGACACACAGTCCCGGACACACAATCCTCACCGTATTCTCCTTGAGCTAAGGTCACGCAGACCTCGCCCAATCACTCGTGGTAAGTCTTCAGGTGACTTCCGAACCTTCACAAACTCGGTCACTCGGCAATCCACAATTCCTCTTGGATGCTCTAGACCATGACGCCTAACCGTCTGGAAGAAGCACAATCTTCAAAGGTAACAAGCATCGGATCCACGCAGGATCAATCTCTTCAGTGATGCTCAATCACTTTGGGTTTGTAGGTGTTTGGGTTTGGGTTTTCCTCACTCGATGATTTTCGCTCAAAGTCCTCGGAGGATGGGATGCTCTCAAATGACAAGTGTCAGTTTCTCTCGGAGCAGCCAACCAGCTAGTGGTTGTAGGGGGCGGCTATTTATAGCCTAGGGAGAAGCCCGACATGATAAGACATAAATGCCCTTCAATGATATGACCGTTAGGTGGATAAGATATTTTGGGACAGCTGGCGCGTAGCACAGCAACGGTCGGAAATTTGAGTCTCAAATTCCTCAGGGCTATCATGTTCCTCACTGTGTAGGCAATCCGCACTGGCGAATTCCTAACTCCTTAGTCAGACCAAATTCCTCAGCGACCAGAAGAACTTCGTCTCTGTCACTGAAGAAATTGACTGAACTGTATGAGATTTCCAATGGTTTCACTCGAAGGGATTGGTAGGTGTAGGATTTTGAGTTGAGCATCACATGGAAATTTTTCCTTAGTATTTCCTCGACCCCCTTTAACAGTACGGTGTTTCCTATGACTCAAGAAAGAGAAAATGAAACTACGAAAACAAAAAGTCTTCACGCTTCATGTTCCTCAAATGAATACCAAGTCTTCAAGGTCACACCAATTTCTTCACTTTCAAAGTCTTCAGAAAGTCTTCAGAAATCCAAAGTCTTCAGTCGAAGAACTTCATTTTTAGGGGTTGACTTTCTCTGTAAATATCAAACTCCTCATAGACTTATAGACCTGTGTACACTTATAAACACATTAGTCCCTTAACCTATAAGTCTTCAATACACCAAAATCACTAAGGGGCACTAGATGCACTTACAATCTCCCCTTTTTGGTGATTGATGACAATATAGGTTAAGTTTTCAATGGGGATAAACATATGAAGTGTAAATACTGATATTGAGGAATTTGATTGCAAGATATAGAAGAACTCTCCCTGACGATGTGCATAGTGAGGAATTTGCTTTTGAAGCAATGCACACTTGAAGAGTTGAATCATGGGGGTCTCCCCCTATATCTTGTAATTCATACACGCATTTGACAGAGTATATGAAGAATTTGAAATGCATGATGAAATATGGTGACTGATGTAATTCAGCATGCGTGCAATAACATTAACGAGGAATAAGCATGCAGAAGAACATAGCAAAAGTATCAGACCACCATCGGGTTTAAGTTTACAACTCGATCAGCAAAGTCATTAGAAGAACGAGAGTTGTAACTTAAGGAAAAAAACGCCCATATAGGATAGACCCGCTTGAAGACTAACTCAAATTTCTCCCCCTTTGTCATCGAATGACCAAAAGGATCGAAAATGAGGACTAACGCCCCTGAAGAATATCAAGTTGATGAAGGAGCGCCAGCGTTGTTGGGGTCGTTTGTTGATGTAGGGCCTGCCGCAGTGTCGTCCAAGTCTTCATGCTCATCGGTGTCGCGCGATGAAGAATAGGAGCTGGCCACCAAGGAAGGAACCTTGACCTTCTTGTATTTCTTCGGTGGAGGTGCAGACCAGTCAAAGTCTTCCTAGAGACCCATGTTCTTCAGATCTTCTTCACCATATACATGTGACAGAATAGCCCAGGTGCGACCGGAGACTTCATGGAGGTAGTAATGATTTTTCTCCACTGCATTATGTGTAGCAGTCATGTTGTGAAGAATTGAACCAAACTGACGCTTAACCCATTTATGGTTTTGATCCACCTTCTGGTGAAGACTTAGCAGAAGCTCACGGTCAGTCATCACACGAGGAGCAGTGGCTTGAGGATTTGGCTTGGAGGCATGGACAGCAGAATCATGAGTGGCAGAGTCATCATTGGTGGAATAAGATGCAGTTTTGCAAAACTGACCATCCAATGGACGAATGCCTTCATCAATGACAGCAGGAGCCTTGCCCTTTTCATCAGCTGAGGAATAGGTCCGCTTGAGGACTTCAATCGGGGGCAAGTAGCTGAGGTGATTCTGAAAATCAGCCTTGTAGTTGAGTGAAGACCTTGTCCTGAGGAATCTCATAATCCAAGGTGCATAAGGCTTCAGCTCAAACGGAGAAAGAGCAACATTTGCCACAGTCCTCATGAAGAAATCATGATAGTTGACGGGTATGCCATGAATGATGTTGAATACCAGATTCTTCATGATGCCAACAATTTCCTCATCAGATGAGTCGTGGCCTTTGATTGGACTCATAATCTTCGTCAGAATGCGATAGACTGTCTTTGGTACATACTGCAATTCCTTCACGAGGAATTTTGTCCTTGAGGCTTGACCAGGTTTTAATGGCTTCATCAGCACTTGCATATAGTGATCTGTAAGCTCAGGCTCTTGGTACATGCAACGAGATCCTTCAGGTGGAGGACTGATGGGCAGGGCGTGAAGTAATTCAGAGGCCGGTGCTTTGTAGTGAGTGTTTTCGGTCATCCAGTCCAAAACCCAGGAGTTCACATCGTCAACATCTCCTGTGTGTGAAGTGTTGCATAGAATTGAAGAATGAGCTCTTCGCTCCAATCAACTATATCTGTGCAAAAGTTGAGAAGGCCTGTGTCATGAAGCACACTGAGGACAGGTGTGAAGCATGGTAGTGATTCCATGTCCACATGAGGAATATGCTCGTGGTCGAAGACTTTGTCCTTGTTGAAGAGCACTGAGGAATAGAAGTTTGCCTGGCTGGCGGTCCAGAAGCGCTTCCTTCTAAGACGAGCAGAATCATAGGGATTGTAGTCAGTGAAGAACACGTGCTCGCCGAAGAAATCATCAGCCTTGAATTTCTGCTTCTTTGAGAATGGATCCTTTGGCTTGGGCTGAGGAGTGTCAGTCAATTGCATTATTACCTCAGGAATCGCAATCTCAGGCTCCATAGGCTGAGGAATTTCAGCTTCTTCTTCAGTGCCTGGGTCTTCAATTCTTCATTTACATTTTCTTTAGCACTAGTGGCTGGAATTTCTTCATGGACAGACGGTGTGGCATGTGGTTCATCAGATCCCATTTGTACTGTAGTTACTGGGGACTGAGGAATTTGTTGCAATGGTGTGAAGAGTGGAGAGTTGGGGTGGTGACTTTCCCAAAAGTCATCATTTAGCACGGGTGTGGTACATCCAATGTCCACATATTTATCTTCCATTTCTTCGACGCCGGTGAAAGGATCGATATAGTTGACTAGATGGGGGGGGGTGAATAGGCAACTAACAATTTTTTAGCTTTTCTTTACCAAATTAAAGTTTGCATCAAAATAGGTTGTCTAGATATGCAACTAAGTGAGCAACCTATATGATGCAACGACAACAAGCACGCAAGCAAGTAAGAGATATAACACAAGTAAACTAGCTAAAGTAAAGGAACGAGATAACCAAGAGTGGAGCCGGTGAAGACGAGGATGTGTTACCGAAGTTCCTTCCTTTTGAGGGGAAGTACGTCTCCGTTGGAGCGGTGTGGAGGCACAATGCTCCCCAAGAAGCCACAAGGGCCACCGTATTCTCCTCACGCCCTCACACAATGCGAGATGTCGTGATTCCACTATTGGTGCCCTTGAAGGCGGCGACCGGACCTTTACAAACAAGGTTTGGGGCAATCTCCACAACTTAATTGGAGGCTCCCAACGACACCACAAAGCTTCACCACAATGGACTATGCGCGGTGACCTCAACCGTCTAGGGTGCTCAAACACCCAAGAGTAACAAGATCCGCTAGGGATAAGTGGGAGGAATCAAATTTCTCTTGGTGGAAGTGTAGATCGTGGCCTTCTCAACCAATCCCGAGCAAATCAACAAGTTTGATTGGCTAGGGAGAGAGATCGGGTGAAAATGGAGCTTGGAGCAACAATGGAGCTTTTGGGGGAAGAGGTAAGTCAACTTTGGGGAAGAAGACCCCTTTATATAGTGGGGGGAACAAACCAACCGTTACCCCCCTTCTGCCCCGAAGAGAGCGGTAGTACCGCTGTGCCAGCGGTACTACCGCTTGGCCCACAGCGGTACTACCGCGGAGGGAGGGCGGGAGCGGTACTATGGCCCCCCACAGCCGCGGCCAGTACCGTAAAACCCGACACGAAAAAGGAGCCCTCGAATCGAGGCGGTACTAGCACGAGACCACCGCGGTACTACGGCTTGGGGCCACTAGCGGTACTACTGCTCTGGAGCGGTACTACCGCTCCCAGAGCGGTACTACCGCTTGTGGCACCCAAGCGGTACTACCGCTCCGTCCCGCGGTACTACCGCTGGGACCAGAGTTAGTACACACATGGGGGCTACTAGCGGTACTACTGCTCTGGGCGGTACTACCGCTCCAGAGCGGTACTACCGCTTGTAGCACCCAAGCGGTACTACCGCTCTGGCCCGCGGTACTACCGCTGGGACCAGAGAGGGCACAAAGAGAGGAGACCCAAGCCCATCATCGAAACGGAAAGGCTCGGAGGGAGGGGCAAAGGAAGTGTACGTGATGAATCCGCCCTAGCCTTTCCAAACGGACCCCCTCTTGATAGTACGGTGATCCCTATGAAACTAGTCCACCAAACTAATCCGAAAGGACTACACCGTCTTCGCTTTAAGCTCCGAGGGGAGGAAATCATCTCGTGCCAAAAGGATGAATCTCTGAAAAACACTCAACGCACATGATTAGTTCGCAAAAGCATTGTCATCAATCACCAAAACATCTTAGGGATAAATATGCCCTTACAATCTCCCCCTTTTTGGTGGATTGATGACAATACGGGATTTGCACAACTGGGAACAAAACAAAGGACATAAGCAAACCCCAAATCTCTAAAATATAGACAGGCTCCCCCTAGATGTGTGCCATCAAGATAAGTGCTTTGAACTGCACGACACACATACTAGGATCAACACTCCCCCTGTATTTTAGAGACCAACAACCTAAGCGAGATACAAGATAGCAGGATATATAACATAATGAAGCATATAACTCATGAGATATCAAATGACTAGAGACAAAGATAAAGATATGATAATGATAGGGTAGCATATGTCTCACACCATATGACTCGAACTAAAGTCTCACTGAACACAAAACCAAGCAAAGCACAAGGTCCAAGCAAAGCACAAAGTAGCACATAACGAAAGCACAAAGGCAAAGACACACTCGCAACACAACGACGCAAATCCCTAAACTCTCTCCCCCTTTGGCATCGAGACACCAAAAGGGGCAAAGAGCTAACCTACGGCTCCAGGTGAGAGCATGCTGAGGATCTCGAACATCAGGACTCTGCGTGATCATCTGCACCGCCGTCCTCGCCCGGAAACTGCTCGGCATCTGAGTCGGTCCACGGACAGTGCTGCTGGATCCACTCCTCCTCCTCAGTAATCTGACCCTCTGAGCCGCTGGTGACTGTCGCACCCATCTGACGCATCAGCTCCTTGTGACGTCCTCTTGCCTTCTTCTCAGCCACATGTGTCATGTACTGACCATGAGACTCCATGCAGAACAGCTTCTTCATCTTGCGTTTGAGCTTCTTTGCCCAAGAGGGCTCTACTGCAGAAGGATCTGTCCCAGGAGGCACATAATCCTCATCATCATCACCGGCATCAGCCTCGTCCTCGGTCTCCATGGCAGCAGCAGAAGATGGAGCTCCAAATCTACCCCAATTATCCTTCTTCCTCAGACGCTTGATCTCATGAGAGACCAACTCTCCAGTTTCCAGCTGCTCCTCAGGATAGGTATGTCTCCAGGCCCTCTCAATAAGCAACATGATGAACGGACCATAAATTGGGCACTTGCGCTCAGAAACAGCCGCCAGAAGCTCAGACCACATGACGTGAGAGATGTCCAGGGACTCGCCGGTGTTTGCGTCCTTCTCACGCTGGCAGAAGAGAAGCATGTCCACAAGGTAAGAGTGTACCATGTCCAGATTCCCAATACGAGGGAAGAGAGTCTCGCGGAAGATACGGTGAAGGATGTCCAGATAGGTAGACAACTCATAGGTTTCCTTCCTAGTCTCAGGGTGGACCTTCCGAGTACAGTAGGGCCAGAGGGCTTGCTTGTGAGTGGAGGTGACATTTTGGTGAGGACGAAAGCCAACTGGAGTCTCGAGCCCTTGATCTTCCACCTCAAGCAGCCCCATGAAGGCCTGCCACTTGATAGCTAGCACCTTTCCATTTGTCATCCAAGTCAGAGTCCTGTCTGCATCAGTTCCTAGGTGAACAGTGGCAAAGAACTGTGCCAGCAAATCTGCATCAAAGTCCTTGTTGAACTGCATGATCCTGAGAATGTTCAACTGAGAGCACATCTGTAGGGCATCACCAAAGTACTCAAGGTCCTTCTCCATAGCATCTGTGTTGATGGAATGAACATTGACAAAGAGATTCTTCTTAGCCTTGATCACATCAAAGTATGTGGCATACTAAAACCGGTTCTAGAACGGGCGATTGACAAGATTGGGTTCTTGGTCTTCCTCATAGGGGTTGCGCCGACGCCTGTCCCAGAATTCCTTGCTAGACATCTCAGTCACTTTCTTGCCACTTGGCTTCGGTTGGCTGGAAATCTTCTTCTTGCGAGGAGGATTAGCACTTGAGGAAGCACCCCCTGCTGGCTGTGGAGCACTGGAAGAACCACCTACAGTCTCAGATGAGCGGTACCGCTTCGACGTTGAACGCCCGGGGTTGACACGGCAGACTTGCTGCTCAGGATGTTCATCACCTGGAACCAAACACATGGACACAAGAAACAACCAGAAGGAACGATCAAAACCAAATAAACACAACAAATATGGATCAACATGTGGTAGGAAACAATGGAACTGGGCATCCAGCGGTAGTACCGTGCCTGCTCAGCGGTAGTACCGCTTAGCCACATAAGCGGTAGTACCGCTCCGTGGAGCGGTAGTACCGCTCCAGCGGTAGTACCGTGCCAGATGGGCGGTAGTACCGCCCGAGACGGGGCACGGCAGATCCCTACTGCCGTGGTCAGATCCGGCACTACCGGGGATGCCAAATTCAAAAATAAACCTACCAAACATCAATCCAAAGAGTCTAGTTGCCTTCTCCAACCTACTCAAGCCTAGATTTGTCCAAAAATCTAGAGATGCAACTACTATTGCCCCTAAAACGCGAGATCTGAAAACTAGACAAGAAGAGAAGAGGAACGGGGGCAATACCGGCATCCATGGCAAGAGGACGAGGTGGGGATCAACTCCAGCGAAGGAAATGGAGAGGAACGGTCCAGAGACGGAGGGCCGCCGGAGCCTTCCCGCGGCGAGATGGTGCTGGAGAGAGAGGAAGAGGAACCAGGGGACGAAGCAAATGGGTATGGGGTGGAGGAAACCACCCCTGCCCACGACTTAACCCCCTGGCCCCGCCCCTCAGCGGTAGTACCGTGGTGAGGGGCGGTAGTACCGCTTAGCCGTATAAGCGGTAGTACCGCTCCGTGGAGCGGTAGTACCGCTCCAGCGGTAGTACCGCTCCTGCACAACGGTAGTACCGCCCAGCGCAACTCAAACCAGACTCAACACATATGGTGCAAAACGAAAGACGGGAAACAAGGGCAGGAAGACCAACAAGAGCACTAGCAAGAGAACAAGAATCACACGCCTCTATACGAGAGGGCGGTGGCCGAGGCCACCTATGTTTGAGTCACTTGGTATGGCACCGCGAAGAATTATCCTTGGGCCCATGACCAAAGCTCGTCTTTGAAGCACAAGTACCATCAAAAATGGCTAATGTGAAAGAGTGAGATCAGTTTATGCATTGTGGGGGGAGGGAAAGTTCATTGAGAGAACAACACTCCCCCTACGTCCATGCCTACACCTAGACAAGAAAGCACAATGAATGTGAGGGGTGTGCAAAGGTTCAAACCACATTGCTCGAATCAATGATATTTAGCTCATGCCTTAACTCGCGAAATCTTGCTTCATCCAATGGCTTCGTGAAAATATCTGCAAGGTTATCATGAGTGTTGACATAGTTGAGCTCGATCTCCCCTCGCCTAATATGATCCCGAATGAAGTGATACCGAATCTCAATATGCTTTGTCTTGAAGTGTTGCACCGGGTTGAGAGAAATCTTGATAGCACTTTCATTGTCACACCAAAGAGGCACTTTGTCACAAATGACACCGTAATCCTTTAAAGTTTGCCTCATACATAAGAGTTGTGCACAACAACTTCCGGCCACCACATACTCCGCTTCGGTGGACGAGAGAGACACACAACTTTGCTTTTTAGAAGACCAACTTACCAAAGAGAAACCAAGAAATTGGCACCCTCCGGAAGTGGACTTCCTATCCACTTTGTCTCCCGCCCAATCGGAGTCCGAATAACCTACAAGCTTGAAGTTTGCTCCTCTTGGGTACCATAGGCCAAAGTTTGGGGTATGAGCCAAATATCGAAAGATTCGCTTGACCGCCACAAAGTGGCTTTCCTTAGGTGCGACTTGAAACCGTGCACATATTCCCACACTCAACATGATATCCGGTCTAGATGCACAAAGGTAAAGCAAGGATCCAATCATAGAGCGATATACCTTTTGATCCACCGCTTTACCATTGGGATCAATGTCAAGTTGGCACTTGGTGGGCATTGGAGTGGAAGCCGGCTTGACATCACTTAGCTTGAATCTCTTTAGCATGTCTTGAGTGTATTTGGCTTGGTTGATGAAGGTTCCTTCTCTTCTTTGTTTGATTTCGAATCCGAGAAAGAACTTCAACTCTCCCATCATAGACATCTTGAACTTTGAGGTCATGAGAGCGGCAAATTCTTCATTGAAAGCTTTGTTAGGGGAACCAAAAATAATATCATCAACATATAGTTGGCACACAAACAACTCCCCTTTGACCTTCTTAGTAAAAAGAGTGGGGTCGATTTTCCCGATTTCGAATCCACGATCTTGTAACAACTCCGTAAGATGCTCATACCACGCACGTGGGGCTTGTTTAAGGCCATAGAGTGCCTTGTGGAGTTGATACACATGATCGGGGAAATAGGGATCTTCGAACCCGGGGGGTTGTTTGACAAATACCAACTCATTTATGGGACCATTAAGAAAAGCACTCTTCACATCCATTTGTTGCAAAGTGAAATTATGATGAGAAGCATAAGCGATCAACAAACGAATAGATTCAAGGCGAGCAACGGGGGCAAAGGTTTCACCGTAGTCGATACCCTCGACTTGGGAGTAGCCTTGTGCCACCAAACGAGCCTTGTTGCGAACAATGATTCCATGAGCGTCTTGCTTGTTCTTGAATATCCACTTGGTTCCAATGACATTATGATTCCCGGTTGGCCTTGGCACTAACTTCCACACTTGGTTATGTTCGAAGTTGTTGAGTTCTTCATGCATGGCGTTGAGCCAATCCGGGTCCTCAAGCGCTTCATAAACCTTTTAGGGTTCGACACAAGAAACAAACGCATGATGTTCACAATAGTTTGCTAATTGTCTACGAGTGCTTACCCCCTTTCTTAGGCTTCCAACCACATTCTCCATGAGATGAACTTTGGTGGTGAGCTTGGAAGCGATCTTAGCGGCACGACGCTCCAATTCCTCCTCGGAAGTGAAGTGAGGAGGGGTTACTTGATCATCTTGAGCATCGTCTTGAGCTTGTTCTTGATCTTGAACTAGCTCGAGGGGAAGAACTTGACCTTGGGCATCATTTAGTGGATCACCACCATCTTGAGGTTGATCTTGCCCTTGATCTTGTTCATGAGGTTGAGGGCCTTCACTTTGTTCTTCGGAAGCGTGTGGGTCTTGGGTTGGTGATGGCTCCACTTGAGTGGAGCATTGTCCTTCTCCTTCGGCCACAAGGGGTTCCTCAATGGGTAGGATATATCCAATACCCATTCTTCTTATGGCTTGGGGAGGAATTTCATCACCTACATCACAAGTACCACTTTGCTCCACTTGGGAGCCGTTATTTTCATCAAACTCCACGTTACACGTCTCCTCAATAAGTCCCGTGGACTTATTGAGAACACGGTAAGCATGGGAGTTTGTAGCATAACCAACAAATATGCCCTCATGAGCTCTAGTCTCAAATTTAGACAAACGAACACCTTTCTTGAGAATGAAACACTTACACCCGAACACCCGAAAGTACTTGAGGTTGGGCTTGTTACCGGTGAGGATCTCATATGGAGTCTTGTTCAAGCCTTTGCGAAGATAGAGCCGATTTGAAGCATGACACACGGTGTTGATGGCTTCGGCCCAAAATTTGTATGGAGACTTGAACTCCGCCATCATGGTCCTTGCCGCATCCATCAACGTCCGATTCTTCCTCTCCGCAACACCATTTTGTTGAGGGGTGTAAGGTGCGGAATATTGATGCTTGATCCCCTCATCACTGAGAAACTCATCCAAGGTGTAGTTCTTGAACTCGGTGCCGTTGTCACTTCTTATTGTCAAGATCTTTGCATTGTGTTGACGTTGGGCTTCATTTGCAAAGTCAATGACTGTTTGTTGGGTCTCACTCTTCCTCTTGAAGAAATACACCCACGTGTATCTAGAATAATCATCCACAGTTACCAAGCAGTACTTTCTACCCCCAAGACTATCAAAGGATGGAGGCCCAAAGAGATCCAAATGAAGGAGCTCCAACGGCCTCTTCGAGTAGATAAGAGTTGTGGGAGGGTGAGCCTTCTCATGAAGCTTTCCTTCGATACAAGCACTGCAAGCACGATCTTTGGCAAAACTAACGTTCGTTAGTCCACGGACATGGTCCCCCTTGAGAAGACTTTGCAAAGATCTCATATTGACATGGGCTAAACGGCGATGCCAAAGCCATCCCACGTCAACTTTAGCCATTAGGCATGTCGCGGTCTTAGTGGGTTGCTCCGAAAAGTTAATCACATAGAGACCGTTCTTGACATGCCCAACAAAGGCTACTTTAAGAGTCTTGCTCCACAAGAGGGCCACGGTATCAATATCAAAGAAGGTGGCAAAGCCCATGATAGCAAGTTGACGAACGGAAAGTAAATTGTATGCAAGGGACTCAACTAGCATGACCTTCTCGATCGTGAGATCATGAGAAATGACAACTTTGCCGAGTCCCAATACCTTAGAAGACGAGGCATCACCCCACTCGACATTGGTGGGCATAGATGGAATCTTGTGCACGTCCACTACCAAGTCCTTGCTTCCGGTCATATGATTTGTAGCTCCACTATCGAGCAACCATGATCCCCCACCGGAAGCAAACACCTACAAGAGATCAATGCTTGGTTTTAGGTACCCATTTTGTAATGGGTCCTTTGATGTTAGCAACAAGGGTCTTAGGAACCCAAATAGACCATTCAATGTACTCATGAGGAGAACCAACGAATTTGGCATAAACATGCCCATCACTAGCACGGCATAACACATAAGAAGGATTAAAGTCGTCGGCTTTGTTGGAAGGAGTGGCATTGCTCTTCTTGACACCGCCACCCTTCGCATTGTTCTTCTTCTCCTTGGAAGCACCCTCTCCCTCCTTCACAAAAGTTTGCTTGAGAGGAGGAGGTCGCTTGGTCTTGTCATTCTTCTTCTTGTTCTTGGGATTGGGTGCGAACCCAATCCCCTCCTTGGCCACAACTTCCTTTTGATTGCTCAAGAGGTCGTTGAGGTTCTTCTCACCTTGTATGCATGACACAAGGCCTTTCTCAAGTTGCTCCTTCAACTTAGCATTCTCCTCAACAAGATGCACATGCTCACAACACGGGTTAGTAGCATTTGCATTATCAATTAACACCATATGAGGAAAGGTGGCTTTCTCCTTTGTTAGCTTCACTTGGAGTTGATCATGAGACTCCTTGAGGCTAGCATGAACACCCTTCAAGACTTTGTGAGCCTTGTCGAGAATGCCAAACTCCTCTTTGAGTCTAGCAAGATCAACCCCAAGTTTTGCCTTCTCGGAGTTTAGCACACGAGACACAACAAGAGCATGATCAAGATCTTTCTTTAACTTAGCATGATCATCGTTGTATGACTCCTCAAGAGCCAAACGAAGACCACGCTCTTCGTCAAGAGCATTGGAAAGATCTGAAATCTCATCGGCATAGTCACGACTATGCCCCTCCATCTTAGAGATGGTATCTTCGTGAGCCTCGATCATGTCATTGGCTTCACCAAGTTGTTCCAAGAGAGCAACGAAGTGCTTCTTGGATTTACCCTTGAGTTTACCCATAAAGATCTCAAACTCATTTTCCTCCACATTTGTCCCCTCATGTTCATCAATGCTATCCGCCGAAGAAGGATGATTAATGACGGTAGTTTTGATGTTGGAGGTTACCTTATTGGTGGCTTTAGCCATGAGGCACTTGGCGGTGATGTTCTCATTGGGTGAGTCAAAGAGAGACACCCGTGGAGTCTTCGCAATGGCAACGGAGGCCATGGCAACCGACTCACTATCTTCATCATCGTCATCATCCTCATTGTACTCTTCTTGAACCACCAACGCCTTGGGAGGAGTCTTCTTGGTGAAGTTGTTCTTGTTGGGGAACGACTTGGCCTTGTCTTTTCTAATGAGCTTGCCACCATTGTCTTCCCTCTTCTCGTAAGGGCACTCCGCAACAAAGTGGCTCACATTGCCACAATTGAAGCAAGTCCTCATCCGTTGCTTGCCCTTTGCGCCACTTGAGTTGCTTTTGTTGAAGTTTGGCCTCGTGTTCTTCTTGCTCCAAAATTGCCTTGAAGCAAGAGCCATGTGTTCATGATAGGCATACTTCGTATCTTCGAGGTTGCCCTCCTCTTCTTCCTCTTCATCCTCTTCCTCCATACTAACCTTGGCCTTTAGAGCAAGGTTGGGCTTCTTTACTCTTTGAGAGTGAAGAACCGCATTGTCGGCGGTCTTGTCCAAGATGCTCATAGCAAAAAACTCATCCAACACTTCACTTGATGACAAGGTGTGGAAGTCCGGCCTTTGACGAATTACGGAGGACATGGCTTTGTGGTAGGGCATCATTGCCTTGAGGAATTTGCGCTTGATCCAATTGTCATCTGTGTCCTTACTTCCATGATCTCGGAGAGAGACCGCGAGTTTGGTTACTCTCCGAAAAAGCTCACGAGGTTCTTCATCTTCTTTCATTGCAAACTCGTCGGCTTCATCTTGCACCACTTCATAGTTGGAGCGTTGAATGCTTGCGCTTCCCCGATAGAGGGAAACAACTTGGAGCCAAGCATCTTTGGCCACGGTGTAAGGCCGGAGATGAGGAAGATCTTTGGGTGGGATTGCTTCTTGGATGATGAAGAGAGCATTCTCATTGAATTGATGATCCACAACTTCTCTAGGAGTGAAGTTACTTCGGTCATGCGGATAAAAACCTTCTTCAATGATTCTCCAAAGGTTAGTGTTCACATGATTTAAATGACGCTTAAAACGATAGACCCAAGAATCAAAATCTACATTCTTCTCAATCTTAGGGGCCGGGCCGGCATGATTCAAATGAGTGGAAGGGAGCGGTCCACCATAGACAGGTGGAGGTTCCACATGGGCAAAGATGCCGGTCCCATTTTTATCACTAGAACAAGGAGCCTTCTCGCTCGAAGCTTCCCCCTTGTCGGAGGTAGCATTCGTCACCTTGTTAGTGGGATCACCCACTTTCAACGGTGCGGTGGTAAGTTTAAGCCCTTCTAAGAATTTATTCAACATGCTTTCGACCTTGGTCGTCATGGAGGTTTTCAATGTGTCCAACGCCACATTGAATTCCTCACGAGAGACCGCGGTTCCCCCATCTCCCGTAGACGAGACTGGATTCTCACCGGAGTGCTCCTCCGCACCGTCTACGACGTCAACCATACTCTTTGGACGGTAAAGTCCTTAATAAAGAGACGAGGCTCTGATACCAATTGAAAGGATCGATATAGTTGACTAGAGGGGGGGTGAATAGGCAACTAACAATTTTTTAGCTTTTCTTTACCAAATTAAAGTTTGCATCAAAATAGGTTGTCTAGATATGCAACTAAGTGAGCAACCTATATGATCCAATGACAACAAGCACGCAAGCAAGTAAGAGATATAACACAAGTAAACTAGCTAAAAGGAACGATAACCAAGAGTGGAGCCGGTGAAGACGAGGATGTGTTACCGAAGTTCCTTCCTTTTGAGGGGAAGTACGTCTCCGTTGGAGCGGTGTGGAGGCACAATGCTCCCCAAGAAGCCACAAGGGCCACCGTATTCTCCTCACGCCCTCACACAATGCGAGATGCCGTGATTCCACTATTGGTGCCCTTGAAGGCGGCGACCGGACCTTTACAAACAAGGTTGGGGCAATCTCCACAACTTAATTGGAGGCTCCCAACGACACCACAAAGCTTCACCACAATGGACTATGGCTCCGCGGTGACCTCAACCGTCTAGGGTGCTCAAACACCCAAGAGTAACAAGATCCGCTAGGGATAAGTGGGGGGAATCAAATTTCTCTTGGTGGAAGTGTAGATCGTGGCCTTCTCAACCAATCCCGAGCAAATCAACAAGTTTGATTGGCTAGGGAGAGAGATCGGGCGAAAATGGAGCTTGGAGCAACAATGGAGCTTTTGGGGGAAGAGGTAAGTCAACTTTGGGGAAGAAGACCCCTTTATATAGTGGGGGAACAAACCAACCGTTACCCCCCTTCTGCCCCGAAGAGAGCGGTAGTACCGCTGTGCCAGCGGTACTACCGCTTGCCACTATAAGCGGTACTACCGCTACACAACGCGGTACTACCGCTTGGCCCACAGCGGTACTACCGCGGAGGGAGGGCGGTACTACCGCACAGGAGCGGTACTACGGCCCCCCACAGCCGCGGACAGTACCGTAAAACCCGACACGAAAAAGGAGCCCTCGAATCGAGGCGGTACTAGCACGAGACCACCGCGATACTACGGCTTGGGGCCACTAGCGGTACTACTGCTCTGGAGCGGTACTACCGCTCCCAGAGCGGTACTACCGCTTGTGGCACCCAAGCGGTACTACCGCTCCGTCCCGCGGTACTACCGCTGGGACCAGAGTTAGTACACACATGGGGGCTACTAGCGGTACGACTGCTCTGGGCGGTACTACCGCTCCAGAGCGGTACTACCGCTTGTAGCACCCAAGCGGTACTACCGCTCTGGCCCGCGGTACTACCGCTGGGACCAGAGAGGGCACAAAGAGAGGAGACCCAAACCCATCATCGAAACGGAAAGGCTCGGAGGGAGGGGCAAAGGAAGTGTACGTGATGAATCCGCCCTAGCCTTTCCAAACGGACCCCCTCTTGATAGTACGGTGATCCCTATGAAACTAGTCCACCAAACTAATCCGAAAGGACTACACCGTCTTCGCTTTAAGCTCCGAGGGGAGGAAATCGTCTCGTGCCAAAAGGATGAATCTCTGAAAAACACTCAACGCACTGATTAGTCCGCAAAAGCATTGTCATCAATCACCAAAACATCTTAGGGATAAATATGCCCTTACAGCCGGCCTCTTCAGCAGTAAGCTGAGGCATAGGCGAGGAAACAACTGGAGTAGAAGGGATTGCATCCACTTCAATTTCTTCATCCAACTGCTCTGACGAAGCAGCAGAAGGATTTTCTTCATCGGATTCGCTAGGAATCACATATTCTTCATCATAAGGAACAATGTCCTTTGATGGCATGGTTGAGATAGGAACATCATCAATGGGGTTTGCAAATGAGCTGGTCAGAGACTTCATCTTCTTCGGAGCTGAAGAATCTGATGAAGCTGATGCCTTCCTTTTCTTCACTGCTGCATGCTCTGCAGCCTTAGTCTTCTTCATATCTGAAGCAGATGGAAGGATCGGAGTTGGGGTAGGCGCAGGAGGAGCAGAGGAATGTGGTTGATTTTCTTCACGCACAACTGATGCAGTTGCCCTTACCTCTTCATTTTCTTCAGGCGCACCACTAGTGGATGCCCTGGCAATTTCATCAGAGGCTGGAATGCAGTCATCAGCCCTGGAACTCACATTTTCTTCAGCAGCCTGAATGTCATCAGCGGTGCTGGCATGTTCTTCAGTCGGCAGAGCAGATGCTTCAGCCTGAGGAATTTTTTGTTGCGATGGAGCTGCAACATTTGGAGTGAACTTCTCTGTTAGCTTCATAAAACAGACTTTGGCTCCAAGCCAGTCAGCGCGGTATACGTCAAATTCATCACTGAGTTTCTTGATCTCAGATTGAATATTGACAAGTTCTTCAGTTGTCATAGAGACAACGTGTTTCTTCAGAAAACGCTCCTTCTTGTACTGCGCTTTCTTGAGCTGCCTGGCCTTCTCATATTTCCATTTTTCTTCTTGGATGAAGGCAGTCAGCATATGACTTTGGCCAGGAGTCAACTTGAAATCGGGCATAGGAGTGTTTGGGTCCTTGTGCCAGAGATCAATGTAGTCGAGGATCAACTTTGGATCCAAAAGCAGAGGCACATTTGTGCCCTTGGCTCTAGCGGCCCTGACTTGCCTATCTCTGATGATTTCAGTAAGTTCCTCATCATCAGCTTCATCTTCATCAAACGGCACTTGGAAGGCGACCTGCTTCTTGTGAAGACTTGGGCGAGAACCTCGTCCAGCAGTGGCCTTTATCTTCAGCAGAGAGGGTCCCGTTGAAGAATTTGGTGCAGCTGAGGAACTAGCAGAAGCTCCAGAGGCAATAGAGATGCCTGTAGTCCTTTGGCATGTGGCAAGATGCACAGGTGCTGAGGACTTGGTCGGAGCAGCTGAGGACTTTGGAGGAGGAGCTGAGGACTTTGGAGGAGCAGGAGCAGCGTGAGGAATTGGCCGTGAGGGCTTTTGAGGATTCTGGCCGTGAGGGCATAGCTGAGGAACTTGGCCTTGAAGACATTGAAGGGGAAGCACTTGGGTTGTGCGCGGGCTTCTTTGACATGGCCTTCTTAGGCTTGATAGAGGCCTCAGCAGCAGCAGCGGCAACAGAGTCTTCATTGAATTTCCTCACTGCTTCTCTGGCTTGTCTAGCCAACTTGGCCTAGCGCTTGGCCCATTCATCAGGATAATCCTCACCACGCTTGAGGCTGGTGGGATCAGCTATTTGGCCAGGTGCCAATGGAGGTCTTGGGTATGGAGGATTGAGTGCGAATTTCTTCATGTATTTGGAAGTAACATATCTGTACTCCCTCCACTCTCTTGCCCATCTCCTCTCTATCCTCTGTATGCGCACCTTGCGCTGATTCTTGTCCTCCTTACCAAACTTGGCCTCATCAGGAGTGCAATAGTCTTTGTATATGTCATCAGGGATCTCAAAGGCAGTATTGATTTCAGGCCTCTTTCCTCCTTTCTGTGGCTTCTTTCCATCAGCCATTTTCTTCACTTGAGGAATTTGAAGAATTGAATTCTCTGAAGAAGTATGCAACTTTTCTTCGAGGAACGCTGCAAATGAGTTAAGTTGATGAGAACCTAGTGATTCAGCAGCGGACATGAGTACCT
This sequence comes from Aegilops tauschii subsp. strangulata, assembly GCF_002575655.3. Lineage (NCBI taxonomy): Eukaryota > Viridiplantae > Streptophyta > Magnoliopsida > Poales > Poaceae > Aegilops > Aegilops tauschii. The sequence continues at coordinate 311,101,114 of NC_053037.3, read as the reverse complement.
GTGAACAGAGTATAGTTGCGAGGAATTTGGAGAGGTCATATGCGTTCTCAGAAGGTTTTGTAAAAAGAACAAGTTTGAGGAATTTGACCAAATGAGTCTTGAAGAATTTCACTAAGCGTTCTTTGTCTTAGGTTCCAGAGTTGTATAGATCGAAGATCCACACAATTGAGGAATCTTAAAGAAAAATAATTGCTTAGAGAAACGAATCAAGAACAGATGACATATGAGGTGTTCAGTTTGTGAGGATTTCAAGAAAAACACCTTTGAAGATTTTGTAGTAATCATTTGAATCAAAGAGGGCAGTAAAAGTAACTTTTAATTACCCTGGACGAAGAACACGACAAACTATGAGGTAGAGATGAGAAGTTCGTCTGTGCAGATCTTCCACGCCCTAACTTGGCGGAGGAAGACAGCTACGGCGGCGGCGGAGGGAAGAAATCCCCGGCCGGCGCGAGTACGACGGCGACGAGGTCGAGGCAGTGAAGCTCTTCCTCACCGGCAACGATGAAGTAGCAGCGGCGCTAGGGTTTGAGAAGCTCGAGCTGGAGAGAGGTCGAGCGGAGTAAAGGAAGTGAGGAAGGGGAGGGGGTATTTATAGCCACGTGAAAAACTGTTCGCCCGAAGAATTTGGACGAACGTGCCCCTGACCCTTCTCATTCGCTTGACATGTGTCACCCACGTACTGAGAGGTGGAGATCATGTGAGATCGTGGGTGAATAGATAAGTATTTTCGTGGGATGCGGAACGGTTCGAGCGGCAAAACCGAAAATTTTGATAAGATAAGTTAAAAGTTCCGTTCGCAAATTCTTCAGCTGACAAGGACACAGTTGTAACACCCTGAGAATCATGCTACAGTAACCCCCTATGATTAAGCTAATCATGTTGCTAAACAGGGCTTGATCACATTTGAATCACCTTCCTTTCAAACTCCTAGCTCAAACTTCAAATATAATTGAAGTGAAAAATAAAAGTTTTCAAAAATTCAAACAAAAATGTTCAGTGGGTGCTAAATAATACACTGGTAATTATGGTGGAGAAAACACATTTTTATAAAATGTCTAAATACTTTTAAATGAAATAAAACAGAAAAGGGAATAAGCAAATAAAGAGAAAACAGAAAACAGAACCCAGGCAGAGAAAACGAAAAAAAGGGGGAAAAGGCCCGCTTCCCCCCCACTGCCCCCCCGGCCCAAACTGGGCCGCAGCCGCGCCCCCGGCCCAGCCCGCCTCCTCCCTCGCCCCTTCCCTGTTCCCCCGACCGGGTCGGAACAGGGGCGCGCTGCCGCCCGACCCCCTCGCCGGCACCGACGCCGGAGGGGATAAGGTCGCCAGCTCCCCCGCCTCCTCGGGCCTCCCTCCCACTCACCCCGCTCTCCCTCTCGGCCCCCGCGCCTCCCTCTTCCCTCCCCCGGATCCGCGCCGCTCTCCTCTGCCCCACGCCCGACGCGCTCGCCGCCGTTCCCGTCGTTCACGCGGCCACCGTGCCCCACTCGCCACCTCGCCATGTCGTACGACGTCGCCGCCCTCGACTACACCCCCTCCGCCTCTCCGTCGAAGCTCGGAGCCACTACAACGACCTCTCCGAGCTCGCCTTCATCTTCGGACGCCGGCGACCCCCTTCTTCCCCGGCGACGACCTGCTGCTACTAAGCCACCCACGGGCCTTTCTTGCGTCGCGCGGTGAGCTCCTCTACCTCCTCCCCCTCTCCGTTAGCTCGCTCGCGCTCCGTAGCTGCTTCCCCGCGCGCGCCCGAACGCCACGCCGCGGAGCTCGCCGCCGGCGTGTCTCCGGTGACCAAATGGTCACGGGCGTTGGCCCGCTAGCCCGACCGCACCGAGCCGCACCCGCCTAGGTAGTTAGTTCGGCCGTTCGCGCGCTCTAGCGTAGCTTCCGTCGGGCACCCGTAGCACCTCGCCGCCGGCGAGTTCATAGCGCTCGTCTCCGGCCGTTCCAGCCCCTCCGACCACCGCCGTTGGACGCGCGACGTCGAGCCGCGTCGAACGCGCCAAGCCCCGCCCCCGCAAACCCACTGTGGGCGAAACCCGAAGCACACCCGCGCATCGCCGCCGCGTTGGAGCTCGCCGGAGCCCTCTCCGGTGCCCTGCCGACGTGGCCGGCTGGGCCCCCCTGGCTCACCGCCAGTGGCCCCCACGGGCCCCAGTTGACTGGGTTGACCCAGTCAACTGCTGACTGGGCAGGCCCAGTCACTGACATGCGGGCCCCGCCGCAAAATTTAAAAAAAAAGAAAAGAAAAAGAAAATGTTTTATAAATAAAAATAATTAGTTTAAATAATCTCTCACTGACAGGTGGGCCCATTAGTTAATTAACTAAAAGTTAATTAGTTTAATCCTCTGTTAACCCACTGTCTATGACAGGTGGGTCCCCCGTGTCAGTTTGACCAGTCAACCCGGACTGTTGACCGCTGACGTCACTCATACGTCATGCTGACATCATATCCCTTTTTCTGTTAATTAAATAATTCCAGAAATTCAAATAAACTTTGAAAATTCATATCTTTTAAACCGTAACTCGGATGAAAATGTTTTCTATATGAAAGTTGCTCAGCACGACGAGACGAATCCTAATACGCAGTCCGTTCGTCCACCACACCTCCCTAACCTATCGAACTAGCAACTTTCCCCCTCCGGTCCGTCTGTCCGAAAACATGAAACATCGGGAATACCTCCCGGATGTTCCCCCCCTTCACCGGTACCACCTACTGTCGTGTTAGGACACCCCTAGCACCGCTCACTGTCATGTCACGCATCGTCATGCTTATGTTTGCATTGTATTTACTGTTTCTTCCCCCTCTTCTCTCCGGTAGACTACGAGACCGACACTGCTGCTGCCCAGTTCGACTACGGAGTCGACGACCCCTCCTACTTGCCAGAGCAACCAGGCAAGCCCCCCCCTTGATCACCAGATATCGCCTACTCTCCTCTATACTGCTTGCATTAGAGTAGTGTAGCATGTTACTGCTTTTCGATATCCTATTCTGATGCATAGCCTATCCTTGCTACTACTGTTGATACCTTTACCTGCAATCCTACATGCTTAGTATAGGATGCTAGATTTCCATCAGTGGCCCTACATTCTTGTCCGTCTGCTGTGCTACACTATCGGGCCGTGATCACCTGGGCGGTGATCGCGGGTATATACTTATATACTATATACATGACACATGTGATGACTAAAGTCGGGTCGGCTCGTAGGAGTACCCGCAAGTGGATCTTTGTGGCGGAGCGACAGGGCAGGTTGAGACCGCCTAGGTAAGAGGTGGGCCTGGCCCTAGTCGGCGTTCGCGGATACTTAACACGCTTAACGAGATCTTGGTATTTGATCTGAGTCTGGCCATTTGGTCTATACGCACTAGCCATCTACGCGGGAGTAGTTATGGGTATCCCGGCGTCGTGGTATCAGCCGAAGCCTTCGTGACGTCAGCGACTGAGTGGCGCGCGCCGTGTTGGACCGCTTTGACGTAACCGCCGTGATCGTGTGGGTTGCTAGGTCTGCTCGCGGCCGCGTTCGCAACGTGCAGGTGTGCATAGGGCGATGGGCCCAGACCCCTGCGCGCTTAGGATTAGACCGGCGTGCTGACCGCTCTGTTGTGCTTAGGTGGGGCTGCGACGCGTTGATCTTACGAGGCCGGGCATGACCCAGAAAAGTGTGTCCGGCCAATTGGGATCGAGCGTGTTGGGTTATGTGGTGCACCCCTGCAGGGAAGTTTATCTATTCGAATAGCCGTGTCCCTCGGTAAAAGGACGACCCGGAGTTGTACCTTGAGCTTATGACAACTAGAACTGGATACTGAATAAAATACACCCTTCCAAGTGCCAGATACAACCCGGTGATCGCTCTCTAACAGGGCGACGAGGAGGGGATTGCCGGGTAGGATTATGCTATGCGATGCTACTTGGAGGACTTCACTCTATTCTCTTCTATATGCTGCAAGATGGAGATGACCAGAAGCGTAGTCTTCGACAGGACTAGCTATCCCCCTTTTAATTCTGGCATTCTGCAGTTCAGTCCACTGATATGCCCCTTTACACATATACCCATGCATATGTAGTGTAGCTCCTTGCTTGCGAGTACTTTGGATGAGTACTCACGGTTGCTTCTCTCCCTCTTTTTCCCCCTTTCCTTTCTATCTGGTTGTCGCAACCAGATGTTGGAGTCCAGGAGCCAGACGCCACCGTCGACGACGACTCCCACGGCACTGGAGGTGCCTACTACTACGTGCAGGCCGCTGACGACGACCAGGAGTAGTTAGGAGGTCCCAGGCAGGAGGCCTTGCCTCTTCGATCGTTGCTACTTTTGTGCTAGCCTTCTTAAGGCAAAACTTGTTTAACTTATGTCTGTACTCAGATATTGTTGCTTCCGCTGACTCGTCTGTGATCGAGCACTTGTATTCGAGCCCTCGAGGCCCCTGGCTTGTATTATGATGCTTGTATGACTTATTTATGTTTTAGAGTTGTGTTGTGATATCTTCCCGTGAGTCCCTCATCTTGGTCGTACACATTTGCGTGCATGATTAGTGTACGGTCAAATCGGGGGCGTCACAAGTTGGTATCAGAGCCGACTGCTTGTAGGAATCCCCCTTTCCGCACTCCTTGGCCGAAGTCGAGTCTAGACATTACAAAAACTTTTACTAACATGGCTGTGTGTCTTACGGGCCCACGTCGCCATTGGATGGTACTAGGATCTTTTACTCCTCGACCTTTACTCTGGGACTCTGAACTCTCTTCTACTCGGGTTAAACGAATTTACTAACTCTAACACTAGGATCCCGTGACCACATTCACCCCAAAGATGGATAAGCCATAGTTGTTTCTTAGAATAGTATTTTGAACAATTCACACACTGTCAATTGACTCCTTTGAAACGTCTTTGCTTTCAGATGGAACCCTCGAGGCAGGTCGTGCGCCACACGACGGCCATTGGTGCCTCGGGATCACCTGCGGTGCTAGCTGAGATGATGACCTATCTGGGTTATCGCTGGCACCCTGAGTACACCGTCTACGAGGAGTACCAGGACTTTAACCAGGAGCAGTACCGTGCCATCGTCCACCTCTACTCTCGGGAGTATGACTCCACTACTGTGCTGCACACCGCACATGGTGTTGGTGTGACCATCGATATGGCTGTCCACGATGCTGCCTATGCTGCTCTGACACGTCTTCGTGGAGAGTATCAGGAGTTGGACACCTCCCCTTTCAGGCACATTGCTATCGCCTCTGATGTTGGTGCGGAGGGATACTATACTGCTGCCTACTCCACTGTCACCCGGGAGCCCTTCTACCATCAGCACCTGGTTCTGCATGCTGATGGGCTGGATCGAGCTAACCGAGCTCTTCGCCACGAGATGTACACCACCCGTCAACACCTTTACCGTGCTCTGACGCTACTGCACCCCTTTGTCCGGTCTGGACAGGTACCGCGTACTGCGATCTACCCAGCCAGGACCGTGATGCCCCACGGTGTTGGTTGGCCAGAGGTGGGAGGCTACTCTCCCGCACTTGGTCCTCTTCTGCCACCTGAGCGTCGGGCTCTACACTTGAGTATCCGCGGCCCCCAGTCTGCTGACGTCGAGGGCTATCCGTTGCCTCACTACCAGCTGTCGGGCTACGATTACCTCCACAGTACCTCTTGGGACTGATGTAGGCTTGATTGTAGTATTAGTTGCAGTCGCCGCGAGCCTGTGTGCCGCCTATGATGTTTTAGTCTATGTACTGAACTCTGTGTACTGAACTCCATGCATGACCCCTTTTGTAAGCTATGCCGACTACTATGTAGTAGCTATCGTGCTCCTTTCATTATGCATGTTTCATCATGAATGATTCTTGTCATTGCAAATTTTCTAAATGCTGAACTACCCCTGTTATATATTAGCAGGATGGTTAGACCAGGTGGTCGTGGTCGTGGTGGCGATGCCCCACCACCACCTGAGTACATGGCTGGTATGATCCAACAGTTCGAACTGAACCGCCAATTCATGGAAAATATGATGGCTCAGTTTCCTCGCCCCAATATGAACCAGCAGCCAGCCCAAGTGACTCTTCAAGATTTCATACGCCTCAACCCAACCATCTACCGCAGCTCAACTCAGCCTTTGGATGCTGATGACTGGCTCCGTGACATCACCTATGAGATGGAGTCTGCTGATGTAGCCCCTGCCAGCTATGTCAATTTTGCTTCCTTCTTCTTGAAGGGACCCGCAGCTCAATGGTGGGACAGCCACAGGCGTACTCTACCAGCTGGAACAATCATCACCTGGCCAGACTTCCAAGCTGCTTTCCGTGCCCGCTTCATTCCTCAGGGAGTCATGGACCGGAAGAAGCGTGAGTTCCGCAACCTCACCCAAGGCAACAAAACTGTTGAAGCTTATCAGCGGGAGTTTCTGGACTTGTCCCGCTATGCTGAAGAAGACATTGCAACTGATGCACGCAGACAGGAGAAGTTCCGTGATGGACTACAAGCTGACATCAAGCTCGCACTTCTAGTGCATGACTTCGCCGATTTCGCCACCTTGGTGAATAAGGCCATCAATGTCGAGACTGGTCTGCAGGAATACCAGAGCTCTTAGAGGCGCAACCGTGACACGGGCTCATCTTCGGGCTCACCCTCACAGAAGCGTAAGATATGGATCCCGAACAGCATGTATCGTCCAAATGCACCTGCTCCCAGGAAATCTTATGCTGCACCGCGTCTGCCTCCTCCACCATCTAAGCCGTCAAAGCTACCAGCTCCCCCACCTGGGGCTCCTGTTCCCACTCCCGATAATGGTCTGTGCTTCAAGTGTGGTCAACCGGGTCACTTTGCCAGGAACTGCTATCAGAACCAGAATCAACTGGCCCTTCCAGCAGCTGGCCGTGGTAACAACCAGCCCCGCAACAACAATGCTAAGTCTCATGGTCGCGCTCATGCCAACCACGTTGATCTCAGCGAAGCTCAAGACCAGCCTGCTACTGTGATGGGTACACTCCTCGTAAATTCAGTACCAGCATCCGTTTTATTTGATACAGGAGCATCCCATTCATTCATATCAGCAGAATTTGCATTCCTGCATGGCATTCATTACGAAGAGATAAACACTCCGCTAGTGGTACACACCCCTGCGGGCCAATGTCAAACCTCTATGGTTAGTCGCGATGTTACTGTTGAAATTGAAGGACTGGAATTTCTTGTCTCTCCCATCGTACTGAAGTCCTGTAGCATTGATCTCATTCTGGGAATGAATTGGTTAAAAGCGCATACTGCTTCAATCGTTTGCACCACTAAGACCGTCCATCTGCTACACCCTTCAGATGAGATAGTTACTTACCAAGCCCATCTGGTACAAAATGCCGAGGCAAGGCTCTATGCATTGAATGCATTGAATGCTGCACCACTCGAGGGCATTGAAAACATTCCCGTCGTGCGTGAATTCCTCGACGTCTTCCCTGAAGAACTTCCGGGGATTCCCCCTGCTAGAGCTGTCGAATTCATCATCGACTTGAAACCAGGCACCACTCCTATAGCCAAGCGACCCTACAAAATGCCGCCGCATGAACTCCTTGAGCTTAAGGAGGAAATCGACAAGTCTCTTCGCAAAGGATTCATTCGCCCAAGTTGCTCTCCTTGGGGAGCACCTTCTCTCTTTGTCAAGAAGAAGGATGGGACAAACCGGTTAGTTCAAGACTACCGTCCTATAAACCAAGCTACCATTCAGAATAAATACCCTCTTCCTCGGATCAATGATCTGTATGATCAACTGGCAGGTTCGTCAGTGTTCTCTAAGCTTGACTTGAGGTTGGGATACCACCAGATCCGTGTTCGCGAAGAGGATATCCCAAAGACCGCCTTCGTGACTCGCTATGGTTCATACGAGTACACCGTCATGTCTTTCGGTTTAACCAATGCTCCAGCCACCTTCTCTCGTCTGATGAACTACATATTCATGGATTACCTCGACAAGTTCGTCGTGGTTTATCTGGATGATATCCTGATATTTTCCAAGAACGAAGAAGAACATGCGGAACATCTCCGACTTGTGCTGGAAAAGCTACGAGAACATCAACTATATGCCAAGTTCTCCAAATGTGAATTCTGGCTACCGGAAGTAACCTATCTTGGGCATGTCATCTCTAAGGATGGTATTGCCGTCAACCCTGAACGAGTTCAGGCTATTCTTGATTGGACTCCTCCCAAGAACGTTAAGCAAGTCAGAAGTTTTCTCGGTCTCGCCAGCTATTGCCGTCGATTCGTCGAGAACTTCTCTAAGATCGCCAGGCCTCTGACTAACCTGTTGCATAAGGGTGTCAAGTTCCAATGGACAGACAAATGTCAGGAAAGTTTCCAGGCACTCAAAGACAAGTTGACTTCTGCCCCAGTTCTAGCTCCACCTGATACTAAGAAGGACTTCGTCATTTACTGCGACGCTTCCCGTCAAGGGTTAGGCTGTGTCCTAATGCAAGACCGCAAAGTGATTGCTTATGCCTCTCGACAATTGCGCCCTCACGAAGAGAACTACCCAGTTCACGACCTCGAACTTGCTGCAGTCATTCATGCGCTGAAGCAGTGGCGACATTACCTTCTCGGTAATCGTTGCGAGATCTTCACTGACCACCAAAGTCTGAAGTATCTGTTTACTCAGCCAGATCTGAACCTCCGCCAGCAGAGATGGATGGAGCTTGTTGCAGACTTTGACTTGGGTATTTCCTATACGCCAGGCAAGGCTAATGTAATGGCTGATGCCTTGAGCCGCAAGTCTTACTGCAACCACCTTCAGGTTCACAAAGTTCAGCCCTCGCTTGTTGAGGAATTCAGGAAGCTGGACATCCATATTGTTCCTCCGGGTGCACTCATTCCCCCTCCCAAGGAGTTTGGCAAGGTGAACCTCCACGTTGTTACCCAAGGTTCCCTCAATACCCTAGTTGCTAAACCAGATCTCGAGGACAGCATCAAAAGGCTACAGAAGTATGACTCTGAAGCCGACAAGATTAAGCCCTACCTCGCAGAAGGAAAGCCCTTATTCTTCACCATTGCTGAAGATGGCACCTTATACTTCAAGGGCCGCCTAGTGGTGCCTTGTACAGAGAAAAACCTGGATATGACACAGGAAGTTATGAAAGAAGCTCATGATACGCCTCTATGCATCCATCCTGGTAGTACAAAGATGTACCAAGACATCCGTCAGAGATTCTGGTGGACTAATATGAAGCAAGACATTGCTCGTTATGTTGCTGAGTGTGACGTTTGCCGTCGAATCAAAGCAGAACATCAAAGGCCTGCTGGAACTCTGCAACCTATCTCTATTCCTGAATGGAAATGGGACCATGTTGAAATGGACTTCGTCACTGGATTTCCCAAATCATAGAAAGGTAATGATGCTATTCTTGTCGTCATTGACCGACTTTCCAAAGTTGCACATTTTCTGGCAGTCAAAGAAACGATCACTGCTAGCCAGTTGGCAACGCTCTATATGTCCAGGATTGTTTCACTCCACGGTATTCCATTGGTTATCAGTTCAGACCGTGGTAGCTTATTCACTTCAAGATTCTGGGCAAGTTTCCAAGAAGCAATGGGAACTCATCTGTCATTCAGTACTGCGTTTCATCCTCAATCGCAAGGACAAGTTGAACGCGTCAATCAAGTTCTCGAAGACATGCTTCGAGCTTGCGTTATTTCCTTCGGCAAGAAATGGGAGGAATCTCTCCCGTATGCTGAGTTCTCTTATAATAATAGCTATCAAGCTAGTCTGAAGATGGCCCCCTTCGAAGTGTTATATGGACGAAAGTGCCGAACCCCCCTGAACTGGTCAGAAACTGGGGAACGTCCACTCATCGGACCGGATATTATCCAAGATGCCGAAGAACAAGTCCGCATTATTCGCGAGAATCTCAAGACTGCTCAGTCACGTCAGAAGAGTCAGTATGACCGTCATCATAAAGACATGGTCTATCAACCTGGCGAAAAGGCTTATCTTCGAGTCACACCTATGAAGGGTGCTCACCACTTCGGGATCAAGGGCAAACTAGCTCCTCGCTATATTGGCCCATTCACTATTCTCGAAAGGCGTGGAAAAGTGGCATACCAACTGGAGCTACCGCCGAACCTTTCTCAGGTTCACGATGTGTTCCATGTGTCACAGCTCCGCCGTTGCTTCAAGGATCCAATCCGAGCTGTGGATCATGAAGTGCTCGAATTACAGCAAGACCTCTCCTATAAGGAGCATCCGGTCCGCATTCTTGACCAAGCTGAACGCCGCACACGTCAGAAGGCGATCAAGTTTCTCAAAGTCCAGTGGTCGCACCATTCTGAAGATGAGGCCACTTGGGAACGAGAGGATCGTCTGCGCGAAGAATACCCCGCACTGTTTCCTTCTACCTCCTAAATCTCGGGACGAGATTTCTTGTAGTGGAGGAGATTTGTAACACCCTGAGAATCATGCTACAGTAACCCCCTGTGATTAAGCTAATCATGTTGCTAAACAGGGCTTGATCACATTTGAATCACCTTCCTTTCAAACTCCTAGCTCAAACTTCAAATATAATTAAAGTGAAAAATAAAAGTTTTCAAAAATTCAAACAAAAATGTTCAGTGGGTGCTAAATAATACACTGGTAATTATGGTGGAGAAAACACATTTTTATAAAATGTCTAAATACTTTTAAATGAAATAAAACAGAAAAGGGAATAAGCAAATAAAGAGAAAACAGAAAACAGAACCCAGGCAGAGAAAAAGAAAAAAAAAGGGGAAAAAGGCCCGCTTCCCCCCCACTGCCCCCCCGGCCCAAACTGGGCCGCAGCCGCGCCCCCGGCCCAGCCCACCTCCTCCCTCGCCCCTTCCCTGTTCCCCCGACCGGGTCGGAACAGGGGCGCGCTGCCGCCCGACCCCCTCGCCGGCACCGACGCCGGAGGGGATAAGGTCGCCAGCTCCCCCGCCTCCTCGGGCCTCCCTCCCACTCACCCCGCTCTCCCTCTCGGCCCCCGCGCCTCCCTCTTCCCTCCCCTGGATCCGCGCCGCTCTCCTCTGCCCCACGCCCGACGCGCTCGCCGCCGTTCCCGTCGTTCACGCGGCCACCGTGCCCCACTCGCCACCTCGCCGTGTCGTACGACGTCGCCGCCCTCGACTACACCCCCTCCGCCTCTCCGTCGAAGCTCGGAGCCACTACAACGACCTCTCCGAGCTCGCCTTCATCTTCGGACGCCGGCGACCCCCTTCTTCCCCGGCGACGACCTGCTGCTACTAAGCCACCCACGGGCCTTTCTTGCGCCGCGCGGTGAGCTCCTCTACCTCCTCCCCCCTCTCCGTTAGCTCGCTCGCGCTCCGTAGCTGCTTCCCCGCGCACGCCCGAACGCCACGCCGCGGAGCTCGCCGCCGGCGTGTCTCCGGTGACCAAATGGTCACGGGCGTTGGCCCGCTAGCCCGACCGCACCGAGCCGCACCCGCCTAGGTAGTTAGTTCGGCCGTTCGCGCGCTCTAGCGTAGCTTCCGTCGGGCACCCGTAGCACCTCGCCGCCGGCGAGTTCATAGCGCTCGTCTCCGGCCGTTCCAGCCCCTCCGACCACCGCCGTTGGACGCGCAACGTCGAGCCGCATCGAACGCGCCAAGCCCCGCCCCCGCAAACCCACTGTGGGCGAAACCCGAAGCACACCCGCGCATCGCCGCCGCGTTGGAGCTCGCCGGAGCCCCTCTCCGGTGCCCTGCCGACGTGGCCGGCCGGGCCCCGCCCCTGGCTCACCGCCAGTGGCCCCCACGGGCCCCAGTTGACTGGGTTGACCCAGTCAACTGCTGACTGGGCAGGCCCAGTCACTGACATGCGGGCCCCGCCGCAAAATTAAAAAAAAAAAGAAAAGAAAAAGAAAATGTTTTATAAATAAAAATAATTAGTTTAAATAATCTCTCACTGAAAGGTGGGCCCATTAGTTAATTAACTAAAAGTTAATTAGTTTAATCCTCTGTTAACCCACTGTCTATGACAGGTGGGTCCCCCGTGTCAGTTTGACCAGTCAACCCGGACGGTTGACCGCTGACGTCACTCATACGTCATGCTGACGTCATATCCCTTTTTCTGTTAATTAAATAATTCCAGAAATTCAAATAAACTTTGAAAATTCATATCTTTTAAACCGTAACTCGGATGAAAATGTTTTCTATATGAAAGTTGCTCAGCACGACGAGACGAATCCGAATACGCAGTCCGTTCGTCCACCACACCTCCCTAACCTATCGAACTAGCAACTTTCCCCCTCCGGTCCGTATGTCCGAAAACGTGAAACATCGGGAATACCTCCCGGATGTTCCCCCCCCTTCACCGGTACCACCTACTGTCGCGTTAGGACACCCCTAGCACCGCTCACTGTCATGTCACGCATCGTCATGCTTATGTTTGCATTGTATTTACTGTTTCTTCCCCCTCTTCTCTCCGGTAGACTACGAGACCGACACTGCTGCTGCCCAGTTCGACTACGGAGTCGACGACCCCTCCTACTTGCCAGAGCAACCAGGCAAGCCCCCCCCTTGATCACCAGATATCGCCTACTCTCCTCTATACTGCTTGCATTAGAGTAGTGTAGCATGTTACTGCTTTTCGATATCCTATTCTGATGCATAGCCTATCCTTGCTACTACTGTTGATACCTTTACCTGCAATCCTACATGCTTAGTATAGGATGCTAGATTTCCATCAGTGGCCCTACATTCTTGTCCGTCTGCTGTGCTACACTATCGGGCCGTGATCACCTGGGCGGTGATCGCGGGTATATACTTATATAGAATATACATGACACATGTGATGACTAAAGTCGGGTCGGCTCGTAGGAGTACCCGCAAGTGGATCTTTGTGGCGGAGCGACAGGGCAGGTTGAGACCGCCTAGGTAAGAGGTGGGCCTGGCCCTGGTCGGCGTTCGCGGATACTTAACACGCTTAACAAGATCTTGGTATTTGATCTGAGTCTGGCCATTTGGTCTATACGCACTAGCCATCTACGCGGGAGTAGTTATGGGTATCCCGGCGTCGTGGTATCAGCCGAAGCCTTCGTGACGTCAGCGACTGAGTGGCGCGCGCCGTGTTGGACCGCTTTGGCGTAACCGCCGTGATCGTGTGGGTTGCTAGGTCTGCTCGCGGCCGCGTTCGCAACGTGCAGGTGTGCATAGGGCGATGGGCCCAGACCCCTGCGCGCTTAGGATTAGACCGGCGTGCTGACCGCTCTGTTGTGCTTAGGTGGGGCTGCGACGCGTTGATCTTACGAGGCCGGGCATGACCCAGAAAAGTGTGTCCGGCCAATTGGGATCGAGCGTGTTGGGTTATGTGGTGCACCCCTGCAGGGAAGTTTATCTATTCGAATAGCCGTGTCCCTCGGTAAAAGGACGACCCGGAGTTGTACCTTGAGCTTATGACAACTAGAACTGGATACTGAATAAAATACACCCTTTCAAGTGCCAGATACAACCCGGTGATCGCTCTCTAACAGGGCGACGAGGAGGGGATTGCCGGGTAGGATTATGCTATGCGATGCTACTTGGAGGACTTCACTCTATTCTCTTCTATATGCTGCAAGATGGAGATGACCAGAAGCGTAGTCTTCGACAGGACTAGCTATCCCCCTTTTAATTCTGGCATTCTGCAGTTCAGTCCACTGATATGCCCCTTTACACATATACCCATGCATATGTAGTGTAGCTCCTTGCTTGCGAGTACTTTGGATGAGTACTCATGGTTGCTTCTCTCCCTCTTTTTCCCCCTTTCCTTTCTATCTGGTTGTCGCAACCAGATGTTGGAGTCCAGGAGCCAGACGCCACCGTCGACGACGACTCCCACGGCACTGGAGGTGCCTACTACTACGTGCAGGCCGCTGACGACGACCAGGAGTAGTTAGGAGGTCCCAGGCAGGAGGCCTTGCCTCTTCGATCGTTGCTACTTTTGTGCTAGCCTTCTTAAGGCAAAACTTGTTTAACTTATGTCTGTACTCAGATATTGTTGCTTCCGCTGACTCGTCTGTGATCGAGCACTTGTATTCGAGCCCTCGAGGCCCCTGGCTTGTATTATGATGCTTGTATGACTTATTTATGTTTTAGAGTTGTGTTGTGATATCTTCCCGTGAGTCCCTCATCTTGGTCGTACACATTTGCGTGCATGATTAGTGTACGGTCAAATCGGGGGCGTCACAACAGTGAAGATTTTGAATGAGTTTCAAATAGAACGCACATGAAGAATTTGTGAATAGAATGGGTTGAGTTTAGCATAGAGGGGGAAGGGTCCGATCACATTCACTTAGCAGAAAAAGCAACTTGAAGAATTAGCCATAGGTGAATGCTGTAGAGGACATAAACTCATATATATATATATATAGCCAAAGAAGAAAAACGACGGAAACAGTGAAGACAATGCAAAGTTGAAGAACATGAACAACTGAGGAATTTCAACACTGAGGAAAAATTCAAATTGAAAATTTTCAACTTTGGTGGTGGCGTGACCCACCGTATAAGAATGATGATTTCAGACACCGCGTACAATTGTCGTAGGGTTTTGAGAATCAAATTCTTCGTTAATTTCTTCACACTTAGAGTGTTATTCTTCATTGATTGAAGAAAAACGTTTCTTCATTTGTTGCACATCTAAGTCATCAATTTTGCATAAGTGTTAGGATGAGTGTCCTTTTCAAAGAACATTCAAAGATTATAAGATATTTAGCTCACACCGCAACTTGCTAAATCTCTTCTCATCCAAGGGCTTTGTGAAGATATTGGCTAGCTGTTCTTCAGTCTTCACATGCTCAATAGAAATGTCGCCCTTCAACACATGATCGCGAAGAAAATGATGACGAATCTGAATGTGCTTTGTCTTCGAGTGTTGAACTGGGTTGTGAGCAATCTTGATGGCACTCTCATTGTCACAGAAGAGAGGCACATTCTTCACGTTGACGCCGTAGTCCTTGAGAGTTTGCTTCATCCACAGCAATTGAGCACAGCAAGAACCAGCAGCAGTGTACTCAGCTTCAACAGTAGACAGTGATACGCAGTTCTGTTTCTTCGAGGACCAACAGACCAAAGATCGTCCGAGGAAATGACATGTACCAGATGTTGACTTGCGGTCCACACGATCACCAGCATAGTCAGAGTCAGAATATCCAATGAGATCAAAAGCCGAGCCCTTGGGGTACCATAATCCAAGTGTTGGTGTGTGAGCTAGATATCGAAGAATATGCTTCACAACCTTATGGTGTGATTCCTTTGGTGTAGCTTGAAATCGGGCACACATGCAAACACTAAGCATTATATCTGGCCTAGATGCACATAAGTACAATAAAGAACCAATCATGGAGCGGTATACCTTATGATCGAAGTCAATACCATTTTCATCAGTGCACACATGGCCATTTGTGGGCATAGGAATTTTGAGGCCTTTGCAATCTTGCATGCCGAATTTCCTCAGTACATCCTTGAGGTATTTCTCCTAAGATATGAATATGCCATTGCGTTGTTGACGAATTTGAAGACCTAAATAGACATTTGATATTCTTCACTCATCATATAGGCAAATTCATCACTATAATGTTGGTCGGTACAGCCAAAGATAATATCATCAACATATATTTGGCACACAAACAGTTCACCATCATAAGATTTAGTGAAAAGAGTAGGGTCGAGTGTACCGGGTTTGAAGCCTTTCTTCATGAGGAATTCCTTCAAGGTATCATACCACGCCTGAGGGGCCTGCTTGAGGCCATAGAGGGCCTTATTGAGTCTGAAGACTTTGTCAGGATTCTTTGGATCTTCAAAACCTGGGGGTTGAGCAACATATACTTCTTCCTCAAGCTTACCATTGAGGAATGCACTTTTCACATCCATTTGATATAAAGTGATATCATGATGGTTAGCATAAGCAAGTAATATGCGAATAGCCTCAAGTCTAGCTACAGGTGCAAAAGTTTCATCGAAATCAATTCCTTCAACCTGTGTGTAGCCTTGAGCTACAAGCCGTGCCTTATTCCTCACCACAAGGCCATTTTCATCTTGCTTGTTGCTGTAGATCCACTTTGTGCCAATGATATTGTGCTTGCGAGGATCTGGATGTTTGACCAGTTCCCAGACGTTGTTGAGCTCGAACTGATGTAATTCTTCTTGCATGGCCTGAATCCACTCAGGCTCTAGAAATGCTTCATCTACCTTAGTGGGCTCTGTGATAGAGACAAAATCATAGTGCCCACAAAAGTTAGATAAATGTGAAGCTCTTGAGCGTGTGAGAGGACCTGGTGCTTCAATGTCATCGATGATCTTTTCAACTTGCACTTCTTTTGCAACGCGAGGATGAGCTGGTTATCGTCGAGGAATTTGATCAGCATTTTCTTCAGCACCATTTTGTTCAGTGTTTTCTTCAGGTGCATTAGATCGACGTTCTTCATGTTCTTGAATGAATTCTTTAGCAGATTCTTCGGTAGGAATGACATCCTCAGTAGCCTTGAACTTGATAGTTTCCTCAGGTGCTGGTTCATCTATCACAGAAGGTAGGTGCTCTCTTTGCGAGCCACTAGTTTCATCGAACCGCACATCTACATTTTGAACAACCTTGTGAAGAACGTTGTTGAAGACTCTGTAGGTGTGCGGGTCCTTTCCGTAACCAAGCATAAAACCTTCATGTGCTTTCGGTGCAAATTTTGAGTTGTGATGAGGATCTCTAATCCAACATTTAGCACCGAAGACTTTGAAATAACTCACATTGGGTTTCTTGTCAGTGAGGAGTTCATAGGCAGTCTTCTTGAAGAATTTGTGAAGATATACTCTGTTGATGATGTGGCACGCAGTATCAATTGCATCAATCCAGAAACGACGAGGCGTTTTGTATTCATCAAGCATAATGCGAGCCATCTCATCAAGAGTCCTGTTCTTGCGCTCCACGACGCCATTCTGCTGAGGAGTATATGGGGCAGATAGCTCATGAGTAATACCAAGTTCATCAAGATAGTCATCAAGACCAGAATTCTTGAACTCAGTTCCATTGTCACTTCTGATGTGCTTGATCTTCACACCAAAGTTGGCTGAAGCCCTCAAGGAAAATCGTTTGAAGACTTCCTGCACTTCATGTTTGTAAGTAACAATGTGTACCCATGTGTAACGAGAGTAATCATCAACAATAACAAAGCCATATTGAGATGCATCATTTGAGACTGCAGAATAATGGTTAGGACCGAAGAGATCCATGTGAAGCAATTCAAATGGTCGAGTGGTGGTCATGATAGTCTTCGCTGGATGCTTAGCCTTTGTCATCTTCCCAGCTTCACAGGCTCCGCATAAGTGATCCTTGAGGAATTTGACATAGTCAATGCCAATGACATGCTTCTTCTTCGCAAGCGTGTGCAAATTCCTCATGCCTGCATGACCAAGTCGTCGATGCCATAGCCAGCCTTCTGAAGCTTTTGCAAGTAGGCACACGGTTGGTTGTGGTCCTGTAGAGAAATCAACAATATACAAGTCTCCCCTCCTAAAGCCTTCGAAGACTTTGGAATTGTCAGCTTCCATAACCACAACACAACAATACTTGCCAAAGACAACAACCATATCAAGATCACAAAGCATTGAGACAGACATGAGGTTGTATCCTAAGGACTCGACAAGCATGACTTTGTCCATGTGTCGATCCTTTGTGATCGCAACCTTACCTAGACCCAATACCTGACTTTTGCCTTTGTCAGCGAAGATGATATGCTTCAGATGTGATGGAGATAAGGGAGCATCCATCAATAGATTCTTGTCACCAGTCATGTGATTTGTACATCCACTATCGAGGACCCACTCAGTGGCTTTGGGTTGATCATCCTGCAGATGAATTAGTGCAGCTTACGAACTCATATACTTCATCAGTGAAGAATATGACATCACAATTCATCAGATCAATTTCATCAAGCAACAGAACAGATAAAGCAGTATGAGGACGTGAGAAATGAGAGTTCATTTCTTCATGATTAGCCTGCGTCCTTTTAGGCACTTTTCAGGTCTCCAGCAAATTCTTCAGACGTTCACACACGTTTGGAGACCTGACCCTGCAGAAGAGATTAGTTCTTTTTCTTCACCACCCACATCTGAAGGGGTGGCAAAGAGTTCATCACTCTGTGAGCTCCATACGAGAAAGGTGGCATAGAAGCCAATCCATTTCGTTTCACATAAGAGGAGTTAGGGTAAGCATATGAATAAGCAGAAAAATTCTTCGAGGACTTATGAACATAATGATTAGAAGAATAATGCTCATATTCATAGCCCTTAGCTCTTCCCTGCGAAACAGAGTTGTTAGCACGATGATATTCATATGAGGACTTTGATCCTTTTGAGGAATATGATCCACGTGAGGAATTTGGTCCGTATGAGGACTTGGATCCATATGAAGAATTTGGTCCATATGAAGAATTTGATCTGGGGTTCCTATTCTTCACACGTGATGTCATGAGGACATTCACCTAAAGACTTTGAAGGCACCTTTTGGGAACCCAGATTTTCTTCATAGGGGAACCGTTCCTGCAGTTAGTGCCAACATATCTAGCAAATACTTCGCCATTCTGATTTTTGAATAGTTTATAGTTGGAGTCAAATGACTCATCAGAAGAATGAGAAGATTCACATGTAAAGCCAGATAGATTAGATGGATCAACTGGAGGTCCCTTTGCAGCAACCCATGAGGTTTTGGGGTACTGCTCAGGCTTCCAATATGTACCATCAGCATTGAGTTTCCTCTCAAAGGCAATACCCTCTTTCCTAGGGTTCCTGTTGAGGATCTGCTTTTTAAGCACATCACAAAGAGTCTGATGCCCTTTGAGGCTTTTGTACATGCCTGTCATGTACAATTCCTTCAGCCCTGCATCATCAGTGATACTAGCAATGTCCTCAGATGATGAATTAATGATAGCAGAGACAGTTGAAGAATTTGTAGCATTAGAAGCATTTGAACATTCAGGTGAAGAATTAGCAGATTCATGTTCAATGCATTTCAAACATGGAGGAACAAATTCTTCCTGAGAAGCGCTGATTTGTTGAGCAAGTAATGAATCGCGCTCCTTCTGAAGATCTTCATAACTCACTCTTAGCTTCTCAAGATCTTGCTTTCTTTGAAGAAATTCATAAGAAAGCTTCTAATGATCAGATAAGAGAGTGTTATGTTGATATTGAAGGGTGTCATACTTAGTATGAAGTCTCTGAAGACTTCCAGCCAAAGCTTTTGACTGATCCATTTCTTCACCCAACATATCATTGCTCCTATTTAGCATGTATTGAACTTTTTCCAAAGCTCTTTGTTGTTTAGTGGCAAGGGAAGCAAGTTTGACATAGCTGGGTCCAAATTCATCACCAGATTCATCATCACTAGACTCGGATAGGTAGCATTCAGTTACCTCAGCACTTTTTGCCATAAGGCATGATGAAGAGGATGATGATTCTGGTTCGAATGTCATCGCTTTGAGAGATTCCTTGAAGTCCTCAAACCAAGGATCATGATGGGTTCGATGACCTTCATAGACCTCAGAGAGACGGTCCCAGATAAGCTTCGCATGATCGAGATGCATGATGTTTCTGAACTGATTTTGAGACAGACGGGAGCAGATGACGTCCTTCGCCGTGAGGTTGAGAAGAGTGTACTTGCGAATGTCGTCAGCTTCCGCCATCTTGCACAGATCGGTAAGACCAATCTCAGTGACGGTCCACAGTTCGCTGTTCATCGCCATGAGGTGCTTCTTCATCATGGCCTTCCACTTGGGATACTCGTGACCGTCAAAGATGGGGCATGACACAGTCTTCATTCCTGTGGTCGACATAACTAAAACTCCAGGCGGTTAAACCAAAATCACACAGAACAAGGGAGTACCTTGCTCTGATACTAATTGAAAGTGTGTTATATCGACTAGAGGGGGTGAATAGGCGATTTTTATGAATTCTTCACTGAGGAATTTGCCGGTGAGGAAATTCCTTAGCGAAGAACTACTAGCAGCGGAATAAGTACTCAAGAGTAAACATATCAGAACAAAAGCATGGTCATCATGATGAAATGAAGACAAGCACAGAGTACAGAAAGCGTAATCACAGGATAGCCTACGATGAAGACAAACAGACTGAAGAAATTGAACTGAGGAAATTGAGAAAGTCTTCAGTCAAAGTCTTCAAACACAGATATGACAAGCACACAACACAGTAATGAGGAAATGAAAGAGTTGAAGAAATAGAACCAGTAAGCTTGGTGAAGACAATGATTTGGTAGACCAGTTCCAACTGTTGTCTCAGTTGTACATCTGGTTGGAGCGGCTAGGTATTTAAACCTGAGGACACACAGTCCCGGACACACAATCCTCACCGTATTCTCCTTGAGCTAAGGTCACGCAGACCTCGCCCAATCACTCGTGGTAAGTCTTCAGGTGACTTCCAAACCTTCACAAACTCGGTCACTCGGCAATCCACAATTCCTCTTGGATGCTCTAGACCATGACGTCTAACCGTCTGGAAGAAGCACAATCTTCAAAGGTAACAAGCATCGGATCCACGCAGGATCAATCTCTTCAGTGATGCTCAATCACTTTGGGTTTGTAGGTGTTTGGGTTTGGGTTTTCCTCACTCGATGATTTTCGCTCAAAGTCCTCGGAGGATGGGATGCTCTCAAATGACAAGTGTCAGTTTCTCTCGGAGCAGCCAACCAGCTAGTGGTTGTATGGGGCGGCTATTTATAGCCTAGGGAGCAGCCCGACATGATAAGACATAAATGCCCTTCAATGATATGACCGTTAGGTGGATAAGATATTTTGGGACAGCTGGCGTGTAGCACAGCAACGGTCGGAAATTTGAGTCTCAAATTCCTCAAGGCTATCATGTTCCTCACTGTGTAGGCAATCCGCACTCGCGAATTCCTATCTCCTCAGTCAGACCAAATTCCTCAGCGACCACAAGAACTTCATCTCTGTCAGTGAAGAAATTGACTAAACTGTATGAGATTTCCATTAGCTTCACTCGAAGGGATTGGTAGGTGTAGGATTTTGAGTTTAGCATCACATGGAAATTTTTCCTTAGTATTTCCTCGACCCCCTTTAACAGTACGGTGTTTCCTATGACTCAAGGAAGAGAAAATGAAACTACGAAAACAAAAAGTCTTCACGCTTCATGCTCCTCAAATGAATACCAAGTCTTCAAGGTCACACCAATTTCTTCACTTTCAAAGTCTTCAGAAAGTCTTCAGAAATCCAAAGTCTTCAGTCGAAGAACTTCATTTTTAGGGGTCGACTTTCTCTGTAAATATCAAACTCCTCATAGACTTATAGACCTGTGTACACTTATAAACACATTAGCCCCTTAACCTATAAGTCTTCAATACACCAAAATCACTAAGGGGCACTAGATGCACTTACAGGGATGCTCATGATAAGACAAGTCCTCTTGAAGATCAATCTCTTCGAAGTCGATAGTGCACTCGGGCATCTTGAAGCATTTGCGAAGTTGTGACACATGAAACACATCGTGCACATTTGAGAAGTTGGAAGGTAGCTCGAGTTGGTAGGCAAGATCGCCTCTTTTGCCAACAATTTTGAAAGGACCCACATATCTTGGGGCAAGCTTCCCTTTGATACCGAAGCATTGAGTGCCTTTCATGGGAGAGACGCGGAGATAGACATGGTCTCCAATCTCGAAAGCCAAGTCATGATGCTTGCTATCATAGTAACTCTTCTGGCGCGATTGGGCAGCTTTGAGATTTTCACGGATGACTTTACACATATCTTCAGCTTATGTGATCCAGTCATTTCCAAGGAGTTGGCGCTCACCGGTTTCGGACCAGTTGAGAGGAGTACGACACTTTCTGCCATGTAGAATTTCGAAAGGGGCCTTGCCCGAACTTGCTTGGAAGTTGTTGTAGGAGAACTCGGCAAACAGGAGGCAATCTTCCCACTTCATGCCGAAGGAGATGACACATGCTCTTAGCATGTCTTCAAGGATTTGATTGACTCTTTCAACTTGGCCACTTGTTTGAGGGTGAAAATTTGTGCTGAAACGGATGTTGGTACCCATGGACTTCTAGAAGGAGTCCCAGAACTTGGAAGTGAAGATGCTTCCATGATCTGAGGAGATCAATTGAGGAATCCCGTGCAACGAGACTATCCTGGAAGTGTATAGCTCCGCCAACTGAGCTGCAGTGATAGATTCTTTGACTGGAAGAAAATGAGCCACTTTTGTGAGCTTGTCAATGACAACGAAGATAGCATCATTCCCTCGCTTGGACTCGGGAAAGCCGGTGACAAAGTCCATTTCGATATGATCGAACTTCCACTCGGGAATAGGTAGAGGCTGGAGGAGTCCTGCTGGACGCTGGTGTTCTGCTTTCACTCTGCGGCATACATCACACTCATTCACGAATTGGGCAATCTCCCGCTTCATGCGAGTCCACCAATATGACTGCTTGAGGTCATGGTACATCTTCGAACTGCTTGGATGTATCGAGAGAAGGGAATTACGAGCTTCATTCATTATGACCTTCCTGAGATCACCTTTTGGAACCACAATCCGGTCCTCAAAGAACAAAGTGTCTCTGTCATCAATGTGATAGCACTTGTATTTGGAAAGGCCCTTGGCAATACCATCTTTCACCTTCTTCACCATGGTATCAAGGAGTTGTGACTCACGAATCTGGTCTTCCAGAGTTGGAGTGACTTGAAGGTTGGCAAGAAAACCTTGAGGAATAACTTGGAGGTTGAGCTTGCAAAAAGCTTCACAAAGATCAGGCTGGAATGACTTGAGAATAAGACTGCTGCAATATGCCTTTCTGCTCAAAGCGTCTGCAATCACATTAGCCTTGCATGGAGTGTACTCGATGCTTGGATTGTACTCTTGAATCATCTCGACCCAACGAGTTTGCCAGAGGTTAAGGTTGGGCTGAGTGAAGATATATTTTAGGCTCTTGTGATCGGTGAAAATGTCCACCTGCCTGGCCAAGAAGAGGTGTCTCCATGTGATTAAGGCATGGACAACTGCCGCCAACTCAAGATCATGAGTGGGAAAGTTCCTCTCGTTTGGCTTCAACTGCCGAGAAGTATAAGCCACAACTTTCTTCTCTTGCATTAAGACTCCACCGAGACCTTGCGACGAAGCATCACAAAATACTTGGTAGGGCTTGGACTCATCAGGAGGAGTAAAGACCGGAGCTGAGACGAGTTTCTCTTTGAGTGACTTGAAGGCAACGTCACACTCAGGAGTCCAAGAATATTTGACGTTCTTCTGGAGGAGGTCGGACAGAGGCTTAGTAATTTTGGAGAAGTTCTCCACGAATCTTCTACAATAGCTTGCAAGCCCGAGGAAACTTCGAAGGTGCTTGAAATTCTGAGGAGGCTGCCAGTTGACAATTTAAGCAACCTTTTCCGGATTAACAGAGATGCCCTTGGCAGAGATGATGTGACCAAGGTAAAGAACTTCATCAAGCCAAAATTCACATTTTGAGAACTTTGCGTATAATTGATGCTCTCTCAGCTTGTCGAGCACCAATCACAAATGTTTAGCATGATCCTCTTTATTCTTGGAGAAAACCAGGATATCATCGAGATACACCAGGATGAATTCATCGGTGGTTGAAGATGAAGTTCATCATACGAGAGAATGTTGGAGGGGCATTGGCAAGCCCGAAAGACATGATAGTATATTCATAAGAATCAAAGCTCGTTCTGAAGGCTGTGTTTGGGATATCTTCTTCACGAATGCGAATCTGGTGATACCCCATACGGAGGTCAAGCTTGGAAAACACTTTTGCACCTTTGAGTTGCTCGAATAACTTGATGTTGGGAAGGGGGGTTAGAGGCTTAACATGACAATTTAGGAGGCTTGATAAACATGTGGTAGGTAGCATGACATAGCGATTGCAACGAACAACTAGCAATCAAGAAAGTAGTGATATCGGGGGTAATGATCATCTTGCCTGCAATGTTCTCAGTGGCATCGAAAACTTGCTCCTCGTGAATGTTCTCGACGGGGTCCTTGGACTCGAACTCGTCTCCCGGAACTACCCAAAGAAAGACAAGCATACAATAAACAACCACTCATGGCATGGCAAGAACATGTTCTACATGCAAAACTATCAAGGATGCATAAGAAGAACGGTATGCACGGAGCTACGGTTCTACCGGAACGAAGGGGTACGATAACGGGAAGGAAACGATGAAGGCAGGAATGATATGGGGAAAATCTTGGTAATCCAAGCATGCCACTGGATAGATTGGAAGATTTCGGTTGAAATCGATATAAAGACCATCGAAAACGGATGCACGGAACTCAAACGGTGAGCAATATGATATGCAATGCAAAACTATCAAAACAACGACATGCCAACTTGGATGCATCACATGAATATGCAACAAGGCTTTAACATGAAAGCAAAAGGCATGGAAATGAAGTATATGACAAACACTACAAAACATGATTACTGAACTATTTCTAAAACTCACTAGAACATCACCAAAATTACACGACAAACTGACAAATGATAACAGTTTTACAGAATTGATGAAAATACTGATCATGGCAGAAACAACATCAGATTGCAATGTTTAGAGCTAGTAAACTATATGTTACAGGAACCTATCATGGCAAACTTGAGCATGGCATGCTAGTACTAAATGCACTTAACAAAACTCCCTCACTGAACATGTTCCAGAAACTCATATATTTGATGCTAGCTTCAATGCAAAATGACAAGTTATGCTGACAGTTTCAGACTAAGCAAAATAAACATGGCATGGCAGAACAAATTCATGTAGGCATGTTTGCAAGCTTGTTGCACTCACTACAATGCAATAAGTAAAATAAAAAAGCAATAAAAATGAAGCCAACAAGGATAGACCCGCATGAAATTAGATCATAAAGTTGGATACATGCCAAAAAGGGAAGTGTTACAAATGGGGTGTTACAACTGGCTGAGGCTGCTGCTCTTTTCTTTTATTTTCTTCAAACACAAAACAAAGGGAAAAGCATTGGGGAAAAGGAGAGGTGTATGAGAGATGTGAGAATATCCTCATGCTCCTGGAAATGTGCACTATTTGATAAAATTGCTTCGGACATTTTTAGTGGCAACCAGAACAACTCCAAAAAGGATAAAACTTGACAGAGAGGTATAAGGCATGGTGCATGATTTATTGGCAAAGATTGAACATTAATGGAGAAGGGAGAAATGGCACTTGCAAAAAGAAAGGAAGAGGAGGAGGGTGAGGTGGTGATGCAAGGAACACACATGGAGCATGCAACAATATAACATGCATGAATATGACAATGCACATGATGATTATGAGAATGCAAAATGACATAAGCACAATGCAACACTTGATATGGCCATGATGCAACATATGATGGTATAAAGAAAAATAACAAAATTGAGGTTGCTTGGTGATAAAATCTCTTGCTCTTGTGCTTCAAAATAATTTCCTTCACACTCAAATTCTTTCAAGATATGGCCTTGGGTTGAAGAGGTAGGAGTTGAAAGCAAAAGGGGGATTAGATCTCTTTGGAGTAGAAATCCCATTGAAATCAGCACAAGAAGGTGATATCCTCTCTTAAAAATATATGGCATGAGTGGAGTTTGCTTGCTGTGAACTGATGGGGAAGGTGGGGCTATATATGGGGTGGACCAGAAATATGACCGTTACACACGTTTTAACACATCGCAGAAGCTCCTGGGCGATCCTCTTGGAGGTTCCAATCAATACAAATGGTGGAACCTTTGAAAGGACTCAATAGGTTGGACATGTGTTTGAAAGCTCCGAGTGGACTACCTCGTAGGTGGCACACACTCTGGAACGCGTTCAAAATTTTCGAGAGGGCAACAGAAAGTTTGCCAACATCCTTGGTGATTCCGAGTGGAATGCTTGGCGGCCCTGAATAGTTAGGGTTTGCAACAACTATATTTGGATGAATGGCTCCGCAGGTTCCGATTGCAAGAGCTCGAAAGCTCTTAAGGATAGAAGCATAGGTAGACATAGTGGAGTATTCTGAGGGCATTGGAGTTGATCTATAAGCACAAAGAGAAAGAAACTCATCTTAGCAACCTCGTTCCCCTTTTGATAGTATTGGCATGTCTATGAATTCAATGTGATGTTGGATCACTAAAATGCAAAAAGAAAAATTCTAAGTCCTTGCCTTGGCCAACACTTGTTTATGAGAATTTGTGGGGGTCATCTTTCATCTCATTTGTTGCAACCTAATGGAACTCATGAGAAGTTAGTTAAATTATTATTTCTTTGAGATATGTTTACATTAATTATCAAAACCAACCAAAGGGATTAGATGCATTTTCATATTATCGTCACCGGGGATGGTGTTCGCCCCAGCCATCCTATGATGATCTTCCTTTGAGGATGGATTTGTCGAATGCTCAAGCCTGGGAAACTTGAATCGTGGTGTTTAACCCTCAGGTCCCTGAGGATATTAAGGATTGCTTCATCAAATAAGCCTCCCCCAGCCTTTCTGTCGTGATTTTTGGTTGGTCCACCCCCCACCCCCCCGGACGATTCTTGTCCGGCGATGATGATGTGACTCGTGGCACAGATCCGCAATGCCCCCATGATCGACGCCAGCTGTTGAGAGATTTTAGGTTGATTCTAACAAGGGGGTACTAGAGGGAGTACGTTGAATTCGTAGTCGGAAACACGTGATGTCTACCATGGAGTTTAGAACCCAGAAAACAGGGACACATATAAGCCCTACTTCTTGCCTTGCTTCTTCTTTAACATAGGGAGAATATAGAGGATTACAATGCAAAGAGGAACTGGTTGAGTCAACGAAATTTGACGAGTTCTCAAGATGATTGTGTGTGCATGTGTGTGGGGTGGGGGGACTCCATTTCAATGCATGAGGACGTACAAGGCTGCACATCGATTCAAACGTGGTGTTCACCTTTCATCTTGTTATTTGTCGCAAAATGGTTCCATTTCCGTATGTAGTGTACTCTTGATGAAAAGTAGGTTTTCACCTTTCGCCCTTTTATGTGTCGCAAAATGGTTCCATATATGTAGTGTACTCTTGATGAAATATCTTCGTAGGCGATGGCGCTTCTCTGAGTTGATGCGATCATCGGAGTGGTGATGCGGGGAAGACCATAGATAATTTGACTTATCAACAACAATAGTAATAAACATGTTAAAAACAATTCAATAAAAAAGGGTTAAATTTACACAAACAAAAAACAGATTTTATCACGAACAAACCTGTCAGAACTAAAGTAACACATGCCAGAGCGAGCAGGCAGAGAGACAAACGTTGGGATTTCAAAACCCAAGTAACTACAACCTTGCTCCACTAACGGGTCAAAGGAGCAAGATTAAAATTGGCAACGGCACCATTCAGAAAAAATTTGGCAACCTCGCACCACATATCCAGAACAAGTAGTTAAGGCAGGCACTCAAGTTACTGGAGCAAGGTGGGATAAAGAACACAGTCAATGTAAAAATGATGTCTCAGTGATGCAGCCAAGGTAATCGTGTTCTCAAAGTAATGTTAAACCTCAATGAAAATGAAGAACACACTGCAACAAGATCACAACTCTGTCACAAGAGCAGGGACGGTGTCTGCTCATTTCTTTGTAGCAGCCTGGCCGATAAATTTGGTAAGAACATAGCAATCCGGTGGAGTGATGTTCGTATAGTAATTATGTATCGTCTCTGTTATTTCGAAACCAAACTTCTTGTAGAAAGCAATGGCATCGTCGTTGTTTGTCTGAACGTGTAAGTATATCTCTGAGATGTTCTGCTTCGCACAGAGATCAAAAACATGGTTCAGCAGCTTTGTTCCTGTCAAAATAAAAAAGGATCAATTGTAAGGCAGCACAGATCATATTACTGCTACTCTTAAAAACAGCTCGTGTTGTTGCCAAAAACAAACTATTCTTTTCTGTTCGTAAAAAATAGTTTGAAAAGAGCAAAAGTATGCAAGGTGTACTTCAAGCCCAAGAAGTTTACAACTAGTTGATATTTCATATTCATTCAACTAGCATTCATTCTTTTGAGACAGTGTTACAGTAGCAGTACCAAACAAAACCTGCTGCCGTGTAGTCCCCTCATAATTTCCTTTTATCAAACATCACGTTCCTAATACTCCTCAGATGATCATATGGACATTTTCCTTAGAACAAACTCAAAATTCTTGACAGCATGTGTTGTGAAATGAGGCCAGACCGCCAGAGTATATTTTAAATTGAATTCTGTACACTCCCGAAATTCTCATTTACCATCAATGGAATCGTATTAACAACAGGATACTATATTAGCAGCCAATAATGCAGTGTGGGAAATGGTGTAGCCTAACATTTAGAGGACTCTTCCTGCCAAAAAAAATCATTTAGAGGACTCTGAAACCTATAAACAAACAAGTTATGAATAACTGCTGGGCTAACCACATGTGCTACCCGGTCACTGGGAGCAGGACGAACATACTAACTTACTATATCATCTGATAGTAGCACCAATGGGGCAGTGGTCTAAAAGAAGCATGACAGGGCGGTGATTGCTCAAAGAAAGTATGACGAGGCAGCCCATGATGTTTTATTGCACGATGATCATTATTCTTACTAGATTTAGAAGTCACGGGTATTTCACCTGGATAAAAAGAGCAATCTAGCGTGCAGATGTGTTAACATGGGCTAAAGTAAGAATGAGTGGCAACATTGCCGGCTCATTATTTTTCACTGGTTTTTCCTGTGCTGATACATGTATTCTTTCAGAACTTGCACTAGATAAACAGCTACGGTAATTATTTACAAGCAAGCTTTATAGAATAATATTGGTACATGCTTAAATCATTTCCACTAGGGTTTTTTAAACAGTAAGTTTATCACTCGTGGAAATACATGAAGGGCATACATGCCCTAGAGGACATAACATGGTAAGAGTATCATTGCACTATAATTTCATGAGCACATATGGCACAACCGCTACAAACAATCCTTGACACCACCTTAGTTTAAATGCGTAATGCATTTTTTGGCAATCCACACCCTTCATAACTTTATAACACTTACGGCGTATGGCAAGGCGACTTCATAGACACACCCTAACTTGGTCTGACAGCAAGTTAAATCACCCATTACAACCAATTTACTAGCACAGTGCTCCGTTAATATTCCCATGGGAATAAGACTAACCCAATGCACACTCAAATGCCAAAATACAACAAAACATGGTATGTAAGCAACAACACTTTTCAGAAACCTGGTAGCATCAGTTGATTCTTGGAGCAGATTCAAGGTTGACTTTGGTTTATTAACTCATAGAACAAAAGCTGACCTAGGGCCAGCCATTCTCTCTGCTGTAAACTCTCTTAACTAGCTTGCACTACTCCATGTCTTGTGATTTGGCTGCCAACTGGCAGGGCCTGCACTTATTGCCTTTTGATTGTAACCTTCCTAGATAGTGCAGGGTGTCATAGGTTGTTCAAGCATTTTATCATGTAACCTTGTAACGGTAGGGAGAGGAAAAGCTGGAGAGGACTCGTGGGAGGGAGGAGAAGCTGGGAGGGTAGGGAGAGGAAAAGCTGGGGAAGACTCGTGGGAGGGAGATGAGAAGCTGGCAGAGACTCAAAAAGAAGAAGCATAGCTGCTGCTGGCAATGCCGCACCCCACGCAGACCTGGAGGCAACAAAGCTCTGCAATAACGGGGATGGCACAAGGACGCGGCGCCCCAAGCCAGAACCAGATTTTTTTTTTCTGCTCCACCCTCACCTCGTTCTGTCCCTCTCTTCTCGCCCGCTTTTCCTTCCCACCCCGTTCTACATAGTTCAAGGAAGAAGGCCCAAGGTTTGCCCCTCCCGCTCCTGCTTCTCCTTCCCATGTGTGCCTGCTCAGAAAGCATATGGCATCGAAAATCGGCTTAAAGAGCCGCCCGCCTTGTCAATTGGACGCCATGGCCCTATGGTGGACGCATAGGCAACTTCTATTGTGAGGGTCAACGTGCTTGGTCTGGAGGGTTGCCACAGTGGTATTATTGACGTTATGGCAGTGACACATCAACAGAAAACTTTGGGCACATTTTGATTCAATTGAGATGGTGGCAGAAGCATGATCAATCATTGTTCATTGCTTGAGTGAAAAATAGGTTGCAAGATAAATGCAGTACCTACAACTATTCAACAATTACATTTTAATTCACAATTTCAGCAATCAGGTAAGGAGGTGCACATGTTATCCTACTTGTGAGGCATATAGAGATCTCACGCCCAACAGGGTGATCTCTTTACATACGCAAAAATGAATTTAGGTAGGGAAAATTCTCACCAAGACCAAGACCACGGTAGGGCGCCAATACACCCAGAGTCATGATATAAACACGGACCACCCCTCCTTCCTTCTTCTCCAGGCGACAAGCGATTGCTCCAACACATATATCACTATAGTAAGCTACAAACACAGAAAGGAAAAATGAACAGTCAGACAATAGCACCAGCAGCAAGCAACATGTTTTCTCATAGATGAAATCAGCCAAAGCCAGCAGACGAATCAATATAACAGCGAATCCGGGAAACATCCCCAGCACAACACCATAGCTACCTACCCACGCCCTCCAACTCTCCAAGATCTTCTATGGCCAAAGAATTATTTTTACAGATCAAATCCACATTCGCATTTGCACGTCCCCATTCCAAAATATAAATTCCTAATGGCGGTTTCTTCCCCAATCTGGTAGCAAGTTATAAATTGTTTCCTGCCTTCTGTCTGCAGATCCGAGAACTGAGATAGATACAACCCCAATCCCAATCCCAATCCCAATACAATGGAAGACCGGATGAGGTATGGAACCGGTCCCGGCGGTGCGAGGTAGGGATTAGAACAAGATTGGAAGAAACTGATGGGAGCGCGCTCACCGAGCTTGGAGAAGTCCTTGGAGGCGATGGCGTCCTGGTAGTATTTGTCGTTGTAGCGGACGGGGAAGAGCGCCATGTTGAGCTTCTTGAGCTGCATCACGTTCTTGTCCCGCAGGCCGTCCAGGGACGTCCGGGCGACGCCGCTGCTCTTCTCCTTGCTCCCAGCTGCCTCTCCTTCCCCAGCGCCCATCCTCCAAGCCCTATTGCCGTCCCTCGCCCTCGCTCTCTTCGTCGCCTCTCTCGAGACTCGAAAGTTTGCGTGCGATGCGACCACGGCGGCGGGTGCGACTCGCGACCAAAACCCTTCCGCTCTTTAGCTGTTTTCGCTACTTCTTCCCGTTCTCGCTGACCCGTCGGGCCTACGGCGTTCTCACCGACCGCGGGTGGGTGGTGGGCTAGAAGCCAGGCCTTTCGCTTGCGTGCCCTTGCAAGTTGCAACTAAGAGCAAACTCTAGCACACCCCGCATCCGGCCCCGACTCGTAAAATAACCTGCCTGATCAGACCCCGCATCTGTCCCGGCCCGCAAAAAAATTTGAGGGGCGCGGCAAAATCACGGCCCGAACCCGTGAATACGCGGGTTCCCCCTCGCCGCTGCGGTGCCCTGCATCACAGAGAAGCAGTTGGCGGGAGGGACATTTCAACCCGCGCGCCTTTCCCCATCTCCTTCCGCCGCCGACCGCCCTTGCTTCCGCCCGTCCGCCACCGGTGATTCCGGCCAAATCTGCGGGCGGAATCGCGTCGCGGGGGCGTCCCCCACCCTCCCGCGTCGATACGCTGCACCGACCCCCCAGATTCGGCGAGAAGAGCCGCCCCTCGTCGCTGCCGCCGCCGGGGATCGACCACCGTCGAGCCCGCCCCCCGTCGCCGCCTGGGATCACCTGCCGCATCCGCCGTCGGTTAGTGTTTCTTTTGTGATATTTGCGAGCGGTACAGTTGATTGACGCAAGACTACTTCGCGGAGAATCCTACATATCCACCGCACCTCTTCCGGAGAAGGTACCGAATGCGTCGATCCCTCTTTGTGAAAATTGTTCAAGCTTGCGAGGCAAATTGCCGGTATTTTACTCAAAGAAGAAATGTTGCGGGCTTAAAGGGATTTAGTGCATATTTAAAAATCTCCGCAGCTATGCGGGTGATTGCATATGGCGTTCCGGCTGACTGTGCCGATGAGTACCTTCGCATTGGTGAAGATACTACAATTGAATCAGTGCGTAGATTTGCAAAAGTGATCATCCGTGTCTTTGGTCCTGAGTATTTTCGGGCACCCAACGAGGATGACACAAAGAAATTGATGGCATCTAATGAGAGGAGAGGTTGGCCTAGCATGCTAGGTAGCATTGATTGTATGCATTGGACTTGGAAAAATTGCCCGTAGGCATGGCAAGGAATGTATTGTGGCAAGTCTCGTGATGCAACAGTTGTGCTAGAGGCCGTAGCATCCAAGGATTTATGGATTTGGCATTGCTTCTTTGGTATGCCGGGCACTCTCAATGATATCAATATGTTGCAACGGTCTCATTTGTTTGCTAGGCTTGCTAGTGGTGATGCTCCTGCTTGCAACTATACTATCAATGGGCATGAATACACAAAAGGGTACTATCTTACAGATGGTATATACCATCATTGGTGCACCTTTGTCAAGAGCATCAAAGATCCCAAAACTAGAAAACATTATGAATTTGCAAGGGTGCAAGAGGCAGCCCGAAAAGACATTGAAAGAGCATTCGGTGTTTTGCAATCTAGGTTTGCCATTGTCCGTGGTCCTGCTCATTTTTGGGATAAGAAAAACTTGAAAAATATTATGACATGCTGTGTTATCCTTCACAATATGATTCTTGAAGATGAGAGAGGAAATGAACTTGGAATTCTTCTACGATAATGTGGGTAGCCGTGTCAAACCAGCTAGAGACCCTAACTGCATTAGAGCTTTTCTTCAGACATACAAGGAGATTGAAAATGCAAACACACACTTTCAACTACAGGAGGATCTCATTGAGCACTATTGGCAAAGGGCTGGACAGTGACTCATTTTTGTATTCATGACAAGTTTTGTATTGCATTATTTAAGTTTTCTTCGGTGAATTGAATAATTATTTGTAATGTGGATAATTATTGTATTATGTTTGATTTGAATAATTATTTAGTTTGCTTTCGATTGTTGTATTATATTGGATTTGATATTTGTGGGCCGATGAGATGCGGGATGCAGCGGCGCAAAGAGCAGACCCCGCAAAGTCGACCCGTAAAAAAACATATTCCGCGAATATACTTTTATACAGGTCCGTTTGAGGGGTCTGCATCTGTGGCCGTCCATGCCGGCCCGCAAAGGCCGTTTTCCGCGAACTGCAAACGCGTTTTGCGGGCCGGCGGGATGCGGGGTCTGCTAGAGTTGCTCTAAGGTATATCCGACGCTGACTCGCAAACTGAACACCTTATTCGTCCGTGAATTGGATATCTGTTCACAGACACAATACGAAAGAAGATTATTTAAAATTAGCCACGTATATTTCAAGTTAGGTACCAACAAATCAGATAAATTACATGCAAACGAATGATTTTCATATAAACCGGAGCACATTCATTACATTTCGGACATTTTTCATTAAGAAGGGGGACCAGATCTAAACCTAGCCTACAGCAGTGCCCGTCGTCCAAGTCCTTGTTGTTCCCTTTCGGCGACCGCATCCTCCATCTGTCGTCTCCATGAGCGGCGGGGATAAGACCCGCGAAGTGGTGCGGTCGCCGGCGAGGAAGAGTAGAACATGGGAGACGGACCGACCCACTTGGGACTCGAGCCCCCGCCACCTTCCGTGCTTTACTCATCCTTGTCGGAGTCAGCGGTTTGTCTGTTGTCGGTGGATGTGAGGTCCACGATGGAAATGGAGGGGTCAGCATGTTCGTCGTCCCACGGGCAAGGCCAAACAACGTTTGCGGCTGGCGGCGTTCTTGTTCACGATCGCCTGCGCAGATAGCGCCGCTTCCGCGTCCGGTTGCGCCGCATGTATGTTGCGAGCGGCGGCTTGAGTGCGGGCAACCTCGTACAGTGCCTGCTGCTCGGCGATGAAGTTGGGGTTCGCTGCGGCCATGGCCGCCACAACTTCCTCGCTCGCGCACTCGCCGTAGATTTGGCCCTCCGTTAGCTGGTGCTGCTCGAGGAGGAACATGTTGTAGCATTGTTCCTCTTGCGCCTGCCAGAACAACGACATAGGCGCAGGCGCTAGGTGATCCTCGGCCATGTCAACACTGAAGTGCGCTTGTGCCTGCTCCATCCTTGAGCCGGCATGCACCGGTGCGAGCTCCAGCGCGGAGTCATCATCGGAGCTAGTCCCATCGTGGGCTCGTCGTCGGAGACCTTCGGAGAGTTGGCCGACATGTCGGCCTCTATCCGCTTGGCACAGCGGCTCCGCCAAGCGGCCGCAAGGGTGGCCACCACATGCTTCTGCTTCGTCGAGAAGCTCTCCCACAGAGCGTTCCCGCTCAAGGTCATGGCGGATGTGATGCACGGGAGGAAGATGCGGTATCGATGGGTTGTGGTGTGTTGTGAGGCGGTGTGGCCCCTTTAAATAGTTAATGTGATGCGGAGCATCCTACGATCATCCCCATGGACCTACCATCGTCTCATCAAGAACCAAGAGGACCTATGACACGAGCACGAGCTAGAGCTCTCGAGAACGAGGTGACTTCGTTCCTTAGTGATATCACATATGATCCACTCGAGACATGGCTACTACCTAAGTCCGATATGCTATGCATGATTAGGTGTCAAGAGGAACCTCCCGAGGATGCACGCGAAGACGGATAAGCCGCCAAGTCCATGGATGAAGAGAACCAACAGAAACGGGCAAGTTCACCTTCCAGGCCCCGGACATCCGGCCAAGACCCCGGACATCCGGCCCCTGGAGCAACCACAGCAGCAACAGCCCGGACGCCCAAGTCTACAGGGCCCGGACATCCGGCGTCCAGCCCGGACATCCGGCCCTAGCCCGGAAATCCGGCCAGAAGCCCGAACATCCGGCGCCACGCTATAGAACATCCAGAAGCTGAGCCCTCCAGCCCGGACATCCGGCCGCCAAGCCCGGACATCCGGCCCCTCGGGAAGGCCCGGACATCCGGCCCGTCGCCCGGACATCCGGCCCCCCTGTCTGCGCACAGTAAAGGGCCGAGGCCCGTGTACCCCTTCGACCCTCTAGACTATATATACTCCTTCTCCCCCATCTTTCTAGGGTTAGCATTGGTTTAGCTCATATGTGAGATAGAGCATTGCTCATCCATTACGGATCTACTCTACGAGAGAGATCGCGGCCCCTCTTCGGAGAAGATCCACCTTGGATTCAAGACCTCCTCGCGGAGAAGACCCCCATCAAGATCTCCTCACGGAGAAGAACTGGTTACCCTTTTGTATCGTCCTTTGTTGACTTTGGATCTTGTATCTTACCTTTGTGTTCATCGATCTAGCGCATGTGTGATCTATTCTTGTTGGTTGAGTGATTTCTCTCGTGTTTCCCCTCGTGTTCATCGCGTTCTTCGTAAGGATCCGCTCCTTTCGTGAAAGATCGGCCATCTAGGGTTCCACCCTACATCATCTTGGTATCATGAGCCATGTTCATCACGATTTCGGAGCCCCCTCTTTTTGTTTTCTAGCTTGATTTTGTTGTTTTTCGTCCTAATCCGAAAATTCCCCCACAAAAATAGCCCCAATTGTTTTTTGTGATTTGTTGGTGTGATGAAGTTTTGTTGGATTTGATCCGCGGATTTCGTGTGTTGCAGGTAGATCTAGCTTTTCCCCATATTTTCCCCAATTTCCATCCACAAAATCGTCCGAATTTTGCCACGGATTTGACCTCTCCACGTGGTGTTCATCCACGGATCCCGAGCCCGGACATCCGGCCCGACCAGCCCGGACATCCGGCCCGACCCGGACATCCGGCCATCAGCCCGGACATCCGGCCCCTGACAGCATTACTTCCATCCTCCACTCCGTTTACCGCCTAACTTTCATGCAATTTTGTCCCGGCACCCACATACACTTCCGCATACCACCACCACTTCCGCATAGCACCACCATAGCCTTTCCCACTACCAACTCCGACAATTTTTACCCGTTTTGTCTTGAGAATTTGAGTTGTGGTTTCCGTGTCCTATTGTGTTTCGGCTATCTAGGTACGGTTCGGCATCAACATCACCACCGCTCATCTTCGCCAAGGACTACTACGAACGGCTACATCACGTTGGTATCACCTTCACCTTCATATCATCTTGGTATCGTGATATCATCATACTCTCTTGCATTTGCATTGATAACCCCATGGCCTTACTTTTGCGTAGCTTACCCATCGAGACTAGCCTTTGAGTATTGCCGGCAACGTGACTTGTGCACATTAGTGTTCATACTTACAATAGCATACATACCATCATTGAGTTGCATATCTTGGTATCATCTCTTGTGTCACAAAGTTGTCTTCGCATACACAATTGCTATCTTGGTTCGTGAAGCATTGCATGAGAAAAGAGCTCAAACAACAAAGAGCCAAACAAGCTTTTAAGCAAAAGGGAAAGATAAGCAAAGAGCTTATAAGCAAGAACCATAGCATCATACAACGTTAAGATTGTCATACTTGATCATCTTGGATCAAAGCATAGAAACATCATACATATAGCATACTTGGGATAGAAGTCGTTGCATTTTTGCTTAGTAGGTTGTGCACAAGTTCGTATCCGCCTATTGTGCAATCGTGTTAGCGTCTCTCTAGTGTTGTGAAACAAGAGCATCTTGGTGGATTCCACATTTTGGCTCATCCTTGGTTGCCCAACCCCACATTATCTATTTGCGTGTGTGTTTCCGTGTACCATATCTTGCTATTGGTCTACTTGTTGCATTTGCAAATTTGTGAATCTTTTCCAACATTATTGAGTCTCACTTACAATTGCATCAAATTTTGTGCCACCATCCTAACCAAGCTCCACCACAAGCTTTTACTTGTGTAGGTGTGAGAACCGACAAGAATTGGTACCAATTGTGCTATTTCCTTGATACACATTGCAGTGATCTTTGATCCATTTTCAACATCGGTCAAGGTAGATTTGGTATTGGTTCTTCTCTTTCTCCCACTCACATATTTTTGTTTGAAATGATGGATAGGCCAAGTACTTCTACCAACCCACTTTTCTTGGAGCAAGACGACGACATGTCATCCTATGTCACCAAGACTCAACTATTTGGTGCACATCGGGCTTTGCATCAAGAACAACTTGCTTTGGGCGACCGCATCGACAATCTCGCCACCGACCTACGACAATCCATGAGTTCCCTCAAAGAAGATATCTGAACCATGATGGTCCGCTCTTCTACAACTTCGTCCTCGTCAAGACGGAGCCGCTCAAGTCGACACTCCGACGACACCCTCTCCGGTTCAAGTACACCGACATCGAACACTCTTCGTCGTGCCGCGCGTCAAGACCGTCAAGCTAACCGCAATCCTCTACATGACACAGACTCTCAAGAGCATCGACATCGTCAAAACCAAGCCGCTTTCGCACAAGCACAAGATAGGCAACGCCAACGACAACAAGAACAAGAGGAGCGAGCGCGACAACATCAAGATGCACAAGACGCCGAGGCACAACGTCAAGAACAACAACTACGTGAAGCTCAAGCACTTGAGGCGCAACGTGCCCTTCAAGATTAAAGTCGTGCCGTAGCCAATCGAAGCCGACAAGATCGACTACATCAAGAAGCACTTCACGACGAAGCTCAAGAAAGGACTTACGAAGCTCGTGCGCATCGACAAGCTCCTCGACAAGATCGACAAGTTACTCGTCAAGACCGACAAGCTCCTCCTCAAGCGAGACAAGAACGGCAAGAGCATCATGAGGAAGACAACCCTCCTCGCCAAGAGCAACACGAGGAAGTCAACCCTCCTCGCCAAGAGCAACATGACATTGTCAATCCTCAACGACATGGGTGTCATCATCCCCGACCCCAACACAATGAAGAGCAACGATATGGCAAGCTAAAGTTCACCATGCCCAAGTTTACCAGAAGCAATGACCCCGAAGAGTACATATCATGGGCATTGAAGGTTGACAAAATCTTCCGCTTGCACAACTACGAAGAAGAGAAGAAGATCGCAATGGCATCCCTCGAATTCCAAGACTATGTCCTCATTTGGTGGGAACAAGTCATTGAGCGCCGAGCGGCAAGAGGTGAACCGCCCATCACCACTTGGGCACAAATGAAGGATGTCATGAGAGCACGATTCGTGCCAAACTACTACAACCGCGACCTCTTCAAGAAACTCCAACAACTCAAGCAAGGAACCAAGAGCGTTGAAGAGCACTACAAGCAAATGGAGATTGCCATGATACGAGCCAATGTCAAAGAAGATGATGAGCAAACTATGGCGCGTTTCTTGAATGGACTCAATCACCCTATCAAGAAGATTGCCGGCTTCCAACCATACTCGAACCTCATCGAGCTAGTGCATCAAGCTACCAAAGCGGAACGGCAAGTACAAGATGACTTCAAGTATGCCAAGTTCTCATCCAAGTCCTATGGCCTCTCCAACAATCAAGCTTCAACGACTCCCACCACGAGCAACGGCGACAAGTCAAGTTACAAGAAAGCTTCGACAAGCTCAAGTCGTCCTCCTACTACAAGCAACTTCAAGCCGAAAGCTTCATCATCATCTACTCCAACCGATGAGACCATCAAGACAAGTTCCATCAAATGTTTCACATGCGGAGGCTGAGGCCACAAGTCCTTCGAGTGCACAAACAAGCGCACCATGATCCTCAACGACGACGGAACCTACGACTCCATGAGTGAAGGAGAAATGGAAGCCCTTGAGCAAGTGGCCATGCACCGACAAGTGAACAATGAAGAAGAAGATGATCACATCTTTTGTGACGAAGACTCAAGTCCCGCTCTTGTTGTCTCCAAGGTCTTGACTCTTCAACATCAACAAGACGAAGATCAAAGATGCCATATCTTCCACACAAAGGCCGGCATCAATGGACGGTCCGTCAAGGTCATCATCGATGGAGGGAGTTGCCATAACTTGGCAAGTGAAGAACTATGCTCCAAACTCCAGTTGGTCAAGATGAAGCACCCGCACCCCTACAAGGTTCAATGGTTAAGCGACACCGGCACCATACAAGTCGAGCATAGAGTACAAGTCTCTTTCAAGATCGGCGCCTATGAAGACACTTTGGAGTGTGATGTCCTTCCTATGACCGTGTGCCACCTCCTTCTTGGACGGCCATGGCAATTTGACCGAGGTGTCATTCACAATGGGCGTACAAATCACTATAGCTTCAAGATGAAAGGGAAAGAGTTTGTGCTACATCCTATGTCTCCAAGCCAAGTGCTCGCCGACAAGCAAAACACCCATCGTGGAGAGAATAGTGAGAGAGCGAACCACCAAAAAGAGAGTGAGCGCCACAAGCCCAAATTGAGTGCCTCCACGATGAGCGACAAGAAAAACTTAGTTCTCTTTGCCACCAAACGTGAGATGAGAGAAGTGTGTGAGAACCCATCCAGTGTCCTACACTATGTCCTACTGTGCAAGGATGAGGCACCAAAAACTAACAACTATCACAATCTACCTTTGGTGTTATTTTCTTTATTGCAGGAATTCCAAGATGTTTTCCCCGATGAGCTACCTCCGGGTCTACCTCCACTACGAGGCATTGAGCACCGAATCGATCTCATCCCCGGAGCGCCACTTCTAAACAAAGCTCCCTACCGCGTCAACCCCGAAGAAACCAAAGAAATACATAGGCAAGTAAAGCATCTCATAGACCATGGTCATGTGCGTGAAAGTTTGAGTCCTTGTGCCGTACCGGTCATTCTTGTGCCAAAACGAGACGGTAGTTTTCGCATGTGTTCCGATTGTAGACCTATCAATGCCATCACCGTTCGATATAGGTACCCCATTCCACGCCTTGATGATACGCTTGATGAACTTTGCGGTGCCACTATCTTTTCCAAAATTGATCTTAAAAGTGGTTACTATCAAATCCGCATACAAGAGGGTGATGAATGGAAAACCGCTTTCAAAACAAAGTTTGGTCTATATGAGTGGTTAGTCGTGCCTATGGGTTTATCGGAAGCACCCGCTACCTTCATGTGCCTTATGCATCATGTGTTTCGCCCTTACATTGGTGAATTTGTTGTTGTCTACTTTGATGATATCCTTGTGTTTAGCAAATCTCTCAAAGAGCATGTCACCCACCTTCGCACCGTGCTACAAACTCTTCGAAACGAGCAACTTTATGCTAATATGGAAAAATGCCTTTTTGGTGTTGATAAGCTTGTTTTCTTAGGTTTCGTAGTATCTTCTAAGGGTGTTCATGTTGATGAATCTAAGATCAATGCTATTAAAACTTGGCCCCAACCAACCAATTTGCAACAAGTGCGTAGTTTTCTTGGTTTAGCCGGTTTCTATCACAGATTTGTGAAGGATTTTAGCACCATTGCTTCGCCTTTGCATGCTTTGAGTAAGAAAAATGCACCGTTTGTTTGGGGAACATCCCAAGATATCGCTTTCAATGAGCTTAAGAATTTGCTTACTCATGCTCCCGTGCTTGCATTACCCAACTTTGACAAACCTTTCGAAATTCATTGCGATGCTAGTGGTAATGGCATAGGAGGTGTGTTAACACAAGAGAAGCGCCCAATTGCTTATTTTAGTGAGAAACTCTCCGGAGCGCAACTCAATTACCCCATCTATGACAAAGAGCTATATGCTTTAGTGCTAGTTTTGCATGAATGGGAACATTACCTACGCCCTCATGAGTTCATCATCCATACCGACCATGAAACGCTTAAATACCTTAAGGGTCAAACTAAGTTGAACAAGCGTCATGCTAAATGGAGTGAGTTTATTGAGTCTTTTCCTTATGCATCAAGTATATTAAAGGTAAGGAAAATGTTGTGGCGGATGCACTTTCCCGTATATGCATGCTTGTTACTCAACTTGAGTTAAATGTCATTGGCTTTGAGCATATAAAAGACTTGTATGAGCATGATCCTACATTTGCTATTCCTTATGCCAAGTGTTTGACGCATACTTCTTGGGATCGATACTACATCAAAGATGGATATCTTATGAGAGCTAACAAACTTTGCATCCCCGAGTCCTCTCTTCGCTTGTTGCTTTTGCAGGAATCTCATGGAGGCGGACTCATGGGACACTTTGGACGCGACAAGACATTTGCTACGCTCTCCAAGAACTACTTTTGGCCCAAGATGTTCCGCGACGTCAATCGCTTCACCAACCGATGCTCTACATGTCGCAAAGCTAAGTCCAAAGCTCAATCTCATGGCCTCTATATACCAGTTCCAATTCCATATCACCCATGGGAAGATATTAGCATGGACTTTGTGCTTGGTTTGCCTAGAACTTGAAATGGCAAGGATTCCGTTTTTGTTGTT
Organism: Aegilops tauschii subsp. strangulata; assembly: GCF_002575655.3. Taxonomy (NCBI): domain Eukaryota; kingdom Viridiplantae; phylum Streptophyta; class Magnoliopsida; order Poales; family Poaceae; genus Aegilops; species Aegilops tauschii. The sequence continues at coordinate 311,059,852 of NC_053037.3, read as the reverse complement.
GTGGACCGATTCTCCAAAATGGCACATTTCATTCCGTGCAACAAGATAGACGATGCTTCACATGTTGCAAATTTGTTTTGTAGGGAAATCTTGCGCCTTCATGGAGTACCAAAGACGATTGTCTCGGACCGCGACGTCAAGTTCTTAAGTTACTTTTGGAAGACCTTGTGCGCCAAGCTCGGAATCAAGCTCTTGTTCTCTTCGGCATACCATCCACAAACCGACGGCCAAACGGAGGTGACGAACCGCACGCTCTCCACTCTACTACGCGTGTTGATAAAGAAGAACATCAAGGAGTGGGAGGAGTGCCTACCTATCACCGAGTATGCCTACAACCGTGCAAGACATCCGACTACCGGCAAGTCCCCCTTCGAGGTCGTCTATGGCTTCAACCCATTGTCACCATTGGACATTCTACCTCTACCGCTACAAGAGCGCACAAACATGGATGCGAGTGCCCAAGTCAACTTCCTCAAGAAGATGCATGAAGATACAAGGAGCACCATCGAGCGCCAAGTACAACGATTCGCGACCAAGCTCAACGTCAACAAGCAACCCATGATGTTCAATGTTGGAGATCTTGTGTGGCTACACCTTTGCAAGGATCGCTTCCCCAATGAACGCAAGTCCAAGCTACTACCCCGAGCGGATGGACCCTTCAAGGTGCTTGCACGCTACAACAACAACGCATACAAGATCGACATCCCACGCGACAAGTACTCCGTGAGCGACATCTTCAACATCAAAGATCTCTCCCCGTACCATGGTGATGAGGATTTCGATCCGAGGTCGGATCTTTCCCAAGGGAGGGAAGATGATGCAGAGCATCCTACGATCATCCCCATGGACCTACCATCGTCTCATCAAGAACCAAGAGGACCTATGACACGAGCACGATCTAGAGCTCTTGAGAACGAGGTGACTTCCTTCCTTAGTGATATCACATATGATCCACTCGAGACATGGCTACTACCTAAGTCTGATATGCTATGCATGATTAGGTGTCAAGAGGAACCTCCCGAGGATGCACGCGAAGACGGACAAGCCGCCAAGTCCATGGATGAAGAGAACCAACGGAAACGGGCAAGTTCACCTTCCAGGCCCCGAACATCCGGCCAAGACCCCGGACATCCGGCCCCTGGAGCAACCACAGCAGCAACAACCCAGACGCCCAAGTCTACAGGGCCCGGACATCCGGCCCCAGCCCGGACATCCGGCGCCACGCTACAGAACATCCAGAAGCTGAGCCCTCCAGCCCGGACATCCGGCCCCTCGGGAAGGCCCGGACATCCGGCCCCTCGGGAAGGCCCGGACATCCGGCCCGTCGCCCGGACATCCGGCCCCCCTGTTTGCGCACAGTAAAGGGCCGAGGCCCGTGTACCCCTTCGACCCTCTAGACTATATATACTCCTTCTCCCCCATCTTTCTAGGGTTAGCATTGGTTTAGCTCATATGTGAGATAGAGCATTGCTCATCCATTACGGATCTACTCTACGAGAGAGACCGCGGCCCCTCTTCGGAGAAGATCCACCTTGGATTCAAGACCTCCTCGCGGAGAAGACCCCCATCAAGACCTCCTCACGGAGAAGAACCGGTTACCCTTTTGTATCGTCCTTTGTTGACTTTGGATCTTGTATCTTACCTTTGTGTTCATCGATCTAGCGCATGTGTGATCTATTCTTGTTGGTTGAGTGATTTCTCTCGTGTTCCTCTCGTGTTCCCCTCGTGTTTCCCCTCGTGTTCATCACGTTCTTCGTAGGGATCCGCTCCTTTCGTGAAAGATCGGCCATCTAGGGTTCCAGCCTACATCAGAATGACATTGAGGCCAAGCGTCTGGGCGTTGAAGGAAATATGCCCTAGAGGCAATAATAAAGTTGTTATTTATATTTCCTTATATCATGATAAATGTTTATTATTCATGCTAGAATTGTATTAACCGGAAACTTAGTACATGTGTGACAAACAGAGTGTCACTAGTATGCCTCTACTTGACTAGCTCGTTGAATCAAAGATGGTTAAGTTTCCTAGCCATAGACATGAGTTGTCATTTGATTAAGGGGGTCACATCATTAGAGAATGATGTGATTGACTTGACCCATCCATTAGCTTAGCACGATGATCGTTTAGTTTGTTGTTGTTGCTTTCTTCATGACTTATACATGTTCCTATGACTATGAGATTATGCAACTCCCGAATACCGAAGGAACACTTTGTGTGCTATCAAATGTCACAACATAACTGGGTGATTATAAAGATGCTCTACAGGTGTCTCCGATGGTGTTTGTTGAGTTGGCATAGATCGAGATTAGGATATGTCACTCCGATTGTCAGAGAGGTATCTCTGGGCCCTCTCGGTAATGCACATCACTATAAGCCTTGAAAGCAATGTGACTAATGAGTTAGTCGCAGGATGATGAATTACGGAATGAGTAAAGAGACTTGCCGGTAACAAGATTGAACTAGGTATGAGGATACCGGCAACCGAATCTCGGGCAAGTAACATACCGATGACAAAGGGAACAACGTATGTTGTTATGCGGTTTGACCGATAAAGATCTTCGTAGAATATGTAGGAACCAATATGAGCATCCAGGTTCCGCTATTGGTTATTGACCAGAGTCGAGTCTCGGTCATGTCTACATAGTTCTCGAACCCGTAGGGTCCGCACGCTTAACGTTCGATGACGATCGGTATTATGAGTTTATGTGTTTTGATGAACCGAAGGTTGTTCGGAGTCCCGGATGTGATCACGTACATGACGAGGAGTCTCGAAATGGTCGAGACATAAAGATCGATATACTGGAAGGCTATGTTTGGACATCGGAATGGTTCCGAGTGAGTTTGGGCATTTACCGGAGTACCGGAGGGTTACCGGAACCCCCGAGGAGTCTATGGGCCTTATTGGGCCTTAGGGGAGAGAGGAGGAGGCAACCAAGGTGGGGGTGCCCCCCCAGCCCAATCCGAATTGGGGTGGGGGTCGGTCCCCCTTTCCTTCTCCCTCTCTCCTCCTTCCTTCTTCTCCTACTCCAACTAGGGAAGGGGGAATCCTACTCCCACCGGGAGTAGGACTCCCCCCTTGGGCGCGCCATGAGAGGGCCGGCCCTCCCCTCCTCCACTCCTTTATATACGGGGGAGGGGGGCGTCCCATAGACACACAAGTTGATTGTTTAGCCGTGTGCGGTGCCCCCTCCACAGATTTCCACCTCGGTCATATTGTTGTAGTGCTTAGGCGAAGCCCTGCGTCGGTAACTTCATCATCACCGTCATGACGCCGTCGTGCTGACGAAACTCTCCCTCGACCTCAGCTGGATCTAGAGTTCGTGGGACGTCAGCGAGCTGAACGTGTGCAGATCGCATAGGTGCCGTACTTTCGGTACTAGGATCGGTCGGATCGTGAAGTCGTACGACTACATCAACCGCGTTGTCGTAACTCTTTTGCTTTCGGTCTATGAGGGTATGTGGACAACACTCTCTCCTCTCGTTGCTATGCATCACCTAGATGGATCTTTCATGTGCATAGGAATTGTTTTGAAATTACTGCGTTCCCCAACAGTGGCATCAGAGCCAGGTCTATGCGTAAACGTTATATGCACGAGTAGAACACAAAGAGTTGTGGGTGATAATAGTCATACTGCTTACCAACATGTCATACTTTGATTCGGCGGTATTGTTGGATGAAGCGGCCCGGACCGACATTACGCGTACGCTTACGCGAGACTGGTTCTATCGACGTGCTTTGCACACAGGTGGCTGGCGGGTGTCAGTTTCTCCAACTTTAGTTGAATCGAGTGTGACTACGCCAGGTCCTTGTTGAAGGTTAAAATAGCACACTTGACGAAAAATCGTTGTGGTTTTGATGCGTAGGTAAGAACGGTTCTTGCTTAGCCCGTAGTAGCCACGGAAAACTTGCAACAACAAAGTAGAGGACGTCTAACTTGTTTTTGCAGGGCATGTTGTGATGTGATATGGTCAAGGCATGATGCTAAATTTTATTGTATGAGATGATCATGTTTTGTAACAGAGTTATCGGCAACTAGCAGGAGCCATATGGTTGTCGCTTTATTGTATGCAATGCAATCGCCCTATAATTGTTTTTACTTTATCACTAAGCGGTAGCGATAGTCGTAGAAGCAATAGTTGGCGAGATGACAATGATGCTACAATGGAGATCAAGGTGTCGCGCTGGTGACGATGGTGATCATGACGGTGCTTTGGAGATGGAGATCAAAGGCACAAGATGATGATGGCCATATCATATCACTTATATTGATTGCATGTGATGTTTATCCTTTATGCATCTTATTTTGCTTAGTTTGGCGGTAGCATTATAAGATGATCTCTTACTAAATTTCAAGGTACAAGTGTTCTCCCTGAGTATGCACCGTTGCGAAAGTTCGTCGTGCCGAGACACCACGTGAGGATCGGGTGTGATAAGCTCTACGTTCACATACAACGGGTGGAAGCCTGTTTTGCACACGCAGAATACTCGGGTTAAACTTGACGAGCCTAAGATATGCAGATATGGCCTCAGAACACTGAGACCGAAAGGTCGAGCGTGAATCATATAGTAGATATGATCAACATAGTGATGTTCACCATTGAAAACTACTCCATCTCACGTGATGATCGGACATGGTTTAGTTAATTTGGATCACGTGATCACTTAGATGATTGGAGGGATGTCTATCTAAGTGGGATTTCGTAAGTAATATGATTAATTGAACTTTAATTTATCATGAACTTAGTACCTGGTAGTATTTTGCATGTCTATGTTGTTGTAGATCAATGGCCCGTGCTACTGTTCCTTTGAATTTTAATGCGTTCCTAGAGAAAGCTAAGTTGAAAGATGATGGTAGCAACTACACGGACTGGGTCCGTAACTTGAGGATTATCCTCATTGCTGCACAGAAGAATTACGTCCTGGAAGCACCGCTAGGTGCCAGGCCTGCTGCAGATGCTGCTGATGACGTTAAGAACGTCTGGCAAAGCAAAGCTGATGACTACTCGATAGTTCAGTGTGCCATGCTTTACGGCTTAGAACCAGGACTTCAACGTCGTTTTGAACGACATGGAGCATATGAGATGTTCCAGGAGTTGAAGTTAATATTTCAATCAAATGCCTGGATTGAAAGACATGAAGTCTCCAATAAGTTCTACAGCTGCAAAATGGAGGAGAATAGTTCTGTCAGTGAACATATACTCAGAATGTCTGGGTACCACAACCACTTGACTCAGCTGGGAGTTAATCTTCCTGATGATACTGTCATTGGCAGAGTTCTTCAATCACTGCCACCAAGCTACAAGAGCTTCGTGATGAATTATAATATGCAAGGGATGGATAAGACAATTCCTGAGCTCTTCGCAATGCTAAAGACTGCGGAGGTAGAAGTAGAAATCAAGAAGGAGCATCAAGTGTCGATGGTCAACAAGACCACTAGTTTCAAGAAAAAGGGTAAAGGGAAGAAGGGGAACTTCAAGAAGAACGGCAAGCAAGTTGCTGCTCAAGTGAAGAAGCCCAAGTCTGGACATAAGCCTGAGACTGAGTGCTTCTACTTCAAAGGGACTGGTCATTGGAAGCGGAACTGCCCCAAGTATTTGGCGGATAAGAAGGATGGCAAGATGAACAAAGGTATATGTGATATACATGTTATTGATGTGTACCTTACTAATGCTCGCAGTAGTACCTGGGTATTTGATACTAGTTTTGTTGCTAATATTTGCAACTTGAAACAGGGACTACGGATTAAGCGAAGATTGGCTAAGGACGAGGTGACGATGCGCGTGGGAAATGGTTCCAAAGTCGATGTGATCGCCGTCGGCACGCTACCTCTACATCTACCTTCGGGATTAGTTTTAGACCTGAATAATTATTATTTGGTGCCAGCGTTAAGCATGAAGATTATATCTGGATCTTGTTTGATGCGAGACGGTTATTCATTTAAATCCGAGAATAATGGTTGTTCTATTTATACGAGTAATATCTTTTATGGTCATGCACCCTTGAAGAGTGGTCTATTTTTGTTGAATCTCGATAGTAGTGACACACATATTCACAATATTGAAGCCAAAAGATGCAGAGCTGATAATGATAGTGCAACTTATTTGTGGCACTGCCATTTGGGTCATATTAGTGTAAAGCGCATGAAGAAACTCCATTCCTATGGACTTTTGGAATCACTTGATTATGAATCACTTGGTACCTGCGAACCATGCCTCATGGGCAAGATGACTAAAACTCCGTTCTCCGGAACAATGGAGAGAGCAACAGATTTATTAGAAATCATGCATACTGATGTATGTGGTCCAATGAACATTGAGGCTCACGGCGGGTATCGTTATTTTCTGACCTTCACAGATGATTTGAGCAGATATGGGTATATCTACTTGATGAAACATGTCGGAGTAATGGGCCACGGGTAGACTAACCTGAGTCCCTGAGCATTTCAAGACATCGGGGCCGGCTCCGCCCCTCAAGCATCAAGGATGAAGCGCCGCCTTCTGGTGGCTGGCTGGATCAAGCGGCCGGCTGCCAGAAGACGTCCACGCACCAGAGGACGGCCCCAAGACGGGCTGACTCCTAGCAGGCGGCCTCCAGAGAGGCCGGCTCCTAGCAGGCGGCCCACGAAGTCTACGCCCCCATTAAGAAGACAAGACAGGATGTGGCTACAGTGTAGCCCATCACCCCCATATCCAGGGCACAACGCGGCCACAGTGCCCCGTACAGGCGGACATCTCCGCACGGCGCGGCACTATTGCCACTCCACCCTTGAAGTCACCCCTGTTAGGCGGAGCCATGCTCCCACGACGGCCTGTAGGTACGGCCTGCAGGCGGCGGGCCCTACCAGGCAGCGAGAGCCCGGAGGGCGGCAGAGCCCGACTAGTCGGACCCGAGGGAGGCCGGCCTCTAGCAGGCGGCCCACTCCTCCCGCGGAGTCCGCGCACCATTAACCAGATGAGACACGGTGTGGCTACAGTGATCTCCCACCAGACGGCGGGACTGTAGCCACGCCTCCCCGACCAAGCGTGCGTCATTAGCATTACGACTACAGTAACAAGCAGCCGGCCAGACCCGCGAGCGGCGGAGGCGGCCTATCGGCTCCGTACCAGACCAGTCGGCAGGGCCCACCAGGCGGCAGGCCCCAGCGGCCGGCGGAGAAGCCGGTGACCAGAGACGCTGACAGCCGGGTCCTACACCCGGCCAGATTACCATTGTACCCCTGGGGGTAGGCCTATATAAACCCCCCAGGGCACCCATGCAAAGGGTTCCCAACCTGTTAGACCTAGACACACACATAGAGAGAGGAGAGAGCTAGCCCTGCTTTCTTCTACCTCTAGCATACAGCTCGAGGAGCACCATTGTACTCACTAGTGCCTTAGTGATCATGCGGAGACCCCGCAGAGCAGGACTAGGGGTGTTATCTCCTAGGAGAGCCCCGAACCTGGGTAAAGTACGCCGGCGTTCGTGTCTACGCCTCATCCCGCTTCCGGGCACCGGCGACGTTCTACTCGCTCCCACCATGATATGCCATCCCTTGGCATATGTCGCACCCAACCCCCGACATTTGGCGCCTACCATGGGGTGAGGTGCACCATCGTCCGGAGACCTGTTCTGGACGGGAACCTTGTTCCTTCCTGACGAGCGCAGCCAGCCCGGCACGCCAGACGGCGTTTGCGCCGACGCGCTGCGCGGCGCGGAGGTCGCCTGCGCGGCGAGCTGCCTCGCCGATCTTGTCGGCGAGATTCGCCTCTCCGACGAGCCCGTATCTGACGCGGGCACAGATGGCCCGGAGAGCCACCTCGTCAGCCTCCTCGACCAGCTCCACATCGTCAATGAGCCGGCTGTGGACTTGGAGTCGGTTAGTTCTACCGACCCGATGCTTGTCGATTCTGACACGGCATCGCTCGACGCGTTCCCCACCAACGTGGTGGTCTACGACGAACTGCTTCCTCGCGTGGACAGTGGCGGAAGCACCGTCACGGAGGTGCTTGTCATTAGCCATGGCGAGCACTCTGGCGGAGGTGGCCAGGATCCGCTGCAGGCGGCATTGCGGGACCTGGCCGCACCCATACCCGAAGACACCGATGGCGAGGCGCTGGAGGAGCACCGCAAGGCGCTCTATGACAGCGCCCAGAAGCTAGCCGTGATGAGGCGCCTCTCTGAGGCCTACCAGCATGAAGTTGACCGTGCAATCGGTGGCACGCCGGCTGGTGGCGAGCCCAGCCGCATGGGCATCATCTGGCAATGCGGAGCCGCCATCGCCAGCATGCTGGGGGCCGACCGCCCGACTTACGCCACGCCTCAGGAGAACATACGAGCCGCCCAGGCGGCGACAGAAGAGCTGGAGCACTTGGAGGGCGACGAGCGTCGCTGCATGATGGGCCGCAAGCATCAGCTCCTTGATGCGGCAGCCACACAGCAAGAAGCCGGCCGCCGAGTGGTGGAGCCCGGCCTGCAGGCTGAGAATCAGCCCCCTCGTCAAGAGCACGGCGCGACCTCCCGGGCGCCGACTGGCGGCAACCAAGGGGGCGGGACAAGGAGCCGGCTGTAAGCCGCAGTCGGACGCACATCACCATTGAGCGCGACCAAGACGGCCGCCCGCGAGCGGTGGAACGACCAGGCGGCTACCAGCCCCCCCCAGCGCAGAGAGAGGCGCATGTCTTCGCCGCCTGTTGATCATCCGAGTCTCGGTGGCCGGCTTGGCCCCCGAGAAGGAATCGGAGAGAATGATGCCCGCCACCGGATTGATCGTCTCAATCGGTCCCTAGCGCTAGAAGAAGACACGTTGGGTCTGCCTTGTTTTGGCCCCCGCATCCGAGATGAGCCTTTCCCCAAAGGGTTCACGCTCCCAAGAGATACGCCCAAGTCCACTGGCTCCGTGAAGCCGGAAGACTGGCTGGTCGACTACTCCACGTCCGTCAGCATAGCAAACGGCAACAAGCGCGTTGCCGTGAAGTATGTTCCGCTCATGCTCCAGGGCACTGTACGGACATGGCTGAACAGTCTAAAGCCCCGCAGCATCAACAACTGGGTTGATTTCACTGAAGCCTTCGTTCGCAACTTCACTGAAAGTGCGTTATATCGACTAGAGGGGGGTGAATAGGCAATTTTTATGAATTCTTCACTGAGGAATATGACGGTGAGGAAATTCCTTAGCGAAGAACTACTAGTAGCGGAAGAAGTACTCAAGAGTAAACATATAAGAACAAAAGCATGGTCATCATGATGAAATGAAGACAAGCACAGAGTACAGAAAGCGTAATCACAGGATAGCACAGGATGAAGACAAACAGACCGAAGAAATTGAACTGAGGAAATTGAGAAAGTCCTCAGTCAAAGTCTTCAAACACATATATGACAAGCACACAACATAGTAATGAGGACATGAAAGAGTTGAGGAAATAGAACCAGTAAGCTCGGTGAAGACAATGATTTGGTAGACCAGTTCCAACTGCTGTCTCAGTTGTACATCTGGTTGGAGCGGCTAGGTATTTAAACCTGAGGACACACAGTCCCGGACACACAGTCCTCACTGTATTCTCCTTGAGCTAAGGTCACACAGACCTCGCCCAATCACTCGTGGTAAGTCTTCAGGTAACTTCCGAACCTTCACAAACTCGGTCACTCGGCGATCCACAATTCCTCTTGGATGCTCTAGACCATGACGCCTAACCGTTTGGAAGAAGCACAGTCTTCAAAGGTAACAAGCGTTGGATCCACGCAGGATCAATCTCTTCAGTGATGCTCAATCACTTTGGGTTTGTAGGTGTTTGGGTTTGGGTTTTCCTCACTCGATGATTTTCGCTCAAAGTCCTCGGAGGATGGAATGCTCTCAAATGACAAGTGTTAGTTTCTCTCGGAGCAGCCAACCAGCTAGTGGTTGTAGGGGGCGACTATTTATAGCCTAGGGAGCAGGCCGACATAATAAGACATAAATGCCCTACAATGATATGACCGTTAGGTGGATAAGATATTTTGGGACAGCTGGCGCGTAGCACAGCAACGGTCGGAAATTTGAGTCTCAAATTCCTCAGGGCTATCATGTTCCTCACTGTGTACGCAATCCGCACTGGCGAATTCCTAACTCCTCAGTTAGACCAAATTCCTCAGAGACCAGAAGAACTTCATCTCTGTCACTGAAGAATATGACTGAACTGTATGAGCTTTCCAATGGCTTCACTCGAAGGGATTGGTAGGTGTAGGATTTTGAGTTGAGCATCACATGGAAATTTTTCCTTAGTATTTCCTCGACCCCCTTTAACAGTACGGTGTTTCCTACGACTCAAGAAAGAGAAAATGAAACTACGAAAACAAAAAGTCTTCACGCTTCATGTTCCTCAAATGAATACCAAGTCTTCAAGGTCACACCAATTTCTTCACTTTCAAAGTCTTCAGAAAGTCTTCAGAAATCCAAAGTCTTCACTCAAAGAACTTCATTTTTAGGGGTCGACTTTCTCTGTAAATATCAAACTCCTCATAGACTTATAGACCTGTGTACACTTATAAACACATTAGTCCCTTAACCTATAAGTCTTCAATACACCAAAATCACTAAGGGGCACTAGATGCACTTACAATCTCCCCATTTTTGGTGATTGATGACAATATAGGTTAAGTTTTCAACGGGGATAAACATATGAATTGTAAATACTGATATTGAGGAATTTGATTGCAAGATATAGAAGAACTCCCCCTGAAGATGTGCATAGTGAGGAATTTGCTTTTGAAGCAATGCACACTTGAAGAGTTGAATCATGGAGATCCCCCCTATATCTTGTAATTCATACACACATTTAACATATGATATGAGGAATTTGAAATGCATGATGAAATATGGTGAGTGATGTAATTTAGCATGCGTGCATAAACATTAATGAGGAATAAGCATGCAGAAAACCACAGCAAAAGTATTAGGCCACCATAGAGTTTAAGTTTACAACTCGATCCAGTAAAGTCATCAGAAGAACGAGAGTTGTAACTTTGCAAAAAACGCCCATATAGGATAGACCCGCTTGAAGACTAACTCAAATTTCTCCCCCTTTGTCATCGAATGACCAAAAGGGTTGAAAATGAGGACTAACGCCCCTGAAGAATATCAAGTTGATGAAGGAGCTCCAGCGTTGTTGGGGTCGTTTGTTGATGTAGGGCCTGCCGCAGTGTCGTCCAAGTCTTCATGCTCATCGGTGTCGCGCGATGAAGAATAGGAGCTGGCCACCAAGGAAGGAACCTTGACCTTCTTGTATTTCTTCGGTGGAGGTGCAGACCAGTCAAAGTCCTCCTTGAGACCCATGTTATTCAGATCTTCTTCACCATATACATGTGACAGAATAGCCCAGGTGCGACCGAAGACTTCATGGAGGTAGTAATGATTTTTCTTCACTGCATTATGTGTAGCAGTCATGTTGTGAAGAATTGAAACAAACTGACGCTTAACCCATTTATGGTTTCGATCCACCTTCTGGTGAAGACTTAGCAGAAGCTCACGGTTAGTCATCACACGAGGAGCAGTGGCTTGAGGATTTGGCTTGGAGGCATGGGCAGCAGAATCATGAGTGGCAGAGTCATCATTGGTGGAATAAGATGCAGCTTTCCGAAACTGACCATCCAATGGATGAATGCCTTCTGCAATGACAACAGGAGCCTTGCCCTTTTCATCAGTTGAGGAATAGGTCCGCTTGAGGACTTCAATCGGGGGCAAGTAGCTGAGGTGATCCTGAAAATCAGCCTTGTAGTTGAGTGAAGACCTTGTCCTGAGGAATCTCATAATCCAAGGTGCATAAGGCTTCAGCTCAAACGGATATAGTGCAACATTTGCCAGAGTCCTCATGAAGAAATCATGATAGTTGACGGGTATGCCATGAATGATGTTGAATACCAGATTCTTCATGATGCCAACAATTTCCTCATCAGATGAGTTGTGGCCTTTGATTGGACTCATAGTCTTCGTCAGAATGCGATAGACTGTCCTTGCTACATACTGCAATTCCTTCACGAGGAATTTTGTCCTTGAGGCTTGACCGGGCTTTAGTGGCTTCATCAGCACTTGCATATATTGATCTGTAAGCTCAGGCTCTTGGTACATGCAACGAGCTCCTTCAGGTGAAGGACTGATGGGCAGGGCATGAAGTAATTCAGAGGCCGGTGCTTTGTAGTGAGTGTTTTCGGTCATCCAGTCCAAAACCCAGGAGTTCACATCGTCAGCATCTCCTGTGATGTGCATTGTTGCGTAGAATTGAAGAATGAGTTCTTCATTCCAATCAACTATGTCTGTGCAAAAGTTGAGAAGGCCTGTGTCATGAAGCACACTGAGGACAGGTGTGAAGCATGGCAGTGATTCCATGTCCACATGAGGAATATGCTCGTGGTCGAAAACTTTGCCCTTGTTGAAGAGCACCGAGGAATAGAAGTTTGCCTGGCTGGTGGTCCAGAAGCGCTTCCTTCTAAGACGAGCAGTATCATAGGGATTGTAGTCAGTGAAGAACACGTGCTCGCCGAAGAAATCATCAGCCTTGAATTTCTGCTTCTTTGAGAATGGATCCTTTGGCTTGGGCTGAGGAGTGTCAGTCAATTGCATTATTACCTCAGGAATCGCAATCTCAGGCTCCATAGGCTAAGGAATTCCAGCTTCTTCTTCAGTGACAGCCTGGGTCTTCAATTCTTCATTTACATTTTCTTTAGCACTAGTGGCTGGAATTTCTTCATGGACAGACGGTGTGGCATGTGGTTCATCAGATCCCATTTGTACTGTAGTTACTGGCGACTGAGGAATTTGTTGCAATGGTGTGAAGTGTGGAGAGTTGGGGTGCTGACTTTCCCAAAAGTCATCATTTAGCACGGGTGTGGTACAGCCAATGTCCACATCTTCATCTTCCATTTCTTCGATGCCAGCCTCTTCAGCAGTAAACTGAGGCATAGGCGAGGAAGCAAATGGAGTAGAAGGGATTGCATCCACTTCAATTTCTTCATCCAACTGCTCTGACGAAGCAGCAGAAGGATTTTCTTCATCGGATTCGCTAGGAATCACATATTCTTCATCATAAGGAACAATGTCCTTTGATGGCATGGTTGAGATAGGAACAACATCAATGGGGTTTGCAAATGAGCTGGTCAGAGACTTCATCTTCTTTGAAGCTGAAGAATCTAATGAAGCTGATGCCTTCCTTTTCTTCACTGCTGCACGCTCTGCGGCCTTAGTCTTCTTCATATCTGAAGCAGATGGAAGGATCGGAGTTGGGGTAGGCGCAGGAGGAGCAGAGGAATGTGGTTGATTTTCTTCAGGCACAACTGATGCAGTTGCCCTGGTCTCTTCATTTTCTTTAGGCGCACCACTAGTGGATGCCCTGGCAATTTCATCAGAGGCTGGAATGCAGTCACCAGCCCTGGAACTCACATTTTCTTCAGCAGCCTGAATGTCATCAACGGTGCTGGCATGTTCTTCAGTCGGCTGAGCAGATGCTTCAGCCTGAGGAATTTCTTGTTGCGATGGAGCTGCAACATTTGGAGTGAACTTCTCTGTTAGCTTCACAAAACGGACTTTGGCTCGAAGCCAGTCAGCGCGGTATACGTCAAATTCATCACTGAGTTTCTTGATCTCAGATTGAATATTGACAAGTTCTTCAGTTGTCATAGAGACAACGTGTTTCTTCAGAAAACGCTCCTTCTTGTACTGCGCTTTCTTGAGCTGCCTGGCCTTCTCATATTTCCATTTTCTTCTTGGATGAAGGCAGTCAGCATATGACTTTGGCCAGGAGTCAACTTGAAATCAGGCATAGGAGTGTTTGGGTCCTTGTGCCAGAGATCAATGTAGTCGAGGATCAACTTTGGATCCAAAAGCAGAGGCACATTTGTGCCCTTGGCTCTAGCGGCCCTGACTTGCCTATCTCTGATGATTTCAGCAAGTTCCTCATCATCAGCTTCGTCTTCATCAGACGGCACTTGGAAGGCGACCTGCTTCCTGTGAGGACTTGGGCGAGAACCTCGTCCAGCAGTGGCCTTTATCTTCAGCAGAGAGGGTCCCGTTGAAGAATTTGGTGCAGCTGAGGAACTAGCAGAAGCTCCTGAGGCAATAAAGATGCCTGTAGTCCTTTGGCACGTGGCAAGATGCACATGTTCTAAGGACTTGGTCGGAGCAGCTGAGGACTTTGGAGGAGCAGGAGCAGCGTGAGGAATTGGCTGTGAGGGCTTTGAGGATTCTGGCCGTGAGGGCATAGCTGAGGAACTTGGCCTTGAAGACATTGAAGGAGAAGCACTTGGCTTGTGCGCAGGCTTCTTTGACATGGCCTTCTTAGGCTTGACACAGGCCTCAGCAGCAGTAGCGGCAGCAGAGTCTTCATTGAATTTCCTCACTGCTTCTCTGGCTTGTCTAGCCAACTTGGCCTGGCGCTTGGCCCATTCATCAGGATAATCCTCACCACGCTTGAGGCTGGTGGGATCAGCTATTTGGCCAGGTGCCAATGGAGGTCTTGGGCATGGAGGATTGAGTGCGAATTTCTTCATGTATTTGGGAGTAACATATCTGTACTCCCTCCACTCTCGTGCCCATCTCCTCTCTATCCTCTGTATGCGCACCTTGCGCTGATTCTTGTCCTCTTTTCCAAACTTGGCCTCATCAGGAGTGCAGTAATCTTTGTATATGTCATCAGGGATCTCAAAGGCAGTATTGATTTCAGGCCTCTTTCCTCCTTTCTGTGGCTTCTTACCGTCAACCATTTTCTTCAGTTGAGGAATTTGAACAATTGAATTCTCTGAAGAAGTATGCAACTTTTCTTCGAGGAACGCTGCAAATGAGTTAAGTTGATGAGAACCTAGTGATTCAGCAGCGGACATGAGTACCTGTGAACAGAGTATAGTTGCGAGGAATTTGGAGAGGTCATATGCGTTCTCAGAGGTTTTTCAAAAAGAACAAGTTTGAGGAATTTGACCAGACGAGTCTTGAAGAATTTCACTAAGCGTTCTTTATCTTAGGTTCCAGAGTTGTATAGATCGAAGATCCACACAATCGAGGAATCTTGAAGAAAAATTATTGCTTAGAGAAACGAATCAAGAACAGATGACATGTGAGGTGTTTAGTGTGTGAGGATTTGAAGAAAAACACCTTTGAAGATTTTATAGTAATCATTTGAATCAAAGAGGGCAGTAAAAGTAACTTTTAATTACCCTGGACGAAGAACACGACGAACTGTGAGGTAGAGATGAGAAGTTCGTCTGTGCAGATCTTCCACGCCCTAACTCGGCGGAGGAAGACAGCTACGGCGGCAGCGGAGGGAAGAAATCCGCAGCCGGCGCGAGTACGACGGCGATGAGGTCGAGGCAGTGAAGCTCTTCCTCACCGGCGACAATGAAGTAGCGGCATCGCTAGGGTTTGAGAAGCTCGAGCTGGAGAGAGGTCGAGCGGAGTAAAGGAAGTGAGGAAGGGGAGGGGTATTTATAGCCATGGTGAAAAACTGTTCGCCCGAAGAATTTGGATGAACGTGCCCCTGACCCTTCTCATTCGCTTGACATGTGTCACCCACGTACTGAGAAGTGGAGATCGTGTGAGATCGTGGGTGAATAGATAAGTATTTCGTGGGATGCAGAACGGTTTGAGCGGCAAAACCAAATTTTTTGATAAGATAAGTTAAAAGTTCCGTTCACAAATTCTTCAGCTGACAAGGACACAGTGAAGATTTTGATCGAGTTTCAAATAGAACGCACATGAAGAATTTGTGAATAGAATGGGTTGAGTGTAGCATAGAGGGGGAAGGGTCCGATCACATTCACTTAGCAGAAAAAGCAACTTGAAGAATTATCCATAAGTGAATGTTGTAGAGGACATAAACTCATATATATATATATATATATAGGCAAAGAAGAAAAACGACGGAAATAGTGAAGACAATGCAAAGTTGAAGAAAATGAACAACTGAGGAAAAACTCAAATTGAAGATTTTCAACTTTGGTGGTGGCGTGACCCACCGTATAAGAATGATGATTTCAGACACCGCGTACAATTGTCGTAGGGTTCTAAGAATCAAATTCTTCGTTAATTTTTCTTCACACTTAGAGTGTTATTATTCATTGATTGAAGAAAAACGTTTCTTCATGTGTTGCACATCTAAGTCATCAATTTTGCATAAGTGTTAGGATGAGTGTCCTTTTCAAAGAACATTCAAAGATTATAAGATATTTAGCTCACACCGCAACTTGCTAAATCTCTTCTCATCCAAGGGCTTTGTGAAGATATTGGCTAGCTGTTCTTCAGTCTTCACATGCTCAATAGAAATGTCGCCCTTCAACACATGATCGCGAAGAAAATGATGACGAATCTGAATGTGCTTTGTCTTCGAGTGTTGAACTGGGTTGTGAGCAATCTTGATGGCACTCTCATTGTCACAGAAGAGAGGCACATTCTTCACGTTGACGCCGTAGTCCTTGAGAGTTTGCTTCATCCACAGCAATTGAGCACAGCAAGAACCAGCAGCAGTGTACTCAGCTTCAACAGTAGACAGTGATACGCAGTTCTGTTTCTTCGAGGACCAACAGACCAAAGATCGTCCGAGGAAATGACATGTACCAGATGTTGACTTGCGGTCCACACGATCACCAGCATAGTCAGAGTCAGAATATCCAATGAGATCAAAAGCCGAGCCCTTGGGGTACCATAATCCAAGTGTTGGTGTGTGAGCTAGATATCGAAGAATATGCTTCACAACCTTATGGTGTGATTCCTTTGGTGTAGCTTGAAATCGGGCACACATGCAAACACTAAGCATTATATCTGGCCTAGATGCACATAAGTACAATAAAGAACCAATCATGGAGCGGTATACCTTATGATCGAAGTCAATACCATTTTCATCAGTGCACACATGGCCATTTGTGGGCATAGGAATTTTGACGCCTTTGCAATCTTGCATGCCGAATTTCCTCAGTACATCCTTGAGGTATTTCTCCTAAGATATGAATATGCCATTGCGTTGTTGACGAATTTGAAGACCTGAGAAGAATTTCAATTCTCCCATCATAGACATTTGATATTCTTCACTCATCATATAGGCAAATTCATCACTATAACGTTGGCCAGTACAACCAAAGATAATATCATCAACATATATTTGGCACACGAACAGTTCACCATCATAAGATTTAGTGAAAAGAGTAGGGTCGAGTGAACCGGGTTTGAAGCCTTTCTTCATGAGGAATTCCTTCAAAGTATCATACCATGCCCGAGGGGCCTGCTTGAGGCCATAGAGGGCCTTATTGAGTCTGAAGACTTTGTTAGGATTCTTTGGATCTTCAAAACCTGGGGGTTGAGCAACATATACTTCTTCCTCAAGCTTACCATTGAGGAATGCACTTTTCACATCCATTTGATATAAAGTGATATCATGATGGTTAGCATAAGCAAGTAATATGCGAATAGCCTCAAGTCTAGCTACAGGTGCAAAAGTTTCACCGAAATCAATTCCTTCAACCTGTGTGTAGCCTTGAGCTACAAGCCGTGCCTTATTCCTCACCACAAGGCCATTTTCATCTTGCTTGTTGCGGTAGATCCACTTTGTGCCAATGATATTGTGCTTGCGAGGATCTGGGCGTTTGACCAGTTCCCAGACGTTGTTGAGCTCGAACTGATGTAATTCTTCTTGCATAGCCTGAATCCACTCAGGCTCCAGAAATGCTTCATCTACCTTAGTGGGCTCTGTGATAGATACAAAAGCATAGTGCCCACAAAAGTTAGATAAATGTGAAGCTCTTGAGCGTGTGAGAGGACCTGGTGCTTCAATGTCATCGATGATCTTTTCAACTTGCACTTCTTTTGCAACGCGAGGATGAGCTGGTTGTCATCGAGGAATTTGATCAGCATTTTCTTCAGCACCATTTTCTTCAGGTGCATTAGCTTGACATCTTCATGTTCTGGAATGAATTATTCAGTAGATTCTTCGGTAGGAATGACATCCTCAGTAGCCTTGACCTTGATAGATTCCTCAGGTGTTGGTTCATCTATCACAGAAGGTAGGTGCTCTCTTTGCGAGCCATTAGTTTCATCGAACCGCACATCTACAGTTTCAACAACCTTGTGAAGAACGTTGTTGAAGACTCTGTAGGTGTGCGAGTCCTTTCCGTAACCAAGCATGAAACCTTCATGTGCTTTCGGTGCAAATTTAGAGTTGTGATGAGGATCTCTAATCCAACATTTAGCACCGAAGACTTTGAAATAACTGACATTGGGTTTCTTGTCAGTGAGGAGTTGATAGGCAGTCTTCTTGAAGAATTTGTGAAGATATACTCTGTTGATGATGTGGCAAGCAGTATCAATTGCATCAATCCATAAACGACGAGGCGTTTTGTATTCATCAAGCATAGTGCGAGCCATCTCAACAAGAGTCATGTTCTTGCGCTCCACGACGCCATTCCGCTGAGGAGTATAAGGAGCAGATAACTCATGAGTAATACCAAGTTCATCAAGATAGTCATCGAGACCAGAATTCTTGAACTCAGTTCCATTGTCACTTCTGATGTGCTCGATCTTCACACCAAAGTTGGTTGAAGCCCTCGAGGAAAATCGTTTAAAGACTTCCTGCACTTCATGTTTGTAAGTAACAATGTGTACCCATGTGTATCAATAGTAATCATCAACAATAACAAAGCCATATTGAGATGCATCATTTGAGACTGCAGAATAATGGTTAGGACCGAAGAGATCCATGTGAAGCAATTCAAATGGTCGAGTGGTGGTCATGATAGTCTTCGCTGGATGCTTAGCCTTTGTCATCTTCCCAGCTTCACAGGCTCCGCATAAGTGATCCTTGAGGAATTTGACATAGTCAATGCCAGTGACATGCTTCTTCTTCGCAAGCGTGTGCAAATTCCTCATGCCTGCATGACCAAGTCGTCGATGCCATAGCCAGCCTTCTGAAGCTTTTGCAAGTAGGCACACGGCTGGTTGTGGTCCTGCAGAGAAATCAACAATATACAAGTCTCACCTCCTAAAGCCTTAGAAATCTTTGGAATTGTCAGCTTCCATAACCACAACATAATGATACTTGCCAAAGACAACAACCATATCAAGATCACAAAGCATTGAGACAGACATGAGGTTGTATCCTAAGGACTCGACGAGCATGACTTTGTCCATGTGTCGATCCTTTGTGACCGCAACCTTACCTAGACCCAATACCTGACTTTTGCCTTTGTCAGCGAAGATGATATGCTTCAGATGTGATGGAGATAAGGGAGCATCCATCAATAGATTCTTGTCACCAGTCATGTGATTTGTACATCCACTATCGAGGACCCACTCAGTGGCTTTGGGTTGATCATCCTTGGAACCCTTTGCCATGAAGCAATAGGTGGGAGCGTAGTCATCATTGCCTTCATGAACCTTGTTGATGAGGTCATTTTCTTCAAAATTGAAGATAGACTTGCTGATGAATGCAGTAGCAAGAGCTAGGCTCGCCACACCGGATTCGGACTCCTCAGACGCCTGCTCTTCCTCATTTTCTTCAGATTCAGCCTCAGAATCCATTTCCTTGCCAATGAATGCCCGAGCCTTCTTGGAGCTGCTCTTCTTGTGAGATGAAGACTTTGAGGATTTTGATGATGAAGACTTTGAGGATTTCTTCTTTTTCTTCGCATCATCAGAACTGTAATCCTTGTATTTCTTCTTCTTTGATTCCTTTTCCCACTTAGGACAATCTTGAATGTAGTGTCCAGATTTCTTGCATTTGTGACAAAGCCTCTTCTTGTAGTCACTGGATGAGGAACCATTGCTCCTTGAGGGTTTTCCAAAGCGACCACGTCTTGAGAACTTCTGGAATTTCTTCACGAGCAATGCTAGTTCATGGCTCAGTTTCTTCAGGATCACCAAGGCTGCTGCCAGAGTCTTCATCTTCAGACTCAGAAACTGCCTTGGCCTTCAGTGCACGTGATCTGGCCATAGCTCGAACCAGAGAGATCTCTCTTCTCAGCAAGATGGAACTCATGAGTATTCAGCCTCTCGAGGATATCAGCGGGATCAAGTGACTTGTAATCAGCACGCTCTTGTATCATCAATGCCAGAGTATCAAATGAGGAATCAAGCGATCTCAGCAATTTCTTCACCACCTCATGGTCAGTGATGTCAGTGGCACCAAGTGCTTGAAGCTCATTTGAGATGTCAGTGAGGAGATCGAAGGTTTGTTGGACATTTTCATTGTCGAGTCTTTTGAAGCGGTTGAAGAGATTGTGAAGAACATCAACTCGAGAGTCACGTTGTGTTGAGACTCCTTCATTGACTTTGGACAGCCTATCCCAGATAAGCTTAGAAGTTTCCAAAGCACTCACTCTTCCATACTGTCCTTTGCTCAGATGGCCACATATGATATTCTTCGCTTGAGAATCGAGTTGCTTGAATCTCTTCACATCAGCAGCATTCAGAGAAGGTGTGACTGAGGGAACACCATTTTCCACAACATACCAAAGATCGTTATCAATTGCCTCAAGATGCATTCGCATCTTATTCTTCTAGTAGGGGTAGTCCGTCCCATCAAAGGTAGGACACCCAGCAGAGACCTTGATCATACCTGCAGTCGACATAACTAAAACTCCAGGCGGTTAAACCAAAATCACACAGAACAAGGGAGTACCTCGCTCTGATACCAATTGAAAGTGCGTTATATCGACTAGAGGGGGGGTGAATAGGCGATTTTTATGAATTCTTCACTGAGGAATTTGCCGGTGAGGAAATTCCTTAGCGAAGAACTACTAGCAGCGGAATAAGTACTCAAGAGTAAACATATCAGAACAAAAGCATGGTCATCATGATGAAATGAAGACAAGCACAGCGTACGGAAAGCGTAATCACAGGATAGCACAGGCTGAAGACAAACAGACTGAAGAAATTGAACTTGGGAAATTGAGAAAGTCTTCAGTCAAAGTCTTCAAACACAGATATGACAAGCACACAACACAGTAGTGAGGAAATGAAAGAGTTGAGGAAATAGAACCGGTAAGCTCGGTGAAGACAATGATTTGGTAGACCAGTTCCAACTGCTGTCTTAGTTGTACATCTGGTTGGAGCGGCTAGGTATTTAAACCTGAGGACACACAGTCCCGGACACACAGTCCTCACCGTATTCTCCTTGAGCTAAGGTCACACAGACCTCGCCCAATCACTCGTGGTAAGTCTTCAGGTGACTTCCGAACCTTCACAAACTCAGTCACTCGGCGATCTACAATTCCTCTTGGATGCTCTAGACCATGACGCCTAACCATCTGGAAGAAACACAGTCTTCAAAGGTAACAAGCGTCAGATCACGCAGGATCAATCTCTTCAGTGATGCTCAATCACTTTGGGTTTGTAGGTGTTTGGGTTTGGGTTTTCCTCACTCGATGATTTTCGCTCAAAGTCCTCGGAGGATGGGATGCTCTCAAATGACAAGTGTCAGTTTCTCTCGGAGCAGCCAACCAGCTAGTGGTTGTAGGGGGCGGCTACTTTTAGCCTAGGGAGCAGCCTAACATGATAAGACATAAATGCCCTTCAATGATATGACCATTAGGTGGATAAGATATTTTGGGACAGCTGGCGCGTAGCACAGCAATGGTCGGAAATTTGAGTCTCAAATTCCTCAGGGCTATCATGTTCCTCACTTTGTAAGCAATCCGCACTGGCGAATTCCTAACTCCTCAGTTAGACCAAATTCCTCAGAGACCAGAAGAACTTCATCTCTGTCACTAAAGAATATGACTGAACTGTATGAGCTTTCCAATGGCTTCACTCGAAGGGATTGGTAGGTGTAGGATTTTGAGTTGAGCATCACATGGAAATTTTTCCTTAGTATTTCCTCGACCCACTTTAACAGTACGGTGTTTCCCATGACTCAAGAAAGAGAAAATGAAACTACGAAAACAAAAGTCTTCACGCTTCATGTTCCTCAAATGAATACCAAGTCTTCAAGGTCACACCGATTTCTTCACTTTCAAAGTCCTCAGAAAGTCTTCAGAAATCCAAAGTCTTCACTCGAAGAACTTCATTTTTAGGGGTCGACTTTCTCTGTAAATATCAAACTCCTCATAGACTTATAGACCTGTGTACACTTATAAACACATTAGTCCCTTAACCTATAAGTCTTCAATACACCAAAATCACTAAGGGGCACTAGATGCACTTACATTCACCAACACATACAAGCGGCTGCCCAAGCCTCGCCAGCTCTCCTTGTGTGTTCAAGGCCCCAATGAATCGACTCGCGACTACCTCACGCGTTGGGCCGAGCTGCGCAACTCTTGTGAGGGTGTGCACGAGGTGCAGGCCATCGAGTACTTCACCGCCAGGTGTCGAGAAGGCACCCTCCTCAAGCACCGGCTTCTCTGCGACGAGCCGGCGACCCTCGATGAAGTGCTGATCATAGCAGACAAGTACGCCACAACCGACTCCTCCATGAAGGCGGAGATTCAAGTTGACGCGTATGGCAAAGTGGCTTCTCAAGCTCCTCGGACCCCGGCTAGAGACACCAGCCGGCGTCAGCAGCAGAATGACAACAAGCGCAAGGCCATGCAGCCGGCTTCTACAAGCCGGCAGGTGGCGATAGTTGAAGACCAGCAGCCTCCTCCCAAGCGTCAGAAGGGCGGCAAGCCCAACTGGCTGCCCGCCTTCTCATACGAGCAGACTCTCGATGGACCCTGCAAGTTTCACAGCGGCGCGAAGCCGTCCAACCACACCACTCAGAAGTGCCACTGGCTCACCAGGATCGCCAAGGGCGATGGACTCCTGCCTCCTCCGCCTGCCGGCCCGCCGCCTCCTCCTCCCCAGCAGCCGGCGGTTCGGCTAGGCGGTGCAATACAAGATGAATATCCTGGCATGGAGCTTATGTCATGTTCACCAGCGTGGCCGACGATAAGCACAGCATACGGCAACAGCAACAAGAAGTACATGCAGTAGCATCAGAGACCCCCGAGTTCATGCATTGGTCTGAGAAGCCTATCAGTTGGAGCAGAGCTGACCACCCAGAGGTGATGCCCTCTCCTGGTTCTTCTGCCCTGGTCTTGGATGCCACCTTCGCAACAGAGAGGCGGGCTGCTTTCTTCTCCCGAGTCTTGATAGATGGCGGCGGCAACAGCATCAACATACTATACCGTGACACTATGGAGAAGTTGGGAATCAAGCAGAAGCAGCTTCAGCCCAGTCGGACTGTATTCCATGGCATAGTCCCTGGCCTTTTCTGCTCACCAATCGGCAAGATCCAGATAGATGTCCTCTTTGGCGACAAAGATCACTTCCGCCGAGAGTCAGTCTGGTTTGAGGTGGTGGACCTCGAGAGCCCCTATCATGCGCTATTTGGCCGGCCTGCTCTGGCCAAGTTCATGGCGGTCCCCCACTATGCTTACCTCAAGATGAAGATGCCAAGCACCAAGGAAATCTTAACCATAGTCGGGGACTACAAGAAGTCGTCCGCCTGTGCAGCCGACAATAGCCGGCTAGCCGAGTCCCTCGTAATTGCAGCAGAGAAGTGGCTCCTTGACCGGGTTGGGGCAATGGAAGGCAAGCAGCCGGAAATGTCGCCAAACCCCAAGGAGTCGGAAGCTGATGGCTCGTTCAAGCCGGCAAAAGAAACGAAGAGGATACCCTTGGATCCGGAGCACCCGGAGAGGCACGCTGTCATAGGTGCAAACCTTGACAGCAAATAGGAAAGCGAGCTCGTCGATTTCCTCCGTGAGAATCGGGACATCTTTGCATGGTCTCCTAGGGACATGCCGGGTGTTTTGACGGATTTCGCCGAGCACAAGCTACATGTTCAACCTGATGCCAAGCCGGTCAGGCAGCCCTTGCGCTGCCTGTCATAAAAGAAGAGAAGAGTCGTTGGAGAAGAGGTAGCCCAGCTTCTAGCAGCCGGCTTCATTATGGAAGTGTTCTTCCCAGAGTGGTTAGCCAACCCAGTCCTTGTACTCAAGAAGAATAAGCAGTGGTGCATGTGTATTGATTATACCAGCCTCAACAAAGCTTGCCCCAAAGATCCATTTGCCTTGCCAAGAATTGACCAAGTGATAGACTCCATAGCCGGACGCGAGCTGTTGAGTTTTTTGGATGCATACTCAGGGTATCATCAGATCAAGCTGAACCCGGCCGACAGGCTGAAGACCGCCTTCATCACACCATTCGGAGCCTTCTGCTACCTGACCATGACGTTCGGCTTGAGGAATGCTGGCGCCACATTTGAGCGTTGCATGCGGAAGTGTCTCCTCAAGCAACTCGGCAAAAACGCCCACGTCTATGTGGACGACATTGTGGTGAAGACGGAGAAGCGTGGCATGCTGTTAGAAGACCTCAAGGAGACCTTTGAAAACTTGCGCCGCTTTCAAATCAAGCTCAACCCGGAGAAATGCGTCTTTGGAGTACCAGCCGGCCAGCTTCTTGGCTTCCTGGTCTCAGAGCACGACATAGAGTGCAACCCTGTGAGGATCAAGGCCATCGAGAGGATGGAGGTACCCACCCGACTGCTGGATGTGCAAAAATTCACCGGCTGCTTGGCATCTATCAACCATTTCATTAGTCGGCTGGGCGAGAAGGCTCTTCCCCTATACCAGCTCATGAAGAAGACCACTTTTTTCGAGTGGAATGACAAGGCGGACGAAGCTTTTCTCCAGCTCAAGAAGATGTTGACCACTCCACCTGTCCTGGCGGCTCCGACTGCTAAGGAGCCCATGCTTCTCTACATTGCCTCCACCAGCCGGGTGGTCAGCACAGTCATAGTTGTGGAGCGCAAGGAAGACAACAAAGCACTACTAGTCCAGAGGCCGGTGTATTATCTGAGTGAAGTGTTGTCCGCCTCCAAGCAGAACTACCCCCACTATCAGAAGATGTGCTATGGCGTGCATTTCACTGCCAAGAAGCTGAAGCCATACTTTCAAGAGCACCCAATTACTGTTGTCTGCACTGCTCCACTTACCGAGATCATTGGAAGCCGAGGTGCCTCGGGCCGAGTGGCCAAATGGTCCATAGATTTGGCCCCCTACACCATCTACTACCAGCCTTGCACCGCCATCAAGTCTCAAGCACTGTCCGACTTCCTCGTCGACTAGGCCGAGACCCAGTACCTGCCGCCAGCGCCGGACTCCACCCATTGGCGGATGCATTTTGATGGTTCCAAGATGCGCACCGGTTTGGGAGCCGGCATCGTCCTCACCTCTCCCAAAGGCGACAAACTCAGATATGTGTTGCAAATTCACTTTGCCACCTCCAACAACGTAGCTGAATACGAAGCACTTATACACGGGCTCCGGCTTGCCAAGGAACTCGACATTCGCCGGATCTTGTGCTATGGTGACTCTGACTTGGTGGTCCAGCAGTCGTCAGGCGACTGGGACGCCAAGGATGCAAACACGGCAAGCTACCACTTCCTCGTCCAGCAACTCAGTGGATACTTTGAAGGGTGCGAGTTCCTCCATGTGCCACGAAATGACAATGAGCAAGCCGATGCTTTGGCACGGATCGGCTCCACCCGGCAAGCAATACCAGCTGGCGTCGCCCTACAACGCCTCCTCAAGTCGTCTGTCAAACCGTCACCAGAATCAGACTCCATCTTCGTGCCGGCTCCTCCCGAAGCAGTCGGATCCGACTTGGGAACCCCAGCAGTCGGCTCGGGGACTTCGGCAGGCGGCCCGGGGGCTGCAGCAGTCGCACCCGGCCCAGGGACTTCAGAACCCGGCCCGGGGGCTGCGACAGCCGGCTCGGGGACTTCGGCAGGTGGCTCGGGGACTGCAGCAGTCGCACCCGGCCCGGGGACTTCACAACCCTGCCCGGTGGCTGCGGCAGTCAGCCCGGGGACTTCATCGACACAGCAAGCGGCAACCGACTCCAACCCAGCACCTCCCAGCCCAACCGCCCTCGTGCAAGTAGCAGTTCTGGCAGTCGAAGAAATAGCAGCACCTTCATGGGCGCAGCCCATCCTCAACTTTCTGGTGAACAAAGAGCTGCCGACTGATGAGATCTCGGCCCGACAAGCGCAACGTCGGGCAGCAACGTACACCATTGTCAACAGAGAACTTGTGAGGCGCAGTGTCACTGGTGTGTACCAGCACTGCGCGGAGCTGGAGAAAGGCCAAGCAATCCTCAAAGATATCCACCAAGGCGAGTGTGGTCACCACGCGGCTTCAAGATCACTTGTTGCCAAAGCTTTCCGTCATGGTTTTTTCTGGCCGACTGCTCTAGAAGACGCCAAAGACCTGGTCCAGAAATGTAAGGGATGCCAGAAGTTCCGCTCCAAGCCACATTTGCCGGCTTCTGCACTCATGACCATCCCCATTGCCTGGCCCTTTGCCGTCTGGGGGCTGGACATGGTGGGACCATTCAAGACAGCACGCGGCGGCATGACTCATCTGCTTGTTGCCGTGGACAAATTCACCAAGTGGATAGAAGCAAAACCAATCAAGAAGTTGAATGGTCCGACTGCCGTGACTTTCATCGCAGACATCACCACTCGGTATGGCATACCACACATCATCATCATCGACAATTGGCACAAACTTTGCCAAAGGCGCTTTGGCTCGTTTCTAAGAGACGTAGGGCATCCGACTGGACTTAGCGTCCGTTGCCCATCCGCAGTCAAACGGCCAAGTGGAGCGAGTAAACGGCCTCAATTTGTCCGGCATCAAGCCCCGACTGGTCGAGCCTCTGGAGCGTTCGGCCGGCTGTTGGCTCGATGAGCTGCCGGCCGTCCTCTGGAGCCTGCGCACAACTCCAAACAAGTCAACCGGCTTCACGCCTTTCTTCCTCGTCTACGGTGCCGAAGCCGTCATCCCGACGGACATAGAATTCGACTCCCCTCGAGTCACCATGTACACTGAGGTGGAGGCCAAAGAAGCATGAGAAGACGGCGTCGATCTGCTGGAAGAGGGCCGGCTGTTGGCACTCAGCTGGTCCACCATCTACCAGCAGAGTCTACGCTGGTACTACAATCGGAAGGTCAAGCCAAGATCCTTCCAAGAGGGAGACCTTGTGCTCCGGCTGATCCAGCGAACAGCCGGCCAGCACAAGCTCTCGACACCTTGGGAAGGCCCCTTCATCATCAGCAAAGTTTTGGGCAACGACTCCTACTACCTGATCGATGCTCAGAAGCCCACAGCACGCAAGAGAGACGACTCCGGCAAGGAGACAGAGCGGCCGTGGAATGCAAACCTCCTTCGAAGATTTTACAGTTGATACAGTATGTACCACGCTACCTTTTGTATTAAGTACGAAGACTCCGGGTCCCCCGAGAAGAGCTCGGGGGCTACCCTCTTTTATCTATATGATAAGTATTATGCCTATGAATGTGTTATTTCATTATTCCGCCTGGCACTGGGTTCGACCAGTCGGCCCGGGGGCTCGCCGCCTTGTACTATGTGGTGCTTCCTGCAGTCAGACAAGTAGTGTGTTGGCACCTAAACCTTCTCCTGCCAGAAGCCGCAGATCGCAGAGCGATTGTCCGGTGGGCAGGAGTTAAAGGCAGAAAAGGGTGTCCACGTGAAAAAAGGCTAAGGACCCAAAGCATGCACATAGTTCAAGCCGGCTTCCCGCCTCATCGACCGGCTGCTGAGCAGCCGGCCGGCTTCTACTGAACTTGCTAACGTTCTAATCGGCTAAGTACTTGCCTTCCCGAAAGAAGCTAAGTACTTGACCCAGCCATAGTCCACAGAGCGGCTGTCTTGCTGGCAAGAGGGCAGCTAAGGGAGGGCGGCAAAGGAAAAAAGCCAAGGAGCAGAAAGCAAGAAAAGTCAGAAATCGGCAAAAACACAACTTGTGTGGAAGAATATTTACATGTCAAAAGGCCCTTGGCCAGCATTCAACAGAGTTTGAAATACACCCCGCGGGTGGAATTGTGCAAATTTAACAAAGTTTGTCGAGACTGATAAAGCAGGAAAATAAAGATAAGTCGGCGGCCTAGGGAGCAGCAGAGGGGTCCGGGTGGTTGGCGGAGTCGGTAGTGCCGGTTGGTGGAGTGGACGGCTGGTCAGTCTCCGCTTGGTCGCCTCCAGCAGCAGTTGGCACACTCGAGCGCGACTCGTTGTTTGAGGCATGGTCAAGCTGAGGCTGGCTGACCGCTTCGACCTCTGGCACAACTTCTTCGCCTTCCTCGTCCTCCTCATCTTCTCCCTCGTCACTAGAGTCAATCATCTCGGCTGAGTCTTCATCATCTGCTGGGTTCAGCCCGAACCACTCCGGTGGCGCCTTGACACCGTTCTCAACCAGCTCAGGAACAAAGATGCTAGTGTTGGTGTACTCGGCAATCGCCGCTGCCCGTCTAACAAGATCGCGCTCTACCGCCACCAGCTCCTCTTGGGCCTCCTGCCGAAACGTGGTCAGCTGGGCTAGATTAGCCCAGGATACCACGCCTTGACGAACTCCAAGGCCCGGCGCGCTCCAGCTCGGGCCGAGGAACCCTTCCAAGCCTCGAGTCGGCCGACCGCCACTTCCAGCCAGTCGGCAGTCCGACTGGGAGTGCGTGGAGCTGGCATGTCTAGCCAAAGGGCGGAGATTGCTTGGGCCCTGACACGTTGAAGATGACGCAGCATCCGATGAGCCGGCCAAAGGCGGGTCTGGATGCTGAGAAGCTGTTCGCTAAGGGTCCCGGGGGGCGTCGGCAGCGATCTGCACACCTTCCTCCCTTCGTTCTTCTTGATAAGCCTCAATAGCCTGGTTGGCGGCGTCAGAGTGGCCAGGAAAGAAGTCTGCTCAGGAAGAAAGCAAAGAAATCAGAAGTCAGAAGTCAAAAGCTAGAAGCCGGCTCGATCGGCAGCCGGCAGCTCAAAGAAAGAAAAAGAAGAAAGCTTACCATCAACTATGTCTTCAATCCTGCCGAAGCCGGATTTCAGCAGCACCTCCTTGTCGGTCCAGGTGGAGCGTTCGGTCTCGAACTCGGCGAGAAGATTGGACTCTTTCACCTCCGCCTCCTTCCGTGCCTTCTGGAGAAGCTCCGCCTGCTCCGCCAGTTGCTTGGCCAGTCAGTCACGCTCCTGGGCCAGCTCGTTGCACTCTGCCTCCTTGGTGCGCAACACGGTGTTGGCTTCACCAAGCTGCTGCTGCTGCAAGGCAGCGTTGGCCTCTGCAAGAATAGAGAAAGGAAAAAACGTCAACAATCAACAAAGATGAAGTGTAGTTGCCGGGGAGATCCGGCCCGACTGCTCAGCAGTCGGCCCGAATCTCGGGGGCTACAGCCCGCGAGTGCGCTATCGCGCCCCCGCAGAGAAAGAAGTTATCAACAATCAACAAAAAAGGAAGTGCAGTTGCCGGGGAGATCTGGCCCGACTGCTTAGCAGTCGACCCGAATCTTGGGGGCTACAGCCCGCGGGTGCGCTGGCGCGCCCCCAGAGAGAAAGAAAACGAAGACTTACTCCGGCTTTCCGACAAGTCGGTGGTCCGTCGGTCTAGATCTCGGACGTTGGAGTTGAAGGTGATCGCGCGAAGGTTATGATAATCCTACAATGAAGATAGGAGATAAAGTTAGCACTCGGAGCTTGTCAGTTAAAGTTTCGGGCCGCCTGCTCAGCAGCCGTCCCGAAACTCGGGGGCTACACCCAGTGGGTGCGCTGGCGCGCCCCCATAGAGAAATACAATAATCAAAGACGAAGAAATAAGAAACATACCCGAATGGCCGCTTGGGAATCCAAGAACGCCCTGTTGCACTGCTGAAGAGCGGTGGCCTCAGCTCGGAGTTTGGCCTGGACGTCTAGGATCGCCTGGTTTAAGGCGCCCGTCCCGCCTCCACACATCCACTCAGTGGGCGCAGCGCTAGTTGCTTCGGCATCCGGGACGGACGGGCTCGCAGCGCCGGCTTCCAGCGGTCGTGGCGCCGAAGTCGCCTTCGCGCCTCGGCGGCGCGATGGTGTGCGGGCCTCAGAAGTCGGGCCCGTCGCTACCTCGTTTCCGGCTGGCGGCGCCGGCAGTGCAGCCGGCTGTTTGTCCCGCGCTCCTCCAGACGGCGGTGGCGGAGGCACGACTATCTTCGGCACGACGACATCGCCGCCTTCCATCTCCATGACCGGATGCTCGTCGCCGACTCCCCCAGTCGATGCCATGAACTCTGGTGGCGGCGGCGCGGAGTTCAGGGGGACGATGAACAGCGGCGCCTGACGGCGCGCGGCTTCTTCAGCCAGCTTCTTCGCCGCGGCATCGGCCTCAGCCTCCGCCAGCTTCTTCAACGCGGCGGCCTCCGCCTTGTCCGCCTCCGCCTTCTCCTTACGGGCGGCTTCCCGCTCCGCATGCGCCTCCTGCGCGTTTCGTTCCTGCGCCTCCCGGAGGTCGGCTGCAGGGTCGATTCGCCGGGTGGTGGTGGAGGTCTCCGCCGATCCAATGACGGAGGCGGCGGCCGACTTCTCAAGAAAGAGCGGGGCCCTAAGTCAAGAAAAATAAAGCAAGGAAGCTCAGATGGAATCAACAAGAAAGGAAAGCACAAGAAAAAGACACTTACGCCGACACCATAGGAGGCACCTTCGGAAGCTTCTGGAACTTCGTCGCCTTCGCGGCGGCCTCCTTCCGCTTGGTCGCGGCGGTCGGGTTCTTGGTCTTCTTCGGCACGCTGCCATACAAGACAACGCCTTGCTTGCGCTTACGTGTGCCGCCTCGAGCAGCCAGCTCGGCGGAAGGGCCCACATTCGCCTTGTCGGCGCCTCGCGCATGGCGCGGCTCGTCCTCTTCATCATCATCATCGATACAGGTCTCGAGGCCACCTCCTTCTTCGAAGCCGCTTGCTCCGTCGCCGCCGCCTATGGCGTCGTCCTCCAGGGCGGCCGCCCCCAAGTCGGGGTCGTCCACATTGCTCACCTCCCGGTCCGGCTGGTAGCCTCCACCCGGCCCCATGATGGCGGCCGTCGCCGGAGACATGTAGATCTGAGTTCAAAGGACCGACTATTCAAGATGGCAAGACCAAGACCAAGACCAAGACGAGTAGTAAAAAGAAACGAGTTGAGGAACTTACAGCAGGCGGCAGGTTGGCGCGGCAGTATGGTGAAAGTGCGTTATATCGACTAGAGGGGGGTGAATAGGCGATTTTTATGAATCCTTCAATGAGGAATTTGCAGGTGAGGAAATTCCTTAGCGAAGAACTACTTGCAGCGGAATAAGTACTCAAAAGTATGCATAGCAGAACACAAGCATGGTCATCATGATGAAATGAAGACAAGCACAGAGTACAGAAAGCGTAAACACAGGATAACACAAGATGAAGACAAACAGAGTGAAGAAATTGAACTGAGGAAATTGAGAAAGTCTTCA
The DNA here is from genome assembly GCF_002575655.3 of Aegilops tauschii subsp. strangulata. Classification (NCBI taxonomy): domain Eukaryota; kingdom Viridiplantae; phylum Streptophyta; class Magnoliopsida; order Poales; family Poaceae; genus Aegilops; species Aegilops tauschii. Next base: position 311,028,650 of record NC_053037.3, on the reverse strand, counting down.
GTCAAAGTCTTCAAACACAGATATGAACAAGTGCACAACACAGTTATGAGGAAATGAAAGAGTTGAGGAAATAGAACCGGTAAGCTTGGTGAAGACAATGATTTGGTAGACCAGTTCCAACTGCTGTCTCAGTTGTACATCTGGTTGGAGCGGCTAGGTATTTAAACCTGAGGACACACAGTCCCGGACACACAGTCCTCACCGTATTCTCCTTGAGCTAAGGTCACACAAACCTCGCCCAATCACTCGTGGTAAGTCTTCAGGTGACTTCCGAACCTTCACAAACTCGGTCACTCGGCGATCCACAATTTCCTCTTGGATGCTCTAGACCATGACGCCTAACCGTCTGGAAGAAGCACAGTCTTCAAAGGTAACAAGCGTCGGATCCACGCAGGATCAATTTCTTCAGTGATGCTCTATCACTTTGGGTTTGTAGGTGTTTGGGTTTGGGTTTTCCTCACTTGATGATTTTCGCTCAAAGTCCTCGGAAGATGGGATGCTCTCAAATGACAAGTGTCAGTTTCTCTTGGAGCAGCCAACCAACTAGTGGTTGTAGGGGGCGGCTATTTATAGCCTAGGGAGCAGCCCGTCATGGTAAGACATAAATGCCCTTCAATGATATGACCGTTAGGTGGGTAGATATTTTGGGACAGCTGGCGCATAGCATAGCAACGGTCAGAAATTTGAGTATCAAATTCCTCAGGGCTATCATGTTCCTCATTGTGTAGGCAATCCGCACTGGCGAATTCCTAACTCTTCAGTCAGAACAAATTCCTCAGAGACCAGAAGAACTTCGTCTCTGTCACTGAAGAATATGGCTGAACTGTATGAGACTTCCAATGGCTTCACTCGAAGGGATTGGTAGGTGTAGGATTTTGAGTTGAGCATCACATGGAATTTTTTTCTTAGTATTTCCCCGACCCCCTTTAACAGTACGGTGTTTCCTATGACTCAAGAAAGAGAAAATGAAACTACGAAAACAAAAGTCTTCACGCTTCATGTTCCTGAAATGAATACCAAGTCTTCAAGGTCACACCAGTTTCTTCACTTTCAAAGTCTTCAGAAAGTCTTTAGAAATCCAAAGTCTTCAGTCGAAGAACTTCATTTTTAGGGGTCGACATTCTTTGTAAATATCAAACTCATCATTGACTTATAGACCTGTGTACACTTATAAACACATTAGTCCCTTAACCTATAAGTCTTCAATACACCAAAATCACTAAGGGGCACTAGATGCACTTACATATGGCCGCTTGCCGAACCGCCAAGACCCTTCCGACAGCTTGAGGTCAGAGATCTCGTTCACCATACGGGCGACCACGGCAGTCGGCATGTCCCTCGTACACATCCGGCTCGGGTCACGGTGCCCGCTCATCCGACAGATCAGATGAGGCCAGCCTTGGAGCGGGAGAACCCGGCGCTCGACGAAGGCGACTAGCAGGTTGGACGCCTTGAGGCCTTCTGCATCAGTCAGCACCCGGAGCCTGTTGACGGTGGCGGTGGTGTCGGCCGACATGGGCTTCGGCTTGTAGCCCCAGTTGGCCCGAGGTTCGCCCGGAGGTCCGGCTTCGTAGGGCGGCAGGTTGATGAAGTCGATGGCCGGGTCGACGTTCTCCATGTAAAAATATGATTTCTGCCATAGTTTGACCGACTGTGACAGCTTGATGGCGGGGAAGGCATTCTTCGCAGACGGACGACACACCGCGACGAAGGCGCCGCACTGGGCCGCCTTCTCCCTGGCGGAGGTGCCCAGTTTGGTGTAGAAGAACGCTCCCCACAACTCGATGGTGGGGAGGATGCCAAGGTAGCCCTCACACATCATGACGAAGGCGGACAACAACGTCACGGTGTTGGGCATCAGATGATGTGGTTGTAGATGGTAGAAGTCGAGGAAGGAACGGAGGAACCCACTTTCCGGCAGGCCGAAGCCGCGGAGGAAGTGCGAGCGGAAGATAACCCGCTCGCCTCCCTTCGGCGCCGGCGAGATCTCTTTCTCCGGCGGCACGCGCACCTTGATGAAGCCTGCGCCGGGCAGCCGCCATGTGGCGCGAAGGAAGGCGAGATGGTCGTCGTTCACGACCGAGCCGTCCCAATCCCCTCCCTTCTCGCACGCCATGGAGACCGAGCTGGACGGAGAAATGGCGCGGCGGTGGATGCGAAGACCGTGGCGAAGCGAGAGGTCTAGGGTGGAGGAGATCAACGACGATGAGTTGCGGCAGCGCCTCGGTAGAGTGTAGAGGTGCGGCAGCAGCAAGAAGAGAAGGAGGACGAAAATGGCAAAGGGAGAGGAGGGCGCGCGTGCTCTGCCGCTCCCCCTCCTCCCCCTACTTATAGCCCCTGGGCTGCGAAGCCGAGGGGGCGGGGCGTGGGTTCGTGGGATTAACTGCACCCATGACCCCATGACCCCGCGATTATTGCGCGAGTTACTGCGCGTAGTAACTCTGCACAGAATCACAACCGTTTTCCTTGGCCGCAGCGGATCCGCTCGCGCGCCGAGGCCCGGTAGTGGCGGGCCCAGCCTGCTGTCGCGTCCCATCGCGCGCGTGGGCTGGAAGGCTGGCCCGACTGGCTGGCGCCGCGTGGCGTGCTTGCAGCGAGCGGCGGGCCTAGAGGCCTAGCAAGCACACCACCTGGTTCCCGCCTTAGCGTTTCAAAATTATCAGACGAGCCCGCCTGGTCACGGCCGACTCCCAGCAGGCGGCATACTAGGAGACGGACAAAGCGTTCCGCAAGAGCACTCGGAGAAGGAAACTGCCGAGGCACCTCGACTTATCAGCTGCGACGCCTCACCAGCTTCGGGGACTACTATCGGAGTAATGGGCCACGGGTAGCCTAACCCGAGTCCCTGAGCATTTCAAGACATCGGGGCCGGCTGCACCCCTCAAGAATCAAGGATAAAGCGCCGCCTTCTGGTGGCCGGCTGGATCAAGCGGCCGGCTGCCAGAAGACGGCCACGCACCAGAGGACAGCCCCAAGATGGGCCGACTCCTAGCAGGCGGCCTCCAGAGAGGCCGGCTCCTAGCAGGCGGCCCACGATGCCCATGAAGTCTGCGCCCCCATTAAGAAGACAAGACAGGATGTGGCTACAGTGTAGCCCATCACCCCCATATTGAGGGCACAGCGCGGCCACAGTGCCCCGTAGAGGCGGAGATCTCCGCACGGCGCGGCACTAGTGCCACTCCACCCTTGACGTCACCCTTGTCAGGTGGAGCCATGCTCCCACGACGGCCTGTCGGTACAGCCTGCAGGTGGTAGGCCCTACTAGGTAGCGAGAGCCCGGAGGGCGGCAGAGCCTGACCAGTCGGATCCGAGGGAGGCCGGTCTCTAGCAGGCGGCCCACTCCTCCCGCGGAGTTCGTGCACCATTAACCAGATGAGACACGGGGTGGCTACAGTGATCTCCCACCAGACGGCGGGACTGTAGCCACGCCTCCCCAACCAAGCGTGCGTCATTAGCATTACAGCTACAGTAACAAGCAGCCGGCCAGACCCGCGAGCGGCGGAGGCGGCCTGTCGGCTCCGTACTAGACTAGTCGGCAGGGCCCACCAGGCGGCGGGCCCCAGCGGCCGGCGAAGAAGCCGGCGACCAGAGACGCTGACAGCCGGGCCCTACACCCGGCCAGATTACCATTGTATCCCTGGGGGGTAGGCCTATATAAACCCCCCAGGGCACCCATGTAAAGGGTTCCCAACCTGTTAGACCTAGACACACACATAGAGAGAGGAGAGAGCTAGCCCTGCTTTCTTCTACCTCTAGCATACAGCTCGAGGAGCACCATTGTACTCACTAGTGCCTTAGTGATCATGCGGAGACCCCGCAGAGCAGGACTAGGGGTGTTATCTCCTAGGAGAGCCCCGAACCTGGGTAAAGTACGCCGACGTTCGTGTCTACGCCTCATCCCGCTTCCGGTCACCGGCGACGTTCTACTCGCTCCCACCATGATAAGCCATCCTTTAGCATATGTCGCACCCAACCCCCGACAAAACATAAGTCTGAAACATTTGAAAAGTTCAAAGAATTTCAGAGTGAAGTGGAAAATCATCATAACAAGAAAATAAAGTTTCTGTGATCTGATCGTGGAGGAGAATATTTGAGTTATGAGTTTGGCCTCCATTTGAAACAATGCGGAATAGTTTCGCAACTCACACCACCCAGAACACCACAACGTAATGGTGTGTCCAAACGTCATAATCGTACTTTACTAGATATGGTGCGATCTATGATGTCTCTTACTGATTTACCGCTATCGTTTTGGGGTTATGCTTTAGAGACGGCTGCATTCATGTTAAATAGGGCACCATCAAATCCATTGAGATGACACCTTATGAACTATGGTTTGGTAAGAAACCCAAGTTGTCATTTCTTAAAGTTTGGGACTGCAATGCTTATGTGAAAAAGCTTCAACGTGATAAGCTCAAACCCAAATCGGAGAAATGTGTCTTCATAGGATACCCAAAGGAGACTGTTGGGTACACCTTCTATCACAGATCCGAAGGCAAGACATTCGTTGCTAAGAATGGATCCTTTATAGAGAAAGAGTTTCTCTCGAAAGAAGTGAGTGGGAGGAAAGTAGAACTTGATGAGGTAACTGTACCTGCTCCCTTATTGGAAAGTAGTTCATCACAGAAATCATTTCATGTGACTACTACACCAATTAGTGAGGAAGCTAATGATGATGATCATGTAACTTCAGATCAAGTTACTACTGAACCTCGTAGGTCAACCAGAGTAAGATCCGCACCAGAGTGGTACGGTAATCTAGTTCTGGAGGTCATGTTACTTGACCATGACGAACCTACGAACTATGAGGAAGCGATGATGAGCCCAGATTCCGCGAAATGGCTTGAGGCCATGAAATCTGAGATGGGATCCATGTATGAGAACAAAGTGTGGACTTTGGTTGACTTGCCCGATGATCGGCAAGCCATCGAGAATAAATGGATCTTCAAGAAGAAGACATGCACTGACGGTAATGTTACTGTCTACAAAGCTCAACTTGTTGCAAAAGGTTTTTGACAAGTTCAAGGAGTTGACTACGATGAGACCTTCTCACCCGTAGCGATGCTTAAGTCCGTCCGAATCATGTTAGCAATTGCTACATTTTATGATTATGAAATTTGGCAAATGGATGTAAAGACTGCATTCCTTAATGGATTTCTGGAAGAAGAGTTGTATATGATGCAACCTGAAGGTTTTATCAATCCAAAGGATGCTAACAAAGTGTGCAAGCTCCATTTATGGACTGGTGCAAGCATCTTGGACTTGGAATAAACGTTTTGATAGTGTGATCAAAGCATATGGTTTTATACAGACTTTTGGAGAAGCCTGTATTTACAAGAAAGTGAGTGGGAGCTCTGTAGCATTTCTAACATTATATGTGGATGACATATTGTTGATTGGAAATGATATAGAATTTCTGGATAGCATAAAAGGATACTTGAATAAAAGTTTTTCAATGAAAGACCTCGGTGAAGCTGCTTATATATTGGGCATCAAGATCTATAGAGATAGATCAAGACGCTTAATTGGACTTTCACAAAGCACATACCTTGATAAAGTTTTGAAGAAGTTCAAAATGGATCAAGCAAAGAAAGGGTTCTTGCCTGTGTTACAAGGTGTGAAGTTGAGTCAGACTCAATGCCCGACCACTGCAGAAGATAGAGAGAAAATGAAAGTCATTCCCTATGCTTCAGCCATAGGTTCTATCATGTATGCAATGCTGTGTACCAGACCTGATGTGTGCCCTGATATTAGTGTAGTAGGGAGGTACCAAAGTAACCCAGGAGTGGATCACTGGACAGCGGTCAAGAACATCCTGAAATACCTGAAAACGACAAAGGATATGTTTCTCGTTTATGGAGGTGGCAAAGAACTCGTCGTAAATGGTTACGTCGATGCAAGTTTTGACACTGATCCGGATGACTCTAAGTCACAAACCGGATACGTATTTATATTGAACGGTGGAGCTGTAAGTTTGTGCAGTTCTAAGCAAAGCATCGTGGCGGGATCTACGTGTGAAGCGGAGTACACAGCTGCTTCGGAAGCAGCAAATGAAGGAGTCTGGATGAAGGAGTTCATATCCGATCTAGGTGTCATACCTAGTGCATCGGGTCCAATGAAAATGTTTTGTGATAATACTGGTGCAATTGCCTTGGCAAAGGAATCCAGATTTCACAAGAGAACCAAGCACATCAAGAGACACTTTAATTCCATCCGCGATCAAGTCAAGGAGGGAGACATACAGATTTGCAAGATACATACGGATCTGAATGTTGCAGACCCGTTGACTAAGCCTCTCTCACGAGCAAAACATGATCAACACCAAAAATCCATGGGTGTTAGAATCATTACTGTGTAATCTAGATTATTGACTCTAGTGCAAGTGGGAGACTGAAGGAAATATGCCCTAGAGGCAATAATAAAGTTGTTATTTATATTTCCTTATATCATGATAAATGTTTATTATTCATGCTAGAATTGTATTAACCGAAAACTTAGTACATGTGTGACAAACAGAGTGTCATTAGTATGCCTCTACTTGACTAGCTCGTTGAATCAAAGATGGTTAAGTTTCCTAGCCATAGACATGAGTTGTCATTGATTAACGGGATCACATCATTAGAGAATGATGTGATTGACTTGACCCATCCGTTAGCTTAGCACGATGATCGTTTAGTTTGTTGCCATTGCTTTCTTCATGCCTTATACATGTTCCTATGACTATGAGATTATGCAACCCCCGAATACCGGAGGAACACTTTGTGTGCTATCAAACGTCACAACGTAACTGGGTGATTATAAATATGCTCTACAGGTGTCTCCGATGGTGTTTGTTGAGTTGGCATAGATCGAGATTAGGATTTGTCACTCCGATTGTCGGAGAGGTATCTCTGGGCCCTCTCGGTAATGCACATCACTATAAGCCTTGCAAGCAATGTGACTAATGAGTTAGTTGTGGGATGATGCATTACGGAACGAGTAAAGAGACTTGCCGGTAACAAGATTGAACTAGGTATGAGGATACCGACGATCGAATCTCGGGCAAGTAATACACCGATGACAAAGGGAACAACGTATGTTGTTATGCGGTTTGACCGATAAAGATCTTCGTAGAATATATGGAACCAATATGAGCATCCAGGTTCTGCTATTGGTTATTGACCAGAGACGAGTCTCGGTCATGTCTACATAGTTCTCGAACCCGTAGGCTCCGCATGCTTAACGTTCGATGACGATCGGTATTATGAGTTTATGTGTTTTGATGAACCGAAGGTTGTTCGGAGTACCGGATGTGATCACGGACATGATGAGGAGTCTCGAAATGGTCGAGACATAAAGATCGATATATTGGAAGGCTATGTTTGGACATCGGAATGGTTCCGAGTGAGTTCGGGCATTTATCGGAGTACGAGAGGGTTACCGGAACCCCCCGGGGAGTCTATGGGCCTTATTGGGCCTTAGTGGGAGAGAGGAGGAGGCGGCCAAGGTGGGGGCACCCCCCAAGCCCAATCTGAATTGGGGTGTGGGGCCGGCCCCCCTTTCCTTCTCCCTCTCTCCTCCTTCCTTCTTCTCCTACTCCAACTAGGGAAGGAGGAATCCTACTCCCACCGGGAGTAGGACTCCCCCCTTGGGCGCGCCATGAGAGGGCCGGCCCTCCCCTCCTCCACTCCTTTATATACGGGGGAAGGGGGCACCCTATAGACACACAAGTTGATTGTTTAGCCGTGTGCGGTGCCCCCCTCCACAGATTTCCACCTCGATCATATCGTTGTAGTGCTTAGGCGAAGCCCTGCGTCGGTAACTTCATCATCACCGTCATCACGCCGTCATGCTGACGAAACTCTCTGTAAGGGCATATTTATCCCTAAGGTGTTTTGGTGATTGATGACAATGCTTTTGCGGACTAATCGTGTGCGTTGAGTGTTTTTCAGAGATTCATTCTTTTGGGCACGAGACGATATCCTCCCCTCGGAACTTAAAGCGAAGACGGTGTAGTCCTTTCGGATTAGTTTGGTGGACTAGTTTCATAGGGATCACCGTACTATCAAGAGGGGGTCCGCTTTGGAAAGGCTAGGGCGGAATCATCACGTACACTTCCTTTGCCCCTCCCTCCGAGCCTTTCCGTTTCGTTGATGGGCTTGGATTCTCCTTTCTTTGTGCCCTCTCTGGTCCCAGCGGTAGTACCGCGGGCCAGAGCGGTAGTACCGCTTGGGTGGTACAAGCGGTAGTACCGCTCCGGAGCGGTAGTACCGCCCAGAGCAGTAGTACCGCTAGTAGCTCCGTGTGTGTGCTATCTCTGGTCCCAGCGGTAGTACCGCGGGACGGAGCGGTAGTACCGCTTGGGTGCCACAAGCGGTAGTACCGCTCTGGGCGCGGTAGTACCGCTCCAGAGCATGAGTACCGCTGGTGGCCCCAAGCCGTAGTACCGCTCTGGTCTCGTGCTAGTACCGCCTCGATTCGAGGGCTCATTTTTCGTGTCGGGTTTTACGGTACTGGCCGCGGCTGTGGGGGGCCGTAGTACCGCTCCTGTGCGGTAGTATCGCCCTCCCTCCGCGGTAGTACCGCTGTGGACCAAGCGGTAGTACCGCGCTTTTGGGCGGTAGTACCGCTTAGTGTTGCAAGCGGTAGTACCGCTGGCACAACGGTACTACCGCTCTCTTCGGGGCAGAGGGGGGGTAACGGTTGGTTTGTTCCCCCCACTATATAAAGGGGTCTTCTTCCCCAAAGTTGACTTACCTCTTCCCCCAAAAGCTCCATTGTTGCTCCAAGCTCCATTTTCGCCCGATCTCTCTCCCTAGCCAATCAAACTTGTTGATTTGCTCGGGATTGGTTGAGAAGGCCACGATCTACACTTCCACCAAGAGAAATTTGATTCCCCCACTTATCCCTAGCGGATCTTGTTACTCTTGGGTGTTTGAGCACCCTAGACGGTTGAGGTCACCGCGAAGCCATAGTCCATTGTGGTGAAGCTTTGTGGTGTCGTTGGGAGCCTCCAATTAAGTTGTGCAGATTGCCCCAACCTTGTTTGTAAAGGTTCGGTCGCCGCCTTCAAGGGCACCAATAGTGGAATCACGGCATCTCGCATCGTGTGAGGGCGTGAGGAGAATACGGTGGCCCTAGTGGCTTCTTGGGGAGCATTGTGCCTCCACACCGCTCCAGCGGAGACGTACTTCCCTTCAAAAGGAAGGAACATCGGTAACACATCCTCGTCTCCACCGGCTCCACTCTTGGTTATCTTGTTCCTTTACTTTCGCTAGTTTACTTGTGTTGTTTCTCTTACTTACTTGCGTGCTTGTTGTCGTTGCATCATATAGGTTGCTCACTTAGTTGCATATCTAGACAACCTATTTTGATGCAAAGTTTAATTTGGTAAAGAAAAGCTAAAAATTGTTAGTTGCCTATTCACCCCCCCTCTAGTCAACTATATCGATCCTTTCAATTGGTATCAGAGCCTCGTCTCTTTATTAAGGACTTTACCGTCCAAAGAGTATGGTTGACGTCGTAGACGGTGCGGAGGAGCACTCCGGTGAAAATCCTGTCTCGTCTACGGGAGATGGGGGAACCGCGGTCTCTCGTGAGGAATTCAATGTGGCGTTGGACACATTGAAAACCTCCATGACGACCAAGGTCGAAAGCATGTTGAATAAATTCTTAGAAGGGCTTAAACTTACAACCGCACCGTTGAAAGTGGGTGATCCCGCTAACAAGGTGACGGATGCTACCTCCGACAAGGGGGAAGCTTCGAGCGAGAAGGCTCCTTGTTCTAGTGATAAAAATGGCACCGGCATCTTTGCCCATGTGGAACCTCCACCCGTCTATGGTGGACCGCTTCCTTCCACTCATTTGAATCATGCCGGCCCGGCCCCTAAGATTGAGAAGAATGTAGATTTTGATTCTTGGGTCTATCGTTTTAAGCGTCATTTAAATCATGTGAACACTAACCTTTGGAGAATCATTGAAGAAGGCTTTTATCCGCATGACCGAAGCAACTTCACTCCTAGAGAAGTGGTGGATCATCAATTCAATGAGAATGCTCTCTTCATCATCCAAGAAGCAATCCCGCCCGAAGATCTTCCTCATCTCCGGCCTTACACCGTGGCCAAAGATGCTTGGCTCCAAGTTGTTTCCCTCTATCGGGGAAGCGCAAGCATTCAACGCTCCAACTATGAAGTGGTGCAAGATGAAGCCGACGAGTTTGCAATGAAAGAAGATGAAGAACCTCGTGAGCTTTTTCGGAGAGTGACCAAACTTGCGGTCTCTCTCCGAGATCATGGAAGTAAGGACACGGATGACAATTGGATCAAGCGCAAATTCCTCAAGGCAATGATGCCCTACCACAAAGCCATTTCCTCTGTAATTCGTCAAAGGCCGGACTTCCACACTTTGTCATCAAGTGAAGTGTTGGATGAGTTTGTTGCTATGAGCATCTTGGACAAGACCGCCGACAATGCGGTCCTTCGCTCTCAAAGAGTAAAGAAGCCCAACCTTGCTCTAAAGGCCAAGGCTAGTATGGAGGAAGAGGATGAAGAGGAAGAAGAGGAGGGCAACCTCGAAGATACGAAGTATGCCTATCATGAACACATGGCTCTTGCGTCAAGGCAATTTTGGAGCAAGAAGAACACGAGGCCAAACTTCAACAAAAGCAACTCAAGTGGCGCAAAGGGCAAGCAACGGATGAGGACTTGCTTCAATTGTGGCAATGTGAGCCACTTTGTTGCGGAATGCCCTTACGAGAAGAGGGAAGACAATGGTGGCAAGCTCATTAGAAAAGACAAGGCCAAGTCGTTCCCCAACAAGAGCAACTTCACCAAGAAGACTCCCTTCAAGGCGTTGGTGGTTCAAGAAGAGTACAATGAGGATGATGACGATGATGAAGATAGTGAGTCGGTTGCCATGGCCTCCGTTGCCGTTGCCAAGACTCCACGGGTGTCTCTCTTCGACTCACCCAATGAGAACATCACCGCCAAGTGCCTCATGGCTAAAGCCACCAATAAGGTAACCTCCAACATCAAAACTACCATCATTAATCATCCTTCTTCGACGGATAGTATTGATGAACATGAGGGAACAAATGTGGAGGAAAATGAGTTTGAGATCTTTATGAGTAAACTCAAGGGAAAATCCAAGAAGCACTTCGTTGCTCTCTTGGAACAACTTGGTGAAGCCAATGACATGATCGAGGCTCACGAAGATACCATCTCTAAGATGGAGGGGCATAGTCGTGACTATGCCGATGAGATTTCGGATCTTTCCAATGCTCTTGACGAAGAGCGTGGTCTTCGTTTGGCTCTTGAGGAGTCATACAACGATGATCATGCTAAGTTAAAGAAGGATCTTGATCATGCTCTTGTTGTGTCTCGTGTGCTAAACTCCGAGAAGGCTATACTTGGGGTTGATTTTGCTAGACTCAAAGAGGAGTTTGGCATCCTCGACAAGGCTCACAAAGTCTTGAAGGGCGTTCATGCTAGCCTCAAGGAGTCTCATGATCAACTCCAAGTGAAGCTAACAAAGGAGAAAGCCACCTTTCCTCATATGGTGTTAATTGATAATGCAAATGCTACTAACCCGTGTTGTGAGCATGTGCATCTTGTTGAGGAGAATGCTAAGCTAAAGGAGCAACTTGAGAAAGGCCTCATGTCATGCATACAAGGTGAGAAGAACCTCAACGACCTCTTGAGCAATCAAAAGGAAGTTGTGGCCAAGGAGGGGATTGGGTTCGCACCCAATCCCAAGAACAAGAAGAAGAATGACAAGACCAAGCGACCTCCTCCTCTCAAGCAAACTTTTGTGAAGGAGGGAGAGGGTACTTCCAAGGAGAAGAAGAACAATGCGAAGGGTGGAGGTGTCAAGAAGAGCAATGCCACTCCTTCCAACAAAGCCGTCGACTTTAATCCTTCTTATGTGTTATGCCGTGCTAGTGATGGGCATGTTTATGCCAAATTCGTTGGTTCTCCTCATGAGTACATTGAATGGTCTATTTGGGTTCCTAAGACCCTTGTTGCTAACATCAAAGGACCCATTACAAAATGGGTACCTAAAACCAAGCATTGATCTCTTGTAGGTGTTTGCTTCTGGTGGGGGATCATGGTTGCTCGATAGTGGAGCTACAAATCATATGACCGGAAGCAAGGACTTGGTGGTGGACGTGCACAAGAATCCATCTATGCCCACCAATGTCGAGTGGGGTGATGCCTCGTCTTCTAAGGTACTGGGACTCGGCAAAGTTGCCATTTCTCATGATCTCACGATCGAGAAGGTCATGCTAGTTGAGTCCCTTGCATACAATTTACTTTCCGTTTGTCAACTTGCTATCATGGGCTTTGCCACCTTCTTTGATATTGATACCGTGGCCCTCTTGTGGAGCAAGACTCTTAAAGTAGCCTTTGTTGGGCATGTCGAGAACGGTCTCTATGTGATTAACTTTTCGGAGCAACCCACTAAGACCGCGACATGCCTAATGGCTAAAGTTGACGTGGGGTGGCTGTGGCATCGCCGTTTAGCCCATGTCAATATGAGATCTTTGCAAAGTCTTCTCAAGGGGGACCATGTCCGTGGACTAACGAACGTTAGTTTTGCCAAAGATCGTGCTTGCAGTGCTTGTATCGAAGGAAAGCTTCATGAGAAGGTTCACCCTCCCACGACTCTTATTTACTCGAAGAGGCCGTTGGAGCTCCTTCATTTGGATCTCTTTGGGCCTCCATCCTTTGATAGTCTTGGGGGTAGAAAGTACTGCTTGGTAATTGTGGATGACTACTCTAGATACACGTGGGTGTATTTCTTCAAGAGGAAGAGTGAGACCCAACAAACAGTCATTGACTTTGCAAATGAAGCCCAACGTCAACACAATACAAAGATCTTGACAATAAGAAGTGACAACGGCACCGAGTTCAAGAACTACACCTTGGATGAGTTTCTCAGTGATGAGGGGATCAAGCATCAATATTCCGCACCTTACACCCCTCAACAAAATGGTGTTGCGGAGAGGAAGAATCGGACGTTGATGGATGCGGCAAGGACCATGATGGCGGAGTTCAAGTCTCCATACAACTTTTGGGCCGAAGCCATCAACACCGCGTGTCATGCTTCAAATTGGCTCTATCTTCGCAAAGGCTTGAACAAGACTCCATATGAGATCCTCACCGGGAACAAGCCCAACCTCAAGTACTTTCGGGTGTTCGGGTGTAAGTGTTTCATTCTCAAGAAAGGTGTTCGTTTGTCTAAATTTGAGACTAGAGCTCATGAGGGCATATTTGTTGGTTATGCTAGAAACTCCCATGCTTACCGTGTTCTCAATAAGTCCACGGGACTTATTGAGGAGACGTGTAACGTGGAGTTTGATGAAAATAACGGCTCCCAAGTGGAGCAAAGTGGTACTTGTGATGTAGGTGATGAAATTCCTCCCCAAGCCATAAGAAGAATGGGTATTGGTTATATCCTACCCGTTGAGGAACCCCTTGTGGCCGAAGGAGAAGGACAATGCTCCAATCAAGTGGAGCCATCACCAACCCAAGACCCACACGCTTCCAAAGAACAAAGTGAAGGCCCTCAACCTCATGAACAAGATCAAGGGCAAGATCAACCTCAAGATGGTGGTGATCCACCAAATGATGCCCAAGGTCAAGTTCTTCCCTTCGAGCTAGTTCAAGATCAAGAACAAGCTCAAGACGATGCTCGAGATGATCAAGTTACCCCTCCTCACTTCACTTCCGAGGAGGAATTGGAGCGTCGTGCCGCTAAGATCGCTTCCAAGCTCACCACCAAAGGTCATCTCATGGAGAATGTGGTTGGAAGCCTAAGAAAGGGGGTAAGCACTCGTAGACAATTAGCAAACTATTGTGAACATCATGCGTTTGTTTCTTGTGTCGAACCCCAAAAGGTTTATGAAGCGCTTGAGGACCCGGATTGGCTCAACGCCATGCATGAAGAACTCAACAACTTCGAACATAACCAAGTGTGGAAGTTAGTGCCAAGGCCAACCGGGAATCATAATGTCATTGGAACCAAGTGGATATTCAAGAACAAGCAAGACGCTCATGGAATCATTGTTCGCAACAAGGCTCGTCTAGTGGCACAAGGCTACTCCCAAGTCGAGGGTATCGACTACGGTGAAACCTTTGCCCCCGTTGCTCGTCTTGAATCTAGTCGTTTGTTGATTGCTTATGCTTCTCATCATAATTTCACTTTGCAACAAATGGATGTGAAGAGTGCCTTTCTTAATGGTCCCATAAATGAGTTGGTATATGTCAAACAACCCCCCGGGTTCGAAGATCCCTATTTCCCCGATCATGTGTATCAACTCCACAAGGCGCTCTATGGCCTTAAACAAGCCCCACGTGCGTGGTATGAGCATCTTACGGAGTTGTTACAAGATCGTGGATTCGAAATCGGGAAAATCGACCCCACTCTTTTTACTAAGAAGGTCAAAGGGGAGTTGTTTGTGTGCCAACTATATGTTGATGATATTATTTTTGGTTCCCCTAACAAAGCATTCAATGAAGAATTTGCCGCTCTCATGACCTCAAAGTTCAAGATGTCTATGATGGGAGAGTTGAAGTTCTTTCTCGGATTCGAAATCAAACAAAGAAGAGAAGGAACCTTCATCAACCAAGCCAAATACACTCAAGACATGCTAAAGAGATTCAAGCTAAGTGATGTCAAGCCGGCTTCCACTCCAATGCCCACCAAGTGCCAACTTGACATTGATCCCAATGGTAAAGCGGTGGATCAAAAGGTATATTGCTCTATGATTGGATCCTTGCTTTACCTTTGTGCATCTAGACCGGATATCATGTTGAGTGTGGGAATATGTGCACGGTTTCAAGCCGCACCTAAGGAAAGCCACTTTGTGGCGGTCAAGCGAATCTTTCGATATTTGGCTCATACCCCAAACTTTGGCCTATGGTACCCAAGAGGAGCAAACTTCAAGCTTGTAGGTTTTTCGGACTCCGATTGGGCGGGAGACAAAGTGGATAGGAAGTCCACTTCCGGAGGGTGCCAATTTCTTGGTTGCTCTTTGGTAAGTTGGTCTTCCAAAAAGCAAAGTTGTGTGTCTCTCTCGTCCACTGAAGCGGAGTATGTGGCGGCCGGAAGTTGTTGTGCACAACTCTTATGGATGAGGCAAACTTTAAAGGATTACGGTGTCATTTGTGACAAAGTGCCTCTTTGGTGTGACAATGAAAGTGCTATCAAGATTTCTCTCAACCCGGTGCAACACTTCAAGACAAAGCATATTGAGATTCGGTATCACTTCATCCGGGATCATATTAGGCGAGGGGAGATCGAGCTCAACTATGTCAACACTCATGATAATCTTGCAGATATTTTCACGAAGCCATTGGATGAAGCAAGATTTCGCGAGTTAAGGCATGAGCTAAATATCATTGATTCGAGCAATGTGGTTTGAACCTTTGCACACCCCTCACATTCATTGTGCTTTCTTGTCTAGGTGTAGGCATGGACGTAGGGGGAGTGTTGTTCTCTCAATGAACTTTCCCTCCCCCCACAATGCATAAACTAATCTCACTCTTCCACATTAGCCATTTTTGATGGTACTAGTGCTTCATAGACGAGCTTTGGTCATGGGCCCAAGGATAATTCTTCGCGGTGCCATACCAAGTGACTCAAACATAGGTGGCCTCGGCCACCGCCCTCTCGTATAGAGGTGTGTGATTCTTGTTCTCTTGCTAGTGCTCTTGTTGGTCTTCTTGCCATGTTTCCCGTCTTTCGTTTTGCACCATGTGTGTAGAGTCTAGTTTGTGTTGCGCTGGGCGGTACTACCGTTGTGAAGGAGCAGTACTACCGCTGGAGCGGTACTACCGCTCAACAGGGCGGTACTACCGCCTATTCGGCTAAGCGGTACTACCGCCCCTCACCACGGTACTACCGCTGAGGGGCGGGGCCAGGGGGTTAAGTCGTGGGCAGGGGTGGTTTCCTCCACCCCATACCCATTTGCTTCGTCCCCTGGTTCCTCTTCCTCTCTCCAGCGCCATCTCGCCGCGGGAAGGCTCCGACGGCCCTCCGTCTCCGGACCATTCCTCTCCATTTCCTTCGGTGGAGTCGATCCCCACCTCGTTCTCTTGCCATGGATGCCGGTATTGCCCCCGTTCCTCTTCTCTTCGTGTCTAGTTTTCAGATCTTGCGTTTTAGGGGCAATAGTAGTTGCATCTCTAGATTTTTGGCCAAATCTAGGCTTGAGTAGGTTGGAGAAGGCAACTAGACTCTTTGGATTGATGTTTGGTAGGTTTATTTTTGAATTTGGCATCCCCGGTAGTGCCGGATCTGACCACGGCAGTAGGGATCCGCCGTGCCCCGTCTCGAGCGGTACTACCGCCCATATGGCGCGGTACTACCGCTGGAGCGGTACTACCGCTCCAAGGAGCGATACTACCGCTTATGAGGATAAGCGGTACTACCGCTGAGCAGGCACGGTACTACCGCTGGATGCCCAGTTCCATTGTTTCCTACCACATGTTGATCCATCTTTGTTGTGTTTATTTGGTTTTGATCGTTTCTACTGGTTGTTTCTTGTGTCCGTGTGTTTGGTTCCAGGTGATGAACATCCTGAGCAGCAAGTCCGTCGTGTCAACCCTGGGCGTTCAACGTCGAAGCGGTACCGCTCATCTGAGCCTGCAGGTGGTTCTTCCAGTGCTCCACAGCCGGCAGGGGGTGCTTCCTCAAGTGCTAATCCTCCTCGCACGAAGAAGATTGCCAGCCGACCAAAGCCAAGTGGCAGGAAAGTGACTGAGATGTCTAGCAGGGAATTCTGGGACAAGCGAAGGCGCAACCCCTATGAGGAAGAACAAGAACCCAATCTTGTCAACCGCCCGTTCTGGAACCGGTTTCAGTATTCCACATACTTTGATGTGATCAAAGCCAAGAAGAATCTCTATGTCAATGTTCATTCCATCAACACGGATGCCATGGAGAAGGACCCTGAGTACTTTGGTGATGCTCTACAGATGTGCTCTCAGTTGAACATTCTCAGGATCATGCAGTTCAACAAAGACTTTGATGCAGATTTGCTGGCACAGTTCTTTGCCACTGTTCACCTAGGGACTGACGCAGACAGGACTCTGACTTGGATGACAAATGGAAAGGTGCTAGCTGTCAAGTGGCAGGCCTTCATGGGGCTGCTTGTGGTGGAAGATCAAGGGCTTGAGACTCCAGTTGGTTTTCGTCCTCACCAGAATACCACCTCCACTCACAAGCAAGCCCTCTGGCCCTACTGTACTCGGAAGGTCCACCCTGAGACCAGGAAGGAAACCTATGAGTTGTCTACCTATTTGGACATCCTTCACCGCATCTTCCGCGAGACTCTCTTCCCTCGCATTGGGAATCTGGACATGGTGCACTCTTACCTTGTGGACATGCTTCTCTTCTGCCAGCGTGAGAAGGACGTAAACACCGGCGAGTCTCTGGACATCTCTCATGTCATGTGGTCTGAGCTTTTGGCGGCTGTCTCTGAGCGCAAGTGCCCAATTTATGGTCCGTTCATCATGTTGCTTATTGAGAGGGCCTGGAGACGTACCTATCCTGATGAGCAGCTGGAGACTGGAGAGTTGGTCTCTCATGAGATCAAGCGTCTGAGGAAGAAGGATAACCGGGGTAGATCTGGAGCTCCATCTTCTGCTGCTGCCATGGAGACCGAGGACGAGGCTGGTACCGGGGATGATGATGAGGAGTATGTGCCACCTGGGACAGAGCCTTCTGTAGCAGAGCCCTCTTGGGCAAAGAAACTGAAACACAAGATGAAGAAGCTGTTCTGCATGGAGTCTCATGGTCAGTACATGACTCATGTGGCTGAGAAGAAGGCAAGAGGACGACACAAGGAACTGATGCGTCAGATGGGTGCGACAGTCACTAGCGGCTCAGAGGATCAGATTACTGAGGAGGAGGAGTGGATCCAGCAGCACTGTCCGTGGACTGACTCCGATGCCGAGCAGTTTCCGGGGGCGGACGGCAGTGCAGATGATCACGCAGAGTCCTGATGCTCTCACCTGGAGCCGTAGGTTAGCTCTTTGCCCCTTTTGGTGTCTCGATGCCAAAGGGGGAGAGAGTTTAGGGATTTGCGTCTGCGAGTGTGTCTTTGCCTTTGTGCTTTCGTTATGTGATACCTTGTGTTTTGCTTGGAACTTGCGTTTGCTTGGTTTTGTGTTCCGTAAGACTTTAGTTCGCGTCGTATGGTGTGAGACATATGCTACCCTATCATTATTATATCTTTATCTTTGTCTCTAGTCATTTGATATCTCTTGAGTTATATGCTTAATTATGTTATATATCCTGCTATCTTGTTTCTCGCTTAGGTTGTTGGTCTCTAAAATACAGGGGGAGTGTTGATCCTAGTATGTGTGTCGTGCAGCTCAAAGCACCTATCTTGATGGCACACATCTAGGGGGAGCCCGTCTATATTTTAGAGACTTGGGGTTTGCTTATGCCATTTGATTTTTCCCAGTTGTGCAAATCCCGTATTGTCATCAATCCACCAAAAAGGGGGAGATTGTAAGGGCATATTTATCCCTAAGGTGTTTTGGTGATTGATGACAATGCTTTTGCGGACTAATCGTGTGCGTTGAGTGTTTTTCAGAGATTCATTCTTTTGGGCACGAGACGATATCCTCCCCTCGGAACTTAAAGCGAAGACGGTGTAGTCCTTTCGGATTAGTTTGGTGGACTAGTTTCATAGGGATCACCGTACTATCAAGAGGGGGTCCGCTTTGGAAAGGCTAGGGCGGAATCATCACGTACACTTCCTTTGCCCCTCCCTCCGAGCCTTTCCGTTTCGTTGATGGGCTTGGATTCTCCTTTCTTTGTGCCCTCTCTGGTCCTAGCGGTAGTACCGCGGGCCAGAGCGGTAGTACCGCTTGGGTGGTACAAGCGGTAGTACCGCTCCGAAGCGGTAGTACCGCCCAGAGCAGTAGTACCGCTAGTAGCTCCGTGTGTGTGCTATCTCTGGTCCCAGCGGTAGTACCGCGGGACGGAGCGGTAGTACCGCTTGGGTGCCACAAGCGGTAGTACCGCTCTGGGCGCGGTAGTAACGCTCCAGAGCATGAGTACCGCTGGTGGCCCGAAGCCGTAGTACCGCTCTGGTCTCGTGCTAGTACCGCCTCGATTCGAGGGCTCATTTTTCGTGTCGGGTTTTACGGTACTGGCCGCGGCTGTGGGGGGCCGTAGTACCGCTCCTGTGCGGTAGTACCGCCCTCCCTCCGCGGTAGTACCGCTGTGGACCAAGTGGTAGTACCGCGCTTTTGGGTGGTAGTACCGCTTAGTGTTGCAAGCGGTAGTACCGCTGGCACAGCGGTACTACCGCTCACTTCGGGGCAGAGGGGGGGTAACGGTTGGTTTGTTCCCCCCACTATATAAAGGGGTCTTCTTCCCCAAAGTTGACTTACCTCTTCCCCCAAAAGCTCCATTGTTGCTCCAAGCTCCATTTTCGCCCGATCTCTCTCCCTAGCCAATCAAACTTGTTGATTTGCTCGGGATTGGTTGAGAAGGCCACGATCTACACTTCCACCAAGAGAAATTTGATTCCCCCACTTATCCCTAGCGGATCTTGTTACTCTTGGGTGTTTGAGCACCCTAGACGGTTGAGGTCACCGCGAAGCCATAGTCCATTGTGGTGAAGCTTTGTGGTGTCGTTGGGAGCCTCCAATTAAGTTGTGGAGATTGCCCCAACCTTGTTTGTAAAGGTTCGGTCGCCGCCTTCAAGGGCACCAATAGTGGAATCACGGCATC
The DNA here is from genome assembly GCF_002575655.3 of Aegilops tauschii subsp. strangulata. Taxonomy (NCBI): domain Eukaryota; kingdom Viridiplantae; phylum Streptophyta; class Magnoliopsida; order Poales; family Poaceae; genus Aegilops; species Aegilops tauschii. The sequence goes on along the minus strand of NC_053037.3, from coordinate 311,008,919 downwards.
TCGCATTGTGTGAGGGCGTGAGGAGAATACGGTGGCCCTAGTGGCTTCTTGGGGAGCATTGTGCCTCCACACCGCTCCAACGGAGACGTACTTCCCTTCAAAAGGAAGGAACTTCGGTAACACATCCTCGTCTCCACCGGCTCCACTCTTGGTTATCTTGTTCCTTTACTTTCGCTAGTTTACTTGTGTTGTTTCTCTTACTTACTTGCGTGCTTGTTGTCGTTGCATCATATAGGTTGCTCACTTAGTTGCATATCTAGACAACCTATTTTGATGCAAAGTTTAATTTGGTAAAGAAAAGCTAAAAATTGTTAGTTGCCTATTCACCCCCCTCTAGTCAACTATATCGATCCTTTCACTCTCCCTCGACCTCAGCTGGATCTAGAGTTCATGGGACGTCACCGAGCTGAACGTGTGCAGATCGCGGAGGTGCCGCACTTTCGGTACTAGGCTCAGTCGGATCGTGAAGACGTACGACTACATCAACCGTGTTGTCATAACGCTTCCGCTTTCGGTCTATGAGGGTACATGGACAACACTCTCCCCTCTCGTTGCTATGCATCACCTAGATGGATCTTGCGTGTGCGTAGGATTTTTTTTGAAATTACTGCGTTCCCCAACAGGCATGTCAACGTGCATGCGCCAGAGTTGGTTTCTTGGTCGGTGATCTTGTTTAAAGGTGGTAGACGGAGGGACGTGCATTGAATGGGCGTGGTAGATATCTACCCCGTCCCGTAAACGTCTCTCCGACATTGAACAAGCGTGAAAACCGGAGACATGGCCCGGGCGGCGCCCTCGGCCGATGAGCCGCTTCAATGTTGGCACTAGCGAGAGGTCATGTCTGCTCTGGGCTGGCGTTAATGCGGAGCAGCCACTCTAGAGCGACAAGAATGTGGGCAGCTGGCTTCGGGCGAGAAAGGGCACAGAGAGGGAGGGTTTTTGGGTGGCCCAAGGCAGTCAAAAACCGGGTGTGGCAGCTGTCCGGAAGCCCGCAAAGCCCCCTAGTTTGTTTCCGGTTTGCGGGAAAAAGCACGTATGGACCGATCGGTGGACCGATACAGTCCCGTGGTGGATGGAAAAACACGTCCGGACCGCGCGGTCCAGACGGTTTGAGGGTTAGCGTTGGAGATGCCCTAATCCCCTGCGTTGAGGTTTGTTCTTTATTCCAAGGAAAGTCATCATGCCAAGCTTTTTCCAAGAAAAGATGCTGATGTCCGGCTTTAAATCAATGAAGCCCTTACAACCAATGATACAACTCAACACAACATGGGACAACACAAAGAACAAACTCTGGAATGATACAAGGGTGCCCGGGAACAGCAACAATGCCCAAAATGCAAAGATAGCGAACATTGGGGCCCTCAAACATGATTGAAGAACCGACGTTGCGGAGAAGGCCTCCTCGCAAAGGAGGCCATCCATTGATATGTTCATTTTGCATCATGTTTTCTTACTGTTATTTATAGTGTTTTTATTCAATATAACACTTTGTGGAGTAATTCTAATGTCTTTTCTCTCATAATATGCATGGTTTCAACGAGGGAGAATACACACAGCTGGAATTCTGAACCTGAAAAAGCTACGTCAGAGATACCTATTCTGCACATCTCCAAATAAGCTGAAATTTCACGGAGAATTATTTTGGAATATATAAAATATATTGGAGAAAAGATAAACCGGAGGGGGTCACCCAGGTGCCCATTGGGCACCAGGGCGCGCCTACCCCCCTTGGCGCGCCCTCGTGGGTAGTGGGCACCCTGGCCCACTTCCGATGCCCATCTTCTAGTACGTGATACGTCTCCAACGTATCTATAATTTTTTTGTTCCATGCTGTTATATTATCAATCTTGGATGTTTTATAATCATTTTATAGTCATTTTATATCATATTTTGGTACTAACCTATTGACATAGTGCCAAGTGCCAGTTGATGTTTTCTGCATGTTTTTTACATCGCAGGAAATCAATATCAGACGGGGTCCAAATGCAACGAAACTTCACGGCGATTTTTTATGGACCAGAAGACACATAATGGGCCCTGGCTGCACCTGGGTGGTGCTCCGAGGAAAGCACAACCCACCAGGGCGCGCCAGGAGGCATGGCGCCCCCTGGTGGATTGTGCCCACCTCGGGTGCCCCTTGGACCGGCTCTTTGCTCTATAAATACTCCAATATTCCAAAAACCCTAGGGGAGTCGACGAAATATTGATCCAGCCGCCGCAGAGTCCAGAACCACCAGATCCAATCTAGACACCATCACGGATGGGGTCCACCACCTCCATTGGTACCTCTCCGATGATGCGTGAGTAGTTCTTTGTAGACCTTCGGGTCCGTAGTTAGTAGCTAGATGGCTTCCTATCTCTCACTGAATTCTCAATACAATGGTCTCTTGGAGATCCATATGATGTAACTCTTTTTGCGGTGTGTTTGTTGGGATCTGATGAACTTTGAGTTTATGATCAGTTATATCTTTTTATATCCATGAAAATATTTGAGTTTCTTTGATCTCTTTTATGCATGTTCTCTTATAGCCTCGTATTTCTTCTCCGATATTTGGGTTTTGTTTGGCCAACTTGATCTATTTATCTTGCAATGGGAAGAGGTGCTTTGTATTGGGTTCGATCTTACGGTGCTTGATCCTAGTGACAGAAGGGGAACCGACACATATGTATTGTAGCTACTAAGGATAAAATGATGGGGTCTATCTCTACATAGATAGATCTTGTCTACATCATGTCATCGTTCTTATTGCATTACTCCGTTTCCCCATGAACTTAATACACTAGATGCATGCTGGATAGCGGTCGATGTGTGGAGTAATAGTAGTAGATGCAGGCATGAGTCAGTCTACTAATCTTGGGCGTGATGCCTATGTAATGATCATTGCCTGGATATCATCATGATTATTTGAAGTTCTACCAATTGCCCAACAGTAATTTGTTTACCCACCTTTTGCTATTTTTCTCGAGAGAAGCCACTAGTGAAACCTATGGCCCCCGGATCTCTTTCTCATATATTTGCCTTTGTGATCTACTTTTCCTTTGCATTTATTTTCAGATCTATTAAACCAAAAAGACAAAAATACCTCGCTGCATTTTATTCTTATTTATTTTATTTGGTGTTCAATCTATCAATCTACTACAATTTCCTCACGTCCATTTGCCCATCTTGGGGCGCCGCTACCCAAAAGGGATTGACAACCCCTTTTACACGTCAGGTTGCGAGGATTTGTTATCTGTGTGCAGGGGCTGTTTACGTTGTGTTGCTTGGTTCTCCTACTGGTTCGATAACCTTGGTTTCTTCACTCAGGGAAATACCTACCGTCGTTGTGCTGCATCATCCCTTCCTCTTTGGGGAAATACCGACGTAGTCCTAGCCGACGTCAAAAGGAATTTTTGGCGCCGGTGCCGGGGAGGATCTTCAACATATACCAGGCTCCTAATCACAAATCTCATCTCCTCGCAATTTACATTATTTGCCATTTGCCTCTCGTTTTCCTCTCCCCCACTTCCCAAAATTTTCCGTTTTATTCGCCCTTCTTTTCTGTTCGTCGTTCTCTTGCTTTCTAGTCTTGATGGCTAGCGTTCCTACTCCTCCTTTGTCACCAGATTTTGAAGTTCTTTACTTTAAACAAAAGCAAGGAGAAAATTTGAAAGACGCTTGGTATAGGCTTATGGAATCTTATCGTATTTGCAATTTAAAGGGGGACGCTAAGATCTTGTTTCGTAATTTTTACATAGGATTGGCTTTGCATCATAGACAACTCTTAGACTTTGCCGCTAAAGGGAATTTTATTGAGCCTGATGCCAATGCTACCTGTGAAATTTTAGAAGGAATTTTGGGAATTCCGCCTCAAAAGAAGGGGTTTTCTTTTACCCTTGAGGGAGTTCAAATGTTGGACAAACTTGGTGATTTGCATAAACATATGGTTGAAATACAGAAATATAATGAACCCCTCAAACACCTCAATGGTAGTATCAATCGCATGAATACCCTGATTACTCTTTGCAACAAGCGATCGGATATTTTGGATCTAAAGATGGTTTCTGTTCCAGAGAATTTAGGGAAGCATAAAGAGCCTCCCGGGTTTGAGAAAACCCTTAGAAAAGTTGCCAAAACTTCGGAAGACAAAACTTAGATCCTTGCTTTATGCCTAGCTAAGGGCGTAAAACTATAGCGCTTGTTGGGAGGCAAACCAATGAATAACATTTATTTTTGCTTTTTTTGCTTTCTGTTCTTGTGTGTTTGCACAATTATGCTACTATTATGATTGTGTTTTTTGTGATTTTAATTAGTGTTTGTGCCAAGTAAAGCCTTTAGGATCTTCTTGGGTGATAGTTGTTTGATCTTGCTGGAAAACAGAAACTTATGCGCTCACGAAAACAATTGTTAAAAATCACTAGAGCATGATAAAATGCCAATTCTTTTTGCAGAAGATTAATATACGAATTACCCTGGTCGTACTAATGTTTCAGAATTTTTGGAGTTACAGAAGTATTCGAAATAGTCAGATTGCTATAGACTGTTCTGTTTTGACAGATTCCGTTTTCTTTGTGTTGTGTGCTTATTTTGATGGCTCTATAGTTTTATTTGATGAGTTTTTGCCATAGAAAAGTTGGAATACAGTAGATATAATGCAAAAACAAAATATGAATTGGTTTGATACAGTACTTATAGTAGTGGTTTGCTTTCTTATACTGACGGATCCCACGAAGGTTTTGTTGAGTTTTGTGTGATTGAAGTTTTCAAGTTTTGGGTTATCTTACGATGGATGAAGGAAGGATAGAAGAGCCTAAGCTTGGGGATGCCCCGGCATCGCAAGCTACTATCCAAAAATAAGCAACCAACTAAGCTTGGGGATGCCCCCGAGTGGCATCCCCTCTTTCTTCTAACGACCATCGGTATTTTACTCGAAGCTATATTTTTATTCGTCACATACTATGTGTTTTGCTTGGAGCGTCTTGTATGATATGAGTCTTTTCTTGTTTTATTTTGTGTTTTAAGTCTTGATCCCTTGCTTGACACACCTATTTGAGAGAGCCAAAATTATGTCATGACTTGTTAGGTTTGCTCTCTATGCTTCACTTAAATTTTTATGAGCTATGGACTTGCTCTAGTGCTTCACTTATATCATTTTGTGCACAATGTGCTTTAGTAAAATTTTATCGTATTTGAGAGTTAGTAAAATTTTAAATAAGTTCTCTCTTGCTTCACTTAAAATATTTTGAGAGAAAAAAATTATGCTCATGATCTTCACTTATATTTGTTTGAGCTTATGAAAAGCAACACATGAAAATTAGTCCTAAAGTGATAGATATCCAAGAAGGATATAATAAAAACTTTCATGAAGATCATTGGACAAAATAAACTTGATTCTTAGTAATAGTTTTGAGGTATGATGATGTGATATGTGAGTTATGTTGATGAGTAATTATGCTTTAGTAAGAATATTGATGTTAAGGTTTGTGATTCCCTATGCAAGCACGAAAGTCAATAGTCATGCAATAAAATTATATCCTACTTGTGGTGCATTATTCGGTGTTAATTATGCTTAATGCTTACTTATGAGATTATTCGTTTCTTGGTTGGTCGCTTCTCAATCTTTTGCTAGCCTTCATTTTGCACTAAGTATGATCTCTATTTGTGCATCCAAAATCCTTTAAACCAGTTTTGCCACATGAGTCCACTATATCTACCTATATGCGGTATTCTTTTTCCGTTCTAAGCAAATTTGCATGTGCCATCTCTAATTTTCAAAATAAACTTCTCTTTTGTGTGTTCGTTTCGCTCGCGGAGCGGTGAGGGGTGGCTAATATTTTCCATGCTGGATGTGTTATTCTCATGATGAATGTTTATTCACTTGTCGTTGCACAAGAGTAAGGCAAAGGTTTTAGGGATGCCCAGTCTCGAAATGAAAAAATGAATTTACTTTATGTTGTCAAATAATAAATTCCTTGGAAAGTGTTGGTATGGAGGGAAACCGTGGATACGGCTAGCCATGGAAAGTGAAAGTATGATGGAAAAAATAATAAACTTTATTTTTTGTTTGGGAACCGCCTATGATATATCTACCATGGAAAGTGTTGGGAGCTCTAAGTCGTTTTCGAAACTACCTGTTACCGAAATTTCTGTTGGATACGGCTATTTATTACTCGTTATAAGTTATCTTGCTATCAAACTATCTGTTACCAAAAATTTTAGTGCCAGCAGAAAATAACTTGCTGAAAACCACTTGTCATTTCCTTCTTCTCCTCGTTGGGTTCGACACTCTTACTTATTGAAAGGACTACGATTGATACCCTATACTTGTGGGTCATCAAGACTCTTTTCTAGTGTCGTTGCAGAGGAGTGAAGTGCCTTTGGTAAGGAAAAAAATTATATTACGTGCTAAAATTTACTATCACTTGTTACTATGGAAAACAATCCTTTGAGGGGTTTGTTCGGGGTATCTTCACCTCGACCGGAAACACAAAGTGTTGCCCCTCAACTTACTGCACCTACTCAAAATATTGATTAGGAATTTCCTTTTGGTATGATAGAGAAACTGCTAGCTAATTCTTATGTAGGAGATGGGAACACTAAAAGAATACATGACAGACCTGCTCCGTCACAGATCAGTGGAAAACTGTCATGGGTACCCGTCCATGACGGACTTGCAATCCGTCATGTATATCGCGTCATAATTTGACATCGCACCTTACATGACGGTACTTGTCCATCATGGATCTACCCAAGGCCCGCCAAGGCCCAATCCATTGTGACGGAACAAACCGTCATCGATTAATGCCACGTAGGATTTTTGATTGTCCAATTCAAATGACATGGTTGCGTACGTGGATACTACTTTCCGTCACAAAATTCGTCATGGTCTAGCACATTAACCCATTTCTTTCGGTCCAATTTTTACTTGATACATTTTTAGCATAATGCGTGGCCCAATAACAAGTATTTGCAAAGTGTATAACATTGCACAATTCAACCGATATGCAGCCATCTGCATTTATTTACAATGTAGCAGTTTACAAAATCCTCTACAAAATTATAACGTACAATATAGATAAAAAAATCACACATCACAGTAAGGAACGAGTATAATTAATTTTACATCAACAAAACATAGAAACTATCAAGGTCGTTATTTAGGTTCTTGCTATCAGCCCTCCTGATGGCAACCATCATGTCGTGGCTAATTGTGATGAGCAGCATCAAGTAGCCAGCTTCCCAATCTTACCTGCATATTTACAAGAACCTTGGTTTTTTTAGCAGATATGAATAGATAGTAATAATAATATAATTGCAGCAAATATAACAATGAATTAAATGTCCAAAATTCTTAAATCTTATAGTGCCTAGAAATGAGATTAGCATCCACTATAAAACAAGAGTAAACATGAGGTTTCTTAAAATTAATCCAAATAAAAGTGTGTCAAATGGCAAAGTAACAAAACATACAGCACATAACTGATTACTATAGCAGCAGTAGTTGAGGCCATATAAACCTGTCAACAAAATTTGGTATAATCATTTCATACCATAAGTGCAAACCTAACCCCTACTAATGATGCCTATGCTCATTATTATACGAACAAATGAAAATGAACAATTTTATCTTACATCAATGCACCAACACTCACTGAAGGATAAAAGCTACAAAGAAGACCATATACCTGGCATAGTTAAGGGTTAGCTTTTGCCAGGTTTATAAGATTAACAAATGTTGGGCACCATATGTAATTAAGAGGACAAATCTTCAAGCACTACACGTATCTAACTCTACACCAGTTTCTATTATAAATAAATAAAACAGAGTAAAGGGCGGCAAAAAGTTTATGTTTACAACGTACGTAACATCCTGAACATGGTGACATGTACTGGGAATAAGAAATTCATTATTGTGATATATATTAAATTGAGCAAAGATCTGGAGCTACTTGTACGCATCAATTATATAAGCTGATAAAGTAAAATGACACTAGCCACTTCTACATATAAAAAATAATATCAACGATTGTATAAGTAGCTTGGCATAAATCCAGGAACAATCAAGAGTGACTTGTACCCGATTTTGATGTTAACAGTAACCGAGAAATCAGGGGGCTGATTGGTTTGTGCCCCAACATGCCCTGCCAAAATTTTGGCATAGCCAAAGTAAGGGCATGACGAAAATTTTGGGGTGGTAGTGTTGTTTGGATTATAGCCGTAGCATCTACCAATTTTTGGGCAAAAAGGTTGGGTCTCTGTTTGGCTTCTAGCCAATTAACATGCCACATATAGGTATCTGATGTCTTTTTTCTTTTTCTTTAGCAAATGAGCATTTGAGGTCCTAACTAAAATGTTTATATAAGGAGCCAATAAATCATGATGACCAAATAGAAAAAGGGTAGAAAATGGTTCAATGAAGCAGCATGCACGCGTGTTTGCCGAGTCAAACACACACGTACTAGCCGGCTGGATCGATACGATCCATGGAGGTGTAAGCATACGGGCTAGCTAATTAATTTTTTTGCTCATGTAACAGCTAATGAGCCAAGCATAATATGTGGGGATGCTAGCAGTAAGGCCAGCTCTGGCTCAAAACAAAAGAAACCCCAAAATACATAGTCATCAACTATTTTGGCTTCCCTTTTTCTTCAAGTAGTGTTTTTCTTACAAAGGGACAACATGTCTTTCATAACAAAAGATACAAAATACAACACGTATATTTGCATATAACAAATGTGATCAACCAAGCATTCCATGGCAACGAGCACCACCATCATCTAGGTACAATAGCATGAAAATTCATGTGGCATAAATTTATCAACTAGATTGTGTGGAAATCGATATGATGGCTATTTTCACCACATAACAGAGAAGCAATGTAATAGCAGGCCTAGTTAACAAACAATCTACTCTTGGTCAATGGATTCAGTGAGATAAATGAATTACTTCCCCCCCATAAACAAGAAAATTCCAAGGAACCAACAGGAGCATCTTATTAAACTAGTAGTTGCTTAACTAATTAGCAGATCTCACAAATTTTACACTGCTAGACTCGCACGGTGAGAGAAGAATACTAAAATAGCCAGCAGTACTAGTCTATCGTTGGCTGTAACATGCGAGTATCAGGAAAGGAAGTGACCATGTTTTTTGCATCATGTTCAGTCCAAGAAAAATTGAGAGCCCCTGGAAAGATAAGAAAAAACAGAGCGAGAGGGTTGACCTTCTTGTTCTGTGCGGAATCATGGTGGGCGGCGTAGATGACCTCGCTGTCGAACTTGCCCAGCTCGTCGGGCTCGAGCGTAGGATCCCAGTAGTCGCCGTCCATGGAACTGGAGAGGCGGATGATAACCCACAAGTATAGGGGGTCGTTTGTAGCATTTTTGATAAATAAGAGTGTCAAACCCAACAAGGAGCTAAAGGTAGAACAAATATTCCCTCAAGTTCTACCGACCATCGATACAACTCTACGCACGCTTGACGTTCGCTTTACCTAGAACAAATATGAAACTAGAAGTACTTTGTAGGTGTGATAGGATAGGTTTGCAAGATAATAAAGAGCACGTAAATAAAATCTAGGGGCTGTTTAGATAAATACACAACTAAGTTAGTTTTAATAGAGAGCTTTTGTCAACAAGAAAGTTATTTGTCCCTAGGCAATCGATAACAAGTACCGGTAATCATTCTTGCAATTTTATATGAGGGAGAGGCATGAGCTAACATACTTTCTCTACTTGGATAATATGCACTTATGATTGGAACTCTAGCAAGCATCCGCAACTACTAAAGATCATTAAGGTCGTGAAACCCAACCATAGCATTAAGTATCAAGTCCTCTTTACTCCCATACGCCATAACCCACTTATCCGCGTTTAGGCTGCTGTCACCCCCGCAACACTGACAATAAGCAAACCATGAACATATTGCAACACCCTACAGCGGGGCCCCTCATGTTTGCGCGAGAACGGAGGGCACCGTAGGACAGCACCATAAATAAAATATACAATCATACCAACCAAGATCACGATTAACCCACAGGACAACACGGATCTACTCAAACATCATAGGATAACCATAGATCATTGGGGAATAATATATGGAGTTGAGCACCATGTTTAAGTAGAGATTACAGCGGGGAGAAGGGGTGTTACACTGCTGCATAGAGGGGGAGGGAGTTGGTGTTGACAGTAGCAAGATTGTTGATGTAGATCGCCATCCCGATCGTTGCCCCGGCGGCACTCCGGTGCCACCGGAAGCGAGGGGGAGAGAGACCCCCTCCTTCTTCTTCTTCTTCCTTGGCCTCCCCCCTAGTTGGGAGGAGAGTTCCCCCTCTGGTCCATGGCCTCCATGGCCGCGGAGGGGCGGGAGCCCCTCCAAGATTGGATCTCCCTCTCTGTTCTCTTCTGTTTCGCGTTCCCCTGATCTGGCCGAAAACCGTTTCTTATATTCCGGGAGATCCGTAACTCCGATTGCGCTGAGATTTTAACACATTTTTTCCAAATAAAAGCTTCCTTGCACCCGAAGTAGAGCTCCAACCGACGTTCGAGGAGGGCACAACCCACCATCATGCGCAGGGGCCTCTGGCGCGCATTGGTGTCTTGTGGGCTGTGTGGGCCTCCGTTTGCGGTGATTCCAACCCCCAAAAATCACATATATTCCAAAATAATTCTCCGTAAAATTTTATTGCATTTGGACTTCGTTTGATATGGATATTCTGCGATGCAAAAAACATGCAAAAAACAGGAATTGGCACTGGGCACTAGATCAATAGATTAGTCCAATAAATCATATAAAAATTTGCCGAAAGTATGTGAAAGTGGTATAATATTGGCATGAAACAATCAAAAATTATAGATACGACGGGGACGTATCAGCATCCCCAAGCTTAATTCCTGCTCGTCCTTGAGTAGGTAAATGATAAAAAAAAGATACTTTTTGATGTGGAATGCTACCTAGCATAAACTCGATCATATATCTAGTCATGGCATGAATATTAAGACATAAGTGATTCAAAACAATAGTCTATAATTTGACATAAAGACATCAATACTCAGGCATCCCAACAAACAATCATGTCTGTCAAAATATCAATGCTAAAGAAAGCTATCCCTACAAAATCATATAGTCTTGTCATGCTCTGTCTTCTTAACACAAAGTATTTATCATGCACAACCCCGATGGCAAGCCGAGCAATTGGTTCATACTTTTTAACGCGCTTCAACTTTTTTAACCCTCACGCAATACATGAGCGCAAGCGTTGGATATAGCACTACGGGTGGAATAGAGTATGATGATAGGGGTAAATATAGAGAAGACAAAAAAGTAAGAAAGTCTCACATCGACGCGGCTAACCAACGGGCTATGGAGATGCCCATCAATCGATATCAATGCGAGGAGTAGGGATTGCCATGCAACGGATGCACTAAGAACTATAAGTGTATGAAAGCTCAATATGAAAACTAAGTGGGTGTGCATCTAATCCTATAATGAAAAATTCCCACTAGTATATGAAAGTGACAACATAGGAGACTCTCCATATGAAAAACATGGTGCTACTTTGAAGCACAAGTGTGGTAAAAGATACTAACAATGCCCCTTCTCTCTTTGTTTATTTATTTATTTATTTATTTTCCTTTTTCTTTTCTTTTTTTCCTTTTTCCTTTTTTTTTGTTTTTCTCTTATTGTCCGGAGTCTCATCCCGACTTGTGGGGGAATCATAGTCTCCATCATCCTTTCCTCACTGGGGCACTGCTCTAAAAATGAATAATGATGATCATCACACTTCTATTTACTTATAACTCAAAAGAAATAAAAATTACAACTCGATACCTATGACAAAATATGACTCTATATGAATGCCTCTGGCAATGTACCAGGATGTGCAATGATCTAGCATAACATGTATGAAAAATGATGAACGGTGGCTAAGCCACAACTACTATGTCAGCTATATGATCATGCAAAGTAATATGACAATGAATGCTCAAGTCATCAAACAGAAGCGTGGAAGTTGCATGGCAATATATCTCGGAATGGCCATGGAAAAGCCATAATAGGTAGGTATGGTGGCTGTTTTGAGGAAGATATAATAAGGCTTATGTGTGATAGAGCGTATCATATCACGGGGTTTGGATGCACCGGCGAAGTTTGCACCACGTCTCGAGGTGAGAATGGGCAATGCATGGTACCGTAGAGGCTAGCAAATTGCGGAAAGGTAAGAGTGCGTATAATCCATGGACTCACATTAGTCAAAAAGAACTCATATACTTATTGCAAAAGTTTATTAGCCCTTAAAGCAAAGTACTACTATGCATGCCCCTAGGGGGATAGATTGGTAGGAAAAGACCATCGCTCGTCCCCAACCGCCACTCATAAGGAGGACAATCAATAATAAGTCATGCTCCAACTTCATAGCATAACGAGAGACTATACGTGCATGCTTCGGGAATCACAAACCTTAACACCAATATTCTTACTAAACACAACCATTTACTAGTACCTCCCACATATTCCATCTCTTTATTGCAAAACTATTGCAAGGAATCAAACATATCATATTCAGTGATCCACAAGTTTTATGTAGGATTTTATGACTAACCATGCAATTGACCAAATCCTGTTGACTCTCTAAATATATATAAATGAAGTATGAGAGTTTAATTATTTCTACAAAATATCATGCTCAAATAAATATAAGTGAAGCAAGAGAGCATTCTACAAACAACGGTTTTCTATGTGAAGAGAAACAGGCAATCCAAACTTCAAATGATATAAGTGAAGCACATGAAGCATTCTACAAGGCCATACTCAAAAGATATAAGTAAAGTGCAGTGAGCATTCTACAAATAAACCATGGACTATCTCATACCAGCATGGTGCATAAAAGAAAAATGAAAAATAAACACAAAAGACGCTCCAAGATTTACACATATCACATGAACGAAACGAATCCGAAAACATACCGATACTTGTTGAAGAAAGATGGGATGCCTTCCGGGGCATCCCCAAGCTTAGACGCTTGAGTCTCCTTGAATATTTACTTGGGGTGCCTTGGGAATCCCCAAGCTTTAGTTCTTGCCTCTCCTCCTTCTCCTCACATCAAGAACTCCTCGATCTTCGAACACTTCATCCACACAAAACTTAACCGAACTTTTAGATTCGAGGTTAGTGAATATGGCAATGAAATCCCACCATGTACTGTTGTAACATTATTGTATAATTATAAACAAACATTACCCACTGTATTCTATCACAATTCTATGGCCCCCAAGTCAAGGAGGCTTCAACAAGAATTCAAACATATGTAAATAATGAAGCTATAACAGCAATCTGTCAAGACAGGACACTCTGTAAAGATTCAAACACCCACCATACTTCTGTAACTCCAAAAATTCTGAAAAAATTAGGAAAAATAAACATTTTGTATAGAAAGTCATTACAAAAGGTTTTCAGAACCGTTTGACGTTCCAGTAAAAAATGTAAAATTGCGCACTACAGCCAAAGTTTCTATTTTGCACCGCACAAACCAACAAGCAATTTAAACATCCTAAAGGCGAACCTTGGCACATTATTTTTATAATACAATGTAATTGTACAAGGGGATAATTATTTTTGTTGAAAAGTTTCTGCAATTAAGATTCATAAAGTTTCCATGGGCATGAACAAAGTTCAAGGACGTCCCGCACTTTCACAATGCTTGTCCCTCTCACTTTCACTTTTCTTTTTGTGAAGTTTTAGGTTCCCCTCTATTTTTTTGTTTTTAAACTTTATAAAAGCACTCAACAGAAATAAATGACTCTCTAAAACTTCTGGGTTGTCTCCCTGGCAGCGCTTTCTTTAAAGCCATTAAGCTAGGCAAAAAGTGCCGAAGTAATGAATCCACCCGGATCCCAAGGTATATCAAAGCCAATTTTAATTAACAATGATTTAGCATTTAGTAGTGAGCACAAAGCAACATATATCATGCAATGACGAAGTCTAACTCTCTTCCTATGCATCGGCATGTCATACAAGAACAATTCATGCACATCAAGTAAAGGCCAATACATAGCATAAGCAGTTTCTTGCAATTTTATCGTGTTGGAAACATAGAGAGGTGGAGACATAGTTCCTCTCTCATAATAATTGCAAGTAGGAACAGCAAGCACATGCATATTATATTCATCAAAATCATCATGTGCAATGGTAAAAGGCAACCCATCAATATAATCCTTAACAAGAGCAAACTGCTCCGATATAGTGTAGTTGGGAGAATTCAAAAAGATAATAGGACTGTCATGCGTGGGTGCAATAGCAATAATGTCATTCTTAACATAAGGAACTATAGCAAGTTCATTTCCATAAGCATAATTCATATTGGCATCTTGGCCACTGATACGTCTCCAACGTATCTATAATTTTTGATTGTTCCATGCTATTATATTACCTGTTTTGGATGTTTAATGGGCTTTAATATGCTCTTTTCTATTATTTTTAAGACTAACCTATTAACCGAAGGCCTAGTGCAAATTGCTGTTTTTTTTGCCTATTTCAGTGTTTCGCAGAAAAGGAATATCAAACAGAATCCAAACGGAACGAAACCTTCGCGAGGATCTTTCTTGGAACAAACATAATCCAGGAGACTTGGAGTGGAAGTCTGGAACTCCGCGAGGAAGCCACGAGGCAGGAGGGCGCGCCCCCCACCCTCGTGGGCCCCTCCCAGCTCCACCGACCTACTTCTTTCGCCTATATATACTCTTATACCCTGAAAAAATCCAGGGGAGCCACGAAACCACTTTTCCACCGCCGCAACCTTCTGTACCCGTGAGATCCCATCTTGGGGCCTTTTCCGGCACTCTGCCGGAGGGGGAATCAATCACTGAGGGCTTCTACATCAACACCATAGCCTCTCCGATGATGTGTGAGTAGTTTACCACAGACCTTCGGGTCCATAGTTATTAGCTAGATGGCTTCTTCTCTCTTTTTGGATCTCAATACAAAGTTCTCCTTGATTTTCTTGGAGATCTATTCGATGTAATACTTTTTGCGGTGTGTTTGTCGAGATCCGATGAATTGTGGGTTTATGATCAAGATTATCTATGAACAATATTTGATTCTTCTCTGAATTCTTATATGCATGATTTGATATCTTTGCAAGTCTCTTCGAATTATCAGTTTGGTTTGGCCTACTAGATTGATCTTTCTTGCAATGGGAGAAGTGCTTAGCTTTGGGTTCAATCTTGCGGTGCTCGATCCCAGTGACAGAAAGGGAACTGACACGTATTGTATTGTTGCCATCGAGGATAAAAAGATGGGGTTTATATCATATTGCTTGAGTTTATTCCTCTACATCATGTCATCTTGCCTAATGCGTTACTCTATTCTTATGAACTTAATACTCTAGATGCATGCTGGATAGCGGTCGATGTGTGGAGTAATAGTAGTAGATGCAGAATCGTTTCGGTCTACTTGACACGGACGTGATGCCTATGTTCATGATCATGCCTAGATATTCTCATAACTATGCGCTTTTCTATCAATTGATCGATAGTAATTTGTTCCCCCACCGTAATATATGCTATCTTGAGAGAAGCCACTAGTGAAACCTATGGCCCCCGGGTCTACTTTATGTCATATTATTTTCCCATCAACTAGCTATTTCTATCGCTGTTTATTTTGCAATCTTTATTTTCCAATCTATACAACAAAAATATCAAAAATATTTATCCTATTATCTTTATCAGATCTCACTTTTGCAAGTGGCCGTGAAGGGATTGACAACCCCTTTATCGCGTTGGTTGCAAGGTTCTTGATTGTTTGTGCAGGTACTAGGCGATTTGCGTGTAGTCTCCTACTGGATTGATACCTTGGTTCTCAAAAACTGAGGGAAATACTTACGCTACTTTGCTGCATCATCCTTTCCTCTTCAAGGGAAAACCAACGCATGCTCAAGAGGTAGCAGCCACAAGCATAGCAAGCATCAAGTTCATCAAAAAGGGATATTTCAAAAGAATCAACAGGATCATAGCAATTATCATAACATTCATCCGTGGGTAAGAACGAAGGGGCATTAAGTAATGTATGAGTTGGAGGGTTACTCTCAGTAGAAGGTGGGCATAGGTAGCTAATCCGCTCTTCCTCCTTTTGTTCTTCACTCTCTTCATCATCTTTTTCATCCAATGAGCTCACATTTTCATCAATTTCTTCTTCCATAGACTCCTGCAAAATATTAGTCTCTTCTTGGACAGCGGAGACTCTCTCAATAAATTCATCAATATTGGAATTATATTTATAATTATCATAGCAATATTTAAGGATGGCAAAATTTTCAGGTCTATAAACATCATCATCAAAAGCTTCATACTTTCAAATAAAGATTCAATTTCATAAGCACCCTTAAAAGCAACAAATTCTTCTATTCGTTCCACATCATAGTAATCATATCTACCATTAGCATAAGAAGCCAAGGTTTGATTATCATTAAATTTGCATGAAAAGGGAAGGTGTGGAGCATTCATCCTAGAGCAACAAGTAAAATCATATCTCAAGCATAAATCTCGAGCATACCAATGCAACATATAAATTTGATCCCATAAAAGTTTCCCTTTTTGTGTCAACCGATAATCCCTAAAGTATTCACATTGATCCAACGTTACTCCCATTATCATGTTGAATGGGGTTTTCTCAGGATTATCAAAGTAGTGCATAATATTTTTCACATAACGAGCATCGAGGGTCTTAGGAGGTTCCCCATATCCATGAGTAGCAAGTACCACTATTTTTTTTTGGTGTTTCGTGTTCCATATCATAATTTAAGATAGATAACAACTTAGAACGGGAAATAAAAACTACTTAGTGATAAAGCAAACAAGCACACACGAGAATATTCACCCCACGCTATTGCTCCCCGGCAACGGCGCCAGAAAAAGGTCTTGATAACCCACAAGTATAGGGGGTCGTGTGTAGCCTTTTTTGATAAATAAGTGTGTCGAACCCAACAAGGAGCTAAAGGTAGAACAAATATTCCCTCAAGTTCTATCGACCACCGATACAACTCTATGCAAGCTTGACGTTCGCTTTACCTAGAACAAATATGAAACTAGAAGTACTTTGTAGGTGTGATAGGATAGGTTTGCAAGATAATAAATAGCACATAAATAAAATCTAGGGGCTGTTTAGATAAAGACACAACTAAGTTAGTTTTAATAGAGAGCTTTTGTCAACAAGAAAGTTATTTATCCCTAGGCAATCGATAACAAGTACCGGTAATCATTCTTGCAATTTTATATGAGGGAGAGGCATGAGCTAACATACTTTCTCTACTTGGATCATATGCACTTATGATTGGAACTCTAGCAAGCATCCACAACTACTAAAGATCATTAAGGTCGTGAAACCCAACCATAGCATTAAGTATCAAGTCCTCTTTACTCCCATACGCCATAACCCACTTATCCGCGTTTAGGCTGCTATCACCCCCGCAACACTGACAATAAGCAAACCATGAACATATTGCAACACCCTACAGCGGGGGCCCCTCATGTTTGTGCGAGAACGGAGGGCACCGTAGGACTACACCATAAAGAAAATATACAATCATACCAACCAAGATCACGAT
Source organism: Aegilops tauschii subsp. strangulata (assembly GCF_002575655.3). NCBI lineage: Eukaryota > Viridiplantae > Streptophyta > Magnoliopsida > Poales > Poaceae > Aegilops > Aegilops tauschii. The sequence continues at coordinate 310,991,346 of NC_053037.3, read as the reverse complement.
TAACCCACAGGACAAAACGGATCTACTCAAACATCATAGGATAACCATAGATCATTGGGGAATAATATATGGAGTTGAGCACCATGTTTAAGTAGAGATTACAGCGGGGAGAAGGGGTGTTACACTGCTGCATAGAGGGGGAGGGATTTGGTGTTGACAGTAGCAAGATTGTTGATGTAGATCGCCATCCCGATCGTTGCCCCGGCGGCACTCCGGTGCCACCGGAAGCGAGGGGGAGAGAGACCCCCTCCTTCTTCTTCTTCTTCCTTGGCCTCCCCCCTAGTTGGGAGGAGAGTTCCCCCTCTGGTCCATGGCCTCCATGGCCGCGGAGGGGCGGGAGCCCCTCCAAGATTGGATCTCCCTCTCTGTTCTCTTCTGTTTCGCGTTCCCCTGATCTGGCCGAAAACCGTTTCTTATATTCCGGGAGATCCGTAACTCCGATTGCGCTGAGATTTTAACACGATTTTTTTCCGGATATAAGCTTCCTTGCGCCCGAAGTAGAGCTCCAACCGACGTTCGACGAGGGCACAACCTACCACCATGCGTGGCACATCTCCAACGTATCTATAAGTTTTGATTGTTCCATGCTATTATATATTCTGTTTTGGATGTTTAATGGGCTTTATTATACACTTTTATATTATTTTTGGGACTAACCTATTAACCGGTGGCCCATCCCAAATTGCTGTTTTTTTGCCTATTTTAGTGTTTTGAAGGAAAAGGATATCAAACGGAGTGCAAACGGAATGAAACCTTCGGGAACGTGATTGTCGGAACAAACGTGATCCAGAGGACTTGGAGTGGACGTCAAGCAATCAACAAGGAGGCCACAAGGCAGGGAGGCGTGCCTGCCCCCTAGGGACGCCGCCCACCCTCGTGGGCCCCTCGTAGCTCTCCTGACCGACCTCTTTCGCCTATATATACTCATATACCCTGGATACATCAGATACGGAGCCAAAACCCTATTTCCACCGCCGCAACTTTCTATACTCGTGAGATCCCATCTTGGGGCCTTTTCCGGCGCTCCGCCGGAGGGGCCATTGATCACAGAAGGCTTCTACATCAACACCATAGCCTCTCCGATGATGTGTGAGTAGTTTACCTCAGACCTTCGGGTCCATAGTTATTAGCTATATGGCTTCTTCTCTCTCTTTGGATCTCAATACAAAGTTCTCCTCGATTCTCTTGGAGATCTATTTGATGTAACTCTTCTTTTGCGGTGTGTTTGTCGAGATCCGATGAATAGTGGGTTTATGATCAAGATTATCTATGAACAATATTTGAATCTCCTCTGAATTCTTTTATGTATGGTTGGTTATCTTTGCAAGTCTCTTCGAATTATCAGTTTGGTTTGGCCTACTAGATTGATCTTTCTTGCAATGGGAGAAGTGCTTAGCTTTGGGTTCAATCTTGCGGTGCTTGATCGCAGTGTCAGTAGGGGAAACGACACGTATTGTATTGTTGCCATCGAGGATAAAAAGATGTGGTTTATATCATATTGCATGAGTTTATCCCTCTACATCATGTCATCTTGCTTAAAGCGTTACTCCGTTCTTATGAACTTAATACTCTAGATGCATGTTGGATAGCGGTCGATGTGTGGAGTAATAGTAGTAGATGCAGGCAGGAGTCGGTCTACTTGTCACGGACGTGATGCCTATATACATGATCATACCTAGATATTCTCATAACTATGCTCAATTCTATCAATTGCTCGACAGTAATTCGTTTACCCACTGTAATACTTATGCTCTTGAGAGAAGCCACTAGTGAAACCTATGGCCCCCGGGTCTATCTTCCATCATATTAATCTCCCGTCAACTAGCTATTTCTATCTTTGTTTATTTTGCAATCTTTACTTTCACTCTTTATCATAAAAATACCAAAAATATTATCTTATCATCTCTATCAGATCTCAGTTTTGCAAGTGGCTGTGAAGGGATTGACAACCCCTTTATCGCGTTGGTTGCAAGGTTCTTATTTGTTTGTGTAGGTGCGTGGGACTTGAGCATGGTCCCCTACTGGATTGATACCTTGGTTCTCAAAAACTGAGGGAAATACTTACGCTACTTTACTGCATCACCCTTTCCTCTTCAAGGGAAAACTAACGCAGTGCTCAAGAGGTAGCAAGAAGGATTTCTGGCGCCGTTGCCGGGGAGTCTATGCACAAGTCAAGACATAACAAGTACCCATCACAAACTCTTATCCCTCACATTACATTTTTCGCCATTTGCCTCTCGTTTTCCTCTCCCCCACTTCACCATTGCCGTTTTATTCGCCCTCTTCTCCATTCGCCTCTTTTTCGCTTGCCTCTTGTTTGCTTGTGCGTTGGATTGCTTGCTTGTCATGATGGCTCAAGACAATACTAAATTGTGCGACTTTACCAATACCAACAACAATGATTTTGTTAGCACTCCGATTGCTCCTCTTACCGAAGCTGAATCTTGTGAAATTAATGCTGCTTAATCTTGTCATGAAAGATCAATTCGCCGGCCTTCCTAGTGAAGATGCTGCTACCCATCTAAATAGCTTTGTTGATTTGTGTGATATGCAAAATAAGAAAGATGTGGACAATGATATTGTTAAATTGAAGCTATTTCCTTTTTCGCTTAGAGATCATGCTCAAACTTGGTTTTTGTCTTTGCCTAAAAATAGTATTGATTCTTGGAATAAGTGCAAAGATGCTTTTATCTCTAAGTATTTTCCTCCCGCTAAAATCATCTCCCTTAGAAACGATATTATGAATTTTAAGCAACTTGATCATGAACATGTTGCACAAGCCTGGGAGAGGATGAAATTAATGATACGTAATTGCCCTACTCATGGTTTGAATTTATGGATGATTATACAAAATTTCTATGCCGGATTGAATTTTGCTTCTAGAAATCTTTTAGATTCGGCCGCGGGAGGCACTTTTATGGAAATCACCTGAGGAGAAGCTACTAAACTCCTAGATAATATTATGGTTAATTATTCTCAATGGCACACTAAAAGATCCACTAGTAAAAAGGTGCATGCAATTGAAGAAATTAATGTTTTGAGTGGAAAGATGGATGAACTTATGAAATTGTTTGCTAATAAGAGTGTTTCCTCCGATCCTAATGATATGCCTTTGTCTACTTTGATTGAGAATAATAATGAATCTATGGATGTGAATTTTGTTGGTAGGAACAATTTTGGTAATAATGCTTATAGAGGAAATTTCAATGCTAAGCCGTATCCTAGTAATTCCTCTAATAATTATGGTAATTCCTACAACAACTCTTATGGAAATTTTAATAAGTTGCCCTCTGATTTTGAGACTAGTGTTAAAGAGTTTATGAATTCACAAAAGAATTTCAATGCTTTGCTTGAAGAAAAATTGCCTAAGATTAATGAGTTGGCTAGGAACGTTGATAGAATTTCTCTTGATGTTGATTCTTTGAAACTTAGATCTATTCCACCTAAGCATGATATCAATGAGTCTCTCAAAGCCATGAGAATTTCCATTGATGAGTGCAAAGAAAGAACCGCTAGGATGCGTGCTAAGAAAGATTGCTTTGTAAAAGTGTGTTCTTCTAGTTTTTATGATAATAAAGATGAAGATCTAAAAGTTATTGATGTGTCTCCTATTAAATCTTTGTTTTGCAATATGAATCTTGATAATGATGGGACTGGAGATGAGTCAACTTTAGTTAGAAGGCGTCCCAAAAATTCGGAGTTTTTAGATCTTGATACAAAAATTGGTAAAAGTGGGATTGAAGAGGTTAAAACTTTAGATATCAATGAACCCACTATCTTGGATTTCAAGGAATTTAATTATGACAATTGCTCTTTAATAGATTGTATTTCCTTGTTGCAATCCGTGCTAAATTCTCCTCATGCTTATAGTCAAAATAAAGCTTTTACCAAACATATCGTTGATGCTTTAATGCAATCTTATGAAGAAAAACTTGAGTTGGAAGTTTCTATCCCTAGCAAACTTTATGATGAGTGGGAGCCTACTATTAAAATTAAAATTAAAGATCATGAATGCTATGCTTTGTGTGATTTGGGTGCTAGTGTTTCCACGATTCCAAAAACTTTGTGTGATTTGCTAGGTTTCCGTGAATTTGATGATTGTTCTCTAAACTTGCATCTTGCGGATTCCACCATTAAGAAACCTATGGGAAGAATTAATGATGTTCTTATTGTTGCAAATAGGAATTATGTGCCCGTAGATTTCATTGTTCTTGATATAGATTGCAATCCTTCATGTCCTATTATTCTTGGTAGACCTTTCCTTAGAACGATTGGTGCTATTATTGATATGAAGGAAGGAAATATTAGGTTCCAATTTTCATTAAGGAAAGGCATGGAACACCTTCCTAGAAATAAAATAAAATTACCTTATGAATCTATTATGAGAGCTACTTATGGATTGCCTACCAAAGATGGCAATACTTAGATCTATCCTTGTTTTTATGCCTAGCCAGGGGCGTTAAACGATAGCGCTTGTTGGGAGGCAACCCAATTTTATTTTAGTTTTTTTCTTTTTGCTCCTGTTTAGGAATAAATATTTGATCTAGCCTTTGGTCAGATTTGTTTTTATGTTTTAATTAGTGTTTGTGCCAAGTAAAACCTATAGGACCTTCTTAGATGATAGTTATTTGATCTTGCTGAAAATTCCAGAAACTTTCTGTTCACAAAAATAATTGTTAAAAATCACCAGAACGTGATAAATTACCAATTCTTTTTTGCTTAGATCAGTACGGAAATTTTCCAGGCTGTCCTAGTTTTTCAGGATTTTTGGAGTTCCATAAGTTTACGAACAAATCTGATTACTACATGCTGTTCTGTTTTTGACAGATTCTGTTTTTCGTGTGTTGTTTGCTTATTTTGATGAATCTATCGCTAGTAAAAGAGTTTATAAACCATAGAGAAGTTGGAATACAGTGGGTTTAACAACAATATAAATAAAGAATGAGTTCATTACAGTACTTTGAAGTGGTATTTTGTTTTATTTCGCTAACGGAGCTCACGCGATTTTCTGTTAAGTTTTGTGTTGTGAAGTTTTCAAGTTTTGGGTAAAGATTTGATGGATTATGGAACAAGGATTGGCAAAAGCCTAAGCTTGGGGATGCCCAAGGCACCCCAAGGTAAAATTCAAGGACAACCAAAAGCCTAAGCTTGGGGATGCCCCGGAAGGCATCCCCTCTTTCGTTTTCGTCCATCGGTAACTTTACTTGATGCTATATTTTTATTCACCACATGATATGTGTTTTGCTTGGAGTGTCTTGTATGATTTGAGTCTTTGCTTTTTAGTTTACCACAATCATCCTCTCTGAATACACTTTTGAGACAGACACACATGATTCGGAATTTATTAGAATACTCTATGTGCTTCACTTATATCTTTTGAGCTATATAGTTTTTGCTCTAGTGCTTCACTTTTATCTTTTAGAGCACGGTGGTGGTTTTGTTTTATAGAAATTATTGTTCTCTCATGCTTCACTTATATTATTTTGAGAGTCCTACAAAACAGCATGGTAATTTGCTAAAATTGTGAAATTAGTCCTAATATGATAGGCATCCAAGATTAGTAAAAACTTTCTTATAAGTGCGTTGAATACTAAGAGAAGTTTGATGCTTGATGACTGTTTTGAGATACGTAGGTAGTGATATTAAAGTTGTGCTAGTTGACTAATTGTGAATTTGAGAAATACTTGTGTTGAAGTTTGCAAGTCCCGTAGCATGCACGTATGGTAAACGTTGTCTAACAAATTTGAAACATGAGGTGTTCTTTGATTGTCCTCCTTATGAGTGGTGGTCGGGGACAACCGATGGTCTTTTCCTACCAATCTATCCCCCTAGGAGCATGCGCGTAGTGCTTGGTTTTTGATGACTTGTAGATTTTTGCAATAAGTATGTGAGTTCTTCATGACTAATGTTGAGTCCATGGATTATACACACTCTCACCCTTCCATCATTGCTAGCCTCTTCGGTACCGTGCATTGCCCTTTCTCACCTTGAGAGTTGGTGCAAACTTCGCCGGTGCATCCAAAACCCGTGATACGATACGCTCTATCACACATAAACCTCCTTATATCTTCCTCAAAACAGCCACCATACCTACCTATTATGGCATTTCCATAGCCATTCCGAGATATATTGCCATGCAACTTTCCACCGTTCTGTTTATCATGACATGCTTCATCATTTTCATATTTCCTTGCATGATCATGTAGTTGACATCGTATTTGTGGCAAAGCCACCATGCATATTATATCATACATGTCACTCTTGATTCATTGCCCATCCCGGTACACCGCCGGAGGCATTCATATATAGTCATACTTTGTTCTAGTATCGAGTTGTAATCATTGAGTTGTAAATAAATAAAAGTGTGATGATCATCATTCATAGAGCATTGTCCCAAAAAAAAGAGAAAGGCCAAAAAAAAAGAACGGCCCAAAAAATAAAATAAAAAGGGCAATGCTTCTATCTTTTTTTCCACACTTGTGCTTCAAAGTAGCACGATGATCTTTATGATAGAGAGTCTCTTGTTTTGTCACTTTCATATACTAGTGGGAATTTTTCATTATAGAACTTGGCTTTTATATTCCAACAATGGGCTTCCTCAAATGCCCTAGGTCTTCGTGAGCAAGCAAGTTGGATGCACACCCACTTAGTTTCTTTTGTTGAGCTTTCATACATTTATAGCTCTAGTGCATCCGTTGCATGGCAATCCCTACTCCTTGAATTGACATCAATTGATGGGCATCTCCCTAGCCCGTCGATTAGCCGCATCAATGTGAGACTTTCTCCTTTTTTGTCTTCTCCACTTAACCCCCATCATCATATTATATTCCACCCATAGTGCTATATCCATGGCTCACGCTCATATATTGCGTGAAAGTTGAAAAAAGTTTGAGATTACTAAAGTATGAACCAATTGCTTGGCTTGTCATCGGGGTTGTGCATGATGAGAGCATTCTTGTGTGACAAAAATGGAGCATGACCAAACTATATGATTTTGTAGGGATGAACTTTCTTTGGCCATGTTATTTTGAGAAGACATAATTGCTTAGTTAGTATGCTTGAAGTATTATTACTTTTATGTCAATATTAAACTTTTATCTTGAATCTTTCGGATCTGAATATTCATGCCACAAATAAGAGAATTACATTGAAAATTATGCTAAGTAGCATTCCACATCAAAAATTCTGTTTTTATCATTTACCTACTCGAGGACGAGCATGAATTAAGCTTGGGGATGCTTGATACGTCTCCAACGTATCTATAATTTTTGATTGTTCCATGCTATTATATATTCTGTTTTGGATGTTTAATGGGCTTTATTATACACTTTTATATTATTTTTGGGACTAAACTATTAACCGGAGGCCCAGCCCAAATTGTTGTTTTTTGCCTATTTCAGTGTTTCGAAGGAAAAGGATATCAAACGGAGTCCAAACGGAATGAAACCTTCGGGAACGTGATTTTCGAAACAAACGTGATCCAGAGGACTTGGAGTGGACGTCAAGCAATCAACGAGGAGGCCACGAGGCAGGGAGGCGCGCCTGCCCCCCTGGGCGCGCCCCCACCCTCGTGGGTCCCTCGTAGCTCTCCTTACCGACCTCTTTCACCTATATATACTCATATACCCTGGAAACATCAGATACGGAGCCAAAACCCTATTTCCACCACCGCAACTTTCTGTACCCGTGAGATCCCATCTTGGGGCCTTTTCCGGCGCTCCACCGGAGGGGGCATTGATCACGGAGGGTTCCTACATCAACACCATAGCCTCTCCGATGATGTGTGAGTAGTTAACGTCAGACCTTCGGGTCCTTAGTTATTAGCTAGATGGCTTCTTCTCTCTCTTTGGATCTCAATACAAAGTTCTCCTTGATTCTCTTGGAGATCTATTTGATGTAACTCTTCTTTTGCGGTGTGTTTGTCAAGATCCGATGAATTGTGGGTTTATGATCAAGATTATCTATGAACAATATTTGAATCTCCTCTGAATTATTTTATGTATGGTTGGTTATCTTTGCAAGTCTCTTCGAATTATCAGTTTGGTTTGGCCTACTAGATTGATCTTTCTTGCAATGGGAGAAGTGCTTAGCTTTGGGTTCAATCTTGCGGTGCTCGATCCCAGTGACAGTAGGGGAAACGACACGTATTGTATTGTTGCCATCGAGGATAAAAAGATGGGGTTTATATCATATTGCATGAGTTTATCCCTCTACATCATGTCATCTTGCTTAAAGCGTTACTCCGTTCTTATGAACTTAATACTCTAGATGCATGCTGGATAGCGGTCGATGTGTGGAGTAATAGTAGTAGATGCAGGCAGGAGTCAGTCTACTTGTCACGGACATGATGCCTATATACATGATCATGCCTAGATATTCTCATAACTATGCTCGACAGTAATTCATTTACCCACCGTAATACTTATGCTCTTGAGAGAATCCACTAGTGAAACCTATGGCCCCCGTGTCTATCTTCCATCATATTAATCTCCTGTCAACTAGTATTTCTATCTTTGTTTATGTTGCAATCTTTACTTTCACTCTTTATCATAAAAATACCAAAAATATTATCTTATCATCTCTATCAGATCTCACTTTTGCAAGTGGTCGTGAAGGGATTGACAACCCCTTTATCGCGTTGGTTGCAAGGTTCTTATTTGTTTGTGTAGGTGTGTGGGACTTGAGCGTGGTCTCCTACTGGATTGATACCTTGGTTCTCAAAAAGTGAGGGAAATACTTACGCTACTTTACTGCATCACCCTTTCCTTTTCAAGGGAAAACCAACGCAGTGCTCAAGAGGTAGCAATGCGCCAGGGGCCCCTCGCACGCCCTGGTGTCTTGTGGGCAGTGTGGGCCTCTGTTTGCGGTGATTCCAACTCCCAAAAATCACATATATTCCAAAATAATTCTCCGTAAAATTTTATTGCATTTGGACTTCGTTTGATATGGATATTCTACGATACAAAAAACATGCAAAAAACAGGAACTGGTACCGGGCACTGGATCAATAGATTAGTCCAATAAATCATATAAAAAGTTTCCAAAAGTATGTGAAAGTGATATAATATTGGCATGAAACAATAAAAAATTATAGATACGACGGAGACGTATCAACGGAGAGCTCCTGTTCATCTGAATCGAAGCAAAAAATCGATTAGAGATGGGAGAGAGAATGAAGGAATGAAGGAGAGATGAGACCAGGCGGGGAAGTAGGGAGGGACCTTGTGTGGGGCATCGTTGTCACCGGCGAGGTCGAGCTCGGGCCTACCGCAGGTCACGGTCGTCGTCCTTTGCTAGTCCGAAGCTTGCTGCTCCGAATCTCCGGATGGCGAGGCAGCTGCACGGCCTAGGAGGCGGAGGAGGGAAGCCCCTGATGAGATCCATGGTTCGCCGTCGCTTCCATGGGGCCACTGCAACCGTCATTGCCATGGATCTAGGGCCGCCATCATCGGTTGGAGGCGGGGAGGTGGTGGCCGAGAACGGGGATGAGGAGACGAGAGGCGTGGCGGCGGAGGACAGGGATGAGGAGAGGCAACGTGTGGCGGCGGCGGATGGAGAAAGAGACCCGGGACATGGAAGTGTGTTAGGGTTAGCGTTTATATGGGGAAAAGTTTAGGGCTTTAGGCGGGCCTTTTGCGGGCTTGAGAAGCTATACTGGGCTGTTCATGACGGTTTTCAAACTGTCAACAAAAATCCGCCACGCATTAACAGGTTTGTTGTAGTGGACGAAGCATCCTGATATGCACATGATTTATGTGGATGAAATTTGTGGATTGTTCAAGCTTGAAGGTTTACCTGGAGATGAAGTTAAGAAGAAGGTTTTCCCTTTATCTTTAGGGGGGGAAGCATTGACATGGTATATGCTATGTGATGATATTGGAGCTTGGAACTGGAATCGATTGAATTTGGAATTTCACCAAAAGTTTTATCCTATGCATCTAGTTCATCGTGATCGGAATTATATATATAATTTTTGGCCTCGTGAAGGAGAAAGTATCGCTCAAGCTTGGGGGAGGCTTAAGTCAGTGTTATACTCATGCCCCAATCATGAGCTCTCAAGAGAAATTATTATACAGAATTTTTATGCTCGGCTTTCTCGTAATGATCAATCTATGCTCGATACTTCTTGTGCTGGTTCCTTTATGAAGAAGACTATTGAATTTAGTGGGATCTTTTGGAAAGAATTAAATGCAAATTTGAAGATTGGGAACTCGACGTAGATAAGGAGTCAGGTATAAAACTTGAGTTTGCTTGTGTTAAAACTTTTATGGATACCGATGCTTTCCATGATTTTAGCACTAAATATGGACTTGACTCTGAGATAGTAGCCTATTTTTGTGAATCATTTTCTACTCATGTTGACCCCCCTAAGGAGAAATGGTTTAAATATCATCCCCCTATTAACGAAAATATTAAGGAGCCAGTCATAGTTAAGGATGAAACTATCATTTACCATGTTGATCGAGTTGTGCCTACTACTTATGTTGAAGAACCACCTTTCCCTATTAGGATAAAGGAACATGCTAAGGTTTCGACCGTGGTCAACAAAAGTAATATTAGAGCACCTAGACCCGCTGAACAAATTAAAGTAGAATCTAGTATTGCTATGGTTAAAGATCTCTTGGTTGATAACATTGATGGGCATGTTATTTATTTCTGTGATGAAGTTGCTAGAATTGCTAAAAACCTGATACTAAAGATAAGAATAAACCCGTTGTTGGCATGCATGTTGTCTCAGTTAAAATAGGAGATCATTGTTATCATGGCTTATGTGATATGGGTGCTAGTGCCAGTGCTATTCCTTTTACTTTATACCAAGAAATTATGAATGATATAGCACCTGCTAAAATAGAAGATATTGATGTTACTATTAAACTTGCTAATAGAGATACTATCACACCACTTGGGATTGTTGGAGATGTTGAAGTCTTGTGTGGAAAGATAAAATATCCTATTGATTCTCTAGTTCTTGGTTCCCCACAAGATGATTTTTGTCCCATTATTTTTGGTAGGCCTTTCTTGAACACTATTAATGCTAAGATAGATTGCAAGAAAGAAACTGTCAGTGTTAATTTTGGTGATGTGTCTCATGAGTTTAATTTCTATAAGTTTCGTAGGCAACCTCGTAATAAAGAATTGCCTTGTAAGGATGAAATAATTGGTCTTGCTTCTATTGCCGTACCTCCTACTGATCCGTTAGAACAATATTTGCTAGACCATGAAAATGATATGCACTTGCATGAAAGAAATGAAATAGATAAAATATTCTTTGAGTAACAACCTATTCTTAAACACAATTTGCCTGTTGAAACTCCAAGAGGTCCTCCTCCACCTAACGGTGATCCCGTGTTTGAATTGAAACAATTACCTGATACTTTGAAATATGCTTATCTAGATGAAAATAAGAAATACCATGTTATTATTAGTGTTAACCTTACAGAGCATGAAGAAAAGAGATTATTAAAAACTCTGGGGAAGCACCGAGCTGCCATTGGATATACTCTTGATGATCTTAAGGGCATCAGTCCCACTCCCTATCAGCACAAAATTAATATGGAACCTGATGCTAAACCGGTTGTTGATCATCAACGACGATTTAATCCTAAGATGAAAGAAGTGGTAGGAACTGAAATACTAAAGCTTCTGGAAGTAGGTATAATTTATCCTATAACTGATAGTAGATGGGTAAGTCCTGTTCATTGTGTCCCTAGGAAAGGAAGTATTACTGTTGTCCCTAATGATAAAAATGAAGAATTGTGGGTGGCTATAGAATGGTAATTGATTTTAGAAAATTAAACAAAGCCACTAGGAAAGATCATTGCCCTTTGCCTTTTATTGATCAAATGTTAGATAGATTATCTAAGCACACACAATTTTGCTTTCTTGATGGATATTCCAATTTCTCCCCAATTCCTGTATCACAACCCGATCAAGAGAAAACCACCTTTACTTGTCCTTTTGGAACTTATGCTTGTAGACGTATGCATTTTGGTTTATGCAATGCACCTGCTACCTTTCAAAGATATATGATTGATTTATTCTATGACTTTTGTGAAAAGATTGTTGAGGTTTTCATGGATGATTTTTCTGTTTACGGAACTTCTTTTGATGATTGCTTAAGCAACCTTGATCGAGTTTTGGAGAGATGTGAGCAAACTAATCTTGTCTTGAATTGGGAGAAGTTCCACTTTATGGTCAATGAAGGTATTGTCTTAGGGCACAAAATTTCTAAGCGAGGTATTGAGGTGGATAAAGCTAAAGTTGATGCAATTGAGAAAATGCCATGTCCTAAAGATATTAAAGGTATAAGAAGTTCCTTTGGTCATGTTGGTTTCTATAGGAGTTATTAAAGACTTCTCTAAAATTTCTAGGCCTCTTACTAATCTTTTGCAAAAGGATGTTCCATTTTTTATGATGATTGTGTAAAAGCCTTTGGAACCCTTAAGAAAGCCTTAACTTCTGCACCTAGTGTTCAACCACCTGATAGGAACTTACCTTTTGAAATTATGTGTGACATTGGTGATTATGCAGTTGGTGCTGTTCTAGGATAAAGAGTTGATAAGAAATAAAATGTTATCCATTATGCTAGTAAAACTCTAGACAGTGCTCAAAGAAATTATGCTACTACTAAGAAAGAATTTCTAGCAGTTGTGTTTGCTTGTGATAAATTCAGATCTTACATAGTTGGTTCTAAAGTGATTGTTCACACCGATCATGCTGCTATTAAATACCTTATGCAAAAGAAAGATGGTAAACCTAGACTCATTAGGTGGGTTCTTTTGTTACAAGAGTTTGACTTGCATATCACTGATAGGAAGGGAGCTGAGAATCCCGTAGCTGATAACTTGTCTAGGTTAGAAAATATCCTTGATGACCCACTACCTATTGATGATAATTTCCCTGATGAACAACTAGCAGTCATAAATGCTTCTCATAACGCTCCTTGGTATGCAGACTATGCTAATTATATTGTTGCTAAATTTATACCACCTAGTTTCACATACCAACAAAAGAAAAAAATCTTCTTTGACTTAAGACATTAATGACCAACATATTTATAAAGAAGGAGTAGATGGTATTATTAGACGTTGTATACCTGAGCATGAACATGAACAAATCCTACGGAAATGTCACTCTGAAGCCTACGGAGGGCATCGTGCGGGAGATAGAACTGCACACAAGGTATTACAATCTGGTTTTTATTGGCCTACTCTCTTCAAAGATGCTCGTAAGTTTGTCTCATCTTGTGATGAATGTCAAAGAATTGGTAATATTGGTAAACATCAAGAAATGCCTATGAATTATTTACTTGTTATTGAACCATTTGAAGTTTGGGGCTTTGATTATATGGGACCTTTTCCTTCCTCTAATGGGTATACACATATTTTGGTTGCTGTTGAATATGTCACTAAGTGGGTAAAAGCTATTCCAACCAGTAGTGCTGATCATAACACCTCCATTAAAATGTTGAAAGAAGTTATTTTCCCGAGGTTTGGAGTCCCTAGATATTTAATGACTGATAGTGGTTCACACTTTACACATGGTGCTTCCCGTAAATTGCTTGCTAAATATGATGTCAACCATACAATTGCATCCCCTTATCACCCTCAATCTAGTGGACAAGTTGAACTTAGCAATAGAGAAATAAAATTAATATTGCAAAAGACTGTTAGCAGATCTAGGAAAAAATGGTCTAAGAAACTGATGATGCACTACGGACTTATAGAACAGCTAATAAAAATCCTATGGGTATGTCTCCAAATAAAATGGTATATGGAAAAGCTTTGTCACTTGCCTCTTGAGTTAGAACACAAAGCATATTGGGAAATTAAAGAACTCAATTATGACTTCAAACCTGCCGGTGAAAAGAGGTTGCTTGATATTAGCTCACTAGATGAATGGAGAACCCAAGCCTATGAAAATGCCAAACTGTTCAAAGAAAAAGCCCCTGCCCCGTTTCCCTATAAAAGGGGCCGGGGCAGTGTTCTCCTGCACACACTTCTCCTTCTCCTTAGTGATCCTTCTCATCTAGTCATGGCACAAGGGCAAGGGCGTGGTGGAGTTCCGGTGGCGGCGACGAGGGCTTCTTCTCGATAGCGCACCCCTCCTCCCCCGGACCCTGAGGCAGCGGAATCGTCCGCAAGGAGAGGAGGAAGGGGGCATGGTCATGGTCGCCGCGGTGCTCGAGGAGGAGGAGGACGGGGCGGTGCCTTGGTGACGGTGGTCGACGGGGCCGCTTTCTACCATGCTCTCCATCGAGGTGTTCCTTCGCGCTTCCGTTGCCCCTGGGCTGCCTCTCCTGGAGCCCGATGAGAGCAGGCCGGGCCTTCGCCCAGGCGCTCCTTTTGCCCTCCTCGCCTTCGACGGTTGCACCTAGGAGGAGCGGAGCACTTATCTTTTTTCGATCCTTGTAGGCAATTGCCAAATTTTAATTCAAATAATGTAATCTCTCGAGTCCATCTTTGTGTTCTGTAATGCTTGTACTTGTGTTAGCATATGAATGAAAAAGATGAGCCTTGTCGGGAACGCGTGCATGTGTATGTCCATGCAGAGGCGGAGTGCCTCTTTAATAAAAATAAATGAGTTTACCCCGGCAGGATATCCCGCCGACACCCTCTTTGTCTGCTAGAGAGCTACGTCTGCCGAGGAACATACAGAGGGGTCAGCCCCCCGCCAGCTCCTTTTTACCAAAGGCTACTACGACCATCCTGACTGAAGCAACGTCCGAGTCATGGATGGGAGCACCTAAGTTTCAAAAGAGAGGCAAGGTTTTCTCATGCAAAGTTATAGCTTTACAGAACACTAATGGACAAGAGGTAAACTTACCTGTTTGGCTTGCCGGGGATCGCCGTGCCGTGCAATCTTCTCGTCCCTTGTTGAAGTCAAGTTCACGACATGAACCAGCAACTCCATGTAGATGAGAATGAATGCAGGATGCAATCCTATCTATATGCATGTGCAAATGCTCATGAAATTCTTATGCAGTGATCTGGGTGTGCTCGTGCATCCATGCAATCTTAGTTGGGGCCCCTACAACGCTTCTTTATTTTCTCTTGCACGGGGTCATCGCCCCGACTTTGTACAAGGGGTTACATGCAGCTGAGGCAAGGCATGTACAAAAGAGCTCGCGCACGAGTAGTACTTACGGAGATGCTCCATATTCCATGAGTTTTGCAACTGAGTGCCATCCCCGGTCTCCAGACGGACTGCGTCAGGTCTGGTGACTTGTACCACCCAGTAAGGGCCTTCCCACTTTGGTCACATCTTGTTTGTACCCTTGGCGGACTGAACGCGCCTAAGGACAAGGTCACCTTCCTCAAAACACCGGGCATGAACCCTGCGGCTATGATAGCGACGTAGGACTTGTTGGTAGTGTGCAGCACGTGTAGCAGCCCGGAGACGGTTCTCCTCGAGTAGCACAGCATCGTCACGCCGGTGCTGATCTTGTGCTACTTCATCGTAGGCAAGCACTCGAGGGGACCCGTATATGAGTTCCGTGGGATAACTGCTTCTGCCCCGTAGACCAGGGAGAAGGGAGTCTGCCCGATAGCTCGGTTAGGTGTCGTTCTGAGGGACCAGAGAACTACCGGCAGCTCCTCGATCCACTGCCTGCCGTGCTTCTACAGCGTATCAAAAGTTCTTGTCTTGAGTCCATGAAGCACTTCAGCGTTCACTGATACGTCTCCAACGTATCTATAATTTTTGATTGTTCCATGCTATATTATATTCTGTTTTGGATGATTAATGGGCTTTGTTATACACTTTAATATTATTTTTGGGACTAACCTATTAACCGGAGGCCCAGCCCAGAATTGTTGTTTTTTTGCCTATTTTAGAGTTTCGCAGAAGAAGAATATCAAACGGAGTCCAAACGGAATGAAACCTTCGGGAACGTGATTTTCGGAACGAACGTGATCCAGAGGACTTGGACCCTACGTCAAGACATCAACCAGGAAGGCACGAGGTAGGGGGGCGCACCTACCCCCCTGGGCGCGCCCTCGACCCTCGTGGGGCCCATATTGCTCCACTAACGTACTTCTTCCTCCTATATATACCTACGTACCCCAACCCAACAGAAGCATCCACGAAAACCTAATTCCACCGCCGCAACCTTCTGTACCCGTGAGATCCCATCTTGGGGCCTTTTCCGGCGTCCTGCCGGAGGGGGCATTGATCACGGAGGGCTTCTACATCAACACCATAGCCTCTCCGATGATGTGTGAGTAGTTTACCTCAGACCTTCGGGTCCATAGTTATTAGCTAGATGGCTTCTTCTCTCTTTTTGGATCTCAACACAATGTTCTCCCCCTCTCTCGTGGAGATCTATTCGATGTAATCTTCTTTTGCGGTGTGTTTGTTGAGACCGATGAATTGTGGGTTTATGATCAAGTTTATCTGTGAACAATATTTGAATCTTCTCTGAATTCTTTTATGTATGATTGGTTATCTTTGCAAGTCTCTTCGAATTATCAGTTTGGTTTGGCCTACTAGATTGATCTTTCTTGCAATGGGAGAAGTGTTTAGCTTTGGGTTCAATCTTGTGGTGTCCTTTCCCAGTGACAGTAGGGGCAGCAAGGCACGTATTGTATTGTTGTCATCGAGGATAACAAGATGGGGTTTATTTCATATTGCATTAGTTTATCCCTCTACATCATGTCTTCTTGCTTAAAGCGTTACTCTGTTCTTATGAACTTAATACTCTAGATGCATGCTGGATAGCGGTCGATGTGTGGAGTAATAGTAGTAGATGCAGGCAGGAGTCGGTCTACTTGTCGCGGACATGATGCCTATATACATGATCATACCTAGATATTCTCATAACTATGCTCAATTCTATCAATTGCTCAACGGTAATTTGTTTACCCACCGTAATACTTATGCTGATGAGAGAAGCCACTAGTGAAACCTATGGCCCCCGGGTCTATTTTCCATCATATTAGTCACCCATCAACAAGCTATTTCTAGCGCCGTTTTTATTTTGCTTTCTTTACTTTGCATCTTTATCACAAAAATACCAAAAATATTATCTTATCATATCTATCAGATCTCACTTCGTAAGTGACCGTGAAGGGATTGACAACCCCTTTACTGCGTTGGTTGCGAGGATTTTATTGTTTGTGTAGGTGCGAGGGACTCGTGCGTGGCCTCCTACTGGATTGATACCTTGGTTCTCAAAATCTAAGGGAAATACTTACGCTACTTTACTGCATCACCCTTTCCTCTTCAAGGGAAAACCAACGCAGTGCTCAAGAGGTAGCATTCGCTCTCTCAGCTTGTCCATTGCTCTGGGGGTGTGCCACAGAAGCGAATGAGATCTTGCATCCGAGGGCATGAACATATTGCATGAATGCATGGCTCATGAACTGGGTGCCGTTGTCAGTGATGATCCTTGCCGGAACTCCGAAACGACACACCAATTCTTTCAAGAACTTGATAGCTGACTGAGCAGTCACCTTTCTCACAGCAGTCACTTCCGGCCACTTTGTAAATTTGTTGATGGCAATGAACAAGAATTCAAAGCCCCCGATTGCTCGGGGGAAGGGGCCGAGGATATCGAGCCCCCAGACCGAAATGGCCATGATAGAGGGATTGTCTGAAGGGCTTGGGCAGGCAGGTGTGTTCTCTTGGAATAGAACTGGCAGGCTTCGCATGTCGTGATGAGCTCGACTACATCTTGGAGGGCTGTGGGCCAATAGAATCCTTGCCGGAATGCTTTCCCAACTAATGCCCTTGATCCAATATGTGAGCCGCACATTCCTCTGTGAATCTCAGCCAGCAGTTCCTTTCCATCCTCCTGACAGACACACTTCAATTTCATACCGTTGGGCCTCCTTCTGTATAGAGTGTCATCAACAAACTGATACATACTGGCCCTCCGGGCTACTTTCTCAGCTTCATCTTGGTCGCCGGGAAGTTCTCCGGTTTGGAGGAAGTGGACAATGTGCCTTGCCAAGTTGGAGCCTGGGGCTCGACAACGAGGACTAGCAGCACCTCCTCTGCTGCAGGAGCACCAGCCTTGTTCGCGGGGTCCATAGGCCCGGCTGGAGGGGTGGTCCAGCAGGCTGTTTGGAGTTGTTTCCGACAGGGTCTCTGCCGGGAGCGGACAGCTCTACCCGGAGAGGCTTACCGTAGTCCAACTTTCTACTTTTCCGGGCCATTGTGGCTGGTGATACGGAGGGCTGAGAGTGATGGAGAACAAAAGTTCCTGGTCCCACAGGAAGCTTCTGCGCAGCACACTTTGACAGGTGATCAGCTATGCTGTTTTCCGCACGGGGTATGTGCTCTGTTTGCAACCCATCAAAGTGCTCCTCCAATATCCTCACTTCCTCGACGTATGCTTCCATCAATGGGCTTTGATAATCCTTGTTGACTTGTCTCACCACAAGCTGTGAATCTCCTCGGATGATCAGCTTCTTAATTCCCAATTCTTCTGCAATCCTGAGCCCGGCAAGGAGCCCTTCATACTCAGCTATATTGTTGGTGGCTTCTTGCCTGGCAAAGTGCATTTGGACGACGTACTTCAAATGCTCCCCGGAGGGGGCAACGAGAAGCACGCCAGCCCCTGCACCTTGTAGGGAAAAAGCACCATCAAAATACATAATCCATTCTTGGGGTGATTCCTGCCGGGGAGAGTGAGCACTGCGTTGGTTTTCCCTTGAAGAGGAAAGGGTGATGCAATAAAGTAGCGTAAGTATTTCCCTCAGTTTTTGAGAACCAAGGTATCAATCTAGTAGGAGACCACGCTCAAGTCCCACGCACCTACACAAACAAATAAGAACCTTGCAACCAATGCAATAAAGGGGTTGTCAATCCCTTCACGACCACTTTGCAAAAGTGAGATCTGATAGAGATGATAAGATAATATTTTTGGTATTTTTATGATAAAGAGTGAAAGTAAAGATTGCAAAATAAACAAAGATAGAAATAGATAGTTGACGGGAGATTAATATGATGGAAAATAGACCCGGGGGCCATAGGTTTCACTAGTGGCTTCTCTCAAGAGCATAAGTATTACGGTGGGTAAACGAATTACTGTCGAGCAATTGATAGAAAAGTGCATAATTATGAGAATATCTAGGCATGATCATGTATATAGGCATCACGTCCGTGACAAGTAGACCGACTGCTGCCTGCATCTACTACTATTACTCCACACATCGACCACTATCCAGCATGCATCTAGAGTATTAAGTTCATAAGAACGGAGTAATGCTTTAAGCAAGATGACATGATGTAGAGGGATAAACTCATGCAATATGATATAAACCCCATCTTTTTATCCTCGATGGCAACAATACAATACGTGTCGTTTCCCCTACTTTCACTGGGATCGAGCACCGCAAGATTGAACCCAAAGCTAAGCACTTCTCCTATTGCAAGAAATATCAATCTAGTAGGCCAAACCAAACTGATAATTCGAAGAGACTTGCAAAGATAACCAATCATACATAAAAGAATTCAGAGAAGATTCAAATATTGTTCATAGATAATCTTGATCATAAACCCACAGTTCATCGGATCTCGACAAACACACCGCAAAAGAAGAGTTACATCGAATAGATCTCCAAGAGAATCGAGGAGAACTTTGTATTGAGATCCAAAGAGAGAGAAGAAGCCATCTAGCTAATAACTATGGACCCAAAGGTCTGAGGTAAACTACTCACACATCATCGGAGAGGCTATGGTGTTGATGTAGAAGCCTTCCGTGATCAATGCCCCCTCCGGCGGAGCGCCGGAAAAGGCCCCAAGATGGGATCTCACGGGTACAGAGAGTTGCGGCGGTGGAAATTTGGTTTTTGCTCCGTATATGATGTTTCCAGGGTATATGAGTATATATAGGCGAAAGAGGTCGGTCAGAAGAGCTACAAGGGGCCCACGAGGGTGGGGGGCGCGCCCAGGGGGCAGGCGCGCCTCCCTGCCTCGTGGCCTCCTTGTTGATTGCTTGACGTCCACTCCAAGTCCTCTAGATCACGTTTGTTCCGAAAATCACGTTCCCGAAGGTTTCATTCCATTTGGACTCCGTTTGATATCCTTTTCCTTCGAAACACTGAAATAGGCAAAAAAACAGCAATTTGGGTTGGGCCTCCGGTTAATAGGTTAGTCCCAAAAATAATATAAAAGTGTAAAGCCCATTAAACATCCAAAATAGAATATATAATAGCATGGAACAATCAAAAATTGTAGATACGTGGGAGACGTATCAGAGAGCTGTTTCTGTCACTTCCTCATCAGGGGTTGGCGCCCATTCTGCAATAAACTCTGCCAGTACCCTACTCTGAATAGTTGATGTGCTCTCAAACTTCAAACCAAAGCTGGATAACTCCAAAGCCCACTCCACTATTCTATCGGTGGCCTTAGGGTTTCAGAGTATCCTTTGCAACGGAAAACGAGTGACAACCGTGATCTCATGGGCTTGGAAGTAGTAGCGCAGTTTCCTTGAGGCTATGATGAGTCCAAAGATCATTTTTTGCATGCCAGAGTACCTCGGTCTAGCCCCTTGTAACAAGGAGCTGACGAAGTATACTGGGCGCTGCACCACTTTGTTCCTTGTCGCATCCTTGGGGTTGCTCTCGTTGCCGTGCTCATTGCTATTTTGATCCTTTTCTGACTCTGCCGTGATCTGGCCACTTTCTGCCTCATCCACTTCTCGCTATGCTACCAAGGCCGCACTAACCACTTGGTTGGTTGCCGCCAAGTAAAGCAATAACGGCTCCTGGGGTTTGGGTGCAACCAAGGTAGTCACAGACGATAGGTAGGCCTTCAATTCCTGCAAAGCTGCATCTACTTCCGGGGACCACTTCATAGGCCCTGCTTTCTTCAAAATTTTGAAGAACGGCAGGGCATGCTCGGTGGACTTGGAAATGAATCTGCTTAGCGCGACAACGCATCCGGTCAGGTGCCTTACATCCTTAACTGTCCTTGGTGCTTGGATTTTCTCAATGGCCTTGATCTTGTTGGGGTTGGCTTCGATCCCCCGATGGGACACTAGGAATCCAAGTAGCTTGCCGGAGGGAACACCGAATACACACTTCTCCGGATTAAGCTTCAAGTTGATCTTGCGCAGATCAGCAAATGTCTCCTCCAAATCCTGGATAAGGGTGGTCTTATCCTTGGTTTTGACCATGATGTCATCCATATAGGCTTCTATATTTCTATGCACTGTGGCTCAAAACCAATCTGGACTGCTCTTGCAAAAGTGGACCCAGCACTCTTTAATTCAAAAGGCACACGGACAAAGCAGTACGTACCATATGGAGTGATGAACGATGTCTTCTCCTCATCTTCTTTGGACATGAAGATCTAGTGATATCCGGAGTATGCATCCATAAAGGAGAGCAAATCACAACCTGAAGTGGAATCCACGATCTGGTCGATGCACGACAAGGGAAATGAGTCCTTCGGGCAAGCCTTGTTGAGATCTGTGAAATCAATGCAAAGCCTCCATTTCCCATTCGCCTTCCGGACCACCACTGGATTTGCCAACCACGTAGGATGCAATACTCCTCTAACCAAACCAGCTGCCTCTAGTTTCTTGATTTCCTCGGCAATGAACTGCTGCCGCTCCAAGGCCTGCTTCCGAACTTTCTGCTTGACGGGTCGGGCATGTGGGAAGACATCAAGGTGGTGCTCGATTACCTCCCTGGGAACACCAGGCATATCAGATGGTTGCCAGGCAAACACATCGATATTCGCCCGCAGGAAGGCAACGAGCGCACTTTCCTATTTGTCATCAAGGGTGGTGCTGATAGTGAAAGTACCATCAATGCCAGCCAGCTCTGCCAGGACCTTCTTCACTTGGGGTGCAGTAACCTTGGATCTCTTGCTGTTGGAACACTCTCGCACGTCGTCAACGGGTGCTGTGCACTCAGAGGGGGCACGCTTCCCGGACTCCTTGCCGGAGGTCCTATAATCCCTCTTCTTTCCTTTGCTTTCCTTGGCGGGAGCTGCTGCTGCCGCAGCCTCTGCTCCAACTGCATCCCGGTACATCTTGTCCACGCAGATAATTGCATCCTTCTCATCCGATGGGATAGTGATGACTCCCAGTGGCCCAGGCATCTTCAAAGTGTTATAAGCATAGTGGGATGCCGCCATGAACTTAGCCAGGTCGGGCATCCCAGAATCCCATTGTACGGCAGGGGGAGATCAACCAAATCATACACAATCTTCTCAGTCCGATAGTTCAGTTCTCCCCCAAACGTCATCGGCAACGTAATCTTGCCCTTGGGATGGCTCCTGCCGGGATTGACTCCTTGGAACGTGCCGGTAACCTCTAGCTCTTCTTCTCCTATCTGAAGCTTGTTGATGACTGCCGGGGAAATTAGATTCAATCTGGCCCCGCCATCCACTAACATCTTTGTGCCCTTGAGGTTGTGAATTGTTGGGGAGACCAACAATGGCAAACACCCTACCGCAGTGGTGCGGCCAGGGTGATCCTCCTCATCAAAGATGATGGGCGTGCGGGACCACTTGAGCGGCTTCCGGGCCTCTGGCGCTGGTTCCACATCATTGACCTCTCATGCCCATCGCTTGAGTTGGCGATGAGAGGTGTGGAAAGATGCACCTCCATCAATGCATAGGGCTTCAATGGCCTTCTGAAATTCCTGTTCACTGGTTTCCTCTTCATTCCCTTCATCACTCACATCACCACAGATTTCCTTCTCTTGGCCCCTGGCGGGTTTTCCTTGGTTCCGAAAGGGTTTGCCGGGGCTATTTGCTTCACCGCCTCGACCTTTATCGCCAACAACATTCTGACCTTTTTCCTTATCACACTTATCATACTCTGCCCTCTTTTTCTTGACGAGCTTCTCAACCTGATAACACTCCTAAAGGTCGTAGCCTTTGGTCCGGTGGATCTTGCAGTACAGCCCATCACCTTTCCCACTTTTTCCGCGGCAGCGGCTTCCCGGCAGGCAGCGCACGCGACAGCTTCCTTGCCGGGGGCCTCAACCTTGGCCATCTTGCTCGTACTAGGTGTGCTCGATCCTTCCACAGTCATTACTGCCTTATCCCTTGGCTTCTTATTGCGCTTCTTGCCCTTTCTCTGACTGGTTGATTCATCTTCATCCTCTTAATCTACATTGATGCAATCCTCCTCTCCGGGAAACTTCCTTCCTTCCTCCATCCGAGCACACTTATCCAACAGTGTGTATAGCTCCTTCACAGTCTTGGGCAACCGCACATTCATCTTACAACAAATGCGACGGTTGCGCACATTGGACTGCAAGGCTGCTATAACGGCTGCTGGATGGATATTTGGAATATTCCTATGAACTTTACTGAATCTTTGTAAATACTTACAGAGAGTTTCTCCTTCCTTCTGCTGGAGAAGCTGCAGGTTGCTGGGCCTACCGGGCTCTTGGTGGCCACCGGTGAAGGCACCGATGAACTCGTGGCACAGATCTTCCCATGACGAAATGGAGTTCTCCGGCAGGTGCATCAGCAAAGACCTCACATTGGACTTGAGGGCCAAAGGGAAGTAGTTGGCGAACACCTTCTCGTCTCTTCCCCCGGCAGCCTGAACATCGATGGTGTAGATGCTCAGGAACTCTGCCGGGTTCAGCTTCACGTCGTCTTTCTCAGGTATCTCTGGCTTGAACATGCGAACGGACGGCCAACGGACTTGCCGCAGCTCTCGTGTAAAGGCAAGGCAGCCGACCTCGAAAGGTAGGCACTCGCCAACACCGAGCGCAGGCTCGTCGACGTTGAGGCCGCCGCACCCGTCGGTCTGGCGGAGGTTGTCGTGGCGCTGATCCATGACGATGCACGCGTCTCCCCGCCGCCTATCCTCCGGGGCTTGACGTTGGCCCGGACATGCTCGAGGGTCGGAAGAGGCCATCGAGACGTCGTCGGGGTCTTGATTCTGCTGCGCCCGCGTCGGCTGCTGTGGTGGGGACTGCACAGTGGGGACAGCCCCCTCCGTTCGGCCAGCAGTACGGGCGGTTGCTGTCGCTTGGGGAGGTCGTGGCGGGCCAGCTCGTCCTGAGCCCCAGCTTTGGCAAAACCGAGCAAGCTCTGGTTGGTGGCACGCCAATAATCCATCTGCTCGGCTGTTGGCGGGAACCTCAGTAGTAGCTGAGCTCGCACCATAGCCTCCGTGGCTGTGCTCGGCATATATGTTGATGACGTCTGCCTGGCTCCTGATGGTGCCAGCGGCGTCGACGGCGGTAGTGCCAAGTCCACGCAGCTGTGGGACGACCACTTGGGCAGTGGGGTCACGCGGCGGTGGTGCTCGAGGGTCAGCGACTCCATGGAGCGCAGTAGTCTGGTCGGCTCGTCCGGGAGGAGGCACACGGGCCGTGGTCGCTCCCGCGGTGGGGGCGGCCGGAGGGCGATGGTTTACCCTGGACCGAGCGCCGTTGCTGCGGCTATGCCCGTCAGTGGGAGGAGAGGGCGCAGATGGAGTGACCCTCTCGCCCACACCTTGTGGAGCGTGACCACCAGGCATTGATGATGCTGTTCTCCCCCGACATCTCCAGCCCCCGTGTCGGCCGCGGGGGGAGTGGTGATGGCACCACCTGCTCCAGTCATGCCCCCAGCAGCGTTCACGTCCTCCCTCGCCCCCGCATCCTCCGAGGCACTAGAAGCCGCGGGCGGCGGAGCCTTCGAGGTGGACGGATGGGCCGAAGGGCCAGACTTCTTCTTCTTAGGCGCCATGGTCGATGGCTTCATCGAAGATGCAAATGGCGATGAAGATGACGCGCTGCACATGCTTTCAGGTTCGCGCAAGTGAGCCCCCTACCTGGTGCGCCAAAGATGTCACGGGATATCCGCGGCCACCTTTGGGACCGGGTGGCCCCTTTCTGGTTCGGCAGGGGGACGTCGCGTTGCACAAAGAGCAGATCAGCGTGCGGCAGCACGGCAGAGAGGTTTGGGCCGCCGCGAGGCGTAAGACCCTGCTCCTGCTTTGGTGGATTGATGATGGAATGAGTGCGGTGACGCGTAGTACACTTGCCTAGCAGGGTTTGCCTCGGGGCCGCAGCGACTACGCGCGTATGGTGGCTTGGGTTCGTCAACTTTCCAACCCATCCTACGAGTGCCATGGGCTTCCTTTTATAGATTAAGGGGTCACCACAGTGGCAAAGTGGTCATTATCCATTGATATGATAGCGAACAGTGCTATCATACCTAACTCTGCGGGCTAACAGGGTGCATTAAATGTGCCGCTTAGTGTCACATCACTGGTCGCCTGGCAGGGCCTGCCGGGCTATCTTGCCAGCTCCGCATCTATTCTCTTGACACGTCGCAGGATGGGTGTCATCTGCGGGTTTCTTCTGTAGGAAATGGCTTCCTTGTGGCGAATGGCTGCCACTTAGTCACCATGCGGCTTGACACCGCACTGATTGATGACGTGAGTCATGTTTGAGTGGCTGGTGGGGTGGTTCTGCCCCCGCGAGCCCCGGCAGGCTCTGCTGGGGAGCCTTGATTGCTTGCTTCTGGTGGTGGCCTTGCCCCTTGCCGGGCTCGCCTACCCGGCAAGGGAGGCCTTTCTCTTGTAGATATCTTGCTCCTCTCGCTCGATCTTGGTCCCTCTGGGCTGCATGTTGGTTCTTCAAATCTCTTGGTTCTTCGATCTCTGACTTAAGCTGGTGCTTCAATCTTGATCTTGTGCCTGTGCATAGTTGGGTAACAGACCCAAGGTTTGTTGCACCGACAATAAGGCCATTTTCCCTCAAAAAAAAAATAAGGAGAGGACTTACGGGACGGAGCGCTGCCGTCTCGAGGCGGAATATCGGCAGGAGCACTTTGCTCTCCGGCGGAGCATTTCTGCCGGGGATACTTCCCTCCGGGAGGGGGAAATCGAAGCTATCGCCATCACCAACAACCCTCTCATCATGGGAGGTCCCAATCTCCATCAACATCTTCAATAGCATGATCTCATCTCAAAACCCTAGTTCATCTCTTGTGTTCAATCTTTGTATCAAAACCTCAGACTGGTACCTGTGGGTGACTAGTACGTAGTGTTGATTACATCTTGTAGTTGATGCTAGCCGGTTTATTTGGTGGAATATTATATGTTCAGAACTATTATGATATTTAATACCCCTCTGATCTTGAGCATCAATATGTTGTGTGAGTAGTTACTTTTGTTCTTGAGGACATGGGAGAAGTCTTGTCATAAGCAATCATGTGAATTTGATATTCGTTCGATATTTTGATGATATGTATGCTGTGATTCCCTTAGTGGTGTTATGTGAACACCGACTACATGACATATCACCATATTTGGGCCTAAGGGAATGCATTGTGGAGTAGTTATTAGATGATGGGTTGCTAGAGTGACAGAAACTTAAACCCTAGTTTATGCGCTATTCTGTAAGGGGCTGATTTGGATCCATATGTTTAGTGCTATGGTTAGATTTTATCTTAATTCTTCTTTCATAGTTGGAGATGCTTGCGAGAGGGGTTAATCATAAGTGGGAGGCTTGTTCAAGTAAGAATAGCACCCAAGCAGCGGTCCACCCCACATATCAAATTATCAAAGTCGCGAACGTGAATCAAACCAACATGATGAAAGTGATTAGATGAAATACCCGTGTGTCCTCAAGAACGCTTTGCTTACTATAAGAGACTATTTTGGCCTATCCATTGCTACAAAAAGGATTGGGCTACCTTGCTGCACCTATTGTTACTATTGCTACTTATTACTCCTTACAAATTATCTTGCTATCAAACTATCTGTTACCGACAATTTCAGTGCCTACAGAAAATACCTTGCTGAAAACCACTTGTCATTTCCTTCTGCTCCTCATTGGGTTCAACACTCTTACTTATTGAAAGGACTATGATTGATCCCCTATACTTGTGGGTCATCATCCATCGACAAAGTCTTCGCCATTGCCTAGATGTCCAGCGAAACAACTCCAACTTGTTCCATCGCCGAAGGAGCCCCTGCTCCTCGCCCTGGCTCGAAGGGCGCTGCATAGTCAGATGGTGGAATGCTCACCTACCCAAAGAAGTCAGGGGCTCACGACAATGTTCGAGTTGGATGCTTCTTTTGTGAGTAGGATAAATATTGAAAGTGAGCTATAAGAAGTGTCGGTGCAATAATTTGCCTCCTTATGTTTTGGAGTTTGTTGACATAAACAGTATGAGACTTTTGTGTTTATTAGTGCACACAGAGTAACAGGTCCCTAGAGTCAAGAGGGGTTTGGTTCAACCGCCGAAGATAATTCCCTGCTTAGTAGTGAAGGTTATCACCGAACATTATGATAACAAGAGTGACCCCTCAAAAATTGCTGACGTGAAGCAATTGGTCAGTGTTCGTTCAAAGGAAGTGACTGCGACCGAGAAGATTGAAGACGAAGTGAAGACGTAGCATTTATTCCGTTGTTTCTCTTCTCTTTATTGAGTCATAGGATCACCGTACTATTAAGAGGGATGTAGCGTTTGAAGCTTCGATTCTCTGATGCTAAACCCAAATCCTACGAAAGTTGCGAGAGAAATCTCTTTGTGTTCCGAGCAAATACTTGCCATCAAGAGACTGTGATCTTCTTCGTTGCGAGGGATTTGTCTCTGACTGAGGAGTTAGCATTACTTGGTCGTCAAGTAATGTTACCGTTGCTCTTTGAAATCCGACCGTTGAGAACGTGTCAGTTGGCCATTGGTTGGACCGCGTGTCCAAAATGGTCATTTCCCACCAGGGAAGGTTGTGGCTATAAATGGCCACCCCGCACCGGCGTTGTCCGGTGGCTGCTCCGTTTGATTGTGAGAAGATTTTTGAGAAACCCCCTCTCTAGAGTGATTTGGGTTTAAAATCCACCGAGAGAAAACCCCTATAGCAAAAAAATAGATAGTGGTTCAACATCACTCAAATCTAAGTCCAATACGCTCCGCCTATTACTCTTGAGAGCTGCAAACTCTGTAGACGGTTAGGTGTCAGTTTCTTCAGAGACCAAGAGTAATTGTGGTTCCCGAGGAAGAAGTCTATAAGGTTCGGAGATTGCCTCAAGTATCTACCACGAGTGATCGACATTGGTTGACGAACCAATTGTTGAGGAGAATAGGGCGAAGAGAGTTTATCTTTCGTGTTAAGTCACAACCCCTCCAACTAGACGTAGTCCTTGTGCAGAAGGACGAACTGGTCTACCAAATAATTTATCGCCATCGAGCATCACTGGTTACCTCTATTCCTCCTCTTTACATTCGAACTATATCAATCATGTGATTTGTCTCGATGCATGCTTTTAGATTCCATTCGGCAGCTTGTATTCGCTCGCTGTACTCTGTTTTCATTCGCTCCGCTGCTGGGTTCCGAGAGATTTGAGATTTCCAAAGAAATTTTAAAACTCCCATTCTGGTAGACATACTTTGTTCCTATAAGAAGTAAAAGGCAGAAAAGAAAAGAAGACTAGAATGCCCGGCTCAGGTATGAATGTCATACAAGTTATAAGATGTACAGACAGTTGGTCAAGTAAAGTGTATTTCTTCTGAATTATGACCAATTTGTTGATAATTAATTCTTTGATATTGTGATTAAACATTGATACAAGGATATCGACTCAATTGCATGTTGATGTGAATCGTTGCAAGAAACTACAATGGCCTAAATAACCAACAAAACAATGTGGTTAAAATATGTGTTGAAAACTTTATAAAAGTTATGATACTTTTCATTAGCATATTACCTTTGTATTTATTGTCATAATTCATTTTAGAGTTTTGTACACTCTAGCCCATTGCATAGTAGTTGTAAGGCGGTTGTTTATAAGAGAACGATAGTTTTCTGATATTATGAAAAAAGGCCGTAGTCCTTATGAATAAGATGTATGTTATGAATATTGATAATAAAATTGAATATCCATAACACTGACGCTAAACGTCGCAAGACTAAAAGAATACCACATATGTGTGCCACTGCAGTTAATCACATTGGAGAAACCAGCATGGAGAAATTCCATAGTGATGGATATTGAATTCATCTAATTATGAATCATCTCACACTTGCAACTTTTGTTCAAATAGTGAAGTAAGCTAAAATACCGTTCACATGCCATAAGGAACGAGCAAGAAAAAAATTGGAACGTGCGTGTTGATGTGTGTAGTTCAATAAGTGTTGTTGCAAGTAGTGGATTTATATATCTTCAAGATTGACTCAAGTAGATATTTATATTTACCGAGACATAAATCTGGATCTTTTGAAATGTTTCGAAAGATTTTTCAGAATGAAGTAGAACTGATTGTAACAAAAAATATGTTTCTACAATTGAATTGCAGAAAGAATTTTAGTTACAAATTTAGTGAATGTCTGATGAGCTATGAAAAGAATTTTATAGCTTGCACTTCCGAGAACATTACTAAGAGTAGAATATTTTGAGAAGATATAATCAAGCTATGTATGACATGGTGAGATCAAAGATGACATTGATTATTTCGCCAATATACTATGTGATGCTTTAGAGACTATGGCTTTTACACTGAAAAGAGCGCCATCATTTTTTTTGAAATAAGTGCTACTTTGTTGGTTATCCAAAATGATTGGGCATTCCTCTATCACTAAGCCGAGGCAAAGTGTTTTGCCATAGAGTGTGGAAAATTTGAAGAAAATGTTTTCTGCAAAAGAGTGAGTGGGAGGATAGTGCAACTCGGCAAGATTACAGAATCTTCGTCATCAAGTCAAAGAAAAGAAACAATGGAAGTAATTCTAGAATTTCCTACTGTGAATGATACGAAAGCCTCTACATGAGATATAGAGACTTTGTTTGGACTTGCAACCGAACTATATAAGTTGAGCAAATTTGTGCAGACCTTTGTGGTGCACATATTAAATATTATTGAACAAACAATGAACCTATAATACGCAAAGAAGCGTTGATGGGCCCTGACTCCGGAAATTGGCTATGTGCCAACATAATCCGAGATAGTATCTGTTCACATAATTTAAGCTTAGCTTGATGAACCCTTCTAAAGACTTAATTAGAATCTAAAGATGAGTAATGGATCTATAGATTGACAAATATAAAAATGTTTTATAATGCTTGACTTGTTACAAATAATTTATGACAAGATCAAGGAGTTGACTATGATGGGATTGTCTCATTGTAGCAATACTTAAAGTTGGTTCGGGTTAAACTAGCAATTACCAAATATTTCAGTTATGAGATATAATAGATGGATGCCAAAATGATTCCCATGAGATGGAAATTGAACCATGGTTGTGTATTTCATACGGTCCAAGGTAATTTTGTTGATCTGGAGGATGCTAGTAAGTGTGCAAACTTCAAGAGGTCCTATAATGATCTGAAGAAAGCAACGTGGAGTTGGAACCTTTATACTGATGAAATGGTCAAATAATTTGATTTCATCAAGGAAAGCAAAGATGCTTGTATTTATAAGAAAGTAAGTGGGAGCATGATAATATTTCTAAATACTATATGTGCATGACACATTGTTGATTGGAAATTATATAAATTTCCTGACACAGATTAAGACTTCATGAAAACTAGTTTTTTAGTAAAGTACTTAGACAATATATTGTCCTCGTATTAGGCGTAATGATCTATGCGATAGTAGTGTCTAATTGGACTTACCCAAAATACATATTGGTAGAATACATCAGTTTAGTATGAAATACACAAGAAGAGTTTCTTGTCAAAGTCACATGGAAGGAGTTTTAAGCAATGATCTGTATCCTGAAATGCCGATGAGCCAAATACATGACTTCAACCACACTTGTGTTAAATATGTTCCATGGTATGTAAACAACCAGATATGTCTAGTACTCCAACTAAGTTGTGAGAAAGTTACCAGAATGACCAAATTGTTGATCATACGACAATAGTGAAAATGACGTTAAGTACCAACGACATATTTCTCGCATACAGAGAAGATGAAGAGATTGATGTAAGGAGTTACATCAATACAAACTTGTTGTAAGTAGTACATCGATAAAATCTTCATCAGTGCTCCAGGTGATTTTTGGTCTAAATTAAATGATTTATGGTGGCACAGTAAGTTGGAATTGGTCCACGAAATTTATTGTGGTGAATTCTATAACATAAGGCTTAGTATATCTTTGCTTTACAAGCAACAATAGAGGGTGATGAATCAAAGGTTCATTTATGAACTTGGTATGGTTTCTAGATGATTGTGCCAATGGAATGCGGTTCTTAATAGTGGTCCCATAGCCCAGTCTAAGGAATCAAAGGTCCTGGCAGTGCTTCAATATATACACAGCCTATGTTCACATATATTACGAATTCTTGTGAAAGCATGATAGATGCATAGATATGAAAATGATGCACATGGGTCTAAAGTTGTCAAGATCTCATAGGACGAAGGCTTGATACATCTCCAATGTATCTATAATTTTTGATTATTCCATGCTATTATAGTATCAATCTTGGATGTTTTATATGCAATTATATATCATTTTTGTGACTAACCTACTAACCTAGTGCCCAGTGCTAATTGTTTTTTTGCTTGTTTTTGGCTTTTCAGAAAATCAATATCAAGCAGAGTCCAAACGGAGGAAAACTTTGGATTAAATTTTTCTAGACCAGAAGGGACCCTAGAAGGTTCAGGAGAAGACCCGAAGAGCCATGGGGGAGCGACAAGCTTGGGAGGCGCCCCCAGGCTTGTGGGCACCTCATGGTACCTCTTGACCTAATTACACCTCTATAAATTCCCAAATATTCCCAATACATCAGAGAGCCACCCAAAATACTTTTTCCACAGCCACAAGTTTATGTTCTTCCGTGATCCCATCTGGAGGCCTTTTCCTATACTCTGCCGAAGGGAGAATTGATCACGGGGGGGGGGGGGGCTTCTACATCGACCTTGCTGCCCCTCCGATGATGTGTGAGTAGTTTACCACATACCTATGGGTCCATAGCTAGTAGCTTGATGGCTTCTTCTCTCTCTTTGGTCTTCAATACAATGTTCTCCTCGATGTTCTTGGAGATCTATTTGATGTAATCTTCTTTTGCGGTGTGTTTGTTGGGATCCGATGAATTGTGGGTTTATGATAAGATTCTTCATGAATATTAATTGAGTATTCTCTAAATTATTTTATGCATGATTATTATAGCTTTGTATTTCTCTCTGATCTATCCATTTGGTTTGGCCAACTAGATTGATTTATCTTGCAATGGGAGTGGTGCTTTGTAATGGGTTCAATCTTGCGGTGCTCAAAGCCAGTGACAGAACGGGACATGCCACGTATTTGTATTATTCTCATTAAGGGGAAAATGATGAGGTTTATTCATATTGCTTGGGTTTACTTTGTCTACATCATGTCATCTTGCTTAAGGCGTTACTCCGTTTTTCATGAACTTAATACCCTAGATGCATGCTGGATAGGGTTGATGGGTGGAATAATAGTAGTAGATGCAGGCATGAGTCGGTCTACTTGTCTCGGACGTGATGCCTATATACATGATCATTGCCTTGAATATCATCATAACTATGTGCTTTTCTTTCAATTGTACAATAGTAATTTGTTTAGCCAGCGTGTGCTTCTTATTCGTGAGAGAAGCCTCTAGTGAAAACTATGGCCCCTGGGTCTACTTTTGTCATATATAAAATCCAAAAATACCTTGCTGCAATTTATTTACCATTATTTTATTTTGTGTTTTATTTATCTATCTATCGCTATCAGTTATGATCCTTGTAAATAAACACCAAGGGGATTGCAACCTCCTTGATCGCGTTGGATGCAAGTATTTGCTCTTTTGTGTGTAGGTGCTACTAACGAGGTTTCACGTGGTTCTCCTACTGGATTGATAACTTTGGTTCTTAACTGATGGAAATACTTATCTCTACTCTACCACATCATCCTCTTCTCTCCAAGGAAATCTCAACGCAACTCACAAGTAGCAAGGCTATACCACAAGCAAAGCGTGAACAAATACCGGATTGCCATTGGTGTACAAGAAAATGTGCTAACTAGATTATTGGCTCTGGTGCATGTGGGAGACTGTTCGAAGTATGCCCTAGAGGTAATAATATTGTATTATTATATTTCCATGTTATAACTGCTATGATCTTGGAATATGTGTTTCGGTGGAAAACTCATATGCATGTTTGAAATGATAAACGGCAAAATAAGATTCCTAGTATCGCCTCTAAGACTAGATCAAGTGTTGTTTGTGATCATGTTTTCCAGATATTAGGATATCGTTAAGTGTAACGATAGTCCTAAACTTTGAGAGTATGGCGTTAGAAGAACGATCATATTAAATCGACCCAAACTTGTTTGTTATACTTTGAGATAATATTGTCTGAAATCAGTTGTTATAACATGGAGTGTTATTTTGTGTTTTAGTTCCTTAGACATGAGAGTATCGTAGTCACTTCTTAATGTACAGTGGACTTTAGGGTTGCTCAAACATCATATATAACACGGTGATGATACCGACAACTTACAGGTTCATCGGAAAGTTTGACAAGGGACTAGATTGGTCGAGAGTGGAAATTGCTCCTCCAACGATGGAGAGATATTTTTAGGACCCTCTCGGTGTGATGGCATCCATCATCGTCTGGTTATACACAGGTGACTACGCCATGGGGGTGCCAGAACACGTCAACGAGAAAAGAAGAACAAAACCGATGACGAGGATATCAGTATAGTGAGCATGGTGATGGCTCAAGAGGATACTGATACATCTCACCTCGGGTTTTCTAAAGTATCGTGAAGCAAAGGGAACATCATGTGATAAATGAAGGTTCACTCAAGTGGCATTCATGTAATCATAGGGATCAATATGGACGTCCACGGTTCCGCTATCGGTCATTGAACGAAGGGGTTTCGTTCATGTCTATGTTTTAACAAACCTACATGGTCAAAAGCTTAAGGTAATCACGACCTGCTGAGTGTTAGTAGGACAAGAGTATTAAGGATTTATTTGTGGAATTGTTTCGTTAATATTCAAAATAGTTTTGAGAGGAACCAGAAGCATCCCGGGGTCACCGGAAGGGTTTCAGAGTTTATCGGCAATGCCGAGTATTTCCGATAAATAATATGTAGGTGGAAAATATTTTTGGTGATGTTAAATTAATAATAAAAGTCTCTAGTAATTGTTAGGAGGCTTTTATATGTAATTTAATATCAACGGGTCTTAAAAGGCTAAGTAGTGGAAGGAGAATTGGGCCACCATGGCCCATGTAGGGTAGGCGGCCCCTATTCCCATGTGAGGTGGCTGAATTGGAGTGGGGGAGGGACTCCTCCTGCCCCCTAGGATGACACAACAATGAGGGGCCTTCCCTCCTTGCTTGGCACCCCTACCTCTCCCTCCAGCCTATTTATACTTGAGGTTTTGGTGCTATTTGGACATACAAGTTTTGGAGCCTCCTCTAGTTCTCTAGTTCTAGTTCTAGTTGGTCCTAGTTGATCAATTAGAGCTTGACCTAGATTATCTAATCCTCATAATTAGAAGCCTAGTGTGGTATTAATCTCCTCCCTCTAATTCTCCGGCAATGATTATCGCTGGACAGTGAAGCGCTGCCGGATCCTGAAGACCGTATGCTTGTAACCAAGTAGAGAGGTCGTGCTTTAGGTCTTTCGTTTGTGTGTGGTTCACGGGATCGTTCATCTACGGTTCGAGGGACTCCAAGTGCAGTCTACACCGACTCATCTACTTCAGCTACTTCTTGGAGTCAGTAACAATCGTGATCGAAACCTTTTATGCATCTTCATATTGTTCCTGGGTGATTGTAGGGCAGGTTTTCTACTATGTTTCCCAACAGTTTGCGCCATTGCCTAGCTGGAGGCGAAGGTGGATGTTCTCAAAGCCCACATCGTCGTGCTTGAGGCAACCAACGAATGACTCCGCCAAGCACTTGCTCATGATCCTGCACCTATCAAAGAAGAAAATCACGATACCACCAACTAGAGGGATGAACGAATCTCGTCAGCTTAGAGTGTTAAGCTTGCAGATATTTGAAGCCATTGTATCTTTATTATTTTTGCATTGTTGCATTCTAGTTGAACTTAAGCTCGTTTGCACAATAAGTTGAACCATTGAGTTCCTTTTTGAACTAGGAAGGAATCTTTCTCCAATTATTAGTAGATATTTATAATGAGTAGGTTTAATTGCATTCTTGAGATAATCGTAGTATCTACAAGATTTAGTTTGAGAGTTATTATATCTTCACCACCGTATAATTATAAGTCTTCCACATCTTGGGCGTCGATCGACTAGCGAAAGTTAGCAACTATATGTGATAGATTATTTCCAATTCGGTTGTCTTATGAAATTATTGAGAAAATCAAAAATAGTTCTTGGATACTTATCCAAAAAAAGCAAATTAGAAGAGCAAGTTGCGGGAAATGCAAGGTCTCCAAGTTTTCAGAATAATTGTTAAAAAAATTATGAAGCACATTTTTCATTTATCCCGGTTAAGCATGTTTAGCTTACATGTCACATGTTAAACAATAAATGATTGTGGCATGGGCAAAAATAGCTACTTCCCGAGAGAAGGTAAAAATTATGAAACATCAAGTCCAAAAACAAATAAAGCGTGCTTACGCTTCAAAGTAATGAGAGCCCCTTGCACCTTGCTTGGTCGAAGCAGAGATGAATTATTACATAGAGTTGTTATGCCTAATGAACCGATCACTAATGGTGTGGTAGCCTTCATAATTCTATCGTAGGTGACAATACGATGGAGCTCATCGATCATGTATGTTATGTGATCATTTGATTCAATGCAGTGGACTCATTCATTTATGTTTATTCGCGCTTCATGAACCAGATGGCCTTGTTCTTTCAAGGTACGATATTTGCTCTGGGATGAACAAAACTCTAGATTGCGGGAGTTGATGCATCCAAAATTGCGTCATGTTTCACTTCTAGTTCCGTGTCGTAGTTGTAGGCTTTGTCGGAATTTATCACGTTCACGCACCTTCTTATTGGTTTCATTAGGATCCTGAACACAGAGGAGTTTTTGAAGCATAAGAAAGAAATCCTGAGAATATGGGGTGAAAATCACATTGATTTGCGTGATAGGTACATACCATAGAAAGCACAAGTCAAAAGGGATGAAAACTAGCTGCACGAGGGATTCCACGAAAGAAGACGACTATATTAACCCCCATACTTTTGGATCGGAAAGGAGAGCCACACAGAGATCAAAAACTTCGACGGAATCAAGAACCCTAGCCTCCGGAAGGGATTCGAAGGGGGAATCGATAGAAAGGCTCTACATCATCATCATCTCAATCAAGGGGACTACAACATTAGTCATTTCCATCACCATCATACCCTTTCATCTCTTTGTAATACAACATCATAATGGATACATACTTACATTACTTCGATCATTACTCCAAGTTTATCTTGATTTACCCATTGCTTGTCCTCATGTCTGAGTAGGTGTAACGCCCGGATAATTAAGCTACTCCCTGCTAATGATACCATGTCACCACGGTTACTGTTGCTAAACTCGCGTTGGTTCGAAACCGATTCAAATCAGAATTCAAAATCAAGACAAACAATAAAGGCTTTCATATGTTAAAACTAAATTGTTCTATGGGTGATAGATAATGCATAAGTAATAATGGTGAAGAAACCAACATCTTTAAAAGTATTTGAATGTCCTAAAAATAAATAAAACAATTAAATAAATGCCTATTGAATTTTATAAAATATTAAACTATTTTATTTTGGGTTATGAATTAATGTGGTAGTAGCACAATTATTAACACTAAATTAGGGACTACTTTTATAATTTATAAAACTAAAATAAAAGTGAAACTAGAAATAAAATAAAAGAAAAATAAGAAAAAGGAAAAACAAAAATGAAAGAAAAGCTAAAAGGAAAACCCCATGCCTCCCCCTCCCCTTGGGCCGTATGGCCCAACTGGGCATCCAGGCCACCAGGTCGGCCACCCTCACTCCCCTTAACCCCCACTACCCCAAACCGTAGCGATAACCACCCCCACTTCCCCCACTCCCTCAATCCTCCCTTCCCCGTGATCTGGATCGAGATCGGGGGCACGACCCCGACCATGCCGCCACCGCCGCCCAAAACCCGCCCTCGACGGAGTCATTGCCGTCGACCGCCGGACCTCCTCGGCCACTCCCCTAAGCGCATCATCGAGCCTCGCCGCCCTAGTCATCTACAACGTTGGTGAGGCCCTAGGCCTTTCCCCTTTCTCTGCCACTCGCTGTTCCACCACCTGCATCCCGCGCCTCTGTTGATAGGACAGCCACTGAAGTCCAATTCTTCGTTGACGCCCTATGGGCCGGCCTGGTTCCTCCCTTTTCCACCTTCTTCAACGCCGTGCTCTCCCATTATCAGATCCATATGCTGCACCTGGATCCCCAATCCGTTGCCCTTCTTGCTATCTTCGCCTTTGTCTGCGAGGCCATGGTGGGCATTGCCCCTTCCGTGGCCCTACTAGGCCATTTCTTCTCGCTGCACCTGACCGATCCTCGGCAATGCTCAGGGTGCATGAGCTTCCAGGACGTGGATGCAATGGCCGGTTCGGGGATCAACTTTGAGCTTCCCCCGTCCGCGAGCGGGTTTTGGACGCGGTGGGTGTTCGTCGACATCGGCGTGCGCAACCCCCTGTTATCGCTTCCATCGGCACCCGCCGTTCCCAGGTCAGGGTGGAGCCATGAGAAGCTTGCGGATTCCCGCCTCGCCTTCGTCTGGCTTAGATTGAAGAGGCTGAAAGATCTTGGCATGACCGCGCCCATGGTGATGAAGGAGTTCCTCCGATGCCGTGTCGCCCCACTCCAGCGCCATTCCCGGCCGACGTGGGCCCTGTCCGGCGGCCAGGATCGCATGAGGCTTCAGGAGTCGGGGCTTCCGCCCGAGGCACGAGGAACAGTGCTCGAGGTCCTGACGAGCGACCCCTCGCCAGCCAACATGCCGCCGGAGGGCTGTCTCTTGTATTGCTGCTCAAACAGGGTGGAGTTCGCGGGGCAGATGCCCCCCCTTCGATGAATGGGGGCTGCGTCCAGTAGGCCTTGAAGGGCCCCGCAAGAATCCCGTCACCGTGGTTCCCCTCCTTGCCGCCGGCGCCGAGCTTACCCCAAGAGTGGACACAGGAGGCAAGCACCGCTGGAGGTTGGAGGTGCGGGTGCTGAGGGGTCGACACCGCTTGAGGCTCCCGAGGTGCCATCCCCGGGAGCCCGTGACTCTTGCCCTGGGGTGACAGTTGAGGGGGCGACGCAATCCGCTGCTCCTGAGGCCGAAGCCCCCGAGGCCTCAGTAGGTCATCATGAGGCGGAGTCCGAGGGCTCTCCCCAGCTCGGCGCTCCTGAGGTCGTCTCCTCGGGCGGCTCACCAGCCGCGCCCTACGCTGGTTGCCGCGTCCCACGCTTCGGCCGGCTCCGTCTGGACTTCGACGCGCTCCGCAAGAGGAAAGGGTCTCCAAGCTGCAGCAGTGGCGCCTTCCGGCCACTGAAGCAAAGGAAGTATATCGCCATAGACGAGTGAGTACCTTATCTTTGTAATTTCTCGAGTGCTGCTTCCCCTTCTGACAGTGGCTCCTCAGGGTCCCTTCTGCTGAGGCCGCAAATTCTCCCGGGAAGCAACCTCCTCCTGCTTCGAATCCCCTGCTGGCCTTGAGCACCCCAAGCCAGCATGCCGCCCCCGGTGCGAGGTCAGCCGGAGAGGCAAACTCGCCAGCCTGGCGCCTCGAGCCTCGCCCTTGTCGTCTCTCCTTCGTGGCCTCGCCTGGGATGCAGCAGGCGTGCCAATGGCTCCTCCTCTGGTTGTGGACGGCGGCTAGATGGCTTCGATCCTGTCTTCCTCTTCGAGCAGCGGGCCTCAACCCATCCGTGCCCCTGCCAAAGCCTGGTCGGCGAGCCGCTTCGGGTCCTGCCGGCAACCCCCGCTGTGGAGGACGGACCTGGTCGCGCGCTTAAGTTTGCGCACGAGCAAAGCGCCGTCCGCCACGAGCTCTTTCAGGAGGCGATGGGCGCGATGAGCCGACTCGGCGGAGAACTCGTGGATGTCGACGCGCGCCTTGAGGCCGAGGGTCTTCGGCTGGTGAAGGAGTGGCATCAACTGAAGGTGGCTATCAACCTTGGGTGCCTTCAGCATGAGGACGCCAATGCGAAGGCCGAGGCATCCCTGGCAACCTCGCGCGAGGCCAGAGCCCGAGCCTTGGAGGAGGACAGGGAGGCAGACAGTCCCCGCGCGATTGCCGAGGAGCGCAGGCGGGAGCTCCAGGCCTTGAACGCCTCCTTGGAGCAGCAGGTGGAGGCGCATAGAGCCGCCTTGGCGTCAATGAGGGGTGCACCGTCCGACGAGGAGGAGGTCTCGAGGCGCGAGGAGGCACTGTTGCTGGAGGCCACAGAGCGCAGCCTCGAGCTCGAGCGGTTGGAGACGAGGGAGCGCCAGGTTGCCCAAGCAGAAGATGCTGTCGGTGCGCAAGAGGCCAAGGCCCAGGAGGTGGTCAACCGCTGGGTGGCCGAGGCTCGCGCGGATCTTGTTGGCAGGTACGACCTGAAGCTGAAGCTCGTGGAAGCCGAAGCTGTGGGCAGGACTACTGCCCTCAGGTCAGGGCTGGCTGAGGCGGAACAGTGCGAGAAGCCGCCGTAGCCGCCCTGGTCTCAGTGCAGGCCGAGCTGGCCTCCGCCCGTGCCGAGCTGCTTTCTCTCCAGCAGTGGGTCGCCAGCGCCGAGTCCTCCGCGCAGTAGAGCAGGGAGGAAGCGCTTCGGCGGCAGACGCTGGAGCGCGTGCACGCCCCCATGCTCCAAGGCCTCAGGATCAGAGCCGACGTGGCGCTGGGCACCGTCTGCGACAAACATGCCCCTCATCCCCACACTAACGATTACGCCAGTCACCTCCGCTTTTTCACCGATGTGGTGACACGCCTGGAGAATCGGTCCGAGAGGGCTCACGAGCTTGTTGCAGAGAGGAGCCGTGGCCTGCTCGGGTGTGCGTTCTCCCGCCTCTTCAGCCATCTCCAGAACATCAACCGCAACTTCGATTTTGACGCTGCCATTGCCCCTGTACCCGAGGCCATCCGGGCGACCTGGTGCGCTGGGTGGAAGACAATGTGGATGCTCTAGTCAGGGCCTTCACCTCCGAGGACGACGCGGTGGTAGTCGCGGTGGATGAAGGTGACGTGGTCGACGATGGTGAGGGCGGCGCCGGCGATAGTGATGGTGATGCCAGCGATGGCGACAGCGACGCCAACGACGCGTCCGAGGGCGACCCGGAGGATGCAGTGAGCGACATGTCTGATTGAGCCCGTGCTTCCTTGCCGTTGACCCTGCATGCGAAAGCTCGGGCACGGCCCTGAAAGTTGTAAGAGCATTTTGGGAGGGGAAACCGCTCATGTAAACAGATTACTGCTTCTATTCCTTAGGCCAAGCTGGAGATGTGTTTTCATGAGCCTGCGAGTCCCGCCG
This sequence comes from Aegilops tauschii subsp. strangulata, assembly GCF_002575655.3. Classification (NCBI taxonomy): domain Eukaryota; kingdom Viridiplantae; phylum Streptophyta; class Magnoliopsida; order Poales; family Poaceae; genus Aegilops; species Aegilops tauschii. The sequence goes on along the minus strand of NC_053037.3, from coordinate 310,951,036 downwards.
TGAGCTTACTGCTGCAATTTACCTTAGTTAGGACAAGTTCCGAACTGGCACGTGAGGTCGTGAGCTTCTGAGGAGCCTACCGATCCGTCCGAGAGGGCCTCACGAGAAGCAAGCGCCAGGCATGGCAGGACGTGCGTGTAGCGCACGTGCGCTGCGCCCAGCCCCCACTCGCGAGGGGCTCACGAGGGGGAGGCAGCAGGTGCGAACTCCGAATCAAGTCAAGAAACCAAATCGCAAGAAATCGCACGAACGAGAAAAGACACCCCCCGCGCATACCAAAGAAAATTCGACTTCAAACTTAAATCCAAAGCCAGAAAACAGGGCTACAGAAAAGATGTTAAAAGCAAATGGCCGCATCCGACGCCTAGTCTAGTCTTCTTGTCTTCGAGTCTTCTCACCAGCGCGGAGCTAAGTGCTTTCACGGCCGTGAGCATAGTCATTGGGGGACAGTGTCGACGGCCAGCGCGGAGCATGGTGCTTCCACTAGGACGTGGGCGGGAGCCCCCGAGGCCTGAGGGCGGCACTCCGAAGACTCCGGGGCGTGTACAGCCCCACTCATTATTACGTGAGAGTGTCACGAGCGGAGACCTTCACAGGCGTGAGCCTTGCTTCATATCGCTAGACGAGGGCCCCGCCTTGCGCCACCCTCGACCACCGTTGGGGCGTCCGGAAACCAGGACGAGGCCAAGGGGCAAAGGGGACGCTAGCGGCACCCTCGGCGACCACGGGCCCTCTGCAGGGGAAGGCTCGCCAGCGCCTCCCCGGCAGAGGACCTACCTCTGGGCGGCGCCTTGCTCCGTGTGATGCGGGGAGGGGCCTTGCTCCTGGCTCCTCCCACGCAGCCCCTAGTGCGCTTCCCCTGGTGGAATGGGGATTGCCGTGATGGGGCCGTCGTCCACTGCTGTGACCTGATTCACTTGCGATGCAAGGTTAGCGTAAGCCTGCTCCTGAGAGATTAGTGGTACCCTATAGTTGTTGTCACCGGCGTGGTTGGCAAGGCCCCGGGTGGCACCTGGAAGGCCTCAACTTCCAGCGTCTCCTCTTCCAAACCCGGCTCGAGGAACGAGCCGGAGTCATCTTCCGGCGGGTAGTCCTGGTCCATCATGCGGGGCACATAGGCCTCCGGAGCCGTCGCCCCGGAGACCTCGCTGAAGCGCCCCGCGCTCCACGTTGCCCGGCCCGGCGCGCCGCTCTGAGGATGGTAGGGCGGCATCCTGCCAGGACCGCGGTTGGCAATGCCCACACCTGCGCCCATCGGGGGAGCCACAGGTGCGGTTGGGTGTCCGGCGCCACTGGTCGTGTCGACTCCGACGAACCCTCCTGGTGCGCCTGGGAGCACGCGGGCGCGACGAGGCCCACCGTGCGATCCGGCCGCAGCCTGAGGTGCAAGCAAGGAGTAGAAAGGCGGCGTACCCCTGGCTGCGACATCCAACAGCTCGGCAACGCGCTCCAGCAGCGTATCTCGGCCAATCTCCATCAGTCGGCACCGCAACACACTACAAAAAAATACACTTCCGTGATGATACGTGTTTGTCACAGTAGGTCACATTTTCTGTCATGCATGTACATCCATGACAAATTTATGACAGAATCAAGATATTCATACCTGTGCTGTCGTAGAAGTGTTCCATGACATTACCAAAATTATCATCACGGAGGTGTCCACTTCCATGACGATAAATCGCGCGTCACAGAAGTGCTTTCGTCAAGGGTGACCGACACATGGCATCCACCGTAACGGAACGCCGTTAAGCTATCGGGTCCGGTTTTGGATCCGATAACCCGTTAACAGCCCCGACCAATGGGGATTTTCCACGTGTAAAATCATCATTGGCTGGAGGAAACACGTGTCGGCTCACCATTGGGACAGATGTCATCCACTCATTGGACCAGAAGCGCCTATGATACGTCGACACGTGGCATGGCCCAACAGAGGCCCATTCCTGTGAAAAGGCCGGCCCGTTTGACTTGGTCAAAAGGTGGCGGGCCGGCCCACGGAAAGCCTGTTAACGGCCTGTTCGCATATAGCCCATTTACAGCCCGCTAACCCAGGCCCCGTTTACGGCCTATCCGAATTAGGCCCAGTAGTGTCATCTAGGCCGTCCAATATAATTCCAGCCCGTTTTAAGTTCCGGCCCATGTATGGCCCATGACGTCTTTCGGCCCATATGAGGCCCTTTGTAACTCTTGGCCCATTAACGGCCCGTGGTGAAACTGGCCCGTAATGAACAGTGTATCACTTTATACCCATTAACGGCCCATTATTTCGTTGGGCCATTTGCAGCCCATGTTATCTTTCGGCCTTCTCAGGGCCCATTTATTCTTGGGCTCATTTCCAGCATTCGGTTACTTACGGCCCGTTACTGCCATTTTCTGCTTGTGGGCCAAATTCAGCCCATGGTTACAGTCGGGCCGTTAATATGTTGGCCCGTTTTCATAGCGTCATCAAATACGGCCTATTAACGACAGCCCGTTATAGTCGGCCCATGAACGGATGACTCCAACTCTAGCCCGTTTACGGCCATAATGCGGTCTGTTTTTGGCCCATGTTTGGCCAATTGATCATACGACCCGTCTAAGGCCCATTGATGATACAGCCCGTAGAAGGCCCATTGTTTCTACGGACTGTAGAAGGCCCATTGTTTCTACGGACCGTAGAAGGCCCATTGTTTCTACGGCCCGTAGGAAGCCCAGTGTCACTACAGTAAATATGTAGCCCATGGCCTGTTAAAGGCGGGAAACTACTATAGGTTTAGACCTGCTAATGGCCCAAGATGATTATAGGCCCACGTTTTGGCTCATATGAGTAACGGGCCGGCCTGAAGACCGACAACACTGAGATCCACTGAACCTTCCGGCCTAAATTACAGCATACCAACCAAAGAATAAACCTAGACTATACCACAAAGAAATTATGGCATATTACATCCACTGGGAATCAAAGTTCGCTACCGGTGATAATAAAGCGCAACATGACCGCGGATTACATACACTGGGCATCAAAGGTCGCCACCAGTGCATATAAACGCGCCGACAAAAGAATATACAAAACTGAGAGCACTTCAGAAGGCACTAGACCTGGCAAGCTCGGGCCCCGCAAGCAGCCGAACAAGATGGTGAGACCTCAATTGTGTCAACGATAGATGCTTCATCCCTAGCTGTATGGCACCATAGTGCGCAAGGCGGTCCCCTGACATCTTCATTACATCTTTGACTTCAAGTCGGAGCTGAGCTGAAGCAAGCCTTTCCGCTTTAAGTTGAGACTGAAGAAGTCGAACTGATTGAGGCAGCGACTGCACAGAGGTTGTCTCACACCTGCTGGACCTTGGGGTCATCTCGCTGTCCTCAAGATGGTTTGGCTCACTACCTTTCCTAAAGTTCTACCTGGCATAAGAGATATGACTCTGAAAGAGAAACAAGGAGACACGTAACAGGTTTCACAATTATATAAGCAAATAAATGGATCTGTTCTGCATAAGGAACATGCTTTTACAACTACAATTTAAAACTGGTAGTTGTTGCAAACATCAAATCAGATGTAAACAGCAGTGGAGGAAATGATGCCTATCCAAATCTATACTAGAAACAAGTTTGAAGGCTTGAGAAGGATGAACTTACATTACATGTTAACACGGGCTGGACAAAGCCCTTCTCCATGTTGATGGAAAGATAATTCAATAAATTCCCCAAAGAAAATTCTTTATAAGCGTTGCCATTATTATACATTTTGCAAAGAGTAAATATAGATCAAATAATATTGGAAGAAATAGAGGATAATGAAGCTCAGGTGCAGACTGATGATACATAATCAAATAGCAATTAATTAAGTACAGCGTTACAAGGCAAAAGGTACTGACAAGAGGAATGCAGACATCAATGTGTGCAGTGGCATTGGCTTTATTCAACATTTTGGTAAGAGTAAATGTAGATATGATAATTTGGAGAAAGTGGAGGGCAGGGCAGATAAGATGCAGAGTAATGCTGGACAATCAACTATCTCGCGATGCATGTACAGTAATACCACCACCGTCCGTTATTAGTTGTCGCTCAAATGGATGTATCTAGCACTATTAAGTTCTAAATACATCCAATTGATCAACAATTAATTCGATACAGAGGGAGTACATGACAACAGGTACTTACATGAGCAATCCAAAACTTCATAACCATTGTGTTAATTCTACATTTATCTAAGAGTAAATATAGATCTTATAATTTCAATCAAAGGGAGGATAAAGAAGCGAACATTTATAGTGATGCTACATAATCAAACAGCAATGAGTGTAAGTATGCTGACAAAGGGCAAGAGGTACTGACAAGAGCAATGCAGAGCCCAGTATTGTCGTGAGATCCTATGATCCTTTGAGCAAGGAGATTCATCTGAAATTAGTTTTCATACAAGAGAGAAGGTAAGGCACATGCAGAAATTTAGGAGTTCAAATTTTGAATTGATATCATAGACAGTACCTGACGCTGGGCTGTCAGCAGTTCTAATAGGGGTTTGGCCACTGGAGTAGGGGTAAAGTCTATTACAGTTGGGCCTGTGTTTTCTGTGGCTGCTGATCTATCTGATTTAACAGGCATCACTACCTTCTCCAAATACCTAGTTTGTACTCCTTGAGGATCTGCAATCACCCTCTTCCTTTTGGACATCTATTACGAAAGAACAACATTTGACTAGAAAAACATAGTATGACGACACATGGAATAGGTACAGAAAATGGATAGGTATGGCATATACTCATATATGATGCTTAAACTAAGAAGATGGTGTAACAAAGTAGAAGTAATGCAAGAGGTCAGATGCAAAATATGTGCGACCAATACAACCTTGCCAAGTTAGAGCATGCACCTTGATGGGTGAATAAGATAGACCATCCTCCACCATGCCAAGTTTGTTAGCCAGTGGATTGTTCCGCAATATTCCTCTCGTGCACCCATTCTCATATTCATTTTGATAATGTTCAATACCTGACATGCATGAAAACATAAAACAAGTGAGATTATCTTTGTAATGCGGAAGTGATTCTAATCCAATACTTCCTCCCTGTAAACCCCTTTGTGCTATCTCTGCAATTCTTCTAAGAGGTGCCATGCATGCTGTAATTTGGTGTGTGCATTAATATAATGTGGCCTACTACTCAAAATATGAGAGCTCCAGAAGTGATGATACTTCGCAGATGACAACTTCAACATATAGTAAAGAAGGACAAGTCGACCTGACCTGGCAGATTCAAAATATACTAAGGGAGAATAACTCGACCTGACCAGTCGACCGCAAGAGAAGAGGATCATCTTAAAGAAGAGCAGAAGAGCAAGCAGATTGAAGATATTACAAGTATTTCTATACAATGTCGGTTGGCCACCCATGATGAACCAGAGCGCACAGAGAAATACTATTCCTTCCGGTCTCTCCATATGTGGCTCACATGCATTTCGAAACTAAAGTAGGAACATTTAGCTGACCAATTAAACATCTCTCAGTTTTACTAATATCAACATAATATCAGATTTTAATTTGTACAACTAAGCTTGTTTAGCTCGATGGGTGGAGCAGTGCTATTACGACACGAACCACGTAGGCTGATCGTGGTCATCATAGGGAAACCGTAAGCATGATGAGTATAGTGTTGACCGTGGCAGTGGGATGGCAGATCTGAAGCTGCAAACCGCGCAAAGGGTAGTTAGCAACCGATATTTGCTTTGAAATAACAACTAAGATTTGGTATGGACAAGAAAGTACAGTCAACAAGTGACAAAGAAATGCAATTCTGCTGTCTCTCTATATGTCACGACATGCATTTGGAAACTCAAGTGGGACCTTTAGCTAACCAATTAAATGTGTCTGTTAACTAATATCAGTATCATATCACAATCATATTTGAACAACTAAGCTTTGGAATTTTGAGTGTTGTGTTGTTTAGTTTGAAGGGTGGAGTAATGCTAGTATGACGGAAAGAGCCTACGCAGATCATAGTAGAGTAGATAAAAGGGGAAAACCCTAAGCATCAAGAGTAAAATTAGGAGTGGAACTAGTTGGACTAGTGGGTGGCGCACATGCTTTTCGAAAAAAATATAGGAACATTAGGTGACCAATTAAACGTTCTCTGTTTTAGTAATATGAGCATCATATCAGATTCTTATTTCAACACGTAAGCTTTGGAATTATGAGTGGCATGTTGTTTCGCTTGATGGGTTGAGGTCTTGAGGAGCAGTGCTAGCACGACACGAAGCAGTGAAGCACCTACGATGATGGTAGTGAATATAAAGGGGGGAAACCATAAGCTTTACGAGTATAGTGACAGTGACATGGCGGATCTGAAGGTGCAAACCGGACAAAGCTACTTCGCAACCAATGTTTGCATTCAACTATACACTACGATTTGGTACGGACAAGAAAAGTACGGTAAACAATTTAAGATCTATTTTCCGGGTGAGATCAATAACTTAAGCACATATGGAAGAGTACCACCTCTCTTGCGACGCCGTGTAGGCCCCTGCTGATACGTTGAGGGTGCTGCAGGTGCGATGGCTGTCGGCGGCGGGGAAGAAGACTTTAGATGGCAGACGGCCGGGTTGGGGGATAAATCCTGTTGCCGTGGACGAGGCGGTCGTAGGAGCAGCAACGACAAAGTGGACGACGGCGCCGATGAAGCGAGATGACGCGATGAAAGGATCCTGGTCCGGTGCCGTGGATGAGAGACGTCCATCTCTTGCAGTGGACGACGGGGTAGGGGTAGCGGCTCCGGCAAGGTGGAGGATGGGGTGGCGGACGGAGGAGGCTAGCCGCAGTGGGGAGGTTGTCGTGGCGCCAACGGTGTATGAATGGGGAAATGGAGGGGGAGGGGGGATCTCAAACGTTGGGATGCGCTTGTCTGAAATGTGGGAAAGTTACGAACTTATCCCCCGTTTAAAATTTCGGACGTCACGTCGGTTGGGGATAGGACGGTAATCTCGCATCTCCCAAATATTTGCCGGTAACGATTTCGGGCGAGGAGAGGGTGTTTTGCAGCCCACGGTTGGCGCCCACGGTGTTTGAACGGGGCTAACAGGTAGGGCGGTTGTGTCATGTCTGAGGGAAGTTACACATCTGCCCCTATTTAAAATATTAGCCTACATCGATTTCGGACGAGGAGAGTTTGTTTTGCCGCCCACCGTGGATGAATGGGGAAATGGAGGGAGAGACACATGTCTTTCGGATGAGCTTGAATCAAATGTGTTTTGCCGCCCACGTTTGGCGCCCACCGTGTCTGAATGGGCTAAGAGGCCGGCGTGTCACGTCTGATTGAAGTTACTAGTCTACCCCTATCGACAGCAGTGTAAATCCGGTCGATAAGGATGTCAAGTGTCAGGGGTAGACAGTAATTTCCATCTCGCAAACACTTGCTTCGGGCAGCCCACAAATGATAGTGGGTGTTTAGCCGCTTCGTTCAAAACTTGGGAGAATTAGCATTCACGTTTGCCCTAGGCCCTGGCAACTAAATCCAAATCCAATTTTTATTCGATTACGAATATCCACAGATAATTCTACGTTTTGTTATTTATTTCTTCAAAAACACAACAAAGATTTATTCCACCTTTATATATGATTATGATTTGGAAATGTCGTGATCTTCGAATTCAGTAGGTTGGATACACTTTGAGTCAAACAGTTATTTCATCCAATACAATATGCTTACACAAAAAACAGTTCACGTTATGTCAATCATACAAGTACTGAGGATTACCTCGCCTAAAAAATTCGGATCATTACAACACATGGACAACATAGGGGGTCTTACAACATAATCCATTCAGAGACATGACACAACATGCAAGTACAATAATCTAATGACAATTTCAACTAATATCTAAAGAAGAACTGGGATTACCATGGGCTTTAGATAGCAAAAGCAGCAGGACCTCCTCCGTCTTCAAATGCAAAATTCTTACTTCCTCCAATTCTTGGGTTGCTTGCATAATGCGTGCAGCTAATTGCATAATTTCTAGCTTCAAGATCGAGATTACCTCATTCATGGCAGCCACACCATCTCTTTCTGCCTCTAGTAGAGCCTCAAGAACTATAATATCTGTGCTCAGACTGCTCTCCGACGGTGTTGCCTCTGAACTACTACCATCTGGTAACGTGGATGGCGCACTGCTTCCACAAATAGATTCTGGGGTTGTACATTGTGTCCTAGTGTGAACGGCATCCTGAAAGGTTTCCGCTGGACATAAGTAAGAGATAGTTATCACATGATCCAGGCAGTAAGCTTACATGGTAAACGACATACGAATTATTGCCGAGCATGGCAAGCTATATTTAAATGGTTCGAAGCAGCATCAGCCGAAAAGAAATTAAAATGGTAAGATGATACTAGGGATGTAAGTGGCAAATAAACGACATCCGCCAGTCCCATCTAGTTAGTTTTTGCTAGCTCCCTGGTTCATTTTCCTCAAAAAACAAAAACTCTTTTGAAATATCATACCACTAGTGGACTTTAATCGGGATTAACCGGGACCCAGTTGACATCCCTAGTTGAAAGGGAGTGTACCACCGCTATATTTAAGTTGACAAGGCATCTAAGCAGTTGAAATAATTTGAGAAAGCACTTAACAGTGTGGCCTCATATAAACTACGAAGACAGTCTTGTGATGAAGTTCAGAGGAAAAGTTAAGGAATCAAATAAACTAGGCATGCATTTCTTTACGACATATTGGCCAACTCAGGTATAGCGTAACAAGTAACAAACAAGCATTCGAATCAAGCAATATAGCAAAGCAGACAACTGAACTATTTGTTATTCTGTAGGATTACAGGTTGAGGGCACAAGCCAAGAAAGCAGCCGACACGCATTACATTTCACATGTACTAAAACACACTGGCTTACCATATGTTGATGTGAAGCCTCGCTGCTGTTGCAATGTTCTTCGAAGATATCGTTAGCATCCCTTGGTTGCAAATCTACTTGTTGTAGTTTATTCTGCACCCTCTATTTAGGTAGAATTAATTTTAATCGCATGCACTGGTTCGAATTGATCATCAATGGTTCATCTAAACTAATGAAAGAAGGGTGTGTGCATACACGACAATATATCTGCTTCCCTCTATTTTTATGCTTGTTCGAGGTGCCAGCCCCAAAAGAACAAATATTTTGCTTGATGGGGTTGGCAGCTCCATAATTAATAGAAGCATCAAATTAGTCATGCAACTTGGGAAGATCAAGAACACACAAAAAGTAATGAACAGAGGCTCATAGCAGTGATGTAATAGCTAGCATCAGAAAATGTAGGGTAAAACGAACAAAAACCAGCGGAACCACATGCTAGTTTGCTGATCTGTAATTAAGCATAGAGAACATGAAGCAATCTGATGGAACCAACAGGTGGCATTAGAACAACACCATTATCATAAATATAGCATGCAAGAAGTAAAATGGTAGGCAGTGATATCTACTAAGTACAGTAATACTTAGGACAAAACTAAAGCATATTAACTATATGTGCACTGCTATGTAATTTAGCACATGTAACATGTTCACTGCCAGAAGTATGGCCCTACAGGTGCAAGCAGAATAACGCGTCTCATGAAAAACTGAATGATGCCCTGAAGAAATTCAAAGGTGCGGTGCTTATGCTAAGAAAGTGAACGTAGGCGCCGGCCGTTGGATAATAGTACCTGATTCTCGGCGGCGTATGGGTATCGTTGGCATACTTGATATCTAAGGATCGTCGATGGTGCTCGTGTTGCGGTTGAGTTTGGGCCGGCTGTCGCCGTCGTTGAAGCGACTCCGTTGCTACGGTTGCGGCGCCTGTCGACATACAAGAAAGCTCATCTGTCGCAAGTGAACAGTTGCACGATAAAGAGAAACACCGAAGGAGTACATATCGAAATAACCTGATGAGGCTGAGGCGTCGGTAAAGCAGGGCCGGTGGAGTTGAATATGGCGTCCGTGGAGCGGGTCCGGTGTAGTGGACGAAGGCTTCAGCGGGCGCGTTGTACAGTGCTTTCGGTGAGGCGGATCTGTTGCGGCGGAGGAGGGCTTGTATGAAGGGCCAGCGAAGGGATGGACGAGGGAGTCAGTGAAGGGCCTACACTGTGGTGGACGAGGGCGCCGGTTAAGCAGATCCGGTGCGGTGGACCATGATGGCGGTCAAGGAGATCTGGAGCGGTGTACAAGCCAGTCGCTGAAGCGGCTCCGGTGAAGTGGTGAGTTCGCAGTTGGGGGTTCCAAGGTGCGGAAGGTAGATCCGTCGGGGTGTGAGGTCCACCGCTGCAGCGGAGACTAGATTCGGCGGCTTGCCGTGGTTGGGGGGTCGGGGTGGGGAAGGGGAGGGGCTCTGGGGAAGAATGTTGGGGGCAAAGAGGGGAAAACAATGGAGTTACCAAAGCAGCCCTTTTCCGTTCATGTGGCAGGGGTAAAACAGGAATATCGCAGGGCTAAACTTTCGGGCGCGAGATATTTCGATGTGAGCGGGAAGTTTGAAAGCTTTTGGCGCCTGAAATTATATTCTGCTCTTGTACGGCTGACTATGATATCATGGCCGAGAATTTGTTTGTTTTGAACGCAAAAAAAAGTGCAAGTTTTGAAAATCAATGTCTCCAACTCAAAACTTAGATTGTCCATTCAATTCAAATATGGATCATTGAGCTACTACAAGAAAATAACATCATATGGTCCAATTCAAATTCGAAATGTGTTTATCCTAAATATGATGACAAAAGCAAAAATGTGTATGTGTATGAATAAAGTGGATGATTATAAAGTTTGAACATGCCCGTATATGTATATCTCTAGGTTTGATATATGAATTTGAAATCACGAAATCCCGGCTTAAAAATGTACCTCCGTTTAAATGAATTACAAAAGCTAATGATGGAGTCAAATTCCAAAATTCCAATCTTAGGTTTGTAATTCTGGTACATCAAAGTATATCACGCATGTTCAAAAGTATCGTTATCTCATAGTCCAAACTGTGAAACAAATTGATCAACCTTGACTGCACACACTATTGACCATGTATATCTCAATTACGCTAAAGTCCCTCAAATATAGACACCTCACTCTTTATCTGAAGCCAACCCCCCCCCCCCCTCGTCGCCCCCACACACACAGAAGTCGTTCTCTCCCCCAAACACCAACACACGAACACATTAACACCCCTCTCTCTTCTAAAGTCCGGACCCCAATATAGGTCTCTATCACTTTATCTCTTGGGCATGCACACATCTCTTCCCCCACTCTCTAGCTAGGTCTCCCGGCATCTCTCTTGCCCAAGCACACGCACTATCTAGAGCATATCTTTCCCATACACACAAAACGTCGCCCCCAAACGTCTATCTCCCTAGTTATGTGTTTCTCGCACGCTCACCTCACACACCACCCCCACTGCAAAACAAGCACACTTTGTCTCCTTGTGCACCACTCTCCTCTTTCTATCTCCCCCACATGCGGACCCGCCCCAGCTCCTCCCTGTATACTGACGCAGTAAAGTAGCGTAAGTATTTCCCTTAGTTTTTGAGAACCAAGGTATCAATCCAGTAGGAGGCCACGCTCAAGTCCCTCGCACCTACACAAACAAATAAAAACCTCGCAACCAACGCGATAAAGGGGTTGTCAATCCCTTCACGGTCACTTACGAAAGTGAGATCTGATAGATATGATAAGATAATATTTTTGGTATTTTTATAATAAAGATGCAAAGTAAAATAAAAGGCAATAAAAATAAATAAGTGTTGGAAGATTAATATGATGGAAAATAGACCCGGGGAACATAGGTTTCACTAGTGGCTTCTCTCAAGAGCATAAGTATTACAGTGGGTGAACAAATTACTGTTGAGCAATTGAAAGAATTGAGCATAGTTATGAGAATATCTAGGTATGATCATGTATATAGGCATCACGTCCGTGACAAGTAGACCGACTCCTGCCTGCATCTACTACTATTACTCCACACATCGACCGCTATCCAGCATGCATCTAGAGTATTAAGTTCAAAAGAACAGAGTAATCCTTTAAGTAAGATAACATGATGTAGAGGGATAAACTCATTCAATATGATATAAACCCCATCTTGTTATCCTCGATGGCAACAATACAATACGTGCCTTGCTGCCCCTGCTGTCACTGGGAAAGGACACCGCAAGATTGAACCCAAAGCTAAGCACTTCTCCCATTGCAAGAAAGATCAATCTAGTAGGCCAAACCAAACTGATAATTCGAAGAGACTTGCAAAGATAACCAATTATACATAAAAGAATTTAGAGAAGATTCAAATATTGTTCATAGATAAACTTGATCATAAACCCACAATTCATCGGTCTCAACAAACACACCGCAAAAGAAGATTACATCGAATAGATCTCCACGAGAATCGTGGAGAACTTTGTATTGAGATCCAAAGAGAGAGAAGAAGCCATCTAGCTAATAACTATGGACCCGAAGGTCTGAGGTAAACTACTCACACATCATCGGAGAGGCTATGGTGTTGATGTAGAAGCCCTCCGTGATCAATGCCCCCTCCAGTAGGACGCCGGAAAAGGTCCCACGATGGGATCTCACGGGTACAGAAGGTTGCGGCGGTGGAATTAGGTTTTCGTGGATGCTTCTGTTGGTTTGGGGGTACGTAGGTATATATAGGAGGAAGAAGTACGTCGGTGGAGCAACATGGGCCCCACGAGGGTGGAGGGCACGCCCAGGGGGTAGGCGCGCCCCTGCCTCGTGCTCTCCTGGTTGCTTTCTTGATGTAGGGTCCAAGTCCTCTGGATCACGTTTGTTCCGAAAATCACGTTCCCGAAGGTTTCATTCCGTTTGGACTCCGTTTGATATTCTTTTTCTGCGAAACTCTGAAATAGGCAAAAAAACAGCAATTTGGGCTGGGCCTCCGGTTAATAGGTTAGTCCCAAAAATAATATAAAATTGTATAACAAAGCCCATTAATCATCCAAAACAGAATATAATATAGCATGAAGCAATCAAAAATTATAGATACGTTGGAGACGTATCATATACATATATGTCGTGACTCTTTCCATAGCTCCCTAATGTATCATCATTCTCGATCTCGCACATTGTTCTCTACACCATCTATTCTAGATCTCTCATGAAGTCCCTATCACATGCACGATGACTCGCTTCCCTTGCGTCTCCGTACATTGGCCAATTTCAAACAACATCAACATTGTCTCCCTATCTATACGCCTATCTAAACGGAACGGTGGAAAGTTGCATGGCAATATATCTCAGAATGGCTATGGAAATGCCATAATAGGTAGGTATGGTGGCTGTTTTGAGGAAGATATAAGGAGGTTTATGTGTGACAGAGCGTATCATATCACGGGGTTTGGATGCACCGACGAAGTTTGCACCAACTCTCAATGTGAGAAAGGGCAATGCACGGTACCGAAGAGGCTAGCAATGATGGAAGGGTAAGAGTGCGTATAATCCATGGACTCAACATTAGTCATAAAGAACTCACATACTTATTGCAAAAATCTACAAGTCATCAAAAACCAAGCACTACGCGCATGCTCCTAGGGGGATAGATTGGTAGGAAAAGACCATCGCTCATCCCCGACCGCCACTCATAAGGAAGACAATCAAAGAGCACCTCATGTTTCAAATTTGTTACATAACGTTTACCATACGTGAATGCTACGATACTTGCAAACTTCAACGCAAGTATTTCTCAATTTCACAACTACTCAACTAGCACAACTTTAATATCACTACCTCCATATCTCAAAACAATCATCAAGCATCAAACTCCTCTTAGTATTCAGCACACTCATAAGAAAGTTTTTACTAGTCTTGAATACTTAGCATATTAGGATTAATTTTCCTATTTAAGCAAATTACCGTGCTGTTTAAGACTTTCAAAATAATATAAGTGAAGCATGAGAGAATAATAGTTTCTATAAAACAAAACCACCGCCGTGCTCTAAAAGATATAAGTGAAGCACTAGAGCAAAAACTATGTAGCTCAAAAGATATAAGCGAAGCGCATAGAGTATTCTAATAAATTCTGAATCATGTGTGTCTCTCTCAAAAGGTGTGTACAGAAAATATGATTGTGGTAAACTAGAAAGGAAAGATTCAATCATACAAGACGCTCCAAGCAAAACATATATCATGTGGTGAATAAAAATATAGCTCCAAGTAAAGTTACCGATAGAAGTAGACGAAAGAGGGGATGCCTTCCGGGGCATCCCCAAGCTTTGGCTTTTTGGTGTCCTTAGACTATCTTCGGGTGCCATGGGCATCCCCAAGCTTAGGCTCTTGCCACTCCTTGTTCCATAATCCATCAAATCTTTTACCCAAAACTTGAAAACTTCACAACACAAAACTTAACAGAAAATCTCGTGAGCTCCGTTAGCGAAAGAAAACAAAACACCACTTCAAGGTACTGTAATGAACTCATTCTTTATTTATATTTGTGTTAAATCTACTGTATTCCAACTTCTCTATGGTTTATAAACTATTTTACTAGCCATAGATTCATCAAAATAAGCAAACAACACACGAAAAACAGAATCTGTCAAAAACAGAACAATCTGTAGTAATCTGTAACTAACGCAAACTTCTGGAACTCCAAAAAATCTACCAAAATAGGAAGACCTAGACAATTATTTTATTGATCAGAAGAAATTGGAATCAGTATTTTATCACGTTCTGGTGATTTTTAATAATTGTTTTCATGAACAGACAGTTTCTAGAATTTTCAGCAAGATCAAATAACTATCATCCAAGAAGATCCTATAGGTTTAACTTGGCACAAACACTAATTAAAACATAAAAACAAATCTAACCAGAGGCTGGATCAAAGATTTATTCCTAAACAGAAGCGAAAAGCAAAAAACTAAAAATAAAATTGGGTTGCCTCCCAACAAGCGCTATCGTTTAACGCCCCTAGCTAGGCATTAAGATTTCAACGATGCTCACACGAAAGACAAGAATTGAAACACAAAGAGAGCATCATATAGCATGTGACAAACACATCTAAGTCTAACATACTTCCTATGCATAGGAATTTTATAAGCAAACAAATTATCATAGCAAGCAAAAATTAGCATATGCAAGGAAGCGGAAAGAAACAATAGCAATCTCAACATAACGAGGGGTAATTTAGTAACATGAAAATTTCTACAACCATATTTTCCCCTCTCATAATAATTACATGTAGGATCATAAGGAAATTCAACAATATAGCTATCACAAAGCATATTCTCAACATGATCCACATGCATGCGAAGTTGACACTCTTCCAAAATAGTGGGATTATCATTAACTAAAGTCATGACCTCTCCAAACCTACTTTTATCAAAAATACCATAAGATTGAACATTCTCCAAATATGTGGGATCTAAAGTTGACACTCTTCCAAACCCACTTTCAATAATATTGCAAACACTATTATCAATCTCATATTCATCATGGGGCTTAAATAAATTTTCAAGATCATAAGAAGAATCACCCCAATCATGATCATTGCAACAAGTAGTAGACATAGCAAAACTAGCATCCCCAAGCTTAGGGTTTTGCATATTATTAGCACAATTGACATCAAGAAAATTTATAGTAAAATTATTGTAATCATGCTTTTCATCAAAGGAACTACCAAGTATGGGTGCAATAGCAACGATCTCATGTTTAACGTAAGGAACTATAGCAAATTCATCTTCATAAATATTGGCATCATGTTCATCAAGGGATATTTCAATCAAATCAATAGAATCATCATTATCTATAGATTCTATCATTATTTTATTCCAAAGCAACGGTCATTCTCTCAATAAATTCTTTGACATAGACATTATGAGCATAGTTTTCATTGCAATATTTAAGTATGTCAAAATTTCCAGATTCATAGAGAGTAATATCATACTTTTCAATCAAAGAAGCAACTTCATAAGCACCCTTAAAAGCAACAAATTCTTCAATTTGTTCGATATCATAGTAACTATAAACACCCTTTGCATAAGAAGATAATTAAAATCACATAGGTAGGGAAGGTGTTTTTTAGGGTTCTTAGAGCAACAAGTAAAATCATGAATTTCACAAAGATTCCAAGCATAACACAACAATCTGTTTATTTGATTCCATAAGAGTTTCCCTTTTTCAGACAAACGGTGACGCACAAAATGAGCATGCTCATCTAAAGATTTCCCATCAACTAGGCTAGTTGGGGTTTCAGCACGAGCGCATAAGGATCGAAGATGATCCAAGTAGAACACTTTAAGTGGATCCATATCAATAGATTTTTAGCAAGCAAAGATGCAAGCAAATAGAAGGCACATGGAAACACAAACAAAGATACATACGGGAAGAAGGCAAACGAAAAAGGGCGAATAAAACGGCAAGGGTGAAGTGGGGGAGAGGAAAACGAGAGGCAAATGGCAAATAATGTAATGCGGGAGATAAGAGCTTGTGATGGGTACTTGGTATGTTGACCTTTGCGTAGACTCCCCGGCAACGGCGCCAGAAATCCTTCTTTCTATCTCTTGAGCACTACGTTGGTTTTCCCTTGAAGAGGAAAGGGTGATGCAGTAAAGTAGCGTAAGTATTTCCCTCAGTTTTTGAGAACCAAGGTATCAATCCAGTAGGAGGCCACGCTCAAGTCCCTCGCACCTACACAAACAAATAAAAACCTCGCAACCAACGCGATAAAGGGGTTGTCAATCCCTTCACGGTCACTTACGAAACTGAGATCTGATAGATATGAGAAGATAATATTTTTGGTATTTTTATAGTAAATATGGAAAGTAAAATAAAAGGCAATAAAAATAACTAAGTGTTGGAAGATTAATATGATGGAAAATAGACCCGGGGGCCATAGGTTTCACTAGTGCCTTCTCTCAAGAGCATAAGTATTACGGTGGGTGAACAAATTACTGTTGAGCAATTGATAGAATTGAGCATAGTTATGAGAATATCTAGGTATGATCATTTATATAGGCATCACGTCTGTGAGAAGTAGACCGACTCCTGCCTGCATCTACTACTATTACTCCACACATCGACCGCTATCCAGCATGCATCTAGAGTATTAAGTTCAAAAGAACAGAGTAATGCTTTAAGTAAGATGACATGATGTAGAGGGATAAACTCATGCAATATGATATAAACCCCATCTTGTTATCCTCGATGGAAACAATACAGTACGTGCCTTGCTGCCCCTGCTGTCACTGGGAAAGGACACCTCAAGATTGAGCCCAAAGCTAATCACTTCTCCCATTGCAAGAAAGATCAATCTAGTAGGCCAAACCAAACTGATAATTCGAAGAGACTTGCAAAGATAACCAATCACACATAAAAGAATTCAGAGAAGATTCAAATATTGTTCATAGATAAACTTGATCATAAACCCACAATTCATCGGTCTCAACAAACACACCGCAAAAGAAGATTACATCGAATAGATCTCCACGAGAATCGTGGAGAACTTTGTATTGAGATCCAAAGAGAGAGAAGAAGCCATTTAGCTAATAACTATGGACCCGAAGGTCTGAGGTAAACTACTCACACATCATCGAAGAGGCTATGGTGTTGATGTAGAAGCCCTCCGTGATCAATGCCCCCTCTGGCTGGACGCCGGAAAAGGCCCCAAGATGGGATCTCACGGGTACAGAAGGTTGCGGCGGTGGAATTAGGTTTTCGTGGATGCTTCTGTTGGTTTTGGGGTACGTAGGTATATATAGGAGGAAGAAGTACGTCGGTGGAGCAACATGGGCCCCATGAGGGTGGAGGGCGCGCCCCTCTGCCTCGTGCTCTCCTGGTTGATTTCTTGACGTAGGGTACAAGTCCTCTGGATCATGTTTGTTCCGAAAATCACGTTCCCGAAGGTTTCATTCCGTTTGGACTCCGTTTGATATTCTTTTTCTGCGAAACTCTGAAATAGGCAAAAAAATAACAATTTGGGCTGGGCCTCCGGTTAATAGGTTAGTCCCAAAAATAATATAAAAGTGTATAACAAAGCCCATTAATCATCAAAAACAGAATATAATATAGCATGAAGCAATCAAAAATTGTAGATACGTTGGAGACGTATCATATACATATATGTCGTGACTCTTTCCATAGCTCCCTAATGTATCATCATTCTCGATCTCGCACATTGTTCTCTACACCATCTATTCTAGATCTTTCATGAAGTCCCTATCACACACACGATGACTTGCTTCCCTTGCGTCTCCATACATAGGCCAATTTCAAACAACATCAACATTTTCTCCCTATCTAAACGCCATTTATGGACACAAACGCCCCCTCTCTTCCTCTCTCTCTCTCCGTCGCTAGCTCTCTATCTCTCTTTCTCTCTCACACCCCTCTCCCACACACAATCGATGTCTCTTCCAAATAGTCTGCTCCCCCCGCCCGCACCCATGCTATCCCGCTACTACACATGTCACACCATTCCCCCTTCCCATATACTAGGTTTACATCATTAGTGGTCGCTCTACTCCACATACACACACTCCCTCTCACACACAAACGCGCGCACAAACACACACAGACACGCACAAACACCCATTAATCTGGATCCTCATCTCTCCCCATGTCCGCATGTGTATCTCGCACACTCACTCTCTAATTATGTATATGTGTCTCCATGTTACACAACACAAAGCCCCATGTACATGTCTCTCTCCATCCTCCACACACATAGACATAAAGAATCTGTTATCATTGCCTCAGTCTCTAGACATATCACACACGCACACTGTCTCTCTCTCTCTCTCTCTCGCAAACACGCTCAACAAGGGTTTCCCCATGAATAACTTACTGTCTATTCATCAATAGTCTTGGCAGTACGGCGAACACGAGACGTGAAAAAGAATAAATCTACACGTGCTTAGACCACCTAGTATGACTACTAGGACTAGAGCAAGCCAAAGAGCGCGCCGCCATCACCCCCTCCTTATCGGCGATGGAAAAACCTTTATTTTACATAGTCGAGAAGTCATTGTGCTAAGGCCTCACATGCTGAGGCGTTGAATAGAATGTAGATGCTAGTTTACGGAAACAAGTATCGATAATACGTTTGTATCTCCATACTTATATTTCTTCTCTTATAAAAAACCGAGTTGGTGATGATGGTACGCGTGCCATCTTGCAGTATAGACCATCCGATCTATATCTGACTGATGGAAATTAAACTAAAAGATACCCGCACCCCTCTCCACATTTGCAGACAAGTCCTTCCCTCGTTCATCCTTATCTCCAACAACCTCATTGTTGAGAAATTAAGAAAGGAAGCCTCTGGAACAAACTGGCCTGGTGGCCGCTGCCGGCGTCGTCAATCCCCATGCCTCCGCTCAGTCCGACCACCAATCACCACCACGCCCCACTCCTATTCACCTTATCTCCTATTTCTCGAGATATAATTAGTTTTTACACGTGGGATTACTCCCGCATGGGTCAATCACAACGAGTGTTTTTATAAAAAAATGCATCTTGATGTTCCGTGCAATGCACGGATCTTGCTAGTACTCCTACAGAAGACTAAGTTGGTGATGATGGTGTGTCTACCATCTGTCATTTGTGACCATTAGATCTACATCTAACGACTGTGAGGTAAGTTGTTGCCTTTTCTCACAAACATCTCACTTGTCTACCAATTGGCAGAAAAACCCATAATTAGTATCTTAAAACCGACCACATCCCTCCCTTACCTCACCAAAACAGCCCAAGGAATATATTCTAATTGAAACATAATATATCTCTAGTGATATATGTATATCAAAATTAGAGTGTTTTGTATCAAGTTTGTGAATAAGTATTATTCTAATTATGATTCGTTGCAACGCACATGAACATTGCTAGTATTTCCAACCATGCAAATTTGTTTCCCTAGTATTCCATAGTTTCGAGTTTTCCATCAAGATATTAGTCGCTCATGGTTGATATTTACTTTCAATCATGTACACATATGCACTATGTAACTAGGCTTGCTTATTGGGTTCCAAAGCTTAACTTTCACTCCTACTTACAATATGTAGAGTACTTAACAAAAACTACCACTTTCAACCAGCCCCAGGAAGAATCTATTGTACAAAAAATAGCAAAAACATAGCCAAAATTTCTTAATCCACGCCAAAAACTACTACCTACCGATTAGGTTAGTTTAAACCCATTTATGACAGGGTTGGCCCACACGTCCGTGCTGACGAGGCAGATTAAAGCAACACATTTTGTTTGACCGTTGACACGAGGGACCCACATCTGACCTTCTATCCTGTTATTCCCCCTCAAATCATTATTTTTCCTGAACATTACTTCAAACAGTGCTGATGCGTGTTCGTCGGTGGCGCCGGTGATGAGCGAGTTGGCCGCTGCTCCGCCGGACGGGCCGGATGCCGCGCTGGCCTCCGCACGGGTTGGCAGGCTAGCCCGAGCGTGACTCATGAACGAGCAAGCCGCCGTGCTGGCCTTCGCTCGAGCCAGATGGCTGGCCTTAGCGTGGCGCGCGCGAGCAAGCCGCCGCGCCGCCGTGCCACTCTAGCTAGCAAACCTTGCAGACAAGCAGCTGGACGGAGCTATCTTGGCTAGCTAGCGGCCGCGAGCGCCGAACGGAGCTGGCATCCGGGCTGCCGCAAGATGGGCTCCGCACCGCCGGCGGTTTTGACCTCGCCTTCTGCCGGCGGCGGTAGCTGCATCCCATGGCCGAGGATGACTAGGTGGACGGGCCGGAGGCAGGAGGTCACTCGGGGATTTTTGTGCAGACTGACATGTAGGTCCCACAAGTCATAACGCCCGGTCGAATAGAAGGCGTTGCCTTAATGGGCGGCACAGGCCCTGTTTGGATACTCTAAGTCAGAGGTTAGATTCTAACCCTGAACTAACTCTAACCAAAGTGGTGTTTGGATGGCAGGGTTAGATTGACAACAAATGTATCCAAACAGGGCCATGGGTTGAAACGTGCCTATAACGGTACTTTGTAGAGTAGTCGTTTCTTGGTAGGGCTGGTTGGTAAGAGCATGTACAATGGTTGATAAGGTAGTCTTATCTTAAGTCTGCCACGTATGCAAGTGGTAGTAGTTTCTTGGCATTATTAGTGGTTACTTGCATTATTAGGGGTTTCTTGTAAGGAACAATGTACTACTAGCGACAAAAGGCGATTCTTGGTTGCGTTGTACTCCAACGAGTACTACTAGTGGTCGCGGGAGTGTATACCTCATTTTGTGGGTTCGATCCCGGCCGAACGCACGGCGGCCTTTTTTTAAATAGTAACTTCGCTGCGAGCCAATATTTTACACGGGTAGTTTGAGTTTTGAAGTCAAATGGACGTGCGACACCACAATCTAGGTGCACTGGATAGCCTAGCCACGTGAACGGGTTTTCCTTCCCAACATCTCGTGGCTCGCGTGCTCGCCCTAGCCGCACCTCGCTTGCAGCTTCCTCATCAGCTAGTAGCATATTTAAACTAGCGCCTCCCAATTAAGCCCGGGGAGCCGGAAAAGCCCGGCGGGGCATTGGGAACTGTGCAATATGGCCATGTACGTAAAGTGCTCTACTACTACTCTGTAGCTTGTGGTGTTGCACGCATGGACTTCACTCCATTATCGGCTCTACTATAAAAGAAATTCCTCTTGATGTGTTTTTTTGAAACGGAGGCAAAAGCTTTGTTTCATCTCATTCATAAAGAAGGAACTACTAACAAAGTTTGACGAGATCCATTATACCTCCACAAATGGAAGCGAAAAGCCTAGTCTTGCTGTATCAAATAACTCAAATGTTCTGCCCCCACAGTAACCGTCGCTGATAAACAGGCTGCTAGTGTGTGCGTGAGAGGAGCGGCTGAGTAGGCCAGCTACATGAGAGGAGCGGCTGTATAGAGCACCGAGAGTACCCACTAGGCCACTACGCAGGTGTACTTTCCCTGCATTGATAGTACAGCGATGGTTCTAGAGAACAGTAGTACCCTCCAGTTCCAACTGTAGCTCCTTTGGCCCTGAGATTCAAGAGTTCAAAACTGGTGCACTATACTAGAAGTACGGTACATAGCACTAGTAGTACCCTCGCACTACTAGTTGAGAAAGTAGTACTAGTACTGCTACAGTACGAGTACGTACTCCTCCGTCACATAATGTAAGACGTTTTTTGACACTAGTTGGCGTGTACAAAAAATAGCAAAAACATACCCAAAATTTCTTAATCCACGCCAAAAACTACTAGCTAGTGCCAAAAATTTCTTACTAGTGCTATTATTTACAGTATAATGCAATCCCATAGCGTCCCATAATGCTAGTACTAGTAGTAAATAATAGCCTCACCCCTTCGCTACAGTTGGAAGGAATGATCTACAGTTGGAAGGGACGATCTACAGTTGGAAGGGACTACGCTCGTATCTCCTCCTCGCCAGTTCCCCTCCCCCCGAAGAGAAGGCAGTTCGTCGCTGCTCCCATGGATTCGCCAGGCGGTTCTCCTCCTCGTCGGGGCTGGGAGACCTTGGACGACGATCCTCTGGGAGAAATCGCACGCCGCTCCGACGTCCTCACCGCCGCAAGACTCGGTGCTTCCTGCACCAACTATTTCAAGACGGTGCTTAAAATGGCTTGGGAAAAGGCCATGCTTGTTGGTCTTCCATGCGTCCTCGAGGAGAAGGTTCTTCTATGGGACAATCCTTCGAACAGTCCACCGCTCCCTGGCCATGGTTGCACGTTGACTCCACTAGAGTTGCCGACGTTGAGAGGTAGTCGGATTTTGTCCGATGAGCAGGTCCGTAATGGAGTTTGATCATGTAGTACTTAGTTATTCCATTTCCATCCCATAATTTCTCCACTGCCCACCATCTTATATATAGGTCTGGGTCGGTGCCAACGAAGATTGGCTTGCATACCTCCGGCCGGATACCACCATCATTTTGCACAACATCCACAGCAGTGTGGCCCTTCTGGTAGACCCCTTCTCCACCATTGGGATCGGCCTTCCGGACTGGCTGGGCTTGAATACGTATGATGATGCCTACATGAGATTGAAGAAGATAGCAATTGCGGACCCGCCGACAAAGCGACGCGGCTACGACGATTACTATCTCATCGCGGTGTTCGACATAAGGATTGCCATCAATGCAAGAGGCAGTAACGACAGAAGCTGGCGCATGTTAGCGGCGGCAGATTTGTACCCCTACACGTTCGAAGACGTCGTGCGCCATCTAGGCCGCATCTTCGCGGTGACAAGCCAGGGGACTTGTTTCATCTGGTTGCCATCCTACTGTACGGGAGATTACAAATGGAATGCACAAACCATCATTTGCATCCCTAACGGTACTCCATTATTTTGCAGGGACCAGTCATCCCGCGATCAAAATAAGATCGCTGATCCTGGATGTGCATTTGCATCCGCGATTCGGTCTAACCTGGAACCTTGTAGCTGACTTTGGCATATTGGGATCAACTATCTTAGCAGTCGTTACCCATGGTACCACTGATGTGCAACATGGTCACACAATCTACCACGATCGGACCGTCACCATCTACCCAGGTATTCCATTTTTTAATCCTCTCGCCTTCTCTTTCATTGTTGTACTCGTACTCTACTTACGTACTAGTAGTAGGAGTACTTTTTACCTTGGAGGACGCGTATAACTAGCTAGGCCCTTGAAGACTTGAACCCACTAGCTGCCACTATTTTTGTTTTTCCATGTCTTACTATCTCATCCATGTAGCCAAGAGTGGCTATATATAATAAGCCAGTTATTTTACTTCCTCTATACTGGAGTAGTACTATTTGCTGCACAGTATTACTGACCGCCATATTTGAGCACAACATTATTATGCATCGACCTTGACTATGTATGTCACCATGTGTCCAGATCTGAGATGCCACGTGTACCAGATGAACGGCGCCGAGTTCGACCCCCGTGATGCTACGTGGGTGCCGAGGAACACTCTTGGAGAGTACTCGCTTTTCATTGGGGACAGCTACCCCATTGTGAAGCGGATGGCACCTTCCGTGCACGACACGGAAGGCTTGCCGTTCATGAAGCATGGTTGTGTCTTCCGTGCGCACCGCCGGATGAACGACATGCTGGGACACGCTATCCCTGATTTATGCCGCTTCAGCTTGGATGAGTCTCCATCGTGTGGAACCGGACTAGAAAGCTGCGACAATGATTCCCGTTGCCCACCACTATGGATCGTGCCATCCATGAAGAACACCTAGGACTGGAACCTGGAGGAGGACATGTAGCCCATCTATAACGTGTAAGTGGAGTACAGTAAATTGTGAACGGTAGCGCTGTGAATATATGTAGACTAGTCATGCATAAATTTATCACATGAATTGGAGATGAACTTGTGTGGCATTGGCATTTGTCCTTTATAATTTATTACTAGTAAATGTGTTATGTGTACGTGCAACTTGTGTGGTTGTTGCACGGGCTCCAACACGCTCTTTGAGAAAAAAAAGGTGGCACAGCTTTGGATATACGTGACGTGGCGGCATCATACAGTAGCATCGTTCGCTATAGTTGTAGTACGCTCCGACTAGGACGACACTCCTATAAAACCTTGCGCTTGGCTCTTTGCCTCTTCGGGAGGTTCAACAGTTCATACTCGTGTGAACCTTGCACTTGGCTCTTCGCCACTTCGGAAGGTCCAACAATGATGATACTACAGTACACATTGTGCTTCTGGCAATCTGACACCGATTGAACTGCTGCACATCCACCGCGAGGGCGAGGGCGAGGGAGAGGGAGAGGGTGCGCTGTAGTCAAAACCCTCTCCTTGTCCTACGAACCATCGCGCGCGTGGGCGAGGGAGAGGCGTAGTAAGCAAGCTTCTCCTCGTTCGGCGAGTTGACGGGACACATCAAAGCAGTACTAGTACTAGTCCATACTGCGTCCTTTCCGGTTAATATGGCTTAATTTGAAACGAGAAAAATACACGGCGGTCAACATATGTAACAATACGCTCTTTACGGTCACTATATATAGTTTTGCGATGATTATATGATCACTAGCTCATCATAGAGCACCATATCGCACCCTACTGACCGGCCACATAGTCGATGTGGCACTTTGTTGACTGGTTAAATTGTCACCTGGTTTCTGGGTCCCACCTGTCAGTTGGCAGAGCAAAGAAATCAGCTAAAAAACAAAGAGTGTAGTACATCTACACTTCCAATGCATTTAGCCTTTAATCTAAATCGATATTGATTGACTAATGCACCAACTTGTGCTCTAGGTATAGGCTACATGTCTATCCTTAATTACAGCATGCAACGACCTTCATTTAATCTTCTTTTCTCAATGGTCGCATGCACACATAACTTTTGGGCGTTAATTATGCCCTGGTCAATGTGTAAATCTCTAAATGTACAGTCTTTCACGGACGTAGGGAGTAGGTTGAGCACTTGAGTGTGAGCGTGTGTGTTGCGTCGTGTGCTGTGTGCCGCATGGGTGCGTGAGTGTTGCGTGCGTCCATGTGTACGTGTGAGTGTTGCATGTTGCATGCATGCATGCATGGGGCTTACTCCCTCCCATTGACATGTTCATATTTCAAGCTTCCTCTGTTCCCTCCATATGGTGATACTCCCTTTGTTCCCAAATACGGAGTAAAATCCTCCCTCTGTTCCCAAATACGGAGTATTTGTCTTTCTATAGATTTCAACAAGTGACTACGTACGAAGCAAAATGGGTGAAGTGAGCATAGAGGCATAGGGATAATGTAGAAAGGAAGTCTTCACGATCCATTATTCCCCATCTCGGTCAGAGAGAACTATTCAACTAGTCTTCGCAGTGAAGTGACAATACACACTGCAGCAGATGGGACACTTAATTAATAAGCTGAACCAGCGTGTTGGTGTTACCAAATCAGCCTTACCCAGTATTGCCATCACGTTTGCCAGTAGAGCACGCTTCTGTCCTCCATTAACTGACATATGGGCCCTCTTGTGTAGACCCACATGTCATCAGTGTAACTATTTACACTCCGAAGGACGGTATATCCTCGTAGTAGTAGTAGAATTGAGATTTAATGCACTTTCTTCCCCGTCTTCCACTCTTCTTCCTCCTCTCTTCTTCTTCCTCCTTTCTTCCCCATCGTCGGCCGCACACCATTTCCCCCCGCTCACCGCTCGCCCGCCCGCGCTATCTTCCTTGGTAGCTCGCGCGTACCATATCCCCCCACTCATTGCTCGGCCACACGAGGAGAAGCTTCTTCGCTCGCCCGCCCGAATCCACTTCCCCGCTGGCTCGCAGGCATCGAAAACCCCAATGGCAGAACCGACTGACACGCAGAGCCATGATTGGAATTCCCTCCCCGATGTTCTCTTGGAGCAGATCTGTAATCGTATGGACCTACTCAGCACTGTCTGTCTGGCCGCATGCTCGGTGTCTTTGTACCGTCTACTCGTCTGCAACCGGCCGACTCTTTTCAAGACACCCTGCTTGCTGATGCCTGATCCTCGCAGGTGGCCCAGACACCGACTTGACGATCCTATGGAGGTTGCCGTGGAGCCCCTCGACATGCTACCACTACCCGTCCACCTGCCCTTCATGCGCGGCCACTACTGGGCAGGCATGAAGGCCAACTGGATCGTCCTCATCCACCAATCCGGTAGTCCGTGGCGTCTCGTGGATATCTACACCTAGCGAGAGATCACCCTTCCATCTTTGGATACCGCCGCCATCGAGCCTCGCGGCCCGCCGGACACTCCTGCCTACTACGCATGAGACGCGTCGAGCTTTTGGCTCGACCTCTGTTTGCTGAAGGTTGTAATCTGCGAAGTGCCCACGCCATCAGAAGACTACATGGATTACAAGCTCATTGCCGTGTTCAACGTGGGATTAGTCTATCTGGAATCGGGTCGCCATACATGGTTATGGCTCATCGTCGATCCTCTTCACCCAACACTTCTGTCTGATGCTATAGTGCACGATGGCATCGTTTATGCGGTCGACGCACAGATTGGCTGCCTATACTGGTGGAATCTATCTTCGTGTAATTGTTCTATCTCATCTCATCTTTACCTTAAGAATACAAGTGCCTGTTCATCATTACAAATTTAGAATATATAGTATGTCTATAACCACATCATTGCTATATGTTCCTCTCATTTCCTAGATTTTTATGACCACACATGTTATTGTTAGAGTTGATATGAGAACAATTGGTATCTAATGATTGTTAGAATATATATTATGAGTATAACCTCATGATTGCTATATGTTACTCTCATTTCCAGGATTTTTATAACAACGCATGTTATTGCTTAGAGTTGATATGATAACTGTAGTAAGTGCTATGGTAGAATATGAGTAGGCCCTGTCATATCTGTTTTCCTCTCATTGTTACATGATGTTTGAACCATGTTATATTGCTAGAATATGAAAGCCATTGGCATATTTTTTTAACTTGGGGTATGATTATGACCACGGCATTGCAATTCTCTGTCTATGATATGTGTCACTGTTATAATAATCTTAATTCCACACATACTCTGAACATGATTGTTTATTTTTGTCCTTTTGGTCTCCAATTTGAATTGTTGCAACAGACGCAAATGCGCTGGCCTTCATGATTCCAGGACCTGGAATCATACCAGCCGATGGGTGGTGGTTTATCGCTCGTTCAGCTGACGGTGGCCATTTGATGCTCATTTGCACGTACCAAATTGACCAAACCATTTCATCAAACCACATGCAGTACAATGCCTGGGGCGTTCGTGACATTGATGGCTATGGCTGCTTCATGTTCGAGAAAGATCTCAGCTTCGTTGGGCCAGGCGTATTCAACTGGAGGCGGGTTTACAGCCTCGACAACCACTCCATGTTCCTCGGGCTCAATTATCTGATCATCCAACCAATCATCAATCATATCACCGGCGATGATTACCGTGCTATGCAACTTCCATTCGCCAGGGGGACTGTGTTTACACATCATACCATGGGTTTCATGAATCATCATATCCAGAGATTCGTCGACACAGCTTGTTGCAAGATAATCTTCAGTGTGTGAAAGGCATCAAGCTTCCATGCGATGGATGGCTTTCGCAAACCCGACATGCGGCGATGTGGTTCATGCCAATAGCAAATATGCACAACTTGATTCGTACTGATATGTAGACTGAGCCATGTATTCTGCTGCTGTAGCACGACCCTCTTTTGTTGGATATTATGTACTATTGTTAGTTTGAAGCACTCCTCTGGTTTGAAGGATAGATACCTTTCTGGGATCAAGCGCATCCTAACTCACCTGCGTAGGATGTACTGATAATGATGATGGAGATGTTGTGCAGTATATATATATTATATCACTTAGGCTTCAAGTGCGTACTTGTTAGTTAAACCTATGGTTAAAATGTGACACTAAATACGACTAGTAAGTAGTACAGTAGCAGTACTAGTATACGTCGGTCAAATTATTCATCATGTCCACACATTGAATTGACGTGACAACACGCTGTGCGTGAGGTGACACAAGAATCCCGGCGGCGTGTTCGGGTATTCTGGACTTCAGATTTGGAGTACCACTTATCTGTCGAAATCTTTCACCATTCACTTAAAACAGTCGATTGATCATACATTGAGTAACATATAACTGGAATTAACCCATGCAAGTCGAAGAAGGATTGGCCGGTGCTGCCGGCTGGCGTCAAGTTCGATCCCACGGATCAGGAGCTGATCGATCACCTTGAGGCCAAAGTGAGTGCTGACAGCGCGAGATCTCACCCTCTCATCGATTTGTTCATACCAACCATCGACAGCGAGCACGGTATATGCTACACCCATCCTGAGAAACTTCCAGGTAAGACACCGATCGGTCGTCTACTTGCACAAACATATTCCTTTGTTTATAGGATTTGTCTAAGACACATCTAGATGTGACATAGTTATTTCACATCAAACCTGATGTCCACTCTGCTTGTAGTCTTTTTTTGGGTCATAGTTTTTTTTTGTTTCTTGTTGTTGTATTATATATTTGTGGGAGCTTAGACAAACTGTTAAGTGAAACTAACACAGCTGTTCAAGCAACGGAAAAGAAAGCCTGATAAAGAACAAGTTAAAAGCCCAAAAGAAGGAACAGATGCCCGCAGAACAAAGGAAAACTTGCCTACAAAAATCTGAATCTTACCGAGGTCAACACGACGCGAACCAGTGTGCGAGGGACAAGATCACCTTGCACGAGTTTTAAAGACAAACCAGATCCAACAATTCTAGACTTAGATGTGAGATAAGTATTTCACATCTAGATGTGAAATAGCAAAACTGTTGTTTATAGCTCTATTTTTCTTTTTAGACGTAGACCAGGTGAAGCAATTACAATTTGACAGTTAATAAAAAGTGAAACAAGTGACTGCAACATGCCAAAGATGTTATGAAAATGCCAACGACGTACACTAAAACCTGTATTCGACAATACTGCAGGTATCACACTGAGTGGCCTAAGCAAGCATTTCTTCCAGCGCAATTCCAGGGCGTTCAAAAGGGGCATGTGGACACATCACAAGATACAGTCGGAGTGCGGCATGCACGCGATGTGGCACAACACCGGCAATACCTTGCCGGTGATGGTCAACGGCCGACAGACGGGCAGCAAAAAGGTTCTGGTGCTGCACACCAACAAGAACTTCGACCAGCAGAGGACCAACTAGGTGATGCACCAGTACCACCTCGGGGACCTGGAGCAAGAGAAGGAGCGGGAGCTGGTCCTCTGCAAGATTTTCTACCAGACGAACACTAGGGCCAGGAGTAAAAAGATTATAAGTTAGTTTGGTATTGGTACTTGTACTACCTTGTCGTCCGCAAGTTGGTATTGTTGTTAACGATCTTTTGGTATGAACTTGGCATTCGCTTCCAACCATCATGTCGAGGGTCGACGTGGATATAAAGCTGAATCATTTGTTTCGAAACGAATTTTCATGCACCTGATTTTTCTTTGATGGGTAGCATAAGCACCTGCCATTCGAATTCCCAGTTCTCCAATTTTTTTGAAACAAGTGCATGCTCTTATATCACGATGAAAAAACAATATCCCTGCTGCATCACAGTTATCAGTCTGTACTTGCAGAATTCTCTCGTTTATTGAGCATGTATATTGTTTTTTTAGGTCGAGCAAGTTTCAACTGGGATGTAGACTGCCCAGGCTTGGTTTTGTTTTTAACAAGCCCAGCCCATGACGACAACGGGGCACAAAGATCCAGCAGGTATCTACTGGCCTCTGGCCCGCCAGCGTTAGTTATATTTTGTCTCACAACATCCGCAGGCACTTTTTTTACTGAATCAAACACACAACCCAGTTCTATTTTCCTCTTGAAACGCATGTCCTACATCCGTTTTCTAATCTCTACCTATAGTTTTACTAGTTCATATACACGTATCATTATATTGAAAATACATAAAATTCACTTTTCATATTTACATCCTTATTTTTGTTGTTGTTTTCCCTCCTAGCGCTAATTTTTTTTACCACTGGTTTTCCCTTAAACCAACTCAATTGTCCCACGTCTTATTTGCTTACAAAAACAAAACGATTTTTTTGGCAAATCAATAAGTTCTTAAAAAATGTTTATCATTTCGGGATTACAAAAGTTTGGACTCCACCGAAATATGCAAAATAAGGTTGAACTTTTTGACCGTGGTCCTGGGCAGAAAATGGGTTGTAATAAATTACTTAAGAATTAGCAAATGGGCTGCAAATTATTAAAAAATAGCAAATGGGCTCTATGTTGTCTGCCACAGATTTGCAGGCTAACTTGTGGGCCTACTAAGTTCATGCGTACACAAGGTTTATCAAAAAAGAAACTTAGTCAACAATCGACTCTACCAGCGTTAGACCGTTAGATGTCAATCTAACGGCAATCGTGCTTCTTCAGTCTCTGATCTTCCTGCCCCACCCGCCCAAACCAGCGCCGTCGGAACCGCCTGCTCCCGCCTCCCATGGCCGGCTGTGCTGCCGGGCAGGCCTCATGGCCCCATCATATACTCGCATCCCTGGCCTGTCTATCCCTCGACTCACCCACACCTCCTGTTATTTTCCGGCGACGGCAGCCGAACCAGTCAACCCTCGTACTCTCCACCGCGTGGGCAGCCACTGCCGTGTCTTCCCCGGCTCCATGTCGTTCCCTTCGTAGGCCTCACCGTCGTCCACCGCGCTGGTGCTCTTGGCGCGGCATGGTCAACATGGTCAACGAACGACATCCATCGGAAGTGGACTGTACGTGGAGAGGCTGATAGCTGGGTCCACGGCCGCACTCAAGGAAATGCCTCCTTATTACGCGCAAAATAATGATTCCTCCACCTGACATCTGGGACCCGTCGGAAGGGCCTCTGTATTTCGTGAAAAAAACGTTCCCTCCGCTGATAGGTCGGACCCACCAATTATATCTTCGCACGCAAGGAAGTGCCTCCTTATTGCGCACAGAAAAATTAATACCCCCTGCCAGCTGGGACCCACCACAGTGGGAGGCTGACTTGTGGGCCTACTAAGTTGACGGAGACGGAGGGCTTTGTCAACTTAGTCAATATGAACGATACTAACTCCAGTGACCGTACGATGTCCATCCAACGGCCTTAGTGCTTCTTCAACCAGTGGTCTTCTTGCTCCAGCCGCCCAAAGCAGCGCCAGTCGTGCCGCCTGCTCCTGCCTCCCGTGGCCAGCTGTGCTGCCGTGGAGGCCTCACCGCCCCCATACAACTCCCACCGCTGGCCAGGCCATCCCTCCACTCACCCACACCCCCTGTTATTCTGCGGCGACGGCAGTCTCACACCGCAGCCGAGCCAGTGAACCCTCGTACTCCTCTCCGCGTGGGCATCCACTGTCGCGTCTTCCCCGGCTCCGCGTCATCCCCTTCCTAGGCCTTACCGTCGTCCACCGCCTTGGTGCTCTCAGCGCGGCGTGGTCAATGTGGTCAACGACGGACTTCCATCGGAAGGGTACTGTATGTGGAGAGGCTGACAGCTGGGTCCACGGCCACAACCCAGTTTTTTTGTGATTTGCCACTAAGTCGCTTTGTCAGGCCTGTTGGGCTGCAAATCTTTCAAGACGAGGAGAGCTTCATTCGGAAATGGCCTATCAGTAATGAGAAATGGGCTGTACATTTTTAAAACACATCAAACCGGCAATTAGTTTCAAATTTCTTTTTTTCATTTTGAGATTTTAAATTGCATTGATTTTTATGCGTGGACAATTTGTTGGATTTTATATTGATATACATTTATTTTTAAAATTAGTTTGAATGTGACTCGAAATTTCAAGATTAAAAACAGTTCGGACCGCACAGAAATATGCCAAATTTCATATAATTTTTTAACCGTGGCCACAATATGGGCTGTAATGCTATCAAAAAGAATATGGGCTCCAAAAAACCTTAAGAATTAGCAGATGGGCTGTAAATTATTAGAAATAATGGCAGATGGGCTGTATGATGTTTTCCACAGATTTGAGGCTTTCCTAAAAAAAGGTTGACGCACAAGCAGTGACTGTTGGATGTCCATCCAACGGCCGTCGTGCTTCTTCAATCTCTGCTCTTCCTGCTCCAGCCGCTCAAACAAGCGCCGGCGGGACTGCCTGCTCTCTCC
The DNA here is from genome assembly GCF_002575655.3 of Aegilops tauschii subsp. strangulata. Classification (NCBI taxonomy): domain Eukaryota; kingdom Viridiplantae; phylum Streptophyta; class Magnoliopsida; order Poales; family Poaceae; genus Aegilops; species Aegilops tauschii. The sequence goes on along the minus strand of NC_053037.3, from coordinate 310,918,534 downwards.
TCCACGCTGCCGGCTGTGCTGCCGCGCAGGCCTCACCGCCCCACCGTACTCCCATCGCTGGCCTAGCCATCCCTCTACTCACCCACACCTGCTGTTATTATCCAGCGACGGCAGACGAACCAGTAAACCCTCGTACAGTCGTACTCCCCTCCGCGTGGGAAACAACTGCCGAGTTTTCCCTGCCTCCGTGTCGTTCCCTTCCTAGGCCTCGCCGTCGTCCATCGCCGTGGTGCTCTCGGCGCAGCCTGGTCAACGTGGTTAACGACCGACATGCATCTGAAGTGGACTGTACGTGGAGAGACTGACAGCTGGGTCCACGGCCGCACACAAGGAAGTGCCTCCTTATTACACGCGAAATAATGATTCCTCCACCTGACATCTGGGACTCACCGAAAGGGCCTCTGTATTTCGCGAAAAAAACGTTACCGCCGCTGACAGCTTGGGCCCACCAGCAATATCTTTGCACGCAAGGAAGTGCCTCCTTATTACGCACAAAAAATGAATACTCCCCCTGCTAGCTGGGACCCAGTATAGTGGCAGGCTGACTTGTGGGCCTACTAAGTTGACGGGGACAGAGGGCTTTGTCAACTTAGTCAATATGCACGATTCTAGCTCCAGTGACCGTACGATGTCCATCCAACGGCTGTAGTGCTTCTTCAACCTCTGGTCTTCTTGCTCCAGCCGCCCAGACCAGCGCTGGTCGTGCCTCGTGCTCCTGCCTCCCGTGGCCGGCTGTGATGCGGCGGAGGCCTCACTGCCCCCTACTACTCCCACCGCTGGCCAGGCCATCCCTCTACTCACCCACACCCCCTGTTATTCTGCGGCGACGACAGCCTCACACCGCAGCGAACCAGTGAACCCTCATACTCCTCTACGCGTGGGCATCCACTGCCGCGTCTTCCCCGGCTCCGCGTTGTCCCCTTCCTAGGCCTCGCCGTTGTCCACCACCCTGGTGCTCTCGGCGTTGCGTGGTCAACATGGTCAAGGAACGGCTTCCATCCCTCGTGGACTATACGTTGAGAGGCTGACAGCTGGCTCCACGGCCGCAGCAAGGAAGTAACTCCTTATTATGCGCAAAATAATTGTTCCACTACCTGACAGCGGGGACCCACCGGACGGGCCATCGTATTTCGCGAAAAAAACGTTTCCCCCTGACTGCTGGGACCCACCAACTACATCTTCGCACGCAAGGAAGTGCGTCCGAGCAAAAAAATAACGATTCACCCCCCTGACTGCTGGGACCCACCAGCTACATCTTCGCAGGCAAGGAAGTGCGTGACAGTCGGGACCCACCTGGTCAAAGCGTACGTAGCGTTGTCATTCTGGTCGCGAACGTGTATGTACATACTGGTTGATGTAGAGGCACGCACGTGTCGTAGTAGAGGCGCGCACGTAGCATGTACACGTACGTACAACGGCCAGTGTGCAAGAAAGAAAATACAGCCACGTACGTACATACGGGCAGGGTCTCGAACGCCTACTCGCGCATACGTACGTCTAGGGCTCGTGTACATGGCTGGGTCGGAACGGAGAAACATCGTCGTTGTCGTGTTCATGGGGAGCCAACCGGCTGGGTCGGAACAGAATGCATCGTCGTGTTCATCGGGAGGGCTTGGACGGAATAGCCGATGGAAACGAGGCCTGGCGTATCGCAGAACGGAGGAAACGGCCTTGTGTTCGACCGGCCACGTTCGAAACAGGATCCTGTTCATCGGGAGGGGTCTGGCGTACCGCAAAATGGAGGAAACGGACCTCCTATGGTCGAAACAGGGGTCCTGTTGATCGGGAGGGGTGTGGCGTACCACAAAACGGAGGAAAAGGACTTGTGTTGGAGTGCTACGGTCGAAACGAGGGTCCCGTTCATTGGGAGGGGTGTGGCGTACCGCAAAACGGGACTCCACGGGATACTGTTCATCTCCACCATCGACCCCCTCCAGCCTCCACGGGCTACTGTTCATCCACCGTCGACCTCCTCCAGCCTCCACCTGCGACTGTTCATCCACGGGCTCCTGTTCATCCAGCCTCCACCACGCGCTACTCCACCGGCTATTGTTCAACCAGCCCTCTCCACGGGCTCCTATTCAACCACCCCTCCACGAGCTACTGTTCATCCAGCCCTCCACCGTCTACTGTTCATCCTGCCCTCCACGGGGTGGTCCTGTTCATCCTGCCCTCCACAGGGTCCTGTTCATCCAGCCCCAACCGGCTCGATCGATCGGGGTCCTGTCCATCCAGAGGCAACACCACGGGGTCCTGTTCATCCACCCCCACTGGGAACTGTTCATCCAAACCCCCAGCAATGCTCACTGTTCATCCAGAGGCAGCATCGATCGGCTTCAGTTAGCAGCAGTAGCGAAGGAATCGCTCGATCGGGTTCAGTTAACAGCCATCGATCGACCGGTCGGGTTCAGTAACGCATAGCCTGCAGTGCAATCACTCGGGTTCAGTTAGAGCCCAACGCCTCGCACCCACGTGCGTGCGTGTACGAGAGAAACGCGCATCGCTCGGCCCCGACCACCCACCATAACCGGGAACACCCCGATATTTTCCTCGCCCTCGCTTCTACCACGGTTTTTTCCGTCATGGACGGCCCAAAGAATGTCATGCAGCTGCGTCTCCGACCCGCCCAGGACGAAAAGCCCATTTTCTGTCATGATTTTTTGTCATAGAAGTAGGACCCCACCACATCTATGATGATACCGAGTTTTGTCACAATTATCGTCATAGAAGTGTCATAAGTATGACAGAATTTTTTTTCGTTCGGCCCAAAATGTCACGGATGTGTCTTTTTTTTGTAGTGACAGCTCCCGCGCCACTATGAGTGCGGCCCTCATGTTTGCCTGTTCCCGCCGGGTGTGCGGCGCCGTTGCTGCAGCGTAGCTTGAGGCCTTTGCGGCGGCCCGCGCGCGCCGCGGAGTAATGGTGGACGGCGCCGAACCGCGCCGCCCACGCCCCGCAGCGTTTGGCGGTGCGCGTGCCGCCTGGAGTGCGGGGTCGAGGTCTTCTTGGGTGGACGACGCCGCCCAGGCTGGCCAAGCTGCCCAATGGACGGCGTCGGCCCTCGGGTCGCCGGACATCAGCGCTGCAAGGTGTCGGTGGGTCTGCTGATGGAAGAGAGGCTTCGGCGCACCCCTACCTGGCACGCCAAATGTCAGATTTCGGGTCCCGGCAAAACCCTTGAGGTTCGAACACTGGGGTGCGCACGAAGATCTCTCCTCCACCTAATCACGCCCTCACCCTCACTGCGATCTCAAAGCTTAGCGCGTCGAACCCACAGAACGAGAGACACAAGGTTTATACTGGTTCGGGCCATCGATGTGGTGTAATACCCTACTCCAGTGTGGTGTGGTGGATTGCCTCTTGGGCTATGGATGAACAGTTACAAGGGAAGAACAACCTCCTGAGGAGAGGTGCTCTTGTGCTTGGTCAGCTTGTGTGGGTGAGGATGGTCTGAATGATCCCCCTTGCTACGATGGTGGCTAGTCCTATTTATAGAGGCCCTAGTCCTCTCCCCAAATATTGAAAAGGGAAGGGATCCAACAACGGCCAAATTTGAAGGGGGACAACTAGTACGAGTTATCCTGACTAAAGGTGGTCTTCGCCTGTCAAAGGCTCTGGTGGTGACGCTGCCTTGGGCTCCACTGTGACCTCCGTCCTGCCGTCCTGCTGTTCTTGGTCTTGTTGCACCGATATGGAAACCTTTGCCTGACGCCTCGGGACTCCTCGCCTGCGCTTGCCTCTTTAGCACCAAAGAGGAAACGAGGACACTGCGTGCGCTGGCGCCCGCCCGGCGCCGGTCGTCATGGCTTACGTCACTGGAACCTCGCGAGGTACCCCTTGCCTTGATCTCTCCGCCCCTTGCGAGCCAGCCTGGTGAGGCCGCCCCCGAGGAGGTCTTGCATCGTCAGCCTCGCAAGGCTTGGCCCCCCGCGAGGGTCTTGAGTGTTTGCTGGTGAAGATGGGCCGTACAGGGCCGCTGGTGGAGCAACACCGTGGGCCGCAGGCAGGCAAGTCTGGGGACCCCCGTTCCCAGGGCGCCGATAGACAACACTAGTGATGAAAACTATGATGAAATTGCTAGTATTCATGCTAATCAAGATGAAATGAATGACAATGATAAGAAGGAGATTGAGCGTCTACTAAAGAAATTAACACTCTTACGTTAGCTCATGAAACAACTCTAGAGGATCATAGAGACCTCAAAAGAACTCATGAGAAGCTACGCTTCGAGAAGCTAAATTTAGAGCAGGAGCATGAGTTCCTAAAAGCTATCAATGATGATCTTCGAAAGAAGAGTTCTTATCTTGCCAAATGTCTCCTCTTGTCTACTTATATGCCACAAGTAAAATTTAGCAACAAGAATGTCGGATTTCTGGTTCCGGCAAAACCCTTGAGGTTCGAACACTGGGGTGCACATGAAGATCTCCCCCTACCTAATCACACCCTGACCCTCACCGCGATCTCAAAGGCCTAGCTCGACGAACCCGCAACACAAGAGACACGAGATTTATACTGGTTCGGGCCACCGTTGTGGTGTAATACCCTACTCTAGTGTGGTGTGGTGGATTGCCTCTTGGGCTGATGATGAACAGTACAAGGGAAGAACAGCCTCCTGAGGAGAGGTGTTCTTGTGCTCGGTGGACTTGTGTGGGTGAGGATGATCTGAATCCGTTGCCTCCTACTGTGGTGGCTAGTCCTATTTATAGAGGCCCTGGTCCTCTTACCAAATATTGAGCGGGAAGGGATGCCACAATGGCCAAATTGAAGGGGGACAACTAGTACAAGTTATCCTGACTAAAGGTGGTCTTCGCCTTCAAAAGGCTCTGGTGGTGACGTCGTCTTGGGCTCCACGGTGACCTTCGTCCTGCCGTCCTGCTGGTCTTGGTCTCATTGCATCGATATGGAAACCTTTCCGTGATGCCTCGGGACTCCACGCCTGCGCTTGCCTCTTTAGCACCAAAGAGGAAACGAGGACACTGTGCGCACTGGCGCCCGCCTGGCCTTGGTCGTCATGGCTTACGTCATAGGAACCTCGCGAGGTTTCCCTTGCCTCGATCTCTCCGCCCCTTGCGAGCCAGCCTGGTGAGGCTGCCCCCGAGGAGGTCTTGTGTTGTCCGCCTCGCGAGGCTTGGCCACTCGCGAGGTTCTTGAGGGTTTGTTGGCGAAGATGGGCCATACAAGGCCGCTAGTGGAGCCATGCCGTGGGCCACAGGCAGGCAAGTCTGGGGACACCCGTTCCCATGACGCCGACAGTAGCCCCCGGGCCCAAGGCGCGCTCGGACTTGGCTTCGAGGCAAAGCCAAAGGGCAAGTGCGGAGCGCCGCAGGCCCCAACAGCCTGCGGCCTTGGTCGACACATGGCGCTTGATTGGACGTGGGCATCTCCGCTTCCCCACGCTGCCTCGGCAACTGCCCGACTTGACGAGTCCCTATTGCATGCAAGGAAAAACCATCATTACCTGTGATCGTGGGGGTCGCCGGTTGGCCTTCTCCTGCTATAAATGAGGAGGGGGCAGAGCCCCCGTCGTCCATATCTTCCCATTCCGCTTGCTCCTTCTCCCTTGCTCCATTGCTAGTAGTGACTCCCATGGCGCCGATTCGAAGGTTCTCGGCCGCGGAGAAGGGAAAAAACCCCCACGACAAGCCCGGGCCACTTCCACCGAAGAAGAGGCCGGTCCACCGCCGTGACGTAGTCGTGAGGTCGGCTCTGTACGCCCAAGCCGAGGGCTCTGGAGGAAGATGCAGCGAGCGGCGGCGCCCACGCCGCAGCCATGGTCGCCGCGCCGCGGTGACACACGCCGTCGCCCCAGGAGCCCATGCCGCGGACTCCTCGCGCGAACTCATGATGTGGGCGGTGATGCCTCCGTGCACCTGGATCCGCTTCCCGTCATTCTTCTCCGCTAAGATTCCGCCGAGGGGGCCCCTCGAGCTTTGGCTGCAGCATGCCGACTGTGACGCCCCGGCGACCGGAGCGGAGGTTGAAGTTGTTTCCTCGGGCAAGATCTTCATGACCCGCGGTTGGGGTGAGGTCGCCCGGGTTTTCCGTACAGAGGGCGCCCTCGTGATCCACTTCGAGTACGACGGTGCCTCCACAATGTTCTTCAAGGTCTTCGGTGCGGAAGGCCGTCGCTTGGAGTGCTGCCCTGGAGAGGGCCGCCTGGATGGCACCGCGGCAGGAGCCGGGCCTGCCGCCTGCCTCGCCAGCGGCTCAGCCAGCAGTAGCGGTGTCGCTTGGGAGTCCAGCGACTCTCCCGAGCCTTACGAGGCTCCGGAGACGAGCGACGACAGCTACGTGCCCCCGAGCTCTCGCCGCGCCCGGAGTAGGGCCGCTGCGTCCGGCCGCCGCCGTCGCTGATTTGGATGGGGTTGGCGCTGGCCTCCCGTGGCCCACTGTTGATGATGGCGTCGGCCGCGCCGACGCGTGTAGATAGGACCCCTAAAAGCTCCCTTCTTTGTTCCCTGCGAGGAATCGAGACGAGCCCCGTGGGGCGTGTAAATGGTTTGTAATGTCTTTTGTTGATATTGTCCTCATTATGAAAATTCACGTGCACATGTCCTATTCCAGCTTGGTCTCCCCTTTCCAACCCCGCGACGGCTTGGTGCTCTACGCTAACTAGTCCCGGTCCCCAGGCAGGCTGCAGCCGTCGCTGGTCTGCCAGGTCACGATGCCGTGGTCAAGCCATGAGGTCAGCGGCCCGAGGTCCAGTAAGAGCTCCTGAGGCGCAATGCTCAAGAGGTCCCCTTTAGCGCGCAAGCAGCCACCGAGAGGTAAGAAATGGAGGCGACGTTGCCGCGACAGGGCTGTAGCAAGTGAGCGTCCTATGCTATAGCGATTGGTTGACCCGGGCGCGAAACTTATCTTGGCAGTTCAGAGTAGGTTCCTTGTGATGCGCCAGACTCGTGCGTCGGCGGTCGTAGCGCGGCTAGGTCAGGCCCGCGCGAGCCTCCCCCTCTTCTCCACGCTCTTCTATGTGCTCTGCGTCCTCAGGTCCTGGCCCTCGAGCGAGCTCAGCCGCCGCTGGTATGCCAGGTCGCGATGCCGTGGCAAGGCCAGGGGTGAGGGCTGGAGAGCCAGTAAGAGCTCCTGAGTCGCGGTGCTCAGGAGCCCCCCTTTTAACGCGCAAGTGAATCGCATGGGAGAAGAGGGAGCCCGTGGTACCGCCTGCTGTTGTCCTCAGGAGGTCCCTGCAGGTTAACGTGAGGAGGGGCATAGATTGCCACTATGATTGCCGGCCTGCCACAGGTCACTCTGCAAGAGGATGAAGGCACTGAGGGCCTGGTGAGGTGACGTGCACGGGGCGTGCCGCGAGTCAGGGCTCGACCGCTCAGATTTGTCGGCGTTGCAGGGACGGACCCGTGCACAAGCGCCGTGCCAGCGTGGGTAGCTCCTGTGGTGGGTGACAATCAAGCAGGTGATAGCCATAGGTAAATTATGCATGAAAAGCAAACTAGCTTAGGTAAATGCAAGAATGATACATGCCACTTGGCCAGACCCAAGCGGCTTGGGGATGATGCAGCCCGAGGGGCGCCCCCAGCAGAGTAAGCTAAAGACATAAAAAGGGATACATGCCGCAGGGACGGACCCACGCGGCCTGGGAATGATGCAGCCCAGAGGGCGCTCCCAGCTAAATAAACTTGGAAAATGTCACCTGGTTCCGTTGTCGAAGGGATGTTGGGGTAGCGGAAGATGCGTAGCGAAGGGGTGCTCCTCACGAGCCACCAGGGCCCTGAGCCTCGGGAGGCTCTAGGGGTCCAGGTGGTTCCTTGAGGACCATCTCCATCTCCGCCAGGACTACGTGATGCCTGGCCTCTTGAGCCGCCAGGATGCTCCGCAGTTTGCGCTGGAAGGCGGATGCCATGCTCGGCAGGCCGAATGGCATGCGAACGTAGCTGTGAAGCAGGCCCTCGCAACGTCCCACGCGCGAAGGCCAGAAAAGCTCCTGAGATGCGGCCCTGTTGAGCCCTGGGATGTCGATTCAGACGAGCAGCCTGCCATCCTCGCCTGGATGGGGAGCCGCACCAGGTGAGCGGCGATTGCCACGTATGGCCCTTGCATCCTGCAGCTCCTGAGTGGTCTTGGCAATGAACTCCTGAGCGTTGGGCGCCCCTCGCGCGGTGTTCTCCTGAGGGAAACGTGCCGCAAAGCACGCCTCCATGTGGTGCCCGAGCGCCTCCCTCGTGGTGTTGGCGAGGTTCGAGGCCCTCCAGAAGAGAGCCCCCGAGCCCTGTCCGAGGAGGGTGTTGGGCGCGCCTTCCTATGCAAGGGAGGGAGGCGCCCCAGGCGCGGGTGCCGATCCTGACGTGGCACCGCTCGAGGTGCCGCTCCCCTGAGGCCCTGTGTGGAGTAGCTGCTTCTTCTTCTTGGGGATGGCCTCAGGAGAGTGCTCGCCCTTGCTGTCAGAGTCTGTCGGATCACGGGTTCCGGCAAAACCCTCAAGGTTCGAACACTGGGGTGCGCACGAAGATTTCCCCCCTACTGATCCACGTCCTAGTTTTGCTAAGATCTCACGGACTAACTCGATGAACTCATAACACAAGGGACACAAGATGTATACTGGTTCGGGCCACCGTTGTGGTGTAATACCCTACTCTAGTGTGGTGGTTGTGGATTGCCTCTTGGGCTGAGGATGAACAGTACAAGGGGAAGAACAGCCTCCGGAGGTTGAGGTGTTCTTGTGCTTGGCGAACTTGTGTGTGTGGGGATTCGATCAGCTCAGGCCTCGTCCCCTTTTGTCGGTGTGGAACGACACCTATGGGATCACAAGAATCCCTACTACGGTTGCCGGGGCGCAGGGTTGCGAGAAGAGCAGGATTAGTAGCCAGCACAAGGATCGTTTACCTAGGTTCGGGCCGCGTGGATGCGTAAAATCCTAGTCCTGCTTTGGTGGGTGTATTTCAAAGAGTTCTTGAGCTCTCGAACTAGCTGTGGTCAGTGCGTGGTTCGAAAGATCCGAATCCCTCTCCAGTATGCCATGGGCCTCCTTTTATAATCGAAAGGGGCTGCCACAGTGGCACACAGGAGGTGGAAAGGCATACAGTGCCCTGAGCTTATCGCTCGTATTACAGGACAAGACGCATTTAATGCGTAGCTTAGGTGTCCCCTTGCTTTATTGGGGACGGGGGCTTCGTCCCTCTGCTCCTTGTGGTCTCGTCCTTGGCGTTGCTCCGATTATCTTGAGCTTCGGTCTTACCTTGGCTCACCTCCCCTGCTCTGCTCGGTGTGACTGTGGGCGCGGCCCCGACTGCCCGTGCACAGGTAAAGGGGTACAAAAGCGTGCCCTTCTTTTTGTACACCGACACCTTTCTACTGTGGTGGCTAGTCCTATTTATAGAGGCCCTAGTCCTCTCCCCAAATATTGAGCGGGAAGGGAGCCAACAATGGCCAATTTGAAAGGGGACAGCTAGTACAGCTTATCCTAACAAAAGTAGTCTTCGCCTGCAAAAGGCTCTGGTGGTGACGCCGCCTTGGGCTCCATGGTGACCTCCGTCTTGCCATCCTGCTAGTCTTGGTCTCGTTGCACCGATATGGAAACCTTTGCTTGATGCCTCGGTACTCCGCGCCTGCGCTTGCCTCCTTAGCACCAAAGAGGAAACAAGGACGCTGCGCGCGCTGGCGCCCGCCTGGTGAGGGAGTCCTGGACTAAGGGGTCCTCGGGCGTCCGGCCTGTTATCCATGGGCCGGACTGATGGGCTGTGAAGACGTGAAGGCCGAAGACTGTACCCGTGTCTGCATTGAACTCTCCTTGGCATGGAAGGCAAGCTTGGCGACCGACTATGAATATTCCTTCTTATGTAACCGACTCTATGTAAACCCTAGATCCTCCCGGTGTCTATATAAACCGGAGGGGTTAGTCCGGAAAAGACACATTACCATAGTCATACATGCTAGACTTTTAGGGTTTAGCCATTACGATCTCGTGGTAGATCAACTCTTGTAACACTCATATTCATCAAGATCAATCAAGCAGGAAGTAGGGTATCACCTCCATAGAGAGGGCCCGAACCTGGGTAAACATCATGTCCCCTGTCTCCTGTTACCATCGATCCTAGACGCAAAGTTTGGGACCCCCTACCCGAGATCCGCCGGTTTTCACACCGACATTGGTGCTTTCATTGAGAGTTCTGCTGTGCCGTCGACGAAAGGTTCGATGGCCCCTTCAATCGTCTATAGTAACGCTGTCCAAGGTGGAACTTTCCTCCCCGGACAGATTTTCGTGTTCGGCGGCTTTGCACTACGGGCCAACTCACTTGGCCATCTGGAGTAGGTCGATAGCTACGCCCCTGGCCATCAGGTCAGATTTGGAAGCTTGAACTATGTCGCGGATATCCGTGGAGACTTGATCTTCAACGGATTTGAGACCGCGGCGATCGCTCCCCCTCGCTCCAATGAACATGACCTAAATCTGTCATCGGACCAGGTTCTGGGGATGGTTCCTGTAACTGCTACGACCTTAGATCCGGAGCAGTTTGCACCATCCGAAGCCACAGAGTCCGTGGCGTTGGAGCCGCACACAAACTCAACACCAGGCAATATCAGCGTCAACGGAACTTCGGACTCGTTTTCGGCTATAAGTTCCGAACCTTGCGCGCCGTCAGACACCGAGTTGGACCGGTTATCGATCGTCGAGTTCAGCGCCGCAGATGTCTTCCAACACTCGCCCTTCGGCGATGTTTTGAATTTGTTGAAAAACCTGTCCCCGATGGGGGACTCACGACCGAATTATGTCCGGTTCGAGCTAGAGGCTAATAATGAAGAACTTCGCTTCCCACCCGCCACCCACTTCATAGCCATTGTCGAGGACTTAACCGAGATGCCCGCTTCTGGCTCCAAAGACATTGACAGTATAGACGACGATGCCGATAAGGAGCAAGGCCAAGACCCGCCAGTCATCAGGCATGAGACGGCCACCCCTTCATATGATGTGTACATGATCGATACACTTAAAAAGCCTCGCGACAAAGACAAGGGAGATCCAGTTAAAACAACTGAGACACAGTCTAAGTTCCGGCGCCCTAAACGCCGCCCCAAGTCACGCCACAGCAACAATGGCACTGTAGAAAATAGTACTCCAGACGGCGCCGAAAGCAATGAAGACCCTGTGGGAGCAATATCCGAGCAAGAGGAACAGGAAAATGGGCAGGCCAGCCCCGATGAATAGGCCCTGCCCAGCGACAGTTCGGAGGACGACAACTACCTTCCGCTCTCCAAAGATGAGGTAAGCCCCGGCGACGAAGACTTCATCGTACCCGAAGAGCCCCTCGAGAAGGAGCGCTTCAAGCGCAGGCTGATAGCTACGGCAAGGAGCCTGAAAAAGAAGCAGCAACAGCTTCAAGCTGACCAAGACCTACTCAACGACAGATGGACCAAAGTCCTGGTCGCCGAAGAATACAGCCTTAGTGGCCTAGCCAAAAGCTACCCAAAGCACAGATTACTATACTAGTCCGATGACGGGGCGTTGGAGCCCGTACCATCGTCACACAATGCGGCAGGTCACCGACAACTCTGTCCGGATAAAGAGGCAACTCAAGCCGAACACCAGACCGCCCCACCTCGCCATAAAGGCAAGAACAACGCAGGTCACGATTACCCAGACAACCTGCAGAGGGACTTCGACAATAGATCAGGACATGCAAGACCGATCTACGGATCGCGAAAGAATGCCTCGACACGCGACGATGGCTATCTATTCGGGCGTGACAAACCTCGCCACGCCCGAGCCGAAAACCGCAAAGGGCCTCCTTTGGAGTTACGTCGCAGTGTGGCCCAACATAGAGGCGCCGCACACCCGCTTTGCTTCACTGATGAAGTAATGGATCATGAATTCCTCGAAGGATTCAAACCCGTCAATATTGAATCATACGATGGAACAACCGATCCCGCGGTGTGGATAGAAGATTTTATCCTCCACATCCATATGGCCCGTGGAGACCACTTCCATGCCATTAAATACCTCCCACTAAAGCTAAAAGGACCAACTCGGCACTGGTTAAACAGCCTGCCTGAAAATTCCATAGGCAGCTAGGAGGACTTGGAAGAGGCTTTCCTCGATAACTTCCGAGGAACAAATGTCCGGCCGCCGGATGCCGATGACTTAAGTCATATTGTCCAGCAGCCCGGAGAGTCGGCTAGGAAGCTCTGGACTCGATTCTTAGTCAAAAAGAACCAAATTGTTGACTGTCCAGACAAGGAAGCCCTTGCGGCTTTCATGCACAGTGTCCGGGACGAATGGCTAGCACGTCACCTCGGCCAAGAAGGACCTAAATCCGTGACAGCCCTCACTGCTCTAATGACCCGCTTTTGTGCGGGAGAAGACCTCTAGCTCGCTCCTAGAAGCAATAGCACCAGCGACCCGGGCACTTCCGAAATCCAGGATGGCAATGGCAAGCCACGACGAATCAAACACAACAGTCGCAATGATAATGAAAGATCATGCGACACATCGGTCAATGCCGAATTCAGCAACCCCAAGCCCGGTCAACGGAGGAAGCCATTCAAGGCGAATCGAGACGAACCCTCCAACCTAGACAGGATATTGGACCGACCCTGCCAGATTCATGGCCACCTCGATAAACCAGCTAATCATACCAACAGAAACTGCTGGGTCTGTAAACAGGCCGGCAAGCTCAACGCCGAACACAAGGGGAGGAGGCCGTCAGGCGACAGGGACGACGGAGGTGTTCATCAACAAAATACCGGGGGCCAGAAGCAATTCTCATCCATGGATCGACCACTCCCGGAGCGGAAATAGCAACCCGGTTTCCGCCGCCCACTCCGCACACCTGCAAAATTTGTACCGCGCATACATCATTATGCACTCAAGATACCATGGGCATTGGCGGAAGCACAATACGGACAAGCCTGCAAGCATTCCAGTAACATTTTGTATTTATTTTCTTTTTATTTCTTCCTTCACTATCCTTTAAAAATAGGTGACGAACAGGATAAACATCTGAAATGGGCCCTATTGGAGTCCGGATCCGTACACTCACCTAAGGGGCTATTTCCATCAAGGATTCCCCCGCCAAGGACTGGCGGCGCAGACGTGCGACAGGAGGTCCAGAATAAATTTTTGTAGACCACACTCTCTATTTTTTTTGAGCCAGTACTATGCCTGTTCCTCCGCCTCCGACCCCGAGCATGTCAAATAGCCGGGAGGACGGCTTTTATATATATCATAAGTAATCATTGGCATATCGCTCAGTTCCCAGTAAATAGTATCCGAACTAATCATCCGTATTGTTTCTCTAATAAATATGGTTCCTACGGTTATTTCACAGAAATACCTTGGCATAACCCGCCAGGGGCTCGGTGTGGGAACAAATGAGTTGCCAGTAAAAGTCTGAACAGCTCTATAGCATACTTCGGCGTCGCACGTTTGGCCTTATATGCATCAGCTCCGAATCATTATCTTGGGTCAATAGTTGGGTTGCCCGGCTCCTGTGCTTGCTACCCTACGTTCCGCTCTATCGGCTAGGGTAGTAAAGGGAGAACTACTGCGATTGTGCCCTGGTCTAAACCGGATGAGCACCTCAGTAGAGAAAGCCGAAAATTGACTATCATGATGCGGCGAGAGCTGGTCAACCACTTGACGACTTCTTGGAATCTTTAGCGATTCTCCGTGTCACACGAGGGATCTTTTTCAGATCAAATATGTAAGGCACCGTACGCCGCATACATACCAGGGGCTATGTCGTAGCCCCACAATAAAACTCCTATGGCTAAGTGAAAGCGTTAACGCCCTATAGTCCGATTGCCTGGTTCGCCGCATTATCACCTCCTTCATGGACTAAGACGTTGGATAAAGAGTGATTAAATGCTTTTCCGAACACCCCCGTACTTCCTACGAGGGGGCTGAAGCCGATGACTGGAAAACTTTCAGATTATATAAAAAACGGCCGCACAGGAGGAATTCAAGCTTTCAAGCAAAACATAAAAACAGATTAACTATAAAATTGTCTTTTACAATTTTCATACACCTCACTCGAACATTATGTCTTTCGAGCACTGACCCTCTATAAAGCGGGCGGCCTCTAGGACGTCTTCAAAATAATGCTCCGGTTCCGGGCGGTCCTTGCCTTTGGGTGGACTTTTCGTCGCAACATCGATGGCCTTCATCTTCCCCCAGAATGTTTTGACTCGGGCAAAAGCCATCCATGCACCCTGAATGCACGTTGACCGCATCACAGCATCAATACGCGGCACCGCATCAACAAGCCTCTGCACCAACCCAAAATAGCTATTCGGAACGGGCTCGGTTGGCCACAACCGGATTATGACATCCTTCATGGCAGCGCCGGATATCCTATGAAGTTCGGCCCATTGGGACATCTGTTCATTGAGCAAAAGAGGGCGCTTTGATGCGCCAAACTGCGACCAAAAAAGCTTCTCCGTTGCATATCCATCTCGCGCCTGGTAATACTGCGCCGCATCAGAAGAACTCTTCAACAAGTCCAAGAACTCGTCCAGAGAACTCCACACTTGGTTAAGCTGAGCATAGTTCGGGTCACCGAACTTAGCTTGCAGCGGAAAGGGCTTTGCAGCCGCAATCTCCCTCGCCTGCCGCACCTCCTCACGGGCTGCTCTGGATTCCGACCGCGCTTCTCTCGCCCCTTGTAAGGCCTTGTCCAGATCAGCCGTTCAGGCTTTACTCTCCTTCTCCAGAAATCTGCAGCGACTGGTAGCATTCTCCGGTTCGAGCGTCATCGTGGATATCTTCTCCTCATCTTGGCGCCGTGCAGCTTGTTCGGCTTTTAATTCAGCCGATGCCTTTTCGGCAGCAGCATTGCTACGCCGGGCCTGCTCCTTGGCCTGGGCCAGCTCTGCTCGAAGAACTTCAACGGCGGCAGCACCATCTGCAGCCATGCATATTCCAGCACGAAAATCTCAGCATCATGCTTATACCACAAAAATGTATGAGGATTGCCCCGAATACATACCTTGCGACTCGTCAAGACGCATATTGATTAAAGCAAGATCATCCCATGCCACATCAAGCTTCCGCTGCAACTCGGCAATTTCCATAGTCCGGGAAGTGGCCAAGGGGGAAGCAGCCTGTGTTTAAAGTTCATTAGGTTAGTCCTCAAACGATCCTTTTCGATCCTCCGTTTGCTTCCCAGTGGAAGCCAACCCGAGTATCAGAGGCTACTACCTATACACAGGCGCATCTTTGCAAATGAAACATAGCTGAAAATATTATATCACAAACCTCGAAGCCTTTTAGCAGGCTCATAAAGGCTTCATTCAATCTGCTCTTCGCGGACTAAATTTTCTCAACCACTGTACCCATCAAGGTACTCTGTTCCCCCGAGACAGATGCTTTTGGCAACATGTCCCGCAATATATCCGGAGCCTTCGGGTCTCCGGAAGCCGCTCTAGGAGCACCTCCATCCTTTGAAGGAATCTGTTCACCCGCCTCCAGAATCATTGTCAGCTGCGAGCCAGACAGTCCGGGGCCTTTTTTATCATCAGCCCCGGATTCCCGGACAATCGGAGATCCACCTTCGGGCACTGCCTCTTTTGTCCCCTGTGTAACTTGTTGATTAAGAGGGACCCTCCGTGACGACACTTCAGAGTCATTCGCCCTATTGGGTGAGGAGGTTCGAGGAGGCGTCTCGCTCTCCATCATATCTGGGAGGAGACTTCCCGAAGAAGAAGATTGCCCAGAAAAATTCTGTGCCGACCTGTAAAAATGCATAAATGTGTTACGTATATCTTCGGTAACAATAACGGAGCGAGACGCTATTAAAGTACTCCGAATTCTCTTACGGTTTGGCCGAGGGCTTGTCCCCCTATTGGAGCTGCTCAACGGCGTCGCTTTCCAAACCCATGCCGATCGACGGTGGCATCTTGCCCTTCTTGGAAGACCGCCCCTCCCAGTCTTCGGAGGTGGCCCTTTTCCTCCCGCTTGGAGAAGGGATACTGGGTCCTTTTTCGCCTCCGTCTTCGGGCGAGGAAAGGTCGATTTCTCCAGACTCAGTGTCCGACTTACCTCCGGAACCAAGGTCATCTTGGGTCTTCTTGCCCTCCCCTGCTGGTGCCTGGTATGGCGCAGAGGCCAGCATCCTTGTTAACACAGGAGTAGCTGAGTCTTCGGGAAGGGGAGCCGGACACCTAATCCGTTCCACCTTCTTTATCCAGCCCTGAAAAAGGATGATACTGTCGGTATCTTGCCAATGGGTATCTGATTATAAGGTATTCGGCAAACGGGTACTTACCGGGGTATCCGGATGGTTACAGTCTAGGCCAACATCTTCGGTGGTGTCTGGCCATTGCCTTCGTTTCCCGAAGAATAATCTCCACATTCCTTCGTGCATAGTGCCGAAGAAGTGCTGAAGAGTCCGCGGCCCTTCTGGATTGAACTCCCACATGCGGAGAGGCCGTCGCTGGCACGGCAGGGTTCAACGAACTAGCATTACTTGAACGACGTTGGCTATATCGATGTCCTTCTCAATGAGGCTGCAGATGTGAATTTGCAGAGTCCGCACCTCATTCATTGATCACTAGCCCAACCCCTTATTAATCCACGATGCAAGCTGAATTGGGGGGCTGGATTCAGATCGAAATGCAGGCGCAGTTGCCCACTAGGAGCCGCAGGGCTCGGTGATATAGAACCACCCCTGCTGCCACAGATCGGAAGATTTGGCGAAGGATCCTTTCAGCCAAACGACGGTAGTAAGCTTGCTCACTGTAGCACCACCGCACTCGGCTTGCTCCCCCTCTGTCACTTGCGACTTCACCTCGAAGGTCTTGAGCCACAAACTGAAGTGCGGAGGGGTTCGGAAGAAGGCTTCGCACGTAGCGATAAACGCCGAGATAAGAAGAATAGAGTCCGAGGCCAAATCGTGAAAGTCTAGCCCGTAATAGAACATGAGCCCTCAGACGAAGGGGTTAAGTGCAAACCCTAACCCGCGGAGGAAGTGGGACATGAACACGACCCTCCCGCCGGATCTGGGGGTGGGAATAACCTGCCCCTCGACAGGAAGCCGATGATGGATTTCTGCGGTCAGGTACCTCGCCGCCCGAAGCTTTGCAATATGTTCCTCCATGACAGAAGAAGCTACCCACCGGCCTTGACAGCTAGATCCGGACATGACTGGGGCTTGTGGCGACCGGAACCCGGGTGTTGGAACTCGGGGTAGCAGGGGTTGAGGAAGAAGCAAGCATGGAAGAAAAAGACGGGTCTTTACCCCTATATAAAGGCTGCAAATATCAAACGTCTCCTCCTAGGCCTCAAAAACTCGCTTGTTTCCAAGGAGTTGTACCCAAGGGACGCTTGGGTTGCCCACGTCTGGGTTGACAGGAATCCCTTAAAAAAGGGAGGCACGATCTCCGCTTGGATAAGACATGCCAATAAAACCATGTCTTGAGACGTGGGGCAACGGACTGGCTAAAACGGTTCGCAAATAATGGCCGAGCAGGTGTGATTTCATATTACCAAAAAGATGTCAGTGGATTGAACTCGTGAAATATTATATGCTCTATAGTTGTGTATACAAGTTCAGATACGATCATTACATATGAAGATTAACCGGGAGTTCGGAAGGGGGAACCCGCCTTGCAATGCCGAAGACAATCTGCGCGCCGGACTCCTCGTCATTGAAGCCAGGTTCAGGGGCTACTGAGGGAGTCCTGGACTAAGGGGTCCTCGGGCGTCCGGCTTGTTATCCATGGGCCAGACTGATGGGCTATGAAGACGTGAAGGCCGAAGACTGTACCCGTGTCCGGATTGAACTCTCCTTGGCGTGGAAGGCAAGCTTGGCGACCGACTATGAATATTCCTTCTTATGTAACCGACTCTATGTAAACCCTAGATCCTCCTGGTGTCTATATAAACTGGAGGGGTTAGTCCGGAAAAGACACATTACCATAGTCATACAGGCTAGACTTTTAGGGTTTAGCCATTACGATCTCGTGGTAGATCAACTCTTGTAACACTCTTATTCATCAACATCAATCAAGCAGGAAGTAGGGTATTACCTCCATAGAGAGGGCCCGAACCTGGGTAAACATCGTGTCCCCCGTCTCCTGTTACCATCGATCCTAGATGCACAGTTCGGGACCCCCTACCCGAGATCCGCCGGTTTTCACACCGACACCTGGCGCCCGCCTGGTCTCGATCGTCATGGCTCACGTCACGAGAACCTCACGAGGTTTGCCTTGCCTTGATCTCTCCGCCCCTCGCGAGCCTGCCTGGCGAGGCTGCTCCTGAGGAGGTCTTGCGTCGTCCGCCTCATGAGGCTTGGCCCCTCGCGAGGGTCTTGAATGCCTTGTTGATGAAGATGGGCCATACGGGCCTGCTAGCAAAGCCACACCGTGGGCCGTAGGCAGACAAGTCTGGGGACCCTAGTTCCCCGAACGCCGAGAGTAGCCCCCGGGCCCAAGGCGCGCTCGGGCTTGGCTTCGAGACGAAGCCAAAGGTCAAGTACGGAGCGCCGTGGGCCCCAATAGCCTGCGGCCTTGGTCGACGCGTGGCGGTTGATTGGACGTGCGCGTCTTCGCTTCCCCACGCTGCGTTGGAATCTGCCTGGCTATACGGCCTCCGCAACCTACATAGTTATTCTTCCATCGCTCGCGCCATACTTCCCTGATTCCTCTGCTTCCCCGAGACTCTGCTCCTCCTCCCATCCTGGCCTGCGCTCTGCCCACTCCAGCTCCATGGTGCCGAAACAAGCGGATAAGGGGAAGAAGCCTCTATCTTCTGCCGGCACGCCTTCGGCCATCGAGCCCACGGTTGGCCGATCGCTGGTGCTCAACTATGAGGCCATGGGCAAGGTGCGCCCCATGCTCGCCTCCAGTTTCAATGAGTGGGGAAAGATAGCTGCTTGGCCTGCGTCTCGTGCTCGTATTGACCGGGCAGCCACCTAGGTCCCAATCTTCACCGATGCTCTTTAGGCTTGCATGGTCCCCCCTTTCTCTGCCTTTTCCAACGCAGTGCTCGAGCATTACCAGATCCACATGCTGCATCTCGACCCCCAATCCGTGACTCTTCTTGCCGTCTTCGCCTTTCTTTGCGAGGCCATGGTGGGCATCGCCCCTTCCGTGGCCCTTCTCCGTCACTTCTTCTCATTGCACCTGATGGATCCCCGGCAGAGCTCGGGATGCGCGAGCTTCCAGGCTGTGGCCACGATGGCAAGCGCGGGGATCGACTTTGAGCTTCCTCCGTCCACCAGCGAGTTTCGGACATGGTGGGTGTTTGTCAATGCCGGAGTGCTCAGCTCTCTACTCCATTCTTTGTCGGCGCCTGCCGTTCCCAACCCTGGTTGGGGCCATGAGAAGCTCGCGAGCCCCGGTCTTGTCCCGGTCTGGCTCAGGCTGAAGAGGCTGAAGGACAGTGGCGTGAACGCGCCCATGGTGGTGAAGGAGTTCGTCAGGCGCCGAGTCGCTCCGCTTGAGCGCCATTCTCACCCGATGTGGGCCTTGCTCAATAGTCAGGACCACATGAGACGTCAGGAGTCCGGGCTTCCTCTTGAGATGCGGCAAACTGTGCTGAGGTCCTGACAGGTGTCGCATCGCCGGACGACATGCCTGGGAGGAGCTGTCTGCTATACCGCTGCACGAACAGGGCAGAATTTGTGGAGCACATGCCTTCCTTTGATGAGTGGGGGCTGCGCCCGGTCGGCCTAGTGGGGCCACGTGAGAACCCCGTCAATGTGGTTCCCTTCTTCATTGCTGGCGCCAAGCTCGTCCCGAATGTGGATGCAGGGGGGTGAGCACCGCCGGAGGCTAGCGTCCCGAGTGCTGGTGTGCAGGCGTTGTCTGGGGCTCCTAGGGCGTCGTCCTCAGGAACTCATGATTCTTCCCCTGGGGTGTCGGTCACCGAGGCGATGCAGCACGCGGCTCCCGAGGCCGAAGCCCCGGAGGCCTCGGGAGGTCGCGGCGAGACGGCACCCGACTGCTCTCCGCAACCCGCCACCCCTGAAGTTGTCCCTTCGAGAGCTTCTCCGGTCACACCCCGCGCCGGTCGCCACGTCCGGCGCTTCGGTCGGCTTTGCATGGACTTCGTGGAGCTCCGCAAGAGGAAAGGATCTTCGAGCAGCAGCGGTATCTTCGGGCCGTTGAAGCGATGGAAGTACATCGCCATCGACGAGTAAGTACTGTACCTTTGTGATTTCTTAATTTTGTTTTCCTTCCTGACGTTGGCTCTTCAGGGTCCCTTCCGTCACGGCCGCTGTGTCCCCCGAGAAGCAACCTCCTCTTTCCTCGACTCCCCCACTGGCCTTGAGCGTCCCGAGCCTGCATGCCATCCCTGGAGCAGGGCCGGTCGGAGAGGCGCGCTTGCCTTCATGGCGCTTCGAATCTGCGGCCCCGTCGTCCCTCCTCCACGGCCTGGCTTGGAGCTTGGCGGGCGTGCCCAGGACCCCTCCTCTGGTCTTGGACAGCAGTTGATTGGCTCCGGTCTTCGGCTCCTCTTCAAGCAGCGGGCCCCGACTAGCTAGGGCCCCTCGCGAGGCCTGGCTGGCGCCCAGGGCGGCACCAGCCCCCAGCCCCCTGCTGAGAGGGGGTGCGCCGCCTCACGCCCCGCTCGCGGCCCCCATGGCGAAGGACGAGGTGGGCCGTGTGCTTGAGTTTGAGCGCGAATGAAGCGTCTTTCGCCACGAGCTCTTCCAGGATGCGATGGGCGTGATGAACCGACTTGGTGGTGAACTTGCGGACGTCGACACACGCCTCAAGGCTCAGGGTCTTCGCCTAGCGGAGGAACGATGTAAGCTGAAGGTGGCTATCAACCTTGGCCATTACCAGCGTGATCTTGATAATGCGAAGGCCGAGGCGTCCCTCAAGGTTTCTCGTGAAGCTTGCTCCCGAGCTTTGGAGGAGGCTCGCGAGGCTGACCGCCGTCACGAGGCCGCAGAGAAGCGCGCGTGGGAGCTCCAGGCCTGGTTAAGGAAAAACCCTCATGGTTCGAACACTGGGGTGAGCACGAAGATTTCCCCCCTACCGATCCACGTCCTAGTTTTGCTAAGATCTCACGGACTAACTCGACGAACTCATAACACAAGGGACACAAGATTTATACTGGTTTGGGCCACCATTGTGGTGTAATACCCTACTCCAGTGTGGTGGTTGTGGATTGCCTCTTGGGCTGAGGATGAACAGTACAAGGGGAAGAACAGCCTCCGGAGGTTGAGGTGTTCTTGTGCTTGGCAAACTTGTGTGTGTGGGGATTCGATCAGCTCAGGCCTCATCCCCTTTCTAATGTGGTGGCTAGTCCTATTTATAGAGGCCCTGGTCCTCTCCCCAAATATTGAGCGAGAAGGGAGCCAACAACGGCCAATTTGAAAGGGGACAGCTAGTACAGCTTATCCTGACAAAAGTAGTATTCGCCTGCAAAAGGCTCTGGTGGTGACGCCGCCTTGGGTGATGAACTCCTGAGCACCGGGCGCTCCACGCCCAGTGCCCTCTTAAGGGAAACGTGCGGCGAAGCACACCTCCACATGGTGCTCGAGCGCCTCCCTCGTGACGTGGGCTAGATCTGAGGCCCTCCAGAAGAGAGCCCCCGAGCCCTGCCCGAGGAGGGCGCCGGGTGCGCCTTCCTATGCGAGGAAGGGAGGCTCTCCAGCCATGGGCACGGATCCCGAGGAGGTGCCGCTAGAAACGCCGCTCTCCTGAGGCCGTGGGTGGAGTAGCAGCTTCTTCTTCTTGGGGATGCCCTCAGGAGGGTACAGGATGCCTTCGTTGTCGGGGTCTTCGACTGCTGCGGCTTGGAAAGCGCGCTCAAGGGAGCACACCACATCTCTTTCTTCACAGGGGACCGTGATGATGCCGCCGCTCCCTGGCATCTCGAGGACGTTGTAGTCGTGGTGGGCCAGTGCCATAAACTTGCCCAAGGCTGGATACCCAAGGATGACATTGTACGACCGAGGGATGTGGGCGACGTCGAAGTCGATGAGCTCGGTGCGATAGTTGTTGTGCTGGCCGAAGGTGACAGCGAGGCGAACCTGCCCTATCGGGGTGGTGGAACCGTCGGTCACTCCTGAGAAGGGCTTGGTAGGCTGTCGTTGATCGTATGGCACTTGGAGGCTATCAAATGTCTCGACAGACAGGACATTGAGCCCTGCGCCGCCGTCGATGAGGGTCTTGGTGACTTGAACATTGCTGATGACGGGCGAGCAGAGCATTGGGAGGGCACCGGCAGCTGCTGCCCACTTCAGCTGGTCTGACGAGCTGAAGGTGATGGCGCACTTGGACCACCTGAGCGGGCGCGTGGCTTCGAGCCTTGGAAGGGCCGCGTTCACCTTACGAGCAAACTGCTTGAAGATACGCTGAGAGGCTGGGGCTTTAGCGCCACCCAAGATGCAGGTGATGACACGAGGCTCTTGGAAGCCCCCAACCCCCTCGTCCTGATGATGGTCGACGTTCCTCCTCGATGGCGGCGGCAGTGGAGGGAGGCCGGCGTTGCCCTGAGGACGGTCCTCCCGAGGCTGGTCCCTCCAGGCCCTCACGTGGCTGGTCCTGCCAGTGGTCCTCATGAGGCCGGTTGCGCCACTCCTGGTGGGGGCCGCGGTCGTCCCAGCATCCTCCACTTCGTCCTCCTCCTCGGCCGTAGCCCCGGTCGTTGCGCTCGGGGCGTCGACCAAAGTGTCCATCACGAATGGCCCCGAGCTCTTGACAGTCGCTAGTGTTGTGGCTGTGTACGTTGTGGAAAGCGCAGAACAGACGACTCCCCTTGGACGACTCAGGGTGGTCTCGGCCGCATTTTGTATCCGGCTCAGCTGTGAGCATGGCTACTCCCTTGTGCTTCACGTCCTTGGCCTTGGCTTTCTTCTCTTTCGGGTCGACAGCAGGGAGCTCGAGGAGGGAGAGGCGCCCTTCCTCAGCTCTTGCACACTTGGTTGCCATGTTGAACATCTCGAGGGCCGTGCATAGTTCCTCATGGATGGTGAGCTCCTCCTTCATCTTGACGTCGCGAACGCCGTTGGAGAACGCCGAGATGACGGCCTCGTCCGTCACCTTGGGAATCTTGAGGCGAACGGTGTTGAAGCGTTGGATCTACTTCTGCAGAGTTTCCCCTGGCTGCTGCTTGATGCGCTGCAGGTCACCCGCGGCCAGCGGGCGGTCGCGAGTGCCCTGGAAGTTGGCGACGAAGCGCTCGCGCATCTCGCCCCAGGAGGAGATCGATCCCGCGGGCAAGTTCAGGAGCCACGAGCGCACGCCGTCCTTGAGGGCCATGGGAAACCAGTTTGCCATGACCTTCTCGTCGCTGCTGGCCACCTCGATGCTCAGCTCATAGAGCTGCAAGAACTCTGTAGGGTCTGGAGCACCGTCGTAGCGCGGAGGCAGATCGGGCTTGAACTTGTCAGGCCAGACGATGCTACGCAGCTCTGGAATGAAGGCACGGCAGCCTGTAGTGGTCACCGGAGCCCGTCGAGGAGGAAGAGCCTGATCCTGGTACCCACGCGCCGCCACCGCAGGCGGCCCGGGGTCTTGGCGCTGCGGTGCTGGGAGTGCAGGGGCGTTTTCTTGCGGTCGGGGGACTTCTTGGCAGCTTCCTTCTTCATGCGCGGGCGCCCGACGTGGCGGATCACGTCGCGGGGCCGCGTGTCTTAGTGCTAAGGCATCGTCTTGATGCGGAGGTGGTGGAGGCGCTCCATGAGCTACGTCGCCAGCAGCTAGAGGCGGGCGACGCAGCGAAATGGACGGTGCGGGGGAGCCCCCAGCGGCGCTGACGAGCTCGGCGATGCGGTCCAACCAGTTGTTGTAGAGGTCGTCGACCAGGCGGTAACGCAGGAGCTCGCGTGACATGAGCAGAGCAGCCTACGCGTCCGTGGGCGCGTGACGAGCGTGGGACGACGAGCCAGCCGGAGTCAACGACGGGGTGGCGGCGCGGCCGTCTCGCCGTACAGAGGGGTGCAGCAACGAAGCTTGCTGCTCGTTCCCCGCCGGGCCGGTGGCGGCGTTGGCGACGGGTGATGGAGAACGGCGGGGAGGTCCACCAACAGGCTCCGTCTGAGTGATGTGGGAGGCAAGAGCGGCCCGGCGCTCAGCGCGAGCTCGGCGAGCGTCGGCCATGGACACGGTGAAGCGGTGGAACATGGATCGATGGAAGAAAGGCTTCAACGCACCCCTACCTGGCGCGCCAAATGTCAGATTACGGGTTCCGGCAAACCCTTGAGGTTCGAACACTAGGGTGCGCACGAAGATCTCTTTCCTTCTCTAGCTCGCTCGCACAACGATCTCAAGGCCTAGCTCGCCGAACCCAAAGGACAAGAGACACGAGAGTTTATACTGGTTCAGGCCACCGTTGCGGTGTAATACCCTACTCCAGTGTGGTGTGGTGGATTGCCTTGTAGGCTGGGGATGAACAAGTACAAGGGAAGAACAGCCTCCTGAGGAGAGGTGTTCTTGAGCTCGGAGAGCTTGTGTGTGTGAGGATGGGATGGATCCGATCCGACCTCTTATTCCCTATGTTGGTGGCTAGTCCTATTTATAGAGGCCCTGGTCATCTTCCCAAATGTTAGGCGGGAAGGGATCCCACAATGGCCAATTTTGAAGGGAGACAACTAGAACAAGTTATCCTGACAAAAGGTGGTCTTCGCCTGCCAAAGGCTCTGGTGGTGATGCAGCTGTGGGCTCCACGGTGACCTCCGTCCTGCCGTCCTGCTGGTCTTGGTCTTGTTGCACCGATATGGAAACCTTTGCCTAATGCCTCGGGACTCCTCGCCTGTGCCTGCCTCTTTAGCACCAAAGAGGAAACTGGTACACTACGCCTGCTGGCGCCCGCCTGGCTTCGGTCGTCACGGCTCACGTCGCGGGAACCTCGCGAGTTGCCCTCCTGCCTTGATATCTCCGCTCCTCATGAGCCAGCCTAGTGAGGCTGCCGTTGAGGAGGTCTTGTGTCGTCCGCCTCGCAAGGCTTGGCCCCTCGCAAGGGTCTTGAGTGGTTGTTGATGAAGATGGGTCATACCAGGCCGCTGGTGGAGCCACGCCGTGGGCCACAGGCAGGCAAGTCTGGGGACCCCCATTCCCAAAACGCCGGCAGTTTCCATACCAGAGAGCAGCAGGATTTCTATGAGACTGTCCTATTGGACAAGAAACCCATTGTTTGTGACATGACATGGGTGGATTGGGAATATATTGATGAGAACAAAGATTACTTTCCCCATGTGCATAAGAGCTTCATGATGAATGGTGTTGACAAGTTTGTTGGACAAGAACTGACAAAGTGGAACGATGAGATGATTATGCAGTTCTACTCCACTGCTCACTTCTACCCTAATGGTAAGATAGTGTGGATAACAGAAGGCAACAAATATCAGTCAACAATCTCTGAGTGGGCCAAGCTGATAAATGCCCTCAAGGAAGATGAAAATGATCTTGATGTGTATGGCAAGCCTAGGAAGGATCACAACTCCATGGCTAACATGTACAAGCCCATACCTGACGCAACTTTGGAGACACAAGCTTGGTTCTATTTATTATCTGCTTGCTGGTTTGACCACCATGAACACCATCTTGAGGCACACTCTATTGCCCAAGTCAGGCGATCACAGGATGATACGTGGTCACTCCATCAATTTGCTTCATCTGTTTGATGTCCCACAGAATTTGAAGTCATGAGCTTGATTGTTGAGACAGTGAAGAGGACAGTAGCTGACCAGAAGAGGTCTTGTGGATATGCCCCACACATACAGACATTAATCAACTCCAAGGTGGGAACTGGGACATATCTACTAGACAGAGAGCATCTACCCATGAGGCCAGACTTTGAGGACAACGAGGTTGTCATGGATGCTTCACATCCTACTAGTGCAGATGCCCAGGAGAAGATTGAGATAGTTAAGGCTGCAAAAGCTGCAAAGGGAGCAAGTGCCCCAGATGCTTCAGTTGTGAATCTCAAGACCAAGCAAGATCAACTCAGTTATGTGCATGAGGCTACCGTGAGAATTGAGAAGAGCTTGGCCACCTTGTCTCAAAATCGGGAAAGTCTTCAAAGGATTATTGAGACAAAGTTCCATGACCCAGATGTGAATGATAGACCCACAACATATACATTTCAGAGAGTGCCAAAGGCACAAAGATCATCAACTGTGCTAGTTGCCAGAGACTCCAGGACTACCACTTCAGCACTTGCACCCACTGCCTCAGTTGTCCCTCCAGCGTCAACTCCTCCAGCTCCATAGACTTCCTCAGAGGCATTTGCAGATGCCCTCCTCTCCACGCCGTCTACGCACACCGGAGCAACAAGCCAGAAGACCCCTTCAGGAGCTCCCGAAGATCGTGCTTAGAGTGCCGCATAGCACTATACTTTTTTGAACTTTTTGGTAACTTGTTGCCAAAGGGGGAGAAAGTGTATAGATCATAGGCAGAGAGAGAGAGAGAGAGAGAGAGTGCCTATTGTTTTGTTGGTTTCTTTTGCCTTGCTACTCTTGCTACTTTGTTTATTTTTGTTGTCCTTTTATACTAAAATTTGTGTTATGCTCGTGAGATACTTATGTGATCATGTGTTTGATCATATTATGCTTAATGTGTGCTTGCATGATTATATCCATGAATGTCTGTGTATTATCAATCACTTGTATCCTTGGTGATGAGTGCATGCTATTTAACTCTTATCATTTTGAGCGCTCCACCAAGATGTATGTGACATGGAAGAGTGACCCATGATCCTAATCGATTGTGCATTTGCATTCAAAAACAAATTTTAAATAATGCACAAATTTAGGGGGAGCTCTCGCTTATCACATACTTCTCAAAGCGATGATGTATTTCATTCATATTATCATTTGTCAAAGCTTTGATCTATATCACTACAAAAAAACACTTCCGTGATGATACGTGTTTGTCACAGTAGGTCACGTTTTCTGTCATGCATGTACATCCATGATGATTTTATGACATAATCAAGATAGTCATACATGTGATGTCGTAGAAGTGTTCCGTGACATTACCAAAATTATCATCATGGAAGTGTCCACTTCCATGACGATAAATGGTGCGTCATGGAAGTGTTTTCGTCAAGGGTAACCGACACGTGGCATCCATTGTAACAGGTCGCTGTTAAGCTATCGAGTCCGGTTTTGGATCTGATAACCCGTTAACAGCCCGGACCAATGGGAATTTTCCATGTGTAAAATTCTCATTGGCTGGAGGAAACACGTGTTGGCTCACCGTCGAGACAGATGTCATCCACTCATTGGACAGGAGGCGCCTATGATACATCGACATGTGGCACGGCCCAATAGAGGCCCATTCCGATGAAAAGGCCGGCCCGTTTGACTTGGTCAAAAGCTAACAGGCCGGCCCATGGAAAGCCTATTAATGGCATGTTCGTATATAGCCCATTTACGGCCCACTAACTCCCGGCCCGTTATGGCCTGTTGGAATTAAGCCCAGTAGCTTCATTTGGGCCGTCCAATATGATTCCAGCCCATTGTAACTTCCGGCCCATGTATGGCCCATGATGTCTTTCGGCCCATATGAGGCCCTTTGTAACTTTGGGCCCATTAAAGGCCCGAGATGAAACTGGCCCATAATGAACAGTGTATCACTTTATACCCATTAACGACACATTATTCCGTCGGTCGTTTCCAGCCCGTGTTAACTTTCGGCCTTCTAAGGGCTCATTTATTCTTGGGCTCATTTCTATAATTCGGTTAGTCAAGGTCCGTTATTGGCATGTTCCGTTTGTGGGCCAAATACAACCCGTGGTTACATTCGGCCCGTTTGTGGCCCGTTAACCCGTTGGGCTGTTTTCATAGCGTTATCAAATACGGCCTATTAACGGCCCGTTATGGTCCATGAATAGTATGGCCCATGTTTGGCGAAATGATTATACGCCCCGTAGAAGGCCTATGGATCCTACGGCCCGTAGAAGACCTATGGATCCTATGGACCGTAGAAGGCCCATGGATCATACGACCCGTCGAAAGTCCATGGATCCTACAGCCCATAGAAGGCCCATGGATCCTACGGACCATAGGAGGCCCATGGTTACAACAGTCCGTGTGTTGCCATGGTTATTGTGGCCTAGTTACCAAAAATAGGTTATTGTGGCCACTAGAAAAACGTTGGCCTAGTTACCAAAAATAGGTTATTGTGGCCACTAGAAAAACGCGGAAAAGGAACTGCAGTGACTACAAGCAAACAACTAAACAAGACAATCAGGAAATAAATAAGCAAACAACTAACATTAGCCTATTACAGCTATTACACATATTACAACCACTGGGCATCAAAGTTCGCCACCAGTGCAAATATAGGGAACAAAGCAGCATATTACATACACTGGCCGTCAAAATTGGCCACCAGTGCAAATAAACGCGGCAGCAAAACAAGTCCATAACTGAAACAACTTTAGAAGAGCTCAAGAAACGTTATCCTGGGTATCCACCATGCTGGCAATAAGCTTAGCAAGCTTATTAGCTTTGTTCTGTTTGGCGCTGAAATCCTCAACGCTTGCTGTTGCACCAGAAAGTATGCATCTGAATGCTCCAGGGACTTCGGCAGTCCTTCCGCTTCTGGTTGCAGCACAGCTGACCGATGTCTTTCAGCTTGTAGTTGAGACTCAAGAAATTGAACTGATTCAAATAGTGAGTTTGAATAGCTTGTGCAAGCGGTAGTGGCCAGTAACTCGAACAGTAAACCAAGACAGGACTTTGGGATTTTATGCCTCTTGTTGACTGCATGGAGAGGAGAATGACAGCTAGCTCTTCTTTCCTCAATCAGGGAGAAAGGTTACAATTTTTGAACTCTGCATTATCATCCATGCCCATCTTCTACCTTGGTAGTTTGCTAGCTCCTCCTGGGATTTTAAAGCAACTAGAGAGAATACAAAGAAAGTGCTTATGGAGGAAACATAGAGATGAACCTTCTCCTTCCTTGGCAGCTTGGGATCTAATTTGTAGGCCCGAAAGCAAAGGGGGCCTAGGTATTCTTAATCTGGGTGTACAGAACATAGCCCGCTTGCTTAAGCATATGCATAAATTCCTAAATAAGGTGGATTTGCCATGGGTCTCTCTTATTTGGGATACATATTATCATGCTGGTGTACCCCAGGGGACAACATCTTGTGGGTCTTTTTGGTGGAAGGATATTTGTAAGCTGCTTGATCATTTCAGGAGCACAACATGGGTTCAAGTTAATTTTGGGAATTCAGCTCTGTTTTGGTCTGACAAGTGGAAGATTGGAGACTCTGTGACTCCCTTGCAGTCAAGGTTCCCCAGGCTTTTTTCTTATGTGAAAGATCCCTGGATAACAATGGCTGAGGCTTTTCAATCCCAGGATATCACCCAGATGTTCCATCTTCCTCTCTATGCGCAGGCATATAAGGAGTATTTGACAATTCAGAACATGATGGCTAATTGCAGTAGAGATATGGGTGCAAATGATATTTGGTGCTGGCAGGGGACTTGTTATGCTTTCAAGCCCAAGTTGTTCTATTCTTTCATGCACTCTGCCATGTCCTTCAACCCTCTTCTATTATGGACTTGGAGATCTTCTTGCACAATGATAATTAAGGTGTTTGCCTGGATGTTAATTATGGGCAGGCTCAACACTAAGGATATGGTTGAAAGAAGGCACTGACATTTGGATGCTGGAGTCAATTGTGTGTTGTGCCCTTTGTTGACACGTGAGACCAGGGATCATCTATTGTTTCAATTCAATTTTCGTGTAAGAATTTGGAATTATCTCCAAATCTCCTGGCCACCTGGGGATGATATGGCCACCATTGTGATGCAGGTTAAACAAGAGTCTGCTAAACCTTTCTTTACTGAGGTTGTTTTTGTTGCTTGCTAGAACATTTGGATAATCAGAAATGCAAAGGTGTTTAGGCACGAAAGGCAGAGCTTTAATAAATGGAGAAGTGCTTTCATCCATGATATCCCTCTCATGCAGTATAGAGTCAAACATCGATTCAAAGAGGAGCTATTAAGATGGATTTCCTATTTGCCTCCTTGAGGTTATGTACACTAGTTTCTTATTGATTTCTTTTCTCTTTTGCTTTCTTGATTACCCCTTGTAATCCTTGTACATTGTAACTCTGTTTTATGAATAAATTTTGAATGTTGTGGGGGGTTCACCCTACAGTTACCAGTCAAAAAAATACAGGACTTTGGGGTTGTCTCATTGTCTTCAAGATAGTTTTCCTTAGCTGTTTTATCAGCTTTGTTGGAGACCAACAAGGATGTCTCACTATCCTGAACCTTATCTGCATTACTTCCTTTACCATTGCTTAATAAGGCACTCTTCCCCAATATTCTATCAGCATTCTAAAATAAGAAACAAGCAGACACATAATAGGTTTAGCATGTATTAGTATATTAAACTCATTTCGGTGAACTAGTTCATTAGTAAGGTGGACAAGGTTTAACTACCAAGTCTTCTATTGCCAAGTAGTACATTATAAAAGCATCAAAAAAGCATATATCTATGTCCTACAGTCACTGCATTGTCTTGCCAAATAAAAATAGAGACACGGTTCAAATCATATCAGTTCAAGAGAAAGCCGCACTGAAAGAATACAAAGCGTGGGAAATTACACGGCACAACAAGATTTCAGATGGGTACCACGGGTTTACATGTACAACAACACTATTGGCTCTGTTGTGATGCTAGTAATGTGCATGATATGAGAAGCCAACTGTATACACAATTGAAATTGAAATCAACAGAGCTATTTATAAGAGCAACCCTGTTAAAGAAACATGCGTAAACATACCTGTTGTGCCATTGGAGTTTCAATTGGATCATTCAATTTAAAAATAAGTTTGTATGAGTAAATACAGTGATACAAGTGCAAAGCAGTATGCACGGTAGCAAAGGAATCTTAAATTAGAACAGTTGTTCTTCATGTTTAAGCACTTGTCCTACGTGAATAGAGTATAGTAAGACGCAAGCATATAGTACTTAAAAAATGAGCTCATAAACCTTACCACATTCTTCGTTCGGGACCAGTACGGAACAAGGTGTTCCCAGTCATCGTCCAGTAAATGTGTCTCAAGAGAACATAAGGGAATTTGATGAGTTTCTTTGCCAGTGAAGTACGTTTTCTTCGGGTAATTCCGATACTGCCACCAAGCATTCTTGAAGATAGGAGAGGTATTAGCATAGGTTACCTCATCCCGATTTTCCAAATCGGTCCTTCTCTATAGAGAAAAATGAGAAAATTTGTTGTATTATAACCATCATGGAGGTAGAATGTATGGGACAAAGTAAATTAATTGCCATGAATAACATTACTTACACATAACTCCTGGACAAACACCTGTAACTGGCATTTTCCTTCATCTTCAGTATAATATTTCCATGATGGGAAGATACGCACATAGGATTTAACAACATCAAATGCGATAGATGCTAAACTATGAATGGCTGGTTGTGCTTCCTCCATAGGAATAGGTGTACTAACTGGTGGAGTTGGGGTTCGCCGTGGTAGTACTGGCGCTTTGGGCACTGGAGCTGCCTTACTAACTACTCTTGTTTGGGAGCTCTATGGTGGAGATGGTGTTGTGTCAACAGGAACTGGGTTACTATCTTCTTGGGTTGGGGTTAGATTGGGTGAAGATGATTCTCCGTCCATCGCAGTGGGGGTACAATCTGCGAGAGTCTGGGTTATGTGTGGTAGGGCTGGTTCTCATGCATGTACAACCAGGGTGCTATCTCCACCAAGAGGTAGCACTATTTTATTTGAAGACCGTGTTTTTACTCCGCTAGATACTGCCATCACCCGCTCCAATTCAAATGGTTGATAAACAGGAAACATAATTGAATGTACAGACATTGTATGAGAGACAGATGCAATAGATAGTATGGAAAAAAGAGGGCATGAAATAGTTTACATGTATATTGTTTAACTAAAACGGATAGCATGACATAATTTCACATATATGATGTCTATCTAAACTAGATATCATAGCATAACATAATTCAAAGATACGATGACTAAGTAAACAAGATCGCATGACATAATTCACATACATGTTATCTAAGTAATCAGGATCGCATGATTTAATTCACATATGTGATTTATATGCTAAGAAGGGGGCATTCGCATATATGATGTCTGAACTAAGAACATGGTGTTGAATATTGTGTATATGATGTCTAAATTATGCAATGCAAGACACCATATGCATGATATGAGCAGTATAACCGTGACAAGTTAGAGTATACACCTCGGTGGGGGAATAGGACTGGTCATCTGTCTCTGAATCCATATCTGAGGAGCTATCAGGACACAACAAGAGATCTGCTTCGACGGGTAGCACTGTTTGCTCTGAAGGCCTTGTTTTCACTCCAGATTTTTCCATCACCCACTCAAATGGCTGATTCACGGGACGAGTAGTTTAATGTACAAACATTGTCGACAAATGGAATGTAATGAAGAAAAGGATGGGCAAGATATCATTCAAATATATGATGCCTGGTTAAACAGGATGGCATTGCACATTTCACATATATTATGGCTGGCTAAAAGACATGAGATTGCATAATTCCCATATATGATATTGAAACTAAACAGGTGGCATTACAGAACATGTCTAAACTAAGAAGATGACATATATGATGCCGAAAGTAGGCACTGCAAGGCAACATATGCATGATATGACTAACGTCATCATGCCAAGTTAGAGCAAACACCTTGGGGGTAAATAGGAGTGGTCAACTGCGTCTGAATCCGCCTCAGAACAGATATCTTCCTCTGTATTACAATCTGGAGAGGGGGGAGGCTTTCCATTGAAACCACCATGGAGCGATGTGTGCATGACATTGTATTGCCGCGAAAAACTCTTCTCTTTTTCTCTACATGTTCAGCATGACTGTGTACAATATCTGACATGCATACAAAAAAATATAGTGAGATTATGTAAGGAGAGCATGCAGAAATCTAGAGTGATGGTAACAACCAGTGGATGGATCCAAAAATAATGATAGCAGGCTGATGGTTGCTTTAATTTAATAAAAAACAGATGATGATTGCTTTACTATTTGTTTCCCACCCAAGATGAACAACATAGGCATACCCTAGGTGAACCAGTTATTAGACAGAGATACTATTCATTGCCGCCTCGATATGTGCCCCACAACTATTTTAGAACTCAAGTTTGAACATTAATTTGGACCTGACTTGGAGTCTAAGAGCTGAACATGACGATAAAGTAGCAGGTAATATTAAGCAATGCATAACATAAGCAGAAACAAAAGAGTGCGACCTCTCTTGTGAACCCGTGTACTCCTCAGGTTCATCTACTGAGTCGATGATGGTGATGCCTTTGTGGTGGGTGCTGACGGCAGGGAAGGAGATCTGAGGCGGCGAAAGATGGTCAGGAGTCGTGATGTTTGGTTTGGTGGATGCTTCTGTCGATGGAGCAGATCAGGTGAGGTGGACGACATCGTGGCAGGAGCAGGACAAACCACACAAAGTTTTCTTTGACACCTACCTATAACTGAAGTACTTCTGTAAGGGCTCATTTGGCTTGCATGATTGTAAAAACGCAGGGATAGGGAAAACACCGAAATAGGATAGGAATGCACATGGGAAACAGAGCATTTGTGAACACAAGATTTCTATCAACTTGGGTGTTTGGTTCACAGGAATTGGAAGAGCAGAGGAATGCAAAGAAACATGGCCAAAATAAAGTGAAACCATATGAAAGCGTGTACAATTAGAATGTTATTCTGCCACTAATGCACTTGGTCTTGTTTTCATGCATAGGATTTTGAAAAGTAGGTCCAGGTGGATGTTTTGCTCCATTCCTTTCAACAAAATGCATGAATAATTGAATAGTAGAGTGCCAGAGTAAAATTTCCTATTGCTATGTTTTTCCGTTGAACCAAAATAGCCCTAATGGATCAACATGAATGTAGAGTAATAAGTGATGCGACAAGTGTACAATCTCTTTGCTGTAGCCGTGTCGACCTCAGCATCATTGGGTTGGTCGCTGAAGAAGTTGTGGCAGAGGTGGCTATCGGAGGTGTGGAGGAAGATCTGAGGAATCTATAGATGGCGTCCAGGGCACAGCTCTGTTGTGATGAATAGTTCCGTCGTTGGAGCAGCTCCGGCGAGCCGTAAGACGTCGAGGCTGAAGCAGCACAAGACAGACAGCGTTAATCTCAAGTGGGATTCCAGTAGCATCTCAAATAGATGATGTAAAATACATTACCAAAAATTGATAGATGTAAAATTTACATCACCAAAAACCACCGGACTACAACAGATGAGGTAAAAACTGTTGACTCTAAACTTGACTGTCAAAACTGAAATTTACTGTGGAATTTGAATGTTACTGTCGAAACTGAATGCAATGGTAGCAGAGAGGCACTTCACATGTAGTTTAGGGAGGGCCTGCAGTTCATCTTCAACCTGCACCCCCCTGAGCCACCAGCCACCACTGGCCGAACCGCCGGCCCCCGCCGCCGGCGCTCCCCCGCCGCCGGCGCTCCCGCGCCGCCCTGAAACCACTCCCCACCACCGGTCCGCCACCGCCCCGGACAGCCCTCAAGCCCCCCCACACCAAGCTTTTTCTTCAGCGATTCCCACGCCACCGCCCCACCACCGCGCTCCCCACCGCCGGCGACCACCGCCCCCACCTTGAACCCTAAGATAGATAGTGGGGTACCTCTCCGGCGAGCCCCCCTCCCCGCTGCGGGTGGTTCTTCCTTAACTCCGGCGAGCCCCCATACCCCCTAAACATGAACTGACCCAAAAGTCGATTCAGTCGACTGAAGTGTAGCTAAATCGGAGCAGACCAGCAGCACGAGCGAGAGGGAGGGCAGCAGCAGCGCGAGCGAGCGAGAGCTGGAGCAGCAGCAGCAGATCCGGCTGGTATGGACGTCGCCACCAAAGGGGCCTCACATTGGGGGAGAGCAGCCGTGGAGATGTCGCCCGCGGCGCCGGCTTCGAGGTAGCCGTGCCATGGAGGTGCGGGTTGGAGCATCGTCGGTGCCGGGAGGTTGAGTTAAGGAGAAGGTGCGATGCGATGAGTGTACAACCTCTTTGGTGGCGTCGAGTAGGCCTCGGCTTCGTCCGAGGAGTCGGTGAGGATGTTGCGGTTCCCATGGAGCAGGTTAAGGCGGCGCTGTGGGGATGGAGCAGCCGCGATAGACGAGGCGATCATCGGAGCAGCTCCTTGGAGGTGGAGGATGGGGCGGCTGAACCGGCGGGACGACAAGATGGACGACGGATCCTCATCTGGGGAGGTGGATGAGGGACGTCGAGCTGTTGCGGTGGACGAAGCCATCGGGGAAGAGGCTCTGGCTGGGCAGTTGTGAGGTGGCGGACAGAGGAGGGTGGGGTTTCACGGCTGGAGCGGAGAGGTTATGGCGGCCTGGGATTTCGAATGGTGAAAAGGAGGCGATGGGAGGGGGGAACCATGACTTAGGGACGCGCTTGTCCAGAATGTAGGGTGTGTTACAAAAGTAACCCCACCGATTTGAACTAGCGGCCCTTTCGACTCAGGGTTAGAAGGGGGATTTCGTGTGTCGGGATTTGGCAGCTGGAGGGAGTTTTCGTGCGCGTTGTAATTTCGGGATAGCAAGGCGCAGGTTGTGAAGGCGCGAGTTTTGGGAGCACGATATCTGAATTTTCGGGATATAACAAGGCGCGGGTTGAATTTTAGGGACAAGCCTAACGTGTAATATTGTACTTGTACGTACCAAATCAATTCGCACTTCCCTCAACGAAAAAAAGAAAACAATAAAACTATTCACACCACACAAAGAGAGAGTCTTGTCCTGTTTTACTATACAAATGCTATTCAAAGCTATGAATCCATGTTATGTCCAATTAAAAAATTTCGCTGGCTGTATAATACATGTAACCTACTCATACCAACATTTTAGTGCATTCCAAATGTCTATACTACCGCTGCAATTCGAACTAAATTTGAATTCATTTCTCTATTTGAATAAGAATCTACAATCATGATTGTTGCCAACTTCAACCATCATTCGTGTATTACCTTAACAACACACCACATGATTACTATAGAGATAGATATGAACTATGTGTACTATATGGACTCGAATTCAATTTTTTGAATACACTTGATGTTGATTCCAAATAATAGTACATCTGATGTACTAACTAGATATTCATAATCTAAACCATGTTCCATACATACACCGTGTTTATCACACAAAGTATAGTACCCCGCCCCCCTACATTATGACAAGTATTTAGCTCTGAGCTGCAAAAGCCACATATTATCCCAAATTATAATCGATGTTCTATATATTATATGTAGTACTAGCAAGATGCCCATGCGTTCCACGGAACATCAAGATGATCGAGGGGAGGCCTTATTTGCAAATGTGGAGAGGGGTGTGGGTATCCTTTTTCAAAATTGCCATAGTTTCCTTCCTATCCGTTAGATATAAATCGGACGGCCTATATTACAGGATGGCAGGCACACCATCATCAACAACTCTGTTTTTATAAGAGTAGAGATAAAATATATTATATCTAGTATAACATGTTCATAACCACACCATGTGTATCACCTCTATATATATTCACGCATGCGTCGGTTTAAAACACTATGATAAATTCTTCAAATATCCGAATTCACTTTTTATAATGAATTATGATCTCTATTCGTCTTCTACACCCACACAATCCTCTTATCTTTGTAGCTAGCACAAACTTTCTCTCGTTCATGCACATGCCCACATCCCTCTCACCCTCCCTCGGCATTCTCTAGCTCCATCGCATAAATTCGTCTTTTCACTTTAGGTCGTTCACCCACGGTGTGTGTAGGCCCCCCCAGCTCCTTCTTTATGGCACACATCGATCGATATGCCTCTCTAGCAAGGTGTGCCTACCACAAACACAAGCTTTCCCTGTCAGGGATATCTAGCGACATATGCCAGGGGTTGGCTTATTATGGAGGGGGACAAGAGTACGTCGCCGGTGCCTAGAAGCGAGATGAGGCGTGATCGCATACGTCGACGCATCTTACCCATGTTCGGGGCTCTCCTAGGAGATATTACCCCTAGTCCTGCTCTGCGGGGTCTCAGCATGATCACTATCTCGACAAAGTAGCTACAAGCTTGCTCCTTGAGCTGTTTGGGCTAGAGGAGGAAGAAGAACTAGGCTAGCCCCTGCTCCACTCTCTCTATATGGGTGTGTGGTGTCTATGGTGCCGAACTCTTTGCATGGGTGCCCTGGGGGATTTATATAGGCCTACCCCCCAGGGGTACAACGGTAATCTGGCCGAGTGTAGGGCCCGCCCATCAGTGTCTCTGGTTGCTGACTTCTCGTCGGCTGCTGGGGCCCACCGCCTGCCGTGTTCTCAGCCGACAGGTAGGGCCCGCCACCTGCGGGTCCTGTCGGCTACTCTGCACTGTAGCCTGGCCTCTGATGACGGGGGCTTTGTCGGGGAGGGCATGGTTACAGTCCTGCCGCCAGGCGGGCGCTCACTATAGCCACATCCCGTCTTATCAGGTTAATGGCGCACAGACTCCAAGGGAGGGGGAGGGCCACCTGCTAGTAGTCGGCCTCCCCCATGCCGCCGGGTCAGGGCATGCCACCTTCTGGTACCACACACACAGGTAGGGCCCGCCGCATGTGGGCCGTACCGACAGCCCGTCATTGGAGCATGGCTTCCTCTGCCATGGATGATGTCACGGGCCGCGTGGCAACAGTGTCGCGCCGGACGAGGGATGTCCGTCTGGTACGCTGCACTGTGCCCACGTTCTGCCCTGGGCTCTAGGGTGGCAAGCTGCATTGTAGCCACGCCCCCGTCTCATTGTTGTAATGAGGTGCTAACTTCAAGGGAATGTGGGGCCGCCTGCTAGGA
Source organism: Aegilops tauschii subsp. strangulata (assembly GCF_002575655.3). NCBI lineage: Eukaryota > Viridiplantae > Streptophyta > Magnoliopsida > Poales > Poaceae > Aegilops > Aegilops tauschii. Next base: position 310,880,798 of record NC_053037.3, on the reverse strand, counting down.
GCCGGCCTCCCTGGAGGCCGCTTGCTAGGAGTCGGCCTACCTCATGGCTGCCTTCTAGGTTCCGTCGCCTTCTGGCAGCCAGCCGCTCGGACCAGCCGGCCCAAGAAGGCAGCCATTTGGCTTAGATGCTTTGAGGGGCGCAGCTAGCCCCGATGTCTTGAAATACCATGGGGAGCTGATGAGGCTACCCGTGGTCATTTACTCCGACAGTAGTCCCTGAAGCCGGTGGGGCACCTCGGCTGAGGGTGAGGAGCCTCAGCAGCTTCCTACTCCGAGACGTCTAGTAGCCTTGCTTCATCCGTCTTCTGGAGGCGCCGACAGCTAGGAGTCAGCCAGGGCCAGGCCGGCCGCCAGGTGAATTCGAAACATCATGGTGGGGCCGGGTGGCATGCCAACCGGGCGGTTGGCCTGCCGCCCCTTGCTCGACCGCCACACGGCGCCAGCAGGCCAGGCCGGCCAGCCAACCCATGTGCATGACGGGACGTCGCCGCAGGCCAGGGCTCGCCACCACAGGGCCTCGGCACGCGCGCGGATCCGCTGCGGCCGAGGCGGGCGGTTGGGCTTCCGTGGCAGTTAATAAACACCTTTATTGGCGCAGTAAACATGGGATCATGGGGGAGTGGGGCGCAATTAATCCCATGACCCCCCACGCCTCGCCCCCTCGGCTCCGCCACCTGGGGCTATAAGTAGGGGGAGGAGAGGGGCGGCAGACGCACGCGCGCCCTCCTCTCCCATCGCTTTCGCCATTCTTCCTCTCCTTCTCTCTGCTGCCGCAGCGCCCCTTCCTCTTGCCGAGGCGCCGCCGCAGCCCACCGTCACAGGGCTTCTCCTTGCTGCGGCTTCCTTGCTCTGCCGCGGGTTCGCCCGCTCGTCGCCGCATTGCGTCTCCGTCGAGCACCCAAGTCCATGGCGCGAACGGGCCGGCGACTGGGATGGCTCCAACGTCCATGAAGATCATCTCTCCTTTCTTCACCAGACGCGGCACCTGCCCTGCGAGACGCACGTGAAGGTGTGTGTCCCCCCTGAGGCAGAAATCTCGCCGGCGCCGGAAGACGGTGAATGCGTCGTGTTCTAGTCCCATTTTCTTTGTGGCTTCAGCCTTCCGGCGAGCGGCTTCTTCCGCTCCTTCCTCACCTTCTATCGAGTCCAGCCACACCACCTCACGCCAAACACGGTTGTGTTACTGGCCGCCTTCGTCACCCTCTGCGAAGGCTACCTCGGTACTCTCCCCACTCTCGAGCTCTAGGGAGAGTGCTTCTACCTCAAGCTTGGCACAGCCGCCAAGGGCCACGCGGCTCAATGCGGGGCCTATGTGGCGGTGCGGCGTTCGGGTGCCGGGAACTACTTCCCGTCCATCGCCCTGCTACAGTCGGCCAAACTGTGGCAGAAGTCTTACTTCTACGCCAAGAACATCCATCTGACTATGGACTACATCAACCTGTCGGCTTATGCAGTCGGCCCGCCTATTGAGCCGCGCACCAACTGGCAGTTTTGGCCAAAGAACCTATCGACCGCCTCCTCCGCCGCTCTCGCCCGACTTCAGGTGATGATGGAGTCGGAGGGCCTCAAGGGCTTGGATCTGCTGGCCGCCTTCGTGGCACGCCGAGTGCTCCCCCTCCAAGCCCGGCCTCACATCATGAGCCGCATGAGCGGGCATCAGGACCCCTGCCGGTTGAGCACGAAGGAGCTGCCGGACATGGAAGTGGTCCGGCTAGTCAATTACGTCTCGAACTGCAAGCTCTCGGAGAAGGAGTGTCAGTTCGGCAAGCAGCCGTACAGCCGCTTGTGGTGAGTCCTTAATTCTTTTTTCTCTTCATTCGTCCGGGTTCTTCTTTGATGTCTGATCAGTTGGCCATGGTGCAGATCTTCTCGACCCAGTCGGCTGCCGACGCTCTGGAGTCGGGTCATCAGTACCTGCCGGACCGGTCGGTGAGCAACATGGACGACCCGGACTTGGGGCGGCCGCCATGGAAGAAGACGACGCCATAGGTGGCGGAGGCGGAGCAGGCGGCTCCTCGGGAGGCGGCCTTGAGGACTGGCCAGATGATGATGATGAGGAGAACGAGCCGCGCCGCACTCACGGCGCTGATAAGGAGAGCGCGAGTTCTTCAGCCGCGCCGACTGCACCAGTCGGCGCACCGAAGTGCCGAGCCGACGCCGGGTTGTTCGGCAGCCGGCCCAAGAAGCCCAGGAACACGACCGCTGCGACCAAATAGTAGGAGGCTGCCGCGAAGGTGGCCCAATTCCAGAAATCCCCAAAGCGGCTCCCGATGGTGTCCGCGTAAGTGCTTGATCTCTCTTGCGTTTTCTTTTCTTATTTCTTGCAAACTCCTTCTTAGTTTCTTCTTATTTTGCTTGAACAGGGCCCCGCTCTCTCTTGAGCGGGCCCCATCCGCCTCGGTGATTGGTGCGGCGGGCGGCTCTGCAGAGCCCCGTCGCGTGGACCCACTCGCCGACCTCCAGGAGGCGACGGAGAGAAACACGCGGGAGGCGCGCGAGGAGCGGGAGAAGGCGGATGCGGCCAAGGCCCAGGCCGACGTCACGGCCAAGGAGCAGGCGGACGCGACCGCCAAGGCGCAGGAGGAGGAGGCGGCCTGCGGCCGGACTCCACAGCTCGTTGCCCCGCTGCGCGCGGAGCCACCAGCGCCGGAGAGCCAGGTGCCTACTGGAGGGGTTGGAGGCGACCAACCGGCCTTGGAGAGGGAGGGTGGAGGCCCCGTCATCTTGGAAACGGAGGTGCCCCCGCAGGCGCTGACTGCTGACACCGAGGGCAGTCGGCTTGACGTGCCACAGGTGCCGCCAGTTAGTGGCGAGCTGGTGGTGGGCTTGACTCCCGCGATCCGCACTCCGGTGCACCGGTGTGCGGGGAAGGCGGCCTCAGTGCCAAGGCCGCTGGAGATCGGGGCGGCAAGTTCATCGGCCCCTAAAGCCGAGGCCACCAGTGCCGCCCCGCTAGAGTGGACGCCTGGGGGTGGGACGAGTGTTCTGAACATGGCCGCACAGGACGTCCAGGCCTGGTTCCAGGCCCAAGGCGCCGCCCTCCAAGAGTTTATGCACGCGTTCTTGGCGACGCAGTTGACCGTCTGGGTATGCTTCTTGTTTTTTGTTTTTGATTCTTGTAATCTTTCGTGGGGACCCGCCAGCACACCCACTGGGTGTAGCCCCCGAGTTCCGGGCCGGCTGCTGAGCAGGCGGCTCGGAACTTCAAGGTAAGTTCTGAGTGCTGACTTATTTTCTCTTCTACTGTCCTTGTTGCAGGATTACCACAACATCCGTGCGGCCGCCTTCAACTCCCATGTCCAGGAGTTGGCCAAGCGGACTACTGATTTGGCTGAGAGCCGGTGTAAGCACTCCGTCTTCTCTCTCGCGGTGGCGCGTCAGCGCACCCGCTGGGTGTAGCCCCCGCGATTTGGGCCGACTGCTGAGTAGTCAGGCCGGATCTCCCGGCAACCACTTTTCTTCTTTGTTGATTGTTGATTGTCTTCTCTTACTTGTCTTTGCAGGGGCAGCTGCCGCACTGCAGCAGCGCCTAGGTGAGGTCGAGACCGAGCTGCATACCAAGGAGGAGGAACGCAGCAAGGCGGCTCAACAGCGCGATCGCCTGGCCAAAAAACTGGCGGACCAGGCGGACCGGCACAAGGCGAAGCTCTAGAAGCTCAAGGAGGCGGAAGACGCCCTCAAGGCCAAGTTCGATACTGAGCGCTCAAAGTGGGCTGAGAAGGAGACGTTCCTCACCGACGACTACGGCAAGGTTGAGGACATGATCGATGGTAAGCCTCTTTTTCTTTGGAATAGCCGCCGACTGCTGTCGGAGTCGGCTTCCGGCTTCTGATTTTTGATCTTCTCTTGTGTAGACTTCTTTCCTGGGCATGCCGTCACCGTCAGCCAGGCCATCGAGGCGCGTCGCGATCAACATAGGAGAGAGGGAATGGAGATCCCGCCCAACGCGCCCAGGAACCTCAATGAGCAGCTTCTAGCCGTGAGGACGCGCCTGCAGTTGGCTCATCACCTGCTCTGCCGTCTTCAGTGAGCCGGTGCTTAGGTGTTGCCCGCCCTCCGACCAGAAGCCGAAGTTCCATGCACCCGCAACCGGACTGCCGACTGGTTGGAAGTAGCAGTCGGCCGCTTCGAAGAGTGGATTGGCTCCGCAGCCCGGGCGGGTGCACGGAGAGCCTTGGATTCGCCAAGGCTTGGTATCCTGGGCTGAACCTAGCCTAGTTTGCCACCTTCTGGCAGAAGCTAGCGAAGAGTTGGTGGTGGTGGTGCCTGCGCTCACTCAACGTGCGGTGGCGATCACCGAGTACACCAACACCGGTGTTTTCATCCCCGAGCTAGACGAGGAGGGCGCCGAGGTGCCGCCCAACTGGTTCGGGCTGAACCCGGACGATGGCGAGGACTCGGCGATGGCCGCGTCGTGTTGTCGGACCGTGCCCACATGGCTAGGCTCACCAGCAGCCGGCGTGCCTCAGACGACGCAGTCGATCTCGCGCTGGTAGGCTTCAGTGAGGTGTCTCATGGCCTTCAGCTTGTTAGCGCTTTCGAGGAGCGCAATGCGGCAGGCCTCCAGCGTCTCGCCATTGGCGTCTGCGGCGATGGGCGTGGACAGGCTCTGCACTGCCGCCTGCAGAGGATCCTGGCCGGCTCCGCCAGAGGCTTCGTCGTGGCTGATGACGAGCACCTCCATGACGGTGCTGCCGCCACTGTCTGTGCGAGGGAGAGGGTCGTCGAATACCACCACATTGGTGGGGAAAGTGTCGAGGGATGCCGCTTCAGAGTCGACGAGCATCGGGTCTGTGGAGCCAACTGACTCTAGGTCAGAGGCTGGCTCGTTGGCGATGTGAAGCTTGCCGAGGAGGTCGACAAGGCAGCTCTCAGAGCTATCTGCCCCCACGTCGGGTGCGGGCTCATCGGAGAGGCGGATCCCGCCGATAAGATCAGCGAGGCAGCTCGCCGCGCAACCGACTTCTGCGCCATGCAGCGCGTCGGTGCAAACGCCATCGGGCATGCTGGGCTGGCTGCGCTCGCCAGGAAGAGGGTTCCCGTCCAGAACATGTCTCCGGACGACGGTGCACCTCGCCCCACGGTGGGCGCAAAATGTCGGGGATATCTAGCGACATATGCCAGGGGTTGGCTTATCATGGAGGGGGACAAGAGATAACAGCGCCAAGAAGCGGGATGAGGCATGATCGCATACGCCGACGCATCTTACCCAGGTTCGGGGCTCTCCTAGGAGATAACACCCTAGTCCTGCTTTGCGGGGTCTCCGCATGATCACTATCTCGACAAAGTAGCTACAAGCTTGCTCCTTGAGCTGTTTGGGCTAAAGGAGGAAGAAGAACTAGGCTAGCTGTTGAACCCTTTGCATGGGTGCCCTGGGGGTTTATATAGGCCTACCCCCAGGGGTACAACGGTAATCTGGCCGGGTGTAGGACCCAGCCGTTAGTGTCTCTGGTCCCCGGCTTCTCCGCCGGCTGCTGGGGCCCGCCGTCTGGTGGGCCCTACCGGCTGCCGTGTTCTCAGCCGATAGGTAGGGCCCGCCGCCTGCGGGTCCTGTCAGCTGCTCTGCACTGTAGCCTTGCCTCTGATGATAGGGGCATTGTCGGGGAGGGCGTGGCTACAGTCCCGCCGCCTAGCGGGCGCTTACTGTAGCCACATCCCGTCTTATCTGGTTAATGGCACACAGACTCCAAGGGAGGGGGAGGGTCGCCTGCTGGCAGTCGGCCTCCCCCGTGCCGCCTGGTCAGGGCATGCTGCCTTCTGGTACCTCACGGTCAGGTAGGGCCCGCGCCTGTGGGCCGTACCGACAACCCATCGTGGGAGCATGGCTTCCTCTGCCATGGATGATGTCATAGGCCGCGTGGCAATAGTATCGTGCCGGACGAGGGATGTCCGTCTGGTATGCTGCATTGAGCCCACGTTCTGCCCTGGGCTCGAGGGTGGCAAGCTGCACTATAGCCACGTCCCATCTCGTCCTTGTAATGAGGTGCTAACTTCAAGGGAACGTGGGGCTACCTGCTAGGAGCCGGCCTCCCTGGAGGCCTCCTGCGAGGAGTCGGCCTACCTCGTGGCTGCCTACTGGCAGCCGGCCGCTCGGACCAGCTGGCCCAAGAAGGCGGCCATTTGGCTTAGATGCTTTGAGGGGCGCAGCGAGCCCTGATGTCTTGAAATACCATGGGGAGCTGATGAGGCTACCTGTGGTCATTTACTCCGACATTCCCTCTTCTCTTCTCACCGTCCATGCCTCACTCCCACCCCTCTTTTCATCGATCTCGTACTCACACACTCCTTCCCCTGGATATAGTATGCCTCTCACACCACCTCCTAGCTGCATCCCTCTCTCTCTCTCTCTATCCTTCTCCCCGGGCATTATTTGCTTCTAACACATACATGCATGTATACCGATCGATCTCCCTACAGATACCTAGGTCGACTTTAACTATTTTCCCCCACCCATCGATCGACGTACCTCACAAGTTATGTCTCTCCTTTCTCTGACAAAGGACGATTGATCTTCCTATGTAGTTATGTCTGCTTACCACAGCCATACCGTCCCCCCTCATCATTCGTGCATGCCTCCTGACCTGTCTCTCACACGCACGTGCACAGACAGGCAGCCATCGCCTCTCTTATTGATATTGCAGGCATGCCCTCCATTTGTCTAGCAAGCCTCTCCCACCATTTGTTAGAAGCAACTCCACCACCAGCCCCTCCGACACTCTAGCTCTGTCTCTCTCTCCCAACCTTATTCCTCTCCTACGCATATGCATGGATGCCGATCGATCTCCCTCAATACATAAGGTAGGTCTCTCTCCTCCTCCACACATATACCAGCCATTGTACCTCTATAGTTAATTAGGTCTCCCCCCGCCCACCACACACCGATAGTCGAGCGCTGTAGGTAGGTATCCATGCCACAGAGACAAACTACACATGTCCCCTCTCACCATCCAGTAGGCCAGCCACCCTATATCTTAGACGTGGGCACACACAAATTCGATGGCACTCTTTATCAATCGCGTGCACGCGCGCACACACACACACATCATCCCTCTCTTCGATTCTATGGATACCTCAAGCCGATGATACCTCCACTCTCTTCTCATGGATCGCCCCCTCTATATATATGATATATCCAGGACTCTATTTCACACACATTGCATATGTTACATTTTTTGATTGAAATATCATCCACACATATTGCTTGTCTATTTCTCACCCCCCAAAAAAAACTCACGAACCCACACACTATATCTCTCTACGTTTGTATCTCTCTCACACAACCCCACATAGGTGGTGTACATACACGAAGAGAATAGGTGCACGTACTCACGCTTCGTGCCCAGCCACACCCGCGCGGGTACACGCTGGAGCTCATTTCTGTATGAAATGGCAGCCCACGTGCTAATTTGAGCGCGTGTAGCGGTTGTTTACCTACGGAGGTCGTGTACCACGCGTGCACGAAACAAAGTTCAACTTGATGCGTTGGCGCGTTATTTTTAAATAAAGTTATATCACTCAATGGCACGTACACAGAATATAAAATGATTTTTGTGGAGAAAAAGGTAGCCCACTCCACTATATACAATGGAGCCTGCTTGCCGGGGTTTGTCTCTCTTCAGAGTATCTCACACAAGGTGGTGGTGGCCTCTCTTTCTCTCTCGTAGTTGGTCACTGATCCGGACGCATCCCGTCCGCCGGCGGAAAGGGAGGATGTGCATCGTTTCTCCGTTCGACGGCGCCGAGGCAACACGTCCCGATCTGTGGTACCGTCCGTTCTCTCTGACCAAGCTCCAACGCGGTAGGGCCTACGCCACCTGCTCGCTGCCGCAGTATGGGTAGATCCCGCCCGCCGCCGCTCTCCTAGTTACATCCCGACGACCCCCAGGTATCCCCTCCGGCCTTGCTCCACTGCCCCTCTTCACACGTTGCTGCATGTGGATCTTCCATAGTTCTTTGCCCAAAACGTAGCTCGTCCGGCGTACTTTCCATATTGCAATCTCGTCCTCGCACCGTTTTAGACAAACACAACCGTGTTGTTATCTTCCCTTAGGACAAGGAATATGCTTCTTTTTTGTTGTCGTATGTGTCATCAATTGTTATTGGCCAGTAATTGTTTCCTTTCTACCTCTTATTTGCAAACAGGGCTATCCATTTCACCTCGTTGCTATTGCGGCCTTTTGGTGAACTGCACAAATCACTTTTTTCTTAAGTGTTTTGTGCAGTTGTACTAAAATGTCATGCGGGCAACGTCTCTACATTTCAGTGCGACTGCACAAAGGGAGATTGGTTTTGCTCTATCCTCCTCATCCAACTCCGAGCCTAATCTTCTCCAACTATTTGCTTAATCTTCTCCAACTAGTTAGTCTTAAGAGAGACTGCAGAGGTGACCGGCTTCTATTTGTGTGTTTATTGTTTCATCAACAACCCTCTATTATTATAATTACACTTAATATCTTTGGAATAGGGACGCTCAGCTCTATTTTAGCGGAACTGCACAAAATGATCGGAATGTTGCATGCTCCAGACATCTACTTTTTTCCCAACATGCCTTGTTGATTTAAACAAACCTGGGGGGAGTTGCTGCCAATGAAAGCATGGATCAATTTTAATTTAACACCTTCTCACAACTTTGTCTTCAGTTGTGATGTAAATATTAGCTCTCATCTGCTAATCATTGAGATGCATTATCAAGGAAGTTAGTTTTTTATTGTTTCCAAAAGAGTGTGGATGGCAAGACACACGAAAAACGAAAGCTGAAAGCTCAGAGCATTGTACAATTTCATGTCGCTGGAAAATTATTTGTATAGTATGTCAATTATGTAAGCAAATGCTGGAAGCTTGATAGCATTGCCAGAAGCCTCTTCAGCATCCGGGTCCATGTGCCATGCACAAAATTATACTTCCTCCATTCCTAAATATTTGTCTTTTTACAAATTTCAAATGGACATATTTTAGAGTGTAGATTCACTCATTTTGCTTCGTATGTAGTCACTCGTTGAAATCTCTAGAAAGACAAATACTCCATAGTATATTTAAGAACGGAGGGAGTAGTGCACAACCGCATGGGAGACTCAGCCCGGTCGTTGCGCCGCACTAATAGTGAGTAATGAGTAGTCAAATCATAAGCCCCACCTTTCCCACTGTAAGTTGTTCAGAAGAAGCAACCATCAATACGCTCTTCTTTGAATCCGCTTATACTACTCCCTCTGTCACTGTTTATAGAGCGCGCTTAAAAAAAATCACTGGGACCAAGGCAACTAGCGATCGGCCTGAAAATAGCATTGGTAGTTATAGCACGGCGTCTATTACTAAAGGAAATAATGCTTCCACACATGCATGCCGTGCTTCCACCCCGGGTACACACATGTATGCACTTACTCCACTCCACGTACGCACGTAGTACATCGAGAGAAAATTGTGGACTTGATTGCAGTTATCACGCCCTAATTAATTGAGCATTAAACCAAACGTGTCTAAAGTCTCTCTGGTGGTGGAAATGCATGGAGAGAAATGCATCAGAATGAAGCGCGCCCTGTAAACTGTGACGGAGGGAGGAGTAGTATGAAGGTGCAAAACCAAGTATGCGTATGGCCAGTCGGTCAACGCACTTCCTCTTGGCATATCACTGACATGTGGGACCGGAGTGTGAGCAAACCGATCTCAATTGACGGCAAAATGGCCAACCCGCCGTTCCTTTAGAGAGACGAGGAGCGAGAACACACAGACGGGCTCGCACGGAGGCCAAGATATATTCGAGCATGGTTGATCGATATCATCATTACATGTTCAATGTTTTTTAATACTACTATTGGGCTGCAGTTTTCCACACTTCTCCCGAATAAATGTGTACTTTATCAGAGATTAAAATAAAATAAGAGTACAGACGCTCCACCATGCGGTTCTAGTAGTAGTACTACTCGTACTATTAAACCTTGTGCTTGGCTCTTCGCCTCTTCATGAAGTCGAACAATGATCGTACTCCGCATGTTGGGTACTACACTGTATGCCTCTGGCAATCTGACACCGAATGAACTACTGCATGTCCACTGCCTGGGCGAGGGTAGGTTGTATTAGTCAAAACTTCTCCTCGTCCTGCGAGCCACCAGGCTTCAGGTAGACAGAGTAGGCGTAAGCGAGCTTCACCTTGTCCTGCAAGCTTCTCCTCGTTCTGCGAGTTGGCGGGACAAACCAAAAAGTAGTGCTAGTCCATACTCCCTCCTTTCTGGTTATATGGCTTAATCTTTTTTGCGGGTAAATGAGAGAGCTTTATTCATATATAAGCATTCTTAGGACGATCAGCTAAGAGACTGATCACTAGGAAGCGAGGTACCCCGCAAAAAAAAAAGGAAGCGAGGTTTGCTGACATGTTTGCTGAATAACAAAAAAAGAGAAAATATTACTGAGCGCTCCTATTTGTAACAGGATATGAGCCAGAATTAAGCGAGAATTGTGGTGAGTGTTCCATGCAATCAACTTCCATTATCACATGCGAGAACCCTCTAAGAGAACCAAATGTGTTGAAGATTGCTTTATCACATTTTAAAATAAAATAAGAGTGCAGACGGTCCTCCAGCCGGTTCCTAGTAGTAGTACATACCTCTATAGTAGTAGTACTAGTACTAGTAAACTTTGCGCTTGGATGTTCGCCTCTTCAGGAAGTCGAATAATGGTACTAGTACAGTGTATGCTTCTGGCAATCTGACAGCAAATTAATTGTTGCACGTCTACCGCCTGAGCAAGGGAGAGCTTGCATTAGTCAAAAGTTTCTCCCTGTCCTGCGAGGCACCGCGCGCAAGCTTCTCCTGTCCTGCAAGCTTCTCCTCGTTCGGCAACTTGACGGGACACGGCAAAGTAATGTTAGTCCATACTGCCTCCTTTCCGGTTAATATGGCTTAATTTCAAACGAGATAAATACATTGTCTATCACTGTATATCTGTAAAAATACGGTTAGTGGACTTCATAAAACGCTCATTACGCTCAATATATACATTTTCTGGTGTTTATACGGTCACTAGCTCACCCTGGCTGAGTATGTGTGTGCATGCACGTGTAGGTTGAGCACTTGAGTGTGACCGTGTGTGTTTTGTCGTGTGCTCGGACATGCATGCATTAGGCGTCGCACGCGTTTTTGCGTCCATGTGTACGTGTGACTGTTGCATGCATGCACGAGGTTGTAGTCCCTCACATTCACATGTTCATAAGTCAATGCTTTCTCAAAACGTTGCATGCAAGGTTTAATCATTCGTTGTTCACGCATGCATTCCCGATATTAATACGTTGGTAAAGACAATTTCTTGAGGAAAACGAGCCCATGTATTGAGTACAAAGGGGACCAATAAGCCAGGACGGAGGGAGTACCAGTAGTGAACCGGAACGAGCGAGGGAGTAGGTACTAGTAGTACTATGTAACAATGTGCAGTAACAAAATTCCTCTATGTCCATCCTGTCTACGTGTCATGCAAGAAAATAGAGATAAGTACAAGTGAGACTCAGGAACGGTCATACACGTAGGGGGACTACGTGTAGGGGCCCCTAAGGAGCAATCAAATCACACAATAAGTTCGTCGGAAGAAGCAACCAACATTTCACTCTTCAATGACACGTACGCAATATAAAATGGTTGATATGGATAGAAAAACAAAACCACCATATATACACTAGCAGGAGCCTAAGCTACAAGCCTGCTTGCTTGGGTTGCTCTCTTCACAAGCATAGAAAGACGGTGGCCACACCGCTGGTCACAGATCCGGCCTGATCTCACCGCTGGGGGAAGGGAACGATGTTCTGCGTAGACGCGGTCGACATTGGCGAGGGAGAAAACCCACAGTCGATGCGTCCCAATCGGGGGTCCCCGCGGTATGGGTTGACGCCACCTCCCAACCGCCCTTCTAGCTATAGCCTGACGTCCCAGGTACATCTTCCTTTTGGATCCGGCTTGCTCCACTGCCGCAGCTCCCCACGTAGCTCCATCTCCATGTCGATCTTTCTCTACTTCTACCGGCTTCTATTTGTGATGAGTTTATGTCTCATGAACTAGTGCCAGTACTATTATTCTAATCACACTTCTTCAATATCATTGCCATCAGGGATGCTCAGCTCGATTTTAGTGGAACTGCACAAAAGCATCGTATGATCCGAGGGTGCCAGCCGTCTTTATTTCGACAGGTTCTACCTAGCCAGGAAATTAAATCCTGTTTAGGGTTTAAGTCGTGGTGACCCCATCAGTAGTTTTTGTTTTGTACACACTCTCACAACTTTTGTCTTTAGTTGTGAAGTAAATATTGGATATGATCTGTGAATCATTGAGATGCATGAGCATGCGTGTTAGTTTTCCTTTGTATTTGATGGAATGTTGTAATGGGGCAACCTTGGAGTAGGAATGAAAATGGAGTGGAAAGTTTCCGTTTTTCCAGAGAAAAATGGAAATGGAGAGAAACCAATGTTTCGTTTCGTTGGATCGCGCCATCGAGCAAAACCAACGTTTAAATCACGTTTGTCGCGTTCGTGTCTCACCCTACTCCACGGCTCCACCCCACACGGTTGCTCGGCATGCCACTCACCGCAAACCGAGTATATAATAACTTCCCCGCCTGCTTGTCGATGGATCGCGCCATGGAGTACTAGCACTACTGAAAGAGATTGACGAGTTGGGGGAGGACAGCTAGCTGTAGCATGGACTCTCAAGAACTTTTTACACGCATGTTGTGGCCGGCGAATGCGACCTTTAAATGTGGAGCAGTCGCGTGCACCGGCCGGGCATTGAAGCGGCGCCAGTGAGAGGTCGCGTCTGCCCTGGCCAGGCATGAATGCGGCACTGACCGTTTCGGGCGGGAAGCACGCGCTGGTGATGAAGGGGGTTTGGGTTGGTCAGGAGCGGGTGTGGCAGCGGTCCGGACGCCCGCAAACAAGAGATGTTGTACGTTAATATTGTTGCATATATAATTAAGGGACAATTGCATTTTTACCCCTAGTTGGTTCCTACCCACAGGTTTTGCCCTTACTTTTCGAGCTTGCTCAGTTTTGCCCTTACTTTTTCCGTCGTGGTCCCTCGAATGCCCTTTGACCGTTTGACCAAAACTTTGAAAATTCATAACTAATTCATATGAACTCAGAAAAATGCAAATAAGATATCAAAATGTTCAAATAAACATTACCTTTATGTGCCTATCATTTGCATTCACGACAAAAGCACCCTTTAAACTACCTGAGGTACTTAATGTTATTAACATTATTAAAAATAAAAAGGTATAAAAAATATATTTTTTCATGAATAAAAATTACTTGCAAATGTAATTGATGTTTTCTGAACATCCAGATATCTTATTTGGATTTTTCTGAGTTCGTATCATCTTGTTATGAATGTTCTAACGACTTTGACCATTATTTGGAAACTTCATAACAAGTTGATACGAACTCACAAAAATGCAAATAAGATATCAGGATGTTCAGAAAACATCACCTACATTTGCATGTAATTTCTATTCATAAAAAAATATTGTTTATACCTTTTTATTTTTAATAATGTTAATAACATTAACTACCTCAGGTAGTTTAAACGATGCTTTTGTCCTAAATGCAAATGATATGCACATAGAGGTAATGTTTATCTGAACATTTTGATATCTCATTTGCATTTTTCTGAGTTCATATGAATTAGTTATGAATTTTCAAAGTTTTGGTCAAACGGTCAAAGGGCATTCGAGGGACCTCGACGGAAAAAGTAAGGGCAAAACTGAGCAAGCTCGAAAAGTAAGGGCAAAACCCGTGGGTAGGAACCAACTAGGGGTAAAAATGCAATTGTCCCTATAATTAACAACGTAAATAATGTGCCAGTTGGACAAATATGATTGGAGATGGAGATGGAATTTTACGTAAACACGGACATGCATGTCCATATCTATGTGTGTGTGCGCAACGACTCTCGTGACCTGTAAGCGAGGGCGTGTTTTTGATCGAGTTTTCTTTCTTGGTACGTTAAAAAATTTGGCCGCCAGTTCGTTTCTTTTTTCCGGTAACGCGCATATTCTATTTAAAACCACTGCTATGGAGAGATTTTTTTTACTCCATTGTATATATAGCCTCTTGTTTGATTGGGTTTCTCGCGTCTCGCTCTCTCACCCTCTCCATATCAAAACAAGATGACAGTGTCCACTATATCTCTCTCCTCACCAGTGGTCACAAATCCGGCCGAATCCCGTCCGCTGCGGGAGGTGAGGAGGTGCAGCATTGACGTTGTCGCCGTCGGTGATGGAGGAAGCCGATGCGCACCGTCCTCTCGAAGCCGGCTCTGGCGCGAACGTAGGTCCTCCGCACCCTTTTTCACTGCCATGTAGGATCGAAAGTATGTCTAGAGGGGGGTGATTAGACTACTTGACTAAATAAAAATCTATCATTTTCCCAATTTTAAGTCTTGGCAGATTTTAGCAACTTAGGACAGGTCAAGCAAACAAACCTACACATGCAAATCTAAGAGTATAGCAGTGGAATGTAAACATTGCACATGAAGGTAAAGGGAGGAGTTTGGAGGGAGCAAACACAATGTAGACACGGAGTTTTCTATCGTGGTTCCGATAGGTGGTGTTATCGTACATCCACGTTGATGGAGACTTCAACCCACGAAGGGTAACGGCTGTGCGACTCCACGGAGGGCTCCACCCCCGAAGGGTCCACGAAGAAGCAACCTTGTCTATCCCACCATGGCCATCGCCCATGAAGGACTTGCCTCACTAGGGTAGATCTTCATGAAGTAGGCAATCTCCTAGCCCGTACAAACTCCTTGGTTCAACTCCACACTCTTGACAGAGGCTCCCAAGTGACCCCTAACCAATCTAGGAGGCACCACTCTCCAAAAGGTAATAGATGGTATGTTGATGATGAACTCCTTGCTCTTGTGCTTCAAATGATAGTCTCCCCAACACTCAACTCTCTCTCACGGATTTGGATTTGGTGTAAAGAAGATTTGAGTGGAAAGCAACTTGGGGAAGGCTACAGATCAAGATTCTTGTGGTTGGATTGGAATGTCTTGGTCTCAACACATGAGTAGGTGGTTCTCTCTCAGAAAATGCATGTTGGAAGTGTAGGCACGTTCTGATGGCTCTCTCCACGAATGAAGAGTGGGTGGAGGGGTATATATAGCCTCCACATAAAATCTAACCGTTACACACAATTTACCAAACTCGGTGAGACCGAATCATGAAACACGGTCAGACCGATTTAGTTCAAAATGTGAATGTTGGGCTTTTCGGTGGGACCGACATATCAACTCGGTGGGACCGATTTCATTAGGGTTAAGGCATCACGTAATCTCGGTGAGACCGATCACACAAACTCGATAGGACCGATTTCTGTAATAGGCAAATAGAGAGTTGGTCAGGCAAACTCGGTGGGACCGAATCGCTCATTTCGGTGAGACCGAAACGTTACGAAAGGGAAACAGAGAGTTTGCATTGAGAACTCGGTGGGACCGATCGCTCATCTCGGTTGGACCGAAACGTTACGAAGGGAAACAGAGAGTTTGCAATCCCATCTCGGTGAGACCGATATCCCTGTCAGTGAGATCGAACTGACTAGGGTTTCTGGCAGTGGCTATGTCAAGTGAACTCGGTGGCGCCGGATAGATCAAATCGGTAGGGCCGAGTTTGACTTTTGGTTTGGGACATATGTGGATATGAGAAAGTGGTTGAGGGATTTTGGAGCATATCACTAAGCAATTTGAGCAAGCAAGCCATTAAGCAATACCTCATCCCCTTTTAATAGTATGGGCTTTTCCTATGGACTCAATGTGATCTTGGATCACTAAAAAGAAAATGTAGAGTCTTGAGCTTGAGCCAATATGTGTCCTTAGCATTTTGAGGGGTCCACATTCCTAATCCATGCCATGCCAATCATTGAACTTTCTGAAATGATCATCTTGAAATAGCATTAGTTCAACAAGCTATATGTTGTTAGGAATTACCAAAACCACCCAGGGATAGTTGCACTTTCAATCTCCCCCTTTTTGGTAATTGATGACAACATATAGATCAAAGCTTCGACAAATGATAATAAGAATGAAATATATCGTCGCTTTGAGAAGTATGCGATAAGTAAGAGCTCCCCATCAATTTGTGCATTATTTAAGATTTGCTTTTGATTGAAAATGCACAATCGATTAGGATCATGGGTTACTCTTCCATTTCACATACATCTTGGTGGAGCGCTCAAAATGATAGGAAGTAAAAAACATGCACTCATCACGAAGCAAAGTGAATGATCATATATGAGAGATAAAAGATAACATCATCCAAGCAAGCATTAAAGTAGGATATGATCAAACACATGATCATACAAGTATCTCTCACACACATAGACATAAAGTATTAAACAAGCACACAGAAGAGTATCAACCAAATAGCAAAAGACAAAAGAGGCAAAACACTATATCTTGAAGCCTATGATCTATACATTTCTCCCCCTTTGGCAACAAGTTACCAAAAAGTTTGAAATTGCATAGTGCTATGTGTCTCTCTAGGCTTGGTCTTCGGGAGGTGGTGTTGAGAGGACTCCAAGGACGAAAGCATCTGTAGAAGTTGTTGGAGCTGGTGGAGTGGCAACTGGAGGTGGCACTGAAGTTGTGGCTGCTAGTGCTGATGTAGTTGCTCTAGTGTCAGCCATGGGCACTGCAGCAGACCTTTGTTCTCTAGGCACTCTCAGAAAGGCATTTGTGGTAGCCTGCCCTTTCCTCTCCTCAGCTTCTTCTTAGAGCTGCTCAACAGCTGTCTGCATCTCAGTCACTTTCAGATCAAGATCATAGAACTTTGTCTCAATGATCCTCTCCAAGCTCTCTTGGTTCTGAGTCAGGGTGGCCAAGCCCTTCTCAATCCTCAAGGTTGCTTGAATCAGTTAAGCAAGCTGATCTTGTTTCCTCTTCATAAACACTTGAGATGCCTCTTCAACACTTGGCATCTTTGCAGCTTTTTCAACCTTTGCCTTCTCTCTCTTTTCTTGTGCTTGGACAGATGTGGGATCTTCTTCATTCATGACAACAATGGTGTCCTTAAAGTCTGGTCTGAATGGTAGATGCTCCTTATCCAATAGGTAGGTGCCTGTGCCCATCTTGGATTTGATGAGCACCTGAATATATGGAGCATACCCACAAGATCTCTTCTCATCTGCAACTGTCCTCTTGATTGTTTCAACAATCAGACTCATAACCTTGAGCTTCTGGGGCACATCAAATATCTGCAGCAAGTTGATTGAATGGCCTCTGATCATCTTGTGATCTCTAGATTTGGGCAACAATGTATGCCTCAGAATGGTATTGATTGTAGCTAAGCCAGACAACAAGTAATGAACAGACCCAAGCTTATGTGTTTCCAAAGCTTTATCTGGAATCTCCTTGTACATGTTGGCCATTGAGTTGTGGTCTTTCTTCTTCTTGGCATAGACATCCAAGTCATCTTCATGCTCTTCAGGGGCATTTATCAACTTTGCCCACTCATCAACTGTGGACTGGTACCTTGTACCCTTATACATCCAAACAATTCTACCATATGGATAAAAATGTGATGTAGAGTAGAATTGCATGATGCGTTCATCATTCCATTTTGTCAGCTTCTGACCCACAAACTTGTCCACACCACACTGCCTAAAGCTCCCATGCACTCCTGGAAAATGATCTTCATTCTCATCAATGTATTTCCAGTCTGCCCACTTCATATCACAGACTATGGGCTTCTTGTCAAGCAGAATGGTTTCATAGAAATCTTGCTGCTCTTTGGTATGGAACCTGTAGTCCATAGTAGTCCTCCTCCTCGCAGCATATGCATCACTTTGTCTCCAAAGTCTGAGACCAGCATCCTTCCTGATGCTCATATCTTCTGCCACTGGATGGCTATCATCATGATCTGGAATTTTTGGTTTAAGCTTCCTAGGCACTTGGGCTTCAGCATCTTCTTCTTCGTCCATCTCAGGCACCGGGGCCTTGTTCTTTTCTATAGCTAGAATGTTACTTGTGCTCCTCTTGGCTTTGAAGTCTTTGGAGCTTGAGCAGAAGCTTTGGGGCAGTCTTGGGCTTTGTAGGGGCAGCCCCAGACTTGATGGCATCCCCCATCTACTTTTGAGACTTGGGTGCTGGTGCAGCATCCTCTTCCTCTTCCTCTTCTTCAGTTGGATCTCTTATCATAGAAGATCTCCTAATGACTCTGGCAGTGGTCTTCTTGACCCTCTCTTTCCTCTTCTTGCCTTCACCAGCCTCCTTTGGTTCAAGAGTGAACTCCATAGTTTCCTGAGTGGAGGCCCTGGCCTTAGACATAGGAACTCTCTTGGCAGGTGCCTTCTTGTGCATTCCAGGCTTGCAGCAGCAGCTCCATATTCCTTCTTCAGCACTTTCTTCTTGGAGCTCACTTCCTCCTCAGTAGCCACATAGTCCTCATCCTCTGAGTCTGAGGTTCTATTCTTCCTTGTTCTAGTGGCTGCCTTGGGCAAATTGTTTGGAGTGCTCCTGCTGCCATCATCATAGCTGCTAGAGGGACTAGTGCCCTCACTCATGTTCACTTGCTCTTCTGATTTGTTCTGGCTATCACTTTGATCAGACATACTGGCAAAGCAAACTGATAGCAGACCATGTGAATAGATATAGATGAGCTACAGTGGATGAGCATCACAAAGTGCAGAGTTTTTCCAAAAACAAATGAGTCAAAAACTTAGTTTTAGTTTTCCACAAAAAGCATTTCGGAGCTACCGATTTGTTAAACTCGGTGACACCGAAGCAATTTTTGGAGTATAAACTAGTGAAATCGGTCAGACCGAGACACAGTTCAGTGACTCTGAGATTGCTAGGGTTTCACAGAGAGTCGAACTTGGTCACACCGATTTGCAACTTTCGGTCAGACCGAAAAGTGCAAGTACAATGGCCTAAGCCAAATTGATGAGACCGATTGCCACAACTCGGTCGGTCCGAGATGAGTTCGGCGGAAACCTAACCCTAAATTTTTGAATCAAATCTAATCTAAGGAGTGTTCTTGCTGGACAGGATGATTTCATACGTGGTAAAGAACATGGCATTTGCTTTGTGCAAAGAATCAGAGGTAAGAACAATACAAAGTTTCAAACTCATACCCAAGTTCGGCGGTGAGTTCGCTACGGCGGCAACGGCGGGGTTGAAATCCATTGTCGGCGACGGAGACCAGCGGCGGGAGGTCGCTGGCGACGAGAATACAATCCGGAGACCCGAGGCGGCAGAGCAGGACACGCGCGGGATGAAGGGTTTTGAAGAAATTTCCAAAATATCACCCGTCGGTATATATATCATGACCCTATTGGTGTGACCGAGTGGAACAACTCGGTGGCACCGAGATGCAGAATTGCAAGAGGTTACTGCAACTCGGTGTGACCGAAAAGTTCTAATCGGTTGCACCGAGATTGAAAACCTAGATCAACTCAGTGAACTCGGTGTGACCGAAGTGGATGAATCGGTCAGACCGAAATGCACAGAGAGGTTTTGGAAGTTTAAGTCTATGACGAATCGGGGCCTCCGAGTGCTCCTCACACAAAGTGGTTCGAATCTGACTTGATCAAACTTTGTGATGTAGCATGAATAGAGTTTGAGACGAGAAAAGCATAGATAGCTAGAGGGAGTTCTTAGGCATTCTTGTCCATCCATTTGGCAAAAGAGAAACAGCCAAACAATCAAAGCAACAAATGGATGTCCTCGAATGATTGAAATATGCAACCAACATGCTCACACAATAAAATGGCAAATGAAATATGTGACAAAGCATGCACAAGCACTCTTCATCTATCAAGCAATTGGCGATGACTAGGTCATCTATATATGAGTATATTGACTTAGCAGTCAAACGAGAACATTTGATCATAGGTCATACTCATCGTTTAAGCTCAAGTGGGGTTACCACTTTTACATAAAGCATTGTTGTGTTCACACAATTAGAGTTGCTTTAGCTCAATTTTTTAGTGTAAAGCTCCCCCAAGATGTGATATCCCCCCTAAGAGGGATGAACTAACCTTGGGTTTTGTCAATGATGACTTCATGTAGATGTTGAAGATGTGGATGCTCAATGTTGATGTAGATCATTTGGAGCAATCCATTGGAGTGAATTGCACTTTCTATACCTACACGGGTTAGTCCCACAAGGAACAAACAAGGATATCCATAGACATAGAGTGATGTTCACACAAGATGATGTCCATGAAAGTATTAGGTTACCTTGTCCCTTGTCTTACCAACAAGAGGGTTTGTGATTCCTTGAACTAGTGCAAGATGTGGAAGTTGTTTGCACTTGTCCTTGCCAAGATGATATGAACGAAGTATCTTGATGGGAATCCTTGGAGTTGTAGTCGTACTTGATGAAGTAGAACTTGATGTAGTCTTGGGAACCCACTTGACCAAGGCCTTAGGAGCTTCTACAAATGCATCAATCTCCTCTTGAAGCTTGTCCTTGCCTTTTTGCTTGTGGTCTTGTGGTCGAACATCATCTTGAGCTTGTGTCCCTTGGAAAGAAGTAGGATCATACTTCTCGTGTTGAGGAACAGACTTCGTCTTGGGGTATTGATCTTCTTCCCACACAACTCCATTGGCATTGAACTTTCGTTTCCGGTGTCTTCCTTGCTTGCGTACAATTTTCTCAAATTGCTTACTTCCGGCAAGGCTCTTGTAAACACCTTTCTCTATAATTCCCTTCAATAAGCTATTTTCTTGCTCAAGTATAACTTGGCTAAGAGAATCATTAGTGGAATCAAGAGAACTACTAGAAGCAACAACATTGGATTTAGCATGATTATTGTTACTACTAGAAGAAGAATCTTTCATGTTCTTGTTGCTAGATTTTACTTGTGGCATATAAGTAGACAAGAGTAAACACTTGGCAATGTAAGAAGAACTTTTCTTGTGAAGATCATCATTGATTGCTTTTAAGAACCCATGTTCTTGCTCAAGGTTGAGCTTTTCAAAGCGTAGCTTCTCATGAGTCTTTAAAAGTTCTCGATGATCTTCCAAGGTGTTTCATGGGCTAACTTAAGAGTGTTTAGTTCTTTAGTTAGTCGCTCATTCTCCTTCTTATCATCATCATTCATTTTATCTTGATTAGCATGATTAATAGAAAGTTCATCATAGTTTTCATCACTAGAGTTGTCAACAAGCAAATCATCATCACCTAGAAAATCATCTTCATCACTATTGAAATCAACATACTCGGGGTGTGATACCTTTAGGCCTTCAGCCATGAAGCATCTTCCAATTCCTTCATTTGGTGAATCAAATATGTCATAGGAGTTGGTTGACACAAGTGCTAGACCGGCAACACCTTCATCTTGAGTATATTCGGAGTCGGAGTGATAACTTCTCTCGGAGTGATGGTCGGAGTCGGATCTGGATACCCATTCACCAACGTGAGCTTGATGTCTTCATTTTGTGTAGCTCTTTGATGATTTGTCCTTCCTTTCTGAATCCTTGCTTCTGCGAGAGGATCTTCGTTCATAACGATCATCTCTACTCCTTCTCTCCCTTGGTGGTGATTCTTCTCTTCTACTTCTCCTTTTGGGTGAATCTTCTCTTCTTTTGTAGGGGGGTGTACACTCATTGGAGTAGTGTCCGGGTCTTCCACAATTGTAGCAATTATGCTCACGACTTGAATATCTTTTGTCATTGTAGGACCTTGACTTGGAACTTCTTTCCTTGCTTCTACTCTTGTAGAACTTGTTGAAGTTCTTCACCAGTAGGCTCAATTCCTCATTGAGGGTTTGTTTCTCACTTGATGATGTAGGAGCATCACATGAGGCTTTGTAAGCACCACTTGACTTGTTGTGAAGCTCTTCCTTATCCTTGAGTGACATCTCATGAGCAACAATTCTTCCAATGAGTTCCGTTGGCTTGAGATCTTTGTAATTGGGCATCATTTGGATCAATGTGCACACGGTACCATATTTTACATCCAAGGCTCTTAGGATCTTCTTGATGATGAATCTATCGGTCATCTCTTCACTTCCTAAGCCGGTAATCTCATTTGTGATGAGAGAAATCCTAGAGTACATTTCAGCGGCACCTTCACCATCCTTCATTTTGAACTTGTCAAGTTGACTTTGAAGCACATCCAATTTGGATTCCTTGAAGGAGTCAGTACCCTCATGCATATCAATCAAAGTATCCCAAATTTTTTCATTCTCAAGACGGATGATTTTGTTGAATTCTTCGGGGCACAATCCGTTGAAGAGGATATCGCAAACTTGAGCATTGTATTGCAGCATCTTCAACTCTTCCGCGGTAGCTTCACGGTTTGGTTCTCTCCCATCAAGGAATTCACCTTGCAAGCCAATACACACGATTGCCCAAACGGCGGGGTTATGTCCAGGAATATGCATTTTCATCTTATGCTTCCAACTAGCAAAATTAGTACCATCAAAGTAAGGACCTCTACGGTGGTAATTTCCCTCGCTAGAGGTCATACTCTCCTAGGTTGTGAAACCAAGGCTATGATCACCAAAAGCTATGGAAATCAAGGCAAATGGAGACCAAAGCTCTGATACCACTTGTAGGATCGAAAGTATGTCTAGAGGGGGGGTGATTAGACTACTTGACTAAATAAAAATCTATCATTTTCCCAATTTTAATTCTTGGCAGATTTTAGCAACTTCGCACAAGTCAAGTAATCAACCTACACATGCAAGTCTAAGAGTATAACAACGGAATGTAAAACATTGCACATGAAGGTAAAGGGAGGAGTTTGGAGTGATCAAACGCAATGTAGACACGGAGATTTTTGGCGTGGTTCCGATAGGTGGTCCTATCGTACATCCACGTTGATGGAGACTTCAACCCACGAAGGGTAACGGCTGCGCGAGTCCACGGAGGGCTCCACCCACGAAGGGTCCACGAAGAAGCAACCTTGTCTATCCCACCATGGCCATCACCCATGAAGGACTTGCCTCACTAGGGTAGATCTTCACGAAGTAGGCGATCTCCTTGCCCGTACAAACTCCTTGGTTCAACTCCACAATCTTGACGAAGGCTCCCAAGTGACACCTAACCAATCTAGGAGACACCACTCTCCAAAAGGTAATAGATGGTGTGTTGATGATGAACACCTTGGTCTTGTGCTTCAAATGATAGTCTCCCCAACACTCAACTCTCTCTCACGGATTTGGATTTGGTGGAAAGAAGATTTGAGTGGAAAGCAACTTGGGGAAGGCTAGAGATCAAGATTCTTGTGGTTGGATTGGAATGTCTTGGTCTCAACACATGAGTAGGTGGTTCTCTCTCAGAAAATGTATGCTGGAAGTGTAGGCATGACTGATGGCTCTCTCCATGAATGAAGAGTGGGTGGAGGGGTATATGTAGCCTCCACACGAAATCTAACCGTTACACATGATTTACCAAACTCGGTGAGACCAAATCATGAAACTCGGTCAGACCAATTTAGTTCAGAATGTGAATGTTAGGCTTTTTGGTGGGACCGACATGTCAACTCAGTGGGACTGATTTCATTAGGGTTAGGGCATAACGTAATCTCGGTGAGACCGATCACACAAACTCGGTAGGACCGATTTCTGTAATAGGCAAACAGAGAGTTGGTCAGGAAAACTCGGTGGGACCGAATCTCTCATTTCGGTGAGACCGAAATGTTACGAAAGGGAAACAGAGAGTTTGCATTATGAACTCGATGGGACCGATCGCTTATCTCGGTTGGACCAAAACATTACGAAGCGAAACAGAGAGTTTGCAATCCCATCTCGGTGAGACCGAGATCCCTGTCAGTGAGGCTGAACTGACTAGGGTTTCTGGCAGTGGCTATGTCAAGTGAACTCGGTGGCGCCGGATAGATCAAATCGGTAGAGCCGAGTTTGACTTTTGGTTTGGGACATATGTGGATATGAGAAAGTGGTTGAGGGCTTTTGGAGCATATCACTAAGCATTTTGAGCAAGGAAGCCATTAAGCAACACCTCATCCCCTTTTAATAGTATTGGCTTTTCCTATGGACTAAATGTGATCTTGGATCACTAAAAAGAAAATGTAGTGTCTTGAGCTTGAGCCAATATGTGTCCTTAGCATTTTGAGGGGTCTACATTCCTAGTCCATGCCATGCCAATCATTGAACTTTCTGAAATGATCATCTTGAAATAGCATTAGTTCAATGAGCTATATGTTGTTCGGAATTACCAAAACCACCCAGGGATAGTTGCACTTCCATGTCGTCGTGTGGGCAGATCCCGCCCGCCCGCCTAAGCGACATCTCGCCCACCTGAGGTATAACTTCTTGTACTGGTCCAGCTCCCTAGGTAGCTGCATGCGGGTTTTCTTCTATGCGACTACTCCCCAGCTCCCCATGTATAGTAGCTAGGGTTCGTCGGCTGGTCCAATATCACCTACTATTATAGAGGAAATGCCACTCAAAAAGTTGTCCTAGTTTATGCCTCGGTGGAGGTATACATGTTGTTTCGACAAAAAGTACATGGTGGTTGTGCGGTCATTGTCCATATGCTCCTATTGCTGCTGCTAATCTAATACTATCACTGGTTAAATGAAGAAATGATTTTTTTTCTCGGGTATCCTGGTTTAGTTCCCATCAAGATAATCATGATGCTTCTGTTTGTTGGTGTACTTTTCATTAATTCTTATTGACAATTGAGATATCGGTGTTAATCTTGTACCACTGCCAAAACAAAGTAACAACACTATATCCCTTTTTTATATTTTTGCAAACAGCGATGCGTATCTCCATACCCGGGCATGTCTTCCTCAATTTTAGTGGAACTGTACAAAATTGGATGGCCATTTTTGTTCCGCCTCATTGTCCTCTGCCACGTGGTTCTTCCTTCCTCGAGCTTGATTACTGAGAAGAAACAGACCACAATGAGGATTTGCCGAACTTCATAGGTGCCTCACCCAAACTTGATGCCAAATGGATGATGCATCACCACGATGACCTATCGATGCTCATGGTTGCACCTCATGGTCGCATTGGCTGGTGAAGCTGATTGATTTTCAATGAAAAACAAGTTGTCTTCCATCAGTGCCCTTTGCTTGTTACCCACAAAGATGATATCCTTCATCAGTTCACCTTGGTTGCGTTGGAGACGCAGTCGTCTTTCACGTTGGTGCAATTTTATCACACAATTGGCTAGGAACCAAATGTTTCCTTGAAGAAGGATTGACGTTGGTACTAAGAGCATAAGTTTTGTATTGATTTCTAAGCCTTCTCACAAATTTGTCTTCAGCTCCCCTGTAATTTTATTTGTCCAGCTATTAACTAAATATGTGGTCAGACTTTGATTAAAAAAATGGTGTGGACTAAAAACCCGGACGAACGTAGTAGCCCTCCATTTTTATTTACTCTGCATATTAGATTTGATTGAACTCAAACTTTGTAAAGTTTGACCAAGTTTAGGCCGAACACAACAAACCATAATTATTGAGAGAGGGCAAACTATACATACTCTCAAACCTTTCCGATAATTGAAATTAAAATTCTTTATTTGTACACACTCTCACACGTTTCTGACAATTTTGGCGCATGTGTGGTTGTTCACTTAACGGAGGGTAGTGTACCGCACGTGAAGGACAGGAAGTGCGACCAGGACGCGTGGATCGTTAGTTCATCGTAAGTAGTAGTTTTCTTCACTGGTACATTAAATAAAGAGTTTTGTTTCGCACTTACACAATTTAAAACGATTGTTATGGAGAGAATAAGAAAACCACTCCACTATATATTAGTAGTATACACGAGTACTATATGGACGCAGATTCATTGACTTAGTGCACCTGCCTTTCGGTGTATGACAGGTGGGCCCAACATGTGGCTGTCCCACCTGTCATACAGCCAAAGGCAGGTGCAGTTAAGGCACCGGAGCTCAGTCCGTACTATATATGTAGTACTATATAAGCTGGAGCCTCGGCGCTTGTTCGCTAGGGTTTGCCCTCTCCACACTCTCGCCACACTACATATATATATACACGCTGGAGGCTCAGCGTTCCTTTGCTAGGGTTTGTTATATTCACAGTCTCTCACCCTCTTCACCAGATCTAAACAAGACCGCGTTGGCCTCTGTCTCTCTCCCCCCTGACAGCTGGTGAAGGAGCCGTCTGGATCCCGTCGCACCGGGAAGGGGAGGAGTTGCAGCGTTCACTCTATCGCCTTCGGCGAGGGAGGCAATCCACTGTCGGATGCGCTGTTCTCTTTCACCCAGCGCCTGTGCGGGAGGGCCATCGACCCCTTCTTCCTCGTTGTCGTACGTAGTGTGGGCAGATCCGGCCTCCTGCCACACGCCTAGCCACATCGCGATGACCCTAAGGTATAACTTTCTTTGAAACCGTCATTGCTCTAGCTGCATGCGGATCTTTTTCGATTCTGTAGTCGAATCTAGGTCTTGGTTCAAAGAGGAAAGAAGGGTGGGGTGGGGTGGAGCATGAATCTAGGACGTGGTTCAATGAGGAAAGGAGGGAGGGAAAGTAGTATAGACTGGCTATCCAGCCGCTTTGTTGGTCGAAAAGGGAAAAAGGGGGTAACCCAGTACACACATCTGTAAGGAACCTATCTCTTTGTTGAAAAAGGAAAGAAACTGGGGGTCAGGTAGTTTGTGCAGGACTAGATTTGCTGCCCTCACATAGGAAAAAGGTTCAAAGAGAACAAATTTGGGACCAACGCAGATATGCTGCTTGGCAACATACTCTGCATCACCCATTTATACGTGTGGACGCACATGGTGCTGGCATGTCCCATGTCCCATACAACTATTTTGCTGTTGTTAATCTAAGAATGCCTCGGGTAAATTGAAGCAATTCCATTGTTAAAACTAAATTACATTTTTAATGAATGTTATTTTAAGAGAATTTCTCTATTAGTATGAATCAATGCAACCATTTTAAAAATGCTACTGTCCTATACTTTGTTTTCCATCAAGATAAGGTAGATGCTTCTTTTTGTGGCCGCATCTTTCACCTTCCTTTATTGTCCAGTAATTGATTCATTTTTTGTCTCTGTTAAAACAGGGATATCTATTCAACTTGTTGCTATTGCGACATTTTGCTTGGCTACGCGAAACACTTTTGTTTTAAGAGTGTTTTGTGCAGTTCAACTTGAATGTCACACCGGCGACTTTGCTTAATTTTGGTTGAACTACACAAAAGGAGCTCGGATTCCATATATGTGTTGGGAGATTTCGTTCAAATCCTCCTCGCGAGTTGTTTCAAATCTTGGTCAAGAAAGGTCAGTACCGACTTTCATCCACATGATGGTGCAGTGTGCTTTGAGATGTTGTGCTACTTTTATTGGTACTGTTTTGGATAAATGTTGAATTGAAGCTATTAAACTGCTGTCTTTTACCATTAAGTGAGCAAAAATTGTTCCAACCCACACATGATGCGTGTTTCTTTGTTACAACAAACTCTGCATCACCCCCTTTATAAATAGATGGAAGCACATGGTGTTGTTGCGCCCACTCTCCCCTAGAACTATTTATGCATATTCTTAATCTAATGTCGCTGGTAAAATTAAGCAATGCCACTCTCAGAATTAACTACTGAACTATTTTAACAGAATTTCTCTGTTAATATGAATCAATGCAACCGTTTTAGAAATGCTACTTTCCTATACTTTATTTTCCATCAAGATAAGGTAGATGCTTCTTTTTGTGGCAGCATGTTTCATCCTCCTTTATTGGCCAGTAATTGTTTCCTTTTTTGCCTATATTAAAACAGGGATATCTATTCAACTTGTTGCTATTGTGAATTTTGCTTGGCTATGCGAAACACCTTTGTTTTAAGAGTGTTTTGTCTAGTTCAACGTGAATGTCACATCAGCGATTTTGCTTAATTTTGGTTGAACTACACAAAAGGAGATTGGATTTCCATATATGTGTTGAGGTTTCTTTCAGGTCCTCCTCACGTGTTGTTTCAAATCTTGGTCAAGAAAGGTCAGTACCGACTTTCATCCACATGATGGTGCAGTGTGCTTTGAGATGTTGCGCTACTTGTATTGGTACTGTTTTAAATAAATGTTGAATTGAAGCTATTGGATTGCTGTCTTTTCCCATTATGTAGTGAACAAAAATGAGACCAACCCAGACATGATGCTTGTTGCTTTGTTACAACAAACTCTGCATCACCCCCTTTATAAGTAGATGGAAGCACATGGTGTTGTTGCGCCCACTCTCCCCTGGAACTGTTTATGATTTTTGTTAATCTAATGCCGCTGGTAAAATTAAGCAATGCCACTCTCAGAATTGACTACTGAATCTTAGTTCAAAACTGCAACACCTGTTAGGGATCGGCGGGAGTACCATTTCTGTTAGGGATCGGTCGGAGTACATGTTTAAGAAATGTATTGTTGAGATAATGTCTCTGTTATTATATACCAATTACAGTGTTTTACAAATGGTAATATCCTGCTTTGTAGTTATTTCTACATGTTTAACCAAGGTATTATTAAGATAATGTCTCTGTTAATATGAATCAGTCGCATTGTTTTAGGAATGGTACTTTTCTGCTTTGTCGTTCTTTATACATGTTGAAACAAGGCATTGTTAAGATAATGTCTCAGTTAATATGAATGAATCACACTGATTGAGAATTGCTACTCTCCTGCTTTGTTTTCCCTTAAGATAAGGTAGATCAGTCACTACTGGAATCAGCTAATTTGCCATCTGCCAGCTCTTTGCCGTCTGCTAGCTGACGGCAAAGAAGCTCTTTGCCATCAGCTACCCAAAAGCAGACGGCAAAGAAATGGCAGACGGCAAAGAAGCTCTTTGCCGTCCGCGAGCTCTTTGCTGTCTGCCAGCAGACGGCAAAGAATCTTTGCCGTCCGCTGGCGGACGGCAAAGAGAGAGGTGGCCCCCACCCCCCGCCCGTTTGGAATAAACTTAACGGCCCACCTCTTTGCCGTCTGCTAGCGGACGGCAAAGAGGCAAAAGGGCGGACGGCAAAGGGAGGCGGACGGCAAAGAGGACACTACCTAACGGCCCGTACCCTCCCCCCCGCCCGTTACTCTGTTCTCTCCTCGCCGACGCGCCCCGCCACCCCTTCCCACCCCACCGCCACCGCCGCCGCCCGCCGCCGCCCCCACCACTCGCCGCCGCCCGGTAGCCCCACCACCCCGCCGCCCCACCGGCCCCCCGCCCCGTCGCCACTGCCGCCCGGCGCCGTTGCCCCACCACCCGTCGCCCCGTCGCCCCCCCCCCCGCCCCGGCCCCCCGCCGCCCCACCGCCCCGTCGCCCCCCCCCGCCCGGCGCCCCGGCCCCCCGCCGCCCCGCGCCCCACCGCCCCAGGCCCGGCCCCCCGCCGCCCCAGGCCACCCCCGCGCCCCGGCCATCTCCTCCATCGGCCACCTCCTCCACCGCCCCGCCCCCCTCCTCCACCGGCCACCTCCTCCACCGGCCCTGCCCCAGGTGAGCCCCCCTACTTTTTTTCTGTTTTTCTCTGTTTTTTTTTCTTTTTAGTTTTAGTTTAGATTTAGTTTTAGTTTTAGTTTTAGGTTTAGTTTTAGTTTAGTTTTAGGTTTAGATTTAGTTTTTTCCTTTTTTTCTGTTTTATTAGTTTTAGGTTTATGTTTAGTTTAGATTTAGCTTTAGTTTTAGTTTTAGTTTTAGATTTAGGTTTAGTTTTAGGTTTAGTTTAGTTTGAGGAAAGAAGAAGAAGAAGAGAAAAAGAGGAGAGGAGGAGAAGAAGAGGAGGAAAAAGGAAAGGAAGAAGAAGAAGAGGAGGAGGAGAAGAAAAAAGAAGAAGAGGAAGAAGAAGAAGAAAAAAGAGGAGAGGAGGAGAAGAAGAAGAGGAAAAAGGAAAGGAGGAAGAAGAAGAAGAAGAAGAAGAAGAAGAAGAAGAAGAAGAAGAAGAAGAAGAAGAAGAAGAAGAAGAAGAAGAAGAAGAAGAAGAAGAAAAGGAAGAAAAGGAAGAATAGGAAGAAGAAGAAAAGGAAAAAAGAGGAAAAAACCCCGACCCGACACGGCACCCCGACCCGACACGGCACCCCGACCCCGACCCGGCACCCCGACACGACACCCCGACCCCTAGACCCCGACCCCGACACCCCGACCCCGACCCGGCACCCCGACCCGACACCCCGACCCCGAGACCCCGACCCCGACCCCGACCCCGAGCCTGACCCGACACCCCGACACCGACACGGCACCCCGACCCCGACCGGGCACCCCGACCCGACACCCCGACCCCGAGACCCTGACCCCGACACCGACACGACACCCCGACACCGACACCCTGACACCACACCCACCCTTACCCCGACACCGACACGACACCCCGACACAGACACCCTGACACACACCCACCCTTACCCCGACACCGACACGGCACCCCGACCCCGACCCGGCCCCCCGACCCGACACCCCGGCCCCAAGACCCCGACCCCGAGCCTAACCCGACACCCCGACCCCGAGACCACGACCCCGACCCGGCACCCCGACCCCGAGACCCAGACCCCGAGCCTGACCCGACACCCCGACCCCGACCCCGAGCCTGACCCGACACCCCGACCCCGACACCGACACGGCACCCCGACCCCGACCCGGCACCCCGACCCGACACCCCGACCCCGAGACCCCGACCCCGACCCCGACCCCGAGCCTGACCCGACACCCCGACACCGACACGGCACCCCGACCCCGACCCGGCACCCCGACCCGACACCCCGACCCCGAGACCCCGACCCCGACCCCGACACGGCACCCCGACACCGACACGACACCCTGACCCCCGACACCTCCCGAAAAGGTGTTCTTTGGCCTTCCAGAAGCCGACGGGGTCATATATTAGTGAATTATTAGTTAGGTCATATATTTTTCAATTTTGTTATGAAAAACATCATATATAATTGGGTTGATCGGGTAGTTTTAAATGTGCAGTTGTTTCATCGCTGCGAGGTTTGGTGTTCGACGACCTCGCCGTGCGTTTGACGAGCTCTGCCCCTTCGTTCGTGGGTGAGCACAAATGACATGTCCTCCTCCCCCATTAATTATTTAATATATTCCGATGAAACTTGATAGCTACACTACTGGAATCAGCTAATTTGCCATCTGCCAGCTCTTTGCCGTCTGCTAGCTGACGGCAAAGAAGCTCTTTGCCATCAGCTACACATAAACAGACGGCAAAGAAAAGGCTGACGGCAAAGAAGCTCTTTGCCATCCGCCAGCTCTTTGCCGTCTGCCAGCGGACGGCAAAGACTTTGCCGTCCGCTGGCGGACGGCAAAGAGTGTGGTGGCCCCCACCCCCCCCCGCTCGTTTGAAAAAATCCTAACGGCCCACCTCTTTGCCGTCGGCAAAGAGGCAGAAAGGCGGACGGCAAAGGCTGGCGGACGGCAAAGAGGGCACTTGCCTAACGGCAGGTACCCCCCGCCCGTTACTCACTTCGTCCTCGCCTCGCCCTTCTCCTCCCACCCCGCCGCCGCCGCCGCCGCCCGCCGCGCGCCGCCGCCCCGTCGCCCCCGCCGCCCCGCCGCCCCGGTGGCCCGCCGCCCCACCGCCCCGTCGCCCCCCCGCCCCGGCCCCCCGCCGCCCCGCGCCCCACCGCCGCCCCGCGCCCCGCCGCCGCCACGGCCCCCCGCCGCCTCCTCCACTGCCCCGCCCCGGCCCCCCGCCCCCCATCCCCCCCGCCGGCCGGGCCCCCGCCGCCCTGCCTCCTCCACCGCCCCGCCCCGGCCCTCCGTCGCCGGCCCCGCCCCGGCCCTCCCCCACAGTGAGCCCCTCCTCCCTTTTTTCTGTTTTTTTGTTTTTTTTCTGTTTAAGTTTAGGTTTAATTAGTTTAAATAGTTTAGTTTTAATTAGTTTAGGTTTTTAGTTTAGGTTAGTTTAGGTTTAGGTTAAGTAGAAGGGGGAAGAAGAAGAAGAAGAAGAAGAAGAAGAAGAAGAAGAGGAGGAGGAGGAGGAGGAGGAGGAGGAGAAGGAGAAGAAGAAGAAGAACAAGAAGAAGAAGAAGAAGAAGAAGAAGAAGAAGAGGAGGAGGAGGAGGAGGAGGAGGAGGAGGAGGAGAAAGAAGAAGAAGAAGAAGAAGAAGAAGAAGAAGAAGAAGAAGAAGAAGAAGAAGAAGAAGAAGAAGAAGAAGAAGAGGAGGAGGAGGAGGAGGAGGAGGAGGAGGAGACACCCCGAAGCCCCGACCCCGAAATAGCACCCCGACCCCGACACGGCACCCCGACACCGACACGGCACCCCGACACCTACACGACACCCCGACCCCCGACACGACACCCCCGACACCCCGACCCCGAGAACCCGACCCCGACCCCGACCCCGACACCCCGACCCCGAGCCTGACCCGACACCCCGACCCCGACACCGACACGGCACCCCGACCCCGACCCGGCACCCCGACCCCCGACACCGACACGACACCCCGACCCCCGACACGACACCCCCGACACCCCGACCCCGAGACCCCGACCCCGACCCCGACACCCCGACCCCGAGCCTGACCCGACAACCCGACCCCGACACCGACACGGCACCCCGACCCCGACCCGGCACCCCGACCCGAGACCCCGACCCCGACACGGCACCCCAAGACCGACACGACACCCCGACCCCGACACGACACCCCGACCCCGACACGGCACCCCGAGACCGACACGACACCCCGACCCCGAGACCCCGACCCCGACCCCGACCTCGACCCCGACCCCGACACCCCGACCCCGAGCCTGACCCGACACCCCGACCCCGAGCCTGACCCGACACCCCGACCCCGACACCGACACGTCACCCCGACCCCGACCCGGCACCCCGACCCGACACCCCGACCCCGAGACCCCGACCCCGAAAAGGTGTTCTTTGGCCTTCCAAAAGCCGACGGGGTCATATATTTGTGAATTATTAGTTAGGTCATATATCTTTCGATTTTGTTATGAAAAACATCATATATAATTGTGTTGATCGGGTAGTTTTAAATGTGCAGTTGTTTCATCGCTGCGAGGTTTGGTGTTCGACGACCTCGCCATGCGTTTGACGAGCTCTGCCCCTTCGTTCGTGGGTGAGCACAAATGACATGTCCTCCTCCCCCATTAATTATTTGATCTATTCCGATGAAACTTGATAGCTAGATATATATGTGTCTTGAATCATCAGTATGCGTAACCAATATGTGTCTCCCGTTCGAAAGCGTCATAGTTATAAATATGCATGCATTTGCATATTTATAACCTTGATTCTTTCGAATTGTCCAACGCTATCCATGGACAGCCCGAGTATGTTTAGATTGGGTTCGTTTTCCCATATGCTTTGCTCCGGATCCGACGCATAAATTTCGTCAGTGCCTCCCCTGTTGTTCTCCGGGTACACATCCTCTCTGTTTATTGCAGAGACGTGTATCAGGAGAACAGCGGGGAGGTGCTGCCAAAATTTTGCGTAGGATCCGGGGCATAGCATGGGAAAATGAACCCAATCTAAACATACTCGGGTGGGATTAGGACCTATCATTACCTATTAGAGTGTAGGTTGCATGGACGTAATAAAATTGACAAAGTAGATCAACTGATGAATACATACATGGTGAATTATATATATATTTGTTGTGTGTCTAGTAGCTCTGAAAGTCAAGATGAGTGATCGTGCGTGGATGTACACCGGTCACACTGGTCAGAACAAATGGAGCACTGAATGGTTCACAAAAACCAAGGGGTTTGTGCGAGCCGCATTTGCAAATGGCCAGAGGAAAACCTGGTGCCCCTGTTTACGGTGCGGCAATTGGGAAAAGAGGACAGAGGCTGAAATGGGCAAACACCTGCAGAAGAGTGGTTTTACGCCCGATTATACGGTGTGGACATTTCATGGTGAGTCTGCCCAACGTGACCGAGCTGAGGTGGATCGTCGTCGCACCGACGAGCATGGTACCGGTATGGAAAACATGGTGCAAGACTTTGATGATGCTCGGGATTCGGACGAGGAGATGGAGGAATCTGCAAAGGCCTTCAATGAAATGTTGGAGTCTTCAAAACGTCCGCTCCATGAGCACACTGAGCTTTGTCAGTTGGATGCCATCTCACAAGTAATGGCTATGAAGGCTCAGTTCAACTTGGGCAGAGAATGCTACGATGCAATGATGACAGTATTTGGACGCTTTCTACCCAAAGGCCATGTAATGCCTGCAAACCTGTACCAGTCGGACAAAATCCTCCATGCACTGAAGATGCCCTATGATAAGATACATGCCTGTGAGAAAGGATGTGTCTTGTTTAGGCTTGACTATGCGGACTTGAACTGTTGTCCCATTTGCAAGTCTTCCAGGTATGTTGTGGTAGACAACGGTATGGGTGAGAAGACACAGACCAAAATCCCCGTTAGTGTTCTTCGATATATGCCAATCGTACCAAGACTTCAACGTCTTTTCATGGTCGAAGAGACGGCCAGACAGATGACATGGCACAAAACGGGCAAAAGAACCGAACTAGATGCAGATGGGAATCTGATGATTGTACACACATCGGATGGTGTTGCGTGGAAAAAGTTTGATGAATTACATGGTGACAAAGCGGCAGATCCGAGGCATCCTCGAGTCGGCATCAGCACGGATGGGTTCAGTGTGTTTGGTATGACGGCAGCCCAATACAGTTGTTGGCCCGTATTTGTCTTTCCACTCAATCTCCCCCCCGGACAGATTATGCAAAGAAAGAACATTTTCCTGACGTTGATAATTCCAGGGCCCAACTATCCGGGGAAAAATATGAATGTGTACATGCAACCGCTTAAGGACGAATTGCAAGAAGCCTGGGATAATGGGTTCAAGACATACGATGCCTGGGATAATGGGCCCACACTGGCTCTTACAAGAAAGTCAAGGCTTTCTCTCAGTCTGACCTCGATGATGCAAACAACTTCACCAACATCTCCTCCCACAACAAGCTCGTGAGATATAGAGATGAGGGGAAGGCGAGGAAAGGGGAGGACTTTAACCCGAGCCAGGGTCCCATTGATCCAGAGCTGGTGATGATATCTGGTGGCGGGAGGTCCCATGGCTCCATAGCCATTGGAGATGGACTTATCCGTTGTCCTAGCACTCTCCCGGAGATCAAGGCGCGCCAGTCGAGCTCCGCTCCTGAGATAAGGCCTCGTGAACGGCCAGTGCAACTCGCCATCAAGGTTAGTGATACGTACTCAGTTATCTTTCTCCATTACATTGTGTGCGCTTCCATCAATGATTACAAATGGTCATGTGAGTGGTGTTGCAGGCTGCTATACAGACTGAGAGAGAAAGAACGGAGAAACTTCTGGCGGAGGCGGCGGAGAGGCAGCGGGAGATGGAGGAGAGGACGAGAAAGATGATGGAGGAGGAGAGGGCACGGAATGACATGCAGGCAAGGGCCATGTACGAGCTCCTTGTGGTAAGTTTCTTCTGCAGATTACTTGCTAGTCTTAACATTTGAGTCTCATTACTAACTAGTATGACTCTGTTCTGAAAACCAAATGTGCAGTCTGTGTGCGAGAAGTCCGGTCAGCCCGCTCCGCCGATGCCAGTGATTGCTCCTGGGAGCACTGTGAGTTTAGTTTGAACGGACATTAGTTGGTAGTCTCAACATTTGAGTGTCGTAATGCTAACGAGACATTGGAAATGATCTTTGTTGCAGCTTAACTCCAGAAACGCATCGCACGATCCTTCTCCAGGTAGCGGCACTAGCCACCCCGCTCCTACACCTCCCTGATCACGGTAAGTTTCTCTAGTGTTTTGCTTAACAAATGCATAAAGACCTAGACTTAGCTTTATTTCCTCCAATATGCTTACCATAATGACCTAGAGTTAGCTTATTTTCCTCCAAAATGACCCATTTTACCTAGGTTAGCTTATAAATGATGCAGTTCATCCAAGTTAGCTCAAAAATGACCCATTTTACCTAGATTAGCTCCTAAATGATCCATTTTACCTACGTTAGCTTTAAAATGGCCCATTTCACCTATGTTAACTCCAAAATGACCCATCTTACCTAGGTTATCTCATAAACGATCCATTTCAACTAATTTAGCTCATAAACGATCCATTTGACCTAAGTGAGCTAAAAAAGATCCATTTCACCTAAATTAGCTCTTAAATGATCCATTTCACCTAAGTTAGCTAAAAAACGATCCATTTCAACTAAATTAGCTAAAAAATGATCCATTTCAACAAAGTTAGCTCAAAAACGATCCATTTCAACTAAGTTAGCTCAAAAACGATCCATTTGACCTAAGTGAGCTAAAAAAACGATCCATTTCACCTTAGTTACCTCAAAAACGATCCATTTCAACTAAGTTAGCTCAAAAACGATCCATTTCAACTAGGTTAGCTCCAAAATGACCCATTTCACCTTACTTAGCTCAAAAACGATGCCCTTCACCTTAGTTAGCTCATAAACGACCCATTTCAACTAAGTTAGCTCATAAATGATCCATTTCAACTAAGTTAGCTCATAAACAACCCATTTCAACTTAGTTAGCTCATATATGATTCATTTCACCTAAGTTAGCTCATAAATGACATATACTTCTTGTTCTAGTCTTCTTCTTGTTCTAGTCACCTATTTCTAACTTTCTTATTTACCATTTTGCAGATTTCATTCACTTGATGGAAGCTAGCTTGCTATGATGGAGTGCTTGCTTTTCCTTTGATGAAACTTTGCATTGTATCTAGCTTGCTATCTTCATGACACTTTGCATTGTAATATATATATGGATGGAACAATGTGTATGGATGGAACTTCCTTATGTATGAACAATGTGTATGGATGAAACTGATGTGATATGTGATATGAAACTTATGTGCTAGATATGTGTTGGATATGTGCTGGATATGAAACTTATATATGTGATATGTGCTGCAAATTGTGGGATTTAATAAAAAACAGAAAAAACAGACAATATGCAGGCTCTTTGCCGTCTGCCACCGACGGCAAAGAGCCTTTGCCGTCTGCCGCGGACGGCAAAGAAGCCACGTGGCAGCCAACTGTGCTTCCTGGGAGCTGACCCATTTGGTCAGTTTGCCTACAGTGGCAGACGGCAAAGACTTTGCCGTCCGTGGCAGACGGCAAAGAGCCTGTACTTTGCCATCAGTGGCAGACGGCAAAGAACCTGCCATCTAGTGACGTGTAGATGACATCATAAGGCGGACGGCAAAAGGCCAAAGGCTCTTTGCCGCTGCGGCGGACGGCAAAGGTCTGCCGTTAGCCACTTAACGGACTGACAGCGCAATTTTTGCCGTCCGCCCTCTTTGCCGTCCGCCGCAGACGGCAAAGAGACTTTGCCGTCTGCCGCCAGGAAGCAGACGGCAAAGCAGCTGTTTACCGTAGCCTTCTTTGCCGGAGCCTTTTGCCGTCCGCGGCTGACGGCAAAGGTCTTTGCCGTCCGCCTTTCGAGCCTTTGCCGTCCGCCATGGCAGACGGCAAAGTAGCTGTTTCCTGTAGTGAGTAGATGTTTTTCTTCTGGGAGTACAAGTAATCAACCGTTATTTCTTAGTAATTGTTTCCCATATACCTATTGTTGCTTACAGGGATATCAAAATTAAAGCTCGGTTTTATTTCGACTTTGATTTTAGTTGAAATGCACACAAGGAGCCAATGTGTCTAAGGCAAACTTCTGCATTAGTGGGTCCAGTTGGTCTTACCACTTTGCAGAAAGAAGCAGTCACTGTTTGCGCTACATTATAGAAGGAATGATCGAGAAGCTTTACAGAGTATTAGTAGATGCTGGTGACATGACTAGTCTGCAGAGAGCATGGGCAACTTAACAACACGTGGAGCGCAAAATTCACTCCACAAGGAAAGGTATGACCAAGTCAGTTGCCGACGCATCTGTAACAAACGAGGTCAGTATCGGCCTTCATCCACATGATTGTGCTTTGTTATGTTGTGCTACTTATATTATTGTATTGTTTTGTATAAATGTTTAATTCAAGCTATTGTATTGCTATCCTTTCCTGTTAAAGATAATGAAGATGATTATAGTTGTAAGCGTATGCTTAATCAACTAGTACCACTATTATATTCATCACGCTTTTTCTGTATTCATGCAGACAGGGATGCTGAGCTTTATTTTAGTGGAACTGCACAAAATGTTCAGATGGTTCGTGTCCTCCATAATACTTCATCATGCACAATACATCGAATGGTTCTCTAATCATTCGTCGTCACCTTGAGCCACTGGACTATC
Organism: Aegilops tauschii subsp. strangulata; assembly: GCF_002575655.3. Classification (NCBI taxonomy): domain Eukaryota; kingdom Viridiplantae; phylum Streptophyta; class Magnoliopsida; order Poales; family Poaceae; genus Aegilops; species Aegilops tauschii. The sequence continues at coordinate 310,842,694 of NC_053037.3, read as the reverse complement.
TGTTTGAATGGAGTTGCCAACATCGGCCATTAAGAAGGGTAAGAAGAAAGACAAAAACAGAGATGGCTCCTTTGCTTGTGGTTCGGAGGAACACTGGGCAAACAAGTTCCCAAACAAGTACCAAGAAGCCAGAACAGGACTCCAAGTCTGTCAATGTCACTCTAAGCAACAATGATGGGGCATCTGGGTATGGTAATCTGTTTACCGTACTTTCAGTTTGTTAGTCCACCGATTGGTGGGTTGACACTGGGGCCAATATTCATGTGTGTGCGGATGTGTCTTTGTTTTCTTGCAGCATATAAATACAAAATCCACAGGAATGCTCAGCTTGATTTTAGTGGAACTGCACAAAATGTTCAGATGGTTCGTGTCCTCTATAATACTTCATCATGCACAATACATCAAATGGTTCTCTAATCATTCGTCGTCACCTTGAGCCACCGGACTATCTGATGACAAACTCTGCCCGTTCCACAATCATAGGAATTACATATTTTGAATGGGAAAAGCTTTTCAAAGTTTAATCATTGATGTTAGCAAGAAGACATTAGTTTAATATATTGGAATTGGAAAACCTTGTTAAATTTTGCTCATTGATGTTAGCTAGAAGACATGCATTTGATATTTTTTAGTGGGATGCCCTTTGCTGTGAGCAACGTCGATCGTTTTTTCCTATTCCCGTCTTCAGTTCAGAAGTAAATATTTACTCTGTTGAGATGCATAGTCACATGAATGTTGACTTATGTAAGGTATTTTAAGAGTTTGTTCTGAATGTTGTCTATTTAATGCCAGGCCTTGTGAGTTTAATTGCAAAGTTGAGCTTGGAATGTTGTGGCATGTGGCATCACGAGCTGTTCACCGTGCCTCCTGAGAATAATTCTTCATATTGTTTTGCATGTTGATCTAATGCCTGTGATTTGCATGTTAAGAAGATCATCCTCTTCTGTTGTTTCTGTGCTTAAGAAGTTCATTGTCTTATGTTTCATTCATAGCCTATACGACAACTTGGGTAGGTTAGAGGTGAAACCATATGATCTTCCGACCAACTCATCATCTTAGGCCGTGATTGGATCGTCGTTTTCCAACCCAAACCGCTTGTAAAACTGACGCTTGTAAATAAAAGCAGATGGTCTTGGGCGAAGCTCTTGGTTGGTCGATTTCGACCAGTAAAATATACACTGGTCTCTCAAATTACACGTGTAACTCGCCGGCTTTTGTTACAGACCTCGGACCCTCTGTTTCATTATGCCTGTATTTTACGCGTTGTTTCCGATGACGAGTAAATTACACTTGTATCTTAATATAGGTGTCAAACAATCCAGAGCTCCCAAGCGCGGCCTTACCGTTTCATGCCGTCTCAGTCTCTCGAAGGTGCTCATAGGTGTCCGATGATCCTGGCTTCCTGAATGAGCAGCGCACGCTGTATCAGACCATCCGTAGGGCCCGCGAGGCCCTCCCCATCGTCCTTCAAGTTGTTGCGCTCGCCGTGGCGCCGAGCATTGTGAACATGGTCAAAGAACATGAGGATTCAGGAGATAACATTATTCTGACTGGATGACAGTAGGGACCCACTAGGGCCATAGCCGTACTTATGCAAGTTCCTCCTTATTATATACAACTACATTTTTTTTGCTTCCTCCTGTTTTCCTGACATCACGGTCCCACACCATCGTGAACCTATATAGTCAATAAACGAGAGAATTTCAAAGGAGCGGCCGATAGTTGGGACCTAGCAGCTCGAGCAGTATTTGTTTTTTTAGGTGTAAGCGGAGTTTTTCTTGAGCGATGTTTTTGTTGTTGTTCAGAGGAGCAGGGTATAACCTAGGCGGGCTGTGGCCCGTCTAGCCCAGGCTATTATTTTATGTCGACCAAATATCCAGCCCAGATATTATTATTTTCAATGTGAAAATGGCTAGCCCAGCTATACTTTTTTTGCGGAATACCCAACCCAGGTCAACTTGTTATTCTCCGCCCCACTGGGCTGTAAATCTTTCCTATTAGGCCTAACAATAAAATGGGCTTTAAGAAATAATAAATGGGATGTAATTATAAAAATTGGGTTGTAAATATACAAAAACGCACCAAGCAGGTAATTAGTTTCATAAATATTATTATTTAATTTGGAAATTTTCATTTCATTACTTATTACGCGCGCGGTATTTTTTTTAGATTTTTACCTAATACAAATTCATTTTGAAATTATATTTAATCTCACTCGAAATTTCAGGATATTTTTTCGGATCCCATCAAAATGTGGGATTTTTGGTTGAATTCTGTTTTGAGAGGTTGGTTTAAATTATTAATCATTGTCCTGGCTACAAAATGGGCTATAGTTTTAACATACTGTAAATGGTTTGTAGTAAATTCCATTAGAACTCAAAAATGGGTTGTACACTATTACAAATCGCAAATGGGCTATATGTTCTCTGCCACAGATGTGATGCTCACTTGTGGGCCTACTATTTTTTTGAGAATTGTAGTGAGTGACGCGTACATAAGGCTTGTGGGCCTACTAAGGCATACGGAAGGCTTTGTAAACTTATAGTCAAGACACGATTCTAGCAGCGGTGGCCGTTGGATGTCCATCCAACGGCTGTAGTGCTTCTTCAATATCGGATATTCTTGCTTCAGCCGCCCAAACCACCGCCGACGGTACCGGTTGATGTCGCCTCTAGTGGCCGGTTCTGCTATCGCACAGGCTTCACCGTCCCACTCTACTCCCAAACGCCGTCCAGGCCATTCCTCTACTCACCAACACCTCATGTTCTTCACCGGCGATGACAGCCTCACACCGCAGCCAAACCAGTGAACCCTCGTACTCCCCTTCGTGTGGGCATCCGCTGTTGTGTCTTTGCCGGCTCCGGGTGAGGGAGTCCTGGATTATGGGGTCCTCGGGCGTCCGGGCTATGTGACATGGGCCGGACTGATGGGCCGTGAAGATACAAGATAGGAAGCCTTCCCCCGTGTCCAGATGGGATTCTCCTTTGCATGGATGGCAAGCTTGGCGTCCGGATGTATAGTTTCCTTTATCTGTAAACCGACTCTATACAAACCCTAGTCCCCTCCGGTGTCTATATAAACCGGAGGGTTTAGTCCGCAGAGGCTAACACAGATCATACATGCTAGACATCTAGGGTTTAGCCATTACGATCTCGAGGTAGATCAACTCTTGTAACCCATATACTCATCAAAGTCAATCAAGTAGGAAGTAGGGTATTACCTCCATTAAGAGGGCCCGAACCTGGGTAAACATCATGTCCCCTGCCTCCTGTTACCTTCGATCCTCAAACGCACAGTTCGGGACCCCTATCCGAGATCGGTCGGTTTTGACATCGACATTGGTGCTTTCATTGAGAGTTCCACTGTGCCGCCGACAGAAGGTTCGACGGCTCGTTCAATCATCTGCAACGATGCTGTTTTGGGAGAGACTTTTTTCCCTGGTCAAAATTTTGTATTCGGCGGCTTCGTGCTGCGTGCCAACTCGATTGGCCACCTTGAACAGATCGAAAACTATGCCCCTGGTCATCAGATCAGTTTTGGAAATCTGAATTATGTCGCTGATATCTGAGGAGACTTGATCTTCGCGGCCCCGACCACCGCTCTGGCCTTAGATCCGGAGCAAACTACCAGGTCTGAAGATGGGAGTTTAGAGCCCACCGACTCTCTGCAACTATGGAGCTCGCTACCAAAGATCCGGAGGGGACTACGTCACCGGCAGGCACGGAGTCGAACCAGGCTCCCCCCGTCATTAGAAAGCCGGACTCGCCCCCGGATACCAGCTCCGAACTCTCGAGGTCCGCATTACGTGAGCTTGGCCAGGAGACTCCTGCCCTGCCTATCTCCATGGACTCTCGCTTCCCCGTCCAAACCTCGCTTTTAAACAAGACTCTAGACTTAATGTGATCCCTCACCATTACAGAGGAATCACTTCTGAACTATACTCAGCCCAGACTAGGGGCTGAAAGCGGGGAATTTTACGTCCCACCCACCACCTATAGGAGATATGCCCTAGAGGCAATAATAAATGATATTATTTATCTCCAAGTTCATGATTATGTTTATGTTCCATGCTATAACTACTGTGGTTCCCGAGCCCGTATATCCATAAAGGCTCTAGGGAAAACCCATGTGCGCGTGTGGAATAATAAACGATAAAATGTATTCCTAGTCATGCCTCTAAGACTAGCTCAGCTATTGCATGATGATTATGTTTTCCCAATCATGGGCATGTCTATGCCAGCAACTTTGAGGGCACAATGTTAGAAGAACATTTGTGTTGAATCGACCCGAATTGATGTTATGCTTGTTATGCTATGAGATACATTCGTCACAAGTTTATGGTTAATAACACAGAGATGGTTAATGTTTGCATAATTCCTTAGACCATGAGAGTATTGAGTTTCTTCATACTTGCTTCATGAACTTTGGGGTTTGTTAAACGTCATCCGTAAATGGGTGGCTATTACGGCGGCTTACGGGTTCATGGAAAAGTGTGTCAAGTAACTTGATAGCTCAAGATTGGGATTTGCTCCTCCGACGATGGTGAGATATTCTCGGGCCCTCTCGGTGTTACGGTATCCATCATCGTCTAGCCAGACACAGTGTGATTTGATCACATGGATGCCTGAACACGGAAACGAGAAAATAGAACAAAACCGGTAACGAGGTAACTTGCATGGTGGACAAATTGTTCGTCCATGGGGATGCAATAAATCTCACCTCGGGTGTTTGTGACATATCGCGAAGCAACAGGAATAGCTCACTGCAACTGGAGGTTCACTCGAATATTCATTCGTGTGGGTATAGGGGTCAATATGGGTGTACACGGCTCCGATGTTGATCATTGATCGGAAGGGGTTCCAAGTCATTTCTATACTTCACCGAACCTGTAGGGTCACACGCTTAAGGGTCATCTATCTGCTGAATACTAGACAGGGAGTCTGAGATAAAATCACCGAAAAAGTTTCGGACACCGAAAAGTTTCGGACAGCGGAAAAGTTCCGCAGAGAGAGGTCATGGGATGAGTTTCGGTGAAACCGAAAAGTTGTTTCGGGATATACTATTAAGTCAAATTGGTTTCGGCACATGCCTGATAATTCTTGGAGGGTGCCAGAGTCATTCTGGAAACTTTCTGGAATTTTCCGGGATAAAAGCTGGAAATGCTCCCAAGCTGCCGGAACCACTTCAGATGCTTTTCGCAGATGAAAATCACTAATCCGAAATTGTTTCAGAACACGTTGAAAAATATTTTAGTGGGTACTGGAAATGTTCTAAGCCCACATAAATATTTTCAGTTCGAACGGACGCTGAAAAATGTCGCCGTGAATAGTGAAAGTGCTTTTTGGGATATTTATGGAAAGCCACCTTTTGGGGCTTTTCCCAAAAGGCTTCTAGAAGGACTTGGGGATCAAGGAACCCCCTTTGGGGGGGGCCATGAAGGTGGGACGTTGGAGGGTGCAGCTCCTCCATGGAGCTCCACTTGTCATCCCTTTATGCCATTTATGCCCTTTTATGTGTGACATAAAGTGTGGGCATTGTGGGTTTTTCATGTTTCCCCTTACCCCTTGGGTTTTCCTATAAATAGAGGTGGAGAGGCACTCTCCACACTCACTCTTTCTCACATACAAGTGCCATTGCAATGATCTGGCTTCTCTCTCCCTCCTCGCGAAATAGTTTCGTAGAGCCGAAAGGCTGTCTGGGTTCCGGTGGGAACTAGTTCTGGACGGCGAAGCCCTGCCAGATAGATGACACCGTATGTGTGCAACTCTGTAGAGAGATCGCACTTTCGGTCTTAGTTCAAGAGTGCCTCCCGAAGGGCTGTCCGTGTGACCGTCCGAGTTTCAAAGGTCCTCCCAAAGGGTTGTCCGAGTGATCGGTCGAGTTTCGAAGGTTCTCCCGAAGGGTTGTTCGCAACACCGTACGGGGGACTGTCCGACCACCTCCCGGAGGGCTGTCTGAGGGGCACATGAGGGTATACATCCTCGCGGTTGGGAGGTTGTAAATCCTAGCTACGGGGATCTGCACCACCGTTTGTCATCAACTCTACTTCCGCTGCGCTACGAGTCGGTAACGAAAAAGATCAAAATATGTATGCAGTCTCCATAGTGGTCCTGGGCCGGTCCGTAGGTCGGAATTTTTGTTTTCTACTGTGTTACCCTACACCACCCACTTCATAGTCGAGGACTTAATCGACATGCTGAACTACGCCTCTGAAGCCATCAACGACATGCACGACGATGCCGGAGACGAACAAGGCCAAGACCCGCCATTTACCGGACGCTGGACGACCACCTCCACATATGACGTGTATATGGTGGACACACCGAAAGAGGATGACGGCGACGGCAGGAAGGATCCGGTTGAGGACAAGTCTATTGAGGCACCACTGAAGCGTCGACGTCAGTGGCGCCGCTCAAAATCGCGTCACGAAAAAGACAGCAATACCGGCACCAGAGACAATAACACTCCGGAGAACGCCGAAGACCCCGAAGCCTCCGTCGAATCAACAACTGAACATGATGATCGGGAGGTGGGGAAACTTAACCCTGACGATCCGGTCAGGAACGAGGACTCGGAGGACAGCAACTATCTACCACCCTCCAAGGATGATGTGAGCCTCGGCAACGAAGATTTCATCGTGCCAGAGGAACCACTCGAGCAGCAACGCTTTAAGCGCCAGCTAATCGCCACTGCGAGAAGCCTAAAAATGAAGCAGCAACAACTCCAAGCCAAACAGGATACACTCAACGACAGATGGACCCAGGTTCTAGCTGCCGAAGAGTACGGCCTCCAACGCCCAATAAAAAGTTATCCGAAGCGTCGGCTACTACCACAATTCGACGATGAGGCCCTCGAGCCAATACCGTCAAGACATGACCGCGTTGATGAACCAGACCAGCCACCGCGTGGACGGGATAGAGCGGCCACCCAGACCGAACACCGGCCCGCACCACTCCGCCGTAGAGGCACAAAGACAGCGGCCCCAGGATACACCTACGACCTACGGCAGGACCTGGACAATAGAGCAGGCCAAGCCAGATCAATCTATAGATCAAGGAGGCATGCCCCAATGCGAGAAGATGGCCATCAGGCCTGGCGCGACATGCATAACCTCACCCGGGCCGAAAACCGCATACTGACTTCATCCAAACTGCGTCGTGACGTTGCCCGATACAGAGGTGCCGCAAACCCTTTATGCTTCACCGATGAGGTAATGGAGCACCAGTTCCCAGAAGGGTTTAAACCCGTGAACATTGAACCATACGATTGAATGACAGATCCCGCAGTATGGATCAAAGATTTTCTTCTCCATATCCACATGGCTCGTGGTGAGGATCTCCACGCCATCAAGTACCTCCCCCTGAAGCTCAAGGGGCCAGCACGGCACTGGTTAAACAGCCTCCCAGAAAACTCTATTGGTAGCTGGGAAGATTTGGAAGATGCCTTCAGAGACAACTTCCAAGGCACATATGTCCGGCCTCCAGACGCCAATGACCTTAGCCATATAGTTCAGCAGCCCGGAGAATCAGCCCGGAAGCTCTGGACTAGGTTCTTAATTAAAAAGAACCAAATTGTCGATTGCCCGGACGCCGAAGCCCTCGCGGCCTTTAAACACAGCGTCCGGGACGAGTGGCTCGCAGACACCTCGGCCAAGAAAAACTGAAGTCCATGGCAGCTCTTACCGCACTCATGACCCGCTTTTGCGCGGGAGAAGATAGTTGGTTACCTCGTCAAAGCAACAGCACCAGCGACCCTGGCACCTCCGAAGCCAGAGACGGCAACGGTAGGCCATGACGCAACAAACATAAGCGCCGAAACAACAATAATGATACTAATGACACGGCGGTCAACGCCGGATTCAGGAGCTCCAAATCCGGACAGCGAAAGAAGCCATTCAAACGAAACAAAGATGGTCCATCCAGTCTGGATAGAATACTCGATCGGACTTGCCAGATTCATGGCACCCCTGACAAGCCTGCCAATCATACCAACAGAAATTGTTGGGTCTTTAAACAGGTCGGTAAGCTAAACACCGAGCATAAGGGGAAAGGGCTGCCTAGCGAGGACGACGATGAAGAGCCTCGCCAACCGAACACAGGGGAACAGAAGAGATTTCCCCGCGAGGTAAAAACAGTGAACATGATATATGTTACACATATCCCCAAGAGGGAGCACAAGCGTGCGCTAAGGGACGTCTACGCCGTAGAGCCGGTCGCCCCAAAATTCAACCCATGGTCAGCCTGCCCGATCACTTTTGATCGCAGAGACCATCCGACTAGTATCCGCCATGGAGGTTCGGCAGCATTGGTCCTCAATCCAATTATCGACGGATTACATCTCACACGAGTCCTGATGGACGACGGCAGCAGTCTTAACCTGCTTTATCAGGACACTATCCGCAAAATGGGTATTGATCCGTCAAGAATCAAACCCACTAAAACCACCTTTAAAGGAGTAATTTCTAGTGTTGAAGCCCGTTGTACGGGCTCCATAACGTTGGAAGTAGTCTTCAGTTCACCGGACAACTTCCGAAGCAAAGACTTGATCTTCGACATCGTCCCCTTCCACAGCGGTTATCACGCACTGATCGGATGAACCGCCTTCGCCCGCTTCAACGCAGTCCCGCATTATGCTTACTTAAAGCTCAAAATGCCCGGACCCCGCGGCGTCATTACAATTAATGGAAACACGGAGCGCTCCCTCCGCACTGAGGAGCACACCGCGGCCCTCGCGGCCGAGGTAGAAAGCGGCCCTATCAAGCCGCACACCTCATCGGCCATCAAGCCCCTGGACAAACGAGTCCGGACCACTCTGTACGATAAGCTCGGCGACTCCAGAGCTAGCCTAGAAGTTTCAACTCCGTCGATTGCCACACACATCCATGGCATTTGTACCGCGTGTGCATAATTACGCACTCAAAATACCTTGGGCATCAACGGAGGCACAATACGGATGGGTCTATAGTACAGCAACACCCTATATAACCTAGCCCCTTTTTCTTTCTTTGATTATTTTGCCCTTTCTTCTTCAATACCACAGGTGCATTAAAACCTAGCTATTCCACAGACGTACAAGGACTCTTGCCGAGCCCGGTTTCGTAAATACAATCGTGGACCATTCCATTCAAGGAACCTCCCTCAAAGGCGAAAGCGACGCAGACGTGCGGCAGGGTGTCCAAAGGATCTTCAAAGACCACCTTTTGTTTAGGACCTGTACGGAGCTTTTTCCTTATTTACAAATTCTTGGCATGTAAAATAGCCTTGACTTGTACGCCATTCTCTGTAGGAGCATGTTTTGATGTATCAAATCAGACCATAATGGAAACAGTTTTGTCCACCTTATTCGATATTGATCTACTCCATAACCTGCATTCCGTCTTCACGACTGATGGACATACATACATTGGCATCAATGTCTAGGGGCTTTATTCGGCCACAAACATTCAAAAACAAAAAGTCCAAACACTTTCATAGTAGACTTCGGCGTCCCGAATATAGCATTATATGCATCGGCTCCGAATCATGTCTTTGGTCAATAGTTGGGTTGCCCGGCTCCTGTGCTTACTGTCGTGGTTCTAAGTTTGACAGTAGAATGGGGGGTAGGTATGAGGAGGCAAGATCCTAGCTATGGTGAAGTTGTGCACGCAAGATTTACGAGTTCAGGCCCTTCTCAGAAGAAGTAACAGCCCTACGTCTCGGTGCCCTGAGGCTGGTCGATTGGATTATGCGTGAAGTTACAGGGGGTGTGAACCCTTGTGCCTGAGGAGGGGGGTGGCTTATATAGAGTTCGCCAGACCCCTCCGGCCTTCATTTACACAGGGTTCAATGTACATAAAGATAGGACGTTACTGGTAATGCCAGTATTAAAGTCATATAAATGAGCATCAAGACTACGGAGTGAACGCCTGACCGTTGTCATTCAGAGTGATCTTAGATCTTCTATACTCCGAGTGGTTTCTGATATGGTCGAGTGAGTATACCCTTGTCGAATGGAATTGGGTTAGCCGAGTGGAACTCACAGTCGAGTGGGTTGCATCCTATGATGATTTCAGTCGGTAGAATTTGCTTAGCCCCCAAGTATGTTTAACTTAGGCGAGTACGGGACTGCGGCTAAGCCCCCAAGTGAGAGGATTGCTCTTCACTCGGTGGGATTTTTCCAAACTTAGGTGAGTACGGGATTGTGGCTAAGCCCCCGAGTGAGAGGATTGCTCTTCACTCGGTGGGATTATTCCAAACTTAGGCGAGTACGGGACTGCAGCTAAGCCCCCGAGTGAGAGGATTGATCTTCACTCGGTGGGATTTTTCCAATCTTAGGCGAGTACGGGACTGCGGCTAAGCCCCCGAGTGAGAGGATTGCTCTTCACTCGGTGGGATTTTTTCAATCTTAGGCGAGTATGGAACTGTAGCTAAGCCCCGAGTGAGAGGCTTGCTCCCCACTCAGTGGGATTGTTTCAAACTTAGGCAAGTACGGGACTGCGGCTAAGCACCCGAGTGAGAAGATTGCTCTTCACTCGGTGGGATTTTTTCAATCTTAGACGAGTACAGAACTGCGGCTAAGCCCCCGAGTGATAGGATTGCTCTTCACTCGGTGGGATTTTTCAAACTTAGGTGAGTACGGAACTGCAGCTAAGCCCCCGAGTGAGAGGCTTGCTCTTCACTCCGTGGGATTTTTTCAAACTTAGGCGAGTACAGGACTGCGGCTAAGCCCCCGAGTGAGAGGCTTGCTCTTCACTCGGTAGGATTTTTTCAAACTTAGGCGAATTGGGTTTGCGGCTAAGCCCCCGAGTGAGAGGGTTGCTCTTCACTCGGTAGGATTTTCTTTTTTGAAACTTAGGCGAAACGGATTCGCAGCTAAGCCACCCACTGGGGGATTTTGAACACATGTAAAAGCAACAACAATCATTTAGGAGACTAAAAACCGTGTCATTGATAAACAAACTAAAAGGTACTTCTTATTACATCTCGACAGTCTGAGTGCTTAAGTATAAAAACGGCGGAGCAACTCTGCATTCCAAGCGCGTGGCTTGTCTTTATTGTGCTCCACATTGTAGAGGAGATATGCTCCGTTGTGGAGCACCTTGGTGATGATGAAGGGACCTTCCCACGCGGGAGCAAGCTTGTGCAGTCGTTGCTGATCCATTCTGAGCACCAGGTCACCTTCCTTAAATGCTTGACCTCTCACATTCCTGGAATATAATCGATGAAGGTCTTGCTGACAGATAGTCGACCAGATCAAGGCCATCTCTCTCTCTTCCTCCAGAAGATCAACGACGTCCTGTCGAGCATGTTCTGCTTCAGTTTCTGAGAAAAGTTCCACTAGGGGCGCATTGTGAAGCAAGTCGCTCGGAAGTATAGCTTCAGCCCCATACACCAAGAAGAAGGGAGTATGACGAGTCGACCGATTGGAGTTGTTCTCAATCCCCAAAGTACTGACGGTAGCTTGTCAACCCAAGCGCCTGCTGCATGCTTGAGGTCACGCATCAATCGAGGTTTTAGCCCTTTGAGGATCAAACCGTTTGCTCTCTCCGCTTGCTCATTCGACTGTGGGTGGGCGACTGAAGCATAGTTGACCCGAGTGCCTTGGGAAGAGCAGAAAGCTCTGAACTCATCTGAATCAAAGTTTGACCCATTATTAGTGATATGCTGTGTGGAACTCCATATCTGAACATTAACTCTCTGATGAAGCTGACAGCAGTACTTGATTCAAGGTTTTTGATAGGTTTAGCTTCAATCCATTTGGTGAACTTGTCGACTGCTACGAATAGATGGGTGAAGCCACTCCTGCCAGTCCTCAGAGGTCCAACCATATCCAATCCCCAAACAGCAAATGGCCAGATGAGTGGGTGGTCTTCAAGGCTGATGCAGGCTTGTGGGACATGTTGGAGTAGAACTGACAGTCCTCACGTGGCCAGTAAAACCCCGCTCGGTATGCTTTCGCCACGATGGTCCGAGAGGACGCATGGTGGCCACGGGTCCCCGAGTGGATATCATTGAGGATCATTCGGCCTTCTTCTGGCGTGATGCATCTGTGAGCGACTCCAGTAACACTCTCTCTGTAAAGCTGTCCACCCACCACAGTAAAGGCTTTGGATCGACGGACAATCTGACGAGCCTCTTTTTCATCCTCTGGGAGTTCTTTCCTGAGAATATATGCAATATACGGCATTGTCCAATTAGGAATGGCGACCAAAACTTCCATGATCAAGTCGACCACGGCTGGGATTTCAACTTCAGTCGGGTCGGTGGAACTCTTAGGCTGTGGGGGCTCTTCTGTGAAGGGGTCCTCTTGAACGGATGGTGTGTGAATATGTTCCAAAAACACATTGCTGGGAATGGGCTCCCTCTTGGAACCTATTTTTGCCAGGTCATCGGCTGCCTGGTTCTTCAGTCGGGGTATATGGTGAAGCTCTAACCCCTAAAACTTCTTTTCCAATTTCCTCACTGCATTGCAATAACCAGTCATAGCTGGACTCCTCACGTCCCATTCCTTCATCACTTGATTGACCACCAAATCTGAGTCGCCGTAAACCATTAGGTGCCGGACGCCGAGTGAAATGGTGATACGCAACCCGTACAGAAGTGCCTCATATTCAGCTTCATTGTTGGAGGAGTCAAAGTGAATCTAGAGAACATAACTGAGCTTGTCGCCTCGCGGAGATACCAGGACTACCCCAGCACCTGAACCATTCAACATCTTGGACCCGTCAAAGAACATAGTCCAATGTTCTGACTGATCTGAGTCGGCAGCTGTTGTTCAATCCACTCGACGAGAAAATCTGCTATTGCTTGGGATTTGATTGCTTTCTTTGCCTCGAACTTGATATCCAGCGAAAGGAGTTCAATCGCCCATTTAGCCACTCGACCAGTTGCATCTCTGTTGTTCAAAATTTCTGACAATGGAGCGTCACTAACGACTGTTTCTTTGTGGTCAAGTAAATCCCGTAGACAAGCTTCTGATAATGTGGATATCTCTGCTTGGATGGGGTTAAAACTTCAGAAATATAGTACACTGGGTGTTGTACCTTGTAGGCCTTGCCTTCCTCTTCCCGCTCGACCGTGAGTACTATACTGACAACTTGTCCTGTGGCTGCAATATAAAGCAGTAAAGGCTCTTTGCTGATTGGAGCAGCAAGCATCGGTTGGGTTGAAAGCAGGGTTTTGAGCTCTGCAAACGCTGCGTCAGCTTCAGGAGTCCACTCGAACTTGTCAGATTTCTTCATCAGTCGGTAAAGAGGCAATGCCTTTTCGCCGAGACGAGAGATGAATCGACTCAAAGCGGCCAGACAACTAGTAAGCTTCTGAATGTTGTGTACACGCACATGGCGTTTCATTCGGAGGATTGCACCAACCTTCTCTGGGTTTGCATCGATCCCATGTTCGGAAACGAGGAAATCGAGTAACTTGCCACCTGGAACTCCAAATGTACACTTCGACGGATTGAGCTTGATATCATATCTCCTCAGATTGGCAAAGGTTTCAGCGAGGTCAGTCAGTAGGTCAGAACCTTTGCGTGACTTAACCACGATGTCATCCATGTAAGCTTCCACATTCCGACTGATTTGAGTGAGCAAGCACTTCTATATCATGCGCATGAATGTGGCACCAGCATTCTTGAGACCAAAGGGCATGGTGACATAGCAAAAGCACCAGAATGGGGTGATGAAAGTTGTTTTTATTTCATCGGGTCCATACAGTCGGATTTGATGGTACCCGGCATATGCATCCAGAAAAGACAACCGCTCACATCCCGCAGTCGACTATCTGATCGATGCGAGGAAGAGGGAAGTGATCCTTCGGGCAGGCCCGATTGATATGCTTGAAGTCTATACACATACGGAGTGAATCCTCTTTCTTAGGAACCATGACGACATTGGCGAGCCACTCGGAGTGGTAAATCTCTCGGATGAACTCAGCTGCCAGAAGCCGAGCCACTTCCTCGCCAATTGCTTTTCTCTTCCGTACGGCGGACCGTCGGAGATGCTCTTTGACTGGTTTTACCTTTGGGTCGACTCGCAAATGATGCTCAGCCAGTCCCCTGGGCACACCTGGCATGTCAGAAGGTTTCCATGCGAAGATGTTCCAGTTCTCACGGAGGAACTGGATGAGCGCTTCTTCCTATTTGCTGTCGAGTGTTGTTGAGATATGAGTCAGAGCAGCATTGGGATCAGTCGGGTGAATATGAACTGCCTTTATTTCACCAGATGACTTAAATGCAGAATCTGAAGGGGGCTTCTTAGCCCTCAACAAATCACTCGGATCTGCAGTCTTCTTGTATTCTTCCATTTCAACTGCTGCCATTTGCTCATCGGCAATCTTTGAGCCCTTCTGGAAGCACTCTTCTGCTCGCTGTCGATTGCCAGTGATTGTGATCATGCCCTTAGGGCCAGGCATTTTTAGCTTGAGGTACACATAACATGGTCGAGCCATGAAACGAGCATATCCAGTCCTGCCCAGAATAGCATGATAGGCACTATGAAAATCCACAACTTCAAATGTCAACTTTTCCTTACGGTAATTGTTCGAATCACCAAAAACCACGTCAAGAGTGATCTGGCCAAGTGAATCGGCTTTATTCCCGGGGATAACTCCATGGAATCGCATGTTGCTTTCGCTGAGCTTGGACATTGGAATGCCCATCCCTCGGAGAGTCTCAGCATACATAATGTTCAAGCCGCTGCCTCCATCCATCAAGACCTTGGTCAGTCGGGTGCCCCCAACGACTGGGTCGACCACCAACGCTTGCCTCCCGGGGGTGGCAACACGCGGGGTATGGTCGGACTGGTCGAATGTGATGGGAGTCTTGGACCACTTCAAATATGTCAGTGTTGCCGGAGCAACCATGTTTACTTCCCTGTTGATGACCTTCAGTCGACTTGTCCTTTCAATGTCAGCAAAAATCACCAAAGTGGAATTGACGTTGGGGAAACCCTCATCATCTTCTTCCTTGTCCTTATCAGACTCCTTCTCCTTCTCACTGGGTTGTTTCTCTCGGAACTGCTGGATTAGGAGCCGACATTGCCGAGTGGTATGTTTGGGGTAGATCAGATTACCCTCTTCGTCCTTCTTGGTGTGAACGTGGCATGGCAAATCCAACACATCATTTCCTGCTTGATCTTTTACCTTCTTGGGGATCCAGGGCCCTTTGGGCTTCCCCTTGAATTTTCCTTGACACACGACCAAAGCTTCACCAGGACCTGCTGGCTCGGCTTTGCGTTTCTGCTTCCGACCTCCTCCGGTGTCTTGGGCGACTGGTTTTCCCTTTCCATTGCAGAGTCGATCCTCTTCTTCTCCATTGGCGTACCGAGTGGCTATTTCCATCATTCGGGTCAGAATCATGTCACCCGTCCGACCGAATTTCAGGTTAAGCTCTCGATACCGGACGCCCTCCTTGAAGGCGCAAACTGCTTGATGTTGAGATACATTTTCCACTGTGTGATGCAAAGTGGTCCACCCCTGAATGTAATCTCTCAAAGTCTCATTCGGATTTTGTACACAATGTTGCAATTCTGCCAACCCTGCTGGTCGTTTGCAAGTACCCTCAAAAGTTCTGACAAATACTCGGGCTAGCTCTTCCCAGCTGAATATACTGCCTGGGGCCAACTGATTCAGCCAAGCTCTGGCCGAACCTTCTAACATCAGAGGAAGATGCTTCATAGCTACCTCATCATTTCCACCACCGATCTGTACAGCCACTCGGTAATCCTCCAGCCAAGTGTCTGGCTTGGACTCACCAGTAAACTTACTAACCCCAGTCGCCAACCTGAAGTTGGGAGGGATCTCAGTGGCTCTAATGGCTCTGCTAAAACACTGGGGACCTGAAACATGTACTCTGCTTCCACTCGAGCGATCTCTGTCTTGCCCTTCTCTGTGTGCTCGGTTCCTGTCGACCAGACCTTGCACCAAAATTGACCTCACATCAAACCCTGGCTCTCTTGGGTCGACTGGCAACCTTCGCTCATCATTGTACGGGCGCCTGTCATCATAATGTCGGGGCACATATGATCCGCCCCTCGGAGGGGTCGTAGGCACTCGACGGCGGTCATCATGACTGAGTCGATGATCATACTGCTCATGGTTCCGACCCAAGTACTGCTCTTGGCGATGCCCACGTCCCTCACGCCTCAGAGGCGATCTTGGGCTGTGAGCCGACTGGACTGTATCAGCCACCACAGATCTGCTATGGATTCTGTTCCGCGACTGAGACACTGCTGTGTTCTGCTCCCCTGCCGCCCGAAGCAAAGTTCGGATCTGCATCAAACCTCTTCTAGCCTCTGACTGGGACAGCTGAATAGACTCTGCTATACGAGCTGCAGTTGTAAGAGTCTGAATCTTAGTGTGGTATACCTAAGGTTGAGGCGGGAACAGTTGTCGCTGTCGTCGACTAGACTCAGGGATCCGCTGCCGAGCACGCTCGTCGAGTGCATGCTGAAGGTTCTCCAGTTGGGTGCGCTTAGCCAAAGTGGTCAGGCATGCCTCCTCCAAGGCCCGAGCCTCAGAGGTCTCTCCAACGATAGGCGTGTGGAGCGCCTCCA
Source organism: Aegilops tauschii subsp. strangulata (assembly GCF_002575655.3). Lineage (NCBI taxonomy): Eukaryota > Viridiplantae > Streptophyta > Magnoliopsida > Poales > Poaceae > Aegilops > Aegilops tauschii. The sequence continues at coordinate 310,826,163 of NC_053037.3, read as the reverse complement.
TGTTGCGGCGGTGAAGTTCCTCCCTCTGCTGCGAAGAAAGGGTTTCAGGGTGGTACTCTTCGTGAAGCGCGACGGATCGCCGCCTCCATCGCCGCCACCATTGTGACGCATGCCAGGGGGACTGCGCGGCGAGTCGACCATCAGGACTTCTGCCGCAGGGTCGCTGCTGTCGCACTCGGACAAGATCTCGACGGAGCCAATCGACATATCGAACAGGCCGTAGAGAGATTCGTCGGGCTCGATTGCCGTGACTTGGGGGTGGCCGACTGGCGTGTCACCGCATGCTTCACCCACCGTTGAAGCCGCGGTCGATCGGATCGCTTGCGACGGCGAACAGCAGGGAGCGAAGATACCGCGGGAGCCGACCGATACTGGGTCGACGGCTGCCGCAGAAGGACGCCACGAACGCACGCACGAAAGTGCGTCGCCCCGCGGACGGGGAGTGTCTCGACGTCGAGAGAGGCCTCCTGGAGCCAGTCGGCGACGAAGACAAGCGCGTCGAGACGGATGTTGCGGCCCTCGGCCAATCCACTGCCGGAAACCATGATGATGGGAATCGGAAAAACTGTAACCTCACCGAAAAGTCGCTAAGACACCTGGCCCATGGTGGGTGCCAACTGTCATGGTTCTAAGTCGGATAGTAGAATGGGGGGTAGGTATGAGGAGGCAAGATCCTTGCTATGGTGAAGTTGTGCACGCAAGATTTACGAGTTCAGGCCCTTCTCAGAAGAAGTAACAGCCCTACGTCTCGGTGCCCTGAGGCTGGTCGATTGGATTATGCGTGAAGTTACAGGGGGCGCGAACCCTTGTGCCTGAGGAAGGGGTGGCTTATATAGAGTTCGCCAGACCCCTCCGGCCCTCAGTTACACAGGGTTCAATGTACATAAAGATAGGACGTTACTGGTAATGCCAGCATTAAAGTCATATAAATGATCATCAAGACTATGGAGTGAATGCCTGACCGTTGTCATTCAGAGTGACCTTAGATCTTCTATACTCCAAGTGGTTTCTGATATGGTCGAGTGAGTATACCATTGTCGAATGGAATTGGGTTATCCGAGTGGAACTCACAGTCGAGTGGGTTGCATCCTACGATGATTTCAGTCGGTAGAATTTGTTGTCCTTTGAATGCCCTTGACTGTAAGGCAGTGTCCTTGGGAAGGGTGCTTAGATCTGGTCTATTGCCCTACCCTAGTTACAGCTTGCGGTGGTCCTTGCCTCTAGGCGGGCCCTCAACTGCCACAACAAGGGCCTTCATTTTCGCCAACTGCATCTTGACACAGGCGAAGGCCATCCGCGCACATCTATGCATGCCGACAGCTTGACTGCGTCAATTCGGGGCAGCGCGTCGACGAGTCGCTGCACCAGGCCGAAGTAGCTGCTCGGTATGGGTTCGGTTGGCCACAGCCGGACTATAACATCCCTCATGGCCAATCCGGACATCCTATGCAGCTCGGCCCACTGCGCCATCTGGTTGTTCAATAGTGATGGGCGCTCTTGCGCCGCGAACTGGGACCAGAATAGCTTCTCCGTTGTGTGCCCCTCCTGGGCCCAGAAGAATAGCGTGGCATCGGCAGCACTCTCCAGAAGATCCGCAAAGGCGTCTGGAGAACCCAAAGTCGAGTGAGCAAGTCATACTTCTGACTACCGAATTTACTCTGTAAATGCAAGGGCTTACCAGCTGCTATCTGTTTGGCCTGCTCAATCTCCTCGCGCGCCGCACGGGACTCGTTCTGCGCCTCCTCGGCCCCCTGGAGAGCCTTGGCCAGCTCGGCCGCTTGGGCCTTATTCCTCTCTTCCAAGGACACTCACTTGCTGGTGGTGTCCTTGAGTGCTTCCTCTACTTCGGTCACCCGCTCCTCATATTGGCGGCGGGCAACCTGTTCGGCCTATAAATCTGCGGCCACTTTGTCAGCAGCCGCTTGGCTCACCCGTGCCTGCTCCTTGGCCTGGGCGAGGTCGCCCTTCAGGGTCTCGACCGTGGCTGCACTTCCTGCAATCATGAAAAGGGCAACACAAGAGCTTAGTCTCCGCATGGTATATCCTTCGAGTGTGTAAACATTTTTCTTTTTTTTCAACAACATACCATGTGCCTCATCAAACCTCTTGTTGATGCAGACGAGATCCTCATCCGCCAACCCCAGCTTCTGCTTGCGCTCGGATACTTCGGCGGCCTGGACGGTTGCCGCTAACAGTGAAGCCTGTTTTTCAAAATAGACAAGTACATTATCTCCTGTGAATATTATCGATCCTCTGTTCGGCCATTTTTCCACAAACCGAACAGAGTCTCAGGGGCTACTATCTATACACAAGCATATTTTTTTCATATGAAAAGCGGCTAAAAGTTCTTACGTCGCATACCTCAAAACCTGTTAACAGGCTAGTGAAGGCTTCGTTCAGCCCGCTCTTGGCGGACTGAACCTTTTCAACCACCCCACCCATTAGGGTGCGGTGCTCCTCCACGATGGAAGCACGTTGAAGCATCTCCATCAGTGTGTTCGGCGCCTCCGGATTAGTGGAGGTCGCCGCTGGAGTTGGCGCTCCCCCCTCCCTTGAAGGGGGCGCTTATTCGGTTCCGGAGCCACTTAGGAGTCCGGAGTGGTGTTCGGCTGGGGGCCGGATTGGTCAGGGCCCCCGCCGTTAGTCTCCATGGGGATTGTGTCCCCCATATTCTCGGCAGCCAAGGTATTACCCTCTGGTGCCGTCTGGGCGGTCCCCCGCGCCTCTCCACGGACCGGAGAGGTCCTTTGGGATAACACCTCGGCGTCATCCGCAGTAGGTGGCGGGGAGGTTCACGAAGGCGATTCGCTCTCCATTATCTCCGACGCTAGAGAATTCCCGATGATGAAGATAGTTGGGGAAGATCGCGGGCCGGACTGCAGCGCATGATTTAAAATGATTCCCATGATTCAAAAAAGACTGGACGTGTGTAGAGCATCCTTAGATACTTACGATTCGGCGAGGGGCTTGACCCTGGGGCGATGCTTGGGGATGGCTTCGGCGTCTGAATCCGAGTCATCCGACAGGGATATGTTTCCCCTCTTGGACGCCTCCGCCTCCGGGTCTATGAAGGCTGCCCTCTTCCTCCCCTTGGGAGGAGGGTTATCTTCTTCCTCCTCCTCTTCGTCTTCGTCTTCGTCCCCCTCGTGAGAGGAGGGAGCCTTGGTCCCGCCGGACATAGCGTCCGAAGTACCTTTATGGTGGAGGCCACTTTCGGCGTCATTGCCCATCTTCTTCTTGTCCTTCTTTGCTGGTGCCTGGTATGGCGCCGGGACCAGCATCTTCATTAGCAGAGGATTAGCTGGGTCCTCGGGGAGTGGGGCCGGACACCAGATCTGCTCCGCCTTTTTTGTCCAACCCTGTTTAGAGGAGGGAATTCTCAGTACCCCCCCCCTTTTTTATTGATGAACTATGCTATGTTCGGAAATTTAACACTTACCGGGGTGGCGGGGTGGTTGCAGTCGAGGCCGATGTCCTCGGACGTCTTCGGCCATGACTTCTGAGTCTTGAAGAGCAACTTCCAGATTTCTTTGTGCATCGTGCCGTTGTTACAGGGTCCGCGGCCCTTCCGGATTAAACTCCCACATACGGAGAGGTCATCGCTAGCAGGGAAGGGTTCGGCGGACGAGCATCACCTGGATCACGTCAGTGAGACTAGTGTCCTTTTCTATGATACTTTTTATGCGCTTTTGCAGCATCGACACCTCATTGGACGATCCCCAGTCCAGACCCTTGTTGGTCCACGACGCGAGCCGCAGCGGGGGTCCGAATCTGAATGCAGGAGCGGCCGCCCATTTGGTGCCGCGGGGTTCGGTGCTGTAGAACCACTCTTGCTGCCATATCTTGACGGTCTCCACAAAGGCCCCTTTGGGCCAGGTGACGTTGGGGAGTTTGCTCACCATGGCACCGCCGCAATCTGCGTGCTGCTCGTCGACCACCTTCGGCTTCACGTTGAAGATCTTGAGCCACAGGCCAAAGTGTGGGGGGATGCGGAGAAATGCCTCACACACAACGATAAACACCGAGATGTGGAGGAAGGAGTTCAGGGCTAGATCGTGAAAATCTAGCCCGTAATAGAACATGAGACCGCGAACAAAGGGGTGAAGAGGAAACCCTAACCCACGGAGGAAGTGAGCGATGAACACAACCCTCTCGCCGGGCTCTGGTCCGGGGATGACTTGCCCTTTTGCAGGGAGCCTGTGAGCTATTTATGTGGTCAAATACCTCGCCTCCCTGAGCTCTTTGACGTTCTCCTTCGTGACGGAGGAGGCCATCCACTTGGCTTGAGAACCGGATCCGGACATTGCTAGAAGGGTTGGTGGCGGTGGGAAAGATTGGATCTTGGGCACTGGAGCTTGAGGATGGGAAGGCAGAGGAAAGAAGAGGGTGTGGGGTGAAAAGGTGCATCTTTATCCATTTATATAAGCCGTGAATACCAAGCGCCCCCCCTCAAGCCTTAAAACTCGCCTATTCCCAAGGGGACGTGCAAATGACACAGTTGGATTACCCAAACACGTATTGATGAAAATTCCGCGAAAAGGGGACACGATCTCTGCCTTGACAAGATGTGTCAATAGAGGCCGCGCCTTGAAACACGAAGCGGGAGGCCACGAAACGATTCAAAATAATAATAAGGCCAAACATAACGTCTCGCCGAAAAAGTTGTCAGTGGACATGACTTATTTTGTTTAAGTATTTTGCCCCTGTGGTTGGGGGTTGTAACTATTATACAGAGCAGGATTCAGTTCTCTTGTTCGAAAGACTGCCTTGGTGTATTCGGAGGAGGAACCCGCCTTGCAATGCCGAAGACAATCTGCACGCCGGACACATCGTCATTGAAGCCTGGTTCAGGGGCTACTGAGGGAGTCCTGGATTATGGGGTCCCCGGGCGTCCGGGCTATGTGACATGGGCCGGACTGATGGGCCGTGAAGATACAAGATAGGAAGCCTTCCCCGTGTCCAGATGGGATTCTCCTTTGCGTGGATGGCAAGCTTGGCGTCCGGATGTATAGTTTCCTTTATCTGTAAACCGACTCTGTACAAACCCTAGTCCCCTCCGGTGTCTATATAAACCGGAGGGTTTAGTCCGCAGAGGCTAACACAGATCATACAGGCTAGACATCTAGGGTTTAGCCATTACGATCTCGAGGTAGATCAACTCTTGTAACCTCTATACTCATCAAAGTCAATCAAGCAGGAAGTAGGGTATTACCTCCATTAAGAGGGCCCGAACCTGGTAACATCATGTCCCCTGCCTCCTGTTACCTTTGATCCTCAAACGCACAGTTCGGGACCCCCTACACGAGATCGGACGGTTTTGACACCGACACCGGGTTGTTCCCTTCGTAATACTCGCCATCGTTCACTGCGTTGGTTCTCTCGGCACGGTGTGGTCAACTTTGTCAACAAACGACAGCCATCGGGGACAGAGATCCAGTGCCTTGCCCACATCAAGGCACAGCGTAACTGGCGGCCAGCCAGCCATTGGATCAGGGGGGCGGCTCAAATGAGGCATGTATGTGGATTGGCTGGCCGTAGGGACGCACATGGCCCATGGCCGCACGCAGCAAGTGCCCCCGTATTACGCGAAAACAAATAATTTCTCCCCCTCACAGGTTTGACCCACCAGCTACATCTTCGCACGCAAGGAAGTGCTTCCTTTATTACACGGAAATAAAAAGTTTCCTCTCCCTGACAGCTGGGACCCACCAGCTTTATTATGATCCTTTTCGCGAAAATATAGATTGTACTGAAGATCCTAAATTGTTTTCTTTTTATTCTAACTCGAAAATGAAGAAATAAAAAAACCAGAAAACATCTTCGCACGCAAGGCAGTGCCATCTTATTACACAAAGAAAAATTGATTCCCCCTGCTAGTTGGGACCCACCAGATTTGTAGGCTGACTTGTGGGCCTACTAAGTTAACGCGTACGCAGGACTTTGTCAACTTAGTCAATAAACGATTCTAGCTGCACTGACCATTCGATGTTAATCCAACGGCCAAGCTGCGTCTTCAACCACTGGTCTTGTTGCTCCAACCGCCCAAACCTGCGCCCGTCGTACCGCTTGCTCCAGCCTCCCGTGGCTGGCTGTGCTGCCGCACGGGCCTCACCGCCCGACCATACTACTACTGGCCAGGCTTTCCCTCTACTCACCCACACCCTCTGTTATTCTCCGGAGACGGCAGCCTCAAACCGCAGCCGAAGCAGTCAACCCTCGTACTCCCCTCCACGTGGGCATCCACTGCTGCGTATTCCCTGGCACCGAGTCGTTCCCTTCCTAGGTCGAGCCGTCGTCCATCACCTTGGTGCTCTCAGGCGGTACGGCGTCGTCAATGCGGTCAACGAACAACAGCCATCAGAAGAGGACTGTAAGTGGAGAGGCTGACAGCTGGGTCCATGGCCGCACGCAAGGAACTGCCTCCTTATTACCCGCAAAATAATGATTCCTCCACCTGACACCTCGGACCTACCGGAAGGGCCTCTGTATTTCATGAAAAAAAACGTGTCCCCCTGACAGCTGGGACCCACCGGCTTTATCTTCGCATGGAAGGAACTGCCTTCTTACCCCCTGGCAGCTGGGACCCACCAGGTTGAAGCGAAGGTAGCGTTATCTGTCCGGCCGCGAACGTGTACGTACAGAGCGGTCAATCGGTGTCTCTGCAGCAACGTACCGTGGCCGAGTAAGGAGCGGCCCGTGTTGAAGTAGAGGCGCCGACGTAGCATGTCACGCAGTCCCGTCTATATCGTGTACACGTACGTACGGCCACGCTGCAAGATAGTAAATACGGCTATGTACGTACGTACGGGTGGGGTCTCTAACGCGTACAGCGACTAATCCTGTTCATCAGAAGCCAACCGGCTGGGTCGGAACGGAGAAACTGCGTCGTGTTCATGGGGAGGCAACGAAATGCGTCATGTTCACCGGTAGGCAACGGAATACGTCATGTTCATCGGGAGCCAACCGGCTTGGACGGAACAGCCGAAACGAGGTCTGGCGTACCGCAGAACGGAGGAAACGGGCCTTCTGTTCGACCGCGTACGGTCGAAATGGGGTCCTGTTCATCAGGAAGGGTCTGGCGTACCGCAAAATGGAGGAAACGGACTTGTGTTCGACCGCGTACGGTCAAATCAGGGTCCTGTTGATCGGGAGGGGTGTGGCGTACCGCAAAACGGAGGAAACAGACTAGTGTTGGAGCGCCTACGGTCAAAACGGGGTCCTGTTGATCGGGAGGGGTGTGGCGACCGCAAAACGGGACTCCACGGGCTACTATTCATCCATCGTCGACTTCCTCCAGCCTCCACCTGCTACTGTTCGTCCACCGTTGACTTCCTCCAGCCTCCACTAGCTACTGTTCATCCATGGGGTCCTATTCATCTAGCCTCCCCGGCTACTGTTCATCCAGCCCTCCACGGGGTCCTGTTCATCCAGCCTACACCGGCTACTATTCAACCAGCCCTCCACGGGGTCATGTTCAACCAGCCCCTCCACCGGGTCCTGTTCAACCAGCCCTCCACATACGGGGTCCTTCCATCGGCTACTGTTCATCCAACCCCCACCGGGAACTGTTCATCCAACCCCCACCGGGAACTGTTCATCAAGAGGCAGCGTCGATCGGCTTCAGTTAGCAGCAGTAGCGAAGGAATCACTCGGGTTCAGTTAACAGCAAGGGATCGATCGGGGTTTAGTAACGTAGGTAGTGCAATCGCTCTGGTTCAGTTAGAGCCCAACGCCTCGCTCCGGGTTCAGTTAGAGCGCAACGCCTCGCACACACGCGCGTACGTGTACGAGAGAAACGCGCAAACCTCCGTGCATCGCTCGGCCCCGACCACCCACCGTAACCGGGAACTCCCCGATATTTTCCTCGCCCTCGCTTCTACCACGGTTTTTTCCATCATGGACGGCCTAAAGAATGTCATGCAGCTGCGTCTCCAGCCCGCCCAGGACGAAAAGCCCATTTTCTGTCATGATTTTTTGTCATAGAAGTAGGAGCCCACCACATCTATGATGATACCGGGTATTGTCACAATTATCTTCATAGAAGTTCCATAAGCATGACAGAAAAAAAATCGTTCGGCCCAAAATGTCACGGATGTGTCTTTTTTTGTAGTGTATGTTGTCATCAATTACCAAAAAGGGGGAGATTGAAAGTGCAACTAATCCCCGGGTGGTTTGGGTAATTCATAACAACATATAGCTCATTGAACTAATATCCATTCAAGTCTAATATTTCAGAAAGTTCAATGAATGGCATGGCATGGACTAGAGATGTGGACCCCTCAAAATGCTAAGGACACATATTAGCAAAAGCTCAAGACTCTTCATTTATATTTTAGTGATCCAAGATCACATTGAGTCCATAGGAAAGCCAATACTGTTAAAAGGGGATGAGGTGTTGCTTAATGGTCTACTTGCTCCAAAGCCCTCAACCACTTTCTCATTACAAATATGTCCAAAACCCAAAGTCCAACTCGGCCCCACCAAAATCTTCTATCCGGCGCCACCGTGTTCATTTGACATAGCCACCGCCAGAAACCCTAACACCTCAGTCACACGAATACGGATCTCGGTCTCACCGAGATGGCCCTGAAACTCTCTGTTTCCCTTTTGTAACATTTTAGTCTCACCGAAATGAGCGATCGGTCACACCGAGTTTGCTTGACCAACTCTCTTTTTGCTCTTTGCTGAAAGCACATCGGTCCCACCGAGTTGTTCCAGTCAGTCCCACCGAGATTTCTAACGTTCACATTTTGAACTGAATCGGTCTCACCGAGTTCTTCTATTCGGTCTGGCCGAGTTGGGTCAAATGTGTTTAATGGTTGAATTTTGTGTGGAGGCTATATATACCCCTCCACCCCCTTCTCCATAAGTGGGAGAGCCATCAGAACGTGCCTACACTTCCAGCCTACATTTTCTGAGAGAGAACCACCTACTCATGTGTTGAGATCATGATATTCCAATCCAACCACAAGAATCTTGATTTCTAGCCTTACCCAAGTTGCTTTCCACTCAAATCATCTTTCCAACATATTGAAATCTGTGAGAGAGAGTTGAGTGTTGGGGAGACTATCATTTGAAGCACAAGAGCAAGGAGTTCATCATCAGAACAACATCTATTACCTTTTGGAGAGTGGTGTCTCCTAGATTGGTTAGGTGTCGCTTGGGAGCCTCCGACAATATTGTGGAGTTGAACTAGAAGTTTGTAAGGGCAAGGAGATCGCCTTCTTCATGAAGATCTACCCGAGTGAGGCAAGTCATTCGTGGGCGATGGCCATGGTGGGATAGACAAGGTTGCTTCTTCGTCGACCCTTCGTGGGTGGAGCCCTCCATGGACTCGCGCAACCGTTACCCTTCGTGGGTTGAACTCTCCATCAATGTGGATGTATGGTAGCACCACCTATCGAAACCATGCCAAAAATCTCCGTGTCATCTTTGCGTTTGCACTCTCCAAACCCTTCCCTTTACCTTCATATGCAATGTTTTACTTTCCGCTGCTACACTCTTAGAATTGCATGTGTAGGTTGATTGCTTGACTTGTGCGAATTAATAAAATCTGCCCACAACTAAAATTGGGAAAAGGTTAGATTTTCATTTGGTCAAGTAGTCTAATCACCCCCCTCTAGACCTACTTTCGATCCTACAAGGTGGGGTACTACACTACTGTCTACTCCACCGTCACCCGCGAGCCCTTCCACCATGAGTTGTACACCACCCGTGTGCACCTGTACCACACTCTGACGCAGTTGCACTCCTTTCCCTGATCTGGGTAGTTGTCGCGTTCTGCTATCTACCCAGCCAGGACCATGATGCCCCGTGGTGTCGGTTGGACGGAGGTTGGAGGCTACACTCCCGCTCGCGGTCCTCTTTTGCCACCTGATCATCGGGTTCTGCACCAGAGTATCCATGAACAGCAGGATACTAACATGGAAGATTTCCGGATGCGTCACTACTAGCTGCCAGGCTACACCTACCTCTGTAGTACCTTCTAGGACTGATGTAGTCTTGCTTATTAGTATTAGATGCATTCGCTGCGAGCCTGTGTGCTGATACGTCTCCAACGTATCTATAATTTTTTATTGTTCCATGCTGTTATATTATCAATCTTGGATGTTTTATAATCATTTGGCAGTCATTTTATATCATTTTTTGGTACTAACATATTGACATAGTGCCAAGTGTCAGTTGCTGTTTTCTGCATATTTTTTACATCGCAGGAAATCAATATAAGACGGAGTACAAATGCAACCAAACTTCACGGAGATTTTTTTTGGACCAGAAGACACATAATGGACCCTGGTTGCGCCTGGGGGGTGCTCTGAGGAGAGCACAACCCACCAGGGCACGCCAGAAGACACAAAAATACCTTGCTGCGTTTTATTCCTATTCATTTTATTTGGCGTTCGATCTATCAATCTACTACAATTTTATTCACGTTCGTTTGCCTATCTTGAGCCCCGTTACCCGGAAGGGATTGACAACCCCTTTAACATGTCGGGTTGCGAGTAGTTGTTATTTGTGTGCAGGGGTTGTTTACGTTGTGTTGCTTGGTTCTCCTACTGGTTCGATAACCTTGGTTTCATCACTGAGGGAAATACCTACCGTCGATGTGCTGCATCATCCCTTCCTCTTTGGGGAAATACCGACGTAGCTTCAAGCCGCATCAAAAGGAATTTCTGGCGCTGTTGCCGGGGAGGATCTTCAACATATACCAGGTTCCTAATCACAAATCCCATCTCCTCGCAATTTACATTATTTTCCATTTGCCTCTCGTTTTCCTCTCCCCCACTTCACAAAAAATTGCCGTTTTATTCACTCTCTTTTTCCGTTCGCCGTTTTCTTGCCGGATCTGTTTTTGCGTGTGTTCTTGTTTGTGTGGTCATGATGCCTCAAAGAAAATATATGATGTACCTTACCCAAATATTTTGCTTCAAATCAAGAAAAATACTAAGGAATATATGACTACACAATTTGAGCACAATAAGTATTTTACTGAAGAACTTAAGGAGCACTCCATTGTGCTGGATGCTATCACAAAACAACTTGATGATATTAGTAGAGAAGTTTGCAATCTCCAATCTAAGTATGCTTTTGTTGAAAGTTTGCTAGGAAAAATATCCGATGCACATGCTACCTTAGTAAATCAAATGGCTGCTAAACCAATCTCGTTAGAAGATAAAAACGATGAAAATCTTCAAACGATTGGTGTTTCTTCTATTGATTCCTTGTTTAGTAAAGTTAAGATTGATGAAAAAGGGACTGGAGAAGAGTCAACTTTAGCTAGAAGGCGTCCCGATAATTCGGAGGGTGAAAATCTTGTTGAGAAAATTGATAAAAGTGGGTTTGAAGAGGTCAAATCTTTAACTAGTGATGTGCCCACTCTTTTGGATTACAAAGACTTTAATTATGATAGTTGCTCTTTAATTGATTGTATTTCTTTGTTGCAATCCATGATAAATTCACCTCATGCCTATGAACAAAATAAAGCTTTTAGTAAACATATTGTTGATGCTATGATAAAAGCTTTTGAAGAAAAATTGGAATTAGAAGTTTCAATTCCTAGAAAATTGCATGATAAATGGGAACCTACTATCAAATTCAAGATTAAACATTATGAGTGTTTTGCTTTGTGTGACTTGGGTGCTAGTGTTTGTACAATTCCTAAATCTTTATGTGATGTGCTTGGTCTTACCGATATTGAATCATGTTCTTTGAATTTGCACTTGGCGGATTCTACTATTAAAAAGCATATGGGAAGAATTAATGATGTTCTTATTCTTGCAAATAGGAATTATGTGCCCATAGATTTTATTGTTCTTGATATTGATTGCAATCCATCTTGTCCAATTATTCTTGGTAGACCTTTTTACGCATTATCGGTGCTGTGATTGACATGAAAGAAGGAAATATCAAGTTCCAATTTCCTTTGAGGAAGGGCATGGAACACTTTCCTAGAACAAGAATTAGGCCACCATATGAATCAATCATGAGGGCATCTTATGGATCTCGAACCAAAGATGACAATACTTAGATCCTTGCTTTATGCCTAGCTAAGGGCGTAAAACTATAGCGCTTGTTGGGAGGCAACCCAATGAATAAAATTTATTTTTGCTTTTTACTTTCTTTTCTTGAGGGTTTGCAAAGTTATGCTACTGTTATGATTGTGTTTTTTGTGTTTTAATTAGTGTTTGTGCCAACTAAAACCTTTAGGATCTTCTTGGGTGATAGTTGTTTGATCTTGCTGAAAAACAGAAACTTATGCACTCACGAAAACAATTGTTAAAAATCACCAGAGCGTGATAAAATGAAAATTCCTTTTTCCGAAGATTAATATACAAATTACCCAGGCCGTCCTAATTTTTCAGAATTTTTGGAGTTACAGAAGTATTCGAAATAGTCAGATTGCTACAGACTGTTCTGTTTTGACAGATTCTGTTTTCTTTGCGTTGTGTGCTTGTTTTGATGGCTCTATGGTTTTCTTTGATGGGTTTTTGCCATAGAAAAGTTGGAATGCAGTAGATATAATGCAAAAACAAAATATGAATTGGTTTGATACAGTACTTATAGTAGTGGTTTGCTTTCTTATACTAACGGATCTCACGAAGGTTTTGTTGAGTTTTGTGTGATTGAAGTTTTCAAGTTTTGGGTTATCTTACGATGGATGAAGGAATAAGGAGTAGAAGAGCCTAAGATTGGGGATGCCCCGGCATCCCAAGTTATTATCCAAAAATGATCAAACAACTAAGCTTGGGGATGCCCCCAAGTGGCATCCCCTCTTTCTTCTAACGACCATCGGTATTTTACTCGAAGCTATATTTTTATTCGTCACATACTATGTGTTTTGCTTGGAGCGTCTTGTATAATATGAGTCTTGCTTGTTTTATTTTGTGTTTCAAGTCTTGATCCCTTGCTGGATACACCTATTTGAGAGAGCCAAAATTATGTCATGACTTGTTAGAATTGCTCTCTATGCTTCACTTAAATCTTTTATGAGCTATGGACTTGCTCTAGTGCTTCACTTATATCTTTTTGAGCACGGTGTGCTTTAGTATTTTTGAAGAGATGCTCTCTTGCTTCACTTAGATTTATTTGAGAGTTAGTAAAATTTTCAAGAAATTATCTCTTCCTTCACTTAAATTATTTTGAGAGAAAGAAAAAAATTATGCTCATGATCTTCACTTATATTTGTTAGAGCTTATGAAAAGCAACACATGAAATTTGTCCCAAAGTGATAGATATCCAAGAAGGATATAATAAAAACTTTCATGAAGATCATTGGACAAAATAAACTTGATTCTTAGTAATAGTTTTGAGATATGATGATGTGATATGTGGGTTGTGTTGATGAGTAATTATGCTTTAGTAAGAATATTGGTGTTAAGGTTTTTGATTCCCTATGCAAGCACGAAAGTCAATAGTCATGCAATGAAATTATATCCTACTTGTGGTGCATTATTCGGTGTTAATTATGCTTAATGCTTGCTTATGAGATTATTCATTTCTTGGTTGGTCGCTTCTCAATCTTTTGCTAGCCTTCATTTTGCACTAAGTATACCTCTACTTGTGCATCCAAAATCCTTTAAACCAGTTTTGCCACATGAGTCCACTATATCTACCTATATGCGGTATTATTTTGTCGTTCTAAGCAAATTTGCATGTGCCATCTCTAATTTTCAAAATAAACTTCTCTTTTGGGTGTTCGTTTTGCTCGCGGAGCGGTGAGGGGTGGCTAATATTTCCCATCCTAGATGTGTTATTCTCACGATGAGTGTTTATTCACTTGTCATTTCACGAGAGTAAGGCAAAGGTTTTAGGGATGCCCAGTCCCGAAATGAAAAAATGAATTTACTTTATGTTGTCAAATAATAAATTCCTTGGAAAGTGTTGGTATGGAGGGCAACCGTGGATACGGGTAGCCATGGAAAGTGAAAGTATGGTGGAAAAAGGAATAAACTTTATTTTCTGTTTGGGAACCGCCTATGATATATCTAGCATGGAAAGTATTGGGAACTCTAAGTCGTTTTCGTTGGTGGGAAGGATACACCTCCCAAAATGTTTTTATCTCTAAGTTTTTCGCTTTGAGCTCTGGACCTCTACAAATCCCTACTTCCCTCTGTGAAGGGCCTTTCTTTTACTTTATGCAATTTTTATTTTTGAATTTGAGTCTCCATCTTATCTTATAAAAGCACCAACTAGGAGGCAATATGATCGTACTTGAGTATTGGGTGTAGCTATTATGCGAGTGTGTTTCATGAATGGATCAATGATTGAGCATGATGGGCTAGGGATAACTTATTTTAGCGTTGATATTTTGAAAGACATGGTTGCTTGTTGATGTGCTTGAGTATTTAAATTATCATGTCAAAACTAGACTATTGCTTTGAACAATATAAAAGTCCAAATGTCCATGCTATAAAGAAAAGAATGTGATATGACATGTTAGGCAGCATTCCACATCAAAAAAATTATTTTTATCACTTACCTACTCGAGGACGAGTAGGAGTTAAGCTTGGGGATGCTGATACGTCTCCAACGTATCTATAATTTTTTATTGTTCCATGCTATTATATTATCAATCTTGGATGTTTTATAATCATTTTATAGTCATTTTATATCTTTTTTGGTACTAACCTATTGACATAGTGCCAAGTGCCAGTTGCTGTTTTCTGCATGTTTTTTACATCGCAGGAAATCAATATCAGACGGAGTCCAAATGCAATGAAACTTCACGGAGATTTTTTTGGACCAGAAGACACATAATGGGCCCTGGCTGCACCTAGGGGGTGCTCCGAGGAGAGGACAACACACCAGGGCGCGCCCTAGTGGGTTGTGCCCACCTCAGGTGCCCCCCGGACCGCCTCTTTGCTCTATAAATACCCCAATATTCCCAAAACCCTAGGGGAGTCGACGAAAATCAATTCCAGCCACCGCAGAGTCCAGAACCACCAGATCCAATCTAGACACCATCATGGATGGGGTTCACCACCTCCATTGGTGCCTCTCCGATGATGCGTGAGTAGTTCTTTGTAGACCTACGGGTCTGTAGTTAGTAGCTAGATGGCTTCCTCTCTCTCGTTGAATTCTCAATACAATGGTCTCTTGGAGATCCATATGATGTAACTCTTTTTGCGGTGTGTTTGTTGGGATCTGATGAACTTTGAGTTTATAATCAGTTATATCTTTTTATATCCATGAAGTTATTTGAGTTTCTTTGATCTCTTTTATGCATGATCTCTTATAGCCTCATATTTCTTCTCCGATATTTGGGTTTTGTTTGGCCAACTTGATCTATTTATCTTGCAATGGGAAGAGGTGCTTTGTAGTGGGTTCGATCTTACGGTGCTTGATCCCAGTGACAAAGGGGAACCGCCACGTATGTATCGTTGCTACTAAGGATAAAACGATGGGGTCTATCTCTACATAGATAGATCTTGTCTACATCATGCCATCGTTCTTATTGCATTACTCTGTTTCTCCATGAACTTAATACACTAGATGCATGTTGGATAGCGGTCGATGTGTGGAGTAATAGTAGTAGATGCAGGCAGGAGTCGGTCTACTAATCTTGGATGTGATGCCTATATAATGGTCATTGCCTGGATATCGTCATGATTATTTGAAGTTCTATCAATTGCCCAACAGTAATTTGTTTACCCACCGTTTGCTATTTTTCTCGAGAGAAGCCACTAGTGAAACCTACAGCCCGCGGGTCTCTTTCTCATATTATTTGCCTTTGTGATCTACTTTTCCTTTGCATTTATTTTCAGATCTATTAAACCAAAAATACAAAAATACCTTGTTGTGTTTTATTCCTATTCATTTTATTTGGCGTTCGATCTATCAATCTACTACAATTTTATTCACGTCTGTTTGCCTATCTTGAGGCGCCGTTACCCGGAAGGGGTTGACAACCCCTTTAACATGTCGGGTTGCGAGTAGTTGTTATTTGTGTGCAGAGGCTGTTTACGTTGTGTTGCTTGGTTCTCCTACTGGTTCCATAACCTTGGTTTCATCACTGAGGGAAATACCTACCGTTGTTGTGCTGCATCATCCCTTCCTCTTTGGGGAAATACCGATGTAGCTTCATGCCGCATCATGTGCCGCCTGCTATGTCACTAGTCCATGTACTGAACTCTATATATGACCCCTTTTGTAAAATATGCCGACTACTATGTAGTATCTATCGTGTTTCTTTTGTTACATATGTTTCATCGTGAATGATTCTTGTCTTTGCAAATTTCTCAATACTGAACCACCCCTGTTATATATATTAGCAGGATGGTTAGTCCCGCTGGTCGTGGTCGTGGTGGCAACACGCCACCACCGCCTGAGTACATGGCTGGTATGATCCAATAGCTCGAGCTGAATCGCCAATTCATTGAAGAAATGATGGCTCAGTTTCCTTGCCCCAACTTGAACCAGCAGCCATCCCCAGTGACACTGCAAGACTTTGCACGTCTCAACCCAACCATCTACCGCAACTCAATTCAGCCACTTGAAGCTGATGACTGGCTTCATGACATCACCTTCGAGCTAGAGTCTGTTGAAGTAGCCTCTGCCAGCTATGTCCCCTGCGCGGCATACTACCTGAGGGGTCCCACTGCACAATGGTGGGACGCCCACAAGTGTTCACTACCTGCTGGAACGGTCATCACTTGACCGGATTTCCAAGCTGCCTTTCATGCCCGCTTCATTCCTCAGGGAATCATGGATAGGAAGAAGCGCGAGTTCCGCAACCTCACCCAAGGCAACAAAACTGTGGATGCTTATCAGCGTGAGTTTCTAGAATTAGCCCTATGCCGAACAAGACATTGCCACTGATGCACGCAGACAGGAGAAGTTCTGCGATGGCCTTCAAGCTGACATCAAGCACGCACTTATCGTGCATGACTTTGCTGACTTCACCACCTTGGTGAACAAAGCCATCCAGGTCGAAACTGGTCTGCAGGAACACTAGGGCTCTCACAGGCGCAACCGTGACACGGGCTCATCTTCAGGCCCGCCCTCACAGAAGCGTAGGATCTAGATTCACAACAACATGTACCGTCCAACTGCACCTGCTCCAAGGCAGTCCTATGGTGCACCTTGTCTGCCTCCTCCACCACCCAGACAGCCAAAACTTCCAGATGCACCACCCCGAGCTCCTGCTCCCACCCCCAATGATGGGCTGTGTTACAAGTGTGGTCAACCAGGTCACCTTGCCAGGAACTGCTACCATAATCAGAACCAGCTGGCTCTGCCTTCAGTTGGCCATGGAAACAATCAGCCCTGCAACAACAATGCCAGGCCTTATGGTCATGTTCATGCCAACCACGTTGACCTGAACGAAGCTCGGGACCAGCCTGCTATTGTGATGGGTCACTCCTCGTAAATTCAGTACCAGCATCTGTTTCATTTGATACAGGAGCATCACATTCATTCATGTCAGAAGAATTTGCATTCATGCATGGCATTAAATGTGAGGGCATGAACGCTTCTCTATTAGTACACACCCCTGCGGGCCAATGTTGAACCTCCATGGATTGCAACAATGTTC
The DNA here is from genome assembly GCF_002575655.3 of Aegilops tauschii subsp. strangulata. Taxonomy (NCBI): domain Eukaryota; kingdom Viridiplantae; phylum Streptophyta; class Magnoliopsida; order Poales; family Poaceae; genus Aegilops; species Aegilops tauschii. The sequence continues at coordinate 310,808,630 of NC_053037.3, read as the reverse complement.
CCTTCGATATCGAAGGACTGGAGTTCCTTGTCTCTCCCATCGTACCGAAGTCAAGTAGCATTGATCTCATTCTGAGCATGGATTGGTTGAAAGCGCATATTGCTTCTATAGTTTGTGCAACTAAGACCGTCCATATGCTACACCCTGATGAAATAATAAGCTACAATGCCCGATTAGTTCAAGATGCTGAGGCACAGTTATTGATACGTCTCCAACGTATCTATAATTTTTTATTGTTCCATGTTGTTATATTATCATTCTTGGATGTTTTACAATGATTTTATAGCAACTTTGTATCATTATTTGGGACTAACCTGTTGACATAGTGCCCAGTGCCAGTTGCTATTTTTTGCTTGTTTTTTACTTCGCAGAAAATCAATACCAAACGGAGTCCAAACGCAACGAAACTTTTTGGAGATTTCTTTTGGACCAAAAGACACATGTTGGGCCAAATAAGTACTAGAGGGGGCTCAGAGGGGAGCACAACCCACCTGGGTGCGCTTGGGGGCCCAGGCGCGCCCTGGTGGGTTGTGCCCACCTCGGCCGCCTCCCGCACCGCCTCTTTGCTCTATAAATATCCGGAAAATCCAAAAAACCTAGGGGAGTCGAGGAAACACAATTCCAGCCGCCGCAAGTTCCAGAACCACCAGATCCAATCTAGACACCATCACGGAGGGGTTCATCATCCTCATTGATGCCTCTCCGATGATGCATGAGTAGTTCATTGTGGACCTACGGGTCCGTAGTTATTAGCTAGATGGCTTCCTCTCTCTCTCTCTCTCTCTCTCTCTCTCTCTCTTTATTCTCAATACAATGGTCTCTTGGAGATCTATTTGATGTAACTCTTTTTGCGGTGAGTTTGTTGGGATCCAATGAACTTTGAGTTTATGATCAGATCTATTTTATCCATGAAAGTTATTTGAGTTTTGATCTCTTATATGCATGATTACTTATAGCCTCGTATTTCTTCTTCGAATCTTTGGTTTAGTTAGGCCGACTAGATCGATTTTTCTTGCCATGGGAAGAGGTGCTTTGTGATGGGTTCGGTCGTGCAGTGATCTTTCCCAGTGACAGAAGGGGCAGCAAGGCACGTATTGATCATTGCCAGTAAGGATAACAAGATGGGGTCTATTCCTACATGAATGGGTCTTGTCTACATCATGTCATCGTTCTTATTGCATTACTCCATTTTTCCATAAACTTAATACACTAGATGCATGATGGATAGCGGTCAATGTGTGGAGCAATAGTAGTAGATGCAGGCAGGAGTCGGTCTACTAATCTTGGACGTGATGCCTATATAGTGATCATTGCCTGGATATCGTCATAATTATTTTAAGTTCTATCAATTGCCCAACAGTAATTTGTTTACCCACCGTATGCTATTTTTCTTGAGAGAAGCCACTAGTGAAATCTACGCCCCCCGGGTCTATTCTTTATCATATTTGCTTCGAGATCTATTTTTCATTGCTTTTTCTTTCAGATCTATTATTCCAAAAACCCAAAAATACCTTGCTGTAAATTTTTGTTATTAATTTTATTTCGCGTTTCCGCAAGATCTATTTATACAGTCTACTACAAACCAATGTATCTTTTTACCCGAGAGGGATTGACAACCACTCTTACGCGTCGGGTTGCAATTATTTGTTCTTTGTGTGCAGGTACCATTTACATAGTGTTGCTTGGTTCTCCTACTGGTTCGATAACCTTGGTTTCATCACTGAGGGAAATACCTACCGTAGTTGTGCTGCATCATCCCTTCCTCTTCGGGGAAATACTGACGCGGACACGAGCCATCAGTTATATTTATTGAATGCATTGAACGCAGCACCACTCGAGGGCATTGAAAAGATTCCAGTTGTTCGCGAATTTCAAGACGTCTTTCCTGAAGAACTTCCAGGGATTCCCCCTGCTAGAGTTGTCGAATTCATCATCGACTTTAAACTAGGCACCACCCTTATAGCCAAGCGACCCTATAAGATGTCGCCGCATGAACTCCTTGAGCTTAAGGAGGAAATTGACAAATCTCTTCGAAGTGGTTTCATTCGTCCAAGCTCCTCTGCTTGGGGAGCTCCTTCTCCCTTTGTCAAGAAGAAGGATGGGACAAAGCGATAGGTCCAAGACTACCGTCCTATTAATCAAGCCACTATCCAGAACAAGTACCCGCTTCCTCGGATTAATGATCTATATGATCAACTGGCTGGTTCGGCAGTCTTCTCTAAACTCGACTTGAGGTTGGGTTATCATCAGATCCGAGTGTGTGAGGAAGATATTCCTAAGACCAAATTCGTGACTCGCTATGGTTCATATGAGTACATCATGTCTTTTGGCTTGACCAATGCACCAGCCACCTTCTCTCGTCTGATGAACTATATCTTCATGGAATACCTCGACAAGTTCATCGTGGTCTATCTGGATGGCATCTTAGTGTATTCCAAGAATAAAGAAGAGCATGTTGAACATCGCATTGTGCTAGAGAAGCTTCGAGAGCATCAACTCTATGCTAATTATTCCAAGTGTGAATTCTAGCTTCTCGAAGTAACCTATCTTGGGCATGTCATCTCCAAGGATGGTATTGCCGTCAACCCTAAGCGAGTTCAGGCTATTCTTGATAGGACACCTACGAAGAATGCCAAGCAAGTCAGAAGTTTTCTCGGACTTGCCAGCTATTGTTGTCGATTCATCGAGAACTTCTCCAAGATCGCCAAGCCCCTGACTAGTCTGCTTCACAAGGGCGTCAAGTTCCAATGGACAGAGAAGTGTCAGGAAAGTTTCTAGGCGCTCAAAGACAAGCTGACTTCCACTCCAGTGCTTGCTCCTCCTGATACTAAGAAGGACTTCGTCATTTACTACGACGCTTCACGTCAAGGATTAGGCTGTGTCCTAATGCAAGAGCGCAGAGTGATTGCTTATGCGTCTCGTCAATTGTGCCTCATGAAGAGAACTACCCAGTTCATGAACTTGAGCTTGTTGTTGTCATATATGCACTAAAACAGTGGCGACATTACCTTCTCGGTAATTGTTGCGAGATCTTCACCGCCCACCAAAGTCTGAAGTATTTGTTTACTCAGCCAGACCTGAACCTCCGTCAGCAGAGATGGATGGAGACCGTAGCAGATTTTGACTTGGGTATTTCTTATACCCCGGGCAAGGCTAATGTAATGGGTGATGCCTTGAGCCACAAGTCATATTGCTACCACCTCCAGATTCGTAAATTACAGCCCTCGCTTGTTGAAGAATTCAGAAAGCTGAACCTCCATATTGCTCCTCCTGGTGCACTTGCTCCCCCTCCTATGGGAAGACAAAAGATGAACTCCGTGTTGTTTCCCAGGGTTCCCTTAATACCCGGGCTGTCGTACCAGATCTCTTGGACTCCATCAAGAGAATTCAGAGATATGACTCTCAAGTTGAGTAGATTAAATGCTACCTCGTAGAAGGAAAACCCTCATTATTCACTATCGATGATAATGGCACTTTGTTCTTCAAAGGTCGCCTAGTGGTCCCTTCCAAAGACAAGCTAGGTATGACTCAGAAGGTTATGAAAGAAGCTCATGATATGCCTCTGTCTATTCATCCCGGTAGTACCAAGATGTACCAAGACATTCGCCAGAGATTCTGGTGGTCTGATATGAAGCAAGACATTGCTCGGTATGTTGCTGAGTGTGACGTTTGTCGTTGTATCGAAGCAGAATATCAAAGGCCTGCTGGAACTCTGCAACCTATCATTGTTCCTGAATGGAACTGGGACCATGCCGAGATGGACTTCATCACTAGATTTCCCAAATCTCAGAAGGGTAATGATGTCATTCTTGTCGTCATTGACCGACTCTCCAAAGTCACACATTTTCTGGCCGTCAAAGAAACGATCACTTCTAGTCAGCTAGTAACCCTCTACCTGTCCAGAATTGTTTCACTTCATGGTATTCCATTGGTAATTAGTTTGGACCGTGGCAGCTTATTCACTTCAAGATTTTGGGCAAGTTTCCAAGAAGCTATGGGAACTCATCTGTCTTTCAGCATTGCTTTTCATCCTCAGTCGCAAGGGCAAGTTGAACACGTCAACCAAGTTACCGAAGACATGTTTCGAGCTTGTATTATTTCCTTCAGCAAGAAATGGGAGGAATCTCTCCCGTATGCTAAGTTCTCTTATAACAATAGCTATCAAGCTAGTCTGAAGATGGCCCCCTTCGAAGTGTTATATGGACGAAAGTGTCGAACCCCTCTGAAGTGGTCAGAAACTGGCGAACGTCCACTCTTCGGTCCCGATATTATCCAACATGCCGAAGATCAAGTCCACATCATTCGCGAGAATCTGAAGACTGCTCAATCACGTCAGAAAAGTCAGTATGACCGTCATCATAAAGACATGGTCTATCAACCTAGCGAAAAGGCTTATCTTCGAGTTACACCGATGAAGGGTGCTCACCGTCGGGATCAATGGCAAGCTAGCTCCTCGCTATATTGGTCCATTCACTATTCTCGAGAAGCATGGAAAAGTGGCATATCAACTGGAGCTTCTGCCGAACCTTTCTCAGGTTCACGATGTGTTGCACGTATCATAGCTCCGCCGCTGCTTCAAGGACCCAATCCGAGCAGTGGATCATGAAGTGCTCGAGTTGCAACAGGACCTCACTTATAAGGAGCATCCAGTCTGTATTCTCGACCAAGCTGAACGCCGCACACGTCAGAAGGCGATCAAGTTCCTCAAGGTCCAGTGGTCGCATCACTCTGAAGACGAAGCCACTTGGGAACGCGAGGATCGCCTGCGTGAAGAATATCCTGCACTATTTCTTTCTACCTCCTAAATCTCGGGACGAGATTTCTTGTAGTGGAGGAGAATTGTAATGCCTGGATAATTAAGCTACAGTAATTCCCTGCTAATGTTGCCACGTCACCACGATTAATGTTGTTAAACTCGCGTTGGTTCGAAACCGATTCAAATCCGAATTCAAAATCAAGTCAAACAATAAAGGCTTTCATATGTTAAAACTAAATTGTTCTATGGGTGACAAATAATGCATAAGTAATAATGGTGGAGAAACCAACATCTTTAAAAGTATTTGAATGTCCTAAAAATAAATAAAACAGTAGTTAAAACAATTAAATAAATGCCTATTGAATTTTATAAAATATTAAATATTTTATTTTGGGTTATGAATTAATGTGGTAGTAGCATAATTATTGACACTAAATTAGGGACTACTTTTATAATTTATAAAAATAAAATAAAAGTGAAACTAAAAATAAAATAAAATAAAATTAAGAAAAAAGGAAAAACAGAAAATGAAGCAAAAGCTAAAAGGAAAACCCCGGGCCTCCCCCCTCCTCTTAGGCCGTTCGGCCAAACTGGACATCCAGGCCACCAGGCCGGCCCACCCTCGCTCCCCTTAACCCCCAATACCCCAAACCCTAGCGATAACCACCCCCACTTCCCCCACTCCCTCGCTCCTCCGCCTTGATCTGGATCGAGATCGGGGGCGCGATCCCGACTAAGCCGACGCTGCCGCCTGGAGCCCCCCCTCGCCAGAGCCATTGCCGTCGACCGCCGGACCTCCTCGTCCACTCCCTCGAGCGGATCACCGAGCCTCCCCGCCCCTAGTCATCTACAACGCCGGTGAGGCTATGGGCCTCTCCCTCCTTTCTCTACCCCGCTCGCCGTTCCGCCGAGCCCGCGCCTGTCACCTCGCCGCAGTGATCGCCGCGAACCGCCACTGCTGCCCTTGCCTGCCTCCGCGCCCCTGCTGCTAAGCCATGGCGCTCCGCCGCGCATCCCCTCACCGTCTCGCCGTTGTTCGCCTGAGCCCGCCTCGCCCGCGGCTTCCTGCCTTGCCCAACGCTGCCTCGCCGCGGCTCCGCCGCCCCAGCCTTGCCCGAATGCGCTGGCCATGCCCGGACTGCGTTCTGGCCTCGCCCGCCTTGCGCGTAGCCACAGTCGCCGCTCGCCCCGGCCTTCCTCTACCCCCCCACTGCACCGCCTCACCAGCCGTCGTAGCTCGCCGCTCGCGTCGACCCGCTCTACCCCGCATCCCCCCACGCGGCCTCGCCACTACCCTTGCGCGCCCGCTGCACGCGCCGCCCTCCTCCGGCCTCCCCTGGCCGCCAGTCCGGCCGTGCCCACCGGCCGCGCCCTCCGCCCACAACGGCCTCGGCCGTCCCCGTGCCGCCCTGCTCTGGCCACGGCCAGGGCCGCCGGCGCCGGGCCGCGCACCCGCTCCCTTTGCCCGCTGCCCCGCAGCGCCCTGTCGGGCGGGCTGGCGCCCGTCGCCCGGCTCCGCCCAATGCCCGTACCCGCGCACCCATTAAGGCCGATGGGCCACTAATTGCTGGGGCCCGCCCCAGAAAACGAACACACACACACAAAAATGAATTTAAAAAATACATAATAAAAAGGAAATAATTAATTAACTTAATTAACTCTGTTTAACTAACCTAATCATTTAATTAAACTAACTATAATCATGTTTAGTTAAACTATGACAATGACGAACGGGCCCCACCTGTAAGTTTGACTGGTCAACGGTCAGAGTTGACTGCCAACGTCATGATGACGTAATAATTGTTTCTTGAATTGAATTAATCTGCTAATTCCTGAAAATGATTTAAAACTTTGAAAATTAATATAAAATAATCTATAACTCGGATGAAAATACTTTGTACATAAAAGTTGCTAAGAAAAATGTGATGAATCCGAATGCGCAGTCCGTTCGTCTGTCACACGTCCCTAGCTTAGCGAACATGGAACCACCCCCCTCTAGTTCGTCTGTCCAAAAATACCAAAACTTCAGGAAAACATTCCCGGATGTTTTCCCCCTTTGCCAGTAGCACCTAGTACCACGTTAGGGCATACCTAGCACCGCATATTGTCATTTCATGCATCGTCATGCATCTCTTTGCATTTTTTTTCATTGTTTCTCCCCCTCTTCTCTCCGGTAGACTTCGAGACTGACGCTACTGCTGCCCCGATCAACTACGGTGTTGACGACCCTTCCTTCCTAGCAGAGCTTCTAGGCAAGCAAACCCCCCTTGATTATCCCGATATCGCCTACTCTTTCCCTCTACTGCTTGCATTAGAGTAATGTTACTGTTTCATTGGATTGATCCTATACTGCTGCATAGCCTGTCCTTGCTACTGTTGTTGATACCTTACCTGCTATCCTAAATGCTTAGTATAGGATGCTAGATATCCATCAGTGGACCACATACTTGTCTGTCTGCCATGCTATACTACTGGGTCATGATCACTTCTGGAGGTGATCACGGGTATATACTTTATACTATTACATACTTATGTTACAGTTCGGATATGGGGGTTGAAGGGACAGGTGGTTCCACCCAGGTAGTGGTGGGCCTGGGTTCCCGATGGCCCCCGAGTGTTACTTTGTGGCGGAGCGACGGGGCAGGTTGAGACCACCCAGAGAAGAGGTGGGCCTGGTCCCTGGTCGGCCCCCGCGGTTACATCAAATAACCCGCTTAATGAGTTTGGATATTTAATCTGAGTTGGTCGTTGGCCTTATACGCACTAACCACCACATGGGACAAGTTATGGGCAACCAACATCGTAGTATCAGCCGAAGCTCTTCGGACGTCAGCAACTAAAAGAACATGTGGTGCCCCCATGTTTGGTTTTAATAATTGACGACAATCTCTATGGACTAATGGTTGCCTTGAGTTATATTTGAAGGTTTTGTCCATAGGCTTTTCTTGGAGTACATGTGTTGGTTTCAAGGAGATTTTGTGTTGACCAAGGTGCTATTAAGGAATTATCCAAAGATTGGTCATGTGAGAGTTGAGCTTATTGCAAGCATGTCTTGAAGAAGAAGATTGTGTGATCATTCATGTTTACCTTTGAGACATCATCCAAATGAAGAGAGTTGGAAAGATTCTAGGTTGATCAAGACTAAGTCAAGAGTGAATCAAGTTGATTGACTCACAAAGCGTAGAAGATGTACCGAGAGGGATCAAGTGATCCCATGGTATGGTAAGCATTGTCAATTGTGCTTTCTGTACTAACCCATGGTCTATGTGAGAGTTCTATGTGGGGTAAAGTACGTGTTCATGGGCTTGCGTCAAGAGGAAGATATCACTCAACCCATGGAGAGGCTGACATCAAGTGGTGATCGTCATCAAGATTGTCTGTGCAAGTTCAAGTGGAGCATCACGAAGAGATCAAGTGCTTGAACCTTGCCGTCCATTGTGGTGACAATGGACTTGTGAAGATGTGTCGAAGAGTGGCTCACCCATAGTGGACTATGGGGGAGTAATCATCTAGTCTTCATCGAGCCAAGGCAATCAAGAAAGGTGGTCCAACTTGAGGGAGTCAAGATCATCATCATCTAGCTCAAGTGGACCATGTGCAAGGCAAAGGTTTTCCCTTGATAGGTTTTCTATTTTACCAGTCTCATGGTGGTAGTTGGGAGAACGGGTTATAGGATCGATAGCCGTACTATCAAGGGGGGCTCTCAAGTGAGTAGCTTGATCGTATCGTTCGTCGAGAACCATTGCATCCTTGCATCATGTTTCTTGGTTCTTGTTTGGTTCTCTTTATGAGTCTTAGAGCTTATGGTCATCTTGATGACAAGCTTGAGTTCATCGAAAACGGAGTTTGCATGCGTCTTCTATGATGTTTTCGATGTTGGAGGTTTTACCGGTCTTATCCGAGGAAGGGTTCTCACCATTTTCTTTTGGGCCTTTTCTCATTTGCTTCTTATTGGTATTTCTATCAAAATTGTGTTATCCCTTGTCGCTAGCTTTCCAACAAACTTGGTTTCGTCGAATTCGGAGTCCGTTCGCAGAAGTTGTGTCAGTTTTGGTGTTCTGAAAAGGCTGCAGCGGTACTACCGCGGACAGGAGCGGATGTAATTTTTTACTATCGCTCTTGGGAGTGGTACTACCGCTCTTGGGAGCGGTACTACCGCTTGGAGCAGTACTACCGCGGCTACTTCCATGGCTACTTCCGCTCGGGACCAAAAACTCGTCACAAGTCCAGCGGTGGTAGGCACGGATGTAATTTTTTAGTACCGCTCGCAAGCAGTAGTACCGCTACCCTTAGCAGTAATACCGCTGCCCCTAGCGGTAGTACCATGAGGTCAAGCGGTACTACCGCTCCGACGGTTCTTCTGGCTTTTTTGCCTCCTCGATGTTGTGTTTCAAAGGGCTACTACCGCCCTAGCGGTAGTACCGCTCCTTGGAGCGGTAGTACCGCTCGGTGCGGGCTGTGACCATAACGGTTGGATTTTTCCCACCTATAAAAGGGGGTCTTCTTCCCCAATGAACCTTATCCTTTGAGCTCGTGTTCTTACCCCATTGTTGACCTTCTTCGAGCTTGCTAACTCTCAATCCCTCCATGGATTCTTGCTAGTTTTTTAGGGAAAAGAGAGAGGAGATCTAGATCCACATTTCCACCAATCACTTTCTCCTCTATGTGAGGGGAACCCCTTGGATCTAGATCTTGGAGTTCTTGGTGTTCTCCTTCTTGTTCTTCCTCTCATTTTCCTCCCTAGCATTAGTTGCTTCGGTGGGATTTGAGAGAGAAGGACTTGGGCACTCCGTGTGCCCTTGTCATTGCATTTGGTGCATCAGTTTGAGTTCTCCACGGTGATACGTGGAAGTTACAAGTTGAGAAGCTTATTACTCTTGGGTTCTTGGTACCCTTGAGCTTGTTCCTCTTGGGTGCTTGGGCGCCCTAGACGGTTGGTGGTGTTCGGAGCTCAATCATTGTGGTGTAAAGCTCCGGGCAAGCGTCGGGGTCTCCAATTAGGTTGTGGAGATCGCCCCGAGCAATTTGATGGGTTCCGGTGACCACCCCCAAGGGTTGCCAAAGTGTACGGGTTCGGTGACCGCCCCCAAGGGTTGCCATTTGTACGGGTTCGGTGACCGCCCTCAAGGGTCCCTTAGTGGAATCACGGCATCTTGCATTGTGCGAGGGCCTGAGGAGATTACGGTGGCCCTAGTGGCTTCTTGGGGAGCATTGTGCCTCCACACCGCTCCAAACGGAGATTAGCATCCGCAAGGGTGTGAACTTCGGGATTCATCGTCGTCTCCGCGTGCCTCGGTTATCTCTTACCCGAGCCCTTTACTTATGCACTTTACTTTGTGATAGCCATATTGTTTCTTGTCATATATCTTACTATCACCTAAGTAGTTTTTCTTGCTTAGCATAAGTTGTTGGTGCACATAGGTGAGCATAGTTGTTGTAGGTTTTGTGCTTGACAAATTAACCGCTAGGTTTATTCCGCATTTGTTCAAGCCTCAACCGTAATTATTTTAAAGTGCCTATTCACCCCCCCCTCTAGGTGACATCCACGATCTTTCAATTGGTATCAGAGCCTCGTCTCTCTTTATAGGGCTTAACCGCCTAGAGAGTAAGGATGTCGACTAGGGGCTTAGGATTCTCTGACACTCTTAGTTTCGATGGCACAAATTTTGATGTTTGGGTAATTCACATGCTTAATCTCTTTAGGGTCATGGACCCAAATTTAGAGAGAATTGTAGATATCGGTTTTTCTCCTCCAAATGATCCCCAAAGATTATCTTTAGAGGATGAGAAAAACTCTTATCTCAATGCTCAAGCTTCTAATGTGCTTTTCGATGCTTTGAGCAATGTAGTTATATTTCAACTCATGCCATTCCGGGATGCTCATGAGTTGTGGACAAAGCTTCATGATAAATATGGTATGTCCAAGATTTGTGGGGATGGTTGTTCTCCCTCCACCTCCGGCCGTGTTGTGTTCTCAACTTCTTCTACTTCACCTACATGTGGTTTGCCACAAGGTAATGACATGGTGAGTAGTGGTGTTCATTGTAATGATGATAGTGGGCTTAGTTTTGATAATCCTTCATCACTTTCTAGTTGCGATGCTTCATCTTTGTACTCTAGCACTTCGAGCACTCCAAATGTTTCACATGCTTGTGTTGATAGTCCTTGCATATCATGTACAAATTGCTTGACTAAATCTCATGATGATATGCTTGCTATGTCTTGTTGGCATGATAAAAATGCATGTATTTCCTCGAGTTGTTGTGCTAACAATGTAGAGGAAACCCAACACTCCATGGAACAAGATGTGGTCTTGAATGGTGCTTCAAGGGATCCCACATCATCATCTATTGCTTTTTGCCTTATGGCCAAGGCTTCAAAGGTATCTCCCACTTTGAATCCCAATATATCTTGTGATAATATTGATGATGGCAAGAGTGATGATGATGTCGATTATGATGAAGAGAATGATGATGTTGCCTCCTTAAAATTTAAGGGGGGAATAATTTTTAAAGCTCTTCTTAAGAATAAAATTGCTCGTTCCAACTTCATGGAAACCATGTCTATTGCTATTGAGGGCAAGAAATATATTGATGAGTTGGAATCTCGTCTTGAGGAGCATGAGGTCACCATTGATAAAATGGAAGGTCATGAGCGTGATTACGCTAATGAGATTGCGGACCTCTCTCAAGCTCTTCAACTTGAACAAACCACCAAGGAATCTCTTGAGGAGACTTTTGCTCTAGAGTTATATAGAGTGAAGGAATCTCATGATAGAGCTCTTGAGGTGGCCAATGTTTTTGAAACTAAAAATGCTAAGCTTGAAGTTGCTCATGCTAGACTCCTTGAGGATTTTGAGCACCTCGAAAATGGCTCAAGGGTCATCAAGGATGAGCTCATCAAACTCACCGAGTCTCATGCTCAACTTGAAGCTTCTTATTTAAAAAAGCTTGCCAAGTTGCCTTCTCCTCTTGTTGTTAGTGATGATGCTTGTGCTACTAACTCTATTTCTTGTGAAGCATCCATTTTAAAGGAGAATGTTGAGCTAAGGGCTCAACTTGAGTTGCTATCTAGCAATTATGGGAAATTGGAAGAAAGTCATAAGCTTTCTAGCTCTCATGATGATCTTCTTGTATCCCATAATGTGCTAAAAATAGCTCATGAGGCTATGATTTCTAAGGTAACATCTAGTGAGCCTCATGTGGACATTAGCACTACTTTTAGTCAAAATGCTATATTGCCTTGTGCTAGTCCTCGTAATTCGTCTATGCATAACATTGGTACATCTTGTGATGAATTTCTTTCCTTGCCTTGTTGCTCCAATGATGAAGCTTATACTTCCTCTAGTACTTGAAGGAAATATGCCCTAGAGGCAATAATAAAGTTATTATTTATTTCCTTATATCATGATAAATGTTTATTATTCATGCTAGAATTGTATTAACCGGAAACATAATACTTGTGTGAATACATAGACAAACAGAGTGTCACTAGTATGCCTCTACTTGACTAGCTCGTTGATCAAAGATGGTTATGTTTCCTAGCCATAGACATGAGTTGTCATTTGATTAACGGGATCACATCATTAGGAGAATGATGTGATTGGCTTGACCCATTCCGTTAGCTTAGCACTCGACCGTTTAGTATGTTGCTATTGCTTTCTTCATGACTTATACATGTTCCTATGACTATGAGATTATGCAACTCCCGTTTATCGGAGGAACATTTTGTGTGCTACCAAACGTCACAACGTAACTGGGTGATTATAAAGGTGCTCTACAGGTGTCTCCGAAGGTACTTGTTGGGTTGGCGTATTTCGAGATTAGGATTTGTCACTCCGATTGTCGGAGAGGTATCTCTGGGCCCACTCAGTAATACACATCACTATAAGCCTTGCAAGCATTGTGACTAATGAGTTAGTGGGATGATGTATTACGGAACGAGTAAAGATACTTGCCGATAACGAGATTGAACTAGGTATCGAGATACCGACGATCGAATCTCGGGCAAGTAACATACCGATGACAAAGGGAACAACGTATGTTGTTATGCGGTCTGACCGATAAAGATCTTCGTAGAATATGTGGGAGCCAATATGAGCATCCAGGTTCCGCTATTGGTTATTGACCGGAGAGGTGTCTCGGTCATGTCTACATAGTTCTCGAACCCGTAGGGTCCGCATGCTTAAAGTTAGATGATGGTTATATTATGAGTTTATGTGTTTTGATGTACCGAAGGAGTTCGGAGTCCCGGATGAGATCAGGGACTTGACGAGGAGTCTCGAAATGGTCGAGACATAAAGATCGATATATTGGACGACTATATTCGAACATCGAAAAGGTTCCGAGTGATTCGGGTATTTTTCGGAGTACCGGAGAGTTACGGGAATTCGTATTGGGCCTTAATGGGCCATACGGGAAAGGAGAGAAAGGCCCCAAAGGGTGGCCGCACCCCTCCCCATGGACTAGTCCAAATTGGACTAGGGAGCGGGGGCGCCCCCTTCCTTCTTTCTCCTTCTCCCTTCCCTTTTCCTACTCCAACAAGGAAAGGAGGAGTCCTACTCCCGGTGGGAGTAGGACTCCCCCCTTGGCGCGCCCTCCTCTTAGGCCGGCCGCCTTCCCCCTTGCTCCTTTATATACGGGGGCAGGGGGCACCCCATAGACACAACAATTGATCATTGATCTCTTAGCCGTGTGCGGTGCCCCCCTCCACCAGATTACACCTCGATAATATCGTAGCGGTGCTTAGGCGAAGCCCTGCGTCGGTAGAACATCATCATCGTCACCACGCCGTCGTGCTGACAAAACTCTCCCTCAACACTCGGCTGGATCGGAGTTCGAGGGACGTCATCGAGCTGAATGTGTGCTGAACTCGGAGGTGCCGTGCGTTCGGTACTTGATCGGTAGGATCGTGAAGACGTACAACTACATCAATCGCGTTGTGTTAACGCTTCCGCTTTCGGTCTACGAGGGTACGTGGACAACACTCTCCCCTCTCGTTGCTATGCATCACCATGATCTTGTGTGTGCGTAGGAATTTTTTTGAAATTACTACGTTCCCCAACAGTACTTGTGTTGAGACTAACCGTGTAGAGGAAATCAAAGAGCTCAAGGCCCAAGTCACTTCTTTGAAGAAAGACTTGGAAAAGTGTCATGAAGGGAAATCCACACTCAACAATATCTTGAGTGTGCAAAAATCCCCCAATGATAAAGGTGGACTTGGATTCAACTCCAACAAGAAGAAGAAGTCCAAGATGAACAAGAAGAAGTGCCAAGAACACGTCAAGAATTTGGCCAAGATTATTTGCTTCAAGTGTAAAATTGAAGGGCACCATGTTAGATCTTGCCCATTGAAGAAGAAGGCCATTAGTGACAAGCAACAAGGGAAGCGGCTACAAGTGCATTCTCATGCTCAACCTCAAGTTGAAGAAAGGCCTCTTCCCAAGAAGACTCAAGCTAATACTTCTCAAGTTGAGAAATCAAGTGAGAAGAAAGTGAAGAGAAGATGTTGCTACCTATGTCGTGAAAAAGGTCACGTCGCTTCTTCATGCACGAATGGTACCTTATCCAACCCTATTCTAATTGATGATATCTATTCTCTTGGGAAGGATAAGGTTGGCAATGTGTTTGCCAAATTTGTTGGTACTCAAAGTGGTGTCAAGAAAAGAACCATTTGGGTAGCCAAGCCTATTGTGACTAACCTCTTAGGACCCAACTTGGTTGGGGACCAACTATCTCAAACTTGATCAATAGGTGTTGTTGGAGGGAATTGGAGACTTGGCTACATTATGAAGATTTAAGGGGACTTCATCATTCTTATTGTCTCAAGCCAAGTCAATTGGGTTATCAAGTTTCTATTCTAGATCCAATGTGCCTCCTTCCGGTAACTTGTACTTAAATTGTTTACATCTAAAGTTACTTGCCCCTTTGCATGTTTTGGTTTTGTTCCTTGCATGTGGTTGTATATGTTGTGCCTCCAATTTGCTTATCTTGAGTAATCAAGTATACGTGTGTTAGTTTGCACATCATGTACGTGTGTGTAGTGCGTTGAGCCTTTGTGCATCTTGTTTATATGTTAGTTGGCTCTTGTGAGAGATTAATGGAACATCCCGTTTTGGGGGAGTGATCTGCTTTGTGCACCTCATGGTCCCATAAATGTGTTTACATGAGGAATACCACCTAGTATTGATATTGCAAGCTTATCTAGTCACTATGTGGTATGTCTTCTCATGAGAAATTCAAATTCTAAATAGTCCATTAATTATCTCTTGTTGGATCCTCTTTTTGCCTCTTGTTAAGTTTTCTTTAATTGGTATCACATTATGGGGGAGTAATATGCTATGTATATTACTAGCCTAGAAAATGTGTACATTTGAGATATTGTCACCTAGAATTGATATTGTAAATTATCTTGTTCCTACGTGGCATGTTAGCTCTACAAGTTGCAGTTTGCTTGTGTTTGGTGTGAAGATGATGTCGGATATCCTTGCTATCTACCACCGGGAATTATTTCCAAATACTTCTTGTCTTTTGACAATTGGTACTCACTTATGTGTGGTAGAAATTATTGATCATCTTCACGTTGGCGTTTGCTTTTTATTTTCCTTATCTCTTGCCAAGTTTGTGTCAACTCCCATTGCCTTCCGTGCCACTTGAGGATCTTGTTGTTTTCTTGATCTTGTCTAGTGTTTTCCTTGATATAGTGAACGTGGTGATCCTACCTTGTGCATTTTGTATTCAAATGCAAATTCTTTATAATGCACAACTCGTGGGGGAGCTATCCTATTTTCTATAAAACACTAAACTTGTGATCCATTTTAAGTGTGTGTTGGTGGACGGCAAGCCGTTTCTTTTTGGTACTTGTGCCATCATGAAACTTTGTAGAGAGCTTGGTTTGTTTGGAACCATCCTCTCTTTTGGGAGTTTGATATCATTTTGTGGGTTCCAATGGATATCTCATTCCTTGATGTATCTTTTAATGATATCTTCCAAGTGATGATTTCTCCATTTGGTATTCTTTTCACTTGGTATTTCCTTGTATTTTGGTATCGGTTCTTGAAAGTCTTGAGCATGCATATTAACTTCATGTAGTTTCCGTGGCATGCTTTCTCTCTTTGACCCAATATATAGGGGAAACTCCACCAAGTCTCAAATTGGATGAGATGTGCATGAATTTCATTTCCATATCTATATGCACATATTTATGTGGAGTTTGTCCTATGTATTGTTGGTGTTTCTAACTCTTTGGTCCCAATGAGTTTGGGTACCATTTTGTTTGTGTTGTTGTTCTAGGAACAATTGGAGATGCATTGGATGCTCGGCTCACTCACAAGGAAGGTGTTGTCACCATGTGCTTTTTGGAGTCAAGCTAGGATGATCAATGAACTACTTTGTACCTTCAATTGGTATCTACTACATCCTTCCAATGTTAACTCGGTAACAAGTATCTTCATATACTTCCTACACACATTTCTTGCATCAACCTTGTATAGGTTGTATCATGGCATGTTATTCATTCTCTCTTGTGATACTTGTTTCCTTTCTCAAAGCATCCCAACAATAATCTCTTGTTGCTAGTTGTGATGTCTTTGATGGTTGTGTGGTAGGAATTCATTTATGTACAATAAGACCATATCTAGCCATGTGCTATGCTTCCAAGCAAATATCTTATTGGTATATCTATGACTTCCTTTTGGATATCTTGTTCCTTCGTGTTGTAACTATTTCGGGTGTACATCCTTCTTTGTAGATATATATCATCATGATCTCGTCTACCTAGAACCTTATACACTTGAGAGAAATTACATCTCTAGATGATATCCTTTCTTTCACGTCCACCTCGTCTTTCTTGTTATTTCTTTGGTGGCTCCGTGAAAGCTTTTGCCTTGAGTGCATGTCTTATCTCATTGCATCTTGATGCACTCCTGTGTGGTGAAGATTATTTTCCTCATGCTTATCTCTACGAGGCTTTTGCCATCTTAATTGGTATCCCTCGTCTTGATGAGGCTTTCATCTTCTGTCTTCACCATGGGTTGTCACAAGTGTTGGTTATTCATTTTGCATTTTTAGTGTGCTTGTGAACCCTTTTGCTTTGTGTGTGTGGGGAGGACATGTCATGCACCTTGTATCTCCACTATCCAAGACTATGTTGATGCTTAATGCTCATTCGTACATTAGTCTTCTCAAGTGTTTTGCCATGACTCACACACATCATTTTGGTTGAGCCTACTCTTAAGTTGCCTCTTTTATATGTTGCTCAACCATTTGTTTGTTGCAAGTGCTAGGCTTTCTTTCCTATATGCTCACTTGCACTTGTTGTGAGTTTCTATTGATTTTCGGGGAGTGATGATCCTATTTTGTGCACTCGGTATCCTAATGAAAATATTGTAAGAAGTGCACAAATCATGGAGAGCTTCACTAGTGTCTTTAGAACACTCTGTTGCTCTCTTGCATTTGTTGTGAGGTTGTATTGATCTTGGGGGAGTGACGATCCTATTTTGTGCTCGTTGTATCCAATTACAAAACAAAATTGTGCACAAATCATGGGGAGCTTCTCTAGTTTCTCTAGAACACTCCTTTGCTCATATCATAATTTATTTCATTCATGTGGCACGTAGGATCATCGTTCTAGTTGGCTCAATTGATATCCGTTGATTGCTTGCTTCAATTGGTATCTTTTGATTGCTTGTTTGCTTGTTTCTCTCTTTCTTATGTCTTTGTGGCATATCTTTCTTTTGTAAACTTTGGGCCTAAATATAGTTTGTTCTCCTCCTAGTATTTACCGTCAAACTTGTGTATTGCATTCTACTCTCTTGTTGAGAAATACACAAATTATGGAGGAACACAATTTATATTGGACTTCTAAGCTTTTCTCCCATTTTGGCAATCGATGCCAATGGGGGAGAAGTTTCAGAGAGTTTTGTGGAGAAGTTTAGAGAATGCTCTCCTCTTGCTTTGGTTTTGTTCCTAAGCATTTGCATCTCTTACTCATGCATCATTGGTTGTTGCATTGCATGGTGATGCATAATTCCTTATATAAACTCTCTTGAAAGTGATTGTCATCAATTACCAAAATGGGGGAGATTGAAAGAACATGTGGTGCCCCCATGTTTGGATTTGGTAATTGACGACAATCTCTATGGACTAATGGTTGCCTTGAGTTATATTTGAAGGTTTTGTCCATAGGCTCTTCTTGGAGTACATGTGTTGGTTTCAAGGAGAGTTTGTGTTGACCAAGGTGAAGGAAATATGCCCTAGAGGCAATAATAAAGTATTATATATTTCCTTATATCATGATAAATGTTTATTATTCATGCTAGAATTGTATTAACCGGAAACATAATACATGTGTGAATACATAGACAAACAAAGTGTCACTAGTATGCCTCTGCTTGACTAGCTCGTTAATCAAAGATGGTTATGTTTCCTAGCCATAGACATGAGTTGTCATTTGATTAACGGGATCACCTCATTAGGAGAATGACGTGATTGACATGACCCATTACGTTAGCTTAGCACCCGATCGTTTAGTATGTTGCTATTGCTTTCTTCATGACTTATACATGTTCCTATGACTATGAGATTATGCAACTCCCGTTTACCGGAGGAACACTTTGTGTGCTACCAAACGTCACAACGTAACTGGGTGATTATAAAGGTGCTCTACAGGTGTCTCCAAAGGTACTTGTTGGGTTGGCGTATTTCGAGATTAGGATTTGTCACTCCGATTGTCGGAGAGGTATCTCTGGGCCCACTCGGTAATGCACATCACTATAAGCCTTGCAAGCATTGTGACTAATGAGTTAGTTGCGGAATGATGTATTACGGAATGAGTAAAGAGACTTGCCGGTAACGAGATTGAACTAGGTATCGAGATACCGACGATCGAATCTCGGGCAAGTAACATACCGATGACAAAGGGAACAACGTATGTTGTTATGCGGTCTGACCGATAAGGATCTTCGTAGAATATTGGGAGCCAATATGGGCATCCAGGTCCCGCTATTGGTTATTGACCGGAGAGGTGTCTCGGTCATGTCTACATTGTTCTCGAACCCAAAGGGTCCGCACGCTTAAAGTTACGATGACAGTTTTATTATGAGTTTATATGTTTTGATGTACCGAAGGTTGTTCGGAGTCCCAGATGTGATCACGGACATGACGAGGAGTCTCGAAATGGTCGAGACGTAAAGATTGATATATTGGACGACTATATTCGGACACCGGAAGTGTTCCGGAGAAGTTTCGGATTAAACCGGAGTGCCGGAGGGTTACCGGAACCCCCCGGGGAAGTATTGGGCCTTAGTGGGCCTTGAGGGGAGAGAGAGGGCAGCAGCCAGGAGGTGGTGCGCCCCCTCCCAGGAGGAGTCCTAGTTGGACTAGGAGAGGGGGGCGCAGCCCCCTTTCCCTCTCCATCTCCCTCTCTTTCCTTCCCCCCTTCTTTTCCTAGTAGGACTAGGAAAGGGGAGTCCTACTCCTCCTAGGAGGAGGACTCCCCCCCTCTCCTTGGCGCGCCCATAGGCAGCCGGCCTCCCCCTTGCTCCTTTATATACGGGGGCAGGGAGGCACCTCTATACACACTTGATATACGATATTTTAGCCGTGTGCGGTGCCCCCCTCCACCAGATTACACCTCGATAATACCGTCGCGCAGCTTAGGCGAAGCCCTGCGTCGGTGGAACATCATCATCGTCACCACGCCGTCGTGCTGACGAAACTCTCCCTCAACACTCGGTTGGATCGGAGTTCAAGGGACGTCATCGAGCTGAACGTGTGTAGAACTTCGGAGGTGCCGTGCGTTCGGTACTTGATCGGTCGGATCGTGAAGACGTACGACTACATCAACCGCGTTGTGATAACGCTTCCGCTGTCGGTCTACGAGGGTACGTGGACAACACTCTCCCCTCTCGTTGCTATGCATCACCATGATCTTGCGTGTGCGTAGGAATTTTTTTTTTGAAATTAGTACGTTCCCCATCACAAGGTGCTATTAAGGAATTATCCAAAGATTGGTCATGTGAGAGTTGAGCTTATTGCAAGCATGTCTTGAAGAAGAAGATTGTGTGATCATTCATGTTTACCTTCAAGACATCATCCAAATGAAGAGAGTTGGAAAGATTCTAGGTTGATCAAGACTAAGTCAAGAGTGAATCAAGTTGATCAACTCACAAAGCGTAGAAGATGTACCGAGAGGGATCAAGTGATCCCATGGTATGGTAAGCATTGTCCATTGTGCTTTGTGTACTAACCCATGGTCTATGTGAGAGTTCTATGTGGGGTTAGGTACGTGTTCATGGGCTTGCGTCAAGAGGAAGATATCACTCAACCCATGGAGAGGATGACATCAAGTGGTGATCGTCATCAAGATTGCTGTGTGCAAGTTCAAGTGGAGCATCACGAAGAGATCAAGTGCTTGAAGCTTGCCTTCCATTGTGGTGACAATGGACTTGTGAAGATGTGCCGAAGAGTGGCTCACCCATAGTGGACTATGGGGGAGTAATCATCTAGTCTTCATCGAGCCAACGCAATCAAGAAAGGTGGTCCAACTTGAGGGAGTCAAGATCGTCATCATCTAGCTCAAGTGGACCATGTGCAAGGCAAAGGTTTCCCTTGATAGGTTTTCTATTTTACAGGTCTCATGGTGGTAGTTGGGAGACCGGGTTATAGGATCGATAGCCGTACTATCAAGGAGGGCTCTCAAGTGAGTAGCTTGATCGTATCGTTCGTCGAGAGCTCAAACCATTGCATCCTTGCATCATGTTTCTTGGTTCTTGTTTGGTTCTTTTTGTGAGTCTTAGAGCTTATGGTCATCTTGATGACAAGCTTGAGTTCATCGAAAACGGAGTTTGCATGCGTCTTCTATGATGTTTTCGATGTTGGAGGTTTTACCGGTCTTATCCGAGGAAGGGTTCTCACCATTTTCTTTTGGGCCTTTTCTCATTTGCTTCTTATTGGTATTTCTATCAAGATTGTGTTAGCCCTTGTCGCTAGCTTTCCAACAAACTTGGTTTCATCGAATTCGGAGTCCGTTTGCAGAAGTTGTGTTAGTTTTGGTGTTCTGAAAAGGCTGCAGCGGTACTACCGCGGACAGGAGCGGATGTAATTTTTTACTACCGCTTGGAGCAGTACTACCGCAGCTACTTCCATGGCTACTTCCGCTCGGGACCAAAAACTCATCACAAGTCCAGCGGTGGTAGGCACGGATGTAATTTTTTAGTACCGCTCGCAAGCAGTAGTACCGCTACCCTTAGCAGTAGTACCGCTACCCCTAGTGGTAGTACCGTGAGCTCAAGTGGTACTACCGCTCCGACAGTTCTTCTGGCTTTTTCACCTCCTCGTTGTTGTGTTTCAAAGGGCTACTACCGCCCTAGCGGTAGTACCGCTCCTTGGAGCGGTAGTACCGCTCGGTGCGGGCTGTGACCATAACGGTTGGATTTTTCCCCACCTATAAAAGGGGGTCTTCTTCCCCAATGAACCTTATCCTTTGAGCTCGTGTTCTTCCCCCATTGTTGACCTTCTTCGAGCTTGCTAACTCTCAATCCCTCCATGGATTCTTGCTAGTTTTTGAGGGAAAAGAGAGAGGAGATCTAGATCCACATTTCCACCAATCACTTTCTCCTCTATGTGAGGGGAACCCCTTGGATCTAGATCTTGGAGTTCTTGGTGTTCTCCTTCTTGTTCTTCCTCTCATTTTCCTCCCTAGCATTAGTTGCTTCGGTGGGATTTGAGAGAGAAGGACTTGGGCACTCCGTGTGCCCTTGCCATTGCATTTGGTGCAGCAGTTTGAGTTCTCCACGGTGATACGTGGAAGTTACAAGTTGAGAAGCTTATTACTCTTGGGTGCTTGGTACCCTTGAGCTTGTTCCTCTTGGGTGCTTGGGCGCCCTAGACGGTTGGTGGTGTTTGGAGCTCAATCATTGTGGTGTAAAGCTCCGGGCAAGCGTCGGGGTCTCCAATTAGGTTGTGGAGATCACCCCGAGCAATTTGACGGGTTCCGGTGACCGCCCCCAAGGGTTGCCAAAGTGTACGGGTTCGGTGACCGCCCCCAAGGGTTGCCATTTGTACGGGTTCGGTGACCGCCCTCAAGGGTCCCTTGGTGGAATCACGGCATCTTGCATTGTGCGAGGGCGTGAGGAGATTATGGTGGCCCTAGTGGCTTCTTGGGGAGCATTGTGCCTCCAGACCGCTCCAAACGGAGATTAGCATCCGCAAGGGTGTGAACTTCGGGATTCATCGTCGTCTCCGCGTGCCTCGGTTACCTCTTACCCGAGCCCTTTACTTATGCACTTTACTTTGTGACAGCCATATTGTTTCTTGTCATATATCTTGCTATCACCTAAGTAGTTTTTCTTGCTTAGCATAAGTTGTTGGTGCACATAGGTGAGCCTAGTTGTTGTAGGTTTTGTGCTTGACAAATTAACCGCTAGGTTTATTCCGCATTTGTTCAAGCCTCGACCGTAATTATTTTAAAGCGCCTATTCACCCCCCCCCCCCCTCTAGGCGACATCCACGATCTTTCAGCAACGGAGCGGCGCGCACCGGGTTGGACCGCGTAAAGCAACCGCCTTTGTAATGGAGGTTGTCAGGCCTGCTCACCGGCCGCCCTCGTAACATGTAGGAGTGCAAAGGGCGATGGGCCCAAGACCCCTGCGCGCTTAGGATTTAGACCGGCGGGTTGGCCTCTCTGTTGAGCCTAGGTAGGGCTGCGATGTGTTGATCTTCCAAGGCCGGGCATGACCCAAGAAAGTGTGTCCGGCCAGAGTGATCGAGCGTGTCGGGTAATGTGGTTCACCCCTGCAGGGAAGATTGATCTATTCGAATAGTCGTGTCCATGCTAACAGGACGCTTGGAGTTGTATTCCGACCTCATGACAACTAAAACTGGATACTTAATAAAACACACCCTTTCAAGTGCCAGATACAACCCGGTGATCGCTCTCTCGCATGGTGTCGAGGAGAGGATCGTCGGGTAGGTTTATGCTATGCGATGTTACTTGGTTAACTTACCAGCTACTCTCTCCTATATGCTTCAAGATGGAGGCTGCCAGAAGCGTAGTCTTCGATGGGAATAGCTTCTCCCCCTCTTATTCTGGCATTCTGCAGTTCAGTCCACAGATAATACCCATTTCATTGATACTGATGCATAGGTAGTGTAGATCCTTGCTTGCGAGTACTTTGGATGAGTACTCATGGTTGCTTTGCTCCCTCTTTTCCCCCTTTTCCTTTCTTATCAGATGTCTCAACCAGATGCTGGAGCCCCAGAGCCAGACGCCACCTTCGATGACTCCTACTACACTGGGGGTGCCTACTACTACGTTCATGTCGCCGACGACCAGCAGTAGTTTAGGAGGATCCCACGCAGGAGGCCTGCGCCTCTTCGATCTGTATTCCTGTTTGTGCTAGCCATCTTATGGCACCTTGTTAACTTATGTCTGTACTCAGATAGTGTTGCTTCCGCTGACTCGTTTATGTTCGAGCACTTGTATTCGAGCTCTCGAGGCCCCTGACTTGTAATATGATGCTTGTATGACTTTTATTTGTGTTTAGAGTTGTATTGTGATATATTTCCGTGAATCCTTGGTCTTGATCATACACGTTTGTGTGTATGGTTAGTGTACGATTGAATCGGGGGCGTCACAGTAGGCCCCTTAGTTTTCACGGATATGGAGGAATCCTAGTATGTTTAGGTGTTGAATGACATGTTGCATCCTCTTTGTATGTTTATGTTAATAATCTTCTTGATGTTGAGTGAAGTCGGACACTCAAATTTGCCTTCATGGATGCAGGGTTATTACTATATATAGGCGTGATGGTGGGTTTGCGGAGGTAATGCAGTGACAGAAGCTATCTCCCTCTTTCCCTGACCATTCGGTAGGGGATTACCGGAGACCGCCTTTAGCTACGTCCACGGGGCGGCCTTTAACCATTGGTGTCGAAACCTGAATGTGGGGAGGAATGATGATGGTGTAATACATGGCTGTTGCATGTATATGTACTTGGCTCCCCCCACTTGTAAAAGCATACAAAGTGGATTAAGATCCAAGCCTAGAACTAGTGAGAATCCAGACTCCCTAGGAAGGAACGCCTTTGCCATATTTTTTTGAAGGTAAAGCAAAGCTTTATAGATTAACGGCGCTCGGGCATATCCCCTGAGACGCAGGCAGCCACAACGGGCGGTACACTTGAGTTCCACTCCATACAAACACTAGGTAAGCACATACGACCAATCTGGGCTAGCTCATGTGCTACAGAATTCGTCGTACGCCTACAATGGATCACGCTACACTTGGCGAACCACATTTTGAGCTGGAGTTTCAGATCTTCGATCATCGCAGCATACTGCGAGGAGTCAGCTATTCGAACATTCATGGCATCCACAAGCAGCTGCGAGTCAGTTTCAAAAACGACTCGTGTGGCACCCAGCTCCGTCGCAGTCGTTATTGCCGCCGACAACGCGTTGACTTCAGCTCCAAAAGCATCCAGTACCTGGTCTTGGCGCCCGGCGCGAGCGACCACCACTTGCCCATCAGAATCGCAAGCCACCACGCCCCATCCATTCATGGACTGTCCAGGAGTGAAAGACCCACCCAAATTAAACTTGAGAGTATCAGCTTCAGGCGGTTTCCATTTTGCCACTGGCATGCTTCGCTTCTCCAGCGCAAACACTTGTTCATACTCCATAGCGGTGCTTCTAATCCGCCTTATAAGCTCCGGAACCTGTGGCGGCAGCTTTCCTTCACGTAACTTGTTTCGCTGGTTCCACCATTGCCACCAGAAGATTATGATTAGGACCCTTTGCTTCTCGTTCAACTCCCAGAGCTGGTCTATCATCGCATGTACACATGTGATATTTTCCAGTCGCATGCGTTCTTTTTCCAGGCCTAGACCACGCCACACTTCTTTGGCCCATTTGCACTTGATGAAGAGGTGTCCACCATCCTCTTTCCCATTGCCGCAGAAGAAGTAGCAGGTCTTCTCTAGCTGTACACCTCTCCTCTTTAGATTCAGACAGAGGACGAGAGCCTCGTGTTTCATGCGCCAGACAAACATTTGCAGTTTGGCCGGGCATGGGAGTTTCCAGATGCGTCTCCAAGACTGATCAGTCGTTCGCTCAAGCTGGCCGGCACCGCTAGAGCTCGATCCTGGCGATCCGTTCCCCACCTGCTTGCTCAGCTCAACTTGTAGTTTGTATGCACTCTTCACGGAATGATTTCCTTTGCTATCATAGTGCCAAGCTATGAAGTCATCCACACCATCCCGTAGCGGAATCTGTAGTATCCGTTGGGCGTCTTCAGCACAAAAGGTGTCCTTCACAAGCTGCTCATCCCAGCCTCCCGATATAGGGCAGATGAGATCAGACACATTCGTTAGCAGATTGGCACCTCTCGGTGTGATGACCCGCCGTGACCAGGACCTTAGTATCCAGGGGTCAGTCTAGATATTCACCTGCGATCCAGTCCCAATTCTCTAGATATACCCTTCTTTGATCAGCTGCAGACCCTAGAGAATGCTCCGCCATGAGTACGAGATGCCATCGTGTGCCTGAGCCTCAAGAACGCTGCAATTCGGAAAGTATCGCGCCTTCAGCACCCTAGCGCACAGGCTGGTCTGATTTTGGAGGATTCTCCATCCTTGTCGGGACAGCATGGTGATATTGAACATATGAATGTCCCAAAACCCTAGTCCTCCCATAGCCTTGGGCAGTGCTAGTTTATCCCATCTTATCCAATGCATCGCATTTTTCTTATCTTGCTGACTCCACCAGAACGTTCCCAGGAGAGAGTTTAGCTCACCACAGAAAGTTTTTGTTAAATCGAAGCAAGACATAGCAAAGGTAGGGATTGCCTGTCCCACGGCCTTCACCAAAACCTCTTTGCTTTCTTTCGCTAGGAGCCTTTCCTGCCATCCGTTCATCCGACCACACAGGCTTTGTTTGATGTAACCGAATGCTCGCCTTCTAGACCGTCCCACATGTACAGGTAGGCCTAGGTATTTTTCGTTCCAATTTTCACTATGTATACCCAGCAAATTTTTGACCGAGTGCTTGTCTGTATCACTTGTAATGGGACTGACCATGACAGCAGATTTCTCTACATTTATGCATTGGCCGGAGCAATCCTCGTATAGCTGAAGCACGTCATGCAGCGCAGCTGCCTCCTCCTGGTTTGCTTTCATCAAGAGCATGGAATCATCGGCGAACAAGAGATGTGATACGCACGGTGCATGTTGACATATCTTGACTCCATGCATGGTACCCTTCTCCTCAGCATCATTAAGGAGCGTAGACAAACCCTCCGCACAAATGACAAACAAATAGGGAGATATGGGATCCCCTTGCCTTAGGCCTCGTGAAGGGCTGAATATGTCCGTGATTTCGCCATTGACCTTGATTTGGTATCTTACTGTCCTCACACATTTCATGACTAGGTCAATCCATGGCCTGCTGAAGCCCAACTTACACAACATGGCCTCCAAAAAACACCACTCGACTCGATCGTAGGCTTTACTCATATCTGCTTTGACTGCTGCCACACCACTTTTGCCACTTCTCTTGTTCATGAGGTAATGTGATATCTCGTATGCAATGAGAACATTGTCCGTGATGAGTCTACCTGGTACGAAGGCACTTTGATTGTCCGAAATGACATCCGGTAGCACTAACTTTAGTCTGTTTGCTATGACTTTGGAAACTAGTTTGTAGACTACATTACACAAGCTAATCGGCCTAAGATCCTTGATCCTCCTCGGGTTCTTCACCTTGGGGATTAATACAACCATAGTGTCATTCCATCCCTCTGGCATGTCTCCTCCATTTAGCACTGTTAGGACTTCTTTCACAATCTGATCGCCCATGAAGTGCCAATGTCACTTGAAAACAATAGAAGGCATACCGTCCGGTCCCGAGGCCTTAAGGTCACCAATATGATCCAGGGCCGCTTTCACTTCCTCTCGGGTGTACTCGGCTTCAAGAGTTGCACGCATCGCGCTTGTCACCCGTGGTTGCACCTTGTCAATTAGTTCTTGGATGCGATGCGGGTTAGACGTCGTAAAGAGATCCTGAAAAAATGAGCACACATAATTAGTTAAAGCCTCCCCTTCCTCCACCACCGTACCATCCTCCCTCCTGATCTCCTTCAACCTATTAGCCTTCTTCCTTCCAATAGCCACCGATTGCAAATATTTGATGTTTTTATTTCCTCCTCGCAACCACCACATATGCGCTCTTTGTTTTAGTTGTGTATGTTTCTTATCTTTCAATTCCTCCAGCAAACATCGAAGTCTTGCTTCCTCCCTGATCTTTGATTCCGAGACCTTCTCTTTCATACATCTCTCGAGATCTACCCGTGCCTTCTTTATTTGCCCATCCAATTCTCCCAGTACCTCCTTGCTCCATCTACTTGCTTTCGAGGCCACATCTCGCAATGCTTGCGTCACTCCCCCCCCCCCCCCCATTCACTACCAGACTATCATCCCAGGCTTCTTTCACCATCTCCTAACACCCCTCCTCCTGCAGCCATCGGGCTTCAAAACGGAACAAAGGATCTCCTCTCTTCCATCCCCTATCAACTCCCTCCATATACACAATGACCGGTCGATGATCGGAGTGGCGTGGTTCTCCATTAATCACCACATGGTCTGGGAACTTCTGACACCATTCATTATTGGCTGTGGCACGGTCCAGTCTTTCACAAATATATGTTCTTAATTCTTTGCTATGGTTCCTCCAAGTGTACATGTCGCCCTCAAAACCAATATGACGGAGCTCACAGAACTGGATAGCCTCTCGGAAGCCATCAAGGAAGTGTTGCGGCCGATCAGCCCCCCCTACCTTCTCCTGACACGACAGTATCTCGTTAAAGTCACCAAGACATAGCCATGGTCTCCCATTCTGATGCTGGTTCTTTAGAATCTTCAACGGCCTCCAAGTCTCCTTCTTCCTCTCTGTAGCTGACTCTCCGTACACGCCCGTCAGCCTCCATAACCCTCCATTCTCCTGCTTGACATCTACGTCGACATGCCGTCTCCCATACGATCGTAGGGTCACGTCCACCTCCTTCCACCAGAACAAGGCTACCCCTCTTCCACTCCCCTCCCCCTTCCACGCTACCATGTTGGCGAGCCCCAACAACCACCTAAACTTTTCCAGGTCCTTCTCACTTAACCTTGTTTCGCACAGGAATAGGACTTCGGGCTCCTCCACTCTTCCCAGTTCGAGAAGAGAACAAACTGTCGGGCCATTCCCTAATCCCCGGCAGTTCCAGCTGATGATTTTCATCGCTCCCTGCGGGGCTGCTCAAGCAGCCCGGCCGATATGCTGTTAGGTGAATTATTTGGACCCTTCCCTTCTCCCTCCATCGTCTCACCTCGTCTGTTCTGTGTGCCTCACCATTGTCACCCTTGCCTCTCTTACTATTGCTATCATGATCAATATCCATCTCCTCTCCATCTCTTTTCCCCAATTTAACCATAAGACTTGCTTCTTCGTCTAACTCCGTCCTGCTGGCCCGAGGTTTCCTTTTAAACTTCTTCCCATCCTTTATGTGACGCCCCCGATTTGACCGTACACTAATCATGCACGCAAATGTGTACGATCAAGGTCAGGGACTCACGGGAAGATATCACAACACAACTCTACAACAAAAATAAGTCATACAAGCATCATAATACAAGCCAGGGGCCTCGAGGGCTCGAATACAAGTGCTCGATCACAGACGAGTCAGTGGAAGCAACAATATCTGAGTACAGACATAAGTTAAACAAGTTTGCCTTAAGAAGGCTAGCACAAACTGGGATACAGATCAAACGAGGCGCAGGCCTCCTGCCTGGGATCCTCCTAACTACTCCAGGTCGTCGTCAGCGGCCTGCACGTAGTAGTAGGCACCTCCAGCGTCGTAGGAGTTGTCGTCGACGGTGGCGTCTGGCTCCTGGACTCCAACATCTGGTTGCGACAACCAGATAGAAAGGAAAGGGGGAAAAGAGGGAGAGAAGCAACCGTGAGTACTCATCCAAAGTACTCGCAAGCAAGGAGCTACACTACATATGCATGGGTATATGTGTAAAGGGGCATATCAGTGGACTGAACTGCAGAATGCCAGAATAAAAGGGGGGTAGCTAGTCCTGTCGAAGACTACGCTTCTGGCCATCTCCATCTTGCAGCATGTAGAAGAGAGTAGATTGAAGTCCTCCAAGTAGCATCGCATAGCATAATCCTACCCGGCGATCCCCTCCTCGTCGCCCTGTTAGAGAGCGATCACCGGGTTGTATCTGGCACTTAGAAGGGTGTATTTTATTCAGTATCCGGTTCTAGTTGTCATAAGGTCAAGGTACAACTCCGGGTCGTCCTTTTACCGAGGGACACGGCTATTCGAATAGATAAACTTCCCTGCAGGGGTGCACCACATAACCCAACACGCTCGATCCCATTTGGCCGGACACACTTTTCTGGGTCATGCCCGGCCTCGTAAGATCAACGCGTCGCAGCCCCACCTAAGCACAACAGAGAGGTCAGCACGCCGGTCTAACCCTATGCGCGCAGGGGTCTGGGCCCATCGCCCTATGCACACCTGCACGTTGCGTACGCGGCCGGAAGCAGACCTAGCCTAGTGGCGTTCCAGTCCAATCCGGCGCGCGCCACTCAGTCGCTGACGTCAAGAAGGCTTCGGCTGATACCACGACGCCGGGATACCCATAACTACTCCCACGTAGATGGTTAGTGCGTATAGACCAAATGGCCAGACTCAGATCAAATACCAAGATCTCGTTAAGCGTGTTAAGTAACCGCGAACGCCGACCAGGGCCAGGCCCACCTCTCACCTAGGCGGTCTCAACCTGCCCTGTCGCTCCGCCACCAAAGATCCACTTGCGGGTACTCCTACGAGCCGAGCCGACTTTAGTCATCACATGTGTCATGTATATAGTATATAAGTATATACCCGTGATCACCGCCCAGGTGATCACGGCCCGATAGTATAGCACAGCAGACGGACAAGAATGTAGGGCCACTGATGGAAAACTAGCATCCTATACTAAGCATGTAGGACTGCAGGTAAAGGTAACAACAGTAGTAGCAAGGATAGGCTATGCATCAGGATAGGATATCGAAAAGCAGTAACATGCTACACTACTCTAATGCAAGCAGTATAGAGAAGAATAGGCGATATCTGGTGATCAAGGGGGGGCTTGCCTGGTTGCTCTGGCAAGTAGGAGGGGTCGTCGACTCCGTAGTCGAACTGGGCAGCAGCAGTGTCGGTCTCGTAGTCTACCGGAGAGAAGAAGGGGGAAGAAACAGTAAATACAATGCAAACATAAGCATGACGATGCGTGACATGACAATGAGCGGTGCTAGGTGTGTCCTAACGCGACAGTAGGTGGTACCGGCGAAGGGGGGAAAATCCGGGAAGTATTCCCGATGTTGCGCGTTTTCGGACAGACGGACCGGAGGGGGGAAAGTTGCTAGTTCGATAGGTTAGGGAGGTGTGGTGGACGAACGGACTGCGTATTCGGATTCGTCTCGTCGTTCTGAGCAACTTTCATGTAGAAAACATTTTCATCCGAGTTACGGTTTAAAAGATATGAATTTTCAAAGATTATTTGAATTTTTGGAATTAATTGAATTAAGCAAAAATGAATTATGACGTCAGCATGAGGTAATGCTGACGTCAGCAGGTCAACGGGTCGGCTGACCAGTCAAACCAGACAGGTGGGTCCTACCTGTCATAGACAGTGGGCTAACAGAAGATTAAACTAACTAATTTTAGTTAATTAACTACTGGACCCCACCTGTCAGTGCCTAATTAGATTAATTAATTAGTTTTAATTATAAAAACATTTTTTTTGTTAATTATGCGGTAGGGCCCGCATGTCAGTGGCTGGGCCTGCCCAGTCAGCAGTTGACTGGGGTCAACCCAGTCAACAGGGCCCCAAGGGCCCACACGTCAGCCTCACAGGGGATGCCACGCGGCGCCACATCGGCTACTGGCCGGAGACGCGCCGGAGTTGACTCCGACGAGGCAAACGCGGCGGCGCGGCTCGGGAGGGGCGCGGGTTTCGCGCACGGGGGTTCTGCGGGGTTGTGGCTGGGCGCGTTCGACGCGGCTCGGCGCCGCGCGTCCAACGGTGGTGGCCGGAGTGGCTGGAACGGATGGGGGCGAGCGCTTCGAGCTCGCCGGCAGCGAGGTGCTTCGGGCGAGCAACGGGAACGGTGGTACGGCGCGAGATCGGGCAATCCAGAGGGCGGGGCGAGGCCTACATGCACGCGCGAGCAAGATGGGCGCTAGGTAAAGACCAAAAGGTTGCCGGAACGACGCCGGCGACGTGCTAGGCGGCGGAGGGTGCGGCCTAACGCGGCGCGGTGGCTACGGAAAGCTAGCTAGCTAATGGAGAGGGGGAGGAGGTAGAGGAGCTCACCGCGCGGCGCAAGAAAGGCCCGTGGGTGGCTTAGTAGCAGCAGCAGTCGCCGGAGTCGAAGAAGACGGCGGCGACCCGAGGAAGAAGGCGACGGCGTTGGGGGGCGATGTAGGGGGTCCCGGCTCGAGCAGGTGGTCGGGGAGGACGGGCTCGACGCGGCGGAGCTCGTGGACACGTCGGGGAGGAGAACGGGGCTCGGTGGCCGCGTGAACGACGGAGAACGGCGGCGACCGCGTCGGGCGTGGGGAAGGAGGGAGCGGTGTGGATCTGGGGGGGAAGGGAGAGGCGCAGAGGCCGAGAGGTGAGCGGGGGGGCGAGTGGGAGAGGGGCCCGAGGAGGCGGGGGGCGCTGGCGTCCTTATCCTCCCTCGTCGCCGGCGAGGGGGTGCGGCGGGGACCTGCCCCTGTTCCGACCCCGGTCGGGGGAACAGGGAAGGGGAGGGCGAGTGGGAGAGGTGGGCTAGGCCGGCTGGGCCTGGGGTCGGCCCAGTTGGGCCAGGGGTCCAGTGGGGGGGGGCCTTCTCCTTCTCTTTTTTTCTTTGTTTGTTCTGTTTTCTTTTGTATTTTCTTTTTATTTATTTATTTGCTTTTCTGTTTTATTTCATTTAAAGTATTTAGGCATTTTATAAAAATGTGTTTTCTCCACAATAATTATCACTGCAATATCTGGCATGGCCCGAACATTTTTGTTTAAATTTTTGAAAACTTTTATTTTCCACTTTAAATTTAATTGAAGTTTGAATTAGGAGTTTGAAAAGAAATGTGATTCAAATGTGATCAGGCCCTGTTTAGCAACATGATTAGCTTAATCACAGAGAGTTACTGTAGCATGATTCTCGGGGTGTTACAAATCTCCTCCACTACAAGAAATCTCGTCCCGAGATTTAGGAGGTAGAAGGAAACAGTGCGGGGTATTCTTCGCGCAGACGATCCTCTCGTTCCCAAGTGGCCTCATCTTCAGAATGGTGCGACCACTGGACTTTGAGAAACTTGATCGCCTTCTGACGTGTGCGGCGTTCATCTTGGTCGAGAATGCGGACCGGATGCTCCTTATAGGAGAGGTCTTGCTGCAATTCGAGCACTTCGTGATACACAGCTCGGATTGGGTCCTTGAAGCAACGGCGGAGCTGTGACACATGGAACACATCGTGAACCTGAGAAAGGTTCGGCGGTAGCTCCAGTTGGTATGCCACTTTTCCACGCCTTTCGAGAATAAGGAATGGGCCAATATATCGAGGAGCTAGTTTGCCCTTGATTCCGAAGCGGTGAGCACCCTTCATAGGTGTGACTCGAAGATAAGCCTTTTCGCCAGGTTGATAGACCATGTCTTTATGATGACGGTCATACTGACTCTTCTGACGTGACTGAGCAGTCTTGAGATTCTCGCGAATAATGCGGACTTGTTCTTCGGCATCTTGGATAATATCCGGACCGAAGAGTGGACGTTCCCCAGTTTCTGACCAGTTCAGAGGGGTTCGGCACTTTCGTCCATATAACACTTCGAAGGGGGCCATCTTCAGACTAGCTTGATAGCTATTATTATAAGAGAACTCAGCATACGGGAGAGATTCCTCCCATTTCTTGCCGAAGGAAATAACACAAGCTCGAAGCATATCTTCGAGAACTTGGTTGACGCGTTCAACTTGCCCTTGCGATTGAGGATGAAACGCAGTACTGAATGACAGATGAGTTCCCGTAGCTTCTTGGAAACTTGCCCAGAATCTTGAAGTGAATAAGCTGCCACGGTCTGAGCTGATAACCAATGGATACCGTGGAGTGAAACAATCCTGGACATATAGAGCGTTGCCAACTGACTAGCAGTGATCGTTTCTTTGACCGCCAGAAAATGTGCCACTTTAGAAAGCCGGTCAATGACGACAAGAATAGCATCATTACCTTTCTGTGACTTGGGAAATCCAGTGACGAAGTCCATCTCAACATGGTCCCATTTCCATTCAGGAATAGAGATAGGTTGCAGAGTTCCAGCAGGCCTTTGATGTTCTGCTTTGATACGACGGCAAACGTCACACTCAGCAACATAACGAGCAATGTCTTGCTTCATATTAGACCACCAGAATCTCTGACGGATGTCTTGGTACATCTTTGTACTACCAGGATGGATACATAGAGGCGTATCATGAGCTTCTTTCATAACTTCCTGTGTCATATCCAGGTTTTTCTCTGCACATGGCACCACTAGGCGGCCCTTGAAGTATAGGGTGCCATCTTCAGCAATGGTGAAGAATGAGGGCTTTCCTTCTGCGAGGTAGCGCTTAATCTTGTGGGCTTCAGAGTCATACTTCTGTAGCCTTTTGATGCTGTCCTCGAGATCTGGTTTAGCAACTAGGGTATTGAGGGAACCCTGGGTAACAACGTGGAGTTTCACCTTGCCAAACTCCTTAGGAGGGGGAGCGAGTGCACCCGGAGGAACAATATGGAGGTTCAGCTTCCTGAATTCTTCAACAAGCGAGGGCTGAACATTGTGAACCTGGAGGTGGTTGCAGTAAGACTTGCGGCTCAAGGCATCGGCCATTACATTAGCCTTGCCTGGCGTATAGGAAATACCCAAGTCAAAGTCTGCAACAAGCTCCATCCATCTCTGTTGACGGAGGTTCAGATCTGGCTGAGTAAACAGATACTTCAGACTTTGGTGGTCAGTGAAGATCTCGCAACGATTACCGAGAAGGTAATGTCGCCACTGCTTCAGCGCATGAATGACAGCAGCAAGTTCAAGGTCGTGAACTGGGTAGTGCTCTTCATGAGGGCGCAACTGCCGAGAGGCATAAGCAATCACTTTGCGGTCTTGCATTAGGACACAGCCTAATCCTTGACGGGAAGCGTCGCAGTAAATGACAAAGTCCTTCTTAGTATCAGGTGGAGCTAGAACTGGAGCAGAAGTCAACTTGTCTTTGAGTGCCTGGAAACTTTCCTGACATTTGTCTGTCCATTGGAACTTGTCACCCTTATGCAACAGGTTAGTCAGAGGCCTGGCGATCTTAGAGAAGTTCTCGACGAATCGACGGCAATAGCTGGCGAGACCGAGAAAACTTCTGACTTGCTTAACGTTCTTGGGAGGAGTCCAATCAAGAATAGCCTAAACTCGCTCGGGGTTGACGGCAATACCTGTTGGGCACGTAGCAGAAATTCAAAATTTTCTACGCATCACAAAGATCAATCTATGGAGTAATCTAGCAACGAGGGGAAGGGGAGTGCATCTACATACCCTTGTAGATCGCGAGCGGAAGCGTTCAAGAGAACGGGGTTGATGGAGTCGTACTCGTCGTGATCCAAATCACCGATGATCCTAGCGCCGAACGGACGGCACCTCCGCGTTCAACACACGTACGGAGCAGCGACGTCTCCTCCTTCTTGATCCAGCAAGGGGGGAGGAGAGGTTGATGGAGATCCAGCAGCACGACGGCGTGGTGGTGGAAGTAGCGGGGATCCCGGTAGGGCTTCGCCAAGCACTAACGGGAGGGAGAGGTGTCACAGGAGGGAGAGGGAGGCGCCAGGGGCTAGGATATTGCTGCCCTCCCTCCCCCCCCCCCACTATATATAGGGCCAAGGGAGGGGGGGGCGCAGCCTTGGCCCTTCCTCCAAGGAAGGGTGCGGCCAGGGAGGAGTCCTTCCTCCCCAAGGCACCTCGGAGGTGCCTTCCCCCTTTAGGACTCTCTGTTTTTCTTATCTCTTGGCGCATGGGCCTCTTGGGGCTGGTGCCCTTGGCCCATATAGGCCAAGGCGCACCCCCTACAGCCCATGTGGCCCCCCCGGGGCTGGTGGACCCCCTTGGTGGACCCCCGGACCCCTTTCGGCACTCCCGGTACAATACCGATAAAGTGCGAAACTTTTCCGGCGACCAAAACAAGACTTCTCATATATAAATCTTTACCTCCGGACCATTCCAGAACTCCTCGTGACGTCCGGGATCTCATCCGGGACTCCGAACAACTTTCGGGTTACCGCATACTAATATCTCTACAACCCTAGCGTCACCGAACCTTAAGTGTGTAGACCCTACGGGTTCGGGAGACACGCAGACATGACCGAGACGACTCTCCGGTCAATAACCAACAGCGGGATCTGGATACCCATGTTGGCTCCCACATGCTCCTCGATGATCTCATCGGATGAACCACAATGTTGAGGATTCAATCAATCCCGTATACAATTCCCTTTGTCTATCGGTATGTTACTTGCCCGAGATTCGATCGTCGGTATCCCGATACCTTGTTCAATCTCGTTACCGGCAAGTCTCTTTACTCGTTCCGTAACTCACATCATCCCGTGATCAACTCCTTGGTCACATTGTGCACATTATGATGATGTCCTGCCGAGTGGGCCCAGAGATACCTCTCCGTTTACACGGAGTGACAAATCCCAGTCTCGATTCGTGCCAACCCAACAGACACTTTCGGAGATACCTGTAGTGCACCTTTATAGCCACCCAGTTACGTTGTGACGTTTGGTACACCCAAAGCATTCCTACGGTATCCGGGAGTTGCACAATCTCATGGTCTAAGGAAATGATACTTGACATTAGAAAAGCTCTTAGCAAACGAACTACACGATCTTGTGCTAGGCTTAGGATTGGGTCTTGTCCATCACATCATTCTCCTAATGATGTGATCCCGTTATCAACGACATCCAATGGCCATGGTCAGGAAACCGTAACCATCTATTGATCAACGAGCTAGTCAACTAGAGGCTTACTAGGGACATGGTGTTGTCTATGTATTCACACATGTATCTGAGTTTCCTATCAATACAATTCTAGCATGGATAATAAACGATTATCATGAACAAGGAAATATAATAATAACCAATTTATTATTGCCTCTAGGCATATTTCCAACAATACCATCCTTAGAGATGACATGCCCAAGATAGGTTACTTCCGGTAGCCAGAATTCACATTTGGAGAACTTGGCATATAGTTGATGCTCTCGTAGCTTTCCCAGCACAAGTCGAAGATGTTCAGCATGTTCTTCTTCGTTCTTGGAAAATACCAGGATATCATCCAGATAAACCACGACGAAGTTGTCGAGGTAATCCATGAATATATAGTTCATCAGACGAGAGAAGGTGGCTGGAGCATTGGTTAAACCGAAAGACATGACGGTGTACTCGTATGAACCATAGCGAGTCAC
The DNA here is from genome assembly GCF_002575655.3 of Aegilops tauschii subsp. strangulata. Classification (NCBI taxonomy): domain Eukaryota; kingdom Viridiplantae; phylum Streptophyta; class Magnoliopsida; order Poales; family Poaceae; genus Aegilops; species Aegilops tauschii. The sequence goes on along the minus strand of NC_053037.3, from coordinate 310,772,324 downwards.
GAAGGCGGTCTTTGGGATATCCTCTTCGCGAACACGGATCTGGTGGTAACCCAACCTCAAGTCGAGCTTAGAGAACACTGACGAACCCGCCAGTTGATCATATAGATCATTGATCCGAGGAAGAGGGTATTTATTCTGAATGGTAGCTTGGTTTATAGGACGGTAGTCTTGAACTAACCGGTTTGTCCCATCCTTCTTCTTGACAAAGAGAGAAGGTGCTCCCCAAGGAGAGCAACTTGGGCGAATGAATCCTTTGCAAAGAGATTTGTCGATTTCCTCCTTAAGCTCAAGGAGTTCATGCGGCGGCATTTTGTAGGGTCGCTTGGCTATAGGAGTGGTGCCTGGTTTCAAGTCGATGATGAATTCGACAGCTCTAGCAGGGGGAATCCCTAGAAGTTCTTCAAGAAAGACGTCGAGGAATTCACGCACAACGGGAATGTTTTCAATGCCCTCAAGTGGTGCAGCGTTCAATGCATTCAATGCATAGAGCCTTGCCTCGGCATTTTGCACCAGATGGGCTTGGTAAGTAACTATCTCATCTGAAGGGTGTAGCAGATGGACGGTCTTAGTGGCGCAAACTATAGAAGCAGTATGCGCTTTCAACCAATCCATACCCAAAATGAGGTCGATGTTAGACGACTTCAGGATAATGGGAGAGGCATAGAATTCCAGCCCTTCGATTTCCACGGGGACATTGATGCCAACCAAGGAGGTTTGACACTGTCCCACGGGGGTTTTGACCAGTACCGAAGTGTTCATCTCCTCACATTTAACGTCGTGCTTGTATGCAAAATCTTCTGACATGAATGAATGCGATGCACCTGTATCAAATAAAACGGATGCTGGTACTGAATTTACGAGGAGTGTACCCATCACAGTAGCAGGCTGGTCTTGAGCTTCGTTGAGATCAACGTGGTTGGCATGAGCACGACCATAAGACTTAGCATTGTTGTTGCGGGGCTGATTGTTACCACGGCCAGTTGCTGGAAGGGCCAGTTGATTCTGGTTCTGGTTGCATTCTCTAGCACGGTGTCCTGGTTGACCACACCTGAAGCACAAGCCATTATTCGGAGTGGGAACAGGAGCTTGGGATGGTGGAGCTGGAAGTCTTGACTGCCTAGACGGTGGTGGAGGCAGACGAGGTGCAGCATAGGTCTGCCTTGGGGCAGATGCATTTGGACGGTACATGCTGTTCGGGATCCATATCTTACGCTTCTGTGAGGGCGGGCCCGAAGATGAGCCCGTGTCACGGTTGCGCCTGTGAGAGCTCTGGTATTCCTGTAGACCAGTTTCGACATTGATGGCCTTGTTCACCAAGGTGGCGAAATCAGCAAAGTCATGCACTAGAAGTGCGAGCTTGATGTCAGCTTGAAGGCCATCACGGAACTTCTCCTGTCTGCGTGCATCAGTTGCAATGTCTTCTTCAGCATAGCGGGACAAGTCCAGAAACTCCCGCTGATAAGCTTCGACAGCTTTGTTGCCTTGGGTGAGGTTGCGGAACTCACGCTTCTTCCGGTCCATGACTCCTTGAGGAATGAAGCGGGCACGGAAAGCAGCTTGGAAGTCTGGCCATGTGATGATTGTTCCAGCTGGCAGAGTACGCCTGTGGTTGTCCCACCATTGAGCTGCGGGTCCCTTCAGAAAGAAGGAAGCAAAGTTGACATAGCTGGCAGGGGCTACATCGGCAGACTCCATCTCATAGGTGATGTCACGGAGTCAGTCATCAGCATCCAGAGGCTGAGTTGAGCTGCGGTAGATGGTTGGGTTGAGGCGTATGAAATCTTGAAGAGTCACTTGGGTTGGCTGCTGGTTCATATTGGGGCGAGGAAACTGAGCCATCATATTTTCCATGAACTGGCGGTTCAGTTCAAACTATTGGATTTTATACCAGCCATGTACTCAGGTGGTGGTGGGGCATTGCCACCACGACCACGACCACCTGGTCTAACCATCCTGCTAATATATAACAGGGGTAGTTCAGCATTGAGAAATATTTGCAAAGACAAGAATCATTCATGATGAAACATGCATAACGAGAGGAGCAAGATAGCTACTACATAGTAGTCGGCATAACTTACAAAAGGGGTCATGCATAGAGTTCAGTACATAGACTAAAACATCATAGGAGGCACACAGGCTCGCGGTGACTGCAACTAATACTAACTAAGCAAGACTACATCAGTCCCAAGAGGTACTGTGGAGGTAATCGTAGCCCGACAGCTGGTAGTGAGACAACGGATAGCCCTCCACGTCAGCAGACTGGGGGCCACGGATACTCAGGTGTAGAGCCCGACGCTCAGGTGGCAGAAGAGGACCAAGTGCGGGAGAGTAGCCTCCTACCTCTGGCCAACCGACACCGTGGGGCATCACGGTCCTGGCTGGGTAGATCGCAGTACGCGGTACCTGTCCAGATCGGACAAAGGGGTGCAGCAGCGTCAAGGCACGGTAAAGGTGCTGACGGGTGGTGTACATCTCATGGCGAAGAGCTCGGTTAGCTCGATCCAGCCCATCAGCATGCAGAACCAGGTTCTGATGGTAGAAGGGCTCTCGGGTGACAGTGGAGTAGGCAGCAGTATAGTATCCCTCCGCACCAACATCAGATGCGATAGCAATGTGCCTGAAAGGGGAGGTGTCCAACTCCCGATACTCTCCACGAAGACTGTGTCAGAGCAGCATAGGCAGCATCGTGGACAGCCATATCGATGGTCACACCAACACCATGTGCGGTGTGCAGCACAGTAGTGGAGTCATACTCCCGCGAGTAGAGGTGGACGATGGCACGGTACTGCTCCTGGTTAAAGTCCTGGTACTCCTCGTAGACGGTGTACTCAGGGTGCCAGCGATAACCCAGATAGGTCATCATCTCAGCTAGCACAGCAGGTGATCCCGAGGCACCAATGGTCGTCGTGTGGCGAACGACCTGCCTCGTGGGTTCCATCTGAAAGCAAAGACGTTTCAAAGGAGTCAAATGACAGTGTGTGAATTGTTCAAAATACTATTCTAAGAAACAACTATGGCTTATCCAACTTTGGGGTGAATGCGGTCACGGGATCCTAGTGTTAGAGTTAGTAAATTCGTTTAACCCGAGTAGAAGAGAGTTTAGAGTCCCAGAGTAAAGGTCGAGGAGTAAAAGATCCTAGTACCACCCAATGGCGACGTGGGCCCGTAAGACACACAGCCATGTTAGTAAAAGTTTTGTAATGTCTAGACTCGACTTCGGCCAAGGAGTGTGGAAAGGGGGATTCCTACAGGCAGTCGGCTCTCATACCAACTTGTGACGCCCCCGATTTGACCGTACACTAATCATGCACGCAAATGTGTACGATCAAGGTCAGGGACTCACGGGAAGACATCACAACACAACTCTACAACAAAAATAAGTCATACAAGCATCATAATACAAGCCAGGGGCCTCGAGGGCTCGAATACAAGTGCTCGATCACAGACGAGTCAGCGGAAGCAACAATATCTGAGTACAGACATAAGTTAAACAAGTTTGCCTTAAGAAGGCTAGCACAAACTGGGATACAGATCAAACGAGGCGCAAGCCTCCTGCCTGGGATCCTCCCAACTACTCCAGGTCGTCGTCAGCGGCCTGCACGTAGTAGTAGGCACCTCCAGCGTCGTAGGAGTCGTCGTCGACGGTGGCGTCTGGCTCCTGGACTCCAACATCTGGTTGCGACAACCAGATAGAAAGGAAAGGGGGAAAAGAGGGAGAGAAGCAACCGTGAGTACTCATCCAAAGTACTCGCAAGCAAGGAGATACACTACATATGCATGGGTATATGTGTAAAGGGGCATATCAGTGGACTGAACTGCAGAATGCCAGAATAAAAGGGGGGTAGCTAGTACTGTCGAAGACTACGCTTCTGGCCATCTCCATCTTGCAGCATGTAGAAGAGAGTAGATTGAAGTCCTCCAAGTAGCATCGCATAGCATAATCCTACCCGGCGATCCCCTCCTCGTCGCCCTGTTAGAGAGCGATCACCAGGTTGTATCTGGCACTTAGAAGGGTGTATTTCATTCAGTATCCGGTTCTAGTTGTCATAAGGTCAAGGTACAACTCCGGGTCGTCCTTTTACCGAGGGACACGGCTATTCGAATAGATAAACTTCCCTGCAGGGGTGCACCACATAACCCAACACGCTCGATCCCATTTGGCCGGACACACTTTTCTGGGTCATGCCCGGCCTCGTAAGATCAACGCGTCGCCGCCCCACCTAAGCACAACAGAGAGGTCAGCACGCCGGTCTAACCCTATGCGCGCAGGGGTCTGGGCCCATCGCCCTATGCACACCTGCACGTTGCGTACGCGGCCGGAAGCAGACCTAGCCTAGTGGCGTTCCAGTCCAATCCGGCGCGCGCCACTCAGTCGCTGACGTCAAGAAGGCTTCGGCTGATACCACGACGCCGGGATACCCATAACTACTCCCACGTAGATGGTTAGTGCGTATAGACCAAATGGCCAGACTCAGATCAAATACCAAGATCTCGTTAAGCGTGTTAAGTAACCGCGAACGCCGACCAGGGCCAGGCCCACCTCTCACCTAGGCGGTCTCAACCTGCCCTGTCGCTCCGCCACCAAAGATCCACTTGCGGGTACTCCTACGAGCCGACCCGACTTTAGTCATCACATGTGTCATGTATATAGTATATAAGTATATACCCGTGATCACCGCCCAGGTGATCACGGCCCGATAGTATAGCACAGCAGACGGACAAGAATGTAGGGCCACTGATGGAAAACTAGCATCCTATACTAAGCATGTAGGATTGCAGGTAAAGGTAACAACAGTAGTAGCAAGGATAGGCTATGCATCAGGATAGGATATCGAAAAGCAGTAACATGCTACACTACTCTAATGCAAGCAGTATAGAGAAGAATAGGCGATATCTGGTGATCAAGGGGGGGCTTGCCTGGTTGCTCTGGCAAGTAGGAGGGGTCGTCGACTCCGTAGTCGAACTGGGCAGCAGCAGTGTCGGTCTCGTAGTCTACCGGAGAGAAGAAGGGGGAAGAAACAGTAAATACAATGCAAACATAAGCATGACGATGCGTGACATGACAATGAGCGGTGCTAGGTGTGTCCTAACGCGACAGTAGGTGGTACCGGCGAAGGGGGGAAAATCCGGGAAGTATTCCCGATGTTGCGCGTTTTCGGACAGACGGACCGGAGGGGGGAAAGTTGCTAGTTCGATAGGTTAGGGAGGTGTGGTGGACGAACGGACTGCGTATTCGGATTCGTCTCGTCGTTCTGAGCAACTTTCATGTAGAAAACATTTTCATCCGAGTTACGGTTTAAAAGATATGAATTTTCAAAGATTATTTGAATTTCTGGAATTAATTGAATTAAGCAAAAATGAATTATGACGTCAGCATGAGGTAATGCTGACGTCAGCAGGTCAACGGGTCGGCTGACCAGTCAAACCAGACAGGTGGGTCCTACCTGTCATAGACAGTGGGCTAACAGAAGATTAAACTAACTAATTTTAGTTAATTAACTACTGGACCCCACCTGTCAGTGCCTAATTAGATTAATTAATTAGTTTTAATTATAAAAACATTTTTTTGTTAATTATGCGGTAGGGCCCGCATGTCAGTGGCTGGGCCTGCCCAGTCAGTAGTTGACTGGGGTCAACCCAGTCAACAGGGCCCCAAGGGCCCACACGTCAGCCTCACAGGGGAGGCCACGCGGCGCCACGTTGGCCACTGGCCGGAGACGCGCCGGAGTTGACTCCGACGAGCCAAATGCGGCGGCGCGGCTCGGGAGGGGCGCGGGTTTCGCGCACGGGGGTTCTGCGGGGTTGTGGCTGGGCGCGTTCGACGCGGCTCGGCGCCGCGCGTCCAACGGTGGTGGCCGGAGTGGCTGGAACGGACGGGGGCGAGCGCTTCGAGCTTGCCGGCGGCGAGGTGCTTCGGGCGAGCAACGGGAACGGTGGTACGGCGCGAGATCGGGCAATCCAGAGGGCGGGGCGAGGCCTACGTGCACGCGCGAGCAAGATGGGCGCTAGCTAAAGACCAAAAGGTCGCCGGAACGACGCCGGCGACGTGCTAGGCGGCGGAGGGTGCGGCCTAACGCGGCGCGGTGGCTACGGCAAGCTAGCTAGCTAATGGAGAGGGGGAGGAGGTAGAGGAGCTCACCGCGCGGCGCAAGAAAGGCCCGTGGGTGGCTTAGTAGCAGCAGCAGTCGCCGGAGTCGAAGAAGACGGCGGCGACCCGAGGAAGAAGGCGGCGGCGTTGGGGGGCGATGTAGGGGGTCCCGGCTCGAGCAGGTGGTCGAGGAGGACGGGCTCGACGCGGCGGAGCTCGTGGACACGTCGGGGAGGAGAACGGGGCTCGGTGGCCGCGTGAACGACGGAGAACGGCGGCGACCGCGTCGGGCGTGGGGAAGGAGGGAGCGGCGTGGATCTGGGGGGGGGAAGGGAGAGGCGTAGAGGCCGAGAGGTGAGCGGGGGGCGAGTGGGAGAGGGGCCCGAGGAGGCGGGGGGCGCTGGCGTCCTTATCCTCCCCCGTCGCCGGCGAGGGGGTGCGGCGGGGACCTGCCCCTGTTCCGACCCCGGTCGGGGGAACAGGGAAGGGGAGGGCGAGTGGGAGAGGTGGGCTAGGCCGGCTGGGCCTGGGGTCGGCCCAGTTGGGCCAGGGGTCCAGTGGGGGGGCCTTCTCCTTCTCTTTTGTTTTCTTTGTTTGTTCTGTTTTTTTTTGTATTTTCTTTTTATTTATTTATTTTCTTTTCTGTTTTATTTCATTTAAAGTATTTAGGCATTTTATAAAAATGTGTTTTCTCCACAATAATTATCAGTGCAATATTTGGCATGGCCCGAACATTTTTGTTTAAATTTTTGAAAACTTTTATTTTCCACTTTAAATTTAATTGAAGTTTGAATTAGGAGTTTGAAAAGAAATGTGATTCAAATGTGATCAAGCCCTGTTTAGCAACATGATTAGCTTAATCACAGAGAGTTATTGTAGCATGATTCTCGGGGTGTTACACTTTACTATTCTGTCTTTCTCCATTGCCTCTTTCTCCTCTTTGTTCTTGTTGACAGTACCATCAGTTGTGGTCTTACCCAGCTTACCTTCACCTTGTGCTTCCACTCGCTCCCCCTTCTTAACTACCTCATTAGCCTGCGTCTTCGCAGCCGCATTGGCTGTTGCGTCCTCATTCTGTGAGACTGGAGGAGACTCAAACTGAAGATTTTTTGCGGCCTTACCATCTGCTGCCTTCACCACATTCTCCGTCAGTTTCAGCGGGCTCGTAACCTCCTTTTCTTCAGCACCTGCGCCTTTCTCACTGTCTCTCGAGGTTGTGTTATCCTTCCGCCACGAAATCGCATTGCTGCCTGAGCCACCAGAGTTTTTCCCTAAACTGTACTGCCTCCTATCACCTTGGCCATGGGGCCCCGACTTCCCGCTTCCCCTACTACCACTCCTACTATCAATATATCTGCGGATCTCCTGCCCCCTTCCTTTCTCCCATCATCCCCTTTTCTACCACTCTCTTCAGCCCTCATCCATGGCCCAAACTGCGGGGCCACTCCTTTATCTGGCCTCTTCCTGCACCCCTTCTCGCCATGACCGATCACACCACAAGTATAGCAGAAATCAGGCAGAAACTCATATTCAAACCTACACCAAAGCAAGTCCTTCTTCTTCTTACCCTTGTCTCCTTCCACCTCCATACCCTCCGCACTTCCTCCATCCTCCTTCTTCTGTCGGTCCAGCACGAAGCCCCTCATAAGTGGCTCTGTAATATTCAGCTTGACCTTCACCCGTAGATATTTGCCCACTGCATTACCATCGTGCTCAACATCAACCTCCACAAGCTCATGAAAGTCCTCCCCAATCCGTTCCCCCGTGCTTCTATTCATGTGTCCTAATGGTAGGCCAAAAACCCTGATCCGCATAGGAATCAGGTTGAATTCATATTCATCCACTGTTTTCTCCGGATCAAAATCCTCCATGACCAGCAATTCCTTGTCAAACCACCAAGGTCCTTCCTCAAGAGCACGCCTCCACCCTGACGCCTGTCAAAACGTGAACAGGAAGATGTTGGTCTCCGGTTCCTTGCATTGCACACCCTTAATCGGGCACCATATCCTCCCCAGGGTTTGCCCTACAATCCTTGCATGGGCTGGTTTCTCCGAGAACAACTTTCCCACCGCTTGCGGATCATCCGGCCCCCAGTCTGGCGATTTCCCCTTCTCCATCTGCCCGATCTTCACCCCCCCCCCCCTCCTTTCTGCTGCCGAAAGCTTCAGTCCTCTCATCAGGCCTTCTACGTCTTCCATCCCTGCCTTTCACCCCCTGACTCCTGATCAGAACACCCTAGGGACGAACCGGTGGTGTACGACCGCAATCCCTAGCTCACGGAAGGCCTATGGTGGATGGGATGGGGACTGGGATGAGATGGTTCGCGTTTGTGACGACCCTTACAGAGAGGATCATGACGGGGGCGGCAATCGGCGGCGTCCGCGAGGCAAAACCCTAGCGAGATCGGGATCGCCCCGAATCGCCTTTCCGTGATGTACGCTAACCGCCACCCAAAGGGACGGACTCAGCGCCTTTGCCATATTGATCCCAACCGCAAGAGAAGCGAGCCTTCTGGTCGTGTGTTGGTCGGTGCCTCGGTGGCATGCCGCACGAGCCTCTCCGGGTGGCTCCGAGCCGTCCGATCTGCCAGGACGACTTGGCTCGGACCCGGCTAGAAGGTCCAAGTCTCTGCCTTCTATTTCTATATATATACTCTAGCTACCAAAATGTCCAAGTCTCTTGTCTTTTATTTCACACATGTTAGGGAACCAACGCCCAAGAATAGTTCTTGAATGAATCGAACGACCATGGCAGCAAAATAGCCCTAGAATATCATTAATGTCTCTTTGAAACAAGAGAATAAACCATCGGTTTAATTTAGGCAAGTGCCCCTCAGAACTCTGGCGATCCAAACGGGGCTTCCACGAGGACTTAATGCAGAGTTAAATGCTTATTCTCAAGTTCAATGCTTTTATTCAACAGGCAGTCCACGTTCTGCAAAAGCAATAGCACCTACAAGATGATACCTGGCAGGCATATGGAGTCTTTACAGTAGGAACAGTATCTCTACGATCAGATGCATCAAGCACCAAAATACGTGATTTACCAAAAACGTGCAAAAGAGAAAAGAATAGATAAGAAACAGTTGAACACATGTTGACATTCCAAAGGGCTTCACCCAAAATAATTTACAGAGATTCCCAGATGGATGGAATTAGACTTTCGTTGGCCATGTTGCTTGAGCTGACATGATTATGCCCACGATCACTCCAAAGAGGCCCAAAGCACTGCCAAAGATCTCAATCACCAGGATCTTTACAAAGAGTGTTGAATTCTGGGCATCAGACAGTGCACAGCTGCTTCCGATTATTCCCACGCATACCCTGAAGATTCAAAATTTGATCATCTTGAGCCATGGATCATGATATATATGAAAATAAAATGTGAATTCTACCACTTACCCGCAAACAAGATTAGCAAAGCCGACAATAAGACCTGAGGCAAAGATTGCATAACCAGCTCGCATAGACTCTGGATCATGCATTCGGGATGTTGGCACACTTTCAAGCTTTGTTTGGAGGATGATCGCCACGATTACACCATAAATTGCAACGGCCTCACAGAAGATGACACTGTAAAGCAAATGGGATGCATGTGTATCAGAAGTTAAAAGGAATATCCACGATATGCCAATCAGAAGAGAATTAACGTTATATAAATTTCCAATATAAAGCTAGATGGAGGCATTAGCCAACCATTTTTGCTAAAATTCCCATGTGGTTTTGGTTGCTTGCCTCGAAAGAAGCATAAATAAGCAGATGCAAGCATAAACCCATCAGATGTTTTCACAAGATCCAAATGCTGTCAGAAGCATTCTTGACAGCAGACATGGAACTTATTTGAGGGGCTCATGTTAATTATAGAGGTCTAGCCAATTTTTCTGTGCTTGTTTATTAACAAATCCCAAGAACTAGTAATCCATGCGTACATTGGCTCAGCCCAAATAACCATGGTGAGTTGAAATGAGCAAACTGACTAAAAGGTTATAGCTAAAAACAAATGTTTTCACAAGATCCAAATGCTGCGAATGCTGCAGAAGGATGGGTATATTGATGAAGATGTGAGCCATCAAATCAAAGTTGGATGTATGAAGTGACGCCAAGCTTCTGGCGTTCTTTGTGACAAGAGTGTGCCACAAAAGCTAAAAGGCAGGTTCTATAGGATGGTGATTCGACCTGCGCTGTTGTATGCGCAGAATGTTGGCCAACAAAAAGGTGACATGTCCAACAGTTGTGTAGCAGAGATGCACATGTTGAGATGGATATGTGGCCGCACAAGAAAGGATCAGGTCCGGAATGATGATATACGGTTGGGGTAGCACCGACTGAAGAGAAGCTTGTCCAGCATGACTGAGATGGTTTGGGCATATAGCACGCAGGCCTCCAGAAGCGCCAGTGCATAGAAGGCTGTTAAAGCATGCTGATAATGTCAAGAGAGGTCGTGGTAGACCAAACTTGACATGGGAGTCCGGAAGGAGAGATCTTAAGAACTGGAATATCACCAAAGAACTAACCATGGACAGGGGTGCGTGGAAGTTAGCTATCCACCTGCCAATACCATGACTTGGTTTCGAGATCTTATGGGTTTCAACTCTAGCCTACCCCAACTTGTTTGGGACTGAAAGGCTTTGTCATTGGCCAACAAAATGGCAGTCTAGCTCCCAGGTTTCTATCAGACTAATGTTTCTCCAGTAGATCATATGCACTAACATGCTTCTTCCTCTAGCGGCATAGAAGATGTTTGTGCTACATCCAATTGTAGATGTAAAGCCAAAACAGTGAAACACTCTATTTTTCACTCTGTTACGCTGTTACAATTCTAACGAACATGCCCTCCAACAAAACAAGAGAACAATAAAAGCCACAAACACAGGTTCAATGACGAATAAAATAATAAAGACCAACTAAGGAACTAGACCAGATCCCACACGACCACTGTAAGAACTTGATGGCCCTAACATAACAGAGGAACCGCAAAACAAGAAAAGAAAATGAGCCTCCTGCTTTGATTTTCTATCTATCATTGTCACGGCTTACATAACAGTTAACTTAGTTTATTAAAACGAGACTAATCGAGTGGGAAACATGAGGATTCAGGATCGGTGACTGACACAACAATGGACATAAGGATCTATATCATAACCACGAAAGTTTGTTCACATGCTAAGTGTCAAGGAGCAAGGAGAAGTGAAGCAGATGAGGACACGACGCATCAATGTGTACACATACAAACTATACCATAATAAAGGCAAAATGAGTCGCGGGGGGGGGGGGGGGGGGGGGGCACCAAATAAGGGCACGGTCTCGCTAAAATGTAAAACATATAAATTTCAGCTAGGCAATAACAATTGCTTGTCGTTGGCATTTGTTAGGATATCATCAGTGTACTTACCCATGGATAGTTTGCAATGAGATAATGTCCGATTCTTCCTACCAAGAGATGTAAGTCAACTCATCGTATTAACACCTTAAAGCAATCCACCATGGAAGGAATATTGGTCCCTCCAAGCTAATTGAATAAATTATCACCAGAAGCAAGGTAGTTTGCTCTACTCAAACATTCGCCGCTTAATTTCATGCAACACAATGCTAACTAACAGAAGAACCCCTCCTGGACGCAACCACGCATCATCAAGTTCAAGGTAGAACAAAATCAGGAGCTCACAGTGCACCAAGCAAGGCCAAATCTAGCTACCGCAGCGCAGAGGAGACGGCGTCGAGCCAAATCAGGCCCACCAGGTTAGCAAGGCTCTAGAGGTTCCTCACCTGATGAGGTTCTTGGAGGTGATCCTGGGCGCCTTGATGGCGGCCCCGATGAGGCTGCTCCCCGTGATGAAGATCCCCCTGCCAACAGCAAAACCGCAGCGGGGCAGTGTGAGCAGATGCGGGCAGCAGATCCAGCGAGGCTATGCTGGGAAGGGGGGAGATTAGGTCTCACCATGCTGCGCCGAGTACAGAGACGCCGATGGAGACGGCGATGCCGATGGCGGAGAAGGTGTAGGGCGAGATATGCACGAGCGCGCGCGCCCACGACGACGAGTAGTCCGACGACATCCTCCCACCACGATCTCCACCGGTGCGAGCTCGGTGCTGGATCGGGGATTTTTTTTTCTCTCTCTCTCTCTTTGCGATGGTTGGATCGGTGACTGGGGAAGGAGAGAGAGTAGAGGCGCGATGGAGGAGAAGATGTGTGCGTGGTCTGCACGGGGACCAACCAGCCTTGGTGGGGCCCGATGGTATGCGCTCCGTCCGATCTGGTTATGGACGGCGCAGAGGAGATCATATTTTCTTTATTTTTTTGCGGGAGAGGAGATCGTGTCTGTCGTCGTCCCGTGCCACGGTGCCAGTCCCTTTTTTTTTTATCAATGTCGCTTTATTACTCAAGTATAGCTAGGAATCTCTTCCGAGATGGTCCGAAGGATACAATCAGGTGGCACAATCCACCACACATTACAAATCCCATCACGTAATCCTACTTTAGCTAGCTTATCCGCAGCTCCATTAGCTTCTCGCTTGGTCCACGTGACCTTTACCTGCATGAACTGGTTTAGCATATTCTTGATCTCCTCAATGCATGGCCCGAAGCTTGAGAGATCTTCTTCCCTTCTGTTGATCGCCGCCACTACTGCCCTGTTATCCAGTTCAACATGTAGATTCTGCACTTGCGCTTCCGTAGCAAGGGAGATAGCTCGTCGACATGCTAGCGCCTCCGTCTTCTCCGGGCAAGCCGCATGATCGAATACCTCACATGCTGCAGCTATAAAAGCCCCATTGTGATCTCTCAATACAACACCCGCACCTCCCTTTCCACGGACTTGGGAAAAGGCCCCATCGGCGTTCACCTTGATCCATCCCTCCTCGGGCGCCTCCCACCTCACTCGTAAATTTGATTGGCGAGGAGGTACCGGTTTGTCATGTATCCCCTTCCACTCCTCCACAAGCCTTACTACCCGGTTCATTATTTCATGTGGATCCTCGATCCGTTTGCCATCCCTCGCCTCATTTCGAGCTAGCCAAAGGGCATAGATGGATTGGATCATCACGGCTCGCTCCTCCCCTCCTGCCTGTGCGAACCAATCGAGAAGCCACCGAGAAACTGCACTCTGAGAATCAAACTGACACGGTGGGATCGCCACCGAAATTCCCTTTTCTGACTGCAGCTTTTTCCAAAAGAGAACCGAATGAGGGCATCCCCAAAACCTGTGATAGATCGTCTCATCACGTCCACACGCAGCACAAAACACACCCGCTTTTATACTTCTTCGCTGTAACTCGTGTCCAATGACAAGCCCATTCCGCAGCAACCGCCACATATGGATCTTCGCTTTGCCCGGGGCTGAGGTATCCCACATTGCCATCCAACATTTGTGGCGCTGAACCGAAGAAGATGACTCCTGTCTTCCCGTCCTCGCATGATTCATCGTCACTCGAAGATGATACGCTGACCTCACCGTGAAGTATCCATCTTTGGTAAAGTTCCAAGCTAGATAATCATCAGTACCGGGACCTCCAACTGTAATCTGTTTTATATCAGTCGCATCATCCTGAGAAAACATCGAGTCCACTACCTGCTCATTCCACCTTGTGCCCGAGTTGTCAAGCAAGTGGCTCACCTTTGTGACTCCCGGGACATACTCGGCACCCAGTGGTGTCAAGCTGCCACTCCTCGGAATCCATTGATCATGGTGTATATTAATGGTGGAGCCGTCTCCAACTCGTCACACCAAGCCGGCTCTGAGGAGATCTCTCCCATGAAGAATACTTCGGAACGTGTATGAGCCACCATCTGGACATGTGTGCATTCATGATTCCCCCTTCACTATAATATCTTGCTTTTAGGACGCGTGCACATAGCGAAGAGGGAACTCTCAACAGTCGCCATGCTTGTGTAGCCAATAATGCTTGGTTGAAAGCCTCGGGATCTCTGAACCCCATGCCACCATCACGCTTCGCTGCACACATTTTGTCCCAGGCTATCGAATGCACTTTGCATTCACCATTTACCGCCCCCACCAGAATTTTGAGGAGATAGATGTCAAGTTCCGGCACATCTTCTTTGTGAGGTGAAAACAGCTCATGGTAAATGCTGGAGTGGCTTGCAGCCCGGATTTCACAAGAACTTCCCGTGCTTTCTTTGACAGCCCTTGCCCCTTCCATCCAGTAACTTTTTTCTTCGAACTCTCTGTCACATATTTGAACGTTCCATCTTTTGCCCTACCAACCACTGTCGGGAGGCCCAAATACCTCTCACTTAACGCCTCAGATTCAATACCAACAGTTTCTTTGAGAGAATTCTTCAACTCCTGCTGGCACCCCTTACCAAAGAATATTGACGATTTCTGAAGGTTAACCTTTTGCCCCGACGCCTCCTCGTATCTACCCAGGATATTCTTCAATGCCTGGAAGTTATCAACAGAACCCTGAAGAAAGACAAAGCTATCATCTGCAAACAGGAGATGTGTCACTTGCGGGCCAGTGCCTCCAAATGACACACCTTTAATAAGCTTTTCATCTTGGGCCTTCTTCAAGAGTGCAGAGAAACCTTCCACGTAGAAAAGGAATAAGTACGGGGACAGTGGATCTCCTTGCCTTAGACCTCGAGAGGGAGTGAACAACCTAGACAACCCCTCGTTTAACTTCACCATAAAATTTGCCGACGTCACGCACCTCATGACCACGCTGATCCAAGCTGTATCAAAGCCAAAACGTCCCAACATTTGCTCCAAAAAACTCCACTCCACCCTATCATACGCTTTCATCATATCCAGCTTTACCGCACATAAGGGTTTCTTCCTTTTCCTTTTCCTGATTGCGTGCACACACTCATAAGCCACAAATACATGATCAGTAATTAGACGCCCTGGCACGAAAGCGCTTTGTTCCTCAGAAATAAGAATCGGTAGAATGACCTTTAGTCTATTCGCCAACACCTTTGCTGCAATTTTGTATAAAACATTACACATGCTAATTGGGCGAAATTGCGAAAGTAACTCCGGTGAGTTAACTTTTGGTATCATAACGATGACAGTTGCATTAAAGGCGTCCGGTGCTGCCCGTCCTGCAAGAAACTCCCGGACCACCGTGCAAACCTCCGTTTTTACAAGCGACCAGTGTCGCTGGTAAAATAGGGCGGGGAGGCCATCGGGGCCTGGAGCTTTCGTAGGCCCCATCTGGAACAAAGCTTTCTCTATCTCCTCGTCTGCAATCGGTGCCACTAGTTTCTGGTTCATATCGTTTGTAACAGCAGCTGGTATATTATCAAGCAGTTCCTGCGCTCCTACCGACCCCTCTGAAGTGAACAAATTTTCATAGAACTTTGCCGCCATCTCGCGCATTTCCTCATCTGCCATGCACTTCGATCCATCCTCACGTATCAGTGCCCTTACCGTGTTTTTTCGCTTCCTATGTGATGCTCTTCCTTGGAAATATTTTGTATTCATGTCCCCTGCAGCTAACCAGTCAACCCTGGACCTTTGACGCTGCATTACTTCTTCACGAGCGTAAACTTCTCGAAGTTGTTCTTCTATGTCCCTCACCTCCGTAGTATACCCAGTTCGTAACGCTCTGAATCTTGCATCTTCTAGCTGTACCTTTAGCTGCTTGATTTGATTGCGGATCGAGCCAAACACAACACGCCCCCACTCTTGCATGCTCGCCGTGAGCTTTCCTAGCTTGCCGCAGGTTGCCGAAAGCCCCGTTTCCCCATCGTCCACTTCCAACCACTTCTCAGCTACCATGGAATCATAGCTCTCATGCCTTAACCATGCCTCCTCAAATCTGAACTGTCGTGCGACAAGGTGTCCCCGTTCTGGAGCCGTCTCCAGAATGTGAACCACCAAAGCGACATGGTCCGACTCCTCGGTAATTATGTGTTGGACGTGTGTGTGCGGGAATAATGCTAGGAAATCATCATTGCAAGTTCCCCGGTCGAGACGGACCTGAATATTTTCATCACCTTGTCTTTTGTTATCCCACGTGTAGGGATAGCCTGAAAAACCCAAGTCTGCAAGGCCGCAGTCGACCAGGCAGTCGCGAAAACCTTCCATCTGCAGAAAGCTTCTTTGGTTACCACCCTTCTGTTCAGTTTGTAAAAGCGCTTCATTGAAATCTCCGACACACAACCATGGAAGTGCATCCTATCGTTTTAGGTATCGGATGGCGTCCCAAGATTTCTTTCTATGCTCCACGTCCAGTTCCCCGTAGAATCCAGTGATTCTACAAGTTTTCCCTTCCCAGACCACTTCCGCATCCACAAAGTACTGGCTCCATGGCCTCACAGTAACATTTATATGCTCTCTCCACCACAAAGCTAGCCCACCACTTTGTCCTTGACAGTCCACCGCCACACCACAAGAAAATCCCAGACTCCATCTTAGTTTCTCCATAGCCCTCAATTTCTTCTTTGTTTCAGATAAAAAGACCACCGCTGGGTTATGGGACCGAATCAGGTCTCTCAGTTCGCCCACTGTCGAGTCCAACCCCAGTCCTCGATAGTTCCAGGCTAAAACATTCATTGCTCCCGGCGGCCCCGATCCTTGGGGTCCGCCGATCTATCCATGTTAACTGAGATGCGGTCAAACACTGTCGACGTTTTAAGCCGTATATCGCGAATGAAGGCATCTTGTCCTGCTGGCCTGTCCGAGCCCCCCTTGGCTACCCACATCTGTCTCGGCCCCCGCTTCCTGCTTTCATGCATTTCTCTCTCTCTCTGGATCTCCCTATACTCGTAAGCCGAGCTTTGCCTTAGTTTCCGCACGTAGTAGCCCCTCCTTCTTTCCTGTTGTCCATAACCTTCTGACCTCCCATGCTGCTCTACCCTCGTATACACACCTGCATGTCGCCCCCCCTGCATCACATCAACAGATCCTTTCCCCTTCATCTCCTAGGTAGCTCCACGTTCATACTCTCTCTCCCTTCCCAGATTTCTATCAATCAGCTTGTCCCTCAGATTCTGTTCTCTTTTCATCTCCAGACTGTCCTCAGGTCCTGCTCACGCCCAGCACCACTCTTCGTTTTATCGCGTCTAGGGCTATTCACCTCTACATCTCTCGGCTTACTCTGTCCGCCAGTGCGGTTTTCAGCTGATTGAGAGAATTTAGTGTTTAGATTTCTCTTGGTTGGAATATCCCTAACACGACCTTGCTCATCTCTGTGCCTTGGTCTTGTACCATCATTCTGTGAGCTATTCCAGCTATTGCTGCTGCTTGCTACCCCTCCCTTAGATCCCTCCTTGCCTGTATTTCTTCCGGGAGATGCACGCAACCATCCTCCCCATTGAAGCGAGGAGTCAACAGAGGGCTCGCAAACACCCCCCTTGTGCACTAGTCGCCCACATTCGAAGCAGAAGTGGGGGACTTTCTCGTAGTAGAAGTCAAACCATGTGCCCACCTTATCATCTTTAGATCTCTTCAAAGTAAAACCTCGGACTAGCGGTTCATAGACATCAATTTTTGCTCGAACTCGTAACTGGTTTCCCCTTGCAACTCCATCCTTGTCCACATCAACTCTCACGACTTCTCCCAACCAATTGCCCAAAGCTTTCCCAAACACCTCTGTCCTCTTATCCGGTGGAAGATCCGTCACCCTAACCCACATATCCACTCTATCAAACACCATCTCCGAGGGTATCGTTTTTCCTTCATATTCCTTCATGATCAAGACACTGAAATCAAATTGCCAAGGCCCATTGTTCATAACATGTCTGTAGTCTTCCTCACTTCCAAAGTGTACCACAGAAATATTTGAGCCCATGTCCCTGAACTGAGCTTCTTTATGCAGCCCCCACGCCCGAGTCATAGCTTTTTCTAGTGATGTCTTGTTCATCGGACGAGTGGTACAAGCCTTCCCCACTGCAGACCATCTCGAACTTTTAGGCATCTCTGTCTCCTGATCTTCAAAGATGAAACCCTCAGCTTCTTTATCCATAAGAACCATGCCTCCCAATCGTGCAGACAAGCTCGACGTCGGATCCGAGGTCTTGCACTCCAACGGGGATTTTGATTCTTCTCTGTTATTTAGGCCATCCGTCTTGCGCGCCGTCGGTGTTGCCGCCGCCGTCTTCATTGGTGTAGCCGTCTTGAATCTCCCGGTCGCTGGAGTGGCCGCCGCCGCCTTAGATGTAGTCGGGTTATTCTTCTTCCCGTCCGCCATCGCCTTATCATCCGCAGTCCCAGCCATGAGCGACAGTCCACAGCAGGGAGAATCCGTTCTTGGCCCGCGTCTAGGGATGCTCCGTCGCCTCCCTCTCCGCTGCCAGATGCACACCACCCCCGAGCAGCGAAACCCTAACCCTAGCGTAGGAGCGCAATCGCCTCGCGATCGCCCCCTACCGCCTTAGCGTTTCCTTTTCGTGGTGGACCCTCATGCGTTTTCTGGTTGACATGGTGGAAAACTGTCACACGGTGCCAGTCCTTGAGACGTCGTAGCGGGAGCAACAGAAAAGGCCCAGACATCCCAACCGGGCCAAGCTTAGAAAATTGTTGGGCCCGTGGAGCTCGGTCGACTCAGCATAGCAATGAGCCAATCTTCTTGCCATCCCTAAAAAAAGCAATGAACCAATCTCCCCTAAAAAAAGCAATAAACCAAGGGCGCAATGCTACACGCCCGTCAGAATACTGTCCGAAACAGTCGCCCGATCTTCTGACCCAGCCACTTGAGGACCTTTGCAACTACCTTGTTGCGCTTAGGGGCTTTGCAACAAAGACCTTGTTTTAAAGGTCCACCGAGACAACGGCAGGCCAAGAAAGGCCACAACCTAGGCTAGAGTGTAGCCACCGCCCCGCCATGGCCCGAGCATCTTAGGCATTGAACGCCACCGCTCGCCAGAGTTGCTACTCCTCCTCAACCTTAGCCCCACAAGCAGCCGCCAGCTCCACTCCAGCATAATCGTGACGACCTTCCACGTCGGGCGCTCCTTTAGTGTTTCCTGCAACCGGAGCTATGTTTCTGAAACATGCCTCATGTTGCAATGTCCGACCTCTCACTCTCTAACATTGGGGGCTCCTTCGCGTTTCCTGCAACTGGAGCTATGTTTTCACCACCGAGTCATTTGTTTTCTGATCTAGTCCTATGTTGCAAAAATCTACTGAAACAAGACCCTTGTCATCGGGAAAAAAGGATTGGATGCGAGGGACTTGCGTGAGCGGTCGATCAAGACTGATCCGACGGCTACGCAAGCGATGGATGTTTCGTATGCATTAGTCGGCTGAAGAGTAGTGCTTTCCATAAACCAAGGGCGCTGTTACGCGTCAGCGGCGGATCTTTTTAAAAGAACTGTTGTAAGTGCATCTAGTGCCCCTTAGTGATTTTGGTGTATTGAAGACTTATAGGTTAAGGGACTAATGTGTTTATGAGAGTACACAGGTCTATAAGTCTATGAGGAGTTTGATATTTACAGAGAAAGTCGACCCCTAAAAATGAAGTTCTTCGACTGAAGACTTTGGATCTCTGAAGACTTTCTGAAGACTTCGAAGGTGAAGAAATTGGTGTGACCTTGAAGACTTAGTATTCATTCGAGGAACATGAAGCGTGAAGACTTTTGTTTTCGTAGTTTCATTTTCTCTTTCTTGAGTCATAGGAAACACCGTACTGTTAAAGGGGGTCGAGGAAATACTAAGGAAAAATTTCCATGTGATGCTCAACTCAAAATCCCACACCTACCAATCCCTTCGAGTGAAGCCATTGGAAATCTCATACAGTTCAGTCATATTCTTCAGTGACAGAGACGAAGTTCTTCTGGTCTCTGAGGAATTTGTTCTGACTGAGGAGTTAGGAATTCGCCAGTGCGGATTGCCTACACAGTGAGGATCATGATAGCCCTGAGGAATTTGAACCTCAAATTTCCGACCGTTGCTGTGCTATGCGCCAGTTGTCCCAAAATATCTACCCACCTAACGGTCATATCATTGAAGGGCATTTATGTCTTATCATGTCGGGCTGCTCCCTAGGCTATAAATAGCCGCCCCCTACAACCAGTAGCTGGTTGGCTGCTCTGAGAGAAACTGACACTTGTCATTTGAGAGCATCCCATCCTCCGAGGAATTTGAGTGAAAATCATCAAGTGAGGAAAACCCCAAACCCAAACACCTACAAACCCAAAGTGATTGAGCATCACTGAAGAGATTGATCCTGCGTGGATCCGACGCTTGTTACCTTTGAAGACTGTGCTTCTTCCAGACGGTTAGGCGTCATGGTCTAGAGCATCCAAGAGGAAATTGTGGATCGCCGAGTGACCGAGTTTGTGAAGGTTTGGAAGTCACCTGAAGACTTACCATGAGTGATTGGACGAGGTCTGTGTGACCTTAGTTCAAGGAGAATACGGTGAGGACTGTGTGTCCGGGACTGGGTGTCTTTAGGTTTAAATACCTAGCCGCTCCAACCAGACGTACAACTGAGACAGCAGTTGGAACTGGTCTACCAAATCATTGTCTTCACCAAGCTTACTGGTTCTATTTCCTCAACTCTTTCATTTCCTCATTACTGTGTTGTATGCTTGTTCATATCTGTGTTTGAAGACTTTGACTGAAGACTTTCTCAATTTCCTCAGTTCAATTTCTTCAGTCTGTTTGTCTTCATCCTGTGTTATCCTGTGTTTACGCTTTCTGTACTCTGTGTTAGTTTTCATTTCATCATGATGACTATGCTTGTGTTCTGCTATGCATACTTTTGAGTACTTATTTCGCTGCAAGTAGTTCTTCGCTAAGGAATTTCCTCACCCACAAATTCCTCAGTGAAGAATTTCAAAAAATCGCCTATTCACCCCCTCTAGTCGATATAACGCACTTTCAATTGGTATCAGACCAAGGTACTCCCTTGTTCTGTGTGATTTTGGTTTAACCGCTTGGAGTTTTAGTTATGTCGACCGCAGGTATGAAGAAAGTGACATGTCCCATCTTTGACGGTCATGATTATCCCAAGTGGAAGGCCATGATGAAAAAGCGCCTCATGGCGATGAACAGCGAACTGTGGACCGTCACTGAGATTGGTCTTACCGATCTGTGCAAGACGGCGGAAGCTGATGACATTCGCAAGTTCACTCTTCTCAACCTCACGGCGAAGAGCGTCATCTGCTCATGTCTGTCTCAAAATCAGTTCAGGAACGTCATGCATCTCGATCAGGCGAAGCTTATCTGGGACCGTCTCTCTGATGTCTATGAAGGTCATCGAACCCGTCATGATCCTTGGTTTGAGGACTTCAAGGAATCTCTCAAATCAATGACATTTGAACCAGAATCATCGTCCTCCTCACCATGCCTTATGGTAGATGGTGAAAAGGTAATTGAAGGCTATCTGTCTGAATCTAGTGATGATGAATCTGATGATGAATTAGGACCAAGTTATGTCAAACTTGTTTCCCTTGCTGGTAAGCAACAAAGAGCTTTGGAAAAGGTTCAAAACATGCTTAGTAAGAGCGATGATATGTTGGGTGAAGAAATGGATCAGTCAAAAGCTTTGGCTGAAAGTCTTCAGAGACTTCATACTAAGTATGACACCCTTCAAGGTCATCATAACACTCTCTTGTCTGATCATGAGAAGCTTTCTTATGAATTTCTTCAAAGAAAGCAAGATCTTGAAAAGCTAAGAGTGAGTTATGAAGATCTTCAGAAGGAGCGCGATTCATTACTTGCTCAACAAATCAGTGCTGCTCAGGAAGAATTTGTTCCTCCATGTTTGAAATGCATTGAACGTGAATCTGCTAATTCTTCACCTGAATGTTCAAATGCTTCTAATGCTACAAATTCCTCAACTGTCTCTGCTATCATTAATTCCTCATCTGAGGACATTGCTAGTATCACTGACGATGCAGGGCTGAAGGGATTGTACATGACAGGCATGTACAAAAGCCTCAAAGGGCATCAGACTCTTTGTGATGTGCAAAAAGCAGATCCTCAACAGGAACCCTAGGAAAGAGGGTATTGCCCTTGAGAGGAAACTCAATGTTGATGGTACATATTGGAAGCCTGAGCAGTACCCCAAAACCACATGGGTTGCTGCAAAGGGACCTCCAGTTGATCCATCTAATTTATCTGGCTTTACATGTGAATCTCCTCATTCTTCTGATGAGTCATTTGACTCCAACTATAATCTGTTCAAAAATCAGAATGGTGAAGTATTTGCTAGATATGTTGGCACTAACTGCAGGAACGGTTCCCCTATGAAGAAAATCTGGGTTCCCAAAAGGTGCCTTGAAAGTCTTCAGGTGAATGTCCTCATGACACCACCTGTGAAGAATATGAACCCCAGATCAAATTCTTCATATGGACCAAATTCTTCATATGGATCCAAGTCCTCATACGGACCAAATTCCTCACATGGATCAGATTCCTCGAGAGGATCAAAGTCCTGATATGAACATCATCGTGCTAACAACTCTGTTTCGCAGGGAAGAGCCAAGGGCTATGAATATGAGCATTATTCTTCTAATCATTATGTTCCTAAGTCCTCGAAGAATTTCTTTGCTTATTCATATGCTTACCCTAACTTCTCTTATGTGAAAGAAATGGAATGGCTTCTATGCCACCTTTCTCATATGGAGCTCGCAGAGTGATGAACTCTTTGCCACCCCTTCAGATGTGGGTGGTGAAGAAAAAGAACTAATCTCATCTGCAGGGTCAGGTCTCCAGACGTACTTAAACGTCTGAAGAATTTGCTGGAGACCTGAAGTGTGCCTGAAAGGACGCAGGCTAATCATGAAGAAATGAACTTTCATTTCTCACGTCCTCATACTGCTTTATCTGTTCTATTGCTTGATGAAATTGATCTGATGAATTGATGTCATATTCTTCACTGATGAAGTATATGAAGTTCGTAAGCTGCACTAATTCATCTGCAGGATGATCAACCCAAGGCCACTGAGTGGGTCCTCGATAGTGGATGTACAAATCACATGACTGGTGATAAGAATCTATTGGTTGATGCTCCATTATCACCATCACATCTGAAGCATATCATCTTCGCTGACAAAGGCAAAAGCCAGGTATTGGGTCTAGGTAAGGTTGCGATCACAAAGGATCGACACATGGACAAAGTCATGCTTGTCGAGTCCTTACGATACAACCTCATGTCTGTATCAATGCTTTGTGATCTTGATATGGTAGTTGTCTTTGGCAAGTATCGTTGTGTTGTGGTTATGGAAGCTGACAATTCCAAAGTCTTCGAAGGCTTTAGGAGAGGAGACTTGTATATTGTTGATTTCTCTACAGGACCGCAACCAGCCGTGTGCCTACTTGCAAAAGCTTCAGAAGGGTGGCTATGGCATCGACGACTTGGTCATGCAGGCATGAGGAATTTGCACACGCTGCAAAGAAGAAGCATGTCATTGGCATTGTGAATGTCAAATTCCTCAAGGATCACTTGTGTGGAGCTTGTGAAGCTGGAAAGATGACCAAGGCTAAGCATCCAGCGAAGACTATCATGACCACTACTCGACCATTTGAATTGCTTCACATGGACCTCTTTGGTCCTAACCATTACTCAGCTGTCACAAATGACGCATCTCTCTATGGGCTTGTTATTGTTGATGATTACTCTCGTTACACATGGGTACACATTGTTACTTACAAACATGAAGTGCAGGAAGTCTTCAAACGATTTTCCTCGAGGGCTTCAACCAACTTTGCTGTGAAGATCAAGCACATCAGAAGTGACAATGGAATTGAGTTCAAGAATTCTGGTATTGATGACTATCTTGATGAACTTGGTATTACTCATGAGTTATCTGCTCCTTCCACTCCTCAGCAAAATGGCGTCGTGGAGCGCAAGAACAGAACTCTTGTTGAGATGGCTCGCACTATGCTTGATGAGTACAAGACGCCTCGTCACTTCTGGATTGAGGCAATTTATACTGCGTGCCACATCATCAACAGGGTATATCTTCACAAATTCTTCAAGAAGACTGCCTATGAACTCCTTACTGACAAGAAACCCAATGTGAGTTATTTCAAAGTCTTCGGTGCTAAATGTTGGATTAGAGATCCTCATCACAATGCTAAATTTGCACCGAAAGCACATGAAGGTTTTATGCTTGGTTACGGAAAGGACTCGCACACCTACAGAGTCTTCAACACCGTTCTTCACAAGGTTGTTGAAACTGTAGATGTGCGGTTCGATGAAACTAATGGCTCGCAAAGAGAGCACCTACCCTCTGTGATAGATGAAACAGCACCTGAGGAAACTATCAAGTTCAAGGCAACTGAGGATGTCATTCCTACTGAAGAATCTGCTGAAGAATTCATTCCAGAACGTGAAGAACGTCGAGCTAATGCACCTGAAGAAATTGCCGAAGAAAATGGTGCTGAAGAAAATGTTGATCAAATTCCTCGACGACAACCAACTCATCCTCGCATTGCAAAAGAAGTGCAAGTTGAGAAGATCATCGATGACATTGAAGCACCAGGTCCTCTCACACGCTCAAAAGCTTCACATTTATCTAACTTTTGTGGGCACTATGCTTTTGTCTCTATCTCAGAGCCCACTAAGGTAGATGAAGCATTTCTGGAGCCTGAGTGGATCCAGGCCATGCAAGAAGAATTACATCAGTTCGAGCTCAACAACGTTTGGGAACTGGTTAATCGTCCAGATCCTTGCAAACACAATATCATTTGCACAAAGTGGATCTACCGCAACAAGCAAGATGAAAATGGCCTTTGTGGTGAGGAATAAGGCACTGCTAGTAGCTCAAGGCTACACACAGGTTGAAGGAATTGATTTCGATGAAACTTCTGCACCTGTTGCTAGACTTGAAGCTATTCGCATATTACTTGCTTATGCTAACCATCATGATATCACTTTATATCAAATGGATGTGAAAAGTGCATTCCTCAATGGTAAGCTTGAGGAAGAAGTATATGTTGCTCAACCCCCAGGTTTTGAAGATCCTAAGCATCCTGACAAAGTCTTCAGACTAAATAAGGCCCTCTATGGCCTCAAGCAGGCCCCTTGGGCGTGGTATGATACTTTGAAGGAATTCCTCATGAAGAAAGGCTTCAAACCCGGTTCACTCGACCCTACTCTTTTCACTAAATCATATGATGATGAATTGTTTGTATGCCAAATATATGTTGATGATATCATCTTTGGCTGTACTGACCAACGTTATAGTGATGAATTTGCCTATATGATGGGAGAGTTGAAATTCTTCTTAGGTCTTCAAATTCGTCAACAACGCAATGGCATATTCATATCTCAGGAGAAATACCTCAAGGATATACTAAGGAAATTCGGCATGCAAGATTGCAAAGGCGTCAAAATTCCTATGCCCACAAATGGCCATCTGTGCACTGATGAAAATGGTATCGACTTCGATCAAAAGGTATACCGCTCCATGATTGGTTCTTTATTGTACTTATGTGCATCTAGGCCAGATATTATGCTTAGTGTTTGCATGTGTGCCCGATTTCAAGCTACACTGAAGGAATCACACCATAAGGCTGTAAAGCGTATTCTTCGATATCTAGCTCACACACTAACACTAGGATTATGGTACCCCAAGGGCTCAGCTTTTGATCTCGTTGGATATTCTGATTCTGACTATGCTGGTGATTGTGTGGATCGCAAGTCAACATCTGGTACATGTCATTTCCTCGGACGATCTTTGGTCTGTTGGTCCTCGAAGAAACAGAACTGCGTATCACTGTCTACTACTGAAACTGAGTACATTGCTGCTGGCTCTTGCTGTGCTCAATTGCTGTGGATGAAGCAAACTCTCAAGGACTACGGTGTCAACGTGAAGAATGTGCCTCTCTTCTGTGACAATGAGAGTGCCATCAAGATTGCTCACAACCCAGTTCAGCACTCGAAGACAAAGCACATTCAGATTCGTCATCATTTTCTTCGCGATCATGTGTTGAAGGGCGACATTTCTATTGAGCATGTGAAGACTGAAGAACAACTAGCCGATATCTTCACAAAGCCCTTGGATGAGAGGAGATTTAGAAAGTTGTGGTGTGAGCTAAATATCTTAGAATCTTCGAATGTTCTTTGAAAAGGACACTCATCCTAACACTTATGCAAAATTGATGACTTAGATGTGCAACACATGAAGAAACGTTTTTCTTCAATCAAGGAAGAATAACACTCTAAGTGTGAAGAAATTAATGAAGAATTTGATTCTCAGAACCCTACGACAATTGTACGCGGTGTCTGAAATCATCATTCTTATACGGTGGGTCACACCACCACAAAAGTTGAAAATCTTCAATTTGAGTTTTTCCTCAGTTTTGAAATTCCTCAGTTGTTCATATTCTTCAACTTTGCAAAATCTTCACTGTTTCCGTCGTTTTTCTTCATTGGCTATATATATATGAGTTTATTTCCTCTACAACATTCACTTATGGCTAATTCTTCAAGTTGATTTTTTTTCCTGCTAAGTGAATGTGATCGGACCCTTCCCCCTCTATGCTATACTCAACCCAATCTATTCACAGATTCTTCATGTGCGTTCTATTTGAAACTCGTTCAAAATCTTCACTGTGTCCTTGTCACCTGAAGAATTTGCGAACGGAACTTTTAACTTATCTTATCCAAATTTTCGGCTTTGCCGCTCAAACCGTTCCGCTTCCCATGATATACTTATCTATTCACCCACGATCTAACACGATCTCCACTTCTCAGTATGTGGGTGACACATGTCATGCGGATGAGAAGGGTCAGGGGCACGTTCGTCCAATTTCTTCGGGCGAACCGTTTTTCACCATGGCTATAAATACCCCCTCTCCCCTTCCTCACTTCTTTTACTCCGCTCAACCTCTCTCCCGCTCAAGCTTCTCAAACCCTAGCGCCGCCGCTACATCATCGTCGCCGGTGAGGAAGAGCTTCACTGCCTCGACCTCGTCGCCGTTGTACTCACGCCGGCCGTGGAAATCTTCACTCCGCCGCCGCCGTAGCCGTCTTCCACCGCCAAGTTAGGGCGTGGAAGATCTGCACAGACGAGCTTCACTTCTCCACACCTCAGTTCGTCATGTTCTTCGTTCAGGGTAATTAAAAGTTACTTTTACTGCCCTCTTTGATGCAAACGTTTACTACAAAATCTTCAAAGATGTTTATTTCTTCAAATCCTCACACACTAAACACCTCACATGTCATCTGTTCTTGATTCGTTTCTCTGAGCATCATTTTTCTTCAAGATTCCTCAATTGTGTGGATCTTTGATCTATACAATTCTGGAACCTAAGACAAAGAACGCTTAGTGAAATTCTTCAAGACTCATCTGGTCAAATTCCTCAAACTTGTTCTTATTAAAAACCTTCTGAGAACGCATATGACCTCTCCAAATTCCTCGCAACTATACTCTGTTCACAGGTACTCATGTCCACTGCTGAATCACTAGGTTCTCATCAACTTAACTCATTTGCAGCGTTCCTTGAAGAAAAGTTGCATACTTCTTCAGAGAGTTCAATTGTTAAAATTCCTCAACTGAAGAAAATGGCTAATGAAAAGAGGCCACATAAAGGAGGAAAGAGGCCTGAGGTCAATACTGCTTTTGAAATACCTGAGGACATTTATGCTGGGTACTGCACACCCCCTGAGGAAGATAAAAATCAGCGCAAGGTGTGCATTCAGAGGATAGAAAGGAGATGGGCAAAAGAGTGGAGGGAGTACAGGTATGTGACTCCAAAATACATGAAGAAATTCGATGTTACTCCTCCATGCTCAAGACCTCCATTGGCACCTGGCCAAGAGGCAGATCCCACTAGCATCAAGCGCGGTGAGGAATTTCCTGAAGAATGGGCCAAGCGCCAGGCCAAGTTGGCCAAACAGGCTAAGGATGCAGTGAGGAAATTCAACGAAGATTCCACTGCTGCTGCTGCTGCTGAGGCCTTTGTAAGGCCGAAGAAATCCATGGCAAAGAAGCCCGCACACAAGCCAAGTGCCTCGTCTTCAATGCCCTCACGGCCAATTTCCTCAGCCAAGCCCTCACGGCCATTTCCTCAAGCCGCTCCTGCTCCTCCAAAGTCCTCAGCTGCTCTGACAAAATCCTCAGCACCTATGCATCTCGCCACGTGCCAAAGGACCACATGCATCTCCATTGCCTCAGGAGCTTCAGCTAGTTCCTCAGCTGCACCACATTCTTCAACAGGACCCTCTCTGCTGAAGACTAAGACCACTGCTGGACGAGGCTCTCGCCCAAGTCCTCAGAAGAAGCAGGTTGCCTTCCAAATACTGTCTGAAGAAGACGAAGCTGATGATGAAGAACTTGCTGAGATCATCAGAGACAGACAAGTCAGGGCCGCTAGAGCCAAGGGCACATAAGTGCCACTGCTTTTGGATCCAAAGTTGATCCTCGACTATATTGATCTCTGGCACAAGGACCCAAACACTCCTATGCCTGATTTCAAGTTGACACCTGGCCAAAGTCACATGCTGACACATTTCATCAGTGAAGAAAAATGGAAATATGAGAAGGCCAGGCAGCTCAAGAAAGCACAGTACAGGAAGGAGAAGTTCCTGAAGAACAACGTTGTCTCTATGACAACTGATGAACTTGTAAAGCTCCAGTCTGAAATCAAAGTCCTCAGCGATGATTTCAACACTTACTATGCTGATTGGAAAGGAGCCAAGGTCAGGTTCGTCAATCTGACGAAGACACTCACTTCAAGTGCCGCTGCCCCTGTGCACATTGAAGTCACTCAGGCTGAAGCATCTGCTCAGCAAACTGAAGAACATGCCAGCACCGCTGATGAAAATCAGGCTACTGAAGACAATGTGAGTTCCAAGGCTGATGACTGCATTCCAGCCACTGAAGAAATTCCCAGGGCACCCACTAGTGGTGCGCCTGAAGAAAAATGAAGAGGTCAGGGCAACTGCATCAGTTGTGCCTGAAGAAACTGCACCAAATTCCTCTGCTCCTCCTGCGCCTACTCCAACTCCAATCCTTCCATCTGCATCAGATGCAAAGAAGACCAAGGCTGCAGAGCGTGCAGCTGTGAAGAAAAGGAAAGCATCAACTCCTTCAGATTCTTCAGCACCGAAGAAAATGAAGCCTATGACCAGCTCTTTTGCACACCCGATTGATGCTGTTCCAGTCTCAACCATGCCATCAAAGGACCTTGTTCCTTTTGATGAAGAATATGTGATCCCTAGCGGATCTGATGAAGAAACTCCTTCTGCTGCTACGTCAGAGCAGATGGATGAAGAAATTGAAGTGGATGAAATCCCTTCAACCCCAGTTGTTTCCTCGCTGATGCCTCAGTTTACTGCTGAAGAGGCCCGTGTTGAAGAAATTGAAGATGAAGATGTGGACATTGGCTGTACCACACCTGTGATGAATGATGACTTTTGGGAAAGTCAGCACCCCAATTCTCCACTCTTCACTCCACTGCAGCAAATTCCTCAGTCCCCAGTGACTACAGTTCAATTGGGATCTGATGAAGCTCATGAAGACATTCCAGCCGCTAGTGCTGAAGAAACTGAAAATGAAGAATTCAAGAACCAGGCTGCCACTGAAGAGGAACCAGAAATTCCTCAGCCTGAAGAACCTGAGATTACGATTCCTGAGGTTGTGATGCAACTCACTGACACTCCTCTGCCCAAACCAAAGGATCCATTCTCCAGGAAGCAGAAATTCAAAACTGATGCCTTCTTTGGCGAGCATGTATTCTTCACTGATTACAACCCATATGACTCTGCTCGCATAAGCAAGAGGCATTTCTGGACTGCCAGCCAGAAAAATTTCTATTCCTCAGTGCTGTTCGACAAAGACAAAGTCTTTGATCATGAGCACATTCCTCATGTGGACATGGAATCCCTGCCGTGCTTCGAGCCAGTCCTCAGTGTTCTTCACGACGCTGGATTGCTAAACTTCTGCACTGACATCTGTGATTGGAATGAAGAACTAATTCTTCAATTCTATGCAACACTACACATCACTGGAAATTCTGAAGATGTGAATCCATGGGTGCTGGACTGGATGTCTGAAAACACTCACTACAAGGCACCAGCTACTGAATTGCTTCGTGCCTTACCTCTCAGTCCGCCCCCTGAAGGTGCTTGTTGCGTCTACAATGAACCTGAGCTAACTGATCACTACATGCAAGTGCTGATGAAGCCTTTGAAGCCAGGTCAGACCCCAAGAACAAGATTCCTTGTGAAGGAATTGTTGTATGTGCCTCGGGCTGTCTATCGCATTCTGACGAAGACATTGAGTCCAATCAAGGGCCACGACTCAAATGAAGAAGAAGTCGTCGGCATCATGAAGAATCTGCTTTTCAATATCATTCATGGCATTCCCATCAACTTCCATGATTTCTTCATGAGGACTCTGGCCAACGTCGCCATGTCACCGTTTGAGCTGAAGCCTTATGCACCTTGGATTATGAGATTCATCAGGACAAGGTCTTCACTCAACTATAAAGCTAATACACTGAACCATTGCACCTACTTGCCCCCAATTGAAGTGCTCAAACGGACATTTTCCTCAGCTGATGAAAAGGGCAAGGCTATTGCTGTAATTGATGAAGGCATTCGTCCATTGGATGGACAATTTCACAAGGCTGCATCCTACTCCACCAATGATGACTCTGCCACTCATGACTCTGCCGCCAACGCTCCCAAGAAAAATCCTCAAGGCACAGCACCCAGGGTGATGACTGACCGTGAGCTTCTCCTCAGTCTTCACCAGAAGGTTGATCGCAATCATAAATGGGTCAAGCGTCAGTTTGGTTCAATTCTTCACAACATGACTGCTACCCATAATGCAGTGAAGAAAAACCACTACTACCTTCATGAAATCCTCAACCGCACCTGGGTTGTTCTGTCTCAAGTCTACAGTGAAGAAGATCTGAAGACAATGGGTCTCAAGGACGATCTTGACTGGGCGGCACCCCCTCCAAAGAAGTACAAGAAGGTCAAGGTTCCTTCCTTGGTGGCCAGCTCCTATTCTTCATCACGTGACACTGATGAACATGAAGATTTGGACGACACTGCAGCAGGCCCTACATCAACAAACGACCCCAACAACGCTAACGCTCCTTCATCAACTTGATATTCTTCAGGGGCGCTAGTCCTCATTTTCGACCCTTTTGGTCATTTGATGACAAAGGGGGAGAAATTTGAATTAGTCTTCAAGCGGGTCTATCTTATGGGCGTTTTTTTCTAAGTTGCAACTCTCGTTCTTTTGAAGACTTTGCTGGATCGAGTTGTAAACTTAAACTCTATGGTGACATCATACTTTTGTTGTGTTCTTCTGCATGCTTATTCCTCGTTAATATTATTGCATGCATGCTGAATTACATCAGTCACCATATTTCATCATGCATTTCAAATTCTTCATATATTATGTCAAATGCGTGTATGAATTACAAGATATAGGGGGAGATCTCCATGATTCAACTCTTCAAGTGTGCATTGCTTCAAAAGCAAATTCCTCACTATGCACATCTTCAGGGGGAGTTCTTCTATATCTTGCAATCAAATTCCTCAATATCAGTATTTACACTTCATATGTTTATCCCCGTTCAAAACTTAACCTATATTGTCATCAATCACCAAAAAGGGGGAGATTGTAAGTGCACCTAGTGCCCCTTAGTGATTTTGGTGTATTGAAGACTTATAGGTTAAGGGACTAATGTGTTTATGAGTGTACACAGGTCTATAAGTCTATGAGGAGTTTGATATTTACAGAGAAAGTCGACCCCTAAAAATGAAGTTCTTCGACTGAAGACTTTGGATCTCTGAAGACTTTCTGAAGACTTTGAAAGTAAAGAAATTGGTGTGACCTTGAAGACTTAGTATTCATTCGAGGAACATGAAGCGTGAAGACTTTTGTTTTCGTAGTTTCATTTTCTCTTTCTTGAGTCATAGGAAACACCGTACTGTTAAAGGGGGTCGAGGAAATACTAAGGAAAAATTTCCATGTGATGCTCAACTCAAAATCCCACACCTACCAATCCCTTCGAGTGAAGCCATTGGAAATCTCATACAGTTCAGTCATATTCTTCAGTGACAGAGACGAAGTTCTTCTGGTCTCTGAGGAATTTGTTCTGACTGAGGAGTTAGGAATTCGCCAGTGCGGATTGCCTACACAGTGAGGATCATGATAGCCCTGAGGAATTTGAACCTCAAATTTCCGACCGTTGCTGTGCTATGCGCCAGTTGTCCCAAAATATCTACCCACCTAACGGTCATATCATTGAAGGGCATTTATGTCTTATCATGTCGGGCTGCTCCCTAGGCTATAAATAGCCGCCCCCTACAACCAGTAGCTGGTTGGCTGCTCTGAGAGAAACTGACACTTGTCATTTGAGAGCATCCCATCCTCCGAGGAATTTGAGTGAAAATCATCAAGTGAGGAAAACCCCAAACCCAAACACCTACAAACCCAAAGTGATTGAGCATCACTGAAGAGATTGATCCTGCGTGGATCCGACGCTTGTTACCTTTGAAGACTGTGCTTCTTCCAGACGGTTAGGCGTCATGGTCTAGAGCATCCAAGAGGAAATTGTGGATCGCCGAGTGACCGAGTTTGTGAAGGTTTGGAAGTCACCTGAAGACTTACCATGAGTGATTGGACGAGGTCTTCTTGCAATTTAATATTTTTGCAACAGGGGTCTCGTTGGATTATTGTTTTCAACATAGGTCTTGTTACAGTTTTTTTTCCAAGGGAGACCTTGTTGCAAAAACCACTCTAGCGAGCAGCAACATGATGCAGCACAGCTATGGTAGGTATTTCCCTCAGTGATGAGACCAAGGTTATCAAACCAGTAGGAGAACCACACAACACTACGTGAACGGCACCTGCACACAAAGAACAAATACTTGCAACCCGACGTAAAAGAGGGGTTTGTTGGGGAACGTAGTAATTTCAAACAAAAAAATCCTACGCACACGCAAGATCATGGTGATGCATAGCAATGAGAGGAGAGAGTGTTGTCTACGTACCCTCGTAGACCGCAAGCGGGAGCGTTATGACAATGTGGTTGATGTAGTTGTATGTCTTCACGATCGACCGATCCTAGCACCGAAGGTACGACACCTCTGTGATCTGCACACGTTCGGCTCGGTGACGTCCCACGAACTCACGATCCAGCAGAGTGTCGGGAAAGATCTTCGTCAGCACGACGGCGTGATGACGGTGATGATGAAGCTACCGGCGCAGGGCTTCGCCTAAGCACTCCAACGATATGGCCGAGGTGGAATATGGTGGAGGGGGGCACCGCACGCAGCTTGGAACAATCAACTTGTGCGTCCTAGGGTGCCCCCTGCCCCCGTATATAAAGGAGCAAGGGGGGAGGCCGGCCGGCCCTTGGGGCGCGCCAGGAGAGGAGGAGTCCTCCTCCTAGTAGGAGTAGGACTCCCCTTTGCTACTCCTACTAGGAGGGGGAAAGGAAGGAGGAGCGGGAGAAGGAAAGGGGGGCGCCCCCCCTTCCCTAGTCCAATTCGGACCAGAGGGGGAGGGGGCGTGCGGCCTACCCTGGCCGACCCTCTCTCTCTCCACTAAGGCCCATGTGGCCCATTAGTTCTCCGGGGGGGGTTCCGGTAACGCTCCGGCACTCCGATTTTCTCCGAAATCACACGCAACACTTCCGGTGTCCGAATATAGCCGTCCAATGTATCAATCTTTATGTCTCGACCATTTCAAGACTCCTCGTCATGTCCGTGATCACATCTGGGACTCCGAACTACCTTCGGTACATCAAAACACATAAACTCATATTACCGATTGTCACCGAACTTTAAGCGTGCGGACCCTACGGGTTCGAGAACTATGTAGACATGACCGAGACACGTCTCCGGTCAATAACCAATAGCGGAACCTGGATGCTCATATTGGCTCCCACATATTCTACGAAGATCTTTATCGGTCAAACCGCATAACAACATACGTTGTTCCCTTTGTCATCGGTATGTTACTTGCCCGAGATTCGATCGTCGGTATCTCAATACCTAGTTCAATCTCGTTACCGGTAAGTCTCTTTACTCGTTCCGTAATGCATCATCCTGCAACTAACTCATTAGTTACTTTGCTTGCAAGGCTTATAGTGATGTGCATTACTGAGAGGGCCCAGAGATACCTCTCCGACAATCGGAGTGACAAATTCTAATCTCGATCTATGCCAACTCAACAAGTACCATCGGAGACACCTGTAGAGCACCTTTATAATCACCCACTTACATTGCGACGTTTGGTAGCACACAAAGTGTTCCTCCGGTATTCGGGAGTTGCATAATCTCATAGTCATAGGAACATGTATAAGTCATGAAGAAAGCAATAGCAATATACTAAACGATCAAGTGCTAAGATAATGGAATGGGTCAAGTCAATCACATCATTCTCTAATGATGTGATCCCGTTAATCAAATGACAACTCATGTCTATGGCTAGGAAACTTAACCATCTTTGATTCAACGAGCTAGTCTAGTAGAGGCATACTAGTGACACTCTGTTTGTCTATGTATTCACACATGTACTAAGTTTCCGGTTAATACAATTCTAGCATGAATAATAAACATTTATCATGATATAAGGAAATATAAATAACAACTTTATTATTGCCTCTAGGGCATATTTCCTTCAGTCTCCCACTTGCACTAGAGTCAATAATCTAGATTACACAGTAATGATTCTAACACCCATGGAGTCTTGGTGCTAATCATGTTTTGCTCGTGAGAGAGGCTTAGTCAACGGGTCTGCAACATTCAGATCCGTATGTATCTTGCAAATCTCTATGTCTCCCTCCTTGACTTGATCGCGGATGGAATTGAAGCATCTCTTGATGTGCTTGGTTCTCTTGTGAAATCTGGATTCCTTTGCCAAGGCAATTGCACCAGTATTGTCACAAAAGATTTTCATTGGAACCGATGCACTAGGTATGACACCTAGATCGGATATCAACTCCTTCATCCACACTCCTTCATTTGCTGCTTCCGAAGCAGCTATGTACTCCGCTTCACACGTAGATCCCGCCACGACGCTTTGTTTAGAACTGCTCCAACTGAGAGCTCCACCGTTCAATATAAATACATATCCGGTTTGTGACTTAGAGTCATCCGGATCAGTGTCAAAGCTTGCATCGACGTAACCATTTACGATGAGTTCTTTGTCACCTCCATAAACGAGAAACATATCCTTAGTCGTTTTCAGGTATTTCAGGATGTTCTTGACCGCTGTCCAGTGATCCACTCCTAGATTACTTTGGTACCTCCCTACTACACTAATATCAAGGCACACATCAGGTCTGGTACACAGCATTGCATACATGATAGAACCTATGGCTGAAGCATAGGGAATGACTTTCATTTTCTCTCTATCTTCTGCAGTGGTCGTGCATTGAGTCTTACTCAACTTCACACCTTGTAACACAGGCAAGAACCCTTTCTTTGCTTGATCCATTTTGAACTTCTTCAAAACTTTATCAAGGTATGTGCTTTGTGAAAGTCCAATTAAGCATCTTGATCTATCTCTATAGATCTTGATGCCCAATATATAAGCAGCTTCACCGAGGTCTTTCATTGAAAAACTTTTATTCAAGTATCCTTTTATGCTATCCAGAAATTCTATATCATTTCCAATCAACCATATGTCATCCACATATAATATTAGAAATGCTACAGAGCTCCCACTCACTTTCTTGTAAATACAGGCTTCTCCAAAAGTCTGTATAAAACCATATGCTTTGATCACACTATCAAAACGTTTATTCCAACTCCGAGATGCTTGCACCAGTCCATAGATGGATCGCTGGAGTTTGCACACTTTGTTAGCATCCTTTGGATCGATAAAACCTCCAGGTTGCATCATATACAACTCTTCTTCCAGAAATCCATTCAGGAATGCAGTCTTTACATCCATTTGCCAAATTTTATAATCATAAAATGCGGCAATTGCTAACATGATTCAGACGGACTTAAGCATCGCTATGGGTGAGAAAGTCTCATCATAGTCAACTCCTTGAACTTGTCGAAAACCTTTCGCAACAAGTCGAGCTTTGTAGACAGTAACATTACCGCCAGCGTTAGTCTTCTTCTTGAAGATCCATTTATTCTCGATGGCTTGCCGATCATCGGGCAAGTCAACCAAAGTCCACACTTTGTTCTCATACATGGATCCCATCTCAGATTTCATGGCCTCAAGCCATTTTGCGGAATCTGGGCTCGTCATCGCTTCCTCATAGTTCGTAGGTTCGTCATGGTCAAGTAACATGACCTCCAGAACAGGATTACCATACCACTCCGGTGCGGATCTTACTCTGGTTGACCTACAAGGTTTGGTAGTAACTTGATCTGAAGTTTCATGATCATCATCATTAGCTTCCTCACTAATTGGTGTAGGAGTCACAGGAACAGATTTCTGTGAAGAACTACTTTCCAATAAGGGAGCAGGTACAGTTACCTCATCAAGTTCTACTTTCCTCCCACTCACTTCTTTCGAGAGAAACTCCTTCTCTAGAAAGGATCCATTCTTAGCAACGAATGTCTTGCCTTCGGATCTGTGATAGAAGGTGTACCCAACAGTCTCCTTTGGGTATCCTATGAAGACACATTTCTCCGATTTGGGTTCGAGCTTATCAGGTTGAAGCTTTTTCACATAAGCATCACAACCCCAAACTTTAAGAAACGACAACTTTGGTTTCTTGCCAAACCACAGTTCATAAGGCGTCGTCTCAACGGATTTAGATGGTGCCCTATATAACGTGAATGTAGCCGTCTCTAAAGAATAACCCCAAAACGATAGCGGTAAATCAGTAAGAGACATCATAGATCGCACCATATCTAGTAAAGTACGATTGCGACATTCGGACACACCATTACGGTGTGGTGTTCCGGGTGGCGTGAGTTGCGAAACTATTCCGCGTTGTTTCAAATGAAGACCAAACTCGTAACACAAATATTCTCCTCCACGATCAGATCGTGGAAACTTTATTTTCTTGTTACGATGATTTTCCACTTCACTCTGAAATTCTTTAAACTTTTCAAATGTTTCAGACTTATGTTTCATCAAGTAGATATACCCATATCTGATCAAATCATCTGTGAAGGTGAGAAAATAACGATACCCACCGCGAGCCTCAACATTCATCGGACCACATACATCAGTATGTATGATTTCCAACAAATCTCTTGCTCGCTCCATTGTTCCGGAGAACGGAGTTTTAGTCATCTTGCCCATGAGGCATGGTTCACAAGTACCAAGTGATTCATAATCAAGTGACTCCAAAAGTCCATCGGAATGGAGTTTCTTCATGCGGTTTACACCAATATGACCCAAACGGCAGTGCCACAAATAAGTTGCACTATCATTATCAACTCTGCATCTTTTGGCATCAATATTATGAATATGTGTGTCACTACTATCGAGATTCAAAAAGAATAGACCACTCTTCAAGGGTGCATGACCATAAAAGATATTACTCATATAAATAGAACAACCATTATTCTCCGATTTAAATGAATAATCGTCTCGCATCAAACAAGATCCAGATATAATGTTCATGCTCAACGTTGGCAGCAAATAACAATTATTCAGGTCTAAAACTAATCCCGAAGGTAGATGTAGAGGTAGCGTGCCGACCGCGATCACATCGACTTTGGAACCATTTCCTACGCGCATCGTCACCTCGTCCTTAGCCAATCTTCGCTTAATCCGTAGTCCCTGTTTCGAGTTGCAAATATTAGCAACAGAACCAGTATCAAATATCCAGACACTACTGCGATCATTAGTAAGGTACACATCAATAACACGTATATCACATATACCTTTGTTCACCTTGCCATCCTTCTTATCCGCCAAATACTTGGGGCAGTTCCGCTTCCAGTGACCAATCCCTTTGTAGTAGAAGCACTCAGTCTCAGGCTTAGGTCCAGACTTGGGCTTCTTCACTTGAGCAGCAACTTGCTTGCCGTTCTTCTTGAAGTTCCCCTTCTTCCCTTTACCCTTTTTCTTAAAACTGGTGGTCTTGTTGACCATCAACACTTGATGCTCCTTCTTGATTTCTACCTCCGCAGCCTTTAGCATTGCGAAGAGCTCGGGAATTGTCTTATCCATCCCTTTCATGCTATAGTTCATCACGAAGCTCTTGTAGCTTGGTGGCAGTGATTGAAGAATTCTGTCAATGACACTATCATCCGGAAGATTAACTCCCAGTTGAATCAAGTGATTATTATACCCAGACATTTTGAGTATATGCTCACTGACAGAACTATTCTCCTCC
The DNA here is from genome assembly GCF_002575655.3 of Aegilops tauschii subsp. strangulata. Taxonomy (NCBI): domain Eukaryota; kingdom Viridiplantae; phylum Streptophyta; class Magnoliopsida; order Poales; family Poaceae; genus Aegilops; species Aegilops tauschii. The sequence goes on along the minus strand of NC_053037.3, from coordinate 310,734,093 downwards.
ATCTTGCAGGTGTAGAACTTATTGGAGACTTCATATCTCTCAATCCGAGCATTTGCTTGAAATATTAACTTCAACTCCTGGAACATCTCATATGCACCATGACGTTCAAAACATCGTTGAAGTCCCGGTTCTAAGCCGTAAAGCATGGCACACTGAACTATCGAGTAGTCATCAGCTTTGTAGCGGGTTTGGCACCTAGTGGTGCTTCCAGGACGTAATTCTTCTGTGCAGCAATGAGGATAATCCTCAAGTTACGGACCCAGACCGTGTAGTTGCTACCATCATCTTTCAACTTACCTTTTCCTCTAGGAACGCATTAAAATTCAACGGAACAAAAGCACGTGCCATCTATCTATAACAACATAGACATGCAAAATACTATCAGGTACTAAGTTCATGATAAATTATAGTTCAATTAATCATATTACTTAAGAACTCCCACTTAGATAGACATCCCTATAATCATCTTAGTGATCACGTGATCCATATCAACTAAACCATGTCCGATCATCACGTGAGATGGAGTAGTTTTCAATGGTGAACATCACTATGTTGATCATATCTACTATATGATTCACGCTCGACCTTTCGGTCTCAGTGTTCCGAGGCCATATCTACATATGCTAGGCTTGTCAAGTTTAACTCGAGTATTCTGCATGTGCAAAACTGGCTTGCACCTGTTGTATGTGAACGTAGAGCTTATCACACCCGATCATCACGTGGTGTCTCGGCACGACGAACTTTCGCAACGGTGCATACTCAGGGAGAACACTTGTACCTTGAAATTTAGTGAGAGATCATCTGATAATGCTACCGTCGAACTAAGCAAAATAAGATGCATAAGGGATAAACATCACATGCAATCAATATAAGCGATATGATATGGCCATCATCATATTGTGCCTTTGATCTCCATCTCCAAAGCACCGTCATGATCACCATCTTCACCGGCGCGACACCTTGATCTCCATCGTAGCATCGTTGTCGTCTCGCCAACTATTGCTTCTACGACTATCGCTACCGCTTAGTGATAAAGTAAAGCAATTACATGGCGATTGCATTTCATACAATAAAGCGACAACCATATGGCTCCTGCCAGTTGCCGATAACTTTGTTACAAAACATGATCATCTCATACAATAAAATTTAGCATCATGTCTTGACCATATCACATCACAACATGCCCTGCAAAAACAAGTTAGACGTCCTCTACTTTGTTGTTGCAAGTTTTACGTGGCTGCTACGGACTGAGCAAGAACCGTTCTTACTTACGCATCAAAACCACAACGATATTTCGTCAAGTATGTGTTGTTTTAACCTTCACAAGGACCAGGCGTAGCCACACTTGATTCAACTAAAGTTGGAGAAACTGACACCCGCCAACCACCTGTGTGTGAAGCACGTCGGTAGAACCAGTCTCGCGTAAGCGTAATGTCGGTCCGGGCCGCTTCATCCAACAATACCACCGAATCAAAGTATGACATGCTGGTAAGCAGTATGACTAGTATCACCCACAACTCACTTGTGTTCTACTCGTGCATATAACATCTACGCATAAACCTGGCTCGGATGCCACTGTTGGGGAACGTAGTAATTTCAAAAAAATTCCTACGCACACGCAAGATCATGGTGATGCATAGCAATGAGAGGAGAGAGTGTTGTCTACGTACCCCCGTAGACCGTAAGCGGGAACGTTATGACAACGCGGTTGATGTAGTTGTACGTCTTCACGATCGACCGATCCTAGCACCGAAGGTACGGAACCTCCGCGATCTGCACACGTTCGGCTCGGTGACGTCCCACGAACTCACGATCCAGCAGAGTGTCGGGGAAGAGCTTCGTCAGCACGACGGCGTGATGACGGTGATGATGAAGCTACCAGCGCAGGGCTTCGCCTAAGCACTGCAACGATATGACCGAGGTGGAATATGGTGGAGGGGGCACCGCACACAGCTTGGAACAATCAGCTTGTGTGTCCTAGGGTGCCCCCTGCCGCCGTATATAAAGGAGCAAGGGGGAGGCCGGCCGGCCCTTGGGGCGCGCCAGGAGAGGAAGAGTCCTCCTCGTAGTAGGAGTAGGACTCCCCTTTCCTACTCCTACTAGGAGGGGGAAAGGAAGGAGGAGAGGGAGAAGGAAAGGGGGACCCCCCCTTCCCTAGTCCAATTCGGACCAGAGGGGGAGGGGGCGCGCGGCCTGTCCTGGCCGATCCTCTCTCTCTCCACTAAGGCCCATGTGGCCCATTAGTTCTCCCCGGGGGGGGGGGGGGTTCCGGTAACCCTCCGGCACTCCAGTTTTCTCCGAAATCACCCGGAACACTTCCGGTGTCCGAATATAGCCGTCCAATATATCAATCTTTATGTCTCGACCATTTCGAGACTCCTCGTCATGTCCGTGGTCACATCCGGGACTCCGAACTACCTTCGGTACATCAAAACACATAAACTCATATTACCGATCGTCACCGAACTTTAAGCGTGCGGACCCTACGGGTTCAAGAACTATGTAGACATGACCGAGACACGTCTCCGGTCAATAACCAATAGCGGAACTTGGATGCTCATATTTGCTCCCACATATTCTAAGAAGATCTTTATTGGTCAAACCGCATAACAACATACATTGTTCCCTTTGTCATCGGTATGTTACTTGCCCAAGATTTGATCGTCGGTATCTCAATACCTAGTTCAATCTCGTTACCGGTAAGTCTCTTTACTAGTTCCGTAATGCATCATCCTGCAACTAACTCATTAGTTACTTTGCTTGCAAGGCTTATAGTGATGTGCATTACCGAGAGGGCCTAGAGATACCTCTCCGACAATTGGAGTGACAAATCCTAATCTCGATCTATGCCAACTCAACAAGTACCATCGGAGACACCTGTAGAGCACCTTTATAATCACCCAGTTACGTTGTGACGTTTAGTATCACACAAAGTGTTCCTCCGGTATTTGGGAGTTGCATAATCTCATAGTCATAGGAACATGTATAAGTCATGAAGAAAGCAATAGCAATATACTAAACGATCAAGTGCTAAGCTAACAGAACGGGTCAAGTCAATCACATCATTCTCTAATGATGTGATCCCATTAATCAAATAACAACTCATGTCTATGGCTAGGAAACTTAACCATCTTTGATTCAACGAGCTAGTCTAGTAGAGGCATACTAGTGACACTCTGTTTGTCTATGTATTCACACATGTACTAAGTTTCTAGTTAATACAATTCTAGCATGAATAATAAACATTTATCATGATATAAGGAAATATAAATAACAACTTTGTTATTTCCTCTAGGGCATATTTCCTTCAGGGTTGTCAATCCCTCCTGGGCAAAAAGATAGATAAATTTGTAGTAGATTCGATAAATAGATCTCGCGGTAACGTGAGATAAAATAAATAATAATAAATTGCAACAAGATATTTTTGGGTTTTTGGATTAATAGAACTGAAAATAAAAGCAAATAATAATAGATCTCGAAGGCAAATATGATAAAGAAGAGACCCGGGGGCCGTAGATTTGACTAGTGTCTCTCGAGAAAAATAGCATACGGTGGGTAAACAAATTACTGTTGGCAATTGATAGAACTTCAAATAATCATGACAATATCTAGGCAATGATCATTATATAGGCATCACGTCCAAGATTAGTAGACCGACTCCTGCCTGCATCTACTACTATTACTCCACACATCGACCGTTATCCAGCATGCATCTAGTGTATTAAGTTCATGGAGAAACGGAGTAATGCAATAAGAACGATGACATGATGTAGACAAGATCTACTCATATAGGAATAGACCCCATCTTGTTATCCTTAATAGCAACAATACATACGTGTCGTCTTCCCTTCTGTCACTGGGATCGAGCACCGTAAGATCGAACCCATCACAAAGCACCTCTTCCCATGGCAAGAAAAATCGATCTAGTCGGCCTAACTAAACCAAAGGTTCGAAGAAGAAATACGAGGTTATAAGTAATCATGCATATAAGAGATCAAAATACTCAAATAACTTTCATGGATAAAAACATAGATCTGATCATAAACTCAAAGTTCATCGGATCCCAACAAACACACCACAAAAAGAGTTACATCAAATAGATCTCCAAGAGACCATTGTATTGAGAATCAAAAGAGAGAGAGAGAGAGAGAGAGGAAGCCATCTAGCTACTAACTACGGACCCATAGGTCTACAATGAACTACTCACGGATCACCGGAGAGGCACCAGTGAGGATGATGAATCCCTCCGTGATGGTGTCTAGATTGGATCTGTGGTTTCTGGAACTTGCGGTGGCTGGAATTGTGTTTCGTCGACTTCCCTAGGGTTTCTGGAATATTGGCGTATTTATAGAGCAAAGAGGCGGTGCGGGAGTCCACCGAGGTGGGCACAACCCATCAGGGCGCGCCTGGGCCCCCAGGCGCGCCCAGGTGGGTTGTGCCCCCCTCGGTGAGGCGGTGCGGGAGTCCACTAAGATCTAGGCACATATGTCCAGTTGAATATGGATAGCATGAGTAATTATTGTTGACATCACCCTTGAGGTGTATACGTTGGGAGGAAAAACAATAAGCCCCTATCTTTCTATGTGTCTGGTTGAAACATTTTGCTCATGTGTATGCGGTGAGTGTTTGCAATCGTAGAAGACTATAAGATGGTTGAGTATGTGGAGCTCTTACTTAAACTCCGTTGAACAAGTTGAATTGCAATTGCTTGGTGACTAAGAATATAGGTTGTTGAGTTTCAAGAGAATTCATTGTTTGAACCTTAACATTTGAATTGGTTGCTACTTTAACATGAGAAATTTTAAGAGAAAGAACTGTTGTTATGATGCTAGGAAAAGTGATTGAAATTGTCATTGATCAAACTTATGCACTTTGCTAGCATTCACACTTCATAAATTATTTCTTTTATCATTTACCTACTCGAGGACGAGTAGGAATTAAGCTTGGGGATGCTGATACGTCTCCAACGTATCTATAATTTATGAAGTATTCATGCTGTTATATTATCATCCTTGGATGTTTTATAATCATTTTATAGCAACTTTATATGAATTTTTGGGACTAATCTATTGACCCAGTGCCTAGTGCTAGTTGCTGTTTTTTGCTTGTTTTTTTACATCACAGGAAATCAATATCAAACGGAGTCCAAACACCGCGAAACTTTTTGGAGATTTTTTATGGACCAAAACACTCAGGATGGGCCAAAGCAGCACCTGGGGGTGCCCTAAGGGGGGCACAACCCACCAGGGCACGCCTGGGGGCCCAGGCGCGCCTAGGTGGGTTGTGCCCACCTCGGTGGCCGCCCGCACCCCCTCTTTGCCCTATAAATTCACAAATATTCCAAAACCCTTCGGGGTTAACCTAGATCAGAATTTCCGCCGCTGCAAGCCTCCGTAGCCACTGAAAACCAATCTAGACCCCGTTCTGGCACCCTGCCGGAGGAGGGAATCATCACCAGTGGCCATCTTCATCATCCCGGCGGCCACCACGATGAGGAGGGAGTAGTCCACCCTCGGGGCTGAGGGTTTGTACCAGTAGTTATGTGTTTAATCTCTCTCTCTCATGTTCTTGAGATGTCATGATCTTGATGTATCGCGGGCTTTGTTAATATAGTTAGATCATATGGTGTTTTCCCCTCTCTATCTTGTTGTGATGAATTGAGTTTTCCCTTTGAGATTACGTTGTTATCGGATTGAATACTTTTATGGATTTGAGAACACTTGATATATGTCTTGCACTTGAATACTCGTGGTGACAATGGGTATCGTATTGGTTCACTTGATATATGTTTTGGTACTCAACTCGCGAATTCCCGAGGTGACATTGGGGTCATCTATGCATAGGGGTTGATGCATGTTCTTGTCTTTGTTTCTCCGATAGAAATCTTGGGGCGCTCATTGAAGTTCTTTGTGTTGGATTGAGTATTATGAATATGAATTTGCTTTGGTGTTATTTTAGTACAAACTCTAGGATAGATCGAATGGAAATAATAGCTTTATGTTATTTTACGAACTCTTGAATAGATCGAACGGAAAGAATAGCTTTGAGGTGGTTTCGTACCCTACAAACAATTTATTCTTATGTTCTCCGCTAGATAGGAACTTTGGAGTGGTTCATCATCGCACTTTGAGGTCTGGTAATATGATCCAATTATATTAGCACTGTTGAGAGATTGCACTAGCGAAAGTACAGACCCTAGGCCTCATTTTCAAGCATTGCAATATCGTTTTTGTGCCCGTTTACTATTTGCTACCTTGCTGTTTTTATTTATTCAGATTATAAAAATATATTTGGGAAAACTTTGTTTTTGCCACTCTAGTTTTTTGCCAACTTTGCTTATGCCACTCTAGAATTTGACATTTCACTTTTGCCACTCTTAGCTTTTTACAATATATCACTTTTGCCATTTCGTGGCAAAAGCAAAATTTTAAGAGTGGAAATTATGATACATTGTCAAAAACTAAGAGTGGCAAAAGTGAAATGAAAAATTATCGTTTTTGCCATGGAATGGCATTTGTGATGTATTGTCAAAAGCCAAGAGTGGCAAAAATGAGATGTAAAATTCTAGAGTGGCATAAGCAAAATTGGCGAAAGCTAGAGTGGCAAAAATAAAGTTTTCCCAATATATTTCTACCATCCATATTACACTTTTATCACCATCTCTTCGCCGAACTAGTGCACCTATACAATTTTCCATTGTATTGGTGTGTTGGGGACACAAGAGATTTCTTGTATTTGGTGGCATAAGTTATGTGTTTAATCTCTCTCTCTCTCTCTCTCTCTCTCTCTCGTGTTCTTGAGATGTCATGATCTTGATGTATCGAGGGATTTGTTAATATAGTCGGATCGTATGGTGTTTCCCCCTCTCTATCTTGTTGTGATGAATTGAATTTTCCCTTTGAGATTTCCTTGTTATCGGATTGAATACTTTTATGGATTTGAGAACACTTGATATATGTCTTGCAATTGAATACTCGTGGTGACAATGTGTTATCGTATTGATTCACTTGATATATGTTTTGGTACTCAACTCGCGGATTCCCGAGGTGACATTGGGGTAATCTATGCATAGGGGTTGATGCACGTTCTTGTCTTTGTTTCTCCGGTAGAAATCTTTGGGCACTCTTTGAAGTTCTTTGTGTTGGATTGAGTATTATGAATATGAATTTGCTTTGGTGTTATTTTAGTACAAACTCTAGGATAGATTGAACGGAAATAATAGCTTTATGTTATTTTAGTACGAACTCTTGAAAAGATCGAACAGAAAGAATAGCTTTGAGGTGTGATACGTCTCCGTCGTATCTATAATTTGATTGTTCCATGCCAATATTCTACAACTTTTACTTACTTTTGGCAATTTTTTATACTATTTTTGAGACTAACATATTGATCCAGTGCCCAGTGCCAGTTCCTGTTTGTTGCATGTTTTTTGTTTGGCAGAAGATCCATATCAAACGGAGTCCAAATGAGATAAATACCGACGGAGATTTTTTTGGAATATGTGTGAATTTTGGGAAGTGGAATCAACGCGAGACGATGCCGGAGGGGCCCACGAGGGTGAGGGGCGCGCTCTAGGGGGGTCAGGCGCGCCCTGGGCCCTCGTGGCCACTCCGTAAGGCGGTTGGTGCCCTTCTTTCGCCGCAAGAAAGCCAATATCCGAATAAAAATCGTGTCCAAATTTCAGCCCAATCGGAGTTACGGATCTCCGGGAATTTAAGAAACGGTGAAAGGGCAGAATCTGGGAGCGCAGAAACAGAGGGAGATAGAGAGACAGATCCAATCTCGGAGGGGCTCTCGCCCCTCCCATGCCATGCAAGCCAAGGACCATAGGGGAAACCCTTCTCCCACCTAGGGAGAAGGCCAAGGAAGAAGGAGAAGGAGGGGGGCTCTCTCCCCCTCGCTTCCGGTGGCGCCCGAGTGCCACCGGGGCCATCATCGCCACCGCAATCTACACCAACACCTCCATCATCTTCACCAACATATTCATCACCTTCCACCATCTATCTATAGCGGTCCACTCTCCCGCAACCCGCTGTACCCTCTACTTGAACATGGTGCTTTATGCTTCATATTATTATCCAATGATGTGTTGCCATCCTATGATGTCTGAGTAGATTTTTTTTGTCCTATCGGTAATTGGTGAATTGCTATGATTGCTTTAATTTGCTTGTGGTTATGTTGCTGTCCATTGGTGCCCATCATATGAGCACGCGCGTGGATCACACCATAGGGTTAGTTGTATGTTGATAGGACTATGTATTGGAGGGCAAGAGTGACAAAAGCTTCAACCTAGCATAGGCATTGATGCATACGGGATTGAAGGGGGACCAATATATCTTAATGCTATGGTTGGGTTTTACCTTAATGAACGTTAGTAGTTGCGGATGCTTGCTAATAGTTCCAATCATAAGTGCATATAATTCCAAGTGAGGGATGACATGCTAGCAGTGGCCTCTCCCACGTAAAACTTGCTATCGGTCTAGTAAAGTAGTCAATTGCTTAGGGACAATTTCGCAACTCCTACCACCACTTTTCCACACTCGCTATAATAACTTTATTGTGTCTTTATCTAAACAACCCCTAGAATTTATTTACGTGCTCTTTATATTCTTGCAAACCTATCCAACAACACCTACAAAGTACTTCTAGTTTCATACTTGTTCTAGGTAAAGCGAACGTCAAGCATGCGTAGAGTTGTATCGGTGGTTGATAGAACTTGAGGGAATATTTGTTCTACCTTTAGCTCCTCGTTGGGTTCGACACTCTTACTTATCGAAAGAGGCTACAATTGATCCCCTACACTTGTGGGTTATCAAGGTGGTTCCGTACCCTACAAACAATTTATTCTTATGTTCTCCGCTAGATAGGAACTTTGGAGTGATTCTTCATCGCACTTTGAGGGGTGGTTATATGATCCAATTATATTAGCACTGTTGAGAGATTGCACTAGCAAAAGTATGGACCCTAGGCCTCATTTTCAAGCATTGCAATACTGTTTTTGTGCCCGTTTACTATTTGCTACCTTGCTGTTTTTATTTATTCAGATTATAAAAATATATTTCTACCATCCATATTACACTTTTATCACCATCTCTTCGCCGAACTAGTGCACCTATACAATTTGCCATTGTATTGGGTGTGTTGGGGACACAAGAGATTTCTTGTATTTGGTTGCGGGGTCGTTTGAGAGAGACCATCTTCATCCTACACCTCTCACGAATTGATAAACCTTAGGTCATCCACTTGAGGGAAAATTGCTATTGTCCTACAAAACTCTGAGCTTGGAGGCCCAACACGTGTCTACAAGAATAAAGTTGCATAGTAGACATCACACCCCTCTGGTACTTCCTTGGCCCAACTTGTGTCTTCTGGTCCAGAAAAATCACCAAAAAGTTTCACTGCATTTGGACTCCGTTTGGTATTGATTTTCTGCGAAGTAAAAAAAAGAAAAAACAGCAACTGACACTGGGCACCATGTCAATAGGTTAGTCCCAAAAAATGATATAAAGTTGCTATAAAATGTTTGTAAAACATCCAAGAATGATAATATAACAGCATGGAGCAATGAAAAAGTATAGATACGTTGGAGACGTATCACAACACGCCGGCGCCGGACTCACAAACGCCGACACCGGACGCGGAAACTGATGGTGGACATGGAGAGCGAGCAACAACACGCTGTCACAGAACAAGGAGCAGTAACACGCTGGCGCCAGGCGCGGAAACTCAGGGTGGACGCGGCTACCTGTGCTCCCTCGGGACGGCGGATGCAGCTTGATCTCGGGGGCACCGCGACGACCGACGTTCATAGTGGAGGCGGCGGCGGCGGTTGCACCAACACCGGTGACCTCGTCGGTGAGCGTCAGTGGTGGCGGTCGGAGCAACGGAAGGAGGTGATGCGTCTCCAACGTATCTATAGTTTTTTTATTGTTCCATGCTATTATATTATATATTTTGGATGTTTTTATGCATTAATATGGTATTTTATATTATTTTGGGGACTAACTTATTAACCAAGAGCCCAGTGCCAGTTTCTGTTTTTTCCTTGTTTTTGAGTTTTACAGAAAAGAAATATCAAACGGAATAAAACTTTACGATGATTTTTCTTGGACCAGAATCCACCTACGTAACTTGGAGAGAGGGCCAAAAGAGTCCCGAGGAGTCCACAAGCCTCTAGGGCGCGCCCGGAGGGCTTGTGGGCCCCTCGGGAGTCCTCCAACCCTAATTCCAGCGCTATATATTCTCATATATTCCCCCAACATCAGGAGCATCCACCACAATACTTTTCCGCCGCCACAAGCCTCTGTTCCCGTGAGATCCCATCTTGGGGCCTTTTTCGGCACCCTGCCGGAGGGAGATTCGATCACGGAGGGCCTCTACATCAACCTTGCTGCCCTTTCGATGAAGCGTGAGTAGTTTACCACAGACCTACGGGTCCATAGCTAGTAGCTAGATGACTTCTTCTCTCTCTTTGATCTTTAATACAATGTTCTCCTCGATGTTCTTGGCGTTCTATCTGATGTAATATTCTTTTGCAGTGTGTTTGTTGAGATCCGATGAATTGTGGATTTATGATCAGATTAACTATTAATATTATTTGAGTCTTCTCTGAACTCTTTTATGCATGATTAAGATATCTTTGTATTTCTCTCAAACTATCGGTTCGGTTTGGCCAACTAGATTGGTTTTTCTTGCAATGGGAGAGGTGCTTAGCTTTGGGTTTAATCTTGCGGTGTCCTCAACCAGTGACAGAAGGGGTAGCAGACACGTATTGTCTTGTTGCCATCAAGGATAAAAAGATGGGCTTTATATCATATTGCTTGAGTTTATCCCTCTACATCATGTCATCTTACTTAAAGCGTTACTCCGTTCTTATGAACCACTCTAGATGCATGCTGGATAGCGGTCGATGTGTGGAGTAATACTAGTAGATGCAGGCAAGAGTCAGTCTACTTGTCATGGGCGTGATGCCTATATTCATGATTGTCGGGGGAAATCGACACCTATGGAATCACTGGGATTCCTTCTACGGTTGGCGGGCGCGGGGTTGTACAAAGAGCGGGTCTGACAGGAAGCACACAGATCGTTTACCCAGGTTCGGGCCACGAGGATGCGTAATACCCTAGTCCTGCTTTGGTGGATGTATTCGAGTGTTCTTGGGTTCTTGAGCTAGCTACGGGGTGCAACTCGCCCAAAAGATCCGAATCCTTCTCTTGGACGCCTCGGGCCTCCTTTTATAGGCAAAAGGGGTTGCCACAGTGGCACACAGGAGGTGGAAAGGTGTACAGTGGATGAGTCTATCCTCTGGCACCGTCGAACAAACGCATTTAATGCGCTGCCGACGTGCCCCTCTCCCTTTATAGGGGACGGCAAGGAAGCACGTCCCAGCTGTCGCCGCCTCGCCTGGCTTCGACACGCGTCCGAGCTGACGAGGCGCCGTGGCGCCACGTTGGCTGGCTGCTGGGCTGGCACGGTGGTGGAGCCTTCAAGAAGACTTGCATGCCACCACGCAGGTGCTTGCTAAGTCGGTGTAGAGGCTGCATGTTGCCACGTAGGCGCCTGCTCAGCTGGTTGAGCTGGCAGCTGCATGGGAACGACGGTGGAGTCTTGGCAGGTGCGGGCCTGGCTGTGGCCCCGCTGATGCCCTCAGCGAGGGTCTTGCCAAGGGCCCGACAAGGGTCTTGCCGTGGCGTTGCAGTCGTCCCCGGCAAGGCGCTTGCCGGGGGTCTTGTGGATTTCCTCGGCGGCCGAGGGTCGCCATCTTCTGGTCCTCATCTGATCCTGTGTATTTATGATCTTCACAAAGATCTGCATGCCACCACGGAGGTGCCTCCCGAGCCCTAGTCCCAATGTAGCTGTTGGCGGCGTTTGGAACCCTTGGGCTCAAGGGTGGCTCGCTCCATTGGCGTCAGGCAAGTTGACCCGGCAAGGATCTTGCCGGAGCTGCGAAGGCCGCCCCGACAAGGGTCTTGCCGGGGGAGTCCACCTCGCCCTCTTGCTCTTTGTATCTCTGGTCTTGGCGTTGCCTTGGTCGTCTTGGGCTTCAGCTTTCCTCTGGCTTCCCTCCTCTGCCCTGCTAGGTGTGGCCGCAGCGCGCGGCTCTGACTGCCCGTGCACAAGTAAAGGGGTCAAAAGGAGAGCCCCTACTTTTGTACACCGACAATGATCATTGCCTTAGATATCGTCATAACTATGCGCTTTTCTATCAATTGCTCAACAGTAATTTGTTTACCCACCGTATGTTTTCTTTCAAGAGAGAAGCCTCTAGTGAAACCTATGGCTCCCGGGTCTATTTTCCATCATATATTTTCAGATCTATAAACCAAAAAAAGCCAAAAATACCTTACTTCAATTTATGTATATTGACTTTAGTTTGCTCTTCTATTTATCTTTTATACCTATCTCTATTAGATGTCACTCTTGTTCGTGGCCGTGAGGGATTGACAACCCCTTTTTCGCGTTGTGTGCAAGTGTTTGTTAGTTTGTGCAGGTGCATATATTGGGGACTTGCCTCCTACTGGATTGATACCTTGGTTCTTAACTGAGGGAAACACTTATCTCTACATTGATGCATCACCCTTTCCTCTTCAAGGGAAAAATCAACGCAAGCTCAAGAAGTAGCAGGAAGAATTTCTTGCGCCGTTGCCGGGGAGGTTCTACATCAATCCTACCAAGTACCCATCATAAACATTCATCTCTTGCACTTACATTAATTGCCATTTGCCTCTTGTTTTCCTCTCCCCCACTTCTAAAATGTTTTCAGAAAATCACAAAAATATTTGCCTTTTTATTCGCCCTTCTTTCGTTCGCCTTTTCGTTTGCTTGTGTGCTAGATTGCTTGCTTGCCTTCATGGCTCAACCCAACAACCTTGATCCTTACAATAGAAAGTTGGAATAAATTGAAAACAATGCAAAAGTTGTATGTCCTTACAATTTGAGCATAATAGCTTCTTTAGGAATGAACTTAAAGAACAAAAAACTATGATGGAGTGTATTAATAAAGAGCTTGATGATGTTACTAAGGAAATTTATGGTCTTAAATCGCAATTTTCTCATATTGAAAATTTAGTAGGCCAGATCTCTGATAAACAAACTACATTGGTAAATAAGATGGCCGCTAAACCGGAGTTTCGCAAAAATAATGATGAAGATCTTGAAGTGATTGGTGTGACTCCTATTGAATCTTTGTTTGCTAATATAAATCTTGATAAAGATGGACTGGAGATGAGTCAGCTTTAGCTAGAAGGCGTCCCAATAATTTGGAGTTTAAAGATCTTAATGAAAAAATTGATAAAAGTGGGATTGGAGAGGTGAAAACTTAAAGTAGCGATGAACCCACTCTTTTGGATTTCAAGGACTTTAATTATGATAATTGTTATTTGATAGATTGTATTTCCTTGTTGCAATACATGTTAAATTCACCTCATGCTTGTAATCAAAATAAAGCTTTTACTAAACATATCGTTGATGCTATGATGAAATCGTTTGAAGAAAAACTTGAGTTGGAAGTTTCTATCCCTAGAAAGCTTTATGATGAGTGGGAACATACTATTAGGATTAAAATTAAAGATTATGAGTGTAATGCTTTGTGTGATTTGGGTGCTAGTGTTTCCACTATTCCAAAAACTTTATGTGATGTGCTAGGTTTCCATAAATTTGATGGTTGTTCTTTGAATTTGCATCTGGCGGATTCTACTATTAAGAAACCTATGGGAAGGATTAATGATATTCTTATTGTTGCAAATAGGAATTATGTGCCCGTAGATTTTAATGTGCTTGATATAGATTTCAATCCTACATGTCCTATTATTCTTGATAGACCTTTCCTTAGAACGATTGGTGCAATTATTGATATGAAAGAAGGAAACATTAGATTTCGATTTCCATTAAGAAAGGGTATGGAACACTTTCCAAGAAACAAAATTAAGTTTCCATATGAATCTATTATGAGGGCTACTTATAGATTGCATACCAAAGATGACAATACCTAGATCTATGTTTTATGCCTAGCTAGGGGCGTTAAACAATAACGCTTGTTGGGAGGCAACCTAATTTTTATTTTTGTGTTTTTGGTGTTTGCTATTGTACGTGAATAAATACACATTGTTTACCTCTGTAGTAATTGTGTTTTGGTGTTTTAATTAGTGTTTGAGCCAAGTAAGACCTTTGGGATGGTCTATGGTGATAGTCGATTTGATCTTGCTGAAAAACAGAAACTTTTGCGTCCAGTAGCAGATTTTTTTTAAATCACAGAAGCATGATAAAATTCTGAATGTTTTACACAGGATTGATATACAAATTTCCTAGGTTGTACTAATTTTTTAGAATTTGTGGAGTTACAGAACTATACGAAGTTTCTAGATTACTACAGACTGTTCTGTTTTTGACAGATTCAGTTTTCTATGTGTTGTTTGCATATTTTGATGAATCTATGGGTAGTATCGGGGGGTATGAACCATGGAGAAGTTGGAATACAGTAGATATAACACAAATATAAATTTAGAATGAGTTCACAACAGTACCTAAAGTGGTGATTTATTTTATTATACTCATAGAGCTTACGAGTTTTCTGTTGAGTTTTGTGTTGTGAAGTTTTCAAGTTTTGGGTAAAGATTTGATGGACTATGGAATAAGGAGTGGCAAGAGCCTAATCTTGGGTATTCCCAAGGCACCCCGAGGTAATATTCAAGGACAACCAAGCATCTAATCTTGGGTATGCCCCGGATGGCATCCCCTCTTTCGTCTTCAATCCATTGGTAAATTTACTTGAGGCTATATTTTTATTCACCACATGATATGTGTTTTGCTTGGAGTGTCTTGTATGATATGAGTATTTGCCTTTTATTTTGCCACAATCATCCTCGCTGTACACACCTTTTTGAGAGGGACATGCATTTATCGTGAATTTATTAGAATACTCTATATGCCTCACTTATATCTTTTGAGCTAGGCAGTTTGCTCTAGTGCTTCACTTATATATTTTTAGAGCATAGCGGAGGCTTTATTTTATTGAAATTGTTGAACTCTCATGCTTCACTTATATTATTTTGAGAGTCTTAAACATCATGGTAATTTGCTTAGGTTATGAATTTAGTCCTAATATGATGGGCATCCAAGAGGGATATAATAAAAACTATCATATAAGAGCATTGAATATATGAGAAGTTTGATTCCTTGCATTTGTTTTGAGATATAAAGATGGTGATATTAGAGTCATGCTAGTGAATACTTGTGGATTGGTAGAAATAATTGTGTTAAAGTTTGTGATTCCCGTAGCATGCACGTATGGTGAACCGTTATGTGATGAAGTCGGAGCATGATTTATTTTTTGATTGTCTTCCTTATGAGTGGCGGTCGGGGACGAGCGATGGTCTTTTCCTACCAATCTATCCCTAGGAGCATGTGTGTACTACTTTGTTTTCATGGCTAATAAATTTTTGCAATAAGTATGTGAGTTCTTTATGACTAATGTTGAGTCCATGGATTATACACACTCTCACCCTTCCACCATTGCTAGCCTCTCTAGTATCGCGCAACTTCCGTCGGTGCATTAAACCCACCATATACCCTTCTTCAAAACAACCACCATATCTAGCTATTATGGCATTTCCATAGCCATTCTGAGATATATTGCCATGCAACTTCCACCGTTCCGTTTTATTATGACACATACCATAATTGTCATATTGTCATGTAGTTGACATAGTATTTGTGGCAAGGCCACCGTTCATATTTTTTTATAGATGTCACTCTTGATCATTGCACATCCCGGTACACCGCTGGAGGCATTCATATAGAGTCATATTTTGTTCTAGTATCGAGTTGTAATTCTTGAGTTGTAAGTAAATAAATTTGTGATGACCATCATTATTAGAGCATTGTCCCATATGAGGAAAGGATGATGGCAACTATGATTCCCTCACAAGTTTGGATGAGTCTCCGGAGTTTACAAAAAAAGGCCAAAGAAGCCCAAATGGAAAAAAGAGGCCAAAGAAGCCCAAACAAAAACAAAAAAAATGAGAGAAATGAGAGAAGAGACAATGTTACTATCCTTTTTCCACACTTGTGCTTCAAAGTAGCACCATGATCTTTATGATACAGAGTCTCCTATATTGTCACTTTCATATACTAGTGGGAATTATTCATTATAGAACTTGGCTTGTATATTCCAATGATGGGCTTCCTCAAATTGCCCTAGGTCTTCGTGAGAAAGCAAGTTGGATCCACACCCGCTTAGTTTCTTTTTGAGCTTTCATACACTTCTAGCTCTAGTGCATCCGTTGCATGGCAATCCCTACTCACTTGCATCGATATCAATTGATGGGCATCTCCATAGCCCATTGATTTGCCTAGTTGATGTGAGACCTTCTCCTTCTTTTTGCCTTCTCCACAACCACCATATTCTATTCCACTTATAGTGCTATATCCATGGCTCATGCTCATGTATTGCGTGAAAGTTGAAAAAGTTTGAGAATATAAAAAGTATGAAACAAATTGATTGGCTTGTCATCGGGGTTGTGCATGATGAAATACTTTGTGTGATGAGGATGGAGCATCCAGACTATATGATTTTGTAGGGATAACTTTCTTTGGCCATGTTATTTTGAGAAGACATAATTGCTTTGTTAGTATGCTTGAAGTATTATTGTTTTTATGTCAATATTAAACTTTTGTTTTGAAGCTTATGTATCTGAATATTCTTGCCACAATAAAGAAAATTGCATTGATAAATATGTTAGGTAGCATTCCACATCAGAATTTCCGTTTTAATCATTTACCTACTCGAGGACGAGCACGAATTAAGCTTGGGGATGCTTGATACGTCTCCAACGTATCTATAACTTTTTATTGTTCCATACTATTATATTATCTATTTTGGATGTTTTATATGCATTAATATGCTATTTTATATTATTTTTGGGACTAACTTATTAATCCAGAGCCCAGTGCCAGTTTCTGTTTTTTCCTGGTTTTAGAGTTTTACAGAAAAGGAATATCAAATGGATACCAAATGGAATAAAACTTTATGATGATTTTTCTTGGACCAGAAGACACCTACGTAACTTGGAGAGAGGGCCAGAAGAGCCCCGAGGAGGCCACAAGCCTCTATTAGATCTCACTCTTGTTCGTGACCGTGAAGGGATTGACAACCCCTTTTTCGCGTTGTGTGCAAGTGTTTGTTAGTTTGTGCAGGTGCATATATTGGGGACTTCCTTGTGCCTCCTACTGGACTGATACCTTGGTTCTTAACTGAGGAAAATACTTAACCTCTACTTTGATGCATCACCCTTTCCTCTTCAAGGGAAAAATCAACGCAAGTTTAAGAAGTAGGAGGCGTCAGTCTAATGGGGAGCTCGGGATGAGCACGCATGGCGGCTGCTCTCGAGAGGACTCAGATCCCATAACACACCAGTTGTTGCGGTGGGGGAGATTGCAATTATGACTCAGTTGCAAAACCTAGCCTATGTAATTCATTTCTCCTAGCCATCTGATTAAAATCAGATCCGATGGCCATGAAGGTGGAGGACGCACGCTGAAAAGACGAAACGAAACTGATCCTATCAGGAGTTCATCTCGAACGCAAAACTATGACAAAAGCTAAGATTTAGTTGCGTAACGTTCGTGTGTTGTCTCATGACAATGTAAAAATGTTTGTTAATTGTGTTTTTCCTACTTCATCCCTCTCTTCAATGGTCCTATTTTCTTAAACATGCATCTTAGATTTCATACCCCACCTTGTCCCTGTTTATCTTGGTCTACTAAGTCGCTATAGCTTTGTTATAGCCACTCTTCTTCACTCCATATAGCTCCGCCATGACATGTTAAGTTTGCACTTATGATCCTCATCATCTCGATTCAGGCTGGTCTTATCCACTGCCCACCTAGCCACGTGTCAGTCTTGACGTGACGGTTAACGTGATGTGCGGGAGTGGGTCAGGGCCCCACAAATGCCACATCCATCGAGAGGGGGTGTGCGCCTCGATCACCATGCAAGGATTAATAACAACCCCTCGATTCCCTACGTCATTAAGTCTTAGCCATGGGATGCAAAGAGATTTACTCTCGTCTGGCAGTACTAGGCTGCCGCGGCTTCACTTTCCCCACCCCCTATAAAAGGGAGGAGGCGATACGAGAGAGAGCCTTATGCTCTCACTCCCCTCACAGTCATCTTCTTCCTCGTGCTTAAGCGTCCAAGTGCTCCAGTGCTCCAAGATTGTCTCCCCATGCACTGCAGCTCTCCACCACAGTGAAAGCGATGGTCGGAGAGAAACATGTGAGGAAGGCTAGCCAGGTTATCGATACCGGCAAGGCACCTACTCAGGCGCACAAAGTGGAATCCGCCACCAAAGGCAAGTGGAAGTCGTCAATGATGACGCACAACCAGCTTGACCAGCTCTCCACGAAAGTGCTACAATAGCCCTATGCACTTGCAGGACATCGGGACCTCCGTTTTATGCGGAAAAAAGTCAAGCGGCAATGAGATAATCGCGCTACATGGCAGTAAATTCTCCACTCCCCCATGTTCATGCGTAGAATGCACACGGGGATCGAGTGGGCTCTTGCTTAACTAACACGGGTGCGTGTTGGACCTAAACAAACATTTTTTTACCCCTTTCCGCGACGGCCTTCGGAACCGTCGCCAAGTGAGTGTGTGCGATAGGGGGTCCTTCCCACACGACCCAGACACCGTCGGGGATATGGAACAGTGATCCAGAGGCCTTCCAAAATGTAATCATGTGCGATGCAGCACACACTAAATTCTTTCGCACGTGTGGTATCGGTGATTAAGCGTTTCTAATGATGCAGTGAAACCATACGGTCTGTCGTAACGAACCGTTTGGGAAACAGTATGTAAGGCACACGGGCCAACATATGAACTGTGTGTGATTTGTTCCCTATTGCACATGAGTTTTCTGCGTAACCCGTCTGCCATGCTAGACTCCATCGCACACGTTTTCCAACAATTACCATCTACGATAATGTTCTATCACAAACGGTTCAGGAGCCCCTTCGCACACATACAAGTGCTGCAGACCATTTGTGATTTGTTAGGTATCACCGACGGTTGCCGCAAGAGTGACGTGTGCTTTTCGTTTGGGATCCCACACGTTTCCTGGAAAAAATACGACTGGGATTGTATTTTGCATTGGGCACGGTTTACTCCCAGTTCTCGTGTGCGATAACGTGATACCACAAACGGTTCCGGAGAACCTACGCACACGTAGTAGCGCTGCAAATCGTTTGCGATCTGTTGTGTATCACCGACGGTTCCAATACGATTGACGTATGCTTTCCGATGTGGATCGCACACACTCATTTAGTTGAATCATGTGCGGAGCAATTGCCAGGTTAAAACAAAAATATCCCATTTTGAATCGGCACGCAAAAGGCAAATTCACCACAATATTCAATTGAATAAATAAACAAAAATATCCCATTTTGAATCGGCACGCAAAAAGCAAATTCGCCACAATATTCAATTGAACAAATAGTGTCCACAGGAAGAACATTCATCAGATTTCGCAACAATTGCAATTGAACATATGGTAGCTAAATTCCAATGATTTGTCCACACATATATGCATTACATAATTAATCATAGTGTACGAAATACGAAGACCTCATTAGATGGAAAATAATGGATCCATGCGTTATATGTTTAGTGGCTAACTCTTGCTCAATGTTTCAGGAGAAACCATGCTGAAATCTTCATCATCACCAGTGGGATTGATGTAGTGATCCAGGAAGAAGTCGCTGATAAATCTCCAAACCATCAGCAATTCACCAGCCGGGAGCGGTTCAAGGGTCCTCGGTTTTAAGATGAGCTGCAGTATATTTAAGATCAGAATGTGCCATATGAGTGGAGTAGAAGATATTAATTAAGATAGACTTACTGGTACTAATTCGCGAGGATCGTCACAACTATCAGCAGATTTGCAGATGGAGATCATGTGTCTGCAAACATAGTATCCACAAAGGTTGGTCCTTGCTTCTTGCTGAGGACACTGAATTTTTTTGTACAAAATTAGTCATGTATTTGTCCTGTTAGGAACAACCTAACCGGTGTTAGATGTATTATTTTTTCTTTGGACAAAATAGAAAGAGGTTTATTTAGAAGCTTGAACATTTGACTAGCGTAAGGAAAGGTATTTACAGACTATTGGATAAATTTTCCAAAAATAAAGGATTTCGGTGTGTTCCAGAGAAACGATCTCGTGCTGCAGAGGTAGTTTCCTCTTGAACAGGTTCCCTGTTTTAGTTTCCCACAATGCCATCACACTGCAAATGATGATGAATTTTGAGAACATCAATTATTGAACCAGATATGAATGCAAATTAATTTCAACATCATATAATTCAATACCTATCCAAGAATTGCTGCAGATGCGTCAGATCCTGAGCGTTTGTTGACTCTCTAAGAGAATCGATGTAGTAAACCGTGTTCTTGTTCGGAACAATGAATACCAATATCCAGTGATTGCTACATATTAAGAAAGCCATGAACTTATGAATGATGTCGAAATCTGAAAGACAATCAGTGTATGCATGGTTGTTTACTTGACTTACCCTTCATGATATGGCCAGAGAAATGATTCTGCATGGGACGTGTTTTTGAAGATACAGACGACTGTGTTAATGGCCCAGTCCCGTTGGTCCTTTTCATGTAATGCTGTGCCATTTGCTAATGCAAGATCTATGAAATACACATTCTCACTTTGTCTTCTCTGCGCGTTCAATCCCCTAAGAGGAATAAAATGCAGTTAGCTATTTATCATTTAGAACCTTGTATGGAGAAGTTGATCAGAGTTTGTTAAGTACTTACAAAATCACGCATCTAACAAGAGTGGCATCAAGCATGTTGAAGTTGAAGAAGAGACGTAAGTCCTCGAAACTCACAATGATGGAACCAACATCGTGTCGGAAATAATCTTTGTTGTAGTGGACTAGCAAATGGTGATGACCTTCTGACATTTGATCCATGCAATATTCATGTAACTTGCGGCAACTGGAGCTGCACTCATCAAAGTATTCGCCAACAAGAAATGGCTGACCATGGACGTAATTGCGTGCTTCAAGTATGCCTGCTTTTCTTTTAGCAAGCAACAATTCTACTTCTTCATCATCCATGGCGTCAGAAATAATATTACTCCCCGATTCGAACAAGCTGCTGTTAATTTGGTTATGGGCTGTGAGTGCACGGTAGACTGCCGAGCAGACGGTGAAGCTTGGACGGACTTCTTAGTAGACTGTTTATCTATGCCGGACCGCTGAGCTAGCGGTGCTGCAGTGATGGACTGCTGGGCGATAGGAGCAGAGGCATCGGACTGCTGACCATGCGTTGAAGCTATGTCGGGTTTCTGCATAGGTGGTGCCAACTTGTCAGTGTGCTGAGGAGACCGTGCCGACGCGTTGGTTTGCTGAGCAGGAAGTGCTGACGCATTGGTATGCTGATCACGCGCCTACGGACCGATGGACCGATGAGCAATTAGTTCTAGACCTACGGACTGATGTACGCCACAAAGTTGGTCCGGCTGATCACAGGTTGATGCATCAGCCCGCGAGAGCTGCTCTGGCAAGGAGAGCATCGCCGATTGAGGGATGATAGTGGTTGGTCTTGGCGGGGCTTCAGGAATCTCATCGATGAACTCTATTTCCTTTCGTGGCCACTGGATGTGATGTAACAGTGTTTCTCCCAAGGTCCTTTTCTCATCGAAGTCTCCTAGGACATTCTTCAGGGCAAATTCATTGAATCCAGGCTTTACTTCAGTCACGTAGCACTTCACACAGCCCGACTTCAATGGCACATTGTCCAAGAAGAGGCCATCTTCCAAGAAGGGTGGGCAAACGCAGGCTGTTGCACATTTTAATGTACCTTCATAATGTGTAAGCATGCCCTTCAGTCTGTCTTTCATTCCAGATACATCAGATATAGCATCATCACGAGCAGCTGCAGTCTCAGTGTCGCTGGGGTTAGCTGATGCACAGCTACTCTTGTGAAGTGTTGTCGCACAATAAGCAGCATCATCCATGCCCACCCCCTCCCTTCTGCTGGTATCTGTCAATGTTAGAGTCTTCTGCATCATCATCATTGACTCCTCAACATCCTTTCGAACAGCCGGATAAATCTCCTTCTTCAACTTTTCAAACAATGCATTCTGCTTCGTTTCACTCCTCGCTTTTTTCATGCCGAGCCTCTCTTCTTTGCTGAGTGTGAAAGCCCTCTTGTGCGGGACATTAACGCCTATACCCCTTGCACGGCCAGGTGGCTCTTTTGTGTCCAGAGCAATGGACAAAATGTCACATGGCCCTGAGTTCCTGTAGAACCTTCCAGGGATCTTGGAAGCCTCTACCATCACTTCATACAGCTTGGCGTCACGTGCGTTTTCAAAGTAATAAGTTCCGTCATCACGCCTGTTTGCACATGCCCGCAAGTAGTCTCTGGCGCGTTCACCCTTGATTTCACTAAAGGCCGGACTCCCACCCGCCGCTACTACTTCTTTGTCCTCCTGTTCCCATATCAGTTTCATGCCGTAGTATCCTGCCACACCCATGCGGTGGGGGTGTATGTTCTTCTTCTGAAGTTCCAATTGCTTGAAACTCTTCGCAGCAAACTATGGAGTTGCCCTGACCCTTTTGAATTCTGCCCAGTCTGCCTTTGTAATTTGGGGGTATGCGGGGATTGGGTCCTTGCCTTCACTCAAGTACTTCTTGTACAGCACGTGCTTCCAGTTTCTCCAAGCATCCCTAGACTTCTTCAGTGCAGCGTGTTCCACCTGCATTCTCCACTGCTCTGGAACGTTGAAGTGATCCATGATCTCCCGGACTATCCTTCGCCGTGTTTCCGTGTCAGCCTTCCGAAACCATGGCAGATTAATGTTGAGCCTTGCCCTGCCAACAAATCCACACACACTCCTGAACCTCATGCATGCTTTATCTGGTTTAGTTGGAGCCCAGGACTTTAAATCAATCTCGATTACTTCATATACACCTTTAGGCTGGTGTGTGCGCTTCCTTGGAGCGTTCCTCCGTGTCCTGACCGGATGGGTAATTGTTGCAGCTCTATCCCGTTCAAGACTACTTGATCCCTCACAATCTGCTGAAGACCTAGGGTTGTCCAAATCAGATGAAGATACATGGCCTGAATGAGTGCTGTCGCTGCTACTCGGCATCTACAGAGAACACATGCGAAACTTAGGAAAGGAGGATAAGCATAAACCTAACAACTTGGTATCAAGATTTCTAAACATGCCATGCAATAATTTAGAAAATGTATGGCTAATTTGTTAAGTATGTGTGACTCGGGCGCCCGCAGTCTGTAAATAGGCAGTAACTTATTGGAACAAATACAACTTATATGTAGTAAGGAAGGTAGATAATGAACATATATACGCTCTCCGTTATTTTATAGCCAATTTGGGAACATATGGAACAAAATTGGAAGAGGGATTGCAAGGAAATATGCCTCACCGCGATGGAGAGCAGTAACTAACAGGCTTATTAATGCTAACCCGGCCGGACCACAGGAGAGGCAAGGGTTACTGCATCGATATGCTCGAGGGTGGCTGGCGAGCAAACGAAGATGGTGAGGCGTGGGCCGCCGCGTGTTGGGAATGGCAGTGGAGGTAGGCTTGACACCGAAGAGCGGGCACACGGCCGGGGTGAGCACGGCGGCGCCGGAGAGGGTTCTGCTGTGTATCTGGAGGAGGGGGAGCTGGCGAAGGAGATTGGGTGGACTAGTTGAGTGAAACGCGGGCGGACGATGGGGGGGGGGTGTTGGCGGCCTAGGTGAAAAGGGTGAAAAATATCCCCGGTCGCCACGCGCGTGGAAAGGCCTATGCAAACAGTTGCCTCTAAGCGCTCGTGTGCACAAACAGAATAATTTCGTTTGAAACGAAGATGTACTAATTTTGAAATGAAGACGTGAGTTCACCGTTTCTCATCTAAATTTTTCGCACGTAAACCAATCACAATTTTACCACGGGTTTGATTTGCTGGTGCATTTCAGGTCTCGTGTGCTATATGTAAGACATTTTTTGGCATTTACCGTGCATGTTTGCATATAAATCAATTCCTAGCCGGACTGCATTCCTGTCGAAAGGGATGAGGATTGCCGTTCAATCTGGGAGCATCCAGTGGTGCAGACGTACGATCCGTGGGGTTTGGGTTCTGGCCAATCAGAATGCACACGCAGCGGGGGGGGGGGGGCATCGGCCACGGTTTGGTAGGCACATGGCTTTCATGTGTGAACCGTGTGCTATTTGAAAACATTTTTTTGGGAGGGGCTATTTGAAAACATGTACATGTGTTGTCGAAAGGGATGAGGATCGCCGTTCGATCAAGGAGAATCCAACGGTGCAGACGTACGATCCATGGGGTTTGGGTTCGGGCCAATCAGAATGCACGATTCAGATCATGCGCGTGGCAGAGGGGTGGGGGGGGGGTGCATCGGCCACGGTTTAGTGGACACATGGCTTTCGTGAGTGAACCGTGTGGTCTTTGAAAACGTTTACATTACCTAACATCATAATTTTGTTTGAATGAAAACATGAGTTCATCATTTCGCTTCCAATTGTTTTCCACGGTAAGAAATCATGAGTATAGTGGAGAGTGTCATATACTAGGATCATGAATATACAGTACATATGACACTACCTTTAATTAATTATAGCGCATAGTATAATACATAGAGTATAGTATATCATATATATATAGATCATATTTATTGCCATGCATGACACAAATTAGCATCGCATTTAACATGATACGGTATCTACCTACTATATGTTACTCTAACCCTCTTTATATATATTTAATTCTTTGCCACATCAGCATATATACTTGCTATTTCCGAGTGCATGACATCGTCGGCTATTATACCACCACTATGGCCAGCCTTATATAGGGAGTATCATATAGCACTATATATATATATATAGTATCATGCATATGATACTAGTGTATGATACTACGTACGTACCTTCATAGTGCATATATAGTATCATAGAGTAGTACTAGCTCCCTCTGTAAAGTAATATAAGAGCATTTAGATTACGAAGTAGTGACCTAAACGCTCTTATATTAGTTTACGGAGGGAGTATATATCATAGATGACCGTATTTATGGCCATGCATGACACAAAGTAGTATAACATTCATTATATATATATAGGGCTGGACTATTCTGTTACCCGTAACAGAATATTATTCTATTACCCCCCGCCTTATATAGGCGCGACGCGCAGACCACCGTAGAATCCCCCCGACCCAGCCCGAACCCAACCCGCCTTCTCCGCCAAAGGCAGCCGTCGGGGGCGAGCGAGCGACGGCGGCAGCCGGAGCGAGGGAGCCCGCGGCGCCGTGACTGGCCGGCGACGGATCCGCCGCCGCCTCCTGCCTCCTTCCGTTGCTGGATCCATCGACGGGGCCGTGATCCCCGCCTCCTGCCTCCCTCCGTCGCCAGATCCATCGACAGGGCCGTGATCCCCGCCTCCTGCCTCCCTCCGCCGCAGGATCCATTGACAGGGCCGTGATCCCAGCCTCCTGCCTCCCTCTATCGCCGGATCCAATGACGGGGCCGTCATCCCTGCCTCCTGCCTCCCTCCGTCGCCCGGGCTCCTTCTCCGGGGCAGTGATCCCCGCAAGGTGCTGCCTCCCCCGACCTCTTCGCCAAACGTCCACCACAAGCAGGAGCTGCATCAATGGCGCCGCCTCCCAAGAACATGCCAATACGCCGCCCATGAGAGGAAGAAGAAGTCGGTCCATTGGAGGTAATGTCTGCTTCCCACGTTTGTGTCAGTCCATCAGTTCATCAGTCCTGCTATGAAGAAGAACCTGACAGTACATTGCAAATGCTTGATCAGTTCATTACACCCCTGCCACTTGATGCACAATTTGGATGTCGAGGTTACTGTCAGTACCTCTAATATGCTAGCTTCAGTTCAAGCCAAAAAACATAAACTTATGCATCAGTCCAAGTAGCTACTAGGCTTTATATAAGGTTCAGCTACCACTGCAAGTTGTATGATGTTATTTCTAATAGTACATGCCGTGTAGTTGCGTCAGTTCGAACTAGTGAAAGAATGTTGTTGAAAAAATATACACCTGTTACACAGTAAGTTCAATGATACATAAACTAGGATTTCTTCTAGTGTAGTTGCATAAGTTATAGATGAACAAAAGAGAAGACATGCATCAGTTTTATATATATGCATATCCATACATCTCTGAAGTTCAATGTTCAATTTGCAAGCAGTGCACCAAAATGTTTATGCATCAGTTATAGGGAAAAATAAACTTTCCATAACAGATGAAGTTCAATGTTCAGTTTGCAAGCAGTGCTAAAAAACAGTACATCAGTGTTGAACATGTACGTTCATCAGTTCGACTGAAAACTAAACCATATACAAAACAGAGAACAAAGTTTAAATAACGGCCAGCGATGCAAGTTCAACTTGTACATTGCCTTCAGCGCATGACATGTTACCCATAGCATGTATACAAGAAAAATGCAGAAAAGATTAATCCCAAAACTGTTGAATGTCATTGCAGAAGCATGCAAGGCGGCACACGCAGTGAGCGTTTGATGAGCCAAGCAGATATGGGGCACCGCCTGGTTGGGTAACACCAGAAATAGCACCTGGATACTTCAACAATACAGGCAGATTTCAAGATACACCAGAATCATCAGAAGCACAGACAGGTTCTTCTACGCAGCAAACACCAATATCTGGGAATACAAGCTTTGCCACTGCTGGGTTGCAACAAGGCCAACAATTTCCCCAAGAACAAATGTTTTCCTTCCCTAGCGCATGCAGAAAGGCAAGGACAGGGAGCCGTGGATGGGTTGCAACAAGGCTTCCACCAGTCGCTCCGTCAACATCAATCATCCGTGCTGCAAAAGCGGTTGCGATGGGAAGACCAGGCCAAAGAGACAGAAATTTTGGCCACTCTAGCAGGTTCCAAAGTACAAGATATGAGCCATATAGACAGGAGCAACCTCACAATGAATCTAAGGGGAGACAGCCGTACAATGAGAGACGGAGATCTTCGTCAACATTGCTCCCTCCAAGAGATGCATTGCTGCATGTGCCAAGGGTGACACCACCCGCGCCCATACACCAGGGTGAACAGCAAACACCGGAGGCAACACAGAGCTATACACATGTAAGTATCCATATAGAAAAAAAACATACAAGCACAGTCCATACCATGGTACTGTGACCACCCCATCTAACATTTTCATAACTGCGTTTTTGTTTGCTCACTGTTGCGTGCAGCCACCTAACATTGAAGCTTACGTTCTGCCAAGGCTAGAGATGCACTTTGAAACTTTCGAAGAAGCAAAGAACTTCTACAACGTCTATGCAAAGGACGCGGGTTTTGCTGTCAGGGAAGGCCCCAAGTTTAAGACCAGAGCATACCTTTATTGCACGTGCTATGGAGTCTATGAATCGAAGGTGTCAGAAGCTAATAGACAGCGGAACAAGACGACAACCAGGACTAACTGCGGGGCTAAAATGAGGCTGAAGAGGGAAAAGGATGGAACATTTGTCGTAAAAGAGATAGTCTGGGAACACAACCACAGGCTACAGCTCACTCCGCAAATGCTTGTCTTCTTGCACTCCCACATAAACTTTCACAAAACAATCTTGGAGTACGTCAAGTACCTGCAGTTCAAAGGCATTGAACACGCGCAAATCATGAGCATACTGGGTGGTGATGACCCTGATAGCTACTTCCTCGAAATGAATGCCAAAGACCTGATTAACCTGTAAGTACAAACTTGTTCTCCTCCCATAAACCGCCTCCGTCTTTTTTCCTGCCAGTACGAACATATTACACAACGCATGACCTGACGCCAGTTCAACATGCATTTTTGAATGAACTTTTAATATGCAGGAAAGCAAAGAATTCAAGGATGGATGATGTGGACGATGTCCTAAAGACTGTCAACTTCTTTAGGGAGATGAAAACTATAAACAGGGAATTCTTCTGTGACATGCAACTCGATGAGTCCAACAGAGTTAAGAACATATTCTGGGCAAATGCAAGCTGCCGAGGGGCCTATCAGGACTTTGGTGACTGCGTAACGTTTGACACCACATATAAGACCAACAAGTACCATATGCCACTTGGGGTGTTTGTCGGTACTAACAACCACTTACAGACTACATTCTTTGGTTTCGCCCTGATAAGAGATGAGGATGCAGATTCATTCAGATGGATGTTCAAGACATTTTTAAGGTGCATGAGAGGGAAGGATCCTACATGCATCCTCACAGGTACAACCGCCAAAACCACCCCCCCAAAAGGAAAATAACACAGTAAAAATGTTGTGTCAGTTCTATTGGTATATATGCACAACCATCTGCTGACCACTCCATGTCTCTTTTCTCATTACCAGACCAGTGCCCGGCAATGGCTTTGGCGATCCCAGATGCTTTCGGGAACATGGTACACAAGCTACGCCGCTGGCACATTATGAAGAAGTACATGGAACACCTCGCATACCTGTACTACCTCCACGAAGACTTTAAGGATGAATTCACATCAATCCTCAACTGGCCCCTCATGCCAACTGAGTTTGAGGCTGCCCTGAAAAGACTCATGGATAAGTACAACCTCCATGATGATGCCACGATGGTGGCCATGTGGAACGAGCGTGAGAGATGGATATCAGCCTACTTCAAAGAAATTTTCTGTGCCAAAATGACATCCACACAACGAAGTGAGAGCATGAACTATGTGCTCAAGAAGAACTTCGTAAGTGAGAGACAAAACCTACACCGGTTTGTCAGCCAGGTAAACTCCTGCGTCAAAACAAGGAGGCAGACAGAGAACCAGGAGACAATGGGTAACCGGGTATAGCTCTATCACCTGTCGTAAGACAAAAATAACATGCTTACTAAAGTAAAACATTATTAGTTAGACAATTTTTTACTGCGAGAAAACTAATAATTTGGTCATCATTATTGCATGTGCAGAAGGAACAAAACACGTTGACCTTCTATGGGTTTGACACCCAGATGGCAAAGCTTTACTCATGAGCTGTGTACAGCGAGATCAGAAATAGGCTAAAACTGAGCACACTCTTCACGGCGACAGAGACGGAAGAGCCCACAAAGTACCTTGTGCGCTACAACAACCCACAAAAACTGTCTGTGTGGGCTCAGCACGCGTTCCAGGTGGTTGCAGACCCCGTGGGAGAAACATATGAGTGCGAGTGCAGGCTATGGGACCACACAGGCGAGGACTAAAAAAAGATGTTACATACCGTACTACTTTTTTTGCAAAGTTTTTCTTCGAATGAAATGACAAAAAACATGCACCTCTTCCAAAAAAATACAGGTCTTTTCTGCGTGCATGTCCTGTGCATGATGTAGACAATTAAGGCTGCCAGCGTTCCAGAGAAATACATCCTCAGGAGATACTCCAAACGCCCGAACATCCAGCCAACATTCAACAGAAATGACTTGCGGACAGTAGCGTCAAACAAGGCATCCCAATATTGCATTGAAAGCTCACTGCTGACGCTGAACATGAGGGTGCATAGAAAAAGCTTGAGAAGCCAAGAGCAAATGGCGAGGTCACAGGTCGTCATGGACAAACTTGAACAAGAACTCGACGCCATGCATTCTGCTGAAAATGGAGGTGTAGCGGACAATGAAGCCATTGAGCAGGATATTGCTACAATGTTATCCGAGATGAACCATCTGGGAGCTATTGACCCGTTCGACAACGAGGAAGATGAGCAACAGCAACCAGAGCTTGCCCATGTGCACACTCAAGAGCAGCAACATGCTCACATGCAAGATCATGAGCTTGATGGTGCTGCAGGCGAACAACATGACAACATGACATCCTACCGGCAGCAGCAGGAAAGGGTGATTAAACCACCCATATTCTCAAACACAAAGGGGAGGAAGAGTAAGACGCAAGCAGCAAAAGCAGCAGCCAAAAAGCCGCCACGCCCCATCAAGCGCGTGGAATTTGGCCCGGACGGCAAACCTCTCGGGATAAGGGCATGCGGATTCTGCAACATCGTGAGCAACCATAACTACCGCACATGCCCACTCCGCACAGATGCCAGCGTCAACAATCAAACGCTGCACAAGAAAATTGGAGCCACCCAAGTTTCTACCAATAGAGACAACACACGTAACAGCTACACTTGCCGCAAGTGTGGGGGAACTGACGGACATAATGCCCGCACGTGCAAAGTGGGCAAGGAGGTAAGTGGCGCTGAACAGAAACAGGGCAAGGTACAGAGTTCCAAAAAATCAAATGAAGACGATGAAGAAGAAGATTTTGACGAGAATGACGACCAATCAGACGAAGACAATGAAGATGACAGTATCGGGGACGAGGAAACTGAAACTGACGATGAAGCTGCCAAGGCTCAACCAGAAAAGGGCGCCGGCAAGGCACAACATTCGGGGCCAGTTAGGAGAAGCTCAAGACTGAACAATCCATAGTGGTTATGCTGCTGCGTCAACTGAAAAATAAGCTTGTAGTCTTAGTTGCCTCGGTACACAATGAGGAAACATTTCAGAAACACTGTCGCTACCAAAACTTATCTAGCTTTATCATCGATTTCTCGATCAGAACTATAGTTACGATATAATTTGTGATTTGTGCCCGCTGGACCAGTGACATTATTATGTAAACCATTTGATAATCCTTTTGAATGCAGTCACAAATACATTTGAAAAAACTTATCTGGATTTATCTGACGCAAACACTACTGTCGACCAGTAACTCAGCCAAAAAATGTTAAGGAAAATTTAAACTCTTATAGTACATCAGTACTGATAATTCTCAGTCGTCAGTACAAAGGCATAGTAAAACAAACACACCCGTGAACACCTCAAAAAACATCGTTTGAAAAAACAAGCTATGTCTGCTTCTGCCAGTCCTAGTTCAGAAAGACCATCAGTACAAACAAATAATTACCTCAAGCAAAATGCGAAAAAAATACATTACTGATGAAAATCTAATTTATCTGTAAAAAATACTCAGAGATTATCTTGATATAAACAATCCTTTAAAAAATACAAAAATTGTTTTAAAAACATTAGCATCACACATAGTCTCACTGGTATTTGGTAAGTTCAATTACACTTCAATCACCAGTCCAAGTACCACAGTAGAGGAGTACATACCTCCATCATCACCAACCCTGACACGTGCAAGTGGGATAAGCAGCTGATAAGTACAGCTTGACAAGACGGATCAGTGCGATAGTAAAATGCCATCATCACCACCCTTGAGACGTGCAAGTGGGATTTAGCAGATCATAAGTACAGCTTGACAAGACTAGTCAGTGCAGCAGTAAAAACCCTTTGACTTGGACGGTTACTTCTTCCAGGCCACCACCCGCGCCACCCACTGAGCGGTTGCCACAAGGGACTACAAACGGGGACCCCCACGACCACCACACCCACGCCCCCGACGAACCGCCTCCCACACATCCCCATCGACGCACTGCAAAATACCCCTTTCTCTTCCATCTCCGCCTCATTGCCAGGAACCACCATTGCCCCCTTCCATCTCCACTTCACACAAACCAAAAACTTCTCTCTCCCAAGCCCACAACCGCCGAAGGAGGGCGATGGCGGAGGAACCGTTTGCCAAGCGTCATCATGGCGAGCCGTCGGACAAGAGCAGCAACCTCGTCGACGTTCACGTCCCCGGCGAGAAGCGCGAGTACACCAAAACCCTCACAGGGGTTGAGCTCCACGGCAAGGAGACACTGGAGATCGTCCGCACCAGCGAACCAGACAAGGCCGACGAGGTGATCTCCAGGCTCTGGAAGAAGGTTTGCGGCTAGCGTCGTAGGATCATCCGCGTTGGTGTGCACTACACCAACGAAGATGAACCTACCCAGATGGCAGCAGTCCAGCAGTTGTGCGTCGACGAGCTCTGCTTGGTGTACCACATCGCAGCGGCAACAAAATGGTGAGCCATCCTACTCATTTGCCCTGTTTGGCTTATCTGTTTCATTAGTACTGTATCCTGAAAATTTCATCAGATTTGTTTCCCCAACTAGATGTACTAGTGTGGTTTGTGAAAAGTAGATGCACTACTGCATTTTCTCAAGTAGATACACTATAAATGTATTTTTGAACCTGATGCACTGGATTACTATTTGGAAAATCTTGCGCAAGATTAATTGAAGTTGATCGACTAGTGTAGTTTCTGAACTTGATCCAATAGTGTAGTTTATGTGCTCGATGTATTAAAAAGATGTTTCTGAACTTGATGTAGTGAAGTATTTTCTGAATTTGATCTAATGTTATTTTCATAAGAAAATAAACTAAGGACTTGGTGAAGCACTGGTTATGTGTTATCCTATTCAACAAAAGTAAACTAAACTAGTACCAAAGAAGAACATACAACATTGACTGAAACTATGTATAATCCCAAAAAAATAACATGATGTACTTGAATTTAATTTCAGAACTTTGTTTACTAGTTTCTGAAGTACATTCATCCATTAATTATGCTATATAAGCATCTACTTCATGGATTCATGTTTCTGAACTTGATGTAGAGAAGTATTTTCTGAATTTGGTCTGATGTTATTTTCGTAAGCAAAAAAACTAAGAACTTTGTGAAGCACTGGTTATGTGTTGTCCAATTGAACAAAAGTAAACTAAACTAGTACTAAAGCAGCACATACAACATTGACTCAAACTATGTATAATCCAAAAGAAAAATAACATGATGTACTTGAATTTAATTTTAGAACTTTGTTTACTAGTTTTTGAAGTACATTCATCCATTATTTATGCTACATAAACAACTACTTAATGGATTCATCGCTTGTAAAACAAAACAAAAATGAATAATTCAAACATCAAAGTAATGCTAATTTTCAAAATGTCTCTCCCCTTGCAGGCCCAAGCGCCTGAACGACATGCTGCAGCATGAGAGGTTGTTCACATTTGCCGGTTTCAGCATTGAAAGCGACAAAGAGAAGCTGAAGTTGTCCGGTTTGGAGATCAACCCCAACAAGTTCATCGACATTCAGCACAAGTGGAGAGTTCCATACACTGGAAAAGAGTACGACTCCTTGACTGATGTTGTAGCCAGCGTCATCCACCCATTCTACAAAGGCATGAAGAAGAACATCAACACGCAGGAAGACCACAAACTGTGGGGGACCAGCCCGCTGCCAGACAACCTCATCGAGTATGCAGGAGTAGATGCGTACGCCACGTACAAGTCATGGATCATAATCGACTAGATCACAGATGGTTCAGAATTTGCAAAAGAGCGGGAGGCTGAAAACTTCTACGACCGCCCCTAGTGCCCCTTTATGAGATGAAGATACATCAAAACCTGCCTTCGTTTTCCTTCCGCTTGTGCTTGCCTTTTATCTTGTTGTTTCAAATTAGTAGTTTGCTCTTGTTGGGTTGAACCAGTATGATTATGTCGTGCTTGTCATGGTTGAACAAGTTTACTTATGTCATCAAGTACAATGTTTTGCTTATCTCATTATATAAGTTTGGTAGCTTCGTATGTTGTTAATCCATCATTTCAAATTCAAAAGTAGCTTCTGAATGGAACTTTGTGGCTGCTCTAAAGTACTAGTTATGAAGCAACTAATCACACAACGTTGTTCCATGTCTAGTTTTGATTCAGTATTGTATAGAAAACATAACATTGAAAACAATCAGCACAATTTGAGTTCCTTAACAACGCTTCAAAAGTTGAAGCAAAAATTCTTAGTACTTCATGTAGTGTTCTCATTCGTATGTAGCTGCTAGAAAATTAACAAGTACTACAAATAGAAAAAGTTAAGAAGCATCAGCACACACTTATGTTTGTCACTTGCAGATTAAGAATGATAGTACTAGTACACTTGATCGGACAGTACATACTTACTACAATAAAAAGTACAAAGAAGCATCAG
Source organism: Aegilops tauschii subsp. strangulata (assembly GCF_002575655.3). NCBI lineage: Eukaryota > Viridiplantae > Streptophyta > Magnoliopsida > Poales > Poaceae > Aegilops > Aegilops tauschii. The sequence goes on along the minus strand of NC_053037.3, from coordinate 310,700,175 downwards.
TCCGTAATCACCCAAAAAAATGTCAGACTAAGAACATAAGCGCTACTATGAATGGACTATCAGTACAACCTAGTCTACACGCAAGTACCATAGTTCTGAAAATGACACCAGAAGACCCTTGAGAATAATCACAAAAACAAACACAAAAAAGAAGGCAAAAAACTCAAAAGAAAAAGATTACACTTACACAAAACTGACAAGAAACAGAACAAAAAGTATTAGTCCAAGTTACTGGTGGAGTCAAGTACTAGATTCAAACAAACAAAAAAAAGAAAAAATTGACCACTCAAGGTCAGGCGCAGGCCCTGACGCTGCTAGATACTTGAACTCGAGCCCGTGGGCGAATCCCTAGTAATCCGCACAACGCAGGGCCCGCCGACCAGGGCCCACAGGTCACGAGAGAGAGCGAGCGCCGTGTATAAGCGCTCAGGGAAGTATTCAGAGGAGTTCGACCAGTGAGCCTCGGCTGCGCTTATAAACAGGTCCGGAGCCCCCTCGACTAGCGAGGTGGGACTAAACCCAGAGCGCACGCGCACGCCGCACTGCACAGCCCCGCGGACGAGCTATCTGGGCCGGAAAATGGCCCAATAGCCTGCATCGTCTACAAACACCCCACCAATAAGCCAGTTAAACAAACCAGAGGGCGGGGCAAAGAAATATAAACTACAAGAAAAAGTGTTTTAGTTCTTGAAACTGAAAATATCTTGAAACTGAAAATATATAAATTCAAATACTAGTTCGCAGGCAATAACTTTAAATACTAAAAATAAAAATAAAAATAATTTTAGCTCTCCACCACGGATGATAAAAGAAAAGGAGAAAATATGATACAAAAACAATGAACCTCTAAAAAGAAGAGAACTTAATAGCCTATCTGTTAAGTGTACATAATTTAAAAAACCGAATTAAATATTACTTTCAAGTTCAACTACTAAAATGCAAAAAGTTCAAACATATAATGTTTGTCAATTATGCTAAATTTCTTATTTATATAAAATCTAACAAGTTCAACTACTAAAATGCAAAAAGTTCAAACATATAATGTTCATCATTTATGCTAAATTTCTTATTTATATAAATTCTGACAAGTTCAACTACTAAAATAAAAGAAGTTCAAATATATACTGTTTGTTAATTATGCTAAATTTCTTATTTATATAAATTCTGACTACTTCAACTACTAAAATGCAAGAAGTTCAAATAGAATTTATTTGTCAATTCTGCTAAATTTCTTATTTATATAAAATCTATCCACACGTCAACGAACGATCTGGTCGTAAAATAATCTCAATCCCCCAACCCACCCGAAAAAACAAAATAACTCAGTTCAAACATACATATGACATCAGTACTAAAAAAGCAGGATTAGTCAGGCCACTCACACCACCGTGACACCAAATTTCAAAACCGCACGCTGTATGAAATTACATTTCAGTTCACACATCACTAAACCATAAGTGCACTAAAATGAGAATACAAAAACTATAAAGGCCTAACTTAGGTTAGTACAGATGAAAATAAAATAAGTACCAGTTTTGAGCAACAACTCCCAGGGCACTCAAAAATGTTTTGAGATAAACTAGTCTATAAGACTTCAGTGGAAAAACAATACTTAACATCCACACGGAAAAACATCACAAAGCATACGTCACTTAAACAGTGCAAAATGCCATCATCACCACCCCTGAGACGTGCAAGTGGGATTTAGCAGATCATAAGTACAACTTGACAAGACTAGTCAGTGCAACAGTAAAAACCCTTTGACTTGGAGGGTTGCTTCTTCCAGGCCACCACCCGCGCCACCCACTGAGCGGTTGCCACAAGAGACTGCAAACGGGGACCCCCACGACCACCACACCCACGCCCCCGACGAACCGCCTCCCACACATCCCCGTCGACGCACTGCAAAATACCCCATTGTCTTCCATCTCTGCCTCATTCACAGAACCACCATTGCCACTTCAATCTCCACTGCACACAAACCAAAAACTTCTCTCTCCCAAGCCCACAGTCGCCGGAGGAAGGCGATGGCGGAGGAACCGTCCGCCAAGCGTCATCATGGTGAGCCGTCGGATAAGAGCAGCAACCTCGTCCATGTTCACGTCCCCGGCGAGAAGCGCGAGTACACGAGAACCCTCACAGAGGTTGAGCTCCACGGCAAGGAGAAGCTGGAGATCGTCTGCACAGCCGAACCAGACAAGGCCGACGAGGTGATGAGCAGGCTCAGGATAAAGGGCGGCGGCTTGTATCCGAGCTTCATCGGAGTTGATGTGGAGTACACTAGCGACGATGAACCTCCCAGATGGCGGCAGTCCTGCAGTTGTGCGTCGAGGAACTCTGCTTGGTGCACCACATCGCAGGAGCCACAAAATGGTAACCCATACTACTGTTCATTCATCTGTTGTACTAGTAATACTCACTAAAAACTTCATTAAACTTGTTTCCCAACTAGATGAACTACTATAGTTTGTGAAGTGGATGCACGAGTACATGTTTCTCAAGTTACATGCATTTCTGAAACTGTGAAGTGGATTGTTTCACCAGATTAGCATCTGAAAAAATGTTTATAGAATTCTGAACTTGATGCACCAAATTAATTTCTGAACTTGATGTACTAGCATAGATTCTGATATTGATGCACTAGTATAGTTTATAGAATTTATGTATTAAAAGATGTTTGGTGAAGTGGTATAGGTCCATATCTTGATGCACGTGTTTCTCAAATTAATTTCTGAACTTGATATAGAATTGATGCACAAAGATGTATCAAGCACTGGTATAGGTCTTTTATTCAACAAAAAAGAAAACTAAACTTGAATCAAGCAGCACATATATCATTGAATCTGGTAAAATGATTCTTGAATTTGGTGAAGCATTAGGTGAAGCACTGAAGATAGCAAAAAAGAAAAATAACATGGTGTAGTTGAATTTAATTTCAGGACTTTGTGTACTAGTTTCTGAACTACATTCATCCATGACTTATACTATATAAGCATCTACCTCATGGATTATCACTTGTAAAACCAACAAGCAGAAGAATTAAATCGTCAAAAAAGAAGACTAATCTTTAAATGTGTGTCTCCCCCCTTGCAGGCCCAAGCGCCTCAAAGACTTCCTGCAGGAGGAGAAATTGTACACATTTGTCGGTTTCAGCATTGGAGGTGACAAGCGGATGCTGAACAAGTCTGGTTTGGAGATCAACCCCAACAACTTCATCGACATGCAGCGCAAGTGGAAAGATCCAAAGACCGACAAATACTATGACTCCTTGGCCGATGTTGCAGGCGGCGTAATCCACCCATTCTACAGCGGCATGAAGAAGAACATGGACAGGGCAGACCACAAACTATGGGGGACCAGCCCGCTGCCAGACAACCTCATCACGTATGCAGGAATAGATGCGTACGCAACGTACAAGTCATGGAAGACAATCGACAACATCGTGACAGGTTGGGATATTTCAAAAGAGCAGGAGGCTGACCCCTACTACCACTGCAACTTCGCGGGATGAAGATGCATGAAAGTCTGCATTCGTGTTGCTCGCACTTCTGCCTGTCCTTAATCTTGTTGTTTCAGATTTGTAGTTTGCTTTCGTTATGTTGAACCAGCTACCTTATGTTATGTGTGTCAGGGTTTGAACAAGTTTGCCTATGTCTATCAAGTACATCGTTTGCTTATTTCGTTCAACAAGTTTGCTAGCTTCCTATTTTGTTGATCCATCATTTGAAGTTGAAGTAGGTTGAAGTTGAAACTTGATTGCTGCCACGCAGCACTAGTCATGGAGAAACAAAAATCACACATGGATATTTTCACAAAAAAACAAAAACAGTGGCAGACTAACTAAGGACAACAGCAAATAGTAGACTTGGACGCTCAGTACAGCTTAGACATTTACAGTAGTACTATCACACTAAGAAATCAGTTTTTAGTTTCAGAAGAACACTAAGAAGACTAAGTTTCAGCCGAGGACAACATTCACTACTAACAGCATCGTGCTAATAGTAGTTAGAAATTTACTGAGTACTGCAACAGGAAAAGCAAAGAACAATCAGTACGTATTTCCTAGTCACTAGCATGCTAGGACTGGGAGTTCTGGTACACTTGAACAAACGGTACATTCATTCTACAAAATAAAAAAAGGAACGGGAACCTTCAGTTCGCATTCCATAAAACATCGACACACTAAGAATAACAGTAATAGTACAACTGAAATCTCAGTACAACTTAGTCTATAAGGCAAGTACTATGATCATACCAAACATTGCCTTGAGAAGAACCACAACCTAGAAAAAAGAAGGCCAAAACTAAATCAAAAGGATATCAGTTCGACCAAGGAGAAAAATCACAAGAAAACAAAACAGAAGCATCAACCCACATTGACGAGTGAGGCACTAGTTTCAAACAACACAAGAAAATGAAATGATCAAAGTACTAGCACAATTGAAATCTCAGTACAACTTAGTTTATTCGGTAAGTGCTATGATGATACCAATTAATGCCTTGAGAAAGAAGGCCAAGACTCAACCAAATAGATTACAGTTCAACCAAGGACAAAAATTAACAAAAAACAAACAACAGAAGCATCAGCCCACATTGACTAGTGAAGTAATTATGAACTTTATATGGCTGTCTGTTAAATGTAGCCAATTTAAACCAGTGCTTTAACTTTTACTATGAAGTTCAACTACAAAAATTCAAGAAGTTCAAACAAAAGTTTGGCTCTCAAATTTTGCTAAATTTCTTATACTTAAATAAAATCTGGCCAGAGATCACGTAGCAATTTGGTCGTAAATAATTTCAATCCCAAAAAAAACTTCAGTTCTAATACATTATATGAAATCAGTTCTACATAACAAGGAAGCATCACTCCACTCACGCTAGATCCACAAGTGTCGTCGTGACACCAAATTTTAAAAGCCTTACGCTGAATGACATTACAATTCAGTACTAACAGAACTATACTATAAGTACAAGAAAAGAGGGTACAGAAACTATAAAGGTCCAACCTAGGTTGGGACAGATGAAAATATAATAAATCTCACTTTTCCAGCAACAACTCGTAATGAACTTGGAAAAAGGTGTTTTCAGTTCAACTAGTTTACAAGACTTCAGTACAAAAAATAGAACTTAACCAAAACGAATTCCCAATGAAACATACACAAGTGAAAACAGCTATTCAACCACACTATCATCATGGAAAAAAAGATTGTTAAACATTGTGCCACACTTAAACACAACACAAAATATACCAGTAATTACATAGTACTTGACAAGACATCCAAACACTACAATCAAAGCCTACAATGCTTTCAAGAGATATATCACACAACTATCCATTTAACTATGCGAATGATGACATTTCTTCTATGCACCAGGAGCCAAAGCCTGAAACTCCTTGGGAAGCTCCGTCACCAGAAGCTGGTTATTCCGGTTGAACACAACTCTATACGGATCCTCAGCATCCCAATCAACAATACGAGGCTGCAAAACAATAAAACAAATTATCAAAAATCATGACACATTAAAAAGAAGAATACACAATCAGCCAAACACAGAAAAGTGAAAAGCTCAACTAGAACCCACATCATTATGTCGAATGTTCCCAACAATCTTTTCACCATCATAGGATCCCGCATACTTCACTGTATAATGGCCACATTCATTCGCCCCTTGAAGTGGAACCTTCACAAACGTTGGTTTCTTTGCAAAAACCTCCCATTTGGGCTGCTTGCTCACATTGTACTGAGCATCACCATACACAGCCTTCATTACTTGGACCATCCCGGAGATCTGTAAAAAAAGAAAAGAAACCACACATTTTCAGGTCTATGAAAAGCAGAAACAAAGATGCGGAAAAATTAATCCAGTACAGATAATAAATGTCACTCACAATCTTCTCACAGTCTTTATGATAGGTGTTCTTTGAAGGACGATGGTTCTTCGGATAAGGTAAAGAGTCAAGGATGTCGATGCTACTGCGGTACCAATCCATGACATATAAGGAAAAGTGGTTCACTTTCTTATCCTTTGGTAAAACCATAGGCTTGAATAGAGGCATCATGATCTAAAAACAAATTACCAAAAAAGAGATATTAAATATTCAAAATAAAAAACTAGCATGACAACAAACAAATAAAACAAAAAATCAGCTAGTAGAACTCACAAGGTCGGCAGTGAGCAAATCTTCCTCTTTAACATAGCTCCTGAAATCTCTCGCTGCACTCTCCACATTAAACTCTTTATCTTCACCACCGTAAAACGTACAGTCAAGCACAACCTGCAAAAAGCCTAGAAAGAAATAGACAGGGGAAAGGATCAACAAGCAAAGTATTATTAAAACTCGTAAAACAATAGGCAGTCTTGTTTAAGAGAAACAAACGATCTGATTGATTACCGTGATGAAATATGGACTCAGCAATACCCTTTTCCCAGACGCAAAATCAACATTTCTATCGGGATCTTTCTTCCAATCATCAATGAGGAAGTCCAATACATCACCCTCCATCATTTGCCCAGGTGCAAAAACTTCCCAGATGCGTTTCCCAGTGAAGTTGGTTACGCTACCATCGGGCTGAGGTATCATTGAGAATGTATTCCTGCAGCACAGACAAGAACAAAAAACAGGGGAAGCAAGATAAGGCATTCATAGCAGTTCAAGTTGTATAAAAGGTAACAGTTCAGGTCATATTTATCAAGCAGTTACAAACAACAGAGGAAAAGAAGAGGAAACGTAATGAGAGATACTCACTCGGCATACTTCTCACATGCTTCATCGCTAAGCAACAGATTATACAACTTGCAAGCCTTGTCCAGGTGAGGGAAATTATGAGGGTGAAGCTGCTGCACAGGGGAGCAAAACTTTATAGGAGCTCTGGGTGCACGCTCCGTGCTTGTAATATTGCCAGAATACAAAGCAGGATCCTTCCTAGCACCACCAGCTCTACGGGCCACTATTCCAGCAAGTGGGGATAAACCCTTGGCAGCAGCAGCGCTCCTGGTGACTCTTCCCATGCCAGCAATCTTGTCAAACGCATCATCATCACTGTCTATCAATTCCACAATGGGATTCTTGGGTGTAGAGGGGCTCTCTGCACAAGCAGCCGTAGAACCTTTCAGAGCTCCCAACCGCCCCTTAATAACACCAGATCTTGTCTTTTCTGGAGAACACCCCTAGCTAAGATCAATAGATACGCGGTCGAGCTCCGAGAACTGGCTGCCAAAGATCCTGTAGTCATGCTCATCAAGATCCAGCCACTCACCTGCAAAAATAAAAAAATAAAAGACCGCATCAACGGTGAAGTTCAAATACATAATTCATGACAGTACCAATCAAGAAGTACAAGCTGCAAAAAATTACAAAAGGTCATGCATTATGTACAGGGTTCGATGCCAAACAAACCACGGAAGTCAACATCAAACACATCGCTAGTTGCGCAGGTATACAGAAAAGTCTTCCTAATGTCAAGAATGTCTTCGTGGTTGTAATCCAACATTTCAATCACACCATCCTCCCGGCAATGATAGGTCTTGCAGCTTTGTAGCATAAAGAATCCACAATCATGCCTGTTAACAAAAGAAAAAACAAAAGGGTACATCACAAATCCGAAAATAGAGGAACACCACCCTCCCAGCAACAAAAACAACTAACAAAAAATCATTAAAAACGGATACTCACGTGTTTTTCTGCTGCGGCACCCGCACAAACTCGCAAGAGAAACCATCAATATGCACTGGCGAGAACGGTTTGGCCCTGTCTACGCTGGACTCCCTCCAAAGCTTCTTTATGTTATCTGTCATAGTCCTTAAGAATCTAACTGCATCACTCCAGGTTTCATCACGCAGTGAATCAAGACACTCAAAACGACGGAACCTCAAATTCAGAACAATCAAGCACCAATGCCCAGATTCTTCGCTAGGCTTCATGGTAGCCGCAAATGACGGCGGATCAAAAGTAGGGAAGAGAAGCTGACAAAAAAATCACAGAGGAAAAATTAATTTAACAAATCATAATGAAACAAAAAATTCAGCCTCTAAACAATAAAATAAAAGAAGGAAATTGAAATTCAGAAGTACAAACAAAAATCAGATAATCATAAGTTCTAATTGAGTAATCAAAACACTACAAAAAATAAATGCTACTCAAGTTTATATTGCAACAAACATATCAGCTCAATTTCCTTGCGGCAATAAGTTCAGCTTTTAAAAAAGAAGCACACATCATTCATAAGTGCAGGGGTAAAAGCAGGCTACTCAAGTTCATTCCCCCACCTCCCAAACTTGCAAGAAAACATGACAGTTCTAGTTCATGAGTACAAAAAGTTCAAGTTCACCTACTTGGTCAAAACCATCAGCCCCTGATCTCGTGTACCAATTTAGCACATTGGAACCAATATTTCCATCACGGATCTTGGTCTGTTGTACAAAAAGAACAACAACAGTTAGAAAATTGGCAAAAAAAGTTATCATCCTATCTACAAAGCAAAATACTGACCGTCACCCATCTGGGTACTATCAACTTGTCAGTGTCTCGGTACTTCTGACGTAGAGAATATAAAACAACGTCAGCACTGTCTGAGTTGAGCATGCCAATGGGGACAAACCCTTTAGCAATAGAACCAACACTGGCATCACATTCTTTATTTTGAAACATCGGCTTGTCACTAGGAAAACACAAAAGATTACATGAATTAAAACTACTGCAATAACAACAATAATCATATGAGAGAAAGAAAAAGAGACAAAAATGGTACGGGCAAAATCCCAAACTAACCGTTTCGTACGTTTCGTGCGCAACCTCGTAACAGCGAAGAAAAACATATCAACCTTAACAACATTACCACTTTCTACTTGCAGAAAAAGAAGAAAAATAATAAGTTCAAGCACTACAAATGAACATGTCCAAAATGCCAAAATTGAGAACTACGCCTCATTTACAAGTACCTATCTGCACCATCAGCGTTTGACGACGACAGTAGTTCCTGTGATGAGACCTATATGCCTCCAGTTTCAGGGTTTGACGATGTGAGATCTTGAGAGGACACCAATATCGCTGCGCTTTCAGGGTCTGTAGAAAGAAAATCCTGGGACGACACGAGCGCCTCCTGCGTCAAGGGGCCAGAAGAAATCGACAGAAGTAAATCATCATCCTCGGATGGCACCTCCTCCACGCTAGAGGCATCTTGCAATGCATCACCGTAATCAAGACCTCCAGGCGGGAAATTCTCCGGCGGCAAATCTTCACAATCAGAAAAATTTTCATTCCCAGCAATACCAACACCAGACGATTTGGCATCAAGTATGCTGGCAGCACCAACATCCTCATCAGCAACTTTGGTACCAACATCGCGCCCACTACTCAATGGAACACCACGAGCATCATCTCCACCACTAACGACAGCCTCACACTCAACATTAGTCATCTGAAGAAATAAAAATTCAGAAAAAGTGAATAATATGAGCAAAACTAACAATCAAAAATAAGCTAGCAAGAGGTGCATAGAAAAAAAAACCTTAGAAGCATTCACAGCAACATCATCCATCTTGTTGCTGCTAACATTCAAAGGAACATCACCAACGGGCGAACAAGGCTCGTCGCCAACAACAAGACCCTGATTCATATGTAATGAAGCAAAAAACAATGCTATTATTAGCAACAATAAACACAAGGAATTAAACCACAGTAACAAAAAAGGTAGGTATCACCTGCAAACTCTTAACGGTGTGGGATAGAAAAATGAACAAGCAAGGCACATTGGTGCGCATGAAAATTCAAGAAATATGTATAAACACACTAAAAATAAAAATAACCTTGCACTTATCAGTAGATGGATCATTAACTCCACGGTCAACGGCAGCCTCAACATTATGACTGGTCTCCTGCATGAAAAGAAAAATTAATAAACAGATGAAGATGAGGAAGTTCAACTACAATACTGACAGCAGAACAACATAGTAAAAACATACAAACACCGAGGACTGACTCGCATCACCAACAGGGTGCTCCAAGCCAACATCGTTCGTATGGTGATCAGAAACATTAGCCTCAGTACCATCATCAGCCCTACTGTCGGTGGCAGCAGCCTCATCCTGCTCAATCTGCATGGAAGAAAAATAAATAAACAGATGAAGATGAGAAAGTTCACCTACAATACTGACAGCAGAACAACATAGTAAACATTGCAAACACCGAGGACTGACTCACATCAACAACAGGGCGCTCCAAGCCAACATCATTCGTTTCGTGATCAGAAACATTAGCCTCGGTACCATCAACAGCCCTGCTGTCGGTGGCAGCAGCCTCATCCTGCTCAATCTGCTTGATAACAACATTTGCACTTTCTTCATATGGCTTGCAGCGAGAGTCTTGCATAGTTTTGAAACGCTTCATGTTGTTCAATAGACGAACCGAGCTCTGAACTAGATCAGCAGCACCGTCACGCATATCACCAATTTAAATTCTCTCCATCTCAATATAGTCCACTGCTTCCTCAGCGTTAAATTGATGACCTTCAGGAATGATACCATTGATACAGCTCAGACGCTCAACTGTCGTTGGGACCTTTTCCAGCTCAGAACACACATTTCTAAAAATATGCTCAGCGCGCTCCAACGCAGAAACAACAACATCAATACCAAAACCCTGCCTCTGTGAAGTACTAGCATTACTAGGGCCAGGGGGGACATAACCAACACCCTCAACACCACGGCCATCTCTCAACTCATCATGCAGAGATGAAAACTTGGGAACCTGAGACGACGGCATCTCCAGGACTGACCGTTTATACACTCGGAAAAAACAACCTTCTCTTGAGTTTTCCACTACAAACAAGGGGAAAAAGAGTTAATTAATCAATGCAACACACAGGGGAAAATAAAACATGATATTAACAGATTTAAATCAACAGCACTATCAATCTTTAACTGTCAGTGCCAATTTGTTAGTATTTACCGACAGGACAGTTGAACAAAGATATTCAGTTCAACCACACATGAAACAATAGTACTAAAAATCGTACCTAAACCTCACAAAGCTTAAGAAATGACAAAATCTAAATAGGTAACTCTGCGGGACACATGTTCACTCGAGCAAAAATAGCTATACCTAAATAAAAAAAGGTCTACAAGACACAAAAGAAATAAAACTCACCGGAAGCTTCCCAAATACCCAAGTCTTTGAATCTGCGTTGCCTTTTTTTTATCAAATCTGCATCAACCAGATCGGAAAGCTTGACAGGATCCATGAAACATATGCGGGGAACTCGCATGTCAGGCTCCGCAGTCTTGCCACGGATAAGGCAGTCAAGGTACATTAGTACAGGCCCTATAGCACAGCCTGTGATTGCCTTCCCAAGGGAAACACCATCTTGGTACCTGACAACAGCCCTTCTAAGCTCATCAACCATCAGCTGGCAATAATCCATATTAGCCATGTCCTCAATGACGAGATTCTCAAACATTGCTGCCTCTCTGGAAACACGCGGGGCGGCACCAAGCAACACAACCTTCATAAACACAATAATGAAGAACACTTTCAGAGCAAGGTCATCTTTGCTAGGATCCTTGACAAGCTCCTTGAGCCTAGCCCTCAAATCCTTTGTCTTTATATCTTTGTTCCTGCTAATGTGAAGCTCCGATCTTAACTTCATCAGAGCGTTGTCATATCCGTCCTCTGACGGCCTTGGTGCAGAACGACCACCACGAGGGAACCCAAATAATTGTTGTATACCATCGCTAGTGATGCGAAGCTTCTTATTAGCCTCACCCATGTCAAGAGTCATCGTATCAGGATCTATCCTCAGGTACAAAGCTCCCATCAGATGGCGGGAAATGTTAGACTTCACCCTCCACTTGAAGATAGAACCAAAACCAGCTGCATGAACCCTAGCCACATGGCGACTCTCAAGCAATTTAGCACAAGCTTCAACCTCTCCCAACGAACATCGCACAGTTAAGTTCAATTTCCGTTGGTCACCTTCATCCAAGGCAACTTTTCCGGCATTGCCTCCCACAAGCTTGACCGGACTCATAACGCTAACAGGCTGTAAATGAAAATAAACAAGCCACAGCTTAAATAAATGAATATAGAAAACAAAACAAGCATATGAAGGTAAGTAGAAAAAACAAAAGATTGCACAAGTTCAACTCTTAAAGCAACATCAGTACCACCTCTCAATTGATGCAAACAATGACCAGCCTCAACTGGCCAGCATACCAGCCCAGACACAATTAAATCATTGCAAGTACAACTAGTAAGCCACATACAGTACAAACACGTACCACTACAAATTCATCTTCAGAATCAACTTCAATATCATCTTCTTCAGATACAACATCTTCAGCTTCGACACGAGCACGCTTCTTCACACCTTTGTTCACCTTCGCAGGAGCAACTTTACGCTTCTTATTTTCTTTCAACAAAGAGCGCTCTGGAAGAGGAGACGAAGAAGGCTTCTTATTTGTAAAAACTCATGGACTCCGACGAACAGGGGAGCCACCAAGTGTGCTTGGACCAATCTTCACGGCAACACTATCCCCATCAGCTTTGCTATTACCAGGTTGGGAACCAGCTTTCACACATGGGCTACGCCTCTGTGTGACATCAGCATTTCGATCTGACATCTTCCTCTTCAAAACAACTTTCTTCTCCTTAACTGCATCACGAGTAAACACTTGCATCAAACGAGTTTGCATCAGGTTTGTCTTCACAGGCATGTCACTTCCATGAGATCCACCATCAACAATTGAAAAGGCCGCGTCACCACCTTCATCACCTACACCTTTAGGAGCTTGAGCAACATCACCATCACTTCGTTGCACACAGGCAGCCTTTTGACGCTGTTCCAACTCCTTTCTCCTCTGGAAATAACACTTCTTTTTTCTTATCCTTTCATGCTCAAGCTGTAACTGCATAGGAACATCCTCAGCCTGAGTAACTGGCTCAGTGCTATCAACACTCTGTGACTGAGTAACGGACAACTGCAAGCTGCCATCACCATCATCAACGTTAAGAGAATACATTCCATCATTAATATCTTTGACAACATCAGAAATGTCCTCAGGAGCACCATGGCTGTCATTAACAGCATAAACCAATAACATAAGCACACACATATAAAATTAAAACAAAATTAACATTGCAGAGACAAGATAAATAAAGCTCATAGCATCAGACACAAAGAAAAGGAACAACTGATCTAGCTAATCATATTTATGTATTCAAGGCTGATAAAAAAGAGCAAATATAAGGGAAACACCAGCAAGATTAGAAAGTCCTTCTAGAGGGTTTGGTGTCTCAAAAATAACATTCACAAGATCTTGAAACTGTTCTGATTTGTCAGAATCAGGAGGCACCGGCACTCCAACATCTCCAACAACATCATAATTAGCAAAAAAGTACACGAACAAAGCTATCAGTTCAACTATAAGAACACCACAAGTGCACCCAATAAAACAATATCAACCCACCCACTGGCACAACATCATAATAGTTCTTCACTGACTATGACACCGTATTTCAAATGTCAGGACAGCAGTTCAAACTACATATGGTGATCAGTACTACAACCTGTCTGTAGGTCACATCAACCGCGAAAACTATGCACACCACACATTCCAGGGCAAAATTAACAGCTATCAAAATACATACAACTTATAAAGTCGATACGACAACACCTATACAACCTAAAAACCAGATCTGTTAAAACATCATCCAAATTACAGGGAAAATCAACTGCATTCAACTTGTCCGGACTGGATGATGTACCCATTGAGATCTACAGACCTAAAATCTGCCCAACCATATCTGCAAGACACATGAACAAAAATTAGGGCTCTGACCTATTTCAGAAACGAAGCACGCCATACAAAGCAAAACTCTTACCAGCAAACACAAAATCCACCACGGAATCCAGTATCACTGTCGCCAACCGCTCGTTCAAGAGCAAAGGAACCCTAGCGAATCCAGCCTGAGACATCAAGAGAGCAATAGCTTAGAAATAGAGGAAAAATATGTACATAAGAGGACGCAAGGGAAATCGACGGCAGAGCAAAAGGAGCAAATAGAGCACCCAGACATCCACCCCTAGGGTTCAACCCGCCGGCCGACGCTCCCGCGGCAAAACAGGAGACGCAACTTTTCTGCGAGAACAGAAGAAGAGGGGAGCGAAGAAGGAATCGATTTGGGGAGGGGAGCGGAGCGAAACAGGGGAGAGAGGAGGTTAAAAGGTGAGTGGGAATAAACCGCCGGCTAAATCCCACAATCGTGGCAAAGCCCACTATCTCTGGGCAGTTACCAAAGGTAATAGCAAAAATTAAATATAATAAAAAAATTAATATACAGGGAGAAAACAAACGGCTAAAGTCCAAATAATAACTCACAACAGTACAATAAAAATTATCAAAAAAGTACAAATGAAATAATAATTCATAACGGTGCTGTTTTCCCCCTAAGAAGATAACATAATGGGGGCAAGTCATGTTATGGACTCGCCTCCGCATGCCTCTCGGTGCGGTGCGGTGCGGGGGCAAGTCATGTTACGGACTTGCCTCCGCATGCGACGTCGCAGCACGCCGCGTCGTTGCCTGCTACGGCTCGTTCCTGGCTCTGCCTCGCCGGGATGGGGGAGGGGGGTCCCGACCCCCTCCCCCCGGCTCGGCCTCGCGCTAACGCGGCAGTGCGCTCGTTTGACTGGCGTAGTGCGGTTATTCTGTCCTCCCCCACACGCACCCACACACCCCTAAGATAGATAATGGGGGCAAGTGCATACAAGGAAGATGTGTGAGTACAACTATGCCCCTCGGTGCGGTGCGGGGGCAAGTCATGTTACGGACTCGCCTCCGCATGCGACGCCGCGTCGTCGCCTGCTACGGCTCGTTTCTGGCCCGACCTCGCCGGGATGGGGGAGGGGGGTCCCTCCCCCCCGGCTCGGCCTCGCGCTAATGCGGCAGTGCGCTCGCTTGACAGGCGTAGTGCGGTTATTCTGTTCCCCCACACGCACCCACACACCCCTAAGATAGATAATGGGGGCAAGTACATACAAGGAAGATGTGTCAGTACAACTATGCCCCTCGGTGCGGTGCGGTGCGGGGGCAAGTCATGTTCCGGACTCGCCTCCGCATGCGACGTCGCGGCACGCCGCGTCGTTTCCTGCTACGGCTCGTTCCTGGCTCTGCCTCGCCGGGATGGGGGAGGGGGTCCCAACCCCCCCGGCTCGGCCTCGCGCTAACGCGGCAGTGCGCTTCTTTGACAGGCACAGTGCGGTTATTCTGTCCCCCCCCCACACGCACCCACACACCCCTAAGATAGATAATGGGGGCAAGTCCATACAAGGAAGATGTGTGAGTACAACTATGCCCCTCGGTGCGGTGCGGGGGCAAGTCATGTTACGGACTCGCCTCCGCATGCGACGCCGCGGCACGCCGCGTTGTCGCCTGCTATGGCTCATTCCTGGCTCGGCCTCACCGGGATGGGGGAGGGGGGTCCCTCCCCCCGGCTCGGCCTCGCGCTAATGCGGTAGTGCGCTCGCTTGACAGGCGTAGTGCGGTTATTCTGTTCCCCCACACGCACCCACACACCCCTAAGATAGATAATAGGGGCAAGTACATACAAGGAAGATGTGTCAGTACAACTATGCCCCTCGGTGCGGTGCGGGGGCAAGTCATGTGACGGACTCGCCTCCGCATGCGACGCTGCGACACGCCGCGTCGTCGCCTGCTACGGCTCGTTCCTGGCTCGGCCTCGCCGGGATGGGGGAGGGGGGTCCCGAACCCCCTCCCCCCGGCTTGGCCTCACGGTAACGCGGCAGTGCGCTTGTTTGACAGGCGCCATGCGGTTATTCTGTCCCCCCCCCCCACGCACCCACACCCCCCTAAAGATAGATAATGGGGGCAAGTCCATACAAGGAAGATGTGTCAGTACAACAATGCCCCTCGGTGTGGTGCGGTGCGGTGCGGGGGCAGGTCATGTTACAGACTCGCCTCCGCATGCGACTCCGCGGCACGCCGCATCGTCGCCTGCTAAGGCTCGTTCCTGGCTCGGCCTCGCGGGGATGGGGGAGGTGCGGGTCCCGACCCTCCTTCCCCCCGGCTCGGCCTCGCGCTAATGCGGCAGTGCGCTCGCTTGACAGGCGTAGTGCGGTTATTCTGTTCCCCCACACGCACCCACACACCCCTAAGATAGATAATGGGGGCAAGTACATACAAGAAAGATGTGTCAGTACAACTATGCCCCTCGGTGCGGTGCAGTGCGGAGGCAAGTCATGTTACGGACTCGCCTCCGCATGCGACGTCGCGGCACGCCGCGTCGTTTCCTGCTACGGCTCGTTCCTGGCTCTGCCTCGCCGGGATGGGGGAGGGGGTCCCGACCCCCTCCCCCCCGGCTCGGCCTCGCGCTAATGCGGCAGTGCGCTCGTTTGACAGGCGCAGTGCGGTTATTCTGTTCCCCCCCACACGCACCCACACACCCCTAAGATAGATAATGGGGGCAAGTCCATACAAGGAAGATGTGTGAGTACAACTATGCCCCTCGGTGCGGTGCGGGGGCAAGTCATGTTACGGACTCCCCTCCGCATGCGACGCCGCGGCACGCCGCGTCGTCGCCTGCTATGGCTCGTTCCTGGCTCGGCCTCACCGGGATGGGGGAGGGTGGTCCCTCCGCCCGGCTCGGCCTCGCGCTAATGCGGCAGTGCGCTCGCTTGACAGGCGTAGTGCGGTTATTCTGTTCCCCCACACGCACCCACACACCCCTAAGATAGATAATGGGGGCAAGTACATACAAGGAAGATGTGTCAGTACAACTATGCCCCTCGGTGCGGTGCAGGGGCAAGTCATGTGATGGACTCGCCTCCGCATGCGACGCTGCGGCACGCCGCGTCGTCGCCTGCTACGGCTCGATCCTAGCTCGGCCTCGCCGGGATGGGGGAGGGGGGTCCCGAACCCCCTCCCCCCGGCTCGGCCTCGCGCTAACGCGCCAGTGCGCTCGTTTGACAGGCGCCATGCGGTTATTATGTCCCCCATGCACCCACACCCCCCTAAAGATAGATAATGGGGGCAAGTCCATACAAGGAAGATGTGTTAGTACAACAATGCCCCTCGGTGCGGTGCGGTGCGGTGCGGGGGCAAGTCATGTTACGGACTCGCCTCCGCATGCGACTCCGCGGCACGCCGCGTCGTCGCCTGCTAAGGCTCGTTCCTGGCTCGGCCTCGCCGGGATGGGGGAGGTGGGGGTCCCGACCCTCCTTCCCCCCGGCTCGGCCTCGCGCTAACGTGGCAGTGCGCTTGTTTGACAGCCACAGTGCGGTTATTCTGTTCCCTCCCCACACGCACCCACACACCCCTAAAGATAGATAATGGGGGCAAGTCCATACAAGGAAGATGTGTCAGTACAACTATGCCCCTCGGTGCGGTGTGGTGCGGTGCGGGGGCAAGTCATGTTACGGACTCGCCTCCGCATGCGACGCCGCGACACGCCGCGTCGTCTCCTGCTACGGCTCGTTCCTGGCTCGGCCTCGCCGGGATGGGGGAGGAGGGTCCCGACCCCCCTCCCTCCCGGCTCGGCCTCGCGCTAACGCGGCAATGCGCTCGTTTGACAGGCGCAGTGCGGTTTTTCTGTTCCCCCCCCCACACACACGCACCCACACACCCCTAAGATAGATAATGGGGGCAAGTCCATACAAGGAAGATGTGTCAGTACAACTATGCCCCTCGGTGCGGTGCGGGGGCAAGTCATGTTACGGACTCGCCTCCGCATGCGACGCCGCGACACACCGCGTCGTCGCCTGCTACGGCTCGTTCCTGGCTCGGCCTCGCCGGGATGGGGGAGGGGGGTCCCGACCCCCTCCCCCCGGCTCGGCCTCGCGCTAACGCGGCAGTGCGCTCGTTTGACAGGCGAAGTGCAGTTATTCTGTCCCCCCACACACCCACACACCCCTAAGATAGATAATGGGGGCAAGTCCATACAAGGAAGATGTGTCAGTACAACTATGCCCCTCGGTGCGGTGCGGGCGCAAGTCATGTTACGGACTCGCCTCCGCATGCGACGCCGCGGCACGTCGCGTCGTTGCCTGCTACGGCTCGTTCCTGGCTCGGCCTCGCCGGGATGGGGGAGGGGGGTCCCGACCCCCTCCCCCCCAGCTCGGCCTCGCGCTAGCGCGGCAGTGCGCTCATTTGACAGGCGCAGTGCGGTTATTCTGTTCCCCCCACACACACGCATCCACACACCCCTAAAGATAGATAATGGGGGCAAGTCCATACAAGGAAGATGTGTCAGTACAACGATGCCCCTCGGTGCGGTGCGGGGGCAAGTCATGTTACAGCTCGCCTCCGCATGCGACGCCGTGACACGCCGCGTCGTCGCCTGCTACGGCTCATTCCTGGCTCAGCCTCGCCGGGATGGGGGAGGGGGGTCCCGACCCCCCTCCCCCCTGCTCGGCCTCGCGGTAACGCGGCAGTGCGCTCGTTTGACAGGCGCAGGGCGGTTATTCTGTCCCCCCCCAACACGCAGCCACACACCCCCTAAAGATAGATAATGGGGGCAAGTCCATACAACGAAGATGTGTCAGTACAACTATGCCCCTCGGTGCGGTGCGGGGGCAAGTCATGTTACGGACTCGCCTCCGCATGCGACGCCGCGGCACGCCGCGTCGTCGCCTGCTACGACTCGTTCCTGGCTCGGCCTCGCCGGGATGGGGGAGGGGAGGTCCCGACCCCCCGGCTCGGCCTCGTGCTAACGCGGCAGTGCGCTTGTTTGACAAGCGCAGTGCGGTTATTCTGTCCCCCCACACGCACCCACACACCCCTAAAGATAGATAATGGGGGCAAGTCCATACAAGGAAGATGTGTCAGTACAACTATGCCCCTCGGTGCGGTGCGGTGCGGGGGCAAGTCATGTTACGGACTCGCCTCCGCATGCGACGCCGCGGCACGCCGCGTCGTCTCCTGCTACGGCTCGTTCCTGGCTCGGCCTCACCGGGATGGGGGTGGGGGGTCCTGACCCCCCCTCCCCCCCGGTTCGGCCTCGCGCTAACGCGGCAGTGCGCTCGTTTGACAGGCACAGTGCGGTTATTCTGTTCCCCCCAACAGGCACCCACACACCCCCTAAAGATAGATAATGGGAGCAAGTCCATACAAGGAAGATGTGTCAGTACAACTATGCCCCTCAGTGCGGTGCGGGGGAAAGAATGACAAGAAAGAGAAAAGCGAGGGAAACACACTATAAAAAAGATGTCAATTCAAGTAGAGGACAACATTTAGTACTTCAAAAAATTCTTATGTTAGGTAAAAAAATAATAATTACTAGAAAGAGAGAATGCTAAGAATCAAAAATATTATACATTACACTTACACAAAACTGACAAGAACCAGAACAAAAAGTATCAGTCCAAGTTACTGGTGGAGTCAAGTACTAGATTCAAACAAGAAAAAAAAGAAAAGAAAAAGTTGACCGCCCAAGGTCAAGCGCAGGCCCTGACGCTGCTAGATACTTGAACTCGAGCCCGTGGGCGAATCCCTAGTAATCCGCACAACGCAGGGCCCGCCGACCAGGGCCCACAGGTCATGAGAGAGAGCGAGCACCGTGTATAAGCGCTCAGGTAAGTATTCAGAGGAGTTCGACCAGTGAGCCTCGGCTACGCTTATAAATAGGTCTAGAGCCCCCTCGACCAGCGAGGTGGGACTAAACCCAGAGCGCACGCGCACGCCACACTGCACAGCCGCGCGAACGAGCTATCTGGGCCGGAAACTACGACTCAGGCGGATGGCCCAACCCAGTAGTTCGCCCCATTACAAAATTCCAGCCGATCACCCACAACCAAAATAAAAAAACAAATGCAGATAATTTTAAAAAAACCTCACAAGAAATCAGTTCAAAACAAGTAATGTAAAAAGTTCAAACACATGTTAATTTTCAAAAATTAAACGTAGAAGATTGTAATAAAAATTTCAGAAACAAATTTATAAAAAGTTCAACTACTACAATTCATAAGGTTCAAGTAAAATTAGCACTGTGCAGCAAAAAGATTAAATTCTTGTTATTTAAAAAAATACTAGAACTATCATTTTTCAAACTGGAAAAATGATAAATTGTGCTCCAAAAATCACGTAAAAAGAAAGAAAAAATGCTATACAACAAACAAATTTGACTGCTCATTGACAACCTAAATAGTTCAGTACTATCATTAACAGCATGTAAGTTCAGCAAACTCAAAAACCAAAAGGGGTCCTACAAACATCATCAGCGTATAGTTCCGTCTGCGAGCCGTGTACATGAAAATATCACAGTCAATACAAAGGATGCCCATCACTTGAACTATAATTGTCCAGTTCAAATATAAAGAATATATATAAAAAAAGTTATGCTTGAGCAAAACAATAGGAAAGCATTACATAAAATTTTCCGAACCATCTGATAACACCATAGAATTCAACCATCCCACATGCAAATGTTTTAAAGAAAAAATACTGCAACATAATCAAATCATTTGCCACATTTAAATATACAGCACATAAATTCTGAACGTCAGGGCCTGGAGAACATAACCATAACCACATCACCATCCTCAAATCCAGACTCTGCCACAAACTCCTTCCACCCAGTAGTTAGGTTGATGCAACCATCAAAGTCGATGTGGTAGCCAACTTCCATCAACTGATACCCATTTTTGTCTGAAGTCTCCATCTTCAGTACGCCGGAACTAGGAGCAACAATCCTGATCTTGGGTGACATTTTCTGCAAATGGGCATGGGAGCACAAAACAAAGTGAACACCTGACATAATTGAATTTTTACACAGATATAGGAAAGGTTTGCATAACTAACTAAAAAGAATAAATCTGAACCAAAACAATAACACCAAACTAACTAGTCATGTGAACTAACTAAACTGAAGAAATATACATATCAATACACCTACAGTAAAAACATCTGACAAAAAACAGATCAAGGATTATACAAAAATGGATAAAATACTGTTAAGTAATGAACAAATACACACAGAAATCCCTACTGTTAAATTATGAAAAAACCAAATAAAAAATATAGACAAACTATTGATAAAACTGAACTACAAATTCAGTCCATGGGATTCAAAAAGAGACCTACAAAAAAGTAGAAAACAAAACGAATAGAAACACATACCCATGATTCCTTCAAGTCACCAACCGTCAGGCGACAAACATAGGGTGCACGAAACCCATGGTTGTTGTACAGCAGACAAGAAAGTTGCCCACGGCGCTGAGTCTGGGTGAGCTCCAAACTAGATTCGTACACACAGCCGTCAGCTATGCGCGCCATCTTTGCCAGGCATCCACACAAACAATCCTCCATGGAACACACATGAACAGCAAAGAAAACAACGGAGAGAAGAGGGAGGAACCTAGATCTGATTCTGGAAGAAGGAAGAAAAAGGAGGGGGAGACTGAGCCACACACCACACATAGATGGATAGAATTTATAGCCAGGGAGACTCGCAGATTATAAAAATAATAAATAGGCAGGTGGGCAGCCAGCTGGTAGGAAATAGTTATTATACAACCCATGCAACATTTGACAGCAAATCAGTTCAACTTTAGATAAACCAGCAGTTCAAAAGTGCACATAACAAACATATGCAGATAAAACAACACATTCAGAGGTAAATTAGTTGAATTCATTTAGTCATTCAAACATCTGCTCCCTCACAACACAAATCTTAAAAACATAATATTCACTACTTCAGTCATAACGATCAAAGAAACGACGCCATTTGGCCCTGGTGGATGGATGTGGAGCCGTGGCTGCTCTCACCCTAGCCCAACTGATGATCTGAATATGGTTCCTTCCCCTACCCTCTGGGAAAAGAAGCTCCAGTTCATTGGAATTGCAAGTATCCATCACCTCGCACGCAAGGCGTCTGTTCAACTCTGCCTCCAGTTCCTCCTCGGCAGCACATCGTGCCGCCATCTGCCTGCGCCTCCTCCTCCTCCTCCTCTGCTCCGCTACTGCAGCCCTCATGTTGACGGCATCCCCCTCCTCCTCTGTGACCTCTCCCAGCTCAGGATCCATCTCGCTTTTCTTTGGTTGCAGCTGGTAGAATGAAAGTGACAGAGGGCTCAAGCTTTATACTCAAAGTGCAGAGGTATCGGTAGGCAGCCAGTAGAAAAATACTTACTCCGATGTCAACGCGGCAGTAAGATAACTTTGACACGAAGCAGTCCAACTACACATACGGTAGCAATTCAAACAACACTGAAAAACACGCAGCTTAATTACACAGTTTGACCAGATTACAAGAAATCACAGGCTCCAGCCGGCCGCCATACACCACATCCGCAAACGACAAAATAACATGGGAATATGGGGTAGAAACAACTCAAAGAAGAAAAATTGACAACGCAAATATTTCATACAATCCTCATATCTCTCCCTGCAACGCCAATTCGAAAGTAAAACAACAGAAAAAGAAGAACACATTTGCATGGCGGGCGTGGAAAACGACCAAAAACACCAAAACTTGTAATCAGAAATTACAGATGAAATTAATCTCCGAAAACTCTAACATACCGATAATTCTCACTTCCAAAACAACAAACCGGACGTAAAATGAGGCCTACGAACACCACGGTAAACACCAACGCCCAAAACACGTCCGCCTGCCAAATGACCACGCCGTCACATCCGATGACTCCAGATCGCAAAACACGACCAGGTGAGCGCGCGCACGTGCGGAACCCCTTAAACGTCTCCTCTGGAAACAAATGGCCCGCAGCACCGTGCCGGAGAACGCCCGGAAGCTCCACGTTGCATCCCCTGTTTCCGTCTGTCGTACATGCAAGAAAATCAATTCAAGTAGAAAACCACATCAGTCCAACCTGTAAACTACGTCAGTTCAAGTAGGGTAACAGAATAATATTCTGTTACGCGTAACAGAATAGCCCAGATGTATATATATATATGTTACGATATCTACCTATGTTACTGCTTCTTTGCCACATCATCATATTTTCTATTCCCGGGTGCATGATACCGGCTATGATACCCCCACTATGGCCACCCTAATAAGGCTGGTCATAATATGGGAGTATCAAGCGGTATGATGCATGCCAACTAGACTTTTTGGATGATGTGGCACACAGTTAAATGATGAAAGAGAGGGTGTGTGGTATCATATCATGATATCGTATCATATTAAATATTGTACTACTTTGTGTCATGCATGGTAATTAATAAGGAACCTAAGATACTAACTCATGATACTATGCATGCGCGCATTACGGAGGTATTGCCGATCATATACTAGTATCATGCATATATACTCCCTCCTTTCCGGTTTATAGGATTATCTCAAAATTTTAGTTTTTCCATTTTATAAGGCTCAATTTGGTTGTTCCCCATCACATGTCCAGATTCTAAGGTGCATTAAATCATTGCATGCAAGTATTAAGAGAAAGTTGACCAATGCATGTACTTTATATATGCATGCATGTATTGCAATTAATACATTGGAAAACATAAATTTTTGAGGAAAACAAAAGCATTAATTGGGTGTTCTTGCAAACTACAAAAGGTATTCCACCACCTTGGTTGGTGAGATTTTTGAATTGAGCCCTATAAGGCTGGTTGTAGTGGGGAGTATCATATATATATATATACAAGTAGTATCATGCATATATATGATAGTGCAGCTAGGATACTAGCTACTTCCGTAATGCATATAGTATCATAAGTTAACATCTTAGGTTGCCTTACTAATCACACAAAGTAGTAGTACACCATTTAATATGATACCACATCCTCTCTTGTGTGCCACATCATCCAGAAAGTCTAGTTGGCATGCATGATACCGCTTATGATAATACCATTCCAACCAGCCTAGCTAAACCGGAAAGGAGGGAGTATGAGACTAGCTAGCCACAATGGAGAGTAGTACACTGGTAACATACACATATCCCTAGACTATATATGTTACTACCTTCATAGTGGGTAGTAACATAAGTGTAGTGTCATGCAAAGCTTCATTTCTTAGGTTACAGACTCATATGGCATTGGGACATGTGATGCTACAATAACTATCTAAGTTACTGAAACTATCTCTCTCCTCATTAACTTATTGCCACATAAGCAAGTTTGCTGAGTTGGAGTCAGTGTTACTGCTGAAGTTACTCCCACTGTGGCTAGTCTGATACTAGCTAGTCGTCTATGATATACTAGCTACCTCACTAAGAGCATGGTTAATAATACACCCAAGGGTCGGCTATAAGAATTTGACATGTCATATATAGCCAACCTCTTAGCGGGTATGTATAATAAGTTTTATATACGTACTAGTTTATCAATAGTTGGCCCACCTTACATCCTCACAAAGTGTCTTGGGTCTCCTGTTGCAGCTGGCTCTACTAACCAACACTACAAAGAAATACACTTCCGTGATGATACGTGTTTGTCACAGTAGGTCGCGTTTTTTGTCATGCATGTACATCCATGATGATTTTATGACAGAATCAAGATAGTCATACCTGTGCTGTCGTAGAAGTGTTCCATGACATTACCAAAATTATCATCACGGAAGCGTCCACTTCCATGACGATAAATCGCGCGTCACAGAAGTGCTTTCGTTAAGGGTGACCGACACATGGCATCCACTGTAACGGAACGCCGTTAAGCTATCGGGTCGGGTTTTGGATCCGATAACCCGTTAACAGCCCCGACCAATGGGGATTTTCCACGTGTAAAATCATCATTGGCTGGAGGAAACACATGTCGGCTCACCGTTGGGACAGATGTCATCCGCTCATTGGACCGAAGGCGCCTATGATACGGCGACACATGGCATGGCCCAATAGAGGCCCATTCCTGTGAAAAGGCCGGCCCGTTTGACTTGGTCAAAAGGTGGCGGGCCGGCCCACGGAAAGCCTGTTAACGGCCTATTCGCATATAGCCCATTTACAGCCCGCTAACCCAGGGCCCGTTACGCCCTATCTGAATTAGGCCCAGTAGCGTCATGTGGGCCGTCCAATATGATTCAGCCCGTTTTAACTTCCGGCCCATGTGTGGCCCATGACTTCTTTCGGCCCATATGAGGACCTTTGTAACTCTTGGCCCATTAACGGCCCGTGGTGAAACTGGCCCGTAATGAACAGTGTATCACTTTATACCCATTAACGGCCCGTTATTCCATTGGGCCGTTTCCAGCCCAAGTTATCTTTCGGCCTTCTCAGGGCCCATTGATTCTTGGGCTCATTTGCAGCATTCGGTTACATACGGCCCGTTACTGTCATTTTCTGCTTGTGGGCCAAATTCAGCCCGTCGTTACAGTCGGCCCGTTTGCGGACCGTTAATATGTTGGGCTGTTTTCATGTAAAAAAAACGTCGGGCTGTTTTCATAGAGTTATCAAATACGACCTATTAACGGCCCGTTATGGTCCACGAATAGTACGGCCCATGATTGGCGAAATGATGATACGCCCCGTAGAAGGCCCATGGATCCTACGCCCCGTATGAGGCCCATGGATAGTACGGCCCATAGAAGGCCCATGGATCGTATGGCCCGTAGAAGGCCCATGGACCCTACGGCCCATAGAAGGCCCATGGACCCTAAGGCCTGTATAGAAGGCCGATGGATCCTACGGCCGGACGAAGGCCCATGGATCATACGGCCTGCAGGAGGCCCATGGTTACAACGGTCCGTGTGTTGCCATGATTATTTTGGCATAGTTACCAAAAATAGGCTATTGTGGCCACTAGAAAAAAAACAGAAAAAGAACTACAGTGACTACAATCAAACAACTAAACAAGACAATAAGGAAATAAATAAGCAAGCAATTAACGCTAGCCTATTACCGCTATTACACATATTACATCCACTGGGCATCAAAGTTCGCCACCAGTGCAAATATAGGGAACAAAGCAGCACATTACATACACTGGCCATCAAAATTGGCCACCAGTGCAAATAAATGCGGCAGCAAAACAAGAGCATAACTGAAACAACTTCAGAAGAGCTCAAGAAACGTTATCCTGGGTATCCACCATGCTGGCAATAAGCTTAGCAAGCTGATTAGCTTTGTCCTGTTTGGCGCTAAAGTCCTCCAACGCTTGCTGTTGCACCAGAAAGTATGCATCTGAATGCTCTAGGGACTTCCGCAGTCCTTCCGCTACTTGTCGCAGCACAGCTGATCGATGTCTTTCAGCTTGTAGTTGAGACTCAAGAAACCGAACTGATTCAGACAGTGAGTTTGAATAGCTTGTGCAAGCGGTAGTGGCCAGTAACTCGAACACTAAACCAAGATAGGACTTTGGGGTTGTCTCGCTGTCTTCAAGATAGTCTTCCTTAGCTTTGTTAGAGACCAACAAGGATGTGTCACTATCCTGAACCTTATCTGCATTACTTCCTTTACCATTGCTTAATAAGGCACTCTTCCCCAATATTCTGTCAGCATTCTAAAAGAAGAAACAAGCAGACAGATAACAAGTTTAGCATGTACTAGTATATGAAACTCATTTCGGTGAACCAGTTCATTAGTAAGGTGGACAGGATTAAACTACCAAGTCTTCTATTGCCAAGTACTAGTACATAATAAAAGCATCAAACAAACATATATCTATGTCCTATGGTCACTGCATTGTCTTGCCAAATCAAAATAGAGACACGGTTCAAATCATATCAGTTCAAGACAAAGTAGCAGTGAAAGAATACAAAGCGTGGGAAACTACACGGCACAACAAGATTTCAGATGGGTACCACGGGTCTACATGTACAACAACACTATTGGCTCTGTTGTGATGCTAGTAATGTGCATGATATGAAAGTCAACCGTATACACAATTGAAATTGAAATCAACAGAGCTATTGATAAGAGCAAACCTGTTAAAGAAACATGCGTGAACATACCTGCTGTGCCATTGGAGTTTCGATTGGATCCTTCAATTTAAAAATAAGTTTGTATGAGTTAATACAGTGATACAAGAGCAAAGCAATCATAGATAAAAAAAGGCGCGCTTAAGCGAGCGCTTAAGCGCGCCTAGGCTCTAGGCGTTGGCAAACACATTGCGCATAACTACGCATAATCTGTGCATAACTGCGCATAAGCATGCGCTTTGGTCAGTAAAGCGCAAGGCGGTGGCAAAACGCACAATTAACGCCTAGCGCTTTTTTGAACTATGATAGCAATGGAATCTTAAATTAGAACAGTTGTTCTTCAGGTTTAGGCACTTGTTCTACATGAACAGAGTACAGTAAGACACAAGGATATAATACTTAAAAATAGAAAATGAGCTCATAGACCTTACCACATTCTTGGTTCGGGACCAGTACAGAACAAGGCGTTCCCAATCATCGTCCAGTAAATGTGTCTCAGGAGAACGTAAGGGAATTTCATGAGTTTCTTTGCCGGTGAAGTATGTTTTCTTCAGGTAATTACGATACTGCCAGCAAGCATTCTTGAAGATAGCAGAGGTATTAGCACAGGTTACCTCATCCTGAGTTTCCAAATCGGTCCTTCTCTATAGAGAAAAATGGGAAAATTTGCTGTATTATAACCATCATGGAGGTAGGATGTATGGGATGAAGCAAAGTAATTGCCATGAATAACATTACTTACACATAACTCCTGGACAAACACCTGCAACTGGCATTTTCCTTCATCTTCAGTATAATATTTCCAAGATGGGAAGATACGCACATACGATTTAACAACATCAAATGCGATAGATGCTAAACTACGACTAGCTGGTTGTGCTTCCTCCACGGGAATAGGCGTACTAACTGGTGGAGTTGGGGTTCGCCGTGATAGTACTGGCCCTTTGGGCACTGGAGCTGCCTTTCTAACTGCTCTTGTTTGGGAGCTCTGTGGTGGAGATGGTGTTGTGTCAACAGGAACTGGGTTACTATCGGCTGGGGTTGGGGTTAGATTGGGTGAAGCTGGTTCTCTGTCCATCGCAGTAGGGGTACAATCTGCGAGAGTTTGGGTTATGTGTGGTAGGGCTGGTTCTTGTGCATGTACAACCGGGGTGCTATCTCCACCAAGAGGTAGCATTGTTTTATTTGAAGACCGTGTTTTTAGTCCGCTAGATACTGGCATCACCCGCTCCAATTCAAATGGCTGATAAACAGGAAACATGGTTGAATGTACAGACATTGTATGAGAGACAGATGCAATAGATAGTGTGGAAAAAAGAGGGCATGAAATAGTTGACATGCATATTGTTTAACTAAAACGGATAGCATGACATAATTTCACATATATGATGTCTACCTAAACTGGATAGCATAGCATAACATAATTCAAAGATATGATGAATAACTAAACAGGATCGCATGACATAATTCACCTACATGTTATCTAAGTAATCAGGATCGCATCATTTAATTCACATATGTGATTTATATGCTAAACAGAGGGCATTCGATAAGATGTCTGAACTAAGAACATGGTGTTGAATATTGTGTATATGATGTCTAAACTATGCAATGCAAGACACCGTATGCATGATATGAGCAGTATAACCGTGCCAAGTTAGAGCATACACCTCAGTGGGGGAATAGGACTGGTCATCTATCTCTGAATCCATCTCTGAGGAGCTATCGGGACCCAACAAGAGATCTGCTTCGACAGGTAGCACTGCCTGCTCTGAAGGCCTTGTTTTCACTCCAGATTCTTCCATCTCCCACCCAAATGGCTGATTCATAGGATGAGTAGTTTAATGTACAAACATTGTCGACAAATGGAAATGTAATGAAGAAAAGGATGGGCAAGATATCATTCAAATATATGATGCCTCGTTAAACAGGATGGCATTGCACATTTCACATATATTATGGCTGGTTAAAAGACATGAGACTGCATAGTTCCCATATATGATATAGGAACTAAACAAGTGGCATTACAGAACATGTCTAAACTAAGCAGATGACATATATGATGTCAAAAGTAGGCACTACAAGGCAACATATGCATGATATGACTAACATCATCATGCCAAGGTAGAGCAAACACCTTGGGGGGTAAATAGGAGTGGTCAGCGGCGTCTGAATCCGCCTCAGAACAGATATCTTCCTCTGGATTACAATCTGGAGAGGGGTGGGGAGGGTTTGCCATTGAACCCATCATGGAGCGATGTCTGCATGACATTGTATTGCCGCGCAAAACTCTTCTCTTTTTATCTACATGTTCAGCATGACTGTGTACAATATCTGACATGCATACGAAAAAAATATGGTGACATTATGTAAGGAGAGCATGCAGAAATTTAGAGTGATGGTAACAACCAGTGGATCAACGTTTTTTCATTGAACCAAAATAGCCCTAGTGGATCGACGTGAATGTATAGTAATAAGTGATGCAACAAGTGTACAACCTCTTTGCCGTAGCCGTGTCGACCTCAGCATCATTGGGTTGGTCGCTGAAGCAATTGAGGCAGAGGTGGCTGTTGGAGGTGTGGAGGAAGATCTGAGGAATCTGTAGACGGCGTCCAGGGCACTGCTCTGTTGTGATGGATCGTTCTGTCGTTGGAGCACCTCCGGTGAGCCGTAAGACGTCAAGGCTGAAGCAGCACAAGACAGACATCGTCAACCTCAAGTGGGATTCTAATAGCATCTCCAATAGATGATGTAAAATGGATGTAAAATTAACATCACCAAAAACCACCTGACTACAACAGATGAGGTAAAAACTGTTGACTCTGAACTTAACTGTCGAAACTGAAATTTACTGTGGAATCTGAATGCTACTGTCGAAACTGAATGCAATGGTAGCAGAGAGGCACTTGACATGTAGTTTAGGGAGGGCCTGCAGTTCATCTTCAACCTGCACCCCCCTGAGCCGCCAGGCACCACCGGCCGAACCGCCGGCCCCAGCGCCGCCTCGCCGCCCCGAAACAACTCGCCACCGCCGCCCCGGCCAGCCCTCTAGGCCCCCCGCCCCCCACCCTGAACCCTAAGATAGATAGTGGGGTACCTCTCCGGCGAGCCCCCGACCCCGCTGCGGGTGGTTCTTCCTTAACTCTGGCGAGCCGCCCCAACCCCTGAAAATCGACTGACCCAAAAGTTGATTCAGTCGACTGAAGTGTGGCTTAATCAGAGCAGAGCAGCAGCACGAGCGAGGGGGAGAGTAGCAGCAGCAACTGGGCGAGCGAGCGATCGAGCGAGAGCCGGAGCAGCAGCAGCAGCGCGAGCGAGCGAGCGAGAGACGGAGCAGCAGCAGCAGATCCAGCTGGTATGGACGCCGCCGCCGAAGGGGCCTCGCACTGGGGGAGAGCCGCCGTGGAGATGTCGCCCGCGGCGCCGGCTTCAAGGTAGCCGCTCCATGGGGGTGCGGGATGGAGCACCGTCGGCGCCGGGAGTACGAGTTAAGGAGAAGGTGCGATGCGATGAGTGTACAACCTCTTTGGTGGCGCCGAGCAGTATTTGTGTTTTTGAGGCGTGAGCACTGCAGAGTTTTTCTTGGCGATGATTTCAATGTTGTTCAGAGAAGAGCAGGGTATTAACTGGGCGGGCTGTGGCCCGTCTAGCCCAGGCCAGATATCCAGCCTAGATACTAATTTTTTCAAGATGAAAATGGCTAGCCCAGCTATACGTCTTTTTGAGGAATACCCAGGCAAGGTCAACTTGTTATTCTCCGCCCCGCTGGGCTGCAAATCTTTCCTAGGAGGGATGCATTAGGCTTAACAGTTAAATGGGCTTTAAAAATAATAAATGGGATGTAATTATAAAAACTGGGCAGTAACTATAAAAAAAGCACCAAACACGAAATTAGTTTATAAAATATTATTTATGGATTTTGAAAATCTTAAATTTTCATTGTTGCGCGCGCAATGTTTCGTTGGATTTTTACGTAATACAAATTTATATTTAATCTGACTAGAAATTTCGGGATAAAAATATTTCGGATCCCATCAAAATGTGGGAAATTTAATTGAATTCTGTCTTCAACGGTTGGTTGAAATTATTAATCGTTGTCCTATCTAGAAAATGGGATGTACTTTTAACAAACTGTAAATGGGCTGTTGTAAATTCCATTAGAATTCAAAAATGGGTTGTACATTCTTACAAAACGCAAATGGGCTATAAGTTCTCTGCCACACACTTGTGGGCCTACTAAGTGACGCGTCCCCTAAAAAAAATAAGTTGACGCGTATGCAAGGCTTTGTCAACTTATTATAGTCAACACACGGTTCTAGCAGCAGTGGCCGTTGGATGTCTATCCAACGGATGTCGTGCTTCTTCTTCAATCTCGGATATTCTTAGCTTTGGCCGCCCAAAAAATGATTCCTCCCCCTGACATCTGGGGCGCACCGTTTCGGAGGTTGACCTATGGGCCTACTAAGTTGGAGCATACCAAGGGCTTTGTCAACTTAGTCAATATAAACGATTCTAGCTTTAGTAACCGTACGATGTCCATCCAACGGCCGTAGTGCTTCTTCAACCTCTGGTCTTCTTGGTCCAGCCGCCCAAAGCAACGCCGGTCGTGCCGCCTGCTCCTGCCTTCCGTGGCCGGCTGTGCTGCCGCGGAGGCCTCACCGCCCCCATAGTACTCCCACCGCTGGCCAGGCCATCCCTCCACTCACCCACACCCCCTGTTATTCTGCGGCGACGGCAGCCTCACACCGCAGCCGAACCAGTGAACCCTCGTACTCCTCTCCGTGCGGGCTTCCACTGCTGCGTCTTCCCCGGCTCTGCGTCGTCCCCTTCCTAGGCCTCGCCATCGTCCACCGCCCTGGTGCTCTCGGCGCGGCGTGGTCAACGACCGACTTCCATCGGAAGAGTACTGTACATGGAGAGGCTGACAGCTGGGTCCACGGCGGCAGCAAGGAAGTGCCTCCTTATTACGCGGAAAATAATGATTCCTCCACCCGACAGCAGGGACCCACCGGACGGGCCACCGTATTTTGCGAAAAAATGTTTCCCCCTGACTGCTGGGACCCACCAGCTGCACCTTCGCACGCAAGGAAGTGCGTCCGGGCAAAAAAACGATTCGCCCCCCTGACTGCTGGGACCCACCAGCTACATCTTCGCACGCAAGGAAGTGCGTCCGGGCAAAAAAACCAAAAAGATTCGCCCCCCTGACTGCTGGGACCCACCAGCTACATCTTCGCAGGCAAGGAAGTGCCTGACAGTCGGGACCCACCTGGTCAAAGCGTACGTAGCGTTGTCATTCTGGTCGCGAACGTGTACGTACATATATACTGGTCGATGTAGAGGCGCGCACATGTCGTAGTAGAGGCGCGTACGTGTCGTAGTAGAGGCGCGCACGTAGCATGTACACGTACGTATAGCGGCTAGGGTGCAAGAAAGAAAATACGGCCAGGTACGTACATACGGGCAGGGTCTCGAACGCCTACTCGCGCATACGTACGGCGAGGGCTCGTGTACATGGCTGGGTCGGAACGGAGAAACAGCGTCGTCGTCGTGTTCATGGGGAGGCAACGGAATGCGTCGTGTTCATGGGGAGGCAACGGAATGCGTCGTGTTCATGGGGAGGGGTGTGGCGTACCGCAAAACGGAGGAAACGGACCTCCTACGGTCGAAACAGGGGTCCTGTTGATCGGGAGGGGTGTGGCGTACCGCAAAACGGAGGAAACGGACCTCCTACGGTCGAAACGGGGGTCCTGTTGATCGGGAGGGGTGTGGCGTACCGCAAAACGGACGAAACAGACCTCCTACGGTCGAAACGGGGGTCATGTTGATCGGGAGGGGTGTGGAGTACCGCAAAACGGATGAAACGGACCTCCTACGGTCGAAACGGGGGTCCTGTTCATCGGGAGGGGTGTGGCGTACCGCAAAACGGGACTCCACGGGATACTGTTCATCTCCACCGTCGACCTCCTCCAGCCTCCACGGGCTACCGTCGACCTCCTCCAGCCTCCACGGGCTCCTATTCATCCAGCCTCCACCGCGCGCTACTCCACCGGCTACTGTTCAACCACCCCTCCACCGTCTACTGTTCATCCAGCCCTCCACACCACGGGGTCCTGTTCAACCACCCCTCCACGGGCACCCCTCCACCGTCTACTATTCATCCAGCCCTCCACACCACGGGGTCCTGTTCATCCAGAGGCAACGCCACCGCTCACTGTTCATCCAACCCCCCCCCCCCCCCCCCCCCGCAACACTCACTGTTCATCCAATCGATCGGCTTCAGTTAGCAGCAGTAGCGAAGGAACCGCTCGATCAGGTTCAGTTAACAGCCATCGATCGATCGCTCGGGTTCAGTAACGCGTAGCCTGTAGTGCAATCGCTCGGGTTCAGTTAGAGCCCAACGCCTCGCTCGGGTTCAGTTAGAGCCAACGCCTCGCACACACGCGCGTATGTGTATGAGAGAAACGCGCATCGCTCGGCCCCCGACCTCCCACCGTAACCGGGAACTCCCCGAATTTTCCTCCCCCTCGCTTCTACCACGGTTTTTTCTGTCATGGACGGCCCAAAGAATGTCATGCAGCTGCGTCTCCGGCCCGCCCAGGACAAAAAGCCCATTTTCTGTCATGATTTTTTGTCATAGAAGTAGGAGCCCACCACATCTATGATGATACCGGGTTTTGTCACAATTATCGTCATAGAAGTCATATGTATGACAAAAAAAAATCGTTCGGCCCAAAATGTCACAGATGTGTCTTTTTTTTGTAGTGCAAGAGCCTGCTTCGCTTCTCTTTCCTCGAACTAATAAGCACATATATATTATTCTATTCCTTATAGCCAGACTACCCACAGTGGGAGTAACATAGGTAGTAACATCACACATATCTATATAAAATAGATGATGTGGCAAGCATTAAATGAAGAAATGGAGGAAAGTGGATATGTGTGATGTTAGTACCTATGTTTCTCCCACTGTGGGTATAGTCTTACTACAGTATGAGACTACCCACAATGGGGGTAACATAGGTAGTAACATCACACATATCTAGATAAAGTAGATGATGTGGCAAGCAATAAATGAAGAAAGAGAGGAAAGTAGTAACATAGCTAGTTACTAGTAGTATGAGTAACATCACATGTACATATCAAGGCAAGATGTGTTTATAGCCTAATAAATGAAGTGTTGCATGTTACCACACATATATGCTACTCCCCACTATAGAGGTAGTAACATAGACTAGTGTAACACATGGGCATGTTACTAGTCTATGTTACTACCCATTGTGGCTAGTCTGAGTAACATCACACATCTCAAGGCAAGATGAGTCTATAGCCTAATAAATGAAGTGTTGCATGTTACTACACATATGTTACTCCCCACTATAGAGGTAGTAACATAGACTAGTAACATTCTATGTTACTACCCATTGTGGCTAGTCTTATGTCACTCTATTGTGTACTTACTTGCTCTAATAATGCATAGTATCATAGAGTAGTTAGTATCATATGTAGTACTTTATTTATATTGTCATGCATGACACATAGTAGCATAACATTTATTATGATACGGTTTCATGATATGATAACCCTCTCTTTCTTTATTTAATTAATTCTATGACAGCTCATCAAAATTGCCTAGTTGGCATGCATGATACTAGCTATGATACCCCCTTACTATCAGCCTAGCTAGCAAAGGTGTATAGATCATTTGAGCGTCACTTTGTGAGTTTTCATCCGTTTGTTCGAGAAGCGGGGAGAAGTTTCAAACATTTCGGCCGCGAGGTGCGGCCACTGGCGTGGGCCTAGTTGGTATTTTAATTACAGAAAATTCAGATGGAGTTCGGACATCACCAAAATCGATGTGTGCCTGTGGCATGCTCTCACGACCCCGTGGAAAAAAATTTGGTAAAGTTTGGCACAAGTTTTGATGACCGCTCCTTCCAAACCGGAGCATCTCACATGAAGGATCATGGTGTTCCAAACGGAGACGTGTCAATTCAAACTCCTATGGCCAGTGACTTCATCGTTTGGCCTCATAAAAATTTCCACGGTACGCAATCACCATTATACCACGGGTTTGATTTTCTGGTGCTTTTCAGGTATTGTTAGCTATATTTAAGACATTTTTTGATACTACCTGCATTTTGTGCATAAAAATAAAATTACAACCGGAACTGCATGTGCTGTCGAAAGGGATGAGGATCGCCGTTCGATCTGGGAACATCCAACGGTGCAGACGTACGATCCGTGGGGTTTGGGTTCTGGCCAATCAGGAAGCACGACTCAGATCGTGGGCGGGGTGGTCGCGGGGTTTGGTTGGCACATGGCTTTCATCAACGAACCGTGTGCTATTCGCAAACCAGATTGCATATTTTTGTTCACACATACTGTAGTGAGATTGATTGAGTGTGCTACCTCTATGATATAATAATAATAATAAGAAGAAGAAGAAAAAACAGTTCATATTCATTGCCTGAGT
The DNA here is from genome assembly GCF_002575655.3 of Aegilops tauschii subsp. strangulata. Taxonomy (NCBI): domain Eukaryota; kingdom Viridiplantae; phylum Streptophyta; class Magnoliopsida; order Poales; family Poaceae; genus Aegilops; species Aegilops tauschii. Next base: position 310,664,875 of record NC_053037.3, on the reverse strand, counting down.
CGACAGCATATCAAGGTCAACATATTAATGGTTCTTACATCAACAGAAAACCAGGCATAACTCACAAATTCAGTACACGCGACAGTTCTAAATTGAACGAATTAAGTTGCAGGGTAGGCATAAAGACTAGTCTTACAGCTTAGTTCCCATGTACATGTGGGAACTGGGATCATTAAGTTGACCCCGAATGAACTTGGGTTTCCTGATGATTTTAAACTTCTTCTCTGTTGCACTGGTGCGTGATCCCTTGGCTGGCAACTCATCAAATTCATCATACTCATCCTGATCGGCGACATCGTCGACACCCAGTACCCTTCTCTTCCCATGCATCGCTAAATGGCCGTTCTTATGCAAGGGGTCTTCCACAAAGAAAATCTGGGTAGCATCCCTGGCAAGAATTAATGGGTCCGCGTGATATGCCATCGTTGTCCTGTTAACACAGGTCTTCCTGCACTCATCAATCCTGACCTGGCCAAGAGGGATCCATGCGCACCTGAATAATGCCACCTTAACTTTCACATAGTCAAGCTCCCAAATATCATTGATGATTCCATAGTATACCCTTTTATCACCTTCATTTACAGTCATGCATTCTATTCAAACAGAGCTGTTATGATACGAGGTCTTCTTATCACGTTCCTTAGTGTAGAACGTGTATCCATTTATGTCATATGCTTGGTACGTTAGCACTGTAGGTGATGGCTTTTGTGCCAACCACATAGCAATGTCATCGATGGATCCTTGTGCCAAACGATTCTTCAGCCATTCGGCGTAGTTCTTAGTGTGCTCCTTCATCTCCACCTCTAATGAAGACACCATTGGTAAGAATCTTTGGCGTATCTCCGCCAAATGTTCTTCGGCATAAGCGATGAGAACTGGGCTGTTAAGCAGTACCGTCAAATGGGCTTTCTCTGCCAATTCTCCGGGTGCAGCCATTTGCGTGCCAGCAAGGACTGGCTTACCTTTCAGCCTTCCCTCATGGCGAGAGAGGGGCAAACCTATAGGTCTTTGTTTCATGTATTCGGTGCAAAACTCAACCACCTCCTCTGTGGTATAACCTTGTAGGATGCTTTCCTCTGGATGGTTTCGGTTCCGACAAAAGCGCTTCAGGATTCCCATGAACCGCTCGAAGGGTTACATGTTGCGAAGAAACACAGGACCACAATACTTTATCTCGTCGACAAGGTGCATAGTGAGATGGACCATGATATCAAAGAATGACGGTGGGAAAAACATGTCTAGGTTGGACAATATTCTTGCAATATCATCTTGCATACGATCCAACTCTTGAGGATCTACAACTTTCTGCCATAGTTGGTTGATGAAATCACAGAGGTCAATGAGTGTGTTTCTTATATCTTTGTCCATCAGATTCCTGATGGCCACCGGGAGGATTTGTGTCAACATTACGTGGCAATCATGTGACTTCATGTGTCCCAACTTCATTTTACCTAAGCTCACATCCACGAGACTTCTGATGTTTCCGGAGTAGGAAGATGGTGTCTTAACTAACAAAAAATAGGTGAAGAACTATGTTGCTTCTTTTGTACTGAAATTGTAACTCTGGCGAGCTTTGATGAATTTGTCATAATCTTCTGCTTCACTCTTGCGTTGTGATTGATCAGCAAGCATATCGAGCCGTGAACCGTCACCATCCTTTCTTTTACCTTTAATCTTGAGCAGAGTACCATGGATGCTTTCACATACATTCTTCTCTACGTGCATGACATCGATGCAGTGACGTACACGTAGAATCTCCCAGTAAGGTAATTTCCAGAACACCGATTTCTTCTTAAACACTTGATCCTTGGGTGTTAGTTTCACCGTCAAAGGGTGCTTCTTGCCAAGCACAACATTAATTTTTTAGGCATGTTGTGGACCACCACCCCTTCATAGGGTCTTGGGGCTCCAGCTGCCTCTGCCGTACCATCAAATTCAGCTTTCATCTTTCGGTATGGGTGATTTTTCCGTAAGAACCTGCGATGACGCAAATACACTGTTTTGTGTGAGTTGGGAAGTCTTCTGCTAGCTGTCCTATCCATGCATGTGACACACCCTACTTCTCCCCTTGTTTTCTGCCCCGATGTGTTGCCTAATGCCGGCATATCTTGAATGGTGTGCACCAGCATGGCATGTAGATCGAAAATCTCCTTTCTGTAAGCATCATAACATTTTACAGCAGGCGCATCTATCCACACTGTCAACAGTTCTTCTACCAGTAGCTGAAAGTAAATGTCGATGTCATTTCCAGGTTGCTTCGGGCCTTGGATAATAATTGACATCATAATGTATTTTTTCTTCATACACAACCAAGGAGCTAGGTTATATATGCACAGAAGCACCGGCCATGTGTTGTGATTGGTACTCACCCTGCTGCTTTAAATCTGAGAAGCGCCAGGGTGGCACTCAACCTGGAATATTTCTTTTTGCAACCTGGATACAATTCTTTCTTGGAGTCTGCATCAATGGTTGGCAGATCCTTATACCCAATCATATGCTTAGCTGGGCCCTCAAAATGTGCAATCATAGCAGCAAAATCAAGCATATCAAGATCATCGTCATCTGCGTCGACGTCTTGGTTTTCCAGTGGGCGTTTCGGCTTTTTGGTGTTCCAATTGTAGGTTGACGCCTCTGCCCCGATGTTAGATTCAACATCCATGTGACACTTATCGGGGTTTGGCATCTCGCTGCCCTGGGTATCTTCATCCATGACCTCCTCTTCACCGTGTCTGGTCCAACGTGTATATCCATCCATGAATCCCCTAGAGACTAAGTGCATCTCGACATCTGCAACTTCATTTGACTCTGTATTGGCGCAATCAGTACATGGACACAGGATGTAATCCGCATCACCAATTCTCCTCTTTGTACTTTCAGCCAAATTCATGAACTCAGTCACGCCACTGATAAAATCTGCGGTTTTCCGATTCTTCATCCATCGAGATCGTTCTATCTGCAGCACACGAATGGTAATTAAAAACAAAACAACAACATTAATACACGGATTAACTGCTGTCCAAAGATGTGTGTATAAATCACAAGGTTTTATTTTAATAATTACTGAGGGCGCTCCATGTTGTTATCCAGACGTGCTATGACAAAAATTAATGGCCAGTCAATTTACACGCAGAGTACTAGTACAACACTACACTTAGGAATTGAATACCTAAATTTAGCCACTCACGAAAAGAATACCTTAATTAATTAGCCGCGCGGCGACCTCCACCCAGCAGACAGACAAGCGCGATGCGGCGGCACGCCGAGACAGCAGGGTCGAGGAGCAAAGCTTAGTGCGGCTGCCGCCTGAAGTTCGACCTCCACTATCCCGCCATCGACCGCGATGGATGTGCTCGAATCACGCTGCCGCCGACCTCGATGGTTGAGCTCCTCCTATCTCCCACCGCAGAACGAGGATTGACGTCCTATGACGCTGCCACCGCCCACCGACCGAGGATTGACCTCTTCTCCGGTAGCCACTGCCTAGGCCGTCGCCGCCATCTCTATATGCAGAGCGGCTGTTTTTTACGGATATCTGCGGAGCGGCTGTTTACACGGTATCTCACCGTAACTCAATTATATGGACAGGGTAGTACATCACATACGGTTATGTAATGACAACCGTGTCTAACCTACGTTGTCTTTTCACACGGTTTGGTGTGGAAATCGTGTGTGACGTTGTAATACCTAACATAAACGACATGTACAAACAGTGTGCCTGTAGCGACCAGACCTCAAATGGCCTCTGCTGCTGTGCACCAGTGTCATCCCTGGATCAGTAATGCTGACACGCACAGTACAAATGGAGGATTTATAACAGAGTAGCAATCACACACTTATTACATCGGATATCTCCATAGAGTCTAAGTATAATAAACATGGCTTAAGGCCATCTAATAACGATAACAGCGGAAGACTTGGAAGATAAGTGAGTCCATCAACTCCAGCGGCATCACTGAGTATAAGACCACGACCTAAGGCACCTTACTCGTCGTCTGAAAAGTCTGCAACATGAAACGTTGCAGCCCGAAAACGGGTCAGCACATAGAATATGCTGGCAATGTAGCACATAGAGAGCAATGAACAATAATAATGCTATACTACATGCATATGTGGCTGGTGGAAAGCTCTATGGTTACATTTTTGCGAAAAGCAAATTTTATCCTACTTCAAAGGAATAAATTTTATTTAACTATCATGGTGGTTGTGAAACATTGAGATGGTTGACAGCATCTCAATCCCAATTAAAAAAGTCATCAATAACCCAACAAAATTAATTAGATGTAACATAGTGTTGAGATTCACATGATAATCCAAGTACTAGATACTCAAGTTGTCCATAACCGGGGACACGGCTAATCATGATCAGTTTGTACACTCTGCAGAGGTTTGTGCACTTTTCCCACAAGACTTGATCTCCTCCGTTGGATTACTCGCACTACATGGTGTTTGAGTAACGGATGACCAAGACACAGTCTTTCAGAAGTGTTTGCACCTTACGTATGGGTAGACCGTTACACCTACTTTCCCCTACATCTGCTAGTCTACCACTGTAAGAGTTCACACAACTTAATCAACTATGCTAGAGCCCATAATAGCTTGCGGCTGCACACGGAAGTTTCTAGCATGAAAAATCTCATGATCCCTTTGAACCTGGGTGGCGGTCCAAAAGAAAAACAGGCAATCCTGGAATACCCAGGTACCTCAATCCACCCAGATGTGAGTTTAAGTTGCCACCTTAAGTAAACCATTAATTAACAATCTCACATCTGTCATGAATTTCACTCAAACCCAATCCACGTCTACGAGCATAGCATGGCAATAATAAAAGCAACGTAGAAGTAACTCCCAAGGGTTTGATAGAAAAACAGGTAATAGGTACTACCTCAACTACTTCCCAATACCCACAGTTTATTAGATCCTAATCATGCAATGTGTTTGAAGGAATAGATCTAATGCAATAAAACTGGGTATGATCAAAGTGTTACTTGCCTTGCTGATGATCCGCAAAACCTAGCGATTCGAAGTAACAAGCGGCACACTCCGGGTACTCTATCGCAAACAAACAAGCATACAATCAGTACTCAACTAATGCACAGGTAAAACTCGAATGAAAGATCCAACCAGAAAGTTCAACTTAAGAACTCCGGTTTGCAAAAAGAATCAACTCGAAAGAAGCAACGAAAGTCAAACGGCGGAAGAAAAGAAACTTCGTTTGCTAATCTGGATCTAGGTCAAATTTTACTGTAGCAAAAACTTGTTTGAGTAGGTTAAACGGAAAGAGAATTTCGAGACGAAACTCTAGGCGCTTGAATCACCTGATTCCGATAAACGAGCGAGAAGTTAAACAGAAACGAAGATTCGATCAGAAATCGAATCGGAGAAAATAACGAGAAAAATCCGCCGAAAAGAAAAACGGACGAACGGTTAAAGAACGGACGTTCGTTAACAGAGAAAAACCGACGAACGCGTTCGTTGAAACGAACGGTTCGGTGAACGCTCGTAAAATAAGAAAACCGAAGAAAAAAACCGATCTAGGGTTTTTTTTTAAACGAAGGGTTTTTAAAAAAAACCGGTCAACGGGGCGAGGTCTACCTCGTCGGGGTAGAGCTCCGGCGGGGCTCCGGCGAGGGGCGGCGAGGGCGGCGGGGCTCGGGCTCGGGAGCGGCGGCGGCGGCGCGGGGCTCAGCGAGCGGCGGCGGCGCGAGGCGGCACGGCGGGGCGGCGCGCGCGGGGCGGGCGGCGGCGGGTGAGAGAGAGGAGGCGAGGGGGGTATATATGAGGGGGGGTGCTTGGAGGAGGGGCCAAGCCGGGCGGCGGCGTAGCCGGGGCGGACACCGGCGGCGATCCCGTCTCCGGGACGGAGACGACGGGCGGCGGGGTTGGGCCGTCGGCTGGGCCTTTGGCCCAGTCGGCGCGCGGGCGTTCTTTTTTTTTAAATAAGTCCCGCGAAGAAAAATGCGTAGAAAAATAAATAAAAATCAGAAAAATATGAAATAAATTTTCCCGTCTAGTTAGAAAATCTGGAATAGGGTGAACATTTTTAAAATCAAAAATAAATATTTTGAAAGCATGCATATTTTTAAATGCAATAAAAATTACAAATAAAATCCAAATAAATTTCAGATAATGATCTTAACATTTTTCCTCCAGTATTTCAATTGTTTTGGAGAAGTCATATTTTCTCCTCTCGTTTATTTTAAGAATGAAATAGTTTTCCGGAGAGAAAAATAATTAAAATCCCAATCCTCGTTTGAAAAATCAAATATGAAAATTCGAGAAAATCCCCAACTCTCTCCGAGGGTCCTTGAGTTGCTTAGGATTTATCGAGGATTTGTCAAAATGCAATAAAACATGATATGCAATGATGATCTATGTATAACATACCAAATTGGAAATTTGGGATGTTACAAACCTACCCCCCTTAAGATGAATCTCGCCCTCGAGATTCGGGTTGGCTAGAAAACAGGTGGGAGTGGTTTTTCCGTAGATCTTCCTCTCGCTCCCAGGTGGCCTCATCTTCCGTGTGGTGACTCCACTGAACTTTGCAAAACCTGATAACCTTGCTGCGGGTAACTCGGCTGGCATACTCGAGAATGTTAACTGGTTTCTCCTCATAAGTCAAATCACTTTCCAACTGAATCGCTTCCAGTGGCACAGTATCTCTCAGTGGTATCTCAGCCATCTCTGCGTGGCACTTCTTCAACTGCGAAACATGAAATACATCATGTACTTCAGACAATCCTTCGGGCAATTCCAGCTTGTAAGCAACTTCTCCCATACGTTCCAACACTCTGTATGGTCCGATAAAACGGGGCGCTAACTTTCCCTTAACTCCAAAGCGCTTCACTCCTCGAAGGGGTGATACTCGAAGATACACTCGGTCTCCGACTTCGTGAACTGTCTCTTTTCGTTTAGAATCAGCATAACTCTTCTGCCTGGACTGGGCTACCTTGAGCCTATCGCGAATCAACCTTACTTTCTGTTCAGACTCCTTAATCAAATATGGTCCAAACAACTGACGGTCTCCAACTTCGTCCCATAACAACGGTGTTCTACACCTCCTTCCATACAATGCTTCGAAAGGGGCCATCTTCAAACTGGTTTGATAACTGTTGTTATATGAAAACTCCGCATATGGCAAATTGTCGTCCCAACTAGATCCATAATCTAGTGCACATGCTCTCAACATGTCCTCCAAAATCTGGTTGACTCTCTCGGTCTGTCCATCTGTCTGTGGGTGAAATGCTGTACTAAATTCCAACTTGGTTCCCAATGTTTCATGTAGCTGCTTCCAAAACTTCGAGGTAAATTGGGTTCCTCTGTCTGATACAATAGTCCTCGGAACTCCATGCAAACATACTATCCTGGTCATGTATATCTTTGCCAACTTAGCACTGGTGTAGGTGGTCTTCATTGGAATAAATTGAGCTACTTTCGTCAATCGATCAACTACAACCCATATTGAGTCATAACCTGAACGAGTCCTGGGTAATCCTGTGATAAAATCCATGCCTATTTTATCCCACTTCCATTCGGGTATCGGCAATGGTTGTAGCAATCCTGCTGGCTTCTGATGCTCTGCCTTCACTCTCTGACATACATCACAAACTGCTACATACTCCGCAATATCCTTCTTCATTCCGGTCCACCAGAAAGTATTCTTCAAATCCAAATACATCTTGGTATTCCCTGGGTGAATCGAGTACGGTGAATCATGGGCTTCTTGCAAAATCAACTTTCTGATCTCCGGATCATTTGGCACATATACGCGGTCCTCAAACCATAAAGTATCGTGCTCATCCTCACGAAATCCCTTGGCTTTTCCTTTGCTCATCTTCTCCATTATCTCTTTAATCTTCTTTTCTGACTTCTGAGCTTCTCTGATCCTTCCCATCAAGGTAGACTGAATCTCCAATGTCGCTAAATAGCCTCTCGGGACTATCTCCAAACATAGCTCGCGTAGGTCCTCGGCTAACTCCTGAGGTAACTCTCCTGTCATGAGGGTGTTGACATGACTCTTGCGGCTTAACGCATCTGCTACTACGTTAGCCTTTCCAGGGTGATAATGAAATCTCATATCATAATCCTTGATGAGCTCCAACCATCTCCTCTGTCTGAGATTTAACTCCTTCTGCGTGAAAATATACTTCAAACTCTTGTGATCCGTATACACCTCACAATGGTTTCCGATGAGAAAATGTCTCCATGTCTTCAATGCATGCACCACGGTTGCTAATTCCAAATCATGTGTAGCATAATTCTTCTCATGGGGTTTAAGTTGTTGTGAAGCATACGAAACAACTCTTCCTTCCTGCATAAGCACTGCTCCAAGTCCTCGACGAGAAGCGTCGCAATAAACTTCATAGTCCTTGCGTTGATCTGGCAGAATCAACACTGGTGATGTAACCAATCGTTTCTTCAACTCTTGGAAACTAGCTTCACATTCCTCAGTCCAATTGAATTTGGTGTCCTTCTTCAATAGCTCAGTCATGGGCTTAGCAATCTTCGAGAAATTCTCGATGAATCTCCGGTAGTATCCTGCAAGTCCAAGAAAACTCCGGATTTCTCCAACTGTCGTGGGTGATTCCCAACTTGTCACTGTGTCAACCTTGGCAGGGTCTACTGCTATTCCTTCTCCGGAAATAACATGTCCAAGGAATCCAACTTCCTTCAACCAAAACTCACATTTGCTGAACTTGGCATATAACTGATGTTCTCTGAGCTTCTCAAGTACCAATCGCAAATGCTCCTCATGCTCTTCCTCATCCTTGGAAAAGATTAAAATATCATCAATGAATACCACGACGAACTTATCCAAAAACTCCATAAATACTTTGTTCATCAGGTTCATGAAATAGGCAGGTGCGTTAGTCAGTCCAAATGACATAACAGTATACTCATACAATCCATATCTGGTGGTAAATGTCGTCTTGGGTATATCCTGCTCTCGAATCTTTAACTGATGGTATCCTGATCGTAGATCGATCTTGGAAAATACTTTAGCTCCTTGCAGGCGGTCAAACAAATCATTTATCATTGGCAGTGGGTACTTGTTTTTGATGGTCACTTCATTCAATCCTCGGTAATCAACAACCATCCTTAGTGATCCATCTTTCTTCTCCACTAGAAGTACTGGTGATCCCCAAGGTGACGAACTTGGGCGAATATAGCCTTTATCCAGTAACTCCTTGATCTGCTTCTTAATTTCCTCCAAATCCTTAGCGGGCATCCTGTACGGTCTCTTAGATATTGGCCCGGTGCCTGGCAAAAGTTCAATCAAGAACTCAATGTCTCTATCCGGTGGCATGCCTGGCAACTCTTCTGGAAATACATCCGGATAATCCTTCACCACTGGTACTTCCTCCTGTACAACTCCTGATAAGGAATTCACTTGAGTCCTCTTCGGCATATGCCTGGATACATACTTGATCCGTTTTCCTTCTGGGGTGGTAAGCAAAATCGTCTTGCTGGCACAATCGATGTTTCCTCCATACAACGATAGCCAATCCATTCCCAGAATCACATCCAAACCTTGCGATTCCAAAACAATGAGGTCTGAGGGGAAAACATGCCTACCAATGGCCAATGGTATCTGAAAACATCCTTGGGTGGCCATATACTCTGCTCCTGGCGAGGTTACTAACATAGGGTTTCTGAGAACTTTGGTGGACATCTTAAACTTATTCACGAATCCCCTTTATATGTATGAATGCGATGCACCAGTATCGAAAAGAACAGTTGCAGTAAATGACTTAACCAAAAACTTACCTATTACTGCATCAGGCTGAGCTTCAACCTCCTCCACGCTCACGTGGTTCACATGTCCTTTGTTGAACGGGTTCGGCTTCTTCCCAGAGCTTCCATTGCCATTTCCATTTTGGGCTTCGGGACATTCGTTGGCATAATGTCCATTCTTCTGGCACTTAAAACAAGTGACTTGGCTCAGGTCCCTCTTGGCTGGGGTAGATGGGTTGGTGCGGTTCTGTCCATTGCTTCCTCCATTCCCATTACCATTATTGGAGCCATTATGGTTGTGCGAACTACCTCCTCCATGGGTATGCTGAAACTGTCCTCCCGGCTTCGGGGTAAAACGTGGCTTCTGCTGGGCTCCAGAGTTATACTTCCCTTGTCCATACTTCCTCTTATGGTTTTCAATCTGCTGTTGCTTCCCTTCAATCATGAGAGCTCTATCTACCAGCTCCTGGTAGTTGATGAAGGTTGCTACCATCAACTGCATACTCAGCTCGTCATTCAGTCCTTCCAGAAACTTTTCCTGCTTGGCTGCATCTGTAGCAACGTCATCTGCTGCATAACGTGCTAGCTTACTGAATTCCTCCACATACTGGCCTACGGTGCGTCCTCCTTGGCGTAGGTTACGAAACTCACGCTTCTTCATAGCCATAGCTCCTGCTGAAACATGAGCTGTACGGAAAGCTTGCTGAAACTGGTCCCATGTGACAGTGTCAATAGGGTGCGTGGCTGTGTAATTCTCCCACCATGATGCTGCGGGTCCATCAAGCTGATGTGCGGCGAAACGCACTCTTTCCGCATCTGTGCAACCTGCAGTGGTCAACTCCCTTCCAACTTTGCGGAGCCAATCATCTGCAACAATCGGCTCGGTGCTACTGGAAAACACCGGCGGATTTAACCTTAGGAAACGGGCTAAGTGATCAACAGGTGGTGGTGGCGGTGGGTTGTTGTTGTTGTTGTTGCCTTGGTTCTGAACTAACACTTGCATCAGGGCATTCTGTTGCTGAATCAACTGGGTGATCTCTGGCGGGAAAACAAATCCGGTTTCGCGTCTCGGAGGCATCTGATGGGTTTAGAAAAGATGAGAATTAAGAATAGAATGAGGTCTAGAGAGAAAACACTACCCATATGCTCATGAGACAAATTCAATCAATATCACTCAATCAATCCAAACAAGACAAAACAATCGATCTAACTAGCGTTACAAAGTGCTTGAACTATAGTACTGAATGGAGGTAAAACTACTACTGGTATGGTGGTCTACTAAAAATTCTGATCCGTTGAAGACTCCATGATGTCTGCTCCAGCTTCATCAATCCATTCGTCTTCACTTGGTTCCGAGTCGGTGTCGTCGATGATGATGTAGTTATCCGGACAAGTGCATTTGTCGACTTCTGCTTCTGGTACTGGATTTCCCACGGATGCTCCAATCTTCTTCTCCAGATCGTCAATCTTCCCGACAAGTGCGTTGATTTCCTCCAAATAATCTTCGCGTGTAGTCTTGAGTTCTTCTTGGAGTTCCTTGATCTTCGTAAATGCCTTCTTTAGTTCTTCCTTGTCCGTGCACATCTGGTTCTCCTGGCGACGAATATGTTGGTTCTGTTCCTGGATGAAAGCTGCAATTGATCCATCCTTCTTGGTCTTGATCATCTCCCATTGCGCGTCTCGACGTCCACAAATTTGATAAATCGTATCCTTAAGCTCCTGGTGATAGACTTCTCCAATGCGTCCCATGGCGATGTGTGCGGCCATGCTCTTCCCTAAACTCCAAGTTGGTGCTTCGAAAACCAATCTCATGGGTTCCGTAATTGGTGCGAACGTCCTTCCTGGAATGATAACTTGAATCTTCCAGCTCTCCTCTTCAGGTAATGTGGCGTTGTAGGTTCCGGTGACGCTTGGTATTCCTATATTCAAGTACTTGGTGACTTCCTTCAAATGTCGTCCAAACGGCGTGTCTTCATCTGGTTGCATGAACTTGCTCCTTGCATTCGCCATTCCTAAAAGAGTAGAAAGTGGAGAGGAGTCAGAAATGAGAAGAGAGAAGCTTTCTAGGGCTTAAGCTTAGTGGTCGTGTCCTATAGTCAGCGTGTGCTCTGATACCAACTTTGTAGCGACCAGACGTCAAATGGCCTGTGCTGCTGTGCACCAGTGTCATCCCTGGATCAGTAATGCTGACACGCACAGTACAAATGGAGGATTTATAACAGAGTAGCAATCACACACTTATTACATCGGATATCTCCATAGAGACTAAGTATAATAAACATGGCTTAAGGCCATCTAATAACGATAACAGCGGAAGACTTGGAAGATAAGTGAGTCCATCAACTCCAGCGGCATCACTGAGTATAAGACCACGACCTAAGGCACCTTACTCGTCGTCTGAAAAGTCTGCAACATGAAACGTTGCAGCCCGAAAACGGGTCAGCACATAGAATATGCTGGCAATGTAGCACATAGAGAGCAATGAACAATAATAATGCTATACTACATGCATATGTGGCTGGTGGAAAGCTCTATGGTTACATTTTTGCGAAAAGCAAATTTTATCCTACTTCAAAGGAATAAATTTTATTTAACTATCATGGTGGTTGTGAAACATTGAGATGGTTGACAGCATCTCAATCCCAATTAAAAAAGTCATCAATAACCCAACAAAATTAATTAGATGTAACATAGTGTTGAGATTCACATGATAATCCAAGTACTAGATACTCAAGTTGTCCATAACCGGGGACACGGCTAATCATGATCAGTTTGTACACTCTGCAGAGGTTTGTGCACTTTTCCCACAAGACTTGATCTCCTCCGTTGGATTACTCGCACTACATGGTGTTTGAGTAACGGATGACCAAGACACAGTCTTTCAGAAGTGTTTGCACCTTACGTATGGGTAGACCGTTACACCTACTTTCCCCTACATCTGCTAGTCTACCACTGTAAGAGTTCACACAACTTAATCAACTATGCTAGAGCCCATAATAGCTTGCGGCTGCACACGGAAGTTTCTAGCATGAAAAATCTCATGATCCCTTTGAACCTGGGTGGCGGTCCAAAAGAAAAACAGGCAATCCTGGAATACCCAGGTACCTCAATCCACCCAGATGTGAGTTTAAGTTGCCACCTTAAGTAAACCATTAATTAACAATCTCACATCTGTCATGAATTTCACTCAAACCCAATCCACGTCTACGAGCATAGCATGGCAATAATAAAAGCAACGTAGAAGTAACTCCCAAGGGTTTGATAGAAAAACAGGTAATAGGTACTACCTCAACTACTTCCCAATACCCACAGTTTATTAGATCCTAATCATGCAATGTGTTTGAAGGAATAGATCTAATGCAATAAAACTGGGTATGAACGGGGTATGATCAAAGTGTTACTTGCCTTGCTGATGATCCGCAAAACCTAGCGATTCGAAGTAACAAGCGGCACACTCCGGGTACTCTATCGCAAACAAACAAGCATACAATCAGTACTCAACTAATGCACAGGTAAAACTCGAATGAAAGATCCAACCAGAAAGTTCAACTTAAGAACTCCGGTTTGCAAAAAGAATCAACTCGAAAGAAGCAACGAAAGTCAAACGGCGGAAGAAAGAAACTTCGTTTGCTAATCTGGATCTAGGTCAAATTTTACTGTAGCAAAAACTTGTTTGAGTAGGTTAAACGGAAAGAGAATTTCGAGACGAAACTCTAGGCGCTTGAATCACCTGATTCCGATAAACGAGCGAGAAGTTAAACAGAAACGAAGATTCGATCAGAAATCGAATCGGAGAAAATAACGAGAAAAATCCGCCGAAAAGAAAAACGGACGAACGGTTAAAGAACGGATGTTCGTTAACAGAGAAAAACCGACGAACGCGTTCGTTGAATGCTCGTAAAATAAGAAAACCGAAGAAAAAAACCGATCTAGGGTTTTTTTTAAACGAAGGGTTTTTTTTTTTAAAAACCGGTCAACGGGGCGAGGTCTACCTCGTCGGGGTAGAGCTCCGGCGGGGCTCCGGCGAGGGGCGGCGAGGGCGGCGGGGCTCGGGCTCGGGGGCGGCGGCGGCGGCGCAAGGTGGCGGCGGCGCGGGGCTCAGCGAGCGGCGGCGGCGGGTGCGGGGCGGGCGGCGGCGGGTGAGAGAGAGGAGGCGAGGGGGGGTATATATGAGGGGGGGTGCTTGGAGGAGGGGCCAAGCCGGGCGGCGGCGTAGCCGGGGCGGACACCGGCGGCGATCCCGTCTCCGGGACGGAGACGACGGGCGGCGGGGTTGGGCCGTCGGCTGGGCCTTTGGCCCAGTCGGCGCGCGGGCGTTCTTTTTTTTAAATAAGTCCCGCGAAGAAAAATGCGTAGAAAAATAAATAAAAATCAGAAAAATATGAAATAAATTTTTCCCGTCTAGTTAGAAAATCTAGAATAGGGTGAACATGTTTAAAATCAAAAATAAATATTTTGAAAGCATGCATATTTTTAAATGCAATAAAAATTACAAATAAAATCCAAATAAATTTCAAATAATGATCTTAACATTTTTCCTCCAGTATTTCAATTGTTTTGGAGAAGTCATATTTTCTCCTCTCGTTTATTTTAAGAATGAAATAGTTTTCCGGAGAGAAAAATAATTAAAATCCCAATCCTCGTTTGAAAAATCAAATATGAAAATTCGAGAAAATCCCCAACTCTCTCCGAGGGTCCTTGAGTTGCTTAGGATTTATCGAGGATTTGTCAAAATGCAATAAAACATGATATGCAATGATGATCTATGTATAACATACAAAATTGGAAATTTGGGATGTTACAGTGCCATATACAACATATATATAGTGCCATTAGTAGTTCCCGGCCGTTAGCTTATCTCCATAGTTTCCCCATTTCCCCCAAATCCCTACATAGCCTCCAAATTCCCTCGCGTGGCGCTGATGGTTTCGGTGCAGCTGCTCCTGCTCGTATCGCCGCCACGAGGCGGTCGCCGCCGAGCACTTGCCTAAGGTCATCAGAAGGCAGGTGTACTACAGATCCGAATCGTCCTGTCAGGTTCCAATCTATCCCGATCTTTTTTACCATGTCCAAAGTATGGCTCCTTGCTGAATCCGTCCTGAATGACCCCCCCCCCCCCAGGAAAGCGATCTACTGCCGGATCCGGAGCTTGACTCCAGACTCCCGCAACACGAGTTCGACTCCGAGTTTTGCGCCACCGAGAAGTACCAGAAGCTGAGTTGTGTGCACGGGCACACTCCCGCTCGACGTGTATGCAGGGAGGGATTCGACATTGGAAGGCAGTTTCTCAGTTGCCCCTTAGAGGTTAGTGCTAATTAAGTTCATCATTTTACTTCAGTTAATCCCACCGCTCATCCAGAATACTATTTAACATTGCCAGGGATATGAGGCTTGTGCCTTTGTTAACTGGCTGGATGAAGAATGGCATGGCAGGGCTCGGAGTGTTATCACCAAGCTCGCAGAAGATAACGTAAAGTTGAAGAAGAAACTGGCTGATCTGGAATGTACAATCAGTACAATGAAGCAAGAAAGAATCAATCACAGCCAACCGATGAAAGCAAGAGACAAGAAGGAACTAGCATGTGTAGTTGTGGTTGTCGCATTAGCGATCTTCTATGCGCTGTTTGCAATGATGATTAGGGGTTTTGTTTGACAGTATTGCTAAAGCACATCTAGATGTGCTCTAAGTAATGCACATCTAGGTCCTATATATGCCATTGATGTTACTCGAAGATTCGTGCAGATAATTTTCTTTGTCTTTTTTCTTTTTCCTTTCTAGTTTGATTATTACTGGCTTTATCAATAAGAAGAGCTCAATGTATTGCTTGCCAACTGTCCTACTCAGTTTGTACCGGTACCGGTGCATAATCCCAAAACTCGTTCCTTGTTTTTGTCCTGAAAAAGGAAACCAGCCAAATAGCCAATAGGAGTCCTGCGCAACCCCGGGAATTTGGAGCGACTGGGTACAAATAATTACAGTTGATTATATCAGCGGTTAGATAATACATCAATGCCCGCTTTAATTGGCAGTTCCTCTTCTCTGCATACCCTGCTTAAGTGTCCACCATCTTCATCGTCCCCGGCAGGCCGCGCTACACATTGGCACACACTCTGCAGCCATGTCGAGCGATAGCGAGGACGACAGTTTGGCCAGTAGTCTGGCGCCCGATGATAGGTCAACATCGGAATCATCCCGCTCGTCTTCCATGAGTCCAGCGTCGAGCCCAGACCTCGATTATATCCGGTTCATGGAAGGGACGCCGCCTCCGGAGTCGTCAGAGGACGAAGAAGAGGACGACGATGATGAGGAGGAGGAATGGTCGAACGAGGAGGAGGAGGACGACGACAGCAACGACAATGACGACGGCGGCGGCGAAGAAAAGCCAACGGTCAGCGGCAAGAAGCGTCCTCACCAAGACGATGTCGCGGGGTCATCCAAGAAGAACAACAACAAGAAGAAGGACTAAATTAAGCAGACTATATATATCTCTGTTTATCTGTCAATCTCATCGCAGACGGTTAGTAATATGTATTCGACAAAGATCTTCTACATTATCGACAACAGGTTGGTTTGTTGAACTGTGTGCCCTGACGAGCACACAATTCACAAAAAAAGACCGTATGGGTTGTTTATAATGATCTCACACAATTCTGATTACCGACCTGTTTGCCGGGTATCACACACATCTTGTTACGCCGAATCGTTTGTGTTCACCTCACTCATCGCAAATGGTTCATTGGAGTGAACTGTATGCCTTATATCACACACACCTTGATCTGGCTGCCCATTTCTGTTGTTCTATCTCATTGCAAATAGTTTGTACAGATCAACCGTATGCCCCTCATCGCACACGCAACTATAATCTGAACCGTGTTTGATGTATCATTCATCGCAAACGTTTTGCATCATTTCTGACGGTTTTCATACACCACCGTTTGCGATTATTGCATCGCACACAGTTTCTTGAAGGGTCTCTGATCATAGTGTCACGTTAGCAGCATCCTGCATTAGTGTAATGAGTGTTTCGATATGCATGATCTCACTTGATGGGACATGACCTTGGCAGGTCCTACACCACGACTGCACGTCTTGTTGACTGTCAAGTCTAGAACGCCACGTGGTTAGATTCACCCATGGATAAGACCGGTCTGTGTTGTCAGATCTAGACGGAGCAATCATCACCCTAGAGTCCGGGAATACTTCGCGTCCGCGGGACGACTACGCGGGAGCATCTTTCGGCATGCAGCCTGGATTAAATTCTTACAACACTTGTCAGAACTGATGTACTTAGGATATTTTGGATGCATCTTGGCACTAAACCTCGATTTAGGAAAGGCATGCATTCATTGAGCCAGTTTCAAGACCAGCGTTAACAGATTTCTTGTAGTAGTTTTGAAGATGAGGAATAACTCAGATGAGTCGAGATGGGACCAGACTTGAAGACCGGTTCAAGGGCTACTGACGGCGTCCCAGCTAGGGGGTCTCTATCCATGACGGTTCCCGATCTAGTGGGCCGGGCCGAGGACCCCTATGTCGGTTCCATCCTAGGCCTCTCCATTAGCCCATGGCGGTTACATAGAATATCTCAAAGACCTTACGTAAACTCCAAGACGATGGAGTCGTGAGGAACCATGTCTCCTCATACGTGGCCGATTAGGACCCTGTAACCCAAGGACCTCCAGGTACCTATATAAACCGAGGGGCAAGCTCGTAGAAGACACATTACAATCTCTTGGTAGATACATCTACTATGTATTAACCCGAACGGAATAAACATAGGGTGTTATCTCCTCAGAGAGTCTGAACCTGGGTAAATTTTTATGTTCCTATTACCATCGTTCCAAGACGCCTAGCTTAGGACCCGTACCTCAAGATCTACCGGATTTAGCTCTATCAGGGATTGCAGGAGCTGGGAGAGAGGAGGTACTTAGATTTCAATTCTTGGTTTTTTGGGGATTCTTCTGTCCACCAGTTGTGCGTGTGGGGAAATAAAAAAATCGATTAGTTGGTGGGAGCGGGGAGACATACGTGGGTACGCAGGAGGGGATGTAACAAAATGTTGACGCAATATGTACGAACTCCCCATTAATAATAGAGATATTTCCTTTGATCAGAGTTGTATGTATGCTTCTATTTTCACTTAAAGTTTACATTTACAATGATGATGTCCTCTGTAGCATCAAGTTGGAAGAATATAACATGATAAAGCCCAAGCAAAGCGAGGTGACGGTCTAGATCCCCCACTACTGCAGGATGCTGCTAACGCAACACTACGATCAGAGACCCTTTGACGAAACTGTGTGCGATGCATTAATCACAAACGGGGATGTAAAAAAACCGTCAAAAAAGATGCAAAATGTTTGCGATGGCGGAGCCATCAAACACGGTTCAGATTTTAGTTGAGTGTGTGATTCGAGCCACGTGGTTAACCCGTTCGAACTGTTTGCGATGAGGCAGAACAACAGAAACGGGTAGCCATATCAATGTGTGTGCGATATACGGCCTACAGTTCACTCCGATGAACCGTCTGCTATTAGGGAGTGCAACATAAACGGTTAGCCAGATCAAGGTGTGTGTGATATAGGGCATACGGTTCACTCGACGAACTGTTTTCGATTAGCGAACGCAACAGAAACGGTTCAACTTAACAAGATGTGTGTGATACGTGGCAAACAACCGACTCGGATGAACTGTTTGCGATGAGAAATTACAACACAGAGAGTTAATATAGTTAGTTCATGTGCGATTCTGTGTGTACAAAAAACTTTGAAAATGCAAACTAGTTGCTTCCGGTGGCTAGGAGTATCGCACATGATGCGTCTGCGAGTACTCGTGTGCGATGATTAGTAAGTTACACATATGTTTCCTTATGCTAACACTTGTGTGATAAATAACACGTGGCACCGGGTACGGTATTCGGGTTGTGTGTGTGCTCCACTTAATCTTCCCGCGCTCCAGCGAATGCTTCCCGCGCTCCACGTGGGTGAACTGTAAAATCCACGCCTATTCCCTCACCAGTTTCCCATCACCAGCTAACGGCTTGCTGCATATAACCCAGGCGGCAACGCACCGCCGCGACACTCTACAAAGATCTAGTCCTCACCCATCTACCATTAGTTATTCCAAGCATGCCATGCAACGACCAAAGCTTCGACGTCGATGCCTACCTGCGTTACATCTTCGGCGAGGAGAACGAGCCGGAGCAGGTCGGGGAGCAAGAGCTTCATCGGCCGGTGCAGGCACCATGGCCCATCGGCAGCGATATCGGCGTCACTGTCCTTGTGAGCACAATTGACATATTGTAGAGGAGGTGTGATGAGCAGTTTGCCATCCACCGTGCAAAAGATCCAGAGCTGCTCGGCGGCATGATCGACGACCACCCAAAGAGCCGCCGTCACCAGTGCTCATCGAGAGCCTGATGCCCCGCAACGAATGGGCAGAGGACCCCTGCGATTCAGTCAAGACAAAGGCAGCCTACGGCTTCATCATTTCCCACGACGGCCGTGTCAACTTCGATCCCGATGATGTGGTGGCCAGGATCGAGCGCATCCTTGGCGGAGTTGACGTCCCCGACGAAGTAGAACATTGCCAACATGATATCTTGAGGATGCACGTGATCGACGGAATTTGCTACCAGGCCAGAGACATGGAAATGGAGCAGTTCCGCGGAGTTGTCATGCACGGGATTGCACGCTGTCAAGCTCTTCTGGAAGAGGCCCACAGCCCCAAGAGCCTCCAAGCGCCAGCAGCTCCGTAGGCGGAGGCGGGTCGGGACACTTGGAGTGAACGGGCGCAAGGGTGCTATGCTGATCATGGAGTCCGAGAAGACCATCGTCGGAAGGCCGCCAGCTCAGCCTTTTAGCTTATATTTTATTATAATTGTATGCATATGTAGGTCGCGAGTGTTCTGGGCCTTGCCGCATTTGGCATTTTAAATTATCCTGAATATGTAAGACAATTATTAAGAATTATTAACAACTGCCATTGTAACTTTGCCTCAACGGCAAGCAGAGCGCGCGCAGGGACACTAGAGCGGAGCGCGCCGCGGCCGCCTCAACGGCGAGCAACCACATGGTCAACCTTCTACCATCAATAAATTTTGACCTTGTTTCTCGTCACATTGCTGATTACAACGCAATAAGTAATTGCAAATCTGTTCACAACTATCAAACTAATATGTGTTCACACTTAACACCAGGCTATAAAAACCACCCACTCAAAAATTACTTCACAGTTCCTCTCCTCACCACCCACAAAACTGGTGTTTTCTGTCAAGTCGTTTCACCATGATCGGTAGGAGGAGTTTAGGGTGGAGATATAACCAGGCAGCAAAGACCAAGGCCGCGGAAGCACTAGAGAGGTCCCGCCGTGAAGCCGCAGCCGCAACAGAGATGTCCCGGCGCGCAGCGGAGCCCTCGAACGAGCTCTCATGGGCACACTAGGGCTCTCACAAGCGCGTTCGCAGCGTCGGCCATCGCGGTGAGCTGGCGTTCCTGAAGTCCTTTGCCTGCGACGACGACATTCTCGCTGGCTGATACGTCTCCAACGTATCTATAATTTTTGCTTGCTCCATGCTATTATATATTCTGTTTTGGATGTTTAATGGGCTTTATTATACACTTTTATATTATTTTTGGGACTAACCTATTAACCCAAGGCCCAGTGCAAATTGCTGTTTTTTTTCCTATTTCAGTGTTTCGCAGAAAAGGAATATCAAACGGGGTCCAAACGGAATGAAACCTTTGGGAGCATGATTTTTGGAACAAACGTGATCCAGAGGACTTGGAGTGGACGTCAAGCAATCAACGAGGAGGCCACGAGGTAGGGGGCGCGCCTACCCCCCTGGGCGCGCCCTCCACCCTCGTGGGCCCCTCGTGGCTCCACCGACCTACTTCTTCCGCCTATATATACCTACGTACCCCGAAACCATCCAGGAGCACCACGAAAACCTATTTCCACCGCTGCAACTCTCTGTACCCGTGAGATCCCATCTTGGGACCTTTTCTGGCGCTCCGCCGGAGGGGGCATCGATCATGGAGGGCTTCTACATCAACACCATAGCCTCTCCGATGATGTGTGAGTAGTTTACCTCAGACCTTCGGGTCCATAGTTATTAGCGAGATGGCCTCTTCTCTCTCTTTGGATCTCAATACAAAGTTCTCCTCGATCTTCTTGGAGTTCTATTCGATGTAACTCTTTTTGCGGTGTGTTTGTCGAGATCCGATGAATTGTGGAAGATTATCTATGAACAATATTTGAATCTCCTCTGAATTCTTTTATGTATGATTGGTTAGCTTTGCAAGTCTCTTCGAATTATCAGTTTGGTTTGACCTACTAGATTGATCTTTCTTGCAATGGGAGAAGTGCTTAGCTTTGGGTTCAATCTTGCGGTGCTCGATCCCAGTGACAGTAGGGGAAACGACACGTATTGTATTGTTGCCATCGAGGATAAAAAGATGGGGTTTATATCATATTGCTTGAGTTTATCCCTCTACATCATGTCATCTTGCTTAAAGTGTTACTCCGTTCTTATGAAATTAATACTCTAGATGCATGCTGGATAGCGATCGATGTGTGGAGTAATAGTAGTAGATGCAGGCAGGAGTCGGTCTACTTGTCACGGACGTGATGCCTATATACATGGTCATACCTAGATATTCTCATAACTATGCTCAATTCTATCAATTGCGCGACAGTAATTCATTCACCCACCGTAATACTTATGCTCTTGAGAGAAGCCACTAGTGAAACCTATGGCCCCCGGGTCTATTCTCTATCATATTAATCTACCGTTATTTCTATCACCGTTTATTTTGCTTTCTTTACTTTTACTCTTTATCATAAAAATACCAAAAATATTATCTTATCATCTCTATCAGATCTCACTTTTGCAAGTGGCCGTGAAGGGATTAACAACCCCTTTATCGCGTTGGTTGCAAGGTTCTTATTTGTTTGTGTAGGTACGAGGGACTTGAGCGTGGCCTCCTACTGGATTGATACCTTGGTTCTCAAAAACTGAGGGAAATACTTACGCTACTTTGCTGCATCACCCTTTCCTCTTAAAGGGAAAACCAATGCAGTGCTCAAGAGGTAGCACTGGCGTCACTACGCAGCAGGAGCTGGTCGACGGCTTGATGAAGCTGCTCAAGATTAGCGATGCCTTGGTTGACAAGGCGATCGGCCTCGTCGAGCAACTATGGGTGACAATGCGAAGCTCCTCAAGTTGGTCGCTGAGAAGGAGGAGGAGGCCGCCCGCTGGAAGATGCTGCATGAGCAGAGCAGTGCCTCGGAGATGACGCTGAAAGCGGTCGTCGAGGAACTGATGGGTGGCATGAGGAAGCTCCGGATCGAGTGCGAGCAGGAGGTGGAGGAATCCGTGGCTGCTTTCAAGCAAAGTTGTGAGGACTTGAAGAAGGAGCTGGAGGATTTCGCCGCCCGGCGATCCATCGACGAGTAGAGACAGTAGCGACCCAGATCGTTGTTTGCAATTTCCTTCTTCTCTTGCCCCCATATCTTCCGGGCTTTGCCGCATGTGGCATTTTAAATTATCCGGAATATGTAAGACAATTATTATCTGCGCCATTGTAAATTTGTCGTCGTATTATCCGTTGCCATTTTATTTGTGGTCGCATTATCCGTTTCCCTATATGTGGCAATTTAAATTAGGGCGGAATACGAGTTGAAAACACGAACAAAGCAAATGCTGCCATGGGATCACAAGGAAACACCCTCCGTCCAGGTGCTTTAATTAACCCATTAATGGAGAAGTTGTGAGCGAGGCGGGCGACGGCTGGTGCATGGATGTCAAAGAGCTCTCTTCCTAGTGAGCATGGGCGGCCTTGATGCTCGCACGAGTCCCGTCGAGCCTGCGAGGTGGACAGGATGCACGCGTCCCGTCGAGCCAGCGCGGCGGACTGCTCGCACGCGTCCCGTCGGGCCTGCACGGCGGACTTCTCGCGCTCGTCCCGTCTAATCAAACAGCTGCACGCACGTCATCGGGTATGGTTAAATTTCGACACGGTTAATATAATACAACCGTTTGCGATATTAACGTGTCAGCTTTTTGTTTCAAAAAGGACTTCGTTGGCTACTAATGTGTGCGCCTCTTCTCAAACTGGACGATTTTTTTACCATGGCATATATGTGCCATGTCATGAAACCATGCCAAGTTTCATGTTTTTGGGTGACATTTTTGATTTATTGGGATTTTAAAACTGAGATTCTCAATGTTTCAGGGCGACGACAAGTTTGTAATTCATTCCCATTCCTTAAATGAGACCTAAACATGCACCCAATGACACATGTACGATTTCCCACCCATTTTGCTTCACTGGAGCATGTGGTTGTAGTTCAAATTTGAATTATGGACTACATTAAATGCATAGAAAACTTAGTAATTAGTGGCGACATATATACAATGGCCAAACGAACCCTGAATAGTTTCAAATTTCAGCCCGACACTCCTGTTATTCTATGTTGCCTGTAGAAAACAAAGTTCAAGGCGAGAAGAGGCAGCGATTATCGTTTCGCCCACAAGAGGGGCATGTTTCCCTACCGGAACCACAAGGGTTGCAACAGGCTCCGGTTTGTAAAAGGCTTGTAATATAGCTTCGCCCAAATTGTACAATTATATGTACCATGTAGTGATACCATGCCAAGTTTCATGATTTCCTGGTGAGTTTTGGATTTACAGAGATTTAAAAACCGAGATTCACAATGTTTGTGGCCAAGCCAGGACGGCGAGACGGTTGAATTCGTTCCCATTCGTTCCATGGGACCAAAACATGCACCCCAAGGAAACATGTACGTTTTTTCTAGCCATTTTGGTGCACTGGAGCATGTATTTGTAGTTCGGATTTGAATTATGGACATTGAAATGCCTAGAAAACTCAATTAATGAATAAAAAAGGCTAAACAAACCCTGAATAATTTCAAAGTACAGCGCGAATCTCCAGTTGTTCCGTGTCACGTGTAGAAGAAAATGTGAGGCTAAAAGAGGGAGTGATTATCGTTTGGCCCACAAGGGGACACGTTTCCCTATCAAAACCACGAGGGTTCTTGCGACAGGCTCCGGTTTGTAAGATGTTTGTAATAAAGCTTGGCCCAAATTGGCAATGTTTATACCACGCCATATATGTGCCATGACGTGACACCATGCCACCTTTGATGCCTTTCTGGTGAGTTTAGGATTTATGGGGGCTTAAAAACCGAGATTCGAAATGTTTGAGGACGAGCCAGGACACCGGTACGGTTGTAATTCGTTCCCATTCCTGGCATGAGACCTAAACATGCACCCAAGGACACATGTGTAATTTTTCTAGCCATTTGGTGAACTGGAGCATGTATTTGTAGTTCAGATTTGAATTATGGACATGAAATGCCTAGGAAACTCAATTAATGTATAAAAAGGCCAAACAAACCCTGAATAAGTTTAAATTTCAACACGGATATCATGTCGCTCCACGTTGCCCGTGGAAGAAAATACAAGGCGAAAAGAGGCAGTGATTACGTTTCGCCCAGAAGGGGAACACGTTTCCCTATCGGAACCACGAGGCTTCTTTGAGAGAAGCTCTGATTTTTGTAAGAGGTTTGTAATAAAGCTTGGCCCAAATTGGACAATGTTTTTACCACGACATATATGTGCCATACGTGACACCATCATGCCACCTTTGATGACTTTCTGGTGAGTTTAGGATTATGGGGACTTAAAAACCAAGATTCGAAATGTTTGAGGATGAGCCATGACACTGGTACGGTTGTAATTCGTACCCATTCCTGGCATGGGACCTAAACATGCACCCAAGGACACATGTATAATCTTTCTAGCCATTTTGGTGAACTGGAGCATGTATTTGTAGTTCAGATTTGATTATGGGCATTAAATGCCTAGGAAACTCAATTAGTGTATAAAAAGGCCAAACGAACCCTGAATAAGTTTAAATTTCAGCACGAATATCCTGTCGTTCCATGTCGCCCGTAGAAGAAAATTGTGACGCCCCCGATTCAATCATACACGCAAATGTGTACGATCAAGATCCGGGACTCACGGGAAGATATCAGAACACAACTCTAAAAATAAAATAAGTCATATAAGCATCATAATACAAGACAGGGGCCTCGAGGGCTCGAATACAAGTGCTCGATCATAGACAAGTCAGCGGAAGCAACAATATCTGAGTACAGAAATAAGTTAAACAAGTTGCCATAAGATGGCTAGCACAAACTGGGATACAGGTCGAAAGAGGCGCAGGCCTCCTGCTTGGAATCCTCCTAAACTACTCCTGGTCGTCGTCAGCGGCCTTCACGTAGTAGTAGGCACCTCCGGTGTAGTAGGAGTCGTCGTCGACGGTGGAGTCTGGCTCCTGGGCTCCAGCATCTGGTTGCAACAACTAGGTAGAAGGGAAAGAGGGAAAAGAGGGAGAAAGGCAACCGTGAGTACTCATCCAAAGTACTCGCAAGCAAGGATCTACACTACATATGCATGGGTATATGTGTAAAGAGGCAATATCGATGGACTGAACTGCAGAATGCTAGAATAAGAGGGGGATAGTGTAACGCCCACGATGCGGCTATATCTCCCACGTGTCGAGGCACGACTTAGAGGCATAACCGCATAGCGGTTTTGTCGCAAGAACGGTCATCTTCACACAATCCCATGTAATGAACAAGAATGGGATAAAGAGTTGGCTTACAATCGCCACTTCACACAATACATAAATATAATTCATACATCATCCAAAATACATACATATAGACCGACTACGGTCAAAATCCAGATGAAAATAAGATAACCCCAAATGCTAGATCCCCGATCGTCCCAACTGGGCTCCACTACTGATCATCAGGAAAAGACACATAGTAACGACCACGTTCCTCGTCAAACTCCCACTTGAGATCGACCCCATCATCTGCACTGGCATCGTCGGCACCTGCAACTGTTTGGTAGAATCTGTGAGTCACGGGGACTCAGCAATCTCAAACCCGCGAGATCAAAACTATTTAAGCTTATAGGGAAGGATGGTGTAGTGAGGTGGAGCTGCAGCGGCAATAAGCATATATGGTGGCTAACATACGCAAAAGAGAGCGAGAAGAGAAGCAACGGAGCGGTCGTCAACTAGCAATGACCAAGAAGTGATCCTGAACTCCTATTTACGTCAAACATAACTCAGACCGTGTTCACTTCCCGGACTCCGCCGAGAAGAGACCATCACGGCTACACACGTAGTTGATGTATTTTAACTGGGTCAAATGACAAGTTCTCTACAACCGGGCATTAACAAATTCCCATCTGCCTCATAACCGCGGGCACGGCTTTCGAAAGATAATACCCTGCAGGGGTGTCCCACTCTTAGCCCATCATAAGCTCTCACGGTCAACGAAGGATAAACCTTCTCCCGGAAAGACCCGATCAGTCTCGGAATCCCGGTTTACAAGACATTTCGACAATGGTAAAACAAGACCAGCAAAGCCGCCCGAATGTGCCGACAAATCCCGATAGGAGTTGCACATATCTCGTTCTCAGGGCACACCGGATGAGCAGTCCGTACAACTAAAACCAATCCTCGAGTTTCCCCAAGGTGGCGCTGCAAAGGGCTCTAGTATGGACCAGCACTCAGAGGAACACTGGCCTGGGGTTTAAAATAAAGATGACCCTCGGGCTATAGAAAACCCGGAGGAAAAAGGCTTAGGTGGCAAATGGTAAAACCAAGGTTGGGCCTTGCTGGAGGAGTTTTATTCAAGGCGAACTGTCAAGGGGGTCCCATAAATCACCCAACCGCGTAAGGAACGCAAACTCAAGGAACATAATACCGGTATGACAGAAACTAGGGTGGCAAGAGTGGAACAAAACACCAGGCATAAGGCCGAGCCTTCCACCCTTTACCAAAAATATATAGATGCATTAATTAAATAAGAGATATTGTGATATCCCAACATATTCATGTTCCGACATGGAACAAACTTTAACTTCACCTGCAACTAGCAACGCTATAAGAAGGGCTGAGCAAAAGCGGTAACTTAGCCAAACAATGGTTTACTAGGAAAGGATGGTTAGGGGCTGACATGGCAAAATGGGAGACATGATATAGCAAGTGATAGGTAGCGCAGCATGGCAATAGAGCGCACAACTAGCATAGCAAAGATAGAAGTGATTTCGAGGGGTGGTCATCTTGCCTGCAAGGTTCTCAGAGTTGTCGAAAGTTTGATCCTCATAAGCGTACTCAACAGGTTCCTCATTCACGAACTCGTCTCCCGGCTCTAACCAAGACAAGAACACAAACAAACGGAACCACAATCAACCACGAGAAATGCACAAGCAACATGATGCAAAACATGTATGATATGTGAGATATGATATGCGATGCATATGCGTGCTCCGGAAGGAAAATGATGAACAAGGCAGTAACTTGGCAAACCAAGCATGCCACTGGAAAGATGAGATGATTTCGGTCGAAATCGATATAAAGATCACCGGAAACGGATGCACGGTTTGCAAATAGCAAGCAAAACAAGAATGACACGAATCTGCGATTAACAGCATGATAGCACTTAAATTGCAACAAGCAACAATGCTATGGCACTCCAACATAGCAACAAAGCACATGACCGTAACCTACAGGAGATGCTTGACAAAAGATGAACACTGAGCTACGGCTAGATCACAACATATCAACCTCAAACAAGCATGGCAAAAGTGCAGAAGATAACAGGATCACAGACTTGGTGAAAAACTGGACATGGCAGAAAACAGCATCAGGTAGCAATGTTCAGAGCATGAAATCAACATGCTACAGGAACTTAACATAGCAAAACAAGGCATGGCAGTATTCTACTAAATGCATATGACAAAAGTCCCTTACTGACCATAAGCCAAAAAGGACCAGAAGATATGATGGCAAGCATGTGAACATAGCAAGTTTCGTTATCAGGTTTCAGACTTAGCAGAAAACAGAGCATGGCAGAAACAATAATATGAGGGCAAGTTGGTGAGCTTGATGCACTCACCACATGGCAATTCATGACAAAACAAGTATCCCTACAGCAAGATGGCATGTTTATGAAGCTAACCATGGCAAGAAAAATTGCATAGCATGTATGGATCAACTACAATAAGCTTGGCAAAAATGAATATCATGTTAAGAATCTGCCAGAAATATTTTATAGCAAAAGTAGAGCAAGATTGAGTCATGCTATGGCACTCCATAATTGCAACCAAGGGCAGGAATGGATCACTTACAACAATAGCTACAAAACATCCTTACTCAACATCTCCAAAATATGCAAGGATCTCTCTGTAGCATCAAGTTTACAAGGCAACAAAATAACAGTAGACAAGGACTTGGAGAAATCACTGTCCCTGAAATCAGAAACATTACGGGGCCTAGTTTGCATGCTTGTGCTAGTCACCACAGAGATCACAAAAATACATGGCATACACACTTGGAAAGATGGCATGGCATACAACAAAACACATGTAGAGCTCATGCCCATAAGATGCACAGATTTAAAGATACAAAAAATGACAAATCTCCAAGTTCTGATAAGAACCAGCAGATAACAGCAACTAGCCCTCTTGCAATAGAGATTTGGGCATCAATATGACCTCTAATGAACATGGTGCAATTGAACAAAATGTAGAGCATCACGAGACGAACAATTTGACATATTACACGCGCGAATCGGAGCTACATGCAAGAAGTTATGCACTATTGAACATGAGCATATGCTATAAAATGCAAAGAAACTTGGATAAAAATCGGGCACGGGAAAGTCAACCACCTCGAACAGTGGATCTGGATCAGGCTGTTCTTCGAGGGAGCTCGCCGGCCGACGGGAGAGGAAGAAGAGGAAGGTCGGCGGCGGGGCAGGCCCGAGGCGGCGGTGGCCACGGTGGCGGGGGTCGGCGCCGGCGCGGGGAGGCGGTGAGGCGGCGGCGGGGCAGGCCGGCGGGCCGGCGGGCGGCGCCGCGGCGGCGGTGGTGCGGCGAGGCGGGGAGGCTCGGGCGCGGGACGCGGGCCGGGAGGAGCGGCGGCGCTGGGCTCGGGCGGGCCGCGGGCGAGCCCGTGGGCCTTGGCGGCGGCGACGAACGGCGGCGTGCCACGTGGCGGCGGCGGCGCGGGTGGACGCGTCCGGCTCCACCCGGACGTGTCCGGCGGCGGAGAGGGACGAGGGTTAGGGTTTGGACTGTGTTTGTATACGGGAGGGGATGCTCCTATATAGCTAGAGGGAGCTAGGAGGCTCCAAATGAGGTGCGGTTTTCGCCCACACGATCGTGATCGAACGACCTAGAGCATGGAAGAGAGTTTGGTGGGTTTTGGGCTGGTTTTCAGGGGGGGTTTGCTGCACACACAAATGGACTTGGCGGATGCCCGGTTAACCGTTGGAGTACCAAACGACCTCCAAATGGAACGAAACTTGACCGGTGGTCTCCGGGTGGTATATTAAGGCTACTTGACAAGCCTCGGTCCATTCCGAGAAAGTTTGACACCCGCACACGAAAGAAAACAAGAGGGGTGCACCGGAGGAGATAGGAGCGCCGGATTGCAAAACGGACAATGGGGAAAATGCTCGGATGCAAGAGACGAACACGTATGCAAATGCAATGCACATGATGACATGATATGAAATGCATGACATGAACAAAATGCAAAACGAAAAACAAAAACCCGACCACGGAGGGAATATCATATCACATAGCCGAAAATGGCAAGAGTCGGAGTTACAAATATGGCAAGTTACAAGCGGGGTGTTACAACACTCCACCACTACGAGAGGATCTCGTCCCGAGATCTAGAACTGAAAGAACTCCGGATATTCAGAACGAAGATGGTCCTCGCGTTCCCAGGTGGCTTCCCGGTCAGAATGGTGCGACCACTTCACTTTCAGGAATTTGATTGACTTGTTGCGAGTCTTGCGCTTAGTTTCTTCAAGAATGGCAACGGGGTGCTCATGATAAGACAAATCTTCTTGGAGGTCAATTTCTTCGAAGTTGATAGTGCGCTCAGGCGTCTTGAAGCACTTGCGGAGCTGTGACACGTGGAACACATCGTGCACGTTCGCGAAGTTGGAAGGAAGCTCAAGTTGATAGGCGAGGTCGCCTCTTTTGCCAATGATCTTGAAAGGACCCACATATCTAGGGGCAAGCTTCCCTTTGATACCGAAGCGATGAGTGCCTTTCATTGGAGAGACGCGGAGGTAGACATGGTCTCCGATCTCGAAAGCCAAATCACGGTGCTTACTATCATAGTAACTCTTCTGGCGCGATTGCGCGGCTTTGAGATTATCACGGATGACTTTACACATTTCTTCAGCTTCAGTGATTAAGTCATTGCCAAGAAGTTGGCGTTCACCAGTCTCTGACCAATTAAGAGGAGTACGGCATTTTCTGTCATAGAGAATCTCGAATGGGGCCTTGCCCGAACTCGCTTGGAAGCTGTTGTTGTAGGAGAATTCAGCATATGGAAGACAATCTTCCCATTTCATGCCAAAGGAAATGACACAAGCCCTGAGCATATCTTCAAGAATTTGATTGACTCGCTCGACTTGGCCACTAGTTTGAGGATGGAAAGCTGTGCTGAAGCGAATGTTTGTGCCCATGGCCTTCTGGAAGGAGTCCCAGAACTTAGAGGTGAAGATGCTTCCACGATCAAAAGAAATCAATTGTGGAATGCCGTGCAAAGAGACAATTCTGGAGGTGTATAGCTATGCCAACTGAGCTGCTGTGATAGATTCTTTGATAGGAAGGAAATGAGCCACTTTAGAAAGCTTGTCGATGACAACGAAGATAGCATCATTTCCACGCTTGGAATTTGGAAATCCAGTCACGAAGTCCATTTCGATATGATCAAACTTCCATTCTGGGATAGCAAGAGGTTGGAGGAGACCAACTGGTCGTTGGTGTTCTGCTTTCACTCTTCGACAGACATCACATTCATTCACGAATTGAGCAATTTCTCGCTTCATTCGCGTCCACCAATACGACTGCTTGAGGTCATGGTACATCTTCGTACTTCCAGGATGAATGGAGAGGAGAGAATTGTGCGCTTTGTTCATTATGACTTTCCTTAGATCACCTTTAGGAACCACAATCCGGTCCTCGAAGAACAAAGTGTCTCTGTCATCAATGTGATAGCAGTTGTATTTGGAAAGACCCTTGTCGATACCACGTTTCACCTTCTTCACCATGGCATCAAGGAGTTGTGCCTCACGAATTTGATCTTCCAAAGTAGGAGATACTATGAGGTTGGCAAGAAAGCCTTGAGGAACAACTTGGAGATTCAGCTTGCGGAAAGCTTCACAAAGATCCGGTTGGAAAGGCTTGAGAATTAAGCCGTTGCAATAAGCCTTCCTGCTTAAAGCATCTGCAATGACATTCGCCTTGCCTGGAGTATATTCAATACTTGGATTGTACTCTTGAATCATTTCGACCCATCGAGTCTGCCTAAGGTTGAGGTTGGGCTGAGTGAAGATGTACTTGAGACTCTTGTGATCGGTGAAAATATCCACTTGTCTTCCCAACAAGAGATGTCTCCACGTTATTAATGCATGGACAACTGCCGCCAACTCAAGATCGTGAGTGGGGTAGTTCTTCTCATTGGGCTTCAACTGACGAGAGGTATAGGCCACAACTTTCTTCTCTTGCATTAACACAGCACCGAGACCTTGGAGAGAAGCATCACAGAAAACTTCAAACGGCTTGGATTCATCAGGAGGAGTCAAGACAGGAGCTGTGACTAGTTTCTCTTTGAGAGTGTTGAAAGCAACGTCACACTCAGGAGACCAGACATACTTCACATGCTTCTGGAGGAGGTTGGAAAGAGGCTTTGCAATCTTGGAGAAATTCTCAACGAATCTTCGGCAATAGCTTGCAAGACCAAGAAAACTGCGGAGCTGCTTGACATTCTGAGGAGGTTCCCAATTCACAATTGCGGACACCTTCTCGGGATTAACAGCGATGCCCTTGGCAGAGATGATGTGACCAAGGAAAAGAACTTCATCGAGCCAAAACTCACATTTGGAGAACTTCGCATAGAATTGATACTCTCTGAGCTTGTCGAGCACCAATCGCAAATGTTTGGCATGGTCCTTCTTATTCTTGGAGAAGACCAAGATATCATCGAGATACACCAGGACGAATTCATTAGTATAAGGGTTGAAGATGAAATTCATCATCCGAGAGAACACTGGAGGAGCATTGACAAGGCCGAAAGACACGACAGTATATTCATAAGAACCAAAGCTTGTTCTGAATGCTGTCTTGGGGATATCTTCTTCACGAATGCGAATCTGATGATAACCCATACGAAGGTCAAGCTTCGAGAATACTTTAGCACCTTTGAGTTGCTCAAATAGCTCATTGATGTTGGGAAGTGGATACTTGTTCTTGATTGTCTTCTTGTTCAATGGGCGGTAGTCGACACAAAGTCGGCCCGTGCCATCCTTCTTCTTGACAAAAAGAACACCACAACCCCATGGAGAAGAACTCGGTCTGATCAAACCCAGACGCTCTTGTTCATCGAGTTGTTTCTTCAATTCCTTCAGCTCGTTGGGTCCAAGCTTGTATGGACGCTTGCAAACGGGTTCAGTGCCAGGCTCTAGTTCGATAACGAACTCAACTGGCCGGTGAGGAGGCATACCCGGAAGCTCTTCTGGAAAGACATCTTGATACTCACAAACGACTGGAATTTGAGAGATGGCATTCAATTCGCCCTTCTCATTGAGAGAAAATAACCGAATGGTTTCATCACGAGCGGCATAAATAATCACATCCTCAGAAGAGTGTGTCAATTGAATTTCCCTGGCAGCACAATCAAGTTGAGCCTTGTGCTTAGAAAGCTAGTCCATCCCGAGAATAAGATCAATATCCGAGTCACCAAGAACAATTGGAGAAGACAGAAATTCATAGTCGCCCATCTTGATTGCGGAATCCCGAACGAATGCTCGAGAAGTCAGTTGTCGAGCCGGAGAAACAATAGACAAAGGACTCGGCAATACTTCAGTAACCAGATCATGCATAGCCACAAAAGGTCTAGAAATGAAAGAATGCGATGCACCAGTATCAAAAAGAACTTTTGCAGGAATATCATTAACAGGAAGATTACCCATTATCACATCAGTAGATTCCTCCGCTTGAGCTGCATTTATCATGTTCACCTTTGCAGACTTTGGATTATGCTTGACCACTGCATTGCTGGAAGATCTGACAGGAGGAGGAGGAGGCAAACGCCTTTGGTTGAAGCACTTGTTAGCATAGTGACCTTTCTGCTGACACTTGGTGCAAGTCACCTCTGAGAGTGGACGGTGATAAGGAGCATTGGACTTTGGAGCTTGATTCTGAGACTTGTTCTGATAGCCAGAGTTGGAAGAACCATGGCCACCTTTGTTCTTCTGCTGGTAAGGCTGACGAAACGGAGGAGGAGGAGGCAACCAGAACTTCTGTTGCTTAGCTGTCACAAGTGAGGAAGAAGAAGACTGAACTGCGTCTCTGACTCTCTTCTTAGAAGCCTCACACTTGAGCTGAGCAGCCT
Organism: Aegilops tauschii subsp. strangulata; assembly: GCF_002575655.3. Taxonomy (NCBI): domain Eukaryota; kingdom Viridiplantae; phylum Streptophyta; class Magnoliopsida; order Poales; family Poaceae; genus Aegilops; species Aegilops tauschii. The sequence continues at coordinate 310,631,614 of NC_053037.3, read as the reverse complement.
CTTGCTTCAGTGCCATATTGTAGAATTGATCAAACTGAGTAGGCTCAACAAGAACGAGAGCTAACTGCAGATCCTCTTTAAGGCCACCTCCGAAGTGATAGATCATGCTCTTTTCATCAGGAACGTCTTGTTTAGCGAAGCGAGCAAGTTTCTGAAACTGGATGTTGTATTGATACACAGACATGTTGCCTTGCTTGAGATTGCGGAACTCCTCACGCTTGCTCTCAACAACACTTTGTGGAATGTGGTGCGCTTTGAAGTCCCGACAGAAGTCAGTCCAAGTGATCACACGACCTCCTCTGGAATCTTTGTATTGCTGAAACCAGTCAGCAGCTTGGTCCTTGAGCTGAAAAGAAGCGAACTTGACATAGTCCTCAGGCCTGACATTGCTACATTCAAAATGCTTGTTGATGTCCACGAGCCAATCATCGGCATCCGTGGCCTCGGCACAGTAGCTGAAAGACTTGGGCTGATTTGCGAGAAACTGGTTGAGAGTGGCAAAGTGAAGCTGATTGTTGCCTTGACCTAGATTGCCTTGATTGCCTTGCCCTTGGGTGCGTTCTTGCAAGAGTTGCAGAATCATCTGAGCATTGGCGTTGGTGGCTGCCATGATAGCTTGCCATGCCTCCGGAGGTGGAGGTGGTGGCGGAGCGTTCGCTTGACTCCCTTCATTGCGATCCGGATTCTGACGCGTTGGCGGAGCCATCCTGAAGAGGGTGACATCCGTTAGCATCTTGATAGATAAATAGACAAGTAGAATCAACGGATAGAAATTGCAACATAAAGTCTTCACAATAAACATTCGAACGAAGATGAACGAATGAATTCCGTAGTAAATCATCACACTTCCATAAGTTGAGAAGCCACTTGAAAAAGATATGGAATCAACATATGACTTCGAAGCAACTCGAATATCACAAATGAAAACAAAACAAAGTATTGGCTTGCAGAATAAGCCGGAACAAATATATGATAGAGGTTTCGTCCGAAGTTTTCGTGGTGGGGCCCACACGGGCTCAATCGTACAGCACCATCATGTACAAGGCTGTGCACATGACATACGAAGCGTCCCCGAGTCGGCATAGCCAAGGACTCTTTAAGACACTACGAGACCACTGTAAAACCAATCGTGTACAGGCGGACCACTAGACGTCGAACCCCAATCTCATATCTTGCGTCTGTCGGAAAGATATCCTAAGGCTACTTGAATTCCCACTTATAAACTCCCGAAACTTTCTGGGAATGCAATCTGGTGTTGGGGATACAGGGGACACAAAATATATCACCCAAACTATCAATCCCTAGATCCAGTTGTATCCATCCGTCAACACATAACCGAGAAACCTTCGGAAATCGTTTACCTCAACCTTCGAAAAACATCCGTTATACAAGTTATGGCAATACTCCCGAACTCCCGCCCCAGTACTGGGTGGCGTCGACGTGATCTCGCCAACAACTGCATAAAAGAGATTTCGATGTCGGCGAAACTCAGGTATTCCAGAACTGCAACGATAAAATTGTGACGACAACACCTCGGAGCTCAACTCCCCGGGACACTGCCACAACCCCTAAATGTCAGGAGGCACCAAGAACAATGTTCTCGTCACAAAACCATCGGAACGATTCCAAGATACCCGCGTGATAATTTTTTTAGTGAAATTTGAGGAGAGAAGAGTCAAAACTTCTACGTCAGGAGACCTCACCAGAGCGACGAAGGGACTGAGGAGTAAAAAGAATCCTACTCTCCGATATGTATAATCCTAAGACTCAAAACATTTTTGTTCAAGACTCAACAACGCCAACGATTCGATCAAGCAGGGGGCTCCTAAGTCGGGGATGGCTCTGATTACCAACTTGTAACGCCCACGATGCGGCTATATCTCCCACGTGTCGAGGCACGACTTAGAGGCATAACCGCATAGTGGTTTTGTCGCAAGAAGGGTCATCTTCACACAATCCCATGTAATGAACAAGAATGGGATAAAGAGTTGGCTTACAATCGCCACTTCACACAATACATAAATATAATTCATACATCATCCAAAATACATACATATAGACCGACTACGGTCAAAATCCAGATGAAAATAAGATAACCCGAAATGCTAGATCCTCGATCGTCCCAACTGGGCTCCACTACCGATCATCAGGAAAAGACACAAACGACCACGTTCCTCGTTGAACTCCCACTTGAGATCGACCCCATCATCTGCACTGGCATCGTCGGCACCTGCAACTGTTTGGTAGAATCTGTGAGTCACGGGGACTCGGCAATCTCACACCCGCGAGATCAAAACTATTTAAGCTTATAGGGAAGGATGGTGTAGTGAGGTGGAGCTGCAGCGGCAATAAGCATATATGGTGGCTAACATACGCAAAAGAGAGCGAGAAGAGAAGCAACGGAGCGGTCGTCAACTAGCAATGACCAAGAAGTGATCCTGAACTCCTATTTACGTCAAACATAACTCAGACCGTGTTCACTTCCCGGACTCCGCCGAGAAGAGACCATCACGGCTACACACGCAGTTGATGTATTTTAACTAGGTCAAATGACAAGTTCTCTACAACCGGGCATTAACAAATTCCCATCTGCCTCATAACTGCGGGCACGGATTTCGAAAGATAATACCCTGCAGGGGTGTCCCACTCTTAGCCCATCATAAGCTCTCACGGTCAACGAAGGATAAACCTTCTCCCGGAAAGACCCGATCAGTCTCGGAATCCCGGTTTACAAGACATTTCGACAATGGTAAAACAAGACCAGCAAAGCCGCCCGAATGTGCCGACAAATCCCGATAGGAGCTGCACATATCTCGTTCTCAGGGCACACCGGATGAGCAGTCCGTACAACTAAAACCAATCCTCGAGTTTCCCCAAGGTGGCGCTGCAAAGGGCTCTAGTATGGACCAGCACTCAGAGGAACACTGGCCCGGGGGTTTAAAATAAAGATGACCCTCGGGCTCTAGAAAACCCGGGGGAAAAAGGCTTAGGTGGCAAATGGTAAAACCAAGGTTGGGCCTTGCTGGAGGAGTTTTATTCAAGGCGAACTGTCAAGGGGGTCCCATAAATCACCCGACCGCGTAAGGAACGCAAACTCAAGGAATATAATACCGGTATGACAGAAACTAGGGCGGCAAGAGTGGAACAAAACACCAGGCATAAGGGCGAGCCTTCCACCCTTTACCAAAAATATATAGATGCATTAATTAAATAAGAGATATTGTGATATCCCAACATATTCATGTTCCGACATGGAACAAACTTCAACTTCACCTGCAACTAGCAACGCTATAAGAAGGGCTGAGCAAAATCGGTAACTTAGCCAAACAACGGTTTGCTAGGAAAGGATGGTTAGGGGCTGACATGGCAAAATGGGAGACATGATATAGCAAGTGATAGGTAGCGCAGCATGGCAATAAAGCGAACAACTGGCATAGCAAAGATAGAAGTGATTTCGAGGGGTGGTCATCTTGCCTGCAAGGTTCTCAGAGTTGTCGAAAGCTTGATCCTCATAAGCGTACTCAACAGGTTCCTCGTTCACGAACTCGTCTCCCGGCTCTACCCAAGACAAGAACACAAACAAACGGAACCACAATCAACCACGAGAAATGCACAAGCAACATGATGCAAAACATGTATGATATGCGAGATATGATATGCGATGCATATGCGTGCTCCGGAAGGAAAATGATGAACAAGGAAGTAACTTGGCAAACCAAGCATGCCACTGGAAAGATGAGATGATTTCGGTCGAAATCGATATAAAGATCACCGGAAACGGATGCACGGTTTGCAAATGGCAAGCAAAACAAGAATGACACGAATCTGCGATTAACAGCATGATAGCACTTAAATTGCAGCAAGCAACAATGCTACAGCACTCCAACATAGCAACAAAGCACATGAAAGTAACCTACAGGAGATGCTTCACAAAAGATGAACAACGAGCTACGGCTAGATCACAACATATCAAGCTCAAACAAGCATGGCAAAAGTGCAAAAGATAACAGGATCACAGACTTGGTGAAAAACTGGACATGGCAGAAAACAGCATCAGGTAGCAATGTTCAGAGCACGAAATCAACATGCTATAGGAATTTCACATAGCAAAAAAAGGCATGGCAGTATTCTACTAAATGTATATGACAAAAGTCCCTTACTGACCATAAGCCAAAAAGGACCAGAAGATATGATGGCAAGCATGTGAACATAGCAAGTTTCGTTATCAGGTTTCAGACTTAGCAGAAAACAGAGTATGGCAGAAACAATAATATGAGGGCATGTTGGTGAGCTTGATGCACTCACCACAAGGCAATGCATGACAAAACAAGCATACTTACAGAAAGATGGCATGTTTATGAAGCTAACCATGGCAAGAAAAATTGCATAGCATGTACGGATCAACTACAATAAGCTTGGCAAAAATGAATATCATGTTAAGAATCTGCCAGAAATATTTTATAGCAAAAGTAGAGCAAGATTGAGTCATGCTATGGCACTCCATAATTGAAAACAAGGGCAGGAATGGATCAATTACAACAATAGCTACAAAACATCCTTACTGAACATCTCCAAAATATGCAAGGATCTCTCTGTAGCATCAAGTTTACAAGGCAACAAAATAACAGCAGACAAGGACTTGGAGAAATCACTAAGTCCCTGAAACCAGAAACATTACGGGCCTAGTTTGCATGCTTGTGCTAGTCTCCATAGAGATCACAAAAATACATGGCATACACACTTGGAAAGATGGCATGGCATACAACAAAACACATGTAGAGCTCATGCCCATAAGATGCACAGATTTAAAGATACAAAAAATGACAAATCTCCAAGTTCTGATAAGAACCAGCAGATAACAGCAACTAGCCCTCTTGCAACAGAGATTTGGGCATCAAGATGACCTCTAATGAACATGGTGCAATTAAACAAAATGTAGAGTATCACGAGACGAACAATTTGACATATTACACACGCGAATCGGAGCTACATGCAAGAAGTTATGCACTATCAAACATGAGCATATGCTATAGAATGCAAAGAAACTTGGATAAAAATCGGGCACGGGAAAGTATCCCCGGTGTTTCGCGTTTTCGGACAGATGAACCGGAGGGGGAAAGTTGTCTGTTTGCTATGCTAGGGATGTGTGGCGGACAAACGGGCTGCGTATCCGGATTCGTCTCGTCGTTCTGAGCAACTTTCATGTACAAAGTTTTTCCATCCGAGCTACAGTTTATTTTATATTAATTTTAATAGATTTAATCATTTTTAGAATTTACTTAATTATTTTAAATCAACATTATCCAGAATAGTGCTTGCTGACGTCATCATGACGTCAGCAGTCAACAGGGCGTTGACTAAGTCAATCTGACGTGTGGGTCCCGCAGGTCATACTCTGTTTATTCTAATTAGGATTTAACTAATCTAATTATTGTTTAATTAATTAACAATAGTTAATTAGGTTAACTAAACAGGATTAATTAATTTAGTTAATTAATTAATTAAATTTATTTTTATTATTAATATTTTTAATCCTTTTTAATAGACGTTCTGGGGCGTGGGCCCCTCATGTCATGGGCCTAGAGGCCTAGCGGGTTTCGGGCACTGGGTGCGGGCATAGCCCGAACGGGCGCACGGGCGCAAGGGCGGGGGTGGCCGGAGCGATGGCAGGTGAAGGCGGCACCGGCGCGGAGCACGCGAGGGGGTGCTGCGGGAGGCGGGAGCGTAGGGGGGTGGCTGGTGCGGCGGCAGCAAGGATGGCCGAGCGGCATCAGGGGCGGAGTGGGCGCGCGGGTCGCGGACGGCGCGGGGAGCGCGCGAACGAGCACGGGCCGGCCACGAGAAGCGGCCGTGGGGGCGCGGGGAGCTGCGGGGCCGGGCGGAGCCGGGCGCAGGCTGGCCGGAGCGACGGCGGCCAGTGGTGCGGTGGCGGCAGCGGGTGGCCGCGATGGAAGCGGGAGGCGGCGACGCAGCGGGCATGAGAAGCAGCCGGCGAGCATGCCGAGCTGGACGAGCGGGAGGGGCGGCAGGCCGGAGCGGGCAGCGGGGCGGGGTGCGTGCACGTGGTGGACGGCCAACGGGCACGCGACATCGGGGGTGACCGCGGGCGCGGAAGCCGGACGGCGCCGGCGGGCGCGGCCAGCGCGGCGTCCACGGGCGTAGGGAGCAGAGGGGAGTGGAGAGGGGCGAGGGCTCACGGGGGTTTCGTAGGGCACGGGCACGGGGTTCGAGGCAGGGGATGGGGACGACACAGCCGTAGGGGAGGCAGTCCGGCGGGAAGGACCAGCGAACAGTGGGGCTCCGGCGTCGGCGTCGAACGGCGGGGGCGCTTCGGGCCATCAGGGGGGCGACACGGTAGGCGCGGCGGGGTCGAGCCCCTCCCCGATCCAGATGGGATAGAGAGGAGAGGGGGGAGACGTGGGTGTGTGGGGGTGTCGGTTAGGGTTTCGGTAGGTGGGTGGATAAGGGAGCGGGGGTGGGCTGGCGGTTGGCCTTTGCCAGGTTGGGCCGGTGGCCTGCTGGGCCAGAGCCCAGTGGGGGGAGGGTACTTTCTTTTCTTTTCTTTGTTTTGTTTTCTCCTAGTTTGCTTTTCTGTTTTCATTTTAGTTTCTGATATTTTTAGTTTCTTTAAAATACTAAGTTAGCACCTAAATTAGTATCATCAAAATAGGACACTGCCAACCTAGTTTGAACCCAAAATAAATTAGTTTAATATTTCTATATTTTCAAAAGCAATTAAATTATTATTTTAGCCACTGGTTTTAATTAGTTTTAGGGCATTTAAACACGTTGAAAAAGGTTGGTTCCACCACCAAAATTAGTTTTAATATTTGAAAACTTTTATTGTTTGCTTGATTTTGAATTTGAATTTGAATTTGAATCGGTTTTAAACTAACGCGAGTTTATCGACAGTAACCGAGGTGACATGGCAACATTAGCAGAGGTTCACTGTAGCTTAATTACCTGGGCGTTACAATTCTCCTCCACTACAAGAAATCTCGTCCCGAGATTTAAGAGGGGGACTAGGGGGTAAGGTCTGGTTACGAAATTCTAACGAATCTTCTCGGTTTTGGTTGCTCTTCTCGAAGTGGTCGATCCATTACATTGATGTCTTCATTTTTCTGCTTCAGGTCATTAAGATGAAGTCAGCATCCTTTCTTCGGAAACTCCATCGTACTTACAAAAGAATAAAGGGGGAGCATTCCGGGAGAACGGACCTCGGCAAGGTTGACTATCTGGAAGATAACATCGGGGAGGGAGGCGGAAAGTAACTCTCGAATTGAAACCTCCGAAAATATCGAGAGCAAAGTAAGGAGGTACCATGAGAAGTTTCAAACGGATAGGCAAGCGTTCGATGCCTAATCAGAAGGTATTGTTCACTAGGCAGGTGGCCCGTGAATTTCACACGAAGTCAAGCGTGAGGAGTAACTTGGACAACAGGGTGTACAGGAGAGTCAGGTCTCGATCCTGTGGAACTGTGGGTTATGGGCCCACTATGTGGGTTAAAAGTAGGAAGGGGGATGACGTCTTGCATGATCATGTAAGCAAGGCATGTCAGAGGATAGACTATCGATTATGTCGGCAACAACCATTGGTACCAAGGGCGAGGGACGAAGAGAACCATTTTCCTGCTCGTTGAACGAGGCGGACCAATAGGCAAAGTTCTCGTCCATCGGTAGTTACCGGAATGCTATCAACAAAAGCAACAGGGTCTTACTGACACGGTTGTACACCAAGGTGTTTACATAAGCAGAAGAATATTACTGCTTAGATCATATAGATCACCAGAAAGGTTAAACAAAACAATGGAAAGGAAAAGGTGATCTTCATGTTAAACAGAACAATGGAAAGGAAAATGCGTATAAACACATATTTCAGGAGTATATCCTTCCCAAGGACAAGCAGAGCATTAATATCCCTGACAGGATATAAAGTAGCAAACCCTTTAGGTAAGGGAGAGAAATTTCATGACATTACCCATACGACGGTGTTGGATAATTGGTAAAGAAATTTTAGCATTGTGTTTTAAATGTTCTTATCGAAGATCGGGGTACCATAGACAAGCTCCGAGATAGAATTGGCATGGTCTTCAAGCAAAGGTCGGAATTTGGATACACAAAGGATTCATCAGGAACAACATATAGAATAAGTCTTACGACTTACTCATGGGAGAATGGTTAACCTTGCTAAATAGGAAACTGTAACAATAGATTCTCCGGCCAGGTGTGCTAGGCATGACATCACCTTACCGAGTCATATAAAGACCAATGTTGTAACTCTTGGAAGGATGTTCCAACCATCATATCTGACCGAGATTCAGATCTGATTGGTGTCAGGATAACTTAGACTCAGGATGCTTGAGAAGAAAGGTGCAACACAAATTGACGAGATGACATTGTAAGGTTCTCGGGAGATGAACTATGGAAGCGAGTTACGAAACAAGAGTTTCATCATTAGACCAAGGAGCGGATGAGGAGGTGGCTGAGGGACTCAACGACAACTCATCGAGACTCCCAAAAAGATGGATTTCCACAATTATGTGAACAAGGAGATAACATTTGTCAGATCAAATGATATACTGATGTATGCCCGAGGAGAACATCCACGAGTAAACATTGGTTGAAGGGTGCACCCGAAATATGGGCTTAGGTAGCATGATCAATGTTAGTATGGTGATTTCATAACCAATACACCAAGAATGAAACCATCGTTCATTAACTTACAAGCAATAGGGTTGTTAGAAGTTTTGGAATTACACCGCACATTTCATTTGTTGGTATTCCGGTTAGCAACAATACAGGGACCAAGGATTGAACGGAGATTGCGAGAAGTATCACATGAATCAAGAATTCTTAAGAGGTGGTGAAATTCTCACGACATTCTTGACATAAAAAATGGTACTATTTCAAGGTAAAGGAGAACAAATGATGGGTAGCAAGGAACTCAAGGTATAACACAAAAACGAACAAGTTTGTGTTGGAGTTAAGACAATAAAGTGGTCGATGATAACACAAATCATCGAGGCAAGGATGGTATTTCTCATCATGAATTCGATCGATATCCTGGAAGAGCTCATAAGGTTGATGATGATCCCGACACATTTGTCGAGAGATTTCATGAAGATGTAATCAATCAGCGACGACATCAGGTCAAAGGAATGATGAAGCGAAGGGTTATTGGAACCATGGGTACGACACAAGCTCAGAATCCAGTTTGTGGTTCGAGGTGAAACGATAAGACAAGGAAATCGACGTAAGCTTAGCTTATTGTCGAAAGATGTGCTCCAGTAATAAGGAACGGGTGGCACAGTTAAATTTTAGCATGATAATGATATAGCCAATCAGGCTAGGAATGACTTGAAGGATTATTAAACTCATAAGCCACGAAAATTACTTAGAGTTATTGAATCGGAGTGATGAATCGATTCACTTATCGGTGTTCTCGAGTGACTATTTACTCATAACCCGAGGGGGCACTGGAATCGGCAAGAATAATAGTTGATGAAGAACTCATAAGAAGTTATGTAGTACCGTGATATTCTCGAGATACCTGAGGGTATACTCGAAGGTAGAGCAGAATAGAGGTTGGATAGATGTAATGACCTGCAGAAGACAAGTGCTTCAACTTGTCCGAGGAATGGGATCAAAGAAGAATAATATGGTCGAAATATTTTGCAAGAAGCTTCCATGATAAGTTCCACATCGGGTCCATGGGCATGAACACAAGTTCAAGGTCGACTCCCACTTCTTCAATGTATAACCTTCCATTCACCTCTCGCTTTTCAAAAATGACATTAGTTGTTGAAAGTTTTATCTGGTGCAATACCAGATAAGTATGACCCGTGGAATCTTTCGGGTTCACATAGATTAAGGAAGGCATAAGGTTCAACCCATCGGGATATCTTAGAAACATATACCACAAGTTTCAAGAGTAAATATCACCAGCTCGAAAGCAGAGCATGGTTGGCCAAATCAGAGAATAGGATTTACTAATGGCATTATGTATCAGGGAAGAATTTACAAGGAGATTAAATATGAAGGACACTGTCGAATGATAATCCAATAAAGGATCTGACGGTCCATAGTGGAGCTGATGTGAGCATCTGCACACAACCAGTTGAAGAAAGGATGCAAGGGCATCAGATTATAGAACATCTGAATGATTCGATGCTTAGATATCAAAGGAATTATGATTTCCAAATCGAAGGATCAGAAGCAGATGCTCTGATCAAGGGTGGATAAGTTCAATAGACCTAAGGGTACAATTGACAGCAAATAGATTGGTTGAGAACAAGCTCATGTTCAAAATGACGTCTGAGCCGGAAGGATGAATTCTAGGATCTGATTAAGGACTGCGAGCATTCGCAACCTATTGAAACAACGGACTCAAAATGATAATGACAAGGGATGCCAATAAGGTTACGAGACTTCTGGGATTAACCATAATGCAAGCAAGCAAGAATTTCAAGAGCAATAGGCTGCTCAGGATTTTCGGAAGTTCAAATAGTATTTCGAAGACTTTTGTGAATTACTTGAATCAACTGGGGATGAGTGGACACTCGATAAGTGTGAGAAATTATTCGTAGGGGTATTCATGTGGCAAGAAACGGCAAGGCAGTGGGCACAAAGTATTCTCGGGGTATCTTGTAATAACAAGATCGACTGGGAAGAAAAGTAAAAACAACAGGTGTAAGTATTTATCCATAGGGATAATTCGGTGGTAGTGAATTGCAAAAGCAACGGGCACAGAGTCTTGAGAGAATATCGGATAGTATCTTCGAAATCTTCTGGTGTAACCGGCGATCATCTGGATTGAAGGGGCTCTTCGGGAGAAAGTGTTTTCGAGAACCTAGAGTTAGAGTTAGCAAAACCATTTAACCCGAATAGAAGAGAGATCAGAATCCCAGAGTATAGGTCGAGGAATAAAAGATCCTACTACCACCCAATGGCGACGTGGGCCCGTAAGGCACACTGGCATGTTAGTAAAAGTTTTGTAATGTCTAGACTCGACTTCGGCCAAGGAGTGTGGAAGGGGGATTCCTACAGGCAGTCGGCTCTGATACCAACTTGTGACGCCCCCGATTCAATCGTACACTAATCATACACGCAAACGTGTATGATCAAGATCAGGGACTCACAGGAAGATATCACAACACAACTCTAAAAATAAAATAAGTCATACAAGCATCATAATACAAGCCAGGGGCCTCGAGGGCTCGAATACAAGTGCTCGATCATAGACGAGTCAGCGGAAGCAACAATATCTGAGTACAGACATAAGTTAAACAATTTGCCATAAGATGGCTAGCACAAACTGGGATACAGATCGAAAGAGGCGCAGGCCTCCTGCCTGGGATCCTCCTAAACTACTCCTGGTCGTCGTCAGCGGACTGCACATAGTAGTAGGCACCTCCGGTGTAGTAGGAGTCGTCGTCGACGGTGGCGTCTGGCTCCTGGGCTCCAGCATCTGGTTGCGACAACCAGGTAGAAGGGAAAGAGGGAAAAGAGGGAGGAAGGCAACCGTGAGTACTCATCCAAAGTACTCGCAAGCAAGGATCTACACTACATATGCATGGGTATATGTGTGAAGAGGCAATATCGGTGGACTGAACTGCAGAATGCCAGAATAAGAGGGGGTAGCTAATCCTGTCGAAGACTACGCTTCTGGCAGCCTCCATCTTGCAGCATGTAGAAGAGAGTAGATGGTAAGTTCACCAAGTATCATCGGATAGCATAATCCTACCCGGCGATCCTCTCCTCGTCGCCCTGTGTGAGAGCAATCACCGGGTTATATCTGGCACTTGGAAGGGTGTGTTTTATTAAGTATCCTATTCTAGTTGTCATAAGGTCAAGGTACAACTCGGGGTCGTCCTTTTACCGAGGGACACGTCTATTCGAATAGATAAACTTCCCTGCAGGGGTGCACCAGATAACCCAACACGCTCGATCCCCTTTGGCCGGACACACTTTTCTGGGTCATGCCCGGCCTCGGAAGATCAACACGTCACAACCCCACCTAAGCACAACAAAGAGGTCAGCACGCCGGTCTAAATCCTATGCGCGCAGGGGTCTGGGCCCATCGCCCCTTGCTCACCTGCACGTTGTGAACGTGGCCGGAGAGCAGACCTAGCAACCTCCATTTCAAAGGAAGTTGCGTTACGCGGTCCAACCCGGCGTGCGTCGCTCAGTCGCTGACGTCACGAAGGCTTCGGCTGATACCACGACGTCGAGTGCCCATAACTGTTCCCGCGTAGTTGGTTAGTGCGTATAGGCCAGTGGCCAGACTCAGATCAAATACCAAGAACTCGTTAAGGTGTTATTTTTAAGTAACCGCGAACGCCGACCAGGGCCAGGCCCACCTCTCTCCTAGGCGGTCTCAACCTGCCCTGTCGCTCCGCCACAAAGTAACAGTCGGGGGCTGTCGGGAACCCAGGCCCACCTCTACCGGGATGGAGCCACCTGCCCCTTCAGCCCCCATCTCCGAACAGTATCATAAGTAATGTAACAGTATAAAGTATATAACATATGCCCGAGATCACCTCCCGAAGTGATCACGGCCCAGTAGTATAGCGTGGCAGACGGACAAGAGTGTAGGGCCACTGATGGAACACTAGCATCCTATACTAAGCAGTAGGATAGCAGGTAAGGGTAACAACTGTAGCAACAATGACAGGCTATGCACCAGAATAGGATTAACCGAAAGCAGTAACATGCTACACTACTCTAATGCAAGCAGTATAGAGAAGAATAGGCGATATCTGGTGATCAAGGGGGGGCTTGCCTGGAAGCTCAGCCGAGAAGGAGGGGTCGTCAACACCGTAGTCGTACTGGGTAGCAGCGACGTCGGTCTCGGTGTCTAACGAGAGAAGAGGGGGAAGAAACAATAAATATAATGCAAACATAAGCATGACGGTGCATGACAAGACAATGCGTAGTGCTAGGTGTGCCCTAACGCGGTAGGAGGTGATACCGACGAAGGGGGAAACATCCGGGAAAGTATCCCCGGTGTTTCGCGTTTTCGGACAGATGAACCGGAGGGGGAAAGTTGTGTGTTTGTTATGCTAGGGATGTGTGGCGGACAAACGGGCTGCGTATCCGGATTCGTCTCGTCGTTCTGAGCAACTTTCATGTACAAAGTTTTTCCATTCAACCTACGGTTTATTTTATATTAATTTTAAAAGATTTAATCATTTTTAGAATTTACTTAATTATTTTAAATCAACATTATCCAGAATAGTGCATGCTGACGTCAGCATGACGTCAACAGTCAACAAGGCGTTGACTGAGTCAATCTGACGTGTGGGTCCCGCAGGTCATACTCTATTTATTCTAATTAGGATTTAACTAATCTAATTATTGTTTAATTAATTAACAATAGTTAATTAGGTTAACTAAACAGGATTAATTAAGTTGGTTAATTTAGTTAATTAATTAATAATTAAATTTATTTTTATTATTAATATTTTTTAAATCCTTTTTTAATAGACGTTCTGGGGCGTGGGCCCCTCATGTCATGGGCCCAGAGGCCTAGTGGGTTTCGGGCACTGGGTGCGGGCATAGCCCAAACGGGCGCACGCCCAGGGGCGGGCAAAACCGGCCGGCGGCGAGCAGGCGCAAGGGCAGGGGTGGCCGGAGCGATGGCAGGTGAAGGCGGCACCGGCGCGGAGCGCGCGAGGGGGTGCTGCGGGAGGCGCGAGCGTAGGGGGGTGGCTGGTGCGGCGGCAGCAAGGATGGCCGAGCGGCGTCAGGGGCGGAGTGGGCGCGCGGGTCGCGGACGGCGCGGGGAGCGCGCGAGCGAGCGCGGGCCGGCCACGAGAGGCGGCCGTGGGGGGCGCGGGGAGCTGCGGGGCCGGGCGGAGCCGGGCGCAGGCTGGCCGGAGCGACGGCGGCAGCGGGTGGCCGCGATGGAAGCGGGAGGCGGCGACGCAGCGGGCCCGAGAAGCAGCCGGCGAGCACGCCGAGCTGGACGAGCGGGAGGGGCGGCAGGCCGGAGCGGGCAGCGGGGCGGGGTGCGTGCGCGTGGTGGACGGCCAACGGGCACGCGACATCGGGGGTAACCGCAGGCGCGGAAGCCGGACGGCGCCGGCGGGCGCGGCCAGCGCGGCGACCACGGGCGTAGGGAGCAGAGGGGAGTGGAGAGGGGCGAGGCCTCACGGGGGTTTCGTAGGGCACGAGCAGTGGGGTTCGAGGTGGGGGATGGGGACGACGCGGGCGTAGGGGAGGCAGTCCGGCGGGGAGGACCAGCGAAAGGCGGGGGCGCTTCGGGCCATCAGGGGCGACGCGGTAGGCGCGGCGGGGTCGAGCCCCTCCCTGATCCAGATGGGATCGAGAGGAGAGGGGGAGACATGGGTGAGTGGGGGATGTCGGTTAGGGTTTCGGTAGGTGGGTGGATAAGGGAGCGGGGGTGGGCTGGCCGATTGGACTTTGCGAGGTTGGGCCGGTGGCCTGCTGGGCCGGAGCCCAGTGGGGGGAGGGTACTTTCTTTTCTTTTCTTTGTTTTGTTTTCTCTTAGTTTGCTTTTCTATTTTCATTTTAGTTTCTGATATTTTTAGTTTCTTTAAAATACTAAGTTAGCACCTAAATTAGTATCATCAAAATAGGACACTGCCAACCTAGTTTGAACCCAAAATAAATTAGTTTAATATTTCTATATTTTCAAAAGCAATTAAATTATTATTTTAGCCACTGGTTTTAATTAGTTTTAGGGCATTTAAACACTTTGAAAAAGGTTGGTTCCACCACCAAAACTAGTTAGGGATTATTTGCCACATGATGAACATTTTAGTTTTAATATTTGAAAACTTTTATTGTTTGCTTGATTTTAAATTTGAATTTGAATCGGTTTTAAACTAACGCGAGTTTATCGACAGTAACCGAGGTGACATGGCATCATTAGCAGAGGTTCACTTTAGCTTAATTACCCGGGCGTTACAAAAATACAAGCCGAAAAGAGGCAGTGATTGCGTTTCGCCCACAAGGGGGACACGTTTCCCTATCGGAACCACGAGGCTTCTTTGAGAGAAGCTCCGGTTTGTAAGAGGCTTGTAATAAAACTTGCGCCACAATGGACGGAAAAAATTCCTCGACATATAAGTTCCATGTCGTGACACCATGCCAGGTTTGATGATTTTCGGCTTAGTTTTGGATTTACGGGGATTTAAAAACCGAGATTCTTCTCACGAAATGTTTTCAAATAGCACACGGTTCACTCACGAAAGCCGATATTCAATGAAAACTTCGTGGAAACCATATTTTAAAGTTTCATAAAAATCTGAAAAAAATGTGGGATGTTAAGAAGGTGATGTTTTATTGCGACACAAAATTTCAAGTTGAAAAACATTACGAGATATGAGCTATGAAAAAGGAAAATTCAGCCCTGAATAGTGACTTTACTATTCGGCACTATTCAACGCTGATTTTGTCTTTTTCATAGCTCACATCTCGTAATCTGTTTCAACTTGAAATTTTGTGTGGCAATAAAACATCGTCCTCTTAACATCCCGCATTTTTTTCAATTTTTTTGAAACTTCAAAACATCTTTTTCTCGTGGTTTTCACCTGTTTCCACCGAATGTTGGTTTCCGTATGATATCCCCCCTGCTGCGCGCGCGATCTGAGTCGTGCGTTCTGATTGGCCAGAAAACCCCACGGATCGTACGTCTGCATCGTTGGATTCTCCTTGATCGAACGGCGATCCTCATCCATTTTGACAGCACATGTAAATGTTTTCAAATAGCCCCTCCAAAAAATGTTTTCAAATAGCACACAGTTCACACACGAAAGCCGTGTGCCTACCAAACCGTGGCCGATGCCCCCCTTTGCTGCACGCGCGATCTGAGTTGTGCGTTTTGATTGGCCAGAACCCAAACCCCACGGATCGTACGTGTGCACTGTTGGATGCTCCCAGATCGAACGACAACCCTGAGCCCCTTCGAGAGCGTGAAACGCCTTAATGGCAAGGAGGCAATTCTTATCAGCAAGGGCCGGCTTCCCATCCGCTAGCCTAGTTGAATAGAACGCAGAAGTTAAGTGTGCTCGGGCTGGAGTAGTCCAGCCCGAGCACGCAATTATATAAACCTTGGGATCCTTGTTTTGCTAATTTGTAGACTATGTTTTATGTGTTATTTTTTGCTCTAAAAAATTAAAGAATGATTGACCGGACTTGTCATGGCGATTATATGAACCTACTATGTTTTTATGGGTTATTTTTTCTCTAAAAAAATTAAAGAATGATTGACTTGACCTGTATGGCGATTATATAAACCTTTTTCAGGTTGCATGCAAGGTATAGGGGGCAGGGTGTTTTTCTCGAGCATGTCTCCCTTGTGCGGCTTATAGACGCGGCACATATCTGTGCGCTCGCCGAGGTATATATACTATCCTTTGCCGACAATTAGGGGGCCACACTCATCTATCCCTTTGACCCAGAACGAGAAGGGTTTGACCATGATGGTTTCCTATTGATACAAGTAAGGTACATTGTACACATGAGATTTGGTAACCAAATTATGAATAAATACCACACTATAGCACGTAAGCTTTGAGTCATATATGCATGATGTATATGTTCGTTTAATTCTTATAGTTCATCTCATCCAAAATCAATTAGTTTTATAAAACAATCTAAATCTATTTTAAGATTCATGGAATTGTGCATTGTAAAGGTAAAAACAAAAAGTGACAATTCATTTAGAAAAAAAGTTTGGGCAATTAAGATATGGAAGATTCTAGAGAACAAAGGAGAAGTGCTTGTGTGTTTGAGGTTTGTGCATTATGCTTAAGTTCAACCATGGAGTCTTCTAGATTGTACATGTATGTGGCAGAATCTGGTGGAATGTAGATGATATCCAACGGCCAGTAGTGCACGAATTTGCCATCTCTGTATCGTCGGATTGGCTTCATCCAACGACCAACTTTCAAAGTTATTCGCACACTATATAGGTGTATAGATGTGTGTGTGTGTGTATGTATATATATATATAGATGTGTCCCATGCTAGACCAAATAAAGTTTGAGCGCATGCGTGGGACGACCCCCTCCCCCCCCCCACCGCCGCCTCGAAGTTGGGAAACTGACATCGTACGTATTGAACCAGGCTTGGAGTCAGGTACGGTGTTCGGTTTGTAATGTAGTTGGTGGCCCATCAAAATTGTGCATTTGGGATTTAAACACATCACACACAACCGTACCCATACATATTTTCGGGCCGCATGTAGTGTATACGGGGTCTTCTGATCGACCACGTCTCCCTTGTGCGGTTTTTTGTGACGACACGCATATCGGTGGGCTCCCCGAGTGTGTATATATCATCGCTTTGACCGATAATGAGGGGTATTATGTGTTGGACATGAATGGATTCCTCCTAGTTCGTGTTAGGGCCGGTCGCCGTCACATGTCGCTCAACCAAAGCTCGAGCTCATGCGTTGTCAGGATTCCCTCCCACATGCTCGGTTTGATGGATTCAACCTACATCAAACCCTACGTATCTCGTCCTTAACTACCTTGCCTTCATGGTTGTTATCTGTATCAAGAGGTAGCCACCACATCTAAATTGTACATTATTCTATATTGAAAACACACATCACCCCTTCCCAACGTACATCATTTTGGGCCGCATGCAAGAGGTGCTGGTTTTGTGGTCCCTCTCGTGCGATTTTTATGATGGTTCAATCTATTGGCCCAAGCGGTTGATCGGCAACAACAACTGTTATTTGACCAAACGATAGATTCATTGGTCCGTCTTATGGTAGGTCATGGCGACATGCATGTATGACCAAAGTATCGATCATTACGTGCATCCGCCCCGCTGACACGAAGTGGGAGGTGGTGGGCCAAGCATCCTAGCTAGGTACGACATTATGTCATTATATATATCCTAGCTAGGTGGTTGTTAGGGTGCTTTCGGGTTTGTGAGGCAGGTGCCACCAAAGTTATGCATTGTGTATTTAAAGTTTTAAACATCCCCAATATTCGTACATATATTTGGCCACTTCCAGGTGGTTCTTGACTTCTGGCCCCTCTCATCGATCTTCAATGACGCGCCCAACTGTGGGCCCGCGTGGTCAAAGTTGTGCATTGGAATTTTGAACATCACAGACCTCCCTTTTCACTCATATATATTTGGGCCACATGCTAGTGTGGCTGTCTTTCGACCCTCTCTAACGTTATTTTTTGCTGCAAATACTCTGATGACGCTCAACGGAACAGGGTATAATATCTTAACCGTGTGCGATACAAGTGCGATGTGAATCACCACGCCTGCGCAAGCGTGAGAAAATTAAGGTGGAGGTACTGGCTCAACCGTGTGCGATGCAAGTGCGCTGAAATCACCACGACCGCGCAAGTGCGAGCAAATTAAGGTGGAGGTACTGGCTCAACCATGTGCGATGCAAGTGCGCTGAAATCACCACGACCGCGCAAGCGCGAGCAAAGGATAGAGGTACTGGCTTAACCGTGTCGATGCAAGTGCGCTGTAAAACCACCACCTGTGCAAGCTAAAGGCGGGTAAGTTTATTTAGAAATTAGGACGAACCGTGTGCGATAGACCAGCTAGCGAGAAATATAAAAAACAAACTACCCGCCTTGAGAGTTGCAAAAATCGGCGGATCCGCGCCACTTTTCCTTATTATCATACATGCATATTGTTATTGGACCGTGCGCGATCTTGGGCACTCCCGCCCCGCATCAATTCCTTTACCCAAATTTTAGTAGTTGTTGTACTTCAACCGTCGCCCACACTCCTCTAGCACCGACCTTATAGTAAAATTGCAGTAGCCGAGGCATTTGAACCGTCGCCCTCCCTCGTCCACCACCATCTCCACCCACCATTAATAAATTTTCAGTACCCGCAGTGTATCCTCAAACGCCACCACCCCCTCCACAGTCCCCCACCCGCCCCCTCCCCCCCTCGAACGCTAGCTCACGTCCGCCGCCGCCGCCAACCCCTGCCGGTCTGCCAGTTCCTCCTAGCTTAGATAATAAAGTTCAGGTTACCCAACGATTCCCATACCGTCGCCCCACTCCCCTGAGTTTTTAGATGAGGCCTGCGGTGTCCCTCCCCGCCAGATCCACATCTCCTGATCCAGAATGTCGCAGCCTAAACTCGACCACGTATCCCGGGGAGCCCGACGAGCATTCAGCCAAGAAGAGGTTTATCATGGCCTCTCTGGTGGACGTTGGCGAGGTGGCCGCCGTTCGCCCCGACCTGTCGATCTCGAAGCAACACATCGCCGTGGAAGTCGGCGAAGATGTTGACTACGTTGCCATGCCAAAGGCTTCATGTCAGCGGGCTAGCATATTACTGTATCTCGGGAAAGCTGGCTACGACATCAAGCTCGTCCACACCGACGGCTTCACGCGGGCCATGTCACAGGTTAAGTGGTCCATCCCCAACCCCTCTGGTTCAACCGTCGTCGATCTCTTCCACGGCCCTGCCACTGATCTCCTCCGCCAAACGGTCAAGGATTTGCGAGCTTTATACACCATCGAGCCCATTTTGTCATTTCTGAAGGACACGTTCTACGGCGGCGGCTTGGGATCCTCAATTGCCAAGTCAGATCTCATCGACGACGACCACGAGGAGGGCACTCACGAAGGTTCTTCCAAGGTAAAACAGCCCATGTGTGACATCAGAGAGCGCACCATGAGTATGTGCTCTTCCAACTGGAAGGATCCCATCCATGAAATGTGAGGCAACATTCTATCAGCAAATCTTACCTTTTCTAGCTTCCCAACCCGTACCCTTTGTTGTAGTAGCATTTGTCGTGCGGTGCTTTAACTGTGTCGTGTTTAACTATTTCAGTTATGCAAAAATGTATTGTTCAATAGGTCTATGTGATGTTTAAGTATGAATTTTCCACTTCAGTTTCACGAATGGCTATATTTGGTTGTTTATAGTGAGTAGATGCCTTGTTTATCTGTATTTGGTTGTTAGGTTGGTTGGAGTGAGCATTTTTCAGTTATCAAGCAGATGCCTTGTTTATCTGTATTTGATGAATAGTTTGGTTGAAGTGAGCATTTGTCCAGTTATCAAGCAGATGCCTTGTTTATCTGTATTTGGTTGTTAGGTTGCTTTTTTTTAGCATTTGTCCAGTTATAAAGCAGATGCCTTGTTTATCTGTATTTGGTTGTTAGGTTGCTTTTTTTTAACATTTGTCCAGTTATCAAGCAGATGCCTTGTTTATCTTTATCTACTTGTTAGGTTGGTTGCAGTGAGCATTTGTCCAGTTTTCAAGCATATGCCCTGTTTATCTATATTTGCTTGTTAGGTTGGTTGCAGTGAGACTCTGTCCAGTTTTCAATGGCTATATTTGGTTGTTATACTGGTCATTTATGCCTTGTTTATTTCAGTCATTCACAATGTGTTGTTCATTATGTGCAAGTCGGAACTACGTCGCTCGACCACATCAATACCAGTTTGAACGGCTATATTTGGTTCCGGTTATTCCTGGTGTAGTTAACACATGCCCTTTATTTCAGTTTTACACATTTATCCAGTGTGATGTTTAAGCATTACCTACGTTCTATTCATGTTCAATAATACCAATTTGAATTGCAATATTTGATGGCTGTTAAGCCTGCTGTCGGTAACATTGCCTTCCATTTTATATCTGCTTTAACAGCATGCTGAAACCAACACATTCAAGCTATCATTTGGAGATGATGTTGTTTACCTTTGCTATATTTGTTTGATGTTAAGGCTGCTGTACTTATCATGCCTTTCCACTACTTATGCAGGACAACAACCGGAGTGGCCACCATTTTCCGCCGAGGTTAGCTTCATCCCTCGGCTTCTACTCCCCCGTTGTTCCATAATGTAGTGCATATAGATCCAGGCCTGAACACTAGTTAGCTTCTAACATTGACTTGTTGCTTGTAGGTACATATGCCCTTGGCAAGGATACACGCATCGACCCTTTTTGCGTATGGGGCAATGAGATATTGATGAACAAGCATCAAGTGAGGAAACTGATAAGGATTATTAGCAAAAAGATACGAATGTGGCAAGCAAATTATTTGTTTATGCTCTATCCAACACAACAGTGAGCTGTAGGATGGTAACTACAAACTCTACAGCCTTCTCTTTTTTACTTCCCATAATGAGTTGTTAGACAACAATGTCTGAATCTTTTTCGCTCCCAGTGGTTCCTGAAGCAGTTCACTCAAGATTACCTCGCAAAGTACATGATTGGTGGACACGCAATGAAGGTTAAAGTATTTCATTCAGACTACAATGAGCATCGAGAAGTCTTAATGAAGACAGTGAAGGATGGACGGGCAGCCATCACAAGGGGTTGGCCTCGTGCGCGCATTACGCATGGAGGAGGGCACAATATGGGCATTCCGCTTCACCTTCTCCAGCAACCAGAATGTCTTTCCCCTCTCTCTTTACAGTCTTTAGTACAACTGTGGTTCATCATTCTTTACTTGGTGCTTCTGTAGTTCTTCAGTATATGTATATGTGCATCGAATTATGCATTCGTGGTTGAACCTATATTTGCAATAAACATGGTTGGATATGAAATAAGTGATTGCATACTTTCAAATTCAAAACATGTGATTTTTAAATTAGGGATTAATTAGGGATTAATTAGGGATTACACTGCACACGGTTTGCGAAAGCGAAACATCTGTGATATACGTGGAGATCAGAAACGTTTCTAGGGTCCACCACGTGTGCGATCAATCTCCACTGCACACATGACTTTATCTTGAAAACTGTTTGCGTTAGGCCACCTTGCGCAAACGTTTACCACATAAAAACTATGTGTGATGGACAGCCTTTGCCACACAGTTTCTTTTACGCACCGTGTGTGATGCATTCAATAACGCAAATGATAAAATTATTAATATTGTGTGCAATGGCAATGCTATCACAAACGATTTAACGGGAAAAATTGTGTGTGATGTACCTGTAAACGGAAACGTTTTCCTTGGAGCGACTGTGCGGGATGTACATACGAACGGAAACGTTTAGTGGGGACTGACTGTGTGGGATGTACTTACGACCGGAAACAATTTCGCTATAATTGAATTTTTAGCTCTACTGTACGTATTTCCATATTTGAGCGCTCACCGGTCGCACACGACCTCATTTTGCCGAGCGTGTGTGCCAGGAGGGCATATCCCCGACGGTTTCTGAATCGTGTGGGAAGGACCCCCTATCGCCCACACTCACTTGGTGACGATTAAGGGGTTAAAAACCGTTTGTTTAGTACCGACGCGCACCAGTGTCCGTGTCAGGGTGATCTTATTATACCTGTTGCACATTTCCAAGGGCCTCACCTTGCTTAGGGGCTATAGCTTCACCATATGAACATAGTGGACCTCATGAAGAAATCACCGGAAAATGTAGTCGAGCTAGAAAGTACGTGTATCATCTTCAGATTCCAGCCTTTCTGATGGTGTCGTTGAACCTGAAATTAGTGTTGAAGCACAAGTACTAATTTGATCTTGTTTGAGAAGGTATTATATATTTTTATGGTTTCATCTGAATCTTTCCGTAGCTTTTATAGGCACGTGAAAACAAAGAATAACTAAAGTCAATGCTTAAAGTTGCATTTTGTGATAAGTCAAATCTTTGTAATTCTGAAAATCCATGTAGGACAGGGTATGTCTTGTATCTTTGGTCATCTATGCACAAATCTTCTTCTTCTGGTGTATCAGTTCATTGCAGTTGTAAGTTTATGTTCAACAATGCTATGGCATATTGTCATGACATTTTTTAAACGCTAGCCACTATATCTCACTGGTGTTAAGATTCTTTTACTTAGAGATAAGATAGTATACCTTGCCATGGGCAGCCCGGCCCAGACAGCCTGAAAATCCCGGGTCGGGCCAGGCCTATTCGTGCCATCGGGCCGGGCTCGGGCCTAGAAATTGAGCCCGACGGGCAGATCGAGCCGGGCTCGGGCATGCGAAAAACATGATTTTAGCCGTAGCCGGGCCGGTCCGACTGGGCCGTGTCAGGCTTTTTCGGGCTCGGGCCCGATTTAGTAGTCCCGTCGGCTGGGCCGGGCTCGGGCCTGGGTTTTCAACATCGGGATTTTTTAGGCCCGGCCCGAAGCCCGGCTCGGCCCGAAATATGCCCAGTTATATAAGATAGGTTTAAATTGCATTCCTGGTAGGGTGTTTGACTTTGTTATAATCATATGCACGATCCTAATTTCCGTCTATTCTATAGATTATCTTTGACTACATGCACTTAGTCAATTTTTCTTGTGGAATCAAAAACTATAAATGAAGCTATATCTATGTCTTTTACATTGATTTGTTCATTATAATCATTAAAAGTAAAATTTCTTTTCTGATCTACAGGATATCTACTTATGTAGTGCAAAGATACAAAATAATACACTACCAAACCACAACAGAAGCAACATCAGTACAGAGTCAACAGAACCTACATCAATACGTGGTCAAACTCTGAATTTTAGTTTCAAACTGTACATTTCTTACAAAGTTAATTGTTGAATGAAAAACCATGACCAGTCTCTTCTGCTTGGATATAACAATGTCTTATATTATGGGACGGAGGGAGTACTATTTTGACTCTCAAACATTTTGGAAATATCGGGGAATCATTTTCGTTCTCCACAAAAGAAACAAGTTCACACATGGTATGCTCTTCTCATTAGCGGGCAGATAATTTGTCCATGCTGCTCTCAACAGAATCTATATTGTCTTTTCAACTATAGTTTATTTTGTCACATGAAAATGAAGTAAGGCAAGGGATGGGGTGACTCACCTCCAAGCTTTTGTTGCACCACAAATAGTCTTTGGATGTGCCAACCATTTGTATAGAATGAAATCATGTTTAATTTTATTTCATATAATCAAACATATGCAGATGGAGCAAACCATTTAGACTAATAAAATTCTCGAGCCAGGTCCAATAGGAATTGTGGAGCACAAATGCAGACACAAAGATTCGTGAGGTCCAAGCCCCAATAATGAGCAGCGTTGAGAATTGGCGAAAGAACTTCTTTGGTAGTGTTACTTATATTTCATGTTTATCAAAAACATTTATTGCAAAAATACTGACTAATGTCCCACCAAGCTTCTTGACATACCTATACTAGGTCGACAATTTAACTATCGAAATATGTATTATATATGATAAAAAATATATTTAGAAACTACATCCGTGTAAAAATCTAGTGATATAGTTTTCATGACATATAACATATATTTAATTTCTCAAATTGATGACCTAGAACTACATGAATGACTTATTCACCTAGACGGAGGTAGTACTTCACTACCGGGCATATCATGCAAGTAAGTAAATGGCGTTCTCAGGCCAAATTTTGGAAAGCAAATGCATAGAAGACTGCCCATTGTAAAACAAAATGCAGCGCTCGGCCCACAAATGGAGATGCAAGTGACATATCGACAAATTAACAACTAACATGCAGGAAAAAAAGGCACACCACAACATGCAACCATGCATGAGAAAAAGATGTCCATTCTTCTATACTCTCTTAGGTCACTACAGTTACCTAAAACTTTAGGTCTTACATTTATTTACAAAAGGTAGTATTTCATAAATATTTTACAGTTATCCAATAAATCATATGTATTTTGGGTTTCAGGTCTCGTATTTCAATGTTTATGTTTCGTATAGCCGAATCTCACTGAGTAGGGCGTTTCGGTGCCCAGACTCATCTGCACCCGGTTAGAAAACAATTCGTAAAAAATTAAAAAAATTCCTTTTTTTTGTGTGGTAGAAAATTTGATGCGTGAGACCCGCTCCAAATTTCAAGTCATTTGAACATCTGAGCAGCTCTCAGCAAAAAAGACAAATCAGGTCAAAACAGTACATGAACAGTAAACATTTTTACAGACCCCCAATTTGTCTTTTTTGCTGAGAGCTGCTCATATATCCAAATGACTTGAAATTTGGAGCGGGTCTCACGCAACAAATTGTCTACCACAAAAGAAGTTGATTTTTTTTTAATTTTTTTCTAGTATTTGTTTTGACTTTTATCGTAAGCACGGGTGCAGAGATGTATTTTCGAATCTCACTGAAATATGTACATTGTCATTATCCAGTTAAGGGTGGGTCCATTGCTCTATAACCCGCAATCCATAAATAGATGAAAATAGTGCACACCGTGCAGTTTTTGTGTGAAAAGGGAAGGCAATGTTCGTCCACCTTTTCAGTGTAGTACGTTCAAACCAGAAAAAGGCTCGCCGTGGTTCTACATGCACCTACTGCCATGTGTGACCAGTGACCAGTCCACTCGCCACTCGGTCAAGAACCTTGGCAACGTGGACTAATTGATCGATACAATCCCATGTCAACCATAAGAAAGTTTGACCACCTATTCCGGCCACTGCCCGGAGCGACCTGTAATTGATCTTACATGATCAGAACGCACTGCAATCAGAGCAGAGCCAAACAGTGGAGTGCAGTCATTTTTACGACCTCTGAAAACAGGAAACGGCGTGTTTAATTTTTCTTTTCTTTGTAAATAGAATATTCAAATCAGCAGCCTTGACTTTTCTAGGCAGGAGCTCCCTACCTACTGCATGCCTCCGTTGGTCAAGAAACTTTGAAGGGCTGACCAGTTCGCCCAATCCATGTCTGCCCCTGGAAAATCTTGACCACCTACCTGCCCTCCCACTTGCCCTCGATCCATCCGGTCAATTCGACTTGATTTTTTTGCGAAAAAGAAAACAACGTGCCATGCGTGATGGACCCGAGAGGAACGTTTTGTGTTACTCTTTGGGAAACCAGATCATCAAGAATATAAACGATTACATTCGATCGAGGAAAATAATTTTGCACTCCGCTGTGATGTTGCAGAAGCAATTGGGAAGAGCAACATCTTGATGCACGTTCGGATGCTCTTTGCGGAATGTGTGCGGCTTGGCCTTTCTGCTTTCGGCGTTGAAGGGTTCTCGCGCGCCTTTCTTTCTTTCTTTCCGGTCACGGTCAGGCTCTGCCGCTACGTCAGACGTCTCTATCTCTGCCTCTCATAGATTGCAGTATATTGATCAAGAATTCGTTCAATTCATGCAGTTTACAGACCGTACGTCGTTGTACAAGCGAGCAGAAAAGGAAAAAAGTCACGCTAATTAACTCCTTTATTCTTTCACACAAATGCCCGTGAGACGGGAGAAAACCGTGCGTCGTTGTACAAGCTAGCAGAAAAGAAAAAAAAATCATGCTAATTAACTCCTTTATTCTTTCACACAAATGCCTGTGAGTTGAAATGGAAGAAAATTTTAGCGCTATGTGCAAGCACAATATCCTATAGTATTAGATTCACTATGAAACACACACTATTTGTCCCTTCCACCAAAACGTTCAACAACGCATCATCTGAATTATGTGGTAGCTCATTAATGAACTAGACGGATGAAGATAAAAAGAAGACAAGGATGTTTGCTAGTTAGTAGCTTTCTACACTTAGCGGCCTTCATATTTTCTTTGTCGGGTGTAATCTTCCTTCAGACTCATTCAAAGGAGCGCAACATTCCATGAAATTCCATTTAAATATGGCGGGTGCTAGGCGTAAGCCGGCTGATCTTAGCAAAAGATCAGCCGCCTTGCCAGCCGTCCATCTGCGCGAATACAGTCTGTTTTGAGCCACTTGATTTCCTGATGACCACGTCATCACTTCCATCGCAGCCTGCCCTATGCACATCTCCACGCAGCGCTGCCTCCAGGCCATCACTTGCATCCCAACTTGCCCCATGTTCGTCTCCATGCAGGGCGATGCAGCGCCACGAACACCCTGTGTTGCCCGCGTATTTTCCTGAAGCACCCGTGATACTCCGGCACCGGCCATGCATCAAAGGCCCGACGATACTTCAACTGTCCGGCGACGCTCCATCAAAGCCCCAGTGATGTTCCATTGCAGCGCAAGGGATGCTTCCACAGTGCAACCACAGCCCGGCGATGCTCGGGCGGCTCGGGGCTGTTCCATTGCAACGACGGCGTTGCATCGGCGGCCCAGCTATACTCCATCGCAGCACCTATGATGCTCCATTCCATCATCAGCAATGCTCCGAAGGACCGGCGATATCCTGGCGGCCCGACGATACTCCATCGCGGCACCTATGATGCTCCATTGCATCGCCGTCGATGCTTGATGGCCCCAATGCTCTATTGTAGCACCTGTGATGCTCCTAAGGACGGGCGATGTTCTCGCGGCCCGACTAATGCTCCAACAGGTGATACTCCGGCGGCCCGACGATGCTTCAAGTCACCCTGTTTACAGCACGCAATACCCTGCACGACTTCGCGTTGCACTGCTGAGTCGCATGCATCGGTGAGACAAGGCCGACAACGATCACATATGCATCACCGTGCGGAGCCCCATAACACAACCTTGCCGCCATGCAGCATCGCCCCTTTGCAGCACCATCTTGACGTCGTGGCCGGCCAACACAGCACGACATAGCAGCATGCGTCGTCCGCTGCCCCGTCGCAGCCGCCGACGCAGCAAAGGTGCTGCTGCATAAGGGGGTGCAGTATGCACTGTGGGCGACACACGAAGACCTTGCTTGTAACCGCGGTCGCCGGAGTCGCCCTCCCCCGACCATGCAATAACCAAGCTGTTGTGTGGTGGCCGGTGTCGCCTTCTCCTTTTTCAGCAATGGCGGCTCCGCCCCACGGCAAGAAGGTAGCAGCGGGGTGGCTGCGTCGCCCTCTGGTTGCAGCTTCGACGATGTTGGGCGGAGCATGCAACAGGCAGCGGCCGGCCGCGCTCTCTCCCGATTCCCCAACTGCAATGGTGGTGCTCACCGATGGGAGCCTCTCATCTAGCCGGTGTCACGAACAAGAAGGAAGGAGAAAGACATAAATGAGTGGAGGAGCAAGCTTCGTAAGAGATAAAGGTGGGATGAAAGCGGTGGGCTGATCCCACGGGGCACGTGGCAGGCAGGTAAGACGGTTTACGCGAGAAAAGATAAGTCGGATGTTTTTAAGCGTTTTCCTTTAAATACTCTTATGACATCCTTATTCTAGCCGGCCCGCCATCTGTTCTTCTTTAATTAGCTCCACCCGTTTAAATTTTCTAGGCAGCCCATAATCCTTCCCACGATACTTTCCCATTCCTTCCTTGAATTAGCCATCTGTTTGATTAATTAGCTGCATTTATTTGTATTTTCTAGGCAGCCCGCAATAGCTCTCAAGATACTTTCCATTCCTTCCTTTAGTTGGTCATCTATTTAATTAGGCATGCCACAATCCTTTCCACAATCAATCTCCTCTCCTCCGTTGTCTATCAGATCCATGCCTCATCGTTTGCTTATTAATTTTCAAGAGGTCTTGTTCTCAAACAACCCATATATAAACTAATGAGATTCGATGTAACAAAGCGACGTGGGACTATTTAATGGGTAGACGCACATGAAAGGGCTGATTAGGAATGGCTGGGCCTTGGCGGAGCTTCATGGATGGGCCGACCCACAGAGCATAGACTCACGTGGTTGTGGTCCTCGTCTCCATCAACTCCGGCCCATAAGTTTATATAGATATATTATTGTACCTAATCCGATTTTCTAGCATAATTGAGAACTAGCTCAATTGCTTGTAGTCATAGTGAGAGGAGAGGAGGTCTTGAGTTTGAACCAATGCTAGCTAATATTTTTAAATAATTTTTTGCTGCCACCCCGCTGATGAAAGTATTAATAATCTACCCGTTGACAAAAAAATAATATACGGATGGGAAACAGACAAAAATATGCGTGAATGGACAAAAGAAGTCAGAGAAACACACCTCCCTTTATTTGCAGGTAAAGACTAGCTATGGATTTGCTCGCATGCTTGCAAGAAGGACCGAATGGTACTACGGATCTCTCCAATGTGTGTATGCGTACCATTGCAGTTCGTCCCAATCCTTCTGTCTCGTAAAACATACGTACAATTACCCCAAATCGATGGTTCGTAGCACGGTACCCGTTAATGTCTCCAGGTTGCGGCTAATGAGCCACTACTTCATTTTTTTAGAAAAGAAGGATGACCCCCGGTCTCTGCATCTGGACGATGTATACGGCCATTTTATTAATTATTCTCACAAGACATTATAAAGTCATACAACAGTAAGACTAAAGCCGCCGTCTAAGCAACAAACGGTGGCTATACCTATCCAGTTGATGAAAGGGCGCAGATAGCCTGGGCCTAATACCAAACAGACATCGCAGCCAAGCCTAACATCTAAGACCTGAGACTCCAACCTAGCCACTTGCCGGGTCTGGGGCACACACTGGTCCGGCGTGCTCTCAGAGGCCGCCGCCGCCAACTGTCACCGCTCCATCTTCAGAACTGTACTGATGCATCAACCTTGCTTGGTCTAGCTATCGTCGACGCCACCACGGCGCCCAACGGCACCTCCTCCCTGCACGCAAAACAGCTGAACACGTCGCGGTCGCCACTAATACACCTCAGCGTCATGCTGCCAAGTATCACCAGCCGACACAGCTTGAAGCCCTTGGAGGATCTATCTTGCGTAGCACCTGCCGACCAGGCATGACCAAGCGTAGCACCTGTCGGTCAGGCATGACTTGACATCTCCACCGAAGCTCCGTGCAAGACGAAGCCGCTCCACCTCCTGCCTCTGACTTTCAGCGCTGCTCCACAAAACGATGCTCCCAAGAGAGAACGACACCGCAGTGCCGCCGTCGTCTGGTCTGGAACACCAGATCCTAGGGTTTCCCCCGAAGCAATACGAGTGGGTCGACGGTAGTCACATGAAGATGCCTTCATCAAGGTAACGACGTGGAACACCGTCATCGCCCGCCGTCGGCTCGGTTTTCACCGGCAACTACGTCTCCCCGACTCGCAGCTGGTGCCAGATGACGGATCCCGAGATCCGAACACCCAGCCTCAGGCCGACCACCTCTGACGGAAGAGATGACCACCACCGTCGGCTGCACCGGTCAGAACAGATCTGATCGAAGGTGCCGCCGACGAGACCACCAGGCCCTCCACGCCGCTGTCGCCGATCTGAAGGCAGCATGCACGCCACCGCAGCCAAGCTGGCCGCAGCCGACCGCAGCCACCGTCGCCGCCCGAAGGGCCATCCGCAGCGCCATCATCGCCAAGCCGTCGCCGTCCGAGGACAGGCCGGCCTCCCGCCGCCTGCAGCCATCCGCCGCGTCGCAGATCCCAGATCGGTCGCGCCACCGCACACCTTGGGGTCCGCCCCACCCCAAAGACGCGCGAGAGAGGAGATCCCCGCCACCGCCGTCGGCCCCCGGGCTTAGCCCGGCGGCGTCTTCCGGCGGCGGAGGAGGGAGAGGAGGAGGGAGTTTGCGGCGGTGGCTAGGTTTCTGGCCGCCCGAGTCGCCCTAGGGGGAGGACGACGCGGGGGTCCCAGATGATGTTTTCATGGATGCATGCATGCTCCATTTAAAAGGAAAGAATGATTCCATGTCAAGTGCGACATGGATAAGTCAAGTTACAAAGAGTAAGCTCGATTTTAATTAATCTGATTTAGGAATCAACGCGAGGAGGGGGGGTTGTAGGATCGTTGGTAGGTTTAAAGGGGGTGATTAGACTAATTACCCAATTAAAAACCTATCATTTTTTTAAATTTAGGT
Organism: Aegilops tauschii subsp. strangulata; assembly: GCF_002575655.3. Classification (NCBI taxonomy): domain Eukaryota; kingdom Viridiplantae; phylum Streptophyta; class Magnoliopsida; order Poales; family Poaceae; genus Aegilops; species Aegilops tauschii. The sequence continues at coordinate 310,601,061 of NC_053037.3, read as the reverse complement.
CTTGAGAGATTTTAGCAATTCTAGCAAGTCTACAAACACCCTACACATGCAAGTCTAATCATAGGTAGCGAAAAGTAATGACATTGCAAGTGATAGTAATTAGATGAAGGGATTGGAGATATACAAACGCTATGGTGACACGAAAGATTTCGACCCGTGGTCCCGATAGATGGTACTATCCTACGCCCACGTTGATGGAGACTTCAATTCCAAGAATAATGGTTGCGCGAGTCCACTGAGGGCTCCACCAATGAAGGGTCCACGAAGAAACAACCTTCCCTATTCCACCACGGCCTACGTCCACGAAGGATTAGGCTCACTCGGGATGAAGTAGGCGATCTACTTGCCCTTACAAACTTCTTGGTTCACCCCACAAAGATTTGGAGGCTCCCAAGCACGCCTAATCGATGTAGAAGGCACCACCCTTCAAAAGGTAATAAATGTTGTTGTTGTTGATGATGAACTCCTTACTCTTGTGCTTCAAAAAATAGTCTTCTCAATACTCAAACACTCGCTCGCCGATTTGGCTTTTTTTCAGAGAGGGATTTGGGTGGAAAGCAATTAAGGTGGCTAGAGATCAAAGTTCTATGTTTGGAGTGCAATCTTTTTTTATCTTAACACAGGGTATGGAGCTCTCTCTCTCAGAAAAATGGATATGGAAAGTGTATGCTTCGCTCTGGTTGCTCTAAGAGAGTTGATGAAATAGGTGGGGCTATATATAGGCAGCACCAAACATCTAATAGACATGGAGTGAAGTTCACATATGATGATGTCCATGAATGCATTGATTACCTTGCCCCTCTCGATCCTCAGTAGCTAGGGTTCGACTCTCCTCCCGCTCCTCGTTGGCGGCTGGTCAGGCCCTCGCCGATGCTAGCCACCATGCTAACCGCTCCAGCAACCCCGCCACTTCGGTCGCCTGGTTGGTCCCCATCCTCGGGTCGTCTGCTCCCCACCCTCTCTCGTGGGTTGCTCCCCGTCGCCTGACTCATTGGCTATTGCCCATCCCCTCCGGGCGGTTGCTCCCCAGTCTCTTCCTCCGTGGCATCACCGGCAAGCAAGGTACTGCCATCTTCTCCCTCTCTTTAGATGGAGAATCTAACATTCACAACTATTAGCATAATTAATTAAGGTTAGCAGACTGCAAATTAAAGATTTGTAGATTAGTCAATGGAACTATTGTTTCGGATTGTTTTATTTTTGTTGATAACAGACATCAACATTTGCAACCGAGCAAGCTTTTGCAATTATTGCATGTTTATGGGGTGTTGGTTTGTCATCAAGCATAACTAAATGTGCATGCTATGTAGTCAACCAATATGGATATTTTGGTTTTGTGAGTGTAGAGCTTTTTGCAGATCTGTTAGTACATAGCTAAACCAAAATTATGCAAAAAGAACACATATTTCCTACACAGATGTGATAAATAGCTTGGGAATCTCAATAACCCTTCGACAGATTTTGTCCACACTAAAGAGATCAAACATTATGTTTGTGTAAAGTAGCATTTTCATATCTCTTAAATTGTTAAAGTTGTTCCTAAATAGTCAGGACTAACAATGTCACATCTTATTTATGCTTTTTATATGCCTACAGTAGCATATTTTGATATATTACATAACTAAGAGCATGAGAGTATGTATAATACATTAAAAGGATATATGTTGGTATTTTCCTATTTAAGCTAACTATTAATGATCGACAATCCAGTAAATAGGCCAATTCACCATTAATCGCTACTCCCAAGTCAACTGAGCAGCTACCAGTTACCAATTTCCTGAACATTGCACCTCTTCTTTTTTAGTTACTTTTGTGCTTGTAATGTGCATCGAATTGTATGCTATCTAGTTCGGGAAGCGCATCAGGAGCACTCGGGTGTTCCACCCCCTATATTCAAAGTAATTTAATAATTCAAAAAAAGGTCAAAAAAATCCTGGAACATTTTTTACCAAGGAATGGTTCCCATTGGCTTCAGGGAAAAAAATATGACGGCAATATAGCATGAATAGTACTTGTATCTATCCTTTTTTGCCAAATCTTTGACCCTAGATACAATGAAGGTCATTCCATGTCTAATCTTTTTATAAGAGTGCAATACTTGGTCATGTTTGATTCCATAAAAAGTTTCATGATTTTTTTGACTTTTTTTAATTACTAAATTATTTTTGAATATAGGGCACCTGAGTGCTCCTATGTATTTTCGATCTAGTCAGCCCCTCTTGTATCATTTGGCCGTTGTGACTTTTGTTGTTGGTTGTGATTCCTCACCAGTTGACGGCTTTGCTAATTCAAAATCGGGCTCGTCTTGAGCCTTCTCTCTAAAAATTCGAACATGTCTTCTGAAACTCCAATCTTGACGTAGTCTAGCATTGCCAACAAAACTAATTTCGTGAACCAATCTTTGGTTGGATGGTTAGGAAGACAGTGCTATCCCCAATCCACCATGGTTCAAGTCCTACACTGAACGCTAGTGCTCGCATTTTTCTGATTTTATTCCAGGCCTTCCGACGATGTGCGTTTAGTGAGAGGAGACGTTCACGTTGACTATGAAGGTGTCTGGGTCGGCTTCGTCAATCTCAATATGATTTGTCAGCTCAGTCTCTCAGAGGTGCTCATAGAGATAGAGTGTGCTTACATTCATGGGGTGAGTGTATGTGCTTATGTACGAGCGTCTGCATCTGTACCGTGTTAAAAAAATCCATATCTGGATCTTAATTTCTCCGTGGGAAAGCGACCCGAGATAAAAATATGAAATTAGTTAAAATGCACATCATCAGTACATGTAAGAAAAGATAAGATAAACCAATGGACGAAGAGAAATTGGACCAACTTTTTTTTTTTGCGGGGGAGAAATTGGACCAACTGGAGAGAGAATTCGCCTGAAAAGACTTTTCTACACTTGATTGGGTGGCCATGAATAATGTATCGGTCACTGCTCATGTCGCCACCCCAACGAAATGAATGGGTGATGCAATCTCGGGTGAGGCGTTGGATGGAGGAACCGACGGTCGTAGCCGCCGTTGTCGTCGCCGGGCCTTATCGTCCTAGCTGGACTCGATTTGTTTAACCACACCCATCCAAAGTAGACACTATAATTAACAATCAGAGACTAGTAGTAGTCGTAGTAGTATACTCTGCAGCTGCAAGTGGCTGCCCTCTTCGTAATATCATACTATCACTGGCCAAACGAACCTATCGCGGCAAGAGCAGCCTCGAACCGAATAATTGCGAGACATGCATGTTGACCACTGCCCGCCTCGGCCTCGGCCTCGACGCAGAGACAAAAGCCCCGCTGATGCCAGGAAGCTCCCCCGCCCAGGTCTAAACACGCGCGTGAAAAATGAAGAGCTAGCTCGAAAGCTCAGTTTCATTATCTAGCAGTTCGACGACCACATCCCGTGCCGGGTCCAAGCTCGCACAGTGCACCGGACCTGCACAAAATGTGTCCAGGTCAAGGACTCGCTCAAGGTAGGTGAGGCGAAACTCGATAATGTGGCTCGCTGGCGTGGTCTTCCTCCTCACCAGCTTCAACCATTCCCTTCCCTTCTCTTCTCCTGGGCGTATATATAGGGACGCCTTCGTCTGCTCCCTTCGTACCAGTTCGTACCCCAAGCCAAAACAGCCCCCTGTCGCAAGGCAAGGAGGAGCTGCGCAACAGAGCTAAGCCAAGCCAGCTCAGAGAGTGATCAAGGGAGGAAGAAGACGACGAAGAAGAAGAAGGCAAGTAAGTGAGCAGGCAGGCGAGGATCATGGATCGAGAGATCCACCGGGTGACGAGCCTGCGGCGGGACAGCTCGCTATGGCGTCGCGGAGACGACGTGTTCTCGCGGACGTCGTCGCGGTTCCAGGAGGAGGAGGACGACGAGGAGGCGCTGCGGTGGGCGGCCCTGGAGCGGCTGCCCACGTACGACCGGGTGCGGCGCGGGATCCTGACGGTGGAGGACGGCGGGGAGAAGGTGGAGGTGGACGTGGGGCGGCTGGGCGCCCACGAGAGCCGGGCGCTCATCGAGCGGCTGGTCCGCGCGGCCGACGACGACCACGAGAACTTCCTCCTCAAGCTCAAGGAGCGCATGGACAGGGTGGGCATCGACTACCCCACAATCGAGGTGCGGTTCGAGAAGCTGGAGATCGAGGCCGAGGTGCGCGTCGGCAACCGCGGCCTCCCCACGCTCATCAACTCCGTCACCAACACCCTCGAGGTAAAGCCGCCTGCACAAAAAGTTCAGTTCCACTGCAAAACGGATGCCACAGTCCATGGCGGCTTAGCTTCAATTTGTTTGTTTTTTTGTTCTCCACACCGTTCGAACAAGCATGTTGATCATAGTTAATGATGACCTGCTCCGTTAACTAATCAGTCCTGGCTTGGCCGAGCCCGAGCACTGGTGCATGGTAGGGCCAGTTAGTCGATGAGTATGGGCTGCTTTTGGCGCAGCTGGTTCCGCGATGGAGGCGAGTGACAGTGCACTCTCGTTTTTCTTATGGTTATATACACTGCTCGACAGCGACGCTGCGAGAATTGAAGCCAAGTAGGGGCTTTGTTTTCTCGTTCTTGCGATTGCAACTTGCGAGCGAGCTGTATGCTTTTGGCTCATTACCAAGCAATGCGGTAGGTGAGTCGCCTCTCGGCGCCTGATATTTGCTTGGCTTCACAAACGACCAAGCACACGTTGCAGAATTACTACCGTTTCGACCACTTGTCCTGCACAAAATATTACTCTGACCGTGTCTCGCTTTCCAGGCTTTTTCTCTGACTTCAAAATTCCAGATTTATTAAACCTAGCCGCCACCTAATAATATTCAACTCCTGATTCGTTCTCCTTTCAATTGTACTGAGTCCTACTAATAATTTTCTGTTCCAAAGATAAATGTTTATTTTAGACAAGAAAAAGGATCTTTAGGAGTGTACTAAATTTCTTAGCGTAAAGTAGGCCAACAAGAGTCCAAACCGTTGCGACGCCGGGCTCGGCCCGCCACAGAGCCTGCCGCTCCTGCCCGACTTTTCACTCAAAACAATACTCCGCCGATGGCCACCCCTTCAAAAAGAATAAAAAAAAAAACCCTCCGCCGATGGCCACCGGCACCGGCACCGGCACGGCGCCGCCACGGTCGTTCCCTACCTCGGGGAACCTCCACCGCACCCCCATACACGCCACGAAATCGTCCGACCTCCACCCCATGGCACGCGATATTGGCGCATCGGCCGCGCGGCTCTGCGGCATTCCGCCGAGCGCATGGCGTGCGCGTCCACCTCGTTTCGCCAGCGCAAGCGCCACCGCATGCTACGCCATTGGAAGAACCGTGCCCTTTCTCGATATCTAAGTCTGTTGATTGCTCGGTGTGCTCCAGGCCGTCGGGAACGCGCTCCACGTCATCCCCAGCCGGAAGCAGGCCATGACCGTCCTCCACGACGTCAGCGGGATCATCAAGCCCCGGAGGATGACGCTGCTGCTCGGACCTCCTGGCTCGGGCAAGACCACGCTTCTTCTGGCCATGGCAGGGAAGCTCGACAAGGACCTCAAGGTCTCCGGGAAGGTCACCTACAACGGCCACGCGATGGACGAGTTCGTTCCCCAGAGGACCGCCGCTTACATCAGCCAGCACGATCTCCACATCGGGGAGATGACCGTGAGGGAGACGCTGGCCTTCTCGGCTCGGTGCCAAGGTGTTGGCACTAGATATGGTATGCTGCTGCCTGATTATTGGGAATGTGCTTATCTTAGTACTCCTATGTCATAGTGGCGATAGGCTCTGAGCTTTGCTGTTTTGCTTCTTCTAGAGATGCTTACTGAGCTGGCGAGAAGGGAAAAGGCAGCGAACATCAAGCCCGATCATGATATCGATGTCTACATGAAGGTGAGGATGTCATCACATTTTAGAGCATTTTATGCTTCTTAAAGCTGTTTATGTGGCTAGCTTAGGATTGAGGAGAATCATTTGAACAAGACTTGTTTATCAGTAAATTTGTTAACACTTGTTTCGTTACTTACGCCCTGTAGGCCTCAGCTATGGGAGGGCAAGAATCCAGTATTGTGACAGAATACATACTCAAGGTATAGTCTGCTACCTATGAGTCCAGCTGAAGCACCGCAAGGATGATTCTTATGTACATTTGTGTATTAATAGAATGATGACTTCTCATGTCTGTTACTCTTGTATGTAACTGCAGATACTAGGGCTCGATATTTGTGCTGACACGTTGGTAGGCAATGAGATGCTAAGGGGTATATCTGGTGGACAACGCAAGCGTGTCACAACAGGTATATATATTTTCACCAAGAATGAGGTTCATTTTATATTTGTACAGCAATCCGAGACTTGCACCTTCTTCATCACAGTAAAATAGTCTTATTTAAGAAATTCCTAATCGACTCATGTATCTTCAATGCACAGGTGAAATGCTTGTCGGACCTGCAAAAGCTCTGTTCATGGATGAGATATCCACTGGACTGGATAGCTCAACCACATACCAGATTGTGAATTCTCTCAGGCAGACTATCCACATCCTAGGCGGAACTGCTGTCATCTCCTTGCTGCAGCCAGCTCCTGAAACATACAACTTGTTTGACGACATTATACTCCTCTCTGATGGGCAGGTTGTGTACCAGGGCCCCCGAGAAAATGTGCTCGAGTTCTTTGAGTTCATGGGCTTCAAATGCCCTGGCAGAAAGGGTGTTGCTGACTTTTTACAGGAGGTGTGTGTCTCATCTATAAATTCTTATTACAGCTGTGATTCTGTTTTTTCTTAAAGAGAATGGTACTGAAATCTCTGAATAACTGAAAAGGTGACATCAAAGAAAGACCAGGAGCAATATTGGTACAGGGGTGACAGGCCATATCGTTTTGTACCTGTCAAGCAATTTGCGGATGCATTCCGTTCCTTCCATGTGGGCAAATCGATAGAGAACGAGCTTAAAGTGCCATTTGATAGGACCAGAAGCCACCCTGCTGCTCTGGCCACTTCAAAGTTTGGTGTCAGCAGGATGGAGTTGCTGAAAGCCACTATCGATAGAGAGCTTCTACTCATGAAGAGGAATGCATTCATGTACATATTTAAAGCTGTCAATGTAAGTTCATATCTTTAAATGTTTTCCTTGATTTATTAGGATGGAGATTATTAGGTAGCATCAATCTGAACCTTTCCATCATTGCAGCTAACTCTGATGGCGTTCATTGTGATGACCACATTTTTCCGTACAAACATGCGCCGTAATGTTGAATATGGAACAATCTATTTGGGGGCGCTGTTCTTTGCTCTCGACACGATAATGTTTAATGGTTTTGCGGAGCTTGCGATGACCGTCATGAAACTTCCTGTCTTCTTCAAGCAGAGGGATCTTCTTTTCTTTCCTGCATGGGCCTATACCATACCATCATGGATTCTTCAGATCCCTATCACGTTTGTTGAAGTTGGAGTTTATGTTTTCACCACGTATTATGTCATTGGATTTGATCCCAGTGTAAGCAGGTATGACACTGATGCAAACATCAATTTGCTTACACAATTATATTGCTTCTTAGGCAGTTATGTATTTTTGTGAGCAAGTATTTTAAATTATCGCTCCACAAGAACTAGCTCTGTGAAGTCTGAATGATTTCTTGTGCTCAGGTTCTTTAAGCAGTATCTGCTGCTCCTTGCGATCAATCAGATGTCATCTTCGCTGTTCCGCTTCATTGCTGGAATTGGAAGAGACATGGTTGTGTCCCACACCTTTGGACCTTTATCATTGTTGGCTTTTGCAGCATTGGGTGGCTTCATCCTTGCAAGACGTAAGTTACTGGCTCGACCATGATAAAATGAATGTTGCCATCTTTACATGACAACGATGGAACTAAATGTTGATTGTTGCTTACATGATACCATCTTATTTTTCTTTTCCAGCTGATATCAAAAAGTGGTGGATTTGGGGTTACTGGATATCTCCCCTATCATATGCACAGAACGCTATTTCAACAAACGAATTTTTGGGGCCCAGTTGGAACCAAGTAAGTACCCTCTGTCTTGAGAAGAAATCAAAGTCACCACGACACACATAGAAAATTCAATATGTATTCATATTTTACAGATTGTTAGTGGAACAAATGAGACCATTGGAGTTACCGTGCTTAAGAATCGTGGCATCTTTACGGAAGCTAAGTGGTACTGGATTGGGCTTGGTGCCATGGTTGGATACACTCTCCTCTTCAACCTGCTCTACACCTTAGCACTTTCAGTTTTGAGTCGTAAGTATATTTACAAAACTACTTATTTATCAAGGATCATATAATCAACATTTGCAGGTTATAACTTAGGCATTTAACTTATAGGATATTAACTGTAGCCACTTTCTTCTCTTTGCAGCATTGACAGATGCTCACCCATCAATGTCTGAAGAGGAACTGAAAGAAAAACATGCAAATTTAACTGGTAAAGCTCTAGAGGGTCATAAGGAAAAGAATTCTAGGAAGCAGGAATTGGAATTATCTCACATTAGTGACCGAAACTCGGGGATTAGTGGCGCGGACTCTAGTGACAGCAGGAAGAGACTGGTACTTCCATTTACACCACTGTCACTTACCTTTAACGACACAAAATACTCGGTGGACATGCCAGAGGTAAATTTCCTGTCAATGAACATGAGAGCGCAATTATGATTGTATACCCATTACCCAAGTTTGCTTACCCAGGTATATTGCTTTATATCCACAGGCAATGAAAGCACAAGGAGTAACGGAAGACCGCTTGTTGCTTTTGAAGGGTGTCAGTGGTTCTTTTAGGCCAGGTGTACTTACTGCATTAATGGGTGTGAGTGGTGCGGGAAAGACAACCCTGATGGATGTTTTAGCGGGTAGGAAAACTGGAGGATACATAGAGGGGGAAATCACCGTATCAGGCTATCCAAAGAAGCAAGAGACCTTTGCACGTATATCGGGATACTGTGAGCAAAATGATATTCATTCTCCACATGTGACAATATATGAATCACTCGTATTTTCTGCATGGCTGCGGCTTCCTGCAGAGGTTGACTCAGACAGAAGAAAGGTTAGTTAGCTTTGATCTAGGCAAATGATCAGTTCTTGATTTCTTTTTTCTCATCTGATTGGAGATCTTACCGGCTGAACTGTGATGACAGATGTTCATTGAGGAGATCATGGATCTTGTAGAGCTCACATCATTGAGGGGGGCACTTGTTGGGCTCCCTGGAGTGAATGGTCTATCAACTGAGCAACGCAAGAGGCTTACAATTGCCGTGGAGCTTGTTGCTAACCCGTCGATCATTTTTATGGATGAGCCAACATCTGGTCTTGATGCTCGTGCAGCTGCAATTGTGATGAGGACTGTTAGGAACACTGTTAACACTGGCAGGACCGTTGTTTGCACCATCCACCAGCCAAGTATTGACATATTTGAAGCATTTGATGAGGTGGTTATTCATTATTCTCTATTTCAGTTATTACCCTTAGCTTTATTAAGGTCATATATTGACTATCTTGGCTGCAGCTTTTCTTGATGAAGAGAGGGGGAGAAGAAATTTATGTTGGTCCTGTTGGCCAAAATTCAGCAAATTTGATTGAGTATTTTGAGGTAAGAAGATCAAAACCAGCAGTTGTGCGACACCTTGTAACTCTTGTTGCCAGCTAGATCACATCGAACATTCCTTGTGTGCATTTATTCAGGAAATTGAAGGCATTAGTAAGATAAAAGATGGATATAACCCAGCGACATGGATGTTGGAAGTGTCCTCTAGTGCGCAGGAGGAAATGCTTGGTATTGATTTCGCTGAAGTTTACAGACAATCAGAACTATATCAGTAAGCTTCCCCACAAGCCATTCATATACATTGTAGCGTGAGTGACACTTCTAACTACTCTTCATTTTCGCAATTTCAGAAGGAACAAGGAACTCATAAAGGAGCTAAGCATGCCACCTCCTGGCTCCAGAGATCTCAACTTCCCTACACAGTACTCTAGATCATTCGTCACACAGTGTCTAGCTTGCTTGTGGAAGCAAAAATTGTCATATTGGAGAAACCCATCCTACACAGCAGTGAGATTACTCTTCACCATCGTCATTGCGCTAATGTTCGGAACGATGTTCTGGGACCTTGGAAGTAAAACGTACATCTCCTAACTGATACTATAACTTCATTTTTTTTCTGTACTTTGGATATAGTAGCTACTTCAAGTAAGATATATCTGACGCCTTACTTATATCACGATGCAGTCGAAGATCACAGGATCTATTCAATGCCATGGGATCAATGTATGCTGCAGTACTATACATCGGAGTGCAAAATTCTGGTTCTGTTCAACCAGTTGTCGTGGTGGAGCGAACAGTCTTTTACCGGGAAAGAGCAGCTGGCATGTATTCAGCTTTTCCATATGCATTTGGACAGGTAATTTCTTAGACTGTCGGTTTACCTATTTCATGGCATATGTATGAATGACCTTTGAGAACTGGCAATCGAAGTCACAGCCGTGGTTAAAGTAACAGAACTGGCAGTTTATCATGGCTCAGTTTATCAACATTCTTGAATTATCTCAGTCCTGGAACCTAAACAATGTCATGTTATCCCTTTTCTAGGTTGCTATCGAATTTCCGTACGTATTGGTTCAGGCTTTGATATATGGCGGGCTAGTCTATTCCATGATTGGATTCGAATGGACAGTTGCCAAGTTCTTGTGGTACTTGTTCTTCATGTACTTCACCATGCTATATTTCACGTTCTATGGAATGATGGCTGTTGGCTTGACGCCGAATGAGAGCATAGCAGCTATCATCTCATCAGCATTCTACAACGTATGGAACCTCTTCTCAGGATATCTTATCCCCCGACCTGTAAGTTACACTCTTGATACATTTTTCATTTCTTTTGTGTAAACTTTGTACTTACCAGTGCTCCTTGTCTTTCACATTACTCATCCGTTGAACTTTTACTTCAGAAACTTCCTATTTGGTGGAGGTGGTACTCATGGATTTGCCCGGTGGCATGGACGCTATACGGACTGGTTGCCTCCCAGTTTGGTGATATCCAACAGCCGCTCGATCAGGGAATTCCAGGCCCACAGATAACTGTCGCCCAGTTTGTCACGGACTACTTTGGTTTCCATCATGACTTCTTGTGGGTTGTGGCGGCGGTGCACGTTGCTTTCACCGTGCTGTTCGCCTTCCTGTTTAGTTTTGCCATCATGAGGTTCAACTTCCAGAAAAGATGAGGATGACATTCTTTCAGATTCCTTGTACGTAGTGCCATACTGCTGTCCAACAGCCAGTGCGGATGGATTGAACAAAGTATAGTTGTTTCTGTAGATGATATAGAGGTTATTTTGTATTTCAAGCATGTAGAAATTCCGCACAACTATGCTCTGTAGGACTTGTAGGAAAGGCTAATTAGTCTTGTTGAGCCTCCAGCTTCTTTACCAGCTCTAGCTGAGTAACTGCTACTTTTCTCGTCGGAGAATGTAAACCTGACCAGTAATGTTGTCATTTCTGACGAGTTAATGGAGGCAGAAATTTTGTTGATTCTTCAATCCCTTGTGAAACTTCTCATTGCTGCCCAAATATTACAAAGCAATTGTTTTATCTCAAGATTTGTTTGATTACTTAGTGGCAGTGCCGCAGTGCGTATGTTTCCTTGGGTAACTATCATCTCATCAGTTCTGCTAACCAAGAGCTGGCTAGTGGCCCGGGAATTTGTACTCTCTATTTGAGTTCTTGTTGCCACCAAATCCGGTTCCCTGGGTGGCTATGGGTGATTTTAACGAAGTTTTGCACCAGTCTGAGCATGATGGAGTGGGTTTGAGGACTCAGTCCCAGATGGACGGCTTTAGAGATGCGTTGGACGTGTGTGGTTTACCTGACCTAGGACACAGTGGTTCATCATGGACATTCGAGAAGAAAGTAGCAGGCGACGCTTTCACGAGGGTGGGACTGGACCGAGCGGCGGATGCTGCATGGAGCTCGTTGTTTCCCACAGCTTGATCATGCGTCGGCAGCGTGCTCGGATCACAGCCCTATTGTCCTAAATTTCTTTGAAGAGCTCATGAATATTAAGGGTGCTAGACCTTTCAAATATGACACCACGTGGGAAACGCACCCGAAGCTAAAAACATGTGTTGAGGGCATGGAAGAACAATCCGGAAGCAGTCTCGGTTGTGGAAGTGCAAGACAAGCTTCGTGAGCTACCGGGTGACCTATCTAGCTGGGATTGGCTGACATTCGGTAATGTGCAAAGGGAAATTAAACGCCAAAAGTATGAGTTGGAAATTCTACGGAACCGATAACTCCCGTACGGGCTGCGTTTTGTTGTTTCGTGTTGGAAACGAGAGTTTTGGCAATGTTTCACGATATACTGATCGGTGCATAGCGCACGTATATATGGAGTACAAAGTGAGCCACAACCTCAACTATACAATGACTAGGAGATGGACGGCTTTAGAGATGCGTTGGACGTGTGTAGTTTACCTGACCTAGGACACAGTGGTTCACCATGGACGTTCGAGAAGAAAGTAGCAGGCGACGCTTTCACGAGGGTGGGACTGGACCGAGCGGCGGATGCTGCATGGAGCTCGTTGTTTCCCACAGCTTGATCATGCGTCGGCAACGTGCTCAGATCACAGCCCTATTGTCCTAAATTTCTTTGAAGAGCTCATGAATATTAAGGGTGCTAGACCTTTCAAATATGACACCACGTGGGAAACGCACCCGAAGCTAAAAACATGTGTTGAGGGCATGGAAGAACAATCCGGAAGCAGTCTCGGTTGCGGAAGTGCAAGACAAGCTTCGTGAGCTACCGGGTGACCTATCTAGCTGGGACTGGCTGACATTCGGTAATGTGCAAAGGGAAATTAAACGCCAAAAGTATGAGTTGGAAATTCTACGGAATCGATAACTCCCGAACGGGCTGCGTTTTGTTGTTTCGTGTTGGAAACAAGAGTTTTGGCAGTGTTTCACGATATATTGATCGGTGCATAGCGCACGTATATATGGAGAAGTGAGCCATAACCTCAACTATACAATGACTAGAAGGTGGGCCTGGCTATACAATATACATACACAAACCATATGTTCAACACCCCCCGGAGTCGAAGCGTCGCCGGAGACGCAAAGACTGGACCTGAACTCCTCGAAAACAGAAGTAGGCAGTCCTTTTGTCATGACATCGGCGAACAGCTGCGCCGTCGGGACGCGGAGGACCCGGATGCACCCAAGAGCCACCTGCTCCCGAACAGAGTGTATGTCGAGCTCAATATGCTTCGTTCGACGATGGTGGACCAGGTTGGCGGAGAAGTACACGGCGGAGACGTTGTCGCAGTAGACGAGCGTGGCCTTGTGAACATCACAAAGCAACTCCTGGAGCAGCTGACGAAGCCAAGAGCATTCAGCAACGGCGTTAGCCACTGCCCGATACTCTGCCTCGGCACTCGAGCGGGAGACGGTGGGCAGCCGCTTGGAGGACCAAGAGATCAGAGACGGCCCAAGGTAGACACAGTACCCCGAGGTGGAGCGTCGTGTGTTCGGGCAGCCAGCCCAGTCCGCACCAGAGTAGGCGACGAGGTCGGTGGAGGCGGAGGCCATCAACGTAAGTCCCATGGACTGGGTGCCGCGTATGTAACGGAGGATACGCTTCACCAGAGTCCAGTGAGAGTCGCGCGGAGCATGCATGTGAAGACAGACCTGGTGAACAGCATACTGCAAGTCAGGGCGCGTCAAGGTCAGGTACTGCAAAGCACCCACTATGGAGCGATAGAAAGCCGCATCGGATGCGGGAGAACCCTACAGAGCGGAGACCTTGGCCTTGGTGTCGACATGCGTGGGAGCGGGCTTGCAATTAAGCATGCCGGCTCAATCAAGAAGCTCATGGACGTAGCGCTGCTGGTGCAGGAAGAACCCATCTGGCCGTCGAACCACCTCAATGCCAAGGAAGTAGTGCAGGGGCCCCAAGTCCTTCAGGGCAAACTCATCGCGAAGACGAGCAGTAAGCCACTGGAGGAGCGCGACAGTGGATGCCATTAGGATGATGTCGTCGACGTAGAGCAGCAAGTAGGCCGTTGCTACCTCTTGAGCACTGCGTTGGTTTTCCCTTGAAGAGGAAAGGGTGATGCAGCAAAGTAGCGTAAGTATTTCCCTCAGTTTTTGAGAACCAAGGTATCAATCCAGTAGGAGGCCACGCACGAGTCCCTCGCACCTACACAAACAAATAAAACCTCGCAACCAACGCGATAAGGGGTTGTCAATACCTACACGGTCACTTACGAGAGTGAGATCTGATAGATATGATAAGATAATATTTTTGGTATTTTTATGATAAAGATGCAAAGTAAAGAAAGTAAAATAAAAACGACGCTAGAAATAACTTGTTGACGGAAGATTAATATGATGGAAAATAGACCCGGGGGTCATAGGTTTCACTAGTGGCTTCTCTCGAGAGCATAAGTATTTACGGTGGTGAACAAATTACTGTTGAGCAATTGCCAGAATTGAGCATAGTTATGAGAATATCTAGGTATGATCATGTATATAGGCATCACGTCCGAGACAAGTAGACCAACTCCTGCCTGCATCTACTACTATTACTCCACACATCGACCGCTATCCAGCATGCATCTAGAGTATTAAGTTCATAAGAACAGAGTAACGCTTTAAGCAAGATGACATGATGTAGAGGGATAAACTCATGCAATATGGTATAAACCCCATCTTGTTATCCTCGATGGCAACAATACAATACGTGCCTTGCTGCCCCTACTGTCACTGGGAAAGGACACCGCAAGATTGAACCCAAAGCTAAGCACTTCTCCCATTGCAAGAAAGATCAATCTAGTAGGCCAAACCAAACTGATAATTCGAAGAGACTTGCAAAGATAACCAATCATACATAAATGAATTCAGAGAAGATTCAAATATTGTTCATAGATAAACTTGATCATAAAACCACAATTCATCGGTCTCAACAAACACACCTCAAAAGAAGATTACATCGAATAGATCTCCACAAGAGAGGGGGAGAACATTGTATTGAGATCCAACAAGGGAGAAGAAGCCATCTAGCTAATAACTATGGACCCGAAGGTCTGAAGTAAACTACTCACACTTCATCGGAGAGGCTATGGTGTTGATGTAGAAGCCCTCCGTGATCGATGCCCCCTCCGGCGGACCTCCGGAACAGGCCCCAAGATGGGATCTCACGGGTACAGAAGGTTGCGGCGGTGGAATTAGGTTTTTCGCTCCATATCTGGTAGTTTGGGGGTACGTAGGTATATATAGGAGGAAGGAGTACATCGGTGGAGCAACAGGGGGCCCACGAGGGTGGAGGGCGCACCCAGGGGGGTAGGCGGGCCCCCCTACCTCGTGGCCTCCTGGTTGATGTCTTGACGTAGGGTCCAAGTCCTATGGATCACGTTCGTTCCGAAAATCACGTTCCCGAAGGTTTCATTCCATTTGGACTCCGTTTGATATTCTTTTTCTGCGAAACTCTGAAATAGGCAAAAAACAGCAATTCTGGGCTGGGCCTCTGGTTAATAGGTTAGTCCCAAAAATAATATAAAAGTGTATAATAAAGCCCAATAATGTCCAAAACAGAATATAATATAGCATGGAGCAATAAAAAATTATAGATACGTTGGAGACGTATCAAGCATCCCCAAGCTTAATTCCTGCTCGTCCTCGAGTAGGTAAATGATAAAAACAGAATTTTTGATGTGGAATGCTACTTGGCATAATTTCAATGTAATTCTTCTTAATTGTGGTATGAATATTCAGATCCGAAAGATTCAAGACAAAAGTTCAATATTGACATAAAAATAATAATACTTCAAGCATACTAACTAAGCAATTATGTCTTCTCAAAATAACATGGCCAAAGAAAGTTATCCCTACAAAATCATATAGTCTGGCTATGCTCTATCTTCACCACACAAAGTATTTAAATCATGCACAACCCCGATGACAAGCCAAGCAATTGTTTTATACTTTTAGTGTTCTCAAACTTTTTCAATCTTCACGCAATACATGAGCGTGAGCCATGGACATAGCATTATATGTAGAATAGAATGGTGGTTGTGGAGAAGACAAAAAAAGGAGAAGATAGTCTCACATCAATTAGGCGTATCAACGGGCTATGGAGATGCCCATTAATAGATATCAATGTGAGTGAGTAGGGATTGCCATGCAACGGATGCACTAGAGCTATAAGTATATGAAAGCTCAACAAAAGAAACTAAGTGGGTGTGCATCCAACTCGCTTGCTCACGAAGACCTAGGGCATTTTGAGGAAGCCCATCATTGGAATATACAAGCCAAGTTATATAATGAAAAATTTCCCACTAGTATATAAAAATGATATCATAAGAGGCTCTCTATCATGAAGATCATGGTGCTACTTTGAAGCACAAGTGTGGTAAAAGAATAGTAGCATTGTCCCTTCTCTCTTTTTCTTTCATTTTTTTATTTGGGCCTTTTCCCCTTTTTTTATGACCTCTTTTTTTTCTTTTTTATTATTTCGTCCGGAGTCTCATCCCGACTTGTGGGGGAATCATAGTCTCCATCATCCTTTCCTCACTTGGGACAATGCTCTAAAAATGATGATCATCACACTTTTATTTACTTACAACTCAACAATTACAACTCAATACTTAGAACAAAATATGACTCTATGTGAATGCCTCCGGCGGTGTACCGGGATATGCAATGAATCAAGAGCGACATGTATGAAAGAATTATGAACGGTGGCTTTGCCACAAATACAATGTCAACTACATGATCATGCGAAGCAATATGACAATGATGGAGCGTGTCATAATAAACGAAACGGTGGTAAGTTGCATGGCAATATATCTCGGAATGGCTATGGAAATGCCATGATAGGTAGGCATGGTGGCTGTTTTGAGGAAGGTATATGGTGGGTGTATGATACCGGCGAAAAGTGCGCAGTATTAGAGAGGCTAGCAATGGTGGAAGGAGAAAAAGTGCGTATAATCCATGGACTCAACATTAGTTATAAAGAACTCATATACTTATTGCAAAAATCTACAAGTTATCAAAGCAAAGTATTACGCGCATGCTCTTAGGGGGATAGATTGGTAGGAAAAGACCATCGCTCGTCCCCGACTGTCACTCATAAGGAAGACAATCAATAAATAAATCATGCTCCGACTTCATCACATAACGGTTCACCATACGTGCATGCTACAGGAATCACAAACTTTAACACAAGTATTCCTCAAATTCAAAACTACTCAACTAGCATGACTCTAATATCACCATCTTCATATCTCAAAACAATTATCAAGCATCAAACTTCTCATAGCATTCAACACACTCATAATTTGTTTTTCTTGAATGCCTATCATAGTTAAAGCAAACTACCATGCTGTTTTGTAGGACTCTCAAAATAATCTAAGTGAAGCATGAGAGAACAATAGTTTCTATAAAACAAAAGTTACCACCGTGCTCTAAAAGATATAAGTGAAGTACTAGAGCAAAAACTATATAACTCAAAACATATAAGTGAAGCACATAGAGTATTCTAACAATTTCCGAATCAAGTGTGTCTCTCTCAAAAGGTGTGTACAACAAGGATGATTGTGGTAAACTAAAAAACAAATAATCAAATAATACAAGACGCTCCAAGCAAAACACATATCATGTGGTGAATAAAAATATAGCTCCAAGTAAAGTTACCGATGGAAGTAGACGAAAGAGGGAATGCCTTCCGGGGCATCCCCAAGCTTTGGCTTTTTGGTGTCCTTAGATTATCTTGGGGTGCCATGAGAATACCCAAGCTTAGGCTCTTGCCACTCCTTGTTCCATAGTCCATCAAATCTTTTACCCAAAACTTGAAAACTTCACAACACAAAACTTAACAGAAAATCTCGTGAGCTCCGTTAGCGAAAGAAAACAAAAGACCACTTCAAGGTACTGTAATGAACTCATTCTTTATTTATATTGGTGTTAAACCTACTTTATTCCAACTTCTCTATGGTTTATAAAATCTTTTATTAGCCATAGATTCATCAAAATAACCAAACAACACACGAAAAACAGAATCTGTCAAAAACAGAACAGTCTGTAGTAATCTGTAACTAACGCAAACTTCTGGAACTCCAAAAATTCATACAAAATAGGAAGACCTAGAAAATTTGTTTATTGATCAGCAGCAATTGGAATCAATATTTTATCACGTTCTGGTGATTTACAATTATTTTCGTGAACAGAAAGTTTCTGGAATTTACAGCAAGATCAAATAACTATCATCCAAGAAGATTCTATAGGTTTAACTTGGCACAAACACTAATTAAAACATAAAAACAAGTCTAACCAGAGGCTAGATCAAAGATTTATTCCTAAACAGAAGCAAAAAGCAACAAAAAACTAAAAATAAAATTGGGTTGCCTCCCAACAAGCGCTATTGTTTAACACCCCTAGCTAGGCATAATAGCATAGATCTAGGTATTGCCATCTTTGGTAGGCAATCCATAAGTGGCTCTCATAATAGATTCATAAGGTATTTTTTTCTAGGAAAGTATTTCATTCCTTTCCTTAACGGAAATTGGAATCTAATATTTCCTCCCTTCATATCAATAATTGCACCGATCGTTCTAAGGAAAGGTCTACCAAGAATAATAGGACATGAAGGATTGCAATCGATATCAAGAACAATAAAATCTACGGGCACATAGTTCCTATTTGGAACAATAATAACATCATTAATTCTTGCCATAGGTTTCTTAATGGTTGAATCCGCAAGGTGCAAGTTTAAAGAGCAATCATCAAAATCACGGAAACCTAACAAGTCGCACAAAGTCTTTGGAATCGTGGAAACACTAGCACCCAAATCACACAAAGCATAGCATTCATGATCTTTAATTTTAATTTTAATAGTAGGTTCTCACTCATCATAAAGTTTTCTAGGGATAGAAACTTCCAACTCAAGTTTTTCTTCATAAGATTGCATCAAAGCATCAACGGTATGTTTGGTAAAGGCTTTATTTTGACTATAAACACGAGGAGAATTTAGCACGGATTGCAACAAGGAAATACAATCTATCAAAGAGCAATTATCATAATTAAATTCCTTTAAATCCAAAATAGTGGGTTCATTAATATCTAATGTTTTGATCTCTTCAATCCCACTTTTACCAATTTTTGCATTAAGATCTAAAAACTCCGAATTTTTGGAACGCCTTCTAGGTAAAGGTGGATCATATTCAGTCCCATCATTATCAAGATTCATATTGCAAAACAAAGATTTAATAGGGGACACATCAATGACTTTTAGATCTTCATCTTTATTTTCATAGGAACTAAAAGAACACGCTTTTACAAAGCAATCTTTCTTAGCACGCATCCTAGCGGTTCTTTCTTTGCACTCATCAATGGAAATTCTCATGGCTTTGAGAGACTCATTGATATCATGCTTAGGTGGAATAGATCTAAGTTTTAAAGAATCAACATCAAGAGAAATTCTATCAACGTTCCTAGCCAATTCATCAACTTTAAGCAATTTTTCTTCAAGCAAAGCATTGAAATTCTTTTGCGAATTCATAAATTCCTTAACACTAGTCTCAAATTCAGAAGGCATCTTATTAAAATTTCCATAAGAATTGTTGTAGGAATTACCATAATTATTAGAGGAATTACTAGGATACTGCCTAGGATTAAAGTTTCCTCTATACGCGTTGTTACCAAAATTATTCCTACCAACAAAATTCACATCCATAGATTCATTATTATTCTCAATCAAAGTAGACAAAGGAATATCATTAGGATCAGAAGAAACACTCTTAGTAGCAAATAATTTCATAAGTTCATCCATCTTTCCACTCAAAACATTAATTTCTTCTATCGCATGCACTTTATTATTAGTAGATCTTTCAGTGTGCCATTGAGAATAATTAACCATAATATCATCTAGGAGTTTAGTAGCTTCTTCTAAAGTGATTTCCATAAAAGTGCCTCCCGTGGCCGAATCTAAAAGATTTCTAGAAGCAAAATTCAATCCGGCATAAAAAATTTGTATAATCATCCACAAATTCAAACCATGAGTAGGGCAATTACGTATCATTAATTTCATCCTCTCCCAAGCTTGTGCAACATGTTCATGATCAAGTTGCTTAAAATTCATAATATCGTTTCTAAGAGAGATGATCTTAGCAGGAGGAAAATATTTAGAGATAAAAGCATCTTTGCACTTATTCAAGAATCAATACTATTTTTAGGCAAAGACGAAAACCAAGCTTTAGCACGATCTCTAAGAGAAAAAGGAAATAGCTTCAATTTAACAATATCATTGTCCACATCTTTCTTCTTTTGCATATCACAAAAATCAACAAAACTATTTAGATGGGTAGCGACATCTTCACTAGGAAGGCCGGCGAATTGATCTTTCATGAAAAGATTCAATAAAGCAGTATTGATTTCACAAGATTCAGTATCGGTAAGAGGAGAAATCGGAGTGCTAAGGAAATCATTGTTGTTGGTATTGGTGAAATCACACAATTTAGTATTATCTTGAACAATCGTGACAAGCAAACAATCCAACACACGGGCAAACAAGAGACGAGCAAAAAGAGGCAAACGGAAATGAGAGAGCGAATAAAATGGCAAGGGTGAAGTGGGGGAGAGGAAAACGAGAGGCAAATGGCAAATAATGTAATGCGGGAGATAAGGGTTTGTGATGGGTACTTGGTATGTTGACTTTTGCGTAGACTCCCCGGCAACGGCGCCAGAAATCCTTCTTGCTACCTATTGAGCACTGCGTTGGTTTTCCCTTGAAGAGGAAAGGGTGATGTAGCAAAGTAGCGTAAGTATTTCCCTCAGTTTTTGAGAACCAAGGTATCAATCTAGTAGGAGGCCACGCACGAGTCCCTCGCACCTACACAAACAAATAAATCCTCGCAACCAACACGATAAGGGGTTGTCAATCCCTAAACGGTCACTTACGAGAGTGAGATCTGATAGATATGATAAGATAATATTTTTGGTATTTTTATGATAAAGATGCAAAGTAAAGAAAGTAAAATAAAAACGGCGCTAGAAATAGCTTGTTGACGGAAGATTAATATGATGGAAAATAGACCCGGGGGCCATAGGTTTCACTAGTGGCTTCTCACGAGAGCATAAGTATTTACGGTGGGTGAACAAATTACTGTTGAGCAATTGACAGAATTGAGCATAGTTATGAGAATATCTAGGTATGATCATGTATATAGGCATCACGTCCGAGACAAGTAGACCGACTCCTGCCTACATATACTACTATTACTCCACACATCGACCGCTATCCAGCATGCATCTAGAGTATTAAGTTCATAAGAATAGAGTAACGCTTTAAGCAAGATGACATGATGTAGAGGGATAAACTCATGCAATATGATATAAACCCCATCTTGTTATCCTCGATGGCAACAATACAATACGTGCCTTGCTGCCCCTACTGTCACTGGGAAAGGACACCGCAGGATTGAACCCAAAGCTAAGCACTTCTCCCATTGCAAGAAAAATCAATCTAGTAGGCCAAACCAAACTGATAATTCGAAGAGACTTGCAAAGATAACCAATCATACATAAATGAATTCAGAGAAGATTCAAATATTGTTCATAGATAAACTTGATCATAAACCCACAATTCATCGGTCTCAACAAACACACCGCAAAAGAAGATTACATCAAATAGATCTCCACAAGAGAGGGGGAGAACATTGTATTGAGATCCAACAAGAGAGAAGAAGCCATCTAGCTAATAACTATGGACCCGAAGGTCTGAAGTAAACTACTCACACTTCATCGGAGAGGCTATGGTGTTGATGTAGAAGCCCTCCGTGATCGATGCCCCCTCCGGCGGACCTCCGGAACAGGCCCCAAGATGGGATCTCACGGGTACAGAAGGTTGCGGCGGTGGAATTAGGTTTTTGGCTCCATATCTGGTAGTTTGGGGGTACGTAGGTACATATAGGAGGAAGGAGTACGTCGGTGGAGCAACAGGGGCCCCACGAGGGTGGAGGGCGCGCCCAGGGGGGGTAGGCGCGCCCCCTACCTCGTGGCCTCCTGGTTGATGTCTTGACGTAGGGTCCAAGTCCTCTGGATCACGTTCGTTCCGAAAATCATGTTCCCGAAGGTTTCATTCCGTTTGGACTCCGGTTGATATTCTTTTTCTGCGAAACTCTGAAATAGGCAAAAAACAACAATTCTGGGTTGGGCCTCTGGTTAATAGGTTAGTCCCAAAAATAATATAAAAGTGTATAATAAAGCCCAATAATGTCCAAAACAGAATATAATATAGCATGGAGCAATCAAAAATTATAGATACGTTGGAGACGTATCAGCCGTGTCAACTCTGTGATGGTACACGAAGAGGGACGCATCGGAGTGAGTCGATGTAAATCCGAGCGTCTGTAGGAAGGCAGCGATGCGTTGGTACTAGGCCCGAGGCGCCTGCTTTAACCCGTAAAGGGAACGGGAGAGCAAGCACACATGATCTGGATGCGCGGCGTCGACGAAGCCGGTGGGCTGCTCACAAAACACCTGCTCAGCGAGGTGGTCGTGCAAGAAGGCATTGGAAATGTCCAACTGATGCACAGGCCAAGCTCGGGAGACGGCTAGCTGAAGCACGGTGCGGATCGTGCCCGGTTTAACAACCGGGGCAAAGGTGTCGGTGAAGTCCACGCCCGCACATTGCCGAAAGCCTCGAACCACCAAGCGAGCTTTATAGCGCTCGAGAGTGCCATCCGGACGAGTCTTGTGCCGAAGGACCCACTTGCCCGTGATGATGTTGGCACAAGGCGGCCGAGGGACAAGCTGCCAGGTACGGTTCCGCTGGAGCGAGTCGAACTCTTCCTGCATCGCAGCGAGCCAATGAGGATCCCAAAGGGCGGCTCGAGCTGATAATGGGAGAGGGGGCGGCTCAGAGACGGAAGCAACGAGAAGGTACTCATCGCTGGTGTACCGCGTGCTCGGGCGGAAAGTGCCAGCCCGAGAGCGAGTCATCGGGCGGGGCAGCGAGTTCGGGGTGGCGGCGGGCGATGATGAAGAAGAGCCCGCCACCTCCGAGGCCGCCGGCGAGGCCGCGAGGGATGCTGAGGAAGGCGTAGGGGATGTGGGAGGCGTCACGGCCGCCGGGGAGGCCGACAGAGTGGTCAGGGCCGGGGACGCCAAGGTCGTCGCGGGCGCCGGGGGGGTGCAGCCCCTAAGGCAGCCAGCCGGGGAGAAGCTCGACCCGTGGCGCGGGGGGCACCCTCAAAGCCGGGAGGCGGTCCAAGAGAAGCACGCGAGCGGCCGTCATCGGGAGCGGGCAAAGCCGCAACATCCGAAGGTATCTGCTGAAACGGAAAAACCATCTCATCAAAGTAAACATGTCGGGAAGTGGTCACCCGATGTGAGATAGGATCATAGCAGCGGTAGCCTTTGGTGTTGGGGGGATAGCCGAGAAAGATGGAGGCCACAGACCGAGGTGCGAGCTTATGAGGAGTAGTGGAAGCGATGCTAGGGTAGCACAAGCAACCGAAGATGCGGAGCTCAGCATAGGAGGGTGGCGTGCCAAACAAAAGGTGATGAGGTGCAACTTTCCCGCGAGTGCGACAGGGACGAATGTTGATGAGTAGTGATGCGGTGGCAAGCGTGTCGGGCCAAAAACGAGGTGACACATTGGCGTGAAAGAGGAGGGTGCGGATGCAGTCATTAAGAGTGCGAAGCACGCGCTCAGCGCGGCCATTTTGTTGCGAAGTGTACGGGCAAGTGAGACGAAAAATCGTGTCGTGTGTGGCGAGAAGGTTGCGGATCGCAAGGTTATCAAACTCCTTCCCGTTGTCTGTTTGCAACCATGAATGGGACGTCCAAACTGCGTGGAGACATAGGAGTAGAACGCGGTGAGAGTGGCAACATAATCCGACTTTCACCGCAACGGGAAGGTCCACACATAGTGCGAAAAATCATCAAGTATGACAAGATAATAAATATAGCCCGTGTTACTTGCAACAGGAGAGGTCTGTTAGAGTTATATTTATGGTGGCCTTTGGCCTTTTGCATTCTGGCCTTTGGCCTCCCCTGTACATGTATATATGATGGCGTTTGCCTCCTGATAATACTAAGTTGCATATTTCCTAACATGGTATTAGAGCTTAGGACAAATTTTTTCGCACGCACAACTCGTGCTTGATCCTTCCATCGCGTCTCCGTCGTCTTCTTGCTTGGCGTGGCCGCTCCCTCATCTCTGCTACTGCCGTTTTCCTTCTACTTGATCACTGATGTCTCCACTCCAGAGCATGGTAGAAGGCCGCCGCTCCCCTGCGTCTTGCATCGTCCGGCATCTCCAACTGGTTCATCCCGCTCAGGCCGCCGACGGCCGCCCCTCCGGCCGCCGCCCGTAGCCCATCGGGTGCTACTTCTCCGGCCACCCTTCCGGCCGCGGGCCGCAGCCCATCAGGTGCTGCTTCTCCGGCCGCTGCTCGGCGCTCCTCGGACCACCGACCGGCGCCCTGCCGGCCGCCGCCCGCGGCCCATTGGGCGCTGCTCCTACGGCCGCCGTCCGGCGCTCCTCGGGCCGCCGACCGGCGCCCCTCCGGCCGCCACCTTGGTGCTCCTCTGGCCCCGTCTGCCAGACACTGCCGGCCCCTTCCACCCATCTCCGCCGGCCGCCTGTCCGGCCTCCGCGTTGCAGGCTTCCCCATGGTCGTGTGTGAAACTGTCGCTGTTTCAGTTCCCCGTTCGGATCGATCCCTGGGATTCCGCGGGCGTGTGTTGACTTGGGCTATTGGTGGGCCGCTGTGATTGGTCTGCCTCGCTACGTACCGATTCTTTCGGCTCTTGGCTCTGCTCCTTGGCCCTTGCCTGATTAGAGTTTGCCCGTCCCTTTTCCAAAAAAAAGAAAAAAAGAAACAAAAAAGGGTACTATGTCGTTGTCTTCAGGCGCTGATTGTCTATCCAACGTCAGCTCACACATGCACCTTCCATCTTTACTCGGTGCTCCTCCTCAGGCCTTATCTTTACTCGGTACTCCTCCTCAAGCCTTGCAGTCTGTTACTTCGATATTTTTGGATGGCAATGGCCGCTTTGTGTCGACTCCTCTCGACGCTTTCGTCGGCGGTGGTGGTCGCTCTTTGTCGAATCCCATTGCGGCTTTTACACGTCGTGGTGGCTGCTCTTCGTCGACTCTTGCAGCTTCTGCGCGCGGTGATGATCGCTCTACACCGACTTCTCTTGCGGTTTCCGCGCGGCGGTGGTCGCTCGACGTCGACTCCTCTCGCGGCTTCTCCGCGCGGCGGTGGTCGCTCGACGCCGACTCCTCTTGAGGCTTCTCCGCGCGGCGGTGGTTGCTCTACGTCGACTCCTCTCGTGGCCTCCGCGCGTGGTGGTGGTCGCTGTACATCGACTCCTCTCGCGGCTTTCGGGCGCCGCGGTGGTCGCTCTATGCGGACTCCTCTCGCAGCTTCCGCGGGCGGCGATGGTCGCTCTACATCGACTCATTACTCTCGGTCGACTCTACAAGCTGAAGGAAATATGCCTTAGAGGCAATAATAAAGTTATTATTTATTTCCTTATTTCATGATAAATGTTTATTATTCATGCTAGAATTGTATTAACCGGAAACATAATACTTGTGTGAATACATAGACAAACAGAGTGTCACTAGTATGCCTCTACTTGACTAGCTCGTTAATCAAAGATGGTTAAGTTTCCTAACCATAGACATGAGTTGTCATTTGATTAACGGGATCACATCATTAGGAGAATGATGTGATTGACTTGACCCATTCCGTTAGCTTAGCACTTGATCGTTTAGTATGTTGCTATTGCTTTCTTCATGACTTATACATGTTCCTATGACTATGAGATTATGCAACTCCCGTTTACCGGAGGAACACTTTGTGTGCTACCAAACGTCACAACGTAACTGGGTGATTATAAAGGTGCTCTACAGGTGTCTCCGAAGGTACTTGTTGGGTTGGCGTATTTCGAGATTAGGATTTGTCACTCCGATTGTCGGAGAGGTATCTCTGGGCCCACTTGGTAATGCACATCACTTAAGCCTTGCAAGCATTGCAACTAATGAGTTAGTTGCGGGATGATGTATTACGGAACGAGTAAAGAGACTTGCCGGTAACGATATTGAACTAGGTATTGAGATACCGACGATCGAATCTCAGGCAAGTAACATACCGATGACAAAGGGAACAACGTATGTTGTTATGCGGTCTGACCGATAAAGATCTTCGTAGAATATGTGAGAGCTAATATGAGCATCCAGGTTCTGCTATTGGTTATTGACCGGAGACGTGTCTCAGTCATGTCTACATAGTTATCGAACTCGTAGGGTCCGCACGCTTAAAGTTTCGATGACAGTTATATTATGAGTTTATGAGTTTTGATGTACCGAAGGTTGTTCGGAGTCCCAGATGTGATCACGGACATGACGAGGAGTCTCGAAATGGTCGAGACATGAAGATTGATATATTGGAAGCCTATATTTGGATATCGGAAGTGTTCCGGGTGAAATAGGGATTTTTACCGGAGTACCGAGGGGTTACCGGAACCCCCCGGGGGGTTATTGGGCCATAGTGGGCCTTAGTGGAGAAGAGGAGAGGCGGCCAGGGCAAGGGCCGTGCGCCCATCCCCCCTAGTCCGAATAGGACAAGGAGAGGGGGGCGGCGCCCCCCTTTTCCTTCTTCTCCTCCACTTCTTTCCCTCCTTCTCCTATTCCAACAAGGAAGGGAGGGAGTCCTACTCCCGGTGGGAGTAAGACTCCTCCTGGCGCGCCCCCTCCTGGCCGGCCGCACCTCCCCCTTGCTCCTTTATATACGGGGGCAGGGGGGCACCCTAGAGACACAACAATTGATCGTTTGATCTTTTAGCCGTGTGCGGTGCCCCCCTCCACCATAGTCCACCTCGATAATACTGTAGCGGTGCTTAGGCGAAGCCCTGTGTCGGTAGAACATCATCATCGTCACCACGCCGTCGTGCTGATGAAACTCTCCCTCAACACTCGGCTGGATCGGAGTTCGAGGGACGTCATCGGGCTGAACGTGTGCTGAACTCGGAGGTGCCGTGCGTTCGGTACTTGATCAGTCGGATCGTGAAGACGTACGACTACATCAACCGCGTTGTGTAACGCTTCCGCTTTCGGTCTACGAGGGTACGTGGACAACACTCTCCCCTCTCGTTGCTATGCATCACCATGATCTTGCGTGTGCGTAGGAATTTTTTTGAAATTACTACGGTCCCCAACAGTGGCATCCGAGCCAGGTTTTATGCGTAGATGTTATATGCACGAGTAGAACACAAGTGAGTTGTGGGCAATATAAGTCATACTGCTTACCAGCATGTCATACTTTCGTTCAACGGTATTGTTGGATGAAGCGGCCCGGACCGACATTACGCGTACGCTTACGCGAGACTGGTTCTACCGACGTGCCTTGCACACAGGTGGCTGGCGGGTGTCAGTTTCTCCAACTTTAGTTGAACCGAGTGTGGCTACGCCCGGTCCTTGAGAAGGTTAAAACAACACTAACTTGACGAACTATCGTTGTGGTTTTGATGCGTAGGTAAGAATGGTTCTTGCTCAGCCCGTAGCAACCACGTAAAACTTGCAACAACAAAGTAGAGGACGTCTAACTTGTTTTTGCAGGGCATGTTGTGATGTGATATGGTCAAGATGTGATGAGATATAAGTTGTTGTATAAGATGATCATGTTTTGTTGAAGTTATCGGCAACTGGCAGAAGCCTTATCGTTGTCTCTTTATTGCATAAGATGCAAGCGCCAAATAATTGCTTTACTTTATCGCTATGCGATAGCAATAGTTGCAAGAGCAGTAGTTGGCGAGACGACCATATGACGACACATTGATATAGATCAAGATTATGGAGATCAGTATGTCATGTCGGTGACGATGGAGATCATGACGATGCTTTGGAGATGGAGATCAAAGGCACAAGATGATGATGGCCATATCATATCACTTATATTGATTGCATGTGATGTTTATTTTTTATGCATCTTATTTTGCTTTGATTGACGGTAGCATTATAAGATGATCTCTCGCTAAATTTCAAGGTATAAGTGTTCTCCCTGAGTATGCACCGTTGCCAAAGTTCGTCGTGCCCAGACACCACGTGATGATCGGGTGTGATAAGCTCTACGTCCATCTACAACGGGTGCAAGCCAGTTTTGCACACGCAGAATACTCATGTTAAACTTGACGAGCCTAGCATATGCAGATATGGCCTCGGAACACTAAGACCGAAAGGTCGAGCATGAATCATATAGTAGATATGATCAACATAGTGATGTTCACCATTGAAAACTACTCCATTTCACGTGATGATCGGTTATGGTTTAGTTGATTTGGATCACGTGATCACTTAGATGATTAGAGGGATGTCTATCTAAGTGGGAGTTCTTAAGTAATATGATTAATTGAACTTAAATTTATCATGAACTTAGTACCTGATAGTATTTTGCTTGTCCATGTTGTAGATCAATAGCTCGCGATGTTGTACCCTGTTTTATTTTTTGATATGTTCCTAGAGAAAAACTATGTTGAAAGATGTTAGTAGCAATGATGCGGACTTGGTCCGTGATCTGAGGTTTATCCTCATTGCTGCAGAGAAGAATTATGTCCTTGATGCACCGCTAGGTGACAGAACTATTGCAGGAGCAGATGCAGACGTTATGAACGTTTTGACAAAAGCTCGGTATGATGACTACTTGATAGTTTAGTGCACCATGCTTTACGGCTTAGAACCGGGACTTAAAAAATGTTTTGAACGCCACGGAGCATATAAGATGTTCCAAGAGTTGAAATTGGTATTTCATACTCGTGCCCATGTCGAGAGGTATGAGACCTCTGACAGTACTTTGCCAATAAGACGGAGGAGAATAGCTCAACCAGTGAGCATGTGCTCAGATTGTTTGAGTACTACAATTGCTTGAATCAAGTGGGAGTTAATCTTCCAGATAAGATAGTAATTGACAAAGTTCTCTAGTCACTATCACCAAGTTACTAGAACTTCGTGATGAACTATAATATGCAAGGGATGACGAAAGTAATTCCCGAGCTCTTCGCGATGCTGAAATCGACGAAGGTAGAAATCAAGAAAGAGCATCAAGTGTTGATGGTTGACAAGACCACCAGTTTCAAGAAAAGGGCAAAGGGAAGAAAGGGAACTTCAAGAAGAACAACAAGCAAGTTGCTGCTCAAGTGAAGAAACCCAAGTCTGGACCTAAGCTTGAGACTAAGTGCTTCTACTGCAAAGGGACTTGTCACTGGAAGCGGAACTGCCCCAAGTATTTGGCGGATAAGAAGGATGGCAAAGTGAACAAAGGTATATTTGATATACATGTTATTGATGTGTACTTTAATAGTGTTTATAGCAACCCCTCAGTATTTGATACTAGTTCAGTTGCTAAGATTAGTAACTCGAAACGGAAGTTGCAGAATAAACAGAAACTAGTTAAGGGTGAAGTGACGATGTGTGTTGGAAGTGGTTCCAAGATTGATATGATCATCATCGCACACTCCATATACTTTTGGGATTAGTGTTGAACCTAAATAAGTGTTATTTGGTGTTTGCGTTGAAGCATGAATATGATTTGATCATGTTTATTGCAATACGGTTATTCATTTAAGTTAGAGAACAATTGTTGTTCTGTTTACATGAATAAAACCTTCTATGGTCATACACACCAACGAAAATGGTTTGTTGGATCTCGATCGTAATAATATACATATTCATAATATTGAAGCTAAAAGATGCAAAGTTAATAATGATAGTGCAACTTATTTGTGGCACTGTCGTTTAGGTCGGTGTAAAGCGCATGAAGAAACTCCATGCTGATGGGATTTAGGAATCACTTGATTATGAATCACTTGATGCTTGCGAACCATGCCTTATGGGCAAGATGACTAAAACTCCGTTCTCCGGAACAATGGAGCAAGCAACTGACTTATTGGAAATAATACATACTGATGTATGTGATCCGATGAGTGTTGTGGCTCGCGGCAAGTATCGTTATTTTCTGACCTTCACAGATAATTTGAGCAGATATGGGTATATCTACTTGATGAAACATAAGTCTGAAATATTTGAAAAGTTCAAAGAATTTCAGAGTGAAGTAGAAAATCATCGTAACAAGAAAATAAAGTTTCTACGATCTGATCGTGGAGGAAAATATTTGAGTTACGAGTTTGGCCTTCAATTAAAACAATGTGGAATAGTTTCACAAACTCATGCCACCTGGAACACCACAGCATAATGGTGTGTCCGAACGTCATAACCGTACTTTATTGGATATAGTGCAATCTATGATGTTTCTTACCGATTTACCACTATCGTTTTGGGGTTATGCATTAGAGACAGCTGCATTCACGTTAAAAAGGGCACCATCTAAATCTTTTGAGATGACACCGTATGAACTGTGGTTTGGCAAGAAACCAAAGTTGTCATTTCTTAAAAGTTTGAGGTTGCAATGCTTATGTGAAAAAGTTTCAACCTGATAAGCTCAAACCCAAATCGGAGAAGTGCGTCTTCATAGGATACCCAAAAAGAAAATGTTGGGTACACCTTCTATCACAGATCTGAAGGCAAGATATTCGTTGCTGAGAATGGATCCTTTCTAGAGAAGGAGTTTCTCTCGAAAGAAGTGAGTGGGAGGAAAGTATAACTTTATGAGGTAGTTGTACCTGCTCCCTTATTGGAAAGTAGTTCATCACAGAAATCTGTTCCTGTGACTCCTACACCAATTAGTGAGGAAGCTAATGATGATGATCATGAAACTTCAGATCAAGTTACTATCGAACCTCGTAGGTCCACCAGAGTAAGATCGGCACCAGAGTGGTACGGTAATCCTGTTCTGGAGATCATGTTACTTGACCATGACGAACCTACGAACTATGAGGAAGCGATGATGAGCCCAGATTCCGCAAAATGGCTTGAGGCCATGAAATCTGAGATGGGATCCATGTATGAGAACAAAGTATGGACTTTGATTGACTTGCCCAATGATCGGTGAGCCATTGAGATTAAACGGATTTTCAAGAGGAAGACGGACGCTGATAGTAGTGTTACTATCTACAAAGCTAGAATTGTCGAAAAAGGTTTTCGACAAGTTCAAGGTGTTGACTAGGATGAGAGTTTCTCACTCGTATCTATGCTTAAGTCTGTCCGAATCATGTTAGAAATTGCCGCATTTTATGAAATCTGGCAAATGGATAAACAAAACTGCATTCCTTAATGGATTTATTAAAGAAGAGTTGTATATGATGCAACCAGAAAGTTTTGTCAATCCTAAAGGTGCTAACAAAATATGCAAGCTCCAGCGATCCATCTATGGACTGGTGCAAGCATCTCGGAGTTGGAATATACGCTTTGATCAGTTGATCAAAGCATATAGTTTTATACAGACTTGCGGTGAAGCCTGTATTTACAAGAAAGTGAGTGGGAGCACTACAACATTTCTGATAAGTATATGTGTATGACATATTGTTGATCGGAAATAATGTAGAATTATTCTGCAAAGCATAAAGGAGTGTTTGAAAGGAGTTTTTCAAAGAAAGACCTCGGTGAAGCTGCTTACATATTGAGCATCAAGATCTATAGAGATAGATCAAGACGCTTGATAAGTTTTTTCAATGAGTACATACCTTGACAAGATTTTGAAGTAGTTCAAAATGGAACAGTCAAAGAAATAGTTCTTGGCTATGTTACAAGGTGTGAAATTGAGTAAGACTCAAAGCCCGACCACGGCAGAAGATAGAAAGAGAATGAACAGTCATTCCCTATGCCTCAGTCATAGGTTCTACAAAGTATGCCATGCTGTGTACCAGATCTATTGTATACCCTACCACTGAGTTTGGCAAGGGAGTACAATAGTGATCTAGGAGTAGATCACTGGACAACGGTCAAAATTATCCTTAGTAGAATAAGGATATGTTTCTCGATTATGGAGGTGACAAAAGGTTCGTCGTAAAGGGTTACGTCGATGCAAGTTTTTGACACTGATCCAGATGACTCTAAGTCTCAATCTGGATACATATTGAAAGTGGGAGCTATTAGCTAGAGTAGCTCTGTGCAGAGCATTGTAGACATAGAAATTTGCAAAATACTTACGGATCTGAATGTGACAGACCCGTTGACTAAAATTATCTCACAAGCAAAACAAGATCACACCTTAGTACTCTTTGGGTGTTAATCACATAGCAATGTGAACTAGATTACTGACTCTAGTAAACCCTTTGGGTGTTGGTCACATATCGATGTGAACTATGGGTGTTAACCACATAAAGATGTGAACCATTGATGTTAAATCACATAGCGATGTGAACTAGATTATTGACTCTAGTGCAAGTGGGAGACTGAAGGAAATATGCCCTAGAGGCAATAATAAAGTTATTATTTATTTCCTTATTTCATGATAAATGTTTATTGTTCATGCTAGAATTGTATTAACCGAAAACATAATACTTGTGTGAATACATAGACAAACAGAGTGTCACTAGTATGCCTCTACTTGACTAGCTCGTTAATCAAAGATGGTTAAGTTTCCTAACCATAGACATGAGTTGTCATTTGATTAACGAGATCACATCATTAGGAGAATGATGTGATTGACTTGACCCATTCCGTTAGCTTAGCACTTGATCGTTTAGTATGTTGCTATTGCTTTCTTCATGACTTATACATGTTCCTATGACTATGAGATTATGCAACTCCCGTTTACCGGAGGAACACTTTGTGTGCTACCAAACGTCACAACGTAACTGGGTGATTATAAAGGTGCTCTACAGGTGTCTCCGAAGGTACTTGTTGGGTTGGCGTATTTCGAGATTAGGATTTGTCACTCCGATTGTCGGAGAGGTATCTCTGGGCCCACTTGGTAATGCACATCACTTAAGCCTTGCAAGCATTGCAACTAATGAGTTAGTTGCGGGATGATGTATTACGGAACGAGTAAAGAGACTTGCCAGTAACGAGATTGAACTAGGTATTGAGATACCGGCGATCGAATCTCGGGCAAGTAACATACCGATGACAAAGGGAACAACGTATGTTGTTATGCGGTCTGACCGATAAAGATCTTCATAGAATATGTGGGAGCCAATATGAGCATCCAGGTTCCGCTATTGGTTATTGACCGGAGACGTGTCTCGGTCATGTCTACATAGTTCTCGAACCCGTAGGGTCCGCACGCTTAAAGTTTCGATGACAGTTATATTATGAGTTTATGAGTTTTGATGTACCGAAGGTTGTTCGGAGTCCCGGATGTGATCACGGACATGACGAGGAGTCTCGAAATGGTCGAGACATGAAGATTGATATATTGGAAGCCTATATTTGGATATCGGAAGTGTTCCGGGTGAAATCGGGATTTTACCGGAGTACCGAGGGGTTACCGGAACCCCCGGGGGGTTAATGGGCCATAGTGGGCCTTAGTGGAGAAGAGGAGAGGCGGCCAGGGCAAGGGCCGCGCGCCCCTCCCCCCTAGTCCGAATAGGACAAGGAGAGGGGGCGCACCCCCCCTTTCCTTCTTCTCCTCCACTTCTTTCCCCCCCCCCTTATCCTATTCCAACAAGGAAGGGAGGGAGTCCTACTCCTGGTGGGAGTAGGACTCCTCCTGGCGTGCCCCCTCCTGGTCGGCCGCACCTCCCCCCTTGCTCCTTTATATACGGGGGCAGGGGGCACCCTAGAGACACAACAATTGATCGTTTGATCTTTTAGCCGTGTGCGGTGCCCCCCTCCATCATAGTCCACCTCGATAATACTGTACCAGTGCTTAGGCGAAGCCCTGCGTCGGTAGAACATCATCATCGTCACCACGCCGTCGTGCTGATGAAACTCTCCCTCAACACTCGGCTGGATCGGAGTTCGAGGGACGTCATCGGGCTGAACGTGTGCTGAACTCGGAGGTGCCGTGCGTTCGGTACTTGATCGGTCGGATCGTGAAGACGTACGACTACATCAATCGCGTTGTGCTAACGCTTCCGCTTTTGGTCTACGAGGGTACGTGGACAACACTCTCCCCTCTCATTTCCATGCATCACCATGATCTTGTGTGTGCGTAGGAATTTTTTTAAATTACTACGTTCCCCAACACAAGCGGCTGGTGTTCCTACCTCGACCTCTTTCGCTGTGTCCCTGTCTGCATGCGAAATTGTGCAGCTCTGAAGTCTGCTTGCTGCTTCAGAGTCTTCACTGACTGGTTCTACAGGTTCTATGACTGACTCTTTTGGCATTGAGAAACCACCTTCTACTCATTCAGGTACATCCCCATGGATTCTTGATACTAGAGCATCTTTTCATATGACTTATGACTCTTCTACTTTGACCTCCGTTCGACCCGTCGAGTCTCCTATTCGTGTTCTTACAGCTGATGGCACTCCCCTCCCTGTAGATAGTCGAGGCACTCTTAACACTTCTTCATCTCATGTTCCTTCTGTCGCTCATGTTCCTCGACTTACTATGCAGCTCATATCTGGTGGTCAGATTGTTGACTCTAGTTGTAGGGTCATTCTCGACTTTGATTCCTGTTCTGTCCAGGATCGTCGCACGGGCGCTTTGCTTGGTGCTGGCCCTCGACGCTCTGATGGTCTCTGGGAGCTTAACTGGCTTCGTCTTCCCTCCGCTGCCACCGCCGCCAGTCTCGTAGCCCCTATGCTGCATCTACCAGCTCTTTTCAGAAGTGGCATCATCGTCTTGGCCATTTATGTGGTTCTCGTCTCTCGTCTTTGGTTCATCGCGGTGTTCTGGGGTCTGTCTCCGGTAACGCTTCGTTGGATTGTCTGGGTTGTAGGCTTGGTAAGCAGACCGGCTACCTTATCCTCATAGTGAGTCAGTGTACGAACGCCCTTTTGATCTCATTCACTCTCATGTTTGGGGTCCGGCTCCCTTCGCTTCGAAAGAGGGTCATCGCTACTATATTATCTTTATAGATGATTTTTCTCGGTACACTTGGATCTATTTCATGTCTTCTTGTAGTGAGGTCTTATCTATATACAAAAAATTTGCTGCCATGGTTCATACCCAGTTTTCTACTCCTATTCGTGTTTTTCGCGCAGATTCGGCTGGTGAGTATATCTCCCATGTGTTGCAAGGATTCCTTGCTGAGCAGGGTACTCTTGCTCAGTTCTTTTATCCTAGTGCTCATGCTAAGAATGGTGTGTCCGAGCGCAAGCATCGTCACCTTCTTGAGACGACACGTGCGATAATGATCGCTGCCTCTCTCCCGCCTCACTTCTGGGCTGAGGCTATTACCACTTCCACCTATCTCATCAACATTCAGCCATCTGCTGCTCTAAAAGGTAGTATTCCTCTTGAGCATCTTTCTGGTCGTTCTCCTGATTATTCGGCGCTTTGCTTGTTTGGTTGTGTTTGTTATGCTTTGCTTGCCCCTCGTGAACGCACCAAACTGACCGCTGCTACCTCTTGAGCACTGCGTTGGTTTTCCCTTGAAGAGGAAAGGGTGATGCAGTAAAGTAGCGTAAGTATTTCCCTCTGTTTTTGAGAACCAAGGTATCAATCCAGTAGGAGGCCATGCACGAGTCCCTCGCACCTACACAAACAAATAAGATCCTCGCAACCAACGCAATAAAGGGGTTGTCAATCCCTTCACGGTCACTTACGAAAGTGAGATCTGATAGATATGATAAGATAATATTTTTGGTATTTTTATGATAAAGATGCAAAGTAAAATAAGAGGCAGTAAAAATAGCTAAGTGCTGGAAGATTAATATGATGGAAAATAGACCCAGGGGCCATAGGTTTCACTAGTGGCTTCTCTCGAGAGCATAAGTATTACGGTGGGTGAACAAATTACTATTGAGCAATTGACAGAATTGAGCATAGTTATGAGAATATCTAGGTATGATCATGTATATAGGCATCACGCCCGCGACAAGTAGACCGACTCCTGCCTGCATCTACTACTATTACTCCACACATCGACCGCTATCCAGCATGCATCTAGAGTATTAAGTTCAAAAGAACAGAGTAACGCTTTAAGTAAGATGACATGATGTAGAGGGATAAACTCATGCAATATGATATAAACCCCATCTTGTTATCCTCGATGGCAACAATACAATACGTGCCTTGCTGCCCCTACTATCACTGGGAAAGGACACCGCAAGATTGAACCCAAAGCTAAGCACTTCTCCCATTGCAAGAAAGATCAATCTAGTAGGCCAAACCAAACTGATAGTTCGAAGAGACTTGCAAAGATAACCAATCATACATAAAAGAATTCAGAGAAGATTCAAATATTGTTCATAGATAAACTTGATCATAAACCCACAATTCATCGGTCTCAACAAACACACCGCAAAAGAAGATTACATCGAATAGATCTCCACGAGAATCGTGGAGAACTTTGTATTGAGAACCAAAGAGAGAGAAGAAGCCATCTATGTAATAACTATGGACCCGAAGGTCTGAGGTAAACTACTCACACATCATCGGAGAGGCTATGGTGTTGATGTAGAAGCCCTCCGTGATCAATGCCCCCTCCGGCAGAGCTCCGGAAAAGGCCCCAAGATGGGATCTCACGAGTACAGAAGGTTGCGGCGGTGGAATTAGGTTTTTGGCTCCGTATCTGGTAGTTTGGGGGTACGTAGGTATATATTGGAGGAAGAAGTACGTCGGTGGAGCAACGTGGGCCCCACGAGGGTGGAGGGTGCGCCTGGGGGGG
Organism: Aegilops tauschii subsp. strangulata; assembly: GCF_002575655.3. NCBI lineage: Eukaryota > Viridiplantae > Streptophyta > Magnoliopsida > Poales > Poaceae > Aegilops > Aegilops tauschii. The sequence continues at coordinate 310,564,410 of NC_053037.3, read as the reverse complement.
TAGGCATGCCCCCTACCTCGTGCCTTCCTAGTTGCTTTCTTGACGTAGGGTCCAAGTCCTCTGGATCACGTTAGTTCCAAAAATCACGTTCCCGAAGGTTTCATTCTGTTTGGACTCCGTTTGATATTCTTTTTCTGCGAAACTCTGAAATAGGCAAAAAACAGCAATTCTGGGCTGGGCCTCCAGTTAATAGGTTAGTCCCAAAAATAATATAAAAGTGTATAATAAAGCCCAATAATGTCCAAAACAGAATATGATATAGCATGGAACAATAAAAAATTATAGATACGTTGGAGACGTATCAACCGCTCGGTCGGTTGAGTGTGTCTTTCTCGGATACAGTGATGCGGAGGACATCTCTTTTCTCACCTTTCCGGATACACCTCCCTTTGTGCCAGTAGTATTCCTACTCCTCGTCCCGCTGTTGCAGATCTGATGCAGTCCTCTCCTATGGTTTCTTCTCCTCCCTCATCGCATGACTCACCACCTTCATCACCGGTACCTTCCTCTTCTCCACCTTCATCACCGATACCTTCCTCTTTTCCACCTTCCTCACCGATACATTCCCCGTCTCCACCTCCAGTGATTCCACCTCTCCCCTCCTTTCCATTCCATTATACTCGTCATCGACATGTTGTGGATGAGTCTACTGATGTGCCCTCTACTTCTGATGTGTCGTCTTCATCCTCTCGGCCGACTTATTGTCTTCATTCTTGGCCTTGTCCACCCCCTGATCGATGTTCTCCTTCTCGCTATGGTCTTTCGACCGTTGTTGAGCCAACTTCTTATCAAGATGCTATTGTTCATCCTGAATGGCAGTTTACCATGGCAGAGGAGATTGCTGCCCTTGAACGCACCGGCACGTGGGATCTGGTTTCTCTTCCTCCCCGTGTTCGCCCCATCACTTGTAAGTGGGTCTATAAGATTAAGACGCTCTGATGGTTCTCTTGAGTGTTATAAAGCTCGTCTTGTGGCTCGTGGCTTTTGTTGGGGATTGTAGCAGAATTTTACAATTTCCTACGCATCACCAAGATCCATCTATGGAGTATACTAGCAACGAGGGGAAAGGAGTGCATCTACATACCCTTGTAGATCGCGAGCGGAAGCGTTCTAATGAACGGGGTTGATGGAGTCGTACTCGCCGTGATCCAAATCACCGATGACCGAGTGCCGAACGGACGGCACCTCCGCGTTCAACACACGTACGGAGCAGCGACGTCTCCTCCTTCTTGATCCAGCAAGGGGGAAGGAGAGGTTGATGGAGATCCAGCAGCACGACGGCGTGGTGGTGGAAGTAGCGGGATCCCGGCAGGGCTTCGCCAAGCGCAAGCGGGAGGGAGAGGTGTTGCAGGGGGAGAGGGAGGCGCCAAGGGCTGTGTTGCTGCTGCCCTCCCTCCCCCTTTATATAGGCCCCCTGGAGGGGGGGCGCCGGCCCTGGAACCCATCTACAAGGGGGGGGCGGCGGCCAGGGGGGAAACTTCCCCCCCAAGTCAAGTGGGGCGCCCCCCACCCCCAAGGTTTCCAACCCTAGGCACAGGGGGAGGCCCATGGGGGGCGCCCCAGCCCACTAAGGGCTGGTTCCCTTCCCACTTCAGCCCATGGGGCCCTCCGGGATAGGTGGCCCCACCCGGTGGACCCCCGGGACCCTTCCGGTGGTCCCGGTACAATACTGGTTGACCCCCGAAACTTTCCCCGTGGCCGAAACTTGACTTCCTATATATAATTATTCACCTCCGGACCATTCTGGAACTCCTCGTGACGTCCGGGATCTCATCCGGGACTCCGAACAACTTTCGGGTTTCCGCATACTAATATCTCTACAACCCTAGCGTCACCGAACCTTAAGTGTGTAGACCCTACGGGTTCGGGAGACATGCAGACATGACCGAGACGCCTCTCCGGTCAATAACCAACAGCGGGATATGGATACCCATGTTGGCTCCCACATGTTCCACGATGATCTCATCAGATGAACCACGATGTCGAGGATTCAATCAATCCCGTATACAATTCCCTTTGTCAATCGGTACGTTACTTGCCCGAGACTCGATCGTCGGTATCCCAATACCTTGTTCAATCTCGTTACCGGCAAGTCACTTTACTCGTACCGTAATGCATGATCCCGTGGCTAACTCCTTAGTCACATTGAGCTCATTATGATGATGCATTACCGAGTGGGCCCAGAGATACCTCTCCGTCATATGGAGTGACAAATCCCAGTCTCGATCCGGGCCAACTCAACACACACTTTCGGAGATACCCGTAGTGTACCTTTATAGTCACCCAGTTACGTTGTGACGTTTGGCACACCCAAAGCACTCCTACGGTATCTGGGAGTTGCACGATCTCATGGTCTAAGGAAATGATACTTGACATTGGAAAAGCTCTAGCAAACGAACTACACGATCTTTTGTGCTATGCTTAGGATTGGGTCTTGTCCATCACATCATTCTCCTAATGATGTGATCCCGTTATCAATGACATCCAATGTCCATAGTCAGGAAACCATGACTATCTGTTGATCAACGAGCTAGTCAACTAGAGGCTTACTAGGGACACGTTGTGGTCTATGTATTCACACATGTATTACGATTTCTGGATAACACAATTATAGCATGAACAATAGACAATTATCATGAACAAAGAAATATAATAATAACCATTTATTATTGCCTCTAGGGCATATTTCCAACAGCTTTCAGCAGGAGCATGGTCGTGATTACGATGAGACCTTTGCTCCTGTGGCCCATATGACCACTGTTCGCACACTTCTCGCCGTGGCCTCTGTTCGCCACTGGTCCGTGTCTCAGCTTGAAGTTAAGAATGCTTTTCTTAATGGTGAGTTGCATGAGGAAGTTTATATGCAGCCACCACCTTGGTATTCAGTTCCTGATGGCATGGTTTGTCGTCTTCGTCGCTCTCTCTATGGCCTTAAGCAAGCCCCTCGCGCCTGGTTTGAGCGTTTTGCCTCGGTTGTCACTGTAGCTGGTTTTTCACCCAGTGTTCATGATCCAGCGCTGTTTGTCCACCTTTCTGCTCATGGTCGCACTCTTCTTCTTCTATATGTTGATGACATGATCATCACCGGCGATGATCTTGAGTACATTGCCTTTGTCAAGGCTCGTCTCAGTGAGCAGTTTTCTATGTCTGATCTTGGTCCACTTCGTTACTTTCTTGGGATTGAGATTTCCTCCACCTCTGATGGCTTTTTTATTTCCCAAGAAAAGTATATCCAGGATCTTCTTGCTCGTGCGGCTCTTAGTGATGAGCGCACTGTTGAGACTCCTATAGAGCTTAATGTTCACCTTGGTGCTACTGATGGTGAGCCCTTGTCCGATCCGACTCGTTATCGTCATCTTGTTGGGAGTCTTGTCTATCTTGCTGTCACTCGTCCGGATATCTCCTATCGTGTCCATATCCTGAGTCAGTTTGTTTCTTCTCCCACTTCGGTTCACTATAGTCACCTTCTTCATGTTCTACGATATCTTCGTGGCACAATCTCTCACTGTCTCTTCTTTCCTCATTCTAGCTCATTACAGCTCCAGGCCTATTCGTATGCTACCTGGGCTAGTGATCCTTCGGATCGCCGTTCACTTTCTGCTTACGGTGTCTTTCTTGGTGGTTCTCTCATTGCCTGGAAAACGAAGAAACAGACTGCAGTTCCCGTTCGAGTGCAGAGGCTGAGTTGCGAGCTATGGTTCTTCTCACAGCAGAGGTGACTTGGTTACGCTGGTTACTTGAGGATTTTGGTGTTACTGTTACTGCACCTACTACACTCTTGTCAGACAGTACAGGAGCTATCAGTATTGCGCGGGACCCAGTGAAGCATGAGCTTACCAAGCATATTGGTGTTGATGCTTTCTTTGTGCGCGCTGGTGTGCAGGACCATGTTATTGCTCTTCAGTATGTTCCTTCCGAGTTACAGCTGGCGGACTTCTTCACGAAGGCCCAGACAAGAGCGTAACATGGATTTTATCTCTCCAAACTCAGTGTTGTGGATCCACCATGAGTTTGAGGGGGGGGTGTTAGAGTTATATTTATGGTGGCCTTTGGCCTTTTGCATTCTGGCCTTTGGCCTCCCCTGTACATGTATATATGATGGCGTTTGCCTCCTGATAATACTAAGTTGCATATTTCCTAACAAGGTCCAAACATCACTATGAATTAACTCAAACGGGTATGATGCAACATGCGAGGAAGTGCTAAAAGGAAGACGAACATGTTTGCCGAGACGACAAGCATGACAAGTGTGATCGTCGATCTTATTACACGTGAATGAAAAACTCCGAAGAATATGACGAAGGGTGGCGGTGTTGGGATGACCGAGACGAGCATGCCAAAGGTCAACTCCGGCGGAAAGCGCCATGGGTGCAGTGATGGAGGAGGTGGATGAGTGGACCGGGTAGAGCTCGTCGGGGCTGTCACATCGGTGGAGCACCATCCGGGTACGGGCATTGATGTCTACTACACAACCTTCTTCTTGTAGACGTTGTTGGGCCTCCAAGTGCAGAGGTTTGTAGGACAGTAGCAAATTTCCCTCAAGTGGATGACCTAAGGTTTATCAATCCGTGGGAGGCGTAGGTTGAAGATGGTCTCTCTCAAACAACCTTGCAACCAAATAACAAAGAGTCTCTTGTGTCCCCAACACACCCAATACAATGGTAAATTGTATAGGTGCACTAGTTCGACGAAGAGATGGTGATACAAGTGCAATATGGATGGTAGATATAGGTTTTTGTAATCTGAAAATATAAAAACAGCAAGGTAACTAATGATAAAAGTGAGACAAACGGTATTGCAATGCTAGGAAATAAGGCCTAGGGTTCATACCTTCACTAGTGCAAGTTCTCTCAACAATAATAACATAATTGGATCATATAACTATCCCTCAACATGCAACAAAGAGTCACTCCAAAGTTACTAATAGCGGAGAACAAACGAAGAGATTATGGTAGGGTATGAAACCACCTCAAAGTTATTCTTTCGGATCGATCTATTCAAGAGTTCGTAGTAAAATAACACGAAGCTATTATTTTCGTTCGATCTATCATAGAGTTCGTACTAGAATAACACCTTAAGACACAAATCAACCAAACCCCTAATGTCACCTAGATACTCCAATGTCACCTCAAGTATCCGTGGGCATGATTATACGATATGCATCACACAATCTCAGATTCATCTATTCAACCAACACAAAGAACTTCAAAGAGTGCCCCAAAGTTTCTACCGGAGAGTCAAGACGAAAACGTGTGCCAACCCCTATGCATAGGTTCATGGGCGGAACCCGCAAGTTGATCACCAAAACATACATCAAGTGGATCACGTGATATCCCATTGTCACCACAGATAAGCACGACAAGACATACATCAAGTGTTCTCAAATCCTTAAAGACTCAATCCGATAAGATAACTTCAAAGGGAAAACTCAATCCATTACAAGAGAGTAGAGGGGGAGAAACATCATAAGATCCAACTATAATAGCAAAGCTCGCGATACATCAAGATCGTATCACCTCAAGAACACGAGAGAGAGAGAGAGAGAGAGAGATCAAACACATAGCTACTGGTACATACCCTCAGCCCCGAGGGTGAACTACTCCCTCCTCGTCATAGAGAGCGCCGGGATGATGAAGATGGCCACCGGTGAGGGTTCCCCCCCTCCGGCAGGGTGCCGGAACAGGGTCCCGATTGGTTTTTGGTGGCTACAGAGGCTTGCGGGGGCGGAACTCCCGATCTATTATGCTCCCCGAAGGTTTTAGGGTATATGGATATATATAGGCGAAAGAAGTCGGTAAGGGGAGCCACGAGGGGCCCACGAGGATGGAGGGCGCGCCCCCCTGCCTCGTGCTCTCCTCGTTGATCCCCTGACGTGCACTCCAAGTCTCCTGGATTGCTTTCTTTCCAAAAATAACTTCTCCCGAAGGTTTCATTCCGTTTGGACTTCGTTTGATATTCCTTTTCTTCGAAACACTGAAACAAGGGAAAAAACAGGAACTGGCACTGGGCTCTGGGTTAATAGGTTAGTCCCAAAAATAATATAAAAGTGTTTAATAAAGCCCATAAACATCCAAAACAGATAATATAATAGCATGGATACTTCATAAATTATAGATACGTTGGAGACGTATCAGCATCCCCAAGCTTAATTCCTGCTCGTCCTCGAGTAGATAAATGATAAAAGAAATAATTTATGAAGTGTGAATGCTAGCAGGTGCACAAGTTTGATCAATGATAATTTCAATCACCTTTTCTAGCATCATTATATGTCATAACAGTAGCTCATATCATAAAGCTTCTCATGACAAGTAACAAGCTATTCACATGTTAAAGTATAGATCATAAACTTTCTTGAAAACTAACAAACAGTTCTCAGTCATCAAACAATTGCAATTCATCTTATTTTCAGGAAGGGTCTATGTAAGAGCTTTGATTTAGCAAATCCCACATACTCAACTATCATATAGTCTTCCATGATTGCTACCACTCAAAGCATATTTTTAGAACAATAGCATCCATCGAACACAGAGAAAGATATGGGCTTAATGTTTCGCCTCCCAACTTATTTATCATATAGATAATTGTCAACAATAATAATTAATGATCAAATATATTTGAATGGCCATATATGCTTAGATCTTTCCATCACATGATGCTTGCCAACTAAAGAGTAGGTTGGAATGAGAAAAGGAATACTACTGACTCTTGCATAAAAGTAAAAGATAGGCCCTTCGCAGAGGGAAGCAGGGATTTGCAAAGGTGCCAGAGCTCGAAGCAAAAACAGAGATGAAAATAATTTTGAGAGGTATGCTTTCATTGTCAACATAACGACCAAGAGTTCCCAATATCTTCCATACTAGATACATTATAGGCAGTTCCCAAACAGAAAGGTAAAGATTTTACTCCCCCTCCACCAACAATCACACTCCACGGCTTGTCCAAAACAACAGGTGACGTCCAACTATCAACAATCCTGGGGGAGTTTGTTTAAATTATTTGCGAATTTGTTTTTGATCTTTTGATCATAGGACTGGGCATCCCAGTTACCAGCCATTTTCTCGTGAATGATGAGCGGAGTCCACTCATCGTGAGAATAACCCACCTAGCATGGAAGATACTGACAGCCCCTAGTCGCTACATGAGCGATTTGGGCATACAAAACAGATTATTATTTGAAGGTTTATAGTTTGGCACATGCAAATTTACTTGGAACGACAGGTAAATACCGCATATAGGTAGATATGGTGGAAATTCATGGAATAAACTTGGTTCAAGGAATTTGGATGCACAAGCAGTATTCCCGCTTAGTACAGATATTTTGGCTAGCAAAGGATTCTAAATAGCAAGCACCACATGTCAGAGGATCCATAACAATATAACTTCTATACAAATATACCCAAGCATAACTCATTATGTTGTCTTCCTTGTCCAACTTCAACTAATTTGCTCAGGTTTGAAAATAATAATGGGGCTCACAATCATAGATTATGTCCAAGATAGTATATTTATATGTGAAATCTCTCTTCCTTCAATATTCTTTCATGAATTGTTCAAGTGACCAATACAATGTTTGCTAACCTTCAATAAATTTACCACCTCTACTTCTTATATGTGAAGGCATTACTCCCCATGGAAAAGGCATATGAAACATATATAATTTCAGATTTATGACATTCAAATCATTCAACCATTTACTCATAGGATATAAGTGAAGCACACGAGTAAATGACAAACTACTCCAAAAAGATACAAGTGAAGATCAATGATTAGTCAAATAATTATGTAGCTATGTGAAGACTCTCTCTCATTTAAGAATTTCAGATCTTGATATTTTATTCAAACAGCAAGCAAAGCTAAAGAAAATAAAATGACGCTCCAAGCAAAACACATATCATGTGGTGAATAAAAATATAGCTCCAAGTAAAGTTACCGATGAACGAAGACGAAAGAGGGGATGCCTTCCGGGGCATCGCCAAGCTTAGACGCTTGGTTATCCTTGAATATTACCTTGGGGTGCCTTGGGCATCCCCAAGCTTAGGCTCTTGCCACTCCTTATTCCATAGTCCATCGAATCTTTACCCAAAACTTGAAAACTTCACAACACAAAACTCAACAGAAAACTCGTAAGCTCCATTAGCGAAAGAAAAGAAAACACCACTTAAAGGTACTGTAATGAACTCATTATTTATTTATATTGGTGTTAAACCTACTGTATTCCAACTTCTCTATGGTTTATAAACTATTTTACTAGCCATAGAGTCCTCAAAATTAGCAAACAACACACGAAAAACAGAATCTGTCAAAAACAGAACAGTCTGTAGTAATCTGTAACTAACGCAAACTTCTGGAACTCAACAAAATTCTAAAATAAATTGGTGGACCTGAGGAATTTTTCTAGTAATCATCTGCAAAAAGAATCAACTAAATATAACTCTCCAGTAAAAAGTTTTAGCTAATCTCGTGAGCGCTAAAGTTTCTGTTTTTTACAGCATGATCATAAAGACTTCACCCAAGTCTTCCCAAAGGTTCTACTTGGCACAAACACTAATTAAAACATAAAACCACATCTAAACAGAAGCTAGATGGATTATTTATTACTAAACATAACCAAAAAGCAAAAAACTAAAATAAAATTGGGTTGCCTCCCAACAAGCGCTATCGTTTAACGCCCCTAGCTAGGCATGATGATTTCAATGATGCTCACATAAAAGATAAGAATTGAAACATAAAGAGAGCATCATGAAGAATATGACTAGCACATTTAAGTCTAACCCACTTCCTATGCATAGGGATTTTGTGAGCAAACAACTTATGGGAACAATAATCAACTAGCATAGGAAGGCAAAACAAGCATAACTTCAAAACTTTAAGCACATAGAGAGGAAACTTGATATTATTGCAATTTCTACAAACATATGTTCCTCCCTCATAATAATTTTCAGTAGCATCATGAATAAATTCAACAATATAACCAGCACCTAAAGCAATGTTTTCATGATCTACTTGCATAGAAATTTTCCTACTCTCCACGTAAGCAAATTTATTCTCATCAATAGTAGTGGGAGCAAACTCAACAAAATAACTATCATGTGATTGAAAATTAAGATCAAGATGACAAGTTTCATGGTTATCATTATTCTTTATAGCATACGTGTCATCACAATAATCATCATAGATAGGAGGCATGCTTTCATCATAATAAATTTGCTCATCAAAACTTGGGGGACTAAACATATCATCTTCATCAAACATAGCATCCCCAAGCTTGTGGCTTTGCATATCATTAGCATCATGGGTATTCAAAGAATTCATACTAACAACATTGCAATCATGCTCATCATTCACATATTTTATGCCAAGCATTCTATGTAATTCTTCTTCTAGTACTTGAGCACAATTTTCCTTCCCATCATTTTCACGAAAGACATTAAAAAGATGAAGCGTATGAGGCAAACTCAATTCCATTTTTTTAGTTTTCTTTTATAGACTAAACCAGTGATAAAACAAGAAACAAAAAGATTTGATTACAAGATCTAAAGATATACCTTCAAGCACTCACCTCCCCAGCAACGGCGCCAGAAAAGAGCTTGATGTCTACTACGCAACCTTCTTCTTGTAGACGTTGTTGGACCTCCAAGTGCAGAGGTTTGTAGGACAATAGCACATTTTCCTCAAGTGGATGACCTAAGGTTTATCAATCCGTGGGAGGCGTAGGTTGAAGATGGTCTCTCTCAAACAACCATGCAACCAAATAACAAAGAGTCTCTTGTGTCCCCAACACACCCAATACAATGGTAAATTGTATAGGTGCACTAGTTCGGCGAAGAGATGGTGATACAAGTGCAATATGGATGGTAGATATAGGTTTTTGTAATCTGAAAATGTTGGTAATCGTAGCATAATTTAAAATTTTCCTAAGCTCGCCAAGATGCATCTATGGAGTCTACTAGCAACGAGGGGAAAGGAGTGCATCTACATACCCTTGTAGATCGCGAGCGGAAGCGTTCCAATGAACGTGGATGACGGAGTCGTACTCGCCGTGATCCAAATCACCGATGACCGAGTGCCGAACGGACGGCACCTCCGCGTTCAACACACGTACGGTGCAGCGACGTCTCCTCCTTCTTGATCCAGCAAGGGGGAAGGAGAGGTTGATGGAGATCCAGCAGCACGACGGTGTGGTAGTGGATGTAGCGGGTCTCGGCAGGGCTTCGCTAAGCTTCTGCAAGAGAGAGAGGTGTTGTAGGGGAGAAGGGAGGCGCCCAAGGCTGTTGTGTGCTGCCCTCCCTCCCCCCCTTTATATAGGCCCCTGGGGGGTGCGCCAGCCCCAAGAGATGGGATCTCAAGGGGGGCGGCGGCCACAAGGGGGGGGAAGGGGTTGCCTTGCCCCCCAAGGCAAGGGGGAACTCCCCCCTAGGGTTCCCAACCCTAGGCGCATGGGGGGAGGCCCAAGGGGGGCGCCCCAGCCCACTAGGGGCTGGTTCCCTTCCACTTTCAGCCCACGGGGCCCTCCGGGACAGGTGGCCCCACCCGGTGGACCCCCGGGACCCTTCCGGTGGTCCCGGTACAATACCGATAACCCCGAAACTTTCCCGGTGGCCGAAACTGGACTTCCTATATAATTCTTCACCTCCGGACCATTCCGGAACCTCTCGTGACGTCCGGGATCTCATCCGGGACTCCGAACAACTTTCGGGTTTCCGCATACATATATCTCTACAACCCTAGCGTCACCGGACCTTAAGTGTGTAGACCCTACGGGTTCGGGAGACATGCAGACATGACCGAGACGCCTCTCCGGTCAATAACCAACAGCGGGATCTGGATACCCATGTTGGCTCCCACATGCTCCACGATGATCTCATCGGATGAACCACGGTGTCGAGGATTCAATCAATCCGTATGCAATTCCCTTTGTCAATCGGTATGTTACTTGCCCGAGATTCGATCGTCGGTATCCCAATACCTTGTTCAATCTCGTTACCGGCAAGTCTCTTTACTCGTACCGCAATGCATGATCCCGTGACTAACGCCTTAGTCACATTGAGCTCATTGTGATGATGCATTACCGAGTGGGCCCAGAGATACCTCTCCGTCACACGGAGTGACAAATCCCAGTCTCGATCCGTGCCAACCCAACAGACACTTTCGGAGATACCCGTAGTGCACCTTTATAGTCACCCAGTTACGTTGTGACGTTTGGCACACCCAAAGCACTCCTACGGTATCCGGGAGTTGCACGATCTCATGGTCTAAGGAAAAGATACTTGACATTGGAAAAGCTCTAGCAAACGAAACTACACGATCTTTTATGCTATGCTTAGGATTGGGTCTTGTCCATCACATCATTCTCCTAATGATGTGATCCCGTTATCAATGACATCCAATGTCCATAGTCAGGAAACCATGACTATCTGTTGATCAACGAGCTAGTCAACTAGAGGCTTACTAGGGACAGGTTGTGGTCTATGTATTCACACATGTATTACGATTTCCGGACAATACAATTATAGCATGAATAATAGACAATTACCATGAACAAAGAAATATAATAATAACCATTTATTATTGCCTCTAGGGCATATTTCCAACAGTCTCCCACTTGCACTAGAGTCAATAATCTAGTTACATTGTGATGAATCGAACACCCATTGCGTCCTGGTGTTGATCATGTTTTGCCCTAGGGAGAGGTTTAGTCAACGGATCTGCTACATTCAGGTCCGTATGTACTTTACAAATATCTATGTCTCCATTTTGAACACTTTCACGAATGGAGTTGAAGCGACGCTTGATATGCCTGGTCTTCCTGTGAAACCTGGTCTCCTTCGCAAGGGCAATAGCTCCAGTGTTGTCACAGAAGAGAGTCATTGGGCCCGACGCATTGGGAATCACCCCTAGGTCGGTAATGAACTCCTTCATCCAGACTGCTTCCTGTGCTGCCTCCGAGGCTGCCATGTACTCCGCTTCACATGTAGATCCCGCCACGACGCTTTGCTTGCAACTGCACCAGCTTACTGCTCCTCCATTCAAAATATACACGTATCCGGTCTGTGACTTCGAGTCATCCAGATCTGTGTCGAAGCTAGCGTCGACGTAACCCTTTACGACGAGCTCTTCATCACCTCCATAAACGAGAAACATATCCTTAGTCCTCTTCAGGTACTTCAGGATATTCTTGACCGCTGTCCAGTGTTCCTTGCCGGGATTACTTTGGTACCTTCCTACCAAACTTACGGCTAGGTTTACATCAGGTCTGGTACACAGCATGGCATACATAATAGACCCTATGGCCGAGGCATAGGGGATGACACTCATCTCTTCTATATCTTCTGCCGTGGTCGGGCATTGAGCCGTGCTCAATTGCACACCTTGCAATACAGGCAAGAACCCCTTCTTGGACTGATCCATACTGAACTTCTTCAATATCTTGTCAAGGTATGTACTCTGTGAAAGACCAATGAGGCGTCTTGATCTATCTCTATAGATCTTGATGCCTAATATATAAGCAGCTTCTCCAAGGTCCTTCATTGAAAAACACTTATTCAAATAGGCCTTTATACTTTCCAAGAATTTTATATCATTTCCCATCAATAATATGTCATCCACATATAATATGAGAAATGCTACAGAGCTCCCACTCACTTTCTTGTACACACAGGCTTCTCCATAAGTCTGTGTAAACCCAAACGCTTTGATCATCTCATCAAAGCGAATGTTCCAACTCCGAGATGCTTGCACCAGCCCATAGATTGAGCGCTGGAGCTTGCACACTTTGTTAGCATTCTTAGGATCGACAAAACCTTCCGGCTGCATCATATACAACTCTTCCTTAAGGAAGCCATTAAGGAATGCCGTTTTGACGTCCATCTGCCATATCTCATAATCATAGTATGCGGCAATTGCTAACATGATTCGGACGGACTTCAGCTTCGCTACGGGTGAGAAAGTCTCATCGTAGTCAACCCCTTGAACTTGTCGATAACCCTTAGCGACAAGTCGAGCTTTGTAGATGGTCACATTACCATCTGCGTCCGTCTTCTTCTTAAAGATCCATTTGTTTTCTATGGCTCGCCGCTCATCGGGCAAGTCAGTCAAAGTCCATACTTTGTTTTCATACATGGATTCTTTCTCGGATTTCATGGCTTCTAGCCATTTGTCGGAATCCGGGCCCGCCATCGCTTCTTCATAGTTCGAAGGTTCACCGTTGTCTAACAACATGATTTCCAGGACAGGGTTGCCGTACCACTCTGGTGCGGAACGTGTCCTTGTGGACCTACGAAGTTCAGTGACTTGATCCGAAGCTTCATGATCATCATCATTAACTTCCTCCCCAGTCGGTGTAGGCACCACAGGAACATTTTCCCGCGCTGCGCTACTTTCCGGTTCGGAAGGGGTGACTATCACCTCATCAAGTTCCACTTTCCTCCCACTCAATTCTTTCGAGAGAAACTCCTTCTCCAGAAAGGACCTGTTCTTGGCAACGAAGATCTTGCCTTCGGATCTGAGGTAGAAGGTATACCCAATAGTTTCCTTAGGGTATCCTATGAAGACGCATTTTTCCGATTTGGGTTCGAGCTTTTCAGGTTGAAATTTCTTGACATAAGCATCGCATCCCCAAACTTTTAGAAACGACAGCTTAGGTTTCTTCCCAAACCATAATTCATACGGTGTCGTCTCAACGGATTTAGACGGAGCCCTATTTAAAGTGAATGCGGCAGTCTCTAAAGCATAACCCCAAAATGAGAGCGGTAAATCGGTAAGAGACATCATAGATCGCACCATATCCAATAGAGTGCGATTACGACGTTCGGACACACCATTTCTCTGAGGTGTTCCAGGCGGCGTGAGTTGTGAAACTATTCCACATTTCCTTAAGTGTGCACCAAACTCGTGACTTAAATATTCTCCACCACGATCTGATCGTAGGAATTTTATTCTCCTGTCACGTTGATTCTCAACCTCACTCTGAAATTCTTTGAACTTTTCAAAGGTTTCAGACTTGTGTTTCATTAGGTAGACATACCCATATCTACTTAAATCATCAGTGAGAGTGAGAACATAACGATATCCTCCACGAGCCTCAACACTCATTGGACCACACACATCGGTATGTATGATTTCCAATAAGTTGGTTGCTCGCTCCATTGTTCCGGAGAACGGAGTCTTGGTCATCTTACCCATGAGGCATGGTTCGCACGTGTCAAATGATTCGTAATCAAGAGACTCCAAAAGTCCATCTGCATGGAGCTTCTTCATGCGCTTGACACCAATGTGACCAAGGCGGCAGTGCCACAAGTATGTGGGACTATCGTTATCAACTTTACATCTTTTGGTATTCACACTATGAACATGTGTAACATCACGTTCGAGATTCATCAAAAATAAACCATTGACCAGCGGGGCATGACCATAAAACATATCTCTCAAATAAATAGAACAACCATTATGCTCAGATTTAAATGAGTAGCCATCTCGAATTAAACGAGATCCAGATACAATGTTCATGCTCAAAGCTAGCACTAAATAACAATTATTGAGGTTTAAAACTAATCCCGTGGGTAGATGCAGAGGTAGCGTGCCAACGGCGATCACATCGACCTTGGAACCATTCCCGACGCGCATCGTCACCTCGTCCTTTGCCAGTCTTCGTTTATTCCGTAGTTCCTGTTTTGAGTTACAAATATGAGCAACCGCACCGGTATCAAATACCCAGGAGCTACTACGAGTACTGGTAAGGTACACATCAATTACTTGTATATCACATATACCTTGGGTGTTGCCGGCCTTCTTCTTGTCCGCTAAATATTTGGGGCAGTTCCGCTTCCAGTGACCACTTCCCTTACAATAAAAGCACTCAGTTTCAGGCTTGGGTCCATTCTTTGACTTCTTCCCGGTAACTGGCTTACCGGGCGCGGCAACTCCCTTGCCGTCCTTCTTGAAGTTCTTCTTACCCTTGCCCTTCTTGAACTTAGTGGTTTTATTCACCATCAACACTTGATGTTCTTTTCTGATCTCTACCTCAGCTGATTTCAGCATTGAATATACCTCGGGAATGGTCTTTTCCATCCCCTGCATATTGTAGTTCATCACAAAGCTCTTGTAGCTTGGTGGAAGCGACTGGAGGATTCTGTCAATAACCGCGTCATCCGGGAGATTAACTCCCAGCTGAGACAAGCGGTTGTGCAACCCAGACATTCTGAGTATGTGCTCACTAACAGAACTGTTCTCCTCCATTTTACAGCTGAAGAACTTGTCGGAGACATCATATCTCTCGACCCGGGCATGAGCTTGAAAAACCAGTTTCAGCTCCTCGAACATCTCATATGCTCCATGTTTCTCAAAACGCTTTTGGAGACCCGGTTCTAAGCTGTAAAGCATGCCGCACTGAACGAGGGAGTAATCATCAGCACGCTGCTGCCAAGCGTTCATAACGTCTTGGTTCTCAGGGATTGGTGCTTCACCTAGCGGTGCTTCTAGGACATAATCTTTCTTGGCTGCTATGAGGATGATCCTCAGGTTCCGGACCCAGTCCGTATAGTTGCTGCCATCATCTTTCAGCTTGGTTTTCTCTAGGAACGCGTTGAAATTGAGGACAACGTGGGCCATTTGATCTACAATACATAGTGTAAAGATTTTAGACTAAGTTCATGATAATTAAGTTCATATAATCAAATTATTTAATGAACTCCCACTCAGATAGACATCCCTCTAGTCATCTAAGTGAAACATCATCCGAATTCAACTAGGCCGTGTCCGATCATCACGTGAGACGGACTAGTCAAGATCGGTGAACATCTCCATGTTGATCGTATCTTCTATACGACTCATGCTCGACCTTTCGGTCCTCCGTGTTCCGAGGCCATGTCTGTACATGCTAGGCTCGTCAAGTCAACCTAAGTGTATTGCGTGTGTTCCGAGGCCATGTCTGTACATGCTAGGCTCGTCAACACCCGTTGTATTCGAACGTTAGAATCTATCACACCCGATCATCACGTGGTGCTTCGAAACAACGAACCTTCGCAACGGTGCACAGTTAGGGTGAACACTTTCTTGAAATTATTATAAGGGATCATCTTACTTACTACCGTCGTTCTAAGCAAATAAGATGCAAAAACATGATAAACATCACATGCAATCAAATAGTGACATGATATGGCCAATATCATCATGCTCCTTTGATCTCCATCTTCGGGGCACCATGATCATCTTCGTCACCGACATGACACCATGATCTCCATCATCATGATCTCCATCATTGTATCTTCATGAAGTTGTCACGCCAACGATTACTTCTACTCCTATGGCTAACGCGTTTAGCAATAAAGTAAAGTAATTTACATGGCGTTTATTTAATGACACACAGGTCAAAATAATAAAGACAACTCCTATGGCTCCTACCGGTTGTCATACTCATCGACATGCAAGTCGTGATTCCTATTACAAGAATATGATCAATCTCATACATCACATATATCATTCATCACATCTTCTGGCCATATCACATCACATAGCACTTGCTGCAAAAACAAGTTAGACGTCCTCTAATTGTTGTTGCAAGTTTTTACGTGGTTTGTAGGTTTCTAGCAAGAACGTTTCTTACCTACGTATGACCACAACGTGATTTGCCAATTTCTATTTACCCTTCATAAGGACCCTTTTCATCGAATCCGTTCCGACTAAAGTAGGAGAGACAGACACCCGCTAGCCACCTTATGCAACTTGTGCATGTCAGTCGGTGGAACCAGTCTCACGTAAGCGTACGTGTAAGGTCGGTCCGGGCCGCTTCATCCTACAATGCCGCCGAAACAAGAAACGACTAGTAGCGGCAAGAAGAATTGGCAAACTCAACGCCCACAACTGCTTTGTGTTCTACTCGTGCATAGTAACTACGCATAGACCTGGCTTATGATGCCACTGTTGGTAATCGTAGCATAATTTAAAATTTTCCTACGCTCACCAAGATGCATCTATGGAGTCTACTAGCAACGAGGGGAAAGGAGTGCATCTACATACCCTTGTAGATCGCGAGCGGAAGCGTTCCAATGAACGTGGATGACGGAGTCGTACTCGCCGTGATCCAAATCACCGATGACCGAGTGCCGAACGGACGGCACCTCCGCGTTCAACACACGTACGGTGCAGCGACGTCTCCTCCTTCTTGATCCAGCAAGGGGGAAGGAGGGGTTGATGGAGATCCAGCAGCACGACGGCGTGGTGGTGGATGTAGCGGGTCTCGGCAGGGCTTCGCTAAGCTTCTACGAGAGAGAGAGAGGTGTTGCAGGGGAGAAGGGAGGCGCCCAAGGCTGTTGTGTGCTGCCCTCCCTCCCCCCTTTATATAGGCCCCTGGGGGGGTGCGCCAGCCCCAAGAGATGGGATCTCAAGGGGGGCGGCGGCCACAAGGGGGGGAAGGGGTTGCCTTGCCCCCCAAGGCAAGGGGGAACTCCCCCCTAGGGTTCCCAACCGTAGGCGCATGGGGGGGAGGCCCAAGGGGGGCGCCCCAGCCCACTAGGGGCTGGTTCCCTTCCACTTTCAGCCCACGGGGCCCTCCGGGACAGGTGGCCCCACCCGGTGGACCCCCGGGACCCTTCCGGTGGTCCCGGTACAATACCGATAACCCCGAAACTTTCCCGGTGGCCGAAACTGGACTTCCTATATATAATTCTTCACCTCCGGACCATTCCGGAACCTCTCGTGACGTCCGGGATCTCATCCGGGACTCCGAACAACTTTCGGGTTTCCGCATACATATATATCTACAACCCTAGCGTCACCGGACCTTAAGTGTGTAGACCCTACGGGTTCGGAAGACATGCAGACATGACCGAGACGCCTCTCCGGTCAATAACCAACAGCGGGATCTGGATACCCATGTTGGCTCCCACATGCTCCACGATGATCTCATCGGATGAACCATGGTGTCGAGGATTCAATCAATCCGTATGCAATTCCCTTTGTCAATCGGTATGTTACTTGCCCGAGATTCGATCGTCGGTATCCCAATACCTTGTTCAATCTCGTTACCGGCAAGTCTCTTTACTCGTACCGCAATGCATGATCCCGTGACTAATGCCTTAGTCACATTGAGCTCATTGTGATGATGCATTACCGAGTGGGCCCAGAGATACCTCTCCGTCACACGGAGTGACAAATCCCAGTCTCGATCCGTGCCAACCCAACAGACACTTTCGGAGATACCCGTAGTGCACCTTTATAGTCACCCAGTTACGTTGTGACGTTTGGCACACCCAAAGCACTCCTACGGTATCCGGGAGTTGCACGATCTCATGGTCTAGGAAAAGATACTTGACATTGGAAAAGCTCTAGCAAACGAAACTACACGATCTTTTATGCTATGCTTAGGATTGGGTCTTGTCCATCACATCATTCTCCTAATGATGTGATCCCGTTATCAATGACATCCAATGTCCATAGTCAGGAAACCATGACTATCTGTTGATCAACGAGCTAGTCAACTAGAGGCTTACTAGGGACAGGTTGTGGTCTATGTATTCACACATGTATTACGATTTCCGGACAATACAATTATAGCATGAATAATAGACAATTACCATGAACAAAGAAATATAATAATAACCATTTATTATTGCCTCTAGGGCATATTTCCAACAGAAAATATAAAAACAGCAAGGTAACTAATGATAAAAGTGAGCACAAACGGTATTGCAATGCTAGGAAATAAGGCCTAGGGTTCATACTTTCACTAGTGCAAGTTCTCTCAACAATAATAACATAATTGGATCATATAACTATCCCTCAACATGCAACAAAGAGTCACTCCAAAGTTACTAATAGCGGAGAACAAACGAAGAGATTATGGTAGGGTATGAAACCACCTCAAAGTTATTCTTTCGGATCGATCTATTCAAGAGTTCGTAGTAAAATAACACGAAGCTATTCTTTCCGTTCGATCTATCATAGAGTTCGTACTAGAATAACACCTTAAGACACAAATCAACCAAACCCCTAATGTCACCTAGATACTCCAATGTCACCTCAAGTATCCGTGGGCATGATTATACGATATGCATCACACAATCTCAGATTCATCTATTCAACCAACACAAAGAACTTCAAAGAGTGCCCCAAAGTTTCTACCGGAGAGTCAAGACGAAAACGTGTGCCAACCCCTATGCATAGGTTCATGGGCGGAACCCGCAAGTTGATCACCAAAACATACATCAAGTGGATCACGTGATATCCCATTGTCACCACAGATAAGCACGGCAAGACATACATCAAGTGTTCTCAAATCCTTAAAGACTCAATCCGATAAGATAACTTCAAAGGGAAAACTCAATCCATTACAAGAGAGTAGAGGGGGAGAAACATCATAAGATCCAACTATAATAGCAAAGCTCGCGATACATCAAGATCGTATCACCTCAAGAACACGAGAGAGAGAGAGAGAGAGAGAGAGAGAGAGATCAAACACATAGCTACTGGTGCATACCCTCAGCCCCGAGGGTGAACTACTCCCTCCTCGTCATAGAGAGCGCCGGGATGATGAAGATGGCCACCGTGAGGGTTCCCCCCCTCCGGCAGGATGCCGGAACAGGGTCCCGATTGGTTTTTGGTGGCTACAGAGGCTTGCGGCGGTGGAACTCGCGATCTATTCTGCTCCCCGAAGGTTTTAGGGTATATGGATATATATAGGCGAAAGAAGTCGGTAAGGGGAGCCACGAGGGGCCCACGAGGGTGGAGGGCGCGCCCCCTGCCTCGTGCTCTCCTCGTTGATCCCCTGACGTGCACTCCAGTCTCCTAGATTGCTTTCTTTCCAAAAATAACTTCTCCCGAAGGTTTCATTCCTTTTGGACTCCGTTTGATATTCCTTTTCTTCGAAACACTGAAACAAGGGAAAAAACAGGAATTGGCACTGGGCTCTGGGTTAATAGGTTAGTCCCAAAAATAATATATAAGTGTTTAATAAAGCCCATAAACATCCAAAACAGATAATATAATAGCATGAATACTTCATAAATTATAGATACGTTGGAGACGTATCGGGCATCCTTAACAGAAAAGCCAAACATGTCAAATTCAACGGTGAAAGGATTTTCACGTGTAAGAGAACGAACGGAAACAAGGTTTTTAATGATGCCAGGAGAGACAAGTACGTTGGAAAGATATAATGGCATGGAGTTAGAAGGAAAAGCAGCATGACCGACATGAGTAATAGGCATGGAAGAACCGTCGCCCACGGTAATGCGAGCAGCGGTGTGAACTGGGTGAGCGGTAAGAAGGTTACCGGGGTTGGCGGCATGTGAGCCGTGGCTCCAGTGTCCATATACCAGTCGCCACCGCCAGTGTACTGCTGTGGTGTGGGGGCGGTGTGGAGGGCCGCTAGAAGCGCGGGTCCCAAGACGCCGACGGGAGGGCCGGGGCCGACGGCAGCAGCTGTGGCGGCGGTGCCGCGAACCCACTAGCCAAGGGCAGCCCATAGGCCGCAGAGGGGCTGTAGAGCGGCGCGGGCGGGTACGGCTGAGGGGCCACGTGAAGCGCCTGATGAGAGGCCGGGTGGGCGCCGAAGAAGCCGGGGACGGGGGCGCGCGGTACAGTCATGGAGTACGTGTGAACGACCCCCCGTCCAGGGGTTCTGGCCGGCCTGCTAGGGTGCCGGCTGCTGCTGTTGATGGCGCGGCGCCCCGCCGTGTGCAGCCGGCTGCTGCTGCTGCTGTTTGCGGCCGCCACGACCACGACGGCCACCGCGGCGCTGCGGCTGCTCGGCGGGGTGGCCTGCGGCAGCTGCGGGTATGGAAACCCGGGCGGCGGCGGAGCCTGGAAGGGTCCCGGGGCGGGCCGCGGCGGGGAGCCGGCGCGGTGGGCAGCGCAACGCCGCGGGTACCGGCGGTGAGGGCCGTGTGGGTGGCCCGGGTGCGCGACATTCGGCGGTGAGGCGCATGCAATAATCGTCAACAGACGAGTCGAGCTGCTGGCATCCAAAAAACTCGTCGTGCAAGAAAACCTTGCGTTGGAGCGCGTTGCCGGTGAAGAGGCCGTTGAGCTTGGTCCAAACGGCTTGAGCGTCATCGTCGGCGGAGACCACCGTGTGGAAGAGGTCCTTCGAGATGGTGGTGTAGAACCAACGGATGAGAGTGGCGTCGATGGACGTCCACTCCTCATCGTCCTCCATGAAGCGGGAATCCACGGAGCCATCGATGTGATCCCTAAGGTTGTACTCATGAAACACAAGGGAGAAGTACGTCTTCCAGGCATAGTAGGTGGAGGAGAGATGATCGAGAACGACGGGAACCCGAGCAAGGATGTTGAGATCGCGGATGACGACGGGGTGGGGACCTTCGAACGGGTTGGTGCGGTGGCTGCGGGTGGTGCCGGAGGAACCGGGGGAGGCCATGAGTCCGAGAGGGGATGGGGGTGCGGCGGCACGCGGGGAAGCGGCGCAGCAAAGGGGTGGCGGCGCGGCGGGATGTGGGCGGAAGCGTGGGCGGCGGCGCGGCGGCGGGTGGTGGAGGTGGCGGCGGCGGCGGCAAGGGTTAGGGTTAGGGTTAGGATCGTAGGTATGATACCATGTTGGAACGAGAGTTTTGGCAATGCTTGACGATATATTGATCGGTGCATAGCGCACGTATATATGGAGTACAAAGTGGGCCACAACCTCAACTATACAATGACTAGGAGGTGGGGCGGGCTATACAATATACATGCACAAACCATATGTTCAACATTTCGGTCCGAACGTCCTTTCCACCGCTGGATTTGATTACGCATGTTAAAGCAGGGGACCAGAGCCACGTCAGCGATCGATATCGTTTGGAGAAAACAGAAATCGTCCCGAACGAACTAGATACTCGCACCACTCATCCCCTTCTCTCTCCCGTCGCTCTCCATTCCTCATCCCACCGTCTCCCATCCGCTCCACGCCCCCAGCTCCCCACCGCGGCACCGCCGTCTCAAGCTCTCCCGTCGCTTGAGTAACTGCTACCTTTCTCGTCGGAGAATGTAAACCCGACCAGTAATGTTGTCATTTCTGACGAGTTAATGGAGGCAGAAATTTTGTTGATTCTTCAATCCCTTGTGAAGTTGCTGCCCAAATATTACAAAGCAATTGTTTTATCTCGAGATTTGTTTGATTACTTAGTGGCAGTGCCGTTGTACTATTTTTATTTGAAGGCCTCTTTGATTGAAGGATTTTCATAGGAATATTGAAGGATTCCAATCCATTGGTTTTTTTCCTAAGGAAGCCCTTTGGATCAAAGGAATGACACGTCCAAAATTCCTATGGATTAGATTCCAGCTCTGCTAATCCTCTTTTTTACACTGATTCGCGTAGGATCAAGGCACTTTTCCTATGTTTTTCTGTGTTCCATCCAAACGACCATTCTTGCAATTTTCCTCTGTTTTGTAATCCTCTATTTTGCACCTACAATCACGTCAAATTCCTGTATTTTTTGAATTCCTGTGTTTTCTAATCCTGTGATCCAAAGAAGCCATGAGTTCTCCCGATAGAGTTTTCTTGTTGCCATCAAATCCAACTTCTTCCCGGCAGCGTTTTCGTGGAGTTTTTGCACCTTTGTGCGCGTCTTTTTGTTCGATTTATGTTCTTCGGTTACTGAAAGCCTAATTTAAGACTCTACAACCGGAGGCGGATTTGTGGTCTATGGGGACATCTACACCCTATATGAAAAAAAAATAGTAATTTAACAAAAATTCAAAAATTCCTGAAATATTTTTGAAATAAACTTGACCTTTTATTGTACTCGTGAGAAAAAAAAATCCACAAAAAGAAAATCTCCCTTTGACTTCTTTTAAAAAGATAAATTTTTGGCTAAAATAGTGTAATTAGCGACCTATAATAGCAAATAAATTTTGTCTTTTTTGTTGTGAAGTCAACTTTTGTTTTTTCTAAAAAATTATATACTAGTGCAAAAGTAAATCAAGTTTTTTGTTAAAATAGTTCTTACCTATTTTGACTTTTTATTAAAATATTTAAAAAATCCCCATATAGGATGCATATACAACCAGGAACACAAGTGTATTTCCCCTCTACAACACATGTATCTTTAATTATTGAGTTAATACCACAATTAGTACAGAAACTTGTAATGGTGGGAACAAAATCATACAAAAACTAAAAAACCTCACAAAAATGGTCCTTCAACTTTCCTAACAGAACATTTTAGTCCATTTTCGTCAATTCTGCCGGTGCACCGTCTCCGTCCGTTATAACCCGCGTTTGCAGGTAGGGCAGGGTGGAAACGAGCCCACTTGTCAGTGTCACAGAGGAAGAAACACATAATTAAAATGAAATGGCCTCGAACCGGGGACGTCGCGCATAGGGTTCTCCGCTGGTCTGGACGTACTCTAACCACTCGAACTAGACAAGGTACTTAGACTACCCACAATGGGAGTAACATAGGTGGTAACATCACACTTATCTAGGCAAAATAGATGATCTGGCATGTAATTAATGAAAAAAAGAGACATGTGGTAACATACTCCCTCCTTTTCGGTTTATAGGGCTCAATTCAAAAATCTCACCAACCAAGGTAGATGGTGAGTGGTGGAATACTTTTTGTAATTTGCAAAAGCACCCAATTAATGCTCTTATTTTCCTCAAAAATTTATGTTTACCAATGTATTAGTTGCAATGCATGCATGCATAAAGTACATGCATTGGTCAATTTTCTCTTAATACTTGCATGCAATTATTTAATGCACCTTGGAATCTGAACTTGTGATGAGGAACAACCAAATTGAGCCTTATAAAATGGAAAAACTAAGATTTTGAGATAAGCCCTATAAACCGGAAAGGAGGGAGTAGCTAGTTACTGTAACATTACACATATCAAGAAAAGATGAGTCTACAACGTAATAAATGAAGTGATGCATGACACAACACATATGTTAGGCTGGTCATAGTGCGGGTAACATAAGTAGTATCATGCACTTGGAACTCGCAAACATGCTTATGTGGCAGGCAATTAAAGAAGAGAGAGATTGTTATAGTAACATAGGCACTCCCTCCGTCCGGGTTTATTAGGCCCCTCAGCATCACAAGCATGTCCCTTTTTATAAGGCCCCGCTTTGAAAAGGTGCATGCATGCAACCATTTCATTTGTTGCATTGAAAGCCATTGTTGTTGATGCCATGGCTGAAAAATTAATACACTTCATGCCTGCTTTTTCATTGGCTGCATGCATGTGAGAAAGTGCATTGGGAATGAAATAGAAGAATTAATGTGAGTAAATTACTATGTGTCTTGGTCTAAGAGAAATTGTCTTTAGGCCTAATAAACCCGGACGAAGGGAGTAGATACCGTAACATAATAAATGTGATGCTACTATGTGTCATGCATGACAATAAATGAGACCACCTATAATACTAATCTATGATACTACCCACTGTGAAGGTAGTAACATAGACTGGTAACGTATGCATGTTACTACTCTAAGTTACTCCCCACTGTAACTCGTCTTATTGCATTATGAGTTGCGTCCTTTATATTCATTTATCACCAGTTTATAGACGCTGACCGTGACTGTGACCGATGTGCGTGTCCTGCCGTGCGGGTCCCCGTCAATTAGCTGCTGATCTTTCTGCTTGTTGACTTATTTCCCATGCAGTCAATTAGCAAGGAACGTCAAGAACTCCTGAGCCTTGTGCATAGGGAGGTGAAACTAACATAAATTATTTTCTTCTGCACAATACAACTAAGCAATTGTTGTTCTGGTGATTTTTCTATGTGGTCAACCTGCTCGCATTCTCTCAGCACATTCAGTTTGCTGCAGAAAGAATTGTACTCCCTCCATTTCAAAATAAGTGTCTTAAATTTAATACAACAACAAAGAATGCTAATGAGGCATAATTAGACAAGAAAGGGAGTGAGTCCGGATGCAGCTTCCCGAGGAACCAACTCAGACCGCTTCGTCGCATTGAAGTGAGCTGACCGCCCGTTCATCTGGCCTGGCCGCGGCTATATAAGACGTGCTCCGGTGATGCACACCAGCATCTCCTTCTCTCCGAGCCCCTTCTACAGCGGCGATGCTGAAGTAGTGGGGGTCCGCGCCGGCAGACGGTTGCGGTGGGAGTTTATCCTCGGGTGGATCTTGGCGGCGAGTGTTGCTGGCGCAGGTCAAGGAGGAGCCACCGTCCCCGCCGCGCTGCCCTGTCAAGCCGGAGCTGATGTTCCCACCCAGTTGGGTCAAGCAGGAGCCCACCTCCCCCCCCCCCAGCTGCAGCTGCAACGTCAAGAATTGATGTCGCTTGAAGGACGAGACCATATCGCTACCGGCACACAATCGATACACACGCATTAGCGGGACCGACTCGTCGCCCCGCTGCCAAGCCGTCGAGGAGCTGCCACCGGCCATAAGGAAGGCACACAAACAGCATCCTCAACTACCTGAGAGGCGGCGATGTCGGCGGCCCCTCGGGGTCGAGGTCTATCGTCTCCAATGCCGTCGGCCGCTCCTCGTTCGCCAAGACCGGCGAGGCGCCAGAATGGGTCCGCAACGATCCAGACCTCGCCGCCGCATGGGCCCTCGACCGTTCCGTCACCACCAATGAGACGGACACGAGACGCCGTTCCCGCCTCGACAACCAGATCATCAAGTATGGCAAGGAGTGGTCTCTTAGCGAGACTCCCGACGCCGGCAAGGGCAAGGCCGCCGCCGGTGACCGGTGCTCCGCCCGCACCGTTGGCACTAGACGCGACGGCACTCCGAACCATGAAGCATGAGGCGGAGCGGCTACTTCACGAGCAGCAGGCAACAGTCAGACAAGGCTGTCGTTTTTTTCGAAAAGGGGGGACTCCCCGGCCTCTGCATCAGAACGATGCATACAACCACATTTATATATAAATAAAGAAGTTCAACAAGGTCTTAAAGTCTGAAAACAAAATAACGGCAAGCTCACAAAGAGCCACAACGCCAAGAAACAAAAGGCCCAAAAGCCACAGCCGGCTGGCATAACAAAGATAGGTAAACTAATTGCCTATCCTATTACATGACCGCCATCCAAACCGGTTGAAGATATCCCGCGCTACCATCTCCCACCGGACAGATCCAGTAACCAAACGCTCCCTGGCCTCCGTCGGAGTGAGTAACGACCACATACGGATCAACGCAATAGCTCGGAATAAAACCTGCAAAAAATGAATATTTGTTGTTCTGTTAAAAGCCAGATCATTTCTGCAATTCCAAATTGCCCACAACAACGCACATACTCCTACACGAATGTGTCTAGCTGTTTCAGACTCTATCCCAACAAGCCACGTTCCAAATAACATACTGACCGAATTCAGAGGAGTAATGTTAAAGGCAATATGCACCGTGTGCCACAAAACTCTTGCCAACGGGCAGTCAAAAAAGAGGTGCTTGATAGTTTCGTCCCGATCACAAAAACTACACCTAGTAGATCCTGTCCAGTTGCGCTTAACCAAATTATCCTTTGTTAAAATGACTTGTTTATGTACAAACCACATAAACACCTTAATTTTCAAAGGAACTTTGACTTTCCAAACCTCTTTGGAACTAGGAATGACATTAGAGTTAATGACATCGATATACATCGACTTAACTGTGAACTCTCCAGACCTAGTAAGCTTCCAACGCAACTGATCGGGCTGATGAGATAGCTGAACCTCCATCAGTCTACTCATCAAATGAAGCCATGCTTCCCACTGGTCACCAACAAGCGCCCTCCTAAACTGAATATTGAGGGGAATGGACTGCATAATCGTTGCAACAAGAGCATCACGACGTTGAACAATACGATACATGGACGGATACTGAAGCGCCAACGGCGTTTCACCAAGCCAGGTATCCTCCCAGAAGCGAGTGGTGTTTCCATTACCGACTATAAACTTTGTTCTATTAAAGAAGACAGCTTTGACTCTCATAAGCCCCTTCCAAAACGGCGAGTCCGTCGGTCTCACTGTCGCCTGGGACAACGTCTTAGACTGCAGATACTTACTACGGAGAATCTGCGCCCAC
The DNA here is from genome assembly GCF_002575655.3 of Aegilops tauschii subsp. strangulata. Lineage (NCBI taxonomy): Eukaryota > Viridiplantae > Streptophyta > Magnoliopsida > Poales > Poaceae > Aegilops > Aegilops tauschii. The sequence goes on along the minus strand of NC_053037.3, from coordinate 310,537,438 downwards.
GTGGCCTCAGTCTCAACTGATAGTTTATACAGCCACTTACTGAGAAGACATATGTTCTTGACTTCAAGATTCTCGATACCAAGGCCCCCTGGTCCTTTGGTCGACAGATGATATCCCATTTGGCGAGTCGGTATTTTCTCTTTAGTTCATCACTCTGCCAGAAGAACCGGGATCGATAGAAGTCCAACCTTTTCCTAACACCAACTGGGACTTCGAAGAAAGATAAGAGAAACATAGGCATACTCGTGAGCACCGAATTAATAAGAATCAGTCAGCCTCCATATGACATGAGTTTGCCCTTCCAGCAACTCAGTTTCTTCTCAAACCGATCCTCGATGCACTTCCATTCTCTGTTTGTCAGCTTACGTTGGTGAATGGGTATACCTAAGTACGTGAAAGGTAATGCCCCCAATTCGCATCCAAACAATTGCCTATAGGCCTCTTGTTCCTCATTGGCTCTACCAAAGCAGAACAACTCGTTTTTATGAAAATTGATCTTCAATCCGGTCAATTGTTCAAATAAGCATAACACCAGCTTCATATTTCTCGCTTTTGCCAAGTCGTGCTCCATAAAGATGATTGTATCATTAGCGTACTGCAGGATGGACACACCACCATCAACTAGATGAGGCACCAAGCCACCCACCTGACCGGCCTCCTTTGCCCTTCCTATCAGAATTGCCAACATGTCAACCACAATGTTGAACAGAATAGGAGACATTGGATCACCTTGTCTCAGACCCTTGTGTGTCTGGAAGTAATGACCTATGTCGTCATTCACTTTAATTCCAACACTCCCTTTTTGCGTGAAAGATTCTACCTGGCGGCGCCAAGCTTCATCAAAACCCTTCATGCGTAAGGCCTGTTGAAGGAAAGGCCATTTGACTTTATCATACGCTTTCTCGAAATCCACCTTGAAAACAACTCCATCTAGTTTTTTCGTGTGAATCTCATGGAGCGTTTCATGAAGGACCACAACCCCTTCGAGGATGTTCCTGTCCAGCATGAAAGCAGTTTGGGTAGGCTGCACCACAGCATGCGCAATCTGTGTGAGCCTATTAGTCCCGACCTTGGTAATTTTTTTGAAACTAACATTAAGAAGACAGATGGGCCTAAATTGCTCAATTCTCACAGCCTCTGTTTTCTTAGGAAGCAGGGTTATCGTTCCAAAATTCAGTTGAAAAAGCTGAAGCTGTCCAGAGAATAGATCATTGAACAAAGGCAACAGATCCCCCTTAATAATATGCCAACACTTCTTATAGAATTCAGCCAGAAATCCATCCGGGTCGGGAGCCTTATTATTTTTCATCTGCGATATGGCCTCAAACACTTCTTTCTCAGTAAAAGGAGCAGCCAAAATATCATTCTCCACCGCAGTTAGTTGAGGAACATCCTCAATCCTGGACTCATCCAGAGACACACAGTTATCCTCTGGAGGTCCAAACAACTGCTTGTAATACTCGGTAATGTATAATTTTAGGTTCTCCTATCCTAAAATCGTTCCTTCATCTTGTTCATGCTGAAAGATCCCCTTCTTTCTGTGTTTACCATTAGCGATCATGTGAAAAAATTGAGTGTTCGCGTCCCCCTGGCCTACTCGTCGGACCTTGGCCCGCAACGCCCACTTCAATTCCTCTTCACGAAGAAGCTCTTTCAGCCTCATCTTCGCGTCAAGCTTGGCCTGAAACTCCGATGCCGGCAGAACTGTGGTTTCTGCTTTTACATCTAAGGACTGAATAAGGGAAAGGAGCCGTTCCTTTTCGACCTTATAAATCCCGCTAAGATGCTTAGCCCACCCACGCAGGAAACTTCTCAAGTGCCTGATCTTATTCTGCCAGCGCTCAAGCGCAGTCCTACCTCCTGCATCCTTAGCCCACTCTCTGGCTACGAGATCAAAGAAGTCGTCTCATTCAAACCAAGCAAGCTCGAACGAAAACGAATTTTTGTTTCCCAAGTGGGTGGCCTCACCAGAGTCCAGAAATAAAGGTGTGTGGTCAGAAATTCCACGGGAAAGAGCCTGAACTGTTACAAAGGGAAACTTCTGTTCCCATTCGACGCTAGCCAACACTCGATCCAACTTTTCAAACGTCGGATTTGGCAACGCGTTAGCCCAGGTGAATTTTCTTCCCGAAAGCTCAATCTCTCTCAGATCCAAGCTTTCAATGATAGTATTAAACATGAACGACCATCTGCCGTCAAAGTTATCATTGTTCTTCTCCTCACGCCTTCTAATGATGTTGAAATCACCCCCCACCAGGATAGGAAGCTGCTCAGAGCCGCAAATCCTAACCAGATCAGCCAAGAACTCGGGTTTGAGTTCGGGCTGTGCGGCACCATATACCGCCACCAGAGCCCAATCGAACCCATCTGCCTTCGACCGCACCCGAAACTTAATTGCAAAATCTCCCATTACCACACTTCGAACTTCGAGCGAATCGCATCTAACTCCGAGTAAGATCCCACCCGATCTCCCTCTCGATGGCAGACAGTGCCAGTCAAAATCAATTCCTCCTGACAAAGTATTCAGAAATTGCGGCGCAAAATTATCTCTGCCAGTTTCTGACAAAGCGATAAAATCTAACCTATGCTCGATAGACGCCTCTGCAAGAAACCTTCTTTTAGCCAAGTCTTTCAGACCTCTGCTATTCCAAAAGATTCCTTTCATAATTCATCATGGATTATTTTTGCCGTACGGATTCTAGCACTCCTACGCACTGCGGATACTGGGTAAACCTTCCGTTTCCATTTGCGTTTAGGAATGTTCTGACTCTCCAACCTGTCCTCACAACCAGTCTCAGAAGGTCTAACCACGACATGCTCAGATGTATCATCCTCCTCATCCGACTCAGGTAGGGGAGGTATAAGATCCGCACAAAAATTATCGAGCACCCTGACCCCCAAAGCATCAAAGTTGGAATCACTCATGGGCTTAACCGCTGCTAAGTTACGAATCATCTCTAAAGCCCGCTCAGCCTCTAAATCTAGGAGATCATTAACAGAATTTGAAATTTCACTATCATTACTACCTAGTGAAACTCCTAATTGGTTTGCATTATTAATAATCTCATTATTAGAAAAATGCAAAATGGAATTAGATGTATTAACCGACATACTAGTAGTGACCTCCACGTCACGAAGCTTGGCCGCCCTCATGGCGCACCGCTGCTGAATGTCGTCAACCTCCGGATGATTCTGGAGACGGCAGCTCAACCGTCGCCCCTCAGAAACCGGATCTGGAATCCCTCCAAACGCTATAATCCCCTCCTGAGAGATCCTGCCCGTGGTGGGACCTCCTGCCTCACCCCAAACGCAATGCCGGTCAGCCTCCATGGACGCCCCAGCGGTAACACCAGGAAGCGGTGAGGCACTCGCCAGCGCCGCAGACGTCGGTCGCGCACCGGGGGAGGGGATTGCATGGGCCACCTGCCCGAACTCCCCACCCAGCACAGGAGGGGCGGCCACCTTAGGCGCCCCAGGTGAAGAGGGCACCGAGGCCACCTGCCCCGAGCCCCCTCCCGACGGCGAAGCCACCACCTGCAGCTCCGACAACGCAATGGGAGAAAAGGATTCCGAGGCCACCTGCCTCGAACCCCCTCCCAAAGGTAAGACCGCCACCGCCGAGACCTCGTCCACCACGGGAGGAGAAGAGGACACGGGGGCCACCCGCCCCGAGTCCCCTTCGGTAAGCGGCTCCGCCCCCTGCAGCACCTGCACCTCGATAGGAGAAGAGAGAGCCGAGGCCGCCTGCCCCGGGTCCCCTCCCGAAGATAAGACCTCCACCACCGGAACCTCGTCCTGAGGAGAGACAACGTGCTGTGCACGTGAGGGAGTGGCCGTCTGCCTAACCTCCTCCTCCTCTCCCCTAACCGAGATCGGCGAGGCCCCAGGAGCAGGGCTCACAGCATCCTCAAAAACCAAAGCAGGCAGCGCAAGCTCAAAAGCCTCGTCAGACTCCACCCGATCACTCCAAAGTCTCGGGGGTGCAGAAGCAGGCTCGAAAGACCCAAATCTCAGAGAAGTCGTAGGCACCGAGGAGGGTGGAACCGTCCCATCCCCGGTCGTCGGAGACCCGGACCCCGGTCCCTTGGACAACTCTCGTCCAGTATCATCGACCGGTGTCTCCTTCGCTCCCGCGCTGTCATCTCCCTCGTGCATATCAACATCAGTCCCGTTAGCCGCCTCGGCGAACAGGCTCTCATCCTCAAACTCAATCCCAAGGTTAAAAATCTGGCCTCGATATGTCCACTTGACGACCTCAGGTACGTACTCAATGTCCAAAATACTAACCAGTAAACGAGCTACCCCGTGAGCTCTGGTAAAAGCCATATCCACTCGCTCAGTCTTCCCCACCATAATGCCCAAGCTAGCCACGACTCTAGCATCCTGCATTGGCTTCTTCGAGGGAGCCCCGGAGAAACGAGCCACTCCTGAGTAAGCGGCTTACCCTGAGGCTCCACCTGCTTCCACACATGGAACTCGAGGATACAACTGTACCCGGCACTTTGCACATCCCAAAACTCAGAAGCCTCTGCAAATCCTCCACCGAAGGGAACTCAACCCTGAACAACTTTTTGGCCCTCCGAAAGCCTTGCGTCGCTGGAGGGACGAAGACAACAACGGCAAGACATGGCAACCACGCGTACGAGGTTGTCGTCCGTCATAGGGTTGAGGTTTTTTTAATAAGTTTTAGTTAAACATCCAAAATATTGATCTTTATGTAAATTATGTCCGAATTTTAGTAAAATCCACCGTATTTGCACGAATTCTGTCCTGTTAATTCATACAGTGTTTGAAATGTATGCGGCTACGGTTGGGTAGTCATTTTCCGCATCCGTGTCCGCGAACTGACCCTATATGTGGACGAATGCAGAAGAAAATTACGGGTCACCATTGGAGACGCCCTAACAGCAGCAAGTTTGACAAGACCTACACCTTGTATTATAATAACACAACATTGTATTGCGGTGCCACATGATTAATATCGAGCATGATGATATAGTCACATCAGAGGAAGTAGATTCATGTACACGCCGACCGTGGCTACAATGAATATAAATATTTTAACTCCATATGAAGTACTCCCTCCGTCACAAAATTTTTGTCTTAAATTTATCTAGATACGGATGTATCTAATACTAAAACGTAACTAGATACATCCGTATTTGGACAAATCTAAGACAAGAATTTTGAAACGAAGGGTGTAACAAGTTACGCCCGTTGAAGTGGTTTGAAAAGCAGTGCTTGAGCGCGAGGGCTGCGGTTCGACCGACGCATAGAAGAGATTTCTTTTAATTTTGTGTTTTTCTCCGTCATAGTGACAAGTGGGCCTGTTTCCACCCTGGCGTATCACAAACGCGGGTTATAACGGCTGGAGACGGCGCACCGGCAGAATTGACGGAATGGACTAAAATGTTCTGTTAGGAAAGTTGAAGGACCATTTTTATAGGGTTTTTTAGTTTTTGTATGATTCTGTTCCAACCACTACAAGTTTATGTATTAATTGTGCTATTAACTCTTAATTATTCTAGTTCAAACTACTATATCAGGTTTGGTCAACTCCTAATTTGCCCGTTAGTTTGTCCAACTTGGGAACTGGATTCATCAATGACATCATGCATGTCCATGCAAGTGATGACGATGAATGGCATTACAGGGAACACTCAAAAAGTAACATTAAGCAGGCATATTTTCCAGATTTTCGAGTTCAAAAGTTAGAAAAGCAACTGACCATACAAGTCACATAAACCACTTGCGAAGCAAATCCCTAAAAGGTCACGTCGCTGTATTTGGCGTCGTCTGTCCTCTTTCGGATGTATTCTCTCTAGAAGGCCAGGCAAACACAGGTACCGCCCCTATGACCCGACTCCGTTCGCCATCATTTTCTGCTGCTGGCTCTTTGCTACAGATATATCCACGTGCCGGAGGAGACTCGGGAGAGTCTTCTACCAGCAAAGGACCAGGTGATAGTGACGGCATGGAACGGCTGGCGTGGCTGCCGGTTAATTAATGAATTCTCCCCTTGGCTTTGATCCGACATTGTATCCCGTTTTTGTGTTTCTAATTTTGTTCATGTAGATCTGGGTAATGATCCATAAAACTGAAACGACAAAACAAATATGAACGTGACGTCCACAAAGCTTTACGTTTTTTTCTCAAAAGAGGCAACGCTCCGGCCTGTACTGATGCACACATCCATAGCAAAGCACTATGGTTGTTTGGTGGACGCAAGCAAACGGAATTCCAAATCGAATAGAACTAACAAACAAATTTTACAAAGCAAACATGGCACTCGTGCTCGTCACATCAACCGGCGTGATAAATCTCAAACAATTACATTATAACAAAAATAAATCAAGAACGTACTATGACTTGGAATATACTGATCCATTGTCCTCCTATAAAGGACATAAGTTTCCTTTTTTTATTATAGACATAAATTGGAACTCTAGACAAAGCATTGAGTGCAAGTATAGACGAATAAACTTACTAGTTCAGAAAATTAGTAATTTGAACTAAAACTACGACGCTTAATATGGATCGGAGGGAGTATAACTTGCTCTTTGAAACAGGTATTGGTTATTCCTAGATACCTAGGGATGACAGTGGATACCCATTATCCATGTACCCGGTGGATAAAAACCAACGGTATGGGACAAAAAGTTATCATGGTATATAAATAGGAAATCTCAAGCCCACCTGGTAGAGTGGGTATGGGTATGGGATCTATGATTCATAACCTCATACTCATATATCTGTATAAAATCTAATAAGTACATACAAATTACCGCTACGCTTTGCCGTGAGTTTGTGAACTTAACATGTACGACTATGTGCTACCGTTTATGACTATGTGTGATTGTTTTGATGTGTTGTTGTTTACGAGAATGTGTTGTTGTTTATAGAAGGTGTCGTTTATGATATGTTGTTGTTTATAAGTATGTGTTGTTGTTATGACGCGTTGTTGTTTATACATTATGATCATATGTTGTTGATCATGATTATGTGTTGCTCAAATTGATGCTTTGCAAACATGTGTATTTTTACCCACGGGTACTTTACCTTGTCGAGTGACATGTATTGCAAAAAAAAATGTATTCATTGGTGGGTATGAGTACGGTGATGGGTAGGCTCAAAGGGAACATGTAAGGGTATGGGGTGGATCCACCTGTACCTTAACCCGGTGGGTGCCATCCCTATACACAGGGAGGTTTTTTCTCAATAAAAGGTAATATATTAATATCAAGATGATACAAATTATACCTGGTTTTTGCAATAACACAACATCAAAACATGGTCGGGCCATTTCTCTAAAGAAGACCTCGTTAAGACAATGAAAATGCACACAACCAAAAAAATAAAAATAAAATGAGAAGGAGAAACAAATAAAGCCGACACAATCAATGACTTGCAATAGACCAGCAAGAACGCTATCTAGCATCCTTGGCAACACATGAGCTACTAGAAAGGTTCTCTAAAAATAATGCCTTCAAGAAGGTAATGACGCTCAAGTGTTGCCACCGTGAGATCCAACCACTGCAGGGCAGATCTTGGCTTTTTCACACCGGAGAGCACGTCAGAGTAGACTCCAAAGCAATGCCTTCAACAAGGACATGGCGTGTGAAACACTACCATTGCCAGGTACAACAATTGAATGTCGAACATAGGTTTTCACCCAGAGCTCGAGACCTAGAGCTTGAAGAGCACCACCAAGCCAAAGACACCGTTTGTTGCCACCACCTGAAGAAGACGAAGCTATGAAAAGGCACCCACTCACGAAAAACTGAAATCCGAGCCATTCCATTCCCATTCACGCTCGAAGGTAGCCGCTCACCTGCACATCCTTGGCGTGGATATCACCACACCATCAAATCTATGTATGCAAGCACATAATTGTCACAATAACGCAAAGAGCCGGACATCGCTGGGATCCATCTCACTCGCATGTGCTTCAAAAATCTTATGACAAAGGTCGACGACGACAATGACGCCGAGATGTGGCGACAACTCTGTAGCTGCCGCAAGACATAGAGGCGACCACTCCCATCCAACCGATGTACGTCTTCACGCCGTAGTCGCTAGCTGAGCGTTGAAGGCCCATATCATCACCCGCGACTAACTGCATCCTATGGCCCTCGGGCCGCCACACCCCAATATTCAAGCTCCATCAATTATGGCATGCCCGAACCCCCTGTGCTATGTTAATGGAAAGCTCCTCGCATGAGAACTCATTCTCGCCGCTTTCGCCGACCGAGCAGGCCTTGCCTGCTAACGTCCTCCGGCGGCAGTGGGAAAGGAGAGAAAATGAGGGTGTGGGATGCCGACAACTAGGGTTTTGCCTGATCCGCCCCTGTGGGTGGCGTGAGTGCTCAACCACTTCATTTTGTATTGAGTAGTTTGAGAAGAGATTTTTCGGTACTGTAACAGAGGAGAATTTTCTACTACGTCCCACGAGTTTCAGATAGTGGGTAACTGAGGGAGTCCTGGATTAAGGGGTCCTCGGGCGTTCGACCTGTTGGACATGGGCCGGACTGATGGGCCGTGAAGATACGAGACAGAAGACTCCTTCCCGTGTCCGGATGGGACTCTCCTTGGCGTGGATGGCAAGCCTGGCGTTCGGATAAGAAGATTCCTTTCTCTGTAACCGACTTTGTATAACCCTAGTCCCCTCCGGTGTCTATATAAACCGGAGGGTTTAGTCCATAGAGGCAATCATAATCATACAGGCTACTTCTAGGGTTTTAGCCATTATGATCTCGTGGTAGATCAACTCTTGTAATACTCATATTCATCAAGATCAATCAAGCAGGAAGTAGGGTATTACCTCCATAGAGAGGGCCCGAACCTGGGTAAACATCGTGTCCCCTCTCTCCTGTTACCATCGACCTTAGATGCACAGTTCGGGACCCCCTACCCGAGATCCGCCGGTTTTGACACCGACAATAACCCATATGGAAAAAAGAAAAAAGGCTTTAACTTTGACTTGTTTTATTTACAAGAAAATGTGGGAAACTCATTTTCTTTCCGCATAGAGCATCTCCAACAAGAGAACTACTACCTCCGTTTCGGTGAATAAGTCATTCATGTAGTTCTAGGTCGACGATTTAACTATCTAAATATGTATTATATGTGACAAAAAATATATATATTTAGAAACTACATCCGTGTAGAAATCTAGTGATATACTTTTCATGACATATAACACATATTTAATTCCTCAAATCGATGACCTAGAACTACGCGAGTGACTTATTCACCTAGACGAAGGTAATAAAATTTTGCTCAAGACCTAAAATGTAAATTTGGGATTTTTGGCCCAAAAAATGACTCCGACAATACATCTAAGACTTATTCATGTGAACAATTTTTTTGGTAGCCACCTAAATTTTGTTACCAGTACCAATATTTGAGTCCTTCTTACTACACCACCAAAAATACCAAAAAAGTGCCGCAACCCAACCACCCCGGCGTTTTCATCCTACGTTAGCGCCTGCCGATCATCGACCCCCACGACAGCCGCTGAGCTTGTGACACCACCACCCAGTCTCGTCGAGCTCCTCCCCGCCGACGCTCGATTTTGGCCGGCCGTCGCCGGATCAACACACCCCCCTCCCCCCGCCCCCCCCCCCCCCCACACACATTCTAGGCAACACACAAATTGTGAATGACGCCATGTATATACTTTTATTGAATAATAACTAATATCACATGAAGGCCTCTTTTGGTTCATATGATAGTAATAGGAAAAATCATAAAAAGTAAAATGACATGTATCTCACCCCGCAAAAAAAGAAAAAGACATGTATCTCAATTCTTATAGGAAAAAAGATCTCATTTGATGCATAGGTAAGAATTTTCCATCGAGTATAGCCTAATGTTTTTTTTCATTTGAAATGTAGAGGATTAGTTCCTACTCACATAAAAATAGAAATTTATTCCTACAAATCAAAGGGCGCCGGAGAAAATCTTCCTTATAGAATTCCTACTAAAATCCTTCCTATAAACAAAGGAGGACAAAAATAGATTGGACAGAGGGGGGAAAATGTTGGCAAATAAATACTTACGAGTTTAATCAAGCCCGCATTCCCGCAGGTAATGCTGGCGAAATAAATGCTGGCTCGCCAATCCTCCGCGGAAGGACACGCCCTTCTAGAGGACTGCGACCCTAGTCCAGCCTCGGAGTACGGACTAGGCTTCTAGAAGCGACAAGCGGCCGCATAGTAGAAATGGACGGGGATTTCCGTGGTAACCAAGCCGTCTCCCGTGTTCTCACTTTCCCCGCTTCCCAACTCTGACTCGCAAGCGCAAGCCACCACCTTCCCTCCTCCGTCCCGTCCCGTCCCAACGGATTCCCACGCCCTACAAAACCCCCGTCGTCCCAGCTTCCCTCCCAGCACCAGCAGCAGTCCCACCTCACCCGAATAAGCATAAACGCGCCTGAGAAAAGCCCTTGGAAATCACGCCGACGGTGGGGGGTTAGGGGAGATGGACGCGACGGCGGAAATCCACAAGGTCGCCAGCATGCGGCGCGACAGCGGCTCCATATGGCGGCGCGGCGACGACGTGTTCTCGCGATCGTCCAGGGACGAGGACGACGAGGAGGCGCTGCGCTGGGCCGCGCTCGAGAAGCTGCCCACCTACGACCGCGTCCGCCGTGCCATCCTCCCGCCTCTCGACGGCGGCGAGGGCGCGGCCCCCGGGGCGGCGGCGGGGAAGGGGGTCGTGGACGTGCACGGCCTCGGGCCGCGCGAGCGCCGGGCTCTCCTCGAGCGCCTCGTGCGCGTCGCTGACGAGGACAACGAGCGCTTCCTGCTCAAGCTCAAGGACCGCCTCGAACGGTGCGTGCGTGCTACTACTCGTTTCTGTTTCGTGGGCGGAGCTAGGAATGTCTCGTTGCCATGCCTGCCGGGTGTTTGACGATTTGTGCGTGTCTGGTTGCGCAGGGTTGGGATTGAAATGCCGACGATCGAGGTGCGGTTCGAGCACCTGGTGGCGGAGGCGGAGGTCCGGGTCGGCAACAGCGGCCTCCCCACCGTCCTCAACTCCATCACCAACACGCTCGAGGTGATCATCGCACCAACACGTCTGTGTCTCTGCGTGTCAGTGGAAGAGATCATTGATTTGTTTTGGTTGTGCTTGGTGCAGGAAGCGGCGAACGCGCTGCGCATACTCCCCAACAGGAAGCGGACCATGCCCATCCTCCACGACGTCAGTGGCATCATCAAGCCCCGCAGGTAGTCAAAACATCTCTCTTGCCTTTTGGCCACAGAAAACATGCGATGCTCATGCTCTGCTTGCCTGCGGAGTACACTTGTCACCTGTTTGAACATTGAACTTGTAGACTTTGACCCGGGTCTTTTGGAGCTCGGTTTCATTCATCGCTCCTTCCACCTCACGCTCTTTTCGTTCGCGCAGGATGACACTCCTGTTGGGCCCACCTGGGTCAGGCAAGACCACCTTGCTGCTCGCCTTGGCCGGGAGGCTCGACAAAGACCTCAAGGTCTCAGGCAATGTTACCTACAACGGGCACGGGATGGAGGAGTTTGTGCCGGAGAGGACGGCGGCGTACATAAGCCAGCACGACCTCCACATAGGGGAGATGACTGTGAGGGAGACACTCGCCTTCTCCGCACGCTGCCAGGGTGTTGGCACTCGCTTTGGTACCATTCTCTGCAACTGTCACATGCACTTGCTCATGCATTCATTTCTGCTGTTTTCAGATTCTGTGGGATTGGCTTAGTTTGCTTGAGCTATGCTTATCAAGCTTCCTTTTTGTTACATTGCCAGATATGCTGACTGAGTTGTCGAGGCGAGAGAAGGCCGCAAATATCAAGCCAGATGCTGATATTGATGCATTTATGAAGGCAAGACTTGCAAATCCGAAATAAACCAAGAATATTTTGGTGGTTTCTGTGTGTTCTTCATGATATCTAATCTGAAATGAAGACTTCATGTATTTTTTTTTCTGTTTATCTTCATTAGGCTTCTTCAATGGGAGGTCTGGAGGCCAATGTGAACACAGACTATATACTGAAGGTAGTACATGAAACTTTGAGCTACAGCTACGAGTGACTTCAGATTGAATTACCCAAATCTGTCTGCTCACCGTTTGGACATTGCTACATTTTACAGATATTAGGACTAGAGATGTGTGCAGACACGATGGTTGGGGACGAGATGCTCAGGGGCATCTCTGGTGGACAACGGAAGCGTGTTACAACTGGTAAAAAAGGATAGAACTCCAGCTCCATTTCAGTATGTATGTCAACGTCAGCTATTAAATAAACAGTTCCATGAATAAGCTTACGTTGATATGTCCTGTAGGTGAGATGCTGGTTGGGCCGGCCAAGGCGCTCTTCATGGACGAGATCTCAACTGGGCTCGACAGCTCAACTACATTTCAGATTGTAAACTCACTCAGGCAATCTGTGCACATCCTTGGTGGCACAGCCGTCATCTCCCTGCTGCAGCCAGCCCCTGAAACGTACAACTTATTCGATGACATCATCCTCCTCTCTGATGGCCAAGTCGTGTACCAGGGCCCTCGTGACGACGTGCTTGAATTCTTCGAGTCTGTGGGGTTCAAGTGTCCTGAAAGGAAGGGCGTCGCCGACTTCTTGCAAGAGGTACTTATATTGCCATTGCCACCACCCTCTTATGTACTGAATGGGTGCTTTTATTAAAGATGTGTCTCTGCGATTAATGGATAGGTGACTTCGAAGAAAGATCAAAAGCAATACTGGGTGCGGGGTGATGAGTCCTACCGGTTCGTGCCGGTTAAAGACTTTGTGCGTGCATTCCAGTCATTCCACACCGGGAGAGCTATAAGAAAGGAGCTCGCTGTGCCATTCGACAAGAGCAAGAGCCATCCAGCAGCATTGACAACTACGAGGTATGGTGTGAGTGGCACGGAGCTGCTAAAGGCAAACATTGGCAGGGAGATCCTCCTCATGAAAAGGAACTCTTTCGTCTACATGTTTAGAACCTTCCAGGTAATTGCCATTAGTACAAACAAATATATTGGTTGGTATATAATGGAATGAGAAGCAACATACGCATGACGGATTCCCTCATATTCTGGCATTACAGCTGATCCTCATGTCATTTATTGCAATGACGCTCTTCTTCCGTACAAAGATGAAGCGCGACTCGGTGACAAATGGGGGCATCTACATGGGGGCACTCTTCTTTGGTGTGCTCATGATCATGTTCAATGGCTTCTCTGAGCTTGCACTCACCGTCTTTAAGCTACCCGTGTTCTTCAAGCAGAGGGACCTCCTTTTCTACCCAGCATGGGCTTACACAATACCCTCATGGATCCTCAAGATCCCAATAACATTTGTTGAGGTTGGCGGTTATGTTTTCATAACATACTATGTCATGGGGTTCGACCCAAATGTAGGCAGGTGAGATTTATGGGAATTCTCTTTTTGGTTAACAATGGTGCATCTTGTTTTGATGGTGTTCGGAAATGTTCTGACAGAACCTGCTATCCATCAACCAGGTTCTTCAAGCAATATCTTCTTATGTTAGCAATCAATCAGATGGCGGCATCACTCTTCCGATTCATTGGTGGAGCAGCAAGGAACATGATTGTTGCGAATGTCTTTGCATCATTCATGCTGCTCATTTTTATGGTATTGGGCGGATTCATTCTAGTAAGAGGTAAATATTCATCCTTCTTGCCCAATAGTCCTTGACAATACAGATTTTTTTCATATGTAAGCCTTCCTTCTTTCAAACTTGCAGAAAAAGTGAAGAAATGGTGGATTTGGGGCTACTGGATCTCCCCACTAATGTATGCACAGAATGCCATCTCAGTGAATGAGTTCTTCGGTCACAGCTGGGATAAAATATTGAATAGCACGGCCTCAAACGAGACCCTTGGAGTGCAAGTCCTGAAGTATCGCGGAGTGTTTCCAGAAGCAAAGTGGTACTGGATCGGTTTGGGTGCAATGCTCGGGTACACCTTGTTGTTCAATGCTCTCTTCACTCTTGCCCTTACATACCTGAAGGGTGAGTACATGCAGAACTAGTTTGATCATTTTTCGTGGATTTGGTTATTATCTATTCCTGAGAACGGTTTCATCTTGGGGTTTTCCAGCATACGGTAACTCCCGTTCGTCGGTATCTGAAGACGAACTGAAGGAGAAGCATGCCAACCTGAACGGTGAGGTTCTGGACAATGATCGCATGTTATCACCAAGCAATGATGGACCGATACGAATGAACACTGGAAATGACTCAGCAATAGTCGAAGAGAATTCTAGCCCCATGCAAAGGGGAATGGTGCTTCCATTTCTCCCGCTTTCACTCACCTTTGACAACATCAGATACTCTGTTGACATGCCACTGGTAATTGATAAAAAAATGCTTCTGTTACAGTATCATCATAGGTCATTGTCATAGTTCCTAACCATGAGTACGAAATTTGTTTCAGGAAATGAAAGCACAAGGCGTAGTTGAAGACCGATTGGAGCTCCTCAAAGGTGTTAGTGGATCTTTCAGGCCAGGGGTACTGACTGCCCTGATGGGTGTCAGTGGTGCTGGCAAGACTACTCTGATGGATGTGTTGGCAGGGAGAAAGACAGGTGGGTACATTCAAGGAAACATCAGCATTTCAGGATACCCGAAGAAACAAGAGACCTTTGCACGCGTATCAGGATACTGCGAACAGAATGATATCCACTCTCCGCAGGTGACAGTCTATGAGTCGCTGCTTTTCTCAGCATGGCTCCGTCTCCCCGAGGATGTTGATTCAAACAAAAGAAGGGTCAGTCAACCGAAATAGCAATTATTAGCTTTAGTTAATACACGATCGACTGTTTCTTACCTCTGTGTATGCAGATGTTCATCGAGGAGGTGATGGAGCTTGTGGAGCTCAAGCCTCTGAAAGATGCATTGGTTGGTCTACCGGGAGTGAATGGTCTGTCAACTGAACAGAGGAAGAGGCTGACCATTGCTGTGGAGCTCGTTGCTAATCCTTCTATCATTTTCATGGATGAGCCAACCTCCGGACTTGATGCCCGAGCAGCCGCAATCGTGATGAGGACAGTGAGGAACACTGTTGATACTGGTAGAACTGTGGTTTGCACGATTCATCAACCTAGCATTGACATATTTGAAGCATTTGATGAGGTGAGTGAGATTTCACAGCGGAGATTTCTACCAGCTTTCCTGTGGACATTCTCTACTGTAGAAGTGTGATCTGCACGATTCATTAGCCTGGCTTGACCGCTTGATTATGGCTGGTTGTCCAAACCTTGAATTATGCCCTGAGATCTAAACTTCCTGATCAATGCTTGCAGCTATTCCTGATGAAGCGAGGTGGAGAAGAGATCTATGCTGGTCCATTGGGCCATCATTCTGCAGACTTAATCAATTACTATGAGGTAAACCAATGTTACAAGAATTTGAATATTACCCTAATCTAATTTGCTTACTGATAAGCCCATGGTTTTGTTTTGCTCAGGGCATTCATGGGGTCAGCAAAATTAAAGATGGCTACAATCCGGCAACATGGATGTTGGAAGTGACAACGATCGGTCAAGAACAGATGCTAGGCATTGATTTCAGTGACATATACAAGAAATCTGAACTCTACCAGTGAGTAACTTACTTGCCATCCTAGACATTAGATGGTCAAGGAAACATAGTTATTTTAAGTATGCTACAGATAAAGTAACTTAGCATACTACAGATAAATAGGTACTAGATTTATTTATGGTATGTCAAAACCTTAGAAGCTTGCTACAGGTAACTCAGCATACTAATACAACTTACCCGCAAAAAAAAAGCATACTAATACAACTAAGGTATGATAACAAACTGAAGGACTACCCGGTTGTAACATACTAATGCTCTTTGACTTGGACTTAGATTTGCAAAGGCAGACTTCCAATAGGCCAGCTTTTTTTTCCGAAACGGGTTTTTTTCTCTGAAGTGGACAATAGGCCAGCTTTCCTTTCTCCAATGCATTTTTGCTATGGCAGATGTAGATGTAATATTGGTATGTTACCTTTTGCAGGAGAAACAAGGCATTGATAAAGGAACAGAGCCAACCCGCGCCGGGTTCAACTGATCTGTATTTCCCTACCCAGTACTCGCAGTCTTCGATCACACAATGCATGGCTTGCCTGTGGAAGCAGAACCTGTCATACTGGAGGAACCCTCCTTACAATGCCGTTAGGTTCCTTTTCACTACTGTGATTGCTCTCCTCTTCGGCACCATCTTCTGGGACCTTGGTGGCAAAATGTATGTCATGACACACACATCCTATATAGCAAGCAAGCAGCCAACCTTTGAAACTTTATTTATCTCTTGCTTCTTATTCCAGGAGCCAGTCACAAGACTTGTTCAACGCCATGGGGTCAATGTATGCTGCAGTGCTGTTCATTGGTATTATGAACTGTACTTCGGTTCAACCAGTGGTGGCTGTGGAGAGGACAGTCTTTTACCGTGAAAGAGCAGCCGGCATGTACTCAGCATTCCCGTACGCATTTGGCCAGGTGAAAGTTGTTCTCCTAGTATTCAAAATTCCAGGTGCTCATGCTCTAAGCTGGTGGTTGCATTACTGAGAGCCAGAGTCTGATTAGTGTTAAAACTTCTCTATTGCAGGTTGTCATTGAACTCCCATACACACTCGCTCAGGCTACCGTATACGGAGTCATAGTTTACTCGATGATTGGGTTTGAGTGGACAGCTCCTAAATTCTTCTGGTACCTCTTCTTCATGTACTTCACGCTGCTCTACTTCACATTCTACGGCATGATGGCTGTTGGCCTGACACCCAACTACCACATCGCCTCAATCGTCTCGTCAGCATTCTACGCCATCTGGAATCTCTTCTCAGGATTCATCATCCCCCGACCAGTAAGTGCCATCACCTTTGGCAGTCCACGTCTACTCCTTTTTTCAGCATTTCGTAGCTTAACTATTCCCCGTTTTACCCTGAAACAATGTACAGAAAGTTCCAATCTGGTGGAGATGGTATTGCTGGGTATGCCCCGTAGCGTGGACACTGTACGGGCTGGTTGTCTCACAGTTTGGCGATGTCACAACGCCAATGGAGGACGGCACTCCCGTGAAAGACTTTATAGAGGGCTACTTCGACTTCAAGCACAGCTGGTTAGGTTATGTTGCTACGGTGGTCGTGGCGTTTGCGGTGCTGTTTGCCTTCTTGTTCGGTTTTGCCATCATGAAGCTCAACTTCCAGAAGAGGTAGATGATGACGATATGAGGCATGTTCTAGAAAGAAATGCATTAGTTGCCCGCAAATATGAATCGATGTGTACATATCATTTGACCACATGGAATGTTTAGGTTCATTAGTTATCTTGTACTAGTACATCATAGAGGTCTATCTTTTGGAAACATTTTGCACCACCCGAATGCTTTTTTGGTAAACGGAATATATTAATATCAAGACGATACCAAGTACCCCTGGCTTCTGCAACAATTTAATACCACGAGCAACTTGAGACATTGATGATGCACACATCCAAATTATTACTAGAAGGAAAAAAGAACAATGGAAAATACCAAGATCTTAGGCATGTAGTAACCAACAAAGACATCAACCACTTACTTTCTTCGGAACCTTTAAAGAAGGACTTGGATCCATCACTCCTACCCGCAATCCTTTGCAACTTCAGAACTTGGTCTTAAGCACTAATGATTTACATGATCTGGAAGTTCCTTTCAACAAAGAGGAGATTGATTTGGTTACTGAACAGATGCTTGCCGACAAAGCCCTTGGACCGGTTTCACAAAAGCTTCTCAAAGCTTGTTGGCACATTGTAACTTTGGACTTCTGCAAACTCATTGAGGATTTTTATCAGGGTCATATCAATATGGAGAGCATCAATTATTTCTTCATCACCATGATCCCTAAGAAAGATAACCCTCTCCTCCCATGGGGACTTCACACCTATCTCACTTCTCAACTGTGCACTGAAAATTCTCACCAAACTTTTGGCCAACAGAGTGCAAAGGACCATTCTTAAATTGGTGCAGAAAAATCAATATGGCTTTCTGCATAGCAAAAGTATCCAAGATTGTATGGCATGGGCTTTTGAATATGTGCATCAATGCCATCACTCAAAGATTGAAATGGTGATTTTAAAACTTGATTTTGAAAAGGCATTTGATCAGCTTGACTATAACACTATCATGGAACTGCTTACCGCCAAAGGATTTGGACAAAGGTGGATGACCCGGATTGCTATGGTTTCCAACACTGGTTTTCTTCTGTACTGCCTAATGGTAACAGAAAACCTGGAAAACAATTTTTGTGCACGAGGTGCCAGACAAGGATATCCACTTTCACCCCTCATTTTTGTGTTAGCTGTTGGCCTCCTATAGTCCATTTTCAATGAACACATGCACACTCATTTGGCCGACTCCCCTTTAAGACATACATCTTGTCATCATCCAATTATTAAGTATGCAAATGGTGTTAAGCAACGTATAAGCTGCCTCGTCGTGACATGTTGATGACGTGTACTCCAAGGGTAGTCCGGCGAAGATAGTTCAGGTTGTTAGCATATGGTTTATCTTTGTAACAACTCTATCTCTCTATCCTCTTATCCCTTGTACCACAAGTTGTAATCTCAACCATGTACGCGATCTGGGAGTTGCGCCCCAGAAGCCGTCAGTCAGAGAAAGACACGACGTTAACCCAAGTTTTCACATGGTATCAGCCTAACTCTTCCACATCGCATCTACTATCCCCATCCACACCACCCCCGCTTTCGCCATGGCTGCCTCCTCCAGCGCTGCACCGGCCAACCTCTCTGGTCAGGTCACCGAGAAGTTGACTCGCACCAACTACATCCTTTGGCGGACTCAGGTCATGCCGCAGCTTCGTGGTGCAGGCTTCTTCGGGTACGTCGACGGCTCCATGCCTGGGCCATCCAGACTCGTCGTCACCAAGGACAAGTACGGGAAGGAAGAAGCTTCACCGAACCCCCTTCTGAAGGAAATATGCCCTAGAGGCAATAATAAAGTTGTTATTTATATTTCCTTATATCATGATAAATGTTTATTATTCATGCTATAATTGTATTAACCGGAAACTTAGTACATGTGTGAATACATAGACAAACAGAGTGTCACTAGTATGCCTCTACTTGACTAGCTCGTTGAATTAAAGATGGTTAAGTTTCCTTGCCATAGACATGAGTTGTCATTTGATTAACGGGATCACATCATTAGAGAATGATGTGATTGAATTGACCCATTCCGTTAGCTTAGCACTTGATCATTTAGTATATTGCTATTGCTTTCTTCATGACTTATACATGTTCCTATGACTATGAGATTATGCAACTCCCGAATACCGGAGGAACACTTTGTGTGCTACCAAACGTCTTAATGTAACTGGGTGATTATAAAGGTGCTCTACAGGTGTCTCCGATGGTACTTGTTGAGTTGGCATAGATCAAGATTAGGATTTGTCACTCCGATTGTCGGAGAGGTATCTCTGGGTCCTCTCGGTAATGCACATCACTATAAGCCTTGCAAGCAATGTGACTAATGAGTTAGTTGCGGGATGATGCATTACGGAACGAGTAAAGAGACTTGCCGGTAACGAGATTGAACTAGGTATTGAGATACCGACGATCGAATCTCGGGCAAGTAACATACCGATGACAAAGGGAACAACGTATGTTGTTATGCGGTCTGACCCAATATGAGCATCCAGGTTCCGCTATTGGTTATTGACCGGAGACGTGTCTCGGTCATGTCTACATAGTTCTCGAACCCGTAGGGTCCGCACGCTTAACGTTCGGTGACGATCGGTATTATGAGTTTATGTGTTTTGATGTACCGAAGGTAGTTCGGAGTCCCGAATATGATCACGGACATGACGAGGAGTCTCGAAATGGTCGAGACATAAAGATCGATATATTGGATGACTATGTTTGGACATCGGAAAGGTTTCGAGAGAGTTCGGGCATATACCGGAGTACCGGGGGGTTACCGGAACCCCCCGGGGAGTCAATGGGCCTTAATGGGCCATAGTGGAAAGGAGGAGGAGGCGGCCAAGGTGGGGGCGCCCCCCAAGCCCAATCCGAATTGGGAGGGGGGCCGGCCCCCCTTTCCTTCTCTTCTTCTCCCCCTTTCCTTCCCTCTCCTACTCCAACTAGGGAAGGGGGAATCCTATTCCCACCGGGAGTAGGACTCCCCCCTTGGGCGCGCCTAGGAGGCCGGCCCTCTCCCCCTCCTCCACTCCTTTATATACGGGGGAGGGGGGCACCCCATAGACACAAGTTGATCATTGATCTCTTAGCCATGTGTGGTGCCCCCTCCACCATAATCCACCTCGGTCATATCGTCGTAGTGCTTAGGCGAAGCCCTGCGCCGGTAGCTTCATCATCACCATCATCATGCCGTCGTGCTGATGAAGCTCTCCCTCGACACTCTACTGGATCGTGAGTTCGTGGGACGTCACCGAGCTGAACATGTGCAGATCGCGGAGGTGCCGTACTTTCGGTACTAGGATCGGTCGATCGTGAAGACGTACGACTACATCAACCGCGTTGTCATAGCGCTTCCGCTTTCGGTCTACGAGGGTACATGGACAACACTCTCCCCTCTCGTTTCTATGCATCACCATGATCTTGCGTGTGCGTAGGATTTTTTTAAAATTACTACATTCCCCAACAGTGGTATCAGAGCCAGGTTTATGCGTAGATGTTATATGCACGAGTAGAACACAAGTGAGTTGTGGGCGATAATAGTCATACTGCTTACCAGCATGTCATACTTTGATTCGGCGGTATTGTTGGATGAAGCGGCCCGGACCGACATTACGCGTACGCTTACGCGAGACTGGTTCTACCGACGTGCTTCGCACACAGGTGAATGGCGGGTGTCAGTTTCTCCAACTTTAGTTGAATCGAGTGTGGCTATGCCCGGTCCTTGTTGAAGGTTAAAACAGCACATACTTGACGAAAAATCGTTGTGGTTTTGATGCGTAGGTAAGAACGGTTCTTGCTCAGCCCGTAGCAGCCACGTAAAACTTGCAACAACAAAGTAGAGGACGTCTAACTTGTTTTTGCAGAGCATGTTATGATGTGATATGGTCAAGACATGATGCTAAATTTTATTGTATGAGATGATCATGTTTTGTAACGAAGTTATCGGCAACTGGCGGGAGCCATATGGTTGTCGCTTTATTGTATGAAATGCAATTGCCATGTAATAGCTTTACTTTATCACTAAGCGGTAGCGATAGTCGTAGAAGCAATAGTTGGCGAGACGACAACGATGCTACGATGGAGATCAAGGTGTCGCGCCGGTGATGATGGTGATCATGACGGTGCTTTGGAGATGGAGATCAAAGGCACAAGATGATGATGGCCATATCATATCACTTATATTGATTGCATGTGATGTTTATCCTTTATGCATCTTATTTTGCTTAGTTCGACGGTAGCATTATAAGATGATCCCTCACTAAATTTCACGGTACAAGTGTTCTCCTTGAGTATGCACCATTGCGAAAGTTCGTCGTGCCGAGACACCACGTGTTGATCGGGTGTGATAAGCTCTACGTTCACATACAACGGGTGCAAGCCAGTTTTGCACATGCAGAATACTCGGGTTAAACTTGACGAGCCTAGCATATGCAGATATGGCCTCGGAACACTGAGACCGAAAGGTCGAGCGTGAATCATATAGTAGATATGATCAACATAGTGATGTTCACCATTGAAAACTACTCCATCTCACGTGATGATCGGACATGGTTTAGTTGATATGGATCACGTGATCACTTAGATGATTAGAGGGATGTCTGTCTAAGTGGGAGTCCTTTAGTAATATGATTAATTGAACTTTAATTTATCATGAACTTAGTACCTGATAGTATTTTTGCGTGTCTATGTTGTTGTAGATAGATGGCCCGTGTTGTTGTTCCGTTGAATTTTAATGCGTTCCTAGAGAAAGCTAAGTTGAAAGATGATGGTAGCAACTACACAGTCTGGGTCCATAACTTGAGGATTATCCTCATTGCTGCACAGAAGAATTACGTCCTGGAAGCACCGCTAGGTGCCAAACACGTTGCAGGAGCAACACCAGATGATATGAACGTCTGGCAGAGCAAAGCCGATGACTACTCGATAGTTCAGTGTGCCATGCTTTACGGCTTAGAACCGGGACTTCAACGACGTTTTGAACATCATGGAGCATATGAGATGTTCCAGGAGTTGAAGTTAATATTTCAAGCAAATGCTCGGATTGAGAGATATGAAGTCTCCAATAAGTTCTATAGCTGCAAGATGGAGGAGAATAGTTCTGTTAGTGAGCATATACTCAAAATGTCTGGGTATAACAATCACTTGATTCAACTGGGAGTTAATCTTCCTGATGATAGTGTCATTGACAGAATTCTTCAATCATTGCCACCAAGCTACAAGAGCTTCATGATGAACTGTAACATGCAAGGGATGGATAAGACAATTCCCGAGCTCTTCGCAATGCTAAAGGGTGCGGAGGTAGAAATCAAGAAGGAGCATCAAGTGTTGATGGTCAACAAGACCACCGGTTTCAAGAAAAAAGGTAAAGGGAAGAAGGGGAACTTCAAGAAGAACGGCGAGCAAGTTGCTGCTCAAGTGAAGAAGCCCAAGTCTGGACCTAAGCCTGAGACTGAGTGCTTCTGCTTCAAAGGGACTGGTCACTGGAAGCGGAACTGCCCCAAGTATTTGGCGGATAAGAAGGATGGCAAGGTGAACAAAGGTATATGTGATATACATGTTATTGATGTGTACCTTACTAATGCTCGCAGTAGCACCTGGGTATTTGATACTGGTTCTGTTGCTAATATTTGCAACTCGAAACAGGGACTACAGATTAAGCGAAGATTGGCTAAGGACGAGGTGACGATGCGCGTGGGAAATGGTTCCAAAGTCGATGTGATCGCGGTTGGGACGTTACCTCTACATCTACCTTCGGGATTAGTTTTAGAACTGAATAATTGTTATTTGGTGCCAATGTTAAGCATGAACATTATATCTGGATCTTGTTTGATGCGAGACGATTATTCATTTAAATCAGAGAATAATGGTTGTTCTATTTATATGAGTAATATCTTTTATGGTCATGCACCCTTGAAGAGTGGTCTATTTTTATTAAATCTCGATAGTAGTGATACACATATTCATAATATTGAAGCCAAAAGATGCTGAGTTGATAATCATAGTGCAACTCATTTGTGGCACTGCCGTTTGGGTCATATTGGTGTAAAGCGCATGAAGAAACTCCATTCTGATGGACTTTTGGAATCACTTGATTATGAATCACTTGGTACTTGTGAACCATGCCTCATGGGCAAGATGACTAAAACTCCGTTCTCTGGAACAATGGAGCGAGCAACAGATTTGTTGGAAATCATACATACTGATGTATGTGGTCCGATGAATGTTGAGGCTCGCGGCGGGTGTCGTTATTTTCTCACCTTCACACATGATTTAAGCAGATATGGGTATATCTACTTGATGGAGCATAAGTCTGAAACATTTGAAAAGTTCAAAGAATTTTAGAGTGAAGTGGAAAATCATCGTAACAAGAAAATAAAGTTTCTACGATCTGATCGTGGAGGAGAATATTTGAGTTACGAGTTTGGTCTTCATTTGAAACAATGCGGAATAGTCTCACAACTCACGCCACACGGAACACCACAGCGTAATGGTGTGTCCGAACGTCGTAATCGTACTTTACTAGATATGGTGCGATCTATGATGTCTCTTACTGATTTACCGCTATCATTTTGGGGTTATGCTTTAGAGAGGGCTGCATTCAAGTTAAATAGGGCACCATCTAAATCCGTTGAGATGACACCTTATGAACTATGGTTTGGCAAGAAACCAAAGTTGCCGTTTCTTAAAGTTTGGGCTGCGATGCTTATGTGAAAAAGCTTCAACCTGATAAGCTCGAACCCAAATCGGAGAAATGTGTCTTCATAGGATACCCAAAGGAGACTGTTGGGTACACCTTCTATCACAGATCCGAAGGCAAGACATTCATTGGTAAGAATGGATCCTTTCTATAGAAGGAGTTTCTCTCGAAAGAAGTGAGTGGGAGGAAAGTAGAACTTGATGAGGTAACTGTACCTGCTCCCTTATTGGAAAGTAGTTCATCACAAAAATCTGTTCCTGTGACTCCTACACCAATTAGTGAGGAAGCTAATGATGATGATCATGTAACTTCAGATCAAGTTACTACCGAACCTCGTAGGTCAACCAGAGTAAGATCCACACCAGAGTGGTACGGTAATCCTGTTCTGGAAGTCATGTTACTTGACCATGACGAACCTACGAACTATGAGGAAGCGATGATGAGCCCAGATTCCGCGAAATGGCTTGAGGCCATGAAATCTGAGATGGGATCCATGTATGAGAACAAAGTGTGGACTTTGGTTGACTTGCTCGATGATCGGCAAGCCATCGAGAATAAATGGATCTTCAAGAAGAAGACTGACGCTGACGGTAATGTTACTGTCTACAAAGCTCGACTTGTTGCGGAAGGTTTTCGACAAGTTCAGGGAGTTGACTATGATGAGACCTTCTCATCCGTAGCGATGCTTAAGTCCGTCCGAATCATGTTAGCAATTCATTACTGCAGGATGCTGCTAACGCGACACTACGATAAGAGACCCTTTGAGAAACTGTGTGTGATGCAATAATCGCAAACGGTGATGTATGAAAACCGTCAGAAATGATGCAAAACATTTGCGATGAATGATAGATCAAACACGGTTCAGATTTTAGTTGCGTGTGCGATGTGGGGCATACGGTTGATCTGTACGAACTGTTTGCGATGAGACAAAACACCAGAAACGGGCAGCCAGATCAAGGTGTGTGCGATATACGGCATACAGTTCACTCCGATGAACCGTTTGCGATGAGTGAGTGCTACCTCTTGAGCACTGCGTTGGTTTTCCCTTGAAGAGGAAAGGATGATGCAGCAAAGTAGCATAAGTATTTCCCTCAGTTTTTGAGAACCAATGTATCAATCCAATAGGAGACTACACGCAAGTCGCCTCGTACCTACACAAACAAATAAGAACCTTGCAACCAACACGATAAAGGGGTTGTCAATCCCTTCACGGCCACTTGCAAAAGTGAGATCTGATGGAGATAATAAGATAAATATTTTTGGTATTTTTTATTATATAGATTGAAAGTAAAGATTGCAAAGTAAAATAGGTTGGAAACTTATATGATGGAAAATAGACCCGGGGGCCATAGGTTTCACTAGTGGCTTCTCTCAAGATAGGATAAGTATTACGGTGGGTGAAAAAATTACTGTCAAGCAATTGATAGAAAAGTGCATAGTTATGAGAATATCTAGGCATGATCATGTATATAGGCATCACGTCCGCGACAAGTAGACCGAAACGATTCTGCATGTACTACTATTACTCCACACATCGACCGCTATCTAGCATGCATCTAGAGTATTAAGTTCATAAGAATAGAGTAACGCATTAGGCAAGATGACATGATGTAGAGGGATAAACTCAAGCAATATGATATAAACCCCATCTTTTTATCCTCGATGGCAACAATACAATGCGTGCCTTGCTGCCCCTGCTG
This sequence comes from Aegilops tauschii subsp. strangulata, assembly GCF_002575655.3. NCBI lineage: Eukaryota > Viridiplantae > Streptophyta > Magnoliopsida > Poales > Poaceae > Aegilops > Aegilops tauschii. The sequence goes on along the minus strand of NC_053037.3, from coordinate 310,511,839 downwards.
TTACTGGGAAAGGACACCGCAAGATTGAACCCAAAGCTAAGCACTTCTCCCATTGCAAGAAAGATCAATCTAGTAGGCCAAAGCAAACTGATAATTCGAAGAGACTTGCAAAGATATTTAAATCATACATATAAGAATTCAGAGAAGAACCAAATATTGTTCATAGATAATCTTGATCATAAACCCACAATTCATCGGATCTCGACAAACACACTGCAAAAAGAATTACATCGAATAGATCTCCAAGAAGATCGAGGAGAACTTTGTATTGATATCCAAAGAGAGAGAAGAAGCCATCTAGCTAATAACTATGGACCCGAAGGTCTGTGGTAAACTACTCACACATCATCAGAGAGGCTATGGTGTTGATGTAGAAGCCCTCTGTGATCGATTCCCCCTCCGGCGGAGCGCCGGAAAAGGCCCCAAGATGGGATCTCACGTGTACAGAAGGTTGCGGCGGTGGAAATAGGGTTTCGTGGTGCTCTCGGATGTTTTCGGGGTATATGAGTATATATAGGCGAAAGAAGTCGGTCATGGGAGCCACGAGGGTGGGGGGCGCGCCTACCCCCCTGGGCGCGCCCTCCTGCCTCGTGGCCTCCTCGTTTCTTTCTTGACGTCCACTCCAAGTCTCCTGGATTGCGTTTGTTCTGAAAATCACTCTCCCGAAGGTTTCATTCCGTTTGGATTCCGTTTGATATTCCTTTTCTGCGAAACACTGAAATAGGCTAAAAACAACAATTTGCACTGGGCCTTTGGTTAGTAGGTTAGTCCCAAAAATAATATAAAAGTGTATAATAAAGCCCATTAAACATCCAAAACAGATAATATAATAGCATGGACTAATCAAAAAGGATAGTAGCATTGTCCCTTTTTATTTCTTTTCTCTCTTTTTTTGGGCCTTCCTTTTTTTTATTTGGCCTTTCTTCTTCTTCTTCTTTTTCTCTTTTTTTATTTGGGACAATGCTCTATTAATGATGATCATCACACTTCTATTTATTTACAACTCAATGGTTACAACTCGATACTAGAACAAAATATGACTGTATATGAATGCCTCCGGCGGTGTATCGGGATGGGCAATGAATCAAGAGTGACATGTATGATAAATTATGCATGGTGGCTTTGCCACAAATACGATGTCAACTACATGATCATGCAAGGCAATATGACAATGATGAAGCATGTCATAATAAATGAAACGGTGGAAAGTTGCATGGCAATACATCTCGAAATGGCTATGGAAATGCCATAATAGGTAGGTATGGTGGCTGTTTTGAGGAGATATAAGGAGGTTTATGTGTGATAGAGTGTATCATATCACGGGGTTTGGATGCACCGGCGAAGTTTGCACCAACTCTCAAGGTGAGAAAGGGCAATGCACGGTACCGAAGAGGCTAGCAATGATGGAAAGGTGAGAGTGCGTATAATCCATGGACTCAACATTAGTCATAAAGAACTCACATACTTATTGCAAAAATCTACAAGTCATCATAAACCAAGCATTACACGCATGCTCCTAGGGGGATAGATTTTTAGGAAAAGACCATCGCTCATCCCCGACCGCCACTCATAAGGATGACAATCAAAGAACACCTCATGCTTCAAATTTGTTACACAACGGTTACCATACGTGCATGCTAGGGACTTGCAAACTTCAACACAAGTATTTGTCAAATTCACAACTACTCAACTAGCACGACTCTAATATTACCATCTTCATATCTCAAAACAATCATCAAGTATCAAATTTCTCATAGTATTCAATGCACTTTTTATGGAAGTTTTATTATACCAATCTTAGATGCCTATCATATTAGGACTAATTTTATAGCCAAAGCAAATTACCATGCTGTTCTAAAGGACACTCAAAATAATATAAGTGAAGCATGAGAGATCAATAATTTCTATAAAATAAAACCACCACAATGCTCTAAGAGATATAAGTGAAGCACTAGAGCAAAATTATGTATCTCAAAAGATATAAGTGAAGCACATAGAGTATTCTAATAAATTCCGATTCATGTGTGTCTCTCCCAAAAGGTGTGTACAGCAAGGATGATTGTGGTAAACTAAAAAGCAAAGACTCAAATCATACAAGACGCTCCAAGCAAAACACATATCATGTGGTGAATAAAAATATAGCATAAAGAAAAGTTACCGATGGACGAAGACGAAAGAGGGGATGCCTTCCGGGGCATCCCCAAGCTTAGGATTTTGTTTGTCCTTGAATTTTACCTTGGGGTGCCTTGGGCATCCCCAAGCTTAGGCTCTTGCCACTCCTTATTCCATAATCCATCAAATCTTTACCCAAAACTTGAAAACTTCACAACACAAAACTCAACAGAAAATCTCATGAGCTCCGTTAGCGAAAGAAAACAAACCACCACTTCAATGTACTGTAATGAACTCATCCTTTATTTATATTGGTGTTAAACCTACTGTATTCCAACTTCTCTATTGTTCATACCCCCCGATACTAGCCATAGATTCATCAAAATAAGCAAACAACACACGAAAAACAGAATCTATCAAAAACAGAACAGTCTGTAGTAATCTCTATCAAACGTATACTTATGGAACTCTAAAAATTCTGAAATAAATTGGTGGACGTGTGTAATTTATCTATTAATCATCTCCAAAAATAATCAACCTAAAATCACTCTCCAGTAAAAAATGGCAACTAATCTCGTGAGCGCTAAAGTTTCTGTTTTCTACAGCAAGATCATAAAGACTTCACCCAAGTCTTCCCAAAGGTTCTACTTGGCACAAACACTAATTTAAAACATAAAAACACATCTAAACATAATCTAGATGAATTATTTATTATTAAACAGAACCAAAAAGCAAGAAACAGAAATAAAATTGGGTTGCCTCCCAACAAGCGCTATCGTTTAAATCCCCTAGCTAGGCATAAAGGCAAGGATAGATCTAGGTATTATCATCTTTGGTATGCAATCCGTAAGTGGCTCTCATAATAGATTAATAAGATAATTTAATTTTATTTCTAGGAAAGTGTTCCATGCCTTTCCTTAACGGAAATTGGAATATAATATTTCCTTCTTTCATATCAATAATTGCACCAATCGTTCTAAGGAAAGGTCTACCAAGAATAATAGGACATGTAGGATTGCAATCTATGTTAAGAACAATGAAATCTACGGGCACATAATTACTATTTGCAACAAGAAGAACATCATTAATCCTTCCATAGGTTTCTTAATGGTGGAATCCGCAAGGTGCAAGTTTAAAGAACAACAATCAAATTCACGGAAACCTAACACATCACACAAAGTTTTTGGAATCGTGGAAACACTAGAACCCAAATCACATAAAGCATAGCATTCATGATCTTTAATCTTAATTTTAATAGTAGGTTCCCACTCATCATAAAGTTTTCTAGGGATAGAAACTTCTAATTCAAGCTTTTCTTCATAGGATTGCATTAAAGCATCAACGATATGTTTGGTAAAAGCTTTATTTTGACTATAAGCATGAGGAGAATTTAACATGGATTGCAACAAGGAAATACAATCTATTAAAGAACAATCATCATAATTAAATTCCTTGAAATCCAAAATAGTGGGTTCATTGCTATGTAAAGTTTTGACCTCTTCAATCCCACTTTTACCAATTTTTGCATCAAGATCTAAAAACTCCGAATCATTGGGATGCCTTTTAACTAAAGTTGACTCATCTCCAGTCCCATAATTATCAAGATTCATATTGCAAAACAAAGATTTAATAGGAGACACATCAATCACTTTTAGATCTTCATCTCTATTATCATGAAAACTAGAAGAACACGCTTTTACAAAGCAATCTTTCTTAGCACGCATCCTAGCGGTTCTTTCCTTGCACTCATCAATAGAAATTCTCATAGATTTGAGAGAATCATTGATATCATGCTTAGGTGGAATAGATCTAAGTTTCAAAGAATCAACATCAGGAGAAATTCTATCCACGTTCCTAGCCAACTCATCAATCTTAGGCAATTTTTCTTCAAGCAAAGCATTGAAATTCTTTTGAGAAATCATAAATTCTTTAACACTAGTCTGAAAATCAGATGGCATCTTATTAAAATTTCCATAAGAGTTGTTGTAGGAATTACCATAATTATTAGAGGAATTACTAGGAAACGGCCTCGGATTAAAGTTTCCTCTATAAGCGTTGTTACCAAAATTGTTCCTACCAACAAAATTCACATCCATAGATTCATTATTATTCTCAATCAAAGCCGACAAAGGCAAATCATTAGGATAAGAAGAAACACCCTTATTAGCAAACAATTTCATAAGTTCATCCATATTTCCACTCAAAACATTAATCTCTTCTATCGCATGAACCTTTTTACTAGTAGATCTTTTGGTGTGCCATTGAGAATAATTAACCATAATATTATCTAGGAGTTTAGTAGCTTCTCCTAAAGTGATTTCCATAAAAGTGCCTCCCGCGGCCGAATCTAAAAGATTTCTAGAAGCAAAATTCAATCCGGCATAAATTTTTTGTATAATCATCCATAAATTCAAACCATGTGTAGGGAAATTACGTATCATTAATTTCATCCTCTCCCAAGCTTGCGCAACATGTTCATGATAAAGTTTCTTAAAATTCATAATATCGTTTCTAAGAGAGATGATCTTAGCGAGAGGAAAATACTTAGAGATAAAAGCATCTTTGCACTTATTCTCAGAATCAATACTATTTTTAGGCAAAGACAAAAACCAAGTTTTAGCACGATCTCTAAGCGAAAACGGAAATAGCATCAATTTAACAATATCATTATCCAAATCTTTCTTCTTTTGCATATCACACAAATCAACAAAATTGTTTAGATGTGTAGCGGCATCTTCACTAGGAAGGCCAGAGAATTGATCTTTCATGACAAGATTCAGCAAGGCAGCATTAATTTCACAAGGTTCAACATCGGTAATAGGAGCAATCAGAGTGCTAAGAAAATCATTGTTGTTGGTATTGGAAAAATCACACAATTTAGTAATATCTTGAGCCATCGTGACAAACAATCCAACACACAAGCACACAAGAAGCAAGCGAAAAAGAGGCGAACGGAAAAAGAGGGCGAATAAAACGGCAAGGGTGAAGTGGGCGAGAGGAAAATGAGAGGCAAATGGCGAATAATGTAATGCGAGGGATAAGAGTTTGTGATGGGTACTTGGTATGTCTTGACTTGACTTGGCGTAGATCTCCCCGGCAACGGCGCCAGAAATCCTTCTTGCTACCTCTTGAGCACTGCGTTGGTTTTCCCTTGAAGAGGAAAGGGTGATGCAGCAAAGTAGCGTAAGTATTTCCCTTAGTTTTTGAGAACCAAGGTATCAATCCAGTAGGAGACTACACGCAAGTCACCTCGTACCTACACAGACAAATAAGAACCTTGCAACCAACGCGATAAAGGGGTTGTCAATCCCTTCACGGCCACTTGCAAAAGTGAGATCTGATGGAGATAATAAGATAAATATTTTTGGTATTTTTTATGATATAGGTTGAAAGTAAAGATTGCAAAGTAAAATAGATTGGAAACTTATATGATGGAAAATAGACCCGGGGGCCATAGGTTTCATTAGTGGCTTCTCTCAAGATAGCATAAGTATTACGGTGGGTGAACAAATTACTGTCGAGCAATTGATATAAAAGTGCATAGTTATGAGAATATCTAGGCATGATCATGTATATAGGCATCACGTCCGCGACAAGTAGACCGAAAAGATTCTGCATGTACTACTATGACTCCACACATCGACCGCTATCCAGCATGCATCTAGAGTATTAAGTTCATAAGAACAGAGTAATGCATTAGGCAAGATGACATGATGTAGAGGGATAAACTAAAGCAATATGATATAAACCCTATCTTTTTATCTTTGATGACAACAATACAATGCGTGCTTTGCTGCCCCTGCTGTCACTGGGAAAGGACACCGCAAGATTGAACCCAAAGCTAAGCACTTCTCCCATTGCAAGAAAGATCAATCTAGTAGGCCAAAGCAAACTGATAATTCGAAGAGACTTGCAAAGATATTTAAATCATACATATAAGAATTCAGAGAAGAACCAAATATTGTTCATAGATAATCTTGATCATAAACCCACAATTCATCGGATCTCGACAAACACACCGCAAAAAGAATTACATCGAATAGATCTCCAGGAAGATCAAGGAGAACTTTGTATTGAGATCCAAAGAGAGAGAAGAAGCCATCTAGCTAATAACTATGGACCCGAAGGTCTGTCGTAAACTACTCACACATCATCGGAGAGGCTATGGTGTTGATGTAGAAGCCCTCCGTGATTGATTCCCCCTTCGGCGGAGCGCCGGATAAGGCCCCAAGATGGGATCTCACGGGTACAGAAGGTTGCGGCGGTGGAAATAGGGTTTCGTGGTGCTCTCGGATGCTTTCGGGGTATATGAGTATATATAGGCGAAAGAAGCCGGTCATGGGAGCCACGAGAGGCCCACGAGGGTGGGGGGCGCGCCTACCCCCTGGGCGCACCCTCCTGCCTCGTGGCCTCCTCGTTTCTTTCTTGACGTCCACTCCAAGTCTCCTGGATTGCGTTTGTTCCAAAAATCACTCTCCCGAAGGTTTCATTCCGTTTGATATTCCTTTTCTGCGAAACACTGAAATAGGCAAAAAACAACAATTTGCGCTGGGCCTTTGGTTAGTAGGTTAGTCCCAAAAATAATATAAAATTGTATAATAAAGCCCATTAAACATCCAAAACAGATAATATAATAGCATGGAACAATAAAAAATTATAGATACGTTGAAGACGTATCAGTGAGGTGAACACAAACGATTCAGCGTAACAAGATGTGTGTGATACCCAGCAAACAGGTCGGTAATGAGAATTGTGTGCGATCATTATGGATAGTGTCGGGTGGTAGGTGCGACATATGCCAACGGGTGGCTTATCATTGTGGGAGCCAGTAAGACGTCGCCGGTGCCTGGAAACGGGATGAGGCGAAGACATGCACGCCGACAGATCTTACCCAGGTTCGGGGCTCTCCGTGGAGATAACACCCCTAGTCCTGCTCTGCGGGGTCTCCGCATGATCACTAGATCAATACAAGTAGCTACAAGTGCTCCTTGAGCTGTCTGGCTAGAGGAAGAAGAAGGGCAAGGCTAGCTCTCCTTTTCTCTCTATGTGGTGTGTGTAACTCTATGAGATCAACCCTTTGCATGGGTGTCCCGGGGGGTTTATATAGGCCTACCCCCCAGGGGTACAATGGTAATCCGGCTGGGCGCGGGTCCCAGCCGTCAGTGTCCGTGTTTGCCGGCTTGTCCGCCGGTCATTGGGGCCCGCCGACTGGTGGGTCCCACCGGCTGCCGGCCTCTTGGCCAGCACGCCGGCCCCACTGCTTGGGGGCTTTGTCGGTGGCTGGTTACTGTTGCCTCGCCTTTGATGACGAGGGCTTTGTCGAGGTAAGCGTGGCTACAGTGTCGCCGCCCTGCGAGCTCTCACTGTAGCCTTACCTCGTCTAGTCTCCTTAATGGGGCGCATGCTTCGAGGGAGGGAGGTAGCCGGCTATTGGGAGCCGGCCACATCCCTGGCCGACTAGAGGAGGCTGGGCCGTCTTCAGATGTCTCTCTGGCAAAGGGGCCCGCCGCCCACGGGCCGTACTGGCACCTGTCATGGGTGACATCGAGGCCAACATGGCTACAGTGCCGCGCCGTACGGGGGATGGCTGGCCCGTACGGCGCCCTGTGGCCATACCTGTTCCGGGATTCGGGGGTAGTGGGCTGTACTGCGGCCACGCCCCATCCTATCACCGTTATGCGGGTACAGTCTTTGTGGGTGCAGCCTTGGCCGGCTTCTGGGAGCCGACTTTCTTGATGGCCGGCTTCCGGGAGTCGGCTTTCTTCATGGACGGCTTTTGGGAGTCGGTCCTCTTGGGGCCGGCTCCCTGGAGTCGGCTATCTCGTATCTTTCTTGGGGGAGGTTTCTGAGACTGGGTCGCCTTCTGGGAGTCGGCCCAGGGGATAGCCGGCCGGGGGAAGGCGGCCCTATGCTTTGTATGCTTGAAGGCTTGAATGGCGTGGTAATTTTTCGAAGAGCCAGGGGGAGTCGGTTAGGCTACCCGTGGACATTTACTCCGACAGTAGTCCCCGAAGCTGGTTGGGCTTCGAGGCTGAGTGGAGGTCGAGAAGCTCGGTCAGCTTCTTATCTTGACGAGCCAGCAGCTAGGAGCCGGCTTTGGATGGGCGCGCCGTCTTGGCGAAATTTTTAAAGTCGGAAGGCGGGAGTCTGTTGGCGCGCGCGCCGGGCTGCGGACCGGCCGCTCGCCGCCTGCGAACACGTGGTGTCCCCTGGCTGAAGAGAGCCTGCCAACCCACGCACGCGAAAAGACGTCGCCGCAGGCCAAGGGCCCACCACTCCTACGCCTAGGCCCAGGCGCGGATTCTTTGCGGCCCAAAGCCGTCCGCACGTCTTCTGGCGGCGGTTACCGCACGCCGTTAGGGTGCAATAATCGCGGGACGTGGGGGAGTGGGCGCAGTTAATCCCACGTTCCTCCCCACGCCTCGCCTCCTTGGCTTCGCCGCACGAGGCTATAAGTAGGGGGAGGAGGGGGAAGCGGCAGACGCTCGCATACTCCTCTCCTCTCCGCCATCTTCTTCCTCCTGCTTTCCCTTGCAGCAGCGCCTCGCCGCCGCGCCGTCCCACCATTCTTCACTCCGCCCCGCAGCTCTGCCGCCGCAGGGCCGTGCTTTCTCCGCCGCCGCACTCTTCCTCGCTAGCTTCTCGCCACCATGCAGTACGGCGGGGACTGGGACGGCTCCAACATCCACATGGACCACATCGAGTTCCTCCGCAAGACGCGGCGGTTGCCCGGCGCGGACCAGGTGCGGGTCCGTCTCGTGCCTGCGAGGGAGATCACGCCGGAGCCGGAGGAAGGCGAGTGGGTAGTCTTCCGTTCGCATTTCCTGCGTGGCATCGGCTTGCCGGCGAGCGCTTTCTTCCGCTCCTTCCTCGACTTCTATCAACTCCAGCCGCACCACCTCACTTCAAACATGGTGGTGCTGCTGTCCGCCTTCGTCGCCTTGTGCGAAGGCTTCCTTGGTGTTCTCCCCACCCTCGAGCTCTGGGGGGAGTTCTTCCAATCTAAGCTGGGCACCCGCATGCAGGGTGTGCCGGCCTAGAGCGGCGCCTTCATCGCGATGCGGAGGCCGGCGGCCGACAACCCCTTCCCCGTTATCACGTTAATCCAGTCGGTGAAGCGCTGGCAGAAGTCCTATTACTACGTGAAGAACGTCGCCCCGCAAGGAGACTACGTCAACTTGCCGGCTTACGTAGCCGGCCCGCCGGCTGGGAGGCGGCCCCATTAGTCCTATCGGGCCGCGTCGCTGACGCCGGCTGGAGCCGCGGCCGTCGCCCGATTGCGGGTGATGATCCAGTCGGAGGGCCTGACTGGGCCCGACTTGCTGGCCGCCTTCGTCGTGCACCGGGTGCTTCCGCTTCAGAGCCGCCCTCACCTGATCTGTCAGATGAGCGGCCAGCTCGATCCGAGCCGGATGTTCACCAAGGACATGCCGCATGACGAGGTGGCCCACATGGTGAATTACCTTGCGAACTGCAAGCTCTCCGCAGAGTGGCGGTTTGGCAAGGAGCCATATTCCCGTGCGCATCCTCCGCCCACGGTATATTTTCTCTTTCCTTTTCTTTCCTTAGTTTTGTTGCCGAATTCCTTCTGGCCGTCTCTGACCAGTCGGGGTGCCTTGGCAGAGCTCTCTCCTTCGACCTGCAGCCGGGTCGGAGACGGAGCGCCGATTCCTCCCCGACCGGGCGGAACATGACCTGGAGGACTATGACTTGGGGGCGGCGGGCATGGAGGACAACACCGAGACGGGTGGCGGCGAAGCCGGCGGCGAAGCAGGCAGCTCCGGTCTTGGAGCTAGCTTCGACGACTGGCCCGATGACGACGAGGCGGAAGTCGTCCCACGCCGCCAGCTGGCGTCTGGCCACGGCGCGGGTTCCTCCGCCGCGCCGCCTGCTCGGGGCGGCGGGCAGAAGCGTCGTGCCGCGTCGGGCTTGTTCAGCAGTCGGCCGAAGAAGCCCAAGGGCGGGGCGGCGGCGACCAGGCGGGATGAGGCGGCCCGCTTCCGCAAGGTGGTGAAGCAGCCGCAGACGGTGTCGGCGTAAGTGTATACTCCTTCGTGCATTCTTTGTTTTTTTCTTTGGTAGTTTCTGAATCCTTGTCCTTTCTCAAAAAATCAGGGCTCCGCTGTCGCTCGAGCGGGTTGCTGCCGCCTCCGTCGTTGGATTGCCGGGAGGATCCAGGAGCACCCGCCGCATAGACCCCCACACCGAGCTTCAGGCGGCGACGGAGCGAAACGCACGGGAGGCGCGGGAGGAGCGGGAGGCGGAGGAGTTGAGGGCGGCTGCCGCCAAGGCGGCACTGGAGGAGGAGGCGGCGAAGGCGCACGCCGACGCAGCGGCCAAGGCCCAAGCGGAGGCTACGGCCGCGGCGATGGCGGAGGGGGCCTTGCTCATCACCCCTCTGCGCGTCGCGGCGCCTGAGGCCCCAGAGCCCCCGCCAGAGGAAGCCGGTGGCGACCAGCCGGGATTGGAGAGGGAGGACGATGTCATCGTCCCGGAGAGGGAGGCGGCACCGGCCCCGCCGACTGGGGTGACCCAAGGCGGCCAGCCTAACTTGCTGCCTGCGCAATCGGCCGGGGGCGAGCCGACCGCGAAGACGGATCTGGTGGTCCAGTCGCCCTCGCGCCAGCGCACGGGGAAGGCCGCATCGGAGCCGCAGAAGGCCGCGGGCTCCAGCTCGTCGGCCCAGGACATGGAGGCGGCCAGCGCCAGCTCGGGGTGGACGCCGGGTGGAGGGACGACTGTGGTGAACGTGGCAGCGCAGGACGTCCGGAACCGGCTTCAGGCCGAGGCTGCGGCGCTGAGGAAATAGAATGACGAGTTCCTTGCGACGCAGGCGGCCATTCGGGTTAGTCTTCTTATTTTTGCTTTTTTGATCTTGGTTTCTTCCGTGGGGGCGCGGCAGCGCACCCACTGGGTGTAGTCCCCGAGTTCCGAGTCGGCTGCTGAGCAGGCGGCTTGGAACTTCTTAGCGGGCCTTGTTTTGCTATTCTTGTTCTCATTCGCTCCTCTGCCTGACTTGCAGGACTACCACAACCTTCGCGCGGCTGCCTTCAACTCCCAGGCTCGGGAGCTGACCCAGAAGACTGCTGACCTATCTGAGAGCCGGGGTAAGTGCTTCGTCTTTTATCTCACGTGGGGGCGCGTCAGCGCACCCACTGGGTGTAGTCCCTGAGATTCGGGCCGACTGCTGAGCAGTCGGGTCGGATATTTCTTGACGACTTCTTCCTTATTGCTTCTTTCTTTTCTGCCATCCCTGCAGCGGCCAACGCCAGTCTAAGGGAATAGCTGGGCGGGGCTCAGGCTGCCCTCCGCACTAAGGAGGCCGAGCTTGCCACCTTGGCACAGGAGCGTGACCGCCTGGCCAAGAGGTTGGTGAGATGAGCCACAAGGCGGCCCTGAAGGCGGTGCAGGACAGCGAGGCCGCCCTCCAAGCCGAGTATGAGACAGAGGCGGCCAGTTGGGCCGAAGCGAAGCAGACGCTGATCAACGACTATGGCCAGATCGAAGACTTGGTTGACGGTAGGCCGCCTTCCTCTTCGTCCTTGCTTGCCGCTTGCCGTTTTAGCTCATTTTCTGACTTGGTGTTTTTCTCTTCTTTCTCTTTCTTCCTTGCGCAGAGTACTTCCCTGGCTACTCTACCGCCGCCAACCAGGTCATCGAGGCCCACCGCGAGGCACGAAGGCAGGCTGGCGCCGAGATCGCGCCAAACGCTCGCCGGTCGCTGGAGCAGCAGCTCTTGGCGATTCAGGCCCGCCTCCAGCCGGCTCATCGCATGCTCCACCGGCTTCAGCGCGTTGGGGCGCAGGTGTTGGCCGCTCTCTGGCCTGGTGAAATGATTCCCCGCACCCCCAGTCGGACTGCCGACTGGCTGGAGGTGGCGGTTGGCCGCTTCGAGGCCTGGAAGGCTTCTGCGGCTCGGTCCGGCGCCAGGCGGGCGCTGGAGTTCGCCAAGGCCTGGTATCCCGAGCTGAGTCTGGACTAGCTGGCCACCTGGCGGCAGGAGGCCGACACAGAGCTGGAGCCGGCGCGGTCGGCTATCATCCAGCGGGCTTCGGCGATTGCCGACTACACCGACACCAGCGCCTTCGCTCCTGAGGTGGACGACAACGGCGTTGCCCAGCCGGAGGAGTGGTTCGGGCTGAACCCGGCAGACGGCGAGGACTCGGCGGAGGAGATCGACTCCAGCGACGAGGGCGAGGAGGAGGAGGAGGGTGAAGACGTCGCGCCAGATGGTGGAGCGGCCTGTTAGCCTCAGCTTGACCGTGCCTCCAGCAACAAGGCACGCGTGGGTGTGCCGTCTGCAGCCAGCGATGATCAAGCCGAGACCCGCCAGCCGGCCACTCCTCCAGCTGGCGGCGCCGTCTCGCCCGACCCCGGCTCCCCTGCTGCGCCCTTAGTCTAGTCTGCTGCCTCTACTTTCCTGTTTCACCATTTGCTTTCAACTGTAAAATCTTCTCAGGAGGTTTGCGTTCCATGGTCACTCCGACTCCTTGCCAGAATCATCCCTCTTGCGTGCTCTTGGTTTTTGTGCGTCGATCAGGTAGTAGGAGTCGTTGCCTAGTGCTTTGCTAATGACGAAAGGGCCTTCCCGAGGGGCCGAGAGCTTGTGCTGGCCGGCTGTTCGCTGGACCAGCCGAAGCACAAGGTCGCCCTCTTGGAAAGATCTTGGCTTGACCTTTCGGTTGTGGTAACGGCACAAACCCTGCTGGTAGATGGCGGACCGGCTGAGTGCTAACAGCCGGCCTTCTTCCAGCAGGTCGACGCCGTCTTCTCGCGCTTCCTTGGCCTCCGCCTCCGTGTACATGGTGACCCGAGGCGAGTCGGACTCGATGTCAGTTGGGATGACAGCCTCGGCACCATATACAAGGAAGAACGGAGTGAAGCCGGTTGACTTGTTTGGGGTAGTACGCAGACTCCAGAGGACAGCCGATAGCTCATCGAGCCAGCAGCCGACCGATGGCTCCAGTGGTACGACCAGTCGGGGCTTGATGCCGGAGAGGATGAGCCCATTTGCTCGCTCGACCTGGCCGTTTGACTGCGGGTGGGCAACGGACGCTAAGTCCAGTCGGATGCCCTGCGTCGCGCAGAAACGTGCCAGTGCTCCTTTGGCAAAGTTTGTGCCGTTGTCGGTGATGATGCTGTGTGCGCCGTACCGAGTAGTGATGTCGGCAATGAATGTCACAGCAGTCGGCCCGTTCAGCTTCTTGATCGGCTTTGCTTTGATCCACTTGGTAAATTTGTCCACGGCGACAAACAGATGTGTCAAGCCGCCGCGGGCTGTCTTGAATGGGCCCACCATGTCCAGCCCCCAGACGGCAAAGGGCCAGGTGAGGGGGATGGTCTTGAGTGCGGAAGCTGGCAGGTGTTGCTTGGAACTGAAGACTTGGCATCCTTTGCAGCTTTTGACTATCTCTTTGGCATCTTCCAAAGCAGTCGATCAGCTGCTGGATGCGCCTTGTCATGTAGGGGAGCTCATCAGCCCCCAGCCCATTTAGCTCTTCAGCGGCTCGCAGATTCTCGAGCGGGGTGGCGTAGACGGGGCGGTCTGCCCCCAGCATGCTGGCGATGGCCGCGCCACGCTTTTTGACGAAGCCGGCTCGGCTCAGCCCGCCATGAGGCGGCGTACCGAAGGCGGCGCGGTCGACTTCGCGCTGGTGGGCCTCGGTGAGGCGTCTCATGGAGGCTATCTTCTGGCCCTCCGCGATGAGGGCGAGGCGGCGTGCCTCCAGGGTCTCGGCGTCGGCGTCGGCCGGGATGGGGACGGACAAGTCATGCATCGCCGTTTGCAGGGCGTCGTGGGCGTTCTCGCCCGAGTCGGCGACGTGGCTGATGACCAGCACCTCAGTGACAGCGCTGCTGCTGCTGTCAGTTCGAGGGAGAGGGTCGTTGAAGACTACCACGTCGGAGGGGTAGGCGTCGAGCGATGCCATGTCGGAGTCGACAAGCATCGGGTCGGTGGAGCCGACCGACTCCAAGTCTACAGCAAGCTCGCTGGAGACGTGAAGTTGGTCAAGGAGGTTGACGAGGCGACTCTCGGGGTAGTCCGTGCCCGCGTCGAACGCGGGCTCGTCGGAGATGCGAGTCTCGCCAAGAAGATCGGCGAGGCAGCTCGCAGCGCAGGCGTCGTCAACGCCTTGCAGCGCGTCGGGGCAAGCGCCATCGGGTGCAGCAGGCTGGCTGCGCTCGCAGGGGAGAAAAAGGGTTCCCGTCCAGAACAGGTCTCCGGACGACGGTGCACCTGGCCCCACGGTGGGCGCCAAATGTCGGGTGGTAGGTGCGACATATGCCAACGGGTGGCTTATCATTGTGGGAGCCAGTAAGACGTCGCCGGTGCCTGGAAACGGGATGAGGCGAAGACATGCACGCCGGCGGATCTTACCCAGGTTCGGGGCTCTCCGTGGAGATAACACCCCTAGTCCTACTCTGCGGGGTCTCCGCATGATCACTAGATCAATACAAGTAGCTACAAGTGCTCCTTGAGCTGTCTGGCTAGAGGAAGAAGAAGGGCAAGGCTAGCTCTCCTTTTCTCTCTATGTGGTGTGTGTAACTCTATGAGATCAACCCTTTGCATGGGTGTCCCGGGGGGTTTATATAGGCCTACCCCCTAGGGGTACAATGGTAATCCGGCTGGGCGCGGGTCCCAGCCGTCAGTGTCTATGCTCGCCGGCTTCTCCGCCGGTCATTGGGGCCCGCCGACTGGTGGGTCCCGCCGGCTACCGGCTTCTTGGCCGGCACGCCGGCCCCACTGCTTGGGGGCTTTGTCGGTGGCTGGTTACTGTTGCCTCGCCTCTGATGACGAGGGCTTTGTCGAGGTAAGCGTGGCTACAGTGTCGCCGCCCTGCGAGCTCTCACTGTAGCCTTACCTCGTCTAGTCTCCTTAATGGGGCGCATGCTTCGAGGGAGGGAGGTAGCCGGCTATTGGGAGCCGGCCACATCCCTGGCCGACTAGAGGAGGCCGGGCCGTCTTCAGATGTCTCTCTGGCAAAGGGGCCCGCCGCCCACGGGCCGTACTGGCACCTGTCGTGGGTGACATCGAGGCCAACATGGCTACAATGCCGCGCCGGACGGGGGATGGCTGGCCCGTACGGCGCCCTGTGGCCATACCTGTTCCGGGATTCGGGGGTAGTGGGCTGTACTGCGGCCACGCCCCATCCTATCACCGTTATGCAGGTACAGTCTTTGTGGGTGCAGTCTTGGCCGGCTTCTGGGAGCCGACTTTCTTCATGGCCGGCTTCCGGGAGTCGGCTTTCTTCATGGCCGGCTTCTGGGAGTCAGTCCTCTTGGGGCCGGCTCCCTGGAGTCGGCTATCTCGTATCTTTCTTGGGGGAGGTTTCTGAGACTGGGTCGCCTTCTGGGAGTCGGCCCAGGGGATAGCCGGCCGGGGGAAGGCGGCCCTATGCTTTGTATGCTTGAAGGCTTGAATGGCCTGGTAATTTTTCGAAGAGCCAGGGGAGTCGGTTAGGCTACCCGTGGCCATTTACTCCGACAGATAGGCCATACAGTCTTTTTTTGTGAATTGTGTGCTCGTCAGGGCACACAGTTCAACAAACCAACCTGTTGGCGATAATGTAGAAGATCTCTATCGAATACATATTACTAACCGTCTGCGATGAGATTGACAGGATAAACAGAGATATATACAATCTGCTTAATCTAGTCCTTCTTCTTCTTGTTGTTCTTCTTGGATGGCCCCGCAACATCCTCTTGGCGAGGACGCTTCTTGCCGCTGACCGTTGGCTTTTCATCGCTGCCGCCGTCGTCATCGTCGTTGCTGTCGTCGTCCTCCTCCTCCTCGTTCGACCATTCCTCCTCGTCCTCATCATCGTCCTCTTCTTCATCCTCCGACGGCTCCTCGTCCGTCCGGTTGTCGTCTGACGATTCCGGAGGTGGCGTTCCTTCCATGAACTGGATATAATCGAGGTCTGGGCTCGAAGCCGGACTCATGGAAGACGAGCGGGATGATTTCGATGTTGACCTATCATCGGACGCCAGACTGCTGGCCGAACTGTCGTCCTTGCTATGTTTCGACATGGCTGCAGAGTGTGTGCCAGTGTGTAGCGCGGCCTGCCGGGGACGATGAAGATGGTGGACACTTAAGCGGGGTATGCAGAGAAGAGGAACTGCCAATTGAAGCGGGGGTTGACGTATTATCTAACCGCTGATATAATCAACCGTAATTATTTGTACCCAGTCGCTCCAAATTCCCGGGGTTGCGCATGACTCCTATTGGCTATTTGGCTGGTTTCCTTTTTTAGGACAAAAACAAGGAACGAGTTTTGGGATTATGCACCGGTACCGGTACGAACGGAGTAGGACAGTTGGCAAGCAATACATTGAGCTCTTCTTATTGATAAAGCTAGTAATAATCAAACTAGAAAGGAAAATAAAAAAGACAAAGAAAAATATCTGCACGAATCTTCATGTAACATCAATGGCATATATAGGACCTAGATGTGCATTACTTAGAGCACATCTAGATGTGCTTTAGCAAAACTGTCAAACAAAACCCCTAATCATCATTGCGAACAACGCATAGAACATGGCTAATGCGACAACCACAACTACACATGCTAGTTCCTTCTTGTCTCTTGCTTTCATCTGTTGCCTATGATTGATTCTTTCTTGCTTCATCGTACTGATTGTACATTCCAGATCAGCCAGTTTGTGCTTCAG
Organism: Aegilops tauschii subsp. strangulata; assembly: GCF_002575655.3. Lineage (NCBI taxonomy): Eukaryota > Viridiplantae > Streptophyta > Magnoliopsida > Poales > Poaceae > Aegilops > Aegilops tauschii. The sequence goes on along the minus strand of NC_053037.3, from coordinate 310,495,054 downwards.
CTTTACGTTATCTTCTACAAGCTTGGTGATAACACTCCGAGCCCTGCCATGCCATTCTTCATCCAGCCAGTTAACAAAGGCACAAGCCTCATATCCCTGCCAATGTTAAATAGTATTCTGGATGAGCGGTGGCATTAACTGAAGTAAAATGATGAACTTAATTAGCACTAACCTCTAAGGGGCAACTGAGAAACCGCTTGCCAATGTCGAATCCCTCCGTGCATACATGTCGAGCAGGAGTGTGCCCGTGCACACAACTCAACTTTTGATACTTCTCGATGGCGCAAAACTCGGAGTCGAACTCGTGTTGCGGGAGTCTGGAGTCAACCTCCAGATCCGGCGGCAGATCCCTTTCCTGGGGGGGGGGGGTCATTCAGGACGGATTCAGCAAGGAGCCATACTTTGGACATGGTAAAAAAGATCGGGATAGATTGGAACCTGACAGGACGATTCGGATCTGTAGTACACCTGCCTTCTGATGACCTTAGGCAAGTGCTCGGCGGCGACCGCCGTCGTGGCTGCGATACGAGCAGGAGCAGCCACACCGAAACCATTAACACCACTCGTCCGCATTCCCCCAATGTCAGTGCCATGCGAGGGAATTTGGAGGCTATGTAGGGATTTGGGGGAAATGGGGAAACTGTGGAGATAAGCTAACGGTCGGGAACTACTAATGGCACTATATATATGTTGTATACGGCACACTATTTGTACATGTCGTTTGTGTTAGGTATTACAACGTCACACACGATTTCCGCACCAAACCGTGTGAGAAGACAACGTAGGTTAGACACGGTTGCCGTTACATAACCGTATGTGATGTACTACCCTGTCCATATAATTGAGTTACAGTGAGATACCATGTAAGCAGCCGCTCCGCGGATATCCGTAAAAAAACAGCCGCTCTGCATATAGAGATGGCGGCGGCGGCCTAGGCACCGGCTACCGGAGAATAGGTCAATCCTTAGTCGGTGGGCGGTGGCGGCGTCATAGGAGGTCAATCCTCGTTCTGCGATGGGAGATAGGAGGAGCTCAACCATCGAGGTCGGCGGTGGCATGATTCGAGCACATCCATCGCGGTCGATCGCGGGATAGTGGAGGTCGAACTTCAGGCGGCAGCCGCACTAAGCTTTGCTCCTCGACCCTGCTGTCTCGGCGTACCGCCGCATCGCGCTTGTCTGTCTGCTGAGTGGAGGTCGCCACGCGGCTAATTAATTAAGGTATTCTTTTCATGAGTGGCTAAATTTAGGTATTCAATTCCTAAGTGTAGTGTTGTACTAGTACTCTGCGTGTAACTTGACTGGCGATTAATTTTTGTCATAGCACGTCTGGATAACAACATGGAGCGCCCTCAGTAATTATTAAAATAAAACCTTGTGATTTATGCACGCATCTTTGGACAGCAGTTAATCCATGTATTAATGTTGTTGTTTTGTTTTTAATTACCATTTGTGTGGTGCAGATGGAACGATCTCGATGGATGAAGAATCGGAAAAACCACAGATTTTATCAGTGGCGTGACAGAGTTCATGAATTTGGCTGAAAGTACAAAGAGGAGAATTAGTGATGCGGATTACATCCTGTGTCCATGTATTGATTGTGCCAATACAGAGTCACATGAAGTTGCAGATGTTTAGATGCACTTAGTCTCTAGGGGATTCATGGATGGATATACACGTTGGACCAGACACGGTGAAGAGGACGTCATGGATGAAGATACCCAGGGCAGCATGATGCCAAACCCCGATCAGTGTCACATGGATGTTGAATCTAACATCGGGGCAGAGGCATCAAGCTACCAATGGAACACCGGAAAGCCGAAACGCCCACTGGAAAACCAAGACGTCGACGCAGATGACGACGATCTTGATATGCCAGATTTTGCTGCTATAATTGCAGATTTCGAGGGCCCAGATAAGCATATGATTGGGTACAAGGATCTGCCAACCATTGATGCAGACTCCAAGAAAGAATTGTATCCAGCTTGCAAAAAGAAATATTCCAGGTTGAGTGCCACCCTGGCGCTTCTCAGATTTAAAGGAGCAAACGGTCTATCAAACAAGGGCTTCACGGAGATGTTAGGTCTTTTGAAAGAAATTCTTCTGGAAGATAATGTGCTCCCCATAAGCACGAATGAAGCGAAGAAAATTGTTTGCCCATTGGAACTTGAAGTATAGAAGATACACGCTTGTGTGAATGATTGTATATTGTACCGTGGTGAGTACAAAGATTATCATGCATGTCCCACATGCAAGCATGCACGATACAAGTGCATGAGAGCAAAGGACAAGTACAAATTGGACGATGAGATCAAGACAGGAGTCCCGTTCAAGGTTGTTTGGTACTTGCCTTTAATTCCAAGGTTGAGGCATTTGTTTGCAAACCCTAGAGAGGCAAAGAGGTTGCGGTGGCATCATGATGAGCGAATTGCGGATAGGTATATGAGGCACCCGAAAAATGGGGCTTAGTGGGAATTAATCGACAAAAAGTTTGAAAATTTTGCCAAGGATCCTAGAAGTATAAGGCTCGGGGAGTGTACTGACGGGATGAATCCTTTTGGCGATATGAGCACCAATCACAGCACATGGCCGGTGCTTCTGTGCATATATAACCTAGCTCCTTGGTTGTGTATGAAGAAAAAATACATTATGATGTCAATGATTATCTAAGGACCGAAGCAACCTGGAAATGACATCGAAATTTACTTTCAGCTACTGGTAGAAGAACTGCTGACAGTGTGGATAGATGCGCCTGCTGTAAAATGTTATGAGACTTATAGAAAGGAGATTTTCGATCTACATGCCATGCCGGTGCACACCATTCAAGATATGCCAGCATTAGGCAACACATCGGGGCAGAAAACAAGGGGAGAAGTAGGGTGTGTCACATGCATGGATAGGACAGCTAGCAGAAGACTTCACAACTCGCACAAAACAGTGTATTTGCGTCATCGTAGGTTCTTACGTAAAAATCACCCATACCGAAAGATGAAAGCTGAATTTGATGGTACGACAGAGGCAGCTTCAGCCCCAAGACCCTATGAAGGGGTGGTGGTCCACAACATGGCTAAAAATAATAATGTTGTGCTTGGCAAGAACCACCCTTTGACGGTGAAACTAACACCCAAGGATCTAGTGTTTAAGAAGAAATTAGTGTTTTGGAAATTACCTTACTGGGAGATTCTACGTGTACGTAACTGCATCGATGTCATGCACGTAGAGAAGAACGTATGTGAAAGCATCCTTGGTACTCTGCTCAAGATTAAAGGTAAAAGAAAGGATGGTGATGGTTCACGGCTCGATATGCTTGCTGATCAATCACAACGCAAGAGTGAAGCAGAAGATGATGACAAATTCATCAAAGCTCGCAAGATTTGCAATTTATGTACAAAAGAAGCAACACAGTTCTTCACCTATTTGTTGCCAGTTAAGACACCCTCTCCTACTCCGCAAACATCCGAAGTCTCGTCGATGTGAGCTCAGGTAAAATGAAGTTGGGACACATGAAGTCACATGATTGCCACGTAATGTTGACACAAATTCTCCCGGTGGCCATCAGGAATCTGATGGACAAAGATATAAGAAACACACTCATTGGCCTCTGTGATTTCTTCAACCAACTATGGCAGCAAGTTGTAGATCCTCAAGAGTTGGATCATATGCAAGATGATATTGCAAGAATATTGTCCAACCTAGAGATGTTTTTCCCACCGTCATTCTTTGATATCATGGTCCATATCACTGTGCACCTTGTCGACGAGATAAAGTATTGTGGTCCTATGTTTCTTCGCAACATGTATCCCGTCGAGCGGTTCATGAGAATCCTGAAGCGCTTTTGTCGGAACCGAAACCATCCAGAGGCAAGCATCCTACAAGGTTATACCGCGGAGGAGGTGGTTGAGTTTTGCACCAAATACATGAAACAAAGACCTATAGGTTTGCCCCTCTCTTGCCACAAGGGAAGGCTGGAAGGTAAGCTAGTCCTTGCTGGCACGCAAATGGCTGCACCCGGAGAATTGGCAGAGAAAGCCCATTTGACGGTACTGCTTAACAACCCAGTTCTCATCGCTTATGCCGAAGAACATTTGGCGGAGATACGCCAAAGATTCTTACCAATGGTGCCTTCGTCAGAGGTGGAGATGAAGGAGCACACTAAGAACTACGCCGAATGGCTGAAGAATCGTTTGGCACAAGGACCCATCGATGACATTGCTACGTGGTTGACACAAAAGCCATCACCTACGGTGCTGACGTACCAAGCATATGACATAAATGGATACACGTTCTACACTGAGGAACGTGATAAGAAGACCTCGTATCAGAACAGCTCTGTTCGAATAGAATGCATGACTGTAAATGAAGCTAATAAAAGGGTATACTATGGAACCATCAAACAGATTTGGGAGCTTCACTATGTGAAAGTTAAGATGGCATTATTCAGGTGCGCATGGATCCCTCTTGGTCAGGTAAGGATTGATGAGTACAGGAAGGCCTGTGTTAACAGGACAACGATGGCATATCACAGGGACCCATTCATTCTTGCCAGCGATGCTACCCAGATTTTCTTTGTGGAAGACCCCTTGCATAAGAACGACCATTTAGCGATGCATGGGAAGAGAAGGGTACTGGGTGTCGACGATGTTGCCGATCAGGACGAGTACGATGAATTTGATGAGTTGCCAGCCAAGGGATCACGCACCAGTGCAACAGAGAAGAAGTTTAAAATGATCAAAAACCCCAAGTTCATTCGGGGTCAACTTACTGATCCCAGTTCCCACATGTACATGGGAATTAAGCTGTAAGACTAGTCTTTATGCCTATCCTGCAACTTAATTCGTTCAATTCAGAACTGTCGCGTGTACTGAATTTGTGAGTTATGCCCGGTTTTCTGTTGATGTAAGAACCGTTAATATGTTGACCTTGATATGCTGTCAGCTCAGGCAATGAATATGAACTGTTTTTTGTTATTATTATTATATCATAGAGGTAGCACAGTCAATCAATCTCACTACAGTATGTGTGAACAAAAATATGCAATCTGGTTTGCGAATAGCACACGGTTCGTTGATGAAAGCCGTGTGCCGACCAAACCCCGCCACCATCCCGCCCACGATCTGAGTCGTGCTTTCTGATTGGCCAGAAACCAAACCCCACGGATCGTACGTCTGCACCGTTGGATGCTCCCAGATCGAACAACGATCCTCATCCCTTTCGACAACACATGCAGTTCCGGTTGTAATTTTATTTCTATGCACAAAATGCACGTTAATATCAAAAAATGTCTTAAATATAGCTAACGATACCTGAAATGCGCCAAAAAAATCAAACCCGTGGTATAATGGTGATTGCGTACCGTGGACATTTTTATGAGGCCAAACGATGAAGTCACCGGCCACAGGAGTTTGAATTGACACGTCTCCTTTTGGAAAACCATGATCCTTCATGTGAGATGCTCCGGTTTGGAAGGAGCGGTCATCAAAACTTGTGCCAAACTTTACCAATTTTTTTCCACGGGGGCGTGAGAGCACGCCACAAGCACACATTGATTTTGATGATGTCCGAACTCCATCTGAATTTTCTGTAATTAAAATACCAACTAGGCCTACGCCAGTGGCCGCACCCCGCGGCCGAAATGTTTGAAACTTCTCCCCGCTTCTCGAACAAACAGATAAAAACTCACAAAGTGACGCACAAATGATCTGTACACCTTTGGTAGGCTGATAGAAGGGGTTACCATAGCTAGTATCATGCATGCCAACTAGGCAATTTTGATGAGCTGTCATAGAATTAATTAAATGAAGAAAGAGAGGGTTAAGTATCATATCATGAAACCGTATCATAATAAATGTTATGCTACTATGTGTCATGCATGACAATATAAATAAAGTACTACATATGATACTAGCTACTCTATGATACTATGCATTATTAGAGCAAGTAAGTACACAATAGAGTGACATAAGACTAGCCACAATGGGTAGTAACATAGAATGTTACTAGTCTATGTTACTACCTCTATAGTGGGGAGTAACATATGTGTAGTAACATGCAACACTTCATTTATTAGGCTATAGACTCATCTTGCCTTGAGATGTGTGATGTTACTCAGACTAGCCACAATGGGTAGTAACATAGACTAGTAACATGCCCATGTGTTACACTAGTCTATGTTACTACCTCTATAGTGGGGAGTAACATATATGTGTGGTAACATGCAACACTTCATTTATTAAGCTATAGACACATCTTGCCTTGATATGTACATGTGATGTTACTCATACTACTAGTAACTAGCTATGTTACTACTTTCCTCTCTTTCTTCATTTATTGCTTGCCACATCATCTACTTTATCCAGATATGTGTGATGTTACTACCTATGTTACTCCCACTGTGAGACTACCCACAATGGGAGTAGCATAGGTAGTAACATCACACATATCTAGATAAAGTAGATGATGTGGCAAGCAATAAATGAAGAAAGAGTACCCACAGTGGGAGTAACATAGGTAGTAACATCACACATATCCACTTTCCTCCATTTCTTCATTTATTGCTTGCCACATCATCTATTTTATCTAGATATGTGTGATGTTACTACCTATGTTACACCCACTGTGGGTAGTCTGGCTATAAGGAATAGAATAATATATATGTGCTTATTAGTTCGAGGAAAGAGAAGAGAAGCGGGCTGTTAGTTAGTAGAGCCAGCTGCAACAGGAGACCCAAGACACTTTGTGAGGATGTAAGGTGGGCCAACTATTGATAAACTAGTACGTATATAAAACTTATTATTGTACATACCCGCTAAGAGGTTGGCTTATATGACATGTCAACTTCTTATAGTCGACCCTTGGCTGTATTATTAACCATGCTCTTAGTGAGGTAACTAGTATATCATAGACGACTAGCTAGTATTAGACTAGCCACAGTGGGAGTAACTTCAGCAGTAACACCGACTCCAACTCAGCAAACTTGCTTATGTGGCAATAAGTTAATGAGGAGAGAGATAGTTTCAGTAACTTAGATAGTTATTGTAGCATCACATGTCCCAATGCAATATGAGTCTGTAACCTAAGAAATGAAGCTTTGCATGACACTACACTAATGTTACTACCACTATGAAGGTAGTAACATATATAGTCTAGGGATATGTGTATGTTACCAGTGTACTACTCTCCATTGTGGCTAGCTAGTCTCATACTCCTTCCTTTCCGGTTTAGCTAGGCTGGTTGTAATGGTATTATCATAAGAGGTATCATGCATGCCAACTAGACTTTATGGATGATGTGGCACACAAGAGAGGATGTGGTATCATATCATGGTACCGTGTCATATTAAATGTTGTACTACTACTTTGTGTGATTAGTAAGGCAACCTAAGATGTTAACTTATGATACTATGCATTACGGAAGTAGCTAGTATCCTAGCTACACTATCATATATATGCATGATACTACTAGTATATATATATGACACTCCCCATTACAACCAGCCTTATAGGGCTCAATTCAAAAATCTCACCAACCAAGGTAGATGGTGAGTGGTGGAATACCTTTTGTAGTTTATAAGAACACCCAATTAATGCTTTTGTTTTCCTAAAAAAATTATGTTTTCCAATGTATTAATTGCAATACATGCATGCATATATAAAGTACATGCATTGGTCAACTTTCTCTTAATACTTGCATGCAATGATTTAATGCACCTTGGAATCTGGACATGTGATGGGGAACAACCAAATTGAGCCTTATAAAATGGAAAAACTAAAATTCTGAGATAAGCCTATAAACCGGAAAGGAGGGAGTATATATGCATGATACTAGTATATGATCAGCAATACCTCCGTAATGCGCGCATGCATAGTATCATGAGGGATCCCGCTTGCCTGCTCCCTCCCCATGCTCCCATCCATGCTCCCACCTCATCCTACGGCTGTCTTTTTTCCTTTTTCCTTTCTAATATAATCATCTCCCCCTGATTTTAAGGGGGTGGGGCCGGGCCTTATTTTGTTCCAATCAAATCAAGCCACGTATGCGGGAGCACGGATGGGCGCACGCACGGGGAGCATACAAGTCTCATCCTATCATGAGTTAGTATCTTAGGTTCCTTATTAATTACCATGCATGACACAAAGTAGTACAACATTTAATATGATAGGGTATCATGATATGATAGCACACACCCTCTCTTTCATCATTTAACTGTGTGCCACATCATCCAAAAAGTCTAGTTGGCATGCATCATACCGCTTGATACTCCCATATTACGGCCAGCCTTATTTGGGTGGCCATAGTGGGGGTATCATAGCCGGTATCATGCACCCAGGAATAGAAAATATGATGATGTGGCAAAGAAGCAGTAACATAGGTAGATACCGTAACATATATATATATATATAATAAATGCTATACTACTTTGTGTCATGCATGGCCATAAATACGGCTATCTATGATATATACTCCCTCAGAAAAGTAATATAAGAGCGTTTAGGTCACTATTTAGTAATCTAAACGCTCTTATATTAGTTTACAGAGGGAGCTAGTACTACTCTATGATACTATATATGCACTATGAAGGTACGTACGTAGTATCATACACTAGTATCATATGCATGATACTGTATATCACTACAAAAAAAGACACATCCGTGACATTTTGGGCCGAACGAAAAAAAATTCTGTCATACTTATGACACTTCTATGATGATAATTGTGACAAAACCCGGTATCATCATAGATGTGGTGGGCTCCTACTTCTATGACAAAAAATCATGACAGAAAATGGGCTTTTCGTCCTGGGCGGGCCGGAGACGCAGCTGCATGACATTCTTTGGGCCGTCCATGACGGAGAAAACCGTGGTAGAAGCGAGGGCGTGGAAAATATCGGGGTGTTCCCGGTTACGGTGGGTGGTTGGGGACGAGCGATGCACGGAGATTTGCGCGTTTCTCTCGTACACGCACACGCATGGGTGCGAGGCGTTGGGCTCTAACTGAACCCGAGGGAGGCATTCGCCTACTGAACCCGAGCGATTGCACTGCAGGCTACGCGTTACTGAACCCGAGCAATCGATCGATGGCTGTTAACTGAACCCGATCGAGCGATTCCTTCGCTACTACTGCTAACTGAAGCCGATCGATGCTGCCTCTGGATGAACAGTGAGTGTTGCTGGGGGGTTTGGATGAACAGTTCCCGGTGGGGGTGGATGAACAGGACCCCGTGGTGTTGCCTTTGGATGAACAGGACCCCGATCGATCGAGCCGGTTGGGGCTGGATGAACAGGACCCCGTGGAGGGCTGGATGAACAGGACGACCTCGTGGAGGGATGGATGAACAGTAGACGGTGGAGGGCTGGATGAACAGTAGCCCGTGGAGGGGTGGTTGAACAGGAGCCCGTGGAGAGGGCTGGTTGAACAGTAGTCGGTGGAGTAGCGCCCGGTGGAGGCCAGATGAACAGGAGCCCGTGGATGAACAGTCGCAGGTGGAGGCTGGAGGAGGTCGACGGTGGATGAACAGTAGCCCGTGGAGGCTGGAAGGGGTCGACGGTGGAGATGAACAGTATCCCGTGGAGTCCTGTTTTGCGGTACGCCACACCCCTCCCGATGAACAGGACCCCCGTTTCGACCGTAGCGCTCCAACACAAGTCCGTTTCCTCTGTTTTGCGGTACGCCACACCCCTCCCGATCAACAGGACCCCGTTTCGACCGTAGGAGGCCCGTTTCCTCCGTTTTGCGGTACGCCAGACCCCTCCCGATGAATAGGATCCCGTTTAGACCGTGGCCGGTCAAACACAAGGCCGTTTCCTCCGTTCTGCGGTACGCCGGGCCTCGTTTCTATCGCCTGTTCCATCCAACCCCTCCTGATGAACACAACGACGCATTCCGTTCTGACCCAGCCGGTTGGCTCCCCATGAACACGACGATGACGCAGTTTCTCCGTTCTGACCCAGCCATGTACACGAGCCCTGGCCATACGTATGCGCGAGTAGGCGTTCGAGACCCAGCCCGTATGTACGTACGTGGCCGTATTTTCTTTCTTGCACACTGCCGATGTTCGTACGTGTACATCCTACGTGCGCGCCTCTACTACGACACGTGCACGCCTCTACATCGACCAGTATGTACGTAGACGTTCGCGACCAGAATGACAACGCTACGTACGCTTCGACCAGGTGGGTCCCGACTGTCAGGCACTTCCTTGCGTGCGAAGATGTAGCTGGTGGGTCCCAGCAGTCAGGGGGGCTATAAAAGAATTCTTGCAATTTTTTTCAAGAATTCTTTTTTGCATTTTTAGGTATAAAAAAACATCCTAGTGGATCCGTGTGAATCGTTTTTTTGCTCGGACGCACTTCCTTGCGTGCGAAGATGTAGCTGGTGGGTCCCAGCAGTCAGGGGGGAAATGTTTTTTTCGCGAAATATGGTGGCCCGTCCGGTGGGTCCCCGCAGTCTGGTGGAGGAATAATTATTTTGCGCGTAATAAGGAGGCACTTCCTTGCTGCTGCCGTGGACCCAGCTGTCAGCCTCTCCATGTACAGTACTCTTCCGATGGAAGTTGGTCGTTGACCACATTGACCACGCCGCGCCGAGAGCACCATGGCGGTGGACGACGACGAGGCCTAGGAAGGGGATGACGCGGAGCCGGGGAAGACGCGGCAGTGGATACCCACACGGAGAGGAGTACGAGGGTTCACTGGTTCGGCTGCGGTGTGAGCCTGCCTTCGCCGCAGAATAACATGGGGTGTGGGTGAGTGGAGGGATGGCCTAGCCAGCGGTGGGAGTAGTAGGGGGCGGTGAGGCCTCCGCGGCAGCACAGCTGGCCACGGGAGGCAGGAGCAGGCGGCACGACCGGCGCTGCTTTGGGTGGCTGGAGCAAGAAGACCAGAGGTTGAAGAAGCACTACGGCCGTTGGATGGACATCGTACGGTCACTGCAGCTAGAATCGTTTATATTGACTAAGTTGACAAAGCCCTTGGTACGCGTCAACTTAGTAGGCCCACATGTCAGCCTCCGAAACGGTGCGCCCCAGATGTCAGGGGGAGGAATCATTTTTTGGGCGGCCGCATCTAGAATATTCGAGATTGAAGAAGAAGCACGACATCCGTTGGATAGACATCCAACGACCACTGCTGCTAGAACCGTGTGTTGACTATAATAAGTTGACAAAGCCTTGCATACGCGTCAACTTCTTTTTTTAGGGGACGCGTCAACTTAGTAGGCCCACAAGTGTGTGGCAGAGAACTTATAGCCCATTTGCTATTTGTAAGAATGTACAACCATTTTTGAATTCTAATGGAATTTACTACAGCCCATTTACAGTTTGTTAAAAGTACAACCCATTTTCTAGCTAGGACAACGATTAATAATTTCAACCAACCGTTCAAGATAGAATTCAATAAAATTTCCCACATTTTGATGGGATCCGAAATATTTTTATCCCGAAATTTCTAGTCAGATTAAATATAAATTTGTATTACGGCAAAATCCAACGAAACATTGCGCGCGCAACAATTAAAAATTAAGATTTTCAAAATCTATAAATAATATTTTATAAACTAATTTCGTGTTCGGTGCATTTTTTTATAGTTACTGCCCAGTTTTTATAATTACATCCCATATATTATTTTTTAAAGCCCATTTTCCTGTTAAGCCTAATGCATCCCTCCTAGGAAAGATTTGCAGCCCAGCGGGGCGGAGAATAACAAGTTGACCTTGCCTGGGTATTCCTCAAAAAAATGTATAGCTGGGCTAGCCATTTTCATCTTGAAAAAAATAATATCTGGGCTGGATATCTGTCCTGGGCTAGACGGGCCATAGCCCGCCCAGTTAATACCCTGCTCTCCTCTGAACAACAACGAAAACATCGCCAAGAAAAACTCTGTAGTGCTCACGCCTCAAAAACACAAATACTGCTCGAGCTGCTTGGTCCCAGCTGTCGGCCGCACCTTGTGCAATTCTCTCGTTTATATTGACTACATAGGTTGACAATGGTGTGGGACCATGATGTCAGGAAACCAGGAGGAAGCAAAAAAATATAGTTGTACATAATAAGGAGGCACTTGGGTACGTACGTCTATGGCCCTAGTGGGTCCCTACTGTCATCCAGTCAAAATAAAGTCATCTCCTGAATCCTCATGTTCATTGACCATGTTAACAATGCTCGGCACCACGATGAGCGCAACAACTCGAAGGACGACGGAGAGGGCCTCGCGGGCCCTACGGATGGTCTGATACAACGCCCGCTGCTCATTCAGGAAGCCAGGGTCATCGGACACCTATGAGCACCTTCGAGAGACTGAGACGGCATGAAACGGTAAGGCCGCGCTTGGGAGCTCTGGTTTATTTCACACCTGTATTAAGATACAAGTGTAATTTACTCGTCATCAGAAACAACGCGTAAAATACAGGCGTAATAAAACCGAGGGCCTGAGGTCTGTAAGTAAAACCAGCGGGTTACGCGTGTAATTTGAGAGACCAGTGTATATTTTACTAGTCGAAATCGACCAACCAAGCGCTTCGCCCGAGACCATCTGCTTTTATTTACAAGCGTCAGTTTTACAAGCGGTTTTGGTTGGAAAACGGTGATCCAATCACGGCCTAAGATGATGAGTTGGTCGGAAGATCATATGGTTTCACGTCTAACCTACCCGACTTGTCGTATAGGCTATGAATGAAACATAAGACGATGAACTTCTTAAGCACGGAAACAACAGAAGAGGATGATCTTCTTAACAAGCAAATCACTGGCATTAGATCGACATGCAAAACAATACGAAGCATTATTCTCAGGAGGCATGGTGAACAGCTCGTGATGCCGCATGCCACAACATTCCAAGCTCAACTTTGCAATCAGACACAAGGCCTGGCATTACATAGACAATATTTAGAACAAACTCTTAAAATATCTTACATAAGTCAACATTCATGTGACTATGCATCTGAGCAGAGTAAATATTTACTTCTGAACTGAAGACAGGAATAGGAAAAAACAATCGACGTTGCTCACAGCAAAGGGCGTCCCACTCAAAAATATCAAATGCATGTCTTCTATCTAACATCAATGAGCAAAAATTGACAAGGTTTTCCAATTCCAATATATTAAACTAATGTCAACTTTGACAAGCTTTTTCCCATTCAAAATATGTAATGCCTATGATTGTGGAATGGGCAGGGTTTGTCATCTGATAGTCCGGTGGCTCAAGGTGACGACGAATGATTAGAGAACCATTCGATGTATTGTGCATGATGAAGTATTATGGAGGACACGAACCATCTGAACATTTTGTGCAGTTCCACTAAAATCAAGCTGAGCATCCCTGTGGATTTCGTACTTATATGCTGCCAGAAAACAAAGACACATCAACACACACATGAATATTGGCCCTAGTGTCAACCCACCAATCGGTGAACTAACAAACTGAAAGTACGGTAAACAGATTACCATACCCGGATAACCCATCATTGTTGCTTAGAGTGACATTGACAGACTTGGAGTCCTGTCCTGGCTTCTTGCTACCTGTTTGGGCACTTGTTTGCCTAGTATTCCTCCGAACCACAAGTAAAGCAACCATATCTCTTTTTGTCTTTCTTCTTACCCTTCTTAATGGCCGACGCTGGCAGCACCATTCAAACATATAGTCCGGTGGCTCAAGGTGACGATGAATGATTAGAGAACCATTCGATCTATTGTGCATGATGAAGTATTATGGAGGACACAAACCATCTGGACATTTTGTGCAGTTCCACTAAAATCAAGCTGAGCATCCCTGTGGATATCGTATTTATATGCTGCAAGAAAACAAAGACACAGCAGCACACACATGAATATTGGCCCCAGTGTCAACCCACCAATCGGTGGACTAACAAACTGAAAGTACGGTAAACAAATTACCATACCCAGATGCCCCATCATTGTTGCTTAGAATGACATTGACAGATTTGGAGTCCTGTCCTGGTTTCCTATGCTCTCTGCAGACTAGTCATGTCACCAGCGTCTACTAATACTCTGTAAAGCTTCTCGATCATTCCTTGTGCAATGTAGCGCAAACAGTGACTGCTTCTTTCTACAAAGTGGTAAGACCAACTGGACCCACTAATGCAGCAGTTTGCCTTAGACACATTGGCTCCTTTTGTGCAGTTCAACTAAAATCAAAGTCGGAATAAAACCGAGCTTTAATTTTGATATCCCTGTAAGCAACAATAGGTATAAGGGAAATAATTACTGATAAATAACGGTTGATGACTTGTACTCCCAGAAGAAAAATATCTACTGATCTACCTTACCTTAATGGGAAACAAAGCAGGAGAGTAGCAATTCTCAATCAGTGTGATTCATTCATATTAACTGAGACATTATCTTAACAATGCCTTGTTTCAACATGTATAAAGAACGACAAGCAGAAAAGTATAATTCCTAAAACAATGTGACTGATTCATTTTAACAGAGACATTATATTAACAATACCTTGGTTAAACATGTAGAAAGAACTACAAAGCAGGATAGTACCATTTGTAAAACACTGTAACTGATATATAATAACGGAGACATTATCTGAACAATACATTTCTTAAACATGTACTCCGGCCGATCCCTAACAGAAATGGTACTCCCGCCGATCCCTAACAATCGTTGCAGTTTTGAACTAAGATTCAGTAGTTAATTCTGAGGAAAGTAGGTACTGACCTTTCAAAACCAAGATTTGAAACAACTCCCGAGGAAGATCTAAAAGAGATCTCAACACATATATGGAAATCCGGTCTCATTTTGTGCAGTTCCACCAAAATTAAGCGAAGCAAAATGTCGCAATAGCAACAAGTTGAATAGATATCCCTGTTTTAACAAAGGCAAAAAATGAATCAATTACTGGCCAATAAAGGAGGATGAAACATGCGGCCACAAAAATGGTAATCCCGCCAATCCCTAACAAGTGTTGCAGTTTTGAAATAAGATTCAGTAGTTAATTCTGAGAGTGGCATTGCTTAATTTTACCAGCGGCATTAGATTAACAAAAATCATAAATAGTTCTAGGGGAGAGTGGGCGCAACAACAACATGTGCTTCCATCTACTTATAAAGGGGGTGATGCAGAGTTTGTTGTAACAAAGCAACAAGCATAATGTCTGGGTTGGTCCCATTTTTGTTCACTACTTAATGGGAAAAGACAGCAATACAATAGCTTCAATTCAACATTTATTTAAAACAGTACCAATACAAGTAGCACAGCATCTCAAAACACACTGCACGATCATGTGGATGAAGGCAAGTACCAACCTGTCATGACGCACACAAGATCACGTACGAATCTGCCAACACGAATAGGAAATCCAATCTCGTTTTGTGCAGTTGCACTGAAATCAAGTAAAGTCGCCGGTGTGACATTTAAGTTTGCTATAGCAACAAGTTGAATAGATATCCTTGATTTAACAGAGGCAAAAAAGGAAACAATTACTGCCAATAAAGGAGGATGAAACATGCGGCCACAAAAAGAAGCATCTACCTTATCTTGATGGAAAACAAAGTATAGGACAGTAGCATTTCTAATACGGTTGCATTGATTCATATTAACAGAGAAATTCTCTTAAAATAGTTCAGTAGTTATTTCTGAGAGTGGCATTGCTTAATTTTACCATCAGCATTAGATTAAGAAAAAGCATAAACAGTTCCAGGGGCGAGTGGGCGCAACAACACCATGTGCTTCCATCTACTTATAAAGGGGGTGATGCAGAGTTTGTTGTAACAAAGCAACAAGCATCATGTCTGGGTTGGTACCATTTTTGTTCACTACTTAATGGGAAAAGAGAGCAATACAATAGCTTCAATTCAACATTTTATTTAAAACAGTACCAATACAAGTAGCACAACATCTCAAAACACACTGCACGATCATGTGGATGGGACATGCCAGCACCATGTGCGTCCACACATATAAATAGGTGATGCAGAGTTTGTAGACAAGCAACATATCTGCGTTGGTCCCATATTTGACTTTTTCCTATGTGAGGGCAGCAAATCTAGTCCTGCACAAACTACCCGACCCCCCAGTTTCTTTCCCTTTTCAACAAAGAGTTCGGTTCCTTACAGATGTGTGTACTGGGTTACCCGGTTTTTCCCTTTTCGACAAACAAAGCGGCTGGATAGCTAGTCTATACTACTTTCCCTCCCTCCTTTCCTCATTGAACCACGTCCTAGATTCATGCTCCACCCCACCGCACCCTTCTTTCCTCTTTGAACCAAGACCTAGATTCGACTACAGAATCGAAAAAGATCCGCATGCAGCTAGACCAATGACGGTTTCAAAGAAACTTATACCTTAGGGTTGTCGGGATGTGGCAAGGCGTGCGGCGGGAGGTCGGATCTGCCCACACTACGTATGCCAGCGAGGAAGGGGTCGGTGGCCCTCCCGCACAGGCGCTGGGTGAAAGAGAAAAGCGCAGCTGGCAGTGGATTGCCTCCCTCGCCGAAGGCGATAGAGTGAATGCTGCACCTCCTCCCCTTCCCGGTGCGACGGGATCCGGATGCCTCCTTTGCCAGCTGTGAGGGGGGTGAGAGAGACAGAGGCCACAACGCAGTCTTGTTTAGATCTGGTAAGAGGGTGAGAGACTGTGAATATAGCAAACCCTAGCAAAGAAACGCTGAGCCTCCAGCGTGTGTATATATATATGTAGTGCGGCGAGAGTGTGGAGAGTGCAAACCCTAGAGAACAAGCGCTGAGGCTCCAACTTATATATATACTGTAGTATGGACTGAGCTCTGGTGCCTTAACTGCACCAGCTTTTGGCTGTATGATAGGTGGGCCAGCCACATTTTGGGCCCACCTGTCATAAACCCAAAGGCAGGTGCACTAAAGTCAATGAAGCTGCGTCCATATAGTACTCGTGTATACGACTAATATATAGTGGAGTGGTTTTCTTATTCTCTCCATAACAATCGTTTTAAATTGTGTAAGTACGAAACAAAACTCTTTATTTAACGTACCAGTGAAGAAAACTACTACTCCCTCTGTTCCTAAATATTTGTCTTTCTAGAGATTTCAACAAATGACTACATACGGAGCAAAATGAGTGAATCTACACTGTAAAAAATGTCTATATACATCCGTATATGGTAGTCCATTTCAAACCACTTGAAAGACAAATATTTAGGAACCGAGGGAGTACTTCCGATGAACTAAAGATCCACGCGTCCTGGTCGCACTTCCTGTCCTTCACGTGCGGTACACTACCCTCCCTTAAGTGAACAACCACACATGCGCCAAATTATCGGAAACGTGTGAGAGTGTGTACAAATAAAAAAATTTAATTTCAATTATCAGAAAGGTTTGAGAGTATGTACAGTTTGCCCTCTCTAATAATTATGGTTTGTTGTGTTCGGCCTAAACTTGGTCAAACTTTACAAAGTTTGACTTCAGTAAAATCTAATATGCGGAGTAAATAAAAATGGAGGGCTACTACGTCCATCCGGGTTTTTAGTCCACACCATTTTTTGTCCAACTGGCACATTATTTACGTTGTTAATTACATATGCGGCAATATTAACGTACAACATATCTTGTTTGCGGGCGTCCGGACCGCTGCCACGTCCGCTCCTGACCAACCCGAACCCTCTTCATCACCCGCGCGTGCTTCCCTTCCGAAACGGTCAGTGCCGCATTCATGCCCGGCCAGAGCGGACGCGACCTCTCACTTGCGCCAGCATTGAAGCGGCGCGCCGGCCGAGAGAGCATCGCCCGCGCCGCTTCCTGGTGCACGCGACTGCTCCGTGTTCAAAGGTCGCAATAGCCGGCCACAACATGCATGTAAAAAGTTCTTGGGAGTCTGTGCTACAGCTAGCTGTCCTCCCCCAACTCGTCAATCTCTTCCCATAGTACTAGTACTTCATGGCACGATCCATCGACAAGCAGGCGGGAAAGTTATCGTATACTCGGTTTGCGGTGAGTGGCATGCCGAGCGACCATGTGGGGTCGAGCCGTGGAGGAGGGTGAGACACGAACGCGACATACATGATTTAAACGTTGGTTTTGCTTGATGGCGCGATCCAATGAAACGAAACATTGGTTTCTCTCCGTTTCCATTTTTTCTCCGGAAAAATGGAAACTTTCCACTCCATTTTCATTCCTACTCCAAGGTTGCCCTGTTACAATATTCCATCAAATACAAAGGAAAACTAACACGCATGCTGATGCATCTCAATGATTCACAGGTCATAGCCAATATTTACTTCACAACTAAAGACAAAAGTTGTGAGAGATGTACGAAAGAAAAACTACTGATGGGGTCACTACGACTTAAACCCTAAACCCTAAACAGGATTTAATTTTCTGGCCAGGTAGAACCTGTCGAAGGAAAGACGGCTGGGACCGTCGGATCATATGATGCTTTTGTGCAGTTCCACTAAAATCGAGCTGAGCATCCCTGATGGCAAAGATATTGAAGAAGTGTGATTAGAATAATAGTACTAGCACTAGTTCATGAGACATAAACTCATCACAAGTAGAAGCCGGTAGAAGTAGAGAAAGATCGACATGGAGATGGAGCTACGTGGGGAGCTGCGGCAGTGGAGCAAGCCGGCTCCAAAAGGAAGATGGACTACCTGGGACGTCGGGCTGTAGCTAGAAGGGCGGTTGGGACGTGGCATCGGCCCATACCGCGGTTACCCCCGATTGGGACGCACCGACTGCGGATTTTCTCCCTCACCGATGTCGACCGCGTCTTCGTAGAACATTGTTCCCTTCCCCCAGCTGCGGGATCATGCCGGATATGTGACCAGCAGTGTGGCCACCGTCGTTCTATGCTTGTGAAGAGAGAAACCCAAGCAAGCAGGCTTGTAGCTTAGGCTCCTGCTAGTGTATATATAGTGGTTTTCTTTTTCTCTCCATATCAACCATTTTATATTGCGCACGTGTCATTGAAGAGTAAAATGATGGTTGCTTCTTCCGACTAACTTACTATGTGATTTGACTGCTCCTTTAGTGCCCCCTACACGTACTCCCCCTACGTGTATGCAACAGTCACATGTACACATGGACGGAAAAACGCGCGCGACGCCCTAATGCATGCATGTCCGAGCACACGAGGAACACACACGGTCAGGCTCAGTTGCTCAACCTACACGTGCATGCACACACATACTCAGCCAGGGTGAGCTAGTGACCGTATAAACACCGGAAAATGTATATATTGAGCGCAATGAGCGTATTATGAAGTCCACTGACCATATTTTTACAAATATACAGTGATAGACAGTGTATTTATCTCGTTTGAAATTAAGCCATATTAACCGGAGAGGAGGCAGTATGGACTAGCATTACTGTGCTGTGTCCCGTCAACTTGCCGAACGAGGAGAAGCTTGCAGGACGGGAGAAGCTTGCGCGCGGCGGCTCGCAGGACAAGGAGAAACTTTTGACTAATGCAAGCTCTCCTCGCTCAGGCGGTGGACGTGCAACAGTTAATTCGGTGTCAGATTGCCAGAAGCATACACTATACTAGTACTATTATTGTTCGACTTCCCGAAGAGGCAAACAGCCAAGCGCAAAGTTTACTAGTACTAGTACTACTACTATAGTCTATAGAGGTATGTACTATACTAGTACTAGGAACCGGATGGAGGAGCGTCTGCACTCTTATTATATTTTTAAAATGTGATAAAGCAATCTTCAACACATTTGGATCTCTTCAAGGGTTCACGCATGTGATAATGGAAGTTGATTGCATGGAACACTCGCCACAATTCTCGCTTAATTCTGGCTCATATCCTGTTACAAATAGGAGCGCTCAGTAATATTTCCTCTTTTTTTTTGTTATTCAGCATGTAAACAGTTCAACAAACCTTGCGGCACATGTTTGTGCGAACCGTGCTTGCTGCACTTTGAATGTGGCCGAGAGCTGGCTTGATGAAACACCTCACTTCCTACTTCTTATTTTCCGGGGTACCTCGCTTCCTAGTGACCAGTGTCTTGGCTGATCGTCCTAAGAATGCTTATATGTGAATAAAGCTCTCTCATTTACCCGCAAAAAAGATTAAGCCATATTAACCGGAAAGGAGGGAGTATGGACTAGCACTACTTTTTGGTGTGTCCCGTCAACTCGTAGAACGAGGAGAAGCTTGCAGGACAAGGTGAAGCTCGCTTACGCTTTTGACTAATGCAACCTACCCTCGGCCAGACGGTGGACATGCATCAGTTCATTCGGTGTCAGATTGCCAGAGGCATACACTGTAGTACCGAACATGCGGAGTACCATCATTGTTCGACTTCACGAAGAGGCGAAGAGCCAAGCGCAAGGTTTAGTAGTACGAGTAGTAGTACTACTAGAACCGCATGGTGGAGTGTCTGTACTCTTATTTTTTTAATCTCTGATAAAGTACACATTTATTCCGGAGAAGGGCGGAAAACGGCAGCCCAACATGTAATGATGATATCGACAAACCATGCTCGAATATATCTTGGCCTCCGTGCGAGCCCGTCTGTGTGTTCTCGCTCCTCGTCTCTCTCAAGGAACGACGGGTTGGCCATTTTGCCGTCAATTGAGATCGGTTTGCTCACACTCCGGTCCCACATGTCAGTGATATACCAAGAGGAGGTGCGTTGACCGATTGGCCATACGCGTACTTGGTTTTGCACCTTCATACTACTCCTCCCTCCGTCACAGTTTACAGGGCACGCTTCATTGTGATGCATTTCTCTCAATGCATTTCCACCACCAGAGAGACTTTAGACGCGTTTGGTTTAATGCTCGATTAATTAGGGCATGGTAACCGCAATCAAGTCCACAATTTTCTCTCGATGTACTATGGAGTGGAGTAAGTGCATGCATGTGTGTACCCGGGGTGGAAGCATTGCATGCATGTGTGTACGCATTATTTCCTCTAGTAATAGACGCCGTGCTATAACTACCAATGCTATTTTTCAGGCCGATCGCTAGTCGCCTTGGTCCCAGAGATTTTTTTCTTTTTCTGAAGCGCGCTCTATAAACAGTGACGTATGGAGTAGTATGAGCGGATTCAAAGAAGAGCGTATTGATGGTTGCTTCTTCCGAGCAACTTACAGTGGGAAAGGCGGGGCTTATGATTTGACTGCTCGCTACTCACTATTAATGCGGCGCAACGACCGGGCTGAGTCTCCCATGCGGCTGTGCACTACCCCCTCGGTTCTTAAATATACTCCGGAGTATTTGTCTTTCTAGAGATTTCAACGAGTGACTACTCAAATATTTTTCTTTTTAGAGATTCAAATGGACTACTACATACGGATGTATATAGACATATTTTAGAGTGTAGATTCACTCATTTTGCTCCGTATGTAGTCACTTGTTGAAATCTCTAGAAAGACAAATATTTAGGAACGGAGGGAGTACACATACGAAGCAAAATGAGTGAATCTACACTCTAAAATATGCCCATTTGAAATTTTTAAAAAGACAAATATTTAGGAACAAAGGAGTATAATTTTGTGCATGGCACATGGACCCGGATGCCGAAGAGGCTTCTGGCAATGCGATCAAGCTCCCAGCATTTGTTTACATAATTGCCGTACTATACAAATAATTTTCCAGCGACATGAAATTGTACAATGGTGTGAGCTTTCAGCTTTTGTTTCGTGTGTCTTGCCATCGATGCTCTTTCGGAAACAATAAAAAACTAACTTCCTTGCTAATGCATCTCAATTATTAGCAGATCAGAGCTAATATTTACATCACAACTGAAGACAAAGTTGTGACAAGGTGTTAAATTAAAATTGATCCATGCTTTCATTGGCAGCAACGTCCCCCCAGCTCTGTCTAAATCCACAAGGCATGTTGGGAAAAAAGTAGCTGTCTGGAGCATGCAACATTCCGATCATTTTGTGCAGTTCCACTAAAATAGAGCCGAGCGTCCATGTTCCAAAGATATTAAGTGTGATTACGATAATAGAGGACTGCTGATAAAACAATAAACACACAAATAGAAGCCGGTCACCTTTGCAGTCTCTCTTAAGACTAACTAGTTGGAGAAGATTAGGCTCGGAGTTGGATGAGGAGGATAGAGCAAAACCAATCTCCCTTTGTCCAGTCGCACTGGAATGTAGAGACGTTGCCCATGTGACATTTTAGTACAACTTCACAAAACACTCTTAAGAAAAAAGTGATTTGTGCAGTTCACCAAAAGGTCGCAATAGCAACGAGGTGAAATGGATAGCCCTGTTTGCAAAAAAGAGGTAGAAAGGAAACAATTACTAGCCAATAACAGTTGATGACACATGCGACGACAAAAAAGAAGCATATTCCTTGTCCTAAGGGAAGATAACAACACGGCTATGTTTGTCTAAAACGGTGTGAGGATGAGATTGCAATATGGAAAGTGCGCCGGATGTGCTACGTTTTGGGCAAAGAACTATGGCAGATCCACATGCAGCGACGTGGGAAGACGGGCAGTGGAGCAAGGCCGGAGGGGATACCTGGAGGTCGTCGGGATGTAACTAGGTGAGCGGCGGCGGGCGGAATCTGCCCATACTGCGGCAGCGAGCAGGTGGCGTAGGCCCTACCGCGCCGGAGCTTGGACAGAGAGAACGGCGTGTACCACAGATCGGAACGTGCTGCCTCGGCGTCGTCGAACGGAGAAACGATGCACGCCATCCCTTTCCGCCGGCGGACGGGATGCGGCCGGATCAGTGAGCAACAGTGAGAGAGAGAGAGAGGCCACCGCAGCCTTGTGTGAGATACTCTGAAGAGAGACAAACCAGGCAGGCAGGCTCCATTGTATATAGTGGAGCGAACTACCTTTTTCTTCATAAAAATCGTTTTATATTCTGTGTACGTGCCATTGAGTGATATAACTTTATTTAAAAATAACACGCCAACACATCAAGTCAAACTTTGTTTCGTGCACGCGTGGTACACGACCTCCGTAGGTAAACAACCGCTACACGCGTTCAAATTAGCACGTGGGCTGCCATTTCGTACAGAAATGAGCTCCACCGTGTACCCGCGCGGGTGTGGCTGGGCACGAAGCGTGAGTACGTGCACGGTGCACCTATTCTCTTCTTGTATACGGACACCACCTACGTGGGGTTGTGTGAGAGAGATACAAACGTAGAGAGATATAGTGTGTGGGTTCGTGAGAGTTTTTTGGGGGGGGGGTCAATCAAAAAATGTAACATATGCAATGTGTGTGAAATAGAGTCCTGGATATATCATATATATAGAGGGGGCGATCCACGAGAAGAGAGTGGAGGTATCATCGGCTTGAGGTGTCCATAGAATCGAAGAGAGGGATGATGTGTGTGTGCGCGCGCGTGATCGATAAAGAGTTCCATCGAATTCGTGTGTGCCCACGTCAAAGATATAGAGTGGCTGGCCTACTGGAACGTGAGAGGGGACAGGTGCAGTTTGTCTCTGTGGCATGGATACCTACCTACAGCGCTCGACTATCGGTGTGTGATGGGGGGGGGGGAGGGAGGCCTAATTAACTATAGCGCTACAATGGCTGGTATATGTGTGGAGGAGGAGAGAGGCCTACCTCATGTATTAAGGGAGATCGATCTACCTCATGTATTAAGGGACATCGATCGGCATCCTTGCATATGTGTAGGAGAGGAATAAGGTTGGGAGAGAGACAGAGCTAGAGTGTTGGAGGGGGTGGTAGTGGAGTTGCTTCTAAAAAATGGTGGGATAGGCTTGCTAGACAACCGGAGGGCACGCCTGCAATATCAATAAGAGAGGGGATGGCTTCCTATCTGTGCACGTGCGTGTGAGAGACGGGTCAGGAGGCATGCACGAATGATGAGGGGGGACGATATGGCTGTGGTAAGCAAACGTAACTACATAGGAAGATCAATCGGCCTTTGTCAGAGAAAGGAGAGACATAACTTGTGAGGTACGTCGATCGATGGCGGGGGAATATTTAAAGTCGACCTAGGTATATGTTGGGAGATCGATCGGTATACATGCATGTGTTTGTTAGAAGCAAATGAGGCACGAGGAGAAGGATAGAGAGAGAGGGATGTATCTAGGAGGTGGTGCGAGAGTCCTACTATATCGAGGGGGAAGGAGTGTGCGAGTACGAGATCGATGAAAAGAGTGGTGGGAGTTGAGGGAGTCCTGGACTAAGGGGTCCTCGGGCGTCCGACCTGTTATCCATTGGGCCGGACTGATGGGCTGTGAAGACATGAAGGCCGAAGACCGTACCCGTGTCCGGATTGGACTCTACTTGGTGTGGAGGGCAAGCTTGGTGACCGACTATGAAGATTCCTTCTTATGTAACTGACTCTATGTAACCCTAGATTCCCCCCGGTGTCTATATAAACCGGAGGGGTTAGTCCGGGTGACATATATATTCATTACCATAGTCATACAGGCTAGGCTTCTAGGGTTTAGCCATTACGATCTCGTGGTAGATCAACTCTTGTAATACTCATATTCATCAAGATCAATCAAGCAGGAAGTAGGTTATTACCTCCATAGAGAGGGCCCGAACCTGGGTAAACATCGTGTCCCCCGTCTCTTGTTACCATCGATCCTAGACGCATAGTTCGGGACCCCCTACCCGAGATCCGCCGGTTTTGACACCGACATTGGTGCTGTCATTGAGAGTTCCACTGTGCCGTCGACGAAAGGCACGATGGCTCGCCTTGTCCTTAAAGACAACATCACCTCCGGGGGAGCTCTGGCCCCAGGCCAGACCCTCCAGCTGGGCGGCTTTAGTATGATCACCCGTTCGGCCGTTGAGCCGACGATGACCTCTCGGGCCATCGAAAACCCCCTTCGCATCAACTCCGAGCACTCCAAGCAGATGGATCCGACAGAGTTTTCGTCTTTGAACGAACTCCTAGATTGCATCGCTGCTTTGGGTATCGCCACAGACTATGATCGGATCGGGCCTAAAACCGATCAAGGAGAAATCAAGACCCCACCGGTCACCCACCAGATTGCGGAAGTCATGGAGCAGGACGGCGAGTCTTCTTCTATATCAAAGACGGACTATGTTCGGATCGCCGATCAGGAAGAGCCGGATACTCACCTGCGAAAGGATGCGACCAGCCCTCCGAACAAAGCATCGGACAGCGGTCCTAAACAATCAGAAGATGTTTCGGAACCCGGACTGTTAAGCCCGGAAGGTCGTCAGACTCCGGATCATCGGTTAGGTCGGGGTCCGGATTTAATTCCACCCACCCACCCGGACATAGACGCTCTCATGAGCATAAAAAAGCAGTCCCAGGAAACGGTCCACCACTTCTGGGCCAGATTCCTCCTTGTCAAGGACAAGGTAAAAGATTGCCGTGACGAGGACGCAATATCAACGTTCTGCAACAATTGCGCGGATGATGGAATCCTCAACGCCATCAATCGCCGCCACATACTGAAATTCGCTGACCTAACAACCATCGTACAAAAGTACAGCGCAATGGAGAGCGCCTGGAAAACTTAGGCAGCTCGCTGGGAACCGTCAGTCCCAACTCAGCTCCCCCTACAGGCAAAAAGGGCGCACCCTCATGGCGCGCCCAGTCCAACAGTCAAGAAACACAAAACCGCTATGCGGCACGGCACCGTTCTGGAGGGGTGGCTCGATGGCCCATGCAAAATACATACAACACCAGATACCGTGGCAACCCACAGCCTTAGAGCATGTTGGATACTACGACAGGTAGCCAAGAGCGGCGAACACATCCTTATCAAGGAGGCCCCAGAATGACATCCCCCAGAAGACGATAACTCAAGAGTATCGACGGTCTTTGAGACATTCGCTTCAAACAACAAGCGCAAGAGGGCACTTCGCGAGCTCGCCGAAGTCTGCCAAATTGCCGCAATAAACCCCTGGAATGACACAGCTATAACATTCAACGCCGGTGACGAACCAAAGTACAGAACAGTACGAGCGCCAGCCGCGTTAGTCCCCAGTCCCATCATGGACGGGTTTCGACTTACCAAGGTCCTCATGGACGGCGGCAGCGGGCTAAACCTCATTTACGAGGACACACTCCATAAAATGGAAATAGACGGGAGCCGCATCAAGCAAAGTAACACAACCTTCCGAGGAATTATTCCTAGTCAGGAGGCGCGGTGCACGGGCAAAATCACACTTGACGTAGTATTCGGCACGCCGGAAAACTATCGGTCCGAAGAAATAACCTTCCAAGTGGCCCCTTTCAGCAGCGGATATCACGCCCTGTTGGGGCGGGATGCCTTTACACGCTTCCAGGCCATACCCCATTACGGGTATATGAAGCTCAAAATGCCCGGACCAAATGGTATAATCACTCTCGTTAGTGATCCGGACATAGCACTCCGCGCTGAAAACAAAACCGCATCCCTGGCCCTGGAGGCGCTATCCGAAGCACTCGCGGCCGAAGAATTAACCGCACTACGCTCCACGGTGGACAGGGACGATGTGATCCTCGACAAACGCCCTAAATCCACCTCCTTCAAACCAGCAGAAGAAATAGTCAAATTCCAGGTCCACCCAACGGACCCCAAGAGGACAACATCTATCGGAGCTCAACTGAACCCAACAGTTGACGCCGCACTACGAGAATTCCTGCACGAAAACTGGGACATATTCGCCTGGCACCCTTCAGATATGCCAGGGATCCCATGCGAGCGGGCCGAACATAGCCTCAATATATTAAAGGGATTTAAACCGGTTAAGCAAGCACTGCGGCGCTTTTCCGAACCCAAGCGACAAGCCATGGGGGAGGAGCTGGCCAAACTCATCGAGGCCGGATTCATTAGAGAAATCAAACATCCGGACTGGCAGGCAAACCCGGTGATGGTACCAAAGAAGGACAAATCCTGGCGCCTGTGTGTCGATTTCAAAGACCTCAACAAGGCTTGCCCTAAGGATCCCTTCCCCCTCCCTCGCATTGATCAAATCATCGACGCCACCGTAGGACACGACTCACTGTGTTTCCTCGATGCATATTCCGGATACCATCAAATCGAAATGAAGGAGTCCGATCAAGCCGCAACAGCATTTATCACCCCATATGGGCCATTCTGCTTCAACACCATGCCCTTTGGGCTCAAGAACGCCGGCGCCACATACCAACGCATGATTCAAACATGCCTACAGAAACAGATCAACAAAACAGTAGAAGCTTACGTCGATGACGTCTTCATCAAAACTAGGCACGCCGAAACACTAATAGACGACTTACGTCTTACATTCGGCAACCTCCGGGCGTATGACATTAAGCTCAACCTGGAAAAGCGTGTCTTCAGCGTCCCCGCTGGAAAACTGCTGGGGTTCATCGTTTCCAATAGAGGAATCGAAGCAAATCCAGCTAAAATCCGAGCTCTGTCACAATTGGCTACACCAACAGACCTCAAACAGGTCCAAAAACTAGTTGGATGCGTGGCAGCGCTAAGCCGCTTTATCTCCAGATTAGGAGAAAAGGCACTCCCACTTCGAATGGACAGACACGGCGACTGCCGGACTGGAGGAAATAAAGGCCCTCCTAGCGAGCAACCCAATCCTGGACGCACCAAACACTGGTGAGCCCATGTTGTTATACATATCAGCAACACATCAGGTGGTGAGTGCCGTGCTCGTCGTCGAACGATAACAGGACGGACACAAACTTCCGCTCCAAAAACTAGTATACTACGTATCAACTGTCCTCACACCGTGCAAATCCCGGTACCCCCACTACCAAAAGATAGCATGTGCGGTCTTCATGGCATCCCGCAAGCTACGACACTACTTCCAGGAGTGTTCAATCACGGTGGCTTCTAAGGTCCCACTCAATGACATAATAAACAACCGCGATGCCACAAGACGGATTGCCAAATGGGCGATAGAGCTACTACCATTCGGCATAACATATAAGCCACGACGAGCCATCAAATCCCAAGTACTGGCTGACTTCATCACCGAATGGACAGAGGCCGAACTCCCTAAAGAGTACGGCGCATATTCCAATTGGGTTATGTATTTTGACGGCTCCAAAATGTTGGCAGGGCTGGGAGCGGGAGTCGTGTTAACATCCCCCACCGGAGACGTCGTCCAGTATGTACTCCAGATATTATACACAGACTCTAAGAACGCAGCCGAACACGAGGCCCTACTGCATGGTCTTCGGATGGCCGTATCCATGGGCATACAACGCCTGGAGGTGCACGGGGACTCGAACCTCGCCATATCTCAGATAAACGGCGACTTTGACGCCAAAGATCCAAAGATGGCAGGTTATCGTAATGCCGTATTAAAAATGTCGGCTCGGTTCGAGGGGCTCGGATTTCATCACGTCGCCCGAGAAAGTAACCAAGCGGCAGACGTCCTTGCTCGCATTGGCGCTAAGCGCGACCCCGTCCCACCTAACATCTTCCTGGAAAGGCTTTTCAAGCCATCTGTGGTGTGGCAAGGGGAGGGCGGCAACAATAGTCCAGATCCGAATACAACTTCAAATCCCGAACACACCGATAACATCAAGGGCTCAGCCACCGAAGTAACACCGTCGGCCCATCTCATTATGGCAGTAATTGCTCCATGGACCGAACCTTTCTTGGCCTACATTAATAGGAAGGAGCTCCCCGAAGACCAGAACGAGGCCCGCCGCATTGTCCGGCGCTCGAAGGCCTACAAGGTTCATGACGGAGAGCTCTACAAGAAAAGTACCACCGGAGTACTTCAAAGATGTATCTCCGAAGAAGAGGGGTGGCAGCTTCTAGCGGAAATTCACGCCGGTCACGGTGGACACCACGCCGCAGCTCGGGCTCTTGTTAGCAAGGCCTTCCGTACTGGGTTTTATTGGCCGACAGCCCGAGCAGACGCACATGACCTCGTCCAACGCTGCGTCGGATGCCAACTCTTCGCCAACCAAAGCCACATGCCCCCAACTGCCTTACAGACTATCCCCATCACATGGCCTTTCGCGGTCTGGGGACTGGATATGGTTGGACCCGTTAAAGGGGGAAGCCATAAGAAAAAATATATGTTGGTTATGGTGGATAAATTCACTAAGTGGATAGAGGCTAAACTGGTCAAAACGGCTGAGTACGGCCCGGTGATAGACTTCATATCCGGTGTTGTGCACCGTTATGGTGTCCCACACAGCATCATCACCGACAACGGCTCTAATTTCACAGCCGACGAGGTAAAAACCTGGTGTACTAATCTGGGCATTAAACTCGTACGCCTCCGTCTACCACCCACAAACCAACGGTCAAGTCGAACGAGCCAACAGTCTTATTATGAGCGGCATCAAGCCCAGACTAGTGCGGTCTTTGAAAGAATCAGACAAGCACTGGGTTGAGGAGCTCGACTCCGTACTCTGGGGGCTGTGGACCACGCCCAACCGTACTACCGGATACACACATTTCTTCATGGTGTATGGCGCAGAGGCCGTATTGCCCTGCGATATTATTCACAACTCACCTCGAGTGCGTATGTACGAAGAGAGAGAGAGAGAGGCCGAGCTTGGTCGGCAGGACAACCTAGATGCCCTGGAGGAGGAACGCGATGTCACAAAAGCCCGTTCAGCATTTTACCAACAGCAGGCTCGAAGATATCAAAGCAGAGAAGTACGGGCCAAGACTTACAACGTTGGAGAACTCGTTCTACGCCTGCCGGAGAAGAAAAAAGACAAACTCAAGCCCAAATGGGAGGGTCCCTTCATAATTGACGAAGTTCTCACCGGAGGAGCGTACCGTCTTCACGATGCATCAGACAATCACCTCGAGCCGAACCCCTGGAACGCGGCCAAACTCCGAAGATTCTATGCCTAGCGCCAAACCCCTCGTTCGTCTCGTCCTCCCCTGTTGTTTCCATTGTTTTTTCTCTCTTTTCCGATTACTTTCTTCTTTCTCGCTTTAAAGCTTTGGTACGGCTAGACCGCACACCATTGACACATACATCTTTAAATATGTACGCCACTTGTACCTGGGGGCTTCTTGGACAGAGGTTCTTGTCCTTCCTTGAGCATCAAGCTCCTCACATATGAGTTTTTCCATATGTACCTTTTCTTTGCCACTATATGCATCGATATGACTTAAGTTTTGGCCAAGCTGGGTTGCTTGGCTCCTGTGCTTATGCCCTACGTTCCCATTAGTTCGGCTAGGGCATAAAGGGAGCACCTCTGCGATTGTTACTGCTGGGTCATCCGGATGTGTACCTCAGACTGGGTGAAGCCGAAAGCTAGCGTTCTTAAGGGAATATTCGGTCGGTGAATTAAAGATGTTTTTTAACCTCACTCCATCGTGCACCCCCAGAAGTTATACAAACTATGATGCTCACATCACAATTCAGACATGTACATTAAATGCATGCACACCCAGGGAAAGGAACCCTTAACGGAACTATTCTCTCTGGAAGATGTTTCTTACGATATCAATGTAATATAACATAGCTAGCCGGATACAACTTGTCTGTTTAAGCAACTATGACCCCTATGCCTAGTTTTCCAGGCATACCCCAGCCTATTCGGCCGCGAGGGTATTCGGAAACACTCCGCAACTTCGGGTCCGGAGGTTGAAGCAAAAAGGTCTGCCATGACAAATGATATACAATTCAGCTACAATTCCATATAATGTGGAAAGTACACAGTCACTTGGACTCGAACACCTCCTCCTCTACACCTTCCAACAGGCAGTCTAACTTACAATCATGTTGGGAATATTTGGCGGCCACCTCTACTTGGTCATATACAACCCGGGCCATGTGATTTGGATCCAGCTTGGTATATCGTGTTTTCACCATGGCCCAGGCCTCTCGCGCGCCCTCTCGGCAGGCCGATATCTTCCATAGTCGGATAC
The DNA here is from genome assembly GCF_002575655.3 of Aegilops tauschii subsp. strangulata. Classification (NCBI taxonomy): domain Eukaryota; kingdom Viridiplantae; phylum Streptophyta; class Magnoliopsida; order Poales; family Poaceae; genus Aegilops; species Aegilops tauschii. The sequence continues at coordinate 310,464,342 of NC_053037.3, read as the reverse complement.
GCTGCCGCGCTCCCTTGAATAGCTCTACAAGCTCCTCCATACTTCTTGGAGGGGAGGCGGATGGCCATAAGGCCTTGGCAACGCTCCGCATGGCCAGCCGAGCATGCTCGTGCACTTGCGACAGTCTTTGCAGCATATCACTCGATGATCCGGACACCTCCTCTTCAGGACGACCTGTCAATATACCTGCAAACATGACTATATTAGTTCCATTTATCTCTGAACTACTTTAAAAATAGTTCGGACACATACTGAATATGCCGCCCCGCAGCTTCTTGTTCTCCTTCACGGAATCGGCTAGCTGGGATCGAACATCTTTCAATTCTTCACCCAATGTAGTGTTGGAATCCTGTAGCTTGTTTTTCTCGTCTCTGACGCGGGTCAGCACACGCTCGCCTGCGGCGTGTAGCCTTTTCGCCTCTTTTTCTCCCTCTTGGGCAATCTTCAACTTCTCTTCAAGTTGATCAGACGACCCTATTATGCGATCAGCAGCACAATTAGCATAGTTGGTATACAATTATTGTTCCTCGGTGGAGGGGAACAGTACCAGAAGACAACTTCTTGACGTTTTCCAGTTCAGCAGTAGCAGCATTTAGCTGCGCCCGGCACTGCTCCAGCTCCTGGGCTAGCAAGCAGTTCTTCTCTGTAAGGACATGGTCGTACAACGATCCTTAAATCAGTTGTGCCAACTGCTTTCAGTCTCGGGGGCTACGGGTATATGGTTATCCTTTTTTGACAAAGAAAACTTACCTGCACATCTGTCAGATATTGCTTCGTGGCTCTCCTAAGCCCATCTTGAGCAGCTTGGGTGTATGCGACGCCCGAGCTAAAGGCATTAAAGGCCTCCTCCGAGAACTTGGGGTCTCGCAAGACAGCCCTGCAGCGCCGATGGTTCATGGCACTCTCTACCTCTGAGTTGGTGACGGACATATTTTCTGAACCCTCGGCCAAAGGGTAGTCCGGCGCGGTTCCTGCATCGACCCCAGTCTCACCGATTGGATCTAAATCCCGATTGTTGGGAACACCTCCGACCGGGTCCCTAGACACAGTTCGGCGAACCTTCTTCCTGTAACCAAACAAACACGCGAGTCACAGTCGGATGCGGCCGCTGAAAAGCACGTTTATCCGTACCTCCTCGACGAAGGCCTGGCTGTGTCTTCACCCGCCTTCCTCTTTGAAGGCCTGCCCGGCGCGGGAGCCGATCTCTTCGAAATTGCCGAACGTCTCCCCTGTGAAGCACGATACAGTGCGGTGGGTGAGGCAGAATAAGAGCACTCTTTTAGAGAGGGTGTTTCTCAATTGTTTACATGTGAAGCAGGAAGAAGGCCAGGGTAGTCGGCGGTGATGGCCACCTCTGTGCCGTCATAGCTGGTCTGGTAAAACACTCCCTCCGCAAGCACCACGAATATATCCGAATCCTCTTCAAACCCAGGATCTAGCTCCCGGTTGTGGATCTCCGGCTGTGGGGAAGGACTATGGAGTCCTTCAGTGACCTTCCGCCAGTGTTGTCATAGCAAACAAGCTTGAAATTTATCAAAAGTAATCCGGAAGTGGAATGAGTGGAATCGAGGGGTTGAGGCTTACCCAACCGGGAGGATCATACATAGAATACCCATCCCTGCGCTTAATGCGAAGAAACTCCTCTTCCTCCCCTTTAAACAGCTCGGCCACTATTTTGGCCAGAGCGGCGGGGGTATCCGGACCCTTTCGGCCATAGCAGGAGGCGTCATCCTCTCCATTGTAGTGCCACATGGGCAGCACTCTGTATTGTAGCGGCTGAACCCCTCACACTATGGAGGTCGCCATTACCTCGATTATTGTGAGTCCGGACTGAGCGAGCATCTTTATCTTGCTCATAAGCTGGCGAACTTCTGCGTTGTCATCCTCTTCAAGACTCCGGGGACACCAACTGTGGCGTTTCTTCAGCGGAACGCTCGCAAATTCAGGAAGACCCTTTCGAACTGGGTCAGGAAGCGCGACGTCCTCAATATAGAACCATTCTGAAGGCCATTCTTCGGATGCCTTCCTTGGTGTGCCGGACAGATATCCGGTATCGGCGATGCGCCATACTTCGGCTCCGCCCACTTCAAATATTGACCCTCATGATTACGCGGGACAAGACGGAACAACTTCCTCCATAGCTCGAAATGAGCCTCGATACCCAGGAATAATTCACATAAAGCGACGTAACCCGCAATGTGCAGAATGGAAGCAGGGGTGAAGTTGTGCAGCTGGAGGCCATAGTATTCCAGAAGCCCTCGGAGGAACGGATGAATGGGAAATCCAACGCCCCTTAGCAGGTAGGGGACGAAACATACTCGCTCTCCCCCGGATGGATTGGGAAAGTCCTCTGCCTGAATCTCACAGTTGAAGGAATCTAGCCCCGCTCGAACATGAACTAGATCTGCGGGGGGAAGAAATCCCTACGTCTGTAGCTTCATCAATTGACTGTGGGACACTGAACACCTCTCCCACTCGCCTTTCTCTGGGCCGGAATGGGTGGAGGAGCTCGGGGCGCTAGCCATGCTGGAATGGTTTCTCCTAAGTAGTTTCCCGGGATTTCCTCTGCGTGGTGCCGAATGGATCTAAGATCCAATCTCTTTAATAGGCGCTCTTCCTTGCATGGACGGGGTGTTATCTGCAAAAATACCCTGACTTTCCACCTTCGCTCGACACGTGGAAGGCGATGTTACTTAACGCGCAGAAGCCGAGGGGAGCGGTATTGGACCGATGGCTGAATACCTCACTTGGAGATCATTAAAGGAGGAACCCGCCTTGCAATGCCGAAGACAATTTGTGTGCCGAACACCTCGCTATTGAAGACTGGTTCGGGGGCTACTGAGGGAGTCCTGGACTAAGGGGTCCTCGGGCGTCCGACCTATTATCCATTGGGCCGGACTGATGGGCTGTGAAGACATGAAGGCCGAAGACCGTACCCGTGTCCGGATTGGACTCTACTTGGCGTGGAGGGCAAGCTTGGCGACCGACTATGAAGATTCCTTCTTATGTAACCGACTCTATGTAACCCTAGATTCCCCCCGGTGTCTATATAAACCGGAGGGATTAGTCCGAGTGACATATATATTCATTACCATAGTCATACAGGCTAGGCTTCTAGGGTTTAGCCATTACAATCTCGTGGTAGATCAACTCTTGTAATACTCATATTCATCAAGATCATCAAGCAGGAAGTAGGGTATTACCTCCATAGAGAGGGCCCGAAACTGGGTAAACATCGTGTCCCCCGTCTCCTGTTACCATCGATCCTAGACGCACAGTTCGGGACCCCCTACCCGAGATCCGCCGGTTTTGACACCGACAGGAATTAGGCATGGACGGTGATAAGAGAAGAGGGGAAGCTTGTGTTTGTGCTAGGCACACCTGGCTAGAGAGGCATATCGATCGACGTGTGCCATAAAGAAGGAGCTGGGGGGCCTACACACACCGTGGGTGAACGACCTAAAGTGAAAAGGCGAATTTGCGCGATGGAGCTAGAGAATGCTGAGGGAGGGTGAGAGGGATGCGGGCGTGTGCATGCACAAGAGAAAGTTAGTGCTAGCCACAAAGATAAGACGATTGTGTGGGTGTAAAAGACGAATAGAGATCATACTTCATTATAAAAAGCGATTTCGGATATTTGAAGAATTTATCATAGTGTTTTAAACCGACGCATGTGTGAATATATATAACGGTGATACACATGGTGTGGTTATGAACATGTTATACTACATATAATATATTTTATCTCTACTCTTATAAATAAACGGAGTTGTTGATGATGGTGTGCCTGCCATCCTGCAATATAGGTCGTCCGATTTATATCTGACGGATAGGAAGGAAACTATGGCAATTTTGAAAAAAGATACCCACACCCCTCTCCATATTTGCAAATTAGGCCTCCCCTTGATCATGTTGATGTTCTGTGGAACGCATGGACATCTTGCTAGTACTACGTATAATATATAGAACATTGATCATAATTTGGGCTAATGTGTGGCTTTTGCAGCTCAGGTCTAAATACTTGTCATAATGTAGGGGGCGGGGCACTATACTATGTGTGATAAACACGGTGTACGTATGGAACATGGTTTAGATTATGAATATATAGTTAGTACATCAAATGTACTATTATTTGGAATCAACATCAAGTGTATTCAAAAAATAGAATTTGAGTTCATGTAGTACACATGGTTCATATCTATCTCTATAGTAATCATGTGGTGTGTTATTAAGGTAATACACGAATGATGGTTGAAGTTGGCAACAATCATTCTGGGATAATCACTATGATGGCAAAATTCCACATGTTGTGGACCCGGTTGGTTCGTTCTGGTGGAAGGACATTCTTAAGCTGACCCCCATCTATCGTGGAATTTCTCGGGTTCACCTGGTGGATGGCAATTCGACCCTCTTTTGGAAAGATCTCTGGAGAGAGGATGTGTTGCAAATCTCGCACCCTCGTGCCTTCTCGTTCGCCATGCAGGAGGACGTGTCGGTCGCGGAGGCAATGGACATGCATGCAACCTTTCATCTTCCTGTCTCTCCCCAGGCTCTTGCTGAGATCCAGGATATTGAACAGCAGCCATGGATATCTCTATCGACCTCTCCACATGATGTTTGGCATTATTCCTGGGGGCCCACGCTGTACAAACCAAGAGATTACTACAACAACTACTTTCGAGATGGTGTGGCACATCAAGCTTTCAGTCAACTCTGGAAATCCAAATGCACAATGAAGATCAAAGTTTTTGGCTGGTTATTGTTTCATGATAGACTCAACACGCGAAACATGTTGAAGAGGAGGCACTACAATATTGGCAATAATTTGAACTGTATCCTCTGCGACCAGCCCATTGAAGAAACTGTGGATCACATGGTTTTCTCCTGCCAGTTTAGCCAGAGCTGCTGGGCTAGATTAAATATTGTTTGGCTAACGTTCCTTTGCCGCCTCAACCTTCTTCAAACCACTAAGGATACATGGCCGAACACATTCTTTTATGAAACATTTTTGACCGCAGCTTGGAGCATTTGGAAGGAGAGAAACAACAAGCATTTCAGAGGTCTGCCCCCTAGTGTGGATTCTTGGCTCATAAGATTCAAAGAAGACTTGTCCTTATTAAAACATAGGGTTAAAGCAGCGCATAGAGCTGCTTTGATCAACTATTGTACTTCTGTAGTATAGCGCTCTCCTCTCTTTTTAGCTAGTTGGACATCCACACCCCCAGGTGGATAGGCAGTGCCTTGTATTGTAGTTGATATGTCTATGTAAACCTCCCATTTATATAGATATATGAAGTGATCGCAGTAGGGGTTTTCCCCCTACTATCTTTTTTGTCAAAAAGTTGGCAACAATCATGATTGTAGATTCTTATTGAAATAGAGAAACAAATTCAAATTCAGTTCGAATTGCAGCGGTAGTATAGACGTTTGGAATGCACTAAAATGTTGGTATGAGTAGGTTACATGCATTATACAACAAGCGAAAAAATTTAATTGGACATAACATGGATTCATACTCCCTCCTTCCATCTATATAGGGCATAATGCGTTTTTAAGACCGCCTTTGACTATTGACAATATTAATAGTACATGACAATATGACATGCACAATGTGAAAATTATATCATTGAAAGAACCTTTCAAAGACGAATTTAACGGTGTGCTTTGTGTAAGTTGCATGTCATATATTATTGCTCTAATATTTGGTCAAAGTTAGCATCGAAAAACGCATTAGGCCCTATATAGATGGAAGGAGGGAGTAGCTTTGTGTGGTGTGAATAGTTTTATTTTTTCGTTCTCTTTTTGGTTGAGGGAAGTGCGAATTGATTTGGTACGTACAAGTACAATATTACACGTGAGGCTTGTCCCTAAAATCCAACCTGCGCCTTGTTATATCCCGAAAATTCAGATACCGTGCTCCCAAAATTGGCGCCTTCACAACCCGCGCCTTGCTATCCCGAAATTACAACGCGCGCGAAAACTCCCTCCAGTTGCCAAATCCCGACACGCGAAATCCCCCTTCTAACCCTGAGCCGAAAGGGCCGCTAGTTCAAATCGGTGGGGGGTACTTTTGTAACACACCCTACATTTTGGACAAGCGCGTCCCTAAGTCATGGTTCACCCCCTCCCATCGCCTCCTTTTTGCCATTCGAAATCCCAGGCCGCCATAACCTCTCCGCTCCAGCCGCGAAACCCCACCCTCCTCCGTCCGCCACCTCACCGATGCCCAGCTGGAGCCTCTTCCCCGACGACGTCATCCACCGTAACAGCTCGACGTCCCTCGTCCACCTCCCCGGATGAGGATCCGTCATCCATCTCGTCGTCCCGCCGGTTCAGCCGCCCTGTCCTCCACCTCCAAGGAGCTGCTCCGACGATCGCCTCATCTATCGCGGCTGCTCCATCCCCACAGCGCCGCCTTAACCTGCTCCACCGGAACTGCAGCATCCTCACCGACTCCTCGGACGAAGCCGAGGCCTACTTGGCACCATCAAAGAGGTTGTACACTCATCGCATCGCACCTTCTCCTTAACTCGACCTCCCTGCGCCGACGGTGCTCCATCCCGCACCACATGGAGCGGCTACCTTGAAGCCGGCGCCACGGGCGACATCTCCACGGCGGCTCTCCCCCAGTGAGAGGCCCCTTCGGCGGCGGCGTCCATACCAGCCGGATCTGCTGCTGCTGCTCCGGCTCTCGCTCGCTTGCTCACGCTGTTGCTGCTGCTGCTCTGGCTCTCGCTCGATCGCTCGCTCGCCCAGCTGTTGTTGCTCCAGCTCTCGCTCGCTCGCGCTGCTGCTGCTGCTCTCCCCCTCGCTCGTGCTGCTGCTCTGCTCCGATTTAGCTACACTTCAGTCGACTGAATCAACTTTTGGGTTAGTCAATTTTCAGGGGGTGGGGGGGGGGGGCTCGCCGGAGTTAAGGAAGAACCACCCGCAGCGGGGACGGGGGCTCGCCGGAGTTAAGGAAGAACCACCCGCAGCGGGGACGGGGGCTCGCCAGAGAGGTACCCCACTATCTATCTTAGGGTTCAGGGTGGGGGAGGGAGGCCTAGAGGGCTGGCCGGGGCGGCGACGAACCGGCGGTGGGGAGTTGTTTCGGGGCGGCGAGGCGGAGGTGGGGCCGGCGGTTCGGCCGGTGGTGGCTGGCGGCTCAGGGGGTGCAGGTTGATGATGAACTGCAGGCCCTCCCTAAACTACATGTCAAGTGCCTCTCTGCTACCATTGCGTTCAGTTTCGACAGTAACATTCAGATTCCATAGTAAATTTCAGTTTCAACAGTTAAGTTCAGAGTCAACAGTTTTTACCTCATCTGTTGTAGTCGGGTGGTTTTTGCTGATGTAAAATTTACATCTATTTTACATCATCTATTGGAGATGCTATTAGAATCCCACTTGAGATTGACGAGTCTGTCTTGTGCTTCTTCAGCCTTGACGTCTTACGGCTCACCGGAGCTACTCCAACGACAGAACGATCCATCACAACAGAGCAGTACCCTGGACGCCGTCTACAGATTCCTCAGATCTTCCTCCACACCTCCGACAGCCACCTCTGCCTCACTGCTTCAGGGACGAACCCAATGATGCTGAGGTCGACACGGCTACAGCAAAGAGGTTGTACACTTGTTGCATCACTTATTACTATACATTCATGTCGATCCATTAGGGATATTTTGGTTCAACGGAAAAACATAGCAATAGGGAATTTTCCAATGGCACTCTACTATTCAATTATTCATGCATTTTGTTGAAAGGAATGAAGCAAAACATCCACCTGGACCTACTTTTCAAAATCCTATGCATGAAAACAAGACCAAGTGCATTAGTGGCAAAATAACATTCTAACTGTACACGCTTTCATATGGTTTCACATTATTTTGTCCATGTTTCTTTGCATTCCTCTGCTCTTCCAATTCCTGTAAACCAAACACCCAAGTTGACAGAAATCTTGTGTTTACAAATGCTCTGTTTACCATGTGCATTCCTATCATATTCCGGTGTTTTTCCTATCCATGTGTTTTTAGAATCATGCAAGCCAAATGATCCCTTACAGAATTACTTCAGTTACAAGTAGGTGTCGAAGGGAACTTTGCGTGGTTTGTCCTGCTCCTGCCGCAACGTCGTCCACCTCACCTGAGCTGCTCCATCGACAGAAACATCCACCAAACCAGACATCCCTTACAGAAATAAAACTATTTACATGGGAAAGCTCCCAACAAGCAAAAGAAGAACAGGAAATCTTTTTGGGTTTTCTTTTTAATTATTACTACTACAGCAAGAAAAGTAAACTAGCTAAAGCTACACTAATTTTTTGTTTTTCTTAAGGTTTATTAAACACACAAGAGAAAGCAGGAAAAACAAAATAAACTAGCATGGATATTACGATGAAAGAGTATGAGCACCGACATCTAGCAATAAGTGTGTGAACATAGATGTAATGTCGGTGGGAAATACGTACTCCCCCAAGCTTAGGCTTTTGGCCTAAGTTGGTTCACTGCCGCGGATGGCCTGGCGGATATCCGTAGTTGTAGCCGGGGTCGTACTGAGATGCAGCGGCTATCGCCTCCTGAGCTGCGGCGTGGCGACGAGCGGCCTCCGCCCTCCTCTCGTACTCATCTGCCTCCTCTCTGGTAATAACATATCTTCCTTTTGCCTGACAATCAAAGATGGCAGGAGCAGGGAGAGTAATACGGACAGCACAACGTCTGTCAAAGATTAAGTGATACCGGAGAGGTGATTCATTCCTCTCGACAAACTGGTGGTGGACCATAGCATTATAGTCTAAATAAGTAGGAGGCAACTCAATATCATCCTCACGAACGTCCACACCAAGAAAATCAGCTAAGCGGGTTGCATAAATTCCACCAAAGAAATCTCCATTAAATCTATTATTATGCAACCTACGTGCAACAATGGCTCCCAAATTATAAGATTTGTCTCCTAACACAGCACTCCTAAGAATACTAAGTCACGGACACACATATGACATGCTTCATCTTTACCATTTATGCACCTACCTATGAAGAGAGCAAAAATAATGTATAGCAGGAAAATGAATGCTCCCTATGGTAGCTTGTGCTATATTTCTAGATTCCCCCACAGTTATACTAGCAAGAAAATTTCTAAATTCAGATTTGCGGGGTTCACTAGCACTACCCCATTGTGGAAGTTTGCAAGCAGCGGTTCCTCTAAGTCCATGGTATATGATTTTTCATAAAGATCAAACAAGACAGTTGGAGAATTACGTGAAGATGAAAATTCAAACCTCCTCACAAATGAACTAGTGAGATGGTGGTATTGTCTGCACTTCTCTGCCTCGAAGCTCACAAGATCAGCGTTACGCAAATATGCGTTAAATTCTTCCTTGATTCCCGCTCGATCCATAAAATTTTCTGAAGGCCATTCACAGGGCCGCACTGGAGCGTCTCTCGGTGGCTCATCGTCAGCATCACGCATTGCAAGCCTGGGTCCTTGCTTCCTTGAAGAACCACCTTGAAACACTTCCCTAAGCTTATTTCTTCCTCTGAAAAATTTCTGAAATTTTTAGTAAATTCAAATAAAAGTGAACTAAGCTCAATAAAATTTATAGGAACTACTCCTACAAGTGCCTAGAGACTATATCATGCATTAGAACTACTTGAAACCATATAAATTTGACATGCAAGCTCAAGAACATGGTCACCTAGGCAGCACAAATTTGCAATGAATAGAGCACTAGAACAAAACCTAATTGGACCAATGGAGGAGTCACATACCAAGGAACAACCCCCCCAAGCAATTTTGTGAGAGGTGCTTTGAGCAAGGAGATCGAAAATCGCAGCAAGATGAGCTAGAACTCGTGCTTGAGCTGGATATTGGTGTTTGTGGGAGGAAGAAGGAGTGTGTGTGTGCAGGAATAAGTGGAGGGGGCCACCGTGGGCCCACGAGGCAGGGGGCGCGCCCAGGGGGTAGGGCGCGCCCTCCACCCTCGTGGCCAGGTGCTTGCCCCTCCTGTTGTGTTCTCAATGCCAGGTATTCTCAAATATTCCAGAAAAAATCATATTCCATTTTCAGGGCATTTGGAGAACTTTTATTTTTGGGGTATTTTTATATTGCACGGATAAATCAGAAAACAGACAGAAAAATACTATTTTTACTTTATTTCAACTAAATAACAGAAAGTAGAAGGAGGGTACAGAAGGTTGTGTCTTCTAGTTTCATCCATCTCATGCTCATCAAAAGGAATCCACTAACAAGGTTGATCAAGTCTTGTTAACAAACTCATTCCGAATAACATGGAACTGGAGAAATTTCGAATAACACTATGTTACCTCAACGGGGATATGCACATCCCCAATAATAAGAATATCATATTTCTTCTTGATAGTAGGAAGAGGAAATTCAAAACCTCCAAACATAATTGATGGAATTTTTCCAATAGAGTTGATACTATGAACTTGAGGTTGTTTCCTCGGAAAGTGTACCGTATGCTCATTACCATTAACATGAAAAGTGACATTGCCTTTGTTGCAATCAATAACAGCCCCTGTAGTATTCAAAAAGGGTCTTCCAAGAATAATAGACATACTATCGTCCTCGGGAGTATCAAGAATAACAAAGTCCGTTAATATAGTAACGTTTGCAACCACAACAGGCACGTCCTCACAAATACCAACAGGTATAGCAGTTGATTTATCGGCCATTTGCAAAGATATTTCAGTAGGTGTCAACTTATTCAAATCAAGTCTACGATATAAAGAGAGAGGCATAACCATAACACCGGCTCCAAGATCACATAAAGCAGTTTTAACATAGTTTCTTTTAATGGAGCATGGTATAGTAGGTACTCCTGGATCTCCAAGTTTCTTTGGTATTCCACCTTTAAAGTATAATTAGCAAGCATGGTGGAAATCTCAGCTTCCGGTATCTTTCTTTTATTTGTAACAATATCTTTCATGTACTTAGCATAAGGATTCATTTTGAGCATATCCGTTAATCGCATACGCAAGAAGATAGGTCTAATCATTTCAGCAAAGCGCTCAAAATCCTCATCATCCTTTTTCTTGGATGGTTTGGGAGGGAAAGGCACGGGTTTCTGAACCCATGGTTCTCGTTCTTTACCATGTTTCCTAGCAACAAAGTCTCTCTTATCATAACATTGAATCTTTGATTGTGGGTTATCAAGATCAACAGCAGGTTCAATTTCTACATCATTGTCATTACTAGGTTGAGCATCATCATGAACATCATCATTAACATTTTCACTAGGATCATGTTCATTACCAGATTGTGTTTCAGCATCAGAGATAGAAATATTGTTTGGATTCTCAGGTGGTTCAGCAATAGGTTCACTAGAAACATGCAAAGTCCTATCATTTTTCTTTTTCTTCCCTTCAGAAGTACTAGGTGCATCAATATTATTTCTCTAAGAATCTTGCTCAATTCTCTTAGGGTGGCCTTCAGGATACAAAGGTTCCTGAGTCATCTTACCAGCTCTAGTAGCCACTCTAACAGTATAATCATTTTTCTTACTATTCATTTCATTGAGCAAATCATTTTGAGCTTTAAGTACTTGTTCTACTTGAGTGGTAACCATAGAAGCATGTTTACTAATGAGTTTAAGTTCACCCTTAACATTGGCCATGTAATTACTCAAGTGTTCAAGCGTATCGGAATTATATTTCAATTATCTACCAAAATAAGCATTGAAGTTTTCTTGTTTGACAATAAAATTATCAAACTCTTCTAAGCATTGTCTAGCAGACTTATAGTGAGGAATATCACCTTCATCAAATCTATAGAGAGAATTTACCTTTACTACCTGTGTCGGGTTATCAAGACCATGAGGTTCTTCAATAGGTAATGGATTAAGATCATATGTTTCTTCAACAGGCGGTAAATTAAGACCGTGAATTTCTTCAATAGGAGGTAAATTCTTAACATCTTCAGCTTTAATACCCTTTTCTTTCATAGATTTCTTTGCCTCTTGCATATCTTCGGGACTGAGAAATAGAACACCTCTCTTCTTCGGAGTTGGTTTAGGAATAGGCTCAGGAGCTAGCTCAGGAGTGTCCAATTATTTTCATTTGTCAACATATAATTCAATAGAATTTCAGCTTCATCCGGTGTTCTTTCCCTGAAAACAGAACCAGCACAACTATCCAGGTAATCTCTGGAAGCATCGTTAGTCCATTATATAAGATATCAAGTATTTCATTTTCTTAAGAGGATGATCAGGCAAAGCATTAAGTAACTTGAGAAGCCTCCCCCAAGCTTGTGGGAGACTCTCTTCTTCAATTTGCACAAAGTTGTATATTTCCCTTAAAGCAGCTTGTTTCTTATGAGTAGGGAAATATTTAGCAGAGAAGTAATAAATCATATCCTGGGGACTACGCACACAACCAGGATCAAGAGAATTAAACCATATCTTAGCATCACCCTTTAATGAGAACGGAAATATTTTAAGGATATAAAGATAGCGAGATCTCTCATCATTAGCGAACAGGTTGGCTATATCATTTAATTTAGTAAGATGTGCCACAACAGTTTCAGATTCATAGCCGTGAAAAGGATCAGATTCAACCAAAGTAATTATATCAAGATCAACAGAGAATTCATAATCCTTATCAGTAACACAGATAGGTGAAGTAGCAAAAGCAGGGTCAGGTTTGATTCTAGCATTAAGAGATTGCTGACTCCATTTAGCTAATAACCTCTTGAGCTCATATCTATCTTTGCAAGCTAAAATAGCTAAAGCAGCTTCTTTTTCAAAAACATAACCCTTAGGAATAACAGGCGAGTCTTCATCATCACTTTCATCAATATAATCAGTTTCAATAATTTCTTTCTCTCTAACCCTAGCAATTTGTTCATCAAGAAATTCACTAAGTGGCACAGTAGTATCAAGCATAGAAGTAGTTTCATCATAAGTATCATGCATAGCAGAAGTGGCATCATCACTAACATGCAACATATCAGAACGAATAGCAGAAGCAGGTTTAGGTGTCGCAAGCTTACTCAAAACAGAAGGTGAATCAAGTGCAGAGCTAGATGGCAGTTCCTTACCTCCCCTCGTAGTTGAGGGATAAATTGTTGTCTTAGCGTCTTTCAAGTTCTTCATAGTGACCAGCAGATATAAATCCCAAGTGACTCAAAGAATAGAGCTATGCTCCCCGGCAACGGCACCAGAAATTAGTCTTGATAACCCACAAGTATAGGGGATCGCAACAGTTTTCGGGGGTAGAGTATTCAACCCAAATTTATTGATTCGACACAAGGGGAGCCAAAGAATATTCTCAAGTATTAGTAGTTGAGTTGTCAATTCAACCACACCTGGATAACTTAGTATATGCAGCAAAGTGTTTAGTATCAAAGTAATATGATAGTAGTGGTAACGGTAACAAAAGTAACGGTAGCAAAAGTAATATTTTTGGTATTTTGTAGTGATTGTATCAGCAGCAACGGAAAAGTAAATAAGCGAAGAACAATATGTGAAAAGCTCGTAGGCATTGGATCGGTGATGGAGAATTATGCCGGATGCGGTTCATCATGTAACAATCATAACATAGGGTGACACAGAACTAGCTCCAATTCATCAATGTAATGTAGGCATGTATTCCGAATATAGTCATACGTGCTTATGGAAAAGAACTTGCATGACATCTTTTGTCCTACCCTCCCGTGGCAGCGGGGTCCTAATGGAAACTAAGGGATATTAAGGCCTCCTTTTAATAGAGAACCGGAACAAAGCATTAGCACATAGTGAATACATGAACTCCTCAAACTATGGTCATCACCGGGAGTGGTCCCAATTATTGTCACTTCGGGGTTGCCGGATCATAACACATAGTAGGTGACTATAGACTTGCAAGATAGGATCAAGAACACACATATATTCATGAAAACATAATAGGTTCAGATCTGAAATCATGGCACTCGGGCCCTAGTGACAAGCATTAAGCATAGCAAAGTCATAGCAACATCAATCTCAGAACATAGTGGATACTAGGGATCAAACCCTAACAAAACTAACTCGATTACATGATAGATCTCATCCAACCCATCACCGTCCAGCAAGCCTACGATTGAATTACTCACGCACGGCGGTGAGCATCAAGGAATTGGTGATGGAGGATGGTTGATGATGACGACGGCGACGAATCCCCCTCTCCGGAGCCCCGAACGGACTCCAGATCAGCCCTCCCGAGAGGTTTTAGGGCTTGGCGGCGGCTCCGTATCGTAAAATGTGATGAATCCTTCTCTCTGATTCTTTTCTCCCCGAAAGTGAATATATGGAGTTGGAGTTGAGGTCGGTGGAGCGTCAGGGGGCCCACGAGGTAGGGGGGCGCGCCCCCACCCTCGTGGGCAGGGTGTGGGCCCCCTGACGTGGATTTTTCTTCCAGTATTTTTCTTATTTTCCAAATAGATGTTCCGTGGAGTTTCAGGTCATTCCGAGAACTTTTGTTTCTGCACATAAATAACACCATGGAAAGTCTGCTGAAAACAGTGTCAGTCCAGGTTAGTTCCATTCAAATCATGCAAGTTAAGAGTCCAAAACAAGGGCAACATTGTTTGGGAAAGTAGATACGACGGAGACGTATCAGAATCATATTGGACAGGCCAGATGACGGTACTGGGCCTAATTCGGAGAGGTCGTAACGGGCCCTGGGTTAGCGGGCTGTACATGGGCTATATGCGAACAGACCGTTAACAGGCTTTTCGTGGGCCGGGCCGCCACCTTTTTACCAAGTCAAACGGGCCGGCCTTTTCACACGAATGGGCCTCTCTTGGGTCGTGCCACGTGTCGACGTATCATAGGCGCCTTGGGTCCAATGAGTGGATGACATCTGTCCCAATGGTTAGCCGACACGTGTTTCCTCTAGCCAGTGATGATTTTACACGTGGAAAATCCCCATTGGTCGGGGCTGTTAACGGGTTATCGGATCCAAAACCAGACCCAATAGCTTAACGGCATTCCGTTACGGTGGATGCCATGTGTCGGTCACCCTTGACGACAGCACTTCTGTGACACGCGATTTATTGTCATGGAAGTGGACACTTCCGTGATGATAATTTTGGTAATGTCATGGAACACTTCTACGACAGCACAAGTATGACAATCTTGATTCTGTCATAAATTTGTCATGGATGTACATGCATGACAGAAAACAAGACCTACTGTGACAAACACGTATCATCACGGAAGTGTCTTTTTTTGCAGTGTGTATATAGTACTATATGATACTTCCTATATAAGGCTGGCCATAGTGGTGGTATCATAGCCGACGATGTCATGCACTCGGAAATAGCAAGTATATATGCTGATGTGGCAAAGAATTAAATATATATAAATAGGGTTAGAGTAACATATAGTAGGTAGATACCGTATCATGTTAAATGCGATGCTAATTTGTGTCATGCATGGCAATAAATATGATCTATAATATATATGATATACTATACTCTATGTATTATACTATGCGCTATAATTAATTAAAGGTAGTATCATATGTACTGTATATTCATGATACTAGTATATGACACTCTCCACTATACTCATGATTTCTTACCGTGGAAAAAACTTGGAGGCGAAACGATGAACTCATGTTTTCATTCGAACAAAAATATGATGTTAGGTAATGTAAATGTTTTCAAAGAGCACAGGTTCACTCACGAAAGCCGTGTGTCCACTAAACCGTGGCCGATGCATCCCCACCCCTCTGCCACGCGCGCGATCTGAGTCGTGTGTTCTGATTGGCCAGAACCCAAACCCCACAGATCGTACGCCTGCACCGTTGGATTCTCCTTGATCGAACGATGATCCTCATCCCTTTCGACAACACATGTACATGTTTTCAAATAGCCCCTCCCAAAAAAATATTTTCAAATAGCACACGGTTCACACACGAAAGCCGTGTGCCTACCAAACCGTGCCTAATGCCCCCCTCACTGCGCGTGCGATCTGAGTCATGCGTTCTGATTGGCCAGAACCCAAACCCCACGGATCATACATCTGCACCGTTGGATGCTCCCAGATCGAACGGCAATCCTCACCCCTTTCGACAGGAAATGCAGTCCGGCTAGGAATTGATTTATATGCAAACATGCACGGTAAATGCCAAAAAATGTCTTACATATAGCACACGAGACCTAAAATGCGCGAGCAAAAGAAACCCGTGGTAAAATTGTCATTGGTTTACGTGCAAAAAATTTAGATGAGAAACGATGAACTCATGTCTTCATTTCAGAATTAGTACGTCTTCATTTCAAATGAAATATTCTGTTTGTGCACACGAGCGCTTAGAGGCAACCGTTTGCATATGCCTTTCCGCGCGCGCGGCGACCGGGGATATTTTTCACCCTTTTCACCTAGGCCGCCAACACCCCCCACCGTCCGCCCGCGTTTCACTCAACTAGTCCACCCAATCTCCTTCGCCAGCTCCCCTCCCCCAGATCCATAGCAGAACCCTCTCCGGCGCTGCCGTGCTCACCCCAGCCGTGTGCCCGCTCTTCGGCGTCAAGCCTACTCCACTGCCGTTCCCAACACGCGGCGGCCCGCGCCTCGCCATATTCGTTTGCTTGCCAGCCACCCTCGAGCATATCGATGCAGTAACCCTCGCCTCTCCTGTGGTCCGGCCGGGTTTGCATTAAGAAGCCTGTTAGTTACTGCTCTCCATCGCGATGAGGCATATTTCCTCGCAATCCCTCTTCCAATTTTGTTCCGTATGTTCCAAAATTGGCTATAAAATAACAGAGAGCGTATATATGTTCATTATCTACCTTCCTTACTACATATAAGCTGTATTTGTTCCAATAAGTTGCTGCCTATTTACAGATCGCGGGCGCCCGAGTCACACAAACTTAACAAATTAGCCGTACATTTTCTAAATTATTGCATGGCATGTTTAGAAAGCTTGATACCAAGTTGTTTGTTTTATGCTTATCCTCCTTTACCGAGTTTCGCATGTGTTCTCTGTAGATGCCGAGTAGCAGCGACAACACTCATTCAGGCCATGTATCTTCATCTGATTCGGACAACCCTAGGTCTTCAACAGATTGTGAGGGATCAAGTAGTCTTGAACGGGATAGAGCTGCAGCAATTACCCTTCCGGTCAGGACACGGAGGAACGCTCCAAGGAAGCCCACACACCAGCGTAAAGGTGTATATGAAGTAACCGAGATTGATTTAAAGTCCTGGGCTCCAACTAAACCAGATAAAGCACACATGAGGTTTAGGAGTGTGTGTGGATTTGTTGGCAGGGCAAGGCTCAATATTAATCTGCCGGGGTTTCCGAAGGCTGACACGGAAACACGGCGAAGGATAGTCCAGGAGATCATGGATCACTTCAACGTTCCAGAGCAGTGGAGAATGTAGGTGGAACACGCTGCACTGAAGAAGGCTAGGGATGCTTGGAGAAACTAGAAGCACGTGCTGTACAAGAAGTACTTGAGTGAAGGCAAGGACCCAATCCCCGCATACCCCCAAATTACAAAGGCAGACTGGGCAGAATTCAAAAGGGTCAGGGCAACTCCAGAGTTTGCTGCAAAGAGTTTCAAGCAATCGGAACTTCAGAAGAAGAACATACACCCCCACCGTATGGGTGTGGCAGGATACTACGGCATGAAACTGATATGGGAACAGGAGGACAAAGAAGCAGTAGCGGCGGGTGGGAGTCCGGCCTTTAGTGAAATCAAGGGCGAACGCGCTAGAAACTACTTGCGGGCACGTGCAAAGAGGCGTGATGATGGAACTTATTACTTTGAAAATGCGCGTGACGCCAAACTGTATGAAGTGATGGTAGAGGCTTCCAAGAACCCTAGAAGGTTCTACAGGAACTCAGGGCCATGTGACATTCTGTCCATTGCTCTGGACACAAAAGAGCCCCCCTGGCCGTGCAAGGGGTATAGGCGTTAATGTCCTGCACAAGAGGGCATTCACACTCAGCAAAGAAGAGAGGCTCAGCATGAAAAAAGCGAGGAGTGAAATGAAGCAGAATGCATTGTTTGAAAAGTTGAAGAAGGAGATTTATCCGGCTGTTCGAAATGATGTTGAGGAGTCAATGATGATGATGCACAAGACTCTAACACTGGCAGATAGCCAGCAGATGGGAGGGGAGGCGGGCATGGATGATGCTTCTTATTGTGCCACAACACTGCACAAGAGTAGCTGTGCATCAGCTGACCCCAGCGACACTGAGACTGCAGCTGCTCGTGATGATGCTATATCTGATCTATCTGGAATGAAAGACAGACTAAAGGGCGTGCTTACACATTATGAAGGTACATTAAAATGTGCAACAACCTGGGTTTGCCCACCCTTCTTGGAAGATGGCTTCTTCTTGGACAATGTGCCATTGAAGCCGGGCTGTGTGAAGTGCTACGTGACTGAAGTAAAGCCTGGATTCAATGAATTTGCCCTGAAGAATGTCCTAGGAGACTTCGATGAGCAAAGGACCTTGGGAGAAACATTGTTACATCACATCCAGTGGCCACGAAAGGAAATAGAGTTCATTGATGAAATTCCTGAAGCCCCGCCAGGAGCAACCACTGTCGCCCCTCAACCGGTGACGCTCTCCTTGCCAGAGCAGCTCGCGCAGGCTGATGCATCAACCTGTGATCAGCCGGACCGCTTTGTGGCGTACAGGCCATGTCATCCTCCGCCCCAAAACAGCCAGTGGCAAGGCCTACAACTGCTGATGATGCACCACCGGTTCAGTTGTCGGCCGCTAAAGCAGCGGGGGGAGACCCAGCTGCAGCACATGCTCAGCAGACCAACCTGGTGGAACAGACTGCGAAGCAGTGTGATGCTTTGGAACCGCCTGCTAAGCAGTCTGTAGGTCCAGAACCGACTGCTCATCAGCCCATCACTCCGCATGCACGTGATCAGCATACCAATGCGTCAGCACTTCCTGCTCAGCAAATCAACGCGTTGGCACGGCCTTCTCAGCACACCGACAAGTTGGCACCACCTGCGTAGAAACCCGACATAGCTTCAACGCATGGTCAGTAGTCCGATGCCTCTGCTCCTACAGCCCAGCAGTCCGTCACTGCAGCACCGCCAGCTCAGCGGTCCGGCATAGATAAACAGTCTGCTAAGAAGTCTGTCCAAGCTTCACCGTCTGCTCGGCATTCTACCGTGCAGGCAACCAGACGTTCTGCCAGAAATGCTTCAAGTACCAAGAAGCAAGTGGCCAAAAAGGCTACATCCACGACCACGAGGAAGCGCAGCGGGAAAGTGAAGAGGAAAGAGAATGATTGCCTCTTACTTAAAGCACTCATCGCCCAGAACCAAATTAACAGTAGCTTGTTTGAATCGGGGAGTAATATTATTTCTGACGCCATGGATGATAAAGAAGTAGAATTGTTGCCTGCTAAAAGAAAAGCAGATGTACTTGAAGCACGCAATTACGTCCATGGTCAGCCATTTCTTGTTGGCGAATACTTTGCTGAGTGTAGCTCCAGTTGCCGTGTCGGAGTAAATGGCCACGGGTAGCCTAACCGACTCCCCCTGGCTCTTCGAAAAATTATCAGGCCATTCGAGCCTTCAAGCATACAAAGCATAGGGCCGCCTTCCCCCGGCCGGCTATCCCCAGGGCCGACTACCAGAAGGCGACCCGGCCTCGGAAACCTTCCCCAAGAAAGATACGAGATGGCCGACTCCAGGGAGCCGGCCCCAAGAGGACCGACTCCCAGAAGCCGGCCATGAAGAAAGCCGACTCCCAGAAGCTGGCCAAGACTGCACCCACCAAGACTGTATCCACATAACGGTGATAAGACGGGGCGTGGCCGCAGTATAGCCCACTACCCCAGCTTCCCGAAGCAGGCATGGCCATAGGGCGCCGTACGGGTCAACCATCTCTCGTCCGGCGCGGCACTGTAGCCATATTGACCTCGATGTCACCCACGACAGTTGCCAGTACGGCCCGCGGGCGGCGGGCCCCTTTGGCCAGAGAGACACTCGAAGGCGGCTCGGCCTCCCCTAGTCGGCCAGGGGCGTAGCCGGCTCCCAATAGCCGGCTACCTCCCTCCCTCGAAACATGTGCCTCATTAAGGAGACAAGACGAGGTGAGGCTACAGTGAGAGCCCGCAAGGCGGCGGCACTGTAGCCACACTTACCTCGACAAAGCCCTCCTCATCAGAGGCGAGGCAACAGTAACCAGCCGCCGACAAGGCCCCCAAGCGATGGGGCCGGCTTGTAGGCCAAGAGGCCGGCAGCCGGCGGGACCCACCAGTCGGCGGGCCCCAATGGCCGGCGGAGAAGCCGGCAAGCATAGACACTGACGGATGGGACCCGCGCCCAGCCGGATTACCATTGTACCCCTGGCGGGTAGGCCTATATAAGCCCCCCGGGACACCCATGCAAAGGGTTGATCTCATAGAGTTTCACACACCACATAGAGAGAAAAGGAGAGCTAGCCTTGCCCTTCTTCTTCCTCTAGCCAAACAGCTCAAGGAGCACTTGTAGCTACTTGTACTGATCTAGTGATCATGCGGAGACCCCGCAGAGCAGGACTAGGGGTGTTATCTCCACGGAGAGCCCCGAACCTGGGTAAGATCCGCCGGCGTGCATGTCTTCGCCTCATCCCGTTTCCAGGCACCGACGATGTCTTACTGGCTCCCACAATGATAAGCCACCCGTTGGCATATGTCGCACCAACCACCCGACATTTGGCACCCACCGTGGGGCCAGGTGCACCGTCGTCCGGAGACCTGTTCTGGACGGGAACCCTTTTCCTCCCCCGCGAGTGTAGCCAGCCTGCTACGCCCGATGGCGCTTGCCCCGACGCGCTGCAAGGCGTCGACGACGCCTGTGCGGCGAGCTGCCTCGCCGACCTTCTTGGCGAGACTCGCATCTCTGACGAGCCCACGTCCGACGCGGGCATGGACTACCCCGAGAGCCGCCTCGTTAGCCTCCTCGACGAGCTTCACGTCTCCAGCGAGCTTGTTGTGGACTTGGAGTCGGTCGGCTCCACCGACCCGATGCTTGTCGACTCCGACACGGCATCGCTCGGTGCCTACCACTCCAACGTAGTAGTCTTCGACGACCCTCTCCCTCGAGCTGACAGTGGCAGCAGCGCTGTCACTGAGGTGCTGGTCATCAGCCACGTCGCCGACTCGGGCGAAAACGCCCACGACTCCCTACAAGCGGCGATGCATGACTTGTCCGTCCCCATCCCAGCCGACGCCGACGCCGAGACTCTGGAGGCACGCCGCCTGGCCCTCATCGCGGAGGGCCAGAAGATAGCCACCATGAGACGCCTCACCGAGGCTCACCAGCGCGAAGTCGACCGCGCCGCCTTTGGTACGCCGGCTCATGGCGGGCCGAGCCTAGCCGGCCTCATCAAGAAGCGCGGCGCGGCCATCGCCAGCATCCTGGGGGCAGACCGCCCAGTCTACGCCACACCGCTCGAGAATTTGCGAGCCGCTCAGGCGGCCGCAGAAGAGTTGAATGGGCTGGGGGCTGATGAGCTCCCCTACATGACAAGGCGCATCCAGCAGCTGATCGACGCGGCCGCAGAACGGCATGAAGCCGGCGCCCGCGCTGAGAGTCCTCCCCCACGCCGAGAACACGCCGCGACATCCCGGTCGCCGACTGCGAGCGGCGCCTGCGCAAGGAAAGACAAGGAGCCGGCTGCTAGCCGCAGCCGGACTCGAATCACCATTGAGCGCGACGCAGAAGGCCGCCCTCAAGCGGTGGAGCGCCAAGGCAATCCGCCTCCTCCCCCGCCTCGTGGGGAGAGATATCCCACCCCGCCGCCTGTCACGCATCCGACTCTCGATGGCCGACTAGGCCACCGCAAAGGAGTCGGCGAGAATGACGCCCGCCACCGGATCGACCGCCTAGCACGGTCCCTGGCGCTAGAAGAAGAAGACGATGTTGGCCCGCCTTGCTTTGGCCCCCACATCCGCGACGAGCCCTTCCCCAAAGGGTTCTCGCTCCCCACAGACACGCCCAAGTATGACGGCTCTGTGAAGCCGGAAGATTGGCTGATCAACTACTCTACCGCTGTCAGCATAGCGAATGGCAACAGGCGCGTGGCCGTGAAGTACGTCCCTCTTATGCTTCAAGGCACGGCTCGCACCTGGCTGAACAGCCTCAAGCCCTACAGCGTCAACAGCTGGCTGGACTTCACGGAAGTCTTTGTCCGCAACTTCACCAGCACGTACAAGCGGCCTCCAAAGCCCCGCCGGCTCTCCTTGTGCGTCCAAGGGCCCAGCGAATCGACTCGCGACTACCTAACGCGGTGGGTCGAGCTCCGCAACTCGTGCGAGGGGGTGCACGAGGTTCAAGCCATCGAATACTTCACCGCCGGGTGCCGAGAGGGCACCCTCCTCAAGCACCGACTCCTCTGCGACGAGCCGGCTACCCTCGATGAGCTGCTGGTCATAGCAGACAAGTACGCCACGGCCGACTCCTCAATGAAGACCGAGCTCCGAGTGGACGCCTCTGGGAAGGTGCTCGCTCCGGCTCCCAAGACACCGGCTGGTGACTCCAACCGACGCCCCTACCAGAACGACCACAAGTGCAAGGCCCCTATGCCGCCTTCCACCAGTCGGCAGGTGTCCACTGTCGAAGACGAGCAGCCCGAAGAGCGGCCAGCTCCCAAGAAGAAGGGCGGCAGGCCAGCTTGGCAGCCGGCCTTCTCCTACGAGCAGACTCTCGATGCCCCCTGCAAGTTTCACAGTGATGCGAAGCCGTCCAACCACACGACCCGGATGTGCCACGGGCTCACACGGATCTCCAAGGGCGAGGGGCTGGTGCCGCCTCCGCCTCCCGGCCCGCCGCCTCCAGCCCCCCAGCAGCCGGCTGCTCGACCAGCAGTCAGAGCCATTCAGGATGAGTTCCCAGATGAGCACGCCGCCTACGTCGTCTTCACGAGCTAGGTTGAAGACAAGCGTAGCCGGCGCCGACAGCACCAAGAGGTCAATGCAGTCGCCTCCAGCAACCCCGAGTTCATGCATTGGTCTGAAAGGCCTATTAGCTGGAGCCGGGCCGATCACCCAGAGGTGATGCCGTCTCCTGGCTCCTACGCATTGGTGTTGGACGTCACCCTCGCGACGGAGAGGCGAGCTGCCTGATTCTCCCGCGTGCTGATTGATGGCGGAAGCAATACTGTACCGCGACACCATGGAGAAGTTGAACCTCAAGGCAAAGCAGCTCATGCCAAGCCGGACCGTGTTCCATGGCATCGTACCCGGCCTGTCCTGTTCCCCAATCGGCAAGATCAAGATGGATGTTCTCTTCGGAGACAAGGATCACTTTCGCCGAGAAGCGATCTGGTTTGAGGTAGTGGACCGAGAAAGCCCTTACCACGCCTTGCTTGGCCGACCTGCCTTGGCCAAGTTCATGGCTGTGCCCCACTACGCCTACCTCAAGATGAAGATGCCGAGCTCGAAGGGGATCATCACTGTAGCCGGCGACTACAAGAAGTCCATCGAGTGCGCTGCAGCCAGCAGCCGACTGGCCAAGTCCCTCGTGGTTGCAGAAGAGAAGAAGATGCTGGAGCGAGTTGTGGCCATGGCCGGCAAGCAGCCGGCCCTGTCCCCCAACCCCAAGGAATATGATGCGCAGGGCTCCTTCCAGCCGGCCAAGGAGACGAAGAAGATACCTCTGGACCCGGAGAACCCGGAGAGGTTTGCTGTCATTGGAGCAAACCTGGACAGTAAATAGGAAGGCGAGCTCGTCGACTTCCTCCGTGAGAATCGAGACATCTTTGCATGGTCCCCAAAGGACATGCCGGGTGTTTCGAAGGATTTCGCCGAGCACAAGTTACACATCCGAGCAAACGCGAAGCCAGTCAAGCAGCCTCTCCGCCGACTGTCGGAGGAGAAGAGAAGAATCGTAGGAGAGGAGATAGCCCGGCTCTTGGCCGCCGGCTTCGTTATGGAAGTGTTTTTCCCAGAGTGGCTTGCCAACCCGGTCTTGGTGTTGAAGAAGAACAACAAATGGCGTATGTGTATAGACTACACTAGCCTCAACAAAGCCTGCCCCAAAGATCCGTTTGCCCTGCCACGGATTGATCAAGTGATAGACTCCACAGCCGGATGCGAGCTGTTGAGTTTCTTGGATGCCTACTCAGGATACCACCAGATCAAGTTGGACCCAGCTGACCGCCTGAAGACCGCCTTCATCACACCCTTCGGAGCTTTCTGTTACCTGACTATGACATTCGGCCTGAGGAATGCCGGTGCCACTTTTCAGCGTTGCATGCAGAAATGCCTCCTCAAGCAACTCGGCAGAAATGCCCACGTCTATGTAGACGATATTGTGGTGAAGACGGAGAAGCACGGCACCCTGCTGGAAGACCTCAAAGAAACATTTGCCAACTTGCGCCAATTCCAGATCAAGCTCAACCCCGAGAAATGCGTGTTCGGAGTACAAGCCGGCCAGCTTCTAGGCTTTTTGGTCTCCGAACGCAGCATTGAGTGCAACCCTGTGAAGATCAAGGCCATTGAGAGAATGGAGATTCCCACCAAGTTGCGAGACGTGCAGAAGTTCACCGGGTGCCTGGCCTCCCTAAACCGCTTCATCAGCCGGCTAGGAGAGAAGGCTCTCCCCTGTACCGACTCATGAAGAAATCCACTCATTTCGAGTGGAACGACCAAGCAGACCAAGCCTTCCATGAGTTGAAGAAGATGCTGACCACTCCACCTGTCCTGGCGGCGCCGACTGAGAAGGAGCCCATGCTCCTCTACATTGCCGCGACTAGCCGAGTGGTCAGTACAGTCATCGTGGTCCAGCGCCCAGAAGAAGGCCAAGCCCAGCTAGTCCAGAGGCCGGTATATTGTTTAAGCGAGGTACTGTCCACCTCAAAAAAAAACTACCCGCACTACCAGAAGATGTGCTATGGAGTGTACTTCGCCGCCAAGAAGCTGAAGCCCTACTTTCAAGAGCATCCCATCACGGTCGTATGCACCGCCCCGCTTGCCGAGATCATAGGCAGCCGGGATGCATCCGGCCGGGTGGCTAAGTGGGCCATTGCGCTGGCTCCTTACACAATCTTCTACCAGCCCCGCACCGCCATCAAGTCCCAAGCATTGGCTGACTTCCTCGTCGACTGGGCTGAGACCCAGTACCTACCGCCGGCTCCCGACTCCACTCATTGGCGGATGCACTTCGACGGGTCCAAGATGCACACCGGCTTGGGAGCCGGCATTGTCCTCACCTCTCCCAAAGGCGACAAGCTCAGATACACGCTGCAAATCCATTTTGCCGCCTCCAATAACGTGGCTGAGTATGAGGCGCTCATACACGGGCTCCGGCTAGCCAAAGAGCTCGGCATACGCCGGATCCTGTGTTATGGCGACTCGGACTTGGTGGTCCAGCAGTCATCTGGCGACTGGGACGCCAAGGATGAAAACATGGCGAGCTATCGATTCCTCGTCCAGCAGATCAGCGGATACTTTGAAGGGTGCGAGTTCCTTCACGTGCCACGGGCCGACAACGACCAAGCAGATGCCCTGGCACGGATTGGCTCCACCCGACAGGATATACCAACCGGTGTCTCTCTCCAGCGCCTCCTCAAACCGTCTATCAAGCCGTCTCCAGAATCGGACTCTATCTTCGTACCGCCCGCCCCTGATGCAGCCGGATCCGACTGGAGGAACCCAGCAGGCGGCTCGGGGACCTCGACAAGCGGCCCGGGGACTGCCGTAGTAGCACCCGGCTCGGGGACTTCAGAACCCGGCCCGGGGACTGCAGCGACACAAGAAGCGGTGGCCGACTCCAACTCTCCACCACCCAACCCACCCACCCGGGTCACAGTGGCCGTACTGACAGTAGAAGAAGTCACAGCTCCATCATGGGCCCAGCCCATCCTCAACTTCCTAGTCAACAGAGAGCTGCCGACTGATGAGATCTCGGCAAGACTAGTGCAACACCGAGCCGGAGCATACGCAATAATAAACAGAGAACTTGTCAAGCGTAGCGTCACTGGAGTCTTCCAGTGCTGCGTCGAGCCAGAGAAGGGCGTAGCAATCCTCAAGGATATCCACCAAGGCGAATGCGACCACCATGCAGCCTCAAGATCACTTGAGGCCAAAACTTTCCGCCATGGTTTCTTCTGGCCGACTGCTTTGGAAGATGCCAAAGAATTAGTCAAATGCTGCAAAGGATGCCAAGTCTTCAGTTCCAAGCAACACCTGCCGGCTTCTGCACTCATGACCATCCCCCTCACCTGGCCCTTTACCGTTTGGGGGCTGGACATGGTGGGTCCATTCAAGACAGCCCGCGGCGGCATGACACATCTGCTTGTCGCCGTGGACAAATTTACCAAGTGGATCGAAGCGAACCCGATCAAGAAGCTGAACGGGCCGACTGCCATGACATTCATCGCCGACATCACTACTCAGTATGGTGTGCCACACAGCATCATCACCGACAACGGCACAAATTTTGCCAAGGAAGCACTGGCACGTTTCTGCGCGACACAGGGCATCCGACTGGACTTAGCGTCTGTTGCCCACCCACAGTCAAACGGCCAGGTCGAGCGAGCAAACGGCCTCATCCTCTCCGGCATCAAGCCCCGACTGGTCGTACCACTGGAGCGTTCGGCCGGCTGCTGGCTCGATGAGCTGCCGGCTGTCCTCTGGAGTCTGCGTACTACCCCAAACAAGCCAACCGACTTCACTCCATTCTTCCTTGTATATGGTGCCGAGGCTGTCATCCCAACTGACATCGAGTTCGGCTCGCCTCGGGTCACCATGTACACGGAGGCGGAGGCCAAGGAAGCACGAGAAGACGGCGTCGACCTGCTGGAAGAAGGCCGGCTGTTAGTACTCAGCTGGTCCGCCATCTACCAGCAGGGTTTGCGCCGTTACCACAACCGGAAGGTCAAGCCAAGATCCTTCCAAGAGGGCGATCTTGTGCTCCGGCTGATCCAGCGAACAGCCGGCCAGCACAAGCTCTCGGCCCCTTGGGAAGGCCCTTTCGTCCTCAGCAAGGCACTAGGCAACGACTCCTACTACCTGATCGACGCACAGAAGCCAAGAGCGCGCAAGAGGGATGATTCCGGCAAGGAGTCGGAACGACCATGGAACGCCAACCTCCTGAGAAGATTTTACAGTTCAAAGCAGTATGTATCATGCTACCTTTTTGTATTAAGTACGAAACAACGGACCCCCCGAGGCGCACTCGGGGACTGCCCTCCTTTATCTATGAATGACAAGTGTCATACCCATGAATGTATTATTACATTTGATTTTTTGTCTGGCACCGGGTTCGACTAGTCGGCCCGGGGACTGGCCGCCTTAAGTTATATTAAAAGTTCTACCTGAAGTCAGACAAGTAGTGTGTCAGCACCCGAGCCCTCTCTTGTTGAAAGTCACAGCTCGAAGAACCGACTGTCCGACTGGCAAGAGTCAAAGGCAGAAAGGATGCCCACACGAAAAACGGCTAAGGACTAACGAACTTATATAACACAAGCCGGCCTCCAACCACGCCTGCCGGCTGTCAAAACAGCCGGCTGGCCGTCCTCCCAGTCACTTCGCTACAATCCAACAAAGCTAGAGTGCTTGCCCTCCCAATTGGCCAAGCACTTCTCCAGCCACAGACTGCAGAGCAGCTGTCTGGCTGGGAAGGCAGCAACCAAGGTAGGGCGGCAAAGGAAACAGCCGAAGGATGAAAAGCAAAGAACAAGGGAAAGCCAAACGCATGCATAATTATATTTACACATAAGGCCTTCAACAGGCCGGCAGTCAATATAGTTTGAATACACCCCCAGTTGGTGGAATTGTGCAAACTTAACAAAATACTGTTCCAAGAGTAATAAAACAGGAAAGTAGAGGTAGCAGATTAGACTAAGGGCGCAGCACGGGAGCCGGGCTGGTCGGTGGAGACAGCGGCACCGGCTAGAGGAGTGGCCGGCTGGCGAGTCTCGGCTTGATCATCGCCGGCTGCAGGCGGTGCGCCCGCGCGTGCCTTGTTGCTGGAGGCACGGTCAAGCTGAGGCTGACCGGCCGCTCCACCATGTGGCGCGGCGTCTTCACCCTCCTCCTCCTCCTCCTCGCCCTCGTCGCTGGAGTCGATCTCCTCTGCCGAGTCCTCGCCGTCTGCCGGGTTCATCCCGAACCACTCCTCCGACTGGGCAACGCCGTTGTCGTCCACCTCAGGAGCGAAGGCGCTGGTGTCGGTGTAGTCGGCGATCGCCGAGGCTCGCTGGATGATAGCCGGCCGCACCGGCTCCAGCTCCGTGTCGGCCTCCTGTCGCCAGGTGGCCAGCTGGTCCAAACTCAGCTCGGGATACCAGGCCTTGACGAACTCCAGCGCCCGCCTGGCGCCGGACCGAGCCGCAGAAGCCTTCCAGGCCTCGAAGCGGCCGGCCGCCACCTCCAGCCAGTCGGCAGTCCGACTAGGAGTGCGGGGAATCACCTCAGCAGGCCAGAGAGCGGCCAGCACCTGCGCCCCAACATGCTGAAGCCGGCGGAGCATGCGGTGAGCCGGCTGGAGGCGGGCTTGAATCACCAAGAGCTGTTCCTCCAGCGACCGACGAGCGTTCGGCGCGATCTCGGCGCCAGCCTGCCTTTGCGCCTTGCGGTGGGCCTCGACGACCTGGTTGGTGGCAGTAGAGTAGCCAGGGAAGTACTCTGTGCAAGAAAGAAGAAAAAAAACACCAAGTCAGAAAATGAACCAAACGACAAGCGGCAAGCAAGGGACGAAGAAGAGGGCGGCCAACCGTCAACCAAGTCTTCAATCTGGCCGTAGCCGTTGATCAACGACTGGCTCGCCTCGGCCTAGCTTGCCGCCTCTGTCTCATATTCAGCTTGAAGGGCGGCCTCGCTGTCCTGCACCGCCTTTAGGGCCACCTTGTGGCTCTCCTCCTGGTCGGCCAGCCTCTTGGTCAGGCGGTCACGCTCCTGGGCCAAGGCGTCAAACTCGGCCTCCTTAGCGCAAAGGGCGGCCTGAGTCCCACCCAGCTGCTCCCTCAGTTTGGCGTTGGCCGCTGCAGGCATGGCAGAGAAGAAAGAAGCAATAAGGAAGAAGTCGTCAAGAAAGATCCGACCCGACTGCTCAGCAGTCGGCCCGAATCTCGGGGACTACACCCAGTGGGTGCGCTGACGCGCCCCCACATGAGAAAAAAGATGAAGCACTTACCCCGGCTCTTAGATAGATCAACATTCTTCTGGGTCAGCTCCCGAGCCTGGGAGTTGAAGGCAGCCGCGCGGAGGTTGTGGTAGTCCTGCAAGTCAGGCAGAGAAGCGAATGAGAACAAGATAGTAAACAAAGCCCGCTAAGAAGTTCCAAGCCGCCTGCTCAGCAGCCGACTCGGAACTCGGGGACTACACCCAGTGGGTGCGCTGACGCGCCCCCAGGGAAGAAACCAAGATCAAAAAAGCAAAAACAGGAAGACTAACCCGAATGGCCGCTCGCGTCGCAAGGAACTCGTCATTGTATTTCCTCAGCACCGCAGCTTGGGACTGAAGCCGGTTACGGACTTCCTGCGCCGCCACGTTCACCACGGCCGTCCCTCCACCCGGCGTCCACCCCGAGCTGGCGCTGGCCGCCTCCACGTCCCGGGCTGACGAGCCGGAGCCCGCGGCCTTCTGCGGGTCTGAAGTGGCCTTCCCCGCGTGCTGGCGCGATGGCGACTGGACCACCAGGTTCGTCCTCGCAGCCGGCTCACCCCCAGCCGGTTGCGCCGGCGGCGCGTTAGGCCGGCTGCCTTGGGCCGCCCCAGTCGGCAAGGACGGTGCCGCCTCCCTCTCCGGGACAACGACGTCGTCCTCCCTCTCCAACCCCGGCAGGTCGCCGCCGGCTTCCTCCGATGGGGGCTCCGAGACCTCGGGTGCTGCGACACGCAGAGGGGTGACAAGCAAGGCCCCCTCCGCTGTCGCCGCGGCCGCAGCCTCCGCTTGGGCCTTGGCCGCCGTGTCGGCATGCGCCTTCGCCGACTCCTCCACCTCCTGTGCCGCCTTGGCGGCAGCCGCCCTCAGCTCCTCCGCCTCCCGCTCCTCCCGCACCTCCCGCGCATTTCGCTCCATCGCCGCCTGAAGCTCGGCGCGGGGGTCCACACGGCGGGTGCTCCCGGATCCTCCCGACGATCCAACCACGGGCGGCAGCAACCCGCTCAGGAGAAAGCAGAGCCCTGATTTTTGAGAAAGGGCAAGGATTCAGAAATCAACAAGAAAAGAAGAAAGAGTACGCAAAAGAGTATACACTTACGCTGACACCGTCCGCGTCTGCTTCACCACCTTGCGGAAGCAGGCCGCCTTCGCGGCCGCCTCATCCCGCCTGGTCGCCGCCGCCCCGCCCTTGGGCTTCTTCGGCCGACTGCCGAACAAGCCCGACGCGGCCCGGCGCTTCTGCCCGCCGCCCCGAACCGGCGGCGCGGCAGAAAAACCCGCGCCATGGCCAGACGCCGGCTGGCGGCGCGGGACGATTTCCGCCTCGTCGTCATCCGGCCAGTCGTCAAAGCTGGCTCCAAGCTCGGAGGCGCCAGCTTCGCCGCCACCCGCCTTGGTGTTTTCGTCCATGGCGGCCACCCCCAAGTCGTGGTCCTCCAGGTCATCCTCCGCCCGGTCGGGGAGAAATCGGCGCTCCGCCCCCGACTCGGCTGCAGGTCGAAGGAGAGGGCTCTGCCAAGACGTGTCGACTGGTCAGAGTCGGCCAAGAAAAACTCGGTGACAAAACTAAGAGAAGAAAGGGTAAAGAGAGCATACCGTAGGCGGAGGATGTGCACGGGAGTATGGCTCCTTGCCAAACCGCCACTCTGCGGAGAGCTTGCAGTTCGCAAGATAATTCACCATATGAGCCACCTCGTCATGCGGCATATCCTTGGTGCACATCCGACTCGGATCGAGTTGGCCGCTCATCTGATAGATCAGGTGAGGGCGCCTTTGAAGTGGAAGCACCCGGCGCGCGACGAAGGCGGCCAGCAAGTCAGACCCAGTCAGGCCCTCTGACTGGAACATCACCCGGAGTCGGTCGACGGCCGCGGCTCCATCCTGCGACAGCGTAACGGCCCGATAGGACCACTGGGGCCGCCTCCCAGCCGGCGGGCCGGCTACGTAAGCCGGCAAGTTGACGTAGTCGCCTTGCGGGGCGACGTTCCTCACGTAGAAATACGACTTCTGCCAGAGCTTCACCGACTGGATCAGCGTGATGACGGGGAAGGGGTTGTCGGCCGCCGGCCTCCGCATCGTGATGAAGGCGCCGCTCTGAGCCGGCACGCCCTGCATGCGGGTGCCGAGCTTAGATTGGAAGAACTCCCCCCAGAGCTCGAGGGTGGGGAGAACGCCAAGAAAGCCTTCGCACAGGGTGACGAAGGCGGACAGCAGCACCACCGTGTTCGGTGTGAGGTGGTGCGGCTAGAGTTGATAGAAGTCGAGGAAGGAGCAGAAGAAAGCGCTCGCCGGCAAGCCGAGGCCGCGCAGGAAGTGCGAGCGGAAGACTACCCGCTCACCTTCCTCCGGCTGGCGTGATCTCCTTCTCCGGTGCGAGACGGACCCACACCTGGTCCTTGCCGGGAAACCGCCGCGTCTTGCGGAGGAACTCGATGTGGTCCATATGGACGAGGGAGCCTCCCCAGTCCCCGCCGTACTGCATGGTGGCGAGAAGTTAACAAGGAAGAGTGCGGCGGCGGAGAAAGCATGGCCCTGCGGCGGCAAAGCTGCGGGGCAGAGTGAAGATTGGTGGGACGGCGCGGCGGCGAGGCGCTGCCGCGAGGGAAAGCAGGAGGAAGAAGATGGCGGAGAGGAGAGGAGCGTGCGAGCATTTGACGCTTCCCCTCCTCCCCGTACTTATAGCCTCATGCGGCGAAGCCGAGGAGGCGAGGCGTGGGGAGGAACGTGGGATTAACTGCGCCTACTCCCCCACGTCCCGCGATTATTACGCCCTAACGGCGTGCGGAAACCGCCGCCAGAAGACGTGCGGACAGCTCTGGGCCACAGAGGATCCGCGCCTGGGCCTAGGCGTAGGAGTGGTGGGCCCTCGGCCTGCGGCGACGTCCTGTTGCGCGCGTGGGTTGGCAGACTTTTTTCAGCAGGAGGAGGCCATGTGGTTCGCGGGCGGCGAGCGGCCGGCCCGCAGCCCGGCACGCGCACCAACAGACTCCCGCCTTCCGACTTTAGAAATTTTGCCAAGACGGCGCGCCCAACTGAAGCCGGCTCCTAGCTGCTGGCTCGTCAAGATAAGAAGCTGACCGAGCTTCTCGACCTCCACTCAGCCTCGAAGCCCAACTAGCTTCAGGGACTACTGTCGGAGTAAATGGCCACGGGTAGCCTAACCGACTCCCCCTGGCTCTTCGAAAAATTATCAGGCCATTCCAGCCTTCAAGCATACAAAGCATAGGGCCGCCTTCCCCTGGCCGGCAATCCCCAGGGCCGACTACCAGAAGGCGACCCGGCCTCGGAAACCTTCCCCAAGAAAGATACGAGATGGCCGACTCTAGGGAGCCGTCCCCAAGAGGACCGACTCCCAGAAGCCGGCCATGAAGAAAGCCGACTCCCAGAAGCTAGCCAAGACTGCACCCACCAAGACTGTATCCACATAACGGTGATAAGACGGGGCGTGGCCGCAGTACAGCCCACTACCCCCGCATCCCGAAGCAGGCATGGCCACAGGGCATCGTACGGGTCAGCCATCTCTCGTCCGGCGCGGCACTGTAGCCATGTTGACCTCGATGTCACCCACGACAGGCGCCAGTACGGCCCGCGGGCGGCGGGCCCCTTTGGCCAGAGAGACACTCGAAGGCGGCCCGGCCTCCCCTAGTCGGCCAGGGGCGTAGCCGGCTGCCAATAGCCGGCTACCTCCCTCCCTCGAAACATGTGCCTCATTAAGGAGACAAGACGAGGTGAGGCTACAGTGAGAGCCCGCAAGGCGGCGGCACTATAGCCACGCTTACCTCGACAAAGCCCTCGTCATCAGAGGCGAGGCAACAGTAACCAGCCGCCGACAAGGCCCCCAAGCGATGGGGCCGGCCTGTCGGCCAAGATGCCGGCAGCCGGCGGGACCCACCAGT
Organism: Aegilops tauschii subsp. strangulata; assembly: GCF_002575655.3. Lineage (NCBI taxonomy): Eukaryota > Viridiplantae > Streptophyta > Magnoliopsida > Poales > Poaceae > Aegilops > Aegilops tauschii. Next base: position 310,431,413 of record NC_053037.3, on the reverse strand, counting down.
CGGCGGGCCCCAATGGCCGGCGGAGAAGCCGGCAAGCATAGACACTGATGGCTGGGACCCGCGCCCAGCCGGATTACCATTGTACCCCTGGGGGGGTAGGCCTATATAATCCCCCCGGGACACCCATGCAAAGGGTTGATCTCATAGAGTTTCACACACCACAGAGAGAGAAAAGGAGAGCTAGCCTTGCCCTTCTTCTTCCTCTAGCCACACAGCTCAAGGAGCACTTGTAGCTAGTTGTACTGATCTAGTGATCATGCGGAGACCCCGCAGAGCAGGACTAGGGGTGTTATCTCCACGGAAAGCCCCGAACTTGGGTAAGATCCGCCGGCATGCATGTCTTCGCCTCATCCCGTTTCCAGGCACCGGCGATGTCTTACTGGCTCCCACAATGACAAGTCACCCGTTGGCATATGTTGCACCAACCACCCGACATTTGGCGCCCACCGTGGGGCCAGGTGCACCGTTGTCCGGAGACCTGTTCTGGACGGGAACCCTTTTCCTCCCCCGCGAGCGTAGCCAGCCTGCTATGCCCGATGGCGCTTGCCCCGACGCGCTGCAAGGCGTCGACGACGCCTGCACGGCGAGCTGCCTCGCCGACCTTCTTGGCGAGACTCGCATCTCTGACGAGCCCGCGCCCGACGCGGGCACAGACTACCCAGAGAGCCGCCTCGTCAGCCTCCTCGACCAGCTTCACGTCTCCAGCGAGCTTGCTGTGGACTTGGAGTCGGTCGGCTCCACCGACCCGATGCTTGTCGACTCCGACACGGCATCGCTCGACGCCTACCCCTCCGACGTAGTAGTCTTCGACGACCCTCTCCCTCGAGTTGACAGTGGCAGCAGCGCTGTCACTGAGGTGCTGGTCATCAGTCACGTCGCCGACTCGGGCGAAAACGCCCACGACGCCCTACAAGCGGCGATGCATGACTTGTCCGTCCCCATCCCGGCCGACGCCGACGCCGAGACTCTGGAGGCACGCCGCCTCGCCCTCATCGCGGAGGGCCAGAAGATAGCCTCCATGAGATAGCAATCACTGGATATTGGTATTCATTGTTCCAAACAAGAACACAGTTTACTACATCGATTCTCTCATAGAGTCAACAAACGCTCAGGATCTGACGCATCTTCAGCAATTCTTGGATAGGTATTGAATTCTATGATGTTGAAATTAATTTGCATTCATATCTGGTTCAATAATTGATGTTGTCAAAATTCATCATCATTTGCAGTGTGCTTGCATTGTGGGAAACTAAAGAAAAGGAAACCTGTTCAAGAGGAAACTACCTCTACAGCACGACATCGTTTCTCCGGTAACACACCGAAATCCATTATTTTCGGAAAAATGTATCCAACAGTCTGCAAATACCTTTCCTTACGCTAGTCAAATGTTCAAGCTTCTAAATAAACCTCTTTCTATTTTGTCCAAAGAGAAAATAATACATCTAACACCGGTTAGGTTGTTCCTAAGAGGACAAATACATGACTAATTTTGTACAAAAAATTCCAGTGTCCTTAGCAAGAAGTAGGGACCAACCTTTGTGGATACTATGTTTCCAGACACATGATCTCCATCTGCAAATCTGCTGACAGTTGTGACGATCCTCGTGAATTAGTACCAGTAAGTCTATCTTAATTAATATCTTCTACTCCACTCATATGGCACATTCTGATCTTAAAAATACTGCAGCTCATCTTAAAACCGAGGCCCCTGAACCGCTCCCGGCTGGTGAATCGCTGATGGTTCGAAGATTTATCAGCGACTTCTTCCTGGATCACTACATCAATCCCACTGGTGATGATGAAGATTTCAGCATGGTTTCTCCTGAAACATTGAGTAAGAGTTAGCTGCTAAACATATAACACATGGATCCATTATTTTCCATCTGATGAGGTCTTCGTATTTCGTACACTATGATTAATTATGTAATGCATATATGTGTGGACAAATCATTGGAATTTAGCTACCATATGTTCAATTGCAATTGTTGCGAAATCTGATGAATGTTCTTCCTGTGGATACTATTTGATCAATTGAATACTATGGTGAATTTTCTTTTTGCATGCCGATTCAAAATGGGATATTTTTGTTTTATACTGGCAATTGCTCCGCACATGGTTCAACTAAATGAGTGTGTGCGATCCACATCGGAAAGCATACGTCAATCGTATTGGAACCGTCGGTGATACACAACAGATCACAAACGATTTGCAGCGCTACTACGTGTTCGTAGGTTCTCCGGAACCGTTTGTGATATCGCGTTATCGCACACGAGAACTGGGAGTAAACTGTGCCCAATGAAAAATACAATCCCACTCATATTTTTTAGGAAACGTGTGGGATCCCAAACGAAAAGCACACGTCACTCTTGCGGCAACCGTCGATGATACCTAACGAATCACAAACGGTCTGCAGCACTTGTATGTCTGCGAAGGGGCTCCTGAACCGTTTCTGATAGAACATTATCGCAGACGGTAATTGTTGGAAAACGTGTGCGATGGAGTCTAGCATGGTAGACGGGTTACGCGGAAAACTCATGTGCGATAGGGCAGAAATCACACACATTTCATATGTTGGCCCGTTTGCCTTACATACTGTTTCCCAAACGGTTCGTTATGACAGACCGTGTGGTTTCACTACGTCATTATAAATGCTTAATCACCGATACTACACGTGCGAAAGAATTTAGTGTGTGTTGCATAGCACATGATTACATTTTGGAAGGCCTCTGGATCACTGTTCCATATCCCCGACGGTTTTTGGGTCGTGTGGGAAGGACCCCCTATCGCACACACTCACTTGGCGACGGTTCCGAAGGCCCTCGCGGAAAGGGGTAAAAAATCGATTGTTTAGGATCGACGCGCACCAGTGATTGCTGCATTTTATGATTATGAAATTTGGCAAATGGATGTAAAGACTGCATTCCTGAATGGATTTCTGGAAGAAGAGTTGTATATGATGCAACCTGAAGGTTTTATCGATCCAAAGGATGCTAACAAAGTGTGCAAGCTCCAGCGATCCATTTATGGACTCGTGCAAGCATCTCAGAGTTGGAATAAACGTTTTGATAGTGTGATCAAAGCATATGGTTTTATACAGACTTTTAGAGAAGCATGTATTTACAAGAAAGTGAGTGGGAGCTCAGTAGCATTTCTAATATTATATGTGGATGACATATTGTTGATTGGAAATGATATAGAATTTCTGGATAGCATAAAAGGATACTTGAACAAGAGTTTTTCAATGAAAGACCTCGGTGAAGCTACTTATATATTGGGCATCAAGATCTATAGAGATAGATCAAGACGCTTAATTGGACTTTCACAAAGCACATACCTTGATAAAGTTTTGAAAAAGTTCAAAATGGATCAAGCAAAGAAAGGGTTCTAGTCAGACTCAATGCCCGACCACTGCAGAAGATAGAGAAAAAAAATGAAAGGTGTTCCCTATGCTTCAGCCATAGGCTCTATCATGTATGCAATGCTGTGTACCAGACCTGATGTGTGCCTTACTATCAGTTTAGCAGGGAGGTACCAAAGTAATCCAGGAGTGGATCACTGGACAACGGTCAAGAACATCCTGAAATACCAGAAAAGGACTAAGGATATGTTTCTCGTTTATGGAGGTGACAAAGAGCTCGTCATAAATGGTTACATCGATGCAAGCTTTGACACGGAACCGGATGACTCTAAGTCCCAAACTGGATACGTGTTTATATTGAACGGTGGAGATGTCAGTTGGTGCAGTTGTAAGCAAAGCGTCATGGCGGGATCTATGTGTGAAGTGGAGTACATAGCTGCTTCGGAAGCAGCAAATGAAGGAGTTCATATTCGATCTAGGTGTCATACCTCGCATCGGGTCCAATGAAAATCTTTTGTGACAATACTGGTGCAATTGCCTTGGCAAAGGAATCCAGATTTCACAAGAGAACTAAGCACATCAAGAGACGCTTCAATTCCATCCGCAATCAAGTCAAGGAGGGAGACATAGAGATTTGCAAGATACATACGGATCTGAATGTTGCAGATCCGTTGACTAAGCCTCTCTCACGAGCGAAACATGTTCAGCACCAAGACTCCATGGGTGTTAGAATCATTACTGTGTAATCTAGATTATTGACTCTAGTGCAAGTGGGAGACTGAAGGAAATATGCCCTAAAGGCAATAATAAAGTTGTTATTTATATTTCCTTATATATGATAAATGTTTATTATTCATGCTAGAATTGTATTAACCCGAAACTTAGTACATGTGTGAATACATAGACAAACAGAGTGTCACTAGTATGCTTCTACTTGACTAGCTCGTTGAATCAAAGATGGTTAAGTTTCCTAGCCATAGACATGAGTTGTCATTTGATTAACGGGATCACATCATTAGAGAATGATCTGATTGAATTGACCAATTCTATTAGCTTAGCACTTGATCGGTTAGTATATTGCTATTGCTTTCTTCATGACTTATACATGTTCCTATGACTACGAGATTATGCAACTCCCGAATAACTGAGGAACACTTTGTGTGCTACCAAACGTCACAACGTAACTGGGTGATTATAAAGGTGCTCTACAGGTGTCTCCGATGGTACTTGTTGAGTTGGAATAGATCAAGATTAGGATTTGTCACTCCGATTGTCGGAGGGGTATCTCTGGGCCTCTCGGTAATGCACATCACTATAAGCCTTGCAAGCAATGTGACTAATGAGTTAGTTGTGAGATGATGCATTACGGAACGAGTAAAGAGACTTGCCGGTAACGAGATTGAACTAGGTATTGAGATACCGACGATCGAATCTCGGGCAAGTAACATACCGATGACAAAGGGAACAACATATGTTGTTATGCGGTTTGACCGATAAAGATCTTCGTAGAATATGTGGAGCCAATATGAGCATCCAGGTTCCGCTATTGGTTATTGACCGGAGACGTGTCTCGGTTATGTCTACATAGTTCTCGAACCCGTAGGGTCCGCACGCTTAACGTTCGGTGACGATCGGTATTATAAGTTTATGTGTTTTGATGTACTGAAGGTAGTTCGGAGTCCCGGATATGATCGCTGATACGTCTCCGTCGTATCTACTTTTCCAAACACTTTTTCCCTTGTTTTGGACTCTAACTTGCATGATTTGAATGGAACTAACCCGGACTGACGCTGTTTTCAGCAGACTTTCCATGGTGTTATTTATGTGCAGAAACAAAAGTTCTCGGAATGACCTGAAACTCCACGGAACGTCTATTTGGAAATAATAAAAAATCCTTGCAAAAGATGAAGACCAGGGGGCCCACACCCTGTCCATGAGGGTGGGGGCGCGCCCTCCCCCCTAGGGCGCGCCCCCTACCTCGTGGGCCCCCTGGAGCTCCTCCGACCTCAACTCCAACTCTATATATTTGCTTTCGGGGAGAAAAAAATCAGAGAGAGAATTCATCGCGTTTTACGATACGGAGCCGCCGCCAAGCCCTAAAACCTCTCGGGAGGGCTGATCTGGAGTCCGTTCGGGGCTCCGGAGAGGGGGATTCGTCGCTGTCGTCATCATCAACCATCCTCCATCACCAATTTCATGATGCTCACCGCCGTGCGTGAGTAATTCCATCTTTTTTAGGCTTGCTGGACGGTGATGGGTTGGATGAGATCTATCATGTAATCGAGTTAGTTTTGTTAGGGTTTGATCCCTAGTATCCACTATGTTCTGAGATTGATGTTGCTATGACTTTGCTATGCTTAATGCTTGTCACTAGGGCCCGAGTGCCATGATTTCAGATCTGAACCTATTATGTTTTCATGAATATATGTGTGTTCTTGATCCTATCTTGCAAGTCTATAGTCACCTACTATGTGTTATGATCCGGCAACCCCGAAGTGACAATAATTGGGACCACTCCCGGTGATGACCATACTTTGAGGAGTTCATGTATTCACTATGTGCTAATGCTTTGTTCCGGTTCTCTATTAAAAGGTGGCCTTAATATCCCTTAGTTTCCATTAGGACCCCGCTGCCACGGGAGGGTAGGACAAAATATGTCATGCAAGTTCTTTTCCATAAGCACGTATGACTATATTCGGAATACATGCCTACATTACATTGATGAATTGGAGCTAGTTCTGTGTCACCCTATGTTATGATTGTTACATGATGAACCGCATCCGGCATAATTCTCCATCACCGATCCAATGCCTACGAGCTTTTCACATATTGTTCTTCGCTTATTTACTTTTCCGTTGCTGCTGATGCAATCACTACAAAACACCAAAAATATTACTTTTGCTACCATTACTTTTGTTACCGTTACCACTACTATCATATTACTTTGCTACTAAACACTTTGCTGCAGATACTAAGTTATCCAGGTGTGGTTGAATTGACAACTCAGCTGCTAATACTTGAGAATATTCTTTGGCTCCCCTTGTGTCGAATCAATAAATTTGGGTTGAATACTCTACCCTCGAAAACTGTTGTGATCCCCTATACTTGCGGGTTATCAATCACGGACATGACGAGGAGTCTCAAAATGGTCGAGACATAAAGATCGGTATATTGGATGACTATGTTTGGACATAGGAAAGGTTTCGGGAGAGTTCGGGCATATACCGAAGTACCGGGGGGTTACCGGAACCCCCCGGGGAGTCAATGGGCCTTAATGGGCCATAGTGGAAAGGAGGAGGAGGCGGCCAAGGTGGCCCCCCCCAAGCCCAATCGGAATTGGGAGGGGGGTGGCCCCCCTTTCCTTCTCTTCTTCTCCCACTTCCTTCCCTCTCCTACTCCAACTAGGGAAGGGGGAATCCTACTCCCACCGAGAGTAGGACTCCCCCCTTGGGTGCGCCTAGGAGGCCGGCCCTCTCCCCCTCCTCCACTCCTTTATATACGGGGGAGGGGGCACCCCATAGACACACAAGTTGATCATTGATCTCTTAGCCGTGTGCGGTGCCCCCCTCCACCATAATCCACCTCGGTCATATCGTCGTAGTGCTTAGGCGCAGCCCTGCGCCGGTAGCTTCATCATCACCGTCATCACGCTGTCTCCGCGCTCGATGCTCGCACCACGCCCGTCTCGCTCGACAACCTGTTCGCCATGATCAGCAACTTCGACTACCAGGTTGCCCTCTACCAAGGGGGTCACTCTAGCAGCGGCTTCAAGTCTTCCACCAACATGGTCATGCGCAGTCGTGGTAGCGGCTCTCGTCATCGGGGGCGCGGCAAGGGCAGGCACAACGGCGGCTTCAACACTAGCAACACAAACCCCCGTGGCAACAACGACGGTGGTGGACGGCCCTCCTCCAACAACAACCAGGGCCGCCGCAACAACTCCAACCGGTCGCGCCCCGATGCCGTCCGGTGTCAGATCTGCGGCAAACCTGGCCACTCGGCCAAGGATTGCTGGTACAGATTCTACGATGATGATGACTCCTCGCAGGATGAGAAGGTGGTTGCTGCGGCTGATGGATCATATGGCGTGGACACAAACTGGTACGTGGATAGTGGCGCTACGAACCACATCACCGGAGAACTCGAGAAGGTGACCATGCGGGAGAAGTACCGCAGCCAAGACCACATCCACACCGCCAGTGGAGAAGGTATGAAGATTCGTCATGTTGGTCACTCAATTATTAAACCCCTCATCGTCCAATTCATCTTCGAAAAATCTTGCATGTCCCTACTGCATCTAAAAATATTCTCTCCGTCCATCGCATTGCCATTGATAATCATGTCTTCCTTGAATTTCACCCTTTCTTCTTTTTGATCAAGGATCAGGTAACGAGGAAGGTACTGTATCGAGGTAGATGCGTTCGCGGGCTTTACCCCTTGATTCCAAAGCTTCGGAGAAGATTCAATAAACAAGTTTTAGTGCCACCAAGTTATCCTCTACACGGTGGCATGATCGATTAGGACATGCAGCTTTTTGTTTAGTTGAACGGGTGCTTGGGAAAAATAAGCTCCCATATGTTGGAGAGCGTGATATTGAAACTATTTGTGATTCATGCCAAAGAGCAAAAAGTCATTAGTTGCCCTATCCAATTTCTACTATTGTTTCTACCAAACCGTTGCAACTTATTTTTTCTGATGTATGGGGGCCTGCCCCGTCTTCTATTGGTAGACACATGTACTATGTGAGCTTCATAGATGACTATAGCACATATTCATGGATCTATCTTCTCAAGAAACGATCCAAAGTATTCCAAGTTTTTCGTAACTTTCAAGCACTCGTTGAACGTCAGTTTGATAGTAAAATCCTTGCCCTCCAATCTGATTGGGAGGTGAGTATGAGAAGCTCAACTCGTTCTTTCAAGAACTTGGTATCTCTCATCATGTGTCTTTCCCTCACGCTCACCAGCAAAATGGGTCGGCAGAACGCAAACATCGTCACATAGTAGAAGTTGGTTTAGCTCTTCTTGCTGGCGCCTCCATGCCACTAAAGTTTTGGGATGAGGCTTTTCTCACCGCTGTTCACATCATTAATATGCTCCCCAGTCGCGTCATCAACAATGAAACACCCACAGAAAAACTTCTCCATACCAAACCAGACTACACTTCCCTTCGTGTGTTTGGATGCGCTTGTTGGCCTAATATTAGACCACACAACAACTGCAAACTTATGTTTCGATCTAAGCAGTGTGTTTTCATTGGCTACAGTGCCATGCACAAAGGTGTTAAATGCCTAGATGTCTCTACTGGCCGTGTCTATATTTCACGGGATGTAGTCTTTGATGAAACCAAGTTTCCCTTTGCTGATCTCCATCCAAATGCCAGTGCCTTACTTCGTCAAGAAATTTTGCTATTCCCTTCTCACCCTCATCGGTTCTGATCAAAGGGGGGGTAATAATTTTGTTGATCCATCATTGACTAATCCTCATAACCGTGTGCATGAGCTTCGTGTTGATGCAGCAGAAGAAACTGGTGAAGAAATCGCCCAAAATGATCAAGAAATCAGCTCCAATGGGCCATATTTTATGTGTCCAGATTTGGGAGGTAAATCCTCCTCAGGATCGCCGCTGCAGCACCTGCCCAGGCCATCCGCCTCGGAGTCCGCACAGCTGCATGGTGCCAGCACGTGAGAAACCGCGTCGCCCACCAGGCGTGGCGGCTTTGTCTCTCCAGGCGACACGCGGACTCCAGCGACTCATCAAACCGGAGCCACCAAGCCGCGCCAATCCGAGGCGACCACGTGTCTGCCTAAGAGGCACTGGCCAGTAGCTGGACCCCGCTGCTACGCGCGTCGACAGCCATCAGAGTCAGGTGCGCAACCCCGCACAGATTCGATGGGGCCCACCGGCCTGGGATCTAGCGCTGGTCTCTCACAATCATTGCAGAATGTTGCGGCACCAGCACACACGGGATTTTCTGTGCCACCTACAGCCGAATCTTCACGCGGCGAAGCCACAGAAGATCCTGGCATGAGGAACGTCGTAGAAACAGCGCCAGGCGCATCTTCCTCGGGATCTGATGCTAGATCTCCTGCACCTCGAACTGGTGCAGCTTCGCCTGTACAGCCACACACTCGTCTCCAAAAAGGGGTAATCCAACATGTAAACTATAAAACAAAATTTGGTCTGGCTTGTTGTTCCACAGGTGAACCTAGTACGGTTGAAGAGGCACTGAATGATGCATGTTGGATAAAGGCCATGGAAGAAGAATATTCGGCACTGAAGAAAAATAAAACGTGGCATCTGGTGCCTCCACGACAAGGTAAAAATTTAATTGATTGCAAATGGGTTTTCCGCATCAAAAGGAAGTCTGACAGATCTATAGATCGTTACAAAGAAAGACTTGTTGCAAAGGGTTTCAAACAACGGTATGGCATAGACTATGAGGACACATTTAGTCATGTCGTTAAAGCTGCCACTATTCGTCTCATCTTGTCTATTGTTGTTTCTAGGGGATGGAGTCTTAGACAGCTAGATGTGCAGAATGCGTTCCTTCATGGCATTCTGTAAGAGGAAGTATATATGAAGCAACCTCCTGGATTTGTGAACAAAAACTCACCACTACATGTGTGCAAGCTTGATAAAGCTTTATATGTACTAAAGCAAGCTCCCAGGGTGTGGTACTCACGCCTAAGTCAGAAACTGCAAGCACTTGGATTTGTCCCTTCAAAGTCTGATACATCACTGTTTATTTACAATAGATCAAATACCTCCATATTTGTTCTTATTTATGTTGATGATATAATTGTCACAAGTTCCTCTGATGAAGCAATAACAGGACTTCTGAAGGATCTAAGTGTGGAGTTTGCTCTGAAGGATTTGGGAGACTTGTATTTCTTCCTAGGGATTGGGGTAAAGAAACATGAAGATGGCCTTCACCTCTCTCAGGAAAAATATGTTGCTGATCTGGTAAGAAGAGTTGGTCTACAAGGATGTAAAACCTCACCAACACCCTTGTCTAGTTCATAAAAATTGTCACTTACAGAAGGAGATCTCTTAAATAAAGACGACAATACAAACTACAGAAGTCTGGTAGGAGCACTTCAGTACTTGACTCTTACAAGACCTGATATCTCATTTTCTGTTAATAAAGTATGCCAGTTTCTTCATGCACCCACCACAGTTCATTGGACTGCTGCTAAATGTATAGTAAGATATGTGAAAAATACTATAAACCTTGGTATTACTTTAAGTAAATCCTTGTCTACTCTAGTCAGTGCTTTTTCAGACTCAGATTGGGCAGGATGCATAGATGACAAACGCTCCACTGGTGGGTTCGCAGTATTCTTTGGACCTAACCTAATATCATGGTGTGCAAAGAAACAGGCTACTGTATCCGGGTCAAGTACATAAGCTGTGTACAAGGCACTTGCAAATGCTACGACATAAATTATTTGGGTCCAGTCTATGTTGAGGGAACTTGGTATAAAGAGAACCAAAGCTCCATGTCTATGGTGTGATAATCTTGGTACTACCTATCTATCTGCAAATCCGGTGTTTCATGCAAGAACGAAGCATATTGAAATTGATTTCCACTTTGTGAGAGAAAGAGTTGCAAATCAGCAGTTAGAAATTCGTTTTGTGCATTCCAGAGATCAAGTTGCAGATGGCTTCACAAAAACCATTACCCATAGGAAGTTGTGAAGAATTCAAGCGTAATCTCAACTTGACAAAGTTGTGATGGGAGGATGTTAAGCAACGTATAAGCTGCCTAGTCGTGACAGGTTGATGACGTGCACTCCAATGGTGGTCCGGCGAAGATAGTTCAGGTTGTTAGCATATGGTTTATCTTTGTAACAACTCTATTTCTCTATCCTCTTATCCCTTGTACCACAAGTTGTAATCTCAACCATGTATGCGATTTGGGAGTTGCGCCCCAGTATATTAAGACGAAGCCGTCGGTCAGAGAAAGACACGACGTTAATGTAACGCCCCGAGACCGACGCTTCAGAAGCCTTCAATGTTCTTTGTTGCCGTCGTGTGTTTTATTTTTTTTTTGTTGCATTTCATCATGGAATCATCCGCATTGCATCGGCACTCGTTGTCGTCATTGTTTTTAAAACTCGCATCTGCTCGTAGTTGCCGCGTCCCCCCTTGCTGTTCATGCATTTAATAACTAAATAACCATGCACCATATGTTAAAACTTCAAATATGAAAAGTGCTTAAAATTTCATCTTGTTTCATAATATGTAACTTTCATCCATGTTTAAAATGTTTAAACTTGCTGTTTGTTTAAATTTGCATAAATGGCATGCTAAAATGATTTATTTCATAGCCAAATAACCGTAGCTTGGATTTAAATAAACTTTATATGTAAATGGGGTAGAAAAATGCATAGAATAACTTGGTTCACTTTATTTTGATGTTTAACAACTGTAAAATATGATTTAGGGCAGAACAGTACCAAATTCATAATATGCATATGGGGATTTTCCGGAATTGTTGTTTGTTATTTCTGGCCTCATTTAACTTGCCTAAATAGTTAGTTTACTTATGCTTCACCCCTTGCCATGTTTAATAACATTTAATATTGTTGGGTACATAAACGGGAGAAAACTAAATATTTGATGTGGTGTTTCGTCAATATGCAACTCGTTGCATATTGAGCTCCACTTAATTTGTAGCGTTGTTTGTTGCACTTTGCCATGCCATGAATCATTAAACCGGACATGCATCATACTTGATTGTGCATCATGCCATGTTTATGCTTGTGTGTTTACCTTGTTGCTTGCTTCTTTTTGGTTTGCTTCTCTCGTTAGCTTCGGTTTCATTCCGGAGTTGTGAGGATTCGTTCGACTACGTCCGTTTGTCTTCTTCATGGACTCGTTCTTCTTCCTTGCGGGATCTCAGGCAAGATGACCATACCCTCGAAATCACTTCTATCTTTGCTTGCTAGTTGTTCGCTCTTTTGCTATGCCGCGCTACCTACCACTTGCTATATCATGCCTTCCATATTTCCATGTCAAGCCTCTAACCATCCTTCCTAGCAAACCGTTGTTTGGCTATGTTACCGCTTTTGCTCAGCCCCTCTTATAGCGTTGCTAGTTGCAGATGAAGTTGAAGGTGGTTCCATGTTGTAACATGGATATATTGGGATATCACAATATCTCTTATTTAAATTAATGCATCTATATACTTGGTAAAGGGTGGAAGGCTCGGCCTTATGCCTGGTGTTTTGTTCCACTCTTGCCGCCCTAGTTTCCGTCATACCGGTGTTATGTTCCTTGATTTTGCATTCCTTATGTGGTTGGGGATTTATGGGACCCCCTTGAGAGTTCGCTTTGAATAAAACTCCTCCAGCAAGGCCCAACCTTGGTTTTAACATTTGCCACCTAAGCCTTTTTCCCTTGGGTTCTGCAGACTCAAGGGTCATCTTTATTTTAAACCCCTCCCCGGGCCAGTGCTCCTCTGAGTGTTGGTCCGAAACGAGCAGCCTGCGGGGCCACCTCGGGGCAACTCGAGGCCTGGTTTTACTCGTAGCTTGACCTATCCGGTGTGCCCTGAGAACGAGATACGTGCGACTCCTATCGGGATTTGTCGGCACATCGGGCGGCTTTGCTGGTCTTGTTTTACCATTGTCAAAAAGTCTTGTAACCGGGATTCCGAGACTGATCGGGTCTTCCCGGGAGAAGGAATATCCTTCGTTGACCATGAGAGCTTGTGATGGGCTAAGTTGGGACACCCCTGCAGGGTATAAACTTTCGAGAGCCGTGCGCGGTTATGTGGCAGTGTTGTAACGCCCCGAGACCGACGCTTCAGAAGCCTTCAATGTTCTTCGTTGCCGCCGTGTGTTTTATTTTGTTTGTTGCATTTCATCATGGCATCATCCGCATTGCATCGGCACTTGTTGTCGTCATTGTTTTTAAAACTCGCATCTGCTCGTAGTTGCCGCGTCCCCCCTTGCTGTTCATGCATTTAATAACTAAATAACCATGCACCATATGTTAAAACTTCAAATATGAAAAGTGCTTAAAATTTCATCTTGTTTCATAATATGCAACTTTCATCCATGTTTAAAATGTTTAAACTTGCTGTTTGTTTAAATTTGCGTAAATGGCATGCTAAAATGATTTATTTCATAGCTAAATAATCGTAGCTCGGATTTAAATAAACTTTATATGTAAATGGGGTAGAAAAATGCATAGAATAACTTGGTTCACTTTATTTTGATGTTTAACAACTATAAAATATGATTTAGGGCAGAACAGTACCAAATTCATAATATGCATATGGGGATTTTCCGGAATTGTTGTTTGTTATTTCCGGCCTCATTTAACTTGCCTAAATAGTTAGTTTACTTATGCTTCACCCCTTGCCATGTTTAATAACATTTAATATTGTTGGGTACATAAACGGGAGAAAACTAAATATTTGATGTGGTGTTTCGTCAATATGCAACTCGTTGCATATTGAGCTCCACTTAATTTGTAGCGTTGTTTGTTGCACTTTGCCATGCCATGAATCATTAAACCAGACATGCATCATACTTGATTGTGCATCATGCCATGTTTATGCTTGTGTGTTTACCTTGTTGTTGCGTCTTTCCGGTTTGCTTCTCTCGTTAGCTTCGGTTTCGTTCCGGAGTTGTGAGGATTCGTTCGACTACGTCCGTTTGTCTTCTTCATGGACTCGTTCTTCTTCCTTGCGGGATCTCAGGCAAGATGACCATACCCTCGAAATCACTTCTATCTTTGTTGCTAGTTGTTCGCTCTTTTGCTATGCCGCGCTACCTACCACTTGCTATATCATGCCTCCCATATTGCCATGTCAAGCCTCTAACCATCCTTCCTAGCAAACCATTGTTTGGCTATGTTACCGCTTTTGCTCAGCCCCTCTTATTGCGTTGCTAGTTGAAGGTGAAGTTGAAGGTGGTTCCATGTTGGAACATGGATATGTTGGGATATCACAATATCTCTTATTTAAATTAATGCATCTATATACTTGGTAAAGGGTGGAAGGCTCGGCCTTATGCCTGGTGTTTTGTTCCACTCTTGCCGCCCTAGTTTCCGTCATACCGGTGTTATGTTCCTTGATTTTGTGTTCCTTACGTGGTTGGGGATTTATGGGACCCCCTTGACAGATCGCTTTGAATAAAACTCCTCCAGCAAGGCCCAACCTTGGTTTTAACATTTGCCACCTAAGCCTTTTTCCCTTGGGTTCTGCAGATTCAAGGGTCATCTTTATTTTAAACCCCTCCCCGGGCCAGTGCTCCTCTGAGTGTTGGTCCGAAACGGGCAGCCTGCGGGGCCACCTCGGGGCAACTCGAGGCCTGGTTTTACTCGTAGCTTGACCTATCTGGTGTGCCCTGAGAATGAGATACGTGCGACTCCTATCGGGATTTGTCGGCACATCGGGCGGCTTTGCTGGTCTTGTTTACCATTGTTGAAAACTCTTGTAACCGGGATTCCGAGACTGATCGGGTCTTTCTGGGAGAAGGAATATACTTCGTTGACCATGAGAGCTTGTGATGGGCTATGTTGGGACACCTTTGCAGGGTATAAACTTTCGAGAGCCGTGCGCGGTTATGTGGCAGTGTTGTAACGCCCCGAGACCGACGCTTCAGAAGCCTTCAATGTTCTTCGTTGCCGTCGTGTGTTTTATTTTGTTTGTTGCATTTCATCATGGCATCATCCGCATTGCATCGGCACTCGTTGTCGTCATTGTTTTTAAAACTCGCATCTGCTCGTAGTTGCCGCGTCCCCCCCCCCTTGTTGTTCATGCATTTAATTACTAAATAACCATGCACCATATGTTAAAACTTCAAATATGAAAAGTCCTTAAAATTTCATCTATTTTCATAATATACAACTTTCATCCATGTTTAAAATGTTTAAACTTGATGTTTGTTTAAATTTGCGTAAATGGCATGCTAAAATGATTTATTTCATAGCTAAATAACCGTAGCTCGGATTTAAATAAACTTTATATGTAAATGGGGTACAAAATTGCATAGAATAACTTGGTTCACTTTATTTTGATGTTTAACAACTATAAAATATGATTTAGGGCAGAACAGTACAAAATTCATAATATGCATATGGGGATTTTCCGGAATTGTTGTTTGTTATTTCCGGCCTCATTTAACTTGCCTAAATAGTTAGACTTATGCTTCACCCCTTGCCATGTTTAATAACATTTAATATTGTTGGGTACATAAACGGGAGAAAACTAAATATTTGATGTGGTGTTTCGTCAATATGCAACTCGTTGCATATTGAGCTCCACTTAATTTGTAGCGTTGTTTGTTGCACTTTGCCATGCCATGAATCATTAAACCAGACATGCATCATACTTGATTGTGCATCATGCCATGTTTATGCTTGTGTGTTTACCTTGTTGCTTGTGTCTTTCCGGTTTGCTTCTCTCGTTAGCTTCGGTTTCATTCCGGAGTTGTGAGGATTCGTTCGACTACGTCCGTTTGTCTTCTTCATGGACTCGTTCTTCTTCCTTGCGGGATCTCAAGCAAGATGACCATACCCACGAAATCACTTCTATCTTTGCTTGCTAGTTGTTCGCTCTTTTGCTATGCCGCGCTACCTACCACTTTCTATATCATGCCTCCCATATTGCCATGTCAAGCCTCTAACCATCCTTCCTAGCAAACCGTTGTTTGGCTATGTTACCGCTTTTGCTCAGCCCCTCCTATAGCGTTGCTAGTTGCAGGTGAAGTTGAAGGTGGTTCCATGTTGGAACATGGATATGTTGGGATATCACAATATCTCTTATTTAAATTAATGCATCTATATACTTGGTAAAGGGTGGAAGGCTCGGCCTTATGCCTGGTGTTTTGTTCCACTCTTGCCGCCCTAGTTTCCGTCATACCGGTGTTATGTTCCTTGATTTTGCGTTCCTTACGTGGTTGGGGATTTATGGGACCCCCTTGACAGTTTGGTTTGAATAAAACTCCTCCAGCAAGGCCCAACCTTGGTTTTAACATTTGCCACCTAAGCCTTTTTCCCTTGGGTTCTGCAGACTCAAGGGTCATCTTTATTTTAAAACCCTCCCCAGGCCAATGCTCCTCTAAGTGTTGGTGCGAAACGGGCAGCCTGCGGGGCCACCTCGGGGCAACTCGAGGCCTGGTTTTACTCATAGCTTGACCTATCCGGTGTGCCCTGAGAACAAGATACGTGCGACTCCTATCGGGATTTGTCGGCACATCGGGCGGCTTTGCTGGTCTTGTTTTACCATTGTCGAAAAGTCTTGTAACCGGGATTCCAAGACTGATCGGGTCTTCCCGGGAGAAGGAATATCCTTCGTTGACCGTGAGAGCTTGTGATGGGCTAAGTTGGGACACCCCTGCAGGGTATAAACTTTCAAGAGCCGTGCCCGCGGTTATGTGGCAGATGGGAATTTGTTAATGTCCGGTTGTAGAGAACTTGACACTTAACTTAATTAAAATGCATCAACCGCGTGTGTAGCCGTGATGGTCTCTTTTCGGTGAAGTCCGGGAAGTGAACACGGTTCTTGTGTTATGGTTGTGCGTAAGTAGTTTCAGGATCACTTCTAGCTTCACGACCGTTGCGTTGCTTCTCTTCTCGCTCTTATTTGCGTATGTTATCCACCATATATGCTTAGTGCTTGCTGCAGCTCCACCTCACTACCTTCTCCTACCCATAAGCTTAAATAGTCTTGATCTCGCGGGTGTGAGATTGCTGAGTCCTCGTGACTCACAGATTCTACCAAAACAGTTGCAGGTGCCGTTGATACCAGTGCAGGTGACGCAACCGAGCTCAAGTGGGAGTTTGACGAGGACCTTGGTCGTTACTATGTTTCGTTTCCTGATGATCAGTAGTGGAGCCCAGTTGGGGATGATCGGGGATCTAGCATTTGGGGTTGTCTTCTTTTATTTTGGTTCCGTAGTCGGACCTTGTGTGTACTCTGAATGATGTATGTTTAATTTATGTATTGTGTGAAGTGGCGATTGTAAGCCAACTCTTTATCCCATTCTTGTTCATTACATGGGATTGTGTGAAGATGACCCTTCTTGCGGCAAAACCACCATGCGGTTATGCCTCCAAGTCGTGCCTTGACACGTGGGAGATATAGCCGCATCGTGGGCGTTACAGTTAACCCAAGTTTTAACAGATGGCACATAGATTATTCTCCCTGCTAAAGATGAGGGCATTTTACATGAAAAAAACCTTCCGCAATATTATGCTGATTATACTGGCAGAAGGTCAATTATTACAAACTTTGTTGGTGCCCATTAATCTCTTTGCACAAAGAACTTAGTTTCTGACTGATTTGCTTGAGTTTCAAGGGGGTAAACTTCCATTGACATGCCTTGGGCTTCCTCTAAATACCAAAAGCCTAATCTGTCTGCACAAAGAACTCAATTTCCGGCTGCTTTGCTTGAGTGCCAAGGGCAAAAACTTCAATTCACATACATTCAGCTTCCTCTAAATACCCAAAAGCCCAACACCGAAGACCTAATCCCTATGCTGCAAAGGATTGAGAGAAGGCTCTCTAGCTGTTCCAAACTTTAATCCTATGGAGAAAAACTGGTACTTCTGAAAGTTGTGTTCGCTAGTATACCAACCTTCACGATGTGTTGATTTGCATTGCCCATGTCAATAATTGAACAGATCATACCTAAAGCACTGTTTCTGGAGAACATATGGGATGGAAGGTTGTGCACTTATAGCATGGGATAAAGTTTAAAACATAAAAGTCAGGGAGGTTTGGGAGTGTTGGAAGTGATTACCCATAACAATGCACTTCTAACGAAGCATCTTCATAAATTCATGAACCAACAGGATCTGCCCTAGGTTAGTATTATTTGGGAGTCGTACTACTCACACGGACCACCAACTGATATAAAAATTGGATCATTTTGGTGGAAATCTATTGTTAAGCTCCCCCTCTCTATAAACAAACTGCCTTTTGTGATGCTGGTAATAGCAAACTGTTTTGTTTTGTTTTGGGAATACCTGTGGAGGCAACAACAGTTGACACTCTCATATCCAAAATTGCACTCCTTCAGTTACCAGGACACGATCTCTCTTTAGAAAGTCATGGCACAAGAACACTTTGAAGATTTATTCAATAGACCACTTTCCACTCAAGCATACACCCAATTCTTGCTGCTTCAGACTTTCCTTCAGGAAAGACGGGTTTTGGCTCATAATGACAAATGGATCTACCCTTGGGGCCATACTTACTCTTATCAATACAATGTATACACATCTCAGGGGACCAGATAAGGCTCATAGCATGTTCACTAAACTCTGGAAATGTGGTGCTATGCTTGGCTACAAAGTCTTCTTCTGGATTGTACTTTTCGTCAAAGTTGTTGGTATAAGAGCATGCCCAAAAAGCACATAGGCATCTCATTATTTGATGAAGTTCATCTTGCTCTTGTGGAACTTCCCACAGCTATTGGTTTGGATATTGTCATCATGGGCTGCTGGAGGATATGGACTCAACGAAACGATAAAATCTTCAAGAATGCTCGAACTCGAACTCCTAGAGCCACTCTCGAAGAATTGCTCAAGTTCACATTGTTGCGTATGAAACCTAAGAAAGTTGACGAGCTCAAGAATTAATGATCAATATATCTTTGATTAGTCCAGTTAGATAATATATTAGTCCAGTTTGATTAGTCCAGCTATATACTCTTTCCTTTTTTCTATCATTATTTGTTTTTGTAAATACTACTCATATTAATAGAAATTTTTTGTATGACGATTGTTCTATGGTTTCAGGGTAAAAACACTATTGTGACAACACATAGTCTGCGAGAAGGTTCTCCAAAAGCAACACCTTTAGGATGATAAAGACACACAAGTGTCACCATCATTAGTTTCAGTCAAAGACTAGATCTTGAGTTTTCACCCTGAGAGCAAAATTGAGCAAATTCCATGCAATGCCTTCAACAATGTAACGAAGTCGAAACACCGCCATTGCCAGGTATGACTGATGAAGGTCAAACCAAGGGTTTTCACCCTTAAAACTCCAGTTCTGTTACTAAAGCAGCACCATGAAAACTCGGCCACTATGTGCTGTCGCATCTGCTTGACCACCAATGCCATTCCTTCTATCCTTGACGATGCCAAACACAGACAAACGCTCACACACATGTATGCATCGTGTCCTAGACCACTCAGCAACGAATATGCGTAAGGCTCATGCACGAGGACAACAGAACATGACATCTCAGAAAGTCTTTAGCCTGAGTGTTGGGCTTTCCAATCACCACACACACACATAGTTCTGATGCGGCCAGAAATTATGCTCGTATGACCATGTTAACGGGCGAAGACGTGACTGCCAGTCATCACCGAAACTGTCGGAGTAAATGGCCACGGGTAGCCTAACCGACTGCCCCTGGTTCTTCTGAAAAAATTATCAGGCCTTTGGGCCTCCAAGCATTGGGCCGCCTTCCCTGGCCGGCTACCTCTGAAGCCGACTCCCGGAAGGCGACCCAGCCTCAGCAACCTCTCCCCAGGACAACCACGGGGTGGCCGACTCCCGGAAGCCGGCCAAGAAGAGCGCCGACTCCAAGAAGCCGGCCGAGACCACGACCACCAAAGCTACACCCACATAACGGTGACAAGACCGGGTGTGGCCACAGTGCGGCCCACTACCCCCGAGGCCCGAGGCAGGCATGGCTACAGGAGGCCGTACGGGATGGCCGTCTCCCGTTCGGCTCGGCACTGTAGCCACGCCAGCCTCAACGTCATCCACGACCGACTCCTGTACGGCCCGCGGGTGGCGGGCCCCTTTTGCCAGAGAGAGGCGCAAAGGCATCCCGGCCTCCCCCAGTCGGCCAGGGGTGTAGCCGGCCCCCAGAAGCCGGCTACTCCCTTCCTCGAAGCAAGAGCCCCATTAAGGAGACAAGACGAGGTAAGGCTACAGTGAGAGCCCTCGAGGCGGCACACTGTAGCCACGCTTACCTCGACAAAGCCCTCGTCATCAGAGGTGAGGCTACAGTAAGCAGCCGCCGACAAGACCCTAGGCGGTGGGACCGGCCTGTCGACCAAGAGGCCGGCAGCCGGCGGGACCCCCCAGTCGGCGGGCCCAACAGCCGGCGGAGAAGCCGGCGAGCGTAGACACTGACGGCTGGGACCAGAGCCCAGCCGGATTACAATTGTACCCCCGGGGGGTAGGCCTATATAAACCCCCCGGGGCACCCATGCAAAGGGTGAGCTTCTGAACACAGCACACACACCATAGAGATAGAGAGAAGCAAGAGCTAGCCTTGTTCTTCTTCTCCCTTGAACCCAACAGCTCTAGGAGCGATTGTAGCTACCTTTCCTGATCTAGTGATCATGCGGAGACCCCGCAGAGCAGGACTAGGGGTGTTATCTCCTCGGAGAGCCCCGAACCTGGGTAAGATCCGCCGGCGTGCATGTCTTCGCCTCATCCCGTTTCCAAGCACCGGCGATGTCTTATTGGCACCCACAATGATAAGCCATCCGTTGGCATATGTCGCACCAACCACCCGACATTTGGCGCCCACCGTGGGGCCAGGTGCACCGTCGTCCGGAGACAAGTTCTGGACGGGAACCCTCTTCCTCCCCCGCGAGCGCAGCCAGCCTGCTGCGCCCGATGGCGTTTGCCTCGACGCGCTGCAAGGCGTCGACGACGCCTGCGCAGCGAGCTGCCTCGCCGATCTGCTCGGCGAGACTCGCATCTCCGACGAGCCTGCGTCCGACGCAGGCACGGAATACCCCGAGAGCCGCCTCGTCAGCCTCCTCGACCAGCTTCACATCTCCAGCGAGCCTGCTGCAGACATGGAGTCGGTCGGCTCCACCGACCCGATGCTCGTCGACTCCGACACGGCATCGCTCGACGCCTACCCCACCGACGTGGTGGTCTTCGACGACCCTCTCCCTCGAGCTGACAGTGGCAGCAGCGCTGTCACCGAAGTGCTCGTCATCAGCCACGTCGCCAACTCGGGCGAGAACGCCCACGACGCCCTGCAAGCGGCAATGCACGACCTCTCCGTCCCCATCTCGGCCGACGCCGACGCCGAGACCCTGGAGGCACGCCGCCTTGCCCTCATCGCGGAAGGCCAGAAGATAGCCTCCATGAGACGCCTCACCGAGGCCCACCAGCGCGAAGTCGACCGCACCGCCTTCGGTACACCGCCGCCTAGCGGCCCGAGCCGAGCCGGCTTCGTCCAGAAGCGCGGCGCGGCCGTCGCCAGCATGCTGGGGGCCGATCGCCCCGTCTACGCCACCCCGCTCGAGAATCTGCGAGCCGCTCAGGCGGCTGCAGAAGAGCTCAATGGGCTGGGAGCCGATGAGCTCCCCTACATGACGAGACGGATCCAGCAGCTGCTCGACGCGGCTGCAGAACGGCACGAAGCCGGCGCCCGAGCCGATAGTCAACCCCCGCGCCGGTAGCACGCCGCGACGTCTCGCTCGCCGACTGCGAGCGGCGCGCGCCAGAAGAAAGACAAGGAGCCGGCTGCCAGCCGCAGCCGGACTCACATCACCATCGAGCGCGACGCGGAAGGCCCCACTCGAGCGGTGGAACACCAAGGAAATCTGCCTCCTCCCCCGCCTCGAAGAGAAAGACGTCTCACTCCGCCGCCTGTCACGCACCCGACTCTTGGCGACCGACTCGGCCGCCGAGAAGGAGTCGGCGAGAACGACGCCCGCCACCGGATCGACCGCCTTGCTCAATCCTTGGCGCTAGAAGAAGAAGACGATGTCGGCCCACCATGCTTTGGCCCCCGCATCCGCGACGAGCCTTCCCCAAAGGGTTCTCGCTCCCCCGACACACGCCCAAGTACAACGGCTCAGTGAAGCCGGAAGATTGGCTCATCGACTACTCCACGGCCGTCAGCAAAGCCAACGGCAATCGGCGCGTCGCTGTGAAGTATGTCCCCCTCATGCTGCAAGGCACGGCGCGCACATGGCTCAACAGCCTCAAGCCCTACAGCATCAACAGTTGGCTGGACTTCACAGAAGTCTTCGTCCGCAACTTCACCAGCACCTACAAGCAGCCTCCCAAGCCTCGCCAGCTCTCCCTCTGCGTCCAAGGGCCCAACGAGTCGACCCGCGACTACCTCACGCGGTGGGCCGAGCTCCGCAACTCCTGCGAGGGGGTGCATGAGGTCCAGGCCATCGAGTACTTCACCGCCGGGTGCCGAGAGGGCACCCTCCTCAAGCACCGACTCCTTTGCGACGAGCCGGCCACCCTCGACGAACTGCTGGTCACCGCAGACAAGTACGCCATGGCCGACTCCTCAATGAAGACCGAGCTGCGAGTAGACGCCTCTGGGAAGGTGATTGCTCCGGCTCCCAAGACGCCGGCTGGCGACCCTAATCGGCGCCCCTACCAGAACGACCACAAGCACAAGGCCCCCATGCCGACTTCCACCAGTCGGCAGGTGGCCACCGTTGAAGATGAGCAGCCCGAAGAACGGCCCGCTCCCAAGAAGAAGGGTGGCAGGCCGGCTTGGCAGCCGGCTTTCTCTTACGAGCAAGCTCTTGATGCCCCCTGCAAATTCCACAGCGGCGCGAAGCCGTCCAACCACACAACCCGGAAATGCCATTGGCTCACCCTCATCACCAAGGGCGAGGGGATGTTGCCGCCTCCGCCTCCCGGCCCGCCGCCTCCAGCCCCCAGCAGCCGGCGGCTCGGCCGGCAGTCGGCGCCATCCAAGACGAATTCCCTGAAGAGCACGCCGCCTATGTCGTCTTCACCAGTCAAGCCGACGACAAGCGCAGTCGGCGCCGACATCATCAGGAAGTGAATGCAGTCGCCTCTGGCACCCCCGAGTTCATGCACTGGTCAGAAAAGCCAATCAGCTGGAGCCAGGCCGACCACCCAGAGGTGTTGCCCTCTCCTGGCTCCTATGCAATGGTTTTGGATGTCACCCTCGCAACGGAGAGGCGAGCTGCCAGATTTTCCCGCGTCCTGATAGACGGCGGAAGCAGTATCAACATACTGTACCGGGATACCATGGAGAAGCTGAACATCAAAGCGAAGCAGCTCATGCCCAGCCGCACTGTCTTCCATGGTATCGTCCCCGGCTTGTCTTGCTCCCCAATCGGCAAGATTAAAATGGATGTTCTCTTCGGAGACAAAGATCATTTTCGCCGAGAAGCAATCTGGTTCGAGGTGGTGGATTTGGAGAGCCCCTATCATGCACTGCTTGGCCGACCTGCTCTGGCCAAGTTCATGGTTGTGCCCCACTACGCCTACCTGAAGATGAAGATGCCGAGCTCGAAGGGGATCATCACGGTAGCCGGCGACTACAAGAAGTCCACCGAGTGCGCCATGGCCAGTAGCCGGCTGGCCGAGTCCCTCGTGGTGGCAGAAGAGAAGAAGATGTTGGAACGGGTTGTGGCCATGGCCGGCAAGCAGCCGGCCCTGTCCCCCAACCCCAAAGATTGTGATGCGCAGGGCTCCTTCTAGCCTGCCAAAGAGACGAAGAAGATACCTCTGGACCCGGAGAACCCGGAGAGGTTCGCTGTCATTGGGGCAAACTTGGACAGTAAATAGGAAGGCGAGCTCGTCGACTTCCTCCGTGAGAATCGAGACATTTTCGCATGGTCCCCAAAGGACATGCCGGGTGTCCCGAAGGATTTCGCCGAGCACAAGCTACATGTCCGAGCTGATGCGAAGCCGGTCAAGCAACCCCTCCGCCGACTGTCAGAAGAGAAGCAAAGAATTGTGGGAGAAGAGATAGCCCGGCTCCTTGCCGCTGGCTTTATCATGGAAGTGTTCTTTCCAGAATGGCTTGCCAACCCAGTTCTGGTTCTGAAGAAGAATAACAAGTGGCGTATGTGC
Source organism: Aegilops tauschii subsp. strangulata (assembly GCF_002575655.3). Classification (NCBI taxonomy): domain Eukaryota; kingdom Viridiplantae; phylum Streptophyta; class Magnoliopsida; order Poales; family Poaceae; genus Aegilops; species Aegilops tauschii. The sequence goes on along the minus strand of NC_053037.3, from coordinate 310,407,250 downwards.
ATAGACTACACCAGCCTGAACAAGGCCTCCCCAAAGGATCCGTTTGCTCTGCCACGGATTGACCAAGTGATAGACTCCACAGCCGGATGCGAGCTGTTAAGTTTTTTGGATGCGTACTCAGGGTACCATCAGATCAAGTTGGACCCAGCTGACCGCCTGAAGACTGCCTTCATCACACCCTTTGGAGCTTTCTGCTACCTGACTATGACATTCGTCTTGAGAAATGCCGGTGCCACTTTTCAGCGTTGCATGCAGAAATGTCTCTTGAAACAACTCGGCAGAAATGCCCACGTCTATGTAGACGACATTGTGGTGAAGACAGAGAAGCGCGGCACCCTGCTGGAAGACCTGAAAGAAACATTCGCCAACTTGCGCCAATTCCAAATCAAGCTCAACCCCGAGAAGTGCGTGTTCGGAGTACCAGCCGGCCAGCTGCTAGGCTTCCTGGTCTCCGAACGCGGCATCGAGTGCAACCCCGTCAAGATCAAGCCATCGAGAGGATGGAGATTCCCACCAAGCTGCGAGATGTGCAGAAGTTCACTGGCTGTTTAGCCTCCCTGAATCGTTTTATCAGCCGACTAGGAGAGAAGGCTCTCCCCTTGTACCGACTCATGAAGAAGTCCACTCACTTCGAGTGGAATGATCAAGCCGACCAAGCCTTCCATGAGTTGAAGAAAATGCTGACCACTCCGCCTGTCCTGGCAGCGCCGACTGAAAAGGAGCCCATGCTCCTCTACATCGCCGCGACTAGCCGAGTCGTCAGCACTGTTATTGTAGTCCAGCGCCCGGAAGAAGGCCGAGCCCGGCTAGTCCAGAGGCCGGTGTACTATCTCAGCGAAGTGCTATCCAGCTCAAAGCAAAACTACCCGCACTACCAGAAGATGTGCTATGGGGTGCACTTCGCTGCCAAGAAACTGAAGCCCTACTTCCAAGAGCACCCCATCACGGTCGTGTGCACCGCCCCGCTCGCCGAGATCATAGGCAGCCGGGATGCATCCGGCCGGGTGGCTAAATGGGCCATTGCACTGGCGCCCTACACGATCTTCTACCAACCCCGCACCGCCATCAAGTCCCAAGCATTGGCCGACTTCCTCGTCGACTAGGCCGAGACCCAGTACCTACCGCCGGCTCCCGACTCTACCCATTGGCGGATGCACTTTGACGGGTCCAAGATGCGCACCGGCTTGGGAGCCGGCATCGTCCTCACCTCTCCCAAAGGTGACAAGCTCAAATACACGCTGCAGATCCACTTCGCCGCCTCCAACAACGTGGCCGAGTACGAGGCGCTCGTACATGGGCTCCGGCTAGCCAAAGAGCTTGGCATACGCCGGATCCTATGCTACGGCGACTCAGACTTGGTAGTCTAGCAGTCGTCTGGCGACTGGGACGCAAAGGACGCGAACATGGCGAGCTATCGATTCCTCGTCCAGCAGATTAGCGGATACTTCGAAGGGTGCGAGTTCCTCCACGTGCCAAGGGCCGACAACGACCAGGCAGATGCCCTAGCACGGATCGGCTCCACCCGACAAACCATACCGACTGGCGTCTCCCTCCAACGCCTCCTCAAGCCGTCTCCAGAGTCGGACTCCATCTTCGTACCGCCTGCGCCAGATACAGCCGGATCCGACTGGAGAAACCCCGCAGGCGGCACGGGGACTTCGACAACTGGCCCGGGGACTGCCGTAGTCGCACCCGGCCCGGGGACTTCAGAACCCGGCCCGGGGACTGCAGCAGTTGGCCCGGGGACTGCAACGACGCAAGAAGCGATGGCTGACTCCAACTCCACGCCACCCAACCCACCCACCCGAGTCATGGTGGCTACATTAACAGAAGAAGAAGTCACAGCTCCGTCATGGGCCCAGCCCATCCTCAAGTTCCTAGTCAGCAGAGAGCTGCCGGCTGATGAGATCTCAGCAAGACTAGTGCAACGACAAGCCGCAGCATATACAATAATCAATAGAGAGCTTGTGAAGCGCAGCGTCACTGGAGTTTTCCAGCGTTGTGTCGAGCCTGAAAAAGGAGTGGCAATCCTCAAGGACATCCACCAAGGCGAATGCGTCCACCACGCAGCCTCAAGATCACTTGTGGCCAAGGCTTTCCGCCATGGTTTCTTCTGGCCGACTGCCTTGGAGGATGCTAAAGAAATAGTCAAGAGCTGCAAAGGATGCCAAGTTTTTAGTTCCAAGCAACACCTGCCGGCTTCTGCACTCAAAACCATTCCCCTCACCTGGCCCTTTGCCGTCTGGGGACTGGACATGGTGGGCCCTTTCAAGACAGCCCGCGGCGGCCTGACACATCTACTTGTTGCTGTGGACAAGTTCACAAAGTGGATCGAAGCAAAGCCAATCAAGAAGCTGAACGGGCCGACTGCCGTGACATTCATCACTGACATCACTACTCGGTACGGCGTGCCGCACAGCATCATCACCGACAACGGCACGAACTACGCCAAAGGAGCACTGGCACGTTTCTGCGCGACGCAGGGCATCCGACTGGACCTAGCGTCCGTTGCCCACCCGCAGTCAAACGGCCAGGTCGAGCGAGAAAATGGACTCATCCTCTCCGGCATCAAGCCCCGACTGGTTGTACCACTGGAGCGATCGGCCGGCTGCTGGCTCGATGAGCTGCCGGCTGTCCTCTGGAGTCTGCGCACTACACCCAACAAGTCAACCGGCTTCACTCCATTTTTCCTCGTGTACGGTGCCGAGGCTGTCATCCCAACAGACATCGAGTTCGACTCGCCTCGGATCACCATGTACACGGAGGAGGAGGCCAAAGAAGCAAGAGAAGACGGCGTCGACCTACTGGAAGAAGGCCGGCTGTTAGCACTCAGCCGGTCCGCCATCTACCAGCAAGGGCTACGCCGCTACTACAACCGCAAGGTCAAGCCAAGATCCTTCCAAGAGGGCGACCTTGTGCTCCGACTGATCCAGCGAACAGCCGGCCAGCACAAGCTCTCGGCCCCTTGGGAAGGCCCCTTCGTCGTCAGCAAGGCACTCGGCAACGACTCCTACTACTTGATCGATGCACAAAAACCAAGAGCACGCAAGAGAGACGACTCCGGCAAGGAGTCGGAGCGACCATGGAACGCAAACCTCCTGAGATGATTTTACAGTTGAAAGCAGTATGTATCATGCTACCCCTTTTTGTATTAAGTACGAACCAACAGGCCCCCCGAACAGTACTCGGGGACTGCCTTTGTTTATCTATGAATGACAAGTGTCATATCCATGAATGTATTATTACATTTGATTTCTTGTCTGGCAACGGGTTCGACTAGTCGGCCCGGGGACTGGCTGCCTTGAGCTATATTAAAAGTTCTACCTAAAGTCAGAAAAGTAGTGTGCCGGCTCCCGAGTCCTCCCTTGTTGAAGTCGCAGCTCGAAGAACCGACTGTCCGACTAGCAAGAGGCAAGGCAGAAAGGATGCCCACACGAAAAACGGCTAAGGACCAACGAACTTATATAGCAAAAGGACGGCCTCCAAACACGCCTGCCGGCTGTCAGAACAGCCGGCTGGCCGGCTTCCTAAAACACTTAGCTTTAGTCCAGCAAAGCTAGAGTACTTCCCCCCCAATCGGCCAAGCACTCCTCCAGCTACAGATTGCAGAGCAACTGTTGGACTGGGGAGGCGGCAACCAAGGGAGGGCGGCAAAGGAAAAAGCGGAAGGATAAAAAGCAAAGTACAAGGAAAGGCCAAATGCATGCATAAGTTATATATACATATAAAAAGCCCCCAACAGGCTGGCAACAGACATAAGTTCGAATACACCCAGTGGGTGGAATTGTGCAGACTTAACCAAACATTGTTCCAAAAGTAACAAGACAGGAAAACAAAAGATGGCAGACTAGGGCGCGGCGCGGAAGCCGAGCTGGTCGGTGGAGACGGCCTTGCCGGCTGAAGGAGTGGCTGCCTAGCGGGTCTCGGCTTGGCCACCACCAGTGGCAGGCGACGCACTCGCACGCGATGTAGTGCTGGAGGCGCGGTCAAGCTGAGGCGGGTCGGCTGCTCCACCAGCCGGCTCGGCGTCTTCACCCTCCTCCTCCTCCTCTTCGCCCTCGTCGCTGGAGTCGATCTCCTCCGCCGAGTCTTCACCGTCCGCCAGGTTCAGCCCGAACCACTCTTCCGGCTGGGCGACACCGTTGTCGTCTACCTCGGGGGCGAAGACGCTGGTGTCGGTGTAGTCGGCGATCGCCGAAGCCCGCCGGATGATAGCCGGCCGCGCCGGTTCCAGCTCCGTGTCGGCTTGCTGCCGCCAGGTAGCCAGCTGATCCAGGCTCAGGCCGAGATACCAGGCCTTGACGAAGTCCAGCGCCTGCCTGGCGCCGGAGCGAGCCGCCGAGGCCTTCCAAGCTTCGAAGCGGCCGACTGCCACCTCCAGCCAGTCGGCAGTCCGACTTGGGGTGCGAGGATCCACTTGGCCGGGCCAGAGGGCGGCCAAGACTTGCGCCCCGGCACGCTGAAGCCGGCGGAGTAGTCGGTGAGCCGGCTGGATGCGGGCCTGGATCGCCAAGAGCTGCTCCTCCAGCGAACGGCCGGCGGTTGGCGAAATCTCGAAGCCAGCCTGCCTCCGCGCCTGGCGGCGGGCCTCGATGGTCTGGTTGGCGGCGGTAGAATAGCTAGGGAAATATTCTGCGCAAGAAGGAAGAAGAGAAGAAGAAAAAAGCACCAAGTCAGAAAACGAGCCAAAAGTGGCAGATGGCAAGAAAGGACGAAGAGGTAGGCGGCTTACCGTCAACCAGATCTTCGATCTAACCGTAGCCAGAGATCAGAGTTTGCCTGGCCTCAGCCCAGCCAGCCGCCTCCGTCTCGTACTCGGCTTGGAGGGCGGCTTCGCGGTCCTGCACCACCTTCAGAGCCGCCTTGTGGCCTTCCTCCTGGTCGGCCAACTTCTTGGCCAGGCGGTCGCGTTCCTGCACCAAGGCGGCGAGCTCGGCATCCTTGGCACGAAGGGCAGTCTGAGACTCCCCCAGCTGTGCCCACAGACTGGCATTGGCCGCTGCAGAGACGGCAGAAAAAGAAAGAACAGTAAGAGGAAGTCGTCAAGGAAGATCCGACCCGACTGCTCAGCAGTCGGCCCGAATCTCGGGGACTACACCCAGTGGGTGCGCTGACGCGCCCCCACATGAGATAAAGAACAAAGCACGTACCTCGGCTCTCAGTAAGGTCGACGGTCTTCTGGGTCAGCTCCCGAGCCTGGGAGTTGAAGGCGGCCGCACGAAGATTGTGGTAGTCCTGCAAGATAGACAGAAGATCGAAATAAGAACAAGAATAGCAAAGACAAATCCACTAAGAAGTTCCAAGCCGCCTGCTCAGCAGCCGACTCGGAACTCGGGGACTACACCCAGTGGGTGCGCTGACGCGCCCCCACGGAATAAAATCAAGATCAAGAAGAAGCAAGATGGGAAGACTAACCCGGATGGCCGCCCGCGTCGCAAGGAACTCGTCGGTGAACTGCCTCAGCGCCATAGCCTGGCCCTGGAGCCGGGTCCGGACGTCCTGCGCGGCCACGTTCATCACGGCCGTCCCTCCGCCTGGCGTCCACCCTGAAGTAGCACTGGCCGCCTCTGCATCTTGGGCCGACAAGCTGGAGCCCACGGCCGGCTGCGGCTCCAACGCGGCCTTCTGTGGCTCCGACGCAGCTTTCCCCGCACGACGACTCGGGGGCATCCGAATCGCCATCTCAGTCCTCGCGACCGGCTCGCCCCCCGCCGACTGCGCAGGCGGCGGATCAGGCCTGCCGCCTTGAGCCGCCCCAGTTGGCGGGGTCGGCACCGGCGCCCTCTCCAGGACGATGACGTCGTCGTCCCTCTCAAGTCCTGGCTGGTCGCCGCTGGCCCCTTCTGGCGAGGGCTCCATGTCCCCAGGCGCTACGACGCGCAGCGGGGTGACCATCAGGACCTCCCCCGCCGCCGCTGCAGCTGCAGCCTCCGCTTGGGCCCTGGCTGCGGCGTCGGCGAGCGCCTTCGCTGCCTCCTCCTCCCGCGCCGCCTGGGCGGCGGCCGCCCTCCGTGCCTCCGCCTCTCGCGCCTCCCGTTCCTCCCGCGCCTCCCGCGTGTTCCGTTCTGTCGCTTCTTGAAGGTCGGCACGGGGGTCCACGCGGCGGGTGGTGCTCCCCGAACCCCTCGGCGACTCGATGACGAAAGCGGCAGCCGCCCGCTCAAGCGACAACGGAGCTCTGGTCGTTTGGAGAAAAAAGACAAGGGTTCAGAAACCACCAGAGAAAAGAAAGAAAAAAGAGTATACGAAAGAATGTGAACTTACGCCGACACGGTCTGCGGTTGCTTCACCGTCTTGAGGAAGCGAGCCGCCTTCGCGGCCGCCTCCTCCCGCCTGGTGGCTACCGCCCCGCCCCTGGGTTTCTTCATCCGACTGCCGAACAAACCCTGGGTGGCGTGACGCTTCTGCCCTCCGCCCCGAGCAGGCGGTGCAGCGGAGGAACCCGCGCCGCGTCCAGATGCCGACCGGTGGCGCGGGGCGACTTCGGCCTCATCGGAGTCCGGCCAGTCGTCGAAGGTGACTCCGTGCCCGGAGCCGCCTGCTTCGCCGCCGGCATGGCCACCCCCCGGCTCGATGTTGTCGTCCATAGCGGCCGCCCCCAAGTCGGGGTCTTCCAGATCATGATCCGTCCGGTCGGGGACGAATCGACGCTCCGCGTCTGACCCGCCGGCCGGCCGAAGAAGAGGGCTCTGTCAAAAAACAAGCTGACTAAGTTAGAGTCGGTCAAGAGGAACTCGGCAGCAAAGTTAAGAGAAGAAAAAGAGACAAGGAGAATATACCGTGGGCGGCGGATTAGCTCGGCTATATGGCTCCTTGCCGAACTGCCACTCTTCGGTGAATTTGCAGTTCGCGAGGTAGTTCACCATGTAGGCGACCTCCGCGTGCGGCATGTCCTTGGTGCACATTCGGCTCGGATCAAGCTGGCCGCTCATCTGACAGATCAGATGAGGACGGCTCTGGAGCGGAAGTACCCGGCGCGTGACGAAGGCGGCCAACAGGTCGGGCCCCGTCAAGCCCTCCGACTGGGTCAGCACTCGCACTCGGGCGACGGCTGCGGACCTGGCCGGCGTAAGAGTCACGGCCCGGAAGGACCACTGGGGCCGCCTGCGTATGAAACCTAAGAAAGTTGACGAGCTCAAGAATTGATGATCAATATATCTTTGATTAGTCCAGTTAGATAATATATTAGTCCAGTTTGATTAGTCCAGCTATATACTCTTTCCTTTTTTCTATCATTATTTGTTTTTGTAAATACTACTCATATTAATAGAAATTTTTTGTATGACGATTGTTCTATGGTTTCAGGGTAAAAAACACTATTGTGACAACACATAGTCTGCGAGAAGGTTCTCCAAAAGCAACACCTTTAGGATGATAAAGACACACAAGTGTCACCATCATCAGTTTCAGTCAAAGACTAGATCCTGAGTTTTCACCCTGAGAGCAAAATTGAGCAAATTCCATGCAATGCCTTCAACAATGTAACGTAGTCGAAACACCGCCATTGCCAGGTATGACTGATGAAGGTCAAACCAAGGGTTTTCACCCTTAAAACTCCAGTTCTGTTACTAAAGTAGCACCATGAAAACTCGGCCACTATGTGTTGTCGCATCTGCTTGACCACCAATGCCATTCCTTCTATCCTTGACGATGCCAAACACAGACAAACGCTCACACGCATGTATGCATCATGTCCTAGACCACTCAGCAACGAATATGCATAAGGCTCATGCACGAGGACAACAGAACATGACATCTCAGAAAGTCTTCAGCCTGAGTGTTGGGCTTTCCAATCACCACACACACACATAGTTCTGATGCGGCCAGAAATTATGCTCGTATGACCATGTTAACGGGCGAAGACGTGACTGCCAGTCATCACCGAAACTGTCGGAGTAAATGGCCACGGGTAGCCTAACCGACTGCCCCTGGTTCTTCTGAAAAAATTATCAGGCCTTTGGGCCTCCAAGCATTGGGCCGCCTTCCCTGGCCGGCTACCTCTGAAGCCGACTCCCGGAAGGCGACCCAGCCTCAGCAACCTCTCCCCAGGACAACCACGGGGTGGCCGACTCCCGGAAGCCGGCCAAGAAGAGCGCCGACTCCAAGAAGCCGGCCGAGACCACGACCACCAAAGCTACACCCACATAACGGTGACAAGACCGGGTGTGGCCACAGTGCGGCCCACTACCCCCGAGGCCCGAGGCAGGCATGGCTACAGGAGGCCGTACGGGATGGCCGTCTCCCGTTCGGCTCGGCACTGTAGCCACGCCAGCCTCAACGTCATCCACGACCGACTCATGTACGGCCTGCGGGTGGCGGGCCCCTTTTGCCAGAGAGAGGCGCAAAGGCGGCCCGGCCTCCCCCAGTCGGCCAGGGGTGTAGCCGGCCCCCAGAAGCCGGCTACTCCCTTCCTCGAAGCAAGAGCCCCATTAAGGAGACAAGACGAGGTAAGGCTACAGTGAGAGCCCTCGAGGCGGCACACTGTAGCCACGCTTACCTCGACAAAGCCCTCGTCATCAGAGGCGAGGCTACAGTAAGCAGCCGCCGACAAGACCCTAGGCGGTGGGACCGGCCTGTCGACCAAGAGGCCGGCAGCCGGCGGGACCCCCCAGTCGGCGGGCCCCAATAGCCGGCGGAGAAGCCGGCGAGCGTAGACACTGACGGCTGGGACCAGAGCCCAGCCGGATTACAATTGTACCCCCGGGGGGTAGGCCTATATAAACCCCCCGGGGCACCCATGCAAAGGGTGAGGTCTGAACACAGCACACACACCATAGAGATAGAGAGAAGCAAGAGCTAGCCTTGTTCTTCTTCTCCCTTGAACCCAACAGCTCTAGGAGCGATTGTAGCTACCTTTCCTGATCTAGTGATCATGCGGAGACCCCGCAGAGCAGGACTAGGGGTGTTATCTCCTCGGAGAGCCCCGAACCTGGGTAAGATCCGCCGGCGTGCATGTCTTCGCCTCATCCCGTTTCCAGGCACCGGCGATGTCTTATTGGCACCCACAATGATAAGCCATCCATTGGCATATGTCGCACCAACCACCCGACAGAAACCCAAGTTAAGGTCCCCCTTTTTCGGACCCATTTCGTCCTCATCATTGCCAATCGACGAACTTGGAAAAAGAGGACCCCCTTCAAAAAATCCCTTCCGTTGTCCAGCTGCAATGGTGTTCGCGCATCTACCCCAATCTGCAGACTGGATGACATGAAGCCGCAGTACCCAATCTTAGATCGGGGCCTAGCCGTGCCGTGAGTTACCACCGTTGTTGTGGATGTCAGCTCCCTCTTCGATTATTTTTCCGGCACCGCACATGTCGCAACCACCGTTGCCCCAACATGTTTAGCGTGAAAGTAATATAATACCAAATATGAATATCAACGCTAACCCTATAATTAATATTCTACAAATATCTATATGTAATTAATTCTACCAAACGTCAACGTGATTGCATCATATGCATTTACTAGTTCGGATAACAGAAGGGATGGTACAACCAGAACTTGCTGAAACCTGGGCGCTCCTTCAAGCTGTGATTCTCGCTCATGATTTACTAGTTCGTATGCATTTACTAGTTCGAAAAACAGAAGGACTGACCTCTGTCATTTTCGCTTCTGATTGCCTCTCCTTAGTACAACGAATGAACTCTACATCTATAGACAAGTCTGAAGTGGGTGTAGTGGTGTCAGATATTAAGCGTTTGGTTGGTTGTTTTTCTTTAGTTTCCTTCTGCCATGTCAAGCGGTAGTTGAATGTTGCTGCTCACATACTAGCTAGGTCCTGTGAGTTTCCTAGTTCAAAAGTTGTGTACTATTCTACACCAGAATGTATCAAGCAAACTCTATGTACTGATGTATACTAATTAATAAAATGCAGCATTCTCTCTCTCTCAAAAAAAGACACCACATGCTCCTTAGTGTGTGATGGGTCAGCCACGTTGTTATATAGTAGTTTGGAAAACACCAGATGCTCCCTAGTATGTGATGGGTCGGCCACGTTATCATATAGTACACCCAAAACTAACATCAAAGAATTTTAGACTGTAATGGGAGCACCTCTACAGCGGCTTAGAGCATCTCCAGCCGTCCGGCCTCCGAGGGACTGAAATAGCACTTCCCTAGTCCCCTCCTAGGGGCAAACCGGTGATATTTTTTCCGTGGGGCCGCTCGGGTTCCCAACAACCGCCTCAAGTTGGCACCCAGACGCCATTTTTTAAATGCAAATTCGGCTCAAATTCCAAGAAAATGACTTAAATTCGGCTCAAATATAGGCGGTTTCAATCATATATGGACAAATTTAAAAACATAGATAAAAACTTAAGAAAAACTACGCCGCCCCGAGCCCAGTTCATGCCGAGGAGCTTGTAGAAGGTGGTGTAGTCGCCGCAGTTGCCGCCGTCGTCGTCGTCTTCGCCGTCGCAGTCGTCTTACACGCCGCCGTCCTTGCTGTAGCCCTGCTGTCGGTGTCAAAACCGGTGGATCTCGGGTAGGGGGTCCCGAACTATGCGTCTAGGATCAATGGTAACAGGAGACGGGGGACATGATGTTTACCCAGGTTCGGGCCCTCTCTATGGAGGTAATACCCTACTTCCTGCTTGATTGATCTTGATGAATATGAGTATAACAAGAGTTGATCTACCACGAGATCGTAATGGCTAAACCCTAGAAGTCTAGCCTATATGACTACGGCAATGTGTATATGCCTTCCGGACTAAACCCTACGGTTTATATAGACACCGGGGGATCTAGGGTTTACATAGAGTCGGTTACATAAGAAGGAATCTTCAGTCGCCAAGCTTCCCTTCCACGCCAAGTAGAGTCCAATCCGGACACGGGTACAGTCTTTGGCCTTCATGTCTTCACAGCCCATCAGTCCGGCCCATGGATAACAGGCCGGACGCCTGAGGACCCCTTAGTCCAAGACTCCCTCAGTAGCCCCTGAACCTGGCTTCAATGACGAGGAGTCCGGCGTGCAGATTGTCTTCGGCATTTCAAGGCGGGTTCCCCTTTCCGAACTCCAAGATAGTCTTCGGACGCGATGATAGTATCCGGACCTGCCACATACACACCATACATAACCGCAGAGAGAATATATATATATATATATATATATATATATATATATATATATATATATACACGGGTTCTATCCGTTGACAACTTTTTGCAGTATGACATCACATCCGTCCGGTCATAATTTTGAACCATTTCTCGTCTGCTGCTCCACGTTTTGAGACGCGGTTGCCATTGGCACGTCTTGTCAAAGCAGAGATCGTGTCCCCTTATCGCGGGGTTCTCATCAATGCGGGCATGGGTAATCCAACCGTGCCGTTTATACAGCCCTTGGGAATAGGCGAGTTTTTAGGACGAGTGGGGAGGCGCTTGATATTCGCTACCTTTATAAGGGGATAAGAACTCCCTCCCTTTACCCACACCCTTTCTCTCCTTCAGTCCTTCCGTCCTTGAGCTCTAGCGCCCAAGCTTTAGCTTTTCCTCGTTCAAGAAGGTACTCCAAATATGTCCGGATCCGGAGCTGGAGGCAAGTGGATGGCCTCCTCCGTCAAGAAGAAGGACATCACGGAGCTCCGGGAGGCCGGATATTTAGCCAAGGATATTGCTCACCGACTCCCGGCAAAAGGGCAAATCGTCCCTACCCCCGAGCCCCATGAGAGGGTTGTGTTTCTCACACACTTTGTCCGCAGGCTGGGATTCCCTCTTCATCCATTTGTCTGTGGATTGATGTTTTACTATGGGTTGGACTTCCACGATCTGGCCCCCAACTTTATCCTCAATATCTCAGTATTTATCGTCGTGTGCGAGGCCTTTCTCCGCATCCCACCTCACTTCGGCCAATGACTGAAGACCTTCAATGTGAAACCGAAGGTGGTGAGCGGTCAACAAGCAGAGTGCGGAGGCGCCATGGTGGGCAAGATGCCCAATGTCACCTGGCCCAAAGGCTCCTTCGCGGAGACGGTGAAGGGATGGCAATCGGGGTGGTTTTATATCACTGAGCCACATGACATCGATTGGGTAGCAGACCCCGAATTCCGATGCAGCTCACTTCCTGGAAAGAGAAGGGCCTAACCTGGGGATCTTCGAACGACATAACTGGGCTCCAGACATGCGTCCAAAACATGATAACCAAGAAGATCAAGCTTGTGAATGTGATCTAGGTTATGCTCATTCGCCGGATCCTTCCGTGCCAACGCCGGACTTGCTATTTGTGGGAGTACGAACCAGCCAAGCACCAGACGCTGCTAGAGCTCTTCGGCGCGACGCACGAAGCTATCTGGAAAGCGCTCTTCAAGGCTGGCGAGACACCACCGCCCACGACTGAAGATCGCGGGCTTACCTTAAAGCGCCAGGCCAATCCGGTGAGTCCTTTAATGTTTTCAAGGTAAACCCTTCATCGACATATTTTGAGGATGGATTCTAAGCTCTTCTACCCACTTTGCCAGGCCTGGATTGAGGTGGCGGGGCAGATTAACTATCCAGCTCCGCTTCCTGAGGAGCAAGAATTCCCACTTCTAACTAAGATGTTGTTTCCGGCGCCTTATGACGTGCCGGAGAAGAAGGCCAAGAAAGCGGCCAAGGGGAACAGGAGTGGCCTTCGCCAGAAAGGAGCTTCGGACGCGATGTCCGAAGACGAGACTCACTCTTCGTCCGCCGAAGACGACGATGAAGAGGAGGAAGAAGAAGATGACTCCCCACCTGAAGCGGGGAGGAAAAAGAGGGCGGCCTCCAAGAACCTGGAGGCAAAGGCGCCTAAAAGGGGAAAAGGCTCCCCTGCGGATAACTCCGTGTGGGATGTTGATAGCAGTCCGGAGCGGCCTTCCCGGGCCAAGCCTCGAGCTAAATCATAAGTATCAAGAATCCTTACATGCGCCCGAACGTCCGTCCTTTCTGCCTTGCAATGTTTAAGTCGTGTTATTGCGGTCCGGCTCGGGACAGCTCTCCGCTATCTTCATCGGAAGGTTCGCTGGACCCAAAGGAGAGGGCCAGCATGTCGCCGCCGCCCGCTTACTCCCCCTTGGCCAAGGGTGACGACGAGGAGGCGTCTCAAAGGGCCTCCTTGGACCGGGGGAAGACTCCGGAGATCGTCAGGGCGGCGCCCCAGGATGACTCCTGGAGTGCCGGATACATGGGGCAAAAACCCCTACGGAGACGGACGGTGCGGGCCATGTTCTAGTCGACCCTCAGCCGGATTCTATTTCGGAGACCTACGCAGCTTCGGAATCCGGCAAACGGCCCTTCCCGAAAGGAGGGGGCGTGCTACCAGTGTCCTCTGACCAACCAGAGGCGCTGGATCATCTACTGGAAGCGCTGCAAGGCGCCTCCATCATGGATGAGCACCATGCCCATATGGGTACGGTGGTTGAAAAGGTTCGGTCCGTCAAAAATGGGCTGACCGAAGCCTGTGCTAGCCTTCTAGCAGGCTCTGAGGTGAGCACATGATTGTAAGAAGAATATCACAGCATAGACAGTAGCCCCTGATGCTCTGTTCGGTGTCCGGAAAGAAAAGCCGAACAGAGGATCAAAATTAATTTTCGCAGGAGTCAACATAAAGTCTATGTGAATAAGCAGGCCTCATTGCGGGCTGCTACCGCTCAAACTGCGGAGGTCTCTGGACTGAAGCAGAAACTGGAGCGGGCCGAGGAAGAGCTCGACCGCGTGAAGAAGCAGCTGCAGGATAGCGAAGGTATGCAGTAACCTGCGTGTATATTGAAGAGTAAATTGTTCAAGCTGACTAAAGTGGCATGAACTTTATTAGGGGCCATGACTGAGGTGGCTGCCCTCAAAAAGGCGTTAGCCAAGGCAGAGGACAAAGCAGCCAAGGAGCGCGCCGCGCGCGAGAAGGACGAGGCCCAGGTGGGCGAGGCGCAGCAACAGCTCCAGGGCGCGATCGAGAGATTTGAGTCCTTGGAGCGTGATTGTAAGGCACAAAAGTCCGAACTGGCGAAGGTTCGCCAGAGCGGTAAGGATGCACGAGCCGAAGCTCAGAACACCCTCTAGGAAATTCAGGCGGCCAAGGAGAATACGGCGGGTAAGTCTTTCGCCGTGCCAGGCAAGTATATGAAGAAACGTTCCTTGTACTTATCCCAGTTTGGGTTTTCCAGGGGCGTTTACGGATCTGCCGCGCAGCGTATCAGATGCTGCTGAGTATTATAGAGCCGAAGAAGGGATGTCTACGGAGAAGCTATTCTGGTCCCAATATCTTGGACCCGAACATCCGGTACCCTTCAGCGACCAGCTAAAGCAGTTGGTCGAGCTGCACAGGTCGGCATAGCTGACTTGATAGTCCGGCTGTGGCCTGCCGAGCCTGTACCTAGCAGCTACTTCGGTCTTGTTAAGCGGCTTGTAAGTACTTGTCCGCGGCTCGAAGCCGTGAAGCGGTCGGTCTGTGTTGAAGGTGCGCGTATGGCCTTTGCCCGCATCAAGACGCATTGGGCAAAGCTGGATGCCAAGAAGCTGATGACCGAGGGACCGCCGGAAGGCAAGGAGCATCGTCGACCCGAGCTCTATTTTGATGGTGTCCTGGAGGGGTCCCGCCATGTGGTGGAGCAATGTTCGAAGGATGTCATATTCCCATGAGAACATTTGTATTATCCAGTCCTGTAATATGGAACAATGATGGTTATGTATTATAATGCTTGCAATTTATATTTTTCCTCCTGTGCGGCCGCTTATGAAATCTGAGGGTTGACCAGTCGTCGGCTTCTGCCCCCACGTAGATAGTACGGGGGTGTTCGGGATAAATCTAAACACTCTTTACTCCACATTCTGGTCCTTAAAGGAGGTGTTTAGCGCAACGAACAAGGCAATCAGACTATGCGGCCTTTACCGCCCTCACTTAGCCATAGGAGTTTGACAATTAAGAAAGTTGGCGAAGCCCTTGGTATTCGGAAGTCCGAACTAGGGGCATTGTACGCGCCTAATCGGGGGAACCGATTCTTCGCGAGAAGCGGAAAAAATCTCTAACGATTTGGGACCTCTCGAACAGCTGACCAGCTCTCGCCGCATCATGACAGTCAGTTTTCGGCTTTCTCTACTGAGGTGCTTGCCCGGAAGAACCGGGACACAATCGCATTAGTTCTCCCTTTACTACCCTAGCCGATATAACGGAACGTAAGGTAGCAAGCACAGGAGCCGGGCAACCCAACTATTGACCAACGACATGATTTGGAGCCGATGCATATAATGCTATAAGTTTGGGGTGCCGAACTATACTGTAAAAGTGTTTGGACTTTTCATTGCCGTAATGCGGGATGTGATGAAGCCCCTGGTGTAATCATACGTACAATGGTGTACGCGTGCGATAAGCAATATATACAAAAGCGAGGAAACAGGAAAATTAAGCAATAAGCTGACCCCACCATGTTTTCACTATTGTGATTTAATTAGTACGTCGAGGCGTACTATGTGCAAGTAATGCGATAAGCAAGTAAAGCTATTTAACATGCCGCAACCAAGGGCGAGCTGCATGCGGGTATGTAAAACAGGTATGGCAATCGTTTGATAGAGACCACCTGGGAATTCCCTTGTACGCCAGAGCTCCTCGCCTCCTTGGTGTGTTCCGCAAACAAGTCGTCCGCATAGACCTCGAAAAGAGAAAAAAACCTTAATAATAAAGAGAAAAAAGTAAAGGCGTGCGAATCCCAGGGTCGGTCCAGCCGCACTGTGGGTCGCGAGCGAGTTATGCCTCCATCGGTACCCGTGGGGTTTTGAGTGCGTAATTATGTACGCGCGGTACGAATGCCATTTCCTCATCGGGGTTGGGACGGAGGTCGAATTATTAATTCAGCTCTTGACGAACCGAGCTGCACTGTTGCAGTGTAGTCCGGACCTTCTTAACGATGTCCGGGGCCTCTGCGGCCGGATTGTGGTGCCGCTTTAGAAGGCCGTTCTGTACTTTTGTTGCTAGGGCTGCGGTGTGCTCCTTTGTATGGAGGGAACGTTCCGTATTTCCATTTACTGTAATGACGCCGCGTGGACCGGGCATCTTGAGCTTGAGATAAGCATAATGTGGCACCACGTTGAATCTAGCAAGCGGTGTTCGTCCGAGCAGTGGGTGGTAGCCGCTACGGAAGGGGACGATATCAAAGATTAGCTCTTCGCTTCGGAAGTTATCCGGGGAACCGAAGACCACCTCCAGCGTGATTGAGCCCGTACAACGGGCCTCTACGCCTGGTATGACTCCTTTAAAGGTAGTTATCGTGGGCTTGACTCATGAGGGATTAATGCCCATTTTGCATACTGTATCCTGATAGAGTAGGTTGAGGCTGCTGCCACCGTCCATTAGGACTCGTGTCATGTGAAATCCGTCGATAATTGGGTCGAGTACCAATGCGGCCGAACCGCCCTGTCGAATACTAGTTGGATGATCTCGACGATCAAAGGTGATCGGGAATGACGACCATGGGTTGAATTTCGGGGTGATTGGCTCTACCGCGTAGACGTCCCTGAGTGCGCGCTTGTGCTCCCTTTTGGGGATGTGTGTCGCATATATCATGTTCACCGTTTTGACTTGAGGCGGGAATTTCTTCTGCCCCCCCCCCCCGTGTTCGGCTGTCGGGGCTCCTCGCCATCGTCCTCGCTCTGTGATTCCTCTTCCTTGTTTCCGCTATTTACCCTGCTGGCTTGCTTAAAGACCCGGCAATCTCTGTTAGTATGGTTGGCCGGTTTGTCTGGGGTGCCGTGTATCTGGCATGGACGATCGAGTATGCGGTCCAAGCTGGATGGTCCTCCGTTGTTTCTTTTATAGGGCTTCTTTCGCTGGCCGGACTTGGAGCCACTGAATCCGGCGTGAACTGTAGTGTCATCGGTGTTATCGCCATTACTTCGGCGCTTGTGTCTGTTGCGCCGGAGCTTGCCAGTGCTATTTCTGGCCTCAGAGGGGACTGCTTTGTTGGCTGTGTTTGTACTGCGAGCCAGCCAACTATCCTCTCCCGCACAAAAGTGGGTCATAAGTGCCGTGAGGGCTACCATGGACCTCGGCTTTTCTTGGCCGAGGTGGCGTGCTAGCCATTCGTCACGGACGCTGTGTTTAAAGGCCGCTAGGGCTTCAGCATCCGGACAGTCAACGATCTGGTTCTTTTTGGTTAGGAACCTAGTCCAGAATTTTCTGGCTGATTCTCCAGATTGTTGAACTATGTGGCTTAAGTCATCGGCATCGGGTGGCCGGACGTATGTACCTTCGAATTTGTCGAGGAAGGCTTCTTCGAAGTTCTCCCAGCTGCCGATGGAGTTCTCAGGCAAACTATTTAGCCATTGTCGAGCTGGTCCTTTAAGCTTTAATGGGAGGTATTTGATAGCGTGGAGGTCATTTCCTCGGGCCATGTGGATGTGGAGAATAAAATCTTCGATCCACACTACGGGATCGGTTGTTCTGTCGTATGATTCAATATTGACAGGCTTGAACCCCTCGGGGAATTCATGATCCAACACCTCGTCTGTGAAGCAGAGAGGGTGTGAGGCGCCTCTATAGCGGGCCGCGTCACGGCGCACCTCCGACGAAGTCCGTCTGTGGTTATCGGCCCGGGTGTGATTAAGTTTGTCACGTCCGAATAGGTAACTGTTATCCCGAGCAGGGAAGCGTCCTCGCGATCCGTATTGATCTCGTGTGTCCTGCTCTACTGTCCAATTCCTGCCGAAGGTCGTATGTATGGTCCCGAGCTGGTTTGTCCCTGTGTTTGCGAGGCGGTGGGGCGGGCTGTTGTTCGGCCTGAGTTGCCGTTTTATCCCGACCGCGGGGTGGTCGGTCTGCCGCACTATCCCGACCGCGTGGTGGTCGGTCCCCGTTGCGCGAGGGAGGTATGGGATCTGGTGCCTCCTCATCGAACTGAGGTAGCAGTCTGCGTTTTGGGTAACTCTTGGCTGGGCGTTTGAGGCCGTATTCTTTGGCTGGCAGGACATCGGTCCATCTATCGATGAGTAGGTCTTGATCTGCTTGGAGCTGCTGCTGCTTTTTCTTTAGGCTTCTGGCTGTAGCTATGAGCTGGCGCTTAAAGCGCTCCTACTCGAGGGGTGCCTCAGGCACGATGAAGTCCTCATTGCCAAGGCTCTCATCATCCTCGGAGGGTGGACGATAACTATCATCATCCGGGTCATTAGGTGTGGCCTGTTTATCAGGGTTAACTTGCTCGTTGTCTTGCTCCTCCTGTTCGGATGCGGCTCCAACAGGGTCTTCATTGTTTTTGGCGTCGCCCGGAGTACTGTTTTCTCCGGTGCCAGTGTTGCCATCTTTTGAGCGACGAGGCTTAGAGCAGCGTTTAGGGCGCCGGCACTTGGACTGTGTCTCGGAGGGTTTATTCGCATCTGGCTCTTCTTTGTCGTCGCCAGATCCTTTAGGTGTATCAACCATGTACACGTCGTACGAAGAGGTGGCCGTCCAACGTCCAGTGAATGGCGGGTCTTGGCCTTGCTCCTTGTCGGCATCGTCGTCCATACCGTCGATGTCTTCGGAGCCATAATCGAGCTCGTCGGTTAAGTCCTCGATGGTAGGTATGAAGTGGGTGGCGGGTGGGAAGCAAAATTCCCCATCATCGGCCTCTAACTCGATCCGAACATAGTTCGGCTGCGAGTCCTTCTCCAAGGACAAATTCTTTAGTGAGTTCAGCACATCGCCCAAAGGTGAGTGCTGGAAAACATCAGCGGCGCTGAATTCAAAGGTCGATAACCGATCTAGCTCGGTGTCCGTAGGCGTACACGGTCCGGAACTTATAGCCGGAGACGAGTCCGAAGTTTCGTTGAAGCAAATATTGCAGGGTGTTGAGTCCGCCTGCGGCTCCAATGCCACGGATTATGTGGCCTCGGACGGTATGATCTGCTCTGGATCTAAGGCCGTTGCAGCAACAGGAACCATCTCCTGGATGTGATCCGATGACAGATTTAAGTCATGTTCATTGGAGGGAGGAGGAGTGATCGCCGCGGTCTTGAACCCATTGAAGATCAAGTCTCCAAGGATATCCGCGGCATAGTTCAAGCTTCCAAATCTGACCTGGTGGCCAGGGGCGTAGCTGTCGACCTGCTCCAGATGGCCAAGCGAGTTGGCCCGCAGTACGAAGCCGCCGAACACAAAAATCCGTCCGGGGAGGAAGGTTCCTCCTTGGACAGCGCCGTTATCGACGATTGAAGGGGCCATCAAACCTTTTGTCGACGGCACAGTGGAACTCTCAATGAAAGCACCAATGTCGGTGTCAAAACCGGCAGATCTCGGGTAGGGGGTCCCGAACTGTGCATCTAGGATCGATGGTAACAGGAGACGGGGGACATGATGTTTACCCAGGTTCGGGCCCTCTCTATGGAGGTAATACCCTACTTCCTGCTTGATTGATCTTGATGAATATGAGTATTACAAGAGGTTATCTACCACGAGATCGTAATGGCTAAACCCTAGAAGTCTAGCCTATATGACTACGGCAATGTGTATATGCCTTCCGGACCAAACCCTCCGGTTTATATAGACACCGGGGGGATCTAGGGTTTACATAGAGTCGGTTACATAAGAAGGAATCTTCGGTCGCCAAGCTTGCCTTCCACGCCAAGTAGAGTCCAATCCGGACACGGGTACAGTCTTCGGCCTTCATGTCTTCACAGCCCATCAGTCCGGCCCATGGATAACAGGTCGGACGCCTGAGGACCCCTTAGTCCAGGACTCCCTCACCTGCCCTGGATCACCGCTGCGGAGGGGGCTGGTCAGCGTCGACGCCTTCTCATCGTCGCTGTCGAGGACGATGACGCCACTCTCCTCGCGGCCCCGACGTCGCTAGGCAATCTCCTCTAGAGCGCGACACTCGCGCTCCATCTCCTCGCACACGTTGTCGTCGCGCGCCCACTTCAGGCCGGTTTCGGAGTCGGTGGCCATCTCCACGTGCTCCTGCTTAACGACCACGGGCGTCACCGGCCCCTTCTTCGGCCTGACCAGGCGAAGATGGCCGCGGGGAGGTGAAGGTTGGCGGCGGCCCTCGTTTATGACAAGGCTGCGCCGGTGCTCCGGCGTCTCCTGGGGCTCGGGCTTAATGGGGGCGAGCGGCGTCGTGCCGGAGGAGCGGGAGCCGGAGGACGACGAGGACGTCCCTACCATGGGCCTCGGCAGTCACAAGCTCCCGCTCCGGCGCGAGAACGACGGCACGGGGTACTCTAACGGCGGCTCTTTGCCGCCCTCGATGTGCTCGAGGACGGCGTGGAGCGTGCGCCCGGGGACACCCAACCACTGTCGGCGGCCGTCAGAGTTGTGGAGCCCCCTTTGGCGCCGAAGCGCCGAGCTGGTCGGGGTGGCGGCGCTGGAAGTACGCCGTCCATAGGGGGAGGTTGTCTGCGGAGTACCTCGTCTGGTTCCGCGCTTCCTCCGGCAAAGACGCATGGATCCGTGCGATCTCGCCGCGGCCTTCCACATTGGAGGGCGGCGGCGGCACGGTGACACCTCCGGCACTGAGCCTCCAAGTGCCCAGCATGCGCATGTCGGGCGACGCCGGGTAGTTGGCCTCGTGGAGAGCACGTGCCTCGCACTCATGCAAATGGTGGCGGCCGAAGCCATTGGCCGCCGCTCCGTCGCCGGGGAACCTCTCCGCCATGGCTCGGGCTTTGACGGTGAAGGAGAGAGGGCGAGAGCGAGGACGGCGAAGGAAAGAAGGTGATTGGCGGCGAGAGAGAGATGGCAGTGGCGTGGCGAGTGTGCGGCCAGCGGCGACGAATGCGGCTTTTATAGCGGCGAGGGAGTGGCAGCTGTGTGGACGCGTGGCGACAAAGGGTGGGACGCGCGGGGCTCGCCTTCACTGCGCCGCCCGTGATCAATGGAAGGCTGACCGGCGGCAGCCTTGGCATTGATTCGCGCGGGAGCCGAGGCGATGAGATGAGGACGATGATGCCTAATCGCTGACTGGGCAAGCCCACAGGTGGGAATCTGGCGCGGCAAGTTTTGGCGCCATTTTTCTTTCCCCCGGCACCCCCGGCTGGCCTCCAGCGTGCTGGGTTCGGCCTGCGTCTGGTGACGCTAATTTCTACCTTAACCGGCGAAATTTGGGTTTCCGGGGACGCGACTGGGCCATATTTTTGGAGCCGGTGATATAAAAAGGGTCTGGGGGCCTGTTGGGTATATCTGGCCATGGGCCGGGCCGGGCCGGGCTTGGGCCGGGCCTAAAAAAGCCCACGGCAGAAAACCGAGGCCCAGGCCCTCCCAGGCCCTTTCATCGGGCCTACTTTTCAAGCCCAAGCCCGGCCCATCTGGTAAAAAGCCCTGAAAAGCCCTTAGGGCTTAGGGCCGTGGGCCGGGCCTCTTCCTTAAAATGCCAATATGCCAAGCCCAAGCCCGTCCAGGCCCTGCTGATGGGCTCAAAACTCAGGCCCAAGCCCGGCCCACGGGCAAGCCCATCGGGCCTAGGCCCTGGATTTTAGGGCCGGGCCTGGGTGGGCCAACAGGGCCGGGCCTGAGATGGCCAGGACTACTGTTGGGTGTGTGTGGTGGGGTGGGGGGGTGCGGGTCCGAGTAAGCTGGTTCACCAATTCGCCCACGCGTTATGGTCCGTTCGTTGGCCCCTCCCACTCGCTACTTTCTTCTGCTTTTTTTGTTGTTGGCCCACTCTATAAAAATGGTCGTTTTTTCTGTTAGTTTTGAAAAAATTGATGAATCGGAAAAAGTTCACGAACTGGAAATATATGTTCATGAGTTAGATTTTTTTTGTTTGGAAAGTTCAAAGAATGGTCGTGGGTTGAAAAAATGTTCACGAATTTCTTAAAAAAATCACGAGTTTGAAAATTGTCGGCGAATTCAAAGAAGTTAATGAATCAAAATTTTGTATGAATTTGAAAAATGTTCATGAATTTAAAAAATTATGTATTTTTAAAAACATATTCACTGATCTCAGCCATCAAATCATGTCAATCCACGACTCATATTGCTTCGATGGTGAGCGTTTAACATGTTTAACGTGCAATTAATATTGTACCAAATATGAATATCAACGCTAATTCTATACTTAACATGTAGTATACTCTCTGTAAAGAAATATAAGACTTTTAGTCACTATAAAAGATATAAGATTTTTTAGATCACTACAAGAAATATACATTTCTTTATAGTGGGCATAATTAGTATTCTACCTAATAAATACCTACCAAATATGAATGTGCATTTACTAGTCTATATGAAAAACACCACATGCTCCATAGTATATGACGGATCGACCACGTTGTCATAGACACCCAAAACTAAGGTCAAATAAGTTTTAGACTGTACTCCGGGAGCTCTTCTACGGTTCCTTAAGCGCCCAAATGCTAGTAAAGCAAAACAGGGCGTGCGTTCATTTCTGGTTTACACTACATCAGGCGGATTAAGCTGGCTCGCCCGTTCGCCCACGTGTTGTGGATAATTCATTTGCCCCTCCCGCTCACTAGTTTTTTTTGTTGGTCCGCTCTCTAAAAAAATGGTCCTTTTTTGTTAGTTTTGAAAATTTTGATGAATAAAAAAAACTTCGTGAATTCAAAATATATGTTCAGCAATTTCACTTTTTTTATAAAATAAAATAAATCATTGGACTACAAAAAAAAGTTCATGAATATTTTAAAAATCTTGAATTTGAAAAATGTTAGTGAACTCAAAAAAGGTTCATGAATTTAAAAAATTCACAGATTTAAAAAATTTATGAATTAAAAAAACATCAGGAACATTCTGGGTTGGCTTGAAGACTTAAACAACGGCGTCCCGGAGGACAACAACGCCAGCGCAGCATGCCGCCTCCTCCGCAGCCGCAATTAGTTTTTTTGGGTTTAATACTGTATCTCGATCGTATGAATGTAAAGTCACGGCGTGACGGAATGAAACCTATGGTTTGAACAAACTTGCGTTTTTCTCTCTGAATGTACAGACTTATCAAAGTAATTTGAAAAAACATCAATGTTTTTCAGATTTAAAACACTCATCGCAAACATTTTAAATAGAAAACCCCCATGCAAAGCGGGAGCTATGGTCCTTACCGAGGAAGTCAAGGGAAAATCTGCATCACAGGATTTGTGCATCTCTTTATCACAAACGTTTTAGATAGAACACCCATATGCAAAACGAGAGCTATGGTCCTTCCCCAGTAAGCCAATTGAAAACTTGCCGCGCGGGATTTGTGCATCTCTTCATCACAAACAATTCAGATTGAACACTGTATGCAAAGCGAGAGCTATGGTTCCTTCGCCACTAAGCCAAGAGAAAATCTGGCGCACATGATTTGTACATCCCTTCGTCGCAAAGGAGTTTTTATGATGACCTGTGTGCAACCACGTATAAACAATTTGATAAGATTTGCATTTTTCATATTGGATCTTGGATTTATTCGTTCTCTCATAGGAAAACAAATTGTTTTCCTTGCAATGAATCCCATCACTCCCGCCCTTTCTCTCTGCAATCTCTCCCATCCCCTCCGCCATGGCTGGAAGTGGGTCCGACAGTGGTTTCGATGAGATGGACCGGGCTAAGCTCATCGCCGATTAATCAAGCTCAACGCGCGAACGAGGAGGAGTTCACGCTTTGCACTGTTGTTCCCCGCTCGCGGATGGACCGGGACAGGAGCTCCTCGTCCGCAGTGTCGCCGGTGGCGAAGGTCCACAGCTGCAGCTCCGTAGTGCCCCGTGGCCCACTAAGTGGTATGTGCCTTCCCCAGTCAGGTGACAAGGCGAGCAGTGGCACCCGGCACAACCAGCACCGTGTGACGCCCCCGTTTCAATCGTACACTAATCATACACGCAAATGTGTACGATCAAGATCAGGGACTCACAGGAAGATATCACAACACAACTCTAAAATAAAATAAATCATACAAGCTGTTGGGGAACGTAGTAATTTCAAAAAAAATCCTACGCACACGCAAGATCATGATGATGCATAGCAACGAGAGGGGAGAGTGTCGTCCACGTACCCTCGTAGACCGTAAGCGGAAGCGTTATGACAACGCAGTTGATGTAGTCGTATGTCTTCACAATCGGCCGATCCTAGTACCAAACGTACGGCACCTCCGCGATCTGCACACGTTCAGCTCGGTGACGTCCCACGAACTCACGATCCAGTAGAGCTTCGAGGGAGAGTTCTGTCAGCGCGACGGCGTGATGACGGTGATGACGATGCTACCGACGCAGGGCTTCGCCTAAGCACCGCTACGATATGACCGAGGTGGATTATGGTGGAGGGGGGCACCGCACACAGCTAAAAGATCAATGATCAACTTGTGTGTTTATGGGGTGCCCCCTCCCCCGTATATAAAGGAGTGGAGGAGGGGGAGGACCGGCCCTCTATGGCGCGCCCTGGAGGAGTCCTACTCCCACCGGGAGTAGGATTCCCTCCCCCTTCCCTAGTTGGACTAGGAGAGAAGGAAGGGGGAGAGAGGGAGGAAGCAAAGGGGCGCGCCGCCCCCCTCCTAGTCCAATTCAGACCAGAGGGAGAGGGGGCGCGCGGCCTGCCTTGGTATCCTCTCTCTCACTCCACTATGGCCCAATAAGGCCCATACACTTACCGGGGGGTTTCGGTAACCTCCCGGTACTCTGGTAAAATCCCGATTTCACCTGGAACTATTTCGATGTCCAAATATAGGCTTCCAATATATCGATCTTTATGTCCCGACCATTTCGAGACTCCTCGTCATGTCCGTGATCATATCCGGGACTCCGAACTACCTTCGGTTCATCAAAACACATAAACTCATAATACCGATCGTCACTGAACGTTAAGCGTGCGGACCCTACGGGTTCGAGAACTATGTAGACATGACCGAGACACGTCTCTAGTCAATAACCAATAGCGGAATCTGGATGCTCATATTGGTTCCTACATATTCTACGAAGATCTTTATCGGTCAAACCGCATAACAACATACGTTGTTCCCTTTGTCATCGGTATGTTACTTGCCCGAGATTCGATCGTCGGTATCTCAATACCTAGTTCAATCTCATTACCGGCAAGTCTCTTTACTCGTTCCATAATGCATCATCCCGCAACTAACTCATTAGTTACATTGCTTGCAAGGCTTATAGTGATGTGCATTACCGAGAGGGCCCAGAGATACCTCTCCGACAATCGGAGTGACAAATCATCATCTTGATCTATGCCAACTCAACAAGTACCATCGGAGACACCTGTAGAGCACCTTTATAATCACCCAGTTACGTTGTGACGTTTGGTAGCACACAAAGTGTTCCTCCGGTATTCGGGAGTTGCATAATCTCATAGTCATAGGAACATGTATAAGTCATGAAGAAAGCAATAGCAATAATACTAAACCATCAAATGCTAAGCTAACGGAATGGGTCAAGTCAAATCACATCATTCTCTAATTATGTGATCTCGTTAATCAAATGACAACTCATGTCTATGGCTAGGAAACTTAACCATCTTTGATTCAACAAGCTAGTCAAGTAGAGGCATACTAGTGACACTTTGTTGTCTATGTATTCACACATGTACTAAGTTTCCGGTTAATACAATTCTAGCATGAATAATAAACATTTATCATGATATAAGGAAATATAAATAACAACTTTATTATTGCCTCTAGGGAATATTTCCTTCAGTCTCCCACTCGCACTAGAGTCAATAATCTAGATTACAAGTAATGATTCTAACACCCATGGAGTCTTGGTGCTGATCATGTTTTGCTCGTGAGAGAGGCTTAGTCAACGGGTCTGCAACATTTAGATCCGTATGTATCTTGCAAATCTCTATGTCTCCCTCCTTGACTTGATCGCGGATGGAATTGAAGCGTCTCTTGATGTGCTTGGTTCTCTTGTGAAATTTGGATTCCTTTTCCAAGGCAATTGCACCAGTATTATCACAAAAGATTTTCATTGGACCCGATGCACTAGGTATGACACCTAGATCGGATATGAACTCCTTCATCCAGACTCCTTCATTTGCTGCTTCCCAAGCAGCTATGTACTCCGCTTCGCACATAGATCCCACCACGACGCTTTGCTTAGAACTGCACCAACTGACAGCTCCACCGTTCAATATAAATACGTATCCGGTTTGTGACTTAGAGTCATCCGGATCAGTGTCAAAGCTTGCATCGACGTAACCATTTACGACGAGCTCTTTGTCACCTCCATAAACGAGAAACATATCCTTAGTCCTTTTCGGGTATTTCAGGATGTTCTTGACCGCTGTCTAGTGATCCACTCCTGGATTACTTTGGTACCTCCCTGCTAAACTAATAGCAAGGCACACATCAGGTATGGTACACAACATTGCATACATGATAGAGCCTATGACTAAAGCATAGGGAACACCTTTCATTTTCTCTGCATCTTTTGCAGTGGTCGGGCATTGAGTCTGACTCAACTTCACACCTTGTAACACAGGCAAGAACCCTTTCTTTGCTTGATACATTTTGAACTTCTTCAAAACTTTATCAAGGTATGTGCTTTGTGAAAGTCCAATTAAGCGTCTTGATCTATCTCTATAAATCTTGATGCCCAATATATAAACAGCTTCACCGAGGTCTTTCATTGAAAAACTCTTATTCAAGTATCCTTTTATGCTATCCAGAAATTCTATATCATTTCCAATCAACAATATGTCATCCACATATAATATTAGAAATGCTACAGAGCTCCCACTCACTTTCTTGTAAATACAGGCTTCTCCAAAGTCTATATAAAACCATATGCTTTGATCACACTATCAAAACGTTTATTCCAACTCCGAGAGGCTTGCACCAGTCCATAGATGGATCGCTGGAGCTTGCACACTTTGTTAGCATCCTTTGGATCGATAAAACCTTCAGGTTGCATCATATACAACTCTTCTTCCAGAAATCCATTCAGGAATGCAGTCTTTACATCCATTTGCCAAATTTCATAATCATAAAATGCGGTAATTGCTAACATGATTCAGACAGACTTAAGCATCGCTACGGGTGAGAAAGTCTCATCGTAGTCAACTCCTTGAACTTGTCGAAAACCTTTCGCAACAAGTCGAGCTTTGTATACAGTAACATTACCGTTAGCGTCTGTCTTCTTCTTGAAAATCCATTTATTCTCGATGGCTTGCGATCATCGGGCAAGTCAACCATAGTCCACACTTTGTTCTCATACATGGATCCCATCTCAGATTTCACGGCCTCAAGCCATTTCGCGGAATCTGGGCTCATCATCGCTTCTTCATAGTTTGTAAGTTAGTCATGGTCAAGTAACATCACCTCCAGAACAGGATTACCGTACCACTCTGGTGCGGATCTTACTCTGGTTGACCTACGAGGTTCGGTAGTAACTTGATCTGATGTTACATGATCATCATCATTAGCTTCCTCACTAATTGGTGTAGGAGTCAGAGGAACAGATTTCTGTGATGAACTACTTTCCAATAAGGGAGCAGGTACAATTACCTCATCAAGTTTTACTTTCCTCCCACTCACTTCTTTCGAGAGAAACTCCTTCTCTAGAATTAATTCATTCTTAGCAACGAATGTTTTGCCTTCGGATCTGTGATAGAAGGTGTACCCAACAGTCTCCTTTGGGTATCCTATGAAGACACATTTCTCCGATTTTGGTTCGAGCTTATCAGGTTGAAGCTTTTTCACATAAGCATCGCAGCCCCAAACTTTAAGAAACGACAACTTTGGTTTCTTGCCAAACCACAGTTCATAAGGCGTCGTCTCAACGGATTTAGATGGTGCCCTATTTAACGTGAATGTAGCCGTCTCTAAAGCATAACCCCAAAACGATAGCGGTAAATCAGTAAGAGACATCATAGATCGCACCATATCTAGTAAAGTATGATTACGACATTCGAACACACCATTACACTGTGGTGTTCTGGGTGGCGTTAGTTGCGAAACTATTCAGCATTGTTTCAAATGAAGACCAAACTCGTAACTCAAATATTTTCCTCCACGATCAGATCGTAGAAACTTTATTTTCTTGTTACGATGATTTTCCACTTCACTCTAAAATTCTTTGAACTTTTCAAATGTTTCCGACTTATGCTTCATCAAGTAGATATACCCATATCTGCTTAAATCATCTGTGAAGGTGAGAAAATAACGACACCCGCCGCGAGCCTCAACATTCATCGGAACACACACATCAGTATGTATGATTTCCAACAAATCTGTTGCTCGCCCCATTGTTCCGGAGTACGGCGTTTTAGTCATCTTGCCCATGAGGCATGGTTCGCAAGTACCAAGTGATTCCAAAAGTCCATCAGAATGGAGTTTCTTCATGCGCTTTACACCAATATGACCTAAACGACAGTGCCACAAATAAGTTGCACTATCATTATCAACTCTGCATCTTTTGGCTTCAATATTATGAATATGTGTATCACTACTATCGAGATTCATCAAAAATAGACCGCTCTTCAGGGGTGCATGACCATAAAAGATATTACTCATATAAATAGAACAACCATTATTCTCAGATTTAAATGAATAACCGTCTCGCATCAAACAAGATCTAGATATAATGTTCATGCTCAACGCTGGCACCAAATAACAATTATACAGGTCTAAAACTAACCCCGAAGGTAGATGTAGAGGTAGTGTGCCGACCGCGATCACATCGACTTTGGAACCATTTCCCACGCGCATTGTCACCTCGTCCTTAGCCAATCTCCGCTTAATTCATAGTCCCTGTTTCGAGTTGCAAATATTAGCAACAGAACCAGTATCAAATACCCAGGTGCTACTGCGAGCATTAGTAAGGTATACATCAATAACATGTATATCACATATACCTTTGTTCACCTTGCCATCCTTCTTATCCGCC
Organism: Aegilops tauschii subsp. strangulata; assembly: GCF_002575655.3. Taxonomy (NCBI): domain Eukaryota; kingdom Viridiplantae; phylum Streptophyta; class Magnoliopsida; order Poales; family Poaceae; genus Aegilops; species Aegilops tauschii. The sequence continues at coordinate 310,378,514 of NC_053037.3, read as the reverse complement.
AAATACTTGGGGCAGTTCCGCTTCCAGTGACTAGTCCCTTTGTAGTAGAAGCACTCAGTCTCAGGCTTAGGTCCAGACTTGGGCTTTGAGCAGCAACTTGCTTGCCGTTCTTCTTGAAGTTCCCCTTCTTCCCTTTACCCTTTTTCTTGAAACTGGTGGTCTTGTTGACCATCAACACTTGATGCTCCTTCTTGATTTCTACCTTCGCAGCCTTTAGCATCGCGAAGAGCTCGGGAATTGTCATATCCATCCCTTACATATTATAGTTCATCATGAATCTTTTGTAGCTTGGTGGCAGTGAATGAAGAATTCTGTCAATGACACTATCATCCGGAAGATTAACTCGCAGTTGAATCAAGTGATTGTTATACCCAGACATTTTGAGTATATGCTCACTGACAGAACTATTCTCCTCCATTTTGCAGTTGTAGAACTTATTGGAGACTTCATATCTCTCAATCCGGGCATTTGCTTGAAATATTAACTTCAACTCCTGGAACATCTCATATGCTCCATGATGTTCAAAACATCGTTGAAGTCCCGGTTCTAAGCCGTAAAGCATGGCACACTGAACTATCGAGTAGTCATTAGCTTTGCTCTGCCAGACGTTCATAACATCTGGCGTTGCTCTTGCAGCGGGTTTGGCATCTGTGCAGCAATGAGGATAATCGTCAAGTTACGGACCCAGTCCGTGTAATTGCTACCATCATCTTTCAACTTTTCTTTCTCAAGGAACGCATTAAAATTCAACGGAACAACAGCACGGGCCATGTATCTACAATAACATAGACATGCAAAATACTATCAGATACTAAGTTCATGATAAATTAAAGTTCAATTAATCAAATTACTTAAGAACTCCCACTTAGATAGACAACCCTCTAATCATCTAAGTGATCACGTGATCCATATCAACTAAGCCATGTCCGATCATCATGTGAGATGGAGTAGTTTTCAATGGTGAACATCACTATGTTGATCATATCTACTATATGATTCACGCTCGACCTTTCGGTCTCAGTGTTCCGAGGCCATATCTGCATATGCTAGGCTCGTCAAGTTTAACCCGAGTATTCTGCGTGTGCAAAACTGGCTTGCACCCGTTGTATGTGAACGTAGAGCTTATCACACCCGATCATCATGTAGTGTCTCGGCACGACGAACTTTCGCAACGGTGCATACTCAGGGAGAACTCTTATACCTTGAAATTTAGTGAGAGATCATCTTATAATGATACTGTCGATCTAAGCAAAATAATATGCATAAAAGATAAACATCACATGCAATCAATATAAGTGATATGATATGGCCATCATCATCTTGTGCCTTTGATCTCCATATCCAAAGCATTGTCATGATCACCATCATCACCGGCGCGACACCTTGATCTCCATCGTAGCATTGTTGTCGTCTCGCCAACTATTGCTTCTATGACTATCGCTACAACTTAGTGATAAAGTAAAGCAATTACATGGCGATTGGATTTCATACAATAAAGCGACAACCATATGGCTCCTGCCAGTTGCCGATATCTCTGTTACAAAACATGATCATCTCATACAATAAAATTTAGCATCATGTCTTGACCATATCACATCACAACATGCCCTGCAAAAACAAGTTAGACGTCCTCTACTTTGTTGTTGCAAGTTTTACGTGGCTGCTACTGGCTGAGCAAGAACTGTTCTTACCTACGCATCAAAAGCACAACGATATTTCGTCAAGTATGTGATGTTTTAACCTTCACAAGGACCGGGCGTAGCCACACTCAATTCAACTAAAGTTGGAGAAACTGACACCCGCCAGCCACCTGTGTGCGAAGCACGTCGGTAGAACCAGTCTCGCGTAAGCATACGTGTAATGTCGGTCCGGGCCGCTTCATCCAACAATACCGCCGAATCAAAGTATGACATGTTGGTAAGCAGTATGACTTGTATCGCCCACAACTCACTTGTGTTCTACTCGTGCAAATAACATCTATGCATAAACCTGGCTCGGATGCCATTGTTGGGGAACGTAGTAATTTCAAAAAAATTCCTACGCACATGCAAGATCATGGTGATGCATAGCAATGAGAGGGGAGAGCGTCGTCCATGTACCCTCGTAGACCGTAAGCGGAAGCGTTATGACAACGCGGTTGATGTAGTCGTACGTCTTCACGATCGACTGATCCTAGTACCGAACGTACGACACCTCCGTGATCTGCACACGTTCAGCTCGGTGATGTCCCACGAACTCACGATCCAGTAGAGCTTCGAGGGAGAGTTCCGTCAGAACGACGGCGTGATGACGGTGATGATGATGCTACCGACGCAGGGCTTCGCCTAAGCACCGCTACGATATGACCGAGGTGGATTATGGTGGAGGGGGCACCGCACATGGCTAAAAGATCAATGATCAACTTGTGTGTTTATGGGGTGCCCCCTCCCCCGTATATAAAGGAGTGGAGGAGGGAGAGGGCCGACCCTCTATGGTGCGCCGTGGAGGAGTCCTACTCCCACCGGGAGTAGGACCCCCCCTTCCCTAGTTGGACTAGGAGAGAAGGAAGGGGGAGAGAGGGAGGAAGGAAAGGGGGGCGCCGCCCCCCTCCTAGTCCAATTCGGACCAGAGGGAGAGGGGGCACGCGGCCTGCCCTGATCTCCTCTCTCTCTCTCTCCACTATGGCCCAATAAGGCCCATACACTTACCAGGGGGTTCCGGTAACCTCCCGGTACTCCGGTAAAATCCCGATTTCACCCGGAACTATTCCGATGTCCAAATATAGGCTTCCAATATATCGATCTTTATGTCTCGACCATTTCGAGACTCCTCGTCATGTCCGTGATCATAGCCGGGACTCCGAACTGCCTTCGGTTCATCACAACACACAAACTCATAATACCGATCGTCACCGAACGTTGAGCGTGCGGACCCTACGGGTTCGAGAAGCATGTACACATGACCGAGACACGTCTCCGGTCAATAACCAATAGCGGAACCTGGATGCTCATATTGGTTCCTACATATTCTACGAAGATCTTTATCTGTCAAACCGCATAACAACATACGTTGTTCCCTTTGTCATCGGTATGTTACTTGCCCGAGATTCGATCGTCGGTATCTCAATACCTAGTTCAATCTCGTTAGCAACAAGTCTCTTTACTCGTTCCATAATGCATCATCCCACAACTAACTCATTAGTTACATTGCTTGCAAGGCTTATAGTGATGTGCATTACCGAGAGGGCCCAGAGATACCTCTCCGACAATCGGAGTGACAAATCATAATCTTGATCTATGCCAACTCAACAAGTACCATCGGAGACACCTGTAGAGCACCTTTATAATCACCCAGTTACGTTGTGACGTTTGGTAGCACACAAAGTGTTCCTCCGGTATTCGGGTGTTGCATAATCTCATAGTCATAGGAACATGTATAAGTCATGAAGAAAGCAATAGCAATATACTAAAAGATCAAATGCTAAGCTAACAGAATGGGTCAAGTCAATCACATCATTCTCTAATGATGTGATCCCGTTAATCAAATGACAACTCATGTCTATGGCTAGGAAACTTAACCATCTTTCATTCAACGAGCTAGTCAAGTAGAGGCATACTAGTGACACTTTGTTTGTCTATGTATTCACACATGTACTAAGTTTCTGGTTAATACAATTCTAGCATGAATAATAAACATTTATCATGATACAAGGAAATATAAATAACAACTTTATTATTGCCTTGACAAGCATCATAATACAAGCCAGGGGCCTCGAGGGCTCGAATACAAGTGCTCGATCATAGACGAGTCAGTGGAAGCAACAATATCTGAGTACAGACATAAGTTAAACAAGTTTTCATAAGATGGCTAGCACAAACTGGGATACAGATCGAAAGAGGCGCAGGCCTCCTGCCTGGGATCCTCCTAAACTACTCCTGGTTGTCGACGGCGGCCTGCACGTAGTAGTAGGCACCCTCGTTGTAGTAGGAGTCGTCGAAGGTGGCGTCTGGCTCCTGGGCTCCAGTATCTGGTTGCGACAACTAGAAGAATGGACAGGGGGAAAAGAGGGAGAAAGCAACCGTTAGTACTCATCCAAAGTACTTGCAAGCAAGGATCTACACTACATATGCATGGGTATGAGTGTAAAGGGGCAATATCGGTGGACTGAACTGCAGAATGCCAAAATAAGAGGGGGTAGCTAGTCCTGTCAAGACTACGCTTCTGTCAGCCTCCATCTTGCAGCATGTAGAAGAGAGTAGATGGTAAGTTCACCAAGTATCATCGCATAGCATAATCCTACCCGGCGATCCCTTCCTCGTCGCCCTGTGAGAGAGTGATCGCCGGGTTGTATCTGGCACTTGAAAGGGTGTGTTTTATTAAGTATCTGGTTCTAGTTGTCATAAGGTCAAGGTACAACTCTGGGTCATCCTTTTACCGAGGGACACGGCTATTCGAATAGATAAACTTCCCTGTAGGGGTGCACCACATTACCCAACACGCTTGATCCCTCTGGCCGGACACACTTTCCTGGGTCATGCCCGGCCTCGGAAGATCAACACGTCGTAGCCCTACCTAGGCACAACAGAGAGGTCAGCACGCCGGTCTAAATCCTATGCGCGCAGGGGTCTGGTCCCATTGCCCATTGCACACCTGCACGTTGCGAGCGCGGCCGGTAAGCAGACCTAGCCTCCCTAATACAAGAGCAGGCGTTCCAGTCCAATCCGGCGCGCGCCGCTCAGTCGCTGACGTCAAGAAGGCTTCGGCTGATACCACGACGTCGAGTGCCCATAACTGTTCCCGCGTAGTTGGTTAGTGCGTATAGGCCAGTGGCCAGACTCAGATCAAATACCAAGATCTCATTAAGCGTGTTAATTGATGTAACCGTGGGCGCCGACCAGGGGCCAGGCCCACCTCTCACCTAGGTAGTCTCAACCTGCCCTATCGCTCCGCCACAAAGTAACAGTCGGGAGACGTTGGGAACCCAGGCCCACCACTACCGGGAAGGAACCACCTGTCCTTTCAGCCCCCACATTGGAATCACTTGCGGGTACTCTACGAGCCGACCCGACTTTAGTCACCACATGTATCATATAGTATGTATGTAAGTATATACCCGTGATCACCTCCCGAGTGATCACGGCCCGGTACTATAGCACGGCAGACGGACAAGAATGTAGGGCCACTGATGGAATACTAGCATCCTATACTAAGCATTTAGGGCTGCAGGTAAGGGTAACAACTGTAGCAACAATGATAGGCTATGCAGCAGAATAGGATTAACCGAAAGCAGTAACATGCTATACTACTCTAATGCAAGCAGTAGAGAGAAGGAATAGGAGATATTGGGTTGATCAAGGGGGGGCTTGCCTGGAAGCTCGGCAGAGAAGGAGGGGTCGTCAACACCATAGTCGATCACAACGGCATCAGCAGCGGTCTCGGGGTTTACCGGAGAAGAAGAGGGGGAAGAAACAGTAAATATAGAGCAAACAGATGCATGGCAAGTTATCAGGCAGAGCTAGGGTGTTCTAACGCGGTGCTACACGATACCGGTGAAGGGGGACAACATCCGGGAAAGTATTCCCGGTGTTCGAGGTTTTCGGGTAGATGAAACAGAGGTGGATTGTTACACGGTTTCTATGCTAGGGGCGTGTGGTGAACGAACGGACTACGTATTCGGATTCGTCTCGTCGTTCTGAGCAACTTTCATGTTCAAAGTATTTTCATCCAAGTTACGGTTTATTTTATATGATTTTTCAAAGTTTTATTCATTTTCTGAAATTATTATTAATTCGAAATTAATAGACAAAATGCTATGGGTACCCAGCCCTGTGTACACAAAATGCACACAAAGGCTGGCATGTGGGCCAGCGGGACCCAGTTGACCACTCAAAGTTTGACTGGTCAACAGGGGGTGGGGCCACCCTGTCATACTCTGATCTACTAATTAACCTAGTTAATTAGCTTAATTAGGATTAGGTTTATTAAGGTAAATTAATTAAGTTAATTATATTTATATATTTTCTTTTCTTAGGGCTGGGCCCCACGTGTCGGTGGCCCATCTGGGCCAAGCGGGGTGTGGGCTACCGGGCACATGCACGGCCGCCCGCTGGGGCGAGCCCGAGCGCGGCGTCGCCCGAACACAGGGGCGCACCGGCGAGGAGGGGCGGCTTGGGCGCGTCTGCCGGCGCATAGCCGGAGGTGGCGGCGGCAGGCCCAAGCAGCGGCACTGCAGTGGCTAGCAGGGGACGGCGCGAGCGGGGCCGCGGGGAGGGGCGAGGCAAGCGCGGTCGGCGAGCAGAGTGAGGCCGGGGCGCGCGGCGGCAGGGCAACAAGCGGCATAGGCGGTGACATGCAGTGGCGGGGGAAGGGGGTGCAGCGAGGTAGCAGGAGGGGAGCCGGCGCGGCAGGCCGGCCAGCTAGAGCGGCGACGAGTGGGGCGGGGTCAGGGTGCTCGCGGGGTCGTGGCGAACAACAGGGGAGCGAGCGAGCAACGACGAGGCCTTGCGTGGGTGCGGAGCTGCGCGAGCGTAGTGCACCGGGGTGGCGTGAGGCCAGGGCGCCCAACGAGTGAGGCGGGGCGCGCGTGACGCGGGCGCGGTGGCCGCGGTAGTGAACACGGCGGCAGCGAGCTTCGGCAACGACGGAGCTAGCAGCAACAATGACAAATCGAGGGGGAGGACGGAGGGGGAACGTGGTGCTGCTCACAGGGTTGCAGGGGAGGCTTAAGGAGGGCGGGGACGACCGGAGTGGGGCGGATCGACGCGGAGGAGCTGCGCTGGCCGAAGACGAAGACGAGGCTGATGCCGACATTGCGGTGGCTGCCTGCTAGATCTAGTGGGTGAAGACGACGAGGCGGACGATGACGGAGCTCGCGGGCAAGCTTTCAGGGCGCCGGGACGATGGAGAGTGCGGGAACGGAGGTGGCCATGACCACGACGGTTCGGACGAGCATGGGGAGACGATGGCGGCGCGAGGAAAAAGAGGGGAAAGGATCTAGGGTTATGAATGGGGTCGCGGGCGTCGTTTTAACTAGCAGGAGACAACGGGGATGATCGGCATGTGGCCAGGGTGCGGTCATGGCGGCCGGATGCCTGCCACGACCCCCTTGCCTCCTGTAGAAGGAAGGAGACGGTTGGGGGGTGTGGGCGGTCATGTGCACACTAGAGCCCACTTGGGCAGTACTAGTTTAGGCCTTTTTCTTTTATGCCTTTTTCTGTCTGTCTTATTTATTTGCTGTTGTTCTATTTTTCCTTTTGTAACCAAATGATTTTTTGCTACATAGGAGATTTGGCACGTTAATGCTAGACATCCTCTTAAGGTTGCTCAAAAAGTTTCAGGGTATTTGAAATTGTTTAACTTTTTTTTAAATCACAAAGATCAATTAAACTGCTGAAAGATCAGTTTTAAATAGTTTAGTGGTACTTAATTATTCTGCATGACAATTAGTTGGTGAATATTTGCAACTCAGCAAACATTTTTGTTTTACCGTTTGAAAAACATTATAATTTGACTTATTTTAAATTTGAATTCAAACGGGACTTGATTCACTGCAAGATTAACAACGGTAACCATGATGATGTGGCATCATTAGTAGAGGGTTACTGTAGCTTAACTATCCGGGCGTCACACACCGGCTCCTCCCGAGAGGCGCTGGGTGCTAGTGCCCACACCTTCGAGCCCGTGGCTGCAGTAGCGCCAGCCGAAGACCGAGCGGCGCGCGTATCAACACGCGGTGAAGAGGGCAATGCAGGGCGCGTCGAGCCGCTCAGGCTTCGGTTCCTGCAGATCTGCGCTGGAGTTGCTGCCGCCCGCCTAGGACACCGAGGAGGTGCTCCGCGACGTAATCCACCGCTCGTACACCTTGGCAGAGAAGGACGCCCGCCATCAGAGACAAAAATGCAGATGTGCTTTGCATCGGGCTTGAGGAATCTGCGAGGTTGGCGCCTTGGCGAGGAAAAGGGCGATGGTGGCGAAGAGAGCCACACTGCTTACGGCGGAGCAGAACAGCGCCGCTCGGCGCGTGGTGAGGATCATCATCTCCTCCTCCTCACACAACGACATGAGGAACGACGAGGCGCCCCCGCCGCCAACGCTAACGCCGAGGACAACCGCCACTCCCATGACTCCAAGAGAAAGCGGCCAGCAAGGAAGTGGTGAACTCCGATTGCATCCCTATGTCTAATTATTTTTTAATCTAGCACTTTAGTTAACCATGAACTGCAAGGGCCTTTTTGGATCGAGCTGTATGAACTTATCAAGGCCGGATTGCCCTATCTATGTCCGATTGGTGTGTTTATAAGTTGTATTGGTAATCTCTGCAGCGTGCATGCTTTTGTATGGATACAGGGTCGTCGTTGTGGAAAGGGACAAAAAGAGTGTGTCCGGTCACTGACCCCGTACGACGCCCGGTCGCCTCCAGCCAGCCGATGTATAGGGCCCCAAATTAGTCAACTAGGGTCTGTAGATGTTCTCATGACTTCGGAGAATTTCTCCAATCAATGCAAATGTGCAGTGCTGGCAGAGGGTGTGGTCGCTGAAAAATGATGAGATGATTTGGTGTTGCACTTTGCGAGTTGGCATGACACGAAGGAGACCGATCCAAGGTGATAGACCGGGGCAGCTACAACCTACTCGGCTGGAGCCATCTTCTCAACAAACAGAAAAACCTTACTCAGCTAGAGTACACTAGCCCCGGACATTGGTTGGTGGCAGGCGGTCCGAGTTAGTAGGAGAGTAGGACCGAGGTGTATATTATATACGTACTTTCAATATTTAGGCGTGCAAATTTGCATCTATCATTACACGCAAATGTTAACTCAGTGACGATTTTGCTCGACGGTCACGCAGGTCTGGTTAATTGCCCATCGAAGGTATGCTGGCAGTAGGTAGAGATGCGTTGGCTAGCTAATTAGCAGGTCTTCGGGTACATGCTTAATGCAGAAGCTTTAGACAGTGAAATTATATATCCATCCAACGATCGCACTTTGTAGAGTACTAGCAAATGAGCCCGTGCGTTGCAACGGATGAAAAAAAACACTTCCTAATCTAATAACCATGAGTCCAAACATCAGTAGGTCCATGTTCTTTATTTCAACACATGACATCCCATCTGTGTTTTCATTTACCTTTCTTCCCACTCTCGTCGATGTTGGCCTCAGTGTTGACATCAACACAACACGTTTGAATGTTGTACGTCTCTCTCTCGGCCTGCGATGCAAATGAGCCCATGCGTTGCAACAGGTGAAAAGCACTCACTAATCTAATAAGCATGAATTCGTAGGTCCATATCCTTTATTTCAACACATGGCATCCCATCTGTGTTTCTATTTATCCTTCTTCTCATTCTCGTCGATGCTGGCCTCAGTGTTCACACCATCACAACACGTTTCAATGTTGTCAATCTTAAAAAGTCTCCCTTTCGGCATATGATGATAAATCTATTTTTTACTGTGAAGTTTTTAGATATTGTTTTTTTCACCATCCTGGTTTTGCCGAAGTGTTCATTTTCAATTCAGAGCGGCACCGGTATGAAGGAAAAGACAAATCATGCGGTATTGATTAAGATTTCATCGTAAATAGCATTATTAAATGGTTAATAGTTAAAAATAATATCATATTCAGATTCTTTATATTTTTCTAATCAAAGTTCATATATAACATGTTAAATTTGGAGTTAGGGTTAAAAAGTAATGGATTTTTAAAAAATCGATTAATATGTACTGTGGGTTTATTACCAAAAGCTTGAAGGGGTTTTCTGCAAAATAGCATGACGGACCGAGAACACCTATTTCTTTTATTAGTAGGTATAGATATAGATTAGTTTGTATGGTCGTATGGAGCCATCTGAAATCTAGGTTGGGTCTTCACTCGAAAGATTTGTGTCGCTTCATCACTTCAAATCATGAAAAATGTATGGCTAAGAGCTTCTACTGCGGGCACCTCAAATCCACCTCATATGCCTGGGCAGCCCCCGGTCACTGTCAGGTTATGATTTTTTGACCCAGACAAGCCCCTCAAATGGCCCTCAAACGCTCGGGCTAGCCGGCACCCCTCATATCCAGCGCAAACATGGAGCAGATATGTGGCCGCCCGGGCGCGTCCGCCATGTCGGACCCGGCCCACGCTGGCCCACCCGACCCCATAAAAAATCTTCCCCATCCACTCGCCAGATCAAACCCTAACCACTTCACTCCCCTCCCCTCCGCCGCCCAAGCTCGTCTCCGGCTCCTTCCGGTCGTCGCCGGCATGGCGGGCGACGGATCCGAGTCCTTCACCTCTAGATCTGTTGACCCCGAGCTCATCCCACGCGGCGCCAAGGAGGAGTTGGCCGTCCGGCTTGTGCTCCGCCGTGCCCGGGAGGACGCCCGTGCACGGTTGTGCTCGGACTCCATCCGTCGAGAATCCATTGCGTCCGCCCAAATAGCGCATGGATCCGGCGCTAGGCCGGCCGTAGCTGCCTCGCTGGAGGCCGTGCGGTCCGTCTGGCGTCCGAACGCGCTGGCGGACGCGCAACCCCTCCCGTGGCGCGCAGATATTCGGGACACACCATCGTCCCACGAGCCCATGGCACGGCGTGCCCACCGTGCAAGGCACCGGGCGCGGGAGCGCGGCAGACGTCGGCGAGGCGGAGTCGCATTCTCCGACGCCCCGTATGGCGCATCAGTCCGGGCGCCGCAACCGCATCCTGGTGGACGTCTGTGGCTCGTCCCCGGACCGATCCGTCATCGACCTGACGTCCACCAGCACCGTTCGGGTTCCGGGCTCCGACAAAGAAGAGTAGGGCATGGGAGACGGCGACGCCTTGAGTCCCGTGAGCCGGCTCATGTCCCATGCCCTACCCTACCTTGTGGCAACCGGACCAACACTCTGAGGACCGCAGCCGGCCACCGGACATGGCCAGGATGGAGACGGGCGAGCGGGGAGCGCAACTAGACGAGCTCCGCTTAGATTAGGTTTCACGTTGCATGTAATAATATGGATTTGAGGTTTCTAATTTGAGGTATCCGGATGTGGAATGCGTTTTTGAGGGGTGACCGTTCACTGTACGCAGACGCACCAGGGCACGTCTGCGGGCGTTTGAGGGGTCAGATGTGCCAAGTCCGGCTGTAGATGCTCTAAGGGCATCTCCAACGCTGCTCACCTGCAAACTGGACACCACATCCATCCACGGACCGAGAGATTAGTCCGCACACACTAATACGAAAGTCGGCTGTCTAAAATTATCCGCATACATTTTAAGCTGGCTTTCAACAAACCGGACGAATTACAAGCAAACTGAATGATTTTCATATTACATTTCAAACATATTTTAACTGAACTATACAGGACTAGGCCAAAATTAGTCTAATGCCGCCGCCGTGGATCTCCATTCCCATGACATGTCTTCCCTATGTCTGGCAGCCTGCTCATTGGACTGTCGTGAGCCTCGGAGGGATTTGCTTCAGTGGGAGGAGAAGAGTAGCCTCCCTCCACCAATGCGAAGCACGGATCAGAGTTAGTTTTTGGGGTGGGGAAGAAGGTTGTCGTGGCCTACGCCCCCGCAAAGCGGGCAAGTCACCGGTTGTGCAGCCTAGCAAGGCGGTGCCGGTGGCCTTCATGGGACCCAAGCGGCGTCGGCCTCCTATCATGGTGTTGTCACGACAGATGTCCTCGTGAAAGGACTAAGTTTGGAGGCCATCGCAACTAGGTGGTTGCTTGAGAGGGGTTGGTCGGGAACAAAAGACACAAGTTTACCCAGGTTCGGCCCCTCACGGTGGAGGTAAAGACCTACTTCCTGCTTGATTGATATTACTGGAAATATCGATTACAAGGATGCAAATTGGCTAATCTAGCTCTCGATTGATTGTAAGATAACCTTTTCATCCTAGGGGCTCCCCTTTATATAATAGGTCGAGTCCCAAGGCTTACAATTGTCTTCGGGTCATACTACAACCCGTGCCATACTCTGTTTGCTACTTGTCTTATTCTCGAAGCAAGGACAATCTTCAATCATGGGCCTCCCACAAACCGGCCTCTCAGGACCTCCATGAGTCGTCCTTTACTTTGGGCCCCTGCCTCATGATGAAACATCTGGTCGAAGTGACCCCCGAGCCGGTAGGCTCTGGGCTGGGTGATTTCCTCCTACAGGTCCTAATGCTGGGAAATATCCCCAACATTAGCCCCCGATTTAGCTTGGATTTATCCATGCTAAATTATGCTCCGATAAATATAAATAAAAATAGAGGGAAACAGTAATCATCAAAGACAAGCCGGGTCTAATTTGTTGAGCCGAAAGACTCCCTTTTTGTGACCATTTGCCTGTTTCCTCTTTATATGCCTTGACTGGGTCAAAACAATTTAGCTGGCTCATGAAGAACTTCTACACTTAGTACTTTTCCATTCTGCTTCGCGTCGTGACCTCATTTGACCGTCCTCCCGAATCCAACGGATGATGTCATAAGAAATATTTGAATGGATATATGTTGTCTTGTCAGGCGTGAGAATAGAGAAGCCCTTTTAGCAAAAAATCAATGCACATCCCGAGGCTTCTTGCGTGTTGTTTCAGGTTCCAAATTCCTCATAAATAGCACGACAAACTGCTCGGGCCTCTTTTACCCTTTCTTTCTCTTGCTTCTTCTTCCTATTGCTTCTGACGCCCTGCTCCACTTTAAGCTTGTCGCCCCATTCAACCATCGACCACGCCTGCGAATTCGGCCCACTAGTGTCATCTGGGTCGTCAAATATGATTCCTGATACGTCTCCGTCGTATATACTTTTCCAAACACTTTTGCCCTTGTTTTGGACTCTAACTTGCATGATTTGAATGGAACTAACCCGGACTGACGCTGTTTTCAGCAGACTTTCCATGGTGTTATTTATGTGCAGAAACAAAAGTTCTCGGAATGACCTGAAACTCCACGGAACATCTATTTGGAAAATAAGAAAAATACTAGAAGAAAAATCCATGTCAGGGGGCCCACACCCTGTCCACGAGGGTGGGGGGCGCGCCTGCCCCCTGGGCGTGCCCCCTACCACGTGGGCCCCCTGACGCTCCACCGACCTCAACTCCAACTCCATATATTCAGTTTCGGGGAGAAAAAAATCGGAGAGAAGGATTCATCGCGTTTTATGATACGGAGCCGCCGCCAAGCCCTAAAACCTCTCGCGAGGGCTGATCTGGAGTCCGCTTGGGGCTCCGGAGAGGGGGATTCGTCGCCGTCGTCATCATCAACCATCCTCCATCACCAATTTCATGATGCTCACCGCCGTGCGTGAGTAATTCCATCGTAGGCTTGCTGGACGGTGATGGGTTGGATGAGATCTATCATGTAATCGAGTTAGTTTTGTTAGGGTTTGATCCCTAGTATCCACTATGTTCTGAGATTGATGTTGCTATGACTTTGCTATGCATAATGCTTGTCACTAGGGCCCGAGTGCCATGATTTCAGATCTGAACCTATTATGTTTTCATGAATATATGTGAGTTCTTGATCCTATCTTGCAAGTCTATAGTCACCTACTATGTGTTATGATCTGGCAACCCCGAAGTGACAATAATCGGGACCACTCCCGGTGATGACTATAGTTTGAGGAGTTCATGTATTCACTATGTGCTAATGCTTTGTTCCGGTACTCTATTAAAAGGAGGCCTTAATATCCCTTAGTTTCCGCTAGGACCCCGCTGCCACGGGAGGGTAGGACAAAAGATGTCATGCAAGTTCTTTTCCATAAGCACGTATGACTATATTCGGAATACATGCCTACATTACATTGATGAATTGGAGCTAGTTCCGTGTCACCCTATGTTATGATTGTTACATGATGAACCGCATCCGGCATAATTCTCCATCACCGATCCAATGCCTACGAGTTTTTCATATATTGTTCTCCGCATATTTACTTTTCCGTTGCTACTGTTACAATCACTACAAAACACCAAAAATATTACTTTTGCTACCGTTACTTTTGTTACCGTTACCACTACTATCATACTACTTTGCTACTAAATACTTTGCTGCAGATATTAAGTTATCCAGGTGTGGTTGAATTGACAACTCAACTGCTAATACTTGAGAATATTCTTTGGCTCCCCTTGTGTCGAATCAATAAATTTGGGTACAATACTCTACCCTCGAAAACTGTTGCGATCCCCTATACTTGTGGGTTATCAAGACTATTTTCTGGCGCCGTCGCCGGGGAGCATAGCTCTATTCTTTGAGTCACTTGGGATTTATATGTGCTGGTCACTATGAAGAACTTGAAAGACGCTAAGACAACAATTTATCCCTCAACTACGAGGGGAGGTAAGGAACTGCCATCTAGCTCTGCACTTGATTCACCTTCTGTTTTGAGTAAGCTTGCGACACCTAAACCTGCTTCTGCTATTCGTTCAGATATGTCGCATGTTATTGATGATGCCACTTCTGCTATGCATGATACTTACGATGAAACTACTTCTATGCTTCATACTACTGTGCCACTTGGTGAATTTCTTGATGAACAACTTGCTAGGGCTAGAGAGAATAAAATTATTGATAATATTGATGAAAGTGATGATGAAGACTCTTCCCTAATAAATATGAATTGCCTGTTGTGCCTGAGGGCTATGTTATGGATGAAGCGATTGCTAAAGAAATTTTTGCTTGCAAAGATAGACATGATGTTAAGAAATTATTAGCCAAATGGAAGCAGCAGTCTCTTAATGCTAGAATGAAACCTGATCCTGCTTTTGCTACTTCACCTATCTGTGTTACTGATAAGGATTATGAATTCTCTGTTGATCCTGATATAATTACTTTGGTTGAATCTGATCCTTTTCATGGCTATGAATCTGAAACTGTTGTGGCACATCTTACTAAATTAAATGATATAGCCACCCTGTTCACTAATGATGAGAAATCTCGCTACCTTTATATCCTTAAAATATTTCCGTTCTCATTAAAGGGTGATGCTAAGATATGGTTTAATTCTCTTGATCCTGGTTGTGTGCGTAGTCCCCAGGATATGATTTATTACTTCTCTGCTAAATATTTCCCTGCTCATAAGAAACAAGCTGCCTTAAGGGATATATACAATTTTGTGCAAATTGAAGAAGAGAGTCTCCCACAAGCTTGGGGGAGGCTTCTCCAATTACTTAATGCTTTTCCTGATCATCCTCTTAAGAAAAATGAAATACTTTATATCTTTTATAATGGACTAACCGATGCTTCCAGAGATTACCTGGATAGTTGTGTTGGTTCTGTTTTCAGGGAAAGAACACCGGATGAAGCTGAAATTCTATTGAATAATATGTTGACAAATGAAAATAATTGGACACTTCCTGAGCCAGCTCCTGAGCCAATTCCTGAGCCTATTCCTAAACCAACTCCGAAGAAGAGAGGTGTTCTATTTCTCAGTCCTGAAGATATGCAAGAGGCAAAGAAATCTATGAAAGAAAAAGGTATTAAAGCTGAAGATGTTAAGAATTTACCTCCTATTGAAGAAATACATGGTCTTAATTTACCGCTTGTTGAAGAAACATATGATCTTAATCCATTACCTATTGCAGAAACTCATGGTCTTGATAACCCGACACAGGTAGTAAAGGTAAATTCTCTCTATAGATTTGATAAAGCTGAAATCCCTCCTACTAAATTGCTAGCCAATGCTTGGATGAGTTTGATAACTTTGTGGTTAAGCAAGAAGATTTCAATGCTTATTTTGGTAGACAATTGAAACAAAATGCTTATATGATTGAACACTTGGGTGATTACATGGCCAATGTTAAGGGTGAACTTAAATTTATTAGTAAACATGCTTCTATGGTTACCACTCAAGTAGAACAAGTACTTAAAGCTCAAAATGATTTGCTCAATGAATTGAATAGTAAGAATAATGATTATGCTGTTAGAGTGGCTACTAGAACTGGTAAAATGACTCAGGAACCTTTGTATCCTGAAGGCCACCCTAAGAGAATTGAGTAAGATTCTCAGAGAAATAATATTGATGCACCTAGTCCTTCTAAAAAGAAGAAAAAGAAAAATGATAGGACTTTGCATGCTTCTAGTGAACCTATTGCTGAACCACCTGAGAATCCAAATGATATCTCTATTTCTGATGCTGAAACACAATCTGGTAATGAACATGAACCTAGTGATAATATTAATAATGATGTTCATGATGATGCTCAACCTAGTAATGATAATGATGTAGAGATTGAACCTGCTGTTGATCTTGATAACCCACAATCAAAGAATCAACGTTATGATAAGAAAGACTTTGTTGCTAAGAAACATGGTAAGGAAAGAGAACCATGGGTTCAGAAACCCATGCCTTTTCCTCCCAAACCATCCAAGAAAAAGGATGATGAGGATTTTGAGCGCTTTGCTGAAATGATTAGACCTATCTTTTTGCGCATGCGATTAACTGATATGCTCAAAATGAATCCTTATGCTAAGTATATGAAAAATATTGTCACTAATAAAAGAAAGGTACCGGAAGCTGAAATTTCCACCATGCTTGCTAATTATACTTTTAAAGGTGGAATACCTAAGAAACTTGGAGATCCAGGAGTACCTACTATACCATGCTCCATTAAAAGAAACTATGTTAAAACTGCTTTATGTGATCTTGGAGCCGGTGTTAGTGTTATGCCTCTCTCTTTATATCGTAGACTTGATTTGAATAAGTTGACACCTACTGAAATATCTTTGCAAATGGCCGATAAATCAACTGCTATACCTGTCGGTATTTGTGAGGATGTGCCTGTTGTGGTTGCAAACGTTACTATTTTAACGGACTTTGTTATTCTTGATATTCCCGAGGACGATAGTATGTCTATTATTCTTGGAAGACCTTTTTTGAATACTGCAGGGGCTGTTATTGATTGCAACAAAGGCAATGTTACTTTTCATGTTCATGGTAATGAGCATATGGTACACTTTCTGAGGAAACAACCTCAAGTTCATAGTATCAACTCTATTGGAAAAATTCCATCGATTATCTTTGGAGGTTTTGAATTTCCTCTTCCTACTGTCAAGAAGAAATATGATATTCTTATTATTGGGGATGTGCACATTCCCGTTGAGGTAACATAGTGTTATTCGAAATTTCTCCGGTTCCATGTTATTCGGAATGAGTTTGTTAACAAGACTTGATCAACCTTGTTAGTTGATTCCTTTTGATGAGCATGAGATGGATGAAACTAGAAGGCACAACCTTCTGTACCCTCTTTCTACTTTCTGTTATTTAGTTGAAATAAAGTAAAAATAGTAATTTTCCGTCTGTTTTCTGATTTATCCGTGCAATATAAAAATACCCCGAAAATAAAAGTTCTCCAAATGCCCTGAAAATGAAATTTTATTTTTTCTAGAATATTTGAGAATATCTGGCACTGAGAACACAGCAGGAGGGGCAAGCACCTGGCCACGAGGGTGGAGGGCGCGCCCTACCCCCCTGGGCGCGCCCCCTGCCTCGTGGGCCCACGGTGGCTCCCCTCCACTTATTCCTACACCCACACACTCCTTCTTCCTCCCACAAACACCAATATCCAGCTCAAGCACAAGTTCTAGCTCATTTTGCTGCGATTTTCTATCTCCTTGCTCAAAGCACCTCTCACAAAACTGCTTGGGAGGATTGTTCCTTGGTATGTGACTCCTCCATTGGTCCAATTAGTTTTTGTTCTAGTGCTCTATTCATTGCAAATTTGTGCTGCCTAGGTGGCCATGTTCTTGAGCTTGCATGTCAAATTTATGTGGTTTCAAGTAGTTCTAATGCTTGATATAGGCTCTAGGAACTTGTAGGAGTAGTTGCTATCAATTTTGTTGAGCTTGGTTCACTTTTGTTTGAAGTTACTAAAAATTTCAGAAATTTTTCAGAGGAAGAAATATGCTTAGGAAAATGTTTCAAGGTGGTTCTTCAAGGAAGCAAGGACCCAGTCTTGCAATGCGTGATGCTGAAGATGAGCCACCGAGAGACGCTCCAGTGCGACCTTGTGAATGGCCTTCAGAAAACTTTATGGATCGAGCGGGAATTAAGGAAGAATTTAACGCTTATTTGCATAACACTGATCTTGTGAACTTCGAGGGAGAAAAATGCTGCCAGTACCACTATCTCACTAGTTCCTTTGTGAGGAGGTTTGAATTTTCATCTTCACATAATTCTCCAACTGTTCTGTTTGATCTTTATGAAAAATCTTATACGATGGACTTAGAGGATTTTACCACTGCTTGCAAACTTCCACAATGGGGTAGTGCTAGTGAACCCCGCAAATCTGAATTTAGAAATTTTCTTGCTAGTATAACTGTGGGGGAATCTAGAGATATAGCACAAGCTACCATAGGGAGCATTCATTTTCCTGCTATACATTATTTTGCTCTCTTCATAGGTAGGTGCATAACTGGTAAAGATGAAGCATGTCATATGTGTGTTCCTGACCTTAGTATTCTTAGGAGTGCTGTGTTAGGAGACAAATCTTATAATTTGGGAGCCATTGTTGCACGTAGGTTGCATAATAATAGATTTAATGGAAATTTCTTTGGTGGAATTTATGCAACCCGCTTAGCTGATTTTCTTGGTGTGGACATACGTGAGGATGATATTGAATTGCCTCCTGCTTACCTAGACTTTAATGCTATGGTTCACCACCAGTTGTTGAGAGGAATGAATCACCTCTCCAGTATCGCTTAATCTTTGACAGACGTCGTGCTGTCCGTATTAGTCTCCCTGTTCCTGCCTTCTTTGATTATCAGGCAAAAGGAAGATATGTTATTACCAGAGAGGAGGCAGATGAGTACGAGAGGAGGGCGGATGCCGCTCGTCACCACGCTGCAGCTCAGGAGGCGATAGCCGCTGCATCTCAGTACGACCCCGGCTACAACTACGGATATCCGCCAGGCCATCCGTGGCAATAAACCAACTTAGGCCAAAAGCCTAAGATTGGGGGAGTACGCATTTCCCACCGACAGTACATTTATGTTCACACACACTCATTGCTAGATGTCGGTGCTCATACTCTTTCACTGTATTATCCATGCTAGTTATTTTCTTTTTCTTGCTTTTTTCTTGTGTGTTTGTTAAACTTTAAGAAAAACGAAAAAATAGTGTAGCTTTTAGTTAGTATACTTTTCTCGTTGTAGTAGTAATAATTAAAAAGAAAACCTAAAAAGATTTCCCGTTCTTCTTTTGCTTGTTGGGAGCTTTCCCGTGTAAATAGTTTTACTTTCTTTTCTTTGGGGGTCGATAGGAGGAGACCATAATTAAATTGTTGAAGTGGCTCTTATATGCATTATTGTTGATTTAACCAAGAGCCCATATTGCCTTGTCTTCTCCTGTTTATTGAATGCTCGCAGATTCCAGCTTAGTCCAATGCACGTGCACTCTTATTATTATTCACATCGTTCAGTCGTGCAAGTGAAGGGCAATTATGATGATATATGATGGACTGACTGAGATGAGAAAAGCTGGTATGAACTCGACCTCTCTTGTTTTTGTAAATATGATTAGTTCATCGTTCCTGATTCAGCCTATTATGAATGAACATGTTTGCAATGACAATTAGAGATTATAGTTGCTCGTGCCATGCTTGATTAGCTATGAGTTATAATGGTTTACCTTGCGTGCCAACATGCTATTAAAATGGTTGTGATGTGGTATAGTGGGGTGGTATCCTTCTTTGAATGATTTAAGTGACTCGACTTGGCACATGTTCACATATGTAGTTGAAACAAATCAACATAGCCTTCGCGATATTTATGTTCATGGTGGATTATATCCTACTCATGCTTGTACTCAATGTCTATTAATTTTAATGCATGTTCATGACTGTTGTCGCTTCCCAGTCTTTTGCTAGCCTTCACTTGTACTAAGCGGGAATACTGCTTGTGCATCCAATCCCTTAAACCCCAAAGTTATTCCATATGAGTCCACTATACCTTCCTATATGCGGTATCTACCTGCCGTTCCAAGTAAATTTGTATGTGCCAAACTCCAAACCTTCAAATAAACATTCTGTTTTGTATGCTCGAATAGCTCATGTATCAACCAGGACTGTCCGTATCTTCCATGCTAGGCGGGTTATTCTCAAGAGGAGTGAACTCCGCTCCTCACTCACGAGAAAATGGCTGGTCACCGGGATGCCCAGTCCCATGCTTTGTGCAAACTAAATCAAAATAATTGCAAACAAAACTCCCCCTGGGACTGTTGCTAGTTGGAGGCACTCGTTGTTTCGAGCAAGCCATGGATTGATGCTTGTTGGTGGAGGGGGAGTATAAACTTTACCATTCTGTTGGGGAACCGCCTATAATGTGTGTAGCATGGAAGATATCGCCATCTCTTGGTTGTTATGTTGACAATGAAAGTATGTCGCTCAAAATATTATTTATCTCTATTTCAAAACCGAGCTCTGGCACCTCTACAAATCCCTGCTTCCCTCTGCGACGGGCCTATCTATTTACTTTTATGTTGAGTCATCACCCTCTTATTAAAAAGCACTAGCTGGAGAGCGCAGCTGTCATTTGCATCCATTACTATTAATTTATATTGGGTATGACTATGATTGGATCTCTTTTACCATGAATTACAATGTCTAGTCAGTCCTTGATCTTTAAAGGAGCTCTGCATTTATGTTTTGCGGTCTCAGAAAGGGCTAGTGAGATACCATCTTATTATATCATATCATGATTGTTTTGATAAAGTGTTGTCATCCGAGATTTATTATTATCGCTCGCTAGTTGATTACGCCATTGATATGAGTAAACATGAGACCTAAGAGTTATTGTGAATGTGCTTAGTCATAATCTTTGCTGAAAACTTGAATGCTGGCTTTACATATTTACAACAACAAGAGCAAAAAGAGTTTGTAAAAGTTTTTCTTTATCACTTTCAGTTTATCAACTGAATTGCTTGAGGACAAGCAAAGGTTTAAGCTTGGGGGAGTTGATACGTCTCCGTCGTCTCTACTTTTCCAAACACTTTTGCCCTTGTTTTGGACTCTAACTTGCATGATTTGAATGGAACTAACCTGGACTGACGCTGTTTTCAGCAGACTTTCCATAGTGTTATTTATGTGCAGAAACAAAAGTTCTCGGAATGACTTGAAACTCCACCGAACATCTATTTGGAAAATAAGAAAAATACTAGAAGAATAATCCATGTCATGGGGCCCACACCCTGTCCACGAGGGTGGGGGCGCGCCTGCCCCCTGGGCGCGCCCCCTACCTCGTGGGCCCCCTGACGCTCCACCGACCTCAACTCCAACTCCATATATTCACTTTCGGGGATAAAAAATCAGAGAGAAGGATTCATCGCATTTTACGATACGGAGCCATCGCCAAGCCCTAAAACCTCTCGGGAGGGCTGATCTGGAGTCCGTTCGGGGCTCCGGAGAGGGGGATTCATCACCGTCGTCATCATCAACCATCCTCCATCACCAATTTCATGATGCTCACCGCCGTGCGTGAGTAATTCCATCGTAGGCTTGCTGGACGGTGATGGGTTGGATGAGATCTATCATGTAATCGAGTTAGTTTTGTTAGGGTTTGATCCCTAGTATCCACTATGTTCTGAGATTGATGTTGCTATGACTTTTCTATGCTTAATGCTTGTCACTAGGGCCCAAGTGCCATGATTTCAGATCTGAACCTATTATGTTTTCATGAATATATGTGAGTTCTTGATCCTATCTTGCAAGTCTATAGTCACCTACTATGTGTTATGATCCGGCAACCCCGAAGTGACAATAATCGGGACCACTCCCGGTGATGACTATAGTTTGAGGAGTTCATGTATTCACTATGTGCTAATGCTTTGTTCTGGTACTCTATTAAAAGGAGGCCTTAATATCCCTTAGTTTCCGCCAGGACCCCGCCGCCACGGGAGGGTAGGACAAAAGATGCCATGCAAGTTCTTTTCCATAAGCACGTATGACTATATTCGGAATACGTGCCTACATTACATTGATGAATTGGAGCTAGTTCTGTGTCACCCTATGTTATGATTGTTACATGATGAACCGCATCCGGCATAATTCTCCATCACCGATCCAATGCCTACGAGCTTTTCATATATTGTTCTCCGCTTATTTACGTTTCCGTTGCTACTGTTACAATCACTACAAAACACCAAAAATATTACTTTTTCTACCGTTACTTTTGTTACCGTTACCACTACTATCATACTACT
Source organism: Aegilops tauschii subsp. strangulata (assembly GCF_002575655.3). Taxonomy (NCBI): domain Eukaryota; kingdom Viridiplantae; phylum Streptophyta; class Magnoliopsida; order Poales; family Poaceae; genus Aegilops; species Aegilops tauschii. Next base: position 310,356,398 of record NC_053037.3, on the reverse strand, counting down.
TTGCTACTAAATACTTTGCTGCAGATATTAAGTTATCCAGGTGTGGTTGAATTGACAACTCAACTGCTAATACTTGAGAATATTCTTTGGCTCCCCTTGTGTCGAATCAATAAATTTGGGTTGAATACTCTGAAGGAAATATGCCCTAGAGGCAATAATAAAGTTATTATTCATTTCCTTAGTTCATGATAAAAGTTTATTATTCATGCTAGAATTGTATTAACCGGAAACATAATACTTGTGTGAATACATAGACAAATAGAGTGTCACTAGTATGCCTCTACTTGACTAGCTCGTTGATCAAAGATGGTTATGTTTCCTAGCCATAGACATGAGTTGTCATTTGATTAACGGGATCACATCATTAGGAGAATGATGTGATTGACTTGACCCATTCCGTTAGCTTAGCACACGATCGTTTAGTATTATGCTATTGCTTTCTTCATGACTTATACATGTTCCTATGACTATGAGATTATGCAACTCCCGTTTATCGGAGGAACACTTTGTGTGCTACCAAACGTCACAACGCAACTGGGTGATTATAAAGGTGCTCTACAGGTGTCTCCGAAGGTACTTGTTGGGTTGGCGTATTTTCAGATTAGGATTTGTCACTCCGATTGTCAGAGAGGTATCTCTGGGCCCACTCAGTAATGCACATCACTATAAGCCTTGCAAGCATTGTAACTAATGAGTTAGTTGCGGGATGATGTATTACGGAACGAGTAAAGAGACTTGCCGGTAACGAGATTGAACTAGGTATTGAGATACCGACGATCGAATCTTGGGCAAGTAACATACCGATGACAAAGGGAACAACGTGTGTTGTTATGCGGTTTGACCGATAAAGATCTTCGTAGAATATGTGGGAGCCAATATGAGCATCCAGTTTCCGCTATTGGTTATTGACCGGAGACGTGTCTCGGTCATGTCTACATTGTTCTTGAACCCGTAGGGTCCGCACGCTTAAAGTTCGATGACGGTTATATTATGAGTTTATGTGTTTTGATGTACCGAAGGTAGTTCGGAGTCTCGGATGAGATCGGGGACATGACGAGGAGTCTCGAAATTGTCGAGACGTAAAGATCGATATATTGGACGACTATATTCGGACATCGGAAAGGTTCCGAGTGATTCGGGTATTTTTCGGAGTACCGGAGAGTTATGGGAATTCGCCGGGGAGTATATGGGCCTTATTGGGATTTAGGGGAAAGAGAGAGGAGAGGCTGGGCGCCCCCCAAGGCCTAGTCCGAATTGGACTAGGGGGAGGGGCTGCGCCCCCTCCTTCCTTCTCTTCTCTCTCCCCTTTCATTGACTCCTACTCCTACTACTTGGAAGGGGGGGAATCCTACTCCCGGTGGGAGTAGGACTCCTCCTAGGGCGCGCCCTAGAGAGGGCCGGCCCTCCCCGTCCTCCACTCCTTTATATACGGGGAGGGGGCACCCCTTGGAGACACAACAATTGATCTCTTGATATCTTAGCCGTGTGCGGTGCCCCCCTCCACCATAATCCACCTCGATAATATCGTAGCAGTGCTTAGGCGAAGCCCTGTGTCGGTAGAACATCATCATCGTCACCACGCCGTCGTGCTGACGAAACTCTCCCTCAAAGCTCGGCTGGATCGGAGTTCGAGGGACGTCATCGAGCTAAACGTGTGCTGAACTCGGAGGTGTCGTGCGTTCGGTACTTGATCGGTCGGATCGTGAAGACGTACGACTACATCAACCGCGTTGTGCTAACGCTTCCGCTTTCGGTCTACAAGGGTACATGGACAACACTCTCCCCTCTCGTTGCTATGCATCACCATGATCCTGTGTGTGCGTAGGAATTTTTTTGAAATACTACGTTCCCCAACAGTGGTATCAGAGCCTGCTTTTATGTGTAGATGTTATATGCACAAGTAGAACACAAGTGAGTTGTGGGCGATATAAGTCATACTGCTTACCAGCATGTCATACTTTGGTTCGGCGGTATTGTTGGATGAAGCGGCCCGGACTGACATTACGCGTACGCTTACGCGAGACTGGTTTTACCGCCGTGCTATGCACACAGGTGACTAGCCGGTGTCAGTTTCTCCAACTTTAGTTGAACCGAGTGTGGCTATGCCCGGTCCTTGCGAAGGTTAAAACAACACCAACTTGACAAACTATCATTGTGGTTATGATGCATAGGTAAGAATGGTTCTTGCTCATCCCGTAGCAGCCATGTAAAAATTGCAACAACAAAGTAGAGGACGTCTAACTTGTTTTTGCAGGGCATGTTGTGATGTGATATGGTCAAGGCATGATGCTATATTTTATTGTATGAGATGATCATGTTTTGTAACCGAGTTATCGGCAACTGGCAGGAGCCATATGGTTGTCACTTTATTGTATGCAATGCAAACACCCTGTAATGCTTTACTTTATCACTAAGCGGTAGCGATAGTCGTAGAAGCATAAGTTGGCGAGACGACAGCGATGCTATGATGGAGATCAAGGTGTCGCGCTGGTGACGATGGTGATCATGACGGTGCTTTGGAGATGGAGATCACAAGCACAAGATGATGATGGCCATATCATATCACTTATATTGATTGGATGTGATGTTTATCTTTTATGCATCTTATCTTGCTTTGATTGACGGTAGCATTATAAGATGATCTCTCATTCAATTTCAAGATAAAAGTGTTCTCCCTGAGTATGCACCGTTGCCAAAGTTCGTCATGCCCAGACACCACGTGATGATCGGGTGTGATAAGCTCTACGTCCATCTACAACGGGTGCAAGCCAGTTTTGCACACGCAGAATACTCAGGTTAAACTTGACGAGCCTAGCATATGCAGATATGGCCTCGGAACACTGAGACCGAAAGGTCGAGCGTGAATCATATAGTAGATATGATCAACATAGTGATGTTCACCATTGAAAGCTACTCCATTTCACGCGATGATCGGTTATGGTTTAGTTGATATGGATCACATGATCACTTAGAGGATTAGAGGGATGTCTATCTAAGTGGGAGTTCTTAAGTAATATGATTAATTGAACTTTAATTTATCATGAACTTAGTCTTGGTAGTATTAGCATATCTATGTTGTAGATCAATAGCTCGTGTTGTTGCTTCCCTATGTTTTATATGTGTTCCTAGAGAAAACTAAGTTGAAAGATGATAGTAGCAATGATGCGGACTGGGTCCGTGATCTGAGGTTTATCCTCATTGCTGCACAGAAGAATTATGTCCTTGATGCACCGCTAGGTGACAGACCTATTGCAGGAGCAGATGCAGACGTTATGAACGTTTGGCTAGCTCAATATGATGACTACTTGATAGTTTAGTGCACCATGCTTAACGGCTTAGAATCGGGACTTCAAAGACATTTTGAACGTCATGGACCATATGAGATGTTCCAGGAGCTGAAATTAATATTTCAAGCAAATACCCGAGTTGAGAGATATGAAGTCTCCAACAAGTTCTATAGCTAAAAGATGGAGGAGAATAGCTCAAGAAGTGAGCATGTGCTCAGATTGTCTGGGTACTACAATCGCTTGAATCAAGTGGAAGTTAATCTTCCAGATAAAATAGTGATTGACAGAATTCTCTAGTCACCATCACCAAGTCAGTAGAACTTTGTGATGAACTATAATATGCAAGGGATGACGAAAGTAATTCCCAAACTCTTCGTGATGCTGAAATCGACGAAGGTATAAATCAAGAAAAACATCAAGTGTTGATGGTTAACAAGACCACTAGTTTCAAGAAAAGGGCAAAGGGAAGAAGGGGAACTTCAAGAAGAACGGCAAGCAAGTTGCTGCTCAAGTGAAGAAGCCCAAGTCTGGACCTAAGCCTGAGACTGAGTGCTTCTACTGCAAAGGGACTGGTCACTGGAAGCGGAACTGCCCCAAGTATTTGGTGGATAAGAAGGATGGCAAAGTGAACAAAGCTATATTTGATATACATGTTATTGATGTGTACTTTACTAGTGTTTATAGCAACCCCTAGGTATTTGATACTGGTTCAGTTGCTAAGAGTAGTAACTTGAAACTAGAGTTGCAGAATGAACAGAAACTAGTTAAGGGCGAGGTGACGATGTGTGTTGGAAGTAGTTCCAAGATTCATATGATCTCATCGCACACTCCCTATACTTTCGGGATTAGCGTTGAACCTAAATAAGTGTTATTTGGTGTTTGCGTTGAGCATGAATATGATTTGATCATGTTTATTGCAATATGGTTATTCATTTAAGTAAGAGAACAATTGTTGTTCTGTTTACATGAATAAAACCTTCTATGGTCATACACACCAACATAAATGGTTTGTTGGATCTTGATCGTAGTGATACACATATTCATAATATTGAAGCCAAAAGATGCAAAGTTAATAATGATAGTGCAACTTAATTGTGGCACTGCCGTTTAGGTCATATTGGTGTAAAGCGCATGAAGAAACTCCATGCTGATGGAATTTTGGAATCACTTGATTATGAATCACTTGATGCTTGCGAACCATGCCTTATGGGCAAGATGACTAAAACTCCGTTCTCCGGAACAATGGATCAAGCAACTGACTTATTGGAAATAATACATATTGATGTATGCAATACGATGAGTGTTGAGGCTCGCGGCGGGTATCGTTATTTTCTGACCTTCACAGATGATTTGAGCAGATATGGGTATATCTACTTGATGAAACACAAGTCTGAAACATTTGAAAAGTTCAAAGAATTTCAGAGTGAAGTGGAGAATCATCGTAACAAAAATAAAAGTTTCTACGATATGATTGCAGAGGTAAAATATTTGAGTTATGAGTTTGGCCTTCAATTAAAACAATTTGGAATAGTTTCACAAACTCATGCCACCTGGAACACCACAGCATAATGGTGTGTCCGAACGTCATAACCGTACTTTATTGGATATAGTGCAATCTATGATGTCTCTTACCGATTTACCACTATCGTTCTGGGGTTATGCATTAGAGACAGCTGCATTCACATTAACTAGGGCACTGTCTAATCCGTTGAGACAACACCGTATGAACTATGGTTTGGCAAGAAACCTAAGTTGTCGTTTCTTAAAGTTTGGGGTTGCGATGCTTATGTGAAAAAGTTTCATCCTGATAAGCTCAAACCCAAATCGGAAAAGTGTGTCTTCATAGGATACCCAAAAGTTACTGTTGGGTACACCTTCTATCACAGATCCGAAGGCAAGATATTCCTTGCTAAGAATGGATCCTTTCTAGAGAAGGAGTTTCTCTCGAAAGAAGTGAGTGGGAGGAAAGTAGAACTTGATGAGGTAACTGTACCTGCTCCCTTATTGGAAAGTAGTTCATCACAGAAATATGTTCCTGTGACTCCTACACCAATTAGTGAGGAAGCTAATGATGATGATCATGTAACTTCAGATCAAGTTACTACCAAACCTCGTAGGTCAACCAGAGTAAGATCCACACCAGAGTGGTACGGTAATCCTATTTTGGAGGTCATGTTACTTGACCATGACGAACCTACGAACTATGAGGAAGCGATGATGAGCCTAGATTCCGCGAAATGGCTTGAGGCCATGAAATCTGAGATGGGATCCATGTATGAGAACAAAGTGTGGACTTTGGTTGACTTGCCCGATGATCAGCAAGCCATAGAAAATAAATGGATCTTCAAGAGGAAGACGGACGCTGATAGCAGTGTTACTATCTACAAAGCTAGAATTGTCGCAAAAAGGTTTTCGACAAATTCAAGGTGTTGACTACGATGAGATTTTCTCACTCGTAGAGATGCTTAAGTCTGTCCGAATCATGTTAGCAATTGCCGCATTTTATGAAATCTAGCAAATGGATGAACAAAACTGCATTCCTTAATGGATTTATTAAAGAAGAGTTGTATATGATGCAATCAGAAGGTTTTGTCAATCCTAAAGGTGCTAACAAAATATGCAAGCTCCAGCGATCCATCTATGGACTGGTGCAAGCATCTCAGAGTTGGAATATACGCTTTGATGAGTTGATCAAAGCATATAGTTTTATACAGACTTGCGGTGAAGCCTGTATTTACAAGAAAGTGAGTGGGAGCACTACAACATTTCTGATAAGTATATGTGAATGACATATTGTTGATCGGAAATAATGTAGAATTATTCTGCAAAGCATAAAGGAGTGTTTGAAAGGAGTTTTTCAAAGAAAGACCTCGGTGAAGCTGCTTACATATTGAGCATTAAGATCTATAGAGATAGATCAAAACGCTTGATAAGTTTTTTCAATGAGTACATACGTTGACAAGATTTTGAAGTAGTTCAAAATGGAACAGTCAAAGAAAGAGTTCTTACGTGTGTTACAAGGTGTGAAATTGAGTAAGACTCCAAGCCCGACCACGACAGAAGATAGAAAGAGAATGAAAGTCATTCCCTATGCCTCAGCCATAGGTTCTATAAAGTATGCCATGCTGTATACCAGATCTATTGTATACCCTACACTGATTTTGGCAAGGGAGTACAATAGTGATCTAGGAGTAGATCACTGGACAGTGGTCAAAATTATCCTTAGTGGAATAAGGATATGTTTCTCGATTATGGAGGTGACAAAAAGGTTCGTCGTAAAGGGTTACGTCGATGCAAGTTTTGACACTGATCCAGATGACTCTAAGTCTTCATCTGGATACATATTGAAACTGGGAGGAATTAGCTAAAGTAGCTCTGTGCAGAGCATTGTAGACATAGAAATTTGCAAAATACATACGGATCTGAATATGGCAGACCCGTTGACTAAACTTCTCTCACAAGAAAAACATGATCACACCTTAGTACTCTTTGGGTGTTAATCACATAGAGATGTGAACTAGATTATTGACTCTAGTAAACCCTTTGGGTGTTGGTCACATGACGATGTGAACTATGGGTGTTAATCACATGGTGATGTGAACGACTGATGTTAAATCATATGGCGATGTGATCTAGATTATTGACTCTAGTGCAAGTGGGAGACTGAAGGAAATATGCCCTAGAGGCAATAATAAAGTTATTATTTATTTCCTTATTTCATGATAAATGTTTATTATTCATGCTAGAATTGTATTAACCGGAAACATAATACTTGTGGAATACATAGACAAACAGAGTGTCACTAGTATGCCTCTACTTGACTAGCTCGTTGATCAAAGATGGTTATGTTTCCTAGCCATAGACATGAGTTGTCATTTGATTAACGGGATCACATCATTAGGAGAATGATGTGATTGACTTGACCCATTCCGTTAGCTTAGCACACGATCGTTTAGTATTCTGCTATTGCTTTCTTCATGACTTATACATGTTCCTACGACTATGAGATTATGCAACTCCCGTTTACCGGAGGAACACTTTGTGTGCTACCAAACGTCACAACGTAACTGGGTGATTATAACGGTACTCTACAGGTGTCTCCGAAGGTACTTGTTGGGTTGGCGTATTTCGAGATTAGGATTTGTCACTCCGATTGTCGGAGAGGTATCTCTGGGCCCACTCAGTAATGCACATCACTATAAGCCTTGCAAGCATTGTAACTAATGAGTTAGTTGCGGGATGATGTATTACAGAACGAGTAAAGAGACTTGCCGGTAACGAGATTGAGCTAGGTATTGAGATACCGACGATCGAATCTCGGGCAAGTAACATACCGATGACAAAGGGAACAACGTGTGTTGTTATGCGGTTTGACCGATAAAGATCTTCGTAGAATATGTGGGAGCCAATATGAGCATCCAGGTTCCGCTATTGGTTATTGACCGGAGACTTGTCTCGGTCATGTCTACATTGTTCTCGAACCCGTAGGGTCCGCACGCTTAAAGTTCGATGACGGTTATATTATGAGTTTATGTGTTTTGATGTACCGAAGGTAGTTCGGAGTCCCGGATAAGATCGGGGACATGACGAGGAGTCTCGAAATGGTCGAGACGTAAAGATCGATATATTGGACGACTATATTCGGACATCGGAAAGGTCCCGAGTGATTCGGGTATTTTTCGGAGTACTGGAGAGTTACGGGAATTCGCCGGGGAGTATATGGGCCTTATTGGGCTTTAGGGGAAAGAGAGAGGAGAGGCTGGGCGCCCCCCCAAGGCCTAGTCCGAATTGGACTACGGGGAGGGGCTGCGCCCCCTCCTTCCTTCTCTTCTCTCTCCCCTTTCCTTGACTGTTACTCCTACTACTTGGAAGGGGGGGAATCCTACTCCCGATGGGAGTAGGACTCCTCCTAGGGCACGCCATAGAGAGGGCCGGCCCTCCCCCTCCTCCACTCCTTTATATACGGGGAGGGGGGCACCCCTTGGAGACACAACAATTGATCTCTTGATCTCTTAGCCGTGTGCGGTGCCCCCCTACACCATAATCCACCTTGATAATATCGTAGCAGTGCTTAGGCAAAGCCCTGCGTCGGTAGAACATCATTATTGTCACCACGCCGTCGTGCTGACGGAACTCTCCCTCAAAGCTCGGCTGGATCGGAGTTTGAGGGACGTCATCGAGCTGAACGTGTGCTGAACTCGGAGGTGCCGTGCGTTCGGTTCTTGATCAGTCGGATCGTGAAGACGTACGACTACATCAACCGTGTTGTGCTAACGCTTCCGCTTTCGGTCTACGAGGGTACGTGGAGAACACTCTCCCCTCTCATTGCTATGCATCACCATGCTCTTGTGTGTGCGTAGGATTTTTTTGAAATTACTACGTTCCCCAACATACTCTACCCTCGAAAACTGTTGCGATCCCCTATACTTGTGGGTTATCAATTCCAGCCCATTGTCACTTACGACCCATATTTGGCGCATCATGTCATTGGGCCCAAATGAGGCCTTCTGTCTTTATAGGCCCTTTAACGGCCCGTATTGATTCTGGCCCATAATGAACAGTACATTTTTTGGAATCATTAACGGCCCATGATTCAGTTGGGCCATTTCCAGCCCATGTTAGCTTTCGGCCTACTAAGGGCCAATAAATTCTTGGGCTCATGTCCGACCCTCGATTATTTACGGTTCATTACTGGCATGTTCTTCTAATGGGTCAAATTCAGCCCGTGGTTAGAATCGGCCCGTTTGTGGCATGTTAACCCATTGGGTCGTTTCCAACCCCTCATGTATTCAGGCCCATTAACGACCCGTTATGCCTGTCTGACAGAATTAAGCCTTTTCTCTCTCCCGGCCTGTTAACAGGCCGTTACCATGCTGGTCCGATACCAATTAGTCCCGTTTACAACCCATGTCGTGGTACGATTTTGGCCCATGAATTTTTGGACCCATGTGTGGCCAATGGATCCTACGTCCCATAGGAGGCCCATTGATCCTACGGCCCATAGATGGCCCATGGTCACTACAGCAGGTAGCAGGCTCATGGTTACCACGGTTCGTATGTGGCCCATGGTTGTTGCGGCCACTAGCAAATCGAGAAAAAAGAAGACTAAGGAGCAAGCAACCAACGCTAGGCTATTAAGGTGATTTCAAAGATTACATCCAGTGGGCATCAAAGTTCGCCACCAGTGCAAATATAGGGAACACCCTACACTATACAAAAATAGCTTGCTATTTTCTTCAGTCGGTCTCTACCCATTAAGAACAAATGTTGTATCGCAACAAAACAAATTACAGCCATATAACAAAAGGAGGGTTGGCATAAAAGTTAACAGTTTGGCAGATAAATGCGCCGTCAGAAGTTCAGAAGCTCAGTTCATTTGACCTCACTGTTACGTTTTCATGTTGTACTATCTGATGGAGCACCATAACCTTTGCCTTCATTTCTCCTATGATCCAGAACAACATAGCAAATGTCTGATAGTTTGGTTTCAAAACCATGCATATCTTGACGACATTGAATAACGGATGTCCTTGTTTCACAAAGGGTCTCTGCTAGGGATTGGACTTGTGTCTGGAGCGTAGATATATCATTGTTTTGAACTTGCATATCTTGATCATGAGGCAGTTTGGACGAGGTTGCCTTAACAACCAACCCATTATCACACAGGAAGGTGCTTTTGGCACTGTTAGTGGACAGATACTGACCCACTGCAGCAAGAGTTGACATTGTAGTTATGGTTGCCTCGTCATCTTCAGGAGGTGGTGATTCCACCATCTGTTCCATAGTTTGCTGAAGAGTTGAGTTTCTACATTAGTAGTACCAGAACAGAAGTTATTAAGGAGGCAACAAGACCAAATAGAATAGCTTTGGTCTATATATAGAACTTATTTTGGTGAACCCGTGTAAAATATTAGTTGTATTTTAATGCAAAGTACATCATAAAACCAGGTTCCAAACATATGACCATGTACCATGGCTAATGTATTGTCTATTTCTTCACATTGTATTGACAACTAAGGATAAAGAGACAAAGTTTATAATGCGGTAAGCATAGTATGACATTATTCATATCACAAAACAACTGAGAACAAACAAGCAATTGTAACATATTATAGATCAAGATCAAAGGAACATCACTCCTCTCTTTTAAACCTTGTAAGGTGCATGATACGCTAAGATAACTGTGTATAAAATTGAAAAGAGTAATAGACATTGGCTGCAAACCGTGCAGTTCAATGCACAAGTCAGAGTAACTAATACTTAAAAGGGTTGAGGATTAAGGACTTACAACATCGACTTTGACTAGTGTAGTCACGCCCTTCGTCTTGCTGGTGTGACAGTCCGTGAAGATTTCCACAATGTTAGGTTCAGGTACTTTTTGGTCCTTGCAGGCTCTCCTCTGCATCTGGAACAAGTCAATATAGATCTATAATATGGCACAATGAAAAAAGTGAAACATCAGCTAGTTACAAGAGCCTCGCAGTGTGCAATATAGCTACGAGATCCTGTCATCCGTTGGAATTTCACGTTCGTACGGTTGGCCTTGTTCTTTGAACAGTTCACCTAGAAGAAGATAGATTTGTAAGGCACATGCATAAATAGGAGTTCAACATGTGATCTAATCACATATATATAACATACTTGATACTTTGGATCAGACCAGTATTTAACAAGGACTCTCCAGTCTTCATCCGTTATATTTTCCACTGAAGATGTTTGGGCAAGTTCACTGTTAGCCTTTCCTTCAAAGTGAGTTTTCCTCAAGTTATACCGACACTATCACAGAGCAGACTTGAAAACATGAGTGCATGCTTGTCTAGTTGCATCATCTTGGCGATTCAAATTGAACCTCATATGTTGAAAATTATGAGAGTCTTATTACCAGCAACCTAGAAAGGGGACATAGCAAGCTGATATTACTAATTTTCATACATAACCATACTTACAGATAAATGGTCATGGAGGTGTTAAACTGGGTTTCGCCTTTGTCATTCCTGTACTGAATCCATGTTGGGAGGATACGTGCATGACACCTAACGGCAATGACTAGCTCTGATACTAACTTGGATGACTATGTAGCATCACGTGGCCTTTTTAAATCTGCCTCAAAATGGATCTCCATTTTTCCTCCTCTAGATTTAGTTAACATGTCGAGCATTATCCCTGATGTCTGTTTCCTCTTGTTCCTAGGTGCTAGTTCAACAACAAACATGGGAAGTGTTAGTGTACATCAAACTGTGAGACTACATATAAAGAAGAATGCAACTGTAACTTGACTCGAGCAACTACCTTCTTCCTGTTGAGGCTCACAAGGTTCATCTGATCTTGCCAAGTCATCTTGTGTTAAGAGTGCTTCGGAAGTAGTGTCAGGTGGCAAGGGACCTTGGGAACTTGCCGCTAGCTGAAGTGACAAACGAGTAACTCGTGTACATGTTGGTACTATGGAAGAAGATGCTGCAACAACTAGGGTTGTTGTTGCTTGTTTGGTGCCAGCTCTTCGTTTGCCATTGGAATGTTTTGCACCTGGTGTAGCATGGGATACCGTGTTTGTACATCTATCTGGTGAACTTCGACCTTCAATTGTGATACGTCTCCAACGTATCTACAATTTTTATTGTTCCATGCTGTTATATTATCAATCTTGGATGTTTTATAATCATTTTATAGTCATTTTATATCATTTTTTGGTACTAACCTATTGACACAGTGCCAAGTGCCAGTTGATGTTTTCTGCATGTTTTTTACATCGCAGGAAATCAATACCAAACGGAGTCCAAATGCAACGAAACTTTACGGAGATTTTTTATGGACCAGAAGACACCCAATGGGCCAAGGCTGCGCCTCGGGGTGCTCCGAGGGGAGCACAACCCACCAGGTCGCGCCAGGAGGCCCAGGCATATCCTGGTGGGTTGTGCCCACCTCGGGTGCCCCCCGGACCGCCTCTTTGCTCTATAAATACCCCAATATTCCAGAAACCCTAGGGGAGTGGACGAAAATCAATTCCAGCCGCCGCAGAGTCCAGAACCACCAGATCCAATCTAGACACCATCACGGAGGGGTTCACCACTTCCATTGGTGCCTCTCCGATGATGCGTGAATAGTTCTTTGTAGACCTTCGGGGTCCATTGTTAGTAGCTAGATGGCATACTCTCTCTCGTTTTATTCTCAATACAATGGTCTCTTGGAGATCCATATGATGTAACTCTTTTTGCAGTGTGTTTGTTGGGATCGGATGAACTTTGAGTTTATGACCAGATCTATCTTTTTATATCCATGAAAGTTATTTGAGTCTCTTTGGTCTCTTATATGCATGATTGCTTATAGCCTCGTATTTCTTCTCCGATATTTGGGTTTTGTTTGGCCAACTTGATCTATTTATCTTGCAATGAGAAGAGGTGCTTTGTAGTGGGTTCGATCTTACGGTGCTTGATCCCAGTGACAGAAGGGGAACCGACACGTATGTATAGTTGCTACTAAGGATAAAACGATGGGGTATATCTCTACATAGATAGATCTTGTCGACATCATGTCATCGTTCTTATTGCATTACTTCATTTCTCCATGAACTTAATGCACTAGATGCATGCTGGATAGCGGTCGATGTGTGGAGTAATAGTAGTAGATGCAGGCAGGAGTCGGTCTAGTAATCTTGGACATGATGCCTATGTAATGATCATTGCCTGGATATCGTCATGATTATTTGAAGTTCTATCAATTTCCCAACAGTAATTTGTTTACCCACCGTTTTCTATTTTTCTCGAGAGAAGCCACTAGTGAAACCTTCGGCCCCGGGTCTCTTTCTCATATTATTTTCCTTTGCGATCTACTTTTCCTTTGCTTTTATTTTCAGATCTATTAAACCAAAAATACAAAAATACCTTGTTGCATTTTATTCTTATTTATTTTATGGCGTTCGATCTATCAATCTACTACAATTTTATTCACGTATGTTTGCCTATCTTGAGGCGCCGCTACCTGAAAGGGATTGACAACCCCTTTTACACGTTGGGTTGTGAGTATTTGTTATTTCTGTGCAGGGGCTTTTTACGTTGTGTTGCTTGGTTCTCCTACTGGTTCGATAACCTTGGTCTCATAACTGAGGGAAATACCTACCACCGCTGTGCTGCATCATCCCTTCCTCTTTGGGGAAATGCCGACGTAGCTTCAAGCCGCATCATATTGCACTATAAGTACCAGGAGAATCTGCATACCTCTTTCGATTCTGTTTCCATGCCTCCCGAGTACTAACACCACCCCCTACCATTATGTGTCCTTCCTCTTTTTCTTTGCCATCTCAAGTCAAGCCCAAAAAAAGGAATAAACATTTAGTTCTTCGGAACTAGTTGATGCGTGATACGGACGAACTAAACTTTGACGTTAGACAATGACATGATAGGAGGATGTAATATGTACAAAAAACAGGGCAGCATGAGATATCAGACCTATGTTGTGTAAACTAAGCAGAAGGCATTTCAACAAATTAGAAGCAATGCAATGGAAGGTAGACACCATATGAAATATGCTTCAAATATCACTCTGCCAAATTAACAGTGTCTCATCATAACTTGCATTTAAAGAAATGTGCCGGAGTACAAGAAATAAATCATAGGCAAGATGCAAACAACATCACACTACCAAGTTAAAGGTGTCTCGTCATAAGGATTGATGCAGGATAGACACGAACAGTACTTCGATGTTAGAACATGTAGTAGACAGATGTAGTATATGAAAAAAAGGAAGACATGCCATATTCACATGTATAATATGTAAACTAAGCAAATGTAATTTAATCAAATTAGAAGCAATACAAGCTAGACACCATATACAACATGCAAGCAAATATCACAGTGCCAAGCTAGAGAAAGCACCTAGGATGCCGGTTCCGGCGGAAGACCGCCATCAGCCCCTGCCTTAATTTTTTCCTTCCTATTACTTAATTTTATTGCCTTGTCAAGTCAAACACACTATAAAAATGAATAAAAATCACTTTTCAGAACTCATTGATGCGGTATGCTGATGAACACTACTTTCATGTAAGGCAGCCGCATGATAGGATGATTGAATGTGTAAGAGAAAAGGACAACATTGCTTTTTCATAGGTACGACGTCTAACTAAGCAGAAGGCATTTCAACAAATTAGAAGCAATGAAAGCTAGACACCATATGAAAGATGCAACGAATATCACTCTACCAAGTTAAAATTATCTCGTCATAAGTGCCATTTCAACAAATTAGAAGCAGTAGAAGCTAGAAAAGAATGCAAGATGTAAACTATATCACAGTCCCAAGTTAAACGTGTCTTATGATAACTGATTGTTGTAGGTTACACAATAGTAGTACTTTGTTGTAAGAACATAGTGTGATAGACAGATATTGTATGTTCTAGAAATAGGAACACGTGTCTTATTCACAAGTATAATGTGTTAACTAAGCGGATGGAATTCAATAAAATTAGAAGCAATACAAGCTAGACATCATACATAACATGTAACCACATATAATAGTGCCAAGTTAGAGGAAGCATCTATGATGGTGGAGTAGGGGAGATGTGCTCATCATCAACACAGCTACGTTGAGTGTCTATGCATGTGTTGTCTTGCAAATCTTGTTGGGGGATGGCGGAGTAGAATCTGTAGAGAACCTGTGTTTCAGTTGGTTGGAAGGAGCACCATCATCCACTATCTTGCTAATTTCCTTCTGCTTTATTGATTTTGCATTGTCAAATAAAACCAACAACGAAAAGCAATAAAATTCATTCTTCATAACTCATTCATGCATGATATTGATAATCACTACTTTGATGTCAGGCTAACACATGATACGAGGATGGAATATGTACGATAAACAAGACAAACATGGCATATTCACAACTATTTGTGTAAACTAAGCAGAAGCCATTTCAACAAATTAGAAGCAATGCAAGCTAGACACCACATGAAAGATGCAACCAACATGACTCCGCCATGTTAAAATCGTTCATCATAAATAGCGTTTCAACAAATTAGAAGCAATACATGCTATAAATCGTATGAAAGATGCAACCAATATCACACTGCATATACTGAAGGTGTCTCGTCATAAGTGATTGACACGGGATACACAAGAACAATAGTTTTATGTAAGGACATGGTTAATAGATAGATGTAGTATGTAGCAAAAACAGGAAGGCATGTCACATTAATAGGTATAATGTGTAAACTAAGAAGAATACCAGACATAGTTTAACCAAATTGGAGAATTGCAAGCTAGTTACCATATGCAACATACAACCACATATCACACTGCCAAGTTAGAGCAAGCACTTGCGATGGTGGTGTAGGGGAAATGCGGTCATCAAGTATATAGCTACGTTGACTATCATCATCTAGCCTTGCTGTTTCTTGAGAATCATGTTTGGAGGATGACACTGAACTCTTTCAAAGAGTAGCTTTTGTCACACTAATCCACGGGTCTGACTGTCTCATCATATGTGATTGGTGAGATACACAAGAACATTAGTTTGATGTAAGAACATGGTTAATAGACATATGTAATAGTTACGAAAAACAGGAAGGTGTGTCCTATTCAAAGGTATAATGTGTAAACTAGCATATGCAATTTAACCAAATTGGAAGCAATACAAGCTAGACACTCGGCTGGAGTGGTGAGCATGATCATCGAGGATCTTAGTGCCTGGCTGGAGGCAGGCTGCTTCGCCACCATCTTGGCTTTTTAGTTGGCTTGCAGGTGATGCCTGTCATTGCTGGGCTTGTCACTGGCTCGACCAGTGCCTTGCCTATTTGGCTTATAGTGCTCTATGGTCTAGTACTCTTTGCGGTCGTTGTCGTGATGTAAAAAAAATCTTTCCTTATCTTAATAAAGACCGGCCTCGGCCTTTCAAATACAATGTAGACACCATGTGCACCAAGCAACCACATATGACACCGCGAAATTAGATCAAGCACCTGGGATGGTGGTTCATGGCGAATGACATTATCAACTGCAGAGCTACGTTTACTATCTCCATCTACTTACACTACACCCTGTATAGTGTTCAAACACTTGATGCTTATCCGCGAATTAGACTGGAGCAACTTCTCTCTTTTCGTTTGTGAATTTTTCAACAGTGTGTTAGAGGCTGAAATACCCATGCATAAAAAACAATAGTGAGAGTATGGGTGAAGTGTGTGCGGAAGTAGTGCACTGTAAAAGTAGCAGATAGCAGGTGGGTGAAAAATAAATGACAGGAGACATATGACAGCTCTACAACATGCATGACACAGGAAATTAGATTCTAGGCTTTTGAAATACAAGCATGATACATAAATTTTGCATCATGATTTCCTACTGTTATTCATAGTGTTTTTATGATTTATAACACTTTATGGAGGAATTCTAATGCCTTTTCTCTCATGATATGCAAGGTTTGCACAAAGAGGGAGAATACCGGCAGCTGGAATTCTGGACCTGAAAAAACTATGTTGGAGATACCTATTCCGCACATCTCCAAATGAGCTGAAATTTTACGGAGAATTATTTTGGAATAAATACAAAATACTCGAGAAAAGAACTACCAGAGGGGGACAGCCAGGTGGCCACAAGGCACCAGGGCGCGCCAAACCCCCCTGGCGCACCCTGGTGGGTAGTGGGCACCCTGGCCCACCTCTGGTGCCCATCTTCTGGTATATAAGGTCATTTGATCTAGAAAAATAATAAGGAGAGGACTTTCGGGACGGAGCGCCGCCGTCTCGAGGCGGAACTTGGGCAGGAGCACTTTTGCCCTCCGGTGAAGCGATTTCGCCGGGGGAACTTCCCTCCCGGAGGGAGAAATCGAAGCCATCGTCATCACCAACAACCCTCTCATCTTTGGGAGGCCAATTGATGTCTACTACGCAACTTTATTCTTGTAGACTCATGTTGGGCCTCCAAGCGCAGAGTTTTGTAGGACAATATCAATTTTCCCTCAAGTGGATGACCTAAGGTTTATCAATCCGTGGGAGGTGTAGGATGAAGATGGTCACTTTCAAACAACCCTGTAACCAAATACAAGAAATCTCTTGTGTCCCCAACACACCCAATACAATGGCAAATTGTATAGGTGCACTAGTTCGGCGAAGAGATGGTGATAAAAGTGTAATATTGATGGTAGAAATATATTTTTATAATCTGAATAAATAAAAACAGCAAGATAGCAATTGATAGAACGGAGCACCAATGGCATTGCTATGCTTGAAAATGAGGCCTAGGGTCCGTACTTTCACTAGTGAAATTTCTCAACAGTGCTAATATAATTGGATCATATAACCACCCCTCAAAGTGCGATGAAGAATCACTCCAAAGTTCCTATCTAGCGGAGAACATAATAAGAAATTATGTAAGGGTACGAAACCACCTCGAAGCTATTCTTTCTGATCGATCTCTCCAAGAGTTCGTACTAAAATAACACCAAATAATTTCAGATTCTACTCAATCCAACACAAAGAACCTCAAAGAGTGCCCCAACATTTCTACTGGAGAAATAAAGACAAGAACGTGCATAACCCCTATGCATAGATTACCCCAATGTCACCTCGGGAATCCGCGAGTTGAGTGCCAAAACATATATCAAGTGAATCAATACGATACCCCATTGTCACCACGATTCAATTGCAAGACATATATCGTGTGTTCTCAAATCCATAAAAGTATTCAATCCGATAACAACGAAATCTCAAAGTGAAAACACAATTCATCACAATAAGATAGAGAGGGGAAAACACCATATGATCCGACTATATTAACAAAGCCCGCGATACATCAAGATCGTGACATCTCAAGAACACGAGAGAGAGAGAGAGAGAGAGAGAGATATTAAACACATAGCTAATGGTACAAACCCTCATCCCCAAGGGTGGAGTACTCCCTCCTCATCGTGGTGGCCGACGGGATGATGAAGATGGCCATCGGTGATGATTCCCCCTTCTGGGAGGGTGCCAAACAATGAATTCTCTTGAAACCCAACAACCTATGTTCTCAGTCACCAAGCAATTGCAATTCTACTTATTCAACATCGTTTAAGTAAGAGCTCCACATACTCAACCATCATATAGTCTTCTAGATTGCTAACACTCACCGCGTACACATGAGCAAACGTTTCAGCCGGACACATAGAAAGATAGGGGCTTGTTGTTTTGCCTGCCAACGTATTCACCTCAAGGGTGATGTCAACAATAATAACTCATGCTCCCATATCCAACTGGATATATGTTCCTAGATCTTTCGTCACCACGTGATGCTTACCAAAAGAGAAAAATAAAAAGGAATAGAGAGAAAAACTTTGACTCTTTGCATAAAAGTAAATACTTAAAAGTAAAAGATAGGCCCTTCACAGAGGGAAGTAGAGGTTGCCATGCGCTTAATTGTTTGTATTCTCAACCCCTTAGTGCAAAAGAACGTCACGTTACATTGCCCCTTATGATAGAAACCTTTATTATGCAGTCTGTCGCTTTTATTCTTTGCCATCACAAGTTCGTACAACGCTCAATTTTCTCTTACACTAAATGATCTAACACTTTTAGAAGCAATTTTTATCGCCTTATTGCACCGATGACAACTTACTTGAAGGATCTTATTCAAGCCCTAGGTAGGTATGGTGGACTCTTGAAAATAATATTTGGGTTTAAGGGTTTCTCGATGCGCAAGTAGTATCTCTACTTGGTGCGGAACTTTTGGCTAGCAAAGATGGGGGGCAAGCACCACATGTTGAAGGACCTATGACAATATAACTTCTATGTGAATATGAACAAACATAAATCATTACGTTGTCTTCCTTGTCCAACGTCAACAATTTTGGCATATAATATTTTGATGGGGCTCAGAATCACCAAAGATTTCCAAGATAGTGTATTTTCATGTGAAAGTTCTCTTCCTTATACTAATTATTCATGAATTGCTTGTATGACCAAAATTGTGATTGTCAAGCCTCAAAAGATTTCACTTTCTAAACCCAATGTGAAGCTACCACTAGGCATGATATGATTGCAACTTCATGACATTCAATTTATTCAACAGTTTACTCATAGGATGTAAGTGAAGCACAAGAGTAAATGACAAGCTAATCCAAAAAGATATAAGTGAAGTTCATGAGCATTTCCATAGAAAAGAGCTTCATTGACTGTATGTGAGTGCCGCTTACTTAGCCTCCCGGGTAACTATTTGAGGTCTCTATTTTATTGAAAAACTTTCTGATCTAAGTACTTTATTAAAACAACAAGGAAAACAAAATAAAAATGATATTCCAAGAATAGTTCACATCATGTGAAGAAGCAAAAACTTAGGCTCAACCGATACTAACCGATAATTGTTGAAGAAGAAAGGTGGGATGCCTACCAGGGCATGCCCAAGCTTAGATGCTTGAGAATTCTTGAAATATTATCTTGGGGTGCCTTGGGCATCCCCAAGCTTGAGCTTTTGTGTCTCCTTAATTCCTCTAATATCACGGTTTTCCTAAATCTCAAAAGCTTCATCCACACAAAACTCAACAAGAACTCGTGAGGCAAATTAGTATAAACCAATGCAAAAACTTTATCATTATCTACTGTAGAAAATCAGTAAAATTATTATTCAACATTGCATACTAAATTCCTCTGCATATTTAATACTCCTATCCTCAAATAGAATCATTAAACAAGCAAACATATGCAAACAATGCAAACATAACAACAATCTGCCAAAAAAGTATAGTCTGTAAGGAATGCAAGAGTATCAATACTTCTTAAACTCCAAAGATTATGAAAATTTACCACACTGTAGAAAAATTATCAGATCTTATTTTTCAAAAAGTTTCGACATTTTATCACATTATGACTTTTCTAGGGAATTTATGCAAGAGCGGTAAACTTTCTGTTTTCAAACAGCAACATGTAGACTTGTAAAATAAGCATAGTAAAGGCTATCAATGCCACTTTTATTGAAATAAAAGATGCAAAACATTATTCTAAATAACATAAAGCAAATCCTAACAAAAACAATTAACACTCCAAGCAAAACACATATCATGTGACAAATGAAAACATAGCTCCAAGTGAGGTTACCGATAATGTTGGAGACGAAAGAGGGGATGCCTTCCGGGGCATCCCCAAGCTTAGTTGCTTGGATCTTCCTTGAATATTACCTTGGGGTGTCTTGGGAATCCCCAAGCTTAGGGTCCTGTCACTCCTTATTCTCCTCATATCGGCATCTCACCCAAAACTTGAAAACTTCAATCACACAAAACTTAACGGAACTATGTGAGATAGGTTAGTACGATAAAGAGCAAATCATTTCACTTTTGGTACTGTCAAAGACAAGATTCATAATTGCTCTCACACAATGCCTACTGTAGCATATCATTTCCACAATTTATATTGAGCAATATAAGCCATAGAAACAAGAAAACAACCAAACTATGCATTGAAAACAGAATCTGTCAAAACAGAACAGTCTGTAGTAATCTGTACTCAAACCATACTTCTGCAACTCCCAAAAATATGGAAAAATTAGGAACATGTGATAAATTGGTATATTAAACTTATGCAAAAAGAAACAACTCAAAATCTCTCTTTTGTTAAAAATGAGAATTATTTTCGCGAGCGCAAAAGTTCATGTTTTCCAGCAAGATCAAATCAACTATCACCCAACATGATCCCAAAGGCTTTAGTTGACACTTTATTGAAACAAAAGCAATAAAACATGATTACTACAGTAGCATAATAATGTGAACACACAAAAATAGTAGGTAAAAGTGTTGGGTTGTCTCCCAACAAGCGCTTTTCTTTAATGCCTTTTAGCTAGGCATGATGATTTCAATGATGCTCGCGTAAAAGATAAGAATTGAAACATGAAGAGAGCATCATGAAGCATATGACTAGCATACTTAGGTCTAACCCACTTCCTATGCATAGGGATTTTGTGAGCAAACAACTTATGGGAACAAGAATCAACTAGCATAGGAAGGCAAAACAAGTGCAACTTCAAAACAATCAACACATAGAGAAGAACCTTGATATTATTGAGATATGTAAGAGCATAAGTTCCTCCCTCATAATAATTTTCAGAAACATCATGAATGGACTCAACAATATAACTATCACATACATAACTCTTTTCATGATGCACAAGCATAGAAGATTTATTACTCTTTATGGCATACATGTCATCATAATAATCATCATAGATAGCAACTTTATTGTCATAGTCAATTGAAACCTCTTCCAAAATAGTATGTATCACTAAATAAAGTCATGACCTCTCCAAATCCACTTTCATCAATATTTTAATAAGATTTAACACCCTCCAAAATAGTGGGATCACTACTACCTAGAGTTGACACTCTTCCAAACCCACTTTCATCAATGTAATCATCATAAATAGTGTTATACTATATAACTCTCATCCGTGAAATATAACTCTCATCCATGAATTGATTTGATAGATCCGATATTCATAATATTGAATTGGTTCAGTATTATCAGAATGCAAGCCATACCCTTGAATTTACAAGATACCCCTTTTTCCTCTCCATGGGATTACATCCCGAGTTATTGTGAAAATAAAAAATAAAGAGGTTATGGAAGTCAATATTCTCGCATTTATTGCTACTGCACTGTTCATTCTAGTTCCTACTTCTTTTTACTTATTATTTATGTAAAAACAGTCGGCCAAAATAATTAATTGGAATTCCAATTAATCATTGAAGAAATTAAAAAGGGATTAAATAAAAAATCCAAGTCTTAAATGAAAGGATCTGGTTGGAATCTTAAAGTGTGGTAGAAAGAACTACATATAGTTTTTTCTATGACACTTTAGATTCTTTCTATTATATTATCTTTGAATCTACATAGAATAGATTAGTAGATTGAAATAGTTAAGTAGTCTAATTCAATTTCTTTTTTCATTGCATCCACTTAATTTCAATCAGGTCAAAATAAAAAAATCTAAGACAATTCTTGACCAAAGAATCCATGGAAGGAAAGAAAAATAATATTAAGAATAGACTATAGTAAAAAGTAAAAGGAAATGGAAAATGTGTGATATGCCGTGAATAGTTCCGTGGAAGAAAGTCTAATTTTCTTATGTATAGAACTTTTTTTAACCATTTGTCATTTCTAGTAGAAATTCTAAATTGGTATAATGGCTCTTTCTTACATTACAACTTACAATACAAGAGTTTCTTACAGGAGTGAAACAAAACTAAAGAAAAAGATTAAAGAATAACGTTTGACAAAATGATTAATGCAAAATGATCCATTAAAGAAAAGAATTGATACAACAATTTGATTACTTAATCAATTAGTAGTATCCCTAGAGTCCACTCCTTCCCCATACTACTAGTGAAAGAGAAAATGTAAAAACTACCATTAAAGCAGCCCAAGCGAGACTTACTATATCCATCTAAATTATGTCTCCTATTTCTATGAAGGGATTATTCTACTATTGATCAATAATCATAGTGGAATCAAGGGTACAGAGTCAAAAAGGGATTCCGCCCTGAGGCCATGGATCAATCAGTTCAAGGAATTTACTCCTAACAAATTCTTATAGGAATTCTGGGAGGCATGCTATCATCATAATAAATTTTCTTATCGAAAGTAGAAGGAATCAAAGGATCATATTCATTAAACAAAGCATCCCCAAGCTTAGGACAAGCATTATTTCCAGCAAATAAATCTTCAAACATATCATACTCATTAAACATAGCACCCCCAAGCTTGTGGTTTTGCATATCATCACAATCATTCTTATCAATAGCATGAATGGCACCAATAGTATAGCAAACATTATTATCATATTCCTCCAAGCAAGTGCTAAAAAGATTTTCAAGATCATAAGGGATATCGTTGTCTTCCCAATCATAATCATTACAACAAGTCGTAGGTATCACAAAGTCATACTCAATATCATCAACCTCCATTAACATATTTGATTCACTTTCATGAGGCACAATGGTGATAGGAGCAACATTATTTGGGAGAGATACCTTTTTACCTTTATTCATTGTTCTTTTCTTCTTCTTCACCACATCATGTGTGGGTTTAATTAATTCTTTCAAGCTTCTTGTTGAATAAATTGATTGGATAGGAAGCTCCTCCTTGTTAACTGATTCATCATAATAAACACTAGGATGGTATTGGGAAATATTTTCCCTTTCATTAGTACTCTCTTCATATTCCATTTGTTTTCTTGTCTTTAGGTAGTTGGCAATATAAGGATTCTCAATGCAATTTACCGCACAAAACATATAAATTTCCTCTAGATCAAAATCAAGAAATCTCTCGAGATTAAATTTTGGAATACCCTTAGTTATACGTTTCATTTCTTCATACCCCAAAAGAAGACTAAGCTCTTTATGATGCTCGAGGGTAATCAAGTTATCACAATTTTTGGACACGATTTGATCATGAAACAATTTGCATTGGAGATTTAAATGACCAGCTTCATTGCAAAGTTCACAAGGATGGCGAAAAAATTAAATCTTTCAGCACAATCATCTAGCCTCTCTTGCAACTTTTTTGTTTCTAAATATTTATGCTTCTTACAAAATCTATCTTCCCTTTTTGGTGTGCAAATGCACTCCCAATTCACTCCGCAAAAATTGACATGCTTATAAGAAACATTTTTGTCATGCCTTGTGCAATCATCATTAGCATTTTGGATATTCAAATAATTCATACTAACAACATTGCAATCATGCTCATCATTCAAATATTTTGTGCCAAACATTTTATAGTCTTCTTCTTCTAACAATTCAGCACAATTTTCCGGACCATCATTTTCAAGAAAGATATTATAAAGATGATCAATAAATGCAACCTCAATTCCATTTTTTATGTAGTTTTCTTTTATAAACCAAACTAGTGATAAAACAAGAAACTAAAAGATTCAATTGCAAGATCTAAAGATATACCTTCATGCACTCACCTCCCCAGCAATGGCGCCAGAAAAGATCTTGATGTCTACTACGCAACTTTATTCTTGTAGACTCGTGCTGGGCCTCCAAGCGCAGAGTTTTGTAGGATACTAGCAATTTTCCCTCAAGTGGATGACCTAAGGTTTATCAATCCGTGGGAGGAGTAGGATGAAGATGGTCTCTCTCAAATAACCCTGCAACCAAATACAAGAAATCTCTTGTGTCCCCAACACACCCAATACAATGGCAAATTGTATAGGTGCACTAGTTCGGCGAAGAGATGGTGATAAAAGTGTAATATTGATGGTAGAAATATATTTTTATAATCTGAATAAATAAAAACAGTAAGGTAGCAATTGATAGAATGGAGCACAAACGGTATTGCAATGCTTGAAAATGAGGCCTAGGGTCCGTACTTTCACTAGTGCAATCTCTCAACAGTGCTAATATAATTGGATCATATAACCACCCCTCAAAGTGCGATGAAGAATCACTCCTAAGTTCCTATCTAGCAGAGAACATAAGAAGAAATTATGTGTAGGGTACAAAACCACCTCGAAGCTATTCTTTCTGATCGATCTATCCAACAATTCGTACTAAAATAACACCAAATAATTTCAGATTCATAATACTCAATCCAACACAAGGAACCTCAAAGAGTGCCCCAAGATTTCTACCGGAGAAATAAAGAAAAGAACATGCATCAACCCCTATGCATAGATTACCCCAATGTCACCTCGGGAATCCGTGAGTTGAGTGCCAAAACATATATATAGTGAATCAATACGATACCCCATTGCCACCACGAGTATTCAATTGCAAGACATATCTCAAGTGTTCTCAAATCCATAATAGTATTCAATCCGATAACAACGAAATCTCAAAGGGAAAACTCAATTCATCACAACAAGATAGAGAGGGTAAAAAAAATCATATGATCCGACTATATTAACAAAGCCCGCGATACATCAAAATCGTGACATCTCAAGAACACAAGAGAGAGAGAGAGATTAAACACATAGCTACTGGTACAAACCCTCAGCCCCGAGGGTGGACTACTCCCTCCTCATCGTGGTGGCCGCCGGGATGATGAATATGGCCACCGGTGATGATTCCCCCTCCGGCAGGGTGCCAAAAAGGGTCTAGATTGGTTTTCGGTGGCTACAGAGGCCTGCGGCGGCGGAACTTCTGATCTAGGTTTACCCTGAGGGTTTCTGGAATTTTGGGGAATTTATAGGGTAAAGAGGGGGTGCGGGAGGCCAACGAGATGGGCACAACCCACCTGGGCGCGCCCTGGTGGGTTGTGCCCCCTTCGAGGCACCCCCCAGGTGCTTCTCTGGCCCACTGTTGGTCTTCTGGTCCATAAAAATCCACAAAAAGTTTCACGGTGTTTGGAGTCCGTTCGATATTGATTTCCTGCCATGTAAAAAACAAGCAAAAAACAGCAACTGGCAGTGGGCACTGGGTCAATAGGTTAGTCCCAAAAAATGGTATAAAGTTAATATAAAATGATTGTAAAACATCCAAGAATGATAATATAACAGCATGAATACTTCATAAATTATAGATACGTTGGAGACGTATCACCATTCTTCATCAACATCTTCAACAACACCATCTCATCTGAAAACCCTAGTTCATCTCTTGTGTTCAATCTTTGTACCGGAACCTCAGATTGGTACCTGTGGGTGACTAGTAGTGTTGATTACATCTTGTAGTTGATGCTAGATGGTTTATTTGGTGGAAGACTATATGTTCAGATCCATTATGCTATTTAATATCCCTCTGATCTTGAGCATGAATATTATTTGTGAGTAGTTTCCCTTGTTCTTAAGGCCATGGGAGAAGTCATGTCGCAAGTAATCATGTGAATTTGGTATTCGTTCGATATTTTGATGATATGTATATTGTGATTCCCTTAGTGGTGTTATGCGAACGTCGACTACATGACACTTTACCATCTTTGGGCCTAAGAGAATGCGTTATGGAGTATTTGTTAGATGATGGGTTGCTTGAGTGACAGAATCTTAAACCCTAGTTTATGCGCTATTCCGTGAGGGACTGATTTGGATCCATATGTTTAATGTTGTGGTTTGATTGTATCTTAATTCTTATTTCGTAGTTGCGGATGCTTGCGAGGGGGTTAATCCAAAGTGGGAGGCTTGTTCAAGTAAGAACAACACCGAAGCACTAGTCCACCAACATATCGAATTACCAAACTAGCAAACGCAAATCAAACCAACATGATGGAAGTGACTAGATGAAATTCCCGTGTGCCCTCAAGAACCCTTTGCTTATTATAAGAGATCATTTTAGCCCATCCTTTCCTACAGAAAGGATTGGGCTGTCTTGCTTCACTTCATTTACCATTACCACTACTTGCTCGTTACAAATTATCTTACTATCAAACTATTGTTACCAACAATTTCAGTGCTTGCAAAAATTACCTTGCTGAAAACCGCTTGTCATTTCCTTCCGCTCCTCGTTGGGTTCGACACTCTTACTTATCAAAAGGACTACGATTGATCCCCTATACTTGTGGGTCATCAAGGCTCTTTTCTGGCGCAGTTGCCGGGGAGTGAAGCGTTCTTGGCAAGTGGAAACTGGTAAGAAAAACTTTATATTACGTGCTGAAATTTATTGTCACTTGTTACTATGGAAAACAATCCTTTGAGGGGTTTGTTCTGGGTATCTTCACCTCGACCAGATACACAAAGAGTTGCCCCTCAACCTACTGCACCTACTGAAAATATTAGTTCTGAAATTCCTTCGGGTATGATAGAGCAACTGCTAGCTAATCCTTATGCAGGAGACGGAATGAAGCATCCCGATATGCATTTGATACATGTGGATGAAATTTATGGATTATTTAAGCTTGCAGGTTTACCCGGAGATGAATTTAAGAAGAAGGTTTTCCCTTTATCTTTGGGGGGAAAGGCGTTGACATGGTACAGGCTATGCGATGATATTGAATCTTGGAACTAGAATCGATTGAAATTGGAATTTCACCAAAAGTTTTATCCTATGCATCTAGTTCAGCGTGATCGGAATAATATATATAATTTTTGGCCTCGTGAAGGAGAAAGTATCGCTCTATCTTGGCGGAGGCTTAAGTGAATGTTATATTCATGCCCCAATCATGAGCTCTCAAGAGAAATTATCATTTAGAATTTTTATGCTCGGCTTTCTTGTAATGATCAATCCATGTGTCGGCGTCCTGGGAACGGGGGTCCTCAGACTTGCCTGCCTGCGGCCCACGGCGTGGCTCCACCATCGACCCTGTATGGCCCATCTTCTCCAGCAAACACTCAAGACCCTTGTGAGGGGCCAAGCCTCGCGAGGCGGACGACACAAGACCTCCTCGGGGGCGGCCTCACCAGGCTGGGTCGCGAGGGGCGGAGAGATCAAGGCAAGGGGCACCTCGCGAGGTTCCTGTGACGCCAGCCATGACGACTGGAGCCTGGCGGGCGCCAGGCATGCACAGTGTCCTCGTTTCCTCTTTGGTGCTAAAGAGGCAAGCGCAGGCGAGGAGTCCCGAGGCATCAGCCAAAGGTTTCCATATCGGTGCAACAAGACCAAGACCAGCAGGACGGCAGGACGGAGGTCACTGTGGAGCCCAAGACGGCGTCACCACCAGAGCCTTTGGCAGGCGAAGACCACCTTTAGTCAGGATAACTTGTACTAGTTGTCTCCCTTCGAATTTGGCCGTTGTTGGATCCTTTCCCGCTCAATAATTGGGGAGAGGACCAGGGCCTCTATAAATAGGACTAGCTACCACCGTAGGAGGCATATGATCTTGGATCGGAGCCATTCCATCCATAGACACCATCATAGCAAGGGACGGATCATTCAGATGACCCTCAAACACACAAGCTCACCAAGCACAAGAACACCTCTCCTCAGGAGGCCGTTCTTCCCTTGTAACTGTTCATCCTCAGTCCAAGTGGCAATCCACCACACCACACTGGAGTAGGGTATTACACCACATCGGTGGCCCGAACCAGTATAAACTCTCGTGTCTCTCGTTCCTTGGGTTCGTCGAGCTAGGCCTTGCGATCGTTGCGAGAGCGAGCTAGGGAGAGAGAGATCTTCGTGCGCACCCCAGTGTTCGAACCTCAAGGGTTTGCCGGAACCCGAAATCCGACATTTGGCGTGCCAGGTAGGGATGCGCCGAAGCTTTCTTTCCATCCATCCATGTCCCATCGCTTCGTAGCATCCATAGCGGACGCTCGTCGAGCCCGCGCTGAGCGCCGGGCCGCCCGCATCGCTTAGACAGCTCCTGTCGGCGGGCCTCCCCGTCGTTCCCGGTCGCCCGCCGCCAACGCCGCCACCAGCCCGGCGGGAAACGAGCAGCAAGTGTCCTCGCTGCACCCCTCTGTGCGGCGGGATGGCCGCACCGCCACTCCGTCGCTAACCCCAGCCGGCTCGTCGTCTCATGCTCGTCGCGCTCCCACGGATGCGCAGGCCGCGCTGCTCATCGCACGCGAGCTCTTGCGCTACCGCCCAGTCGACGACCTCTACGAGGATTGGCTGGACCGCATCGCCGAGCTCATCAGTGCCGCAGGGGGCTCCCCCTCGCCATCCCTCTCATTGCCTCGCCCTCCGCAAGCTGCGGGCGACGTGGCTCACGGAGCGCCTCCACCACCTCTGCACCAAGACGGCGCTCTGGCGCCAAGGCGCGCGGCCGCCAGGCGCGACTCACCGTGTTGGGTGCCCGCGCGAGAAGAAGGAAGCTGCCAAGAAGTTCCCCGGCCGCAAGAGAATGCTCCCGCGCTCCCAGCGCGACCGCGACAAGACCGCGTGCCGCCTGCAGTGGCGGTGCGCCGGCATCAAGGGCAGGCTCCGCATCAGCAAAGGGCCCCGGTGGCCACGGCAGGCCGCCGTTCCTTCACTCCTGAGCTACGTAGTGTTGCCTGGCCGGGCAAGTTCAAGCCGGACCTGCATCCTCGCTACGACGGCGCCCCCGACCCCGCGGATTTCTTGCAGCTCTACAAGCTGAGCATCGAGGCGGCCAACGGCAACGAAAAAGTCAAGGCGAACTGGTTCCCCATGGCTCTCAAGGATGGTGCTCGCTCGTGGCTCCTGAACCTGCCCCCGGGCTCGATCTCCTCCTGGGGCGAGATGCGCGACCGCTTCGTCGCCAACTTCCAGGGCACTCGCGACCGCCCTGAGAAGTACATCCAGCGCTTCAACAGCGTTCGCCTCAAGATCCCCAAGGTCATGGACGAGGCCATCATTTCGGCATTTTCTGATGGCGTCCACGACGTCAAGATGAAGGAGGAGCTCGCCATCCACGAGGAGCTATGGACGGCTTTGGAGCTGTTCAACCTGGCGACCAAGTGTGCAAGAGCTGAGGAGGGGCGACTTTCCCTCCTTGAGCTCCCAGCTACCGACCCGAAGGAGAAGAAAGCCAAGGCCAAGGATGCGAAGCGCAAGGGAGTAGCTGTGCTCGCGGCGGAGCCGGATACGAAGCGCGGCCGGGACCATCCCGAGTCGTCCAAGAGCAGCCGACCGTTCTGCGCTTTCCACAACGTACACATCCACAACACCAATGACTGTCAAGAGCTCAGGGCCATTCGAGATGGATGCTTCGGTCGACGCCCTGAGCGCAACGACCGGGGCTACGACCGAGGAGGAGGAGGAGGAGGCGGAGGGCGCTGGGACGATCGTGGCCCCCGCCAGGAGTAGCGCGACCGGCCTCGCGAGGACCGCTGGCAGGACCAGCCTCGTGAGGGCGCCTGGAAGGATCCACCTCGCGAGGACCGCCCTCGGGGCAACGCTGGTCTACCTCCGCTGTCGCCACCACCAAGAAGGAACGACGACCACCATCAGGATGAGGGGGCTGGGGGCTTCCAGGAACCGCGTGCTATCGCCTGCATCTTGGGCGGAGCTCAGGCCCCAGCCTCTCAGCGTATCTTCAAGCAGTTTGCTTGCGAGGTGAACGCAGCCCTTCCCAGGCTTGAGGCCTCGCGCCCGCTCAGGTGGTCCAAGTGCGCCATCACTCTCAGCTCGGCGGACTAGCTCAAGTGCGCGGCCACTGCTGGCGCCCTCCCGATGCTCTGTTCACCCGTCATCAGCAACGTACAAGTTACCAAGACCCTCATTGACGGCGGAGCAGGGCTTAACGTCCTATCTGTTGAGACATTTGACAGCCTTCAAGTGCCATACAATCAGCTTCAGCCCACCAAGCCCTTCTCAGGAGCGACTGACGGCTCCACCACCCCGATAGGGCAGGTCCGCCTCCCTGTCACCTTCGGCCAGTGCGACAACTACCGCACCGAGCTCATCGACCTCGACGTCACTCACATCCGTCTGCCGTACAATGCCATCCTCGGGTATCTGGCCCTAGCCAAGATCATGGCGGTAACTCACCACGGCTACAATGTCCTCAAGATGCCAGGAAGCGGCAGGATCGTCACAGTCCCCTGCGAAGAAAGAGATGTGGTGTGCTCCCTCTAGCGCGCCTTCCAAGCCACAACAATCGAAGACCCCGACAACAATGGTGCACAGTCCCCTCCTGAGGCCATCCCCAAGAAGAAGAGGCAACTACTCCGCACATGGCCTCAGGGGAGCGACGCCTCTAGCGGTGCCACGTCAGGATCAGTGTCCGCGCCTGGGGCGCCTCCCTCACTCGCATAGGAAGGCGCGCCCGGCGCCCTCCTCGGGCAGGGCTCGGGGGCTCTCTTCTGGAGGGCCTCAGACCTAGCCAACATCACGAGGGAGGCGCTCGGGCACCACGTGGAGGCGTGCTTTGCAGCACGTCTCCCTCTGGAGGACACCGGACAAGGAGCCCGGCGCTCAGGAGTTCATCGCTAAGACCACTCAGGAGCTGTAGGATGCAAGGGCCATGCGCGGCGATCGCCGCCCACCTGGCGCGGCTCCCCATCCAGACGACGATGGCGGCCTGCACGTCTGCGTCGACATCCTAGGGCTCAACAAGGCCGCATCTTAGGAGCTCTTCTGGCCTTCGCGCGTGGGACGTTGCGAGGGCCCACCTCACAGCTATGTTCGCATGCCGTTCAGCCTGCCGAGCATGGCGGCCGCCTTCCACCGCAACCTGTAGAGCGTCCTGGCGACTCAGGAAGCCAGGCATCACGCGGTCCTGGCGGATATGGTGACGGTCCTCAAGGAACCTCCTGGACCCCCAGAGCCTCCCGAGGCTCAGGGCCCCGGTGGCTCGTGAGGAGCAACCCCTTCGCCACACATCCTCAGCTACCCCAACATCCCTTCGACAACGGAACCAGGTGACCCCGGGCTGCATCATTCCCAGGCCGCGTGGGCCTGTCCCTGCGGCATGTATCCTTTTACGTCTTTAGCTTACTCAGCTGGGGCGCCCCTTGGGCTGCATCATCACCAGGCCCCTCGGGTCCGACCAAGTGGCATGTATCGTTCTTGCATTTACCTAAGCTAGTTCGCTTTCCATGCATTATCTATCTATGGCTATCACCTTCTTGATTGTCACCCACCATGGGAGCCGCGCGCCGATCGTCTTTCTTCAAGATCCTTCGCATAAGAAGGCTAGGCACGGCGTCTATGCTTGGGTCCGTCCCTGCAGCGTCGATTAATCCAACGGCTGAGCTCTGTCTGGCGGGCCGGTCCCGTTCACGTCACCTCCTGGGGTTGTTGGTGCATGGCCTTCTCATGCGATAACCTCAAGAGATTCATTCGGCGCAGGATTGCCTAACCATCTCGCAGGACCACCTCAGCTAACAAGAACCAAGGACAGGCGCAACCCGCCTTGAGGTAGGGCCTCGTGAGTCCCGCGCTGGCTCACGAGTGCCCAGACACACCTCGTCTAGCCCTGCCGTGCAAGCCACGTGTCAGGGTGGGGCTGTACACGCCCCGGGGGCTCCACTCAGAGGGAGCCCTCACCCACGCACAAGTGGAAGCACCATGCTCCGCGCTGGCAGTCGACACGGCCGAGGAGTGGTTATGCCCGTGCAAGTGCGTGTCGGTGTTCTGGAAACGGGGGTCCCCAGACTTGCTTGCCTGCGGCCCATGGCGTGGCAGAGCTAGCAGGCCTGTACGGCCCATCTTCATCAACAACGCATTCAAGACCCTCACGAGGGGCCCGGCCTAGCGAGGCGGATGACCCAAGACATCTTCAGGAGCAGCCTCGCCAGGCAGGCTCACGAGGGGCGAAGAGATCAAGGCAAGGCAAACCTCGAGAGCTCCTCGTGACGTGAGCCATGACGATCGAGACCAGGTGGGCTCCAGGCGGGCGCCAGCGCGCGCAGCGTCCTTGTTTCCTCTTTAGTGCCAAGGGGGCAAGCGCAGGCGCGGAGTACCGAGGCATCAAGCAAAGGTTTCCATATCGGTGCAACGAGACCAAGACCAGCAGGACAGCAAGACGGAGGTCACCATGCAGCCCAAGACGGCGTCACCTTCAGAGCCTTTTGCACGCGAAGACCGCTTTTGTCAGGATAAGCTGTACTAGCTGTCCCCTTTCAAATTGGCCGTTGTTGGCTCTCTTCCCGCTCAATATTTGGGGAGAGGACCAGGGCCTATATAAGTAGAACTAGCCACCACAGTAGAGGGGAGGTGAATGAGATCTAGAGACAACCCTTAGCCACACACCGAGCACAAGAACACCTCAACCTCAGGAGGCTGTTGTTCCCCTTGTACTGTTCATGATCAGCCCAAGAGGCAATCCACCACCACCACACTGGAGTAGGGTATTACACCACAATGGTGGCCCGAACCAGTATAAATCTTGTGTCTTTGCCTTGTGAGTATCGTCGAGTTCGTCCGCGAGATCTTAGAGAGCTAGGGAGTGGATCGGTAGGGAGGAGATCTTTGCACGCACCCCAGTGTTCGAACCTTGAGGGTTTTGCCGGAACCTGTGATCCGACATTTGGCGCGCCAGGTAGGGGTGCGTCGTAGCTTCTCTTCCGTCGATCTGCGCTCCATCGCCACCGCGCTCTGCCCTCATGGCAGGCGCCCTGCTACCGACTCCGACGGCCGGCGTTGACGACGGGGCCATGGGGCTCCAAGCCCTGGCCCCCGCCCTACGGCGGGTGCAGTGGCCACCCAAGTTCAAGCCGGAGATGTCGCCGCGCTATGACGGCGCAGCGGACCCGTCAGCTTTCCTGCTGGCATACGAGGAGGCCGTCCTCGAGGCCGGGGGTGATGACAAGGTCATGGCCAACTGGCTTCCCATGGCCCTCGCCGGCGAGCCGCGCGCCTGGCTGCTCAACCTTCCCGGATCCACGGCGGCGTCTTGGGAGGAACTGCATGACCTCTTCACTGCGCTCTACGCGGCACCGGCGCACCACGCAGTCGCGGCCCTGCTAGGCGGCTCTCAGGCGCCGCCTTCGGATCGCCACATCAAGCCGTTCCTCCGCCAGATTGATGCCGCTTCCAAGAGCTCGGGGGCTCCGCCCGGCTGGGCTGCGCCTGAGGCCGACGTCACCTTCAGCTCAGAAGACCACCCCGTCACCACCGCCGGCTCGGGCATGCTTCCGATGCTGTGCACGCCCACCATATGCAATGTGGCCGTCACCAAGACCCTCATCGACGGCGGCGCTGGCCTCAACTTGCTCTCCGTGGAGGCCTTCAGCCTTCTTCACGTGCCGCTCGAGTGGCTCAGCCTCAGGAAGCCTTTCTCAGGAGTTGGTGGCGGCGCTGCCCGCTCCCTGGGGCAGATCCGCCTTCCCGTCACCTTCGGCACGCGCGACAACTACCGCACCGAGTTGGTCGACTTCGACATCGCCCGCATCGGCCTCCCGTACAACGCCATCCTCGGGTACCCAGCTCTGGCCCAGTTCATGGCGGTGACTCATCCGGCCTACAACCTCATGAAGATGCCTGGAAGCAAAGGTGTCCTCACCGTCAAGGGGGACACCATGGAGGCCGTGACAGCGCTCAAACTTGCCTTCAAGACCGCTGCGGCGGCGCAGCCCGTCGGTGCCGGTGCCCTCGAGGCCAAGGAGGCCGCGCCAACCAAGAAGAAGCAGTTGTTCACCCAAGACAAGGCAGAAACCAAGCAGGTGCGGGTCGACGAGGACGGGTCCTCAGGAGCCACCTTCACCATAGGTGCCGGCCTCAACCCCAGTCAAGAGGAAGCATTGGTGAAGTTCTTGCACGCAAACAAGGATATATTCGCATGGGAGCCCAATCAGCTGGTGGGGGTCCCGTGAGAGGTGACTCAACACCACTTAAGGGTATGCCCCAATGTGCCCCCTGTGAAGCAGCGGGCAAGGCGGCAGTCCACAGAGAAGCAGGCCTTCATCGTCCAAGAGACCCGCAAGTTGGAGGCGGCAGGTGCCATTCGTGAGGTTAGGTACCCCGAATGGCTGGTGAACCCCGTCGTGGTGCCGAAGAAAGGCGGGAAGGAGCGAATGTGCGTCGACTTCACCAACCTCAACAAGGCGTGCCCTCAAGATCCGTTCCCTCTCCCACACATCGACTAGATCGTCAACTCCACCGCCGAGTGCGACCTGCTGTGCTTCCTGGATGCGTTCTCAGGGTATCACCAAATCAAGATGGTGGTGGAAGATGTTGAGAAGACAGCCTTCCTGACCCCGTGTGGGGTGTACTGCTACACCTGCATGCCCTTCAGACTGCGCAACGCGGGCGCGACCTTTCAGCGGCTGATGCACATCGCCTTAGGGCGGCAGCTCGGGAGAAACACGAAGGCCTATGTCGACGACATTGTGGTGAAGTCTCAGGAGGCGAGAACCTTGATCCAAGATCTGGAGGAGACCTTCGAGAGCCTGCGCCAGGTGAACTTGCGGCTTAACCCGGAGAAGTGTGTGTTCGGTGTCCCTTCCGGGAAGCTGCAGGGATTCCTCGTGTCCCACAAAGGGATCGAGGCGAACCTGAAGAAGATCAAGGCCATTGAGGACATGAGACCACCGCAGACCCTCAAGGAAATGCAGAAGCTGGCTGGTCGGGTGACTGCGTTGGGGCGCTTCATCTCCAAGCTGGGAGAGCGCGCCTTACCCTTCTTCAAGCTGATGAAGAAGAAGGGCCCGTTCGAGTGGACCCCGGAGGCCGACCGAGCCTTCCAAGACCTCAAGAGATACCTGGCCAGCCCTCCGATGATGGTGGCGCC
Organism: Aegilops tauschii subsp. strangulata; assembly: GCF_002575655.3. Taxonomy (NCBI): domain Eukaryota; kingdom Viridiplantae; phylum Streptophyta; class Magnoliopsida; order Poales; family Poaceae; genus Aegilops; species Aegilops tauschii. The sequence goes on along the minus strand of NC_053037.3, from coordinate 310,321,150 downwards.
ACGGCCTCTCGGGCCTCTACTACTTTATCTTGCCGCCACCCCATACTCCGCCAACGCTGCACTAGTGGCGGTTCGGGAGGAGCACCAAGCCAAGAGCGTGTCACGCCAAGCTACACCGCCAGCTGAGATGACGCAAGATCAGGAAGGCGCAGCAAGAGCCGTAGCGGCAACAACAGAAGACCAAGCTCGGCAGGACAACGCCATAGAGATTCCAGCAAGCGATCAGGCGCTAGGGGTCCCACCACCTCAGGAGGCACCCCAACTTTCGCAAGACGCGAGCCTCACCAACACGCCTATCCTCATCGAGCACCCGGTGTATTTCGTCAGCACGGTGTTGCGGGACGCGAGGGCACGATATCCCATGCCTCAGAAGCTCCTGCTCGTGCTTCTGGTGGCCTCGCGCAAGTTGCGGCACTACTTCCAGGGCCACCCCATCAAGGTCGGCTCAGCCTACCCATTGGAGAGGGTGCTCAGGAGCCCCAACTCCGCTGGAAGGGCCGCTGAGTGGAACATCGAGCTGCAGGCATTCCAGTTGGAGTTCAGCACTACCAGGGTCATCAAGGGAGCCGCGCTCGCTGATTTTGTGGGGGAATGGACGGATGCTCCGACACTTGAAGTAGGCGAAGACCGGTCCACCTCACCAGGAAGCGAGGCGCCAGACGGTTGGGTCATGTATTTCGATGGCGCCTTCGCGCATCAGGGCGCGGGGGCTGGGGCGGTACTCATCTTGCCCACGCAGGACAAGCTCTACTATGCTGTGCAGCTCTGTTTTCAGCAGGGCAAGAAGGTCTCCAACAACATCGCAGAATACGAAGGCCTCATAGCTGGCCTGAAGGCCGCGGCAACTCTAGGGGTTAAGCGACTCACCGTTAGGGGCGACTCACAGCTCCTCGTCAACTTCTCCAACAAAGTGTACGAGCCAAAGGACGAGCACATGGAGGCGTACCTCGCAGAAGTATGTAAGATGGAAAAGAAGTTCCTAGGCCTGGAGGTGCAGCATGTGCCCCGTGGCACCAACAAGGAAGCCGACGACATCGCCAGGAGGGCATCCAAGCGGCAGCCCCAAGAGCCTGGCGTCTTCGAGGAGCGGCTCTTCAAGCCGTCAGCGACGCCACCACTTTCAAGCACAACTCGGCCTCGGGAGGAGCTCCCACAACCGCCTGCCACGGGAGCCCCGGTTTGTGGCCCGACTTCAGGAGCTCGCCTGCTCTTGGCGCTCGAGCCCCAGGAGGGATGTTGGACCAAGGAATTCAAGGAATATCTGATGCAAGGGGCACTATCGGAGAAGGAAGAGGACGCAGAGCGCGTGGCCTGGCAAGCCACGGCATACTGCATCCAGGACGATGAGTTGTACAGGAAGCGGCCAAATGATGTTTTGTTGCGTTGCATTTCCAGGGCCCAGGGGAAGGAGTTGCTGATTGACATACACGGCGGGGACTGCGGGCACAACTCGTCATCACGGACTCTCGTCGGCAAGGTATTCCACAGTGGATTCTACTGGCCCACGGCGCTCAACGACGCAGCTGAGCTGGTGAAGTCCTGCGAAGCTTGCCAGTTCCACACCAAGCAGATCCATCAGCCAGCTCAGGGCCTCCAGACTATACCGCTCACATGGTCGTTCGCGGTCTGGGGGCTGGATATCTTGGGCCCATTCCCTCGAGCGCCAGGGGGCTACCGCTACCTCTACGTCGCCATCGACAAGTTCACCAAGTGGGCGGAAGTGGAAGCCGTCCGCACCATCCCAGCTGGTTCCGCGGTCAAGTTCATCAAGGGACTCGTGAGCCATTTCGGGGTCCCCAACCGCATCATCACCGACAACGGCTCGCAGTTCACCAGTAACCTCTTCAAAACATACTGTGCTAACCTCGGAACGCAGATCTGCTACGCTTCGGTGGTGCACCCCAGGAGCAATGGCCAGGCTGAACGCGCCAACATGGAGGTCCTGAGAGGCCTCAAGACCAGGACCTTCAAGAAGAAGCTCGAGGCCTGCGGCAGGGGCTGGCACGACGAGCTCCAGTATGTGATGTGGTCCATCCGCACCACCGCCACTAAGCCGACGGGCGAGACCCCATTCTTCCTTGTCTACGGAGCCGAAGCGGTCCTCCCTCACGAGGTCAAGCATCGCTCCGCACGGGTCCTGGCATTTGATGAAACGCAGCAGGACGCCACGCGGGGGATGTACCTCGTACTGGGGGAGGAACGTCGCCGCGAAGGTGCACTGAGGGCGGCAAGGTACCAGCAGGCGCTACGGCGATACCACTGTCGCAACATCCGCTCCAGGACGCTCGAGGCGGGCGACCTCGTCCTGAGGCGGGTCCTCTCCAGGGAAGGGTTGCACAAGCTCTCACCCATGTGGGAGGGCCCGTTCAGGGTCGTCCATGTCTCCAGGCCTGGCGCCGCGCGCCTGGAGTGCAGGACAGGGTACCCATCCAGAACGCCTGGAACATCCAGCACCTCCGGAAGTTCTACCCATGAAGCAAGGCCCAGTGCATGTGAAGAAAGGCCCAGTGCCTGTGAAGAAGGCCCGGTGCCCGTGAAGAATCGCCGCCCATGACACTCTCACGTAATAATGAGTGGGGCTGTACACGCCCCGGAGTCTCAGGAGTGCCGCCCTCGGGCCTCGGGGGCTCCCTCCCACGCCTAGTGGCAGCACTTAGCTCCGCACTGGTGAGAAGACTTGAAGACTAGACTAGGTGCCGGATGCGGCTTTTCATTTGCTTTCCGTAGTTGGCTCGCCTTCTTTTAATCGAAGTTTGCTTCTGGTGTTCCTTGCTGATTTGGTTCCGTTGCCTTTTGCCGCCTTTTCCGACTCTAGCTCACTTGTGTTCTCTCTCTCGCATACCTCGCGAGGGGGCTAGGCAGGTGCCCTCGCGAGGGTTTTTTTCTCCTGTGTCGGGGATATACCTCGCGGCGTAAACCGGCCGGAAGTATAACCCGGCCGGACTTGGCGGTTTATTTGAGACCCCGCTAACACTTGGCGATTCACCGGCGACCCGCACAGACGAGACGGTTTACAAGCAACCTGACTGAACATTATGATTCACTGGTAACCCGGCGGGCGGGACAGACGGTGACAAGGCCCAAGGCCCAGAAGGCCGGCTCATGTTATGGTGGGCCGGTTTAAGAGGAAAGGCATGAGGAATATTTGTCTTACAAGGAGTTAAGACCTGGACTTGTATCCGGTTTGTATTAGAGATAGACTAGTCCTAATCCTAATAGGACTCCACATGTAACCCGCCCCTTCAACATATATGAGGAGGGGCAGGGCTCCCCAAAGAGGGACAAGGAAAAGAGAAACAATCTCTAGGGCTAGACACAAAGAGCTGGTTTACCGGCGACTCCCTCGTGATCATAATGAGACCTAGCCTCAAACAGCATGTAGGGTTGTTACCGGATGATGTTTCCTGGGGCCCGAAGCTGTCTAAATCCTTGTCTTGTGTTGCGTCTTTCGATTCCGCTCAACCCCTCACAAGCTACCACATTGATGCGTTGGCCTCGTGACTAAGTCCTGACACTAAGGACATCTGCCGTGACAAGACCACGACAGTTGGCGCCCACCGTGGGGCCTGCGCACGGTGGTGTTGAGTTCTTGGAGGGCTTTCTCCCATTGATCGGGAAGTTCATAATTTTTCGGATGGAGAACATGCCTACCGCATCCGCAGCGTCAGCTAAAGCAAAAGAAAGATCGAGAAAAACAAGGGTCATGTCTGTGCGCGCAGCCGCCATTCGACGATCTGCCAAGGCACAGATCTCGCAAGACCGACAGAAGTTCGAAGCAATAGGTAGGCTGTTTCCGTCATGGTCAGATCAATCCCTCAATATGGCAGTCGTTCCGTGAAGTTTCTAGAGTTCTTTTCGAGACAAGTCCCGAGAAGATTCGCCGGGGCACTGCACATCGAATTGGCAAATCCAGTGGATGTCAACTAGTACTCCCACGATCGTAAAATCATCCGCAGTCGGAGTGAAGGCCGAAGCAAACCCAACCATCGATTCCCAAAAGTGGCTAGGCACGCAGGCTGGTCAAAGCATCGTTCCTTAAAAAAAAGAAAAAAAGGGGGGCCCACGATCTGGAGGACACAGATGTGAATCCATCCAAAACCAACCACTACCTGTGGCTGGCCTCGTTCCACCTCCGACTCGAATCTGCCTCCGCTGCTATCACTCCGAGCTGCCCCAGTCCTCCGCCGCACCGCGGCCTTGCCTCAGCGGTGACACGCTGCTGCCGCCTTGCTCCGCCTCTGCCTCTAGTCATGGACCGCCTCTGTCGAGTCGTCGTCGTCACCCCCACGGTGCTCGCCTCACCCACGAGCCGCCGTCTGCCTTCGAGCCATTATCTCCATGACCCTGCTGTCGAATCGCCCGCGCCGGGTCGCTGGCCTCGCTTCAGGCCACCAGCCACCAGCGCCGGCTCACCTCGCGCCTGTCCCGCCCCGCCCGTCGCGGCATACACCATCCGGGTCGTTCTCAGAGACCAAATCAAGAGCTGAGGGCCTTGCAGGAGCAAAAGGGAGCAGTTCTGAGTCCTGACAGTGTTTCTGTTGGTGGATACTGCTTGGAAGCTTCACCCTGATGCAACCATTGTTGATAGCAGCCAGAAGCGGTAACTAGGGAATGAGTGCCTCTGGTTTCCAAGATAAACTGATAAGAGGTGGATCATGGCACAATAGTTTAGCACACATGGTTTTCTTGCGGGCCACGAGCTAGGCTCCCCTCGCCGGCGCTTCACCACCGTTTTCTGCGGCCATCTCCAGACGCCGTCGCATTGACCCGAACTGGACTCCTATGAGCAGCATCTCTCGTTGTGGCTACAAGCCGGCATAGCGGCTCTGACACAGAGTCAATGGCAACTTGAGTCAAGGCCGAGGCAGAGTCGGGCGGATCCGCGGAGGTGAAACAGCGGTGAAGATACCGATTACTACTGTTCAATACTGGCCTCTGAATTATGGCCCGTCGTCGTCAAGGCGCCATCGATGCGGCATTACGTATACATGCCCCGGTTTAACATAGCAGAGCCGATATCAAGCAACGGATGCATCGTTTGACCAAGTCAAAATTTTACTACAACTTGGACGATGTATTGTGTGTGTGTTCTTTCAGTGACTTCTTGGCCCTTACCGGCGTTGCTTTCACAGCCACCCGCCTCTGCTGCTGAGGCTCTGCATCGAGTCATTGATGCCATCCCGTGCCGGGACGTTCCACGGCTAAATCGGCACCCGCTCGCTGCTGCTTCTCCCACTAGCCGCCTGCATCAGTGAAGGAAAAATTGAAAGTGGGAGCGATTCATTGCTTTTGTTAGCAGGATTATGGTAAACTTTGGACTTAGAGAAGTGGCGTTATGGAGTTCAAAAAAAATCAGCTTTGGTTGAGACTCTAGAGTATGGGTCGATGCTGCGATGATCTGCTATTGGAAGAAAGTTGTCTGGTTTAGTACATGAAACAAAATCATCTTATTTTGAGCACTTTGAGGGGGTACAGTGCCCCCATATGCTACGCACGTGAGTAACATGCTACTGCAAAAGGAGGAACATGCACGTCCAAGCTTTATGGGCAAGTGGTGCCCTGTTGAAGATGATACAGCAAGTTACATGCAACCGCTGATCGTCAAAAGTTTACAATAGATGTGTCATATCACCGCCGGTTTGTCTACGAGAGTTACGTGCAGACCAACAGTTGTCCGAACAAATCAGGTGATATCCATTTAAGTTTATTTTTCTTAACTTTGTCAAAGAACAATGACTTGGTCTATGATATTTTTTCGCAGGACCATTATTCCTTACAAAGAGGTGTTGCAAAAGGGGCGTGAGCAAATATTATTTTTGCACTAGCGCTCATCATGCGCAGGTTTCCACCCCCGCTACATCAACACACGCGATTGACTTATTATCCGCCCCCGCGGCTGATTCTCTCGCCCGCGCCGGTTTATAACGCCGCGGCCGACTCATCTGTCTGTGCCGCCTCTGATGCTGCGGTCGTCTCTGTTGTCCGTCTCTCGCGGCCTGGTCTACATCAACATACCAGGCCGCACTTGTCTGCATGAGCTGTTTATTGAGTATGAGCAAGTCACAGCTTGGGTAGCCCAGTTTTCTTTCACCAAAATGGAGGCAAATTATCATATACTATCAACCGCTGTCTGCACTGGGTGGCTCAATGGGCAGGCGCACAAGTCGCCGCCACTACAGTTTGGTTAAACTTAAAATCATCAGTTGGAAGGAACCATTGGTTGCGTTGCTGACACGGCTCATGCGAGATCATTTATAACCCGCCGCAGTCACCTCAACCTTCTATGGATTCACATCGTGCTATCAACACCAATGATATACAAGTTATGCCGGTTTATATCACGGTCAAATATGGAGAGTCTCAAGTCAACTCCTCGAGTCACCTTTGAGACTCGGGGGCTACGATGACATGACTCAGCAAATCTTGCCAGTTTCAGCAAAATTAAGAACCCCAGGATGATGGAGGGAAAGATAACCCGGTCCCGGAGGCTACTGTTATATTGATAAAAATTTAAAGGCCGTCAGAAAATTTCCGGTTTAGAAAGTATATGATAGTTACAAAATCCCGGCTCAATGAAGAAGTTCCGGGTCATCAGAAAGGATTCCGATTTAAAATCCGGCTCAAGGGAAGTCAGTCTCCCTGAAGCTCTCAAATATCCGGTTTACAATCCGGTTCAAGGGAAATCTGTTCTCCCACAAAGCTCTGAAGCTCTCAAATTCGGTTTGAAAATGTCCGGTTCAAAAAGGAATTAACTTCTCACAAGTTCGAGTTTAAAGACCGTCAGAAAATTTCCGGCTGAAAATGAAGATTCCGGTTTAAGGTCCGGTTCAAGGGAAAGATTTCTCACACAAAGCTTTGAAGCTCTCAATATCCGGTTCAAAATCTCGGTTAAAGAAGGATTTATCTCTTGCAAAAAGTTAAAAGGGTGCCAAAGAGGACCTGCTGCCATGATGCGCGGTTCAAACATGGGTATCCTGCCTTATTGGCTTATCATGTGTGGTTACATGGGGGCTTCTGTTCATAAAGCGGCGTCCGATTTACCCCTTGATTCGGCTTATCAAAGCTTTATACAATATCACTTGGGGGCTTGGTCGTATCCGAACCATAGCTACACCTCTTGATCAGCGCAATGCCACAGCATCACTTGGGGGCTTGGTCGTATCCGAACCATAGCTACACCTCTTGATCGGCGCAATGCCACAGCATCACTTGGGGGCTTGGTCGTATCCGAACCATAGCTACACCTCTTGATCGGCGTAATGCCACAGCATCACTTGGGGGCTTGGTCGAACCCGAACCATAGCAACACCTCTTGATCGGCGTAATGCCACAGCATCACTTGGGGGCTTGGTCGAACCCGAACCATAGCTACACCTCTTGATCGGCGTAATGCCACAGAATCACTTGGGGGCTTGGTCGAACCCGAACCATAGCTACACCTCTTGATCAAATTTGGGGCCTGGCAGCCCGTGAAAAGCCTCGACTACAATGGTTTTATTTGCCTTTTGCTAAGTTTCTCTTTCTTTTGATAAGATTTGTGATGTTTTCAAACCGGTGTTTATCAACCCGGTTAGGCTGTCAACTACAAGTTGTCAGTACATGACCAAGTTATAATCCGGAGACTATCAGCCCGGTCTGGTTTCGACTATAAGTCGCCAGTATTATATATGTATAATCCGGTGTTTATCACAACCCGGTACGATTTTATCATAAACCGGCACAATATGGGAGGAGTTATCAGTACTCAAGATTTGGGTTATCACCCTTACTACAAAAAGTTGGTAAACCAACGATGTGATTCAATGTCACAGGCATGATATATTTCATATTTGATTATTCTTAAGTGCAGCCTTGGTTATAAACCCGGGCTATATGTTGGGCATTATGACCCGTCCGGCGGTAAACCGCCAGGACACTTTAAACTTGTTGTATGCAGAAACAGGTTGTATAAAGCATGATTATAAATCACCGGTGTTTATTAACCCGGCCTGGCTTTCGACTATAAGTCGCCAGTATGATGATAAATTATCCGGTGTTTATTAAACCGGCCTGGCTTTAAGACGATAAGTCGCCAGTATATGATGAGAAATTATCCAGTGTTTGTTAACCCGGCCTGGCTTTGGAATATAAGTCGCACGTATATATTTGGATTGCGCCATTGGAATCATGCGCTTATAAATCATTGGGTTATATTATTCAAATAGCCAAACTTGGCTGAATTTTCATTATGATATTGAATGAATAAAGTTTTCATACCGGATTATATTATCTTGAATAGCCAATATGGCTGGATTTTTATGGTTATTAATAACCGGCATTATTGAGGTTTTCAAAATCGCTTTAGCACAATGGCTATTATTTTATCAAAGGATATGATTTATTCTACAATGGAAGGAATAGTCCCGAGTCGCTGCAGGCTTACAACCCGGCACTTGGGGGCTACATTATTCAAATTGAGATTACATGCAAGTCTCATGTCGCTGCAAGCATGCACCATGACACTTGGGGGCTAATGCAAAGTCATTTTTACTAGTCTTATTGAAGACCCGACTCATCATATCATAATGAGCCGGCCCTTGGGGGCTACCAATTGCTCCTGTCAACAATTCAAGGTACACAAGTTTTCGTCCATTATATTGAAGGATCCACTGCTCAGTTGGTAAAGCACAAAGCTCTTAACCTTGTGGACGTGGGTTCAAGCCCTAGGATGGAAGCTACATTATAAGATGTTATTTTCATTGAAGTATATATCAAGTCCCGGTTCAGTATTATCTTACTAAGCCGGCCCTTGGGGGCTACACATCACTGCTCAAGTCTACATGATTATATTTACAAAGTCCCTGCTCATTATTGCATAATGACCCGGGCCTTGGGGGCTACACTGATTGAAGTTTTTATAAGCAATTACAAGTCCCAGATTGCTGCAAGCATGACAACCCGGTACTTGGGGGCTACATATATGGAGTATTCAGTTTTTTACTAGAGATGAACAACATGGATTTCTTCAAAGTGGCAGCAATTATATGAAAACAAGTCTCAAATCATCACTTTGTTCTGTTCAAAACTTGGGGGCTATAGGTAATATGGATAAAAGAGAGAAATATCTTCCAATTTTCAGTTTTGAGCTAACCAAATTGACCCGGTGTCTGCAACAATCATGACCCGGAATTATCAGTTTTTATAACCCGGCAGTTTTTGGCAATGATAAACCGGCAAGTTCTACATCTTCAAACCGGTTGAATATCAGATGAGTATTTCAAGACCAATATTTCTTAAACCGGCGCTTTGGAAGCCGACTCAAGTGGATTATTCTTCACAATATTTCTCTGTGAGAAACCAATATCAGCAAATTGAGTATGAAGCTGGCTTATAGACCTGGATTTTCTAGAAGAAGGAAATGACAAGGAATTAAGGATGATCAGGAGACGGTTTACAAGAATTCTTAACCCGGAGCATAATCTGTCAAATTCATTCTTGTGTTTATGTTGCAGGACCAGTTTAACATGGATAAATCCAAATTAAACCGGGGGCTAGTGTCGGGGATATACCCCGCGGCGTAAACCGGCCGGAAGTATAACCCGGCCGGACTTGGCGGTTTATTTGAGACCCCGCTAACACTTGGCGATTCACCGGCGACCCGCACAGACCAGATGGTTTACAAGCAACCTGACTGAACATTATGATTCACTGGTAACCCGGCGGGCGGGACAGACGGTGACAAGGCCCAAGGCCCAGAAGGCCGGCTCATGTTATGGTGGGCCGGTTTAAGAGGAAAGGCGTGAGGAATATTTGTCTTACAAGGAGTTAAGACCTGGACTTGTATCCGGTTTGTATTAGAGATAGACTAGTCCTAATCCTAATAGGACTCCACAGGTAACCCGCCCCTTCAACATATATAGGAGGGGCAGGGCTCCCCAAAGAGAGACAAGGAAAAGAGAAACAATCTCTAGGGCTAGACACAAAGAGCCGGTTTACCGGTGACTCCCTCGTGATCATAATGAGACCTAGCCTCAAACAGCATGTAGGGTTGTTACTGGATGATGTTTCCCGGGGCCCGAAGCAGTCTAAATCCTTGTCTTGTGTTGCGTCTTTCGATTCTGCTCAACCCCTCTCAAGCTACCACATAGATGCGTTGGCCTCGCGACTAAGTCCTGACACTAAGGACATCTGCCGTGACAAAACCACGACATCCTGTGTTATTCCTTCCCTCTGCCTTCGATCTGCTTTCTCGCGAGGCACCCTTGTTCGACCCCACAAGCTGGCGCATCTCTCCTAATCCATGCCCCTCGGGTACCGTGATATGAAGCGCTGGGTCAAGGCTCGTGTGAACGATAAGTCTCCTAGCGAGCTTCCTAACGATTTTTTTGCAGTTCCTGAGCAACCACTAAGCCAAGACGGGCACGAGGAAACAAGTGCCTCGTGAAGAGGAGGCTGCCCCGAACGTGCTAGGCTAATTTATCTCCGCACAAAATAACGACACAACACGGAAATAACAAGCATAGCATAATGATTGAGGAACCACAGTTCGATACACGCCCCTCCGGGCCCATACTGGTTTCATTTTGATGCAGGAAAGAAAAGAGGAACAAAACAAAAGCTGCGTTGCAGCGAACCACGGGGGCAGGCCTCTGGCGACGTCCCGAGCTTAGGCGGATCCCTCCTCGCGCTTCACGGAGGCGCGGCAATGAGACGACCCGCTACCACCTTCGAAGCGAGTGGGGCGGCGTGGCAGCTGGTCGTAGCCGCCGCTGCTGGAGCTTTCGCCAAGAGAAGAGCCACCGTAGCTAGACGAGGCGCGGCCGGTGGGCTCGCCCTCGCCCTTGTCGCGGCCATCGCCGAGACCGAGCACCTCCTCGCTGTCGTTCGTCTCAGGGCAGCACCCGGCGCGGCGACCATCTTCCCCAAACACCCTCATGTAGAGGGTCGCATCACCGTCGTACTTGAAGTGGAGGGTGCACCGCATGCCTAGGCCGCGTGCGCGGGCGAACGTCTGCCAACCCCGGGCCAGAGCTATGTTGCCCGCGGCGGAGACCTCAACCACGACCTAGGAGGCCCTGCTGCAGCAGCCGTCCGCCTACAGCCAGAGCCTGCCTGGACCAGAGGCCGGCAGCTCGTCGACGAAGAAGCATGGAAGCTGAAGCCAGTTGCCGGCCGGATCCTCCGACAAGACAACAAACTCCGGCAGCACCTCTGCCGAGTGGAGGCGTGGCCGGGGAGGCCGCGCAACCACGACACGTCTCCCCTCATCGACGGGGCTGCCGCGACCGGAGCGACCCCCGCCACGCGCAGCGGCGCCACCCCGGGAGCGGGGGCCGCGGTGTGCTTACGGGGACGGCCGCGTCCCCTCTTGGGCGCCGGGGAGCCGGGCCCCTCGTGAGGGGGCTCTACTCAGAGGGAGCCCTCACCCACGCACCAGTGGAAGCACCATGCTCCGCTGTCGACACGGTCGAGGAGCGGTTATGCCCGTGCAAGTGCGTGTCGGCGTTCTGGGAACGGGGGTCCCCAGACTTGCCTGCCTGCGGCCCACGGCGTGGCTGAGCTAGCAGGCCTGTACAGCCCATCTTCATCAACAACGCATTCAAGACCGTCGCAAGGGGCCCGGCCTCGTGAGGCGGACGACCCAAGACCTCTTCAGGAGCGGCCTTGCCAGGCAGGCTCACGAGGGGCGGAGAGATCAAGGCAAGGCAAACCTCGCGAGCTCCTCCTGATGTGAGCCATGACGGTCGAGACCAAGCGGGCGCCAGGCGGGTGCCAGTGCGCACATCGTCCTTGTTTCCTTGTTTGTGCCAAGGGGGCAAGCGCAGGCGCGGAGTACCGAGGCATCAAGCAAAGGTTTCCATATTGGTGCAACGAGACCAAGACCAGCAGGACAACAAGACGGAGGTCACCATGGAGCCCAAGACGGCGTCACCTTCAGAGCCTTTTGCACGCGAAGACCGCTTTTGTTAGGATAAGCTGTACTAGCTGTCCCCTTTCAAATTGGCCGTTGTTGGCTCCCTTCCCGCTCAATATTTGGGGAGAGGACCAGGGCATATATAAGTAGAACTAGCCACCACAGTAGAGGGGAGGTGAATGAGATCTAGAGCCAACCCTTAGCCACACACCGAGCACAAGAACACCTCAACCTCAGGAGGCTGTTCTTCCCCTTGTACTGTTCATCATCAGCCCAAGAGGCAATCCACCACCACCACACTGGAGTAGGGTATTACACCACAACGGTGGCCCAAACCAGTATAAATCTTGTGTCTTTTCCTTGTGAGTATCGTCAAGTTCGTCCGCGAGATCATAGAGAGCTAGGGTGTGGATCGGTAGGGAGGAGATCTTCGCGCGCACCCCAGTGTTCGAACCTTGAGGGTTTTGCCGGAACCCGTGATCCGACAGTGCGGAAGCACTATGCTCCGCGCTAGTGATAAACAACTGAGGGCGGCCCCATGGCCGTATCAACCTCAGGGAGCCCTTGAGCTCAGTGTCTGGCCTCATCGCAACACCTCCCCTCGGGAGAGTCACGCGAGGGGGCTGGGCACGGGGGCTGCGCTCGGGTCACGCCCAAGCGGACGCCACCCTACCAGGTACCCCGGACCTGGTCGTCGCGCGCCCCTCCCAAGCTAAGCCTCGGCGAGGGAAAAGGTATGAAGGTCATTTGAGCGTCAAGGGGGACTCCTAAGCATCGCGACTCGGGAGCCTAACTGGCCACTTAGCCCCTCAGTCCTCGGTCTCGTCCTGGTGATCCGGACGACCCAACGGCGGTTGAGGTATGCGCGGGGTCAGGCCCTGCCGACGTAGAATACTAGACCTATTCCTGCATCTCCTTTCCGTAAGCTGTTTGCGCGTCAAGGGGGACTCCTGAGCATCGTGACTCAGGAGCCTAACTGGCCACGTTGCCCCTCACCCCTTGGTCTCGTCCTGGTGATCCGGACGACCCAACGGCGGCTGAGGTATGCGCGGGGTCGGGCCCTACCGACGTAGAACGCAAAGCAAATGGGAAGGAAATCGCAAAATCTCAAGCAAATATTACAAGACATATTGTTCTCCCGATACCAAACGCAAGTCTAAATGCCTCCATGAGGCATGGTGCATTTTGCAGAAACTAAACAGGAAAGGAGCCGCCAGCAAGTCATCTCGTCATCCCCGGACGCCACCGCCGTCGCCTGCGAGGGATGCTTCTTCTCTAGCGGCGTTGGCCTCACCTACACCACTCGCCGGAGTTGCAGGATCAGCAGCACCACCAGTCAAGGGCGCGGGATCAAAGGCGCGGAACCTCTTCAGCAGGGCCTCCACATGACCCTTTACGGCTTCGGCAGCAGTTGCGTAGTGCTCGGCGTCCACAGGCTCCAGCAGCTCGTCAAGGTGGGTGGCGGGATCGCAAAGATGGAGTGGCTGAAGACGCGCGTCAGCGCAGCCGAGGAAAGAACGCGGGCTTCCACCTCTACCAAGGGGCCGATACCGCTCACGACTTCGTCAAGCGCCTCGACCAGATAAGGAAGCAGCTGGGCGGGGCCCTCGTCGTTGGTAGCCAGCGGCTCCTCCAAGCCCTTCTCGTAGAGTGCCCACAGTGCCACACGGGACCTCTCCTCGAGGAGCTTGAAGGCCGCGCGGTCCTCGGCCAAGACCTTCGCCTTGGCGTCAAGCTCGGCCTTCTCCGCTTCCATCCTCCGCTTCAGCTTCTGCAGCCGGCTGCGCTCTGCGGCCTGCACCTTCCCCAACTACTCCAGCTCGGTGTCGCGACCCTTGATGGTGTCCTCTTGGGCCTTCATCTTCTCCTCCTCCGCCTTGCAGCCACGAGCTTCTTCTGCACGCTCGCTGCACAGAGTATTCAGTTCGGCCTCCAGCACCCGGCAGTGATCCTGGGCGGCCTCGACATCTTTCAGCGCCACCTCGCGAGCGGCCATAGCCTGAGGTTGATGCCACATGTCTCAGCGCCGCCCGAACGGACACGTCCGAGTGAAGCCAGCTAGAGACCAGCTCCAGGCGCCCGGCTACCAGGTGGGGGTCGGCGCCCTGAAGATCTTCTCGCAATAGGCTCATCGCGGAAAGAGCGCGCCCCAGGACGTCAGAGGAGGCAGAAGGATCCGGTGTCAGCAGTGCAGCAGCAGGAGGAGGAGGCAGCATCGCCACAATGGCCTGGGAGGCTGGGGGCTCCTGAGCTTCGGGGACCCCTGCGACCGAGCCGGACGTTGGCACCTCCCGAGCCAGCGGGGCCACGGGGGCTGACTCCTCTCGAGGATGCTCCCCAAGCCTCGCGAGGATGATTGGGCCAGAGAAGCACACGCGCCGTCGCTGCCCTTATCCATGGAGAGGGGTGCGGCCGCCGTAGGCGATCCAGTCCCAAGCAGTACCACCTCTTCCACCTTCCTCTTCTTCGTCGCGGGCGTCAGCCTAATTGCACAATGGAGAAGCGTCAAGGATAAGCAGCAGAAGCAAGAACAAGGCAGGACAAGAACACTTACTGGTCCACCGCGGTGTAGTCCCTCCTCTTCTTAAGCTTAAAGCCTGAGAGCCTCGCAGCCTGAGGCGCAGGCGCGCGGGCTCCAGGAGCAGAAGAGGGGGCAGTAGATGGGCCGGAAGCAGCTCCAGGCGGTGTCAGAGCAGGAGCGTCGTCTCAGGAGATCAGCGCCGACCTGCCCCTCGTCGGAACCTCGGCCGGTGACCTCCTTCGGGGGCTGGCCTTGGGCCCCGAGGAGCCCCCAGCCACGGGCGGCTCCTCTCTCTCTGGGGGGGACATCAGCCTCGTCATTGTCATCAGGCAGGGTGCGGAGGATGTCGGCCTTGCGCAAGGGGGAGGTCTCCCCCATCCCCTCGGGGTCGCCTCTGAGTCGCGCTCCTCGTCCTCCTCCTCTTCCTCCTCCCCGCGGGAATCGTCAGAAGACACAACCACTAGCGCCGTCGCCACCGGGACCCCAGGGGGCACCGGCGGCACTAGCCCGCGCCCGTCAAAGGTGGGCATGGCGGCCGGGACATGCACCCCGTCCTTGCGAAGGAACAAGGGAACGAAGGCACTCGGCGGATACTCCTGGTCGTCCCCAACCAAGAGGCGGAGAGCCACAGCCAGCTCTTCTCCAGACAAGGCCTCCGGACTCAAGCGGAGCTTATCTTCTTCTCCCCCGAGCATCCACAAGGGGCGTGAGCGCGCCTGGAGCGGAGCCACACGCAGCATCAGGAATTCCCTCAGGAGCATGGCCACCGTCATCTTTGCCGCCTTCGCGTTGCCCAGCTTCAGGTCGGCAATCATCTTCTCCAGCGCTGGCTTCGCCCGGTCGTCAGTAAGCTTCGCGCAGAGCCACCCTTCGTCGGACTGGGGCATCTTCGTCGGCAGCTTCAACCGCGGGTGGACGCACTTGGCATCCATCATGACCCACTTGCTCCTGAAGCCCTCGACCTTCTTCCCGGCCTTCGAGATCGCGTTGGCCTTGCCGGCTGCGATGAAGTTGGCGCACCCTGAGGTGTGGCCATCATTGATCCGGAGGAAGAAGAAGTGGCGCAGCACAGCCACAGACGGCATCACCCCGACATACGCCTCGCAGTAGAAGGCGAAGATCGACAGGAGAAGAACAGAGTTGGGATGAAGATGAAGGGCCTGCAACCTGTAATGGCTGAGGACGGCGTAGAAGAAGTCGGAGAAGGGGGAACCAGCCCCGCAACAACGCTGCTCATGAAGAAGGGGTCGAAGGTGCTTCTTGAAGCCTCCGGCTCAGTGGAGCCAGCTCAGAGCTCGGTCTTCCCCTTATCGTTGTTCTCCCCCGCCGTTAGCAGACGCGTGGCGCCGAGGTTCTTCTCTGAGACATTGGGCGCGTCCAAAGCCGGCTCGTACCAGGCGGGCGGCGAAGCAGCCTTGACCTTTCTGGGTGCCATTGGTCGCTGGCTCAGAAGGGAATTGAAGCAGATCTGGAGGTTTCGGAAGCAAGGAGCGAGAAAGGGGATCTGGAGCAAGACGAAGGAAGGCAATGAAGGCAAGCATTGCCCGCGCCAGTCTTTTGTCAGACAGGCAGTTGCCGAGGCAGCGTGGGGAAGCGGAGACGCCCACGTCCAATCAATCGCCATGCGTCAACCAAGGCCGCAGGCCGTTGGGGCCCGCGACACTCCGCACTTGCCCTTTGGCTTCGCCTCAAAGCCAAGTTCGAGCGCGCCTTGGGCCAGGGGGCTACTGTCGGCGTCCTGGGAACGGGGGTCCCTAGACTTGCCTGCCTGCGGCCCACGGCGTGGCTCCACCATCGGCCCTGTACGGCCCATCTTCACCAGCAAACACTCAAGACCCTCGCGAGGGGCCAAGCCTCGCGAGGCGGACGACACAAGACCTCCTCGGGGGCGGCCTCACCAGGCTGGCTCGCGAGGGGCGGAGAGATCAAGGCAAGGGGCACCTCGTGAGGTTCCTGTGACACAAGCCATGACGACTGGTGCCAGGCGGGTGCCAGTGCGCGCAGTGTCCTCGTTTCCTCTTTGGCGCTAAAGAGGCAAGAGCAGGTGAGGAGTCCCGAGGCATTAGGCAAAGGTTTCCATATCGGTGCAACAAGACCAAGACCAGCAGGACGGCAGGACGGAGGTCACCGTGGAGCCTAAGACGGCGTCACCACAAGAGCCTTTGGCAGGCGAAGACCACCTTTAGTCAGGATAACTTGTACTAGTTGTCTCCCTTAAAATTTGGCCGTTGTTGGATCCCTTCCCGCTCAATATTTTGGGAGAGGACCAGGGCCTCTATAAATAGGACTAGCTACCACTTTAGGAGGCATCTGATCTTGGATCGGAGCCATTCCATCCATAGCCACCATCATAGCAAGGGACGGATCATCCAGATCACCCGCAAACACACAAGCTCACCAAGCACAAGAACACCTCTCCTCAGGAGGTTGTTCTTCCCTTGTAACTGTTCATCCTCAGCCCAAGGGGCAATCCACCACACCACACTGGAGTAGGGTATTACACCACATCGGTGGCCCGAACCATATAAACTCTCGTGTCTCTCGTTCCTTGGGTTCGTCGAGCTAGGCCTTGCGATCATTGCGAGAGCGAGCTAGGGAGAGAGAGAGATCTTCGTGCGCAGCCCAGTGTTCGAACCTTAAGGGTTTGCCGGAACCCGAAATCCGACACCATGCTCGATACTTCTTGTACTGGTTCTTTTATGAAGAAGACTATTGAATTCAGGTGGACCTTTTAGAAATAATTAAATGCAACTCTGAAGATTGGAAACTCGACGAAGGTAAAGAGAGTGAAACTCAGGTTGATCTTTTAGTGTTAAGCTTGAGTTTGATTGTGTTAAATCTTTTATGAATACCGATGCTTTTCACAAGTTTAGCACTAAATATCGACTTGACTCTGAGATGGTAGCCTCCTTTTGTGAATCATTTGCTACTCATGTTGATCTCCCTGAAGAGACGTGGTTTAAATATCATCCCCTATTAAAGAAGAAATTAAAGACTTTTTATAGTTAAAGATGAAACTATCAGTTACAGTGTTGATCCAGTGGTTCCTACTGCTTATATTGAAAAACCACCTTTCCGTGTTAGGATAAAGGAACATCCTAAGGTATCAACAATGATTCACAAAAGTAATATTAAAGAACCTAAAGCCTCTGAACAAAATAAAGTAGAACCTAGTATTTCTATGGTTAAAGATCTCTTGGTCAAAAATATTGATGGGCATGTTATTTACTTCTATGATGAAGCTGCTAGAATTGCCAATCCCGACACTAAGATAAGAATAAGTCTATTGTGAGCATGCCCGTTGTCTCAGTTAAAATAGGAGATCATTGTTATCATGGTTTATGTGATTTGGGTGCTAGTGTGAGTGCTATTCCTTTTACCTTATACCAAGAAATTATGAATGATATAGCACCCGCTGAAGACATAGATGTTACTATTAAACTTGCTAATAGAGATACCATCACACCACTTGGGATTGTTAGAGATGTTGAAGTCTTATGTGGGAAAATAAAATACCCTACTAATTTTCTAGTTCTTGGTTCCCCACAAGATGATTTTTTGTTCATATTTTTTGGTAGGCCTTTCTTGAACACTGTCAATGCTAAGATAGATTGCCATAAAGAAATTGTCAATGTTAATTTTGGTGATGTGTCTCATGAGTATAATTTCTCTAAGTTTTGTAGACAACCTCATGATAAAGAATCACCTGGTAAAGATGAAATGATTGGTCTTGCTTCCATTGCCGTACCTCCTACTAATCCATTAGAACAATACTTGCTAGACCATGAGAATGATATGCACTTGCGTGAGAAAAATGAAATAGATAAAATATTCTTAGAACAACAACCTATCCTTAAACACAATTTGCCTATTGAAACTCTAGGAGGTCCTCCTCCACCTATAAGTGATCCTGTGTTTGAAATAAAACAATTGCCTAACACTCTGAAGTATGCTTATCTTGATGAGAAAAAGATATATCCTGTTATTATTGGTGCTAACCTTTCAGAACACGAAAAAGAGAGATTATTAAAAATTCCGAGGAAGCACCGTGCTGCTATTGGATATACTATTGATGATCTTAAGGTCATTAGTTCCACTCTCTGCCAACAAAAGATTAATACGGAACCTGATGCTAAACCCGTTGTTGATCATCAACGACGATTGAATCCTAAGATGAAAGAAGTGGTAAGAACTGAAATACTAAAGCTTCAGGAAGTAGGTATAATCTATCCCAGAGCTGATAGTAGATGGGCAAGTCTTGTTCATTGTGTCCATAAGAAAGGAGGTATTACTGTTGTTCCTAATGATAAAAATGAACTTATCTCACAAAGCATTGTTACTGCTAAAGAATGGTAATTGATTTTAGAAAATTAAACAAAGCTACTAGAAAACATCATTACCCTCTGCCTTCTATTGATCAAATGCTAGAAAGACTATCTAAGCACACACACTTTTGTTTTCTTGATGGATATTCTGGTTTCTCTCAAATACCTATTTCACAACCTAATCAAGAGAAAACCACCTTTACTTGCCCTTTTGGAACTTATGCTTATAGACGTATGCCCTTTGGTTTATGTAATGCACCTGCTACCTTTCAAAGATGTATGACTGCTATATTCTCTGATTTTTGTGAAAATATTGTTGAGGTTTTCATGGATGATTTTTTCATTTACGAAACTTCTTTTGATGATTGCTTAAGCAACCTTGATCGAGTTTTGCAAGGATGTGAACAAACTAATCTTATGTTGAATTCGGAGAAGTGTCACTTTATGGTTAATAAAGGCATTGTCTTGGGGCATAAAATTTCGAATGAGGTATTGAGGTGGATAAAGCTAAAGTTGATGCAACACTGGTACAGCGAGGTGCTATACAAACGGTTTTTAACCCCTCTCCGCGACGACATTCTGAACCGTCGCCAAGTGAGTGACTGCGATAGGGGGGTCCTTCTCACACGACCCAGAAACCGTCGGGGATAGGGAGCCTCGATGCATATACAATACTCCCTACTCGTTTGTGCTCGCATTGCCATCGCAGTCGGTATTCTGTGGTGCTACGTTTATGATGCGCAACCCATCACAAATAGTTTACGATTATATAAGTAGAAAATCACACACATTTACTTTTCCTCGACTGTGTGCGGTTCGATATAAGAGCACACACAGTTGTCGCTATAAAACTGTATGCGAAGCTTGAATACATCCCACACGATTCATCCGTCGTACCCGCGTTGGATGATCGACCTATCGCACGCATTCTTCTATGACCAAACATTTGCAATGCGCACAACATCACAAAACAGTCCATAATTGCGAAGCGTGTGTGATAAGGTGACCACCGCAAACATTTAATAAGAAAGAACTGTGTGTGATGATGTTGTTAATCGCACACGTTTTTTCTTGTCTGATCTTGTGTGCAGTAGAGATGATCGCACACGTAGTGGATCCTAGAAACGTGTCTGATCTCCATGTCTATCACAGACGTTTCGCTTTCGCAAACCATGTGCAGTGTAATCCCTAATTTAAAAATCACATGTTTTGAATTTGAAAGTAGGCGATCACTTATTTCATATCCAACCATGTTCATTACAAATATAGGTTCAACCACGAATGCGTAATTCGATGCACAGGTACATATAATGAAGAACTACAGAAGCACCAAGTAAAGAATGATGAACCACAGTTGTACTAAAGACTGTAAAGAGAGGGGCGAAAGACATTCTGGTTGCTGGAGAAGGTGAAGCGGAATGCCCATATTGTGCCCTCCTCCATGCGTAATGCACACACGAGTCTAGGCCAACCCCTTGTGATGGCTGCCCGTTCATCCTTCACTGTCTTCATTAGGACTTCTCGATGCTCATTGTACTCTGGATGAAATACTTTAACCTTCATTGCGTGTCCATCAATCATGTACTTTGCGAGGTAATCTTGAGTGAACCGCTTCGGGAACCACTGCGAACGAAAAAGATTTAGACATTGTTGTCTAACAACTAATTATGGGCAGTAAAAAGAGAAGACTACAGAGTTTGTAGTTACCATCCTACAGCTCACTGTTGTGTTGGATAGAGCACAAACAAATAATTTGCTTGCCACCATTCATATCTTTTTGCTAATAATCCTTATCAGTTTCCTCACTTGATGCTTGTTCATGAATATCTCATTGCCCCATACGCAAAAAGGGTCGATGTGTGTATCCTTGACAACGGCATATGTACCTATAAGCAACAAGTCAATATTATAAGCAACAAGGTAATGTTACCGACAACAGGCTTAATAGCCATCAAATATTGCTATTCAAACTGGTATTGTTGAAAATAAATAGAACGTAGGTAATGCTTAAACATCACATTGGACAAATGTGTAAAACTGAAATAAAGGGCATGTGTTAACTACACGAGGCATAACTGGAACCAAATATATCCGTTCAAACTGGTATTGATGCAGTCGAGCGGCACAGTTCTGACTTGCACATAATGAACATCACATTGTGAATGACTGAAATAAACAAGGCATAAATGATCACTATAACAACCAAATATAGCCATTGAAGACTGGACAGAGTCTCACTACAACCAACCTAACAAGCAAATACAGATAAACATGGCATATGCTTGCAAACTGGACAAATGCTCACTGCAACCAACCTAACAAGCAAATACAGATAAACAAGGCATCTGCTTGAAAATTGAAAAATGCTCACTTCAACCAACCTAACAACCAAATACAGATAAACAAGGCATCTGCTTGATAACTAGACAAATGCTCACTGCAACCAACCTAAGAACCAAATACATATAAACAAGGCATCTGCTCGATAATTGGAAAAATGCTCACTGCAACCAACCTAACAACCAAATACAGATAAATAAGGCATCTACTCACTATAAACAACCAAATATAGCCATTCATGAAACCAAAGCGGACAATTCATACTTAAACATCACATAGCCCTATTGAACAATACATTTTTGCATAACTGAAATAATTAAACACGGCACAGTTAAAGCATCGCACAACAAATACTACTACAACAAAGGGTACGGGTTGGCAAGCTTGAAAAGGTAAGATTTGCTGATAGGATATTGCCTCACATGTCATGGGCGGGATCCTTCCAGTTGGAAGAGCATAGACCCATGGTGCGCTCTCTGATGTCACAGATGGGTTGTTTCACCTTGGAAGAACCTTTCTGGGTGCCCTCCTCGTGGTCCTGGTCGATGTGACATGACTTGGAAATTGAGGATCCCAAGCCGCCGTCGTAGAACGTGTCCTTCAAAAATGACAAAATGGGCTCGATGGTGTACAAGGATCGCAAATCCTTGACCGCTTGGCGGAGGAGACCAGCGACAGGGTCGTCGAAGAGATCGATGGAGGTTGAACAGGAGGGGTTGGGGATGGACCACTTAACTTGTGACATGGTCCGCGTGAAGCCGTCGTTGTCGACGAGCTTGATGTCATAGCCAGGTTTCCCGAGATACAGTAATACGCTAGCCCGCTGAAATGAAGCCTTCGGCATGGCAATGTAGTCAACGTCTTCGCCGGCTTCCGCGATGACATGTTGCTCCAGGATCGACAAGTCCTTGTGAACGGTGGCCACCTCGGCAACGTCCGCCGGAGAGGCCATGATAAACCTCTTCTTGGCCGAACACTCGTCGGGCTCCCCGGGATACGTGGTCGAGCTTAGGCTGCAACATTCTGGAGCGGGGGATGTGGATCTGGCGGGGAGGGACACCGCAGGCCTCATCTAAAAACTCAGGGGAGTGGGGAGATGGTATGGGAATCGCTGGGTAACCTGAACTTTATTATCTAAGCTAGGAGGAACGGGCAGACCGGCAGGGGTTTGCGGCGGTGCCGGCGAGCTAGGGTTCGAGGGGGGAGGGGCCGGGTGGGGGGACTATGGAGGGGGGTGTTTGAAGATACGTCGCGGCTACTAAATTTTTTAGTAATGATGGGTGGATATGGTGGTGGACGAGGGAGGGAGACGGTTCAAATGCCTCGGTAACTGCAATTTTACTATAAGGTCGGTGCTGGAGGAGTCTGGGCGACGGTTAAAGTACGGCGGCTACTAAAATTGGGGTGAAGGAATTGATGCGGGGCGGGAGTACCCAAGATCGCGCATGGTCCAATAAGAATATGTGTGTATGATAATAAGGAAAAGAGGCGGAACCACCGATTTTTGCAACGCTCAAGGCGGGTAGTTTGTTTTTAGATTTCTAGCTAGCTGGTCTACGCACACGGTTCGTCCTAATTTCTAGATAAACTACCCACCTTTAGCTTGCACAGGTGGTGATTTTACTACACACTTGCATCACACACGGTTAAGCCAGTACCTCCACCCTTTGGTCATGCTTGCGCAGTCATGGTGATTTTACAGCGCACTTGCATCGCACACGGTTGAGCCAGTACCTCCACCTTTGCTCGCGCTTGTGTGGTCGTGGTGATTCACAGCGCACTTGCATCGCACACGGTTAAGACATTATACCCGTGTCGGTTGAGCGTCATCAAAGTCTTTGCAACAAAAAAACATTAGAGAGGGTCAGAAGACAGCCACACCAACATGTGGCCCAAATATATATGAGTGAAAACGATGGTCTGTGATGTTCAAAATTCCAATGCACAACTTTGACCACGCGGGCCCACGGTTGGGCGCGTCGTCGAAGATCGATGAGAGGGGCCAGAAGTCAAGAACCACCTGGAAGTAGCCAAATATATGTAGGAATATTGGGTGTTCATCACCATCATCTTCTTCACCACCAAAAGAGAACTGAGTATCGGGTATGGGCACTCCCCTGGGTTTCCGTTAAGCTTGGGGGAGGTGCCCCGGTATCGTATCAAACCACTATATTATAACGTTTACTTATTTTAGTTTGATCTTTTGCATTAGAGAATAAAATTTTAGTTCGATCCTTTCTTCTTTAAGAGTTTGCTTAGTGATCTATCCTTGTAATCGTGTGCAAGTTATATAATAAAGTTTAGTGTGAGTTTTTGCTTTCTTTACTTTCATGTTGCAAAGAAAAGAGAAAAGAAATAAATAAGAGAAAGGAAATAAATCAATAAGATTATATACTAATCCTATGGTAGGTGATGGCACCACATAAGGAAAAGTATAAGTAGAAAATTTTATTAGAGATTGGCAAACATAGCATTAGTCAATGATGCAACTCATGAAAGAATTAATAAGGGAAGATAAGATTCACATATAAATATACTATCCTAGAAATCTTTTGTGATTGTGAGCCCTCATAAAAATATTTTATGCCAAAATTGTTCACGTTGGACATGGAAGACAACTTAATGGTTTATGTTTGTTTATATTCACATAGAAGTCATATTGTCATAGATCCTCAACATGTGATGCTTGCCCCTATCTTTGCTAGCCAAAAATTCCGCACTAAGTAGAGATACTCACTACAAAAAAAAGACACTTCCGTGATGATACGTGTTTGTCATAGTAGGTCACGTTTTCTGTCATGCATGTACATCCATGACAATTTTATGACTGAATCAAGATAGTCATACCTGTGTTGTCGTAGAAGTGTTCCATGACATTACCAAAATTATCATCACGGAAGTGTCCACTTCCATGACGATAAATCGCGCGTCATAGAAGTGCTTTCGTCAAAGGTGACCGACATGTGGCATCCACCGTAACGGGACGCCGTTAAGCTATCGGGTCCGGTTTTGGATCCGATAACCCGTTAACAGCCCGGACCAATGGGAAATTTCCACGTGTAAAATTTTGATTGGCCGGAGGAAACACGTGTCACCTCGTCAGTGGGTCAGATAGGCGCCTATGATATGTCGACACGTGCGACGGCCCACCACTGTCCCATTTAGCTTACAAAGGCCGGCCCGTTTGACTTGGTCAAAAGATAGTGGGCTGGCCAATGAGAAGCCTGTTAACGGTCTCCTCGCAAATAGCCCATTTTACGACCCGGTAACTCACTGCCCGTCAGGGCCTACACTAAATCGGCCTAACAACGTCACGTGGGCCGTCGAATATAACACCAGCCCGTTTCACTTTCAGCCCATGTATGGCCCACGACTTCTTTCGGCCCATATGAGGCCTTCGTATCTTTAGGCCCTTTAGAGGCCCATGGTGACTCTAGCCCATAATGAACAATATATATTTTCTTGGTACCCGTTAACGGCCCATGATTCACATGGGCCGTTTCCAGCCCGTGTTTGCTTTCGGCCTACTGATAGCCCATATGTTCTTAGGCTCCTTTCCGGCCCTCGATTACTTCCAGCCCGTTACTGGCCTGTTCCCCTAATGGGCCAAATTCGGCCTGTGGCAAGAGTCGGCCCGTTTCTAGCCTGTTAACCCGTTGCGCCGTTTCCAGGCCGTCCTATATTCTGGCCCATTAACGACCCGTTATGCCTGTGACAGAATTAAGCCTTTGTTGTCCTCCGGCCTGTTAACGGCCCGTTACCGTGCTGGGCCGATACCAATTACACCCATTTACAGCCCATGTAGACCCATTTATCCGACGGCCCGAGGCCCACCGATTCTACGGCCGTGTTGGAGGCCCATTTAAAGACGGCCCGTAGGAGGCCCATGGATCCTACGGCCCATAGCAGGGTCAAGGTTACCACGGTCCGTATATGGCCCATGGTTGTTGCATCCACTAGCAAACCAGGGAAAAGGAAGACTAGGAAATAAATGAGCCCGAAACTAACGCTAGGCTATTAAGGCGATTGCACAAATTACATCCACTGGGCATCAAAGATCGCCACCAGTGCAAATATAGGGAACACCCTACACTATACAAAAATGGCTTGCTGTTTTCTTCAGTCGGTGGCTGGATGTTAAGAATAAATTTTATATCGCAACAAAACAAATTACAACTATAAAACAAAAGGAAGGTTGGCATAAAAGTTAATAGTCTGGCAGATAAATGCACCACCAGATATTTAGAAGCTCAGTTCATTGACCTGACTGTTATGTTCTCATGCTGTATTGTCCGATGGAGCACCATAACCTTCGCCTTCATCTCTCCTAGGCTCCTGAACTACATAGCAAATGGCTGATAGTCTGGTTTCAAAACCATGCATATATTCAAGACATCGAGCAATATATGTCCTTGTTTCACAAAGGGTCTCTGTTAGGGAACGGACTTGTGTCTAGAGCGCAGATATAACATTGTTTTAAGCTTGCATATCTTGATCATGAGGCAGTTTGGATGAGATTTCCTTAACAACCAACCTAGTATTACGCAGGACGTGCTTTTGGCACTGTTAGTGGACAGGTACTGACCCACTGCAGCAAGAGGTGACATTGCGGTTATAGTTGCCTCGCCACCTTCAGAAGGTGGCGGTTCCACCATTTTTTCCATAGCTTGCTAAAACGTTGAGTTTTTACATTAGTAGTACCAGAACAAAAGATATTAAGGAGGCAGCAAAACCAAATAAAATAGCTTTGGTCTATATACAGAACTTATTCTGGTGAACCCATGTAAAATCTTAGTTGTATTTTACTTCAAAGTACATAGTAAAACCAGGTTCCAAATATATGACCATGTACCATGGCTAATGTATTGTCTATTTCTTCACATTGTATTGACAGCTAAGGATAAAGAGACAAAGTTTATAATACGGTAAGCATAGTATGACATCATTCATATCACAAAACAACTGAGAACAGATAAACATGCAATTGTAATGTTGTGTGGGCAAGTCCAGCACGGAACTAGATTACAGGTCAAGATTAAAGGAACATCACTCCTCTCTTTTAAACCTTGTAAGGTGCAATGATACGCTAAGACAATTGTGTATAAAAGTGAAAAGAGTAATAGACATTGGCTGCAAACCATGCAGTTCAAGGCACAAGTCAGAGTAAGTAGTAGTTAAAAGGCATGAGGATTAAGTGCTTACAACATCGGCTTTGACTGGTGTAGTCATGCCCTTCGTCTTGCTGGTGTGACAGTCCTTGAAGATTTCCATAGCATTTGGTTCAGGTACTTTTTGGTCCTTGCGGGCTTTCTTCTGCATTTGGAACAAGTCAATATAGATCTGATAATATGGTACAGCGAAAAGAGTGAAACGACAGCTAATTACAAGAGCCTCGCAATGTGCAATATAGCTACGAGATCATGTCGTCTATTGGAATTTCACTTTTGTACGGTTGGCCTTGTTCTTTGAACAGTTCACCTACAAGAAGATAGATTTGTGTGGCACATGTGTAAATAGGACTTCAACATGTGATCTGATCACACACACACACACACACACACACACACATATATATATATATATATATATATATATATATATATATATATATATATATATATATATATATATATATAATTTACCTGATACTTTGGATCAGACCAGTGTTTAACGAGGCTTCTCCAGTCTTCATCCGATATATTTTCCACTGGAGATGTTTGGGCAAATTCACTGTTAACCTTGCCTTCAAAGTGAGTTTTCCTCAAGTTATACCGATACTGTCGCAAAGCAGACTTGAAAACATGGGTGCAAGCTTGTTTGGTTGCATCATCTTGGCTATCCAACTTGAACCTCATCTATTGAAAATTATGGGAGTCTCATTATCAGCAACCTAGAAAGTATTGGACAGAGCAAGACGATATTACTAGTTTCCATACATAACCATACTTACAGATAAATGGTCGAGGAAGGTGTTGAACTGGGTTTCGTCTTTGTCATTCCTGTACTGAATCCATGTTGGGAGGATACATACATGACACCTAATGGCAACCGCTGCCTCTGATACTAACTTGCCTGACTCTATAGCATCACGTGGCCTTTTTAAACCTGCCTCAAAACGGATCTTCATTCTTCCTCCACTAGATTTAGTTAACCTATCGAGCATTATCACTGATGTTTGTTTCCTCTTGCGCCTAGGTACTAGTCCATCAACGAACATAGGAAGTGTTAGTGTACATCAAACTGTGAGACTACATATAAAGAAGCATGCAACTGTAACTTGACTCCAGCAACTACCTTCTTGCTGTTGAAGCTCACAAAGTTCATCTGATCTTGCCAACTCATCTTGTGTCAAGAGTGTTTCAGAAGTAGTGTCAGGTGGCAAGGGAGCTTGGGAACGTGCTACCAGCTGAGTTGACCAACGAGTAAATCGTGCAGCTGGTGGTTCTGTGGAAGGTGTTGCAACAACTAGGGCTGTCTCTGCTTGTTTTGGTGGCAGCTATTTGTTTCTGTTTGGCTTGTTCTGCAGCTACTGTAGCACGGGATACCCTGTCGGTACAATTTTCCACTGGACTTTGACCTTCTATTGCACCATCAGTACCAGCAGAATCTGCAGGATTCTTCCGCTTCCCTTTCCTTGTCGTTCTGTGTTGCTTCCTCTTTCTCTGTGCCATGTTAAGTCAAGCCGACAAGAAAAACGAATAACAATTTACTTCTTCAGAACAAATTGATGCGTGATACAGACAAACTGAACTTTGATGTTAGACAACCACATGATAGGAGGATGTAATATGTACGAAAAACAGGACGGCATGAGATAACCAGAACTATGATATGTAAACTAAGCAGAAGACATTTCACTAAATTAGAAGCAATGCAATGGAAGGTAGACACCATATGAAAGATCCTACAAATATCGCTCTGCCAAGTTAACAATATCACACTGCCAAGCTAGAGAAAGCACCTCGGATGCCGGTTTCACCGGAAGACCACCATCAGTCCCTGCCTTATTTTTTTCCTTCCTCTTTCTTAATTGTATTGCCTTGTCAAGTCAAACCCACAAGAAAAATGAATAAAAATTCATTTTTCAGAACAAGTTGATGCAGGATGCTGACGAGCACTAATTTAATGTAAGGCAACTGCATGATAGGATGATTGAATGTGTAAGAAAAAAGGACAGCATTGCATATTCACAGCTATGATGTGTAAACTAAGCAGAAAGCATTTCAACAAATTAGAAGCAATGAAAGCTAGATACCATATGAAAGATGCAACGAATATCACTCTACCAAATTAAAATTGTCTCGTCATAAGTGCCATTTCAACAAATTAGAAGTAGTACAAGCTAGAAAAGAATGTGAGATGTAACCTATGTCACACTCCCATGTCAAACGTGTCTTATGATAAGTGATTGTTGCAGGTTAGACAACAGTAGTACTTTGATGTAAGAACATGGTGTGATAGACAGATATTGTATGTTCCGGAAACAGGAACACGTGTCTTAGTCACAAGTATAATGTGTAAAGTAAGCAGATGAAATTCAACAAAATTAGAAGCAATACAAGCTAGACATCATACATAACATGCAACCACATATAACAGTGCCAAGTTAGAGGGAGCGCCTGTGATGGTGCACTAGGGGAGACGTGCTCATCACCAACATAGCTACGTTGAGTGTCTATGTATGTGTTGTCTTGGAAATCATCTTGGGGGGGTGGAGGAGTAGAATCTGTAGAGGCCCTCCGTTTGGAAGGAGCACCTTCATCCGCTGCCTTGCTAACTTCCTTCTGCTTTGTTGATCTTGAATTGTCAAATAAAACTGACAAGAAAAGCAATAAAATTCACTCTTCTGAACTCATTCGTGCATGATACTGACAATCACTACTTTGATGTAAGGCAAACACATGATTCCAGGATGCAATAATACGAAAAACAGGACGGCATGGCATATTCACAATGGTTTGTGTAAACTAAGCAGAAACCATTTCAACAAATAAGAAGCAATGCAAGCTAGACACCACATGAAAGATGCAACCAATATGACTCTGCCAAGTTAAAAGCGTCCCATCATAAATGGCATTTCAACAAATTAGAAGCAGCGCATGCTATAAATCATATGAAAGATGCAACTAATATCACACTACATACACCGAAGGTGTCTCGTCATATTGATTTATGCGGGATACAAAAAAAATAGTTTTATGTAAGGACATGCTTAATAGACAGATGTACTATGTACTAAAAATAGGAAGGCATGTCACATTAACAGGTATAATGTATAAACTAAGCAGAATAGCACATGCAATTTAACCAGATTAGAAGAATTACAATCTAGACACCATATGCAACATGCAACCACATATCACGCTGCCAAGTTAGAGCAAGCACCTGCGATGCTAGTGTAGGGGAAATGCGGTAATCAACTATAGAGCTACGTTCACTATCTTCATCTAGCCTTGCTGTTTCTTGAGAATCGTGTGGGGAGGCTGACGCTGCATTCTTTAAATTAGGATTATTTATCACAGTAGTCCACTGGCCTGGCTGCCTCATCATAAGTGATTGATGAGGGATACACAAGAACATTAGTTTGATGTAAGAACATGGTTAATAGACAAATGTACTAGTATGTACCAAAAATAGGAAGGCATGTCATATTCAAAGGTATAGTGTGTAAGCTAAGCAGATGCAATTTAACCAAATTGGAAGCAATACAAGCTAGACATCCGGCTGGAGTGGTGAGCATGATCATCTAGGACCTGAGAGCCTAGTGGGAGGCGGGCTGCTTCGCCACCATCGTGGCTTTTTAGTTGGCTTCCAGGTGATGCATGTCTGTGCTGGGCTTGTCACTGGCTCGGCCAGTGCCCTGACTAGCTATTTGTCTTTTGGTGCTCCCAAGATGGTGGTTCATGTAAAAAATATCTTTCCTTATCTTGATAAAGACCGACCTCGGCCTTTCGAATACAAGATAGACACCATATGCAACATGCAACCACATATGACACCGTGAAGTTAAACCAAGCACCTGGGATGGTGGTTCACGGCGAGGGAGATCATCAACTCCAGAGTTACGTTCCCCGTCTCCATCTGCTGACACGACACCCTTTAAAGTCTTGAAACGTGTCTGGCCTAGCCACGTACCACGCTGGAGCGACTTCTCTCTTCTCTTTTCTGCTTCTGTCAAGGCAGGGTCTGAAATACCCTTGCATAAAAACACAATAGTGAGAGTATGGGTGAAGTGTGTGCAGAACTAGTGCACTGTAAAAGTAGCAGATAGCAGGTGGCTGAAAAATAAATGACAGGAGACATATGATAGCTCTACAACATTGCATGGCAAACAAAATTAGATTCTACTCCGTATGATTTTGTAATATATGAGCACAGGAAATGCAGGTACTCCTGCAGCACACCACCACATGTGGTCCTATCAAGATAACAGTCGACTAAAAATAAATAGGTCAGTCAATTTTTTTATGAACCGTCCGATCTATAAGGAACGGGCAGATGGCCTTCGTCTACCTCCCGCCAGTCACTGTTGACGATTTTTCTCGAATCGCCAGCGACCACCGGCCCAGACCCCTGCCTCTGCCGCCCCGCCCTCCCCTCGACCTCACACCACCGCCATGCTTGGCAGCGCCCCCGGGCCATCCCTTTAATCACGGCCGACCTCCAGATCGGGCGCCAGCAGCTCTAGGCCCCACACGCCCCTAAGATAAACACCGAGGCGCTGCTTCCCTGGCGTAATAGGCGGACTAGCGCCTGTTACGCCGGGGAATGCTTCCGTTCATTGGGAATCAACTGACCAGGAATTGAAATCCAGGGGGGCGACAGACCTCTAGCTAAGGTGAAATAGTATATGAGGAGAAACCATGTACATCGCGAGTAACTAGGAACATCTAGTATCAAGAAGAAGCGGTCAACTAGTGTCTTCTGTGGGATGAATACCGTGCAAGCAGACACGTAAGATTTGCACGAACAAGGGACGAGGAGTACCGTTTTTGGTTGCCAGTTTGGTCGCCTCCACATGTCGCGTCGATCTTCTTCTTTTTGCTGGGGAAACCGATGTTTTGGAGGAGGGTGCAGGCTTGGACATACCCATGGACAAATTGTTGACTGTGTTGCCGTGGCCATATGTCGGCGGAGGGGAAGCAGATCCGAGGCGGCGAAGGACGGCGTAGCAGGAACAGTTCCGGTGCGGTGGACGGTGGCGAAGTTGGAGCGGCAGCGGTGAGGCGCAGGACGGCGTGGTTGAACTGGCTCGGGTAGGGACGGCTCGGCCTCGGCTTCAACTACTAGCTGTGGAGGGCATTGGTCTCACGCGGTTTCGGGTGAGTAGAGGCTCTTTTGGCGCTTCGTTCAAAATTTTGAAAAAGAAGCATTCACGTTTAGAGTACTCTTGAACTTTGAGGATTGACCTAAATAGACAATGTCAAATTTGACCTTGTATGTTTGAAAACCTCATTAAATTATCCGCTTCTTTTTGAAATTTTGACACTTGAAAATCCTATAACTACGATTATTTTGGAATGGAGGAGCTAAATTTGAATCTATTTTGTACACGACTATGTATTCTATTATGTACAAAATCAGAGCAAACATTGGTGCCCCCATAACTTAGGTATGATTTACAAATGCCATGGTATCGAATTCAAATAATTGGATGGACTTCATGTTGAATTCGAATTTTTTAAACCACCTTAAGTTGAATTCAAATGTATTCGAGTTCATAGCTAGCTATTTATAATGTTCATTGTGTAACTTTCGTATGTATAATGTGCTTTACACACACAAGATGAATGATGTCTACTACACAACCTTCCTCTTGTAGACGTTGTTCGGCCTCCAAGTGCAGAGGTTTGTAGGACAGTAGCAAATTTCCCTCAAGTGGATGACCTAAGGTTTGTCAATCCGTGGGAGGCGTAGGATGAAGATGGTCTCTCTCAAACAACCCTGCAACCAAATAACAAAGAGTCTCTTGTGTCCCCAACACACCCAATACAATGGTAAATTGTATAGGTGCACTAGTTCGGCGAAGAGATGGTGATACAAGTGCAATATGGATGGTAGATATAGGTTTTTGTAATCTAAAAATATAAAAACAGCAAGGTAACTAATAAATAAAAGTGAGCACAAACAGTACTGCAATGCGTTGAAACAAGGCCAAGGGTTCATACTTTCACTAGTGCAAGTTGTCTCAGCAATAATAACATAATTGGATCATATAACTATCCCTCAACATGCAACAAAGAGTCACTCCAAAATCACTAATAGCGGAGAACAAACGAAGAGATTATTGTAGGGTATGAAAGCACCTCAAAGTTATCCTTTCTGATCGATCTATTCAAGAGTCCGTAGTAAAATAACACGAAGCTATTCTTTCCGTTCGATCTATCATAGAGTTTGTACTAGAATAACACCTTAAGACACATATCAACCAAAACCCTAATATCACCTAGATACTCCAATGTCACCTCAAGTATCTGTGGGTATGATTATACGATATGCATCACACAATCTCAGATTCATCTATTCAACCAACACAAAGAACTTCAAAGAGTGCCCCAAAGTTTCTACCGGAGAGTCAAGACGAAAACGTGTGCCAACCCCTATGCATAAGTTCACAAGGTCACTGAACCCGCAAGTTGATCACCAAAACATACATCAAGTAGATCACATGAATATCCCATTGTCACCACAGATAAGCACATGCAAGACATACATCAAGTGTTCTCAAATCCTTAAAGACTCAATCCGATAAGATAACTTCAAAGGGAAAACTCAATCCATTACAAGAGAGTGGAGGGGGAGAAACATCATAAGATCGAACTATAATAGCAAAGCTCGCGGTACATCAAGATCGGGCCAAATCAAGAACACGAGAGAGAGAGAGAGATCAAACACATAGCTACTGGTACATACCCTCAGCCCCGAGGGTGAACTACTCCCTCCTCGTCATGGAGAGTGCCGGGATGATGAAGATGGCCACCGGTGAGGGATCCCCCTCCGGCAGGGTGCCAGAACAGGGTCCCGATTGGATTTTGGTGGCTACAGAGGCTTGCAGCGGCGGAACTCCCGATCTAGGTTATTTTCTGGAGGTTTGTGTATTTATAGGAATTTTTGGCGTAGGTCTCACGTCAGGGGGGTCTCCGAGTCGTCCACGAGATAGGGGCCGACGCCCAGGGGGTCGGGCGCGCCCCCCACCCTCGTGGACAGCCCGGGACTCTTCTGGCCCAACTCTTTTACTCCGGGGGCTTCTTTTGGTCCATAAAAAATCATCAAAAATTGGCACGTCAATTGGACTCCGTTTGGTATTCCTTTTCTGCGATACTCAAAAACAAGGGAAAAACAGAAACTGGCACTTGGCTCTAGGTTAATATGTTAGTCCCAAAAATCATATAAAATAGCATATAAATGCATATAAAACATCCTAGATGGATAGTATAATAGCATGGAACAATCAAAAATTATAGATACGTTGGAGACATATCAATGAACTATACTCACGTTTATATTCGGTTGCTAAAGCGATGGATTGTCTGGAGTTCAAAATACTAACTATGTGGATCAATTATGTCAAATAATAACATACACATGCTCAAATTCGATAGAATCTGGATGTCTGATGGATCAATGACCGTTCCTTACTCGAATTGCAAATATCATGATCCCATCCTAATATTTGGATACAATTTATATCTTTAATCAATGTGTACATCAGTCTTTTATGTGTAGTTTCACTCTCCATCGGTGGTCTCCCACACATGCTCACACACTCTCTCTCGAGGTGTCTTTCTCACAGACATGCTCTCGATATAACCCTCCCTCCCTCTCGTAACCATTTACGACTGTTTTCACTAACCTTTATCACAAGCACTCTTCCTCTCACAAGCATACACACACACAATCCCCATCGACCCTTTCTATATACATAGACCTGACTACGTGTCTCCTGTACGCACATTATCTTTAGGCCTGTCTCTCACGCATTGTCTCACACCTCTCTTCCTAATCGACGAGTATGATTCTAGCAGAGCATTCTGTAGGATGCCCCTTAAAGTTAGGTTGGATGAATAGTAATATCAGAGATAAGGGGTTACCTTAGTCCGATAACCCAGGGTTACAAATCCTAGACGGCTTTGTCAGTGGACACAGAGTCCTTCACAATTCTGCTATCATTGTCTTGTACGACAAGTCATCCATGGGTCTCCCTAAATGCGTCACGGGCCGACCAATGTGGCGCAGGACGGAACCGAACCAAGGGCCTCACCTCTTCCCCCCGATCTCTTTATCTTCTCACACTCACACATACCAACACAGACACCACACAAAAAAATCTCTTCGTGCCTCTATCCCCTCCCCCCTTGCATATACACACTCAAGGGAATCTCTCGCCGTGACATCATATTAGTCTCTCTCTCTCTCTAGACCTCTCTCATTTCTCGTGCTATCTCTCCCACGCCCCCTCCCCCTGTCGGCCCCTCTATCCATGCCTCTCTCGAATACGTAATACACACACATACCTCTCTAGGCCCTGCCAAATACATCAACTACACATTCACACATGTTACATCACGTACCCCATTGATCTAAAAAGCCCTCTCTTCACATTTATTTCGCATACAACATTCCTATTGAATAAAGTGTGGCCAAAAAATTATTTTAGAATTTCTACATATATACAACATTACAAAGT
Organism: Aegilops tauschii subsp. strangulata; assembly: GCF_002575655.3. Classification (NCBI taxonomy): domain Eukaryota; kingdom Viridiplantae; phylum Streptophyta; class Magnoliopsida; order Poales; family Poaceae; genus Aegilops; species Aegilops tauschii. Next base: position 310,286,384 of record NC_053037.3, on the reverse strand, counting down.
TATATGGAGGAGTATGAACGTTAATTTGCATTGCATGGTGCCCACAATGAGATTTATTCCACACCGTGAATTTTTATATGTTTATACTATATATAAAGTTAGTCATAATAAAGAGAAACGAAGAGCATCTCTCTCCCCATAGCATACACCCCCTCTACGCCCCTTTCACGTACGCACACAAACTATCTCCAGCTAAAAGTAAGCCCCCAGCACATTCACACATGTTTCATCTTTCTCTCGCGATATATATAGTGACGATCATTGTATTTGGAGCGAAAGCACGATACGTACATTGGACTTCAGAATCCACTACTTACGATCACCATTTATGTTTTGTAGTTATTATACAGTCACGGGCTCATCGTACAGCTATGTATTTGCTCAATACACGACTAGTTGACCAGTTAAACGCTCCACATGGAACCTCTAGTGTTGCATCACATTATCTCACTACCATTGGGCCCACCTGTCGGCTTGTATCTACTCTTCTACACTCTTATAAAAACAGAGTTGGTGATGATGGTGTGCCTGCTGATACGTCTCCAACGTATCTATAATTTTTGATTGTTCCATGCTATTATATATTCTGTTTTGGATGTTTAATGGGCTTATTTATACACTTTTATATTATTTTTGGGACTAACCTATTAACCGGAGGACCAGCCCAAATTGCTGTTTTTTTTGCCTATTTCAGAGTTTCGCAGAAAATGAATATCAAACAGAGTCCAAACGGAATGAAACCTTCGGGAACGTGATTTTCGGAACAAACGTGATCCACAGGACTTGGAGTCTACGTCAAGCAATCAACGAGGAGAGCACGAGGCAGGGGGCGCGCCTACCCCCCAAGCGTGCCCTCCACCCTCGTGGGGCCCATGTTGCTCCACCGACATACTTCTTCCTCCTATATATACCTACGTACCCCCAAACCATCAGAGGCATCCACGAAAACCTAATTCCACCGCCGCAACCTTCTGTACCCGTGAGATCCCATCTTAGGACCTTTTCCGGCGTCCTGCCGGAGGGGGCATTGATCACGGAGGGCTTCTACATCAACACCATAGCCTCTCCGATGATGTGTGAGTAGTTTACTTCAGACCTTCGAGTCCATAGTTATTAGCTAGAAGGCTTCTTCTCTCTCTTTGGATCTCAATACAAAGTTCTCCTCGATTCTCGTGGAGATCTATTCGATGGAATCTTCTTTTGCGGTGTGTTTGTCGGGACCGATGAATTGTGGGTTTATGATCAAGATTATCTATGAACAATATTTGAATCTTCTCTGAATTCTTTTATGTATGTTTGGTTATCTTTGCAAGTCTCTTATGCTCAATTCTATCAATTGATCGACAGTAATTTGTTCACTCACCGTAATACTTATGCTCTCTAGAGAAGCCACTAGTGAAACCTATAGCCCCCGGATCTATTCTCCATCAAATTAATCTTCCGTTATTTCCATTACCGTTTACTTGCTTTCTTTACTTTTACTCTTTATCATAAAAATACCAAAAATATTATCTTATCATATCTATCAGATCTCACTCTCGTAAGTGACCGTGAAGGGATTGACAACCCCTTTATCGCGTTGGTTTCGAGGTTCTTATTTGTTTGTGTAGGTGCGAGGGACTCGAGCGTAGCCTCCTACTGGATTGATACCTTGGTTCTCAAAAACTAAGGGAAATATTTACGCTACTTTACTGCATCACCCTTTCCTCTTCAAGGGAAAAACCAACGCAGTGCTCAAGAGGTAGCAAGAAGGATTTCTGGCACCGTCGCCGGGGAGTCTACACAAAAGTCAACATACCAAGTACCCATCACAAACTCTTATCCCTCGCATTACATTATTTTCCATTTGCCTCTCGTTTTCCTCTCCCCCACTTCACCTTTGCCAGTTTATTCGCCCTTCTTCCGTTCAATCTTTTGTTACTATGTGCCTTCTTTTTGCTTGCATCTTCGCTTGCTAAAAGTTTATGGATCCTCATCCACTTGCCAATCTCTTTAAGAGATCCAATTATGATGAACCTATTGCTAGTGAGTTGAGTGCACTAGATTATCTTTATGAGGTTTTGCTTGAAATTCGTGAATCTGAAAATTGTGATGAAGTACTTTATGAAGCGATTCATGATAGATCTTTGAATAAAAAGCATGATTGCAATGATTTTATTATAAATTATATTGATGTAAATTGTGTTAAGAATATGCAAAACCCTAAGCTTGGGGATGCTAGTTTTTCTATGTCCTCTACTTGTTGCAATGATCATGATCGGGGTGATAGTGCTTCTTATGATCTTGAAAATTTATTTAAGCCCCATGATGAATATGAGATTGATAATACTGTTTGCAATAATATTGAAAGTGGGTTTGGAAGAGTGTCAACTTTAGATCCCACATATTTGGAGAATGTTCAATCTTATGAAATTTTTGATAAAAGTGGGTTTGGAGAGGTCCTGACTTTAGTTAATGTTAATCCCACTATTTTGGAAGAGTGTCAAATTTGCATGCATGTGGATCGTGTTGAAAATATTTTATGTGATAGCAATTTTGTTGAATTTGCTTATGATCCTACATGTAATTATTATGAGAGAGGAAAATATGGTTGTAAAAATTTTCGTGTCACTAAATTTCCTCTCGTTATGTTGAGATTGCTATTGTTTCTTTCTTCTCCCTTGCATATGCTAGATCTTGCTTGTCTTGCTAATTTGTTTTCCTATAAAATGCCTATTCATAGGACATATGTTAGACTTAGAGGTGACTTTCACATGTTTTATGATGCTCTCTTTGTGTTTCAATTATTATCTTTCGTGTGAGCATCGTTAAAATCTTATGCCTAGCAAGGGGCGTTAAACGATAGCGCTTGTTGGGAGGCAACCCAATTTTATTTTAGTTTTTTGCTTTTTGGTTCTGTTTAGGAATAAATCTTTGATCTAGCCTCTGGTTAGATTTTTTATGTTTTAATTAGTGTTTATGCCAAGTTAAACCTATAGGATCTTCTTGGATGATAGTTATCTGATCTTGCTGAAAATTCCAGAAACTTTCTGTTCCCTAAAACAATTGTTAAAAATTACCAGAACGTGATATAATATTGATTCCAATTGCAGCAGATCAATAAACAAATTAGTTAGGTCTTCCTATTTTGGCTGAATTTTTAGAGTTCCATAAGTTTGCGTTAGTTACAGATTACTACAGACTGTTCTGTTTTTGACAGATTCTGTTTTTCGTGTGTTGTTTGCTTATTTTGATGAATCTATGGCTAGTAAAATAGTTTATAAACCATAAAGAAGTTGGAATGCAGTAGGTTTAACACCAATATAAATAAATAATGAGTTCAATACAGTACCTTGAAGTGGTGTTTTGTTTTCTTTCGCTAACGGAGCTCATGAGATTTTCTGTCAAGTTTTGTGTTGTGAAGTTTTCAAGTTTTGGGTAAAGATTTGATGGAGTATGGAACAAGGAGTGGCAAGAGCCTAAGCTTGGGGATGCCCATGGCACCCCAATATAATCTAAGTACACCAAAAAGACAAAGCTTGGGGATGCCCCGGAAGGCATCCCCTCTTTCGTCCTCATCCATCGGTAAATTTACTTGGAGCTATATTTTTATTCACCATATGATATGTGTTTTGCTTGGAGCGTCTTGTATGATTTGAGTCTTTATTTGTTAGTTTACCACAATCATCCTTGCTGTACACATCTTTTGAGAGACACACACATGATTCGGAATTTGTTAGAATACTCTATGTGCTTCACTTATATTCTTTGAGCTATATAGTTTTGCTCTAGTGCTTCACTTATATCTTTTAGAGCACGGCGGTGGTTATATTTTATAGAAATTGTTGAACTCTCATACTTCACTTATATTATTTTGAGAGTCTTAAACAGCATGGTAATTTGCTTTAATTGTGAAATTAATCTTATATATTGAGTCAGTTAAATATCATGAGAAGTTAGATACTTGATAAGTGTTTTGAGATATAAAGGTGGTAATATTAGAGTGTGCTAGTTGGGTAATTGTGAAATTGAGAAATACTTTTGTTAAAGTTGGCAAGTCCCATAGCATGCACGTATGGTAAAAGTTGTGTAACAATTTTGACACATAGGTGTTCTTTTATTGCTTTCCTTATGAGTGGCGGTCGGGGACGAGCGATGGTCTTTTCTTACCAATCTATCCCTCTAGGGGCATGCGTAGTAGTACTTTGCTTCGAGGGCTATTAAACTTTTGCAATAAGTATATGAGTTATTTATGACTAATGTGAGTCCATGGGTTATACGCACTCTCAACCTTCCACAATTTTCTAGCCTCTACGGTACCGCGCATTGCCCTTTCTCACATTGAGAGTTGGTGCAAACTTCGCCGGTGCATCCAAACCCCGTGATACGATATGCTCTATCACACATAAACCTCCTTATATCTTCCTCAAAACAGCCACCATACCTACCTATTATGGCATTTCCATAGCCATTCCGAGATATATTGCCATGCAACTTTCCACCGTTCCGTTTATTATGACACGCTTCATCATTGTCATATTGCTTTGCATGATCATGTAGTTGACATCGTATTTTGTGGCAAAGCCACTATTCATAATTTTTTTCATACATGTCACTCTTGATTCATCGCATATCCCGGTACACCGCCGGAGGCATTCACATAGAGTTATATCTTGTTCTAAGTATTGAGTTGTAATTGTTGAGTTGTAAGTAACAAAAGTGTGATGATCATCATTATTAGAGCATTGTCCCATGTGAGGAAAGGATGATGGAGACTATGATTCCCCCACAAGTCGGGATGAGATTCCGGACTAAAAAAAAGAGGCCAAAGAAAAAAAAGGAGAAGGCCCAAACAAAAAAATGATGAGAGAAAAAGAGAGAAGGGACAATGCTACTATCCTTTTCCACACTTGTGCTTCAAAGTAGCACCATGATTTTTATGATAGAGAGTCTCCTATGTTGTCACTTTCATATACTAGTGGGAATTTTTCATTATAGAACTTGGCTTGTATATTCCAATGATGGGCTTCCTCAAAATGCCCTAGGTCTTCGTGAGCAAGCAAGTCGGATGCACACCCACTTAGTTTCTTTTGTTGAGCTTTCACATATTTATAGCTCTAGTGCATCCGTTGCATGGCAATCCCTACTCCTCTCATTGACATCAATCGATGGGCATCTCCACAGCCTATTGATTAGCCGCGTCAATGTGAGACTTTCTACCTTTTTGTCTTCTCTCATAACCTCCATCATTATACTTCACTCCACCCATAGTGCTATATCCATGGCTTGTGCTCATGTATTGCGTAAGAGTTGAAAAGGCTGAAGCACTTTAAAAGTATGAACCAATTGCTCGGCTTGTCATCGGGGTTATGCATGATGAGAACGTTTTTGTGACAATATTAAAACATAGCCTAACTATATGATTTTGTAGGGATAAGCTTTCTTTGGCTATGTTATTTTGATAAGACATAATTGCTTGGTTAGCATGTTTGAAGTATTATTGTTTTTATGTCAATATTAAACTTTTATCTTGAATCTTTCGGACCTAAATATTCATGCCATAATAAAAAGGATTACATTAAGAAGTATTCCAAGAAGCATTCCACATCAAAAATTCTGTTTTTATCATTTACCTACTCGGGGACGAGCAGGAATTAAGCTTGGGGATGCTTGATACGTCTCCAACGAATCTATAATTTTTTATTGTTCCATGCTATTATATATTCTGTTTTGGATGTTTAATGGGCTTATTTATACACTTTTATATTATTTTTGGGACTAACCTATTAACCTGAGGCCCAGCCCAAATTGCTGTTTTTTTGCCTATTTTAGAGTTTCGCTGAAAAAGAATATCAAACGGAGTCCAAACGGAACAAAACCTTCGGGAACGTGATTTTCGGAACAAACGTGATCCAGAGAACTTGGAGTCTACGTCAAGCAATCAACGGGGAGAGCACGAGGCAGGGGGCGCGCCTACCCCCCCCCCCCCCCCAGGCGCGCCCTCCACCCTCGTGGGGCCCACATTGCTCCACCGACGTACTTCTTCCTCCTATATGTACCTACGTACCCCCAAACCATCAGAGGCATCCACGAAAACCTAATTCCACCGCCGCAACCTTATGTACCCGTGAGATTCCATCTTGGGGCCTTTTCCGGCGTCCTGGCGGAGGGGCCATTGATCATGGAGGACTTCTACATCAACACCATAGCCTCTCCGATGATGTGTGAGTAGTTTAATTCAGACCTTCGGGTCCATAGTTATTAGCTAGATGGCTTCTTCTCTCTCTTTGGATCTCAATACAAAGTTCTCCTCGATTCTCGTGGAGATCTATTCGATGTAATCTTCTTTTGCGGTGTGTTTGTCGGGACCGATGAATTGTGGGTTTATGATCAAGATTATCTATGAATAATATTTGAATCTTCTCTGAATTCTTTTATGTATGATTGGTTATCTTTGCAAGTCTCTTCGAATTATCAGTTTGGTTTGGCCTACTAGATTGATCTTTCTTGTAATGGGAGAAGTGCTTAGCTTTGGGTTCAACCTTGCGGTGTCCTTTCCCAGTGACAGCAGGGGCAGCAAGGCACGTATTGTATTGTTGCCATCGAGGATAACAAGATGGGGTTTATATCATATTGCATGAGTTTATCCCTCTACATCATGTCATCATACTTAAAGCATTACTCTGTTCTTATGAACTTAATACTCTAGATGCATGCTGGATAGCGGTCGATGTGTGGAGTAATAGTAGTAGATGCAGGCAGGAGTCGGTCTACTTGTGACGGACGTGATGCCTATATACATGATCATACCTAGATATTCTCATAACTATGCTCAATTCTATCAATTGCTCGACAGTAATTTGTTCACCCACCGTAATACTTACGCTCTTGAGAGAAGCCACTAGTGAAACCTATGGCCCCCGGGTCTATTCTCCATCATATTAATCTTCAGTTATTTCCATTACCATTTACTTGCTTTCTTTACTTTTACTCTTTATCATAAAAACACCAAAAATATTATCTTATCATATCTATCAGATCTCACTCTCGTAAGTGACCGTGAAGGGATTGACAACCCCTTTATCGCGTTGGTTGCGAGGTTCTTATTTGTTTGTGTAGGTGCGAGGGAGTCGAGCGTAGCCTCCTACTGGATTGATACCTTGGTTCTCAAAAACTGAGGTAAATACTTACGCTACTTTACTGCATCACCCATTCCTCTTCAAGGGAAAAACCAACGCAGTGCTCAAGAGGTAGCACCTGCCATCCTGCAACATAGGCCGTCCGATTTATATCTGACAGATAGGAAGGAAACTATGGCAATTTTGCAAAAAGGTACCCACACACCTCTCCACATTTGCAAATAAGGCCTTCCCTCGTTCATCCTTTTCTCTCACAAGATAAACTAGTCATACAAATGCATCTTGATGTTACGTGCAATGCAGAGGCATCTTGCTAGTAAGAATGAAAACAAATGACAAAAAAATATTGGACGATGGTTCGAAGTCATGACCGCGGGCACAGCGGACAAGGTGGCCTTGTATTGGTATGCTGAGCCATCTGTTTTAACACACAGGAGCTGGTGTGGTGATTATATAAACACACACGCATGCACACGAACTGCATGCACGCAACACTCACACGAACACATGCAGCCACACACGCACGCAACACTCACACGTACACACGCAGCCACGCACGCACGCAACACTCACACGCATGCATGCATGCACACACCACACGACCAACACACACTCTCACGCTCAAGTGCTCAACCTACACGTGCATGCGCACACATCAGGCCCTGACAGACACATACACAACCAGGTGATTCCCACGCACGGTTGGAGTCTTGTCGCGCCTGGGTAAATTTGTGGTTATCTAACCTTTTTCCTATGTGAACTGACATGTGGGACCCACAAGGAACGTGGTCAATTTAACTAGTCAACATGGTGCCACGCAGACTACTTGGCCGGTCAACAGAGTGCAATCCGATGCTGAACGGTGAGCAAGTGACCGTATAATCACCGCAAAACGTATATAGTGACCGTAATGAGCGTATTCTGAAGTTCGGTGACTGTATTATGCTTTTCTCTCTGTAGGCCCTCCAAAACTACATCTTTACACGTTCTCGCATGTTACATCTAACAACTATGCAATACAACACTACTACTACACTCTAACACAATAAAGCATATGTGTTTTTAGTTTGACTAGATATCATACTGTTACTTAATTATTCAGTTTGCATACATTAAAATTGCCATTGAAATGTATGGCCAGTATCATCTACCGCGCGGGAAAAATCCAGCCCTTTCCAGTTTAATCGGGTTTGTATCGATGGGTCGTGCGAAACAGCAAAACTATAGTACTATACAGTACAAGTGACAGTTCACGGGGCCGCCGTGTCGTGTAGTCCTGCGTCGTAAGAGTGGAGCGCTCGCTTTCATAAATGTTCTAGTCCCGTTCTCCGACATGTGGGACATCATGCTACCGGGTCCACATGTCATACCGAAATACAGTGTAGAGCAGCAGGGGTGAAGCACCGCAGTCATGGCGCCGGTGTAGTAATGAGCAATGAGGCGTAAAATCACAAAGCTGCACCTTTCCCGCAGTTAAGTTGGAGGGACAAAGTAATAATGCTAAAAGAGAAGTTGGAGGGACGAAGCAACCATCATTTCACTCGTTGCTAAATCCGCTTCTCCCTCATCTTCTTCAAGTTTTTTTATAAGATCTTCTTCAAGTTAACCACGTGTTGCTTCTGCCGTTGTTCTGCCTCATGTGGGACGCGGATCGGCTTGGTAAAGCACTGACACGTGGGACCGCATGTTAGCAAACCGCCAGGCCAACGTCCTCCAAAAATAAGAAACCTCCCCCGCCATCCGCGCGGCAAAATCACCTCCTTTTTACTAATCTTGATTCTATATTTTTTAGATCAATATAATTGAGATTTGTATAGATAGCACACAGGAGCAAAACCAAGTGGTACGGTTAAGGGCATCCACAATGTGTAGCCAAATGTGAAAATAGCTTTTGGCATCGATGGGAACCATTGTGGACGGTGCTGCCAAAGCCAAAAAGATGGAACCGAAGCTCCTTGATTGATTGATTGAAGGAATAGAAAAATGCAACGTCTCTCCTCTTTATCCCGTGCTTGGACACATGTACAGTATAGAGCACAGAGTCTACTCCCCTGTCCCTTCTATCACAAATCACAAAGCATTGAGACGTCAAATCACAAAGCACGGACGAAGCAACCATCATTTCACTCTTCGTTGACTACCCTTCTCCATCGTCTTCTTCGAGAAACCACCTCACCGCACATTTACGCGTCCTTTGGTTCAACAAACTTCCTGGATGCAAATAAGGCGGTTGTCTCGGCTTGCAGGCGGCACTTGCATCCGGTGGTCTCCCTGAACGGTGTTCTTCGTCGAATGCACTTCACCAAACCACAACGTTCGAGATATCGTCGACGTCACCGCAATGGGGAAGGAAGTCAAATAGTTACTACCTCCATTTTTTTGTACACAAGGCCAGTATATCAAAATTTCAATTTGCAAAAGGCCACTAACACTAATCGAGGCAAAATTGATGGGGTTTGCCTTGTACTAGCAACCAAGGACATTAATATACCCTTGCATGCATGCGGAAGTGAGAAGGTTGGTTTGCATGGCGCTGCACTAATCAAGCGATGAGGAGTGAGATGGTTAGCTCTTTGGGCTTTGGAGAAAAAATATGCATTAATTGACACGTCAAACAAGGATTTGTATCAATTAATTCCGCGAAGGAAAACCATGCCCTTCTTTATTAACACCAGTACTCCTAGTACGTACGTACTTATCCTGTTTGGGTCTAGGCCTTGCATTGCCATACTTCGCCACACATTTTTGCCAAGCTTGCCTAAAGTTTTCAAAATGAAAAGGAGGTACACTTGCGCATGGCTTTCGCGGTCGCACCACACCCTCACACGGTCGCTCCGCACCCTCACACAGTCGCTCCTGCATGCCGCAAACCCAACCAAGGGTACGCACCCTCACTGACACGTGCTACCGCATGTGAACAAACCAAACTCAGCCATCCTACCGCTGACACATAATTTTCGTTCATACAATATGTTTATCCAACCGCATGTTGGGGAGGATCCATACGGCCCGTGTGGTGGTCTGTTGGGGAAGAAGAAGAGGTGAGGAAGAAGGGTTAGGAGACGTAGGATATTCATCCAACAACCTGAAATGGTAGACTGACCCAAATGTTGAAAGTCAGGCGACTTGCATAACAATATATGTTTTTACACAACAAAAGATCCCTAAAAACAACAACATAAAGATAAACTATCACTGCTCGTGGAACGAGACGGCCTCGTCGTCTTTGGCTGCCGGCGCGAACCAGCCGTAGCTGCCGACATGTGTCTCCGCACCGTGGTTGTCCTCGGCCTCCAGCTACTCGTTCACGCAGAGCGTGCGGGCGCTCTGCACGGACGAGAGCACCGCCCGGTTCAAGTCGAGGACGTCCGGTTCCGCCTGCAGGAGGGCCTCGATGGCAGTGGCATCCGCATGCTCCGTGTCCAATTGAGCCTCGGCCGCCCGGTTCAATTCGAGGGCGTCCGCTTCCGCCTGCAGGAGGGCCTCGATGGTAGCGGCATCCGCGCGCTCCGCGTTGAGTTGAGCCTCCGCCGCCCGGTTCAAGTCGAGGACGTCCGGTTCCGCCTGCAGGAGGGCCTCGATGGCAGCGACATCCGCGCGCTCCGCCTCAAGTTGAGCCTCCGCCGCCCGGTTCACATCCACGACATCCGGTTCCGCCTGCAGGAGAGCCTCGATGGTAGCGGCATGCGCGCGCTCCGCGTCGAGTTGAGCCTCTGCCTCCCGGTCGTCCTTTAGTATCGCCAGGTTGAACCGTTGGTCCGCCTGCACCATGGGCGACCTGGACACCGGCATGAAGTCGACGTCCATCGTCTCATACCCATCGGGGGCCTTCTGCGACGCGACCTCAGCCATGAACATTGGATCGGCTTCCTCCTCATCGTAGCTTGGCTCCAGAGAACTCGGGGATTGGCCCACCGCAAAGCGAGCTTGGGAACGGAGGTCTGTGGTGCCGACCGCAGCCGCGATTTCTGCGCGGCGCTCCGGCGTCAGCATCTTGTAGTACGTGATCTTGCGGCGCACCATGGCTTTTCGGTGAACTAGGGGACGCTTGATGCGGGCTAGGGGATCGAAAGGTGGGGGGATGGGCTGGAGAGGAGGTGTGGTTTTGGGGCAGTGGCTTGCGTAGGCCGAACGGGGAAGGTTCTAGTGTGAATAGTGGTTCTGGTGACGACCGGTCAATCGGTTTTGACTGTACATCGCTCTTGTCGCGTTCGCGTTGCACCCCGGCACGTTGGACCCTCCACGTCGCTCGCCGAATGGAACACGCTTCGTCTTGCATTTTCGCTCGCTCATGGGACCATAGTTGAGAGCAAACCAACGTCCCTCCCCCTCCCCCGCCCGCGTCATTTATACTACCACTCCCACCGTTTTATGCGGAGTAAATAAAAACAGAGGGAGTATACTACGGATGAGGATCCCCTGACGTGGCCGAACCCATTGAGTAACTGACATGCGGGGCCTAGCAATCATGGGGTCCGCCAGTAAGTGAACGAAAGGGAGGGTAAGGCAGGGATACCTACGTTAGAGGATCCACTTCCACTACTACTCCCTCCTTCCATCTACAGGGCCTAATGCGTTTTTCGAGGCTAACTTTGACCAAATGTTAGAGTAATAATATATGACATGCAACTTACACAAAGCATACGGTCAAATTCGTATGTGAAAGGAGCTTCGAATGATATAATTTTCACATTATACATCTCAAGTACTATTAATCTTGTCAATAGTCAAAGGCGTTTTTGAAAAACGCATTAGAGCATGGTTAATAATATAGCCAGCCGATGGCTATAAGGAACTGCCATGTCATCTATAGCCATCATCTATATACACTCATACAGTAGTGTGGGCTATTTCCCGCAAAAAAAATATGGTTGGCTATTGTATTAGTACTTTTTTCCATCTCCTCTCTATCTCTTTCTTCATATTTATTGTATTTAACTAGGAATGCGTATATAGCTAGGCTCTTGCATGAGAGCTCACTCCCTTTACTTTTTCACATCTCTCTCCTCCACATAGGCCCTATATAAATGGAAGGAGGGAGTACTATCAGCACTGCATACTCTACTACAGATGTTGTCAGTACTCCACTAGTGCTATTGGACAGGGAGCTTAAAAAGTTACTATTGGACTGGCTATACGTGGCGAAATCCTAGTAGGAAAAGCATGTGCGAGAACAAGCACATTCACGTGGTTGAAAACAAATTGGAAACCATGTCTGTTTGAATACAAATATAGGAGTAAGTACGAATCTAACAATATTGATTGGGCGTTGTTGAATGTTGATACTTTTTCTGTAAGTTTGATCAAAGTAGAGATACTTTGACTACACATAAAACTTATATGTAAACTACTAGAAAGGATCAGAGGGAGTACATTGTACGTTCAAGAGCAAAATGAACATTGAATACCCTTTATATATGATTTGTGGATGCTATGATCACCGGTTCAAAATTTTGAATCCGCCTTAGGTATGACACATGCACCCACTCGTTCTCTCTCGATTTCATCTCGGGGTTCGGAGATCGATTGAAAGAGGACTAGGGTGGGTACAATACCTTCGTTTCGCTTATGAACGTATAATATACTCCCTCTTATCCCCACAGACCCCCTCCCTCCGCCGGTCATTTCTATCATAGAAACAGACCAAACCTTTATCTCCTTGCACGACACGCAATTGATCTCTCAACATCAATCGATCTCGTCAAGATGTGTCGGGGCATGAGCCGAATGGGATGTCAAAACTAAGACGGGAAGCGACACGTAGTGGAGGACAAGTGAAACTTTAAACGAACCGTTTGTTTGTATGCATGTCGGACAAATTACAACATTGGAAATACAAGCATGGTCTAGGCCCACATGCGAATGATACTCGGCGGAATGTTCTAATGAGGCATGCGAGAGCGACACGCTCATCGTCGCTTTACACGGTCGGTTTCAGTGTTCCGAGGGTGGCGTTAGCGCTGTGGCACGACCAGCGGATCAACACCCGGATCGTCGAGGATGCACGGGGAGCCGAAGTGCGCGTGTTCCGCGACGCGTCCGCGGAGTAGTGTAGCGCGGCCAACTGCATCCCCAGGACCTGAGACCATGCCGGGTCGTCTTGCTTTTTCAGTGACATGTCGGGTCGCATGTGAGCAAAGGGCATCTCCAACATTGCCACGGCCGCAGCTGACTACCCTGGCACACCAAAAACCCTCGTCCCTCACGCCGTCGCGCGGTGCGTTCCCAGCCGGCGCCAGCTGCCCGCATTCATGCCGTCCGTCTGTATGCCGTCGTTAAGAGGCACGGTGCCCGAGGAACCAACTCCGGTGACTTAATGACGCACCCGGACGCTTGGCCTCACCGAAATGCGCTACTTAAAGTGGCAACGCCCAGCTAACCTCCACACCATAGCGCATCGTCCTGCTACCTGGCACCACATCCGCCATGACCGCGAGGGCGAACGCTCTGCGGGAGAGCTTGTCTTCGAGGATGAAGCTCGAGGTCACCGCCCTCGCTCAAGTCGCCGCTCGCGACGCAATAGCGGCGTAGCCGGACGCGGACGCGACCGCACAAGCGGTGGCCACGCTGGCGGCCGACGACGGGAGCACCGTCAACCACGCGTCCTACTTGCCGCCGTCCAACCTCCAGCACCGCCGAGGTCGGGGACTCCTCCGAGGATGAGTAGGGCATGGGAGGCGGCAGGGCATGGTGTGCCAACTGGCCGGTCCGTTTCCCGTGTTCTACTCTTCCTCACCGGAGACCGCACCTTCACTTCACGGGTCTTGAACCTCGCCCCCGTACATGGAGATCGCAGATGGAGGACGTCGGTCGCTGCCGTAGAATAGGTTTAGGGTCGGGTTTCTTTTATTTTTTATCCTATGAAAGTTCGAAATGTAATGAAAATCTACCGTGTTTGCATTAATCTCGGCCGGTGTATATGAACTTTCACAATAATATAGTATATTGTAGGAGTACTAGCAAGATGCCCGTGCGTTGCACGGAACATCAAGATCTTGTGGTAGAAAAGGATGAACGAGGGAAAGCCTTATCTACAAATGTGGAGAGGAGTGCGGGTAAATTGTCATAGTTTCCTTCCTATCCGTTAGATATAGATCGGGCGGCCTATGTTGCAGGATGGCAGGCACACCATCATCACCAACTCTGCTTTTTATTGAACCGAGACAAAGCTAACATGCGAAGTAAATAAACACATAGTCTACATACACAATTTTTCTTAGGCACTCCAATAGTACGTCCACTACACATTCACGCATTTCACATCTTTCTACATCTACGGGAACCTACAAAAGGGTTAACGTAAATTGCCTCTCTCTCCTCCCTGATTTTCATGGTGGTGGGCCCTCCCTCCCCCAATCTACAATCAACAGCTCACACATTTCACATTACGTTAATTACGTAATTGGGATTACGTAGGTGTAGCGTTACTCGTCCTAAAAAACCCAACTAAGCTAACCGCGCCGTTTTAGTCGGGATTACCGGATTACTAGTAGTAGTATCGATGGATCGCGCGAAGCACCAAGTTTTCTTTTCTTTAGGGGGCGAAGCACCTAGTTTAAAAGGAAAAAAGGCGGTACACTCACAGCACCCCTATCGCGGTCGCATTGCACCCCACACACGTTCGGTCCTGCACACGGCTCACGCAAACGGAATGCGCTTCGGCTTGCCTCTTCACTGACACGTGGGACTGCACTTGGAGAAACCGACCATGCGCCAAACTCCCCTCGTCCACCGCGCAAAAATCCCGCCCCCCCCCCCCCCCAAAACATTCCCCCAAATCCCAAATTCAATCGCCCTTCGGCCAACTAGCCAATAATATTTCCCACCCCCCCCCGTCCCCCTCCACTCCATTCGCTCCGCTAAAGCCGCCCTCCCCGCCGCACCGACATGTCGGCGCCGCGGTTCGTCGAGGGGACGCATGGCGATCCTCTCGCTCCCACAATACGCTCTCGTAGACTGCCGTCCTCTAGCAGCGCCGCCACCGCTGGCGACATTCTTATGGAGGCGCACGGCGGTCAGCGCCGCCAGCGCTGGCGATGTTCGTGTGGAGACGCATGGCGGCCAGCTTGTCCCACGGTACGCGCATTCTAGACTGAGGCCCCGTGCATGTTGGTGTAGCGCTGAATGTTAGCTGATAGACGATGTTAATCTCACTGTTTGCCGAAGTAGTTTACAGTCAATATGCTCTGCTTAAGAAGGTTCCTTGCCCTGTTCTGCACTCAATCTGCTTAGCTAAGATGGCATGCCAAGCCCGATTAGTTGCTAAAATACCCTGCCATATATTTATTGTGACGTAGATTGCCATGGTCTAGTAGCCAATCTGTTAGGTGAAATAGCTGTACACCATTTTCTACTCGATCTTTGTTGCTGCGATGGCCTTCGATAGTTCGATGGCTGTGTGCTTGGCCTCATTGACTGCTGAAACAGCCAGCCATAATTTAGCAATCAAATTTGTTTGCTGAATTAGCTTTACATATATCTCGTTACTTAGATCTGCTCGTCCAAATATCTTGCCATAGCTTTAGACATCGACCTAGGTATTTTTTCTGGACTTCATAAAAAAGCATATATGTTTTTCCTGTAATATCTAGTAGAAGAACTAATTTGTATGTCTAACAGATGGACATGACTTGGATAACTTCTGCTCGAAGATTCTTCGCTGCATATGTCGAGGGGGTTGAAAACTTCATGAACTTTATCAGAGCTAAGTACGGTGGTCCGAAATTAGATGTGCTCTGCCCGTGTAGCAGTTGTATGAATTCACTTACAAGACCCTAGTCAACTGTGCAAAATCATCTACACTTGTATGGGATGTCGGTCACATATACTAGATGGGTTCATCATGGTGAAGCTATGAACGTCAATGTTACTGACTACGTGGAAGCAACTGATCACCATCTTGATCTGCCTGATGCTCAGGTGGAAGAGGAGGAGTAGGTGGTGGTGGCGGAGCCAGTGAGTTTGACCAACATTGAAACAATGCTATGAAATGCTCGTGCATTTCATGAACTTTCACCTGCAGAAGAAAAAACGTTGGGCCCGCATGTTGGAACAATGCAACATGGCTGTCACCCCAGGAAATAAGCTGTCAGTATTCTCAGCTATGGTCACCTTTCTTCACGTGAAGACACCTGAGCGGATGACCAACAAATCATTCGATGCAATGTTGGCTGCTTTCCGCAAATCTTTCCCAGATGCGTCTGAGGTGCCACACACCTACAGTAAAATGAAGAATTTCTTTCATGCAGTTGGAATTAGATATGATATGATCCATGTTTTTAAGAATAACTGGGTTCTGTTCCGGAAGGATTATGCCAACTTAAGTGAATGCCCGAAATGCAAATCATCAAGATGGAAAGATGGCGATGTTGTGAAGAGGATTCCTCATAATGTTCTGAGACATTTTCCAATTACACCAAGATTGCAGAGGTTGTTTCATGAAGCTGAAACAAGAGAGGATGTACTGTGGCATTCTAGGAACCAGGAGTACAGAGATCAGAATGTAATGAGCCATCCATCTCATGGTAGTGAGTGGAAAAGCTTCAATCAGAAACACAAAAAGTTTGCTGCTGACCCGAGAAACATTAGACTTGGCTTAGCTTCAGATGGATTTAACCCATTTGGCCACCAGAGTGCCACATATAGCATGTGGCCAGTGCTTGTTATCCCTTACAACATGCCTCCAAATGTCTGCACCAAAGAATCAAACTACATGATGGCCTTGCTCATCCCAGGTCCAAAAAGTCCTGGAAAATAATTTTGATTTATTCATGGAGCCTCTTGTCGAGGAACTTCAACAGCTATGGAGGGGTGTTCTCACTCAAGACCTATATAGCAGCCGACCAGCTGATTTCTTTCTGCGTGCTGTTATAATTTGGTGCATCCATGATTATTCGGCTTTGGGCACTATGTCAGGGCGAACGACACATGGTTACAATGCATGTGTTCGCTGTGATAGGAATCCGCTGTCATACGCAATACTTAGCAAGATCTGTTACATTGGACACCGTCGTTTCCTTGCCAAGGACAAGTCGCGTCCTACAAAATACCGAAGACAGGTGTTCAATGCAAAGCATGAAAACCGTGATGCGCCAAAGAGGCTCACAGCTGATGAGTTGCAAGTGGAATTAGAGAAGGTCAGGCATATTACACCAGGAAACCATCCTGGTAATGGTAGCAGGAAAATGAAGCGTGTCAGCGCAGAAGAGAGATTATTGTTTACCTGCAGGTCCACTTTGTGGGACTTGGAGTATTGGAAAGATTTGGATCTGCGGCATAATCTTGATGTGATGCACATCGAGAAAAATATATGTGACAACATTATCGGCACACTTCTTAATATTGCAGGCAAGACGAAAGATACCTTAAAATCTAGGATTGATTTGACACACCTGGGTATCAGACCCGATTTGCAGGTGCAAAATGAAGGTAAACCATGGGATTTGGCACCAGCTTTGTACGTCGTGGACAAGGTAAAAAGAAAAGAATTCTACGAGGTCATGTCACGTGTGAGATTCCCACATGGATTTGCTTCCAACCCTGAAAGGAGAGTCAGTGCAGATGGAAACAAGGTACAAGGGTTGAAAACTCATGACTGCCACGCCCTACTTCAAAGGGTTTTACCTGTTATCCTTAGAGGATTGGGCCACCCTGACTTATATAGAGCAGTTGCAGAGTTGGGACAATTCTTCAGGAACTCTGAAGTAGAAATATCAGGATAGATGCTTTGGAGTGTCTTAGAGACAAGATACCAACTATCCGATGCGACCTTGAGAAGATATATCCTCCAGCCTTCTTTGATGTGATGGTGCATTTTACTGTTCATCTACCTGATGAGGCACTACTTACAGGTCCAGTACAGTATGGCTGGATGTACCCTATTGAAAGGCGGCTAGGCAC
The DNA here is from genome assembly GCF_002575655.3 of Aegilops tauschii subsp. strangulata. Lineage (NCBI taxonomy): Eukaryota > Viridiplantae > Streptophyta > Magnoliopsida > Poales > Poaceae > Aegilops > Aegilops tauschii. The sequence continues at coordinate 310,268,367 of NC_053037.3, read as the reverse complement.
TTTCAAGGGCTATGTTAGGAACAGAGCTAGACCTGAGGGTTCCATTGCAGAGGCCTACATTGCTACGGAAGCGTTGACATTCTGCTCAAAATACATTGAAACAGCTGATCAACTTAGCAAAGAGGTGGGTGAAGACAATCCCGGGCTCAACGTTTTCAATTATTCTGTTCGAGTTACATGGAAGAGTCGACAAGAGGACAAACCTAAAGATTTGGACAAAATGGTTTGGTATATGTTGAATAACTATCCTGGGATACTACCTTATATCAAGTAAGTGCTAAGTACTGCAGCTTATACATCGTAATCTACTAAACTTGCAGCACATTCTTATATATTTAGATGTTTGACGCGATCACTATGTTGTGCAACATCTATAAAAAGGAGTTACTGCCGCAAAATACAAGAAACATTGACAAACTGGTTATGGCAGGATTTGCGAAATGGTTCATGAGCCATGTAAGCTTTTGAATTGCATTGTCAGTTTTTTAATATATTGAGTACATAAGATGATCAGCTTGTCTATTTTCTAAACATAAGTTAAGAAGATGCGGGAGGATGGGCTGGCAGTTGATGATGCCCTTTACGCACAAGCAATGGGTCCTGATACTCAGGTAAGACATTATGAATCTTGCGTTGTTGGAGATGTGCGCTACAACACCCTTGCACGCGACGAAGGCAGGAAGACACAAAACAGTGCCATCATGAGCACGGATACGTACGACAGAGTGACAACTGAAATGTATGCTAACATAACAGACATTGTTCAGTTGCAGTATATCTCTAGTTTTGAGGATCATCGGTGTGTGGTTCTGTTGTGCTGTCGTTGGTATAACCTGTTTTCCAGGATCGCAAAACCCAGAGCTGATGATTATTTCAAATCCGTCAATGTCAAGGCGGCGGCGTACCATACCAACTAGCCTTTTATTTTGGCAAATCAAGCAACACAGATATTTTTCTTGGAAGACACATTTGCACGTAGCGATGACTGGAGAGTATTGCAAAGGTTTGAGCAGAGGAATTCGTTTAATGAAGTTGCACAACAAGATGATGCTTACACCGCTCCTAATGTACAAGATTCCACAGATGTTCCTAATATCTTTGAGAACCATCACGTCAATGACGCTGGCGAAAAGATTGCCTGTCGTGCTGTGGACATACAAGAGTTGATCAAGAAGAAGCCAATGTTCGAGGACATTGAGGATGAAGAAGAAGATGACACTCTGGGGAATTACGATTCAGACTGATACACATGGCGAAGATGTTGACGCTGCTGCTGCGGATGATGACTAGATTGCTTTTGTCGTATTTGCCAGTCAGAAGACGTTTTTTATCTACTATGTGAAATTGTGTTTTCTATGATAACTGAAACCTGATGAACGTGTTGTTTAGTATTTTGTTGTGAGACCATCACTTGTTATGTATGTTGATTTGTGTTTGGTGATTGTATGACGAGTAAAACATGATGACATTGTTGTTTAGTTGTACTCATATTTGGATGTGAAACTTGAATTTGATGACATAGTTTGTTGTTGGACTGCAATTTGCTCGACGTCTTCGAATGGGAACAAAGCTGACCCGACAGGGCCTCTGCTAATTTATTTATTTATTACCGAAAGGGCCTCTGCTATTTATTTATTTATGAGCAAAAGGGGATACCCCCTGATTTTCGTTAATAGAAATCATTAGATGTTCACAACACTACGCCCAGCCTGCTACATAGGTTTCATTCATTACTAGTTTCAGCAAAGTGCTGATGTCATAGCCACTAAATACATCACGAGTGCTACATACACTGCAAATAAAGAGACAATCATCCTACATAGCACATCGATTTTGCCAATTATCTTCACAAGCTCTTTCATCTCCTCATTGTTGTCAAGGTCGTTCAGCAGCTGTTGCTTGGCCATGATCAGAGGAACTGCATCTTTAACCTTCTGCTCTAGATCTTCCTCTTCTGTCGTTCCTTCAGTTACTTGTCCAACACCCCAACCTAGTGGTATTGGGATTCCTCGGCTAACCAAATAATCAGCGTAGTTGCATTCCCCCACATCAGCAACTTCCCAGAAATACAAATCACACGAATCTTCCCTTTTCTACACATATCAAATTGGAAGATCATCAACCAAACTATTAAAAAAATCAGCAATTGAAAGCAGCAGAACAACACTTAAACATATTATTACCCCATGATTCGGGCATTTGTAGAAGGCTCGGCCAGGGTTGAGGATTGTGGTTGAGACGCGACGGATGACTCTGCGTGATTTGCAGCAGTGGCACCACACCAACGGCAGCGCGTTGCGATGAGCAACCGGCTGCGGTGCATGTGCCGGCGGGGGTGTGATGAGACCCACAGGCGATGGTACGGGTGGCGACTTGGCGCATATCTGGTTGTTGCCTAGTGAAGAGCAGGTGGACGAGCAGCCAGCAGACATGGTTGCTGCGGCCAGAGTTTCTGATGCTAGGCAGAGTAAGTAGAGAAGAGGAGAAGCGAACGTTGGATATGTCAGTTTCATTACCTGCAGAGTAGCATAGCACCATATATAGTCATAGTCTAGGTTTGGATTCGAACCAGCTACATGAGCACGTCTCTCTTTTTTCTAAAACTCAGCAATGCCTCTTTACTGGTACACTAGCTTGTTCTGTACGCCTTCTCAAGTCTTTGATTTTCTTTCTTTTTTATTGCGAGGAAGGAAGGAGGAAAAAACTGAGAGTTCCTGGGACTCGAACCCAAGGGGCCTCGGTTGAAAACCAAGGGTGCTAGTCACTTATGTGGCGAACGTTCCCTGGGAGGAGGACGATAGACGAACGCATTTTCCTCGCAGTTTTAGTTGCGACGCAAGATCGAACGGCCGCAATTTTGGGAATGTTACCAGGCGAACGAGCCCAGTTTTTCTTTTCTTCCTATATATAAAAAAGTATGCTACTTGGTGTCGGCTTTGTCAACAAACGATTGCGCCAACCTTGACCGTTGGATTGACATTCAACATATGTCGTGTTTCTTTAGTCTCTTCTTCCTTCAGCCGCCAAAGCCAAACCAGCATTGGCGGGACCGCCTGCTCCCACCTCCCACGGCTGGCTGTGCTGCCGCGCATGCATCATGGCCACATCGCACCCTAAAACTCTGTGCATCTTCCCCAGCTCCTGTTCGTTCCCTTCCGAGGCCTCACCATCGTCCTCCGCCTTGGTTTGCTCGCCGCAGCGCCGCCCTCCGGTGTTGTCAACATGGTCAACAACTGAGAATGGTCAACAGCTGAGAGGAATAAGGAGATGAATGTGCATGGTGAGGACGACAGTAGGGACCCAGCAGCGTGTGCAGTAATTTTTTTGGGATGGAGAACGGGAGAATGGAATTAACTGGGTTGTGCGGGAGTTGTGGCCCGTCTAGCCTAGGCTTTTATTTCATATGTTTAGCACATGACCAGCCCAGTTTGTTTTTTTTCCTTTCTGAAAATGGCTAGCCCAGCTATTTTGTTTTTTGCAGAATAACCAACGTAGGCCTACTTGCTTTTCTACGCCCTGCTGGGCCGGAAATCTTTCAAGACGAGGGATGCATTTTTCCCAAAAATTGGGCTATAAGTAATAATAAATGGGCTGTGAAATGAAAAAAATACAGCAAACAGGCAATTAGTTCCAAAATACTTTTTTCTTTCGTATTTTGATATTTTAAATTTCATTGTTTTTGTGCGGGTAAAATTTCATTGGATTTAAATTAAGGTGTGTTTAGTTTTTAAATTAATTTGAATCTGGCTAGAAATTTCGGGTTGTATGCTGTTTTGGACAGATTTGGAGTCTGACTTGTGGGTCTACTAGGTTGACGTGTACGAAAGGCTTTGTCAACTAAGTCCACAAATGATTCTAGCAGCAGTGACCGTTGGATGTTAATCCAACGGCCGTGCTGCTTCTTCAATACCTGATCTTCTTGCTCCAGCCGCCCAAACCAGCGCCAGTGGTACTGCCTGCTCCCGCCTCCCGGGGCCGGCTGTGCTGCCGCACAGGCCGCGCCGCCCCACCCTACTCCATTGCTGGCCAGGGCATTCCTCTACTCACCCACACCTCCTGTTATTTTCCGGCGACGGCAGCCGGACCAGTAAACCGTCGTACTCCCCACCGCGTGGGAAACCACTACTGAGTCTTCCCCGGCTCCGTGTCGTTCCCTTCCTAGGCCTCGCCGTCGTCCACTGCCCTGGTGCTCTCGGCGCGGCGTGGTCAACGTGGTCAACGAACGACATCCATCGGACGTGGACTGTACGTGGAGAGGCTGACAGCTGGGTCCACGGTTGCACATAAGGAAATGCCTCCTTATTACACGCAAAATAATGATTCCTCCACCTCACATCTGGGACCCACCGGAAGGGCCTCTGTATTTCGCAAAAAAATGTTCTCCCCGCCGACAGGTCGGACCCACCAGCTATATCTTCGCACGCAAGGAAGTGCCTCCTTATTACGCACAAAAAATGAATACTCCCCTGCTAGCTGGGACCCACCATAGTGGGAGGCTGACCTGTGGGCCTACTAAGATGACGGGGACAGAGGGCTTTGTCAACTTAGTAAATATGAACTATTCTAGCTCCAGTGATCGTACGATGTCCATCCAACGGCCGTAGTGCTTCTTCAACCTCTGGTCTTCTTGCTCCAGTCACGCAAACAAGCGTCGTGCCGCCGGCTCCTGCCTCCCGTGTCCGGCTGTGCTGCCACCGCTGGCCATGCCATCCCACACCTCCTGTTATTCTCCGGTGACGGCAGCCTCACACCGCAGCCGAAACAGTCAACCCACGTACTCCCCTCCGCGTGGGCATCCAGTGGCGCGTCCTCCCCGGCTCTGCGTCGTCCCCTTCCTAGGCCTCGCCGTCGTCCACCACCCTGGTGCTCTCGCGCGACGTGGTCAATGTGGTCAACGAACAACTTCCATCAGAAGAGTACTGTAGGTTGAGAGGCTGACAGCTGGGTCCACGGCCGCAGCAAGGAAGTGCCTCCTTATTACGCGGAAAATAATGATTCCTCCACCTGACAGCAGGGACCCATCGGACGGGCCACCGTATTTCACGAAAAAATGTTTCCCCCCTGACTGTTGGTACCCACCAGCTACATCTTCACACGCAAGGAAGTGCGTCCATATTACGGGCAAAAAAATGATTCGCCCCCCTGATTGCTGGGACCCACCAGCTACATCTTCGCACGCAAGGAAGTGCCTGACAGTCAGGACCCACCCGGTCGAAGCATACGTAGCGTTGTCATTCTGGTCGCGAACGTGTACGTACATACTGGTCGATGTAGAGGCGCGCACGTGTCGTAGTAGAGGCACGCATGTAGCATGTACACGTATGTACAGCAGCTAGGGTGCAAGAAAGTAAATACGACCACGTACATACATACGGGCGGGGTCTCGAACGCCTACTCGCGCATAAGTATGGCCAGGGCTCGTGTACATGGCTTTGGCTGGGTCGGAATGGAGAAACTGCATCATCGTCGTGTTCATGGGGAGGCAACAGAATGCGTCGTGTTCATCGGGAGGCAACGGAACGCGTGCTGTTCATCAGGAGCCAACCGGCTTGGACGGAACAGCCGATGGAAACGAGGCCTAGTGTACCGCAGAACGGAGGAAACGGCCTTGTGTTCGACCGGCCACGGTGGAAACGGGATCCTGTTCATCAGGAGGGGTCTGGTATACCGTAAAACGGAGGAAACGGACCTCCTACGGTCGAAACGGGGTCCTGTTGATCGGGAGGGGTGTGGCGTACTACAAAACGGAGGAAACAGACTTGTGTTGGAGCGATACGGTCGAAACGGGGGGTCATGTTCAGCGGGAGGGGTGTGGCGTACCGCAAAACAGGACTCCACGGGATACTGTTCACCTCCACCGTCGACCTCCTCCAGCCTCCATGGGCTCCTGTTCATCCACCGTCGACCTCCTCCAGCCTCCACCTGCGACTGTTCATCCACGGGCTACTGTTCATCCAGCCTCCACCGCGCGCTCCTCCACTGGCTATTGTTCAACCAGCCCTCTCCATGGGGTCCTGTTCAACCACCCCTCCACGGGCTACTGTTCATCCAGCCCTCCACCGGCTACTGTTCAACCTGCCCTCCACCGGCTACTGTTCAACCAGCCCTCCACGGGGTCCTGTTCATCAAGCCCTCCACGGGGTCCTGTTCATCCACCGGCTCGATCGATCAGGGTACTGTTCATCCAGCGGCTACGGCCTCTACTACGACGGGTTCCTGTTCATCCACCCCCCCCCCCACCGGGAACTGTTCATCCAAACCCCCTCAACAACGCTCACTGTTCATCAAGGGAAGGAGGCAGCAGTGTTCGATCGGCTTCAGTTAGCAGCAGTAGCAAAGGAATCACTCGGGTTCAGTTAGCAGCAATAGATCGATCGATTGCTCGGGTTCAGTAACGCGTAGCCTGCAGTGTAATCACTCAGGTTCAGTTAGAGCCCAACACCTTGCTCGGGTTCAGTTAGAGCGCAACACCTCGCACACACGCACATACGTACGAGAGAAAAACGCATCGCTCGGCCCCCGACCACCCACCGTAACCGGGAACTCCCCCGATATTTTCCTCGCCCTCGCTTCTACCATGGTTTTCTCCGTCAAGGACGCCCAAAGAATGTCATGCAGCTGCGTCTCCGGCCCGCCTAGGATGAAAAGCCCATTTTCTGTCATGATTTTTTGTCATAGAAGTAGGAGCCCACCACATCTACGATGATACCAGGTTTTGTTACAATTATCGTCATAAAAGTGTCATAAGCATGACAGAAAAAAAATCGTTCGGCCCAAAATGTCACGGATGTGTCTTTTTTTGTAGTGACTACTTGTGTATCCAAAAACCCTTAAACCCAAATCTTACTTTCAAGTGTCCACCATACCTCACTAGGGATTGAGCAAGATCCCTCAAGTAAGTTGTCATCGGTGCAAAAAGGCAATAAAAATTGCTTCTAAAAGTGTGAGATCATTTAGTGTAAGAGAAAATTGAGCATTGTACGAACTTGGATGACAAAGAATAAAAGTGATAGACTGCATAATAAAGGTTGTCATCTTAAGGGGCAATACAATGTGACGTTCTCTTGCACTAAGGATTGAGCATCCAAATAAATAAGCGCATGGCAACCTCTGCTTCCCTCTGCGAAGGGCCTATCTTTTACTTTTATGTATTTACTTTTATGCAAAGAGTCAAAGTTTTCCTTCTATTCCTTTTATTTTTCTCCTTTGGCAAGAATCATGCGGTGAGGAAAGATCTAGGCACATATGTCCAGTTGAATATAGATAGCATGAGTTATTATTGTTGACATCGCCCTTGAGGTGAGTATGTTGGGAGGCAAACCTATCTTTCTATGTGTCCGGTTGAAACGTTTTGCTCATGGGTACGAGGTGAGTGTTAGAAATCATAGAATACTATATGATGGTTGAGTATGTTGACTTGCCTAAAGGCTCCGATACGTGACCCTTCCTGAAAACATGATGAATTGTAGTTGCAAAGTTGACTAAGAACATAGTTTGTTGGTTTCTAATAGAGTTTTTGCTTTATACTTTGATTGTGTGAGGAACTATTACTTATTCATGAGAAGTATATGATAAAAGTCCTATGTTTTTTTGAATATTTATGTTTAATTTTGTTGTTGTTATGATAATCAACATGATGCTTCTATTTCCGTATTTTGTTTTTATCGACACCTCTCTCTCAAAGCATGTGGACATGTTTTTCGAATTCGGTTTTCGCTTGAGGACAAGCAAGGTCTAAGCTTGGGGGAGTTGATACGTCCATTTTGCATCGTGTTTTCTTACTGTTATTTATAATGTTTTTATCCATAATAGTGCTTTTTGGAGTAATTCTAATGCCTTTTCTCTCAAAATTTGCAAGGTACACACCAAGAGGGAGAATTACGTCAGCGGGAAATCTGGACCTGAAAAAGCTACGTCAGGCTACCTATTCTCCACAACTCCAAATGAGTTGAAACTTCACGGAGATTTTTTATGGAATAAATAAGAGTTACTTGAACAAATAACTACTAGAGGGGGGCCACCAGGTGGGCACAACCCACCTGGGCGTGCCAGGCCCCCCTGGCGCGCCCTGGGGGATTGTGGCCTCCTCGGCCCACCTCCAGTGCTCATCTTCTGGTATATAAGTCATTTTGACCTAGAAAAACAAGAGGAGGACTTTCGAGACGAAGTGCCGCTGCCTCGAGGCGGAACTTGGCCGGGAGCACTTTAGCCCTCCGATGGAGCGATTCTATCGGGGAACTTCCCTCCCGGAGGGGGAAATCATCGTCCTCATCGTCACCAACATCTCTCCCATCTTGGGGACGGCAATCTCCATCAACATCTTCAACAACACCATCTCATCTCAAACCCTAGTTCATCTCTTGTGTTCAATCTTGTTACCGGAACTATAAATTGGTGCTTGTGGGTGACTAGTAGTGTTGATTACATCTTGTAGTTGATTACTATATGGTTTATTTGGTGGAAGATTATATGTTCAGATCCAATATGCTATTTAATACTCCTATGATCATGAGCATGTTTATCATTTGTGAGTAGTTACTTTTGTTCTTGAGGTCACGGGAGAAATCATGTTGCAAGTAATCATGTGAACTTGATACGTGTTCGATATTTTGATAGTATGTATGTTGTGATTCCCTTAGTGGTGTCATGTGAACGTCGACTACATGACACTTCACCATATTTGGGCCTAAGGGAATGCATTGTGGAGTAGAAATTATATGGTGGGTTGCGAGAGTGACAAAAACTTAAACCCTAGTTTATGCGCTATTCCGTAAGGGACCTATTGGATCCCGATGTTTAATGCTATGGTTAGAATTTATTCTTAATACTTTTCTCGTAGTTGCGGATGCTTGCGGGAGGGTTAATCATAAGTAGGAGGTTTGTTCAAGTAAGAACAACACCTAAGCACCGGTCCACCCACATATCAAATTATCAAAGTAGCAAACACAAATCGAACCAACATGATGAAAGTGACTAGATGAAATTCCCGTGTACCCTCAAGAACGCTTTGCTTATCATAAGAGACTGTTTTGGCCTGTCCTTTGCCACAAAAGGATTGGGCTACCTTGCTGCACTTCCGTTACTACTATCATTACTTGCTCATTACAAATTATCTTGCTATCAAACTATTCCGTTACTTACAGTTTCCGCACTTGCAGACATTACCTTACTGAAAACTACTTGTCATTTCCTTCTGCTCCTCGTTGGGTTCGACACTCTTACTTATCGAAAAGAGCTACAATTGATCCCCTATACTTGTGGGTCATCACATCCACCCGGAGGTTTGTATTACCTTTCTCGAATTAAGGACCGAGATCCGCTTCATAATGTTCATTGACCGAAAAAAATCCTTTTATCGAGGACACCTTGTGTCATCATTTGCAAATCCCTCGCTCTAGAGGTTTTCCCTGACATTGATGTAGCCTTTGCTATGTCCCGTTGATATATCCCTCCATCGCATGCATGTGTGCCGCCTAGTATGTTTAGGATATTTCTCTTATCCGAACTCATACGAACAACGTGTAATTGGCTCCGTATATGTATCGGTATGTCTTCAATGACTACTGCTTTGTACATACTGCGTCTTTGCTCACTGTTCAAGTTACACCATGAATGACTACATACACTTGCTCCACCCCTTGCTAAACTACCCCATGTTGCATTTAAGCAGGATGGTTAGACCCGCTAGTCGTGACTGTGGTGGCAACAATCCACCACCTCCCGAATACATGGCCGGAATGATACAGCAGTTGAGCTGAATCGCCAGTTAATGGAAGGAGTCGTGGCTCAGTTTCCACATCCCAACATGAATCAGTAACCCGCCCCCATGACTCTGCAAGACTTTGCACGCCTCAACCCTGTCACCTACCGCGGCTCAACTCAACCCCTTGATGCTGATGACTGGCTCCGTGACACCACTTTTGAGTTGGAGTCTGCGGATGTAGCCCCTGCCGACTATGTCACCTTCGTGGCTTACTGTACAAAAGGTCCCGCTGCTCAATGGTGGGACAGCCACAAGCATTCCTTACCAGTTGGAACGGTCATCACTTGGCCGGAATTCCAAGCTTCATTCTGCAGGCTGATGGCCCATAAGTATAGGGGATCAATTGTAGCTCTTTTCGATAAGTAAGAGTGTCGAACCCAACGAGGAGCAGAAGGAAATGACAAGTGGTTTTCAGCAAGGTAATGTCTGCAAGTGTTGAAAATGTAAGTAATAGAGTAGTTTGATAGCAAGATAATTTGTAACGAGCAAGTAACGATAGTAGTAACAAAAGTGCAGCAAGGTAGCCCAATCCTTTTGAGGCAAAGGACAGGCCAAAACGGTCTCTTATGATAAGCAAAGCGTTCTTGAGGGTACACGGGAATTTCATCTAGTCACTTTCACCATGTTGGTTCGATTCGTGTTCGTTACTTTGATAATTTGATATGTGGGTGGACTGGTGCTTAGGTGTTGTTCTTACTTGAACAAACCTCCTACTTATGATTAACCCTCCCGCAAGCATCCGCAACTACGATATAAGTATTAAGAATAAATTCTAACCATAGCATTAAACTTTTGGATCCAATCGGTCCCTTACGGAATAGCGCATAAACTAGGGTTTAAGCTTCTATCACTCTTGCAACCCATCATCTAATTGCTACTCCAATGCATTCACTTAGTCCCAAATATGGTGAAGTGTCATGTAGTCGACGTTCACATGACACCACTAAGGGAATCACAACATACATACTATCAAAATATCGAAGACATATCAAGTTCACATGATTACTTGCAACATGATTTTTCCCGTGACCTCAAGAACAAAAGTAACTACTCACAAATGATAAACATGCTCAAGATTAGAGGGGTATTAAATAGCATATTGGATCTGAACACATAATCTTCCACCAAATAAACGATATAGTAATCAACTACAAGATGTAATCAACACTACTAGTCACCCACAAGCACCAAGTTATAGTTCCGGTAACAAGATTGAACACAAGAGATGAACTAGGGTGTGAGAAGAGATGGTGTTGTTGAAGATGTTGATGGAGATTGCCCTCCCCAAGATGGGAGAGTTGTTGGTGATGATGATGACGACGATTTCCTCGTCCGGGAGGGAAGTTCCGCTGGCGGAATCGCTCCGCCGGAAGGCAAAAGTGCTCCTGCCCAAGTTCCGCCTCGAGACGGGCGGCGCTCCGTCCTACAAGTATTCTCCTTATTTTTTTTCTAGGTCAAAATGACTTATATACCAGAAGATGAGCACCGGAGGTGGCCGTGGGTGAGCACAACCCACCAGGGCACGCCTGGGGTCCCTGGCGCGCCCAGGTGGGTTGTGACCACCTGGTGGGCCCCCTTTGGTAGTTATTTGCTCCAATATTCCTCATATATTTGATAAAAAAACTCCGTGAAGTTTCAGCTTGTTTGGAGTTGTGCAGAATAGGTGGCCTGACGTAGCTTTTTCAGGTCGAGATTTCCAGCTGCCGGAATTCTCCCTCTTTCTGTATACCTTGCATATTATGAGAGAAAGGGCATTAGAATTACTCCAAAAAGCATTATCATGGATAAAAACATCATAAATAATAGTAAGAAAACATGATGCAAAATGGACGTATCACGGGCCAATGTCGAACCACCAGGGTTAGTCACAACGTCCCCCGTTGAACTTGAAGGGTTGGAATTCCATGTTTCCCCCATTTTTTTGAAGTCGTCCAATATCGACGTCATTCTGGAAATGGAAGGGTTGAAAACACGTACTGCTTCTATCATTTCCGCCACTAAAACCATCCATCTACTACATACTTCAAATGAGATAGTGAGCTACCATGCTCATCTTGTTCGAAATGCCGAAGCAAAGAATTATTCTTTGAATGCATGAAAGCGCTTCTCCTTTTGTGAGAAATGAAAATGCTACATCGAAGTCTGAAGTATTTGTATGACCCACGTTCTCGGTCAAGCTGAACGTCTCACCCGTCAGAGGGCTATCAAATTACTTAAAGTTCAGTGGTCAAATCCTTCTGAAGATGAAGTCACTTTGGAACGCGAGGATCGTCTTCGTGATGAATGCCCCGCTTTGTTTCTTTCTGCCTCCTAAATCTCGGGATGAGATTTCTTGTAGTGAAGGAGAATTGTAATACCCGGATAATCAAGCTACTGTAATCCCCTGCTAATGATGCCATGTCATCACTTTTACTTTTGCTAGGTCCGAGTTGATTCAACCCAATTCAAAATTCAAAGTTAAAATAAAGTCGAACAATAAAAGTTTTGAAATGTCAAAACTAAATTGTTCTAAGTGTGTCAAATATTCCATAGAAAATATTGGTGGAGAAATCATCTTTGTAAATTGTTTATGTGCACAAAAATAAATAAAATAGTAGCTGAAAACAATTATTAAATGGCTTTAATTATAAAATAAATACAATTTTAAATTGCAAATGAAATTTTTATTCTTCGATTAGCAAAACTAAAATGTTTGAATAATTCTATAAATTCCCCTGATCATCTTTAGGTTGATACCAACTTCATTGGACTCACAAGTAAATTCGTAGGGAATTATTAAGTGGTCTAACAGAAAAAATGGCATTTTCGAAACAAACAAATGTCTAAACCTTCCCAAATAAAATGGAACCTTGTGTGTAGCACCCAAAATATTGTAGTTGAATTATATGTGCGGTGTCTTGTAGAACTAATCTCATTTAGTGCCTAAAATAAATAGAAAACTAAGACAAAAGATTTATAGAAAAGGGAAATATCAAAGTGCTTGTTGTGCACATTGGCCTGTATGAATAGTGTAGCCCAAGCCCACCACCGGCCTCTCCCCTACCTCTGTACTGTACACAGGGGAGGCAGGAAGGCCGTGGCGGCCATCCGCCGGCCGTGGCCACTTGCATGGCGGCCATCCGACCCCTCCCGGCGTCCTACTCGACCTACAAGTCCTCCCCGACCCTCCTTGACGAACCCTAATTGTTCCCCCCACTCGATCGCTCCACCCCTTGCTCCCCTCTCTCTCCCAAACGCAGCCGCCACCGTGCGCCGGTTGATCCCGCGGCCACATGCACCCCCGCGCCCGGGAACCTTGTCTGGGAGGTGCGCTAGCCACCGCTTCTTCTTCCTTGACCATTGGTTGAATCCGGGGCGATCTACAGCGAAGGAATCAGGCCCTTCTTCGTCCTCGGCCGCGGCTTCTTCTTCGGCGAACTCTAACACCGTCGATCCTCCCCGAGCCTGCTGCCCTCTCCTATAGAACCACAGTGAGCACGCGCTCTCCCCCGTCCTGTTTGCTTTGATCCTCGTGCCCCTAGCCTCTTCCTGCCGTAGCCATAGACTGCCGCACTGTGCCCGAGCTCCTGTCGAGCACGCGCTCGCACCCGCCATCGCATGCGACCCGCGCCGCACGAACCTCGACCGAGCTCGTGGCCGCCCTGACCGTCCGCGCTACGGACGCGCGCCCAGCGCGCACGCACACCCTGTCACGCTCGCCCCCTCGCTGCACCCTCTGCATCCCACGTGCCCGCTACCACTCACTGCTCCTAACGCACGTGCACCCGCGGCCCCTGCTGCTCGGCTGCTGCCTTGCCGCTGATAGACTGCTGCAGCACGCATGCCCGTTACTGCATCCCCGCCTCTGCGTGCGCTGGGTCGCGCTGCGCGCCGCGTACTGCTGCAGCTGCTGCTGCCCCGGTCGCTCCGCTGCAGGCACACTGCCTCTGCTCCCGCCGCGCTCGCCGCACCTCCGCGCAACGCCCGCCCCCGCTTGGGCACAGCCCTCTCGGGCCAGTCCGCCTCCTCGGAGGCCACACCGGGGTCGCCCTCCGCCATCGTGCCCCTCGACCGGCCATGGCTGAGCCCGTGCCTCGGCACAACACCGGGTGGCCGCTAGAGCCACTGCCCAGTGGGACCCATCCCCCGTAAAAGAAAAGAGACAAAAAAAGAGAAAGAAAAGTTTAGATAAAATAGATATTAATAAATAAATAGATAATTAGTATAATGACTCTATGACAAGTAGGACCCACCCTACATTGTTGACCCTTTGACCAGTCCAACCTTGACTGGGTGAACTCATAACTGGCCCCACATGACAGCCTAAGCTCGGTACCCTTTTGGCTGCATTTAGTTATTTCTGTTTTATTTTCGGATTAAAAGAATTCCAAAATACTAATAAAACTTTGAAAATTAATATAAAATAATTTGTAACTCGGATGAAAAAGTTTTGTACATGAAAGTTGTTCAGAAAAATGTGAAGATTCCGAATACGTAGCCAGTTCGTCTCTCACACGTCCCTAGCATAGAGGTGTAACCGTCCCCCTCCGTTTCATCTGCCCAAAAATGCAAACTTCAGGAAAACTTTCTGGGATGTTATCACACTTCGTCGGTACCGTGAAACACTGTGTTAGAACACCCTATCACCGTATATCGCCGTGTCATGCTTAGTGTTGTATTTGTGTGCTTTGTATTTACCATTTCTTCCCCCTCTTCTGTCCGGTAGACCTCGAGACCGCTATTGATGCCCCTATGATTGACTACGTCATCGACGACCCTTCTTCTCATTCAGCAGAGCTTCCAGGCAAGCAAACCCCCTTGATAACTCCGATATTACCCATCCCATTCTCTCTCATGCTTGCATTAGATTTTGCTACTATACTTGATTTCTCCTATTCTGATGCATAGCCTGCTTTTGTAACCTGCTCTTGTACCTTACCTGCTTATCCTAAACTACTTAGTATAGGTCAGTTTGTGATCCATCAGTGACCTCTCACCTTGTCCTAGTTGCGTCGGCTTGATGACCGATGACTCGATCAGTGTGATCGATGTCCAGGGCCCGACACAGCACATCACCCCCTTAGTTGCTCAGCTCTGCAGAGCTACTATCAAGTGCCGAGGGTGATACCTCATAACGCCGTCCTGATGATAACTCTGTAGTGTAGTTATTTGGTTGGGGTCATCGAGGGTGGTTCCTCCTACACCACTCCTAATACGACTCTATCGTGCAACCCCTCAAGTGTGGACCATCGAGGGTGATTCCTCCAAGTACACCTTGACGATTACATCAGGTGGATTCGATCGAGGGTGATTCCTCATATTCCCCCTTGATGTTATGGACACACGATTACTTTGACTTTAACCCCAGGACCATGTTAAAGATGGGTCAGCCTCGAGGAGTACCCGCGAGAGTTACTGTAACTGCAGAACTGAAGCGACAGGCGGTACCACCTCGGTAGAGGTGGACCTGAGTTCTTGATAGTCTGTTATGAGTCGGGTTGACCATGAGGGCACCCGCGAGTTGATGTGAAAGTCGGGCGGGCCTAGAGAGCACCCGCGAGATAATAATGTGGCATAGTCGGGCATTCCGGACCCTTGCCGTAAGTCCACGAGACGGGGCGACGGGGTCACATCAATCTTGAGTCTCTACTCGTTATCACGAGCTCCCAATGCACTAAAGGTTTGGATATTTGTTCCGAGTTGGCCACTGGACTTTACGCAGTAACCACCATGCGGGAATAGTTATGGGCACTCAGTGTCATAGTATCAGTCGAAGCTTTATCAGACGTCCAATTCGGCATTGTCGGCCTGTCGGGCTAGTGCCATCCAGGATGAGGTGGTGCTTGTCCCGGCTCATCGCACAATGACCCGGAGTGCAACGGGCGATGGGCCCAAGACCCTGGAGTACTTAGGATGTAGACCGCCGGGGACCTCTCTGCTGAGCCTAGGTAGGGTTGCGATGTGTTGATCGTCCGAGGCCGAGCATGGACCCAAGAAAGTGTGTCTGGCCAGAGTAATCAAGTGTGTTGGGTAATGTGGTGCACCCCTGCAGGGAAGTTATCTATTCGAATAGTCGTGTTCGCGGTAATGGACACTCAGAGTGGTATCCTGATCTATTATAACTAGAAATGGTTACTTGTGATATGTGATGCATGTGTTGGCTCCGGGATTGCTTTTTCACAAGGAGTCGAGGAAGGATCTCTGGGCATTAATACTACAACATGCTTGTTAAATATAAATTGTTATTCCGTACTCTTCTGAATGCTGGAAGATGCTTGAAGATACTTGAAGATGCTAGTCTTTGATAGGCTAGGCCTTCCCCTCTATTCTGGCACTACTTCAGGATGCTGCTAACGCGACACTACGATCAGAGACCCTTCGACGAAAATGTGTGCGATGCAATAATCGCAAACGATGGTGTAAAAAAACCGTCAAAAAAGGTGCAAAACGTTTGCGATGGAGGATGCATCAAACACGATTCAGATTTTAGTTGCGTGTGCGATGCGGGGCATACGGTTCGGTTCAATTAACTGTTTGCGATGATGAGGAACAAAAGAAATGGGCAGCCAGATGAAGGTGTGTACGATATACAACATACGGTTCACTAGGATGAACTGTGTGTAATCAGGCAACACAATGGAAATGGTTTAACTGAACAAGATGTGTGTGATATGCGGCAAACAGGTCCGTGATCAGAAATGTGTGCGAAGGCCAATAATAACATAGACGATTGCTGCTAATAAGCCGTGTGATTTGCTCTGTCTACAGAAGAATAACATGTATAAGGACTTGATTCCATAAACAGATTGACCATCAAATTACATATGTGGCTAGTACACACATGACCTATGCACACACAAAAGTACGTTCCAAAATGCTTATGAAACTCAAATAATGTATAAAACGGCAAAACAAACCGTGACTAATTTCATATTTTTAGGACGACGCTACTATATATAGTTGCATGTTGCCGCTGTAAAATAAATCAAGGCGGGAAGAGACATCATATGTCGTTTCGCACACATAGGTGACAAGGTCCCTCTCGGAACCATGAACCTTTTTGAGAGAAGCTCCGGTTTGTAAGAAGATTGTACCAAAACTTGTCCCAAATTGGACTAATTTTTTACCGCAACATGTTGGTGCTATGACATAACACCATGCCAAGTTTCATGATTTTGAGGCGAGTTTTGGATTTACAGTGATTTTAAAACCAGGTTTCTCAATGTTTACTGTCGAGTCGGCACCACCCTGGATAGGCTTTTTCCTCGTGGGTCCCAAATGATAAAGCCAAATCTGTGACTACCATGCAACTTTTCTTATTAAGAATTACAGCCCTTGGTGTGCAAGCTGAAAATAAGTTTGTGGGTGCTGGTGGGCACTAAAAACTTGCGGTTCTGTAATGAACAAAGATCTCAAGGATCCCGCGAGAGTGATGTTCTTTGCCTATGTTGTGAATGCTTATAATATTTATGTCTTAATTAAAGAAATGGCAAGCCATTGGCCCAGTATGAAAGAAAATATGGGTCAAAGCCGAGTTGAAAAGGGCAACAATATGTAACTCCAGCTAACAAACAGTACAAAAGCACAAGGATTAATTGCTCATCAGGTTTAGACAAAATCCAGATTGAACAGGACAATGACATCTAACTCAACCAAAGTTTTCGGCGGTCACAATCAAATGGATCGGTCTGATCCATAAATCAACATCAACGACCAGAAATTCTACTGGTCCATGATGACAAGCTGTTGTAAATAGAAGTCGAGCACGATCAGAAGCCCTTAGGTCCACATGAAACTTCTTTTTATGTTGTTCAACACCTGCAGCCATAAGAAATTTCTCGTTGAAAAACTTAATCCTCACAGAAAATAGTGCCCTCGCGTTCAACATGAAGAATGTGACAAAGCTAGTGTTTGCATTGTTGGATGCATATCCTTCTAGTGTTACTGTCTTCAAACGAATGTCGTGAGATCTGAGAAAATCCCGGTGCTTCTTGAACCATCGATTGGTTATACCTTTTTCTCCATGTGTTAGTGCCTAAATAGACATGAAGATTGAAAACGATTAATGTCTAAAAAAGATTATGTTGAAAGAGTGATAGCTGAACGATTAATTATAGTACATTATATATGGGATTTCAATGTGTGTGAAATCATCACCTTCACAAATTCTCTAGACATGGAAAGCATTGCAGCAAGGCAATAATGATTTTGAGATCAAAACACCACATAGTGATATATAAGGTCTTGACATAATCCACCACCACTGATAGGATGGACAAGCGCTTCATTGAGCATAGAACATAATATTAGCACTGAAAGTGTACTCCAAGATGATACTTAACTTATGCGCACAAATAAAAAATGCAAATTATAAAAGTGTACGTGAATAATATACGGTACCTCAATAGGTGTGGAGGCAAACACCATCTTGAACCATTCAAATGGATCACTAATTGCACCCAAGATCTCCAGTTTAGGCGCAGAGACCACAGTTATTTGTGAAGGTTTATAACAACAATTAAGGAGCAACCTTTGAAGTGAAGGGGCGTCTTCAATGATGAGCTCCTGTCCTTCAAAATGAATTCCAATGCTTACAAGGTGAGGCGACTTTATTTTGAGACAAGGGATATGGATTCCTATTCCAAAAACAAGCACCAAATGATGCAGGGCAGGGCAGCTAGAGTGGATGATGCTGTGAAGTGAGGCCACCGACAGATCAACCAACACAAGCGCAAGTTTTTTTAGCACTGGTAGTCGAAGCACTTGTACCAGATAGTCTACTAGATGACACCAGGTCAAGGTGGCGGTGTGGAGAGAGGAGGAAAACCATGAGTTGGGCATCAGTGGTGAGGTCATAGATGCAGCTCTTGGTGGTAACCTATCGCTGCAATGGTAGAACTCAAGCTGCTGGAGTTTATCGAATTGACGGGATGTCAGCCAGGCGGCCACTATGCAGGGTATGTCCAGCAGGTAGCATGCCAGGATGCAGATGCGTTGAACGGAGCCCTCGTGGGAGGAGATGATGGCTCTGGGGAGTTCAGAATCATCATCGACAGATAGCTGACGACAGTCGAGATTAAGAGGCGCGGTGCACCACAGAGTGCACCACCGAGATGCGAGGACTTGTGTGCAGCAACCATCCTTGGTGGGGAGAAGGGAGATGATCTCCCCAAGGATTCCTCAGGTCCAGGGGCGCTTCTGGCCGCACAGCCAGGTCCAAGATCTACATCCGACGGTGGCGCTGGTCGGAGCCTCATCTGTGTACATACCAACCTGAAAGAAAAAATGGCATAACATGTAGGACATTCGAAATCAATTCTCAAGATCAAGAAGAAAAAAGGCACAAACATATATGTAGGACATTCAAAATCAATTCTCAAGATCTGGCCATGAATTATTAGCACGCAAACTAACCCTAGTCGGATTATTAGCAAAAATCATTTGTACAGAACAAACAATTAATCACTAACTCTATACGGATAACATTCAAACAATCAATACACTACGTGCATCTAACGGATCTTAATTACTCTGATTTCATGGACTGAGAGAACATAAGCATAGGATCTGTATTCCAAAAAAATTATAGAGGGGCGGGGTGGGTGGGGGGGATTAACCAGAGAAAACACTTGATATGTTTGCCGCACAAATGGGTATATAGATGACTAACCGGTTTTCCGTCGGAGTCGCAGTTGTTGCCGGAGTTGCTGTTGACCTCCAGCTCCAGCTGGGGGGGCACGACGGCGCCGACGAACTCAAGGTCGTGTTGCTGCCCGCGCGAGACCTCGTCGGCAGCGGCGGAAACCTCTATGGCCAGCTTCACGCGTTGTGCTCGTGCTTCACCAGCCCCGGCGTCGCCACTCCCTCCGATGGTGCGCTTCGGCGGAATCGTCGTACACTATGGAGTCCAGACGTCGGTGACCACTGTGGACCGGGGGTGCGGCCGCCTATTATGGCCGGCGGCTCGAGCGCGCAATTAATACGGACCAGTGGGAGCGAGGTAGGCTGCGGTCAAAAGTTGTCTCGCCTCCCGGTGAGCCTGCGCGGCGGGCGTCTGCCATTCCTACCATCATTTCACACGGCTACTCGCATGCCTCCCCGTCAATACACACACCTGCACGCATGCCTCCCGGCATGCCTGCACGGCGAACTGCTCGCATGCGTCCCGTCAACTCACGCATGCTCGCACGGCACACGGGGCGTGTGGCAGCACGTATATTTTTTGGTTTATTTTCTGCCGCTTTACTGCTTCACTGAACCGTTTCCGTTGAAGAGATGCCCAAATCCCGCGTTGAACATCTCGCACGCTTCTCGGTGAACCTGCGCACCGGATGAGCCTTGGATTTACTAGAATTTAAAAACCAGGCATCTCAATGTTTTGCCGGCAATCAACAGTGCCCTCATGTTTGAAATTCATTCACATTTCTTGCATGGGACCTAAGCATGCACATAAGGACACATATTTGATTTTTCAACCAATTTATATGCACTAGAGCATGTGCATATAGTTCAAATTTGAATTATGCACATAAATGCATCGAAAACTCAGTTAATGCATAAAAATGTCCAAACGAACCCCGAAAAATCACAAAATTCACACAACACTCTTGTTGTTCTAAGTTGACACGAGAAAAATTTTGAAAGCAATAAGAGGCAATGGATATCGTTTCGTCCCCAAAGGTGGGACGTTCCTTACCGAAACCATCATGCTTGTTGTGAGAAGCTCTAGTTTGTGAGAAGCATATACCCAAACCTGCCCCAAATGGGACAAAAAGTTTACCACGGCATGTTGATGCCGCTCCATGATAGCATGCCAAGTTTCATGAATTTCAGACGAGTTTTGGATTTACTAGAATTTAAAAACCAGACATCTCAATGTTTTTCCGGCAATCAACGGTGCCCCGGTGTTTGAACTTCATTCCCATTCCTTGCATGGGACCTAAGCATGCACCCAAGGATACGAATTTGATTTTTCAACCAATTTATATGCACTGGAGCATGTGCGTGTAGTTCAAATTTGAATTATGCACATAAGTGCATTGAAAACTCAGTAAATGCATAAAAATGTCCAAACGAACCCCGAAAAATCATAAAAATTGACACAACACTCCTGTTGTTCTATGTTGACACGAGAAATTTTTTGGAAGCAAAAAGAGGCAATGGATATCGTTTCTTCCCCAAAGGTGGGTTGTTCCCTACCGAAACCATCATGCTTGTTGTGAGAAGCTCTGGTTTGTGAGAAGCTTATAGCCAAACCTGCCCCAAATGGGACAAAAAAATTACCACGGTATGTTGATGCCGCTCCATGATAGCATGCCAAGTTTCATGAATTTCAGATGATTTTTGGATTTACTAGAATTTAAAAACCAGGCATCTCAATGTTTTGTGGCAATCAACGGTGCCCCGGTGTTTGAAATTCATTCCCATTTCTTGCATGGGACCTAAACATGTACATAAGGACACAGATTTGATTTTTCAACCAATTTATATGCACTGGAGCATGTGCATGTAGTTCAAATTTGAATTATGCACAAAATGCATTGAAAACTCAGTTAATGCATAAAAATGTCCAAACGAACCCCGAAAAATCACAAAAATTGACACAACACTCCTGTTGTTCTATGTTGACACGAGAAAAAATGTGAAAGCAATAAGAGGCAATGGATATCATTTCGACCCCAAAGGTGGGACGTTCCCTACCGAAACCATCATGCTTGTTGTGAGAAGCTCTGGTTTGTGAGAAGCATATTCCCAAACCTGCCCCAAATGGGACAAAAAATTTACCACGTCATGTTGGTGCCGCTCCATGATAGCATGCCAAGTTTCATGAATTTCAGACGAGTTTTGGATTTACTAGAATTTAAAAACCAGGCATCTCAATGTTTTGCCGGCAATCAACGGTGCCCCGGTGTTTGAAATTCATTCCCATTTCATGCATGGGACCTAAGCATGCACCCAAGGACAAAGATTTGATTTTTCAACCAATTTATATGCACAGGGGCATGTGCATGCAGTTCAAATTTGAATTATGCATATAAATGCATTGACAACTCAGTTAATGCATAAAATGTCCAAACGAACCCCGAAAAATCACGAAAATTGACACAACACTCCTGTTGTTCTATGTTGACACGAGAAATTTTTTGGAAGCAATAAGAGGCAATGGATATCGTTTCGTCCCCAAAGGTGGGACGTTCCCTACCGAAACGATCATGCTTGTTGTGAAAAGCTCTGGTTTGTGAAGCTTATACCCAAATCTGCCCCAAATGGGACAAAAAATTTACCACGGCATGTTGATGCCGCTCCATGATAGCATGCCATGTTTCATGAATTTCAGACGAGTTTTGGATTGACTAGAAATTAAAAGCCATTTATCTCAATGTTTGCAGCCGAGTGACGGTGGCAGGGTGTTTGAAATTCATTCCCATTTCTTGCATGGGACCTAAGCATGCAACCAAGGACACATATTTGATTTTTCAACCAGTTTATATGCACTAGAGAATGTGCATGTAGTTCAAATTTGAATTATGCGCATAAAATGCTAGGAAAACATAGTTAATGTAGAAAAATGTCCAAATGAACCCCGAAAAATCACAAAAATTCACACAACACTCATGTTGTTCTATGTTGACACGAGCAAAAAATTGAAAGCAATAAGAGGCAATGGATATCATTTCGTCCCCAAAAGTGGCACGTTCCCTACCGAAAACCATCATGCTTGTTGTGAGAAGCTCTGGTTTGTGAGAAGCAAATACCCAAACCTGCCCCAAATGGGACAAAAATTTTACCACGTCATGTTGATGCCACTCCATGATAGCATGCCAAGTTTCATGAATTTCAGACGAGTTTCGGATTTACTAGAATTTAAAAACCAGGCATCTCAATGTTTTGCCGACAATCAACGGTGCCCTGGTGTTTGAAATTCATTCCCATTTCTTGCATGGGACCTAAGCATGCACCCAACGACACATACTTGATTTTTCAACCAATTTATATGCACTGGGGCATGTGCATGTAGTTCAAATTTGAATTGTGCACATAAATGCATTGAAAACTCAGTTAATGCATAAAAATGTCCAAACGAACCCTGAAAAATCACAAAAATTCACACAACACTCCTGTTGTTCTATGTTGACACGTGAATTTTTTTGAAAGCAATAAGAGGCAATGGATATCGTTACGTCCCCAAAGGTGGGACGTTCCCTATCGAAAACCATCATGCTTGTTGTGAGAAGCTCCGGTTTGTGAGAAGCATATACCCAAACCTGACCCAAATGGGACACAAATTTTACCACGGCATGTTGATGTTTCTCCATGATAGCATGCCAAGTTTCATGAATTTCAGACGAGTTTTAGATTTACTAGAATTTAAAAACCAGGCATCTCAATGTTTTGCCGGCAATCAACGGTGCCCTGGTGTTTGAAATTCATTCCCATTTCTTGCATGGGACCTAAGCATCACGCAAGGACACATATTTGATTTTTCAGCCAATTTATATGCACTGGAGCATGTGCATGTAGTTCAAATTTGAATTGTGCACCTGAAATGTCTAGAAAACCAATTTAATGTATAAAATGTTCGAACAAACCCTGAATAGTTCCAATTCTTTTATGACACACATCTAGTTGCATGTTCACTCCAGATAAAAGGTATAGCAATTCAAACATCGTCCATTACCGCTGTGACCCCATTATGTAATTCAAATCAAGATGAAAAATCAAGTAGATCGCACGCAGTTTATTATCAGCAACCGTGTGAGATGCAGCACAAAATATCCTGGAGCACCGTCAGTGTATAGTACGCTTATGGCTTACGCAAGAAGGTGCGTCGGCTATAGTCCACAGCCGGTGTCTCAATCACACTAGCTCGCTCCCCAAATATCATTTCACTGTTCAATCATCACCGGTGAAAGATGGGCACGTGGACCCACGTCGTGAGGGCAACTTCGGTGGCCCACTCCGGCGAGAGCGCGGTCGCAGCCGCCATGCGCATGCTAACAAGGTGCATGAGCGCGGCCGCAATCTGCGACCGGGCGGCAAAGGCAGCCCAAACGGCCGCTGTTGCTTCTTAGGTGGTGGCAGCAACATCTGCCTCGGGGATAGCAACTGGCGAGAGCGGCACAGCTATCCGTTCCGCAGCGGCAGCCTTAGCCCTGATGGAGGCCGCCCACGACCATGTCGAGGCCGCCCATGCCCAGCTCCTGACGATCACCGCACAAATCGAATGAAGCTTCTCTGACAACGGTCGGCAACCCACGGCCGAAGAGCCGGCAATCGTCGAGAGCGTTCGAGCAGCCATCCGTTCCTCCGCTGCATACCTTGCGACTACGGAGCCCGTCCAAGCCCAGATTGCGTCCGCCCATGCCCAGCTCGTGGCAACCTTTTCCAAAGAGATGGCGGACGCGGATGGCGAGATGCTTGCCGAGTATGGTGTGATGGATGCCATGCAGCCCCTTCCCCAGGAGACCGTCGGGCGCGAGCTGGACATGGAGGCGGCGGCGGAGATCGATATCGACAAGCACCAGCCGTAGTAGTACTCTTTGTTTTGTTTAATTAAGAGTGCTTGTCTTTAATTTGTTAGAGTAATGTTTAGCTCAGCTAGCTCTGTTTAATTGCTGAACTTGCTCGATTAAGAAGTGTGGGTGTGCTGTAGTCTCCTTTGTGTACCCAAATTATGCAATGGCGTGGATGACCACTGTAACCATGGAAATTCGAACCAAAACATTTGACGTTCAAACTCATCACACACAGATTAAGCTATCTGAATCGTTTGTGATGTCCACATATCGTACATAGTTCTGAATAAGGTACCGTGTCTGATGACACTTTGCGCGCCAGTTTTTTGGCTGAAGCGATTCCAAATTTTCGGCTTCCGCGGAAATATCTACCTCCTGAACCCCTCCCCTAACCAAAAGCCACATTTCCCCTCTTTCCGCCTTCCTTTCCAAGTTGAAACCTTCATTCCTTGCTTGCAGCGCCACCTCCTCGTCGGCGACCCTCCTTCATGCTGCTCGGCCTCGTCTATCCCGGCAGGTAATCCACACCCGACGCCCATCCTCCTCCTCCTTCCACATCCCACATGCCCCGACCGTCGGCGCGAGCGCGACACCTTCCACCCAAATCACGGACCCCTCCACCAAATAAGCGCCGCCCTAAGCCATGGTGCACGCAGTATAGCCAGGATCTCAAGGAGCATTTGGCAGCGGAGAAGCAAATAGCGGCCGCACGCGCGGATGAGGTCGCGATGGCTGCCATTCGTGCCGACCCCCAGATCTTGGAGGAGCACCTTGCCACTTGCTAGCTACGCGGGTTAAGCATGCTCGGTTTACCCGTTGCGTGTGCTGCTCCTGCCTTTCCTTCACAAATTCTAGTGAATTGTGCTATCTAATTTTACCATGCAATCTGTTGCTCTAGTGTATATGTTCTATATGTCGTGTAGTGTGGTGCTCACTTATTAACTGTTTTGTTAATTAGTTGTTGTCTTCATTTAACTGTTTGGTTCAATTCTGCAAATGTGATGTTCAATTCTTCAGGCTACCATTTTGTATCGTCTTCCATGTGAGAAATAACTCGAATTTATCTTTACAAAATACATGAAAAACGAATACAATTGCTATATTTCCAAGTTGTCAAGCATGCTTGGTTTGGTTATACATTGTGCAATGTGGTGCTCAGTTAATGTTTGGTTCATTTGTGTTGTGGTGTTTAGTTAACTGTTTGGTTCAATTCTGCAATGTGATGTTCAATAGTTGTGGGTGCATTCTGTTATTGTATACCATGTGAGGAATAAATTGAATTTGGCTGTAGTAAATACATGAGAAACAAATACAATTGCCACAATTGGTTGTAGTTAACTGTTTGGTTCACTGTCTGATCTTCTATTAGGAGTATGTTATATTGTGCAATGTGGTGCTCAGTTAATGTTTGGTTCATTTGTTGTGGTGTTTAGTTAACTGCTTGGTTCAATTCTGCAATGCGATGTCCAATTGTCGTGGGTAGAATTTTGTATTGTTGTGCATGTGAGGAATAAATCGAATTAGGCTGCACTTAATACATGAGAAACATATACAAGTGCTATATTTCCTAGTTCTTAATAATGCTTGGTTTGGGTAAATGGGTTTTCCGTGTGGCTTGAATTAATCTGATGAATCTGCAATGTGCTTCTTTTTCATCAACATATTTTACTGATAGCATGCGAACCCTTACTTAACTTGATGACTAACTACCTTATATGTGTTGCAGGGAAACAATGGGAAGCACTGAGGTTTACAATCGAGGTTAGCATGTGCATGGTCCGTTCCCTAATAGCACATTATTGTGCAATTGCAGGAACAATTCTAATATTTTAGTTTTTAACAATTTGGTCTTGCACATGTAGGTCCTGTTGTCAGAGGTTTTGACCCACTGTTCGACCCTTTTTTGCATATGGGGAAATGAGTTGTCCATGAATATCAATCAAATCAAGAAACTCAGAAAGATTGTTAGGATAAAGAAATTAGCGACAAAAAACAACAAGATCTTTGTCTGCACAATGAAGAAGACATCAGTTCACTACAAGATGGTACTCACTATTATACCTTGCCTTTATTTATTCCTTGCCCCATTTCCAATATAGAGAAGGTATTTATGCACATCCTTGTTTTCAGGCCTTTCCAAAGCAGTTCATTGATGATTACCTCTCAAACCACCTCTATGGTCCGGAGGCGAGGAAGGTTTTCATACAACACCCACGGTTCAATATTGAAGTGTTCCTGAAGAGGACGAAGGAAGGACGGTCAATCATCCACAGGCACTGGCCTAAAGTTGCAAAGACCTTCAACATGAATGAAGGCTCAATATTCGCCTTCCGCTTCAACAGTTTTCCAGATGAGATGCATCTGTCTATATACCGTCTATGATGCTAATTTTTAAAAGTTCTACATGTTGCATGTGGAACTTGCTGCTGGTGCAGTTCTGTAATGGGGTAGCTAAGTGCTGAAGCTATATCATGTTGTACTCCGATGTATTTCAATTATGAAATTCTGCTTCCTTAATATGGAAATGAAATATATTGTGTGCTTAATATGAAATGTCAATTAGATTATTAAATGGATTATGAATAATCGGATAATTAGGCTGCTAAAGGCGAATTAGCCTGCTAATTGGGTTTTGCTATTGCAAACGGTTGTTGAAAAAATACCGTGGGCGATGACCACAGGCAACGCACACAGTTTCTAGGAATAAAATGTGTTGGATCAATGAACAATCACACACGACTTTCTCTTGAAAACGGTTTGCTTTAGGGCACCTTGCGCAAACATTTATCACATAAAACTGTGTGTGATGGACAACCTTTGCCACACAGTTTCTTCTACGGAGCGTGTGTGATACATTCAATAACGCAAATGATTTAACGGGAAAAATTGTGTGTGATGTAGCTATGAACGGAAACATTTTCCTTGGAGCGACTGTGTGGGATGTACATACGAACAGAAACGTCTAGCGGGGACTAACTGTGTGGGATGTACTTTCGACCGGAAACAATTTCGCCGTATAATTGTATTTTTTAGCTCTACTGTATGTATTTTCGTATTTGAGCACTCGCCGGTCGAACACGACCTCATTTTGCCGAATGTGTGTGCCAGGAGGGCATATCCCCGACGGTTTCTGGGTCGTGTGGGAAGGAGCCCCCTATCGCCCACACTCACTTGGCGACGGTTCCAAATGCCGTCGCAGAAAGGGGTTAAAACCCCTTTGTTTAGGACCGACGCGTACCAGTGTATTTCAAACGGTTATTGAAAAAATACCGTGGGCGATGACCTCAGGCAACGCACACAGTTTCTAGGAAAAAACCGTGTTGGATCAATGAACAATCACACAGGACTTTCTTTTGAAAACTGTTTGCGTTAGGCCACCTTGCGCAAACGTTTACCACATAAAAACTATGTGTGATGGACAGCCTTTGCCACACAGTTTCTTCTACGGACCGTGTGTGATACATTCAACAACGCAAACGATTTAACGTGAAAAATTGTGTGTGATGTGCCTGTGAACGGATATGTTTTCCATGGAGCGACTGTGTGGGATGTACATACGAACGGAAACATTTAGCGGGGACTAACTGTGTGGGATGTACTTTCGACCGGAAACAATTTCACATGTATAACTGTATTTTTTAGCTCTACTGTATGTATTTCCGTATTTGAGCGCTCGCCGTCGCACACGACCTCATTTTGCCGAGCGTATGTGCCAGGAGGGCATATCCCCGACGGTTTCTGGGTCGTGTGGGAAGGACCCCCCCTATCGCCCACACTCACTTGGCGACGGTTCCAAATGCCGTCGCGGAAAGGGGTTAAAACCGTTTGTTTAGGGCCGACGCGTACCAGTGTGGCAATATGCAGTCTTTTTATCTCATTTTTTTTGGGCCTTCTCTTTTTTTATGGCCTTTCTCTCTTTTTTTTATTCCTCACTTGGGACAATCCTCTAGAAAATGATGATCATCACACTTCTATTTATTTACAACTCAATGATTACAACTCGATACTAGAACAAAGTATGACTCTATATGAATGCCTCCGGCGGTGTACCGGGATATGCAATGAACCAAGAGTGACATGTATGAAAGAATTATGAACGGTGGCTTTGCCACAAATACTATGTCAACTACATGATCATGCTAAGCAATATGACAATGATGAACGTGTCATGATAAACGGAATGGTAGAAAGTTGCATGGCAATATATCTCGGAATGGCTATGGAAATGCCATAATAGGTAGGTATGGTGGCTGTTTTGAGGAAGATATAAGGAGGTTTATGTGTGAAAGAGCGTATCATATCACGGGGTTTAGATGCACGGGCGAAGTTTGCACCAACTCTCAATGTGAGAAAGGGCAATGCATGGTACCGAAGAGGCTAGCAATGATGGAAGGGTGAGAGTGCGTATAATCCATGGACTCAACATTAGTCATAAAGAACTCACATACTTATTTCAAAAATCGATAAGTCATCAAAAACCAAGCACTACGCGCATGCTCCTAGGGGGATAGATTGGTAGGAAAAGACCATCACTCGTCCCCGACCGCCACTCATAAGGAGGAGAATCAAACAACACCTCATGTTTCAAATTTGTTACATAACGTTTACCATACGTGCATGCTACGAGACTTGCAACCTTCAACACAAGTATTTCTCAAATTCACAACTACTCAACTAGCATAACTTTAATATCACTACCTCCATATCTCAAAACAATCATCAAGTATCAAACTTCTCTTAGTATTCAACACACTCATAAGAAAGCTTTTACTAATCTTGAATACCTAGCATATTAGGATTATTTAAGCAAATTACCATGCTATTTAAGACTCTCAAAATAATCTAAGTGAAGCATGAGAGATCAATAGTTTCTATAAAACAAATCCACCACCGTGCTCTAAAATATATAAGTGAAGTACTAGAGCAAAACTATATAACTCAAAAGATATAAGTGAAGCACATAGAGTATTCTAATAATTTCCGAATCATGTGTGTCTCTAAAAAGATGTGTACAGCAAGGATGATTGTGGTAAACTAAAAAGCAAAGACTCACATCATACAAGACGCTCCAAGCAAAACACATATCATGTGGTGAATAAAAATATAGCTCCAAGTAAAGTTACCGATGGAAGTAGACGAAAGAGGGGATGCCTTCCGGGGCATCCCCAAGCTTTGGCTTTTTGGTGTCCTTAGATTATCTTGGGGTGCCATGGGCATCCCCAAGCTTAGGCTCTTGCCACTCCTTGTTCCATAATCCATCAAATCTTTCACCCAAAACTTGAATACTTCACAACAGAAAACTTAACAGAAAATCTCGTGAGCTCCGTTAGCGAAAGAAAACAAAAGACCACTTCAAGGTACTGTAATTAACTCATTCTTTATTTATATTGGTGTTAAACCTACTGTATTCCAACTTCTCTATGGTTTATAAACTCTTTTACTAGCCATAGATTCATCAAAATAAGCAAACAACACACGAAAAACAGAATCTGTCAAAAACAGAACAGTCTGTATAATCTGTAACAAACGCAAACTTCTGGAACTCCAAAAAATCAGCCAAAATAGGAAGACCTAGACAATTTGTTTATTGATCAGAAGCAATTGGAATCCTTATTTTATCACGTTCTGGTGATTTTTAACAATTATTTTCATGAACAGAAAGTTTCTGGAAATTACAGCAAGATCAAATAACTATCATCCAAGAAGATCCTATAGGTTTAACTTGGCACAAACACTCATTAAAACATAAAAACACATCTAACCAGAGGCTAGATAAAATATTTATTCCTAAATAGAAGCAAAAAGCAAAAAACTATAAATAAATTGGGTTGCCTCCCAACAAGCGCTATCGTTTAACGCCCCTAGCTAGGCATAAAAGTAAGGATAGATCTAGGTAGTGCCATAGTAATAGGATAGATCGGTGAAACTCATTTCATACTCTCTACGTTCGGCAGCAAGTTTTCTTGGAGGCAAGCAAAAGTAATCAAAAGGGCTAAATTTAATTGGACAAAAGTCCCCAAGATCAATTTTAGGAGGTATAGGTTCCTCCTTCGGCCCTTCGTATTGCACAACCAATTCATCATTATAAGCATTCTTTTGATAGAACTTTGTGAGCCTATACTCAAGAGAATATCCTAGCTCATTATTTCGAATAGCCAAATCATCATTAAGTTCAGAAATTCTATCAACTAGAACATTGGTAGGGACCTTTTTTCCAAGGTTTTCATTGAAAGCAACATAGTCTAGAGATTGAAAACGCATTATTTCTTCTTGATCAAAGAGGATAGCCTCTATGGGAGGACGGCCATCGTCCACCCTATAATGCGCAAAGATTTCTCTGGCCTCTTTTATTATAAATCTGAATTCATGAGCCAAAAAGATAGTAACGACATGCTTAACAGAAGAATGCTCTATATTAGAAAATTCAAGGAAAATCCTTTGTATGCAAGGGTGCATGTGCATAAATTGCCTTTCAAGTTCAACTATAAGCATGGCAATAGCGTCCGCAAGACTACTAGTTCTATGAAGAATAGAACCGCCCATAGAAGGCAAAGCACCGGCACAAGTAAAGAAATCTTGAATAACTCCTTTTCCAATAATATTACCACTACCAATTCGAAATCTTTTCATATGCAAGGTAGGGGGTTCTTCAGCAGGAGCATCAGAATTTTCCATGATATTATTATTGTCCATATCGGCAATAATTTCCCCAATTTCAGACATAATGACTGAAAGAGCGAGGGGCAAAAAGAAGAAGGCGGACGGAAAAGAGAGGGAGAATAAAACGGCAAGGGTGAAGTGAGGGAGAGGAAAACGAGAGGCAAATGGCAAATAATGTAATGCGGGAGATAAGGGTTTGTGATGGGTACTTGGTATGTTGACTTTTGCGTAGACCTCCCCGGCAACGGCGCCAGAAATCCTTCTTGCTACCTCTTGAGCAATGCGTTGGTTTTCCCTTGAAGAGGAAAGGGTGATGCAGCAAAGTAGCGTAAGTATTTGCCTCAGTTTTTGAGAACCAAGGTATCAATCCAGTAGGAGGCTACGCGCGAGTCCCTCGCACCTACACAAAACAAATAAATCCTTGCCACCAATGCGATAAGGGGTTGTCAATCCCTACACGGTCACTTACGAGAGTGAGACCTGATAGATATGTTAGGATAATATTTTTGGTATTTTTATGATAAAGATGCAATAAAAGAAAAGTAAAAAAGCAAAGGAAATAACTAAGTGTTGGGAGATTAATATGATGAAGATAGACCCGGGGGCCATAGGTTTCACTAGTGGCTTCTCTCAAAAGCATAAGTATTTTACGGTGGGTGAACAAATTACCATTGAGCAATTGACAGAATTGAGCATAGTTATGAGAATATCTAGGTATGATCATGTATATAGGCATCACGTCCGAGACAAGTAGACCGACTCCTGCCTGCATTTACTACTATTACTCCACACATCGACCGCTATCCAGCATGCATCTAGAGTATTAAGGTCGTAAGAACAGAGTGACGCCTTAAGCAAGATGACATGATGTAGAGGGATAAATTCATGCAATATGATAAAAAAACATCTTGTTATCCTCGATGGCAACAATACAATACGTGCCTTGCTACCCCTACTGTCACTGGGAAAGGACACCACAAGATTGAACCCAAAGCTAAGCACTTCTCCCATTGCAAGGAAGATCAATCTAGTAGGCCAAACCAAATTGATAATTCAAAGAGACTTGCAAAGATAACCAACCATACATAAAAGAATTCAGAGAAGATTCAAATATTGTTCATAGATAAACTTGATCATAAACCCACAATTCATCGGTCTCAACAAACACACCGCAAAAGAAGATTACATCAAATAGATCTCCACGAGAGAGGGGAGACATTGTATTGAGATCCAAAAAAGAGAGAGGAAGCCATCTAGCTAATAACTATGGACCCGAAGGTCTGAAGTAAACTACTCACACTTCATCGGAGAGGCTATGGTGTTGATGTAGAAGCCCTCCGTGATGGATGCCCCCTCCAGCGGAGCTCCGGAACAGGCCCCAAGATGGGATCTCGTGGGTACAGAAGGTTGCGGCGGTGGAATTAGGTTTTTGGCTCCGTATCTGATCGTTTGGGGGTACGTAGGTATATATAGGAGGAAGAAGTACGTCGGTGGAGCAACGTGGGGCCCACGAGGGTGGAGGGCGCGCCTGGGGGGTAGGCGTTCCCCCCTACCTCGTGGCTTCCTGGAAGCTTATCTTACATAGGGTCCAAGTTTCCTGGATCATGTTCGTTCCAAAAATCACGCTCCCGAAAGTTTCATTCCGTTTGGACTCCGTTTGATATTCTTTTTCTGCGAAACTCTGAAATTGGCAAAAAACAGCAATTTTGGGTTGGGCCTCCGGTTAATAGGTTAGTCCCAAAAATAATATAAAAGTGAATAATAAAGCCCAATAATGTCCAAAACAGAAGATAATATAGCATGGAGCAATCAAAAAGTATAGATACGTTGGAGACGTATCATCCATGTTTGTGAGAATAATTGTGTTCTGTTCCAGAATGATTATGCCAACTTAAGTGAATGCCCAAAATGCGAATCATCAAGATGGAAAGATGGCGATGCTGTGAAGAGGATTCCTCATAAGGTTCTGAGACATTTTCCAATTATGCCAAGATTGTAGAGGTTGTTTCATGATGCTTAAACAAGAGAGGATATATTGTGGCATTATAGGAACAAGGAGTACAGAGATCGGAATGTAATGAGCCATCTATCTCATGGTAGTGACTGGACAAGCTTCAATCTGAAACACAAAAAGGAGACAATCACGTCATAGCCACTAAATACATCATAGCCACTAAATACATCACGAGTGCTACATACACTGCAAATAAGGAGACAATCATCCTACAGAGCACAACTATCTTGCCCATTATCTTCACAAGCTCTTTCATCTCCTCATTGCTGCCAAGGTTGTTCAACAGCTATTGCTTGGCCATGATCTGATGAACTACATCTTTAACCTTCTGCTCTGCATCTTCCTCTCCTGTCGTTCCTTCAGTTACTTGTCCAACACCCCAACCTGTTGGTATTGGGATTCCTCGGCTAACCAAATAATCAACGTAGTTCCATTCCCCCACATCAGCAACTTCTTATAAATACAAATCACAAGAATCTTCCCTTTTCTGCACAAATCAAATTGGAAGATCATCAACCAAACTATTAAAAATATTAGCAACTGAAAGCATGAAAACAACTTAACCATATTATTACCCCATGATTTGGGCATTTGTAGAAGACTTGGCCAGGGTTGAGGATTGTAGTTGAGTCACGGCGGATGACTCTGTGTGATTTGCAGTAGTGGCACCACACCAATGGCAGTGGGGTGCGATGAGTGATACGTCTCCAATGTATCTATAATTTTTTATTGCTCCCTGCTATTATATATTCTATTTTGCATGTTTAATGGGCTTTATTATACACTTTTATATTATTTTTGGGACTAACCTATTAACCCAAGGCCCAGTGCAAATTGTTGTTTCTTTGCCTATTTCAGTGTTTCGCAAAAAAGGAATATCAAACGGAGTCCAAACGGAATGAAACCTTCGGGAGAGTTATTTTTGGAACAAACGTGATCCAGATGACTTGGAGTGGACGTCAAGAAACATACGAGGAGGCCAGGAAGGGGGGCACGCCTACCCCCCTGGGCGCGCCCTCCACCCTCGTGGGCCCCTGGTAGCTCCACCGACCTACTTCTTCCTCCTATATATACCTACGTACCCCGAAACCATCGAGGAGCGC
This sequence comes from Aegilops tauschii subsp. strangulata, assembly GCF_002575655.3. NCBI lineage: Eukaryota > Viridiplantae > Streptophyta > Magnoliopsida > Poales > Poaceae > Aegilops > Aegilops tauschii. Next base: position 310,234,332 of record NC_053037.3, on the reverse strand, counting down.
GACGAAAACCTAATTCCACCGCCGCAACCTTCTATACCCGTGAGATCCCATCTTGGGGCCTTTTCCGGCGCTCTGCCAGAGGGGGCATCGGCCACGGAGGGCTTCTACATCAACACCATAGCCTCTCCGATGATGTGTGAGTAGTTTACCACAGACCTTCGGGTCCATAGTTATTAGCTAGATGGCTTCTTCTCTCTCTTTGGATCTCAATACAAAGTTCTCCTCGATCTTCTTGGAGATCTATTTGATGTAACTCTTTTTGAGGTGTATTTGTCGAGATCCGGTGAATTGTGGGTTTATGATCAAGATTATCTATGAACAATATTTGAATCTTCTCTGAATTCTTTTATGTATGATTGGTTATCTTTGCAAGTCTCTTCGAATTATCAGTTTGGTTTGGCCTACTAGATTGATCTTTCTTGCAATGGGAGAAGTGCTTAGCTTTGGGTTCAATCATGCGGTGCTCGATCCCAGTGACAGTAGGGGAAACGACACGTATTGTATTGTTGCCATCGAGGATAAAAAGATGGGGTTTATATCATATTGCATGAGTTTATCCCTCTACATCATGTCATCTTACCTAATGCGTTACTCTGTTCTTATGAACTTAATACTCTAGATGCATGCTGGATAGTGGTCGATGTGTGGAGTAATAGTAGTAGATTCAGGCAGGAGTCGGTCTACTTGTCGCGGACATGATGCCTATATACATGATCATGCCTAGATATTCTCATAATTATGCACTTTTCTATCAATTGCTCGACAGTAATTTGTTCACCCACCGTAATACTTATGCTATCTTGAGAGAAGCCACTAGTGGAACCTATGGCCCCGGGTCTATTTTCCATCATATTAATCTCCCGTCAACGATCTATTTCTGGAACCGTTTATTTTGTAATCTTTACTTTTAATCTTTATCATAAAAATACCAAAAATATTATCCTATCATCTCTATCAGATCTCACTTTTGCAAGTGGCCATGAAGGGATTGACAACCCCTTTATCGCGTTGCTTGCAAGGTTCTTATTTGTTCGTGTAGGTACGAGGGACTTGCGTGTGGCCTCCTACTGGATTGATACCTTGGTTCTCAAAAACTGAGGGAAATACTTACGCTACTTTGTTGCATCACCCTTTCCTCTTCAAGGGAAAACCAACACAGTGCTCAGGAGGTAGCAAGAAGGATTCCTGGCGCCGTTGCCGGGGAGTCTACGCACAAGTCAAGACATACCAAGTACCCATCACAAACTCTTATCCCTCGCATTACATTATTTGCCATTTGCCTCTCGTTTTCGTCTCCCACACTTCACCCTTGCCGTTTTATTCGCCCCTCTTCCGTTCGTCTTTTTCGTTTGTTTGTGTTGCCATGTGCCTTCTATGTTCTTGCATCTTTGCTTGCTGAAAATCTATTGATATGGATCCTCATCCCCTTGCTAATCTTTTTAAGAGATCCAATTATAATGAACCAATTTCTAGTGAGTTGTGTGCACTAGATTATCTTTATGAGGTTTTGCTTGAAATCCGTGAATCTGGAAATTGTGATGAAGTACTTTATATGAAGTGATTCATGGTAGATCTTTGAATGAAAAGCATGATTGCAATGATGGTACTATAAATTCTATTAATGTCAGTTGTGCTAATAATATGCAAAACCCTAAGCTTGGGGATGCTAGTTTTGCTATATCCTCTACTTGTTGCAATGATCATGATTGGGGTGATTCTTCTTATGATCTTGAAAATTTATTTAAGCCTCATGATGAATATGAGATTGATAATAATGTTTGCAATAATATTGAAAGTGGGTTTGGAAGAGTATCAACTTTAGATCCCACATATTTGGATAATGTTCAATCTCATGAAGCTTTTGATAAAAGTGGGTTTGGAGAGGTCATGACTTTAGTTAATGATGTTCCCACTATTTTGGAAGAGTGTCAACTTTGCATGCATGTGGATCGTGTTGAAAAATATTTTATGTGAGAGATATTTTGTTGAATTTGCTTATGATCCCACATGTAATTATTATGAGAGAGGAAAATATGATTGTAGGAATTTTTATGTTACTAAATTACCTCTCGTTATGTTGAGGTTGCTATTATTTCTTTCCGCTTCCTTGCATATGCTAGTTTTTTCTTGTCTTGATAATTTGTTTGCTTATAAAATGCCTATGCATAGGAAGTATGTTAGACTTAGATGTGTTTGTCACGTGTTATATGATGCTCTCTTTGTGCTTCAATTCTTGTCTTCGTGTGAGCATCATTGAAATCTCAATGCCTAGCTAGTGGCGTTAAACGATAGCGCTTGTTGGGAGGCAACCCAATTTTATTTATGTTTCTTGCTTTTTGGTTCTGTTTAGGAATAAATAATCCATCTAGCTTCTGGTTAGATGTGTTTTTGTGTTTTATTTAGAGTTTGTGCCAAGTAGAACCTTTGGGAAGACTTGGGTGAAGTCTTTTTGATCTTGCTGTAAAAAATAGAATCTTTAGCGCTCACGAGATTAGTTACAACTTTTTACTGGAGAGTGATATTTAGTTGATTCTTTTTGCAGATGATTAATAGACAAATTACTCACGTCTAGCCATTTATTTTAGAATTTTTGGAGTTCCATAAGTTTGCGTTAGGTATAGATTACTACAGACTGTTCTGTTTTTGACAGATTCTGTTTTTCGTGTGTTGTTTGATTATTTTGATGAATCTATGGCTAGTATCGGAGGTTATGAACCATAGAGAAGTTGGAATACAGTAGGTTTAACACCAATATAAATAAAGAATGAGTTCATTACAGTACCTTGAAGTGGTGTTTTGTTTTCTTTCGCTAACGGAGCTCACGAGATTTTCTGTTAAGTTTTGTGTTGTGAAGTTTTCAAGTTTTGGGTAAAGATTTGATGGATTATGGAACAAGGAGTGGCAAGAGCCTAAGCTTGGGGATGCCCAAGGCACCCCAAGGTAAAATATAACTACAACCCAAAAGCCTAAGCTTGGGGATGCCCCGGAAGGCATCCCCTCTTTTGTCTTCGTCCAACGGTAACTTTACTTGGAGCTATATTTTTATTCACCACATGATATGTGTTTTGCTTGGGGCGTCTTGTATGATTTGAGTATTTGCTTTTTAGTTCACCACAATCATCTGTGCTGTACACACCTTTTGAGAGGGACAGACATTATTCGGAATTTATTAAAATACTCTATGTGCTTCACTTATATCTTTTGAGCTAAACAATTTTGCTCTAGTGTTTCACTTATATCTTTTAGAGCACGGTGGAGGTTATATTTTACAGAAATTATTGGTCTCTCATGCTTCACTTATATTATTTTGAGAGTCCTTTAGAACAACATGATAATTTTCTTTGGTTATAAAATTAGTCCTAATATGATAGGCATCCAAGATAAAAACTATACAGTGCATTGAATACTAAGAGAAGTTTGATACTTTATAATTGTTTTGAAATATGAAGATGGTGATATTAGAGTCATGCTAGTTGAGTAGTTATGAATTTGATAAATACTTGTTCTAAAGTTTATGATTCCCGTAGCATGCACGTATGGTGAACCGTTATGTGATGAAGTCGGAGCATGATTTATTTATTGATTGTCTTCCTTATGAGTGGCGGTCGGGGACGAGCGATGGTATTTTTCTACCAATCTATCCCCCTAGGAGCATGCACGTAGTACTTCGTTTCGATAACTAATAGATATTTGCAATAAGTATGTGAGTTCTTTATGACTAATGTTGAGTCCATGGATTATACGCACTCTCACCCTTCCACCATTGGTAGCCTCTCTAATGACGTGCACCTTTCGCCGGTATCACATACCCACATCTACCTTCCTCAAAACAGCCACCATACCTACCTATTATGGCATTTCCATAGCCATTCCGAGATATATTGCCATGCAACTTACCACCGTTCCATTTATTATGACACGCTTCATCATTGTCATATTGCTTTGCATGATCATGTAGTTGACATCGTATTTGTGGCAAAGCCACCTTCATAATTCTTTCATACATGTCACTCTTGATTCATTGCATATCCCGGTACACCGCCGGAGGCATTCACGTAGAGTCATATTATGTTCTAAGTATCGAGTTGTAAGTAAATAAAAGTGTGATGATCATTATTAGAGCATTGTCCCATGTGAGGAAAGGATGATGGAGACTATGATTCCCCCATAAGTCGGGATGAGACTCCGGACGAAGAAAAAAAAGGGGCCAAAAGAAAGAAAAAAGAGAAGGCCCAAATAAAAACTGAGAGAAAAAGAGAGAAGGGACAATGTTACTATCCTTTTTCCACACTTGTGCTTCAAAGTAGCACCATGATCTTCATGATAGAGAGTCTCCTATGTTTTCACTTCCATATACTAGTGGTAATTTTACATTATAGAACTTGGCTTGTATATTCCAATGATGGGCTTGCTCAAAATGCCCTAGGTCTTCGTGAGCAAGCGAGTTGGATGCACACCCACTTAGTTTCTTTTGTTGAGCTTTCATACACTTATAGCTCTATTGCATCCGTTGCATGGCAATCCCTACTCAATCACATTGATATCTATTGATGGGCATCTCCATAGCCCATTGATACGCCTAGTTGATGTGAGACTATCTTCTCCTTTTTTGTCTTCTCCAAAACCACCATTCTATTCCACCTATAGTGCTATGTCCATGGCTCACGCTCATATATTGCGTGAAGATTGAAAAAGTTTGAGAACATCAAAAGTATGAAACAATTGCTTGGCTTGTCATCGGGGTTGTGCATGATTTACATACTTTGTGTGGTGAAGATAGAGCATAGCCAGACTATATGATTTTGTAGGGATAACTTTCTTTGGTCATGTTATTTTGAGAAGACATGATTGCTTTGTTAGTATGCTTGAAGTATTATTATTTTCATGTCAATATTAAACTTTTATCTTGAATCTTTCGGATCTGACATTCATGCCACAATAAAGAGAAATACATTGAAGAATATGCTAAGTAGCATTCCACATCAAAAATTCTGTTTTTATCATTTACCTACTCGGGGACGAGCAGGAATTAAGCTTGGGGATGCTTGATACGTCTCCAACGTATCTATAATTTTTGATTGCTCCATGCTATTATATATTCTATTTTGGATGTTTAATGGGCTTTATTATACACTTTTATATTATTTTTGGGACTAACCTATTAACCCAAGGCCCAGTGCAAATTGCTGTTTTTTGCCTATTTCAGTGTTTCGCAGAAAAGGAATATCAAACGGAGTCCAAACGGAATGAAACCTTCGGGAGAGTTATTTTTGGAACAAACGTGATCCAGATGACTTGGAGTGGACGTCAAGAAACATACGAGGAGGCCAGGCAGGGGGGCACGCCTACCCCCCTGGGCGCGCCCTCCACCCTCGTGGGCCCCTCGTAGCTCCACCGACCTACTTCTTCCTCCTATATATACCTACGTACCCCGAAACCATCGAGGAGCACGACGAAAACCTAATTCCACCGCCGCAACCTTCTGTACCCGTGAGATCCCATCTTGGGGCCTTTTCCGGTGCTCTGCCAGAGGGGGCATCGATCACGGAGGGCTTCTAGATCAACACCATAGCCTCTCCGATGATGTGTGAGCAGTTTACCACAGACCTTCGGGTCCATAGTTATTAGCTAGATAGCTTCTTCTCTCCCTTTGGATCTCAATACAAAGTTCTCCTCGATCTTCTTGGAGATCTATTTGATGTAACTCTTTTTGCGGTGTGTTTGTCGAGATCCGATGAATTGTGGGTTTATGATCAAGTTTATCTATGAACAATATTTGAATCTTCTCTGAATTCTTTTATGTATGATTGGTTATCTTTGCAAGTCTCTTCGAATTATCAGTTTGGTTTGGCCTACTAGATTGATCTGTCTTGCAATGGGAGAAGTGCTTAGCTTTGGGTTCAATCATGCGGTGCTCGATCCCAATGACAGTAGGGGAAACGACACGTATTGTATTGTTGCCATCGAGGATAAAAAGATGGGGTTTATATCATATTGCATGAGTTTATCCCTCTACATCATGTCATCTTACCTAATGTGTTACTCTGTTCTTATGAACTTAATACTCTAGATGCATGCTGGATAGCGGTCGATGTGTGGAGTAATAGTAGTAGATGCAGGCAGGAGTCGGTCCACTTTTCACGGACGTGATGCCTATACACATGATCATACCTAGATATTCTCATAATTATGCCCTTTTCTATCAATTGCTCGACAGTAATTTGTTCACCCACCGTAATACTTATGCTATCTTGAGAGAAGCCACTAGTGAAACCTATGGCCCCGGGGTCTATTTTCCATCATATTAATCTCCCGTCAACGAGCTATTTCTGGCACCGTTTATTTTGCAATCTTTACTTTTAATCTTTATCATAAAAATACCAAAAAAATTATCTTATCATCTCTATCAGATCTCACTTTTGCAAGTGGCCGCGAAGGGATTGACAACCCCTTTATCGCGTTGGTTGCAAGGTTGTTATTTGTTCGTGTATGTACGAGGGATTTGCGTGTGGCCTCCTACTGGATTGATACCTTGGTTCTCAAAAACTGAGGGAAATACTTATGCTACTTTGCTGCATCACCCTTTCCTCTTCAAGGGAAAACCAACGCAGTGCTCAAGAGGTAGCAATGAGCAACCGGCTGCGGTGAGTGTGTCGGCGGGGGTGTGATGAGACCCATCGGTGCTGGTACGGGTGGCGACTTCACGCACATCTAGTTGTTAGCTTGATTGCTTGCTGAAGAGCAGGTGAATGAGCCAGCGGACATGGTAGTTGTGGTCGGAGCTTCTGATGCTAGGCAGAGTAACTAGAGAAGAGGAGAAGCGAACGTTGGATATGTCGGTTTCAGTACTTGCAGAGTAGCATGGCACTATATATGGTCTATGTTTGGATTCGAACCAGTTATAGGAGCGCATCTCTTTTTACTTCTAAAATTCAACAACGTCTCTTTACTGGTACACTAGCTTGTTCTGTACGCCTTCACAAGTCTTTCATTTTCGGAAATGTTATCTGGCGGACATTCCCTGGAAGGAGGACGACAAACGAATGCATTTTCCTGACAGTTTTAGTTGTGATGCAAGATCAAACGGTGGCAGTTTCGGAAATGTTATCTGGAACGAGCCCAGTTTTTCTTTTCTTGCAAAAAAGTGTGCTACGTGGTGCCGGCTTAGTCAACAAACGATTGTGTCAACCTTGACCGTTGGATTGATATTCAACGTCTATCGTGTTTCTTCAGTCTCTTCTCTTCCTCCTACCGCCAAAGCCAAACCAGCGCCGGCGGGACCGCCTGTTCCCACCTTCCATGGCTGGTTGTGCTGCCGCGCAGGCATCGTTGCCACATCGCACCATAAAACTTTGGCGCATCTTCGCCGACTCCTATTCGTTCCCATCCAAGGCATCACCGTCGTCCTCCGCCTTGGTTCGCTCCCCGCGGCGCCGCCCTCCGACGTTGTCAAAATGGTCAATAACCGAGAGGAATAAGGAGATGACTATATGTGGAGAGGATGGCAGTAGGGACCCACCAGGGTCATGGCAGTACGCAAGCAAGTGCCTCCTTTATTACAAGAAAAAAATGGTTCCTCCTGATGGTTTCCTCATGTCGATGTCAAAACCGGTGGACCTCGGGGTAGGGGTCCCGAGCTGTGGGTCTCGGACAGATGGTAACAAGAACAAAGGGATGGCGTTTTACCCAGGTTCGGGCAGTCGGCGTCCTGGGAACGGGGGTACCTAGACTTGCCTGCCTACGGCCCAGGGCGTGGCTCCACCAACGGCCTGGTATGGCCCATCTTCATCAGCAACCACTCAAGTGCCTCGTGAGGGGCCGAGCGTCGCGAGGCGGACGACGCAAGACCTCCTCAGGGGCAGCCTCGCTAGGCTGGCTCTCGAGGAGTGGAGATATCTATGCAAGGGGAACCTCGCAAGGTCCGCGTGACATGAGCCATGACGACCAAGGCCAGGCGGGCGCCAGCGGGCGCAGAGTACCAGTTGCCTCTTTGGTGCTAAAGGGGCAAGCGCAGGCGAGGAGTCTTGGGGCGTCAGGCAAAGGTTTCCATATTGCTGCAACGAGACCAAGACCAGTAGGACGGCGTGACGGAGGTCACCGCGGAGCCCACGGCGGCGTCACCACCAGAGCCTTTGGCAGGCGAAGACCACCTTTTGTTCGGATAGCTTGTACTAGTTGTCTCCCTTCAAAATTGGCCGTTGTGGGATCCCTTCCCGCCTAACATTTGGTGAGAGGACCAGGGCCTCTATAAATCGGACTAGCCACCACCGTGGTCAGGGGGATCATTCGGGCCATCCTCACACACATAAGCTCACCGAGCCCAAGAACACCTCTCCTTAGGAGGCTGTTCATCCCTTATACTTGTTCATCCTCAGCCCACGAGGCAATCCACCACATCACACTGGAGTAGGGTATTACACCACAACGGTGGCCCAAACCAGTATAAACTCTTGTGTCTCTTGTTCCTTGGGTTCGGCAAGCTAGGCCTTGAGATCGTTGCGAGAGCGAGCTAGGGAGAGAGAGATCTTCATGCACACCCCAGTGTTCGAACCTCAAGGGTTTGCCAGAACCCGTAATCCGACATTTGGCGTGCCAGGTAGGGGTGCGTTGAAGCCTCTCTTCCGTCGGTTAACCCACCAACACCCCATGGTTTCGATGTCCGGCGACCCAAGGACCAACGCCAATCACTGGGTTGCTTGGACCGTCCGGATGGAACCGTCCGCCCAAGGAGACCTCAACTCCGCTCTCCAGGCGGCCCGCATACCGCCGGACGCTGCTGGGCGCGGGCAGCGCAGACCGATGCCTTCCACCCTCGCCCCGCGGCGCGCGCGGGCTGCCGCAAGGTCCTCAAGCTACGCGGCGGCGACGGCGCCACACACCCGATGGGAACAAGCGAACATGCAAGCCGTGCTCATAGTGGCACGGGAGCTGCTATGGTGCCGGCTGGCGGAGAGCGGCCACGACGCGTTGCTGGAACGCGTCGCTGAGCTGTTGGACACTGCATCCAGGGGTACGCCGCCTTTCTGCTCCTTACCTACGTCTCAAATTGCGGCCAGGTCGCGCGGCGAGCCTCGTCGCACCCACATGCTCCCAGGCGCACCAGGAGGGCTCATCGGCATCAGCATGGCCGACAGTACCAAACATCCGGCCACGCCTACTCTTCCCCTGGGTGGCGTAAGTACGGGCGTTGCCCCACGCGGCCACAATGGGGTGCCACCCTATAGCCACCGGGGGGACGCGCTGGGTCCGGCGATGTGGGGCGCAAGGCACCTCGGAGGGGGTTCCAGAGCAGCGACTCCGGAGGCCTATGTGCCCCGCGTGGTGGATTGGGAGTACTCGCCGGAGGATGGCCCCTGCTCGCTTCTCGAGCCGGGCTGGGAAGAAGAGATGCTGGAAGTTGAGGCCTTCCACGAGCCACCCAGGAGCCTCGCTGACCCCGCCAACGGCAACAACCGCAGGGTACCACTGATATTTGAGGAGTAGGCTTACGCTAACCATGGGTCGCAGGTGGACCAGGCCACAATGGCGGACGGTGACCCCAGCGCGGCAGCCCCGCTCCAACCAGGGGAGCGCACTGGGGGCTGCGTGGGAGGGGTCAGGAGCTAGGCCCTCCCCCGTGTCACACAGAGCGAGGCGTCGCCTGAAGGTAGGTCCTCTGCCGGGGAGGCGCCGGCGAGCCCTCCCCCCGGCGGAGGGCCCGTGGTCGCCGAGGGCGCCGCTAGCGTCCCCTTTGCCACTTGGCACCGTCCTGGTTTCCGGACGCCCCAACGGGGGTCGAGGGCGGCGCAGGGCGGGGCCCTCGCTGGCGATATGAAGCAAGGCTCACGCCTGTGAAGGTCTCCGCCCGTGACACTCTCACGAAAAAATGAGTGGGGTTGTACACGCCCCGGAGTCTCCGGAGAGCCGCCGTCGGGCCTCGGGGGCTCCCGCTCACGTCCTAGTGGGAGCACCATGCTCCGCGCTGGCCGTCGACACTGTCCCCCAATGACTATGCTCACAGCCAGTGAAAGCACTTAGCTCCGCACTGGTGGGAAGACAAGAAGACTAGCTAGGTGCCGGACGCGGCCATTTGCTTCAACCCCTTTTTCTGTAGCTCGATTTGCCGCCATTTGGATTTGAACTTGAAGTCGCATCTTTGTTGGCAAGTGTAGGGGGCGTGTTTTCTCGATTCGTGTCGATTTTCTGAGTTTTCTGGTTCCGTGCCTTACTTCGAAGCCCGCGCCTGCTACCCCTTCCCTTGCGAGCCCCTCACGAGCAGGGGCTGAGCACGGTATGTGCGCGCTACGCGCACATCCTGCCATGATCTGGCGCTCGCTTCTCTTGAGGCCCTCTTGGGCGGACTAGCAGGCTCCTCAGAAAGCCCAAAACCTCACGAGCCCGCGAAGGGCTCCCCTCGGGAGAAGCGCACATCAGCGACTACAAGACCAGTTCGAGGCCTGCCTGGACTGAGGTAAGTTACAGCAGCAAGCCCGCGGAAGAGCTTGTGGGCCCGCAAAAGCATGTTTCTGTTAGAGTATATTTATATAGCCATGTAACCTTTTTTTTTTTTGAGAAAGAATGACAGTGGGAGAGGCTCCCACTGACTTTGTATTACTCACAAAGGAACAATTACATATGTGTTACAAAGGGTTTTTGTGGCCCCCCGGCCACGCAAGCTATCCACGGTCCTAGTGACCCAAATTTACAATGTAATTAGACAGGAAGGGATGAAGTTCCTCTCGGCAGTTATATGTTAGCAGCTCCAATAGATGCTTGAATCTAGCCAGCCATGCTCCATAAGAGTGTTGAATCCCTCTAAAGTGTTGGTTGTTTCTCTCCATCCAAAGACTCCAAGCAGCCAAAAGAAAAATATCCATGAAAAGAGGTTGTCTCCAATTATCCCTACCCCCACGCAGAAGAGCCAGTCTGTTGTCATCTATCGGCCATGTCATTCCAACTACATCCCAGCAGCGTTGACTAAAGGGGCAATTGAAGAACAAATGTTCCACCGTTTCCTCTGGAGGGTTTTGACAGAACATGCATGCATAGTTCCCCCCCACGACAATAAAATGTCTGCGTTTGAGCATATTCCTGGTATTCAGACGATCAACTAGGAGTAGCCACCCAAACATCTTGAATTTGATCGGGCTTTTGGCTTTCCAGAGCCATCCAAACGCCTCATCTGCCACAACCTGTTTGTAGCAGTGGTTATAGAACTTCTTGGACGAGAAACGCCCAAGCGTGCATTCCCAGACGTCACAGCGATCGGCGGCCATCCGATTTTGTGGCAACCCCTCCTGGATCTCTTTGATTTCCTCCCTTGCCTGGATCGAGAGAGGTAGACTACAAATCGTGGCTGGGTCAGTTGCAGTAAGAACCTTAGCAATGGAGTCGTCCTCATTCAAGCAAAATGAAAAGGCTCGTGGGTATATATCCATTATTGGGGAATCCTGAGTATTATCAAACCAAACATCTTTCCAGAACAGAGCACTAGAGCCATCCCCGGGGGAGACTTTAGTGATCCCTCGGAAGATCCCACTGAGTTGCATCACATCCTTCCACCAGAAAGAGCCCACCGCCTCAGATGCATGCGGTATCCTGTTTCTGTATTAGGCATCCCAAACAAGCTCCACCCAGGGAACATCTTCATGATTATAGAATTTGAATAGATGTTTTAGGAGGAGGGCTGCATTCTGTTTTAATATCAATAACACCAAGGCCTCTGCAGCGTTTTGGGCGGCAGACAAGTTCCCAGGCCGCGAGAGAGTTATTCTTGACCCCATCGTCAGAGTTTTTAGCCCAGAGGCAATATCTACGCAGCTTGTCCAGATGTTCAATCACTTTTGGGTGCAGTTTGATTGTGCACATTGCATATATCAGCATCGAAGTCACAACTGAATTGACCAAGGTCAGTTTAGCCCCGGATGACATTAGTGATAGCGTAGTGGATGTCTTCCGCTCAACTGCATGAACCAGCGGCATAAGATCAAGGACACTAGGCCTCGTCGTGCCCATTGGCAGGCCGAGGTATGTGAAGGGCATGGAACCAACAGAGCAACCAAAAACCCCAGCCAGTTCACAAGCACGCCGGTGATCAATGTTAATGGGTATAAGAGTTGATTTCTGAAAGTTGATCTTCAGCCCAATGGAAGTAGCATAATCTTCTAGGATAGCTTTCATACGGGCAGCCTGCACAGGACATGCCTACATAACTAAAATCGTGTCGTCAGCATATTGGACAACAGGGAAGTCACCCGCCCTATCACGAGGGAGAGGAAGATCAATCAGTCCTCGAGCAAAAGCATCATTAACTGCTGCAGGGAGGAGATCAGCCGCAAGGACAAAGATCAACGGTGAGAGAGGGTCCCCCTGGTGCACTCCACACTTACAGTTGAATTTTCGACCAGGGACTCCATTAAGGAGTACAGAAGAAACCCCCGAGCCAAAGATCGTTTTCATCCATCCAAGCCATTTGTCATCAAAACCCATGTGCTTCATAATTGCCATCATGGGGGCGTGCTCAATAGTGTCAAACGCCTTGGCAAAGTCTAATTTGTGGAGGATGTTTTCCCTCGCTGAAGTATGGCATTGATGGATGTATTCAAACGACCACGCCAGGCAATCTTGGATTGTCCTCCCTTTGAGGAAACCGTACTGATTTCTGTGAATGATCTTGAGGATGACTTTCTGTAGCCGATTAGCCAAGATCTTAGTGATGATTTTCAGACAACAATTCAGTAAAGTAATTGGTCTATAATCATTTGCAGTTTCTGGAGAAGAGTTCTTTGGGATCAAGGTGATGTACCCCTCACTAATACTGGTTATATCTAGTCCTCCGGCATGAAATGCATGGCCCAGCTCATAGAAGTCCGACTTGATGATCTGCCAGCAGCTCTTAAGGAAACAACCATTAAAACCATCAGGACCCGGAGCCCGATCACTCGGCATTTCCTTAATAACAGTGTCAATCTCTTCATTGGAAAAAGGTGCCGACAAGTGCTCCAGTCCCTCAATCCGACAGATGATTCTGGAAAGATCAAAACGCATGTGAGTGGATTTAGAAGAACCCAAACGTTCCTTATAGGTTTTGAACAACACCCCTTCCTTGCCAACATGGTCATGTATTTCCACATCGCCATCATGAAGCATGGCGATAGAGTTGTGTCTATATCTCTCCGTGGCCAGGGATTGAAAGAGTTTGGTATTTTCATCCGCAAATCTGAAGTATCTGATCGTGCATCTTTTCCTCCAGTACTCATTCTGAAACTGTAACAATGTCTGCAAGTGAGATTTCAAAATTTTCGGGAAGTTTGATTCCTGGATAAATAGAGGTCTTTTGTCCTCGAGATTATCCATCGTAGCTAAAGATTCATTACTGTTCTGGATTATGATTTTCAGCTTATAAATATCTCTGCTCCATTTCTTGAGATCGTACCTCAGAGTTTTCAGTTTTTTACAAATGCGGGCGGCAGCGTTCGGGGCGTGGCATGCCTTGGACCAGGAGGTGGCAACCACGTCCATAAACCCAGAATGGCTAATCCAAAAATTCTCAAAACGGAAGAGTTTGGACTTGGGGATAGTGGACTCAATTGTAACCACACATGGAATATGATCAGACACCGGTTTTCCCAATGGCAAGCCCATTGTGTTTGGGAACGAGGTAGTCCAGCAAGAGGACGAAAAGAACCAATCAAGCTGTTCAAGTAAGGGGTCGTCTTGCATATTACTCCAGGTATATGTTCGGCCCTTCACAGGTAACTCCATCAGAGACTGCGCTCAAATGATTTCATTAAAAAGCAACATGTCCGCAGCGTCACCCCCAGGTTTGTTTCTGTTATTCGTGGAACGAATAAAGTTGAAATCTCCAAGGATCAACCAGTTCTCATCATCAGGTATATGTAGGTCAAATAACCAATTAGTAAAATCCACCCGACGCTGACCAGAACATGGACCATAGACATTGATCAATTTCCACGAATCACTGGACTGTGTAGCAACAAAAGAGACACCCACAGCAAACGAGTCAACATACCAAGGTGTGCCCACAAACACGGAGCTATTCCAGATAATAATAAGACCACCAGAGGCACCCACAGATGGGGCAAACACAAATTTATCAAAACGCTTAGGGCAGAAAGTTTTAATAAACGCCAGATCAAAAGAGTCACGCTTTGTTTCCTGGATACATATCACAGAGCAACCACTAGTATCAATAGCATTCCTGAGAGCCAAAGTTTTAGCATCGGAGTTGATGCCCCTGATGTTCCACGACAGAACATTCCACGACTTATTCATGAACAGACGAAAGTTCAGTCTCCAGCTCCCGTGGACGAGCGCTGATCATCCAGCAGCTTCTCGGGAGAAAGAACATCCTGCGCAATCCCGCAGCGTTTGCCCATCTGTTGAAGATCTTCAATCATCATAGGAGGGGGACAATCATCAGACCGAACCTGCACGGGGGCAGCAGCCAAAGAAACAGTTGTGATAAAAGAAGTCTCGCGTGGTTTCACCCGTGACTTAGAGCGCTTCATATCAGAGACGTGATTGATCTTGAAACCATCATACTTATTAGAACGAGTGCTTCTTCTGACAGTGGTTGTGTCAAGAGGCACAAGCACATTGCGGGACTGGGAAGCATTATAAAGAGAAGTAGAAGAAATCACCTGAAGAGCCGTCTCTTGAACAGACAAGGTCACTGGCTATAACTCTGCATCTTGGGGAGCAAGTCGTGAAATCTCCTTGAGACCAGGAGAGCGAGCCGCCCTCCCCCAATCAGTGGCAAACGCTGAAAACCTGCATTGAGCGGTCTCCTGCAGCCAAGACGACGGTATGATGGCAGCCCCCAACTGAAAGATTGAACTGAACACCTCTGTCAGAACATCACGCTCTGGGACTATGCCTTCTAGCCAGGTAATCACAGCAACATTCAACTGGTTTTGTATAAACTTGAAAGGATTAAGGGGAAACATAACAGCCTCAGATGTCTGAAAGGTTAGGGCCGGCGTATATATGCGTTTGAGCATCCCTCCCATCCAGAGCAACAAATCCTGATCGACAGCCACAAAGAAATTAGCTGAGTCTCCTCCAGCTCTGACGAACGCAAGTCGTGCAGTAGGATTCCCAAGCACAAAACCATCAGCCAATGCTTCCACCGCTTGAAACTCTAAGTCAGAAGACCAAACATCCGACAGGTTGCCCTGAACATTGTTTTCAGGATCCACACCATCCATCAGAGACGGTCCATCGTACTGGAAGAACGTTCTGAAACTGAACCCTGTGTATGGCGGAGGAACCACAGGCCACATAGGCCAACCATTGTCCTGAATTTGCACCTGGGCCGGATCTGGGGCGTTCCATGCCGCTTCATTCAGAGCCTCTTGGGCAGCCATCTCATCAATTCTTGCTTGCTGCATGAGGGTGTAGTAAGGAAGCTCATAAGGGTGGGGTGATGCGTTCAGAAGCAGAGGAGCATCTTCGTTGCCAACTAAACTGGGAATAGTATTCCTGCCGTTCAGAACATATACTGGGACAGACCAGGATCGAGCAAGCCCTGGCAGCAATCCAACCCTGGTAACCAACAGACTATGTGGCACTTCAGCCACATCTTTGATATGACACTTAACCAGAACTCTAGCTTTGTTGAGACCCGGACG
Source organism: Aegilops tauschii subsp. strangulata (assembly GCF_002575655.3). Lineage (NCBI taxonomy): Eukaryota > Viridiplantae > Streptophyta > Magnoliopsida > Poales > Poaceae > Aegilops > Aegilops tauschii. Next base: position 310,218,700 of record NC_053037.3, on the reverse strand, counting down.
TGGCCACACAAGGAGCTTTCCAAAATTAGAAACGGCCTTATGAATATAGTGCTTAGTCTGGTAATCCATTGGGAAAGCTAGAAACATAACCCAAACCTCATATTCAAAAGCAGGCATGCGCATATTGAGACATTCATCATGAGGTACTAAAGAGAAAGTAGAATCCTCAGACAGAGCGTGAGGTCCCTCCCTAATTGCAGCATCCCGACTCTCCATATCCGCAAAGACCACACATCCAATTCCTAATGGGTAAATAAAATCATCCACCAAATCATACTCTAGATCCCCAGTGATGATGCGACAGACCTCGGCCAACCAAAGCTCCTTTTGATGATCAGGGACTGGAGGATGGACTGAAACAATGGCATGCCTGTCATGGTTGAGGGGCGGATCATCGACCACCATGACATGGCACTGAACGCGATGAGCAGGGCCACGGTCGAAGGTCGATCCAACCGGAGCGAAGGCGAACGGGCGCACTGGAAAGTTCGCCATAGCTAGAGTTGTCGGAGGTGTGGAATCCGCCGAAAGAGGAATCGCCGATGACGGACAGCAAGAAATCGGTGGGAGCGGGGGCAATGAAAGTTGAGGTGGTGAGCTCGAGGACGCCGGCTGACTCGATTGGGGTTTTTGGCAGGCTGAAGTGACTACACCCTGACCAGGGAGGCGTATCGTCAAGCGATGAGCGGTGGCCACTTCCGAGGAGCGTGGGATTTTCTGTTTCTGTTTCCAAATCCAACGGGCCCGCGTATCCCTCGCAACACGGGCCATACCAACAACCATAGAATTACCATACACAGACGCCCCCAGCTCACCCCGAGACAGGATCCTCTCAGATCTTGTTACTGGTAAAGATTTTTGTGCCCAAACCAAATGAGGTAAAGAATTGCAATATCTGGGCTTACGGGCCGCATGACCGAGACGGTGGCAGAACGTGCAACGACGAAGCCCAGGACAAAGGCTAGTCATGTGATCAATTGCAGAACAGGCATTGCATGGATGGCCTAAAGGGTCCGGGCCCACCTTGCATGGCACATGGTAATTGGGGTTACTACGTGAAGAAACACAGGAGCCATGTACAGAAACATCCCCACAAGGCTGATAAAAATACCCAGTGCAACAGTCAGCATCATGACCAAGCCGATCACATATAGAACAATGCTTAAGCCGCTTGTATATATAATCTTTGGTAGGAACTGAAGAGATTTGTACCATATTTACCCTATTGTATAAGGGGTTTCCTGTATATATTTCACACCTGTACATGTATATATACTGTCCTATGGCCTCCTGGAAATACAAGTTGCATATTTCCTAACATGGTATAGAGCTAGGTCAATTTTTTGCACGCCGCAACTCGTGCCATTGATCCGCAACTCCAGCCGTTGGGTTTCATCTGCCCGCCTTGCCCTGTGGTCTTCCTCTGCCCCTCCCGATCGATCAGATCGCGTCGAGCGCCGTCTTCCCTTCGCCCGCCAGGCCTCCCGACTGGATCTGATCGCTCCGCCCTGCCCCTCAGTCGGGCCTTGGGCCTCTCCCGATCTGGTCGTCGTCGCCCCGCAGTCGGGCCTTTCCCGATCGATCGCTCTCACCCCGCAGACGAGTTTCTCCCGATCGATAGCCCCCCCCCCCCGTGCGGTCTTCGTTCGCTTGAAGCCACCAGATTGCCCCGCCACCAACCCAGCCGCCATCTCAGGCTAGCTTTGGATCGTCTTCTGCTCCCGATCCCGGATCCCAGACCGCAGACCACCAGATTGTCCTGCTGCTGACTCTGCCTTCGCCTAGGCTCTAAGCCTCACGACCGGAAGCTGCTGTTGCCTGCTTGTTGATGCAAAAAAAATGTCTACACCGTCAGGCTATGTCGCAGTTCCTCGCTGTCCAGTGATCTTAGATGGCACTAACTACATCGAGTTTGTTGGCTTCATGCGCATTCATATGTGTGGCATTCATCTTTGGGGTGTTCTTTCTGGCGAGGTCCGTTGTCCACCGTGTCCGGCTCCACCTGTGGCCCCTACTCCGCCGACGCCACTGGTTCTTGCTGCCGATGCTGATCAAGCTGCAAAGGATGCAGCTAAGCTTACAGATGACGCTGCAGTCCGTGCTTATGATGAGCATGTTTCGAATTATGAGGAGGCTCTTCAGACTTATCATGAGGCTCTTTCTGTTTACACTCAGTGGCTTGATGAGGATGCCCGCGCCGCAACTGTTCTCACTGCTAGTGTTCTGCCTCAGTTTGCCTCTCCGTCAGTGCTATCATCCCTCTGGTGATGCCCTATATCTGTCTGTGGTTCGGCAGGAACATGCTCTTCGGCAGGGTGACTCCACTGTTGATGATTTCTATGCACAGAGTTCTGCTATCTGGCGTCAGCTTGATTCTATCCGCACTGCTGGTTGCCGTACTTGTCAGTGTTGCCAGGCTGTGCGGGCTGATTTGGAGTTTCATCGTGCCTACGAGTTCTTATCTCGGCTCCGTAAGGAGTTTGAGCCCCGGCGCGCTCAGTTGTTTGCTCGTGGTCGTATCTCCCTCATGGAGGCGCTTTCTGAGATTCGTGCTGAGGATACTCGTCTACGTGGTGTTGGTCTACTTGAGGTTTGCTCTGTGCTTGCTGCTCGAGTTCCTATTATGTCGCCTGCTGCACCGACTCCATCCCGCTCCAGTGCTCCTCCGCTCTTGCCTACTCCTACGGGCGGCCAGGGTCGGTCTCGTCCTCACTGCGGCTACTACAATATGGATGGTCATGTTGAGTATCAGTGCTTCCAGAAGAAGAAACACATGCGTAAGGCGCGATCATCAGCTTCAGGGACTTCTTCTTCTACTTCGACATCTTCAGCCACCGCCTTGACTGAGCAGGATATTTTGCGACTTAAGCATCTGCTTGCCGCTTCAAATTCTCCTTTGACGGGTACTGCAGGTTCTGTGAGTGATGCTTCCCGCACTGAGCAACCACCCCCTACACGGTCAGGTACATCCTCATGGGTTCTGGACTCCGGAGCTTCTTTTCATATGTCTTCTCATTCTTCAAATTTGTCCTCTCTTAAATCACTTGATTTTCCTGTCCATGTACTCACTGCTGATGGTACTCCTCTTTCTGTTGCTAGTCGAGGCAATCTTACCACACCTTCTTACTCTGTTCCTAATGTTGCTCATGTTCCTCGACTTACCATGAATCTTTTTTCTGCTGGTCAACTTACTGATTCTGGTTGTCGCGTCATGCTTGACGTTGACTCTTGTTCTGTTCAGGATCGTCGAACGCACACTTTGGTTGGGGCTGGCCCTCACCGCCGTGACTCTTAGGGTCTTTGGGAGCTAAACTGGCTTCATGTTCCTTCCGCTGCCACCACTATCGCCAGTCCATCCGCTTCTGTCGCTTCAGCTACCGGCTCCTTCCAGTAGTGGCATCATCGACTTGGTCATCTTTGTGGGTCTTGCTTGTCGTCATTAGTTCGTCGAGGTCTTCTGGGGTCTGTCTCAGGAGATGTCTCTTTAGAGTGTCAGAGTTGTAGACTAGGAAAACAGATTCAATTACCTTATCCTACTAATGAGTCGGTGTCTCAGCGTCCTTTTGATTTAGTCCATTCTGATGTATGGGGTCCGGCTCCCTTCGCTTCGAAAGGGGGCCATCGATACTATATTATTTTCATAGATGATTTCTCTCGTTACACTTGCCTTTATTTTATGACTTCTCACAGTGAGGTTCTTTCCATCTATAAGCATTTTGCTGCCATGGTTCACACTCAGTTCTTTTCGCCTATTCGTGTATTCCGTGCTGACTCCGCTGGCGAGTATATTTCCAAGATGTTGCGTGGTGTTCTTGCTGAGCAGGGCACTCTTCCTCAGTTCTCTTGTCCTGGTGCTCATGCTCAGAATGGCGTGGCTGAGCGAAAGCATCACCACCTTCTTGAGACGGCTCGTGCGTTGATGATCGCCGCTTCTCTTCCACCTCATTTTTGGGCCGAGGCTATCTTCACCTCCACCTATCTCATCAACCTTCAGCCGTCCGCTGCTCTCCAGGGTGGTGTTCCTTTTGAGCGTCTCTTTGATCATTCTCCTGATTATTCGACGCTTCGCTTGTTTGGTTGTGTTTGCTATGTTCTTCTTGCCCCTTGCGAACGCACCAAACTGACCGCTCAGTCTGTTGAGTGTGTTTTCTTAGGCTATATTGATGAGCATAAGGGCTATCGTTGTTGGCATCCTATTGGTCGTCGGATGCGTATTTCTCGGGATGTGACTTTTGATGAATCTCGTCCCTTCTACCCACGTGCATCTTCCTCGACCTTTTCAGTGGAGGATATCTCTTTCCTCACTTTTCCCGACACACCTATCACTCCAGTTGCGCCCTTATCTCTTCGTCCTGCTCACTCTACTTCTCCACATCTTGCCGATTTGCCGCCCTCATCTCCCACGGTTTCCTCACCTCGCGTGTCACTGGATTCTACACCATCATCCCCGGTGATTTCTTCGTCTCCACCTCCTGATTCTACCTCGGCTACTCCTCCTCATATTCTTCCATCTTTTCCTCAGTATTATACTCGTCGTTCACGTAATGTGGATGCGTCTACTGATGTGCCATCCTCCTCGTCTCAGCCTACCTATGGCTTGCGTCCTCGTCCGCTTCCGCCTGTTGATCGCCTTGGTTTTTCAACCGCTGGTGCTGCTGTTCTTGAGCCGACTTCTTATCGTTAGGCTATTGTTCATCCTGAATGGCAGTTTACGATGGCAGAGGAGATAGCTGCTCTTGAACGCACTGGTACATGGGATCTTGTTTCTCTTCCTCCAGGTGTCCGCCCCATCACTTGTAAGTGGGTCTACAAGGTTAAGACTCGCTCCGATGGTTCTCTTAAGCGTTACAAAGCTCGTCTTGTGGCTCGTGGCTTTCAGCAGGAGCATGGTCGTGATTATGACGAGACTTTTGCTCCTGTGGCCCATATGACCACTATTCGTACACTTCTTGCCGTGGCCTCTGCACGCCACTGGTCTGTATCTCAGCTTGATGTTAAGAATGCCTTTCTTAATGGTGAGCTGCATGAGGAGGTCTACATGCAGCCACCACCGGGCTATTTTGTTCCTAATGGCATGGTATGTCGTCTTCGTCGCTCTCTCTATGGCCTTAAGCAAGCCCCCTGCGCCTGGTTTGAGCGTTTTGCCTCTGTGGTGACTGTCGCTGGCTTTTCAGCGAGTGCTCATGATCCAGCATTGTTTGTCCACCTTTCTCCTCGTGGTCAGACTCTTCTTCTTCTCTATGTTGATGACATGATCATCACTGGCGACGACCCCGAGTATATTGCCTTTGTAAAGGCCCGTCTTAGTGAGAAGTTTCTTATGTTTGATCTTGGACCTCTTCGCTACTTTCTTGGGATTGAAGTCTCTTCTACCTCTGATGGCTTTTTTATATCCCAAGAAAAGTATATACAGGATCTTCTTGCTCGTGCTGCTCTTACCGATGAGCGCATTGTTGAGACTCCCATGGAGCTCAATGTTCACCTCCGTGATACTGATGGTGACCCCTTGCCTGACCCGACGCGTTATCATCATCTTGTTGGGAGTCTTGTCTATCTAGCTGTCACTCGTCCGGATATCTCTTATTTGGTTCATATTCTGAGTCAGTTTGTCTCCGCTCCCACTTCGGTTCACTATAGTCACCTCCTTCGTGTTCTCCGATATCTTCGGGGCACGATCTCTCACCGTTTATTTTTTCCTCGCTCCAGTTCTTTACAGCTTCAGGCCTATTCGGATGCTACATGGGCTAGTGATCCCTCCGATCGCCGTTCACTTTCTGCTTACTGTGTTTTTCTTGGTGGTTCTCTCATTGCCTGGAAGACGAAGAAACAGATTGTAGTTTCCCGTTCGAGTGCAGAGGCTGAGTTACGAGCTATGGCTCTTTTGACGGCAGAGGTGACTTGGTTATGGTGGTTACTTTAGGATTTTGGTGTTTCAGTTACTACACCTACTCTGCTCTTATCTGACAGTACATGTGCTATTAGCATTGCGCGCGATCCTGTGAAGCATGAGCTCACCAAGCATATTGGTGTTGATGCTTTCTATGTGCGCGCTGGTGTGCAAGATCAGGTTATTGCTCTTCAGTATGTGCCTTCCGAGTTACAGTTGGCGGATTTTCTGACGAAGGCCCAGGCGCAGCATGGCTTCTATTTCTCCAAACTCAGTGTTGTTAATCCACCATGAGTTTGAGGGGGGGTGTTAGAGTATACATATAGCCATGTAACCTTTCATATTTACCCTATTGTATAAGGGGTTTCCTGTATGTATTTCACACCTGTACATGTATATATACTGGCCTATGGCCTCCTAGAAATACAAGTTGCATATTTCCTAACCGTTTCAATTCTGGCTCAAGGAATAAAACAGTAGTCTGATTAAATGAGGGGTTCCCCCTCCCCGAAATGCTCTTACACCTTGAGGGGTCATGCCCAAGCTTTTGCGTGCAGGTTCAAAGCAAAGGAGCGAGGGCTCAATCGGACATGTGCTCGCGGCATCTTCCAAGTCACTCTCGGACACGCTGCTGGCGCTGTCGCCGGCGTCGCCTTCACCATCATCAACCGCGCCGCCTTCATCCGCCATGACCACCACCGCATCGTCCTCAAAAGCAAAAGCCCTGACCAGAGCATCCACATTATCATCCACCCAACGCGCTAGGTTGTCCCGGATGGCTCCGGGCAGTGGGGCGACAGCGGTGTCGAAGTTGAAGTGGGGATCGATGTTCTGAAGATGACTGAAGACACGGGAAAACGCACGCCCAAGGAGGCCTCGGCTCTTTTCTTCAACGAGCTCGCGAGCCCTCTTGGCCCGGTTCTCCAGGCGCGTCACGACGTTGATAAAGAAGCGGAGATGGCAGGCATAGTCTTCTGCGTGGGGATGAGGGGCGTGTTCGTCGCATATGGCACCCAGCGCCTGGTTGGCCCTCACCCTGAGGGCCCGGAGCATGGGAGTGTGCTCGCGCAGTAACGTCTGCCACGGAGTGCTTCCTCCCTGCTCTGCTGCGCGAGGAACTCAGCATCAGCAACCCGCCGCTGGAGCGGGAGCAGTTCGGCGCGGGCGGAGGCCAACTCAGCCTGGACGGAGATCAGGGCCGCCGCGGCGGCCTTCTCACGCTGCTCCGCTTTGTCCAGCCTTGACCTGAGGGCGGTGGTTCTGCCCTCAGCTTTGGCTTTCACGAGCTTCAGCTTCAGCTCATGCCTGTTGGCAAGATCTGCACGAGCCTCCGCCACCCTACGATCAACCTCCTCCTGGATCCCGGCCTAGCGCGCGCTGGCGGCGTCCTCCGCCTGGGAAACCTGGCGCTCCCTCATCTCCAGCCGTTCAAGCTTGAGGCTGCGCTTCGTGGCCTCCAGTATCAGCGCCTCCTCGCGCTCCAAGATCTCCTCCTCTTCGGAAGGCGCCCCCTTCATCGACGCTAAGGGAGCCCTGCGCGCCTCGACCTGCTACTCAAGGGAGGCGTTCAAAGCCCGGAGCTCCCCTTCGTGCTTCTCTACGACCTCGCAGCGGTGGTCGGCCTCCCTGTCCTCCTCCAAGGCTCGGGCGCTGGCCTCACGCGAGGTGGCAAGGGATACCTCGGCCTTCGCGTTGGCGCGTTCACGCTGGACACTCCCGAAGTCGATGGCCACCTTCAGTTGATGCCATTCGTCCGCCAGCCGAAGGCCTTCGGTTTCAAGGCGGGCGTCAACATCCACGAGCTCCTCCCCGAGCCGGCTCAGCGCACCCATCGCCTCTTGGAAGAGCTCATGGCGGACGGCGCTGATAATCCCCAAGTGAAGGGAATCATCGTAGCAATTTCCAAAGCTGGAAGTGATAAGTATGGAGTGTCGAACCCACATGGAGCTAAAGGTAAGATCAATATTCTCTCAAGCCCTATCTGCCACTGATACGACTCTACGTACACCAAACGTTTGCTTCCAACTAGAAACGGGAAATAAAACTATGTTGTGGGTATGAAGAGGATAACTTTGCATGGTATCGGAGAGCTAAAATATAAAAGTAGGTGCTGTTATCATAAAGTTAGAATATATTACTAAATATTATAAATAGCGAGTGTGGAATAATGATGGTCGGTGTGCGGAATTGTCCTAGGCAATTGTTAACAAGATCGGTAATCACTATTGCAATTTCATATGAGGGAGAGGCATAAGCTAACATACTTTCTCGTCTTGGATCATATGCACTTATGATTGGAACTCTAGCAAGCATTCGCAACTACTAAAGATCATTAAGGTAAAACCCAACCATAGCATTAAAGCATAAAGTCCCCTTTATCCCATACGCCGTGACCCACTTATCCGTGTTTATGCTTCTGTCACTCAAGCAACGCAGACAATAAGTAAACCATGGACATATTGCAACACCCTACAGCGGGAATCCCTCATGCTTGCGCGACACAGAGGGCACCATAGGACAGCACCAAAATAAAAAATACAACTCATACCAATCAAGATCATCAATCAACCCAAAGACAAAGGATATCTACTCAAAACATCATAGGATGGCAACACATCATTGGATCATAATATGTGGCGTAAAGCACCATGTTCAAGTAGGGATTACAGCGGGGTGCGGGAGAGTGGACCGCATAAAAGAGATGAGGATGGTGATGATGATGGTGATGTTGATGAAGACGATCACCGCGGCGATGATTCCCCTCCCGATGGCACTCTGGCGCCACCGAGAGAGAGGAGGAGAGGTTCTCCCCCTTGTGCTTCCTCCTCCATGGCCTCCCCTGAGGGAGTCCTGGACTAAGGGGTCCTCGAGCGTCCGGTCTGTTATCCATGGGCCGGACTGATGGGCTGTGAAGGCATGAAGACCAAAGACCATACTCCTGTCCGGATTGGACTCTCCTTGGCGTGGAAGGCAAGCTAGGCGACCAAATGTGAAGATTCCTTCTTATGTAACCGACCCCATGTAACCCTAGATCTCTTCGGTGTCTATATAAACCGGAGAGCATAGTCCGGATAGGACACATTCATTACCATATATTCATAGGCTAGGCTTTTAGGGTTTAGCCATTACGATCTCGTGGTAGATCAACTCTTGTAACACTCATATTCATCAAGATCAATCAAGCGGGAAGTAGGGTATTACCTCCATAGAGAGGGCCCGAACCTGGGTAAACATCGTGTCCCCCGTCTCCTGTTACCATCGATCCTAGACGCACAGTTCGGGACCCCCTACCCGAGATCCGCTGGTTTTGACACCGACATTGGTGCTTTCATTGAGAGTTCCACTGTGCCGTCGGCAAAGGATTCGATGGCCCCTCCGATCGTCAGTAATGGCGCCGTTCAGGGAGAAACCTTCCTCCCCGGACAAACCTTTGTGTTCGGCGACTTCGTACTGCGGGCCAACTCGCTTGGCCATCTGGAGCAGGTCGATAGTCACGCCCATGGCCATCAATTCAAATCTGGAAGCTTGAACTGCGTCACGGATACTCGCAGAGATTTGATCTCCGATGGATTCAAGACTGCGGCAGTCGCTCCCCCTCTCTCCGATGAACATGACTTAAACCTGTCATCGGATCACACCCAAGAATGGATCCTGTTGCTGCAACGGCCTCAGAACCGAAGCAGATCGTGCCCTTCGAGGCCACAAAGTCCATGGTGCTGGAGCCGCACACGGACTCGCCATCCTGCAATATTTGCGTCAATGGAACTCCGGACTCGTTTTCGGCTACACGTTCCAGATCAAACGCGCCAGCGGACACCAAGCTAGATCGGTTATCGATTTTCGAATTTGGCGCCGCAGACTTCTTCCAGCACTCGCCTTTTGGTGACATACTAAATTCTTTAAAGAAGTTATCCTTGGAGGAGGACTCACAGTCGAACTATGTTCGGATCGAGCTAGAGACGGATGACGAGGAATTTTGCTTCCCACCCGCCACCCACTTCATAGCCACTGTCGATGACTTAACCGACATGCTTGACTATGGCTCCGAACACATCGACGGTATGGACGACGATGCCGATATGGAGCCAGGCCAAGACCCGCCATTCACCGGACGTTGGACGGCTACCTCTTCGTACGACGTGTACATGGTTGATACACCCAAAGGATCTGGCGACGACAATGAAGAGCCAGATGCGAATAAAACCTCTGAGACGCAGTCCAAGCACCGACGCCCCAAGCGCCGTTCTAAGCCTCGTCGCTCAAAGGACGGCAACACCGGCACTGGAGAGAATAGTACTCCAGGCGACGCCGAAAACAATGAAGACCCTGTCGGAGCTACATCCGAATAGGAGGAACATGACAACAGGCAAGACAACCCTGACGAAGATGACTCGGAGGACGACAACTACCATCCGTCCTCCAAAGAGGAGACAAGCCTCGGCAACGAAGACTTCATCGTGCCTGAGGATCCTGTGGAGCAGGAGCGCTTTAAGCTTCAGCTCATAGCCACTGCAAGGAGCCTGAAAAAGAAACAGCAGCAGCTTCAAGCTGAACAAGATCTGCTCGTCGACAGGTGGACTGATGTCCTGACAGCCGAAGAATACGCCCTCAGGCACCCAACAAAGAGCTACCCGAAACACAGACTGCTACCTCAATTCGACGAGGAAGCACGGGAGTATACATCTCCCTTGCATAATGCGGAACGACCACCACGTGGTCGGGACAGGGCGGCCGACCGGCCACCCCGCGGCCGGGATAAAGCGGCAACTCAGGCCGAACAGCAGCCTGCACCACCACCTCGTAAAAATAGAGACGGAAGAGTTCGGGGTCACACATATGACCTCCGATAGATCCTGGACGATAGAGCAGGACATACAAGATCGATCTACGGATCGCGAGGGCGTGCCTCGAGGCACAACAACGGCTACCTATTCGGACGTGATAAATCTAACCATGCCCGGGCCGAATACTGCAGACAGACTCCGTCAGAGCTACGCCACGACGCGGCCCGATATAGAGGCGCCGCACACCCTCTCAACTTCACAGATGAAGTACTGGATCACAAATTCCCCGAGGGGTTGAAGCCTGTCAACATTGAATCATACGACAGCACAACCGATCCCGTAGTATGGATCGAGGATTTCATTCTCCATATCCATATGGATCGAGGAGATGACCTCCACGCCATTAAATACCTCCCACTAAAGCTCAAAGGGCCAGCTCGGCACTGGCTTAACAGCCCGCCTGAAAATTCTATTGGTAGCTGGGAGGACTTGGAAGAAGCCTTCCTGGACAACTTCCAGGGAACATCTGTCAGGACACCAGACGCCGATGACTTAAGCCACATAGTTCAACAACCTGGAGAATCAGCCAGAAAATTCTGGACTAGGTTCCTAACCAAAAAGAACCAGATCGTTGATTGTCCGGATGCCGAGGCCTTAGCAGCCTTCAAACACAGCATCCGTGACGAATGGCTAGCACGCCACCTCGGCCAAGAAAAGCCGAAGTCCATGGCAGCCCTCACGGCACTCATGACCCACTTTTGCGCTGGAGAGGACAGTTGGCTGGCCCGTAGTAACAACACAGCCAGCGAGACAGGCCCCTCCGAGGCCAAGAATAGCACTAGCAAGCTGCGGCGCAATAGACACAAACGCCGAAGCAACGACAACAACACCGATGACACCACGGTCAACACCGGATTCACTGGCTCCAAGTCCGGCCAACGGAAGAAGCCCTACAAAAGGAACAATCAAGGACCTTCCAGCCTGGACCGCATACTCGACCGTCCGTGCCAGATACACGGCACCCCGGATAAGCAAGCTAATCATACCAACAGAGATTGTTGGGTTTTCAAGCAGGCTAGCAAGTTAAATGCCAAAAACAAGGAAAAGGGATCACAAAGTGAGGACGAGGACGAAGAGCCCCGGCAGCCGAACACTGGGGGGCGGAAGAAATTCCCCCCTCAAGTCAAAACGGTGAACATGATATACGCTACGCACATCCCCAAAAGGGAGCGTAAGCGAGCGCTTAGGGACGTCTGCGCGGTAGAGCCAGTGGCCCCAAAATTCAACCCGTGGTCATCATTCTCGATCACCTTCGATCGCCGAGATCACCCAACTAGTATCCGCCATGGCGGTTCAGCCGCACTAGTCCTCGACCCAATTGTTGACGGGTTTCACCTAACACGAGTCCTGATGGACGGTGGTAGCAGCCTCAACCTGCTTTATCAGGACACAGTGCGGAAGATGTGCATTAACCCCTCGCGAATCAAACCAACAAAGACTACCTTTAAAGGAGTCATACCAGGCGTAGAGGCCCGCTGTACGGGCTCAATCACGCTGGAAGTGGTCTTCGGTTCTCTGGACAACTTCCGAAGCGAAGAGTTAATCTTCGATATCGTCCCCTTCCGCAGCGGCTATCACGCACTGCTCGGACGAACCGCGCTTGCTAGATTCAACGCAGAGCCACACTACGCTTATCTCAAGCTCAAGATGCTCGGCTCACGCGGCGTCATAACAGTCAATGGCAATACGGAACACTCCCTCCGAACAGAGGAGCACACCGCCGCCCTAGCAGCAGAAGTACAGAGCGGCCTTCTCAAGCAGCACCATAGTACGGCTGCCGAGCCCTCGGACGTCATTAAGAGGTCCCGGACTACACTGCAACAGGACGGCGCGGCTCGTCAAGAGCTCAACTAGCAATCCGGCCTCCGTCCCAGTCCCAATGAGGTAGTGGCATTCGTACCAAGCGTACACAATTGTGCACTCAAAATTCCATGGACATCGACGGAGGCACAAGATAACCCGGGGTCTACAGTTCGGCCAGACAGATCCCGCACAAACATACTTTTACCTTTTTCTTGTTTCAGGTTCATTTTCCCGCAGGCCTGATCGCAAGTCCTTTAGAAGAATTGGCATACAACGGAGGCAAGCAGCACAGGTGTGTAGGGTAACCTTTATACGTTCTTCTTGACCATATTCAAACTTATTTCTCAGGACCCGCACGCTGCGCCCTACTGATCCCGGCATGTTAAATAGCCCGGATGCTTCTCGCACCATCTGTACAAGATACGCTTTGCGTATCCATCAATTTATAATAAAAATGGTTCGTGGCCCAGTTTCTGTGGTTTTCGCATCTTACTTCGTTTTATTTTGATCCGCTTATTTGCGGCATCGATACTCGTCTATACGTTTCACATTCGCCAGGGGCTACTGGTCGCCCCACAATACGGCAGCAAAGTCCGAAAACTTCTTATATATAAGTTCGGCACCCCAAATTTAGCATTATATGCATTGGCTCCGAATCATGTCTTTGGTCAATAGTTGGGTTGCCCGGCTCCTGTGCTTGCTACCCTACGTTCCGCTCTATCGGCTAGGGTAGTAAAGGGAGAACTACTGCGATTGTGCCTTGGCCTTGGCCGGATGAGCACCTAAGTAGAGAAAGCAGAAAACTGACTGTCATGATACGGCGAGAGCCGGTCAGCTGTTCGAGGGTTACCAAATCGTTGGAGATTTTTTCCGCGTCATGCGAAGGATCGGCACTTCCCGATCAGATGCTAACAGCACCCTGGCCTGGACCAGGGGCTGCACACTTGCTTAATTATAAAACTTCTATGGCTAAGTGAGGGCGTTCAAGCCGTATAGTCCGATTGCCTTGTTCGTTGCGCTAAACAACTCCTCCAAAGGACCATATAATTGGATCAAGATTGTTTAGAATCCATCCCGAACACCTCCGTACTACCTACGTGAGGGCAGAAGCCGACGACTGGCCAACCCTCAGATTACAAATAACACGGCCGCCCAGCAGGAAACAATTTAAAGCATAATAAAATTATTTTACAAACATCGGCTTTGTTCCCATAATACAAGGCAAAAGGCAACATGAATACAATTATTCAAATACAATGTCCTGCGAACATTGTGCCGCCACAAGTCGAGACCCCTCTATGACATCCGCGAAATATCGCTCGGGTGTGCGGTGCTCCTTGCCTTCCGGCGGCCCGCTGGCAACTTCAACAGCGTTCATCTTCGCCCACCACATCTTGCAGCGAGCAAAGGCCATACGGGCACCTTCAATACAGGCGGAGCGCTTGATGACGTCCAGCCGCGGACAGGCCTCCACCAGACGCCTCACGAGTCAGAAGAAGCTACCGGGCATAGCTTCGGCTGGCCATAGTCGGATTGTCAAATCCTTCATGGCTAGTTCGGCCACCCTGTGCAGCTCCACCAGCTGCTTTAGCTGATCGGTGAAGGACACGGGATGCTCTGGCGTCGCGTACTGCGACCAAAATAGCTTCTCCGTAGAACCTCCTCCTTCGGCTTGGTAGAACTCCGCAGCGTCTGATACGCTGCGTGGTAGATCCGCAAAAGCCCCTGGGGAACTCCGAACCCGGGTTAGTAAAAGGTATTGCTTCTCCGCATACTTGCTTTGCATCTTAAATGCCTTACCCGCTGTGATCTTCTTGGCCTCCTGGATCTCCTGGAGGGCGGCCGGGGCCTCATTCCGTGCAGTCTCCGCGCTCTGACGAGCCTTGGTGAGCTCGGCCTCTTGAGCCAATGCATCATTCTCCAAGGTCTCACATTTTTTCACCGCATCCTGGAGCTCCTGCTGGATTTCCTTGACCCGGGCCTCGAGCTTCTTACGGGCGGCTTGCTGCTAGACAGCTTTCTCCTCAGCCTTGCCCAGGGCCTTCCTCAGGGCCTCGACCTCGGTCGCGGCTCCTGCACATATTACGACAATACAGTCAATATACATCGCTTACGCTTTCCGAACATACAGCGAGTCGTTATTCACCTTGCTTCTCCTGGAGCCGAACCCTAACCTCGCTGAGCTCGTTCTCGGTCCGCTCCAGCCTCTGCCTCAATTCAGAGACTTCGGTAGCATGCGAGGTTGCGGCTAACAGCGATGCCTACTTATGCATACATGCTATTGAGAACCCACAAGTATAGGGGATCGCAACAGTTTTCGAGGGTAGAGTATTCAACCCAAATTTATTGATTCGACACAAGGGGAGCCAAAGAATATTCTCAAGTATTAGCAGTTGAGTTGTCAATTCAACCACACCTAGATAACTTAGTATCTGCAGCAAAGTATTTAGTAGCAAAGTAGTATGGAAGTAACGGTAACAGTAGCAAAAGTAATATTTTTGGGTTTTGTAGTGATTGTAACAGTAGCAACGGAAAAGTAAATAAGCGAAGAACAATATGTGAAAAGCTCGTAGGCATTGGATCGATGATGGAGAATTATGCCGGATGCGCTTCATCATGTAACAGTCATAACATAGGGTGACACAGAACTAGCTCCAATTCATCAATGTAATGTAGGCATGTATTCCGAATATAGTCATACGTGCTTATGGAAAAGAACTTGCATGACATCTTTTGTACTACCCTCCTGTGGCAGTGGGGTCCTAATGGAAACTAAGGGATATTAAGGCCTCCTTTTAATAGAGTACCGGAACAAAGCATTAGCACATAGTGAATACATGAACTCCTCAAACTACGGTCATCACCGGGAGTGGTCCGGATTGTTGTCACTTCGGGGTTGCCGGATCATAACACATAGTAGGTGACTATAGACTTGCAAGATAGGATCAAGAACTCACACATATTCATGAAAACATAATAGGTTCAGATCTGAAATCATGGCACTCGGGCCCTAGTGACAAGCATTAAGCATAGCAAAGTCATAGCAACATCAATCTCAGAACATAGTGGATACTAGGGATCAAACCCTAACAAAACTAACTCGATTACAGGATAAATCTCATCCAACCCATCACCGTCCAGCAAGCCTACGATGGAATTACTCACGCACGGCGGTGAGCATCATGAAATTGGTGATGGAGGATGGTTGATGATGACGACGGCGACGAATCCCCCTCTCCGGAGCCCCGAACGGACTCCAGATCAGCCCTCCCGAGAGGTTTTAGGGCTTGGCGGCGGCTTTGTATCGTAAAACGCGATGAATCCTTCTCTTTGATTTTTTTCTCCCCGAAAGTGAATATATGGAGTTGGAGTTGAGGTCGGTGGAGCGTCAGGGGGCCCACGAGGCAGGGGCGCGCCCCCACCCTCGTGGACAGGGTGTGGGCCCCCTGACGTGGATTCTTCTTCCAGTATTTTAAATATTTTCCAAAAATACGTTCCGTGGAGTTTCAGGTCATTCCGAGAACTTTTTCTTCTGCACATAAATAACACCATGGAAAGTCTGCTGAAAACAGCGTCAGTCCGGGTTAGTTCCATTCAAATCATGCAAGTTAGAGTCCAAAACAAGGGCAAAAGTGTTTGGAAAAGTAGATACGACGGAGACGTATCAACTCCCCTAAGCTTAAACCTTTGCTTGTCCTCAAGCATTTCAGTTGACAAACTTAAAGTGATAAAGAAAAAACTTTTACAAACTCTGTTTTCTCTTGTTGTTGTAAATATGTAAAGCCAGCATTCAAGTTTTTAGCAAAGATTATGACTAACCACACTCACAATAACTCTTAGGTCTCATGTTTACTCATATCAATGGCATAATCAACTAGCGAGCAATAATAATAAATCTCGGACGACAACACTTTCTCAAAATAATCATGATATGATATAACAAAATGGTATCTTGCTAGCCCTTTCTGAGACCGCAAAACATAAATGCAGAGCACCTTTAAGGATCAAGGACTGACTAGACATTGTAATTCATGGTAAAAGAGATCCAATCATAGTCGTACCCAATATAAATTAATAGTAATGGATGCAAATGACAGCAGCGCTCTCCAGCTAGTGCTTTTTAATAAGAGGGTGATGACTCAACATAAAAGTAAATAGATAGGCCCTTCGCAGAGGGAAGCAGGGATTTGTAGAGGTGCCACAACTCGATTTTGAAATAGAGATAAATAATATTTTGAGCGGCATACTTTCATTATCAACATAACAACCAAGAGATGGCGATATCTTCCATGCTACACACATTATAGGCGGTTCCCAAACAGAATGGTAAAGTTTATACTCCCCCTCCACCAACAAGCATCAATCCATGGCTTGATCGAAACAATGAGTGCCTCCAACTAACAACAGTCCTAGGGGGAGTTTTGTTTGCAATTATTTTGATTTAGTTTGCATAAAGCATGGGACCGGGCATCCCGGTGACCAGCCATTTTCTCGTGAGTGAGGAGCGGAGTCCACTCCTCTTGAGAATAACCCGCCTAGCATGGAAGATACGGACAGCCCTAGTTGATACATGAGCTATTCGAGCATACAAAATAGAATTTCATTTGAAGGTTTAGAGTTTGGCACATACAAATTTACTTGGAACGGCAGGTAGATACCGCATGTAGGAAGGTATAGTGGACTCATATGGAATAACTTTGGGGTTTAAGGGATTGGATGCACAAGCAGTATTCCCGCTTAGTACAAGTGAAGGCTAGCAAAAGACTGGGAAGCGACCAACTAGAGAGCGACAACAGTCATGAACATTCATTAAAATTAATAAACATTGAGTACAAGCATGAGTAGGATATAATCCACCATGAACATAAATATCGTGAAGGCTATGTTGATTTGTTTCAACTACATGTGTGAACATGTGCCAAGTCGAGTCACTTAAATCATTCAAAGGAGGATACCACTCCACTATACCACATCACAACCATTTTAATAGCATGTTGGCACGCAAGGTAAACCATTATAACTCATAGCTAATCAAACATGGCACAAGCAACTATGATCTCTAATTGTCATTGCAAACATGTTTATTCATAATAGGCTGAATTAGGAACGATGAACTAATCATATTTACAAAAACAAGAGAGGTCGAGTTCATACCAGCTTCTCTGATCTCAGTCAGTCCATCATATATCGTCATAATTGCCTTTCACTTGCACGACCGAACGATGTGAATAATAATAAGAGTGCACGTGCATTGGACTAAGCTGGAATCTGCGAGCATTCAATAAACAGGAGAAGACAAGGCAATATGGGCTCTTGGTTAAATCAACAATAATGCATATAAGGGCCACTTCAACAATTTAATCATGGTCTTCTCCTATTGACCTCCAAAGAAAAGAAAATAAATAAAACTATTTACACGGGAAAGCTCCCAACAAGCAAAAGAAGAACGGGAAATCATTTTGGGTTTTTTTTATTACTACTACAGCAAGAAAAGTAAACTAGCTAAGGCTATTACTAATTTTTTGGTTTTTCTTAAGGTTTAATCAGACACACAAGAAGAAAGCACAAAAAGAAAATAAACTAGCATGGATATTACAATGAAAAAGTATGAGCACCGACATCTAGCAATGAGTGTGTGTGAACATAAATGTAATGTCGGTGGGAAATACGTACTCCCCCAAGCTTAGGCTTTTGGCCTAAGTTGGTTTATTGCCACGGATGGCCTGGCGGATATCCATAGTTGTAGCTGGGGTCGTACTGAGATGAAGAAGACCCTGATTGCCACTGGTTGGCAATTGTCTCTGGGTCCCACTGGTAATTAGACAGTCATGGAGGCTCAAATTGTGGTTCCGGCTCCGTGGCTGGTGTAGGGTTCCGGTAGGCGTGAATGGCCGCCAACAGAACGAGATACTGGCCTGCAGATAATTCAAACAAGGAAGGAGCAGGCAAGGTAATAGTCTCAGGATGATGTTTATCAAAGAACAATTTGTATTTAAGTGCCCCTTCCCTATTCTTAACAATAAAGTCATGCGCTACCATACTCTTATAATCTAAATAAGCAGTGGGCAGCAATTTTTCTTCTTTTCATAGTGCCTAATAGGTATGTTATAATGTGCAGCAAGGCGTGAAGCGTAAATACCTCCAAAGATGGGGCCCTTCGTACGGTTCAAACTTAACCGTTTAGCAATAATACCGCCCATACTAACAGTGTTATCGCAGAATAAACCATGGAACAAAATGATGATATCAGGAACACTAAGGTTTCCACAGTTTCCGCGACCAATTAAGCAACGACTAGCAAATATGGCAAAGTAGCGTAAAACACGAACATGTATGCTAGTGATTCTTGCATCGGAAACCTTCCTAGTTTCCCCTACAGTAATAGTGTCAATGAACCCGTCCACATCTTTACGATGAGGTTCCTCTAAACTACCCTCGAAAGGTATTTTGCAAACCTTGCAAAATTCATCTGATGGCATCTTCTTAACGACATCATATAAATGAAACTCTACTGAAGGAGGTGATTCCTTAGGATAATAGTAGAAGTTTTGCACAAAAGTATTGGTGAGTAAGAGATACTGTTCGCGTTGGTCGCGGAGGAAGTCGGTGAGGCCTGCATTCTCAGCCAATTCATAAAAATCATCATAAATCCCGGCTTCTCTCAAGAAATCATCGGAAGGCCATTCACACGGCCGAACCTCCGCGGTGCGAGGCAAATTATATTTGGGCCTCTGTGCTTCTTCACTCTACTTCTCCTTCGAGCTTTGGCTCGACGAGCCCCTCAAAAATCTATTCATTATTTTCTGAAAAAATCTGAAATTTTTAGTAACTTCAAACAAAAGTGAACCAAGCTCAACAAAATTGATAGCAACTACTCCTAGAAGTGCCTAGAGACTATATCATGCATTAGAACTACTTGGAACCATATAAATTTGACATGCAAGCTCAAGAACATGGTCACCTAGGCAGCACAAATTTGCAATGAATAAAGCACTAGAACAAAAACTAATTGGACCAATGGAGGAGTCACATACCAAGGAACAATCTCCCCAAGCAGTTTTGTGAGAGGTGCTTTGAGCAAGGAGATCGAAAATCGCAGCAAAATGAGCTAGAACTCGTGCTTGAGCTGGATGGTGATTTTTTGGGAGGAAGAAGAAGTGTGTGGGTGCAGGAATAAGTGGAGGGGAGCCACCATGGGCCCACGAGGCAGGGGGCGCGCCCTGGACCCTCGTGGACAGGTGCTTGCTCCCCCTGCTGTGTTCTCAGTGCCAGATATTCTCAAATATTCTAGAAAAAATCATATTCCATTTTCAGGGCATTTGGAGAACTTTTATTTTTGGGGTATTTTTATATTGCACGGATAAATCAGAAAACAGACAGAAAATACTATTTTTACTTTATTTCAACTAAATAACAAAAACTAAAAGGAGGGTACAGAAGGTTGTGCCTTCTAGTTTCATCCATCTCATGCTCATCAAAAGGAATCCACTAACAAGGTTGATCGAGTCTTGTTAACAAACTCATTCCGAATAACATGGAACCGGAGAAATTTCGAATAACACTATGTTACCTCAACGGGGATATGCACATCCCCAATAATAAGAATATCATATTTCTTCTTGACAGTAGGAAGAGGAAATTCAAAACCTCCAAAAATAATTGATGGAATTTTTCCAATAGAGTTGATACTATGAACTTGAGGTTGTTTCCTCGGAAAGTGTACCGTATGCTCATTACCATTAACATGAAAAGTGACATTGCCCTTGTTGCAATCAATAACAGCCCCTGCAGTATTCAAAAAGGGTCTTCCAAGAATAATAGACATACTATCGTCCTCGGGAATATCAAGAATAACAACCCATTAAAATAGTAACGTTTGCAACTACAACAGGCACATCCTCACAAATACCGACAGGTATAGCAGTTGATTTACCAGCCATTTGCAAAGATATTTCAGTATGTGTCAACTTATTCAAGTCACGTCTACGATATAAAGAGAGAGGCATAACACTAACACCGGCTCCAAGATCACATAAAGCAGTTTTAACATAGTTTCTTTTAATGGAGCATGGTATAGTAGGTACTCCTGGATCTCCAAGTTTCTTTGGTATTCCCCCTTAAAAGTATAATTAGCAAGCATGGTGGAAATTTCAGCTTCCGGTATCTTTCTTTTATTTGTAACAATATCTTTCATGTACTTAGCATAAGGATTCATTTTGAGCATATCAGTTAATCGCATACGCAAAAATATAGGTCTAATCATTTCAGCAAAGCGCTCAAAATCCTCATCATCCTTTTTCTTGGATGGTTTGGGAGGAAAAGGCATGGGTTTCTGAACCCATGGTTCTCTTTCTTTACCATGTTTCCTAGCAACAAAGTCTCTCTTATCATAACGTTGATTCTTTGATTGTGGGTTATCAAGATCAACAGCAGGTTCAGTTTCCACATCATTATCATTGCTAGGTTGAGCATCATCATGAACATTATCATTAACATTTTCATTAGGTTCATGTTCATTACCAGATTGTGTTTCAGCATCAGAAATAGAAATATCATTTGGATTCTCAGGTTGTTCAGCAATAGGTTCACTAGAAGCATGCAAAGTCCTATCATTTTTCTTTTTGTTATTTTTAGAAGGACTAGGTGCATCAATATTATTTCTCTGAGAATCTTGCTCAATTCTCTTAGGGTGGCCTTCAGGATATAAAGGTTCCTGAGTCATTTTACCAGTTCTAGTAGCCACTCTACAGCATAATCATTATTCTTACTATTCAATTCATTGAGCAAATCATTCTGAGCTTTAAGTACTTGTTCTACTTGAGTGGTAACCATAGAAGCATGTTTACTAATGAGTTTAAGTTCACCTTTTACATTAGCCATGTAATTACTCAAGTGTTCAATCACATAAGCATTTTGTTTTAACTGTCTACCAAAATAAGCATTAAAATCTTCTTGCTTAACCATAAAGTTATCAAACTCATCCAAGCATTGGCTAGCAAACTTAGTAGGAGGGATTTCAGCTTTATCATATCTATAGAGAGAATTTACCTTTACTACCTGTGTCGGGTTATCAAGACCATGAGTTTCTCCAATAGGTAATGGATTAGGATCATATATTTCTTCAACAGGCGGTAAATCAAGACCATGTATTTCTTCAATAGGAGGTAAATTCTTAACATCTTCAGCTTTAATACCTTTTTCTTTCATAGATTTCTTTGCCTCTTGCATATCTTCAGGACTGAGAAATAGAACACCTCTTTTCTTCGGAGTTGGTTAGGAATAGGCTCAGGAATTGGCTCAGGAGCTGGCTCAGGAAGTGTCCAATTATTTTCATTTGTCAACATATTATTCAATAGAATTTCAGCTTCATCCGGTGTTCTTTCCCTGAAAACAGAACCAGCACAATTATCCAGGTAATCTCTGGAAGCATCGGTTAGTCCATTATAAAAGATATCAAGTATTTCATTTTTCTTAAGAGGATGAGCAGGCAAAGCATTAAGTAATTGGAGAAGCCTCCCCCAAGCTTGTGGGAGACTCTCTTCTTCAATTTGCACAAGTTGTATATATCCCTTAAAGCAGCTTGTTTCTTATGAGCAGGGAAATATTTAGCAGAGAAGTAATAAATCATATCCCGGGGACTACGCACACAACCAGGATCAAGAGAATTAAACCATATCTTAGCATCACCCTTTAATGAGAATGAAAATATTTTAAAGATATAAAGGTAGCGAGATTTCTCATCATTAGTGAACAGGGTGGCTATATCATTTAATTTAGTAAGATGTGCCACAACAGTTTCAGATTCATAGCCATAAAAAGGATCAGATTCAACCAAAGTAATTATATCAGGATCAACAGAGAATTCATAATCCTTATCAATAAAACAGATAGGTGAAGTAGGAAAAGCAGTGTCAGGTTTCATTCTAGCATTAAGAGATTGCTGCTTCCATTTAGCTAATAACCTCTTGAGATCATATCTATCATTGCAAGCTAAAATAGCTCTAGCAGCTCCTTCTTCCAGAACATAACCCTCAGGAACAACAGGCAATTCATATTTATTAGGGGAACATAACCCTCAGTTTCAATAATTTCATTCTCTCTAGCCCTAGAAAGTTGTTCATCAAGAAATTCACCAAGTGGCACAGTAGTATCAAGCATAGAAGTAGTTTCATCAGAAGTATCATGCATAGCAGAAGTGGCATCATCAATAACATGCGACATATCAGAATGAATAGCAGAAGCGGGTTTAGGTGTCACAAGCTTACTCAAAACAGAAGGTGAATCGAGTGCAGAGCTAGATGGCAGTTCCTTACCTCCCCTCGTAGTTGAGGGATAAATTTTTGTTTTCTCGTCTTTCAAGTTCCTCATAGTGACCAGGAGATATAAATCCCAAGTGACTCAAAGAATAGAGCTATGCTCCCCGGCAACGGCGCCAGAAAATAGTCTTGATAACCCACAAGTATAGGGGATCGCAACCATTTTCGAGGGTAGAGTATTCAACCCAAATTTATTGATTGGACACAAGGGCAGCCAAAGAATATTCTCAAGTATTAGCAGTTGAGTTGTCAATTCAACCACACCTGGATAACTTAGTATGTGCAGCAAAGTATTTAGTAGCAAAGTAGTATGGAAGTAACGGTAACGATAGCAAAAGTAATATTTTTGGGTTTTGTAGTGATTGTAACAGTAGCAACGGAAAAGTAAATAAGCGAAGAACAATATGTGAAAAGCTCGTAGGCATTGGATCGGTGATGGAGAATTATGCCGGATGCGGTTCATCATGTAACAATCATAACATAGGGTGACACAGAACTAGCTCCAATTCATCAATGTAATGTAGGCATGTATTCCGAATATAGTCATACGTGCTTATGGAAAAGAACTTGCATGACATCTTTTGTCCTACCCTCCCGTGGCAGCGGGGTCCTAATGGAAACTAAGGGATATTAAGGCCTCCTTTTAATAGAGTACCGGAACAAAGCATTAGCACATAGTGAATACATGAACTCCTCAAACTACGGTCATCACCGGGAGTGGTCCCGATTATTGTCACTTCGGGGTTGCCGGATCATAACACATAGTAGGTGACTATAGACTTGCAAGATATGATCAAGAAATCACATATATTCATGAAAACATAATAGGTTCAGATCTAAAATCATGGCACTCAGGCCCTAGTGACAAGCATTAAGCATAGCAAAGTCATAGCAACAACAATCTCAGAACATAATGGATACTAGGGATCAAACCCTAACAAAACTAACTCGATTGCAAGATAAATCTCATCCAACCCATCACCGTCCAGCAATCCTACGATGGAATTACTCACACACGGCGGTGAGCATCATGAAATTGGTGATGAAGGATGGTTGATGATGACGACGACGACGAATCCCGCTCTCCGGAGCCCTGAACGGACTCCAGATCAGCCCTCCCGAGAGGTTTTAGGGCTTGGCGGCGGCACCATATCGTAAAACGCGATGAATCCTTCTCTTTGATTTTTTTTCTCCCCGAAAGTGAATATATGGAGTTGGAGTTGAGGTCGGTGGAGCGTCAGGGGGCCTACGAGGCAGGGGGCGCGCCCAGGGGGCAGGCGCGCCCCCACCCTCTTGGACAGGGTGTGGGCCCCCTGACGTGGATTCTTCTTCCAGTATTTTAAATATTTTCCAAAAATACGTTCCGTGGAGTTTCAGGTCATTCCGAGAACTTTTGTTTCTGCACATAAATAACACCATGGAAAGTCTGCTGAAAACAGCGTCAGTCCGGGTTAGTTCTATTCAAATCATGCAAGTTAGAGTCCAAAACATGGGCAAAAGTGTTTGGAAAAGTAGATACGACGGAGACGTATCAGCTATGTTAGTCTCCTACAATAGATCCTCTGTCCGGTTCTTCTCGCCGGACAGTGTCTCAGGGGCTACTGACTACATGTTTTTTTCTCTTTCTATGTCACTTACTTCGAAACCTGTCAACAGGCTGCTGCTGGCCTCGTTCAGTCCACTCTTGGCGGACTGAACCTTCTCAATCACCGTGCCCATAAGGACGCGGTGCTCCTCCATAACGGAGGCGCCTCGCAGCGCCTCCATCAGGTTTTCCGGCGCCCCTGGATGGACAGGGACCACCGGCGGAAGCGGCACACCCCCCCTCCTTCAAAGGGGCTGCTCGCCCGACTCTGGAGCCACATGGGTCTCTGGAATCGTGTTAGGCTGAGGGCCAAACTGGGCGCGGCCCTCTTCGCCGGTTTTCATGGGGATCGTCTCCCCCATGTGTCCGGCAGTGGAGGCTTCGCCTCATGGCGCCTCCCTGATAGCGTCTTGGGCTCCTTCCTGGTTCGGATCGGCCCTCCGGGACAGCACTTCGGTGTCGTCCCCGGCCCCGGGAGAGTAAGCAGGCGGTGGCGACTGGCTCGCCATCTCCGACGGAGCCAACGAACCCCCAGACGAGGATCGCTGGATTAGGTCACGGGCCGGACTGCAATAGTACAGTTAACTACGTCAAGATAATGGAGAGAAAGGGTTGGATGTGCGCACGAACGAGCAATGTCACTTACGATGCGGCCTGGGGCTTAGTGCGGGGGTGCCGTTCCGGACTACTGTCAACGTCCCACGTGGTGTTGACCGCTGGGGCGCCCTTCCCCTTTTTGGGCGCTTTCGCCTCTGAATGTGCCGAGGCCGCCCTCTTCTTATTCTCCTCGGGAGGAGGGTTGTTTTCCTCCTCATCCTCCTCCTCGTCGTTGTCCTCAGGAACGGAGGAATGGGCCTCATCGTCTTCGGACGTCGCGTCCGAAGTGCCCTTGCGACGGGGGCCACTCTTGGCCCCCTTGGCATTCTTCTTGGCCTTCTTCTCCCGCGCCTTGTATGGCGCCGGCACCAGCATCTCCGCTAGGCGCGAGATGACCGGTTCTTCGGGCAGCGGAGCCGGACACTGGATCCGCTTCGCCCTCTCCATCCAGTCCTAAAGGAGCCATAATAAAAGCTCAGACATCACCCTCGAAACAATGAGGTTGGGGATACGTCATAAATAGCATACATTGCTGGCGGGGTGTGTACAATCGTGGCCACGGTCGGAATCCGTGGCCGGTGGCTTCTCATTGCCCTTTAAAAGCAACTTCTAGGCACCTTCGTGGGTAGTCTCGAAGAGCCTCGCCAAGGTCTGGTGCTTCTTCGAATTGAACTCCCACAAAGGGCGGCTTTGGCGCTGGCACGGAAGAATCCAGCGGACCAGCATCACCTGGATGACGTCAACGAGCTTGACGTTCTTGGTCACCATGCTTTGAACGCACGTCTGCAGCGCTATCAGCTCGTCAGGTGAACACCAGTCCAGACTCTTCTCGACCTAGGAGGTGAGTCACATGGGAGCACCGGAGCGGAATTCGGCAGCCGCGGCCCAGGTGGTGCCGCGAGGTTCTGTGATGTGGAACCATTGCTTCTGCCATTCCTTTACTGTCTCCACAAAAGTGCCTTTGGCTAGGAGACGTTGGATAGCTTGCTCACCATGGCTCCTCCGCACTCCGCGTGCTGGCCATCCACCACCTTCAGCTTTACGTTGAATACTTTGAGCCATAGCCCGAAGTGGGGCTGCATGCGGAGGAAGGCCTCACACACGACGATGAACGCCAAAATGTTGAGGAAGGAATTTGGGGACAGATCATGGAAATCTATCCCGTAATAGTACATCAGCCCGCGGACGAAAGGGTGGAGTGCAAACCCCAGCCCGCGGAAGAAATGAGGAAGGAATACTACCCTCTCGTTGGGCTCTGGCGTGGGGACGATTTGTCCCTTGGCCGGCAAGCGGTGGGCGATTCCCTCCGCCAAATATCCGGCCGCTCGTAGCTCAGTAATGTCCTCCTCCTTGACGGAGGAGACCATCCACTTGCCCTGACCACCGGATCCGGACATGGTTGCTTGAGTGGAAAGGAGATGAGAACTTGGGCACTGGAGCTCGAGATCGGGAAGGCGGAGACGGAGAGAAAGCGTGAGCATAGGAAGAGGGGATCCTTATCCTCTTATAAAGGCAGCAAACATTAAACGCCTCCTCGCTCGCCTTAAGATTCGCCTATTCCCAAGGGCTGTGCAAACGGCACGGTTGGGTTACCCATGCCCGCATTGATGAGAATCCTGCAATAAGGGGAACATGATCTCTGCTTTGACAAAACATGCCAATAGCAACCGCGTCTCGAGACGTGGGATGGCAGAAGAAAAACGGTTCGAAATCATAACCACACAGACGCAATGTCGTGTTGTAAAGAAACTGTCAACAGATTAGATCCGTGCAAATATTATATTCTCTCTGCGGTTATGTGTGGTGTATAATAGGTCCGGGTACAATCATCACGTCCGAAGACTATCTAGGAGTTCGGAAAAAGGGGAACCCGCCTTGCAATGCCGAAGACAATTTGCGCGCCGGACTCCTCGTCATTGAAGCCAGGTTCAGGGGCTACTGAGGGAGTCCTGGACTAAGGGGTCCTCGGGCGTCCGGTCTGTTATCCATGGGCCGGACTGATGGGCTGTGAAGGCATGAAAACCAAAGACCATACTCGTGTCCGGATTTGACTCTCCTTGGCCTGGAAGGCAAGCTAGGCGACCAGATGTGAAGATTCCTTCTTATGTAACCAACCCCATATAACCCTAGATCTCTCCGGTGTCTATATAAACCGGAGAGAATAGTCCGGATAGGACACATTCATTACCATATATTCATAGGCTAGGCTTTTAGGGTTTAGCCATTACGATCTCGTGGTAGATCAACTCTTGTAACACTCATATTCATCAAGATCAATCAAGCAGGAAGTAGGGTATTACCTCCATAGAGAGGGCCCAAACCTGGGTAAACATCGTGCCCCCTATCTCCTGTTACCATCGATCCTAGACGCACAGTTCGGGACCCCCTACCCGAGATCCGCCGGTTTTGACACCGACATCCCCCCTGGATGGGGAGAGGTTCTCCCTCTGGATCTTGGCCTTCATGGCGATGATGGCCCCTCCGGGATCCTCCTCCATGGCCTCCAGTGATGATGGCCCCCTCCGGCAGGGTGTCGGAGAGGGCCTAGATTGATTTCTCGTGGCTACAGAGGCTTGCGGCGGCGGAACTTCTGGTCTGGGTTAATTTCTGGAGGTTTGGGTATTTATAGGAGAGGTTGGCGTCGAGAACAAGTCAGGGGGACCGACGGGTAGTCCACGAGGCACAGGGGCGCGCACCCCACCCTCCTGGGGCCATGGCACTCCCCTCCGGTAGATTTTTGCTCCAGTATTTTTTATATTTTCCAAAAAAATTCTCCGTTGATTTTCAGCGCATTCCGAGAACTTTTATTTCTGCACAAAAACAACACCACGGTAGTTCTGCTGAAAACAGCGTTAGTCCGGGTTAGTTCTAATCAAATCATACCAAAATCATATAAACAATAGTAAACATGGCATGAATACTTCATAAATTATCGATACGTTGGAGACGTATCAGTATCCCCAAGCTTAATTCCTGCTCGTCCTCGAGTAGGTAATGATAAAAGAAATAATTTATGAAGTGTGAATGCTAGCAAGTGCACAAGTTTGATGATAATTTCAATCACCTTTTCTAGCATCATTATATTTCATAACAGTAGCTCATCTCATAAAAATTTTCATGATCAAGTAACAAGCTATTCACGTGTTAAAGTATAGATCATAAACTTTCTTGAAACTAACAAACTATATTCTCAGTCATCAAACAATTGCAATTCATCTTATTTTCAGGAAGGGTCTATGTCAGAGCTTTGATTTAGCAAACTCCACATACTCAACTATCATTTAACCTTTCACAATTGCTAACACTCATGTGATATTTATGGGTTCAAAGTTTTAATCGGACACAGAGAAAGATAGGGGCTTATAGTTTCGCCTCCCAACCTTTTACCTCAAGGGTAATGTCAACAATAATAGTTCATGATAACTTAAATCCAATTGGATACATATATCAGGATCTTTCCAACACAATGTGCTTGCCAAAGGATAAAATGTAAAAATGAAAGGTGAAGATCACCATGACTCTTGTATAAGGTGTAAGACAAGAATAAAAGATAGGCCCTTCGTAGAGGGAAGCAGAGGTTGTCATGTGCTTTTATAGTTGGATGCACAAAATCTTAATGCGAAAAACGTCACTTTATATTGCCACTTGTGATAGGGACCTTTATTATGCAGTCCGTCGCTTTTATTGCTTCCATATCACAAGATCGTATAAAGCTTATTCTCTCCACACTAATAGATCATACATATTTAGAGGGCAATTTTTATTGCATGCAACAATGACAACTTACTTGAAGGATCTTACTCAATCCATAGGTAGACATGGTGGACTCTCATGGCGAAACCGGGTTTATGGATATTCGGAAGCACAAGTAGTATTTCTACTTGGTGCAAAGAATTTGGCTAGCATGAGGGGGAAAGGCAAGCTCAGCATGTTGGATGATCCATGAAAATATACTTTACTTCGGATATAAGAAGACATAACCCATTACGTTGTCTTCCTTGTCCAACATCAACCTTTTAGCATGTCATATTTTAATGAGTGCTCACAATTACAAAAGATGTCCAAGATAGTATACTTATATGTGAAATCTCTCTTCCTTCAATATTCTTTCCTGAATTGTTCAAGTGACCAATTCTGCGTTTGCTAACTTTCAATAAGTTTACTACCTATACTTATTATGTGTGAAGTCATTACTCCCCATGTTATAAGCATATGAAACATATATAAATTCAGATTTATGATATTCAATTCATTCAACCATTTACTCATAGGATATACGTGAAGCACGTGAGTAAATGACAAACTACTCCAAAAGATATAAGTGAAAAACACTGAGTAGTCAAATAATTAACTAGCCATGGGAGGATTCTTTTTCATTCAAGATTTCAGATCCAATAATTTTATTCAAACAGAAAGTAAAATTGAAAATACGCTCCAAGCAAAACACATATCATGTGACGAATAAAAATATAGCTCCGAGTAAGGTATACCGATAGTTTTGAAGACGAAAGAGGGGATGCCTTCCGGGGCATCCCCAAGGTTAGGCGCTTGAGTCTTCCTTGAATATTACCTTGGGGTGCCTTGGGCATCCCCAAGCTTAGGGTCTTTCCACTCCTTATTCTCTTCATATCGATATCTCACCCAAAGCTTGAAAACTTCAATCACATAACACTTAACGGAACTTCGTGAGATAGGTTAGTATGATAAAGAGTAAACCATTCACTTTGGTACTATCAAAGACAAGGTTCATAATTGTTCTCACACAATGTCTACTGTACCATATCGTTTCTACAATTTATATTGAGAAATATAAGCCATAGAAACTAGAAAACAAGCAAACTATGCAAAGAAAACAGAATCTGTGAGAAACAGAACAGTCTGTAATGATATGAACAACAACCATAATTCTGCTACTCCAAAAATTACGAAATAAATTGGTGGACGTGAGGAATTTGTCTATTAATTTTCTGCAAAAAGAATCAACTCAAAAACACTCTTCTGTAAAAAAAATGACAGCTAATCTCGTGAGCGCAAAGTTTCTGTTTTTTACAGCAAGATTACATTAACTTTCACCCAAGTCTTCCCAAAGGTCTTACTTGGCACTTTATTGAAACAAAAGCTATAAAACATGATTACTACAGTACCTTAATCATTTAAACACACAAAAACAGTAAGGGTAAATATTGGGTTGTCCCCCAACAAGCGCTTTTCTTTAATGCCTTTTAGCTAGGCATGATGATTTCAGTGATGCTCACATAAAAGATAAGAATTGAAACATAAAGAGAGCATCATGAAGAATATGACTAGCACATTTAAATCTAACCCACTTCCTATGCCTAGGAATTTTGTGAGCACATAATTTATAGGAACAAGAATCGACTAGCATAGGAAGGAAAAACAAGTATAACTTCAAAACTTTAAGCACATAGAGAGGAAACTTGACATTATTGCAACTCCTACAAGCATGTATTGCTCCCTCATAATAATTTTCAGTAGCATCATGAATGAGTTCAACAATATAACCATCACATAAAGCATTCTTTTCATGATCTACAAGCATAGAATTTTTCCTACTTTCCACATAAGCAAAATTCTTCTCATTCGGAATAGTGGGATCACTAATTCCTAAAGTTGACGCTCTTCCAAACCCGCTTTAGATGATAGTATTATTAATACTCCAAAAGATATAAGTGAAGTTCATGGAGCATTCTAAAATTAATATAGACTAACCAATATCCAAGCTCAAAATATATAAGTGAAGCACACGAAGCATTCTATAAAACTATACTCAAAAGATCTAAGTGAAGCACAAAGAGCAATTCTATAAGATCATACGTAAAAGATATAAGTGAAGCACATGAAGTATTCTACAAATCAATGAAGGGCTATCTCATACTAACATGGTTCTTAAAGGAAAAAAACACAAAGGACACAAATCATGTGAACAAAACAAAAACCAAGGTATACCGATATTTGTTGAAGAACAAAGATGGGATGCCAACCGGGGCATCCCCAAGCTTAGATGCTTGAGTATCCTTTGAAATACTCACTTGGGGTTCCTTGGGCATCCCCAAGATTGAACTCTTGCCTCTCTTTATTCTTCTCATACTGGTAGCTCCTCGATCTTCGAACACTTCATCCACACAAAACTTTAACTAAAACTTTGTGAGATCTGTTAGTGTAATAAAGCAAATCACTACCTTTAAATACTGTTGCAAACTCATTCCAATTTCATATTAGAACTATATATACTGTATTCCAACTTCACCATGGTTCATACCCCCCGATACTACCCATAGATTCATCAAAATAAGCGAACAACACATAGAAAACAGAATCTGTCAAAAACAGGACAGTCTGTAGTAATCTGGAAGTTTAGTATACTTCTGTAACTCCACAAATTCTAAAACAAATATGAAAATTTAAACAAATTGTACAGAAGTAATGTGCAAAAAGTTTCAGACCCATTTGAATTTCCAGTAAAAAATGTAAATTCACGCGCTACAGCCAAAGTTTCTGTTTTTGTACTGCACAAAGTAAACAAGCAATCTAATCATCCTAAACCAAAGCTGGGCACATTATTTTTATAATACAATGGATATATACAAGGGGATAATTATTTTCAGAGAAACTTCCATGAATTTTTTTACATTGTTTCCATGAGCATGAACACAAGTGTTCAAGGTCGACCCTCACTTCTCCAATGCATAACCTTCCAATCACTTCTCTTATTGAAAAACTTTTTAGGCATGAGAGGCAAGTAATTTTTTTTGTATTTTCATTCTTAAAAAAATTTGTATGTTTCACACACAACTAAACAGAAACAAAAAGGGAAAATAAAATCTACTTAATGAAGAAAGCAAACAAGCACACACGAGAATATCAACCCCCACGCTATTGCTCCCCGGCAACGGCGCCAGAAAAGAGCTTGATAATCCCCAAGTGAAGGGAATCATCATAGCAATTTCCAAAGGTGGAAGTGATAAGTATGGAGTGTCGAACCCACAAGGAGCTAAAGGTAAGATCAATATTCTCTCAAGCCCTATCTGCCACTGATACGACTCTACGTACACCGAACGTTTGCTTCCAACTAGAAACGAGAAATAAAACTACGTTCTGGATATGAAGAGGATAACTTTGCATGGTATCGGAGAGCTAAAACATGAAAGTAGGTTCTGTTATCATAAAGTTAGAATATATTACTAAATATTATAAATAGCGAGTGTGGAATAATGATGGGTCGGTGTGCGGAATTGTCCTAGGCAATTGTTAACAAGATCGGTAATCACTATTGCAATTTCATATGAGGGAGAGGCACAAGCTAACATACTTTCTCGTCTTGGATCATATGCACTTATGATTGGAACTCTAGCAAGCATCCGAAACTACTAAAGATCATTAAGGTAAAACCCAACCATAGCATTAAAGCATCAAGTCCCCTTTATCCCATACGTCGTGACCCACTTATCCGTGTTTATGCTTCTGTCACTCCAGCAACGCAGACAATAAGTAAACGATGGACATATTGCAACACCCTACAGCGGGAATCCCTCATGCTTGCGCGACACGGAGGGCACCATAGGACAGCACCAAAATAAAACATACAACTCATACCAATCTAGACCATCAATCAACCCAAAGACAAAGGATGTCTACTCAAAACATCATAGGATGGCAACACATCATTGGATCATAATATGTGGCGTAAAGCACCATGTTCAAGTAGGGATTACAGCGTGGTGCCGGAGAGTGGACCGCGTAAAAGAGATGAGGATGGTGATGATGATGGTGATGTTGATGAAGACGATCACCGCGGCGATGATTCCCCTCCCGATGGCACTCCGGCGCCACCGAGAGAGAGGAGGAGAGGTTCTCCCCCTTGTGCTTCCTCCTCCATGGCCTCCCCCCTGGATGGGGAGAGGTTCTCCCTCTGGATCTAGGCCTTCATGGCGATGATGGCCCCTCCGGGATCCTCCTTCATGGCCTCCGGTGATGATGGGCCCCTCCAGCAGGGTGCCGGAGAGGGCCTAGATTGATTTCTCGTGGCTACAGAGGCTTGCGGCGGCGGAACTTCCGATCTGGGTTAATTTCTGGAGGTTTGGGTATTTATAGGAGAGGTTGGCGTCGAGAACAAGTCAGGGGGACCCACGGGTAGTCCACGAGGCACAGGGGTGCGCCCAGGGGGGTGGGCACGCCCCCACCCTCATGGGGCCCACAGGACTCCCCTCTGGTAGATTTTTGCTCCAGAATTTTTTATATTTTCCAGAAAAATTCTGCGTTGATTTTAAGCGCATTCCGAGAACTTTTATTTCTGCACAAAAACAACACCACGGTAGTTCTGCTGAAAACAGCGTCAGTCCGGGTTAGTTCTAATCAAATCATACCAAAATCATATAAAACAATAGTAAACATGGCATGAATACTTCATAAATTATCGATACGTTGGAGACGTATCACGCGCCGCGCTCGCGTGCAAGCTTGAATGCGCGGCCAGGTCCGTCCTCCGCGCCAAGGGTTGCTGGAGAAGTTCGAAGTGGCTCGCCCGCTCCTGGCAGGGGGCTGGAGGCCGGCGCCTTCCCGGCCGCCTTTCGGGCCTCGGCAAAGGCCCGGTTGGGCGGAGCCTCGTTGCTCGAAGGAGAGGCCAGGACCGAGGTCGCCAAGCAGCGGGCAAGGATCAGTGGTGGGGTCCTCGGCACACTCTCTGCACCCCAGACAGGACCATGGAGGAGGGATGACAAGAGCGCAGGGTCAAGATGCCAGGCCGGCGTGTCCGCCTCCCCAGCGGGCCTCGCCTCGCGCGCGGCAGGCCGACATGAGGCGCTCAAGCTCAGCGGAGAGCCCGAAGCGGGCAGAGGTCACTTCTCAGGAGATTTCGCTGCCCTGGCAGAAGGGACCCTTAAGAATTGCGGTCAGGAGGAGACGCAACGCTCGGGAAATTACAAAGATAAGGCACTCACTCGTCTATAGCAATATACTTCCTCTGCTTCAATGGCCGGAAGGCGTCACCAGCAGCTTGAAGACCCCTTCCTCTTGCGGAGCGCTTCGAAGTTCAGTCGAAGCTGGCCGAAGGACTAGGCGCGGTCACCAGTGTCGGGCAAAGCTGGTGTGGCTCCGGAGGAGGCGACCTCAGGAGTGCGGGCCTGCGTGGATTCCTCGGCTTCCGCCACACGACGGCTCGCCAGGGCCTCGTCGGTTTCAGCCTTGGGATCACCGGACTGCGGCATTCTCCCGGCCGCTTCCTCAGGATGGTTCTCATGAGTCCCAGGGGTCGGCGCTTCAGGAACCCTCGGCGACGTCGGTTCCTCGGTAGCAGCGCCGCCAGCGTTCGGCGGCAATCGCCCCCCTGCACCCACTTCCGGGGAGATCACCGCGCAGGCGGCAGGCAAGGGAGCCGCGAAGACAGGGCTCTCGTGAGGCCCTTCAAGGCCAGCTGGGCGTAGCCCCCATTCATCGAAGGGGGGCATCTGCCTCGCGAATTCCACCTTGTTCGAGCAGCAGTACAAAAGGCAGCCCTCCTCCAGCAGGTTGGCTGGCATTGGGTCGCCCGTCAGGAGCTCGAGCATCGTGCGCCGTGCCTCAAGGGGAAGAGCAGGCACTAGAAGCCTCATGCGGTCCCTGTAGCCGGAGAAGGCCCACATCGGCGAGGAGTGGCGCTGAAGCGGAGCAATAAGGCACCGGATGTACTCCTTCACCACCATAGGCGCCGTCACCCCAAGCTCCTTCAACCTGGACAGCCGATGCCAGATGTGGGCAAGCCGCTGGTCGGCAAGCTTCACATGTCCCCAGCCAGAGCTCGGGGCAGTCGGAATCCGCGGGAGCAGCAGCAGAGGGCTACGCACACCAACATCCACAAACACCCACCGCTTCCTAAAGCCTCCGACGACCGGCGAGAGCTCGAAGTCGATCCCTGAGCCGGCCGTCGCCGCGACGGCCTGAAGGGATACACACCTTGAGCGCTGGAGAGCATCTGTCAGGTGCAGCGAGAAGAACTGGCGAAGCAAGGCCACGGAAGGGGCAATGCCCACCATGGCTTCGCAGACGAAGGCGAAGACAGCAAGGAGGATGATGGATTGGGGATCGAGGTGCAGCGCATTGATCTGGTAATGCGAGAGCACCGCGTTGAAGAAATCGGAGAAGGGAGGAATCAAGCCTGCCCAGAGGGCGTGAAGATGGATGGGGACCTCGGTGGTCGTCCTGTCGATTTTGGCGCGGGAAGCAGGCCAAGCCACCATCACCCCCACTCATTGGAATCGGCGGCAAGCACCGGGCGTACCTTGCCCATCGCCTCTTGGTTGAGCACCACCGACCGCTCGATGGCGGGATCGAAGACCGGCGGCGTGGGGGCCGAGGTACGAGACTCTTTCTTCCCCTTCTTCTTCCGGCTGGGCGCCATGGCGGCGGGGAGAGTTGGTGTCAGGTCGGACTGGGGGAAGGGATCCGCTGTTTTCCGAAAGGCGAAGGAGCTACGGAGCGCGCTGCCTATAATGGAGGCGGAGTCGTGTAGACAACGGTGGTCGCCTAGCCAGGCGGAAATCGAGGCTGCGTGGGGAAGTGGAGACGCCCACGTCCTGTTAGTCGCTACGCGTCAATCAAAGCCGTAGGCGGTTGGGGCCCGCGGCGCTCCGCACTTGCCCTTTAGCTTCGCCTTGAAGCCAAGTCCGAGCGCGCCTTGGGCCCGGGGGCTACTATCGGCGTCCTGGGAACGGGGGTACCCAAACTTGCCTGCCTGCGGCCCAGGGCGTGGCTCCACCAACGGCCTGGTACAGCCCATCTTCATCAGCAACCACTCAAGACACTCGCGAGGCGGACGACGCAAGACCTCCT
The DNA here is from genome assembly GCF_002575655.3 of Aegilops tauschii subsp. strangulata. Taxonomy (NCBI): domain Eukaryota; kingdom Viridiplantae; phylum Streptophyta; class Magnoliopsida; order Poales; family Poaceae; genus Aegilops; species Aegilops tauschii. Next base: position 310,182,844 of record NC_053037.3, on the reverse strand, counting down.
CAGGGGCAGACTCGCTAGGCTGGCTCCCGAGGAGTGGAGATATCTATGCAAGGGGAACCTCATGAGGTCCGCGTGACGTGAGCCATGACGACCAAGCCCAGGCAGGCGCCAGCGGGCGCAGAGTACCAGTTGCCTCTTTGGTGCTAAAGGGGCAAGCGCAGGCGAGGAGTCCCGAGGTGTCAGGCAAAGGTTTCCATATCGGTGCAACGAGACCAAGACCAGCAGGACGGGGGGACGGAGGTCACCGCGGAGCCCACGGCGGCGTCACCACCTTTTGTCAGGATAGCTTGTACTAGTTGTCTCCCTTCAAAATTGGCCGTTGTGGGATCCCTTCCCTCCTAACATTTGGGGAGAGGACCAGGGCCTCTATAAATAGGACTAGCCACCACCGTGGTCAAGGGGATCATTCGGACCATCCTCACACACACAAGCTCACCGAGCCCAAGAACACCTCTCCTCAGGAGGCTGTTCATCCCTTATACTTGTTCATCCTCAGCCCACGAGGCAATCCACCACACCACACTGGAGTAGGGTATTACACCACAACGGTGGCCCGAACCAGTATAAACTCTTGTGTCTCTTGTTCCTTGGGTTCGGCGAGCTAGGCCTTGAGATCGTTGCGAGAGCGAGCTAGGGAGAGAGAGATCTTGGTGCGCACCCCAGTGTTCGAACCTTTAGGGTTTGCCGAAACCCGTAATCCGACATGGGCCCTCTTGATGGAGGTAAAACTCTACGTCCTACTCTTTTTTATATTGGTGGAGATGTATCAAGTACAGAGTTGATCTACCTCGAGATCGTAATATGCGGTCTAACTCTAGGGCTAGGTGAATGATGTTTGCGTTGATGTCCCCTCTATGAGCTAAACCCTATGGCTTGTATACACGCTAGGGAGGGTATCTAGGGTTACAAAGTTGGTATCTAGGAGCAAGGCGGCAGGAAAGATCTTGGAGTATACGTCAAGTCTTCAGTGGAGGTAGTCTTGATCACGCCTCCTGAATACGGCCTCCGGAGTCCATCTTGACCACGAATGAGGGCATGTTGGCCCAACACGAGGATCATGGGCCGGCTAGGTTAGCACCCCCCCCCCCAATCCAGGTTAGCGTCAGTAGCCCCCGAACTGGTCTTCTACGCCGAGGACGACCTTCCTGACGATAACAACCTCGGATCCGGAGTCCTTGGCTCGACAAACGAGTTCCTTCTTATAATTCTCAGACCACTCCTTTTAAAGGAGCGATGCCAACCGAGGCTCACCCGAGCTCGTGACCTGCCCGAAGAGATCGGATAACTTAGCCTCGAAGGCCAACCATCTCGGTGCGAATAGTCCCACTTAGTCTGACAACTTTATCGAATCGGCTCACCCCACGACAGGTTGAGCAATTGCTGCTTCCCCCAAATCGCGGCCCGAGGCAGCCTTTTTACTGAAATGTCCCATCGAGGTGGAGGTCGTGCCCGTTTTCTCAGGGATATCATCAAGATTTTGTTTCCCCACATATGCTTAACGGCATCTTTGGTGGGGGTGACATTTTTATCGGTGCAGTAAAGGGGGACTTTTGGCCTTTCACCGGCCTATAAGAGACAAAAAGGAGGAGAGGGCAAGTAACCACACTCCCATTCTCCCCATCTAAAGCCGGAGGCTCCACATAATCTGAGCCGAATACCCAGACGTCTCACCTAAGCTTAACATCTAAAGTCGGAGGCTCCAACCAAGCCGCATACCAGGTCTGGTGCACACCTCGATTCGACGCACTCTCATAGGTCGTCGCCACCGTCTTCCACCGATCCATCTTCAGTACAGGTACTGACGCATCGACCTTGCGAGGCCTGCCGTCAACACCACCATGTCACCGGATAGCGCCATCCTCTTGCGCGAGTCCATCTATGCATCGGACGTTGAGACTCCACTGCGCCACGCTGCCGAGACCCGCCGCTCGTCGATGCGGAAGATGTAACACCGCTCCACCTCCTGCCTCTGTCTTCCATCGTCGCTCCACAAACGATGCTCCAAAGAGAGAAACGACACCGCAGTGCCGCCATCGTCCGATCTGGAAGACCAGATGAACGCCGCCATCGCCCGTCACGGCTTAGTTTTCACCGGCAGCTATGTCTCTCCGACTCGTTGCCGGGCTAGATGACAGATCTCGAGATTCGACAACCCAGCCTCAGGCCGACCACCTCCGACGGAGGAGATGACCACCACCGCCAAGCCCAGGATCACGCATCGGGCGCCTACGTGATGCAGATCAAGACCAGGATCTTGAGATCTAACGCGCGAGAAGAAGGCCGCCACCGTCGAGCCGCTCGGGCTTTGCCCTAGCGTCGTGGAGAGGTGAGTCATAGCGAGGGGACCGGAGGAGGGAGGCTGGGGACGCTCCGGTGCGGCGCAGCGGCGCCGAGAGCGGGGGTAGGGCTGGATGGCTCACTCCGATATCCATGTCTGCAGACGGATACCGAAGCAAATTTACGGGTCATCATTGGAGAAGCCCTCTGCCCCAATGTGCTCTCCTCTCCGGTTGGAGGCGTTAGGTAGACGCGAAACCCCGTTCGGTCTCGCCGTACAACCGAGCAGCGTCGAGTGCGAAGCGAGGACGACACAGGCGCGCTGATCAAGAGACAAGACGGCAACAAAAATGATTTGATAACAGCGTCTGGGTGTTGATCGCCAGCTCGTAAAGCGCCGTTAACGATGCTCACCGCCGTGCGCGCGCGAGTCCTAGCTAAGTGGATTCATGGTTAACGTGCTCCTGGTTGTTGGCCTCCATAATAATCGATCCGGTCTGGGACGGCGACCGGCGAGCTCCCTCGCGTACTATCTTTGGCGTAGCCAACGGTTAACCGTCCACGGCGTGCGTAGGGCGCGGGCGGCGGCAGACCGTGATGAGCTTGCCGGCTGTCGCGTGCTGCATATGATGTAGCTGTCGATCCAGGCTTATCCATCTGCTCGTTTTCCTTCTTGTTTTCTTTTCCTCTGCGTGGTCGTCGAATGATGGGACTGTTTGGACGGAAATTTTCACTTTACTGCAGCGCCAAGCTACTAAAGATTCGGATGGTCTTTGGTTGCTAGCTGGTGTTATTCCGTCGACGACATTCTTTCTTTCTATCTTTCTTAACACTGCCGAAAGCACGTTTGTGAGGACGGCTGCACCCGCCATACTAGAGGAACCGTGGAAGGCGCAATTAACAAAGCAAGATCAAGCTCATCTTTATGGGGGAGTAAGCGGAGAGTAAGCTTACCTGCTGTGGATGTAGGTAAAACAGTGAATGGCACGGTATCAAGATGACGAATGTGCAATGCGCCGACGCCTACTCCAAAAAATTTAATAACTGGATTTTTTTTGAGACATATACTCTTGGCTGGACAGATTGTTAACGCCAACTGCCTCTGCATCGTGATGATTATGGATGGGCTCAGGCCCATATAAAACAATAATCCTTGGTTAATCTCTAGGACCCATGAATGTGCACGGTAAGTGGTGGGAACCATATTGTTACAGTAAGAAGAGTGAGACCTTTTATAACGGCTGCTCTACCACTTTCTATTGGAAGTTTGGAAATAGGAGTTGTACATGCGCGCTCCTCCGGCGCCTGCTTCGCCTCACAACGCCACGCTGGTGCGCCGCCGCGAATTGCGGGAATGAGCCGAGCTGAAACTTATTTTTGCCGGTCAGAAATGGTTAATTAATCTTGTATTAATTAACGAGTTGCTTACTCAGTTCACTCACTTCCTCTCGATGGCCTAACTCAGTTCACTCACTCTGATGGTCTATATAAGAAGGCGCTGGCCAGTGGAGTGAACCCTAACTCAGTTCACTCACTCCCTCTCGCACAACCTTACTCGTCATCTACTGTTCCTCTCTGTGCGCTGCTTCCGATGATCCCATCCCGACGACCGCGTGCACGGTTGGTCCGAAGAGCAGGTACCTCCGGAACCCTGTCGTTCGAGATCCTGCCCGGGAGAACGACAATAAGGTTTTTGGGGAGCGTCTCGACACAACTGCTCCCGATCCGTCCCCGTCTTCGTCCGCCTCTGCTTCCACTACTTCCTCTACATCGACTCAATTGCCGACGACGAAAATCGTCAAGAAGAAGGCCTAGGCCGATGCCGAGGTTGCTGCTGCCGCCGCCGCATTGGCCTGGCCAACCAGAGGATATGACTCTTTCATCCCTTATCTGCTCTTTTTTCTCAAATACGCACGAGTGTGCGTATCATATATTAAAGAAGAAAGGGGGAGAGCCCTCCACGGTTACATTACATCATGATTGTACATGCGTTACATCGCCGTCCGCCGTTGCACTAAGCTGACTACTCGCCCTGTGCCCACTCCAGTGCCGCTATGAAGGCCGCCGCTAAGTCGCCCCGCCCGCTTCCAAACCCTGCTCTCACTTGCGATTCTGTCCATAAGTCGTGCCAGGCATACCGCCGCCCCATCAAATACTATAGCGTTCCTGTGCTTCCATAACTCCCATAGGGTTAGCAGGCAGATGGTGCGGATCGTCTTCGCGTGATGCTCGCGCGCGCTCTGCCTTGTGCACCATGCCTGCAATGCCTCTCCTGCCTGCGGCGCGCTGCCCGGAGTGCCTAGGGCAGAGAAGACCCGGGTCCAAACCTCCCTGGCTAGCACGCACTCCACGAGTAGGTGGTTGATCGTTTCGTCGTGCTGGTCGCAAAAAGGACACACATCCTGGTGTTGCAGGCCACGGCGTGCCAGCCTGTCAGAAGTCCAACAACGGTCCATGATCGCCAACAATGCGAAGAACCGGCACCGGAGCAGAGTCTTCGAACGCCATGGGAACACTGCCGTGGGCGAGACCTGCCGTCCGGCAAATTTGGCCGCATAGGCCGACCTGGCCGAGAACTCACCGTTGCTCTCCTAGGACCACGAGATGGAATCCGCGGCTCCCTCCTGTAGCTGCACTGCCGCTATCCTGGGCCAGATGCTCATGTATTCGTCCAATCCGGCCATGTCGATGCTAGGCCCGATATCCGTGGCCCAACCACCACTACTGGAATCTGGCAATTTGTCATCTGCCACCTCTTTGCCGTCCGCCAGCTGATGGCAAAGAGCCTCTTTGCCGTCCACTTCCACAAAGCGGACGACAAAGAATGTGCAGATGGCAAAAAGTCTATTTGCCGTCCGTTGTTTCTTTGCCGTCAGCCAGCTGACGGCAAAGGGCCAGGTGGGCCCCACAGGGCACGGCATGGCTACGTCAGGTTCTTTGCCGTCCGCCAACGGACGGCAAAGAGAAGACTTGGGCCAGCCCTAAACGGCCGCCCTCTTTGCCGTCTGCTAGCAGACGGCAAAGAAGGCCCACTTAACGGGTCGATCCGTCTCCCCCCCTCTCTCTCTTTCTCTGTCTCCCTCCCGCGCGCCCGCCTCTCTCCTCCCCCGCTGCTCTGCCGTCGCCGCCCGCTAGCCCCGCCCCCCGGACCCAGCCCCCGCCGCCGTCCAGCCCTCCCCCCCGTCCCCGCGCCCCGTCGCCCCGCCGCCCCGCCGCGCCCCGTCGCCGGAGTGGCCTACGTCGGGCCGCCCCGGTACCGGACACCTCCCCGTGGCCCTGCGCCGCCCAGCCCCGCTACCGCCCTCCTCCCCGCGGCCCCTGCGCCGCCCCGCCCCACCGGCCAACCTCGCCCTCCACCGGCGATCCCCTGCAGGTTTGTTCTTCCCCCTTTTTTTAGTTTCTTTTAGTTTAGTTTCTGTTTTTGTTTTAGTTTTAGTTTTAGTTTAGTTTTATTTTCAGTTTAGTTTTAGTTTTAGTTTATTTTAGTTTAGTTTATTTTAGATTAGTTTTAGTTTAGAAGAAGAAGAGGAGTAGAAGGAGGAGGAGGAGGGAGAAGAAGAAAGAAGAAGAAGAAGAAGACGAAGAAGAAGAAGAAGAAGAAGAAGAAGAAGAAGAAGAAGAAGAAGAAGAAGAAGAAAAAGAAGAGAAGAAGGAAAGGAAAAAAGAGGGCGCCCGGGGACGAGTGGGTTAGGGGTTCCTCGGTGTCAATGGAACCCTAAATAGCAAGTATCGTCGGTGCGAGATACATGTGGCCGTCGGTGTCGAATACTACATCCATGTCCCACAAGTGACGCCGACGTCCGGCGTCCCAAAGCAACTGTTCTCGGTGTCGATGGCGGTCGAACACCATTGCGAATTTGTCTGGCAGCCTCTGCGATGACGATTAAAAGGTAAGTGTTGAAACTTGAAACACCCAAATTGACTCAAGTTGGTTTGGTTGTTTGAAATTTCAAAACATGGCTTTAATCCTCATCGCAGAGGCTGCCAGACAAATTCGCCAAGGTGTTCGACCGTCATCGGCCACCGAAACTATTGTTGCGGGATGCCGGGCGCTGGCTTCACTAGTGGGATGTGGATCTAGTGTTCAACGCCGAGCGCCAAATGTATCTCGCACCGATGATACTTGCTATTTAGGGTTCCATTGACGCCAAGGACCCCCTAACCCGCTCATCCTGTTGTAAAAATTTAGTTAGGTCGACGGAAGAAACAAAATTGCTATGTTATTCATCTTTCAATTTAAATGTGCAGTTATTTCTCGCTGCGAGGGTCTGGTGTTCGATGAGCTCTGCCCCTGCGTTCGTTGGTGAGCACAAATGACATCTCCTCCTCCCCCTTCATTTTCTCTATTCCGGTCTTCGTGCCGATGAAACTTGCTAGCTATAGGTGTCAATCATCAGTATGCGTAACCACTATGCGTCTCCCGTTCGAAAGGGTTACATCTATAAATATGCATGCATTTGCATATTTATAATCGTGATTCTTTCGAATTGTCCAACGTTATCCATGGACAGCCCGAGTATGTGTAGATTGGGTTCGTTTTCCCATATGCTCTGCTCCGGATCCGATGCAGAATTTCGTCAGTGCCTCCCTGTTGTTCTCTGGGTACACATCCCCTCTGCTTATTGCCGAGACATGTATCAGGAGAACAGCGGGGAGGTGCTGCCAAAATTTTGCGTCGGATCCAGAGCAGAGCATGGGAAAACGAACCCAATCTACACATACTCGGGTGGGATTAGGACCTATCTTTACCTATTAGCGTGTAGGTTGCATGGACGTAATAAAACTGACAAACTCCATTAACTGATGGATATGGTTTGCTTAATTATGTATATATTTCTTGTGTGTCCAGTAGGAAGTCAATATGAGTGATCATGCATGGATGTAGACCGGTTACACTAGTCAGAAAGTTCGGACCGAGGAATGGTTAACAAAAACCAAGGGGTTTGTTAGAGCCGCATTTGCAAATGGCCAGGAATTTAGCTGGTGCCCCTGTGCCCGTTGCGACAACTATAAAAAGAGGGACGAGCTTGAAATGAGTAAAGACCTGCAGAAGTTTGGTTTTATGCCTGGTTACACGGTCTGGACATTACATGGTGAGTCTGCCCAACGTGCCAGGCCGAGGTGGTTCGTCGTCGCACCGACGAGCATGGTACCGGGACCGCAGACATGGTGCAAGACTTTGACGATGCTCGGGACTCGGACGAGGGGATGGAGGAATCTGCAAAGGCCTTCATTGAAATGTTGGAGTCCTCAAAACGTCCTCTCCACAAGCACACTGAGCTTTGTCAGCTGGATGCCATCTCACAAATAATGGCTTTGAAGGCTCAATTCAACTTGGGCAGAGAATGCTACGACGTGATGATGACAGTATTCGGACGATTTCTACCCAAAGGCCATGTGCTACCTCCAAACCTGTACCAGTCAGACAAAATCCTCCGTGCTCTTAAAATGCCCTATGAGAAGATACATGCCTGTGAGAAAGGATGTGTCTTATTTAGGCTTCGGTATGAGGACTTGAACTATTGTCCCATTTGCAATTCTTCCAGGTATGTTGTGGTAGACAACGGTATGGGTGAGAAGACGCAGACCAAAATACCCGTTAATGTTCTTCTATATATGCCAATCGTACCAAGACTTCAACGTCTTTTCATGGTCGAAGAGACGGCCAGACAGATGACATGGCACAAAACGGGCAAAAGAACCGAACTAGATGCAGATGGGAATGTGATGATGGTGCACACATCGGATGGTGAAGCGTGGAAGCGCTTCGATGCATTACATAAGGAAAAAAGGCAGATCCAAGAGCGTCCAGGGTATTTCAAGGGGTATAATAAGGAACACGCCTGGACTCACAAGACATGCTTCTGGGATCTGCCTTACTTTAAAGACCTCCTTTGCCCACACAACATTGACGTGATGCACACTGAAAAGAATATCGCCGAAGCCATTTTTGGTACATTGTTCGGCATAGAGGGGAAATCAAAGGATAATACTAAGGCTAGAGTCGATCAAGAGGAGCTATGTGATAGACCGTTACAAAACACGAAAGAACCGAAAGGAGAGGGGAACTGGACGAAGCGAAAGGCATGGTTCAATCTTGGAAGGCCAGCTATGAAGGAAATTATTTTGTGGGTGAAAATGCAGTTGATGTTCCCCGATGGGTATGCAGCAAATCTAAAGAGGGGAGCGAGTCTTCAAAAATTGAAAATATTTGGTCTAAAAAGTCATGATTGGCACATATGGATTGAGCGTATAATGCCGGTGATGTTGCGTGGCTTCATCCCTGAGGATGAATGGCTAGTACTGGCAGAGCTGGGCTATTTCTTCTGTGTTCTTTGTGCGAAAGAACTATCGCCTGGCCTCCTAGAAGAAATGGAACAGTTGGCGCCGGAGTTGATCTGCAAGTTAGATAAGATCTTTCCGCCAAGCTTCTTTAATCCAATGCAACACTTGATTTTGCATCTCCTGACCGAGTCATGATTGGGGGGCCGTGTAAAATCGTTGGTGCTACTCAACTGAGAGGATGCAGAAGACGCTTCAAGCAAAATGTAAAAATAAACGTAGAATAGAAGCATCGATGGCGGAGGCATTCATCACTGAGGAGGCGGCAAACTTCGACAGCACACTACGAAGCCAAAAATCGTCATTTGCATAATCCGAAGCCTCGGTACAATGCTGACGAACCTCAAAAGGGTCAATCCAACCTCAGCCTATTTAAAGGGAATCTCGCACCAGCCGGTGGTTGGAAACCAGTAAGGTTGGATGTTGAAGAATGGCGGACCATTTCGCTGTATCTCTTCAACAACCTAACAGAAGTGCGGTCGTACATCGAGTAAGATCTCGGTACATTGTTTCACAACTTCTAATTCCTTTGAACTTCTCTTATTCCTGGATATTTGATGCAGTCGATACGTCGCCATATTCTCGTATGGAGCGGTGATCCAAAAGGATTCCGTCGAAGAGTATGAGCTTCTGGCAAAACAAGGAGCCGAATATCCCGGTTTCATCTCTTGGTTCAAAAAACGGTAATTTCCATTAGACCCTTTCTTTTCTTTGGCTAATTTGCGACTAATGCAACAATCCTTTCGTATTAAACTTGTAGGCTAACTCAGAGATTATGGATGCCGAATTGAGACAAGTAGCTAATGGTTTTGACTATAAGGTCCGTTCATTTGACAAATACGACATCAACGGGTATCGCTTTCGTACCTATGGCAAAGAGCTATCTATGGCCGACCGAAAGTCTACAAATTGTTGTGTCTCTGCTATCGGCGAAGGAGGTATCGAGTATTATGAAAGAGTTGAAGCAATTTATGAACTTGAATTCTATGGTGAAAACCCAACAAACATCATAGTCTTCAGATGTTATTGGTTCCAGCCGAGGGAGAGTAGAAGGACTCATGAACATATAGGGCTAGTCGAAATCAAACAAAGCACCCATTTGGATGTTCCCGATGTCTATATTACGGCTCAACAGGCAACCCAAGTTTTCTATCTACCGTGGGCCTATCAAAGTGATCCAAATCTCAGTGGTTGGGACGTCGTTTATGAAGTGCCGCCACGTGTTAGACCACCTCCCCCCAATGAAAAGGATTATGAACCTCACATTAACCAAGACACATATGACGAAGGAGAATTCTTCCAAGAAACACGTCTTTCCAAAAAACGTTTCAAGAACCGCTCTACTCCACCCCAGAACATTGAAGTAGACAACGATAGTGAATCCGACTTCACCCCTGAGCCGGAACAAGAAGAGCCGGAAGTAGAAGAAGTTACTGCTGCAGATGACCTGTCAATGCTTGAACGATTACGTAAAGGTGGCCTTCCACATGATGATGCATTTATTAATGATGATGATGAGCACGTTATTACCGATAGTGATGATGATGATGCTTTTATTAATGATGATGACGAGCACGTCATTACCGATAATGATTATTAGGTATTCAAATTTTTATGTTGTACTTGATTTATATAGTTATTTGTATGATTGTATGATATTTATAGTTGGTATTTATAATTTTCTTACTTTGTATGATTGTTTCTTATACATAGTGCCATGTTCTTGATTTCCGTCCCGGTCGGCCCTCGCCCGCTTTATGATTCGGATGTGGTAAATTCTCTTTCGTAATTATTTGTTGCATTTCGCATTTATGACAATTATGGCCATCAAGTTGACATAGAGATATTTTAATCTAGGAGGTATGTGAACCGGAATTTTAAACGGACCCTCTTGTCGAGAAGTTAAATTTAGTTGAAAAAGAAAATGAGTATTTGAAAGAAAAAGTTAAAAGAATTGAAGAAGAGAATATGACATTGGAGTTGTATGTTGCCGATGTCATCGATGATCACAAGATGAAGATGAATGCAATGCGCTTGAAGATGGATGCAATGCGCCTGGAGCTTAAGAAGATTAGAAAATATGCCATTGATAATGAGGCTTGGTATCATTATGCCGTTGGATCAATTGTTACCTTAGTTGCGATCTTCATCACATTTGTTGTGATGAGGGTAAATTTTCTCTAGTGTTTTGCTTTACAAATGGATACTTAGCTTATTTTCCTCCTAAATGGCATAATTACCTAAGTTAGATAAAAATAAGCTATACTTAGCTTATTCAGTTCATTTATGACATACTTAGCATACTTAGGTAAAAAATGGCATGATAATCTTTGTTAGCTCCAAAATGATATAGACTTAGCTTATTTTCCTCGAAAATGACATAATAACCTTACTAAGCTCCAAAATGACCTATTTACCTACCTTAGCTCTAAAATGACCTACACTTAGCATTTTTATCTAGCTTAGCAATAAAATGACATAAAAGAAAGAGAAGAAAAAAAATCTTCTTCTTCTTCTTCTTCCTGTTCTAACTTTCATCTTTCCCAATTTGCAGATTTGCTTTACATGAGGAAGCTTGGATTCATGGAGTGTACTATTCTTCTGGTGCTTCCTTCTTGTTTATGAAAACTTGTTTGGATATGTATGTCTATATGGATATGTTGTTGGAAACTTGTTTCTGGTTATCTATATATGGATATGTTGGACTTTGTTGAACTATGTTGTTGGATTGGATGAAATATGTTGTTGGACATGCTGTTGGATATGTTGGATATGTATGCATGTATATCTGTGTTTGAAACCATGTCTAATTAATGGGATTTAAATAAAAACAGGGGATATATAGCCTCTTTGCCGTCCGCTAGCAGACGGCAAAGAGGACACGTGGCAGTCACCTGTGCAAACTGGGAACACTGGCTGCCTATTTGGTCATTTTGCCGTCTGCTGGCAGACGGCAAAGTGACCAGCTATGCCGTCTGCCAGCAGATGGCAAAGATTCAAACCTCTTTGCCGTCTGCTGGCGGACGGCATATCTGGACATGTGGCAGCTTCCCAGTGCTGCCTAGCTGGGCTCTTTGGCGTCTGTCAACGGACGGCAAAGAGCTTTGACTCTTTGCCGTCCGCTGGCAGACGGCAAAGAGCGCCGTTAACCCCCTAACGGCTCTCACGCCACCGCACTGTCGTCCGCTGTGTTTGTCGTCTGCTGGCCTCGGATGGCGGACGGTGTAATCCTTTGCCGTCCGTTTCTAAGAAGCGGACGGCAAAGAAGGCCTTTGCTGGGACGTGTTCATCCGGACAGTTTGCCGTCCGTGATCTATGCCTTTGCCGTCCGCCATGGCGGACGGCAAAGAAGCTGATTCCAGTAGTGCACCTTGTGTAACGGGCTCAAAAACTGTCCTTTCTTTCCTTGTCCGTGTTGGGACTGCGTTGTACGCCCGCAGTGCCAACTCCTGCATCCGATAACCGTCTAGCCACCTATCTTCCGAGAAAAGTGTGTCCCGTCCGTCGCCAATGACAGCTCTTGTTGCAGCCTGAAAAAGTTGCCTTGCTTCCTTCGGCACCGAGAATGAGAACTCCAGCCAGGGTCTGTCCCGATCCACTCTCTGCAGCCATAGCCACTTGGCCTACAATGCCACATTCATCCAGGCCAAGTCTGGTATGCCAAGACCGACGGACCACTTGGGCGTGCACACCCTACTCCAGGCTACGGCGCACGCGCGTCCGCCCACTTCTGCCTTGCCAGCCCACAGGAATCCACGACAGACCTTATTCATCGCGGCAATTGTCTTTGGTGGTAAGCCTAGTGCCAGCATAGAATGTATGGGGATTGCGCAAAGCACCGACTGTACCAGCAGAGCACGACTGCTCTTAGGAAGGTTGCCGCCTTCCAATGTGGTAGTCGCGCAGCCAACTGTTCCACCAGGCCCCGGAGTTGGGCCGCCGTGAGCTTTCTGAGTGACAGCGGGAGGCCCAAGTATTTGCATGTGAAGGTAGTGCTCGAGCATCCCAACGAGTGGCAAACTAGGGCCAACTCCTCCTGAGAGCACCGGATGGGCAGCGCTGCGCTCTTTGCCATGTTAACTCGCAACCCAGAGGCTTGCCCAAAGATGTGGAGGATGGATTCACACGTTGCCAAGTCCAACCGCCGAGGCTTGATGAAGATAGTGACATCGTCTGCAAACATTGAGAGCTGCTGCCGTACACCTTGTCGCGCCATGGTTGTGAGGATGCCAAATGGCGTGGCTTTGAGGAACAACTTGTGCAACGGCTCCATGCATAGGATGAATAACATTGGGGAGACCGGGTCCCCCTGGCACAGGCCGCAACAGCTGAATATCTTCTCACCGGGCACACCATTAACAGTGACTCTCGTGGTCGACGTGGAGAGAATACCGCATATCCAAGCCCTCCACCTCGCACCAAACCCCATGGTCTCCAAAACCTCGAGGAGAAACGGCCATTTGATTGGTGTCGAAGGCCTTAGAAATGTCCACCTTCATAAGCACCGTGGGCTCCCGTAAGGCGTGCAGCCGCCTAGCCGTGCACTGCACAAGCATAAAATTGTCATGGAGGGATCGCCCGCTGACAAAAGCACTCTGGTGGTTGCCCACAAGATGCGGGAGCTCTGCCGCCAACCGCATAGCCAGGATCTTCTCAAAAATCTTGATGGCACCATGTATGAGGCTCACCGGCCTGAAGTCCTTCAGCTCCACCGCACCCATTTTCTTGGGCAGCAGAGAGACGATCGCCTTGTTGATTGAGGGCAGTTCACGCATGTCTCCGCGGAATAAGTGCTCAAGCGCCCGCATGATGTCCTCCTTGATGATATGCCAGCACAAGGCATAGAATCGTCCCGTAAAACCATCCAGTCCCGGCGCCTTGTCGAGTGGCATCCCTTTCACAACCTTCTCCACTTCCTCAAGGGTAAGGGGGCTTCCAGGTGGGAAAGATCGCGAGCAGGCAATCCCAACGCATCCACGTTCAGCGCACAAGCTCTCTCCGGGGCCGACCCAAATAGTCTGGTATAGTAAGCATCCACTTCTGCCACGATCTCGTCCTGGCTAGTCAACAGGCGGCCGTCAGCCTGCAATGGCAGCATGGCGTTCTTCCTTTGTCTGTGGCACGCGTGCCTGTGGAAGTATGTTGTGTTCGCCTCCCCATCTTCAGTTGGAGCATCCTCGATCTCTGCCTCGCAATCATGCGTTGCAATGATGCCAGCCCAAGCAACTTCCTCTTCAATACTCTGCGCAAGCCATGCTCCTCTGCCGACAGCACTCTGCTATCCATAGCTTGATCCAACCTCGTAATGACCTCGAGGGCGATCAAAGTTTGCAACTTAGCGTTGTCGATCCATCTATCGCTCCATATTTGCAGGGCCTTGGCGGTGGCTCACAGCTTATTGTCCAGTGCAATGAAGGGGTTGCCCGTCCCGGGTACAGAATTCCAAGCCGTATCGACCGTCTCGAAGAAACCCTCCGCTTTTGGCCAGAAGGCCTCAAAATGGAACCTCTTGCCCATCATGAAATTCGCGTGTAGATCCACGAGCAGGGGGCAGTGATCCGACACAGCGGACCCCATGGCCGTAAGCAGACACGTCGGGTGCAGATCCTCCCAGCAACTAGAAGCAAACACGTGGTCAATCTTTTCGAGAGTGGGTCTTTGTCTTTCATTGGACCAAGTGTATCGCCTGCCATTCAATTATAGCTCCCGTAGCTTGAGGTGGTTGATCTTCGATCTGAACCTGGCCATCATCCTGTGATTCACCGCTTCATTGCTCTTGTCCTCGAGGTTCACCAAGAGGTTAAAATCCCCGACCACCGTCCACGGCCCAGCGTGTAAATCTCGGATATCCAGCAGCCCTTGCATGAATTCCACCTTCGCGTCACTACTCTGGGGCCCGTACACTCCGGTGAGCCACCACTCGGCCCCCTCGATCGGCTTAACTAGGGTCATCAGCGTGTTACTAGTCCGGTGTGGGTTGGACACCGCCACCACGGTGGCATCCCAAGCAATCAAGATACCACCCCGTGTTCCGGCTGCTGGAAGGTAGAAGAAGTTCTCCATTCTATTCCCAAGACAATGCCTAATGATTTCCGCGGATACAACTTGATACAACTTCCATCTTGGTTTCCTGGAAACAAACGATGGACGGGTTTACTGTAGCCGTTCCGCCGTGTCGGGGAGTTCAAGCCCCGCACATTCCACACCAACAATTTGAATGGGTGTGAAGCCATAGAGAAGGTCCACCAATCCACCCAAGATGGCAGTCAATGTCCTGCCTCGACCTGCACGTCCTCCTCTTGCATCGGCAAGATGGACGCATCCCACCCAAAGAGAGCCAGAATGGCGGCAATCTGCTCACTCGTGAGTTTCTTGGAAAAGAGCTCCGCGTACATAAGTAGAGTCTCAGTCCATGATCTCTTCGCCCTCATTGGCCAAGAAGAGTCTTCTCATCAACACTCTCTGCTGCTTAGACACCGTTGATCCTTTGCACACTTCCCTGGCCAGGCGCGCACTCCTTCTTGGATTGGAGACCGGGGTCCTCCTCCTTCTCGGCCTTCTCGATGGCGCGGTTGGCGCGCGGCTTGCCGGGTGCACAAGGATGGGGGTGAGCGCGCGGCGTATTTCGTCATAGAACTGGCTCACCTGTTCCTGTATCGGCGCCTCCAACGTCTGGCGCCCATCAATCTGGTATAAAGGCGCGTCCCGGGGCGAGATCGGTGAGAGGCTGACCATGCACGCAGTCACATCCCTCGTGCAAGCATGCGCGGGCCCACCCAGGCGCGTGTCCATCGGTGGGTCGTCCACCCGCCCCAAGGAGCTGGCCCCTGATAGGCTGCCCAGGCAGGAGGAATCACCATTGTCCTTGAATTGATCTTCGGGCGGCAGGCGCGTGGGGTCGAGCGGCGGGCGCGTGGGGTCGAGCGGCGGGCGCGTGGGGTCGAGCGCCGGCGTGGGGGCGAGCCCAGAGTTGGCCTGTAGTGGCAGGTCCCAGGAACCAATCTAGACCCGTCCAGGGGAATCTCTACCGGCGTTGCAGCCCGACACGGGATCAGGGGCCAGGTTATCTCCTGCTGTCGCGCCCTTCGATTGGGTCGCAGCAACGCTTTCCAACCGCTGGACAAAAGAGGCATAGGATCCGGAGCCCACAGGAGTCCTGTCCCCAGCTGTCTGCTAGACCACCACCGTTCCGAAAGCGCAAGACGACGCGGGCGAGAAGGCCGCACCCAGTCCTCGCAACGGTCGGTCATCGCTCAACTCCCGAGCTCTTTCCACGTGGCGCGGCGTTAGTGGCCCACATGCACTTTCCGCAGTGGCGACCAGTCCACACGCAGACCCCAGTCCTACCTGGTCCGCCTGGTCCACCGTACCCTCCAGCATCCTCGTTTGAATTCCGTGCTGCCTCCCCGGCGGAGCCGAGCCGGCCGATGAGCGCGCCGGCGAAGGCGCACGCCCTGACCTTTGGCCCCGCCTAGAGCCCGGGCGCCGCCGACCTCTGGATCGAGAGCGGCCCCGCCTCCCGTGGCGGCCGGAGCCACCATCCGAATCCGCGTCCTCCGACGGCGGCGGTGGCGAGCCAGCCGGCGCGAGCCGCGGGGTCACCGGCGGCGCCTCTTGCAGGATGTCCACATGGTACCACAGGGTGTCGACCGCACCGTCATCCAAACGCAGAGCCCGTCGGCCAGGCTCCTCAACCACCAGAATGCGTCGGGCCGGGATCCTAGCCGGATCGTCCGTGCGCAGCCAAACCCTGAACCGCCATGTCATGCCGGTGCGCCGTGCTCTCCGCCACCTTGACGACAAGACCGAGGCCCCAGAGAACTGCCTCCGCCGTCCGCCTAGTCCATGCATTCGCCGGCACACCCTTGAGTGCCAGCGGCACAAGAAACGGCATTGAGATGCCCGTAGCCTGAGCCTGCCTCATCCATGGCCGCAGGACGAGAGAGAACTGCGCGGTGGATGCCCGACCGCCATCCACGAGCTTGTTGCGTGTGGCCATGTCCTTGCACAGGACCAGGAAGTCCTCCAGGTAGTAGGCTCTAATGGAGATGTCCCCTGGAGCAAGCATCAATTCCTCAACGATCGCATCGGCCGCCGACGCCAGGTCCACCGCAGGGCGAGGGCCGCCAATGGAGACCAGCACTGCCCGCAAAAGCTCCTCCTCCAGCTCGCGAAAGTCATCACCGGACTCGACGAAGACACAATTTGCCGGCTCCAGCTCCTGCCTGCCCACCGGAACGCGTGGCTCCACGGGCACAGAGAACTGGGGGCCAGCCGGACTCCGCGCCAACTACCTGGCTCCAAGACCGCACCACGCGAACCGCGCCGGCCGGGGGGGGGGGGGGGAGGGGCGGGGGCGGCAGGGGCAGCCCCGGCTCGAAGCGCACAGTCCCGGGCGGAGGCGGACCAGGCGATGGCGGGGGGCACGGGGAGGCCGCCCCGGGCCGCCGACGTGGCCCGGGCCTGGCGCAGCGCCGGCGGCGGCCGCGGGGGCTGAGACTCGGGGGACGAGCTGCGTGGCCTCGTGCAGCCCCACGAGGTGTGGTTGTCACCACCGCAGCGAAAGCAGCGAGTCGGGTTCTTGCAGTCCGCCGAGATGTGGCCGTCGTCACGGCCGCAGTTGTAGCGGCACCTGAACAGAGCAGCAGGGAGCTTGGACTCGCGGCGCGGCCTGGACACCGGGACGTTGTGCAGCCGCCCCGTGCGGCCGCGACGTACGGGTGGGGAGCGCGGCCTCTGAACACCGCGGCGGCGGTCGCGCTCGGTCTACCACCTGGGGGCCTCCGCCGCCCGCGCCAGAGGACGGGAGCCGGCTGCCGCCGCCGCACCGTCCTGGACGATGGGACCATGGGCGGTGCCGACCACCTGCGGGACGATGAGCGAGCGGATCTGGGCTCGCGGCAGAGGGGAAGGGGAGAGGAGCCCGGACGAGGAAGAAGCCGAGAGGAAAACCCAGGAAGCCATGCACGCGAGAGCGGTGGACGCCGCCTCCAAAGCGGAAGGCAGCGGGGGAGGTGGCCGCCGGAGCCGGGGTGGCTTCCGGCGCGGCGCGCAGGGGAACGGGAGCGAGAGCTAGAGAGCTAGCATCGACCTCCGCCATCTCCTATCTGCTCGTTCATGTGCTACGCGTATATTTATTGTTCATAGATGTTTCGATTCTATGTACTGTACGTGTTCACAGCTTAGGTATCGACATGAGATGCATACCGTATTTGCTATGTTTACTATTTATTCGTGGATTAGATTAGCTGGAAAAGTGTTAATATTTTCAACATTCTCAGACGGGCTTGACGACCAATCCATAAGTGCTGTAGATGGTCAATACGGCTGCAAATGCGGTGTAATTCCTGCAGAGAGTACGGTACGCACCAGCATTTTCGAGCACTATCATACGCGTATATTCTATCGTATCCAGCGAGCAACCGTGGTACGACATGCTCCAACGCGTGAGGGGCCAGCCAAGCTAGCCCAGAAACCAACGAGTCCAAACAAATGGCAGCTAGGCAGCGCGGCACACGGACGCTCGCCCGAGTACCCGACGCCGTCACGGGCGCGCTCACTGTGGCAGTGTGCCATTTCGAGCCAGTGGCAGTGCGTCTCTCGTCGATGCCAGCTACCGTACACTACTCGCCAGTCAGTCACCAACCCGTCCACCGCATAAAACTCTCCCCGCCGCGCACACTCCCACTTCCTTCGCCCCAAAATTTCCCCAGGAAGCCACCAAGGCAGCTCCAGCTCTGCTCTGCTCTGCTCCCCAATGCCTTCCTCATAGACGCGCCCGCGCCTTCCGCCCGTCGCAATGGCCGTCGTCGTGCCCCGCGCGGTGCTGCTTGCGGCCGTCGCGTCGCTTGCATGCCTCGCCTTCGCGGAGCCGCCTCCGAGCGAGCGGTCGGCGCTGCTGGCGTTCCTCACGGCCACGCCCCACGAGCGGAGGCTCGGCTGGAACACCTCCACACCGGCCTGCGCCTGGGTCGGGGTCACGTGCGACGCCGCCCAATCCACCGTCGTCCAGCTGCGCCTCCCGGGGGTCGGCCTCGTCGGCGCCATCCCGCCGGCGACCATCGGCCGCCTCCCCAACCTCCAGGTGCTGTCGCTCCGCTCCAACCGCATCATCGGGGGCATCCCCGACGACCTGCTCCAGCTCTCCAGCCTCCGCGCCATCTTCCTGCAGAACAACATGATCTCCGGCGCCATCCCGTCGGGGGTCGGCAAGCTCGCGGCCCTCGAGAGGCTCGTCCTCTCCCACAACAATCTGTCAGGCCCCATCCCCTTCGCGCTCAACAGCCTCGCCTCCCTGCGCTCTCTGCGGCTCGAAGGCAACCGCCTCTCCGGCAAAATCCCCAGCATCACCAACCCGGAGCTCAAGGATTTCAACGTCTCCGTCAACAGCCTCAACGGCTCCATTCCGCAGGCCCTCGCGCGGTTCCCGGCGGACTCCTTCGCCGGGAACCTCCAGCTGTGCGGCAAACCGCTGCCCCCTTGCAGCCCCTTCTTCCCGTCCCCGTCGCCGGCTCCCGGGATGAGCCCGGGCGACGAGCCTGCGACGGTGTCTAACAAGAAGAGGAAGCTCTCAGGCGCGGCGATTGCGGGCATCGTCGTGGGTGCCGTGGTCGTCGCGCTGCTCCTGCTTGCCGTCATCGTGCTCTGCGCGAGGTCCCGGCGGCGGAGAGGCGCCCGTGAGGGAGCACCAAAGGGCACATCCGCGGCGGCGGTGGGGCAAACAAGAGGAGTGGCTCCACCGGCGTCGGGCGATGTCACCGGCATGACGTCCTCGTCGAAGGACGACATGGGAGGCGGCACCTCCGGGTCGGCGGCCGCGGCGGCGGTGGCCGCGGGCGCCGGCACGGGGGAGGCGAGCCGGCTGGTGTTCCTGGGGAAGGGCGCGGGGTACAGCTTCGACCTGGAGGACCTGCTGCGCGCGTCGGCGGAGGTGCTGGGGAAGGGGAGCGTGGGGACGTCGTACAAGGCGGTGCTGGAGGAGGGGACGACGGTGGTGGTGAAGCGGCTCAAGGACGTGGCGGTGGCGCGGCGCGAGTTCGACGCGCACATGGAGGCGCTGGGCAGGGTTGAGCACCGCAACCTGCTCCCCGTCCGCGCCTACTACTTCTCCAAGGACGAGAAGCTCCTCGTCTGCGACTATCTCCCCAACGGCAGCCTCTCCGCCATGCTCCACGGTCAGCCTCACCCCATCATCTTGTTTTCTTTTCTGAAACCAAATTTACATTGCCGCCGTTGTCATCGTGATCGGAGGGAGATTGTCGCCATCGCCGCCGTCGCACTCGCAGCATCACTGCATTGCCTGCTACTCGCTTTGCCTGGCTAGGATTGCTGCGCTGTGCGCCATCATAGGAACTGTCGACAAAATTCAGGCCGGCGTCGCGCGAGAGTACTCCTCCTTTACGCTAGCGACGAGGACACACAGAATGGCACCGTGCAGTGCAAGATTCTGCCGGAATTGTCCGGCATTGATGGTCGGCTGCAAGCAGGTGTCTACACTGAACGGTAGATGAATTTACTCGGAAAATTCCTCTCCCCATAGCTGAAAAAGAGAAGGAACAATCGATGTCGATGTGACGGCATGTGTTGTGGACGGCCGACGGTAGTTGTGGCGCGCTTTCCCCCTGCACTCTCTCTTTTCGGCGCTGTTCCTTTTCTTTGATCCTCATTTGTTTTCTTGATCTTTTCTGTTTCGTCATCGCTTTTCTCTGTCTGATGCCCAAGTATGGTGCGATGGATGCGAGGTTTGGGCTGTAAAGCGATGATGGTCCTCACCTCACTGCTCACGCTGCCTGGGTGCGTGCCACAAATAGTTGATCTTTTTTCTTCACATTCCGATCCAGCAATGCAACGCAATTTGCTAGGGTACATTGAATAGAATGGAGTGCTCGTTTGGTGTACTCTTGGCGCCATATCTGTCACATTTGGAGCCACTTTTGCTGTGGCTGTGGGAATTGTCGCCCGGTGCTACTAGTACTTGCTAGTGTGCGCTGTTGGGCGTGTAAAGAGGTGCGCAAATGCCCCTCTGCAACGCACCGCCATGTGCCGAGTCCCAAGTGCTGCCCCACACCAAACCCAAAGTCAATACCCTGGCAAGTGGCATGGCAGCACAAATGCACGACGAAGCTAGGGTACCCCATCAATCTATGCTATAGTACGCATAGCAACACGTACTAGTACATCGTTTATGTTCATACCACATCTCATACCTGGAAAGCATGCAAGATTGGGGGTGGGGAGGCTCCAAGTACTCGTAGAATAATGTGGTGTGAGTTGTCGTGGTGAGCGGTGAGCGGTGAGTGCTGAACCACTTCGCCTTGCCATGATCCCCACCTAAAAGTGCTCGCCTCTTGCCTCGCTGCGCATGCGTTTAGCTGATGAGCAAGAGGCACTGCAAGCCGGAAATGCCTTCTGGTGCTCGGGCTCCATGGAGGGTTTTTTTTGTTTGTTTGAATTTTTTAAATGGTTTCAATCTTCCAAAATTCTGGAGAAAAAAATCAACAGTATCATACGGGTGTACACTGCATGTGGGAAAAATTTCATGACCAAAACGCTGCACTCCAGTGCAAGCAGGCATTCACTCCACGCCATGTCAGTGCCTCGTCGTCCCTCCCTCGAGGCCATCTTAATTGCTTGCGATCACAGCCTCACCTGCCCGGAAAAAGGGATAGATGATGATGACAGGCGAATGAACAGTCAGGTGGTTGCACGTTATCCATCATGCCACCATAAACAATGTGTGTGTGAAGTTGCAGCGGCCATATTACGTTACCTATGCATACTCTATATGGACTGTTGATGAGTCTATAATCGCATTTGTCAAAGTTGACAGTATGAGATTTTGACTAAGCTGAGGTCCTACGCGGCAAGTGGCAAATCTTGCATGTCCTCTGCATGTCTCCACTATGGCATATGGGTCCAGGCCCCAGTCAATACTGACATCCACATATGCATGCATGACACAATCGGCAGCTTAGGCCAACTCCACCGCACGATCCCAAACGGGCGTCCGGTTTGGCCGGATTTTGTCCTTTTGGGGCGCCGATGGGTTCGCCCGTGTCCGGTCTTGTCTGTTGGGTCGTGCGTGCGCCCACCGCGCGGCCGCACCCCAAATCACGTCCGCGTTGGACATGATTTAAAAAAACAGAAAAACGTAAATAAAATGACTAAAAAAAGTAAATAAGCGCAGTTTAATAAACATAAAACTTAGTTACGGGGTCACGGCCACAAAACGGCCCAGTTTAGCAGTTCACTTGACTTAATTAACATAACAAAAAACGCCGCCGCACGCTCCAGCCGCGCCCGTCGATGCCATGGCGCTCACCGTCTTCAGTGGCCGCCGGTGTAGACGTCGTCGCTGACGAGGTCGACGTAGGCCGGCGGCGTCCAGAGGTGGGACGGCGGCGCGTGGTACACAGGGGCGGCCTGGAAGGCCGGAGGTGCCTGCACCACCTCCTCCCGTGGCAAGGCCTCCCGCTCCGGTGACCGCGGCGGTGTGGGACGCCAGTTCACGCCCCCACGGCGTCGGCCATCTCCGGCGCGATGCACGACCAGCTCCATTGCTGGCCCACCAGGCCAGGGTGGAACGCGGCCACCGGCTTCGCCTCCATCGCCTCCTCCGTCCTCTCCTCCTCCTTGACGGCCGCCATCTCCATCTCGGGGAAGGCGACGTCGCCGGCGGCAAAGAGTGCCATCGCCTCCTCCAAGCCGTGCCATTGGCGCTCGCCGTGCGTGTTCATGGAGTCGTCCATGACACGCTGCATGAGCCGGGCCTCCTCCTCCGCTGTCATGCGAGTAGGTGGAGGTGGTGACGGAGACGGGGAAGGCGACGGCGTGGGCGTGAGGCCGCGCACCCGCGTACGCCCCCGCGCACCTCTCGACGTGGCCGCCGCGGCCCCGACACCGTGCCGGCGAAGTAGGACGCGCGGCGCGTGTCGTGCTCGTCCTGGAGCCATGTGTCCCAGAGCACGGAGTCGGGGGCGTACCTGTTGTCGTAGTACAGATCGTCGGGGAGGAGGCGGCGGCGGCGCTCGATCTCATCGCGGCGCGCACGACCGCCCATCGGCACCGGCGGGATCGGGACCTGCTTGGCGCTGAGGTGCCATCCGTTGGGGAGGTGGATGTCGCTCCACGGGACCGGCGTCCTCGTCTCCCAGTACCTCCGGCACACGTCCGCGCAAAGGTACTGCCGGTCGCGCTCGTCGGCGGGCCTAGGGGCGATGGTGAAGGGGGCCGGCGCGGGGGCTCGACAGGAGGAGCGCGGCGGTGACGCGGGCTTCTCCTTCTTCACGGAGCCGCGGCGGCGGCCCGAGGAGGAGCCGGCCACGCGGTCGTGCTTCCCCTTGCGGCCGTAGTTCCATAGCCCCATGGCTGCGGCCGGCCGGGGAGTTCGAGGACGGGGAGTGGCTAGGGTTTGGGCGTGTCGGCTTTCGAGGGGGCAGAGAGGGGCCGGAGTGGGAAGTGAGGACGACGACCGGTCCACGGGTCCCATTTAAGAAGGACGGCGACCTTCCACTGGGCCGATGACAGGTGGGGTCGGCCGCCCGTGCGCATTGATGTTGGCGGGTGGGAGGTAGGTGGCCGCCCTGCCACGCGGCCAGACGCGGACGAGCGGCGCGTCTGTTCGGTGTCCGCGGCGACCCAAACCCGGCGCAAGTTTGCGCTCGAAATGGGTCGGCCCGGACACAAAACGGACAAGATGGGTCCAGGCCGTCGCGCGCTGGGCCGTCCGATTTGTCCCTTTTACCCCAAACGGACGGGGCCGGACAAAATGGGGTCGAGCGATGGAGTTGGCCTTATAGCAGAGTGCTGCCCTGCCGGGTCGGCCATTCCGCTGGCCATTGATCGCCACCAGAGTACTACGGTACTCCGTCCGTTTTAAAATAGACGATTTAACTTTGTACTAATTTTGCACTAAAGCTAGTACAAAGTTAAATCATCTATTTTGGAACGGAGGGAGTACTTGCCAAAAACCACAATCTTGCATTTGGTTAGGTACCCGGCCGACCCCTCAGTCCGCAAAATAGCTATACGTGCTTCCTTGCTCTGTTTCTGAGTTCACAAATACATTATGTATATTGATGGTCGTTGGTAGTGTTCCATTGTGTTTTTTTAATGAAGCTTGTCTTGTGCATGTATGATTACCAACGCTGGTTGTGACCTACTACCATTTCCGGTGTGTTTGAAGGTCTGCCATGAGCAATTCTATGTTTGTTTTTCTTTCGGAAAGTGGCATCTAGTAGTCTAGAATGTATCTGCCAGATGCGCTTATTTAGTGGCCGGATAAATATATGTACTTACTATATGTTTCCTCTGTTTTATAGTCTCTTGTCGATTTAATTTCGGTCCTACTTAACCTACTACGGCAGCTGATTGATTGTTTCGGTTGTGGTTGTTGATGTCCAATGTAAGCTGCCATCTTTGTTACGTTGCAGCCTGCATTCCTCAAAGCCTGCGTTCTCTGTACCACATTTTGCTTGAAAAAACTAATTTGTGCGTGACCAACCTCTGCCCTTTAATCATGGACCAGTTCAAGATGATTGATTTAGATTCTTCAATCTTGCATGACTCTGGGTATTTTAGATTAGCAGCAGACTGTATAAGCATTAATTTAAGTTGTTAGTTCAAGGACGCGGCACGTCTTATTACTGGTTTTTTGCGCAAAGAAAATTTAGTCAATATTCGTTTTGGTTCTTCACTATGTTTATATTTAACTAAGATACTGCCGAAACTAAAAAAAAGGAGGCGTGGCAAACACCATGAAATGCAGTGATAGTTCTTGCAAAATTTTAGTTTTGCACTTTGCAATTTTGCTAATGCCAGTCGTCAAAGATTTCTCACCGGGAAATTTGCATGCGCTTGCAGGGAGCCGGGGCTCCGGCCGGACGCCGATGGACTGGGATGCGCGCATGCGCTCGGCGCTGTCCGCCTCTCGCGGCCTCGCGCACCTGCACTCGGCGCACAACCTCGCGCACGGCAACGTCAAGTCCTCCAACGTCCTGCTCCGACCGGACTACGACGCCGCCGCGCTCTCCGATTTCTGCCTCCACCCGATCTTCGCCCCGTCGTCCATCCGCACCGGCGCCGGCGGCTACCGCGCACCGGAGGTCGTGGACACGCGCCGTCCCACGTTCAAGGCCGACGTCTACTCCCTGGGCGTCCTCCTGCTGGAGCTCCTCACCGGCAAATCCCCGACGCACGCGTCCCTCGAGGGCGACGGGACGCTGGACCTGCCACGGTGGGTGCAGTCCGTGGTGCGCGAGGAGTGGACCGCCGAGGTGTTCGACGTCGAGCTGGTGCGGCTCGGCGCGAGCGCCGAGGAGGAGATGGTGGCGCTGCTGCAGGTGGCCATGGCGTGCGTCGCCACCGTGCCGGACGCGCGGCCGGACGCCCCGGACGTGGTCAGAATGATCGAGGAGATCGGCGGTGGCCATGGCCAGACGACAACCGAGGAGAGCGCGCGGGGCACCCCGGAGGAGGAGCGGTCGAGGGGCACGCCTCCGGCCGCCCCGACGCCGTGATTCCGTCCGAGTAAAGTTAAAATTGCATAGGTATTGAATAGAGTGGTGCCTGTATGTCATGTTCTTTGCCTAAGTTTTTTATTTTTGCAATTGTTATTCATTTTTTTACGGTTTCAGTCGATATTTCGTCGGCGGTAAACAACCGACCGGAGAAGGGGACGACAGTGATGAGTTCGGAGTTTGACGGTGTAGGTAGCTGGGGGTTTACCGGGTGGGGGAGCATGGCGGTTAGGAAAATGGAAATGTATATTTTTTGTGCCGTTCGCTCCCGTTTGTGATTGATATACTCCCTGGACTCTGGAGTGAGTAGGTGCGTGTTGTGCCGGGAACAAGTTAACTCCGAAAAGAATCCATTTCTTGTTTCAGCATCAATAATACCATGCGAATTGTGTCACTGCTCATTGGTCTGGGCTACATGCTTGTACCTCGTCATTTTGCCCTTTGCAAGTCGATGCAACAGCAGAGGTACATTGCCTTCACATGATTTCTTTCCTCGAGCAAATTATGCGGCATCGCCGTAGCTAAGAGCATCTAGAAGAGTATTTAACCAAAAACTACCACAATTCGTGGAACCGTGCCTACAAACTTCCACTTTATGATTTTGTCCCGAAAACTATCACTTTTTATTAATCTGTGACTAAAAACTATCATGTGAGTAAATCGACATTTAGCCATTTTAAACACGTTTATGACAGGCCTGGCCCGCATGTAAGTGCTGACATGGCATCGTAAGTCAACACCGTTTGTTTGACCGTTAAGTGCTGACATGGCTCGTCTCCCCTCGCCCGCCGGAGTGGTCACCGGAGTGCAGCGCCTGCACTCCCCACGCCGCAGGCGGCGCATGCCTCTCTTGCTCGCCCCCGTCGGCTCCAACCACGGGCGGGCACGGCCGGGGCGTGCGCAGGGAGCGGGGCGCCCGCGGGCGAGCGCAGCGGGGCCAGGCGCGTGGCCACGGGCGGGCGATCATGGGCACGGCCAGGGGCGCGGCGGCCAGGCACGCCAGGGGGGCTCGGCCAGGGGCGCGGCGACGGGCGCGCGGCCAGGGCGGGAAGGCCAGGCATGCGGCCACGGGCGCGCGACCACTGGGCTCGGCTACGGGCGCCCGGCCAGGGGTGTGGCCGCATTTGGAGGAGACGGCGCGACCTGCAGGCGGCGCTCCGGCGCGAGCAGGGCGGTGGGGAGGTCCGGGGGAGGCGGATTCGGGGCGGCGTCTGCCGGATCTGGCGACGACGAGGCTGGACGGTGATGGGGAGGCCTGCCGGCGGCGAGCCCCGGGGCGGCGGCTGCTCGGGGCAAGGCCATGGCGACGGGCGGCACGGGGTGGTTCGCTGGGCTGCGCCAGGGAGGCGAGGCGGCAGGATCTGGTCGCGATGGTGTCGGCGACTGCCGGCAGTGCTCCGGTGACCACTGCGGCGGGCGAGGGGAGACGAGCGGGCGCGCGGGCGTAGAGGTCACGGGCGTTAATGGCTGGCCACGAGCGCTTCGCCACGCTGGCACCTAAACGGTGGGGTCGGGCAGTCAGATTCGGGTTTAACCCAGGCAAAGCGAGCAGTTTTCACACTTGGTAGTTTTTTGCCACGGATTAATAAAAAAGTGATAGTTTTTGGGACAAAATCGTAAAGTGGTAGTTTTCTGTCACGTTTCCGTGAAATGTGGTAGTTTTTGGCTAAATACTCCATCTACAACCGGAGCCCCATATCCGCCCCAAACATCCGTCCTACCCGGTCATTGTTCCGACCAACCGAAACTGGCAAACGCAGCCCAAACGTTTGGGCTGACCGGCCGCACCCCCATACCCAGCTTATATGTGGCGGATATGAGGACATACAGCTGTGGCCGTGAGCGTCCGTCATGCGGGATTCGGCCCACTATGGTCCATCATGACCCCACATATATTGTTCCTGTTGCTAAAAAAACATATATTCCTGATCAAACCTTAGCCATTCCACTCCGCCCTCAACCTCCTGTCTGGTGATCTCTGGCCTTCACTTGAATGGTGGGCAGCGGATCCGACCCAGAGATCTCCCAATCCATCGACTAGGACCTGGACGAAGAGGAGTTGGCCGTCCGACTAGCTCTCCGCCTGTCTCGGGACCGCAGCTCCGCAGTCGGAATCGATTCGACGTGAATCTATTGCACCCGTGCAACTGACGCTTGGATCCGTCGGCGCCAGCAGCTTGAGGCGTTTGACCGCGGCCTCGCAGGACGAGGCGACCATTGGTTGGCGACGCCACCTTTGCGGTGGCGCCTCGTCCCCGCTGCATCGGGCTCCGAATCGGAGGTCAATGTCGGCATCTGTCATGGCCCGACCACTGCGGTGTGCCCACCATGCGAGGAACTAGCCGCGACAGCCCTCAAGACCGAGGTAGCGGAGGCGGAGTCCCACACCACCTTGGATAGGAACGAGGAAGCCCTCCATGCCCGCATCTTTTGGGGAACGTAGTAATTTCAAAAAAATTCCTACGCACACGCAGGATCATGGTGATGCATAGCAACGAGAGGGGAGAGTGTTGTCCACATACCCTCGTAGACCGAAAGCGGAAGCGTTAGCACAACGCGGTTGATGTAGTCGTACGTCTTCACGATCCGACCGATCAAGTACCGAACGCACGGCACCTCCGAGTTCAGCACACGTTCAACCCGATGACGTCCCTTGAACTCCGATCCAGCCGAGTGTTGAGGGAGAGTTTCGTCAGCACGACGGCGTGGTGACGATGATGATGTTCTACCGACGCAGGGCTTCTCCTAAGCACCGCTACAGTATTATCGAGGTGGACTATGGTGGAGGGGGGCACCGCACACGGCTAAAAGATCAAACGATCAATTGTTGTGTCTTTGGGGTGCCCCCTGCCCCCGTATATAAAGGAGCAAGGGGGAGGTGCGGCCGGCTAGGAAGGGGCGCGCCAGGAGGAGTCCTACTCCCACCGGGAGTAGGACTCCCTCCCTTTTCCTTGTAGGATTAGGAGTGGAGGGGGAGAGAGGAGGGAGAGAGGAAGGAAAGGGGGGGAGCCCCCCTCTCCTTGTCCTATTCGGACTAGGGGGGAGGGGCGCGCGGCCCTGCCCTGGCCGCCTCTCCTCTTCTCCACAAAGGCCCACTATGGCCCATTAACCCCCGGGGGTTCCGGTAACCTCTCCGGTACTCCGGTAAAATCCCAATTTCACCCGGAACACTTCTGATATCCAAACATAGGCTTCCAATATATCAATCTTCATGTCTTGACCATTTCGAGACTCCTCGTCATGTCCGTGATCACATCCGGGACTCCGAACAACCTTCGGTACATCAAAACATATAAACTCATAATATAACTGTCATCGAAACATTAAGCATGCGGACCCTACGGGTTTGAGAACTATGTAGACATGACCGAGACACGTCTCCGGTCAATAAGCAATAGCGGAACCTGGATGCTCATATTGGCTCCCACATATTCTACGAAGATGTTTATCGGTCAGACCGCATAACAACATACGTTTGTTCCCTTTGTCATCGGTATGTTACTTGCCCGAGATTCGATCGTCGGTATCTCAATACCTAGTTCAATCTCGTTACCGGCAAGTCTCTTTACTCGTTCCATAATACATCATCCCGCGACTAACTCATTAGCTTCAATGCTTGCAAGGCTTAAGTGATGTGCATTACCGAGTGGGCCCAGAGGTACCTCTCCGACAATCGGAGTGACAAATCCTAATCTCGAAATACGCCAACCCAACAAGTACCTTCGGAGACACCTGTAGAGCACCTTTATAATCACCCAGTTACGTTGTGACGTTTGGTAGCACACAAAGTGTTCCTCCGGTAAACAGGAGTTGCATATTCTCATAGTCATAGGAACATGTATAAGTCATGAAGAAAGCAATAGCAACATACTAAACGATCGAGTGCTAAGCTAACGGAATGGGTCAAGTCAATCACATCATTCTCCTAATGATGTGATCCCGTTAATCAAATGACAACCCATGTCTATGGCTAGGAAACATAACCATCTTTGATCAACGAGCTAGTCAAGTAGAGGCATACTAGTGGCACTCTGTTTGTCTATGTATTCACACAAGTATTATGTTTCCGATTAATACAATTCTAGAATGAATAATAAACATTTATCATGATATAAGGAAAAAAATAATAACTTTATTATTGCCTCTAGGGGATATTTCCTTTAGTCTCCCACTTGCACTAGAGTCAATAATCTAGATTACACAGTAATGATTCTAACACCCATGGAGCCTTGGTGCTGATCATGTTTTGCTCGTGGAAGAGGCTTAGTGAACGGGTCTGCTACATTCAGATCCGTATGTATCTTGCAAATTTCTATGTCTCCCACCTGGACTAGATCCCGGATGGAATTGAAGCGTCTCTTGATGCGCTTGGTTCTCTTGTGAAATCTGGATTCCTTCGCCAAGGCAATTGCTCCAGTATTGTCACAAAAGATTTTTATTGGACCCGATGCACTAGGTATGACACCTAGATCGGATATGAACTCCTTCATCCAGACTCCTTCATTTGCTGCTTCCGAAGCAGCTATGTATTCCGCTTCACACGTAGATCCCGCCACGACGCTTTGTTTAGAACTGCACCAACTGACAGCTCCACCGTTCAATGTAAACACGTATCCGGTTTGCGATTTAGAATCGTCCGGATCAGTGTCGAAGCTTGCATCAACGTAACCATTTACAATGAGCTCTTTGTCACCTCCATAAATGAGAAACATATCCTTAGTCCTTTTCAGGTATTTCAGGATGTTCTTGACCGCTGTCCAGTGATCCACTCCTGGATTACTTTGGTACCTCCCTGCTAGACTTATAGCAAGGCACACATCAGGTCTGGTACACAGCATTGCCTACATGATAGAGCCTATGGCTGAAGCATAGGGAACATCTTTCATCTTCTCTATATCTTCTGTAGTGGTCGGGCATTGAGTCTTACTCAACTTCACACCTTGTAACAAAGGCAAGAACCCTTTCTTTGCTTGATCCATTTTGAACTTCTTCAAAACTTTGTCAAGGTATGTGCTTTGTGCAAGTCCAATTAAGCGTCTTGATCTATCTCTATAGATCTTGATGCCCAATATAAGCAGCTTCACCGAGGTCTTTCATTGAAAAACTCTTATTCAAGTATCCCTTTATGCTATCCAGAAATTCTATATCATTTCCAATCAGCAATATGTCATCCACATATAATATCAGAAATGCTACAGAGCTCCCACTCACCTTTTTGTAAATACAGGCTTCTCCAAAAGTTTGTACAAAACCAAATGCTTTGATCACACTATCAAAACGTTTATTCCAACTCCGAGAGGCTTGCACCAGTCCATAAATGGATCGCTGGAGCTTGCACACTTTGTTAGCTCCCTTTGGATCGACAAAACCTTCCGGTTGCATCATATACAACTCTTCTTCCAGAAATCCATTCAGGAATGCAGTCTTTACATCCATTTGCCAAATTTCATAATCATAAAATGCGGCAATTGCTAACATGATTCGGACAGACTTAAGCATCGCTACGGGTGAGAAGGTCTCATCGTAGTCAATCCCTTGAACTTGTCGAAAACCTTTCGCAACAACTCGAGCTTTATAGACAGTAATATTACCGTCAGCGTCAGTCTTCTTCTTGAAGATCCATTTATTCTCAATGGCTTGCCAATCATCGGGCAAGTCAACCAAAGTCCACACTTTGTTCTCATACATGGACCCCATCTCAGATTTCATGGCCTCAAGCCATTTTACGGAATCTGGGCTCACCATCGCTTCTTCATAGTTCGTAGGTTCGTCATGGTCTAGTAGCATAACTTCCAGAACAGGATTACCGTACCACTCTGGTGTGGATCTTACTCTGGTTGACCTACGAGGTTCAGTAACAACTTGATCTGAAGTTCCATGATCATCATCATTAACTTCCTCACTAATTGGTGTAGACATCACAGGAACCGGTTTCTGTGATGAACTACTTTCCAATAAGGGAGCAGGTACGGTTACCTCATCAAGTTCTACTTTCCTCCCACTCACTTCTTTCGAGAGAAACTCCTTCTCTAGAAAGGATCCATTCTTAGAAAGGAATGTCTTGCCTTCGGATCTGTGATAGAAGGTGTACCCAACAGTCTCCTTTGGGTATCCTATGAAGACACATTTCTCCGATTTGGGTTCGAGCTTATCTGATTGAAGTTTTTTCACATAAGCATCGCAACCCCAAACATTAAGAAAGGACAACTTTGGTTTCTTGCCAAACCACAGTTCATAAGGCGTCGTCTCAACGGATTTTGATGGTGCCCTATTTAACGTGAATGCGGCCGTCTCTAAAGCATAACCCCAAAACGATAGCGGTAAATCAGTAAGAGACATCATAGATCGCACCATATCTAGTAAAGTACGATTACGACGTTCGGACACACCATTACGCTGTGGTGTTCCGGGTGGCATGAGTTGCGAAACTATCCCGCATTGTTTCAAATGTAGACCAAACTCGAATCTCAAATATTCTCCTCCACGATCAGATCGCAGAAACTTTATTTTCTTGTTACAATGATTTTCAACTTCACTCTGAAATTCTTTGAACTTTTCAAATGTTTCAGACTTATGTTTCATTAAGTAGATATACCCATATCTGCTTAAATCATCTGTGAAGGTGAGAAAATAACGATATCCGCCGTGAGCGTCAACATTCGTCGGACCACATACATCTGTATGTATGATTTCCAACAAATCAGTTGCTCTCTCCATAGTTCCGGAGAACGGCGTTTTAGTCATCTTGCCCATGAGGCACGGTTCGCAAGTACCAAGTGATTCATAATCAAGCGGTTCCAAAAGTCCATCAGTATGGAGTTTCTTCATGCGCTTTACACCGATATGACCTAAACGGTAGTGCCACAAATAAGTTGCACTATCATTATCAACTTTGCATCTTTTGGCTTCAACATTATGAATATGTGTATCACTACTATCGAGATTCATAAAAAATAGACCACTTTTTAAGGGTGCATGACCATAAAAGATATTACTCATATAAATAGAACAACCATTATTCTCTGATTTAAATGAATAACCATCTCGCATCAAACAAGATCCAGATATAATGTTCATGCTCAACGCTGGCACCAAATAACAATTATTTAGGTCTAATACTAATCCCGAAGGTAGATGTAGAGGTAGCGTGCCGACGGCGATCACATCGACTTTGGAACCGTTTCCCACGCGCATCGTCACCTCGTCCTTGGCCAGTGTTCACTTAATCCGTAGTCCCTGTTTCGAGTTGCAAATATTAGCAACAGAACCAGTATCAAATACCCAGGTGCTACTGCGAGCTCTAGTAAGGTACACATCAATAACATGTATATCACATATACCTTTGTTGACCTTGCCATCCTTCTTATCCGCCAAATACTTGGGGCAGTTCCGCTTCCAGTGACCAGTCTGCTTGCAGTATAAGCACTCAGTCTCAGGCTTAGGTCCAGACTTGGGTTTCTTGTCTTGAGCAGCAACTTGCTTGCTGTTCTTCTTGAAGTTCCCCTTCTTCTTCCCTTTGCCCTTTTTCTTGAAACTGGTGGTCTTATTGACCATCAACACTTGATGCTCCTTCTTGATTTCTACCCCCGCAGCCTTTAGCATTGCGAAGATCTCGGGAATCGTCTTATCCATCCCTTGCATATTATAGTTCATCACGAAGCTCTTGTAGCTTGGTGGCAGTGACTGAAGAATTCTGTCAATGACGCTATCATCCGGAAGATTAACTCCCAGTTGAATCAAGTGATTATTATACCCAGACATTTTGAGTACATGCTCACTGACAGAACTATTCTCCTCCATCTTGCAGCTGTAGAACTTATTGGAGACTTCATATCTCTCAATCCGGGCATTTGCTTGAAATATTAACTTCAACTCCTGGAACATCTCATATGCTCCATGACGTTCAAAACGTCGTTGAAGTCCCGGTTCTAAGCCTTAAAGCATGGCACACTGAACTATCGAGTAGTCATCAACTTTGCTTTGCCAGACGTTCTTAACGTCATCAGTTGCATCTGCAGCAGGCCTAGCACCCAGCGGTGCTTCCAGGACGTAATTCTTCTGTGCAGCAATGAGGATAATCCTCAAGTTACGGACCCAGTCCGTGTAATTGCTACCATCATCTTTCAACTTTGCTTTCTCAAGGAACGCATTAAAATTCAACGGAACAACAGCACGGGCCATCTATCTACAATCAACATAGACAAGCAAGATACTATCAGGTACTAAGTTCATGATAAATTTAAGTTCAGTTAATCATATTACTTAAGAACTCCCACTTAGATAGACATCCCTCTAATCCTTTAAGTGATCACGTGATCCAAATCAACTAAACCATAACCGATCATCACGTGAAATGGAGTAGCTTTCAATGGTGAACATCACTATGTTGATCATATATACTATATGATTCACGCTCGACCTTTCGGCCGCAGTGTTCCGAGGCCATATCTGCATATGCTAGGCTCGTCAAGTTTAACCTGAGTATTCTGCGTGTGCAAAACTGGCTTGCACCCATTGTAGATGGATAGAGCTTATCACACCCGATCATCACGTGGTGTCTGGGCACGACGAACTTTGGCAACGGTGCATACTCAGGGAGAACACTTTTATCTTGAAATTTAGTGAGAGATTATCTTATAATGCTACCGTCAATCAAATCAAGATAAGATGCATAAAAGATAAACATCACATGCAATCAATATAAGTGATATGATATGGCCATCATCATCTTGTGCTTGTGATCTCCATCTCCGAAGCACCGTCATGATCACCATCGTCACCGGCGCGACACCTTGATCTCCATCGTAGCATTGTTGTCGTCTCGCCAATCTTATGCTTCTACGACTATCGCTACCGCTTAGTGATAAAGTAAAGCATTACAGGGCGATTGCATTGCATACAATAAAGCGACAACCATATGGCTCCTGCCAGTTGCCGATAACTCGGTTACAAAACATGATTATCTCATACAATAAAATTTAGCATCATGTCTTGACCATATCTCATCACAATCATGCCCTGCAAAAACAAGTTAGACGTCCTCTACTTTGTTGTTGCAAGTTTTACGTGGCTGCTACTGGGCTTAGCAAGAACCGTTCTCACCTACGCATCAAAACCACAACGATAGTTTGTCAAGTTGGTGATGTTTTAACCTTCGCAAGGACCGGGCGTAGTCACACTCGGTTCAACTAAAGTTGGAGAAACTGACACCCGCCAGCCACCTGTGTGCAAAGCACGTCGGTAGAACCAGTCTCGCGTAAGCGTACGCGTAATGTCGGTCTGGGCCGCTTCATCCAACAATACCGCCGAACCAAAGTATGACATGCTGGTAAGCAGCATGACTTGTATCGCCCACAACTCACTTGTGTTCTACTCGTGCATATGACATCTACGCATAAAACTAGGCTCGGATGCCACTTTTGGGGAACATAGTAATTTCAAAAAAATTCCTACGCACACGCAAGATCATGGTGATGCATAACAACGAGAGGAGAGAGTGTTGTCCACGTACCCTCGTAGACTGAAAGCGGAAGCGTTAGCACAACGCGGTCGATGTAGTCGTATGTCTTCACGATCCGACCGATCAAGTACCGAACGCACGGCACCTCCGAGTTCAGCACACGTTCAGCCCGATGACGTCCCTCGAACTCCGATCCAGCCGAGTGTTGAGGGAGAGTTTCGTCAGCACGACAACGTGGTGACGACGATGATGTTCTACCGACGCAGGGCTTCGCCTAAGCACCGCTACAGTATTATCGAGGTGGACTATGGTGGAGGGGGGCACCGCACACGGCTAAAAGATCAAACGATCAATTGTTGTGTCTTTGGGGTGCCCCCCTGCCCCCGTATATAAAGGAGCAAGGGGGGGGGGAGGTGCGGCCGGCTAGGAGGGGGCGCGCCAGGAGGAGTCCTACTCCCACCGGGAGTAGGACTCCCTCCCTTTTCCTTGTTGGATTAGGAGTGGAGGGGGAAAGAGGAGGGAGAGAGGAAGGAAAAGGGGGGGCCCCCCCTCTTCTTGTCCTATTCGGACTAGGGGGGAGGGGCGCGCGGCCCTGCCCTGGCCGCCTCTCCTCTTCTCCACAAAGGCCCACTATGGCCCATTAACCCCCGGGGGGTTCCGGTAACCTCTCCGGTACTCCGGTAAAATCCCGATTTCACCCGGAACACTTCCGATACCCAAACATAGGCTTCCAATATATCAATCTTCATTTCTCGACCATTTCGAGACTCCTCGTCATGTCCGTGATGACATTCGAGACTCCGAACAACCTTCGGTACATCAAAACATATAAACTCATAATAAAACTGTCATCGAAACTTTAAGCATGCGGACCCTATGGTTTCGATAACTATGTAGACATGACCGAGACACGTCTCTGGTCAATAACCAATAGCGGAACCTGGATGCTTATATTGGCTCCCACATATTCTACGAAGATCTTTATCGTTCAGACCGCATAACAACATACGTTTGTTCCCTTTGTCATCGGTATGTTACTTGCCCGAGATTCGATCGTCGGTATCTCAATACCTAGTTCAATCTCGTTACCGGCAAGTCTCTTTACTCGTTCCGTAATACATCTTTCTGCAACTAACTCATTAGTTGCAATGCTGGCAAGGCTTAAGTGATGTGCATTACCGAGTGGGCCCAGAGATACCTCTCCGACAATCGGAGTAACAAATCCTAATCTTGAAATACGCCAACCCAACAAGTACCTTCGGAGACACCTGTAGAGCACCTTTATAATCACCCAGTTACGTTGTGACGTTTGGTAGCACACAAAGTGTTCCTCCGGTAAACGGGAGTTGCATAATCTCATAGTCATAGGAACATGTATAAGTCATGAAGAAAGCAATAGCAACATACTAAACGATCGAGTGCTAAGCTAACGGAATGGGTCAAGTCAATCACATCATTCTCCTAATGATATGATCCCGTTAATCAAATGACAACCCATGTCTATGGCTAGGAAACATAACCATCTTTGATCAACGAGCTAGTCAAGTAGAGGCATACTAGTGACACTCTGTTTGTCTATGTATTCACACAAGTATTATGTTTCCGGTTAATACAATTCTAGCATGAATAATAAACATTTATCATGACATAAGGAAATAAATAATAACTTTATTATTGCCTCTAGGGCATATTTCCTTCAGCATTATCGAGAAGTGGCAAAGGAGGATGGCGCGCACCCTCGCTAGGGAGAAAAGTCGGGCGGTCCCTGCCATGGCTGGACTGCCCCCAAAGAGGAGATGGGATGGTGAGATTTTGTATCCTTTTCGGTGAAGTTCAATGGCAAAAAAATAGAATCATTCAAACCTAAACAAGGTTTTTGTCAAGGTTATCAAGTTTCATCCTATCTCTTCATGTTGGCAGTAGAAGGCCTTTCTGGTCTTCTAAAATCCAGTGTTCACTCATCACACCTTGCAGGCGTTAAAGTGGCACAATCGGCACCGCCGGCTAATCACCTTTTGTTTGCAAACGACAACATGTTGTTCTACAAGGGTTTGGGAGAATGGGCGGAGGAGGTGTCCACTCTGTTGTATAATTATTGTTAGGCTTCTATACAACCAATGGTGATAAATCGTCAATTTTCTTCAGTAAAGGCTGCCCCAATGACACTCATCAATTGATAAAAAATATTCTGTTTGTTCCTAACGAATCCCCAAGTGAGCGTTATCTAGGCTTGCCTTCAGATGTGTTTTCATCAAGGAATGGATCTTTTAAGTACCTAAAGGATGGACTCTGGAAAAGGTGACTGGATGGATTGAGAAATCCTTGTCGGTTGTGGGCAAGGAAGTTTTGGTGAAAGCCATGGCGCAAACTGTTCCAATTTTTTGAACGTCTTGTTTCAAATTACCAAGATGGTTGTGTCAACATTTGACATCTCTTATCAGGAAGTTTTGGTGGAGAAGCCATTCGACACCATGACACAACCTAAATTCACGGGAGGCCTTGACTTCCGGGACTTCGAGATTTTCAATCTTGTGTTACTTGCGAGACAAGCATGGAGAATTGTGGTCACCAGATTCCCTCAATGCACGCATTGTTAAGGCCATATATTTCCTTACTTGATGCTCAACTTGGATCTCACCCATCTCAGATTTGGAGAGCAACAGTGGAAGACCGGGATGCTTTGTCTCAATACCTTATTAGGAGGATTGGGGATGGCATGAGCACTCATATCTGGAACGAAAACTGGCTCCCGGGGGATGATTTGATGAGGCCCCTTTTATCACGCACACAGGACCCGCCGTAGTTTGTAAGTGAGTTGATCAACCCTGATGCTAGCTGTAACCGCAATTTGGTTATTAGTTTTTTTACCTTCAGACGCCAGTGTGATATTCTATATACCTTTGCGTACCAACCAGTAGGAGGATTTTTGGTCATGGAATTTCGAAAGGAGCAGCACTTTCTCAGCTCGCTCCTTTTACGACATGCTGGTGGCAATGGAGAGGTGAAGGGAAGTGTGGCTTGACGAGCCTCGACCCTTTCAAATGCAACCGGTGATGGGCATGGTTGGCACAGATTAAGGAATGTTGATGTTCCTGCAAAACTTCATATGTTCCCGTGGCATTTGGCAAGAGTTTCACTCCCATCTAAAGATGTTTGGAAGCATTGTAACATGTTTGCTTGCTCCTTGTGCAGCGCTGAAGATTCTTGGAAACACTCTCACCTTGAGTGTTCCATGAGTCAGTGCGTGTGGGTATTGGTAGATGGGGATCTACTTCAGCAGATGATGGCAACGAACGAACCCAACCCCTACTCTTGGTTGTTCTCTATGTTTGAGTCTGTATCACAGGAACAGCTGGTCCGCTTGGTAGTTACTTTGTGGGCGATCTGTATCGCAAGGAGGAAGGCGATCCATGATAGTATTTTTCAAACTCCTTTTGCCATGCATGAGTTTGTTAACCGGTAATATCCGAGTTGAATGATCTGAAAAAGCTTAAGGTGACAAAATCACAAGTGCATGTGGCACCAGAAAATGTTTCCAGGGTTTGAAATTTTTTGCCGGTAGGATCTTTTAAGATCATCGTGGACGGAGGAGTGTCGAGGTCTGGGAGAACTAGTGTTGTTGTAGCAGTATGTAGGGATGATCAAGTCCACTACTTGGGTGCGTTTGCTCTTGTTTTGCCAAGTGTTACAGACCTACCTACTCTGGAAGCACCGGCATGTGGTTTTTTAGAAATGGAGGCATGTCCCCGGCCTCTGCATCATGATGATGCATGCGGCCATCTTATTAACAATCCAGAAAGTATCGTCATAAAAGTCTTACAGCTCGCAAACGAGCAGAACAAAGTAAAATAAGGAAAATTACATGCGGACAGGGACAACCGATACGGTAATAAGAAGGATAAGCTCCCTAGACTCCTATCCTGTTATGTGAGCGCTATCCGAACCAGTTGAATATAACCCGAGCTACCATCTCCCATTGGTTGCACCCAGTAACCAAAGGCTCTCTGGAGTCCATAGGATTGAGTAAGGACCACGCACGGATCCATGCTGTAGCTCTGAAGATAACATGCAAAAAAGTTAAAGTGTGTTGTTTGTTAAAAATCATATCATTCCTGCAGTTTTATATAGCCCATAATAGCGCATATATTCCAATCCGAATACGAGCCGCGGTAATCTGTTTAACCCCAGCTAACCACTGTAACATCCCAAATTTCCAATTTGGAATGTTATACATAGATCATCATTGCATATCATGTTTTATTGCATTTTGACGAATCCTCGATAAATCCTAAGCAACTCAAGGACCCTCGAAGAGAGTTGGGGATTTTCTCGAATTTTCAAATTTGATTTTCATCAAATAATAAGACGAGGATTTTGGTTTAAATTATTTTTCCCTCCGGAAAAATATTTCATTTTAAATAAACGAGAGGAGAAAATATGACTTCTCCAAAACAATTGAAATACTGGAGGAAAAATGTTAAAATCATTATATGGAATTTATTTGGATGTTATTTGCAATTTTTAGTGCATTAAAAATATTGCATGTTTTCAAAATATTTATTTTGATTTAAAACAAATGTTCACCCTATTCTAGATTTTCTAACTAGACGGAAAAAATTTATTTCATATTTTTCTGATTTTTATTTATTTTTCTACGTAATATTTTTCGCGGAACTTATTAAAAAAAAATCCGCCCGCGCGCCGACTGGGCCAAAGGCCCAGCCGACGGCCCAGCCCCGCCGCCCCGTCGTCTCCGCCCCGGAGACGGGATCGCCGCCGAGTCCCGGCCGGCTACGCCGCCCGCCGCCCTTGCCCCCTCCCCAAGGCACCGGACCCCCCCTCTTAAATACCCCCCCTCTCTTTCTCTCACCACCGTCACCGCCGAGCCCCGCCGCCGCCCGCAACACGCCTCGCCGCCGCCGCCGTAGCCTCGCCGCCGCCGCCGGGAGCCGCCGTCCCCGCCTCGCCCGCCCCTCACCGAGCCCCGCACCCCGCCGCTCGAGCTCGCCGCCCCGCCGGAGCCCCTCGCCGGAGCCCGACGAGGTACTGCCGCCGCCCGTTGACTTTGCCGGTTTTCGTTTTAAAAAAACCCTTCGTTAAAAAAAAAACCCTAGATCGGTTTTTTTTTCGGTTTTATTATTTTATGAGCGTTCACCGAACCGTTCGTTTCGACGAACGCGTTCGTCGGTTTTTCTCTGTTAACGAACGTCCGTTCTTTAACCGTTCGTCCGTTTTTCTTTTTCGTCAGAGTTTTCTCGTTATTTTCTCAGATTCGATTTCTGATCGAATCTTCGATTCTGTTTAACTTCTCGCTCGTTTATCGGAATCAGGCGATTCAAGCACCTAGAGTTTCGTCTCGAAATTCTCTTTCCGTTTAACCTACTCAAACAAGTTTTTGCTACAGTAAAATTTGACCTAGATCCAGATTAGTAAACGAAGTTTCTTTCTTTCGCTGTTTGACTTTCGTTGCTTCTTTCGAGTTGATTCTTTTTGCAAACCGGAGTTCTTAAGTTGAACTTTCTGGTTGGATTTTTCATTCGAGTTTTACCTGTGCATTAGATGAGTACTGATTGTATGCTTGTTTGTTTGCGATAGAGTATCCAGAGTGTGCCGCTTGTTACTTCGAATCGCTAGGTTTTGCGGATCATCAGCAAGGCAAGTAACACTTTGATCATATCCCGTTCATACCCAGTTTTTATTGCATTAGATCTGTTTTCCTCAAACACTTGCATGATTAGGATCTAATTAAATTGTGGGTTTTGGGAAGTAGTTGAGGTAGAACCTATTACCTGTTTCCATTCAAACCCTTGGGAGTTACTTCTACGTTGCTTTTATTATTGCCATGCTATGCTCGTAGACGTGGATTGGGTTTGAGTGAAATTCATGACAGATGTGAGATTGTTAATTAATGGTTTACATAAGGTGGCAACTTAAACTCACATCTGGGTGGATTGAGGTACCTGGGTATTCCAGGATTGCCTGTTTTTCTTTTGGACCGCCACCCAGGTTCAAAGGGATCATGGGATTATTCATACTAGAAACTTCCGTGTGCAGCCGCAAGCTATTATGGGCTCTAGCATAGTTGACTAAGTTGTGTGAACTCTTACAGTGGTAGACTAGCAGATGTAGGGGAAAGTAGGTGTAACTGTCTACCCATACGTAAGGTGCAAACACTTCTGAAAGACTGTGTCTTGGTCATCCGTTACTCAAACACCATGTAGTGCGAGTAATCCAACGGAGGAGATCAAGTCTTGTGGGGAAAAGTGCACAAACCTCTGCAGAGTGTACAATCTAATCATGGTTAGCCGTGTCCCCGGTTATGGACAACTTGAGTATCTAGTACTTGGATTATCATGTGAATCTCATCACTATGTTACTTCTAATTAATTTTGTTGGGTTATTGATGACTTTTTAATTGGGATTGAGATGCTGTCAACCATCTCAATGTTTCACAACCACCATGATAGTTAAATAAAATTTATTCCTTTGAAGTAGGATAAAATTGGATTTTCGCAAAACTGTAACCATAGAGCTTTCCACCAGCCATATATGCATGTAGTATAGCATTGTTATTGTTCATTATTCTCTATGTGTTACATTGCCAGCATATTCTATGTGCTGACCCGTTTTCGGGCTGCAACGTTTCATGTTGCAGACTTTTCAGACGACGAGTAAGGTGCCTTAGGTCGTGGTCTTATACTCAGTGATGCCGCTGGAGTTGATGGACTCACTTATCTTCCAAGTCTTCCGTTGTTATCGTTTTAGATGGCCTTAAGCCATGTTTAACATACTTAATCTCTTCGGAGATATTCGATGTAATAAGTGTGTGATTGCTACTCTGTTATAAATCCTCCATTTGTACTGTGCGTGTCAGCATTACTGATCCAGGGATGACACTGGTGCACAGCAGCACAGACCATTTGAGGTCTGGTCGCTACAACCACGTCCCAAACAAAGACGCAATATCTACTGGAGGATTAATATTAAAAGCTATATGAATCGTTCTCCAAAGTAACTTGGCAAGTGGGCATTCAAGAAATAAGCGTTGTATTATTTCATCATGATCACAAAAACAACACCGCGAACTGCCCACACATCACCTCTTAATTAAGTTGTCCTTTGTGAGTATCACTTGCTTGTGGACAAACCACATGAAGATTTTAATACGTAAAGGAATCTTAACCTTCCAAATGTGCAGCGACCTTGAGAGGGGGCCAGAGTTAATCAGATCCATATAGAATGATTTCACCGTAAACATCCTATTCTTAGTTAACTTCCATTGTGTTGAATCCGGCTGGTCGGAGAGTTGAACTTCTATCAATCTTCGAACCAAGTGCATCCAGGCGGTCCATCTCTCACCAACTAACACACGTCGGAACTGGATGTTCAAGGGAATTGTTTGAAGGACGGTGCCTACGTAATCCTCCTTACGTTGCACAATATTATAGAGGGTAGGATATTGGACGGCCAGGGGCGTCTCTCCTAACCACGTATCCTCCCAAAATCTTGTTGACATCCCATTGCCAACCAAGAATTTGACCCTACGAAAGAATAGGTCCTTCGTTCGCATAAGTCCCTTCCAGAACGGCGAGTCAGTCAGTCTCATGGTAACCCGGGCTGGTGTTTTCGAGTGCAAATACTTATTGCGCAGGATTTGAGACCACATGCCCTCCGGCTCTGTCTCTAATCTAGCGATTACATTGCTTCAGATTGCCGAAATATGATTAATGATATTGCTGCCAAGCAGGGGAGGTGGGGGGGGGCATGAAGTTGTAATTAGAGAAATCATAGCATCTAGATCCTTATTTGCGTTGTGTAATTTCTTCTATCAAAAAACAGGCTCGAATTTTTATTTTTATTTTGTGAGAGAAACTTGCAATCTATTCATCAACATGGCAGTACAAAGAACACTAGAGATATAAAATTACAACTAGTTTCATAGACCATCTAGCGACGACTACAAGCACTAGAGTGAGCCGAATCCGCGCTGCTGTCATCGCCCTCCCTCACTGGAGTCGGACAAACCTTGTTGTAGTAGACAGTCGGAAAGTCGACATGCTAAGAGCGCAAAGGACCAGCACGCCAGAGCAGCAACCATCGCTGATGAAGAGAGTTGTAAATCAGAAAGATCAAACCCGTAACCACACAAACGAAGACGGACAAAATGGATCCACCGAAGACCAGCACCGCACATCGTCGGACAACGCTATTCGCATCATCAGGACGGGGATAGGACGTGATGGACATTATTCCTACTGAGGAACATCACTACTGCCACGCAGTCCCAACCAAGACGTTGAACCTAACAAAAACGACAACGGGTCTCTCCGGTGGGGGAGGGGGGGGGGGGGCTGATCGGCGGCGGCGCCGGCAGGAAGAGGAAACAATCTCTTAAGAGGCTCGAATTATGAAGCTCACGATCTAGCTCGCTCTAGATGCGGGGAGACACATGGCTTGATCTCCCGCATGATGATCATCAATAAAATAAAAGGTAGTGCAGTGTGCTAATAAAAAAACCAGCCAACGTTTTCTAAAAAGAAAAAAGAAAAGAAAAAGCCAACGCTCTCCCCGGCAGCAGAACAGAACAGAATCGCATCAAAGCAGAGACTAATCGATCGCTCCAAGATAGGTCGGGAATTGAAGAGAAAGGCGGTCGATGGAAATTTTGGTGAAGACACATGGTGGCTCCCCTCCTTCCATCATTCGTTGTGCCATGAAGCGAGCGTGCCCACTTCCCACGTGGCTGCCTTGCTAAAGCCGGATCGCGTCGCCCCCGCCTTTCCGCCATTGTCGCGCCTTGGATTGTGTAGGAGCATCATGCCTTGTCGATGGATGAGAGTTGGCAGCCTAATCATGTGGCGTCGATCAGGTAAGTTGCCAAGGATAAACTGATCATTTGTTTGTCCCCGTCTTCTTTAGATTCTGCAAACAAAAGCATCGGCCGATTACAGACAGTGATCGATGTAGATAAATGATGTTTATCAGAGTTCCTTCAGTGCAAGTAAACGTACAAAGCAGAATTTATTTTATCATTTCAGGAAAAGTAATTTTTGCAATTCTAGGGACGCATGTATTTGCAATGAAAGAATATTACAGTTTGCAGTTATCCTTCAGTATAAGTAATCCGCCCAG
Source organism: Aegilops tauschii subsp. strangulata (assembly GCF_002575655.3). NCBI lineage: Eukaryota > Viridiplantae > Streptophyta > Magnoliopsida > Poales > Poaceae > Aegilops > Aegilops tauschii. The sequence continues at coordinate 310,139,116 of NC_053037.3, read as the reverse complement.
CAAATCTAGACCATGTCGTGTCTTCTCACAAATCCCCAAAAGGGCCAGAGACTCAAACATTCTAATACACAAAAAAGAGCAAACTGGGAGACACCAGAGATGTAACATGTCTCTCGGCGTGCAATCCCTGGTTACAGAAACCCAAACTGTACACTTTTTGCCAACAGTAGCACTATGTACTCGCTCATTTTCTGATTGGAACCTTCTGATCCAAGAATAGCCATCTGATGATGAATATGAGCAAGTTGATATATGTGCAAACGCTATGTAATGTAACTATGTGCAGCTGCGTTATTTACTGTGCAGCAGCAAGCAAGCCTAGTAAACTTTCTACCGTGCCTGTGTCACTGAAACTGCCATACATGTTTAGCAGGGACTGTATCACGGATTTGGACAACAATAGGCCCTTCTTTACAATGCACGCATGCATTGCCTTTCCATATTGTACTGAGGCTGCAGCCTTCATGGCAACAAGTGCTGCGGAGAAAATTGTTGGACTTGGTGCTGGCTCTACTTCTTGCATCTTGCAGCATAGATTCATTACCTCGCAGTGCATACCATTTCGAGACAAGCCAGTTATTAACAGGCTCCATGTGCGTAGATTTGGGCGTGTTTTTGTTAGTAGCATCTCATTGAAGATCTCTAGGGCCTCATTAATCTGCTCATTCTTCATAAAAGCTGAAACGACCGAATCCCAGCACGCTGCACTTGGAGATATGCCCTCATGCTGCATCTGATATAAAACCTTAAGAGCCTGAGAACTCATCCCACGATCTGCATAAGCAGAAATCATCACTCTGCACATGACCATGTCTCTGCAACTCATGACATCGAACAGCCGGCGTGCATGTTCAGTCCTTTCACTACTCATATATAACTCTATCAGGCCACAAGCAACCGCTTGGTCTGATTCAAGGTTGTTTCTAACTGCATAGCCGTGAGCAACTCTGCCCATCTCCATACCACAGGATGTCATGCAAGCCATGATAATGGACGCCAACGTCACACAATCAAACCTGAGGCCAGAATGGAGCATTTTTCGACAAGTGATCAAAGCCTTGTCGGTCTGCCCATCCTGCAAATACCCAGCAATCATCAAATTCCATGTAACGGCGTCTCTTTCAACCATCTGCTCAAACACGGCCTCCGCAGCCTCGACCAGCCCAACCTTACAGTAAAAGTTGATGATTGAGCTCCCCAAAATGACATCCATCGCCAAGCCACTCGATACGGCCACGGCATGGCCCTGCCTACCCCAATCAGGAGATTCAAAATCGGCCGATGCAGACAGAAGGCTAAGAATGCTCGCCCTCGTCGGCAGCACGCCTTCAACCCTCATCTGATAGAACAATTCCACAGCATCATCGATTCTCCCATCATTTATATACCCCATCAACATGGAGTTCCAGGTCACCACGGTGGTCTCCGGCATTGCATCAAACACCTCCCTCGCATCATCCACCTCGCCGCACTTCCCGTAGAAGTCCACCAGGCTGCTCAACACGTATACGCATTCCCTGAACCCCGCCTTCCAGGCGTACCCGTGCAGCGCCCTCCCGGTCCCGACCATCCCGATCCCGGCGCATGCCTTCAGCACGTTGGGCACGACGAAGTTGTCCGCGGGGACGCCCGCCTGCAGCATGTCGATGTACCCGTCGAGGGCCCTGGCGTGCAACCCGGCGCGGCTCCATAATCCGATGACGGCGGCCCAGGCGAAGGCGTTCTTTTTGGGTAGCGCGTCGAACACGCGCTCGGCGTCCGCCAGCGCGCCGCATCGGGCGTAGAAGACCGCGAGCTTGGTGCCGATGTAGGCGTGGCGGCAGTAGTAGGGCCCGCGCTTGACGGCGGCAGCGTGCACCTGGCGTCCCGCGCGGAGGGACCCCGCGGCGACGCAGCACTGCAGGAGGGACACGTACACCTCCGGGCCGACGGGGCTCGACTGGCGCTCGGCGCGGGAGACGAGGGCGAAGGCGTCGCGGAGGCTGCCGTGGTCGCTGCCTTGCTGGGAGAGGGAGGCGAGCGCGGCATGGAGAGGGGCGGCCCGCGGGGACTCGTGGGGTTTGGGTGGGTAGGGAGTGGCGGGAAGGGGGAGAGGAAGCGGAGCCATGGCGGTGCCGTGCCATGGAGTTCGGAAGCGGAGGATAAAGGGGTAAGGGCCGTGAGGTTGATGTTTAACGGACTAATGGGCCTCATAAAACTACTTGTTTTTTCTGTTTCTCACTTTTACTGGGCCTTATATATTAGCTGTATGTGTATATATATGCCTGAAAGAAATGAGCTCCATTACCCGCTGATACCACGAGTGCACGACACCTGTGCAATGCTGGCTTTTTTTGGCGTTTCCTATTTACCGCTGTAGGTGCCCGTTTGTGTGCATTTCGCGCCCCGGACCGGGCGGCCCACGTAAGGGTGCCCGAGGTTTTTTTTCTTCCATGTTTTTAGAACGCAAAAAAAGAGATGGAGCAGGTTCCGACTCGAACTTGGGACCTAGCTCGCCGCTAACTGCTTGTGTTACCACCCCGCCACGCAGCAGGTTGTAATAAGCTATGACTTTTCCTTTTTTTTTATTCTCTCTTTTTCCTTTTTTTCCTTTTACATTTTCCATTTTTTATTTTCAGTTTTTTCCATTTTGTAAGACCAGGTTCCCCCTGCACCCCTTTGAATTTGATGAACTTTTTTTTTAAATTGATGATCTACTTTAAAATTCTATGAACCTTTTCAAATTCAATGAACCTTTTTACAATTTCAATGAACTTTTTTCAAATCAATGAACTTTATTTCAATTTCAATGAACTTTTTCTAAGTTGATGAACTTTTTTTAAAATCAATGAACTTTTTTCAAAATCAGTGAACTATTTTTTCAAATTTGATGAACTTTTTTTATTCAGAATCGATGAACTTTTTTTAAAAATTGGTGAACTTTTTGTTCAAAATTGGTGAACTATTTTCAAAATCGATGAACTTTTTCCAAATTTGTGAACTTTTTTTGAAATTTCATGAACTTTATCCTAAATTTTGTGAACTTTTTCCAAATCCCTGAAGTTTTCTCAATTCAAGATTAGTTTTCACTTTGTACGAACCTTTCCATTTTTGTGAACTTTCTTGCAATTCACGTTTTTTATATTGTGAATTCATTTTTTTCATTCTTAAAATAATGCCCATAACAGGCTGGGTGTAATAAGGGTTATTTGTCCTCAAAATAAACAGCGTAGGCAGTTTGGCCTAGTGGGTGCATTTGAAAGTTACTGCACATGAGGTTAGAGATCAAATCCTGCCTCTACCGCATTTCCCACCATTTTTTGCGATCTAACAACCTCGCTGCGTTTCCTGGGCCGGCCCAGCTTGCGTCCATGCAGACGCCAACGGCGCGAACCGGTGCTTACAGCGCTGTATAGGAGCTCCCGCCTTTTTCCCTTAAAAAGGGCGATGATACCCTCAAGAAAAAAAGGGGGGTGATGATAGGCGCCGGTCGACCGACCAAAATTTGGGCTAGTCGCCGTGCGGGCGTACGATTTGAGTTTCAATGACGGAGCTACAGCAAGGCCAGATGAGGTCAGAGATCGAATCCTGCCTCTACCGCATTTCCCACCATTTTTTGTGATCTAACAACCTCGCTACGTTTCCTGGGCCGGCCCAACTCGCGTTCATGCAGGCGCCAAACGGCGCAAACCGGCACTTACAGCGCTGTATAGGAGCTCCTGTCTTTTTCCCTTAAAAAAAGGGCGATGATACCCTCAAGAAAAAAGGGGGGGTGATGATAGGCACCGGTCGACCGGCCAAAATTTTGGCCAGTCGCCGCGCGGGCGTATGATTTGAGTGTCAATGACGGAGCTACAGCAAGGCCAGATGGGCCACGACCCGCCCAACATTTGAAATTTGTACACATTTTTTTTCTGTTGGCCCAAAGGTTATTTCTTTCATTTTGGTCCGCCTAGCCTTCCCTCAAAAAAAAAACCTAAAAAACCTTCCCTCAAAAAAACTTTTTTTGGCCTGCCCAGAGTTGGGCTTCAAGCTCCGCCACTGTTGAGTGCCCCGCATTGTTGGATCCCCCCTCCACAGAATCATCTCCTTCCTCGCGTTGGCACGCGCATTGCGTGATTCCCCTACCTGATGGAGACACCGCGACCATGGTCGTCGAGCTCCGCGCCAAGGGTGACGCCATGGCTTCTAGGGAATCACCGTGTCCAAGGTTTGCCGAGCTCTGCCACCGAGCACTGTTGTGTCGATCGTAGCTCCTTGTCGACCAAGATCGTAGCACAATGACTGGTTGCAGAATTGGTTGACGCTGGTCGTAGCAAACACCATTGCCGGTTGTAGCATGAGATCACCCCAATCGTCACTATCACGACTTTTGTAAACGTAGGTTGCAGCTCTACTAGTGGTCGATTCCAGCTTTTACCGATGCCGGTTATAGCTTTCTCAACAACAGCTGCAGCAACCACCATTGCCGGTTGTAGCATCTCGCGGTCATGGTTCCAGCTCTATGGTCGATTTGTTCCCGCAAATGTACACATGGTGGCAGCAAACAATGTCGTCGGTTCAAGCTTCTCTCCGTCGCAACACCTAGACGTCGTGACTTTTGTAGACCTTGGTTGCAGCTCTGCCGGTGGCCGGTTCTAGCTTTTGCCGATGCCCATTGCAGCTTTCTTGACAACAGCCGTAGCAACCACCATTGCCAGTTGTAGATCTCGCGGTCATGTTCCAGCTCTATCGCTGGCCTGTTCCAACAAATGTACACACTGTTGCAGCAAATGACGTCCTTGGTTCTACTTTTTCTCCATTGTAGCACCCAGAGACACCACTTCCAACAAACACTACATAAATTAAGAAGCTGTCTGTGGAGCTCTTTGCCATCAACTTTCCGTCGGGGCTAATGGCAAAGACGACCTTTTGCCGTTAGCTGCTGATGGCAAAGAATGGCTGACGGCAAAATAGAGAAAAACTAACAGCAAATTCTTACTGTCTGCAAAGAGCTCACTTTGTTGTCAGTTTTTATTTGGCTGACGGGAAAGACTGACTTTGCCATCTAATTTTATTTGACTGACGACAAAGACAAACTTTGTTGTATGCTTTTTCTCAGCTGACGGCAAGGAGAAAGCACATCTCGTGGATCGATCACGCGACTCGATTATGTGGTAGGGGCAGCCACCCCTACCACGCACGCACGTACCAGCCCAACCCCAACCCACATCGCACCCTTCTCCACTACAAAAAAAGACACTTCCGTGATGATACGTGTTTGTCACAGTAGGTCACGTTTTCTGTCATGCATGTACATCCATGACAATTTTATGACAGAATCAAGATAGTCATACCTGTGCTGTCGTAGAAGTGTTCCATGACATTACCAAAATTATCATCACGGAAGTGTCCACTTCCATGACGATAAACCGCGCGTCATGGAAGTGCTTTCGTCAAGGGTGACCACACGTGGCATCCACCGTAACAGGTCGCCGTTAAGCTACCGGGTCCGGTTTTGGATCCGATAACCCGTTAACAGCCCGGACCAATGAGGATTTTCCACGTGTAAAATTGTCAATGGCCGGAGGAAACACGTGTTGGCTCACCTATGGGACAGATGTCATCCATTCATTGGACAGGAGGCGCCTATGACAGGTGGACACGTGACACGACCCAACAGAGGCCCATTCCGGTGAAAAGGCTGGGCCTGTCAAAATAAGCGGGCCGGCCCATTAGCAGCCTACTTGAGTCAGGCCCATTTGCAAGTACGGCCCATACAACTTACACAGAATTGGCCCATAAAGGCCCATTCTAGATTTGACAATTTCCAGCCCATCGTCAGTTTAAGCCTGTTAACGGCCCACTGCGTCTTTAGGCCCAATTGCGGCCCGAGCTTCTTTCGGCCTGTTAGCAGCCCATCGTTAGTTCCAGCCCGTTAACGGCCCGGAACGTCTTTCGGCCAATTTTCGGCCCATTCTGCAGTTGGGCCAATTCTAGCCCGCTGTGACTTTAGGCCTGTCCTCGGCCCATTTGGTAAATGGGCCAACTCTTAGCCCATTTTGCTCTCGGCCTGTTAACGGCCCGCACAACAGTTGGGCCTTTGACTTTAGGTCCATTAGGGGCCCACGTTCCGCAGGGCATCATTTCAGCCCAACGCGACTTCCGGCCTGTTGAAAGCCTAGTTTGCAAATTGGGCCTCCTCTGCCCCATAACACTTTCGGCCTCTTACTGGCCCGTAAAGTAAAAGGGCCGAGGCAAAATTGACATTTATTTTGGCCTGCTGGAGGCCCGCGGGCCATTTCCATTTATACAGCCCTATCGAGCTTTTGGCCTGTTAACAACCTGCTAAGAGCCGTTGTTTCGGTGGGCCACATCATTTGGGATCCACTTAATATTATTTTGACCAGTGATAACCCACAAGTATAGGGGATCAACTGTAGCCTCTTTCGATAAGTAAGAGTGTAGAACCCAACGAGGAGCTAAAGGTAGAACAAATATTCCCTCAAGTTCTATCGACCACCGATACAACTCTACGCATGCTTAACGTTCGCTTTACCTAAAACAAGTATGAAACTAGAAGTACTTTGTAGGTGTTGCGGGATAGGTTTGCAAGATAATAAAGAGCACGTAAGGCTGTTTAGATAAAGAAGCAATAAATTTAGCATAGCGAGTGTGGAAAAGTGGTGGTAGGAGTTGCGAAATTGTCCCTAAGCAACTGACTACTTTACTAGGCCGATAGCAAGTTTTATGTGGGAGAGGCCACTGCTAGCATGTCATCCCTGACTTGGAATTCTATGCACTTATGATTGGAACTATTAGCAAGCATCCACAACTACTAACGTTCATTAAGGTAAAACCCAACCATAGCATTAAGATATATTGGTCCCCCTTCAATCCCGTATGCATCAATTTCTATGCTGGGTTGAAGCTTCTGTCACTCTTGCCCTCCAATACATAGTCCTATCAACATACAACTAACCTTATGGTGTGATCCACACGCGCGCTCATATGATGGGCACTAAAGGACAACAACATAACCATAAGCAAATTAAACCAATCATAGCAATTCACCAATTACCGATAGGACAACAAAAATCTACTCAGACATCATAGGATGGCAACACATCATTGGATAATAATATGAAGCATAAAGCACCATGTTCAAGTAGAGGGTACAACGGGTTGCGGGAGAGTGGACCGTTGTAGATAGATGGGGGAAGGTGATGAAGATGTTGGTGAAGATGACAGAGGTGTTGGTGTATATTGCGGTGACGATGATGGCCCCGGCGGTGTTCCGGCGCCACCGGGAGAGAGGGGGAGAGAGCCCCCCTTCTTCTTCTTCTTCTTCTTCCTTGACCTTGTCCCTAGATGGGAGAAGGGTTCCCCTCTGGTCCTTGGCTTCCATGGCATGGGAGGGGCGAGAGCCCCTCCGAGATTGGATCTGTCTCTCTGTCTCTCTCTGTTTCTGCGTTCCCTGATTCTGCCATTTCACCGTTTCTTATATTCCCAAAGATCCGTAACTCCGACTGGGCTGAAATTTGGACACGATTTTTATCCGGATATTGTCTTTCTTGCGGCGAAAGAAGGGCACCAACCGCCTTATGGGGTGGCCACGAGGGCCCAGGGCGCGCCTGACCCCCTGGGGCGCGCCCCTCACCCTCGTGGGCCCCTCGGGCATCGTCTCGCGATGATTCCACTTCCCAAAATTCACATATATTACAAAAAAAATCTCCGTCAGTTTTTATCCCGTTTGGACTCTGTTTGATATGGATTTTCCGCGAAACAAAAAATATGCAACAAACAGGAACTGGCACTGGGCACTGGATCAATATGTTAGTCCCAAAAATAGTATAAAAAGTTGCCAAAATTATGTAAAAGTTGTAGAATATTGGCATGGAACAATCAAAAATTATAGATATGACGAAGACGTATCAACCACCGAGTTAAGGCCCACTTTGACTACACATGTTTGTTCGTTTGTATGGCGTCTAGGAAATGTTTGTGCGTGTTGGACATACTATCGCCTCTAAAAACATACACTATACAATAAAAACACTAAGGCATAGAAACGTAGAATAATCCTACACTATATAATAAAGAAATTACAGCCGAATATACCCACTAGGTATTATAGTTCGGCACCAGTGATAATAAAGCTACACAAACAACAAATTACATACACTGGACAAATAAAGCTCATACATCATGGACACGCATCAACATAACTTACCATTTGAACTATAATCTCTTCAGAAAATAGGATTGGCCGGATTCAGATAGCACAAATTTCAGTCTGCAAAATCTCCAATTCCTTCGTGGTTACCTCAGTGTCTTGTTTCATTTTTTTGACTCCTGCATCTAATACCTGCATGTCCAGTCTCAACTTGTTGATTGTACGTTGAGAATCATGTACACGTTGTCTTGCCACCTCTAGTTGATGCTCGAGAACATCAGCACATTCCAATTCCAATCCATAATCATTCGGTAATGGCCATGCCGCACTGCTCGTAGATCTTTGTGTTGATGTCACTTCATCCTGAAATGTTTCTGTAAGTACACATGACTAGGGCAAAAATATAGTTACAACACTGAAGCGAGCAAGACAGACTATTTTGTACATGGCAAAACAGGACTAACAATAATGTTACATGTCATGAAGTATAAGCAGGTGATATTTTAAAAAATTATAAAAATGGTAGTCTGTGCAGCCTGCATACAGAAATCTCTCTTAGCTCACCAGAGGAGCATGATGTTGGGGGCCACATCCAAAACACAGACAAGTTACAAATTTAGACAGCATGTTGCGTATAAGTAAGCAAGCAGTTGGGCATTCTATAGCTCAATTTAAGTCTTAGGGAGCATAATGAACAGTAGAGGGATTCATACAAACCTACTACAGCAAGCAAAACTATGCAATCATTAGCCTAGTATAAACTAGATTGTGAGCCTCATGCAGTAATAGGTTGTTAATAGACTTCAAAGCTTCGGGCACACTTCGCTAGAGTAATTAAATGGTAAGGCCTTTAATTATGTCAACTAATAGTTATACAAGTACCCAAGGTCAGGCATCATTGTTTGGGCATCTCATTAACTGAGGACAAATAAAGCAATTGAAAAGAGCAAATTAACTATGCCTGAAACAAACAAGGAATTGAACTGTTGAGTTGGATACAGTTGAAGGAAATATGCCCTAGAGGCAATAATAAAGTTATTATTTATTTCCTTATTTCATGATAAATGTTTATTATTCATGCTAGAATTGTATTAACCGGAAACTTAGTACATGTGTGAATACATAGACAAAACAAAGTGTCCCTAGTATGCCTCTACTTGACTAGCTCGTTTATCAAAGATGGTTATGTTTCCTAACCATAGACATGTGTTGTCATTTGATGAACGGGATCACATCATTAGGAGAATGATGTGATGGACAAGACCCATTCGTTAGCTTAGCATTATGATCGTTACAGTTTCATTGCTACTGCTTTCTTCATGACTTTTACATGTTCCTCAGACTATGAGATTATGCAACTCCCGAATACCGGAGGAACACCTAGTGTGCTATCAAATGTCACAACGTAACTGGGTGATTATAAAGATGCTCTACAGGTGTCTCCGATGGTGTTTGTTGAGTTGGCATAGATCGAGATTAGGATTTGTCACTCCGTGTATCGGAGAGGTATCTCTGGGCCCTCTCGGTAATACACATCACTATAAGCCTTGCAAGAATTGTGACTAATGAGTTAGTTGCGGGATGATGCATTACGGAACGAGTAAAGAGACTTCTCGGTAATGAGATTGAACTAGGTATGAGGATACCGACGATCGAATCTCGGGCAAGTAACATACCGATGACAAAGGGAACAACGTATGTTGTTATGTGGTTTGACCGATAAAGATCTTCGTAGAATATGTGGGAGCCAATATGAACATCCAGGTTCCGCTATTGGTTATTGACCGGAGACATGTCTCGGTCATGTCTACATAGTTCTCGAACCCATAGGGTCCGCACGCTTAACGTTCGGTGACGATCGGTATTATGAGTTATGTGTTTTGATGTACCGAAGGTAGTTTGGAGTCCCTGATGTGATCACAGACATGATGAGGAGTCTCGAAATGATCGAGACATAAAGATTGATATATTGGACGACTATATTATTCGGACACCGGAAGTGTTCCGGGTGGTTTTGGAGAAAACCAGAGTGCCGGAGGGTTGCCGGACCCTACCCCCCCGGGAAAGTTGGGCCTACATGGGCCATAGGGAAGAGGGGAGGCAGCCCACAAGGGGCAGCCGCACCCCCTCCCTATAGGGAGTCCGAATTGGAGTAGGGAGGGGGGCGCGCCCCCCTTTCCTTCTCCTCTTCCTCTCCCTTCCTTCTTCCCCCTTCCTCCTAGTTGGACTAGGAAAGGGGGAGTCCTACTCCTACTAGGAGGAGGACTCCTCCCCTCCTTGGCGCGCCCCAAGGGCCGTCCGGCCTCCCCCCTTGCCTCTTTATATATGGGGCAGGGGGCACCCTAGAACACAACAACAGACATTGTCTTAGCCGTGTGCGGTGCCCCCTCCACCATAGTCCACCTTGGTCATATCGTTGCAGTGCTTAGGCAAAGCCCTGCGCCGGTAGCTTCATCATCACCGTCATCACACCGTCGTGCTGACGAAGCTCTCCCTCAACACTCAGCTGGATCAAGAGTTCGTGGGACGTCACCGAGCCGAACGTGTGCAGATCACGGAGGTGCCGTACTTTCGGTCCTAGGATCGGTCGGATCATGAAGATGTACGACTACATCAACCGCGTTGTCATAACTCTTCCGCTTACGGTCTACGAGGGTACGTGGACTACACTCTCCCCTCTCGTTGCTATGCATCACCATGATAGATCTTGTGTGTGCGTAGGAATTTTTTTGAAATTACTGCGTTCCCCAACGGTGGCATCCGAGCCAGGTCTGTGCGTAGATGCACGAGTAGAACACAAAGAGTTGTGGGCGATAATAGTCATACTGCTTACCAGCATGTCATACTTTGATTTGGCGGTATTGTTGTATGAAGCGGCTCAGACCGACATTACTCATACACTTACGGGAGACTGGTTCTACCGACGTGCTTCGCACACAGGTGGCTAGTGGGTGTCTGTTTCTCCAACTTTAGTTGAATCGAGTGTGACTATGCCCGGTCCTTGTTGAAGGTTAAAACAACACACTTCACGAAAAATCGTTGGGGTTTTTGATGCGTAGGTAAGAACGGTTCTTGCTAAGCCCGTAGCAGCCACGTAAAACTTGCAACAACAAAGTAGAGGACGTCTAACTTGTTTTTGCAGGGCATGTTGTGATATGATATGGTCAAGACGTGATGAGATATAAATTGTTGTATGAGATGATCATGTTTTTGAAATTATCGGCAACTGGTAGGAGCCTTATGGTTGTCTCTTTATTGCATAAGATGCAAGCGCCATATAATTGCTTTACTGTATCGCTATGTGATAGCAATAGTTGCAAAAGCAATAGTTGGTGAGACGACCATGTGACGACACATTGATAAAGATCAAGATGATGGAGATCATGGTGTCATGCCGGTGACGATGGAGATCATGACGGTACTTTGGAGATGGAGATCAAAGGCACAAGATGATGATTGCGATATCATGTCACATATTTTGATTACATGTGATGTTTATCTTTTATGCTTCTTATTTTGCTTAGTACGACGGTAGCATTATGAGATGATCCCTTACTAAAATTTCAAGGTATAAGTGTTCTCCCTGAGTATGCACCGTTGCGACAGTTCTTCGTGCTGAGACACCACGTGATGATCGAGTGTGATAAGCTCTACGTTCACATACAATGGGTGCAAGCCAGTTTTGCACACGAAGAATACTCGGGTTAAACTTGAGGAGCCTAGCATATGCAGATATGGCCTCGGAACACTGGAGACCGAAAGGTCAAACGTGAATCATATAGTAGATGTGATCAACATAGTGATGTTCACCATTGAAAACTTCTCCATCTCACGTGATGATCGGACATGGTTTAGTTGATATGGATCACGTGATCACGTAGATGATTAGAGGGATGTCTATCTAAGTGGGAGTTCTTAAGTAATATGATTAATTGAACTTTAATTTATCATGAACTTAGTCCTGGTAGTATTAGCATATCTATGTTGTAGATCAATAGCTCGCGATGTAGCTCCCCGTTTATTTTTTATATGTTCCTAGAGAAGTATAAGTTGAAAGATGATAGTAGCAATGATGCGGACTTGGTCCCTGATCTGAGGATTTTCCTCATTGTTGCACAGAAAAATTATGTCCTTGATGCACCGCTAGGTGACAGAACTATTGCAGGAGCAGATGCAGACGTTATGAACGTTTTGACAAGCTCGGTATGATGACTACTTGATAGTTTAGTTCACCATGCTTTACGGCTTAGAACCGGGACTTCAAAAATGTTTTGAACGCCACAGAGCATATAAGATGTTCCAAGAGTTGAAATTGGTATTTCATACTCATGCCCGTGCCAAGAGGTATGAGACCTCTGACAGTACTTTGCATACAAGATGGAGGAGAATAGCTCAACTAGTGAGCATGTGCTCAGATTGTCTGGGTACTACAATTGCTTGAATCAAGTGGGAGTTAATCTTCCAGATAAGATAGTGACTGACAGAGTTCTCTAGTCACTATCACCAAGTTACTAGAACTTCGTGATGAACTATAATATACAAGGGATGACGAAAATGATTCCCCGAGCACTTCGCGATGCTAAAATCGGCGAAGGTAGAAATCAAGAATGATGGTTTACAAGACCACTAGTTTCAAGTAAAAGGGCAAGGGATAGAAAGGGAACTTCAAGAAGAATGGCAAGCAAGTTGCCACTCCCATGAAGAAACCCAAAGCTAGACTCAAGCCTGAAACTGAGTGCTTCTACTGCAAAGGAAATGGTCACTGGAAGTGGAACTGCCCCTAGATACTTGGCGGATAAGAAGGATGGCAAAATGAACAAAGGTATATTTGATATACATGTTATTGATGTGTACTTTACTAGTGTTTATAGCAACCCCTAGGTATTTGATACTAGTTCAGTTGCTAAGAGTAGTAACTCGAAACGGGAGTTGCAAAATAAACAGAGACTAGTTAAGGACGAGGTGACGATGTGTTGGAAATGATTCCAAGGTTGATAAGATCACCATCGCACACTCCTTTTACCTCCGGGATTAGTGTTGAACCTAAAATAAATGTTATTTGGTGTTTGCGTTAAGCATGAATATGATTGGATCATGTTTATTGCAATACAGTTATTCATTTAAGTCAAAGAATAATTGTTGTTCTATTTACATGAATAAAAACCTTTTGTGATCATACACTCAATGTAAATGGTTTACTGAATCTCGATCGTAGTGATACACATATTCATAAATATTGAAGCCAAAAGATGCAAAGTTAATAATGATAGTGCAACTTATTTGTGGCACTGCCGTTTAGGTCATATTGGTGTAAAGCGCATGAAGAAATTCCATGCCGATGGACTTTTGGAATCACTTGATTATGAATCATTTGATGCTTGCGAACCATGCCTCATGGGCAAGATGACTAAGACTCCATTCTCCGGAACAATGGAGCGAGCCACCGACTTATTGGAAATAATACATACCGATGTATGCGGTTCAATGAGTGTTGAGGCTCATAGCGGGTATCATTGTTTTCTGACCTTCACAGATGATTTGAGCAGATATGTGTATATCTACTTGATGAAACACAAGTCTGAAACACTTGAAAAGTTCAAAGATTTTCAGAGTGAAGTAGAGAATCATCGTAACAAGAAAATAAAGTTTCTACGATCTGATCGTAGAGGCAAATATTTGAGTTACGAGTTTGGCCTTCAATTAAAACAATGTGGAATAGTTTCACAAACTCATGCCACTTGGAACACCACAGCATAATGGTGTGTCCGAACGTCATAATCATACTTTATTGGATATAGTGCAATCTATGATGTCTCTTACAGATTTACCACTATCGTTTTGGGGTTATGCATTAGAGACAGCTGCATTCACGTTAAATAGGGCACCATCTAAATCCGCTGAGACGACACCTTATGAACTGTGGTTTGGCAAGAAACCCAAGTTGTCGTTTCTTAAAGTTTGAGGCTGCGATGCTTATGTGAAAAAGCTTCAACCTGATAAGCTCGAACCCAAATCGGAGAAATGTGTCTTTATAGGATACCCAAAAGAGATTGTTGGGTACACCTTCTATCACAGATCCGAAGGCAAGATCTTTGTTGCTAAGAATGGATCCTTTCTGGAGAAGGAGTTTCTCTCGAAAGAAGTGAGTGGGAGGAAGGTAGAACTTGACGAGGTAATTGTACCTTCTCCCGAATTGGAAAGTATTTCTTCACTGAAATCAGTTCAAGTGATGCTTACACCAATTAGTGAGGAAGTTAATGATGATGATCATGAAGCTTCAGATCAAGTTACTACCAAACCTCGTAGGTCAACCAAAGTACGTTCCGCACCAGAGTGGTACGGTAATCCTATTCTGGAGTTCATGTTACTTGACCATGACGAACCAACGAACTATGAGGAAGCGATGATGAGCCCAGATTCCGTGAAATGGCTTGAGGCCATGAAATCTGAGATGGGATCCATGTATGAGAACAAAGTGTGGACTTTGGTTGACTTGCCCGATGATCGGAAAGCCATAGAAAATAAATGGATCTTCAAGAGGAAGACGGACGCTGATAGTAGTGTTACTATCTACAAAGCTAGACTTGTCGAAAAAAGTTTTTGACAAAGTTCAAGGTGTTGACTACGATGAGATTTTCTCACTCGTAGCGATGCTTAAGTCTGTCTGAATCATCTTAGCAAATTGCCACATTTTATGAAATATGGCAAATGGATGTCAAAACTACATTCCTTAATGGATTTCTTAAAGAAGAGTTGTATATGATGCAACTAGAAGGTTTTGTCGATCCTAAAGGTGCTAACAAAATGTGCAAGCTGCAGCGGTCCATCCATGGACTGGTGCAAAGCATCTCAGAGTTGGAATATACGCTTTGATGAGTTGATCAAAGCACATAGTTTTATACAGACTTGCGATGAAGCCTGTATTTACAAGAAAGTGACTGAGCACTACAACCTTTCTCATAAGTATATGTGAATGACATATTGTTGATCCGAAATGATGTAGAATTTTCTGGAAAGCATAAAAGGAGTGTTTGAAAGGAGTTTTTTCAAAGAAAGACCTCGATGAAGCTGCTTACATATTGAGCATCAAGATCTATATAGATAGATCAAGACGCTTGATAAGTTTTTTCAATGAGTACATACGTTGACAATTTTTTTGAAGTAGTTCAAAATGGAATAGTCAAAGAAGGAGTTCTTGCCTGTATTGCAAGGTGTGAAATTGAGTAAGACTCAAAGCCCGACCACGACAGAAGATAGAAAGAGAATGAAAGTCATTCCCTATGCCTCAGCCATAGGTTCTATGAAGTATGCCATGCTGTGTACCAGATCTATTGTATACCCTACACTGAGTTTGGCAAGGGAGTACAATAGTGATCTAGTAATAGATCACTGGACAACGGTCAAAATTATCCTTAGTGGAATAAGGATATGTTTCTCGATTATGGAGGTGACAAAAGGTTCGTCATAAAGGGTTACGTCGATGCAAGTTTTGACACTGATCCAGATGACTCTAAGTCTCAATCTAGATACATATTGAAAGTGGGAGCAATTAGCTAGAGTAGCTCCGTGCAGAGCATTGTTGACATAGAAATTTGCAAAATACATACGGATCTGAATATGGCAGACCCGTTGTCTAAACTTCTCTCACAAGCAAAACATGACCACACCTTAGTACTCTTTGGGTGTTAATCACATGTCGATGTGAACTAAGATTACTGACTCTAGTAAACCCTTTGAGTGTTGGTCACAAGGCGATGTGAACTATGGGTTCTAATCACATGGTGATGTGAACTATTGGTGTTAAATCACATGGCGATGTGAACTAGATTACTGAATCTAGTGCAAGTGGGAGAGTGAAGGAAATATGCCCTAGAGGCAATAATAAAGTTATTATTTATTTCCTTATTTCATGATAAATGTTTATTATTCATGCTATAATTGTATTAACCGGAAACTTAGTACATGTGTGAATACATAGACAAAACAAAGTGTCCCTAGTATGCCTCTACTTGACTAGCTCGTTTATCAAAGATGTTTATGTTTCCTAACCATAGACATGTGTTGTCATTTGATGAATGGGATCACATCATTAGGAGAATGATGTGATGTACAAGACCCATTCGTTAGCTTAGCATTATGATCGTTACAGTTTCATTGCTACTGCTTTCTTCATGACTTATACATGATCCTCAGAATATGAGATTATGCAACTCCCGAATACCAGAGGAACACCTTGTGTGCTATCAAACATCACAAGTAACTGGGTGATTATAAAGATGCTCTATAGGTGTCTCCGATGGTGTTTGTTGAGTTGGCATAGATCGAAATTAGGATTTGTCACTCCGTGTATCGGAGAGGTAACTCTGGGCCTCTCGGTAATGCACATCACTATAAGCCTTGCAAGCATTGTGACTAATGAGTTAGTTGCGGGATGATGCATTACGGAATGAGTAAAGAGACTTGCCGGTAACGAGATTGAACTAGGTATAAGGATACTGTCGTGGAATTGTCACGGCAGATGTCCTCAAGCCAGGACTTAGTCGTGGAGCCATCGCCGCTAGGAAGCTTGAAGGGGTTAAACGGGACAAGGAACACGAAGGTTTATACTGGTTCGGCCCCTTACGGTGAAGGTAAAAGCCTACGTCCAGTTGAGGTGGTATTGATTAGGGTTTCGATGACCAGGGAGCTTAACTGCTATGCCTGGCTCTCGACGAGATCTTTCTTACCCCTAAACCGTTGCCGGGTCGTCCCTTTATATAGAGAGGTTAACGCCCCGCAGCTTCTGAGAGTCCCGGCCGGCTCATACGAGTGTCCGGCTCTGACTCTCAACTATTCTTGCCTTATACTACAAGTTCTACCTTAATGACGGTTGTAACTACGGGCCTTAAGCCATCTCCGGGTCTTAAGCCCATCTTTGGCCCACCGTCTTCAAGCTTGTCGCCGGGCTTCAGGTGATGATCCTTATGTGTAACCCGGCCCCGCCAGGCGGGTGACTCTAAGGGTTATATCCTCAACATTAGGCCCCAGATTGATTTGAGCCGGCTCATGTCAATCTTCAACCCTTTCGACAGAAAATCTCCGGCTTACAATTGTGTGAAGGCCAGAACCCGGCGTGACGTCATCCTCTGGATTCCGGGTAATCCGCCGTGACGTCATCTTCCATTAAGTCCGTTTTTTACTCCAGCATATCCGCAACGGATCTTATCTTTACTGCCATCCCGAAAATCGAGGCATTTTATGGTGAGATAACCGCGCCGTGGCCTCCTCGTTTCTCGTGCCCACTTATGAGTCTGGCCTTATAAATAGCCCGACCCTCGGGTCTTTTCCATTCTCCCCCTTCTGTCGTCTTCTTCCTCTCGCTACTCTTGTGCTGCTCGAGCTCCGCCGCCGCCGCCACCGCAGCAGAGCTCCGTGTCCTTGTCGACCTTGGCCGCTGCATCACCCTGAACCGTCCAGAAAAAACAGTGGCGATCCCCGCGACTCACCAGCACCCGTAAGTCTTCGCCACTCCGTAGAGTAGATCCACATTAGGCTCCTGCTGTTCTTCCCGTGTTCTTCGCTGTTCCTCGCAAGTCCCGGTAGTTTTTATTTTTACCGCCTTTCTTGATCTCCAACTGCATAGGACTGCTGCGGTAGTTGTTTTACGCCCATTCCAATGTCCATAGATCCCTTCTTACTGCGTACTGGCTCTGTTCAGGCTTATGAACTTCCTCGGCGTCTGTTTTAGGTCTAGAAATATTTCCTTTTATTCAACCATTTTGATCCAAAATTTTCACCACGATCTGTGAAACTTGTTTTTACCACACTTAGTAAAAAAACTGCATCTGCTGAGCTATGGCGGCTTACATTTCCGGCTCAAAGAAGCCACGCGCCATGCAATTTTGCCGGCTCATTTATGATAACGCTGTAGACAATTTGAATTACTCTCGCTTCCTTCAGCGGCTTAAATAACCCGATGCATTTAGCCATACATCATTAGGCCCCTTCATAAGCCGCCACTTTAAACATTGAACTGTAAATTCCCTCTGGCTTATAATTAAACCGGACATTTCCTTTTATCATAGGCTTCCGACTTTCACCATGCCTCCCAAAGCTCCCAAAGCACCCATCACTTGCAACTGGATGAGGTCCAACGTCACCGACGAAACCTTAGCAGATTTTGTGAAGACGGGTTACTTGCCCAAGAAGGACGTCATGTCTTACCGCGCCCCTGACCCGTCAGAGGAGAGACCACAGCCAAAGGACGGGGAGGTGGTAATATTTGCGGATCACATGAGCCGGGGCTTCGCACCGCCCGGCTCAAAGTTCTTCAGAGATGTACTGAATTTCTTTGATATGCGGCCGCAAGATATAGGACCCAATTTGGTGTCGAACATATGCAACTTCCAAGTGTTCTGCGAGGTCTACCTTGGAGAGGAGCCTAGCCTTCTGCTCTTTAGAGAGCTGTTCTATTTGAACCGCCAAAACGAGTGCGCCAACGGGCCGAGCTTAGAGCTTGGTGGAATCTCCATTCAGCGACGGAGAGACTGCCTTTTTCCTTACGCCGAGCCGCCAAGCCACCCAAAGGACTGGAACCAGACGTGGTTCTACTGCCAAGACACGTCGCCGGCTGACGAGAGCCCGCTGCCCGGCTTTCGCCCTTCACGTCTGGAACCAACTCACCCTCTGTCAGACAAGTTAACTCAGGCGGAGCGCCAACCTTTGATCCCCACCATCAACAAAATCAAGGCTCTCCTGGGAAATGGCCTTAATGGCATTGATCTGGTCCGAGTCTGGATCTCGTGGCGGGTGATCCCCTTAAGCCGCCGCCCCGGCTTAATGTGTGAGTACACCGGCCGGAAAGATGACCCCCTGAGACACAGCCGCAACGATCTTCCTGAAGACGTTGCTGAGGACATGACCAAGGCTCTCTTGAACGAGAGCTTGGCAGACTGCGGGAGGACCGGCTTAAGCCCCTTCTGCAAGACCAACCCGGCCCCAGCGGTAAGCCGCTAATCTGAACATCTTATTTTCTTCTGTAGATAGCTTTCATCTGAACCTTAAGAAACCGTCATTGTATTTTTCAGGCTGATGACAAATTTTGGAAGGTCAAATATGACCATGAGGCGGCCAAGAAGGCTAGAAAGGCTAAGAAAGCCGCCAAGAGAGCCGCTCCCCGCAAGAAGGGAAGCAGGCCTACTGCCTCAGAGCTGCTTCAACTGAGTGACAGCTCCGAGTCAGAGGTAACCCCTGAACCTGTGAGCTCTTGTTGCATTTCTTGTTTATTTTTGTCCACCTTTATCAATACTGTTCATCAACAGGATGACACCGGAGCAAGTAACCCGGTGGTTGAAGAGGTAATGACACTTTCCTCCGACTCAGAGCCCTTGCCAAGGCTGAAAGTCCGAAGGGTAACCCGGAAAGTAAGATTTTCACATCCTTTAGCTTATCAAGATCCTCAATTTCTTTTGAAGCAACAGATTCATGAGAGCCGGCGGCACACCCGGACCAACAAGGATGCTAACCTCTCCTCCGGCTTACCTGAGGCATCAAGGAAGCGCCGGACCTAGGTTATCTCCAACTTATATCCTTTTCATCCTCTGGCGGGTGTTATATGTCAACCTCTCAATTCTTCTGATTCAAATTATCAGGAAACATCTCCTTCCTCTGGTGACTCGATGCAGTCGAATTTGCCGGCTTTCAAGACCGTACCCGGGTAATGATGATCATCCCTTGCTGTGCTTTATCTTTACTCATATTTTGTACTAACCTCTTGTCCTTTCAGTGCTCAAGCAAAGCTCAGTAAAAGAGCAAAGAAGAATAAGCCGGTCGAAGAGACGGTCTTGCCTGAGCTGGAGGTTTCAGTTCAAGAGCCGCCAGCTGCTTCTGCTCCTGACGCCACCATTCCAGCTGATGAGCCGGCCATGGAGACTTCCACCAACCCGGATATCTCCAGCCCGGCTCAACCGGCCGATGACCCGGACGTGGTAATCACCCAGACGGAGTTTGTCGAGCCGGGGAGACCCACTGCACTGGCTAAGTGCTCTGCGAAGGAGGAGTTGCTAGCGCGCCACCGGGCCAAGCTGGACGTCACCGACTACACCAACCTGAGCATTGGAGAGATCATCTCCGGCTATGTCAATCAAGTGCACAGCAGCCGGGACTTGGAGATCGACATGGTGAAACAGATACAGCAGAAGTCTGAGGTACCACTCTACTGCTTACTGCATAATCCTCTATACCATACTCTAGCCCCCAAGTCTACTACTTATGATAGAATATGTTGTAGACTTAACTTCCGGCTTACTTCCATGAACCGGTAATCTGTAGATAGAGACTTTCAACATGCATTAGCCCCCAAGTGCCAAGTGTCTTTGCCTGGAAAGCGCTTGGGACTTTAAATTTGCATAGTAACTGTTCATACTATAACCCGGAAATTGTGCAGGCTGCTTGCAAAAAGCTTGAGGCTGACATCTCTGATCTGAAGACCCGCCTGAGGACGCAGGAAACTGAAACCCGGAAAGCCAACGCCAAATTTGTGTCCAGCATTGCTGCTCAAGAGAAGCTGAAGAAGGACTTTGAAATGGAAAGGAAGACTTGGGCCGAAGAGAAGGCTGCACTTGTAAGCCGGGCCGAACAGGCGGAGAAGGCTCTGTCGGAGAGAACCGCCGAACTCTCCGGCTTGAAACGCCATGTGTCACATATGGTCGCCGCCATCTTCGGTAAGTTATTCCACCGGCTCTCAATAAGTTCATAACCTTTATATCTCATAACTCCCATTACTGAGAACGGCTTATCCCACTTTGTTAAACAGGTCCCAGAAGTGTCAACCTCAACCAAAGTGTGCTGACCAAGTTGAAGGCCGTGTACACTCTGGTGGAGCAACTCTACACCGGGTCATAGCGCGCCTTGGCCGTGGTGGCCCTATCCAATGAGGTGCCAACTCACCTGGCGGAAGTTCTTCGCCGGCTTGCTGTTCTTCCTCAGCGTGTCCAAGAGCTGCGACGGGCCTCTCCAAGAGCCGGAGCCATAGCTGCTCTGAGCCGGGCCAAGGCGTTCCTTCCAGAATTAGACCCGGCAGACATTGCCCTTGGCTATCCCAGCTTGAAGGAAGACGGCACCCCCTTCGACCAAAGGGACTTTGCAGCTTGCGTGAAGATCGTGCGCCCGGTGGCCACCCTGATTGGAAATGACACGGATCTGACCAAGTACCAGCCGGGTTACGATGCAGAGAATCAGAGGATCCCCACTCCGCGTTATGAAGCCATCATCTTAGTCCCGCCGACTCGTAAGCACACCTTTGCCCCGGAAATTGACCCGGCCGGGTTAATTGACGAGGAAGCTCAATTTGAAGCTCTGAGCGGCATTGACTGGAAATCGTCAACTTTCCAGGTCTTGGGAACAGCCGGAGGAGCGGAGAGGGATGAGCCGGAAGCGTCGACCCAGCAAGCATCTTAACTCTGTAGGCGGCTTATTTAAACAATGCTTCACCCTTTTGGACTCGATGAGTCTTGTAATAGAATAGGACCAACACTTTAACTTTGCTGTGCCATCGTGCACGTGTTGAATGCTGAATTCCATTGAAGTTGCTTCCTTATATTTCTCCGGGTCATAATTGATCATTCATTTTCCTCAAGCTCAAATAGTTGTCTTTAACTATCCTGCATAGAAAAACAAAATCACAAGTCTCTAGGCGGCTTACCGCACTGAGAATCGTAGTCTCGTACATATAACCCGGAATAAAGATCTAAGTCATGAAAGACTGGTCTTCAATGATATCCTTGATATAACCGTAATAACACACTTACCGGCCTTTAAGCTCACTTCCGGTTTATATAACCCGGGTAATAAGGCTGGTACCTCAATCCCGGTTTACCAGTCTTAACGACGCCGATTGTGTTCAACTAGTACTGTGAATCAAAGTTAAGCCGGCAAAGTGAGACCCGCCGTGCACACTATTGAAACAATCAGAAGAACTCGTTATAAATCAGAAAAAACTTAGGGGCTTCCGGTTCGAATACGACCAGAGACCCGTCCCAAAGGGGTTATGCTAAGATTCGAATGCGATCATATAGCCCCCAGTGGGTGTGGCGATGCCAATCAAGAGGGTACCGGCAGCTATGTTCTCTTTGGTTCGAATACGACCCATGTTTGAACAGGAAGCCCCCAAATGACCTTAAGAGTTGTTTAACGATGCTGATTCGAATACGATCCACGTCGGTTCCCGAAGGGGGTTGAACTATGATTCAAATATGATCAAAGAAAACTCCCCAATGAGCTCCGCATTTTGCCAATCAAATGGGTATCGACAACTATGTTCTCTTTGGTTCGAATACGACCTATGTTTGAACAGGAAGCCCCCAAGTGACCTTATCGCGTACGGCTAGATTCGAATACGATCATAAGCCGGATCCTCCTTCAAGTTATCATGTGATCTTGCAATGGAAACAACACATCCACCTTTGGAGGAGAAAAAAGGACAGAGGTCCTGCTTTATTGCTTATCATAATATATACATGGCTATAGAAATATATACATTATGAGAGCCGGTGACTCAAGTGTAGTAGGGTCGAAGCTGAGCTATGTTCCACGGCCGACGGGTCTCCTCCTCCGACTTGCGTGAATCTTTGTGCTCCCGAATGTCAATGAGGTAATATGACCCGTTATGCAAGTTCTTGCTGACCACAAAGGGTCCTTCCCAAGGCGGGGATAACTTGTGCGCATCTGTTTGATCTTGGATGAGCCGGAGCACCAGATCACCTTCCTGGAAGACCCGGGACTTAACCCGGCGACTGTGATAACGGCGCAGGTCTTGTTGGTAAATCGCGGATCGAGCCGCTGCCACATCACGCTGCTCGTCCAACAAGTCAAGAGCATCTTGGCGCCTGTTCATTATCCGCCTCAACATAAGCCGCCACTCGAGGCGAGTCATGACGGATGTCACTGGGGAGGACTGCTTCCGCTCCATAGACCATGAAGAAAGGCGTGTAACCCGTAGACCTGTTAGGTGTAGTATTGATGCTCCATAACACGGAGGGCAACTCCTCCACCCAACAACCCGGCGTCCGTTGCAAAGGGACCAAAAGCCGGGGCTTGATGCCCTTCAGAATCTCCTGATTAGCTCTCTCAGCTTGACCATTGGATTGAGGATGAGCCACTTATGAAACATCAAGCCGAATATGCTCTCGTTGACAAAACTCCTCCATGGCGCCTTTGGATAGATTGGTACCATTGTCAGTTATAATGTTGTGCGGAAAGCCAAAGCGAAAGATCACCTTTTTCATAAACTGAACCGCCGTGGCTGCATCACACTTGCTAACTGGCTCTGCTTCAACCCACTTTGTAAATTTGTCAACTGCCACCAAGAGGTGGGTCTTCTTATCCTTGGACCTTTTAAAAGGCCCAAACATATCAAGCCCCCAGACTGCAAAGGGCCAAGTAATTGGGATCATCCTCAACTCCTGAGCCGACACATGAGCCCGTCGCGAGAACCTCTGGCAACCATCACATTTACTGACCAAGTCCTCCGCATCAGCATGAGCCGTCAGCCAATAAAAACCATGACGAAAAGCCTTGGCCACAAGGGATTTTGAGCCAGCATGATGGCCACAATCCCCTTCATGAATCTCACGCAAGATCTCTTGACCTTCCTCAGGGGAGACACAACGCTGGAACGCTCCCATAACACTGCGGCGATGCAGCTCACCATTGATAACAACCATTGACTTAGACCGCCGGGTTATTTGTCTAGCCAAAGTTTCATCCTCGGGTAAATCTCCCGGGTCATGTAAGCCAGATAGGGCACTGTCCAGTCCGGGATGATGTGGAGAGCCGCCACCAGTCGTGCCTCCGGGTCAGGGACAGCCAAGTCTTCCTCTGTAGGCAACTTAACAGAAGGGTTATGCAGGACGTCCAGGAAAATATTAGGCGGCACCGGTTTTCGCTGAGAGCCCAGTCGGCTTAGAGCATCAGCCGCCTTGTTCTTCCTGCGATCGATGTGCTCTACTTGGTAACCTTGAAAGTGCCCAGCAATGGCATCAACTTCACGGCGATAAGCCGCCATGAGAGGGTCCTTGGAGTCCCACTTTCCTGATACTTGTTGAGCCACCAAGTCTGAGTCACCGAAGCACCTTACCCGGCTCAAGCTCATCTCCTTAGCCATCCGAAGACCGTGGAGCAAGGCCTCGTACTCAGCCGCATTGTTAGTGCAAGGAAACATCAACTGTAGCACATAATGGAACTTGTCACCCTTAGGGGAAGCCAACACGACTCCAGCCCCCGAGCCCTCCAATTGCCTGGACCCATCGAAGTGAATAGTCCAATATGTGTTATCCGACTTTTGTTCGGGCACCTGTAGTTCTGTCCAATCATTGATGAAATCCACTAAGGCTTGAGATTTAACAGCAGTGCGTGGTACATATTTCAGACCATGAGGTCCGAGCTCTATAGCCCACTTAGCCACTCTCCCTGTGGCCTCTCTGTTTTGAATGATATCTCCAAGGGGGGCAGAACTGACCACAGTGATGGGGTGACCCTAGAAATAATGCTTAAGCTTCCGGCTTGCCATGAACACACCATAAACAAGCTTCTGCCAATGTGGATACCGCTGTTTGGACTCGATGAGCACTTCGCTGACATAATAAACCGGCCGCTGAACCGGATGCTCTTTACCCTCTTCCTTGCGCTCCACCACCACAGCCACACTGACGGCTCGTGTGTTAGCAGCCACATACAGCAATAAAGGCTCCTTGTCAACCGGAGCAGCAAGGACTGGGGGCTCTGCCAGCTGCCTCTTCAAATCCTCAAAAGCAGTATTAGCTGCATCATTCCAGACAAAGTCATCAGTTTTCTTCATCAACCGATATAATGGCATGGCCTTCTCACCCAAACGGCTTATAAACCGTCTTAAAGCAGCGATGCGACCCGCCAAGCGCTAGATGTCGTTTATACACGCCGGCTTAGCCAGGGAGGTGATGGCCTTGATCTTCTCCGGGTTAGCTTCAATGCCTCTGTTAGAAACCAAGAAACCCAAGAGCTTGCCTGCAGGAACACCAAAAACACACTTGGCCGGGTTAAGCATCATCTTGTAGACCCGGAGATTATCAAAGGTTTCCCTCAGATCATCTATCAAGGTTTCCTCCTTCCTGGATTTAACCACAATATCATCCACATAAGCATGAACATTGCGCCCAATCTGGTTATGAAGACAGTTCTGCACGCAACGCTGATAAGTCGCCTGTGCACTCTTGAGTCCAAAGGGCATAGACACATAGCAGAAAGCTCCGAAGGGAGTGATGAACGCCGTCTTCTCCTGGTCCTTAACTGCCATTTTAATCTGATGATATCCAGAATAAGCATCCAAGAAACTTAAGCGCTCACAACCCGCCGTAGCATCAATGATTTGATCAATACGGGGAAGGGCAAAAGGATCAGCCGGACACGCCTTGTTCAAGTCCGTGTAGTCCACACACATCCGCCAGGTGCCGTTCTTCTTGAGTACGAGCACCGGCTTAGCTAACCACTCTGGGTGAAAGACTTCAACAATAAACCCGGCCGCCAAGAGCCGGGCCACCTCTTCACCAATAGCTTTCCACCTCTCTTCATTAAACCGCCGAAGGAATTGCCTGACCGGCTTAAATTTCAGATCAACATTGAGAGTGTGCTCAGCGAGTTCTCCAGGTACACCTGGCATGTCAGAAGGTTTCCATGCAAAAATGTCCCTATTCTCACGGATGAACTCGATGAGCGCGCTTTCCTATTTTGGATCCAGATTGGCACTGATGCTAAACTGCTGAGATGAATCACCTGGAACGAAATCAACAAGTTTAGTCTCATCAGCCGACTTAAATTTCATTGCCGGCTCATGCTCCGTAGTCGGCTTTTTCAGAGAGGTCATATCTGTTGGGTCAACATTGTCCTTGTAGAATTTTAACTCCTCTGTTGCACAAACAGATTCTGCATAAGCTGCATCGCCTTCCTCACACTCCAAGGCCACCTTCCGGCTACCATGAACCATAATGGTCCCATTGATACCCGGCATCTTGAGCTGTAAATACACGTAACACGGCCGTGCCATGAACTTGGCATAAGCCGGCCGCCCAAATATGGCATGATACGGGCTTCTTATCTTGACCACCTCAAAGGTCAATTTTTCCACCCTGTAGTTGTGCTCGTCTCCAAAGGCCACTTCCAACTCGATCTTGCCGACTGGATAAGCCGACTTACCAGGTACCACACCATGCAAAATAGTGTTTGACTGGCTGAGGTTCTTATCAATCAACCCCATTCGTCGGAAAGTCTCATAATAGAGGATGTTGATGCTGCTGCCTCCAAACATGAGCACCTTAGTGAACTTATATCCTCCCACCTGAGGAGCCACCACCAAGGCCAAGTGACCCGGATTATCCACCCGGGGAGGGTGATCCTCCCTACTCCACACGATAGGTTGCTCAGACCATCTTAAATAGCGTGGAACCGCCGGCTCAACAGCATTCACAGCCCTCTTATGAAGCTTCTGGTCTCGCTTACACAGACTGGTGGTAAATACATGATACTGTCCACCGCTAAGCTGCTTTGGATTGGTCTGATAACCCCCCTGCTGCTGTTGATGACCCTGGCCAGACTGCTGATTAAAGCCCCCTTGACCATTCTGAGGATTAGAATTTGAGCCGCCGCCCGGGCCATGAAAGCCACCGGCGCCTGAGCCACCGCCCGGGCCATTGTTGCCGTTAAAGGCGTTGGAGTTCTTAAAGGCCTTCATGATTGCACAATCCTTCCATAGATGAGTAGCTGGCTTCTCTCTAGAGCCATGCCTTGGACAGGGCTCATTCAATAGCTGCTCCAGCGTCGGGCCTGACCCGCCGGCTCGGGGAGGGGGCCTCCCCTTGCGTCTCTGGCTATTACCCTGTGAGCTGGCGTTGGCCACGAACTCTAGGCTGCCGTCGGCCTTACGCTTGCCACCTCCTTGGTTCCCCGGGTTATGCTGAGGACCCTTGCCATTGCCGTTCTTCTTTCCCTTCCCTGTCCTTTCATCATCTGAAGCTGGGTCCTTGGTACTATCAGAATCGGCGTACTTGACGAGAGCCGCCATCAGTGTACCCATATCATTGCAGTTGCGCTTAAGCCGCCCGAGTTTCATCTTCAGGGGCAGAAAACGACAATTTTGCTCCAACATTAAGACTGCAGAGCCGGCATCCATCTTATCTGATGAATGTATGATCTCTTTGACCCGGCGAACCCAGTGTGTCGTAGACTCACCCTCCTGTTGTTTACAGTTAGTCAAATCCACTATTGACATAGACTGCCTACAGGTGTCTTTGAAGTTTTGTATGAACCGGGCCTTCAGCTCAGCCCAAGATCCGATGGAATTCGGTGGTAGCCCTTTCAACCAAGTGCGGGCAGGCCCATCTAGCATCATGGTGAAGTACTTGGCCATCGCCGCTTCACTGTCCTCCAGCAGTTCCATGGCCATCTCGTAACTTTCGATCCAGGCTCCGGGTTGTAAGTCAGCTGTGTAATTAGGCACCTTCCTAGGGCCTTTGAAGTCTTTGGGTAGACGTTCATTGCGGATAGCTGGCACTAAGCAAGGGACGCCTCCAGTCCTCGTAGGGATACCCACGTCGACGAAAGTCGTCGGATAAGCCGGGGGGGGGGGGTCTGGTAAGCCGTCAACTGAGGCACCTTCTCCGCCTCTTGCCGCGGTTCTCTGTCTTGGTCTGCTGCGTGAAAGGCTCCGTTATGAGCCGGGACATGGCCAGGGGGCGGGTCATGGCGTCGGACATTACTTGAGCCGGTCGCTGAGGCCATGTGTCTGCTATAACTTGGGCTCCGGCCTGGATGAGGGGTCGAGTGGATCCTGTCCCGGCTGTAAGAGTACGCCTCTTGCTGTGCCAGCACTGTCTGAAGGAGTTCCCTGACCCGGCAGGTTTCAATAGCCGTTGGAGAGTCGCCGTCAATTGGGAGGGCCGCCAGCCGTGCTGCTGCGGCGACCATGTTCTCCAGCGGGTTAGCATAATGACCCGGTGGTATTGGCACATACTGAGGCGGGGCAGGGCTCACCCGGGGAGGCCCCATCACTTGTGGCTGAACCGGGGTCCCAGACCCGGGCACTATGATCCCTGGTGGGTTACTAGACCCTGCACCTAGCGTGTTGAAGAGGTTTCAAGGATCGTAGACCAGAGGGAGTCAAGATTGGGCCTTTTGGTGCCTCCTTCTCATGACCTCATTGGACGCGTTCTGATCCATCGTGAGCCGGAAGGACTGCGCCTGAATCAACTGAGTTTGGGCGTCGAGAGCCGCCCTCTCCGCAACCATCCTGATCCCTTCCGCTGCCAGATCTTCCTTGGCTTTCACTAGATCTAACTTTAACTGCGCCACCTCCGCGTCATGCTGAGCTTGATCCGCCGGGTCAACCGCGGCGGTCAACAGGTCCGTCATCTTGTCCGTGAGATCCATCAGCACCTGAGCCGGCGAGGGCACAGGGTTTCCCGCCCTAGCAGCAGGGTTCTGAACAGGCTGCGCACCGGCCATGAAGATTCCAACCCGGCTCGGCGGCTCAAACGGGTCCGGAATACTGTCACCATCGGAACAACCCATGAGCCTGTCATCTTGAAGTTGATACAACGAGTTTGACTCATCTGTGGACGACTCGCCGTCAGAGCCGGCGGCTGTCTCATCACCGGGTCCAGATCCATCAGAGAGCCCTCCATGGACACATCCCACAAAAGCATGCTTCAAGGCAGGCAGGGCCCGGGCGGGTCGTGCGCGCTGAGCCGTCTCGATGAGATCGGCGCAGAGATCCGGCTCGGGGCCCGGCTCGCCAATCTTGCCAATGAAAACATGAATTTCGCCGAAGGGGACCCGGTATCCATACTCAATTGAGCCGGCGTTGGGGCCCCAGTTTGCATCGTCGATGTAGAGCTTGCCGCGACGACTCTCGGTCATCCGGCCCACCGCGTATCCCTTGAGCCCTTCGAAGCTGCCCTTCAAGAACTCAAATCCACCGTGCGCTGGCCCCACGGTGGGCGCCAACTGTCGTGGAATTGTCACGGCAGATGTCCTCAAGCCAGGACTTAGTCGTGGAGCCATCGCCGCTAGGAAGCTTGAAGGGGTTAAACGGGACAAGGAACACGAAGGTTTATACTGGTTCGGCCCCTTACGATGAAGGTAAAAGCCTACGTCCAGTTGAGGTGGTATTGATTAGGGTTTCGATGACCAGGGAGCTTAACTGCTATGCCTGGCTCTCGACGAGATCTTTCTTACCCCTAAACCGCTGCCGGGTCATCCCTTTATATAGAGAGGTTGACGCCCCGCAGCTTCTGAGAGTCCCGGCCGGCTCATAAGAGTGTCCGGCTCGGACTCTCAACTATTCTTGCCTTATACTGCAAGTTCTACCTTAATGACGGTTGTAACTACGGGCCTTAAGCCATCTCCGGGTCTTAAGCCCATCTTTGGCCCACCGTCTTCAAGCTTGTCGCCGGGCTTCAGGTGATGATCCTTATGTGTAACCCGGCCCCGCCGGGCGGGTGACTCTAAGGGTTATATCCTCAACAGATACCGACGATCGAATCTCGGGCAAGTAACATACCGATGACAAAGGGAACAACGTATGTTGTTATGCGGTTTGACCGATAAAGATCTTCGTAGAATATGGGGGAGCCAATATAAACATCCAGGTTCCGCTATTGGTTATTGACCGGACACATGTCTCGGTCATGTCTACATAGTTCTTGAACCCGTAGGGTCCGCACGGTTAACGTTCGGTGACGATCGGTATTATGAGTTTATGTGTTTTGATGTACCGAAGGTAGTTTGAAGTCCCGGATATGATCACGGACATGACGAGGAGTCTCGAAATGGCTGAGACATAAAGATTGATATATTGGACGACTATAGTCGGACACCGGAAGTGTTACGGGTGGTTTCGGAGAAAACAGAGAGCCGGAGGGTTACCGGACCCCCCCCCGGGAAAGTTGGGCCTACATGGGCCATAGGGAAGAGGGGAGGCAGCCCACAAGGGGCAGCCACGCCCCCTCTCTATAGGGAGTCCGAATTGGACTAGGGAGGGGGGCGCCCCCCTTTCCTTCTCCTCTTTCTCTCCCTTCCTTCTTCCCCCTTCCTCCTAGTTGGACTAGGAAAGGGGGAGTCCTACTCCTACTAGGAGGAGGACTCCTCCCCTCCTTGGCGCGCCTCAAGGGCCGGCCGGCCTCCCCCTTGCTCCTTTATATACAGGGGTAGGGGGCACCCTAGAACACAACAACAGACATTGTCTTAGCCGTGTGCGGTGCCACCTCCACCATAATCCACCTCGGTCATATCGTTGCAGTGCTTAGGCGAAGCCCTGTGCCGGTAGCTTCATCATCACCGTCATCACACCGTCGTGCTGACGAAGCTCTCCCTCGACACTCAACTATATCAAGAGTTCATGGGACGTCACCGAGCCGAACGTGTGCAGATCACGGAGGTGCCATACTTTCAGTACTAGGATCGGTCGGATCGTGAAGACGTACGACTACATCAACCGCGTTGTCATAACGCTTCCGCTTACGGTCAACGAGGGTACGTGGACTACACTCTCCCCTCTCGTTGCTATGCATCACCATGATAGATCATGCGTGTGCGTAGGATTTTATTTGAAATTACTGCGTTCCCCAACAACAGTGACTTACCTTAACTGGTTGAATAGGCTCAGCGCTGCTCCTACTTCTCTTGCAAGGCTCCTTCCTAACATCTTGTACTTGGAAATCCTCAATCTTATCTTCATTGTACTCCCTCTGCATGGTGACACAAACTAGTTACTCGTCTCCTTGGAAGATAAATATGCATACTTTCCAGTCTGTGAACAACACAAAAGGATGAGATTATAACAAAACAACACCACATAATGAAACATGCCACATCTCTTGCACTTGCACACAATGAAATGAGCATTTACTATGTGTGCACTATGTAAAAACTAGGCATACCTTCGAACTGGATCTCCAGGTACTCTTGGAGAGCCTACTTTAGTGTACAGCCAAACCTTTATGTCACCTATGAGTTAGACAAGGCCCCACTACAGCAGCCCTTAGTGTTTAAATCGTTGACAAGCTCTGTTAGAGTGTTAGGTCAAGAACAGCAAGTAATCAAAGCAAACAGTCCTAGTATGGCTGGCTGATGCAAACAAGCAATTAAACAGATGTGTGAGCAAATCTTACATACTCCCTCCTTCCATCTATATAGGGCCTAATCGTTTTTCAAGGCTAACTTTGACCAAGTGTTATAGCAATAATATATGACATGCAAGTTACACAAAGCATACCATCAAATTCGTACGTGAAAGGAGATTCCAATGATATAATTTTCACATTATACATCTCATGTATTATTAGTCTTATCAATAGTTAAAGGCGGTCTCGAAAAACACATTAGGCCCTATATAGATGGAAGGAGGGAGCATCAAGAAAAAGAAGCAAAGAAGGAGGCTTAAAGACCATTACTTGACTGACCAGATTTAAGGGGCATTTAAACATCATGTGCAACGTATGAACTAACATAAACATTGCATATTCCAGATTCTACAATGGAATGCACATGTATTAGGTTATGCCATGTACGATGATGCTGAAATGTACACTATAGCAGGCAGGAGTGATTCATCATTGCACGCATAATTGAATTGCAGGTTAAGGGCCAGTTCTACTCCGCCTTTTCAGAGCTTATTGTCAAAATAATCCATCAAAGATGTAAATAAGTCATTTTTGAGTTATGGGCTTGGGCTTAACTTATTTCGCTTTGGAGGGGGGTGTTTCGGGTAGAAGCTCACTAAAAATTGAAGGGAAGGGGAATAGTGAAATGACTCTGTTGTCTGCCTATATTACACCCAAAATGCAACTGCTCACGCCCGCGTCACACCTGACCCTCAAGTAAAAACAAACACGCAAGCGTTCATTGCCCTACCCGCTTGCATCTCCCCTCCCCTTTCCCTCTACCTTGATCCCCTGCCTGCAGCGCTAGGGTTCCTCCAGCGAGCCGTCACCGCTGGTCCCATCTGGCCTGGTCCTCGATGATGCTCTGTCCAGCTAGGCTACATGCGGGTAGGACCAAATCTCCCCGGCTGCTCCTCCCTCTGGTGCCGCCCCTCATTCTCATGGTCTCCAGCAGCTGCTCCACTGTGGCCCGTCCAACGCACTACTCCGGCGGGCGCTGCACAACTACGGCTTGATGCTACACTGCGGCAGAAGGCACCTTATTCCCCCTCCCCACCTCCCAGGCTGTGGCCTTGAGGTGCTGTTGAAGGATTTGCGCTCATCCAACAAGGTGAGGATATCCTCTGATTTTTTGCCAAATTTTCATTCTGATCCACTATACGATGAATTTGTATGAGCTGCTTCTGCTGCTGCTATATGATGCATTGCTATGAGCTGCTCCTGCTGCTGCTATATGATGAATTGCTATGAGCTGCTGCTGCTATATGATGAATTGCTATGAGCTGCTGCTGCTGCTGCTGCTATATGATGAGTTGCTATAAGCTGCTCCTGCTGCTGCTATATGATGAATTGCTATGAGCTGCTCCTGCTGCTGCTATATGATGAACTGCTATGAGCTGCTCCTGCTGCTGCTATATGATTAATTGCTATGAGCTGCTGCTGGTATATGATGAATTGCACACTGCTGCTGCTGTATGATGAGTTTCTATGAGCTGCTGCTGCCGTTGCTATATGATGCTTTCAGGTGGTGCTGCTATATGATAATAACCAGCCACTTGGACCATCGAATTTCAATAAATAATTGTTTTCTTCATTTAAATGTGGGTCATGCATTCTTCGTTTAAATTAGGCAATGAGATCTCTATGGAATACATTGACCAAAGTAGATTGTGCCAAGTAGATGGTATCTTTGTATTTGCATTTTGAACAAATAGTGATGGTCTGTTTTCCTATCATATTAATTACTGCAATGGTTCAATTTGTGATGTTTGCAAGTCAAATTAATTTTCATATGGGCAGCAAAATGACAAAATATAATGCAATCTAGACTTTTCACTGA
Source organism: Aegilops tauschii subsp. strangulata (assembly GCF_002575655.3). NCBI lineage: Eukaryota > Viridiplantae > Streptophyta > Magnoliopsida > Poales > Poaceae > Aegilops > Aegilops tauschii. The sequence continues at coordinate 310,105,977 of NC_053037.3, read as the reverse complement.
TCATACCAAAGATAAGTTGAAAAGGAAGGCAATGAAAAGAACTGGTTGGCTTATTACCTAGAGCTTATATTCACAGGTGCTTATTTTCTTAGGACAACTCGTAAAAACTGTCCCTAAGAAACTTGGCCAATAGAACTGACATACAAATCACATGTAACGATGATTGCAATGGAGGAGTGACCTACCATAGCACACTGTATAGGCTCACCGCTGCCTCTCCTTTTTTGCGATGTTCCATGAAATTGCCACATACATCTTGTACTTTTTCATTGTGTAACCCCATTTGCAAGTTGACACGGCTAATTTCAGACATCTCTACATGATAATACATTGCATATCCCTTGCGCATATTTAAACCACCAATTAACGATTGTGTGCGTAGCATAAACTAGCCATGACTTTGTGTGCTGGAATAGCACGCACTCTAAGGGAGCCTAATGTAGTGCACTGGAATTCCTACATGCCACCTACGATTTTGTGTAATGTACTACCTCTATTCCTAAATATATGTCTTTGTAGAGATTCCAGTATGGACCACATACAGATGTATATAGATGCATTTTTTAGTGTAGATTCACTCATTTTGCTCCGTATGTAGCCTACAATGGAATCTCTAGAAAGATTTATATTTAGGAATGGAGGTACGAGGTAGTATCATGTATGACATCTACATATCTAATTTAGCAGCCAGTAGTAGAAATATTGTCTGCACAAAGGGATTACTGGTCGAAAATCCTAGCAAAGCACACTGGCAGGCACAAAGCAATACAAGAGAGAGAGAGACGCACTTACAAGATCATAGCAATGCCTCAGTCCAGGATCTTGGTTGGCCAAGCTGTTAGATCCAGAAGAAACATCGTCCTTGTAGTTTTTGCCAGCTGCATAACAGGTAACAACGACCTGTTAGTATATTTGAATTACATCGGGCAGGTGGTGCTGGACGGGTTTAAAGGTGACAAGTACCTAGGCCATGGCGGGTGCTTGGCATCTTGCCCGACGGTGGGAATCAGGTTAGAAACGTCAAGGGTGATGAAGCTGCACTGGCTGTCAGGGTCCGATAAGGAGATCTAGAACCGTCGAGTAGGGTGTTTGTGGAGCGGCTCCGGTAGGGTTGACTACGGTGTGGGCGAAGCAGATCTGTGGCCGTGGACGAGGGCGTCGATGAAGCTGCTCCGGTGGTTGGGTTAAGGATGGTGTCGACGATGCGGATCTGCGGCCGTGGACGGGGCATCAGAAGCTGCTCCGGTAGGTTGGATGAGGGTGCAACGAAGCGGATCTGAGGCCATGGACTTGTGAGTTGGCAAAGCGGCCCCTGTAGGGTTGAGAATGGTATAGGCGAAGCTACTCCGGTAGGGTTGACGATGGTGTCGGCGAAGCGGCTCCGGTAGGGTTGAGGAAGGTGTCGACGCAGAGGATCAGAGGCCGTCGATGGGGCCGTCGGTGGGGCGTCTCGGGGGGGTGGGGGGGTGGACGAAGCATCTCCGATGGGGAGTACGAATGAGCCGCTGCAGAGGCGCTGCGATTGACGAGAGTATCGGCGAAGCAGATCCGGCGCCGTGGACAAGGCCAACACTGAATGGGCTATGGTACAGTGGTGGATGAGCAGTCTACTTGTTTCTAGTGGATGTGGGAGGGGTAGATGCCGCCGCAGAAGTAGATCCAGCAAGGTGGACGCCGCTGGCAGTGAATGGGCTCTGGTACGCTGGTGGATGAGCAGTCTAGGGTTTCGAGAGGGGGGGGGGTAGAAAGGCTGATGAAGTACGGACGGTGTCATGTAAGATGCTCTGGTGCTGTGGAGTTAGTCGTTTTTGCGGGAGGGGGAGAGGAAATGGGGGTGACGTGTGGTGGGGGGAACTGGAAGTTACCAAAGCAGCCCCGACCTATTATCTAGATGAGGGCAGTATTGTAACTATTGTTCTCCGTGCACCAAGGACAAAAGGGGAATTTCGCATGCTAAAGACTAGGTGGCGGAAATTTTAGAAGGAGGCGGGAGATTTTGCCGCCTGCGGGATCGTTCGTATCCAGTTTCAACTAATTTTGGACCGTGCTAGCGGGAAGGTCATGCGAGACTGTGTCCACGGGGCATGCGTCAGCAGTTAATAACTGGTGTGAAGTCCACCCCAGAAAAAAGACAATAACTCGGGATGATGCGCTGATAACTTGGACATTCACACGGGCGCGACCAATCGTACGGGTGTAGAGGCGCGTTAAAAAAAGGGGATCAAACGCTCAGCCTATGTATTTCTCGTGTAAATAGATAATTTAGTGCCATTGGTTATTTACTTTAAAAATAATGCATTGACGTGTTAGTGTAGAGGCGCACAAAAAGAAATGGATATTGTAGTCCCACAAAAGAAATGGATATTGTAGTCCGCTACTTAAAAGTGTTACATCATATGATTACATAGCCTCCAATTCAGAAATTGCGTACCCGTTGAATTCATATATGAATATTACATATATTACTTCATAATAGAACCTTAAATCATCCAAGACTAATGAATTTGAATGCAAGAGTAACAATGGTGCATGTACATGATAGCTACATTTGTTGTTTGAAGAAACATCATTGTAACTTTGGCATGCACAATTGAAAATGTTTATTTAGATAGAAAAAAATGTGATATGTGAGTGTCCAATCTTTATAGCGTTGAATCGATATTGTACCTTTGGCCACGATACGAAGTAGATATTGATTTATGTTCAAGCGATGCACGTCCACGATCGCTAGATAGTGATACGTGAATGAATTGTGCAATCTCTCTCACACACATACATATCTCATTTCCCCGTGGGCATCGGAATCACACACGCGCACTTCGTGTATTTCTCTCCCTCCGTCAAGGTTAGAATTCGTCTTTCTACCCCGTCCTACAAGTCTCTCGCACAGAAACACACACGCTCTCTTTGTCGAACACGCCCACCCCTTTAATTCCGCCCACCCACAGCCACTAATGCCTCAAAGTATAATTATGTCTCTCACACATATGCCTAAGGTTAACTCGAGTTCCGGAACCATATGAATACATACAATGGGATTCCAGCAGAGCACCTTTTGTTTTGAGATTTCGCTCTCTCTCACTCTCTCACACACACACACACACACACAGACACGCGCGCGCTTAGACATTGTTTCTCGCTTCATTTTTTCCGGCACTTGCATGCACACCGTTTGTTTATCTCCGTGATGCTTTAAGTATGCCTCGCACACATGCTATGTACCTATCCCTTAATATGGATATGTGTTACACAAACTCCTTCTCCCTACTAGCAAGATGCCCATGCGTTGCACGGAACATCAAGATGCATTTGTATGAGTAGTTTATCTTGTGGGAGAAAAGGATGAACAAGGGAATGCCTTATTTGCAAATGTGGAGAGGGGTGTGGGTATCTTTTTACAAAATTGCCATAGTTTCCTTCGTATCCGTCAGATATAAATCGGATGGCCTATACTGCAGGATGGCAGGAACACCATCATCACCAACTCCGTTTTTTATAAGAGTAGAGATATGTAAGTGTCACTGCCCCCCACACCCACACACACACACTTCCTGACACCGAAGGAGTAGGGTGACACCTCGATCTTGATACTAATCTACCGACTGGCTTCTCTCTCAAACACACACACACACTACCCGACACCGAAGGAGTAGGGTGGCACCTCGATCTTGATAGTAATCTATCTACTCCTCTTTCAAACACACACACATACACACACACTCGCTAGTTGTGCCTCCGTGCCTACCGCGCACACTCTCGATACGTCTTTCTCTCCCTCCCCCTCCCCCTCCCCCCCAACCCCAACAATGACAGCAGAAGGGTGACAACTCGATCTGATCTTAATCTGTCAATTGGTTTGTCTCTCAAACATTGTGTCTCTGTGCCTCGCTCATACACACTCGATACGTCTTTTTCTCCGTAGCCCCCTCGATATGTAGACTTCTCGCTCTCGCAGAGCTGTAGTGACGATGACGCTGAACCCAGTGTGCCTTGTTTTTACCGGCCTCATGTGATAGTTTTCACCCTGTTTTCTGTTAATTAACAAGGCAACCTTTTCTTTGTTACTACTAGTGAATCTGAAATCATTCGGGGCAGACATAAAATATATCACTTCAACCCAATTATCGCAATAACTATTTTAAAAGAAACTAGCTAGATGCTCGTGCGTTGTACGGAACATCAAGATGCATTTGTATGAGTAGTTTATCATGTGAGAGACTAGCAAGATGCCCATGCGTTGCATGGAACATCAAGATGCATTTCTATGAGTAGTTTATATTGTGAGAGAAAAGGATGAATGAGGGAAGGCCTTATTTGCAAATGTGGAGAGGGGTGTGGGTATATTTTTGCAAAATTGCCATAGTTTCATTCCTATCCGTCAGATATAAATCGGACGGCCTATATTGCAGGATGGCAGGCACACCATCAACACCAACTCTATTTTTTATAAGAGTAGAGAAAAGGATGAACGAGGGAAGGCCTTATTTGCAAACGTGGAGAGGGGTGTGGGTATCTTTTTCAAAATTGCCATAGTTTCCTTCCTATCCATTAGATATAAATCCGACGGCCTATATTGTAGGATGGCACACACACCATCATCACCAACTCTGTTTTCTACTCCCTCCGTTCCTAAATATTGTTCTTTTTAAAGATTTCAACAAGTGACTACGTACGGAGCAAAATGAGTGAATCTACACTCTAAAATATGTCTACGTACACATCCGTATGTGGTAGTCCATTTGAAATCTGAAAAAGACAAATATTTAGGAACATATGGAGTATAATATAAGAGTAGACATGGAGATATATCTCCAGCATGGTCTACAACAAAAATGTGTTGGACTGGTTAGCGCCGGATGCTCACAACGCGATGACCTGAGTTCGATTTCTATCTTTAACTTTAGATTTTTATATTATATATTAATTATTTAATATATAATTCTTTTGATACTGTACTGACAGTGAAATCCATAGAGTACTTAGAATACAAGATTAGGATGGACTTGTTTCTTTTTAATTTTCTGTACGAAGCTGTAGCCACCCTGCGAGTCACGTGCACACTGTACATGCAATTAAATTTTTATAGAGGGAGAATCATACACGCAATTAACTCAAATGGATTGGATGTGACTCTATTATTTCCAGCATAAGGGCATCTCCAACGGCAGCCGGCAAATTTCCTCCCGCTTCCTTCCGCGGAGGACGACATCAAACGCCAGCGGCATACATTTTCACAACTCTAACCAACCAGATGAAATTTGTGCAAACACGGACTATTTTCATATAAGCATGAAGGATTTCGTATAAAAAAGCCGGATCTTCATATAAACATGATGGATTTCATTACATTTACATGAACTAAGCGGTGCTAATCCGGCTCTCTTGGTATAATTAATACTCCCTCCGTCGGGAAATACTTGTCCTAGAAATGGATGTATCTAGACTTATTTTAGTTATAGATACATCCAGTTTATCCATTCTTAGAACAAATATTTCCCGCCAGCCGGAGAGGGAGTACCTAATCTAAATGGCCGCCCGCGGATCCCTTTTGTCTTCCTCATGTCCAGCAGAGACTTGCAGGGTCGACGAAGGTCCTCGGAAGAGACGAAGCAGCAAAGAAACCACTTGAATGCGCAGTCGTCGCCTCGGCGGTGACCTTCTTGGGACCCAAGTGGCGGCGGCCTCCCGTGTTCTACTTCTCCTCGATGATGGCGGCTGACACGGAGAAGCTGGCCACCGACTCGTCGCTCTCCATGCATCCAGCTTCTGTCTCTACCTGCATGGCGCTGCCGCAGGCACGGGAGGCGCGCCGACAGACATGGGAGGCGCGGCCACCTTAGACACTGGTGGCGTGGTACAACGCGGCAGCGACGACGCCCGTACCGGCGTGCTCGCCGCCGTGCCGGCATGGAGCAACTCGCCACTCCTCATCAAGATGAACTGGAGCCGCGAGTTGCTGAACCACGCGCCGGCTTGGGGCGGCAACTGGCTCCGTCGGGCCAAGCGAGGTTGGTGAAGCACCGAGCGGCCTCGCCCGTATCCGGAGGGCTCGGCGGGCCACCCAGTCGGGTAGTGTGCCAGAGAACGGCTCCGTGGAAGCCATCGGAAGAGTAGAGAAAATGGTGAAGGAGGAGATGGGGGAGCGGCGGAGGGGTGCGATTCTTGCCCGCTGTCTGTTTGGCCTCGTTTAAATAGAGGGCGGACAGTAGGAGCTTGGCTGGCGTCTGGCCTCATTTGAACTGAGGGCGGACGGGAGGAGCTCGATCGGTGATTGCGTTTAATTCTGGCCCGCTCATGAACGGACGTGTGGCCGGAGTAGGTTTCTCGGTTTGCATGCGGGTTTAACGGAGGGGTTTGATGGAGGCGAGGAGGCATGTTCAGCCGGGCGTGCAGCGGGCGGTGCAGTACTATTCGATTTGACAGCGGGCGGCACAGTTCCCAATACGGCTTTAATGCAGACGAGGGAGGGGGTAGCGGTTCCCGAAATGTTGAACGGCCAATGATGCATCCTCCTTCAATTAGCATCGTGAATGCATGAGGGAAGTAATGGGAGGAGGACCGGGAAAAGGGGATGCACGATGTGAATGCAACGCAGTTTGCACTCATATAAAGGCGCCCCTCCATTCCAATGCATCTACCACATCGTACGCACCTAAGAATTTTCCTAAGCACCTACACTAAGCGCAAAAGTCCTCGCCCCAGACCCATGGCGGCGATGCGCGCGAGCGGCCAGCGGCTGTGCCAGATGGTCCACGACGCCGGCCTGCGGCATGGCGCCGAGGATCGTCTTCAGACGGTGTTGGCGACCGGCTGGTGGATGGCCGCCGTCGACGCCAACTACGACTCTCAGTTGGACCAGATGATCGTTGCCACCACCAACAAGTTCACCGTCCTCAAGAAGCTCGCGAACGACATCGCCGTACTCCTCTAGCCCGCGCGCCCGGGCTCCTCATTGCCTACCACCCTAATCGGCCTCCATGGCCGGAACCTCTTTCAAGCACTAGTGGCCCTGCGACTACCCGCCGATGCCACAAAGAATGTCCACCTGGAGATCGCGCTCGCCGCGAGGCGCCTCACCCTGCAAGAATTCGTCGACCTACACATCCACGTGTACGAGCAAATCGTGTACATAGGTATCTACAAGGCCAGTGAGGACGCTACGATGTTGGCCTTCCTCAACCGGCTGGAAGCCTTGGATGCCTTTGCTGAGAAGCACCTTGACGTCGCCACAAAATCCGCCGGTCCTTAGCCGCCGGTCGGTGGCCCGCCGCACTAAGTTGAGGAGGAGGAGGAGTTCGTACGTTGATGGATGCATCTTTCTTCTTGCCTCCTGTAACCACCACTGCGATCGCATCATCGTGGCCTTAATTCTTATTGTGCTATTGCATTCTCGTCCAGTCAATACCGACATGTGCGATCCCTTTGCTTAATTATATGCATCACTGTAACTAGTACTCCATCCGTCAATTTATAAGTTGTCTTACCTTTTCCATCAACTTCGTGCAACGCACGAGCATCTTGCTAGAAACACTAGAACATGTCGGACCGCATGTGACCAAACTGACGATGCGCCAACCTATAGCTACTACGTACCCTGCTTATCTGGTGGAAATAGCCCCGCCCTATCGTTTCCAATCGTTATTTCTATCTATCGATCGTGCCAAGGAGCAAAACCAAATGTTACAATTTATACATGTTTCTATACTCCAACTCCTATAGAAGACTCAGTTGGTGATAGTGGTGTGTCTGCCATCCATCTTTTCTGACCATTAGATCAGCATCTAACGGCTGTGAGGTAAGTTGTGGCATTTTTGCAACAATAGCCCACTTCTCTGCTCCAATTTGCAGAAAACCATTATTATCTTGAAAGCAACCACATCCCTCCCTCACCTCATCAAAACAGCATGAGAAATATATTTTGAGTGAAAAAGTAATATATTAGGAGTATATCAAAACAAGAGTGATTTCTTTCAAGTTTGTGAACAAGTACTACTATTCTACACTTTGGTCCATCGCAACGCACGGGCACATTGCTAGTAAAAGGAGAAGGCCTGCCGCGTTCGCGTCGCACCCCCAGACGCCCGGGAATCGGGAGTACTCCACGGCCCGTCCGGCACGCCACATAGCTAGGGAAGGTGTGTTGCCTAGCATTTTCACTTTCATGTGGGACCGCCGTTGAGCAAACCGACTATTGGCAAACCGCACGTGCCCGCCGCCGGGTTGGGAAACAGAAACGAGGGGAAGATCTAGCTGTAGCACGGAAGCCAAGAAATTTGGTGTCTGATGGGGCTCATTGATAGAGTAGGTGCATTCCGTACTACTACTCCTACTAGTACGAAGTTTGACTACAACTAGTACTACCACTAATAAACTAGGTACGTGCACGACACAACATCGTAGGAACAAAAAATGGGAAGATCTTGTTTTGGGTGATTTATCTTTTTTCAGTCAATGTAGTATGAATAATATGATGTGGGGGGCGCCCATGAAGCATATGTGGCTCGGTTGCATCGCTACGAAAGGTTAGAGAAAAATAAATAGATAATGTGTTTAGAGTGCACTCCACTAAATAGATATACTTTGGATCCATTGCAACGCACGGGCCGGCACATCTATACCCCTACTAGCAAGATGCCCATGCGTTGCATGGAACATCAAGATGCATTTCTATGAGTAGTTTATCTTCTGAGAGAAAATGATGAATGAGGGAAGGCCTTATTTGCAAATGTGGAGAGGGGTGTGGGTATCTTTTTGCAAAATTGCCATAGTATCCTTCCTATTCGTCAGATATAAATCGGACGACCTATATTGCAGGATGGCAGGCACACCATCATCACCAAATCTTTTTATATATATAATAATAACTAGCAAGATGCCCGTGTGTTGCACGGAACATCAAGATGCATTTGTATGAGTAGTTTATCTTCTGGGAGAAAAGGATGAACGAGGGAAGGCCTTATCTACAAATGTGGAGAGGAGTGCGGGTCAATTGTCATAGTTTACTTCCTATCCGTCAGATATAGATCAGACGGCCTATATTGCAGGATGGCAGGCACACCATCATCACCAACTCTGCTTTTTATAAGAGTAGAGAAGTAGAGATAATAATAACTAGCAAGAGGCCCATGCGTTGCATGGAACATCAAGATGCATTTATACGAGCTGTTTATCTCGTGGGAGACGAAGATGAACGAGAGAAGTCCTTATCTGCAAATGTGGAGAGGGGTGCGGGTATCTTTTTGCAAAATTGTCATAGTTTGCTTTTATCCGTCAGATATAGATCATACGGTCCATATTGCAGGATGGCAGGCACACCATCATCACAAACTCGGTTTTGTTAAGAGTAGAGACTAGCAAGATGCCCGTGCACTGCACGGAACATCAAGATGCATTTTTTTACAAAACACCTGTTGTGATTGACCCATGCAGGAGTAATCCCATGTGTAAAAACTAATGATATCTTAATTGCCCAAACTTCTTTTTTTTTAATGAATTGTCACTATTTATTTTTACTTTATGCTTTACAATGCACAATTCCATGAATCATAAAATATTTTTTATAAAACAAATTGATTTTGAACTAGATGAACTATAAGAATTAAACGAACATCTACATCATGCATATATGACTCAAAGCTTACATGCTATAGTGTGCTATTTGTTCATAATTTGGTTACCAAATCTCATGCGTGCAATCACGTGTACCTTACTACTCCCTCCGTCCCTAAATATTTGTCTTTCTAGATATTTTAACAAGTGACTATATACGGAACAAAATGAGTGAATCTACACTCTAAAATGTGTCTACATACATCCATATGTGGCAGCCATTTAGAATGTCTAGAAAGACTTATATTTAGGAATGGAGGGAGTAGTTGGTAGTAGTAAGAAACAAATTATGGGTTTGGCACGAGCTCGTACTGCGGGAGCACCACAAGGCCTGCCGCAGGAGTTACATTTCCCTCTCGGGGCCCACGGGACCGAGCTTTAGTGGCTTAGTGCACCGGCCTATGAGTCAATGACATGCGGACCTTAAATGCGGCTGGCCCACATCTCATTCTCATGGTGGTGGTGTGGTTCGCGACTCACTCGTTCGAGATGAACCGGCCGGTGGTGGCGTGGTCGTGCGAGGGTGCCACAGCTGGGCGTCGAGGCGTTACGAGGCGTAGATGGCCACACCGGCGGGTACTACCTGTAGTACAGAAGTACTCCCTCCGTCCCAAAATTCTTGTCTTAGATTTGTCTAAATACGGATGTATCTAGTTATGTTTTAGTGTTAGATACATCCGTATCTAGACAAATCTAAGACAAGAATTTTGGGACGGAGGGGGTACTCCAGGTGAGGATTGATGCCCGGGACGAAATGTGTCATAGCCGGTGGATGAAAATTCGATGGTGTGGGAGTACGGATCGGAGCAGGCAAACCGCGTCCAATCGGGTGTGGCTGTGGTAAAAAGTTGATGGTCACTGCAGTTCAGCTGGCCCACATGTCATGCAGACAAAGGCAGAGGAGCGGTGGGGCCGAGAGGGATGAGGCGCACGTCGGGGGATGTCGTGCCGTGGGTTGGAGCGGCGTCGTGGGAATCACGTGTGGGTGTGGCAGTGGTAGAAACAATAAACGTGATGGTCGCCGTGGTTCAACTTCCATGGACAAGCTGTCATGTCTGCTGACACATGCATTGCGTACCGCTCACTGCAAGGAGCAGTAGTAGAGAAAACTTGTTCCAAAGGTACCATTTTCCCGATAAAATTCTCGAGATATCATTAGTTTTTACACATGGGATTACTCCTGCAAGGGTCAATCACAACAGGTGTGTTGTAAAAAAATGCATCTTGATGTTCCCTGCAATGCATGGGCATCTTGCTAGTTATAGAAGAAGCCCACACGGGCATCTTGCCACAGGGTGTGCCACCGACCCAAACTCAATTTTTTTTCAGCGCGGTGTGGCCGTAGTTTGGCACACCCCTCTCCACATTTGCAAATAAGGCCTTCCCTCGTTCATCCTTCTCTCTCACAAGATAAACTACTCATACAAATGCATCTTGATGTTCCGTGCAACGCACAAGGATGTTTCCTTGGGGGTCTCTCCAGCACGGCGTGGCCGTAGTTGCAAGTTGACGCCCCTTCAGATGCTGACTTTGAGGGGCACCCGAATTTTGTTCGCTGAGCAGGTAAGATGAGTTTGATCACGTAGTAAATGCATTCTAAAGACTACTTCCGTGTCCATTTCCTAATTCTACCCCTCGCCACTGTTTCATAGGTTAGGCTCGGTGCGAGTGGAGATTGGCTTGCATATGTACGGGAGGGTACCAACGTCAATTTGCACAACATTTACAACGGTGACACCGTTCCCGTAGAACCTTTGTCCAACATTGGGATCAGCCATGCAACAGGCCACCGCCTGAATTGGTACGATGGAACCACGGTGAGATTGAAGAAGATAGCACGAACCTTGCACATGGCGGTCAAAGGTGGACTATGATGTCTCCCAGTTTCGCGGTGACAAACCAGGGGACTTGTTTCGTATGGGACACATCCTACGGTATACTCGCGCTCTCCCAGTTTATTTGTTTTGAATTTTTTCGTTTTATAAGTTTCAAATTCAAATTTAGAGCTCCCCATGACATGTTGAGATTACAGTGTCCATTAAATCGTTGCATGCATGTATAGTAAAGAAACAAATCTCGAGTTTGGCACGAGTTCGTGCAGCGGTAGCACCACAAGGCCTGGCGTAGGAGTTACATTTCCCTCTCGGGGGCCCTCGGGACTGAGCTTCTGCGCCTTACTACACCTGCCTTTGAGTCAATAACATGTGGACCCGATAGGTGGCTGGTTCACATGTAATGCTTCCGAAGGCAGAGGGGCAGTGGGGCCAAGAGGGGTGAGCCGCAGGTCGGGGGACGTGTGGTGTCATGGGTTCGAGCGGCGTCGTGGGAATCGCGTGTGGCTGTGGTGGAAACTTGATGCTCGCCGCATTTCAGGTGGCCCACATGTCAAGCACACAAAGGCAGAGGGGCGGTGCGGCCGAGAGGGGTGAGGCGCACGTCGGGGCCGTGGTGCCGTGGTTTGGAGCAGGGTCGTGGGAATCGCGAGTGGCAGTGGATGAAACATGATGGTCGCCGTAGTTCAACTTCCATGGACAAGTTGTCATGTCTATGGACACATGTTGCATACCGATCACTGGAAGGAGTAGTAGAGATAGCTAGGTGGATAAATAATTCCTTATAGTCAAGCGGACACACGCTACTTCTTCTTCTTCTTCTTCTTCTCATTTTATTAATGCCATCGTCTCGTCATCCTTCTGAAGTTTTGTTCCGAGCACAAAACTTATTACGTCAAATAGGGATGGTGTCGGTTTATCACAATCTTCTACATGAATTTTTATTTTGGTTTGTATGTCAGCGATGCTTTTCAAATCAAGGTTGTACGGCTCCAACTTATGCTTGTCCCCTGCGATGGCTGCCCCACAGAAGTATATGTCCTCCCGAGACAAGAAATCGTGAAGCTCACGTGGTATGGAGGGCACGTGTATGATGTGGTACACCAAAACATCATCTTCGAGGCACATCTGAAGGACGGCGGCGCGTTGGATCTTCCCAGTGGCACGCTCCATGTACTCTGCGTCGAGACGATGACCTTCATCTCCACCTTTTGGAGGGAGTTGGATACATTGTTGATCCACTTCCGAACAACCCTTGGGTGGTCAGTGACTGTGGCAACTATGGTCAACGAGCCTTCGACGAGGACATGTTGGACGCTAAAAACCCGCATCTCGATCTCTTTTGCCATTTGGAACCGCTGGACCGGAGGGCTATGGTTTGGAGAATTAGGATTAGATGGCTAGTCTAACTGAAGAAGATGATTATTTAAAGGGGCTTAGGAATTACTCCAGGAGGATGTGAAGAGGTTAAAACAATGTGAATGCAGTGTGGTTTGGATGCAAATGAAGATGAAGGAGAGGTGAAGAAGCCAAGGAAAATAGGTTCCCGATGGAGAAGTAAATGGGAGAAGTGGCATGTAGGCAGTTGATTAGACGACTAGGTAGACTAAACAAAAAGGCTATGCTGGTAGACTGAGGAGTGGTACCTGTCCGTGTACGTGCCCATCCTTCTAGCGCTACATGTGCCACTGGCTAGTTGAGGTCACTCTTTCGAATCACCGCGGCGAGACATTTTATGATTCCCTTTTATTTCTGCACCCCTCCTGACAAGTGGGACCTATGCAAACGGATAAAAAATGTGTCATAGCTGGTTCAGATGGATATTGGCGCGTGCGTGGGAGACACAACATTATAAGTATGCGGTTATCCTCAAAAAAGAAAAATCCTTCTTCGCGCTTCCGCATGCACAAGAATTTGGTTCTGCTCGCAATATGGATGATACCTGGAGGATGAAGTGAACCCAGAGGCATGCTAGCACGGGAGTACTACTCATGTTCCTACTACTCCTACTACTAGCAGTAGTACAACTGTTGTCACGCCCAATATGCGATACTATCCTAAAGAGACTCGAAGGTCCCACCAAGGATAGAACCGCATATTGACACGCTTTGGCAAGGTGGATATCATTACATCAACATTACATATTATATGGGGATACATACAAAAGGCACAAACGCCCCAAGAATACATCAATACGTCATACATAAGATCAACATCCGACTACGGATGAACACAAACAGAAACTCAAACGACATCCACCCTGCTAGCCTAGGCTGCCGACCTGGAACTATCCCCTGATCGAAGAAGCAGAAGAAGAACTCCAAAACAAGTAAACATCGCTCTCGCGTCATGATCATCGCAATACCTGTACCTGCAACTGTGGTTGTAGTAATCTGTGAGCCACGAGGACTCAGCAATCCCATTACTATGGGTATCAAGACTAGCAAAGCTTAATGGGTAAGGAAGGGGGTAAAGTGGTGAGGTTGCAGCAGCGACTAAGCACAGTATGGTGGCTAACTTATGAAACAAGAGCGAGAAGAGGAGCTAAGCAAACGGTCGCCAACTATTAATGATCAAGAAGTGATCCTGAACTCCTACTTACGTCAAACATAACCCAAAAACACTGGCCCGGGGGGGTTAAAATAAAGATGACCCTCGGGCTCCGGAAACCCAAGGGAAAAAGGCTTAGGTTGTTAGGCAAATGTAAAACCAATGTTGGGCCTTGCTGGAAGAGTTTTATCCAAGGCGAACTGTCAAGGGGTTCCCATAACACCCAACCGCGTTAGGGACGCAAAATCCGGGAACATAATACCGATATGACAGAAACTAGGGCGGCAAGAGTGGAACAAACACCAGGCATAAGGCCAAGCCTTCCACCCTTTACCAAGTATATAGATGCATTAATAATATAAGAGATATTGTGATATCCCAACATAAACATAATCCAACATGGAGCAAACTTCATCTTCACCTGCAACTAGCAACGCTATACGAGGGGCTGAGGAAAAGCGGTAACATAGCCAAACAACGGTTTGCTAGGAAGGGTGACAAAGGTTAGAGGTTCATGGTATTTTGGGAGGCTTGATAAGCAAGTGGTAGGTAACGCGGCATAGCGATAGCATCGAGGCAACTAGCATAGCAATGATAGTAGTGAGATCCAAGGTGACGGTCATCTTGCCTGAAATCCCTCTAGGAAGAAGAACGAATTCCATGAAGAAGATGAAGCCATGAAGACGAACCAAGCGTAGTGAATCCTCACGTTCGCAACGAAATAGGAACTATCGAGAAGAAGCACAACCGGAAAGAAGAAAACAACATGATAAACACGCAACACATGAACAAGGCATGATGCACAACCAAGTATGATGAATTACAAGGCTACATGAAGCTACTCATGGCAAGAGATGATGCATACAAGAACAACACATCAAAACAAGTTTAAATGAGGCCGGAAACAAAATATAACAATTCCGGTAAGTCCTCAAATGCAAATTTTGAAATTAGCCCAGATCTGAATAAACTTTATGTTCAAGTTGTTAAACAGCAAGTTAAGATGCACCAAGATGATCTACACGAAATTCTAGTCAAGTTACATATAAAGTTCATTTAATTTGGAGCTATGGCCTAGAAGATATGAGCAAAACAAGTTAAACATGGCATTGATGCAAAATGCATTCAAACATCAAGCAAACACATTCAAAACATGGATCCAACAAGGTAACACAAAACTACATGTAAAACTAAGCAAGTTTCATATAGAGCACACTCAAAAACGGAGCAACGGTTCAACACATACACATGAAACAAATTTAAAGGACAAGCTGTCCAAAACAGCAACTAGGCATCTAGCAAGCATCAAAACAACATGCTACAGCACCTCAATATGAAAAAAAGGCATGGACGTGATTTACAGGTAACGCATTATAAAACATGAACACAGGGCTATTCCCAGAAATCACTAGAACATGCTCAAAAGGACATGGCAAGATTGCAAATAATAACAGTTTCACAGACTTTGTAGAAATCACTGGACATGGCAAAAATAACATCAGGTTGCAAAGTTTAGAGCTATCAAACAACATGCTACAGGAACATATCATAGCAAAAAAAGGCATGGCATGAATATACTAATTGCATAGAACAAAAGTCCCTTACTGATCACGAGCCAAAAAGGTACAGAAGATATGATGGCAACCATGTAAACATAACAAGTTTCATAAACAGATTCAGACTTTGCAGAAAAACTGAGCATGGCATAAACAGAATTATGAAGGCATCTTTGCGAGCTCAAATCACTCATCACAAAGCATTTCATGGCATGTGAAGGTAACTCACAGTAATAAGACATGTTCATGAAGCTAAGCATGGCAATAACATAATCATAGGGTGCATGGATCACTAGCAAAACACATGGCAAAACTGAACTTAATGTTAACAGGCTATAAATGCAAAAAAGGCATGGTTTATAGAGAATCACATTTATAGCAAAACATCCTTTGAGAACATCTCCAGAATATGCATGGATTAATTGGTAGCATCAATCAAAGATAGCAACATGATATAACAGTTTCAACATTGACAGAACATTAACAGCAGGTAGCTCACTTCACAAGCTTGATGAACTCACTACAGGGCATAACAAAATACAAGGCTTGCACCACTGTAAAGATGGCATGGAGATGCTTCACAAACATGTAGACACCATGCTCATAGGACGCACACATAAAATGCAACAAAAAAGACAAATCACCAAGTTATAACAGTCTCAGCAGGTTAACATCACATAGCCCTTTTGCAACGTTGATAAGGGCATCAATATGGATTCAAACAAGCATGGTACAATTGAACCTATAAAGCCTGGAGAACTGCTAGGCAGGCGGAAGGTGGCCATGTTGCCTTTAAATCGCGAATGCCACCGCGTGTTAATTCGGTGCCCCGCTGGGGGCATTTTCGTCATTTCACGCGTTGGAGTATAAAAGGGAGCCGCTCCTGTGGAGAAGACCTAGCCGCTGCTCCTCCCGCACTCGCGTCGCCCCCTCTCCCCTTCCTCCGCCCCCTCCTCCTCCTCCTCCTCCCATCGCCGCCCCCTCCTCCTCCCATGGTCATCCCCCCTCCTCCGCCTCCCTCGCATCTCGTCCGCCCCGGGTGCGGAGGTGAGCTGCTGCACCCACGCCCCTCCTCCAACTCCCCCACCCCTCCTCCAATGGCGCTCCCTCCTTGGCTCGAGCCCTAGGGCCGCTGCCGCCTGGCAGCACCTACGGCCGCGGTCGCTGTTGGCAGCACCTTCGCCCGTCTTCGCCTACGCTGCCGCCGCCTCTGGTGGCCATCGGCCCCTCCGCCCCACCCACGGTCAGCACCGGCCCCCCTCTCTGTTCTTTTTTTGTTTCATGTATAGATTTAGGAATTGATGGATCTGTGGATGGATGGTTAGATCGATGGATGTGTGCTTCATAATCTGGCAAAACGCCTCTTGTTGTATACATATGCAAATAGTAAAGTTCATTTTGTTGCGTAGTGGGGAGAGATATGAAACTGCAGGTGTAATGTGATTTTATTATTTTGTGAACTTGTACTTACTGTAATTGTTGCCCTTTTTCAGGAAGTGACAGTGACTCCATATATTTTGGCAGCTGAAATGGTCGAGAAGTTTGAGTCAGGGACTAGAGATTTGGGCAGCCACTACAGCAGATCAATGTCTAATGTAAGTTTAACTACTCCTTTCCACATATCATGTGGGTGTATGTTGCTTACTTTTTGTTATTTTTGGCGCATGATAGCAGTTCGGAGTTTGATAAAAACAAACATACCCTTATCATTAATCTGTGAATATTTGATGGTGAAAACGGTACTTTCCACATATCGTGTCGGTGTACGTTGCTTAATTTTTGTTATTCTTGGGGCTGATAGCAGTTCGGAGTTTGATAAAAAAGAATCATTACCTTTATCATCCATCTGTGAATATTTGATGATGATAATGGTATTAGTAGTTGATTAGGAGCTTCACATCCATATTGCAGTTTGTATGCTCATTATGAATTGCTGTTGTTTAATTTATTTTTCCTGGTGCCATGATATGGATATCTCCACTAGCAATCCAGAGTTTGATGAATTGCCGCATTTATTACATCTTAATACTTGTACATGAAAAAAATATTAGTAATTTGGACTCACCATGCAGGAGGATGCAGCAACTGCCTCACAGAGAAGGCCCAAACTTATGCTAACAAGGCCAAAGGAACCTGAGTTTCAGACTACCCATAGGGTCCGAGCAGTCAGAATGAAAAGCTCTTCAGAACTAGAGGAGGAAATGCTGGCCAAGATCCCAAAGTTCAGAGCATGGCCATTTAACAAAAAGGTGGGAAAGTTTCCTGTGTTTCTGTTTAACTAAATGAATTGCACGCTTCAGGGCATGAAGCCTAACTAATTTCTTGCTTCTGCTTTTAGATAGCATGAAGCCTAACTAATTTCTTGCTTCTGCTTTTAGATAGCTGAAGCTCCGTCTTTCCCTCCTCTTCCAAGGACAGCTCCACAGCTTCCCGATTTCAATATACGTATTTGACTGTCATAACAAATTCACCGAGTGACCGTCGAATAATCAAGTCATGCCTTTGCATTGACTACAGGAGTTTCACCTTAAAACAATGGAAAGAGCGTCTCGACATGCTGACACATGTTCAGAAGCTTCTTCTGTAGGAACTATGCGGGTAAGCATACTAGCACCTGGTTTTGCCATGTTATGATGTTCATTGTGGCAGCTGCTGAATGTTAAATACATCTTATAGAGTCAGGGTAGTAAGCCACTTAAACTGACTGAAGCGAAACCCCCACAACTTGAGACAACACTACGCGTAAGGCCATCAAGGTACATTTAGTCTGAACATTGTTCCATGCAGATTCTTGAGAGGAAGGGCGGTATTGGTGTTTTTGCCCATCCAAAGGCCCAGGCAACAGAGCCCAAGGAGTTCCATTTTTGTACTGATGACCTCTTGGGACCTCCTGCAGTTGCGGATCTTCTCGACAAGGTGTGTGCTGAAGTAAAGCAAATAGTGTTGTCAGCAACCTTTTCACCTTTTTAAATCTGTTGTCCCATTTTTGCAGCTTTCTCTGTACTCTGAATCTTCTTCCTACAATGACAAGAGAGATATGCCGGGACTGACAATACCCAAACCTTTCAATCTACATACAGATGTATGTGAAATGTGTTTGACCTATCCATCAACATTATATCTCCTTCATCAATTGTTTTTTCTCATATTCTTTATGATGACGGCTAGGAACTATGCTAAAATATACATATGTCTTAGTTGTTGCTTTTCTTAATGCAGATATGGAAGATCTAAAAGGCTCTGTGAAAGATTTTTGGTTCTGTAGAAGCCAATGATCTGGCACACTGAGACCTTAATTTCTGGAGTGAACGACTGCAGGAATCAAAATACAATGTTGATGAGGTTATTTCTTTACAGAAGTAGATTACAAGATTAATGAAATTAGCTCCTGGCCATTGCATCTTTGCATACTTATTGGAAGTTGATTTGCTTATTATGCTCGTTTCATATATGCATGCCCACTACTCCCTCTCATCAAGCTTTCTTTTATTTCTCTAAATTTTGGTGCGCAAGTCCGAGAAAGAAGTAATAGGAATAAACTATGGTAAGGTTGCGAAGAACATTATTTCCCTAGGTTGTGAATTTTTTTGGTCCTCTGGTTTTGATTTCATGATTTGTGGTTAATACATGATATTGGTATCTGATCTCTTTGTTGCTCATGCCTCACTTGATGTTGCATGGGTTACAGACAATACCATTGGAGTGGAATATATTTGATTCCATTTTATTTAACTACTGCCTACATGTGATTCCATTTTATTTCACTTTGATTTTGTTTTTCTGCAGATCGTTTCTAGGTGGCTGCTGATGAATCATGTAAGGATGGTGCAGAACTCACCAGAGGGCAATGAAATGTTGATGGGTCCTTCTCTCACCCTACTCCATATAGATGCTTAGTTCTTCATGGACATTGTCTCTAATGTTCTTCGTAATATATTTTGGCTTAGACATAAAAACTCTGTGCCGCCTGTCACACAATTTTTTGTCATCCGGACAAACCCTGTTTTCCATTAATTTCTTGATGTATGGTTAACATGTAGTCTTCTAGACGAAGATGGATTTAGGCTGTGTGGTTCCATAGTATGCATTGCACTCCCTCTAAGCATGAATATCTAAACATGCATGATGTATATTGCTCAGTCATGTTTTTCCCTTTATATTTCCAGGATATATACATATGTATTGCATTAGAATATAACTTCTACTTTTGTACTATTATTTTTCTTCCAGGTCAATGTGGCAGAACACCGTGTATATCAAATATCTTCAGGTTTCAGGATTTAAATGTCCTTTGTTTTGTGTACCAGGTGGTTACCTAAGTTTTTTTTCTTATTATGTTAGATCATGAACAAATTAAGACATATATATTAATCTAGCAATTGATAGCATTTCTTCTCATATTGTTGATTCTCTTACAGATCCACCACCTTAAATGGTGATGACAAAGATGCAAAGCACTCTGCAGTAGAGTTTAAGTACCAGATTTTAAAGTGAACATTTTCCCTCATGAAGCCCCCACTTTGTGGCCATTGCAGCTGTGGTTAAGGAGGATTCCCGCCAGCACCATCTCACTGCTGGCCTGTGTAATCAATTTATGTTTCCAACCTTTTTGTTTAGAGTAAGTAGAACATCGCCTAGAAAGAAAGTAAGGTTGTTTCTGCCATGCCTATGTGGCCACTAAAGCATATCACTTTTTGTTTCATGTGCACCATAGTCCAGATTTAGTTTAGTGATATCCCAACCCTTTTGTTCTTGCTCTCAAGAACAAGACATGTATTTACCTTAGACTATCGTAATCATCTATGTGCCACACATCCTTTGGTGGCCGTGTATTCTAAATGTAAACAAGCACTTCCTAATATTGATGTATCCCCCCAGTTATATTGGTACTACTACATATTTGTCATAACACTACCAATCATATATAGTAAATTCAAAGGTGTCTATATGATGCATCTCTACCTATGTGCCTTGCTTGACAAAAGCAATGTACTTACATAGTATGCTATTATCAAGTGACCTCATTACTTTTAGTCTATCATGGTACCAAGTATCTATTAAGTATCGGTCATATATACATGGTTTGAATACTTGGCTCGCTCTCGCTTTTCGCGCTATGGGCGCTCTGTTCTTGATCATGAATCTTTACGTGTCTGTGCTCAACTGAATCGTGTTTGCTTGGTGTGATCTCTCCCAGAACAAGAAGCTTGATGAGCAAGGAGTAGTATAACTGGCAGGAAATTCTAGAGCTTTTTGTTATGTACCATCAAGATAATATGGCTTATCATTTTAAATAGCAATGCCTGTTGAGTGCTGATCATATTAGTCTTTAATACTCTGTCTTGCTGGCCATGTACTAAAAATGGCACTTCCATGTCTAATATGCTTGTGATATGCTCAATCTGGGATGTCTAGTCTCATGTTTACTTATCCTTTATAAATAGGAGGGAATGGGGGGAAAGAGCTACAGAAGAATACACCCTGTTATCACTCCTAACTCAATAGTATGGTAACATTCATAAGGCAATATAACTAGGCACCGGTCTCTAAATATTCTAACTTTCACAGTTTGAAAGCCTATTTCGCTCCCGCTCTTTGCGACTTATTTCCATATATATTTTATTTTCTGTTTACATATTTTAATGCACACTCTTTCAATACCTGGATTACACTCGGCCTTTGCGCCATTGGCGCAACGGGTCATCTAGTGGAATTAAATGTAGAGCATCTCACAATGAACATTTTCATATATCATACATGCAAAACGGAGCTACGAGTAGAAAGTTATGGCATGTCAAACATGGCACCAGAATGCAACAATTTTCGGGACATAGAAGAATTTATACCCTCCGAAAACTGGACGGGACGGATCGGTACGAGGAGATCCGGGGTCGGGGATGGGCGTTTGGTTCGCGGGACCGGTGGATCTCGTCCACCCCGGCTCCGGTGACTCCGGCGAGGTAGACGACGGTGGCGAGGCGCGGGGACGAGCGCGCGGGGCGGATCCGGGCCGGATCTCGCCGGATCCGGCCGGATCCCGGTGTAGGACGGCGCGGGGAGGCGGCTGCCGGCGAGCTTCGCGGCGGCGTGAAGCGGCAGAGCGGGCGGCGACCCGGTCGGGCGCGGGGCCGAGCGGCGGCGCGCGTGCGGGAGGCGGCGGACGGGAGGGGCGGCGCGCGGGCAGAGAGCGGCGCGGCGGATCGGGCGGCACGTGGGGGCGGCAGCAGGGCGGCGCGTGGCGCCGGCGGTGGAGGCGGCGAGCGGCGCGTGGCAGCGCGGAGGAGCGGCGAGGAGGCGGCGCGGCGGAGGAGAGCTCGGCGCGGGGGCGGTGGCGGTTGGGCCCGCGGGGGCCGGAGGCGGGCCCGACGGGCTTTGGCGGGGAAGTGGGCACAGGGCCACGTGGCGCGCCCCGATTGGCCGCGGGCGGCGGCGGATCTGTCTGGTGAGGCCGGACGTGTCCGGTGGCGGCGTGGGAGGATAGCTAGGGTTTCATCTGCGCGAAAATTCGGGGAGGGGCACCTATTTATAGATAGAAGGAGGTAGGAGTGTCCAAATGAGGTTAGGTTTTCGCCCACACGATCGCGATCCAACGACCGAGAGCATGGAGCGGGTTTGGATGGGCTCATGGGCTGTGGTGAAGAGGGGCTGGGCTGCAAAGAGAGAGGGGTTTCGGGCTACGCGGTTAACCATTGGGGCGCCGAATGGACTCCAAATGGAACGAAAATTGACAGGCGGTCTAGCTACTCTAAAACAACACCGCACGCCAAGTTTCATCCCATTCCGAGAACATTTTTTAAGCCACTCATGAAACGAGGTCTGAGAGGTGCAACGGGCACGTGTGGGAGTTTACTTCAAGTTTAGTACAACCGGATATTAACAAATTCCCATCTGCCACATAACCGCGGGCACGGCTCTCGAAAGTTTATACCCTGCAGGGTTGTCCCAACTTAGCCCATAATAAGCTCTCACGATCAACGAAGGATATTCCTTCTCCCGGGAAGGCCCGATCAGTCTCGGAATCCCGGTTACAAGACATTTCGACAATGGTAAAACAAGACCAGCAAGACCACCCGAATGTGCCGACAAATCCCGATAGGAGTTGCACATATCTCGTTCTCAGGGCACACCGGATGAGCCAGACGTCGGGTTGGCATAGACCCTGGTTGCCCAGGGGGCGCCGGACATCGCTCGGTTTGGACCAGCACTCAGAGGAGCACTGGCCCAGGGGGGCTAAAATAAAGATGACCCTCGGGCTCCGGAAACCCTAGAGAAAAGGCTTAGGTTGTTAGGCAAATGTAAAACCAATGTTGGGCCTTGCTGGAAGAGTTTTATCCAAGGCGAATTGTCAAGGGGTTCCCATAACACCCAACCGCGTTAGGGACGCAAAATCCGGGAACATAATACCGATATGACGGAAACTAGAGAGGCAAGCGTGGAACAAAACACCAGGCATAAGGCCAAGCCTTCCACCCTTTACCAAGTATATAGATGCATTAATAATATAAGAGATATTGTGATATCCCAACATAAACATAATCCAACATGGAGCAAACTTCATCTTCACCTGCAACTAGCAACGCTATAAGAGGGGCTGAGGAAAAGTGGTAACATAGCCAAACAACGGTTTGCTAGGAAGGGTGACAAAGGTTAGAGGTTCATGGTATTTTGGGAGGCTTGATAAGCAAGTGGTAGGTAACGCGGCATAGCGATAGCATCGAGGCAACTAGCATAGCAATGATAGTAGTATAACTGGCGGGAAATTCTAGAGCTTTTTGTAATGTACCATCAAGATAATATGGCTTATCATTTTAAATAGCAATGCCTGTTGAGTGCTGATCATATTAGTCTTTAATACTCTGTCTTGCTGGCCATGTACTAAAAATGGCACTTCCATGTCTAATATGCTTGTGATATGCTCAATCTGGGATGTCCAGTCTCATGTTTACTTATCCTTTATAAATAGGAGGGAATGGGGGGAAAGAGCTACAGAAGAATACACCCTGTTATCACTCCTAACTCAATAGTATGGTAACATTCATAAGGCAATATAACTAGGCACCGGTCTCTAAATATTCTAACTTTCACAGTTTGAAAGCCTGTTTCGCTCCCGCTCTTTGCGACTTATTTCCATATATATTTTATTTTCTGTTTACATATTTTAATGCACACTCTTTCAATACCTGGATTACACTCGGCCTTTGCGCCATTGGCGCAACGGGTCATCTAGTGGAATTAAATGTAGAGCATCTCACAATGAACATTTTCATATATCATACATGCAAAACGGAGCTACGAGCAGAAAGTTATGGCATGTCAAACATGGCACCAGAATGCAACAATTTTCGGGACTTAGAAGAATTTATACCCTCCGAAAACTGGACGGGACGGATCGGTACGAGGAGATCCGGGGTCGGGGACGGGCGTTTGGTTCGCGGGACCGGTGGATCTCGTCCACCCCGGCTCCGGTGACTCCGGCGAGGTAGACGACGGTGGCGAGGCGCGGGGACGAGCGCGCAGGGCGGATCTGGGCTGGATCTCGCCAGATCCGGCCGGATCCCGGCATAGGACGGCGCGGGGAGGCGGCGGCCGGCGAGCTTCGCGGCGGCGCGAAGCGGCAGAGCGGGCGGCGACGCGGTCGGGCGCGGGGCCGAGCGGCGGCGCGCGTGCGGGAGGCGGCGGACGGCAGGGGCGGCGCGGCGGATTGGGCGGCGCGCGGGGGCGGCGTGTGGCGCCGGCGGAGGAGGCGGCGAGCGGCGCGCGGCAGCGCGGAGGAGCGGTGAGGAGGCGGCGCGGCGAGGAGAGCTCGGCGCGGGGGCGGCAAACGCGCAGGCGCGGGGCGGCGGCGGTTGGGCCCGCGTGGGCCGGAGGCGGGCCCGGCGGGCTTCGGCGGGGAAGTGGGCGCAGGGCAACGTGGCGCGCCCCGATTGGCCGCGGGCGGCGACGGATCTGTCCGGTGAGGTCGGACGTGTCCGGTGGCGGCGTGGGAGGATAGCTAGGGTTTCATCTGCGCGAAAATTCGGGGAGGGGCACCTATTTATAGATAGAAGGAGGTAGGACTGTCCAAATGAGGTGCGGTTTTCGCCCACACGATCGCGATCCAACGACCGAGAGCATGAAGCGGGTTTGGATGGGCTCATGGGCTGTGGTGAAGAGGGGCTGGGCTGCAAAGAGAGAGGGGTTTCGGGCTACGCGGTTAACCATTGGGGCGCCGAATGGACTCCAAATGGAACGAAAATTGACAGGCGGTCTAGCTACTCTAAAACAACACCGCACGCCAAGTTTCATCCCATTCCAAGAACATTTGTTAAGCCACTCATGAAACGAGGTCTGAGAGGTGCAACGGGCACGTGTGGGAGTGTCGAAACGCGAAACGGACAACGGGGAAAAAGACCGGATGCATGTTTTGAAAACACGAGGATGCAATGGAGATGATGACATGACAAAATGCAACACGCAAGCAAATGACATGGCAACGATGGCGAATAACTGGGCGACACCTGGCGCATCGGATCCGGGGCGTTACAACTCTCCTCTACTAACAAGAGATCTCGTCCCGAGATCTTAGGACCAAGACGGAAGAAAAGAGGACGAGGTGAAACAAGAATGCACGAGAGAAGATGAACAAGATCGAGAGCACTCAGGTAGAAAAAAGGAATGACGATTACGACGGGAATCAAAAGCTCAACGAACAAGATAGACTCTGAAAGCACTCCGGTTAGAACAAGCTAGAAAAAGGAATAAGGATGACAGAATGTAGGCAACACTCCGGCTGAACATTAAAAGATTAGAACAAGAACTTGAGACGATGGAATGATACTTGACGAGAGGAACACAATGCTACCGGAAGAATTGAAAGAGTGGAATGAAAAGAACGGGGAAGAAGATGGCAACTTCTACCACGAATGAAATTGAAAGCAACCTTAGAGGGAAGGATTGAACGAAGTTGTTGAGAAAATCAACAACGAAAAGAATAAGCTTGTTGTGGACTTATGGATAACATCTCAAAATTATGAGGTGATAACCAACCACAAGCGAAAAAGATTGAATAGCTGAGAGGAACGAAGAAATGCAAAACTCCACTTCAAAATAATATGGAGAATTAATTGCACCTCAAGACGCAAGAAGAAAAGATACTATAACTCCTTGAACAAGAATCTTGATGAACACTTGAAGAATGAATTAAATCATGACGAGCCACCGTGAAGAACTCCTGTAACAAAAGGATGATGAGACAGAATTGAGGTATGAAAAGAATAAGGGTAAAGCCTTGCGATGAATAGAAGGAGGTTCGACGAGATGACCAAGGAAAGCTTGGAACTCCGGAAGGAAAAGAATAACTCAGGACCGAGAGACTATTCACCATGAAAAAAATCTTCGGCGAAAGGAATTGATCCACTTGATGAAAGCGGAATAAGAATTATGTTATGCTTATCCTCCACCAATTAAATTGATGAGAAGCAGTGGATTTGCATACTACTTATTCGCGTTGGAAAGGATTAAGGGGGGATATAGCGCGAAGTTTGGGAAGATCTTCATGAACCACCGGTAGGATTGGAAAGAAACGAATGAATTGATACGATAACAGCAGAAAAGAAATCTTGAATGAACCACCGTAAGAATTCAAAATTGAATGACGATGGAGAATGAATCACCGGGAAGAATTAGAAAAGCACGAAGATACTTGAGGGAATTTAGAGAAAAGAGAACGAAGAGATCGCGAACTGATTGAAGAATACTGGAACGAAGCACCCGAAGAATATTGAGTCGAACGAAGGGGCACGGATATAGAATAATTGGAGAACGAATCTGAAACTTAGAATGAAGTAATATTCTGAAAAGATGGCCTCCGGATGATCGAGAGAGACAGCAACTCCTGAAATGCTCCAGATGGATGAAAAGAATTTGCATGACTGAAAACAATTTGATAGGATAACATCGAGCTAGCACCACGAATCTCCGGGAGAACGGACAAAATTTAAGGGAAACTCTTCTTCGGTCTTCAACTGTTGGAAATGACGACAAGAACACCATCAAAATTGTTGAGATACTCCGAAAGAACGAAAAGAGGAAAGATTGAACCAAAATGAAAAGAATTTGGAAGCTATCTTGGAGAATGCATCTGACTGATGAAATTCATACTTACGTCAAATTTCAAAAGAACTCGAGAATACCTTCGGGAAAATTAGAAGAGTCAGGTAAGATCCTGGGAAAGACCTGTGGGTTAGGGCCCACTGAAAAGAAACACTGTTGAGAGGCAGTGAAGAAGAGACGATGCACCGGAACGATTGAAAGATTTGAATGAGGTGACAACCTCGAAATAATTGAATGCAAACACGAATCTTCTGAGATGTCTTCATCACTCCGGAATGATAAAATGGTGAAAGGCGAACGAGCAAAGGGAAATATTTGAGCTGAGGGAAAGAATACGATCGACAACGAAAAACTTGAATTGGATCCACCGAAAAAGGAAATGAGACGAACAAAGATTAACTAGGCGAGAATTCACCGGTTGAGACAATTGAGGAAAGACTGAAGATACTCCGCACGAATGAAATTGATTGCTCGAATAAAGGCTCAGACTCCGAAATAAAAGGGGTGGAAGGGCGGGAAAAAACACAGGACACTTGAACGAGGAACCGACGAATAACTTGAAGAGAAAGCACCAGTTGAAATAATTGAGGAGAGAGTGCAAAGGCTTCGCACGAGTAGGATGGATACTCGATTAAGGGCTCTGGCTTTGAGAAGAAAAAGGGTGGGCGGGTGGGAAAAACAAGGACAACTTCGGACAGGGAAACCACATCGATTGAAAAAGAGCTGCGGATTGATCTTGCAAAGCACAAAGAGGGTCGAATCGACTTGGCGAGAAATGCACCGGATGTAAAGAGCTGACAACGAACGAAAACTAACCGCGTGATCCAAAAGAAGAATTTGAAGGGGAAGAGGAGTAGTTCAAAACACCTACATCAAGATTCCTTACCAGAGCGACGAAGGGGCAGAGGAGTAAAAAGAATTCCTACTCTCCGATATAACTAGACTCCGAAAAAGTTTTCTTCTAGACTCGACATCGGCCAAACTATACGATCAATCAAGGGGGCTCCTATGGTCGATCGAGGCTCTGATACCAACTTGTCATGCCCAATATGCGATACTATCCTAAAGAGACTCGAAGGTCCCACCAAGGATAGAACCGCATATTGACACGCTTTGGCAAGGTGGATATCATTACAGCAACATTACATATTATATGGGGATACATACAAAAGGCACAAACGCCCCAAGAATACATCAATACGTCATACATAAGATCAACATCCGACTACGGATGAACACAAACAGAAACTCAAACGACATCCACCCTGCTAGCCCGGGCTGCCGACCTGGAACTATCCCCGATCGAAGAAGCAGAAGAAGAACTCCAAAACAAGTAAACATCGCTCTCGCGTCATGATCATCGCAATACCTGTACCTGCAACTGTGGTTGTAGTAATCTGTGAGCCACGAGGACTCAGCAATCCCATTACCATGGGTATCAAGACTAGCAAAGCTTAATGGATAAGAAGGGGGTAAAGTGGTGAGGTTGCAGCAGCGACTAAGCACAGTATGGTGGCCAACTTACGAAACAAGAGCGAGAAGAGGAGCTAAGCAAACGGTCGCCAACTAGTAATGATCAAGAAGTGATCCTGAACTCCTACTTACGTCAAACATAACCCAAAAACCGTGTTCTCCTCTCGAACAACCCCGAAAAGAGACAATCACGGTCACGCACGCGATTGGTGTATTTTAGAAGAGTTTACTTCAAGTTTACTACAACCGGATATTAACAAATGCCCATCTGCCACATAACCGCGGGCACGGCTCTCGAAAGTTTATACCCTGCAGGGTTGTCCCAACTTAGCCCATAATAAGCTCTCACGATCAACGAAGGATATTCCTTCTCCCGGGAAGGCCCGATCAGTCTCGGAATCCCGGTTACAAGACATTTCGACAATGGTAAAACAAGACCAGCAAGACCACCCGAATGTGCCGACAAATCCTGATAGGAGTTGCACATATCTCGTTCTCAGGGCACACCGGCTGAGCTAGATGACGGGTTGGCATAGACCCTGGTTGCCCAGGGGGCGTCGGACATCGCTCGGTTTGGACCAGCACTCAGAGGAGCACTGGCCCGGGGGGGCTAAAATAAAGATGACCCTCGGGCTCCAGAAACCCAAGGGAAAAAGGCTTAGGTTGTTAGGCAAATGTAAAACCAATGTTGGGCCTTGCTGGAAGAGTTTTATCCAAGGCGAACTGTCAAGGGGTTCCCATAACACCCAACCGTGTTAGGGACGCAAAATCCGGGAACATAATACCGATATGACGGAAACTAGAGAGGCAAGAGTGGAACAAAACACCAGGCATAAGGCCAAGCCTTCCACCCTTTACCAAGTATATAGATGCATTAATAATATAAGAGATATTGTGATATCCCAACATAAACATAATCCAACATGAAGCAAACTTCATCTTCACCTGCAACTAGCAACGCTATAAGAGGGGCTGAGGAAAAGCGGTAACATAGCCAAACAACGGTTTTCTAGGAAGGGTGGCAAAGGTTAGAGGTTCATGGTATTTTGGGAGGCTTGATAAGCAAGTGGTAGGTAACGCGACATAGCGATAGCATCGAGGCAACTAGCATAGCAATGATAGTAGTGAGATCCAAGGTGACGGTCATCTTGCCTGAAATCCCGCTAGGAAGAAGAATGAATTCCATGAAGAAGATGAAGCCATGAAGACGAACCAAGCGTAGTGAATCCTCACGTTCGCAACGAAATAGGAACTATCGAGAAGAAGCACAACCGGAAAGAAGCAAACAACATGATAAACATGCAACACATGAACAAGGCATGATGCACAACCAAGTATGATGAATTACAAGGCTACATGAAGCTACTCATGGCAAGAGATGATGCATACAAGAACAACACATCAAAACAAGTTTAAATGAGGCCGGAAACAACATATAACAATTCCGGTAAGTCCTCAAATGCAAATTTCGAAATTAGCCCAGATCTGAATAAACTTTATGTTCAAGTTGTTAAACAGCAAGTTAAGATGCACCAAGATGATCTACACGAAATTCTAGTCAAGTTACATATAAAGTTCATTTAATTTGGAGCTACGGCCT
The DNA here is from genome assembly GCF_002575655.3 of Aegilops tauschii subsp. strangulata. Taxonomy (NCBI): domain Eukaryota; kingdom Viridiplantae; phylum Streptophyta; class Magnoliopsida; order Poales; family Poaceae; genus Aegilops; species Aegilops tauschii. Next base: position 310,076,266 of record NC_053037.3, on the reverse strand, counting down.
AGAAGATATGAGCAAAACAAGTTAAACATGGCATTGATGCAAAATGCATTCAAACATCAAGCAAACACATTCAAAACATGGATCCAACAAGGTAACATGAAACTACATGTAAAACTAAGCAAGTTTCCTATAGAGCACACTCAAAACGGAGCAACGGTTCAACACATACACATGAAACAAATTTAAAGGACAAGCTGTCCAAAACAGCAACTAGGCATCTAGGAAGCATCAAAACAACATGCTACAGCACCTCAATATGAAAAAAAGGCATGGACGTGATTTACAGGTAACACATTATAAAACATGAACACTGAGCTATTCCCAGAAATCACTAGAACATGCTCAAAAGGACATGGCAAGATTGCAAATAATAACAGTTTCACAGACTTAGTAGAAATCACTGGACATGGCAGAAATAACATCAGGTTGCAAAGTTTAGAGCTATCAAACAACATGCTACAGGAACATATCATAGCAAAAAAAGGCATGGCATGAATATACTAATTGCATAGAACAAAAGTCCCTTACTGATCACGAGCCAAAAAGGCACAGAAGATATGATGGCAACCATGTAAACATAACAAGTTTCATAAACAGATTCAGACTTTGCAGAAAAACTGAGCATGGCATAAACAGAATTATGAAGGCATCTTTGCGAGCTCAAATCACTCATCACAAAGCATTTCATGGCATGTGAAGGTAACTCACAGTAATAAGACATGTTCATGAAGCTAAGCGTGGTAATAGCATAATCATAGGGTGCATGGATCACTAGCAAAACACATGGCAAAACTAAACTTAATGTTAACAGGCTGACAGCAACATTATTTAGCAATTTGAGAGCAAGATTACAACAAGCTACAGCAGGCTATAAATGCAACAAAAGGCATGGTTTATAGAGAATCACATTTATAGCAAAACATCATGTGAGAATATCTCCAGAATATGCATGGATTAATTGGTAGCATCAATCAAAGATAGCAACATGATATAACAGTTTCAACATTGACAGAACATTAACAGCAAGTAGCTCACTTCACAAGCTTGATGAACTCACTACAGGGCATAACAAAATACAAGGCTTGCACCACTGTAAAGATGGCATGGAGATGCTTCACAAACATGTAGACACCATGCTCATAGGATGCACACATAAAATGCAACAAAAAAGACAAATCACCAAGTTATAACAGTCTCAGCAGGTTAACATCACATAGCACTTTTGCAACGATGATAAGGGCATCAATATGGATCCAAACAAGCATGGTACAATTGAACCTATAAAGCCTGGAGAACCGCTAGGCAGGCGGAAGGTGGCCATGTCGCCTTTAAATCGCGAATGCCACCGCGTGTTAATTCGGTGCCCCGCTGGGGGCATTTTCGTCATTTCACGCGTTGGAGTATAAAAGGGAGCCGCTCCTGTGGAGAAGACCTAGCCGCTGCTCCTCCCGCACTTGCGTCGCCCCCTCTCCCATTCCTTCGCCCCCTCCTCCTCCTCCTCCCATCGCCGCCCCCTCCTCCTCCTCCCACGGTCATCCCACCTCCTCCGCCCCCTCGCATCTCGTCCGCCCCGGGTGCGGAGGCGAGCTGCTGCACCCACGCCCCTCGTCCAACTCCCCCACCCCTCCTCCAATGGCGCTCCCTCCTTGGCTCGAGCCCTAGGGCCGCTGCCGCCTGGCAGCACCTACGGCCGCGGTCGCTGTTGGCAGCACCTTCGCCCGTCTTCGCCTACGCTGCCGCCGCCTCTGGTGGCCATCGGCCCCTCCGCCCCACCCACGGTCAGCACCGGCCCCCCTCTCTGTTCTTTTTTTGTTTCATGTATAGATTTAGGAATTGATGGATCTGTGGATGGATGGTTAGATCGATGGATGTGTGCTTCATAATCTGGCAAAACGCCTCTTGTTGTATACATATGCAAATAGTAAAGTTCATTTTGTTGCGTAGTGGGGAGAGATATGAAACTGCAGGTGTAATGTGATTTTATTATTTTGTGAACTTGTACTTACTGTAATTGTTGCCCTTTTTCAGGAAGTGACAGTGACTCCATATATTTTGGCAGCTGAAATGGTCGAGAAGTTTGAGTCAGGGACTAGAGATTTGGGCAGCCACTACAGCAAATCAATGTCTAATGTAAGTTTAACTACTCCTTTCCACATATCATGTGGGTGTATGTTGCTTACTTTTTGTTATTTTTGGCGCATGATAGCAGTTCGGAGTTTGATAAAAGCAAACATACCCTTATCATTAATCTGTGAATATTTGATGGTGAAAACGGTACTTTCCACATATCGTGTCGGTGTACGTTGCTTAATTTTTGTTATTCTTGGGGCTGATAGCAGTTCGGAGTTTGATAAAAAAGAATCATTACCTTTATCGTCCATCTGTGAATATTTGATGATGATAATGGTATTAGTAGTTGATTAGGAGCTTCACATCCATATTGCAGTTTGTATGCTCATTATGAATTGCTGTTGTTTAATTTATTTTTCCTGGTGCCATGATATGGATATCTCCACTAGCAATCCAGAGTTTGATGAATTGCCGCATTTATTACATCTTAATACTTGTACATGAAAAAAATATTAGTAATTTGGACTCACCATGCAGGAGGATGCAGCAACTGCCTCACAGAGAAGGCCCAAACTTATGCTAACAAGGCCAAAGGAACCTGAGTTTCAGACTACCCATAGGGTCCGAGCAGTCAGAATGAAAAGCTCTTCAGAACTAGAGGAGGAAATGCTGGCCAAGATCCCAAAGTTCAGAGCATGGCCATTTAACAAAAAGGTGGGAAAGTTTCCTGTGTTTCTGTTTAACTAAATGAATTGCACGGTTCAGGGCATGAAGCCTAACTAATTTCTTGCTTCTGCTTTTAGATAGCATGAAGCCTAACTAATTTCTTGCTTCTGCTTTTAGATAGCTGAAGCTCCGTCTTTCCCTCCTCTTCCAAGGACAGCTCCACAGCTTCCCGATTTCAATATACGTATTTGACTGTCATAACAAATTCACCGAGTGACCGTCGAATAATCAAGTCATGCCTTTGCATTGACTACAGGAGTTTCACCTTAAAACAATGGAAAGAGCGTCTCGACATGCTGACACATGTTCAGAAGCTTCTTCTGTAGGAACTATGCGGGTAAGCATACTAGCACCTGGTTTTGCCATGTTATGATGTTCATTGTGGCAGCTGCTGAATGTTAAATACATCTTATAGAGTCAGGGTAGTAAGCCACTTAAACTGACTGAAGCGAAACCCCCACAACTTGAGACAACACTACGCGTAAGGCCATCAAGGTACATTTAGTCTGAACATTGTTCCATGCAGATTCTTGAGAGGAAGGGCGGTATTGGTGTTTTTGCCCATCCAAAGGCCCAGGCAACAGAGCCCAAGGAGTTCCATTTTTGTACTGATGACCTCTTGGGACCTCCTGCAGTTGCGGATCTTCTCGACAAGGTGTGTGCTGAAGTAAAGCAAATAGTGTTGTCAGCAACCTTTTCACCTTTTTAAATCTGTTGTCCCATTTTTGCAGCTTTCTCTGTACTCTGAATCTTCTTCCTACAATGACAAGAGAGATATGCCGGGACTGACAATACCCAAACCTTTCAATCTACATACAGATGTATGTGAAATGTGTTTGACCTATCCATCAACATTATATCTCCTTCATCAATTGTTTTTTCTCATATTCTTTATGATGACGGCTAGGAACTATGCTAAAATATACATATGTCTTAGTTGTTGCTTTTCTTAATGCAGATATGGAAGATCTAAAAGGCTCTGTGAAAGATTTTTGGTTCTGTAGAAGCCAATGATCTGGCACACTGAGACCTTAATTTCTGGAGTGAACGACTGCAGGAATCAAAATACAATGTTGATGAGGTTATTTCTTTACAGAAGTAGATTACAAGATTAATGAAATTAGCTCCTGGCCATTGCATCTTTGCATACTTATTGGAAGTTGATTTGCTTATTATGCTCGTTTCATATATGCATGCCCACTACTCCCTCTCATCAAGCTTTCTTTTATTTCTCTAAATTTTGGTGCGCAAGTCCGAGAAAGAAGTAATAGGAATAAACTATGGTAAGGTTGCGAAGAACATTATTTCCCTAGGTTGTGAATTTTTTTGGTCCTCTGGTTTTGATTTCATGATTTGTGGTTAATACATGATATTGGTATCTGATCTCTTTGTTGCTCATGCCTCACTTGATGTTGCATGGGTTACAGACAATACCATTGGAGTGGAATATATTTGATTCCATTTTATTTAACTACTGCCTACATGTGATTCCATTTTATTTCACTTTGATTTTGTTTTTCTGCAGATCGTTTCTAGGTGGCTGCTGATGAATCATGTAAGGATGGTGCAGAACTCACCAGAGGGCAATGAAATGTTGATGGGTCCTTCTCTCACCCTACTCCATATAGATGCTTAGTTCTTCATGGACATTGTCTCTAATGTTCTTCGTAATATATTTTGGCTTAGACATAAAAACTCTGTGCCGCCTGTCACACAATTTTTTGTCATCCGGACAAACCCTGTTTTCCATTAATTTCTTGATGTATGGTTAACATGTAGTCTTCTAGACGAAGATGGATTTAGGCTGTGTGGTTCCATAGTATGCATTGCACTCCCTCTAAGCATGAATATCTAAACATGCATGATGTATATTGCTCAGTCATGTTTTTCCCTTTATATTTCCAGGATATATACATATGTATTGCATTAGAATATAACTTCTACTTTTGTACTATTATTTTTCTTCCAGGTCAATGTGGCAGAACACCGTGTATATCAAATATCTTCAGGTTTCAGGATTTAAATGTCCTTTGTTTTGTGTACCAGGTGGTTACCTAAGTTTTTTTTCTTATTATGTTAGATCATGAACAAATTAAGACATATATATTAATCTAGCAATTGATAGCATTTCTTCTCATATTGTTGATTCTCTTACAGATCCACCACCTTAAATGGTGATGACAAAGATGCAAAGCACTCTGCAGTAGAGTTTAAGTACCAGATTTTAAAGTGAACATTTTCCCTCATGAAGCCCCCACTTTGTGGCCATTGCAGCTGTGGTTAAGGAGGATTCCCGCCAGCACCATCTCACTGCTGGCCTGTGTAATCAATTTATGTTTCCAACCTTTTTGTTTAGAGTAAGTAGAACATCGCCTAGAAAGAAAGTAAGGTTGTTTCTGCCATGCCTATGTGGCCACTGAGGCATATCACTTTTTGTTTCATGTGCACCATAGTCCAGATTTAGTTTAGTGATATCCCAACCCTTTTGTTCTTGCTCTCAAGAACAAGACATGTATTTACCTTAGACTATCGTAATCATCTATGTGCCACACATCCTTTGGTGGCCGTGTATTCTAAATGTAAACAAGCACTTCCTAATATTGATGTATCCCCCCAGTTATATTGGTACTACTACATATTTGTCATAACACTACCAATCATATATAGTAAATTCAAAGGTGTCTATATGATGCATCTCTACCTATGTGCCTTGCTTGACAAAAGCAATGTACTTACATAGTATGCTATTATCAAGTGACCTCATTACTTATAGTCTATCATGGTACCAAGTATCTATTAAGTATCGGTCATATATACATGGTTTGAATACTTGGCTCGCTCTCGCTTTTCGCGCTATGGGCGCTCTGTTCTTGATCATGAATCTTTACGTGTCTGTGCTCAACTGAATCGTGTTTGCTTGGTGTGATCTCTCCCAGAACAAGAAGCTTGATGAGCAAGGAGTAGTATAACTGGCGGGAAATTCTAGAGCTTTTTGTTATGTACCATCAAGATAATATGGCTTATCATTTTAAATAGCAATGCCTGTTGAGTGCTGATCATATTAGTCTTTAATACTCTGTCTTGCTGGCCATGTACTAAAAATGGCACTTCCATGTCTAATATGCTTGTGATATGCTCAATCTGGGATGTCTAGTCTCATGTTTACTTATCCTTTATAAATAGGAGGGAATGGGGGGAAAGAGCTACAGAAGAATACACCCTGTTATCACTCCTAACTCAATAGTATGGTAACATTCATAAGGCAATATAACTAGGCACCGGTCTCTAAATATTCTAACTTTCACAGTTTGAAAGCCTATTTCGCTCCCGCTCTTTGCGACTTATTTCCATATATATTTTATTTTCTGTTTACATATTTTAATGCACACTCTTTCAATACCTGGATTACACTCGGCCTTTGCACCATTGGCGCAACGGGTCATCTAGTGGAATTAAATGTAGAGCATCTCACAATGAACATTTTCATATATCATACATGCAAAACGGAGCTACGAGCAGAAAGTTATGGCATGTCAAACATGGCACCAGAATGCAACAATTTTCGGGACATAGAAGAATTTATACCCTCCGAAAACTGGAGGGGCGGATCGGTACGAGGAGATCCGGGGTCAGGGACGGGCGTTTGGTTCGCGGGACCGGTGGATCTCGTCCACCCCGGCTCCGATGACTCCGGCGAGGTAGACGACGGTGGCGAGGCGCGGGGACGAGCGCGCGGGGCGGATCCGGGCCGGATCTCGCCGGATCCGGCCGGATCCCGGTGTAGGACGGCGCGGGGAGGCGGCTGCCGGCGAGCTTCGCGGCGGCGTGAAGCGGCAGAGCGGGCGGCGACCCGGTCGGGCGCGGGGCCGAGCGGCGGCGCGCGTGCGGGAGGCGGCGGACGGGAGGGGCGGCGTGCGTGGGCGGAGAGCGGCGCGGCGGATCGGGCGGCGCGCGGGGGTGGCAGCCGGGCGGCGAGCGACACGCGGCAGCGCGGAGGAGCGGCGAGGAGGCGGCGCGGCGGAGGAGAGCTCGGCGCGGGGGGCGGCGGCGGTTGGGCCCGCGGGGGCCGGAGGCGGGCCCGACGGGCTTCGGCGGGGAAGTGGGCGCAGGGCCATGTGGCGCGCCCCGATTGGCCGCGGGCGGCGGCGGATCTGTCCGGTGAGGCCGGACGTGTCCGGTGGCGGCGTGGGAGGATAGCTAGGGTTTCATCTGCGCGAAAATTCGGGGAGGGGCACCTATTTATAGATAGAAGGAGGTAGGAGTGTCCAAATGAGGTTAGGTTTTCGCCCACACGATCGCGATCCAACGACCGAGAGCATGGAGCGGGTTTGGATGGGCTCATGGGCTGTGGTGAAGAGGGGCTGGGCTGCAAAGAGAGAGGGGTTTCGGGCTACGCGGTTAACCATTGGGGCGCCGAATGGACTCCAAATGGAACGAAAATTGACAGGCGGTCTAGCTACTCTAAAACAACACCGCACGCCAAGTTTCATCCCATTCCGAGAACATTTTTTAAGCCACTCATGAAACGAGGTCTGAGAGGTGCAACGGGCACGTGTGGGAGTTTACTTCAAGTTTAGTACAACCGGATATTAACAAATTCCCATCTGCCACATAACCGCGGGCACGGCTCTCGAAAGTTTATACCCTGCAGGGTTGTCCCAACTTAGCCCATAATAAGCTCTCACGATCAACGAAGGATATTCCTTCTCCCGGGAAGGCCCGATCAGTCTCGGAATCCCGGTTACAAGACATTTCGACAATGGTAAAACAAGACCAGCAAGACCACCCGAATGTGCCGACAAATCCCGATAGGAGTTGCACATATCTCGTTCTCAGGGCACACCGGATGAGCCAGACGTCGGGTTGGCATAGACCCTGGTTGCCCCGGGGGCGCCGGACATCGCTCGGTTTGGACCAGCACTCAGAGGAGCACTGGCCCAGGGGGGCTAAAATAAAGATGACCCTCGGGCTCCGGAAACCCTAGAGAAAAAGGCTTAGGTTGTTAGGCAAATGTAAAACCAATGTTGGGCCTTGTTGGAAGAGTTTTATCCAAGGCGAACTGTCAAGGGGTTCCCATAACACCCAACCGCGTTAGGGACGCAAAATCTGGGAACATAATACCGATATGACGGAAACTAGAGAGGCAAGAGTGGAACAAAACACCAGGCATAAGGCCAAGCCTTCCACCCTTTACCAAGTATATAGATGCATTAATAATATAAGAGATATTGTGATATCCCAACATAAACATAATCCAACATGGAGCAAACTTCATCTTCACCTGCAACTAGCAACGCTATAAGAGGGGCTGAGGAAAAGCGGTAACATAGCCAAACAACGGTTTGCTAGGAAGGGTGACAAAGGTTAGAGGTTCATGGTATTTTGGGAGGCTTGATAAGCAAGTGGTAGGTAACGCGGCATAGCGATAGCATCGAGGCAACTAGCATAGCAATGATAGTAGTATAACTGGCGGGAAATTCTAGAGCTTTTTGTAATGTACCATCAAGATAATATGGCTTATCATTTTAAATAGCAATGCCTGTTGAGTGCTGATCATATTAGTCTTTAATACTCTGTCTTGCTGGCCATGTACTAAAAATGGCACTTCTATGTCTAATATGCTTGTGATATGCTCAATCTGGGATGTCCAGTCTCATGTTTACTTATCCTTTATAAATAGGAGGGAATGGGGGGAAAGAGCTACAGAAGAATACACCCTGTTATCACTCCTAACTCAATAGTATGGTAACAGGGTGCATGGATCACTAGCAAAACACATGGCAAAACTGAACTTAATGTTAACAGGCTGACAGCAACATTATTTAGCAATTTGAGAGCAAGATTACAACAAGCTACAACAGGCTATAAATGCAACAAAAGGCATGGTTTATAGAGAATCACATTTATAGCAAAACATCCCGTGAAAATATCTCCAGAATATGCATGGATTAATTGGTAGCATCAATCAAAGATAGCAACATGATATAACAGTTTCAACATTGACAGAACATTAACAGCAAGTAGCTCACTTCACAAGCTTGATGAACTCACTACAGGGCATAACAAAATACAAGGCTTGCACCACTGTAAAGATGGCATGGAGATGCTTCACAAACATGTAGACACCATGCTCATAGGACGCACACATAAAATGCAACAAAAAAGACAAATCACCAAGTTATAACAGTCTCAGCAGGTTAACATCACATAGCCCTTTTGCAACGTTGATAAGGGCATCAATATGGATTCAAACAAGCATGGTACAATTGAACCTATAAAGCCTGGAGAACTGCTAGGCAGGCGGAAGGTGGCCATGTTGCCTTTAAATCGCGAATGCCACCGCGTGTTAATTCGGTGCCCCGCTGGGGGCATTTTCGTCATTTCACGCGTTGGAGTATAAAAGGGAGCCGCTCCTGTGGAGAAGACCTAGCCGCTGCTCCTCCCGCACTCGCGTCGCCCCCTCTCCCCTTCCTCCGCCCCCTCCTCCTCCTCCTCCTCCCATCGCCGCCCCCTCCTCCTCCCATGGTCATCCCCCCTCCTCCGCCTCCCTCGCATCTCGTCCGCCCCGGGTGCGGAGGTGAGCTGCTGCACCCACGCCCCTCCTCCAACTCCCCCACCCCTCCTCCAATGGCGCTCCCTCCTTGGCTCGAGCCCTAGGGCCGCTGCCGCCTGGCAGCACCTACGGCCGCGGTCGCTGTTGGCAGCACCTTCGCCCGTCTTCGCCTACGCTGCCGCCGCCTCTGGTGGCCATCGGCCCCTCCGCCCCACCCACGGTCAGCACCGGCCCCCCTCTCTGTTCTTTTTTTGTTTCATGTATAGATTTAGGAATTGATGGATCTGTGGATGGATGGTTAGATCGATGGATGTGTGCTTCATAATCTGGCAAAACGCCTCTTGTTGTATACATATGCAAATAGTAAAGTTCATTTTGTTGCGTAGTGGGGAGAGATATGAAACTGCAGGTGTAATGTGATTTTATTATTTTGTGAACTTGTACTTACTGTAATTGTTGCCCTTTTTCAGGAAGTGACAGTGACTCCATATATTTTGGCAGCTGAAATGGTCGAGAAGTTTGAGTCAGGGACTAGAGATTTGGGCAGCCACTACAGCAGATCAATGTCTAATGTAAGTTTAACTACTCCTTTCCACATATCATGTGGGTGTATGTTGCTTACTTTTTGTTATTTTTGGCGCATGATAGCAGTTCGGAGTTTGATAAAAACAAACATACCCTTATCATTAATCTGTGAATATTTGATGGTGAAAACGGTACTTTCCACATATCGTGTCGGTGTACGTTGCTTAATTTTTGTTATTCTTGGGGCTGATAGCAATTCGGAGTTTGCTAAAAAAGAATCATTACCTTTATCATCCATCTGTGAATATTTGATGATGATAATGGTATTAGTAGTTGATTAGGAGCTTTACATCCATATTGCAGTTTGTATGCTCATTGTGAATTGTTGTTGTTTAATTTATTTTTCCTGGTGCCATGATATGGATATCTCCACTAGCAATCTAGAGTTTGATGAATTGCCGCATTTATTACATCTTAATACTTGTACATGAAAAATATATTAGTAATTTGGACTCACCATGCAGGAGGATGCAGCAACTGCCTCACAGAGAAGGCCCAAACTTATGCTAACAAGGCCAAAGGAACCTGAGTTTCAGACTACCCATAGGGTCTGAGCAGTCAGAATGAAAAGCTCTTCAGAACTAGAGGAGGAAATGCTGGCCAAGATCCCAAAGTTCAGAGCATGGCCATTTAACAAAAAGGTGGGAAAGTTTCCTGTGTTTCCCGATTGGCCGCGGGCAGCGGCGGATCTGTCCGGTGAGGCCGGACGTGTCCGGTGGCGGCGTGGGAGGATAGCTAGGGTTTCATCTGCGCGAAAATTCGGGGAGGGGCACCTATTTATAGATAGAAGGAGGTAGGAGTGTCCAAATGAGGTGCGGTTTTCGCCCGCACGATCGTGATCCAACGACCGAGAGCATGGAGGTGGTTTGGATGGGCTCATGGGCTGTGGTGAAGAGGGGCTGGGCTGCAAAGAGAGAGGGGTTTTGGGCTACGCGGTTAACCGTTGGGGCGCTGAACGGACTCCAAATGGAACGAAAATTGACAGGCGGTCTAGCTACTCTAAAACGACACCGTGCGCCAAATTTCATCCCATTCCGAGAATAGTTTTTAAGCCACTCACGAACCGAGGTCTGAGAGGTGCAACGGGCACGTGTGGGAGTGTCGGAACGCGAAACGGACAACTGGGAAAAAGACCGGATGCAAGTTTTGAAAACATGAGGATGCAATGCAGATGATGACATGACAAAATGCAACACGCAAGCAAATGACATGGCAACAATGGCGAATAACTAGGAGACACCTGGCGCATCAGATCCGGGGCGTTACAACTATGGTACACTTGATGGTCAAAATATTATTCATCCGGTCCTCATAGTGAAGTGGCAAGACCCTGCGCCCGAGGTGACACCAGTCCAGGCGGCGTGTCCGGGTTACCAAAGTCAGCCTCACATTGTGCACTGTGCAGTCACTGTCACCGCTGCTGTATAGCATGCCTTGCCTCGTCTCCCTCTCCCCTAGCACCACTCTATCTTCATCTCCGTCTCGTCGGAGATCCTGAGGTCACTCTTCATCATCTCACTGTGCTCCTGCATACCCTCGCCTCTCTCGCCTCCCCCAGTACCACTATTCCCTCACTAGCCGCTCCAGCACTGAGAGCCTTCTCCCTGTAAATCAAGCCCCCCCCCCCAAAAACCCCACCTTCCAAACTCCACAATGGCCGAACGCGAACCGCGCAGCATCCATATGAGCCGCGTTTGTTCATGTATGGATATGTTGAGTGCCCTGCGGCTGGCTGCATGCTCGAGGGACATGCACCCGGCCATCGTCGAAGCGAGGCCTAAGCTTTTCAAGACACCCTGCTTGCTGCTATCTGGTCTTGCGAGATTTTCTCACCATGATACGAAGGCGTACATGATGCCCCTTGACTTCAATCCGACCTCCATTAGCCGAAACTTCTTTGCAGGTATGTAGTGGGTCGCCATACATCATTTCCCTCGACTCCGATCCGATCACGATCACCTGAAACTTCCTGGCAGGTATGTACTGGGTCTGCATGAACTCCCACTGGATGGCTTCCGTCAGAGAAGACCGGAAAAATTTGGTGCTCGTGAACTTCCACACCTCCCATGAGATTATCCTTCCTACATTGGATTATATAGGGTTTTACCATCGCGGTCCAAGTCATCTAGATTACATCGTCAGTTGGACGCACCTTGTTTTGCAGAAGATTGTAATCTTCCAAGTGCCCACACGAGATGCGAATTATGCAAACTTCAAGCTAATTGCCTTGTTCAACCACGGACTCGCCTATCTTTCTGCTGGTGCCTTCTTTAGTTGGAGACAGCTCAGCTTGCAGTGGATCGTCAAAGCTGATACACACTTCTATGATGCTATTGAACACAATGGCATCATCTACGCGATCGACAAAGCAGATGGCACCACGTATTGCTGGGACGGCGCGTGTAAGTTGTTTCCGTCTAATGTTAATGATGACACCATGACACTGTTTGAACTTTTTGTGACGATTGCCATATCACTGTTTGAGCAGAATTTGAGTAGAACTATGGCAATGTATTAGAGACGCCGTAAATCAGCTATATTTGGAATGAGTTAATTCATGCGATTGTGACCATGTCATTACAGCCAATTTGTACCCCTGAATAATCAAACGGTTAGGAAGATATGGATATTCGCCTTATTTTATAGTAATCTATATACTACTAAATATGAGTGTGTATCAATGGCCATGTTAGTTTCCTCATTTTCATGATGTAGAAACATGCATCACACTGTTGGTTTCATCTAACCACACATTAGGGAAGTAAATGTGCATATGAAGAACTCTATATTTGGAAGTAGTGAAATCCTGTAATGCTTACCATGTGTACATACCTATATTCACCCTTCAGCAATCAATGGCTAGAATAATATCCTCACAAAAATTTTGCCCACAGAACATGAGTATATAACAATGCATGGTCTGTTAGTTTCCTTGAAGAATTTGTTTGTGAGGACAGAACATGATTACATAACATGCATGACATGGTAGTTTCCTGTGAAGAATCGATTGTGAGATAACATGAGTATAACCATGCATGGCACTTCAATATTTTCGAACCCAGTATACATTTCCCTGTATTTTCCTCCCAGTTCCAACCGAGACATACCAATGTTGTTTCTTGTATTATCCTACTCATACTCTGAACAATGCCGATCTTACATTAACAATGCCTGTCCTTTTTGATATGATGCAGTGTCCCTACAGTTGTTATCCTTTGTAATCACACCACCTTTGCCAAAAATAGGGAAGCACAACTGGTTCCTCGCTCGATCAGATGACGACAAAGGGCTGATGATCATTCGGACACATGAGCCGGAAAAGTTATATTGCAAAAACCCCATTGTATACAAGCACCGCGAAATACGTGAGTATCCGGACAGTGGATGTTACGTCTATGAGCAGGATACCAGCTTGTTGGGGCCTTCATGATTTTTGAGTTGGAGGCGGGTAAATAGCCTTGGTTCACACTCTTTGTTTCTCACACTCAATTATCCGATTAACCAGGAGATCACCGTTGGCAAGGACCTTGATGGCAGAGAGGCTCTGTTTGCTATGGAAAACTGTGTCTACATGGTGAGCCCTAGGAGTTCGGGAGCAAACTCCCCTGATTGTCAACGATACAGCCTGCAGCCAAAAGAAGGTGAGAATGACAAAGGCATCTGGATTAACTTTGATCCTTGGATGTGTCGAGTCGGACATGCAGTGATGTGGTTCAAGCCTTCAGGTTGATAGGTAATTGGGTTGTTGCATCGAAAGGGTGGAGTGTTGGTGTCTCCGGATCACTGGTGGCTGAAGCGGGGCTGCAAATTATGATGGTGTTGGATCATCCCTCTTCGAATGACTTGTTGTCTTTGCTTCTTGTTCTGGATGGGTAGTTCTCTCTTTTGTTATGCATATTCCTTGTCATTTGGTCATCCTTGTCTATATATGTCACTCTTACTATGTAATAGTTGCCTCTATTTAGAATGTCATTCTCATCTGGATCCCGAGAGTCTGAGCGCTGCAGATGGGTGTGTTTTGGTGGTGTAGCAAGACTTCTTATGAACTATCATGTCTAGATGTTTATGACAGTAGTAGTCACTAGTCAGTGTTTGAATGTTGTATATATCGTTGTTTCGAACTGTTTATTATCTCGAACTGCTGGTGGGCTAAATGAGGGCATCACCATTCTCCAGTGTTCAGAGTATATCTCCTTTTTTCAAGTTACTAGCAAGATGCCCGTGTGTTGCATGGAACATCAAGATCTTGTGGGAGAAAAGGATGAACGAGGGAAGGCCTTATCTGCAAATGTGGAGAGGGATGCGGATAAATTGTCATAGTTTCCTTCCTATCCGTTAGATATAGATCAGACGGCCTATATTGCAGGATGGCAGACACACCATCATCACGACCTCTACTTTTTATAACAGTAGATACTAGCAAGATGCCCGTGCGTTGCATGGAACATCAAGATCTTGTGGGAGAAAAGGATGAAAGAGGGAAGGCCTTGTCTGCAAATATGGAGAGGAGTGCGGGTAAATTGTCATAGTTTCCTCCTATCCGTTAGATATAGATCGGACAACCTAATTGCAGGATGGTAGGCACACCATCATCACCAACTCTTCTTTTTATAAGAGTAGATAGATAAGAGAGTAGTAGACTAGCAAGATGCCCGTGCGTTGCACGGAACATCAAGATGCATTTGTGTGAGTAGTTTATCTTGTGGGAGAAAAGATTGAACGAGGGAAGGCCTTATTTGCAAATGTGGAGAGGGGTGTGGGTATCTTTTTGCAAAATTGCCATAGTTTCCTTCCTATCCGTCAGATATAAATCCGACGGCCTATACTGCAGGATGGCAGGCACACCATCATCAACAACTCTGTTTTTTTATAAGAGTAGAGTAGAGATAGAGATAGAGACTACTACTACCAATGTGTTGGCCCGTGCGTTGAAATGGATCCAAAGTAGTAGAATAATACTTGTTCACGGGCTTGAAATATAAACACTCTAGTTTTGATATATATATATCAGTAAGATAATACTTGTTCATCACCAACTCTGCTTTTTATAAGAGTAGAGATAGATAATTTGAGCTCAGTGTCTTTTCGGTGATGTACATTTGTTTGGGCTAGTGAGGTGTCGTTGAATATGGGCCGAGTAGTAACGCAATGCCAAACAGGTCAATTATGACTCTTAGGCCGGGCTCTCAAAAGATCCTAAAAAAAGGCCGGGCTCTCAAAAAAAGAAAGAATTGGGACTCTTAGGCCGACACATGGGCGCCACCAGTGTTTTCGTGCGCTTGCGCGCCGAGAGCATATTGCCGCGTGTTCGAAATTCATGCTACCTTTTCATCCCCAATCTCCCGCCCCTCCGACACCTCTGGAATCTCGATTCCTACTCCAGTTCCCCCAAATCCCCCTCATGTACTCCCTATACTCAAGTGCATTATCATGTCGCCGGTCAACGCGGATCTCCGAGCCGGAGATCCTGAGGTCCGTCCTACCTTCGGGCACTGCGTGCTGCCGCTCAACAGTGGCATGGCGGCACTTGACGATCAGTTTGCCGGCAAAGTGCTGATGGTAACCATCAACGGCGACCGGCCTCCCGTCTCGCCGGACGACCTTGTCAAAGCTCTTGGCATTGTGCACGGCATCCAAATAAGTGACTTGCTCGTCGAAGTCTGTCCACCACCGGCTGATTTCTTCGTCAGGTTCCGGACAACTTTCGACTGCAGTCGTGTGTTCGAATCTTCCCGGCGTTTGTTCTGCGATGGCGCACTGGTGAGCTTTGATCGGTGGCACCCAGGATGGGGCTCGATGCCCTCTGAGCTTGAGTTTTTAACAAAGCTTACCTTCCACGGCATGCCTCGACGTGCTTGGAACAGCGAGTCCATGAATGAGCTTATCAACGACCTTGGAGGTGAGCTCGTAAGTATGTTTGTTCCTCTAGACAGCTGGGCTCTATCGGTTATGGCATGGATGAAGAAGTCGTCCACCATACTGAAGGTGATTGGTGTTGAGATACTGGTGCAGGAACCGGGGTTGTACTATTCGTCGCCACCAAGGCCGCCGTGGACCACGTTAGGGATGTACCTATATCGAGTGTTCGTGCATGTCGAAGAAGTGTTCAATCCATCAATCGAAGTCCTGCCGCCGCCGCTGTTGCCCGGGTCTGTCAACGACGTCCATTACAGGAGTCAACATCAGACTTTCCCCGTGTTGCTCGGAACGATGGATGGCACATGGCCTACTCCATCGCGTGACGGAGGCCACTGCTTCTTTGGGAGAAGAGGCAGGGCTGGCTGCCTGGATGTGCCTGAATCTTGTCAGATACTAGTTAAATCCGAGCTATGGGTGTGAAGAACTGATGTGCCAGTACATTTGATTGTGACATGTTCTATTTTTTACCTGAACTTTTTTTAGAAAGGGTTGTATGTCAACTTAATGTTCTAGCAGAACTTAATATTGTGTTGTCTGTCTGTTTTCTTTGCACAACATTCAATATATTTCCCCGTCATTGATAAAGACGATGAACCGTTATGTACGAGTTCGTTGGTTTCAACATAGCCCTACCCGTAGCGATCCACTGCTTCCACCCTGATTGTGCCGCCTGTGTGAAATTTTTGTATGCAAGTTCAGTGTGCTATGATGTTCTATATGATTGTGTCAACTATATAAGTTTTTACTAAGCATCAGCAATGCATATGGCTGAAAGATGTATTTACAAGCATCAACCGATGGGTCTCTCTCTCTCTTTCTCTCTCTCTCTCACACACACACGCGCACACACACATGCTAACTCTTGAGCATGCGTTGGTTTTCCCTTGAAGAGGAAAGGGTGATGCAGCAAAGTAGCGTAAGTATTTCCCTCAGTTTTTGAGAACCAAGGTATCAATCCAGTAGGAGGCCACACGCAAGTCCCTCGTACCTACACAAACAAATAAGAACCTTGCAACCAACGCGATAAAGGGGTTATCAATCCCTTCACGGCCACTTGCAAAAGTGAGATCTGATAGAGATGATAAGATAATATTTTTGGTGTTTTTATGATAAAGATTAAAAGTAAAGAAAGCAAAATAAACGGCGACAGAAATAGCTCGTTGGCGGGAGATTAATATGATGGATAATAGACCCAGGGGCCATAGGTTTCACTAGTGGCTTCTCTCAAGATAGCATAAGTATTACGGTGGGTGAACAAATTACTGTCGAGCAATTGATAGAAAAGTGCATAATTATGAGAATATCTAGGCATGATCATGTATATAGGCATCACGTCCGTGACAAGTAGACCGACTCCTGCCTGCATCTACTACTATTACTCCACACATCGACCGCTATCCAGCATGCATCTAGAGTATTAAGTTCATAAGAACAGAGTAACACATTAGGTAACATGACATGATGTAGAGGGATAAAATCAAGCAATATGACATAAACCCCATCTTTTTATCCTCGATGGCAACAATACAATACATGTTGTTTCCCCTACTACCACTGGGATCGAGCACCGCATGATTGAACCCAAAGCTAAGCACTTCTCCCATTGCAAGAAAGATCAATCTAGTAGGCCCAACCAAACTATATAATTCGAAGAGACTTGCAAAGATAACCAATCATACATAAAAGAATTCAGACAAGATTCAAATATTGTTCATAGATAATCTTGATCATAAACCCACAATTCATCGGATCTCGACAAACACACCGCAAAAAGAGTTACATCGAATAGATCTCCAAGAAGATCGAGGAGAACTTTGTATTGAGATCCAAAGAGAGAGAGAAGAAGCCATCTAGCTAATAACTATGGACCCGAAGGTCTGTGGTAAACTACTCACACATCATCGGAGAGGCTATGGTGTTGATGTAGAAGCCCTCCATGATCGATTCCCCCTCCAGCGGAGCGCCGGAAAAGGCCCCAAGATGGGATCTCACGGGTACAGAAGGTTGCGGCGGTGGAATTAGGTTTTCATGGTGCTCCTTGATTATTTCGGGGTACGTAGGTATATATAGGAGGAAGAAGTAGGTCGGTGGAGCCACGAGGGGCCCACGAGGGTGGAGGGCGCGCCCAGGGGGGTAGGCGCGCCCCCTGCCTCGTGGCCTCCTTGTTCGTTTCTTGACGTCCACTCCAAGTCCTCTGGATCACGTTTGTTCCAAAAATCACGCTCCCGAAGGTTTCATTCCGTTTGGACTCCGTTTGATATTCCTTTTCTGCGAATCACTGAAATAGGCAAAAAAACAGCAATTTGCACTAGGCCTTGGGTTAATAGGTTAGTCCCAAAAAAATATAAAAGTGTATAATAAAGCCCATTAAACATCCAAAACAGAATATATAATAGCATGGAGCAATCAAAAATTATAGATACGCTGGAGACGTATCAAGCATCCCCAAGCTTAATTCCTGCTTGTCCTCGAGTAGGTAAATGATAAAAATAGAATTTTTGATGTGGAATGCTACTTAGCATATTCTTCAATGTAATTTTCTTTATTGTGGCATGAATGTTCAGATCCAAAAGATTCAAGATAAAAGTTTAATATTGAAATAAAAATAATAATACTTCAAGCATACTAACCAAGCAATTATGTCTTCTCAAAATAACATAGCCAAAGAAAGCTCATCCCTACAAAATCATATAGTTTGGCCATGCTTCATTTTTGTCACACAAGAATGCTCTCATCTTGCACAACCCCGATACAAGCCAAGCAATTTATTTATACTTTAGTAATCTCAAACTTTTTTCAACTTTCACGCAATACATGAGCGTGAGCCATGGATATAGCACTATGGGTGGAATAGAATATAATGATGGGGGTTGTGTGGAAGACAAAAAAGGAGAAAGTCTCACATTGATGCGGCTAATCAACGGGCTAGGGAGATGCCCATCAATTGATGTCAATGCAAGGAGTAGGGATTGCCATGCAACGGATGCACTAGAGCTACAAATGTATGAAAGCTCAACAAAATAAACTAAGTGGGTGTGCATCCAACTTGCTTGCTCACGAAGACCTAGGGCATTTGAGGAAGCCCATTGTTGGAATATACAAGCCAAGTTATATAATGAAAAATTCCCACTAGTATATGAAAGTGACAAAACAAGAGACTATCTATCATAAAGATCATGGTGCTACTTTGAAGCACAAGTGTGGAAAAAGGATAGTAGCATTGTCCCTTTTTATTTCTTCTTTTTTGGGGGCCTTTCCTTTTTTTGGCCTTTCTCTTTTTTTTGGGACAATGCTCTATTAATGATGACCATCACACTTCTATTTATTTACAACTCAATGATTACAACTCGATACTAGAACAAAGTATGATTCTATAGGAATGCCTCCGGTGGTGTACCGGGAAGGGCAATGAATCAAGAGTGACATGTATGAATAATATGCATGGTGGCTTTGCCACAAATACGATGTCAACTAAATGATCATGCAAGGCAATATGACAATGATAAAGCGTGTCATAATAAACGGAACGGTGGAAAGTTGCATGGCAATATATCTCGGAATGGCTATGGAAATGCCATAATAGGTAGGTATGGTGGCTGTTTTGAGGAAGATATAAGGAGGTTTATGTGTGATAGAGCGTATCGTATCACGGGGTTTGGATGCACTAGCGAAGTTTGCACCAACTCTCAAGGTGAGAAAGGGCAATGCACGGTACCGAAGAGGCTAGCAATGATGGAAGGTTGAGAGTGCGTATAATCCATGGACTCAACATAGGCGGATTTCTCCTTTTGCTCCTCAGCCTACGGGGTATTAGCAACCGTTTCCAGTTGTGCGTAGAGGGACCATTGAGGAACTCGAAAAAGCTCGGATTCGATTACAGAAAGTCGAACTAGAAGCGGATGGTCATAAAGAACTCACATACTTATTGAAAAAATCTACAAGTCATCAAAAACCAAGCACTACGCGCATGCTCCTAGGGGGATAGATTGGTAGGAAAAGACCATCGCTCGTCCCCGACCGCCACTCATAAGGATGACAATCAAAGAACACCTCATGTTTCAAATTTGTTACATAACGTTTACCATACGTGCATGCTACGGGACTTGCAAACTTGAACACAAGTATTTCTCAAATTCACAACTACTCAACTAGCACAACTTTAATATCACTATCTCCATATCTCAAAACAACTATCAAGTATCAAGCTTCTCTTAGTATTCAATGCACTTATATGGAAGTTTTTATCTTGGATGCCTATCATATTAGGACTAAATTTATAACCAAAGCAAATTACCATGCTGTTCTAAAGGACTCTTGAAATAATATAAGTGAAGCATGAGAGATCAATTATTTCTATAAAATATAACCACCACCGTGCTCTAAAAGATATAAGTGAAGCACTAGAGTAAAATTGTCTAACTCAAAAGATATAAGTGAAGCACATAGAGTATTCTAATAAATTCCGAATAATCTTTGTCTCTCTCAAAAGGTGTGTACAGAAAGGATGATTGTGGATAACTAACAAGCAAAGACACAAATCATACAAGACGCTCCAAGCAAAACACATATCATGTGGTGAATAAAAATATAGCTCCAAGTAAAGTTACCGATGGACGAAGACAAAAGAGGGGATGCCTTCCGGGGCATCCCCAAGCTTAGGCTTTTTGGGTTGTCCTTAGATTTTACCTTGGGGTGCCTTGGGCATCACCAAGCTTAGGCTCTTGCAACTCCTTGTTCCATAATCCATTAATCTTTACCCAAAACTTGAAAACTTCACAACACAAAACTTAACAGAAAATCTCGTGAGCTCCGTTAGCGAAAGAAAACAAAACACCACTTCAAGGTACTGTAATAAACTCATTATTTATTTATATTGGTGTTAATCCTACTGTATTCGAACTTTTCTATGGTTCATAAACTCCATTACTAGCCATAGATTCATCAAAATAAGCAAACAACACACGAAAAACAGAATCTGTCAAAAACAGAACAGTCTGTAGTAATCTGTAACTAACACAAACTTATGGAACTACAAAATTCTAAAATAAATTGCTGGACGTGAGGAATTTATCTATTAATCATCTAAAAAATAATCAACTAAATAGCAGTCTCCAGTAAAAAGTTGTAGCTAATCTCGTGAGCGCTAAAGTTTCTGTTTTTTACAGCAAGATCGCAAAGACTTTCCCCAAGTCTTCCCAAAGGTTCTACTTGGAACAAACACTAATTAAAACACAAAACCACATCTAAACAGAATCTAGGTGGATTATCTATTCAAAAATAGAAAGTAAATATATTGGGTTGTCTCCCAACAAGCGCTTTTCTTTAAAGCCTTTTAGCTTGGCATTGATAATTTTAATGATGCTCACCTGAAAGACAAGAATTGAAGCACAAAAGGAGCATCATAAAGCATGTGACAAACACATTTAAGTCTAACGTACTTCCTATGCATAGGCATTTTATAATCAAACAAATTACCATAGCAAGTAAAAATTAGCATATGCAAGGAAGAAGAAAGAGACGATAGCAATCTCAACATGACGAGAGGTAATTTAGTAAGATGAAAATTTCTACAACCATATTTTCCTCTCTAATAATAATTACATGTAGGATCATAAGCAAATTCAACAAAATAGATATCACATAAAATATTCTCAACATGATCCACATGCATGTGAAGTTGACACTCTTCCAAAATAGTGGGATTAACATTAGCTAAAGTCATGACCTCTCCAAACCCACTTTTATCAATTTTTGCATAAGACTGAACATTCTCCAAATATGTGGGATCTAAAGTTGACACTCTTCCAAACCCACTTTCAATAATATTGCAAACACTATTATCAATCGCATATTCATCATGGGGCTTAAATAAATTTTCAAGATCATAAGAAGAATCACCCCAATCATGATCATTGCAACAAGTCGTGGACATAGCAAAATAGCATCCCCAAGCTTAGGGTTTTGCATATTATTAGCATAGTTGACATTAATAGAATTTATAATAACATCATTGCAATCATAGTTTTTTTCAAAGATCTATCGTGAATCACTTCATAAGTTTCTTCTTTCAACACTTCATCACAATTTTCAGATTTACGAATTTCAAGCAAAACCTCATAAAGATAATCTAGTGCACAAAACTCACTAGCAATAGGTTCATCATAATTGGATCTCTTAAAGAGATTAGCAAGTGGATGAGGATCCATAAATTTTTAGCAAGCGAAGATGCAAGCAAAAAGAAGGCACATGGTAACATGAGCAAACATAAGGACGAACGGAAGAGGGGCAAATAAAATGGCAAAGGTGAAGTGGGGGAGAGGAAAACGAGAGGCAAATGGCAAATAATGTAATGCGAGGGATAAGAGTTTGTGATGGGTACTTGGTATGTCTTGACTTGTGCGTAGACTCCCCGGCAACGGCGCCAGAAATCCTTCTTGCTACCTCTTGAGCATGCGTTGGTTTTCCCTTGAAGAGGAAAAAGTGATGCAGCAAAGTAGCGTAAGGATTTCCCTCAGTTTTTGAGAACCAAGGTATCAATCCAGTAGGAGGCCACACGCAAGTCCCTCGTACCTACACAAACAAATAAGAACCTTGCAACCAACATAATAAAGGGGTTGTCAATCCCTTCACGGCCAATTGCAAAAGTGAGATCTGATAGAGATGATAAGATAACATTTTTGGTATTTTTATGATAAAGATTAAAAGTAAAGAAAGCAAAATAAACGGCGACAGAAATAGCTCGTTGACGGGAGATTAATATGATGGAGAATAGACCCGGGGGCCATAGGTTTCACTAGTATCTTCTATCAAGATAGCATAAGTATTACGGTGGGTGAACAAATTACTGTCGAGCAATTGATAGAAAAGTGCATAATTATGAGAATATCTAGGCATGATCATGTATATAGGCATCACGTCTGTGACAAGTAGACCGACTCCTGCCTGCATCTACTACTATTACTCCACACATCGACCGCTATCCAGCATGCATCTAGAGTATTAAGTTCATAAGAACAGAGTAACGCATTAGGTAAGATGACATGATGTAGAGGGATAAACTCAAGCAATATGATATAAACCCCATCTTTTTATCCTCGATGGAAACAATACAATACTTGTCATTTCCCCTACTGTCACTGGGATCGAGCACCGCATGATTGAACCCAAAGCTAAGCACTTCTCCTATTGCAAGAAAGATCAATCTAGTAGGCCAAACCAAACTATATAATTCGAAGAGACTTGCAAAGATAACCAATCATACATAAAAGAATTCAGACAAGATCCAAATATTGTTCATAGATAATCTTGATCATAAACCCACAATTCATCGGATCTCGACAAACACACCGCAAAAAGAGTTACATCGAATAGATCTCCAAGAAGATCGAGGAGAACTTTGTATTGAGATCCAAAGAGAGAGAAGAAGTCATCTAGTTAATAACTACGGACCCGAAGGTCTGTGGTAAACTACTCACACATCATCCGAGAGCCTATTTTGTTGATGTAGAAGCCCTTCGTGATCGATTCCCCCTCCGGCGGAGCACCGAAAAAGGCCCCAAGATGGGATCTCACAGGTACAGAAGGTTGCGACGGTGGAATTAGGTTTTCGTGGTGCTCCTCGATGGTTTCGGGGTACGTAGGTATATATAGGTGGAAGAAGTAGGTCGGTGGAGCCACGAGGGGCCCACGAGAGTGGAGGGCGCGCCCCCTGCCTCGTGGCCTCCTCGTTCGTTTCTTGACGTCCACTCCAAGTCCTATGGATCACGTTTGTTCCAAAAATCACGCTCCCGAAGGTTTCATTCCATTTGGACTCCGTTTGATATTCCTTTTCTGCGAAACACTGAAATAGGCAAAAGGACAGCAATTTGGGTTAATAGGTTAGTCCCAAAAATAATATAAAAATGTATAATAAAGCTCATTAAACATTCAAAACAGAATATATAATAGCATGGAGCAATCAAAAATTATAGATACGTTGGAGACGTATCAACACACACAAATACACACACACACGCGCGTGCGCACACGCACAAGTTGGACCCGTTGAATTATTTCTTCGGTCGTGACAACTTTTAATTAGGTTCCACTGTACTCTAACTTTTTCTTAAGTTATTAATTGAGCTTAGTGACTTCACAAAGTTGTACAGAAGCCTTGTTTGGGCCTTTCCGGCGTCGCTGAATGTGGGCTGAGTAGCCATGTAAGGTTGTACTGTACTACACAGGCCTTTTTTTCCAACATCAGCAATGCAACTGGGCCCACAGTTGTACACAATATCCGGGTCAACTTGTTATTCCCCGCCCCGCTGGGCTGCAAATCCTTCCTAGGAGGGATGCATTAGGCTTAACAAGAAAATGGGCTTTAAGAAATAATAAATGGGATGTAATTATAAAAACTAGGAACTAACTATTAAAAATGCACCAAACACGTAATTAGTTTAAAAAAATTATTATTTTTGGAATTTGAAAATTTTAATTTCATTACTTGTTGCGCGTGCAATATTTCGTTGAATTTTTACGTAATACAAATTTATTTAGAAATTATATTTAATCTGACTAGAAATTTCGGGATAAAAATATTCCGGATCCCATCAAAATGTGGGAAATTTTATTGAATTATGTTCTGAGCGGTTGGTTGAAATTATTAATTGTTGTCCTAGCTAGAAAATGGGTTGTACTTCTAACAAACTGTAAATGGGCTGTAGTAAATTCCATTAGAATTCAAAAATGGGTCATACATTCTTACAAATCACAAATGGGCTATATGTTCTCTGTCACACACTTGTGGGACTACTAAGTTGACGCGTCCCCTAAAAAAACAAAAACTAAGTTGACGCGGATGCAAGGCTTTGTCAACTTATAGTCAACACACGGTTCTAGCAGCAGTGGTCATTGGATGTCCATCCAACGGATGTCGTGCTTCTTCTTCAATCTCGGATATTCTTGCTTTATCCGCCCAAAAATGATTCCTCCACTTGACATCCGGGGTGCACTATTTCGGAGGCTGACCTGTGGGCCTACTAAGTTGATGCGTACCAAGGGCTTTGTCAACTTAGTCAATATAAACGATTCTAGCTGCAGTGACCGTACGATGTCCATCCAACGACTGTCGTGCTTCTTCAACCTCTGGTCTTCTTGCTCCAGCCGCCCAAACCAGCGCCGGCCGTGCCGCCTGCTCCTGCCTCCCGTGTCCGGCTGTGCTACCACCGCTGGCCATGCCATCCCTCTATACTCACCCACACCTTCTGTTATTCTCTGGCGACGTCAGCCTCACCCCACAGCTGACCAGTCAGCGCTCGTACTCCCCTCAGCGTGGGCATCCACTGCCGCATCTTCTCCGGCTCCGTGTCGTTCCCTTCCTAGGCCTCGCTGCCGTCCACCACCCTGGTGCTCTCGGCGCGGCGTGGTCAACATGGTCAACGAACGACATCCATCGGAGGTGGACGGTATGTGGAAAGGCTGACAGCTGGGTCCACGACCGCACACAAGGAAATGCCTCCTTATTACGCGCAAAATAATGATTCCTCCACCTGACAGCTGGGACCCACCAGAAGGGCGTCTATTTTTTGCGAAAAAAACGTTCCCCCGCTGACAGCTCGGACCCACCAGCTATATCTTCGCACGCAAGAAAGTGCCTCCTTATTACGCATGAAAAAATGAATACTCCCCCTGCTAGCTGGGACCCACCATAGTGGGAGGCTGACTTGTGGGCCTACTAAGTTGACAGGGATGGAGGGCTTTGTCAACTTAGTCAATATGAACGATTCTAGCTCCAGTGACCATACGATGTCCATCCAACGGCCGTAGTGCTTCTTCAACCTCTGGTCTTCTTGCTCCAGCCGCCCAAACCAGTGCCGGTCGTGCCGCGTGCTCCCGTCTCTCGTGGTCGGCTGTGCTGCCACGGAGGCCTCACCGTCCCCTACTACTCCCACCGCTGGCCAGGCCATCCCTCTACTCACCCAAACCCCCTGTTATTCTGCGGCGATGGCAGCCTCACACCGCAGCCGAACTAGTGAATCCTCATACTCCTCTCTGCGTGGGCATCCACTGCCGTGTCTTCCCCGGCTTCGCGTTGTCCCCTTCCTAGGCCTCGCCGTCGTCCACCGCCTTGGTGCTCTCAGCGCGGCGTGGTCAAGGAACGACTTCCATCGGAAGAATACTGTATGTGGAGAGGCTGACAGCCGGGTCCACGGCCGCAGCAAGGAAGTGCCTCCTTATTACGCGCAAAATAATGATTCCTCCACCTGACAGCAGGGACCCACCAGACGGGCCACTGTATTTCACGAAAAAAACATTTCCCCCTTGACTGCTGGGACCCACCAGCTACATCTTCGCACGCAAGGAAGTGCCTCCTTATCCTCCCTGATAGTCGGGACCCACCTGGTCGAAGCATACGTAGCGTTGTCATTCTGGTCGCGAACGTGTACGTACATACTGGTCGATCGGTCTGTCTGCAGGCTGTAGCGGTGAACCGTGGCCGAGTAAGGAAGGGCACGTGTCGTAGTAGAGGCGCGCACGTAGCATGTACACATACGTACATCCAGGGTGCAAGAAAGTAAATACGGCCACGCACGTACATACGGGCGGGGTCTCGAACGCCTACTCGCGCATACGTCCAGCCAGGGCTCGTGTACATGGCTGGGTCGAAACAGAGAAACTGCGTCGTCGTGTTCATCGGGAGCCAACCGGCTTGGACGGAATAGCTGATCGAAACGAGGCCTGGCATACCGCAGAACGGAGGAAACAGCCTTGTGTTCGACCGGCCACGGTCGATCGAAATGGGATCCTGTTCGTCGGGAGGGGTCTGGTGTACTGCAAAACGGAGGAAACAGACTTCTCTTGGACCTCCTACGGTTGAAACGGGGTCCTGTTGATCGGGAGGGGTGTGGCATACCACAAAACGGAGGAAACGGACTTGTATTGGAGCTCTACGATCGAAACGGGGCTCATGTTCATCGGGAGGGGTGTGGCATACCACAAAACGGAGGAAACGGACTTGTGTTGGAGCTCTACGATCGAAACGGTCGACCTCCTCCAGCCTCCACCTACGACTGTTCATCCACGTGCTCCTGTTCATCCAGCCTCCACCGCTCCTCCACCAGCTACTGTTCAACCAGCCTTTCAACCACCCCCCCCACGGGCTATTGTTCATCCAGCCCTCCACCGGCTACCGTTCAACCATCCCTTCATGGGGTCCTGTTCATCCAGCCCTCCACGGGGTCCTGTTCATCCACCCCCAACTGGCTCGGTCGGGGTCCTATTCATCTAGCGGCAACGGCCTCTACTACCATGGGGTCCTGTTCATCCACCCCCCACCGGGAACTGTTCATCCAACCCCCACCCCCCAACAACGCTCACTGTTCATCAAGGGAAGGAGGCAGCAGGTTCGATTGGCGTCAGTTAGCAGCTGTAGCGAAGGAATCACTCGGGTTCAGTTAACAACAAGGGATCGATCGGGTTCAGTAACGTAGCTAGTGCAATCGCTCGGGTTCAGTTAGAGCCCAACGCCTCGCTCGGGTTCAGTTAAAGCGCAACGCCTCGCACACACGCGCGTACGTGTACGAGAGAAACGCGCAAACCTCCGTGCATCGCTCGGCCCGACCACCCACCGTAACCGGGAACTCCCCGATATTTTCCTCGCCCTCGCTTCTACCATGGTTTTTTCCATCATGGACGGCCCAAAGAATGTCATGCAGCTGCTTCTCCGGCTCGCCCAGGACGA
This sequence comes from Aegilops tauschii subsp. strangulata, assembly GCF_002575655.3. Taxonomy (NCBI): domain Eukaryota; kingdom Viridiplantae; phylum Streptophyta; class Magnoliopsida; order Poales; family Poaceae; genus Aegilops; species Aegilops tauschii. Next base: position 310,048,694 of record NC_053037.3, on the reverse strand, counting down.
AAAGCCCATTTTCTGTCATGATTTTTTGTCATAGAAGTAGGAGCCCACCACATCTATGATGATACCGGGTTTTGTCACAATTATCGTCATAGAAGTGTCATAAGCATGACAGGAAAAAAATTCGTTCGGCCCAAAATATCACGGATGTGTCTTTTTTTGTAGTGATGACGTGTGGATGTGTCTGGTAGAGAGAGGATAAGCCATAGAGGAGGTCTCTCTCGGGCCCAGTGACGGATCTAAATCCGACAGATCTCGAGGTAGGGATCCTAAGCTAGGTGCCTTGGAACGATGGTAATAAGGACACAAGGTTTTACCTAGGTTTGGGCGAGATAATACCCAACATCCTGCTTTGATTGTATTATTGTGTTGGGGTGTACAAAGTACAAGATGTCTACTACCCACTCCATCCCATAATGTAAGACATTTTTGCATCCTAACATAGCTTGCAAAAACGTTTTATATTATGAGGCAGAGGGAGTACAAGATTGTAATGTGTCTTCTAGGAGCATGGCCCCTTGGTTTATATAGATATGAGGGGTCCTAGGATTACAGGGTCCTAGTCAGCTACGTGCGGGAAGACAGGGCTCTACATGAATTCGACGACTTGGAGTATACGTCAAGTCTTCTGGATCTCTACTCCCAATGAAGCAGTTGGTAGGATTGCATCCATGTTTTTTTCGTCCCACCACTTTTGTCCGGATTTTTTTGACTGGTTTTTTTTGTCCCCTCCCCCACCCCACCCACGTACGCAGCCAAAAAAACACCCCACAAAAAACCACTCCTATCAATCCCCTCTAGGACACAGCGCCACCATCGTGCGATCTCGAGGTCACAGCGTCGTGCGATCTGCGAACTGACGCAGACGCAGAAGAACGCCACCGCTGCCGATCTCAGTGAGAAGACCCCGCCGGATCTCACCTCCACGTTACGGGATCGCCACCACGGTTTTGAATCGCCGTCGCGGACGTAAGAGGTCACGTCGGCGCCGCCGCGGACGTAAGAGGTCACGTCGGCGCCGCCGCGGATCCCCATGGGCGTGGTCGCGTTGCCGTGATTGGAGGAGACCGTCCCGGCCTTCCCTGTTTGGAGGATGAACAGAGGTATTTCGAGGCCCACGTACGTCAATCCCCACCTCCGCTTTCCTCCTTTCCCATCGAGGGCTGCCGCTGCTGCTCCATCTTCTATCTCTTGGCTCTCTCTGAATGGTGGCGATGGTGGTCGGGGGCTCCGATGCGGATGCCCGCAAGGGGGAAACGGAAGGTGGCGGAGGAGCGAAGGCCATGGCCGAGAAGCAGGTTAGGCACTGCCATATGGACAGGAAAGCAGGCACTTGGAGATACCTAGGAAATCGGGAGGGGCTGAGCAGGAGGCCAAGGGCGTCGCCAAGGTCTTCGGCGTCCAGCCGTCCACTCCTTGAGGTATATTCTTGTTTTTTTACACGAAACACCATCTCCAAATCTCCGTGTCCATGCCCATAGTTTTGATCCATTCCACTATTTTGATTCATGGCCTCCATGCAGTTCATCTCCGAACTGCTGATGGGATGTGCCTTGATCTATCTCTCAACTAGAACCACAATTAGTCATTGGGTCAATCACAGAACCTATCAGCAGGACATTATTTCCTCTACCTGTACTCGACATGTTAGTTGTAATGCAATTTAGGATCAATACTAATACAGTATCTATGTGATTAATTCTAAACTTTGTATACTGACTTTGAAGGATCATTTTGACTCCTCATCCCATCACCCTGATAGGTGTTCATCATGACAGTTAGTGTACATCTTTGTTTTCATTCTATATAGTGGGCAACAGTTTGCTCTATGTGCATGAACACTGATAAATTTGAGTTGGTACGTAGTGTTTTAGTGTACTATATAATCTCATTTGCTCTTTTGATAGATTTCACATTTTGGTCGACATGTACTTTATCTGTTATTGTTTTCAGCCCATTAGAACAAACGATTTATGCTGTTCCCATGTAACTGCGTTCTTATCTGATCATGCAATTGTCCTTTTTTTTCTTCCTGTTTTGTGTAGATTGATGGATGCACTTCGTATAGAACTGAAGATTAAGAGGAAGAGAAACATTAGGCGCAGGTCAGCAAGTTTCATTACGGATCTGGTCACGCAATTGTCCTTTCCCCCTGTTTTCTATAGATTGATGGATGAGCTTTTATAAGAACTGAAGATTAAGAGGAAGAGAAACATTAGACGCTTCATAAAGTTTCGTTATGGAGGCAAAAATAATTTGTTAGTTCATATAGGAAATTGGATGACTATTGTAATATGAGTGTTGACAAGCTGAAGAAGATGGCCGGTGCCCTGTGCTGGAGGCAAGGGCAGCGTGGACATGTGCTTTCTATGTTAACCTGTCATCCATAGGTAGTGTCATTGGTTTTGCTACAAGCAGTAGCATTTCCCACTTTCAACACGTTATCTATTCTACAGGTATCCATTTTACCTGTGTAAATAGTTTGTTTCAGACCTGAAATATTTCCTCGGAATCAATAATTTGTGGGCCCTGTGAACCATTGTTTATATCCTGTGTAGAAATGCCAAATTTGAAGCATGCTAGCTATGCGTACTGATTATCATCCAAGCATGTTATTGTCACATTTCTAAATTGTTCTTTCGGTGAATGCCATTTAGTGTACGCATATCAGCTTAGAGTACAAAAATATGAAACCTTTCTCTGCTTGTTGTACTTAGTTTTCCTTCCACTGATGATAGGAAGAAGAAGGAAGTGTACAAGACCACGACCACTGATGACAAGAGACTTCAAAGCACTTTGAAAAGAGTAGGAGTCAACACCATTCCTGGTGTTGAAGAGGCCAACATTTACAAGGTTGACATAGTTATCCAATTTCAGAACCCGACGGGTTGTTGACATATTGAACCATTACTAATGCAAAACTAAGGATCCACTCACAAATTTCTTATAACAATGGCTTTTCTTGATTTCTTGCAGTGCAAGCTTCACCTCACGCGCTGACCTCCCAAACGATCACTTCTCCGTCAGTCGGCGTGAAGACGTGGGCCGCGCCAGTGTGGTGCAAGTCCTCCAGTTCACCTGGCGGCGTGACACCAAGTGCCCTCATGGCACAACTTAGGATGCACGACGACCATGGGATATAAGAAGAAATGAGTGGATTTGACTGTCATCATGGATGGGACATCAAGCTCGTAGGCATAAAAAATTCTTTGCAGTATGACACCCAAGTGATTCACCTGTGATAATAAAGCTTAGAAAAGAGAGCACGATCCAGTAGTTGGTTGTGCAGCAGGAGATGATATGACTTCAGTTCTTCTTCACATAAACATCTTGATCCTTATTTTTTCTTCATATGGTCAACCATTGGTCAGGTTCTACTATTCTAAAGTAAATATACTTAGTTAGAAAATAGGGTTTAAGGTTTTCCGTGGGGCAAAGCCTCTCCACGTCTTTCTATATATATAACAATCAGCATACAATTACATACGTAGAGGGTACGTGTACATGACACGCTAGACCTATTTTAACACTCCCCCTCAATTTGAACTTCTACTCTGTATAAGGTTTAGATTGGTACTAAAACGGTCTAGCATCTGTCTGGTGGCTGGTTTAGTAAACACATCAGCCAGCTGATCGTTAGAAGAAATGAATCTGACCTCAAGAGCTCCAGAAGCAACACGCTCACGCACAAAGTGAAAATCAATCTCGATGTGCTTGATACGAGCATGGAAAACTGGGTTGGCAGTCAGATATGTGGCCCCTAAGTTATCACACCAGAGAACCGGAACACGCTGCTGAGACACTCCAAGCTCTTTGAGTAGTGACTCTACCCAGATGGCTTTAGCAGCTCCATTCGCCAAGGCTTTGTACTCGGCCTCTGTGCTCGACCTCGACACTGTTGGTTGTTTCTTCGAACTCCAGGAAATGAGGTTTGGTCCAACGAATGTGGCGAAACCTCCAGTTGATCGACGATCATCTGGACAACCTGCCCAATCTGCATCAGTGAAGATACTAATGCTAGTAGAGACAGCCTTGCGAAATTTCAGCCTTGCGTGCAACGTTCCTTTCACATAGCGTAAAATCCGCTTAACAGCTTCCCAATGAGCATCAGTGGGCTGTGAGAGAAACTGACACACCTTGTTCACTGCAAATGAAATATCCGAACGGGTGAGTGTTAAATACTGCAGTCCACCAACAACACTGCGATACCGGAAAGAATCATCGGTACTGAGAGGCCGTCCAGACACTCGTGCAAGCTGCTCGGAAGTAGACAGCGGTGTGGAAGTAGGCTTACAATTCTCCATGCTCACACGGTGTAAAAGATCCAAGGCATACTTCCGTTGAGTCAATGTCATCCCCCCTGAATTGTAGGACGCTTCCAGACCAAGAAAATACTCCAACGGCCAAGGTCCTTGATAGGAGAACTGGCAACGAGGGCATGAACAAGACCATCAATCGCACGTGGAGAAGATCCGGCAATGACAATGTCATCCACATAGACAAGCATATAGATCTGAACATCACGATAGCGGAAGAAAAACAAAGACGTATCTGCTTTGGAGGAGGCAAAACCCAAAGCGAGAAGACGAGCACTGAGCCGAGCGTACCATGCACGAGGGGACTGCTTGAGTCCATAGAGGGCGCGCTGAAGCTTGCACACATGCGAGGGAAAACGAGCATCCTCGAAACCAGGTGGCTGCTGCATATAGACGTCCTCGGAGAGATACCCATGAAGGAAAGCATTGCTGACATCAATCTGCCGAAGACTCCAACCACGAGAAACAGCTAAGGCAAGAACCAAACGAACGGTGGCCGGCTTGACAACCGGACTGAAGGTATCACCATAGTCAATGCCAAGCTGCTGTGTGAAACCACGGGCGACCAGACGAGCTTTGTACTTATCAACAGAGCCATCCGGACGGTGCTTGGTCTTGAAGATCCATTTGCTCCCAACAACATTGACACCGCGCGGCCGAGGCACAAGAACCCAAGTCTTGTTGTGATGCAGAGCAGTGAGCTCATCAATCATCGCGGTACGCCAGGCAGTCTCACGGAGAGCATCGCGATGAGAGACAGGCACCGCAAGAAACGCACGGCGACGGGGATCATAGCGGATAGTCCCGTCGGTAGGAACAAGAGCACGGCGAGTATGATCGCGGGTGCGGGTAACCATGGTGTGTGCAGGAGCAGTTGGGGGCGTCGCGGTCGAGGGAGCTAGACTCCCCTCGACAGAGGGCGACGCGAGCTGCGGTGGCGATGGCGGAGCAGCATCCTCGAGCACCGGGGCGGGGGATACCGCGTCACCACGCGGCAAGGAGGCCGCGGAGGGGCCGGGCGAAGCGGCCGGGTCCGTGGACGGGCTGATCGAGCCGGGCGAGGCGGTAGCCGATGGACCAGCCAGGCCGGGCGAGGCGACGACCGAGCCGGGTGACGCGGGAGCCGAGCGGGGAGACGTGCATGTCCCATGCACGTCGATCGCCAAGAAGGGCTGCGCGACGGCCACGTGGGGGCGGCGGGCAGAGGGCGTGCATGCGCCATGCACGTTGAGCGACGGAGAGGGCGAAGCCGAAGAATCCTGCACAGAAGCAACAGGGCCTGGGACAGGCGTGTCAGTAGACAAATAGGACAAGTCGTATTTGCGCATATGGTCACTCGTAGCCGGTTCAGTGGTAGGAAAAGAGAGAACATCAGCCAAAGAAGAGACATCGACAGTGACCCCAGTAGTGGCATAGGGAAAAACAGACTCGTCGAAAACAACATCACGGGAGATGTAGATACGTCCCGTGGAACGATCAAGACACTTGTATCCCTTATGCATCGGACTATAGCCCAAGAAAACACACATGATGGATCGGAAAGCAAGTTTGTGTGCATTATATTTGCACAAACTAGGCCAGCAGGCGCACCCAAAAGTGCGAAGAAACTTATAATCGGGGTGCACCTTAAGGAGACGATATATGGGTGTGTCTTGTTGAAGAACAGGTGTAGGCATGCGATTAATGAGATAGCATGCCGTAAGGAATGCCTCATCCCAAAAACGCAATGGGAGAGAAGAATGAGCCAGCAAAACAAGGCCTGTTTCAACAAGATGATGGTGTTTGCGTTCAGCAATGCCGTTCTGCTGAGACGTGTGCGGGCAAGACACACGATGAGAGATGCCAGTGCGTTGGAAATAACGATGCAACCGGTGATACTCACCACCCCAGTCGGACTGAACAACTATGATTTTAGTGTGGAGAAGACGCTCAACATGAGCCTGAAAGGCATAGAATACTTGCTCAACGTCAGACTTATGCTTAAGGAGATAAATCCAAGAGAAGCGAGAGTAATCGTCAACAAAGCTCACATAATATTTATAACCTCCGGAAGAAGCAATAGCTGCCCCCCAAACATCAGAATGAATTAACTCAAGAGGCATAGTAGAAACATGATGTGATAAATGATAAGGCAATTGTCGACTTTTAGCACGCTGACAAGCATCACACATGGAAGTCTGACGTTCAGAAGAACACACTAAATCATTATTCCTAACAATGTTGTGAACAATATTATTCGAGGGATGACCGAGACGCTGGTGCCACTGGGACGGGGTGGTCTTCACGCTAAGGGACGCTTGGCGGATGGAGGATGACAACGCGCGACCGAACGGGATGGGGTAGAGTCCACCATGACATCTACCGTGAAGAAGTATTTTCTTCGTGGCCGTGTCGTTGACAAGGAAAAAGAAACGATGAAATTCCACAAAAACATCATTATCAAGGACGAGACGATAAACGGAGAGAAGATGTTGATGAATGTGTGGTAGACGAAGAATATTGCGTAAACGAAGGGATGAACCGGGTATAGTGGAATGACCAATATGCGAAATAGACAAACCTGCACCGTTTGCCACTTGCACTTGATCCTTCCCGTCGTAGCGCTCGTGGAAGTGCAGACGATCAAGATCATTCGTCAGGTGGTCCGTCGCACCGGTGTCTAGAATCCAGTGCGGCGGCTCATGGGAGGAGGATGTGGACGCGGAGTTGGCGGCGCGGTGGTCATGATCATAGCGGTTGCGACAGTCGCCGGCCTCATGACCCCAATTCTTGCATATCTGGCACCGGGGACGCCAGCGGCGGTTGCGACCACCCCCGTTGCCACCTCCGTTTCCTCCTCCATTGCGGCTATTGCCGCCGTTGTTGTTGTTACGACCAGAGGGGTTGCCCTGGCTGTTGCCATAGCCGCCCGAGCTGGGCGGGAGGGAACCGGCGGAGGGGCGGCCACCGCTCGGGCGGCCAGAATCGGAGGCTCGGCTGGAAGTGTTGTTGTAGACGGGCCGAGACGCGGCGTTGGCGGAGGACTGCCAATCCTCGTGCTCGGACTGCTGCTGCTGAAGGGCCTCGTAGTGGAGAACGCTGGAGTAGAACGCGGGGAATGTGATTAGCACGCCCGCGAAGTTCATGGAGGCGGTGATGGGGTTGAATGCCGAGCCGAGCCCGGTCAGCATGTAGTCGATGATCTCATCATCGCGAAGAGGAGAGCCGGCGGCGGCCATCGAATCAGCGAGGGCCTTGACCTTCTACATATACTCGCCGGCGGGACGATTGCCCTTACGCAGCGCCTGAATCTGGCGCCGGAGGTTGCGCACGCCAGCGCTGTTCTCGGCGGCGAACATGGTGTGCACGGCCACCCAGGCGGCGGCGGCCGACTTGCAGCCAATGAGCTGCGCGGAGATCTCCATGCTCATCGAACCGAGAAGATGCCCGAGAACCTTCTGATCCAGCGTCCACCATTGCTCTGATACCAAGTTAGAAAATAGGGTTTAGGATTTTCCGTGGAGCAAAGCCTCTCCACGTCTTTCTATATATATATAACAATCAGCATACAATTACATACGTACATGGTACGTGTACATGACACGTAGACCTATTTTAACATACTTATCTTATTTCATTTGATTAGTACTATTGGGCTACTGGCAGTTATTGTTCAGAAGCCTGATTGTATATTGATGCTGAACTTTGGTTGTCTTTATCCCAATTTAAGATGTTATGGTGCTACACAACTATATATACGTATGTTCTAATAGCCTGATTGTTCAATATTGAATAGTAATTGCTGCCATTTCAAAAAAATGATACATCTAATTTTTCCAATGGTTCATCTTCATTGCAGGGTGATATGGAGGAACCAAAAGTGCCAGAAGCATCACTTCATGAAACATTCAGGGATGAAACTTTTTTGGCATATGACGAAATTTTGTTAAAGGTAAGTTGACTCTTTCACTCGCTTACCTTGTTCTTTTGGTATGGATTACTACTCTAACATTTTAAAAATCACTACTGTCAGGTTTTAGCTATCCTATTGAGTAAATCTCAATCAGTGTTTCCATATATGGCTAGGATCAACATTATCATAAATAGGTTCATATCTAGATGTGAGAGAACCAAGTTTCTATAGTATCGTAAAATTAAAGCTTGAAAAGCTTTTTTTCACATGTGATATTAGTTTCATCGCTTGAAAAATACTTAATAAGTGATCCAGTCCATTTGTTCAAAATTGGTGAAACAATATGCTCTGGGTAATAATTTACCGAGCAGAGCATTCCAGTAATCATATTTCAAGCATGGCTAGAGTGTGTTACAACTGGATAATTTCTTGTGTTAATACTTGGAGATCTGGATGCACATGAATAGTGAGCACATGTTATCCTCCACAAGTTGCACCACATGTTAACCTGATGCATGACAGAAGTGTAGCATTGATCTAAAAGTTGATCTTGCAATTAACATCTATCTTAATGGTAACATATTCTAGAGCTTATCCTTAACTTTTTTAGAATTTTGTTAAAAGTATTGCCTATTCATCATGTTTGTTAAAGATGGAGATTGAAAGGAAGGATAATTCTAATCATTAGTATCTTCATGGGTTCATTATCTTCATATTCATAACTTTAGATGACCAATTGCTTTCTTTAACTAGTAAGGATTATTAATTATTGCCAATGTCTTTTAACTCCCTATACATCATGTATCACTGTATTATGCTGATTTGAGACATAATGAGGTACACATATTCCTATGATTCATCTAGCAGTATGTGATTTCTTGACATTTTCCCAGCAATTTCACTTTGGTTTTCTTCTTTGCTTTTAGGTATTTGTGTGATTGATCAGAACTACATACATAACAATGCAAGGACACAATATAATATGGCATTTTCAATGCTAGCACATGGAGCGGCAAGAGGGAGGAGAGGAGCTACCATGGTGGCCAGGTAACTCTAGGATGGAGGGGAATTGGTGTAGAATAAGCCTGCACTCTTCATGAAAATACATAGGATAATTATGAAACAAGGTATTGAAAAAAAACCAAGAAAATATAGGTGACCAAATACTTGAGGGGATGCAACTCTGCAAGACTGAAATTAATGAAAAGGTAAGCCTTTTCTTTTTTAGATGAACAAACAGCTAAGCCAGCTGAGTAGCGATCTCCAGTAGCTCCCCGATCGCCAGTGGTCAAAGATTGTCCGCTGAAAGATGAACAAGTGATCATGTTCTATCATTGTTGAAAGGAGTAGTGAATGCTGATGTATGTATATTTTTCGTTCAGTGTATTGGAAGGGTAAATTTGTATATACTTTACTGGCATTATTTAGTGGATTTTAACATATTTGATATATTGGATTTTATGTTGTGTTCTAATGGTGCTTCAAATATTTTTACAGAAGATATAAGAAAATACCAGAAACAAAATATTTAGCATACTATATGCATGTCTAGCATAGTAACTGAGGTGTAGCATGTCTGCATGTGTTTGTATATATGGTGGAGTTTGGTCATGGCGAGGTGCGACTTGCGGTGAGGTTTGTGGCTGGTGAGGGAGGCCTCTGAGGGGCGAGGACCTACATTGGACGCGTGCATGAGGGGAGTGTCTTTGATGTAGTCCGAGATACGCCTCGCGGAGGGAGGGGAGCGTGAAAAGTGGCGGATTGCAATTGTTTGGATGTACTCGATCTAACGACTGGTATGCATGCTTGAACAATAGTACATATGTTATGTGAGTAATGTATGATAAAGTGAAACATTGGTGGACATGGCATCGTGGCAGAGCTGGCGGAGAGATGTAAGGGGTGATGTTCAAGCCCACGGCAGAAGTGATGGCCAAACGGGGTTCCTTAGCGCTGGCGAGGAGGCCGATGAGTTCCGAGGACCAATGAAATATTGCAGTAACAATGTATTGGGTTCCATTTTCTGGCGGAGAAGAATTGATGAACGACATGTGTGAGATTGGTTTGTTCATTCATTTATCGATCCTTATTCCACTCAACTTAGATTCATTTACTTTTGTGCTTACCCACGGTTTGATGGATCGAGAAATTTAGTGATATTGATTGCAATGAGGAATATCATATATCCATAAACCTCGGATTTTTTCCCCCGTAGAACATGATCATGATGAATCAGGAAGATTTAAAAATTCCCGTGGCAGCGCACGGGCATTCTACTAGTATTACTTGTAATCATCATGGTCTGTTGTAGTGGTCCAGGTCTGAACTGAGACGGGGGTCCTCAGCCAGGACCACTAGGCCAAGAGTCGGTACGGCGAGGGACCCCCTATGTAGGACACCGTCAGTAGCCCCTGAACCGGTCTTCATGTTTGGCCGCAACTCAATTCATCAGAATTGCTTTGCTTTTTTAAGTGCCTATCTTGAAGCTGGTACACCGAAAGTACATCCTCGGTGTGCAGTCTAGGGCTGAGCCACTTCTGAAGTGTTTTGGACCTCCTCGGTTATGACGAGCGGCATGAAAATTTAATCCGAGGGCTTGCCAAAAATGTTCTCGCGCAGCTAGTCCGTGGGCGCGAAGTATTCCCGCGCATCGGGGTGGTGGTCATGTGGCCTAGTTCTGACAAGATAGACCAGTCTTTTCCATGGGCCCACCTAGCCATCTGCCATTTTAGCTCTGATGGTAAATGTGACATGTGAACGTGGTGTGGGCTCGACCAAGGTCACGTCACGTCAAGTGAGATCATGCATATCGTAGCGCCCAATGACTAACTGGCTATCCCCTTGACTCCCGTGTGTAATTAATGTGTTAAAATGGGGAAACGAAGTGATTTACTACCACGTGGCGGTGTTATCCTGTCACCACTCCATTTCTACTCCCCCTATAAAACGGAAAGGGGAGACTGGGTGATTTTTTTATGCTTTCATTCCCCGGCCTTCTTCATCCTCGGGCCTAGAACTCCTGCATCCCTCTCAGCACCTCACTCAAAAGCAGCGCCTTCCGCCCATGGTCACTCACGAGCCATGGCTGGAGACGAAAAATGGAGCAAGGGAGGGGAGGTAACCATGGCCGAGAAGAAACTAGCAACGGAGCCCAAGGCTCCTTCCTTAACCAAGGGCAAGTGGAATCCCTCCAACGTGGATTAGGCCCAACTGGACTGGTTGGTCGTGGTCGGCTGCTACTTGTGAGCAGCGTTGGGATTTCTTCGAAGAGGAGAGAATGAAGCAGTACACTATAGATAAGTATTTCCCTCAATTAAGAACCAAGGTAATCAATCTAGTAGGAGAACCACATAGAACCTCGTTAGCAACACCTACATACACAAAAAGCAAATTTTGCACCAAATGCAAATAAGGGGGTTGTCAATCCCCTCGGCAGTTATTTGCAAGGATCAAATCTCATAATGGTAGGTAAATAGGTAAATTGGAAAACAAAATAAAATAAAGAAAAGTGCAGTAAGGTATTTTTGTGTTTTTATATATGGTAAAAGTAGACTCAGGGGCCATAGTTTTCACTAGAGGTTCTCTCTCAAGCACATAACATACGATGGGTGAACAAATTACTGTTGGGTAATTGATAGAAAAACGCATAGTTATGATGATATTCAAGGCAATGATCATGTATATAGGCATCACGTCCTAGACAAGTAGACCGACTGCTGCCTGCATCTACTACTATTACTCCACTGACGTGGTTTGAATCTGCGTCGGTATTTCCCCAAAGAGGAAGGGATGATGCAGCACATCTACGGTAAGTATTTCCCTCAGTTATGAAACCAATGTTATCAATCCAGTAGGAGAACCAACAAACACTATGTAAACGGTACCTACACACAAAGAACAAATATGTCGGGGTACACGAACGGGGGCATATGTTTTCCCCTGACTTGTGCACGGACAACAAGCCACCACCCGGCAAGATTACAATATCCAAGACCAGACCAAGCACAAGAGATCAGCTCTTTGGAGAATTAGAGTGCGGATCAGGAAGACCAAGTCAAGTTAAAGAAGCAAGACACTACTAAGGGAAAACCTCCCTTGCCGGGCAGGAGAGCTTGGCGAGGTGCAGGTTACCCCAGAAGCCAACCTCAATACTGTCCCGGCAGGCCTGCCGGGGCCTACGGAGTTGAACTACCCCGCCAAGGCTCCACCGCACCACCTCACAACGACGCAAGTCATCGATCGGTGTGGTGTCAAGCCCTGAAGTGACTAAGTGGTTGTATCTTGCCACATGGCAGCAACTTCCTATGGAAATCACCTCCAAATGACACCCGTCCAGTGACGTGTCACGCAGACAGGAGAGAAGGTGGCCATGATGTGATGCTAAGCGGCGCATTTAATGCACTCTGCCCTGTCTGCAGAGTTAGGTATGATAGCACTGATCGCTATCTAATCAGCACACAATGACTGATTTGCCACTGTGGTGACCACTTGATCTATAAAAGAGGCCCATTGCAACCATAAAAGGGATTCAGACCCTTGTACGCTCATACGCGCGTAGTTGCTCTCGCCCCGAGGCAACCCTGCTGGGCAAGAGCGCTGCATTGCGACCACAATCCACCATCAATCCACCAAAGCAGGAGTAGGGTTTTATGCCTCGCGGCGGCCCGAACCTGGGTAAAAATGCCTGTGTGATCTCTGTCGTGTTGCGCAACGCTCTCCGGTCTTTGTGCTGTGCTCATCCCCCCTGCCGAACCACAAGGAGCTCATGGCCCCATAGGCGGCCGTGGTTTCCCATGACATCTTTGTCGCGCCAGGTAGGGGGATGCGCTTGCGCGAACCCGAGAATCGTACGTAGCGCCTCATCTTCATCATCATTTTCTTCATCAACGGCTTCATCATCCGTGACACCCGAGAAAAGGCGGGAGGTGATGGGAACGGAGAGGGGGAGCGATGTCGCTTCCCCCACACCCCGTTTAATCTACATCGCTTCCCTCCGCTACAGCTGCTGCAGCGGCAAGAATCAATAATGGCGGTGGCAAACCAACCCCTGCAGTTCGGGCGGCGTGATCACCATGCAAGCCCCATCCAGGGGAAAGGGACAAAGTGCATAGGTACAAGGTTTCTCTTTCCGCCACCCTCTCTTATCAACGATCCAACCACTTTGGGTTTTAGCATCATCAACATCGATGAGTACCGCGCGAAACTCGGTTCAGTATTTACCCTGCTTAGGGAAATCCTGAGTGGAGCGCTGGTGCAAATCCGTTGATCGACTACCCGGCAAGTGTGCTCCGGCAAGGCCGTCCGCATTAGCGTGACTTCTATGCGAGCCGCCACCAGATTGTTTGAAAAGTATGGAGTGGGGGAGAGAAAAACCGGTCGTACCTTGCACCGCGTCCTGCCACCACAAGATACATATGATTTTCCTTATCGGCCCCTGCCGGGAGCCTGAGAGCTACGCACACGGCATCAATCCTTCCCGAAGCATGCAAACGCGGCAAGCGCTCGCTGAAGGGGATGGGAGGAAGCGAGGACGAAAGCTAAGTCCATGCAGTCATTGCTCTCTTATGAGTTTAAGATTCGGCATTTGTTTATCCCTAGGGTATTGAAGTGTTCGTATGAGGAAATCCCTCATGTGATGGCACCTTGATAGTTTCTCTGTTTGCTCCCTCATTCTGTTTCGAGCCTGCTCGTAGAATAAGCGGCTGCGTCGAGAATTACCAAGGAAAAACCTGCCGGGATGCATCCACGCCAAGATGGATGCTAAGGGCCTACCCCTTACAACAATCACGACAAATATGATATCGGCAGGCAACCAAACCATGTGTCAGATTCGGGGCTCCACAGACCCAAGAAAGGTTCGAACTCAGGATCGTGTGCAAACAACTCAACCTCTCCAGCCAACGAATCCGTCGCTCTCACAGCCTAGCTCAATGAACGGGAAAGGAAAGAGACACGACAGTTTACCCAGGTTCGGGCCACCTTGCGGTGTAAGACCCTACTCCTGCTTTGCGGTGTATTAGCCTCGTGAGGGGCTGAGGATGAACTAGTACAAAGGAAACAACCTCAGGAGGTATGTTCTTGTGTGGGTGTGAGCTAGTGAGGGTTCGGATTCCGGATCCCCTCTTATGGTGGTGGCTAAGCTGTATTTATAGTGGCCTCAATCCTCTTCCTCCAAAACGAAGGCGGGAAGGGATCCCACAGTGGCCAAGTTTGAAGGGAGACAAGTAGTACTTATTATCCTGACGAAAGGTGGTCTTCGCCTGCAAAGCTTCTGGTCGTGACGTTGTGGTGGGCTCGGTGATGAAATCCGTCCTAGCGGTCTTGGTCTGCTTTCACGGGAATGGAAACCTTTGGCTGATTCCCTGGGACCCCACGCCTGTGCTTGCCTCCTTACCACCAAAGAGGAAACCTGCTGCTCTGCTCCCGCTGGTGCCCGCCTGGCCTTGGTCGTCATGGCTTGCGTCACCTCAACCTCATGAGGTGAGCGCATGCATAGGAATCTCCGCTCCTCAGGAGCCAGCCTGGGGAGGCCGCTCCTCTGGAGGTCTTGGTGTCGTCCGCCTCATGAGGCTTGGCCCCTCGCGAGGGTCTTGTCTTGTCAATGTTGAAGATGGGCCGTACCAGGCCATCGATGGAGCCATGTCGTGGGCCGCAGGTAGGCAAGTCTAGGTACCCTGGTTCCCAGAACGCAGACAGTAGTCCCCGGGCCCAAGGCGCGCTTGGACTTGGCTTCGAGGCGAAGCCAAAGGGCAAGGGCGGAGCGTCGCGGGCCCCAATCGCCTGTGGACCGAGTAGACGTGTGGCGCTTGATGGGACGTGGGCGTCTCCACTTCCCCACGCTGCCTCGGCAACTGTTCGACTTGACGACTGCCTGCTGCATGCAGAAAAACCATCATTACTTGGAATCATGGGAGGGAGGCGGTTGGCCTCCCTCTGGCTATAAATGGGAGAGGGGGCGGAGCCCCCTGCTCATGTTCGTCTTCTCGCTGCTCACTCCTCCTTCCGATTTGCCCCACCGTGTTGTCGAAGCATCCATGGCGCGAGTGAGGAGGTTTTCCGCTGCGGAGAAGGGAAAAACCCCTCGGGTGGAACCTGAGCTGCTCCCGTCGAAGAAGCGGCCCGATTGCTCCCGTGACGCCACCACAGAGCCCATGGTGACGCGACCTTGGCATGAACGGGCTCTGCCGGGCTTCCCGGTCCCCGTGCATGCCCGTGGCCGATGCCCCGATGAGCAGGGCCGTAGAGGAGAACAGGTGGTGGCTGTACGACTGCCTCACTCACGGACCCACGCTGAAGGCACGACCCATGAGTTTGTGGTGTGGGCGGCAATGCCGCCGCACACATGGATCCGGCTCCTGAGGTCTCTCGCAAGGGAGATACCGTCGAGGGGCCCATTGAGTCGTTGTTGCAGCACGACGGGTGTTGCGGCCAAGCTTCAGAGGCGGAAGTTGAGGTCGTCAACCCCGGCGATGTCTTCATGACTCGAGGATGGGGTGCGATCGCCTGCGCCTGCTGCCCGGAGGGAGGCCATGCCATCCACTTCGAGTATGACGAGGCGTCGACGCTCTTCTTCAAGGTCTCCGGCAAGGATGGTCGGCACCTGGAATGCTGCCCCAGGGGAGGCGATCGACGCGACGAGGCCGCCGGCGGGGAACTTGCCCTTGGCCTTGTCCGCGATTCTTCCGACAGCAGCAGCGCCTCCTCGGGGCACGGCTCGAGCGACGACGACAGCTACGAGCCGCCGTGCCTGAACCGCAGCAGCGGCATCAACCCGGCGTCGTCGGTGACGCCGCCAAGGCCGTAACTTCTTTAGGGGTTTTCCTTTTGCTTCATCTCTGCACGAAACCATGACGAGCCCTTGGAGGTATGTAAAAACTGTGATGCTTTTGTCTGGATGTTATTATTCCCAATCAATGTTGTGTTTATGTTTTTTGCTGTGGCACGGTTCCCCCTTTCATCCTTACGGTAGCTTAGTGCTCTACGTCGGTAGGACCCAGTCCCCAGGCAGGCTTCAGCCGTCGCTGGTATGCCAGGTCGCGATGCCGTGGTCAAGACCAGGTGGTGAGCGGCCTGAGGTCCGGTAAGAGCCCCTGAGGCGTGATGCTCAGGGGGTCCCCTTTGATGCGCAAGCGGTTTCCAAAAGACTGAAAGGGAAGTAGCCTTGACCGAGTGAGATCGCGAGAGGAAAAGTGCTAATCGTAAGGTTCACGCTCGCGGGTATGGGATGACTTATCTTGGCGAGCTTGTGATTATCCCCTTGTTGTGAGGGCAGCTTTTTGCGTGACGCCAGGCTGCGCCCTGGTGGTGGTGGTGCTCCCAGGCAAGACTTGCGCTGACCCCTTCTTACTCGCTCATCTAGATGCTCTACGTCCTCGGGTCCCGGCCCTCGAGAAAGGCTCAGCCGCCGCTGGTATGCCAGGTTGCGATGCCGTGGTCAAGGCCAGGGGTGAGGGCTCGAGAACCAGTAGGAGTCCTAGAGGCGCGATGCTCACGGGGGCCCCCTTTAACATGCAAGCGAATTGCGTGTAAAAGGAGTGGCTGGCCTCGCGAGGGTGCCTTGGAGGGGTCACGACTCGTGGTGCTGGCGGGGCCGCTCGTGGTCCCGACTCCGGAGGTCCCTGCGAGTTAGCTGAAGAAAGAAAACATACACTACTGCAGGATGGTCCAAACGCGACACTACGATCAGAGATCCTTCGACGAAACTGTGTGCGATGCCATAATCGCAAACAGTGGTGTAAAAAACCCGTCAAAAAAGGTGCAAAATGTTTGCGATGACGGATGCATCAAACACGGTTCAGATTTTAGTTGCATGTGCGATGCAGGGCATACGGTTCAGTTCTGTGGCTCGATCGTCTAGTCATCTACTTCTTGTGACGCTCCCGCCACTGCTCTGTGGCTCAATCCCTCGTCTGGGGCAGGAAGAAGACACTTCCTCATGTCAACGATCCGCCTGTAGATCTCGTAGCTTGTGTACGCGTCCATGGCCGCATACTTGACATGTTGTTCATCCAGTCTCTCATGCCACATACTGTGCCAGGCGTTCTTGTCCTTCTTGCTCTCATTCTTCATCTTCATGTAGTAGGGGTCGATGATGACCGAGGCGAGGTCAACCAGGGAGTTCAGTTTGTTTTTGTCGCTGCCCCAGACTTTGTAGTGGTGCTGGATGTTGACAAGATTCGGGCATTTCAAGTCCGATACCTTGAGCGCTTTTAGATCGTTAGTGGTGTCCACCGTAGCGAAACTGTAGTCGGAGCTGTTGATAAACCTGGAGAAATGCTCGCAAGGCCTTGTGGCAAGGTGGTAGTGGTAGACGAGGACGTCATGTCGCATGCACAACTGGGCGACGACAACCTTCTGATCGTACCCGGCGCGACCGATGGTGTACTCGAGGTCGAAGCCGACCACTCGGTACTTCTCCTCGGCAAGGAACTGCTGGTACTCTCCACCGAGACCAGATCGCTCGTGTACACCATCGAGAGGGCCTTCCCCCTCACGTGGGTGTCCACTATGTCATGCGTGGTGAACTGCCCGCCGTTGTTGTTGGCGGCCGCTGGCAGCGCCATTGGAACCGCTGGATGTCCTCTCTGTATGTGTCGTTGTGGGTGTGCTTATATATTGTGTTGTGTGACGCGAGAGATGAAGGTAAATGGCCACAGGAATAAATGGGGGCCGGGCAGCCTGGATTCTCTGCGCGTCCACATGACAGTTTTTGCAGCAGGTAACTACAGTGTGTTGATGATGAACTCCTTGCTCTTGTGCTTCAAATGATAGTATCCCCAACACTCAACTATCTCTCACGGATTTGGATTTGGTGGAAAGAAGATTTGAGTGGAAAGCAACTTGGGGAAGGCTATAGATTAAGATTCTTGTGCTTGGATTGGAATGTCTTGGTCTCAACACATGAGTAGGTGGTTCTCTCTCAGAAAATGTATGCTGGAAGTGTAGGCACGTTCTGATGGATCTCCTCACGAATGAAGAGTGGGTGGAGGGGTATGTATAGCCTCCACACAAAATCTAACTGTTACACACAATTTACCAAATTCGGTGAGACCGAATCATGAAACTCGGTGAGACCGATTTAGTTCAAAATGTGAACGTTAGGCTATTCGGTCGGACCGACCTGTCAACTCGGTGGGACTGATTTCACTAGGGTTAGGGCATAACGTAATCTCGGTGAGACCAATCACATAAACTTGGTAGGACCGATTTCTGTAATAGGCAAACAAAGAGTTGGCCGGGCAAACTCGGTGGGACCGAATCTCTCATTCCGGTGAGACCGAAACGTTACGAAAGGGAAACAGAGAGTTTGCATTGCGAACTCGGTGGGACCGATCGCTCATCTCGGTTGGACCAAAACGTTACGAAGGGAAACAGAGAGTTTGCAATCCCATCTCGGTGAGACCGAGATCCCTATCGGTGATACCGAACTGACTAGACTTTCTGGCTATGGCTATGTCAAATGAACTCGGTGGCGCCGGATAGATCAAATCGGTAGGGACAATTTTGACTTTTGGTTTGAGACATATGTGGAAATGAGAAAGTGGTTGAGGGCTTTTGGAGCATATCACTAAGCATTTGAGCAAGCAAGCCATTAAGCAACACCTCATCCCCTTTTAATAGTATTGGCTTTTCCTATGGACTCAATGTGATCTTGGATCACTAAAATGAAAATGTAGAGTCTTGAGCTTGAGCCAATACGTGTCCTTAGCATTTTGAGGGGTCGACATTCCTAGTCCATGCCATGCCAATCATTGAATTCCTGAAATGATCATCTTCAAAGAACATTAGTTCAATGAGCTATATGTTGTTAGGAATTACTAAAACCACCCAGGGATAGTTGCAGTTTCAATCTCCCCCTTTTTGGTAATTGATGACAACATATAGATCAAAGCTTCAACAAATGATAATAAGAATTAAACACATTGTCGCTTTGAGAAGTATGTGATAAGTAGGAGCTCCCCCTAAATTTGTGCATTATTTAAAATTTGCTTTTGAATGCAAATGCACAATCGATTAGGATCATGGGTTACTCTTCCATGTCACATACATCTTGGTGGAGCGCTCAAAATGATAGAAAGTAAAAACATGCACTCATCACCAAGCAAAGTGAATGATCATACAAGAGATATAAAAGATAACATCATCCAAGCAAGCATTAAAGTAGGATATGATCAAACACATGATCATACAGGTATCTCACACACATAGACATAAAGTATTAAGCAAGCACACAAACGTATCAACCAAATAGCAAAAGAGACAAAAGAGGCAAAACACTCTCTCTCGAAGCCTATGATCTATACATTTCTCCCCCTTTGGCAACAAGTGACCAAAAAATTTGAAAATGCATAGTGCTATGCGTCTCTCTAGGCTTGATCTTCGGGAGGAGGTGTTGAGAGGACTACAAGGACGAAAGCATCTGTAGAAGTTGTTGGAGCTGGTGGAGGAGCAACTGGAGGTGGCACTGAAGCTGTGGCTGCAGGTGCTAATGTAGTAGCTCTAGTGTCAGCCATGGGCACTGCAGCAGACCTCTGACCTCTGGGCACTCTCTAAAAGGCATCTGTGGTAGCCTGCCCTTTCCTCTCCTCAGCTTCTTCCTGGAGCTGCTCAATAGCTGTCTGCATCTCTGTCACTTTCAGATCAAGATCATAGAACTTTGTCTCAATGATCCTCTCTAGGCTCTCTTGGTTCTGAGTCAGGGTGGCCAAGCCCTTCTCAATCCTCAAGGTTGCTTGAATCAGATAAGCAAGTTGATCTTGTTTGCTCTTCACAAACACTTGAGATGCCTCTTCAACACTTGGCATCTTTGCAGCTTTTTCAGCCTTTGACTTCTCTCTCTTTTCTTGTGCCCGCACAGATGTGGGATCTTCTTCATTCATGACAACAGTGTTGTCCTCAAAGTCTGGTCTCAATGGTAGATGCTCCTTATCCAACAATTAGGTGCCTGTGCCCATCTTGGAGTTGATGAGCACCTGAATATGTGGTGCATACCCACAAGATCTCTTCTGGCCTGCAGCTGTCCTCTTGATTGTTTCCACAATCAGGCTCATGATTTTGAATTTTTAGGGCACATCAAATATCTGCAGCAAGTTGATTGAATGACCTCTGATCATCATGTGATCTCCAGATTTTGGCAACAATGTATGCCTCAGAATGGTGTTGATTGTAGCTAAGCCAGACAACAAGTAATGAACAGACCCAAGCTTATGAGTTTCCAATGCTTTGTCTGGGATTTCTTTGTACATATTGGCCATTGAGTTGTGGTCTTTCTTCTTCTTGGCATAGACATCTAAGTCATCTTCATGCTCTTCAGGGGCACTGATCAATTTTGCCCACTCATCAACAGTTGATTGGTACTTTGTACCCTCAGACATCCAAACAATTCTACCATTTGGATAAAAATGAGCTGTAGAGTAGAATTGCACGATGAGTTCATCGTTCCATTTGGTCAGCTTCTGACCCACAAACTTTTCCACACCACATTGCCTAAAGCTCTCATGTACACCTGGAAAATGGTCTTCATTCTCATCAATGTATTTCTAGTCTGCCCACTTCATATCACAAACAATGGGCTTCTTGTCAAGCAATATGGTTTCATAGAAATCATGCCGCTCTTTGGTATGGAACCTGTAGTCCACAGCAGTCCTCCTCCTCACAGCATATGGATCACTTTGTATCCAAAGTCTGAGACATGCATCCTTCCTGATGCTCATATCTTCTGCCACTGGATGGTTGTCATCATGATCTGGAATTTTTGGTTTGAGCTTCCTAAGCACTTGGGCTTCAGCATCTTCTTCTTCCTCCATCTCAGGAACTGGGGCCTTGTTCTTTTCTGCAGCTGGAATGTTCCTAGTGCTCCTCTTGGGCTTTGAAGTCTTTAGAGCTTGATAAGAAGCTTTGGGGGCAGTCTTGGGCTTGGAAGGGGCAGCCCCAGACTTGATGGCACCCCCATCAGCTTTTGAGACTTGGGTGCTGGTGCAACATCCTCTTCCTCTTCATACTCAGCTAGATCTCTCTTCATAGAGGATCTCCCAATAACTCTGGCAATGGTCTTCTTGACCCTTTCTTTCCTCTTCTTGCCTTCACCAGCCTCCTTTGGTTCAAGAGTGAACTCCATGGTTTCTTGTGTTGAGGCTCTGGCTTTTGACATAGGAACTCTCTTGGCAGGTGCCTTCTTGTGCATTCCAGGTTTTATTGCAGCAGCAACTCCATATTCCTTCTTCAGCACTTTCTTCTTGGAGCTCACTTCCTCCTCAGCAGCCACATAGTCCTCATCCTCTAAGTCTGAGTTTCTCTTCTTCCTTGCTCTTGTAGCTACCTTGGGAAAATTGCTTGGAGTGCTCCTACTGCCCTCATCATAGCTGCTTGAGGGAATAGTGCCCTCACTCAGGTTCATTTGCTCTTCTGACTTATTTTGGCTATCACTCTGATCAGACATATTGGCAAAGCAAACTGACAGCAGACCCTATGAATAGATATAGATGAGGTAGAGTGGATAAGCATCACAAAGTGCAAAGTTTTTGCAAAACAAATGAGTCAAAAACTTAGTTTTAGTTTTCCACAGAAAGCATTTCAGAGCTACCGATTTGTTAAACTCGGTGACACTGAAGCAACTTTTGTAGTCTAAACTAGTGAAATTGGTCAGACCGAGTCATAGTTTGGTGACTCCGAGATTGCTAGCGTTTCACAGAGAGTTGAACTCCGTCACACCGATTTGCAATTTTTGGTCAGACCGAAAAGAGCACGTGCAATGGCCTAAGCCAAATCGGTGAGACCGATTTCCACAACTCGGTCGGTCCGAGATGAGTTCGGCGAAAACCTAACCCTAAATTTTCGAATCTAATCTAATCAAAGGGATGTTCTTGCTAGACAGGATGATCTCATACGTGGTAAAGAACATGGCATTTGCTTTGTGCTAAGAATCGGAGGTAAGAACATCACAAAGTTTCGAACTCATACCCTAGTTCGGCGGTGAGTTTGCTACAGCGGCAACGGCGGGGTTGAATCCTGTTGACGGCGACGGAAACCAGTGGCGGGAGGTCGCTGTCGACGAGAAGACAATCCGAAGACCCGAGGCGGCAGAGCAGGACACGCGCGGGATGAAGGGTTTTGGAGAGATTTCCAAAATTCAACCTGTCGGTATATATATCCTGACCCTGTCGGTGTGACCGAGTGGAACTACTCGGTGGCACCGAGATGCAGAATCGCAAGCGGTTACTGCAACTCGGTGTGACCGAAAAGTTCTAATCGGTTGCACCGAGATTGAAAACCTAGATCAAATTAGTGAACTCAGTCAGACCAAAAAGGATGAATCGGTCAGACCGAAATGCAGAGAGAGGTTTTGGAAGTTTAAGTCTATGACGAATCGGGACTCTGAGTGCTCCTCACACAGAGTGTTCGAATCTGACTTGATCAAACTTTGTGATGTAGCATGAATAAAGTTTGAGACAAGAAAATCATAGATAGCTAGATGAAGTTCTTAGGCATTCTTGTCCATCCATTTGGCAAAAGAGAAAAAGCCAAACAATCAAAGCAACAAATGGATGTCCTCGAATGAGTAAAATATGCAACCAACATGCTCTCACAATAAAATGGCAAATGAAATATGTGACAAAGCATGCACAAACACTCTAGCATCTATCAAGCAATTGACAATGACTAGGTCATCTATATATGAGAATATTGACTTAGGAGTCAAATGAGAACATTTGATCATAGGTCATACTCATCGTTTAAGCTCAAGTGGGGTTACCACTTTTACATAAAGCGTTGTTGTGTTCATACCACTAGAGTTGCTTTAGCTCAATATTTAGAGTAAAGCTCCCCCTATATGTGATATCCCCCCTAAGAGGGATGAACTAACCTTGGGTTTTGTCGATGATGACTTCATGTAGATGTTGAAGATGTGGATGCTCAATGTTGATGTAGATCATTTAGAGCAATCCATTGGAGTGAGTTGCACTTTCAATACCTACACGGGTTAGTCCCACAAGGAACAAACAAGCATATCCATAGACATAGAGTGATGTTCACACAAGATGATGTCCATGAAAGCATTAGGTTACCTTGTCCCTTGTCTTACCAACAAGAGGGTTTGTGACTCCTTGAACTACTGTAAGATGTGGAAGTTGTTTGCACTTGTCCTCGCCAAGATGATATGAGTGAAGTATGTTGGCGAAGTCACCATCAAGAACTCTCTAGTTCTTCTTCTTTAGGATCCACATCATCTTGATGGGAATCCTTGGAGTTGTAGTCATACTTGATGAAGTAGAACTTGATGTAGTCTTGGGAACCCACTTGACCAAGGCCTTAGGAGCCTCTTAGAATGCATCAATCTCCTCTTGAAGCTTGTCCTTGCCCTTTTGCTTGTGGTGTTGTGGTGGAAGATCATCTTGAGCTTGCGTCCCTTGGAAAGAAGTAGGATCATACTTCTCTTGTTGAGGAACAAACTTCGTCTTGGGGTATTGATCTTCTTCCCACTCAACTCCATTGGCATTGAACTTTCGTGCAAAACCAACACCTTGATTCTTCTGGTGTCTTCCTTGCTTGCGTACAATTTCCTCAAATTGCTTACTCCCGGCAAGGCTCTTGTAAACACCTTTCTCTATAATTCCCTTCAATAAGCTATTTTCTTGCTCAAGCGTAACTTGGCTAAGAGAATCATTAGTGGAATCATGAGAACTACTAGAAGCAACAACATTGGATTTAACATGATTATTTTTACTACTAGAGGAAGAATCTTTCTTGCTCTGGTTGCTAGATTTTACTTGTGGCATGTAAGTAGACAAGAGTAAACGCTTGGCAATGTAAGAAGAACTTTTCTTGCGAAGATCATCATTGATTGCTTTTAAGAACCCATGTTGTTGCTCAAGGTTGAGCTTGTCAAAGCGTAGCTTCTCATGAGTCTTTAAAAGTTCTCGATGATCTTCCAAGGTAGTTTCATGAGCTTACTTAAGAGTATTTCGTTCTTTAGTTAGTCACTCAATCTCCTTCTTATCATCATCATTCGTTTTATCTTGATTAGCATGATTAATAGCAAGTTCATAATAGTTTTCATCACTAGAGTTTTCAACAAGTAAATCATCATCACCTAGCAAATCATCTTCATCACTATTGAAATCAACATACTCGGGGTGTGACACCTTTGGGCCTTTAGCCATGAAGCATCTTCCAATTCCTTCATTTGGTGAGTCAAATATGTCATAGGAGTTGGTTGACACAAGTGCTAGACCAGCAACACCTTCATCTTGAGTATATTCGGAGTCGCAGTGATAACTTCTTTCAGAGTGATGGTCGGAGTCAAAGCCGGATACCCATTCACCAATGTGAGCTTGATGTCTTCATTTTTCTAGCTCTTTGATGATTTGTCCTTCCTTTTCGAATCCTTGCTTCTCCGAGAGGTTCTTCGTTCATAATGATCATCTCTACTCCTTCTCTCCCTTGGAGGTGATTCTTCTCTTCTACTTCTCCTTTTGGGTGAATCTTCTCTTGTTTTGTAGGGAGACATACACTCATTGGAATAGTGTCTGGGTCTTCCACAATTGTAGCAATTTCGCTCACAACTCGAAGATCTTTTGTCATTGTAGGACCTTGACTTGGAACTTCTTTCCTTGCTTCTACTCTTGTAGAACTTGTTGAAGTTCTTCACCATTAGGATCAATTCCTCATTGAAGGTTTGTTTCTCACTTGATGATGTAGGAGCATCACATGAGGCTTTGTAAGCACCACTTGACTAGTTGCGAAGCTCTTCCTTATCCTTGAGTGACATCTCATGAGCAACAATTCTTCCAATGACTTCCGTTGGCTTGAGATCTTTGTAATTGTGCATCATTTGGATCAATTTGCACACAGTATCATATTTTCCATCCAAGGCTCTTAGCATCTTCTTGATGATGAATCTATCGGTCATCTCTTCCCTTCCTAAGCCGACAATCTCATTTGTGATGAGAGCAAGCCTAGAGTACATTTCAGCGACACCTTCAGCATCCTTCATTTTGAAATTGTCAAGTTGACTTTGAAGCACATACAATTTGGATTCCTTGACGGAGTCGGTACCCTCGTGCATATCAATCAAAGTATCCCAAATTTCCTTTGCATTCTCAAGACGGCTGATTTTGTTGAATTCTTCGGGGCACAATCCGTTGAAGAGGATATCACAAGCTTGAGTGTTGTATTGCAGCATCTTCAACTCTTCCGCGGTAGCTTCACGGTTTGGTTCTCTCCCATCAAAGAATTCACCTTGCAAGCCAATACACACAATAGCCCAAACGGCGGGGTTATATCCAAGAATATGCATTTTCATCTTATGCTTCCAACTAGCAAAATTAGTACCATCAAAGTAAGGACCTCTACGGTGATAATTTCCCTCGCTAGACGCCATACTCTCCTAGGTTGGGAAACCAAGGCTATGATCACCAAAAGCTATGGAAATCAAGGCAAATGGGGACCAAAGCTCTGATACCACATGTTGGATTCAAAGTATGTCTAGAGGGGGGTGATTAGACTACTTGACCAAATAAAAATCTATCCTTTTCCAATTTTAAGTCTTGGCAGATTTTAGCAACTTAGCACAAGTCAAGCAATCAACCTACACATGCAAGTCTAAGAGTATAGCAGCGGAATGTAAAACATTTTCATATGAAGGTAAATGGATGATTTTGGAGGGAGCAAACACAATGTAGACACGGAGATTTTTGGCGTGGTTCCGATAGGTGGTGCTATCGTACATCCACGTTGATGGAGACTTCAACCTACGAAGGGTAACGGTTGCGCCAGTCCACGGAGGGCTCCACCCACGAAGGGTCCATGAAGAAGCAACCTTGTCTATCCCACCATGTCCATCGCCCATGAAGGACTTTCCTCACTAGGGTAGATCTTCACGAAGTAGGCGATCTCCTTGCCCGTACAAACTCCTTGGTTCAACTCCACAATCTTGATGGAGGCTCCCAAGTGACACCTAACCAATCTAGGAGACACCACTCTCCAAAAGGTAATAGATGGTGTGTTGATGATGAACTCCTTGCTCTTGTGCTTCAAATGATAGTATCCCCAACACTCAACTCTCTCCCACGGATTTGGATTTGGTGGAAAGAAGAATTGAGTGGAAAGCAACTTGGGGAAGGCTAGAGATCAAGATTCTTGTGGTTGGATTGGAATGTCTTGGTCGCAACACATGAGTAGGTGGTTCTCTCTCAGAAAATGTATGCTGGAAGTGTAGGCACGTTCTGATGGCTCTCCTCACGAATGAAGAGTGGGTGGAGGGGTATATATAGCCTCCACACAAAATCTAACCGTTACACACAATTTACCAAACTCTGTGAGACCGAATCATGAAACTCGGTCAGACCGATTTAGTTCAAAATGTGAACGTTAGGCCTTTCGATGGGACCGACATGTCAACTCGGTGGGACCGATTTCATTAGGGTTAGGGCATAAAGTAATCTCGGTGAGACCGATCACATAAACTCGGTAGGACAGATTTCTGTAATAGGCAAATAGAGAGTTGGTCAGGCAAACTCGGTGGGACCGAATCGCTCATTTCGGTGAGACCGAAACGTTACGAAAGGTTAACAGTGAGTTTGCATTGCGAACTCGGTGGGACTGATCGCTCATCTCGGTTGGACCTAAACGTTACAAAGGGAAACAGAGAGTTTGCAATCCCATCTCGGTGAGACCGAGATCCCTATTCGCGAGATCGAACTGACTAGAGTTTCTGGCTATGGCTATGTCAAATGAACTCGGTGGCGCCGGATAGATCAAATCGGTAGGGCCGAGTTTGACTTTTGGTTTGAGACATATGTGGAGATGAGAAAGTGGTTGTGGGCATTTGGAGCAGATCACTAAGCATTTTGAGCAAGCAAGCCATTAAGCAACACCTCATCCCCTTTTAATAGTATTGGCTTTTCCTATGGACTCAATGTGATCTTGGATCACTAAAATGAAAATGTAGAGTCTTGAGCTTGAGCCAATATGTGTCCTAAGCATTTTAAGGGGTCCACATTCCTAGTCCATGCAATGCCAATCATTGAACTTTCTGAAATGATCATCTTTAAAGAACATTAGTTCAATGAGCTATATGTTGTTAGGAATTACCAAAACCACCCAGGGATAGTTGCACTTTCAACGTGGCGTCACGTGAATGCTTAACAGAACGCACACGGTTTGAATTATACAAACGTTAGAGATATTAAAGTGGCAGCTATTTTTCAAAATGCCTTTGTTGGTTGTTCTTCGAGTGCGCCTTCTCTCAAAATGGACATGAAAAATAACACAGCAAGTCGGGTGCCATTCCATGATAGCGTGCCAAGTTTCGTGAATTTCAGACGAGTTTTTGATTTACTAGAATTTAAAAACAAAGTATCTCAATGTTTTGCCGGCAATCAACGGTGCCCTGTTGTTTGAAATTCATTCTTATTTCTTGCATGGGACCTAAGCATGCAACCAAGGACACAGATTTGAATTTTCAACCAATTTATATGCATTAGATCATGTGCATGTAGTTCAAATTTGAATTATGCACATAAATGCATTGAAAACTCAATTAATGCATAAAAATGTCCAAACGAACCCCGAAAAATCACAAAAATTGACACAACACTCCTGTTGT
Organism: Aegilops tauschii subsp. strangulata; assembly: GCF_002575655.3. NCBI lineage: Eukaryota > Viridiplantae > Streptophyta > Magnoliopsida > Poales > Poaceae > Aegilops > Aegilops tauschii. Next base: position 310,020,883 of record NC_053037.3, on the reverse strand, counting down.
TCTACGTTGACTTGAGAAATTTTTTGAAAGCAATAAGAGGCAATGGATATCGTTTCATCCCCAAAGGTGGGACGTTCCCTACTGAAACCATCATGCTTGTTGTGAGAAGCACTGGTTTGTGAGAAGCATATACACAAACCTATCCCCAAATGGGACAAAATTTTTACCACGGCATGTTGATGCTGCTCCATGATAGCATGCCAAGTTTCATGAATTTTAGATGAGTTTTGGATTTACTAGAATTTAAAAACCAGGTATCTCAATGTTTGCGGCCGAGTAACGTGGCATGGTGTTTGACATTCATTCCCATTTCTTGCATGTGACCTAAGCATGCAACCAAGGACACATATTTGAACTTTCAACCAATTTATGTGCATTAGCGCATGTGGATGTAGTTCAAATTTGAATTATGCACATAAATGCATTGAAAACTCAATTAAGGCATAAAAATGTCCAAACGAACCCTGAAAAATCACAAAAATTGACACAACACTCCTGTTTTTCTACGTTACATGAGAATTTTTTTGAAAGCAATAAGAGGCAATGGATATCGTTTCGTCCCCAAAGGTGGGACGTTCCCTACCGAAACCATCATGCTTGTTGTGAGAAGCTCTGGTTTGTGAGAAGCATATACCCAAACCTGCCCCAAATGGGACAAAATTTTTACCATGACATGTTGATGCCGCTCCATGATAGCATGCCAAGTTCCATGAATTTCAGATGAGTTTTGGATTTACTAGAATTTAGAAACCAGGTATCTCAATGTTTGTGGCCGAGTGACGGTGGCAGGGTGTTTGGAATTCATTCCCATTTCTTGCATGGGACCTAAGCATGCAACCAAGGACACAAATTTGAATTTTCAACCAATTTATATGCATTAGAGCATGTGCATGTAGTTCAAATTGAATTATGCACATAAATGCATTGAAAACTCAATTAATGCATAAAAATGTCCAAATGAACCCCGAAAAATCCCAAAAATTGACACAACACTCCTGTTGTTCTATGTTGACACTAGGAAAAAAATTGAAATCGAGAAGAGGCAATGGATATCTTTCGTCCCCAAAGGTGGGACGTTCCCTACCGAAACCATCATGCTTGTTGTGAGAAGCCCTCGTTTGTGAGAAGCATATACCCAAACCTGCCCCAAATGGGACAACATTTTTACCACAGCGTGTTGATTCCGCTCCATGATAGCATGCCAACTTTCATGAATTTCAGATGAGTTTTGGATTTACTAGAATTTAAAAACCAGGCATCTCAATGTTTGCGGCCGAGTGACGGTGGCAGGGTGTTGGACATTCATTCCCATTTCTTGCATAGGACCTAAGCATGCAACCAAGGACACATACTTGAATTTTCAACCAATTTATATGCATTAGGGCATGTGCATGTAGTTCAAATTTGAATAATGCAGATATATGCATTGAAAACTCAATTAATGCATAAAAATTTACAAACGAACCCCGAAAAATCCAAAAAATTGACACAACACTCCTGTTGTTCTATATTGACACTAGGAAAAAAATTGAAATCAAGAAGAGGCAATGGATATCTTTCGTCCCCAAAGGTGGGACGTTCCCTACCGAAACCATCATGCTTGTTGTGAGAAGCATATACCCAAACCTTCCCCAAATGGGACAAATTTTTTACCACGGCAAGTTGATGCAACCAGGTATCTCAATGTTTGCGGCCGAGTGATGGTGGCAGGGTGTTTGACATTCATTCCCATTTCTTGCATGGAACTAAGCATGCAACCAAGGACACAGATTTGAATATTCAACCAGTTTATATGCATTAGAGCATGTGCATATAGTTCAAATTTGAATTATGCACATAAATGCATTGAAAACTCAATTAATGCATAAAAATGTCCAAACGAACCTCGAAAAATCCCAAAAATTGATACAACACTCCTGTTGTTCTATGTTTCCACTAGGAAAAAATTGAAATCGAGAAGAGGCAATGGATATCGTTTCGCTCAGAAAGGTGAAACGTTCCCTACCGAAACAATCAGTCTTGTTGTGAGAAGCTCTGGTTTGTGAGAAGCATATGCCCAGACCTTCCCCAAATGGGACAAAAAATTACCACAGCATGTTGATGCTGCTCCATGATAGCATGCCAAGTTTCATGAATTTTAGATGAGTTTTGGAATTACTTGAATTTAAAAACCAGGTATCTCAATGTTCGCGACCGAGTGACGGTTGCAGGGTGTTTGACATTCATTGCCATTTCTTGCATGGGACCTAAGCATGCAACCAAGGACACATATTTGAATTTTCAACCAATTTATATGCACTAGAGCATGTGCATGTAGTTCAAATTTGAATTATGCACATAAGTGCATTAAAAACTCAATTAATGCATAAAAATGTCCAAACGAACCCCGAAAAATCACAAAAATTGACACAACACTCCTGTTGTTCTACGTTGACTTGAGAAAATTTTTGAAAGCAATAAGAGGCAATGGATATCATTTCATCCCCAAAGGTGGGACGTTCCCTACCGAAACCATCATGCTTGTTGTGAGAAGCTCTGGTTTGTGAGAAGCATATACACAAACCTGCCCCAAATGGGACAAAATTTTTACCACGGCATGTTGATGCTGCTCCGTGATAGCATGCCAAGTTTCATGAATTTCAGATGAGTTTTGGATTTACTAGAATTTAAAAACCAGGTATCTCAATGTTTGCGGCCGAGTAACGTGGCAGGGTGTTTGACATTCATTCCCATTTCTTGCATGTGACCTAAGCATGCAACCAAGGACACATATTTGAACTTTCAACCAATTTATGTGCATTAGCGCATGTGCATGTAGTTCAAATTTGAATTATGCACATAAGTGCATTGAAAACTCAATTAATGCCTAAAAATGTCCAAATGAACCCTGAAAAATCACAAAAATTGACACAACACTCCTGTTGTTCCACGTTACACGAGAATTTTTTTGAAAGCAATAAGAGGCAATGGATATTGTTTCGTCCCCAAAGGTGGGACGTTCCCTACCGAAACCACCATGCTTGTTGTGAGAAGCTCTCGAAGCATATACCCAAACCTTCCCCAAATGGGACAATTTTTTTCCATGGCATGTTAATGCCACTCCATGATAGCATGCCAAGATTCATGAATTTCAGATGAGTTTTGGATTTACTATAATTTAAAAACCAGGTATCTCAATGTTTGCGGCCGAGTAACGGTGGCAGGGTGTTTGACATTCATTCCCATTTCTTGCATGGGACCTAAGCATGCAACCAAGGACACAAATTTTAATGTTCAACCTATTTATATGCATTAGAGCATGTGCATGTAGTTCAAATTTGAATTATGCACATAAATGCATTGAAAACTTAATTAATGCATAAAAATGTCCAAACGAACCCCAAAAAATCGCAAAAATTGACACAACACTCCTGTCGTTCTATGTTGACACTAGGAAAAAATTGAAATCGAGAAGAGGCAATGGATATAGTTTCGCCGAGAAAGGTGAAACGTTCCCTACCGAAACCATCAGTCTTGCACTCATTGCACTCAAGGAAATGTTGGATGTTTTCTATGCTTCAACTGGTCTCAAGGTGTCTACAATGGTGCCCCTTAACGTTGACAATGAGGAGGCCATTAGGCTTGCGGCTGTGTTTGGATGCTCATTGGGGACGCTTCCTTTCACTTACTTAGGCCTTCCCATGGGAACTACCAAGCCACGGATTATTGATCTCATGCCTTTGGTTGATAGGATGGAATGAAGGCTTTCTACTAGCTCTGCCATGCTGAACCAGGGCTCCCGGCTCCAGTTGCTTACCTCTATGTTGTCCTCTATGCCCATTTATTTCCTCTGTACCTTGGACATCCCAATTGGCATTATTAAACAACTGGAACGAAGTGAAAGACAATGCCTTTGGCATGGCAACTCAGACACCCCCAAACAGTCACTTGCGGCATGGGATTTGGTTTCCGGGCCAAGGATAAAGGTGGTCTTGGCATAATTAACTTGCACTTGCAGAATCAAGGCTTACTCATTAAGCATCTTCATAAATTTTACAACAAGGAAGACATCCCTTGGGTCTCTCTTATCTGGAGTACTTATTATGATGGTGTTGTACCCCAGGCCACGGTGTTGTGTGGCTCATTCTGGTGGAGGGATGTGTTCAAGTTGGCTGATTCTTACGGAGCAACCTCTACAACCACCGTGAATCAAGGAGATTCTATTTTGTTTTGGTCTGATAGTTGGATATTACACAATTCAAACAGACCACTTCGGGACCGTCTGCCTCACTTATTTTCCTTTGTCAAGGATAACAAGATCTCTGCCATGGATTTCTTGGATTCTGAGGATGTGACATCAATGTTTCATTTACCAATCTCGAATACAGCAGCTTCAGAACTTGAGCACCTCCTTCATTGGGTCACTATGTTGCAAAGAGATGTTGCTGCTCCTGATGTGTGGTCTTGGCCTTCAAAATCTGGTTACTCTACTAAGAGCTTCTACACCATCATGCACACACACCATCCGACAATTACTCCTTGTGTTTGGCTTTGGAGATGTTCATGCACGATGAAAATCAAGGTTTTTGGTTGGTTTCTCTTCTTTGATCGCCTGAACACTCGAGACCTCTTTCTCAGGAGACATTGGAGGACTGACCAAGATGAAATTTTTTGTGTGCTTTGCCCTGCCCGTCTGCATGAAGATAGGTTTCATCTTTTCTTCAACTGCACTTTCAGTCAACGGGTATGGTCTTGTCTGCAGATTGACTGGTTGGGGGGACAGGATGTGACCTCCTGCCTATTGCACTCCAAGAAGAATTTTCAGCACCCTTTCTTCTTTGAGGTCATGCTCACCGCGGCCTGGTGCATTTGGACTACCAGGAATGGGAAGATATTCAGATCAAAGAGGGCTTCGTTTGGCATGTGGAGGTGTAAATTTGTACATGATATCACCTTGTTGTACCATAGAGTGAGGGAGAGTGTTAAACCTGTTTTCTTATCTTGGGTTAATAATCTCCCTTAGATTGTTGTATATTGTAACATAGGTAAGTAGGTAAGTTTTTCTCTTTCTTCACAACCCTTTTCTAGTTTGTAATTAGGTGGACTTCTCTTCTTTTATTTGAATAAAAGACTGTGGAGCTGTTGCTTCATAGTACATAGTCAAAAAAAACTATCAGTCTTGTTATGAGAAGCTCTGGTTTGTGAGAAGCATATCCCCAAACCTTCCCCAAATAGGACAAAAAATATACCACGTCATCTTGATGCCGCTCCATGATAGCATGCCAAGTTTCATGAATTTTAGATGAGTTTTGGAATTACTAGAATTTAAAAACTAGGTATCTCAATGTTTGCGGCCGAGTGACGGTGGCAGGGTGTTTGACATTCATTCCCATTTCTTGCATGGGACCTAAGGATGCAACCAAGGACACATATTTGAATTTTCAACCAATTTATATGCACTAGAGCATGTGCATGTAGGTCAAATTTGAATTATGCACATAAGTGCATTAAAAACTCAATTAATGCATAAAAATGTCCATACGAACCCCAAAAAATCACAAAAATTGACACAACACTCCTGTTGTTCTATGTTGACACTAGGAAAAAAATTGAAATTGAGAAGAGGCAATGGATATGTTTCGTCCCCAAAGGTGGGACGTTCCCTACCGAAACCATCATGCTTGTTGTGAGAAGCTCTGGTTTGTGAGAAGCATATACCCAAACCTTCCCCAAATGGGACAAAAATTTTACCACGGCATGTTGATGCAACCAGGTATCTCAATGTTTGCGGTCGAGTGACGGTGGCAGGGTGTTTGACATTCATTCCCATTTCTTGCATGGGACCTAAGCATGCAACCAAGAACACAGATTTGAATTTTCAACCAATTTATATGCATTAGAGCATGTGCATATAGTTCAAATTTGAATTATGCACATAAATGAATTGAAAACTCAATTAATGCATAAAAATATCCAAACGAACCCCGAAAAATCCCAAAAATTGACACAACACTCCTGTTGTTCTATGTTGACACTAGGAAAAAATTGAAATCGAGAAGAGGCAATGGATATCGTTTCGCCCAGAAAGGTGAAACGTTCCCTACCGAAACAATCAGTCTTGTTGTGAGAAGCTCTTGTTTGTGAGAAGCATATCCCCAACCTTCCCCAAATGGGACAAAAAATTTACCACGGCATGTTGATGCCACTCCATGATAGCATGCCAAGTTTCATGAATTTTAGATGAGTTTTGGAATTACTAGAATTTAAAAACCAGGTATCTCAATGTTTGCGGCTGAGTGACGGTGGCAGGGTGTTTGACATTCATTGCCATTTCTTGCATGGGACCTAAGCATGCAACCAAGGACACATATTTGAATTTTCAACCGATTTATATGCACTAGAGCATGTGCATGTAGTTCAAATTTGAATTATGCACATAAGTGCATTAAAAACTCAATTAATGCATAAAAATGTCCAAACGAACCCCGAAAAATCACAAAAACTGACAACACTCCTGTTGTTCTACGTTGACTTGAGAAATTTTTTGAAAGCAATAAGAGGCAATGGACATCATTTCATCCCCAAAGGTGGGACGTTCCCTACCGAAACCATCATGCTTGTTGTGAGAAGCTCTGGTTTGTGAGAAGCATATACACAAACCTGCCCCAAACGGGACAAAAATTTTACCACGGCATGTTGATGCTGCTCCATGATAGCATGCCAAGTTTCATGAATTTCAGATGAGTTTTGTATTTACTTGAATTTAAAAACCAGGTATCTCAATGTTTGCGGCCGAGTAACATGGCAGGTTGTTTGACATTCATTCCCATTTCTTGCATGTGACTTAAGCATGCAACCAAGGACACATATTCGAACTTTCAACCAATTTATGTGCATTAGCGCATGTGCATGTAGTTCAAATTTGAATTATGCACATAAGTGCATTGAAAATTCAATTAATGCCTAAAAATGTCCAAATGAACCCTGAAAAACCACAAAAATTGACACAACACTCTTGTTGTTCTACGTTACACGAGAATTTTTTTGAAAGCAATAAGATGCATTGGATATCGTTTCGTCCCCAAAGGTGGGACGTTGCCTACCGAAACCATCATGCTTGTTGTGAGAAGCTCTGGTTTGTGAGATGCATATACCCAAATCCTCCCCAAATGGGATAATTTTTTACCACGGCATGTTAATGCCGCTCCATGATAGCATGCCAAGATTCATGAATTTCAGATGAGTTTTGGATTTACTATAATTTAAAAACCAGGTATCTCAATGTTTGCGGCCGAGTGACGATGGCAGGGTGTTTGACATTCATTCCCATTTCTTGCATGGGACCTAAGCATGTAACCAAGGACACAAATTTGAATGTTCAACTTATGTATATGCATTAGAGCATGTGCATGTAGTTCAAATTTGAATTATGCACATAAATGCATTGAAAACTTAATTAATGCATAAAAATGTCCAAACGAACCCCGAAAAATCCCAAAAATTGACTCAACACTCCTGTTGTTCTATGTTGACACTAGGAAAAAATTGAAATTGAGAAGAGGCAATGGATATCATTTCGCCCAGAAAGGTGAAACGTTCCCTTCCGAAACCATCAGTCTTGCACTCATTGCACTCAAGGAAATGTTGGATGTTTTCTATGCTTCAACTTGTCTCAAGGTGAATTTTCAGAAATCTAGAATGGTGCCCCTTAACGTTGACAATGAGGAGGCCATTAGGCTTGCGGCTGTGTTTGGATGCTCATTGGGGACGCTTCTTTTCACTTACTTAGGCCTTCCCATGGGAACTATCAAGCCACGGATTAGTGATCTCATGCCTTTGGTTGATAGGATGGAACGAAGGCTTTCTACTAGCTCTGCCATGCTGAACCAGGGCTCCCGGCTCTAGTTGCTTACCTCTGTGTTGTCCTCTATGCCCATTTATTTCCTCTGTACCTTGGACATCCCAATTGGCATTATTAAACAACTGGAACGAATAGAAAGACAATGCCTCTGGCGTGGCAACTCAGACACCCCCAAACAGTCACTTGCGGCATGGGATTTGGTTTGCAGGCCCAAGGATAAAGGTGGTCTTGGCATAATCAACTTGCACCTGCAGAATCAAGGCTTACTCATTAAGCATGTTCATAAATTTTACAACAAGGAAGACATCCCTTGGGTCTCTCTTATCTGGAGTACTTATTATGATGGTGTTGTACCCCAGGCCACGGTGTTGTGTGGCTCATTCTGGTGGAGGGTTGTGTTGAAGTTGGCTGATTCTTACAGAGCAACCTCTACAACCACCGTGAATCAAGGAGATTCTATTTTGTTTTGGTCTGATAGTTGGATATTACACAATTCAAACAGACCACTTCGGGACCGTCTGCCTCACTAATTTTCCTTTGTCAAGGATGACAAGATCTCTGCCATGGATTTCTTGGATTCTGAGGATGTGACATCAATGTTTCATTTACCAATCTCGAATACAGCAGCTTCAGAACTTGAGCACCTCCTTCATTGGGTCACTATGTTGCAAAGAGATGCTGGTGCTCCTGATGTGTGGTCTTGGCCTTCAAAATCTGGTTACTCTACTAAGAGCTTCTACACCATCATGCACACACACCATCCGACAATTACTCGTGTTTGGCTTTGGAGATGTTCATGCACGATGAAAATCAAGGTTTTTGGTTGGTTTCTCTTCTTTGATCGCCTGAACACTCGAGACCTCTTTCTCAGGAGACATTGGAGGACTGACCAAGATGAAATTTTTTGTGTGCTTTGCCCTGCCCGTCTGCATGAAGATAGGTTTCATCTTTTCTTCAACTGCACTTTTAGTCAATGGGTATGGTCTTGTCTGTAGATTGACTAGTTGGGGGGACAGGATGTGACCTCCTGCCTATTGCACTCCAAGAAGAATTTTCAGCACCCTTTCTTCTTTGAGGTCATGCTCACCGCGGCCTGGTGCCTTTGGAGTACCAGGAATGGGAAGATATTCAGATCAAAGAGGGCTTTGTTTGGCATGTGGAGGTGTAAATTTGTACATGATATCACCTTGTTGTACCATAGAGTGAGGGAGAGTGTTAAACCTGCTTTCTTATCTTGGGTTAATAATCTCCCTTAGATTGTTGTATATTGTAACATAGGTAAGTAGGTAAGATTTTCTCTTTCTTCACAACCCTTTTATAGTTTGTAATTAGGTGGACTTCTCTTCTTTTATTTGAATAAAAGACTGTGGAGCTGTTGCTTCACAGTACATAGGAAAAAAAACTATCAGTCTTGTTGTGAGAAGCTCTTGTTTGTGAGAAGCATATCCCCAAACCTTCCCCAAATGGGACAAAAAACTATACCACGACATATTGATGCTGCTCCATGATAGCATGCCAAGTTTCATGAATTTTAGATGAGTTTTGGAATTACTAGAATTTCAAAACCAGGTATCTCAATGTTTGCGGCCGAGTGACGGTGGCAGGATGTTTGACATTCATTCCCGTTTCTTGCATGGGACCTAAGCATGCAACCAAGGACACATATTTTGAATTTTCAACCAATTTATATGCACTAGAGCATGTGCATGTAGTTCAAATTTGAATTATGCACATAAGTGCATTAAAAACTCAATTAATGCATAAGAATGTCCAAACGAACCCCGAAAAATCACAAAAATTGACACAACACTCCTGTTGTTCTACATTGACTTGAGAAAATTTTTGAAAGCAATAAGAGGCAATGGATATCATTTCATCCCCAAAGGTGGGATGTTCCCTAGAGAAACCATCATGCTTGTTGTGAGAAGCTTTGGTTTGTGAGAAGCATATACACAAACCTGCCCCAAATGGGACAAAAAATTTACCACGGTATGTTGATGCTGCTTCATGATACCATGCCAAGTTTCATGGATTTCAGATGAGTTTTGGATTTACTAGAATTTAAAAACCAGGTATCTCAATGTTTGCGGCCGAGTAACGTGGCAGGTTGTTTGACATTCGTTCCCATTTCTTAGGTTGTTTGACATTCATTCCCATTTCTTGCATGTGACCTAAGCACGCAACCAAGGGCACATATTTGAACTTTCAACCAATTTATGTGCATTAGCGCATGTGCATGTAGGTCAAATTTGAATTATGCACATAAGTGCATTGAAAACACAATTAATGCATAAAAATGTCCAAACAAACCCTAAAAAATCACAAAAATTTACACAACACTCCTGTTGTTCTACGTTACACGAGATTTTTTTTTGAAAGCAATAAGAGGCAATTGATATCGTTTCGTCTCCAAAGGTGGGACGTTCCCTACCGAAACCATCATGCTTGTCGTGAGAAGCTTTGGATTGTGAGAAGCATATACCCAAACCTGCCCCAAATGGGACAAAAAATTTACCACGACATGTTGATGCCGCTCCATGATAGCATGCGAAGTTTCATGAATTTCAGATGAGTTTTGGATTTGCTAGAATTTAGAAACCAGGTATCTCAATGTTTGCGGCCGAGTGACGGTGCCAGGGTGTTTGACATTCATTCCCATTTCTTGCATGGGACCTAAGCATGCAACCAAGGACACAGATTTGAATTTTCAACCAATTTATATGCATTAGATTATGTGTATGTAGTTCAAATTTGAATTATGCACACAAATGCATTGAAAACTCAATTAATGCATAAAAATGTCCAAACGAACCCCGAAAAATCCCAAAAATTGACACAACACTCCTGTTGTTCTATTTTGACACCAGGAAAAAAATTGAAATCGAGAAGAGGCAATGGATATCTTTCGTCCCCAAAGGTGGGACGTTCCACCGAAACCATCATGCTTGTTGTGAGAAGCTCTGGTTTGTGAGAAGCATATACCCATACCTGCCCCAAATGGGACAAAAATTTTACCACGACATGTTGATGCCGCTCCATGATAGCGTGCCAAGTTTCATGAATTTCAGATGAGTTTTGGATTTACTAGAATTTAAAAACGAGGCATCTCAATGTTTGCGGCCGAGTGACGGTGGCAGGGTGTTTGACATTCATTCCCATTCTTGCATGGGACCTAAGCATGCAACCAAGGACACAAACTTGAATTTTCAACCAATTTATATGCATTAGAGCATGTGCATGTAGTTCAAATTTGAATTATGCACATAAATGCATTGAAAACTCAATTAATGCATAAAAATGTCCAAACGAACCCCAAAAAATCCCAAAAATTGACACACCACTCCTGTTGTTCTATGTTGGCACTAGGAAAAAAAATTGAAATCAAGAAGAGGCAATGGACATCCTTCGTCCCCAAAGGTGGGACATTCCCTACCGAAACCATCATGCTTGTTGTGAGAAGCTCTGCTTTGTGAGAAGCATATACCCATACCTGCCCCAAATGGGACAAAAAATTTACCACGACATGTTGATGCCCCTACATAATAGCATGCCAAGTTTCATGAATTTCCGATGAGTTTTGGATTTACTAGAATTTAAAAACCAGGCATCTCAATGTTGCGGCCGAGTGGACGGTGGCAGGGTGTTCGACATTCATTCCCATTTCTTGCATGGGACCTAAGCATGGAACCAAGGACACAAACTTGAATTTTCAACCAATTTATATGCATTAGAGCATGTGCATGTAGTTCAAATTTGAATTATGCACATAAATGCATTGAAAACTCAATTAATGCATAAAAATGTCCAAACGAACCCCGAAAAATCCAAAAATTGACACAACACTCCTGTAGTTCTATGTTGACACTAGGAAAGAAAATTGAAATCGAGAAGAGGCAATGGATATCTTTCGTCCCCAAAGGTGGGACGTTCCCTACCGAAACCATCATGCTTGTTGTGAGAAGCTCTGGTTTGTGAGAAGCATATACCAAAATTTTTACCACGGCATGTTGATGTCGCTCCATGATAGCATGCCAAGATTCATGAATTTCAAACGAGTTTTGGATTTACTATAATTTAAAAACCAGGTATCTCAATGTTTTCGGCGGAGTGACGGTGGCAGGGTGTTTGACATTCATTCCCATTTCTTGCATGGCACCTAAGCATGCAACCAAGGACACAGATTTGAATTTTCAACCAATTTATTTGCATTAGAGCATGTGCATGTAGTTCAAATTTGAATTACGCACATAAATGCATTGAAAACTCAATTAATGCATAAATGTCCAAACGAACCCGAAAAATCCTAAAAATTGACACAACACTCCTGTTGTTCTATGTTGACACTAGGAGAAAACTGAAATCGGGAAGAGGCAATGGATATCGTTTCGCCCAGAAAGGTGAAACGTTCCCTAACCGAACCATCAGTCTTGTTGTGAGAAGCTCTGGTTTGTGAGAAGCATATCCCCAAACCTTCCCCAAATGGGACAACAAATTTACCACGACATTTTGATGCCGCTCCATGATAGCATTCCAAGTTTCACGAATTTTAGATGAGTTTTGGAATTACTAGAATTTAAAAACCAGGTATCTCAATGTTCGCGGCCGAGTGACGGTCGTAGGGTGTTTGACATTCATTCCCATTTCTTGCATGGGACCTAAGCATGCAACCAAGGACACATATTTGAATTTTCAACCAATTTATATTCACTAGAGCATGTGCATGTAGTTCAAATTTGAATTATGCACATAAGTGCATTAAAAACTCCATTAATGCATAAAAATGTCCAAACGAACCCCGAAAAATCACAAAAATTGACACAACACTCCTGTTGTTCTACGTTGGCTTGAGAAATTTTTTGAAAGCAATAAGAGGCAATGGATATCATTTCATCCCCAAAGGTGGGACATTCCCTACCGAAACCATCATTCTTGTTGTGAGAAGCTCTGGTTTGTGAGAGGCATATACACAAACCAGCCCCAAATGGGACAAAATTTTTACCACGGCATGTTGATGCTGCTCCATGATAGCATGCCAAGTTTCATGAATTTCAGATGAGTTTTGGATTTACTAGAATTTAAAAACCAGGTATCTCAATGTTTGCTGCCGAGTAACGTGGTAGGGTGTTTGACATTCATTCCCATTTCTTGCATGTGACCTAAGCATGCAACCAAGGACACATATTTGAACTTTCAACCAATTTATATGCATTAGCGCATGTGCATGTAGTTCAAATTTGAATTATGCATATAAGTGCATTGAAAAGTCAATTAATGCAAAAAAATATCCAAACGAACCTTGAAAAGTCACAAAAATTTACACAACACTCCTGTTGTTCTACGTTACATGAGAAATTTTTTGAAAGCAATAAGAGGCAATGGATATCGTTTTGTCCCCAAAGGTGGGACGTTCCCTAGCGAAACCATCATGCTTGTTGTGAGAAGCTCAGGTTTGTGAGAAGCATATACCCAAATCTTCCCAAAATGGGAGAAAATTTTTACCACGACATGTTGATGCCGCTCCATGATAGCATGCCAAGTTTCATGAATTTCAGATAAGTTTTGGATTTACTAGAATTTAGAAACCAGGTATCTCAATGTTTCCGGCCGAGTGACGGTGGCAGGGTGTTTGACATTCATTCCCATTTCTTGCATGGGACCTAAGCATGCAACCGAGGACACAGATTTGAATTTTCAACCAATTTATATGCATTAGAGCATGTGCATGTAGTTCAAATTTGAATTATGCACATAAATGCATTGAAAACTCAATTAATGCATAAAATGTCCAAACGAACCCCGAAAAATCCCAAAAATTGACACAACACTCCTGTTGTTCTATGTTGACACCAGGAAAAAAATTAAAATCGAGAAGAGGCAATGGATATCTTTCGTCCCCAAAGGTGTGACGTTCCCTACCGAAACCATCATGCTTGTTGTGAGAAGCTCTGGTTTGTGAGAAGCATATACCCAAACCTGCCCCAAATGGGACAAATTTTTTACCACGGCATGTTGATGCCGCTCCATGATAGCATGCCAAGTTTCATGAATTTCAGATAAGTTTTGGATTTACTAGAATTTAGAAACCAGCCATCTCAATGTTTGCGGCCGAGTGACGGTGGCAGGGTGTTTGACATTCATTCCCATTTCTTGCATGGGACCTAAGCATGCAACCAAGGACACAGACTTGAATTTTCAACCAATTTATATGCATTAGAGCATGTGCAGGTAGTTCAAATTCGAATTATGCACATAAATGCATTGAAAACTCAATTAATGCATAAAAATGTCCAAATGAACCCCGAAAAATCCCGAAAATTGACACAACACTCCTGTTGTTCTATGTTGACACTAGGAAAAAAATTGAAATCGAGAAGAGGCAATGGATATCGTTTCGTCCTAAAAGGTGGGACGTTCCCTACGGAAACCACCAGTCTTATTGTGAGAAGCTCTGGTTTGTGAGAAGCATATCCCCAAACCTGCCCCAAATGGGACAAAACATTTACCACGGCATGTTGATGCCGCTCCATGACAGCATGCCAAGTTTCATGAATTTCAGACGAGCTTTCGATTTACTAGAATTTAAAAAGCAGGTATCTCAATGTTTGCGCCCGAGTGACGGTGGCAGGGTGTTGGACATTCATTCCCATTTCTTGTGTGGGACCTACGCATGCAACCAAGGACACATATTTGAATTTTCAACTAATTTATATGCATTAGAGCATGTGCCTGTAGTTCAAATTTGAATTATGCAGATGAATGCATAGAGAACTCAGTTAATGTGTAAAAATGTCCAAGCGAAGCCCGAAAAATCCCAAAAAATGACACAACACTCTTGTTGTTCTATATTGACACTAGGAAAAAAATTGAAATCGAGAAGAGGCAAAGGATATCGTTTCGTCGAGAAAGGTGAAACGTTCCCTACCGAAACTATCACACTTGTTGTGAGAAGCTCTGGTTTGTGAGAAGTTTATACCCAAGCCTACCCCAAATGGGACAAAAATGTTACCACGTCATGTTGATGCCGCTCCATGATAGCATGCCAAGTTTCATGAATTTCGGACGAATTTTGGATTTAATAGAATTACAAAAGCAAGTACATTGACGTTTGCCGGAGAGCCACGGTGCCATGGTGTTTGAATTTCATCCCCGTTTCTTGCATGGGACATAATTAAGCATAAACCCATGGATACATATATGATTTTACAACCCATGTTGGTGCACCGGAGCATGTGCATGTAGTTTAATTCTGAATTGTGCACCTGAAATGGCTAGAAAACCAATTTAATGTGTAAAAAGTTCAAACGAACCCTGAATAATTCCAATTCTTTTACGACACACATCTAGTTGCATGTTCACTACAGATAAAAGGTCTAGCAATTCAAACACCGTCCATTGCCGCTATGTCCCCATTATGTAATTCAAATCATGATGAAAAATCAAGTAGATCCCACACAGTTTATTATCACCAACCGTGCGGGATGCCGCAAAAAATATCGTGGAGCATCGTCGGTGTATAGTACGCCTATGGCTTACGCGAGAAGGTGCGTCGCTACAGTCCACAGCCGGCGTGTCAAGCACACTAGCTCGCTCCCCAAATATCATTTCACTGTTCAATCGTCGCCGGTGAAAGATGGGCACGTGGACCCGCGTCATGAGGGCAACTTCGGTGGCCCACTCCGGCGAGAGCGCGGTCGCAACCGCCATGCACGTGCTAACAAGGTGCATGAGCGCGGCCGCAATCTACGATCGGGCGGCGAAGGCAGCCCAAACGGCCGCTGTTGCTTCTCAGGTGGCTGCAGCAACATCTGCCTCGGGGATAGAAACTGGCGAGAGCGGCACAATAGTTGTCCGTTTCGCAGCAGTGGCCTTAGGCCTGATGGAGGCTGCCCACGACCATGTCGAGGCCGCCCACGCCCAGCTCGTGGCGGTCGTCACACAAATCGAGCGAAGCTTCTCCGACAACGGTCGGCAACCCATGGCCGAAGAGCTTCCTCCGCCGCATACCTTGCGACGACGGAGCCCGTCCAAGCCCAGATCGCGGCCGCCCATGCCCAGCTCGTGGCGGCCTTTTCCAGAGAGATGGCGGACGCGGATGGCGAGATGCTTGTCGAGTATGGTGCGATGGATGCCATGGAGCCCCTTCCCGAGGAGACCGTCGGGCGCGAGCTGGACATGGAGGCGGCGGCGGAGATCGACGAGCACCAGCCGTAGTAGTACTCTTTGTTTTGTTTAATTAAGAGCGCCGGTCTTTAATTTGTTAGAGTAATGTTTAGGTCAGCTAGCTCTATTTAATTGCTGAACTTGCTCGATTAAGAAGTGTGGGTCTGCTGTAGTCTTCTTTGTGTACCCAAATTATGCAATGACGTGGATGACCACTGTAACCAGGGAAATTTGAACCAAAATTTTTGACGTTCAAACTCATCACACATGGGTTAAGCTATGGGAATCGTTTGTGATGTTCACATATCATACACAGTTCTGAATAAGGGACCATGTCTGATGACACTTTGTGCGCCAGTTTTTTCGCTGAAGCGATTCCAAATTTTCGGCTTCCGCGGAAATATCTACCTCCCCGCCCCCTCCCCCTTACCAAAATCCACATTTCCCCTTTTCCGCCTTACTTTCCAAGTTGAAACCTTCACTCCTTGCTTGCAGCACCACCTCCTCGCCGGCGACCCTCCTACACGCTGCTCGGCCTCGTCTATCCCGACAGGTAATCCACACTCCTCCTCCTTCCATATCCCACATGCCCTGACCGTCGGCGTGACACCTTCCACCCAAATCACCAACACCTCCACCAAATAAGCGCCGCCCTAAGCCATGGTGCATGCAGTATAGCCAGGATCTCAAGGAGCATTTGGCAGCGGAGAAGCAAATCGCGGCCGCACACACGGATGAGGTCGCGATGGCTGCCATTCGTGCCGACCCCCAGATCTTGGATGAGCACCTTGCCATTTGCTAGCTACGCCGGTTAAGCATGCTCGGTTTACCCATTGCGTGTGCTGCTCCTGCCTTTCGTTCACAAATTCTAGTGAATTGTGCTATCTAATTTTACCATGCAATCTGTTGCTCTAGTGTATATGTTCTATATGTCGTGCAGTGTGGTGCTCACTTAGTTGTCATCTTCAGTTAATTGTTTGGTTCAATTCTACAAATTTGATGTTCAATTCTCCAGGCTACAATTTTGTATTGTCTTCCATGTGAGAAATAAATCGAATTTATCTTTACAAAATACATGAGAAATGAATACAATTGCTATATTTCCAAGTTGTCAAGCATGCTTGGTTTGGTTATACGTTGTGCAATGTGGTGCTCAGTTAAGTTTGGTTCATTTATGTTGTGGAGTTTAGTTAACTGTTTGGTTCAATTCTGCAATGCAACGTTCAATAGTTGTGGGTGCATTCTGTTATAGTATACCATGTGAGGAATAAATTGAATTTGGCTGTAGTAAATACATGAGAAACAAATACAATTGCTATATTTCCAAGTTGTTAAGCATTCTTGGTTTGGTTAACTGTCTGATCTTCTATTAGGAGTATGTTATATTGTGCAATGTGGTGCTCAGTTAATGTTTGGTTCATTTGTTGTGGTGTTTAGTTAGCTGTTTGGTTCAATTCTGCAATGCGATGTCCAATTGTCGTAGATAGAATTTTGTATTGTTGTGCATGTGAGGAATAAATCGAATTTGGCTGCACTTAATACATGAGAAACATATACAAGTGCTATATTTCCTAGTTCTTAATCATGCTTGGTCTGGATAAATGGGTTTTCCATGTGGCTTGAATTAATCTGATGAATATGCAATGTGCTTATTTTTCATCAACATATTTTACTGATAGCATGCGAACCCTTACTTCACCTGATGACTAACTACCTTATATGTGTTGCAGGGAAACAATGGGAAGCACTGAGGTTTACAATCGAGGTTAGCACGTGCATGGTCCGTTGTCTAATAGCACATTATTATGCAATTGCAAGAACCACTCTAATATTTAGGTTTTTAACAATTTGGTCTTGCACATGTAGGTCCTGCTATCAGAGGTTTTGACCCACTATTCGACCCTTTTTGCATATGGGGAAATGAGTTGTCCATGAATATCAATCAAGTCAAGAAACTCAGAAAGATTGTTAGGATAAAGAAATTAGCGACAAAAAACAATAAGATCTTTGTCTGCACAATGAAGAAGACAGCAGTTCACTACAAGATGGTACTAACTATTATACCTTGCCTTTTTTCTTCCTTTGGCCCATTTCCAATATAGAGAAGATATTTATGCACATCCTTGTTTTCAGGCCTTTCCAAAGCAGTTCACTGATGATTACCTCTCAAACCACCTCTATGGTCAGGAGGCGAGGAAGGTTTTCATACAACACCCACGGTTCAATATTGAAGTGTTCCTGAAGAGGATGAAGGACTGACGGTCAATCATCCACAGGCACTGGCCTAAAGTTGCAAAGACCTTCAACATGAATGAAGGCTTAATATTCGCCTTCCGCTTCAGCAGTTTTCCAGATGAGATGCATCTTCTATATACCGTCTATGATGCTAATTTCGAAAGGTTCTACATGTTGCATGTGAAACTTGGTGCTGGTGCAGTTGTGTAATGGGGTAGCTGAGTGCTGAAGCTATATCATGTTGTACTCTGATGTATTTCAATTATGAAATCCTGCTTCCTTAATATGGAAATGAAATATATTATGTGCTTAATATGAATGTCAATTAGATTAATAAATGGATTATTAATAATAGGGCAATTAGCCTGCTAATGGCGAATTAGCCTGCTAGTTGGGTTTGCAAACGGTTATTCAGAAAATACCGTGGGTGATGACCTCAGGCAACGCACACAGTTTCTAGGAATAAACCGTGTTGGATCAATGAACAATCACACACGACCTTCTCTTGAAAACTGTTTGCGTTAGGCCACCTTGCGCAAACGTTTACCACATAAAAACTGTGTGTGATGGACAACCTTTGCCACACGGTTTCTTCTACGCACAGTGCGTGATGCATTCAATAACGCAACCCATAAAATTGTTAATATCATGTGCAATGGCAACGCTATCACAAACGATTTAACGGGGAAAATTATGTGTGATGTACCTGTGAATGGAAACGTTTTGCTTGGAGTGACAGTGTGGGATGTACATACGAATAGAAACGTTTAGCGGGGACTGACTGTGTGGGATGTACTTGCGACCGAAAACAATTTCGCCTGTATAATTGTATTTTTTAGCTCTACTATACGTATTTCCGTATTTGAGCACTCGCCGGTCGCACACGAACTCATTTTTCCGAGCGTGTGTGCCAGGAGGGCATATCCTCGACGGTTTCTGGGGCGTGTGGGAAGGACCCCCCTATCGCTGTCACTCACTAGGCGATGGTTCCAATTGCCGTTGCGGAAAGGGGTTAAAAACCGTTTGTATAGCACCGACGCATACCAGTGATAGCACATAGCCGCGCTTGCTGTCCTGCCGGTGATCTTTCCGCAAGAAGACGAAGGCACTGAGGACCCGGTGAGGTGACGTGCGTGGGGCAGGACGCGAGCCAGAGCTCGGTCTCTCAGGTTTATTAGCGCTCCAGGGACGGACCTGAGCACAGACGCCGTGCCAGCAGCCCCCATTGCGGGATGAGCAAGAGGCAGGTTAGCAACGCGCGGAGGCCGCGAGGGTCGACTCCATAGATAATGGGACAGCAGGGATAATGTCAACAACCATGATAACATAGGCAATCATACTGGTCTGGAGTAGATGAATCAAAATGGTGCGGTTGCGGGCCAGATTGGCCCTGGCAGCTTGAGGATAATGCAGCCCAAGGGCCACCCTCAATTGAACAAACCAAAAAGTCACCTAGCACCGTCGCTGGAGAAGTGTTGGGGAGGCTGAAGATGCATGCTGAAGAGGTCGCTCCTCATGAGTCGTCTGGCTCCTGGGTCTCTTGAGGCTCCGGACTTTCGGGAGGCTCGCGAGGGTCTGACGCCTCCTCTGATAGGATCGCCTGGTGCCTGGCCTCGTGAGCCGCCAGGATGCCTTGCATGTAGCGCTGGTGCGTGGCCGCCATGTTGAGCAGGCCGAACGGCATGCAAAGATGGCTGCGGGGGCAGCCCCCACTCCTTCCAATGCGGGACGGCCAGAAGAGCTCCTGAGAAGCAGCCCTATAAAGGCCCGGGATATTGACGCAGACATGCAGCTCGCCACCCATGTCCAGGGCAGCAGCTGCACCGAGTGATGCGGGGCGGCGCTCGCCGCGCATGGCTTGAGCCTCCTCAAGCTCTTCAATTGCCTTGGTCATGAACTCCTGAGCGCCTGGTGCCTCACGCCTTGCGCCCTGCTCCTGGAAGCGCGCGTTGAAACACGCCTCCACATGGTGCCCAAATGCCTCCCTCATGACGCTGGTCAGGTCAGAGGCCCTCCAGAGGAGAGCCCCCGAGCCCAACCTAAGAGGGGCGCCGGGCGCGCCTTCCTATGCGAGAGGGAAGGGCGCCCCGGCAGTGGGCGTGGGGCTTGAGGCACGATCATCAGACGCCCCAGCCTCCTGAGGGCCCCTGAGGAGGAGCTTCTTCTTCTTGGGGATGACCTCATGAGGGTGGATGCACCCTCGTCATCTGAGTTCTCGACTGATACGTCTCCAACGTATCTATAATTTATGAAGTATTCATGCTATTATATTATCTGTTTTGGATGTTTATGGGTTTTACTAAGCACTTTCATATTATTTTTGGGACTAACCTATTAACCGGAGGCCCAGCCCAAATTGCTGTTTTCTTGCCTATTTCAGTGTTTCAAAGAAAATTAATATCAAACAGAGTCCAAACGGAATGAAACCTTCAGGAGAGTTATTTTTGGAACGGAAGCAATCCAGGAGACTTGGAGTAGACGTCAGGGAAGCTTCGAGGAAGCCACGAGGCAGGGAGGCACGCCCTACCCCCTGGGCGCGCCCCCACCCTCGTGGGCCCCTCTTGGCTCCCCTGACCGACTTCTTTCGCCTATATATATCCATATACCGTAAAAACATCGGGGAACAGAATAGATCGGGAGTTCCGCCGCCGCAAGCCTCTATAGCCACCAAAAACCAATCGGGACCCTGTTCCGGCACCCTGCCGGAGGGGGGATCCCTCACCGATGGCCATCTTCATCATCCCGGCGCTCTCCATGACGAGGAGGGAGTAGTTCACCCTCGGGGCTGAGGGTATGTACCAGTAGCTATGTGTTTGATCACTCTCTCTCTCTCTCTCTCGTGTTCTTGAGGTGGTACGCTCTTGATGTATCGCGAGCTTTGCTATTATAGTTGGATCTTATGATGTTTCTCCCCCTCTACTCTCTTGTAATGGATTGAGTTTTCCCTTTGAAGTTATCTTATCGGATTGAGTCTTTAAGGATTTGAGAACACTTGATGTATGTCTTGCATGTGCTTATGTGTGGTGACAATGGGATATTCACGTGATCCACTTGATGTATGTTTTGGTGATCAACTTGCGGGTTCCGCTCGTGAACTTATGCATAGGGGTTGGCACACGTTTTCGTCTTGACTCTCCGGTAGAAACTTTGGGGCACTCTTTGAAGTTCTATGTGTTGGTTGAATACATGAATATGAGATTGTTTGATGCATATCGTATAATCATACCCACGGCTACTTGAGGTGACATTGGAGTATCTAGATGACATTAGGGTTTTGGTTGATTTGTGTCTTAAGGTGTTATTCTAGTACGAACTCTTGAAGAGACCAATCCGAAAGAATAAATTTGAGGTGGTTTCGTACCCTACAATAATCTCTTCGTTTGTTCTCTGCTATTAGTGACTTTGGAGTGACTCTTTGTTGCATGTTGAGGGATAGTTATATGATCCAGTTATGTTGTTATTGTTGAGAGAACTTGCACTAGTGAAAGTATGAACCCTAGGCCTTGTTTCCTAGCATTGCAATACCGTTTACGCTCACTTTTATCATTAATTACCTTACTGTTTTTATATTTTCAGATTACAAAAACCTATATCTACCATCCATATTGCACTTGTATCACCATCTCTTTGCCGGACTAGTGCACCTATACAATTTACCATTGTATTGGGTGTGTTGGGGACACAAGAGACTCTTTGTTATTTGGTTGCAGGGTTGTTTGAGATAGGCCATCTTCATCCTACGCCTCCCACGGATTGATAAACCTTAGGTCATCCACTTGAGAGAAATTTGCTACTGTCCTACAAACCTCTGCACTTGGAGGCCCAACAACGTCTACAAGAAGAAGGTTGCGTAGTAGATATCAAGCAGTTTCTGGCGTCGTTGCCGGGGAGATGAGCGCTTGAAGGTATATCTTTAGATCTTGCAATTGAATCTTTTAGTTTCTTATTTTATCACTAGTTTATTTTATAAAAGAAAAATACAAAAAAATTGGAATTGAGGGTGCCTCATATGCTTCATCTTTTTAATATCTTTCATGAAAATAAGGATTCCGATAATTGTGCCAAAATGTTAGAAGAAGAATGCATTAGAATGTTTGGCACTAAATATTTGAATGATGAACATGATTGCAATGTTTTCAGTATGAATTCTTTGAATACCCATGATGCTAATGATATGAAAAGCCACAAGCTTGGGGATGCTATGTATGATGAAGATGATATGTTTAGTCCCCCAAGTTTTGATGAGCAAATTTATTATGATGAAAGCATGCCTCCTATCTATGATGATTATTGTGATGATATGTATGCTATAAAGAATAATGATAACCATGGAACTTGTCATCTTGATTTCAATTTTCAATCCCATGATAGTTATTTTCTTGAATTTGCTCCCACTATTCCGAATGAGAAGAATTTTGCTTATGTGGAGAGTAGTAAAATTTATATGCAAGTAGACCATGAAAAGAATGCTTTATGTGCTGGTTATATGGTTGAATTCATTCATGACGCTACTGAAAATTATTATGAGGGAGGAACATATGCTTGTAGGAGTTGCAATAATATCAAGTTTCCTCTGTATGTGCTTAAAGTTTTAAAGTTATGCTTGTTTTACCTTCCTATGCAAGTTGATTCTTGTTCCCATAAGTTGTTCGCTCAAAAAATCCCTATGCATAGGAAGTGGGTTAGACTTAAATGTGCTAGTCATATTCTTCATAATGCTCTCTTTATGTTTCAATTCTTATCTTTTATGTGAGCATCATTGAAATCATCATGCCTAGCTAGGGGCGTTAAACGTTAGCGCTTGTTGGGAGACAACCCAATTTTATTTTTGTTCTTTACTTTTTGCTCCTGTTTAATAATAAATAATTCATCTAGCCTCTGGTTAGATGTGGTTTTATGTTTTAATTAGTGTTTGTGCCAAGTAGAACCTTTGGGAAGACTTGGGTGAAGTCTTTATGATCTTGCTGTAAAAAACAGAAACTTTAGCACTCACGAGATTAGCTGCCATTTTTTACTGGAGAGTGCTTTTAGGTTGATTGTTTTTGCAGATGATTAATAGACAAATTCCTCAGGTCCACAAATGTATTTTAGAATTTTTGGAGTTCCAGAAGTATATATTTGATACAGATTACTACAGACTGTTCTGTTTTTGACAGATTCTGTTTTCAGTGTGTTGTTTGCTTATTTTGATGAATCTATGAGTAGTATCGGAGGGTATGAACCATAGAGAAGTTGGAATACAGTAGATATTACACCAATATGAATTTAGAGTGAGTTCACAACAGTACCTAAGTGGTGGTTTTATTTTCTTATACTAACGGACTTACGAGTTTTCTGTTGAGTTTTGTGTTGTGAAGTTTTCAAGTTTTGGGTAAAGATTCGATGGACTATGGAATAAGGAGTGGCAAGAGCCTAAGCTTGGGGATGCCCAAGGCACCCCAAGGCAATATTCAAGGACGACCAAGAGCCTAAGCTTGGGGATGCCCCGGAAGGCATCCCCTCTTCCGTCCTCGTTCATCGGTAACTTTACTTGGAGCTATATTTTTATTCACCACATAATATGTGTTTTGCTTGGAGCGTCAATTTATTTTGTTAGGATTTGCTTGCTGTTATCTAGACCAATGTTTTGCATCTTTTATTTCAATAAAAGTGGCATTGATAGCCTTTACTATGCTTATTTTACAAGTCTACATGTTGCTGTTTGAAAACAGAAAGTTTACCACTGTTGCAAAAATTCCCTAGAAAAGTCAGAGTGTGATAAAATGTTGAAACCTTTTGCATAATAAGCTCTGATAAATTTACTACAGTGGGAATTTTCTTTCATAATTTTTGGAGCTAGGGAAGTACGGATCTTGCTGCATTCTTCACAGACTGTCCTGTTTAGGCAGATTGTTGTTATGTTTGCATTGTTTGCATATGTTTGCTTTTTTAATGATTCTATTTGAGGATAGGACTATTAAATATGTGGAGGCATTTAGTATGCAATTTTGATTAATAATTTTAGTGATTTGCTACGGAAGAGTATGATAAGGTTTTTGCATTGGTTTATACTAACTTATCTCACGAGTCCTTGTTGAGTTTTGTGTGGATGAAGCTTTTGAGATTTAGGGAGACCGTGATATGAAAGGAATTAAGGAGACACAAAAGCTCAAGCTTGGGATTCCCAAGGCATCCCAAGATAATATTTCAAGAAGTCTCAAGCGTCTAAGCTTGGGGATGCCCCGGTTGGCATCCCACCTTTCTTCTTCAACAACTATCGGTTAGTATCGGTTGATCCTAAGTTTTTGCTTCTTCACATAATGTTTGCTATTCTTTGATGTCATTTTATTTTGTTTTTATTTCTGTTTGAATAAAGTATCAAGATATGAAATTATTAAATGGGAGAGTCTTCACATAGCTAAATAATTATTTAACTACTCATTGATCTTCACTTATATCTTTCGGAGTAGTTTGTTATTCATTCACGTGCTTCACATATATCCTATGAGTAAATGGTTGAATGAATTGAATATAATAAATATGAAATTATATATGTTTCATATGCTTATCCCATGGGGAGTAATGACTTCAATATAAGAAGTAGAGGTGGTAAATTTATTGAAGGTTAGCAAACATTGTATTGGTCACTTGAACAATTCATGAAAGAATATTGAGGGAAGAGAGATTTCACATATAAATATACTATCTTGGACATCTTTTGTAATTGTGAGCACTCATTAAAATATGACATGTTAAAAGGTTGATATTGGACAAGGAAGACAACGTAATGGGTTATGTTTTCTTATATCCGAAATAAAGTATATTGTCATGGATCATTCAACATGCTGAGCATGCCTTTCTCCCTCATGCTAGCCAATTCTTTGCACCAAGTAGAAATACTACTTGTGCTTCCAAACATCCCTTAAACCAGTATTGCCATGAGAGTCCACCATACCTACCTATGGATTGAGTAAGATCCTTCAAGTAAGTTGTCATCGGTGCATGCAATAAAAATTGCTTTCTAAATATGTATGATCTATTAGTGTGGAGAAAATAAGCTTTATATGATCTTGTGATGTGGAAGCAATAAAAGCGAAGGACTGCATAATAAAGGTCCCTATCACAAGTGGCAATATAAAGTGATGTTCTTTCACATTAAGATTTTGTGCATCCAACTATAAAAACGCATGACAACCTCTGCTTCCCTCTGCGAAGGGCCTATCTTTTATTCTTGTCTTATACCTTATGCAAGAGTCATGGTGATCTTCACCTTTCCTTTTTACATTTTATCCTTTGGCAAGCGCATTGTGTTGGAAAGATCCTGATATATATATATATCCAATTGGATGTAAGGCATCATGAACTATTATTGTTGACATTACCCTTGAGGTAAAAGGTTGGGAGGCGAATCTATAAGCCCCTATCTTTCTCTGTGTTTGATTAAAACTTTGAACCCATAAATATCACGTGAGTGTTAGCAATTGTGAAAGACTAAATGATAGTTGAGTATGTGAAGTTTGCTGAATCAAAGCTCTGACATAGACCCTTCCTGAAAATAAGATGAATTGTAATTGTTTGATGACTAATAACAAGGTTTGTTAGTTTTCAAGAAAGTTTATGATTCATACTTTAACATGTGAATGGCTTGTTACTTGATCATGAGAAGTCCTATGAGTTGAGCTACTGTTATGATATATAATGATGCTATAAAAGGTGATTGAAATTATCATTGATAAAACTTGTGCACCTGCTAGCATTCACACTTCATATATTCTTTCTTTTATCATTTACCTACTCGAGGACGAGCAGGAATTAAGCTTGGGGATGCTGATACGTCTCCAACGTATCTATAATTTATGAAGTATTCATGCTATTATATTATCTGTTTTGGATGTTTATGGGCTTTACTAAACACTTTTATATTATTTTGGGACTAACCTATTAACCGGAGGCCCAACCCAAATTGTTGTTTTCTTGCCTATTTTAGTGTTTCGAAGAAAAGGAATATCAAACGGAGTCCAAACGGAATGAAACCTTCGGGAGAGTTATTTTTGGAACTGAAGCAATCTAGGAGACTTGGAGTAGACTTCAGGGAAGCTTCGAGGAAGCCACGAGGCAGGAAGGCGCGCCCCCACCCTCGTGGGCCCCTTGTGGCTCCCCTGACCGACTTCTTTCGCCTATATATATCCATATACCCTAAAAACATCGGGGAACAGAATAGATCGGGAGTTCCGCCGCCGCAAGCCTCTGTAGCCACCAAAAACCAATCGGGACCCTGTTCCGGCACCCTGCCGGAGGGGGGATCCCTCACCGGTGGCCATCTTCATCATCCCGGCGCTCTCCATGACGAGGAGGGAGTAGTTCACCCTCGGGGCTGAGGGTATGTACCAGTAGCTATGTGTTTGATCTCTCTCTCTCTCTCGTGTTCTTGAGGTGGTACGATCTTGATGTGTCGCGAGCTTTGCTATTATAGTTGGATCTTGATGTTTCTCCCCCTCTACTCTCTTGTAATGGATTGAGTTTTCCCTTTGAAGTTATCTTATCGGATTGAGTCTTTAAGGATTTGAGAACACTTGATGTATGTCTTGCATGTGCTTATGTGTGGTGACAATGGGATATTCACGTGTACCACTTGATGTATGTTTTGGTGATCAACTTGCGGGTTCTGCTCGTGAACTTATGCATAGGGGTTGGCACACGTTTTCGTCTTGACTCTCCGGTAGAAACTTTGGGGCACTCTTTGAAGTTCTATGTATTGGTTGAATAGATGAATCTGAGATTGTTTGATGCATATCGTATAATCATACCCACGGATACTTGAGGTGACATTGGTGTATCTAGGTGACATTAGGGTTTTGGTTGATTTGTGTCTTAAGGTGTTATTCTAGTACGAACTCTTGAATAGATCGATCCAAAAGAATAACTTTGAGGTGGTTTCATACCCCACAATAATCTCTTCGTTTGTTCTCCGCTATTAGTGACTTTGGAGTGACTCTTTGTTGCATGTTGAGGGATAGTTATATGATCCAGTTATGTTATTATTGTTGAGAGAACTTGCACTAGTGAAAGTATGAACCCTAGGCCTTGTTTCCTAGCATTGCAATACCATTTACGCTCACTTTTATCATTAGTTACCTTGCTGTTTTTATATTTTCAGATTTCAAAAACCTATATCTACCATCCATATTGCACTTGTATCACCATCTCTTCGCCGAACTAGTGCACCTATACAATTTACCATTGTATTGGGTGTGTTGGGGACACAAGTGACTCTTTGTTATTTGGTTGCAGGGTTGTTTGAGAGAGACCATCTTCATCCTATGCCTCCCACGGATTGATAAACCTTAGGTCATCCACTTGAGGGAAATTTGCTACTGTCCTACAAACCTCTGCACTTGGAGGCACAACAACGTCTACAAGAAGAAGGTTGCATAGTAGACATCATCGACCGCTGCGGCCTGGTAGGCGCGCTCGAGGGAGCACACCGCATCCTTCTCATCACAGGCGACCGTGATGATGTCGTAGCTTCCTGGCATCTTGAGGACGTTGTAGCTGTGGTGAGTCACTGCCATGAGCTTAGCAAGGGCTGGATACCCAAGGATGGCGTCGTACGGGAGACGAATGTCGGCGGCATCAAAGTCGATGAGGTTGGTGATGACCCACAAGTATAGGGGATCAATTGTAGCTCTTTTTGATAAGTAAGAGTGTCGAACCCAACGAGGAGCAGAAGGAAATGATAAGTGGTTTTCAGCAAGGTAATGTCTGCAAGTGCTCAAATTGTAAGTAGCGGAGTAGTTTGATAGGAAGATAATTTGTAACGAGCAAGTAATAGTAGTAGTAACAAAAGTGCAGCAAGGAAGCCCAATCCTTTTGAGGCAAAGGACAGGCCAAAACAGTCTCTTATGATAAGCAAAGCGTTCTCGCGGGTACACGGGAATTTCATCTAGTCACTTTCATCATGTTGGTTTAATTTGTGTTTGCTAATTTGATAATTTGATATGTGGGTGGACCGGTGCTTAGGTGCTGTTCTTACTTGAACAAACCTCCTACTTATGATTAACCCTCCCACAAGCATCCACAACTACGAGAAAAGTATTAAGAATAAATTCTAACCATAGCATTAAACTTTTTGATCCAATCGGTCCCTTACCGAATAGCGCATAAACTGGGGTTTAAGCTTCTGTCACTCTCGCAACCCATCATCTAATTGCTACTCCACAATGCATTCCCTTGGGCCCAAATATGGTGAATTGTCATGTAGTCGACGTTCACAAGACACCACTAAGGGAATCACAACATTCATACTATCAAAATATCAAACACATATCAAGTTCACATGATTACTTGCAACATGATTTCTCCCGTGACCTCAAGAACAAAAGTAACTACTCACAAATGATAAACATGCTCATGATTATAGGGGTATTAAATAGCATATTGGATCTGAACATATAATCTTCCACCAAATAAACCATATAGTAATCAACTACAAGATGTAATCAACACTACTAGTCACCCACAAGCACCAATCTATAGTTCTGGTAATAACAAGATTGAACACAAGAGATGAACTAGGGTTTGAGATGAGATGGTGCTGTTGAAGATGTTGATGGAGATTGCCCTCCCCAAGATGGGAGAGTTGTTGGTGATGATGATGACGATGATTTCCCCCTCCGGGAGGGAAGTTCCCCCGGCGGAATCGCTCCGCCGGAGGGCAAAAATGCTCCTGCCCAAGTTCCGCCTCGAGACGGCGGTGCTCCGCCGGGAAAGTCCTCCCCTTATTTTTTCTAGGTCAAAATTACCTATATACCATAAGATGGGCACCGGAGGTGGGCCTGGGTGAGCACAACCCACCAGGGCGCGCCTGGGCTCCCTGGCGCGCCCAGGTGGGTTGTGCTCACCTGGTGGGCTCCCTATGGTAGTTATTTGCTCCAATAATTCTTAAATAATCCATAAAAATTCCTCGTGAAGTTTCAGCTCGTTTGGAGTTGTGCGGAATAGGTGGCGTGACGTAGCTTTTCCAGGTCTAGATTTTCAGCTGCCGGAATTCTCCCTCTTGGTGTGTACCTTGCAAATTATGAGAGAAAAGGCATTAGAATTACTTCAAAAGCATTATTATGGATAAAAACATTATAAATAACAGTAAGAAAACATGGTGCAAAATGGACGTATCAACTCCCCCAAGCTTAGACCTCGCTTGTCCTCAAGCGAAAACCGAAATCGAAAAACATGTCCACATGCTTTGAGAGAGAGGTGACGATAAAAACAAAATACGAACATTGAAGCATCATGTTGATTATTATAACAGCAACAAAATTAAACATAAGACTCTTATCATAGAACTTTTATCATATACTTCTCATGAATAAGTAATAGTTCATCACACAATCGAAGTATAAAGCAAAAACTCTATTAGAAACCAACAAACTATGTTCTCAGTCAACTTTGCAACTACAATTCATCATCTTTTCAAGACGGGTCACGTGTCAGAGCCTTTAGGCAAGTCCACATACTCAACCATCATATAGTCTTCTATGATTGCTAACACTCACCGTGTACACATGAGCAAAATGTTTCAACTAGACACATAGAAAGATAGGGGCTTATAGTTTCATCTCCCTACGTATTCACCTCAAGGGTGATGTCAAGAATAATAACTCATGCTATATATATTCAACTGAACATATGTGCCTAGATCTTTCCTCACCACATGATGCTTGCCAAAGGAGAAAATTAAAAAGGAATAGAAGGAAAACTTTGACTCTTTGCATAAAAGTAAATACATAAAAGTAAAAGATAGTGCCTTCGCAGAGGGAAGCAGAGGTTGCCATGCACTTATTTGTTTGTATGCTCAATCCCTTAGTGCAAAAGAACGTCACTTATATTACCCCTTAAGCTGACAACCTTAATTATGCAGTCTGTCGCTTTTATTCTTTGTCATCCAAGTTCGTACAACGCTCAATTTTCTCTTGCACCAAATGCTCTCACACATTTAGAAGCAATTTTTACTGCCTTTTTGCACCGATGAAAACTTACTTGAGGGATCTTGCTCAATCCCTAGGTAGGTATGGTGGACACTTGAAAATAAGATTTGAGTTTAAGGGTTTTTGGATGCACAAGTAGTATCTCTACTTAGTGCGGAATTTTTGGGTAGCAAAGATACGGGCAATCACCTCATGTTGAAGGATCTATGACAATATGACTTCTATGTGAATATAAACAAACATAAACCATTAAGTTGTCTTCCTTGTCCAACGTCAACAATTTTGGCATATTATATTTTGATGAGGGCTCACAATCACAAAAGATTTCTAGGATAGTATATTTATATGTGAATCTTCTCTGCCCTTATTAATTCTTTCATGAGTTGCATCATTGACTAAGGCTATGTTTGTCAATCTTTAATAAAATTTTCCACTTATACTTTTCCTTATGTGGTGCTATCACCTACCATAGGATTAGTATATGATCTTATTGATTTATTTCCTTTCCCCTTTTTTTATTTCCTTTCTCTTTTTCTTTATTATTTCTTTTCTTTATTTCCAACAAGAAAGTAAAGAAAACAAAAACTCAAGCTAAACTTTATTATATAACTTGCACATGGTTAGAAGGATAGATCACTAAGCAAACTCTCAAATAAGAAAGGATCGAACTAAACTTTTATTTATCTAAAGCGAAAGATCGAACTAAAATAAGTAAAAGCAAAAAGATAGTGGGATGATACGATATCGGGGCACCTCCCCCAAGCTTGGCGGAAGCCAAGGGGAGTGCCCATACCCGATACTCAGTTCTCCATTGGTGGTGAAGAAGATGGTGGTGGTGATGAAGCGATCCTATCCTTAAGGATCAAGAGATTGTCCAACCGACGGATGACGCTCCGGAGATAGATGATATGCTCTTGATGCAGAATATTTTTGCGAGTGAGATACTTATTTTGTATGCGAACTATTTCAATGACGCGAAAAGCTTCAATCTCAGCAGGAGTAAGGTGAGTAAGGTAGGGCTTAAGGATATCTTCTTCCTCCTCCTCGGGCAGCAGTGCTTGTGCTGCCACCGGGGATGGATCTATGGTAGCTTCCTTGCCCTTGTCTCCCTTGACAGCGTCCGTAGGCTCCTCCTCTTCGTCTCGATCTTCATCAGCCTAGCATCTTCTTCCATGTTGTTGGAGGAGCAGGAAGACATGATGCCTGGCTTGATAAATCTGACCGAAAACAGCAAGAAAAGAGAACAGAGGATTCCTCCGCGATACTGTGATCAACAGGTTTGGGAAGTATATATAGATTTTTTTATCTTGGAGGACAAGAATACAGAAGAAAAACACCTGGGGGCGCCAGGTGTCTTGTGCCCACCAGGGGATGCTTCCTGGAAGTTTCTTTATTTCCTAAATTTTTAAATATTCCAAAACTGATAAAAAATATTTTTTGTGGATTTTTCGGAGTCCGATTACTTACCGTATCACGTACCTCCTTATTCTCACTATTCTGAGTGTTCTTGAAGGACTCTTTTATATGTTCTTCCGGTGACAAAGTTTGGATAATATTACTTTCAACATTAATGGGCGTACCCGAGATATAATGCTTTATTCGTTGCCCATTGACAACCTTCAGATTTAACCGACGTTGGTGATCAACAATGGGTTTAGCATCAGGTTCCATATTAATTTTGTGCTGACATAGAGTGGGACTAATGCCCTTTAAATCATCAAGAGTATATCCATAGCAGCTCGGTGCTTCCTTAGAACTTTCAATAATCTTTCTTCTTCATGCTCTGAAAGGTTAGCACTAATAATAACAGGATATATATTCTTTTCATCTAGATAAGCATATTTCAAAGTGTCTGGTAATTGTTTTAATTCAAACACATGATCACCTTTAGGTGGAGGTGGACCTCCTGGAGTTTCAATAGGCAAATTGTGTTTAAGCAGAGGACGTTGTTCAAAGAAAATATTATCTATGTCATTTCTTTCATGTATATGTAAATCATTTTCATGGTCTAGGAAATACTGTTCTAAAGGATCAGTAGGAGGCACAACAATAGAAGCAAGACCAATTTGTCGGATTCGGGGTTCCGCAGACCCTTGAGAGGTTCAAACTCTAGGGTGCGCACGAAGACCACTCTCTCCCCAGCCTGCCCGCTTAGCGATCCCACGGCCAAGCTCGATGAACCCAAAGAACAAGGGACACAAGGATTTATCCTCGTTCCGGCCACCTTGCGGTGTAATACCCTACTGCAGCTTTGTGGTGGATTGCCTCAAGGGGCTGAGGACAAACTAGTATAGTGGTGGAACAGCCTCAGCAGGTGAGGTGTTCTTGAGCTCGATGAGCTAGTGAGATGGCTTTGGGTGGAATGGATCCGTCCCAAGATGCCCCTCTATGGTGGTGGCTAAGTCCTATTTATAGTGGCCTTGGTCCTCTTCCCAAATGTAGCCGGGAAGGGATCCCACAACAGCCAAATTGGAAGGGAGACAACTAGTAGAAGCTATCCTGACAAAAGTAGTCATCGCCTGCGAAAGGCTCTAGTGGTGACACTGCAGTGGGCTCCACGATGACCTCCGTCCTGCCATCCTGGCGGTCTTGGTCTTGTTGCACCGGAGTGGAAACCGTTGACTTATTCCTCGGGACTCCGCGCCTGCGCTTGCCTCCTTAGCACCAAAGAGGAAACTGGTACACGGCGCCCGCTTCGCCTTGGTCGTCATGGCTCACGTCATGTGAACCTCACGAGGTGCACCTTGCATAGATATCTCCGCTCCTCGAGAGCCAGCCTAGTGAGGCTGCCCCCAGGGAGGTCTTGGTGTCGTCTGCCTCGCGAGGGTCTCGAGTTGTTGCTACTAAAGCCAGGTCGTACCGGGCCGTTGATGGAGCCACGCTGCAGGCCGCAGGCAGGCTAGTCTGGGTACCACCGTTACTAGGACGCCGATAGTAGCCCCCGGGCCCAAGGCACGCTCGAACTTGGCTTTGAGGTGAAGCCAAAGGGCAAGTGCGGAGTGCCGCGGACCCCAACCGCCCGTGGCCTCGGTCGACGCGTGGCGATTGACGGGATGTGGGCGCCTCCGCTTCCCCAGGCTGCCTCGGCAACCGCTCTTGACTTGATGAGACCCTGCTGCATGCAGAGAAAAAACCATCATTATGTGCGATTGTGGAGGCCAGCGGTTGGCCTCCTCCTGGCTATAAATGAAGAGAGGGCGTAGCCCCCTTCGCTCATCTCCTTCCTCTCGCCGCCAACTCCTTCTTCTTCCTCCTCACCTCGCCGCCTTGCCACGGCACTCATGGCGCTGATAAGGAGATTCTTCGGCGCCGAGAAAGGGAAAACCCCCCGTGAGGAGCAGGGGGCTCTTCCGCCGAAGAAGAGGTTCGGCCGCTGATAAGGACATGAAAACCATTCAACCCTTAGAGTCGAGGACGACTCCTTTTCAAGAGGGGGAGGATGATGAGCACATCCCGACCATGGGTACCACACCAACAATCGTTAACGGTCCAATCACAAGAAGTCGCACAATGCAAATACATGATCAGGTGAACGCTAACTTAAGTTTATCATTTGACCTTGAAAACATGGTTGTGCCTTCACCTCCTTTGTTGTTGGTTGAACTCAGGTGCAATATCGAAGAAGGCCAAGCACATTTAAGTCTGTGCAAAACAATGTTTTATGGCGAAGAAACAAAGTTAGAAGTTCATGAAGAAATGAGTTGTCTGCTGAAGAAACATTGTTCCGATTCTGACGAAACAATGTTTTGCACGAGTTTGGATATCCCAACTTGCGAAAGGTTCCTAGAACTCGAGTTTGCTGCTGAAGGAAACATTGTTCGACTCCAGTGAACAATGTTTTGTCAGGAACTGCCAACCACCTCCAACGAGAGTCTTCCAGAAGCTACCTCATTAAGTCTCTAAGCCATTTAGTCAAACCAAAGCTGGTTCTCTTTCACACCTAAGCTGGTTCCAGATGCTAGTTTGTTTTCACACCTATCCAAGGGGGGTTGTCCCGATTATAAATAGGCTAGCTCTTCCCTTCGTTGGGGACTTTTGCCATTTCTATCAAAGACCAAAGACATAGACTCCTCTTGAGATTGCAGAGCTCTTGTTATCCTTATTCTCGTGATTCCTTGAGAAATTGCTCCTAATTAGGGCTCCATGACTAGATCGTGTTGTGTGGATTAGAGTTTGTGGTTTCCCTTGCGGATTGCACCTATCCCGTGCTCCACGACTTGAGCGTGGTTGTGTGGGGTAGTATTGCGGGTTGTGGATCGGCGAATGTTCGGATTGTAAGCTTCGGTGAGCATCCTCCTCGTCGGGTCATAATCTCTTATTTTCCATTTTTCGGCTGCTTGCAGCTAGTTATCCCCATCCGTTTATCGATCCTACGCCGTGAAGAGCGGACCTCCCCTTGAACACCCTCTTCTCTGAAGACGGTGTCGCATCATCTGGTATTCAGAGCAAGGTTTACACGGTAGGATCTGTATCTTTGTTGCTAGATCTATCCTTTTTAGTTTGGTTTTCCCCATCCTAGAGTCCAAAGCCAAAAAGCCACAAAAAAAATCCAAGCCTTTGTTTGCTGAGATCTAGTTGTTTGGTTTCCTCTTTGTGTGTGCACCAAGTTCTATCCAAAGTTGCTGCTGTTTTTCTTCGAGTCTTGTTGTTGGATCTATTGTGCTGCAAAAAAAGAGAGAGAAAAAAGAGTGAAAAAAGAGAAAAAAAAAGAGAAGAGAAAGTGTTGAGCAAGTGTGCAATCATATTCAGTTTGGTGAGAAATTTCAGAAGTTGAAGTGGCAAGTGTTGCAGCTCAAACGTGGTGCAAGGATCTACAAATTTTTTTCTTGTTCATTTGGTTTGCATCGATTGGATCTCAGCACTAGCCCTCCCTTTTTACCCCACCCAGATCCACCTAGAAACCGTCAGCTTCCTTCCTTTCATTCGCCCGTCCACTCCTGATTTGCTACTTCCGCACAGCCGCCAAGGAATCATTAGAATTTGGGTAAGCAAGAAGGTGAGCTGAGTGTTTTCCACATATAGTTTTCTTTCATCCACTTGTTTGCAAGAGTTAACATGACAGGATCCAACTCGAGTATACATGGACATCAACATGTGGAAGATGATCTCCCAAAAACTCGCGCATCACTTGGTGATATGATTGAGGAGAGTATAGTTGCAGCTATGCGAAGGATGTTCGATGGTCGTCTTCCTATCGCGGGTAATGGGGATCAACACAGCCCCGCTGCCTCGCTGGCCGCCGACAACCGGCAACGTTAAGAACAGAATGATCGCCATGTTGGTCGTGGAAGAGCGACAGGAGCTGCTGCCCACGGTGCCCCTGGTGTTGGTGCTGAACGGAGGCGTGGCGACTTTGCTGCCCCCCGTGAGGGTGGGTTGCATGGAGGAGAAGCTTGCGGGCGAGGCCATGACCCCCGCGGGTTTGCTGCTGATCACCGACGATGAGCGGCACATGATGGTGATGCCATCTTCCTTGAAGATCTCTCTGAGCATGCTGACAAAGATGAAGGCATGGGGGACTTTGAACCCTACTCCCCGCCTCGCCGTGGTGCTGTTTTTGGTCGCAATGGTCATCATTATGGCCGTCGTGATCAGGATGACCGTGACAACCAAGCGAGAGTGAAGCTACATGTACCATCATTCACGGGAAAGGAGGACCCGGATGCATATATTGAGTGGGAAGAGAAGCGTGATCAAATATTTTGCATCCATGGTTTTTCTGAAGCCAAGAGAGTTGATGTGACGCCCGGATAATTAAGCTACAGTAATCCCATGTTAACGATGCCATGTCACCCCGTTTACTGTTGCTAATCTCGCGTTAGTTCAGAACTGATCCAAATTCATATTTGAATTAAAGTCGAAACAATTAAAGCTTTCAAAAGTCAAAACTAAATTGTTCCTAATGTGTCAAATAATCCATAATAAATGTAGGTGAAGAAATCAACTTTTAATAAAATACTTAAATGCACTAAATAAACTAAAAACAGCTATAAAATAATAATCTAAAATGCTTTTTAAAATAATAAGCAAATGCAAAATACTTTATTTAAAGTGCCGAAATATTTGGGGCTGTGACCTTTAATAACACCAAATCAGTTGTCATTTTTAAATTTTATAAAACTAAAATAAAAGGAAACAGAAAAGTAATAGAATAAAGAAAAAGAAAAACACAACATAAAAAAAGGAAGAACCCCCCCCCACTGGGCCATGTGTGGCCCAGCTGGCCAACCCAACTGGGCAAAGGCCCAGCTGGCCAGCCCAACTGGGCAAAGGCCCAGCCGGCCGGCCCACCCCGCCCCCACTCCCTTATCCCCTCTTCCCCTGTAACCCTAACCCACGCACCACCCCCCCACTCGCGCCCCCACTCTCCCCCTCCCTCCCCCGATCCAGATAGGATCGGGCTCGACGCCGCCGCCTCGCCCTCATCCGTCGCCGCCCGGAGCACGACCTCGCCGGCGCCTCCTCCGCGTCGGACTGCCTCCACGTCGCCGTCGTCCCCATCAACCAACCCAACCACCGCTGCCCCGAACCCTACTAACCCGCCATGAGCCGCGCCCCTCCTCTCTTTCCCTTGTCCCGTGCTAGTCCCCTCCCTTGCTCGCCGCTCGGGGCCGCGCCCTACCCCCGCGTGCGCGCCCGTGCCTCGCCTCGCTCTGCCGCTCCACTCGTCGCGGCCACCCGCACGCACGGGCGCCCCTCCTCCCTGCGCTCACCTCGCCCCCCTGCACCGCTCCACACGCCACGGTCGCCGCGCCCCGCGCGCGCGCTCGGCCGCGCTCACCGCCGTAGCCTCTGCCACTTTGCCCCGCGGCCACTTCCTCCGCCCCGCACGGCGCTCGCCGCTCGCCCCGCCCCGCCCGCGTGGCCCTGCTCCGCCTTGCCGCCCGCTTCCCCTGCTGCTGCCCGCATGCGCTGCCCCTCCCCACCGCTCCGGTCTGCCGCGCCTCGCGCGCCCCGAGCCCCGCGGCAACTCCGCCTGCACCTGCCGCCGAGCCCGCCACCATTGCTGCTGCTCCACCGCTGCCCCGCGCGCCCACGGCTCCGCGCCTTCCCTCGCGCTTGCCGGCGGCCGCCGCTCCCCGCGCACCGCTCCGGTGCCGCCCGGCGCTCCTCCCGTCCCTCCCGTGCCAGCCACTGGCAGCCGGCCTCGCCGCGGCCCCCCTCGTTGGCCGCCGCCCGGTTCCGCCCCTCGACTGCTGTCGCGGCTTCACGCCGGCGCGCCGTCACCCGCGCCAGTTGGGCGCACCCGCGAGGGCCATCGCCCGTTCGGGTTGCGCCCGTAACCCGCACGCCCGCAAAGGCCCCTGGGGCCTATGACAAACGGGGCCCAGCCCCAGAACGTTTTAATAAAGAAAAATGATTTTAAAAAATTAATTAATGAAAATAAATAATAAAGATAATTAATTAAAATAATTAATTAACTTAATTAATCCTGTTAATATCAACTAATTAAGATTAGTTAACCTAATAACTAATTAACCTAATTAACTACTGTTAATTAGCTAACAGCCCCTGACAGGTGGGACCCACCTGTTAGGTTGACCAGGTCAACGGTCAACGTTGACTGCTGACGTCATGCTGATGCATTAAATTCTAAAAATGATTTAAATCTTTAAAATTTAATATAAAATAAACCGTAGCTCGAATGGAAAAACTTTGTACATGAAAGTTGCTCAGAACGACGAGAAGAATCCGAATACGTAGTCCGTTTGTCAGCCACACGTCCCTAGCATAGCGAACCTGGAACTTTCCCCCTCCGGTCCGTCTGTCTGAAAACGCGAAACATCGGGAATACTTTCCCGGATGTTTCCCCCCTTCGCCGGTACCACCTACTGCCGCGTTAGGGCACACCTAGCGCCGCTCATTGTCATGTCACGCATCGTCATGCTTCTGTTTGCATTGTATTTACTGTTTCTTCCCCCTCTTCTCTCCGGTAGACTATGAGGCCGACGCTGCTACTGTCCAGTTTGACTACGGAGTTGACGATCCCTCCTACTTGCCAGAGCAACCAGGAAAGCCCCCCCTTGATCACCAGATATCGCCTACTCTTCTCTATACTGCTTGCATTAGAAGAGTGTAGCATGTTACTGCTTTCGATAAATCCTATTCTGTTGCATAGCCTGTCATTGTTGCTACAGTTGTTACCCATACCTGCTATCCTACTGCTTACTATAGGATGCTAGTGTTCCATCAGTGGCCCTACACTCTTGTCCGTCTGCCATGCTATACTACTGGGCCGTGATCACTTCGGGAGGTGATCACGGGTATATACTATATACTTTATATACATGACACATGTGGTGACTAAAGTCGGGTCGGCTCGTTGGGTACCCGCAAGTGATTCTGGTGAGGGGGCTGAAAGGACAGGTGGCTCCATCCCGGTAGAGGCGGGCCTGGGTTCCTGACGGCCCCCGACTGTTACTTTATGGCGGAGCGAGAGGGCAGGTTGAGACCTCCCAGGAGAGAGGTGGGCCTGGCCCTGGTCGGCATTCACGGTTACTTCAAATAACACGCTTAACGAGTTCTAGGTATTTGATCTGAGTCTGGCCATTTGGTCTATACACACTAACCATCTACGCGGGAGTAGTTATGGGTATCCCGGCGTCGTGGTATCAGCCGAAGCCTTCGTGACGTCAGTGACTGAGTGGCGCGCACCGCATTGGACCGTAAGCTCGCGCTTGTATTAAGGGGGCTAGGTCTGCTTCCGGCCGCGTACGCAACGTGCAGGTGTGCAATGGGCGATGGGCCCAGACCCCTGCGCGCATAGGGTTTAGACCGGCGTGCTGACCTCTCTGTTGTGCCTAGGTAGGGCTGCGACGTGTTGATCTTACGAGGCCGGGAATGACCCAGAAAAGTGTGTCCGGCCAAATGGGATCGAGCGTGTTGGGTTATGTGGTGCACCCCTGCAGGGAAGTTTATCTATTCGAATAGCCGTGTCCCTCGCTAAAAGGACGACCCGGAGTTGTACCTTGACCTTATGACAACTAGAACTGGATACTTAATAAAACACACCCTTACAAGTGCCAGATATAACCCGGTGATCGCTCTCTAACAGGGCGACGAGGAGGGGATCGCCGGGTAGGATTATGCTATGCGATGCTACTTGGAGGACTTCAATCTACTCTCTTCTACATGCTGCAAGATGGAGATGGCCAGAAGCGTAGTCTTCAACAGGATTAGCTATCCCCCTCTTATTCTGGCATTCTGCAGTCCAGTCCACTGATATGGCCCTTTACACATATACCCATGCATATGTAGTGTAGCTCCTTGCTTGCGAGTACTTTGGATGAGTACTCACGGTCGCTTCTCTCCCTCTTTCCCCCCTTTCCTTTCTACCTGGTTGTCGCAACCAGATGCTGGAGTCCAGGAGCCAGACGCCACCGTCGACGACGACACCTACGGCACTGGAGGTGCCTACTACTACGTGCATCCCGCTGACGACGACCAGGAGTAGTTAGGAGGATCCCAGGCAGGAGGCCTGCGCCTCGTTCGATCTGTATCCCAGTTTGTGCTAGCCTTCTTAAGGCAAACTTGTTTAACTTATGTCTGTACTCAGATATTGTTGCTTCCGCTGACTCGTCTGTGATCGAGCACTTGTATTCGAGCCCTCGAGGCCCCTGGCTTGTATTATGATGCTTGTATGACTTATTTATGTTTTAGAGTTGTGTTGTGATATCTTCCCGTGAGTCCCTGATCTTGGTCGTACACATTTGCGTGCATGATTAGTGTGCGGTGAAATCGGGGGCGTCACAGTTGATATTGCTGTTATGGAGTTCTGTGGTTATGCTCTTACATGGTGGAATCAGCTGCAAGACGATCGGTTGATGTCAGGCAATAATAATATCCGCAGCTGGACTTTGATGAAGGGAGTCATGAGGCGCCATTTTGTTCCATCCTACTATGAGAGGCAATTGTACAAGCGGTTGCAGGGGCTCACTCAAGGTTCCCGCACTGTTGAGGAGTACTATAAAGAGATGGAGGTGCTGCTAATTCGGACGAGAACCCGTGAAAGTGATGAGGCAAAGATGGCAAGATTTTTACATGGGCTGAATGATGAAATATCAGATTTTGTGGAGATGTTTCCTTATGATACATTACAAGATGTGGTACGTCAAGCTATAAGAGTTGAGAAGAAGAATATGCGTAATGGTCGTACTCGTGCTTTCCAAGGCCACACTACCACACGCTCATCGCAGCAAGCACAACAGCCATATGGTTCTCAGTTTGAGGGTGCACCACCTAGACACCCACATGCCTTGATGGCTTCCTCACCTGCTATTCGCAATCAAGATAAGCGGTCATCAGCTACAACAGGAGTATCATCTGCTCCACCTCCAAAAAAGAGTTCTTCACGTAGCAGCGACATTCAAACAAGTGCAAAGGAAGAGGCAATATTTCTTCGGAATGCCCAAGCAAAAGAACTATGATCATCAATGAGCGAGGTGAATGGGAGTCTGAAAGTGACCCTGAAGGTGTCAATGATGAAGTGGAAGAGGAGCAAGGTTGGGAAGCAGGAGGAACTATTTTATCTCATGAGGAACTTGATGGAGAAGCGCTGGTTGTATGTCATTCACTTAACGCCCAGGTTGTGGAGGAGCAAAAGGGGCAGCGGCATAATCTTTTCCACATACGTTGCCTTATCAACTCAAATATATGTCGAGTGATTGATAGTGGCAGCTGCAATAATATTGCAAGCACGGAGATGGTCGAGAAGCTTCAATTGC
This sequence comes from Aegilops tauschii subsp. strangulata, assembly GCF_002575655.3. Classification (NCBI taxonomy): domain Eukaryota; kingdom Viridiplantae; phylum Streptophyta; class Magnoliopsida; order Poales; family Poaceae; genus Aegilops; species Aegilops tauschii. The sequence goes on along the minus strand of NC_053037.3, from coordinate 309,979,961 downwards.
AAACAAAACATCACCCACACCCATACCGCATGCAATGGTTGAATGATTGTGGCGCAATTATGTAGCGACCAGACCTCAAATGGCCTGTGCTGCTGTGCACCAGTGTCATCCCTGGATCAGTAATGCTGACACGCACAGTACAAATGGAGGATTTATAACAGAGTAGCAATCACACACTTATTACATCGAATATCTCCGAAGAGATTAAGTATGATAAACATGGCTTAAGGCCATCTAATAACGATAACAGCGGAAGACTTGGAAGATAAGTGAGTCCATCACTCCAGCGGCATCACTGAGTATAAGACCACGACCTAAGGCACCTTACTCGTCGTCTGAAAAGTCTGCAACATGAAACGGTGCAGCCTGAAAACGGGTCAGCACATAGAATATGCTGGCAAAGTAACACATAGAGAGCAATGAACAATAATAATGCTATACTATATGCATATATGGCTGGTGGAAAGCTCTATGGTTATAGTTTTGCAAAAAGCCAATTTTATCCTACTGCAAAGGAATAAATTTTATTTAACTATCATGGTGGTTGTGAAACATTGAGAAGGTACCTCCAACTCAATCCCAATTAGGTGTCATCATTAACCCAACAAAATTAATTATAAGTAACATGGTGATGAGATTCAAATGATAATCCAGGTACTAGATACTCAAGTTGTCCATAACCGGGGACACGGCTAACCATGATTAGTTTGTACACTCTGCAGAGGTTTGCGCACCTTTCCCCACAAGACTCGATCGCCTCCGCTTGATTCTCGCACTGCATGATGTTTGAGAAACGGATGACCGAGACACAGTCTTTCCGAAACAATCACTCTTTACTCTGGGTGGACCGGTACACCTACTTTCCCCTACATCTGCTAGTCCACCTCTTCAAGAGATCTTGTAACCTACTCAACTATGCTAGAGCCCATAATAGCTTGTGGCTGCACACGGAAGTTTCTAGCATGAATAATCTTATGATCCCTTTGAGCTTGGGTGGCGGACCTTATACATACAGACAACACTGGGTTCTCCAGGTGCCTCAATCCACCCAGATGTGAGTTTTAGTTGCCACCTTAAGTTGAACCATTATTAAGAATCTCACATCTATCGTGAATATCACTCAAACCCAATCCACGTCTACGAGCATAGCATGGCAATAATAAAAGCAACGTAGAAGTAACTCCCAAGGGTTTGATAAGAAAAAACAGGTAATAGGTACTACCTCAACTACTTCCCAATACCCACAATTTAATTAGATCCTAATCATGCAAGTGTTTGAGGAAAACAGATCTAATGCAGTAAAACTGGGTATGAACGGGATATGATCAAAGTGTTACTTGCCTTGCTGATGATCCGCAATACCTAGCGAGTCGAAGTAACAAGCGGCACACTTCGGGTACTCTATCGCAAACAAACAAGCATACAATCAGTACTCATCTAGATCCAAGCAGAAAGTTCAGCTTAAGAACTCCGGTTTGCAAAAAGAATCAACTCGAAAGAAACAACGAAAGTCAAACGACGAAAGAAAGAAACTTCGTTTGCTAATCTAGATCCAGGTCAAATTTTACTGTAGCAAAAACTTGTTTGAGTAGGTTAAACGGAAAGAGAATTTCGAGACGAAACTCTAGGCGCTTGAATCGCCTGATTCCGATAAACGAGCGAGAAGTTAAACAGAATCGAAGATTCGATCAGAAATCGAATCTGAGAAAATAACGAGAAAAATCCGACGAAAAAGAAAAACGGACGAACGGTTAAATAACGGACGTTCGTTAACAGAGAAAAACGGTGAACGCTCGCAAAATAATAAAACCGAAAAAAACCGATCTAGGGTTTTTTTTAAAACGAACGGTTTTTTTTTAAGAAAACCGGCAACGGCGAGGTGCGGCTACCTCGGGGACGGGCTCCGGCGAGGCTCCGGCGACGGGGCTGCGGGGCTCGGGGCTCGGGCGGCTCGGGGGCAAGGGGCGGGGCTCCGGCGGCGGCTCCGGCGAGCGGCGGCGGCGGCGCAAGGCGGCGGCGGCGCGGATCCCGTGCGGGCGGTGGTGGGCGAGGCGAGTGCGGCGGCGGCGGCTTGCGGTGAGGGAGAGGGGGGGGCGGCGGCGGTATAAATAGGGGGGCGGTGGAGGTGACTTGGGGGAGGGGGTGGCCGGCGGGAGCCGTGCGGGAGCCGGACTCGGCCATGGCGGCGGCGGCGTCTCATGCGCGAGGAGGAGAGGGGCGCGGGGTGGGCCGGCGGCCTGGCTGGGCTGCGGCCCGGTCGGGCGCGCAGTTTTTTTTAATAAGTTTCGCGGAAAACAATTCGTAGAAAATAAATAAAAATCAGAAAAATATGAAATAAATTTTCCCCGTCTAGTTAGAAAATCTAGAATAGGGTGAACATTTTGTTAAATCAAAATAAATATGTTGAAAACATGCAATATTTTTAATGCAATAAAAATTGCAAATAAAATCCAAATAAATTCCAAATAATGATTTTAGCATTTTTCCTCCAGTATTTCAATTGTTTTGGAGAAGTCATATTTTCTCCTCTCATTTATTTTAAAATGAAATATTTTTCCGGAGGGAAAATAATTAAAACCAAAATCCTCGTCTTATTATTTGATAAAAATCAAATATGAAAATTTAAGAAAAATCCCCAACTCTCTCCGAGGGTCCTTGAGTTGCTTAGGATTTATCGAGGATTTGTCAAAATGCAATAAAACATGATATGCAATGATGATCTATGTATAACATACCAAATTGAAAATTTGGGATGTTACAAACCTACCCCCCTTAAGATGAATCTCGCCCTCGAGATTCGGGTTGGCTAGAAAACAGGTGGGAGTGGTCTTTCCGTAGATCTTCCTCTCGCTCCCAGGTGGCTTCATCTTCTGTGTGGTGACTCCACTGAACTTTGCAAAACTTGATAACCTTGCTGCGGGTAACTCGGCTGGCATACTCGAGAATCTTAACTGGCTTCTCCTCATAAGTCAAATCACTTTCCAACTGTATCGCTTCCAGTGGCACAGTATCTCTCAGTGGTATCTCAGCCATCTCTGCGTGGCACTTCTTCAACTGCGAAACGTGAAATTCATCATGTACTCCAGACAATCCTTCGGGCAATTCCAACTTGTAGGCAACTTCTCCCATACGTTCCAACACTCTGTATGGTCCGATAAAACGGGGCGCTAACTTTCCCTTAACTCCAAAGCGCTTCACTCCTCGAAGTGGTGATACTCGAAGATACACTCTGTCTCCAACTTCGTGAATGGTCTCCTTTCATTTAGAATCGGCATTACTCTTCTGCCTGGACTGGGCTACCTTGAGCCTATCGCGAATCAACCTCACTTTCTGTTCAGACTCTTTAATCAAATCTGGTCCAAACAACTGACGGTCTCCAACTTCGTCCCATAACAACGGTGTTCTACACCTCCTTCCGTACAAGGCTTCGAAAGGGGCCATCTTCAAACTGGTTTGATAACTGTTGTTATACGAAAACTCCGCATATGGCAAATTGTCGTCCCAACTAGATCCATAATCTAGTGCACATGCTCTCAACATGTCTTCCAAAATCTGGTTGACTCTTTCGGTCTGTCCATCTGTCTGTGGGTGGAAAGCTGTACTAAATTCCAGCCTGGTTCCCAATGTTTCACGTAACTGCTTCCAAAACTTCGAGGTAAATTGGGTTCCTCTGTCTGATACAATGGTCCTCGGAACTCCATGCAAACATACGATCCTGGTCATGTATATCTTTGCCAACTTAGCACTGGTGTAAGTGGTCTTCACTGGAATGAAATGAGCCACTTTCGTCAAACGGTCGACTACAACCCATATCGAGTCATAGCCTGAACGAGTCCTGGGTAATCCTGTGATAAAATCCATGCCTATTTTATCCCACTTCCATTCGGGTATCGGCAATGGTTGCCGCAATCCTGCTGGCTTCTGATGCTCTGCCTTCACTCTCTGACATACATCACAAACTGCTACATACTCCGCAATATCCTTCTTCATTCCGGTCCACTAGAAAGTATTCTTCAAATCCAAATACATCATGGTATTCCCTGGGTGAATCGAGTACGGTGAATCATGGGCTTCTTGCAAAATCAACTTCCTGATCTCCGGATCATTTGGCACATATACGTGGTCCTCGAACCATAAGGTATCGTGCTCATCCTCACGAAATCCCTTGGCTTTTCCTTTGCTCATCTTCTCCTTTATCTCTTCAATCTCCTTGTCTGTCTTCTGAGCTTCTCTGATCCTTTCCATCAAGGTAGACTGAATCTCCAATGTCGCTAAATAGCCTCTAGGGACTATCTCCAAACATAGCTCGCGAAGGTCCTCGGTAACTCCTGAGGTAACTCTCCTGTCATGAGGGTGTTGACATGACTCTTGCGGCTCAATGCGTCTGCTACTACGTTAGCCTTTCCAGGGTGATAATGCAATCTCATATCATAATCTTTAATGAGCTCCAACCATCTCCTCTGTCTGAGATTTAACTCCTTCTGCGTGAAAATATACTTCAAACTCTTGTGATCCGTGTACACCTCACAATGGTTTCCGATGAGAAAATGTCTCCACGTCTTCAATGCATGCACCACGGCTGCTAATTCCAAATCGTGCGTAGCATAATTCTTCTCATGGGGTTTAAGTTGTCGTGAAGCATACGACACAACTCTTCCTTCCTGCATAAGCACTGCTCCAAGTCCTCGACGAGAAGCGTCGCAATAAACTTCATAATCCTTGCGTTGATCTGGCAGAATCAACACTGGTGAGGTAACCAATCATTTCTTCAACTCTTGGAAACTAGCTTCACATTCCTCAGTCCAATTGAATTTGGTGTTCTTCTTCAATAGCTCAGTCATGGGCTTAGCAATCTTTGAGAAATTCTTGATGAATCTCCGGTAGTATCCTGCAAGTCCAAGAAAATTCCGGATTTCTCCAACTGTCGTGGGTGATTCCCAACTTGTCACTGTGTCAACCTTGGCAGGGTCTACTGCTATTCCTCCACATACTGGCCTACGGTGCGTCCTCCTTGGCGTAGGTTACGAAACTCACGCTTCTTCATAGCCATAGCTCCTGCTGAAACATGAGCTGTACGGAAAGCTTGCTGAAACTGGTCCCATGTGACAGTGTCAATAGGGTGCGTGGCTGTATAATTCTCCCACCATGATGCTGCGGGTCCATCAAGCTGATGTGCGGCAAAACGCACTCTTTCCGCATCTGTGCATCCTGCAGTGGTCAACTCCCTTCGAACTTTGCGGAGCCAATCATCTGCTACAATCGGCTCGGTGCTACTGGAAAACACCGGCGGGTTTAGCCTTAAGAAACAGGCTAAGTGATCAACAGGTGGTGGTGGCGGTGGGTTGTTGTTGTTGTTGTTGCCTTGGTTCTGCACTAACACTTGCATCAAGGCATTCTGTTGCTGAATCAACTGGGTGATCTCTGGCGGGAAAACAAATCCGGTGTCACGTCTCGGAGGCATCTGATAGGTTTAGAAAAGATGAGAGTTGAGAATAGAATGAGGTCTAGAGAGGAAACACTACCCATATGCTCATGAGACAAATTCAATCAATATCACTCAATCAATTCAATCAAGGCAAAACAATCGATCTAACTAGCGTTACAAAGTGCTTGAACTATACTATTAAATGGGGGAAAACTACTACTGATATGGTGGTCTACTAGAAATTCTGATCCGTTGAAGACTCCATGATGTCTGCTCTAGCTTCATCAATCCAGTCGTCTTCACTTGGTTCCGAGTCGGTGTCGTCGATGATGATGTAGTTATCCGGACAAGTGCATTCGTCGACTTCTGCTTTTGGCACTGGATTTCCCACGAATACTCCAATCTTCTTCTCCAGGTTGTCAATCTTCCCTACTAGTGCGTTGATTTCCTCCAAATAATCTTCGCGTGTAGCCTTGAGTCCTTCTTGGAGCTCCTTGATCTTCGTTAATGCCTTCTTCAGTTCTTCCTTGTCCGTGCACATCTGGTTCTCCTGGCGACGAATATGTTGGTTCTGCTCCTGGATGAAAGCTGCAATTGATCCATCCTTCTTGGTCTTGATCATCTCCCATTGCGCGTCTCGACGTCCACAAATCTGATAAATTGTATCCTTAAGCTCCTGGTGGTAGACTTCTCCAATGCGTCCCATGGCGATGTGTGCGGCCATGGTCTTCCCTAAACTCCAAGTTGGTGCTTCGAAAACCAGTCTTATGGCACTAAACATCCTTCCTGAAATGATAACTTGAATCTTCCAACTCTCCTCTTCAGGAAATGTGGCGTTGTAGGTTCCGGTGATGCTTGGTATTCCTATGTTCAAGTACTTGGTGATTTCCTTCAAGTGTCGACCAAAAGGCGTGTCTTCACCTGGTTGCATGAACTTGCTCCTTGCATTCGCCATTCCTAAAAGAGTAGAAAGTGGAGAGGGGTCAGAAATGAGAAGCGAGAAGCTTTCTAGGGCTTAAGCTTAGTGGTCGTGTCCTACAGTCAGCGTGTGCTCTGATACCAACTTTGTAGCGACCAGACCTCAAATGGCCTGTGCTGCTGTGCACCAGTGTCATCCCTGGATCAGTAATGCTGACACGCACAGTACAAATGGAGGATTTATAATAGAGTAGCAATCACACACTTATTACATCGAATATCTCCGAAGAGATTAAGTATGATAAACATGGCTTAAGGCCATCTAATAACGATAACAGCGGAAGACTTGGAAGATAAGTGAGTCCATCACTCCAGCGGCATCACTGAGTATAAGACCACGACCTAAGGCACCTTACTCGTCGTCTGAAAAGTCTGCAACATGAAACGTTGCAGCCCGAAAGCGGGTCAGCACATAGAATATGCTGGCAAAGTAACACATAGAGAGCAATGAACAATAATAATGCTATACTATATGCATATATGGCTGGTGGAAAGCTCTATGGTTACAGTTTTGCAAAAAGCCAATTTTATCCTACTGCAAAGGAATAAATTTTATTTAACTATCATGGTGGTTGTGAAACATTGAGAAGGTACCTCCAACTCAATCCCAATTAGGTGTCATCATTAACCCAACAAAATTAATTATAAGTAACATGGTGATGAGATTCAAATGATAATCCAGGTACTAGATACTCAAGTTGTCCATAACCGGGGACACGGCTAACCATGATTAGTTTGTACACTCTGCAGAGGTTTGCGCACTTTTCCCCACAAGACTCGATCGCCTCCGCTTGATTCTCGCACTGCATGATGTTTGAGAAACGGATGACCGAGACACAGTCTTTCCGAAACAATCACTCTTTACTCTGGGTGGACCGGTACACCTACTTTCCCCTACATCTGCTAGTCCACCTCTTCAAGAGATCTTGTAACCTACTCAACTATGCTAGAGCCCATAATAGCTTGTGGCTGCACACGGAAGTTTCTAGCATGAATAATCTTATGATCCCTTTGAGCCTGGGTGGCGGACCTTATACATACAGACAACACTGGGTTCTCCAGGTGCCTCAATCCACCCAGATGTGAGTTTTAGTTGCCACCTTAAGTTGAACCATTATTAACAATCTCACATCTGTCGTGAATATCACTCAAACCCAATCCACGTCTACGAGCATAGCATGGCAATAATAAAAGCAACGTAGAAGTAACTCCCAAGGGTTTGATAAGAAAAAAACAGGTAATAGGTACTACCTCAACTACTTCCCAATACCCACAATTTAATTAGATCCTAATCATGCAAGTGTTTGAGGAAAACAGATCTAATGCAGTAAAACTGGGTATGAACGGGATATGATCAAAGTGTTACTTGCCTTGCTGATGATCCGCAATACCTAGCGAGTCGAAGTAACAAGCGGCACACTCCGGGTACTCTATCGCAAACAAACAAGCATACAATCAGTACTCATCTAATGCACGGGTAAAACTCGAATGAAAGATCCAACCAGAAAGTTCAGCTTAAGAACTCCGGTTTGCAAAAAGAATCAACTCGAAAGAAACAACGAAAGTCAAACGACGAAAGAAAGAAACTTCGTTTGCTAATCTGGATCTAGGTCAAATTTTACTGTAGCAAAAACTTGTTTGAGTAGGTTAAACGGAAAGAGAATTTCGAGACGAAACTCTAGGTGCTTGAATCGCCTGATTCCGATAAACGAGCGAGAAGTTAAACAGAATCGAAGATTCTATCAGAAATCGAATCTGAGAAAATAACGAGAAAAATCCGACGAAAAAGAAAAACGGACGAACGGTTAAATAACGGACGTTCGTTAACAGAGAAAAACCGACGAACGCGTTCGTTAAAACGAACGGTTCGGTGAACACTCGCAAAATAATAAAACCGAAAAAAACCGATCTAGGGTTTTTTTAAAACGAACGGTTTTTTTTAAAGAAAACCGGCAACGGCGAGGTGCGGCTACCTCGGGGACGGGCTCCGGCGACGGGGCTCGGGGCTCGGGCGGCTCGGGGGCGAGGGGCGGGGCTCCGGCGAGCGGCGACGGCGGCGGCGCGGATCCCGTGCGGGCAGCGGCGGGCGAGGCGAGTGCGGCGGCGGCGGCTTGCGGTGAGGGAGAGGGGGGGGGCAGCGGCGGTATAAATAGGGGGGGTGGAGGTGACTTGGGGGAGGGGGTGGCCGGCGGGAGCCGTGCGGGAGCCGGACTCGGCCATGGCGGCGGCGGCGTCTCGTGCGCGAGGAGGAGAGGGGCGCGGGGTGGGCCGGCGGCCTGGCGGGGCTCCGGCCCGGTCGGGCGCGCGCAGTTTTTTTTAAATAAGTTTCGCGGAAAACAATTCGTAGAAAAATAAATAAAAATCAGAAAAATATGAAATAAATTTTCCCCGTCTAGTTAGAAAATCTAGAATAGGGTGAACATTGTTTTAAATCAAAATAAATATTTTGAAAACATGCAATATTTTTGATGCAATAAAAATTGCTAATAAAATCCAAATAAATTCCAAATAATGATTTTAACATTTTTCCTCCAGTATTTCAATTGTTTTGGAGAAGTCATATTTTCTCCTCTCGTTTATTTTAAAATGAAATATTTTTCCGGAGGGAAAATAATTAAAACCAAAATCCTTGTCTTATTATTTGATAAAAATCAAATATGAAAATTTAAGAAAAATCCCCAACTCTCTCCGAGGGTCCTTGAGTTACTTAGGATTTATCGAGGATTTGTCAAAATGCAATAAAACATGATATGCAATGATGATCTATGTATAACATACCAAATTGAAAATTTGGGATGTTACAAATTAAGGTGATTAGTAGCATGCAATACCAATTTCAGTTGGGACATATCAAGATGATGTTGAGTGTGATGTGGTGCCGATGCACGCTTGTCACTTGCTTCTTGGACGACCGTGGTTGCATGACCGTGATGTGCAAATCAGCGTGCGTGTGAGTCGCTTATGTTTTGTCCGTAAAGGAGAAAAGTTCACTTGGCTGCCCATGACACCCGAGGAAGTCTATCTTGATGAGATGAAAAGAAAAGGAAAGAAAAAGGGAGAGAGTGATCATACACAATGAGTGAGCCACCGACATAGTGAGGGAGTGTTTCCACAGCCAAAAGCTCCACAACCAAATATGACCAAGCCCGGGGAAAAACAGGGATTAGTTATGATGACTAGGAAAAGGGATATGCGGGAATTGAGAGAACCTAATGCTCCATTCTTTGTACCCATGTACAAGGAAACTTTATTGGCTGCTAACGACTTATCCTCAACTCTTCCTAGTGCTGTGTTGGATCTTTTGCAGGAGTATGGGGATGTGCTTCACAAGGAGGTGCCACCCAGATTGCCGCTGAAGCGAGGCATTGAACACCAAATCGACTTGGTTCCAGGCGCCCCGCTTCCAAAAATTCCACATATTGAGAGTGCTAAGAGGGGTGAGTTGAGTGACTCCACCAAATGTGAGGAAGAATGTCCATTTTCCAAACATCCACATATTGAGAATGATAAGAGATGTGAGATGAGTGACTCCACCAGATGTGAGGAACAGTGTTCACTTCCCAAAAGTCCACATAATCAGAGTGATAAGAGAGGTGAGGTGAGTGAGTCCACCAAATGTGAGGATCAAATTGTTCGAAATGAGATTAGAGAGATGGAATATCTCCACCATGCATACCCCACATTCAGCGAGAGAGTATAAGTGAGTTGTGTGAGTCCACCAAATATGAGCATGAGGTAATCCATCACAAGATTAGAGAAATGAGTGAACCACAACATATTATACCATACCATCAAAGTGAGAGGAGTAGCGAGTTGTGTAAGTTCACCAAATCTGAGCTTGAGGTGTTTACACACAATATCAAAGAGATGAGTGATCCACCAAATGAAAGGAGAGAAGACTATTCAACTACTAACCATTCACAAAGTTCTCTTTCTTTGAAGTATGTGCAGATGCAAAAATCATACTTAGCTGCCCTTCTACAGCGATGGGAGGATGAGATCCATGAACAATTATGGTGCACATGGACCACCATCAAAGAAACATCATGTGGGGTATGTGATCTTCAAAAAGGCATGGAGGTACTCAGTGAGGTAAAAGAAAAGAGATCATTCATCTTGAAGCACCCAGAGGTATGCACTTATGAGCTCTTGAAGCATTGGCGCGATGAAATTAGAGAAAAGATGATTGCTATGTCATCCATCAAACAATATCCTTTTGTTAATCATAATGAAACCATCAAGGAGCCAACAAAACTAAAAACTGAATATGCTTATTTGACTTTTACTTGGCCAATATATTTTGTATTGTCCTTGTGCTATTATTTTGTAGTCCGAAGGAAGTCGAGGGCGACTTTTCTTCAAGAGAGGGAGGATGATACAAACATGGATGTGCCTGATTACAAGTTTGTACTCCATGGAAATGTTAGCTGGAAAGAATTGTTGAGTCGAACAAAACATTTGAAGTTCGCAAAGGTGAAAGCTAAACTTAAGCATTTGATAAAATCTTTGCATTGTTTCTTTGTACTGGCCAATTTTGTTTTGTGTGATGACCAGCTAGAGTCGAGGACGACTCCTTTTCAAGAGAGGGAGGATGATAAGGACATGAAAACTATTCAACCCTTAGAGTCGAGGACGACTCCTTTTCAAGAGGGGGAGGATGATGAGGACATCCCGACCATGGATACCACACCAACAATCATCAATGGTCCAATCACAAGAAGTCGCACAATGCAAATACATGATCAGGTGAACGCTAACTTAAGTTTATCATTTGACCTTGAAAACATGGTTGTGCCTTCACCTTCTTTGTTGTTGGTTGAACTCAGGTGCAATATCGAAGAAGGCCAAGCACATTTCAGTCCGTGCAAAACAATGTGTTATAGCGAAGAAACAAAGTTAGAAGTTCATGAAGAAATGAGTTGTCTGCTGAAGAAACACTGTTCCGATTTTGACGAAACAATGTTTTGCACGAGTTTGGATATCCCAACTTGCAAAAGGTTCCTAGAACTCGAGTTTGCTGCTGAAGGAAACATTGTTCGACTCCAGTAAACAATGTTTGGTCGGAAACTGCCAACCACCTCCAACGAGAGTCTTCCAGAAGCTACCTCATTAAGTCTCTAAGCCATTTAGTTAAACCAAAGCTTGTTCTCTTTCACACCTAAGCTGGTTCCAGAAGCTAGTTTGTTTTCACACCTATCCAGGGGGGTTGTCCCGATTATAAATAGGCTAGCTCTTCCCTTCGTTGGGGACTTTTGCCATTTCTATCAAAGACCAAAGACATAGACTCCTCCTGAGATTGGAGAGCTCTTGTTATCCTTATTCTCGTGATTCCTTGAGAAATTGCTCCTAATTCGTGCTCCACGGCTAGATCGTGTTGTGTGGATTAGAGTTCATGGTTTCCCTTGCAGATTGCACCTATCCCGTGCTCCACGACTTGAGCGTGGTTGTGTGGGGTAGTATTGCGAGTTGTGGATCGGCGAATGTTCGGATTGTAAGCTTCGGTGAGCATCCTCCTCGTCGGGTCATAATTTCTTATTTTCCATTTTTCGGCTGCTTGCATCTAGTTATCCCCATCCGTTTATCGATCCTACGCCGTGAAGATCAGACCTCCCGTTGAACACCCTCTTGTCCTAAGACGGTGTCGCATCAGCCGCCCCCGCGACGTTGGCGTGAGGTTGGGGGTGATGCGACCTTGGTACGAGCGGCCTCCTCCCGGCTACCCGTTTCCCTTGTTTGCCCAGGTGCAAGGCTCCGGAGAAGGCGGAAGCGCCCCACGCCGCATGTGCCACGGCGGTGGTGGCCAGGCAGTGCTTGCACGAGCTGCCGGCCCACGAACCCACGCCGAGGGCTCCTCACGTGAGTTCGTGGTGTGGGCGGTGATGCCACCGCGCACGTGGATCCAGTTCCTGTGGTTCTTTGCCGGGGAGATGCCGCCGAGGGGGGCACTTGAGCTATGGCTGCAGCACGCCGGGTGCTGCACCCTGGCCACGGGGTCAGAGGTCGAGGCCGTCCCCAAGGGCGAGATCTTCATGACCCGAGGATGGGGTGAGGTCGCCCGCGCTTGCCGCGTGGAGGGGCCCCTCGCCATCCACTTCAAGTGCGACGGCGCCTCCACGCTGTTCTTCAAGGTCTTCGACGAGGAAGGCCGCTGCCTGGAGTGCTGCCCCAGAGGAAGCCCGCCGAGATGGCGCGGCAGCAGGCGCCGAGCCTGCCTCCGGTCTTGCCGATGGCTCCTCCAGCAGCAGCGACGACTCCTGGGAGTCCAGCGACTCTTCTGAGCCTAGCGAGTCTCCGTAGACGAGCGACGACAGCTACGCGCCACCGAGCTCTCGCCGTGCCCGGGGCGCGGCAGCGGCATCTGCCCGTCGTCGTGGATGATCTGGATGGGGTTGCCGTCGGCCTCTCGTTGCCCACTGTTGATGATGGCGTCGGCAACGGCGGCCATAGTTAGGGCTTCTTGAGATTTTTCTTCTTTTGTTCACTGCGAGGAATCGAGACGAACCCCGTGGGGGCATGTAAAGAACTTGTAACACTTTTACTCGAATGCTTATTATTCCTACTATAATGTTTGTGGTTGCATGTCTTGCTTTGGCATTGTCCCCCTTTTCGTCCTCGCACTAGCTTAGCGCTCTACGCCGGCAGGTCCCAGTCCCCAGGCAGGCTTCAGCTGTCGCTGGTATGCCATGTCGCGATGGCGTGGTCAAGGCCAGGAGGTGAGCGGCCCAAGGTCCAGTAAGAGCTCCTGAGGCGTGATGCTCAAGAGGTCCCCCTTGGCGTGCAAGCAGCTTCCTGAAGGCTGAAAAGGAAGGCGGCATTGCCAGAGCAAGGCTGCGAGAGTCAAAAATTCTGGATTGTGGCGTCGCGCTAACATGAACGTGTGACTTATCTTAACGAGCCCGAGGTGACTCCCTGCGCGGCGCCCGATGTGCGCTTCCATGGTGGTGCTGCTAGGAAAAGCTCATGCCGGACTCCCCCTTCCTTGCTTATTTAAATGCTCTACGTCCTCAGGTCCCGACCCTCGAGCGAGGCTCAGCCATTGCTGGTATGCCAGGTCGCGTCGCCATGGTCAAGGCCAGGGGGTGAGGGCTGGAGAGTTAGTAAGAGTTCCTGAGGTGCGATGCTCAGGAGCCCCCTTTAACGCACAAGCGAATCGCGTGGGAAGGGGGCAGCTGGCAGGGCCGCCCGTGGCTAAGCTCCGGAGATTCCCGCGGGTTAGTTCGAGGGGAGAATATAGCTCATAATCACGTTTGCTGTCCTGCCGCTAATCTTTCCGCAAGAAGATGAATGCACCAAGGATCTGGTGAGGTGACGTGCGCGGGGCGGGCCGCGAGCCAGAGCTCGATCTCTCAGGTTTGTCCGCGTTGCAGGGATGGACCCGAGCACAAGCGTCGTGCCAGCATGTGTAGCCCCTGTTGCGGGATGAGCAGGAGGTCGGTCAGCAATGCGGGAGGCCGCGAAGGGCAACATGCAAGTAGGTGATAATCATAAAGTAACTCATGGGAGGGGGCAAGCTAGTTCAGGTAAATGCAAGAACGATACATGCCACAGGGACAGACCCATGCGGCCTGGGGATGATGCAGCCCGAGGGGCGCCCCCAATAGAGTAAGTTAAAGATGCGAAAGGATACATGTCGCAGGGACAAGCCCGTGCGACCTGGGGATAATGCAGCCCGAGGGGCGCCCCCAACTGAATGAACCGAAAAAGTCACCTGGCACCGTTGCTGAAGAGATGCTGGAGCAGCCAAAGATGCCTGTTGAAGAAGCCGCTCCTCACGAGCCACCTGGGCCCTGAACCTCGGGAGGCTCTGGGGCTTGGGTGTCTCATGAAGAACCGTCGCCATCTCTGCCAGGACCGCGTGGTGCCTGGCCTCCTGAGTCGCCAGAACGTTCCACAGGTGGCGCTGGAAGGTGGCAGCCGCATTCGGCAGGCCGAGGGGCATGCGAACGTAGCTGTGAGGGGACCCTCACACCGACCAATGCGCAAAGGCCAGAAGCGCTCTTGGGATGCGGCTCTGTTGAGCCTTGGGATGTTGATGTAGACGCGCAGCTCGTCGTCCTCGTCAGGACAAGGAGCCGCGCCAGGAGGTGGGCGGCGGTCGCCGCGCATGGCTCTTGCCTCTTGTAGCTTCTCGGTTGCCTTGGTGATGAACTCCCGAGCACCAGGCACTCCATGCCTTGTGCCCTCATGAGGGAAGCGTGCGATGAAGCGTGCCTCCATGTGGTGCCGAAGTGCCTCCCTTGTGACATTGGCTAAGTCCGAGGCCCTCCAGAAGAGAGCCCCCGAGCCCAGCCCAAGGAGGGCACCGGGTGCGCCTTTCTATGCGAGGGAGGGAGGCACCCCACCTGTGGGTGCCGGTCCTGAGGTGGCGCCGCTGGAGACACCGCTCTCCTGAGGCTCTTAGTGGAGCAGCTGCTTCTTCTTCTTGGGAACAACCTTAGGAGGGTAGATGGCGCCTTCGTTGTCTGGGTCCTCAACCGCCTCAGCCTAATAGGCACGCTCGAGAGAGCACACCACGTCCTTTTCCTCGCAGGCGATCGTGATGATGTCGCAGTTCCCTGGCATCTTGAGGACATTGTAGCCATGGTGGGTCGCAACCATGAACTTGGCCAGGGCTGGATACCCAAGGATGGCATTGTACGGTAGGCGGATGTGGGCGACGTTAAAGTCGATGAGCTCGGTGCGGTAGTTGTCGCGTTGGCCGAAGGTGACAGGGAGGCGGATCTGCCCTATCGGGGTGGTGGAGCCGTCGGTCACTCCTAAGAAGGGCTTGGTGGGCTGCAGCTGATCACATGGCACTTGGAGGCAGTCGAATATCTTGATGGAAAGAACATTGAGCCCTGCACCACCATCGATGAGGGTCTTGGTGACAAGGACATTGGTGATGACGGGCAAGCAGAGCATCAGGAGGGCGCCGGCAGTTGCCGCGCACATGAGCTGGTCGGACGAGCTGAAGGTGATGGTGCACTTGGACCACCTGAGCGGGCGCATGGCCTCGAGCCTGGGGAGGGCCGCGTTCACCTCAGAAGCGAACTGCTTGAAGATGCGCTGGGAGGCTGGGGCCTGAGCGCCGCCCAAGATGCAGGCGATGGCACACGGTTCCTGGAAGCCCCCAGCCCCCTCGTCCTGGTCGTCGTTCCTCCTTGGTGGTGGTGGCAGCGGAGGGAGGCCGGCCTTGCCCTGAGGATGGTCCTCACGAGGCTGGTCCCTCCAGGCACCCTCGCGAGGCTGGTCCTGCCAGCGGTCCTCACGGGCTGGCCGTGCCACTCCTGGCGGGGGCCGCAGTCGTCCCAGCGTCCTCCACTTCGACCTCCTCCACGGCCGTAGCCTCGATCGCTGCACTCAGGGCGTCGACCGAAGCATCCGTCGCGGATGGCCCTAAGCTCCCGACAGTCATTGGTGTTGTAGTTGTATACGTTGTGGAAGGCGCAGAACGGGCGGCTGCCCTTGGATGACTCTGCGTGGTCGCAGCCGCGCTTCATCTCCAGTTCATCCGCGAGCACTGCCGCCCCCTTACGCTTCACGTCCTTGGTCTTGGCCTTCTTGTCTTCAGGGTCGGCAGCTGGAAGCTCGAGGAGGGAAAGGCATCCTTCCTCAGCTCTCGCGCACTTGGTCGCCATGTTGAACATCTCCAGGGCCGTGCACAAGTCCTCGTGTATGGCGAGCTCCTCCGTCATCTTGACATCGCGAATGCCATTAGAGAACGCTATGGCCTCGTCCGTCACCTTGGGAATCTTGAGGCGAACATTGTTGAAGCGTTGGATGTACTTCTGCAGGGTTTCCCCTAGCTGCTGCTTGATGCGCCGCAGGTCACCCGCGGCAGGCGGGCGGTCATGACTGCCCTGGAAGTTGGCGACGAAACGCTCGCACATCTCGCCCCAGGAGGAGATCGATCCCGCGGGAAGGTTCAGGAGCCACGAGCGCGCGCCGTCTTTGAGAGCCATGGGAAACCAGTTCGCCATGACTTTCTCGTCGCCGTTGGCTGCCTCGATGCTCAGCTCATAGAGCTGCAGGAACTCAGCAGGGTCGGGGGTGCCGTCGTAGCCCGGAGGCAGGTCGGGCTTGAACTTCCCCGGCCAGACGACGCTGCGCAGCTTGGGAGTGAAGGCTCGGCAGCCCGCGGTGGTCACTGGAGCTCGTCGCGGAGGCGGTGCTTGGTCTTGGTACCCATGCGCCGCCACTGCGGGTGGCGCGCGGTCTTGACGTGGCGGTGCTGGGAGTGCAGGAGCACCATCTTGTGGCCGCCGGACCTCCTGGCAGCTTTCTTCTTCGCGCGCGGGCGCCCTGCGCGGTGAGTCGCACCGCGGGGCCGCACGTCTCGGTGCAAGGGAGACGTCTTGACGCGGAGGTGGCGGAGGCGGTCCGTGGGCCACGTTGCCCGTGGTAGGAGGCGGGCGAGGCAGCGAGAGGGACGGTGCAGGAGAGCCCCCAACGGCGTTGACGAGCTCGGCGATGCGGTCCAGCCAGTCCTCGTAGAGGTCATCGACGGGTCGGTAGCGCAGGAGCTCGCACGCCATGAGCAACGCAACCTGCGCGTCTGCGGGCTTGCGACGAGCGTGGGACGACGAGCCGGCCGGAGTCAGCGATGGGGTGGCGGTGCGTCCGTCCCTCCGCACAGAGGGGTGCAACGACGAAGCTTGCTGCTCGTTCCCCATCGAGCCGGTGGCGGCGTTGGCAGCAGGTGATGGAGAGCGACGAGGAGGCCCGCTGACGGGCGACGTCTGGGCAACGCGAGTGTTGAGAGCGGCTCGGCGCTCAGCACGGGCTCGACGAGCATCGGCCATGGAAGTAGTGGAGCAGTGGCGCGTCGATCGACGGAAGAGAGGTTTCGACGCACCCTACCTGGCGCGCCAAATGTCGGATTCGGGGTTCCGCAGACCCTTGACAGGTTCGAACTCTGGGGTGCGCATGAAGAACACTCTCTCCCCAGCCTGCCCGCTTAGTAATCACACGGCCAAGCTCGACGAACCCAAAGAACAAGGGACACAAGGATTTATCCTGGTTCGGGCCACCTTGCGCTGTAATACCCTACTCCAGCTTTGTAGTAGATTGCCTCGAGGGGCTGAGGACGAACTAGTATAGTGGTGGAACAGCCTCAGGAGGTGAGGTGTTCTTGAGCTCGATGAGCTGGTGAGGTGGCTTTGGGTGGAATGGATCCGTCCCAAGATGCCCCTCTATGGTGGTGGCTAAGTCCTATTTATAGTGGCCTTGGTCCTCTTCCCAAATGTAGGCGGGAAGGGATCTCACAACGGCCAAATTGGAAGGGAGACAACTAGTACAAGCTATCCTAACAAAAGTAGTCATCGCCTGCGAAAGGCTCTAGTGGTGACACTGCAGTGGGCTCCACGATGACCTCCGTCCTGCCGTACTGGCGGTCTTGGTCTTGTTGCACCGGAGTGGAAACCGTTGACTGATTCCTCGGGACTCCGCGCCTGCGCTTGCCTCCTTAGCACCAAAGAGGAAACTGGTACACGGCGCCCGCTGGCGCCCGCTTCGCCTTGGTCGTCATGGCTCACGTCATGTGAACCTCACGAGGGGATAGTGCACCCCCCCTGTGGACCGCCTTTTCAGTTTTAGAAAAAATAAAAGAAAATGATGGATATGTCAAAAAAATAAAATAAAATAAGTTTCCAATGTGATATGTGGTCTAGTTGTTGGGAAAATTTACAAATATGAATTTCGACTTTATTTGCAAAATCTCTCTGGAATTTGTAAAATGGGCATAACTTTTGCATACGAACTCGGATTAAAAAGTTTTTTATATGAAAAATCTTCTACTCGAAAAGTTACATACTAATTGAACCGGGGGAACCCCGTTCAACATCTTCAAAATCCCCAAAAACCTAACAGAACGAAAGATACGTGGCTTTTAAGATCTAGAGGGGGGAATGAAAAAAATCAAACTTACTAGTGGCGCACCATTTGCTAGGTGCGCCACTAGTAACAGAAAAAAAATTGTTTCAAATTTTTTTTTGGAAAAAATGTTCAAAATATGATACGTAATATGAACGGAAGTTTGAAATATTTTTTCAAAATTTCATCACACTCATGAACATGAACAAAGTCCTAGACATCAACAAGGTTTAATAGGATTGATATTCTAGATATATCAACAAGTGCCTGTTAAGTTAGCTGGTGCTTGGGTCGGATAGAACTCCGAAGTTAAGCGTGCTTGGGCTGGAGTAGTGTGAGGATGGGTGACCTTTTGGGAAGTTTGACCACGGAGTGCTATTTGACTTGAGATTAAGCCATAGTGACCCGAGATTAAGAAAAAAATTTGAAAAAAATATTTCTGATTTTTTTTTGAAAAAAATGTTAGTAATGGCGCACTTCTATGTGGTGCGCCATTACTAAGTCAGATAGTAATGGCGCACTGCCTAGTGCACCATTAGTAAAAAATTCTAATGGCATGATGCTAGTGGCGCACCTGTAGTGCGCCATTAGTAGGCAAAACAGGTGCGCCACTAGCAGGCCTTTTCCTAGTAGTGTAGTGAGGTTGCCCCCAGGGAGGTCTTGGTGTCGTCCGCCTCGCGAGGCTTGGCCCCTCGCGAGGGTCTTGAGTTGTTGCTGCTGAAGCTGGGCCATACTGAGCTGTTGATGGAGCCACGCTGCGGGCCGCAGGCAGGCAAGTCTGGGTACCCTCGTTCCCAGGACGCCGACACAAATAATTCATCTTTACTAGGCAATTCTTTTTCATGAAGCTTTCTACTAAACTTGGAAAAATTAAACTCATGAGACTCATCACCAAAACTAACACCGACAATTTGTTTCTTACAATCTATCTTACCATTAATTGTGTTCAAGAAAGGTCTACCAAAAATAATGGGACAGAAGTCATCTTGTGGGGAAGCAAGAACAAGGAAATCAGTAGGGTATTTTATTTTCCCACACAAGACTTCAACATTTCTAACAATCCAAATTGGTGATATGGTGTCTCTGTTAGCAAGTTTAATAGTAACATCTCTTTCTTCTATCTCTGCGGGTGCTATGTCATTCATAATTTCTTGATATAAGGTGTAAGGAATAGCACCCACACTAGCACCTATGTCACATAAACCATGATAACAGTGATCTCCTATTTTAGTTGAGATGACAGGCATGCCAACAACAGGTCTATGTTTATCCTTTTTATCAGGTTTGGCAATTCTAGCAGCTTCTTCACAAAAGTAAATAACATGCCCATCTATATCTTCTTCTAAGAGATCTTTAACCATAGCTATGCTAGGTTCTACTTTGATATGTTCATCAGGTTTAGGTGTTCTAATATAGCTTTTGTTAACCACAGTTGAAACTTTAGCACGTTCCTTTATCCTAACAGGGAAAGGTGGTTTCTCAATATAAGCAGAAGGAACAACTGGATCAACATTATAAACTATAGTTTCTTCTTTAACCGGTACCGGTTCTTTGATTTCTTCTTTAATAGGTGGGTGATATTTAAACCACTTCTCTTTAGGGAGTTTAACATGAGTAGCAAATGATTCACAAAAGGAGGATACTATCTCAGAGTCAAGTCCATATTTAGTGCTAAACTTTTGAAAAGCATCGGTATCCATAAAAGATTTAACACAATCATACTTAAGTTTAATACCTACCTCTTTACCTTCGTCGAGTTCCCAATCTTCAGAGTTGCGTTTAATTCTTTCCAAAAGATCCCACCGGAATTCAATAGTCTTCTTCATAAAAGAACCAGCACAAGAAGTATCAAGCATGGTTTGATCATTACGAGAAAGCCGAGCATAAAAATTCTGAGTAATAATTTCTCTTGAGAGCTCATGATTGGGGCATGAATATAACATTGATTTAAGCCTCCCCCAAGCTAGAGCGATACTTTCTCCTTCACGAGGCCAAAAATTATATATATAATTCCGA
Organism: Aegilops tauschii subsp. strangulata; assembly: GCF_002575655.3. Taxonomy (NCBI): domain Eukaryota; kingdom Viridiplantae; phylum Streptophyta; class Magnoliopsida; order Poales; family Poaceae; genus Aegilops; species Aegilops tauschii. Next base: position 309,959,692 of record NC_053037.3, on the reverse strand, counting down.
TCACGATGAACTAGATGCATAGGATAATTTTTTTTGGTGGAACTCCAATTTCAAACGATTCCAATTCCAAGATCCAATAATATCGCATAGCCTATACCATGCCAATGCTTTTCCCTTCAAAGATAAAGGGAAAACCTTTTTCATAACTTCATCTTCGGGTAAACCTGCAAGCTTAAACAATCCACAAATTTGTTCTACATATATGAAGTGCATATCAGGATGTTCGGTTCCATCTCCTGCATAAGGATTAGCTAGCAGTTTCTCTATCATACCCGAAGGAATTTCATATTCAATATTTTCAGTAGGTGCAGTAGGTTGAGGGGTAGATAATTGTGGTTCCAGACGAGGTGAAGATACCCCGAACAAACCCCTCGAAGGATAGTTTTCCATGGTAAGAAGTGAAAATAAATTTCAGCACACTATATAAATGTTTCCTTACCAAATTCCACTTACCAAAGGTGCTTCACTCCCCGGAAATGGCACCAGAAAATAGCCTTGATGACCCACAAGTATAGGGGATCAATTGTAGCTCTTTTTGATAAGTAAGAGTGTCGAACCCAACGAGGAGCAGAAGGAAATGACAAGTGGTTTTCAGCAAGGTAATGTCTGCAAGTGCTGAAATTGTAAGTAGCGGAGTAGTTTGATAGCAAGATAATTTGTAACGAGCAAGTAACGGTAGTAGTAACAAAAGTGCAGCAAGGTAGCCCAATCCTTTTGAGGCAAAGGGCAGGCCAAAACGGTCTCTTATGATAAGCAAAGCGTTCTTGAGGGTACACGGGAATTTCAACTAGTCACTTTCATCATGTTGGTTTAATTTGTGTTCGCTACTTTGATAATTTGATATGTGGGTGGACCAGTGCTTAGGTGCTGTTCTTACTTGAACAAACCTCCTACTTATGATTAACCCTCCCGCAAGCATCCACGACTACGGGAAAAGTGTTTGATTTCGGGTTCCGGCAAAACCCTCGAGGTTCGAACACTGGGGTGCGCACGAAGATCTCCCCTACCTGATCACGCCCTCAGCCTCACCGCGAACTCAAAGCCTAGCTCGACGAACCCGCAACACAAGAGACACGAGGTTTATACTGGTTCGGGCCATTGTTGTGGTGTAATACCCTACTCCTGTGTGGTGTGGTGGATTGCCTCTCGGGCTGAGGATGAATAGTAGAAGGGGAAGAACAGCCTCCTGAGGAGAGGTGTTCTTGTCCTTGGTGAACTTGTGTGGGTGAGGACGGATCTAGTCCAAGGTGGGATGAGGTGCCTCCTACTGTGGTGGCTAGTCCTATTTATAGAGGCCCTGGTCCTCTCCCCAAATATTGAGCGGGAAGGGAGCCAACAATAGCCAAATTCGAAGGGAGACAACTAGTACAAGCTATCCTGACTAAAGGTGGTCTTCGCCTGCGAAAGGCTCTGGTGGTGACGCCGTCTTGGGCTCCACGGTGACCTCCGTCCTGCTGTCCTGCTGGTCTTGGTCTTGTTGCACCGAGATGGAAACCTTTGCCTGATGCCTCAGGACTCCTCGCCTACGCTTGCCCCTTTAGCACCAAAGAGGAAACGAGGACACTGTGCGCGCTGGCGCCCGCCTGGCCTTGGTCGTCATGGCTGACGTCGTAGGAACCTCGCGAGGTTCCCTTTCCTTGATCTCTCTACCCCTCGCGAGCCAGCTTGGTGAGGCCGCTCCCGAGGAGGTCTTGTGTCGTCCGCCTCGTGAGGCTTGGCCCCTCGCGAGGGTCTTGAATGTTTGCTGGTGAAGATGGGTCGTACAGTGCCGCTGGCGGAGCCACGCCGTGGGCCGCAGGTAGGCAAGTCTAGGGACCCCCGTTCCCAGGATCCCGACAGTAGCCCCCGGGCCCAAGGCAAAGCCAAAGGGCAAGTGCGGAGCACCGCGGGCCCCAACAGCCTGCGGCCTTGGTCGACGCGTGGCGATTTATTGGGCGTGGGCGTCTCCGCTTCCCCACGCTGCCTCGGCAATTGCCTGACTTGACGAGTCCCTGCTGCATGCAAGGGAAAACCATCATTACCTGTGATCGTGGGGATCACCGATTGTCCTTCTCCTGCTATAAATGGGGAGGGTGGCAGAGACTCCGTCGCTCATCTCTTCTTGTTCTTCTTGCTTTGCTCGCTTCTTCTTCCTCGCTCCATAGCTAGCAGCGACTCCCATGGCGCCTATTCGGAGGTTTTCGGCCGCAGAGAAAGGGAAAACCCCCCGCGACGAGCCTGGGCCACTTCCACTAAAGAAGAGGCCGAGCCACCGCCGCGACATGGTTGTGAGGCCGGAGGTGAAAAGGCCTTGGTACGAGCGACCTCCTCCCGGGTAGCCGCTGCCTGTGCACGCCCAAGCTGAGGGCTCCGGAGGAGGAGGCGACGAGCGCCGCCACCCGCGCCGGGGCCATGGTCACCGCGTCGCGGTGACGCATGCCGTCGCCCCAGGAGTCCACGCCGCGGACTCCTCGCGCGAACTCGTGATGTGGGCGGCGATGCCTCCGCGCACCTGGATCCGCTTCCCTGGAGCTTTGGCTGCAGCACGCCGACTGCGACGCCCCGGCGACTGGGGCGGTGGTCGAGGCCGTCTCCCCAGGCAAGATCTTCATGACCCGCGGCTGGGGCGAGGTTGCCCGAGTCTGCCGCGCGGAAGGCGCCCTCGCCATCCACTTCAGGTATGATGGCGCCTCCATGATGTTCTTCAAGGTCTTCGATGCGGAAAGCCACCGCTTGGAGTGCTGCCCCGAAGAGGGTCGTCGGGACGGTGCAGCGGCCAGCGCCGGGCGCGCCGTTGGCTTCTCCAGCGACTCCTCCAGCAGCAGCGGTGGCGCTTGGGAGTCCAGTGACTCTCCCGAGCTCTACGAGACCCCGGAGACGAGCGACGGCAGCTACGTGCCTTCGAGCTTTCGCCGGGGCCGGAGCAAGGCTGCGGCGTCCGGCCGTCGCCGTCACTCATCTGGATGGGGTTGGCGCCGGCCTCCCGTGGCCCACTATTGATGATGGCGTCGGCTGCGCTGGCGCGTGTAGATAGGGCTCCTAGGACCTCCCCTGCTTTTGTTCCCTGCTAGGAATCGAAACGAACCCCGTTTGGGCGTGTAAAGAACCTGTAATGCCTTTTGTTCATATTATCTTTATCATGAAGGTTGGCGAGCGCATGTCTTGTTTCGGCTCAGTCCCCCCTTCTAACCCCACGGCAGCATGGTGCTCTACGCCGACAGGCCCCAGTCCCCAGGCAGGCTACAGCCATCGCTGGTATGCCAGGTCGTGATGCCGTGGTCAAGGCCACGAGGTGAGCGGCCCGAGGTCCGGTAAAAGCTCCTGAGGCGCGATGCTCAAGAGGTCCCCTTTAGCGCTCAAGCAACTACCGAGAAGCAAGAAAGGGTGGTGGCGTTGCCGTAACAAGGCTACCTCAGGTGAAGGTCCGATGCTGTAGTGCTGGGTCGATCTAGTCATGAGACTTACCTTGGCATTCCTAAGCTGGCTCCTTGTGTCGCGCCTGACTTGTGTGTCGACCGCTGTTTGGTAGCTAGGTTGGGCCCGTGCAAGCCTCCCCCTCTTCTCCACGCTCTTCCGTGTGCTCTGCGTCCTCAGGTCCCGGCCCTCGAGCGAGCTCAGCCGCCACTGGTATGCCAGGTCGCGATGCCGTGGTCAAGGCCAGGGGGTGAGGGTTGGTGAGCTAGTAAGAGCTCCTGAGTCGCGATGCTCAGGAGCCCCCCTTTTAACGCGCAAGTGAATCGCATGGGAGAAGAAGTTGGAGCCTGTGGTACCGCCCGCTGTCGTTCTCGGGAGGTTCCTGCAGGTCAGCACGAGGGAGAACACAGATTGCCGATCTGCCGCAGGTCGCCCTACAAGAAGATGAAGGCACTGAGGGCCTGTTGAGGTGAATTGTGCGGGGCGTGCCGCGAGCCAGAACTCGACCACTCAGATTTGTCGGCACTGCAGGGACGGACCCGAGCACAGGCGCCGTGCCAGAGTGTGTAGCTCCCGTGGTGGGTGACAATTAAGCAGGTGATAACCATAGATAGATTACGCATGGAAAGTGAACTAGCTCAGATAAATGCAAGAACGATACATGCCACTGGGCTGGACCCGAGCGGCTTGGGGGTGATGCAGCCCGAGGGGCGCTCCCAGCTGAGTAAGCTAAAGACGTAAAAGGATACATGCCATAGGGACAGAGCCACGCGGTCTGGGAAAGATGCAGCCTGAGGGGCGCTCCCAGCTAAATAAACTTGGAAAATGTCACATGGTTCTGTTGTCGAAGGGGTGTTGAGGTAGCTGAAGACACGTGGTGAAGGTGTTGCTCCTCACGAGGCTCCGGGACCATGAGCCTCGGGAGGCTCTGGGGGTCCAGGCGGTTCCCTGAGGACTGTCTCCATCTCCGTCAGGACTGCGTGATGCCTGGCCTCCTGAGCCGCCAGGATGTCCGCAGTTTGCGCTGGAAGGCGGACGCCACGCTCGGCAGGCCAAACGGCATGCAGACGTAGCTGTGAGGTGGGCCCTCGCAGCGTCCCATGCGCGAAGGCCAGAAGAGCTCCTGGGATGCGGCCCTGTTGAGCCCTGGGACGTCGATGCAGACGCGCAGCCCACCATCCTCACCTGGATGGGGAGCCGCGCTAGGTGCACGGCGGTCGCCACGCATGGCTCTCGCATCCTGCAGTTCCTGAGTGGTCTTGGCAATGAACTCCTGAGCGCCGGGCGCTCCTCGTCCTGTATGCTCCTGAGGGAAACGTGCTGCGAAGCACGCCTCCACGTGGTGCCCGAGCGCCTCCCTCATGATGTTGGCAAGGTCGAAGGACCTCCAGAAGAGAGCCCCCGAGCCCTGCCCGAGGAGGGCGCCGGGCACGCCTTCCTATGTGAGGGAGGGAGGCGCCCCAGGCGCGGGCGCCGATCCTGACGTGGCTCCACTTGCGGCGCCGCTCTCCTGAGGCCCTGTGCGGAGTAGCTGCTTCTTCTTGGGGACGACCTCAGGAGGGTACTGTGCTGCATTGCTGTTGGGGTCTTCGATTGACGCTGCTTGGAAGGCGCGCTCGAGGGAGCACACTGCATCTCTTTCTTCGCAGGGGACTGTGATGATTCCGCCGCTCCCTGGCATCTTGAGGACGTTGTAGCCGTGGAGTGTCACTGCCATGGACTTGGCCAGGGCCGGATACCCGAGGATGGCGTTGTACGGTGTGGGCGACGTCGAAGTCGATGAGCTCGGTGCGGTAGTTGTTGCGCTATCCGAAGGTGACAGGGAGGCGGACCTGCCCTATCGGGGTGGTGGAGCTGTCGGTCACTCCTGAGAAAGGCTTGGTAGGATGGAGCTAATCGTATGGCACTTGGAGGCTGTGGAACGTCTCGACGGACATGACGTTAAGCCCTGTGCCGCCGTCGATGAGGGTCTTGGTGACTTGCACGTTGCTGATGACGGCTGAACAAAGCATCAGGAGGGCGCCGGCGGTGGCCGCACACTTGAGCTGATCTGCCGAGCTGAAGGTGATGGCGCACTTGGACGACCTAAGCGGGTGTGTGGCCTCGAGCCTGGGGAGGACTGCGTTCACCTCACGAGCAAACTGCTTGAAGATACGCTGAGAGGCTGGGGCCTGAGCTCCGCCCAAGATGCAGGCGATAGCACGCGACTCCTGGAAGCCCCCGCCCCCCTTGTTCTGATGGTGGTCATCGTTCCTTCTTGGCAGTGGCGGCAGCGGTGGAAGTCCAGCATTGCCCTGAGGGCGGTCCTCGCGAGGCTGATCCCTCCATGCGCCCTCACGAGGCTGGTCCTGCCAGCGATCTTTGCGAGGCCGGTCGCGCCACTCCTGGCGAGAGCCACGATCGTCCCAGCGTCCTCCGCCACGTCCTCCTCCTCGGCCATAGCCCTGGTCGTTGCGCTCGGGGCGTCGACCGAGGCATCCGTCCCAAATGGCCCTGAGCTCTTAACAGTCAGTAGTGTTGTGGCTGTGGACGTTGTGGAAGGCGTAGAACGGTCGGCTGCTCTTAGATGACTCGGGAATGTCCCGGCCGCGCTTTGTCACCGGCTTCGTTGCAAGAACGACCACTCCCTTGTGCTTCACGTCCTTGGCCTTGGCCTTCTTCTCCTCAGGGTCGGCAGCTGGGAGCTCGAGGAGGGAAAGGCGCCCTTCCTCAGCTCTTGCGCACTTGGTCGCCAGGTTGAACAGCTCCAAGGTCGTGCACAGCTCCTCGTGGATGGCGAGCTCCTCCTTCATCTTGACGTCGTGGACACCATCAGAAAACGCGGAGATGATGGCCTCGTCCGTCACCTTGGGGATCTTGAGGCGAACGTTGTTGAAGCGCTGGATGTACTTTTGCAGGGTCTCTCCTGGCTGCTGCTTGAAGTGGCGCAGGTCACCCACGGCCGGAGGGCGGTCGCGAGTGCCCTGAAAGATGGCGAGGAAGCGGTCGCGCATCTTGTTCCAGGAGGAGATGGAGCCTGGGGGTAGGTTCAGGAGCCACGAACAAGCGCCATCCTTGAGAGCCATGGGGAACCAGTTCACCATGACTTTTTTGTCGCCGTTGGCCGCCTCGATGCTCAGCTCGTAGAGCTGCAGGAACTATGCGGGGTCGGGGGTGCCGTCATAGCGAGGAGGCAGGTCTGGCTTTAACTTGCCCGGCCACGCGATGCTACGCAGCTAAGGGGTGAAGGCGCGGCAGCCTGCGGTGGCCACCGGGAGCCTTCGCTGATGCGTAGCCTGCCCTTGATGTCCGCGCACCGCCACCGCAGGCGAAGCACGGTCTTGTCGTAGTGGTGCTGGGAGCGCGGGAGCGTTCTCTTGCGGACGAGGAACTTCTTGTCAGCTTCCTTCTTCTCGCGCAGGCGCCCGGCGCGGTGGGTCACGCCGGGGGGCCGCACGCCTTGGCGCCAGGACGCCGTCTTGGTGCAGAGGCGGTGGAGGCGCTCCGTGCGCCACGTCGCCCGCAGTTGGCGGAGGGCGAGGCAGCGACAGAGATGGTGCAGGGGAGCCCCCTGCGGCGCTGATGAGCTCGGCGATGTGGTCCAGCCAGTCCTCGTAGAGGTGTTCGACGGGACGGTAGCGCAGGAGCTCGCGTGCCATGAGCAGCGTGGCCTGCGCGTTCATGGGAGCGCAACGAGCATGAGACGATGAGCCGGCCGGAGTCAGCAACGGAGTGGCGGTGCGGCCGTCCTGCCACACTGAGAGGTGCAGCGAGGATGCTTGCTGCTCAGTTCCCGCCGGGCCAGTGGCGGCGTTGGCGGCAGGTGACGGAGAATGACGGGGAGGCCCGCAGACAGGAGCGGTCTGAGCGACGCAGGCGGCAAGGGCGGCCCGACGCTCAGCACGGGCTCGACGAGCGTCCGCCATGGAGACGACGAAGCGAGGGGACGGGATCGATGGAAGGAAAGCTTCGGCCCACCCCTACCTGGCGCGCCAAATGTCTAATTTCGGATTCCGGCAAAACCCTCGAGGTTCGATCACTGGGGTGCGCACAAAGATCTCCCCCTACCTGATCACGCCCTCAGCCTCACCGTGATCTCAAAGCCTAGCTCGACGAACCCACAACACAAGAGACACGAGGTTTATACTGGTTCGGGCCACTGTTGTGGTGTAATACCCTACTCCAGTGTGGTGTGGTGGATTGCCTCTCGGGCTGAGGATGAATAGTAGAAGGGGAAGAACAGCCTCCTGAGGAGAGGTGTTCTTGTCCTTGGTGAACTTGTGTGGGTGAGGACGGATCTAGTCCAAGGTGGGATGAGGTGCCTCCTACTGTGGTGGCTAGTCCTATTTATAGAGGCCCTGGTCCTCTCCCCAAATATTGAGCGGGAAGGGAGCCAACAATAGCCAAATTCGAAGGGAGACAACTAGTACAAGCTATCCTGACTAAAGGTGGTCTTCGCCTGCGAAAGGCTCTGGTGGTGACGCCGTCTTGGGCTCCACGCTGACCTCCGTCCTGCTGTCCTGCTGGTCTTGGTCTTGTTGCACCGATATGGAAACCTTTGCCTGATGCCTCGTGACTCCTCGCCTGCGCTTGCCCCTTTAGCACCAAAGAGGAAAAGAGGACAATGTGCGCGCTGGCGCCCGCCTGGCCTTGGTCGTCATGGCTGACGTCGTAGGAACCTTGCGACGTTCCCTTGCCTTGATCTGTCCGCCCCTCGCGAGCCAGCCTGGTGAGGCCGCTCCCGAGGAGGTCTTGTGTCATTCGCCTCACGAGGCTTGGCCCCTTGCGAGGGTCTTGAATGATTGCTGGTGAAGATGGGCCGTACAGGGCCGCTGGCGGAGCCACGCCGTGGGCCGCAGGCAGGCAAGTCTGGGGACCCCCATTCCAAGGACGCCGACAAAAAGTATTAAGAATAAATTCTAACCACCGCATTAAACTTTTGGATCCAATCGGTCCCGTAGGGAATAGTGCATAAACTGGGGTTTAAGCTTCTGTCACTCTCGCAACCCATCATCTAATTGCTACTCCACAATGCATTCCCTTAGGCCCAAATATGGCGAAGTGTCATGTAGTCGACGTTCACATGACACTACTAAGGGAATCACAACATTCATACTATCAAAATATTGAACACATATCAAGTTCACATGATTACTTGCAACATGATTTCTCCCGTGACCTCAAGAACAAAAGTAACTACTCACAAATGATAAACAATGTCATGATCAGAGGGGTATTAAATAGCATATTGGATCTGAACATATAATCTTCCACCAAATAAACCATATAGCAATCAACTACAAGATGTAATCAACACTACTAGTCACCCACAAGCACCAATCTATAGTTCCGGTAACAAGATTGAACACAAGAGATGAACTAGGGTTTGAGATGAGATGGTGCTGTTGAAGATGTTGATGGAGACTCCCCTCCCCAAGATGGGAGAGTTGTTGGTGATGATGATGACGATGATTTCCCCCTCCGGGAGGGAAGTTCCCTCGGCGGAATCGCTCCGCTGGTGGGCAAAACTGCTCATGCCCAAGTTCCACCTCGAGACGGCGGCGCTCCATCCCGAAATTCTTCCCCTTATTTTTTCTAGGTCAAAATGACCTATATACTAGAAGATGGGCACCGGAGGTGGGCCTGGGTGAGCACAACCCACCAGGGTGCGCCTGGGCTCCCTGGCGCGCCCAAGTGGGTTGTGCCCACCTGGTGGGCCCCCTCTAGTAGTTATTTGCTACAATAATTCTTAAATAATCCATAAAAATTCCTCATGAAGTTTCAGCTTGTTTGGAGTTGTGCAGAATAGGTGGCCTGACGTAGCTTTTCCTGGTCCAGATTTCCAGCTGCCGGAATTCTCCCTCTTGGTGTGTACCTTGCAAATTATGAGTGAAAAGGCATTAGAATTACTCCAAAAAGCATTATTATGGATAAAAACATTATAAGTAACAGTAAGAAAACATGATGCAAAATGGACGTATCACTCGGTGCGGTAGTTGTCGCGCTTGCCAAAGGTGACAGGGAGGCAAATCTGCCCCAGTGGGTCGGTGGAGCCATCTGTCACCCCTAAGAAGGGCTTGGTGGGGAGGTGATAGCCCACAAGTATAGGGGATCGCATAAGTTTTCGAGGGTAGAGTATTCAACCCAAATTTATAGATTCGACACAAGGGGAGCCAAAGAATATTTGAAGGTATTAGCAGCTGAGTTGTCAATTCAACCACACCCGGAGATTAATTATCTGCAGCAAGTAATCAGTAGCAAAGTAATATGATAGTTTTGATAGTAGTGACAACAGCAATGGTAACAGTAACGGTGATAGCAGTATTTTTGTAGCAAGTGTAACAGTGATGATAGCAATAATAACTTAGCAGAAACAATATAAGATAAATTCGTAGGCATTGGATCGGTGACTTGTTGGATGATATTCATCATGAGACAGTTATAACCTAGGGAGCTCCAGTTCATCAATATAATGTAGGCATGTATTCCGTAAATAGTCATACGTGCTTATGGAAAGAACTTGCATGCCATCTTTTGTCCTACCCTCCCGTGGCAGCGGGGTCCATATTGGAAACTAAGGTATATTAAGGCCTCCTTTTAGTAGAGAATTGGAACAAAGCATTAACACATAGTGAATACATGAACTCCTCAAACTACGGTCATCACTGGGAGTGGTCCCGACTATTGTCACTCCGGGGTTGCCGGATGATAACATGTAGTAGGTGACTATAACTTCCAAGATCGGATAAAAAACATGGATATAATTATGAAAACATAAACGGTTCAGATCTGAGTTCATGGCACCCGGGCCTAAAGTGACAAGCATTAAGCATAGGAAAGTCATAGCAACATCAATCTTAGAACATAGTGGATACTAGGAATCAAGCCCTAACAAAACTAACTCGATTACATGATGAATCTCATCCAGCTCCTCACCGACCAGCGAGCCTACGAAGGAATTACGCACTCCCGGTGGGGAGCATCATGGAATTGGCGATGGAGAAGGGTTGGTGATGATGAAGAACGAAGATCCCCCTCTCCGGAGCCCCAAACGGACTCCAGCTCTGGCCTCCCGATGAAGAACAAGAGGTGACGGCGGCTTCGTCTGGTGGATCACGATAACTCTTTCTCCCTGATTTTTTCTGGAAAAATAGGATTTATAGCGTAGGTTTCAGGGTCTGCGGGGCCACTAGGTGGGGACAACCCACCTGGGCGCGCCAGTAGAGGGGGGCGCTCCTGGTGGGTTGTGCCCACCCAGGGGCCCCTCTCCGGTAGGTCTTGGCTCCAGAAATTCTTATAAATTATATAAAAATTCCTCACAAAGTTTCATTCCATACCGAGAACTTTTATTTCTACACAAAAACAACACCAAAGTAGTTTTGCTGAAAACATTGTCAGTCCGGGTTAGTTTCATTCAAATCATGCAAATTAGATTCCAAAACAAGAGGAAAAGCATTAGGAAAAGTAGATACGTTGGAGACGTATCTGGAGAAGCTGGTCGTAGGGCACCTAGAGTCTCTCGAACGTCTCAACAGAGAGGACATTCAGTCCCGCGCCACCATCGATGAGTGTCTTGGTGACATGGACGTTGCTTATGGTCGGCGGGCAGAGCATTGGGAGCGCGCCAGTAGTGGCTGCACACTTGAGCTGATCCGTAGAGTCGAAGGTTATGGAGTACTTGGACCACCTGAGGGGACGCGTCGTCTCAAGCTTGGGGAGGGCTGCGTTCACCTCACAACTGAATTGCTTGAAGACGCGAAGGGAGGCGGGGGCCTGAGCGCCACCTAGGATGCAGGCGATAGGACGAGGCTCTTGGAAGCCCCCGGCGCCATCATCTTGGCGGTGGTCATCGTTCCTCCTTAGTGGCGGTGGCAGCGGAGGGAGGCCAGCGTTGCCCCGAGGATGATCCTCACGAGGCTGGTCCCTCCAGGGGCCGTCGTGAGGCTGGCCCTCCCAGCGGTCCTCACGAGGCTGATCACGCTAGTCCTGGCTAGGGTCGTGGTTGTCCCAGCGGCCCCCTCCACGACCGTAGCCACGGTTGTGGCGCTCAAGGCAGCGGCCAAGGCGCCCATCTCGGATGGCCCTAAGCTCTTTTGCCGTCATTGGTGTTGTGGCTATGGACGTTGTGGAAGACGCAGAACGGGCGGCTGCCCTTGGAGGACTCGGGGTGGTCGCAGTCGCGCTTCATCTCGGGCTTGGCCGCGAGCACAGCAGGGCCCTTGCGCTTCACATACTTGGCCTTGTCCTTCTTGTCTTCATGGTTGGCCTCTGGGAGCTCGAGGTGGGAGAGTCGACCTTCTTCTGCCCTCGTGCACCTGGTTGCCATGTTGAACATCTCCAGAGCCGAGCACGGATCCTCGTGTATGGCGAGTTCCTCCTTCATCTTGACATCCCGGATGCCATCGGTGAACGCTGAAATGATGGCCTCGTCCAACACCTTAGGGATCTTGAGGCGAACGTTGGTGAAGCGCTGGATGTATTTGTGCAATGTCTCCCCTGGCTGCTGCATGATGCGCCGCAGGTCGCCTGCAGCAGGGGCGCCGTCGCGAGTGCCTTGGAAGTTGGCGACGAAGCGCTCACGCAGCTCATCCCAGGAGGAGACCGACCCTAGCGGGAGGTTCAGGAGCCACGAGCGCGCACCATCCTTGAGAGCCATGGGGAACTAGTTCGCCATGACCTTCTCATCGCCGTTCACCGCCTCGATGCTCAGCTCGTAGAGCTGGAGAAACTCAGCGGGGTCAGGGGTGCCGTCATAGCGCGGGGGCAGATCCGGCATGAACTTGTTGGGCGAGACGACGTGGCGCAGCTCCGAAGTGAATGCTCGGCAGCCTGTCGCGCTCACGGGAGCCCGCCGCGGAAGGGGAGCATGGTATGGGTGTCCGCGTGCCGCCGCCTCGGGCGGCACACGGTCTTGATGTGGCGGTCCTGGGAGCGCACACGCCTCTCCTTGGGGCCGCTGCACCACATGGCAGCTTTCTTCGTCGCGCGCCAGCGCCCTGCATGGTGGGTCGCACTGGGGGCCTCACGCCTTGGGTCGAGGACGACATCATGCCAGAGAGGAGGAGGCGCACCATGGGCCACGTCGCCCGCCTGAGGCAGCGGGGGAGGCAGCGAGCGAGATGGCACAGGAGCTTCTCCAGCGGTGCTGACGAGCTCGGTGGTGCGGTCCAGCTAGTCCTTGTAGAGGTCATCGGTCGGGCGATAGCGCAGAAGCTCGCGCACCATGAGTAGCGCAGCCTGCACGTTCACTGGCCCGCGACAAGCATGGGAAGACGAAGCAGCGGCCAGAGTCAACGACGGAGTGGCGGTGCGACCATCGCGTCGCACGAAAGGCGGCAGTGACGAGTCTTGCTGCTCATGGACCACGAGGCCGGTGGCAGCATTAGCTGCAGGTGACGGGGAGCGGCAAGGAGCGCCGTCGGCCGCAGGCACTGTCTGAGCAATGCGGGCGGCGAGGGCTGCCTGACGCTCAGCACGAACTCGGCGAGCATCGGTCATGAGAACGACGAAACGGCAGCGAAAAGATCAACAGAAGAGAGGCTTCAACACGCCCCTACCTGGCGCGCCAAATGTCGGATTCGAGGCTCCACAGACCCAAGAAAGGTTCGAACTCAGGGGCATGTGCGAAGAACTCAACCTCTCCAGCCAACGAATCCGTCGCTCTCATGGCCTAGCTCGATGAACGGGAAAGGAAAGAGACACGGCAGTTTACCCAGGTTCAGGCCACTTTGCGGTGTAAGACCCTACTCCTGCTTTGGGGTGGATTAGCCTCGCGAGGCACTGAGGATAAACTAGTACAAAGGAAGAACAACCTCAGGAGGTCTGTTCTTGTGTGGGTGTGAGCTAGTGAGGGTTCGGATTCCGGATCCCCTCCTATGGTGGTGGCTAAGCTGTATTTATAGTGGCCTCGGTCCTCTTCCTCCAAAAGGAAGGCGGGAAGGGATCCCACAGTGGCCAAGTTTGAAGGGAGACAAGTAGTATATCTTATCCTAACGAAAGGTGGTTTTCGCCTGCAAAGCTTCTGGTCGTGACGCCGTGGCAGGCTCGGTGATAACATCCGTCATGCCATCCTGGCGGTCTTGGTCTTGTTGCACGGGACTGGAAACTTTTGGCTGATTCCCCGGGACCCCGCGCCTGCACTTGCATCCTTCGCACCAAAGAGGAAACCTGCTGCTCTGCGCCCACCTGGCCTTGGTCGTCATGGCTTGTGTCACCTCAACCTCATGAGGTGAGTGCGTGCATAGGAATCTTCGCTCCTCAGGAGCCAGCATAGGGAGGCTGCTCCGTTCGGAGGTCTTGGTGTCGTCCGCCTCGCGAGGGTCTTGTCTTGTCGATGCTGAAGATGGGTCGTGCCAGGCCATTGATGGAGCCACGCCGTGGGCCGTAGGCAGGCAAGTCTGGGTACCCTAGTTCCCAGAACACCGACAACATGCATTGGGGCTAATCATACGAACACTGACAGGTGAGCTCTAGGGGGATAAACACGCAATTAAGATTAAGAAAAAACATTAATATCACGCGAGCATAAATAAAACGATGTCTAAACATAGAACATGCGTCATGTTTTGTTATAGGACAACACGATGGTGAGAATAGTTCAACGCCGGGCCTGGCAACCGCGTGGAGCCGTTGGGATGGAAAGGACCTTGGCAGCAAGGGGGGCAGCCTTCTCCTCGACAGCAGGAACATCCGCGCCTTCCGGCGGCTTCTTGAAGCCATGCATCGACGAGGTCAATGTCTGGATGGCGGCAGGCGATGTTGCTCAAAACCATGAAGAGGGCGTCGTGGGCAAGCTTCCGGGATTCAGTCGTGAAACGACCGGCCCTTCCCTCTTTACGCGCCTTCAGCTTGTCGATCAGCTCGTTGAAGAAGACCCCTATCTTGACGCTGGGGACCTCCTGCCTGCTTGCCGAAAAGACTGGCCCTTCCATACCCATCGCTGCGGTCTGAGCAGTGAGACGCCTGGCAATGTCGATCAAGCTCTTGATCTAGAGGTCGACCTGCTCGGAATGATTCTCCAGCTTGTCCTCTGCATCCTTCCGAAGACGCCTTGCAATATCCAGGTCTTTCGTCAGCTGCTGCTCGCGGGCCCCGCTAGATTCTGCCGAGCTCTCCAAGGTGTCGATCCTGGCCTTCTGGTCTTCAATGGTGCCGTTGGCGCTCTCGAGGTCTTGGCTCTTGGAGGAGAGCTGTGATTGTATATCCTTCAGAAGGATCTCTGCTTTCTGTGCCTCTTCCTTGAGGGTCGAGATCTCCTTGGCGCTCCCGGCAAGCTCTTCCGAGAGTTTAGTCACCTGTTGGTCGAGGTCAGCCTTGGCAGAAGATGCAGCGGCAAGGTCATCAGCAAGTTTCTTCAGCTGGGTGGCAGAATTAGCAATAAGGGCATCCAGGGTGGCCTTGTGCTTGTCATCTAGCTCCTTGGTGTGCTGTTGCACAAGGGCTTCCAGGTCATCGTCCTTGGCGCGGAGGGTGGCCTCAAGTTTCTCCTCCCGGGAAGAGATATCCTGCTCCCTGGCGTCCAAAAGAGCCTTGCGCTCCGCCATGCGGGCCTCCCGGGCAATGACATCCTTCCTCGCCATCGAGATGGTCTCCTGCTGTTTCATGAGGACCTGGAACTGCTTGCCGTGCCATTCACGCAGCTCATTGCCTTTGTCCCTCAACTGCTGGTCCACCTTGTTGGCGGACTTGAGCTGCTCCTTGAGCGCCTACCATTTCTGGCTATGCCGGCCCTGCATCTCCTTAATGCCTGCCGCCATGGACTCCATGAAAGACAAGTCCATCGCAATAGCAACAGAATCATCAACCTCCTCGACTCCTTGGTACAGCGATGCCAGAATGCGCTGGAGCTCCTCATCAAGTTCCGCGCTCGTCGCCATTGTCAAGCCGGGGGCTCCAAGCCCAGGCTGTGCAAGCAGCAGCGCCAAATGGCCCGAGGATGGCTGCGAGGCCCCCACCACAGTCCCAAATGAGGGGAGGGGATCCATGGTTTGGAGGGGAACCTTTTCCTTGACCGAGGCCCCCACCCCTGCCATGCTGCTGGAGATCTGCTCCGTCTTCGTAGCAGGCTCATGGGCACCCCCGACGGCATATCCCTACTCCTCCGCGGCAGAAATCTTGGCGGCTTCATCTGCGGCATCCCTCCCTATACTGGCCACCTCTTCCAGAAGTTCAGGTTCTTCGGCCTGAGGGGCTGCAAGCGAAGACGGCAAGCAAAAGTTAAGAAGTAGATATATCAGGACAACCCGAAGCATGAAGCAAGTTGGTAAAAGAAAGGAAGAAACAAAGAGTGGGAGGGAGAAGAATTACCCGGAGGAGTCTGTCGGGCGGAGGCCTCAGTCTCCCCGGCAACCGAAGGTTTCCATCCCCTCCCACAACACCCATGACGTTGTCCTGGGCAAGCTCTCCTGTTGAAGCCATCGTCGGGGGCTCCTCGACTTGATCAGTGGGCGGAGTTGGTCCTTCCTGAAGGGGTTCGTCCTGGATCTCCTCTCCTCATCTTCAAGCCGAGGAGGTTGGGAGCTCTCCTGCATTGCTCCCCACAGGAGGGGCCAATCCCATCCATCCTTGCCCGGGGCTGGGGGCTTGGTGGCGGGTCGTTTGTGCTGCTTCCCGCCAAACCCGTGCCCTCCACAGTCTTTGGCGGCTCCGCACGCTTGAGTCGCTTGGACCGGTGGATGAGGGTCTCCATCTCCTCCTCTTCCTCCCTGACAACGGCAACAAGAAAGAGATCAGTCAACAAGAGTAAGCGAGTGTACTAAGACTACTACAAGAGAAAGGGATTGCTCTCTCTTACTCCTCATCGATGAGCATAGAGTTCAACTCAAACTCAATGGGCGGTGAAGGCGCCCGGCCTCTCTTCTGGGGCGGAGCAAAGGAACTCCCCGACAGCTTTGGGCTTTGCCGAGGCGCAGGGGACTCTGACGAGGACGAGTTCTGCGAGGAGCTCGACCCGGACTGGGAGCCGGAGTCAACTCCAGCAGCCACGGATTGCTTGGAGGGAGGTGTTTTAGCCTCGGCAAGGCGGGAGGACTGTCGGCACACCACATCCTGCTTATTGCTCTTGGTGGAAATCTTCTGCACCTTCTTGACGGCAGGCGCATGATCGGGGACCGCCACTCCCGGTCGGCAGCCTGCCTGCGGGGGCGTTGTTCAAATTCTGGTTCGGGGGCTTGAGAGCCTGCCACGAGCCACTCCTCCTCGTGCTGCTCCGCCCCCTCACCCTCCTCTTCCTCCTAGGCCTCTGCCACCGCGGTATAAAGAGCCTCCATCCCGGAAGGCTCGTCCCCGGCAGGCTCATCCCCAGCATGCTCGGCCCTGGCAGGACCCTCCCCGGCAGCCTCTTCTGTGGCTTGCGCCTCGCTTCCGCCGTGGGAGGAACCTTCATCCTTAGCCTCCTCTTTTCCCTTCGCTGCTTTCCTGGCCTTTGCCTTTGCGGCAGCGCGAAGTGCCCTGTCCTCCTGTAGCCGCTTCCTGATGTATGCCTCCTCCACCTTGGAGGTGTGCTTGTACATTCTGGTCTCCACCCTGGTAGTCCTTTCCACCAATGTGGAAGACCATGCGAGCTCTTCATCGAGCGTGGGTAACTTCTAGTCGTCCGCAAATCCATGAGCGTTGCAATCGCGCATCCATTTCAAGATTTGATCCCTGGCAGAATTGATGTTTATTGAGATGACATTTGCCAGCAGCTTGAACAACCCAAAACGGCCAAGCAGTTGATCACACAACAAAGCATGGTCGTAGACTGACAGGTTGTTGGACAGGCTAGGGAGCAATCTCATCCTATCCGCTGCATCCCCATACTCCCAGGCGAACATGTCCCTCTTCTGAAGTGGTGCGATGCGACGAAGGAGGAAGTCGACTCCAACATGCTCGATAGTTAGCCCGACAGCCTTTAGGTGGGTGATCATGTTTATTGCCGGGCGGAGCCTATCATCGGAGAGGTCAACTTCCCTCCAATCGTTGTCACGCTCAACGCACTCTGTCCACGCTTGGCAGAAATCTGGGGCTTTCTCATCCTGGATCCAGCACCAATCTGCTCTCCATTCCTCCCACCTGCCACGCTGCAGACCTGAGAGGTAATCCCAACTTCCCCTCTCCACCCGTGGTATCCAACTTATGTTCCCGGAACGATGGGCTTTGTTCTCCACCCGCGGGACAAAATAGTGCCTGAACAAATCAACATCGAGGGAGACTCCAACGAATTTCTCGCACAAATGGGCAAAAATCACCATACACGCCATAACATTTGGCGTGAAATCCAGAAGATGGAATCCATAGATCACCATCATTGCTTCAAAGAAATCCGAGAAGGGAGGGCAAAGGCCGTAGATGAAATACGCGCAGAAGAATCGGTATGAATCTGGCGGGTCCTCTTTCCCCTCCGCCAGGACTTTGGGAGCGCCATGCCCTTTCGGGACTTCCCTCCCCCACAGGTATCCGTACCTTGCTTCCAGCACCCTGCCATCCAGATTCGATAGGAAGAAGACGACGTCTCCCCTCCGCCTCTTGTCCAGCTCTGTCGCCCTCTTGCTCCCCTCAGCGACCGCCTCTTTCGCGGTGGTCGTCGCTTCCCCTTGGCGGCGGCTTTCTTCCCCATCTCCTCAAAGCTGTGACAGGGATGGGGGAAGGTAGTGGGATGGGGGACCGATGGCGAGTGTGTACAAGGAGGAAGAGCGGTTGTTTGGCTTGCGGAAGAAGATGGTGGAGGAGTGGAGCGGGCAATGAATGAGCAGAGCCCTTCCGCGTTTCTCTTTCTTAAGGAAAGAACATGGGGGAGGGCGTGACTCTTCAGAAATTTACCGGTTCACATTAACTGCTACAGTCCCACTACCCCACGACTCGCGGTAAATACGCGAAGTGGATGTTGGATTGACAGATTATAATGACAACGTGCTTCACGCGCAGCGTTTTCTCGCCACGTGTCCGTACACGGTTTGGGGCCTAACCCAACATGCCTAGCGACACATATGGCTCACGCCCGGGGGCTTCTAACGGGGTACACAAACAGGGGCGTATGTTTCCCCTGACTTGTGCACGGACAACAAGCCACCAACCCGGCAAGATTACAATATCCAAGACCAGACCAAGCACAAGAGTCAGCTCTTTGGAGAATCAGAGTGCAGATCAAGAAGACCAAGTCAAGTTAAAGAAGCAAGACACCACTAAGGGAAACATCCCTTGCTGGGCAGGAGAGCCTGGCGAGGTCCAGGTTACCCCAGAAGCCAACCTCAAGACCGTCCTGGCATGCCTGCCGGGGCCTACAGAGTTGAACTACCCCGCCAAGGCTCCACCGCACCACCTCACAACGATGCAAGTCACCGATCGGTGCGGTGTCAAGCCCCCAAGTGACTAAGTGGCTGTATCTTGCCACATGGCAGCCACTTCCTGTGGAAATCACCTCCAAATGACACCCGTCCAGCGACGTGTCATGCAGACAGGAGAGAAGGTGGTCGAACAGCCCGGCAAGGCTTGCCGGGCAGGCCATGATGTGACACTAAGCGGCACATTTAATGCGCTCTGCCTTGTCTTAGAGTTAGGTATGTTTGCACTGTTCACTCTCTAATCAGTACACAATGACTGATTTGCCACTGTGGTGACCCCTTGATCTATAAAAGGAGGCCCATGGCAACCATAGAAGGGATTCGGACCCTTGTACGCTCATACGCGCGTAGCTGCTCTCGCCCCGAGGCAAACCTGTCGGGCCAGAGCGTTGCGTTTACAACATAAGCCATCATCAATCCACCAAACCAGGAGTAGGGTTTTATGCCTCGCGGCGGCCCGAACCTGGGTAAAACTGCCAGTGTGATCTCTGTTGTGTTGCGCGATGCTCTCTGCTCTTTGTGCAATGTGCTCATCCCCCCTGCCGAACCACAAGGGGCTCATGGCCCCATAGGTGGCCGTGGTTTCCCATGACAAAATACTTGCAACCCAACGCGAAAGAGGGGTTGTCAATCCCTCTACGATAAAAGATAGATTAAATTGTATGAGATTGGATATATAGATCTAGCAAAAACACAAAATAAAATAAGTAAAGGAAAAGTGCAACAAGGTATTTTTGGGTTTTTTGGAATAATAGACCTGAAAAAATATGATAAAAGATAGACCCCTGGGCTGTAGATTTCACTAGTAGCTTCTCTCGAGAAAATAGCATACGGTGGGTAAATAAATTACTGTTGGGCAATTGATAGAAGAGCAAATAATTATGACGATATCCAAGGCAATGATCATGTATATAGGCATCGCGTCCAAGATTAGTAGACCGACTCCTTCCTGCATCTACTACTATTACTCCACACATCGACCACTATGCGGCATGCATCTAGTGTATTAAGTTCATGGAGAAACGGAGTAATGCAATAAGAACGATGACATGATGTAGACAAGATCTATTCATGTAGGAATAGACCCCATCTTTTTATCCTTAATAGTAACAATCCATGCTTGCCTCGCTACCCCTTCTGTCACTGGGTGAGGACACCGCAAGATCGAACCCATCACAAATCACCTATTCCCATTGCAAGAAAAATCAATCTAGTTGGCCAAACCAAATCAAAGTTTCGAAGAAGAAATACGAGGTTCTAATAATCATGCATATAAGAGATTAAAGATAACTCAAATAATATTCATAGATAGATCTAATCATAAACTCGCACTTCATCGGATCCCGAGAAACACACAACAAAAAGTCATTACATCAAATAAATCTCCAAGAACATCAGGGAGAACATTGTATTGAGAATCAAAAAGAGAGAAGAAGCCATCTACCTACTGCCTACGGACCCGTAGATCTATGGTGAACTACTCATGCATCATCGGAGGAGCACCAATGAGGATGATGAACCCCTCTGTGATCATGTTACCCTCCGGCAGAGTGCTGGAATAGGGCTCTAGATTTGATCTTGTGGTTCTGGAACTTCGGTGGATGGAATTGTGTTTCGATCGCTCCCCTAGGGTTTCTGGAATATCTGAGTATTTATAGACCCGAGAGGCGGTGGAGAGGACCTCTAGGGGCCCCACCACCCACCTGGGCGCGCCAGAGGCCCAGGTGGGTGGTGGTCCCCATGGGCCTCCCCTCTGGTGTATCCTTGGCTCCCAAGTTGTCTTCTGGTCCCAAAAAAATCTCCAGAAAGTTTCGTGGCATTTGGACTTCGTTTGGTACTGATATTCTATGAAGTAAAAAAAGCAAAAAATAGCAACTGGCACTGGGCACTATGTTAATAGGTTAGTCCCAAAAAATGATATAAAGTTGCTATAAAATGAATGTAAAAGATCCAAGAATGATAATATAACAGCATGGAACAATAAAAAATTATAGATACTTTGGACACGTATCAGCATCCCCAAGCTTAATTCCTGCTCGTCCTCGAGTAGGTAAATGATAAAAATAGAATTTTTAGTATGGAATGTTGCCTAACATGTTCATCACATATTCTTTTCTTTTGTAGCATGAACATTTGGGCTTTAAAATGGTTCAAAGCAGTAGTCTATAACTGACATAAAGACTTCAATACTCAAGAATATCAACCAGCAACCATGTCTTTCAAAATATCAACACTAAAGAAAGCTATCCCTGGCCCATCATGCTCAATCATTGCCCCATTCACGAAATACACTCGAATATTAGCTACATCCAATGCACAAGTATTATCATAGTGCTGCCTAGTTGGTGCTTTATAAGAGAAGATGGAGACTCAGATAAAAATAAAAATTGCATGAAGTAAATAGATAGGCCCTTCGCAGAGGGAAGCGAAGATTTGTAGAGGTGCTAGAGCTCAAAGCTTAAATTGAGAGATATTTTTTTGAGAGCCATGCTTTTCCCATCAACAAAAACGACCGAGTAGTTCCCAATACTTACTATGCTAGATACATCATAGGCAGTTCCCAAAAATAAAATAAAGTTTATTATTTGTCCACCATTCTTTCACAGTCCATGGCTAGCCGTATCTGCTACCTCTTGAGCTTGCGTTGTTTTTTCCCTCGAAGAGGAAAGGGTGATGCAGCAAAGTACAGTAAGTATTTCCCTCAGCTTTTGAGAACTAAGGTATCAATCCAATAGGAGATAATGCGCAAGCCACCGAATACCTACACAAACAGACACCAACTTGCACCCAACACGATAAAGGGGTTCTCAATCCCTTCACGGTTATTTGCAAAGTGAGATCTGATAGAGATGGATAAACAGTAAAGTAATATCTTTGGTATTTTTGGTTTATGGAAAGGAAAGTAAAAGATTGCAAAGAATGTAAATAGGAAACTAAAATTTTAGATTGGAAACTTACATGATGGAAAATAGACCCGGTGGCCATAGGTCTCAGTAGAGGCTTCTCTCAAGATAGAAATTATTACGGTGGGTGAACAAATTACTGCCGAGCAATTGATAGAAAAGTGCAAAGTTATGACGATATCTAAGGCAATGATCATGAATATAGGCAGCACGTCCGTGTCAAGTAGACCGAAATGATTCTGCATCTACTACTATTACTCCACACATCGACCACTATCCATCATGCATCTTGAGTATTAAGTTCATAAAGAACGGAGTAACGCCTTAAGCAAGATGACATGATATAGAGGAATTAACTCAAGCATTATGGTAAAAAACCATCTTTTTATCCTCGATGGCAACAATACAATACGTGTCGTTTCCCCTTCTGTCACTAGGATCGAGCACCGCAAGATTGAACCCAAAGCTAAGCACTTCTCCCATTGCAAGAAAAACTAATCTAGTTGGCCAAACAAAATCGATAGTTCGAAGAGACTTGCAAAGATATCAAATCATGCATATAAGAATTCAGAGAAGATTCAAATACTATTCATAGATAAGCTGATCATAAATCCAATATTCATCAGATCTCGGCAAACACACCGCAAAAGAGTATTACATCGAATAGATCTCCAAGAACATCGAGGAGCACCGCAATAAAAAAAATTACCATGCTGTTTAGAGACTCTCAAAATCAAGGTTGTCAGAATCGTGATTCTGGATCGGATCGGAGCTCCAATGATAGGATCACAAATTGTAGAATCTTCACTATCAGGATCGTGGAAACATAGATTCTAGAGACCAAAATCGTAGAATCAGAGAGGTTAGGTTGGATCGCAAAGTCAGAGAATTGTATAACATAATTGCGATTCTGACAACCTTGCTCAAAATAATATAAGCAAAGTGCGAGAGTTCATCAATTTCTATAAAATAAAAACCACCGCCGTGCTCTAAAAGATATAAGTGATGTACCAGAGCAAATTTGCCTAGCTCAAAAGATATAAGTGAAGCACATAGAGTATTCTAATAAATCACGATTCATGCGTGTCTCTCCCAAAAGGTGTGTACAGCAAGGATGATTGTGGCAAACTAAAAAGAAAAGACTCAAATCATGCAAGACACTCCAAGCAAAACACTTATCATGTGGTGAATAAAAATATAGCCTCAAGTAAAGTTACAGATAGACGAAGACGAAAGAGGGGATGCCTTCCCGGGGCATCCCCAAGCTTAGGCTCTTGGTTGTCCTTGAATATTATCTTGGGGTGCCTTGGGCATCCCCAAGATTAGGCTCTTGCAACTCCTTATTCCATAGTCCATCAAATCCTTACCCAAAACTTGAAAACTTCACAACACAAAACTCAACAGAAAATCTCATAAGCTCCATTAGTATAAGAAAATAAATCACCACTTTTGGTGTAATATCTACTGTATTCCAATTTTTCCATGGTTTATACCCCCCCCCGATACTAGCCATAGATGCATCAAAATAAGCAAACAACACGCAAAAAATAGAATTTGTCAAAAACAGAACAGTTTGTAGTAATCTGGATATTTCGAATACTTCTGTAACTCGAAAAATTCTGAAAAATAGGAAAACCTAAGATTTTTTATTAATATTCTGCAAAAAGTGTATTTTATCATGCTTCTGTGATTTTCAACAATTCTGGGACTGAGCGCAAAAGTTTCTATTTTTTAGCAAGATCAAATCAACTATCACCGTAAGCTATCCCAAAGGTCTTACTTGGCACAAACACTAATTGAAACATAAAACCACATCTAACCAGGGGCTAGATGAATTATTTATTGCAAAACAGAACCTAAAAAGCAAAAACAAGAAATAAAATTGGGTTGCCTCCCAACAAGCGCTATTGTTTAACGCCCTTAACTCGGCATTGAGATTTCAATGGTGCTCACATGAAAGATAATAATTGAAACACAAAGACAGCGTCATAAAACATGTGACAAACATATTTAAGTCTAACATACTTCCTATGCATAGGCATTTTATAGGCAAACAAATTATCAAGATAAGAAAAACCTAGCATATGCAAGGAGGAAGAAAGAAACAATAGCAATCTCAAGTAATTTAGTAACATGAAATTTTTTACAACCATATTTTCCTATCTCATAATAATTACATGTGGGATCATACTCAAATTCAACAATATAACTATCACATAACATATTCTCTAGATGATCCACATGCATGCAAAGTTGACACTCTTCCAAGATAGTGGGATTAACATTAACTAAAGTCATGACCTCTCCAAACCCACTTTTATCAAAAAATTCATAAGATTGAACATTATCCAAATATGTGAGATCTAAAGTTGACACTGTTCCAAACCCACTTTCAATATTATTGCAAACATTATCAATCTCATATTCATCATGGGGCTTAAATAAATTTTCAAGATCATAAGAAGAATCACCCCAATCATGATCATTGCAACAAGTAGTAGACATAGCAAACTTAGCATCCCCAAGCTTAGGGTTTTGCATATTGTAAACACAATTGACATTAATAGAATTTATAATAACATCATTGCAATCATGCTTTTTATTTAAAGATCTATCGTGAATCACTTCATAAAGCACTTCATCACAATTTTCAGATTCACGGATTTCAAGCAAAACCTCATAAATATAATCTAGTGCCCTCAAATCACTAGGAATTGGCTCATCATAATTGGATATCTTAAAAAGATTAGCAAGTGGATGAGGATCCATAAACTTTTAGCAAGCGAAGATGCAAGCAAAAAGAAGGCACATGGTAACACAAGCAAATAAAAGATCTAACGGAAGAAGGGCGAAGAAAAGTTAAATATTTTCAAAAATTGTTTTAGAAGTGGGGGAGAGGGAAACGAGAGGCGAATGGCGAATAATGTAATACGAGGGATGAGAGTTTATGATGGGTACTTGGTATGTCTTGACTTGGCATAGATCTCCCCGGCAACGGCGCTCTAAATTCTTCATGCTACTTCTTGAGCTTGCGTTGGTTTTTCCCTTGAAGAGGAAAGGGTGATGCAGCAAAGTAGAGTAAGTATTTCCCTCAGCTTTTGAGAACAAAAGTATCAATCCAGTAGGAGACAACGCGCAAGCCACCAAATACCTGCACAAACAAACACCAACTTGCACCCAACGCGATAAAGGGGTTGTCAATCCCTTCACGGTTATTTGCAAAGTGAGATCTGATAGAGATGGATAAACGATAAAGTAATATTTTTGGTATTTTTGGTTTATGGAACGAAAAGTAAAAGATTGCAAAGAAAGTAAATAGGAAACTGAAATTGTAGATCGGAAACTTATATTATGGAAAATAGACCCGACGGCCATAGGTTTCACTAGAGGCTTCTCTCAAGATAGAAATATTACGGTGGGTGAACAAATTATTGCCGAGCAATTGACAGAAAAGCGCAAAGTTATGACGATATCTAAGGTAATGATCATGAATATAGGCATCACGTCTGTGTCAAGTAGACCGAACCGATTCTGCATCTACTACTATTACTCCACACATCGACCGATATCCAGCATGCATCTAGAGTATTAAGTTCATAAAGAACGGAGTAACGCCTTAAGCAAGATGACATGATGTAGAGGAATTAACTCAAGCATTATGATAAAAAAACATCTTTTTATCCTCGATGGCAACAATACAATACATGTCGTTTCCCCTTCTGTCACTAGGATCGAGCACCGCAAGATTGAACCCAAAGCTAAGCACTTCTCCCATTGCAAGAAAAACCAATCTAGTTGGCCAAACCAAATCGATAGTTCGAAAAGACTTGCAAATATTATTCAAATCATGCATCTAAGAATTCAGAGAAGATTCAAATAATATTCATAGATAAGCTGACCATAAATCCACAATTCATCGGATCTCAGCAAACACACCGCAAAGGAGTATTACATCAAATAGATCTCCAAGAACATCGAGCAGAACTTTGTATTGAGAATCAAAGAGAGAAGAAGCCATCTAGCTACTAGCTATGGACCCGTAGGTCTGTGGTAAACTACTCACGCTTCATCGGAGAGGCAATGGTGTTGATGTAGAAGCCATCCATGATCGAATCCCCCACCGGCAGGATGCCGGAAAAGGCCCCTAGATGGGATCTCACGGGTACAGAAGGTTGCGGCGGTGGAAAAGTGGTTTCGTGGCTCTCCTGGAAGTTTTTGGGGTATTTGAGAATATATATAGGAGGAAGATCTAGGTCAGGGGTCATCGAGGGGCCCACAAGGTCGGGGGTCGTGCCCTACCCTCCTGGGCGCGCCCTCCACCCTTCTGGCCGCCTCGTGGCTCTTCTGACTTGCACTCCAAGTCTCCTGGGTGTCTTCTGGTCCAAGAAAAATCATCGCGAAAGTTTTATTCCGTTTGGACTTCGTTTGGTATTCCTTTTCTGCAAAAATCTAAAACAAGGAAAAAACAGGAACTGGCACTCGGCTCTAGGTTAATAGGTTAGTCCCAAAAATCATATAAAATAGCATATTAATGCATATACAACATCCAAAACAAATAATATAATAGCGTGGAACAATCAAAAATTATAGATACGTTGGAGACGTATCAGTATCCACGGGTGCCTTCCATACCAACACTTTCCAAGGAATTTATTATTTGACAACATAAAGTAAATTTCTTTTTCATTTCGGGACCGGGCATCCCTATTACCGCCACACTCTCGTGCAATGACAAGTGAATAAACACTCATCTTGAGAATAACACATCTAGCATGGAAAAAATATTGGCCACCCCATGCCGCTTCATGAGCGGTACGGGGCACACAAAAGGAAATTCATTTTGAAAAATAGAATTGGCACATACAAATTTACTTAGTATGGCATGGAAATACCGCATATAGGTAGGTATGGTGGACTCATATGGCAAAATTGGTTTAAGGATTTTTGTATGCACAAGTAGTATTCCCACTTAATGCAAATGGAGGCTAGCAAATAGATTGAGAAGCAACCAACCAAGAAACAAAAATTCTCATAAACAAGCATTAAGCGTAACTAACACCGAATAATGCACCACAAGTAGGATGTAATTTCATTGCATAACTATTGAATTTCGTGCTTGCATAAGGAATCACAAACCTTAACACCAATATTCTTACTAAAGCATAATTACTCACCAACATGACTCATATATTACTATCGTCATATCTCAAGACTATTACAAAGAATCAAGTTTATTTTGTCCAATGATCTTCATGAAAGCTTTTATTATATCCCTCTTGAATATCTATCACTTTGGGACTAATTTCATATATTGCAATTGCTTTTGACAAGCTCAAACAAATTTAAGTGAAGAACATGAGCATAAAAAATTTCATCTCTCAAAATAATATAAGTGAAGCATGAGAGAATTTCTTCAAAGATTTACTAACTCTCAAATTAATCTAAGTGAAGCATGAGATTGTTTCTTCAAAAAATTAAAGCACCACCATGCTCAAAACGATATAAGTGAAGCACTAGAGCAATTCCATAGCTCAAATTTTTTTGAGTGAAGCACATAGAACAATTCTAACAAATCATAGCATAATTATGGCTCTCTCAAATAGGTGTGTCCAGCAAGGATGATTGCAACAAACTAAAAAGAAAAATAAGCAAAGACTCATATAATACAAGACGCTCCAAGCAAAACTCATGATATGTCACGAATCAAAATATAGCTCCAAGTAAAATTACCTATGGTTGTTAGAAGAAAGAGGGGATGCTTTCCGGCGCATCCCCAAGCTTAGTTGCTTGGTTCTCCTTGAATATTAGCTTGGGGTGCCATGGGCATCCCCAAGCTTAGGCTCTTTTCACTCCTTATTCCTTCATCCATCATGATCTCACCCAAAACTTGAAAACTTCAATCACACAAAACTTAACAAAACCTTCGCGAGATCCGTTAGTATAATAAAGCAAATCACCACTTTAATTATTGTTGCCAATCCATTCATATTTTATTATTGAATTGTACCTACTGTATTCTAACTTTACCATGGCTTATACCCCCCGATACAATCCATAGGTTCATCAAAATAAGCAACAATGCAACAAAAACAGAATCTGTCAAAAGCAGAAAAGTCTGTAGTAATCTGAACTCTAACCATACTTCTGTAACTACAAAAATTCTGAAAATAAGGACAACATAGAAAATTTCTATATAAATCTTGTTTAAAAAATTCAGAATTTTACCACGCTTATGTGATTTTTAACAATTCTACTACTGGACACAAAAGTTTCTGTTTTTCAACAAGATCAAATCAACTATCACACAACATGATACTAAAGGCTTTACTTGGCACAAACACTAATTAAAACATAAAAACACAATCATAACAGTAGCATAATTGTGCAAACACTCAAGAACCGAAAGAAAAAGGCAAAAATAAGTTTTATTCATTGGGTTACCTCCCAACAAGCGCTATCGTTTTATGCCCCTGGCTAGGCATAATGCATAGATTCAAGTATTGTCATTTTTCCTCTTATTTTCCATAGATGTGTTTTTGTCATGAGGGTTCTCAAATATAACTTGAAATACATTGTCCATAGAAATTTTAGCATTATCAAGTTGTCCATCTTTATACCCCCTTTGATTCCTGGCTACAATCAAACAATATTGTTGATTAACATCATTAAAAACTTGTTGGATCACATTCAAAATGGGGAGGCGCATGATATTCACTGCCTTTATAAGGAGATAAGGATTCCCCTTCTTCACCCACACCTTCTCTTTCTCTACCCTTCCATTCTTGAGCTCCAGCGCCCAAGTCCTCATCCTTTTCGCTTCAGGAAAGCACTAAACCATGTCCGGATCTGGAGGACAAGGCAAGTGGATGGCCTCCTTTGTCAAGGAGAAGGACATCACCGAGCTTCGGGTGGCCGGGTATCTGGCGAAGGAAATCGCCCACCGCCTACCGTCCAAGGGGCAAGTCATCCCCACACCGAAGCCCAACGAGAGGGTGGTGTTCATCCCTCATTTCATCCGCGGGTTAGGGTTTCCACTCCACCCTTTCGTCCGCGGACTGATGTTCTATTACGGGCTAGATTTCCATGATCTAGCCCCGAATTCCTTCCTCAATATCTCGACATTTATTGTCGTGTGCGAGGCCTTCCTCTGCATACCTCCCCACTTCGAACTATGGCTTAAGATCTTCAATGTAAAGCCGAAGGTGGTGGATGGCCAACACGCGGAGTGCGGAGGAGCCATGGTGAGCAAGATGCCCAACGTCACATGGCCCAAAGGCACGTTCATGGAGACTATCAAGGAGTGGCAGAAGTTGTGGTTCTATATCACAGAGCCTTGCGACGCCACCTGGGCCGCAGCTCCCGAGTTCAAATCTGGAGCTCCAATGCGGCTCACCTCCTGGATAGAGAAGGGCCCAAATTGGTCTTCGTCGGACGAGCTGATAGCGCTGCAAACGCGCATCCAGAGCATGGTGCATAAAAATATCAAGCTCGTCCACGTGATCTAGGTGATGCTAGTTCGCCGGATCCTACCATGCCAGAGCTGAACATGCCCTTTATGGGGATTTGATTCGGAGAAGCACCAGACCTTGGAGAGACTCTTCGGTACCACCCACGAAGATGCCTGGAAGTTGCTCTTTAAGGGCAACGAGACACCGCCGGCCATAGACTCGGACCGCGGGCACGATCTTGCCCATCCCGCTAGTGCGGTAAGTCTTTCTTGTCCTAAGGTGCATCCTCTGCTTGCTTTTTCAAGGAAGATATCTAAAACTTCACTATTTACTTTTTCAGGGCTGGACGAAGAAGGCGGAGCGGATTCAGTGTGCGGCTCCGCTGCCCGAGGAACCAGTCATCCCGCTCTTGGCGAAGATGCTGGTTTCGGCGCCCTACAAGGCACCAGAGAAGAAGGCCAAGGGGGTCAAGAGTGGCCCTCGCTGCAAGGGCGCTTTGGACAGGACGTCCGAAGACAACGAGACTCCCTCCTTTGCCGCCGAAGACGATAATGATGAGGAGGAGGAAGAAGAGGGCGGCCTCCACAAATCTGGAGGCGAAGGTGCCTAAGAGGTGGAAGGGCTCCTTCGCAGATTACTCTGCATGGGATGTCGACAGCAGCCCAGAGCAACGCCCCCGAAGTAAGCCCCTGGCCGCATCATAAGTACTAAAAAGCCCATACGCATCCATATATTCGGCCTCTCCTCTTTATGGTATTAATATGGTTAATCGTGCTATTGCAGTCCGGCCCATGACAGCTCCCCGCGAACCTCATCAGGAGGTTCGCTGGATTCGAAGGCAATGGCCAGCGAGTCACCGCCGGCCACTCAATCTTCTTCGGCCAAGGGTGACACTGAGGTGTTGTCCCGAAGGACCTTCCCCGGCCAGGGGGAAGCCCAGGAGACTGTCCGAGAGGCGCCGAAGGGCAAAACCTCAGTCGCCGGACATATGGGGAGCAGACCCCCATGGAGACCGGCTATGGGGGCCGTATTCAGTTCAGCCCCCAGCCGGATACGGTTCCGGAGACCTATACGGCTCTGGAATCCGGCGAGCAGCCTCCTTCGAGAGAAGGAGGTGTGCCTGTCCCGCCGGTGACCTCTGTCCAACCAGAGGCACCGGATAATCTGCTGGAAGCGCTACGATGTGCTTCCATTGTGGAGGAACACCGTATCCTTATGGGTACGGTGATTGAGAGGGTTCAGTCCATCAAGAGCGGACTGGCCGAAGCCTGCAGCGGCCTAATGACAGGTTTTGAGGTAAGCGACGCAAAAGAGAAAATCCCAATATAGACAGTAGCCCGTGAGACACTGTTCGGTGTTCGGAAAGAAAAGCCGGACAGAGGATCAATTAAATTTCGCAGGAAACTAGCTAAATATGTCTTATGTGAATAAGCAGGCGTCGTTGCTGGCCGCGACCTCACACACTGCCGAAGTCTCCGGACTAAAGCAGAGATTGGAGCAGGCCGAGGAAGAGCTCGGCCAAGCGAGGAAGCAGCTAGAAGACCAGCAAGGTATGCAATGACTCGCTATATATTCGGAAAGAATAAATGATGTGTATTGATCGTAATGTCATGATATGTGTAGGAGCGACGACCGAGGTCGAGGCCCTTAAAAAGGCCCTGGCCGAAGCCGAGGAGAAGCCGCCCGTAAGAAGCTCAAGGCCAGGCTTAACGAGGTCCAACAAGAGCTCCAGGACGCTGTGAAAAAATACGAGACTTTGGAGTGCGATGTTTCGGCTCGAGAGACCGAACTCGCCAAGGCTCGCCAAAGCGCGGAAGAGGCCGGGGTTGAAGCCCAGGGCACCCTCCAGGAGATCCAGGAGGCCAAGAAGATCGCGGCGGGTAAGGCGTTTAGTATGCAAAGCAAGTATGTGAATAAGAAGTATTTCTTACTAACCCGGATTCAGAGTTCTCCAGGGGCGTTTGTGGATCTGCTGCGCAGTGTGTCAGCCGCTGCAGAGTTCTTCCGAGCCAAAGAAGGGAGCTCAACGGAGAAGCTGTTCTGGTCGCAATACCTCGCGCTAGAACATCCAGTGCCCTTCACCGATCAGCTAAAACAGCTGGTCGAGCTGCATAGGGTGGCCGAACTGGCCATGAAGGATTTAATAATCCGGCTGTGGCCTGCCGAAGCTATACCCAGTAGCTACTTCGGTCTCGTGAAACGGCTGGTAGGTGCCTGCCCTCGGCTGGACGTCGTCAAGCAGTCGGCCTGCATCGAGGGTACGCGCATGGCCTTCGCCCGTGTCAAGGTGTGGTGGGCGAAGATGGATGCCGTCAAGCTTGTGACCGAAGGGCCGCCCGAAGGCAAGGAGCACCCCACGCCTGAGCGGTATTTTGAAGACGTCCTGGAGGGGTCTCGCATTGTGGCAACGCAATGTGTGAAAGACATTATCTTTGAATGAATATATTCATGTTGTCTCTGCCTTGTATGATGAAACAAAGTTGTTATGTAATATAATGTTTTTTAAATCACCTCCTGTGCGGCCGTGTTGTATGAAATCTGAGAGTTAGCCAATCGTCAGCTTCTGCCCCCATGTAGGTAGTACGGGGGTGTTCGGGATGTAATCTAAACACTCTTGATCCAATTGTTTGGTCCTTGAAGGAGGTGTTTAGCACAACGAACGAGGCAATCAGACTATTCGGCTTGAACACCCTCACTTATCCATAGGAGTTTGACAATAAAAATTTAGGCACAGCCCTTGGTATCCAAACTAGGAAGTTGTAAATACCTGATTGGGCAAGTACCAATCCCTCACGTATTGCGGAAAAAATCTCTAAAGATTTGAGACCTCCGAAGAGCTGACCGGCTCTCGCCACATCATGACAGTCAGTTTTCGGCTTTCTCTACTAAGGTGCTCCTTCGGGTAAACCAGGGCACAATCGCAGTAGTTCTCCCTTTACTACCTCAGCCGATATAGAGGAACGTAAGGTAGCAAGCACAGGAGCCGGGCAACCCAACTATTGACCAAAGACATGATTCGGAGCCAATGCATATAGTGCTAAATTCGAGGTGCCGAACTATACTGTAAAAAGTGTTCGGACTTTGTTGCCGTAGTGCGGGGCGCTATGAAGCCCTTGGCAAATGTGAAATGTACCAAAGTGTACGGGTGCTATCTGATAAGGTTATCAACAGAAAAAAAGGAAAACAGAAAAGGAGCAAAGGTAATGAGCTGGGGCCCTAAAATTTGGGCCGCAAACCGTTTCCATTATAATTTGATTAATATGTCAAAGTGCATTGATACAAATAGTGCGATAAGCAACAGGCTATTTGACATGCCACAACCAAGGGAGAGCTGCGTGTGGGTCCTGAAAACAGGTAGAGTGGTCGTTAAAGAAACAACCTAGAAATTCCCCTCTATGTCCAAGTTGACTGTTGTCTTGGTGTATTTGTCATTCGAAAGGACCTGTGATCAAGCCACCAGGGAAGGCCTGTGGAAAAGAAACCTGAAAAGGGAAGAAAAAGAAAAAGTGAAAGTATGTGTGTGTCCGGGGTCGGTCGAGCCGTACTGTGGATCACCAGCTAGCTATGCCTCCGTCTATGCCCATGGTATTTTGAGTGCGTAGTGATGGACGCGTGGTACGAATGCCGCCAATTGATCGGGACTCAGGCGGAGGCCATATTGCTAGTCGAGCTCTTGATGAGCTGAGCTGTCCTGCTGCGGAGTAGTCTGGACTCTCTTGACAGTGTGCGGGAGTTAGGCCGCCGAATTAAGGTTCTGTTTGAGAAGGCCGCTCTGTACTTCTGCTGCTAAGGCAGCGGTGTGCTCCTCGGTACGGAGGGAGCGTTCCATGTTTCCATTAACTGTTATGACGCCGCGTGGTCCGAGCATCTTGAGCTTGATATAAGCATTGTGTGGCACCACGTTAAATCGAGCAAATGCCGTTTGTCCCAGCAGTGCGTGATAGCCGCTGCGAAAGGGGACGATATCGAAGATTAATTCTTCGCTTCGGAAGTTATCCGGAGATCCGATGACAACCTCGAGTGTGATTGAGCCCGTACAGCGGGCCTCTACACCTGGTATGAATCCTTTAAAGGTAGTCTTTGTGGGCTTGATCCGTGATGGGTTAATGCCCATTTTGCGCACTTTATCCTGATAGAGCAGATTGAGGCTGCTGCCACCGTCCATGAGGACTCGCGTCAGGTGGAATCCATCAATGATTGGGTCGAGGACCAGTGTGGCTGAACCGTCATGACGGATACTGGTCGGATGATCCCGACGATCAAAAGTGATCAGGCATGACGACCATGGATTGAATTTAGGGCCGACTAGCTCTATCGCATAGACGTCCCTGAGCGCGCGCTTGCGCTCCCTCTTGGGGATGTCTGTAGCATATATCATGTTCACCGTTTTGACCTGAGGGGGAAACTTCTTTTGTCCCCCTGTGTTCGGTTGCCGGGGCTCCTCGTCATCGTCCTCACTTTGCGATCACTTTTCCTTGTTCTCGGCATTTAACTTGCCGGCCTGTTTAAAAACCCAACAATCTCTGTTGGTATGATTGGCTGGTTTGTTTGGGGTGCGATGGATCTGGCATGGACGATCGAGTATGTGGTCCAAGCTGGATGGTCCCTGATTGTTTCTTTTATATGGCTTCTTCCGCTGACCGGACTTAGAGCCACTGAATCCGGCGTTGACTGTCGTGTCATCGATGTTGTCACCATTGCTTCGGCGTCTGTGTCTGCTGCATCAGAGCTTGCCGTTGCTATTTTTGACCGCGGAGGTGCCCGTTTCACTTGCTGTGTTTTTGCTACGGGCCAGCCAACTATCCTCACCCGCACAAAAGCGGGTCATGAGTGCCGTGAGGGCTGCCATGGACTTCGGCTTTTCCTGGCCGAGGTGGCGGGCGAGCCATTCGTCACGGATGCTATGTTTAAAGGCTGC
This sequence comes from Aegilops tauschii subsp. strangulata, assembly GCF_002575655.3. Taxonomy (NCBI): domain Eukaryota; kingdom Viridiplantae; phylum Streptophyta; class Magnoliopsida; order Poales; family Poaceae; genus Aegilops; species Aegilops tauschii. Next base: position 309,925,731 of record NC_053037.3, on the reverse strand, counting down.
TAGGGCTTCGGCATCCGGACAGTCGACGATCTGGTTCTTTTTAGTTAGGAACCTAGTCCAGAATTTCCCGGCTGACTCTCCAGGCTGTTGAACTATGTGACTTAAGTCATCGGCATCTGGTGGCCGGACATATGTACCTTGGAAGTTGTCAAGGAAGGCTTCTTCCAAGTCCTCCCAGCTGCCAATAGAATTTTCACGCAGACTGTTTAACTAGTGCCGAGCTGGCCCTTTGAGTTTTAGTGGGGGGTATTTGATGGCGTGAAGGTAATCTCCGCTGGCCATATGGATGTGGAGAATAAAATCCTCGATCCATACCGCGGGATCGGTTGTTCCATCGTATGATTCGATATTTACGGGTTTAAACCCTTCTGGGAATTCATGATCCATTACTTCGTCAGTGAAGCAAAGAGGGTGTGCGGCGCCTCTATATCGGGCCGCATCGCGACGTAGCTCCGATGGAGTCCGTCTGCGGTTTTCGTCCCGGGCGTGACTAGGTTTGTCACGTCCGAATAGATAGCTGTCGTCGCGTGTCGAGGCACGTCCTCGCGATCCGTAGATTGATCTTGTATGTCCTACTCTACTGTCCAGGTCCTGCCAAAGGTCGTATGTATATCCCCGAGCTGTTTTATCTCTGTTTTGACGTTGAGGTGGGGCGGGTTGTTGTTCGGCTTGAGCTGCCGCTTTATCCTAACCGCGTGGTGGTCGGTCAGCCGCATTGTCCCGACCGCGTGGTGGTCGGTCGGCCGCATTGCGCAAGGGAGGTACGGGCTCTGGCGCCTCCTCGTCGAACTGAGGTAGCAATTTGCGCTTCGGGTAATTCTTGGCTGGGCGCTTGAGGCCGTATTCTTCGGCTGCCAGGGCATCAGTCCATCTGTTGTTGAGCAAATATTGGTCAGCTTGGAGCTGCTGCTTCTTCTTTTTCAGGCTCCTTGAAGTGGCTATTAGCTCGCGCTTGAAGCGCTCCTGCTCGAGAGGTTCCTCAGGCACGATGAAATCCTCGTGGCCGAGGCTCACCTCATCCTCGGAGAGCGGAAGATAATTACTGTCCTCCGAGTCGTTATGTATGGCCTGTTCATCAGGACGAACTTGCCCGTTTTCCTGTTCCTCCTGTTCGGAAGTTGCCTCAACAGGGTCTTCATTGTCTTCGGTGTCGTCCAGAGTATTGTTTTCTCCGGTGCCGGTATTGCCATCTTTTGCACGACGTGACTTAGAGCGGCGCCGCTGATGTCGGTGCTTAGGCTGTGTCCCAGGAGGTTTATCCTCGACTGGATCTTCTTTGTCGTCGTCGTTAGGTTCTTTAGGTGTATTCACCATGTACACTTCGTATGAAGAAGTGGCCGTCCAGCGTCCGGTAAACGACGGGTTTTGGCCATGCTCCTCATCTGCATCGTCATCCATACCGTCGATGTCTTCGGAGCCGTAATCGAGCATGTCGGTTAAGTCTTCGACAGTGGCTATGTAGTGGGTGGCGGGTGGGAAGCAAAATTCCCCGTCATCAGCTTCCAGTTCGATCCGGATATAGTTCGGCTGTGAATCCCCTGCTAAGGATAGATTTTTTAATGAGTTCAGCACGTCGCCTAAAGGCGAGTGCCGGAAGATGTCCGCGGCGCTGAATTCGGCGATCGATCTGCTCGACATACGCGGACGCACATGGTTCGGAACTTATAGCCGGAAACGAGTCCGAGGTTCCGGTGACACAGACATCACCCGAGGTTAGGTCTTTGTGCGGCTCCAATGCCGCGGAATCTGCGGCTTCCGTGGCGGGGTTGAGCTTCCCTTCCTCGGATGGCGCGATCTGCTCCGGATCTAAGGCCAGAGCGGCTACAGGTGCAATTTCCTGGGTATGGCCCGATGACAGATTTGGGTCATGTTCATCATGGTGACAGGGAGCGATTGTCGTGGTCTCGAATCCGTCGAAGATCAAGTCTCCGCAGATATCCGCGACGTAGTTCAAGCTCCCGAATCTGACCTGACGGCCAGGGGCGTAGCTATGGATCTGCTCCAGATGGCCAAGCAAGTTGGCCCGCAGTGCGAAGCCGCCGAACATGAAGATCTGTCCGGGGAGGAAGACCTCTCCTTGGACAACATTGTTGTGGATGATTGAAGGGGCCATCAAACCTTTTGGGGACGGCACAGTGGAACTCTCAATGAAAGCACCAATGTCGGTGTCAAAACCGGCGGATCTCGGGTAGGGGGTCCCGAACTGTGCGTCTAAGGTCGATGGTAACAGGAGACAGGGGACACAATGTTTACCCAGGTTCGGACCCTCTCTATTGGAGGTAATACTCTACTTCTTGCTTGATTGATCTTGATGAATATGAGTATTACAAGAGTTGATCTACCACGAGATCGTAATGGCTAAAACCCCTAGAAGTCTAGCCTGTATGACTATATCTCTTTCCGGACAAAGCCCTCCGGTTTATATAGACACCGGAGGGGACTAGGGTTGTACAAAGTTGGTTTACAGAGAAGGGAATCTTCATATTTGATCACCAAGCTTGCCTTCCATGCCAAGAAGAGTCCCATCCGGACACGGGTAAAGTCTTCGGTCTTTGTATCTTCACAGCCCATTAGTCCGGCCCATGTCCAATAGGCCGGACGCCCGAGGCCCCTTAGTCCAGGACTCCCTCACACGCCGTGGGCCGCAGGTAAGCAAGTCTGGGGACCCCCGTTCCCAGAACACCAACAGTAGCCCTCGGGCCCAAGGCGCGCTCGGACTTGGCTTCGAGGCGAAGCCAAGGGGCAAGTGTGGAGCGCCGCGGGCCCCAACAGCCTACGCCCTCGGTTGACGCGTGGCGATTGATGGGACGGGGGCGTCTCCGCTTCCCCACACTACCTCGGCAACTGCCCGACTTGACGAGTCTGTGATGCATGCAGAGAGAACTATCATTACTTGTGATCGTGGGGGTCGCCGGTTGGCCTTCTCCTGCTATAAATGAGGAGGGGGCGGAGCCCCCGTCGCCCATCTCTTCCTGCTCCGCTCGCTTCTTCTCCCTTGCTTCACTACTAGCAGCGACACCCCTGGCACCGGTGAAGAGGTTATCGGCCGCAGAGAAGGGGAAGGCCCGCTAGGAGGGGCCTGGTTTGCCGCCGCCCAAGAGGGGGCGCGGTCGCCCACGTAAGCACGTCGCGACCCCCGCCGTGGCCCCTTGCGGCCGCGGTGGTGCCTCCTCACGCGGTGAGAGCCGCTCATGTCATGGCAGTCCTGTCAATGAAGTTAGGTGCGCCATGGTTGCGCGGCCTCCCCGGTCGCGCTTCCACTCGGCGGAGGTGCTGCCGGAGTTCGTCGTGTGGTCGGAGAACTCGGCGGAGGGCAGCTCCCGCGCTTCTTCGCCGGCAAACTGCCGGCCACAGGTCCAGGCAGTCTCTGGCTGCAAGCGGACGGCTGCTGCAGCAAGGCTTCGTGGGTCGTGGTGGAAGTCTTCGTCGCGGGCAACGCAGCCCTGGCCCGCGGCTGGCAGACGTTTGGCCGCGCGCTCGGCCTGGGCAAGCGATGTACCATCCACTTCAAGTTTGATGGCAACGCGACCCTCTACGTGCGGGTATTCGGGGAAGATAGCCGCCGCGTCAGATGCTGCCCCGAGGACAATGACGGCGGCGAGGTGCTCAGCCTTGGCGACGGTCGTGACGAGGGTGAAGATGGACTTGCCCTCGGCGCTGGCCGTGGCTCGTCCAGCTATGGCGGCTGTTCCTCTGGCGACAGCTCCAGCAGCGGCGGCTATGACCAGTGATGACCCACAAGTATAGGGGATCTATCGTAGCCCTTTCGATAAGTAAGAGTGTCGAACCCAACGAGGAGCAGAAGGAAATGATAAGCGGTTTTCAGCAAGGTATTCTCTGCAAGTACTGAAATAAGTGGTAACAGATAGTTTTGTGATAAGGTAATTTGCAACGAGCAACAAGTAACAAAAGTAAATAGAATGCAGCAAGGTGGCCCAATCCTTTTTGTAGCAAAGGACAAGCCTGGACAAACTCTTATATAGAGAAAAGCGCTCCCGAGGACACATGGGAATTATCGTCAAGCTAGTTTTCATCACGTTCATATGATTCGCGTTCGATACTTTGATAATTTGATATGTGGGTGGACCGGTGCTTGGGTGCTGTTCTTACTCGAAGAAGCATCCCACTTATGATTAACCTCTATTGCAAGCATCCGCAACTACAACAAAAGTATTAAGGTAAACCTAACCATAGCATGAAACATATGGATCCAAATAATCCCCTTACGAAGCAACGCATAAACTAGGGTTGAAGCTTCTGTCACTCTAGCAACCCATCATCTACTTATTACTTCCCAATGCCTTCCTCTAGGCCCAAATAATGGTGAAGTGTCATGTAGTCGACGTTCACATGACACCACTAGAGGATAGACAACATACATCTCATCAAAATATCGAACGAATACCACATTCACATGACTACTAATAGAGAGACTTCTCCCATGTCCTCAGGAACAAACGTAACTACTCACAAAGCATATTCATGTTCATAATCAGAGGGGTATTAATATGCATAAAGGATCTGAACATATGATCTTCAACCAAATAAACCAGCTAGCATCAACTACAAGGAGTAATCAACACTACTAGCAACCTACAAGTACCAATCCCGGACTTGGAGACAAGAATTGGATACAAGAGATGAACTAGGGTTTTGAGAGGAGATGGTGCTGATGAAGATGTTGATGGAGATTGCCCTCTCCCGATGAGAGGAGCGTTGGTGATGACGATGGCGATGATTTCCCCCTCCCGGAGGGAAGTGTCCTCGGCAGAACAGCTCTGCCGGAGCCCTAGATTGGTTCCGCCAAGGTTCCGCCTCGTGGCGGCGGAGTCTCATCCCGAAAGGGTGCTTATGATTTTTTCCTGGACGAAAGACTTCATATAGCAGAAGATGGCCACCGGAAAGCCAACAGGGGGCCCACGAGGCAGGGGGCGCGCCCCCACCCTCGTAGACAGGTGGTGGCCCCCCTGACGTATTTCTTCCACTTAGTATTTTTTATTATTTCCAAAAATGACTTTCGTGGAGTTTCAGGACTTTTGGAGTTGTGCAGAATAGGTCTCTAATATTTGCTCCTTTTCCAGCCCAGAATTCCAGCTGCCGGCATTCTCCGTCCTTATGTAAACCTTGTAAAATAAGAGAGAATACACATAAGTATTGTGATATAACGTGTAATAACAGCCCATAATGCAATAAATATCGATATAAAAGCATGATGCAAAATGGACGTATCAACTCCCCAAGCTTAGACCTCGCTTGTCCTCAAGCGGAAGCCGATAACGATAAATATGTCCACATGTTTAGAGGTAGAGGTGTCAATAAAATAAAATACGGACATGAGGGCATCATGATTATTCTCATAACAGCAACATATATGGATATTGTCATATGATTTCTTATGCTCAAGTAATAATCTATTCACAAAGCAAAAGTATGAATCAGAACTTTATTGAGAACTAACAAACTATAATCTCAGTCATTGAAGCAATTGCAATTTATCATAACATCAGAAAGAGTCTATGTCAGAGCTTTCTAGCAAGTCCACATACTCAACTATCATTTAGTCCTTCATAATTGCTAACACTCACGCAATACTTGTGGTTACGGAGTTTTAACCAGACACAGAGAAAGATAGGGGCTTATAGTTTCGCCTCCCAACCTTTTACCTCAAGGGTAATGTCAACAATAATAACTCATGTTCCCCTACATCCAATTAGATATATCTATCAGGATCTTTCCAACATCCTGTGCTTGCCAAAGGATAAAATGTAAAGAGGAAAGGTGAAGATCACCATGACTCTTGCATAAGGTGAAGTTCATTGCCGAGAGTTATTCCCAATGCATCGGGGCCGATGACTCTCTTCTGTGACAACACTAGAGCTATTGCCCTTGCCAAGGAGCCCAGGTTTCACAAGAAGACCAGGCACATCAAGCGTCGCTTCAACTCCATTCATGAAAATGTTGAAAATGGAGACATAGATATTTGTAAAGTACATACGGATTTGAATGTCGCAGATCCGTTGACTAAACCTCTTCCACGAGCGAAACATGATCAACACCAGAACTCTATGGGTGTACGATTCATCACAATGTAACTAGATTATTGACTCTAGTGCAAGTGGGAGACTGTTGGAAATATGTCCTAGAGACAATAATAAAATGGTTATTATTATATTTCCTTGTTCATGATAATTGTCTATTCTTCATGCTATAATTGTGTTATCCGGAAATCGTAATACATGTGTCAACACATAGACCATAACATGTCCCTAGTGAGCCTCTAGTTGACTAGCTCGTTGATCAATAAATGTTTACGGTTTCCTGACCATGGACATTGGATGTCATTGATAACGGGATCACATCATTAGGAGAATGATGTGATGGACAAGAACCAATCCTAAGCATAGCACTAGATTGTGTAGTTCGTTTGCTGAAGCTTTTCTAATGTCAAGTATCATTTCCTTAGACCTTGAGATCGTGCAACTCCCGGATACCATAGGAATGCTTTAGGTGTACCAAATGTCACAATGTAACTGGGTGGCTATAAAGGTGCACTACAGGTATCTCTGAAAGTGTCTGTTGGGTTGGCACGGATCGAGACTGGGATTTGTCACTCCATATGACGGAGAGGTATCTCTAGGCCCACTCGGTATTGCATCATCATAATGAGCTCAATGTGACTAAGTAGTTAGTCACGGGATCATGCATTACGGAACGAGTAAAGTGACTTGCCGGTAACGAGATTGAACGAGGTATTGGGATACCGACGGTCGAGTCTCGGGCAAGTAACGTACCGATTGATAAAGGGAATTGTATACGGGATTGCTTGAATCCTCGACATCGTGGTTCATCCGATGAGATCATCATGGAACATGTGGGAGCCAACATGGGTATCCAGATCCCGCTGTTGGTTATTGGCTAGAGAGGTGTCTTGGTCATGTCTGCATGATTCCCGAACCCGTAGGGTCTACACACTTAAGGTTCGATGACGCTAGGGTTATAAGGAAGGTTTGTATGTGATTACCGAATGTTGTTCGGAGTCCCGGATGAGATCCCGGACGTCACGAGGAGTTCCGGAATAGTCCAGAGGTAAAGATTTATATATGGGAAGTCACCATACGGTCACCGAAAGTGTTCGGGGGTATGCCGGTATTGTACCGGGACCATCGGAGGGGTTCCGGGGGTCCACGGGGATGGTCCACCTACCTCGGAGGGCCTTATGGGCTGTAGGTGGAAGGGAACCAGCCCTAAGTGGGCTGGGCGCCAAACCCCCCTAGGGCCCATGCGCTTAGGGTTTGGGCGAACCCTAAAAGGGGGCGCCCCCCTTGCTTGGGGGGCAAGCCACCTCCCCCTGGCCGCCGCCCCTCCCACCAGATGGGATCTAAGGGGGCCGACCCCCCTCTCCCTTGCCCCTATATATAGTGGAGGGGTTGGAGGGCAGCCACACCTTTCCCAAGGCGCAGCCCCTCCCCAACACCTCTCCTCCTCCGCGTGTGCTTGGCGAAGCCCTGCCGGAGAACTGTCACTCCACCACCACCACGCCGTCGTGCTGCTATTGGAGCCTTCTTCCTCAACCTCTCCTCCTCCTTGCTGGATCAAGGCGTGGGAGACGTCACCGCTCCGTATGTGTGTTGAACGCGGAGGTGCCGTCCGTTCGCCGCTTGGATCATCGGTGATTGGGATCACGACGAGTACGACTCCATCAACCCCGTTCTCTTGAACGCTTCCGCTCGCGACCTACAAGGGTATGTAGATGCACTCCTCCCCTCTCGTTGCTAGTAAACTCCATATATTGATCTTGGTGATGCGTAGAATTTTTTTTAATTTCTGCTACGACCCCCTACAATATGTGGGTGGACCGGCGCTTGGGTGTTGCCCTTACTTGAACAAGCATCCCACTTATGATTAACCTCTGTTGCAAGCATCCGCAACTACAACAAAAGTATTAAGGTAAACCTAACCATAGCATGAAACATATGGATCCAAATCAGCCCCTTACGAAGCAACGCATAAACTAGGGTTTAAGCTTCTGTCACTCTTGCAACCCATCATCTACTTATTACTTACCAATTCCTTCCTCTAGGCCCAAATAATGGTGAAGTGTCATGTAGTCGACGATCACATAACACCACTAGAGGATAGAGAACATACATCTCATCAAAATATCGAACGAATACCAAATTCACATGACTACTAATAGCAAGACTTCTCCCATGTCCTCAGGAACAAACGTAACTACTCACAAAGCATATTCATGTTCATAATCAGAGGAGTATTAATGTGCATAAAGGATCTGAACATATGATCTTCCACCAAATAAACCAACTAGCATCAACTACAAGGAGTAATCAACGCTACTAGCAACCTACAGGTACCAATCCCAGACTATGAGACAAGAATTGGCTACAAGAGATGAACTAGGGTTTGAGAGGAGATGGTGCTGGTGAAGATGTTGATGGAGATTGCCCTCTCCCGGTATGAGGACCATTGGTGATGACGATGGCGATGATTTCCCCCTCCCGGAGGGAAGTGTCCCGACAGAACAGCTCTACCGGAACCCTAGATTGGTTCCGCCAAGGTTCCGCCTCGTGGCGGCGGAGTCTCGTCACAAAAGCTTGCTTATGATTTTTCTTCGGACCAAAGACTTCATATAGCAGAAGATGGGCACCGGAGGGCCAACAGGGGGCCCACGAGGCAGGGGGGCGTGCCCAGGGGGTAGGGCGTGCCCCCCACCCTCGTGGACAGGTGGAGGCCCCCCTGACGTATTTCTTCCGCTCAGTATTTTTTATTATTTCCAAAAATAACTTTCGTGGAGTTTCAGGACTTTTCGAGTTGTGGAGAATAGGTCTCTAATATTTTCTCCTTTTCCAGCCCAGAATTCCAACTGCCGGCATTCTCCCTCCTTATGTAAACCTTGTAAAATAAGAGAGAATAGACATAAGTATTGTGACATAATGTGTAATAACAGCCCATAATGCAATAAATATTGATATAAAAGCATGATGCAAAATGGACGTATCAACTCCCCCAAGCTTAGACCTTGCTTGTCCTTAAGCGGAAGCCGATAACAATAAATATGTCCACATGTTTAGAGGTAGAGGTGTCGATTAAATAAAATACGGACATGAGGGCATCATGATTATTCTCATAACAGCAACATATATGGATAATGTCATATGATTTCTTATGCTTAAGTAATAATCTATTCACAATGCAAAGTATGAATTAGAAACTTTATTGAGAACTAACAAACTATAATCTCAGTCATTGAAGCAATTGCAATTTATCATAACATCGGAAAGAGTCTATGTCAGAGCTTTCTAGCAAGTCCACATACTCAACTATCATTTAGTCTTTCATAATTGCTAACACTCACACAATACTTGTTGTTACGGAGTTTTAATCGGACACAGAGAAAGATAGGGGCTTATGGTTTCGCCTCCCAACCTTTTACCTCAAGGGTAATGTCAACAATAATAACTCATGCTAACTTACATCCAATTAGATATATATATGAAGATCTTTCCAACATCCTGTGCTTGCCAAAGGATAAAATGTAAAAAGGGAAGGTGAAGATCACCATGACTCTTGCATAAGGTAGAAGATAATAATAAAAGATAGGCCCTTTGCAGAGGGAAGCAGAGGTTGCCATGCGCTTTTATGGTTGGATGCACAAAATCTCAATGCGAAAGAACGTCACTTTATATTGCCACTTGTGATATGAACCTTTATTATGCAGTCCGTCGCTTTTATTTCTTCCACATCACAAGATCGTATAAAGCTTATTTCCTCCACACCAATCAATCATACATATTTAGAGAGCAATTTTTATTGCTTGCACCGATGACAACTTACTTGAAGGATCTTACTCAACCCATAGGTAGATATGGTGGACTCTTATGGCAAAACTGGTTTAAGGGTTTTTGGAAGCACAAGTAGTATCTCTACTTGGTGCAAAGAATTTGACTAGCATGAGGGGGAAAGGCAAGATCAACATGTTGGATGATCCATGACAATATACTTTATCTCATATATAAGAAAACATAACCCATTACGTTGTCTTCCTTGTCCAATATCAACTCTTTAGCATGTCATATTTTAATGAGTGCTCCCAATCATAAAAGATGTCCATGATGGTATATTTATATGTAAAACCTCTCTTTCTTTATTACTTCCTATTAATTGCAACGATGACCAAAGCTATGTTTGCCAACTCCCAACAACTTTTAATCATCATACTCTTTCTATGTGAAGTCATTACTCTCAATAAGATCAATATGATCTCTTTATTTCTTTTTATTCTTTTTCTCTTTTCTTTTATTCACTCAAGATCATAGCAAGATAATCAAGCCCTTGACTCAACACTAATCTTTATTATATAGCACACGGACTCGATTACATAGAGAGATCAAAAAGCAAAACTCAAAACTAGATCATGCCATAAACTTTATTCTACTAGATCAAGATACTACTAATAGGATCGAACTAAGAAAAACGGTAAAGATAGGAGTGTGATGGTGATATGATACCGGGGCACCTCCCCAAAGCTTGGCAGTTGCCAAGGGGAGTGCCCATACCCATGTGATTATGTTTCCTTCTTCGGAGGTGATGGAGACGATGGCTTAGTTGATGGCGTAGGCTTCTCCCTTAATTTGCGCTTGAGGACAGAATTTTGATCCCTCAGGTCATCAATCTCTTGCTCCAGGCTTAATATCTTTTTGCATAGTTCCTGCTTGTTTTCCTGCAAGAGACGAAAAGGGATAAAGTCGATCTTAAGTTTCTTTGCTCTATCAGGGAGGCTTGACTTTTTGAACTCCACATGCATGTCCCCAGGTTGAGGCAATGGGACTGCATCTTCATCTGAGCTCGTCTCCTCCTTTCTCTTCGGTTCATAGTCCTCTTCTTCCTCCGTAGTCCAACCACAATGCTCCACATCTCCATAGACCTTAGGATCTGCAAGGTAATCATCCACATAGCTTTCTCCTTCCGAATCCTAGGACGACATGTTGCTCTAATCTACAGCAGGATAGCTCGAAACAAGAACAGAGGATATTTGCGTGATACAGGAGTCAAAACCTTCAGGAGAATATATAATGAATTTTTACCGACCAAAATATGTATCGTGCAAGAAAACGGAGTCCGGAGAGCACGCGAGGTGCCCACGAGGTAGGGGGATGCGCCCAGGGGGTAGGGCGCACCCTCCACCCTCGTGGGGCCCTCGTGTCCTTCCTGGACTGCTTCTTATTTTTCTATTTTTCTAAATATTCCAAAACGGAGAAATATTGCCTTTAGAACTGTTTTGGAGTCGGTTTACTTACCGTACCACATACCTATTCCTTTTCAGAGTCTGAAACGTTCCGGAAAGTGTCCCTTATGTACTCCTCCAGGGTTACGGTTTCAATAACATTGGTTTCAACATTTATGGGATTACTTGAGATATAATGTTTTATTCTTTGACCGTTCACCGCCTTCGGATTTGTGCCTTCGAAGTTGTTGATTTTTATGGCACCGGAACGACAAACCTCCTCGATAACGTAAGGACCTTCCCATTTAGAGAGAAGTTTTCCTGCAAAAAATCTTAAACGAGAGTTGTATAGCAATACATAATCACCTACATTAAACTCACGCTTTTGTATCCTTTTGTCATGCCATCTTTTAACTTTTTCTTTAAACAATTTAGCATTTTCATAGGCTTGGGTTCTCCATTCATCAAGTGAGCTAATATCAAATAATCTCTGCTCACCGGCAAGTTTGAAATCATAATTGAGCTCTTTAATAGCCCAATATGCCTTATGTTCTAGTTCGAGAGGTAAGTGACATGCTTTTCCATAAACCATTTTATACGGAGACATACCCATAGGATTTTTATATGCAGTTCTATATGCCCATAATGCATCATCAAGTTTCTTGGACCAATTCTTTCTAGATCTATTGATAGTCTTTTGCAAAATTAATTTGAGCTCTCTATTACTCAATTCTACTTGACCACTAGACTGTGGGTGATAGGGAGATGCAATTCTATGATTAACATCATACTTAGCAAGCATTTTACAAAAAGCACCATGAATAAAATGTGAACCACCATCAGTCATTAAATATCTAGGGACTCCAAACCTCGGAAAAATAACTTCCTTAAGCATTTTAATAGAGGTGTTATGATCAGCATTACTAGTTGGAATAGCTTCTACCCACTTAGTAACGTAATCAACAGCAAATAAAATATGTGTATCTATTAGAGGCAGGAAAAGGTCCCATATAATCAAAGCCCCAAACATCAAATGGTGCAATAACAAGTGAATAGTTCATAGGCATTTCTTGACGTCTAATAATATTACCAATTCTTTGACATTCATCACAAGATAAGACAAACTTACGGGCATCCTTGAAGAGAGTAGGCCAATAAAAACCGGATTGCAATACCTTATGTGCAGTTCTATCTCCAGCGTGGTGTCCTCCATAGGCCTCGGAGTGACACTTGCGTAGGATCTGTTCCTATTCATGCTCAGGTACACAACGTCTAATAACACCATCTACTCCTTCTTTATAAAGATGTGGGTCATCCCAAAAGTAATGTCTCAAATCATAGAAAAACTTTTTCTTTTGTTGGTATGTGAAACTAGGTGGTATAAATTTAACCACAATATAATTAGCATAATCAGCATACCATGGAGCAGTACGAGAAGCATTTATGACATTTGATTGCTCATCAGGAAAGCTATCATCAATAGGTACTGGGTCATCAAGAACATTTTCTAACCCAGACAAGTTGTCTGCAACGGGGTTCTCAGCTCCCTTTCTATCAACAATATGCAAATCAAATTCTTGTAGCAAGAGAACCCATCTAATAAGTCTAGGTTTAGCATCTTTCTTTTCCATAAGATATTTAATAGCAGCATGATCCATGTGAATAGTTACTTTAGAATCAACAATATAAGGTCTGAACTTATCACAAGCAAATACAACTGCTAATAATTCTTTTTCAGTAGTAGCATAATTTCTTTGAGCATTGTCTAGAGTTTTACTAGCATATTGAATAACATTTAATTTCTTATCAACTCTTTGCCCTAGAACAGCACCTACAGCATAATCAGTAGCATCACACATAATTTCAAAGGGTAAATTCCAATCATGTGGCTGAACAATAGGTGCAGAGATCAATGCTTTCTTAAGTACTTCAAATGCTTATACACAATCATCATCAAAATAAATGGTATATATTTTTGTAATAAATTAGTCAGAGGCCGAGAAATTTTTGAGAAGTCCTTAATGAACCTCCTATAAAATCCGGCGTGACCAAGGAAACTTCTTATACCTTTGATGTCCTTGGGACATGGCATCTTTTCAATAGCATCAACCTTGGCTTTATCAACTTCAATACCTCTTTCAGAAACTTTATGCCCCAAGACAATACCTTCATTAACCATAAAGTGGCACTTTTCCCAATTCAAGACAAGATTAGTTTCTTCACATCTCTGCAAAACTCGATCAAGGTTGCTCAAGCAATCATCAAAATAGGATCCATAGACGGAGAAGTCGTCCATGAAAACCTCACAAATCTTTTCACAAAAGTCAGAGAATATAGCCATCATGCATCTTTGAAAGGTAGCAGGTGCATTACATAAACCAAAAGGCATACGTCTACAAGCAAAAGTACCAAAAGGGCAAGTAAAAATAGTCTTTGATTGATCATTGGCTGACACAGGTATTTGAGAGAAACCAGAATAACCATCTAGAAAGCAAAAATGTGTATGTTTGGATAGTCTTTCTAGCATTTGATCGATAAAAGGTAAGGGGTAATGATCTTTCTTAGTAGCCTTATTTAATTTGCGGAAATCAATTACCATCCTATAACCTGTAATAATTCTTTGCGGAATCAATTCATCTTTATCATTAGGAACGACGGTAATACCTCCCTTCTTAGGGACACAATGGACAGAACTTACCCACTGACTATCAGCAACGGGATAAATTATACCTGCCTGAAGGAGCTTTAGTATTTCTTTTCTTACCACTTCCTTCATCTTAGGATTCAGCCGTCGTTGATGATCACGAACTGGTTTGGCATCTTCTTCCAAATTTATTTTATATTGACATAGATTGGGACTAATGCCCTTAAGATCATCAAGAGTATATCCAATAGCAGCACGGTGCTTCTTCAGAGTTTTCAATAATCTTTCTTCTTCATGCTCTGAAAGGTTAGCACTAATAATAACATGATATATCTTTTTCTCATCAAGATAAGCATATTTAAGAGTATCAGGCAACGGTTTAAGCTCAAATACGGGATCACCCTTGGGTAGAGAGGGATCCCCTTGGATTTCAAAAGGTAAATTGTGTTTCAGGATGGGTTCCTGTTTAAAGAATACTTCATCTATTTCCCTTCTTTCATTCATAAACGTATCATTTTCATGGTCTAGCAAATATTGTTCTAAAGGATCACTAGGAGGTACGACAATAGAAGCAAGACCAATAATTTCATCCTTACTAGATAATTCCTCTTCACGGTGTTGTCTACGAAATTTAGAGAAATTAAACTCATGAGACATATCACCTAAACCAATAGTAACAACATCGTTTTCGCAGTCTATCCTAGCATTAACGGTGTTCAAGAAGGGTCTACCAAATATAATGGGACAAAAGCTATCTTGTGGGGAACCAAGAACAAGAAAATCAGTAGGATATTTAGTTGTCCCACACAAGACTTCAACATCTCTAACAATTCCCGTTGGTGAAATAGTATCTCTATTGGCAAGTTTAATTGTGACATCAATATCTTCTAACTCAACAGGTGCAAGATCATGCATAATTTCTTTGTATAAATCAAAAGGTATTGCACTAGCACTAGCACCCATATCACATAAGCCATGATAACAATGATCTCCTATTTTAATAGAAATAACAGGCATGCCTACCACAGGTCTATGTTTATCTTTAGCACAAGGTTTGGCAATTCTAGCAGTTTCCTTACAGAAATAAATAACATGCCCATCAATATTATCAGACAAGAGATCTTTAACAATAGCAATATTAGGTTCAACTTTAATTTTCTCAGGAGGTGTATAAGTTCTAATATTGCTTTTACGAACCACAGTTGAAGCTTTAGCATGATCCTTTATTCTAACAGGGAAAGGTGGTTTCTCAACATAAGAAGTAGGAACAACAGGATCATTATAAGTGATAGTCTTTTCTTCAACTTTAATAGGTGCAGCTACTTTAACTTCTATGGGATGATGATATTTAAACCACTTCTCCTTGGGGAGATCAACATAAGTAGCAAAAGATTCACAGAAAGAAGCTACTATCTCAGAGTCAAGTCCATATTTAGTGCTAAATTTGCGGAAAACATCGGTATCCATAAAAGATTTAACACAATCAAACTTAGGTGTCATACCTGACTCCTTACCTTCGTCGAGATCCCAATCTTCAGAGTTCCATTCAATTCTATCCAATAAATCCCATTTGAATTCAATATTCTTCATCATAAAAGAGCCAGCACAAGAAGTATCGAGCATGGTGTGATTGTTATCAGAAAGCCGAGCATAAAAACTTTGAATAATTATTTCTCTTGGGAGCTCATGATTGGGGCATGAATATAACATTGATTTAAGCCTCCCCCAAGCTTGAGCGATGCTTTCTCCTTCGCGAGGCCAAAAATTATATATATAATTGCGATCACGATGAACAAGATGCATAGGATAAAACTTCTGATGAAATTCCAATTTCAATCATTTGTAGTTCCATGATCCCGTATCATCACATAGCCTATACCATGTCGATGCATCTCCCTTCAAAGATAAAGGGAAGACCTTCCTCTTAATAACATCTCCGGGTACACCTGCAAGCTTAAATAATCCACAAACTTCATCCACATATATTAGGTGCTCATCAGGATGCTTTGTTCCATCTCCTGCAAAAGGATTAGCTAGCAATTTTTCTAACATACCCGAAGGAATCTCAAAGTGAGCATTTTCATTTTCATTTTCATTTTCAGTAGGTTCAGTAGGTTGAGGAGCAACTCTTTGCTCTACTGGTCGGGGTGAAGATACCCCGAACAAGCCCCTCAGCGGATTACTTTCCATAGTAACAAGTGATAGTAAATTTCAGCACACTATATAAATTTTTCCTGACCAAATTCCACCTACCAAAGGCGCTTCACTCCCCGGCAACAGCGCCAGAAAAGAGTCTTGATGACCCACAAGTATAGGGTATCTATCGTACTCCTTTTGATAAGTAAGAGTGTCGAACCCAACGAGGAGCAGAAGGAAATGATAAGCGGTTTTCAGCAAGGTTTTCTCTGCAAGTACTGAAATAAGTGGTAACAGATAGTTTTGTGATAAGGGAATTTGTAACGAGCAACCAGTAACAAAAGTAAATAGAGTGCAGCAAGGTGGCCCAATCCTTTTTGTAGCAAAGCACAAGCCTGGACAAACTCTTATATAGAGAAAAGCGCTCCCGAGGACACATGGGAATTATCGTCAAGCTAGTTTTCATCACGGTCATATGATTCGCGTTCGATACTTTGATAATTTGATATGTGGGTGGACCGGTGCTTGGGTGCTGTTCTTACTTGAAGAAGCATCCCACTTATGATTAACCTCTATTGCAAGCATCCGCAACTACAACAAAAGTATTAAGGTAAACCTAACCATAGCATGAAACATATGGATCCAAATCAGCCCCTTACGAAGCAACGCATAAACTAGGGTTTAAGCTTCTGTCACTCTAGCAACCCATCATCTACTTATTACTTCCCAATGACTTCCTCTAGGCCCAAATAATGGTGAAGTGTCATGTAGTCGACATTCACATGACACCACTAGAGGATAGACAACATACATCTCATCAAAATATCAAACGAATACCAAATTCACATGACTACCAATAGCAAGACTTCTCCCATGTCCTCAGGAACAAACGTAACTACTCACAAAGCATATTCATGTTCGAAATCAGAGGGGTATTAATATGCATAAAGGATCTGAACATATGATCTTCCACCAAATAAACCAACTAGCATCAACTACAAGGAGTAATCAACACTACTAGCAACCTACAAGTACCAATCCCGGACTTGGAGACAAGAATTGGATACAAGAGATGAACTAGGGTTTTGAGAGGAGATGGTGCTGAACAAGATGTTGATGGAGATTGCCCTCTCCCGATGAGAGGAGCGTTGGTGATGACGATGGCGATGATTTCCCCCTCCCGGAGGGAAGTGTCCCCGGTAGAACAGCTCTGCCGGAGCCCTAGATTGGTTCCGCCAAGGTTCCGCCTCGTAGTGGCGGAGTCTCGTCCCGAAAGGTTGCTTATGATTTTTTCCTGGACGAAAGACTTCATATAGCAAAAGATGGCCACCGGAGAGCCAACAGGGGGCCCATGAGGCAGGGGGCGCGCCCCCACCCTCTTGGACAGGTGGTGGCCCCCCTGACGTATTTCTTCCGCTCAGTATTTTTTATTATTTCCAAAAATGACTTTCGTGGAGTTTCAGGAGTTTTGGAGTTGTGCAGAATAGGTCTCTAATATTTGCTACTTTTCCAGCCCAGAATTCCAGCTGTTGGCATTCTCCCTCCTTATGTAAACCTTGTAAAATAAGAGAGAATAGACATAAGTATTGTGACATAACGTGTAATAACAGCCCATAATGCAATAAATATCGATATAAAAGCATGATGCAAAATGGACGTATCACCAGCCGCCACGCCGCCGTGCCCGCTTCGAAGGCGGTAGCGGATCGTCTCGTCGTCGCGCCCAGTGAAGCGCGAGGAGGGGTCTGGCTGAGTCGAGGACGGCGCCAAGGGCCTGCCCTCACGAACCGCTGCGGGGGTGCGCGCCGCTTTTTCTTGTTCTTTCCTTCCTTCTTGCATTCGAAAAAGAAACCAGTATGGGGCCCTGCAAGGGCGTGCAACAAACCGTGATTTCCAAGTCGCTATGTTATGTTTATGGTTCCTGTGTCGTGTTGCAGCATCAGTGTTTTATGTAGGCATGTAGATATAACTTAGCTCGACATGTCTGAAGTAGTTTCTGCCTCGTGAGGCGCGCATCTCCCAGCACCTGGTGAGACCTCCTTGCTGTAGGCTTGGGAGGCGTCGAGGACCTGCAAAAATTTGTTAAGGAATCCTTATTCTTCCAAGCCCAGGGTCCTAGGCGTGGCCGGCCATGACCCAGCGCTCCGCGTCGCGGTACCCGAGGGGCACGGACTTAAGAGAGGGAGGTGCGCCAGCTTGCAAGCTCGAGCGAGGGTGCCTCGCGAAGACCAGGAAAAACGCTCACGAGTGCACCTGTCCAGCCCCCTCGCGAGGCATGCGAGGGAGAGTACGGGCCAAAACAATGAACCGAGGGAAGAAACAGAGGAAAAAGGTGATCTAACCAAGACGACAAGAAATAGCAGAATGCGAACTTCCATTAAAGAGGGGCAAGTCAACTACGGAAACCAAATGAAAAGCCGTGTCCGGCACCTAGTCTAGTCTTCTCACCAGCGTGGAGCTAAGTGCTGCCACTAGGATGTGGGAGGGAGCCCCTGGGGCCCGAGGGCGGCACTCCTGAGACTCCGGGGCGTGTACAGCCCCACCCATTATTACGTGAGAGTGTCATGAGCAGAGACCTTCACAGGCACGGGGCCTTGCTTTACAGGCGCTGGGCCTTACTTCGTGGGTAGAACTTCCGGTGATGCTGGATGTTCCAGGTGTTCTGGATGGGGACCCCGTCCTGCGTCTCCCGGCACACGGCGCCAGGCCTGGAGACATGGGAGACCCTAAGTGGGCCCTCCCACAAGGGCGAGAGCTTATGCTGCCCTTCCCTGGAGAGCACCCGCCTTAGGACGAGGTCGCCCACCTCGAGCGTCCTGGAGCGGACGCTGCGGCAATGATACCGCCGCAGCGCCTGCTGGTGTCTTGCCGCTCGAAGCATGGCTTCGCGGCGGCGTTCCTCCCCCAGCAGAAGGTCCATCCCCCGCATGGCGTCCTAATGCGTCTCATCAAACGCCAGGACCCGCGCGGAGCGATGCTTGACCTCGTGAGGGAGAACCGCTTCTACTCCGTAGACGAGGAAGAACGGGGTCTCACCTGTTGGCTTGGTGGCGGTGGTGCGGATGGACCACAACACAAACTTGAGCTCGTCGTGCCAGCCCCTGCCGCAGGCCTCGAGCTTCTTCTTGAAGGTCCTTGTCTTGAGGCCTCTCAGGACCTCCGCGTTGGCGCGTTTGGCTTGACCATTGCTCCTGGGGTGTGCCACCGAAGCATAGCAGATCTGCATTCCAAGGTTAGCACAATATGTCTTGAAGATATTGCTAGTGAACTGCGAGCCGTTGTCGGTGATGATGCGATTAGGGACCCCGAACCGGCTCACGAGACCCTTGATGAACTTGACCGCAGATCCGGCCGGGATGGTGCGGACAGCTTCTACCTCTGCCCATTTGGTGAACTTGTCGATGGCAACGTAGAGGTAGCGGTAGCCCCCGGGCACTCGAGGGAACAGGCCTAGGTAACCAGCCCCCACACTAAAAATGGCCACGAGAGCGGGATGGTCTGGAGGCCCTGAGATGGCTGATGGATCTGCTTGGCGTGGAATTGGCATGCCTCGCAGGACTTCACCAGCTCGGTCGCGTCGTTGAGTGTCGTAGGCCAGTAGAACCCGCTGCGAAACGCCTTGCCGACAAGGGTTCATGACGACGAGTGGTGCCTGCAGTCTCCGCCGTGTATGTCATCTAGCAACTCGTTCCCCTGTTCCCTAGAGATGCATCGCAAGGAAACGCCATTTGGCCGCTTCCTGTATAACTCACCGTCCTGGATGCAGTATGCCATAGCCTGTTGGGCGACGTGCTCCGCGTCCTCCTCTTTCTCCGGCAGCATCCCTTGCGTTAGGTATTCCTTGAACTCCTTGGTCCAGCACCCCTCCCGAGGCTCGAGCGCCAGGAGTAGGCGCGCTCCCGAGGTCGGGCCGCAGGCCGGGGCTCCTGAGGTAGGTGGTTGGGGAGTTCCTCTCTATGACGCCCCCGATTAGACCGTACACTAATCATGCACGCAAACGTGTACGATCAAGATCAGGGACTCACGGGAAGATATCACAACACAACTCTAAAACATAAATAAGTCATACAAGCATCATAATACAAGCCAGGGGCCTCGAGGGCTCGAATACAAGTGCTCGATCATAGACGAGTCAGCGGAAGCAACAATATCTGAGTACAGACATAAGTTAAACAAGTTTGCCTTAAGAAGGCTAGCACAAAAGTAGCAAGGATCGAAAAGGCAAGGCCTCCTGCCTGGGACCTCCTAACTACTCCTCGAAGCCGAACTCCACGTAGAATCATCCTCGGGATCTCTAGCTCCTGGACTCCAGCATCTGGTTGCGACAATCCGGTATAGAAAGGGGAAAAGAGGGAGAAAAGCAACCGTGAGTACTCATCCAAAGTACTCGCAAGCAAGGAGCTACACTACATATGCATGGGTATATGTGTAAAGGGCCATATCAGTGGACTGAACTGCATAATGCCAGAATAAGAGGGGGATAGCTAATCCTGTCGAAGACTACGCTTCTGGCCACCTCCATCTTGCAGCATATAGGAGAGAGTAGATGGTAAGTTCACCAACTAGCATCGCATAGCATAATCCTACCCGGCGATCCCCTCCTCGTCGCCCTGTTAGAGAGCGATCACCGGGTTATATCTGGCACTTGGAAGGGTGTGTTTTATTAAGTATCCAGTTCTAGTTGTCATAAGGTCAAGGTACAACTCCGGGTCGTCCTTTTACCGAGGGACACGGCTATTTGAATAGATAAATTTCCCTGTAGGGGTGCACCACATAACCCAACACGCTCGATCCCATTTGGCCAGACACACTTTTCTGGGTCATGCCCGGCCTCGGAAGATCAACACGTCGCAGCCCCACCTAGGCACAACAGAGAGGTCAGCACGCCGGTCTAAATCCTATGGCACAGGGGTCTGGGCCCATCGCCCATTGCACACCTGCACGTTGCGAACGCGGCCGGAAGCAGACCTAGCCTAGCAGGCGTTCCAGTCCAATCCGGCGTGCGCCACTCAGTCGCTGACGTCACGAAGGCTTCGGCTGATACCACGACGTCGAGTGCCCATAACTGTTCCCGCGTAGTTGGTTATGCGTATAGACCAAATGGCCAGACTCAGATCAAATACCAAGATCTAGTTAAGCGTGTTAAGTATCCGCGAACGCCGACCAGGGCCAGGCCCACCTCTCTGCTAGGTGGTCTCAACCTGCCCTGTCGCTCCGCCACAAAGTAACAGTCGGGGGCCATCAGGAACCCAGGCCCACCTCTACCGGGATGGAGCCACCTGTCCTTTCAGCCCCCTCATCAGAATCACTTGCGGGTACCCAACGAGCCGACCCGACTTTAGTGACCACATGTATCATGTATATAAAGTATATAGTATATACCCGTGATCACCTCCCGAAGTGATCACGGCCCAGTAGTATAGCATGGCAGACGGACAAGAGTGTAGGGTCACTGATGGAACACTAGCATCCTATACTAAGCAGTAGGATAGCAGGTAAGGGTAACAACTGTAGCAACAATGACAGGCTATGCATCAGGATAGGATTAACGGAAAGCAGTAACATGCTACACTACTCTAATGCAAGCAGTATAGAGAAGAATAGGCGATATCTGGTGATCAAGGGGGGGGGCTTGCCTGGAAGCTCTATTGTACAGGGAGAAGGGTCGTCGGTGACGTAGTCGTACTCGGTGGCATCAGCGCCGGTCTCGAGGTCTACCGGAGAAGAAGAGGGGGGAAGAAACAATAAATATAATGCAAACATAAGCATGACGGTGCATGACAAGACAATGCGCGGTGCTAGGTGTGCCCTAACGCGGTAGGGGGTGATACCGACGAAGGGGGGTAACATCCGGGAAAATATTCCCGGTGTTTCGCGTTTTCGGACAAATGAACCGGAGGGGGATTGTTGCATGTTTGCTATGCTAGGGATATGTGGTGGACGAACGGGCTGCGTATCCGGATTCGTCTCGTCGTTCTGAGCAACTTTAATGTAGAAAGTATTTTCATCCGAGATACGGATTATTTTATATTAATTTTAAAAGATTTAAATCATTTTAGGATTTATTTAATCATTTTAAATCAACATTATCCAGAATAGAAAAAGATGACGTCAGCATGACATCATGCTGACGTCAGCAGTCAACTGTGCAGTTGACTGGGTCAACTACGTGTGGGTCCCGCATGTCATACACTGCTTAGTTTAATTAGGGTTTAGCTAATTAATTACTGTTTAATTAAACTAACTAATTAATTAGATTAATTTAAACAGGATTAATTAACTTAATTAATTAATTAATTAAGTTTATTTTTATTATTTATTTTATTTATATATTTTTTAATTCTTTTTTTTTACGTTCTGTGGGCGGGGCCCATATGTCATAGGCCCCAGGGGCCTAAGCGGGCGCACGGGCTTGCGGGTGAAGCCGCAGCCCGCCTGGTAGCAAGGCGAGGCCGGAGCAGGGCCTGCTCGGCGCGGCCGAGCCGTGGTCAGCGGCAGGAGGCAGGGGGAGGCCAGTGCGGGGGGGCGGCTAGGCAACGGCGGGTCGGCGTCGCGAGGCGCGCTGCGGCGCTGGCAAACGGCGGGACGGCGAGCGGCACGGCCGCAGCTCGAGGAGCTAGCGGGCCGCGGGCGGAGCGAGGGCGGAGGGTGCGACGCGACAGGGCTAGGCGGGGCAGCGCGGTGGAGCACACGCGCGGGACGAGCGGGCGGCAGAGGAGCAGCATCAGGGGCGCCGGGGCGCGGGCGAGCGCGGCCTCGCGGGGAGGAGGTCGCGGCTGTGTGCGCGAGCGGGGGGAGGAGGGGGAGGCCGTGGCCTCACCGTGCGGAGCAGGGGTCGGGGCAATGGGCTTGATGGAGGTCGGGGACGACGGCGACGTTGGGGAGGAGATGAGGAGGTCACGGCGAGGTCGATCCGGCGCGGGGCGGAGAGGCAGTGCCGGTGAGGTGGCGCCGGGCGTCGGCGATGACGACGGGGTCAGGGGCGACGCGTCCAGATCGAGGAGAGGGGAGGCACCAGGGAGAGTGAGGGGTCGTGGGGGATCTGGGGGAGATGGGGTGCGTGGGTTAGGGTTTGGGAGGTTAAGGGGGCGCCGGCTGGGCCGGCCTGGCTTACCCAGTGGCCAGCTGGGCCGAGGACCAGCAGGGGGGTTCTTTTCCCCCTTTTTTATGTTCTGTTTTCTTTTTTTTATATTCTATTACTTTTCTGTTTCCTTTTATTTTAGTTTTATAAAATTAAAAGCGACAACTGATTTGGTGTTATTAAATAGGTCACAGCCCCAAATATTTCGGCACTTTAAATAAAGCATTTTGCATTTGCTTATTATTTGAAAAGCATTTTAGATAATTGTTTTATCACTGGTTTAGTTTATCTAGTGCATTTAAGTATTTTATTCAAAGTTGATTTCTTCACCTACATTTATTATGGATTATTTGAAACATTAGGAACAATTTAGTTTTGACTTTTGAAAACTTTAATTGTTTCGACTTTAATTCAAATATGGATTTGGATCGGTTCTGAACTAACGCGAGATTATCAACAGTAATCGAGTTGACGTGGCATCATTACCAGAGGGTTACTGTAGCTTGATTACCCGGGCGTCACAATTCTCCTCCACTACAAGAAATCTCGTCCCGAGATTTAGCAGGCGGAGTAAGGGGGAAGATCTGGTTACGGATTCTAACGAGTCTTCTTGGTCTTGGTTACTCTTCTCGGTAGAGGTCAATTCATTACATTGATGTCTTCATTTCTCTGCTTCGGGAACTCCATCGTACTTACGAAAGTATAAAGGGTGGGTATCCCGGGGGAACGGACTTCTGCAAGGTTGACTATCTGGTCGATAACATCAAGGGAAGGTGGAAAGTAACTCTCGAATTGAAACTTAAGAAAATATCAATAGTAAATAAAGGAGGTATCCTGGGAAGTTTCGAACGGGCAGGCAATCGCCCGATGCCTGAAACAGAGTGTGAAAGGGGTTCAAAGCAATCAGAATAAGTATTATGTCTGATGCCAGTATAGATCAGTAGGACGGTGGTCCGTGAATTACATACGAGGCCACACGCGATGAATAAATTTGGGAACAGGAGGTGCACAGGAGAGTCAGGTTTTGATCCTGTGGAACTGTGGGTTATGGGCCCACCATGTGGTTAAAGTAGGAACAGCGGTGACATCTTGCACGATCATGATAGCAAGGCATGTCAGAGGATAGCTTGTCTTTTATGTCGGCAACAACATCGGTACCAAGGGCGAGGGACGAAGAGAACCATTTTCCTGCTCGTCGAAACGAGGCGGACCAATAGGCAAAGTTCTCGTCCATCAGTGGTTACCGGAATATCATCGACCATAGTAACAGGTTCTTACTACAAAGTCGTACACCGAGGTGCTTACAAAAGTAGTGACTTATTACTGCTCAGATCATATAAATCACAAGAAAGGTTAAACCAAACAATGGAAAGGAAGATATGATTATCAGATTTAAACATAACAATGGAAAGGAAAATGTGTTTAAACACATATTTCAAGGGTATATCCTTCCCAAGGACAAGCAGAGCATGATATCCAGGACAGGATATAATGTAGAAAACTCTTTAGGTAAGGTGAGAGAAATTTCATGACATTACCCATACAACGGTGTTTGGATAATTGAGCGAGAAACATTTAGCATTGGGCTTCAAATGTTCTTGTTGAAAATTGGATTACCACAGACATGCTTCAGGAAAGCATTGTCAGGGTCTCCAAGCAAAAATCGGACTTTGGATACACAAAGGATCCATCAGGATAAACTTATTAAACAAGGCATTCAATTTCCTCATGGAAAAATGATTAACCCTGTTAAAAAGGAAACTATAACACTAGGTCCTCTCGTCAGGCGTGCTAGGCATGACATCACCTTACCGGGGCATATAGGGACCAATGTTATAACTCTTGGAAATATGTTCCAACCATCATATCTGACCGAGATTCAGATCTGATTGGTGTCAGAATACCTCAGACTCAGGATGTCTGAGAAGAAAGGTGCAACACAAATTGATGGGATGACATTGTAAGATTCTCGGGAAATGAACTATGGAAGCGAGTTCTGAACAAGGGTTCATCATTAAGCCAAGGAGAGGATGAGGAGGTGGCTGATGGACTCAGCGATATTTCAACGAGATATCCAAAAAGATGGATTTCCACAATTATGTGAACAAGGACATAACAATCGTCATTTCAAACGATATAATGATGTATGCTCGAGGAAAAACATACACAATTAAACAATGATAGAAAGTGCACCCAAAAATCTGGACTAGGTAACACGATCAATGTTAGAATGATGATTCAATAAGCAACAGACTTAGAATGAAACTATCGACCATTAACTTCAAAGCAATAAGGTTACTAGAAGTTTTAAATTTACACATCACAGACCATTTGTCGACATTCCGGTTAGAAACAACACGGACACCAAGAAAAGAACGGTGATGGTAATAAGTATTACTTGTATCAAGAATTCTTAAGGGGTGGTGGAAATTCCCATGACATTCTTGACATAAAAGATGGTAATACTCCAAGGTAAAGAAGAACAGAAGCTGGATAGCAAGGGACTCAAAGTATAACACAAAACACGAACAAGTTTGTGTTGGAGGGAGGTCAATAAAGTGGTCGATGATAACACAATTCATCGAGGGCAAGGATGGTATTTCTCATCATGAACTCAATTGATATCCTGGAAGAGCTCGGAATGCTGATGATGATCACGACACATTTGTCGAGAGATTTCATGAAGATGTAATCAATTGGTAATGACATCTAGCCAAAGGAATGACAAAGCAAAAGGTTATTGGAACCATGGGTACGACACAAACTCGGAATCAAGTATTGTTATTCAAAGCGAAATGATACGATGAGGAAGATCGACGTAAGCTTAGCTCATCGTCAAAAATTGTGCTCCGGGAAGAAGGACCAGGTAGCATAGTTAAAATTTAGCACGATAATGATATAGCCGATAAGGCTAGGAATGACTTGAAGGATTATTAAACTCATAGCAACAAGAATTACTTAGAGTTATTGAATCGGAGTGCGGAATCGATTCACTTATCGCTGTTCTCGAGTGACTAATAACTCAGAACCTGGGGGGATCCGAGATCGGTGAGAAGCAATACTAGATGAAGACTTGCAGGAAGCAACACAATTCTCGAGATACCAGAGGTTAATACTCGAGGAAGATCAAAAATAGAGGTTGCGGAGATGTATCGATCAACAAAAGACAAGTGCTTTAACTTGTCTGAGAAATGGAATCAAGGAGAAAATGTGGTCGGGACCACGATTGCAAATGATCAATACATAGATACTAGATGATTTCATATCAAGGAAATAGTTATTATTACAAGAAGCTTCTATGTTAGGATCTACATCGTGTCCATGGGCAAGAACACAAAGTTCAAGGTCGACTCCCACTTCTTTAATGCATAACTTTTCATTCACTTCTCGCCTTCCACGAAGTTGTGGTGTTGAAACTTTATCTGTCATAACACCAGTAGAGTATGACCCGTAGTAGTTTCCGGGTTCACACAGATTAGAAAAAGGCATATGTCCAATCCATCGGGGCCTCTTAGGAACATATACCACAAACTTCAGGAGTAATTATCACCAGCTCGAAAGTAGAGCAGGGTTGACAAAGCAGAGGATACAATTTATCAAAGGCATTATATACCCGTGGAAAGGATCACAAGGTTATTGAATATGAAGGACGATGTCGGATGAAATCAAACAATGGATCGAGCGATCCACAACGGAGCTGATGTGAGTATCGATACTCAATCAGAGGAAGAAATAATGCAAGAGCGTCAGATTATAGATCATCTGAATAATTTGATGCTTAGTTAACAAAGGAATTGATGATTTCCAAAACGAAGGATCAGAAGCAGACGCTCTGATCAAGGATGGATAAACTGATTAGACCAGAGGCACAATCGACGATAATTAGTTTGGTCAAGAACCAGCTCATGTTCAAAATGACGTCTGAGCCGGAAAGATAATTTAGAAGGTTCGATTGATGATTGTGTGCATTCGCACACATGTTGAATCAATAGGATCAAAATGATAGTGTCAAAAGATACTAGTGAATATTGCTAGTGATATGGGAGCATCCATAATGTAAGCATACAAGTACTTGCAGAGCAATAGTTCGAAGAGGATGCTCAGAAGGTCGGATAGTATTTTAGAGTATCTTATGAAGCATACGAACAACTGGGGATGAACGGATACTCAATAAGTGCGAGGAATCTTCAATAGGGGTGTTCATGTGGTAAAGAACTGCAAGGCAGTAAGCTTAAAGGATTTTCGGAACAACAGAGAGAATTTCGGGGTATCTTGTAATAACAAGATCAACTGGGAAACAATGTATGAATGGCGAGTATACGTGGTTATCCATAGGAGTTTATCGATGAAAGGGAATTGCAAAAGCGATGAACACAAGTTCTCGGGTTATCAGCGGAGAGTATCTTCAGGGTCTTCACGTGTAGCAGACGATCATCAGTAATAAGGGGCTCTCCGGGTGAAAGTGATCACGAGATCCTAATGTTAGATTTAGCAAAATTCACTTAACCTGAATAGAGGAGAGATCAGAGTCCCAGAGTATAGACAAGGAGTAAAAGATCCTAATACCACCCAATGGCGACGTGGGCCCGTAAGCCACACATCCCTGTTAGTAAAAGTTTTTCAATGACTAGACTCGACTTCGGCCAAGGAGTTGAAAAGGGGGATTCCTACAGGCAGTCAGCTCTGATACCAACTTGTGACGCCCCCGATTAGACCGTACACTAACCATGCACGCAAACGTGTACGATCAAGATCAGGGACTCACGGGAAGATATCACAACACAACTCTAAAACATAAATAAGTCATACAAGCATCATAATACAAGCCAGGGGCCTCGAGGGCTCGAATACAAGTGCTCGATCATAGACGAGTTAGCGGAAGCAACAATATCTGAGTACAGACATAAGTTAAACAAGTTTGCCTTAAGAAGGCTAGCACAAAAGTAGCAACGATCGAAAAGGCAAGGCCTCCTGCCTGGGACCTCCTAACTACTCCTCGAAGCCGAACTCCACGTAGAATCATCCTCGGGATCTCTAGCTCCTGGA
Organism: Aegilops tauschii subsp. strangulata; assembly: GCF_002575655.3. Taxonomy (NCBI): domain Eukaryota; kingdom Viridiplantae; phylum Streptophyta; class Magnoliopsida; order Poales; family Poaceae; genus Aegilops; species Aegilops tauschii. Next base: position 309,897,582 of record NC_053037.3, on the reverse strand, counting down.
CTCCAGCATCTGGTTGCGACAATCCGGTATAGAAAGGGGAAAAGAGGGAGAAAAGCAACCGTGAGTACTCATCCAAAGTACTTGCAAGCAAGGAGCTACACTACATATGCATGGGTATATGTGTAAAGGGCCATATCAGTGGACTGAACTGCAGAATGCCAGAATAAGAGGGGGATAGCTAATCCTGTCGAAGACTACGCTTCTGGCCACCTCCATCTTGCAGCATATAGGAGAGAGTAGATGGTAAGTTCACCAAGTAGCATCGCATAGCATAATCCTACCCGACGATCCCCTCCTCCTCGCCCTATTAGAGAGCGATCACCGGGTTATATCTGGCACTTGGAAGGGTGTGTTTTATTAAGTATCCAGTTCTAGTTGTCATAAGGTCAAGGTACAACTCCGGGTCGTCCTTTTACCGAGGGACATGGCTATTCGAATAGATAAACTTCCCTGCAGGGGTGCACCACATAACCCAACACGCTCGATCCCATTTGGCCGGACACACTTTTCTGGGTCATGCCCGGCCTCGGAAGATCAACACGTCGCAGCCCCACCTAGGCACAACAGAGAGGTCAGCACGCCGGTCTAAATCCTATGGCGCAGGGGTCTGGGCCCATCGCCCTTTGCACACCTGCACGTTGCGAACGCGGCCGGAAGCAGACCTAGCCTAGTAGGCGTTCCAGTCCAATTCGGCGCGCGCCACTCAGTCGCTGATGTCACGAAGGCTTCGGCTGATACCACAACGTCGAGTGCCCATAACTGTTCCCGCGTAGTTGGTTAGTGCGTATAGACCAAATGGCCAGACTCAGATCAAATACCAAGATCTAGTTAAGCGTGTTAAGTATCCGCTAACGCCGACCAGGGCCAGGCCCACCTCTCTCCTAGGTGGTCTCAACCTGCCATGTCGCTCCTCCACAAAGTAACAGTCGGGGGCCGTCAGGAACCCAGGCCCACCTCTACCGGGATGGAGCCACCTGTCCTTTTAGCCCCCTCATCAGAATCACTTGCGGGTACTCAACGAGCCGACCCGACTTTAGTGACCACATGTGTCATGTATATAAAGTATATAGTATATACCCGTGATCACCTCCAGAAGTGATCACGGCCCAGTAGTATAGCATGGCAGACGGACAAGAGTGTAGGGTCACTGATGGAACACTAGCATCCTATACTAAGCAGTAGGATAGCAGGTAAGGGTAACAACTATAGCAAGAATGACAGGCTATGCATCAGGATAGGATTAACGGAAAGCAGTAACATGCTACACTACTCTAATGCAAGCAGTATAGAGAAGAATAGGCGATATCTGGTGATCAGGGGGGCTTGCCTGGAAGCTCTGTTGTACAGGGAGAAGGGTCGCCGGTGACGTAGTCGTACTCGGTGGCATCAGCGCCGGTCTCGGGGTCTACCGAAGAAGAAGAGGGGGGAAGAAACAATAAATATAATGCAAACATAAGCATGACGGTGCATGACAAGACAATGCGCGGTGCTAGGTGTGCCCTAACGCGGTAGGGGGTGATACCGACGAAGGGGGGAAACATCCGGGAAAGTATTCCCGGTGTTTCGCGTTTTCGGACAGATGAACCGGAGGGGGATTGTTGCATGTTTGCTATGCTAGGGATATGTGGTGGACGAACGTGCTGCGTATCCGGATTCGTCTCGTCGTTCTAAGCAACTTTAATGTAGAAAGTATTTTCATCCGAGATATGGATTATTTTATATTAATTTTAAAAGATTTAAATCATTTTAGGATTTATTTAATCATTTTAAATCAACATTATCCAGAATAGAAAAAGATGACGTCAGCATGACATCATGCTGACGTCAGCAGTCAACTGTGTAGTTGACTGGGTCAACTACGTGTGGGTCCCGCATGTCATACCCTGCTTAGTTTAATTAGGGTTTAGCTAATTAATTACTGTTTAATTAAACTAATTAATTAATTAGATTTATTTAAAAAGGATTAATTAACTTAATTAATTAATTAAGTTTATTTTTATTATTTGTTTTATTTATATATTTTTTAATTCTTTTTTTTACGTTCTGTGGGCGGGGTCCATATGTCATAGGCCCCAGGGGCCTAAGCGGGCGCACGGGCTTGCGGGCGAAGCCGCAGCCCGCCTGGTAGCAAGGCGAGGCCGGAGCAGGGCCTGCTCGGCGCGGCCGGTGCAGCCGGCCGGCGCGGGCGCGGCCGAGCCGTGGTCAGCGGCAGGAGGCAGGGGGAGGCCAGTGCGGGGGGGCTAGGTAATGGCGGGTCGGCGGCGCGAGGCGCGCTGCGGCGCCGGCAAATGGCGGGACGGCGAGCGGGACGGCCGCAGCTCGAGGAGCCAGCAGGGCGCGGGCGGAGCGAGGGCGGAGGGTGCGACGCGGCAGGGCTAGGCGGGGCAGCGCGGTGGAGCACACGTGCGGGACGAGCGGGCGGCAGAGGAGCAGCATCAGGGGCACCGGGGCGCGACGGCGGGCGCGGACGAGCGCGGCCTCACGGGGAGGAGGTCACGGCTGTGTGCGCGAGCGCGGGGGGGGGGGGGGAGGAGGAGAGGGAGGCCGTGGCCTCACCGTGCGGAGCAGGGGTCGGGGCAATAGGCTTGACGGAGGTCGGGGACGACGACGACATTGGGGAGGAGATGAGGAGGTCACGGCGAGGTCGATCCGGCGCGGGGCGGCGAGGCAGTGCCGGCGAGGCGGCCCCGGGCGTCGGCGATGACGACGGGGTCAGGGCGACGCGTCCAGATCAAGGAGAGGGGAGGCGGCAGGGAGAGTGACGGGTCGTGGGGGATCTGGGGGAGATGGGGTGTGTGGGTTAGGGTTTGGGAGGTTAAGGGGGCGCCGGCTGGGCTGGCCTGGCTTACCCAGTGGCCAGTTGGGCCGAGGCCCAGCGGGGGGGGGGGGGGGGTTCTTTTCCCCTTTTTTATGTTCTGTTTTCTTTTTTTTATATTCTATTACTTTTCTGTTTCCTTTTATTTTAGTTTTATAAAATTAAAAGCGACAACTAATTTGGTGTTATTAAATAGGTCACAGCCCCAAATATTTCGGCACTTTAAATAAAGCATTTTGCATTTGCTTATTATTTGAAAAGCATTTTAGATATTTGTTTTATCGCTGTTTTAGTTTATCTAGTGCATTTAAGTATTTTATTCAAAGTTGATTTCTTCACCTACATTTATTATGGATTATTTGAAACATTAGGAACAATTTAGTTTTGACTTTTGAAAACTTTAATTGTTTCGACTTTAATTCAAATATGGATTTGGATCGGTTCTGAACTAACGCGAGATTATCAACAATAATTGAGGTGACGTGGCATCATTACCAGAGGGTTACTGTAGCTTGATTACCCGAGCGTCACACTCCGAAGGCGGCGCCGGCCCTGACAGCGGAGGTGCTGCCGAAGGCTTGAAGAGCCTCTCCTCGAAGACGCCAGGCTCTTGGGCTTGGTGCTTGGATGCCCTTTTGGCGATGTTGTCGGCCTCCTTGTTGGTGCCACGGGGCACGTGCTACAACACCAGGCCCAAGAACTGCTTTTCCATTCTGCGTACCTCCGCGAGGTATGCCTCCATGTGCTCGCCCCTGATGGTGAGGCGCTTCACCCCCAGGGCCACCGCAGCCTTAAGGCCAGCGATGAGGCCTTCGTACTCCGTGATGTTGTTGGAGACCTTCTCGCCTTGCCGGAAGCAGAGCTGCACGGCGTAGTAGAGCTTGTCCTCCAGCTCCCGCACCCTAGCGTGCGAACGCGCCATCAAAATACATGACCCAGCCATCTGGTGCTTCACTTGCTAGCGAGAGGGATCGGTCCTCGCCTGCTTCAAGCCCCGGGGCGTCAGTCCATTCTGCCACGAAGTCGGCGAGCGCGGCTCACTTGATGACCCTGGTTGTGCTGAACTCCAGCTGGAATGCTTGCAGCTCGATGTTCCATTCGACGACTCTTCCAGTAGCGTTGGGGCTCCTAAGTACCCTCTCCAGTTGGTAGGCCGAGACGACCTTGATTGGGCGACCTTGGAAGTAGTGACGCAGTTTACGCGAGGCCACCAAGAGCGCGAGCAAGAGCTTTTGGGGCATGGGGTACCATGCCCTTGCATCCCGCAGTAACGTGCTGGCAAAGTACACTGGGTGCTCGACGAAGGGCGGGAGCGTCGACGGAGCGTGCGTCTGCCAGAGGTTGGGGCGTCTCCTGAGGTGACGGGACCCCAAGAGCCTGGTCGCCCAGTGGGGCCTCTACAGGCCCGCGAACGCCGCCTTGCCAGGCCTGGTCACTCGTTGGTGTTGCTGCAGCCTTTAAGGTGCCCTCTGGGTCCCGTATCGCCCCGACTGGAGGAGCCGCATGGCGCGACAGACCCTTGGCCTGACGCTCTTCCCGAACCGCCACTAGAGCTGCGCTAGGGAGTGGCGGCAAGGTAAAGCAGCAAGGGCTCGAGAGGGCGAGGCGCCACCATCACCGGAGGGCTGGTCAGGTATCTCTTGAGGTCTTCAAACGCTTGGTCAGCCTTCGGGGTCCACTCGAATGGGCCCTTCTTCTTCATCAGCAGGAAGAATGGCAGGGCGCGCTCTCCTAGCTTGGAGATGAAGCGCCCCAGCGAGGTCACATAGCCCGCAAGCTTCTGCATCTTGAGAGTTTGTGGTGGGCTCATGTCTTCTATCGCCTTGACCTTCTCCGGGTTAGCCTCCATCCCCCTGTGGGACACGTGGAAGCCCAGCAGCTTGCCAGAGGGGACACCGAACACGCACTTCTCTGGGTTGAGCCGCAGGTCCACCTGGCGCAGGCTTGCGAAGGTCTCCTCCAGGTCTTGAATCAAAGTTCTTGCCTCCCGAGACTTTACCACAATGTCGTCAACGTAGGCTTCAGCGTTCCTCCCGAGCTGCTGACCCAGGGCGATGTGCATCAGCCGTTGGAAGGTCACGCCTGCGTTGCGCAGCCCGAACGGCATGCAAGTGTAGCAGTACACCCCACACGGGGTCAGGAAGGCTGTCTTCTCCACATCCTCCACTGCCATCTTGATCTGGTGATAGCCTGAAAACGCGTCCAGGACGCACAGTAGGTCGCACTCGGCGGTGGAGTCGACAATCTGGTCGATGTGCGAAAGCGGGAACGGGTCTTGGGGATAGGCCTTGTTGAAGTTGGTGAAGTCGACACACATGCGCTCCTTCCCGCCTTTCTTCGGTATGACGACGGGGTTCGCCAGCCACTCAGGGTACCGAACCTCGCGAATGACACCTGCTGCCTCCAGCTTGCGGGTTTCCTTGACGATGAAGGACTGCTTCTCTGTGGATTGTCGCCGCGCCTACTGCTTCATAGGGCGCACATTGGGGCACACCCTCAGGTGATGCTCGATCACCCCCCTCGGGACCCCTACTAGCTGCTTGGGTTCCCAGGCGAATACATCCTTGTTCGCGCGCAGGAACCTCACCAATGCCTCCTCTTGATCCGAGTCGAGGTTGGCGCCTATGGTGAAGGTGGCTCCTGAGGACCCATCTTCCTCGACCGGCACCTGCTTAGTTTTGGCCCGATCTTGAGTGAACAAATGCTTCTTCTTTGCTGGCGCGGCCTCCTTAGCTCCAAGGGTGGCCTCGTCGGCCGGTCGTGGCACTGCGGTGGGTTTGAGGCAAGTTTGAGCGCCGCCAGAGCCTCCTTGGTGTCTCTAACTATGGTGAGGACGTCCTTGCTCTCAGGCATCTTCATGAGGTTGTAGGCCGGATGGGTCGCCGCCATAAACCGAGCCAGAGCCACGTACCCGAGGATGGCGTTGTATGGGAGGCCAATGCGGGCGATGTCAAAGTTGATCAGCTCGGTGCGGTAGTTGTCGCGGGTGCCGAAGGTCACAGGAAGGCGGATCTGCCCCAGGGGGCTGGCGGAGCCGCCGCCGACCCCGGAGAAGGGCTTCCTGGGGCGGAGCTGTTCGAGTGGTACGTGAAGAAGGCTAAAAGCCTCCACGGAGAGCACGTTGAGGCCGGTGCCGCCGTTGATGAGGGTCTTGGTGATAGCTACGTTGCAGATGGTGGGTGTGCAAAGCATTGGAAGCAAGCCCGAGCCGACGGTGGTGACGGGGTGATCCCCCGAGTCAAAGGTGAGGTCGGCCTTGGGTGCCGGCCAACCCAGGGGAGCTCCTCGCTGCACGGAAGCGGCGTCGATCTGGCGAAAGAACTGCTTGGTGTGACGGTCCGAGGGCGGTGCTTGCGAGCCGCCAAGGAGGGCCGCGATGGCGAGAGGCACCGGTGCCGCGAAGCACGCGACGAGGAGGCCGCACAGCTCCTCCCAAGATTCCACCGAGGATCCTGGGAGGGTGAGCAGCCAGGCGCGTGGTGCACCAGCGAGGGCCATGGGAAGCCAGTTGTCCATGACCTTGTCGTCGCCCCCAGCCTTCAGGACGGCCTCTTCATATGCCAGCAGGAAGGCCGACGGGTCTGCCGCGCCATCGTAACGCGGCGGCATCTCCGACTTGAACTTGGGCGGCCACTGTACCCGTCGCAAGGCGGGGGCAAAGGCTTTGAGCCCCCTGGCTCCATCGTGGGCGTTTCGTCATCCCAGCCGGAGGAGCAACGCCGGCCATGGGGGCAAGGCGCGGTGGTGGTGGAGCGTGGATCGACGGAAGGAAAGCTTCAGCGCACCCCTACCTGGCGCGCCAAATGTCGGATTTCGGGTTCCGGCAAAACCCTCGAGGTTCGAACACTGGGGTGCGCAAGAAGATCTCTCCCTTCCCTAGCTCACCCACTCCCCACGATCCCAAGGCTCAGCGCATCGAACTCGAAGAACAAAGGACACAGGGTTTATACTGGTTCGGGCCACCGATGTGGTGTAATACCCTACTCCACTGTGGTGTGGTGGATTGCCTCTTGGGCTGAGGATGAACAAGTACAAGGGAAGAACAACCTCCTGAGGAGAGGTGTTCTTGAGCTCGGTGAGCTTGTGTGGTTGGGGATGATCTGAATGATCCAAGATTAGTTGCCCCCTACTGTGGTGGCTAGTCCTATTTATAGAGGCCCTGGTCCTCTCCCCAAATGTAGGAGGGAAGGGATCCCACAACGGCCAAATTGGAAGGGAGACAACTAGTACAAGTTATCCTGACTAAAGGTGGTCTTTGCCTGCCAAAGGTTCTGGTGGTGACGCCGTCGTGGGCTCCGCGATGACCTCCGTCCTGCCGTCCTGCTGGTCTTGGTCTTGATGCACCGATATGGAAACCTTTGCCTGATGCCTCGGGACTCCTCGCCTGCGCTTGCCTCTTTAGCACCAAAGAGGCAACGAGTACACTACGCGCACTGGTGCCCGTCTGGCCTTGGTCGTCATGGCTTGCGTCACAGGAACCTCGCAAGGTGCCCCTCGCCTTTATCTCTCCGCCCCTCGCGAGCCAGCCTAGTGAGGTCGCCCCCGAGGAGGTCTTGGGTCATCCGCCTCGCGAGGCTTGGCCCCTCGCGAGGGTCTTGAGTGTTTGCTGGTGAAGATGGGCCTTACAGGGCCGCTAGTGGAGCCACGCCGTGGGCCGCAGGCAGGCAAGTCCGGGGACCCCCGTTCCCAGAACGCCGACACAGGTGATGCCTGTCTGTGTTGGGCTTGTCACTGGCTCGGCCAGTGCCCTGACTAGCTATTTGTCTTCTGGTGCTCCCGGGATGGTGGTTCATGTAAAAAATATCTTTCCTTATCTTAATAAAGACCAACTTCGGCCTTTCGAATACAAGCTAGACACCATATGCAGCATGCAACCACATATGACACCACGAAGTTAAAGCAGGCACCTAGGATGGTGGTTCATTGCGAGTGAGATCATCAACTCCAGAGCTACGTTTACCGTCTCCATCTGCTGACACTGCGCTGAAATGTGTCTTGCCTAAGCCCAAAGCAAGCTGGAGCTGCTTCTCTCTTTTATTTCATGCTTCTACCAACTGGTTGGCAGAGTCTGAAATACCCATGCATAAAAAAACAATAGTGAGAGTATATATGGGTGAAGTGTGTGCAGAACTAGTGCACTATAAAAGTAGCAGATAGCAGGTGGCTGAAAAATAAATGACGGGAGACATATGATAGCTCTACAACATTGCATGGCAAATAAAATTAGATTCTACTCCATATGATTTTGTAATATATGAGCACATGGATGGCTGGGAAATGTAGGTACTCCTCCAGCACACCACCACATGTGGTCCTATCAAAATAACGGTCGACTGAAAATAAATAGGTCAGTCAATTTTTTTATAAACCGTCTGATCTATAAGGAACGGGCAGATGACCTTCGTCTACCTCCCGCCAGTCACTGTTGATGATCTTTCTCGAACCGCCAGCGACCACCGGCCCAGACCCCTGCCTCTGCCGCCCCGCCCTCCCCTCGACCTCACACCACCGTCGTGCTTGGTAGCACCCCCGGCCATCCCTTTAATCGCGGCCGACCTCCAGATCGGGCACCAACAGCTCTAGGCCCCACACGCCCCTAAGATAAACACCGAGGCACTGCTTCCCTGGCGTAATAGGCGGACTAGCGCCTGTTACACTGGGGAATGGTTCCTTTAATTGGGAATCAACTGACCAGAAACTGAAATCCAGGGGGGCGATGGACCTCTAGCTAAGGTGAAATAGTATATGAGGAGAAACCTTGTGCATCGCGAGTTACTAGGAACATCTAGTATCAAGAAGAAGCGGTCAACTAGTGTCTTTTGTGGGATGAATACCGTGCAAGCAGACACGTAAGATTTGCACGAATAAGGGAAGATGAGTACCATTTCCGGTTGCCAGTGTTGTGTCCTCCATATGTCCCGGCGATTTTCTTCTTTTTGTCGGGGGAACCGATGTTTTGGAGGAGGGTGCAGCCTTGGACGACCCATGGCCAAATTGTTGACTGTGTTAACGTGGCCGTATGTCGGCGGAGGGGAAGTAGGTCCGAGGCGGCGAAGGACGGCGTAGCAGGAACAGCTCCGGTGCGGTGGATAGTGGCGAAGTTGTAGCGGCAACGGTGAGGCGCATGACGGCGTGGTTGAACTGGCTCGGGTACGGACAGCTCGGCCTCGGCTTCAACTACTAGACGTGGAGGGCATTGCGGTTGTGGTTGCGGTGGACGACGACATCGGGGAATCAGCTCCGGCGTGATGGAGGAGGGCGGCGGTTGATGGGTGGGATGGGGTGGCGGACGGAGGACGCCAGGGTTTCGCGGCTGGTGGAGAGGTAGTTTTGGCACCCACGGAGTACAAATGGGGAATCGGACGGGGGGCAGGGTGTCGGTGTCAAAACCGCCCGATCCCGCGTAGGGGGTCCCGAACTGTGCGTCTGAGGATTGAAGGTAACATGAGGCAGGGGACACGATGTTTATCCAGGTTTGGGCCCCTCTTAATGGAGGTAATACCCTACTTCCTGCTTGATTGACTTTGATGAGTATATGGGATACAAGATTTGATCTACCTCGAGATCATAATGGCTAAACCCTAGATGTCTAGCCTGTATGATTTGTCTTAGCCTCCACGGACTAAACCCTCCAGTTTATATAGAAACCGGAGGGGCCTAGGGTTGTACAAAGTCGGTTTATAGATAAAAGAAACTACACATCCGTACGCCTAGCTTGCCATCCACACAAAGGAGAGTCCCATCCGGACATGGGTGAAGGTCTTCAGACTCGTATCTTCACGGCCCATCAATCCGACCCACGTAACATAGGCTGGCTCCTCGAGGACCTCATAATCCAGGACTCCCTCAGTAGCCCCTGAACCAGGCTTCAATGATGATGTATCTGGGGCGCAGATTGTCTTCGACATTGCAAGGCGGGTTCCTCCTCCGAATACACCAAAGCAGTTGCATAAGAGAACTATATCTGGCTCCGTAAAACAGTTACAACCCTAAACCACAAGGATAAACTACTTGAAGAAAATAAGTCATGTCCACTGACAGCTTTTTTCAGCGAGATGTTACATCCGGCCTTATCATTACATCGAACCATTTTTTGGCCTCCCGCCCCGGGTTTCGAGGCACACCCTCTATTGACACGTCTTGTCAAAGCAGAGATCGTGTCCCCTTATTGCGGGATTCTCATCAATACGGGTTTGGGTAATCCAACCGAGTCGTTTGCATGACCCCTTGGGAATAGGCGAGTTTTAAGGCTTGCGAGGGGGCGATTGATATTCACTGCCTTTATAAGAGGATAAGAACCCATCTTTTTCCCCACGCTTTCTCCTTCCTCAACCCTTCCGTCCTTGAGCTCCAGCGCCCAAGTCTCGATCTTTTCTGTAGCCATCAAACACTCCCAGCCATGGCCGGATCAGGTTCACAAGGCAAGTGGATGGCTTCCTCCTTCACACAGAGGAACATCAAGGAACTTCGTGAAACGGGGTACTTGGCCGCCAACATCACGCACCGGCTTCCTGCCAAAAAGCAGATCACCCTACTCCGAAGCCCAATGAGAGGGTGGTGTTCATCCCCCACTTTCTCCGCGGACTAGGGTTTCCTCTCCACCCTTTTGTCTGTGGCCTCATGTTCTACTACGGGCTTGATTTCCACGAGCCCCAAATTCCTTCCTCCACATTTCGACATTCATCGTCGTGTGCGAGGTGTTCCTCCGCATCCCCCCCCACTTTGGCCTATGGCTCAAGGTCTTCAATGTGAAGCCAAAAGTGGTCGACAGGCAACATGCAGACTGCGGTGGCGCCATGGTGAGCAAGCTTCCCAATGTCACCTGGCCCAAGGGGGCCTTTGTGGAGACAGCGAAGCGGTGGCAGCATGAGTGGTTCTACATCATGACACCAAATGGGCTGCCACTCCCGAATTCAAATCCGGGCCTCCAATGCGGCTCGCATCGTGGATTAACAAGGGCCTGGACTGGGCATCTGATAACCCACAAGTATAGGGGATCACAACAGTTTTCGAGGGTAGAGTATTCAACCCAAATTTATAGATTCGACACAAGGGGAGCCAAATAATATTTGAAGGTATTAGCAGCTGAGTTGTCAATTCAACCACACCTGGAGAATAATTATCTGCAGCAAGTAGTCAGTAGCACAGTAATATGATAGTTTTGATAATAGTGACAGCGGCAATGATAACAGTAACAGTGATAGCAGTAATTTTGTAGCAAGTGTAACAGTAACGATAGCAGTAGTAACTTAGCAAGAACAATGTAGGATAAATTTGTAGGCATTGGATCGGTGACTTGTTGCATGATATTCATCATGTGACAGTTATAATCTAGGGCGATACGGCACTAGCTCCAGTTCATCGATATAATGTAGGCATGTATTCTGTAAATAGTCATACGTGCTTTATTAAAAGAACTTGCATCACATCTTTTGTCCTACCCTCCCGTGGTAGCGGGGTCCATATTGGAAACTAAGGGATATTAAGGCCTCCTTTTAATAGAGAACTGGAACAAAGCATTAACACATAGTGAATACATGAACTCCTCAAACTACGGTAATTACCGGAAGAAGTCCTGGTTATTGTCACTCCGGGGTTACCGGATCATAACATGTAGTAGGTGACTATAACTTGCAAGATTGGATCTAAAGCATGGATATAATGATGATAACATAAACGGTTCAGATCTGAGTTCATGGCACCCGGGCCCAAAGTGACAAGCATTAAGCATACAAAGTCATAGCAACATCAATCTAAGAACATAGTGGATACTAGGGATCAAGCCCTAACAAAACTAACTGGATTACATGATGAATCTCATCCAACTCCTCACCGACCAGCCAGCCTACGAAGGAATTACTCACTCCCAATGGGGACCATCGTGGAATTGGTGATGGAGAAGGGTTGGTGATGATGAAGAACGAAGATCCCCCTCTCCGGAGCCCCAAACGGGCTCCAGATCTGCCCTCCCGAGGAAGAACAGGGCTTGGCGACGGCTCCGTCTCGAGGAACGCGATAATTCTTTCTCCCTGACTTTTTTCTAAAAAATAGGAATTTATAGCATTTGTTTCAGGGTATGCAGGGCCACCAGGTGGGTACAACCCACCTGGGCGTGCCAGGAGAGGGGGGCGTGCCCTGGTGGGTTGTGCCCACCCAGGTGCCCCTCTCCAGTAGGTCTTGTCTCCAGAAATTCTCTCTTATTATATAAAAATTCCTCGCAAAGTTTCGTTCCATTCCGAGAACTTTTATTTATGCACAAAAACAACACCATGGCAGTTCTGCTGAAAATGGCGTAAGTCTGGTGTTAGTTTCATTCAAATCATGCAAATTAGAGTCCAAAATAAGAGGAAAAGCATGAGAAAAAGTAGATACATTGGAGATGTATCAACTCCCCCAAGCTTAAACCTTTGCTTGTCCTCAAGCAATTCAGTTGATAAACTGAAAGTGAGAAAGAAAAACTTTTACGAACTCTTTTGCTCTTCTTTGCATAAATAAGCTTAAACAACACCCATGCAGCCAACATTATAACTAACCATGTCGACAATAACTCTTAAAGATTGTAATGATTCATATCAATGACATAATCAGCTAGCGAGCAATAATAAGATATCTCAAACAGCAACACGTTGTCAAAACAACCATGATATAATATGACAATAGTGGTATCTCGCTAGCCCTTTCTGAGACCGCAAAACATAAATGCAGAGCACCTCCAAAGTTCAAGCAGCGACTAAACATTGTAATTCATGGTAGAAAAGATCCAGTCATTATGCACCCAACATTAGCTACACACAATGCATAAATCATGACAACTGTGCTCCCTCAGTTTCTGGCGCTTGTTTTATAAGGTGATGACACAACCTAAAAGTAAATAGAAAGTCCCTTCGCAGAGGGAAGCAGTGATTTGCAGAGGTGCCAGAGCTCAATTTTTAAAACAGAGGTAAATTATATTTTGAGACATGCACCCTTCTTATTCACTTCATGACCATCAGTTATCAACATCTTCCATGCTAAGCACGCTAGTGGCGGTTCCCAAGCGATAAAAGTAAAGGTTTTGACTCCATTGGGAGTTTTTGTTTGATTATTTCAGAGATGAACTCTTTTTCATGTTTGCCGTTTGGGACTGGGCATCCCTATTACCGCCCTTTTCTCGTGCTATGGCGAGTGAATAAACACTCGACCTGAGAATAACCCACTTAGCATGGAAGATACCGACCACCTCCTATCATTCCATTAATGATCCAGGCACACAAAACAGATAATTTTTAGAAGTTTTTTAGAGGTGGCACATGCAAATTTACTTAGGACGGCAGGGTAATACCGTATATAGGTAGGTATGGTGGACTCATCTGGAATAACTTTGTGTTTAAGGTTTTGACGTACAAGCAGAGTTCCCACTTAGTACAGGCGAAGGCTAGCAATTAGATTGAGAAGCGGCCAGCTAGAGAGCAACAACGATCATAACCATGCATTATGCATAAGTAACATCGGACACTAGCATGAGTAGGATATGAACACCATGAACATAAATATTATAGAGGCTATGTTGGTTTTGATTCAACTACATGCATGAACATGTACCAATTCAAGCCACTCAAACATTCAGAGGAGGATACCATATCATCATACTATATCACAATCATTTTAACGCTATGTTGATATCCAAGATAAATCATTATCCACTCCTAGCTACCTATGCATGGCCTGAGAAACTATAATCTCTAATTGTCATTGCAAACATGTTTAATCATAATGGGCTGAAGCCTGGATACTAGGTTAAACATATTTATACAAACAGAACAAGTCGAGTTCATACCAGTTTCTCTCTGCCACGGCCAGTTCATCGAATATCGTCATTATTGCCTTTCACTTTCATGACCGAACGATATGAAAATAATAATAGTGCAAGAGTGCCGTGGACTAAGCTGGAATCGGCAAACATCTTATTCAACAGGAGAAGACAAGGTAAAATGTGCTCTTTATTAGATTAACATTTATTCATATGAGAGCCACTCAACATTTTCATCGTGGTCTTCTCCTCGGTAAGACTTGAATAAAAAGAAAAGAAATTCAGAGAAACACACTAAAATATTTTTGGAGTTTTTGGTTTTCTTGAACAAGTAAATAAAAAGCAAAAATGAGAAAAACTATTTACACGGGAAAGCTCCCAACAAGCAAAAGAAGAACAAGATCTTTTTGGGTTTTCTTTTTAGTGCTACTACTAAGCATGCATAGAAAGTAAACTACTACAACTTTTTTTTTTGATTTTTCTAAAGTTTTCCAAACACACAAGAAGAAAGCAAGAAAATAAATTAAACATGGATGGTACAATGAAAAAGTGTGAACACCGACAAATGGAATGATTATGTGAACATGAATGTAATGTCGGTGAGAACACGTACTCCCCCAAGCTTAGGCTTTTGGCCTAACTTGGTTATCGATCAGTAGCCTGGAGGGTAGTATTCGGCGTGGTAGCTTACGGAGGCTCTTGGTGCGGATGTCTCGGCCTGCCGTGCTGCCACCACTGCTGCGTTATGAGCTCGGCCTCGCTCTCAAGAACAAAATATCTCCCCTTGCTGTGATAGTCAAAAAGAGCAGGCGCAGGCAAATATGTGTGCACAACTGATGTTTGGTTAAACAATAGATTATAAGTGAAGTTATCAACCTTTCCCTTTAGAATCTTATGCTCTTTTAAGATGTCAAATCTAAATACTGCGTGGGTAGGATAGGTTCAAAGGGCAAAGGTGAAACACCCAGCCCTCGTGCTAAACGCGTGGCGTAAATTCCACCATAGAAACCAGCCACTGTTAGCGTTATGCTGAAGTCTACGTGCAACAATCGCTCCAAGGTTATAATTCCTTTCACCAGTGAGAGCGGTGTGAATGAGGCTCAAGTCTGGCGCACAAAGTATGCTACAGTCTTGCTTGCCTACTATGCATTTCCCGTTAAATAATGCAAAATACTGAATTGTGGGAAAGTGAATGCTCTTTATTCTTCCTTGTCTCACTCCGCTATTTTTACCGTAACAAAGGCTAGTCAAGAAAGACTCGAACTCAGCCTTTGGTGGCTCATCAAGCGAACTCCAAAATGGAAGTTTGCAATGGTAAGGAAAGTTCTCCGATGGAATAGTAAATTGACTATCATAAAGCATAAACGACACCCTAGACTCATGTGGAAAATATTTAAATCCTTTCACAAATGATTTAGTGAGCAGTTGGTGTTGTTCACACTTATCTGAAAGGTAGGGACCGAGACCGGCATTGTGAACATATTGCTCAAATTCCTCCTTGATGCCAATACGCACCATATAATCGTCACAAGGCCATAAGCATGTTTTGGTGGCGGCATCTCGTGTGGAGCTTTCACTTGGTTCTATGTAAGACCGGCGAGCAGAACTGTCACTAGAAGATGCTCCCAAGGATCGCCTCCTCGAGGAACTCCTTCCAAATAGGTTCATCATGTCCGCGTACAATTTTCCTATGAACAAAAATCTGAATTTTTAGTCCATAAAATTTTCTCAACAAAACTTCACAAAATTGATAGCAACTACACATAGGGATACACAAAGGCCATAGCAAGCATTCAAACTACTTAGAACACTAAGAATTCAACATGCAAGCCCATCTACAGCAGCACCAAGAGTAGCTAATTATTCAAAATATAAACTAATAGAACAAAATCTAATTGGACAAACGGTGGAGTCACATACCAAGCAACAATCCCCCGAAACACTTTCGAAAACAGAGCTTCGAGCAAAGAGATCAAAATCCGCGGGTTTGAGCTCAAGAACACGGAAGAGAGAGCAATGGAGATTATTTTCTAGAGGTAAGTGATGATGTGGTCTAAAGAGATAAGTGAGGGGGCCCACGTGGGGACCACAATCCACCAGGGCGCGCCCAGGTGGGTTGTGCCCACCTAGTGCACCTCCCACTGGTATTATTTGCACCAAAATATCAGAAATATTTAAAAAAATCGTATAAAATTTTCAGAGCATTCTGAGAACTTTTATTTTTGGGTCATTTTTTTATTGCACGGGAAATTCAGAAAACAGGCAAAACATGGCATTTTATTTTATTTAACTAATAAAAACAGAAAACAAAAAGTAGGGACATAAGGTAGTGCTTACTAAATTCATCAACTTCATACCGTTCAAAAATGATCCATTAATAAGGTTGATCAGGTCTTATTAAGAACCACTTTCGATTAGCATGAAACTGAAGAACTTTCGCAAATCACTAAGTTACCTCAATGGGGATATGAATGTCCCCAACAATAAGCATTTCATATTCTTTTTGACAGTAGGTAGAGGTATTTGAAAACTTCCAATAGTGATTGTCGGAGATTTTTCAATAACATTAATACCATTCACTTGGAATTGTTTCTTCAAAAAGTGCACCGTATGCTCATTACCATTAATATGAAAAGTGACTTTGCTTTTATTGCAATCAATAACAGCCCCTGTAGTATTCAAGAAGGGTCTACCAAGGTTAATCGACATATTGTCGTCCTCGGGCATCTCAAGTATAACAAAGTCAGTCAAAAAAGTAACATTAGCAACAACAACGGGCACATCCTCGCAAATACCGTTAGGTATGGCAGTTGACTTGTCAGCCATTTGCAAAGATATTTCAGTAGGTGTGATTTTATTCAAGTCAAGTCTTTTACATAAATAGAAAGGCATAACACTAACATCAGCTCCTAAATCACACAAAGCAGTTTTCACATAATTCTTTTTGATAGAGCAAGGTATAGTTGGTATTCCCGGATCTCCAAGTTTTTTAGGCACTCCATCTTTGAAAGTATAATTAGCAAGCATAGTGGAGATTTCAGCTTCCGATATTTTTCTCTTATTAGTGATGATGTCTTCCATATACTTTGCATAAGGAGGCATTTTCAAGATATCAGTCAAGTGAGTACGCAAAAAGACTGGCCTCAGCATTTCAGCAAAGCGTTAAAATTCTTCATCATCATTCTTTTTAGTTGACTTGGGTGGAAAAGGCATAGGTTTTTGAACCCACGGTTCTCTTTCTTTACCGTGTTTCCTAGCCACAAAGTCTCTTTTATCATATCTTTTATTCTTAGGTTGTGGGTTATCAAGATCAACAGGTGGTTCTATTTCAACATCATTATCTGGTTCTTTTTCATTATTTGGTTGAGTATCTTCATGAACATTAGCAATATCTTTTTCATTATCACTAGTCGGATGTTCATTACCAGGTTGAGTTTCAGCATTATAGATAGAAGTTTCATTTTCATTATCAGGAGGTTTTTCTATTTCTGGTTCACTAGAAGCATGCAAAGTCCTATCATTTTTCTTCTTATTTTTCTTTCTAGAAGGACTAGGTGCACTAGTGTTATTTCTTTGTGAGTCTTGTTCAATTGTTTTTGGGTGTCCCTCAGGATAAAGTGGTTCCTGAGTCATTTTACCTCCTCTAGTTGCCACTCAAACAGCAAAGTCATGCATATTAGTATTCATTTCATCAAGCAATTCTCTTTGTGATTTAGCAACTTGTTCTAGCTAGGTTTGAACCATAGAAGCATGTTTTCCAACACCTCTAACATCATTTGAAATTCTAAATAACAAGTCACTCAGTCGAGCAATCATATCAAAATTGTATTTCAATTGTTTCATAACATTTGCATTGAAGTGACCTTGTTTTCTAGTGTAGTTTTCAAACTCATAAAGGCATTGGCTAGGATGCATATTGTGAGGATTATCATTTTCATTGAACTTCATTAGAGAATTTACCTCTACCACCTTAGGCAGTGGTGGTGTATTAAGCCCATGTATTTCTTCAATAGGAGGTAAACTTTTAATGTCCTCAACTTTAATACCTTTTTCCTTCATAGATTTCTTTGCCTCTTGCATATCTTCAGGACTGAGATATAACACACCCCTCTTCTTTGGAATGGGTTTAGCCGGTGGTTCAGGAAGAGTCCAATCATCATAATTTTTCAATATGTTATTCAATAATTCTTCAGCTTGAGCAATAGTTCATTCCCTGAAAACACAACCAGCACAACTATCTAGGAAGTCCCTAGAAGCATTCGTTAGTCCATTATAGAAGATATCAAGTATTTCATTTTTATGAAGAGGATGATCAGGCAAAGCATTAAGCAACTGGCAAAGCCTCCCCGAGCTTGTGGGAGACTCTCTACTTTAGTTTGCACAAAGTTAAATATTTCCTCTAAGGTACTTGTTTCTTATGAGCAGGAAAATATTTTTCAGAGAAGTAATAAATCATATCCTGGGGACTACGCACACAACCAGGAGTAAGAGTATTGTACCAAGCTTTAGCTTCACCCTTTAATGAGAAAGGAAATAATTAGAGAATAAAGTAATAGCGAATTTTCTGATCATGAGTAAAAAGGGTAGCTATATCATTCAACTTAGTAAGATGTGCCACAACAGTTTCAGTTTCATAACCATGGAAAGGATCAGATTCCAACAAAGTAATTAACTCTGGGTCGATAGAGAATTCATAATCCTTGTCATAAATAAAGATAGGTGAAGTAGCAAACTTAGGATCATACTTCATTCTAGCATTCAGAGATTTTTCTTTATACTTGCATAGTAATTTCTCTAGATCATCTCTATCCTTACAAGCAAGAATATCTCTAGTTGTCTCCTCATTCATAACATAACCTTCTGGTACCTTAGGCAATTCATATCTAGGAAGGCTAGTTCTAGCAGGTGTTTCAGGAGTTTCAGTTTCAAGCTCATCATCAGATTCAATAACATCATGTTGTATTACTCTAGCAATTTGTTCATCAAGAATTTCACCAAGTGGCACATCATCATTATCAAGCAAGGTACTAGCATCATCGTAAGCATCATTCATAGTAGAAGTAGAATCATCAATAACTTGCGACATATTAGAATTGCTAACATGTGGTGGGGTTGCAAGTTTACTCCAAACAGAAGGTGAATCTAAAGCAAAAATGGATGTCAGTTCCTTACCTCCCCTCATCTTTGAGGGAAATATCTTAGTCTTTGGATCCTTCGGATTCTTCATAGTGATAATATGATAATAATCCCAAGTGACTCAACAAATATAGCTATCCTCCTCGGCAACGGCGCCAGAAAAAGGTCTTGATAACCCACAGGTATAGGGGATCGCAACAGTTTTCGAGGGTAGAGTATTCAACCCAAATCTATAGATTCAACACAAGGGGAGCCAAAGAATATTTGAAGGTATTAGCAGCTGAGTTGTCTATTCAACCACACCTGCAGATTAATTATCTGCAGCAAGTAATCAGTAGCACAGTAATATGATAGTTTTGATAACAGTGACATCGGCAATGATAACAATAACAGTGATAGCAGTAATTTTGTAGCAAGTGTAACCGTAATGATAGTAGTAGTAACTTAGCAAGAACAATGTAGGATAAATTCGTAGGCATTGGATCGGTGACTTGTTGTATGATATTCATCATGTAACAGTTATAACCTAGGGCGATACGGCACTAGCTCCAGTTCATCGATATAATGTAGGCATGTATTCCGCAAATAGTCATACGTGCTTTATTAAGAGAACTTGCATGACATCTTTTGTCCTACCCTCCCGTGGCAGCGGGGTCCATATTGGAAACTAAGGGATATTAAGGCCTCCTTTTAATAGAGAACTGGAACAAAGCATTAACACATAGTGAATACATGAACTCCTCAAACTATGGTAACCACCGGAAGAAGTCCCGGTTATTGTCACTCCGGGGTTACCGGATCATAACATGTAGTAGGTGACTATAACTTGAAAGATCGGATCTAAAACATGGATATAATGATGATAACATAAACGGTTCAGATCTGAGTTCATGGCACCCGGGCCCAAAGTGACAAGCATTAAGCATAGCAAAGTCATAGCAACATCAATCTAAGAACATAGTGGATACTAGGGATCAAGCCCTAACAAAACTAACTCGATTACATGATGAATCTCACCAAACTCCTCACCGACCAGCGAGCCTACGAAGGAATTACTCACTCCAGGTGGGGAGAATCATGGAATTGGCGATGGAGAAGGTTTGGTGATGATGAAGAACGAAGATCCCCCTCTCCGGAGCCCCAGACGGACTCCATATCTTCCCTCCCGAGGAAGAACGGGGCTTGGCGGTGGCTCCGTCTCGTGGAACGCGATAATTCTTTCTCCCTGATTTTTTCTGGAAAAATAGGAATTTATAGCGTTGGTTTGTGCCCACCTAGGTGCCCCTCTCCAGCAGGTCTTGGCGCGCCAGGAGAGGGGGGCGCCCTGGTGGGTTGTGCCCACCCAGGTGCCCCTCTCCAGCAGGTCTTGGCTCCAGAAATTCTCTTTTATTATATAAAAATTCCTCGCGAAGTTTCGTTCCATTCCGAGAACTTTTATTTGTGCACAAAAACAACACCATGGTAGTTCTGCTGAAAACAGCGTCAGTCCAAGGTTAGTTTCATACAAATCATGCAAATTAGAGTCCAAAACAAGAGGAAAATCGTGAGAAAAAATAGATACGTTGGAGATGTATCAGCATCATCCGACGAGGTGATGACACTGAAGAAGCGCATCAAGAATATGATAGAGAAGAACACCACACTTGCGGATGTGGTCCAGGTGATGCTTTTTCACCAGATTCTCCCCTGCCAGCGTCGGTCTCTCCACCTGTGGGAATTTGATTCAGCTGGCCCTCGGACCCTGCAGGGGTTCTTTGGCATGACACACGAAGACATCTGGAAGCTGCTCTTCAAGCCCAGAAGTCGTGGCTGGAGACGACCGATGACATCGGCCACGACTGTACTCATCCGGCCACTCCCGTAAGTTTTCCGATTTCCGAACATAACTTCCACTTGTAAGTCTGAGGGGTATGCTGAGCCTTCCATTCTTCCTTCAGGGCTGGACAAAGAACGCGGAGCAGATCCAATGTCCGGCTCCGCTACCCGAAGACCCAGCCATTCCTCTGCTAACGAGGATGCTGGTTCTGACATCGTACCTGGCGTCAGAGAAGAAGGCCAAGAAGAAGGGCAAGGAGGCCAAAAGTGGCCTCTGCCGTGGAGGTACTTTGGACGCTGCGTTCGAAGATACCGAAGTTCACTCCTCTCACGAGGGAAATGAAGACGAAGAGGAGGAAGAGGAAGAGAGCAATTCTCCCTTCAAGGAGAAGAAGAAGAGGGCGGCATCTGCTGAACCAGAGGCGGAGGCGTCCAAAAGGGGGGAGATGACCCTCTCGGATGGCTCGAACTCTAATGCCGAAGCTATCCCCCAGTGGCACCCCTGGGCGAAGCCCCTGGCCGAATCGTAAGTATTCAAAAGATACCAAATATCCAGCCTTTCATAGATTGTAGGATAACATATTGTTTATCTGTTTCAGTCCGGCCCGACATCTCCCCCAACAATCAATATCCTTGGGGAATTCTTTGGCACCAGAGATGATGGAGAGCGAGTTGCCTCCGCGAGCCTCCCCACCACATGCCACGGATGACACCGAGGTGTTATCCCAAAGGACCTCTCCGGGCCAGGGTTAGGTGCGGAAGGCCGCTGAGACGGCGCCAGAGGGTAACGCCTTGGCTGCCGAAAATGTGGAGGGCAAAATCCCCATGGAGATTGACGGCGGGGGACCTGACCAGTCCGGCCCCCAGCCGAATACCGCTCCGGAGACCCACACGCTTCCGGAGCCGAGCGAGCAGCCCCTTCGAAAGAGGGGGGGTGTCAACTCCACCGGCAACCTCCACCAATCCGGAGGCGCCGGACACTTTGAGGGAAACACTTCGCCGTGCTTCCATCGTGGATGAACACCGTTCCTAGATGGGTACGGTGGTTGAATAGGTTCAATCCGCCAAAAGTGGTTTGAATGAAGCCTTCACCAGCCTATTGACAGGCTTTGAGGTATGTAGTGCAATATTCTTAGCCATTTTTCAATATGGAAATATATGCCTGTGTATAGATAGTAGCCCCTGAGACTCTATCCGGTTCTTTGAAGAAGGGCCGAACAGAGGATTGAATATTCACCGGAGATGACATACTTGTCTATGTTGATGAACAAGCTTCATTGTTAGCGGCATCTGCCCAGGCCGCTAAAGTTTCTGAACTCAAGCGGAAGCTGAAGCTGGCTGATGACAAGATCGACCGCGCTAACAAGCGGTTCGATGAGCAACAAGGTATGCTTTCAGAAGGTCCCTTGTAAGCCTGAATTGTAATGCAAATTCAGAATTTAAGCTCATGTGCTGCTATATATATGGTTGTAGGCAACGCGCCCGAGGTCGAGACCCTCAAGAGTGCCCTTACCAAAGCCAAGGAGCAGGCGCGGGTGAGCCAAGTGGCCACTGACAAAGCGGCTACAGATTTGAAGGCTGAATAGGTCGCCCGCCGTCAGTATGAGGAGAGGGTGACCAAAGTGGAGCAGGCGCTCCAAGATGCTGCCAACAAGTGCGAAGCCTTGGAGGAGAGTTACAAGTTCAAAGCAGCCGAACTCACCAAGGCTCTGCAAGAGGCAAAGGAGGCGTCGAGCGAGTCCCGGGCGGCCAGCGAAGAGATCAAGCAGGCCGGGCAGATAGCGGCTGGTAAGCCTTTTCTTTTACAGAGTATATTTGGAGGTCAAAGATATGCTTTGCTAAATCGACTATGGAGTGCTCCAGACGCCTTTGCGGATCTCGCGAGGAGTGTTGCCGACGCCGCACAGTATTTCCGGGCCCAAGAAGGGAATATGACGGAGAAGCTCTTCTGGTCGCAGTACCTGGCGACGGAGCGGCCAGTGCTGCTAAACAACCAGATGATGGAGCTGGTGGAGCTGCATAGGATGTCTGGTTTGGCCATGAAGGATATCATAGTCCAGCTATGGCCGGCCGGACCTATTCCTAGTAGCTACTTTGGCCTAGTCAAGCGGCTCGGTGACGCCCTGCCCCGCATTGATGCTCTGAAGCGCTCGGTGTGCATAGAGGGTGCGCGGATGGCCTTTGCCCATGTCAAGATGCACTGGGCAAAGATGAAGGCCACCGATGTGGAAGTTGAGGGTCTGCCAGGAGGCAAAGACCACCGCAGGCCAGAGCGCTATTTTGAGGACGTCCTAGAAGGTGCCCGTTTGATAGAGGGTCAATTCTCAAAGGATATTATGTTTGAGTTAATGTATCCGAACTGCTCGAACGTTGTATTATAAACCAAGTCTTTTTAATATACTTGTCATTTAGTCTGAAATATTTTCCTCCTGTGCGGCCGTTTGTATTTCTGAAAGTTTGCCAGTTGTCGGCTTCAGCCCCCACGTAGATACTTGATACGTCTCCAACATATCTATAATTTTTTATTGTTCCATGCTATTATATATTCTATTTTGGACATTTAATGGGCTTTATTATACACTTTTATATTATTTTTGGGACTAATCTATTAACCGGAGGCCCAGCCCAAATTGCTGTTTTTTGCCTATTTCAGTGTTTCGAAGGAAAAGGATATCAAACGGAGTCCAAACGGAATGAAACCTTCGGGAACATGATTTTCGGAACAAACGTGATCCAGAGGACTTGGAGTGGACGTCAAGCAACTGACGAGGAAGCCACGAGGCAGGGGGCGCGCCCTCCACCCTCGTGGGCCCCTCGTAGCTCTCCTGACCGACTTCTTTCGCCTATATATATCCATATACCCTAAAACATCAGAGAACAGGATAGATCGGGAGTTCCGCCGCCGCAAGCCTCTGTAGCCACCAAAAACCAATCGGGACCCTGTTACGGCACCCTGCCGGAGGGGGGATCCATCATCGGTGGCCATCTTCATCATCCCGGCGCTCTCCATGACGAGGAGGGAGTAGTTCACCCTCGGGGCTGAGGGTATGTACCAGTAGCTATGTGTTTGATCTCTCTCTCTCGTGTTCTTGAGGTGATACGATCTTGATGTATCACGAGCTTTGCTATTATAGTTGGATCTTATGATGTTTCTCCCCCTCTACTCTCTTGTAATCGATTGAGTTTTCCCTTTGACGTTATCTTATCGGATTGAGTCTTTAAGGATTTGAGGACACTTGATGTATGTCTTGCGTGGGATACCCGTGGTGACAATGAGGTATACTATTGATTCACTTGATGTATGTTTTGGTGATCAACTTGCAGGTTCCATGACCTTGGGAATCTATGCATAGGGGTTGGCACACGTTTTCGTCTTGACTCTCCGGTAGAAACTTTGGATTTTTAATTGGTTTTATCAAAATCTTTTATTTGATTTGAGGAGGGTATTTAAATTTTCTTCTAAAAGAACTTTCCCTCTCAAAATATTTTCTTTTATGACAAGTGTTTTGTTTTGGATTCACCCAAGACTTGATTTTGGCCTTGGAGGTTTTTCTTTCTTATGTGGACTCAAACCCAATTGTTTTTCATTTGGGAAATTTCTTTTGAAAATCTTTTAAAATAATCCTATAGCATTTGGAGTGTTTTTCTCCCCCTTTCAAAAACCCCTCTTGCCTTGACCCAAGTGGAAAATCCTCTCCCAAAAGCCTTTCCTCATCTTTGGATCATGATATGTTTCAAATCCAGCAAGTTGAACCTCCCCATAAATTTGTTTCCATTTATTTCCCATCAAAAACAATTTCTGCCCTCTACATTGATCCTTGGAGGTTTTCAAAGGAACTACCATTTCTACTTTGAGTTTGGCCTCCAAACCAATTCCCCTAGCTAGTCCTTTGAGCCCTCAACCAGAATCCATGAAGATCCACTGGTCTCCAGTTCAAATTTTTCAAATTATACTTGCTGCAAGTTTGGACCAGATTTGCCAAATTTGATGAAATTCATTTGAATTCTCCTCCTAAAAATCTGAGAAAAATCAGGCAGCCTCTGGGTGCATTGAGAGGTCACCTCACCAAGTCCCAGCTCCAGAAAAAAATTTCTTCATGCCAAATCATTTCGTCGAACACCTGACTCGCACTGTTTCTATAATGTTCAGTCAAGTTCAGTTAACAGTTTCAGGAACACTGTCGTTTTCTTCAGAAATTGTTCTCAATCTCGCCAGTACCGCGGTGGCGCCTTGCTCCCTGTTCTCTCCTCCTTATCCCTGCGCCGCACAATCGTCTGGAGGCTAGCGGACGTCGGCGACGAGCAGGAGGAGGTGCGCCACCCCGTGAGCGACGGCAGCGGCGGCTTTGCGGCTGCCAGAGAGAGGCGCAGCGTGGACGGCGCCGCCCAGTGCCGCCCAAGCCACCCGAGGTCGCCGCGTGGCCCTCCACTCACCCGTGCGCGCTGCCACCCTTCGTCGTGAACCGCTAGGCACGGAGCGCGCTCTCTGCCGCCGCCGTGCCCGTACGGCCGCCTCGTCGAGGATCGGCGCATTACGCCTTGCCCGACCAAAGTTTAGTGGTGGAACGGCACCAGTAATCTTCCCTGATGGTGCCTAGCCCCCTAAACCCCCTGCCCAACCACTGCCTCGCCGTAATCGCTCGCCGGAGAAATCCCGTTCACGGCCACCCCCTCAAATCGCCTATAAATAGAGGCCCCGAGCTCAAACACGAACTCACACCACCCCTACGCACCACCAATACCACGCCAAGCCACTGGTAGAGCCACGAGGGAGCCTTCTTCCCCAACTCCGGCCGCCTCGACCCGCCACGGGACCCAGCTCGATTCGCTCCCATGCGTGCACCTCTACCCCTCATCTCTTGCCAGTAGCATCCTTATGCATCCCCTCTGCTGACCCGCGCTTCAATTTGGAGATTGCAGCACCCACCGGAGTTCTCCACCATCGCCCGAACCACCGTCCGCCGGAGAAAGTGTCGCCGTCGACGTGGTGCTCTCCGTCGGCCAAGTCCACCACCCACCGACGCGGAAGAACACACTGAACCTCTTGGTACCCTCCGATCTCCCTGCCTCACCGTGGTTCGACGCCGGCGACCACCGCAGCCTTCGGGCGCCGGCGAAGTTTTAAACCTGACATGTGGGACCCCCCAGTTAGCCTCTCTTCTGTTTCCCTCTCGAACCGTTTTCTGTTGGCGCCTTCGGGCAAATGCGCTTTCCCTTCGGGCTGGCGCATTTCTTTCCGAACCGTTTTCTGTTTTCTCAGTTAAGTCCCTAGATCTTTTCTGTTTCATCACAGATTAGTCCCTGGACTAAAACCCTTATAACTTTTTAATAAAAGATGATTTTTGATTGATTCTTTTTCTGACAGTCTTATATTTTTGTCTAGTTTTTTATGGTATTTATTTGGAAAAATTTTGGAACAAGTTTTATGCACGCGACGATTTTCACGTTACTGTACGTTTTCGCTATACCGTTGGTTCCGGAGGAGGTGACGGAGCCGCGAACTTCGCCGAGCTAGACTCCGACTTCTCCGAACCAGGCAAGCATGTTTGAACCTTTGATATGATAGGTGTTTTGCATGTTTGCTTGAATGGTTGTGCATGGCATATGAGCATCGGTGAGTATCTCGTTGCATGCAAGGCAACTATCCGTGTGTTCCGAAGTTACCGTGATCTTTGATGAGAGATGACCTGATCATGTGGTGACATGAAAGGTAGTGAGGTGGTATTGTTGTAGCATGCCAGCCTTACGTCATCCGTTAAACTCCGACGTTAACGTGGACTGAGTCACGTTACCGTTCTTCCCCTTTCGTGCTACCACATGTTTTCTACAGAGAATACGGTTTAGTAAGTTGGTAACCTCTTTCCGTGTACACACCAAATAGAGGGGCCGGGATGAGGGTTCCATGGCCCTGGATTAAAGCCAGTCATCCGGTCAGGGGGCATGGGTGTTTCCGGTTGGGACCGAGAGGGGGGCACCCCTTAGAGCGCGCGTATATAAATTTGATCCCATGCTACGCGAGGTTGTAGCCTCCCCGTCTCAAGGTTTTTCTTGAACGTTGCCGAGGGTGATTCCTGGCATCGGAATGTTGAATGGGTGTGTACTGGTTAGATGTGTTTCTCCTAAAACACCGTAAACGGAACTAGTCCCCGTGACTACTGAAATCCGTTGGCTGTGGTTAAAGTGCAAACTCTGCAGAGTCAAATCCTTCCAAGTCATCGTGTCCATGGTCAAGGACCATGGCCAGTATATCCATATCTATGTCAATCCTCGAGGTAAATCCCCGGTGAACAAGCTTAAGTGGTATACCCGTTTGAATTGTTATTCCTGTGGATGGACTAACCTTTATTTTATCTCGTACTTAAATATTTCTGTGAACCGAATTAAATTCATGAGCTACTGAATTATTGAGTTGTGAAATATAAGCCCTTTATGTGATGTCGCTCAAACGTCCGACTGTGGCACTCTTGTCATTTACTTTCAATATAAGCCCTTTATGAGATGTCGCTCAGACGTCCGACTGTGGCATGTCCATTATTTACTTTTGATATAAGCCCTTTATGTGATGTCGCTTCAGACGTCCGACTGTGGCACGCACTGTCTTTTATATTCTATTATAAGCCCTTTATGTGGTGTCGCCTTGACGCCCGACTGCGGCATTGTTATTTCATTTTTTTTACCCTTCTGAGGAGTCTTTCAAACACTCGATTGGCCCTCAGTATTTTCTTTGGGATTTCGGGAGGACAACCGCCCGACTTCCCTTTTATTCTCCATGCATTGCTATCTCATTGTCTGAGTGCGCTTGTTAATCAGTTCATATGCATCATGTTTACATTTGTTATATCTTATGTCCGAACTGTCTTGCGAGTACTTTCATAGTACTCACCTGGCTTGTTGATTTGGCCAGATGTTGACGAAGGCGATCTCATGGATGAAGAGTTTGATAGTGAGTCCGACGCCTAGAGGAGTCCCAGTCAGTCCCGTGCGATCCTGGATATTGGTCACTTGTATTATATACGCTTCCGCCACCCACAATAAGTATCCTCGAGCCTCACTCCGACGCTCGAAGAGCTGTTAGATTCAGGAGTCATGTCACCCACTTCGCTGTGACTTTTCCACCACCGCTTTTATCGTGAGTTAGTAGTTATGCCACCCCATCCGCCTTTATGTATTATTGGCGTGTTTGTAATAAATTGTTGAGCAGTCGCCGCTCAACGTTGTATTATATTCAGTACTCCTGGTATTTTCTTCTGTGATCAAGATTTTGTCTACCAGTAAGAAGGATTCTTCTCTACTGGTCCGTAAAAGGGATCGATTTCTCAATAAATATTTTTATTGGAAAACCGGTCGTGACAACTCTTTGAAGTACTTTGTGTTGGTTTGAATAGATGAATCTGAGATTGTGTGATACATATCGTATATTCATACCCACGGATACTTTAGGTGACATTGGAGTATCTAGGTGACATTAGGGTTTTGGTTGATATGTGTCTTAAGGTGTTATTCTAGTACGAACTCTTGAGTAGATCGATCCGAAAGAATAACTTTGAGGTGGTTTCATACCCTAAAATAATCTCTTCGTTTGTTCTCCGCTATTAGTGACTTTGGAGTGACTCTTTGGTGCATGTTGAGGGATAGTTATATGATCCAATTATGTTATAATTGTTGAGAGAACTTGCACTAGTGAAAGTATGAACCCTAGGCCTTGTTTCCTAGCATTGCAATACCGTTTGTGCTCACTTTTATCATTAGTTACCTTGCTGTTTTTATATTTTCAGATTACAAAAACCTATATCTACCATCCATATTGCACTTGTATCACCATCTCTTCGCCGAACTAGTGCACCTATCCAATTTACCATTGTATTGGGTGTGTTGGGGACACAAGAGACTCTTTGTTATTTGGTGGCAGGGTTGCCTGAGAGAGACCATCTTCATCCTACGCCTCCCACGGATTGATAAACCATAGGTCATCCACTTGAGGGAAACTTGCTACTGTCCTACAAACCTCTGCACTTGGAGGCACAACAACGTCTACAAGAAGAAGGTTGCGTAGTAAACATCAAGCTCTTTTCTGGCGCCGTTGCCGGGGAGGTGAGTGCTTGAAGGTATATCTTTAGATCTTGCAATCGAATCTTTTTGTTTCTTGTTTTATCACTAGTTTAGTCTATAAAAGAAAACTACAAAAAAATGGAATTCAGGGTGCCTCATATGCTTCATCTTTTTAATATCTTTCATGAAAATAAGGACTCCGATAATTGTGCTCAATTGCTAGAGGAAGAATGCATTAGAATGTTTGGCACTAAATCTTTGAATGATGAGCATGATTGCAATGTTGTTAGTATGAACTCTTTGAATATCCATAATACTAATGATGATTGCACTAGTCATGATGAAAATGTCTCTTATAAGCATGTCAACTTTTGTGGAATACATAGAGCTTGCAAGTACACACAAAATAGGGAAGATAGATTTTGCAAGAGGCATAAGTATTTGGAAACTAAATGGTTGCAAGAAAGGCTAGATGGTTGTGCTGAAAGATTCAATATTTATCGCCATCCTTGTGAACTTTGCAATGAACATGGTCATTTAAAGCTCCAATGCTATTTGTGTCATGATCAAATCTTGTCCAAAAATTGTGATAACTTGATTACCCTTGAGCATAATAAAGAGCTTAGTCTTCTTTTGGGGTATGAATAAATGAAACGTATAACTGAGGGTATTCCAAAATTTAATCTTGATAGATTTCTTGATTTTGATCTGGAAGAAATTTTTATGTATTGTGCGGTGAATTGCATTGAAAATCCTTATATTGACAATTACATAAAGAAAAGAAAACAAATAGAAGATGAAGAGAATACTAATGAAAGGGAAGAGACTTCCCAATATCCTCCTATTATTTCTTATGATGAATCAGGTAACGAGGAGGAGCTTTCTATTCAACCAATCTCATTAATAAGGAGCTCAAAAAAGAGGGTTAAACCCACACATAATGTGAAGAAGAAAAAGAAAAGACAGAGAAGCAAAGGTGAAAAGGTATCCCTCCCAAATGATGTTGCTCCTATTACTCATTGTGATGATGATAATTGCTATACTATTGGTGCTATCCATACTATTAATGATGAGAGTGATTATGCTTATGATATGAAAAGGCCCAAGCTTGGGGATGCTATGTTTGATGAGAATGACAAGTTTGAGAATATATTTGCTGAAATTAATGCTCGTCCCAAGATTGGGGATGCTATGTTTAATGAAGATGATATTTTTAGCCTCCCAAGTTTTGATGAGCAAATTTATTATGATGACAGCATGCCTCCTACTTATGATGATTATATTGATGAAAGTGGGTTTGGAAGAGTGTCAGCTTTAGGAAGTAATGATCCCACTATTTTGGAGGATGTTGAATCTTATTGTGATAATTATAAAAGTGGATTTGGAGAAGTCATGACTTTATTTAGTGATGAATCCACTATTTTGGAAGAGGTTTCAATTGATTATGATGAGAACAAAGTTGCTACTTATGATGATTATTGTGATGAAACTTATGCTATAAAAAGTAGTGATGATTATATTTATAAAACTTGTCATGCTTATGATTACCCTTTTTCTGAACATTACCCTTTTAATGTGGAAACAATTTATAGTATTCGAGTTTCTTATGATACTCCCACTATTCCGAATGAGAAGAATTTTGCTTATGTGGAGAGTAGTAAAAATTCTATGCTTGTAGATCATGAAAATAATGCTTTATGTGATGGTTATATTGTTGAATTCATTCATGATGCTACTGAAAATTATTATGAGGGAGGAATATATGCTTGTAGGGATTGCAATAATATCAAGTTTCCTCTCTATGTGCTTAAAGTTTTAAAGTTATGCTTGTTTTACCTTCCTATGCAAGTTGATTCTTGTTACCATAAGTTGTTTGCTCACAAAATCCCTATGCATAGGAAGTGGGTTAGACTTAAATGTGCTAGTCATATTCTTCATGATGCTCTCTTTATATTTCAATTCTTATGTCTTATGTGAGCATCATTGAAATCATCATGCCTAGCTAGGGGCGTTAAACGATAGCGCTTGTTGGGAGGCAACCCAATTTTATTTTAGTTTCTTGATTTTTGGTTCTGTTTACGAATAAATAATCTATCTAGCCTCTTGTTAGATGTGGTTTTATGTTTTAATTAGTGTTTATGCCAAGTAGAACATTTGGGAAGACTTGGGTGAAGTCTTTATGATCTTGCTGTAAAAAACAGAAACTTTAGCGCTCACGAGATTAGCTAAAACGTTTTACTGGAGAGTGATATTTAGTTGATTCTTTTTGCAGATGATTACTAGACAAATTCCTCAGGTCCACCAATTTATTTCAGAATTTTTGGAGTTAAATAAGTATTCGAATGATGCAGATTACTACAGACTGTTTTGTTTTTGACAGATTGTGTTTTCTATGCGATGTTTGCTTATTTTGATGAATCTATGAGTAGTATCGGACGGTATGAACCATAGAGAAGTTGGGATACAGTAGATATTACACCAATATGAATTTAGAATGAGTTCACAACAGTACCTAAGTGGTGATTTATTTTCTTATACTAACGGAGCTTACGAGTTTTCTGTTAAGTTTTGTGTTGTGAAGTTTTCAGGTTTTGGGTAAAGATTCGATGGACTATGGAATAAGGAGTGGCAAGAGCCTAAGCTAGGGGATGCCCAAGGCACCCCAAGTTAATATTCAAGGATAACCAAGCGTCTAAGCTTGGGGATGCCCCGGAAGGCATCCCCTCTTTCGTCTTCGTTCATTAGTAACTTTACTTGGAGCTATATTTTTATTCACCACATGATATGAGTTTTGCTTGGAGCGTCATTTTATTTTATTTTGTTTTGCTTTCTGCTTGAATAAAATACCAAGATCCGAAATTCTTAAATGTTAGAGAGTCTTCACATAGTTGCACAATTATTCGACTACTCATTGATCTTCACTTATATCTTTTGGAGTAGTTTGTCATTTGCTCTAGTGCTTCACTTATATCCTTTTAGAGCACGGCGGTGGTTTTATTTTGAAGAAATGGATGAAACTCATGCTTCACTTATATTATTTTAAGAGTCCTAAACATCATGGTAATTTTCTTTGGTTATGAAATTAGTCCTAAATATGATAGGCATCCAAGATTAGTAAAAACTTTCTTATAAGTGCGTTGAATACTAAGAAAAGTTTGATGCTTGATGATTGTTTTGAGATATGGAGGTAGTAATATTAAAGTTGCCAGTTGAGTAATTGTGAATTTGAGAAATACTTGTGTTGAAGTTTGCAAGTCCCGTAGCATGCATGTATGGTAAACGTTGTGTAACAAATTTGAAACATGAGGTGTTCTTTGATTGTCCTCCTTATGAGTGGCGGTCGGGGACGAGCGATGGTCTTTTCCTACCAATCTATCCCCCTAGGAGCATGCGCGTAGTGCTTGGTTTTTGATGACTTGTAGATTTTTGCAATAAGTATGTGAGTTCTTTATGACTAATGTTGAGTCCATGGATTATACGCACTCTCACCTTTCCATCATTGCTAGCCTCTTCGGTACCGTGCATTGAGATTTCTCACCTTGAGAGTTGGTGCAAACTTCGCCAGTGCATCCAAACCCCGTGATACGATACGCTCTATCACACATAAACCTCCTTATATCTTCCTCAAAACAGCCACCATACCTACCTATTATGGCATTTCCATAGCCATTCCGAGATATATTGCCATGCAACTTTCCACCGTTCCGTTTATCATGACACGTTTCATCGTTGTCATATTGCCTTGCATGATCATGTAGTTGACATCGTATTTGTGGCAAAGCCACCATGCATATTATTTCATACATGTCACTCTTGATTCATTGCCCATCCCGGTACACCGCCGGAGGCGTTCATATAGAGTCATACTTGGTTCTAGTATCAAGTTGTAATCATTGAGTTGTAAATAAATAGAAGTGTGATGATCATCATTCATAGAGCATTGTCCCAAATAAAAACAAATAGAAAAAGAGAAAGGCCAAATAAAAAAAGAGGAAAGGCCCAAAAAAAGAAAAAAAGGGGACAATGCTACTATCCTTTCTTCCATACTTGTGCTTCAAAGTAGCACCATGATCTTTATGATAGAGAGTCTCTTGTTTTGTCACTTTCATATACTAGTGGGAATTTTGCATTATAGAAATTGGCTTGTATATTCCAACAATGGGCTTCCTCAAATGTCCCAGGTCTTCGTGAGCAAGCAAGTTGGATGCACACCCACTTAGTTTCTTTTGTTGAGCTTTCATGCATTTATAGCTCTAGTGCATCTGTTGCATGGCAATCCCTACTCCTTGCATTGACATCAATTGATGGGCATCTCCCTAGCTCGTTGATTTGCCGCGTCAATGTGAGACTTTCTCCTTTTTTGTCTTCTCCACATAACCCCCTTCATCATATTCTATTCCACCCATAGTGCTATATCCATGGCTCACGCTCATATATTGCGTGAAAGTTGAAAAAAGTTTGAGATTACTAAAGTATGAAACAATTTCTTGGCTTGTCATCGAGGTTGTGCATGATGAGAGCATTCTTGTGTGACGAAAATGGAGCATGACCAAACTATATGATTTTGTAGGGATGAACTTTCTTTGGCCATGTTATTTTGAGAAGACATAATTGCTTAGTTAGTATGCTTGAAGTATTATTACTTTTATGTCAATATTAAACTTTTATCTTGAATCTTTCGGATCTGAATATTCATGTCACAAATAAGAGAATTAAATTGAAAAGTATGCCAAGTAGCATTCCACATCAAAAATTCTGTTTTTATCATTTACCTACTCGAGGACGAGCAGGAATTAAGCTTGGGGATGCTTGATACGTCTCCAACGTATCTATAATTTTTGATTGTTCCATGCTATTATATATTCTGTTTTGGACATTTAATGGGCTTTATTATACACTTTTATATTATTTTTGGGACTAACCTATTAACCGGAGGCCCAACCCAAATTGCTGTTTTTTGCCTATTTCAGTGTTTCAAAGGAAAAGGATATCAAATGGAGTCCAAACGGAATGAAACCTTCGGGAACGTGATTTTCGGAACAAACGTGATCCAGAGGACTTGGAGTGGACGTCAAGCAACCGACGAGGAAGCCACGAGGCAGGGGGCGCGCCCTCGACCCTCATGGGCCCCTCGTAGCTCTCCTGACCGAGTTCTTTCGCCTATATATATCCATATACCCAAAAACATCAGAGAACATAATAGATCGGGAGTTCCGCCGCCGGAAGCCTCTGTAGCCACCAAAAACCAATCGGGGCCCTGTTCCGGCACCCTGCCGGAGGGGGGGATCCATCACCGGTGGCCATCTTCATCATCCCGGTGCTCTCCCATGACGAGGAGGGAGTAGTTCACCCTCGGGGCTGAGGGTATGTACCAGTAGCTATGTGTTTGATCTCTCTCTCTCTCTCTCTCTCTCTCGTGTTCTTGAGGTGATACGATCTTGATGTATCGCGAGCTTTGCTATTATAGTTGGATCTTATGATGTTTCTCCCCCTCTACTCTCTTGTAATGGATTGAGTTTTCCCTTCAAAGTTATCTTATCGGATTGAGTCTTGAAGGATTTGAGGACACTTGATGTATGTCTTGCGTGGGATACCCGTGGTGACAATGGGGTATTCTATTGATTCACTTGATGTATGTTTTGGTGATCAACTTGCGGGTTCCATGACCTTGGGAATCTATGCATAGGGGTTGGCACACGTTTTCGTCTTGACTCTCCGGTAGAAACTTTGGGGCACTCTTTGAAGTACTTTGTGTTGGTTTGGATAGATGAATCTGAGATTGTGTGATGCATATCGTATAATCATACCCACGGATACTTTAGGTGACATTGGAATATCTAGGTGACATTAGGGTTTTGGTTGATATGTGTCTTAAGGTGTTATTCTAGTACGAACTCTTGAATAGATCGATCCGAAAGAATAACTTTGAGGTGGTTTCGTACCCTACAATAATCTCTTCATTTGTTCTCCGCTATTAGTGACTTTGGAGTGACTCTTTGGTGCATGTTGAGGGATAGTTATATGATCCAATTATGTTATTATTGTTGAGAGAACTTGCACTAGTGAAAGTATGAACCATAGGCCTTGTTTCCTAGCATTGCAATACCATTTGTGCTCACTTTTATCATTAGTTACCTTGCTGTTTTTATATTTTCAGATTACAAAAACCTATATCTACCATCCATATTGCACTTGTATCACCATCTCTTCGCCGAACTAGTGCACCTATACAATTTACCATTGTATTGGGTGTGTTGGGGACACAAGAGACTCTTTGTTATTTGGTTGCAGGGTTGCCTGAGAGAGACCATCTTCATCCTATGCCTCCCACGGATTGATAAACCTTAGGTCATCCACTTGAGGGAAACTTGCTACTGTCCTACAAATCTCTGCACTTGGAGGTCCAACAACGTCTACAAGAAGAAGGTTGCGTAGTAGACATCAATACTACAGGGGTGTTTGGAATAACGTGTAATCACTCTTGACCCAACGTCTTTGTCCATAAAGGAGGTGACTTCTGTAGCGAACCAGGCAACCAGACTATGTGGCTTTAGCGCTTTCACTTAACCAGAGGAGTTTGACAGTGGGGCTAGGAACTAGCCCCTGGTGCGCATGCGGCTGTCCCAGCTGGGATACCTGAGGCGTGTGACTGAACCGAAGCCAGTCCTTTGTATAAAACAGGAAAAATTGCTAAAGATTTAGTGAGTCACCGAATTGCTGACCAGCTCTCGCCGCATCATGATAGTCAGTTTTCGGCTTTCTCTACTGAGGTGCTTGACCGGATGAACCGGAAACACAATCGCAGTAGTTCTCCCTTTACTACCTTAGCCGAACAAGCGGAATGTAAGGTGGTAACCACAGGAGCCGGGCAACCCAACTATTGACCAAAGACATGATTCGGAGCCGATGCATATAATGCCATGTTCGGGACGCTGAAGTGTACTTTTAAAAGTGTTCGGACTTCTTTTGTTTGAAAAATATATGTGGCCTGATGGAGCCCCTGGCATTTTAAATCGTGCCGAGGTGTATAGGTCAATATGACGTACAGAAGGAAGACAGATTTAAGAAATAAGCCAATACCGAACAAGGTTGGGTGGAACTGTTTCCATTATAGTCTGAGTGATATGTCAAAACGTATTTTTACAGATGGTGCCATGGGCATCGAGGCTATTTTACATGCCAAGGACAAGGGAAAGCTGTATATAGGTCCTTAAAAAGGAAAAGATGATCTTGAGGATCCCTTGTACGTTCTGCCGCACGTCTGCGCCGCTTTTCACCTTGGTGTATGATCCTTTGAAGGGATTCACAATCGGGTATAGATAAGGGGCCTGGAAAAGGGGCCCTTGGTACCATCGAAAAGTGATGTGGGTTGAAAAGAACCTGAAAAAATAAGAAGAAAAGAGAAAGAAAATATGAAGGTCCGAATAGGATCGAGCCGTATTGCCGGACTTTATTTTTAGTGTGCCTCCGTCCTTGCCCATGGTATCTTTAGCGCGTAGTTATGTACGAGCCGCAATCGGGCTGGGATTTTTACGGAGGCCGAATTGCTAATCGAGCTCTGGACGAGCCAGACTGTCATTCTGCAAGGTAGACCGGACTCGTTTGACAGTGTCTGAGGGCGTGACTGTCGAGGTAGTGTTCGGCTTGATAAGGCCCTGTACTTCAGCTACGAGGGCCGCGGTATGCTCCTCAGTACGGAGGGAGCGCTCCGTATTTCCATTGACTGTTATGATGCCGCGAGGTCCGGGCATTTTGAGCTTTAAGTAAGCATAATGCAAGACCACATTGAAGTGGGCGAAAGCGGTTCTTCCGAGCAGTGTGTGGTAACAACTACGGAAGGGGACGATGTCGAAGATCAAGTCTTTGCTTCAGAAGTTGTCCGGTGAGCCAAAGACCACTTCCAATGTTATGGAGCCTGTGCAACGGGCTTCCACACTAGGGATTACTCCTTTAAAGCTTGTTTTAGTGGGCTTGATTCTTGACGGATGAATACCCATTTTGTGGACTGTGTCCTGATAGAGCAGATTAAGACTGCTACCGCCGTCCATAAGGACTCGTGTGAGATGGAATTCATCGATGATTAGATCGAGGACCAAGGCCACCGAACCTCCGTGATGGGTACTGGTTGGGTGATCCTGACGATCAAAGGTGATCGGACAGGCCGACCAGGGGTTGAATTTTGGGGCGACCGGCTCTACGGCGTAGACATCCCTTAGCGCACGCTTGCGCTCACTCTTTGGGATATGCGTAACATATATCATATTCACCATTTTTACCTCGGGGGGAAATTTCTTCTGTCCCCCTGTGTTCGGTGGGTGAGGCTCTTCATCCTTATCCTTGTTGGGTGCCCCTTTCCCCTTATTTTCGGTGTTTATCTTACCGGCCTGTTTGAAAACCCATCAATTTCTGTTGGTGTGATTGGCAGGCTTGTCAGGGGAGCCATGAATCAGGCAAGGCCGATCGAGTATCCTATCCAACTGGATGGGCTATCCTTGTTTCCTTTGAATGGCTTCTTCCGCTAACTAGGTTTGGAGCCACTGAATCCGGCGTTGACCATCGTCTCTTCGGTATTTTTATTGTTGTTTCGACGCTTGTTTTTGTTGCGTCGTGGCCTACCGTTGTCGTCCCTGGTTTCGGAGGTGCCGGGGTCGCTGGTGTTGTTGCTTCTATGAGCTAGCCAGCTATCATCTCCCGTGCAAAAGCGGGTCATGAGTGTGGTGAGGGCTGCCATGGACTTTGGCTTTTCTTGGCCGAGGTGTCGGGCAAGCCACTCGTCCCGGACGCTGTGTTTAAAGGCCGCGAGGGCTTCGACGTCTGGACAATCGACAATTTGGTTCTTTTTGATTAAGAACCTGGTCCAGAGCTTCTAGGTTGCTGGACTATGTGACTAATGTCATCGGCGTCCGGAGGCCGGACATAGGTGTCGGTGTCAAAACCGGCGGATCTCGGGTAGGGGGTCCCGAACTGTGCGTCTGAGGATCGAAGGTAACAGGAGACTGGGACACGATGTTTACCCAGGTTCGGTTCCTCTCTATGGAGGTAATACCCTACTTCCTGCCTGATTATCTTGGATGAATATGGGGTTACAAGAGTTGATCTACCTCGAGATCGTAATGGCTAAACCCTAGATGTCTAGCCTGTATGGTTATGATCCTGATTGCCTCTACGGACTACGCCCTCCGGTTTATATAGACACCGGAGGGACCTAGGGTTATACGGAGTCGGTTTACAGAGGAAGGAATCTTCATATCCGAACGCCAAGCTTGCCTTCCACACCAAGGAGAGTCCCATACGGACACGGGAAGAAGTCTTCTGTCTTATATCTTCATGGCCCATTAGTCCAGTCCATGTCACATAGCCCGGACGCCCGAGGACCCCTTAGTCCAGGACTCCCTCAGTAGCCCCTGAACCAGGCTTCAATGACGATGTGTCCGGCGTGCAGATTGTCTTCAGCATTGCAAGGTGGGTTCCTCCTCCGAATACTCCAAAAGTAATCCTCGAACATAGAAAAACGTGTCCGGCTCTGCAAAACAGGCACCATACATAGCCGCAAAGACTATAATATTTCACAAGTCCCGTCTACTGACAACTTTTTGTAGCGAGACGTTACGTCCCTGCCCGGTCATTATTTCGAACCATTTTTTAGCCTCCCGCTCCATGTTTCGAGATGCGGTTTTCATTGGCGCGTCTTGTCGAAGCAGAGATCGTGTCCCCTTATTGTGGGATTCTCATCAATACGGGTGTGGGTAATCCAACCGTGCCGTCTACGCGACCCTTGGGGAATATGTAACGCCCCGAGACCGACGCTTCTGAAGACTTCCTTATTTTCGTGATCTCCGCGTGTTTCTTTTGGTGCTTGCTCTTTTATTTTTGCATTGCATCATGTCATCATGTCATTAATCTTTGCATCAAAACTCAACTAAATAAATTGCATGGATCTTCGATCCATTTAAATCGAGGGAATTCACATGGTGATTTCTCTTTATAACATATCCTCCTAATATTTATGGAGCTATTATAAATATTCCATTAATTGGAGTTCACCTTAACACACGTGCAAAATTAATCCTATGCCTTTTCTGCTTTGAGTCGATCTCTCTAACCTTGCCAAATAATTCTTTTCCCATTTGTTGAGGCTCTTCCTAAATTCCCAACATTTTTGGCCACTCCTAAACCTTGTCCTAGTTCAAATCATTTGAATTTAAATCAAATGAGTTTGAATTTAAATCTTTCAATCTTGGCCTTTTCTATTTTCTCGGAACAAGCACATTTTTATGAGTTCGGGAAAATTAGCCTCTTCCCCAAATCCTTCCCCTAACCCCTTTCTTTTCTCTCATTTCTTTCATTGCGATTTTCTGTTTTTCGGAAAGGTTTTTGAAAGAATTAAGGGGGAGAGTGAGATCCAGCGCAGCCCAACTCCTCCTGACCTTTTCCCCGCTTCACCGAGATGGCCCAAGGCCCAGCCGCCGCACCCCTACCTAACCCTAGCCCGACCATCGCTCGATCCCCATCTCTCCCTTCGTTCTCCTCCTGCGCCGCCACACACCCATCGCCCGATCCCCATCTCCCTCTCGTCTCCTCCCTCGCGCTGCCTCCCACACAGAAAGAGAGAGGAGCGGAGCCTCGCGCTCCTCCCTCCTCTCGATCTCTCCCTCCACTCTCTCCCTCGTGCCCGACCCCCTCTCAGCCTCCCACGCGCCTCCCTCTGCAGCACCATGCCGCGACCGTGCCTCCTCGCCATCCCTGTTGCCCGAGCGCCCGAGGAGAGGAGCTCCTCGAGCTCCCGCAAGCCGCGACCTCCTCTGCCCAGCAGGCCAACCGTACTGCGCCCTGGCCTTCTTCCCCGCCTCCTTGCCATGGCCGCGTGCCACTCAACCCAGCAGGCCGCTGCCCTGCGTCGTCGCGCCCGAGCCTCCTCGTGGCTTGCTGCAACCGCGCAAGTAGAGGAGCTCACGCCCGAGCTCCCTGCTTCCTCCCTCCATGGCGCGCGGCCTCCCGCGCCTCTGCCGAAGCAGTCTTCCCCGCCCACAAGCCGTCCGGCCGTCGCGTTGCCATCTTCCAGCGACCTCGCCGCCTTCCTGCACACGCGTGCCCGCTGCTGGTCTCGTGTGAGAGCCCCTCCTCACGGTCATGGCATCCATCGTGGTTGTTCAGTGCCCGCATGTTGCTGCTGTTTCGCCGCCCGCCTCTTCGTTGACCACCAAGACCCAGACATTGTGCTGCTTCGTTTGGCTCATCCCAAGCCTCGATAGACCCGGGGCCTCACTGCACTTGACCGTCGTCGTTCTGTTGCTTCTCCGTGAAGACCGAGACTGCAAGTACATGGATACGCCAAGTTTCGCTCCGAACATGTACGACTACACCTGCTGATGCGTCAAGTACCTTGGAACGTCTATGACTACGCGGACTCGCCAAGTACCTCTCCGAAAACGAACGTGTGCCACTACTTCCACTACCGTCGCCGAAGACCCGTGTAACGGAACCGTCAAGTTCGACTACCTTCGTGTGTACCACTACTTCCCTCGGCGACACGTGAACAACTACTTCCACTACCGTCGAACCCGATCCACTCCGAAAATGCACGCTTCGAAGGTATAACCGCCGAGAACGACCGCCCGTGAACGAATGCAGGTGTTGTATGAGTTGCGCATGTGTGCACCATTTCTGAGAGAGGACTTTGCACGTTCCTCGTTCGCCATGCCGCCGCTCCGTGGGAACCCGGAATCCGGGAGCACCCCACCATCCTTGCATGACACGCTCACGCCCACTTCTGTTGCACCGGTATCTCCGTGAGCTATCGGAACCGATATGTTGCCGTGGCATCATTTTCGTTATCGTTGCCGTGGCACCCTTTTCGTGCCGCCATGGTAACAAATGCTTCATAACATGCTCATGTCAACATTTTCACAAACTTGCTTCAAAACTTCCATATGTCATCCGCATCATGATAACAACATTTAAAATGTCTACAATTGTTGTTTGCATTAAAATTGTTAAACGACATGAGGATTTTCCGGAATTATTGTTTGTTGTTCCGGCTTCATTTAAATTGCCTAGATAGTTAGTTTACTTATGCTTCACCTCTTGCCATGTTAATCAACATTTAATATTGTTGGGTTCATAAATGAGAGAGAACTAAATAATTGATGTGGTGTTTCGTCAATATGCAACTCGTTGCATATTGAGCTCCACTTAATTTGTAGTGTTGTTTGTTGCACTTTGCCATGCCATGCCTCATTAAACCGGACATGCATCATACTTGATTGTGCATCATGCCATGTTTATGTGGTGGTTGTTTACTATGTTGTTTGTTTCTTTCCGGGTTGCTTCTCTCGTTACCTTCAGCTTTGTTCCGGAAGTTGTGAGGATTCGTTCGACTTCATCCGTTTGTTTTCTTCATGGACTCGTTCTTCTTCCTTGCGGGATCTCAGGCAAGATGACCATACCCTCGAAATCACTTCTATCTTTGCTTGCTAGTTGTTCGCTCTATTGCTATGCCGCGCTACCTACCACTTGCTTTTCAAGCCTCCCAAATTGCCATGAACCTCTAACCTTTGTCACCCTTCCTAGCAAACCGTTGTTTGGCTATGTTACCGCTTTTGCTCAGCCCCTCTTATAGCGTTGCTAGTTGCAGGAGAAGATGAAGTTTGCCCCATGTTGGATTATGTTTATGTTGGGATATCACAGTATCCCTTATCTTTTAATTAATGCATCTATATACTTGGTAAAGGGTGGAAGGCTCGGCCTTATGCCTGGTGTTTTGTTCCACTCTTGCCGCCTCTAGTTTCCGTCATACCGGTGTTATGTTCCTTGATTTTGCGTTCCTTACACGGTTGGGTGATTTATGGGACCCCCTTGACTGTTCGCTTTGAATAAAACTCCTCCAGCAAGGCCCAACCTTGGTTTTACCATTTGCCTACCTAAGCCTTTTTCCCTTGGGTTCTGCAGACTCAAGGGTCATCTTTATTTTAAACCCCCGGGCCAGTGTTCCTCTGAGTGCTGGTCCAAACTAGAGCCACTTGCAGCGCCACCTCGGGGAAACTCGAGGTCTGGTTTTAGTTGTACGTAGTGTTCATCCAGTGTGCCCTGAGAACGAGATATGTGCAGCTCCTATCGGGATTTGTCGGCACATCGGGCGGCTTTGCTGGTCTTGTTTTACCATTGTCGAAATGTCTTGTAAACCGGGATTTCGAGACTGATCGGGTCTTCCTGGGAGAAGGTTTATCCTTCGTTGACCGTGAGAGCTTATAATGGGCTAAGTTGGGACACCCCTGCAGGGTATAAACTTTCGAGAGCCGTGCCCGCGGTTATGTGGCAGATGGGAATTTGTTAATATCCGGTTGTAGAGAACTTGACACTTGACCTTAATTAAAACGCATCAACCGCGTGTGTAGCCGTGATGGTCTCCTCCGGCGGAGTCCGGGAAGTGAACACGGTTCTTGGGTTATGTTTGACGTAAGTAGGAGTTCAGGATCACTTCTTGATCATTACTAGTTGACGACCGTTCCGTTGCTTCTCTTCTCGCTCTCTTTTGCGTATGTTAGCCACCATATATGCTAGTGCTTGCTGCAGCTCCACCTCACCACCCCTTTTCCTTCCTATAAGTTTAAATAGTCTTGATCTCGCGGGTGTGAGATTGCTGAGTCCTCGTGACTCACAGATACTTCCAAAACAGTTGCAGGTGCCGACGATGCCAGTGCAGGTGACGCAACCGAGCTCAAGTGGGAGCTCGATGAAGATCTTGTTCGTTGTGTTGTTTCTTATCATGTTGATCAGTAGTGGAGCCCAGTTGGGACGATCGGGGATCTAGCAGTTGGGTTGTCTTCTTTTCTTTTGGTTCCATAGTCGGACCTATGTGTGTACTCTGAATGATGTATGATTTATTTATGTATTGTGTGAAGTGGCGATTGTAAGCCAACTCTTTATCCCATTCTTGTTCATTACATGGGATTGTGTGAAGATGACCCTTCTTGCGACAAAACCACAATGCGGTTATGCCTCTAAGTCGTGCCTCGACACGTGGGAGATATAGCCGCATTGTGGGCGTTACAGAATAGGCGAGTTTTAAGGCGAGTGGGGGGTGCTTGACATTCGCGGCCTTTATAATAGGATAAAGATCCATTCTTTCCCCCACCCCTTCTTCTTCTCTGCCCATCCGTTCTCGAGCTCCAGCGTCCAAGCTTCCATCCTTTTCGCCTCAAAAAGCAGTCCGACCATGTCCGGATCTGGAGCGCAGGGCAAGTCGATGGCCTCCTCCATCACAGAGGAGAACATCACGGAGCTCCGGGAAGCGGGGTAATTGTCCCAGGAAATCGCGCACCGGCTTCCGGCCAAGGGTAGATCGTCCCCACCCCGGAGCCCCACGAGAGGGTGGTAGTCATCCCCCACTTCATCCGAGGGTTAGGGTTTCCTCTCCACCCCTTCGTCCGCGGACTCATGTTCTACTACGTTCTAGATTTCCACGATCTAGCCCCAAAATCTTTCCTCAACATC
This sequence comes from Aegilops tauschii subsp. strangulata, assembly GCF_002575655.3. Lineage (NCBI taxonomy): Eukaryota > Viridiplantae > Streptophyta > Magnoliopsida > Poales > Poaceae > Aegilops > Aegilops tauschii. Next base: position 309,854,485 of record NC_053037.3, on the reverse strand, counting down.
TCGGCATTCATTTTCGTGTGCGAGGCCTTCCTTCGCATCCCACCCCACTTCGGATTATGGCTGAAGATCTTCAATGTGAAGCCGAAGGTGGTGGATGGTCAACACGCAGAGCGCAGGGGCGCTATGGTGAGCAAACTATCCAACGTCACATGGCCCAAAGGCACCTTTGTGGAGACCGTTAAAGGGTGGCAACAGCAGTGGTTCTACGTCACAGAGCCCCGTGACACCACCTGGGCCGCGGCTCCCGAATTCAAGTCTAGGGCCCCAATGCGGCTTACCTCCTGGCTAAAAAAGAGCCTGGACTGGGCATCATCGGACGAGGTGTCGGCGCTGCAGACGCGCATCAAGAGCATGGTGGACAAGAACATCAAGCTTGTCAATGTGATCCAGGTGATGCTTTTTCGCTGGATCCTTCCTTGTGAAAGCCGGACTTGCCCTTTATGGGAGTTCGATCCGGCCAAGCACCAGACCTTACAACAGTTCTTGGATGCTACGCATGAAGGTATCTGGAAGGTGCTTTTCAAGGCCAACGAGACGTGGCCGAAGACAACCGAGAACCATGGGTATAACCTGACCCATCCAGCCAGTCCGGTACGTTTTTCGTATTTTCAGGTGTATATTCTACCTGTGCTTTCAAGGAAGATGTCTAAGCTTCTCCATTCATCTTTTCAGGGCTGGACAAAGAAGGCGGAGCAGATCCAGTGTCCGGCTCCGTTGCCTGAAAACCCAGCTATCCCACTTCTAACGAAGATGCTGGTCCCGGCGCCTTACCAGGCGCCGAAGAAGAAGGCCAAGAAGAAGGGCCAGGCGGCAAGAAGCGGCCTTCGCCGCAAAGGCACTTCGGACGCAACGTCCGAAGATGCCGAAACCCACTCCTCCCCCGCCGAGAACGACGGAGTGGAGGAGGAAAGCAATTCTCCCCCCAAGGGGGGAAGGAAGAAAAGGGTGGCCTCAACAGACCTGGAGGCAGAGGTGGAGGCGTCCAAGAAAAGGAGGGTCTGTCGTGCGGACAATCCTGAATCGGACTCCGATAGCAGTTCCGAGTGGCGGCCCAGGGAGAAGCCCCTGGCCTAATCGTAAGTACTCAAAGGCACTTCCGCACACATATATCCAGCTCCTTTACTTCATGGTTTTAACGTGTTGAATCATGCGCTGCAGCCCGGCTCATTCCCACCTCCAGCGATCCTCCTCTTCGGGGAATTTGCTGGATCCAAATGTGATGGACAGCGGGTCTCTTCCGCCGGCCTCCTCCCCCAAGACTATGGACGACGCCAAAGTGTTGTCCCGAAGGACCCTCCCAGGCCAGGGAGACGTACAGGAGGCTGTCTAGGTGGCGCCAGAGGGTGATGCCTCAGCCGCCGGACACATGGGGGAGCAGATCCCCATGGAAACTGGCGATGGGGGCCATACCCACTTTGGCCCCCAGCCGAATACTATTCCAGAGGCCCATACGGCTCCAGAATCAGGTAAGCAGCCTCCTTAGAAAGAAGGAGGTGCACCTATTCCACCGGTGACCTCTGTCCATCCAGAGGCACCGGATACTCTACTGGAAGCGCTGCGAGGTGTTTCCATTGTGGAGGAACACCGTATCCTTATGGGTACGGTGGTTGAAAGGGTTCAGTCTGCCAAGAGCGGATTGACCGAAGCCTGCGCCAGCCTTCTAACAGACTTTGAGGTATGCAATGTAATTATGCAAAAAGAATGTTGTAGTATAGACAGTAGCCCTTGAGACTCTGTCCGGTGTTCGGAAAGAAAGGCCGGACAGAGGATCGAATAATTTTCGGAGGAGACTAATCATATGTGTCTATAAGAATAAGCAGGCGTCGGTGCTTTCTGCGACCTCCCATTCTGCCGAAGTCTCCAAACTGAAGTAGAGTCTGGAGCAGGCCAACGAAGAGCTCAGACGTGTCAAGAAACAACTGGACGATAAGCAAGGTATGCAATGGCCTGTCCAGATCTAAAATGATATGAATTGTTTGTGTTGATCCTGTCATTGTGATGTTTCAGAGGAGCTGCGGCCGAGGTGGAGTCCCTCAAGAACGCTCTAGCCGAGGTCCAGAAGAAAGCGGAGAAGGAGCAAGCCACCCGCAAAAAACACGAGTCAAGGGTCAGGGAGGTTCAGCAGGAGCTCAAGGATGCCATACAGAAATGTGAGTCCTTAGAGCGCAAGATTGCGGACCAAGAGTCCGAACTTGCCAAGGCATGCCAAAGCGTGCAAGATGCCCGGGTTGAAGCCCAGGGCGCCCTCCGGGAAATTCAGGAGGCCAAGCAGATTGCGGCGGGTAAGGCCTTTATTATGCAGAGCAAATTTGTGAAGAAAAGGTACCTCTTAATGACCCAGATTTGGAGTTCTCTAGGAGCGTTTGCGGATCTGCCACGTAGTGTTGCTGATGCCGCGGAGTTCTTTCGAGTCGAAGAGGGGAGCTCAACGGAGAAGCTGTTCTAGTCGCAATACCTTGCGCCAGAGCATCCGGTGCCCTTTAGCGATCAGCTGAAACAGCTGACCGAACTGCATAGGGTGGCTGAATTGGCCATGAAGGATTTGATAATCCATTTATGGCCTGCCAAAGCCATGCCCAGCAGCTACTTCGGGCTCGTGAAGCGGCTGTTCGATGCCTGCCCTTGGCTTGATGCCATAAAGCGGTCGGTCTGCATCGAAGGTGCGCAGATGGCCTTCGCCCGTGTCAAAGTACAGTGGGCGAAGATGAACGCCGTCAAGCTTGCGACCGGGGGACCGCCTGTGGGAAAAGAGCGCCGCAAGCCCGAGCTATATTTTGATGATGTCCTGGAAGGATCCCGCATTGTAGCAAGTCTTTGCGCGAAGGACATTATCTTTGAATAAATGTATTCAGGTTTATCCAGTCATGTATTATGAAACAAAGCCTATATGTAATATATTGCTTGTTGTTGTTGAAATTTTTTCCTCCTGTGCGGCCGTTTATTAAATCTGAGACTTGGCCAGTCGTCGGCTTCAGCCCCCACATAGGTAGTACGGGGGTCTTCGGGTTGGAACCTAAACACACTTGACCCAAGAGTTTGGTCCTTGAAGGAGGTGTTTAGCGCAGCGAACCAGGCAATCGGACTATGTGGCTTTAACACCCTCACTTAGCCATAGGAGTTTGACAATAGGAGTGTAGGCCTAGCCCCTAGTTAGTATTTGTTTATCCAGACAAGGGTGCTATGTACACCTGATCGGGTAAAGGCCGATCCATCACATAATGCGGAAAAAATCGCAAGAGATTTATGTTTAGCCTCCGAATAGCTGACCAGCTCTCGCCGCATCATGAAGGTTAGTTTTCGGCTTTCTCTACTGAGGTGTTTATCCGGATGAATCAGAAACACAATCGCAGTAGTTCTCCCTTTACTACCCTAGCCGATAAGACGGAACATAAGGTAGCAAGCACAGGAGCCGGGCAACCCAACTATTGACCAAAGACATGATTCAGAGCCGATGCATATAATGCTATATTCGGGGCGCCAAACTATACTGTAAAAAGTGTTCAGGCTTGTTGCAAACTAATGGAGCGTAATTGAGCCCCTGGCGATTTAAGTCGAACCAAGGTGAACGAGTGGAATCGACAATAAGAGTGAATTATAATGAAGGAGTAAGCCAGTGCCACGTATGTTGGGCCGAAGACTATTTCCATTACAGTCTGATTGATACGTCAAAGCGTATTTGTACAAATAATGCGATAAGCAACAAGGCTATTTAACATGCCGAGGCCAAGGGGAAGCTGTGCGCGGGTCTTGAAAACAGGCAAAGTGATCATCAAAAAGATCATCTAGGTATGCCGCCATGCGTCTATGCTGCTTGCCGCCTTGGTATGTTCATCCTTCGAAAGGATCAATGATCAGGTTGTCGCGAGGGACCTGTGGGAAAGAAACCTGAAAAGGATAGAAAGAAAAGGGAAAGCATGAGTGCCCGGATGAGGTCGAGCCGTATTGTGGACCGTGATCAAGTAATGCCTCCGTCTTTGCACATGGTATTTCTAATGCGTAGTTATGTACGCGCGGGACGTACGCTGCAATTTGGTCGGGACTGAGACGGAGGCCGAATTGCTAGTCGAACTCCTGATGAGCTGAACTGTCATGCTGCGGAGTAGTCCGGACTCGTTTAATAGTGTCTGGGGGCTTGGCCGCCGAATTGATGTTCTGCTTGATAAGGACGCCCTGTACTTCCGCTGCCAGGGCCGCGGTGTGCTCCTCGGTACGAAGGGAGCGTTCCATGTTTTCGTTGATTGTTATGGCACCACGTGGTCCGGGCATCTTAAGTTTGAGATAGGCATAGTGCGGCACCGCATTGAAGCAAGCAAATGCGGTTCGTACGAGCAGTGCGTGATAACCACTGCGGAAGGGGACGATGTCGAAGATCAGGTCTCTGCTTCGGAAGTTGTCCGGCGATCCGAAGACGACTTCCAATGTGATTGAGCCCGTGCAATGGGCCTCTACACCTGGTATTACTCCCTTAAAGGTAGTTCTTGTGGGACTGATCCTTGACGGATTGATGCCCATCTTGCAGACTCTATCCTGATAGAGCAGGTTAAGTGCTGCCACCGTCCATGAGGACTCGCGTGAGGTGGAATCTATCAATGATTGGGTCGAGTACCAGTGCGGCTGAGCTGCCATGACGGATACTGGTCGGATGGTCCCTACGATCGAAAGTGATCGGGCAGGATGACCATGGATTAAATTTTGGGGCAATTGGCTCGATCGCATAGACGTCCGTAAGTGCGCGTTTGCGCTCCCTTTTGGGGATATGAGTAACGTATATCATGTTCACCGTTTTGACTTGGGGAGGAAATTTCTTCTGTCCCCCTGTGTTCGGTGGACGGGGCTCCTCGTCGTCGTCCTCACTTGGCGGCCCCTTCTCCTTATTCTCGGTATTTAACTTACCGACTTGTTTAAAGACCCAACAACTTCTGTTGGTATGATTGGCGGGTTTATCGGGGGTGCCGTGGATCTGACATGGTCGATCGAGGATTCGGTCCAAGCTGGATGAGCCCGGATTACTTCTTTTAAATGGCGATCTGGTTCTTTTTAGTTAGGAACCTAGTCCAGAATTTTCTGGCTGGCTCGCCGGGCTATTGAACGATGTGACTCAAATCATCGGCATCCGGAGGTTGGACGTATGTACCCCGGAAGTTGTCGCGGAAGGCGTCTTACAAGTCCTCCCAGCTGCCAATGGAGTTTTCTGGCAGGCTGTTTAACCAGTGCCGAGCTGGTCCCTTGAGCTTCAGTGGGAGGTATTTGATGGCATGAAGATCATCACTACGGGCCATATGAATATGGCGGAGGAAGTCCTCGATCCATACTGCGGGATCTGTTGTTCCATCATAAGATTCTATATTCACAGGTTTAAACCCTTTAGGGAATTCATGTTCCATTACTTCGTCAGTGAAGCAGAGGGGGTGTGCGGCGCCTCTATATCGGGCCACGTCGCGACGCAGTTCAAATGGAGTCCGTCTGCGGTTTTCGGCCCGGACGTGGTGATGCTTGTCGCGCCCGGCTAGGTAGCCGTCCTCGCGCGTCGGGGCACGCCCCCGCGATCCGTAGATCGATCTGGTCTGACCTGATCGATTCTCCAAGTCCTATCGTAGGTCGTACGTATATCCTTGAGCTGTTGTGTCTCTGCTTTTACTGCGAGGTAGTATGGGCTGGTGTTCGGCTTGATTTGTCGTTTTGTCACGGCCACGTGGTGGCCGATCGGCCGCGTTATGTGCTGATGATACGGGCTCCAGCGCCTCGTCGTTGAATTGAGGTAGCAGCTTACACTTTGGGTAACTCTTGGTTGGGCGCCTGAGGCCGTATTCCTCGGCTGCCAGGGCATTAGTCCACCTGTCATTGAGCAGATCTTGGTCAGCTTGAAGCTGCTGCTGTTTCTTTTTTAGGCTCCTTGAAGTGGCTATTAGCCGGCGCTTAAAGCGCTCCTGCTCAAGGGGTTCCTCATGCACAATAAAGTCTTCGTCGCCTAGGCTCGCCTCCTCCTCGGAGAGTTGAAGATAGTTACTATCCTCCGAGTCTTTGTTTTCCACCTGTTCATCAGGGCCAATTTTCCCGTCTTCCCAATCGTCCTGTTCGGAGGTTGGCTTGATGGGGTCTTCTTGGTCTTCGGCGTCATCCGGAGTATTGTTATCTCCGGTGCCGGTATTGCTGTCTCTTCCATGGCGTGATTTAGAGCGGCGCTGCTGACGTTGGCGCTTTGGTTGTTTCTCAGGAGGTTTATCCTCAACAGGATCTTTCTCGTTGTTGATGTTACCCTCTTTGGGTGTATCCAGCATGTACACGTAATATGAAGAGGTGGCCGTCCAGCATCCGGTAAACGGCGGGTCTTCGGCCTGCTCTTCTCCGGCATCGTCGTTCATACCGTCGATGTCTTCAGAGCCGTAATCGAGCATGTCTGTTAAGTCTTCGACAATGGCTATGAAGTGGGTGGTGGGTGGGACGTAAAGTTCCCCGCACTCAGCCCTAGTCCTGGCTGGGTGTAGTTCGGATGTTGCCCCTCTGTAATAACGAGGGACCGCATTAAGTCCAGAGCCTCTCTTAAAGGCGAGGTTTGGCCAGGGGAGAAGAGTCCGTGGAGTACAGCGGGAAGAAAACTCCTCGGCCGAACTCACACGATGTTGACTCCGAGGGTTCGGAGCTAGTGTTCGGAGAAGAGTCCGGCTTCATGATGATCGCCGGTGGCGCTGCTTCCTCCGGCTCTCCCGTACTAGGCTCAATAGCCGCAGAGAGTCCGGCGGGCCCCAAAATCCCGTCTTCGGACCCGGTGATGAGCTCCGGCTCTAAGGCCAGAGCAGAGGTTGGGGTCGCGAACCCTTGGAAGATCAAGTCTCCTCGGATATCGGCGACATAATCCAGATTTCCAAAACTAATCTGGTGACTTGGGGCGTAGTTGTCGATCTTCTCTAGATGGCCACGCGAGTTGGCCCGCAGTACGAAGCCGCCGAACACAAAGATCTGGCCGGGGAGAAAGATCTCCCTCAGGGCAGCATTGTTGTAGATGATAGACGGAGCCATCGAACCTTTTGGCGACGACACAGCAGAACTCTCAATGAAAGCACCAATGTCGGTGTCAAAACCGGCGGATCTCGGGTAGGGGGTCCCGAACTGTGCGTCTGAGGATCGAAGGTAACAGGAGACGGGGACATGATGTTTACCCAGGTTCGGGCCCTCTCTATGGAGGTAATACCCTACTTCCTGCTTGATTATCTTGGATGAATATGGGGTTACAAGACTTGATCTACCACGAGATTGTAATGGCTAAACCCTAGATGTCTAGCCTGTATGGTTATGATTCTGATTGCCTCTACGGACTACACCCTCCGGTTTATATAGACAACGGAGGGACCTAGGGTTATACAGAGTCGGTTTATAGAGGAAGGAATCTTCATATCCGAACACCAAGCTTGCCTTCCATACCAAGGAGAGTCCCATACGGACACGGGAAGAAGTCTTCTGTCTTATATCTTCATGGCCCATTAGTCCGGTCCATGTCACATAGCTCGGACGCCCGAGGACCCCTTAGTCCAGGACTGCCTCAATAGGTGCCTTGGAAGTTGTCTCCAAAGGCATCCTCCAAATCTTCCCAGCTAGCAATAGAGTTTTCTGGGAGGCTATTTAACCAATGCCGTGCTGGTCCCTTGAGCTTCAGGGGGAGGTACTTGATGGCGTGGTGAACATCACCGCGAGCCATGTGGATATGGAGAAGAAAATCTTTGATCCATACTGCGGTATCTGTCGTTCCATCGTATGATTCAATGTTTACGGGTTTGAACCCTTCTGGGAACTGGTGCCCCATTACCTCATCGGTGAAGCATAAGAGGTGTGCGGCGCCTCTATATTGGGCGACATCACGAAGGAGTTCTGATGACGTCTGTATGCGGTTTTCGGCCCGGATGAGGTTGTGCTTATTGCGCCAGGCCTGATGGCCGTCCTCTCTCATTGGGGCGCGCCCGCTTGATCCATAGATTGATCTGGTCTGACCGGCTCTATTGTCCAGGTCCTGCCATAGGTCGTAGGTATATCCTGGAGCCCCTGTCTCTCTGCCTCTAAGGCGAGGTGGTGCGGGCTGGTGTTCGGCCTGGGTAGCCGCTCTGTCCCGTTCGCACGGTGGCCGGTCTGGTTCATCAGCGCGGTCGTGTCTTGATGGTATTGGCTCAAGGGCCTTGTCGTCGAATTGTGGTAGTAACTGACCCTTCGGATAACTTCTTGGTGGGCGTTGAAGACCATACTCTTCGGCAACTAGGACCTGTGTCCATCTGTCGTTGAGTGTATCCTGTTCGGCTTGGAGCTGTTGTTGCTTCTTTTTTAGGCTTCTCGCCGTGGCAATTAGCTGGCGCTTAAAGGGATCCTGCTCAAGTGGCTCCTCTAGCACGATGAAATCTTCGTCACCGAGGCTTACGTCATCCTCGGAGGGTGGTAAATAGTTGTTGTCCTCCGAGTCCTCGTTTCCGATCGGATCGTCAGGGTTAACTTGCCCATCCTCCCAATCATCATGTTCGGATGTTGGTTCGATGGGGGCTTCGAGGTCTTCGGCATTATCCGTAGTGTTATTGTCCCCGGTGCCGGTATTACTGTCTTTTTTGTGACACGATTTTGAACGGCGCCGCTGACGTCGACGCTTTGATGGTGCCTCGACAGGATCGTCTTCGACCGGATCCTTCTTGCCGTCGTCGTCATCTTCTTTGGGTGTGTCCACCATATACACGTCATATGAGAAGGTGGCCGTCCAACGTCCAGTAAACGGCGGGTCTTGGCCTTGTTCATCTCCAGCATCGACATTCATACCATCGATGTCTTCGGAGGCGTAGTCCAGCATGTCGGTTAAGTCCTTGACAGTGGCTATGAAGTGGGTGGTGGGTGGGACGTAAAATTCCCCGCTCTCAGCCCCTAGTCCGGGTTGGGCGTAGTTCGGCAGTGATTCCTCTGTAATGGCGAGGGATTGATGACCCACAAGTATAGGGGATCTATCGTAGTCCTTTCGGTAAGTAAGAGTGTCGAACCCAACGAGGAGCAGAAGGAAATGACAAGCGGTTTTCAATAAGGTATTCTCTGCAAGCACTGAAATTACCGGTAACAGATAGTTTTGTGATAAGGTAATTTGTAACGAGTAACAAGTAACAAATGTAAACAAGGTGCAGCAAGGTGGCCCAATCCTTTTTGTAGCAAAGGACAAGCCTGGACAAACTCTTATATAAAGGAAAGCGCTCCCGAGGACACATGGGAATTATTGTCAAGCTAGTTTTCATCATGCTCATATGATTCACGTTCGTTACTTTGATAATTTGATATGTGGGTGGACCGGTGCTTGGGTACTGCCCTTCCTTGGACAAGCATCCACTTATGATTAACTCCTCTCGCAAGCATCCGCAACTACGAAAGAAGTATTAAGGTAAACCTAACCATAGCATGAAACATATGGATCCAAATCAGCCCCTTACGAAGCGACGCATAAAGTAGGGTTTAAGCTTCTGTCACTCTAGCAACCCATCATCTACTTATTACTTCCCAATGCCTTCCCCTAGGCGCAAGCAATGGTGAAGTGTCATGTAGTCGAAGTTCACATAACACCACTAGAGGAAAGACAACATACATCTCATCAAAATATCGAACGAATACCAAATTCACATGACTACTTATAGCAAGACTTCTCACATGTCCTCAGGAACAAACGTAACTACTAACAAATCATATTAATGTTCATAATCAGAGGGGTATTAATATGCATAAAGGATCTGAACATATGATCTTCCACCGAATAAACCAACTAGCATCAACTATAAGGAGTAATCAACACTACTAGCAACCCACAGGTACCAATCTGAGGTTTTGAGACAAATATTGGATACAAGAGATGAACTAGGGTTTGAGAGGAGATGGTGCTGGTGAAGATGTTGATGGAGATTGAACCCCTCCCGATGAGAGGATCGATGGTGACGATTTACCCCTCCCGGAGGGAAGTTTCTCCGGCAGAACAGCTCCGCCGGAGCCCTAGATTGGTTCCGCCAGGTTCCGCCTCGAGATGGCGGCGCTTCGCCCCGAAAGCTTCCTTCTAATTTTTTCCAGGGCGAAAGACTTCATATAGCAAAATATGGACACCGGAGGCCTGCCAGGGGGCCCACGAGGCAGGGGGCGCGCCCCCATCCTCGTGGATAGGGCGTGGGCCCCCTCTGGTGCTTTCTTCGCCCAATATTTTTAATATATTCCAAGGCTGACTTCCGTGGAGTTTCAGGACTTTTGGAGTTGTACAGAATAGGTCTCTAATATTTGCTCCTTTTCCAGCCCAGAATTCCAGCTGCCGGCATTCTCCCTCTTCGTGTAAACCTTGTAAAATAAGAGAGAATAAGCATAAGTATTGTGACATAATGTGTAATAATAGCCCATAATGCAATAAATATCTATATAAAAGCATGATGGAAAATGGACGTATCAACTCCCCCAAACATAGACCTCGCTTGTCCTCAAGAGGAAGCCGGTAACGAAAAATATGTCCACATGTTTAAAGATAGAGTTGTCGATAAAACAAAATACGGACATGAGGGCATCTTGATGATTCTTATAACAGCAACATATATATATATATATATGTATGTATGTATGTATGTATGTATATTGGCATACAATTTCTTATGCTAAAGTAACAATCTATTCACAATGTCAAGTATGAATCAGAAACTTCATTGAAAACTAACAAACTATAATCTCAGTCATTGAAGCAATTGCAATTTATCATAACATCAGAAAGAGTCAATATAAGAGCTTTTCAGCAAGTCCACATACTCAACTATTATTTAGTCTTTCACAATTGCTAAGACTCACGCAATACTTGTGGGTATGGAGTTTTAATCGGACACAGAGAAAGATAGGGGCTTATAGTGTTTCCTCCCAACCTTTTACCTCAAGGGTAATGTCAACAATAATAGTTTATGATAACTTACATACAATTGGATATATATATCAGGATCTTTCCAACACAATGTGCTTGCCAAAGGATAAAGTGTAAAAAGGAAAGGTGAAGATCACTGCGACTCTTGCATAAGACATAAAGCAAAAATAAAAGATAGGCCCTTCGCAGAGGGAAGTAGAGGTTGTCATGTGCTTTTATGGTTGGATGCACGAAATCTTAATGCAAAAGAACGTCACTTTATATTGCCACTTGTGATAGGGACCTTTATTATGCAGTCCGTCGCTTTTATTTCTTCCATATCACAAGATCGTATAAAGCTTATTTTCTCCACACTAATAGATCATACATATTTAGAGAGCAATTTTTATTGCATGCAACAATGACAACTTACTTGAAGGATCTTACTCAATCCATAGGTAGATATGATGGACTCTCATGGCAAAACTGGGTTTAAGGATATTCGAAAGCACAAGTGGTATCTCTACTTGGTGCAAAGAATATGGCTAGCATGAGGGGGAAAGGCAAGCTCAACATGTCGGATGATCCATGAAAATATACTTTATTTCGGATATAAGAAAACATAACACATTACGTTTTCTTCCTTGTCCAACATCAACTTTTTATCATGTCATATTTTAATGAGCGCTCACAATCATAAAAGATGTCCAAGATAGTATATTTATATGTGAAAACCTCTCTTTCTTTATTACTTTCTATTAATTGCAACGATGACCAAAACTATGTTTGTCAACTCTCAACAACTTTTATTCATCATACTCTTTTATATGTGAAGTCATTACTCTCCATAAGATCAATATGATCTCTTTATTTCTTTTTATTCTTTCCTTTATTCCCTCAAGATCATAGCAAGATAGCAAAGCCCTCGACTCAAAACTAATCTTTATTATATATAGCTCACGGACTCGATTAGATAGAAGGATCATAGCAAGATAGCAAAGCCCTCAACTCAAAACTAATCTTTATTATATATAGCTCACGCCCTCGACTCAAAACTCAAAACTAGATCATACTAAAACTTTATTCTACTAGATCAAGATATTACCAAAAGGATCGAACTAAGAAAAAGGTAAAGATAGAAGTGTGATGGTGATACGATACCGGGGCACCTCCCCCAAGCTTGGCAGTTGCCAAGGGGAGTGCCCATACCCATGTGTTTATGTCTCTTTCTTCGGAGCTGGTGATGTGATATTCTTGGCGATGATGCCCCTCAGGATACGATTCTCTTCCTCGAGCTTATTGACTTGCTTCTTGAGGTCCATTATTTCCTTACGGAGGTTTCCCGTGACGGCTAAAGCTCCTTTCACCCATGGATGCTGCATAGCTGCGGGAGAACAAGTAACACTCTTTTTCATATTTTCATAAGAAAGAAGTCTAACATTGGAAGGGATGACCGAGTTTGGAATAGCTGAGCTCTGTAGTTCCCCCATCGTGAATCCGGCTCGGAAACGAGAAGTAACTTCTTGATCCTCTTCCATGGCATCTATCCTTTTAAAGTCGGCCTCCATCTCTTCCTCCGTTGATGGACCAAAGTGGTCAGCATCACTGTTTGCTCCTGGTCCCGATGTCGGGTGAGACACCCGACTCTCCCCGACTGACTCTTGAGAAGACATCTTGCTCTAATATGCGGTAGAAACAACTCAAAATGAAAAACTGAGGATATTTGCGTGGTACGATGGTCAAAACCTTCGGGAGATTATATAATGAATTTTTACCGACCAAAAGAAGTATCTGATGGGCGCAACAATGGTTGTATTATTTTTCCAGTGCAAAACACAACAGGTTTACTTGGTGCTGCTCCACATACTGAACAGAAGACACAGTCGACCGTATATTTTGATGCAAATATATCAGGGACTTCAAGATATAATCTTCAGCATGTGTTGTAAGTTGGTTCTTTTTTGCTTTGAGGTTCCACCGATTGAACCGAAGAAGAACCTGGTGACACCCAACTTCCGTACTCCTCCAGGATGAACAAGGCTTTTCTCGTTTGGTGATCCAGACGGTTAATAGAAGTCCAAACCGTGCAAAAGTCCTTCCCTTTTATTTTAAAATATAATAAGGCTTATGTGATCAACGTGGCCGGATTTATTAATTAGTTTCTTTAATTAAAAGAGTACTACTTAGGATAGAGGTTCACGGACAAGTTTGTTACTAGCATCTAGTTTTGTTAGTTTGGGTCAGGTCGGTTAGAGTGTTGGACGCCGTTATGGCTGGTGGGTCACCTATATAAACGGCAGCGTTGATCTTGTATCATGTAGTTTTTTTAGATTGGTTTTTATCAGACGTGAAGAAAATACAAAAAAGCTACCATGTTTGGGTGGCACAAAATCCTTTGATTTCCTGCGTCGCCGCGAGAGCACGACGGGAGTTGCTAGCGAGATTGATTCTCATCTATCTTGTGCTGACTTTGGTTTCTTGCATCTCGTTTGATCCATAGTATTTGTTCGTCTTCATCTTCATCATCTGTTTTCTTGTGTTTTCGTTTGCCAAGTACCTTGAAAGATCGGACCGACGAACGACTCGCCATCTAGTCGAGTCTACATCAGTATCGTGCAAGAAAATGGAGTCCGGAGGGCACACAAGGTGCCCACGAGGCAGGGGGCGCGCCCAGGGGGTAGGGTGCGCCCTCCACCCTGGTGGATGCCTCGTGTCCTTTTCGGACTACTGTTTATTTTCGTATTTTCTTAAATATTCCAAAACAGAGAAAAATTGCCATTAGAGCTGTTTTGGAGTCGGTTTACTTACCGCACCACATACCTATTCCTTTTCGGAGTCTGAAACATTCTAGAAAATGTCCCTTATATATTCCTCCGGGGTTATGGTCTCAATAACATTAGTTTCAACATTTATGGGATTACCTGAGATATAATGTTTGATTCTTTGATCGCTCACCACCTTCGGATTTGTGCCTTCAAAGTTGTTGATTTTTATGGCACCGGAAGAATAGACCTCCTCGATAAAGTAAGGACCTTCCCATTTAGATAGGAGTTTTCCTGCAAAAAAATCTTAAACGGGAGTTCTATAGAAAAACATAATCACCTACATTAAACTCACGCTTTTGTATCCTTTTGTCATGCCATCTTTTAACTTTTTCTTTAAACAGTTTGGCATCTCATAGGCTTGGGTTCTCCACTCATCAAGTGAGCTAATGTCAAATAGTCTCTTCTCACCGGCAAGTTTGAAAGCATAATTGAGCTCTTTAATGGCCCAATATGCCTTATGTTCTAGTTCAAGAGGTAAGTGACATGCTTTTCCATAAACCATTTTATACCGAGACATACCCATAGGATTTTTATATGCTGTTCTATAGGCCCATAATGCATCATCAAGTTTCTTGGACCAATTCTTTCTAGATCTATTAACAGTCTTTTGCAAAATTAATTTAATCTCTCTATTACTTAGTTCTACTTGATCACTAGACTGTGGGTGGTATGGAGATGCAATTATATGATTAACGTTATACTTAGCAAGCATTTTACAAAAAGCACCATGAATAAAATGTGAACCACCATCAGTCATTAAGTATCTACGGACTCCAAACCTCAGAAAAATAACTTCTTTAAGCATCTTAATAGAGGTGTTATGATCAATACTACTAGTTGGAATAGCTTCTACCCACTTAGTAACATAATCAACAGCAACTAAAATATGTGTATACCCATTAGATGAAGGAAACGGTCCCATATAATCAAAGCCCCAAACATCAAATGGTTCGATAACAAGTGAATAGTTCATAGGCATTTCTTGACGTCTACTAATATTACCAATTGTTTGACATTCATCGCAAGACAAGACAAACTAACAGGCATCTTTGAAAAGAGTAGGCCAATAAAAACCGGATTGCAATACCTTATGTGCAGTTCTATCTCCAGCATGGTGTCCTCCATAAGCCTCGGAGTGAAACTTGCGTAGGATCTGTTTCTGTTCATGCTCAGGTACACAACGTCTAATAACACCATCTACTCCTTCTTTATAAAGGTGTGGGTTATCCCGGAAGTAATGTCTTAAATCACAGAAAAACTTTTTCTTTCGCTGGTATGTGAAACTAGGTGGTATAAATTTAGCAACAATGTAATTAGCATAATCAGCATACCATGGAGAAGTACGAGAAGCACTTATGACAGCTAATTGTTCATCAGGAAAGCTATCATCAATAGGTAGTGGATCATCAAGAACATTCTCTAACCTAGATAAGTTGTCTGCAACGGGGTTCTCAGCTCCCTTTCTATCTATAATATGCAAATCAAATTCTTGTAGTAGGAGGACCCATCTAATAAGTCTAGGGTTAGCATCTTTCTTTTCCATAAGATATTTAATAGCAGCATGATCAGTGTGAGCAGTTACTTTAGAATCAACAATATAAGGTCTGAACTTATCACAAGCAAATACAACAACTAAAAATTCTTTTTCAGTAGTAGCATAGTTTCTCTGGGCACTGTCTAGAGTTTTACTAGCATATTGAATAACATTTAATTTCTTATCAACTCTTTGTCCTAGAACAGCACCTACAGCATAATCACTAGCATCACACATAATTTCAAAGGGTAAATTCCAATCAGGAGGCTGAACAATAGGTGCAGAAATGAAGGATTTCTTAAGTATTTCAAATGCTTCTACACAATCATCATCACAGTCAAAAGGAACATATTTTTGTAAGAGATTAGTCAGAGGCCTAGAAATTTTTGAGAAGTCTTTAATGAACCTCCTATAAAAACCGGCATGAGCAAGGAAACTTCTTATACCTTTAATGTCCTTAGGACACGACATCTTTTCAATAGCATCAACTTTGGCTTTATCAACTTCAATACCTCTTTCAGAAATTTTATGCCCCAAGACAATACCTTCATTAACCATAAAGTGGCACTTTTCCCAATTCAAGACAAGATTAGTTTCTTCACATCTCTGCAAAACTCGATCAAAATTGCTTAAGCAATCATCAAAAGAAGTTCCATATACGGAGAAATCATCCATGAAAACCTCAACAATCTTTTCACAAAAGTCAGAGAATATAGCAGTCATACATCTTTGAAAGGTAGCAGGTGCATTGCATAAACCAAAAGGCATACGTCTATAAGCAAAGGTACTGAAAGGGCAAGTAAAAGTGGTCTTTTCTTGATCCTCTTTTGACACAGGTATTTGAGAGAAACCAGAATAACCGTCTAGAAAGCAGAAATGTGTATGTTTGGATAATCTTTCTAGCATTTGATCAATAAAAGGTAAAGGGTAATGATCCTTTTTAGTAGCTTTATTTAGTTTGCGGAAATCAATTACCATTCTATAACATGTAACAATTCTTTGTTGAATGAATTCATCTTTATCATTAGGAACAACAGTAATACCTCCCTTCTTAGGGACACAATGGACATGACTTACCCACTGACTATCAGAAATGGGATAAATTATACCTGCCTCCAGAAGCTTTAGTATTTCATTTCTTACCACTTCTTTCATCTTAGGATTTAACCGTCGTTGGTGATCAACAACCGGTTTAGCGTCTTTATCCAATTTTATTTTGTGCTGGCATCGAGTGGGACTAATGCCCTTAAGATCATCCAGAGTATATCCAATAGCAGCACGGTGCTTCTTTAGAGTTTATAATAATTTATCTTCTTCTTGCTCTGAAAGGTTAGCACTAATAATAACTGGATATATCTTCTTGTCGTCAAGATAAGCATATTTAAGAGTATCAGGTAATGGTTTAAGCTCAAACACGGGATCACCCTTGGGTGGAGGAGGATCCCCTAGAATTTCAACAGGCAAGTTGTGTTTCAAGGTCCCTGTTTAAATAATACTTCATCTATTTCCCTTCTTTATTCATAAACATATCATTTTCATGGTCTAGCAAATATTGTTCTAAAGGATCATTAGGAGGCACGGCAATAGAAGCAAGACCAATAATTTCATCTTTACTAGGCAATTCTTTATCATGGGGTTGTCTACGAAATTTAGCAAAATTAAAATCATGAGACATATCCCCTAAACCAACAAAAACAATATCCTTTTTGTAGTCTATCTTAGCATTAACAGTATTCAAGAAGGGTCTACCAAATATAATGGGACAAAAGTTATCTTTTGGGGAAGCAAGAGCAAGAAAATTAGTAGGATATTTAATTTTCCCACACAAGACTTCAACATCTCTAACAATCCCGACCGGTGAGATAGTATCTCTATTGGCAAGCTTAATAGTGACATCAATATCTTCTATCTTAGCAGGTGCAATATCATGCATAATTTCTTTATATGGTATAAGGTATTGCACTGACACTAGCACCCATATCACATAAGCCATGATAACAGTGATCTCCTATTTTAACCGAAACAACAGGCATGCCAACAACAGGTCTATGTTTATCTTTAGTATCAGGTTTAGCAATTCTAGCAGCTTCATCACAGAAGTAAATAACGCGCCCATCAATATTATCAACCAAGAGATCATTAACCATAGCAATACTAGGTTCAACTTTAATTTGCTCAGAGGGTTTAGGTGTTCTAATATTACTTTTGTTGACCACAGTTGAAGCTTTAGCATGATCCTTTATTCTAACAGGGAAAGGTGGTTTCTCAGTATAAGCGGTAGGAACAATAGGATCAACATTATAAGTGATAGTCTTTTCTTCAACTTTAATAGGTTCAACTACTTTTACTTCAATGGGAGGATGATATTTAAACCACTTCTCCTTAGGGAGATCAACATGAGTGGCAAAGGATTCACAGAAAGAAGCTACTATCTCAGAGCCAAGTCCATATTTAGTGCTAAATTCACGAAAAACATCGGTATCCATAAAAGATTTAACACAATCAAACTTAGGTGTTATACCTGACTCCTTACCTTCGTTGAGTTCCCAGTTTTCAGAGTTGCGTTTAATTCTGTCCTATAAATCCCATCTGAATTCAATAGTCTTCATCATAAAAGAACCAGTACAAGAAGTATCGAGCATGGAGCAATTATTGAGAGAAAGCCGAGCATAAATTTTTTGAATAATAATTTATCTTGAGAGCTCATGATTGGGGCATGAATTTAACATTGACTTATGAAAGTGCGTTATATCAACTAGAGGGGGGTGAATAGGCGATTTTTATGAATTCTTCACTGAGGAATTTCAGAGTGAGGAAATTCCTAAGCAAAGAACTACTTGCAGCAGAATAAGTACTCAGATGCAAACATAACATAACATAAGCACGGTCATCATGATGAAATGAAAACAAGCACAGAGTACAGAAAGCGTAAACACAGGATACACAGGATGAAGACAAACATACTGAAGAAATTGAACTGAGGAAATTGAGAAAGTCTTCAGTCAAAGTCTTCAAACAGATATGAACAAGCACACAACACAGTAATGAGGAAATGAAAGAGTTGAGGAAATAGAACCAGTAGGCTTGGTGAAGACAGTGATTTGATAGACCAATTCCAACTGCTGTGACAGTTGTACGTCTGGTTGGAGCGGCTAGGTATTTAAACCTGAGGACACACAGTCCTCACCGTATTCTCCTTGAGCTAAGTTCACACAAACCTCGCCCAATCACTCGTGGTAAGTCTTCAGGTGACTTCCAAACCTTCACAAACTCGGTCACTCGGCGATCCACAATTTCCTCTAGGATGCTCTAGACCATGACGCCTAACTGTCTGGAAGATGCACAGTCTTCAAAGGTAACAAGCGTCGGATCCACGCAGGATCAATCTCTTCAGTGATGCTCAATCACTTTGGGTTGTAGGTGTTTGGGTTTTGGTTTTCCTCACTTGATGATTTTCGCTCGAAGTCCTCGGAGGATGGGATGCTCTCAAATGACAAGTGTCAGTTTCTCTCGGAGCAGCCAACCAGCTAGTGGTTGTAGGGGGCGGCTATTTATAGCCTAGGGAGTAGCCCGACATGATAAGACATAAGTGCCCTTCAATGATATGACCGTTAGGTGGGTAGATATTTTGGGATAGCTGGCGCGTAGCACAACAACAGACGGAAATTTGAGGCTCAAATTCCTCAGGGCTATCATGTTCCTCACTTGTAGGCAATCCACACTGGCGAATTCCTAACTTCTCAGTCAGAACAAATTCCTAAGAGACCAAAAGAACTTCATCTCTGTCACTGAAGAAATTGACTGAGTTGCATGAGATTTCCAATGGCTTCACTCGAAAGGATTGGTAGGTGTAGGATTTTGAGTTGAGCATCACTTGGAAATTTTTCCTTAGTATTTCCTCGACCCGCTTTAACATTACGATGTTTCCTATGACTCAAGAAAGAGAAAATGAAACTACAAAAACAAAAGTCTTGACGCTTCATGTTCCTCGTATGAATACCAAGTCTTCATGGTCACACCAATTTCTTCACTTAAAGTCTTCAGAAATCCAAAGTCTTCAATCGAAGACATTCATTTTTAGGGGTCGACTTTCTCTGTAAATATCAAACTCCTCATAGACTTATAGACCTGTGTACACTCACAAACGCATCAGTCCCTTAACCTATAAGTCTTCAATACACCAAAATCACTAAGGGGCACTAGATGCACTTACAATCTCCCCCTTTTTGGTGATTGATGACAATATAGGTTAAGTTTTCAACGGGGATAAAACATATGAAGTGTAAATACAGATGTTGAGGAATCTGATTGCAAGATATAGAGGAACTGCCCCTGAAGATGTGCATAGTGAGGAATTTGCTTTTGAAGCAATGCACACTTGAAGAGTAGAATCATGGAGATCTCCCCCTATATCTTGTAATTCATACACGCATTTAACATATGATATGAAGAATTTGGAATGCAGGATGAAATATGGTGACTGATGTGATTCAGCATGCGTGCATTAACATATATGAGGAAATAGCATGAAGAAGAACATAGCAAAAGTATCAGACCACCATCGGGTTTAAGTTGACAACTCGATCCAACAAAGTCTTCAAAAGAGCGAGAGTTGTAACTTTTCAAAAAAACACCCATGAATAGACCCGCTTGAAGACTAACTCAAATTTCTCCCCCTTTCTCATCGAATGACCAAAAGGGTGGAAAAATGAGGACTAACGCCCCTGAAGAAAATCATGTCGATGGAGGAGCACCAGCGTTGTTGGGGTCGGTTGTTGTAGTAGGGCCTACCGCAGTGTCGTCCAAATCTTCATGCTCGTCCGTGTCGCACGATGAATAATATGAGCTAGCCACCAAGGAGGGGACTTTGACTTTCTTGAATTTCTTCGCTGGAGGCTGAGACCAGTCAAAGTCCTGCTTGAGACCCATTTTCTTCAGATCTTCTTCACCATACAGATGAGATAGAATAGTCCAGGTGCGACCGAAGACTTCATGGAGGTAGTAGTGGTTCTTCACTGCATTGTGTGTAGCAGTCATGTTGTGAAGAATTGAACCAAACTGATGCTTAACCCATTTGTGGTTGCGATCGACCTTCTGGTGAAGACTGAGGAGAAGTTCACGATCAGTCATCACCCTTGGAGCTGTCCCTTGAGGATTTTTCTTTAAGCATTGGAGGTAGAGTCATCATTGGTGGAGTAGGATGTAGCTTTGCGAAACTGACCATCCAATGGACGAATGCCTTCATCAATAACAGCAGTGGCCTTGCCCTTTTCATCAGCTGAGGAAAATGTCCGTTTGAGGACTTCAATGGGGGGCAAGTAGCTGAGATGATTTTGAAAGTCAGCCTTGTAGTTGAGTGAAGACCTTGTTCTGAGGAATCTCATAATCCAGGGAGCATAAGGCTTCAACTCAAATGGAGATAATGCAACATTTGCCAGAGTCCTCATGAAGAAATCATGGTAGTTGACAGGAATGCCATGCATGATATTGAATAGCAGATTCTTCATGATGCCAACGACTTCTTCATCATTCGAGTCGTGGCCTTTGATTGGACTCAATGTCTTCGATAGAATGTGATAGACAATCCGAGGCACATACAATAAGTCCTTCACGAGGAATTTTGTCCTTGGGGCTTGATCGGGCTTCAGTGGCTTCATCAACACTTGCATGTAGTGATCTGTAAGCTCAGGTTCATGATATATACAACAAGCACCTTCAAGGGGAGGACTGACAGGCAGGGCATGAAGCAATTTAGAGGCCGGTGCTTTGAAGTGAGTATTTTCAATCATCCAGTCCAATACCCAAGAGTTCACATCTTCAGCATTTCCTGTGATGTGCAGCGTTGCATAGAATTGAAGAATGAGTTCTTCATTCCAATCACATATATCAGTGCAAAAGTTGAGCAGTCCAGCATCATGAAGAACACTGAGGACTGGGGCAAAGGAAGGCAGTGATTCCATGTCCACATGAGGAATATGCTCATGGTCAAAGACTTTGTCCTTGTTGAAAAGCAGTGAAGAATAGAAGTTGGCTTGGCTGGCGGTCCAGAGACGATTCCTTCTAAGACGAGCAGAGTCATATGGGTTGTAATCCGTGAAGAATACATGCTCATGAAAGAAGTCACCAGCCTTGAATTTTTGCTTCTTTGAGAAAGGATCCTTTGGCTTGGGCTGGGGAGTGTCTGTCAATTGCATCAGAACCTCAGGAATCGCAATCTCAGGATCCACAGGCTGAGGAATTTCAGTTCCTTCGTCAGTGGCAGCCTGGGTCTTTAATTCTTCAGCAGCAATTTCATCAGCACTAGTGGCTGGAATTTCTTCATGAATAGACGGAGTGGTGCGAGGTTCTTCAGAGCCCATTTGAACTTCAGTATGCATTGGGGACTGAGGAATTTGTTGAAGTGGCATGAACAAAGGAGAGTTGGGGTGCTGACTATCCCAAAAGTGGTCTGGTGCTTCCAATGTCCACGTCCACATCTTCTTCATTTAATTCTTCAACGCCTGCCTCTTCAGCTGTGAACTGAGGCACTGGCGATGAGATAACTGGGGTTGAAGGGATAGCATCCACTTCAATTTCTTCATCCAACTTCTCTGAAGAAGCAGCAGAAGGAATATCTTCATCAGATCCTCTTGGGATCGCATAGTCTTCACCAAAGGGAATGAGTTCCTTTGATGGCATGCATGAGACTGGAACAACATCAATAGGATTCTCAAATGAGCTTGTCAATTTCTTCATCTTCTTCAGAACTGAAGATTCTGATGAAGTTGATGCTTTCCTTTTCTTCACTGTTGCATGCTCCGCAGCCTTGGTCTTCTTAGCTTCTGATGCAGAAGGAAGAATTGGACTTGATGTAGGTGCAGGAGGAGCAGATGAAATTGGTTCAGTTTCTTCAGGCACAACTGATGCAGTTGCCCTGGCATGGTCAGTTTCTTCAGGCACAGCGGTTGAAGCTTCAACTGGCCTGGCTTTTTCTTCAGGCGCAACACTAGTGGTTGCCCTGGCAGATTCATCGGCGCCTGGAATGCAGTCATCAGCCCTGGTACTAGCAGTTTCATCAGCAGCCTGATTTTCATCAGTGGTACTGGCATGCTCTTCTGTAGGCTGAGCAGATGCATCAGCCTGGGGAATTTCTTGTTGCGATGGTGCTGCAACATTGGTAGTGAATTTCTCAGTTATCTTTACAAATCTGACCTTGGCTCCGAGCCAGTCAGCATAGTAGTGATCAAATTCATCACTTAGATTCTTGATCTGTGATTGCAGAGCTACAAGTTCTTCAGGTGAAAGCTTCAAGATGTTTTGCTTCAGAAAGCGCTCTTTCTTGTACTGCGCTTTCTTCACCTTCATCCCCTATTCATATTTCCATTTCTCTTCATAAATGAAGGTAGTCAACACATGACTTTGACCAGGAGTGAGGTTCATCTCAGGCAGAGGTGTGTTGGGGTCCTTGTGCCATAAGTCGATGAAGTCGAGGATTAACTTTGGATCCAATATCAATGGCACATTATGACCTTTGGCTCTAGCGGCCCTGTGCTGCCTGTCTCTGATGATTTCAGCGAGTTCTTCATCATCAGCTTCGTCATCATCAGACGGTACTTGGAAGGCTACCTGCTTCTTGTGAGGACTTGGTCGAGAACCTTGTCCAGCAGTGGCCTTAGTCTTCAGCAGAGTGGGGCCTGTTGAGGAATTTGGAGGAGCTGAAGAACTTGCAGAGGCTCCTGAGGTAATAGAGATGCCTGTTGTCCTTTGGCACGAGGCGAGATGCGCAGGTGCTGAGGATTTGGAAGGAGGAGCTGAGGTCTTTGGTGGAGCTGGTGCAGCTTGAGGAATTTGCCGTGAGGGATTTGCTGAGCTGGGCCGAGAGGGCATTGAAGTTGAAGCACTAGGCTTGTGAGCAGGCTTCTTGGGCATAGCCTTCTTAGGCTTGCTAGCAGAGGCCTCAGCAGTGGCAGTAGCAGAATCTTCATTAAATTTCTTCACTGCCTCTTTTTCCACTTTGGCCAGCTTGGCTTGACACTTAGCCCATTCCTTGGGAAATTCCTCACCTCTTCTGATGCTAGAGGGATCAGCAACTTGGCCAGGTGCCAATGGAGGTCTTGGACATGGAGGGTGTACAGCGAATTTCTTCATGTACTTTGGAGTCACATATCTGTACTCCCTCCACTCTCTGGCCCATCTCCTTTCAATCTTCTGAATGCGCACTTTGCGCTCATTCTTTGTTTCCTCAGGGGGTGTGCAGTACCCTGCATATATCATCGGGAATTTCAAACGCAATGTTGACTTCAGGTTTCTCCCCTCCCTTCAGAGGTTTCTTGCCATCAGCCATATTCTTCAGCTGAGGATTTTGAACTATTGAGTTCTCTGACGAGGTATGTAACTTTTCTTTGAGGAACGCTGCAAATGAGTTAAGTTGATGAGAACCTAGTGATTCAGCAGTGGACATGTGTACCTGTGAACAGAGTATGGGTGCGAAGAATTTGGGGAGGTCATATGCGTTCTCAGAAGTTTTTGCAAAAAGAACAAGTTTGAGGAATTTGACTAGATGAGTCTTGAGGAATTTCACTAAGCGTTCTTTGACTTAGGTTCCAGAGTTGTATAGATTGAAAATCCACACAACTAAGGAATCTTGAAGAAAAAAGTTGCGTAGGGAAACAGATCAAGAACAGATGTTGTGTGAGGTGTTTAGTGTATCAAGATTTGAAGAATAAACACCTTTTTGAAGATTTTGTAAAAGACAACAGAATCAACAAGGGCAGTAAAAGTAACTTTTAATTACCCTTGACGAAGAACACGACGAACTGTTAAGTATAGATTTAGAAGCTCGTTAGTTCGGATCTTCCATGCCCTAACTTGGCATAGGAATATAGCTACGGCAGCGGCGGAGTGAAGAAATCCGCGGCCGGCGCGAGTATGACGGCGACGAGGTCGAGGCAGCAAAGCTCTTCCTCACCGACGACGATGGAAGTAGCGGCGGCGCTAGGGTTTGAGAGCTCGAGCGAGGGAGTGAGGTCGAGCGGAGTAAAGACGAAGTGAGGAGGGGAGGGGTATTTATAGCCGAGGTGAAAAACCGCTCGTCCGAGGAAATTGGACGAACGTGCCCCTGACCCTTCTCATTCGCATGACATGTGTCACCCACGTACTGAGAGGTGGCGATCGTTCGAGATCGTGGGTGAATAGATAAATCCATCGTGGAATGTGGAACGGTTTGAGCGGCAAAAGCCGAAAATTCAGATATGATTACTTTAATGTTTCGTTGGCAACTGCTTCAGCTGACAAGGACACAGTGAAGATTTTGAACAAGTTTCAACTAGAACGCATATGAAGAATTTGTGAACAGACTGGGTTGAGTTTAGCATAGAGGGGGAAGGGTCCGATCACATTCACTTAACAGAAAAGGCAACATGGAGAATTAGCAATAAGTGAATGCTGTAGAGGACATAAACTCATATATAATATATAGCCAATGAAGAACAACAACGGAAAGAGCGAAGACTTGAAAAGTTGAAGAAATTGAACAACTGAGGAATTTCAAAAATGAAGAAAAACTCAAATTGAAGATTTTCAACTTTTGGTGGTGGCGTAACCCACCATATAAGAATGATGATTTCAGACACCGCGTACAATTGTCGTAGGGCTCTGAGAATCAAATTCTTTGTTAATTTCTTCACACTTAGAGTGTTAGTCTTCATTGATTGAAGACAAACGTTTCTTCGTGTGTTGCACATCTAAGTCATCAACTTTGCATAAGCGTTAGATTCTAGGATATTTAGCTCACACCACAACTTGCTAAATCTCTTGTCATCCAAGGGCTTTGTGAAGATATTGGCTAGATGTTCTTCAGTATTCACATGCTCAATAGAGATGTCGCCCTTCAACACATGATCACGAAGAAAATGATGACAAATCTGAATGTGCTTTGTCTTCGAGTGCTGAATTGGGTTATGAGCAATCTTGATAACACTCTCATTGTCATAGTAGAGAGGCACATTATTCATGTTGACGCCGTAGTCCTTGAGGGTTTGCTTCATCCATAGCAATTGAGCACAGCAAGAACCAGCAGCAATGTACTCAACTTCAGCAGTAGACAGTGATACGCAGTTCTGTTTCTTCAAGGACCAACAGACCAAGGATCGTCCGAGGAAATGGCATGTGCCTGATGTTGACTTGCGGTCCACACGATCACCAGCATAGTCAGAATCTGAATATCCAATGAGATCAAAAGCCGAGCCCTTGGGATACCACAATCCAAGTGTTGGTGTGTGAGCTAGATATCAAAGAATATGCTTCACAACGTTATGGTGTGATTTCTTCGGTGTAGCTTGAAATCGGGCACACATGCAAACACTAAGCATAATATCTGGCCTAGATGCACATAAATACAATAAAGAACAAATCATGGAGCGGTATACCTTTTGATCAAAGTCAATACCATTTTCATCAGTGCATAGATGGCCATTTGTGGGCATAGGGATTTTGACGCCTTTGCAGTCTTGCATGCCGAATTTCCTCAGTACATCCTTGAGGTATTTCTCCTGAGATATGAATATGCCATTGCGATGTTGAAGAATTTGAAGACCTAAGAAGAATTTCAATTCTCCCATCATAGACATTTGATATTCTTCACTCATCATATAGGCAAATTCATCACTGTAACGTTGGTCAGTACAGCCAAAGATGATATCATCGACATATATTTGGCACACAAACAATTCACCATCATAAGATTTAGTGAAAAGAGTTGGGTCAAGTGAACCGGGTTTGAAGCCTTTCTTCATGAGGAATTCCTTCAAGGTGTCATACCACGCCCGAGGAGCCTGCTTGAGTCCATAGAGGGCCTTATTGAGTCTGTAGACTTGATCAGGATGCTTTGGATCTTCAAAACCTGGTGGTTGAGCAACATATACTTCTTCCTCAAGCTTACCATTGAGGAATGCACTTTTCACTTCCATTTGGTATAAGATGATGTCATGATGGTTAGCATAAGGAAGTAATATGCGAATAGCCTCAAGTCTAGCAACAGGTGCAAAAGTTTCATCGAAATCAATTCCTTCAACCTGTGTGTCAGCATTTTCTTCAGCACCATTTTCCTCAGGTGCATCAGCATGATGTTCTTCACGTTCTGGAATGACTTCTTCAGCAGATTCTTTGGTAGGAATGACATCCTCAGTGGCCTTGAACTTGATGGTTTCCTCAGGTGACTGTTCATTTAGCACAAGAGGTAGGTGCTCTCTTTGCGAGCCATTAGTTTCGTCGAACCACACATCTACGGTTTCAATAACTTTGTGGTGAACATTGTTGAAGACTCTGTAGGTGTGCGAGTCCTTTCCGTAACCAAGCATAAAACCTTCATGTGCTTTCGGTGCAAATTTAGAATTATGATGACGATCTCTAATCCAACATTTAGCACCGAAGACTTTGAAATAACTCACATTGGGTTTCTTGTCAGTGAGGAGTTCATAGGCAGTCTTTTTGAAGAATTTGTGAAGATATACCCTGTTGATGATGTGACACGCAGTATCAATTGCCTCAATCCAGAAGTGACGAGGTGTCTTGTATTCATCAAGCATAGTGCGAGCCATCTCAACAAGAGTCCTATTCTTGCGCTCCACGATGATGTTCTTCTGAGGAGTATAAGGAGCAGATAACTCATGAGTAATACCAAGTTCATCAAGATAGTCATCAAGACTAGTATTCTTGAACTCAGTTCCATTGTCACTCCTGATGTGCTTAATATTCACACCAAAGTTGGTTGAAGCCCTTGAGGAAAATCGTTTGAAGACTTCCTGCACTTCACGTTTGTAAGTGACAATATGCACCCATGTGTAACGAGGGTAATCATCAACAATAACAAAGCCATATAGAGATGCTTCATTAGTGAATGCAGAGTAATGGTTAGGACCAAAGAGATCCATGTGAAGCAATTCAAATGGTCGAGTGGTAGTCATGATAGTCTTCGCTAGATGCTTGGCCTTGGTCATCTTTCCAGCTTCACAGGCTCCACACAAGTGATCCTTGAGGAATTTGACATTCTCAATGCCAATGACGTGCTTCTTCTTCGCGAGAGTGTGCAAGTTCCTCATGCCAGTATGACCTAGTCATCGATGCCATAGCCAGCCTTCTAAAGCTTTTGCAAGTAGACATATAGCTGGTTGTGGTCCTATAGAGAAATCAACAATATACAGATCTCCTCTCCTAAAGCCTTCGAAGACTTTGGAATTGTTAGCTTCCATAATCACAACACAACGATACTTGCCAAAGATAACAACCATATCAAGATCATAAAGCATTGAGACTGACATGAGGTTGAATCCTAAGGACTCGACAAGCATGACTTTGTCCATGTGTCGATCCTTTGAGATCGCAACCTTACCTAGACCCAATACCTTGCTTTTTTCCTTTGTTAGCGTAGGATATGCTTCAGATGCGATGGAGATAAGGAAGCATCCATCAATAGATTCTTGTCACCAGTCATGTGATTCGTACATCCACTATCGAGGACCCACTCAGTGGCTTTGGGTAGATCATCCTGCAGATGAATTAGTGCAACTTATGAACTCATATACTTCATCAGTGAAGAATATGACATCAATTTCATCAGATCGATTTCATCAAATCAATAGAACAGATAAAGCAGTATGAGGACGTGAGAAATGAGGATTCATTTCTTCATAATTAGCCTACGTCCTTTCAGGCATATTCAGGTCTCCAGCAAACTCTTCAGACGTTTAAGTTCGTCTGGAGACCTGACCCTGCATAAGAGATTAGTTCTTTTTCTTCACCACCCACATCTGAAGGGGTGGCAAAGAGTTCATCATTCTGCGAGCTCCATAAGAGAATGGTGGCATAGAAGCCAGTCCACTTCGTTTCACATAGGAGGAGTTAGGATAAGCATATGAATAAGCAGAGAAATTCTTCGAGGACTTATGAAAAAAGTGGTTAGAAGAATAATGAACATATTCATAGCCCTTAGATCTTCCCTGCAAAACAGAAGTGTCAGCACGATGATGATCATATGAGGATTTTGATCCTTTTGAGGAATTTGATCCATGTGAGAAAGTCGGTCCATATGAGGACTTGGATCCATATGAAGAATTTGGTCCATATGAAGAATTTGATCTGGGGTTCCTATTCTTCACAGGTGGTGTCATGATGACATTCACCTGAAGATTTTCAAGGCACCTTTTGGGAACCCAGATTTTCTTCATAGAAGAACCGTTCCTGCAGTTAGTGCCAACATATCTAGCAAATACTTCACCATTCTGATTTTTGAATAGCTTATAGTTTGAGTCAAATGACTCATCAGTAGAATGAGGAGATTCACATGTAAAGCCAGATAAAGTAGATGGATCTACTGGAGGTCCCTTTGCAGCAACCCATGAGGTTTTGGGGTACTGCTCAGGCTTCCAGTATGTTCCATCAGCGTTGAGTTTCCTCTCAAAGGCAATACCCTCTTTCCTAGGGTTCCTGTTGAGGATCTGCTTTTTAAGCACATCACAAAGAGCCTGATGCCCTTTGAGGCTTTTGTACATGCCTGTCATATACAATTCCTTCAGCCCTGCATTGTCAGTGATACTAGCAATATCCCCAGATGAGGAATTAGTGATAGCAGAGACAGGTGAAGAATTTGTAGCAGTAGAAGCATTTGAACATTCAGGTGAAGAATTACAGATTCACGTTCAATGCACTTCAAACATGGAGGAATGAATACTTCCTGAGCAGCGCTGATTTGTTGAGCAAGTAATGAATCACGCTCCTTCTGAAGATCTTCATAACTCACCCTTAGCTTTTCAAGATCTTGCTTTCTTTGAAGAGATTCATAAGAAAGCTTCTCATGATCAGATAAGAGAGTATTATGATGACTTTGAAGATTATCAAACTTAGTCTGAAGTCTGTGAAGACTTTCAGCCAAAGCTTTCAACTGATCCATTTCTTCACCCAACATATCATCGCTCTTGTCCAGCATGTATTGAACTTTTTCCAAAGCTCTTTGTTTTTTAGTGGCAAGGGAAGCAAGTTTGGTGTGGTCCAAATTCATCACCAGATTCATCATCACTGGACTCGGATAGGTAGCATTCAGTTACCTTAGCACCTTTTGCCATAAGGCATGGTGTAGAAGATGATGATTCTGGTTCGAATGTCATAGCTTTGAGTGATTCCTTGAAATCCTCAAACCAAGGATCATGACGAGTTCAATGACCTTCATAGACCTCCGAGAGTCGGTCCCAGATAAGCTTCGCATGACTGAGATGCATGATATTCCTGAACTAATTTTGAGACAGACAGGAGCAAATGACGTCCTTCGCCGTGAGGTTGAGAAGAGTGTACTTGCGAATGTCATCAGCTTCCGCCATCTTGCACAGATCGGTAAGACCAATCTCAGTGACGGTCCACAACTCGCTATTCATCGCCAAGAGGCGCTTCTTCATCATGGCTTTCCACTTGGGATAATCGTGACCGTCAAAGATGGGGCATGACACGGTCTTCATTCCTGCGGTCGACATAACTAAAACTCCAGGCGGTTAAACCAAAATCACATAGAACAAGGGAGTACCTTGCTCTGATACCAATTGAAAGTGCATTATATCGACTAGAGGGGGTGAATAGGTGATTTTTATGAATTCTTCACTAAGTAATTTCAGGGTGAGGAAATTCCTAAGCAAAGAACTACTTGCAGCGGAATAAGTACTCAGATGCAAACATAACAGAACATAAGCACGGTCATCATGATGAAATTAAAACAAGCACAGAGTACAGAAAGCGTAAACACAGGATACACAGGATGAAGACAAACATACTGAAGAAATTGAACTGAGGAAATTGAGAAAGTCTTCAGTCAAAGTCTTCAAACAGATATGAACAAGCACACAACACAGTAATGAGGAAATGAAAGAGTTGAGGAAATAGAACCAGTAGGCTTGGTGAAGACAGTGATTTGATAGACCAATTCCAACTGCTGTGACAGTTGTACGTCTGGTTGGAGCGGCTAGGTATTTAAACTTGAGGACACACAGTCCCGGACACACAGTCCTCACCGTTTTCTCCTTGAGCTAAGGTCACACAGACCTCGCCCAATCACTCATGGTAAGTCTTCAGGTGACTTCCAAACCTTCACAAACTCGGTCACTCGGCGATCCACAATTTCCTCTTGGATGCTCTAGACCATGACGCCTAACCATCTGGAAGATGCACAGTCTTCAAAGGTAACAAGTGTCGGATCCACGCAGGATCAATCTCTTCAGTGATGCTCAATCACTTTGGGGTGTAGGTGTTTGGGTTTTCCTCACTTGATGATTTTCGCTCAAAGTCCTCGGAGGATGGGATGCTCTCAAATGACAAGTGTCAGTTTCTCTCGGAGCAGCCAACCAGCTAGTGGTTGTAGGGGGCGGCTATTTATAGCCTAGGGAGCAGCCCGACATGATAAGACATAAATGCCCTTCAATGATATGACCGTTAGGTGGGTAGATATTTTGGGACAGCTGGTGCGTAACACGGCAACGGTCGGAAATTTGAGGCTCAAATTCCTCAGGGCTATCATGTTCCTCACTTGTAGGCAATCCGCACTGGAGAATTCCAAACTCCTCAGTCAGAACAAATTCCTCAGAGACCAGAAGAACTTCGTCTCTATCACTGAAGAAATTGACTGAGCTGCATGAGATTTCCAATGGCTTCACTCGAAAGGATTGGTAGGTGTAGGATTTTGAGTTGAGCATCACTTGGAAAATTTTCCTTAGTATTTCCTCGACCCCCTTTAACAGTACGATGTTTCCTATGACTCAAGAAAGAGAAAATGAAACTACGAAAACAAAAGTCTTCAGGCTTCATGTTCCTCGTATGAATACCAAGTCTTCATGGTCACACCAATTTCTTCACTTTCAATGTCTTCAGAAATCCAAAGTCTTCTGTCAAAGACATTCATTTTTAGGGTTCAACTTTCTTTGTAAATATCAAACTCCTCATAGACTAATAGACCAGTGTACACTCACAAACGCATCTACCCCTTAACCTATAAGTCTTCAATACACCAAAATCACTAACGGGCACTAGATGCACTTACAACTTAAGCCTCCCCCAAGCTTGAGCCATGCTTTCTCCTTCACGAGGCCTAAAATTATATATGTAATTACGATCATGATGAACCAGATGCATAGGATAAAACTTCTGATGAAATTCCAATTTCAATCGGTTGTAGTTCCATGATCCAATATCATCGCATAGCCTAAACCATGTCAATGCCTTTCCCTTCAAAGATAAAGGGAAGACATTCTTCATGATAACATCCTCGGGCATACCTGCAAGCTTAAATAATCCACAAACTTCATCCACATAGATTAGACGCAAATCGGGATGCAATGTTCCATCTCCTGTAAAAGGATTAGCTAGCAGTTTCTCTATCATACCCGAAGGAATTTCAAAGTAAACATTTTCAGTAGGTTCGGCAGGTTGAGGAGCAACTCCTTGCTCTACTGGTCGAGGTGAAGATACCCCGAACAAGCCCCTCAAAGGATTATTTTCCATAGTAACAAGTGACAGTAAATTTCAGCACACTGTATAAATTTTCCTTACCAAATTCCACTTACCAAAGGCGCATCACTCCCAGGCAACGGCGCCAGAAAAGAGTCTTGATGACCCACAAGTGTAGGGGATCTATCGTAGTCCTTTCAATAAGTAAGAGTGTCGAACCCAAAGAGGAGCAGAAGGAAATGACAAGCGGTTTTTAGTAAGGTGTTCTCTGCAAGCACTGAAATAATTGGTAACACATAGTTTTGTGATAAGGTAATTTGTAACGAGTAACAAGTAACAAATGTAAACAAGGTGCAGCAAGGTGGCCCAATCCTTTTTGTAGCAAAGGACAAGCCTGGACAAACTCTTATACAAAGGAAAGCGCTCCCGAGGACACATGGGAATTATCGTCAAGCTAGTTTTCATCATGCTCATATGATTCGCGTTCGTTACTTTGATAATTTGATATGTGGGTGGACCGGTGCTTGGGTACTGCCCTTCCTTGGACAAGCATCCCACTTATGATTAACTCCTCTCGCAAGCATCCGCAACTACGAAAGAAGTATTAAGGTAAACCTAACCATAGCATGAAACATATGGATCCAAATCAGCCCCTTACGAAGCAACACATAAACTAGGGTTTAAGATTCTGTCACTCTAGCAACCCATCATCTACTTATTACTTCCCAATGCCTTCCCCTAGGCCCAAATAGTGGTGAAGTGTCATGTAGTCGACGTTCACATAACACCACTAGAGGAAAGACAACATACATCTCATCAAAATATCGAACGAATACCAAATTCACATGACTACTTATAGCAAGACTTCTCACATGTCCTCAGGAACAAACGTAACTACTCACAAATCATATTCATGTTCATAATCAGAGGGGTATTAATATGCATAAAGGATCTGAACATATGATCTTCCACCGAATAAACCAACTAGCATCAACTACAAGGAGTAATCAACACTACTAGCAACCCACAGGTACCAATCTGAGGTTTTGAGACAAAGATTGGATACAAGAGATGAACTAGGGTTTGAGAGGAGATGGTGCTGGTGAAGATGTTGATGGAGATTGACCCCCTCCCGATGAGAGGATCGATGGTGATGATTTCCCCCTCCCGAAGGGAAGTTTCCCCGGCAGAACAGCTCCGCCAGAGCCCTAGATTGGTTTCGCCAGTTTCCGCCTCGAGACGGCGGCGCTTCGTCCCGAAAGCTTCCTTCTGATTTTTTCCAGGGCGAAAGACTTCATATAGCAAAAGATGGACACCGGAGGCCTGCCAGGGGGCCCACGAGGCTGGGGGCGCGCCCCCCACCCTCGTGGACAGGGAGTGGCCCCCTCTGGTGCTTTCTTCGCCCAATATTTTTAATATATTCCAAAACTGACTTTCGCGGAGTTTCAGGACTTTTGGAGCTGTGCTGAATAGGTCTCTAATATTTGCTGCTTTTCCAGCCCAGAATTCCAGCTGCCGGCATTCTCCCTCTTCGTGTAAACCTTGTAAAATAAGAGAGAATAAGCATAAGTATTGTGACATAATGTGTAATAACATCCCATAATGTAATAAATATCGATATAAAAGCATGATGCAAAATGGACGTATCAGGGATCGAATTAAGTCCAGAGCCTCGTTTAAGAGCGAGGTTTGGACGGGGAAGCGAGAGTCCATGGAGCTAGCCGGGGCAAGAGTCTCCTGGCCAAGCTCACGTGATGTGGGCCTCGAGAGTTCGGAGCTGGTATCCGGAGGCGAGTACGGCTTTCCGATGACGGGGCAAACTTGATGTGACTCCAGGCCTGCCGGTGATGCAGTCCCCCCCGGATCTTCGGTGGCAAGCTCCATAGTGGCAGAGGGTCCGGCGGGCTCTAAACTCCCATCTTCGGACCTGGTAATGTGCTCCAGATCTAAGGCCAGAGCGGTGGTCGTAACCGCGAACCCTTCGAAGATCAAGTCTCCTCGGATATCAGCGACATAATTCAGATTTCCAAAACTGATCTGATAAACAGGGGCGTAGTTGTTGATTTTTTCGAGGTGGCCAATCGAGTTGGCATGCAGCGAGAAGCCGCCGAACACGAAAATTTGACCGGGGAGGAAAGTCTCCCTGGAAACAGCATCATTGCGGATGATCAATTGAGCCATCGAATCCTTCTGTCGACGGCACAGTGGAACTCTCAATGAAAGCACCAATGTTAGTGTCAAAATCGGCCGATCTCGGGTAGGGGGTCCCGAACTGTGCGTCTCAGGATCAAAGGTAACAGGAGGCAGGGGACACGATGTTTACCCAGGTTCGGGCCCTCTTAATGGAGGTAATACCCTATTTCCTGCCTGATTGACTTTGATGAGTATATGGGTTACAAGAGTTGATCTACCTCGAGATCGTAATGGCTAAACCCTATGTATGATTTGTCTTAGCCTCTACGGACTAAATCCTCCGGTTTATATAGACACAGAGGGGCCTAGGGTTGTACAGTGTCGGTTTACAGAGAAAGGAAACTACACATCCGTACGCCAAGCTTGCCATCCACACAAAGGAGAGTCCCATCCGAACGCGGGTGAAGGTCTTTTGTCTCGTATCTTCACGGCCCATCAATCTAGCCCACGTAATATAGGCCGGCTCCCCGAGGACCCCATAATCCAGCACTCCCCCAGCGGGGCGGGGGGAAATAAGGGAGAACCATGTTTCAGTCTAGGACGCGCTTGTTTTTGGCTTTTTTGAACAGATGGGACGCGCTTGTTTGAAATTTGGGGAAGTACAAACTTTGCCCCCCTCTTAAATTTCGGACCTACTGTGGGTAGGGGGTAGGATGGTAATCCCAGGTGTCCCAAATAGTGGGCAGGAGCGATTTCGGCCGCGTGCATGTGTGCTTAGGCAGCCATTGTATATGAATGTTTTTCGGAGGCGGTTGTGTGGCGTCTAGATAAAGCTACAAACCTACCCCGGTTTAGACCTTTGGACGTCGGGCCGGCAGGTGTCACGAGTCGAAGTTAGAAAAGTAATTTCCTTCTACTACCAAACATTGGTCTCACACGGTTTCGGGCGTGTAGAGGCTCTTTTGGCACTTCGTTCGAAATTTTGAAACAGAAGCATTCACGTTTAGAGTACTCTTGAACTTTGAGGATTGACCTAAATAGACAACGTTAAATTTGACCTTGTATGTTTGAAAACCTCATTAAATTATCCGCTTCTTTTTGAAATTTTGACACTTGAAAATCCTATAACTACGATTATTTTGGAATGGAGGAGCTAAATTTGAATCTATTTTGTACACGACTATATATGTTATTATGTACAAAAGCAGAGCAAAGATTGGTGCCCCCATAATTTAGGTATGATTTACAAATGCCATGATATCGAATTCAGATAATTGAATGGACATCATGTTGAATTCAAATTTTTTAAACCACCTTAAGTTGAATTCAAATGTATGCTAGTTCATAGCTAGCTATTTATAATGTTCATTGTGTAACTTTCTTATGTATAATGTGCTTTACACACACAACATGAACTATACTCACGTTTATATTCGATTGCTAAAGCGATGCATTGTCTGGAGTTCAAAATACTATGTGGATCAATTATGTTGAATAATAACACAGACATGCTCAAATTCGATAGAATCTAGATGTCTGGTTTATCAATGACTGTTCCTTACGCGAATTGCAAATCTCATGATCCCATCCTAATATTTGGATACAATTTATATTTTTAATCAATGTGTACATCAGTCTTTTACGTGTAGTTTCACTCTCCATCAATGGTCTCTCACACATGCTCACACACTCTCTCCCGAGGTGTCTTTCTCGAAGACATGCTCTCGATATAACCCTCCCTCCCTCTCGTAACCATTTACGACTGTTTTCACTAACCTTTATCACAAGCACTCTTCCTCTAACAAGCATACACACGCATAATCCCCATCGACCCTTTCTATACATAGACCTGCCTATGTGTCTCCCATACGCACATTATCTTTAGGCCTGTCTCTCACGCATTGTCTCACACCTCTCTTCCTAATCAGCGAGTATGATTCTAGCAGAGCATTCTGTAGGATGCCCCTTAAAGTTAGGTTGGATGAATAGTAATATCAGAGATAAGGGGTTACCTTAGTCCGAGGACCTAGGGTTACAAATCCTAGTCGGCTTTGTCCGTGGACACAGAGTCCTTCACGATTCTGCTATCTTTGTCTTGTACGACTAGTCATCCATGGGTCTCCCTAAATGCGTCACGGGCCGACCAATGTGGCGCAGGACGGAACCGAACCAAGGCCCTCACCTCGGCCCACCGAACCTCACGCGGTGACACACCCTCTGCCCCCAGGTCTCATTATCTTCTCACACCCACACATACCAACACAGACACCACACACAAAAAATTCTCCTCGTGCCTCTATCCCCCCTTGCATATACACACTCAAGGGCATATCTCGTCATGACATCATATTCGTCTCTCTGTCTCTAGACCTCTCTCATTTCTCATGCTATCTCTCCCACGTCACCCCCTCCCCCGCCGGCCCCTCTATCCATGCCTATCTCGAATACGTAATACACACACATACCTCTCTAGGCCCTGCCAAATACATCAACTACACATTCACACATGTTACATCATGTACCCCATTGATCTAAAAATCCCTCTCTTCATTCGCATACAGCATTCCTTTTGAATAAAGTGTGGCCAAAAAATTATTTTAGAATTTCTACATATATACAACATTACAAAGTTATATGGTGGAGTATGAACGGATTTGCATTGCATGGTGCCCACAATGATATTTATTACGCACTGTGAATTTTTATATTTTTATACTATATATAAAGTTAGTCATAACAAAGAGAAACGAAGAGCATCTCTCTCCATCGCATACACCCCCTCTACGCCCCTTCCACGTATGCACACAAACTATCTCCAGGTCCTCTAAAAGTACGCCCCTAGCACATTCACGCATGTTTCATCTTTCTCTTGCGATATATACAGTGACGATCATTGTATTTAAAGCGAAAGCACGATACGTACATTGGACTTAAGAATCCACTCATTACGGTCACCATTTACATTTTGTGGTTATCATACAGTCACGGGCTCACTGTACAGCTCTGTATTTGCTCAAGACACGACTAGTTTACCAGTTAAACGCTCCACGTGGCACCTCTAGTGTTGCATCACATTATCTCACAACCATTGGGCCCACCTATCGGCGTGTATCTACTCTACATCTCTACTCTTATAAAAAACAGAGTTGGTGATGATGGTGTGCCTGCCATCCTGCAATATAGTCCATCCGATTTATATCCGACAGATAGGAAGGAAACTATGGCAATTTTGCAAAAAGATACCCACACCCCTCTCCACATTTGCAAATAAGGCATTCCCTCGTTCATCCTCTTCTCCCACAAGATAAACTACTCATACAAATGCATCTTGATTTTCCGTGCAATGCATGGGCATCTTGCTAGCCCTTATAAAAAAATAGAGTTGGAGATGACGGTGTGCCTGCCATCCTGCAATATTGGTCGTCCAATTTATATTTGACAGATAGGAAGGAAACTATGGCAATTTTGCAAAAAGGTACCCACACACCCCTCTCATTTGCAAATAAGGCCTTCCCTCATTCATCCTTTTCTCTCACAAGATAAACTAATCATACAAATCCATCTTGATGTTACGTGCAACGCACGGGCATCTTGCTAGTAAGAATGAAAACAAACGACAAAAAAATATTGGACGGTGGTTCAAAGTCATGACCGCGGGCACAACGGACAAGGTGGCCTTGTATTGGTATGCTGAGCCGTCTGTTTTAACACACAGGAGCTGGTGTGGTGAATATACACACATGCACGCATGCACACGAACTGCATGCACGCAACACTCACATGAACACATGCAGCCACGCACGCACGCAATACTCACACGTACACATGCAGCCACGCACGCACGCAACACTCACACGCACGCATGCATGTACACACCACATGACCAACACACACTCTCACGCTCAAGTGCTCAACCTACACGTGCATGCGCACACATCAGGCCCTGACAGACAAATACACAACCAGGTGGTTCCCGCACACAGGTTGGAGTGTTGTTGCGCCTGCATAAATTTGTGTTTATCTGACCTTTTTCCTATGCGAACTGACAGGTGGGACCCACAAGGAACATCGTCAATTTAACTAGTCAACATGGTGCCACACAGACTATTTGGCCGGTCAACAGAGTGCAATCCGATGCTGAACGGTGAGCAAGTGACCGTATAATCACCGCAAAATGTATATAGTGACCGTAATGAGCGTATTCTGAAGTCCGGTGACCGTATTACACTTTTCTCTCTGTAGGCCCTCCAAACCTACATCTCTACACATTCTCGCATGTTACATCTTAAAACTATACAATACAACACTACTACTACACTCTAACACAATAAATCATATGTGTTTTTAGTTTTACTAGATATCATATTGTTACTTAATTATTCAGTTTGCATACATTAAATTTTCCTTTGAAATGTATGGCCAGTATCATCTACCGCGCGGGAAAAATCCCGCCCTTTCCTATTTAATCGGGTTTGTATCGATGGATCGTGCGAAACAGCAAAACTATAGTACTATAGTACTACAGTACAAGTAACAGTTCACTGGGCCGCCGTGTCGTGTACTCCTCCGTCATAAGAGTGGAGCGCTCGCTTTCATAAATGTTCTAGTCCCTTTTGCTGACATGTGGGACATCAAGCTACTGGGTCCACGTGCCATACCGAAATACAATGCAGAGCAGCAGGAGTGAAGCACCCCAGTCATGGCGCCGACGTAGTAATGAGTAATGAGGCGTCAAATCACAAAGTTGCACGTTAAAAAAAGAAGTTAAGTTGGAGGGACGAAGTAATAATGCTAAAAAAAGAAGTTGGAGGGACGAACCAACCATCATTTCACTCGTTGCTGAATCCGCTTCTCCGTCATCTTCTTCAAGTTAACCACGTGTTGCTTCTGCCGTTGTTCTGCCTCATGTGGGACGCGTACCGGCTTGGTAAAGCACTGACACGTGGGACTGCATGTTAGCAAACCGCCAGGCCAACGTCCTCTAAAAATAAGAAACCTCCCCCGCCATCCGCGCAGCAAAATCACCTCTTTTTTTACTAATCTTGATTCTATAATTTTTTAGATCAGTATAATTAAGATTTGTGTAGATAGCACACTGGAGCAAAACCAAGTGGTATGGTTAAGGGCATCCACAATGTGTAGCCAAATGTGAAAATAGCTTTTGGCATCGATGGGAACCATTGTGGACGATGATGCCAAAGCCAAAAAGATGGAACCGAAGCTCCCTGATTGATTGATTGATTGAAGGAATAGAAAAATGCAACGTCTCTCCTCTTTCTCCCGTGCTTGGACGCATGTACAGTATAGAGCACAGAGTCTACTCCCTCTAACACAAATCACAAAGCAGTGAGGCATCAAATCACAAATCACGGACGAAGCAACCATCATTTCACTCTTCCCTGACTCCGCTTCTCCATCGTCTTCATCGAGAAACCACCTCACTGCACTAAGCTGGACGAACGACGCTATTGTGTACTAGTACTAGTACATTTATGCGTCCTTTGGTTCAATGGACTTCCTAGATGCAAATAAGGCGGCACTTGCGAACGACTTACCATGGTCTCCCTCAATGGTGTTCTCCGTCGAACGCTCTTCGCCAAACCACAACGTTCGAGATATCGTCGACGTCACCGCAATGGGGAAGGAAGTCAAATAGTTACTACCTCCATTTTTTTGTATGCAAGGCCAGTATATCAAAATTACAATTTGCAGAAGGCCACTAACACTAATCGAGGCAAAATTGATGGGGTTTGCCTCGTACTAGCAACCAAGGACATTAATATACCCTTGCATGCATGCGGAAGTGAGAAGGTTGGTTTGCATGGTGCTGCATTAATCAAGAGATGAGGAGTGAGATGGTTAGCTCTTTGGGCTTTGGAGAAAAAATACACATTAATTGACACGTCAAACGAGGATTTGTATCGATTAATCCCGCGAAGGAAAACCCTGCCTTTCTTGTTTAACACTAGTACTCCTACATATGTACTTGTATCCTGTTTGGGTCTAGGCCTTGCATTGCCATACTTCACCACACATTTTTTCCAAGCTTGCCTAAAGTTTTCAAAATGAAAAGGAGGTACACTTGCGCATGGCTATCGCGGTCGCACCGCACCCTCACACAGTCGCTCTTGCACGCCGCGGTCGCACTGCACCCTCACATAGTCGCTCCTGCATGCCGCAAACCCAACCTAAGGGAACGCACCCTCACTGACACGTGCTACCGCATGTGATCAAACCAAACTCAGCCATCCTACCGCTGACACATAATTTTCATTCATACAGTATGTTTATCCAACCGCATGTTGGGGAAGACCCGTACAGCTCGTGCAGTGGTCTGTTGGGGAAGAAGAAGTGGTGAGGAAGAAGGGTTAGGAGACGTAGGATATTCATCCAACCGCCTGAAATGGTCGACTGACCCAAATGATGAAAGTCAGGCGACTTACATAAATATATGTTTTTACACGGCAAAAGATCCCTAAAAACAACAACATAAAGAAAAACTATCACTGCTCACGGAACGAGACGGCCTCGTCGTCTTTGGCTGCCGGCGCAAACCAGCCGTAGCTGCAGACGTGTGTCTCCGCACCGTGGTTGTCCTCGGCCTCCAGCTACTCGTTCACGCGGAGCGTGCGGGCGCTCTGCATGGAGAGAGCACCGCCTGGTTCAATTCCAGGACGTCCGGTTCCGCCTGCAGGAGGGCCTCGATGGCAGCGGCATCTGCGCGCTCCGCGTCGAGTTGAGCCTCCGCCGCCCGGTTCAAGTCCAGGACGTCCGGTTCCACTTGCAGGAGGGCCTCGATGGCAGCGGCATGTGCGCGCTCCACGTCAAGTTGAGCCTCCACCGCCCGGTTCAAGTCCAGGACGTCCGGTTCCGCCTGTAGGAAGGCCTCGATGGCGGCGACATCCAGACGCTCCGCGTCAAGTTGAGCCTCTGCTGCCTGATACGTCTCCAACATATCTATAAATTTTGATTGTTCCATGCTATTATATATTCTGTTTTGGATGTTTAATGGGCTTATTTATAGACTTTTATATTATTTTTGGGACTAACCTATTAACCGGAGGCCAAGCCCAAATTGTTGTTTTTGCCTATTTCAGAGTTTCGCAGAAAAAGAATATCAAATGGAGTCCAAACGGAATGAAACATTCGGGAACGTGATTTTCGGAACAAACGTGATCCAGAGGACTTGGAGTCCACGTAAAGTAATCAGCGAGGAGAGCACGAGGCAAGGGCACGCCTACCCCCACCAGGCGCGACCTCCACCCTTGTGGGGCCCATGTTGCTCCACCGACGTACTTCTTCCTCCTATATATACCTACGTGCCCCCAAACCATCAGAGGCATCCATGAAAACCTAATTCCACCGCCGCAACCTTCTGTACCCGTGAGATCCCACCTTGGGGCCTTTTCCGGCGTCCTGCCGGAGGGGGCAATGATCCCGGAGGGCTTCTACATCAACACCATAGCCTCTCCGATGATGTGTGAGTAGTTTACCTCAGACCTTCGGGTCCATAGTTATTAGCTAGATGGCTTCTTCTCTCTCTTTGGATCTCAATACAAAGTTCTCCTTGATTCTCTTGGAGATCTATTTGATGTAATCTTCTTTTGCGGTGTGTTTGTCGGGACCGATGAATTGTGGGTTTATGATCAAGATTATCTATGAACAATATTATAATCTTCTCTGAATTCTTTTATGTATGATTGGTTATCTTTGCAAGTCTCTTCGAATTATCAGTTTGGTTTGGCCTACTAGATTGATCTTTCTTGCAATGGGAGAAGTGCTTAGCTTTGGGTTCAATCTTGGGGTGTCCTTTCCAAGTGACAGCAGGGGCAACAAGGCACGTATTGTATTGTTTCCATCGAGGATAACAAGATGGGGTTTATATCATATTGCATAAGTTTATATCATGTCATCATACTTAAAGCATTACTCTGTTCTTATGAACTTAATACTCTAGATGCATGCTGGATAGCGGTCGATGTGTGGAGTAATAGTAGTAGATGCAGGCAGGAGTCGGTCTACTTGTCACGGACGTGATGCCTATATACATGATCATACCTAGATATTCTCATAACTATGCTCAATTCTATCAATTGCCCGAGAGTAATTTGTTCACCAACCGTAATACTTATGCTCTTGAGAGAAGCCACTAGTGAAACCTATGGCCCCCGGGTCTATTCTCCATCATATTAATCTTCCAACACTTAGCTATTTCTATTGCCTCTTATTTTACTTTGCATCTTTATTTCTCTTTATCATAAAAATACCAAAAATATTATCTTATCATATCTATCAGATCTCACTCTCGTAAGTGACCGTGAAGGGATTGACAACCCCTTTATCGCGTTGGTTGCGAGGTTCTTATTTGTTTTGTGTAGGTGCGTGGGACTCGAGCGTAGCCTCCTACTGGATTGATACCTTGGTTCTCAAAAACTGAGGGAAATACTTACGCTAATTTACTGCATCATCCTTTCCTCTTCAAGGGAAAAACCAACGCAGTGCTCAAGAGGTAGCAAGAAGGATTTCTGGCGCCGTTGTCGGGGAGTCTACGCAAAAGTCAACATACCAAGTACCTATCACAAACCCTTATCCCTCGCATTACATTATTTGCCATTTGCCTCTCGTTTTCCTATCCCCCACTTCACCCTTGCCGTTTTATTCGCCCTCTCTTTTCCGTTCGCCTCTTTTTCGCTCGCTTCTTGCTCGTGTGTTGGATTGCTTGCTTGTAACGATGGCTCTAACTAGATTTGGTGATCTTCACCTTAAAAGGTTAGAAGAGATCGAAAGCAACGTCAGGAGTTTTATGACTTTACAATTTGAGCATAATAATTTCTTTAGGAACGAGCTTAAGGAACAAAAAAGCTTTATGGGTTATATGAATAAAGAGCTCGATGATATGTCTAAAGAATTTTATAGTTTGAAATCTCAGATTGGTCATCTCGAAAAATTAATAGCTGAAGTTTCGGATAAGCAGGCCACCTTAGTTAATAAGATGGCCGCTAAGCCGGAATTTTTTTGTGAGAATAAAGATGAAGATCTAAAAGTTATTGATGAGTCCCCTATTAAATCTTTGTTTTTCAATATGAATCTTGATAATGATGGGACTGGAGATGATCCACCTTTACCTAGAAGGCGTTCCAAAAATTCGGAGTTTTTAGATCTCGATGCAAAAATTGATAAAAGTGGGATTGAAGAGGTTAAAACTTTAGATAGCAATGAACCCACTATATTGGATTTCAAGGAATTTAATTATTATAATTGCTCTTTGATAGATTGTTTTTCCTTGTCGCAATCCGTGCTAAATTCTCCACATGCTTATAGTCAAAATAAAGCTTTTACTAAACATATTGTTGATGCTTTAATGCAATCTTATGAAGAAAAACTTGAGTTGGAAGTTTCTATCCCTAGAAAACTTTATGATGAGTGGGAACCTACTATTAAAATTAAAATTAAAGATCATGAATGCTTTGCTTTGTGTGATTTGGGTGCTAGTGTTTCCATGATGCCAAAAACTTTGTGTGATTTGTTAGGTTTCCGCGAATTTGATGATTGCTCTTTAAACTTACACCTTGCGGATTCCACTATCAAGAAACCTATGTGAAGAATTAATGATGTTCTTATTGTTGAAAATAGGAATTATGTGCCCGTAGATTTTATTGTTCTTGATATAGATTGCAATCCTTCACGTCCTATTATTCCTGGTAGACCTTTCCTTAGAACGATTGGTGCAATCATTGATATGAAGGAAGGAAATATTAGATTCCAATTTCCGTTAAGGAAAGGCACGGAACACTTCCCTAGAAAAAATATATTAAATTGCCATATGAATC
Organism: Aegilops tauschii subsp. strangulata; assembly: GCF_002575655.3. Taxonomy (NCBI): domain Eukaryota; kingdom Viridiplantae; phylum Streptophyta; class Magnoliopsida; order Poales; family Poaceae; genus Aegilops; species Aegilops tauschii. The sequence continues at coordinate 309,810,841 of NC_053037.3, read as the reverse complement.
TATTATGAGAGCCACCTATGGATTGCCTACCAAAGATGGCAATACCTAGATCTATCCGTGTTTTTATGCCTAGCTAGGGGCGTTAAATGATAGCGCTTGTTGGGAGGCAACACAATTTTATTTTTAGTTTTTTGCTTTTTCCTTCTGTTTAGGAATAAATCTTTGATCTAGCCTCTGGTTAGATTTGTGTTTATGTTTTAATTAGTGTTTGTGCCTAGTTAAACCTATAGGATCTTCTTGGATGATAGTTATTTGATCTTGCTGTAAATTCCAGAAACTTTCTGTCCACGAAAACAATTGTTAAAAATTACCAGAACGTGATATAATATTGATTCCAATTGCAGCAGATCAATAAACAAATTATTTAGGTCGTCCTATTTTGGCAGAAGTTTTAGAGTTCCAGAAGTTTGCGTTAGTTACAGATTACTACAGACTGTTCTGTTGTTGACAGATTCTATTTTTCGTGTGTTGGCTGCTTATTTTGATGAATCTATGGCTAGTAAAATAGTTTATAAACCATATAGAAGTTGGAATACAGTAGGTTTAACACCAATATAAATAAAGAATGAGTTAAATACAGTACCTTGAAGTGGTGTTTTGTTTTCTTTCGCTAACGGAGCTCACGAGATTTTCTGTTAAGTTTTGTGTTGTGAAGTTTTCAAGTTTTGGGTAAAGATTTGATGGAGTATGGAACAAAGAGTGGCAAGAGCCTAATCTTGGGGATGCCCATGGCACCCCAAGATAATCTAAGGACACCAAAAAGCCAAAGCTTGGGGATGCCCCGGAAGGCATCCCCTCTTTCGTCCTCATCGATCGGTAAATTTACTTGGAGCTATATTTTTATTCACCACATGATATGTGTTTTGCTTGGAGCGTCTTGTATGATTTGAGTCTTTATTTGTTAGTTTGCCACAATCATCCTTGCTGTACACACCTTTTTAGAGAGACACACATGATTCGGAATTTGTTAGAATACTCTATGTGCTTCACTTATATTCTTTGAGCTATATAGTTTTGCTCTTGTGCTTCACTTATATCTTTTAGAGCACGGCGGTGGTTATATTTTATAGAAATTGTTGAACTCTCATGCTTCACTTATATTATTTTGAGAGTCTTAAACAGCATGGTAATTTGCTTTAATCGTGAAATTAATTTTCTATATTGAGTCCGTTAAATATCATGAGAAGTTAGATACTTGATGAGTGTTTTGAGATATAAAGGTGGTAATATTAGAGTGTGCTAGTTGAGTAATTGTGAAATTGAGAAATACTTGTGTTAAAGTTGGCAAGTCCCGTAGCATGCACGTATGGTAAAAGTTGTGTAACAATTTTGACACATAGGTGTTCTTTTATTGCTTTCCTTATGAGTGGCGGTCGGGGACGAGCGATGGTCTTTTCCTACCAATCTATCCCTCTAGGGGCATGCGTAGTAGTACTTTGCTTCGAGGGCTAATAAACTTTTGCAATAAGTATATGAGTTCTTTATGACTAATGTGAGTCCATGGATTATACACACTCTCAACCTTCCACAATTTTCTAGCCTCTATGGTACCGCGCATTGCCCTTTCTCACATTGAGAGTTGGTGCAAACTTCGCCGGTGCATCCAAACCCCGTGATACGATACGCTCTATCACATATAAGCCTCCTTATATCTTCCTCAAAACAGCCACCATACCTACCTATTATGGCACTTCATAGCCATTCCGAGATATATTACCATGCAACTTTCCACCGTTCCGTTTATCATGACACGTTTCATCATTGTCATATTGCTTTGCATGATCATGTAGTTGACATCGTATTTTGTGGCAAAGCCACTATTCATAATTTTTTCATACATGTCACTCTTGATTCATCGCATATCCCGGTACACCGCCGGAGGCATTCACATAGAGTCATATCTTGTTCTAAGTATTGAGTTGTAATTGTTGAGTTGTAAGTAATAAAAGTGTGATGATCATCATTATTAGAGCATTGTCCCATGTGAGGAAAGGATGACGGAGACTATGATTCCCCCACAAGTCGGGATGAGATTCCAGACTAAAATAAAAAAAGAGAGAGAGAAAGAGAGAAGGGACAATGCTACTATCCTTTTCCACACTTGTGCTTCAAAGTATCACCATGATTTTTATGATAGAGAGTCTCCTATGTTGTCACTTTCATATACTAGTGGGAATTTTTATTATAGAACCTGGCTTGTATATTCCAATGATGGGCTTCCTCAAAATGCCCTAGGTATTCATGAGCAAGCAAGTTGGATGCACACCCACTTAGTTTCTTTTGTTGAGCTTTCACATATTTATAGCTCTAGTGCATCCGTTGCATGGCAATCCCTACTCCTCTCATTGACATCAATTGATGGGCATCTCCATAGCCTATTGATTAGCCACGTCAATGTGAGACTTTCTACCTTTTTGTCTTCTCTCATAACCCCCATCATTATACTTTACTCCGCCCATAGTGCTATATCCAGGGCTTGCGCTCATGTATTGCGTAAGAGTTGAAAAGGCTGAAGCACGTTAAAAGTATGAACCAATTCCTCGGCTTGTCATCGGGGTTATGCATGATGAGAACGTTTGTGTGACAATGTTGAAACATAGCCTAACTATATGATTTTGTAGGGATAAGCTTTCTTTGGCTATGTTATTTTGATAAGACATAATTGCTTGGTTAGCATGTTTGAAGTATTATTGTTTTTATGTCAACATTAAATTTTTATCTTGAATATTTCGGACCTAAATATTCATGCCACAATAAAAAGGATTACATTAAGAAGTATGCCAAGAAGCATTCCACATAAAAAATTCTGTTTTTATCATTTACCTACTCGAGGACGAGCAGGAATTAAGCTTGGGGATGCTTGATACGTCTCCAACGTATCTATAATTTTTTATTGTTCCATGCTATCATATATTCTGTTTTCGATGTTTAATGGGCTTATTTATACACTTTTATATTATTTTTGGGACTAACCTATTAACCGGAGGCCCAGCCCAAATTGTTGTTTTTTGCCTATTTCAGAGTTTCGCAGAAAAAGAATATCAAACGGAGTCCAAACGGAATGAAACCTTCGGGAACGTGATTTTCGGAACAAACGTGATCCAGAGGACTTGGAGTCCACGTAAAGTAATCGGCGAGGAGAGCACGAGGTAGGGACGCGCCTACCCCCCCCCCCCCAGGCGCGCCCTCCACCCTCGTGTGGCCCATATTGCTCCACCGACGTACTTCTTCCTCCGATATATATCTATGTCCTCCGCCATGAACATTGGAGCTTGCAATAATATAATTTTCACATTATACATCTCATGTACTATTAATCTTCTCAACAGTCAAAGGCGGTTTTGAAAAACGCGAGCATGGTTGTCGGCTGTTGGCTATAAAGAGATGCCACCTCACTTAGAGCCATCATAAAAAAATACTCATATAAGTAATAGGTTGGCTCTTAGGATGGCTATTAGGTTGGCTCTAAGCATTTAATATTTGCACGAGCAAGGTATAAGATTGGAAGAGAGTTGCATGCATACTATTTTTTCTTGGTCTATGTGTTATAGTCGGACTGTAGAATAAGAGCCCGCTTCACTCACTCTCCTCTCTTCTCACTCCTCCATGTAGGATTTTAATGACATGACAAGTCTTATAGCCTGCTGACTAGACCTCATTAGACTTGCTCTTAGGCCCTATATAAATGGAAGGAGGGAGTACTATGAGCACTGCATACTCTACTACAGATGTTGTCAGTACTCCACTAGTACTATTGGACAAGGTGCTTAAAAAAGTTACTATTGGACTTGCTATACATGGCGAAATCCTAGTAGGAAGAGAATGCGCGAGAACAAGCACATTCATGTGGTTAAAAACAAATTGGAAACCATCTCTGTTTGAATACAAATCTAGGAGTACGTACGAATCTAACAATATTGATTGGGCGCTGTTGAATGTTGATACTTTTTTCTGTAAGTTTAATCAAAGTAGAGATACTTTGACTACACATAGAACTTATATGTAAACTAGAAAGGATCGGAGGGAGTATATTATACGTTCAAAAGTGAACAAACATTGAATACCATTTATATATGATTTGCGGATGCTATGATCACCGGTTCAAAATTTTGAATCCGCCTTAGGTATCACACATGCACCCACTCATTCTCTCTAGATTTCATCTCGGGGTCTGGAGATCGATTGAAAGAGGACTAGGGTGGGTACAATACGTTTGTTTCGCTTATGAACGTACAATATACTCCCTCTGATCCCCACAGACCCCCCTCCCCGTGGGTCATTTCTATCATAGAAATAGACCAAACATTTATCTCCTTGCACGACACGCAATAGATCTCTCAATATCAATCGATCTCGTCAATATGTGTCGGGGCATGAACCGAATGGGATGTCAAAACTAAGATAGGAAGCGACACGTAGTGGAGGCAAAGTGAAACTTTAAACGAACCGTTTGTTTGTATGCATGTCGGACAAATTACAACATTGGAAATACAAGCATGGTCTAGGCCCACATGCGAATGATACTCGGCGGAATGTTCGAATGAGGCATGTGGGAGGATGAACTCGACCGGAGGGCGGCATGATCGACGGAGAAGAGGGTTGGAGAGGAATGAGAAATAAGCAACGCCACATGATTATACTTGAACGGCTCAAATAAACAATAAGTTGTCTCGTTTTCCCTTCTGTCTTGGTCACGGAGTAAGATACTCCCTCTGTTTTTATTTACTCTGCATATTAGATTTGATTGAAGTCAAACTTCATAAAATTTGACCAAATTTATAGAAACTAGCAAGCCCGTGCGTTGCACGGAACATCAAGATTTTGTGGGAGAAAATGATGAACGAGGGAAGGCCTTATCTGCAAATGTGGAGAGGACTGCGAGTAAATTGTCATAGTTTCCTTCCTATCTGTTAGATATAGATCGGACGGCCTATATTGCTGGATGGCAGGCACACCATCATCACCAACTCTGCTTTTTATAAGAGTATATATATAAGAGTAGATAGATATGGACTGATGATTCGTTTTTGTGTGTATAAACTTAGAAGGTTTGAACCGATACAATGCTAACATGCGAAGTAAATAAACACATAGGGTCTACATACACAATTTATCTTAGGCACTCCAATAGTACATCAACCACACATTCACGCATTTCACATCTTTCTACATCTACGAGAACCTACGAAATGGTTAACGTAAATTGCCTCTCTCTCTCTCCTCCCTGATTTTCCTGGTGGTGGGCCCCTCCCTCCCTCAATCTACAATCAACAGCTCACGCGTTTCACATTACGTTAATTACGTAGCTGGGATTACGTAGGTGTAGCATTACTCGTCCTAAAAAAACCAACTAAGCCAACCTCCCAGCATATCACGCGGGAAAAGACCCGGCCGCGCCGTTTTAGTCGGGATTACCGGATTACTAGTAGTAGTATCGATGGATCGCGCGAAGCACCAAATTTTTTTTGAGGGGGTAAAGCACCTAGTTTAAAAGGAAAAAAAGGCGGTACACTCACAACACCCCGGTCGCGGTCGCATTGCACCCCACACACATTCGGTCCTGCACACGGCTCAGGCAAACGAAATCGCTTCGACTTGCCTCTTCACTGACACGTGGGACTGCACTTGGAGAAACCGACCATGCGCCAAACTCCCCCCGCCCACCGCGCGAAAATCCCCCCAAATCCCAAATTCAACCGCCCTTCGGCCAACTAGGCAATAATATTCCCCAAACCCCCTCCCCCCGCCCCCTCCACTCCATTCGCTCCGCCAAAGCCGCCCTCCTTGTCGCGTCGATACGCCGGCGCCGCGGTTCGTCGAGGGGACGCACGGCGATCCTCTTGCTTCCACAGTACGCTCTCATAGACTGCCGTCCTCTAGCCGTGCCGCCACTACTAGCGACGTTCTTGTGGAGACGCACGGTGGTCAGCGCCGCCGCCGCTGGCGATGTTCGTGTGGAGACGCACGGCGGTCAGCTTCTCCCATGATACACGCATTCTAGACTGAAGCCCCGTGCATGTCGGTGTAGCGCTGAATGTTAGCTGATAGACGCTGTTAATCTCACTGTTTGCCGAAGTAGTTTACAGTCAATATGCTCTACTTAAGAAGCTTCCTTGCCCTGTTCTGCACTCAATCTGCTTAGCTGAGATGGCATGCCAAGCCCGATTAGTTGCTAAAATATCCTACCATATATTTATTGTGACGTAGATTGCCATGGTCTAGTAGCCAATCTTTTAGGTGAAATAGCTCTACACCGTTTTATACTCGATCTTTGTTGCTGAGATGGCCTTCGATAGTTCGATGGCTGTGTGCTCAGCCTCATTGACTGCTGAAACAACCTGCCATAATTTAGCACTCAAATCTGTTTGTTGAATTAGCTTTATATATATTTCGTTACTTAGATATGCTCGTCCAAATATCTTGCCATAGCTTTAGACATCGACGTAGGTATTTTTTTCTGGACTTCATAAAAAAAGCATATATGTTTTTCCTGTAATCTCTAGTAGAAGAACTAATTTGTATGCCTAACAGATGGACAGGACTTGGATAAGTTCTGCTCGAAGATTCTCCGCTGCATATGTCGAGGGGGTTGAAAACTTCATGAACTTTATCAGAGCTGAGTACGATGGCCCGAAATCAGATGTGCTCTGCCCGTGTAGCAGTTGTATGAAATCAGTTACAAGACCCCAGTCAACTATGCAAAATCATCTACACTTGTATGGGATGTTGGTCACACATACTAGGTGGGTTCATCATGGTGAAGCTGTGAACGTCAATGTTACTGACTATGTGGAAGCAGCAGATCACCATCTTGATCTGCCCGATGCTCAGGTGGAAGAGGAGGAGGTGGTGGTGGTGGCGGAACCAGTGAGTTTGACCAACATTGAAACAATGCTACAAAATGCTCGTGCATTTCGTGAACTTTCAGCTGCAGAAGAAAAATGGTGGGCCCGCATGTTGGAACAATGCAACGTGGCTGTCACCCCAGGTAATAAGCTGTCAGTATTCTCAGCTATGGTCACCTTTCTTCAGGTGAAGACATCCGAGCGGATGACCAACAAATCTTTCGATGCGATGTTGACTGCTTTCCGCAAATCTTTCCCAGATGCGTCTGAGCTGCCACAGACCTACAGTAAAATGAAGAATTTCCTTCGTGCAGTTGGAATTGGATATGACATGATCCATGTTTGTAAGAATAATTGTGTTCTGTTCCGGAAGGATTATGCCAACTTAAGTGAATGCGCGAAATGCAAATCATCAAGATGGAAAGATGGCGATGCTGTGAAGAGGATTCCTCATAATGTTCTGAGACATTTTCCAATTATACCAAGATTGCAGAGGTTGTTTCATGATGCTGAAACAACAGAGGATGTATTGTTGCATTCTAGGAACCAGGAGTACAGAGATCAGAATGTAATGAGCCATCCATCTCATGGTAGTGAGTGGAAAAGCTTCAATCAGAAACACAAAAAGTTTGCTGCTGACCCGAGAAACATTAGACTTGGCTTAGCTTCAGATGGATTTAACCCATTTGGCCACCAGAGCGCCACATATAGCATGTGGCCAATGCTTGTTATCCCTTACAACATGCGTCCAAATGTCTGCACCAAAGAATCAAACTACATGATGGCCTTGCTCATCCCAGGTCCAAAAAGTCCTGGAAAAGATTTTGATTTATTCATGGAGCCTCTTGTTGAGGAACTTCAACAGCTATGGAGGGGTGTTCTCACTCGAGACCTATATAGCAGCCCACTAGCTGATTTCTTTCTGCGTGCTGTTATAATTTGGTGCATCCATGATTATCCGACTTTGGGCACTATGTCAGGGCGAATGACACATGGTTACAATGCATGTGTTCGCTGTGACAGGAATCCGCTGTCATACGCAATACTTAGCAAGATCTGTTACATTGGACATCGTCATTTCCTTGCCAAGGACAAGCCGCGTCCTACAAAATACCAAAGACATGTGTTCAATGCAAAGCATGAAAACCGTGATGCGCCAAAGAGGCTCACCGCCGATGAGTTGCAAGTGGAATTAGAGAAGGTCAGGCATATTACACCAAGAAACCATCTTGGTAATGGTAGCGGGAAAAGGAAGCGTGGCAAGGCAGAAGAGAGATTATTGTTTACCCGCAGGTCCACTTTGTGGGACTTGGAGTATTGGAAAGATTTGGATCTGCGGCATAATCCTGATGTGATGCACATTGAGAAAAATATATGTGACAACATTATCGGCACACTTCTTAATATTAAGGCAAGACGAAAGATACCTTAAAATCTAGGATTGATTTGACACACCTGGGTATCAGAAAGGATTTGCAGGTGGAAGATGAAGGTAAACCACGAGATATGGCACCAGTTGTGTACGTCTTAGACAAGGTAAAAAGAAAAGAGTTATGCGAGGTCCTGTCACGTGTGAGATTCCCACATGGATTTGCTTCCAACCCTGAAAGGAGAGTCAGTGCAGATGGAAACAAGGTACAAGGGTTGAAAACTCATGACTGCCACGTCCTACTTCAAAGGGTTTTACCTGTTATCCTTAGAGGATTGGGCCGCCCTGACTTATACAGAGCAGTTGCAGAGTTGGGACAATTCTTCAGGGAACTCTGCAGTAGAAATATCAGGATAGATGCTTTGGAGCGTCTTAGAGACAAGATACCAACTATCCTATGTGACCTTGAGAAGATATATCCTCCAACCTTCTTTGATGTGATGGTGCATTTGGCTGTTCATCTACCTGATGAGGCACTACTTAGAGGTCCAGTACAGTATGGCTAGATGTACCCTATTGAAAGACGGCTAGGCACTTTCAAGGGCTATGTTAGGAATAGAGCTAGACCCGAGAGTTCCATTGCAGAGGCCTACACTGCTATAGAAGCATTGACATTCTGCTCAAAATACATTGAAACAGTTGATCAGCTTAGCAAAGAGGTGGATGAAGACAATCCCGGGCTCAATGTTTTCGATTATCCTGTTCGAGTTACACGGAAGAGTCGACAAGAGGACAAACCTAAAGATTTGGACAAAAATGTTTGGTATGTGTTGAATAACTATCCTGTGATACTATGTTATATCAAGTAAGTGCTAAGTACTACAACTTATACATCATAATCTACTAAACTTGCAGCACATTCTTATATATTTAGATGTTTGACGCGATCACTATGTTGTGCAGCATCTACAAAAAGGAGTTACTGCCGTAAAATCCAAGAAACATTGACAAACTGGTTATGGCAGGATTTGCGAAATGGTTCAAGAGCCATGTAAGCTTTTGAATTGCACTGTCAGTTTTTTAATATATTGAGTATATAAGAAGATTAGCTTGTCTATTTTATAACCATAGGTTAAGAAGATGCGGGAGGATGGGCAGGCAGTTGATGATGCCCTTTACGCACTAGCAATGGGTCCTGGTACTCGGGTAAGACATTATGAATTTTGCGTTGTCGGAGATGTGCGCTACAACACCCTTGCATGCGTTGAAGGCAGGAAGACACAAAACAGTGCCATCATGAGCACGGATACGTACGGTAGAGAGACAACTGAAATGTATGCTAACATAACAGACATTGTTCAGTTGCAGTATATCCTAGTTTCGAGGATCATCGATGTGTGGTTTTGTTGTGTTGTCGTTGGTATAACCTATTTTCTAAGAACGCAAAACCCAGAGCTGATGATTATTTCAAATCCATCAATGTCAAGGCGGCGTACCAGACCAACGAGCCTTTTATTTTGGCAAATCAAGCAACACAGATATTTTTCTTGGAAGACACATTTGCACATAGCGATGACTGGAGAGTATTGCAAAGGTTTGAGCAGAGGAATTCGTTTAATGAAGTTGCACAACAAGATGATGCTTACACTGCTCCTGATGTACAAGATTCCACAGATGTTCCTAATATCTTGGTAGTGACCCGACCTCAGACGGTCAAGTCTTTGTGCTTAAGTGTCATCCCTAGATCGGTATGCTGACACACACAGTACTCGAGGATTTATAACAGAGGTAAATCACATGTATAAAGTTATGTAAATATTATTACCTCAATCCAAATAGCGGAAGTAACACCAAGGTTGTGGATTCCCATCAACACCAACGGGAAAGTTGAGTGTAGAAATCATAACCCTAACGTATCACTTGCTCGTCGTAAGATTTCCTGCAACATGAGACGTTGCAGCCATGTAGGTCAGTACATTGAATGTACTGGCAAATTCACACCATAGGATAACGATGAATAATAACTATCACTACATGCATATTTGGCTGGTGGAAAAGCTCTATGGTTATAATGTTTTTGTGAAAAGCCAATTTTTCTCTACTGCAAAGGAATATATTTTATTTCACTACAAAGTTGGTTGAAAAACATTGAGAAGGTTCCTCCAACTCAATCCCAAGTTAATAATCATCAACCCAACAAATTAATTAATTAGAGTGATGAGATCAATACGATAATCCAAGAACCAGATACTCAAGATGTCCATAACCGGGGACACGGCTAATCATGATTAGTTTGTACACTCTGCAGAGGTTTGCACACTTTTCCCCACAAGACTCGATCTCCTCCGTTGGATTTCTCACACTACATGGTGTTTGAGAAACGGATGACCGAGACACAGTCTTTCAGAAACATTAACTCTTTACTCTGGGTAGACAGTTACACCTACTTTCCCTCTACATCTGCTAGCCTACCACTAAAAGAGGTCATGCAACTTACTCAACTATGCTAGAGCCCATAATAGCTTGTGGCTGCACACGGAAGTTTCTAGCATGAATAATCTTATAATCCCTTTGAGCTTGGGTGGCATTCCATAGGGCGATCACACGGGTACTCCGGGATTCCCTTGGGCAAGCACTGGGTTCTCCAGGTGCCCGGGCGAACCACTGGGTGCTCCAGGGTGCCCCAACCAATCCACCCAGATGTGTATTAAAGTAGCCACCTTAAGTTTAACCATTAGTAATAAACAACTCTCACATCTGTCATGGATCACTCAAACCAAACCACGTCTACGAGCATAGCATAGTGATATAAGCATAACGTAGTAACTCCCCAGGGTTTGAATATAACGACAATAGGTTCTACCTCATCAACTACTTCCCAATACCCACATGTTACCAAATCCTGACCATGCAATGTTTGAGGGGTTGAAACTAATGCATAAAAACTAGGTATGAAAAATATGATCAAAGTGTGAACTTGCCTTGTACGGTTGATGAAGATGGTTCGCACCCATAACTCCTGATAGCTCTACTCGTCACACTCCGGTCAATCTATCGTAAGCAAGCAATAGTAACCACACATAAGAAATCACTCAAAAGATCGGGAAGAACGAAGAAGACAATTCGGAAAACATTAAAACCAAGCAAATAACTCTTGCAACATAAAACAATTTCTAACAGTACCAAAATTAGGTGAATTTGGCCTTATCAGAAAGTTTATGTCAAGAGCTTCGATTTTCAAAAAGAATCAACTAAATCAGAGTTATAAAACTCAAGTTACGATCAAACGAAGTTCAAATACAAATATGTTTGTATTCAAATTTTAAAACTTTCAAAAATATGTTTAAGTTGTTTTACTCGATAGAGAGGATCGCAACGAAGAAGTGGGCGTTGGTTTTGTTGGATTTGGATAAACGGGTAAAAAGTAGCGAAGGTTTGAAGATCAGGGACCAATCTGTAAATAAAATATTCACGGGTGGCTCCCTGGCCGGAAATTAAAAAGAAAAAGAAAAATCTAACTAACGAACGTTCGCTACCGAACTCTAACGAACGAAAATGTTCGCTAAAACTATCTAAACAGAGAACGTTCGCTACTTAAACGATCTAATAAAAATAAAACCGATCTATATGAATAAACCAAACTAAATAAAAAACCGGGGCGGTTTGCGGTTTATACCGGTTCACGAAAAAGACCGGCGGGTCGGGCGGACCGGGGCGGTTTGCGGTTTATACCGGTTCACGAAAAAGACCGGCGGGTCGGGCGGACCGGGGCGGCGGATCGGGTTTCGGCCGGCGGTCTCCGGCGCGGGCGCCGGGGAGGCAGCGCCGGCGGTGGTGGTGCGGCGTGGGCAGCGGCGGGCGGTGCGGGGAGAGGAGCGCGGCGACGGCTGCAGGCGGCGGCGCGAGCAGCGGCGGGGCAAAGTGGCGGCGGCGCTGGTGGTGTGCAGCGGCGGCGACAGCGCTGCGCGACGGCGGCGCGAGATGCCAAGGGTAGGCGGCGGCTGCGGGAGAGAGAGGGCGGTGGCGAACGGGGTCCAGGGGGGCCCGGGTGCGGCTTAAATAGAGGGGGAAGACTTGTGTTGGGTCTGTCCATAGGTGAGATCAATGTGATCAATTTTTTTGAAGATACAAAACATGCTCAAAAATTCTGAGAAAAATTGGAGACACACATTCATGTGTGATGTACAAGCTTAAAAAGTTTCTGCTCCTAATTCGAACTACACTTACTGGAATAAAAAAGACAAAATCAGATGTAAATAGTGTCAAATACTATTCACCCCAAAGCTGACACTATTCATAGTCGAATTTGTCTTTTTCGAATCTCTAACTATAGATCGAGTTTTGAGCTGATTTTTTCCGGAGTTATAGATATACCCCGCAGATATGTTGTACATTTTTTTCAGATTTTTTGCATTGTCTAAATATGAAATGTTTGGATTGATCCTATGATCCCACCTAAAGGGATGATCCTATACAAGTCTCCCCCTAAATAGAGGGGGGGCGGCGAACCTCGGGAGGAGTCCCGAGCTCCCACGGCGGCGCGGCGGCGCTCCGAGCGGAGTCCCGCTCAAAGACGGAGGCGGAGCCGGCGGGGCGCTGGGCTGCGGCCTGGCCCGGTTGGCTGGGCCGGCCCAGTCGGAAAGTGTTTTTTTAAATCAGTTTGGCAGAAAAAAACCAACTTAAAAAAATACTATAGGCGTATAATATATCCGAATTTTCAGAAAAAGATTTTCTACGACATGAACATTTTTCTAGAGTCAAATAAAATCCACACAAATTCAAATAATTCAAATAGTGCTACTGCTACAATAAAATCCAATAAAAATCATTTTAAAAATACCAAAATGATTTCAAATTTATTTCTCTCCAATTTTCTGATGTAGGGAATCATTTTACCCTAATTTCTGTATATTTTATTTTTGGAGAGAAATAATTTGAATAAAACCCAAATAACCCCAAATTGAAAATAATTTTCAAAAGGGATTTTCAATTTGATTCTTGGAAACTCCCAACTCATATTTCATATGATTTGAAGAATTCATTTTATCTTCTCTCATGAAAATCATTGAGTTGCTTAAAGTTTCTGAATTTGAAAATAGTTCCAAATGAAATTCAAATATTTTCAAATACCCTTTTCATTTAATTAAATGGAAGAAGTCATGTCATCTTCTCTCTAGGGTTTTGTATTTGAAAGAATTTGAATTCACGGAGATCACAAATGCAAAATGAAAGTTTGGGAAAGTCCTTTTATTCCCTCTCATTTAACTTTCAAAAAGTTTCGAATTTCACTCAATTTCACACAATCAATCAAACAATCAAACATAACTATCTATTTATTATAACATTCCAAAATTTAGAATTTTGGGATGTTACAAACCTACCACCCTTAAAATGAATCTCGTCCTCGAGATTCGGAGAGGCTAGAAAGAAATAGGTTAGGTTCGGGGTCTTCTCAAAATCCATCGATCATCACAGGGGCCAACAATTTATGGTTTCTCCTGCAGGAAATGGGTCTGGCTTCATTCTCACCGTATGACCTACGATTGGCAACAGCTGCCTTGTACAAGGGAAAATTGTCATACCATTCTAAGGTTTAAAGAAGGTTCTAGGCAAGTCACTCAGATGTACCATCCCATATAGCAAGGCGAATAATAAGAGTAAGTCGGTATGGTGATCAATCCATCCCGCACCCAAATCATTACCTTCTATATGGTTTAGCGAATCTCGTATTCTAACACTCGGTCATCCTCGCAAGCATTGCAAAATTTTCTCTTGTCAACGAACTAAGTTCGGAAGAAAAATCCATAGATTCTGCAAGCCGAACAAACATCTATCGTTCCTTCACAACTCTCAGGTTTTACGTTACTCCTATAAGGTCGTCTGTTGATAAAGTCGTAACTTCTTCCAGGGTTTTTCCTTCAGCAAGAGTGTGCTTGCTTCTTGGCAGGTCCTGGGGCCTATGGGTTATGGCCCATCTCATCACTTGCAAACCTTGAAATCATCATCGGGGCAACTCATCATTATTCCAACATCCAGCTTCCTAGCATACTTAAAAATCCATCCAATTGTATTGTCTCCCTTCCTTCTATTTGTACCAACTCAGACGTAATTACTCACTCATCATGGAGTCACAATTGCTCCATATTACCAACATTATACCTCCTTTATATCCAATATTACTTCATTCCTTCATGGTGGCAACATTTAACTACTACCAGGAGTTGGTAGACAAGGGTCTCATGATTGAAGGGAAGCAGTAGCAGATTGAGAGCCGCAAGAGGAAGTATGGACAAGGGAAGTACAATTCAGGAGCTCAGCAGAAGCCTCGCTTTACCCCGAACTCGGGAGGATACACCCATAACCATGGAAGCCACACTCACAATGGAGGAGGTTCGCATAACCACAGTGGCCCCAAGAATGGAAATGGGAATGGAGCAAGCAGCAATCAGAACCGCTCTAATCCAGCCACACCCGCCAAGAAGGAGTTAAGTCACATTACTTGTTTCAAGTGCGGAAAGACTGGACACTATGCCACTGAGTGCCCTGAGGCGAAGAATGGGAATGGCAATGGAAACTCTGGGAAGAAGCCCAACCCTTTCAATAGGGGACAGGTGAACCACGTAAATGTGGAGGAGGTTGAAGAGCAGCCAGATGCAGTTATCGGTAAGTTTTTGGTTAAGTCATTTACCGCAATCGTTCTTTTTGATGCTGGTGCATCGCATTCATACATATCAAGGGGATTTTTGGATAAGTATAAGTTGCCCACTAAAGTTTTTAGGACACCTATGCTAGTAACCTCACCTAGAGCTGAGTATATGGCAAGCAGTGGATGTTTTCAGTTGCCATTAACCATAGGTAGTCATGTTTTCCCCTCTGACTTGATAATTCTGGAGTCGCAAGGGTTGGATGTGATACTAGGAATGGATTGGCTGTCGATGTATGGAGGAAACATCGATTGCGCCAGTAAGGCAATACTTCTTACCACCCCGGAGGGAAAAAGGATCAAGTATGTATCTAGGCATGTGCCAAGGAGAACTCAAGTAAATTCCCTCTCAGGAGTTGTTCAGGAGGAAGTGCCTATTGTGAAGGATTATCCAGACGTGTTTCGAGAGGAACTACTAGGCATGCCGCCAGATCGAGACATTGAGTTTTTGATAGAGCTGTTGCCAGGCACCGGGCCTATATCGAAGAGACCCTACTGGATGCCCGCTAATGATCTGGAAGAGATCAAGAAGCAGATTAAGGAGTTACTGGAGAAAGGTTACATCCGATGAAGTTCATCACCATGGGGAGCCCAGTGCTCTTGGTTGAGAAGAAGGATGGATCGTTGACAATGGTTGTCGATTATCGTGCGCTGAATGAAGTGACGATCAAGAACAAGTACCCATTGCTGATGATCAATGATCTGTTTGACCAGCTACAAGGAGCTAAAGTGTTTTCGAAGATCGATCTGCGATCGGGATATCACCAGTTGAAAATTCGAGAAAAGGATATACCTAAGACAGCTTTTACCACAAGGTATGGGCTATATGAGTATACGGTTATGTCATTTGGATTGACTAACGCCCCTGCCTATTTTATGAGCATGATGAACAAGGTATTCATGGAGTTCTTGGATAAGTTTGTAGTGGTGTTCATTGATGATATCTTGGTATACTCGAAGAATGAAGAGGAGCACAAGGAAGATTTGCGCTTAGTCCTCGAGAAGCTCAGGGAACATCAGTTATATGCCAAGTTCAGTAAATGTGAGTTTTGGTTGAAGTAAGTTGGATTTCTTGGACATGTTATATCATGAGAAGGTATAGCAGTGGATCCTACCAAGGTTCAGTCTGTCACTGAGTGGTTGGCACCCACCTCAGTTGGAGAGATCCGCAGTTTTCTGGGACTCGCGGGATACTACCGGAGATTTATTGAGAATTTTTCCAAGATTGCAAAGCCTATGACGGTCTTGTTGAAGAAAGATACCAAGTTCCATTGGACTGAAGAATGCGAAGCAAGTTTCCAGGAGTTGAAGAAACGTTTGACTACAGCCCCAGTGCTGATTCTGCCGGATATACGCAAGGATTTCCAAGTGTATTGCGACGCCTCTCGCTTAAGACTTGGAGGATTACTTATGCAAGACAGAAGAGTTGTTTCGTATGCCTCACGACAACTTCGACCACATGAGTTGAACTATGCCACCCATGATTTGGAGTTAGCAGCTGTGGTGCATGCGCTCAAGACTTGGAGACATTATCTCATTGGAAACCGTTGTGATGTGTACACGGATCAAAAGAGTTTGAAGTACATTTTTACTCAGAAGGAGCTAAACCTCAGGCAGAGGAGATGGTTGGAACTCATAAAGCATTATGATATGAAGTTGCACTATCATCCAGGAAAGACCAATGTCGTAGCAGACGCTTTGAGCTGGAAGAGTTATGTTAATACCCTCGTAAGCGGAGGATTGCCAAGGGAGTTAGCAGAAGATCTCAGGGAGCTTCGTTTGGAGATCGTCCCTAGAGGTTTTGTTGCAGCGATGGAAGTTCAGTCTACATTGTTGGGAAAGATTCGAGAAGCTCAGAAGGATGACAAAGAAATTGCCGAGATAAAGGAGAGAATGAGCCAAGGAAAGGCCAAAGGATTTCGTGAGGATGAGCACGACACCTTGTGGTTCGAGGACCGTGTTTATGTGCCCAATAATGCAGAAATCAGGAAGTTGATACTACAGGAAGCTCATGACTCGCCATACTCGATACACCCCGGAAACACCAAGATGTATTTGGATTTGAAGGAGCATTTCTAGTGGACTGGTATGAAGAAGGATATGCCGAGTATGTAGTAGTATGTGATGTATGTCAAAGAGTGAAGGCAGAACATCAGAAGCCAGCAGGATTACTGCAGCCTATGCCTATACCCGAATGGAAGTGGGATAAGCTTGGCATGGATTTTATCACCGGATTACCCAGGACCCGATCGGGATATGATTCTATCTGGGTAGTAGTGGATCGTCTGACCAAAGTAGCTCACTTTGTCCCAGTGAAAACCACTTACACAAGTGCGAAGTTGGCCAAGATATACATGACCAAGATCGTATGTCTGCATGGAGTTCCGAGGACAATCGTATCAGATAGAGGAACACAGTTTACTTCAAAGTTTTGGCACCAGCTGCACCAGACTTTGGGAACCAGACTAGAGTTCAGTACAACTTTTCATCCACAGACAAATGGACAGACTGAGAGAGTCAATCAGATTCTGGAAGACATGTTGAGAGCTTGTGCGCTAGACTATGGATCTAGTTGGGATGATAACTTGCCATACACGGAGTTTTCTTACAACAATAGCTACCAGGCCAGTTTGAAGATGGCACCGTTCGAAGCCCTGTATGGAAGAAGGTGCAGAACACCGTTGATGTGGGATGAAGTTGGAGACCGTCAGTTGTTTGGACCAGATATGATCAGAGAGTCAGAAGAGAAGGTTAAGCTGATTCGGGATAGACTGAAGGTAGCTCAGTCCAGGCAGAAGAGTTATGCAGATTCAAAACGCAAGGAGGTATTCTATGAAATCGGAGACTGAGCATATCTTTGTGTGTCCCCTCTACGAGGAGTTAAACGTTTTGGAGTTAAGGGAAAGTTAGCCCCGAGATTTGTGGGACCATACCGAGTTTTGGAACGTATGGGAGAAGTGGCCTACAAGTTGGAGTTACCCGAGGGACTGTCAGGAGTTCATGATGTGTTCCACGTTTCCCAGTTGAAGAAGTGTCATGCTGAGATGGCCGATACTCCTCTGAGAGATACAGTGCCCCTGAAAGCAATTCAGTAGGACATTGATTTGACCTATGAGGAGAAACCTGTCAAGATTCTCGAGTTTTCCACCCAGGTTACGCGCAGCAAGATCATCAAGTTTTGTATAGTTCAGTGGAGCCACCATACTGAGGATGAAGCCACCTGGGAACGAGAGGATGATCTATGGAAGGACCACCCACACCTATTTTCTAGCCAACCCGAATCTCGAGGGCGAGATTCATCTTAAGGGGGGTAGGTTTGTAACATCCCAAATTTTCAATTTGGAATGTTATACATAGGTCATTCATGCATATCATATTTTATTGCATTTCGTTCTGCGATCCTCGGAATTCTAAGCAACTCAAGGACCTACGGAGAGAGTTGGGGATTTCACGTTTTTCATATTTGAATTTTATCAAATATCGAAACAAGGATCACTTTGATTCTTATTATTTTTCTCTCCGAAAATATTTCATATTAAAATATATGAGCGGAGATAATAAGACTTCTCCAAAATAAATGAAATATTGGAGGAAATTTTTTAAAATCAAATACGAATTTTTATTTGGATTTTATTGTGATTTTATTTGAATTAGGAAAAATATGCGTTTTTCAAAATTGCATTAGAGGCCCAAGTAAATGCTCACTTTGTCCGCAATATTATTAGAGGACCGCCAAAATTTATTTCAGGATTTTTGGAGTCTGTTTAGTATTTCTTTTAATGGTTTTCTGTGTTAGTATTTTTTTCTAAAAAAAAGGTAACCGACTTACCGGGCCGTACCCGAGCCGGAAACCTCTGGCCAGGGGCTTTATAAGCTGCGCCGCCCGAGGCCCCAACCCACCGAAGCCCGCAGCCGGGCCCCAAACCCTAACCCTAAGCCGCCGCCGCCGCGCCGCTGCCCGCCCCGCCTCCCGCCGCTGCCGCGCTACCGCCGCCGCCTCCCGCCGCTACCACCGCCGCCCGCCATCGCCGAAGCCGCTGCCGCCGTCGCCGGATCTCGCCGAGCTACCGCCGTTGACCGTTTGACCGGTCTTTTTTCTGAAAACCCTAAGACCGGTTTTTTTTATTTATATCAGTTTTTGTTTTGATTTTTGTCGGTTCGGTTAAATAGTGGACTTTCGTCCGTACGTTCGTTTTAACGAACGATGTTCGTTCGTTAGCCGCAGTCAGCGAACGCTCGTTCATTAGTCTGTTGGTCAATTTTCTTTTTCCAGGGTTTTCCGCGATTATTTTCGATCGCGATTTCTGCGCTAATCTTCGTTCTAGTATAACTTTTCACTCGTTTATCCAAATCAGGTGAAACAAGCGTCTAGATCTTCGTCTCGAAGCCCTCTTTCTGTTTAACCAACTTGAACAAGATTTTGGTTCTGTAAAATTTGACTTTAGTCCAGATTAGTAAACGGATCTTGTTTCTTTCGTGGTTTGAGTTTCGTTGCTCCGTTTGATTTGATTCTTTTTGCAAACCGGAGTTCTTCAGTTGAACTTTCTAGTTAGATCTTATTTGAGTTTTACCCGTGCATCTTTGCTTGAGTGCTTATGTATGCTATTGTTTGTTTGCGATAGAATTCCCGGAGTGCGAAGCGTGCTACTACGAGTCACTAGGTTCAGCGGATCGTCAGCAAGGCAAGTAACACATTGATCATACTCTTTTCATACACAACTTTTATGCATTAGTATCAATCCTCAAACATTGCATGATTAGGATGTGATTAACTTATGGGTTTTGGGAAGTAGTTGATGAGGTAGAACCTATTGCCCTGTTTATTATCAAACCCCTGGGAGTTACTTCTACGTTATGCTTATATTGCTATGCTATGCTCGTAGACGTGGATTGGGTTTGAGCGTATCCATGACAGATGAGAGATTGTTAATTAATGGTTAACTTAAGGTGGCAACTTTAATACACATCTGGGTGGATTTCTTGTGGGCACCTGGAGAATCCAGTGTTGTCCTAGGATATCCCGGAGTACCCGTGTGATCATCCTACGGTCCGCCACCCAGGCTCAAAGGGATCATAAGATTATTCATGCTGGAAACTTCTGTGTGCAGCCACAAGCTATTATGGGCTCCAGCATAGTTGAGTATGTTGCATGACCTCTTTCAGTGGTGGGCTAGCAGATGTAGAGGGAAAGTAGGTGTAACTGTCCACCCAGAGTAAAGAGTTAGTGCTTCTGAAAGACTGTGCCTCGGTCATCCGTTTCTCAAACACCATGTAGTGCGAGAAATCCAATGGAGGAGATTGAGTCTTGTGGGGAAAAGTGCGCAAACCTCTGCAGAGTGTACAAACTAATCATGGTTAGCCGTGTCCCCGGTTATGGACATCTTGAATATCTGGTTCTTGGATTATCATATGGATCTCATCACTCTAATTTAATTTGCTGGGTTGATAATTACTTTTAATTGGGATTGAGTTGGAGGAACCTTCTCAATATTGTTCAACTACCATGATAGTTAAATAAAATTATTTTCCTTTGTTGTAGGGAAAAATTGGCTTTTCACAAAAACATATTAACCATAGAGCCTCCACCAGCCATACATGCATGTAGTGATAGCATTTATTCTGTTCATTGCTCTATTGTGTTACTATGCCAGCATATTGCATGTGCTGACACGTTTTCGGGCTGCAACGTATCATGTTGCAGACTTTTCAGACGAAGAGTAAGGTTCGCTAGGCCATTGTCATGCACTCAGCTATGCCGTTGGAGTTGATGGACTCCTTTTATCTGCCAAGCCTTCCGTTGTTATCTTATTTAGATGGCCTTAAGCCATATTTATTGTAATAAGTTCTCTTTTGAGACACTCGATGTAATAAGTGTGTGATTGCTACTCTGTTATAAATCTTTCGAATATTGTGTGTGTCAGCATTACCGATCCAGGGATGACACTTAAGCACAGAGACTTGACCGTCTGAGGTCGGGTCGCTACAATCTTTGAGAACCATCACGTCAATGATGCCGGCGAAAAGATTGCCTGTCCGGTTGTGGATATACAAGAGTTGATCAAGAAGAAGCCAACGTTTGAGGACATTGAGGATGAATTCAGACTGATACACTGTGGGGAATTACGATTCAGACTGATACACATGGTGAAGATGTTGACGCTGCTGCTGCGGATGATGATTAGATTGCTTTTGTCGTATTTGCCTATCAGAAGACGTTTTTTTATCTACTATGTGAAATTGTGTTTGCTATGAGAACTGAAACCTGATGAACGTGTTGTTTAGTATTTTGCTGTGAGAACATCACTTGTTATGTATGTTGATTTGTGTTTGGTGATTGTATGACGACTAAAACATGATGACATTGTTGTTTAGTTGTACTCATATTTGGCTGTGAAACTTGAATTTGATGACATAGTTTGCTGTTGGACTGCAATTTGCTCGACGTCTTTGAATGGGAACAAAGCTGACCCGACAGGGCCTCCGCTAATTTATTTATTTATTACCAAAAGGGCCTCTGCTATTTATTTATTTATGAGCGAAAGGGGATACCCCCAATTTCCGTTAATAGAAATCATTAGATGTTCACAACACTACGCCCAGCCTGCTACACATGTTTCATTCATTACTAGTTTCAGCAAAGTGCTCATGTCATAGCCACTAAATACATCACGAGTGCTACATACACTGCAAATAAAGGGACAATCATCCTACAGAGCACATCAATTTTGCCCATTATCTTCACAAGCTCTTTCGTCTCCTCATTGCTGTCAAGGTCGTTCAGCAGCTCTTGCTTGGCCATGATCAGAGGAACTGCATCGTTAACCTTGTGCTCTGCATCTTCCTCTTCTGTCGTTCCTTCAGTTACTTGTCCAACACCCCAACCTGCTGATATTTGGATTCCTCAGCTAACCAAATAATCAGCGTAGTTGCATTCCCCCACATCAGTAACTTCCCAGAAATACAAATCACACGAATCTTCCCTTTTCCGCATGAATCAAATTGGAAGATCATCAACCAAACTATTAAAAAAATCAGCAACTGAAAGCACCAGAACAACACTTAAACATATTATTACCCCATGATTTGGGCATTTGTAGAAGACTCGGCCAGGGCTGAGGATTGTGGTTGAGACGTGACGGATGACTCTGCGTGATTTGCAGCAGTGGCACCACACCAATGGCAGCGGGTTGCGATGAGCAACCGACAGCGATGCGTGTGTCGGCGGGGGTGTGATGAGACCCACAGGCGATGGTACGGGTGGCGACTTGGCGCATATCTGGTTGTTGCCTGCTAAAGAGCAGGTGGACGAGCAGCCAGCGGACCTGGTTGCTGCGGCTAGAGCTTCTCATGCTGGGCAGAGTAAGTAGAGAAGAGGAGATGCGAAAGTTGGATATGTCAGTTTCATTACTTGCAGAGTAGCATAGCACCATATATAGTCATATTCTAGGTTTGGATTCGAACCAGCTACAGGAGCACGTCTCTCTTTTTTCTAAAACTCAGCAACGCCTCTTTACTGGTACACTAGCTTGTTCTGTACGCCTTCTCAAGTCTTTGATATTTTTTCTTTTTTTTTGCAAGGAAGGAACGAGGAAAGAATTGAGAGTTCCTGGGACTCGAACCCAAGACCTCTCAGTTGAAAACCAAGGGTGCTAGTCACTTATGTGGCAAATGTTCCCTGGGAGGAGGACGGCAGACAAACGCATTTTCCTCGCAGTTTTAGTTGCAACACAAGATCGAACTGTCGCAATTTCGGGAATGTTATCAGGCGAACGAGCCCAGTTTTTCTTTTCTTCCTATATATAAAAAAGTATGCTACTTGGTGTCGGCTTAGTCAAAAAACGATGTGCCAACCTTGACCGTTGGATTGACATTCAATGTCTGTCGTGTTTCTTCAGTCTCTTCTTCCTCAAGCCGCCAAAGCCAAACCAGCGCCGGCGGGACCGCCTGCTCCCGCCTCCCACGGCTGGCTGTGCTGCTGCGCATGCATCGTGGCCACATCGCACCCTAAAACACTGCACATCTTTCCCAACTCCAGTTCGTTCCTGTCTGAGGCCTCACCATCGTCCTCCGCCTTGGTTCGCTCGCCGCGCCGCCACCCTCCGGTGTTGTCAACATGGTCAACAACCGAGAGGAATAAGGAGATGACTGTACATGGTGAGGATGACAGTAGGGACCTAGCAGTGCGCGCAGTAATTTTGTTTTTTCGGGACGGAGAAGGGTATCAACTGGGTTGTGCGGGAGCTGTGGCCCATCTAGCCCAGGGTTTTATTTCATAAGTTTACCACATGACCAGCCCAGTTTGTTTTTTTCCTTTCTGAAAATGGCTAGCCCAGCTATTTTGTTTTTTGTAGAATAACCAATGTAGGCCTACTTGCTTTTCTATGCCCTGCTGGGCTGGAAATCTTTCAAGACGAGCAGGGATGCATTTTGCCTAGAAAATGGGCTATAAGCAATAAGAAATGGGCTATAAGTAATAATAAATGGGCTGTAAAATGAAAAAATACAGCAAACAGGCAATTAGTTCCAAAATACTTTTTTCTTTCGGATTTTGATATTTTAAATTTCATTGTTTTTGTGCAGGTAAAATTTCATTGGATTTAAGTTAAGGTATGTTTAGTTTTTAAATTAATTTGAATCTGGCTAGAAATTTTGGGTTGTATGCTGTTTGGGACAGATTTGGAGGCTGACTTGTCGGTCTACTAGGTTGACATGTACGAAAGGCTTTGTCAACTTAGTCCACAAACGATTCTAGCAGCAGCGACCGTTGGATGTTAATCCAACGGTAGGGCTGCTTCTTCAATATCTGATCTTCTTGCTCCAGCCAACCAAACCAGTGCCGGTGGGACTACCTGCTCCCGCCTCCCGTGGCCGGCTGTGCTGCTGCATAGGCCGCACCGCCCCACCCTACTCCATTGCTGGCCAGGCCAATCCTCTACTCACCCACACCTCCTGTAATTTTCCAGCGACGGTAGCCGAACTAGTAAACCCTCGTACTCCCCACCGCGTGGGCAACCACTGCCGAGTCTTCCCGACTCTGTGTCGTTCCCTTCCTAGGCCTCGCCGTCGTCCACCGCCCTGGTGCTCTCGGCGCGGCGTGGTCAACATGGTCAACGGACGACATCCATCGGAAGTGGACTGTACGTGGAGATGCTGACAGCTGGGTCCACGGCCGCACACAAGGAAATGCCTCGTTATTATGCGCAAAATGATGATTCATCCACCTAACAGCTGGGACCCACCGGAAGCGCCTCTGTATTTCGCAAAAAAATGTCCGTCCCACTGACAGCTCAGACCCACCAGCTATATCTTCGCACACAAGGAAGTGCCTCCTTATTATGCACACAAAAAATGAATACTCCCCTGCTAGCTGGGACCCACCATAGTGGGAGGCTGACTTGTGGGGCTACTAAGTTGACGCGGACGGAGGGCTTTGTCAACTTAGTCAATATGAACGATTCTAGCTCCGGTGACCGTACAATGTCCATCCAACGGCCGTAGTGCTTCTTCAACCTCTGGTCTTCTTGCTCCAGCCGCCCAAACCAGTGTCGGCCGTGCCGCCTGCTCCTGCCTCCTGTGGCCGGCAGTGCTGCCACGGAGGCCTCACCACCCCTACTACACCCACCACTGGCCAGGCCACCCCTCTACTCACCCACACCCCTTGTTATTGTGCGGCGACGACAGCCTCACACCAAAGCCGAACCAGTGAACCCTCGTACTCCTCTCCGCATGGGCATCCACTTCCGCGTCTTCCCTGGCTCCACGTCGTCCCCTTCCTAGGCCTCGCCGTTGTCCACCGCCTTGGTACTCTCGGCGCGGCGTGGTCAATGTGGTCAATGAACGACTTCCATCGGAAGAGTACTATACGTGGAGAAGCTGACAGGTGGGTCCATGGCCGCACCAAGGAAGTGCCTCCTTATTACGCAAAAAATAATGATTCCTCCACCTGATAGCAGGGACCCACCAGACGGGCCATCGTATTTCACGAAAAAAACGTTTCCCCTGATTGCTGGGACCCACCAGCTACATCTTCGCACGCAAGGAAGTGCGTCCATATTACGGGCAAAAAAATGATCCGCCCCCTGACTGCTGGGACCCACCAGCTACATCTTCGCACGCAAGGAAGTGCCTGACAGTCAGGACCCACCTGGTCGAAGCGTACGTAGCATTCTCATTCTGGTCGCGAACGTGTACGTACATACTGGTCGATCGGTCTGTCTGCAGGCTGCAGCGATGAACCGTGGCCGAGTAAGGAAGGGCACGTGTCGTAGTAGAGGCGCGCACGTAGCATGTACACGTACGTACAGCTAGGGTGCAAGAAAGTAAATGCGGCCACGTACGTACATACCGGCGGGGTCTCGAACGCCTACTCGCGCATACGTACGGCTAGGGCTCGTGTACATAGCTGGGTCGGAACGGAGAAACTGCGTCGTCGTGTTCATCGGGAGCCAACCGGCTTGGACGGAACAGCCGGTCGAAACGAGGCCTGGCGTACCGCAGAACGCAGGAAACGGCCTTGTGTTCGACCGGCCACGGTCGAAACGGGATCCTGTTCATCGGGAGGGGTCTGGCATACCGCAAAACGGAGGAAACGGACTTCTCTTGGACCTCCTACAGTCAAAACGGGGCCCTTTTGATTGGGAAGGGTGTGGCGTACCGCAAAACAGAGGAAACAGACTTGTGTTAGAGCCCTACGGTCGAAACAGGGGTCCTATTCATCGGGAGGGGTGTGGCGTACCGCAAAATGGGACTCCACGGGATACTATTCATCTCCACCGTCGACTGCCTCCATGGGCTACTGTTCATCCACCTTCGACCTCCTCCAGCCTCCACCTGCGACTGTTCATCCACGGGCTCCTGTTCATCCAGTGTGATAGCCTGGTTTTTGCCCTCTCTTCTTTTTCTGATTTTTATTTGGTTTTTATTTGAATTTGGAGTTTTGGATCATTTCAGTTGGACTTAAACACTTGGGCATCACCTTGATTTTCACCCTGTGACTCATCCCTCTCCCGAGCCATCATTTCTTCTCTGGTTAACCTCAAAATAATATTATGAATATTTTTCTTAAATGAAAAATATTCATTTCCTCCTCCAAAACCCTAACTAGCCACATGTGTTCCAAAGCAACCCCTATTTTTCTTGCCCACAAAAATCTGATAAAATTCCCAAATATTCTTTGAACCCTAGGGCACCTTTCTGAGCAAAAATACTGCATCACTTCTAGAATATTTTTGCTACAGAAAATATTTTCTGTTCTGACTAGAAATGGTAGTTTCTACAGCAACTACCATTTTACTTGCTCCAATACTGCTGAATTTTCTTGTGCATCACTACCTTCCTAGATGATTGCTAACCTCCAAAGCTCAGCTCCCAACTCCTACTAATTTGACCACAGTTAACTCTCAAAGTTACTGCCCAGAAACTTACCAGGAAGTGAAACTCCAACTTACAGCACCTCGGCTTGACTCAAAGCATTGGCACAACCCAAAACACCAAGGACTACACGCCAGACATGAAATTGGGGCCAGCGGTGGCTCTATGCCGAAGTGCACGCGGTGACCACGCGTGTGCATGCTGCCAGCATGCTAGCCGACATGCTCTGAGTGCCGCCAAGCGCTCTGTTCGTCGCGTGCTCGCTTCCCCGGCTACCGCACCTCGCCAAACTTCGCCACCATCACCGTCTCGATGCCCTTAACCCCTCCTGGCGCTCACCGACACCGGAGCTCGCCGCAGCGAGCACGGGCTCGAACCGGCCAACAGAACAGTGCGCCGCGCACTGTGTTCTTCGCCACCCCCTCGTTCCTGTGCTCGTCGCCGCCCTCTCACAGTGCCTGCGTGAGCTGCGTCGCCTTTCCCCTCGCTCACTGACGCCGTTCGTCACCGGGCGCTGTGTCCAGGTGTCCTCCGGCGGAGCCAAATCCCCTCACCTCGCTCGCCTATAAATGCAGCCCTCCCCAGCCCTCTCGAGCATCACAAACTCACCTCACACACTCCACAAGATAGTAGGTACCCGTAGCCCGGCCGGGCAGGCCTCGGGCCGCCGTTCCCTAGCTCGAGCTCGCCGGCAATCCCCGCGGTTCACCCCCACCGCTCCAGCCCCTCCCAGGCTCATGCTACTCTTCCAGAGCCTCCATCGTGCTGCAGTGGTGTCGTCCGACCCGTTTGGAGCCACTGGTGCCGCCTCCCGTCGCCGTCATCCCCAACTCCGGCGACCTCTGCTCTCTGTCGCCGCTGGAGAGGCTCGTTCCGACACCGTCCGACCACCCCTAGCTATTCTACGGGTACGGGCAGGTGTGCCTCAGTCTTCTCTGTCGATCTATCCCTCTAGATCTGCCCAACGTGCCCTCCTCGCCGGCATGTGCTCCGGCGGAGCCCCGCAGTGCTCTGTTTCCTTCTCCCCCTCCCTCTCACCTGGCCAGCGGGGCCCACTGTCAGCCACTTTGGCCGCGCACAAAGCGGTACGAGTGGTGGCACCCCACGGGTTTACGTCTTCGACGTCACCCCCCAGTTCTGTTTATATTTAAATTAAATTCAAATTTAACCAGAGAGCTTCAAACAGCCACAACTTTTTAACCATAAGTCCAAATGAATTGATTCTTTTTGCATTGTGTTCTTAATGAAAATATCTAGCAGCTCACCAAAAATGAGATTTTTCTCTGCTGTCTAGAATTTCTGGTGATTTTCAGAATGTTTCTTGAGGTTTTCTTTTTATGTTTTTAATTGCTTTCAGAAGGTGAAGCTTGTCTTGAGGATCACCAGGAAGAGTGTGAACCTCACCTGCACTAAGGTAAGCCACAACAACATTTTCATGGTGCCATTGCAATATTTGTGATTTTTCAACTTGAATAAATGCTTTAGTTCATGCATTTAAATCACTTAAATAACTATATATATTCTGTTGGATGCTTGTTTAGCTTGATATGGTTAGTATACATTCGTTTCAAGCTAACTAAGTTAGTTTAAGTCAGTAGAAGTAATGCTTGGTGGTGAAGTAATAAAATGACTATGAAAAAGATTTAGTTTGGTGAATATTTTCTTAAATGAGGAAATGATTTATATTAAGTTACTAGCATGGTGAAGCTTGCTGAATAAATATAACCAGGGAAAGGTTATGAGTTGTTGATATGTATGGTTACTACTTGATGAAGTTGGCCCATTTATTTTCAATGATAAGTGATGCATGTTATATGATTGCATTTTCATGGCATATCATGACACCGATTATTTCCATTTTAAGTTGAACCTGATAATAACTCAACTTGAACATATCATAGATCGGGTCATGGTGCCACTCAATCAAGTTTTTCCCAGTGCAACCACATTTGCCTTTATGAAAAGGCCTTTATTCGGTCCATTGTCATGCCTTTGGTCGGTGCCTCCAACGAGGGAAGGTTATGTGTGTGCGTTACCCTGGCCCGCTAAGCAGACATAACCTTGTGTGCCCGTTGTTGTTATGGTACCTTGTCCCCGTTTGGGACCGTTTATGTTTTTGCCACGACAGTGGTCGTTGGTGTCTTTGGTAGACACGGGGCCACCCAAGACTTAGCCCAGTGGGGAGTGAGTCAGAGTGGTCGGGAGAGTGTCATGGCAATGGAGGGGTTTCGTCGGAATACCGTTGGTCCACCCGAATGGGAGTACGACGCCATGGATTCCGTGGTGTGGGTACAGTGTGCTACCTCTGCAGAGTGTATTTAATCTATCGATAGCCGAGTCCACGGTTACGGACACAACTCGAAAGTAGGTCACACCATGGGTCAACGTTTAAATAATCTTGCACACTAAAGCTAATAACTTTGCACTGTTGAAAAGAGGATGGTTGAGAAACCATTTTGATGATGGAGACCAAGTTGTTGGTCAATTTCTGATCCGAGAAAGATCACCATTTGGTTACGAGGTAACCCGTTTAAAGACCAAGATGTTGGTCTGTTTGTGATCCGAGAAAGATCACCGTTTGGTTACGAGGTAACCCGTATGGTAAGCAAGTCCGAGGGGCTTGAGGCACGAGATTTTATTCACTGCATCCCTAGTATGTTCTTGCATTGATGATAATATGTTTAAGATCATGATATTGCTTGTCATTATGTTTATGCTTGTTGTGAGCTTGCAAGTACATTCAATGTACTGACCTGGCGTGTCATGCCAGATTTCAGGAAAGTCTCGTTGGAACGGAGTGTTGTCCGAGTCTAGATCGTGTCCACATCGGTGTCCCTGTGCTATGGAGTTCCGCTACGTTGTCATGATCGAAGCCCCCTTTATATTCACTAAATAATGTACATATTGTTCAGCCGCACCGTGTGTGCCGCTTGGCCTCGCAACTTGTTGTAATATGAACTATGTTCCGCTAGCATCAATTATGCGGTTGTTTTCTGTACCAAGATGTTGTGTATTGCTAGAAGACAAGATCTCTGGGCTGGCAATGCAAGGTAAACAGGTTGCTCTGAGCCGGGGTGCCACGACGCTTGGTATCAGAGCTGCGCTGACTATAGGACACGCTAGACTACCGACGTGTTAACTGGACGCTAGTTAGACTAAAAATTGAGTGACGGTAGTGTTTGTAGTTGATTGTTGCCTTGCATGCACTGATTTTATTTTTATTCTAACCTACTAATGGCTGTGAGTGTAGATGGCTCCGGTGTCGTATCCGTGCCAGTTGCAGCTGATGTCGTACACGTCACCGCATCTCCTTCGTAACGTGTGGTGTCGGATGTACCCTCTCGGTGACGATCCAGCCTATCGTGTGTACCGGGAGCGTCTAGCAGACTCAGTGTATGAGTATCACGAAGTGGTTACTCTGCGCACCAGTTCATCTTCCAGCACTTACATTCGTACCTCGAGGAGCGGTTTCGCTTCTACTGCTTCTTAGGCTGTCCAGTTTGCTGTATTTGTGGTCCTCGTCGAGCCGCGCTATAACGAGGTCCGGATGCAGAACCACCTAGGTTTCAACTACTATCCCTCCTTGCACAACAATGGTCGTGTTCGTTTTCCTATCATTGATCCGGAGTCTGATAGTACTGCTAGCCACCTTTCTCGCTACATCACTGCTAGCTACCTTCTGATTCATGAGCTGGCTCGAGAGCTGAGTTGTGCTCGCACTGCTTTAGCCGCCACTAGAGAATTCTCTACTTCATCGTATATGGGATTTACCCCTTATATTCCACCCGGTTCTAGCTCGCCTATTTCACCGGTTACTCCTCCGAGTAGCTCGGGCACCTCGACCGTGACTCCTCTCAGTGCTCCTGCTGAGTGGGTTTCCCTTCTTGCTACCCCCGTAGCCCCGATGCTCCAGCCTCATCATGCACCTGCTCTAGAGGGAGAGCCCTCGAGGCAGCGTCATCGTGTTACCTTTAACCCAGAGGTCTCGGTTAACATCTCCAGTTCAGGATCCGAGTCCGCTTTAGGGGAGGACCCCGCAGCACCAGCAGAGCATTAGAGCGATCGAGTATCCGTAGTTGACATGTTGATGTACGGATGTAGTCGTACGAGTCTTGATGTTCCGTTCTATGTATGAGAGTAGTCGAACTTATCATGTCATTTATCTTTCATGTATGAGTCAATGTATAATTATGTTGGAACCCTTTCTTATTCACCGAGTTTTCTTCGATATTCCGTTTTCTTTCAGGTTTTGTCGCTGGCTTTTCCCCACTATTTTGGATGTTGCTCATCTCAGATGTGTTGTCTTGGGAAAACAAAATAATAGGATGACGCGGGGAGGCAGCAGTAGTGCCGCTTGTGAGGATGTCCATGTTCGCCGTTCCGCACGACAGGCAGGGCACTCTCCCGAGCCGTATGTTCCACCACCGCCTCCTCCGCCAAATCCACCCTCCACCGAGCAAATTTTACACATGTTTGAGGAAAGAAGGAATAATGATCTGCTCGAAATATTAAGGAGTGTGCAAGCTATGGTTGGGCAGAATGGAAATCAGAACGGTCATCACTCCAAACTGTCAGATTTTCGGAGAACCAAGCCTCCCAGTTTCAGTCAGGTTATTGATCCCTTGGACACAGATGATTGGTTATGAACTATTGAGAAGAAGCTTGAGATTGCTCGTATTGAAGAGGATGACAAGGTTCCGTTTGCAACACATTATCTCGAAGGAGCTGCCGCTATATGGTGGGAAAATGCGAAAGCCATGTGGCCTGCTGATGAAGAAATCACTTGGGCAAAATTCAAAGATAAATTTCATAAATACCATATTCCTGTTGGTATTATGAAGGTCAAGCACCGTGAATTCCTCGCGCTCATCCAAGGAAGTCAGTCTGTGAGTGAATATTTGCATAAGTTCAATCATTTGGCCCGTTACTCCCTCTATGATGTGGCCACAGAAGAAAGAAAGATTGACCAATTTCTTGGAGGATTAAACCAGCACCTCCGGTGCACACTTAGTATGTTTGATTTTCCAGATTTCCAAACTCTGGTAAACAAGGCCCTCATTGCTGAAAGGGAGCACAAGCTCATACATGACAACAAACCTTCCACTAACAATCACAAGTGCAAGTTCGAGCCTAGGAAAGATGTTCAGCCAGTGCAAAAGGCTCGTACTTGGCAGCATACTCAAGTCGAGTACAAGCCCAATTGGCAGCAGAATGTTAACAAAACCAATACACAAGTCAAGACCAACCAGGTGTGAGAAGAGTGCCAGCACAACAATTCTTGTTTCAGTTGTGGGCAAACCGGACATTATGCCAGGCAGTGTCCCAAGAACGGCAAGACTAATGCTCCATTCAGGCCACAATTCAACTTTATGGGGCCATACCCTGTTCAGCAAAACATCACCGGGCAAGTCTATCACCTCTCCGCAGACGAAGCCCAAGAGAACCCCGAAGTTGTCATTGGTATGTTTTCTGTTAATAGCATACCTGCCATAATTTTATTTGACTCTGGGCTTCCCACTCTTTTATTTCGCAGAGTTTTTCTACCCAAAACAAATTTCCTTGTTCGATTTTGAGCAAGAATATGCTGGTACAATCCCCGGGATCGCTGCTCGGAAGCAATTTGGTCTGCCATAATCTGGAAATTATTATCAACGGAGTCCGTTTTCCAACTTCCTTGATAGTCATTGAATCTGCCAAATTGGACATTATTTTGGGAATGAATTGGTTAACCCAATACCAAGTATGCATTAAATGCACGACCCAAGAAGTCACCTTGACAAGTCAAGAAGGGCAGACTACAATATTCTATGCCCGCAGAAGCATACCCAAAAAAGAAATGTCTTCGCCGCTGTGGCTGATGAATTGGAATTAATTCATGTGGTCAGTGAGTTTCCCGATGTATTCCCAGAAGAACTGCCACGCATGCTACCAGACCGAGAGCTTGAGTTTGCAATAGATCTTGTGCCTGGGACCGCACCGTTACACAAGAAATATTATCAGATGCCTTCATCAAAATTAGTAGAGTTAAAGAAACAGCTTGATGAGATGCTCCAGAAAGGTTATATCCGACCTAGCTCTTCACCATGGGGATCACCCGCAATATTCGTGGATAAAAAATATGGTAGTCTCCAGATGTGTGTGGATTACCGTCAACTGAATGATGTCACCATCAAAAACAAATATCCTCTGCCCAGGATTGATGACTTATTTGATCAACTCAGTGGGGCAAAGGTATTCTCCAAAATTGATTTAAGGACAGGATACCACCAACTCAAGATTAAACAGGAAGATATTCCTAAGACCGCGTTCACTACCCGGTACGGTCTTTACGAATATACCGTTATGTCCTTCGGCCTCACCAATGCCCCTGCTTTCTTCATGCATATGATGAATAAAGTATTCATGGACTTCTTGGATAAATTTGTGGTGGTTTTCATCGATGATATCCGCATATACTCAAAAAGTGAAGAAGAGCACAAGGGACACCTCTGAGCTGTCTTACAAAGACTCCGTGACCATGAGCTATACACCAAATTCAGTAAACGCGAGTTTTGGCTCAAGCAAGTTGGATTTCTTGGGCATATACTATCTGCGAAAGGTATAGTCGTGGATCCAAGCAAGGTGAAGGACGTGCTTGATTGGCTGGTACCCACGACAGTATCCCAAATCCGGAGTTTCCTGGGATTAGCCGGGTACTATCGTCGTTTCATTGAAGGTTTCTCTAAGATTTCCAAGCCAATGACAGAGCTTCTCAAGAAAGATAAGAAAATTGAATGGACTGAGGATTGTGAGAAAAGTTTCAATGAGTTCAAAACCAGACTGACAACAGCAACTGTGTTGACTCTTCCAGACATCTACCACAACTTTGATGTGTACTTTGACGCTTCCAGACAAGGTCTTGGATGCGTACTTATGCAAGATGGCAAGGTTGTAGCATATGCATCTCGACAGCTACGCCCCCCATGAAGGGAACTATCCTACTCATGATCTGGAATTAGCCGCGGTGGTTCATGCTCTAAAAATCTAGAGGCACTATCTCATTGGAAAGAGGTGTCAAATATTTACTGCCACAAAAGCCTCAAGTATATCTTTACTCAGCCAGATTTAAACCTCCGCCAACGAAGATGGCTTGAGTTGGTCAAGGATTATGACCTTGGAATTAATTATCACCCGGGTAAGGCCAACGTGGTTGCCGATGCACTCAGTCGAAAGCCTGTCAGTCTGAATGCCATGATGGAATCCTTGCCTCCCAAACTTCAGGAAGAGATTACCCAGCTCAATCTAGTCATAGTTGATGCGGGTCTTGCTAATATTATGGAAATTACTCCTACCCTCGAGGATGAGATCCGCAAGGCTCAGCCATATGAACCAGTGCTACAAAAACATGCCAAGCGTATGCTAGAGGAATAGACATCAGATTTTACCAAGGACCAGCGCGGTACCCTGCGATTCCGCGGAAGAATTTGTGTACTAAGTCAAGAAGATTTAAGGAAGAGGATACTATTAGAAGCACACGAATCTTCGTATTCTATTCACCCCGGAGGCACTAAAATGTATGAAGACCTTCGACAAATATTCTGGTGGGATGGGATGAAGAAAGACATCGCCTATTTTGTGGCCTGTTGCGACATCTGCAATAAAGTGAAGACAGAACACCAGAAACCAGCCGGACTCCTCCAACTGTTGCCTGTTCCACAATGGAAGTGGGATGATGTCTGCATGGATTTTATCACAGGTCTACCAAGGACTCATCGAGGCAATGACGCGGTATGGGTCATAGTGGGCACCTTAACCAAGGTAGCTCATTTTATTCCCATCAGAACCACATACCGAGCTGACCAACTCGAACAATTGTATGTGTCTAGAATAGTCAGTCTGCATGGAGTACCTCGAACAATCACTTCCGACAGAGGGTCACTTTTTACCTCCGCTTTCTGGTCACATCTCCATCAAGCTTTGGGGACAGCACAAAAGTACAGTACAACTTATCATCCTCAGACCGATGGACAGACTGAGCGTGTAAACCAAATACTCGAAGATATGCTTCGAGCATGTGCCTTGGTCCAAGGACCCAAATGGGAAGACTGTCTGCCATATGCCGAGTTCTCCTACAACAATAGCTTCCAGTCCAGTCTAAAGATGTCACCTTATGAGGCTCTGTATGGCCGTAAGTGCCGCACTCCGCTAAATTGGTCTCAAACCGGAGATAGCCGCATTTTCGGAACAAATCTCATGACGGAAGTAGAAAAGCAAGTCAAGGAAATGCGAGACCGATTGAAATTAGCCAAATCCCGACAGAAGAGTTACTATGATGCAAAGCACCGACAGATCAGTTTTGAACCCGGAGAGCATGTATACCTCCGAGTCACTCCTAAGAAAGGAGTCAAGAGATTTCAGACTCGCAGAAAATTGGCACCCAGGTATATTGGCCCATTCCCGGTTATGTCCAGAGTGGGTACTGTTGCATATCAGTTGGAATTGCCCCCGGAATTGTCAGAGGTACAAAATGTGTTCCATGTCTCACAACTAAGACGATGTATATCACCTCCCGAGAAAAGGACTGATATGTCAGAATTAGAGCTGGCTAAGGATTTGACGTATAAGGAGAGACCGTTCAGAATCTTGGATACAATGGAAAGGGTCACCCGTAGTAAAGCAAGAAAATTTTATAAGGTTCAGTGGGAGCATCACAGAGAGGCAGAGGCAACTTGGGAACATGAGGAATTTCTTAAGGAAACCTATCCAGAATTGTTTTCCCGAGCAACCGAATCTCGAGGACAAGATTCATCCTAAGTGGGGGAGGTTTGTGACAGCCTGGTTTTTGCCCTCTCTTCTTTTTCTGATTTTTATTTGGTTTTTATTTGAATTTGGAGTATTGGATCATTTCAGTTGGACTTAAACACTTGGGCATCACCTTGATTTTCACCCAAGTGACTCATTCCTCTCCCGAGCCATCATTTCTTCTCTGGTTAACCTCAAAATAATATTATGAATATTTTTCTTAAATGAAAAATATTCATTTCCTCCTCCAAAACCCTAACCAGCCACATGTGTTCCAAAGCAACCCCTATTTTTCTTGCCCACAAAAATCTGAGAAAATTCCCAAATATTCTTTGAACCCTAGGGCACCTTTCTGAGCAAAAATATTGCATCACTTTTTGGAATATTTTAGCTACAGAAAATATTTTATGTTCTGACCAGAAATGGTAGTTTCTACAGCAACTACCATTTTACTTGCTCCAACACCGCTGAATTTTCTTGTGCATCACTACCTTCCTAGATGATTGCTAACCTCCAAAGCTTAGCTCCCAACTCCTACTAATTTGACCAGAGTTAACTCTCAAAGTTACTACCCAGAAACTTACCAGGAAGTGAAACTCCAACTTACAACACCTGGGCTCGACTCAAAGCATTGGCACAACCCAAAACACTAAGGACTACACGCCAAAAATGAAATTGGGGCCACCCGCGGCTCTATGCCGAAGTGCACGTGGTGACCACGCGTGTGCACGATGCCAGCATGCTAGCCGACGCGCTCTGAGTGCCGCCGAGCACTCTGTTCGTCGCGTGCTCGCTTCCCCAGCTGCCGCACCTCGCCAAACTTCACCACCATCGCCGTCTCGACTCCCTTAACCCCCTCCTGGCGCTCGCCGACGCTGGAGCTCGCCGTAGCGAGCACGGGCTCGACCAGGCTAACAGAACGGTGCGCCGCGCACTGTGTTCCTCACCACCCCCTTGTTCATGTGCTCGTCGCTGCCCTCTCACATTGCCTGCATGGTATGCGTCGCCTTTCGCCTCGCTCACTGACGTTGTTTGTCGCCGGGCACCATGTCCAGGTGTCCTCCAGTGGAGCCTGATCCCCTCACCTCGCTCGCCTATAAATGCAGCCCTCCCCAGCCCTCTCGAGCATCACAAACTCACCACACACTCTCCACAAGACAGTAGGAAGCCGTAGCCCAGCCGGGCAGGCCTCGGGCCCCCGTCCCCGAGCTCGAGCTCGCTGGCGATCCCCGCGGTTCTCCCCCACCGGTCCAGCCCCTCCCAGGCTCGGGCTACTCTTCCAGAGCCTCCACCGTGCTGCAGTGGTGCCGTTCGACCCGTTTGGAGCCACTGGTGCTGCCTCCCGTCGCCGTCATCCCCAACTCCGGCGACCTCTGCTCTCTGTCGCCGCTGGAGAGGCTCGTTCCGACGTTGTCCGACCACCCCTAGCTATTCTTTGGGTACGGGCAGGTGCGCCTCGGTCTTGTCTGTTGATCTATCCCTCTGGATCTGGCTAACGTGCCCTCCTCGCCGGCGTGTGCTCTGCTCCGCCGTGCTCTGTTTCCTTCTCCCCTCCCTCTCACCTGACCAGCGGGGCTCGCTGTCAGCCACTCTGGCCGCGCCCGAAGCGGTACGAGTGGTCACGCCCCGCGGGTTTACGTCTTCGATGTCATCCCCCCAGTTCTGTTTTTATTTAAATTAAATTCAAATTTAACCAGAGAGCTTCAAACAGCCACAACTTTTTAACCATAAGTCCAAATGAATTGATTCTTTTGCATTATGTTCTTAATGAAAATATCTAGCAGCTCACCAAAAATGAGATTTTTCTCTGCTGTCTAGAATTTCTGGTGATTTTCAGAATGGTTCTTGATGTTTTCTTTTTATGTTTTTAATTGCTTTCAGAAGGTGAAGCTTGTCTTGAGGATCACCAGGAGGAGTGTGAACCTCACTTGCACTAAGGTAAGCCACGGCAACATTTTCATGGTGCCATTGCAATATTGTGATTTTTCAACTTGAATAAATGCTTTAGTTCATGCATTTAAATCACTTAAATAACTATATATATTATGTTGTATGCTTGTTTAGCTTGATATGGTTAGTATACATTAGTTTGAAGCTAACTAAGTTAGTTTAAGTCAGTAGAAGTAATGCTTGGTGCTGAAGTAATAAAATGACTATGAACAAGATTTATTTTGGTGAATATTTTCTTAAATGAGGAAATGTTTTATATTAAGTTACTAGCATGGTGAAGCTTGCTGAATAAATATAACCAGAGAAAGGTTATGAGTTGTTGATATGTATGGTTACTACTTGATGAAGTTGACCCATTTATTTTCAATGATAAGTGATGCATGTTATATGATTGCATTTTCATGGCATATCATGACACCGGTTATTTCCATTTTATGTTGAACTTGATAATAACTCAACTTGAACATATCGTTGATCGGGTCATGGTGCCATTGAATCGAGTTTTTCCCAGTGCAACCACATTTGCCTTTATGGGAAGGCCTTTATTCGGTCCATTGTCATGCCTTTGGTCGGTGCCTCCAACGAGGGAAGGTTATGGGCGTACGTTACCCTGGCCTGGTAAGCAGACATAACCTTGTGTGCCCGTTGTTGTTATGGTACCTTGTCCCCGTTTGGGACCGTTTATGTTTTTGCCATGATGGTGGCCGTTGGTGTCTTTGGTAGAGACGGGGCCACCCAGGAC
The DNA here is from genome assembly GCF_002575655.3 of Aegilops tauschii subsp. strangulata. Lineage (NCBI taxonomy): Eukaryota > Viridiplantae > Streptophyta > Magnoliopsida > Poales > Poaceae > Aegilops > Aegilops tauschii. Next base: position 309,773,081 of record NC_053037.3, on the reverse strand, counting down.
TTAGCACAATGGGGAGTGAGTCAGAGTGGCCAGGAGAGTGTCATGGCATTGGAGGGGTTTCGTCGGAATGCCGTTGGTTCACCCGAATGGGAGTACGAGGCCATGGATTCCGTGGTGTGGGTACAGTGTGCTACCTCTGCAGAGTGTATTTAATCTATCGATAGCTGAGTCCACGGTTACAAACACAACTCAAAAGTAGGTCACACCATGGGTCAATGTTTGAATAATCTTGCACACTAAAGCTAATAACTTTGCACTATTGCAAAGAGGATGGTTGAGAAACCATTTTGATGATGGAGACCAAGTTGTTGGTCAGTTTGTGGTCCGAGACAGATCACCGTTTGGTTACGAGGTAACCCGTTCAAAGACCAAGATGTTGGTCCGTTTGTGATTCGAGAAAGATCACCATTTGGTTACGAGGTAACCCATATGGTAAGCAAGTCCGAGGGGCTTGAGGCACGAGATCTTATTCACTGCATCCCTAGTATGTTGTTGCATTGATGATAATATGTTTAAGATCATGATATTGCTTGTCATTATGTTTATGCTTGTTGTGAGCTTGCAAGTACATTCAATGTACTGACCTGGCGTGTCATGCCAGATTTCAGGAAAGTCTCGTCGGAACGGAGTGCTGTCCGAGTCTAGATCGTGTCCAGATTGGTGTCCCTGTGCTATGGAGTTCCACTACGTCATCATTCCGCTGACGCGTAGTTGTCGTGATCGAGGCCCCCTTTATATTCACTAAATAATGTACATATTGTTCAGCCGCACCGTGTGTGCCGCTAGGCCTCGCAACTTGTTGTAATATGAACTATGTTCCGCTAGCATCAATAAAGCGGTTGTTTTCTGTACCAAGATGTTGTGTATTGCCAGAAGACAAGATATCTGGGCTAGCAATGCAAGGTAAACCGGTTGCTATGAGCCGGGGTGCCAGATCCAGCCTCCACCGCTCCTCCATAGGCTACTGTTCAACCAACCCTCTCGACGAGGTTCTGTTCAACCACCCCTCCACGGGCTAGTGTTCACCCAGCCCTCCACCGGCTACTGTTCAACCAGCCCTCCACGGGGTCCTGTTCGTCCAACCCTCCACGGGGCCCTATTCATCCACCCCCAACCGGCTCGATCGATCGGGGTCCTATTCGTCGAGTGGCAACGGCCTCTGCTACCACGGGGTCCTGTTCATCCAACCCCCCACCGGGAACTGCTCATCCAACCCCCCCAAAAACGCTCACTGTTCATCAAGAGGCAGCAGGTTCAATCGGATTCAGTTAGCAGCAGTAGCGAAGGAATCGCTCGATCGGGTTCAGTTAACAGCCAGGGATCGATCGATCGCTCGGGTTCAGTAACGCGTAGCCTGCAGTGCAATCGCTCGGGTTCAGTAGGCGAACGCCTCGCTCGGGTCAGTTAGAGCCCAATGCCTCACACCCACGCGTATACGTGTATGAGAGAAACGCGCATCGCTCGGCCCTCGACGACCCACCGTAACCGGGAACTCCCCAATATTTTCCTCGCCCTTGCTTCTACCACGGTTTTTTCTGTCATGGACTGCCCAAAGAATGTCATGCAGCTGCATCTCCGGCCCGCCTAGGACGAAAAGTCCATTTCCTGTCATAATTTTTTGTCATAGAAGTAGGAGCCCACCACATCTATGATGATACCGGGTTTTGTCACAATTATCTTCATAGAAGTATCATAAGCATGACAGGAAAAAATTCGTTTGGCCCAAAATGTCACGGATGTGTCATTTTTTTGTAGTGACAGCTACGGTAAGTATTTCCCTCACTTATGAAATCAAGGCTATCAATCCAGTAGGAGAACCAAGCAACACTATGCAAATGGTACCTGCACAAAAAGAACAAATACTTGCAACCCAACGCGAAAGAGGGGTTGTCAATCCCTCTACGGTAAAAAGATAAATTAAATTGTATGAGATTGGATAAATAGATCTAGCAAAACAGCTGGGGGTGAAGCAAGGTAGTTTTGGGTTTTTGGAATAATAGACCTGAAACAGTATGATAAAAGATAGACCCCGGGGGCGTAGATTTCACTAGTGGCTTCTCTCGAGAAAATAAAATACGGTGGGTAAACAAATTATTGTTGGGCAATTGATAGAAGAGCAAATAATTATGACGATATCCAAGGCAATGATCATGTATATAGGTATCACATCCAAGATTAGTAGACCGACTCCCGCCTACATCTACTACTATTACTCCACACATCGACCGCTATCCAGGATGCATCTAGTGTATTAAGTTATGGAGAAACAGAGTAATGCAGTAAGAACGATGATATGATGTAGACAAGATCTATTCATGTAGGAATAGACCCCATCTTTTTATCCTTAATAGCAATGATACATGCGTGCCTTGCTACCCCTTCTGTGACTGGGTGAGGACACCGCAAGATCAAATCCATCACAAAGCACCTATTCCAATTGCAAGAGAAATCAATCTAGTTGGCCAAACCAAACCAAAGTTTCAAAGAAGAAATACGAGGCTATAAAAATCATGCATATAAGAGATTAAAGAACACTCAAATAATATTCATAGATAGATCTAATCATAAACTCGCACTTCATCGGATCCCAACAAACACACCGCAAAAAGTCATTGCATCAAATAGATCTCCAAGAACATTGAGGAGAACATTGTATTGAAAATCAAAAAGAGAGAAGAAGCCATCTAGCTACTTCCTACGGACCCGTTGGTCTATGGTGAACCACTCACGCATCATTGAAGGAGCACCAATGAGGATGATGAACCCCTCTGTGATCGTGTTCCCCTTCGGCAGAGTGCCGGAATAGGGCTCTAGATTGGATCTCCTGGTTCTGGAACTTGCGGCAGCTGGAATTGTGTTTCGATCGCTCCCCTAGGTTTCTGGAATATCTGAGTATAGAGCCGAGAGGCGGTGGAGAGGACCTCCATGGTCCCCACCACCCATCAGGGATCGCCAGGGGCCTTTGGCGCGCCTAGGTGGGTGGTGGGCCCGATGGGCCTCCCCTCCGGTGCTTCCTTGGCTCCCAAGTTGTCTCCTGGTCCCAAAAAATCTCCAAAAAGTTTCGTGGCATTTGGACTTCGTTTGGTGCTGATATTATGCAAAGTAAAAAACAAGCAAAAACAACAACTGGCACTGGGCACTATGTCGATAGGTTAGTCCCAAAAATGATATAAAGTTGCATAAAATGAATGTAAAACATCCAAGAATGATAATATAACAGCATGGAACAATAAAAAATTATAGATACGTTGGAGACGTATCATCCACCCATCGACCGCTATCCAGCATGCATCTATGGTATTAAGTTAATGAAAACAGAGTAACGCCTTAAGCAAGATGACGTGATGTAGACAAAGTAAACCCAAGCAATATGAATAAACCCTATCTTTTTATACTTAATGGCAACAATACAAATATGCGTCATGTCCCTTTCTGTCACTGGGAATGAGCATCGCAAGATTGAACCCATCACAAAGCACCTCTCCCATTGCAAGAAAATCAATCTAGTTGGCCAAACTAAATAGATAGACCGGAGAGAAATACAATGCTTTAATAATCATGCATAAAAGAATTCAAAAAATACTCAATTAATATTCATGAACAATCCGACCATAAACCCACAATTCATCGGTTCCCAACAAACACACCGCAAAAGAAGGTTACATCGAATAGAGCTCCAAGAACATCGAGGAGAACATTGTATTGAAGATCTAAGAGAGATAAGAAACCATCTAGCTACTAGAGCTATGGACCCGTAGGTCTATGGTGAACTACTCACGCATCATCGGAAGGCAGCAAGGATGATGTAGAAGCCCTCCGTGATCGATTCCCCTCCGGTAGAGTACCGGAAAAGGCCTCAAGATGGGATCGCGGAAGAACAAAAACTTGCCGCGGGGGAAAAAGTGTTTGGGGTGGCTCTCTGTTGGTTTCCCAATTTTAGAGAATTTATAGAGGTGGAATTAGGTTAGACAGAGCCACGTGGGGCCCATAATGCATCAGGGCATGCCTACCCCCTGGGCGCGCTCTGTTGCCTTGCCGTCTCCTTGCTTCTCGTTTGGTCTCCTCCCAAAGCTTCTAGGGTCTCTCTTGTCCAGAAAAAAATTGTCGAGAAGTTTCATAGTGTTTGGACTCCGTTTGGTACTGATTTCCTGGAAAACCAAAAACAAGTAGAAAACATCAACTGGCCCTTGGCACTAGGTTAATAGATTAGTCCCAAAAAATGATATATAATAGCACAAAAAGTTATATAAAACATCCAAGATGGATATTATAATAGCATGGAACAATAAAACATTATAGATACGTTGGAGACGTATCAAGCATCCCAAGCTTAAGTCCTGCTTGTCCCTGAGTAGGTAAATTGTAAAAACAGAATTTTTGATGTGGAATGCTACCTAACATGTTCATCATGTAATCTTTCTTTTATGGTATGAATATTAAGATCCAAATGATTCAAAGCAATAGTCTATAATTTGACATAAAGACATCGATACTCAGGCATGCCAACAAACAGTCATGCATTTAAAAATATAAATGCTAAAGAACATTATCACTACAAAATCATATAGCCTTGTCATGCTCCATCTTCTTAACACAAAATATAAATCATGCACTAACCCGATGTCAGCCAAGCAATTGGTTCATACTTTTTAACGCGTTTCAGCTTTTTCAACCCCCATGCAATACATGAGCGCAAGCCATGGATATAGCACTATGGGTGGAATAGAATGCATTGGTAGAGATAAATATGGAGAAGACAAAAAGAAGAAAGTCTCACATCGACGCGGCTAATCAACGGGCTATGGAGATGCCCATCAATTGATGTCAATGCGAGGAGTAGGGATTGCCATGCAACAGATGCACTAAGATCTATAAGTGTATGAAAGCTCAAACTGAAAACTAAGTGGGTGTGCATCTAACTTGCTTGCTCTAGAAGACCTCGGGCATTTGAGGAAGCCCGTCATCAGAATATACAAGCCAAGTTCTATAATGAAAAATTCCCACTAGTATATGAAAGTGACAACATAGGAGACTCTCTATATGAAAAACATGGTGCTACTTTGAAGCACAAGTGTGGAAAAGGATAGTAACATTGCCCCTTCTCTCTTTTTCTCTCATTTTTTTGTTGGTCGCTTTTTGGCCTCTTTTTCTCCCTCATTGGGACAATGCTCTAATAATGATTACCATCACACTTATATTTACTTACAACTAAATATTACAACTTGATAAAACTTAAACATATGACTCTATATGAATGCCTCCGGCAGTGTACCAGGATATGTGCAATGATACTAGCGTAACATGTATGGTAATGATGAACGGTGGCTGAGACACAAATACTACGTTAGCTATATGATCATGCAAAGCAATATGACAATGATTATGTGTGTCATAATAACGGAATGGTGGAAATTGCATGGCAATATATCTCGGAATGGCTATGGAAATGCCATGATAGGTAGGTATGGTGATTGTTTTGAGGAAGATATAAGGAGGCTTATGTGTGATAGAGTGTATCATATCACGAGGTTTGGATGCACCGGTGAAGTTTGCACCAACTCTCGAGGTGAGAAATGGATGTGCACGGTGCCGAAGGCTAGCAAACAGCGGAAAGGTGAGAGTGCGTATAATCCATGGACTCACATTAGTCATAAAGAACTCACATACTTATTGTGAAAGTTCATTAGCCCTCCAAGCAAAGTACTACTACACATGCCCCTAGGGGAGGTTGGTAGGAGTTAACCATCGCGCGCCTCGAGCTTCACACAAAGGAAGGCACTCAATAATAAATCGTTCTCCAACTTCTTAGCATAACGGGACACTATACATGCATGCTTCGGGAATCACAAACCTTAACACCAATATTCTTACTAAACCGCAATTATTCACTAGTACAACCCACATATCACCATCTCTATATCGTAAAACTATTGCAAGGAATCAAACTTATCATATTCAGTGATGTACATGTAAGTTTTTATTATATTCCTCTTGAATACCTATCATATTAGGACCAATATCATAAGCCGTGCATATTGCCATTACTATTTACTAGTTGATAACCGTGCGTTGCCACAGGCTGCCAATGCTGATCCAACCTTGGTAGTTGTCTCACTGTTATCGATGAACCCACAATAAGCCCTCTTGTGGCCCTAACAACCCCTCCTTAAAGCGCTCATCCCACAAAATAGTATGATATCTTCTTCCCCATACAATGTATAGCTAAACCAAATAAATGCGACTCAAACTAGAATTCCAGATATACAAATTTATCATCACGACTTAAAAAAGTATCCTCATGTTCTTAATCAAATTTTGTATAGCTTGAGGGATATTGGTCACCAAGAGAAAAATGTGCTCATAGTGCCACATAAAAATAAATTTAGGCGTAGATATCTTGAGTTATACGCATAGTTATAAAAATATCTTGTACTCCACAAGGATGTGTCCCGCAGAAGAAAAAAATAGAATTTATGTGTTGTATGGTGCTTATTAATTACTACATTGTGACAAATATCAAATCACCAAACCACTATACATAGTGAGCTTTGAGAAGGTTGACATATTAGAATTAAATCAAATTATCTCAACTGTAATAATGCAATAGATATCTTTGCCCTGATGCTTCCTTGGTAGTCTTGTTCGAAGAAAAATTTCTCACTGCAATCTACCAACATAGCCTGACAGACAAGCAAGAAGCAAGTGAGGAAACATTAAAAAAATATTATCCCCATCAAAGGAAGCATCACTACATCCGCGTAACCAAATAAGCAACCTATATATCAAGCAGACACATCTGATATGCCCATCTTCAATCTATGTTTTCTTCCAACTAAATAGTTGCTATGACAAACTTACATTTCTAGGCATTTTCTGAGCAGCACCTATATCCTTCATGGTCATTTTGATATATGTAATGTGTATATAATAAGACAAATGCTTAGTCCTTACTGTGCACTTAGTAGTAGTGCAGATTACTGCCACCCATTGTTGACACCAATTGAACTGTAAAATCATTTGATGGAAACCTCACCTCCTCGAGGGTTGCAGAATCACTAGAGCAAATCCACCTATTAAGTAAGAAAATGACATAAATAAGCATACAAAAAATTTCTTATTGTGTACTATTGTTCATGAGAAAGTGTGAGACTCATGCGTATAGAAAAGCAACATCATACAAAAGCTTGGTCAATCAAAATTTGACCCTACTCACAACAAGCAAAAATAACTTCTGATTCATCCCTGCTCTTCACAACCCTCCCCATGCTGCCACTCCCACCCCGCCATGGGACCTCATCCTCGTCATGCAAAGGCTCTTCACCAGCCTCTGCAGCCACAGCCCATGGCGGTGGCCATCGGCACGCTTGTGCTCCTTGCACTGCTTGTTGTGCTCACCTTCCTCACTGCACACCATGCCACCATGGTGGCTGATAGGGGTGCATGAGTGAGTGTTGTGGGAGATCGTGAGGAATAGGTCTTCCTTTAACCTAGGAATAGGGGGTTGGGAAAGCAGATATGTTTGTGTGTGTGGATGTTTTTTGCGCCACCATGAGTTGTTTTGGGTGCATGAACATTGACATAACTATCAAGCTTCTTGAAAGCTTTCTCTCTAGCCTTTGAGAGAAAAAACGGGGTTAGGAAAAGATAGTATGAGCCTCGAAATCACACATCAATTCCTAACTAAGGCATAAAAAGCTAACCATTAAATCCTATGGTACATGCAACTCATTATTTATGGATTGTGAAGATGGTCCTAGGGTCATTATTCTTACAGTTCTCCATTATAGAAAATTATCTCACAAATATGGAACTTCCCTTGAATAGTAGTTAGCTTATAAGTTGGGTAGATATCAAAACCAAAATATTGAAGCCAGTCACACCAAAAAAGATGCGCTTACATTCCCAAGTTGGTCGATGATGGTAAAATTGAACATTGGTTGCTAGACTAATGATACTAACAATGTAGAACACATGTTCTATGTCTTAAACATTGATACGTCCATTTTGCATCATGTTTTTCTACTGTTATTTATAGTGTTTTCATGCAATATAACACTTTGTGGAGCAATTCTAATGTATTTTCTCTCATAATATGCAAGGTTTGCACAAAGAGGGAGAATACCGACAGCTGGAATTCTGGACCTGAAAAAGCTATGTTAGAGATACCTGTCCTACACATCTCCAAATGAGATGAGATTTTACGGAGAATTATTTTGGCATATATAAAAAATATGAGAGAAAAGAAATACCATAGGGGGGCACCCAGGTGCCCACTAGCCCCCCGGCGCGCCCTGGTGGGAAGTGGGGGGCGGGCCCACCTCCGTTGCCCATCTTCGGGTAAATAAGATCTTCTGACCTAGAAAAAATAAGGAGAGGACTTTTGGGACAAAGCATCGCCGTCACAAGGAGGAACTTGGGCAAGAGCACTTTTCCTCTCCGAGAGGAAGAAATCGAAGCTATCGTCAACACCAACAACCCTCTCATCGTGGGAGGGCAAATCTTCATCAACATCTTCAATGACACCATCTCATCTGATAAACCTAGTTCATCTCTTGTGTTCAATCTTTGTATCAAAACCTCATATAGGTACCTATGGGTGACTAGTAGTGTTGATTACATCTTGTAGTTGATGCTAGCCGGTTATTTGGTGGAATATTATATGTTCAGATATATTATGATATTCAATACCCCTCTGATCTTGAGCATGAATATGTTTTGTGAGTAGTTACTTTTATTCTTGAGGACATGGGAGAAGTCTTGTCATAAATAATCATGTGAATTTGATATTCGTTCGATATTTTGATGATATGTATGTTGTGATTCCCTTGGTGGTGTTATGTGAACATCGACTACATGACACTTCACCATCTTTGGGCCTAAGGGAATGCATTGTGGAGTAGTTATTAGATGATGGGTTGCTAGAGTGACAGAAGTTTAAACCCTAGTTTATGTGCTATTCCGTAAGGGGCTGATTTGGATCCATATGTTTAATGTTATGCTTAGATTTTATCTTAATTCTTCTTTCGTAGTTGGGGATGTTTGCGAGGGGGGTTAATCATAAGTGGGACGCTTGTTCTAGTGAGAACAACACCCAAGCACCGGTCCACCCACATATCATATTATCAAAGTAGCGAATGCGAATCAAACCAACATGATCAAAGTGACTAAATGAAATTCATGTGTTTCCTCAAGAACGCTTTGCTTATTATAAGAGATTGTTTTGGCCTATATTTTGCTACAAAAAGGATTGGTCTACCTTGCTGCACCTATTTTTAATATTGCTACTTATTACTTGTTACAAATTATCTTGCTATCAAACTATCTATTACCGACAATTTCAGTACTTGCAGAAATTACCTTGCTGGAAACCGCTTGCCATTTCCTTCTGCTCCTCGTGGGGTTCGACACTCTTACTTATAGAAAGGACTATCATTGATCCCCTATACTTATGGGTTATCAAGACTCTTTTCTAACGCCGTTCCTGGGGAATGAAGCGCTCTTGGTAAGGAAAAATTTATATAACGTGCTGAAATTTACTATGGAAAACATTCCTTTGAGGGGTTTGTTCGGGGTATCTTCACCTAGACAAGAAACACAAATAGATTGTTAACCTTACAGAGCATGAAGAAAATAGATTGTTAAAAACTCTGAGGAAGCACCGTGCTGCTCTTGGACATACTCTTGATGATCTTAAGGGCATTAGTTCCACTTTGTGTCAGCACAAGATTAATATGGAACCTGATGCTAAACCCGTCGTTGATCACCAACGACGATTGAATCCTAAGATGAAGGAAGTGGTAAGAACTGAAATACTAAAGCTTCTGGAAGCACGTATAATCTATCCCATTGCTAATAGTATATGGGTAAGTCCTATTCATTGTGTCCCTAAGAAAAGAGGCATCATTGATAAAAATGAAATTATCCCACAAAGAATTGTTACTGGCTATAGAATGGTAATTGATTTTAGAAAATTAAATAAAGCCACTAGAAAAGATCATTACCCTTTGCCTTTTATTGATCAAATGTTAGAAAGGTTGTCAAAGCACACACAGTTTTGCTTTCCTGATGGATATTCCGGTTTCTCTCAAATACCTGTATCACAACCTGATCAAGAGAAAACCACCTTTACTTGTCCTTTTGGAACTTATGCTTATAGACGTATGCCTTTTGGTTTATGTAATGCACGCTACCTTTCAAAGATGTATGACTGCTATATTCTCTGAATTTTGTGAAAAGATTGTTGAGGTTTTCATGGATGATTTTTCCGTTAACGGAACTTCTTTTGATGATTGCTTAAGTAACCTTGATCGAGTTCTGCAGAGATGTGAACAAACTAACCTTGTCTTGAATTGGGAGAAGTGCCACTTTATGGTGAATGAAGGTATTGTCTTGGGCATATAATTTCTGAGCGGGGTATTGAGGTGGACAAAGCTCAAGTTGATGCAATTGAGAAAATGCCATGTCCCAAAGATATTAAAGGTATTCGAAGTTTCCTTGGTCATGCTAGTTTGTATAGGAGGTTTATCAAGATTTCTGTAAAATTTCCAGGCCTCTTACTAATCTCTTGCAAACGGATGTTCCATTTTTGTTTTGATGATGATTGTGTAGAAGACTTCGAAACACTTAAGAAATCCTTAACTTCTGCACCCATTGTTCAACCACATGGTTGGAACTTACCTTTTGAAATTATGTGTGGATCTAGTGATTATGATGTTGGTGTTGTTCTAGGACAAAGAGTTGATAAAAACTAAATGTGATACATTATGCTAGTAAACTCTAGACAGTGCCCATAGAAATTATGCTTCTACTGAAAAATAATTTCTAGCAGTCGTGTTTGCTTGTGATAAATTCAGATCTTACGATTCTAAAGTAATTGTTCACACAGATCATGCTGCTATTAAATACCTTATGAAAAAAATATGCTAAACCTAGACTTATTAGGTGGGTTCTTTTGCTACTAGAATTTGACTTGCATATTACTGATAGGAAGGGAGCTGAGAATCACGTAGCTTATAACTTGTCTAGGTTAGAGAAACTTCTTGATGACCCACTGCCTATTGATGATAGCTTTCCGGATGAATAGCTAGCTATCATAAATGCTTCTCATAATACTCCTTGGTATGCTAACTATGCTAATTATATTGTTGCTAAATTCATACCACCTAGTTTCACATATCAACAAAAGAAAAATTCTTCTTTGACTTAAGACATTACTTTTGGGATGACCCACATCTTTATAAAGGAGTAGATGGTTGATACGTCCATTTTGCATCATGTTTTCCTACTGTTATTTACAATGTTTTTATGCATAATAATGCTTTATGGAGTAATTCTAATGCCTTTTCTCTCATAATATGCAAGGTTTACACAAAAAGGGAGAATGTTGCCAGCTAGAATTCTGGACCTGAAAAAGCTATGTTAGAGTTACATATTTTGCACACCTCCAAATAAGATGAAAATTTAAGGAGAATTGTTTTTGAATATATAAAAAATATGGGAGAAAATAACTACCGGAGCGGGGCCACCTGGTGAGCACAAGACACCAGGGCGCGCCAGACCCCCCAGGCGCGCCCTGGTGGGTTGTGCTCAGCCCAGCCCACCTCCGGTGCCCATCTTCTTGTATATAGGTCCTTTTCACCTAGAAAAAATAAGGAGAGGACTTTTGGCATGGAGCGCCGCTGTCTCAAGGCGGAACTTGGGCAGGAGCACTTTTTCCCTCTGGCGGAGCGATCCCGCCGGGGGAACTTCCCTCCCTGAGGGGAAATCGAGGCCATCGTTGTCACCAACACCCTCTCATCTTTGGGAGGCCAATATCCATCAACATCTTCAACAACACAATCTCCTCTCAAACCCTAGTTCATCTCTTGTGTTCAATCTTTGTACCGGAACCTCAGATTGGTACCTTTGCGTGACTAGTAGTGTTGATTACATATTGTAGTTGATTACTATATGGTTTATTTGGTGGAAGATTATATGTTCAGATCCATTATGCTATTTAATACCCCTCTGGTTTTGAGCATGATTATCATTTGTGAGTAGTTACTTTTGTTCTTGAGGTCACAGGAGAAATTTTGTTGCAATTAATCATGTGAACCTTATATGTGGTCGATATTTTGATGATATGTATGTTGTGATTCCTGTAGTGGTGTCATGTGAACATCGACTACATGGCACTTCACCATCTTTGGGCCTAAGGGAATGCATTGTGGAGTAGTTATTAGATGATGGGTTGCTAGAGTGACAGAAGCTTAAACCCTAGTTTATGCGCTACTTCGTAAGGGACCGATTTGGATCCAGATGTTTAATTCTATGGTAAGATTTTATTTTAATACTTTTCTCGTAGTTGTAGGTGCTTGCGTGGGGGTTACTCATAAGTGGGAGGTTTGTTCAAGTAAGAACAACACCCAAGCACCGGTCCACCCACATATCAAATTATTAAAGTAGCGAACACGAATCAAACCAACATGATGAAAGTGACTAGATGAAATTCCCGTGTACCCTCAAGAACGCTTTGCCTATTATGAACATTTTGGCATGTCCTTCTCCACAAAAGGATTGGGCTACCTTGCTGCACTTTATTTACCGTTACCGTTAATTTCTCATTACAAATTATCTTGCTATCAAACTACCTGTTACCGACAATTTCAGTGCTTGCAGAAAATACCTAGCTGAAAACCACTTGTCATTTCCTTCTGCTCCTCGTTGGGTTCGACACTCTCACTTATCGAAAGGACTACAATAGATCCCCTATACTTGTGGGTCATCAAGACTCTTTTTTGGCACCGTTCCTGGGGAGTGAAGCGCTCTTGGTAAGTGGAAATTGGTAAGGAAAAATTATTACTACGTGCAGAAATTTATTGTCACTTGCTACGATGGAAAACCATCCTTTGAGGGGTTTGTTCGGGGTATCTTTCATGACCCACAAGTATATGGGATCCACCGTAGTCCTTTCGATAAGTAATAGTGTCAAACCCAACGAGGAGCAGAAGGAAATGACAAGTAGTTTTCAGCAAGGTATTCTCTGCAAGCACTGAAATTATAAGTAACGAGTAGTTTGATAGCAAGATAATTTGTAACGAGCAAGTAACAGTAATGGTAACAAAAGTGCAGCAAGGTAGCCCAGTCCTTTTGTGGCAAAGGACATGCCAAACTGGTCTCTTATGATAAGCAAAGCGTTCTTGAGGGTACACGGGAATTTCATCTAGTCACTTTCATCATGTTGGTTTGATTCGTGTTCGCTACTTTGATAATTTGATATGTGGGTAGACCGGTGTGTAGGTGTTGTTCTTACTTGAACAAACCTCCTACTTATGATTAACCCCCTCGCAAGCATCCGCAACTATGAGAAAAGTATTAAGATAAAATCTAACCATGTCATTAAACTTTTGGATCCAAACAGTCCCTTACGAAGTAGCGCATAAACTAGGGTTTAAGCTTCTGTCACTTTCGCAACCCATCATCTAATAACTACTCCACAATGCATTCCCTTAGGCCCTAATAAGGTGAAGTGCCATGTATTCGACATTCACATGACACCACTAAGGGAAACACAACATACATACCATCAAAATATCGAACACATATCAAGTTCACATGATTACTTGCAACAAGATTTCTCCCGTGACCTCAAGAACAAAAGTAACTACTCACAAATGATAATCATGCTCAAGATCAGAGATGTATTAAATAGCATAATGGATCTGAACATATAATCTTCCACCAAATAAACCATATAGTAATCAACTACAAGATGTGATCAACACTACTAGTCACCCACAAGCACCAATCTAAGGTTCCGGTACAAAGATTGAACACAAGAGATGAACTAGGATTTGAGAGGAGATGGTGTTGTTGAACATGTTGATGGAGATTGCCCTCCCCAAGATGGCAGAGTTGTTGGTGATGATGATGACGATGATTTCCCCCTATGGGGGGGGGGGGGGGGGGGGTTCCCCCGGCGGAATCGCTCCGCCGAAGGGCAAAAGTGCCCCTGCCCAAGTTCTGCCTCGAGAGGGCGGCGCTTCGTCCTGAAAGTCCTCCCCTTATTTTTTTCTAGGTCAAAACGACTTATATACCAGAAGAGGGGCACCAGAGGTGGGCCGAGGAGGGCACAACCCACCAGGGCGCGCCCGGGCTCCCTGGCATGCCCAGGTGCGTTGTGCCCGCCTAGTGGGCCCCCTCTCTTAGTTATTTGCTCCAATAATTCATATATATAGATTCCATAAAAAATCTCCGTGAAGTTTCAGCTCATTTGGAGTTGTGCAGGATAGGTGGCCTGACGTAGCTTTTTCACGTCTAGAATTCCAGCTGCTGGTATTCTCCCTCCTTGTGTGAACCTTGCATATTATGAGAGAAAAGGCATTAGAATTACTCCAAAAGCATTATTATGCATAAAAACAATATAAATAACAGTACGAAAACATGATGCAAAATAGACGTATCAACTCCCCCAAGCATAGACCTCGCTTGTCCTCAAGCGAAAATAGAAATAAAAAAACATGTCCACATGTTTAGAGAGAGAGGTGTCGATAAAAACAAAATACGGACATAGAAGCATCATGTATATTATTATAACGGCAACAAACCGGACACAGAAAGATAAAACTTTATCACGTAACTTTTATCATAGACTTCTCATGAATAAGTAACAATTCATCACAACACGAAGTATAAAGCATAAACTCTATTGAAAACCAACATACTATGTTCTCAGTCAACTTTGCAACTACAATTCATCATCTTTTCAGGAAGGGTCACGTATCGGAGCCTTTTGGCAAGTCCACATACTCAACCATCATATAGTCTTGTATGATTTCTAACACTCACTGCGTACATATGAGCAAAAAGTTTCAACCGGACACATAGAAAGATAGGGGCTTATAGTTTTGCCTCCCAACGTATTCACCTCAAGGGTGATGTCAACAATAATAACTCATGCCCACCCATATCCAACTGGATATATGTGCCTAGATCTTTCCTCACCACATGGTGCTTGCCAAAAGAGAAAATAAAAAGGAATAGAGACAAAAACATTGACTCTTGCATAAAAGTAAATACATAAAAGTAAAGGATAGGCCCTTTGCAGAGGGAAGCAGAGGTTGGCATGCACTTTTTGGTTGTATGCTCAATCTCTTAGTGCAAAAGAATGTCACGTTATATTGCCCCTTATGATAGCAACCTTTATTATGCAGTCTTTCGCCTTTATTATTTTGCTATCACAAGTTTGTACAACTCTCAATTTTCTCTTACACTAAATGATCTAACACATTTAGAAGCAATTTTTATTACCTTATTGCACCGATGACAACTTACTTAAAGGATCTGTAACATCCCAAATTTTCAATTTGGAATGTTATACATAGATCATTCATGCATATCATATTTTATTGCATTGTCGATTTGTGATCCTCGAAATTCTAAGCAACTCAAGGACCCACAGAGAGAGTTGGGAATTTTGCAGTTTTCATATTTGAATTTTATCAAATATCGAAACGAGAATTATTTGTTTTAATTATTTTTCTCTCTGAAAATATTTCATATCAAAATATATGAGAGGGGATAATATGAATTCCCCAAAATAATGAAATATTGGAGGAAAATATTAGAAACAAATAAAGATTTTTTTTGGGATTTTATTGCTATTTTATTTGCATAGGAAAAATACGCGTTTCTCAAAATTGCATTATAGGCCCAAATAAATGTTCACCTTGTTCGGAATATTTTTAGAGGACGGAGAAAATTTATTTCTGGATTTTTGGAGTCAGTTTAGTATTCCTTTTCTTCGTTTTTCTACGCAATTTTTTTTAAAAAAGGTCGAACCGACTTGGGCCGCCGTGGGCGACCCGGACTCCGCATCGCCCCAGGCTTTATAAGCCCGTGACCCCGCCAGCCCCAGCCCACCCCAGCCGCCACCGAACCCTAGCCACGCCTTGAGCCCCGCCCCGCGCCTCGAGCCCTGCGCCACCGCCGCCACCGGAGTTGACCGCCGCCGCCTTTTTTTCTCTTCGGTTTATTTCAGTAAACCCTAGATCTAGATCCGGTTTTTTTTATTTTCCGATTTATTTTCTTTAGATCAGTTTTCCGTCGGTTTATTTATTTAGCGAACGCCGTTCGTACGTTCGTTTTAACGAACGGTTTTCACCCGTTAACCACAGACAGCGAACGTTCATTCGTTAGCCTGTTCGTCAGTTTTCCTTTTTCTCGGGTTTTTCGCGATTATTTTCGATCGCGATTTCTGATCCGATTTTCGTTTTAGTATAACTTTTCGCTCGTTTATCGGAATCAGGCGATTCAAGCGCCTAGATCTTCATCTCGAAGCCCTCTTTCTGTTTAACCAACTTGAACAAGATTTTTGGTACTGTAAAATTTGACTTTAGTCCAAATTAGTAAATGGATCTTGTTTCTTTCGCAGTTTGAGTTTTGTTGCTCCGTTTGATTTGGTTCTTTTTGCAAACTGGAGTTCTTAAGTTGAACTTTCTGGTTAGATCTTCTTATTTGAGTTTTACCCGTGCATCTTTGATTGATTGCTTATGTATGTTTTTTTGCGATAGAATTCCTGGAGTGCGAAGCGTGCTACTACGAGTCTTTAGGTTTTGCGGATCGTCAGCAAGGCAAGTAACACATTGATCATACTCTTTTCATACCCAGTTTTTATGCATTAGTTCCAATCCTCAAACACTGCATGATTAGGATGGGATTAACTTGTGGGTTTGGGAAGTAGTTGATGAGGTAGAACCTATTACTTGTGGGTTTGGGATGGAGTTACTTCTACGTTATGCTTATATTGCCATGCTATGCTCGTAGACGTGGATTGGGTTTGAGTGTATCCATGACAGATGTGAGTTGTTAATTAATGGTTCAACTTAAGGTGGCTACTTTAATACACATCTGGGTGGATTGCTTGTTTGGGCACCTGGGGAATCCAGTGTTGTCCTAGGAGATCCCGGGGCATTCGTGAGATTATTCATGCTAGAAACTTCCGTGTGCAGCCACAAGCTATTATCGGCTCTAGCATACTTTGAGTAAGTTGCATGACCTCTTCCAGTGGTAGGCTAGCAAATGTAGGGGATGTAGGTTGGTACTGTCTACCCAGGGTTAGAGTTAATGCTTCTGAAAGACGGTGTCTCGGTCATCTGTTTCTCAAACACCATGTAGTGCGAGAAATCCAACGGAGGAGATCGAGTCTTGTGGGGAAAAGTGCGCAAACCTCTGCAGAGTGTAAAATCTAATCATGGTTAGCCGTGTCCTCGGTTATGGACATCTTGAGTATCTAGTACTTGGATTATCCTATCGTATCTGATCACTCTAAATTAATATGTTGGGTTGTTAATGATTACTTTAATTGGGATTGAGACGGGGGTACCATTCTCAATGTTTCAACCACCATGATAGTTAAATAAAATTTATTCCTTCGTTGTAGGGAAAAATCTGCTTTTCGCAAAAACAATATAACCGTAGAGCCTCCACCAGCCAAATATGCATGTACTGATATCATTATTTCTGTTCTTGCTCTACTATGTTACATTGCTAGCATATTCCATGTGCTGACCCATTTCGGGCTGCAACGTATTATGTTGCAGACTTTTCAGACGAGGAGTAAGGTTCACTAGGTCATTCTCGTGCAGCTCAGCTATGCCATTGGAGTTGATGGACTCACTTTATCTTCCAAGCCTTCCGCTGTTATCGTATTAGATGGCCTTAAGCCATATTTATTGTAATAAGTTCTCTTTTGAGATATTCGATGTAATAAGTGTGTGATTGCTACTCCGTTATAAATCCTTCGAGTACTGTGTATGTCAGCATTACCGATCCAGGGATGACACTGAAGCACAGAGACTTGACCGTTTGAGGTCGGGTCGCTACAAGATGGTATCAGAGCCAGGTTGAGTGTAGGACACGACCACTAAGATAAGCCATGGGTCACTCGTCTCTACTCATTTCTGACTCCTCTCCATTTTCTACTCTTTAGGATGGCTGACTCGAGGAACAAGTTTGCACAACCGGATGAAGACACACCCTTTGGACGACACTTGAAGGAAGTCATTAGGTACCTAAACATCGGAATACCAAGCTTCACCGGGACCTACAATGCCACTTTACCAGAAGAGGAGCACTGGATGATACGAGTTCAAGTTCCAGGAAGGACATTCACGCCACTCACACAGCCCATAGAGTTTTCCTTTGATGCACCAACCTGGAGTCTCGGCAAGAGCATGGCAGCTCACATCGCCATGGGGCGCATCGGCGAAGTTTACCACAAGGATCTCAAGGATACTATCTACCAGATATGTGGGCGCCGAGATGAGCAATGGGAGATAGTCAGCACCAAGAAGGACATGTCCATTGCAGCTTTCATCCAGGAGTTAAACCAGCACATTCGATGCCAGGAGAATCAGATGTGCGCAGACATGATAGATTTGAAGAAGGCGATGACAAGGATCACCGAGCTGGAGGAAGAACTCAAGTCTACACGCGATGGATATGAGGAGGAAATCGCGACACTGTTGGAGAAGAACGACGACCTGGTAAAGAAGATCGGAGTATTCATGGGAGGCCCCGTGCCAGGAGGAGAAGACTCGATTCTACTTGCCCGGATAACTACATCATCATCGACGACACCGACTCCGACCCCGACGATAGTGATGATGATTTTGAAGACGAAGCTGGAGCGGACATCATGGAGTCTTCCACCGATCAAAATTTCTAGATGACCACCAAATGATTAGTAGTATTCCCCCATGTATATAGTAGTAGTCTGAGCACTTTTAACGATAGTTCTAGACCGTTTGTATGCCTTTGCTTGATTGATTGAGTGATATGATTGTGTTTGTCTCATGTGCATATGGGTAGTGCTTTCTCACTAGACCCCATTTCTATTCTAATCTCTCCCCTCTAAACCCATCAGATGCCTCCGAGACGTGACACCGGATTTGTTTTCCCACCGGAGATCACCCAGTTGATCCAGCAGCAGAATGCCTTGATGTAGATATTAGTCCAGAACCAAGGCAACAACAACCCGCCTCTAGTTGACAACTTAGCTCATTTTCTGAGGTTACAACCGCCGGTGTTTTCCAGTAGCACCAAGCCAATAGTTGCAGATGACTGGCTACGCAGGATTGGAAGGGAGTTGACCACCGCTGGTTGCACAGATGCAGAGAAGGTGCGTTTTGCCGCACATCAGTTGGATGGACCAGAAGCCTCATGGTGGGAGAATTACACAGCCACTTTCCCCATAGCCAATATCACTAGGGATCAGTTTCAGCAAGCTTTCCGCACAGCACATGTCTCAACTGGAGCTATGAGCATGAAGAAGCGTGAGTTTTGCAACTTGCGCCAGGGAAACCGTACTGTAGCCCAGTACGTGGATGAGTTTAGTAAGCTATCTCGTTATGCCCCTGATGATGTGGCCACAGATGCCGCGAGGTAGGAGAAGTTTATGGAAGGGCTTAATGATGAGATGAGCATGCAGTTGATGGTGGCAACATTTGCTAACTACCAGGAGTTGGTAGACGAAGCTCTTATGATGGAAGGGAAGCAGCAACAGATTGAGAGCCGCAAGAGGAAGTATGGACAAGGAAAGTACAATTCTGGAGCTCAGCAGAAGCCTCGTTTCACCCCGAACTCAGGAGGACTTATCCATAACAATGGAGGCCACACTCACAATGTAGGAAGTTCCCATAACCACAATGGCCCCAAGAATGGAAACGGGAATGGAGCAGGCAGCAATCAGAACCGCTCTAACCCAGCCACACCCGCCAAGAACGATCAAAGTCACATTACTTGTTTCAAGTGCGGGAAGACTGCACACTATGCCAATGACTGTCCGGAATTGAAGAACGGAAATGGTAATGGAAGCGCTGGGAAGAAGCCCAACCCTTTCAATAGGGGACAAGTGAACCATGTGAACGTGGAGGGGGTTGAGGAGCAGCCTGATGCAGTTATCGGTAAGTTTTTGGTTAAGTCTTTTACCGCTCTTGTTCTTTTTGATACTGGTGCATCACATTCATACATATCGAGGGGATTTGTGGATAAGTTTAAGTTGCCAACTCAAGCCCTTAGGACGCCCCTGTTAGTAAGTTCACCTGGAGCAGAGTATATGGCCAGCCGATGGTGCGACCGGATACCCTTAACCATTGGTAGCCATGTTTTCCCGTCAGACCTAATAATTTTGGAGTCACAAGGGTTGGATGTGATATTAGGCATGGATTGGATGTCGAAGTATGGAGGAAGCATAGATTTTGCTAGTAAGTCAATTCTGCTCACCACCCCGGAGGGAAAAAGGATCAAGTATGTATCCAAGCATTCGTCAAGGAGAACCCAAGTATATTCCCTCTCAGGAGTTGTTCAGGAGGAAGTGCCTGTTGTGAAGGATTACCCCGATGTGTTTCCAGAGGAATTACCCGGCATGCCGCCAGATCGGGACATTGAGTTCTTAATAGAACTGTTGCTAGGCATCAGACTGATATCGAAGAGACCATACCAGATGCCCGCAAATGATCTGGAGGAGATTAAGAAGCAGATCAAGGAGTTATTGGACAAAGGCTACATGACGAAGTTCATCACCGTGGGGAGCCCCAGTGCTTTTGGTTGAGAAGAAGGATGGATCGTTAAGGATGGTTGTTGATTATCGTGCATTAAATGAGGTGACGATCAAGAACAAGTACCCATTGCCGATGATCAATGATTTGTTTGACCAGCTGCAAGGAGCTAAAGTGTTTTCAAAGATCGATCTGCGATCAGGATATCACCAGCTGAAGATTCGAGAGAAGGATATACCAAAAACAGCATTCACCACAAGGTACGGGTTATATGAGTATACGGTCATGTCATTTGGACTGACTAACGCCCCTGCCTATTTCATGAGTATGATGAATAAGGTGTTCACGGAATTCTTGGATAAATTTGTGGTGGTGTTCATTGATGATATAATGGTATACTCGAAGAATGAGGAGGAGCACAAGGAGCATTCACGTTTAGTTCTCGAGAAACTCAGGGAACATTAGTTGTATGCCAAGTTCAGCAAATGTGAGTTCTGGTTGAAGGAAGTTGGATTCGTTGGACATGTTATATAAGGAGAAGGTATAGCAGTAGACCCCACCAAGGTTCAGTCAGTCACTGAGTGGTTGGCACCCACCTCAGTTAGCGAGATCCGCAGTTTTCTTGGACTCGCAGGATACTATCGGAGATTCATTGAGAATTTTTCCAAGATTGCGAAGCCAATGACGGCGTTGTTGAAGAAGGATACCAAATTCAAATGGACGGAGGAATGTGAGGCAAGTTTTCAGGAGTTGAAGAAACGTTTGACTACAGCCCCAGTGCTGATTCTGCCAGATATACGCAAGGACTTCCAAGTATATTGTGATGCATCACGCTCAGGACTTGGAGGTGTACTTGTCGGATGTGGGGCTCCGGCAAAACCCTTAAGGTTCGAACTCTGGGGTGCGCGCGAAGTTCTTTCCCTCCTACCGATCTATGCCCTATCTCACTAAGATCTCGCGGACGAACTCGACCAACTCGCAACACAGGAAGACACGAGATTTATACTAGTTCGGGCCACCGTTGTGGTGTAACACCCTACTCCAGTGTGTGGTGGATTGCCGCTTGGGCTGAAGAAGAACAGTACAAAGGGAAGAATAGCCTCCTGAGGTTGAGGTGTTCTTGTGCTTTGTGGACATGTGGATGAGAACTCGATCCGTCCCCTACTATGGTGGCTAGCTCTACTTATATAGGCCCTGGTCCTCTCCCCAAATATTGAGCGGGAAGGGAGCCAACAACGGCGGGCGAATTTGAAAGGGGACAGCTAGTACAAGCTATGCTGACAAAAGTGGTCTTCGCCTGCAAAAGGCTCTGGTGGTGACGCCGTCTCGGGCTCCACGGTGACCTCTATCCTGCCGTCCCGCTGGTCTTGGTCTTGTTGCACCGATATGGAAACCTTTGCCTGATGCCTCGGTACTCCGCGCCTGCGCCTGCCTCCTTAGCACCAAAGAGGAAACAAGGACGCTGCGCGCGCTGGCTCCCGCCTGGTGCCGATCATCATGGCTCACATCACGTGAGCCTCGTGAGGTTTGCTCCACCTTGATATCTCCGCTCCTCGCAAGGCAGCCTGGTGAGGTTGCTCCCGAGGAGGTCTTGCGCCGTCCGCCTCGCGAGGCTTGGCCCCTCGCGAGGGTCTTGAATGCTTTGTTGATGAAGATGGGCCGTACAGGCCCGCTAGCATAGCCATGCCGTGGGCCGCAGGCAGGCAAGTCTGGGGACCCCCGTTCCCAGAACGCCGACAGTAGCCCCCGGGCCCGAGGTGCGCTCGGGCTTGGCTTCGCGGCGAAGCCAAGGGTCAAGTGCGGAGCGCCGCGGGCCCCAAAAGCCTGCGGCCTTGGTCGACGCGTGGCGGTTGATTGGACGTGGGCGTCTCCACTTCCCCACGCTGCCTCGGCAATTGCACAACTTGAAAAGTCCCTGCGACATGCAAGGAAAACCATCATTACCTGTGATCGTGGGAGGCGCCGGTTGGCCTCCACTTGCTATAAATGGGGAAGGGGGGCGGAGCCCCCATCGCCATCTCTTCCTTCCTTCGCTCGCTTCTTCCTCCTTGCTCCCCTGCTTGCAACAATGGCGCCCATCCGAAGGTTCTCTGCTGAAGAGAAAGGGAAGGCCCCCCGCGATGATCCGGGGCCACTCCCGCCGAAGAAGAGGTCGGTTCATCATCGCGACGAGGCGGCGATGCAGGTGGTGACGAGGCCTTGGAGCGAGCGGCCTCCTCCAGGGTACCCGCTTCCCTTGTACGCCTGAGCCGAGGGCTCGGGAGGGCGGAGCGACGAGCAGCGACGCCCGCGCCGCGCCCGTGGTCACAGCGTGATGGCAATGCGTGCCGTTGCTCCTGGAATCCACGCCACGGATTCCCCGCACGAGCTTGTGCTATGGGCGCCGATGCCCCCGAGTTCCTGGATCCGCTTTCCGCGGTTCTTCTCCGATGTGATGCCGCCGAGGGGGCCTCTCGAGCTCTGGCTGCAGCACGCCGACTACGATGCTCCGGCGACCGGAGCAGAGGTCGAAGCGGTCCCCACCGGCATGATCTTCATGACTCGCGGCTGGGGCTAGGTTGCACTGGTCTACCGTGCGGAAGGCACCCTCGCGATCCATTTTGAGTTCGACGGCGCCTCTACGCTCTTCTTCAAGGTCTTCGATGCGGAGCGCCGCCACCTGGAGTGTTGCCCTAGAGGGGAGCGCCAGGGTAACGCATGCTCCTCTCGTGGCTACTCCAGCAACAGCAGCCCCTGGGAATCTAGCGACTCTCCTGAGCTCTACGAGACTCCAGAGACGAGCGATGACAGCTACGTGCCCCCAACCTCCTACCAGGCCTGGAGCAGAGCCGCGGCGTCCAGCCGCCGCCGCCGCCGCTGATTTGGATGGGGTTGGCGCCAGCCTCCCGTGGCCCACTGTTGATGATGGCGTCCGCCGCGGGAGAGTATAGATAGGATTCCTCTTAGTTCTTGCTTTTGCTTCCTGCGAAGAATCATGAAGTACCCCGTGGGGGTGTGTAAGGATCTGTAATGCCTTTTGTGTATATATTCCCTGTTATGAAAATTTGTGAACGCATGTCCTGTTCAGGCTCGGTCTCCCCTTTCCAACCTCGCGATAGCTTGTTACTCTACGCTGATAGGTCCCGGTCCCCAGGCAGGCTGCAGCCGTCGCTGGTATGCCAGGTCGCGTGCCGTGGTCAAGGCCAGGAGGTGAGCGGCCCGAGGTCCAGTAAGAGCCCCTGAGGCGCGATGCTCAGGAGGTCCCCCTTGGCGCCCAAGCAGCTATGGTAAGGCAGGAAAGGGATGCGACGTGGCCACAACAGGAATGCGGTGAGTGCGACCCTTAGGTCCTATCGATTAGCCGGTCCGAGCATGAGACTTATCTCAGTAGTTCAGGGTCGGTTCTTCGTGATGCGCCAGGCCTGTGCGCAACCACCTACAGCGTAGCTAGGTTAGGCCCGTAAGGGTTCTTCCCCTTCCAATGCTTTCCTTCGTGCTCTACGTCCTCAGGTCCCGGGCCTCGAGCGAGCTCAGCCACCGCTGGTATGCCAGGTCGCGATGCCGTGGTCAAGGCCAGGGAGTGAGGGCTAGAGAGCCAGTAAGAGCTCCTGAGTCGCGATGCTCAGGAGCCCCCCTTTTAACGCGCAAGAGGAATGCATGTAAGAGGAGAGAGCCCACGGTACCGCCCGCTATTATCCTCGGGAGGTTCCTGTAGGTCATCACAAGGAGAAACACGGTTTTGCCGTTATGGTTGCCAGCCCGCCGTTGGTTGCTCTGAGACGAGACGAAGACACTGAGGGCCTGGTGAGGTGACGTGCGCGGGGTGTGCCGCGAGCCAGAGCTCGACCGCTCAGGTTTGTCGACGTGGCAGGGACGGACCCATGCACCAGCGCCGTGCCTGTGTGAGGAGGCCCCGTGGGAGGCGACGATCGACCAGGTGGTAAGCTGGCCCGGGCAGGGGGATTAAGCATGGAAGACAAATCAACCTGGGTAAATGCAGAAGGATACGTGCCACTGGGTCAGGCCCGAGCGGCTTGGGGATGATGCAGCCCGAGGGACGCCCCCAGGAAGGTAAGCTAAAGACATAAGCAAAAGGGATACATGCAACAAGGACGGACCCATGCGGCCTGGGAATAATGCAGCCCGAGGGGCGCTCCCAGCTAAATGAACTTGGAAAATGTCACCTGGTTCTGTTGACGAAGGAGAGTTGGGGCAGCTGAAGGTACGCGGCGAAGGAATGGCTCCTCACGAGCCACCGGGGCCCTGAGCCTCGGGAGGCTCTGGGGGCTCGGGTGGTTCCTTGAAGACTGTCTTCATATCTTCCAAGACGGCGTGGTACCTGGCCTCCTAAGCCACCAGGAGAGGCCGCATGTTGCGCTGATAGGCTGACGCCACGCTCGGCAAGCCGAAGGGCATGCGAACGTAGCTGTGTGGCGGGCCCTCGCAACGACCCACACGCGAAGGCCAGAAGAGCTCCTGAGATGCGGCCCTGTTGAGCCCTAGAACATCGATGCAGACGCGCAGCCCGGCATCCTCGCCTGGATGGGGAGCTGCGCCTCGTGAGCGGCGGTCGCTGCGCATGGCCCTTGCGTCTTGCAGTTCTAGAGTGGTCTTGGTGATGAACTCCTGAGTGGTGGGAACTCCTTGCCATGTGTTCTCCTGAGGGAAACATGCCGCGAAGCACGCCTCCAAGTGGTGCCCAAGTGCCTCCTCATGAGGTTGGCAAGGTCCGAGGCCCTCCAGAAGAGAGCCCCCGAGCCCTGCCCGAGGAGGGTGCCGGGCGCGCCTTCCTATGCGATGCAGGGAGGCGCCCTTGGAGCGGGCGCTGATCCTGACGAGGCTCCAGCTGCGTTGCCGCCCTCCTGAGATCCTGCACGGCGCAACTGCTTCTTCTTCTTGGGGAGGGCCTTAGGAGGGCCCTCGCTTTTGCTGTCGGGGTCGTCGATTGCTGCAGCTTGGATGGCGCGCTCGAGGGAGCACACCGCGTCCCTCTCTTCACATGGGACCGTGATGATTCCGCCGCTTCCCGGCATCTTGAGGACGTTGTAACCGTGGTGGGTGACCACCATGAACTTGACCAGGGCCGGATACCCGAGGATGGCGTTGTACGGCAAGCGGATGTGCGCGACGTCGAAGTCGATGAGCTCGGTGCCGTAGTTCTTGCGCTCCCCGAAGGTGACAGGCAGGCGGACCTGCCCTATCGGTGTGGTGGAACCGTCGGTCACTCTTGAGAAAGGCTTGGTAGGCTGAAGCTGCTCATACGGGACCTGGAGGTTGTCGAACGTGTCGACGGATAGGACGTTGAGCCCTGCGCCACCATCGATGAGGGTCTTGGTAACATGCACATTGCTGATGACTGGTGAACAAAGCATCGGGAGGGCGCCAGCGGTGGCTGCGCACTTGAGCTGATTTGCCGAGTTGAAGGTGATGGCGCACTGGGACCACCTGAGCGGGCGCGTGGCCTCGAGCTTGGGGAGCACCGCGTTCACCTCTCGAGCGAACTGTTTGAAGATGCGCTGAGAGGCTGGGGCCTGGGCGCCGCCCAACATGCAGGCGATAGCACACGGCTCCTAGAAGCCCCCAGCCCCCTCATCCTGATGGTGATTGTTGTTCCTTCTTGGTGGTGGCGGCAGCAGGGGAAGACCGGCGTTGCCCTGAGGGCGATCCTCACGAGGCTGGTCCCTCCAGGCGCCCTCGCGAGGATGGTCCTGCCAGCGGTCCTCACGAGGCCTGTCGCGCCACTCATGGTGCGGGCAACGGTCGTCCCAGCGTCCGCCTCCGCGTCCTCCTCCACGGCCGTAGCCCCGGTCGCTGCGCTCGGGGCGTCGACCGAAACGTCCTTCGCGAATGGCTCTGAGCTCTTGACAGTCGCTGGTGTTGTGGGTGTTCAGGTTGTGGAAGGCGCAGAACGGTCGGCTACCCTTGGATGACTCAGGCTGGTCCCTGCCCCGCTTGGTGTCTGGCTCCGCTGCGAGCACAGCTGCTTCCTTGCGCTTCACGTCCTTGGCCTTGGCCTTCTTCTCCTCTGCACCTGCAGCTGGCAGCTCGAGGAGGGAAAGGCGCCCCTCCTCAGCTCTTGCGCACTTGGTTGCCAGGTTGAACAGCTCCTGAGATGTGCATAGCTCCTCGTGGATAGCGAGCTCCTCCTTCATCTTGATGTCACGGACGCCGTCAGAGAACGCGGAGATGATGGCCTCGTCCGTGACCTTGGGGATCTTGAGGCGAGTGTTGTTGAAGCACTGGATGTACTTCTGGCGTGTCTCTCCTGGTTGTTGCTCGATGCGGCGCAGGTCACCCGCGGCCGGCGGGCGGTCGCGGGTGCCCTGGAAGTTGGCGACGAAGCGGTCGCGCATCTCATCCCAGGAGGAGATTGAGCCGTGCTACAGGTTCAGGAGCTAGGAGCGGGCACCATCCTTGAGAACCATGGCAAACCAGTTCGCCATGACTTTCTCGTCGCCGTTGGCCGCTTTGATGCTCAGCTCGTAGAGCTGCAGGAACTCCGCGGGGTCGGCGGTGCCGTCGTAGAGGGGAGGCAGATCCGGCTTGAACTTGCCTGGCCAGGCGACGCTACGCAGCTCGGGGTGAAGGCGCGGCAGCCGGCCGTGGTTGCCGGGGCTCGTCTCGGAGGTGAGGCCCGTGTGCCGCTACCGCAGGTAGCGCGCGGTCTTGGCGAGGTGGCGCGGGAAGCACAGGTGCAGCTTCTCGCGGCCGAGGAATTTCTTGGCAGCTTCTCTCTTTGCGCGTGGGCACCGGGCGTGGTGGATCATGCCGTGGGGCCGCGCGCCTTGTTGCCAAGGCACCATCTTGGGGCAGAGGTGGTGGAGGCGCTCCATGAGCCACGTCGCCCGTGGCTGGCGGAGGGCGAGGCAGAGAGTGGGACAGCGCCGGGGAGCCCCCTGCGGCGCGGACGAGCTCGGCGACGCGGTCGAGCCAGTCCTCGTAGAGGTCGTCGACCAGGTGATAGCGCAGGAGCTCGTTCGCCATGAGGAGCGCGGCCTGCGCGTCCATGGGAGCGCGACGTGTGTGGGACGAGGAACCGGCCGGGGTCAGCGATGGAGTGGCAGTGCGGCCGTCCTGCCGCACCGATGGGTGCAGCGAGGACGCTTGCTGCTCGTTCCCCGCCGGGCCGGTAGCGGCGTTGGCGGCAGGAGACGGGGAACGACGAGGTGGCCCGCCGACGGGAGCCGTCTGAGCAACGATGCGCAGTGAGGGCAGCCCGGCGCTCAGCTCGGGCGCGGCGAGCGTCCGCCATGGAGAC
Organism: Aegilops tauschii subsp. strangulata; assembly: GCF_002575655.3. NCBI lineage: Eukaryota > Viridiplantae > Streptophyta > Magnoliopsida > Poales > Poaceae > Aegilops > Aegilops tauschii. The sequence continues at coordinate 309,745,307 of NC_053037.3, read as the reverse complement.
GACGGAGCGACGAATCGACGGAAGGGAAGCTACGGCGCACCCCTACCTGGCGCACCAAATGTTGGATGTGGGGCTCCGGCAAAACCCTTAAGGTTCGAACTCTGGGGTGCACGCGAAGTTCTTTCCCTCCTACCGTTCTACGCCCTAGCTCACTAAGATCTCGCGGACGAACTCGACCAACTCTCAACACAGGAAGACACGAAATTTATACTGGTTTGGGCCACCGTTGTGGTGTAACACCCTACTCCAGTGTGTGGTGGATTGCTGATTGGGCTGAAGAAGAACATTACAAAGGGAAGAACAGCCTCCTGAGGTTGAGGTGTTCTTGTGCTTTGTGGACTTGTGGATGAGAACTCGATCCGTCCCCTACAATGGTGGCTAGCACTACTTATATAGGCCCTAGTCCTCTCCCCAAATATTGAGCGGGAAGGGAGCCAACAACGATGGGCGAATTTGAAAGGGGACAGCTAGTACAAGCTATCCTGACAAAAGCGGTCTTCACCTGCAAAAGGCTCTAGTGGTGACGCCGTGTCGGGCTCCACGGTGACCTCCGTCCTGCCGTCCCGCTGGTCTTTGTCTTGTTGCACCGATATGGAAACCTTTGCCTGATGCCTCGGTACTCCGCGCCTGCGCCTGCCTCCTTAGCACCAAAGAGGAAACAAGGACGCTGCGCGCGCTGGCGCCCGCCTGGCACCCGCCTGGTGCCGATCGTCATGAGTTGAATTTTGCTACCCATGATTTGGAGTTAGTAGCCGTACTGCATGCGCTCAAGACTTGGAGACATTATCTTATCAGAAACCGTTGTGATGTGTACACGGATCATAAGAGTTTGAAGTACATTTTCACATAGAAGGAGCTGAACCTCAAGCAGAGGAGATGGTTGGAGCTTATAAAGGATTATGACATGAAGCTGCACTATCATCCAGGTAAGGCCAATGTCGTAGCAGACGCTTTGAGCCAGAAGAGTTATGCTAACACCCTCGTGAGCGGAGGAATGCCAAAGGAGTTAGTAGAGGATCTCATGGAACTACGTTTGGATATTGTTCCTAGAGGTTTTGTTGCATCAATATAAGTCCAATCTACCTTGTTGGGAAAGATTCGAGAAGCGCAGAAGGATGATAAAGAGATTGCCGAGATAAAAGAGAGAATGAGCAAAGGAAAGGCCAAAGGTTTTCGTGAGGATGAGCATGACACCTTATGGTTTGAGGACCGCGTTTATGTGCCCAATAATGTGGATATCAGGAAGTTGATACTTCAGGAGGCTCACGACTCGCCATACTCGATACACCCCGGAAACACTAAGATGTATGTGGATTTGAAGGAGCATTTCTGGTGGACTGGTATGAAGAAGGATATTGCTGAGTATGTAGCCATATGTGATGTATGTCAGAGAGTAAAGGCAGAACATCAGAAGCCAGCAGGATTACTGCAACCTATGCCGATACCCTAATGGAAGTGGGATAAACTTGGCATGGATTTCATCACCGGATTGCCCAGGACCAAGTCAGGATATGATTCTATATGGGTAGTAGTTGATTGCTTGACCAAAGTGGCTCATTTTATCCCAGTGAAAACCACGTATACAAGTGCGAAGTTGGCCAAGATATACATGACCAGGATCGTATGTCTGCATGGAGTTCCGAGGACCATCGTATCAGATAGAGGAACCCAGTTTACTTCAAAGTTTTGGCATCAGCTGCACCAGACTTTGGGTATGAGGCTAGAGTTCAGTACAACCTTTCATCCGCAGACAGACAGACAGACCGAGAAAGTCAACTAGATTCTGGAGGATATGTTGAGAGCTTGTGCACTAGATTATGGATCTAGTTGGGATGACAATTTGCCCTACGCGGAGTTCTCATACAACAATAGCTACCAGACCAGTTTGAGGATGGCACCGTTCGAAGCTCTGTATGGACGAAGGTGCAGAACACCGTTGATGTGGGATGAAGTTGGAGACCGTCAGTTGTTTGGACCGGACTTGATCAAAGAGTCTGAAGAGAAGATTAAGTTGATTCGAGATAGACTGAAGGTAGCTCAGTCCAGGCAGAAGAGTTATGCAGATTCGAAACGCAAGGAAGTAACCTATGAAATCAGAGACAGAGCATATCTTCGTGTATAACCACTCGGAGGGGTGAAACGTTTTGGAGTTAAGGGAAAGTTAGCCCCGAGATTTGTAGGACCATACCGAGTTCTGGAACGTATGGGAGAGGTTGCCTACAAGTTGGAATTACCTGAAGGATTGTCAGGAGTTCATGATGTGTTCCACGTTTCTCAGTTGAAGAAGTGCCACGCGGAGATGGCCGATATACCGCTAAGAGATACAGTGCCCCTGGAAGCAATTCAGTTGGACAGTGATCTGACCTATGAGGAGAAGCCGGTCAAGATTCTCGAGTTTGCTCGCCGAGTTACTCGCAGTATGGTTATCAAGTTTTGCAAAGTTTAGTGGAGCCACCATACCGAGGATGAAGCCACCTGGGAACGAGAGGATGATCTTCGCAAAGATCACCCACACCTATTTTCTAGCCAACCAGAATCTCGAGGGCGAGATTCATCTTAAGGGGCCTAGGTTTGTAACATCCCAAATTTTCAATTTGGAATGTTATACATAGATCATTCATGCATATCATATTTTATTGCATTGTCGATTTGCAATCCTCGAAATTCTAAGCAACTCAAGGACCCACGGAGAGAGTTGGGAATTTCGCAGTTTTCATATTTGAATTTTATCAAATATCGAAACGAGGTTTATTTTAATTATTTTTCTCTCTGAAAATATTTCATATCAAAATATATGAGAGGGGATAATATGACTTCCCCAAAATAATGAAATATTGGAGGAAAAATATTAAAAACAAATAAACATTTTTTTGGGGATTTTATTGCTATTTTATTTGCATAGGAAAAATACGCGTTTTTCAAAATTGCATTATAGGCCCAAATAAATGTTCACCTTGTCCGGCATATTTTTAGAGGACGGGAAAAATTTATTTTTGGATTTTTGGAGTCCGTTTAGTATTCCTTCTCTTTTTTTTCTGCGCGGATTTTTTTAAAAGGTCGAACCGACTTGGGCCGCCGTGGGCGACCCGGACTCCGCCTCGCCCCAGGCTTTATAAACCCGCGACCCCGCCAGCCCCAGCCCACCCCAGCCGCCGCTGAACCCTAACCGTGCCTCGAGCCCCGCGCCGCCGCCGCCGGAGTTGACCGCCGCCGCCATTTTTTTCTCTTCGGTTTATTTCGGTAAACCCTAGATCTTGATCCGTTTTTTTTAATTTTCCGGTTTATTTTCTTTAGATCGGTTTTCCGTCGGTTTATTTATTTAACGAACGCCGTTCGTACATTCGTTTTAACAAACGGTTTTCACCTGTTAACCGCAGACAGCGAACGTTCGTTCGTTGGCCTGTTTGCTAGTTTTTCTTTTTCTCGGGTTTTTCGCGATTATTTTCGATCGCGATTTCTGATCCGATTTTCGTTTTAGTATAACTTTTCGCTCGTTTATCGGAATTAGGCGATTCGAGCGCCTAGATCTTCGTCTCGAAGCCCTCTTTCTGTTTAACCAACTTGAACAAGATTTTTGGTACTGTAAAATTTGACTTTAGTCCAGATTAGTAAACGGATCTTGTTTCTTTCGCAATTTGAGTTTCGTTGCTCCGTTTGATTTGATTCATTTTGCAAACCGGAGTTCTTAAGTTGAACATTCTGGTTAGATCTTCTTATTTGAGTTTTGCCCATGCATCTTTGATTGATTGTTTATGTATGTTATTGTTTGTTTGCGATAGAATTCCCGGAGTGCGAAGCGTGCTACTACGAGTCATTAGGTTCTGCGGATCGTCAGCAAGGCAAGTAACACATTGATCATACTCTTTTCATACCCAGTTTTTATGCATTAGTTCTAATCCTCAAACATTGCATGATTAGGATGTGATTAACTTGTGGGTTTGGGAAGTAGTTGATGAGGTAGAACCTATTACCTATTTTATTATCAAACCCTCGGGAGTTACTTCTACGTTATGCTTATATTGCCATGCTATGCTCGTAGACATGGATTGGGTTTGAGTGTATCCATGACATATGTGAGTTGTTAATTAATGGTTCAACTTAAGGTGGCTACTTTAATACACATCTGGGTGGATTGCTTGTTTGGGCACCTGGGGAGTCCAGTGTTGTCCTAGGAGATCCCGGGGCATCCATGTGATCATCCTATGGTCCGCCACCCAGGCTCAAAGGGATCGTGAGATTATTCATGCTAGAAACTTCCGTGTGCAGCCACAAGCTATTATGGGCTCTAGCATAGTTTGAGTAAGTTGCATGACCTCTTCCAGTGGTAGGCTAGCAGATGTAGGGGATGTAGGTTGGTACTGTCTACCCGGGGTTAGAGTTAATGCTTCTGAAAGACTGTGTCTCGGTCATCCGTTTCTCAAACACCATGTAGTGTGAGAAATCCAATGGAGGAGATCGAGTCTTGTGGGGAAAAGTGTGCAATCCTCTGCAGAGTGTACAATCTAATCATGGTTAGCCGTGTCCCCGGTTATGGACATCTTGAGTATCTAGTACTTGGATTATCTTATCGTATCTCATCACTCTAAATTAATATGTTGGGTTGTTAATGATTACTTTAATTGGGATTGAGATGGGGGTACCATTCTCAATGTTTCGACCACCATGATAGTTAAATAAAATTTATTCCTTTGTTGTAGGGAAAAATCTGCTTTTCGCAAAAACAATATAACCGTAGAGCCTCCACCAGCCAAATATGCATGTAGTGATAGCATTATTTCTGTTCTTGCTCTACTGTGTTACATTGCCAGCATATTCCATGTGCTGACCCGTTTCGGGCTGCAACGTATTATGTTGCAGACTTTTCAGACGAGGAGTAAGGTTCGCTAGGTCATTGTCGTGCAGCTCAGCTATGCCGTTGGAGTTGATGGACTCACTTTATCTTCCAAGCCTTCCGCTGTTATCGTATTAGATGACCTTAAGCCATATTTATTGTAATAAGTTCTCTTTTGAGATATTCGATGTAATAAGTGTGTGATTGCTACTCTGTTATAAATCCTTCGAGTACTGTGTATGTCAGCATTACCGATCCAGGGATGACACTGAAGCATAGAGACTTGACCGTTTGAGGTCGGGTCGCTACAGGATCTTACTCAATCCATAGGTAGGTAAAGTGGACTCTCAAAACAAGATTTGGGTTGAGGGTTTTGGATGCACAAGTAGTATCTCGACCTAGTGCGAAATTTTTGGCTAGCAAGGATGGGGGGAAAGCACCACATGTTAAAGGATCTATGGCAATATAATTTCTATGTGAATATGAACAAACATAAATCATTACGTTGTCTTCCTTGTCCAACTTCAAGAATTTTGGCATATAATATTTTGATGGGGGCTCACAATTATAAAAGATGTCCAAGATGGTGTAGTTGCATGTGAATATTCTCTTCCCTTATTAATTCTTTCATGAATTGCATCATTGACCAATGCTATGTTTGTAAATCTCCAATAAAATTTTCTACTTATACTCTTCCTTATGTGATGTCATTACTTCCATAAGACTAGCATATGATATTTTTTTCACTTATTTCCTTTCTTTTTATTGAACATGAAAGTAAAGAAAGAAAAACTCAAACTAAACTTTATTATATATCTCGCACATGATTACAGGGATAGATCACTAAGCAAACAATTGAAAAGAAAGGATCGAACTAAAATTGTATTCAACTAAACCGATAGATAACTAAGGATAACTAAGATGAGTAAAGGCAAAAGATAGTGGTGGTGATACGATACCGGGGCACCTCCCCCAAGCTTAGCACAAGCCAAGGGGAGTGCCCATACCCGATACTCAAGTCTCCTTTGGGGATGAAGAAGGAGGTGGTGGTGATGCAGTAGAGGGTTTATCCTTCTCCTTTTCCAGCTTACGTCGGAGGGTAAAATTATCCATCCTCAACTCATCGTTCTCCATCTCGAGCTTTATTATCCTCTTGCATAATGCCTCCATGCTTTCGTGTTTGAAACAAGGAGTTACTGGTTCGTCTTCATTTTCCTCATCGGAGAACCATATGTAGGGATAGGTGTCCTTGAAGATACTTTTATCTAAAGGCTGATAAGAAACTAGACACTCCTCAGAATTTTGAGACGACATATTTTCAGATCTGTCAGGAAAACATCGAGAAAAGAAAATAGAAGATTTCTCCATGATACGGTGGTCAATAGGTTCGGGGGGTATATAAAGATTTTTTTTATCTTGGGAAACAAGCAAACGGGAGAAAAACGAAGTTCGGAAGGTACCAGAGCTGGGCACAACCCACCTGGGCGAGGCACGCCCTGGTGTCTTATGCCCACTAGGGTTGCCTTCCTGGTTGTTTCTTATTTTCCTAATTTTTAATATATTCGAAAACTGAGAGAAAATATTTGTGCGAATTTTTTGGAGTCCATTTACTTACGTATCACGTACCTCCTCTTTTTTCACAATTCTGGAGTATTTCGGAAGGTTTCTTTTATGTGTTCTTCCGGTGTCATAGTTTGGATAATATTGCTTTCCACATTAATGAGCGTACTTGAGAAATAATGTTTTATTCTTTGCCCATTGACAACCTTCGGGTTAGTACCTTCGGCATTATTTATTTTGATGGCTCCAGATCGATAAACCTCCTCGATAACATAGGGTCCTTCCCATTTGGAGAGAAGTTTTCCTGCAAAGAATCTGAAATGAGAGGTGTATAAAAGAACACATTCTCCAACTTTGAACTCACGCTTTTGGATTCTTTTATCATGCCATCTTTTAACTTTTTCTTTAAATAATTTGGCATTTTCATAGGCTTGGGTTCTCCATTCATCTAGTGAGCTAATATCAAATAACCTCTTTTCACCGGCAAGTTTGAAATCATAGTTGAGTTCTTTAATTGCCCAATATGCTTTATGTTCTACTCAAGAGGCAAATGACAAGCCTTTCCATAAACCATTTTGTAAGGAGACATACCCATGGGATTTTTATAAGCTGTTCTGTAAGCCCAAAATGCATCGTCTAATTTCTTAAACCAATTCTTTCGGGACCTATTGACAGTTTTTTGTAAAATTAATTTCATTTCTCTATTGCTAAGTTCAACTTGACCACTAGACTGAGGATGATAGGGTGATGCAATCATATGGTTAACATCATACTTAGGAAGAATTTTACGGAAAGCACCATGAATAAAATGTGAACCACCATTAGTCATTAAATATCTTGGGACTCCAAACCATGAGAAAATAACTTCCTTAATCATTTTAATAGAGGTGTTGTGATCAGCACTACTAGTTGGACTAGCTTCTACCCACTTAGTAACATTATCAACAACAACCAAAATATGTGTATACCCATTAGAGGAAGGAAAATGTCCCATGTAATCAAAACCCCAACATCAAATGGTTCAACAACAAGTGAATAATTCATAGGCATTTCTTGATGCTTACCAATATTACCAATTTGTTGCCATTCATCACAAGATAAAACAAACTTACGGGCATCCTTGAAGAGGGTAGGCCAATAAAAACCAGATTGCAATACCTTGTGAGCAGTTCTGTCTCCCGCATGGTGCCCTCTGTAAGCTTCGGAGTGACATTTCCATAGGTTTGTCCCTATTCATGCTCAGCTACACAACGTCTAATAATACCATCTACTCCTTCTTTATAAAGATGTGGGTCATGCCAAAAGTAATGTCTTAAATCATAGAAGAATTGTTTTCTTTAGTTGGTATGTGAAGCTAGGTGATATATATTTAGCAATAATGTAGTTAACATAGTGAGCATATCAAGGAGTGTAATGAGAAACATTTATTGCAGCTAATTGCTCATTAGGAAAACTATCATTAATATGTTGTGGGTCATCAAGAATATTTTCTAGCCTAGACAAGTTATCAGCTACGGGGTTCACAGCTCCTTTTCTATCAGTGATATGTAAGTCAAATTCTTGTAGCAAGAGAACCCACCTAATGAGTCTAGGTTTAGCATCTTTATTTTCCATAAGATATTTTATAGCAGCATGATCAGTGTGAACAATCACTTTAGAATCAACAATGTAAGATCTGAATTTATCACAAGCAAACACCAATGCTAAAAATTCTTTTTCAGTAGTAGCATAATTTCTTTGGGCACTGTCTAGAGTTTTACTAGCATAATGGATAACATTTAATTTCTTATCAACTCTTTGTACTAGAACAGCACCAACAGCATAATAACTAGCATCACACATAATTTCAATAGGCAAGTTCCAATCAGGTGGTTGAACATTAGGTGCAGAAATTAAGGCTTTCTTAAGTGTTTCAAATGCTTCTACACAATCATCTTCAAAAACAAATGGAACAACCTTTTGGAAAAGATTTGTAAGAGGCCTAGAAATTTTATAGAAGTCTATAATAAATCTCCAATAGAAACCAGCATGACCGAGGAAAGTACGAATACCTTTAATATCTCTCGGACATGGCATTTTCTCAATTGCATCAACTTTAGCTTTATCCACCTCAATACCTCGTTCAGAAATTTCATGTCCCGAGACAATACCTTCATTAACCATAAGTGGCACTTCTCCCAATTCAAGACAAGATTAGTTTGCTCGCATCTATGCAAAACTCGATCAAGGTTGCTTAAGCAATCATCAAAAGAAGTTCCGTAGACGGAAAAATCATCCATGAAAACCTCAACAATCTTTTCACAAAAATCAGAGAATGTAGCAGTCATACATCTCTGAAAGGTAGCAGGTGCATTGCATAAACCAAAAGGCATATGTCTATAGGCATAAGTTCCAAAAGAACAAGTAAAGGTGGTTTTCTCTTGATTAGGTTGTGAAATAGGTATTTGAGAAAAACCAGAATATCCATCAAGGAAACAAAAGTGTGTGTGCTTAGATAGCCTTTCTAGCATTTGATCAATGAAAGGCAGAGGGTAATGATCTTTTCTAGTTGCTTTATTTAATTTTCTAAAATCAATTACCGTTCTATAGCGAGTGACAATTCTTTGTGGAATAAGTTCATTTTTATCATTAGGAACAACGGTAATACCTCCCTTCTTAGGGACACAATGAATGGGGCTTACCCATCTACTATCAGCTATATGATAGATTATACCTGCTTCCAGAAGCTTTAGTATTTCAGTTCTTACCACTTCTTTCATTTTAGGATTTAAACGTCTTTGGTGATCAACAACGGGTTTAGCATCCGGTTCCTTATTAATCTTATGCTGACAGAGAGTGGGACTAACACCCTTAAGATCATCAAGAGTATATCCAATAGCAGCTCGGTGCTTCTTCAGAATATTCAATAATCTTACTTCTTCATGTTCTGAAAGGTTAGCACTAATAATAACAGGATATATCTTTTTTATCATCAAGATAAGCATATTTCAAAGTGTCCGGCAGTTGTCTTAATTCAAACACAAGATCACCTTTAGGTGGAGGAGGACCTCCTAGAGTTTCAATAGCCAAATTGTGTTTAAGTAGAGGTCGTTGTTCAAAGAGAATTTTATCTATCTCATTTTTTTCATGCATATGCATATCATTTTCATGGTCTAGCAAATATTGTTCTACTGGATCAGTAGGAGGCACGGCAATAGAAGCAAGACAAATTATTTCATCCATACTAGGCAATTCTTTCTTATGATGTTTTCTATTTAACTTGGAAAAAATAAACTCATGAAACTCATCACCCAAACTAACACCGATGGTTTGTTTCTTACAATATATTTTAGCATTAACGGTGTTCAAGAAAGGTCTACCAAAAATAACGGGACAAAAGTCATCTTCTGGGGAAACAAGAACTAGAAAATCAGTAGGGTATTTTATTTCCCCACACAAGACTTCAACATCTCTAACAATCCCAAGTGGTGTGATGGTGTCTGATGTCTGCTAGGACTACGTTGGTATTTCCCCAAAGAGGAAGGGATGATGCAGCACAACGATGGTAGGTATTTCCCTCAGTGATGAAACCACGGTTATCGAACCAGTAGGAGAACCAAGCAACACAACGTAAACAGCCCCTGCACACAAATAACAACTACTCGCAACCCGACGTGTTAAAGGGGTTGTCAATCCCTTTTGGGCAATGGCGCCAGAAATTGGCAAATGGACATGAATAAAATTGTAGTAGATTGATAGATCGAACGCCAAATAAAATAAATAAGAATAAAATGCAGAAAGGTATTTTTGTATTTTTATTTAATAGATCTGAAAATAAAAGCAAAGGAGAAGTAGATCGCAAAGGCAAATATGTGAGAATTCAAATAATCATGACGGTGGCCTCTCTCGAGAAAAATAGCAAACGGTGGGTAAACAAATTACTGTTGGGCAATTGATAGAACTTCAAATAATCATGACGATATCCAGGCACTGATCATTATATAGGCATCACGTCCAAGATTAGTAGACCGACACCTGCCTGCATCTACCACTATTACTCCACATATCGACCGCTATCTAGCATGCATCTAGTGTATTAAGTTTTATCCTTAGTGAACGATATCCAGGAAAGAGAAACGGAATAATGCAATAAGAACGATGACATGATGTAGACAAGATCTATCTATGTAGAGATAGACCCCATCGTTTTATCCTTAGTAGCAACGATACATACGTGTCGGTTCCCCTTCTGTCACTGGGATCAAGCACCGTAAGATCGAACCCACTACAAAGCCCCTCTTCCCATTGCAAGATAAATAGATCAAGGTTGCCAAACAAAACCCAAATATCAGAGAAGAAATACGAGGCTATAAGAGATCATGCATATAAGAGATCAAAGAAACTCAAATAACTTTCATGGATATAAAAAGATAGATCTGATCATAAACTCAAAGTTCATCCGATCCCAACAAACACACTGCAAAAAGAGTTACATCATATGGATCTCCAAGAGACCATTGTATTGAGAATTCAGCGAGAGAGAGGAAGCCATCTAGCTACTAACTACAGACCCGAAGGTCTACAAAGAACTACTCACGCATCATCGGAGAGGCACCAATGGAAGTGGTGAACCCCTCTGTGATGGTGTCTAGACTGGATCTGGTGGTTCTGGACTCTGCGGCGGCTGGAATTGATTTTCGTTGACTCCCTTAGGGTTTCTGGAATATTGGGGTATTTATAGAGCAAAGAGGCGGTCCGGGGGGAACCCGAGGTGGGAACAACCCACCAGAGCGCGCCAGGGCCTCCTGGCGCACCCTGGTGGGTTGTACTCTCCTCGGAGCAACCCCCAGGCGCAGCCATGGCCCATTAGGTGTCTTCTGGTCCATAAAAAATCTTCGTGAAGTTTCCTTGCATTTGGACTCCGTTTGGTATTGATTTCCTGCGATGTAAAAAGCATGCAGAAAACAGCAACTGGCACTTGGCACTATGTCAATAGGTTAGTACCAACAAATGATATAAAATGATTATAAAACATCCAAGATTGATAATATAACAGCATGGAACCATCAAAAATTATAGATACATTGGAGACGTATCAGCATCCCCAAGCCTAACTCCTGCTCGTCCTTGAGTAGGTAAGTGATAAAAACATAATTTTTGATGTGGAATGCTGCCTAACATGTCATACCGTATTCTTTTCTTTATAGCATGGACATTTGGACTTTTATGTAATTCAAAGCAATAGTCTAGTTTTGACATGATAAGGTAAATACTCAAGCATATCAACAAGCAACCATGTCTTTCAAAATATCAATGCTAAAATAAGTTATCCCTAGCCCATCATGCTCAATCATTGATCCATTCATGAAACACACTCACATATTAGCTACACCCAATAGTCAAGTACGATCATATTGCCTCCTAGTTGGTGCTTTTTATAAGAGAAGATGGAGACTAAAATTCAAAATAAAAATTGCATAAAGTAAAAGAAAGGCCCTTCGTAGAGGGAAGTAGGGATTTGTAGAGGTGCTAGAGTTCAAAGAGAAAAAACTTAGAGATAAAATATTTTGGGAGGTGTGTCTTTCCCACCAAAGAAAATGACTTAGAGTTCCCAACACTTTCCATGCTAAATATCTCATAGGCGGTTCCCAAACAGAAAATAAAGTTTATTCCTTTTTCCACCATACTTTCACTTTCCATGGCTAGCCGAATCCACGGTTGCCTTCCATACCGACACTTTTCAAGGAATTTATTATTTGACAACATAAAGTAAATTCATTTTTCATTTTGGGACTGGGCATCCCTAATACCTTTGCCTTACTCTCGTGCAATGACAAGTGAATAGACACTCATCGTGAGAATAACACATCTAGCATGGAAAATATTAGCCACCCCTCACCGCTCCGCGAGCAGTACGAACACACAAAAGAGAAGTTTATTTTGAAAATTAGAGATGGCACATACAAATTTGCTTAGAACGGCAAAATAATACCACATATAGGTAGATATAGTGGACTCATGTGGCAAAACTGGTTAAAGGATTTTGGGTGCACAAGTAGAGATCATACTTAGTGCAAAATGAAGGCTAGCAAAGGATTGAGAAGCAACCAACCAAGAAACGAATAATCTCATAAGCGAGCATTAAGCATAAATAACACCGAATAATGCACCACAAGTAGGATATAATTTCATTGCATAATTATTGACTTTCATGCTTGCATAGGGAATCACAAACCTTAACACCAATATTCTTACTAAAGCATAATTACTCATCAACATGACTCACATATCACATCATCATATCTCAAAACTATTACAAGGAATCAAGTTTATTTAAGCCAATGATCTTCATGAAAGTTTTTATTATATCCTTCTTGGATATCCATCACTTTGGGACTAATTTTCATGTGTTGATTTTGATAAGCTCAAACAAATATAAGTGAAGATCATGAGCATAATTTTTCTTTCTCCCAAAATAATTTAAGTGAAGCAAGAGAGAATTTCTTGAAAATTTTACTAACTATCAAATAAATCTAAGTGAAGCAAGAGAGCATTTCTTCAAAAATACTAAAGCACACCGTGGTAAAAAAGATATAAGTGAAGCACTAGAGCAAGTCCATAGCTCATAAAAATTTAAGTGAAGCATAGAGAGCAATTCTAACAAGTCATGACACAATTTTGCTGTCTCAAATAGGTGTGTCCAGCAACGAATCAAGACTTTAAAACACAAAATAAAACAAGGAAAGACTCATATCATACAAGATGCTCCAAGCAAAACACATAGTATGTGACGAATAAAAATATAGCTTCGAGTAAAATATTGATGGTCATTAGAAGAAAGAGGGGATGCCACTCGGGGCATCCCCAAGCTTAGTTGCTTGCTCTCTTTGGGATAATAGCTTAGTATGATGGGGCATCCCCAAGCTTAAGCTCTTCTTACTCCTTATTCCTTCATCCATCATTAGATAACCCAAACTTGAAAACTTCAATCACACAAAACTCAACAAAACCTTCGTGAGATCCGTTAGTGTAAGAAACCAAATCACTACTATAAGTATTGTATCAAACCAATTCATATTTTGTTTTTGCATTATATCTACTGTATTCCAACTTTTCTATGGCAAAAACTCATCAAAGAAAACCATAGAGCCATCAAAACAAGCACACAACGCAAAGAAAATAGAATAGTCTGTAGCAATCTGACTATTTCGAATACTTCTGAAACTCCAAAAATTCTGAAAATAATTAGGATGACCTGAGCAATTTGTATATTAATCTTCTGCAAAAATAATTGGCATTTTATCACGCTCTGGTGATTTTTAACAATTGTTTTCATGAGCACAAAAGTTTCAGTTTTTCAGCAAGATCAAACAACTATCACCCAAGAAGATCCTAAAGGCTTTACTTGGCACAAACACTAATTAAAACACAAAAAATACAATCATAACAGTAGCATAATTGTGCTAACACTCAAGAATATAAAGAAAAAAAGCAAAAATAAATTTTATTCATTGGGTTGCCTCCCAACAAGCGCTATAGTTTTACGCCCTTAGCTAGGCATAAAGCAAGGGTCTAAGATTTGTCATCTTTAGTTCAAGATCCATAAGATGCCCTCATGGTTGATTCATATGGTGGCCTAATTCTTGTTCTAGGGAAGTGTTCCATACCTTTCCTAAAAGGAATTGGAACTTAATATTTCCTTCTTTCATATCAGTCATGGCACCGATAGTGCGTAAAAACGGTCTACCAAGAATAATTGGACAAGACGGATTGCAATCAATATCAAGAACAATAAAATATATGGGAACATAATTCCTATTTGCAAGAAAAAGAACATCTCTAATTCTTCTCACAGGATTTTTAATAGTAGAATCCGCCAGGTGCAAATTTAAAGAACATGATTCAATATCGGTAAGACCAAGCACATCACATAAAGTTTTCGGAATTGTAGAAACACTAGCACCCAAGTCACATAAAGCAAAACACTCATAATTTTTAATGTTGACTTTGATAGTAGGTTCCCACTCATCACATAATTTTCTAGGAATTGATACTTCTAATTCCAATTTTTCTTCAAAATATTTCATCATAGCATCAACAATAAGTTTAGTAAAAGTTTTCTTTTGTTCATAGGCATGGGGTGAATTTATCATGGATTGCAACGAAGAAATACAATCAATCAAAGAGCAACTATCATAATTAAAGTCTTTGTAATCCAAAAGAGTGGGTGCATCACTAGTTAAAGTCTTGACCTCTTCAAACCCACTTTTATCAATTTTCTCAACAAGATTTTCACCCTCCAAATTATCGGGACACCTTCTAGCTAAAGTTGACTCTTCTCCAGTCCCTTTTTCATCAATCTTAACTTTATTAAACAAGGAATCAATAGAAGAAACACCAATCATTTTAAGATCCTCATCACTTTTACGAAAGTAATCACTAGAAAACGCTTTTTCTAAAAATTATCTTTTAGCTCTAAGCATAGCGGTTCTTTTGTTACTTTCATCCATAGAAACATAAAGAGATTTAATTGATTCATCAACCTTAGGCACAAAAAATTTCATCTTGAGATTTTCCACATCATGAGAAATTCTATCAAAACTTCTAGACAAATCATCAATCTTATTCAGCTTTTCTTTTATGGTAGTGTTGAAAACTTTTTGCGTGTTGATAAATTCTTCAATATTATTCTCAAGATCATAGGTGTTCCTATTATTATTATAAGATTGATTTCCATAGGAATTACCATAATTATTAGAGGAATTACTAGGAAAAGGCCTAGGATTAAAATTACCTCTATAAGCATTGTTGTTGAAATTATTTCGAGAGATAAAATTCACATCTATGGCATCACTATTTTTCTCAATCAAAGTAGACAAAGGCATATCATTAAAATCAATAGGAGCACTTTTACTAGCAACCAATTTCATAAGAGCATCAACTTTTTCACTCAAAGAAGAAATTCTTCAACCGAATTAACTTTTTTACTAGTAGGAGCTCTTTCGGTATGCCATTGGGAATAATTTTCCATAATATTATTAAGCAATTTGGTGGCTTCACCCAAAGTAATTTCCATAAAAGTACCACCCGCGGCGGAATCTAAAAGATTACAAGAAACAAAATTCAACCCTACATAGAAATTTTGTATGATCATCCAAAAATTTAACCCATGAGTTGGGCAATTCCTTAGCATCATTTTCATCCTTTCCCAAGATTGTGAAACATGCTCATGTTCAAGTTGCTTGAAATTCAAAATCTGGGTTCTAAGGGAAATAATTTTTGCGGGTGGAAAATACTTGGTGATAAAAGCATCTTTGCACTTATTTCAAGAATCGATACTATTGTGAGGCAAAGAAGAGAACCAAATTTTTGCAGAATCACGCAAAGAAAACAGAAATAATTTCATCTTCACAACATCATTGTCCACATATTTTTTTTCTTTTGCATATCGCATAATTCCACGAAGGTATTAAGATGGGACGCGGCATCCTCATTAGGAGTACCGGAAAATTGATCTTTCATAACAAGATTCAGCAAAGCAGTATTAATATCACAAGACTCCGCACTAGTGGCGAAAGGAGCAATCGGAGTGCCAATAAAATCATTGTTGTTGGTATTTGAGAAATCACACAACTTGGTGTTCTCTTGAGTCATGATGACTACGCAACAAGATTGCACTCAAAAACAGATCCGGCAAGAAAACGACGAACGAAAAAGAGGGGCGAATAGAATGGCAAATTTTTGTTAAGTGGGGGAGAGGAAAACGAGAGGCAAATGGCAAATAATGTAAATTGTGAGGAGATGAGATTTGTGATTAGGAACCTGGTATATGTTGAAGATCCTCCCCGGCAACGGCGCCAGAAATTCCTTTTGATGTCTGCTAGGACTACGTCGGTATTTCCCCAAAGAGGAAGGGATGATGCAGCACAGCGACGGTAGGTATTTCCCTCAGTGATGAAACCAAGGTTATTGAACCAGTAGGAGAACCAAGCAACACAATGTAAACAACCCCTCCACACAAATAACAACTACTCGCAACCCGACATGTTAAAGGGGTTGTCAATCCATTTCGGGCAATGGCGCCAGAAATTGGCAAACAGACGTGAATAAAATTGTAGTAGATTGATAGATCGAACGCCAAATAAAATAAATAAGAATAAGACGCAGAAAGGTATTTTTGTATTTTTGATTTACTAGATCTGAAAATAAAAGCAAAGGAAAAGTAGATCGCAAAGGCAAATATGTGAGAAAGAGACCCGGGGGCCGTAGTTTTCACTGGTGGCTTCTCTTGAGAAAAATAGCAAACGGTGGGTAAACAAATTATTGTTGGGAAGTTGATAGAACTTCAAATAATCATGACGATATCCAGGCAATGATCATTATATAGGCATCACGTCCAAGATTAGTAGAGCGACTCCTGCCTGCATCTACTACTATTACTCCACACATCGACCGCTATCCAACATGCATATAGTGTATTAAGTTCATGGAGAAACGGAGTAATGCAATAAGAACGATGACATGATGTAGACAACATCTATCTATGTAGAGATAGACCCCATCGTTTTATCCTTAGTAGCAACGATACATACGTGTCGGTTCCCCTTCTGTCACTAGGATCAAGCACCGTAAGATCGAACCCACTACAAAGCACCTCTTCCCATTGCAAGATAAATAGATCAAGTTGGCCAAACAAAACCCAAATATCAGAGGAGAAATACGAGGCTATAAGAGATCATGCATATAAGAGATCAAAGAAACTCAAATAACTTTCATGGATATAAAAAGATAGATCTGATCATAAACTCAAAGTTCATCTGATCCCAACAAACACACCGCAAAAGAGTTATATCATATGGATCTCCAAGAGACCACTGTATTGAGAATTCAGCGAGAGAGAGGAAGCCATCTAGCTACTAACTACGGACCCGAAGGTCTACAAAGAACTATTCACGCATCATCGGAGAGGCACCAATGGAAGTGGTGAACCCCTCCGTGATGGTGTCTAGATTGGATCTGGTGATTCTGGACTCTGTGACAGCTGGAATTGATTTTTGTCGACTCCCATAGGGTTTCTGGAATATTGGGGCATTTACAGAGCAAAGAGGCGGTCCGGGGGGCACCCGGGGTGGGCACAACCCAGCAGGGCGCGCCTGGGCCTCCTGGCGCGCCCTGGTGGGTTGTGCTGTCCTCGGAGCAACCCCCAGGCGCAGCCTTGGCCCATTAGGTGTCTTCTGGTCCATAAAAAATCTTTGTGAAGTTTCGTTGCATTTGGACTCCATTTGGTATTGATTTCCCGCGATGTAAAAAACATGCAGAAAACAACAAATGGCACTTGGCACTATGTCAATAGGTTAGTACCAACAAATGATATAAAATGACTATAAAATGATTATAAAACATCCAAGGTTGATAATATAACAGCATGGAACCATCAAAAATTATAGATACGTTGGAGACGTATCGGTGTCTCTATTAGCAAGTTTAATAGTAACATCTATGTTTTCTATTTCAGCGGGTGCTATGTCATTCATAATTTCTTAATATAAGGTAAAAGGAATAGCACTCACGCTAGCACCTAAGTCACATAAACCATGATAACAGTGATATCCTATTTTGACTAAGACAAGATGCACGCCAACAACAGGTCTATGTTTATCCTTTTCATCTGGTTTGGCAATTCTAGTAGGTTCATCACAGAAGTAAATAACATGCCCATCTATATTTTCTACCAAGAGATCTTTAACCAAAGCAACACTAGGTTCTACCTTAATTTGTTTAGCAGGTTTAGGTGCTCTTATGTAAGTTTTATTGACCACAGTTTAAACCTTAGCATGTTCCTTTATTAGGGAAAGGAGGTTTTTCAATGTAAGCAGTAGGAGCAACTTGATCAACATTATAAATAATAGTTTCATCTTTAGCTATTACCGGTTCTTTAATTGCTTCTTTAATAGGTGGGTGATATTTAAACCACTTCTCCTTAGGGAGATCAACATGAGTATCAAATGATTCACAAAAGCATGCCACTATCTCAGAGTCAAGTCCATATTTAGTGCTAAACTTTTGAAAAGCATCGTTATTCATAAAAGATTTAACACAATCATACTTAAGCTTAATACCTAACTTTTTACCATCGTCGAGTTCCCAATCTTTAGAGTTGTGTTTAATTCTTTCTAAAATATCCCACCTGAATTCAATAGTCTTCTTCATAAAGGAACCAATACAAGAAGAATTGAGCATGGATTGATCATCACGAGAAAGCCGAGCGAGAGCTCATGATTGGGGCATGAATATAGCATTGACTTGAGCCTCCCCCAAGCTAGAGCGATACTTTCTCCTTCACGAGGCCAAAAATTATATATATAATTCCGATCACGATGAACTAGATGCATAGGATAATATTTTTGGTGAAATTCCAATTTCAATCGATTTTAATTCCAAGATCCAATATCATCGCATAGCCTATACCATGCCAATGATATTCCCTTCAAAGATAAAGGGAAAACCTTCTTATTAGCTTCATCTCCGGGTAAACCTGCAAGCTTAAATAATCCACAAATTTCATCCACATATATCAAGTGCATATCACGATGTTTAGTTCCATCTCCTGCATAAGGATTAGGTAGCAGTTGTTCTATCATACCTGTCGATGTACAAAAGTAGGGGCCTTCTTTACCCCTTTACTTGTGCACGGGGAGTTGTAGCCACACCTGCGGCCATGCTTGGCGGGGCAGAGGGAGGAAAGGTACAAGGCTGCCATGGCAGCACTCAAGCCAGAGGCATGAAGAACAAAGGAGCAAGATGGGTTTCCCCTGGCAACACTCTTGTCGGGGCGGCCTACGTAGCCCCGGCAAGGGCCTTGCCGGGGGAACTTGCCCAACACCAGCAAAGTCGCCACCCTTGATCCTAAGAGTCCTGACACCATCGACAACATCGGAACCAAGGCTCGGGAGGCGCTTGCATGGTGGCATGCAGATCTTTGTGAAGACCAAAGGCATGCAAGACTAGATAAAAACCAGAAGACGAAGACCCCCGGCAAGACTCCTTGCCGGGGACGGCCGAAGACCCCCGGCAAGACCCTTGCTAGGGGCATCTGCAGGGCCACAGCCAGGCCCACACCTACCAAGGCTCCGCCGCCCCACTGCTGCCGTTCCAACACGACAATTAGCCCGCCAACTAGGCGAGCGCCCGTGTGGCAGCGTGCAGCTTCCAGGCCAACTAAGCAAGCACCTGCGTGGTGGCATGCAGATCTTCATGAAGACTCTGTCACCACACCAGCACAGCAGCCAGCCAGCCAGCGTGGCGCTGCATGCCTCGTCAGCTTAGACGCGCGTCGAAGCAAGGCGAGGCGGCGACGGACGGGGCGAGCCTTATTACCGTCCCCAATAAAGCAAGAGGACACATAGGCGGCGCATTAAATGCGTTTGTCCTATGATGTCAGGAGATAAACTTGTGCACTATAGATACTTTTCACCTCCTGTGTGCCACTGTCGTGACCCCTTTAACGTATAAAAGGAGGCCCGAGGCGTACTGAGGAACGATTCGGACTTTTTGGACTTGGCATGCACCGCAGCTAGTTCAAGAGCTCAAGAACACCAAATATACACCAAAGCAGTACTAGGGTATTACGCATCGTTTGCGGCCCGAACCTGGGTAAAAATCCCCCCCCCCCCCCGTTGATCTTCTAGACCCGCTCTTTGCGCAGCCCCGCGCCCCGCCAACCGTAGTAGGGATTCCCTGTGATCCCATAGGTGTCTTTCCTGATCCCCGACATCTTTGGCGCGCCAGGTAGGGGCGCGAGCTGTGAAAATCTGGTTTAGAAGTTAGCGCATCAACTTCGTCATCGCCATGGCCCCCAAGAAGAAGGGGATCACAGCGATCAGGCCGTCCGGAGCCGGCCCGTCCGTGCGAGCGCGGGCAGGCGACGGGGTGGCCATGGATGGTGCCGGAGGCGCGGCCCGCGAGCATCCACGAGACTCTAGCAATCGGAGCCAGGCGAGCAGCATCGTTCGGGTCCAAGACGACGAGCCACACGCTGCTGGGTCCGGGGGCGGGGCCGTGCTGCCCATGGGCGGCGCGGCAACCTCTACGACGCCCCAGCCGCCGCCCGTGCCGCGGCCTTCCCAGGCCGCGTGCGATGAGAAACGCCGCGACGTCGCTGCCCCCGGGCGCCGCCACGCTAAGAGCCCTTTGCGTCATTCTCAGGACGCACCGGGCCGGCGTGCGCACACGGACGCTAGCGGAAGCGGTGCCCGACCGCGAGACCGTGATAGAGCTCCTTCTAACATGGTTAGAAGTCGGAGCACGTCACGGTCCACGCAGCTTTCTCCGCCACCCATGCTAGCAGAAGCGTTGGTGCGCGTGCAACTGCTCCTCGACTTTCCTTCTGTCGCGGAGAAGCTCGACGAGTGGAGAGCCACCATTCGGAGCCTCATCAGCTTTGCCAATAAAGATGAACCGCGACCAGCGGGACCCTCCTTCGTGGCGCACTGAGCCCGCAGCTTGGCCACCCCTCCCCCACGGTCTGGCGTGGAGCTTGGTGGGCGTGCCCAAGACTCCCCCTTTGCTCATGGGCAGCAGCTGGTTGGCTTCGATCTTCGGTTCCTCTTCAAGCAGCGAGCCCCAATCGACTTTGGCTCCTCGCGAGGGTGGGTTGACGTCAGGAGCGGCGCCAGCCCCCAGCCCCCTGCCGGGAGGTGGTGCGCCACTTGGTGCCCCGCCCGCTGCCCCGAAGGTGGAGGACGAGGTGGGCCGAGCGTTCGATCTCGAGCGCGGGCGGAGCGTAGTCCGTCACGAGCTCTTCCAGGAGGCGATGGGCGCGATGGGTCGACTTGGTGAAGAGCTCGCTGGTGTCGACTCGCACCTTGAGGCTGAAGGTCTCCGGCTGGTGGAGGAACGGTGCAAGCTGAAGGTGGCCATCAACCTCGGCCGCTATCAGCGCGACCTTGAGAATGCGAAGGCCGAGGCGTCCCTCAAGATCGCCCATGAAGCCCGCTCGCGAGCCTTGGAAGAGGCTCGCGAAGCTGACCGCCATCGCGAGGCTGCGGAGGAACGCGCGTGGGAGCTCCAGGCCTGGAGCGCGTCCCTTGAGCAATAGGTGGAGGCGCGCAGGGCCGCTCTTGCATCGCTGAGGGGGACGCCCGCGGAGGATGAGGAGGTCCAGAAGCACGGTGAGGCGCTGGCCCTGGAAGCCGTGGAGCGCAGCCTCGAGCTCGAGCAACTAGAGACGAGGGAGCGTCAAGTTGCTCAAGCAGAGGATGCCGTCGGGGCTCGCGAGAACAGAGTCGAGGAGGAGGTGAATCGCCGGGTGGCCGAGGTTCGCTCGGACCTGGAGGGTAGAAGCTGAAGCTCGCGGGTACGGAGGATGAGGGCAGGGCCGCTGCCCTCAGGCCCAGGTTGGATGAGGCTGAGAGGCGCGCGGAGGCCACGGCCGCCGCCCTGGTTACGGCGCAGGCGGACTTGGCCTCCGCCCGCACCGAGCTGCGCTCCCTTCGGAGGCGGGTTGATGATGCTGAGGCCGTCGCGCGGCAAAACATGGAGGAAGTGCTCCACCGACGAACGCTGGAGCACGAGCATGCCCCTATGCTTCAGGATCTCCGGAACAGGGCCAATATCGCCCTGGGTCATATTTGCGACGTGGAGGCGCCGGCCCCTCACTCGAACGATTATGCCAGCCACCTGACCTTTTTCACCGAGGTGGTGACGCGCCTGGAGGCTCGATCTGCCAGAGCTCGCCAGCTTGTGGAGGAAAGGGGTCGCGGCCTGCTTGAGCGCGCTTTCTCCCGTGTCTTGAGCCACGTCCTGAATGCCGACCCCAACTTTGATTTTGACGCTGCCATCGCCCCCGTACCCACGGCGGTCCGGGGCGACCTAGCGCGTTGGGTCGAGGACAATGTGGACGCGTTGGTCAGGGCCTTCACCTCGGAGGATGACGCGGTGGTGGTCACCGCAGACGAAGGCGACGTGGTTGACGACGGCGATGGGGGCGTCGCTGATGGCGGCGACGATGCCGACGAAGACGATGACGACGCGAGTGATGCGTCCGCGGGTGATGCAGCGAGCGACATTTCCGGTTGATCCCATGTTCTCCTGTCATTTCATCCTGCACAAAAAGCTCGGGCGTGGCCCTTGGAAAACTTGTAAGAGCATTTTGGGAGGGGGAGCCCCTCGTGTAAGCAAACTGCAGTTTTTACTTTCCTATGCGATGTGGGTTTGTATCCTCGTGAACTCGTGAATCCGGGTGCGAGTTTTCTGTCATGGTTTACCTTAGGCAACGCCAGCTTTGAGCTGGGTTGCGAGGCGTCGAGTTTCCGAGAACCCTGCGGAGCTTGTCGCTCCGTCAGAAGGGGCCCCACAAGAGGTGAGCACCAGTTGCAGTGCTAGCGCGCACTTGGCATGCGCGCGCTTCGCGCAGTCTCGCTCGCGAGGAGCTCGTGAGGGGAAGGCGAAGGACATGAGTCCCAGACAAAACGGGATCCAGAAGGCAAGAAATTGCTCGAGCAAGAAAAGGCACCCCCCCGTGCGCAACGATAAAAACTCGGTTTCAACTTAAATCCAGATCCAGAAAGCAAAGCTACAGAAAGAGAGATCCAAAGCAAAAGGCCGCGTCCGGCACCTAGTCTAGTCTTCTGGTCTTCAAGTCTTCTCACCAGCGCGGAGCTAAGTGCTGCCACTAGGCATGGGAGGGAGCCCCAGGGCCTGAGGCCGGCACCCCTGAGACTCCGGGGCGTGTACAGCCCCAACTCATTATTACGTGAGAGTGTCACGGGCGGCGAGCTTCACAGGCACTGGGCCTTCTTCATAGGCACCGGCCTTGCTTCATATCGCCAAACGAGGGCCCCGCCTTGCGCCACCCTTGACCTCCTTTGAGCCGACCGGTCACCGGGACGACACAAAGGAGAGAAAGAGGACGCCAGCGGTGCCCTCGGCGACCACAGGTCCTCTGCCGGGGGAAGGGTCGTTGAGGCCTCCCCGGCAGAGGGCCTACCTCCGGGTGTCGCCAGGCGTCGCGCGACGCGGGGAGGGGCCTTGCTCCTGGCTCCCTCCTGGCGGCCCCCAGTGTGTTTCCCTTGTTGGAAGGGGTGCTGCCGTGCCAGGGTCGTCGATTGATGCTGCAACCTGATTCATCTGCAGCCCATGGTTAGCATAAGCCTGTTCCTGAGAGATTAGCGGTACCCTGAAGTTGCCGTTGCCGGCCCGATCGTCGTGATTCTCCGTTGGTTCTTGGAAGGCTTCGGCTCCTAGCGCCCCCTCTCCCCAATCTTCTCCAACGAATGAGCCGGGGTCGTCCTCCGGTGCGTACTCTTGGTCCATCATGCGGGGCACGTAGGCCTCCGGGGCCGTCACCCCAAACACCTCGCCGTGGTGCCCCACGCTCCATGTTGCTCGGCCCAGGGTGACGTCCTGAGGATGGTAGCGTGGCATCCGGCTAGGACCATGGAGGGCGACGCTTGCTCCCGTGCTTGTCGCGGGCGGCATGGAGGCGGCGGAGCCCCTTACGCTGCTTGTCATGCTGATGCTGATGAAGCCCCCGGGCGTAGTTGATGGCGCGCGATTGTGGTGAAGCTTGCCGCGTGGCCCTGCAGTGGCCTGAGGAGAAAGTCGATAGCAGAAAGGTGGCGCTCCCGACGCCGCTGCATCCAGCAGCTCGGCAACACGCTCCAGCAGTGCATCCCGGTCGCTTTCCATCAGCCTGCATCGCAGCAGCTCCCTTGCCACGGTGAGCGCTGCCCGCATGTTTGCTTGCTCCCGCCGTGAGTCCGGCGCCGTTGCTGCGGCATGGCTCGCTGCTCTTGCACCGGCCCGTACTTGCCGCGGGGTGAGGGTTGACGACGCCTGGCCGCGCTGCCTGCCCTGGCGGAGTTTGGCGGCGCTCGCGCCGCCTGGAGCGCGGGGTCGAGGTCTTCACGGGCAGGCGACGCTGCCCGGGCTGGCCTGGCTGCCCAGCGGTCGGAGCCGACCCTCGAGTCGCCGGACATCGTGGCTGTGGAGCGTCGGCGAGATGGTCGGCGGAGAAGAAGCTCCGGCGCACCCCTACCTGGCGCGCCAAATGTCGGATGTGGGGTTCCAGCAAACCCTTAAGGTTCGAACACTAGGGTGTGCGCGAAGTCTTTCCCTCCTACCGATCTACGCCCTAGCTCGCTAAGATCTCGCGGACGAACTCGACGAACTCACAACACAGAGAGACATGAGATTTATACTGGTTCGGGCCACCGTTGTGGTGTAATACCCTACTCCAGTGTGGTGGTGGTGGATTGCCTCTAGGGCTAATGATGAACAGTACAAGGGAAGAACAGCCTCGTGAGGTTGAGGCGTTCTTGTGGCTAGGGTAGGCTCTCGATCAGATTGGATCAAGCTAAGATGAGATGCCCCTACTGTGGTGGCTAGCTCTACTTATATAGGCCCTGGTCCTCTTCCCAAATATTGAGCGGGAAGGGAGCCAACAACGGCGGGCAAATTTGAAGGGAGACAGCTAGTACAAGCTATCCTGACAAAACTGGTCTTCGCCTGCGAAAGGCTCTGGTGGTGACGCCGTCTTGGGCTCCACGATGACCTCCGTCTTGTCGTCCTCCTGGTCTTTGTCTCGTTGCATCAATATAGCAACCTTTGCCTGATGCCTCGGTACTCCTCGTCTGCGCTGGCCTCCTTAGCACCAAAGAGGAAATAAGGACGCTGCGCGCGCTGGCGCCTGCCTGGCGCCCGCCTGGTGCCGATCGTCATGGCTCACGTCACGGGAGCCTCGTGAGGTTTTGCCCTGCCTTGATATCTCTGCTCCTCGCGAGCCAGCCTGACTAGGCCACCCCTGAGGAGGTCTTACGTCGCCCACCTCGCGAGGCTTAGCCCCTCGCGAGGGTCTTGGATGTCTTGTTGATGAAGATGGGTCGTACGGCCCGCTGGCTTAGCCACGCCATGGGCCGCAGGCAGGCAAGTCTGAGGACCCCCGTTCCCAGGACGCCGACAGATCTCTCCTGATGCTTAGTCATCCTCCTTGAAGTCAAGAACAGACATATATGCATAATGCCATCGGGTATGCCTCGTGGTTATTTTGTATTGACCTTTACATAACTTCCTCATATCTCATATGTTTTATCTTTTCCTTTTTGAGATGATGTACATCTTTTTTTGGGTTCCTATTGCATATGGCCATCAACCAAATAATAGTGCTCTACTCCCCTCGCTCATGGGTACCCTTTAGTGGAAGAGAAAGCAAACTATTGCACGTATATATCGCCCACTGAACATAATGTACTAAGAAAAGGTTGCTTTTTTTAGGGGTGCAAGAAAAAGTAGCGAGCCCATGTGCTTCCTGATGCTAGGATGTTTCAAGAGGTTCCAAGTTTCACTCATATCAATGCAGAATACGTATATAAGAAATCAAAGGACGACGTATGAAAAATGATGGAAGGAAATAAAACTAAAAAAACAAACCTCCTTTTACAAAAACTGCAAAACAAACCTCTCTTTAATATTAGATACAGATAAAATAAATAGATAGTACAGAAAAAATCGTTGGACAATAAAATTGATGCCTTCAAAAGAAGCCACTAAAACATAATGCCTATAATAATTATAAACATTGTACCAGGGAGAGCAGCTATGTTGCCCCGACATCTTCAACGTCATCTCCGCCTAGTCCGGTGCAACACTCCCAGGCATCATTGCAAAGCGGAAGCAGCAGCATTAACGGATGTCATCGATGCTTGAGGCAACACTGCTGGGCAAACTCGGTATCGTGACATGTTGTCGGGTCAGAGACGATGATGTAAACCATGCACGGTTACAAGTAACAACCTTGTCTAGCCATTGCCGATCCATCTTTGGTCGGGCATGCGTAGATGAAGGTGCCGAACTTGGGCGAGAACCTGGAGAATCTACATCGATTTACACACAATACCCGAAGCAGGCTGATTCATTTGTCTCTCGAAGTTGAATGATCTGGTATAGCTAGGTGCTCTTTCTTTTTCTGCATTATTTCATACTCTCATATTGATTGCTCACAATAAACTGAAGCGGGGTAGTTTCCGTATATCCAGCTCGTTGTTGCTGGCCATTCCGATGAGAAGGATCAATCCACCAGTAGTCAGCTTTGTACATACCAGAGATCTATCAGGTTCTCGGTTCTGCCATAGGTTTCCCTCTTCTCTACACGTACAATTTTATCTCAATGGCCCACTTCCTCTCTTCAATAGCAGCGCAAAAGGCAGCATGAGTAGTTCACATACCCGAAATAGCAAACAGAGAAATTAATCTTGATCAATGTCTCTTACTTTCCCGCTTATCCTCTCTCTGATCCTTTCTTTTCACTGCACAAAAAGCAGTACACAAAGCAAATCAGCACAAAGTCAGCAGCCGCACAAACTTGAACGAATCACTCCCTTGTAAAAAGTAGAACCTTATGGGGCAAAGTTGTAACAAGATCGCCATCTGTGCCAAGGCGTCCCACCATGTCGACATGATGTGGTCTCTGGATCCAGCCGACCGTTGTGATATGCGGCCATCCGGCCGGCCGGTGTCGACGGCGCGTACAACGCCATGGCCACCATCGTCAATGGCCGTTCTCGAGACTGCCACCTCGCCGGGGCCGAGCTCATGGGCGTCGGCCTCCTTAGGCTCTGCATGTTGCCTTTTGCGAAGTACTGCCCTGCTGTTCCTGTCCGTCGAGCTCGCGGGTGGGTGCCGAACTACGGCGACGTCGATGCCGCGGGGCCATGGATACCTTGCATGGCGGAAGGCCACCACACAGAGCTGGCGCTTCTCTACAATGGCGGATGTGATGTTCGATCACAAGTTGTAGGCCAGATTCAGCGGCTACTTATTGGCGCGTGTGACGGACGGGCTGAAACATATTAGAGTTCATAAGCTTTACGTCTCGCTATGATGCATTGTCTTCGGTAGCGCCTGATCTCTTTTCGTTTTTTTAGGATCTCTTCGGTTTTCTTTGATCTGTTTAGTTTCGTTTCGGCCTTCGTTTTGGAGGGATTCCGCTGGTACATAATGGAAAGGGTGCGCATAGAATAAAATAGGTGAGGACCTGGCCTGTTGGAGCCCAGTTCACAAAGGAGACAATCGGACCTACCTCGGCTGGTTGACATAAATCGGACACGTAAACATGTTATGTGTTGTTTTAAATCTCAGCCGTTAATTTCCGTGACTAACACAAAATCAGCGGACATAAAAAGGTGATGTATGGAGAACTATGAAAGCTTGCGTCTTTTAATATTAGGTATATAAGGGAAAGGCATTGACATGGTATAGGCTACGCGATGATATTGGATCTTGGAACTGAAATCGATTGAAATTGGAATTTTATCAAAAAAATATCCTATGCATCTAGTTCATCGTGATTGGAATTATATATATAGTTTTTGGCCTCGTGAAGGAGAAAGTATCACTCTAGTTTGGGGGAGGCTTAAGTCAATGTTATATTCGTGCCCCAATCATGTGCTCTCGAAAGAAATTATTATTCAGAACTTTTATGCTCGCCTTTTTCGTGATGATCAATCCATGCTCGATACTTCTTGTACTGGTTCTTTTATGAAGAATATTATTGAATTCAGGTGGGATCTTTTAGAAAGAATTAAACGTAACTCTGAAGATTAGGAACTCGACGAAGGTAAAGAGTTAGTTATTAAGCTTGAGTTTGATTGTGTTAAATCTTTTATGAATACTGATGCTTTTCACAAGTTTAACACTAAATATGGACTTGACTCTGAGATAGTAGCCTCTTTTGTGAATCATTTGCTACTCATGTTGATCTCCCTAAGGAGAAGTGTTTTATCATCCCCTATTAAATAAGAAATTAAAGAACTAGTAATAGCTAAAGATGAAACTATCATTTACAATGTTGATCCGGTTGTGCCTACTGCTTACATTGAAAAACCACCTTTCCCTGTTAGGATAAAGGAACATGCTAAGGTTTCAACTGTGGTTCGCAAAAGTAATTTCAAAGAACCTAGATCTTCAGAACAAATCAAAGTAGAACCTAGTGTTGTTATGGTTAAAGATCTCCTAGTAGAAAAAATTGATGGGCATGTTATTTACTTCTGTGATGAAGCTGCTAGAATTGCCAAACCCGATGAAAAAGATAAACATAGACCTGTTGTTGGCATGCTCGTTGTCTCAGTTAAAATAGGAGATCATTGTTATCATGGTTTATGTAACTTAGGTGCTAGTGTGAGTGCTATTCCTTTTACCTTGTACCAAGAAATTATGAATGATATAGCACCCGCTGAAATAGAAGATATAGATGTTACTATTAAACTTGCTAATAGAGATACCATCACACCACTTGGGATTGTTAGAGATGTTGAAGTCTTGTGTGGGAAAATAAAATATCCTACTGATTTTATAATTCTTCGTTCCCCACAAGATGACCTTTGTCCCATTATCTTTGGTAAACCTTTCTTGAACACTGTCAATGCTACTATAGATTGTCATAAACAAACTGTCAGTGTTAGCTTTGCTGATGAGTCTCATGAATTTTATTTCTCTAAGTTCATTAGACAACCTCGTGATAAAGAATTACCCAGTAAGGATGAAATAATTGGTCTTGCTTCTATTGCCGTGCCTCCTACTAATCCACTAGAACAATATTTGCTCGACCATGAAAATGATATGCACTTGCATGAAAGAAATGATGTAGCTAAAATATTCTTTGAACAACAACCTCTTCTTAAACATAATTTGCCTACTGAAACTCTAGGAGGTCCTCCTCCACCTAATAGTGATCTTGTGTTTGAACTAAAACAATTGCCTGACACTTTGAAATATGCTTACCTTGATGAGAAAAAGATATACCCTGTTATTATTAGTGCTAACCTTTCAGAAGATGAAGAAGAAAGATCATTGAAAATTCTAAAGAAGCACTAAGCTGCCATTGGATATACTCTTGATGATCTTAAGAGCATTAGTCCCACTCTCTGTCAGCATAATGGAACCTGATGCTAAACCCGTTGTTGATCACCTACATTTGAATCCTAAAATGAAAGAAGTGGTAATAAGAACTGAAATATTAAAGCTTCTGGAAGGAGGTATAATCTATCCCATAGCTGATAGTAGATGGGTAAATCCTGTTCATTGTGTCCCTAAGAAGGGAGGTATTACTATTGTTCCTAATGATAAAAATGAACTTATTCCACAAAGAATTATTACTAGCTATAGAATGGTAATTGATTTCAGAAAGTTAAATAAAGCTACTAGAAAAGACCATTACCCTCTGCCTTTTATTGATCAAATTCTAGAAAGACTATCTAAGCACACACACTTTTGTTTTCTTAATGGATATTCTGGTTTTTCTAAAATACCTGTTCCGCAACCTGATCAAGTGAAAACCACCTTTACTTGTCCTTTTGGAACTTATGCTTATAGGCGTATGTCTTTTGGTTTATGCAATGCACCTTCTACCTTTCAAAGATGTATGACTGCTATATTCTATGCAATGCACCTTCTACCGCACGCAACCACCATAGGCGCGAACAAGAAGAAGCACTTCACGATGAAGTTCAAGAGAGGATTTATCAATCACGAGTGCATCGTCAAGTTCCTCAAGCTCCTCTGCAAGCTCGACAAGCTCCTCCACAAGCTCGACAAGAACCACAAGTTCGCCAAGAGCAACTCAACAATTACAATCTCCAAGACAAGAGCAACATGAGGTCGAAAAAATCATCCTCGCCAAGAGAAACATGAGATTGTCAATCCTCCACGACATGAGCGTCATCATCCCCGACCCCAACACAATGAAGAACAACACTACGGCAAGATCAAGTTCACCATGCCCAAGTTCACCGGAAGCAATGACCCCGAAGAGTACCTATCATGGGCATTGAAGGTCGACAAAATCTTCCGTTTGCACAACTATGAGGAAGAGAATAAGATCGCTATGGCATCCCTTGAGTTCCAAGACTATGTCATCATATGGTGGGAACAAGTCATTGAGCGCCGAGAAGCAAGAGGTGAACCACCCATCACCACTTGGGATCAAATGAAGGAGGTCATGAGAGCATGTTTCGTGCCAACCTACTACAACTGCGACCTCTTCAAGGAATTGCAACTCCTCAAGCAAGGAACCAAGAGCGTTGAAGAATACTACAAGGAAATGGAGATCGCCATGATAAGAGCTAGTGTCACGGAATACGATGAGCAAACTATGACACGTTTCTTGAATGGACTCAATCATCCTATCAAGAAGATAACCAACTTCCAACCTTACTCGAACCTCATCGAGCTAGTGCATCAAGCTACCAAGGCAGAACGTTAAGTGCAAGATGACTTCAAGTATGCCAAGTACTCTTCCAAGAGCTACGGCTTCTCCAACAACCAAGCTTTCACGACTCTAACACCTTCTACCTCAACCAAGCCTTCTTCAAGCAACGGCGACAAGTCAAGTTACAAGAAAACTTCGACAACCTCAAGTCGTCCTTCTACTACAAGCAACTTCAAGCCGAGGGCTTCATCATCATCTACTCCAACCGATGAGACCGTCAAGACAAGTTCCATCAAGTGCTTCACATGCGGCAGCCGAGGCCACAAGTCCTTTGAGTGTACCAACAAGCGCACCATGATCCTCAACGACGACGGAACCTATGACTCCATGAGTGAAGAGGAGATGGAAGCCCTTGAGCAAGTGGCCATGCACCGGCGCGTGAACGAAAATGAAGATGATCAAGTCTTTTGTGACGAGGATTCGAGCCCCGCTCTCGTTGTCTCCAAGGCCTTGACACTTAACATCAACAAGACAAAGACCAAAGATGCCATATCTTCCGCACCAAAGCCGGCATCAATGGAAGGTCTGTGAAGGTCATCATCGATGGAGGGAGCTGCCATAACTTAGCAAGTGAAGAATTATGCTCCAAGCTCCAATTGGTCAAGATGAAGCACCCGCATCCCTACAAGGTTCGATGGCTAAGCGACTCCGGCACTATCCAAGTCGAGCATATGGTGCAAGTTTCCTTCAAGATCGGAGCTTATGAAGACACTTTGGAGTGTGAAGTCGTTCCGATGTCTGTTTGCCACCTCCTTCTTGGTCGACCATGGAAATTTGACCAAGGCGTCATCCACAATGGACGTACAAATCACTATAGCTTCAAGATGAAAGGAAAGGAGTACGTGCTACGACCTATGTCTCCAAGTCAAGTGATCGCCGACAAGCAAGCCACCCATCATGGAGAGAATAGTGAGAGAGCGAACCACCCAAAAGAGAGTGAGCGCCATAAGCCAAAATTTAGTGCCTCCACGATGAGCGACAAGAAAATCTAGTCCTATTTGCCACCAAAAGTGAGATGAGAGAAGTGTGTGAGAACCCATCAAGTGTCATGCACTATGTTCTTTTGATGATGCACCAAAAGCTAACACCTCTCACAATCAACCTTCAGTGTTATCTTCTCTATTGCAGGAATTCCAAGACGTTTTCCTCGACGAGCTACCTCCGGGTCTACCTCCACTACAAGGCATCGAGCACCGAATCGACCTCATCCCCGGAGCACCCCTTCCTAACAAGGCTCCCTACCGCGTCAACCCCGAGGTAACAAAGGAGATCCAACGGCAAGTACAACAACTCATCGACAATGGCCATGTACGAGAAAGTTTGAGCCCTTGTGCCGTACCGGTAATCCTTGTTCCCAAGAAAGATGGTATATATCGCATGTGTTCCGATTGTCGTCCTATCAATGCTATTACCGTGCGTTATCGTTACCCCATTCCATGCCTAGATGATATGCTATATGAGCTTAGCGGAGCCACCATTTTCTTTAAGATTGATCTTAAAAGTGGCTACTATCAAATACGCATCCAAGAAGGTGATGAATGGAAAACCGCATTTAAGACCAAATTTGGCTTATATGAATGGCTTGTTATGCCAATGGGTTTATCCGAAGCACCTGGTACTTTCATGAGAGTCATGCATTTTGTTCTTCGACCCTATATTGGTGTATTTGTTGTGGTCTATTTCGAAGATATTCTTGTGTTTAGCAAACCGCTCAAAGATCATGTCACCCATCTTAGAACCGTGTTGCAGACTCTTAGGAAAGAGCGCCTTTATGCTAATATGGACAAATGCCTTTTTGGTGTTGATAAGCTTGTTTTCTTGGGTTTTGTTGTATCTTCCAAGGGAGTTCATGTTGATGAATCTAAGATCAATGCTATTAAAACTTGGCCCCAACCAACCAACTTGCAACAAGTGCATGGCTTCCTTGGTTTAGTCGGTTTCTATCGTAGATTTGTGAAGGATTTTAGCACCATTGCATCTCCTTTACATGCTTTGAGTAAGAAGAATGCACCCTTTGTTTGGGGACCATCTCAAGATAGCGCATTTAATGAGCTTAAGAATTTGCTTACTCATGCTCCCGTGCTTGCTTTACCCAGCTTTGACAAACCTTTTGAAATACATTGCGATGCTGGTGGTAATGGCATAGGAGGTGTGTTAATGCAAGAGAAGCGCCCAATTGCTTATTTTAGGGAAAACTTTCCGAAGCGCAACTCAATTACCCCATCTATGACAAAGAGCTTTATGCTTTAGTGCGAGTTTTGCATGAATGGGAACATTATCTTCGCCCTCATGAATTTATCATTCATATCGATCATGAAACGCTTAAGTATCTTAAGGGTCAAACTAAGTTGAACAAGCGTCATGCT
Organism: Aegilops tauschii subsp. strangulata; assembly: GCF_002575655.3. Taxonomy (NCBI): domain Eukaryota; kingdom Viridiplantae; phylum Streptophyta; class Magnoliopsida; order Poales; family Poaceae; genus Aegilops; species Aegilops tauschii. The sequence continues at coordinate 309,712,309 of NC_053037.3, read as the reverse complement.
AAGTGGAGTGAGTTCATTGAGTCATTTCCTTATGTCATCAAATATATCAAAGGTAAGGAAAGTGTTGTGGTGGATGCTCTTTCCCGCATATGCATGCTTGTTACCAAACTTGAATTGAATGGCATTGTCTTTGAGCACATAAAAGACTTGTATGCGCATGATCCTACTTTTGCTATTCCATATGCCAAATGTTTGACACATACATCTTGGGAACGTTACTACATCAAAGATGATTATCTTATGAGAGCTAACAAACTTTGCATCCCAGAGTCTTCTCTTCGTTTGTTACTTTTGCAAGAATCTCATGGAGGAGGACTTATGGGACACTTTGGACGCGACAGGACATTTGCCACGCTCTCCAAGAACTATTTTTGGCCCAAGATGTTCCGCGGCGTCTCACGCTTCACCAACCGATGCTCTACATGTTGCAAAGCTAAGTCTAAAGCTCAATCTCATGGCCTTTATATGCCACTTCCTATTGCATATCACCCATGGGAAGATATTAGTATGGATTTTGTCCTTGGTTTGCCTAGAACTAGAAATGGAAAGGATTCCGTGTTTGTTGTTGTGGACCGATTCTCCAAGATGGCTCATTTCATTCCTTGCAATAGGATAGACGATGCTTCACATGTTGCAAATCTTTTTTGTAGGGAAATCTTGCGGCTACATGGAGTGCCAAAGACAATTGTCTCGGACCGCGACGTCAAGTTCTTGAGTTACTTTTGGAATACTTTATGCGCCAAGCTCGGAGTCAAGCTATTATTCTCTTCGGCATACCATCCTCAAACCGACGGCCAAACGGAGGTGACAAACCGTACGCTCTCCACTCTTCTACACGTGTTGATCAAGAAGAACATCAAGGAGTGGGAGGAGTGTCTACCCATCGCCGAGTACGCCTACAACCGCGCAAGACATTCGACTACCGGCAAGTCCCCCTTTGAGGCCATCTACGGTTTCAACCTGTTGTCCCCATTGGACATTCTTCCTCTACCACTACAAGAGCGCACCAACATGGATGCGAGTGCCTGAGTCAACTACCTCAACAAGATGCATGAAGATACAAGGCACACCATCAAGCATCAAGTACAACGACTCGCGACCAAGCTCAACTCCAACAAGCAACTCATGGTATTCAACATTGGAGATCTTGTGTGGCTAGACCTTCGCAAGGACCGCTTCCCCAACGAATGCAAGTCCAAACTTCTACCACGAGCCGATGGACCCTTCAAGGTGCTTGAACGCTACAATAACAACACCTACAAGATCGACATTCCACGCGACAAGTACTCTGTGAGCGACATCTTCAACGTCAAAGATCCCTCCCCGTACCATCGTGATGAGGATTTCGATCTAAGGTCGGATCTTTCCCAAGGGAGGGGAGATGATGTGGAGCACCCTATGGTCATCCCCATGGGCCTACCGTCGTCTCACCAAGTGCCAAGAGGACCCATGGCACGAACATGAGCTAGAGCTCTCGAGACCGAGGTGATTTCTTTCCTTAGTGGTATTACATATGATCCACTCGAGACAAGGCTACTACCTAAGTCCGGAATGTTGTGCATGATTAGGTACCAAGAGGACCCTCCCAAAGATGCTCGTGAAGACGGACAAGTCCCCAAGTCCATGGATGAAGAGAACCTACAGAAGGAGTCAAGAACAGCTCCCAGGACCCGGACATCCGGCCATGACCCGGACATCTGGCCCCTGGAGCATCACCCACAACAGCCGCCCAGCCGCCAAGCACCTACAGGCCCCGGACATCCGGCCCCAGCCCGGAAATATGGCGCCTCCTATCTAGAGAGCACCAAGGCCGACAGTAAAGGGCCGAGGCCCATGTACCCCTTCACCCACCTAGACTATATATACTCTTTCTCCTCCCTCTTTCTAGGGTTAGCAAAGTAGTAGCTCATTGAGAAGCTTTGCTCTCCACTTGATCCCCTTCTCCTTAGGAGTTCACGACCTCTACGGAGAAGATCCCCCTCAAGTGGATTCAAGACCCCTAACGGGAAGACCTTCAAGACCTCCTCACGGAGAAGAACGTGCTACTTGTATCGTCCCTTGTTGATCGTGGATCTTGTATCTCTGTTGTGTTTCGAGGATCTAGCATATGTGTGACCGAATCTTGTTGGTTTGAGTGATTCTCTCGTGTTTTCCCTCGTGTTTCTCCTCGTGTTCTTCGTGTTCCTCATTGGGATCCGCTCCTTTCGTGAAAGATCAGGCAACTAGGGTTCTACCCTACATCAGATAATTTGTAATGGACAAGTAACAGTAACGGTAAATAAAGTGCAGCAAGGTAGCCCAATCCTTTTTGTATCAAAGGATAGGCCAAAATGGTCTCTTATAATAAGCAAAGCATTCTTGAGGGCACACGAGAATTTCATCTAGTCACTTTCATCATGTTGGTTTGATTCGCGTTCGCTACTTTGATAATTTGATATGTGTGTGGACTGGTGCTTGGGTGTTGTTCTTACTTGAACAAGCCTTCCACTTATGATTAACCCCCTCGCAAGCATCCGCAACTACGAGAAAAGTATTAAGAAAAAATCCTACCATAGCATTAAACATATGGATCCAAATCAGTCCCTTAGGAAGTAGCGCGTAAACTAGGGTTTAAGCTTCTGTCATTCTAGCAACCCATCATCTAATAACTACTCCACAATGCATTCCCTTAGGCCCAAAAATGGTGAAGTGTCATGCTGACATTCACATAACACCACTAAGGGTATCACAACATACATATCATCAAAATATCGAACACACATCAAATTCACATGATTACTTGCAACGTGACTTCTCCCGTGACCTCAAGAACAAAGGTAACTACTCATAAATGATATTCATGCTCAAGATCAGAGGGGTATTAAACAACATAATGGATCTGAACATATAATCTTCCACCAAATAAACCATATAGTAATCAACTACAAGATGTAATCGACACTACTAGTCACCCACAGGTACCAATCTGAGGTTCCGGTACAAAGATTGGACACAAGAGATGAACTAGGGTTTGTGATGAGATGGTGTTGTTGAAGATGTTGATGGAGATTGGCCTCCCAAATATGAGAGGGTTGTTGGTGATGACGATGGTTTCGATTTCCGCCTCAGGGAGGGAAGTTCCCCCGGCGGAATCGCTCCGCCAGAGGACAAAAGTGCTCCAGCCTAAGTTCCGCCTCTAGACGGCGGCGCTCCGTCCCGAAAGTCCTGTCCTTATTTTTTTATAGGTCAAAAGACCTTATATACACTAAGATGGGCACCGAAGGTGGGCCGGGCTGGCCACCACCCACCAGGGCGCGCTTGGGGGCCTAGCGCGCCCTGGTGTCTTGTGGGCACCAGGCAGCCCCCTCTGGTGGTTATTTGCTCTGGTATTTATTATATATTCCAAAATAATTCTCCGTAAAATTTCATCTCATTTCGAGATGTGCAGAATAAGTATCTCTGACGTAGCTTTTTCAGGTCCAGAATTCCAGCTGCCCATATTCTCCCTCTTTGTGTAAACCTTGCATATTATTAGAGAAAAGACATAAGAATTACTCCATAAAGCATTATTGTGCATAAAAACATTGTAAATAACAGTAGGAAAACATGATGCAAAATGGACGTGTCATTATTTATAGTGTTTTTATTCAATATAACACTTTGTGGAGTAATTCTAATGCCTTTTCTCTCATAATATGCAAGGTTTACACAAAGAGGGAGATTACCAGCAACTGGAATTCTCGACCTGAAAAAGCTATGTCAGAAATACCTATTATGCACATCTCCTAATGAGCTGAAATTTTATGGAGATTTATTTTGGAATATATAAAAGATATTGGAGAGAAGAAATACTAGAGGGGGCCACCCAGGTGCCCACCAGGCACCAGAGTGCGCCTACCCCCCTTAGCGCGCCCTGATGGGTAGTGGGCCCCCTGGCCAGCCTCCGGTGCCCATCTTCTGGTATATAAGGTCATTCGCCCTAGAAAAAATGAGGGGAGGACTTTCGGGATGGAGCACCGCCATCTCGAGGCGGAACCTAGGCAGGATCACTTTTGCTCTCCAGCGGAGCGATTCCGCCGGGGATACTTCCCTCTAGGAGGGGAAATTGAAGTAATCGTCATCACCAACAACCCTCTCATCATGGAGGGCCAATCTCCGTCAACATCTTCAATAGCACCATCTCATCTCAAAACCCTAGTTCATCTCTTGTGTTCAATCTTTGTATCAAAACCTTAGATTGGTACCTGTGGCTGACTAGTAGTGTTCATTACATCTTGTACTTGATGCTAGCCGGTTTGTTTGGTGGAAGATTATATGTTTAGATCTATTATCACTACAAAAAAATACACTTCCGTGATGATACGTGTTTGTCACAGTAGGTTACGTTTTCTGTCATGCATGTACATCGATGACGATTTTATGACAGAATCAAGATAGTCATACATGTGTTGTCGTAGAAGTGTTCCATGACATTACCAAAATTATCATCACGGAAGTGTCCAATTCCACGACGATAAATGGCGCGTCATGGAAGTGCTTTCGTCAAGGGTAACCGACACATGGCATCCACCGTAACGGGTCGTCGTTAAGCTATCGGGTCCGGTTTTGGATCTGATAACCCGTTAACAGCCCAGACCAATGGGGATTTTCCTCGTGTAAAATTCTCAATGGCCAGAGGAACCACGTGTCGGCTCACTGTTGGGACACATGCCATCCACTCATTAGACAGGAGGCGCATATGATACATCGACACGTGGCACGGCCCAACAGAGGCCCATTCCAGTGAAAAGGCCGGCCCGTTTGACTTGGTCAAAAGCTAGCGGGCCGGCCCATGAAAAGCATGTTAACGGCATGTTCGTATATAGCCCATTTACGGCCCGCTAACTCGCGGCCCATTACGGCCTATCCGAATTAAGCCTGGTAGCTTCATCTGGGCCGTCCAATATAATTCCAGCCCATTGTAACTTCCGGCACATGTATGGCCCATGACGTCTTTTGGCCCATTAACGGCCCGTGGTGAAACTGGCCCGTAATGAACAGTGTACCGCTTTATACCCACTAACGGCCCATTATTCCATTGGGCCATTTCCAACCCGTGTTATCTTTCGGCCTTCTCAGGGCCCATTTATTCTTGGGCTCATTTCCAGCATTCGGTTACTTACGGCCCATTACTGGCCTTTTCTGCTTGTGGGCCAAATTCAGCCCGTGGTTATAGTCGGCCCATTTGTGGCCCGTTAATCCGTTGGGTCGTTTTCATAGCGTCATCAAATACGGCCGATTAACGATGGCCCGTTATGGTCGGCCCATGAACGAACGATTCCAACTCTAGCCCGTTTACGGCCCATAATGCGGTCTGTTATTGGCCCATGTTTGGCCAATGGATCATGCGGTAGAAGGCCCATTGATGCTACGGCCCGTAGAAGGCCCATTGTTTCTACGGCCAGTAGAAGGCCCATTGTTTCTACGGCCAGTAGAAGGCCCATTGTTTCTACGGCCCGTAGAAGGCCCATTGTTTCTACAGCCTGTAGGAGGCCCATGGTCACTACAGTAAATATGTAGCCCATGGTTATTGTGGCCTAGTTTTAAAAAATAGGTTATTGCGGCCACTAGCAAACCGCGGAAAAAGAACTGCACTGACTACAAGCAAACAAATAAACAAGACAACAAGGAAATAAATAAGCAAGCAACTTACGCTATGCTATCACGGCTATTACACATATATTACATCCACTGGACATCAAAGTTCGCCACCAATGCAAATACAGGGACCAAAGCAACATATCACATACATCGGTTGTCAAAGTTGGCGAAAGTGCAAATAAACGCCGCAGCAAAACAAGTCCAGAACTGAAACCACTTCAGAAGAGCTCAAGAAACAATATCCTAGGTACCCATAATGCTGGCAAGATGCTTAGCAAGCTTATTAACTTTATCTTGTTTGGCGCTTAAATCCTCCAACGCTTGTTGTTGCACCAGAAAGTATGCATCTGAATTCTGCAGGGACTTCCTCAGTCCTTCGGCTTCGTGTCGCAGCACATCTGATCGATGTCTTTCAACTTGAAGTTGAGACTCAAGAAGACAAACTGATTCAGGCAGCGAGTTGGAAGAGCTTGTGCCAGCAGTAGTTGCCAGTAACTCAAACACTACATCATGACAGGACTTTTGGGTTGTCTCACTGTCGTCAAGATAGTTTTTATTAGCTTTCTTGGAGACCAATAGGGATGTCTCACTATCTTGAACCTTATCTGCATTACTTCCTTTACCATTGCATAACGGGGTACTCTTCTCCAATATTTTGTCCGCATTCTAAAAGAGAAACAAGCAGACACATCACAAGTTTACCATGTTGCATATGAAACTCATTTTGGTAAATCAGTTCAGTAGTAAAGTGGACAGGATAACAGCATGAAACAAACATATATCTATGTACCATGGTCACTTTATGGTCTATATCATTCTAGTTTTTGTTGCCAAATCAAGATAAAGACATGGTTCAAATAATATGTTTTTAAGACAAAGTAGAATAGACAGAATATAAGTGTGGGGAACTACAGAGCAATAACAACACTTGTAATGTGCATGACATGAGAACATAACTGTTTATTCAATTGAAACTGAAATCAACATAGAGCAAGTTACAACAGCAAACCAGTTAAAGAAACATGTTTAAAACATACATGTTGCGCCATTGGAGTTTCAATTCCATCCTTCAAATTTGAAAATAGTTGGTATGAGTAAATACAGTGATGCAAGAGAAAAGGAGTATGAACCATAGCTACAGAACCTGACCTGAGAACAATTCTTCTTCTGCTTTAAGCATTGAGTTGGGCTTTGGAGTGGTGGTCCTCGTGCTTTGGGCATTGCAGTTCCCTTACTAATTGCTCGTGTTTGGATGCTCTGTGGTGGAGACAGTGATGTGTCAACTAGAACTGGGTTACTATCTGCTGGGGTTGGGGTTAGAAGGGGTGTAGCTGGTTCTCTGTCCAACTGGGTAGGGGTACAATCTGCGAGAGTCTGGGTTATGTGTGGTGGGGCTGGTTCTTTGGCAAGTACAACTGTGGTTCTATCTGCATCGACTGGTAGCACTATGTTTTCTGAAGACCGTGTGGTTACTCCCTTAGATACTGCCATCACCCTCTCCAGTTCAAATGGCTGATAAACAAGAAAAGTAATTGAATGTATAGACATTGTATGATAGACAGGTGCAATGGATAGTGGGGAATAAAAGAGGGCATGAAATAATTCACATTTATCTTGTCTAACCAAACATGATAGCATGACACAATTTCACATATATGATGGCTAACTAAACAGGATAGCATAACACAATTTCACATATATGATGGCTAACTAAAAAGGATGGAAAGACATAGTTCAAAATATGATGACTATGTAAACAGGATGACATGATATGTAGCGACCAGACCTCAAATGGCCTGTGCTGCTGTGCACCAGTGTCATCCCTGGATCAGTAATGCTGACACGCACAGTACAAATGGAGGATTTATAACAGAGTAGCAATCACACACTTATTACATCGAATATCTCCAAAGAGATTAAGTATGAAAATATGGCTTAAGGCCATCTAATAACGATAACAGCGGAAGACTTGGAAGATAAGTGAGTCCATCAACTCCAGCGGCATCACTGAGTATAAGACCACGACCTAAGGCACCTTACTCGTCGTCTGAAAAGTCTGCAACATGAAACGTTGCAGCCCGAAAACGGGTCAGCACATAGAATATGCTGGCAAAGTAACACATAGAGAGCAATGAACAATAATAATGCTATACTATATGCATATATGGCTGGTGGAAAGGCTCTATGGTTACAGTTTTGCGAAAAGCCAATTTTATCCTACTGCAAAGGAATAAATTTTATTTAACTATCATGGTGGTTGAAACATTGAGAAGGTACCTCCAACTAAATCCCAATTAAGTAACATCATTAACCCAACAAAATTAATTATAAGTATCACGGTGATGAGATTCAAATGATAATCCAGATACTAGATACTCAAGTTGTCCATAACCAGGGACACGGCTAATCATGATCAGTTTGTACACTCTGCAGAGGTTTGTGCACTTTTCCCCACAAGACTCGATCGCCTCCGCTTGATTCTCGCACTGCATGATGTTTGAGAAACGGATGACCGAGACACAGTCTTTCAGAAACAATCACTCTCTACTCTGGATGGACCGGTACACCTACTTTCCCCTACATCTGCTAGTCCACCTCTTCAAGAGATCCTGTAACCTACTCAGCTATGCCAGAGCCCATAATAGCTTGTGGCTGCACATGGAAGTTTCTAGCATGAATAATCTTATGATCCCTTTGAGCCTGGGTGGCGGACCTTATACATACAAACAACACTGGGTTCTCCAGGTGCCTCAATCCACCCAGATGTGAGTTTTAGTTGCCACCTTAAGTTGAACCATTATTAAACATCTCACATCTGTCATGAATATCACTCAAACCCAATCCACGTCTACGAGCGTAGCATGGCAATATAATAGCAACGTAGAAGTAACTCCCAAGGGTTTGATAGTAAACAGGGCAATAGGTACTACCTCATCTACTTCCCAATACCCACAGTTTATTTAGATCCTAATCATGCAATGTGTTTGGGGAAAAGATCTAATGCAATAAAACTGGGTATGAACGGGATATGATCAAAGTGTTACTTGCCTTGCTGATGATCCGCAAAACCTAGCGAGTCGAAGTAACAAGCGGCACACTCCGGGTACTCTATCGCAAACAAACAAGCATACAATCAGTACTAGCTAATGCACGGGTAAAACTCGAATGAAAGAACCAACCAGAAAGTTCAACTTAAGAACTCCGGTTTGCAAAAAGAATCCACTTGAAAGAAGCAACGAAAGTCAAACAGCGAAAGAAAGAAACTACGTTTGCTAATCTGGATCTAGGTCAAATTTTACTGTAGCAAAAACTTGTTTCAGTAGGTTAAACGGAAAGAGAATTTCGAGACGAAACTCTAGGCGCTTGAATCACCTGATTCCGATAAACGAGCGAGAAGTTAAACAGATTCGAAAATTCGATCAGAAATCGAATCTGAGAAAATAACGAGAAAATCCGCCGAAAAAGAAAAACGGATGAACGGTTAAATAACGGACGTTCGTTAACAGAGAAAAACCGATGAACGCGTTCGTTAAAACGAATGGTTCGGTGAACGCTCGCGAAATAAGAAAACCGAAAAAAACCGATCTAGGGTTTTTTTAAAACAAAAGGTTTTTTTTACAGAAAACCGGTCAACAACGAAGACGGCCGGCGACAGTACCTCGACGGGCGGGCTCTGGCGAGGGGCTCCGGTGGCGGGGATCGGGCGCGAGGGGCGGCGGCTCGGGGGGGGGGGGGCTCCGGCGGCGAGGGGCGGCGGCTCCGGCGCTTCCGGCGGCGGCGGCGGGCAAGGCAACGGCGGCGGCGGCGGGCGATGCTGCGGGGGGGGGGGGGTCTATTTATGGAAGGGGGGTCCGAGGTGCTTGGGGAAGGGGGCACCCGAGGCGGCGGCGGCGTCGTGTCCGGGACGGACTCCGGCGGCGGCGTCGTGGGGAGAGAGGAGTGGGGCGACGGGGCTTGGGCCGTCGGCTGGGCCTTTGGCCCAGTCGGCGCGGGCGCGTTTTTTTATTTTTAAAAGGTTTTGTGGAAAATATTGCGTAGAAAAATAAATAAAAATCAGAAAAATATGAAATAAATTTTCCCCGTCTAGTTAGAAAATCTAGAATAGGGTGAACATTTTTAAAATCAAAAATAAATATTTTGAAAACATGCAATATTTTTAATGCAATAAAAATTGCAAATAAAATCCAAATAAATTCCAAATAATGTTTTTAACATTTTTCCTCCAGTATTTCAATTGTTTTGGAGAAGTCATATTTTCTCCTCTCGTTAATTTAGAATTGAAATATTTTTCCGGAGAGAAAAATAATTAAAACCACAATCCTTTTTGGAAAAATCAAATTTAAAATTCGAGAAAATCCCCAACTCTCTCCAAGGGTCCTTGAGTTGCGTAGGATTTATCGAGGATTTGTGAAAATGCAACAAAACATGATATGCAAATGATGATCTATGTATAACATTCCAAATTGAAAATTTGGGATGTTACAAACCTACCCCCCTTAAGATGAATCTCGCCCTCGAGATTCGGGTTGGCTAGAAAACAGATGGGAGTGGTTTTTCCGTAGATCTTCCTCTCGCTCCCAGGTGGCTTCATCCTCCGTGTGGTGACTCCACTGGACTTTGCAAAACTTGATAACCTTGCTGCGGGTAACTCGACTGGCATACTCGAGAATCTTCACTGGTTTCTCCTCATAAGTCAAATCACTTTCCAACTGAATCGCTTCCAGTGGCACAGTATCTCTTAGTGGTATCTCAGCCATCTCTGCGTGGCACTTCTTCAACTGTGACACATGAAATACATCATGTACTCCAGACAATCCTTCGGGCAATTTCAGCTTATAGGCAACTTCTCCCATACGTTCCAACACTCTGTATGGTCCGATAAAACGAGGCGCTAACTTTCCCTTAACTCCAAAGCGCTTTACTCCTCGAAGTGGTGATACTCGAAGATACACTCTGTCTCCGACTTCGTGAACTGTCTCCTTTCGTTTAGAATCGGCATAACTCTTCTGCCTGGACTGGGCTACCTTGAGCCTATCGCGAATCAACCTTACTTTCTGTTCAGACTCCTTAATCAAATCTGGTCCAAACAACTGACGGTCTCCAACTTCGTCCCACAACAACGGTGTTCTACACCTCTTTCCGTACAAAGCTTCGAAAGGGGCCATCTTCAAACTGGTTTGATAACTGTTGTTATACGAAAACTCCGCATATGGCAAATTGTCGTCCCAACTAGATCCATAATCTAGTGCACATGCTCTCAACATGTCCTCCAAAATCTGGTTGACTCTCTCGGTCTGTCCATCTGTCTGCGGGTGGAATGCTGTACTAAATTCCAGCCTGGTTCCCAACGTTTCATGTAGCTGCTTCCAAAACTTCGAGGTAAATTGGGTTCCTCTGTCTGATACAATGGTCCTCGGAACTCCATGCAAACATACTATCCTGGTCATGTATATCCTTGCCAACTTAGCACTGGTGTAAGTGGTCTTCACTGGAATGAAATGAGCCACTTTCGTCAAACGGTCGACTACAACCCATATCGAGTCATAGCCTGAACGAGTCCTGGGTAATCCCGTGATAAAATCCATGCCTATTTTATCCCACTTCCATTCGAGTATCGGCAATGGTTGTAGCAATCCTGCTGGCTTCTGATGCTCTGCCTTCACTCTCTGACATACATCACAAACTGCTACATACTCCGCAATATCCTTCTTCATTCCGGTCCACCAGAAAGTATTCTTCAAATCCAAATACATCTTGGTATTTCCTGGGTGAATCGAGTACGGTGAATCATGGGCTTCTTGCAAAATCAACTTCCTGATCTCCGGATCATTTGGCACATATACACGATCCTCAAACCATAAGGTATCGTGCTCATCCTCACGAAATCCCTTGGCTTTTCCTTTGCTCATCTTCTCCTTTATCTCTTCAATCTCCTTGTCTGTCTTCTGAGCTTCTCTGATCCTTTCCATCAAGGTAGACTGAATCTCCAATGCCGCTAAATAGCCTCTAGGGACTATCTCCAAACATAGCTCACGTAGGTCCTCGGCTAACTCCTGAGGTAACTCTCCTGTCATGAGGGTGTTGACATGACTCTTGCGGCTCAATGCGTCTGCTACTACGTTAGCCTTTCTAGGGTGATAATGCAATCTCATATCGTAGTCTTTGATGAGCTCCAACCATCTCCTCTGTCTGAGGTTTAACTCCTTCTACGTGAAAATGTACTTCAAACTCTTGTGATCCGTGTACACCTCACAATGGTTTCCGATGAGAAAATGTCTCCATGTCTTCAATGCATGCACCACGGCTGCTAATTCCAAATCATGCGTAGCATAATTCTTCTCATGGGGTTTAAGTTGTCGTGAAGCATACGAAACAACTCTTCCTTCCTGCATAAGCACTGCTCCAAGTCCTCGACGAGAAGCGTCGCAATAAACTTCATAGTCCTTGCGTTGATCTGGCAGAATCAACACTGGTGATGTAACCAATCGTTTCTTCAACTCCTGGAAACTGGCTTCACACTCCTCAGTCCAATCGAATTTGGTGTCCTTCTTCAATAGCTCAGTCATGGGCTTAGCAATCCTTGAGAAATTCTCGATAAATCTCCGGTAGTATCCTGCAAGTCCAAGAAAACTCCGGATTTCTCCAACTGTAGTGGGCGATTCCCAACTTGTCACTGTGTCAACCTTGGCAGGGTCTACTGCTATTCCTTCTCCAGAAATAACATGTCCAAGGAATCCAACTTCCTTCAACCAAAACTCACATTTGCTGAACTTGGCATATAACTGATGTTCTCTGAGCTTCTGAAGTACCAATCGTAAATGCTCCTCATGCTCTTCTTCATCCTTGGAAAAGATTAAAATATCATCAATGAACACCACGATGAACTTATCCAAAAACTCCATAAACACTTTGTTCATCAGGTTCATGAAATAGGCCGGTGCGTTAGTCAGTCCAAATGACATAACGGTATACTCATACAATCCATATCTGGTGGTAAATGCCGTCTTGGGTATATCCTGCTCTCGAATCTTTAACTGATGGTATCCCGATCGTAGATCGATCTTGGAAAATACTTTAGCTCCTTGCAGGCGGTCAAACAAAACATTGATCATCGGCAGTGGGTACTTGTTTTTGATGGTCACTTCATTCAATCCTCGGTAATCAACAACCATCCTTAGTGATCCATCCTTCTTCTCCACTAGAAGTACTGGTGATCCCCAAGGTGACGAGCTTGGGCGAATATAGCCTTTATCCAGTAACTCCTTGATCTGCTTCTTAATTTCCTCCAAATCCTTTGCGGGCATCCTGTACGGTCTCTTAGATATTGGCCCTGTGCCTGGCAAAAGTTCAATCAAGAACTCAATGTCTCTATCTGGTGGCATGCCTGGCAACTCTTCTGGAAATACATCCGGATAGTCCTTCACCACTGGTACTTCCTCCTGTACAACTCCTGATAAGGAATTCAATTGAGTCTTCTTCGGCATATGCCGGGATACATACTTGATCCTTTTTCCTTCCGGGGTGGTAAGCAAAATAGTCTTGCTGGCACAATCGATGTTTCCTCCATACAACGATAGCCAATCCATTCCCAAAATCACATCCAAACCTTGTGATTCCAAAACAATGAGATCTGAGGGGAAAACATGCCTTCCAATGGCCAACGGTATCTGAAAACATCCTTGGGTAGCCATATACTCTGCTCCTGGCGAGGTTACTAACATAGGGGCTTTTGAGAACTTGGGTGGACATCCTAAACTTGTTTACGAATCCCCTTGATATGTATGAATGCGATGCACCAGTATCGAAAAGAACAGTTGCAGTAAATGACTTAACCAAAAACTTACCTATTACTGCATCAGGCTGAGCTTCAACCTCCTCCACGCTCACGTGGTTCACATGTCCTTTGTTGTACGGGTTCGGCTTCTTCCCAGAGCTTCCATTGCCATTTCCATTTTGGGCTTCGGGACAATCGGTAGCGTAATGTCCCGTCTTCTGGCACTTGAAATAGGTAATGTGACTTAGATCTCTTTTGGTTGGGGTAGATGGGTTGGTGCGGTTATGTCCGTTTCCTCCTCCATTCCCATTACCAATCTTGGGGCCATTATGGTTGTGCGAACAGCCTCCTCCATGGGTATGCTGAAACTGACCTCCCGGCTTCGGGGTAAATCGTGGCTTCTGCTGGGCTCCAGAATTGTACTTCCCTTGTCCATACTTCCTCTTGCGGTTTTCAATCTGCTGTTGCTTCCCTTCAATCATGAGAGCTCTATCTACCAGCTCCTGGTAGTTGTTGAAAGTTGCTACCATCAACTGCATACTCAGCTCATCATTCAATCCTTCCAGAAACTTCTCCTGCTTGGCTGCATCTGTAGCAACGTCATCTGGTGCATAACGTGCTAACTTACTGAAATCCTCCACATACTGGCCTACGGTGCGTCCTCCTTGGCGTAGGTTGCGAAACTCACGCTTCTTCATAGCCATAGCTCCTGCTGAAACATGAGCTGTACGAAAAGCTTGCTGAAACTGGTCCCATGTGACAGTGTCAATAGGGTGCGTGGCTGTATAATTCTCCCACCATGATGCTGCGGGTCCATCAAGCTGATGTGCGGCAAAACGCACTCTTTCCGCATCTGTGCATCCTGCAGTGGTCAACTCCCTTCCAACTTTGCGGAGCCAATCATCTGCTACAATCGGCTCGGTGCTACTGGAAAACACCGGCGGGTTTAGCCTTAAGAAACGGGCTAAGTGGTCAACAGGTGGTGGTGGCGGTGGGTTGTTGTTGTTGTTGCCTTGGTTCTGAACTAACACTTGCATCAGGGCATTCTGTTGCTGAATCAACTGGGTGATCTCTGGCGGGAAAACAAATCCGGTGTCGCGTCTCGGAGGCATCTGGTAGGTTTAGAAAAGATGAGAATTAAGAATAGAATGAGGTCTAGAGAGAAAACACTACCCATATGCTCATGAGACAAATTCAATCAATATCACTCAATCAATTCAAACAAGGCAAAACAATCGATCTAACTAGCGTTACAAAGTGCTTGAGCTATACTACTAAATGGGGGAAAAACTACTACTGATATGGTGGTCTACTAAAAATTCTGATCCGTTGAAGACTCCATGATGTCTGCCCCAGCTTCATCAATCCATTCGTCTTCACTTGGTTCCGAGTCGGTGTCGTCGATGATGATGTAGTTATCCGGACAAGTGCATTCGTCGACTTCTGCTTTTGGCACTGGATTTCCCACGAATGCTCCAATCTTATTCTCCAGGTCGTCAATCTTCCCTACTAGTGCGTTGATTTCCTCCAAATAATCTTCGCGTGTAGCCTTGAGTTCTTCTTGGAGCTCCTTGATCTTCGTGAATGCCTTCTTCAGTTCTTCCTTGTCCGTGCACATCTGATTCTCCTGGCGTCGAATATGTTGGTTCTGCTCCTGGATGAAAGCTGCAATTGATCCATCCTTCTTGGTCTTGATCATCTCCCATTGCGCGTCTCGACGTCCACAAATTTGGTAAATTGTATCCTTAAGCTCCTGGTGATAGACTTCTCCAATGCGTCCCATGGCGATGTGTGCGGCCATGCTCTTCCCTAAACTCCAAGTTGGTGCTTCGAAAACCAATCTTCTAGCACTAAACATCCTTCCTGGAATGATAACTTGAATCTTCCAGCTCTCCTCTTCAGGTAATGTGGCGTTGTAGGTTCCGGTGATGCTTGGTATTCCTATGTTCAAGTACTTGGTGACTTCCTTCAAATGTCGTCCAAACGGCGTATCTTCATCTGGTTGCATAAACTTGCTCCTTGCATTCGCCATTCCTAAAAGAGTAGAAAGTGGAGAGGGGTCAGAAATGAGAAGAGAGAAGTTTTCTAGGGCTTAAGCTTAGTGGTCGTGTCCTATAGTCAGCGTGTGCTCTGATACCAACTTTGTAGCGACCAGACCTCAAATGGCCTGTGCTGCTGTGCACCAGTGTCATCCCTGGATCAGTAATGCTGACACGCACAGTACAAATGGAGGATTTATAACAGAGTAGCAATCACACACTTATTACATCGAATATCTCCAAAGAGATTAAGTATGAAAATATGGCTTAAGGCCATCTAATAACGATAACAGCGGAAGACTTGGAAGATAAGTGAGTCCATCAACTCCAGCGGCATCACTGAGTATAAGACCACGACCTAAGGCACCTTACTCGTCGTCTGAAAAGTCTGCAACATGAAACGTTGCAGCCCGAAAACGGGTCAGCACATAGAATATGCTGGCAAAGTAACACATAGAGAGCAATGAACAATAATAATGCTATACTATATGCATATATGGCTGGTGGAAAGGCTCTATGGTTACAGTTTTGCGAAAAGCCAATTTTATCCTACTGCAAAGGAATAAATTTTATTTAACTATCATGGTGGTTGAAACATTGAGAAGGTACCTCCAACTCAATCCCAATTAAGTAACATCATTAACCCAACAAAATTAATTATAAGTATCACGGTGATGAGATTCAAATGATAATCCAGATACTAGATACTCAAGTTGTCCATAACCAGGGACACGGCTAATCATGATCAGTTTGTACACTCTCCAGAGGTTTGTGCACTTCTCCCCACAAGACTCGATCGCCTCCGCTTGATTCTCGCACTGCATGATGTTTGAGAAACAGATGACCGAGACACAGTCTTTCAGAAACAATCACTCTCTACTCTGGATGGTCCGGTACACCTACTTTCCCCTACATCTGCTAGTCCACCTCTTCAAGAGATCCTGTAACCTACTCAGCTATGCTAGAGCCCATAATAGCTTGTGGCTGCACACGAAAGTTTCTAGCATGAATAATCTTATGATCCCTTTGAGCCTGGGTGGCGGACCTTATACATACAAACAACACTGGGTTCTCCAGGTGCCTCAATCCACCCAGATGTGAGTTTTAGTTGCCACCTTAAGTTGAACCATTATTAAACATCTCACATCTGTCATGAATATCACTCAAACCCAATCCACGTCTACGAGCGTAGCATGGCAATATAATAGCAACGTAGAAGTAACTCCCAAGGGTTTGATAGTAAACAGGGCAATAGGTACTACCTCATCTACTTCCCAGTACCCACAGTTTATTTAGATCCTAATCATGCAATGTGTTTGGGGAAAAGATCTAATGCAATAAAACTGGGTATGAACGGGATATGATCAAAGTGTTACTTGCCTTGCTGATGATCCGCAAAACCTAGCGAGTCGAAGTAACAAGCGGCACACTCCGGGTACTCTATCGCAAACAAACAAGCATACAATCAGTACTCAGCTAATGCACGGGTAAAACTCGAATGAAAGAACCAACCAGAAAGTTCAACTTAAGAACTCCGGTTTGCAAAAAGAATCCACTTGAAAGAAGCAACGAAAGTCAAACAGCGAAAGAAAGAAACTTCGTTTGCTAATCTGGATCTAGGTCAAATTTTACTGTAGCAAAAACTTGTTTCAGTAGGTTAAACGGAAAGAGAATTTCGAGACGAAACTCTAGGTGCTTGAATCACCTGATTCCGATAAACGAGCGAGAAGTTAAACAGATTCGAAAATTCGATCAGAAATCGAATCTGAGAAAATAACGAGAAAATCCGCCGACAAAGAAAAACGGATGAACGGTTAAATAACGGACGTTCGTTAACAGAGAAAAACCGACTAACGCGTTCGTTAAAACGAACGGTTCGGTGAACGCTCGCGAAATAAGAAAACCGAAAAAAACCGATCTAGGGTTTTTTTAAAACAAAAGGTTTTTTTTACAGAAAACCGGTCAACAACGAAGACGGCCGGCGACAGTACCTCGACGGGCGGGCTCTGGCGAGGGGCTCCGGTGGCGGGGCTCGGGCGCGAGGGGCGGCGGCTCGGGGGGGGGGGGGGCTCCGGCGCTTCCGGCGGCGGCGGCGGGCGATGCTGCGGGGGGGGGGGTCTATTTATGGAAGGGGGGTCCGAGGTGCTTGGGGAAGGGGGCACCCGAGGCGGCGGCGGCGTCGTGTCCGGGACGGACTCCGGCGGCGGCGTCGTGGGGAGAGAGGAGAGGGGCGACGGGGCTTGGGCCGTCGGCTGGGCCTTTGGCCCACTCGGCGCGGGCGCTTTTTTTTTAAGGTTCCGCAAAAAATATTGCATAGAAAATTAAATAAAAATCAGAAAAATATGAAATAAATTTTCCCCGTCTAGTTAGAAAATCTAGAATAGGGTGAACATTTTTAAAATCAAAAATAATTATTTTGAAAACATGCAATATTTTTAATGCAATAAAAATTGCAAATAAAATCCAAATAAATTCCAAATAATGTTTTTAACATTTTTCCTCCGGTATTTCAATTGTTTTGGAGAAGTCATATTTTCTCCTCTCTTTTATTTAGAATTGAAATATTTTTCCGGAGAGAAAAATAATTAAAACCACAATCCTTGTTGGAAAAATCAAATTTAAAATTCGAGAAAATCCCCAACTCTCTCCAAGGGTCCTTGAGTTGCGTAGGATTTATCGAGGATTTGTCAAAATGCAACAAAACATGATATGCAAATGATGATCTATGTATAACATTCCAAATTGAAAATTTGGGATGTTACATGATATAACTATATAATGTATTTATTAAATAGGCCGGCATGCCATAGTTCACATACATGCCGCCTATGGAAACATGATAGCATGATATAATTCACGGATAGAATGACATAATTCAAAATATGATGACTGTAAACACTAAACAGGATGAGATGATATAACTATATGATGTCTTTATTAAATGGGTTGGCATGCCATAATTCAGATAGATGTTGTCTATGTAAACATGATGGCATGATATAATTCAAATATATGATTTATATACTAAGCAAGTAAACAGAGGGCAATTGCATATGTGATGTAAAAACTAAGCAATCCAAGACAACATGCATGACATGAGTAATATAACCCTGCCAAGTTTGAGCATAGACCTCGGGGGGGGGGGATAGGACTCGTCATCTGTCTCGGAATCCTCCTCTGAGGAGCTATCTGTAACCAGCAAGATGTCTGCTTCAGCAGGTAGCATTCTCTGCTCTGAATACCTTTTTTTCACTCCAGATACTTCCATCACTGCTTCAAATGGCTGGTGCACAGGAAGAGTAGTTGAATATACAAACGTTGTCGACAAATGGAACACGTAATACAAAAAAAGGATAGCATGATATAATTCACATATATGATGATTGGCTAAACAGCATGGCATTGCATAATTCACATATATAATGCCTTGCAACAAGATAGCATTGCATAATTCACATATATAATATCTTGCAACAAGATGGCATTGCATATTCACATATATGGTAATTAGACACTAAACAGGTGGCATCCACACAAAGCATGTCTAAACTAAGCAAATGACATGGCAATGCAAGACACCATACGCACGATATGAGCAACATAACCCTGCCAGGTTAGAGCATACACCTCGGCGGGAAATATGGCTGGTCATCTGTCTCTGAATCCTCCTCTGAGGAGCTATCCATAACCAGCGAGATATGTGCTTCGTCAGATAGCATAGTCTGCTCTGAAGACCTTGTTTTCACTCTAGAATTTTCCATCACCGTGTCAAATGGCTGATGCGCACGAAGAGTAGTTGAATGTACTAACATTGTTGACAAATGTAATACGTAATGAAAAAAAGGATGGCATGATATAATTCACATATAAGATTACTGATTAAGCAGGATGACATTGCAAAATTCACATATACGATGTCTAGCTAAACAAGATGGTGTTGCATAATTCACATATACGATAAAGAAACTAAATAGATGGCATTCACACAAAGTATGTCTAAACTAAGAAGATGACATACTTGATGTATAAAGTAAGAAATGCAAGGCACCATATGCATGATATTACCAACATCAGCATGCCAAGTTAGAGCGAAAACCTCAGGGGGGAAATAGGAGTGGTCTTCTCCTTCTGAATCTGTCGGATTTCAGGTTCCGGCAAAACCCTTGAGGTTCGAACACTGGGGTGCGCACAAAGATCTCTCCCTACCTAATCATGCCCTCAGCATCGGCGTGATCTCAAAGCCTAGCTCGACGAACCCACAGAAAGAGAGACACGAGAGTTTATACTGGTTCGGGCCACCGATGTGGTGTAATACCCTACTCCAGTGTGGTGTGGTGGATTGCCTCTTGGGCTGAGGATGAACAGTTACAAGGGAAGAACAGCCTCTTGAGGAGAGGTTCTCTTGTGCTCGGTGAACTTGTGTGGTTGAGGGTGATCTGAGTGATCTGTGATCAGTTGCCCCCTACTGTGGTGGTGGCTAGTCCTATTTATAGAGGCCCTGGTCCTCTCCCAAAATATTGAGCGGGAAGGGATCCAACAACGGCCAAATTTGAAGGGAGACAACTAGTACAAGTTATCCTGACTAAAGGTGGTCTTCGCCTGCCAAAGGTTCTGGTGGTGACGTTGTCTTGGGCTCCACGGTGACCTCCGTCCTGCCGCCCTGCTGGTCTTGGTCTCGTTGCACTGATATGGCAACCTTTGCCTGATGCCTCGGGACTCCTCGCCTGCGCTTGCCCCTTTAGCACCAAAGAGGAAACGAGGACACTGTGCGCGCTGGCGCCCGCCTAGCTCAAGTAGTCATGGCTTGCATTATAGAAACCTCGTGAGGTGTCCCTTGCCTTGATCTCTCCGCCCCTCGCGAGCCGGCCAGGCGAGGCAGCCCCCGAGGAGGTCTTGTGTCGTCCGCCTCACGAGGCTTGGCCCCTCGGGGGGGGGGGGTCTTGAGTGTTTGCTGGTGAAGATGGGCCGTACAGGGCCGCTGGTGGAGCCACACTGTGGGCCGCAGGCAGCCAAGTCTGGGGACCCCCGTTCCGAGGACGCCGACAATAGCCCCCGGGCCCAAGGCGTGCTCGGACTTGGCTTCGAGGCGAAGCCAAAGGGCAAGTGTAGAGCGCCGCAGGCCCCAACAGCCTGCGGCCCCGCTTGACGCGTGGCGATTGATTGGACGTGGGCGTCTCCGCTTCCCCACGCTGCCTCGGCAACTGCCCAATTTGACGAGTCCCTATTGCATGCAGAGAAAAACCATCATTACCTGTGATCGTGGGGATCGCCGGTTGGCCTTCTCCTGCTATAAATAAGGAGGGGGCGGAGCCCCCGTCGCTCATCTCTACCTGCTCTGCTTGCTTCTCCTTCCTCGCTCCATTGCTAGTAGCGACTCCCATGGCGCCTATTCGGAGGTTCTCGGCCGCAGAGAAGGGAAAACCCCCCGCGACGAGCCCGGGCCACTTCCGCCGAAGAAGAGGCCGAGCCACCGCCGCGACATGGTCGTCAGGCCAGAGGTGTCGAGGCCTTGGTACGAGCGGCCTCCTCCCGGGTACCCGCTACCTTTGAACGCCCAAGCTGAGGGCTCCGGAGGGAGAGGCGACGAGCGTCACCGCCCGCGCCGGGGCCGTGGTCGCCGCGCCGCAGTGATTCGCGCCGCCGCCCCAGGAGTCCACCCCACGGACTCCTCGCGCGAACTCGTGATGTGGGCGGCGATGCCCCCGCGCACCTGGATCCGCTTCCCGCAGTTCTTCTCCGCCGAGATGCCGCCGAGGGGCCACCTCGAGCTTTGCCTGCAGCATGCCGACTGCGGTGCCCCGGCGACTGGAGCGGAAGTCGAAACCATCTCCCCAGGCAAGATCTTCATGACCCGAGGCTGGGGCGAGGTTGCCCGGGTTTGTCGCGCGGAAGGCGCCCTCGCCATCCACTTCAAGTACGACGGCGCCTCCACGATGTTCTTCAAGGTCTTCGATGCGGAAGGCCGCCGCTTGGAGTGCTGCCCTGGAGGGGGTCGCCGGGACGGCGCAGCGGCCAGCGCCGAGCTCGCCGCTGGCTTCTCCAGTGGCTCCTCCAGTAGTAGCGGTGGCGCTCGGAAGTCCAGCAACTCTCCCGAGCCCTACGAGACCCCGGGATGAGCGACGACAGCTACGTGCCCCCGAGCTCTCGCCGGGCCCGGAGCAAGGCCGCAGCGTCCGGCCGCCGCCATCGTTGATCTGGATGGGGTTGGCGCCGGCCTCCCGTGGCCCACTGTTGATGATGGCGTCGGTTGCCCTGGCGCATGTAGATAGGGCTCCTAGGAACTCCCTTCTTTTGTTCCCTGCGAGGAATCGAAATGGACCCCGTGGGGGTGTGTAAAGATCTGTAATGTCTTCTGTTCATATTATCCCTATTATGAAAATTTGCGAATGCATGTCTTGTTTTGGCTCGGTCTCCCCTTTCCAACCCCATGGCAGCTTGGTGCTCTACGCCGATAGGTCCCGGTCCCTAGGCAGGCTGCAGCCGTCGCTGGTATGCCAGGTCGCGGTGCCGTGGTCAAGGCCAGGAGGTGAGCGGCCCGAGGTCCAGTAAGAGCTCCTGAGGCGCGATGCTCAAGAGGTCCCCTTTAGCGCTCAAGCAGCCACCGAGAGGTAGGAAAGCGTGGCGACGTTGCCGTAACAAGGCTGCCACAGGTGAGGATCCTATGCTGTAGCGCTGGGTCGATCTAGGCACGAGACTTATCTTGGCATTCCTGAGTTGGTTCCTTGTGTCGCGCCAGACTTGTGCGCCGACTACCGTAGGGCAGCCAGGTTAGGCCCGTGCGAGCCTCCCCCTCTTCTCCACGCTCTTCTGTGTGCTCTGAGTCCTCAGGTCCCGGCCCTCGAGCGAGCTCAGCTGCCGCTGGTATGCCAGATCGTGATGCCGTGGTCAAGTCCAGGGGGTGAGGGCGGGAGAGCCAGTAAGAGCTCCTGACTCGCGATGCTCAGGAGCCCCCCTTTTAACATGCAAGCGAATCACATGGGAGAAAAAGGAGCTCGTGCTACCACCCGCGGTCATCCTCAGGAGGTTCATGCAGGTTAGCGCGAGGAGGGACACAGACTGCCATGATGATTGCCGGTCTGCCGCAGGTCACTCTGCAAGAAGATGAAGGCACTGAGGGCCTGGTGAGGTGATGTGCGCGGGGCGTGCCGCGAGCCAGAGCTTGACCGCTCAGATTTGTCGACGTTGTAGGGACGGACCCGAGCACAAGCGTCGTGCCAGTGTGTGTAGCTCCCGCGGTGGGTGGCAATCAAGCGGTGATAACCATAGATAGATTATGCATGAAAAGCAGACTAGCCCATGTAAATGCAAGAATGATACGACCCGAGCGGCTTGGGGATGATGCAGCCCGAGGGGCGCCCCCAGTAGAGTAAGCTAAAAGACATAAAAGGATACATGCCGCAGGGACAGACCCACGCGGCCTAGGAATGATGCAGCCCAGGGGGCGCTCCCAACTAAATAAACTTGGAAAATGTCACCTGGTTCCGTTGTCGAAGGGGTGTTGGGGAAGATGAAGGTGCGTGGTGAACGGGTTGCTCCTCACGAGCCACCGGGGCCCTGAGCCTCGGGAGGCTCTGGGGGTCCGGGCGGTTCCTTGAGGACCGTCTCCATCTCCGTCAGGACTGCGTCATGCCTGGCCTCTTGAGCCGCCAGGATGCTCCGTAGGTTGTGCTGGAAGGCGGCTGCCATGCTCGGCAGGCCGAATGGCATGGGAACATAGCTGTGAGGTGGGCCCTCGCAGCGTCCCACGCGCGAAGGCCAGCAGAGCTCCTGAGATGCGGCCCTATTGAGCCCTGGGATGTCGACGCAGACGCGCAGTCCTCCATCCTCGCCTGGATGGGGAGCTGCCCCAGGTGGGTGGCAGTCGCCGCGCATGGCTCTTGCATCCTGCATCTCCTGAGTGAGCTTGGTGATGAACTCCTGAGCACCAGGCGCTCCTCGCCTGGTGTCCTCCTGAGGGAAATGTGCCGCGAAGGATGCCTCCACGTGGCGCCCGAGCGCCTCCCTTGTGATGTTGGCTCGGTCTGAGGCCCTCCAGAAGAGAGCCCCCGAGCCCTGCCCGAGGAGGGCGCCGGGCGTGCCTTCCTATGCGAGGGAGGGAGGCGCCCCAGGCGCGGGCCGATCCTGATGTTGCGCCGCCAGAGGCGCCGCTCCCCTGAGGCCCTGTGCGGAGTAGCTGCTTCTTCTTGGGGATAGCCTCAGGAGGGCACTGCGCACCATTGTTGTCGGGGTCTTCGATTGATGCAGCTTGGAAGGCGCGCTCGAGGGAGCACACCACATCTCTTTCTTCGCAGGGGGCGGTGATGATCCCGCTGCTTCCTGGCATCTTGAGGACGTTGTAGCCATGGTGGGTCACCGCCATAAACTTGGCTAGGGCAGGATACCCGAGGATGGCATTGTACGGCAGGCGGATGTGGGCGACGTCGAAGTCGATGAGCTCGGTGCGGTAGTTGTCGCGCTGTCCGAAGGTGACAGGGAGGCGGACCTGCCCTATCGGGGTGGTGGAGTGATACGTCTCCAACGTATCTATAATTTATGAAGTATTCATGCTATTATATTATCCATCTTGGATGTTTTATGGGCTTTACTATGCACTTTTATATGATTTTTGGGACTAACCTATTGACCCAGAGCCCAGTGCCAGTTCCTGTTTTTTCCCTTGTTTCAGTGTTTCAAAGAAAAGGAATATCAAACGGAGTCGAAACGGAATGAAACCTTCTGGAGAAGTTATTTTTGGAAGGAAAGCAACCCGGGAGACTTGGAGTCCACGTCAAGAAAGCAATGAGGGAGGCACGAGGCAGGGGGCACGCCCACCCCCCTGGGCGCACCCTCCACCCTCGTGGGCCCCTCGTGGCTCCCCTGACATATTTCTTCCGCCTATATATATCCATATACCCTAAACCTTCGGGGAACAGAATAGATCGGGAGTTCCGCCGCCGCAAGCCTCTGTAGCCACCAAAAACCAATCGGGACCCTGTTCCGGCACTCTGCCGGAGGGGGGATCCCTCATCGGTGGCCATCTTCATCATCCCGGCGCTCTCCATGACGAGGAGGGAGTAGTTCACCCTCGAGGCTGAGGGTATGTACCAGTAGTATGTGTTTGATCTCTCTCTCTCTCTCGTGTTCTTGATTTGGCACGATCTTGATGTATTGCGAGCTTTGCTATTATAGTTGGATCTTATGTTTCTTCTCCCCCTCTACTCTCTTGTAATGGATTGAGTTTTCCGTTTGAAGTTATCTTATCGGATTGAGTCTTTAAGGATTTGAGAACACTTGATGTATGTCTTGCCGTGCTTATCTGTGGTGACAATGGGATATCACGCGATCCACCTGATGTATGTTTTGGTGATCAACTTGCGGGTTCCGCCCATGAACCTATGCATAGGGGTTGGCACACGTTTTCGTCTTGACTCTCCGGTAGAAACTTTGGGGCACTCTTTGAAGTACTTTGTGTTGGTTTGAATAGATGAATCTGAGATTGTGTGATGCATATCGTATAATCATACCCACGGATACTTGAGGTGACATTGGAGTATCTAGGTGACATTAGGGTTTTGGTTGATGTGTGTCTTAAGGTGTTATTTTACTACGAACTCTAGGGCTGCTTGTGACACTTATAGGAATAGCCCAATGGATTGATCGGAAAGAATAACTTTGAGGTGGTTTCGTACCCTACCATAATCTCTTCATTTGTTCTCCATTATTAGTGACTTTGGAGTGACTCTTTGTTGCATGTTGAGGGATAGTTATATGATCCAATTATGTTATTATTGTTGAGAGAACTTGCACTAGTGAAAGTATGAACCGTAGGCCTTGTTTCCTAGCATTGCAATACCGTTTGTGCTCGCTTTTATCATTAGTTATGTTACTGTTTTTATATTTTTAGATTACAAAAACCCATATCTGTTATCCATATTGCACTTGTATCACCATCTCTTCACCGAACTAGTGCACCTATACAATTTACCATTGTATTGGGTGTGTTGGGGACACAAGAGACTCTTTGTTATTTGGTTGCAGGGTTGCTTGAGAGAGACCATCTTCATCCTACGCCTCCCACGGATTGATAAACCTTAGGTCATCCACTTGAGGGAAATTTGCTACTGTCCTACAAACCTCTGCACTTGGAGGCCCAACAACGTCTACAAGAAGAAGGTTGCGTAGTAGACATCAAGCTCTTTTCTGGCGCCGGTGCCGGGGAGGCTAGGTAAGCGGCACTCACACCCCATCAACTAAGCTCTTTTCTGGCGCCGTTGCCGGGGAGGTTAGTG
Source organism: Aegilops tauschii subsp. strangulata (assembly GCF_002575655.3). Lineage (NCBI taxonomy): Eukaryota > Viridiplantae > Streptophyta > Magnoliopsida > Poales > Poaceae > Aegilops > Aegilops tauschii. The sequence continues at coordinate 309,686,609 of NC_053037.3, read as the reverse complement.
CTTGAAGGTATATCTTTAGATCTTGCAATCGAATCTTTTTGTTTCTTGTTTTATCACTAGTTTAGTTTACAAAAGAAAACTACAAAAAAATGGAATTGAGGGTACCTCATATGCTTCATCTTTTTAATGTCTTTTGTGAAAATGATGGAAATTAAAATTGTGCTCAAGTACTAGAAGAAGAATTACATAGGATGCTTGGCATAAAATATGTGAATGATGAGCATGATTGCAATGTTGTTATTATAAATTCTTTGAATACCCATGATGCTAATGATATGCAAAGCCACAAGCTTGGGGAAGCTATGTTTGATGAAGATGATATTTTTTGTCCCCCAAGCTTTGATGAGAAAATTTACTATGATGAAAGCATGCCTCCTATCTATGATGATTATTGTGATGACACGTATGCTATAAAGAATAATGATAACCATGAAACTTGTCATCTTGATCTTAATTTTCAATCACATGATAGTTGTTTTGTTGATTTTTCTCCCACTACTATTTCGAATGAGAAGAAGTTTGCTTATGTGGAGAGTAATAAAATTTCTATGCTTGTAGATCATGAAAAGAATTCTTTAGTTGCTGGTTATATTGTTGAATGCATTCATGATGCTACTGAAAATTATTATGAGGGAGGAATATATGCTTGTAGAAATTGCAATAATATCAAGTTTCCTCTCTATGTGTCAAAAGTTTTGAAGTTATGCTTGTTTTGCCTTCCTATGCTAGTTGATTATTGTTCCCATAAGTTGTTTGCTCACAAAATCCCTATGCATAGGAAGTGGGTTAGACTTAAATGTGCTAGTCATATTCTTTATGATGCTCTCTTTAGGTTTCAATTCTTATCTTTTATGTGAGCATCATTGAGATCATCATGCCTACCTAGGGGCGTTAAACGATAGCGCTTGTTGGGAGGCAACCCAATTTTATTTTAGTTTCTTGATTTTTGGTTCTGTTTAGGAATAAATAATCCATCTAGCCTCTGGTTAGATGTGATTTTATGTTTTAATTAGTGTTTGTGCCAAGTAGAACCTTTGGGAAGACTTGGGTGAAGTCTTTATGATCATGCTGTAAAAAACAGAAACTTTAGCGCTCACGAGATTAGCTTCAACTTTTTACTGGAGAGTGCTATTTAGTTGATTATTTTTTCAGATGATTACTAGACAAATTCCTCAGGTCCACCCATTTATTTTAGAATTTTTGGAGTTCCAGAAGTTTTCGTTTGATACAGATTACTAGACTGTTCTGTTTTTGACAGATTCTGTTTTCATTGTGTTGCTTGCTTATTTTGATGAATCTATGGCTAGTAAACTAGTTTGTAAACCATAGAGAAGTTGTAATACAGTAGGTTTAACACCAATATAAATAAATAATGAGTTAATTATAGTACCTTGAAGTGGTGTTTTGTTTTCTTTCGCTAACGGAGCTTACGAGTTTTCTGTTGAGTTTTGTGTTGTGAAGTTTTCAAGTTTTGGGTAAAGATTCAATGGACTATGGAATAAGGTGTGGCAGGAGCCTAAGCTTGGGGATGCCCAAGGCACCCCAAGGTAATATTCAAGGACAACCAAGAGCCTAAGCTTGGGGATGCCCCGGATGGCATCCCCTCTTTCGTCTGCATTCATCGGCAACTTTACTTGGAGCTATATTTTTATTCACCACATGATATGTGTTTTGCTTGGAGCGTCGTTTTATTTTCTTTAGCTTTGCTTGCTGTTTGAATAAAATACCAAGATCTGAAATTCTTAAATGAGAGAGAGTCTTCACATAGCTACATAATTATTTAACTACTCATTGATCTTCACTTATATCTTTTTGGAGTAGTTTGTCATTTACTCGTGTGCTTCACTTATATCCTATGAGTAAATGGTTGAATGATTTGAATGTCATAAATCTGAAATTATATATGTTTCATATGCCTTTCCCATGGGCAGTGATGCCTTCACATATAAGAAGTAGAGGTGGTAAATTTTTTGAAGGTTAGCAAACATTGTATTGGTCACTTGAACAATTCATGAAAGAATATTGAAGGAAGAGAGATTTCACATATAAATATACTATCTTGGACATCTTCTATGATTGTGAGCCCCATTAATTATTTTCAAACCTGAGCAAATTAGTTGAAGTTGGACAAGGAAGACAACATAATGAGTTATGCTTGGGTATATTTGTATAGAAGTTATATTGTTATGGATCCTCTAACATGTGGTGCTTGCTATTTAGAATCCTTTGCTAGCCAAAATATCTGTACTAAGCAGGAATACTGCTTGTGCATCCAAATCCCTTGAACCAAGTTTCTTCCATGAGTGTCCACCATATCTACCTATATGCGGTATTTACCTGTCGTTCCAAGTAAATTTGCATGTGCCAAACTCTAAACCTTCAAATAGTAATCTGTTTTGTATGCCTGAATCGCTCATGTAGCGACTAGGGGCTAGCACTATCTTCCATGCTAGGTGGGTTATTCTCACGATGAGTGGACTCCGCTCATCATTCACGAGAAAATGGCTGGTAACTGGGATGCCCAGTCCCATGATCAAAAGATCGAAATCAAATAAAAAATAATTGCAAACAAAACTCCCCCAGGTTTGATGTTAGTTGGAGGCACTCGTTGTTTCGGGCAAGCCATGGATTGATGATTGTTGGTGGAGGGGGAGTAAAAATCTTTACCTTTCTGTTTGGGAACCGCCTATAATGTATGTAGTATGGAAGATATTGGGAACTCTTGGTCGTTATGTTGACAATGAAAGCATACCTCTCAAAATTATTTTCATCTCTGTTTTAGCTTCGAGCTCTGGCACCTCTGCATATCCCTGCTTCCCTCTGCGAAGGGCCTATCTTTTACTTTTATGCAAGAGTCAGTAGTATTCCTTCTCATTCCAACCTACTCTTTAGTTGGCAAGCATCATGTGTTGGGGAAAGATCTAAGCATATATGGCCATTCAAATATATTTGATCATGAATTGAGTTTTCGCGGCAGGCGGATGTGGGCGACGTCGAAGTCGATGAGCTCGGTGCGGTAGTTGCCGCGCTGTCCGAAGGTGACAGGGAGGCGGACCTGCCCTATCGGGGTGGTGGAGTGATACGTCTCCAACGTATCTATAATTTATGAAGTATTCATGCTATTATATTATCCATCTTGGATGTTTTATGGGCTTTACTATGCACTTTTATATGATTTTTGGGACTAACCTATTGACCCAGAGCCCAGTGCCAGTTCCTGTTTTTTCCCTTGTTTCAGTGTTTCAAAGAAAAGGAATATCAAACGGAGTCGAAACGGAATGAAACCTTCTGGAGAAGTTATTTTTGGAAGGAAAGCAACCCGGGAGACTTGGAGTCCACGTCAAGAAAGCAACGAGGGAGGCACGAGGCAGGGGGGCGCGCCCACCCCCCTGGGCGCGCCCTCCACCCTCGTGGGCCCCTCATGGCTCCCCTGACGTATTTCTTCCGCCTATATATATCCATATACCCTAAAACCTTCGGGGAACAGAATAGATCGGGAGTTCCGCCACCGCAAGCCTCTGTAGCCACCAAAAACCAATCGGGACCCTGTTCCGGCACCCTGCCGGAGGGGGGATCCCTCATAGGTGGCCATCTTCATCATCCCGGCGCTCTCCATGACGAGGAGGGAGTAGTTCACCCACGGGGCTGGGGGTATGTACCAGTAGCTTTGTGTTTGATCTCTCTCTCTCTCGTGTTCTTGATTTGGCATGATCTTGATGTATCGTGAGCTTTGCTATTATAGTTGGATCTTATGTTTCTTCTCCCCCTCTACTCTCTTGTAATGGATTGAGTTTTACCTTTGAAGTTATCTTATCGGGTTGAGTCTTTAAGGATTTGAGAACACTTGATGTATGTCTTGCCGTGCTTATCTGTGGTGACAATGGGATATCACGTGATCCACTTGATGTATGTTTTGGTGATCAACTTGCGGGTTCCGCCCATGAACCTATGCATAGGGGTTGGCACACGTTTTCGTCTTGACTCTCCGGTAGAAACTTTGGGGCACTCTTTGAAGTACTTTGTGTTGGTTTGAATAGATGAATCTGAGATTGTGTGATGCATATCGTATAATCATACCCACGGATACTTGAGGTGACATTGGAGTATCTAGGTGACATTAGGGTTTTGGTTGATGTGTGTCTTAAGGTGTTATTTTACTATGAACTCTAGGGCTGTTTGTGACACTTATAGGAATAGCCCAATGGATTGATCGGAAAGAATAACTTTGAGGTGGTTTCGTACCCTACCATAATCTCTTCGTTTGTTCTCCGCTATTAGTGACTTTGGAGTGACTCTTTGTTGCATGTTGAGGGATAGTTATATGATCCAATTATGTTATTATTGTTGAGAGAACTTGCACTAGTGAAAGTATGAACCGTAGGCCTTGTTTCCTAGCATTGCAATACCGTTTGTGCTGGCTTTTATCATTAGTTACCTTGCTGTTTTTATATTTTCAGATTACAAAAACCCATATCTATCATCCATATTGCACTTGTATCACCATCTCTTCGCCGAACTAGTGCACCTATACAATTTACCATTGTATTGGGTGTGTTGGGGACACAAGAGACTCTTTGTTATTTGGTTGCAGGGTTGCTTGAGAGAGACCATCTTCATCCTACGCCTCCCACGGATTTTTAAACCTTAGGTCATCCACTTGAGGGAAATTTGCTACTGTCCTACAAACCTCTGCACTTGGAGGCCCAACAACGTCTACAAGAAGAAGGTTGTGTAGTAGACATCATGGAGCGGTCGGTCACTCCTAAGAAGGGCTTGGTAGGCTGAAGCTGATCGTAAGGCACTTGGAGGCTGTCGAACGTCTCGACGGACAGGACGTTCAGCCCTGCACCGCCGTCGATGAGGGTCTTGGTCACTTGTACGTTGCTGATGACGGGCGAGCAAAGCATTGGGAGGGCGCCAGCGGTGGCCGCGCACTTGAGCTGGTCCACTGAACTGAAAGTGATGGCGCACATGGCCCACCTGAGCGGGCGTGTGGCCTCGAGCCTGGGAAGGGCTGCGTTCACATCGCGAGCAAACTGCTTGAAGATACGCTGGGAGGCTGGGGCTTGGGCTCTGCCCAAGATGCAGGCGATGGTGCGCGGTTCCTGGAAGCCCCCCAACCCCCTCATCCTAATGGTGGTCGTCGTTCCTTCTTGGTGGTGGCGGCATCGGAGGAAGGCCAGCGTTGCCCTGAGGGCGGTCCTCGCGAGGCTGGTCCCTCCATGCGCCCTCACGAGGCTGGTCCTGCCAGCGGTCCTCATGAGGCCGGTCGCGCCACTCCTGGCGATGGCCACGATCGTCCCAGCATCCTCCGCCTCATCCTCCTCCTCGGCCGTAGCCCCGGTCGTTGCACTCAGGGCGTCGACCGAGGCATCCATCTCGAATGGCCCTGAGCTCTTGACAGTCATTGGTGTTGTGGCTATGTACGTTGTGGAAGGCGCGGAACGGTCGGCTGCTCTTGGACGACTCGGGATGGTCTCGGACGCGCTTCGTGTCTGGCTCCGCCGTGAGCACGGCTACTCCCTTGCGCTTCACGTCCTTGGCCTTAGCTTTCTTCTCCTCTGGGTCGGTAGCTAGGAGCTCGAGGAGGGAGAGGCACCCCTCCTCAGCTCTTGCGCACTTGGTCGCCAGGTTGAACAACTCCAAGGCCGTGCATAGCTCCTCGTGGATGGCGAGCTCCTCCTTCATCTTGATGTCGCGGACGCCATCAGAAAACGCAGAGATGATGGCCTCGTCCGTCACCTTGGGGATCTTGAGACGAACGTTGTTGAAGCACTGGATTTACTTCTGCAAGGTCTCTCCTGGCTGCTGCTTGATGCGACGCAGGTCACCCGCGGCCGGAGGGCGGTCGCGAGTGCCCTGGAAGTTGGTGACGAAGCGGTCCCGCATTTCGTTCCAAGAGGAGATCAAGCCCGGGGGCAGGTTCAGGAGCCACGAGCGAGCGTCATCCTTGAGAGCCATGGGGAACCAGTTCGCCATGACTTTCTCGTCACCGTTGGCCGCCTCGATGCTCAGCTCGTAGAGCTGCAGGAACTCCGCGAGGTCGGCGGTGCAGTCGTAGCGTGGAGGCAGGTCTGGCTTGAACTTGCCCGGCCAAGCGATGCTACGCAGCTCCGGAGTGATGGCGCGGCAGCCTGCGGTGGCCACCGGGACTCTTTGCTAATGCGAAGCCTGCCCTTGGTGCCCGCGCGCTGCCGCTGCAGGCGGCACGCGGTCTTGTTGCAGTGGAGCTGGGAGCGCGGGCGCATTCTCCTGCGGCAGGGGAACTTCTTGGCCGCTTCCTTCTTCTTGCGTGGGCGCCCAGCGCGGTGGGTCACGCCAGGGGGCCGCATGTCTTGGCGCCAGAACATCGTCTTGGTGCAGAGGTGGTCGAGGCAGCGAGAGGGATAGCGCAGGGGAGCCCCCTGCGGCGCCGACGAGCTCAGCGATGTGGTCGAGCCAGTCCTCGTAGAGGTCGCCGACTGGACGGTAGCGCAGGAGCTCACGTGCCATGAGCAGCGCGGATTGCGCGTCTGTGGGAGCGCGACGAGCATGAGACGACAAACCGTCTGGGGTTAGCGACGGAGTGGCGGTGCGGCCGTCCCGCCGCACTGAGGGGTGCAGCGAGGACGCTTGCTGCTCATTTCCCGCCGGGCCGGTGGCGGCGTTGGCGGCTGGTGACGGGGAGCGACGGGGAGGCCCGCCGATAGGAGTGGTCTGAATGAGGGCGGCGAGGGCGGCCCGACGCTCAGCGCGGGCTCGACAAGCGTCCGCCATGGATGCGACGAATCAACGGGACGTGGATCGGGGAAGGAAAGCTTCGGCGCACCCCTACCTGGCGCACCAAATGTCGGATTTCGGGTTCCGGATAACCCTTGAGGTTCGAACACTGGGGTGCGCAAGAAGATCTCTCCCTACCTAATCACGCCCTCAGCCTCACCGCGATCTCAAAGCCTAGCTCGACGAACCCACAGAAAGAGAGACACGAGAGTTCATACTGGTTCGGGCCACCGATGTGGTGTAATACCCTACTCCAGTGTGGTGTGGTGGATTGCCTCTTGGGCTGAGGATGAACAGTTACAAGGGAAGAACAGCTTCTTGAGGAGAGGTGCTCTTGTGCTTGGTGAACTTGTGTGGTTGAGGGTGATCTGAGTGATCTGTGATCAGTTTCCCCCTACTGTGGTGGTGGCTAGTCCTATTTATAGAGGCCCTGGTCCTCTCCCCAAATATTGAGCGGGAAGGGATCCAACAACGGCCAAATTTGAAGGGAGACAACTAGTACAAGTTATCCTGACTAAAGGTGGCCTTCGCCTACCAAAGGTTCTGGTGGTGACGCCGTCTTGGGCTCCACGGTGACCTCCGTCCTGTCGTCCTGCTGGTCTTGGTCTCGTTGCACCGATATGTAAACCTTTGCCTGATGCCTCGGGACTCCTCGCCTGCGCTTGCCCCTTTAGCACCAAAGAGGAAACAAGGACACTGCGCGCTGGCGCCCGCCTGGCTCCAGTCGTCATGGCTTGCGTCACAAAAACCTTGCGAGGTGTCCCTTGCCTTGATCTCTCCGCCCCTCGTGAGCCGGCCTAGCGAGGCAGCCCCCGAGGAGGTCTTGTGTCGTCCGCCTCGCGAGGCTTGGCCCCTCGTGAGGGTCTTGAGTGTTTGCTGGTGAAGATGGGCCGTACAGGGCCGCTAGTGGAGCCACGCTGTGGGCCGCAGGCAGGCAAGTCTGGGGACCCCCGTTCCTAGGATGTCGACAGAATCCCCCTCAGAACAGTTATCTTCCTCTTGATTAATATTCGAAATGGGTGGAGGGGGGTTGGCTTTGCGCCCACCATGGAGCGACGTCTGCATGAAATTTTATTGCCACGCAAGGCTCGTCTCTTTTTCTCTACATGTTCAGTTCCATTGTGTACAATAATTGACATGCATAGGAATAAAACATAGTGAGATTATGTAAGGAGTGCATGCAGAAATCCAGAGTGATGGTAGCAACCTGTGGATAGACCCAAAACCAATGATAGCAGGCAGATAATGGCTTCAGTTGAAAAATACAGATGATGGCTTCTTTACTATTTGTTTCGCACCCAACATGAAACTCATAGTAGACACCAGAGATTAACCAGATAGTAGATAGATACTTTTGATTGCGGCCCCAATATGTACCCCACAACCATTTAAAAACTCAAGTTTGAGCATTAGTTTGGAGCTGACTCAGAGTCTAATCGGTGAACAGGACGATAAAGTAGCATGTAATATTAAGCGATGCATAACGAAGTAGACACGAAAGAGTGCAACCTCTCTTGCGGACCCGTGTAGTCCTCGAGGTCATCTGCTCGGTTGTTGATGGTATTGCAGTTGTCGTGCCTGCCAGCCACGGGGAAGAAGATCTGTGGTGGCGAAAGACAGTCTGGAGGCCGGATCCCTGCTTTGGTAGACCCTTCCATCGTTGGAGCAGCTGAGCTGGGGTGGACGACGTCGCAGCAGGAGCGGGACAAACCACACAAGGTTTTCTTTGACACATATCTGTAACAGAAGTAATTGTGTAAGGGCTTCTTTGAATTTGAGGATTCTAACAATGCAAGGATAGGAAATACACAGGAATAGGATAGGAATGCATGTGCAAAACAAAGAATTTAAAAACACATGATTTCTGCCAATCTGGGTGTTTTGTTCACAAGAATTGGAAGATCACAGGATGCAAAGAAGCATGGTGAGATTAAGTCAAACCACAAGAAAATGTACGGTTATAATGCTATTTTTTTGAATATTTACTGTGAGGCAAAGCCCCACAGTCCTTTATTAAAGAAAGCACAACTGTACAAACAAATTACAGACTATACAAGGAAAAAAAGAGTCTACCTATGGCTAAACATCCCTACCTGCTTTACAACAAAGAATCAACCCAAGCCAAGAGTTTTGGTTTAATACAATCCTTCACCCTATGAGCAAGCAAAGAAATATCATGGATGAATTTACACTTCCAAGCACTGAAAGTAGCTCTCTCAGCTCTGAAGGTTCTGCAATTTCTTAAAATCCAAATATTCCATGCTGCTGTTAGCATAACTACAAAGAAGAAAGGGTGCCTGAAGCTAGACCTAGCATGTATGATACATTGCAGAATATCTGAGCCTCCAGACCAATCAATGCCCAAGTAACTCCAGACTCTACAGCTGAAGGTGCAGTCAAAAAACAGATGGATTCTATCCTCATACACCAGCTCACTGCAAATGAGACAGAGATTGTCATCCTGGTTTGAGCGCCAGTGTCTCCTAACCAGCATATCCTTGGTGTTAAGTCTGTCAAACAATAACAGCCACCCGAACACCTTGATCTTCATGGTGCACCTACTCTGCCATAGCCATTTGCAAGGTTGTATTGTAGGTAGGTGTGAGTGCATGATCGTGTAGAAACTTTTGGCAGTGTATCCTCCTGATTGACTAGGCCATATCCAAACATCAGGTATAGTGGGGTCTCTGTCTAACAGCATGATCCAACCTTCCAGCATGTGTAACTCAGCAGCAGCCTCATGAGAAAGAGGCAAATAAAACATAGAGTAGAGATCCTGGGATTGAAGAAATTCCTGCACTGAGATCTTATCATTATTGACAAATGAAAACAACCTAGGCTATCTCCAACATAGGGGTCTAGCAGAGCCCCCAATGTGCCAAGAATCTGTCCAGAACAGAGCAGAATCACCCATGTTGATATGAGCTGAGGCAATAGCAGTATAAGCCTCATGCAGCTTCAGAACATCCCTCCACCAGAAAGATCCAGCATGAGCTGTTGCCTGTGGAACCCCATGATCATAGTAGCTGTTCCATATCAGGATCACCCAAGGAATATCAACATTGTTATAGAATTTGTGAAGATGCTTGATAAGGAGTCCTTTCTTCTGGATGTTCAGATTAATAACACCTAAACCCCCTTTATCTCTTGGCCTGCAAACCAGCTCCCATGCAGCCAGAGACTGTTTTGGAGCATCACTATTACCCCTCCAAAGACATTGCCTGGAGATTCTGTCTAGCTGCTTAATGATCCCTGCTGGAATATTGAGGCTGCACAGAAAGTATATTGGCAGAGAGGTCAGGACAGAGGTAAGAAGCTGCAAGCGAGAGCCTTGATTCAGCATAGAAGAGCTTGCAGTTAACCTCCTCTCAAGACTGTCAACTAGGGGCATTAGGTCAATGATCCTTGGCCTTGTAGTTCCCAAAGGCAATCCAAGATAAGTAAATGGGAGCTGGCCAATTTTACAACCAAGAATAGCAGCAAGCCTAGCAGCCTCCTCATCAGTCATATTCAATGGAATCATTGAAGATTTAGCAAAGTTGACCTTTAAACCTGTGGATTGTTGGAAGGTAAGCAGCATGTTCTTGAGGGCAACAAGCTCATCATCCTTAGCTTCATGAAATAGAATCATGTCATCCGCATATTGAATGATGGGAAACTCTCTGTCATGGGTTTGAATAGGCAAAGAGAGCGTGCCATGCTCCAGCATTTGGTTGACCACAGACTACAACAGATCTGCTGCGATGACAAGCAACAGAGGTGATAGTGGATCACCCTGTCTAACCCCACACTTGCACTTAAATTGCTTTCCAGGAATGCCATTTAACAGCACAGACGAAGAACCTATGGACAATAGTTGTTTAACCCAAAAAATCCATTTGGCATCAAACCCTTTATGCTGCAACATCTGAAGAATAACCTCATGCTCGACAGTGTCAAAGGCCTTAGCAAAGTCCAACTTAAGAATTATGATTGGACGCTTGGACTGTTTACATTGATGAATATACTCAAAACTCTAGGCCAGACAATCCTAAATTGACCTACCCTTAAGGAACCCATACCGATTTTTGTGGATACACTTAAGGATCACCTTCTGCAACCGATTGGCCAACAATTTTGTTAGAAATTTAAGACAAGTGTTGGTGAGAGATATTGGCCGGAAATCATCGGGCCCTTCTGGTGAAATGATCTTGGGTATGAGCGTAATGAGGGAGGCATTAATGTTTTTCAATGAAAACTTCCCCACATAAAAATCCCGAATCATCCTCAACAAGTCCTTCTCAATTATAGGCCAACAGCGCTTGACAAATATCCCATTAAAGCCATCCGGACCAGGTGCCCGATCCACCGGCAATTCCTTCAAAACTTTGTTAATTTCCTCATCAGAAAACGGCAAGGATAGCTCCTCCAGTCCCGGGATGGGCTGAATTAATTGATTCAAATCGAAGCCCATATTGATCCCTTGGGCCTGGCCCATCCTTGATTTGAACGAAGCACAAAGAATTCCTGCCATTGGAGCATGATCAGTCATAGGATCAAGAATGGAACTGGAATTCAGACTGGAGGTTGAATTCCTCCTCGTACGCTCTGAGGCCATGGCATGAAAAAAATTTGAATTCTCCTCGCCAACCTTTATATACCGAATAGTGCACCTCTGTTTCCAATAAATATAGTGAATTTTCAACAGATGTTCATAGTGGAACTTCACAATTTTCCGGAAATTGAATTCCAGCCTTGTTAAAGGTGGCACTTCCTCCAGCTAATCAAAGTGTAGAATCACCTTTGAGCAATCAACAGTAAGTTTTTTTATGTATGATAACTTTTTGCTCCAAATTTTCAAATCATACCGCAGCCGCTTAAATTTCCTTGTGATAACCGCAGAAGTAGAAAGATCAGAGAAAACTGGTGCATTCCAAGACTTGGTGACACAATCCATGAACCCCGGCATATCAAACCAAAAAATTTCAAACCGAAAAGTCTTGGCCGCAGGAATGGTAGTGTCAATGGACACCACACAAGGCACGTGATCCGAGGCAGTTCTGGCGAGTGGATTAACCATAGTGGTCAGATAATGTGAAATCCAATCAGCAGTAGTAAAGAACCAATCAAGTTGCTCGAGCAGGGGGTTTTGCTGCATATTAGACCAGGTGAAGCTACGGCCTTTCAAGGGCAGCTCCAAGAGACCAAGGTGACCAATCATTTCGTTGAAGAGGAAAATATCATTAATATCACCACCCGGGAGGTTTCTGTTATCCAATGACCTGATGAAATTAAAGTCCTCCAACAATAGCCAATTTTCATCGGGAGGGATGTCTAGATGATATAGCCAACTAACGAAATCGTCCCTAGGCTGACCCTCACATGCCCTTATACAGAGGCTAAGGTCCATTTTTCGGAGTTCTGCAACGATTGGAAGGAGACCACAACACCAAATCTCTGAATATCAACAAGCTGGCCGTGAAAGATCGAAGAATTCCAAACGACTAAAATCCCACCAGAGGCTCCAACAGAAGGCGAGAACGCGAATTGATCAAACCTCCTAGGGCAAAAGGATCTAATCGTTCGAATATCAAAGTTCTCGCATTTAGTTTCCTGCAGACAAAGTACAGAACATCTGCTCTCCTCAATCTTGGCACGTAGGTCACGCTGCCTAGCCTCAGAATTCAGCCCACGCACATTCCAACAGAGCACATTCCAATTTCGAAAAAAAAATTATCCATAAAAAACAACGCTGGGAAGTAGTTGCAGATCCAGCTGCTTAACAGCGTGGACAAGATCATAACATAAGTGGCAATAGCAGTAACCAAGGATTTCAGACAGTCACACAAACAGAAAGTGCTAACATAAAACGGACACAAAAACAAAAGTGCCCAACTCTCCATCAAGCTTATTGGGTTGTCAATCATCATGTGGACCATCGTCTTCTTCAACAGGACGTGGAGAAGCCATAAGCTTCTCGACCGATAACTCAGACGGATCAATGCCCAGAGCCACTCCAATTGCCTGCATTGTTGGAATAGGCGTCGGGGGTGGGAGAGGAAGCTGGCTGTGCTCATCGTCAAGACGAAGCTTCTTTGCCTTCGAGCGACGCAGGGGGGCAGACCTCGGAGGGATTGCAGAAACTGGCTTCATGCCCGTCCTTTTGGCAGAACTGCGCGTCATCCTTCTGGTGGAGAAGTCCAGAACTGGCTCCACAAGCGTGATAGAACGCCTGGAGCGTGTAGACTGACGTGGTTGCTTGCCCAGCGGAGTTGGAGAGACCGAAGTAAACTGAAAATCCTCCTGAGAAACCTGTGAAGGAGAAAGTGGAACCTGGGAATTGGAGCACGAGAGATCATCAGGTGTCAACTCTTCAATGACCACCGAAGAGCTACTTCCAGGATCGGAGACACATTGCTTGGCAGACAAGAGCAGAAATTTCTGTTGCAGATCAGCAGACCCAAATTTAACTTGCATCAACATCGCAGAAAACCCAGGAAGACAAGCTGGTATATCCCTGATGAAAAATTCAGGCAATAAAGATTTGAACGATCTCTCTCAGATCATTGTCGGCGGAAGAACTGGCCCATAAAAGACCCTGACCATTCCAAGATGAATCGGGTCCAACTGCACTATCGGTGGAGCTTGTAGAGGCTGCTGGACTTCAACCATATCCTCATCATCAGAAGAGTCCGTGGATGGGTTCAAAATCATAGAATTTTGGTCCTGGGCTGGTTGAACCTCTTCATGCTGCTGCTGATCAGGCTGAACCTGTTCCTCCCACGGGCCCCATCCCGCTTCATGTTGCACATTATCAGCCCATCCTGCCACATCATTCTGTCCTTGATTAGGGCCCGGTGGAACTGCATTCCATCCCAGAGCAGGGTATGGAGGCATTGCCCAAAACGGTTGCGGCACCTCAACTCCAGGCAACGGGTGGGGATTCCCATTAAGAGGCATAGGATCTTCATCCGCTGGGATCATGGCACCAGCAAATTCCCCTGATAAGATATAACAACCAGCTGACCATGACACCATGACATCACCCCAATTGGCAAAATCCTGAAAGGTGACCGAGCGAGGGACTAGCGCATTATCAGGGAACGAGGCACGGACCAAAGATCTAACCTTACGCCTGTCAGTGCTATTCCAGTAGTGAAACTGTCCGAAGGAGCCAACCATATCAGCAATGCACTGAGTGTTTCTATAATCTAAAGGGATGCCGATGAACATCAACCACCCCGTCCGCTGGCCATGAATAGCACGAAAACCTTCACCCTGATTATGAGGGATAAAGCGGACAAAAAACTCATTGCCTTCATCATCGACCCCTAAAGGAAACGGCGGATGTAGAGTAAAAGAGCCCCGGACAACTGGATCTTCCATCTCTATTATGTTACTATCTCTTAATCTTGTGCTTCATGAATAGGAATTTGAAAAGGAGGACAAGTGGATATTAAAATTCCTATGGTTTTTCTTTCAAGGAGACACTAAAGGAACAAATCCTACAGTTTTCCCTTGCTCCATTCTTTGAACCAAATGCATGAATAGTAGTACCATAGGAAACTTTCCAATTCCTATGTTTTTCCTTCACTTTTCCTTTCAAGCACTGGCGATTCTAGTAGGCAGGCTTGAGCAGGGAAAAGCCTACACTCAAAAAATGTTTTTGTGCTACTTCTACTACTTTGGACCCAGACCACTGCCCTACTAGCTCAACTCCCAGGCCCATCTACAAATGCACAGCTCAAACGCGCAGAGATAAATAATGATGGTGTTCAAGAGAGTCCATCACGGATAGCTAAGTTGCCTGGTACCTCACTTCTTGTCATATAGTAGGAGAAACTAATCGTATTTCATGTTACTACGTGTGCTCAGTGGACAATATATATAACATCTAGAGTAAAAACGAGATGCAACAAGTGTACAACCTCTTTGGCGAAGCCATGTTGATCTCAGCGTGATTGGGTTGGTCGGTGGGGATGCTTCGGCTGATTTGGCTATCAGAGGAGGGGAAGAAGATCTTAGGCGTCTGGAGATGGAGGCCGGGGTGTTGCTCCGCTGTTTTGGAGGGTTTCGTCGTTGGAGCAGCTTCGGTGAGTTGTACGACGGCGAAGCTGAAGCAGGACAAGAGAGACAATGTTAACCCAAGTTGAATTCTAATAGCATCTCCAATTGATCGCGTAAAATACATGAGCACAAAGTGCTAGATGTAAAATACATCAGCTGCTCATCTCTGAACTTAACTGTCAAAACTGAATTTAACTATCGAGACTGAATTTAACTGTCGAAACATAATTTTGCTGTCGAAACTAAATTTTACTGTCAAAACAGAACGCACTAGTAGTAGAAAAGCAGTAGCAGCAACAGCCGCGCCCAGAGCAGCAATGCGTGTGAGAGCCGGGGCAGCTGGTCGTGTAGCAGCATCTCGGGTAGCAGCTGTAGGGGCTCGAGGGAGAGCAGGATCTGCTGCTCGTGCAGCAGCAGCGCGCGCAAGAGTAGAGCAGCAGCGCAAGCAAGAGCTAGAGCGAGAGCAATAGCGCAAGCAAGAGCAAGAGCGAGAGCAGCAACGCGAGCAAGAGCAAGAGCAGACTAGGCAGGGGATCGAGAGCAAGAGCAGAGCAGCAGTGCGAGCGAGAGCCAAAGCAGCAGCAGCTCCTACTGATGTGGACATCGTCGCCGAGGGAGCAACGTCGTGGAGGAAGTGGCCGGTGATGCCGCCGTGGATGGAGACGCCCCATGTCGGCTCGGTACCGAGTGCCGGCAGCACCGTGAGATCGAATCAAGAAGAAAATGCGGTGATTAGTGTAGAACCTCTTTGGTGGCGCCGATTAGGCCTCAGCTTCATCCGAGGAATCGGTGATGATGCCGCTCTTCCGGTGGTGCAGGTGAAGACGGCGGTGTGGGACTGGATGTGGTGCGAAAGACGAGGGGAACGTCGGGGCAGCTCCTTGGAGGTGGAGGACGGGGTGGCTAAATCGGCGGGACGACGAGATTGACGACGGATCCTCATCCGGTGCAGTGGATGAGGGACGTCAAGGTGTTGTTGTGGACGACGTCATCGGGGAAGAGGCTCTGGCTGGGTGGCAGACGGAGGAGGGTATGGGGCTTCACAGGTTTTCGCGGCCTCGATGTACGAATGGGTGGGCAGATGGGATGGGAGGGGGAACCATGGCTTAGGGACGCACTTGTCCAAAGGTAAGTTACAAAAGTACCCCCACCGATTTGAGCTAGGCGGTTCTTTCGGTTCAGGGGCATCACGAGCATTTCGCGTGTTGGGATTTCACAGGAGGTGGGAGTTTTCGCACGCGTTGTAATTTTGGGATAGCAAGGCGCGGGTTGAGATGGAGGGAGTTTTCGGAGCACAACGAGACAAATATATATCTTAAATATTTCAGGGTAACAAGGCGCGGGTTGAAATTTCCAGACAAGCCTAACGTGTATTGTACCAAATCAATTCGCACTTCCCTCGACAAAAAAAAAAGAAATCAATTCGCACCACACAAGAGAGTCTAGTCCCGTGTACTGTACCAAATCAATTCGCACTACAAATGCCATTCAAAACTTTGAGTTCATGTTATGTTCAATTAAAATATTTCGCTACATGTATATGCATGCAACCTGTTACTCAAATGAACATTTTAGTGCATTCCAAACGTATATACTACCACTTTAACTAAATTTGAATTCATTTCTCTATTTGAATAAGATATACAATCATGATTGTTGTCAAGTTAAACCATTTGAATCCGTTTCTCTATTTTAGTAAGATCTACAATCATCATTATTATCAAGTTAAACCATCGTTTGTATATTATCTTCACAGCACACCACATGATTACTGTTGAGTTAGATATGAACTATGTGTACTATATTAACTCGAACTCGATTTTTTGAATCCACTTTATGTTGATTTCAAATCATAGTACATTTCAAGCTCTAGCTGGATCTACATAATCTAAACCATGTCTCATATGTATAATGTGTTTATCACATAATGTATGGTGCCCCGCCCCCTATGCCTACAAGTATTTAGAAGTGAGTTGCAAATGCCACACATTATCACAAATTCAAAAAAAGTGAGATTGTTCAATATATAGTACAGTTTAGATTGTTCGATATTTAGTTGTGAGCTGCAAACGCCACACATTATCACAAATTCAAATAAAATGTGAGATTGTTCGATGTACAGTACGGTCTAGATTGTTCGATATTTAGCTGTGAGTTGCAAACGCTACGCGTTATCACATTATGGTATAACATGTCCAGAACCACACCACGCGTATCACCGCTATATTCATGCATGCATATGTTTATAACACTATGATCTCCTATCCAAATATATGAATCCACTTTCATATCGAATTATGATCTTTGTTAGTCTCTTACACCCACACAATCCTCTAACCTTTGTAGCTAGCACTAACTTTCTCTCGTGCATGCACACGCCCTCCTCACCCTCCCCATCCCTCAACATTCTATCCGTCACACAAATTCATTTTTTTCTTTAGGTCGTTCTCCCACGGTCTCCACAACTCCTTTCCGACACACACCGAATGATAAACCTCTCTAGCGATGTCTGCCTACCACATACACACGCACCTTCCATCTCCTCCTTTGTGTGTCCATGCTTCGTGTCTCTCATACGGTCCCACGCATGTGTAAACTCTCGCCCCTATTTTTATCGATCTCACAATCGCACACTCCTCCCCCTATCTAGCTAGTAGGCCTCTCGCACCACCTCATAGCTCCATTCTCTCTGTCTATCCGTCTCGTTGGGCCTTGTTTGCCTCTAACAAATGGAAGTACACCGACCGATCTCCCGTTATACATATAGCTAGCTGGGTCGTTACAACTCGTTTTCCCCATGCGCCGATCGATCTACCTCATTAGTTATGTCTCTCCCTTCCTCCGTCACAAAACAATTGATCTACCGATCTAGTTAGGTCTGCTTACCAAACACATGGTCCCCCTTCATCATCCATGCATGCCTCCCGACACATCTATCACGCACACGCACACACAGAAACACATCCCAACTCTTATTGATAATATTGCAGTTCTACCCTCAGTTTGTCTAGTAGGCCTCTCCCACCATCTTCGAGACGCAACTCCACCACCCATCCAGCGCTCTACCTCTCTCTCTCTCTCTATCCCAACCAATTTCCCGTCCTTCACTTATGTATGGATGTCGACCGATCTCCCTCAAGACATAGCTGGGTCTCTCCTTCTCAACACATATACGAGTCGATCTACCTCTCTAGTTAGGTCTTTGCCTCTCCCCCCTACACACCGATACATTGAGCGCTCTAGTCATGTCTCCCTACCACACACAAACTTGCCCTATGCCCTCTGACGTTCCGGTAGGTCTGTCACCCTATATCTTTGACTTCCACACACACAATTTCGATGGCTCTCTTCATCGATCTCGCACCCACCCACTTGATCCTCTCTTCAACTCTATCGATATCTATGACCCCTACCTCTCTTCTCATGGATCGCCCACTCTATATATGATATAGATAGGCCTCTATTTCACACACATTGCATGTGTCAAAATTTTGTTTGAGATATCATCGACACATATTCCCACAAATACTTTCACGAAATCACCCCCCCCCCCAACAAAAAACACTCACAAACACACACGCCATCTATCTAGGTTTGTATCTCTCTCACACACACCCACGTAGGTGGGGGACATGCACGAAGAGAAGAGGTGCACGCACGGCGCACGTACTCCCGTCTCTTTCCCAACCACACCCTCGCGAGTACATGGTGGAGCTCATTTCTGTACGAAAAGGCAGCCCACGTGGTAATTTGACATGTGTACTGGTTGTCCACTTGATGGAGGATCATGTACCACGGGTGAACAAACAAATTGTGACTTGACGCGTTATGTTAAAAAGAGGCAAACCATGTGGGGCGTACCTTAGAGGCAACGCTCTATACACTGGAGATGCTCTGTATGTATTACTTTCGATGTGTCCCGTCAACTCGCAGAATGAGGAGAAGCTTGCTTAGTATGCCGTCTCCCTCGCCCATGGGCGCGGTGTCTCGCAGAGTCGCAGGACGAGGAGAAGCTTCCTTACTACACCTACGCCCGCTCCCTCGCCCACGCGCGCGGTGGCTCGCGGGACGAGAAGAAAATTTTACTACTCCCTCCGTTACTCCTCGTCCCTACCTTGGTTAGAGAGATTATCATATTGTTTGAAATATATGTCTTTTAGTATTTTTTCAATGTGAACTACTAGTACATACTCCAAACACTGATGTATATAGACGTACTTTAGAGTGTAGATTCACTCATTTTGCTCCGTATGTAGTCCATATTGAAACGGACGTACTAGTACGCACTCTCCCTCGCCCCTCGACCCTCGCCCACGTGGTGGACATGCAGCAATTCATTCGGTCTCAGATAGATAGAACGATATACCGTAGTACCATTGTTTCTCAACTTCCCGAAGAGGCGAAGAGCCAAGCGCAAGGTTAATATTTTTTTAGATGCCAAGTGCAAGGTTTATAGGAAAACGAGTAGTAGTAGTAGTAGTAGTAGTAGTAGTAGTAGTAGTAGTAGTAGTAGTAGTAGTAGTAGTAGTAGTAGTAGTAGTAGTAGTAGTAGTAGTAGTAGTACGTACTAGTGGTACGTACTGTATGAGGAAGAAGGCAACAAGATGTATGTTTTGTGTGACAGTCTCTTCTTACAGGATGTGCTAGACCTAGTGGACCTCATTGTTGCAATGGGAGTACTATCATAGATGGCACGATTCAAAGTGGTTGGCAGCGGGCATAATTCGGAGCTGCTTAGTCTTAAACCCCATGAATAAGTCCCATCGAAGGAATAGCTATCCTCTACACGTGCTCCTATGTAAAATGAGTAAATGAGACAAAAAGAGAAAGAGACAAAGTAAAAAAAATTACTAGCCTTAGAGCCAGCCCTATCGTATCAGTGAATGATATTTCTACGTCGTGATTGACATGGCTATATTATTAACCATGTTGCGGAGGTAGAAGCGGATTTTTATTTATTTGTGGAGGTAGCAGCGAATGGATATTCAACGACGAGTCAAATGATGGCTGCTTCCTCGGTCAAACATAGAGAAAGGTGGGCCTTGTGATTTGACGGCTTATTAGTCATTATTACTTCCTATACACTTTGCCCATATAATAACCGTGTGGTAGAGTAGTGGGATATACTTTTAATAACCATGCTCGAAGAGAAGAGGTGCACGCACCCACGCACGTAGTACTAGTAGCACTCTTTACATATTTTGCGTCTTCCCCAACCACACACATGACACGATGGAGCTCATTTCTGTATGATGATGCAGCCCATGTGATAATTTGACGCGTCTAGTAGTAGTTACTCACTTATAAATAATGGAGGGTCGGCAATCACGCATGAACGGTGCCGCATCATTTATAAATAAAGTTTTTTTCCTTCAGTTGCAAGTGTCGGATTGCGGATTCCGGCAAAACCCTCGAGGTTCGAACACTGGGGTGCGCACAAAGATCTCTCCCCCTCTAGCTCCCGCACTCACCGTGATCTCAAAGCTCAGCTCGTCGAACTCGCAGAACAAGGGACACAGGGTTTATACTGGTTCGGGCCACCGATGTGGTGTAATACCCTACTCCAGTGTGGTGTGGTGGATTGCCTCTTGGGCTAAGGATGAATAGGTACAAGGGAAGAACAGCCTCCTGAGGAGGGTGTCCTTGAGCTTGGTGAGCTTGTGTAGTTGAGGATGATCTAAATGGCCCAAGATCAGTCGCCTCCTACTGTGGTGGCTAGTCCTATTTATAGAGGCCCTGGTCCTCTTCCCAAATGTAGGCGGGAAGGGATCCAACAACGGCCAAATTTCAAGGGAGACAGCTAGTACAAGTTATCCTGACTAAAGGTGGTCTTCGCCTGCCAAAGGCTCTGGTGGTGACGTCGTCTTGGGCTCCATGATGACCTCCATCATGTCGTTCTGCTGGTCTTGGTCTCGTTGCACCGATATGGAAACCTTTGCCTGATGCCTCGGGACTCCTCGCCCGCGCTTGCCTCTTTAGCACCAAAGAGGAAGCGAGTACGCTGCACGCTCTGGCGGCTGCCTGGCCTTGGTCGTCATGGCTTGCGTCACACGAACCTTGCGAGGTGCCCCTTGCCTTGATCTCTCCGCTCCTCGCGAGCCAGCCTAGTGACGCCACCCCTGAGGAGGTCTTGCGTCATCCGCCTCATGAGGCTTGGCCCCTTGCGAGGGTCTTGAGGGTTCGCTGATGAAGATGGGCCGTAGAGGGCCGTTGGAGGAGCCACGCCGTGGGCTGCAGGCAGGCAAGTCTAGGGACCCCCGTTCCCAGGACGCCGACAGTAGCCCCCGGGCCCAAGGCGCGCTCGGGCTTGGCTTCAAGGCGAAGCCAAGGGGCAAGCGCGGAGCGCCGCGGGCCCCAACAGTCTGCAGCCTCTGTTGACGCGTGACGATTGATGGGACGTGGGAGTCTCCGCTTCCCCACGCTGCCTCAGCAACTGCCCGACTTGATGAGTCCTTGCTGCATGCAGAGAAAAATCATCATTACCTGTGATCATGGGGGTCGCCGGTTGGCCTTCTCCCGCTATAAATGAGGAGGGGGCGGAGCCCCCATCGCCCATGTCTTCCTGCTCCGCTTGCTCCTCCTCCCTTGCTTCATTACTTGCAGTGATTCCCATGGCGCCTATTCGGAGGTTCTCAGCTGCAGAAAAGGGAAAAGCCCCCCGCGACGAGCCGGGGCCGATTCCGCCGAAGAAGAGGTTGACCAGCCGCCACGATGTAGTCGTGAGGCCAGAGGTGTCGAGGCCTTGGTGTGAGTGGCCTCCCCCCGGGTATCCGCTGCCCTTATATGCCCAGGCCGAGGGCTTCGGAGCCAGAGGCAGCGACCAGCGCCGTCCCCGTCGGGGCCGTGGCCGCCGCGCCGTGGTGGCACGCACCATTACCCCAGGAACCCACGTCAAGGGCTCATCGCGCGAGCTCGTGATGTGGGCGGCGATGCCTCCGCGCACTTGGATTCGCTTCCCGCAGTTCTTCTCTGCCGAGATGCCGCCGAGGGGACCCCTCGAGCTTTGGTTGTAGCACGCTGAGTGCGATGCCCCAGCGACAGGGGCGAAGGTCGAGGTAGTCTCCCCAGGCAAGATCTTCATGACCCGCGGCTGGGGCGAGGTTGCCCGGGTTTGCCGTGCGGAGGGCTCCCTCACCATCCACTTCGAGTACGATGGCGCCTCCACGATGTTCTTCAAGGTCTTCGACGAGGAAGGCCGCCGCTTGGAGTGCTGCCCTGAAGGGGGTCATCGGGACGGCGCGGCGGCAGGGGCAAGGTCCGCCGCTGGCCTCGCTGGCGTTTCCTCCGGCAGCAGCGGTGATGCTTGGGAGTCCAGCGACTCTCCCGAGCCCTACGAGACTCCGGAGACGAGCGACGACAGCTATGTGCCTCCGAGATCGCACCGTGCCCGGAGTGCAGCCGCAGCGTCCAGCCGCCGCCGTCGCTGATCTGGATTGGGTTGGCGCCAGCCTCCCATGGCCCACTGTTGATGATGGCGTCGGCGGCGCTGGCGTGTGTAGATAAGGCTCCTAGAAACTTCCTCCTTTTGTTCCCTGCGAGGAATCAAGATGGACCCCGTGGGGGCATGTAAAGGGTCTATATTGTCTTTTGTTGATATCATCCTTATTATAAGATTTACAAACGCATGTCCTGCTTTGGCTTAATCTCCCCTTTCCAACCCCGCGGTAGCTTGGCGCTCTATGCTGATAGGTCTCGGTCCCCAGGCGGGCTGCAGCCGTCGCTGGTATGCCAGGTCGCGATGTCGTGGTCAAGGCCAGGAGGTGAGCGGCCTGAGGTCCAGTAAGAGCTCCTGAGGCGCGATGCTCAAGGGGTCCCCTTGGCGTGCAAGCAGCCACCTAAAGGTGGGAAAGGGAGGCGACGCTACTGCTACAGGGCCGCAAGAGATGGGAATCCTGTGCCGTGGCGCTCGGCTGACTTGGATGCGGAACTTATCTTGGTAGTCAGAGTTGATTCCTTGCGCAGCACCAAGCTCCTTGTGCGTTGGTAACTGTAGTGTAGCCAGGTTAGGCCCGTGCGGGACTCCCCCTCTTTCCCACGCCCTTCCGTGTGCTCTACGTCCTCGGGTCACGATGCCGTGGTCAAGGCCAGGGGGTGAGGGCTGCAGAGCCAGTAAGAGCTCCTGAGTCGTGATGCTTAAGAGCCCCCCTTTCGGCGCGCAAGCGAATTGCATGGGAAAGGAAGGAGCCCGCGGTGCTGCCCGCTATTGCCCTCGGGAGGTTCCTGTAGGTTAGCGTGAGAAGGGGTACGAATTGCAACCATGCTTGCCGGTTTGACACTGGTCGTTCCGCAAGAAGACGAAGGCACTGAGGGTCTGGTGAGGTGACGTGCGCGGGTGTGCCGCGAGCCAGAGCTCAACCGCTCAGATTTGTCAGCATTGCAGGGACGGACCCGAGCACAAGCGTCGTGCCGGCATGAGTAGCCCTTGTTGCGGGGTGAGCAAAGGGTCGATCGGCGATGCGGGCGGACACGGTGAGTGACGATCAAGCAGGGGATGACTACAAATAACTCATGCATGGGAAGCGAACTAGCTTAGATAGATGCGAGAATGATACATGCCACCGGGACGTACCCGGGCGGCTTGGGGATGATGCAGCCCGAGGGGTGCCCCCAGTAGGAACCCGGGGGGCCATGCCACCTGGGAATGATGCAGCCCGGGGGGCGCTCCCAGCTAAATAAACTTGGAAAATGTCACCTGGTTCCATTGTCGAAGGGGTGCTGGGGTAGCTGAAGATGCATGGCGAAGGGGTCGCCCCTCACAAGCCATCAGGGCTCTAAGCCTCGGGAAGCTCTGGGGGCTCAGGCGGTTCCTTGAGGACTGTCTCCATCTCTGCCAGGACCGCGTGATGCCTGGCCTCCTGGGTCGCCAGGACGCTCCGCAGGTTGCGCTGGAAGGCGGCTGCCATGCTCGGCAGGACAAACGGCATGCGGACATAGCTGTGGGGTGGACCCTCACACCGCCCAATGCGCGAAGGCCAGAAGCGCTCTTGAGATGCGGCCCTATTGAGCTCTGGGATGTCGATGCAGATGCCCAGCCCACCATCCTCGCCTGGATGGGGAGTTGCGCCAGGTGGGCGGCGGTCGCCGCGCATGGCTCTTGCATCCTGTAGCTCCTGAGTGGTCTTGGCGATGAATTCCTGAGCGTCGGGCGCTCTTCGCCCGTTGTCCTCCTGAGGGAAACGTGCCACAAAGCACGCCTCCACGTGGTGCCCGAGCACCTCCCTCATGATGTTGGCTAGGTCTGAGGTCCTCCAGAAGAGAGCCCCGAGCCCCGCCCGAGGAGGGCGCCGAGCGCGCCTTCCTATGCAAGGGAGGGAGGCGCCCCAGCCGCGGGCGCTAATCCTGAGGCGGTGCCGCTAGAGACGCCGCCCCCTGGGGCCCTGTGCGGAGTAGCTTCTTCTTCTTGGGGATGGCCTCAGGAGGGTACTGCGTGCCCTTGCTGTCAGGGTCTTCGATTGCTGCGGCTTGGAAAGCACGCTCGAGGGAGCACACCGCATCTCTTTCTTCGCAGGGGACTGTGATGATCCCGCCACTCCCTGGCATCTTGAGGACGTTGTAGCCGTGGTGGGGCACCGCCATAAACTTGGCTAATGCAGGATACCCGAGGATGGCGTTGTACGGCAAACGGATGTGGGCGACTCGAAGTCGATGAGCTCGTTGCGGTAGTTGTCACGCTGGCCGAAGGTGACGGGGAGGCGGACCTGCCCTATCGGGGTGGTGGAGCCGTTGGTCACTCCTGAGAAGGGCTTAGTAGGCTGTAGCTGATCGTATGGCACTTGGAGGCTGTCGAATGTCTCGACGGACAGGACATTAAGCCCTGCGCCGCCGTCGATCAGGGTCTTGGTGACTTGGACGTGCTAATGATGGGCGAGCACAGCATCGGGAGGGCATCTGTGGTCGCCGCGCACTTGAGCTGGTCCGCCGAGCTGAAGGTGATGGTGCACTTGGACCACCTGAACGGGCGTGTGGCCTCGAGCCTGGGAAGGGCTGCATTCACCTTGCGAGAGAACTGCTTGAAGATGCGCTGGGATGCTGTGGCCTGAGCTCCGCCCAAGATGCAGGCAATGGCGCGCGACTCCTGGAAGCCCCCAGCCCCCTCGTCCTGATGGTGGTCGTTGTTCCTTCTTGGTGGTGGCGGCAATGGGGGGAGACCAGCATTGCCCTGAGGGCGGTCCTCGCGAGGCTGATCCCTCCAGGCGCCCTCACGAGGCTGGTCTTGCCAGCGGTGCTCACGAGGCCGATCATGCCACTCCTGGCGGGGGCCGCGATCATCCCCGCGTCCTCCGCCTCGTCCTCCTCCTCGGCTGTAACCCCGGTCATTGCGCTCGGGGCATCGACCGAAGCGTCCATCTCGAATGGCTCTGAGCTCTTGACAGTCATTGGTGTTGTGGCTATGTACGTTGTGGAAGGTGCAGAACGGTCGGCTGCTCTTGGACAACTCGGGATGGTCCCGGCCGCGCTTCGTGTCAGGCTCCGCCGCGAGCACGGCCACCCCCTTGCGCTTCATGTCTTTGGCCTTGGCTTTCTTCTCCTCTGGGTCGGTAGCAGGGAGCTCGAGGAGGGAAAGGCACCCTTCTTCAACTCTTGCGCACTTGGTTGCCATGTTGAACAGCTCCAGAGCCGTGCATAGCTCCTCATGGATGGCAAGCTCCTCCTTCATCTTGACGTCGCAGACACCGTCGGAAAACGCGGAAATGATGGCCTCATCCGTCACCTTGGGGATCTTGAGACGAACGTTGTTGAAGCGCTGGATGTACTTCTGCAGGGTCTCTCCTGGCTGCTGCTTGATGTGGCGTAGGTCGCCCGCGGCCGGCGGGCGATCGCGAGTGCCCTAGAAGTTGGCGACGAAGTTGTCGCGCATCTCATCCCAGGAGGAGATCGAGCCCGGGGGCAGGTTCAGGAGCCACAAGCGAGCACCACCCTTGAGTGCCATGGGGAACCAGTTTGCCATGACTTTCTCGTCGTCGTTGGCCGCCTCGATGCTCAGCTCATAGAGCTGCAAGAACTCCGCAGGGTCGGGGGTGTTGTCGTAGCGAGGAGGTAGGTCTGGCTTGGACTTGTCCAGCCAGACGATGCTACGCAGCTCCGGAGTGAAGGCGCGGCAGCCTGCTGTGGCCACCGGGGCCCTTTGCTGATGCGGAGCCCACCACTGGTGTCCGCGCGCCGCCACCGCAGGTGGCATGCGGTCTTGTCGCAGTGGCACTAGGAGCGCGGGAGCGTTTTCCTGCGGCCGAGGAACCTCTTGGCAGCTTCCTTCTTCTCGCGCGGGCGCCCGGCGCGGTGGGTCGCGCCGAGGGGCCACGCGCCTTGGTGCCAGGGCACCGTCTTGATGCGGAGGCGGTGGAGGTGCTCCGTGAGCTACGTCGCCCGCAGCTGGCGGGGGGCGAGGCAGCGAGAGGGACGGTGCGGGGGAGCCCCCAGCGGCACTGACGAGCTCAGCGATGTGGTCCAGCTAGTCCTCGTAGAGGTCATCGACCGGGCGGTAGCGCAGGAGCTCACGTGCCATGAGCAGCGCGGCCTGCGAGTCCGTGGGCGCGCGACGAGCGTGAGACGATGAGCCTGCTGGGGTTAGCAACAGAGTGGCGGTGCGGCCATCCCGCCGCACGGAGGGGTGCAGCAAGGATGCTTGCTGCTCGTTTCCTGCCGGGCTGGTGGCGGCGTTGGCGGCGGGCGACGGAGAACGACGGGGAGGCCCGCCGACAGGGGCCGTCTGAGCGACGCGGGCGGCGAGGGCGGCCCGGCGCTCGGCGCGGGCTCGACGCGCGTCGGCCATGGATGCGGTGGGACGGTGGAACGCGGATCAGCGGAAGGAAAGCTTCAGCGCACCCCTACCTGGCGCGCCAAATGTCGGATTACGGGTTTTCGTAAAACCCTCGAGGTTCGAACACTGGGGTGCGCACGAGGATCTCTCCCCCTCTAGCTCCCGCACTCACCGCGATCTCAAAGCTCAGCGCGTCGAACTCGCAGAACAAGGGACACAGGGTTTATACTGGTTCGGGCCACCGATGTCGTGTAATGCCCTACTCGAATGTGGTTTGGTGGATTGCCTCTTGGGCTAAGGATGAACAGGTACAAGGGAAGAACAGCTTCCTGAGGAGAGGTGTCCTTGAGCTTGGTGAGCTTGTGTAGTTGAGGATGATCTGAATGGCCCAAGATCAGTCGCCTCCTACTGTGGTGGCTAGTCCTATTTATAGAGGCCCCGGTCCTCTTCCCAAATGTAGGCGGGAAGGGATCCAACAACGGCCAAATTTGAAGCGAGACAGCTAGTACAAGTTATCCTGACTAAAGGTGGTCTTCGCCTGCCAAAGGTTCTGGTGGTGACGCTGTCTTGGGCTCCACGGTGACCTCCGTCCTGCCGTCCTGCTGGTCTTGGTCTTGTTGCACCGATATGGAAACCTTTTCTTGATGCCTCGGGACTCCTCGCCTGCGCTTGCCTCTTTAGCACCAAAGAGGAAGCGAGTACGTTGCGCGCTCTGGCGCCCGCCTGGCCTTGGTCATCATGGCTTGCTCATAGGAACCTCGCGAGGTGCCTCTTGCCTTGATCTCTCCACTCCTCGCGAGCCAGCCTAGTGAGGCCGCCCCTGAGGAGGTCTTGCACCGTCCGCCTCGCGAGGCTTGGCCCCTCGCGAGGGTCTTGAGGGTTCGCTGATGAAGATGGGCCGTACAGGGCCGCTGGAGGAGCCACGCCATGGGCCGCAGGCAGGCAAGTCTAGGGACCCCCGTTCCCAGGACACCGACAGCACATACGCAATATAAATAGGTTCATATGGAGAGAAAAAGAACCCGCTCTATACATAGCCAAGACGCGCCTACACGGTTGCTTGCTATGGTTGCTCTCTTCACACTCTCTCGCACAAAACGACTATGGCCACATCTCTAACATCCGGGCGGATCACATCCGCCGGGGGAAGGGTTGGATGCTCTGTGTAGATGCGGTCGCCGTCGCCGACGGCCAAAACCCACTGTCAGCACGTCCCGATAAGGGGTCCCCGCCATTCTCTCTCACAAAGCCAGTGAGGTTGCCTTTGTTCCTTGCTCAATGTCGCGACGTGGGCAGTTGCCGCCTCCTGCCGCCCTCCTCTTGGTTGAGCTACGTCCCGACATCCCTCGGGTACTACTTCCTTTACAGCCAGCTTGCACCAGTGCCCCAGCTGCCCACATCGCTCTGATACGTCCATTTTGCATCATGCTTTTATATCGATATTTATTGCATTATGGGCTGTTATTACACATTGTGTCACAATACTTATGCCTTTTCTCTCTTATTTTACAAGGTTTACATGAAGAGGGAGAATGCCGGCAGCTGGAATTCTGGGCTGGAAAAGGAGCAAATATTAGAGACCTATTCTGCATAACTCCAAAAGTCCTGAAACTCCACAAAAGTCAGTTTTGGAATATATTAAAAATATTGGGCGAAGAAAGCACCAGAGGGGGCCACCCACTGTCCATGAGGGTGGTGGGCGCGCCCCCTGCCTCGTGGGCCACCTGGAAGCCCCCTGATGCCCATCTTCTGGTATAAGGTGTCTTTTGCCCTGGAAAAAATAAGAAGGAAGCTTTCGGGACGAAGCGTCACCGTCTCGAGGCGGAACCAATCTAGGGCTACGGCGGAGCTGTTCTGCCGGGGAAACATCCCTCCGGGAGGGGGAAATCGTCACCATTGTCATCACTATCGATCCTCTCATCGGGCGGGGGTCAATCTCCATCAACATCTTCACCAACACCATCTCCTCTCAAACCCTAGTTCATCTCTTGTATCCGATCTTTGTCTCAAAACCTTAGATTGGTACCTGTGGGTTGCTAGTAGTGTTGATTACTCCTTGTAGTTGATGCTAGTTGGTTTATTCGGTGAAAGATCATATGTTCAGATCCTTTATGCACATTGATGCCCCTCTGATTATGAACATGAATATGATTTATGATTAGTTACGTTTGTTCCTGAGGACATGGGAGAAGTCTTGTTATAAGTAGTCATGTGAATTTGGTATTTGTTCGATATTTTGATGAGATGTATGTTGTCTTTCCTCTAGTGGTGTTATGTGAACGTCGACTACATGACACTTCACCATTGTTTGGGCCTAGGGGAAGGCATTGGGAAGTAATAAGTAGATGATGGGTTGCTAGAGTGACAGAAGCTTAAACCCTAGTTTATGCGTTGCTTCGTAAGGGGCTGATTTGGATCCATATGTTTCATGCTATGGTTAGGTTTCCCTTAATTCTTCTTTCATAGTTGCGGATGCTTGCGAGAGGGGTTAATCATAAGTGGGATGCTTGTCCAAGGAAGGGAAGTACCCAAGCACCGGTCCACCCACATATCAAATTATCAAAGTAACGAACGCGAATCATATGAGCATGATGAAAAATAGCTTGACGATAATTCCCATGTGTCCTCGGGAGCGCTTTCCTTTATATAAGAGTTTGTCCAGGCTTGTCCTTTGCTACAAAAAGGATTGGGCCACCTTGCTGCACCTTTTTTACTTTTGTTACTTATCACCCGTTATGAATTACCTTATTATAAAACTATCTGTTACCGATAATTTCAGTGCTTGCAGAGAATACCTTACTGAAAACTGCTTGTCATTTCCTTCTGCTCCTCGTTGGGTTCAACACTCTTACTTATCTAAAGGACTATGATAGATCCCCTATACTTGTTACTATGGAAAATAATCCTTTGAGGGGCTTGTTCGGGGTATCTTCACCCCGACCAGTAGAGAAAAGAGTTGCTCCTCAACCTACTGAACCTACTGAAAATGTTTACTTTGAAATTCCTTCGGGTATGATAGAGAAACTGCTAGCTAATCCTTTTACAGGAGATGGAACATTACATCCTAATATGCACCTAATCTATGTGGATGAAGTTTGTGGATTATTTAATCTTGCATGTATGCCCGAGGATGTTATCAAGAAGAAGGTATTCCCTTTATCTTTGAAGGGAAAGGCATTGACATGGTTTAGGTTATGTGATGATATTGGATCATGGAACTACAACCAATTGAAATTGGAATTTCATCAGAAGTTTTATCCTATGCATCTGGTTCATCGTGATCGTAATTATATTTATAATTTTTGGCCTCACGAAGGAGAAAGTATCGCTCAAGCTTGGGGGAGGCTTAAGTCAATATTATATTCATGCCCCAATCATGAGCTCTCAAAAGAAATTATTATTCAAAAAAATTATGCTCGGCTTTCTCTCAACAATCACTCCATGCTCGATACTTCTTGTACTGGTTCTTTTATGATGAAGACTATTGAATTCAAATGGGATTTATTGGAAAGAATTAAATGCAACTCTCAAGATTGGGAACTTGATGAAGGTAAGGAGTCAGGTATAACACCTAAGTTTGATTGTGTTAAATCTTTTATGGATACCGATGCTTTTCATGAATTTAGCACTAAATGGACTTGACTCTGAGATAGTAGCTTCTTTCTGTGAATCATTTGCTACTCACGTTGATCTCCCTGAGGAGAAGTGGTTTAAATATCATCATCCCATTGAAGTAAAAGTAGTTGAACCTATTAAAGTTGAAGAAAAGACTATCACTTATAATGTTGATCCTATTGTTCCTACCGCTTATATTGAGAATAAAGGATCATGCTAAAGCTTCAACTGTGGTTCGTAAGAGTAATGCTAGAACACCTACACCCCCTGAGCAAATTAAAGTTGAATCTAGTATTTCTATGGTTAAGGATATCTAGGTTGATAATATTGATGGGCATGTTATTTACTTCTGTAATGAAGTTACTAGAATTGCTAGACCCAATACTAAAGGTAAACATAGACCTGTTGTTGGCATGCCTGTTGTTTCTGTTAAAATAGGAGATCATTGTTATCATGGCTTATGTGATATGGGTGCTAGTGCGAGTGCAATACCTCATTCCTTATACAAAGAAATTATGCATGATATTGCACCTGCTGAAATAGAAGGTATTGATGTTACAATTAAGCTTGCCAATAGAGATACTATTTCACCAATTGGGATTGTTAGAGATGTTGAAGTCTTGTGTGGGAAAGTTAAATATCCTACTAATTTTCTTGTTCTTGGTTCCCCACAAGATGACTTTTGTCCCATTATATTTGGTAGACCCTTCTTGAATACTGTTAATGCTAAGATAGACTGCGAAAAGGATATTGTTACTGTTGGTTTAGGGGATATGTCTCATGATTTTAATTTTGCTAAATTTCGTAGACAACCCCATGATAAAGAATTGCCTAGTAAAGATGAAATTATTGATCTTGCTTCTATTGCTGTGCCTCCTAATGATCCTTTAGAACAATATTTGCTAGACAATGAAAATGATATGTTTATGAATGAAAGAAGGGAAATAGATGAAGTATTCTTTAAATAGGGACCTATTTTGAAACACAACTTGCATGTTGAAATTCTAGGGGATCCTCCTCCACCCAAGGGTGATCCCGTGTTTGAGCTTAAACCATTACCTGATACTCTTAACTATGCTTATCTTGATGAAAAGAAGATATATCCTGTTATTATTAGTGCTAACCTTTCAGAGCAGGAAGAAGAGAAATTATTGAAAACTCTAAAGAAGCACCGCGCTGCTATTGGATATACTCTTGATGATCTTAAGGGCATTATTCCCACTCTATGCCAGCACAACATAAAATTGGAGAAAGACGCTAAACCGGTTGTTGATCACCAACGATGGTTAAATCCTAAGATGAAAGAAGTGGTAAGAAATGAAATACTAAAGCTTCTGGAGGCAGGTATAATTTATCTTGTTGCTGATAGTCAGTGGGTAAGCCATGTCCATTGTGTCCCTAAGAAGGGAGGTATTACTTTTGTTCCTAATGATAAAGATGAATTGATCCCACAAAGAATTGTTACAGGTTATAGAATGGTAATTGACTTCTGCAAATTAAATAAAGCTACTAGAAAGGATCATTACCCTTTACCTTTTATTGATCAAATGCTAGAAAGATTATCCAAACATACACATTTTTGCTTTCTAGACTGTTATTCTGGTTTCTCTCAAGTACCTGTCTCAAAAGAGGATCATGATAAGAACACTTTTACTTGCCCTTTCGGTACCATTGCTTATAGACGTATGCCTTTTGGTTTACGTAATGTACCTGCTACCTTTCAAAGATGTATGACTGCTATATTCTCTAACTTTTGTGAAAAGATTGTTGAGGTTTTCATGGATGATTTCTCCGTGTATGGAACTTCTTTTGATGATTGCTTAAGCAACCTTGATCCAGTTTTGCAGAGATCTGAAGAAACTAATCTTCTCTTGAATTGGGAGAAGTGCCACTTTATGGTTAATGAAGGTATTGTCTTGGGGCATAAAATTTCTGAAAGAGGTATTGAAGTTGATAAAGCTAAAGTTGATGCTATTGAAAAGATGTCGTGTCATAAGGACATTAAAGGTATAAGAAGTTTCCTTGGTCATGCCGGTTTTTATAGGAGGTTCATTAAAGACTTCTCAAAAATTTCTAGGCCTCTGACAAATCTCTTACAAAAACATGTTCCTTTTGTCTTTGATGATGATTGTGTAGAAGCATTTGAAATACTTAAGAAAGCCTTGATTTCTGCACCTATTGTTCAGCCACCTGATTGGAATTTACCCTTTGAAATTATGTGTGATGCTAGTGATTATGCTGTAGGTGCTGTTCTAGGACAAAGAGTTGATAAGAAATTAAATGTTATCCAATATGCTAGTAAAACTCTAGACAATGCCCAGAGAAATTATGCTACTACTGAAAAGGAATTTTTAGCAGTTGTATTTGCTTGTGATAAGTTCAGACCTTGTATTGTTGATTCTAAAGTAACTGTTCACACCGATCATGCTGCTATTAAATATCTTATGGAAAAGAAAGATGCTAAACCTAGACTTATTAGATGGGTTCTCTTGCTACAAGAATTTGATTTGCATATTATTGATAGAAAGGGAGCTGAGAACCCCATTGCAGACAACTTATCTAGGTTAGAGAATGTTCTTGATGACCCACTACCTATTGATGATAGCTTTCCTGATGAACAATTAGCTATCATAAATGCTTCTCGTACTGCTCCATGGTATGCTGATTATGCTAATTACATTGTTGCTAAATTCATACCACCTAGTTTCACATACCAGCAAAAGAAAAAGTTTTTCTATGATTTAAGACATTACTTCTGGGATGACCCACACCTTTATAAAGAAGGAGTAGATGGTGTTATTAGACGTTGTGTACCTGAGCATGAGCAGGAACAGATCCTACGCAAGTGTCACTTTGAGGCTTATGGAGGACACCATGCTGGAAATAGAATTGCAGATAAGGTATTGCAATCCGGTTTTTATTGGCCTACTCTTTTCAAAGATGCCCGTAAGTTTGTCTTGTCTTGTGATGAATGTCAAAGAATTGGTAATATTAGTAGACGTCAAGAAATTCCTATGAATTATTCACTTGTTATTGAACCATTTGATGTTTGGGGCTTTGATTATATGGGACCGTTTCCATCCTCTAATGGGTATACACACATTTTAGTTGCTGTTGATTACGTTACTAAGTGGGTAGAAGCTATTCCAATTAGTAGTGCTGATCATAACACCTCTATTAAGATGCTTAAAGAAGTTATTTTTCCGAGGTTTGGAGTCCCTAGATACTTAATGACTGATGGTGGTTCACATTTTATTCATGGTGCTTTTCATAAAATGCTTGCTAAGTATAATGTTAATCATAGAATTGCATCTCCATACCACCCATAGTCTAGTGCTCAAGTAGAACTGAGTAATAGGAAGATTAAATTAATTTTGCAAAAGACTATTAATAGATCTAGAAAGAATTGGTCCAAGAAACTTGATGATGCATTATGGGCCTGTACAACTGCATATAAAAATCCTATGGGTATGTCTATGTATAAAATGGTTTATGGAAAAGCATGTCACTTACCTCTCGAACTAGAACATAAGGCATATTGGGCCATTAAAGAGCTCAATTATAATTTCAAACTTGCCGGTGAGAAGAGACTATTTGACATTAGCTCACTTGATGAGTGGAGAACCCAGGCCTATGAGAATGCCAAACTGTTTAAAGAAAAAGTTAAAAGATGGCATGACAAAAGGATACAAAAGCGTGAGTTTAATGTAGGTTATTATGTTTTGTTATACAACTCTCGTTTAAGATTTTTTGCAGGAAAACTCCTCTCTAAATGGGAAGGTCCTTACATTATCGAGGAGGTCTATCGTTCTGGTGCCATAAAAATCAACAACTTTGAAGGCACAAATCTAAAGGTGGTGAACGTTCAAAGAATCAAACATTATATCTCAGGTAATCCCATAAATGTTGAAACAAATGTTATTGACACCGTAACCCCGGAGGAGTACATAAGGGATACTTTCCAAAACGTTTCAGACTCCGAAAAGGAATAGGTATGTGGTACGGTAAGTAAACTGACTCCAAAACAGTTCGAATAGCAATTTTTCTCCATTTTGGAATATTTAAGAAAATAGGAAAATAAGAAGTAGTCCGAAAGGGACACGAGGCATCCACGAGGGTGGAGGGCGCGCCCCCTGCCTCGTGGGCACCTCGTGTGCCCTCCGGACTCCATTTTCTTGCACGATACTTCTTTTGGTTGGCAAAAATTCATTATATAATCTCCCGAAGGTTTTGACCACCGTACCATGACACAATCCTCTGCTTTTGTTTCGAGCTGTTTTTCTGATAGATCTAGATCACCATGACGTCTTCAAGTGCCCCCAAAGACAAGTTTTTCGAGAAGGTCATCAACTCCTACCTCGAGGATGTCTGATTACGGGTTCCAGCAAAACCCTTGAGGTTCGAACACTGGGGAGCGCACGAAGATCTCTCTCCCCCTAGCCCACTCTCGCAACAACCTCAAGGCCTAGCTCGCGGAACCCACGGTACAAGGGACATAAGAGTTTATACTGGTTCGGGCCAGCGATGTGGTGTAATACCCTACTCCCGTGTGGTGTGGTGGATTGCCTTGTAGGCTGGGGATGAACAAGTACAAGGGAAGGACAACCTCCTGAGGAGAGGCGTTCTCGAGCTCGATGAGCTTGTGTGGTTGGGGATGATCTGAATTATCCTCTCCCTCCTATGGTGGTGGCTAGTCCTATTTATAGAGGCCCTGGTCCTCTTCCCAAATGTTTAGGCGGGAAGGGATCCCACAACGGCCAATTTGAAGGGGGACAGCTAGTACAAGCTATCCTGACAAAAGGTGGTCTTCGCCTGCCAAAGGCTCTGGTGGTGACGCCGTCGTGGGCTCTGTGATGACCTCCGTCCTGCCGTCCTGTTGGTCTTGGTCTCATTGCACCGATATGGAAACCTTTGCCTGATGCCTCGGGACTCCTCGCCTGCACCTTTAGCACCAAAGAGGCAACCGATACTCTGCGCCCGCTGGCGCCCGCCTGGCCTTGGTCGTCATGGCTCACGTCACGGAAACCTTGTGAGGTGCCGCTCGCCTTGATCTCTCCGCTCCTCGTGAGCCAGCCTAGTGGAGCCACGCCGTGGGCCGCAAGCAGGCAAGTCTGGGGACCCCCGTTCCCAGAACGCCGACAGTAGCCCTCGGGCCCAAGGTGCGCTCGGACTTAGCTTCGAGGTGAAGCTAAGGGGCAAGTGCGGAGCGCCGCGGGCCCTAACAGCCTGTGGCCTTGATTGACGCGTGGCAATTGACAAGACATGGGC
Organism: Aegilops tauschii subsp. strangulata; assembly: GCF_002575655.3. Lineage (NCBI taxonomy): Eukaryota > Viridiplantae > Streptophyta > Magnoliopsida > Poales > Poaceae > Aegilops > Aegilops tauschii. Next base: position 309,651,163 of record NC_053037.3, on the reverse strand, counting down.
GTCTCCGCTTCCCCATGCAGCCTCGGCAACTGCCCGACTTCACAAGTCCCTGGTGCATGCAGAAAAGCCATCATTACCTGCGATCATAGAGGTCGTCGGTTGCCCTCCTCCTGCTATAAATGAGGAGGGGGGCGGAGCCCTCGTTGCCCATCTCTTCCTCCACTCCTCTTGCTCCTTCTTCCTCTTCCTCGCTCCACCATCTTGCAGCGATGCCCATGGCGCCAACGAAGAGGTTCTCGGCCGCGGAGAAGGGGAAGGCTCGCCAAGAGAGGCCCGGCTCTCCTCCGCCCAAGAGGGGGCGCGGTCGCTCTCGCAAGCAGCCGCGACACCCGCTGTGGCTCCCCGTGGGCGAGGACGAATCTCTTCGGGGTCCGGTGCCGCTCCGGGCGACCGAGGTGGCATTTCTCTGCCTGGTGGAAGCCGCCTGAGGCATGGCGGTCCCTTCGGCGAGGGGAGGCGCGCCATGGTCGCTCGACCTCCCCGACCACGCTTCCACTCGGCGGAGGTGCTGTCGGAGTTCGTTGTGTGGTTGGAGAACCCGACCGGCACCTGGCTCCAGCTTCCATGCTCCTTTGCCGGTGAGCTGGCGACCACGGGTCCCGGCGGCCTCTTGCTGCAGGCGGACGGCTGCTGTAGCAAGGCCTCGTGGGTCGTGATGGAGATCTCCATCGCGGGCAATGTAGCCCTGGCCCGCGGCTGGCAGACCTTTGCCCGCGCGCGGTCTGAGCAGGCGGTGCACCCTCCACTTCAAGTACGACGGCACCGCGACCCTCTTCGTGAGGGTGTTCGGGGAAGACGGTCGCCGCGCTGGGTGTTGCCCTGAAGACAATGACGGTGACAAAGTGCTCGGCCTTGGCGACGGCCGCGGCGAGGATGAGGGCGAGCTCGCCCTGGGTGATGGCCACGGCTCGTCCAGCAGCGGCGGCTCCTCCTCCGGTGAAAGCTCCAGCAGCGGTGGCTACGACCAACGGCCCCGTCGCCGGGCTCACTTTGAGGACGGCGGGTTGTCCCGTCGTCGCGCCCTGGTGAAGCGCGATGAGGGCTCCGGCTGAGTTTGGGGAAGCGCTGGGAGCTGATTCTCATGAGTAGCCGCGGGCGTAGGAGCCGCTTTTGCCTGTTTTTTCTTTTCTTCTTCCTGCATCACAAGAAACAAGTATGGGGCCCCGCGGGGGCGTATGATGAACCGTAACGCTTTTTCTACCTTATGCTATGTTTATCACTTCTGGGTTGTGTTGTGGTATCGGTGCTTTACGTAGGCATATAAGGATAACTTAGCTCGATACGTCTGAAGTAGTTTCCACCTCGTGAGGGCGCACACCCCCCATCACCTGATGAGACTTCCCTGCTGCAGACTTGGGAGGCATAGAGATACTGCAAAAATTCGTTAAGAAACCCATATTCCTCCTTGCTCAGGGCCCCAGGCATGGCCGGTCATGGCCTAGCGCACCACGTCGTGGTACCCGTGGGGCACGAACTTAAAAATGGGTGCACCGGTCGCGATCTCGAACGAGGGCTCCTCGTGGAGACCAAGGGGCGCTTACGCACACACCTGTCCAGCCCCCTCGCGAGGCGTGCGAGGGAGAGCGTCGGGAAAAACAGAGAACTGAGGGAAGAAACAGAGGGAAAAGGGAATTGAACCAAGCGATCGAGAAACACCAGAATTCAAATTTCCATTAAAGAAGGGCAAGCCAACTACGGAAAGCAAATGAACAGCCGCGTCCGGCACCTAGTCTAGTCTTCTCACCAGCACGGAGCTAAGTGTTGCCACTAGGACGTGGGAGGGAGCCCCCGAGGCCCGAGGGCGGCACTCCAGAGACTCCGGGGCGTGTATAGCCCCACTCATTATTACGTGAGAGTGTCATGAGCGGAGACCTTCACAGGCATTGGGCCTTGCTTCATGGGTAGAACTTCCGGAGGTGCTGGATGTTCCAGGCGTTCTGGATGGGGATCCTGTCCTGTGTCTCCAGGCACATGGCACCAGGCCTGGAGACATGGACAATCCTAAACGGGCCCTCCCACATGGGTGAGAGCTTATGCAGCCCTTCCCTGGAGAGCACCCATCTTAGGACGAGATCGCCCACCTCGAGCGTCTTGGAGCGGACGCTGCGGCAGTGATACCGCCGCAGCACCTGCTGGTACCTTGCCGCCCGGAGTGAGGCTTGGCGGCGGTGTTCCTCCCCCAATACAAGGTCCATACCCCGCATGGCGTCCTGACGTGCCTCGTCAAACGCCAGGACCCTCGCAGAGCGATGCTTGACCTCATGAGGGAGGACCGCCTCGGCTCCGTAGACGAGGAAGAACGGAGTCTCGCCCGTTGGCTTGGTGGCGGTGGTGCTGATGGACCACAGCACGGGCTGGAGCTCGTCGTGCCAGCCCCTACCGCAGGCCTCGAGCTTCTTCTTGAAGGTCCTAGTCTTGAGGCCTCTCAAGACCTCCGCGTTGGCGCGCTCGGCCTGGCCGTTGCTCCTGGGTGTGCCACTGAGGCGTAGCATATCTGCGTTCCAAGGTTAGCACAATATGTCTTGAAGAGATTGCTAGTGAACTGTGAGCCGTTGTCGGTGATGATGCGGTTAGGGACCCCAAACCGGCTCAAGAGGCCCTTGATGAACTTAACTACAGACCCGGCTAGGATGGTGCGGACGGCCTCCACCTCTGCCCATTTGGTGAACTTGTCGATGGCAACGTAGAGGTAGTGGTAGCCCCCAGGCGCTCGAGGGAATGGACCCGGGTTATCCAGCCCCGAGACCGCGAACGGCCATGAGAGCGGCATAGTCTGGAGGCCCTGAGCTGGCTGGTGGATCTGCTTGTCGTGGAATTGGCGGGCCTCGCAGGATTTCACTAGCTCGGTTGCGTCGTTGAGTGCCATGGGCCAGTAGAACCCGCTGCGGAACGCCTTGCCAACCAGGGTGCGCGAAGACGAGTGATGCCCGCAATCTCCGCCGTGTATGTCAGCTAGCAGCTCGCCTCCTTGCTTCCTGGAGATGCATCGTAAGGAAACATCATTCGGCAGTTTTCTGTAGAGCTCACCATCTTGGATGCAGTATGCCGTGGCTTGCCAGGCCACACGCTCTACATCCTCCACCTTCTCCGGCAGTGTCCCTTGCACCAAGTATGCCCTGAACTCTTCAGTCCATCACCCCTCCTGGGGCTTGAGTGCCATGAGCAGGCGAGCTCCTGAGGTCGAGCCACAGGCGGGGGCCCTTGAGGTCGGTGGCAAGGGGAGCTCCTCCTGAGGTGGTACTAGCTCGGCGGTAGGGGAGCCACTGAGGGCATGAAGAGTCGCTCCTCGAAGATGCCAGGCTCTTGGGGCTGGCGCCTCGACGCCCACTTGGCGATCTCGTCGGCCTCCTTGTTGGTGTCGCGCGGTACATGATGCACAGGTCCAAGAACTGCTTCTCCATCTTGCGCACCTCCGCGAGGTACGCCTCCATGTGCTCGTCCCTTGGCTCATTGTAACGCCCACGATGCGGCTATATCTCCCACGTGTCGAGGCACGACTTAGAGGCATAACCGCATTGTGGTTTTGTCGCAAGAAGGGTCATCTTCACACAATCCCATGTAATGAACAAGAAAGGGATAAAGAGTTGGCTTACAATCGCCACTTCACACAATACATAGATATAATTCATACATCATCCAAAATACACACATAGACCGACTACGGTCAAAATCCCAAATGCTAGATCCCCGATCGTCCCAACTGGGCTCCACTACTGATCATCAGGAAAAGACACATAGTAACGACCACGTTCCTCATCGAATTCCCACTTGAGGTCGATCCCATCATCTGCACTGGCATCTTCGGCACCTGCAACTGTTTTGGTAGAATCTGTGAGTCATGAGGAATCAGCAGTCTCACACCCGCGAGATCAAGACTATATAAGCTTATAGGAAAAGGATGGTGTAATGAGGTGGAGCTGCAGCAGGCACTAAGCATATCTGGTGGCTAACATACGCAAATGAGAGCGAGAAGAGAAGCAACGGAACGGTCGTCATCTAGCAATGACCAAGAAGTGATCCTGAACTCCTACTTACGTCATGCATAACTCAAACCGTGTTCACTTCCCGGACTCCGCCGAGAAGAGACCATCACGGCTACACACACGGTTGATGTATTTTAGCTGAGGTCGAGTGACAAGTTCTCAACAACCGGACATTAACAAATTCCCATCTGCCGCATAACCGCGGGCACGGCTTTCGAAAGATAATACCCTGCAGGGGTGTCCCAACTTAGCCCATCATAAGCTCTCACGGTCAACGAAGGATAAACCTTCTCCCGGGAAGACCCGATCAGTCTCGGAATCCCGGTTTACAAGACATTTCGACAATGGTAAAACAAGACCAGCAAAGCCGCCCAAATGTGCCGACAAATCCCGATAGGAGCTGCACATATCTCGTTCTCAGGGCACACCGGATGAGCAGTCCGTACAACTAAAACCAAACCTCAAGTTTCCCCAAGGTGGCGCTGCAAAGGGCTCTAGTTTGGACCAGCACTCAGAGGAACACTGGCCCGGGGGTTTAAAATAAAGATGACCCTCGGGCTCTAGAACACCCGGGGGAAAAAGGCTTATGTGGCAAATGGTAAAACCAAGGTTGGGCCTTGCTGGAGGAGTTTTATTCAAGGCGAACTGTCAAGGGGGTCCCATAAATCACCCAACCGCGTAAGGAACGCAAACTCAAGGAACATAATACCGGTATGACGGAAACTAGGGCGGCAAGAGTGGAACAAAACACCTGGCATAAGGCCGAGCCTTCCACCCTTTACCAAATATATAGATGCATTAATATAATAAGAGATATTGTGATATCCCAACATAACCATGTTCCAACATGGAACCAACTTCATCTTCACCTGCAACTAGCAACGCTATAAGAAGGGCTGAGCAAAAGCGGTAACTTAGCCAAACAACGGTTTGCTAGGAAAGGATGATTAGAGGCTGACATGGCAATATGGGAGGCATGAAATAGCAAGTGGTAGGTAGCGCAGCATGGCAATAGAACGAACAACCAGCAAAGCAAAGATAGAAGTGATTTCGAGGGGTGGTCATCTTGCCTGCAAGGTTCTTAGAGTTGTCGAGAGCTTGATCCTTGTAAGCGTACTCAACAGGTTCCTCGTTCATGAACTCGTCTCCGGGCTCTACCCAAGACAAGAACACAAGCAATGGAACCACAATCAATCATGAGAAATGCCCAAGCAACATGATGCAAAACATGTATGATATGCGAGATATGATATGCGATGCATATGCGTGCTCCGGAAGGAAAATGATGAACAAGGCAGTAACTTGGCAAACCAAGCATGCCACTGGAAAGATGAGATGATTTCGGTCGAAATCGATATAAAGATCACCGGAAACGGACGCACGGTTTGCAAATGGCAAGCAAAATAAGAATGACACGAATCTGCGATTAACAGCATGATAGTACTTAAAATGCAACAAGTAACAATGATACAGTACTCCAACATAGCAACAAAGCATATGACAGTAATCTACAGGAGATGCTTGAAAAAAGATGAACATGGAGCTACGGCTAGATCACAACATAACAGGCTCAAACAAGCATGGCAAAAGTGCAAAAGATAACAGGTTCACAGACTTGGTGAAATTACTGGACATGGCAGAAAACAGCATCAGGTAGCAATGTTCAGAGCACGAAATCAACATGCTACAGGAACTTAACATAGCGAAACAAGGCATGGAAGTATTCTACTAAATGCATATGACAAAAATCCGTTACTGACCATAAGCCAAAAAGGACCAGAAGATATGATGGCAACCATGCAAACATAGCAAGTTTCGTTATCAGGTTTCAGACTTGGCAGAAAACAGAGCATGGCAGAAACAATAATATGAAGGCATCTTGGTGAGCTTGATGCACTCACCACAAAGCAATGCATGACAAAACAAGAAAACCTACAGCAAGATGGCATGTTTATGAAGCTATCCATGGCAAGAGCACATACATAGCATGTATGAAACAACTACAACAAGCTTGGCAAAATTGAATAACATGTAAACAATCTGCCTGAAATATTTTATAGCAAACGTAGAGCAAGATCGAGTCATGCTATGGCACTCCATAATTGCAAAAAAAGGGCAGGAATGGATCAATTACAACAATATCTACAAAACATCCTTACTGAATATCACCAAAATATGCATGGATCTCTCTGTAGCATCAAGTTTACATGGCAACAAAATAACAGCAGACAGACTTAGAGAAATTACCAAGTCCTGAAATCAGAAACATTACGGAGCCTAATTTGCATGCTTGTTCTAGTCACCACAGAGATCAAAAAAATACATGGCATACACCTCTGGAAAGATGTCATGGCATAAAACAAAACACATGTAGAGCTCATGCCCATAAGATGCACAGATTAAATGATACAAAAATAACAAAACTCCAAGTTCTGTTAAGTAACAGCAGATAACAGCAACTAGCACTCTTGCATCAAAGATTTGGGCATCAATATGGACTCTAATGAACGTGGTGCAATTGAACAAAATGTAGAGCATTACGAGACGAACAATTCGATATATTACACGCGCGAAACAGAGTTCTATGCAGAGAGTTATGATGCTAAGAACATGGGCATGTAATATGAGAATCTGGGACTTAGAAATATCGGGGGGAGAGAAAAAGTCAACCCTTCGTTCTCAAATCCGATCGGGGCTCGAGCTCGGGCTCGCCGATGGCCGGAGCTGGAGGAGGCCGGAGGAGAGGGGCGGCGGCCGGCGTCGGAGGAGGAAGAAGGCGCGGAGAACGGCGGTGGAGGGGCGTGGTGCCGGCGACAGGAGGCGGCGGCGCGCGGCGACCTGCGGGCGGCGACGGGCGTTGCGGTGTCCGGCGGGCGGCGGGGGAGCCGCGGCGGCGCGGGACGGCGAGGGCAGCCGCGGGTGTGGAGGAGGCGCGGGCAGGGCGCGCGGGCCGGGAGGGCTTGCCCCGGGCCCGGGCGGCCTTCGGCGGCGGCGGCGACCGGGCGCTGATGTGGCGTCCTGCGAGTGGGTGAGAGCGGCGGCGGGTTTGCGTTCGGCCGGTACGGACACGTCCGGTGGCGGCGGGGGAAGTTTGGCTAGGGTTTCATCTGCGATTGTATACGGGCCTCCAAATGGAACGAAACTTGACCAGTGGCCTACCGGTGGTATACCAAGGCCACTTGACAAGCCTCGGTCCATTCCGAGAACGTTCGACACCCGCTCACGAAAAGAAAACAAGAGGGGTGCGCCGGAGGAGATGGGAGCGCCGGATTGCAAAACGGACAACGGGGAAAATGCTCGGATGCATGAGACGAACACGTATGCAAATGCAATTCACATGATGACATGATATGAGATGCATGACATGAACAAAATGCAAAACGAAAGACAAAACCCGACCACGAAGGGAATATCATAACACATAACCGAAAATGGCAAGAGTTGGAGTTACAAATATGGAAAGTTAGATCCGGGGTGTTACACTCATACACCTTGTTAGAGAAGTTGACGAGGAGCTGGGAGTCGCCCTTGATGGTGAGACGCTTCACTCCCAAGGCCGCCTCTGCCTTGAGGCCGGCAACCAACCCCTCGTACTCCGCAATGTTGTTGGAGACCTTCTCACCCCGCTGGAAGCAGAGCTGCACGGCGTAGTAGAGCTTGTCTTGGGTGGGCGAGATGAGCACGGCTCCAGCCCCCTCGCCTTGGCGTGCGAAGGCACCGTCGAAGTACATGACCCAACCATCTGGTGCTTCACTTCCTGGCGAGAGGGATCGGCTCTTGCCAACTTCGGGTTCCGGGGCATCGGTCCATTCGGCCACGAACTCGAAGAGGGCGGCCCCCTTGATGACCCCGGTTGTGTTGAACTCGAGCTGAAATGCCTGCAGTTCAATGTTCCACTCGGCGACCCTTCCCGTGGCATTAGGGATCCGAAGCACCCTCTCCAATGGGTAGGCTGAGACGACCTTGATCAGGTGGCCTTGGAAGTAATGGCGCAGCTTGCGTGAGGCCACCAGGAGCGCGAGCAGAAGCTTCTGTGGCATGGGATACCATGCCCTCGTGTCCTGCAGTACCATGCTGACGAAGTACACTGGGTGCTCAACGAGAGCGGGAGCATTGATGGAGTTCGCAGCTACCGGAGGTTGTGACGCCTTTGGAGGTGGGGTGACCTCCGGAGCTTGGTTACCCATCGAGGCCTCCGCGGGCCCTAGGACGCCGTCTTGTGGGGCATGATCATCGGTGGGCATCGTCTTGGCCTCAGTGGCGCCGTCCTGTGACCGCGCTGTCCTGGCCGAAGGTGCGGCATCGAGCAGCAGGTTCTTCGCCTGGTGCTCCTCCTGAACTGCCACCAACACCGCACTGGCGGAGTGAGGCGTAGCGGCCAGATAGAGCACCAGAGGCTCAAGGGGGCGAGGTGCTATCATCACCGGTGGGCTGGTCAGGTATCTCTTGAGGTCTTGAAACGCCAGGTCTGCCTCCTGGGTCCATTTGAGCGGGCCCTTATTCTTCATCAGCTTGAAGAACGGCAGGGCACACTCCCCTAGCTTGGAGATGAAGCGCCCCAGCGAGGTCACACACCCCGCGAGCTTCTGCATTTCCTTGAGGGTTTGCGGTGGGCTCATGTCTTCTATTTCTTTGACCTTCTCGGGGTTAGCCTCGATCCCCCTGTGGGACACGAGGAAACCCAGTAGCTTGCCGGAGGGGACACCGAACACGTACTTCTCCGGGTTGAGCCGCAAGTCCACCTGGCGCAGGCTAGCGAAGGTCTCCTCCAGGTCCTGAATCAGGGTCCTTGCCTCCCGAGATTTTATCACGATGTCATCGACGTAGGCTTCAGTGTTTCTTCTGAGCTGCTAGCCCTAGGCGATGTGCATCAGCCACTGGAAGGTCGCCCCGGCGTTGCAAAGTCCGAGCAGCATGCAGGTGTAGCAGTACACCCCACAAGGGGTCAAGAAGGCCGTCTTCTCTACGTCCTCCACCACCATCTTGATCTGGTTGTAACCTGAGAAGGCATCCAAGAAGCACAACAAGTCGCATTCGGCGGTGGAATCGACTATCTGGTTGATGTGTGGGAGCGCGAACGGATCTTGAGGGCGGGCCTTGTTGAGGTTGGTGAAGTCGACGCACACGCGCTCCTTCCCGCCTTTCTTGGGCACGACAACTGGGTTTGCCAGCCACTCCGGATATCATACCTCACGAATGACGCCTGCTTCTTGCAGCTTGCGGGTCTACTGGACGATGAAAGCCTGCTTCTCTGTAGATTGCCGTCATGCCTTCTGTTTCACCGGGCGCACATTAGGGCAAACCCTGAGGTGATGCTCTACAACCCCCCTGGGGATCCCTACCAGTTTCTTGGGTTCCCAGGTGAATACTTCCTTGTTCGCCCGCAAGAAGTCCACCAATTCCCTTTCTTGATCCAGAGCGAGGTCGGCACCTATGGTGAAAGTCGCCCCTGAGGCCCCATCCTTGTAGACTCGCACTTGCTTCGTCTTGGCCCGATCTTGAGTGAACAACTGCTTCTTCTTGGTTGGCGCAGCCCCCTTAGCCCTGGGAGTGGCCTTATTGGCCGGACAGGCTGCAGCTGCAGTCCTGAAGGCGAGCTTGAGGGTTGTCAGGGCTTCCTTGGTGTCTCCAGCTATGGTGAGGACGCCTTTGCTCCCTGGCATCTTCATGAGGTTATAAGCAGGATGGGTGGCCGCCATGAACTGGGCCAAGGCCGGGTACCCGAGGATGGCGTTGTACGGGAGGCTGATGCGGGCTATGTCGAAGTCGATAAGCTCAGTGCGGTAGTTATCGCGGGTGCCGAAGGTTACGGGGAGGCGGATCTGCCCTAGGGGGCTGGTGGAGCTGTTGTCGACTCCGGAGAAGGGCTTGGTGGGCCGGAGCCGTTCGTGTGGTACGTGAAGCAAGCCGAAAGCCTCCACGGAGAGGACATTAAGGCCGACTCCGCCGTTGATAAGGGTTTTGGTGACGGCTACGTTGTAGATGGTGGGCGTGCAGAGCATTGGGAGCGCGCCCGAGCCTGCGGTGGTCGCGGGGTGGTCGCTTGAGTCGAAGGTGATGTCGGCCTTGGGCGCCGCCCATCTTGGAGGGGCTGCCTACTGCACGGAGGCAGCGCCGATCTGGCGGAAGAACTGGTTCACATGGCGGTCGGAGGGCGGCGCCTGCGAGCCGCCGAGGATGGCCGCGACGGCGACAGGCGCGGGCGCGAAGCGCGCAACAAAAAGGCCGCGCAGCTCCTCCCAAGAGGCCACAGAAGATCCCGGCAGGCTGAACAGCCAGGCACGCGGTGCACCAGCGAGGGCCATGGGGAACCAGTTGGCCATGACCTTGTCGTCGCCTCCTGCCTTCAGAACGGCGTCCTCATACGCCAACAGGAAGGCCGACGGGTCCACCGCGCCGTCATAGCGGAGTGGCATCTCTGGCCTGAACTTGTGTGGCCACCGCACCCGCCGCAAGGCGGGGGCGAGGACCCTGAGCCCCATGGTGTCACCGCGGGCATTTGTCGGTCCAGCTGGAGGAGCGGCGCCGGCCATGGGGGTCAAACGGAGAGGTGCTGTTGTGGGAGAAGCAAAGCTTCGGCGCACCCCCTACCTAGCGCGCCAAATGTCGGATTATGGGTTCCGGCAAAACCCTTGAGGTTCGAACACTGGGGTGCGCACGAAGATCTCTCTCCCCCTAGCCCACTCTCGCAACGACCTCTAGGCCTAGCTCGCCGAACCCACAGAACAAGGGACACAAGAGTTTATACTGGTTCGGGCCACCGATGTGGTGTAATACCCTACTCTAGTGTGGTGTGGTGGATTGCCTTGTAGGCTGGGGATGAACAAGTACAAGGGAAGAACAACCTCCTAAGGAGAGGCGTTCTCGAGCTCGATGAGCTTGTGTGGTTGGGGATGATCTGAATGATCCTCTCCCTCTTATGGTGGTGGCTAGTCCTATTTATAGAGGCCCTGGTCCTCTTCCCAAATGTTTAGGCGGGAAGGGATCCCACAACGGCCAATTTGAAGGGGGAAAGCTAGTACAAGCTATCCTGACAAAAGGTGGTCTTCGCCTGCCAAAGGCTCTGGTGGTGACGCCGTCGTGGGCTCCGTGATGACCTCCGTCCTGCCGTCCAGTTGGTCTTGGTATCATTGCACCGATATGGAAACCTATGCCTGATGCCTCGGGACTCCTCGCCTCCACCTGCCCCTTTAGCACCAAAGAGGCAACCGGTACTCTGCGCCCGCTGGCGCCCGCCTGGCCTTGGTTGTCATGGCTCACGTCATGGAAACCTCGTGAGGTGCCCCTCGCCTTGATCTCTCCGCTCCTCGCGAGCCAACCTAGTGAGGCTGCCCCTGAGGAGGTCTTGTGTCATCTGCCTCACGAGGCTTGGCCCCTGGCGAGGGTCTTGAGTGTTTGCTGATGAAGATGGGCCGTACCAGGCCGTTAGTGGAGCACACCGTGGGCCGCAGGCAGGCAAGTCTGGGGACCCCCATTCCCAGAACGCCGACAGCAGAGGTGCTGCAACACCCTCTAACCATTGAGATGCGTGAGGGGGTGCTGCACATCCGCGATGTTGAGGGACCAAAGAGGACCAGAAGCGTGGAGACAAGACTCGAAGCAATGGAGCAACAAGTTTTCAAGTTCTAGGGGATGGTGGAATGTGGACTCAACGCCAACCACATGATGATCGCGGAGTTCACCAACAACCACAAGCTGGATGCCAAGAACATTGGGGAGACCATCTTCAAGCTTCATGAGAAAATCGAGCACCTCCAAGCCCAGATCTATGACCTGCAAAACCAAAACTGTGAGTATGAATATAGATTCAAAAGGATGAGTTTGGCTGCAGATTTGAGGATCCCGGAGACTCGATCATCCTTCTATGATGGTGAGCCTATGCCTTGGAAGATGGACGACAAGCCTAGATCATCAACAACTCCATCATCACCACCTCCGAAGAAATAGACATAAATACATGGGTATGGGCACTCCCCTTGGCAACTGCGAAGCTTGGGGAGGTGCCCCGGTATCGTATCACCATCACACTTCTATCTTTACCGTTTTTCTTAGTTCGATCCTTTTGGTTATATCTTGATCTAGTAGAATAAAGTTTAGTATGATCTAGCTTTGAGTTTTTGTGTTGATCCTTATATGTAATCGAGTCCATGAGCTATATATAATAAAGATTAGTCTTGAGTCGAGGGCTTGGTTATCTGGCTATGATGTTGAGGGAATAAAAAGAAATAAAGAGATCATATTGATCTTATGGAGAGTAATGACTTCACATGTAAAGAGTATGATGAATAAAAGTTGTTGGGAGTTAACAAACATAGTTTTGGTCATCGTTGCAATTAATTGGAAGTAATAAAGAAAGAGAGGTTTTCACTTATAAATATACTATCTTGGACATCTTTTATGATTGTGAGCACTCATTAAAATATGACATGCTAAAAAGTTGATGTTGGACAAGGAAGACAACGTAATGGGTTATGTTTTCTTATATCCGAAATAAACTATATTGTCATGGATCATCCAACATGTTGAGCTTCCCTTTCCCCCTCATGCTAGCCAAATTCTTTGCACCAAGTAGAGATACTACTTGTGCTTCCAAATATCCTTAAACCCAGTTTTGCCATGAGAGTCCACCATATCTACATATGGATTGAGTAAGATCCTTCAAGTAAGTTATCATTGCTGCAAGCAATAAAAATTGCTCTCTAAATATGTATGATCTATTAGTGTGGAGAAAATAAGCTTTATATGAGCTTGTGATATGGAAGAAATAAAAACGACGGACTGCATAATAAAGGTCCCTATCACAAGTGGCAATATAAATTGACGTTCTTTTGCATTAAGATTTTGTGCATCCAACCATAAAAGCACATGACAACCTCTGCTTCCCTCTGCGAAGGGCCTATCTTTTATTTTTGTATTATACCTTATACAAGAGTCATGGTGATCTTCACCTTTCCTTTTTACACTTTATCCTTTGGCAAGCACTATGTGTTGGAAAGATCCTGATATATATATCCAATTGGATGTGGGTTTTCATAAAGCATTATTGTTGACGTTACCCTTGAGGTAAAAGGTTGGGAGGCAAAACTATAAGCCCCTATCTTTCTCCGTGTCCGATTAAAACTTCATACCCATAAGTATTGCGTGAGTGTTAGCGATTGTGAAAGACTAAATGATAGTTGAGTATGTGGACTTGCTGAAAAGCTCTTATATTAACTCTTTCCGATGTTATGATAAATTGCAACTGCTTCAATGACTGAGATTATAGTTTGTTAGTTTTCAATGAAGTTTCTGATTCATACTTTACATTGTGAATAGATTGTTACTTTAGCATAAGAAATCATATGACAATATATATATGTTGCTATTCTAAGAATGATCATGATCCCCTCATGTCCGCATTTTATTTTATCGACACCTCTATCTCTAAACATGTGGACATATTTTTCGATATCGGCTTCCGCTTGAGGACAAGCGAGGTCTAAGCTTGGGGGAGTTGATACGTCTATTTTGCATCATGATTCTATATCGATATTTATTGCATTATGGGCTGTTATTACACATTATGTCACAATACTTATGCCTTTCTCTCTTATTTTACAAGGTTTACATCAAGAGGGAGAATGCCGGCAGCTGGAATTCTGGGCTAGAAAAGGAGCAAATATTAGAGACCTATTCTGCATAACTCCAAAAGTCCTGAAACTCCACGAAAGTCGGTTTTGGAATATATTAAAAATATTGGGCGAAGAAAGCACCAGAGGGGGGCCACCCACTGTCCACGAGGGTGGAGGGCGCGCCCTACCCCCCTGGGCGCGCCCTCCTGCCTCGTGGGCCACTTAGAAGCCCCCCTGATGCCCATCTTCTGGTATAAGGTGTCTTTTGCCCTGGAAAAAATAAGAAGGAAGCTTTCGGGACGAAGCGCCGCCACTGTCGGTGTCAAAACCAGCGGATCTCGGGTAGGGGGTCCCGAACTGTGCGTCTAAGGTCGATGGTAACAGGAGACGGGGGACATGATGTTTACCCAGGTTCGGGCCCTCTCTATGGAGGTAATACCCTACTTCCTGCTCGATTGATCTTGATGAATATGAGTATTACAAGAGTTGATCTACCACGAGATCGAGATGGCTAAACCCTAAAGCCTAACCTGTATAACTATGGTAATGAGTATCTCCCTCTCCGGACTAAATCCTCCGGTTTATATAGACACCGGGAGGATCTAGGGTTACACAAGGTCGGTTACAAAGAAAGGAATCTACATATTCGGTCGCCATGCTTGCCTTCGACGCCAAGGAGAGTCCCATCCGGACATGGGTGCAGGCTTCGGTCTTCGTATCTTCAGAGCCCATCAGTCCGGCCCATGGCTAACAGGCCGGACGCCCGAGGACCCCTTAGTCCAGGACTCCCTCAGTAGCCCCCGAACCAGGCTTCAATGATGAGGTGTTCGGCGCGCAGATTGTCTTCGGCATTGCAAGGCAGGTTCCTTCTCCGACGGCTTCCAAGTAATGTATTCAGCTTTTAATTCAATGTCGCACCCCTCGGCTTCTGTGCATCGATGACTTCAGCTTCCACGTGTCGGGCGAATGCGGACGGTCAGGGTATTTTTTGCAAATAACACCCAGGCCATGCAAGAAAGAGTGTCTATTTAAAGAGATTGGGTCTCAGATCCATTCGGCACCACGGGGAGAAAAATCCTCAGAGATTGCCAAGAAAGACCATTCCAATATGGCTAGCATTCCCAGCTCCTCCTCCCATTCTGACCTAGAGAAAGGCGAGTGGGAGAGGTGCTCCATGTCCCACAGTCAATTGGCCAAGTTGCAAATGCATGGATTTCTCCCCCCTGCGGATCTGGTCCCTCTTCGAGCAGGGTTGGCTTCTTTCAACGGCAAAACCAAGGCGGAGGATTTCCCCAATCCATCTGCGGGGGAATGAGTGTGCTTCGTCCCCTATCTGCTGAGGGGCATGGGATTTCCAATTCACCCATTCCTCTGAGGGCTTCTGGAGTATTATGGCCTCCAGCTGCACAATTTTACCCAGGCACATTGCCTATTATGTCGCTTTATGCGAACTATTCTTGGGTTGTGAGGCCCACTTTGATCTGTGGAGAAAGTTGTTTTGTCTTGTCCCATGCAACCACGAGGGATCGATATTTGAAGTGGGCGGGACCGAAACATGGCGCATTGCAGAGACCGGATAGTGGACCTCTGAATGGTTTTACATTGTTGACGTCGTACTTCCAGATCTAGTCCGGAGGGGTCTCCCCGATTTTACAAGTGTTCCTCTGAAGAAACGCCACAACTGGCGCCCTCGGAGCCTCGAGGAGGAAGATAGTGCGGAAGTTCGCCAACTCCTGAGCAAGATCAGGACGCTTGCCCAGTCTGGATATACGATAGTCGAAGTGATGGCGACCTCCATAGTACGGGGAGTCCAGCCACTCCAATACAGAGGACTTCCCATGTGGAACTACAATGGGGAAGATGACGCCTCCCGCTGCGGCAGGAAAGGTCCGAACACTCCTGCTGCCCTAGCCAAAATATTGGCCGAACTGTTCAAGGGTGAGGAAGAGGAGTTCCTGCGCATCATGCACAGAGAAGGATATTCCATGTACAGTCCTCCTAGCTGGGTAAGCCCCCAACTCTTCTGCTCTACTCATTCCGCTCCCTGAGCTTCGTTCAATGAATATTAACCCGTCCATTTATAACAGCACTAGCGAAAGACTTCGGAGGGGCTTCACAGCCCCGCCCCGCAGCCCGAGGGCCACAATCGGGACCTTGACCCCGGATTCGAAGAGGATCCAGATATATTTGTCGCGCTTGAGAATGGGACGTTTTACCAAACGAGCTATGACGGCACAGAGGTGGCCATCATCGCTGACTATCCCGGTCTTCTCCCCGCTTCTCAGGTACGTAATCAGGAGACACTTTGTCCAAGAGGGTTTTTCTCATTCTTCCTCACCCACCGCACCATCCTGTGCTCAGAAGGGGAGGCGTTCGGCGCGTCGTGCTGCCCCAGGGCATCTCCAAAGAGAGCGGCTCCCGCGCTAGGCAGGCCTTCGAAGAGGAAGGCAAAGAGAGATACGGTCGGGCCTTCCTTGAAGAGGTATGGTTCACAGCTATGCTCTTTTTAGCAGTCGCGTCCAACTGTGACCCATATGTTCATTTTGTATCAGGAAAAAGGTTCGACGGACTGTGTTGGGGATATTACCACTGGGCGTAAACCGGCCAGGAGAGGCCGGGTTAACCTCATAACCCCATGAAGACAGACGGTGACGCTTCATGAAGGCCCAGGGCCCAAAGCCGGTTTAAGGCCTGTAGACACAAACTGGCATTGATATGTAAACTTGTGTTGTAAGATAGAAGTAGCAGAGACCGAGCCGGACACGATTATGAGCCGGCCTCGGAGTCTGTAAACCGACGGGCGTCAACCCATGTATATAAGGGGACGACCCGGCGGCGGTTCAAGGACAACAAACAACAACTCGAGACTCAGGCAAAGCGTATTCGCTCCCTGGTCATCGAACCCCATCAATTCCATCACAACTAGACGTAGGCTTTTACCTTCATCGTAAGGGGCCGAACTAGTATAAAACTCTCTTGCGTCCCTTGTCCGCTTTAACCCCTTTAAGCTAACCCGTAGCGATGGCTCCACGACTAAGTCCTTTCTCTAGGACATCTGTCGTGACAAAACCACGACAGTTGGCGCCCACCGTGGGGCTATCGCACGACGGTTTGAAGTTCTTGGAGGGCAACTTCGAAGGACTCAAGGGTTACGCTGTGGGCCGGATGACCAAGAGTCGTCGCGGCAAGCTCTACATCGACGATGCAGGCTGGGGCCCCGATGCCGGCTTAATCGAGTACAGGTACCGGGTCCCCTTTGGTGGCATACACGTTTTCATTGGCAAGATCAGCGAACCGGGCCCTGAGCCGGACATCTGCACCGACCTCGTCGAAACGGCTCAGCGTGTGAGATCTGCTCGGGTCAAGCCTGTCATGAAGCGTGCCTTCGTGGGAGTTATCCATGGAGGGGAATCTGAGGATAGATCGGAATCTGGTGGTGATACCGTTGTTTATTCCGGCGACGAGTCATCGACCGGAGAGACCGAGTCGTTATATCAGTTACAAGATGGCCGGATTGGGGGCTGTTCCGATGGCGACAGTATTCCGGACCCCTCTGATCTGCCAAACCGGGTTGCGATCTTCATGGCCGGTATGCAACCGGTGCTCAAGTCTTCGACCGCAGCGGCAATGATTTCCGGATCGGCAGCGGCAGCAGCGGCCGGGGCAGGAGGCCCTGTGCGACCGCCGGCTCAGGTTCTGTCTGATTTGTTTGACGCATTGGCAACGCTGATGGCGGAGGTTAACCCGGCGGATCAAGATGTGCACAATGCGGAAATCGCGAAAGTGAAAGATCAGATCACCCAGGCCAAAGCGGACTTAGCAGCTGAGGATACCAGGATAGCCGCGGAGCGGGCCGCTTTGGATGCACAAGCTTACCGGATTATGCTGGACTAGAGTGCATCAAACGAAGTCCTGAAGAGGAGGCACCGATCTCGCCTGCCACCGGTTTATGACGCTAGAAATCTCTTTAACACCCCAGGAGCGGGGACCAGTAATCCGCCAGTGGTAAACCGGCCGGAGGCACCTGGAGCGGGGGCGCCGGTTCAGCCACGTTCGGCGGATCCGCCTCGTCAGAACAACGCTGTAATACCACATGTCCCCCCACCGTCGGGTCATTACTCTAACCCGATGGACAACATTGTCGTTGCCGCTTCACGGCTGGCGGCCATCCCGATCGAAGGCGATTCTCCGGCGGCGGTCGAGACGCGCCGGGTTAAGGAGCTCCTTCAAACAGCTTTGGTTCAACAGGAGGCTTATTCGTACAGTCGCGATCGGATTCATTCCACTCCCCGTCCAAGACGGAGTTACAGCAGACGTATGGATGAACCGGCAGTGTCAAGCAATGCGCGGAACCATGATCCGCCCCGTGGCAATGACCCGGCGGGTGGTGCTGGTGATGCTTAAGAGGTGATGGACCGGGCTCGGGCATGCAGAGAGGCCGAGTTAGCGGCGCAGCATGAAGCCCGTCAGCTTACTCCGGTTCATCCAACCACATCGGTGGAACCAGGAGTTACCTCTAGTTCCTTGGGAGTGCCATGTCTTGTCCCAGCGTTGCGCAATGTGCGCCTGCCTAAAGATTTCAAGGGCCCGCGCAAGGTGCCGAATTACACCACCGATTTATCCCCTGAAACATGGGTCGAAAGCTATGAGATGGCCATGGAGATGCTGGACGTGGATGATGCGGCATGTGCGAAGTACTTCACCATGATGCTAGAAGGAACGGCCCGCACTTGGCTAAAGAGCTTATCGGCTAATTCTGTCAGGTCATGGGCCGAGTTGAGAGCCCGGTTTATTCAGAATTTCAAGGATACATGCAAGCAACCCATGTCAATTGTGGACTTAGCTGCCTGTGTCCAGGAGGAAGGAGAGTCAACAACCCGTTGGGTGCGCCGGGTTTCGGAGATTTTGCACTCATCGGACCGCATCAATGCTGACACCGCAGTTTTAACATTGGAAGGCAATTGCCGGTTTGAACCCCTGAAGTTGAAGTTGGGACGGCTCAAACGTCATTGTAATGATATGGGAACCCTCATGGCTGCACTAGTGAAGTATGCCGACTCTGATAGTACCAAGGATCCCGAGTCTGATGATGATAAGACAGGGAAGGGAAAGAAGAGCGGCAACACCAAGGGGCAGCACCCCAACCCGGCGGGTCATGGAAATGGCGGCAAGCGTAAAGCGGACCACGGTTTAGACTTTGTGGCTAACACTAGTACACACGACAAGGGCCAGCGACGTAAGGGTAAACTGCCCCGGCGCAGTGGAACCAGCCCTGTCCAAAGCATGGGACGAAGGAGGAACCATCCACACACCTCTGGAAAAATTGTTACATCATGCAAGAGTTCAAAAATTCTGACTCTTTCCGGTATGATCATGGATCAGGAGGCGATTCAGGCTCTGGCTCTCATGGGCCGGGTTATGGCGGAGGAAATTCCGGTTCAGGATTCCATGGCAATCAGGGTGGACATAACAATCAAAGTAATCAGGGTAATCAAAGTGGCTATAATCATCAGGGCAATCAGCAGCAGCAGCAGACGGGTTACCAGAGCAACCCAAAGCAGTTGAATAGCGGACAGTATCATGTCTTCACCACTAGCTTGGACAAGCGCGATCAGAAGCTTCATAAAAGGGTGGTGAATGCCATTGAACCGGCCGTGCCCCGTTATTTGCGCTGGTCCGAGCAGACGATTGTGTGGAGTAGAGAAGATCATCCACCCCGGGTTGACAATCCGGGTCATCTGGCTCTGGTGGTGGCACCTCAGGTGGGAGGTTATAAGTTCACTAAGGTACTCATGGATGGAGGGAGTAGCATCAATATCCTTTATTATGAAACTTTCTGTCGTATGGGGCTAACAGATAAAAATCTTAAACTGTCCAATACAGTGTTCCATGGTGTGGTGCCTGGTAAGTCGGCATATCCCGTTGGTAAGAGAGCTCTGGAGGTGGCTTTTGGAGATGAGCATGACTCAAGATCAGAAACCTTGACCTTTGAAGTGGTGAAAATCAACCCCCCGTATCATGCCCTATTTGGACGGCCAGCTTATGCTAAGTTTATGGCACGGCCTTGTTATGTCTATCTGCAGCTCAAGATGCCGGGTCACAAGGGAACTATAACCGTGCATGGGAGCCGCAAGATTGCTCTAGAGTGTGAAGAAGGTGATGCGGCTTATGCTGAGTCGGTTTGTGCAACAGAAGAGTTGAAGTTTTACAAGGAAATTGTTGATCCGGCAGATATGACTTCGTTGAAGAAACCAACTACAGAGCATGATCCGGCCCTGACGTTTAAATCGGCTGATGAGACTAAGCTTGTTGACTTCGTACCTGGCGATTCGTCCAAGCAGTTCAGCATCAGTGCTAACTTAGATCCGAAATAGGAAGGCGCGCTCATCGAGTTCATCCATGAGAATCGGGACATCTTTGCATGGAAGCCTTCTGACATGCCAGGTGTACCAAGAGAACTCGCTGAGCACACTCTCAATATTGATCCTAAGTATAAACCGGTCAAGCAGTTTCTCCGCCGGTTCAATGAAGAAAGATGCAAAGCTATTGGAGAAGAAGTAGCCAGGCTCTTGGCGGCTGGATTTATCATTGAAGTATTCCATCCTGAGTGGTTGCCTAATCCGGTGCTGGTCCTCAAGAAGAATGGCACTTGGCATATGTGTGCGAACTACACAGATCTCAACAAAGCTTGTCCAGCAGATCCTTTTGCCCTTCCCCGTATTGATCAAATTATTGATGCTACGGCGGGTTGCGAGCGTTTAAGCTTTTTGGATGCATACTCTGGTTATCATCAGATCAAAATGGCAGTTAAGGGCCAGGAGAAGACAGCCTTCATAACTCCCTTTGGAGCCTTCTGCTATGTGTCCATGCCCTTTGGGCTCAAGAGTGCCCAGGCGACTTATCAAAGGTGTGTGCAGAATTGTCTGCATAAACAGATCGGCCGCAATGTCCACGCCTATGTGGATGATATTGTGGTAAAATCAAGGAAGAAGGAAACATTGATTGATGACTTGAAGGAAACCTTTGATAACATGCGGGTTTATAAAATGATGCTTAATCCGGCCAAGTGTGTCTTTGGTGTACCTGCAGGCAAACTCTTGGGCTTTTTGGTGTCTAACAGGGGCATTGAAGCTAATCCGGAAAAGATCAAAGCCATCACCTCTTTGACTAAACCGAAGTGTATCAATGATGTTCAATGCCCGGTTTACTATATCAGTGAGGTACTTATTGAGTCCAAGCAGAGGTACCCGCATTGGCAAAAATTGGTGTATGGGGTTTTCATGGCAAGCCGGAAGCTGAAGCAGTATTTCCAAGGTCATCCCATCATAGTTGTCAGCTCTGCTCCTTTGGGAGATATAATCCAGAACAGGGAAGCAACCGGACGGATTGCTAAGTGGGCTATCGAGCTCGGGCCTCACGGGTTGAAATACATGCCCCGAACGGCGATCAAATCTCAAGCACTTGTGGATTTCATCAATGATTGGACAGAGTTACAAGCGCCAGAAGAGAAGCCGGATTATACTTATTGGACTATTCATTTTGATGGGTCCAGGCAATTGGAGGGCTCGGGGGCTGGAGTCGTATTAACTTCCCCACGAGGTGATACGTTTTGTTATGTTCTCCGTTTAATGTTCCCTTGCACTAACAATGCAGCTGAATATGAGGCTTTACTCCATGGTCTTCGGATGGCTAAGGAGATGAACTTAAGCTGAGTTAAGTGCTTCGGTGACTCGGATCTGGTGGCTCAACAAGTGTCCGACACTTGGGATTCCAAGGACCCACTCATGGCAGCATATCGTCGTGAGGTGGATATTGTTGCAAGTCACTTTAAAGGTTATCAGGTCGATCATGTGGACCGCCGAAGGAATGAAGTGGCGGACGCTTTAAGCCGCCTGGGTTCCCAACGTAAACCGGTTCCACCTAATGTCTTCTTGGATGTTTTGCATAATCTGTCCGTCAAACTCCCTGGTGAAGAGGAATTGGTTGTTCCTGATCCGGAGGCCCAATTGGTGGCGGCTCTTCATGTTATCCCGGATTGGACGGTTCCATATTTGGCATATATAAACCGGGGCGAGTTACCAGAAGATGAAACTTTGGCCAGGCAGATAATCCGGCGGTCCAAGTCCATGACTGTTATCAATGGAGAGTTACATCATTGCAGTGTACAGGGGCGTTTCAACGCTGTGTGTCTCCTGAGGAAGGCCGTGAAATTTTGCGTGAGATCCACGAAGGGGATTGTGGTCACCACGCCGGTTCAAAATCGTTGGTGGCCAAGGCGTTTCATCATGGTTTCTATTGGTTGACAGCTCATGCTGATGCCGAGGACTTGGTCAAAAGATGTGATGGTTGTCAGAAATTCTCAAGGCGTGCTCATGTACCGGCTCAAGAATTGAGGATGATTCCAATCACCTGGCCGTTTGCAACTTGGGGGCTGGATATGGTTGGGCCTTTCAAGAGGTCCAAGGACAAAAAGACCCACCTTTTGGTGGCGGTTGATAAGTTCATGAAGTGGGTGGAGGTAGAGCCAGTTACTAAGTGTGACGCGGCCACGGCGGTTCAATTCATCAAAAAGGTGATCTTCCGGTTTGGCTTTCCACACAGCATTATAACAAACAATGGTACCAATCTGTCAAAGGGTGCCATGAAGGAATTCTGTCAACGTGAGCACATCCGGCTTGACGTGTCATCAGTGGCTCACCCCCAGTCCAATGGTCAAGCGGAGAGGGCCAATCAAGAGATCTTGAGAGGCATCAAACCCCGGCGTATGGTTCCTTTGCAACGGACGCCGGGTTGTTGGGTTGAGGAGCTACCTTCTGTGTTATGGAGCATCAATACCACGCCCAACAGATCGACAGGATACACACCATTCTTCATGATTTATGGAGCGGAAGTAGTTCTTCCTAGTGACATCCGTCATGACTCGCCTCGTGTAGCGGCATATGTTGAAGCGGACAACGAGAAGGCACGGCAGGAAGCTCTTGACCTGTTAGATGAAGAACGTGACATAGCAGCAGCCCGTTCGGCGATTTATCAGCAAGATCTGCGTCGTTATCACAGCCGCCGGGTTAGAACCAGAACCTTTCAAGAAGGCGATTTGGTGCTTCGGCTCATCCAGGATCAGACGGATATGCACAAGCTATCCCCTCCTTGGGAAGGACCCTTTGTGGTCAGCAAGAATCTGCACAACAGGTCGTACTACCTAATCAATGTTCGAGAATGCAAATACTCACGTAAATCGGAGGAGGAGACCAACTGGCCGTGGAATATTGCTCATCTTCGGCCTTACTATACTTGAGCTATAGGCTTTGCTTATGTACATATTATGACAATGTATATATTATGATCAATACAATAAACCGGAACCTCAGCTAAAGCGGGGTATTTGTTGTTTTTCTTACATCTTGTGTGGTTACATGGAGCTTACAAAGCGGCGTCTGGTTTACCCCTTGATTTGGCTTCTCAAAGCTTCATATTAGATCACTTGGGGGCTTGGTCGTATCCGAACCATAGCTACACCTCTTGATCGGCGTAATGCCACAGCATCACTTGGGGGCTTGGTCGTATCCGAACCATAGCTACACCTCTTGATCGGTGTCGTGGAATTGTCACGGCAGATGTCCTCAAGCTAGGACTTAGTCGTGGAGCCATCACCGCTAGGAAGCTTGAAGGGGTTAACGGGACAAGGAACACGAGGGTTTATACTGGTTCGGCCCCTTACGGTGAAGGTAAAAGCCTACGTCCAGTTAAGGTGGTATTGATTGGGGTTTCGATGACCAGGGAGCTTAACTGCTATGCCTGGCTCTCGATCAGATCTTTTCTTGTCCTTAAACCGCTGCCGGGTCGTCCCTTTATATAGAGAGGTTGACGCCCAGCAGCTCTCAGAGTCCCTCGCCGGCTCCTAAGGGTGTCCGGCTCGGACTCTCTACTATCCTTGCCTTGCACTACAAGTTCTACCATAATGATGGTTACAACTACAGGCCTTAAGCCATATCCGGGTCTTAAGCCCACCTTTGGCCCACCGTCTTCAAGCTTGGTGCCGGGCTTCAGGTGATGACCCTTAGGAGTAACCCGGCCCCTCCTGGCGGGTGACTCTAAGGTCTATATCCTCAACATTAGGCTCCAGATTGATTTGAGCCGGCTCATGTCAATCTTCGATTCTTTCGACAGAAAATCTCCGGCTTACAATTGTGTGAAGGCCATAACCCGGCGTGACGTCATCCTCTGGACTCCGGGTAATCCGCCGTGACGTCATCTTCCATTAAGTCCATTTTTTACTCCACCAGATCCGCAACAGATCTTATCTTTACTGCCATCCCAAAAATCGAGGCGCCTCTCTGGTGAGATAACCGCGCCGTGGCCTCCTCGTTTCTCGCGCCCACTTATGAGACTGGCCTTATAAATAGCCCGACCCTCGGGTCTTTCTCATTCTCCTCCTTCCGTCGTCTCCTTCCTCTCACTGCCCCTGTGCTGCTCGAGCTCCGCCGCCGCCGCAACAGAGCTCCGTGTCCTCGTCGACCTTGGCCGCTACATCACCCTGAATCGTCCAGAGAACCGCGGCGAACCCCCGCAGTACGCCTGCATCCGTAAGTTCCTTACTCCTCGTAGAATAGATCTACGTTACGCTCCTGCTGTTCTTCCGTGTTCTTCGCCGTCGCCCATGAGTTCTTGATAGTTTTCATTTTTACTGCCTCTTCTTGATCTTAAGATAGCATAGAATCAACGCGGTGGCTGTTTGGCACTCATTTCAAATGCAAGTAGACCTCTTTTGACTGCATAAAGGCCCCGTTCGAGCCCAAGAACTTCCCTCGCGTCTGTTTTTAGGTCTAGAAACTTTCCTTTTAGCCGATCGTTTTGATCCAAATTATTTACTACAATGTGTGAAAACTGTTTGCACCACACTTAGTAAAAAACTGCACCCGCTGAGTCATGGCGGTTTACATTTCCGGTTTAAAGAAACCACGCACTGTAGGACCTTCCGGCTCAAAGGAGGCCATGCGCCATAAAAATTTCCGGCTTATCTGTGACAAGGTCGTAGACAATCAAATTACTTCTTAATACCTCCAGCGGCTTAGATAACCCAATGCAATTAGATGTATGTCATTAGGCCCCTCCATAAGCCGCCACTTTAACACTGAACTGTAAACTTCCTCCGGCTTATAATTAAACCGGGCATGTTTCCTTTTATCATAGGCTTCCGACTTTCACCATGCCTCCCAAAGCTCCTAAAGCACCCATCACTTGCAATTGGATGAGGTCCAATGTCACCGACGAGACTTTAACGGATTTCATGAAGTCAGGTTACCTGCCCAAAAAGGACGTCATGTCCTACCGTGCCCCCGACCCATCAGAGGAGAGACCACAGCCGAGGGACGGGGAAGTGGTAGTTTTTGCGGATCATATGAGCCGGGGCTTCGCACCGCCCGGCTCAAAGTTCTTCAGAGATGTGCTGAATTTCTTCGACCTGCGGCCTCAAGACATAGGACCCAACTCGGTGTCAAATATATGCAATTTCCAAGTGTTCTGTGAGGTCTACCTTGGAGATGAACCCAGCCTGCTGCTCTTCAGAGAGCTCTTCTACCTGAACCGTCAGAACGAGTGCGCCAACGGGCCAAGCTTAGAACTTGGTGGCATCTCCATCCAGCGACGGAGGGACTGCCTTTTCCCTTACACCGAGCCGCCAAGCCACCCAAAAGACTGGAACCAGACATGGTTCTATTGCCAAGACACGTCACCGGCTGATGAGAGCCCGCTGCCCGGCTTTCGCCCCTCACGTCTGGAACCGACTCACCCTCTGTCTGACAAGTTAACTCAGGCGGAGCGCCAACCTCTGCTCCCCACCATCAACAAGATCAAGGCTCTCCTGGGCAATGGTCTCAACGGAATTGATCTGGTCCGGGTCTGGATCTCGTGGCGGGTGATCCCCTTGAGCCGACGCCCCGGCTTAATGTGTGTATATACAGGCCGGAAAGATGACCCCCTGCGACACAGCCGCAACGATCTTCCTGAAGACGTTGCTGAAGACATGACCAAGGCCCTTTTAAATGAGAGCTTGGCAGACTGCGGGAGGACCGGGCTAGCCCCCTTCTGCAAGACCAACCCAGCCCCAGCGGTAAGCCGCTGATCTGAACATTTTATCTTCTTTTGTAGATATCCTTCACCTGAATTTTTAAGAAATCATCATTGTATTTTTCAGGCTGATGACAAATTCTGGAAGGTCAAATATGACCATGAGGCGGCCAAGAAGGCCAGGAAGGCTAAGAAAGCCGCCAAGAGAGCCGTTCCCCGCAAGAAGGGAAGTAGGCCTACTGCTTCAGAGCTGCTGCAACTGAGCGACAGCTCCGAGTCAGAGGTAACTACTGAACCTGTAATCTCTTGTTGTATTTATTGTTTATTTCTGTCCACCTTATCAATACTGTTCATCAACAGGATGACACCGGAGCAAGTAACCCGGTGGTTGAAGAGGTAATGATACTTTCCTCCGACTCGGAGCCCTTGCCAAGGCTGAAAGTACGAAGGGTAACCCGGAAAGTAAGATTTTCATATCCTTTAGCTTATCAAGATCCTCAATTTCTTTTGAAGCAACAGATTCATGAGAGCCAGCGGCACACCCGGACCAACAAGGACGCCGACCTCTCTTCCGGTTTACCTGACGCGTCGAGGAAACGCCGGACCGAGGTGATCTCAAACTTGTACCCTTTTCATCCTTTGGCGGGTGTTATACGTCAACCGCTCAACTCTTCTGACTCAAATTATCAGGAAACTTCCCCCTCTTCTAGCGACTCTATGCAGTCGAACCTGCCGGCTTTCAAGACCGTGCCCGGGTAATGATGATCATCTCATGTTGTACTTGTCTTTACTTACACTTTTGTGCTTAACCTTTTTGTCTTTTCAGTGCCGAGGCAAAACTCAGCAAAAGGGCGAAGAAGAACAAGCCGGTCGAAGAGCCGGACTTGCCTGAACCGGAGGTAGCCGCTCAAGAACCACCAGCTGCCTCTGCTCCTGAAGCCACTGCTCCAACCAACAAGCCAATAGTAGAAGCTTCTGCTAACCCGGAGGCCTCCAGCTCGGCTCAACCAGCAGATGACCCGGATGTGGTAATCACCCGGACGGAATTTGTTGAGCCGGGGAGACCTACTGCACTGGCCAACTGCTCCGCCAAGGAGGAGTTGCTACAGCACCGCCGGGTTAATCTGGACCTCACCGACTACGCCAACCTGAACATCGGAGAGATCGTCTCCGGCTATGTCAACCAAGTGCACAAGAGCCGGGATGTAGAGATCGGCATGGTGAACCAGATTCAGCAGAAGTCTGAGGTATTACTCTTCTTTCTTCTTGCTTACTGCATAGTTATCTTGTTATTCTTACCATACTCTAGCCCCCAAGTCTACGACTTATGATAGAATACGTTGTAGACTTAAGTTCCGGCTTACTCGCTTGAACCGGCAATTTGTAAATAGAAACGTTCGATATGCATTAGCCCCCAAGTGCCAAGTGTCTTTGCTTGGAAAGTGCTTGGGACTTTAAAATTGCATAATAACTGTTCATCCTATAACCCGGAAATTATGCAGGCTGCTTGCAAGAAGTTTGAAGCGGACATTTCCGATCTGAAGACCCGCCTGAGGACGCAATAAACTGAAACCCGGAAGGCCAATGCCAAATTTGTGTCCAGTATTGTTGCGCAAGAGAAGCTGAAAACGGACTTTGACGCTGAACGGAAAGCTTGGGCCGAAGAAAAGGCTACCCTGGTGAACCGGGCCGAACAGGCGGAGAAGGCTCTGACAGAGAAGACCGCCGAACTCTCCGGCTTAAAGCGCCAAGTGTCCCAGATGGTTGCCGCAATCTTCGGTAAGTCATTTCACCGGCTTTCATCAAGTTTATAATCTTTATATCTCATAACTCATCCTTGTCGGCGGCTTATCTTATTCTGTTAAACAGGTCCCAGAAGCGCCAACCTCAACCAAAGTGTGGTAACCAAGTTGAAAGCCGTGTACACCCTGGTGGAACAACTCTACACCGGGTCACAGCGTGCTTTGGCTGTGGTGGCCCTATCCAACGAGGTGCCGACTCACCTGGTGGAAGTTCTTCGCCGGCTCGCCGTTCTTCCTCAACGTGTCCAAGAGCTGCGACGGGCCTCTGCAAGAGCCGGAGCCATAGCTGCTCTGAGCCAGGCCAAAGTGTTCCTTCCAGAACTAGACCCGGCGGACATCGCTCTGGGCTACCCCAGTTTGAAGGAAGACGGCACCCCCTTCGACCAACAGGACTTTGCAGCCTGCGTGAAGACCGTACGCCCGGTGGCCACTCTGATTGGCAATGATACGGATATGACGAAGTACCAGCCGGGTTATGATTCAGAAAATCAGAGGATCCCCACTCCGCGCTATGAAGCCATCAGCTTAGTCCCGCCGACTCGGAAGCACACCTTTGCCCCGGAGATTGACCCGGCCGGGTTAATTGACGAGGAAGCTCAATATGAAGCTCTGAGCGGCATTGACTGGAAGTCGTCAACTTTCCAGGTCTTGGGAACAGCCGGAGGAGCGGAGAGGGATGAGCCGGAAACTTCAACCCAACAAGCATCGTAACTCTGCAGGCGCCTTTATTAAACAATGCTTCACCCTTTTGGACTCGATGAGTCTTGTAATAGAGTAGGACCAACACTTTAACTTTGCCGTGCCATCGTGCACGCGTTGAATGATGAATTCCCTTGAAGTTGTTTCCTTTATACTACTCCGGGTCATAATTGATCGTTCATTTTCCTTAAGCTCAAATAGTTGCCTTTAACTATCCTGCCTAGAAGGACAAATCACAAGTCTCTAGGCGGCTTACCGCACCGAGAATCATAGTCTTAGACATATAACCCGGAATATGAATCAAAAAAGACTGGTCCTCCATTATGTCCTTGATATACCCGTAGTAACACACTTACCGGCCTGCAAGCACACTTCCGGCTTATATAACCCGGGTAATAAGGTTGGTACCTCAATTCCGGTTTACCAGTCTTAATAACACCGATTGTATTCGACTAGTACTATAAATCAAAGTTAAGCCGGCAAAGTGAGACCCGCCGTGCACTCTTGAAATAATCAGAAGAACTCGCTATAAATCAGAAGAACTTAGGGGCTTCTGGTTCGAATACGACCAGAGACCCGTCCCAAAGGGGTTATGCTAGGATTCGAATGCGATCATATAGCCCCCAGTGGGTGTGGCGATGCCAATCAAGAGGGTACCGACAGCTATGTTCTCTTTAGTTCGAATACGACCCATGTTTGAACAGGAAGCCCCCAAATGATCTTAAGAATTGTTTAACGATGTTGATTCGAATACGATCCACATCGGTTCCCAAAGGGGTTAAACTATGATTCAAATATGATCAAAGAAAACTCCCCAATGAGCTTGGCACTTTGCCAATCAAATGGGTATCGACAGCTATGCTCTCTTTGGTTCGAATACGACCTATGTTTGAACAGGAAGCCCCCAAGTGACTATATTGTGTATGGCTAGATTCGAATACGATCATAAGCCGGACCCTCCTTCAAATTATCATATGATCTTGTAATGAAAACAACACGTTTATCTTTGGAGGAGAAAAAAGGACAGAGGTCCTGCTTTATTGCTTATCATAATATATACATGGCTTAGGGAAATATGTACATTATGAGAGCCAGTGGCTCAAGTGTAATAAGGCCGAAGCTGAGCTATGTTCCACGGCCGACGGGTCTCTTCCTCCGACTTACGTGAATCTTTGTGCTCCCGAATGTCAATGAGGTAATATGATCCATTGTGCAAATTCTTGCTGACCACAAAGGGCCCTTCCCAAGGCGGGGATAGCTTGTGCGCATCTGTTTGATCTTGGATGAGCCGGAGCACCAGATCGCCTTCCTGGAAGACCCGGGATTTAACCCGGCGACTATGATAACGGCGCAGGTCCTGTTGGTAAATCGCTGAGCGAGCTGCTGCCACATCACGCTGCTTGTCCAACAAGTCAAGAGCATATTGGCGCGCCTGTTCATTATCCACCTCAACATAAGCCGCCACTCGAGGCGAGTCATGACGGATGTCACTGGGGAGAACTGCTTCCACTCCATAAACCATGAAGAAAGGCGTGTAACCCGTAGATCTGTTAGGAGTAGTGTTGATGCTCCATAACACGGAGGGTAACTCCTCCACCCAACAACCCGGCGTCCGTTGTAAAGGGACCAGAAGCCGGGGTTTGATGCCTTTCAGAATCTCCTGATTAGCCCTCTCAGCTTGACCATTGGATTGAGGATGAGCCACTGATGAAACATCAAGTCGAATATGCTCTCGTTGACAAAACTCCTCCATAGCGCCTTTGGATAGGTTGGTACCATTGTCAGTTATAATGCTGTGTGGAAAGCCAAAACGAAATATCACCTTTTTCATAAACTGAACTGCCGTGGCTGCATCACACTTGCTAACTGGCTCCGCTTCAACCCACTTGGTAAATTTGTCAACTGCCACCAAGAGGTGGGTCTTCTTATCTTTGGACCTTTTAAAAGGCCCAACCATGTCAAGCCCCCAGACCGCAAAGGGCCAAGTAATTGGGATCATCCTCAGCTCCTGAGCCGGCACATGAGCCCGTCGTGAGAACCTTTGGCAACCATCACATTTACTGACCAAGTCCTCCGCATCAGCGTGAGCCGTCAGCCAATAAAACCCATGACAAAAAGCCTTGGCCACAAGGGATTTTGAGCCGGCATGATGACCACAATCCCCTTCGTGAATCTCACGCAAGATCTCTTGACCTTCCTCAGGGGAGACACAACGCTGGAACGCTCCCGTAACACTGCGGCGATGCAGCTCACCATTGATAACAACCATTGACTTAGACCGCCGGGTTATTTGTCTGGCCAAAATTTCATCCTCAGGCAACTCTCCCCGGGTCATGTAAGCCAGATAGGGCACTGTCCAGTCAGGGATGATGTGGAGAGCCGCCACCAGTCGTGCCTCCGGGTCAGGGACAGCCAAGTCTTCCTCCGTAGGAAACTTAACAGAAGGGTTATGCAAGACGTCCAGGAAGGTATTAGGCGGCACCGGTTTTCGCTGAGAGCCCAGCCGGCTTAAAGCATCAGCCGCCTCGTTCTTCCTGCGATCGATGTGCTCTACTTGGTAACCCTGAAAGTGCCCAGCAATGGCATCAACTTCGCGGCGATAAGCCGCCATGAGAGGGTCCTTGGAGTCCCACTTTCCTGATACTTGTTGAGCCACCAAGTCTGAGTCGCCAAAGCACCTTACCCGGCTCAAGCTCATCTCCTTAGCCATCCGAAGACCGTGGAGCATGGCCTCGTACTCAGCTGCATTGTTGGTGCAAGGAAACATCAATTGCAGCACATAATGGAACTTGTCACCTTTAGGGGAAGCCAATACGACTCCAGCCCCCGAGCCCTCCAATTGCCTGGACCCATCGAAGTGAATAGTCCAATATGTGTTATCCGGCTTTTGTTCGGGCACTTGTAGCTCTGTCCAATCATTGATGAAATCCACCAAGGCCTGAGATTTAACAGCAGTGTGTGGCACGTACTTCAGACCATGAGGTCCGAGCTCTATAGCCCACTTAGCCACTCTCCCTGTGGCCTCCCTGTTCTGAATGATATCTCCAAGGGGGGCAGAACTGACCACAGTGATGGGGTGACCCTGGAAATAATGCTTAAGCTTCCGGCTTGCCATGAACACACCATAAACAAGTTTCTGCCAATGCGGATACCGCTTCTTGGACTCAATGAGCACTTCGCTGACATAATAAACCGGCCTCTGAACCGGATGCTCCTTACCTTCTTCCTTGCGCTCCACCACCACGGCCACACTGACGGCTCGGGTGTTAGTAGCCACATACAGCAATAAAGGCTCCTTGTCAACCGGAGTAGCAAGGACTGGGGGCTCGGCCAACTGTCTCTTCAAATCCTCAAAAGCAGTATTAGCTGCATCATTCCAGATGAAGTCATCAGTTTTCTTCATCAACTGATACAACGGCATGGCCTTCTCACCCAAACGGCTTATGAACCGGCTTAAAGCAGCGATACGACCCGCCAAGCGCTGGACGTCGTTTATACACGCCGGCTTAGCCAGGGAGGTGATGGCCTTGATCTTTTCCGGGTTAGCTTCAATGCCTCTGTTAGAAACCAAGAAACCCAAGAGCTTGCCTGCAGGAACACCAAAAACACATTTGGCCGGGTTAAGCATCATCTTGTAGACCCGGAGATTATCAAAGGTTTCCCTCAGATCATCTATCAAGGTTTCCTCCTTCCTGGATTTAACCACAATATCATCCACATAAGCATAACATTGCGCCCAATCTGGTTATGAAGACAGTTCTGCACGCAACGCTGGTAAGTCGCATGTGCACTCTTGAGTCCAAAGGGCATAGATACATAGCAGAAGGCTCCAAAGGGAGTGATGAACGCCGTCTTCTCCTGGTCCTTAACTGCCATCTTAATCTGATGATATCCAGAATAAGCATCCAAGAAACTTAAACGCTCAGAACCCGCCGTAGCATCAATGATTTGATCAATACGGGGAAGGGCAAAAGGATCAGCCGGACACGCTTTGTTCAAGTCCATGTAGTCCACACACATCCGCCAGGTGCCGTTCTTCTTGAGCACGAGCACCGGGTTAGCTAACCACTCTGGGTGAAAGACTTCAACGATAAACCCGGCCGCCAAGAGCCGGGCCACCTCTTCACCAATAGCTTTCCGCCTCTCTTCATTAAACCGCCGAAGGAATTGCCTGACCGGCTTAAATTTCGGATCAACATTGAGAGTGTGCTCAGCGAGTTCTCTAGGTACACCTGGCATGTCAGAAGGCTTCCATGCAAAAATGTCCCTATTCTCACGGATGAACTCGATGAGCGCGCTTTCCTATTTTGGATCCAGATTGGCACTGATGCTAAACTGCTGAGATGAATCACCTGGAACGAAATCAACAAGTTTAGTCTCATCAGCCGACTTAAATTTCATTGCCGGCTCATGCTCCGTAGTCGGCTTTTTCAGAGAGGTCATATCTGCTGGGTCAACATTGTCCTTGTAAAACTTCAACTCTTCCGTTGCGCAAACAGATTCTGCGTAAGCTGCATCGCCTTCCTCACACTCCAGGGCCACCTTTCGGCTGCCGTGAACCGTAATGGTCCCATTATGACCCGGCATCTTGAGCTGTAAATACACGTAACACGGTCGTGCCATGAACTTGGCATAAGCCGGTCGCCCAAATATGGCATGGTACGGACTTCTTATCTTGACCACCTCAAAGGTCAATTTTTCCACCCTGTAATTGTGCTCGTCTCCAAAGGCCACTTCCAACTCGATCTTGCCGACTGGGTAAGCCGACTTACCAGGTACCACACCGTGGAAAATAGTGTTTGACTGGCTGAGGTTCTTATCAATCAACCCCATACGGCGGAAAGTCTCATAATAGAGGATGTTGATGCTGCTGCCTCCATCCATGAGCACTTTAGTGAACTTATATCCTCCCACTTGAGGAGCCACCACCAAGGCCAAATGACCCGGATTATCCACCCGGGGAGGGTGATCCTCCCTACTCCACACTATAGGCTGCTCAGACCATCGTAAATAGCGTGGAACCGCCGGCTCAACAGCATTCACAGCCCTCTTATGAAGCTTCTGATCTCGCTTACACAGACTGGTGGTGAATACATGATACTGTCCACCGCTGAGCTGCTTTGGATTGGTCTGATAACCCCCCTGCTGCTATTGATGACCCTGGCCAGACTGCTGATTAAAGCCCCCTTGACCGTTCTGAGGATTAGAATTTGAGCCGCCGCCCGGGCCATGAAAGCCGCCGGCGCCCGAGCCACCGCCCGGGCCATTGTTGCCGTTAAAGGCGTTGGAATTCTTAAAGGCCTTCATGATTGCACAATCCTTCCATAGATGAGTAGCTAGCTTCTCTCTAGAGCCATGCCTTGGACAAGGCTCATTCAACAGCTGCTCCAGCGTCGGGCCTGACCCGCCGGCTCGGGGAGGGGGCCTCCCCTTGCATCGCTGGTTATTACCCTGTGAGCTGGCGTTGGCTACGAACTCTAGGCTGCCGTCGGCCTTGCGCTTGCCACCTCCTTGGTTCCCCGGGTTATGCTGGGAACCCTTGCCATTGCCGTTCTTCTTTCCCTTCCCTGTCCTTTCATCATCTGAAGCGGGGTCCTTGGTACTATCAGAATCGGCGTACTTGACGAGAGCCGCCATCAGTGTACCCATATCACTGCAGTCACGCTTAAGCCACCCGAGTTTCATCTTCAGGGGCACGAAACGACAATTTTGTTCTAACATTAAGACTGCAGAGCCGGCATCCATCTTATCAGATGAATGTATTATCTCCTTAACCCGGCGAACCCAATGTGTCGTAGACTCACCCTCCTGCTGCTTACAGTTAGTCAAATCCACAATTGACATAGACTGCCTACAGGTATCCTTGAAATTTTGGATGAACCGGGCTTTCAGCTCAGCCCAAGACCCGATGGAATTCGGTGGTAGCCCCTTCAACCAAGTGCGGGCAGTCCCATCTAACATCATGGTGAAGTACTTAGCCATTGCTGCTTCACTGACTTCCAGCAGTTCCATGGCCATCTCGTAACTCTCGATCCAGGCTGCGGGTTGTAAGTCAGCTGTGTAATTAGGCACCTTCCTAGGGCCTTTGAAGTCCTTGGGTAGACGCTCATTGCGGAGAGCCGGCACCAAGCAAGGGACACCTCCAGTCCTGGTAGGGATACCCACGTCGACAGAAGCCGTCGGATAAGCCGGGGGAGTCTGGTAAGACGTCAACTGAGGAACCTGCTCCGCCTCTTGCCGCGCTCTGTCTTGGTCTGCCGCGTGAAAGGCTCCGTTATGAGCCGGGCCATGGCCAGGGGGCGGGTCAAGGCGTCGGACATTACTTGAGCCGGTCGCTGAGACCATGTGTCTGCTATAACTCGGGCTCCGGCCTGGACGAGGGGTCGAGTGGATCCTGTCCCGGCTATAAGAGTACGCCTCTTGCTGCGCCAGTGCTGTCTGAAGGAGTTCCCTGACCCGGCGGGTTTCAATAGCCGTCGGAGAGTCGCCGTCAATTGGGAGGGCCGCCAGCCGTGCTGCTGCGGCAACCATGTTCTCCAGCGGGTTAGCATAATGACCCGGTGGTATTGGCACATACTGAGGCGGGGCAGGGTTCGCCCGGGGAGGCCCCATCACTTGTGGCTGAACAGGGGTCCCCGACCCGGGCACAATGATCCCTGGCGGGTTACTAGACCCTGCACCTGGCATGTTGAAGAGGTTTCGAGGATCGTAAACCGGAGGGAGTCGAGATTGGGCTTTTTGATGCCTCCTTCTCATGACCTCATTGGACGCGTTTTGATCCATCGTGAGCCGGAAGGACTGCGCCTGAATCAACTGGGTTTGGGCGTCGAGAGCCGCCCTCTCCGCAGCCATCCTGATCCCTTCTGCTGCCAGATCCTCTTTGGCTTTCATTAGATCTAACTTTAACTGCGCCACCTCTGCGTCATGCTGAGCTTGATCCGCCGGGTCAACCGCGGCGGTTAACAGGGCCGTCATCTTGTCTGTGAGATCCATCAGCACCTGAGCCGGCGAAGGCACCGGGTTTCCTGCCCCAGCAGCAGGGTTCTGAACAGGCTGCGCACCGGCCATGAAGATTCCGACCCGGCTCGGCGGCTCAAATGGGTCTGGAATACTGTAACCATCGGAACAACCCATGAGCCTACCATCTTGAAGTTGATACAACGAGTTTGATTCATCTGTGGATGACTCACCGTCAGAGCCGGCGGCCGTCTCATCACCAGATCCAGATCTATCAGAGTGCCATCCATGGACACATCCCACAAAAGCATGCCTCAAGGCAGGCAGGGCCCGGGCGGGTCGTGCGTGCTGGGCCGTCTCGATGAGATCGGCGCAGAGATCCGGCTCAGGGCCCGGCTCGCCAATCTTGCCAATGAAAACATGGATTCCGCCGAAGGGGACCCGGTATCCGTACTCGATTGAGCCGGCGTCGGGCCCCAGCCTGCATCGTCGATGTAGAGCTTGCCGCGATGACTCTTGGTCATCCGGCCTACCGCATATCCCTTGAGACCTTCGAAGCTTCCCTTCAAGAACTCAAATCCACCGTGCGCTGGCCCCACGATGGGCGCCAACTGTCGTGGAATTGTCACGGCAGATGTCCTCAAGCTAGGACTTAGTCGTGGAGCCATCGCCGCTAGGAAGCTTGAAGGGGTTAACGGGACAAGGAACACGAGGGTTTATACTGGTTCGGCCCCTTACGGTGAAGGTAAAAGCCTACGTCCAGTTAAGGTGGTATTGAGTGGGGTTTCGATGACCAGGGAGCTTAACTGCTATGCCTGGCTCTCGATCAGATCTTTTCTTGTCCTTAAACCGCTGCCGGGTCGTCCCTTTATATAGAGAGGTTGACGCCTAGCAGCTCTCAGAGTCCCTCGCCGGCTCATAAGGGTGTCCGGCTCGGACTCTCTACTATCCTTGCCTTGCACTACAAGTTCTACCATAATGATGGTTACAACTACAGGCCTTAAGCCATATCCGGGTCTTAAGCCCACCTTTGGCCCGCCGTCTTCAAGCTTGGCGCCGGGCTTCAGGTGATGACCCTTAGGAGTAACCCGGCCCCTCCTGGCGGGTGACTCTAAGGTCTATATCCTCAACAACCGGCATAATGCCACAGCATCACTTGGGGGCTTGGTCAAACCCGAACCATAGCCACGCCTCTTGATCGGCGTAATGCCACAGCATCACTTGGGGGCTTGGTCGAACCCGGACCATAGCTACGCCTCTTGATCGGCGTAATGCCACAGCATCACTTGGGGGCTTGGTCGAACCCGAACCATAGCAACGACTCTTGATCGGCGTAATACCACAGCATCACTTGGGGGCTTGGTCGAACCCGAACCATAGCAACACCTCTTGATCAAATTTGGGGCCTGGCAGCCCGTGAAAAGCCTCGACTACAACGGTTTTATTTGCCTTTTGCTAAGTTTCTTTTTCTTTTGCTAAGATTTGTGATGTTTTCAAACCGGTGTTTATCAACCTGGTTAGGCTGTCAAGTTATAATCCGGAGACTATCAACCCGGTCTGGTTTTGACTCATAGTCACCAGTATGGAATAAACCGGTGTTTATCACAACCCGGAACGGTTTTATTGTAAACCGGCATTGTATAACAGGAGATACTTTTACTCCGGATTAGGGTTATTACCCTCATTACAAGGTTGGTCAGCCAACACTATGCCTAAAAGGTCATAGGTATCATATATGTCCATATTTGGTTATCTTTTACAACCTTGGTTATAAACCTTGGTCATATATATAGTTGGGTATCATGACCCGCCCGGTGGTAAACCACCAGGGCGCTTTAAAGCTTCTTATCTACAGGAACAGCTTGAATAAATAGCTATGGATTATGAACATCATATCTCAAGCATGGCGGATTAACACGCATCAGTTGCAGATAAATATGCACGAAGGCATAACAGACCAAGTGTTTTAACTAGCCTATTACAAGGCATTTCAGTGCCCAAAGGAGTAATTGTCTTAATAAGCATTACAGCAAAAGAAAAACTAAACCGGCCCCGGATTATGATTTTTGACCTGACGGCTACGTATCATCTTGCACCGGTTCATCTTCTTCGTCCCTACCCAGCGGCAGGAAGTCAACAGTTGTCCAGTCGATCCCAGTTAAAGCTTGGAACATAGCTTCGTCGCTTATAAGGATGGCCGGTTCAATATCAGGGGCATAAGTGTGCTTACGGATTGGAGGGATCAGGTTTTGAGCCTCAGGAGCTGGTGCAGCAACCCGCTTGTTATTGGCATCATAACTCGCCTGGTAATGTGAAAGATCAGCCTCTTCAGCAAGTTGACAAGCCAGTGGGCGTACTTCCCGATTTATGGCGTGGAGATCTTCAGTACAAAATTCTGATCCGTCTTCCTTTAAGCTTGGGTAGCCTTTAGCCACGTCCGTCGGATCAAGATCAGGCACCCATGCTTTTGCCCGGGTTAGTGCGGTCAGAGCGCCAGCCCTTGCAGCAGACCTCTTCAGCTCTTTCACCCGGGCAGGCAGCATAGATAGCCTGTCTAAGGTATCCTTGATTAACGTCGGGGGCGGCTTATTGTGAGAAGCGGTGCAGATAATTCGTTGTGCGCCGGTATATAGTTGCTCTATCAGCGTGTAGGCAGCCTTCAGCTTCTTCTGAACATCAGAGCCCAGATGACTAATGCGAGTTCCTGCATCATTGCAAACATCAGTAAACCGGCAACGTATGGGAAGATATGTTGAAAGTATAAAGCAAGGATGCTTACCGAACACAGCAGCAGTCATGGCATGTATCTGCCGCTTTACACCAGTCAGCTCGTCATCCACCGGTTTGAGAGCTGCTTCTGCGTCTTCAGCTCTTTTCCGTAAAGCGGATTTTTCTGTGTTCCAATCCGCCCGCTCCTTGGCGAAGCCCTCCTTTAGCTTTTCCATAGCGGCTAAGACGCTTGTCAGCTCATCTTTTGCTTTGGAAGTTTCGGCCTGTTGGGACTTGATGTTCTCTTGCAGGTCAGCGGTTTGGCTTTCCTTCTTGCTCAGTTCAGCCTATAAAGACATAGATACATAATGAGTTGACAGTACATATTTGAAGTACCAAGCACATAACAAGTTATGCCCTTAGTACTTGGGGGCTAATGCATATTTGCTCTTACTCAGAAATTTTTACAAGTCCCAAGCACAATACAAGTATTAAGCTTGGCACTTGGGGGCTAATGTGTGTTTGCTCAAAAACTGTTGATATGGGAATTCTTCTACAGTCCCGGTTCATCTTTATAAAGTTAAACCGGCCCTTGGGGGCTATACTGGCGAAAGAGCAGTATGGCAAATTTTAAGGAACCTGTTCATCTTAACAAGGTAATCCGGTCCCTGGAGGCTAAATATGTAAAGTTAAGTTATGACAAAAGTCCCGGTTTAGATTGGTATCATAAACCGTCACTTAGGGGCTACTAGGAGTTGATAAACTGCAATTGGACAAAGGAGAAAAACAGTAGTTACCTCATATCGCTCCTTCATCAAGTTTACCAAACTAGCTTCATAGTCACGGCTGGTATACAAACGGTTCAAGAAGTCAGAGTGAATATCTTGAGCATTGAGGTGGGCGAAGCTTGATAAATCGGCATTCCATTTGCCTTTGCCGATAGCAGAGAGATCATCCTTGGCAGTATGCTTTGACAAAGCTACAGGATTGCCAGGAGTGGTGTGGCCAGTACCAGTAATCATAACGTCATCATCTTGTTCATCAGCAGCCTTCGCCGGAGTTGGCAGTTTATCAGTGTCCTTAGCTGGACTGACCGGTTTGTCATCAGTTCAGACATGGCTGGCTGGCCGGTCTGCATGACTTGTAGTATCAACTTGCACTTGTTCAGCAAGGAAATCATGGTCTTGAAGCGGCGGATCGTGCAGCATGGCGTCAGCGTGGGTTTCTTCCAGATCTGGAGTTGTCTCCGGTTCAGCAGCTACATTATCATCAGCCGGTTTGTTCAACCGAGCTTTCTTGCTAGGTCTTGGCTTGGCGCTGCGAAAAGATAGACATAAGGATCAGTACAGTATGAAAAGATAACACATCAAGAATAAAGACATGTGCATAGCTCACCCAGGAACTGTTTTGAGGGGTGGAAGCTGTGTGGTCGAGGACTCGCCAGAGGATGAGTGAGAAGTACCCAGATAATTTGAATCAGACGGGTTAAGAGGCTGGAGAAAACAACCTGCTTTTGGGCATGAAGTATCAATGGGATAAGAGACCTCTGATCGGCGTTTCCAAACCGGACTGTTCGGTAAACCGGCGGAGGTAACTACCTGGCCGCTGTGCCGGGTTGTACGGCGAACTTCGTGCTGCTGCGTCTTCAAAAGAAAGTTTGGGTCCAAGTAAGCAAGAGGGTGAGAAAATTTTACTTTCCGGTTTGCTTGACGGATTTTTGATGTTGGCAGAGGATCTGAATCGGAGGAAAGAATAGTTACCTCTACGTCCTCAGCGTGACTGCCTTCAGCGTCGTCCTGATAATAATCATTGTCAATGAGATGTACGAAAAATGAACCAAGAGAGTCAAGTTCTACCTCTGGTTCCGGATTACGCACGTCGTCATCAACTGGTAGATCGGAGGATGCAGTGGTCCTTCTCTTGGTAGGTTTCTTAACAACCTTGGTCTTTGGACGAACTGGCTTGACTGGTTTGTCTTGCGGCTTTGCCGGTTTGTCTTGTGATGGTTTCTTGTTCCAGAACGGATCATCACCCTGTCAGAAAATAATCACACTTCCAGAGAATATTTGGATAGAAGCAAATTCAGATACAAAGGATTATATGATTCTTACAGCTGGTGGTTTGTTGAAGGTGCAAAAAGGGAGTAGTCCTGTTTGGGGACAGACGGCCTCCGGTTCGTTCAGTATTTTCTTTACAGCCTCAGTGACTTCTTCGTTTGTAAGCTGAATGTCAATGTGCCGCTGAGCATCCTTCAAACTCCCCGTGTACTCACACATCAAACCGGGGCGCCGGCTTAAGGGCAGAATGCTCCAGCTTATCCAGCAACGAGCAAGATCAACTCCTGTCAAACCGTTCGCCATGAAGGCTCTAAGCTTTGATAATTGGGGAGCATAGTTGGCCCGTTCTCTTGCTGTCAACCTCTGAGGAAAAGGATGTGTGTTGCTAAGGCGTTCAGGGTGGTAACCCGACAAAGGATTCTCATCAGATGGAGATGTATCCATGCAGTAAAACCAAGTCTGGTTCCACTCTTTGGGATGACTGTGGAGTTTGGGATGAGGGAAGGTGACTTCCTTCCTTTTCTGAACCGCCATTCCGCCCAGTTCCGTATTGGGTCCATCTGAGAACTCTGTGCGACGGTTTAAGTGAAAGAAATCCCGAAACAGTTCGACTGAAGGTTTGTCTTGCAGATAAACCTCACAAAAGACTTGGAAGTGGCAGATGTTGGTTACAGAGTTAGGACCAATGTCTTGAGGGCGCAGTTGAAAACTAGCCAGTACATCCCGGAAATTTTTTGAACCGGGAGGGCTAAAACCTCGTCCGAGATGATCAGCAAAAACGACTACCTCTCCGTCATTGGGTGTAGGAGGATTTTCCGGGCCAGGGACCCTCCAGTGGATGACATCTTTCTTGGCTAAAGCGCCCGTTTTAACAAGGTTGCTTAACTGTTCCTCGGTTACTCGAGAGGGAGCCCAATTGCACTCATAGACTTGCTTAGCCATGACAAGGAAAATCTGAAACATGATTGTTACCGGTTTAAGATTTACAGTGGACAACTATACAGCGGTATGAGGATACAAGCATATTGGTAAACCGGATTTGGTTATTTGTAAACCGGAGTCTGACAATGGAACGGTGTAATGCATTGGCGGTTCAACAGGGGACTAATGGTATCTACCGGGTTATCATTTTTTGTGAAGTTAAACCGGCCAATCTGGTATTCAAAGTGTGTAAGGGAAGGAAGAAACAAGTTTCACATCTTTCTATGGTAATTTTAGATCTACCGCGCGTAGGAAAAACAAAATATATTCTGACCTAAATTCCAGCGTACTGAAAGTTCACCAAGTTGAGATGAGTTGGATATCAAACAGGTGTTGAAACTAATAAAGCGTGAGATCTATGTGGTTTAAACTACTACCGCGCGAGATCTATGTGGTTTTTGGATCTAATCCATGGATATAAATAAGGAAAAAGAAGGGCGGCGACGAACACTGATGAACGACAGAAACCCTAAGTGCAGATCTATGGTAAGAGAAAGAGGAGACTTACGGAGGCTGTTGAGCAGCGGCGGCGCGCGGAGGAACTCTGGTACGTTCAGGTCGATGCAGAGGCCAAGGTTGGTGCAGCAGTTGAAGGTTGACGGCGGCGGCCGAGGTCGAAGGGTCGAGCGTCACGAGGATGACGATGAAGTGAAGAGGCACGAGGGGGAAAATGGAAAGACCCCTGGCCCTATTTATAAGGGAGATAAACGACAGACACGAAAATCGAGGAGCCGAATTTTTGGATATGAGGCGATGCTATCGCCTCGATTGTCGGAGGCTCGTTAATGACAGGTGACGTCACAGCGGTTTACCAAGATCCTAGAAGATGATGTCATGGCGGTTTACAAGATTGTGTGAAGATGTTGAAGAAGAAATTTTCTTAAGTATTGAGGATTGACATGAACCAATTCAAATCAATCTGGGGCCTAATGTTGGGGATATTACCACTGGGCGTAAGCCGGCCAGGAGAGGCCAGGTTAACCTCATAAGTAGTTCATCTGTATCTGAAGCCCATGAAGACAGACGGTGACGCTTCATGAAGGCCCAGGGCCCAAAGCCGGTTTAAGGCCTGTAGACATAAACCGGCATTGATATTTAAACTTGTGTTGTAAGATAGAAGTAGCAGAGATCGAGCCGGACACGATTATGAGCCGGCCTCGGAGTCTGTAAACCGACGGGCGTCAACCCATGTATATAAGGGGACGACCTGGCGGTGGTTCAAGGACAACAAACAACAACTCGAGACTCA
This sequence comes from Aegilops tauschii subsp. strangulata, assembly GCF_002575655.3. Lineage (NCBI taxonomy): Eukaryota > Viridiplantae > Streptophyta > Magnoliopsida > Poales > Poaceae > Aegilops > Aegilops tauschii. Next base: position 309,609,049 of record NC_053037.3, on the reverse strand, counting down.
GGCAAAGCGTATTCGCTCCCTGGTCATCGAACCCCATCAATTCCATCACAACTAGACGTAGGCTTTTACCTTCATCGTAAGGGGCCGAACTAGTATAAAGCTCTCTTGCGTCCCTTGTCCGCTTTAACCCCTTTAAGCTAACCCGTAGCGATGGCTCCACGACTAAGTCCTTTCTCTAGGACATCTGCCGTGACAAAACCACGACAGACTGTGTCCAGGGACCCGACCAGTCGTACTCCTAATAACCAAGATTCGGTCCCAACCGAAGAGACGGGGCCCGATATGGGAGTGGCGTCGGACTATCCTTCTGCCGAGGGTTCGGAAAATATGTCCGTCACCAATTCGGAAGTGGAGAGTGCCATGAATCACCGGCGCCGGAGGGCCGTTTTACGAGATCCCCGCTTCTCAAAAGAGGCGTTCGGTGCCTTCAGCTCGGCTGATGCATACATCCGAGCTGCTCGAGGTGGGCTTAATAGAGCCACCGAGCAACATTTGAAAGATGTGCAGGTAAGTTTACCTTGTCCGAATTTGATAACCAAGTAGCCCCCGAGAATTCAAGCAGTTGGGACAAATGTTTTATGGATTGTTGTATAACCAGGTTCTTACGAAGAAGAACGACCTGCTAGCCCAAGAGCTGGAGCAGTGTCGGACATAGCTAACTGCCGCTACCATCAAACTGGAAAAGTTCAAGAAGGCGTCCTCTGGTAATATTTTCCTCCATCGAGAAACAAAACATGATAAGCCAACTATGTTGAAACTACTGCTTGTCTCATAACAGGATCATCGGACCAACTGGAAGAGGAGCTGAAGGTCGCTCAAACGAGCGAAAAAGAGGCGAAGAGACAACATGTCGCAGGCGAGCGTGTTCTGACCCGAGTCAGAGAGGAGAAAAACAAACTCCAGGATTCCAACACCAAACTAGGCGAAGAATTGAAAGATGTGCGAGCCCAGCTAGCCGACTCCATGAAGGAGAACAAAAAGTTGCGAGGCGGCATATTCAGTATGTGGCTGAATTTATCTTATAACAGTTTGGAGGTAAAATTAGCTGATATAGCTATGATTGCAGGTATTTTGATGGTCCGTCCCGAAGAGGAGGTGTCCGGATCATCAAGTGATCTTCTGCAAGGGCTATTGCAGTTGCACGAGCAAGCTCGGCAGGCAATGCGGAGTGTAGCCAAGGCCTTATGGCCATCCGCCTCCCCTCCAGGGAGTATGGAGAAGCTTGTAGAGTTGTTCAAGGGAGCGCGATGGCGTATCTGACTATGGAAGATATCAGCCTGCCGAGAGGGTGCGCGAGAGGCCTGGGCCATGGTAAAAACGCGGTATACCAAGCTGGATCCGAATCACATGGCCCGGGTCAGACCGCTAGGGTCAAATGGGGAAGAAATTCCCGTTAGTTTAGTATATGACCAAGTAGAGGTGGCCGCTAGATATTTCCAATAGGATTGTAAGTTAGACCGCCTGTTGGACGGTATAGAGGAGGAAGTTCTTAAGTCCTAAGTGACTATGTACTTTCCTTCTAGCTGGATTCTAAAACGATTGTCATGGCCGACCTTTTCGCTTCGACCTCTCGACCAGAAGGTGCGGGGTGTTTTTTGAATACCTGAGCGGGAAAATAAACCGGGGTATGCGTGAAAACCAGGCGTAGGGGTCATAGTTGCTTGAACAGACAAGTTCTATCCGGCTAGTTATGTTATATTACATTAAAATTGTAAGAAACATCTTCCAGGGAGAATAGTTCCGTTAAGGGTTCCTTTCCCTGGGTGTGCATGCATCGATGTGCATGTCCGGACTGTGATGAAGAAATCACAATGTATAGCTTCTGGGGGTTCACGATGGAACGAGTTCGAAAACACCTTTAGTTCACCGACCGAATATTCCCTTAAGAATGCTAGCTTTCGGCTTCACCCAGTCTGAGGTACACATCCGGATGACCCGGCAGTAACAATCGCAGAGGTGCTCCCTTTATTCCCTAGCCGAACTAACGGGAACGTAGGGCATAAGCACAGGAGCCAGGCAACCTAGCTTGGCCAAAACTTAAGTCATATCGATGCATATAATGGCAAAGAAAAGGTACATATGGGAGAAAACGCATATGTGATGAGCTTGATGCTCAGAAAATAATAATAGCAAGCTTCTGTCCAAGAAGCCCCCAGGTATAATAGACGTACATACTTGAAGATGTATGCGTCGGGGGTGTACGGTCGAACTGCACGAAAGCTTTTAAGGCTAAAGAGAAAAAACAAAAAGAGAGAAAAATGATGGAAACAATAGGGGGGAGGAAACGAACAAAGGGTTCGGCGCTAGGCATAGAATCTTCGGAGTCTGGCCGCGTTCCAGGGGTTTGCTCTAGTCGATTGTCTGACGCATCGCGCAAACGGTACGCCCCTCCAGTGAGAACTTCGTCGATGATGAAGGGACCCTCCCACTTGGGCTTGAGTTTGTCCTTTTTCTTCTCCGGCAGGCATAGAACGAGTTCGCCGATGTTATAAGTTTTGGCCCCCACTTCTCTGCTTTGATACCTTCGAGCCTGCTGTTGATAAAATGCGGAACGGGCTTTTGCGACGTCACGCTCCTCCTCCAGGGCATCTAGGTTATCCTGCCGATCGAGCTCGGCCTCTCTCTCTTCGTACATGCGCACTCGAGGTGAGTCATGAATAATGTCGCAGGGTAGCACTGCCTCTGCGCCATACATCATAAAGAAAGGTGTGTATCCGGTAGTTCGGGTGTGGTCCGCAGCCCCGAGAGTACGGAGTCGAGCTCCTCAACCCAATGCTTGTCTGATTCTTTCAAAGACCGCACTAGTCTACGCTTAATGCCGCTCATAATAAGACCATTGGCTCGTTCAACTTGACCATTTGTCTATGGATGATAGACAGAGGCGTAATCGAGCTTAATGCCCAGATTGGTACACCAGGTTTTTACTTCATCGGCTATGAAGTTGGAGCCGTTACCGGTGATGATACTGTGCGGAGCACCATAACGGTGTACGACGCTAGATATGAATTCTATCACCGGCACGGACTCGGCCGTTTTAACTGGTTTGGCTTCTATCCACTTGGTGAATTTATCCACCATGACCAGCAGATATTTTTTCTTATGGCTTCCTCCTTTAAGGGGTCCAACCATATCCAGTCCCCAGACCGCAAAAGGCCAAGTGATGGGGATTGTTTGTAGGGCAGTGGGGGGCATGTGGCTTTGTTTGGCGAAGAGTTGGCATCCGACGCAACGTTGGACAAGGTCATGTGCGTCTGCTTGATACGTCTCCATCGTATCTATAATTTTTGATTGTTCCATGCCAGTATTATTCAACTTTCATATACTTTTGGCAACTTTTTATATTATTTTTGGGACTAACATATTGATCCAGTGCCCAGCGCCAGTTCTTGTTTGTCGCATGTTTTATGTTTCGCAGAAACCCAATATCAAACGGAGTCCAAACGGGATAAAAATGGACGGAGAATTATTTTGGAATATTTATGATTTTTGGGAAGTAAAATCAACGTGAGACGGTGCCCAAGGGGGCCACGAGGCAGGGGGCGCGCCCCAGGGGGCAGGCACGCCCTGGACCCTCGTGGGCCCCCCGTAAGGCGGTTGATGCCCTTCTTCGGCCGCAAGAAAGCTAATTTTTAGGAAAACATCACGGTGAAAATTTCAGTCCAATCGGAGTTACGGATCTCCATATATATACGAAACGGTGAAAGGGCAGCAAACAAGAACGCAGAAACAGAGAGAGACATAGAGATAGATCCAATATCGGAGGGGCTCTCGCCCCTCCCTCGCCATGGAGGCCAAGGACCAGAGGGGAAACCCTTCTCCCATCTAGGGAGGAGGTCAAGGAAGAAGAAGACGAAGGGGCCCCCTGTCCCCTTCTCTTCTGGTGGCGCCGGAACGCTGCCGTGGCCATCATCATCACCGCAATCTTCACCAACAACTTCACCGCCATCATCACCAACTCTTCCCCCCTCTATGCAGCGGTGTAACCTCTCTCTTACCCGATGTAATCTCTACTTAAACATGGTGCTCAACGCTATATATTATTTCCCAATGATGTATGGCTATCCTATGATGTTTGAGTAGATCCGTTTTGTCCTATGGGTTATTTGCTGATCAAGATTGGTTTGAGTTGCATGTTTTATTATTGGTGTTGTCCTATGGTGCTCTCCGTGTCGCGCAAGCGTGATGGATTCCCGCTGTAGGGTGTTGCAATACGTTCATGATTCGCTTATAGTGGGTTGCGTGAGTGACTGAAACACAAGCCCGAGTAAGGGGGTTGTTGCGTATGGGATAAAGAGGACTTGATGCTTTAATGCTATGGTTGGGTTTACCTTAATGATCTTTAGTAGTTGCGGATGCTTGCTAGAGTTCCAATCATAAGTGCATATGATCCAAGTAGAGAAAGTATGTTAGCTTATGCCTCTCCCTCAAATAAAATTGCGATAATGATTACCGGTCTAGTTATCGATTGCCTAGGGACAAATAACTTTCTCGTGACAACAAGCTCTTTACTAAAACTAATTTAGTTGTGTCTTTATCTAAACAGCCCCTACTTTTTATTTACGCTCTCTTTATTATCTTGCAAACCTATCCAAAAACACCTACAAAGTACTTCTAGTTTTATATTTGTTCTAGGTAAAGTGAACGTCAAGCGTGCGTAGAGTTGTATTGGTGGTCGATAGAACTTGAGGGAATATTTGTTCTACCTTCAGCTCCTCGTTGGGTTCGACACTCTTACTTATCAAAAGAGGCTACAATTGATCCCCTATACTTGTGGGTTATCAAGACCTTTTTCTGGCACCGTTGCCGGGGAGCAATAGCGTGGGGTGAATATTCTCGTGTGTGCTTGTTTGCTTTATCACTAAGTAATTTTTATTTGTTGTTCTTAGTTGTTTTCTATATTTAGTTATGGGTAGGAAACGCAAAATACCAAAAAAAATAGTTGTAGCTACTGAACCAATGGTTGAAGAACCACTCAAAATCTATCACACTCCTGAAGCTTTTTACTTGGATCATCTTCGATCCCTATGTGCTCGTGCTGAAACCCCAACTAGCTTAGTTGAGGGCAAATCTTTAGATGAGCATGCTTGTTATGTGCGACACTGCATATCTGAAAAAGGGAAACTTTTACTGGGTCAAATTCATCGTTTGCAATGCTATGCTTGGAATTTATGTGAAATGTATGATTTTACTTGTTGTTCTGAAAACCCTAAGAAACACCTTCCCTATCAATGTGAGTTTAGTGATAATGGAATCATATCTTCGTATGCTAAGGGTGTTTATAGTTACTACGATGTTCAACAAATCGAAGAATTTGTTGCTTTTAAGGGTGCTTATGAAATTGCTTCTTTGATTGAAAAGTATGATGCTACTCTTTACAAGTCTGAAATTTTTTCCATACTTGAATATTGTTATGATAATTATGCTTCTAATGCCTATGTTAAACCATATATCGAGGACTCCTCCGCTGTCCAAGAAGAGATTAATATTTTGCAGGAGTCTATGGAAGAAGAAATTGATGAAACTGTGAGCTCATTGGATGAAAAAGATGATGAGGAGAGCGAAGAACAAAAGGAGGAAGAGCGGATTAGCTACCCGTGCCCACCTTCTAATGAGAGTAACTCTTCAACTCATACATTGTTTAATTTCCCTTCGTGCTTACCGAAGGATGATTGCTATGATGACTATTATGATCCCGTTGATTCTCTTGAAATATCCCTTTTTGATGATGCTTGCTATGCTTGTGGCCAAGATGCCAATATGAATTATGCTTATGGAGATGAACTTGCTATAGTTCCTTATGTTAAACATGAAATTGAAGCTATTGCACCCACGCATGATAGTCCTATTATCTTTTTGAATTCTCCCAACTACACTATACCGGAGAAGTTTACCCTTATTAAGGATTATATTGATGGGTTGCCTTATACCGTTGCACATGATGATTTTGATGAATATAATATGCATGTGCTTGCTGCTCCTACTTGCAATTATTATGAGAGAGGAACTATATCTCCACCTCTCTATGTTTCCCATATGATAGAATTGCAAGAAACTGCTTATACTATGCATCGGTCTTTACTTTGTGTGCATGAATTGTTCTTTTATGACATGCCGATGCATAGAAAGAGAGTTAGACTTCGTCATTGCTTGATATATGTTGCTTTGTGCTCACTACTAAATGCCAAATCATTGCTAATTAAAATTGGCTTTGATATACCTTGGGATCCGGGTGGATTCACTACTTGAGCACTATATGCCTAGCTTAATGGCTTTAAAGAAAGCGCTGTCAGGAGACAACCCGGAAGTTTTAGAGAGTCATTTATTTCTGTTGAGTGCTTTCATTTAGTTTTAAAAAAAGAGGGGAACCTGAAACTTTTCAAAAAGAAAAGCGAAAGTGAGAAAGACGAGCATTGTTGAAGTGGGAGCTAGCCTTGAACTTTGTTCATGCTCACGGAAACTTTGTGAATCTTGATTACAGAAACTTTTCAACAAAAATAATTATCCCCTTGTACAATACCATTGTATTATAAAAATAATGTGCTAAGGTTTGCCTTTAGGATGTTTACAATGCTTGTTGGTTTGTGCGGTGCAAGACAGAAACTTTGGCTGTAGTGCGTGTTTTTAATTTTTTACTGGAACGTCAAAAGGTTCTGATTCTTTTTGAACTGTCTTTATATACAATTTTTTTTCTAATTTTGGCAGAATTTTTCAAGTATCAGAAGTATGGTGAATGTTCAGATTATTACAGACTGTTCTGTTTTAGACAGATTCTGTTTTTGATGCATAGTTTGCTTGTTTTGATGAAACTATCGATTTATATCAATGGATTAAGCCATGAAAAAGTTATATTAAAGTAGAAATAATGCAAAAACAAAATATGAATTGGTTTTCAACAGTAATTAGAGTAGTGATTTGCTTATACTAACGGATCTTACCGAGTTTTCTGTTGAAGTTATGTGTGGATGAAGTGTTCGAAGATCGAGGAGGTCTCGATATGAGAAGAAGGAAGAGAGGCAAGAGCTCAAGCTTGGGGATGCCCAAGGCACCCCAAGTAAATATTCAAGGAGACTCAAGCGTCTAAGCTTGGGGATGCCCCGGAAGGCATCCCCTCTTTCTTCAACAAGTATCGATATGTTTTCGGATTCGTTTCGTTCATGCGATATCTGCAAGTCTTGGAGCGTCTTTTGCGTTTAGTTTTCAATTTTATTTTATGCACCATGATGGTATGATATAGTCCTTGGTTGATTTATAGAATTCTCATTGCACTTTACTTATATCTTTTGAGTATGGCTTTATAGAATGCTTCATGTACTTCACTTATATCATTTGAAGCTTGGATTGCCTGTTTCTCTTCACATAGAAAACCGCCATTTGTAGAATGCTCTTTTGCTTCGCTTATATTTGTTAGAGCGTGGGCATATCTTTTGTATAAAGAATTAAACTCTCTTGCTTCACTTATATCTATTTAGAGAGATGACAGGAATTGGTCATTCACATGGTTAGTCATAAAATCCTACATAAAACTTGTAGATCACTGAATATGATATGTTTGATTCCTTGCAATAGTTTTGTGATATAAAGATGGTGATATTAGAGTCATGCTAGTGGGTAGTTGTGGATTCTAGAAATACTTGTGTTGAAGTTTGTGATTCCCGTAGCATGCACGTATGGTGAACTGTTATGTGATGAAGTCGGAGCATGATTTATTTATTGATTGTCTTCCTTATGAGTGGCGGTCGGGGACGAGCGATGATCTTTTCCTACCAATCTATCCCCCTAGGGGCATGCGTAGTAGTACTTTGCTTCGAGGGCTAATAAACTTTTGCAATAAGTATATGAGTTCTTTATGACTAATGTGAGTCCATGGATTATACGCACTCTCACCCTTCCATCATTGCTAGCCTCTTCGGTACCGTGCATTGCCCTTTCTCACCTCGAGAGTTGGTGCGAACTTCGCCGGTGCATCCAAACCCCGTGATATGATACGCTCTGTCACACATAAGCCTCATTATATCTTCCTCAAAACAGCCACCATACCTACCTATTATGGCATTTCCATAGCCATTCCGAGATATATTGCCATGCAACTTCCATCATCATCATATACATGACTTGAGCATTTATTGTCATATTGCTTTGCATGATCATAAGATAGCTAGCATGATGTTTTCATGGCTTGTCCGTTTTTTGATGTCATTGCTATGCTAGATCATTGCACATCCCGGTACACCGCCGGAGGCATTCATATAGAGTCATATCTTTGTTCTAGTATCGAGTTGTAATATTGAGTTGTAAGTAAATAAAAGTGTGATGATCATCATTATTAGAGCATTGCCCCAGTGAGGAAAGGATGATGGAGACTATGATTCCCCCACAAGTCGGGATGAGACTCCGGACGAAAAAAAATAAAAAATAAAAGAGAAAGCCCAAAAAAAGAGAAGGCCCAAAAAAAGAAAAAAAAGAAGAAAAAAGAGAGAAAAAAAGAGAGAAGGGGCAATGTTACTATCCTTTTACCACACTTGTGCTTCAAAGTAGCACCATGTTCTTCATATAGAGAGTCTCTTGAGTTATCACTTTCATATACTAGTGGGAATTTTCATTATAGAACTTGGCTTGTATATTCCAACGATGGGCTTCCTCAAATGCCCTAGGTCTTCATGAGCAAGCAAGTTGGATGCACACCCACTTAGTTTCAGTTTGAGCTTTCATATACTTATAGCTCTAGTGCATCCGTTGCATGGCAATCCCTACTCCTCACATTGACATCAATTGATGGGCATCTTCCATAGCCCGTTGATTAGCCGCGTCGATGTGAGACTTTGTTCTTTTTTGTCTTCTCCACATAACCCCCATCATATTATTCTATTCCACCTATAGTTCTATGTCCATGGCTTGCGCTCATGTATTGCGTGAGGGTTGAAAAAGCTGAAGCGCATTAAAAAGTATGAACCAATTGCTCGGCTTGTCATCGGGGTTGTGCATGATGTGAATATTTTGTGTGGTGAAGATGGAGCATAGCCAGACTATATGATTTTGTAGGGAAAACTTTCTTTGGCCATGTTATTTTGAAAAGACATGATTGCTTTATTAGTAGGCTTGAAGTATTATTGCTTTTATGTCAACTGATAGACTATTGCTTTGAATCACGCGTGTCTTAATATTCATGCCATGATTAGATACATGATCAAGATTATGCTAGGTAGCATTCCACATCAAAAATTATCTTTTTTTATCATTTACCTACTCGAGGACGAGCAGGAATTAAGCTTGGGATGCTGATACGTCTCCGTCGTATCTATAATTTTTGATTGTTCCATGCCAATATTATTCAACTTTCATATACTTTTGGCAACTTTTTATATTATTTTTGGGACTAACATATTGATCCAGTGCCCAGTGCCAGTTCCTGTTTGTTGCATGTTTTATGTTTCTCAGAAACCCAATATCAAACGGAGTCCAAACGGGATAAAAATGGACGGAGAATTATTTTGGAATATTTATGATTTTTGGGAAGTAAAATCAACGCGAGACGGTGCCCGAGGGGGACACGAGGCAGGGGGTGCGCCCTAGGGGGGCAGGCGCGCCCTGGACCCTCGTGGGCCCCCTGTAAGGCGGTTGATGCCCTTCTTCGGCCGCAAGAAAGCTAATTTTTAGGGAAAAATCACGGCGAAGATTTCAGTCCAATCGGAGTTACGGATCTCCATATATATACGAAACGGTGAAAGGGCAGCAGACGAGAACGCAGAAACAGAGAGAGACAGAGAGATAGATCCAATCTCGGAGGGGCTCTCACCCCTCCCTCGCCATGGAGGCCAAGGACCAGAGGGGAAACCCTTCTCCCATCTAGGGAGGAGGTCAAGGAAGAAGAAGACGAAGGGGCCCCCTCTCCCCTTCTCTTCCGATGGCGCCGGAACGCTGCCGTGGCCATCATCATCACCGCAATCTTCACCAACAACTTCACCGCCATCATCACCAACTCTTCCTCCCTCTATGAAACGGTGTAACCTCTCTCTTACCCGCTGTAATCTCTACTTAAACATGGTGCTTGAAAGATAGTCGATGTCGCCTAGAGGGGGGGTGAATAGGCGCTTTAAAATAATTACGGTTGAGGCTTGAACAAATGTGGAATAAACCTAGCGGTTAATTTGTCAAGCACAAAACCTACAACAACTAGGCTCACCTATGTGCACCAACAACTTATGCTAAGTAAGAAAACCTACTTAGGTGATAGCAAGATATATGACAAGAAATAATATGGCTATCACAAAGTAAAGTGCATAAGTAAAGGGCTCGGGTAAGAGATAACCGAGGCACGCAGAGACGACGATGTATCCCGAAGTTCACACCCTTGTGGATGCTAATCTCCGTTTGGAGCGGTGTGGAGGCACAATGCTCCCCAAGAAGCCACTAGGGCCACCGTAATCTCCTCACGCCCTCGCACAATGCAAGATGCCGTGATTCCACTAAGGGACCCTTGAGGGCGGTCACCGAACCCGTACAAATGGCAACCCTTGGGGGCGGTCACCGAACCCGTACACTTTTGCAACCCTTGGGGGCGGTCACCGGAACCCGTCAAATTGCTCGGGGCGATCTTCACAACCTAATTGGAGACCCCGACGCTTGCCCGGAGCTTTACACCACAATGATTGAGCTCCGAACACCACCAACCATCTAGGGCGCCCAAGCACCCAAGAGGAACAAGCTCAAGGGTACCAAGCACCCAAGAGTAATAAGCTTCTCAACTTGTAACTTCCACGTATCACCGTGGAGAACTCAAACCGATGCACCAAATGCAATGGCAAGGGCACATGGAGTGCCCAAGTCCTTCTCTCTCAAATCCCACCAAAGCAACTAATGCTAGGGAGGAAAATGAGAGGAAGAACAGGAAGGAGAACACCAAGAACTCCAAGATCTAGATCCAAGGGGTTCCCCTCACATAGAGGAGAAAGTGATTGGTGGAAATGTGGATCTAGATCTCCTCTCTCTTTTCCCTCAAAAACTAGCAAGAATCCATGGAGGGATTGAGAGTTAGCAAGCTCGAAGAAGGTCAACAATGGGGGAAGAACACGAGCTCAAAGGATAAGGTTCAATGGGGAAGAAGACCCCCTTTTATAGGTGGGGAAAAATCCAACCGTTATGCTCACAGCCCGCACAGAGCGGTACTACCGCTCCAAGGAGCGGTACTACCGCTAGGGCGGTAGTACCCCTTTGAAAAACAACAGCGAGGAGGCAAAAGGCCAGTAGAACCGCTGGAGCGGTACTACCGCTCGTCCCCACGGTACTACCGCTCGACCTCACGGTACTACCGCTAGGGATAGCGGTACTACTGCTTGCGAGCGGTACAAAAAAAATACTTATGTGCCTACTTCCGCTGAGCAAAACATGAGATTTTGGTCCGGAGCGGTACTACCGCTCAGGAGCCGCGGTAGTACCGCTCCCAAGAGCGGTACTAAAAAATTACATCCGCAGCAGCCCCTTTAAAGGACACCAAAACTGACACAACTTCTGCAAACGGACTCCGAATTCGACGAAACCAAGTTTGTTGGAAAGCTAGCGACAAGAGCTAACACAATCTTGATATAAATACCAATAAGAAGCAAATGAGAAAAGACCCAAAAGAAAATGGTGAGAACCCTTCCTCGAATAAGACCGGTAAAACCTCCAACATCGTAAACATCATAGAAGACGCATGCAAACTCCGTTTTCGATGAACTCAAGCTTGTCATCAAGATGACCATAAGATCTAAGACTCACAAAGATAACCAAACAAGAACCCAGAAACATGATGCAAGGATGCAATGGTTTGAGCTCTCGATGAACGATACGATCAAGCTACTCACTTGAGAGCCCCCCTTGATAGTATGGCTATCGATCCTATAACCCGGTCTCCCAACTACCACCATGAGACCGGTAAAATAGAAAACCTATCAAGGGAAAACCTTTGCCTTGCACATGGTCCACTTGAGCTAGATGATGACGATCTTGACACCCTCAACTTGGACCACCTTTCTTGATTGCGTTGGCTCGATGAAGACTAGATGATTACTCCCCCATAGTCCACTATGGGTGAGCCACTCTTCAGCACATCTTCACAAGTCCATTGTCACCACAATGGACGGCAAGCTTCAAGCACTTGATCACTTCGTGATGCTCCACTTGAACTTGCACAGGGCAATCTTGATGACGGTCACCACTTGATGTCATCCTCTCCATGGGTTGAGTGATATCTTCCTCTTGACGCAAGCCCATGAACACGTACCTAACCCCACATAGAACTCTCACATAGACCATGGGTTAGTACACAAAGCACAATGGACAATGCTTACCATACCATGGGATCACTTGATCCCTCTCGGTACATCTTCTACGCTTTGTGAGTTGATCAACTTGATTCACTCTTGACTTAGTCTTGATCAACCTTGAATCTTTCCAACTCTCGGATGATGTCTTGAAGGTAAACATGAATGATCACACAATCTTCTTCTTCAAGACATGCTTGCAATAAGCTCAACTCTCACATGACCAATCTTTGGATAATTCCTTAATAGCACCTTGGTCAACACAAACTCTCCTTGAAACCAACACATGTACTCCAAGAAAAGCCTATGGACAAAACCTTCAAATATAACTCAAGACAACCATTAGTCCATAGAGATTGTCGTCAATTACCAAAACCAAACATGGGGGCACCACATGTTCTTTCAATCTCCCCCATTTTGGTAATTGATGACAATCACTTTCAAGAGAGTTTATATAAGGAATTATGCATCACCATGCAATGCAACAACCAATGATGCATGAGTAAGAGATGCAAATGCTTAGGAACAAAACCAAAGCAAGAGGAGAGAATTCTGTAAACTTCTCGACAAAACTCTCTGAAACTTCTCCCCCATTGGCATCGATTGCGAAAATGGGAGAAAAGCTTAGAAGGCCAATATAAATTGTGTTCCTCCATAATTTGTGTATTTCTCAACAAGAGAGTGGAATGCAATACACAAGTTTGACGGTAAATACTAGGAGGAAAACAAACTATATTTAGGCCCAAAGTTTACAAAAGAAAGATATCCCACAAAGACATAAGAAAGAGAGAAACAAGCAATCAAACGATACCAATTGAAGCAAGCAATCAATGGATATCAATTGAGCCAACTAGACTAATGATCCTACGTGCCACATGAATGAAATAAATTATGATATGAGCAAAGGAGTGTTCTAGAGAAACTAGAGAAGCTCCCCATGATTTGTGCACAATTTAGTTTTGTAACTGGATACAACGAGCACAAAATAGGATCGTCACTCCCACAAGATCAATAGAACCTCACGACAAGTGCAAGAGAGCAACAGAATGTTCTAAAGACACTAGTGAAGCTCTCCATGATTTGTGCACTTCTTACAATATTTGCATTAGGATACCGAGTGCACAAAATAGGATCATCACTCCCCGAAAATCAATAGAAACTCACAACAAGTGCAAGTGAGCATATAGGAAACAAAGCCTAGCACTTGCAACAAACAAATGATTGAGCAACATATAAAAGAGGCAACTTAAGAGTAGGCTCAACCAAAATGATGTGTGTGAGTCATGGCAAAGCACTTGAGAAGACTGATGTACGAATGAGCATTAAGCATCAACATAGTCTTGGATAGTGGAGATACAAGGTGCATGACATGTCCTCCCCCACACACACCAAGCAAAAGGGTTCACAAGCACACTAAAAATGCAAAATGAATAACCAACACTTGTGACAACCCATGGTGAAGATAGAAGATGAAAGCCTCATCAAGAGAGGGATACCAATTAAGATGGCAAAAGCCTCGTAGAGATAAGCATGAGGAAAATAATCTTCACCACACAGGAGTGCATCAAGATGCAACGAGATAAGACATGCACTCAAGGCAAAAGCTTTCACGGAGCCACCAAAGAAATAACAAGAAAGACAAGGTGGACGTGAAAGAAAGGATATCATCTAGAGATGTAATTTCTCTCAAGTGTATAAGGTTCTAGGTAGACGAGATCATGATTATATATATATCTACAAAGAAGGATGTACACCTGAAATAGTTACAACACGAAGGAACAAGATATCCAAAAGGAAGTCATAGATATACCAATAAGATATTTGCTTGGAAGCATAGCACATGGCTAGATATGGTCTTATTGTACATAAATGAATTCCTACCACACAACCATCAAAGACATCACAACTCGCAACAAGAGATCATTGTTGGGATGCTTTGAGAAAGGAAACAAGTATCACAAGAGAGAATGAATAACATGCCATGATACAACCTACACAAGGTTGATGCAAGAAATGTGTGCATGAAGTATATGAAGATACTTGTTACCGAGTTAACATTAGAAGGATGTAGTAGATACCAATTGAAGGTACAAAGTAGTTCATTGATCATCCTAGCTTGACTCCAAAAAGCACATGGTGACAACACCTTCCTTGTGAGTGAGCCGAGCATCCAATGCATCTCCAATTGTTCCTAGAACAACGACACAAACAAAATGGTACCCAAACTCATTGGGACCAAAGAGTTAGAAACACCAACAATACATAGGACAAACTCCACATAAATATGTGCATATAGATATGGAAATGAAATTCATGCACATCTCATCCAATTTGAGACTTGGTGGAGTTTCCCCTATATATTGGGTCAAAGAGAGAAAGCATGCCACGGAAACTACATGAAGTTAATATGCATGCTCAATACTTTCAAGAACCGATGCCAAAATACAAGGAAATACCAAGTGAAAAGAATACCAAATGGAGAAATCATCACTTGGAAGATATCATTAAAAGATACATCAAGGAATGAGATATCCATTGGAACCCACAAAATGATATCAAACTCCCAAAAGAGAGGATGGTTCCAAACAAACCAAGCTCTCTACAAAGTTTCATGATGGCACAAGTACCAAAAAGAAACGGCTTGCCGTCCACCAACACACACTTAAAATGGATCACAAGTTTAGTGTTTTATAGAAAATAGGATAGCTCCCCCACGAGTTGTGCATTATAGAGAATTTGCATTTGAATACAAAATGCACAAGGTAGGATCACCACGTTCACTATATCAAGGAAAACACTAGACAAGATCAAGAAAACAACAAGATCCTCAAGTGGCACGGAAGGCAATGGGAGTTGACCCAAACTTGGCAAGAGATAAGGCGAATAAAAAACAAACACCAACGTGAAGATGATCAATAATTTCTACCACACATAAGTGAGTACCAATTGTCAAAAGACAAGAAGTATTTGGAAATAATTCCCGGTGGTAGATAGCAAGGATATCCGACATCATCTTCACACCAAACACAAGCAAATTGCAACTTGTAGAGCTAACATGCCACGTAGGAACAAGATAATTTACAATATCAATTCTAGGTGACAATATCTCAAATGTACACATTTTCTAGGCTTGTAATATGCACATAGCATATTACTCCCCATAATGTGATACCAATAAAAACTTAACAAGAGGCAATAAGAGAATCCAACAAGAGATAATTAATGGACTATTTAGAATTTGAATTTCTCATGAGAAGACATACCACATAGCGACTAGATAATCTTGAAATATCAATGCTAGATGGTATTACTCATGTACACAGATTTATAGGATTGTGAGGTGCACAAAGCACATCACTCCCCCATAATGGGATATTCCATTAATCTCTCACAAGAGCCAACTAAGATACAAACAAGATGCACAAAGGCTCAACGTACGACACACATGTACATGAAGTGAAAACCAACATACATAAACTTGATTACTCAAGATAAGCAATTTGGAGACACAACACATACAAACACATGCAAGGAACAAAACCAAAACATGCAAAGGGGCAAGTAACTTTCAATGTAAACAATTTAAGTACAAGTTACCGCAAGGAGGCACATTGGATATAAGATAGAAACTTGATAACCCAATTGGCTTGGCTTGGGACAAGAAGAATGATGAAGTCCCGTTAATTCTTCATAATGTAGCCAAGTCTCCAATGACCTCCAACAACACCTATTGATCAAGTTTGAGCTAGTTGGTCCCCAACCAAGTTGGGTCCTAAGAGGTTAGTCACAATAGGCTTGGCTACCCAAATGGTTCTTTTCTTGACACCACTTTGAGCACCAACAAATCTGGCAAACACATGGCCAACATTATCCTTCCCAAGAGAATAGATATCATCAATAATAATTAGGTTGGATAAGTTACCACTAGTGCATGAAGAGGCGAGATGACCTTTCTCACGACATAAGTAGCAACGTCTACTCTTCACTTTCCTCTCACTTGATTTCTCAACTTGAGAAGCATTAGCTTGAGGATTCTTGGGAAGATGTAGCGACCAGACCTCAAACAGTCTGATCTACCGTGCACCAGTGTCATCCCTGGATCAGTAATGCTGACACGCACAGTACTTGGAGGATTTATAACAGAGTAGAAATCACACACTTATTACATCGAGTATTTCAAGAGAGAAATAAGTATGACAAATATGGCTTAAGGCCATCTAAAATGATAACAGCAGAAGACTTGGAAGATAAGTGAGTCCATCAACTCCAACGGCATCACTGAGTATAAGACCACAACGTAAGGCACCTTACTCGTCGTCTGAAAAGTCTGCAACATGAAACGTTGCAGCCCGAAAACGGGTCAGCACATGGAATATGCTGGCAATGTAACACATAGAGAGTAATGAACAGAATAATGCTATACTACATGCATATATGGCTGGTAGAAGGCTCTATGGTTACAGTTTTGCAAAAAGCCAATTTTTCCCTACTGCAAAGGAATAAATTTTATTTAACTATCATGGTGGTTGTTAAACATTGAGAATGGTTGACAGCATTCTCAATCCCAATTAAGTATCATCATAAAAACCCAACAAAATTAATTAAAGTAACATGATGAGATTCACATGATAATCTAGATACTAGATACTCAAGGTGTCCATAACCGGGGACACGGCTAACCATGATTAGTTTATACACTCTGCAGAGGTTTGTGCACTTTTCCCCACAAGACTCGATCTCCTCCGTTAGATTTCTCGCACTACATGGTGTTTGAGAAACGGATGACCGAGACACAGTCTTTCAGAAGTGTTTGCACCTTACGAATGGGTAGACAGTACCACTTACATCCCATATATCT
Organism: Aegilops tauschii subsp. strangulata; assembly: GCF_002575655.3. NCBI lineage: Eukaryota > Viridiplantae > Streptophyta > Magnoliopsida > Poales > Poaceae > Aegilops > Aegilops tauschii. Next base: position 309,591,892 of record NC_053037.3, on the reverse strand, counting down.
GGTAGTCTACCACTGTAAGAGTTCACACGACCTACTCAACTATGCTAGAGCCCATAATAGCTTGTGGCTGCACACAGAAGTTTCTAGCATGAATAATCTCATGATCCCTTTGAGCCTGGGTGGCGGTCCAAAGAAAAACAGGCAATCCTGGAATACCCAGGTACCTCAATCCACCCAGATGTGTGTTTTAGTTGCCACCTTAAGTTTAACCATTAATTAACAATCTCACATCTGTCATGGTAACACTCAAACCCAATCCACGTCTACTAGCATAGCATAACGATATAAGCAAACGTAGATGTAACTCCCAAGGGTTTGATAATAAACAGGGCAATAGGTACTACCTCATCTACTTCCTAGAACCCACAATTTAATTAGATCCTAATCATGCAATGTTTGAGGGTTGATCTAATGTAATAAAACTGGGTAGTAAAAGAAGTTGATCAAAGTGTTACTTGCCTTGCTGATGATCCGTGAAACCTACAGATTCGAAGTAGCAAGCGGCGCACTCCGGGTACTCTATCGCAAACAAACAAGCATACAGTAAGCACTCAACTAATGCACAAGTAAAACTCATATAAAAGATCTAACCAGAAAGTTCAACTTAAGAACTCCGGTTTGCAAAAAGAATCAAATCAAACGAAGCAACGAAAATCAAACGGCGAAAGAAACAAGCTTCATTTACTAATCTGGATCTAGGTCAAATTTTACAGTAGCAAAAACTTGTTTGAGTTGGTTAAACGGAAAGAGAATTTCCAGACAAAACTCTAGGCGCTTGAATCGCCTGATTCCGATAAACGAGCGAAAAGTTAAACTAAAACGAAAAACAGATCGGAAATCGCGATCGGGAAAAATCGCGGAAAATCCGACGAAAAAGAAAACTGACGAACAGTTAATCGAACGGACGTTCGTTAACAGCAACTAAACGGTGAACACGTTCGTTAAAACGAACGGACCGGCGAACGTTCACTAACTAATTAAACAAAAAAACCCGATCTATAAAAAAATAAACCTAGGGTTTCAAAATAAACCGAATCGGTTTTCCGGCGAAAACTGGCGCGGTGGCTACCTCGGTCCGGCGGGATTCCGGCGGGGTCGGGCGGGGCTCCGGCGGGCTTCGGGAGAGGGCGGCGAGGGGCGGGTTTGGCGGCGGGGTCGACGGGGCGTCGGGCGGCGGGGTTCGGCGTCGGGGCGGCGGCGTCGAGCTTCTCCGGCGGCTCGGTCGGGGCTTCGGGCGGCGGCGGCTCCGGTCGGGGTGGCGGGGAACGGGGCGGCGACGGCGGTATATATAGGTGGGGGGGAGGTGGCTTGGGGGAGGGGGCGACCTCGGGGAGGAGTCCCGGTCGGACTCGCATCCGGCGGCGGCGGCGTCCTCGCGGACTCCACGTGGGAGACGGCGACGCGGCATGGGCCGGCCTGGCTCGGCTGGGCCTCGGCCCAGTCGGGCGCGGGATCTCTTTTTTTTAAATAATTCCGCTGAAACTAAAAAAATCCTAGAAAAATAAATAAAAAACTAAAAATGCCAGAATAAATTTTCACCGTCTAATTAAAATAATTAGAACAAGATGAACATTTTCTTGGCCCTAAAAATGCAGTTTTGAAAACGTGCAATTTTTCTAATGCAAATAAAATTGCAAATAAAAATCCGATAAAATCAAATGTTTGATTTTAATATTTTTCCTCCAATATTTCAATTATTTTGGAGAAGTCATATTTTCTCCTCTCATATATTTTAATATGAAATATTTTTCGGGGTGAAAAATAATTAAAACCAAAAATCCTCGTTTCATTATTTGATAAATATCAAATATGAAAACCGAGAAAATCCCCAACTCTCTCCGAGGGTCCTTGAGTTGCTTAGGATTTCGAGGATTTGCTAAAATGCAATAAATATGCTATGCAATGATGATCTAATGTATAACATTCCAAATTGAAAATTTGGGATGTTCCAAACCTACCCCCTTAAGAGGAATCTCGCCCTCGAGATTCGGGTTGGCTAGAAAATAGGTGAGAGTGGTCCTTCCGTAGATCTTCCTCTCGCTTCCAGGTGGCTTCGTCCTCAGTATGGTGACTCCACTGAACTTTGCAAAACTTGATAACCTTGCTGCGGGTGACTCGGCTGGCATACTCAAGAATCTTAACTGGTTTCTCCTCATAGGTCAAGTCACTATCCAGCTGAATCGCTTCCAATGGCACCGTATCTCTCAGTGGTATCTCAGCCATCTCTGCGTGGCACTTCTTCAACTGGGAAAGGTGAAATACATCATGAACTCCTGACAATCCTTCAGGCAATTCCAGCTTGTAAGCAACTTCTCCCATACGCTCCAAAACTTTGTATGGTCCTACAAAACGTGGCGCTAACTTTCCCTTAACTCCAAAGCGCTTCACTCCTCGAAGTGGTGATACTCGTAGGTAAACTCTGTCTCCGACTTTGTAAACTGTCTCCTTGCGTTTAGAATCCGCATAACTCTTCTGCCTGGACTGGGCTACCTTGAGCCTATCGCGAATCAACTTCACTTTCTGTTCAGACTCTTTAATCAAATCTGGTCCAAACAACTGGCGGTCTCCAACTTCGTCCCATAACAATGGTGTTCTACACCTCCTTCCGCACAAAGCTTCGAAAGGGGCCATCTTCAAACTGGATTGATAACTGTTGTTGTAAGAAAACTCTGCATACGGCAAATTGTCGTCCCAACTAGATCCATAATCTAGCGCACAAGCTCTCAGCATATCTTCCAAAATCTGATTGACTCTCTTGGTCTGTCCGTCTGTCTGTGGGTGAAAGGCTGTACTGAACTCTAGCCTGGTACCCAAATTTTCATGTAACTAATTCCAAAACTTTGAAGTAAACTGGGTTCCTCTATCTGATACAATGGTCCTCGGAACTCCATGCAGACATACTATCCTGGTCATGTATATCTTTGCCAACTTAGCACTGCTGTAAGTGGTCTTCACTGGGATGAAATGAGCTACTTTCGTTAAACGATCGACTACAACCCATATTGAGTCATAGCCTGAACGAGTCCTTGGCAATCCAGTGATAAAATCCATTCCTAACTTGTCCCACTTCCATTCGGGTATCGGCAATGGCTGTAACAGTCCTGCTGGCTTCTGATGCTCTGCCTTCACTCTCTGACATACATCACAAACTGCTACATACTCCGCAATATCTTTCTTCATTCCGGTCCACCAGAAAGTATCCTTCAAATCCAAATACATCTTGGTATTTCCTGGATGAATCGAATACGGTGAATCATGGGCCTCTTGCATAATCAACTTCCTAATCTCGGGGTCATTAGGCACATAAACGCGGTCCTCAAACCATAAGGTATCGTGCTAGTCCTCACGAAATCCCTTGGACTTTCCTTTGCTCATGTTCTCCTTTATCTTGGCAATCTCCTTGTCAGTCTTCTGAGCTTCCCTGATCTTATCCATCAGAGTAGACTGAATTTCTAATGCTGCTACATAGCCTCTCGGAACTATCTCCAAACACAGCTCGCGAAGATCCTCGGCTAATTCTTTCGGTAACTCTCCGGTCATGAGTGTGTTGACATGGCTCTTGCGGCTTAACGCGTCTGCTACTACGTTAGCCTTTCCGAGGTGATAATGCAATCTCATATCATAATCCTTTATGAGCTCCAACCATCTCCTTTGCCTGAGATTCAACTCCTTCTGCGTGAAGATGTATTTCAAACTCTTGTGATCCGTGTACACCTCACAGTGGTTTCCGATGAGAAAATGTCTCCATGTCTTTAGTGCATGTACTACGGCTGCTAACTCCAAATCATGCGTAGCGTAATTCAGCTCATGGGGCTTCAGCTGTCATGAGGCATATGAAACAACTCTTCCTTCCTGCATCAGCACTGCTCCAAGTCCTCGATGTGAAGCGTTGCAGTAAACTTCATAATCCTTGCGCTGATCTGGCAAAATCAACACTGGTGATGTAACCAAACGTTTCTTCAATTCCTGAAAACTAGCTTCACATTCCTCCGTCCAATTGAACTTGGTGTCTTTCTTCAACAGCTCCGTCATGGGTTTTGCAATCTTTGAGAAATTCTCAATGAATCTCCGGTAGTATCCTGCGAGTCCAAGAAAACTCCGGATTTCTCCAACTGACGTGGGTGATTCCGAGCTTGTTACTGTGTCAACTTTGATGGGGTCTATTGCTATTCCTTCTCCGGATATAACGTGTCCGAGGAATCCAACTTCCTTCAGCCAAAACTCACATTTGCTGAACTTGGAGTATAACTGATGTTCTCTGAGCTTCTCAAGTACCAAACGCAAATGCTCCTTATGCTCCTCTTCATTCTTTGAGTAGACCAAAATGTCATCAATGAACACTACGACGAACTTATCCAAAAACTCCATAAACACTTTGTTCATCAGGTTCATGAAATAGGCAGGGGCGTTAGTCAGACCAAATGACATAACGGTATACTCATATAGCCCATACCTGGTGGTAAAAGCCGTCTTAGGTATATCCTGCTCTCGAATCTTCAACTGATGGTATCCCGATCGCAGATCAATCTTGGAAAATACCTTAGCTCCTTGCAATCGGTCAAACAAATCATTGATCATCGGCAGTGGGTACTTGTTCTTGATGGTCACTTCATTCAGTCCTCGATAATCAACAACCATCCTTAACGATCCATCCTTCTTCTCCACTAGAAGCACTGGCGATCCCCAAGGTGAAGAACTTGGGTGAATATAGCCTTTATCCAGTAACTCCTTAATCTGCTTCTTAATCTCCTCCAAATCTTTTGTGGGCATTCTGTACGGTCTCTTAGATATTGGCCCTGTGCCTGGCAAAAGCTCAATCAAAAACTCAATGTCTCTATCCGGTGGCATGCCTGGCAACTCTTCTGGAAATACATCCGGGTAATCCTTCACCACTGGTACTTCCTCCTGTACAACTCCTGGTAAGGAATTTACTTGAGTCCTCTTCGGCACATGTCGGGATACATACTTAATCCTTCTTCCTTCTGGGGTGGTAAGCAAAATCGACTTACTGGCGCACTCAATGTTCCCTCCATACTTCGATAACCAATCCATGCCTAATATCACATCCAATCCTTGCGATTCCAGTACTTAGGTCCGAGGGAAACACGTAGTTACCAATCCTTAATGGTAACCGATCACACCATAAACTAGCCATATACTCTGCTCCTGGCGAGGTTACTAACATGGGTGACCTAAGGGCTTGGGTTGGCAGTTTATACTTATCCACAAATCCCCTTGATATGTATGAATGCGATGCACCAGTATCAAAAAGAACGAGTGCAGTAAATGACTTAACCAAAAACTTACCTATTACTGCATCTGGCTGAGCTTCAACCTCCTCCACGCTAACATGGTTCACATGTCCTTTGTTGAAAGGGTTTGGCTTCTTCCCAGAGCTTCCATTGCCATTTCCATTTTTAGCTTCTGGACATTCATTAGCATAATGCCCAGTCTTCTGGCACTTGTAGCAAGTGACTTGGCTCAGATCTCTCTTAACTGGGGTAGATGGGTTATTACGGTTCTGTCCGTTGCTTCCTACATTCCCATTACCATTCTTGGGTCCACTATGGTTGTGCGAACCTCCTGCTCCATGGGTATGCTGAAAAGATCCTCCCGAATTTGGGGTAAAACGTGACTTCTAATGAGCTCCAGAATTGTACTTCCCTTGTCCATACTTCCTCTTGCGGCTTTCAATCTGCTGCTGCTTCCCTTCAATCATGAGAGCTCTATCTACCAACTCCTGGTAGTTGTTGAAGGTTGCTACCATCAACTGCATACTTAGCTCATCATTCAGTCCTTCCAGAAACTTCTCCTGCTTGGCTGCATCTGTAGCAACGTCATCTGGAGCATAACGTGCTAACTTACTAAAGTCCTCCACATACTGGCCTACGGTGCGTCCTCCTTGGCGTAGGTTGCGAAACTCACGCTTCTTCATAGCCATAGCTCCTGCTGAAACATGGGCAGTACGGAAAGCTTGCTGAAACTGGTCCCATGTGACCGTGTTAATAGGGTGTGTGGCTGTGTAATTCTCCCACCATGATGCTGCGGGTCCATCAAGCTGATGTGCGGCAAAACGCACTCTCTCCGCATCTGTGCATCCTGCAGTGGTCAACTCCCTTCCAACTTTGTGGAGCCAATCATCTGCAACAATCGGCTCGGTGCTGCTGGAAAACACCGGCGGATTCAGTCTCAAGAAACGGGTTAAGTGATCAACAGGGGGTGGTGGTGGGTTGTTGTTGTTGTTGCCTTGGTTCTGTACTAACACTTGCATCAGGGCATTCTGCTGCTGAATCAACTGAGTGATCTCCGGTGGGAAAACAAATCCGGTGTCGCGTCTCGGAGGCATCTGATAGGTTTAAAAAAGATGAGAATTTAGAATAGAATGAGGTCTAGAGAGAAAACACTACCCATATGCTCATGAGACAAACACAATCAATATCACTCAATCAATTCAAACAAGGCATACAATCGATCTAACTATCGTTACAAAGTGCTCGGACTATACTATATACATGGGGGAATACTACTACTGATTATGGTGGTCTACTAGAAATTTTGTTCGGTCGAAGACTCCATGATATCTACTCCAGCTTCATCAACAAAATCATCTTCACTGGGGTCCGAGTCGGTGTCGTCGATGATGATGTAGTTATCCGGGCAAGCGCAATCATCATTCTCCTCCTGGTGCTGGGTCTCCCATGAATACTCCGATCTTCTTTATCAGGTCGTCATTCTTCTCCACCAGTGCGACAATTTCCTCAATATAATCCTCGCGTGTAGCCTTGAGTTCTTCCTCCAACTCCGTGATCTTGGTCAATGCCTTCTTCAGATCTATCATGTCTGCGCACATCTGGTTCTCCTGGCGACGAATGTGTTGGTTTTGCTCCTGGATGAAAGCTGCAATTGATCCATCCTTCTTGGTGCTGATCATCTCCCATTGCTCATCTCGGCGTCCACAAATCTGATAAATAGTATCCTTAAGCTCCCTGTGGTAGACTTCTCCAATGCGTCCCATAGTGATGTGGGCTGCCATGCTCTTCCCTAAACTCCAGGTTGGTGCATCAAAGGAAAACTCTATAGGCTCAGTGACTGGCGTAAACGTCCTTCCTGGTACTTGAACTTGAATCTTCCAACGCTCCTCTTCTGGTAGTGTGGCGTTGTAGGTCCCGGTGAAGCTTGGTATTCCGATGTTCAGGTACTTAGTGACTTCCTTCAAGTGTCGTCCAAAAGGTGTATCTTCATCCGGTTGCATGAACTTGTTCCTTGCATCCGCCATTCCTAAAAGAGTAGAAAATGGAGAGGAGTCAGAAATGAGAAGAGAGTAGTGTTCTAGGGTTTAAGCTTAGTGGTCGTGTCCTACAGTCAGCGTGTGCTCTGATACCACCTTGTAGCGACCAGACCTCAAACAGTCTGATCTACCGTGCACCAATGTCATCCCTGGATCAGTAATGATGACACGGACAGTACTTGGAGGATTTATAACAGAGTAGCAATCACACACTTATTACATCGAGTATTTCAAGAGAGAAATAAGTATGACAAATATGGCTTAAGGCCATCTAAAACGATAACAGCGGAAGACTTGGAAGATAAGTGAGTCCATCAACTCCAACGGCATCACTGAGTATAAGACCACGACCTAAGGCACCTTACTCGTCGTCTGAAAAGTCTGCAACATGAAATGTTGCAGCCCGAAAACGGGTCAGCACATGGAATATGCTGGCAATGTAACACATAGAGAGTAAAGAACAGAATAATGCTACACTACATGCATATATGGCTGGTAGAAGGCTCTATGGTTACAGTTTTGCGAAAAGCCAATTTTTCCCTACTGCAAAGGAATAAATTTTATTTAACTATCATGGTGCTTGTTAAACATTGAGAATGGTTGACAGCATTCTCAATCCCAATTAAGTATCATCATCAAAACCCAACAAAATTAATTAAAGTAACATGATGAGATTCACATGATAATCCAGATACTAGATACTCAAGGTGTCCATAACCGGGGACACGGCTAACCATGATTAGTTTATACACTCTGCAGAGGTTTGTGCACTTTTCCCCACAAGACTCGATCTCCTCCGTTAGATTTCTCGCACTACATGGTGTTTGAGAAACGGATGACCGAGACACAGTCTTTCAGAAGTGTTTGCACCTTACGAATGGGTAGAAAGTACCACCTACATCCCCTACATCTGCTAGTCTACCACTGTAAGAATTCACACGACCTACTCAATTATGCTAGAGCCCATAATAGCTTGTGGCTGCACACAGAAGTTTCTAGCATGAATAATCTCATGATCCCTTTGAGCCTGGGTGGCGGTCCAAAGAAAAACAGGCAATCCTGGAATACCCAGGTACCTCAATCCACCCAGATGTGTGTTTTAGTTGCCACCTTAAGTTTAACCATTAATTAACAATCTCACATCTGTCATGGTAACACTCAAACCCAATCCACGTCTACTAGCATAGCATAACGATATAAGCAAACGTAGAAGTAACTCCCAAGGGTTGATAATAAACAGGGCAATAGGTACTACCTCATGTATTTCCCAGAACCCACAATTTAATTAGATCCTAATCATGCAATGTTTGAGGGTTGATCTAATGCAATAAAACTGGGTAGTAAAAGAAGTATGATCAAAGTGTTACTTGCCTTGCTGATGATCAGTGAAACCTAGAGATTCGAAGTAGCAAGCGGCACACTCCGGGTACTCTATCGCAAACAAACAAGCATACAGTAAGCACTCAACTGATGCACAAGTAAAACTCATATAAAATATCTAACCATAAAGTTCAACTTAAGAACTCCGGTTTGCAAAAAGAATCAAATCAAACGAAGCAACGAAAATCAAACGGCGAAAGAAACAAGCTTCGTTTACTAATCTGGATCTAGGTAAAATTTTACAGTAGCAAAAACTTGTTTGAGTTGATTAAACGGAAAGAGAATTTCGAGACGAAACTCTAGGCGCTTGAATCGCCTGATTCCGATAAACGAGCGAAAAGTTAAACTAAAACGAAAAACAGATCGGAAATCGCGATCGGGAAAAATCGCGGAAAATCCGACGAAAAAGAAACCTGACGAACAGTTAATCGAACGGACGTTCGTTAACAGCAACTAAACGGTGAACACGTTCGTTAAAACGAACGGACCGGGCGAATGTTCACTAACTAACTAAACCAAAAAAAACCGATCTATAAAAAAATAAACCTAGGGTTTCAAAATAAACCGAATCGGTTTTCCGGCGAAAACCGGCGTGGTGGCTACCTCGGTCCGGCGGGATTCCGGCGGGGTCGGGCGGGGCTTCGGCGGGCTTCGGGAGAGGGCGGCAAGGGGCGGGTGAGGCGGCGGGGTCGACGGGGCATCGGGCGGCGGGGTTCGGCGTCGGGGCAGCGGCGTCGAGCTTCTCCGGCAGCTCGGTCGGGGCTTCGGGCGGCGGCGGCTCCGGTCGGGGTGGCGGGGAACGGGGCGGCGACGGCGGTATATATAGGTGGGGGGAGGTGGCTTGGGGGAGGGGGCGACCTCGGGGAGGAGTCCCGGTCGGACTCGCATCCGGCGGCGGCGGCGTCCTTGCGGACTCCAGGTGGGAGACGGCGACGCGGCATGGGCCGGCATGGCTCAGCTGGGCCTCGGCCCAGTCGGGCGCAGGATCTCTTTTTTTTTAAAAATAATTCCGCCGAAACTAAAAAATCCTAGAAAAACAAATAAAAATCTAAAAATGCGAGAATAAATTTTCACCGTCTAATTAAAATAATTAGAACGAGATGAACATTTTCTTGGCCCTAAAAATGCAGTTTTGAAAACGTGCAATTTTTCTAATGCAAATAAAATTGCAAATAAAAATTCGATAAAATCAAATATTTGATTTTAATATTTTTTCCTCCAATATTTCAATTATTTTGGAGAAGTCATATTTTCTCCTCTCATATATTTTAATATGAAATATTTTTCGGAGTGAAAAATAATTAAAACCAAAAATCCTCGTTTCATTATTTGATAAAAATCAAATACAAAAACTGGGAAAATCCCCAACTCTCTCCGAGGGTCCTTGAGTTGCTTAGGATTTCGAGGATTTGCCAAAATGCAATAAAATATGCTATGCAATGATGATCTAATGTATAACATTCCAAATTGAAAATTTGGGATGTTACAGAAGAGGACTTTCTTCAACTTGTGGTTGAGCATGAGATCGAACTTGTGGCTGCTTCCCTTGTTGCTTGTCACTAATGGCCTTCTTCTTCAATGGGCAAGATCTAACATGATGCCCTTCTACTTTGCACTTGAAGCAAACAATCTTGGCCAAATTCTTGACTTGTTCTTGGCCCTTCTTTTTGTTCATCTTGGACTTCTTCTTCTTGTTGGAGTTGAATCCAAGTCCACCTTTGTCATTAGGGGATTTTTGCACTCTCAAGATGTTGTTCAGTGTAAATTTCCCTTCATGACTCTTTTCCAAGTGTTTCTTCAAAGAAGTGACTTGGGCCTTGAGCTCTTTGATTTCCTCTACATGGTTAGTCTCAACACAAGCACTAGAGGAAGTATAAGCTTCATCGTTAGAGCAACAAGGCAAGGAAAGAAATTCATCACAAGATGTACCAACGTTATGCATGGATGAATCGCGAGGACTAGCACAAGGCAATATAGCATTTTGACTAAAAGTAGTGCTAGTGTCCACATGAGGCTCACTAGATGTTACCTTACCAATCATGGCCTCATGAGCTATCTTTAGCACATTATGGGATACTAGAAGATCATCATGAGAGCTTGAGAGCTTTTCATGGCTTTCTTCCAATTTCCCATAATTGCTAGATAGCAACTCAAGTTGAGCCCGTAGCTCAACGTTCTCCTTTAAAATGGATGCTTCACAAGAAATAGAATTAGTAGCACAAGCATCATCATTAACAACAAGAGGAGAAGGCAACTTGGCAAGCTCTTTTAAATAAGAAGCTTCAAGTTGAGCATGCGACTCAATGAGTTTGATGAGCTCACCCTTGATGACCCTTGAGCCATTTTCAAGGTGCTCAAAATCCTCAAGGAGTCTAGCATGAGCAACTTCAAGCTTAGCATTTTTAGTTTCAAAAACATTGGCCACCTCAAGAGCTCTATCATGAGATTCCTTCACTCCAGATAACTCTAGAGCAAAAGTCTCCTCAAGAGATTCCTTGGTGGTTTGTTCAAGTTCAAGAGCTTGAGAGAGGTCCGCAATCTCATTAGCGTAATCACGCTCATGACCTTCCATTTTATCAATGGTGACCTCATGCTCCTCAAGACGAGATTCCAACTCATCAATATATTTCTTGCCCTCAATAGCAATAGACATGATTTCCATGAAGTTGGAACGAGCAATTTTATTCTTAAGAAGAGCTTTAAAAATTATTCCCCCCTTAATTTTTAAGGAGGCAACATCATCATTCTCTTCATCATAATCGACATCATCATCACTCTTGCCATCATCAATATTATCACAAGATATATTAGGATTCAAAGTGGGAGATACCTTTGAAGACTTGGCCATAAGGCAAAAAGCAATAGATGATGATGTGGGATCCCTTGAAGCACCATTCAAGACCACATCTTGTTCCATGTTGTGTTGGGTTTCCTCTACATTGTTAGCAGAACAACTCGAGGAAATACATGCATTTTATCATGCCAACAAGACATAGCAAGCATATCATCATGAGATTTAGACAAGCAATTTGTACATGATATGCAAGGACTATCAACACAAGAATGTGAAACATTTGGAGTGCTCGAAGTGCTAGAGTCCAAAGATGAAGCATCGCACCAAGAAAGTGATGAAGGATTATCAAAACTAAGCCCGCTATCATCATTGCAATGAACACCACTACTCACCATGTCATTACCTTGTGGCAAACCACATGTAGGTGAAGTAGAAGAAGTTGAGAACACAACACGACCGGAGATGGAGGGAGAACAATCATCCCCACAAAACTTGGACATGCCATATTTATCTTGAAGCTTTGTCCACAACTCATGAGCATCCCGGAAAGGCATGAGTTGAAATATAACTACATTGCTCAAAGCATCGAAAAGCATATTAGAAGCTTGAGCATTGAGATGAGAGTTTTTCTCATCCTTTAAAGATAATCTTTGGGGATCTTTTGGAGGAGAAAAACCCATATCTACAATTCGCTCTAAATTTGGGTCCATGACCCTAAAGAGATTAAGCATGCGAATTACCCAAACATCAAAATTTGTGCCATCGAAACTAAGTGTGTCACAGAATCCTAATCCCCTAGTCGACATCTTTACTCTCTAGGCGGTTAAGCCTAACAAAGAGAGACGAGGCTCTGATACCAATTGAAAGATCGTCGATATCGCCTAGAGGGGGGGTGAATAGGTACTTTAAAATAATTACGGTTGAGGCTTGAACAAATGCAGAATAAACCTAGCGGTTAATTTGTCAAGCACAAAACCTACAACAACTAGGCTCACCTATGTGCACCAACAACTTATGCTAAGCAAGAAAACCTACTTAGGTGATAGCAAGATATATGACAAGAAATAATATGGCTATCACAAAGTAAAGTGCATAAGTAAAGGGCTCGAGTAAGAGATAATCGAGGCACGCGGAGACGATGATGTATCCCGAAGTTCACACCCTTGCGGATGCTAATCTCCGTTTGCAGCGGTGTGGAGGCACAATGCTCCCCAAGAAGCCACTAGGGCCACCGTAATCTCCTCACGCCCTCGCACAATGCAAGATGCCGTGATTCCACTAAGGGACCCTTGAGGGCGGTCACCGAACCCGTACAAATGGCAACCCTTGGGGGCGGTCACCGAACCCGTACACTTTGGCAACCCTTGGGGGCGGTCACCGGAACCCGTCAAATTGCTCGGGGCGATCTTCACAACCTAATTGCAGACCCCGATGCTTGCCCGGAGCTTTACACCACAATGATTGAGCTCCGAACACCACCAACCATCTAGGGCGCCCAAGCACCCAAGAGGAACAAGCTCAAGGGTACCAAGCACCCAAGAGTAATAAGCTTCTCAACTTGTAACTTCCACGTATCACCGTGGAGAACTCAAACCGATGCACCAAATGCAATGGCAAGGGCACACGGAGTGCCCAAGTCCTTCTCTCTCAAATCCCACCAAAGCAACTAATGCTAGGGAGGAAAATGAGAGGAAGAACAGGAAGGAGAACACCAAGAACTCCAAGATCTAGATCCAAGGGGTTCCCCTCACATAGAGGAGAAAGTGATTGGTGGAAATGTGGATCTAGATCTCCTCTCTCTTTTCCCTCAAAAACTAGCAAGAATCCATGGAGGGATTGAGAGTTAGCAAGCTCGAAGAAGGTCAACAATGGGGGAATAACACGAGCTCAAAGGATAAGGTTCAATGGGGAAGAAGACCCCCTTTTATAGGTGGGGAAAATCCAACCGTTATGCTCACAGCCCGCACAGAGCGGTACTACCACTCCAAGGAGCGGTACTACCGCTAGGGCGGTAGTACCCCTTTGAAAAACAACAGCGAGGAGGCAAAAGGCCAGTAGAACCGCTGGAGCGGTACTACCGCTCGTCCCCACGGTACTACAGCTCGACCTCACGGTACTACCGCTAGGGATAGCGGTACTACCGCAAGTGGTAGCGGTACTACTGCTTGCGAGCAGTACAAAAAAAATACTTCCGTGCCTACTTCCACTGAGCAAAACACGAGATTTTGGTCCGGAGAGGTACTACCGCTCAGGAGCCGCGGTAGTACCGCTCCCAAGAGCGGTACTAAAAAATTACATCCGCAGCAGCCCCTTTAAAGGACACCAAAACTGACACAACTTCTGCAAACGGACTCCGAATTCGACGAAACCAAGTTTGTTGGAAAGCTAGCAACAAGGGCTAACACAATCTTGATATAAATACCAATAAGAAGCAAATGAGAAAAGACCCAAAAGAAAATGGTGAGAACCCTTCCTCGGATAAGACCGGTAAAACCTCCAACATCGAAAACATCATAGAAGACGCATGCAAACTCCGTTTTCGATGAACTCAAGCTTGTCATCAAGATGACCATAAGATCTAAGACTCACAAAGATAACCAAACAAGAACCAAGAAACATGATGCAAGGATTCAATGGTTTGAGCTCTCGACGAACGATACGATCAAGCTACTCACTTGAGAGCCCCCCTTGATAGTACGGCTATCGATCCTATAACCCGGTCTCCCAACTACCACCATGAGACCGGTAAAATAGAAAACATATCAAGGGAAAACCTTTGCCTTGCACATGGTCCACTTGAGCTAGATGATGACGATCTTGACACCCTCAAGTTGGACCACCTTTCTTGATTGCGTTGGCTCGATGAAGACTAGATGATTACTCCCCCATAGTCCACTATGGGTGAGCCACTCTTCGGCACATCTTCACAAGTCCATTGTAACCACAATGGAAGGCAAGCTTCAAGCACTTGATCTCTTCGTGATGCTCCACTTGAACTTGCACACGGCAATCTTGATGACGATCACCACTTGATGTCATCCTCTCCCTGGGTTGAGTGATATCTTCCTCTTGACGCAAGCCCATGAACACGTACCTAACCCCACATAGAACTCTCACATAGACCATGGGTTAGTACACAAAGCACAATGGACAATGCTTACCATACCATGGGATCACTTGATCCCTCTCGGTACATCTTCTACGCTTTGTGAGTTTATCAACTTGATTCACTCTTGACTTAGTCTTGATCAACCTTGAATCTTTCCAACTCTAGGATGATGTCTTGAAGGTAAACATGAATGATCACACAATCTTCTTATTCAAGACATGCTTGCAATAAGCTCAACTCTCACATGACCAATCTTTGGATAATTCCTTAATAGCACCTTGGTCAACACAAACTCTCCTTGAAACCAACACATGTACTCCAAGAAAAGCCTATGGACAAAACCTTCAAATATAACTCAAGGCAACCATTAGTCCATGGAGATTGTCGTCAATTACCAAAACCAAACATGGGGGCACCACATGTTCTTTCAGTGCTCAACGCTATATATTATTTCCCAATGATGTATGGCTATCCTATGATGTTTGAGTAGATCCGTTTTGTCCTATGGGTTATTTGATGATCAAGATTGGTTTGAGTTGCATGTTTTATTATTGGTGTTGTCCTATGGTGCTATCCGTGTCGCGCAAGCGTGAGGGATTCCCGCTGTAGGGTGTTGCAATATGTTCATGATTCGCTTATAGTGGGTTGCGTGAGTGACTGAAACACAAACCCGAGTAAGGGGGTTGTTGCGTATGGGATAAAGAGGACTTGATGCTTTAATGCTATGGTTGGGTTTTATCTTAATGATCTTTAGTAGTTGCGGATGCTTGCTAGAGTTCCAATCATAAGTGCATATGATCCAAGTAGAGAAAGTATGTTAGGTTATGCCTCTCCCTCAAATAAAATTGCAATAATGATTACCGGTCTAGTTATCGATTGCCTAGGGACAAATAACTTTCTCATGACAACAAGCTCTTTACTAAAACTAATTTAGTTGTGTCTTTATCTAAACAGCCCCTACTTTTTATTTACGCTCTCTTTATTATCTTGCAAACCTATCCAAAAACACCTACAAAGTACTTCTAGTTTTATACTTGTTCTAGGTAAAGTGAACGTCAAGCGTGCGTAGAGTTGTATCGGTGGTCGATAGAACTTGAGGGAATATTTGTTCTACCTTTAGCTACTCGTTGGGTTTGACACTCTTACTTATAGAAAGAGGCTACAATTGATCCCCTATACTTGTGGGTTATCACTGCTCGGGCCGTCGGCCAATAGAATCCTGTGCGGAAGGCCTTACTACAAGGGCCCGAGCTGCGACGTGGTGCCTGCCGAGACCGGCATGAATCTCAGCCAGGAGATGCCGCCCCTCCTCCTCGGAGATACACCTTTGAAGGACTCCGGTAGCGCTTTTCTTATAGAGCTCTCCGTCGTGAACCTTGTAGGCCTTCGAACGCCGGATGATGCGGCGGGCCTCATTCTGATCCTCAGGAAGTTCATTCCTATTATGGTAGGCCAGGAAAGGTTCGGTCCATGGGGCAATGACTGCCATAATGAGATGGCCGACGGTGTTATTTCGGTGACTGAGCCGCCGATGATATCTGTGTGTTCGGCATCTGGGGTTGTGCTCGGATCCGGACTAGTGTTGCCGCTTTCCCCCTGCCACACCACGGATGGCTTAAAAAGCCTTTCCAGAAATATATTAGGTGGGATGGGGTCGCGCTTGGCGCCGATACGAGCGAGAACGTCCGCCGCTTGATTACTTTCATGAGCCACATGATGGAACTCGAGCCCCTCGAACCGAGCCGACATTTTTAGGACGACATTATGATAAGCCGCCATCCTTGGGTCTTTGGCATCAAAATCTCCATTTATTTGAGATATTGCAAGGTTTGAGTCCCCGCGCACCTGTAGGCGTTGTATGCCCATGGAGACAGCCATCCGGAGACCATGCAACAAGGCCTCGTATTCGGCTGCGTTGTTAGAATTTGTGTATAGTATTTGGAGTACGTACTGAACTACGTCTCCAGTAGGAGACGTTAACACGACGCCCGCTCCTAGTCCTGCCAGCATTTTGGAGCCATCGAAATACATAACCCAATTGGAGTATGTGTCGTACTCTTTAGGGAGTTTGGCCTCTGTCCATTCGGCGACGAAGTCAGCCAGTACTTGGGATTTAATAGCTCGGCGTGGTTTGTATGTAATATCAAATGGAAGGAGCTCAATGGCCCATTTGGCGATCCGGCCCGTAGCATCGCGGTTGTTTATTATGTCGTTGAGTGGTACTTCGGAAGCCACCGTGATCGAACACTCCTGGAAGTAGTGTCGTAGCTTTCGGGATTCCATGAAGACCGCGTATGCTATCTTTTGATAATGGGGGTATCGGGATTTGCATGGTGTAAGGACAGTGGATACGTAGTATACTGGCTTCTGAAGCGGGAATTTGTGTCCGTCCTGTTCTCGGTCAACGACGAGCACAGCGCTCACCACCTGATGTGTTGTCGATATGTATAGTGACATGGGTTCACCGACGTGTGGCGCGGCCGGGATTGGGTTGCTCGCTAGAAGGGTTTTTATTTCTTCCAGTCTGGCTGTTGCCGCGTCCGTCCACTCGAAGTGATCGGTTCGCCATAGAAGGCGATAGAGTGGCAGTGCCTTTTCTCCCAATCTGGAGATAAAGCGGCTTAGAGCTGCCACGCAACCCGCAAGCTTTTGGACTTGTTTAAGGTATGTTGGCGTAGCCAATTGTGACAGAGCTCGGATTTTGGCTGGATTTGCTTCAATTCCTCTGTTGGAAACAATGAAGCCCAGCAGTTTTCCAGCGGGGACACCGAAAATGCACTTTTCCGGATTGAGCTTAATGTCATACGCATGGAGGTTGTCGAATGTGAGACGTAAATCGTCTATTAGTGTTTCGACGTGCCTAGTTTTGATGACGACATCGTCCACATAAGCTTCAACTGTCTTGCCGATCTGTTTCTCCAGGCATGTTTGAATCATGCGTTGGTATGTGGCGCCGGCGTTCTTGATAACCCACAAGTATAGGGGATCGCAACAGTTTTCGAGGGTAGAGTATTCAACCTAAATTTATTGATTCGACACAAGGGAGCCAAAGAATATTCTCAAGTATTAGCAGTTGAGTTGTCAATTCAACCACACTTGGATAACTTAGTATCTGCAGGAAAGTATTTAGTAGCAAAGTAGTATGATAGTAGTGGTAACGGTAACAAAAGTGACAGTAGCAAAAGTAATATTTTTGGTGTTTTATAGTGATTGTAACAGTAGCAACGAAAAAGTAAATAAGCGAAGAACAATATATGAAAAGCTCGTAGGCATTGGATCGGTGATGGAGAATTATGCCGGATGCGGTTCATCATGTAACAGTCATAACATAGGGTGACACAGAACTAGCTCCAATTCATCAATGTAATGTAGGCATGTATTCCGAATATAGTCATACGTGCTTATGGAAAAGAACTTGCATGACATCTTTTGTCCTACCCTCCCGTGGCAGCGGGGTCCTAGCGGAAACTAAGGGATATTAAGGCCTCCTTTTAATAGAGTACCGGAACAAAGCATTAGCACATAGTGAATACATGAACTCCTCAAACTATGGTCATCACCGGGAGTGGTCCCGATTATTGTCAATTCGGGGTTGCCGGATCATAACACATAGTAGGTGACTATAGACTTGCAAGATAGGATCAAGAACACACATATATTCATGAAAACATAATAGGTTCAGATCTGAAATCATGGCACTCGGGCCCTAGTGACAAGCATTAAGCATAGCAAAGTCATAGCAACATCAATCTTAGAACATAGTGGATACTAGTGATCAAACCCTCAATTACATGATAGATCTCGTCCAACCCATCACCGTCCAGCAAGCCTACGATGGAATTACTCACGCACGGCGGTGAGCATCATGAAATTGGTGATGGAGGATGGTTGATGATGACGATGGCGACGAATCCCCCTCTCCGGAGCCCCGAACGGACTCCAGATCAGCCCTCCCGAGAGGTTTTAGGGCTTGGCGGAAGCTCCGTATCGTAAAACGCGATGAATCCTTCTCTCTGATTTTTTTTCTCCCCGAAAGTGAATATATGGAGTTGGAGTTGAGGTCGGTGGAGCGTCAAGGGGCCCACGAGGTAGCGGGACGCGCCCTAGGGGGGCAGGCGCGCCCCCCACCCTCGTGGGCAGGGTGTGGGCCCCCTGACGTGGATTTTTCTTCCGGTATTTTTCTTATTTTCCAAATAGATGTTCCGTGGAGTTTCAGGTCATTCCGAGAACTTTTGTTTCTGCACATAAATAACACCATGGAAAGTCTGCTGAAAACAGCGTCGGTCCGGGTTAGTTCCATTCAAATCATGCAAGTTAGAGTCCAAAACAAGGGCAAAAGTGTTTGGAAAAGTAGATACGACAGAGACGTATCAACTCCCCTAAGCTTAAACCTTTGCTTGTCCTCAAGCAATCCAGTTGACAAACTGAAAGTGATAAAGAAAAACTTTTACAAACTCCGTTTGCTCTTGTTGTTGTAAATATGTAAAGCCAGCATTCATGTTTTCAGCAAAGATTATGACTAACCACATTCACTCTTAGGTCTCATGTTTACTCATATCAATGGCATAATCAACTAGCGAGCCATAATAATAAATCTCGGATGACAACACTTTCTCAAAACAATCATGATATGATATAACAAGATGGTGTCTCGCTAGCCCTTTCTGAGACCGCAAAACATAAATGCAGAGCACCTTTAAAGATCAAGGACTGACTAGACATTGTAATTCATGGTAAAAGAGATCCAATCATAGTCATACCCAATATAAATTAATAGTAATGGATGCAAATGACAGCTGCGCTCTCCAGCTAGTGCTTTTTAATAAGAGGGTGATGACTCAACATAAAAGTAAATAGATAGGCCCTTCGCAGAGGGAAGCAGGGATTTGTAGAGGTGCCAGAGCTCGGTTTTGAAATAGAGATAAATAATATTTTGAGCGGCATACTTTCATTGTCAACATAACAACCAAGAGATGGCGATATCTTCCATGCTACACACATTATAGGCGGTTCCCAAACAGAATGGTAAAGTTTATACTCCCCCTCCACCAACAAGCATCAATCCATGGCTTGCTCGAAACAACGAGTGCCTCCAACAAGCAACAGTCCCAGGGGGAGTTTTGTTTGTAATTATTTTGATTTAGTTTGCATAAAGCATGGGATTGGGCATCTCGGTGACCAGCCATTTTCTCGTGAGTGAGGAGCGGAGTCCATTCCTCTTGAGAATAACCCGCCTAGCATGGAAGATAAGGGCAGCCCTAGTTGATACATGAGCTATTCGAGCATATAAAACAGAATGTTTATTTGAAAGTTTAGAGTTTGGCACATACAAATTTACTTGGAACGGCAGGTAGATACCGCATATAGGAAGGTATAGTGGACTCATATGGGATAACTTTGGGGTTTAAGGGATTGGATGCACAAGCAGTATTCCCGCTTAGTACAAGTGAAGGCTAGCAAGAGACTGGGAAGCGACCAACTAGAGAGCGACAACAGTCATGAACATGCATTAAAATTAATAAACATTGAGTGCAAGCGTGAGTAGGATATAATCCACCATGAACATAAATATCGTGAAGGCTCTGTTGATTTGTTTCAACTACATGTGTGAACATGTGCCAAGTCAAGTCACTTAAATCATTCAAAGGAGGATACCACCCCACTATACCACATCACAACCATTTTAATAGCATGTTGGCATGCAAGGTAAACCATTATAACTCATAGCTAATCAAGCATGGCACGAGCAACTATGATCTCTAATTGTCATTGCAAACATGTTTATTCATAATAGGCTGAATCGGGAACGATGAACTAATCATATTTACAAAAACAAGAGAGGTCGAGTTCATACCAGCTTTTCTCATCTCAGTCAGTCCATCATATATCGTCATAATTGCCTTTCACTTGCACGACCGAACGATGTGAATAATAATAAGAGTGCACGTGCATTGGACTAAGCTAGAATCTGCGAGCATTCAATAAACAGGAGAAGACAAGGCAATATGGGTTCTTGGTTAAGTCAACAATAATGCATATAAGAGCCACTTCAACAATTTAATTATGGTCTTCTCCTATCGACCCCCAAAGAAAAGAAAAGAAATAAAAATTATTTACACGGGAAAGCTCCCAACAAGCAAAAGAAGAACATGAAATCTTTTTGGGTTTTATTTTTAATTATTACTACTACAGCAGGAAAAGTAAACTAGCTAGAAGCTACACTATTTTTTTTTGTTTTTCTTAAAGTTTAACAAACACACAAGAAGAAAGCAAGAAAAAGAAAATAAACTAGCATGGATATTACAGTGAAAGAGTATGAGCACCGACATCTAGCAATGAGTGTGTGTACATAAATGTAATGTCGGTGGGAAATACGTACTCCCCCAAGCTTAGGCTTTTGGCCTAAGTTGGTTTATTGCCACGGATGGCATGGAGGTCATCTCCAGATCCCAAAAGTAATCAGATTGTCGTGGAGGCTCAAATTGTGGTTCCGGCTCCGTGGCTGGTGTAGGGTTCCTGTAGGCGTAAATGGCCGCCCATGGAACGAGATACGGGCCTTCAGACAAATTAAACAAGGAAGGAGCAGGCAAGGTAATAGTCTCAGGGTGATGTTTATCAAAGAACAATTTGTATTTAAGCTCCCCTTCCTTGTTCTTAACAATAAAGTCATGCGCTACCATACTCTTATAATCTAAATAAGCAGTGGGCAGCAATTTTTCTTCTTTTTCATAGTGCCTAATAGGTATATTATAATATGCAGCAAGGCGTGAAGCGTAAATACTCAAAGATGGGACCCTTAGTACGGTTCAGACTTAACCGTTTAGCAATAATTCCGCCCATACTAACAGTGTTATCGGAAAATAAACCATGGAACAAAATGATAATATCAGGAACACTAAGGTTTCCACAGTTTCCGCGACCAATCAAGCAACGACTAGCAAATATGGCAAAGTAGCGTAAAACGGGAAAATGTATGCTAGTGATTCTTGCATAGGAAACCTTCCTGGTTTCCCCCACAGTAATGGTGTCAATAAACCCGTCCACATCTTTACGATGTGGTTCATCTAAGGTACCCTCGAAGGGTATTTTGGAAACCTTGCAAAATTCATCTAGTGGCATCTTCTTAACAACATCATATAAATGAAACTCTACTGAAGGAGGTGATTCCTTAGGAAAATAGTAGAAGTTTTGCACAAAAGTATTAGTGAGTAAGAGATACTGATGACGTTGGTCGCGGAGGAAGTCGGTGAGGCCAGCATTCTCAGCCAATGAATAGAAATCATCATAAATCTCGGCTTCTCTCAAGAAATCATCGGAAGGCCATTCACACGGCCGAACCTCCGCGGTGCGAGGCAAATTATATTCGGGCCTCTGTGCTTCTTCATTTTGCTTTTCCTTCGAGCTTCGGCTCGATGAGCCCCTCAAAAATCTCTTCATTATTTTCTGAAAAATTCTGAAATTTTTAGTAACTTCAAACAAAAGTGAACTAAGCTCAATAAAATTGATAGAAACTACTCCTACAAGTGCCTAGAGACTATATCATGCATTAGAACTACTTGGAACCATATAAATTTGACATGCAAGCTCAAGAACATGGTCACCTAGGCAGCACAAATTTGCAATGAATAGAGCACTAGAACAAAAACTAATGGACCAATGGAGGAGTCACATACTAAGGAACAATCCCCCCAAGCAGTTTTGTGAGAGGTGCTTTGAGCAAGGAGATCGAAAATCGCAGCAAAATGAGCTAGAACTCGTGCTTGAGCTGGATATTGGTGTTTGTGGGAGGAAGAAGAAGTGTGTGGGTGCAGGAATAAGTGGAGGGAAGCCACCGTGGGCCCACGAGGCAGGGGGCGCGCCCAGGGGGTAGGGCGCGCCCTCCACCCTCGTGGCCAGGTGCTTGCCCCTCCTGCAGTGTTCTCAGTGCTAGATATTCTCAAATATTCCAGAAAAAATCATATTCCATTTTCAGGGCATTTGGAGAACTTTTATTTTCGGGGTATTTTTATATTGCACAAATAAATTAGAAAACAGACAAAAAAATACTATTTTTACTTTATTTCAACTAAATAACAGAAAGTAGAAGGAGGGTACAGAAGGTTGTGCCTTCTAGTTTCATCCATCTCATGCTCATCAAAAAGAATCCACAAACAAGGTTGATCAAGTCTTGTTAACAAACTCATTCCGAATAACATGGAACCGGAGAAATTTCGAATAACACTATGTTACCTCAACGGGGATATGCACATCCCCAATAATAAGAATATCATATTTCTTCTTGACAGTAGGAAGAGGAAATTCAAAACCTCCAAAAATAATTGATGGAATTTTTCCAATAGAGTTGATACTATGAACTTGAGGTTGTTTCCTCGGAAAGTGTACCGTATGCTTATTACCATTAACATGAAAAGTGACATTGCCTTTGTTGCAATCAATAACAGCCCCTGCAGTATTCAAAAAGGGTCTTCCAAGAATAATAGACATACTATCGTCCTCGGGAATATCAAGAATAACAAAGTCCGTTAAAATAGTAACGTTTGCAACCACAACAGGCACATCCTCACAAATACCGACAGGTATAGAAGTTGATTTATCAGCCATTTGCAAAGATATTTTAGTAGGTGTCAACTTATTCAAATCAAGTCTACGATATAAAGAGAGAGGCATAACACCAACACCGGCTCCAAGATCACATAAAGCAGTTTTAACATAGTTTCTTTTAATGGAGCATGGTATAGTAGGTACTCCTGGATCTCCAAGTTTCTTTTGTATTCCACCTTTAAAAGTATAATTAGCAAGCATGGTGGAAATCTTAGCTTCCGGTATCTTTCTTTTATTAGTAAAAATATCTTTCATATACTTAGCATAAGGATTCATTTTGAGCATATCAGTTAATCGCATATGCAAGAAGATAGGTCTAATCATTTCAGCAAAGCGCTCAAAATCCTCATCATCCTTTTTCTTGGATGGTTTGGGAGGAAAAGGCATGGGTTTCTGAACCCATGGCTCCCTTTCTTTACCATGTTTCCTAGCAACAAAGTCTCTCTTATCATAACGTTGATTCTTTGATTGTGGGTTATCAAGATCAACAGCAGGTTCAATTTCTACATCATTGTCATTACTAGGTTGAGCATCATCATGAACATCATCATTAGCATTTTCATTAGGTTCATGTTCATTACCAGATTGTGTTTTAGCATCAGAAATAGAGATATCATTTGGATTCTCGGGTGGTTCAGCAATAGGTTCACTAGAAGCATGCAAAGTCCTATCATTTTTCTTTTTCTTCTTTTTAGAAGAACTAGGTGCATCAATATTATTTCTCTGAGAATCTTGCTCAATTCTCTTAGGGTGGCCTTCAGGATACAAAGGTTCCTGAGTCATCTTACCAGTTCTAGTAGCCACTCTAACAGCATAATCATTTTTCTTACTATTCATTTCATTGAGAAAATCATTTTGAGCTTTAAGTACTTGTTCTACTTGAGTGGTAACCATAGAAGCATGTTTAGTAATGAGTTTAAGTTCACCTTTAACGTTAGCCATATAATCACCCAAGTGTTCAATCATATAAGCATTTTATTTTAACTGTCTACCAAAATAAGCATTGAAATCTTCTTGCTTAACCATAAAGTTATCAAACTCATCCAAGCATTGGCTAGCAATTTTAGTAGGAGGGATTTCAGCTTTATCATATCTATAGAGAGAATTTACCTTTACTACCTGTGTCGGGTTATCAAGACCATGAGGTTCTTCAATAGGTAATGGATTAAGATCATATGTTTCTTCAACAGGCGGTAAATTAAGACCATGTATTTCTTCAATAGGAGGTAAATTCTTAACATCTTTAGCTTTAATACCCTTTTCTTTCATAGATTTCTTTGCCTCTTGCATATCTTCAGGACTGAGAAATAGAACACCTCTCTTCTTCGGAGTTGTTTTAGGAATAGGCTCAGGAGATGGCTCAGGAAGTGTCCAATTATTTTCATTTGTCAACATATTATTCAATAGAATTTCAGCTTCATCCGGTGTTCTTTCCCTGAAAACAGAACCAACACAACTATCCAAGTAATCTCTGGAAGCATCGGTTAGTCCATTATAAAAGATATCAAGTATTTCATTTTTCTTAAGAGGATGATTAGGCAAAGCATTAAGTAACTTGAGAAGCCTCCCCCAAGCTTGTGGGAGACTCTCTTCTTCAACTTGCACAAAATTGTATATTTCCCTTAGAGCAGCTTGTTTCTTATGAGCAGGGAAATATTTAGCAGAGAAGTAATAAATCATATCCTGGGGACTACGCACACAACCAGGATCAAGAGAATTAAACCATATCTTAGCATCACCCTTTAAGGAGAACAGAAATATTTTAAGGATATAAAGATAGCGAGATCTCTCATCATTAGTGAACAGGGTGGCTATATCATTTAATTTAGTAAGATGTGCCACAACAGTTTCAGATTCATAGCCATGAAAAGGATCACATTCAACCAAAGTAATTATATCAGGATCAACAGAGAATTCATAATCCTTATCAGTAACACAGATAGGTGAAGTAGCAAAAGCAGGGTCAGGTTTCATTCTAGCATTAAGAGATTGCTGACTCAATTTAGCTAATAACCTCTTGAGCTCATATCTATCTTTGCAAGCTAAAATAGCTAAAGCAGCTTCTTTTTCAAAAACACAACCCTCAGGAATAACAGGCAAGTCTTCATCATCATCACTTTCATCAATATAATCAGTTTCAATAATTTCTTTCTCTCTAACCCTAGCAATTTGTTCATCAAGAAAATCACTAAGTGGCACAGTAGTATCAAGCATAGAAGTAGTTTCATCATAAGTATCATGCATAGCAGAAGTGGCTTCATCAATAACATGCAACATATCATAACGAATAGCAGCAGCAGGTTTAGGGTCGCAAGCTTACTCAAAACAGAAGGTGAATCAAGTACAGAGCTAGATGGCAGTTCCTTACCTCCCCTCGTAGTTGAGGGATAAATTGTTGTCTTAGCGTCTTTCAAGTTCTTCATAGTGACCAGCAGATATAAATCCCAAGTGACTCAAAGAATAGAGCTATGCTCCCCGGCAACGGCGCCAGAAAATAGTCTTGATAACCCACGAGTATAGGGGATCGCAACAGTTTTCGAGGGTAGAGTATTCAACACAAATTTATTGATTCGACACAAGGGGAGCCAAAGAATATTCGCAAGTATTAGCAGTTGAGTTGTCAATTCAACCACACCTGGATAACTTAGTATCTGCAGCAAAGTATTTAGTAGCAAAGTAGTATGATAGTAGTGGTAACGGTAACAAAAGTGACGGTAGCAAAAGTAATATTTTTGGTGTTTTGTAGTGATTGTAACAGTAGCAACGAAAAAGTAAATAAGCGAAGAACAATATATGAAAAGCTCGTAGGCATTGGATCGGTGATGGAGAATTATGTCGGATGCGGTTCATCATGTAACAGTCATAACATAGGGTGACACAGAACTAGCTCCAATTCATCAATGTAATGTAGGCATGTATTCCGAATATAGTCATACGTGATTATGGAAAAGAACTTGCATGACATCTTTTGTCCTACCCTCCCATGGCAGCGGGGTCCTAGCGGAAACTAAGGGATATTAAGGCCTCCTTTTAATAGAGTACCGGAATAAAGCATTAGCACATAGTGAATACATGAACTCCTCAAACTATGGTCATCACCGGGAGTGGTCCCGATTATTGTCAATTCGGGGTTGCCGGATCATAACACATAGTAGGTGACTATAGACTTGCAAGATAGGATCAAGAACACACATATATTCATGAAAACATAATAGGTTCAGATCTGAAATCATGGCACTCGGGCCCTAGTGACAAGCATTAAGCATAGCAAAGTCATAGCAACATCAATCTTAGAACATAATGGATACTAGGGATCAAACCCTAACAAAACTAACTCGATTACATGATAGATCTCATCCAACCCATCACCGTCCAGCAAGCCTACGATGGAATTACTCACGCACGGCGGTGAGCATCATGAAATTGGTGATGGAGGATGGTTGATGATGATGATGGCGACGAATCCCCCTCTCCGGAGCCCCGAACGGACTCCAGATCAGCCCTCCTGAGAGGTTTTAGGGCTTGGCGGCGGCTCCGTATTGTAAAACGCGATGAATCCTTCTCTTTGATTTTTTTCTCCCCGAAAGTGAATATATGGAGTTGGAGTTGAGGTCGGTGGAGCGTCAGGGGGCCCACGAGGTAGGGGGCGCGCCCCCCACCCTCGTGGGCAGGGTGTGGGCCCCCTGACATGGATTTTTCTTCCGGTATTTTTCTTATTTTCCAAATAGATGTTTCGTGGAGTTTCAGGTCATTCCGAGAACTTTTGTTTCTGCACAGAAATAACACCATGGAAAGTCTGCTGAAAACAGCGTCAGTCCGGGTTAGTTCCATTCAAATCATGCAAGTTAGAGTCCAAAACAAGGGCAAAAGTGTTTGGAAAAGTAGATATGACGGAGACGTATCAGTTCTTGAGCCCGAAGGGCATGGTGTTGAAGCAGAATGGCCCATATGGGGTAATGAATGTTGTTGCAGCTTGATCGGACTCCTTCATTTTGATTTGATGGTATCCGGAATATGCATCAAGGAAACACAGTGAGTCGTGTCCTGCGGTAGCATCAATGATTTGATCAATGCGGGGGAGGGGGAAGGGATCCTTAGGGCAAGCCTTATTGAGGTCTTTGAAATTGACGCACAGGCGCCAGGATTTGTCCTTCTTTGGTACCATCACCAAGTTTGCCAGCCAGTCTGGATGTTTTATTTCTCTAATGAATCCGGCCTCAATTAGCTTGGCTAACTCCTCCCCCATAGCTTGGCGTTTGGGTTCGGAAAAGCGCCACAGTGCTTGTTTGACTGGTTTATATCCCTTTAATATATTGAGACTATGTTCGGCCAGCTTACGTGGGATTCCAGGCATATCAGAAGGGTGACAGGCGAATATATCCCAGTTTTCGCAAAGGAAATCCCTTAGTGCGGCGTCGACCGTTGGGTCTAGTTGTGCTCCAATAGATGTTGTCTTCTTGGGGTCCGTTGGGTGGACCTGGAATTTGACTATTTCTTCTGCCGGTTTGAAGGAGGTGGATTTGGGTCATTTGTCTAAGATCACATCGTCCCTATCCATCGTGGAGCGCAGTGCGGTTAATTCTTTGGCCACGAGGGCTTCAGATAATGCCTCAAGGGCCAGGGATGCGGTTTTGTTTTCGGCGCGGAGTGCTATGTCCGGATCACTGACAAGAGTGATTATGTCGTTTGGTCCGGGCATTTTGAGCTTCATGTACCCTTAATGAGGTATAGCTTGGAAGCGTGTAAAAGCATCTCGCCCCAACAAGGCGTGGTATCCGCTGCTGAAAGGAGCCACTTGGAAGGTTATTTCTTTGGACCGATAATTCTCCGGCGTGCCGAATACCACGTCAAGTGTGATTTTTCGCGCATACTGCGCCTCCCGACTGGGAATGATTCCTCGGAAGGTCGTGTTGCTCTGCTTGATGCGGCTTCTGTCTATTTCCATATTGTGGAGTGTATCCTCATAGATGAGGTTTAGTCCGCTGCCGCCATCCATGAGGACCTTGGTGAGTCGAAAGCCGTCCATGATGGGACTGAGGACTAATGCGGCTGGTGCTCGGACTGTCCTGTATTTTGGTTCGTCACCGGCATTAAAGGTTATAGCCGTGTCGTTCCAAGGGTTTATCGCGGCGATTTGACAGACTTCGGCGAGGTCGCGGAGTGCCCTTTTGCGCTTATTGTTTGAAGCGAATGTCTCGAAGACCGTCAATACTCCAGGGTCGTCGTCTTCTAGAGGGTGTTGCTCTGGGGTGTTTTTGGTAAGGATGTCCTCGCCGCTCTTGGCTACCTGCCGGAGTATCCAACATGCTCTAAGGCTGTGGGTTGGTATGGTGTCCGGTGTTGTGTGTATTTTGCATGGGCCATCGAGCCATCCCTCCAGAACGGTTCCGTGCCGCGTAATGGGTTTATATTTCTTGGCTATTGGACTGGGTGTGTCACGGGGATACGCCCTTTTTGCCTGGACCAGCGGTTGAGTTGGGACCGATGGCTCCCAACAAGCTGCTCGATCTTTCCAGGCGCTTTCCATTGCGCTGTACTTTTGTACGATAGTTGCCAAGTCAGCGAAGTGCAGTATGCGGCGGCGATTAATGGCGTTGAGGATTCCTTCATTCGTGCAATTATTGCAGAACGCTGATATCGCGTCCTCGTTGCGGCAATCTTTAACCTTGTCCTTGACAAGGAGGAATCTGGCCCAGAAGTGGTGGACCTTTTCCTGAGACTGCTGTTGTATGCTCATGAGAGCGCTTATGTCTGGGTGGGTGGGTGGAATTGGATCCGGACCCTGACCCGATCGATGATCCAGAGTCTGAAGGTTTTCCAGACTTAACAGTCCGGGCTCCGGAGTATCTTCTGGTTGCTTATGCCCGTCGTCTGATTCTATGTTCGGAAGGCCGGTCACTTCCTTTTGCTAGTGAGGATCCGACTTTGTTGGGTCGGCGATCCGGACATAGTCCGTCTTCAGTATAGGGGAAGAGTCGCCGTCTTGCTCCTCGACTACCGCTATCTGGTGGGTGACTTGTGGAGATTTGATTTCTCTTTGGTTGGGTTTAAGCCCGATCCGATCGTAATCTGTGGCGATTCCCAGGGCGGCGATGCGATCAAGGAGCTCGTTTAAAGACGAAAACTCCGCCGGATCCATCTGCTTGGAGTGTTTGGAGTTGATACGAAGGGGATTTTCGATGGCCCGAGAGGTCATCGTCGGCTTAACGGCCGAACGGGCGGTCATGGTAAAGCCGCCCAGCCGGAGGGTTTGGCCTGAGGCCAGTTGTCCTCCGGCGGTGATATTGTCTTTAAGGACGACGCATCGATCCTATCGTTGACGGCACAGTGGAACTCTCAATGAAAGCACCAATGTCGGTGTCAAAACCGGCGGATCTCGGGTAGGGGGTCCCGAACTGTGCGTCTAAGGTCGATGGTAACAGGAGATGGGGGACATGATGTTTACCCAGGTTCAGGCCCTCTCTATGGAGGTAATACCCTACTTCCTGCTCGATTGATCTGGATGAATATGAGTATTACAAGAGTTGATCTACCACGAGATCGAGATGGCTAAACCCTAAAGCCTAGCCAGTATGACTATGGTAATGAGTATCTCCCTCTCTGGACTAAGTCCTCCGGTTTATATAGACACCGGGAGGATCTAGGGTTACACAAGGTCGGTTACAAAGAAAGGAATCTACATATTCGGTCGCCAAGCTTGCCTTCGACGCCAAGGAGAGTCCCATCCGGACATGGGTGCAGTCTTCGGTCTTCGTATCTTCAGAGCCCATTAGTCCGGCCCATGGCTAATAGTCCGGACGCCTGAGGACCCCTTAGTCCAGGACTCCCTCGGCCGTCTCGAGGCGGAACCTTGGCGGAATCAATCTAGGGCTCCGGCGAAGCTGTTTTGCCGGGGAAACATCCCTCCGGGAGGGGGAAATCGTCACCATCGTCATCACCATCGATCCTCTCATCGGGAGGGGGTCAATCTCCATCAACATCTTCACAAACACCATCTCCTCTCAAACCCTACTTCATCTCTTGTATCCGATCTTTGTCTAAAAACCTCAGATTGGTACCTGTGGGTTGCTAGTAGTGTTGATTACTCCTTGTAGTTGATGCTAGTTGGTTTATTCGGTGAAATATCATATGTTCAGATCCTTTATGCACATTAATACCCCTCTGATTATGAACATGAATATGATTTGTGAGTAGTTACGTTTGTTCCTGAGGACATGGGAGAAGTCTTGTTGTAAGTAGTCATGTGAATTTGGTATTCGTTCGATATTTTGATGAGATGTATGTTGTCTTTCCTCTAGTGGTGTTATGTGAACGTCGACTACCACTGTTTGGGCCTAGGGGAAGGCATTGGGAAGTAATAAGTAGATGATGGGTTGCTAGAGTGACAGAAGCTTAAACCCTAATTTATGCGTTGCTTCGTAAGGGGCTGATTTGGATCCATATGTTTCATGTTATGGTTAGGTTTACCTTAATTCTTCTTTCGTAGTTGCGGATGCTTGCGAGAGGGGTTAATCATAAGTGGGATGCTTGTCCAAGGAAGGGCAGTACCCAAGCACCGGTCCACCCACATATCAAATTATCAAAGTAACGAACGCGAATCATATGAGCATGATGAAAACTAGCTTGATGATAATTCCCATGTGTCCTCGGGAGCGCTTTCCTTTATATAAGAGTTTGTCCAGGCTTGTCCTTTGCTACAAAAAGGATTGGGCCACCTTGCTGCACCTTGTTTACTTTTGTTACTTGTTACCCGTTACGAATTACCTTATCATAAAACTATCTATTACCGATAATTTCTGTGCTTGCAGAGAATACCTTACTAAAAACTGCTTGTCATTTCCTTCTGCTCCTCATTGGGTTCGACACTCTTACTTATCGAAAGGACTACGATAGATCCCCTATACTTGTGGGTCATCACGCTCCATGTGGATATTTCTCTACTTCTTTGCCCCGCACATACCTCTACTGGCTTCTACTGTATTTGCGATGAGTTTATGTCTCATCAACTAGTCCTAGTAATCTTATTCTAATCGCGCTTCTTTAATTTCTTTGCCACAGGGATGCTCATCTCGATTTTAGTGAAATTGCACAAAATGATCCAGTGGTCAAAGGGTTGCAAACTTCATTTCTTCGGAAGGTTCAACGTCGCCAGCAAATTAAAGCTTGGTTAGGGTTTAGGGTTCAAGGGCTAGGGACTGCATGGATCATTTTTTTATTTAGTTGTCTGTATTCCAAAATAAGTGTCAACTTTAGTAGTAGTACAACTTTGTACTAAAGTTTGCATAAATTTGAGACACTTATTTTGGAACGGATGGATTACATATTGGCTATGATCTGTCAATCATTGAGATGCAATAGCATGCATGTGAGTCTCCTTTGTATGTCATGAAATGTTGCAACAGGGCAACCTTGGACGCAAGATACATGAAACAGAAGCTGGAAGCTTCATAGCATTGTACAAATTTATCTCGCTGAGAAATTATAGTACGTACTATACTACTATGTAAAGAGTTAGGTGTCGCACAGTGTCCAGAAAATATGGTGATAGTGTGAGGTGGGCCATGTAATCACTGAGCTTGGGTGTTTTCACTGCTTTCACACTCCTTCTTTGCAAGAATGGAGAAAATTGTAATCTACCTCCTTTCGCCGAAACATGGGACATCCAGCAGTCGTACCACCTCAGTAATAATGACCAATGAGCCGTCAAATAACATAGACCCGGCAGTAAGTTGGACGGATGAAGCAACCATCACTCTTGAATCCGCTTCTCCCTTCAACGCAGGCACCAGTGAGAGGTCGTGTCCGCTCTGCCCGGGCATGAATGCGGCACTGATTCTCTAGAGCGGCGCTGACCATTTCGGGCGGGAAGCGCGCGCAGGCGATGGAGGGGCTTTGGGTGGGCCAGGCTGGTCAGGAGTGGGCGTGGCAGCTATCCCGACCGGACGCCCGGAAACGATAGGATGCACCGACTCTCGCGGCTAAATCATACACTACACACCATCTCTCTTTTTTTGCAGGATTACACACCATCTCTTTGTAGGAGTAGGTTGATGTGTCGCTCTCTCTAACACACACAGACACACACACACACACTGTTAAAACACACACACGCAAACAGGTTCATAGAATAGGAATATCGTGCGAGTGGGAAGCCACATGAAGTGAGATAAATGGAGTACGTACAAGAAGAGAAGAGGTGACAAATATTCCATCAAACCTGGACTGAGGAGTGGTACTCCCTCCGTCTAGGTGTTAAGTCATCTTACGAAAATCAGATATTCCCAAAAAAATTAGGCGTCGTCCATTAACTTCGCATCTCAATCCCCTCCTAGCCTCGTCGCTAGCGAGCGTTGTTACTTACTCTGCCTTGTTATCTCCCCCGGAAACCCAATGCATGGAGCGCAACTACGCGTTGATCAAAATGTGGAAAATTTTATTGAATTCTGTTTTGAGCGGTTGATTGAAATTATTAATCGTTGTTCTAGCTAGAAAATGGGTTGTACTTTTAACAAACTATAAATGGGTTGTAGTAAATTCCATTAGAATTCAAAAATAGGCTGTACATTCTTACAAATCGCAAATGGGTTATATTTTCTCTGCCACACACTTGCGGGCCTACTGAGTTGACGCGTACGCAAGGCTTTGTCAAGTTATAGTCAACACATGGTTCTAGCAGCAGTGGCCGTTGGATGTCCATCCAACGGATGTCATGCTTCTTCTTCAATCTCGGATATTCTTGCTTCAGCCGCCCAAAAAATGATTTCTCCTCCTGACATCTGGGGCGCACTGTTTCGGAGGCTGACCTATGGGCCTACTAAGTTGACGCGTACCAAGGGCTTTGTCAACTTAGTCAATATAAACGATTCTAGCTGCAATGACCTTATGATGTCTATCCAACGGCCGCCGTACTTCTTCAACCTCTGGTCTTCTTGCTCCAGCCGCCCAAACCAGCGCTGGTCGTGCCACATGCTCCTGCCTCCCGTGTCCGGCTGTGCTGCCACTGCTGGCCATGCCATCCCTCTATACTCACCCACACCTCATGTTATTCTCCGGCGACGGCAGCCTCACACCGCAGCCGAAGCAGTCAACCCAGGTACTCCCCTCCACGTGGGCATCCACTGTCGCGTCTTCCCTGGCTCTGCGTCGTTCCCTTCCTAGGCCTGGCCTTCATCCACCGCCTTGGTGCTCTCGGCGCAGCGTGGTCAACGTGGTCAACGAAGGACAGCCATCGGAAGAGGACTTTAGGCGGTGAGGCTGTCAGTTGGACCCACCAGTTACATCTTGGAACACAAGGAAGTGCCTCCTTATTACTCGCAAAATAAAAACGATTCCTCCCCCTGACAGCTGGGACCGACCAACTATATCTTCGCACGCAAGGAAGTGTGTACTTATCCTCCCTGACCACTGGGACCCACCCGGTCAAAGCGTACATAGCGTTGTCTGTCTGGTCACGAACGTGTACGTACATATTGGTCGATCGGTCTCTCCGCAAGTATGAACCATGGTCGAGTAAGTAGCGGCATGTGTCGTTGCAGAGCACCTGACATAGCAGTTCATGCGGTCCCGTCTAAGTCCTGTACACGTACGTACAGCCACAGAGTAAAAAATATGACCACGTACGTACATACGGGCGGGGTCTCGAGCGTGTACTCGCGCATATATATGGACGGCCAGGGCTTGTGTACATGGAGAGGCAATAGATGGCAGCAACGGCGTCCTGTTCATCGGGCAGTGAACCGGCTGGGTCGGAACGGAGAAACAAAATCATGTTCATCGAGAGGCAACCGACTGGGTCGGAATGCATCCTGTTCAACGGGAGCCAACCGACTTGGACGGAACAGCCGAAACGGGGTCTGGCGTACCGCAGAATGGAGGAGACGGCCTTCTGTTCGACCGGCCATGGTCGAAACGGGATCCTGTTCATCGGGAGGGGTCTGGCGTACCACAAAACGGAGGAAACAGACTTGTGTTCGAGTGCCTACGGTCGAAACGGGGTCCTGTTGATCGGGAGGGGTGTGGCGTACCGCAAAATGGAGGAAACGGACTTGTGTTGGAGCGCCTACGGTCGAAACGGGGTCATGTTCATCCACCGTCTACTGCCTCGCTCCAGCCTCCACGGGCTACTGTTCATCCACCGTCGACCTCCTCCAGCCTCCACGTGCAACTGTTCATCCACGGTTACTGTTCATCCAGCCCACCGGCTGCTGTTCATAGAGCCTCCACGGGGTCCTGTTCATCCACCTCCAACCGGCTGGGGTGCGGCGGCCTCCTCGGGGTCATGTTCATCTAGCGGCAAGGGCCTACTACCACGGGGTCCTGTTCATCCAACCCCCACCGGGAACAGTTCATCCAAAGCCAACCAACCGGCTCGACTCACCACGTCTCGACTCGTTCTACGTACAGCGCGCACGGTAGCAACGGTCACTGTTCATCGAGAGGCAACCCAACACTGGTTGGCTACGTCTCGCATGGGGTATCGATCGGCTTCAGTAAGCAGCAGCAGTGATCGATCGCTCGGGTTCAGTTAGCAACAACAGCGAAGGAATTGCTCGGGTTCAGTCAGCAGCGAATGAATCGCTCGGGTTTAGTTGACAACCAAGGGATCAATCGCTCGGATTCAGTAACGTGCGATTGCTCCGAGTTCAGTTAACCAACGCCTCGCACACACGCGCGTACACGAGAGAAACACGCAAACCACAGTGCATCGCTCGGCTCTGACCACCCACCGTAACCGGGAACTCCGCGATATTTTCCTCGCCCTCGCTTCTACCATGATTTTTTCTGTCATAGACGGCCCACAGAATGTCATGCAGCTGCATCTCCGGCCCGCCCAGGACGAAAAGCCCATTTTCTGTCATGATTTTTTGTCATAGAAGTAGGATCCCACCACATCTATGATGATACCGGGTTTTCACAATTATCGTCGTAGAAGTGTCATAAGCATGACAGAAAAATCCGTTCGGCCAAAATGTCATGGATGTGTCTTTTTTTTTGTAGTGTATGCTATTCAATGCCCCTCCGATCTTGAGCATGAATATGTTTTGTTAGTAGTTACTTGTTTTCTTGAGGACATGGGAGAAGTCTTGTCATAAGTAATCATGTGAATTTGATATTCGTTCGATATTTTGATGATATGTATGTTGTGATTCCCTTAGTGGTGTTATGTGAACGTTGACTACATGACACTTCACCATCTTTGGGCCTAAGGGAGTGCATTGTGGAATAGTTAGTAGATGTGGGTTGCTAGAGTGACAGAAGCTTAAACCCTAGTTTATGCGCTATTCCGTAAGGGGCTGATTTGGATCCATATGTTTAATGCTATGGTTAGATTTTATCTTAACTCTTCTTTCATAGTTGCGGATGCTTGCGAGAGGGGTTAATCATAAGTGGGAGGTTTGTTCAAGTACGAACAGCACCCAAGCACCGGTCCACCCACATATCAAATTATCAAAGTAGCGAACGCGAACCAAACCAACATGATGAAAGTGACTAGATGGAATTCCCGTGTGTCCTCAAGAACGGTTTTCTTACTATAAGAGACTGTTCTGACCTGTCCTTTGCTATAAAAAGGATAGGGCTACCGTGCTGCACTTATTGTTACTATTGCTACTTATTGCCCATTACAAATTATCTTGCTATCAAACTATCTGTTACCGACAATTTCAGTGCCTGCAGATAATACCTTGCTGAAATCGCTTGTCATTTCCTAATGCTCCTCGTTGGGTTCGACACTCTTACTTATTGAAAGGACTACGATTGATCCCCTATACTTGTGGGTCATCAGCGGTTGCTCTCGGGTAGTTTTAGAGGAGAGAGCTGGGGTCAGGAGAGGCGATAGGGCTAAGGGCATGTACTATGGATGTCCTTGCGGTGTTGGGGGAAGGGGATTAGCTTCAGTGCAAGCCGGATGTGGCCTCGGGTGCGCATGTGGGCAACACGCGCTCGGCCTCGACAAAGGAAGAAGATGACCAGCTAGTGAGCTGGGCTGGCTCGGCCACCCTGGACCAAAAGGTAAGAGTGCACTCTCTCTTATCTTTTTATTTTTTTTATTTTTCTTAGAGGCAAAAATGTCAAAGAAACGCCCAGACAGCAGTCAAATGGCTTTGACTGGACGAAATTTGCACGAAAGAGTATTTCTATAAGTGCAACTAACGACAGAGGGACAAATTTGAGCATGCTTCAAAATTAGGGGCAAATATGAGTAGTGATTTCGAGTTAGGGGCACAAATGCAAATGTCCCTTGTTAAATATACAAGGCAATTACAAACGAATATAGTCACTTGCAGGAAATTCGCCAGAAACATCCTTCAAATGGTTCACCTAATTTCTCGTTTGTTGTTTTTCTATCGCAATTATGAGATGTGGAAAGGCCGGAGCATAAAAAAATCTCAAACTCCATTTATCTGCTCAAGCAAATGGTTATGTGTTGCCAAAGGCAGCTATGGGAATGATCATCGTCATGGCAAATACCAACATAGTACAAACATAATCATTTTGCAGACAGTTGAGGAAATAAATCCTTCAAAAATTTTACTTAACTTTTGGGTTGTAGTTGGTCTCTACACCAATGGGACAATAGGTCATCTAGTAAATAGCAATAGGACACATACTGCAAACCACCTAGAAAGGAGTACAAAGCATAAAGCCACCACTATTGCGACATCATTAGAAGTTTACCACCACTTTTTTTAAAGATAAAAATCACCAAAGGCAATGCTAAACTTTTAGAAAGCACCGATTGCCCCTGATTGTGAACATTGGGGCCCGCCTACGAGGCTGACGTGGCAAGGGGTAGACAACGCTGACTGATAGACACTACGACGCGTTTGGTTACTGCTCAGGTAACGTAATCGGTTTCGGTATGGGGAAGCGTTGCTTCCGATTCTTTTTTACGGGATACTGGCTTTGTTTGGTTTGTTCGGTTTCGCCCGGTTTGCTAATCACCCTTCGCTCGGCTGGTTTGGACTTTGCGAAGCCGCGTATCGGAAATCGCTGCTGCCGAAAACATAGCACGCAAACCAAACGCAGTGTACTATTTTCGAAAAGCGTGGGGATCAGAAACCACACCATTTTCGCTGAACCAAACGCGTCGTAAATTGGATGTGAGGCCCACCCATCAGCTACCTTCTCTCTCTCTCTGTCTCTCTGACCAATCTCCACTACCTATTGACTCATCACCTTCCGCCACAACTCGTGAAGCCGGAGGTTGATGCTCCAGCCCG
This sequence comes from Aegilops tauschii subsp. strangulata, assembly GCF_002575655.3. NCBI lineage: Eukaryota > Viridiplantae > Streptophyta > Magnoliopsida > Poales > Poaceae > Aegilops > Aegilops tauschii. Next base: position 309,554,498 of record NC_053037.3, on the reverse strand, counting down.
CCCCAGTGCACAGAGCCGGAGACCCTTCTCCGTGGATGAATCCACCGCCATCGTCCTATGCTTACATGTGTGGGTGCCCTCCCGTTACTCGAACGCGTCGCCCGGTAGGCATGGGAGCCGAGCCGACACGTCGTGGTCGCATGCACCACCTGGTAGAGAGAGTTCGTCGTCCCAGAACAAGTCTCGAAGAATGGAATGGTCGTGGCGCAACACTATGATCATGGAGGACAAAGGTATTTGTGAGGCGCCCAACTCGAATCCCTCCCGAGCCGACATTGCGAGCGCCTTGTCGATGCCGCCTCTACCCGTCGAAGATGAGCTTGTAGCCACCATACCAGCCACCGCGGGTGAGCTGTCATCAAGGGATGCCTACCAACCGCCCCTGATGAAACCGGGGGGGTGTCCAGTTGATTTGAGCAAACAGGTATTAAGAGGATGCGCTGATTTTGGGTTCTGAGGATCGGCTGGACGCCATTAACGTCCCGAGGTGGTCAACACCTCATCATTGGCATTTCTCATCAGGTGGCGCACTCTGCTCCCGCGGGTGCGATGAGCGCTGAATCGAACCGAGCTAGGTAGGTGGTAGGGACAATGTGGGTTCCAGCGATGGAGGGCTACAAGATGGAGTACTCGGCGATGATGATGCATGGGAGACAAAATGGATGCACTGGCCCAAGCTCACCTCATCCAACCCCGACACGCTCGTGACCGAGGCCAACGTCCTAGAGGTCTACACGAAGTCTGGCATCGCAGCCAAGTTGTTTGAGGAAATCCCCACGCAGGACCGATACGTCTCCAACGTATCTATATATTTGAAGTACTCATGCTATATTCACATCAATTGTATATGATTTTGATGCACTTTAATATTATTTTTATTGGACTAACATATTAATTAGTGCTAGAGCCAGGTGTTATTTTCTGCATGTTTTTCATTTACTAGAAAATCCACATTTGTGGAGCTAAAAAATGCACAGGGATTTACGAGGATTTATTTTGGAAAATAAGAGACTAAGGGGACCCGGACCAACCCAGAGAGGAGCTCCACAGGCTCAAGATGGCCTCCACACGTGAACACCCCCTATCCATGGGGTGGGCCCTTTTGGGGGCTATGGAGGTCGGTTGGGGTTTCCCTTTGGAGGGTATCTTGCACCGGAAGTTGAGGAACCGCCATAAGTTTTTTAGATTTCCAGACTTACGGATCTCCCGGGGTCAATAAAACGGTGAAAGCTCTCAGATTTCAGCGCAGAGAGACAAAGAAAATTCCAATATCCAATCTCGGGGGAGGCTCATGCTCCCGGGAGGCCAAGAACACCATGGACGAAAGGGGGAAACTTTCTCCCATCTAGGATGAAGGCCAAGTAAGAATAAGAAGAAGGAAGGGCCTCTCTCCCCCTCTTTCCCGGTGGTGCCAGAGTGCCGCCGGGGGAATCATCATCAACTCCGCCGTCTCCATCAACATTTCCATCACCTTACTACCTCTCTATACAATGATCCACTCTCCCACAAACCTCTGCAATCCCTACTTGAACTTGGTGTTTGATGCTTATATATATATATATATATATATATATATATATATATATATATATATATATTATTTACCGATGGTCTATTGCATCTCTATTATGTCTGAGTAGATTATTTTTGTCCTATGGTTAATTGGTGAATTGCTATGGTTATTTCGAGTTGCATGTTGTTATGTTGATGTCCTTTGGTGCCCATCATATTAGCACGCGTGGATCACACCTTAGGGCCAGTAATATGTTGATAGGACCATGCATACGATAGCCGGAGTGACAGAGTTACCTTGCCACACCATAGAAATTGATGCATATGGGATGAAGGGGAACAATATATCTTAATGCTATGGTTGAGTTTAACATAATGCGCATGTTAGTATTTGTGGATGCTTGCTAATAATTTCAATCATAAGTACGTATGATTCCAAGTAAGGATAGTATGTTAGTAGAGGCCTCTCCCACATATAAAACTGCAATGATGACGATCGGTCTAGTAACTTAACTAATTGCCTAGGGACAATTCCGGATATCCTACCACCTCTTTTTTCATACTCGCTATCTTTATTTTATTGTAATTTTACTTAAACAACACATAACTTTTATTTTGAAGTTCTTTATTGTCTTGCAAAGCTACCCTTTCTTATCTGCAAAGTAGTTATAGTTTTATTTTCTATGTAAAGCAAACACTTAGTGTACGTAGGATTGTATCAGTGGCATATAGGACCCGAGAGAATATTAATCTACCTTTAGCTCCTTGTGGGTTCAACACTCCATACTTACCACCTCCATCATGGGAAAGTGCTACGACAATTCGTTGCACGGAGGGATTATCAAGGACCTCGTCAAGGGAGGTTCGTCGAGTGTCATCGAGCCGCCCTTTGCCGCCACCATCGCGGGTGTGCCTGCAGGAGGTGGTGGGCATCGAGCTTGTGCATCACATGGGAGGGGTAGACGAGCCTTGCGGGGAAGAGCACCATGTTGTTGAGCAACATTACACTCCCGCTGCCGCTGAATACCAAGGACATGGTGCTCGCCATGCTGCATGAGAACCAGGACCGCCACGACGTTGCGTGGGAGGTGAAACGGGAGGATTGCGAGAGAGAGAGAGAGAGGAGAGAGAGAGAGAGACGGGTGGCCCCTGTGGACTGTGGTCATCTTTAACGCCTTGGCCCTTGGCGGTTAACAACCGTCACCTCCGCGGCCAGCCCTTTGCCACGTCAGAATCAGCGTCAAGTGACGTTCAATGCTTTTGGCAAAATTTTAACGTCGGTGTCTTTTTTTTGACAAAAAGAAAATGGGTGATTTTTCTACTAATGTCACCATGATAGTAATGGTTTTATGCTTTTTACTCCTGAGAAGCAATCTCTACAAGTCACATTGCTTTCAGGATAATGGGTGAGAGACATGCCACTGAACCAACAGACTTCAATTAGGCATTGTTTGCTTAAGAGAACAGCATGCAACAAACCCACGTGACCCCTGTCCAGTTGATAAACTAAACATATCGATCGGGTTTCTCCACGAACTTAACATACAGATTGCCAGTGATTTTTCCCTTACGCTTCGAAGGACACAGACGTAGTAGTACTGATTAATTAATGCGTCTTTCGAATAATCAGTGGAACCTTCATGATTAGCACCTACCAATCGTATCAATCAAACAAAGATGTTGCTAATACGTAATTGTGAGCCTGGTTTCTTCAACAAACAACTACTAGTACGTAGCATATAGCTATCTTTGACTAACCGAATACTGTCAAAAAGAAAGAAAGAACTGTGAGAAAAAAATTCTTTGACTACTCAAAAATCACAGATTAACTCTAAGTGCACATGTGAACCAACATGTGGTTGGATGGTTAGAGGGACCGGTATCCCCAGCCCATCAGGGTTCAAGTCCTGATGCTTGCATTTATTCCTGAATTTATTGCAGGATTTCCGGCGATGCGCATTCAGTGGGAGGAGACGTTCCCGTCAATGACGAGGTGCCTATGGTGCTTCCTAAATTTGAAAATGATATGCCGGCTCAATCTTTCGGGGGTGCTTATAGGGGTGAGTGTATGCGCGTGTATATGTTGCGTCTGTACTGTGTTAAAAAAAACTCTAAGTGCACATTATTTTAGTTGTGAGACTGCAATTACAAAATAGTCAAAGCGATCATTTATGTGTCGATGTTTTTCAATGTCCTAAAATCAAAATTTCAGTCACAAAGCTACCGGGCATCGTCTGAGTCCAAATTTGATGTCAAATTCTTTTTTTTTTTCTGAGGAAGTCAAATTCTTCGGTTGTATGGTGCCGATGTGCGTTACTTGCGTGCTGCGCAGTATTTTGGAAGTATGCAATTTATCACCATGTCTCCAGACTCCAGTAGCCTCCGTGATGTAAAAGCTTCGCAAAGAAAAGAAAAAAAACGTATGAATGGCTTCCACGCTGAACCCTAAGAATTGACAGTAGGCCCCTTGACGGAATTAATATTCCTGGACCCACGCGTCATACACAAACCATCAGTTCCCATACAAGTCTCTGGTACACGCAGCGCGGCCAATCCCCCTCTCCCCTCCCTCCCGTCGATTTTGTCTTCCTCTCCACTTCTCTCCCACCCCTCTCTCTCTGCTACGCCTACGCTCCACTCTCTCCTCCCGTCCCGCCGTTGCAGACGCATCCAACCTTCTCCTCTCGCCTCCCCCACCCAGTCACCCCTAAGGGCTTGCCCTTGCTGCGGGGGAGAGATACGCGCGCCCACCGTCCCCGGCGGCTGCGGGGAGCTAGCGCGTCACTGCCCGCGCCCAGTCGCCGTAGAGGCGGAGGCGCTTGTCGGGGGGAAACACCACCCTGGCCGGGCTCCTTTCTCGTGGGCGCCTCCGGATTTGCTAGGTTGTGGCGCCGGGTGCGGAGCCATGTCGCAATCTCAGTCTCAGTCCCAGTCTCAGTCGCAGACCAACTGGGAGGCGGATAAGATGTGAGGATATCTTCTAAAATCCTTGGTTTGTTGCATGCTTCCTTGTGTTGATTCGTGGAGTTCTGCGGTCACGGTGCTTCCTGGGCGAGCATTGTGATAGATCAGTACCTGCGAGCAGCGAGCGAGAGGGGAATATCGTTTTGTGGGAGCTCCTATTTCTCAGCGGTTCCCATTTAGCTCCTCTTTTCCGGGTAGGCTCAGCTTAGCGAGTAATTGCAGGCACGATTTGTGTCCTGTTTGCATACAATTAATTCACTTCCCGACTAGACTGTCTGTGTAAGTTTGTATTAGTGATTTTAGTATACAATTAATTTCGTTCCGAAGCTTAGGTTTTGATAGAGTGTGCGATTTTTGTCAAAATCTATTGTGAAACGATGAATTTTTTTAGTACTTCTCTATTAATTGGTAATATTTTCACGAGGGCTGCACTTTTGAACACGAAGTAGCTTCGTTATTTCAGGAGGTTGCAGTTTCACAAGCCTACTGATGATGATTCTCTCGCAAAGAAAAGCCTAATAATGATAATATTTTCTTCCGAAAAGGAGGCTGGGACCCCCGGCCTCTGCATAAAAAATGATGCACACGATCATTTTTATTAAATTATTCAACAAAGCCTGCAAGAACAAGGGGATGTTCAGAGTTGTACTAATTATCGTAGAATTAAGCTGATGAGCTATACAATGAAGCTCTGGGAGAGAGTCATTGAGCACCGCTTAAGAAGAATGACAAGCGTGACCAAAAATCAGTTTGGTTTCATGTTTGGGAGGTCGACCATGGAAGCCATTTTCTTCGTACAACAACTAACCTATTGAGAGATACAGGTAGCAAAAGAAATACATGCATATGATGTTCATTGACTTGGAGAAGGCCTATGGTAAGATACCGCGGAGTGTCATGTGGTGGGCCTTGGAGAAACAAAAGTCCCAACAAAGTACATTACCCTCATCAAGGACATGTACGATAATGTTGTGACAAGTGTTCGAACAAGCGATGACGACACCGATGACTTTTCGATTAGAATAGGACTGCACCAGGGGTCAGCTTTGAGCCCTTATCTTTTTTGCTTTGGTGATGGATGAGGTCACAAGGGATACACAAAGAGATACCCCATGGTGTATGCTTTTTGCGGATGATGTGGTGCTATTCGATGATAGTTGGACAGGGGTTAATAGGAAGTTAGCGCTATGAAGACAAACCATGGAATCGAAAGGTTCAGGCTTAGTAGAACTAAAACCGAGTACATGAGGTGCAATTTTAGAAATACTAGGCACGAGGAGGTTAGCCTTGATGGGCAAGTGGTGCCTCAAAAGGACACCTTTCGATATTTGGGGTTGCAAAAGGATGGGGATATTGATGAAGATGTGAACCATCGAATTAAAGCCGGATGGATGAAGTGGCGCCAAACTTCTGGCGTTCTCTGTGACAAGAGAGTGCCACAAAAGCTAAAAGACAGGTTCTATAGGACGTCTATTCGACCCGCAATGTTGTATGGCGCTGTGTGTTGGCCGACTAAAAGGTGACATGTTAAACAGTTAGGTGTAGCGGAGATGCGCATGTTGAGATGGATGTGTGACCACACCAGGAAGGGCCGGGTCCGGAATGATGATATACGTGATAGAGTTGGGGTAACACTGATTGAAGAGAAGCTTGTCCAACATCGACTGAGATGGTTGGGGCATATTCAACGTAGGCCTCCAAAAGCTCCAGTGCATAGCGGACGGCTAAAGCATGCTAATAATGTCATGGTAGGTCGGGGGTAGACCGAACTTGACATGGAAGGAGTCCGTAAAGAGAGATCTGAAGGACTGGAGTATCACCAAAGAACTAGCCATGGACAGGGGTGCGTGGAAGCTTGCTATCCTTCTGCCAGAACCATGAGTTGGTTGCGAGATCTTATGAGTTTCAGCTCTAGCCTACCCCAACTTGTTTGGGACTAAAGACTTTGTTGAAACTTTGTTGTTGGTGTTGTATTCAACGAAGCCTGACAAAAAGAATACATCGATCAACCTGAAGCCATCTCGATTGTGGCTGCTGTCGCTACCCCACAAGCTCAATGATGGGAGTGGCCATGATTAGGGCCATGTGTCCTGACCTCTCAGTGAAGCCCCACCATCTAGATCCGGAGGCCTCACCAAGCCGCCCAACAGCGAGCCGGGAGCACAAACCGGTCCAATAGACCCTCATGCACCGCATGCGCATGCTTTGGAAGCCGTCGCCGTCTTCAGGACAGGGACCATGCATAACCCTCACCGGCCCTGCCGTTGACATCGCCACGACGCCAAATAGTGCGACCACTCTGCATGCGTCTGTTGCCGAGACTCGGCTGCGCCACGTCGCCGAGACCCGCCGTCGTCGATGTGGTAGATGCAACACCGCTCCATCTCATGGCTCCTCTAGCCAGCACCTGCTCCAAACCGATGCCCCTCGAGAAGTCAACACGGTTTTCACCGGCAGTCGCACCACTCCAAACCCGCAGCTGACTAGATCCGTGCGGAGCCGCGCAGCGAAGGTGCACGCAGCCGCCGGAACACCGACAATGGGACTCCAGCTGCCCCTCACTGGCCCTATGCGCCGCTGGCCGACCAAGAGCCACACCGACGAAGGATCTGGGCAAGGATCAGATCCACGGCCCACCGCCACCAACTGTCGCCAAAGAAGCACCAGACCATGGAGGCGACAACCACCGCAACACAACTAGGGCCGCCTGCCCTGGCCGTCGCGCACGATCTCCCCACAGGCACTTCCCTAGCCGCACCATTGGGTCACCGCCGCGAACCACCACCCAGGCACCTTCAGCGCCTTGCCGCCGCCACCGCGGCCAACACCGGCGACAACGGCGGTAGGGGAGACGCCTAGGTTGGGGGGCTTCTGGCGGCGCTAGGGTTGGGCCCCCGGCGTCGCCCTGGGGAGCCACGCGAGGAGCGTTTTTTTCTTTTTGACGAGGCCCTCTATATTGTGGCCACGCCTACTAATGATGATTGGTGGTAATTATTTGTGGTTCATGTGTAGTAGGTTGCTACCTAAATATTTTATGTGAATAGTAAAAGGTCACAATTTTTAAAGCGCTAGTATAGAACACATTAGGACTTGCTTTTTAAGCTTCTAGCTCATCATTAATTTGTTATTGAGAATGTGAGAACATAAAATAAAGTTAATGCAGTAGCATTCCTCGTTTTCTAATGACAGTTTACTTGTGAATTCGAACTTATCTGGTTCAAACTTCAACACCCATTTCACAAAACTAAACGATTGATTGTCTAATAACACAGGTTGGATGTCTACATATATGACTATTTTGTGAAGAGAAATTTGCAGGAAACTGCAAAAGCCTTCCAAACGGAAGGGAAGGTTTCACCAGATCCAGTTGGTATGTACCTCTCAGCAAGTTGACATGAAGCTATTTTAGTAAGTAGGTTTTAGTTTCCCCATATCGAGTGCTACTGTTCACTTTCTGCGGTTATCTTTCTCATAGCAATTGATGCTCCTGGTGGCTTCCTTTTTGAATGGTGGTCGGTATTTTGGGATATATTCATAGCAAGAACAAATGAGAAGCATTCAGATATTGCAGCATCATATATTCAGGTATGTACCTTTGCTCTTTCTTTCTGTAATATATTATCCACTTCATGGGTAAAACTTAAAAAACCTGGTTCTAAAAGGAAAAATGGGAAATACCACAATGATGTATTGTTTCATTTTTGTACCACCAAAATATCACAGAGAACAGGATTGTATCACTTCCGCTAGTATGACGTGGCCAGCTATAGTATAGATCTGCCAAATTTGACCCTTCTATTACCTTCCTTCCAAGCTTTCTATTACCTTCCTTCCCAAAGCTTCCTATTCCCTACACTGATCTGAGCTCTGTTTCTTCTCCTGTCCACTACTCTGAGCTTTAACACCTAATTCTCTCTCCTATTAGCTTCTTGATGCTACTCTTTTCCCCAAGCTTGTGACTTACTCTTCTTACTCCCCAAGTTTGCATCTTTCTTCTTGTTTCTTCATCTGTCAATTGGTTAAAATTTCTTTTTAAGAACATTTCGATTGGGTAAATAGGCTTCAACTTTTGTTAATGTTTAAGAAATTTCGAGGCCGCCTCCTCTGGAAGGATACAACTGGGATCGCGGTGGGTACATTACACATTACACCGCATCAAGCCCATCGGTTAAAAATATCAGAGGAACCATGAAATTTGAAAAATTATGAAACATAAAATAAAACTAGAAAAATCATATTTTCATGTAAATTTTAGGAGAACCCATAGAAGTTCATACAAATGAAGCTATACTTTATTGTGCCCTGTCAGACTCAGTTAGTGAAAGCAAGGGAACATCAACATGAGCATCAGCAACAACAGCAATCTCAGCAGCAAACTCAGCAACAGCAGCAGCAGAACCAACAACAACAACAACAACACCACCACCACCAACAGCAGCAGCAACAACAACAACAACAGCAACACCAACAACAGCAACACCAACAACAACAGCAACACCAACAACAGCAACACCAACAACACCAACACCAACAGCAACAATCTCAGCAGCAGCAACAATCTCAACAGCATCAACAAATACAAATGCAGCAAATGTTGTTACAGAGAGCTGCACAGCAGCAGCAGCAGCAGCGTAGAGATGGTTCTCATCTTCTTAATGGCACTGCAAGTGGGCTTTCTGGAATTGATCCTTTAATGCGACAAAACCCAGCAACTGCGAATGCTATGGCAGCAAAAATGTATGAGGAGAGGTTAAAGCTCCCTTCTCAAAGGGATTCTCTGGATGAGGCATCATTGAAGGTATCACTCCTACTTGATCTTGTTTCTTATGTTTTGGTTGATTCCTCGCGAAAGTAACAGTATTTGGAAATGCACTAAGCACGGCATGAGGGTGGCGCCTAGTGCCTAGTCACTGACTAGCTGGGTTAGGTAGCCTCCTCGGCGGGCAAGGTTGGATGGGTGATCCTGGTGCCTAAACACCGCCTAGGTGGGGTAGAAACCCCTTTATAGAACAGTGAAAATCAGTAAAATGTTTTTTTGTATTGTGAAAATTCCAGGTGCAGCAAAGGTATGGGGAAAATGCTGGCCAAGCACTTGATCCAAACCAAACGTCGTTGAAAGCAGCCGCAGGCGGACAATCTTCCGGGTAATTTCTGAACTTGTAGATTATGTGTGCATTGACAAGCTTGCATGAGACGGTAGACCATGGAAATGAGGGAAAACAATAAATGGTTATGAGTGCACAGTTCTTGTTGGAGAGCTCTTCTTTGCATTATATCCAGGGCTAGGATTTGTCCTTTCTCTGTAGCACGATTGCCATCTTTGTGATCGAACAGGCACATAAAACATTCAGCGCAAGGTGCATTCGAGAATTTACCTTACTAGATTGTTTGTCCGGGAAACTTTGTATATCTTTCTTTGTCCAAATTCAGATCATAGTAGCCCTGTAGCATTTAGAAATTTTAATCATACTTTCATTCTGAATTTGTTTTTTTTCATCGATTGATTGTACCTCGAGGATCAACGAATGTGACACTTCTGTTTTGTGATATTGCTATGAAGTGGTTTCGTCGACGCGACAGCGCCTTGAGGATGAAGTCCCAGATAGAGGATGTTTTAATGTATTTCTTGCTTAATCTTAATGGTCGCAATCGGCCTCTTTATGTCAGGTCGTCCTCACAAATACGGAGAAGATCAGTATACTGCCGAACATGCCTAACTATCACTCCCTCCATTCCAAATTAATTGAAGTTCTAACTTTTCTCTAAGTCAAACTTCTTCAAATTTGCCCAAGTCTATCTACGGATCTAAATTAGTCTACTTATATCTACTCCCTCTGTCCCTATTTACATGGCGCACATGTATTTTGAGGTTTAATTTTCGCCATCAATTTGACCAACAAATCATAGGTTATAGGTCACAAAATTACGCTGTTATTAAAATGTACTCCCTCCGTCCCGCAATATAAGATCGTTTTTCAAGCTATGTTAGCTTGAAAAACGATCTTATATTGTGGGACGGAGGGAGTAGTTTCCAATGGTGTAATATTAATGACATATACTTTATATATTGTGGGTGAAAGTTGAATCACCGATAATGAGCGCGCCATGAGGGATGGAGGGAAAAAATATACTTTTTGTACTATATATATGACGTAAATATTGGCACAATTTTCTATAGACTTGATCAAATGAAGATAAGTTTGAATTAGGAAAAGCTAGAACTCAATTAATTTGGAATGGAGGGAGTAGATTAGTATACGGGACAAAAATCCTTATTTATAGAAATTAATATACTCATTTTACTTTTATGTTTTGATTGGGAGGGTACATATCTTTCTGTTGCTACAGGACACACAACCGTTCACATCGCACTCTTTTCTTCACATGACTGCTATAGGTTATGTTTAGAATTTAGTGCTTTGCAGTGTTGTTGTGGATAAGCAGCAGACAACTGTTGTGTTCTGTAGCACTGTAAGGTTACAGTTTTTGATTACGTAGAAGGTATGTTACTTCGTTTAGTAGTGGAAGTACCATGAGTCCATGACCTGTCATGACTCATGAATCATGATTGGGCCTTAGAGTAAAAATGCTAATCAAACCATAAGGAATAACTGTTCATGTTGGCTCATGCAAATAAGATATGGTGCATTTGCTTTCAAATAGTATTGAAATTTTACCTTTGATAGGCAAATTTTGCATGGAACTGTTGGTGGATTGTCAGGTGCTCCGCAACAGGTTCAGGCAAGAAGCCCACAAATGCCTATTCAAGAACAGGTTACATATAGTTTTCCCACTGCTTCTCGTAATTATGCCCAGTGCCAAAACTAGATAGAGAAGAGCGGGCCTCATCAGTTTTAGTTTCTTATCTGCTATCATATTTTATTCTTTACAGAGTATCAAAACTGAGATCAATCCAGTTTTGACACCCAGAAGTGCAGGTCCCGAGGGATCATTCATTGGTGTCCAAGGTAATATTTTTGTCCAGCTTATTGCCTGGATTTGCTGCCATGTCAGTTAACTATTCAAACTTCAGCTTACACTATTTTCTTACTCAAACTGTTTTTAGTGCTTGGTTTGCTAAGCTTAATTCAGATGTCATTTTAAACAGGATCTAGTCAAGGTGGAAGCAATTTGACTCTGAAAGGTTGGCCACTCACGGTACGTTTTATCTTATGACCACACTTTATTCCTTATCGTGTATGTGCTCTGCTTATGATTTATGTTCCTATTGCGGATTCGGTTTTGGCTGTTCATATGCATAGGGGTTGAGGCACATGCTCGATGCGGCTGCATAATGCAGGGGCACAGTTATATTATTTAAACAAATAATTTAGTTTTCATAGATCTGCAATTGTAGCCCTTCCTTTTTCTGGTGACGTATGATAAACCCTTGCCAAGTGCAGATGCTCCAGGAATATTTAACTTTCTAACATCAACTATTTTTCTTTCTGCGTGGCACTCTAGTAGAGTGCTAGATGCGCGATGTGTACTTGCACCTGAAGATCCACTTTGTGAACGCTTGCAACATGGAGGGGTTTGTGATATTCCATTAACCGATACAGTACAAAATATTGAAATCTAGTGCTCATGAGGTTCAACTCAGTAACCCGCAACCGGATCGGTTTGTTCTCGGCAGTAGCCGAACCACTGCTGGGTGGACTTGGTGGCCATTCTGAACGAAAATGCCAACGTCTCCACATACCTTAATGGTTGCACTGCTTGAGGAAGCCTGTGATTTTTTTGCCTACTGACCTAGCTCTTGTTCGTTACATGTTGCCCTCTTGTTGCCAGTTTCTAGTTCTGTTACTGATTCTGGGGTATCCTTAGCAAGCACATTTTTGCAGTTTGTGAACAATGAATTCTTTGGGCTGTTATGCAGCGCACATGTGCATTCAGCAGTTGGGGAAGCAACAAACAATTTGTGTACTTTCCGAGTATACTCTAAACCACGTGATTGACATTGATTGCTCTAACATGGGTGCTATCTTGCAAATTCTGTTGTAACATATACACCTTTTACTTACCAGGGCCTCGACCAGCTTCGCTCCGGTATCCTGCAGCCGAAGTCATTTATTCAATCTCCGCAACAACAATTTCAACAGCTCCAGTTTCTGAATCCACAACAGCAACACCAGCTTTTGATGCAAGCGCAGCAAAACATGGCTTCCCCTACAGTTAGTGATGTTGATACCAGAAGATTAAGGATGCTTCTTAACAATAGAAATATGGCCATGGGGCAGGATGGGCAGACAAACAGTGGTGGGGATATTATTCCAAATATTGGTTCTCCTAGCCAAAGTGGTGGATCACGTACAGATATAGACATGCTAATAAAGGTATGTTCTATGACGTCCTACCTGTCAGGGGCTAATTTTCTGCAGCTAATCACGGGACTGTCTATTTGATAATCGACTGAAAATGAGTTCACCTTCATTCAACTTTTTCAACCGCTGACAAGCAGATAACAGCTACAAAGAACTACCAACCAAAAATACATGTAATGAATACTGTATTTGATGTACATGACTACTGTAACAACAGTAGTACTAGAATAGTAAACCCATGTGAATAAAAAATACGATTGAAACAGTGTGGAATGCTTGTGAGGAGAATGCTTATACCAAACATACATAAACAAAATAAATAAACACCCACAATACATACTATTGGTTTGGAGGGAGTGCTATTACCCTACATACATGAACAAACTGGGAGTTCAATCACAGCACGTGATTGGACAGACAAAACATTCGAGTGGAGCCAAATTAAAAATCAGTCGATTGAAATTAGCAATTCTGAATCCATAATATAAGCTTTTCTTTATGAGGTATTATATTTACCTAGTTGAAGCCATAATGAGGCTTATGGTGTTCTTAGTTTCTTACTCCCTCTTTCTGAATAAGACGTTCTTAAGTTTGACCAAGTTCATACAAAAGAAAAATCGACATCTACAATACCAAATAAATATGTATGTGCGTGTATAAATCTGAACCAAAACATACATGTTTTCGTAGTGTATGTATGTGGTATTTTAGAAGGTGATAATTTTACTGTAAACTTGGTCAAACTTAAAATTTTAACTTAGGAGAAAACTAATACGCCTTATATTTTTGGAAGGAGAGAGTATTATATAGAGACTGTATTCCCAGTTTGTTTACAGAAGGATGGAACACGAGCATCCTAGCCAAATGGCACATCTACTCAGAACTGATCAAAATGAAACATATTCAGCTTTAGTTTCCATCCATTGGGCCTTTTTACTTGTCCACCACTATTTTCCTTTCATAACATTTTCTTTCATACATTCAAGAACTAAACAGAGAACGATTTCTACTCCTTTATTTTTGTAGACCTTTCCATTCCTTCTGAAGTGCTGCAACTGTTGTACTTTTCTCATCATCTTATCTGTATACTATTACTGCCTGTATGAGTGAAGCTGACCAGGCAAACAATCTTATAAACCAGGAACTGCTGTTGTTCCTTTGATGGCTAAATCTATAACAGAAAAGTTATTTTCTATTATTCTATTAACTATGCTCTTTCTCTCCTTATATGGGTGTTTCTATGTAGTAGAAGAAAATTGCTCATTTACAACAGCAACAGCAGCTTCAGCAATCTACAGTCTCCAGTCAGCAGTCTCAGAGCTCAAATCAGCTTCTCCAGCAACAGGAAAAGCCTGGAGTTGGATGCATGCCTATTGATGGAAGCATACCAAACTCTTTTGTAGTAGCTGACCAAGTATGTTACTGATATCCAAATACAATGTTTCCAGCAGATGATGTTTATATTAATATTTTAAATCTAACATGCTACTGCTTAATTATGCTGCAATGTGGAGTGATGGTCTTAGTGGTTGTAGATATACCTTTGTTTGCCTCTTTATTGAGATATTAACGATAAATCAATCTTATAATGAAGCACGCATCTCATTTCAGTCGCATGTTTTAAATTGGCCACATACAACTACAGTGCTGAGTGCTTAATAAGTGTTAGGATCTCAAGTTTTGGATGGTGTTCTGTGCAGACACATTTGGTAACCTACGATAACTTGACAAGACAATAAGAGCATTTTTTGCTCTTTGTAAAGACATGCTAGCAGTTCTCAGATTTTGCACAGTATATTTGAACTGCAATTGACCATGCTACCTTGCCACTTGTTTTAAGTATTACTCTGATGTTCAGTACGTAATTTCCTATGGAGCTTCAGTTTTTTGTTGTCCTGCGGTTAGTATGCCCCCTTTGAGCTTTCACTATTACTCATGGTTCTGTGATACATCATTTGTCAGAAGATATGGGTAATCATTCCAATTGTTTTAGATTAGTAAATTTGATATTAATTCGATTTTAGTGGTTCAAACACTGACATTGTTCTCTTTGTGGTTCAGGCATCAAAGAAGAGAAAGAAACCTGTCTCCTCTAGTAGAGCTAATAGTTCAGGAACAGCAAATACTGCTGGGCCATCTCCAAGTTCTGCACCTTCGACACCTTCCACTCACACACCAGGAGATGCAATGTCCATGCCACAGCTGCTGCATAATGGTGGTCCATCAAAACCATTGATGATGTTTGGTTCTGATGGCACTGGAAGCTTGACCTCTCCAGTAAACCCACTGGTATTTATACTGTGAAATCAGACATTCTCCTTGGAAAGTGTCATTAGCGCATTGCCTCTGTCAGTGAGATGACAGAAGTTCTTAATTTCAGGGTGATGTGGACCGTTTGCTGGAAGATGGCTCCTTGGATGAAAATGTAGACTCATTTTTATCACAGGAGGATATGGATCCTCGGGAAACCATGGGGCGCTGCATTGATGCCAGTAAAGGTATGTTTTGTTTCCCTCTGATACATGGTTTTTCTTGAGTTGACTCTTTCGCCTGAACAAATAGATTGGCCTACCTGTAACAATCGCCGTATTTCCCACGCATATTCCTTTGGAATGTCATGCGTGGTTCTTGGTTTCAACAAGTTGCAATTCCTTTGTTTCTTTGAGAGAGATTGATTCGCATGATTGTATCTGATAACTTGTTAAATAAAAAAAATGTGTATAGTGTATCTTTTGCAAGATGTAATGCTTTTGAGTCTTTAGTTCTGCTGTAGTTAATTATTATCAGTTTACTAAGCATGCTATCGTACTTGTGGTTATGAGAGCAATACTGTAGGAAAGGACACTTCGGAAAAATAATTTACCGTGTTGTATGTTGTATCACCTTCCCAAAAGCTACTTCCTATGGCCTATTCAGTTTGAAGAGGTTTGGCAGTGATTAAGAGGACTTAGCAGGGAATATAGCTCAATTCCTTGCCAATCGCTCTTAATCCATGGCAATTCCTGCCAAACCTAAAAGCGGCTAGTAGATCCCAAGGGGCGCTTCTGCTGAGCCATCGTTGTGACTTGATCAAGCCCTTCTTGCTCAAAATCCCATTGCAGCACCTGACCAAGCTCAATGTCAATCAAATTTAGAATTCGACATTTCATTACCCCACTATAGCATATTTGCATGCACCTTAAGTTAAATTCTTGCATAACTCCCTTGGAATCAATCACAACATCTTCTAATTTGGCGGAGGATACATCCATTGCTGGTAAGTAGTGAATTGTGATGACAGTAAAGGTGACAGGAAGTGACCGGGTGCCCCCTAGCAGGTGGTGTGCTTTGGGACTAATTGGTTTCTTTGAGCTTAATAGATGGGAGAATAGCTGATTTGGCGAAGAATTAATGTGGATGTGTTTGGTCTGGGATTCATTTGCTACATAGGACAGGAGTATGCTGATAAATGATTCTATATGCCGTGGGGTGCCATGGGCTTGTTTCATTCTACTCGGTTGCAAATTATTTTGATGGGGTGACTCATTGCCCAGTGTCTCTTTATTGCAGGGTCTGGTTTCTCCGAGGTTGCAAAAGCCCGTGCAAGTACAAGCAAAGTTAGCTGTTGCCATTTCTCGTCAGACGGGAAACTGCTCGCCACCGGAGGCCACGATAAAAAGGCATGGACACCAACATAAAAGTAATTGTGAATATACTGGTGCTAAAGAAACTGGAAGCTTATACCTGCTTTTGTATTTTTCAGGCTGTTTTATGGTTTACAGATGCCCTAAACCCCAAATCTACATTAGAAGAGCACTCGATGCTTATTACAGATGTTCGATTTAGCCCAAGCATGACCCGCCTTGCAACATCTTCCTTTGACAAAACTGTGCGGGTTTGGGATGCTGACAATGTATACCTATTTCTAACTACTGTCTCTCTTATGTTTCACAAGATGTCATATACCTTAAAATGCACTGACTAATTAATTGACTATATACAGCCAGATTATTCACTCCGCACTTTCACGGGTCATTCAGCGTCTGTTAAGTCGCTTGATTTTCATTCAAATAAAGAAGACATCGTTTGCTCCTGTGATAGTGATGGGGAAGTGCGCTGCTGGAGCATAAACAATGGTAGCTGTGTGACGTGTGTTAGGGTCTTCAGCGTATGCAGCCCTTTTTCTCTCCCAAACATTTCTTGTTTGTCAAGGATGTTCTTTTATAATGCGCTGAAACATTCTCCTGTTATCGGTATCTTATCTTCCCAGGGAGGTGCAACTCAGTTGAGATATCAACCTCATCAAGGGAAATATCTTGCAGCTGCCTCTGAGAAGATGATATCAATAATGGATGCAGAAACACTACAAGTGTGTAGGAATGCCTTAAAGGTTCGTTACCAGAGATCATAGTCAAACACATCCTTGAATTGTTTTCAACTTTTCACAGTTACTTGTGTATTTGCTATGTGTACTTTATGCTATACCATGCCTTTTCTCTTCTTCAGTGCCCCCACCTCTGTAGCATTTAACAAATGTCTTACTAGAAACACACTGACAAAATTTGGTTGCGATCTTGGGTTCTTTGCAACATATATGGACACTAAACATAGGTTTGTCAGAAATCATTCTGCTCGTTTGGGAGTTCAGCTGATTTGGCAGCCTCCATTTTGCATAGGTTGTATGTAAATGGTCTCAGTATTTTAAATAGCTAGCCACTGCTACACTATAGGGTTTTTTTGCAGCCTAATAGCTACGTTATGGCACCTTGTATCACTATTCTAGCGTATCTATTTGCCTTGAGTGAAAGCAGCATTAGCTGAAGCTATTCCTTGTAGATGGTAATGGGCCAAAACAGCAACCCGTTTTCAATTCTAGTTATAAAACTAAGCCCAGAAAGAATATGCATATGAGTATACAAGACATCAATTGAAAAATCAGAAAGCCTACTAGTATGGCATCCAAAATCTTGTTTCGACCGATGCTACTTTGAATGGTTGTAATGCTAGTTTGACTGACTTGGTAGTTGTAGACTTGAGACATGGTGCTATGCAAGTACGCCAAAATTACTATGGTTTCTTAGTTCTGTTGACTGACATTTCTAAGCGTGCATATGTTATTATTAATATTTTGATCAATAAGACGCTATTGGAAATAGCTTCCACGATAGCTAGCAATAGCTGCCGTTGCTATAGGTCGGAGCCTCGGACCTTGCCATGAAAAATGCGATTTAAAACATTGATCATATTTTTAAACAAATATTTACGTACATAAACTTTACACCACAACCTAGATACATGAATTATTTTCAATCTTTTTTGAAAATTTTCAGATGTGACTTGCATCACAAAAACTGGCGAGGGGGTAAAGTGGGGCTGGGGGTGAGCCAGGAATAGTTTTAGGATGAACAAGGGACTTGTAGAGGCACTTGTGTGAGAATTTATCTGATCAGATCCTATATGATACTGTATAAGATTTATTATAGGATTGTTGCAGTATATAGTGTTCATTCTGGTCCATGTCTTTTAGCTAGACCGTTGCCACTACAAATCAGATCATCATTACACTGGTTTGGCTAGGCCTTTGAATGTCAAGAGAGGTCGGGGTAGACTGAATTTGACATGGGAGGAGTCCGTAAAGAGAGATATGAAGGATTGGAGTATCACCAAAGAACTAGCCATGGACAGGGGTGCGTGGAAGCTTGCTATCCATGTGCCAGAACCATGAGTTGGTCGCGAGATCTTATGGGTTTCACCTCTAGCCTATCCCAACTTGTTTGGGACTAAAGGCTTTGTTGTTGTTGTTGCCTGCTTGCAATCCAAGTTTCCAGAACAATTCGATGTTGTCAGCTTGGTATTGCAATTAACGTTGCTTTCATCAGTGTGGTGCTCACTGTAATAGGAGCTTCTGTTCATGCGTAGGGACACATAAAGAACATCGAGTCAATTTGTTGGGATGCTGCGGGTGACTATCTGGCCTCTGTAAGTGAAGATTCTGTCAAGGTGTGGTCATTTACTTCAGGAAATGATGGCGAGTGTGTGAATGAGTTGAATTGCAGTGGAAACAAGTTCAATTCATGTGTTTTTCACCCGAATTATCCGTCATTGCTTGTAATTGGTTGTTACGAGGTAAGCTCTCTCATATCTTACGAGGTCATTACTTATGAGGCCCAAGTTGATCCATTTTGTGTTGACATTTTTATTGTGTCTGTGTATCATTGATATCTTGCAGTCCTTGGAACTTTGGGACATAAGGGAGAAGAATACAGTGACCATCAGCAACGCCCATGACGGCTTAATTGCAGCCCTAGCTGCATCAAATGCATCAGGGTTGGTCGCCTCAGTAAGTCATGATAAGCTTGTCAAGCTCTGGAAGTGAGATCAGGGAGCAACCTTCCTTCTACATCACATTTTACAAGTTGGTCCCTGCGGACATCTGTCGTCTGGTTCCAGCCAACGTTGCATGATGTAGAAACAGGGTGGTTTTCTGCCGCAGATAAACACATGACGAGGGCAGCTAACGAAAATGTCTTCAAGCTATCTGTGTTCAAGAACTAACCCAATTTGATGACGTCCCAGTTGCTACACGTGCCCTTGGATAGGTTTGTAACTATCCTTGTAGAATGTACCATACTCTGTAGTGGCCTGCGCAAACTCTAGAGTGTTGTTATCATTGAATGGTCACAAGCACAGAGGCTTTTATGTATTTGCTGATTCTGACTGCATTTTTCTCAACTGCGTTTGCTCTTATTTCCACTTTCTCTTTGTGTGCCTCCAAATTCTCCAAGTTAAATGTGGCCGCCTGTTTTTTTGTGTGTGTGTGTGTGTGTGTGTTCCTTCGTCCAATTTTGATTTCTTTCTTCTCTGCATCTGAGAGCTTCATGGACTGCAGTTTTTTTTGGACCCCCTCCATGCCCCCTATCCCGGCCGCTCCGAGCTGGGACGAGCACCACCCACGCCACCTGGCACCTGCTCCGCCGCCAACTACCTCCTCGTTGATTCAAATTGATAAAAGCTACTCTGGTTTCAGTAGCATGGAAGTGTGATTGGATTGGAAAGGAAAACAGAAAATACGCCTGTAGATGGCCAAAGAGCTGGGCGGATTAAAGAACCAGAGAATATTTCCCCTCTCGCCTCAGTTCGTAGCTGAACCGGAAAGATTATGGCCTACACTGATTCAACAGGGGAAAAGAGAAAAACTCAGATTAAGAGAAAACGGGATGCAAGCGGGCTCAGTCGATGTTGAAAGTTGTTGGAAAGCGATGGAATTGGATGAGAAAGCGGTGGGATTTGGTGATTATCGCTGGACCAAGCCGGAGTTCGCCTCAGTCGCTGGAGGCACTAGAACCGTCAGGAAGGGGCCCTCTTTTGCATGTTTGTTGGATGGCGAGTGAGATGCCAGAACAAAAGTGTCGACTGGACTGGTCTAAACTGGGTTGGCGGTTAGTGTGGCCTCTATTCTTCGGGAAACATTCCGTCCTTCTTGGTTTACATGAATTTTGTGGGAATTCTTGAAGTCATCACCGTGGAGAAGTTCACGGCCACTCTCTGCTATCTTCGGGGAAACCCTAGATCGGATGACGGCGGCGCTCTGATGTCGTTCCTCCTTTGGGGGCTTCATTTTTGAAGGTACACACATGATCGAGGGACCAGTGGACGAATTTTTTGATGGAGCGGTGCTTCATCCTATACACTGATGGCGACGGATCTTGATGGCGTGGCGCAGTGCAGATTCGGAGTTCGCTGTGGGAGGATGGACTCGCGCAGGAGGACGACGCTGTCGGGCGTCGTGGTGGCGTCGATGGCAGAGAGACCTGGCACGGTACATGCAACAGTACAACTCTGAAGATGGATTGGTGGCAGGTGGCTGCGGCGGCCTCATACCCGGCAGGCGTCCTGATTGAGGAGTGCGCCGGACTGGTAGTTGCCCCATACCTGGCAGGTGTCCTGGTTGGGACCTCAGGTATTAAATATTTAGGTTTGGCTGCGATGTCTGTTTGGTATTAGGCCCAGACTATCTGCGCCCCTTCATCATTTGAATAGGTGTAGCGACAGTTGTTCCTTAG
The DNA here is from genome assembly GCF_002575655.3 of Aegilops tauschii subsp. strangulata. Taxonomy (NCBI): domain Eukaryota; kingdom Viridiplantae; phylum Streptophyta; class Magnoliopsida; order Poales; family Poaceae; genus Aegilops; species Aegilops tauschii. The sequence continues at coordinate 309,533,656 of NC_053037.3, read as the reverse complement.
ACGGTGGCTTTAGTCTTCTTGTTGTATGGCTTTGTAAGGTCTTGCGATAATAATTAATAAAGTGACCGTATGCATCGTCCAGATGCAGAGACCGGGGGTCATCCTCCTTTTCTAAAAAAACAAAAATCTCTTTGAAGCACCTTCGTTTGTAGGAATCGATTCCTATTTTAATCCTTCACATTTTCAAAGGAAAACAACATTAGCCTAGACTTAATGGAAAATTCCTATCCTATCCATCAAATGACATCTCTTCCTTCATAAATGATATCTTTCTTTTAGAAATTGAGATACATGTCATTCACTTTCTACGGTTTTTCTATTTCTATGATATTCCTATGGTATCAACCAAAGAAGGCCTTGCACAGTACATGCGATAATAAAAAGTTGGGAGCATTATCTAGCCAATCGTAGCTAGTTTTAGAATCAAAACGCCTAGCCAGATAGTGTGACAATCCGTTCGCTTCCTGGGGACAATACTTGAAAGAAATTACCAGGATTCACCCGCAAAAAAGGAAAATCGTCAAAATTCCATGAACTAAAGGCCTTTTTGATTCGCGGGATTCTGAAAGCGCGGGAATAGAAAAAGAATATGATTGAAGTGGTATGCCCACCTAAATCCTATAGGATTAGTATAAGGAATGTTTGATGGCAGAAAAAATAAATTAGTTGTAAAAAAGGATTGGAGTGGATGTTGGATTTCCTATGGAATGTAATACGAAAGATTCCATGAAATCCTTCAAAAATCATATAGAATTCCTTTGAATCAAAGGAACCCCAAGTGGGAACAATCTGTAGGTATTGGGCATTAAGGCTTCAAATTTCGGTCTTGCCGTAACATGCTCCAACCAGCTAGAGGTAACATCAGTGCAACTAACTTCAGAAGCAATTTTAGGCCTCGTAGCAACGGCAGTGATTCTGTAGTTTGGGTATTGAGTACATGATCAATCAACTCCGACGACCCAGCTACAGCTTCACCTCAAGAATTTCAAAAAGAGAGGCATCAATGCGAAAGTCCTCTTCTGCCTGCAAGCTCAAATGAGCTTGTGATGGCAGTAAAATTCAAAAAAACTAGAAATATGTGCCAAACTTTGACAAATATTTTGAGTGCTTGAAAAGTTTCATCATAGAATGACATTCGTGGAAGTCATGAAAAAAAATCTCCAAAATGCTTTCGAAAATAACATTTTTGGAGTATCGATTTTGTTTTTTAGGCCACGACTTACACGATGTCATTCCATGATGAAACTTTGCAAGCACTAAAAACATTTGTCAGTGTTTATCACAAAAAAGAGTTCTCTCTCCAGAATTTACTGTTCACTAAGAAACATCATGTTCATATCAATATTCATTTTATATGAATCCGGTGGAGGTTCTTGCCATACTGATTCCTAGACCAGTGCATTCAAACGTGGGACATGATTTGTTGTAATAGCTTGAATGGCAAACAAAGAGTTAGGAGCAGGTTTGATTCTATCTCCTTTCACTGCATCCCAATGTTCCCACCCTATATAACATGATCCCACGACAATGGCTTCCTGCAGATGTTTCCTGCAGCCCCAACTGCCGCAAGACGGGCGACTTCCTTGATGAGCTGCGAAGAATCTTCTCAAGTATGTGATGGATCCCAAGCGGCCGGTGTTCAAAAAAGTTGTAGCATCCCCAGACTATGCAGTTCTAGCATCCTCCGTTAGCCTCTGCATAATATCGATCCTAAGGTGCCTACCTTCACACAACATACACGTTCAAAACGTGCACGCCGTGTGACAGGACATTCGGTATCACAACATAGATGACGAAATAATTGGGCACAACAACATATATGCATATACAACAACTCCGAGGAGTCGAATTTAACGAGTGAATATACGTCAGACAAGTAAGAATACAAATGCCTTAAGAAGGCTGAATCAAAAGCAAATGCATCCCTATCCCTGCCCAGACTGTTGCATGTGGGATAACCAGCTTACGTCATTCATCAACATACGTGCTCCCTGAATCGATGTCGGGTGGATTTGTGGCATTCCAGGGAAAAGAGTAAATTGAACGGTGAGTACTCAGCTATACTCATGGGACTTACACATGCCTAAAACTATTGTATGCAAAGGGATAAAGTGGTTTAGCGGCAAGTACTAAGCATTCTACGTAGACACGCTACAACTTGCTCGATTAGAGATAAGGGGTAACAGACCGCAACACTACTACTCTATTCACCTACCTACCTATTGGAAATATTCCCTAGAAGACTATTATTTATGTGCATGTTTGTAATTAATATTTGTATTTTTGTGCTAGAAATATTATGGTTCTTGAATGTGAGATTCATAGGAAAACTCATATGCGTATGTGAGATTCAGAGGAAAACAAAAAAATATGTTCGCTAGTCACGCCTCAATACTACTCATGTGTTTCATGATGATCATGATTTCCTGATCATAGGGCATTGTTAAAGTAACAAGGATGTCAACAACCGTCAGGAACCCGATCTTAAGTCACACCGATCTAGCATGTAACACATCATATCACTTTGCGCCCTCACGGACGGCAACCCACAGTTGCCGTCTTTACCTGGCCGGGACTGTTTGCGCCTTTTGGCTCACGTATATGATTGTGTCACTAGCATCTATATGACAAAGAATCCGGGCTGGCATGACTAGTCATAAACCAAGGTGACACAAATTTACAGGGACAGGCATACGTGACCCGACAATGCACATGTCGATCAGCAGCGAGTGTAACCGAGTCGTAGCGAGGCTACAATGACTCCAATAAACACCGCGTGACATTTCCCTGTAGGAATAGACACAGGAGCAAAGAAGGACACATGCCGGTCAATCCATGTGTTCCAGATGTAAACCTGGCAAAATGGGTCGGCCCGGCCCTCCTGGATTAAACAGGCCAGGCCCGGCACGGCCCGGCCAGGCACGCTAAATACACGGGCTGTGCCGGGCTGGCACGCGTGCTTCCCTACCTGGCGTAGGCACGACCTCCTCGCTACACGGGCCGGCACGGCGGCCCGTTTGGCACACCGGCACAACTGCCCGAGTAACAAATCTAGGCACGTACGTCTCGTTTTGTCTAAAAAAGGCATGTACGTCTCGTGCGCTCGTCCGCTAGTGCCAGGAGGCACATCGAGGCCAGCCAAAAAAAGAGATCTTCTAAAAAAGGGAAGCATGTCGAGTTCGAGTCACGTCTTCGTAGGACCACCACGTGTGCTTGTACCGCTCCTCCCGGTCTCCTGTGTTCGTTCCGCTCCTTCGGTGCTAATCACTACTCAACCATTATCTTTTTTGAGAGAGATTGCTAATCGCTACTCCGCGTGCCATGCCGGGCCGGCACACGTGCCTGGGAAGCCAGCCCAGGCACGACCCATTAAGCCACGTGTCAGGCCGGCTCGTGACTTGCCAAGCACGCGGGCTATCGGGCTGGCATGCCTAGGCCAGCCCATTTGGCTAGGTTTGTCCGGATGGAAGCACTAGGAGGCATTTTCCCATAAGGAAGGCTACTAAGAATAAACAACTAGGTGTCAGATTCCACACATATCAAAGCATTTCAATAATATACACACAATATGCTCGATATGTGTAGATACAACATAACATCACAACATAACTCTATGACTCAAAGATTTTCTTAAGAGGCTCTGAGGAGCCATACATAGCATGATATTACAAACATGGGCCTCATGACCCAACATACAAAGTCATACAATCAACGGAAGCATATACATATTTGAGTACAGACAACTACAAAAAAAAATGTTGAGAAGCCTGACTATCTACAAAACCTTCTATAGGAACCAGACCTTTGTCTGAGATTCCCAAGCTAATCGTCTAAGCCCATGTAGAACTACTAATGAGACTAAAGTCTCCTCTGCAAAAACATAAATTAAGCAAACATGAGTACAAAGGTACTCAACAAGACTTACATTAGAACTAACTACACATGCATCAGTATCAAGAAGGGTGTTGTGGGCTTTAACTGCAGTAAGCCAGCTTCGACTCAGTGGCTATCCTATACTACGACTACCAGTAATTTCTTTGAGGTGAGAAGGCACACACGAGTCCACTAGTCACACAAGAATACACCACTATGGATTCTCTCCCATCTCCCTACGAGAAGGCCATCCATAGCACTCACGCTTATCTTGCACATTTTAGAGTATCCACTTCAAGTTATCTATGAACCATATAAGTCTTTCAAGTAATCCATATCCGCGGACGTGGCTATTCTAATAGATCATTAACCCTGCAGGGGTGTACTTCTTCACACACGCTCTCACCACTTACTGCTACTTCTTGAGCTTGCGTTGGTTTTTCCCTTGAAGAGAAAAGGGTGATGCAGCAAAGTAGAGATAAGTATTTCCCTCAGTTGAGAACCAAGGTATCAATCCAGTAGGAGATACAAGCAAGTCTCCAATATATGCACCTACACAAACAATCAAACACTTGCACCCAACGTGATAAAGGGGTTGTCAATCCCTTCACGATCACTTGCAAAGGTGAGATCTGATACAGATAGATATAAAAGATTACTAAAACGTAAAATAAAGTAAAAGTAAATAAATTGCACCGAGGTATTTTTGATTTTTTTAGTTTATAGATCTGAAAATATATGATGGAAAATAGACCCCGGGGCCATAGGTTTCACTAGAGGCTTCTCTCTTGAAGGAAAATAATACGGTGGGTGAACAAATTACTGTCGATCAATTGATAGAAAAGCGCAAAGTTATGACGATAGCCAAGGCAATGATTATGAATATAAGCATCACGTCTGTGTCAAGTAGACCGACTCCTACCTGCATCTACTACTATTACTCCACACATCGACCGCTATCCAGCATGCATCTAGAGTATTAAGTTCATAAGAACGGAGTAACGCCTTAAGTAAGATGACATGATGTAGAGGGATAAACTCAAGCAATATGATGAAAACCCCATCTTTTTAACCTTGATGGCAACAATACAAATACATGCCTCTCTACCCCTACTTTGACACTAGGTGAGGACACTGCAAGATTGAACCCAAAACTAAGCGCCTCTCCCATTGCAAGAAGAACCAATCTAGTTGGCAAACCAAACCGATAATTCAAAGAGAAATACAAAGATATCAAATCATGCATATAAGAATTCAGAGAAGATTCAAATAATATTCATAGATAAACTCATCATAAATCCACAATTCATCGGATCTCGACAAACACACCGCAGAAGATTACATTGGATAGGTCTCCAAGAACATAGAGGAGAACATGGTATTGAGGATCAAAGGGAGAGAAGAAGCCATCTAGCTACTAGCTATGGACCCATAGGTCTGTGGTAAACTACTCACGCTTCATCGGAAGGACAATAGAGTTGATGTAGAAGCCCTCCATGATCGAATCTCCCCCGGTAGGGTGCCAGAAAAGGACCCAAGATGGGATCTCACGGGTACAGAAGGTTACGACGGCGGAAAAGTATTTTGGTGGACACTTTTGTTGGTTTGGGAATATTTCTGAATTTATAGGCCAAGAATTAGGGTTGGAGGAGCTCCAAGGGGCCCACAAGCCCTCAGGGCACGCCCCCCTAGTGCGCGCCCCTGAACTTGTGGCCGCCTCGGGACTCCTCCGACTTCATCTCCAAGTCCTACGTGTGTCTTCTGGTCCAAGAAAAATCATCGTAAAGTTTTATTCCATTTGGACTCCGTGTGATATTCCTTTTCTGTAGAACTCAAAAAAAGGAAAAACAGAAACTGGCACTAGGCTCTGGGTTAATAAGTTAGTCCCAAAAATAATATAAAATAGCATATTAATGCATATAAAACATCCAAAATAGATAATTTAATAGCATGGAACAATAAAAAATTATAGATATGTTGGAGACATATCAAGCATCCCCAAGCTTAATTCCTGCTCGTCCTCGAGTAGGTAAATGATAAAAACATAATTTTTGATGTGGAATGCTACCTAACATATTTATCCATGTAATTTTCTTTATTGTGGCATGATACGTCTCCAACGTATCTATAATTTTTTATTGTTCCATCCTGTTATATTATCAATCTTGGATGTTTTATAATCATTTTATATCATTTTTTGGTACTAACCTATTGACATAGTGCCAAGTGTCAGTTGCTGTTTTCTGCATGTTTTTTACATTGCAGGAAATCAATATCAGACGAAGTCCAAATGGAAGGAAAATCCACGAAGATTTTTTATGGAACAGAAGACACGTAATGGGCCCTGGCTGCGCCTGGGGGGTGCTCCGAGGAGAGCACAACCCACCAGGGCGCGCCAGGAGGCCCAGATGCGCCCTGGTGGGTTGTGCCCACCTCAGGTGCCCCCCGAACCGCCTCTTTGCTCTATAAATACCCCAATATTCCCAAAACCCTAGGGGAGTCGATGAAATATTCATCCAGCCACCATAGAGTCCAGAACCACTAGATCCAATCTAGACACCATCTCGGATGGGGTTCACCACCTCCATTGGTGCCTCTCCGATGATGCGTGAGTAGTTCTTTGTAGACCTTCGGGTCCGTAGTTAGTAGCTAGATGGCTTCATCTCTCTCTCTCTGGATTCTCAATACAATGGTCTCTTGGAGATCCATATGATGTAACTCTTTTGCGGCGTGTTTGTTGGGATCGATGAACTTTGAGTTTATGATCAGATCTATCTTTTTTATATCCATGAAAGTTATTTGAGTTTCTTTGATCTCTTATATGCATGATTGCTTATAGCCTCGTATTTCTTCTCCGATATTTGGGTTTTGTTTGGCCAACTTGATCTATTTATCTTGCAATGGGAAGAGGTGCTTTGTAGTGGGTTCGATCTTACGGTGTTTGATCCCAGTGACAGAAGGGGAACCGACACATATGTATTTTTGCTACTAAGGATAAAACGATGCGGTCTATCTCTACATAGATAGATATTGTCTACCTCTGTCATCATTCTTATTGCATTACTCCGTTTTTCCATGAACTTAATACACTAGATGCATGCTGGATAGCGGCCGATGTGTGGAGTAATTGTAGTAGATGTAGGAAGGAGTCGGTCTACTAATCTTGGATGTGATGCCTATATAATGATCATTGCCTGGATATCATCATGAGTATTTGAAGTTCTATCAATTGCCCAACAGTAATTTGTTCACCAACGTTTGCTATTTTTCTCGAGAGAAGCCACTAGTGAAACCTACGGCCCCGGGTCTCTTTCTCATATATTTGCCTTTGCGATCTACTTTTTCTTGCATTTATTTTCAGATCTATTAAACCAAAAATACAAAAATACCTTGCTGCAATTTATTCTTATTTATTTTATTTGGCGTTCGATCTATCAATCTACTACAATTTTATCTCACGTCCGTTTGCCTATCTTGAGGCGCCGTACCCCGGAAGGGATTGACAACCCCTTTAACACGTCGGGTTGCGAGGATTTTTTATTTGTGTGCAGGGGCTGTTTATGTTGTGTTGCTTGGTTTTCTTACTGGTTCGATAACCTTGGTTTCATATCTGAGGGAAATACCTACCGCCGCTATGCTGCATCATCCCTTCCTCTTTGGGGAAATACTGACGTAGCTTCAAGCGACATCAAAAGGAATTTCTAGCACTGTTGCCAGGGAGGATCTTCAACATATACCAGGTTCCTAATCACAAATATCATCTCCTCGCAATTTACACTATTTTCCATTTGCCTCTCGTTTTCCTCTCCCCCACTTCACAAAACAATTGCCATTTTATTCGCCCTCTTTTTTGTTCGCCTTTTTCTTGCCAGATCTCATGTTTTCTTGTGCCTTCTATTTGCTTGCATCTTCACTTGCTAAAAATCTCTTGATATGGATCCTCATCCACTTGCTAATCTTTTTAAAAGATCCAATCATGATGAACGAATTGCTAGTGAGTTGAGTGCACTAGATTATCTTTATGAAGTTTTGCTTGAGAATCGTGAATCTGAAAATTGTGATGAAGAGATTTATGAAGTGATTCATGATAGCTCCTTGAATGAAAAGCATGATTGCAATAATTTTGCTATAAATTCTATTAGTGTCAATTGTGCTAATAATATGCAAATCCCCAAGCCTGGGGATGCTTGTTTTGTCATGTCTGCTACTTATTGCAATGACCATAATTGGGGTGATAATGTTTCTTATGGTCTTGAAAATTTATTTAAGCCTCATGATGAATATGTTTGTGATAATATTGAAAGTGGATTTGGAAGAGTGTCAACTTTAGCTAAAAATAATCCTACATATTTGGAGAGTGTTCAATCTTATGAAATTTTTGATGAAAGTGGGTTTGGAGAGGTCATGACTTTATTTGATGATAATCCCACTATTTTGGAAGAGTGTCAACTTTGCAAGTATGTGGATCATAAAGAGAAATTTTTATATGATAGTTATATTATTGAATTTGATTATGATCCTACATATAATTATTATGAGAGAGGAAAATATGGTTGTAGAAATTTGCATGTTATTAAATTTCCTCTCGTTGTGTTGAGATTGTCAATGTTTTGTTCCTCTCCTTTGCATATGCTAGATATTTCTTGTCTTGATAATTTGTTTTCCTATAAAATTCCTATGCATAGGAAGTATGTTAGACTTAAATGTGTTTGTCACATGTTTGATGGTGCTCTCTTCGTGTTTCAACTACTATCATTCTTGTGAGCATCATTGAAATATTATGCCTAGCTAAGGGCGTAAAACTAGCGCTTGTTGGGAGGCAACCCAATGAATAAAATTTACTTTTGCTTTTTGCTTTCTGTTATTGAGTGTTAGCACAATTATGATACTGTTATGATTGTGTTTTTTTTGTTTTAGTTAGTGTTTGTGCCAAGTAGAACCGACAGGATCTTCTTGGGTGATAGTTGTTTGATCTTGCTGAAAAAAACAGAAATTTTTGCGCTCACGAAAATAATTCTTATTTTTTACCAGAGCGTGATAAAATGCCAATTCTTTCTACATAAGATTAATATACAAATTACCCAGGTCTTCCTAGTTTTTCAGAAATTTTGGAGTTCCAGAAGTATTCGAACAAATCAGATTGCTACAGACTGTTCTGTTTTGACAGATTCTGTTTTCTTTGCGTTGTGTGCTTATTTTGATGGCTATATGGTTTTCTTTGATGAGTTTTTGCCATGCAAAAACAAAATATGAATTGGTTTGGTACAGTACTTATAGTAGTGATTTATTTTTCTTACACTAACGGATCTCACGAAGGTTTTGTTGAGTTTTGCATGATTGAAGTTTTCAAGTTTTGGGTTATCTTACGATGGATGAAGGAATAAGGAGTAGAAGAGCCTAAGATTGGGGATGCCCCGGCATCCCAAGCTATTATCCAAAAATGAGCAACCAACTAAGCTTGGGTATGCCCCCGAGTGGCATCCCCTCTTTCTTCTAACGACCATCGGTATTTTACTCGAAGCTATATTTTTATTCGTCACATGATATGTGTTTTGCTTGGAGCATCTTGTATGATATGAGTCTTTGCTTGTTTTATTTTGTGTTTTAAGTCTTGATCCCTTGCTGGACACACCTATTTGGGAGAGCCAAAATTATGTCATGACTTGTTAGAATTTCTCTCTATGCTTCACTTAAATTTTTATGAGCTATGGACCTGCTCTAGTTCTTCACTTATATCTTTTTGAGCACGGTGTGTTTTAGTATTTTTGAAGAAATGCTCTCTTGCTTCACTTAGATTTATCTAAGAGTTAGTAAAATTTTCAAGAAATTCTCTCTTGCTTCACTTAAATTATTTTGAGAGAAAGAAAAATTTATGCTCATGATCTTCACTTATATTTGTTTGAGCTTATGAAAAGCAACACATGAAAATTAGTCCCAAAGTGATAGATATCCAAGAAGGATATAATAAAAACTTTCATGAAGATCATTGGACAAAATAAACTTGATTCTTAGTAATAGTTTGGAGATATGATGATGTGATATGTGAGTTATGTTGATGAGTAATTATGCTTTAGTAAGAATATTGGTGTTAAGGTTTGTGATTCCCTATGCAAGCACGAAAGTCAATAGTCATGCAATGAAATTATATCCTACTTATGGTGCATTATTTGGTGTTAATTATGCTTAATGCTTGCTTATGAGATTATCCGTTTCTTGGTTGGTCGCTTCTCAATCTTTTGCTAGACTTCATTTTGCACTAAGTATGATCTCTACTTGTGCATCCAAAATCCTTTAAACCAGTTTTGCCACATGAGTCCACTATATCTACCTATATGCGGTATTCTTTTGCTGTTCTAAGCAAATTTGTATGTGAAATCTCTAATTTTCAAAATAAACTTCTTTTTTGTCTGTTCGTTTCACTCGCGGAACGGTGAGGGGTGGCTAATATTTTCCATGCTAGACGTGTTATTCTCACGATGAGTGTTTATTCACTTGTCATTGCACGAGAGTAAGGAAAAGGTATTAGGGATGCCCAGTCCCGAAATGAAAAATGAATTTACTTTATGTTGTCAAATAATAAATTCCTTGGAAAGTGTTGGTATGGAGGGCAACCGTGGATACGGCTAGCCTTGGAAAGTGAAAGTATGGTGGAAAAAGGAATAAACTTTATTTTCTGTTTGGGAACCGCCTATGATATATCTAGCATGGAAAGTGTTGGGAACTCTAAGTCGTTTTCGTTGGTGGGATGGATACACCTCCTGAATTTTTTTGATCTCTAAGTTTTTCGCTTTGAGCTCTGGCACCTCTACAAATCCCTACTTCCCTCTGCGAAGGGCCTTTCTTTTACTTTATGCAATTTTTATTTTGAAGTTGAGTCTCCATCTTCTCTTACAAAAGCACCAACTAGGAGGCAATATGATCGTACTTAAGTATTGGGTGTAACTAATATGCGAGTGAGTTTCATGAATGGATCAATGATTGAGCATGATGGGCTAGGGATAACTTATTTTAGCGTTGATATTTCGAAAGACATGGTTGCTTGTTGATATGCTTGAGTATTTAAATTATCATGTCAAAACTAGACTATTGCTTTGAATCACATAAAAGTCCAAATGTCCATGCTATAAAGAAAAGAATATGATATGACATGTTAGGCAGCATTCCACATCAAAAATTCTGTTTTTATCACATACCTACTCGAGGACGAGTAGGAGTTAAGCTTGGGGATGCTGATACATCTCCAACGTATCTATAATTTTTGATTGTTCCATGCTGTTATATTATCAATCTTGGATGTTTTATAATCATATTATAGTCATTTTATATCATTTTTGGTACTAACCTATTGACATAGCGCCAAGTGCCAGTTGCTGTTTTCTGCATGTTTTTTACATCGCAGGAAATCAATATTAGACGGAGTCCAAATGCAACGAAACTCCACGAAGATTTTTTATGGACCAGAAGACAAGTAATGGGCCTTGGCTGCGCCTGGGGGGTGCTCCGAGGAGAGCACAACCCACCAGGGCGCGCCAGGAGGCCCAGGCGCGCCCTGGTGGGTTGTGCCCACCTCGGGTGCCCCCAGACCGCCTCTTTGCTCTATAAATACCCCAATATTCCCAAAACCCTAGGGGAGTCAACGAAATATTCATCCAGCCGCCGCAGAGTCCAGAACCTCCATTGGATGGGGTTCACCACCTCCATTGGTGCCTCTCCGATGATGCGTGAGTAGTTCTTTGTAGACCTTCGGGTCCGTAGTTAGTAGCTAGATGACTTCATATCTCTCTCTCTTTGAATTCTCAATACAATGGTCTCTTGAAGATCCACATGATGTAACTCTTTTGCGGTGTGTTTGTTGGGATCGATGAACTTTGAGTTTATGATCAGATCTATCTTTTTATATCCATGAAAGTTATTTGAGTTTCTTTGATCTCTTATATGCATGATTTCTTATAGCCTCTTATTTCTTCTTCGATATTTGGGTTTTGTTTGGCCAACTTGATCTATTTATCTTGCAATGGGAAGAGGTGCTTTGTAGTGGGTTCGATCTTACAGTGCTTGATCCCAGTGACAGAAGGGGAACCGACACGTATGTATCGTTGCTACTAAGAATAAAACGACGGGGTCTATCTCTACATAGATAGATCTTGTCTACATCATGTCATCGTTCTTATTGCATTACTCTGTTTTTCCATGAACTAATACACTAGATGCATGCTGGATAGCGGTCGATGTGTGGAGTAATAGTAGTAGATGCAGGCAGGAGTCGGTGTACTAATCTTGGACGTGATGCCTATATAATGATCATTGCCTGGATATCGTCATGAGTATTTGAAGTTCTATCAATTGCCCAACAGTAATTTGTTCACCCACAGTTTGCTATTTTTCTCGAGAGAAGCCACTAGTGAAACCTACGGCCCCCGGTCTCTTTCTCATATATTTGCCTTTGCGATCTACTTTTTCCTTGCATTTATTTTCAGATCTATTAAACCAAAAATACAAAAATACCTTGCTGCAATTTATTCTTATTTATTTTATTTGGCGTTCGATCTATCAATCTACTACAATTTTATCTCACGTCCGTTTGCCTATCTTGAGGTGCCGTACCCCGGAAGGGATTGGCAACCCCTTTAACACGTCGGGTTGCGAGGATTCGTTATCTGTGTGCAGGGGTTGTTTACGTTGTGTTGCTTGGTTCTCCTACTGGTTCGATAACCTTGGTTTCATATCTGAGGGAAATACCTACCGCCGCTATGCTGCATCATCCCTTCCTCTTTGGGGAAATACTGACGTAGCTTCAAGCGACATCATGGCATGAATATTCAGATCCATAAGATTCAAACAAAGGTTTAATATTGACATAAAAACAATAATACTTCAAGCATACTAATAAAGCAATCATGTCTTCTCAAAATAACATGGCCAAAGAAAGTTATCCCTACAAAATTATATAGTCTGGCTATGCTCCATCTTCATCACACAAAATATTAAATCATGCACAACCTAGATGACAAGCCAAGCAATTGTTTCATACTTTTTATGTTCTCAAACCTTTTCAACTTTCACGCAATACATGAGCGTGAGCCATGGCTATAGCACTATAGGTGGAATAGAATATGGTGGTTGTGGAGAAGACAAAAAGAAGGAGATAGTCTCACATCAACTAGGCGTATCAATGGGCTATGGAGATGCCCATCAATAGATATCAGTGTGAGAGAGTAGGGATTGCCATGCAACGGATGCACTAGACCTATAAGTTTATAAAATCTCAAAAAGAAACTAAGTGGGTGTGCATCCAACTCGCTTGCTCACGAAGACCTAGGGCACTTTGAGGAAGCCCGTCATTGGAATATACAAGCCAAGTTCTTATAATGAAAAGTTTCCACTAGTATATGAAAGTGATAACATAGGAGACTCTCTATCATGAAGATCATGGTGCTACTTTTGAAGCACACGTGTGGAAAAAGGATAGTAACATTGTCCCTTCTCTCTTTTCTCTCATTTTTTTTTCTGGTGGGCTTCTTTTGCCTCTTTTTTTGTGGGTTTCTTTGGCCTCTTTTATTTTTTATAAAGTAACTTGTGAGGGAATCATAGCTTCCATCATCCTTTCCTCACATGGGACAATGCTCTAATAATGATGATCATCATACTTTTATTTACTTACAACTCAAGAATTACAACTCGGTACTTAGAACAAAATAGGACTATATATGAATGCCTTCGGCGGTGTACCGGGATGTGCAATGATCTAGCATAGCAATGACATAAAAAGCGGACAAGCCATGAAAACATCATGCTAGCTATCTTACGATCATGCAAAGCAATATGACAATGATGGAGCGTGTCATAATAAACGGAACGGTGGAAGTTGCATGGAAATATATCTTGGAACGGCGGTGGCTGTTTTGAGGAAGGATATATGGTGGGTTTAATGCACCGACTAAAGTTGCGCGGTACTAGAGAGGCTAGCAATGGTAGAAGGGTGAGAGTGCGTATAATCCATGGACTCATCATTAGTCATAAAGAACTCACATACTTATTGCAAAGGTCTATTAGCTATCGAAACAAAGTACTACACACATGTTCCTAGGAGGATAGATTGGTAGGAAAAGACCATCGCTTGTCCCCAACCGCCACTCATAAGGAAGACAATAAATAAATAAATCATGCTCTAACTTCATCACATAACGGTTCACCATACGTGCATGCTACGGGAATCACAAACTTTAACACAAGTATTTCTACCAATCCACAATTACTCACTAGCATGACTCTAATATCACCATCTTTATATCTCAAAACAATCATAAGGAATCAAGCTTCTCATAGTATTCAACACTCTTTATATGAAAGTTTTTATTATATCCCTCTTGGATGCCCATCATATTAGGACTAAATTCATAACCTAAGCAAATTACCATGCTGTTTAGAGAGACTCTCAAAATAATATAAGTGAAGCATGAGAGTTCAACAATTTGTATAAAATAAAGCCACGGCCGTGCTCTAAAAAGATAAAAGTGAAGCACTAGAGCAAAATTGCCTAGCTCAAAAGATATAAGTGAAGCACATAGAGTATTATAATAAATCACGATTCATGCGTGTCCCTCTCAAAAGGTGTGTACATCAAGTATGATTGTGGAAAACTAAAAATCAAAGACTCATATCATACAGGAGGCTCCAAGCAAAACACATATCATGTGGTGAATAAAAATATAGCCTCAAGTAAATTTGCCGATAGACGAAGACGAAAGAGGGGATGCCATCCGGGGCATCCCCAAGCTTAGATGCTTGGTTGTCCTTGAATATTACCTTGGGGTGCCTTGGGCATCCCCAAGCTTAGGCCCTTGCCACTCCTTATTCCACAGTCCATCAAATCTTTACCTAAAACTTGAAAACTTCACAACACAAAACTCAACAGAAAACTCATCATTTTTCGGTACTGTTGTGAACTCATTATTTACTTGTATTAGTGTAACAAATCACTTTTTGGTACTGTTGTGAACTCATTATTTACTTGTATTAGTGTAATATCTAATGTATTCCAACTTCTCCATGGTTCATACCCCCAATACTACCCATAGATTCATCAAAATAAGCAAACAACACATAGAAAACAGAATCTATCAAAAACAGAACAGTCTGTAGTAATATGTAAACTTCGTATACTTCTGTAACTCCAAAAAATCCGAAAAATTAGGAAAACGTAGGCAATCAATAAATAAATCTTTTGTAAAAAATTCAAGAATTTATCACGTTCTAGCAGCTCAGATCAATTTTGTTTCTCGGTGCAAAACTTTCTATTTTTCAGCAAGATCCAATCAACTATCACCATAGATTATCCCAAAGTCTTGTTTGGCTCAAACACTAATGAAAACACCAAGACACAATTATTACAGAGGAAATAATGTGTATTTACTCATAAAAACAGAAAATAAAAATATTGGGTTGTCTCCCAACTAGCGCTTTTCTTTAAAGACTTCTAGCTAGGCGTTGATATTTTTAATGATGCTCACATGAAAGACAAGAATTGAAGTACAAAGAGAGCATCATATATCATGTGAAAAACACATCTAAGTCTAACATACTTCCTATGCACAGGCATCTTATAGGCAAACAAATTATCAAGGCAAGCAAAAACTAGCATATGCAAAGAAGAAGAAAGAAACAATAGCAATCACAACATAATGAGAGGTAATTTAGTAGCATGAAGATTTCCAGAACCATATTTTCCTGTCTCATAATAATTACATGCAGGATCATAATCAAATTCAACAATATAGCTATCACATAAAATATTCTCTACATGATCCTCATGCATGCAAAGTTGACACTCTTCCAAAATAGTGGGATTACCATAGAATAAAGTCATTACTTCTCCAAGCCCACTTTTATAAAAAAAATCATAAGATTGATCAAACTCCAAAGTAGTGGGATCATTATTTCCTAAAGTTAACACTCTTCCAAGCCCACTCTCAATATTATTGAAAACACTATTATGAATATCATATTCATCATGAGGATTAAATAAATTTTCAAGATTATAAGAAGAATCACCCCAATCATGATCATTACAGTAAGTAGTGGACATAGCACAATTAGCATCCCCAAGCTTAGGGTTTTGCATATAATTAGCACAATTGACATTAATAGAATTTATAATAACACCATTGAAATCATGCTTTTCATTCAAGGAGCTATCGTGAATCACTTCATAAATTTCATCATAATTTTCAAATTCATGAATTTCAAGCAAAACTTCATAAAGGTAATCTAGTGCACTCAACTCACTAGCAATTGGTTCATCATAATTGGATATCTTAAAAAGTTTAGTAAGGGGATGAGGATCCATAAACTTTTTGTTCCTGTTTTCCAATAAATACACAATTATGCCAAGCGAACAAGCAAACAAACCAAGTAAGACATAAAGGCGAACGGAAAGAAGGCAAATATTTTTGTGTTTTTTTGAAAAAGTTTTAGAAGTGGGGGAGAGGAAAACGAGAGGCAAATGGGAAATAATGTAATGCAAGAGATGAGAGTTTATGATGGGTACTTGGTAGGCTTGATGTAGATCTCCCCGACAACGGCGCCAGAAATTCTTCCTGCTACTTCTTGAGCTTGCATTGGTTTTTCCATTGAAGAGGAAAGGGTGATGCAGCAAAGTAGAGATAAGTATTTCCCTCATTGAGAACCAAGGTATCAATCCAGTAGGAGATACAAGAAAGTCTCCAATATATGCACCTACATAAACAATCAAACACTTGCACCCAACGCGATAAAGGGCTTGTCAATCCCTTCACAGTAACTTGCAAAGGTGAGATCTCATAGAGATAGATATAAAAGATTACCAAAACGTAAAATAAAGTAAAAGTAAATAAATTACAGTGAGGTATTTTTGGTTTTTTTAGTTTATAGATCTGAAATATATGATGGAAAATAGACCTGGGGGCCATATGTTTCACTAGAGGCTTCTCTCTTGAAGGAAAATAATACGATGGGTGAACAAATTACTGTCGAGCAATTGATAGAAAAGCGCAAAGTTATGACGATATCCAAGGCAATGGTTATGAATATAGGCAACACGTCTGTCGACATCCTGGGAACGGGGGTGCCTAGACTTGCCTGCCTGCGGCCCACAACGTGGCTCCACCAACGGCCCGGTACAGCCTAGCATGGGTAGCAACAACTCAAGACCCTCACGAGGGGCCAAGCCTCGCGAGGCGGACGACACCAGGACCTCCCTGGGGGCGGCCTCGCTAGGCCGGCTCCCGAGGAGCGGAGATATCTATGCAGGGGGCACCTCGCGAGGTTCACATGACGTGAGCCGTGACGACCGAGGCAAGGCGGGCGCAGTGTACCAGTTTCCTCCTTTGTGCTAAATAGGCAAGCGCAGGCGAGGAGTCCCGAGGCATCAGGCAAAGGTTTCCATATCGGTGCAACAAGACCAAGACCAGCAGGATGACAGGACGGAGGTCACCACGGAGCCCACAACAGCATCACCACTAGAGCCTTTGGCAGGAGAAGACTACTTTTGTCAGGATAGGTTGTACTAGTTGTCTCCCTTCAAAATTGGCCGTTGTGGGATCCCTTCCCGCCTACATTTGGGAAGAGGACCAGGGCCTCTATAAATAGGACTAGCCACCACCATAGGAGGCAACTGGTCTCGGATTGGATCTATTCCATCCTCACATCCACCAGCTCATCGAGCTCAAGAACACCTCTCCTCCTGAGGCTGTTCATCCACTGTACTAGTTCATCCTCAGCCCTCGAGGCAATCCACCACCATAATGGAGTAGGGTATTACACCACGCGGTGGCCCGAACCAGTATAAACCTCTGTGTCTCGTGTTCTTTGGGTTCATCGAGCTAGGCCATGGAATCGTGGGGTAGGCAGGCTGGGGAGAAAGAGTCCTTCGTGTGCACCCCAGAGTTCGAACCTCTCAAGGGTCTGAGGAACCCTGAATCCGACATTTGGCGCGCCAGGTAGGGGTGCGCCGAAGCTTTTCCTCCGTCGATCCACTCTCCACCGCTCCACCAGTTCTATAGCTGATGCTCGTCGAACCCGCGCTGAGCGCCGGGCCGCTCTCAACGCTCGCGTCGCCCAGACGGCGCCCGTCGGCGGGCCTCCCCGTCGCTCTCCATCACCTGCTGCCAACGCCGCCGCCGGCCCGACGGGGAACGAGCAGCAGGCTTCGTCGCTGCACCCCTCCGTACGGCGGGACGGACGCACCGCCACCCCGTCGCTGACTCCGGCCGGTTCGTCATCCCACGCTCGCTGCGGGCCCGCGGACGAGCAAGCTGCGCTGCTCATGGCGCGCGAGCTCCTGCGCTACCGCCCAGTCGACGACCTCTGCGAGGACTGGCTAGACCACATCGCCGAGCTCGTCAGCGCCGCTGGGGGCTCTCCTGCACCATCCCTATCCCTGCCTCGTCTGCCTCCCGCTACAGGCGACGTGGCCCACGGAGCGCCTCAACCACCTCCGCGTCAAGACGTCGCCCTCGCACCAAGACACGTGGCCCCGCGGCATGACCCACCGCGCATGGCGCCCGCGCGTGAAGAAAGAAGCTGCCAGGAGGTCCCTCGGCCGCAAGAAGATGCCCCCGCACTCCCAGCACCACCACGTCAAGATCGTGCGCCGCCCGCGGTGGCGGCGCGTGGGTACCAAGACCAGGCTCCGCCCCCACGACGGGCTCCAGTGACTACAGCAGGCTATCGTGCCTTCACTCCCGAGCTCTGCAGCGTCGTCTGGCCCGAGAAGTTCAAGCCCGACCTGCCTCCATGCTTCGACGGCACCCTCGACCCCGCTGAGTTCCTGTAGCTCTACGAGCTAAGTATCGAGGCAGCCAACGGCGACGAGAAAGTCATGGCGAACTGGTTTCCCATGGCCCTCAAAGATGGCGTGCGCTCGTGGCTCCTGAACTTGCCCGCGGGATCGATCTCCTTTTGGGGCGAGATGCGCGAGCGTTTTGTCGCCAACTTCCAGGGCACTCGCGATCGCCCGCCAGCCGCGGGTGACCTGCGGCGCATCAAGCAGCAACCGGGGGAAACCCTGCAGAAGTACATCCAGCGCTTCAACAACGTTTGCCTCAAGATCCCCAAGGTAACGGACTGAAGGAAATATGCCCTAGAGGCAATAATAAAGTTGTTATTTATATTTCCTTATATCATGATAAATGTTTATTATTCATGCTAGAATTGTATTAACCAGAAACTTAGTACATGTGTGAATACATAGACAAAACAGAGTGTCACTAGTATGCCTCTACTTGACTAGCTCATTAATCAAAGATGGTTAAGTTTCCTAACCATAGACATGAGTTGTCATTTGATGAACGGGATCACATCATTAGAGAATGACGTGATTGACTTGACCCATCCGTTAGCTTAGCACGATGATCGTTTAGTTTGTTGCTGTTGCTTTCTTCATAACTTATACATGTTCCTATGACTATGAGATTATGCAACTCCCGAATACCGGAGGAACACTTAGTGTGCTATCAAACGTCACAACGTAATTGGGTGATTATAAAGATGCTCTACAAGTGTCTTCGATGGTGTTTGTTGAGTTGGCATAGATCGAGATTAGGATTTATCACTCCGATTGTCGGAGAGGTATCTCTGGGCCCACTCTATAATGCTCATCACTATAAGCCATGCAAGCAATGTGACTAATGAGTTAGTTACAGGATGATGCATTACACAACGAGTAAAGAGACTTGCCGGTAACGAGATTGAACTAGGTATTGAGATACCGACGATCGAATCTCGGGCAAGTAACATACCAATGACAAAGGGAACAACGTATGTTGTTATGCGGTTTGACCGATAAAGATCTTCGTAGAATATGTACGAACCAATATGAGCATCCAGGTTCCGCTATTGGTTATTGACCGGAGATGAGTCTCGGTCATGTCTACATAGTTCTCAAATCCGTAGGCGGCCAAGGTGGTAGCACGCCCCCCAAGCCCAATCTGAATTGGGAGGGGGGCCTGCCCCCCTTTCCTTCTCTCCCTCTCCCTCTTCCTTCTTCTCCTACTCCAACTAGGGAAGGGGGGAAACCTACTCCTACTGGGAGTAGGACTCCCCCCTTGGGAGCGCCATGAGAGGGCCGACCCTCCCCTCCTCCACTCCTTTATATACGAGGGAGGGGGCACCCCATAGGCACACAAGTTGATTGTTTAGCCGTGTGCGGTGCCCACCTCCACAGATTTCCACCTCGGTCATATCGTTGTAGTGCTTAGGTGAAGCCCTGCGTCGGTAACTTCATCATCACCGTCATCACGCCGTCGTGCCGACGAAACTCTCCCTCGACCTCAGCTGGATCTAGAGTTCGTGGGACGTCACCGAGCTGAACGTGTGCAGATCGCGGAGGTGCCGTACCTTCGGTGCTAGGATCGGTCGAACCGTGAAGACGTATGACTACATCAACCGCGTTGTCATAACGCTTCCGCTTTCAGTCTACGAGAGTACGTGGACAACACTCTCCCCTCTCGTTGCTATGCATCACCTAGATAGATCTTGCGTGATCGTAGGAATTTTTTTGAAATTACTGCATTACCCAACAATGGCATCTGAGCCAGGTCTATGCGTAGATATTATGTCCACGAGTAGAACACAAAGAGTTGTGGGCGATAATAGTCATACTGCTTACCAGCATGTAATACTTTGATTCGGCGGTATTGTTGGATGAAGTGGCTCAGACCGACATTACGCGTACGCTTACGCGAGACTAGTTCTACCGACGTGCTTCGCACACAGGTGGCTAGCGGGTGTCTGTTTCTCCAACTTTAGTTGAATCAAGTGTGACTACGCCCGATCCTTGTTGAAGGTTAAAACAGAAAACTTGACAAAAAATCTTTGTGGTTTTGATGCGTAGGTAAGAACGGTTCTTGCTAAGCCCGTAGCAGCCACGTAGAACTTGCAACAACAAAGTAGAGGACGTCTAACTTGTTTTTGCAGGGCATGTTGTGATGTGATATGGTCAAGACATGATTATATAAATTGTTGTATGAGATGATCATGTTTTGTAACATAGTTATCGGCAACTGGCAGGAGCCATATGGTTGTCGCTTTATTGTATGAAATGCAATCGCCATGTAATTGCTTTACTTTATCACTAAGCGGTAGCAATAGTCGTAGAAGCAATAGTTGGCGAGACGACAATGATGCTTCGATGGAGATCAAGGTGTCAAGCCGGTGACGATGGTGATCATGACGATGCTTTGGAGATGGAGATCAAAGGCACAAGATGATGATGGCCATATCATATCACTTATATTGATTGCATGTGATGTTTATCCTTTATGCATCTTATTTTGCTTAGTTCGGTGGTAGCATTATAAGATGATCTCACTAAATTTCAAGGTATAAGTGTTCTCCCTGAGTATGCATCGTTGCGACAGTTCGTTGTGCCGAGACACCACATGATGATCGGGTGTGATAAGCTCTACGTTCACATACAACAGGTGCAAGCCAGTTTTGCACATGCAGAATACTCGGGTTAAACTTGACGAGCCTAGCATATGCAGATATGGCCTCGGAACACTGAGACCGAAAGGTCGAGCGTGAATCATATAGTAGATATGATCAACATAGTGATGTTCACCATTGAAAACTACTCCATCTCACGTGATGATCGGACATGGTTTAGTTGATATGGATCACTTGATCACTTAGATGATTAGAGGGATGTCTATCTAAGTGGGAGTTCTTAAGTAATATGATTAATTAAACTTTAATTTATCATGAACTTAGTACCTGATTGTATTTTGCATGTCTATGTTGTTGTAGATAAATGGCTCGTGCTGTTGTTCTGTTGAATTTTAATGCGTTCCTAGAGAAAGCTAAGTTGAAAGATGATGGTAGCAATTACACGGACTGGGTCCGTAACTTGAGGATTATCCTGATTGCTGCACAGAAGAATTACGTCCTGGAAGCACCACTAGGTGCCAAACCCGCTGTAGGAGCAACGCCAGATGTTATGAACGTCTGGCAGAGCAAAGTTGATGACTACTCAATTGTTCAGTGTGCCATGCTTTATGGCTTAGAACCGGGACTTCAACGACGTTTTGAACGTCATGGAGCATATGAGATGTTCCAGGAGTTGAAGTTAATATTTCAAGCGAATGCCCGGATTGAGAGATATGAAGTCTCCAATAAGTTCTAAAGCTACAAAATGGAGGAGAATAGTTCTGTCAGTGAACATATACTTAGAATGTTTGGGTACCATAACCACTTGACTCAACTGGGAGTTAATCTTCCTGATCATAGTGTCATTGACAGAGTTCTTCAGTCACTGCCACCAAGCTACAAAAGCTTCGTGATGAACTATAATATGCAAGGGATGGATAAGACAATTCCCGAGCTCTTTGCAATGCTAAAGGCTGCGGAGGTAGAAATCAAGAAGGAGCATAAAGTGTTGATGGTTAACAAGACCACCGGTTTCAAGAAGAAGGGCAAAGGGAAGAAGGGGAACTTCAAGAAGAATGGCAAACAAGTTGCTGCTCAAGTGAAGAAGCCCAATTCTGGACCTAAGCCTGAGACTGAGTGCTTCTACTGCAAATGGACTGGTCACTGGAAGCGGAACTGCCCCAAGTATTTGGCGGAGAAGAAGGATGGCAAAGTGAAAGGTATATTTGATATACATGTTATTGATGTGTACTTAACTAATGCTCGCAGTAGCGCCTGGGTATTTGATACTGGTTCTGTTGCTAATATTTGCAACTCGAAACAGGGGCTACGAATTAAGAAAGATTGGCTAAGGACGAGGTGACGATGTGCGTGGGAAATGGTTCCAAAGTCGATGTGATCGCCGTCGGCACGCTACCTCTACATCTACCTTCGGGATTAGTTTTAGACCTAAATAATTGTTATTTGGTGCCAGCGTTGAGCATGAACATTATATCTGGATCTTGTTTGATGCGAGATGGTTATTCATTTAAATCAAAGAATAATGGTTGTTCTATTTATATGAGTAATATCTTTTATGGTCATGCACCCTTGATGAGTGGTCTATTTTTACTAAATCTTGATAGTAGTGATACACATGTTCATAGTATTGAAGCCAAAAGATATAAGTTTAATAATGATAGTGCAACTTATTTGTGGCACTGCCATTTAGGTCATATTGGTGTAAAGCGCATGAAGAAACTCCATGCTGATGGACTTTTGTAATCACTTGATTATGAATCACTTGATGCTTGCGAACCATGCCTCATGGGAAAGATGACTAAGACTTCGTTCTCCGGAACAATGGAGTGAGCAACAGACTTGTTGGAAATAATACATACTGATGTATGCGGTCCGATGAGTGTTGATGCTCGCGGCGGGTATCGTTATTTTCTGACCTTCACAAATGATTTGAGCAGATATGGGTATATCTACTTGATGAAACATAAGTCTGAAACATTTGAAAAGTTCGAAGAATTTCAGAGTGAAGTGGAAAATCATCGTAACAAGAAAATAAAGTTTCTACGATCTGATCGCGGAGGAGAATATTTGAGTTACGAGTTTGGTCTTCATTTGAAACAATGTGGAATAGTTTCGCAACTCACGTCACCCGGAACACCACAGCGTAATGGTGTGTCCGAACGTCGTAATCATACTTTATTAGATATGGTGCGATCTATGATGTCTCTTACTGATTTACTGCTATCGTTTTGGGGTTATGCTTTAGAGATGGCTGCATTCACGTTAAATAGGGCACCATGTAAATCCGTTGAGACGACACCATATGAACTGTGGTTTGGCAAGAAACCCAAGTTGTCGTTTCTTAAAGTTTGGGGCTGCGATGGTTATGTGAAAAAGCTTCAACCTGATAAGCTCGAACCCAAATCGGAGAAATGTGTCTTCATAGGATGCCCCAAGGAGACTGTTGGGTACACCTTCTATCACAGATCCGAAGGCAAGATATTCGTTGCTAAGAATGGATCCTTTCTAGAGAAGGAGTTTCTCTCGAAAGAAGTAAGTGGGAGGAAAGTATAACTTGATGAGGTAATTGTACCTTCTCTCGAGTTGGAAAGTAGTACATCACAGAAGTCAGTTCCAGTGATTCCTACACCAACCAGTGAGGAAGCTAATGATGATGATCATGAAACTTCTGATCAAGTTACTACCGAACCTCGTAGGTCAACCAGAGTAAGATCCGCACCAGAGTGGTACGGTAATCCTATTCTGGAGGTCATGTTACTTGACCATGACGAACCTACAAACTATGAGGAAGCGATGATGAGCCCAGATTCCACAAAATGGCTTGAGGCCATGAAATCTGAGATGGGATCCATGTATGAGAACAAAGTATGGACTTTGGTTGACTTGCCCCATGATCGGCAAGCCATAAAGAATAAATGGATCTTCAAGAAGAAGACTGACATTGACGGTAATATTACTGTCTACAAAGCTCGACTTGTTGCGAAAGGTTTTCGACAAGTTCAAGGAGTTGACTACGATGAGACCTTCTCACCCGTAGCGATGCTTAATGTCAGGACCCCGATTCCAAGTCACATCGATCTAGCCGGTAACACCTCATATCACTTTGTGGCCTCACGCACGGTATTCCCACGGGTGTGGCTTTACCATGGCCCGGGACCATTTGCGCCTTTTGGCTCACGTATATGATAGTATCGCTAGCATCAATATGACAGAGAACCCGGGCCGACATGACTAGTCGTGAACCCAAAGTGGCACTAACTTACGGGGACAGGCATACATGAATCAACATCGAGCATGTCGGTCAGCAGCGTGCGAATCCGGGCTGTAGCACTGGGCTAACAGTACTCCGGGAACCCAGGCTGTTGCAGGCTAGGCAGGACTCCGGATGTCACCGCGTGACATTTCCCCGAAGGGACAGACACAGGAACGAAGTGAATCACATGCCGGCCAGTCAAGTGTTCCGGAGCAGTAGTGCTGGGCTAGCAGGACTCCGGTGAACCGGGCTGCAGCGGACCACACACGGGCTGAACCGAGTCCACATATTCACCATATCAATACACCACTATGGATCCGCTCCCGTCTCCCTACGAGAACGCCATCCATAGCACTCACGCTTATCTTGCGCATTTTAGAGTATCCACTTTCACTTGTCTATGAACTGTACAGGCAACCCAGAAGTCCTTTTCTGCGGACATGGCTATTCGAATAGATGATGTTAACCCTGCAGGGGTGTACTTCTTCACACACGCTCTCGCCACTTACCACCATGTACACATCGTGTATCTCGGCAACCTTCAAGCGGAAGCCTGGCGAGGGAGTTGGCCACGACCTGACTAACCACACAAGTCTCTCGTCCAGGTTTATCGCCTATTCGGGTTCCATCCGCAAGGAGATCAGGCCGGGGTATCGCTCACGGCCCCAAACGATGTGTGCAGGGTTCCCAAGCCCACCATCCGGGTGCCACTTGGTACACCGGGCCACTGTGCCTAGTCTGTCCCAAGCCCACCTGTACCGGGTGCCACTTAGTAGACTACTAGCACTACCTACAAACACCAGAAACTAGTTGCAACTCCTGGACAGAGATCATGTTGATTAATAAGTCGAGAGGGGTCGAGTTACCGGAACCCAATGTGTGGTAGTAACTGTTCATGGATCACAAACACAGAACTCAGTTCCTGAGGACGGCTGCAATGAGACAACCCACCATGTACTCCTACATGGCCTCTCACCGCTACGTTTACCAAATCATGTTCACACACTTAGCTCTCACACAGTAGGACATGCTCACAACATTCCAATCCATTCCCGATGAATCAGACCTGACACAACTCTAAGCAATAGCAGGCATGACAAACAAGCATGAATGAGTAGGCACATGAGGGCTCAAACAACTCCTACTCATGCTAGTGGGTTTCATCTATTTACTGTGACAATGACAGGTCATGCAGGGGAAAGGGGTTCAACTACCGCAGCATGTAACAGTTGAAAAGTTGTTGTCCTAATGCAGTAAAAGAGAGCAGGAGCGAGAGAGGGGGATTATATCGGAATGAACAAGGGGGTTTTGCTTGCCTGACACTTTCGAAGATAGTATAGTTCTCCATCGGTGTCATCGATCACATCATCGAAGCAACATCTACGGAGAGGGGACAATTACCGGCAACAGAGAGAAAACACAATCAATGCAATGCACGATATGATGCATGATCATGACATGGAAATACGAGTGTGTTGGGCTAATGCCACTACAACCAGAAGGTTTTGAGCTTATTTGAACCAAAGATTCAAATACAAACTCAAGTTATGGGTTCATATAAGTGCATTAACATGTTTGACCTAAACAGCAAGGTTAAGTTGCTCTAACATGCATGAAACCAGTACAGATGGATAGATTGGATTTTTCTGATCATTTTCCATATATAACTTATTTCATTCTGAGTTACGGTTGATTTTATATGATTTTCAGAAGTTTATAACATTTTCTGAAATAAATAAATCATTTAAGATTTATTTAAATTCCAGACAGAATTACTGCATCAGCATGACATCACTATGATGTCAGCGGTCAACAGGGCCGGTCCAGGTCAAACCTGACCAGTGGGGCCCGCGTGTTAGTGGCTAACTAAACTAACCTAGTTTAATTAGCACTAACCTAGGTTAAACTGATTAAGTTTAAACCTAAACTAGATTAATTAGCCGGGCGGGGCCCGCATGTCAGTGTGAGAGAGGGTCAAACCCCTGGGCAGACGGGGTCAAACCCAGCCGGTCAAAACGGTCAACCCGCCGGCGTTTAGCCGCCGGCGAGGCCGGACGCGGCGGAGCGCGCCGGGATCCACCTACAGTGGCTCTTTTGGAGCGCAGGGAGCAGCTACGGGAAGAGGGTGGAGTGGCACACCCAACGGTGGCGGTGGCGGAGGCTGGGGTGGCCGGGAGCAGCGCCGGCGACGAGGTTTGCGGCGGCCGGAGCTCGGGTGCAAGCGGGGATGGGGCTGCGGTGCGCAAATGAGAGCGGCGAGGTGCTAAGAAGGCTCTACGCGATGCGGGGAGCGCGTTGGGCGCATGCCCGGGACCAAATGGTCACCGGAGTGTCACCGGCGATGAGCGCCGGTGGCGGCGCGTCTAGGTGAGTGCGGTGCAGTCGCTACGGCGCACGAGGAAAGAAAAGAAGAGGAGGGGGGAAGGTCGGTGGCTCACAGCGGTCACGTAGAGAAGCTCGGTGGGCTCGGGGAAGGGTTGGTGACGGCGTGCGGTCGCCGGCGATCTCGGCGGACCGAGGTTGAAGAAGACGGCGTTGGCAGCGATTTAGGGCTTCCGGCGTCGCGCGGCTCGGTGAGGAGGAAGAGAAGGTCAGGGCAGAGCACGGGAACACGTCGGAGAGGCGCGGGGAAGGCGGTGGCCACGACTGTGGCGGTCGGTGGCGGCGAGCACGCTCGGCTGTGGTGGGGAACAGCGAGAGAGAGGCGGGGAGGAAAAAGTGCGGTGTCCAGGGGGGTCGAGGGGAGGCCGGGGAGGCGGTTCAGGCGTCGCGCTGGCGAGGGACACAAGCAGGCAGGGAGGTGGCGCGGCACTCGTGGAGGCGTCCAGAAGCGGCGAAAGCAGGAGGTGGCCTCGCGCGTGGACGCGCGCGGCGACCACACGCCCGACGTCCCTCTGGCGTCCTTCTGGCGCGAGGTGGGAGACGATGGCGGCTCTGGTGGGCTGGGCCAGCTCCTGGGCCGTGGTGGGGCGCCAGGTAAGTGGCCCGAGGCCTATCTCTCTCTCTTTTCCTATTTTTCTTTTTCTATTTTATTTCCTCTGTTCTGATTTAGTTTAGCCACTAAATCATTTTAATAAATTCTGTAGGTTATTATATGGCTTTCAAAAATATATACAAAGCCACTCACAAACTTCCAAAATTGTTGGAGTTATATTTAATTTATATTAAATATAAACCCAAAGAAAATAATTGTTGAATTAATTCAAATGGCCAAGATAAATGTTTCTGAGCTCCTAAAAATATTGGTTTGAATTTTACCTCTTGCCAATATTTTTATAGAATAAGAGGAACATTTCCTTGGACTCATTTGAGAAGATTTTAAAGTTGGTTATCTCTGAGGTCATTTCTGAGGGTTTCAACTAACCTCAATTCAACTTTCAGAATTTAAACATGATGACATGAACATCAAGCAAAGTCAAACAAGAGCTGATCCTGGGGTTGTGACAACTCACCCCCACTAAACAAGGATCTCGTCCCGAGATTCAAGACGTGAGGTAAGATGACAGAGGGGACACAAAGCTAATAACACGATCTTCATGATCCAACTGTCCTTCTCGAGGATGTTGATTCATTGCATCATCTTGATCTCGACGTCTTGCTTTGAGAACTTCATCCGACTATGATGACGGAAGAGAGGGAAACTCTACAGGATTGATCTTCTCGAAGATCGAGCTATACAAGATCAACTCGCGGAATGAGATGTTGAAACATCTCGAGTTGAGACACAAAACACATCGAGAGGGATGGAAGAACAAACGATGAGGTTTGATTTGGTGGGCAACAATCCCACGCTTAGATAATATGGTGCATGGGTTCCAAAGCAGCGAGGAGTTAATTGCCATGACTCCATAACGGGGCACCTTAGGAAAGGTGACTCATAGAATTATTCCCTTAAGTGGCAAAAAGAATTACTTTTGATACAAAGATCGTTGAAACTCTTTATACCAGCCTAAGGCAATCACAAACGATCGTGTGAACGAATTCGAAAGAATGGCATACTCATACCAGAAGGAATGATGTGGACTACCTTGTTGAAGACAACACCATGGATGATTTTACTTATCATCGGGGATGGATGGGACCCATAGTAGGACCACTTTTGAAGATGATCCTAAACAGTAATTACTGAGGTGCAAGCTGGGAACAAAATGCAAATGCTGGGTATGATTCTGGTAACTGGGGATAACTCAACAAGAGTGATCCCACCGTTGAATGGTTCTAGCATAATCGAGGAAACCGAGAGCACAAGGACCCCTGAGGATCAACTTCTAGAATAAGTTGCACTAAATCCTCATGGAGAAGATGGTTAAATAGCTCAATCAAGATACTACAATGATAGATCTTCCGGCTAGGTGTGTCGGCCAGAACATCAACCTTGTCGGGACCTACATCATAATCTTGGAAAAGTTCCAACCGTCATATCTGCCTGAGATTCGGATCTAGTTGGTAACAGGATATTCCAGACTCATCGAGTCCAGAAGAAAATGAAGGTTTGCAACACAAATCGACGATGACGTTGCGAGATTCTCGAGAAATGAGCTACGGTAGCAAGCTCCAAAACATGAGCTGGTTCTGCTACATACATGTGAGCACGCTGTCCCGGACAAGCATGGCCACGTAGTAGTCTTATAATAAAACACTACCGAGTTCTGGTTAGGAACCATCAACAAGGATGTCGAAGTCCTTGCGTAAGTCTTGCTCTTAAGAAGAAACTTCTTCTCCTTGAACAAATCAATCAGTGGCTTGGTGTGCTAGGGATACATATAGAATGAAGGTTGCAAGTCTCCAAACCATAGAATACTTCACACATGTGCATGACTGACTTGGGATGATTCCAAAGGAAGCAAAAACAAGCTTTCTCGAATCCACGGCGGCAACTTATATCAAATGCACGTGAATTAGAGGAAGTCACTACTTTCATCCAAACGTATACCTCATGAGCGGAACATGAAGGCAATGCTTACAAAGTTTCCAATACTAGCTGGATGTTCAACATGAATCATGGAGAAGGTAGCAGTGTTGCTGATGGGCTCAACAACAATTCATCCAGGTTTCCATGGAGATGGAATTCCATAATTATGTGAACAAGTGATAGCATTGGTCAGACCCAAAGGATATAATGGTGTATGCTCGAGGGATCAACCACGAGTAAGACAACATTACGAATATCGTTGGTTCTGATTTGATTTGACGATAGCCCATACGCAAATCAAAGATTTGGGTAAGACAATAGATCCAATCAATTGACACGAGGATCAGTCAATGAAGATATCATCTTTCTTCAACACACATACAAGATATCCCTTAACATGAACTAAGTCAGACAAGCTTTTATCTTCCAACTCTCCAAGTGGTTGTTTAGCTTAACCAACTAGCTCAGGGTATCCAACACGGATTTTTGGAGAATGGGTGGTTTACAAGAAACCAGCTTGGTCACGAACTCAGCATAGCGCTCAGGTGACAACCTGGTAACACTTCTGGGAAGATATTCGGAAAATCACGAACCACCGATATGCTACTAAGCTCGAGAACAATCTTGCTCTTCAGGGCAAGATGATATGATCAAATGAGCGAAGGATTGACAAAATCCTAACTCATTGATCGAAGAGTGCACCAGGAAATATGGACTAGGTAGCACGATAAATCTTAGGATGATGATTGGATAACCAACACGCTAAGAATGAAATTATTGTCCATTAGCTACCAAGCAACTAAGTTGCTAGGGGCATTGATTTCACACATCGCAATTCACTTGTCGGTATTCCGGTTACAATAACATGGAGACCGAGGAATGAATGATGATGGTGAGAAGTATCATTGCGTCAAGAATTCATAAGAGGTGGTGCAACTCCCACGATATTCCTGACATAAGGGGGTAATACTCCAGGGTGGAACAGACTAGAAGCTGAATTGGCATTCTTAATCTGTGGAACACAACTACTTTGACCCAATCCTGGATATGGATGAGGTACTGGAGTTTGTTTCTCCTAGTCATTCTAAAATAGAATGGCTTGACGGACCACAAGAATAATAGGCATCGATGAACACGAATGCAAGACATGCTCTTTACTATCTTATGATAGCCGGAGGTCAGAATACAACTAAAGAGAACAGCTCAAAGGAACAGATGATTTCTTTAAGTTGTAGATGCATCGGTTAGCACGTTGAATAAGTTCAACATGTTTCTTCCGAATAACCCATGCAGAAAGATAGGACTGGCAGAGTCACAACATAAAACCGAGAACTCATCAAGAGCACTCTAGTTGTGATCTTTCGGTTCAACGTGGAACTTTTGCCATAAATAGTTCATGGTATTTGGAAGAAGGAAATACCACGGACATCGAGGACTATTGCCAAGGTTACTTATATCCTAAAGGAACTAGCAAACACTATCAACATGAAGTAAGTAGGGTGAATCTCGGGCTCAAAAACCCAGGAATAGAATACCTACCAACTAAATGGCATCACGGGATGCTTTCGAGAATGTGGCCAGAATCATCACACTGGGAACACAAAACATGGCTAGATTACCTGGTGACCCTCTAAGACACCTAGGGTCATAATACTAGCTCCAACATATATGTCGAGGCAATGGAGTACCTCAACACACTGATTAGTGTGGTTGAACTGGCCCAAAGGGACATCAGGAACATGGAAAGGATTTGCAAATGCATCAGACTGTTTAGAAACCTGGGATGACTCGGACAGCATAACGGCTGTAAATGCTCAAAAAGATTTGAGACATCCTGCAAATTGGTGGCATAACCACTTAACATCACATTATCAATGTTCGGAGATCAACTAAGAACACATGGAAGTAGTAGAAACTGAACTGGGGCTTGAAACCAACAATCCTACGAGTCTATGGATTAGTAACATGTGATCCTGATAGAAAGATGAGGAGCCTAGTTCTTAATCCCCGTAGAAAAGAAAAGGTTGACTCAAATCAGAAGGGCATAAGGTAAAGGAGTAAAAAGAGCCTTACGTTCCCTTCCACAAACAATTCCCTTACATAACTAAAGAATTTCTAGACTCAACTTCGACCAGTTTGGCTTGGTAATCCTACAGGCAGTCAGGCTCTGATACCAAAGCTGTCAGGACCCCGATTCCAAGTCACATCGATCTAGCCGGTAACACCTCATATCACTTTGTGGCCTCACGCACGGTATTCCCACGGGTGTCGCCTTACCATGGCCCGGGACCGTTTGCGCCTTTTGGCTCACGTATATGATAGTGTTGCTAGCATCCATATGACAGAGAACCCGGGCCGACATGACTAGTCGTGAACCCAAAGTGGCACTAACTTACGGGGACATGCATACATGAATCAACATCGAGCATGTCGGTCAGCAGCGTGCGAATCCGGGCTGTAGCACTGGGCTAACAGGACTCCGGGAACCCGGGCTGTAGCAGGCTAGGCAGGACTCCGGATGTCACCGCGTGACATTTCCCCGAAGGGACAGACACAGGAACGAAGTGAATCACATGCCGGCCAGTCAAGTGTTCCGGAGCAGTAGTGCTGGGCTAGCAGGACTCCGGTGAACCGGGCTGTAGCGGACTACTATGGCTCATGGAAGCACAAGACTACATTTCCCCATAAGAGAGGCTACCAAGGATAGCCAACTAGGTTGTCGGATCCCACACATACCAAGCATTTCAATCATACACACAATATGCTCGATATGTGTAAATACAACATGGCATCACAACATAACTCTATGACCCAAGTACTTATTCATTTGGCTCCGAGGAGCGAGATATTACAAACATGGTTCTCATGACCCAACATTCAGAGCATACAAGTCAAAGCACATGCAGAAGCTCAACATGTTTGAGTACAGACATCTACAAATGGAAAAGGCTGAGAAGCCTGACTATCTACCAGATCCTGCCGAGGGCACAAGATCGTAGCTGAGGTATCAAGCTAAACGTCGAAGTCCACACGGAACTACTAGCGAGACTGACGTCTCTCTGCAAAACATAAAATAGGCAAACGTGAGTACAAATGTACCCAGCAAGACTTACATCAGAACTAACTACATATGCATCGATATCAACAAAGGGGGTAGTGGAGTTTAACTGCAGCAAGCCAGCTTTGACTCAGTGGCTAACCTGAACTACTACTGCAAGCAACTCTTTTGAGGTGGCGCACACGAGTCCACATATTCACCATATCAATACACCACTATGGATCTACTCCCGTCTCCCTGCGAGAACGCCATCCATAGCACTCACGCTTATCTTGCGCATTTTAGAGTATCCACTTTCACTTGTCTATGAACTGTACAGGCAACCCAGAAGTCCTTTTCCGCGGACAGGGCTATTCGAATAGATGATGTTAACCCTGCAGGGGTGTACTTCTTCACACACGCTCTCGCCACTTACCACCATGTACACATCGTGTATCTCGGCAACCTTCAAGCGGAAGCCTGGCGAGGGAGTCGGCCACGACCTGACTAACCACACAAGTCTCTCTTCCAGGTTTATCGCCTATTTGGGTTCCATCCGCAAGGAGATCCGGCCGGGGTGTCGCTCACGGCCCCAAACGATGTGTGCAGGGTTCCCAAGCCCACCATCCGGGTGCCACTTGGTACACCGGGCCACTGTGCCTAGTCTGTCCCAAGCCCACCTGTATCGGGTGCCACTTAGTAGACTACTAGCACTACCTACAAACACCAGAAACTAGTTGCAACTCCTGGACAGAGATCATGTTGATTAATAAGTCGAGAGGGGTCGAGTTACCGGAACCCAATGTGTGGTAGTAACTGTTCATGGATCACAAACACAGAACTCAGTTCCTGAGGACGGCTGCAATGAGACAACCCACCATGTACTCCTACATGGCCTCTCACCGCTACCTTTACCAAATCGTGTTCACACATTTAGCTCTCACACAGTAGGACATGCTCACCACATTCCAATCCATTCCCGATGAATCAGACCTGACACAACTCTAAGCAATAGCAGGCATGACAAACAAGCATGAATGAGTAGGCACATCAGGGCTCAAACAACTCCTACTCATGCTAGTGGGTTTCATCTATTTACTGTGACAATGACAGGTCATGCAGGGGAAAGGGGTTCAACTACCGCAGCATGTAACAGTTGAAACGTTGTTGTCCTAATGCAGTAAAAGAGAGCAGGAGCGAAAGAGGGGGATTATATTGGAATGAACAAGGGGGTTTTGCTTGCCTGACACTTCCGAAGATAGTATAGTTCTCCATCGGTGTCATCGATCACATCATCGAAGCAACGTCTACTGAGAGGGGACAATTACCGGCAACAGAGAGAAAACACAATCAATGCAATGCACGATATGATGCATGATCATGACATGGCAATATGAGTGTGTTGGGATAATGCAACTACAACCAGAAGGTTTTGAGCTTATTTGAACCAAAGATTCAAATACAAACTCAAGTTATGGGTTCATATAAGTGCATTAACATGTTTGACCTAAACAGCAAGGTTAAGTTGCTCTAACATGCATGAAACCAGTACAGATGGATAGATTGGATTTTTCTGATCATTTTCCATATATAACTTATTTCATTCTGAGTTACGGTTGATTTTATATGATTTTCAGAAGTTTATAACATTTTCTGAAATAAATAAATCATTTAAGATTTATTTAAATTCCAGACAGAATTACTGCATTAGCATGACGTCACTATGATGTCAGCGGTCAACAGGACCGGTCCAGGTCAAACCTAACCAGTGGGCCCCGCGTGTCAGTGGCTAACTAAACTAACCTAGTTTAATTAGCACTAACCTAGGTTAAACTGATTAAGTTTAAACCTAAACTAGATTAATTAGCCAGGCGGGGCCCGCATGTCAGTGTGAGAGAGGGTCAAACCCCTGGGCAGACGGGGTCAAACCCAGCCGGTCAAAGCGGTCAACCCGCCGGCGTTTAGCCGCCGGCGAGGCCGGACGCGGCGGAGCGCGTCGGGATCCACCTACAGTGGCTCTTTCGGCGTGCAGGGAGCAGCTACGGGAAGAGGGTGGAGTGGCGCACCCAACGGTGGCGGTGGCGGAGGCTGGGGTGGCCGGGAGCAGCGCCGGTGACGAGGTTTGCGGCGGCCGGAGCTCGGGTGCAAGCACGGATGGGGCTGCGGTGCGCAAATGAGCGCGGCGAGGTGCTAAGAAGGCTCTACGCGATGCGGGGAGCGTGTTGGGCGCATGCCCGGGACCAAATGGTCACCGGAGCGTCACCGGCGATGAGCGCGGGCGGCGGCGCGTGCTGGTGAGCGCGGTGCTGTCGCTACGGCGCACGAGGAAAGAAAAGAAGAGGAGGGGGGAAGGTCGGTGGCTCACAGCGGTCACGTAGAGAAGCTCGGTGGGCTCGGGGAAGGGTTGGTGATGGCGTGCGGTCGCCGGCGATCTCGGCGGACCGAGGTTGAAGAAGACGGCGTTGGCAGCGATTTAGTGCTTCCGGCGTCGCGCGGCTCAGTGAGGAGGAAGAGAAGACCAGGGCGGAGCACGGGAACACGTCGGAGAGGCGCGGGGAAGGCGGTGGCCACGGCTGCGGCGGTCGGCGGCGGCGAGCACGCTCGGCTGTGGTGGGGAACAACGAGAGAGAGGCAGAGAGGGAAAAGTGCGGTGTCCAGGGGGGGGGTCGTGGGGAGGCCGGGGAGGCGGTTCAGGCGTCGCGGTGGCGAGGGACACAGGCAGGCAGGGAGGTGGCGTGGCACTCGTGGAGGCGTCCAGAAGCGGCGTAAGCAGGAGGTGGCCTCGCGCGTGGACGCGCGCGGCGACCACACGCCCGACGTCCCTCTGGCATCCTTCTGGCGCGAGGTGGGAGACGGTGGCGGCTCTGGTGGGCTGGGCCAGCTCCTGGGCCGTGGTGGGGCGCCAGGTAAGTGGCCCGAGGCCTATCTCTCTCTCTCTCTCTCTCTTTTCCTATTTTTCTTTTTCTATTTTATTTCCTCTGTTCTGATTTAGTTTAGCCACTAAATCATTTTAATAAATTCTGTAGGTTATTATATGGCTTTCAAAAATATATACAAAGCCACTCACAAACTTCCAGAATTGTTGGAGTTATATTTAATTTATATTAAATATAAACCCAAAGAAAATAATTGTTGAATTAATTCAAATGGCCAAGATAAATGTTTCTGAGCTCCTAAAAATATTGGTTTGAATTTTACCTCTTGCCAATATTTTTATAGAATAAGAGGAACATTTCCTTGGACTCATTTGAGAAGATTTTAAAGTTGGTTATCTCTGAGGTCATTTCTGAGGGTTTCAACTAACCTCAATTCAACTTTCAGAATTTAAACATGATGACATGAACATCAAGCAAAGTCAAACAAGAGCTGATCCTGGTGTTGTGACACTTAAGTCCGTCCGAATCATGTTAGCAATTGCCGCATTTTATGATTATGAAATTTGGCAAATGGATGTCAAAACTGCATTCCTTAATGGATATCTTAAAGAAGAGTTGTAATGATGCAACCAGAAGGTTTTGTCGATCCAAAAGGTGCTAACAAAGTGTGTAAGCTCCAGCGATCCATTTATGGACTGGTGCAAGCATCTCGGAGTTGGAATATACGCTTTGATAGTGTGATCAAAGCATATGGTTTTATACAGACTTTTGGAGAAGCCTGTATTTACAAGAAAGTGAGTGGGAGCTCTGTAGCATTTCTGATATTATATGTGGATGACATATTGTTGATTGGAAATGATACTGAATTTCTGAATAGCATAAAAGGATACTTGAATAAGAATTTTTCAATGAAAGACCTCGGTGAAGCTGCTTATATATTAGGAATCAAGATCTATAGAGATAGATCAAGACGCTTAATTGGACTTTCACAAAGCACATACCTTTATAAAGTTTTGAAGAAGTTCAAAATGGATCAAGAAAAGAAAAGGTTCTTGCCGGTGTTACAAGGTGTGAAGTTGAGTCAGACTCAATGCCCGACCACTTCAGAAGATAGAGAGAAAATGAAAGTCATTCCCTATGCTTCAGCCATAGGTTCTGATAGAGAGAAAATGAAAGTCATTCCCTATGCTTCAGCCATAGGTTCTATCATGTATGCAATGCTGTGTACCAGACCTGATGTGTGCCTTGCTATTAGTTTAGCAGGGAGGTACCAAAGTAATCCAGGAGTGGATCACTGGACAGCGGTCAAGATCATCCTAAAATACCTGAAAAGGATTAAGGATATGTTTCTCGTTTATGAAGGTGACAAAGAGCTCATCGTAAACGGTTACGTCGATGCAAGCTTTGACACTGATCTGGATGACTCTAAGTCACAAACCGGATACGTATTTTTATTGAATGGTGGAGCTGTCAGTTGGTGCAGTTCCAAGTAGAGCGTCGTGGCGTGATCTACGTGTGAAGCGGAGTACATAGCTGCTTCGGAAGCAGCAAATGAAGGAGTCTGGATGAAGGAGTTCATATCCGATCTAGGTGTCAGACCTAGTGCATCGGGTCCAATGAAAATCTTTTCTGACAATACTGGTGCAATTGCCTTGGCAAAGGAATCCAGATTTCACAAGAGAACCAAGCACATCAAGAGACGCTTCAATTCCATCCGCGATCAAGTCAAGGAGGGAGACATAGAGATTTGCAAGATACATACGGATCTGAATGTTGCAGACCCCGTTGACTAAGCCTGTCTCACGAGCAAAACATGATCAGCACCAAGACTCCATGGGTGTTAGAATCATTACTATGTAATCTGGATTATTGACTCTAGTGCAAGTGGGAGACTGAAGGAAATATGGCCTAGAGGCAATAATAAAGTTGTTATTTATATTTCCTTATATCATGATAAATGTTTATTATTCATGCTAGAATTGTATTAACCGGAAACTTAGTACATGTGTGAATACATAAACAAAACAGAGTGTCACTAGTATGCCTCTACTTGACTAGCTCGTTAATCAAAGATGGTTAAGTTTCCTAACCATAGACATGAGTTGTCATTTGATGAACGAGA
Source organism: Aegilops tauschii subsp. strangulata (assembly GCF_002575655.3). NCBI lineage: Eukaryota > Viridiplantae > Streptophyta > Magnoliopsida > Poales > Poaceae > Aegilops > Aegilops tauschii. The sequence goes on along the minus strand of NC_053037.3, from coordinate 309,496,159 downwards.
TCACATCATTAGAGAATGATGTGATTGACTTGACCCATCCATTAGCTTAGCACGATGATCGTTTAGTTTGTTGCTATTGCTTTCTTCATAACTTATACATGTTCCTATGACTATGAGATTATGCAACTCCCGAATACCGGAGGAACACTTAGTGTGCTATCAAACGTTACAACGTAACTGGGTGATTATAAAGATGCTCTATAGGTATCTCCGATGGTGTTTGTTGAGTTGGCATAGATCGAGATTAGGATTTGTCACTCCGATTGTCGGAGAGGTATCTCTGGGCCCACTCTGTAATGCTCATCACTCTAAGCCTTGCAAGCAATGTGACTAATGAGTTAGTTACGGGATGATGCATTACGGAACGAGTAAAGAGACTTGCCGGTAACGAGATTGAATTGGTATTGAGATACCGACGATCGAATCTCGGGCAAGTAACATACCAATGACAAAGGGAACAACGTATGTTGTTATGCGGTTTGACCGATAAAGATCTTCCTAGAATATGTAGGAACCAATATGAGCATCCAGGTTCCGCTATTGGTTATTGACCGGAGATGAGTCTCGGTCATATCTACATAGTTCTCAAATCCGTAGGGTCTGCCCGCTTAATGTTAGTTGACGATCGGTATTATGAGTTTATGTGTTTTGATGTACCGAAGGTTGTTCGGAGTCCCGGATGTGTTCACGGACATGACGAGGAGTCTCGAAATGGTCGAGACATAAAGATAGATATATTGGAAGGCTATGTTTGGACATCGGAATAGTTTCGGGTGAGTTCGGGCATTTATCGCAGTACCGGGGGGTTATCGGAACCCCCCGGGGAGTTAATGGGCCTTAATGGGCCATGGTGGAAGAGAGGAGGAGGCGGCCAAGGTGGGGGCGCCCCCAAGCCCAATCCGAATTGGGAGGGGGGCCGGCCCCCATTTCCTTCTCTCCCTCTCCCTCTTCCTTCTTCACCTAGTCCAACTAGGGAAGGGGGGAAACCTACTCCTACTGGGAGTAGGACTCCCCCCTTGGGCGCGCCATGAGAGGGTCGGCCCTCCCCTCCTCCACTCCTTTATATACGGGGGAGGGGGGCACCCCATAGACACACAAGTTGATTGTTTAGCCGTGTGCGGTGCCCCCCTCCACAAATTTCCACCTCGGTCATATCGTTGTAGTGCTTAGGCGAAGCCTTGCGTCGGTAACTTCATCATCACCGTCATCACGCTGTCGTGCTGACGAAACTCTCCCTCGACCTCAGTTGGATCTAGAGTTCGTGGGACTTCTCCGTGCTGAACGTGTGCAGATCGCGGAGGTGCCGTACCTTCGGTGCTAGGATCGGTCGGATCATGAAGACGTACGACTACATCAACCGCGTTGTCATAACGCTTCCGCTTTCGGTCTACGAGGGTACGTGGACAACACTCTCCCCTCTCGTTCCTATGCATCACCTAGATAGATCTTGTGTGATCGTAGGAATTTATTTTAAATTACTATGTTACCCAACACGGACGAGGCCATCATCTTAGCGTTCTCTGATGGCGTCCGCGGCGTCAAGATGAAGGAGGAGCTTGCCATCCACGAGGACCTATGCACGGCTTTGGAAACGTTCAACATGGCAACCAAGTGCGTGAGATCTGAGGAGGGGTGCCTCTCCCTCCTCGAGCTCCCAGCTGCCGACCCAGAAGACAAGAAGGCCAAGACCAAGGATGTGAAGCGCAAGGGAGAGGCCGTGGTCGCGGCTGAGCCAGAGATGAAGCGCGGCTGCGACCAGCCGAAGTCGTCCAAGGCCAGCCGTCCATTTTGCACCTTCCACAACGTACACAGCCACAACACCAACGACTGTCAAGAGCTCAGGGCCATCCGTGTGGGCGCTTCGGTCGACGCCCCGAGCGCAACGACCGGGGCTACGACCGAGGAGGAGGACGAAGTGGAGGACGCTAGGATGACCGCGGCCCCCGCCAGGAGTGGCGCGACCAGCCTCGTGATGACCGCTGGCAGGACCAGCCTCGCGAGGGCTCCTGAAGGGATCAGCCTCGTGAGGACCGTCCACAAGGCAAGGCTGGCCTCCCTCCGCTGCCACCACCGCCAAGGAGGAACGATGATCATCATCAGGACGAGGGGGCTGGGGGCTTCCAGGAGCCGCGCGCCATCACCTGCATCTTGGGTGGCCCTCAGGCCCCAGCCTCCCAGCGCGCCTTCAAGCAGTTCGCGCGTGAGGTAAACGTGGCTCTCCCCAGGCTCGAGGCCACGCGCCCACTCCGGTGGTCCAAGTGCACCATCACCTTCAGCTCGTCAGACCAGCTCAAGTGCACGGCAACTGCCGGCGCCCTCCCGATGCTCTGCTCGCCCATCATCAGCAATGTCCTTGTCACCAAGACCCTCATCGATGGCAGTGCAGGGCTCAACGTTCTCTCCATCGATATGTTCGACCGCCTCCAAGTGCCATATGATCAGCTGCAGCCGACCAAGCCCTTCTTAGGAGTGACCGACGGCTCCACCACCCCGATAGGGCAGATCCGCCTCCCTGTCACCTTCGGCAAGCGTGACAACTACCGCACTGAGCTCATTGACTTCGACGTCGCCCACATTCGCCTTCTGTACAATGCCATCCTCGGGTACCCAGCCCTGGCCAAGTTCATGGCAGTGACTCATCATGGCCACAACGTCCTCAAGATGCCAGGTAGCTACGGCGTCATCACGATCGCCTGCGAAGAGAAGGACGCGGTGTGCTCTCTCGAGCGTGCCTACCAGGCTGCGGCGGTCGAGGACCCAGACAACGAAGGCGCCATCTACCCTCCTGAGGCCGTCCCCAAGAAGAAAAAACAGCTGCTCCACCAAGGGCCTCAGGAGAGCGGCGTCTCCAGCGGCACCACCTCAGGACCTGCGCCCGCAGATGGGGTGCCTCCCTCCCTTGCATAGGAAGGCGTGCCCAGTGCCCTCCTCAGGCTGGGCTCGGGGGCTCTCTTCAGTAGGGCCTCAGACCTAGCCAATGTCACGAGGGAGGCGCTCGGGCACCACGTGGAGGCATGCTTCACCGCACGCTTCCCTCATCAGGGCACAAGGCACGAGGTGACTGGTGCTCAGGGGTTCATCACCAAGACCACCAAGAAGCTTCAAGAGGCATGAGCCATGCGCGGCGACCGCCGCCCACCACCTGGCGCAGCTCCTTGTCCTGGCGCGGATGATGAGCTGCGCGTCTGCGTCGACATTCCAGGGCTCAACAGAGTCACATCTCAGGAGCGCTTCTGGCCATCGCGCGTCGGCCGGTGTGAAGGCCCACCACACAGCTACATTCGCATGCCTTTCGGCTTGCCGAACGCGGCTGTCACCTTCTAGCGCCACCTGCGGAGCATCCTGGCAGCCCAGGAAGCCAGGCACCAGGCAGTCCTGGCGGAGATGGTGACGGTCCTTCGCGAGCCTCCCGGCCTCCCCAAGCCTCCTGAGGATCAGGACCCTGGCGCCTCATGAGGAGCAACTTCTTCAGCACGCGTCTTTAGCTACTCCAACACCTCATCAACAACGGTGCCAGGTGATGTTTTCTGGTTTATTCAGCTGGGGGCGCCTCTCGGGCGGCATCATCCCCAGGTCGCATGGCCCCGTCCCTGTATCCTTTTGCATCTTCAACTTACTCTGTTGGGGGCACCCCTCGGGCTGCATCATCCTCAGGCCGCATGGGTCCGTCCCTGTGGCATGTATCGTTCTTGCATCTATCTGAACTAGTGTTACTTGCCCCTTTGAGGTAATTTATACCTGCCAGCTGATTACCCGTCGCGGCATCCCGCGTTGCTGACCGACCTTTTGATCATCCTGCAACGGGGACTACGCATGCTGGCACGACGCTTGTGCTCGGGTCCAACCCTGCAACACCGATAAACCTGTGAGATCGAGCTCTAGCTCGCGGCCTGCCCCGTGCACGTCACCTCACCAGATCCACACTGCCCACATCTTCTTGCGGAATGATCAGCGGCAGGATAGCAAATGTGATTACGAGCTATATTCCCCTCTCGAACTAACCCGCAGGAATCTACGGAGCCTAACTACGGGTGGCCCCACTAGCTCCTTCCTTTTCCCATGCAATTCGCTTGCGCGTTAAAGGGGGAGCTCCTGAGCATCACGCCTCAGGAGCTCTTACTGACTCTCCAGCCCTCACCCCCTGGCCTTGACCACGGCATCGCGACCTGGCATACCAGCGGCGGCTGAGCTTCGCTCAAGGGTCGGGACCCGAGGACGCAGAGCACTTAGAAGAGCGTGAAAGGGGGGAGGGAAGCTGGCACGGGCCTAACCTAGCCAAACCACCGCCGCTGACGCGCAAATCGGGCGCTGCACAAAGAATCGCCTCAGGCTCACTAAGATAAGTCACTTGCGGCCTTGCTCCGGCAATGCCGCCTTCCTTTTCTGCCTTCAGGGAGCTGCTTGCACGCTAAAGGGGACCTCTTGAGCAGCGCACCTCAGGAGCTCTTACCGGACCTTGGGCCGCTCACCTCCTGGCCTTGACCACGGCATCGCGACCTGGCATACCAGCAACGACGGAAGCCTGCCTGGGGACTGGGACCTGTCGGCGTAGAGCGCTAAGCTACCGTGAGGACGAAAAGGGGGACAATGCCGAAGCAAGACACGCAACCGCGAACATCATAATGGGAATAATATCGGCGCAAAAGCACTATAGATTCTTTACACACCCCCACGGGGTTCATCTCGATTCCTCGCGGGGAACAAAAGAAGAAGGCTTCCAGGAGTCATATCTACAGACGTCGCCGCCAACGCCATCATCAATAGTGGGCCACGAGGGGCGGACGCCAACCCCATCCAGATCATCGACGACGAGCAGATGCCATCGCTGCGCTCCGGGCACGGTGAGAGCTCGGGGGCACGTAGCTGTCGTCGCTCATCTCCGGAGTCTCGTCAAGCTCAGGAGAGTCACTGGACTCCAAGGAGCCGTCGCTGCTGCTGGAGGAGCTGTCGGCAGGACCGAGGACGGGCTCAGCACCTACTGCCGCACCATCCTGGCAGTCCCCTCTAGGGCAGCACTCGAGGCGGCAGCCCTCCTCGGTGAAGACTTTGAAGAACAGTGTGGAGAGACCATCGTACTCGAAGTGGATGGTGAGGGCCCTGAGGGAGTCCTGGACTAAGGGGTCCTCGGGCGTCCGGCCTGTTGGACATGGGCCGGACTAATGGGCTGTGAGGATACAAGACCAAAGACTCTCTACCGTGTCCGGATAGGACTCTCTCCTTGGCATGGAAGGCAAGTTTGGTGACCACATATGAAGATTCCTTTTTCTGTAACCGACTTTGTACAACCCTAGTCCCCTCCGGTGTCTATATAAACCGGAGGGCTTAGTCTGGAAAGATATACAGTCATACAGGCTAGACTTCTAGGGTTTTAGCCATTGCGATCTCGTGGTAGATCAACTCTTGTAATACTCATATTCATCAAGATCAATCAAGCAGGAAGTAGGGTATTACCTCCATAGAGAGGGCCCAAACCTGGGTAAACATTGTGTCCCCTGTCTCCTGTTACCATCGACCTTAGACGCATAGTTCGAGACCCCCTACCCGAGATCCACCGGTTTTGACACCGACATTGGTGCTTTCATTGAGGGTTCCACTGTGCCGTCCCCAAAAGGTTCGATGGCTTCTTCAAACATCAATAACAATGCTGTCCAAGGGGAAACCTTCCTCCCCGGACAGATCTTCGTGTTCGGCGGCTTCGCACTACGGGCCAACTCGCTTGGCCATCTGGAGCAGATCGACAGCTACGCCCCTGGCCATTGGGTCAGATTTGGGAGCTTGAACTACGTCGCGGACATCCGCGGAGACTTGATCTTCAACGGATTCGAGACCACGGTAGCCGCTCCCTACCCCTACGATGAACATGATTTAAATCTGTCATCGGGTCATACTCAGGAAATTTCACCTGTAATCGCTCCGGCCTTAGATCTAGAGCAGACCGCACCATCCGAGGATGGGAAGCTCAACCCCACCATGGAAGCCGCAGACTCCGCGGCGTTGGAGCCGCACGCAGACCCAACCTCGGGTGATATCTGTGTCTCCGGAACCTCGGACTTGTTTCCGGTGATAAGTTCCGAACCGTGTGTGTCCGCTTATGTCGAGCTGGATCGGTCATCGATCACCGATTTCAGTGCGGCGGATATCTTCCGGCACTCACCTCTAGGCGACGTGCTGAACTCATTAAAAATCTGTCCTTAGCGGGGGACTCACAGCCGAACTATGTCCTGTTCGAACTGGAGGCTGATGATGGGGAATTTTGCTTCCCACCCGCCACCCACTACATAGCCACTGTCGAGGACTTAGCCGACATGCTCGATTACGGCTCCGAAGACATCGACGGTATGGACGACGATGCAGATGAGGAGCATGGCCAAAACCCGCCGTTTACCGGACGCTGGACGGCCACTTCGTCGTACGACGTATACATGGTGGATACACCCAAAGAGAATAGCGGCGAGGACAAGGAAAAGCTAGTCGAGGACGGGCCTCCCAAGACACAACCAAAGCGCCGGCGTCAGCGGCGCCGCCCTAAATCCCGCCACAGCAAGGACAACAACACCGGCACAGGAGACGATCACACTCTGGACGGTGCCGAAGGCAGAGAAGATCCCGACGAACAAACGACCGAACATGACGATCGGGAAGATGGGCAAGTTAGCCCTGACGAACAGGCCATAGACGACGACTCGGAGGGCAGCACTTATTTTCCACCCTCTAAGGATGAGGTGAGCCTTGGCAATGAGGATTTCATCGTGTCTGAGGAACCTCTCGAGCAAGAATGATTTAGGCATCAGCTAATAGCCACTGCAGGAAGCCTGAAAAAGAAGCAGTAGCAGCTTCAAGCTGATCAAGATCTGCTCAACGATAGATGGACTGATGTCCTGGCAGCCGAAGAATACGGCCTTAAATGCCCAGCCAAAAGTTACCCGAAGCGCAAATTACTACCTCAGTTCGATGATGAGGCGCCGGAGACCGTACCATCATCGCACAATGCGGCTGACCGACCACCATGCGGTCAGGATAAAGCGGCAACTCAAGCCGAACACCAGACCGCCCCACCTCGCCGTAAAGGCAGTGACAAAACAGCTGGGGGTTACACATATGACCTTCGGCAGGACCTGGATAATAGAGTAGGACACACAAGATCGATCTATGGATCGCGAGGACGTGCTTCGACACGCGGCGACGACTACCTATTCGGACGTGACAAACCTAGTCACGCCCGGGCCGAAAACCACAAACAGACTCCATCGGAGCTACGTCATGATGCGGCCCGATATAGAGGCACCGCACACCCTCTTTGCTTCACCGACGAAGTAATGGATCATGAATTCCCAGAAGGGTTTAAACCCGTAAACATTGAATCATACGATGGAACAATCGATCCCGCGGTATGGATCGAGGATTTTATTCTCCACATCCATATGGCCCGCGGAGATGATCTTCACGCCATCAAATACCTCCCACTAAAACTCAAAGGGCCAGCTCGACACTGTCGGTGTTCTGGGAATGGGGGTCCCCAGACTTGCCTGCCTGCGGCCCACGGCGTGGCTGTGCGAGCGGGCCCGTACGGCCCATCTTCACCAACAAGCATCCAAGACCCTCGCGAGGGGCCAAGCCTCGCGAGGCGGGCGACGCAAGACCTCCTCGGGAGCGACCTCACCAGGCTGGCTCACGAGGGGCGGAGAGATCAAGGCAAGGCAAACCTCGCGAGGTTCCAGTGACGTGAGCCATGACGATCGAGACTAGGCGGGCGCCAGCGCGCATAGTGTCCTTGTTTCCTCTTTGGTGCTAAGGAGACAAGCGCATGCAAGGAGTACCGAGGCATCAAGAAAAGGTTTCCACATTGGTGCAATGAGACCAAGACCCACAGGACGACAAGACAGAGGTCACCATGGAGCCCAAGGCGGCGTCACCGCTAGAGCCTTTTGCAGGCGAAGACTGCTTTTGTTAGGATAGCTTGTACTAGCTGTCCCCTTTCAAATTGGCTGTTGTTGGCTCCCTTCCCGCTCAATATTTGGGGAGAGGACCAGGGCCTCTATAAATAGGACTAGCCACCATAGTAGAAGGCAACTCAGCCTGAGCTAATTCAGATCATCCACACATCCACCAAGCACAAGAACATCTCACCTCAGGAGGCTGTTCTTCCCCTTGTACTGTTCATCCTCAGCCCGAGAGGCAATCCACCACACCACACTGGAGTAGGGTATTACACCGCAACGGTGGCCCGAACCAGTATAAATCTTGTGTCTCTTGTGTTGCGAGTTCGTCGAGCTAGCCTTAGAAATCCGAGCGAGGTTAAGGGCGTGACTCGGTAGGGGGAGATCTTCGTGCGCACCCCAGTGTTCGAACCTTGAGGGTTTTGCCGGAACCCGAGATCCGACATTTGACGTGCTAGGTAGGGGTGCGCCGGAGTTTCCTTCCGTTGGTTCACGCTCCGCCACCCTCGCGCCCATTCCCCATGACCGCTGCCGCTCTTCCGACCGGATCTACGGACGCCCATGGCAACGCCTGGGGGCTCCGAGCCCTTGCTCCCGCCTTGCGGCGGGTGCAGTGGCCACCCAAGTTCAAGCCGGAGATGCCTCTGCGCTACGACGGTGCGGTGGACCCGTCGGCTTTCCTGCTGGCGTATGAGGAGGCCGTCCTTAAAGCCGGGGGCGACGACAAGGTCATGGCCAACTGACTTCCCATGGCCCTCGCTGGCGCACCACGCGCCTGGCTGCTCAACCTCCCCGGATCCATGGTGGCATCTTGGGAGGAGTTGCGTGGACTCTTTGCTGCGCGCTATGCAGCGCCGGCACATCACGCGGTTGCGGCCCTCCTCGGCGGCTTGCAAGCACCACCCTCGGATCGTCACGTCAAGCCGTTCCTTCCCTAGATCGGCGCCACCATCAAGCGTCCAGGGGCTCCGCCGGGCTGGGCCGCGCCCGAGGCCGACCTCACCATCGACTCAGGGGACCATCCCGTCTCCACCGTCGGCCCAGGTGTGCTCCCAATGCTTTGCACGCCCACCATCTGCAATGTGTCCGTCACCAGACGCTCATCGACGGCGGCGCCGGCCTCAACGTGCTCTCCGTCGAGGTCTTCAGCCTTCTCCACGTACCGCCCGAGCGGCTCCGCCCAAGCAAGCCCTTCTCGGGGGTTGGTGGAGGCTCCGCCCACTCCCTGGGGCGGATCTGCCTCCCCGTGACCTTCGGCACGCGCGACAACTACCGCACCGAGATCATCACTTTGACATCGCCCCTCAGCCTCCCGTACAACGCCATCCTCGGGTACCTGGCCCTGGCTCAGTTCATGGCGGTGACCCATCCGGCCTACAACCTCATGAAGATGCCCGGGAGCAAGGGTGTCCTCACGATATTTGGGGACACCAAGGAAGCCTTGATGACGCTCAAGCTTGCCCTCAAGACCGCCACGACAGCGCAACCCACTGACGCGGACACCTCCACGGCCAAGGGGGCCGCACCAGCCAAGAAGAAGCAGTTTTTCACTCAAGACAAGGCGGAAACCAAGCAAGTGCCAGTCGAGGAGGACGGATCCTCGGGGGCAACCTTTACCATAGGCGCCAACCTCGAGCCCTATCAGGAGGAGGCGCTGGTGAAGTTCCTGCATGCAAACAAGAAAGTGTTTGCTTGGGAGCCCGATCAGCTGGTAGGGGTCCCAAGAGGAGTGATAGAGCACTAATTGAAGGTGTGCCCCAATGTACGCCCCGTAAGGCAGAGGGCAAGGCGACAGTCCACGGAGAAGCAAGCTTTCATCGTCCAAGAGACCCGCAAGTTGGAGGCTGCGGGTGTCATTCGCGAGGTTCGGTACCCCGAGTGGCTGGCGAACCCCGTCGTTGTGCCCAAGAAGGGCGGGAAGGAGCGAATGTGCGTCGACTTCACCAACCTCAACAAGGCCTGCCCCCAAGATCCGTTCCCGCTCCCACGCATCGACCAGATCATCGACTCCACCGCCGAGTGCGACTTGCCGTGCTTCCTTGATGCGTTCTCAGGATATCACCAAATCAAGATGGCGGTAGAAGATGTAGAGAAGACAGCCTTCCTGACCCCATGCGGGGTGTACTGCTACACTTGCATGCCGTTCGGGCTGCACAACGCTGGCGCGACCTTCCAACGGCTCATGCACATCGCCTTGGGTCGGCAGCTCGGGAGAAACGCCGAAGCCTACGTCGACGACATCGTGGTGAAGTCTCGAGAGGCTAAGACCTTGATCCAAGACCTGGAGGGGACCTTTGAAAGCCTCCGCCAGGTAGACTTGCGACTCAACCCAGAGAAGTGCGTGTTTGGCGTCCCTTCCGGCAAGTCGCTGGGTTTCCTTGTGTCCCACAGGGGGATCGAGGCCAACCGGGAGAAGGTCAAGGCCATTGAAGACATGAGTCCACCGCAAACCCTCAAGGAAATGCAGAAGCTTGATGGACGGATGACTGCGTTGGGATGCTTCATTTCCAAGTTGGGAGAGCGCGCCCTACCCTTCTTCGAGCTGATGAAGAAGAAGGGCCCATTCGAGTGGACCCTGGAGGCCGACCAAGCGTTTCAAGACCTCAAGAGATACCTGACCAGCCCTCCAGTGATGGTGGCGCCACGACCTCTTGAGCCCCTAGTGCTTTACCTTGCCGCCACTCCCTACTCCGCCAGCGCGGCTCTAGTAGCGGTTCGGGAGGAACGCCAAGCCAAGGGCGCACCACACTGAGCTACGCCCCCAGCAGGGACGGCGCAGGACCAGGAGGGCGCCGCCAAGGCCGCGACTGCGGCAACAGAAGACCAAGCTCAGGAGGGTGATGCCCCCGAGCCCACGGGGACCTCAATAAGCGATCAGGCGTTGGGGGCTGCACCACCTCAGGAGGCGCCCCAGCTTCCAGAAGGTGGAAGCCTCATCCGCGCACCAGCCCTCATCGAGCACCCGGTGTACTTCGTCAGCACGGTATTGAGGGATGCAAGAGCACGATACCCCATGCCTCAGAAGCTCCTACTAGCGCTCTTGGTGGCCTCGTGCAAGCTGCAGCACTACTTCCAAGGTCACCCCATCAAGGTCGTCTCGGCCTACCCATTGGAGAGGGTGCTCAGGAGGCCCAACTCTACCAGGAGGGTCGCCGAGTGGAACATCGAGCTACAGGCGTTCCAGTTGGAGTTCAGCACCACCAGGGTCATCAAGGGAGCCGCGCTCGCCGATTTCATGGCAGAATGGATGGACGCCCCAGCGCTTGAAGTAGGCGAGGATCGGTCCCTCTCGCCGGGAAGTGAGGCGCCTGACGGCTGGGTCATGTACTTCGATGGTGCCTTTGCGCGCCAGGGCGCGGGGGCTGGAGCAGTGCTCATCTCGCCCACTCAGGACAAGCTCTACTATGCTGTGCAGCTCTGCTTCCAGCAGGGCGAGAAGGTCTCCAACAACATTGCGGAGTACGAAGGTCTTATAGCTGGCCTGAAGGCTGCGGCAGCCCTGGGGGTGAAGCGGCTCACCATCAGGGGCGATTCGCAGCTCCTCGTCAACTTCTCCAACAAGGTATACGAGCCGAAGGACGAACACATGGAGGCATACCTCGCGGAGGTGCGCAGGATGGAGAAGCAGTTCTTGGGCCTGGAGTTGCAGCACGTGCCCCGTGGCACCAACAAGGAAGCTGACGACATCACCAGAAGGGCATCCAAGCGACAGCCCCAAGAGCCTGGCGTCTTCGAGGAGCGGCTCTTCAAGCCATCAGCAGCACCACCGCTTTCGAGGACAGCGTAGCCTCGGGAGGAGCTCCCACAGCCACCTGCCGCGGGAGCCCCAGCCTGTGGCCCGACTTTGGGAGCGCGTCTACTCTTGGTGCTCGAGCCCCAGGAGGGATGCTGGACCAAGGAATTCAAGGAATACCTGATGCAAGGGACGCTGCCGGAGAAGGAGGAGGACGCGGAGCGCGTGGCCCGGCAGGCCACAACATACTACATTAGGGACGGTGAGTTATACAGGAAGCGGCCAAATGACGTTTCACTACGTTGCATCTCCATGGAACAGGGGAAGGAGCTGCTAGCCGACATACACGGTGGGGACTGTGGGCACCACTCGTCATCACAAACCCTCGTCAGCAAGGCATTCCACAGCGGAGTCTACTGGCCTACGGCGCTCAATGATGCAGCCGAGCTGGTGAAGTCCTGCGAGGCCTGCCAATTCCACGCCAAGAAAATCCATCAGCCAGCTCAGGGCCTCCAGACCATTCCACTCTCGTGGCCGTTCGCAGTCTGGGGACTGGACATCCTGGGCCCATTCCCTCGAGCACCTGGGGGCTACCGATACGTCTACGTTGCCATCGACAAGTTCACCAAGTGGGCGGAGGTGGAAGCCGTCCGCACCATCCCAGCTGGCTCCGCGGTCAAGTTCATCAAGGGCCTCGTGAGTTGTTTTGGGGTCCCCAACTACATCATCACCGATAATGGCTCGCAGTTCACCAGTAATCTCTTCAAAACGTACTATGCTAACCTTGGAACGCAGATCTGCTACGCTTCGGTGGCGCACCCCCGGAGCAATGGCCAAGCCGAACGCGCCAACGCGGAGGTCCTGAGAGGCCTCAAGACCAGGACCTTCAAGAAGAAGCTCGAAGCCTGAGGCAGGGGCTGGCACGACGAGCTCCAGTCCGTGTTGTGGTCCATCCGCACCACCGCCACCAAGCCAACGGGCGAGACCCCATTCTTCCTCGTCTACGGGGCAGAAGCGGTTCTCCCTCACGAGGTCACGCATCGCTCCGCACGGGTCCTGGCGTTCGATGAGACACAGTAGGACGCCACGCGGGGGATGGATCTCGTGCTGGGGGGAGGAACGCCGCCGTGAAGCTGCACTGCGGGCAGCAAGATACCAACAGGCGCTGCGGCGGTACCACTGTCGCAGCGTCCGCTCCAGGATGCTCGAGGTGGGCGACCTCGTCCTGAGGCGGGTGCTCTCCAGGGAAGGGCTGCATAAGCTCTCACCCATGTGGGAGGGCCCGTTCAAGGTCGTCCATGTCTCCAGGCCTGGCGCCGCGCACCTGGAGACACAGGACGGGGTACCCATCCAGAACGCCTGGAACATCCAGCACCTCTAGAAGTTCTACCCATGAAGAAAGGCCCAGCGCCTGTGAAGAAGGCCCAGTGCCTGTGAAGGTCTCCTCTCGTGACACTCTCACGTAATAATGAATGGGGCTGTACACGCCCCGGAGTCTCAGGAGTGCCGCCCTCGGGCCTCGGGGGCTCCCTCCCACGTCCTAGTGGCAGCACTTAGCTCTGCGCTGGTGAGAAGACATGAAGACTAGACTAGGTGCCGGACGCGGCTTTTCATTTGCTTTCCGTAGTTGGCTCGCCCTCTTTTAATTGAAGTTTGCTTCTGGCGTTCTTTGCTGATTTGTTTCCGTCGCCTTCTGCCTCTGTTTTCGCCTCCAAGTTTGGCCTGTACTCTCTCTCGCATACCTCGCGAGGGGGCTGGACAGGTGCCTTCGTGAGCACTTTTCCCTTGTGAGCGCTTTTCCTCCTTCCGCCTTTCTTCTGCTTTTCGCGAGGCACCCTCGTTCGAGCCCACAAGCTGGCGCACTTCTCCTAATCCGTGCCCCTCAGGTACCGCGATATGAAGCGCCGGGTCAAGGCCAGCGACGCCTGTGACCAAGGCTCGGGTGAACGATAAGCCTCCTAGCGAGCCTCCTAGCGAATTTTTTGCAGTTCCTAAGCGCCCACCAGGTCAAGGAGGCCCAGACAGGCACCAGGAAGCAAGTGCCTCGTGAAGAGGAGACTACCCCGAACATGTCAAGCTAAGTTATATCTACACAAAACAACGACACAACACAGGAACGATAAACATAGCATAATGATTGAAAAATCATAGTTCGATGCATGCCCCTCCGGGGCCCATACTGGTTTCTTTCTTGATATAGGAAGGAAAGGAAGAACAAAATAAAAGCGGCGCCCGCCCCTATAGCAGTCCACGGGGGCGGGCTCTTGGCGCTATCTTGAGCTCAGCCAGACCCCTTCTCGCGCTTCACGGAGGCGCGGCGACGAGACGACCCGCTGCCGCCTTTGAAGCGGGCGCGTAGCGTGGCGGCTAGTCGTAGCCACCACTGCTGGAGCTGTCGCCGGGGGAAGAGCCGCCGTAGCTGGACTAGACGCGGTCGGCACCAAGGGCGGGTTCGCCCTCATCCTCGTCACGACCATCGCCAAGGCCGAGCACCTCCTCGACGTCGTTGACCTCGGGGAAACACCCGACACGGAGACCATCTTCCCCAAACACCCTCACGTAGAGGGTCGCATCACCGTCATACTTGAAATGGAGGGTGCACCGCCTGCCCAGGCCGCGCGCGCGGGCGAACGTCTGCCAGCCGCGGGCCAGAGCTATGTTGCCCGCGACGGAGACCTCGACCGCGACCCAGGAAGCCCTGCTGCAGCAACCGTCCGCCTGCAGCCAGAGACCGCCTGGACCCGAGGCTGGCAGCTCGTCGGCGAAGAAGCGCGGGAGCTGAAGCCAGTTGCCGGCCGGGTTTTCCGACCAGACGACGAACTTCGGCAGCACCTTCGCCGAGTGGAAGCGCGGCCGCGGCCGGGGAGGCCGCGCAACAAAGGCACGTCTCCCTTCATCGACAGGGCTGCCACGACCGGAGCGACCCTTGCCACACGCAGCGGCGCCACAGCGGCCGCGGGGGGTCACGGTGTGCTTGCGGGGATGGCCGCGTCCACGCTTCGGCGCCGGAGAGCCGGGCCCCTCGCAATGGGCCTTCCCCTTCTCCGCGGCATAGAACCTCCTCGACGGTGCCATTGGAGTCACTACTAGCATTGGAGCAGAGAGGGAGAAGCAAGCGGAAAGGGAAGAGATGGGCGACGGGGGCTCTGCCCCCTCCCCATTTATAGCAGGAGAAGGCCAACCAGCGCCCCCACGATCACAGGTAAAGATGGTTTTTCCTTGCATGCAGCAGTGACTCGTCAAGTCGGGCAGTTGCCGAGGCAGCGTGGGGAAGCGGAGACGCCCACGTCCAGTCAACCGCCACGCGTCGACCAAGGCCGCAGGCTATTGGGGCCCGCGGCTCTCCGCGCTTGCCCTTTGGCTTCGCCTCGAAGCCAAGCCCGAGCGCGCCTTGGGCCCGGGGGCTACTGTCGGCGTTCTGGGAACGAGGGTCCCCAGACTTGCCTGCCTGCGGCCCACGGCGTGGCTGTGCGAGCGGGCCCGTACGGCCCATCTTCACCAACAAGCATCCAAGACCCTCGCGAGGGGCCAAGCCTCGCGATGCGGGCGACGCAAGACCTCCTCGGGGGCGGCCTCGCCAGGCTGGCTCGCGAGGGGCGGAGAGATCAAGGCAAGGCAAACCTCGCGAGGTTCCAGTGACGTGAGCCATGATGATCGAGACCAGGCGGGTGCCAGGAGGGCGCCAACGCGCACAGTGTCCTTGTTTCCTCTTTCGTGCTAAGGAGGCAAGCGCAGGCGAGGAGTACCGAGGCGTCAAGCGAAGGTTTCCACATCGGTGCAACGAGACCAAGACCCACAGGACGGCAAGACGGAGGTCACCATGGAGCCCAAGGCGGCGTCACCGCTAGAGCCTTTTGCAGCCGAAGACTGCTTTTCTCAGGATAGCTTGTACTAGCTGTCCCCTTTCAAATTGGCCATTGTTGGCTCCCTTCCCGCTCAATATTTGGGGAGAGGACCAGGGCCTCTATAAATAGGACTAGCCACCACAGTAGAAGGCAACTCAGCCTGAGCTGATTCAGATCATCCACACATCCACCAAGCACAAGAACACCTCACCTCAGGAGGCTGTTCTTCCCCTTGTACTGTTCATCCTCAGCCCGAGAGGCAATCCACCACACCACACTGGAGTAGGGTATTACACCGCAACGGTGGCCCGAACCAGTATAAATCTTGTGTCTCTTGTGTTGCGAGTTCGTCAAGCTAGCCTTAGAAATCGGAGCGAGGTTAAGGGCGTGACTCGGTAGGGGGAGATCTTCGTGCGCACCCCAGTGTTCGAACCTTGAGGGTTTTGCCGGAACCCGAGATCCGACAGGCACTGGTTAAACAGTCTGCCTGAAAATTCTATTGGCAGCTGGGAGGACTTGGAAGAAGCCTTCCTTGACAACTTCCAAGGTACATATGTCCGGCCACCAGATGCCGATGACTTAAGTCACATAGTTCAATAGCCTGGAGAGTCAGCCAGGAAATTCTGGACTAGGTTCCTAACTAAAAAGAACTAGATCGTCGACTGTCCGAATGCCGAAGCCCTAACAGCCTTTAAACATAGCATCCATGACGGATGGCTTGCCCGTCACCTCGGCTAGGAAAATCCGAAGTCCATGGCAGCCCTCACGGCACTCATGACCCACTTTTGTGCGGGTGAGGATAGCTGGCTAGCCCGTAGCAAAAACACAGAAAGTGAAATGGGCACCCCAGAGGTCAAAAATAGCAACGGCAAGCTCCGACGCAGCAGACACAAACGCCGAAGCAATGGTGACAACACCGATTATACAACAGTCAACGCCGGATTCAGTGGCTCAAAGTCCGGTCAGCGGAAGAAGCCATATAAAAGAAACAATCAGGGACCATCCAGCCTGGACCGCATACTCGACCGTCCGTGCCAGATCCATGGCACCCCAGACAAACCAGCCAATCGTACCAACAGAGATTGTTGGGTTTTTAAACAGGCCGACAAGTTAAATGCCGACAACAAAGAAAAGGGATCGCAAAGTGAGGATGATGACGAGAAGCCCCGGCAACCGAACACAGGGGGACAAAAGAAGTCCCCCCCCAGGTCAAAACGGTGAACATGATATATGCTACACACATCCCCAAGAGGGAGCGCAAACACGCGCTCAGGGACGTCTATGCGATAGAGCCAGTCACCCCAAAATTTAATCCATGGTTGTCATGCCCGATCACTTTTGATCGACGGGATCATCCGACCAGTATCCGTCATGGCGGTTCAGCCGCATTGGTCCTTGACCCAATAATTGACAGATTCCACCTGACGCGAGTCCTCATGGACAGCGGCAACAGCCTGAACCTGCTCTATCAGGATACAATGCGCAAAATGGGCATTAACCCATCATGGATCAAGCCCACAAAGACTACCTTCAAAGGAGTCATACCAGGGGTAGAGGCCCATTGTACGGGCTTGTCACATCCCTAGCTTCACCTTGCACTAGGCTAGCACTTGTCGGTTGCATCATGTATAAATTTTATCTAAAGCTGAAATGGGGACTGATAAACCCTAGCAGCAAATGAAATTTAACTAGGGTCAAAATTAAATCTTTTCAATGAACCCAAAATGCCCTTAATAAATGTCCATCATTTTTGAATTGGTCTAGAACCTCTGCCAAAAATGATGCACATATTTTTAGGCCATTCTGGATTTTTGAATTAACTCATATTGTATTTGAATTGGGGCATTTAAATACTATAAATATTTTTAAATGCTCCAACAATTTTGGAATTAGCTGAGGGCCTCTGGAATAATTCATTTAGTGCCCATAACTATTTTCAGAATTTTTAAAAGTGATTTGGTTTGAAAACCAAATTAAAACAAATTTACATAAATAGGAAAACAGAACAAAAGCTAAAACAGAGCAGAAAACCCACCTGGGCCACTTACCTGGCGCGGCCCAAGTGGCCAGCCCAGCCCACTGGCCTGGCACTGTTGGCCAGCCCACCAGGAGCCCCACCGTCTTCAACCTCTGCCAGTAGGCACAGGCGTGTCGACGCACGCGCGCCCGAGCTCCACCTCCTGCTTCCACCTCGTCCTCTCTCCGCGCCACAGGAACGGCCTCGACCCCCTCTGACTCTCCCTCACTCTGGAGCTCTCTCCCTCTCCTCTAGCTCCCTCTCCGCAGCCCCACCGAACACGGCGTCGCCGCCGCTCACCGTTACCGCGGCCACCGGCAATCACACGCCTCACCGACGAGTCTCCGAGCTTCTGTGTGTCGTCCTCGACCTCCTCAATGAGATACTCAACGCCGGGCGCCCCCGAACGCCGTCGACGCCGTCGTCTTCAACCTCGGTCCGCCGCCATCGCCATCGCCGCCCCGCTCAGCTCCGGCCTTCCCAGAGCCCGCTTCGACGCCTGCTGCGATC
The DNA here is from genome assembly GCF_002575655.3 of Aegilops tauschii subsp. strangulata. Taxonomy (NCBI): domain Eukaryota; kingdom Viridiplantae; phylum Streptophyta; class Magnoliopsida; order Poales; family Poaceae; genus Aegilops; species Aegilops tauschii. The sequence goes on along the minus strand of NC_053037.3, from coordinate 309,478,117 downwards.
GCCGTGAGCCCTGCTCCGTCCTCCCCCTCTCCGTTACCTCTCTCATGCACCGTATGCACCGCACCGAGCTCACCCGCACCCGCCGCCGCCTGTGCTCACCGCCGACGTGACTCCGGCCACGCAACGGCCTGGCCGTCATGTCCACCTTGCTCGCCGCACCACGTAGAGCACGTAGGTGCTAACCCCGCGCCTCCACGCTCGTTGTAGCGACGACCCCGAGCTCACCCGAGCTCTGGCAGCCGCCAACGTCGTCGCTGGCTACGATTCCGGCCACTTCCGGACCAACCACCACCACCAATGGAAGCGGTGCACCTCCAGCTCCCCGTAGATGGCCTCCGCCGCCCATTTGGTCGCCGGAGCGCGAAACCCGCGCCGCTCCGCCGCGTCTGCTGCCGACGGCGGCTAAACGCCGGTGGGTTGACTGCCTTTGACCGGCAGGGTTTGACCCCATCTGCCCAGGGGTTTGACCCATCTCTCTCACTGACATGCGGTCCACGCCCTGCTACTAACCTAGATTAGTGTTAACTAAACCTAGTTAGTTTAGTTTAGTTACTGACACATGGGACCCACTGGTCAGTTTGACCTGGACCGCCCCGTTGACCTGCTGACGTCACAGTGACGTAGTGCTAATGCAGTAACTCTTTTTCTGGATTTATTCTTATACAGGAAATTCCAGAAAATAACCAAAACTTCTAAAAATCATAAAAATCAACCGTAGCTCCAAATCAAACAAATTATATATGAAAAATGATCAGAAAAATCCAATCTATCCATCTGTATAGGTTTCATGCATGTTAGAGCAACCTAACCCTGCTGTATAGGTGAAAACATGATAATGGCATTTTAAATGCTAAATATGGAGTTTGCATATGAACCCTTAGCTCATATGGACTTCATTTAAACTGTTGCTAGATGCATTAGTGTAAATCATAACATTCTTGACATGTCATGATCATGCATCATATTGTTGCATTGCATTGATTGTGTTCCCTCTTGTTTGCCGGTGTTTGTCCCCTCTCAGTAGACATGGTTTCGACGATGAGTTCGATGACACCGATGAAGATCTATACTATCTTCTAAAGTGCCAGGCAAGCAAAACCCCCTTGTTCATTCCGATACAATCCCACTCTCTCGCTCCTGCTCTCTTTTACTGCATTAGGATAACAACGATTCATCTGTTACTTGCTGCGGTAGTTGAACCCCTTTTCCTCTGCATGACCTGTCATTGCCACAGTAAATAGATGAAACCCACTAGCATGAGTAGGAATTGTTTGAGCCCTGATGTGCCTACTCAATCATGCTTGTTTGTCATGCCTGCTACTGCTTAGAGTTGAGTCAGGTCTGATTCATCGGTAATGAATTGGAATGGTGATGAACATGTCCTACTGTGTGTGAGCTAAGTGTGTGAACATGATTTGGTAAAGGTAGCGGTGAGAGGCCATGTAGGAGTACATGGTGGGTTGTCTCATTGAAACCGTCCTCAGGAACTGAGTTCTGTGTTTGTGATCAATGGAACATCTACTACCATGCATTGGGCCCTGAAATATGACCCCGCTCGACTTCTTAACCACCCTAGTCCTCTGTCCAGGAGTTGCAAGTAGTTTCTGGTGTTTGTAGTATGCTGGAGGCCGTGCGCAGTGCTGACCCGAGGGGTGGGCTGTGATGCGGTAGGCATGTGGCCGAGTATGCCGGGCGCCCGTTTGGTGTCGCGGAACCCTGTACACATCGTTCGGGGCCGTATGTGGAAACCTCGGCCGGACTCCCTGCGGATGGAACCTGGATAGGCGATAAACCTAGACTAGAGACTTGAGTGTTTAGGTAGGTCGTGGTCTACAACCACGTCGGCTTTCGCTTGAAGTCTGCCGAGCACATGTCATGTGCAGACGCTAACTGGTGGAAACATATATGAAGAAGTACACCCCTGCAGGGTTAACATCATCTATTCGAATAGCCATGTCCGCGGTAAAGGACTTCTGGGTTGCATGTATAGTTCATAGACAAGTGAAAGTGGATACTCTAAAACTCACAAGATAAGCGTGAGTGCTATGGATGGCCTTCTCGTAGGGAGACGGGAGCGGATCCATAGTGGTGTATTGATATGGTGAATATGTGGACTCGTTTGCGCCACCTCAAAAGAGTTACTTGCAGTCATAGTTCAGGATAGCCACCGAGTCAAAGCTGGCTTGCTGCAGTCAAACTCCACCAACCCCTTTGTTGATACCGATGCATATGTAGATAGTTCTAATGTAAGTCTTGCTGGGTACATTTGTACTCACGTTTGCCTATTTTATGTTTTGCAGAGAGACGTCAGTCTCGCTAATAGTTCCGCGTGGGCTTCGACGTTTAGCTTGTTACCTCAGCTACGATCTTGTGCCCTCGGCAGGGTCTTGTAGATAGTCGGGCTTCTCAGCCTTCTTCATTTGTAGTTGTCTGTACTCAGACAAGTTAAGCTTCCGCATGTGCTTGTTGCTTGTATGCTCTGTATGTTGGGGTCATGAGACCCATGTTTGTAATACTTGGCTCCTCGGAGCCTAATGAATAAATACTTGAGTCGTAGAGTTATGTTGTGATGCCATGTTGTATTTACACATATCGAGAATATTGTGTGTATGATTGAAATGCTTGCTATGTGTGGGATCCGACAACCTAGTTGTTTATCCTTGGTAGTCTCTCTTATGGGGAAATGTAGTCTTGTGCTTCCATGAGCCATAGTGGTCCGCTGCAGCCCGGTTCACCGGAGTCCTGCTAGCCCAGCACTACTGCTCCGGAACACTTGACTGGCCGGCATGTGATTCACTTCGTTCCTGTGTCTGTCCCTTCGGGGAAATGTCACGCGGTGACATCCGGAGTCCTGCCTAGCCTGCTACAGCCCGGGTTCCCGGAGTCCTGTTAGCCCAGTGCTACAGCCCGGATTCGCACGCTGCTGACCGACATGCTCGATGTTGATTCATGTATGCATGTCCCCGTAAGTTAGTGCCACTTTGGGTTCACGACTAGTCATGTCGGCCCGGGTTCTCTGTCATATGGATGCTAGCAACACTATCATATACGTGAGCCAAAAGGCGCAAACGGTCCCGGGCCATGGTAAGGCGACACCCGTGGGAATACCGTGCGTGAGGCCACAAAGTGATATGAGGTGTTACCGGCTAGATCGATGTGACTTGGAATCGGGGTCCTGACAGCTTTGGTATCAGAGCCTGACTGCCTGTAGGATTACCAAGCCAAACTGGTCGAAGTTAAGTCTAGAAATGCTTTAGTTATGTAAGGGAATTGATTGTGGAAGGGAACGTAAGGCTCTTTTTACTCCTTTACCTTATGCCCTTCTGATCTGAGTCATCCTCGTCTCTTCTACGAGGATTAAGAACTAGGCCTTCTCATCTATCTATCAGGATCACATGTTACTAATCCATAGACTTATAGGATTGATGGATTCAATTCTCAGTTCAGTTCCTACTATTTCTGTGTGTTGACAGTTGATCTCGGAACCTTGATTTTGTCATGTTGAGTGGTTATGCCACAATTTTTGCAGGATGTCCCAAATCTTTTTGAGCATTTATAGCTGTTATGCTGTCCGAGTCATCCCAGGTTTCTAAACAATCTGATGCATTTGTAAATTCCTTCTTCCCGTTTTCGATGTTCCTTTGGGCCAGATTAAGCACACTAATCGGTCTGTTGAGGTACTCTGTTGCCTTGACATATATGTTGGAGTTATTTTATGACCCCACTCGTCTTAGAGAACTACTCAGTAATCTAGCAATGCTTTGCATCCCCAGTGTGATGATTCTGGCCATTACTCTCGAAAGCATCCTGTGATGCTACTTAGTAGTAGGTATTCTACTCCTGGGTTTTTGAGCCCAAAATTCACCCTACTTACTTCATGTTGATAGTGTTTGCTAGTTCCTTAGGATATTAGTAACCTTTGCGATAGTCCTCAAGGTCCGTGGTAAATCCTTCTTCCAATACCATGAACCATTATGGTAGAAGTTGTTTGAACCAAAAGATCACAACAAGGGTGCTCTTGAGGAGTACTCCAATCAAAATTTGTGACTCTACCAGTTCTACCTTTCTGCATGGGTTATCCGGAAGAAATATGTTGAACTCGTTCGACATGCTAATCTATGCATCCACAACTCAGAAAATCGTATGTTCCTTTGAGTTGTCCCTCTTTAGCTATTTTCTGACCTTCGTCTATCAATTGATAGTCAAGAGTATGCGTGCATTCGTTCATCGATGTCTATTCTTTTTGTGGTCCGTCAAGCCATTCTATTCCAGAGACTAGGAGAAACAAACTCTAGTACCTTATCCATTTCTAGGATTGGGTCAAAGCAGTCGTATTCCGCAGATCAAATTGCCAATCCAGCCTTTGATCTGTTCTACCTTGGGATATTACCATCTTTATATCAAGAATGTCATGGGAATTGCACACCATCTTATGAATTCTTGGTACAGTGATACCCCTCGCCATCATTATTCATTCCTCGGTTTTGTGTTGTCGCAACCGGAATGCCGACAAGTGAATTGTATGTGTGAAATCAGTACTCCGAGCAACTCGTTGCTTTGTAGTAAATGGACAATATTCTCATTCTTAGCGTGTTGGTTATTAAATCATCATCTGAAGATTGATCGTGCTACCTAGTCCTTATTTCTGGTGCACTCTTCGATCCATGAGTTGGGATTGTGTCAATCCCTCACTCTTTCGATCATATCGTCTTGCCCTAAAAAGCAAGATTGTTCTTGAGCTTAGTAACATATCGGTGGTTCGTGATTTTCCGAAAGTCTTCTCGGAAGTATAACCAGGTTGTCACCTGACCGCTATGTTGAGTTCGTGATCAAGTTGGTTTCTTATAAACCACCCCTTCTCCAAGAATCTGTGTTGGATACCCCTGAGCTAGTTGGTTAAGCTAAACAACAACTTGGAGAGTTGGAAGATAAAAAGCATTGCCGAATTTGGTTCATTCCGAAGGGATATCTTTGTGTTTGTGTGTGTGTTGAAGAAAGATGATATCTTCATCGCTTGACCCTCGTGATCAGTTGTTGGATCTATTATCTTACAAATCTTTGATTTGAGTATGTGCTGTCGTCAAATCAAATCAGAACCAACGATGTTCATAATGTTGTCTTACTCGTGGTTGATCCCTCGAGCATACACCATTACATCTTTTGGTCTGACCAATGCTATCACCATGTTCACATGATGGCGGAAGTCCAGTGATATGGAAATTCCGATGAGTTGCTATTGAGCCCATTAGCAGCATCTTGTCTCCTCCATGATTCATGTTGAACATCAAGCTAGTATTGGAAACTTTTGTAAGCATTATCTTCATGCCCCGTTCATGAAATACATGTTTGGTGTAAGAAGTGACTTTCTCCAAGTTCACGTGCATTATGTGCAAGTTGCCGTCGTGAATTGAGAAAGATTGTTTTGCTTTCTCCGGAATCATCCCAAGTCAGTCATGCATGTGCGAAGTATTCCATGGTTTGATAGGCTCGCTACCTCCACTCCGTGTGTAATCCCTAGCACACCAAGCCATTGAATGATTTGTTCAAGGAAAAGAAGTTCTTAAGTGCTAATCCTTAAGGACCCAAAGGTACATGCGCATGACTTCGCTCTCCGCAATGATGTTTCCCAATCAGAACTCGGTAGTGTTTTGTTGTAAGACTACTATGTGGTCATGCTTGTCTTGGACAACGTGTTCACATGTATGTAGCAGAACCAACTCATGTTTTGGAGCTTGCTATCGTAGTTCGTCTCCTGAGAGTCTCGCAGCGTTATCTCGTTGATTTGTGTTGCAACTCTTCTTTTCAGACATGTGAGTCTGAAGTATCCTGTTTCTAGCCAGATCTGAATCTCAGGCAGATATGATGGTTGGAACATTCCCAACATTTGCATTTTGTTCCCAGCTTGCACCCCATCATGCCAATTTTCCATGGGCTGCCCTTCTCAGCAGTTGCTGTCCAGGATCATCTTCAAAAGTGGACTTACTATGAGTCCCATACATTTCCGATGATAAGCAAAAATCATCCATTGCGTTGTCTTCAACAAGGTAGTCCACATCATCCATTCTAGCCCGAGTGTGCCGTTCTCCCGAAATCCGTCAAACGGTCGTTTGTGATTTTCCTGGGGCTGGTTTAGGGAGTTTCAATGATTTCTATATCAAGAGTAATTCTTTTTGCCACTCAAGGGAATATTTCTACGAGTCACCCCCAAGGTGTCTCGTTATGGAATCATGGCGATTATGTCCTTGCTATTTTGAAACCATCCACCATCTTACTCAAGCGTGGCGTTGTTGCCTACCAATTTGAATCTTCGTCATCTGCCATCCATCACCCCTGATATGTATGATTTGTGTCTCAGCTCAAGAGATGTTTCAACGTCTCACTCCATGAGTTGATCCTGAGGTACTCGATCTTCGAGGAGATCATTTCCTGTAGAATTTCCTTCTGTCGTCATCATGTTGGATGAAGGTCTCGAAAGCAAATACGTAAAAATCAATATGAAGCAATGAATCAACATCTTCGAGAAGTGAAGTTGGATCATGAGATCGTGTTAGCTTTGTGTCCCCTCTTTCTACTTACCTCACGTCTTGAATCTCGGGACGAGATTCTTGTTTAGTGGGGGTGAGTTGTCACATCCCTATCTTTACCTTGCACTAGGCTAGCACTTGTCTGTTGCATCATGTTTAAATTTTATGTAAAGCTGATATGGGGACTCATAAACCCTAGCAGCAAATGAAATTCAACTAGGGTCAAAATTAAATCTTTTCAATGAACCCAAAATGCCCTTAATAAATGTCCATCATTTTTGAACTGGTCTAGAACCTCTGCCAAAAATGATGCACATATTTTTAGGCCATTCTGGATTTTTGAATTAACTCATATTGTATTTGAATTGGGGCATTTAAATACTATAAATATTTTTAAATGCTCCAACAATTTTGGAATTAGCTGAGGGCCTCTGGAATAATTCATTTAGTGCCCATAACTATTTTCAGAATTTTTAAAAGTGATTTGGTTTGAAAACCAAATTAAAACAAATTTACATAAATAGGAAAACAGAACAAAAGCTAAAACAGAGCAGAAAACCCACCTGGGCCACTTACCTGGCGCGGCCCAAGTGGCCAGCCCAGCCCACTGGCCTGGCACTGTTGGCCAGCCCACCAGGAGCCCCACCGTCTTCAACCTCTGCCAGTAGGCAGAGGCGTGTCGACGGGCGCGCGCCCGAGCTCCACCTCCTGCTTCCCCCTCGCCCTGTCTCCGCGCCACAGGAACGGCCTCGACCCCCTCTGCCTCTCCCTCACTCTGGAGCACTCTCCCTCTCCTCTAGCTCCCTCTCTGCAGCCCCACCGAACACGGCGTCGCCGCCGCTCACCGTTACCGCGGCCACCGGCAATCACACGCCTCACCGACGAGTCTCCGAGCTTCTGCGTGTCGTCCTCGACCTCCTCAATGAGATACTCAACGCCGGGCGCCCCTGAACGCTGTCGACGTCGTTGTCTTCAACCTCGGTCCGCCGAGATCGCCATCGCCGCCCCGCTCAGCTCCGGCCTTCCCCGAGCCCACTTCGACGCCTGCTGCGATCGCCGTGAGCCCTGCTCCGTCCTCCCCCTCTCCGTTACCTCTCTCATGCACCGTATGCACCGCACCGAGCTCACCCGCACCCGCCGCCGCCTGTGCGCACCGCCGGCGTGACTCCGGCCACGCAACGGCCTGGCCGTCATGTCTACCTTGCTCGCCGAACCACGTAGAGCACGTAGGTGATAACCCCGCGCCTCCACGTTCGTTGTAGCGACGACCCCGAGCTCACCCGAGCTCTGGCAGCCGCTAACGTCGTCGCCGGCGATGATTCTGGCCACCTCCGGACCAACCACCACCACCAATGGAAGCGGCGCACCTCCAGCTCCCCGTAGATGGCCTCCGCCGCCCATTTGCTCGCCGGAGCGCGAAACCCGTGCCGCTCCGCCGCGTCTGCCGCCGCCGGCGGCTAAACGCCGGCGGGTTGACTGCCTTTGACCGGCAGGGTTTGACCCCGTCTGCCCAGGGGTTTGACCCCTCTCTCTCACTAACATGCGGGCCACACCCTGCTAACTAACCTAGATTAGTGTTAACTAAACCTAGTTAGTTTAGTTTAGTCACTGACACATGGGACCCACTGGTCAATTTGACCTGGACCGTCCCGTTGACCTGCTGACATCACAGTGACCTAGTGCTGACGCAGTAACTCTTTTTCTGGATTTATTCTTATACAGGAAATTCCAGAAAATAACCAAAACTTCAAAAAATCATAGAAAATCAACCGTAGCTCCAAATGAAACAAATTATATATGAAAAATGATCAGAAAAATCCAATCTATCCATCTGTACTGGTTTCATGCATGTTAGAGAAACCTAACCCTGCTGTATAGGTGAAAACATGATAATGGCATTTTAAATGCTAAATATGGAGTTTGCATCTGAACCCTTAGCTCATATGGACTTCATTTAAACTGTTGCTAGATGCATTAGTGTTAATCATAACATTCTTGACATGTCATGATCATGCATCATATTATTGCGTTGCATTGATTGTGTTCCCTCTTGTTTGCCGGTGTTTGTCCCCTCTTAGTAGACATGGTTTCGACGATGAGTTCGATGACACCGATGAAGAGCTATACTATCTTCTGAAGTGCCAGGCAAGCAAAACCCCCTTGTTCATTCCGATACAATCCCACTCTCTCGCTCCTGCTCTCTTTTACTGCATTAGGACAACAACGATTCATCTGTTACTAGCTGCGGTAGTTGAACCCCTTTTCCTCTGCATGACCTGTCATTGCCACAGTAAATAGATGAAACCCACTAGCATGAGTAGGAATTGTTTGAGCCCCGATGTGCCTACTCATTCATGCTTGCTTGTCATGCCTGCTACTGCTTAGAGTTGAGTCAGGTCTGATTCATCGGGAATGAATTGGAATGGTGATGAACATGTCCTACAGTGTGTGAGCTAAGTGTGTGAACACGATTTGGTAAAGGTAGCGGTGAGAGGCCATGTAGGAGTACATGGTGGGTTGTCTCATTGAAACCGTCCTCAGGAGCTGAGTTCTGTGTTTGTGATCCATGAAACAGCTACTACCATGCATTGGGCCCTGAAATATGACCCCGCTCGACTTCTTAACCACCCTAGTCCTCTGTCCAGGAGTTGCAAGTAGTTTCTGGTGTTTGTAGTATGCTGGAGGCCGTGCGCAGTGCTGACCCGAGGGGTGGGCTATGATGCGGTAGGCACGTGGCCAGGTATGCCGGGCGCCCGTTTGGTGTCGCGGAACCCTGTACACATCGTTCGGGGCCGTATGTGGAAACCTCGGCCGGACTCCCTGCGGATGGAACCTGGATAGGCGATGAACCTGGACTAGAGACTTGAGTGTTTAGGTAGGTCGTGGTCTACACCCACGTCGGCTTTCGCTTGAAGTCTGTCGCGCACATGTCGTGTGCAGACGCTAAGTGGTGGAAACTTGTATGAAGAAGTACACCCCTGCAGGGTTAACATCATCTATTCGAATAGCCGTGTCCGCGGTAAAGGACTTCTGGTTGCGTGTACAGTTCATAGACAAGTGAAAGTGGATACTCTAAAACTCGCAAGATAAGCGTGAGTGCTATGGATGGCCTTCTCGTAGGGAGACGGGAGCGGAGTATTGATATGGTGAATATGTGGACTCGTGTGCGCCACCTCAAAAGAGTTACTTGCAGTCATAGTTCAGGATAGCCACCGAGTCAAAGCTGGCTTGCTGCAGTCAAACTCCACCACCCCCTTTGTTGATACCAATGCATATGTAGATAGTTCTAATGTAAGTCTTGCTGGGTACATTTGTACTCACGTTTTCCTATTTTATGTTTTGCAGAGAGACGTCAGTCTCGCTAATAGTTCCGCGTGGGCTTCGACGTTTAGCTTGTTACCTCAGCTATGATCTTGTGCCCTCGGCAGGGTCTTGTAGATAGTCAGTCTTCTCAGCCTTCTTCTTTTGTAGTTGTCTGTACTCAGACAAGTTAAGCTTCCGCATGTGCTTGTTGCTTGTATGCTCTGTATGTTGGGGTCATGAGACCCATGTTTGTAATACTTGGCTCCTCGGAGCCTAATGAATAAATACTCGAGTCGTAGAGTTATGTTGTGATGCCATGTTGTATTTACACATATCGAGCATATTGTGTGTATGATTGAAATGCTTGGTATATGTGGGATCCGACAACCTAGTTGTTTATCCTTGGTAGCCTCTCTTATGGGGAAATGTAGTCTTGTGCTTCCATGAGCCATAGTAGTCCGCTACAGCCCGGTTCACCGGAGTCCTGCTAGCCCAACACTACTGCTCCGGAACACTTGACTGGCCGACATGTGATTCACTTCGTTCCTGTGTCTGTCCCTTCGGGGAAATGTCACGCGGTGACATCCGGAGTCCTGCCTAGCCTGCTACAGCCCGGGTTCCCGGAGTCCTGTTAGCCCAGTGCTACAGCCCGGATTCGCACGCTGCTGACCGACATGCTCGATGTTGATTCATGTATGCCTGCCCCCGTAAGTTAGTGCCACTTTGGGTTCACGACTAGTCATGTCGGCCCGGGTTCTCTGTCATATGGATGCTAGCGACACTATCATATACGTGAGCCAAAAGGCGCAAACGGTCCCGGGCCATGGTAAGGCGACACCCGTGGGAATACCGTGCGTGAGGCCGCAAAGTGATATGAGGTGTTATAGGCTAGATCGGTGTGACTTAGAATCGGGGTCCTGACAGGGCTCAATTACGCTAGAGGTTGTCTTCGGATCTCTGGACAACTTCCGAAGTGAAGAGCTAATCTTCGATATCGTCCCTTTTTGCAGCGGCTACCACGCACTGCTCGGACGAACCGCATTCGCTCGATTCAATGCGGTTCCTCGTTACACTTACCTCAAGCTCAAGATGCCCGGACCACGCGGCGTCATAACAGTTAATGGAAATACGAAACGCTCCCTCCATACCGAGGAGCACACCGCTGCCTTAGTAGCAGAAGTACAGAGCGGCCTTTTCAAGCGAGGCCTTAATCCGGCGGCCGAGCCCCCGGACACTATCAAGAGGGTCCGGACCACTCTACAGCAGGACATCCCGGCTCGTCAAGAGCTCGACTAGCAATTTGGCCTCCGTCCCAGTCCCGATGAAGTGGCGGCATTCGCACCGCGCGTACATAACTATGCACTCAAAATACCATGGGGACAGGCGGAGGCATAACTAGCTTGTGATCCACAATACGGCTTGACCGCTCCCCGACACATATACTTTCACTGTTTCTTTTGTGCTTTTCAGGTTTCTTCTCCAGAGGCCTTCCCTGACGACTTGATCGCAGGTCCTTTCAAAGGACAAATACACCAAGCCGGTGGTCAGCTTGGATGTAGAGGGGAATTTCTAAGTGGTTTCTTAAACAACCACTCTACCTGTCTCCAGGGTCCCATGTGCAGCTCTCCCTTGGTCGTGGCATGTCAAATAGCCAGTTGCTTATCACACTACTTGTACGAATGCGCTTTGACGTATTAATCAAATCATAATGGAAACAGTTTGCGGCCCAAAATTTAGGGCCCCTGCTTATTGCCTTTTCTCCTTTTCTGTTTTCCTTTTTTACTATTAATAAGCTTATCAGATAGCACCCGTACACTGTGGTACGTTTCAATTTTCCAGGGGCTTCATAGCGCCCTGCACTATGGCAACAGAGTCTGAACACTTTTTACAGTATAGTTCGGCACCCCGAATTCAGCTCTATATGCATTGGCTCCGAATCATGTCTTTGGTCAATAGTTGGGTTGCACGACTCCTGTGCTTGCTACCTTACGTTCCGCTATATCGGCTAAGGTAGTAAAGGGAGCACTACTGCAATTGTGCCCTGGTTTACCCGAAGGAGCACCTCGGTAGAGAAAGCCGAAAACTGATTGTCATGATGCGGCGAGAGCCGGTCAGCTCTTTGGAGGTTTCAAATCGATAGAGATTTTTTTCCGCATTACGCGAAGGGTCGGTACTTACCCGGTCAGGTGCCTATAGCATTCTAGTTCCGATACTAGGGGCTGCGCCCGCTTTTTTATTTTCAAACTCCTATGGCTAAGTGAGAGTGCTAAAGCTACATAGTATGATTGCCTGGTACGTTGCGCTAAACACCTCCTTCAAGGACCAAACAATTGGATCAAGAGTGTTTAGATTCCATCCCAAACACCCCCGTACTACCTACGTGGGGGCAGAAGCCAATGATTGGCCAACTCTCAGATTTCATACAAAACGGCCGCACAGGAGGTAATTTTTTTAACATAACAAAAATTATATTACATAACAACTTTGTTTCATCATACATGGCAGAGGCAACATGAATGTATTCATTCAAAGATAATGTCTTTCGCACATTGCGTCGCTACAATGCGGGACCCCTCCAGGACGTCTTCAAAATATCGCTCTGGCGTGCGGTGCTCCTTGCCCTCCGGCGGCCCTTCGGTCACGAGCTTGACGACGTCCATCTTCGCCCACCAGACCTTGACGTAGGCGAAGGCCATGCGCGCGCCCTCGATGCAGACCGATCGCTTGATGACGTCCAGCCGAGGACAGGCGTTCACCAGCTGCTTCACGAGTCCGAAGTAACTGCCGGGTATAGCTTCGGCAGGCCATAGCCGGATTATTAAATCCTTCATGGCCTGTTCGGCCACCCTGTGCAGCTCGGCCAGCTGCTTTAGCTGATCGGTGAAGGGCACTAGAAGTTCTGGCGCAAGGTATTGCGACCAGAACAACTTCTCCGTTGAGCTTCCTTCTTCAGCTCGGAAGAACTCCGCAGCGTCTGACACACTGCGCGGCAAATCCGCAAACGCTCCTGGAGAACTCCGAATCCGGGTTAGTAAGACATACTGCTTCTTCACATACTTGCTTTGCATACTAAACGCCTTACCCGCCACGATCTTCCTGGTCTCCTGGATCTCCTGGAGGGCGCCCTGGGCCTCAACCTGGGCTTCTTCCACGCTCTGGCGGGCCTTGGCGAGTTCGGCCTCTCGAGCCGAAACATCGCACTCCAAGGCCTCGCATTTCTTTACAGCGTCCTGGAGCTCCTGCTGGACCTTGTTGACCCTGGCCTTGAGCTTCTTACGAGCGGCTTGCTCCTTGGCAGCTTTCTCCTCGGCTTCGGCCAGGGCCTTTTTAAGGGTCTCGACCTCGGTCATCGCCCCTACACATATCTTAACACTATGGTCAATACACATCATTTATTCTTTCCGAATACACAGCGAGTCATTACATACCTTACTGGTCCTCCAGCTGCTTCCTCGCTTGGCCGAGCTCCTCCCCGGCCCGCTCCAGTCTCTGCTTTAGTCCGGAGACTTAGGCAGCGTGTGAGGTCGCGGCCAGCAATGATGCCTGCTCATTCATACAAGACACATTTAGTTAGTTTCCTGCAAAAATGAATTGATCCTCTGTCCGGTTTTGCTTTCTGAACACCGGACAGTGTCTCAGGGGCTACTGTCTATATGGGAATTTTCTCCTTTGCGTCGCTTACCTCAAAACCTGTCAGCAGGCCGCCGTAGGCTTCGGTCAGTCCGCTCTTGATGGACTGAACCCTCTCAATCACCATACCCATAAGGATACGGTGTTCTTCCACAATGGAAGTGCCTTGCAGCGCTTCCAGAAGATTGTCCGGTGCCCCTGGTTGAACATAGGTCACGGTGGGATAGGCACACCTCTGTCTTTCAAAGGAGGCTGCACACCGGACTCCGGAGCCGTGTAGGTCTCCGGAGCCGTATCCGGACGGGGGCCGAACTGAATACGGCCCCCATCGCCAGTCACCAGAGGGGACTACTCCCCCATGTGTCCGGCGGCCGAGGTTTCGCCCTCTGGCGCCACCCTGACGGCCTCCTGAGACTCTCCCTGGCCTGGGAAACTCCTTCACTACAGCACCTCGGTGTCGCCCTTGGCCGTGGCGGAGTAAGCGGTCGGCGATGACGCGCTGGCCATCGCCCTTGAATCCAACGAACCTCTTGATGAGGATCACTGGGAGCTGTCATGGGCTGGACTGCAATTGCACAATTAACCATGTTAATACAATGAGGAGGAAAGGCCGGATACACGGGCGAGTATGAGTCTGTCAGTACTTACGATGCGGCCAGGGGCTTGCTCCGGGGGCGTCGCTCCGGACTGCTGTCGACGTCCCACGCGATTTTATCCGTGAGGGAGCCTTTCCCCTTCTTGGGCGCCTCCGCCTCCAGATTCGTGGAGGCCGCCCTCTTCTTCCTCCCCCCATCAGGGGGAGGGTTGCTTTCCTCCTCCTCCTCATCGTCATCTTCGGCGACAGAGGAGTGAGTCTTGTCTTCGGACATCACGTCCGAAGTGCCCTTGCGGCGGGGGCCACCCCGGCCCCCCTTGGCCTGCTTCTTGGCCTTCTTCTCCGGCAGCTGGTAGGGCACCGAGACCAGCATCTTCGCCAGAAGCGGGATGACTGGTTCTTTTGGCACCGGAGCCAAACTATGAGTTCGCTCCGCTTTCTCCGTCCATTCTCGAAAGGATAAATTAGCAAAGTTTAGTTACCCTCCTTGGACAAGCAGGTGGAAAGTACGCCTTGAGATGTGAAGGACTTACGGCGCTGGCAGGGTGGGCAAGATCATGTCCACGATCCGAGTCTATGGCCGGTGGCTTCTCGTCGCCCTTGAAGAGCAGCTTCCAGGCGTCTTCGTGAGTGGTGACAAAGAGCCTCACCAAGGTCTGGTGCTTCTCCGGATCGAATTCCCATAGAGGGGAAGTTCGGCTTTGGCAGGGGAGGATCTGGCGAACTAGCATAACGTGGATCACGTCGACGAGCTTGATGTTTTTATCCACCATGCTTTGGATGCGTGTTTGAAGCGCCATCAGCTTGTCCGATGAAGACCAATTTGGGCCCTTCTCCAAACAGGAGGTCAGCCGCATTGGAGCCCCGGACTTGAATTCGGGAGTCGCGGCCCAGGTGGCGTCATGGGGCTCTGTGATATAGAACCACAACTTCTGCCACTCCTTGACAGTCTCCACAAATGTGCCTTTGGGCCACGTGACGTTGGGCATCTTGCTCACCATGGCTCCTCCACACTCCGCGTGTTGGCCATCTACCACCTTCGGTTTCATGTTGAAGATCTTAAGCCACAAACCGAAGTGTGGCTAGACGCGGAGGAAAGCCTCGCACACGACAATGAATGCCGAGATGTTGAGGAAAGAGTTCGGGGCTAGATCATGGAAATCTAGCCGATAATAGAACATAAGTCCGCAGACGAAAGGGTGGAGTGGAAACCCTAGTCCACGGACGAAATGAGGGAGGAATACCACCCTCTCGTTGGGTTTTGGTGTGGGGACGACTTGTCCCTTCGCCGGAAGCCGATGGGCGATCTCCTTCGCCAGATATCCGGCCTCTCGAAGCTCGGCGATGTCCTTCGCCGTGATGGATGAGCCATCCACTTGCCTTGCCCTCCAGAGTCTGACATGGTTGAGAGCTTGCTCGGGGTGGAAGAAACGAGAATTTGGGCGCTGGAGCTCGAGAATGGAAGGGCAGAGGTAGAAAGAAGGCGTGGGTGAAGAAGAAGAATCCTTATCCCCTTATAAAGGCAGTGAATATCGAACGCCTCCCCACTCGCCTTAAAACTCACCTATTCCCAAGGGTCGTGTAAACGGTACAGTTGGGTTACCCACGCCCGTATTGATAAGAATCCCGCAATAAGGGGACACGATATCTGCTTTGACAAGACGTGCCAATGGAAACCGCATCTCGAAACGTGGAACAGTAGACGAAAACGGTTCGAAATAATGACCAGACAGGCGTGATGTCATCTTGCGAAAAGTTGTCGGCGATGGGACTCGTGAAATATTATACTCTCTACGGCTGTGTGTGTGGTACTTGTGTTGCAGATCCGGACACGTTTGTTGCGTCTGAAGACTATCTTGGAGTATTCGGAAAGGAGAACCCGCCTTGCAATGCCGAAGACAATCTGCACGCCGGACACCTCATCATTGAAGCCTGGTTCAGGGGCTACTGAGGGAGTCCTGGACTAAAGGGTCCTCGGGCGTCCGGCCTGTTGGACATGGGCCGGACTAATGGGCTGTGAGGATACAAGACCAAAGACTGTCTCCCGTGTCCGGATAGGACTCTCCTTGGCGTGGAAGGCAAGCTTGGTGACCACATATGAAGATTCCTTTCTCTGTAACCAACTTTGTACAACCCTAGTCCCCTCCGGTGTCTATATAAACTAGAGGGCTTAGTCCGAAAAGAGATACAGTCATACAAGCTAGACTTCTAGGGTTTTAGCCATTACGATCTCATGGTAGATCAACTCTTGTAATACTCATATTCATCAAGATCAATCAAGCAGGAAGTAGGGTATTACCTCCATAGAGAGGGCCCAAACCTGGGTAAACATTGTGTCCCCTGTCTCCTGTTACCATCGACCTTAGACGCACAGTTCGGGACCCTCTACCCGAGATCCGCCGGTTTTGACACCGACAGGCCCCCTCCGCGCGGCAAGCGCGGGCAACCTCGCCCCGTCCATGGGTCATGAAGATCTTGCCCGGGGAGATGACCTCGACCTCCGCCCCCGAGGCTGGAGTGCTGCACTCGGCGTGCTGCAGCCACAGCTCGAGCGGCCCTCTCAGCAGCATCTCTCTGGCAAAGAACCATGAAAGCTTGATCCACGTGTGGGGTGGCATCGCCGCCCATACCACGAACTCACGCGAGGAGCCCTCGGCATGAGTTCATGGGTCGGCGGCTCGTGCAACCTCGGCATGGCCACCACGGCCATGGCGCGAGCGGCTCGGGGTGCTGCCTCCTCCTCCGGAGCCTTGCGCTTGGGCGTACAAGGGCAGCGGGTAGCCAGGAGGAGGCCGCTCGTACCAAGGCCTCGTCACCTCTAGCCTCACGCCGACGTCGCGACAGCTGCCAAACCTCTTCTTCGGCGGAAGCGGCCCTTGCTCCTCGCGGGGAGCCTTGCCCTTCTCAGCTGCAGAGAATATCCTTATCGGCGCCATGGGTGTCGCGGCAATACGACAAAGCAAGGAGGAAGAAGGAGCGCTCAGCGAGAAGAAGGAGATAAGCAACGGGGGCTCCGCCCCTCCCCTCATTTATAGCCAGAAGGAGGCTAATCATCGACCTCCACGATCGTGCGCAATGATGGTTTTCTTCTGCATGTAGCAGGGTCTCGTCAAGTCGAGGACGATTACCGAGGCAGCATGGGGAAGCGGAGGCGCCCACGTCCCATCAATCGCCGCGCGTCGACCAAGGCCGCAGGCGGTTGGGGCCCGCGGCACTCCGCACTTGCCCTTTAACTCCGCCTCAAAGCCAAGTTCGAGTGCGCCTTGGGCCCGGGGGCTACTGTCGGCGTCCTGGGAACGGGGGTGCCCAGACTTGCCTACCTGCGACCCACGACGTGGCTCCACCAATGGCCTGGTACGGCCCAGCTTCGGCAGCAACAACTCAAGACCCTCGCGAGGGGCCAAGCCTCGTGAGGCGGACGACACCAGGACCTCCCTGGGGGTGGCCTCGCTAGGCCAACTCCCGAGGAGCGGAGATATCTATGCAGGGGGCAACTCGCGAGGTTCACATGACGTGAGCCTTGACGACCGAGGCCAGGCAGGCGCCAGCGGGCGCAGTGTACCAGTTTCCTCTTTTGTGCTAAAGAGGCAAGTCAGGCGAGGAGTCCTGAGGCATCAGGCAAAGGTTTCCATATCGGTGCAACAAGACCAAGACCAGCAGGACGGCAGGACAGAGGTCAGCACGGAGCCCACAACAGCATCACCACCAGAGCCTTTGGCAGGTGAAGACTACTTTTGTCAGGATAGCTTGTACTAGTTGTCTCCCTTCAAAATTGGTCGTTGTGGGATCCCTCCCCGCCTACATTTGGGAAGAGGACCAGGGCCTCTATAAATAGGACTAGCCACCACCATAGGAGGCAACTGATCTCGGACTGGATCCATTCCATCCTCACATCCACCAGCTCATCGAGCTCAAGAACACCTCTCCTCCTGAGGTTGTTCAACCACTGTACTAGTTCATCCTCAGCCCTCGAGGCAATCCACCACCACACTAGAGTAGGGTATTACACCACGCGGTGGCCCGAACTAGTATAAACCTCCGTGTCTCATGTTCTTTGGGTTCATCGAGCTAGGTCGTGGAATCGTGGGGTAGGCAGGCTGGGGAGAAAGAGTCCTTCGTGTGCACCCAGAGTTCGAACCTCTCAAGGGTTTGCGGAACCCTGAATCCGACTACGTACATGTCAAGTAGACCGACTCCTGCCTGCATCTACTACTATTACTCCACACATCGACCGCTATCCAGCATGCATCTAGAGTATTAAGTTCATAAGAACGGAGTAACGCCTTAAGTAGGATGACATGATGTAGAGAGATAAACTCAAGCAATATGATTAAAACCCCATCTTTTTACCCTTGATGGCAACAATACAAATACGTGCCTCGCTACCCCTACTTCGTCACTGGGTGAGGACACCGCAAGATCGAACCCAAAACTAAGCACCTCTCCCATTGCAAGAAGAACCAATCTAGTTGGCCAAACCAAACCGATAATTCGAAGAGAAATACAAAGATATCAAATCATGCATATAAGAATTCAGAGAAGATTCAAATAATATTCATAGATAAACTAATCATAAATCCACAATTCATCGGATCTCGACAAACACACCGCAAAAGAAGATTACTTCGGATAGATCTCCAAGAACATCGAGGAGAACAATGTATTGAGGATCAAGGAGAGAGAAGAAACCATCTAGATACTAGTTATGGACCTGTAGGTCCGTGGTAAACTACTCACGCTTCATTGGAAGGGCAATAGAGTTGATGTAGACGCCCTCTGTGATCGAATCCCCCTCCGGCAGGGTGCCGAAAAAGGCCCCAAGATGGGATCTCACGGGTACAGAAGGTTACGGCGGCAGAAAAATATTTTGGTGGACGCTTCTGTTGGTTTGGGAATATTTCTGAATTTATAGGCCAAGAATTAGGGTTGGAGGAGCTCCGAGGGGCCCACAAGCCCTCAGGGCGCCCCTAGGGCGCACCCCTGAGGCTTGTAGCTGCCTCAGGACTCCTCTGACTTCATCTCCAAGTCCTACGTGTGTCTTTGGTCCAAGAAAAATCATCGTAAAGTTTTATTCGGTTTGGACTCTGTTTGATATTCCTTTTTTGTAAAACTCAAAAACAAGGAAAGAACAGAAACTGGCACCAGGCTCTGGGTTAATAAGTTAGTCCCAAAAATAATATAAAATAGCATATTAATGCATATAAAACATCCAAAATAGATAATATAATATCATGGAACAATACAATATTATAGATACGTTGGAGACATATCACTTACCACCATGTACACGTCATGTATCTCGGCAGCCTTCAAGCGGAAGCCTAGCGAGGGTGTCGGCGACAACCTGAGTAACCATGCAAGACTCTAGTGCATGTTTATTGCCTATCCGAGGCTGAACCCACAAGGGAAGTCCGACCGAAGTTTCTATTACGACCCCGAACGATGTGTGTAGGGTTCCCAAGCCCACCTCCCCGGGTAGAACTGCGCTTGTTACACCTGGCCATGGTGCCTAGTCTGTCCCAAGCGCACCGGTACCAGGTGCCACTTGCTAGACAAATAGCATGACCTACAAACACCAGAAACTAGTTGCAACTCCTGGACAGAGATCGAGGCGATTAATAAGTCGAGAGAGCTTGATTACTGGAGCCCAATATGTGGTAGTAACTATCTTGGATAACAAACACATGACTCAGTTCTTAAGGACGACCTCAATGAGATAACCCAACATGTACTCCTACATGGCCTCTCGTCCCTACCTTTACCAAATTGTGTTCACACATTTAGCTCTCAACACCATAATATGATCACAACATTCCAATTCATTCCCATATGAATCAAACCTGACACAACTCTAAGCAATAGCAAGCATGGCATGGATGAAGTCACAACATGGCTCAAGCAACTCCTAATCATGCTAGGAAGGTTTAGCTATTTACTTTGATAATGAAAGGTCATGCACAGAAATGGGTTCAACTACCGCAACAAGTAACAGTTGAATCGTTGTTGTCCTAATGCAATAAAAGAGAGCAGGAGCGAGAGAGTGAGATTGTATCGAAATGACCAAGGGGGTTTGCTTTCCTAAAAGATCAAAATGGCAGCATTGCTCCTGAGATAGATACTCGGTGTCACTCACAGGAGGAGAACCTATTGAGAAGGATAGTATCGGTGACAATCAATACACAACAAATGCAACAATATGATGCATGATCATGACATGGCAAAGATGCTATGGATTGTGCTAATGCAACTAGCAACAAGTTAAATGAAGCTCATTTGAATCAAGGATTCAAATGCAACTCCAAACTTAAGCATTTAAAATGCCATCTAGTTGTTTTCACTTATACAGTAGGTATAAGTTGGTTTGTCATGCATGAAATGCTACAAATCGATTCTTTCGTTTTTTGATAATTTTTCATATATAAATTATTTCATTCTGAGCTACGGTTGAATTTCTATGAATTTTAGAAGTTTCAAACATTTTTTGGAATTTCTAGATTAAAATCTAATAAGAAAATCCCAGTAAATGTAATTATGACGTCATTAGGGTCAACACTGACATAAGCAGTCAACCATGATTAGCCTGAGTCAAACCTGACCAGTGGGGCCCACTGGTCAGTGACTCAACTAGTTAATTAGGGTGATTTGTGTTAATTTGTCACTAAACCAATATTAGCCAGAGGCCCGCCCTACATGTCATAGATACAGGGGAGTCCAACCATGGTCAAACTGGGTCAACCCAACCGGCGGTTCGTCGCCAGCGAGGCCAGAGATGGTGCGGCGGCTCGGAAATTGCCCACAGGCGACCAAAACAACAACGGTTTGGCCCTACGTTGAGCCGGTGCACGTGCGCATCCTCAGGTGCTCTTAGTTTCACCGGAGGTGGTCTAAATCGACGGCGGTGTCCACTCCCACGGCGGCCGGAGTTCGGGCGGCGACGACTATGGTGCTAGGGTGCACGTGAGGACCATATGGTGGGTGCGCTAGGCTCTTGGTAGCATGCAGAGCACTATGGGGGGTTCAAACACGAGCAACGTGGGCTCTGGCCATGGCGGCGACATGGCCGGCGGCAACGATTTCTCGGGCTCGAAGGTGGGCTAGTTAGCACACAAAAACGACAGCGGGGTTAGGGGGATCTTGAACGAGGGCTCACCCCGGTACCAGAACAGGCGCAGGCGAGGCCGGGGACACGCTGTGGCCGACGAATTGAGCGCAGCGACAGTCGGATGTAGAGGGTGAAGGCAAGCTTGAGGACGACGTCAGAGGCCACCCGATGTTGGATGAATTGACAGGGACCTTCACAGCATCGAGGCAAAGCTTGAGGGCATCCCAGCTGGGTGAGGGGAGCACAATGGCGCGAGCTTCATAGGAGCAAGGCCATGGAGGCGTCGGCCATGGCGAAGAATGGCGAGGGAGAGCAAGGGGGAGAATGATGGGAGGTGGGACGGATCGGGATAGCTTCGGCCATCCCTATCCGAGCGGTTTCGAGGCAGGTAGGCTGCCTGGTGTGTGTAAAGCACGGGCGCCGTGCTCGGTCTCGCCTCTGCCTACTGGCAGAGGTTGAAGATGACTGGCACGACTGTTGGTGGGCTGGGCTGGCCAGGTAACTGCCAGGTAGTCTCTCTCCTCTGTGCATTTTCTATTTTGTTTCTTTTTTCTATCTCCTCTATTTGTTTAGATTTAGTAAAAATACTAAATCATTTTATAAAATTCTGAAAATTATTTTGGATGCTGCCTGAATTATTCCAGAGCCCCAGATAAAGTTTCAGAATTATCCGAGCTGCTAAAATATTTATAGGATTTTATAGCCCCAACTCAAATACAACATGCATTAATTCAAAGCCCATTTATGTCCTGAAAACATGTGCACCATTTTTTGCTTAGATTTTCACCTTGTGCCAAAAATCATGAACATTTTAAGGGCATTTTGGGTTCGTTGATAAAGATTTTATTTGAACCTATTTGATTTAATTTGATGCTAGGGTTTGGATCATTTCCCCTATTCAAAGTTAAAGAAATTTAAACATGATGCAACATAGCTAGCTAGTCTAAGTGCATACCAGACTAGGGATGTGACAACTCTCCCCCACTCAAAAGAATCTCGTCCCGAGATTCAAAAGGCATTGGAAAGAGAGTGGGGTACTCCAGTCGAAGATGATCTTCTTGCTCCCAAGTAGCTTCTCTCTCAGAATGATGAGACCATTGAACCTTGAGAAACCTGATGTTCTGATGTTGAGTTGTATGTTATGCCTAATCAATAATACGAACAGGGAACTCACGATATATGAGGTTATCTTGGAGATCAAGCGTTTCGTGGTCCACTCCGCGGATGGGATCCAAGAAGCAACGCCTGAGTTGAGAGACATGGAAGACATCATGGACTTGGGAAAGATGTGGAGGTAGTTCCAACTGGTAGGCAACCTCTCCTCGTTTACCGAGAATGCAAAAAGGACCAATGTAACAAGGAGCCGACTTCCCTTGATATCAAAATGATGGGTTCCCTTCAAAGAAATAACCCGAAGGTAAGCCTTCTCGTCAACCTCATAGGTTAACTCCTTATGACGACGGTCATACTGGCTCTTCTAACGAGACTGGGTTGTCTTCAAATTCTCATGAATAATGCGAACTTGCTCTTCTGCCTCCTGGATCATATCTAGTCCAAAGAACTTTCTTTCACCGGTTTCTGACCAGTTTAAAGGTGTTCGACATCTTCGTCCATAAAGAATCTCGAAGGGTGCTTTCTTAAGACTGGATTGGTAGCTGTTGTTATAAGTAAACTCAGCAAAAGGAATACACTTCTCCCAATCCATATCGAACGAGATAACACAGGCTCTAAGCATGTCTTCGACAATTTGGTCGACTCTTTCCACCTGACCACTCGACTAAGGGTGAAAAGCGGTACTGAAGGAAATATGGGTTCCCATGACAGTCTAGAAACTCTCCCAAAATCGGGAAGTGAAAAGACTTCCATGGTCAGAATTGATCTTTAGTGGAACGCCATGAAGTGATACTATTCGAGAAATATATAAGTCAGCTAGCTGACTAGCAGTGATACTCTCTCGAACAGGAAGGAAGTGAGCCACTTTGGAAAGACGATTAGTAACCACGAAGATAGCATTATTCACTTTCTTAGTCCTGGGAAAGCCAGTGACGAAGTCCATACCAAATTTGTCCCATTTCCACTCAGGAATAGCTAAAGGCTGAAGGGTGCCAGTAGGCCTCTGATGCTCTGCCTTAATGCGATGACAAACGTCACAGTTAGTAATAAACTCAATGATTTTTCTCTTCATCCTAGTCCACCAGAACCTCTGGCGTAGGTCCTGATACATCTTAGTACTACTGGGATGAATCGTGAGAGGAGATTCATGAGCCTCCTTAAGGATCAACTGCTGAAAATTGTGCTCACACTATGGGGACCACTCAAACTTTTTATCTTTCTTGAGGAGTTCAGTAAGAGACTTGGCAACTTTGGAGAAGTTCTCAATGAAGTGGCGACAATAGCTCGCTAGACCGAGAAAAATCCTAACTTGCTTAACCGATTTAGGTGGATTCCAATCAAGGACAACATGAACTCTCTCAGGATTAATAGCAATGCCCTTACCAGAGATCATGTTGCCTAGATAGGTCACTTCTGGTAACCAAAATGCACACTTGGTGAACTTGGCATAAAAGCGATGCTCTCTGGGTTTTGCCAACACAAGTCTAAGATGCTCGGCATGTTCTTCCTCGTTCTTCAAGTAAATAAGAATGTCATCGAGGTAAACCACAACGAATTTATCTAAATACTCCATGAAGATTGAGTTCATCAAGCGAGAGAATGTGGCTGGAGCATTGGTTAGACCGAAGGACATAACGGTGTACTCGTACTGGCCATAACAAGTGACAAAAGCTGTCTTGGGTACGTCCCCGTTTCTGATCTTGATTTGGTGGTAGCCTAACCTCAAATCCATCTTAGAAAAGACAGAGGATCTAGCGAGCTGATCATATAGGTCATTGATCCCGGGGAGCGGATACTTGTTCTTTATCATGACCAAGTTAATGGGACGATAATCTACAACCATCCGATCCATATCATCCTTCTTGACGAAGAGGATGGGACAAGCCCAGGGAGAAGAACCAGGACAGATAAAACCCTTTTGCAAGGACTCATCAAGCTGCTTCTTAAGCTTAGCTAGCTCTAAGGGTGCCATCTTGTATGTCCCTGTTTCTGATCTTGATTTGGAATAGTTCCTGTCAACCCAAGCATAAAGTGTTCTTCTGGAGGCTTCTGCATGATAGACTAAACACAAGGAACCTACTAAGAAGGAAAACATTTCACTTGGATAGTTATAATTGTGCTGTAAACAACTGCCAGCAGGAGGAAACTTTGCAACATCTTTTTTGGACTTGTCCCTTTGCTGCTCAATGTTGGGACCTGGTTTGCCCTTCAAGACAAGCCAATGTTTCAGTTCTGGAAGCTTTTGCTGACATCAGAGAGAAATTACATGTCCCTTTCTTCATGGAAATCATTATCCTTGCATCTTGGGCCTTATGGATTTCCAGGAATAACCTCATTTTCCAAGCCATTCCCCCTAGCATTCAGAGATGGAAAGCCACTTTCTTGGAAGAACTCAACTTTCTCAGATTTAGGATTAAGAGAAGATATGCTAGTGCCTATTGTTCCTGGCTGGATAGTTTGGCTTTGTAATTTTGGGTTTTTTTGGGTGCTTAGCACTTTTCTTTTTAGTTTTCCTTCTTTGGATTAACTCAAGCCTTTTGTATATTAAACTTTGTACTGTTTTTTGTCTTATTTAATAAAAAATGCAGTGGGGTTTTGCCCTACTATGTATAGTCAAAAAAGAGTATAGAGTTAACGCTTTGTAACTCTAGTTGAGACAGTGACTATCTTGCCAAATGGATGTGTAAGCTGAATAGACCTAGTGTAACAAACAATCCTGGCATGATGAGCTGTCATCCAGTCCATACCCAAGATGATGCTAATATATGTAGACTTGAGGGCTATAAGTGATGCAAGGAATAGAAGCCTGTCAACAAGGATTTCATTGCCATAGCTTATCCTAGAAGTTTTCCATCTAGACCCTGGAGTTTGAATTTCTAGTGGAGTTGGCATATCACAAAATGACATGTCGTGCAAGCGGGCATAGCTTTCGAGTGAGATGCTCCAGTATCGAACAAAACCGATACAAGATGGAAATTGACAATGAGCGTACCAAGAACAACGTCAGGGTTATCTTGAGCATCATTAGTTGAGACGTGATGCACACATCCATGTTCATTGGGAGTTGGCTTGGCACGGAATAGCTTGCCTGATGGCTTACCACAGCCAACAGACTTCCCAGGCTGGGGTGGAGAAATACTGGTCTGGTTGTGTAACACCCCGGATGTAACTTGCCATATTGGTAACTCCGACTCTTGCCATTTTCGGCTATGTGCTATGATATTCCCTCCGTGGTCGGGTTTTGTCTTTCGTTTTGCATTTTGTCATGTCATGCATTTTCATATCATGTCATCATGTGCTTTGCATTTGCATACGTGTTCGTCTCTTGCATCCGAGCATTTTCCCCGTTGTCCGTTTTGCAATCCGGCGCTCCTATCTTCCCCGGTGCACCCCTTTCGTTTTCTTTCGTGTGCGGGTGTCAAACTTTTTCGGAATGGACCGAGGCTTTTCAAGTGGCCCTAGTATATCACCCGGAAACCACCGGTCAAGTTTCGTTCCATTTGGAGGTCGTTTGGTACTCCAGCGGTTAACCGGGCATCCGCAAAGTCCATTTGAGTGCCAGCAAAAACCCCTCAAAAACCAGCCCAAAACCCACCAAACTCTCTTCCATGCTTTAGGTCGTTCGATCACGATCGTGTGGGCGAAAACCGCACCTCATTTGGACTCTCCTAGCTCCCTCTACCTATATATTTGCATCTCCCCCGAAAAACGCACGCAGACGAACCCTAACCCGCTCCTCGCGCCGCGCCGGACACGTCCGCCGCCGGCCGGACACAACCGCGCCGACCACCGCAGCCATTCCCGCGCCGCCACGTGTCGCCGTCCCCCCGCCCGTACGCCGCGGCCCGCCGGCCCGTTCGGGGCCCTCCCGGGTCCGAGCCGCCGCCCGCCTCCGCGCCCGTGCTGCCGCCGCCGCGCGCCACCACCCGCGCCGGCGCCGCCGCCCCCTCCGGCCTCCGGCTCCGGCGCCGGTCCCGCCGTCCTCCGCCTCCCCAACGCCCTCCGGCCGCCTCTCTTTCCTCCATCGTCGGCGACGAGCCGAGCTCGAGCTCTCCCGATCTGGATCGGATCTGGTGAGCCGCGTTGACTTTCTCCTCTCCTCCCTTGGAAATTCCTCCAAGTCATTGTTATTTCACAGAAAGTGCGCTTGTTCCTCAGTGCGTAACTTCTTGCATGTAGCTCCGATTCGCGCGTGTAATATATCAAATTGTTCGCCTCGTGATGCTCTACATTTCGTTCAATTGCACCATGTTCATTAGAGGTCATCTTGATGCCCAAATCTCTGTTGGAAGTGGGCTAGTTGCTGTTATTCTCTGGTTCTTATCAGAACTTGGAGATTTGTCATTTTTGTATCTTCAAATCTGTGCATCTTATGGGCATGAGCTCTACATGTGTTTTGAAGTATGCCATACCATATTTTCAGTGGTGTAGTCCATGTATTTTTGTGATATTTGTGGTGACTAGCACAAGCATGCAAAGTAGGCCCCGTAATATTTCTGATTTCTGGGACTTGGTGATTTCTCTAAGTCCTTGTCTGCTGTTATTTTGTTGACATGTAAACTTGATGCTACAGAGAGATCCATGCATATTTTGGTGATGTTCAGTAAGGATGTTTTGTAGCTATAGTTGTAATTGATCCATTCCTGACCTTGTTTGCAATTATGGAGTACCATAGCATGACTCAATCTTGCTCTACTTTTGCTATAAAATATTTCTGGCAGATTCTTAACTTGATGTGCATATTTGCCAAGCTTATTGTAGTTTATCCATACATGCTATGCTTTTGTTCTTGCCATGGATAGCTTCATAAATATGCCATCCTGCTGTAGGTGTGCTTGTTTTGTCATTTATTGCTCTGTAGTGAGTGAATCAAGCTCACCAACATGCCTACATATTATTGTTTCTGCCATGCTCTGTTTTCTGCAAAGTCTGAAACCTGTTAACGAAACTTGCTATGTTCACATGCTTGCCATCATATCTTCTGGTCCTTTTTGGCTTATGGTCAGTAAGGGACTTTTGTCTTGTGCATTTAGTAGAACACTCCCATGCCTTGTTTTGCTATGTTAAGTTCCGGTAGCATGTTGATTTCATGCTCTGGACATTACTACCTGATGCTGTTTTCTGCCATGTCCAGTTTTTCACTAAGTCTGTGAACCTGTTATCTTTTGCACTTTTGCCATGCTTATTTGAGCTTCATATGTTGCGATCTAGCCGTAGCTCAGTGTTCATATTTTGTCAAGCATCTCCTGTAGATTACTGCCATGTGCTTTTTTGCTATGTTGGAGTGCTGTAGCATTATTACTTGTTGCATTTTAAGTGCTATCATGCTGTTAATCGCAGATTCGTGTCATTCTTGTTTTGCTTGCCATTTGCAAACCGTGCATCCGTTTCCGGTGATCTTTATATCGATTTCGACCGAAATCATCTCACCTTTCCAGTGGCATGCTTGGTTTGCCAAGTTACTTCCATGTTCACCATTTTCCTTCCGGAGCACGCATATGCATCGCATATCATATCTTGCATATCATACATGTTTTGCATCATGTTGCTTGTGCATTTCTCGTTGTTGATTGTGGTTCTGTTTGTTTGCGTTCTTGTCTTGGGTAGAGCCGGGAGACGAGTTCGTGAACGAGGAACCTGTTGATTACGCTTACGAGGATCAAGCTTTCGACAACTCTGAGAACCTTGCAGGCAAGATGACCACCCCTCGAAATCACTTCTATCTTTGCTTTGCTAGTTGTTCGCTCTATTGCCATGCTCCGCTACCTATCACTTGCTATATCATGTCTCCCATATTGCCATGTCAGCCTCTAACCATCTTTTCCTAGCAAACCGTTGTTTGGCTAAGTTACCGCTTTTGCTCAGCCCGTCTTATAGCGTTGCTAGTTGCAGGTGAAGTTGAAGTTTGTTCCATGTTGGAACATGGATATGTTGGGATATCATAATATCTCTTATTTAATTAATGCATCTATATATTTGGTAAAGAGTGGAAGGCTCGGCCTTATGCCTGGTGTTTTGTTCCACTCTTGCCGCCCTAGTTACTGATATACCGGGATTATGTTCCTTGAGTTTGCGTTCCTTACGCGGTCGGGTGATTTATGGGACCCCCTTGACAGTTCGCCTTGAATAAAACTCCTCCAGCAAGGCCCAACCTTGGTTTTACCATTTGCCACCTAAGCCTTTTTCCCCCGGGTTTTCGCGAGCCCGAGGGTCATCTTTATTTTAAACCCCCGGACCAGTGCTCCTTCGAGTGCTGGCCCAAATCGAGCGATGTCCGGCGCCCCCTGGGCAACCAGGGTCTATGCCAACCCGACGTCTGGCTCATCTGTTGTGCCCTGAGAACGAGATATGTGCAGCTCCTATCGGGATTTGTCGGCACATTCGGGGGCTTTGCTGGTCATGTTTTACCATTGTCGAAATGTCTTGTAAACCGGGATTCCGAGACTGATCGGGTCTTTCCGGGAGAAGGTTTATCCTTCGTTGACCGTGAGAGCTTATGATGGGCTAAGTTGGGACACCCCTGCAGGGTATTATCTTTCGAAAGCCGTGCCCGCGGTTATGAGGCAGATGGGAATTTGTTAATGTCCGGTTGTAGAAAACTTGTCACTTGACCCATTTAAAATACATCAACTGCGTGTGTAGCCGTGATGGTCTCTTCTCGGCGGAGTCCGGGAAGTGAACACGGTCTGAGTTATGTATGACGTAAGTAGGAGTTCAGGATCACTTCTTGGTCATTGCTAGATGACGGCCATTCCATTGCTTCTCTTCTCGCTCTCATTTGCGCAAGTTAGCCACCATATTTGCTTATTGCCGCTGCAGCTCCACCTCATTGCACCATCCTTTCCTATAAGCTTAAATAGTCTTGATCTCGCGGGTGTGAGATTGCTGAGTCCTCGTGACTCACAGATTCTACCAACACAGTTGCAGGTGCCGACGATGCCAGTGCAGATGATGGGGTCGATTTCAAGTGGGAGTTCGACGAGGAACGTGGTCGTTACTATGTGTCTTTTCCTGATGATCAGTAGTGGAGCCCAGTTGGGACGATCGGGGATCTAGCATTTGGGGTTGTCTTATTTTCATCTGGATTTTGACCGTAGTCGGTCTATATGTTTGTATTTTGGATGATGTATGAATAATATTTATGTATTGTGTGAAGTGGCGATTGTAAGCCAACTCTTTATCCCATTCTTGTTCATTACATGGGATTGTGTGAAGATGACCCTTCTTGCGACAAAACCACTATGCGGTTATGCCTCTAAGTCGTGCCTCGACACGTGGGAGATATAGCCGCATCGTGGGTGTTACAAGTTGGTAATCAGAGCCATCCCCGACTTAGGAGCCCCCTGCTTGATCGAATCGCTGGCGTTGTTGAGTCTAGAACAAAAATGTTTTGAGTCTTAGGATTATATATATCGGAGAGTAGGATTCTTTTTACTCCTCAGTCCCTTCGTCGCTCTGGTGAGGTCTCCTGACGTAGAAGTTTTGACTATTCTCTCCTCAAATTTCACTAAAAAAAATTTAGGATCACGCGGGTATCTTGGAATCGTTCCGATGGTTTTGTGACGAGAACATTGTTCTTGGTGCCTCCTGACATTTAGGGGTGGTGGCAGTGTCCCGGGGAGTTGAGCTCCGAGGTGTTGTCGTCACAATTTTATCGTTGCAGTTCTGGAATACCTGAGTTTCGCCGACATCGAAATCTCTTTTATGCAGTTGTTGGTGAGATCACCTCGACACCACCCAGTACTGGGGTGGGAGTTCGGGAGTATTGCCATAACTTGTATAACGGATGTTTTTCGAAGGTTGAGGTAAACAATTTCCGAAGGTTTCTTGGTTATGTGTTGACGGATGGATACAGCTGGATCTAGGGATTGCTAGTTTGGGTGATATATTTTGTGTCCCCTGTATCCCCAACACCAGATTGCATAACCAGAAAGTTTCGGGAGTTTATAAGTGGGAATTCAAGTAGCCTTAGGATATCTTTCCGACAGACGCATGATATGAGATTGGGGTTCGACGTCTAGTGGTCCGCCTGTATACGGTTGATTTTACAGTGGTCTCGTAGTGTCTTAAAGAGTCCATGGCTATGCCGACTCGGGGACGCTTCGTATGTCATGTGCACAGCCTTGTACATGATGGTGCTGTACGATTGTGCCCGTGTGGGCCCCACCACAAAAACTTCGGACGAAATATCTATCATATGTTTGTTCCGGCTTATTCTGCAAGCCAATACTTTGTTTTGTTTTGAATTGTGGTATTCGAGTTGCTTCGAAGTCATATGTTGATTCCATATCTTTTTCTAAGTGGCTTCTAAACTTATGGAAGTGTGATGATTTACTACGGAATTCATTCGTTCATCTTCGTTCGAATGTTTATTGTGAAGACTATATGTTGCAATTTCTATCCATTGATTCTACTTATCTATTTGTCTATCAAGATGCTAACGGATGTCACCCTCTTCAGGATGGCTCCGCCAACGCGTCAGAATCCGGATCGCAATGAAGGGAGTCAAGCGAACCCTCCGCCACCACCTCCACCTCCGGAGGCATGGCAAGCTATCATGGCAGCCACCAACGCCAATGCTCAGATGATTCTGCAACTCTTGCAAGAACGTACTCAAGGGCAAGGCAATCAAGGCAATCAAGGTCAAGGCAACAATCAGTTTCACTTTGCTACACTCAACCAGTTTCTCGCAAATCAGCCCAAGTCTTTCAGCTACTGTGCCGAGGCCACGGATGCCGATGATTGGCTCGTGGACATCAACAAGCATTTTGAATGTAGCAATGTCAGGCCTGAGGACTATGTCAAGTTTGCTTCTTTCCAGCTCAAGGACCAAGCTGCTGATTGGTATCAACAATACAAAGATTCCAGAGGAGGTCGTGTGATCACTTGGACTGACTTCTGTCGGGATTTCAAAGCGCACCACATTCCACAAAGTGTTGTTGAGAGCAAGCGTGAGGAGTTCCGCAATCTCAAGCAAGGCAACATGTCTGTGTATCAATACAACATCCAGTTTCAGAAACTTGCTCGCTTCGCTAAACAAGACGTTCCTGATGAAAAGAGCATGATCTATCACTTCAGAGGTGGCCTTAAAGAGGATCTACAGTTAGCTCTCGTTCTTGTTGAGCCTACTCAGTTTGATCAATTCTACAATATGGCACTGAAGCAAGAGGCTGATCAGCTCAAGTGTGAGGCTTCTAAGAAAAGAGTCAGAGACGCAGTTCAGTCTTCTTCTTCCTCACTTGTGACAGCTAAGCAATAGAACTTCTGGTTGCCTCCTCCTCCTCCGTTTCGTCAGCCTTACCAGCAGAAGAACAAAGGTGGCCATGGTTCTTCCAACTCTTCCAACTCTGGCTATCAGAACAAGTCTTAGAATCAAGCTCCAAAGTCCAATGCTCCTTATCACCGTCCACTCTTAGAGGTGACTTGCAACAAATGTCAGCAGAAAGGTCACTATGCTAACAAGTGCTTCAACCAAAGGCGCATGCCTCCTCCTCCTCCTGTCAGATCTTCCAGCAATGCAGTGGTCAAGCATAATCCAAAGTCTGCAAAGGTGAACATGATGAATGCAGCTCAAGCGGAGGAATCTACTGATGTGATAATGGGTAATCTTCCTGTTAATGATATTCCTGCAAAAGTTCTTTTTGATACTGGTGCATCGCTTTCTTTCATATCAAGACCATTTGCTTTTAAGCATGAGTTGGTTTATCAAGATTTGCCCAGACCGTTATCAGTTGTCTCTCCGGGTAAATTCATGAATGCAAGCTCTATGGTTCCGAATGTTTCCATCAAGATGGGAAACTATAAATTTCAGTCTTCTCCAATTGTTCTTGGTGACTCGGATATTGATCTTATTCTCGGGATGGACTGGCTTTCTAAGCACAAAGCTCAACTTGATTGTGCTGCCAGGGAAATTCAATTGACACACTCGTCTGAGGATGTGATTATTTATGCCGCTCGTGATGAAACCATTCGGTTTTTCTCTCTCAATGAGAGGGGCGAATTGAATGCCATCTCTCAAATTCCAGTCGTTTGTGAGTATCAAGATGTCTTTCCAGAAGAGCTTCCGGGTATGCCTCCGCATCGGCCAGTTGAGTTCGTTATCGAACTAGAGCCTGGTACTGAACCCGTTTGCAACCGTCCATACAAGCTTGGACCCAACAAGCTGAAGGAATTGAAGAAACAACTCGATGAACAAGAACGTCTGGGTTTGATCAGACCGAGTTCTTCTCCATGGGGTTGTGGTCTTCTTTTTGTCAAGAAGAAGGATGGCACGGACCGACTTTGTGTCGACTACCGTCCATTGAACAAGAAGACAATCAAGAACAAGTATCCACTTCCCAACATCAATGAGCTATTCGAGCAACTCAAAGGCGCTAAAGTATTCTCGTAGCTTGACCTTCGTATGGGTTATCATCAGATTCGCATTCGTGAAGAAGATATTCCCAAGACATCATTCAGAACAAGCTTTGGTTCTTATGAATATACTGTCGTGTCTTTCGGCCTTGTCAATGCTCCTCCAGTGTTCTCTCGGATGATGAATTACATCTTCAACCCCTATACCAATGAATTCGTCCTGGTGTATCTCGATGATATCTTGGTCTTCTCCAAGAATAAGCAGGATCATGCCAAACATTTGCGATTGGTGCTCGACAAGCTCAGAGAGTATCAATTCTATGCGAAGTTCTCCAAATGTGAGTTTTGGCTTGATGAAGTTCTTTTCCTTGGTCACATCATCTCTGCCAAGGGCATCGCTGTTAACCCCGAGAAGGTGTCTGCAATTGTGAATTGGGAACCTCCTCAGAATGTCAAGCAGCTCCGCAGTTTTCTTGGTCTTGCAAGCTATTGCCGAAGATTCGTTGAGAATTTCTCCAAGATTGCAAAGACTCTTTCCAACCTCCTTCAGAAGCATGTGAAATATGTCTGGTCTCCTGAGTGTGACGTTGCTTTCAACACTCTCAAAGAGAAACTAGTCACAGCTCCTGTCTTGACTCCTCCTGATGAATCCAAGCCGTTTGAAGTTTTCTGTGATGCTTCTCTCCAAGGTCTCGGTGCTGTGTTAATGCAAGAGAAGAAAGTTGTGGCCTATACCTCTCGTCAGTTGAAGCCCAACGAGAAGAACTACCCCACTCACAATCTTGAGTTGGCGGCAGTTGTCCATGCTTTAATAACGTGCAGACATCTCTTGTTGGGAAGACAAGTGGACATTTTCACCGATCACAAGAGTCTCAAGTATATCTTCACTCAGCCCAACCTCAACCTCAGGCAGACTCGTTGGGTCGAAATGATTCAAGAGTACAATCCGAGTATTGAATATACTCCAGGCAAGGCTAATGTCATTGCAGATGCTTTAAGCAGGAAGGCTTATTGCAACAGCTTAATTCTCAAGCCTTTCCAACCGGATCTTTGTGAAGCTTTCCGCAAGCTGAATCTCTAAGTTGTTCCTCAAGGCTTTCTTGCCAACCTCATAGTATCTCCTACTTTGGAAGATCAAATTCGTGAGGCACAACTCCTTGATGCCATGGTGAAGAAGGTGAAACGTGGTATCGACAAGGGTCTTTCCAAATACAACTGCTATCGCATTGATGACAGAGACACTTTGTTCTTCGAGGACCGGATTGTGGTTCCTAAAGGTGATCTAAGGAAAGTCATAATGAACGAAGCGCACAATTCTCTCCTCTCCATTCATCCTGGAAGTACGAAGATGTACCATGACCTCAAGCAGTCGTATTGGTGGACGCGAATGAAGCGAGAAATTGCTCAATTCGTGAATGAATGTGATGTCTGTCGAAGAGTGAAAGCAGAACACCAACGACCAGCTGGTCTCCTCCAACCTCTTGCTATCCCAGAATGGAAGTTTGATCATATCGAAATGGACTTCGTGACTGGATTTCCAAAGTCCAAGCGTGGAAATGATGCTATCTTCGTTGTCATCGACAAGCTTTCTAAAGTGGCTCATTTCCTTCCTATCAAAGAATCTATCACAGCAGCTCAGTTGGCAGAGCTATACACCTCCAGAATTGTCTCTTTGCACGGCATTCCACAATTGATTTCTTTTGATCGTGGAAGCATCTTCACCTCTAAGTTCTGGGACTCCTTCCAGAAGGCCATGGGCACAAACATTCGCTTCAGCATAGCTTTCCATCCTCAAACTAGTGGCCAAGTCGAGCGAGTCAATCAAATTCTTGAAGATATGCTCAGGGCTTGTGTCATTTCCTTTGGCATGAAATGGGAAGATTGTCTTCCATATGCTGAATTCTCCTACAACAACAGCTTCCAAGCGAATTCGGGCAAGGCCCCATTCGAGATTCTCTATGGCAGAAAGTGCCGTACTCCTCTTAATTGGTCAGAGACTGGTGAACGCCAACTTCTTGGCAATGACTTAATCACTGAAGCTGAAGAAATGTGTAAAGTCATCCGTGATAATCTCAAAGCCGCGCAATCGCGCCAGAAGAGTTACTATGATAGTAAGCACCGTGATTTGGCTTTTGAGATCGGAGACCATGTCTACCTCCGCGTCTCTCCAATGAAAGGCACTCGTCGCTTCGGTATCAAAGGGAAGCTTGCCCCTAGATATGTGGGTCCTTTCAAGATCGTTGGCAAAAGAGGCGACCTCGCCTATCAACTTGAGCTTCCTTCCAACTTCGCGAACGTGCACGATGTGTTCCACGTGTCACAGCTCCGCAAGTGCTTCAAGACGCCTGAGCGCACTATCTACTTTGAAGAGATTGACCTCCAAGAAGATTTGTCTTATCATGAGCACCCCGTTGCTATTCTTGAAGAAACTGAGCGCAAGACTCGCAACAAGTCAATTAAATTCCTGAAAGTGAAGTGGTCGCACCATTCCGACCGGGAAGCCACCTGGGAACGCGAGGACCACCTCCGTTCTGAATATCCGAAGTTCTTTCAGTCCTAGATCTCGGGACGAGATCCTCTCGTAGTGGTGGAGTGTTGTAACACCCCGGATGTAACTTGCCATATTGGTAACTCCGACTCTTGCCATTTTCGGCTATGTGCTATGATATTCCCTCCGTGGTCGGGTTTTGTCTTTCGTTTTGCATTTTGTCATGTCATGCATTTTCATATCATGTCATCATGTGCTTTGCATTTGCATACGTGTTCGTCTCTTGCATCCGAGCATTTTCCCCGTTGTCCGTTTTGCAATCCGGCGCTCCTATATTCCCCGGTGCACCCCTTTCGTTTTCTTTCGTGTGTGGGTGTCAAACTTTCTCGGAATGGACCGAGGCTTGTCAAGTGGCCCTAGTATACCACCCGAAAACCACCGGTCAAATTTCGTTCCATTTGGAGGTCGTTTGGTACTCCAACGGTTAACCGGGCATCCGCAAAGTCCATTTGAGTGTCCAGAAAACCCCCCTCAAAAACCAGCCCAAAACCCACCAAACTCTCTTCCATGCTCTAGGTCGTTCGATCACGATCGTGTGGGCGAAAACCGCACCTCATTTGGACTCTCCTAGCTCCCTCTACCTATATATTTGCATCTCCCCCGAAAAACGCACGCAGACGAACCCTAACCCGCTCCTCGCGTCGCTCCGGACACGTCCGCCGCCGGCCGGACACAACCGCGCCGCCCACCGCAGCCATTCCCGCGCCGCCACGTGTCGCCGTCCCCGTGCCCGTACGCCGCGGCCCGCCGGCCCGTTTGGGGCCCTCCCGGGCCCGAGCCGCCGCCCGCCTCCGCGCCCGTGCCGCCGCCGCCTCGCCGCCTGCTCGCCGGCGTGGCCGCCCGCCGCCGCCGTCGCGGTTCCAGCCACCGCCGCCGCGCGCCACCACCCGCGCCGGCGCCGCCGCCCCCTCCGGCCTCCTCCTCCGGCGCCGGTCCCGTCGTCCTCCGCCTCCCCAACGCCCTCCGGCCGCCTCTCTTTCCTCCATCGTCGGCGACGAGCCGAGCTCGAGCTCTCCCGATCTGGATCGGATCTGGTGAGCCGCGTTGACTTTCTCCTCTCCTCCCTGGAAATTCCTCCAAGTCATTGTAATTTCACAGAAAGTGCTCTTGTTCCTCAGTGCGTAACTTCTTGCATGTAGCTCCGATTTGCGCGTGTAATATGTCAAATTGTTCATCTCGTGATGCTCTACATTTCCTTCAATTGCACCATGTTCATTAGAGGTCATCTTGATGCCCAAATCTCTATTGGAAGTGGGCTAGTTGCTGTTATTCTCTGGTTCTTATCAGAACTTGGAGATTTGTCATTTTTGTATCTTTAAATCTGTGCATCTTATGGGCATGAGCTCTACACGTGTTTCGAAGTATGCCATGCCATATTTTCAGTGGTGTAGTCCATGTATTTTTGTGATCTCTGTGGTGACTAGCACAAGCATGCAAAGTAGGCCCCGTAATATTTGTGATTTCTGGGACTTGGTGATTTCTCTAAGTCCTTGTCTGCTGTTATTTTGTTGACATGTAAACTTGATGCTACAGAGAGATCCATGCATATTTTGGAGATGTTCAGTAAGGATGTTTTGTAGCTATAGTTGTAGTAGATCCATTAGTGACCTTGCTTGCAATTATGGAGTGCCATAGCATGACCAAATCTTGCCCTACTTTTGCAATAAAATATTTCTGGCAGATTCTTAACCTGGTATGCATTTTTGCCAAGCTTATTGTAGTTGATCCATACATGCTATGCTTTTGTTCTTGCCATGGATAGCTTCATAAACATGTCATCCTGCTGTAGGTGTGCTTGGTTTGTCATGCGTTTCTCTGTGGTGAGTGCATCAAGCTCACCAACATGCCTACGTATTATCGTTTCTGCCATGCTCTGTTTTCTGCCAAGTCTGAAACCTGTTAACGAAACTTGCTATGTTCACATGCTTGCCATCATATCTTCTGGTCCTTTTTGGCTTATGGTCAGTAAGGGACTTTTGTCTTGTGCATTTAGTAGAACACTGCCATGCCTTGTTTTGCTATGTTAAGTTCCTATAGCATGTTCATTTCGTGCTCTGGACATTACTACCTGATGCTGTTTTCTGCCATGTCCAGTTTTTCACCAAGTCTGTGAACCTGTTATCTTTTGCACTTTTGCCATGCTTGTTTGAGCTTCATATGTTGCGATCTAGCCGTAGCTCAGTGTTCATCTTTTGTCAAGCATCTCCTGTAGATTACTGCCATGTGCTTTGTTGCTATGTTGGAGTGCTGTAGCATTATTACTTGTTGCATTTTAAGTGCTATCATGCTGTTAATCGCAGATTCGTGTCATTCTTGTTTTGCTTGCCATTTGCAAACCGTGCATCCGTTTCCGGTGATCTTTATATCGATTTCGACCGAAATCATCTCACCTTTCCAGTGGCATGCTTGGTTTGCCAAGTTACTGCCATGTTCACCATTTTCCTTCCGGAGCACGCATATGCATCGCATATCATATCTTGTATATCATACATGTTTTGCATCATGTTGCTTGTGCATTTCTCGTTGTTGATTGTGGTTCCGTTTGTTTGCGTTCTTGTCTTGGGTAGAGCCGGGAGACGAGTTCGTGAACGAGGAACCTGTTGATTACGCTTACGAGGATCAAGCTTTCGACAACTCTGAGAACCTTGCAGGCAAGATGACCACCCCTCGAAATCACTTCTATCTTTGCTTTGCTAGTTGTTCGCTCTATTGCCATGCTCCGCTACCTATCACTTGCTATATCATGTCTCCCATATTGCCATGTCAGCCTCTAACCATCTTTTCCTAGCAAACCGTTGTTTGGCTAAGTTACCGCTTTTGCTCAGCCCGTCTTATAGCGTTGCTAGTTGCAGGTGAAGTTGAAGTTTGTTCCATGTTGGAACATGGATATGTTGGGATATCATAATATCTCTTATTTAATTAATGCATCTATATATTTGGTAAAGGGTGGAAGGCTCGGCCTTATGCCTGGTGTTTTGTTCCACTCTTGCCGCCCTAGTTACTGATATACCGGGATTATGTTCCTTGAGTTTGCGTTCCTTACGCGGTCGGGTGATTTATGGGACCCCCTTGACAGTTCGCCTTGAATAAAACTCCTCCAGCAAGGCCCAACCTTGGTTTTACCATTTGCCACCTAAGCCTTTTTCCCCCGGGTTTTCGCGAGCCCGAGGGTCATCTTTATTTTAAACCCCCGGACCAGTGCTCCTTCGAGTGCTGGCCCAAACCGAGCGATGTCCGGCGCCCCCTGGGCAACCAGGGTCTATGCCAACCCGACGTCTGGCTCATCCGTTGTGCCCTGAGAACGAGATATGTGCAGCTCCTATCGGGATTTGTCGGCACATTCGGGGGCTTTGCTGGTCATGTTTTACCATTGTCGAAATGTCTTGTAAACCGGGATTCCGAGACTGATCGGGTCTTTCCGGGAGAAGGTTTATCCTTCGTTGACCGTGAGAGCTTATGATGGGCTAAGTTGGGACACCCCTGCAGGGTATTATCTTTCGAAAGCCGTGCCCGCGGTTATGAGGCAGATGGGAATTTGTTAATGTCCGGTTGTAGAAAACTTGTCACTTGACCCATTTAAAATACATCAACTGCGTGTGTAGCCGTGATGGTCTCTTCTCGGCGGAGTCCGGGAAGTGAACACGGTCTGAGTTATGTATGACGTAAGTAGGAGTTCAGGATCACTTCTTGGTCATTGCTAGATGACGGCCATTCCATTGCTTCTCTTCTCGCTCTCATTTGCGCAAGTTAGCCACCATATTTGCTTATTGCCGCTGCAGCTCCACCTCATTGCACCATCCTTTCCTATAAGCTTAAATAGTCTTGATCTCGCGGGTGTGAGATTGCTGAGTCCTCGTGACTCACAGATTCTACCAACACAGTTGCAGGTGCCGACGATGCCAGTGCAGATGATGGGGTCGATTTCAAGTGGGAGTTCGACGAGGAACGTGGTCGTTACTATGTGTCTTTTCCTGATGATCAGTAGTGGAGCCCAGTTGGGACGATCGGGGATCTAGCATTTGGGGTTGTCTTATTTTCATCTGGATTTTGACCGTAGTCGGTCTATATGTTTGTATTTTGGATGATGTATGAATAATATTTATGTATTGTGTGAAGTGGCGATTGTAAGCCAACTCTTTATCCCATTCTTGTTCATTACATGGGATTGTGTGAAGATGACCCTTCTTGCGACCAAACCACTATGCGGTTATGCCTCTAAGTCGTGCCTCGACACGTGGGAGATATAGCCGCATCGTGGGCGTTACAGGTTGCAATTACGAGAAATGTGGCCTGGCTCACCGCACTTGTAACAAATCATGGAAGTAGGACATGGACACGCATTGGCAAGCGACCCACCAATAGGCCTGGGTGGAGCATACTGCTGAGCTGGGTGAGGCGCCACATAGGATGGCCTCGGTGCATATCCGGGTGGAAGAGCGGTGTTCGAAACCCAAATCTGGCGCTTCTGAGAGCTAGAGTCGGAGGGAGAACCCAAGTCAAGGATGTGCTTATGAGACTCCTTGTAAGTGAGCTGAACTGTCTCTGCATTAATGGCCTTGTTCAAGAGAGCCTGGAAAGTATTGCAATGTTGTATGTGAAGATCATGGCGCAACTTAGGGTTGAGACCCTTCTGGAACCTAGCCTACTTCTTGGCGTCTGTGGACACCTCCTTTGTGGTATAGTGGGCAAGGTTCCCAAACTCTCTACTGTAAGCGTCAATAGCCATCTTACCCTGGGTGAAATTACAGAACTCTTCTCTCTTGCGGTCAATGAGATCCTAAGGAATGTGGTGCTCACGAAAGGCCTCTGTGAAATCTCTCCAGGTAATAATCTGGCCAGCTGGAAGCATAGCCTCATAGTTCTCCCACCATAGACTGGCAGGACCCTCTAGGTGATATGTAGCATTGGTGACCTTGTCACCTTCAGCCACGTTCGTGAAGCGCAACTTAAGAGTGATGCTATGGAGCCAGTCATCTGCATTGAGTGGCTCAATGGAATGATGGAAGGTGGGTGGGTGCAAGCTGATGAAGTCATGAATGGTCACTGGCTCGTTGGGCTGAAAGGCTGTGTTCTGTTCAATACGTGCCAACAAGCGGTTAGTCTCACGCTTGTTCCTCTCAATCTCTAACAAGAATTCTGCCAGTGAAGGCTAGTCAGGAGGATCCTTCTCATCCCTACCACCTCCGTGGTTCCAGCTACGAGCAACAGAACCTCGGGTAACCAGCGACATCCTCAGAAAAAAAACCATTGGAAAACAAGGATGGAATCAACATCAACATAAGTATGCAGAATGTAATGCAAAAGCATTAGGATCTCTTGAATTCCTAGGATAATTTGGGCATCATAACAAGATTAAAATGCTTAAAATATGAGACATCCTGCAAAATATGGGTAATACCATACTCGACATCATCACTCAAGGTTCTGTGATAGTGCCCTTCCTGCTTTTAACCCACATGGTGGGCCAATAACCCACAATTCCATAGGATCGGAACCCGACTCTCCTGTACAACCTTGATTCTGAAATAGTCAGGTTTCGATCCTATGGAATTGTGGGTTATGGGCCTTAGCCGCTTGGCAGGCCCAGTATCCCAGCCAGCCGGCCACCTACCTCACCCGACCGGCCCAACCCCTCCCCGGGTCATCTCCCTCCTTTCCTGTTCGACCGACCGGGGGGGAGGGGGCTCCAGCTCGTCTCCGCCCAACCGCCTCGCTACCCCTGTCGAGGGGATAAGGCAGCCACGGCTTCCCCCCTCGTCTCCTCGGGCTCCCCATCCACTCCCACTTGCCCCCTCTCCCTCTGGCCTGTCTCCCTCCCTCGCCAGATCCACACGCACGATCGCCTTCGTCGCCGTTCGTCGCCCACCACCGCGGCGACCACCTTCCCCCCGTGCTCCTCCGACTGGTCCAACCACTCCGCTGGCATTTGTTGCTACCTCTGCGTCGACGCGCGCGAGCCGAGGAGCCTCACAACATCGAATCCACCCTGTCTTCCTCGTCGGGTCGCCGCTGCCTCCCCAACAGCTCCGGCCTCCCCTGCGCTCCTAAGCTCCCGTCGGCCACCGTGTGCCTCAACGTGAGCCTTCTCTCCCTCTCTCCCCCCTTTTCTGTCGGACCCGGTCCCCTAGTGCGCATCTCGATCCATGACGTACGCCGTCGCCCCACGTCCTAGCTGGAGCTCGGCAGAGCTCCTTCGCCCGCCTCCGCAGCCGCCCGCGCATGCCCTCGCGCTTGCCCGCCTCCTCCTATAGTGCTCGCGTCCAGCCTGTCCGCGCCCCTGCGCCTTGCGGCACACGCACGCGCTCGCCCGTGTTCTCCTATAGCGCTCCCCACACGCGTCGTCGCCGCTCGCGCCCGCCCGTGGCCTCCGCACACGCGCCGTCGCCGCTCGCGCCCCGTTTCGCCCGCTGCTCTGCTTAGCCCGGCACCGTGGCTCTGCTCCGCCGGCACCACCATTCTCGCTGGCCGATGCGCCCCCTCGCTATAGCCCCGTCCTACTGCCGTTGTTGCTGCCTTGCCGCGGCCCGCCCTGCTCCGCGTCGCGTCGCCCGCCGCCGTGCTCGCTCGTCTCTGCTCCCCGCGCACCGCCGCTCGCCTCGCTCGCTGTTGCCGCCCCCTGCAGCTCCTCCTCCTGCGACAGTGCCCCGCATCCGCCCGCCACTCGCGCCGGCGGCCGCGCCCCTGCCGCCGTTGTCCGCTGGCCGGCCATCCCCCTACCTCGTCGGCCGGCCGGCCTCGCCCCCTCATGCTGGGCGCTGGGTACGCCCCGCCCGGAGCCCGCGCCCGTTTCGCCCGCTACACCGCGCCCGATTTGGCCCCTGTGCCACTGCAGGTGGGGCCCGCCCCTGTAATAAATAAATAAAAATATTAAATTTTTTGTAGAAATATGTAAATAATCAATTAGGTGATTAATTAACTTAATTAATTAGGATTAATTAGCCTAATCACATGTTTAGTTGAAAACTGGATTAACTAGTCTAAGCAGTCAATGACAAGGGGCCCCACCACCTGTTTACCAGTGAAACGTTGACCAACTGGCACCCCGTGGCCCACCTGTCAGCCACTGGGTGCACTTTTGTGTACATGAAAAAGGTTTATACATGAAAGTTGCTCAGAACAACGAGACGAATCCGAATACACAGTCCGTTCGTCTGCCACGCGTCCC
This sequence comes from Aegilops tauschii subsp. strangulata, assembly GCF_002575655.3. NCBI lineage: Eukaryota > Viridiplantae > Streptophyta > Magnoliopsida > Poales > Poaceae > Aegilops > Aegilops tauschii. The sequence continues at coordinate 309,435,784 of NC_053037.3, read as the reverse complement.
TAGCATAGCAAACGTGCAACCTTCCCCCTCCGTTCCAGCTGTTCGAAAATGCCAAACTTCGAGAAAACATTCCCGGATGTTTCCCCCTTCATCGGTATCGTGTAGCACTGCGTTAGAACACCCCTAGCACTGCTTATTGTCATGTCATGCATCTGTGTGCTTTGTATTCACTGTTTCTTCCCCCTTTTCTTCTTCGGTAGACCCCGAGACTGCTGCTGATGCCCTTGTGATCGACTACGTCGACGACGACCCTTCTTCCCTTTCAGCGGAGCTTCCAGGCAAGCCCCCCTTTGATCATCCTGATATCGCCCATTCCATTCTCTCAATCTTGCATTAGATTTTGCTACTATAATTGATTGCTCCTATTCCGATGCATAGCCTGCTTTTGTACATGCTATTGTACCTTACCTGCTTAGTATAGGTTGGTTAGTGATCCATCAGTGACCCCCACCTTGTCCTTGTTGCCCCTGCTTCATCATCGATGACTCGATCAACGTGATCGACGACCAGAGCCCGACACCTCACATCACATCACGCCCCTTTTGTTGCTCAACCCTACAGAGCTACTATCGAGTGTCGAGATTGATAGCTCATAACGCACTCCTGGTGATGACTCTGTAGTGTAGCTATTTGGCCATGGTCATCGAGAGTGATTCCTCCTTTACCACTCCCGATACGACTCTGTCGTGCAACCCCTCAAGTGTGAACCTCGAGGGTGGTTCCTCTTACGCTTACCTTGACGATTACATCGAGTGGAATCCACCGAGGGTGATTCCTCGGGTTTTCCCCTTGATGTTGGGCACACGGTTACCTTGAATTTACTAGAGACCTTTGTGAAAGTCGGGCGGGCCCGGAGAGCACCCGCAAGATAATTACGTGGCACGGCCAGGCATTCTGGGCCCTTGCCGTAAATCCATGAGACGGGGCGACAGGGTCACATCGATCATGAGTCCTTGCTCGTCTCCGCAAGCTAATAATACACTATGGTTTGGGTATTTGTTCTGAGTTGGCCTTTGGCCTTTACGCACTACCACACGGGAATAGTTATGGGCCTCGACGATGTAGTATCAGCCGAAACTTTGTAAGACGTCCAGCTCAGCATTTGCGGCACGGCTAGGCCGGCACCCCAGAGGTGGTGCCTGGTCCGCCCTACTCGCAACGACCCAAAGTGCAACGAGCGATGGGCCCAGACCCCGGAGTGCTTAGGATGTAGACCGGAGGGGACCTCTCTGCTGAGCCTAGGTAGGGCTACGACGTGTTGATCCTCCGAGGCCGGACATTGACCCAGAAAAGTGTGTCCGGCCAGAGTAATCAAGAGTGTTGGAAAACGTGGTGCACCCCTGCATGGAAGATTATCTATTAATAGCCGTGTCCACGGTAACGGACATTCAGACTTATATCCTGATCTATTACAACTAGAAATGGATACTTGAGATATGTGGCCCCGGGATTGCTTTCTCGCAGGGAGTCGATGAAGGATCTCTGGGCATTAATGTTACAACATGTTTGTTAAATATAAATAGCTATTCTTTACTCTTCTACGTGCTGCAAGATGATTGGAGCTGCTTGAAGATGCTAGTCTTCGATTGGCTAGGCCTTCCCCTCTATTCTCGCATTCTGCAGTTCAGTCCACAGATACATCCCTTCCGTTTGATACCAATGCATACTTAGTATAGATCTGATGCTTGCGAGTACTTTGGATGAGTACTCACGGTTGCTTTGCTACCCCTTCCCCCCTTCTTTCTTCTTTCCGGTTGTTGCAACCAGATGGTGGATCCAAGGAGCCAGATGCCACCGCCGATGGCTACTACTACCCGGAGGATGTCTACTACTACGTGGAGACCGCCGACAACCAGGAGTAGTTAGGAGGTCCCAGGCAGGAGGCCTTGCCTCTTCGATCGTTGATGTTTGTGCTAGCCTTCTTAAGGCAAAACTTGTTTAACTTATGTCTGTGCTTAGATATTGTTGCTTCCGCTGACTCTTGTGTATCGAGTTTGTATTCGAGCCCTCGAGGCCCCTGACTTGTAATATGAAGCTTGTATTATTTTATTTGTGTCTAGAGTTGTGTTGTGATATCTTCCCATGAGTCCCTGATCTTGATCGTACACATTTGCGCGTATGATTAGTGTACGGTCGAATCAGGGGCATCACACCTTATTCCATAGTCCATCGAAACTTCACCCAAAACTTGAAAACTTCACAACACAAAACTCAACAGAAAACTCGTAAGCTCTGTTAGTATAATAAAGCAAATCACCACTTAGGTACTGTTGTGAACTCATTCTAAATTTATATTGGTGTAATACACTGGTACAACGATGTCCTAAACAAACGGTTTAAAACCCCTTTCCGCGACGGCATTTGGAACCGTCGCCAAGTGAGTGTGGGCGATAGGGGGGTCCTTCCCACACGACCCAGAAATCATCGGGGATAGGCCCTCGTGGGACCCAGGCTGGGGCCGTGTGCGATCGGGCGAGGCATGGAAACCCAATCATTTTTGTAGGTATGTACATCCCACACGGTGAATCCCAGAAATCATTTCCGTAGGTATGTACATCCCACACGGTGAATCCCAGAAATCATTTCCGTAGGTATGTACATCCCACACGGTGAATCCCAGAAATCATTTCCGTAGGTATGTACATCCCACATGGTGAATCCAGAAATCATTTTCGTAGGTATGTACATCCCACACGGTGAATCCCAGAAAATCATTTCCGTAGGTATGTACATCCCACACAGTTCTTGTGGAAACGTTTGTGCAAGGTGGCCTAACGCAAACAGTTCGCTGTCGGAAGCCGTGTGTGATTGTTAGTTGATCGAACACGCCTACTTTCTGGAAACCGCGCGGGTTGTTTGAGTTCATCGCCCACGGTGCTGTCTGAGTAACCGTTTGCAATAGAAAACCCCAATAAGCAGGGTAATTAGCCTATTATTGATAATCCATGTACTAATCAAATTGATATTTCTTATAAAACACGCCAGATATTTCATATCCGTATAAAAGCAACCAGGATTTCATAATCGAATTACATCAGATTGGCACTCAGTTACGCCATTACACAACAGCACCAAGTTTCACATGTAGCATCAAAAACCTTTGGAAAGTAGCATCATACACAGTAAATAGACAGATGAATCTCATCTGGGAAACTGCAGAAGCGGAAGGCAAATATTGAGCCTTCAGTGATGTTGAATGTCCTTGCAACTTTAGGCCAGTGGCTATGGATAATTGCCCGCCCAACCTTCGTCCTGTTCAGCAAGACTTTAATATTGTACCGTGGGTGTTGAATGAATACCTTCCTCGCCTCTTGACCATGCAGGTGGTTTGAGAGGTAATCATCGATGAACTGCTTTGAAAAGTACTGAAAACAAAGCTATGCATAAATCGCTGTTGTAAATTTTGAAATGGCACAAGGGGTAAAAACAAGGTAAAAGAGTTGGTACCATCCTATAGTTGACTAATGTCTTCTTCATTGTGCAAACAAAGATCTTGCTGTTATTCGTCGCAAGTTTCTTCATCCTAACAATCTTTCTGGGTTTCATGACTTGACTGATATTCATGGACATCTCATTTCCCCATATGCAAAATGGGTCAAACAGTGGGTCGAAGCCTCTGACAGCAGGACCTACATGTGCAAGACCAAATTGTAAGAAACCTAAATATAAGAATGATTCCTGCAACTGCACAATAATGTGCTATTAGCCAAAGGACCCGGCTTGAACAATCCTCGATGGTAAACCGCAGTGTCTCCTATTGTTTCCCTGCAACACACATAAGGAAGATCTTGATCAGGTTAACTGAGAGTTGCCATACTATCAGTAGAATATGTATTGAGTACAGCCAAATTCGATTGGTGTCACGTGCATAACAATACAAAATTGTACCCACAGCAAATGAAAATCAAATTGCAGAACTGAACCAAACAGTTAAATGGACAACAGACCAAATGAACCAAAATAGTTAACTGAGCACGACATTGCATAATAGAAACATGTACTAGAAGATAAGACAATTAACAAAACAAAGAATGCTTGAGAATAGTACTACGAAATATAGCAATTGTTGGACCAAAGTGTTAACTGGACATTACATTTCAGAGGACCAAACTGTTAACTGAACATCACATTGCATATTAACATTACAGAGGACAAATCACTAGAAGGCAGTGGCGGTGGCCTCGAGAAAACATCACGAACTGTATTTTAATGTAGACAGCCGCACGGCAGTGTCGACGGTGGCCTCGAAGACGAGGTGCTCCTCCAAGATCTGGCGGTCGACACGCATGTTAGCCATAGCGACCTCGTTCGCGTGTGCGGTCGCATGCTACTCAGCTCCACATTATACTGCGTGTAAAATGGCTGTGGGCGACGCTTAATTGGAGGAGGGGGGCAGTGATTTCGGTGGAAGGTGTCGCTCTGCCAGTCGGGGCATGTGGGAAGGGAAAGGAGGAGGATGGTGTGGGTGGGGTGTGGATTACCTGAGCATATCGACGAGGCCGCGCAGCAAGAAGAAGGGTCGACGGTGAGGAAGCGCGCAACAAGAAGAAGGGTCGCCGGCGAGGAGGTGGCGCTACAAGAAGAAGGGTCGCCGGTGAGGAGGCGGCACTCCAAGAAGAAGGGTAGCCGGCAAGGAGGCGGCACTGCAATAAGAAGGGTCGCCAGCGAGGAGGCTGAGCTGCCAATAAGCAGCAGTGAAGGTTTGAACTTGGAAAGCAAGGAGGAACAGTGGAAATGTGGCTTTTGGTAGGAGGGAGGGGGCGGGGAGATAGATATTTCCGCGGTGGCCAAAAAATTTCACTCGGTGTCGCGAGAAACTGGCGCGCAAGTGTGGTTCAAGCGGGAGCGATGGACTGTAGACGATGAAGCTTCCTGCGTAAGCTAGACAAGACGGTGCGCCAAGATATTTTATATCGCATCCCACACGATTCTTTCTAGTAAACTGTTTGTGGTATACCTGATTTTTTCATTATGTTTTGAAAGACAAAATGGTGTTACGGAAGGAAAGGATGGTGTTTGAATTGCTAGAACATTTATGTACAGTGAACATGCAACTAGTACATGAGTGTCGTGTTTAAATTTGGAATTATTCTGGGTTCGTTTGGCATTTTTTATACATTAATTGAGTTTCTCGGCATTTAATGTGCATAATTCAAATTTGAACTACAAGCACATGCTCCAATGCACCAAACTTTGCTGAAAAATCACATGTGTGTCTTTGGGTGAATTTATAGGTCCCATGCAAGAAATGGGAATAAAATTCAAACATCTGGCTGTCGTGGCTCGACCGGAATGATTGAGAAACTTGGTTTTTTAATTCCTGTAAATCCAAAACACGGCTGAAAATCATGAAACTTGGCATGGTGTCATGACATGGCACCAACATGCTGTACTAATTTTTTTGGCCGAATTGGGACAAGCTTTGGCGTAAGCTTCTTGCAAACCAGCTTCCCTAAACAAGGCTCCTGGTTCCCAGAGGGAACGTGTCACCTTCGTGTCCAAAACGACATACGTACACTGCCTTCTCCCGCCTTAATTTTTTACACAGACAGATTACACCAAATAGAAGTATCGTGCTAAATTTTGGAATTATTCCGTGTTCGTTTGGCCTTTTTTATACATTAATTGAGTTTCTGGGTATTTAGTGTGCATAATTCAAATTTGAACTACAAGCATGTGCTCCATTGCAGCAAAGTTGTTTGAAAAATCACATGTGTGTCCTTGGGTGAATTTCTAGGTCCCATGAAAGAGATGGGAGTGAAATTCAAACATCTGGGCGTCGTGGCTCGGCCGGAAAGATTGAGAAACTTGCTTTTTTAATTCCTGTAATTCCAAAACACGGCTAAAAATCATGAAACTTGGCATGGCCTCATGACATGGCACCAACATGCCGCGGTATTTTTTTTGGCCGAATTGGGACAAGCTTTGGTGTAGGCTTCTTGCAAACTGGAGCTTCCCGCAAGAAGGCTCCTGGTTCCGAGAGGGAACGTGTCACCTCCGTGTGCGAAACGACATACGTACACTGCCTTCTCCGGCCTTAATTTTTTTACACAGCCGGATTAGACCAAATGGAAGTATCGTGCTAAATTTTGGAATTATTCCGTGTTCGTTTCGCCTTTCTTATACATTAACTCAGTTTCTGCGCATTTAATGTGCATAATTCAAATTTGAACTACAAGCTCGTGCTCCAGTGCACCAAAGTTGTTTGAAAAATCACATGTGTGTCCTTGGGTGAATTTCTAGGTCCCATGCAAGAGTTGGGAGTGAAATTCAAACATCTGGGCGTCGTGGCTCGGCTGGAAAGATTGACAAACTTGGTTATTTAATTCCTGTAATTCCAAAACACAGCTGAAAATCATGAAACTTGGCATGGTCTCATGACATGGCACCAACATGCTGCGGTAAGTTTTTGGGCCGAATTGGGACAAACTTTGGTGTAGGCTTCTTGCAAACCGGAGCTTCCCTCAAGAAGGCTCCTGGTTCCGAGAGGGAACGTGTCACCTCTGTGTGCGAAACGACATACATACACTGCCTTCTCCCGCCTTTATTTTTTTACACAGGCAGATTAGACCAAATAGAAGTATCGTGCTATATTTTGGAATTATTCCGTGTTCGATTGGCCTTTTTATACGTTAATTGAGTTTCTGCGCATTTAATGTGCATAATTCAAATTTGAACTACAAGCACGTGCTCCAGTGCACCAAAGTTGGTTGAAAAATCACATGTGTCCTTGGGTGAATTTCTAGGTCCCATGCAAGAGTTGGGACTGAAATTCAAACATCTGGGCGTCGTGGCTCGGCCGGAAAGATTGAGAAACTTGGTTTTTAATTCCTGTAATTTCAAAACACGGCTGAAAATCATAAAACTTGGCATGGTCTCATGACATAGCACCAACATGCTGCGGTAAATTTTTTGGCCGAATTGGGACAAGCTTTGGTGTAGGCTTCTTGCAAACCGGAGCATCCCTCAAGAAGGCTCCTGGTTCTGAGAGGGAACATGTCACCTCCGTGTGCGAAACGACATACGTACACTACCTTCTCCCGCCTTAATTTCTTTACACAAGCAGATTAGACCAAATAGAAGTATCGTGCTAAATTTTGGAATTATTCCGTGTTCATTTGGCCTCTTTTATACATTAAATGAGTTTCTGTGCATTTAATGTGTATAATTCAAATTTGAACTACAAGCACGTGCTCTAGTGCACCAAAGTTGTTTGAAAAATCACATGTGTGTCCTTGGGTGAATTTTTAGGTCCCATGATGGGAGTGAAATTCAAACATCTGGGCGTCGTGGCTCGGCCGGAAAGATTGAGAAACTTGGTTTTTTAATTCCTTTAATTCCAAAACACGCCTGAAAATCATGAAACTTGGCATGGTCTCATGACATGGCACCAAGATGCTGGGGTAATTTCTTTGGCCAAATTGGGACAAGCTTTGGTGTAAGCTTCTTGCAAACCAGAGCTTCCCTCAGGAAGGCTCGTGGTTCTGAGAGGGAACGTGTACCCTCCGTGTGCGAACGACATACGTACACTGCTTTCTCCTGCCTTAATTTTTTTACGCAACCAGATTGGACCAAATAGAAGTACCGTGCTAAATTTTGGAATTATTCCAGGCTCGTTTCGCCTTTTTATACATTAATTGAGTTTCTGGGCATTTAATGTGCATAATTCAAATTTGAACTACAAGCACGTGCTCCAGTGCACCAAAGTTGTTTGAAAAATCACATGTGCGTCCTTGGTTGAATTTCTAGGTCCCATGCAAGAGATTGGAGTGAAATTCAAACATCTGGGCGTCGTGGCTCGGCCGGAAAGATTGAGAAACTTGGTTTTTTTAATTCCTGTAATTTCAAAACAGGGCTGAAAATCATGAAACTTGGCATGGTGTCATGAGATGGCACGAACATGATGCGGTAATTTTTTGGCCAAATTGGGACAAGCTTTGGTGTAAGCTTCTTGCAAACCAGAGCTTCCCTCAAGAAGGCTCGTGGTTCCAAGAGGGAACGTGTAACCTCCGTGTGCGAAACGACAAACATACACTGCCTTCTCCCGCCTTAATTTTTTTACACAGCCAGACTAGACCAAATAGAAGTACCGTGCTGAATTTTGGAATTATTCCGGGCTCATTTCGACTTTTTATACATTAATTGAGTTTCTGGGCATTTAATGTGCATAATTCAAATTTGAACTACAAGCACGTGCTCCAGTGCACCAAAGTTGTTTGAAAAATCACATGTGTGTCCTTGGGTGAATTTCTAGGTCCCATGCAAGAGATTGGAGTGAAATTCAAACATGTGGGCATCGTGGCTCGGCCGTAAAGATTGAGAAACTTGGTTTTTTAATTCCTGTAATTCCAAAACACGGCGAAAAATCATGAAACTTGGCATGGTGTCATGAGATGGCACGAACATGATGCGGTAATTTTTTTGGCCGAATTGGGACAAGCTTTGGTGTAAGCTTCTTGCAATCCAGAGTTTCCCTCAAGAAGGCTCGTGTTTCCAAGAGGGAACCTGTCACCTCCGTGTGTGAAACGACATACGTACACTGCCTTGTCCCGCCTTAATTTTTTTACACAGCCAGATTAGACCAAATATAAGTACCGTGCTAAATTTCGGAATTATTCCGTGTTTGTTTCGCCTTTCTTATACATTAATTGAGTTTCTGCGCATTTAATGTGCATAATTCAAATTTGAACTACAAGCACGTGCTACAGTGCACCAAAGTTGTTTAAAAAATCACAGGTGTGTCCTTGGGTGAATTTCTAGATCCCATGCAAGAGTTGGGAGTGAAATTCCAACATCTGGGCGTCATGCCTCGGCCGGAAAGATTGACAAATTTGGTTTTTTAATTCCTGTAATTCCAAAACACGGCTGAAAATCATGAAACTTGGCATGGTCTCATGACATGGCACCAACATGCTGCGGTAAGTTTTTTGGCCGAATTGGGACAAACTTTGGTGTAGCCTTATTGCAAAACAGAGCTTCCCTCAAGAAGGCTCATGGTTTCGAGAGGGAACGTGTCACCTCCGTGTGCGAAACGACATACGTACACTGCCTACTCCGGCCTTAATTTTTTTACACAGCCGGAATAGACCAAATGGAAGTATCGTGCTAAATTTTGGAATTATTCCGTGTTCGTTTGGCCTTTTTTATACATTAATTGAGTTTTTTCGCATTTAATGTGCATAATTCAAATTTGAACTACAAGCACGTGCTCCAGTGCAACAAAGTTGGTTGAAAAATCACATGTGTGTCCTTGGGTGAATTTCTAGGTCCCATGCAAGAGATGGGAGTGAAATTCAAACATCTGGGCGTCGTGGCTCGGCCGGAAAGATAGAGAAACTTGGTTTTTTAATTCCTGTAATTCCAAAACATGACTGAAAATCATGAAACTTGGCATCGTCTCATGACATAGCACCAACATGTTGCGGTAAATTTTTTGGCCGAATTGGGACAAGCTTTGGTGTAGGCTTCTTGCAAACCGGAGCATCCCTCAACAAGGCTCCTGATTCCGAGAGGGAACGTGTCACCTCCGTGTGCGAAACGACATACGTACACTACCTTCTCCCGCCTTAATTTCTTTACACATGCAGATTAGACCAAATAGAAGTACCGTGCTGAATTTTGGAATTATTCCGGGCTCGTTTCGCCTTTTTATACATTAATTGAGTTTCTGGGCATTTAATGTGCATAATTAGAGTTTGAACTACAAGCACGTGCTCCAGTGCACCAAAGTTGTTTGAAAAATCACATGTGTGTCCTTGGGTGAATTTCTAGGTCCCATGCAAGGGATTGGAGTGAAATTCAAACATGTGGGCGTTGTGGCTCGGCCGGAAAGATTGAGAAACTTGGTTTTTCAATTCCTGTAATTCCAAAACACGGCTAAAAATCATGAAACTTGGTATGGTGTCATGAGATGGCACGAACATGATGCGGTAATTTTTTGGCCGAATTGGGACAAGCTTTGGTGTAAGCTTTTTGCAAACTAGAGCTTCCCACAAGAAGGCTCGTGGTTCCAAGAGGGAACGTGTCACCTCCGTGTGCGAAACGACATACATACACTGCCTTCTCCCGCCTTAATTTTTTTACGCAGCCAGATTAGACCAAATAGAAGTACCGTGCTAAATTTTGGAATTATTTCGTGTACGTTTCGCCTTTCTTATGCATTAATTGATTTTTTGCGCATTTAATGTGCATAATTCAAATTTGAACTAGAAGCACGTGCTCTAGTGCACCAAAGTTGTTTGAAAAATCACATGTGTGTCCTTGGGTGAATTTCTAGGTCCCATGCAAGAGTTGGGACTGAAATTCACACATCTGGGCGTCGTGGCTCGGCTGAAAGATTGACACACTTGGTTTTTTAATTCCTGTAATTCCAAAACACGGCTGGAAATCATGAAACTTGGCATGGTCGCATGACATGGCACCAACATGCTGCGGTAAGTTTTTTGGCCGAAGTGGTACAAAGTTTGGTGTAGGCTTCTTGCAAACCGGAGCTTACCTCAAGAAGGCTCCTGGTTCCGAGAGGGAACGTGTCACCTCCGTGTGCGAAACGACATACGTACACTGGCTTCTCCCGCCTTAATTTTTTTACACAGGCAGATTAGACCAAATAGAAGTATTGTGCTAAATTTTGGAATTATTCCGTGTTCGTTTGGTCTTTTTTATACATTAATTGAGTTTCTACGCATTTAATGTGCATAATTCAAACTTCAACTACAAGCACGTGCTCCAATGCACCAAAGTTGGTCGAAAAATCACATGGGTGTCCTTGGGTGAATTTCAAGGTTCCATGCAAGAGATGGGAGTGAAATTCAAACATCTGGGCGTCGTTGCTCGGCCGAAAATATTGAGAAACTTTGTTTTTTAATTCCTGTAATTCCAAAACACGCCTGAAAATCATGAAACTTGGCATGGTCTCATCACATGGCACCATCATGCTGCGGTAATTTCTTTGGCCAAATTGAGACAAGCTTTGGTGTAAGCTTATTGCAAACTGGAGCTTCCCTCAAGAGGCTCGTGGTTCCGAGAGGGAACGTGTCACCACCAAATAGAAGTACCATGCTAAATTTTGGAATTATTCCGGGCTCGTTTCGCCTTTTTATACATTAATTGAGTTTCTGCGCATTTAATGTGCATAATTCAAATTTGAACTACAAGCACGCGCTCCAGTGCACCGAAGTTGTTTGAAAATCACCTGTGTGTCCTTGGGTGAATTTCTAGGTCCCATGCAAGAGATTGGAGTGAAATTCAAACATCTGGGCGTCGTGGCTCGTCCGGAAAAATTGAGAAACTTGGTTTTTTAATTCCTGTAATTCCAAAACACGGCTAAAAATCATGAAACTTGGCAAGGTGTCATGAGATGGCACGAACATGATGCGGTAATTTTTTTGGCCGAATTGGGACAAGCTTTGGTGTAAGCTTCTTGCAAACCAGAGCTTCCCTCAAGAAGGCTCGTGGTTCCAAGAGGGAACGTGTCACCTCCGTGTGCGAAACGACATACGTACACTGCCTTCTGCCGCCTTAATTTTTTTACACAGCCAGATTAGACCAAATAGAAGTATCGTGCTAAATTTTGGAATTATTCCGTGTTCGTTTCGCCTTTCTTATGCATTAATTGAGTTTCTGCGCATTTAATGTGCATAATTCAAATTGGAAGTACAGGCACGTGCTCAAGTGCACCAAAGTTGTTTGAAAAATCAGATGTGTGTCCTTGGGTGAATTTCTAGGTCCCATGCAAGAGTTGGGAGTGAAATTCAAACATCTGGGCGTCGTGGCTCGGCCGGAAAGATTGACAAACTTGGTTTTTTAATTCTTGTAATTCCAAAACATGGCTGAAAATCATGAAACTTGGCACGGTCTCATGACATGGCACCAACATGCCGCGGTAAGTTTTTTGGCCGAATTGGGACAAACTTTGGTGTGGCTTCTTGCAAAACGGAGCTTCCCTCAAGAAGGCTACTGGTTCCGAGAGGGAACGTGTCACCTCCGTGTGCGAAACGACATACGTACACTGCCTTCTCCCTCCTTAATTTTTTTACACAGGCAGATTAGACCAAATAGAAGTATCGTGCTAAATTTTGGAATTATTCCGTGTTCGTTTGGCCTTTTTTATACATTAATTGAGTTTCTGCACATTTAATGTGCATAATTCAAATTTGAACTACAAGCACGTGCTCCAGTGCACCAAAGTTGGTTGAAAAATCACATGTGTGTCCTTGGGTGAATTTCTAGGTCCCATGCAAGAGACGGGAGTGAAATTCAAACATCTGGGCATCGTGGCTCGGTTGGAAAGATTGAGAAACTTGGTTTCTTAATTCCCGTAATTCCAAAACATGGCTGAAAATCATGAAACTAGGCATGGTCTCATGACATAGCACCAACATGCTACGGTAATTTTTTTGGCCGAATTGGGACAAGCTTTGGTGTAGGCTTCTTGCAAACCGGAGCATCCCTCAAGAATGCTCCTGGTTCCGAGAGGGAACGTGTCACTTCCGTGTGCGAAACGACATACGTACACTGCCTTCTCCTGCCTAAATTTCTTTACACATGCAGATTAGACCAAATAGAAGCATCGTGCTAAATTTTGGAATTATTCCGTGTTCATTTCGCCTTTCTTACACATTAATTGAGTTTCTGCGTATTTAATGTGCATAATTCAAATTTGAACTACAAGCATGTGCTCCAGTGCACGAAAGTTGTTTGAAAAATCACATGTGTGTCCTTGGGTGAATTTCTAGGTCCCATGCAAGAGTTGGGACTAAAATTCAAACATCTGGCCATCGTGGCTCGGCCGGAAAGATTGACAAACTTGGTTTTTTAATTCCTGTAATTCCAAAACACGGCTCAAAATCATGAAACTTGACATGGTCTCATGACATGGCACCAACATGCTGCGGTATGTTTTTTGGCCGAATTGGGACACACTTTGGTGTAGGCATCTTGCAAACCGGAGCTTCCCTCCAGAAGGCTGCTGGTTCCGAGAGGGAACGTGTCACCTCCGTGTGCGAAACGACATACGTACACTGCATTCTCCCGCCTTAATTTTTTATTCAGCCAGATTAGACCAAATAGAAGTATCGTGCTAAATTTTGAAATTATTCCGTGTTCATTTCGCGTTTCCTATACATTAATTGAGTTTCTGCGCATTTAATGTGCATAATTCAAATTTGAACTACAAGCACGTGCTCCAGTGCACGAAAGTTGTTTGAAAAATCACATGTGTGTCCTTGGGTGAATTTCTAGGTCCCATGCAAGAGTTGGGAGTGAAATTCAAACATCTGGGCGTCGTGGCTCGGCCGGATAGATTGACAAATTTGGTTTTTTAATTCCTGTAATTCCAAAACACGGCTGAAAATCATGAAACTTGGCATGGTCTCATGACATGGCACCAACATGCTGCGGTAAGGTTTTTGGCCGAATTGGGACAAATTTTGGTGTAGGCTTCTTGCAAACTGGAGCTTCCCTCAAGAAGGCTCCTGCTTCCGAGAGGGAACGTGTCACCTCCGTGTGCGAAACGACATACGTACACTGCCTTCTCCCGCCTTAATTTTTTTACACAGGCATATTAGACCAAATAGAAGTATCGTGCTAAATTTTGGAATTATTCCGTGGTCGTTTGACCTTGTTATACATTAATTGAGTTTCTGCGCATTTAATGTGCATAATTCAAATTTGAACTACAAGCACGTGCTCCAATGCACCAAAGTTGGTTGTAAAATCACATGTGTGTCCTTGGGTGAATTTCTAGGTCCCATGCAAGAGATGGGAGTGAAATTCAAACATCTGGGCGTCATTGCTCGGCCGTAAAGATTGAGACACTTGGATTTTTAATTCCTGTAATTCCAAAACACGCCGGAAAATCATGAAACTTGGCATGGTCTCATGACATGGCACCAACATGCTGCGGTAATTTCTTTGGCCAAATTGGGACAAGCTTTGGTGTAAACTTCTTGCAAACCGGAGCTTTCCTCAAGAAGGCTCGTGATTCCAAGAGGGAACATGTCATCTCCGTGTGCGAAACGACATACGTACACTGCCTTCTCCCGCCTTAATTTTTTTTACACAGCCAGATTAGACCAAATAGAAGTACCGTGCTGAATTATGGAATTATTGTGGGCTCGTTTCGCCTTTTTGTTCATTAATTGAGTTTCTGGGCATTTAATATGCATAATTCAAATTTGAACTACAAGCACGTGCTCCAGTGCACCAAAGTTGTTTGAAAAATCGCATGTGTGTCCTTGGGTGAATTTCTAGGTCCCATGCAAGAGATTGGAGTGAAATTCAAACATCTGGGCGTCGTGGCTCGGCCGGAAAGATTGAGAAACTTGGTTTTTTAATTCGTGTAATTCCAAAACATGGCTAAAAATCATGAAACTTGGCATGGTGTCATGAGATGGCACGAACATGATGCGGTAATTTTTTGGCCGAATTGGGACAAGCTTTGGTGTAAGCTTCTTGCAAACCAGAGCTTCCCTCAAGAAGGCTCGTGGTTCCAAGAGGGAACGTGTCACCTCCGTGTGCGAAACGACATACGTACACTGCCTTCTCCCGCCTTAATTTTTTTACACAGCCAGATTAGACCAAATAAAAGTACCGAGCTAAATTTTGGAATTATTCCGTGTTCGTTTCGCCTTTCTTATACATTAATTGAGTTTTTGCGCATTTAATTTGCATAATTCAAATTTGAACTACAAGCACGTGCTCCAGTGCACGAAAGTTGTTTGAAAAATCACATGTGAGTCCTTGGGTGAATTTCTAGGTCCCATGCAAGAGTTGGGAGTGAAATTCAAACATCTGGGCGTCGTGGCTCGGCCGGAAAGATTGACAAACTTGGTTTTTTAATTCCTGTAATTCCAAAACACGGCTGAAAATCATGAAACTTGGCATGGTCTCATGGCATGGCACCAACATGCTGCGGTAAGTTTTTTGGCCGAATTGGGACAAATTTTGGTGTAGGCTTCTTGCAAACAGGTGCTTCCCTCAAGAAGGCTCCTGCTTCCGAGAGGGAACGTGTCACCTCCGTGTGCGAAACGACATACGTACACTGCCTTCTCCCGCCTTAATTTTTTTACACAAGCATATTAGACCAAATAGAAGTATCAGCTAAATTTTGGAATTATTCCGTGTTCGTTTGGCCTTTTTATACATTAATTGAGTTTCTGCGCATTTAATGTGCATAATTCAAATTTGAACTACGAGCACGTGCTCCAATGCACCAAAGTTGGTTGGAAAATCACATGTGTGTCCTTGGGTGAATTTCTAGGTCCCATGCAAGAGACGGGAGTGAAATTCAAACATCTGGGCGTCGTGGCTCTGTCGGAAAGATTGAGAAACTTGGTTTCTTAATTCCCGTAATTCCAAAACACGGCTGAAAATCATGAAACTAGGCATGGTCTCATGACATAGCACCAACATGCTACGGTAATTTTTTTGGCCGAATTGGGACAAGCTTTGGTGTAGGCTTCTTGCAAACCGGAGCATCCCTGAAGAATGCTCCTGGTTCCGAGAGGGAACGTGTCACTTCCGTGTGCGAAACGACATACGTACACTGCCTTCTCCTGCCTAAATTTCTTTACACATGCAGATTAGACCAAATAGAAGCATCGTGCTAAATTTTGGAATTATCCCGTGTTCGTTTGGCCTTTTTTATACATTAATTGAGTTTCTGCACATTTAATGTGTATAATTCAAATTTGAACTGCAAGCACGTGCTCTAGTGCACCAAAGTTGTTTGAAAAATCACATGTGTGTGCTTGGGTGAATTTCTAGGTCCCATGCAAGAGATGGGACTGAAATTCAAACATCTGGGCATCGTGGCTCGGCTGGAAAGATTGAGAAACTTGGTTTTTTAATTCCTGTAACTCCAAAACACGCCTGAAAATCATGAAACTTGGCATGGTCTCATTACATGGCACCAACATGTTGCGGTAATTTCTTTGGCCGAATTGGGACAAGCTTTGGTGTAAGGTTCTTGCAAACCGGAGCTTCCCTCGAGAAGGCTCGTGGTTCCGAGAGGGAACGTGAGACCTCCGTGTGCGAAACGACATACGTACACTGCCTTCTCCCGCCTTAATTTTTTTACGCAGCCAGATTAGACCAAATAGAAGTACCGTGCTAAATTTTGGAATTATTCTGGGCTCGTTTCGCCTTTTTATACATTAATTGAGTTTCTGGGCATTTAATGTGCATAATTCAAATTTGAACTACAAGCACGTGCTCCAGTGCACCAAAGTTGTTTGAAAAATCACATGTGTGTCCTTGGGTGAATTTCTAGGTCCCATGCAAGAGATTGGAGTGAAATTTAAACATCTGGCGTCGTGGCTCGGCCGGAAAGATTGAGAAACTTGGTTTTTTAATTCCTCTAATTCCAAAACACGGTTAAAAATCATGAAACTTGGCATGGTGTCATGTGATGGCACGAACATGATGCGGTAATTTTTTTGGCCGAATTGGACAAGCTTTGGTGTAAGCTTCTTGCAAACCAGTGCTTCCCTCAAGAAGGCTCGTGGTTCCAAGACGGAACGTGTCACCTCCGTGTACGAAACGACATACGTACACTGCCTTCTCCCACCTTAATTTTTTACACAGCCAGATTAGACCAAATAGAAGTATCGTGCTAAATTTTGGAATTATTCCGTGTTCATTTCGCCTTTCTTACACATTAATTGAGTTTCTGCGTATTTAATGTGCATAATTCAAATTTGAACTACAAGCATGTGCTCCAGTGCACGAAAGTTGTTTGAAAAATCACATGTGTGTCCTTGGGTGAATTTCTAGGTCCCATGCAAGAGTTGGGACTGAAATTCAAACATCTGGCCGTCGTGGCTCGGCCGGAAAGATTGACAAACTTGGTTTTTTAATTCCTGTAATTCCAAAACACGGCTCAAAATCATGAAACTTGACATGGTCTCATGACATGGCACCAACATGCTGCGGTATGTTTTTTGGCCGAATTGGGACACACTTTGGTGTAGGCATCTTGCAAACCGGAGCTTCCCTCCAGAAGGCTGCTGGTTCCGAGAGGGAACGTGTCACCTCCGTGTGCGAAACGACATACGTACACTGCATTCTCCCGCCTTAATTTTTTATACAGCCAGATTAGACCAAATAGAAGTATCGTGCTAAATTTTGAAATTATTCTGTGTTCATTTCGCGTTTCCTATACATTAATTGAGTTTCTGCGCATTTAATGTGCATAATTCAAATTTGAACTACAAGCACGTGCTCCAGTGCACGAAAGTTGTTTGAAAAATCACATGTGTGTCCTTGGTTGAATTTCTAGGTCCCATGCAAGAGTTGGGAGTGAAATTCAAACATCTGGGCGTCGTGGCTCGGCCGGATAGATTGACAAACTTGGTTTTTTAATTCCTGTAATTCCAAAACACGGCTGAAAATCATGAAACTTGGCATGGTCTCATGACATGGCACCAACATGCTGCGGTAAGTTTTTTGGCCGAATTGGGACAAATTTTGGTGTAGGCTTCTTGCAAACTGGAGCTTCCCTCAAGAAGGCTCCTGCTTCCGAGAGGGAACGTGTCACCTCCGTGTGCGAAACGACATACGTACACTGCCTTCTCCCGCCTTAATTTTTTTACACAGGCATATTAGACCAAATAGAAGTATCGTGCTAAATTTTGGAATTATTCCGTGGTCGTTTGACCTTGTTATACATTAATTGAGTTTCTGCGCATTTAATGTGCATAATTCAAATTTGAACTACAAGCACGTGCTCCAATGCACCAAAGTTGGTTGTAAAATCACATGTGTGTCCTTGGGTGAATTTCTAGGTCCCATGCAAGAGATGGGAGTGAAATTCAAACATCTGGGCGTCATTGCTCGGCCGTAAAGATTGAGACACTTGGATTTTTAATTCCTGTAATTCCAAAACACGCCGGAAAATCATGAAACTTGTCATGGTCTCATGACATGGCACCAACATGCTGCGGTAATTTCTTTGGCCAAATTGGGACAAGCTTTGGTGTAAACTTCTTGCAAACCGGAGCTTTCCTCAAGAAGGCTCGTGATTCCAAGAGGGAACATGTCATCTCCGTGTGCGAAACGACATACGTACACTGCCTTCTCCCGCCTTAATTTTTTTTACACAGCCAGATTAGACCAAATAGAAGTACCGTGCTGAATTATGGAATTATTGTGGGCTCGTTTCGCCTTTTTGTTCATTAATTGAGTTTCTGGGCATTTAATATGCATAATTCAAATTTGAACTACAAGCACGTGCTCCAGTGCACCAAAGTTGTTTGAAAAATCGCATGTGTGTCCTTGGGTGAATTTCTAGGTCCCATGCAAGAGATTGGAGTGAAATTCAAACATCTGGGCGTCGTGGCTCGGCCGGAAAGATTGAGAAACTTGGTTTTTTAATTCGTGTAATTCCAAAACATGGCTAAAAATCATGAAACTTGGCATGGTGTCATGAGATGGCACGAACATGATGCGGTAATTTTTTGGCCGAATTGGGACAAGCTTTGGTGTAAGCTTCTTGCAAACCAGAGCTTCCCTCAAGAAGGCTCGTGGTTCCAAGAGGGAACGTGTCACCTCCGTGTGCGAAACGACATACGTACACTGCCTTCTCCCGCCTTAATTTTTTTACACAGCCAGATTAGACCAAATAAAAGTACCGAGCTAAATTTTGGAATTATTCCGTGTTCGTTTCGCCTTTCTTATACATTAATTGAGTTTTTGCGCATTTAATTTGCATAATTCAAATTTGAACTACAAGCACGTGCTCCAGTGCACGAAAGTTGTTTGAAAAATCACATGTGAGTCCTTGGGTGAATTTCTAGGTCCCATGCAAGAGTTGGGAGTGAAATTCAAACATCTGGGCGTCGTGGCTCGGCCGGAAAGATTGACAAACTTGGTTTTTTAATTCCTGTAATTCCAAAACACGGCTGAAAATCATGAAACTTGGCATGGTCTCATGGCATGGCACCAACATGCTGCGGTAAGTTTTTTGGCCGAATTGGGACAAATTTTGGTGTAGGCTTCTTGCAAACAGGTGCTTCCCTCAAGAAGGCTCCTGCTTCCGAGAGGGAACGTGTCACCTCCGTGTGCGAAACGACATACGTACACTGCCTTCTCCCGCCTTAATTTTTTTACACAAGCATATTAGACCAAATAGAAGTATCAGCTAAATTTTGGAATTATTCCGTGTTCGTTTGGCCTTTTTATACATTAATTGAGTTTCTGCGCATTTAATGTGCATAATTCAAATTTGAACTACGAGCACGTGCTCCAATGCACCAAAGTTAGTTGGAAAATCACATGTGTGTCCTTGGGTGAATTTCTAGGTCCCATGCAAGAGACGGGAGTGAAATTCAAACATCTGGGCGTCGTGGCTCTGTCGGAAAGATTGAGAAACTTGGTTTCTTAATTCCCGTAATTCCAAAACACGGCTGAAAATCATGAAACTAGGCATGGTCTCATGACATAGCACCAACATGCTGCGGTAATTTTTTTGGCCGAATTGGGACAAGCTTTGGTGTAGGCTTCTTGCAAACCGGAGCATCCCTGAAGAATGCTCCTGGTTCCGAGAGGGAACGTGTCACTTCCGTGTGCGAAACGACATACGTACACTGCCTTCTCCTGCCTAAATTTCTTTACACATGCAGATTAGACCAAATAGAAGCATCGTGCTAAATTTTGGAATTATCCCGTGTTCGTTTGGCCTTTTTTATACATTAATTGAGTTTCTGCACATTTAATGTGTATAATTCAAATTTGAACTGCAAGCACGTGCTCTAGTGCACCAAAGTTGTTTGAAAAATCACATGTGTGTGCTTGGGTGAATTTCTAGGTCCCATGCAAGAGATGGGACTGAAATTCAAACATCTGGGCATCGTGGCTCGGCTGGAAAGATTGAGAAACTTTGTTTTTTAATTCCTGTAACTCCAAAACACGCCTGAAAATCATGAAACTTGGCATGGTCTCATTACATGGCACCAACATGTTGCGGTAATTTCTTTGGCCGAATTGGGACAAGCTTTGGTGTAAGGTTCTTGCAAACCGGAGCTTCCCTCGAGAAGGCTCGTGGTTCCGAGAGGGAACGTGAGACCTCCGTGTGCGAAACGACATACGTACACTGCCTTCTCCCGCCTTAATTTTTTTACGCAGCCAGATTAGACCAAATAGAAGTACCGTGCTAAATTTTGGAATTATTCTGGGCTCGTTTCGCCTTTTTATACATTAATTGAGTTTCTGGGCATTTAATGTGCATAATTCAAATTTGAACTACAAGCACGTGCTCCAGTGCACCAAAGTTGTTTGAAAAATCACATGTGTGTCCTTGGGTGAATTTCTAGGTCCCATGCAAGAGATTGGAGTGAAATTTAAACATCTGGCGTCGTGGCTCGGCCGGAAAGATTGAGAAACTTGGTTTTTTAATTCCTCTAATTCCAAAACACGGTTAAAAATCATGAAACTTGGCATGGTGTCATGTGATGGCACGAACATGATGCGGTAATTTTTTTGGCCGAATTGGACAAGCTTTGGTGTAAGCTTCTTGCAAACCAGTGCTTCCCTCAAGAAGGCTCGTGGTTCCAAGACGGAACGTGTCACCTCCGTGTACGAAACGACATACGTACACTGCCTTCTCCCACCTTAATTTTTTACACAGCCAGATTAGACCAAATAGAAGTATCGTGCTAAATTTTGGAATTATTCCGTGTTCATTTCGCCTTTCTTACACATTAATTGAGTTTCTGCGTATTTAATGTGCATAATTCAAATTTGAACTACAAGCATGTGCTCCAGTGCACGAAAGTTGTTTGAAAAATCACATGTGTGTCCTTGGGTGAATTTCTAGGTCCCATGCAAGAGTTGGGACTGAAATTCAAACATCTGGCCGTCGTGGCTCGGCCGGAAAGATTGACAAACTTGGTTTTTTAATTCCTGTAATTCCAAAACACGGCTCAAAATCATGAAACTTGACATGGTCTCATGACATGGCACCAACATGCTGCGGTATGTTTTTTGGCCGAATTGGGACACACTTTGGTGTAGGCATCTTGCAAACCGGAGCTTCCCTCCAGAAGGCTGCTGGTTCCGAGAGGGAACGTGTCACCTCCGTGTGCGAAACGACATACGTACACTGCATTCTCCCGCCTTAATTTTTTATACAGCCAGATTAGACCAAATAGAAGTATCGTGCTAAATTTTGAAATTATTCTGTGTTCATTTCGCGTTTCCTATACATTAATTGAGTTTCTGCGCATTTAATGTGCATAATTCAAATTTGAACTACAAGCACGTGCTCCAGTGCACGAAAGTTGTTTGAAAAATCACATGTGTGTCCTTGGTTGAATTTCTAGGTCCCATGCAAGAGTTGGGAGTGAAATTCAAACATCTGGGCGTCGTGGCTCGGCCGGATAGATTGACAAACTTGGTTTTTTAATTCCTGTAATTCCAAAACACGGCTGAAAATCATGAAACTTGGCATGGTCTCATGACATGGCACCAACATGCTGCGGTATGTTTTTTGGCCGAATTGGGACAAATTTTGGTGTAGGCTTCTTGCAAACTGGAGCTTCCCTCAAGAAGGCTCCTGCTTCCGAGAGGGAACGTGTCACCTCCGTGTGCGAAACGACATACGTACACTGCCTTCTCCCGCCTTAATTTTTTTACACAGGCATATTAGACCAAATAGAAGTATCGTGCTAAATTTTGGAATTATTCCGTGGTCGTTTGACCTTGTTATACATTAATTGAGTTTCTGCGCATTTAATGTGCATAATTCAAATTTGAACTACAAGCACGTGCTCCAATGCACCAAAGTTGGTTGGAAAATCACATGTGTGTCCTTGGGTGAATTTCTAGGTCCCATGCAAGAGATGGGAGTGAAATTCAAACATCTGGGCGTCATTGCTCGGCCGTAAAGATTGAGAAACTTGGATTTTTAATTCCTGTAATTCCAAAACACGCCTGAAAATCATGAAACTTGGCATGGTCTCATGACATGGCACCAACATGCTGCGGTAATTTCTTTGGCCAAATTGGGACAAGCTTTGGTGTAAGCTTCTTGCAAACCGGAGCTTTCCTCAAGAAGGCTCGTGATTCCAAGAGGGAACATGTCATCTCCGTGTGCGAAACGACATACGTACACTGCCTTCTCCCGCCTTAATTTTTTTTACACAGCCAGATTAGACCAAATAGAAGTACCGTGCTGAATTTTGGAATTATTGTGGGCTCGTTTCGCCTTTTTATTCATTAATTGAGTTTCTGGGCATTTAATATGCATAATTCAAATTTGAACTACAAGCACGTGCTCCAGTGCACCAAAGTTGTTTGAAAAATCGCATGTGTGTCCTTGGGTGAATTTCTAGGTCCCATGCAAGAGATTGGAGTGAAATTCAAACATCTGGGCGTCGTGGCTCGGCCGGAAAGATTGAGAAACTTGGTTTTTTAATTCGTGTAATTCCAAAACATGGCTAAAAATCATGAAACTTGGCATGGTGTCATGAGATGGCACGAACATGATGCGGTAATTTTTTGGCCGAATTGGGACAAGCTTTGGTGTAAGCTTCTTGCAAACCAGAGCTTCCCTCAAGAAGGCTCGTGGTTCCAAGAGGGAACGTGTCACCTCCGTGTGCGAAACGACATACGTACACTGCCTTCTCCCGCCTTAATTTTTTTACACAGCCAGATTAGACCAAATAAAAGTACCGAGCTAAATTTTGGAATTATTCCGTGTTCGTTTCGCCTTTCTTATACATTAATTGAGTTTCTGCGCATTTAATGTGCATAATTCAAATTTGAACTACAAGCACGTGCTCCAGTGCACGAAAGTTGTTTGAAAAATCACATGTGAGTCCTTGGGTGAATTTCTAGGTCCCATGCAAGAGTTGGGAGTGAAATTCAAACATCTGGGCGTCGTGGCTCGGCCGGAAAGATTGACAAACTTGGTTTTTTAATTCCTGTAATTCCAAAACACGGCTGAAAATCATGAAACTTGGCATGGTCTCATGGCATGGCACCAACATGCTGCGGTAAGTTTTTTGGCCGAATTGGGACAAATTTTGGTGTAGGCTTCTTGCAAACAGGTGCTTCCCTCAAGAAGGCTCCTGCTTCCGAGAGGGAACGTGTCACCTCCGTGTGCGAAACGACATACGTACACTGCCTTCTCCCGCCTTAATTTTTTTACACAAGCATATTAGACCAAATAGAAGTATCAGCTAAATTTTGGAATTATTCCGTGTTCGTTTGGCCTTTTTATACATTAATTGAGTTTCTGCGCATTTAATGTGCATAATTCAAATTTGAACTACGAGCACGTGCTCCAATGCACCAAAGTTGGTTGGAAAATCACATGTGTGTCCTTGGGTGAATTTCTAGGTCCCATGCAAGAGATGGGAGTGAAATTCAAACATCTCGACGTCATTGCTCGGCCGGAAAGATTGAGAAACTTGGATTTTTAATTCATGTAATTCCAAAACACGCCTGAAAATCATGAAACTTGGCATGGTCTCATGACATGGCACCAACATGCTACGGTAATTTCTTTGGCTAAATTGGGACAAGCTTCGGTGTAAGCTTCTTGCAAACCGGAGCTTCCCTCAAGAAGGCTCGTGATTCCGAGAGGGAACGTGTCATCTCCGTGTGCGAAACGACATACGTACACTGCCTTCTCCCGCCTTAATTTTTTTTACACAACCAGATTAGACCAAATAGAAGTAGAGTGCTGAATTTTGGATTTATTCTGGGCTCGTTTTGCCTTTTTATTCATTAATTGAGTTTCTGGGCATTTAATATGCATAATTCAAATTTGAACTTCAAGCACGTGCTCCAGTGCACCAAAGTTGTTTGAAAAATCGCATGTGTGTCCTTGGGTGAATTTCTAGGTCCCATGCAAGAGATTGGACTGAAATTCAAACATCTGGGCGTCGTGGCTCGGCCGGAAAGATTGACAAACTTGGTTTTTTAATTCCTGTAATTCCAAAACATGGCTAAAAATCATGAAACTTGGCATGGTGTCATGAGATGGCACGAACATGATGCGGTAATTTTTTTGGCCGAATTGGGACAAGCTTTGGTGTAAGCTTCTTGCAAACCAGAGCTTCCCTCAAGAAGGCTCGTGGTTCCAAGAGGGAACGTGTCACCTCCGTGTGCGAAACGACATACGTACACTGCCTTCTCCCGCCTTAATTTTTTTACACAGGCATATTAGACCAAATAGAAGTATCGTGCTAAATTTTGGAATTATTCCGTGTTCGTTTCGCCTTTCTTATACATTAATTGAGTTTCTGCGCATTTAATGTGCATAATTCAAATTTGAACTACAAGCACGTGCTCCAATGCACCAAAGTTGGTTGGAAAATCACATGTGTGTCCTTGGGTGAATTTCTAGGTCCCATGCAAGAGATGGGAGTGAAATTCAAACATCTGGGCGTCATTGCTCGGCCGGAAAGATTGAGAAACTTGGATTTTTAATTCCTGTAATTCCAAAACACGCTTGAAAATCATGAAACTTGGCATGGTCTCATGACATGGCACCAACATGCTGCGGTAATTTCTTTGGCCAAATTGGGACAAGCTTTGGTGTAAGCTTCTTGCAAACCGGAGCTTCCCTCAAGAAGGCTCGTGATTTCAAGAGGGAACGTGTCATCTCTGTGTGCGAAACGACATACGTACACTGCCTTCTCCCGCCTTAATTTTTTTTACACAGCCAGATTAGACCAAATAGAAGTACCGTGCTGAATTTTGGAATTATTCTGGGCTCGTTTCGCCTTTTTATTCATTAATTGAGTTTCTGGGTATTTAATATGCATAATTCAAATTTGAACTACAAGCACGTGCTCCAGTGCACCAAAGTTGTTTGAAAAATCGCATGTGTGTCCTTGGGTGAATTTCTAGGTCCCATGCAAGAGATTGGAGTGAAACTCAAACATCTGGGCGTCGTGGCTCGGCCGGAAAGATTGAGAAACTTTGTTTTTTAATTCGTGTAATTCCAAAACATGGCTAAAAATCATGAAATTGGCATGGTGTCATGAGATGGCACGAACATGATGCGGTAATTTTTTTGGCCGAATTGGGACAAGATTTGGTGTAAGCTTCTTGCAAACCAGAGCTTCCCTCAAGAAGGCTCGTGGTTCCAAGAGGGAACGTGTCACCTCCGTGTGCGAAACGACATACGTACACTGCCTTCTCCCGCCTTAATTTTTTTACACAGCCAGATTAGACCAAATAAAAGTACCGTGCTAAATTTTGGAATTATTCCGTGTTCGTTTCGCCTTTCTTATACATTAATTGAGTTTCTGCGCATTTAATGTGCATAATTCAATTTTGAACTACAAGCACGTGCTCCAGTGCACGAAAGTTGTTTGAAAAATCACATGTGTGTCCTTGGGTGAATTCTAGGTCCCATGCAAGAGTTGGGACTGAAATTCAAACATCTGGGCGTCGTGGCTCGGCCGAAAAGATTGACAAACTTGGTTTTTTAATTCCTGTAATTCCAAAACACGGCTGAAAATCATGAAACTTGGCATGGTCTCATGACATGGCACCAACATGGTGCGGTAAGTTTTTTGGCCGAATTGGGACAAATTTTGGTGTAGGCTGCTTGCAAACAGGTGCTTCCCTCAAGAAGGCTCCTGCTTCCAAGAGGGAACGTGTCACCTCCGTGTGCGAAACGACATACGTACACTGCCTTCTCCCGCCTTATTTTTTTACACAGGCATATTAGACCAAATAGAAGTATCGGCTAAATTTTGGAATTATTCCGTGTTCGTTTGGCCTTTTTATACATTAATTGAGTTTCTGCGCATTTAATGTGCATAATTCAAATTTGAACTACAAGCACGTGCTCCAATGCACCAAAGTTGGTTGGAAAATCACATGTGTGTCCTTGGGTGAATTTCTAGGTCCCATGCAAGAGATGGGAGTGAAATTCAAACATCTGGGCGTCATTGCTCGGCCGGAAAGATTGAGAAACTTGGATTTTTAATTCCTGTAATTCCAAAACACGCCTGAAAATCATGAAACTTGGCATGGTCTCATGACATGGCACCAACATGTTGCGGTAATTTCTTTGGCCAAATTGGGACAAGCTTTGGTGTAAGCTTCTTGCAAACCGGAGCTTCCCTCAAGAAGGCTCCTGATTCCGAGAGGGAACGTGTCATCTCCTTGTGTGAAACGACATACGTACACTGCCTTCTCCCGCCTTAATTTTTTTTACACAGCCAGATTAGACCAAATAGAAGTACCGTGCTGAATTTTGGAATTATTGTGGGCTCGTTTCGCCTTTTTATTCATTAATTGAGTTTCTGGGCATTTAATATGCATAATTCAAATTTGAACTACAAGCACGTGCTCCAGTGCACCAAAGTTGTTTGAAAAATCGCATGTGTGTCCTTTGGTGAATTTCTAGGTCCCATGCAAGAGATTGGAGTGAAATTCAAACATCTGGGCGTCGTGGCTCGGCCGGAAAGATTGAGAAACTTGGTTTTTTAATTCGTGTAATTCCAAAACATGGCTAAAAATCATGAAACTTGGCATGGTGTCATGAGATGGCACGAACATGATGCGGTAATTTTTTTGGCCGAATTGGGACAAGCTTTGGTGTAAGCTTCTTGCAAACCAGAGCTTCCCTCAAGAAGGCTCGTGGTTCCAAGAGGGAACGTGTCACCTCCGTGTGCGAAACGACATACGTACACTGCCTTCTCCCGCCTTAATTTTTTTACACAGGCATATTAGACCAAATAGAAGTATCGTGCTAAATTTTGGAATTATTCCGTGTTCGTTTGGCCTTTTTATACATTAATTGAATTTCTGCGCATTTAATGTGCATAATTCAAATTTGAACTACAAGCACGTGCTCCAATGCACCAAAGTTGGTTGGAAAATCACATGTGTGTCCTTGGGTGAATTTCTAGGTCCCATGCAAGAGATGGGAGTGAAATTCAAACATCTGGGCGTCATTGCTCGGCCGGAAAGATTGAGAAACTTGGATTTATAATTCCTGTAATTCCAAAACACGTGTGAAAATCATGAAACTTGGCATGGTCTCATGACATGGCACCAACATGGTGCGGTAATTTCTTTGGCCAAATTGGGACAAGCTTTGGTGTAAGCTTCTTGCAAACCGGAGCTTCCCTCAAGAAGGCTCATGATTTCAAGAGGGAACGTGTCATCTCCGTGTGCGAAACGACATACGTACACTGCCTTCTCCCGCCTTAATTTTTTTTACACAGCCAGATTAGACCAAATAGAAGTACCGTGCTGAATTTTGGAATTATTGTGGGCTCGTTTCGCCTTTTTATTCATTAATTGAGTTTCTGGGCATTTAATATGCATAATTCAAATTTGAACTACAAGCACGTGCTCCAGTGCACCAAAGTTGTTTGAAAAATCGCATGTGTGTCCTTGGGTGAATTTCTAGGTCCCATGCAAGAGATTGGAGTGAAATTCAAACATCTGGGCGTCGTGGCTCGGCCGGAAAGATTGAGAAACTTGGTTTTTTAATTCGTGTAATTCCAAAACATGGCTAAAAATCATGAAACTTGGCATGGTGTCATGAGATGGCACGAACATGATGCGGTAATTTTTTTGGCCGAATTGGGACAAGCTTTGGTGTAAGCTTCTTGCAAACCAGAGCTTCCCTCAAGAAGGCTCGTGGTTCCAAGAGGGAACGTGTCACCTCCGTGTGCGAAACGACATACGTACACTGCCTTCTCCCGCCTTAATTTTTTTACACAGCCAGATTAGACCAAATAAAAGTACCGTGCTAAATTTTGGAATTATTCCGTGTTCGTTTCGCCTTTCTTATACATTAATTGAGTTTCTGCGCATTTAATGTGCATAATTCAAATTTGAACTACAAGCACGTGCTCCAGTGCACGAAAGTTGTTTGAAAAATCACATGTGTGTCCTTGGGTGAATTTCTAGGTCCCATGCAAGAGTTGGGACTGAAATTCAAACATCTGGGCGTCGTGGCTCGGCCGGAAAGATTGACAAACTTGGTTTTTTAATTCCTGTAATTCCAAAACATGGCTGAAAATCATGAAACTTGGCATGGTCTCATGACATGGCACCAACATGGTGCAGTAAGTTTTTTGGCTGAATTGGGACAAATTTTGGTGTAGGCTTCTTGCAAACAGGTGCTTCCCTCAAGAAGGCTCCTGCTTCTGAGAGGGAACGTGTCACCTCCGTGTGCGAAACGACATACGTACACTGCCTTCTCCCGCCTTAATTTTTTTACACAGGCATATTAGACCAAATAGAAGTATCGGCTAAATTTTGGAATTATTCCGTGTTCGTTTGGCCTTTTTATACATGAATTGAGTTTCTGCGCATTTAATGTGCATAATTCAAATTTGAACTACAAGCATGTGCTCCAATGCACCAAAGTTAGTTGGAAAATCACATGTGTGTCCTTGGGTGAATTTCTAGGTCCCATGCAAGAGATGGGAGTGAAATTCAAATATCTGGGCGTCATTGCTCGGCCGGAAAGATTGAGAAACTTTGATTTTTAATTCCTGTAATTCCAAAACACGCCTGAAAATCATGAAACTTGGCATGGTCTCATGACATGGCACCAACATGCTGCGGTAATTTCTTTGGCCAAATTGGGACAAGCTTTGGTGTAAGCTTCTTGCAAACCGGAGCTTCCCTCAAGAAGGCTCGTGATTCCGAGAGGGAACGTGTCATCCCCGTGTGCGAAACGACATACGTACACTGCCTTCTCCCGCCTTAATTTTTTTTACACAGCCAGATTAGACCAAATAGAAGTACCGTGCTGAATTTTGGAATTATTGTCGGCTCGTTTCGCCTTTTTATTCATTAATTGAGTTTCTGGGCATTTAATATGCATAATTCAAATTTGAACTACAAGCACGTGCTCCAGTGCACCAAAGTTGTTTGAAAAATCGCATGTGTGTCCTTGGGTGAATTTCTAGGTCCCAAGCAAAAGATTGGAGTGAAATTCAAACATCTGGGCGTCGTGGCTCGGCCGGAAAGATTGAGAAACTTGGTTTTTTAATTCCTGTAATTCCAAAACATGGCTAAAAATCATGAAACTTGGCATGGTGTCATGAGATGGCACGAACATGATGCGGTAATTTTTTTGGCCGAATTGGGACAAGCTTTGGTGTAAGCTTCTTGCAAACCAGAGCTTCCCTCAAGAAGGCTCGTGGTTCCAAGAGGGAACGTGTCACCTCCGTGTGCGAAACGACATACGTACACTGCCTTCTCCCGCCTTAATTTTTTACATAGCCAGATTAGACCAAATAAAAGTACCGTGCTAAATTTTGGAATTATTCCGTGTTCGTTTCGCCTTTCTTATACATTAATTGAGTTTCTTCGCATTTAATGTGCATAATTCAAATTTGAACTACAAGCACGTGCTCCAGTGCACCAAAGTTGTTTGAAAAATCACATGTGTGTCATTGGGTGAATTTCTAGGTCCCATGCAAGAGTTGGGAGTGAAATTCAAACATCTGTGCGTCGTGGCTCAGCCGGCAAGATTGACAAAGTTGGTTTTTTAATTCCTGTAATTCCAAAACACGGCTGAAAATCATGAAACTTGCCATGGTCTCATGACATTGCACCAACATGTTGTGGTAAGTTTTTTGGCCGAATTGGGAAAAACTTTGGTGTAGGCTTCTTGCAAACCGGAGCTTCCCTCAAGAAGGCTCCTGGTTCCGAGATGGAACATGTCACCTCCGTGTGCGAAACGACATACGTACACTGCCTTCTCCCGCCTTAATTTTTTTTCACAGGCAGATTGGACCAAATAGAAGTATCATGCTAAAATTTTGAATTATTCCGTGTTCGTTTGGCCTTTTTATACATAAATTGAGTTTCTGCGCATTTAATGTGCATAATTCAAATTTGAACTACAAGCACGTGCTCCAGTGCACCAAAGTTGTTTGAAAAATCACATGTGTGTCATTGGGTAAATTTCTAGGTCCCATGCAACAGTTGGGAGTGAAATTCAAACATCTGGGCGTCGTGGCTCAGCCGGAAAGATTGACAAACTTGGTTTTCTAATTCCTGTAATTCCAAAAAACGGCTGAAAATCATGAAACTTGGCATGGTCTCATGACATGGCACCAACATGCTGCGGTAAGTTTTTTGGCCGAATTGGGACAAACTTTGGTGTAGGCTTCTTGCAAACCGGAGCTTCCCTCAAGAAGGCTCCTGGTTCCGAGAGGGAACGTGTTACCTCCGTGTGCGAAACGACATATGTACATTGCCTTCTCCCGCCTTAATTTTTTACATAGGCAGATTAGACCAAATAGAAGTATCTAGATAAACTTTGGAATTATTCCGTGTTCGTTTGGCCTTTTTTATACATTAATTGAGTTTCTGCGCATTTAATGTGCATAATTCAAATTTGAACTACAAGCACGTGCTCCAGTGCACCAAAGTTGGTTGTAAAATCACATGTGTGTCCTTGGGTGAATTTCTAGGTCCCCTGCAAGAGATGGGCGTGAAATTCAAACATCTGGGCGTCGTGGCTCGGCCGGAAAGATTGAGAAACTTGGTTTTTTAATTCCTGTAATTCCAAAACATGGCTAAAAATCATGAAACTTGGCATGGTGTCATGAGATGGCACGAACATGATGCGGTAATTTTTTTGGCCGAATTGGGACAAGCTTTGGTGTAAGCTTCTTGCAAACCAGAGCTTCCCTCAAGAAGGCTCGTGGTTCCAAGAGGGAACGTGTCACCTCCGTGTGCGAAACGACATACGTACACTGCCTTCTCCCGCCTTAATTTTTTACACAGCCAAATTAGACCAAATAAAAGTACCGTGCTAAATTTTGGAATTATTCCGTGTTCGTTTCGCCTTTCTTATACATTAATTGAGTTTCTTCGCATTTAATGTGCATAATTCAAATTTGAACTACAAGCACGTGCTCCAGTGCACCAAAGTTGTTTGAAAAATCACATGTGTGTCATTGGGTGAATTTCTAGGTCCCATGCAAGAGTTGGGAGTGAAATTCAAACATCTGTGCGTCGTGGCTCAGCCGGCAAGATTGACAAACTTGGTTTTTTAATTCCTGTAATTCCAAAACACGGCTGAAAATCATGAAACTTGCCATGGTCTCATGACATTGCACCAACATGTTGTGGTAAGTTTTTTGGCCGAATTGGGAAAAACTTTGGTGTAGGCTTCTTGCAAACCGGAGCTTCCCTCAAGAAGGCTCCTGGTTCCGAGACGGAACATGTCACCTCCGTGTGCGAAACGACATACGTACACTGCCTTCTCCCGCCTTAATTTTTTTTCACAGGCAGATTGGACCAAATAGAAGTATCATGCTAAAATTTTGAATTATTCCGTGTTCGTTTGGCCTTTTTATACATAAATTGAGTTTCTGCGCATTTAATGTGCATAATTCAAATTTGAACTACAAGCACGTGCTCCAGTGCACCAAAGTTGTTTGAAAAATCACATGTGTGTCATTGGGTAAATTTCTAGGTCCCATGCAACAGTTGGGAGTGAAATTCAAACATCTGGGCGTCGTGGCTCAGCCGGAAAGATTGACAAACTTGGTTTTCTAATTCCTGTAATTCCAAAAAACGGCTGAAAATCATGAAACTTGGCATGGTCTCATGACATGGCACCAACATGCTGCGGTAAGTTTTTTGGCCGAATTGGGACAAACTTTGGTGTAGGCTTCTTGCAAACCGGAGCTTCCCTCAAGAAGGCTCCTGGTTCCGAGAGGGAACGTGTCACCTCCGTGTGCGAAACGACATATGTACATTGCCTTCTCCCGCCTTAATTTTTTACATAGGCAGATTAGACCAAATAGAAGTATCTAGCTAAACTTTGGAATTATTCCGTGTTCGTTTGGCCTTTTTTATACATTAATTGAGTTTCTGCGCATTTAATGTGCATAATTCAAATTTGAACTACAAGCACGTGCTCCAGTGCACCAAAGTTGGTTGAAAAATCACATGTGTGTCCTTGGGTGAATTTCTAGGTCCCCTGCAAGAGATGGGCGTGAAATTCAAACATCTGGGCGTCGTGGCTCGGCCGGAAAGATTGAGAAACTTGGTTTTTTAATTCCTGTAATTCCAAAACATGGCTAAAAATCATGAAACTTGGCATGGTGTCATGAGATGGCACGAACATGATGCGGTAATTTTTTTGGCCGAATTGGGACAAGCTTTGGTGTAAGCTTCTTGCAAACCAGAGCTTCCCTCAAGAAGGCTCGTGGTTCCAAGAGGGAACGTGTCACCTCCGTGTGCGAAACGACATACGTACACTGCCTTCTCCCGCCTTAATTTTTTACACAGCCAGATTAGACCAAATAAAAGTACCGTGCTAAATTTTGGAATTATTCCGTGTTCGTTTCGCCTTTCTTATACATTAATTGAGTTTCTTCGCATTTAATGTGCATAATTCAAGTTTGAACTACAAGCACGTGCTCCAGTGCACCAAAGTTGTTTGAAAAATCACATGTGTGTCATTGGGTGAATTTCTAGGTCCCATGCAAGAGTTGGGAGTGAAATTCAAACATCTGTGCGTCGTGGCTCGGCCGGCAAGATTGATAAACTTGGTTTTTTAATTCCTGTAATTCCAAAACACGGCTGAAAATCATGAAACTTGCCATGGTCTCATGACATTGCACCAACATGCTGCGGTAAGTTTTTTGGCCGAATTGGGACAAGCTTTGGTGTAAGCTTCTTGCAAACTGGAGCTTCCCTCAAGAAGGCTCGTGGTTCCGAGAGGGAACGTGTCACCTCCGTGTGCGAAACGACATACATACACTGCCTTCTCCCGCCTTAATTTTTTTACACAGCCAGATTAGACCAAATAGAAGTACCGTGCTATATTTTGGAATTATTCCGGGCTCGTTTCGCCTTTTTATGCATTAATTGAGTTTCTGGGCATTTAATGTGCATAATTCAAATTGGAACTACAAGCACGTGCTCCAGTGCACCAAAGTTGTTTGAAAAATCACATGTGTGTCCTTGGGTGAATTTCTAGGTCCCATGCAAGATATTGGAGTGAAATTCAAACATCTGGGCATCGTGGCTCGGCCGGAAAGATTGAGAAACTTGGTTTTTTAATTTATGTAATTCCAAAACACGGCTAAAAATCATGAAACTTGGCATGGTGTCATGAGATGGCACGAACATGATGCGGTAATTTTTTTGGCCGAATTGGGACAAGCTTTGGTGTAAGCTTCTTGCAAACCAGAGCTCCCCTCAAGAAGGCTCGTGGTTCCAAGAGGGAACGTGTCACCTCCGTGTGCGAAACGACATACGTACACTGCCTTCTCCCGCCTTAATTTTTTTACATAGCCAGATTAGACTAAATAGAAGTACCATGCTAAATTTTGGAATTATTCCGGGTTCGTTTGGCCTTTTTTATATATTAATTGAGTTTCTGCGCATTTAATGTGCATAATTCAAATTTGAACTACAAGCACGTGCTCTAGTGCACCAAAGTTGTTTGAAAAATCAGATGTGTGTCCTTGGGTGAATTTCTAGGTCCCATGCAAGAGATGGGAGTGAAATTCAAACATCTGGGCGTCGTGGCTCGACCGGAAAGATTGAGAAACTTGGTTTTTAATTCCTGTAATTCCAAAACACGCCTGAAAATCATGAAACTTGGCATGGTCTCATGACATGGCACCAACATGTCGTGGTAATTTTTTCTGTCCGATTTGCGAAGGCCCACACATTAACAATCAACAAAGTCATTTTGGAACAAGCGCTGTCATGTTACAAATCAGAAACACAAGTTTTATTGAAACCGTGGGCGTTCGACTTACCAATTACGTGCGGCCACGCGTCCCCTTTTTTTATTGGCTAGGAGGTGCCGTGCGGGGTAGCTATTTGAGTACGGGAGGCGTGCGATCAGACCTCTGCGCGTGCTCATCGGGTGGAGAGCCCTTTGACCGCTACCTGCCGTGCACCTCCCTCCCAACGTCTCCATTAATGGCACCCGAGCACCTGTTCTATGGCGTGGCTATATGTCTCACTGGACTGAGATTTAAGAGAGAAAAATAAAAATCTGAAAAGAAAGTTTTGCACGGATCTTGATATAAGATCCGACGGACCTATATAGCATCGATTGTGACTTATAGCAAGCATGATGAATATAAGGACGATGACAGTGGATAATACTTGTCTTACATATTTAGAAACATAATTTAAAAAAAGCCACATGCGACAATGCCCGAAATACACAAGGGACAAAGAAGAAGGAAGACAACAATCTGGCTCGCTGATCTCTACTTTCTTGATGCGTTGGTGCAGGCCGCGGGAACTGCTACCTCTTGAGCACGTGTTGGTTTTCCCTTGAAGAGGAAAGGGTGATGCAGTAAAGTAGCGTAAGTATTTCCCTCAGTTTTTGAGAACCAAGGTATCAATCCAGTAGGAGACTACATGCAAATCGCCTAGTACCTGCACAAACAATCAAGAACCTTGCAACCAATGCGATAAAGGGGTTGTCAATCCCTTCACGGCCACTTGCAAAAGTGAGATCTGATAAAGATAATAAGATAAATATTTTTGGTATTTTTGGTTGTATAGATTGGAAAATAAAGATTGCAAAATAAATAATAAACTAGAATTGTAGATTGGAAACTTATATGATGTAAAGTAGACCCGGGGGCCATAGGTTTCACTAGTGGCTTCTCTCAAGATAGCATATATTACGGTGGTTGAACAAATTACTGTCAAGCAATTGATAGAAAAGCGCATAGTTATGATGATATCTAAGGCAATGATCATGAATATAGGCATCACGTCCGTGTCAAGTAGACCGAAACGATTCTGCATCTACTACTATTACTCCACACATCGACCGCTATCCAGCATGCATCTAGAGTATTAAGTTCATAAAAACGGAGTAACGCATTAGGCAAGATGACATGATGTAGAGGGATAAAATCAAGCAATATGATATAAACCCCATCTTTTTATTCTCGATGGCAACAATACAATACGTGTCGTTTCCCTTTCTGTCACTGGGATCGAGCACCACAAGATTGAACCCAAAGCTAAGCACTTCTCCCACTGCAAGAAAGATCAATCTAGTAGGCCAAACTAAACCGATAATTTGAAGAGACTTGCAAAGATATCAAATCATGCATATAAGAATTCAGAGAAGAATCAAATAATATTCATAGATAATCAAGTTTATAAACCCACAATTCATCGGATCTCGGCAAACACACCGCAAAAGAGTATTACATCGAATAGATCTCCAAGAACATCGAGGAGAACTTTGTATTGAGATCCAAAGAGAGAGAAGAAGCCATCTAGCTAATAAATATGGACCCGAAGGTCTGTGGTAAACTACTCACACATCATCGGAGAGGCTATGGTGTTGATGTAGAAGCCCTCCGTGATCGAATCCCCCTCCAGCAGATCGCCGGAAAAGGCCCCAAGATGGGATCTCACGGGTACAGAAGGTTGCGGCGGTGGAAAAGTGGTTTCGTGGCTTCCCTCGATGTTTTTAGGGTATAAGAGTATATATAGGCGAAAGAACTAGGTCGGTGGAGCTACGAGGGGCCCACGAGGGTGGGGGCGCGCCCTCTTGCCTCGTGGCCGCCTCGTTGCTTCCTTGACTTCCACTCCAAGTCTCCTGGATTGCGTTTGTTCCAAAAAAGATCATCGCGAAGGTTTCGTTCCGTTTGGATTCCGTTTGATATTACTTTTCTGCCAAACACTGAAATAGGCAAAAAAACAGCAATTTGCACCGGGCCTTCGGTTAATAGGTTAGTCCCAAAAATAATATAAAAGGTATATTAAAGCCCATTAAACATCCAAAACAGATAATATAATAGCATGGAACAATAAAAAATTATAGATACATTGGAGACGTATCAGGAATAGTCTCCGTGGCGAGCGGCGACGAGCTCTTTCTTGTCCTCAAGATGCTGCTTGAGAGCATCCACGGATTCCTCCACCAGCCTTCTGTGCTCGATGCGCAGCATGGCATTCTCATCCATAAGTTTCTCGACGATGACGCCGGTCCTCTTCAACAAGGCAGTGGTCTGCTCCTGCTGCTCCGCACTTCCGACGATCTTCACCCTCAGCAGGTCGCGCTCGGCCCGGAGCTTCACATTGCTCTCATTTAGTTGCCGGATGATGTCGGTAGACTATTCAAACGAGGCTTTCAGGTCATCCTGCAACCTCTCCCACCTAGAGCTCTGATCCATCTGCCTAAGGACGAGGGCACGCATGCGCCTGTAAGAGTCCTCGCCTGCCCGCGAGGCATTTTCCCAGGCTGCCACGGCAAGGGAGGGCATCTCTGCTGCATTTGCGGCACAGCGGGACATCTCTTTTGCTTCCGCGGCGCGGCCGAACCAGTCTGCTGCATCGACGGCGCGGCGGGTCCTCCGTGCTGCTTCGGCGCCGGCGGGACCTCTCTGCTGCTACGGCCGTGCGGCGGGACATGTTGGCTGCTTTCGTGGCGAGGCGGGACATCTCTCGTGCTCCCGCTTCCAGGCTCGCCTCTCCCTGGTTGCAATCTCTCGACCCGGAACTCACGCTGGCCATGGCGGACACAAGGGAACGATGATGAATGACTTGTTTGTTTTTGACTTTTTGTGGATGAGGAGTTGAGGAGGAATGTGCAGTCATCTTGGAGTAGTAGTATTTATAACTGCGTAGTAATACGCTCCTAAGTGGGGAACCGTTTAGGTTTTGATCGGTGTGAATAGGTTTGCAATTTGGAATGTGACGGGACGCGGCCTCCTTGTTCTTCTAAAAAAATTGTGACGGGACGCATGCTCAAACTTTACTGACGGTTATAAGTGCGGCACTATTCCCGGAAGGTGTAACGTGGGCACGTACGCCTTCTCGGCCGCGTACGTGGCGTTTGCACCATAGGGTGCACCGCAATAGGCAGTGTCAGCACACGTCTTGTTCCAACAACCGTGCGCGCTCGTTATTACCATCGCGCATGCTTCTTTTAATTAGAATGGGTGTGCCCGTGTAGCGCACACACATTGATCTATCTAACTGTTTTAGTTTGTTGTGGCTAATTGCAAACAGTTCATCCATGTGAAGTGTATGCCATCAATCGCAGACACTTTGATCTGGCTTACCCGTTTCTATTCTGTTGCCTAATCGCAAACAGTTAATCCTTCTGAAGCGTATGCCCTCAATCACACACACCTTGATCTGGCTGACCGTTTCTTTTGTGTTGCCTAATCACAAATAGTTCATCCGAGTGAACCGTATGCTATATATCGCACACACCTTCATCTGGCTGCCCGTTTCTTTTGTGTTGCCTAATCACAAATAGTTCATTCGAGTGAACCATATGCTCTATATCGCACATGCCTTCATCAGGCTGCCCGTCTCTTTTGTTCCGCCTCATCGCAAACAGTTCATTGGACTGAACCGTATGCCCTGGATCGCACACACAACTAAAATCTGAACCGTGTTTGATGCATCCTCCATTGCAAACGTTTTGCACCTTCTTTGACGTTTTTTTACATCCCCGTTTGTGATTGATGCATCGCACACAGTTTCGTGAAAGGGTCTCTGATCGTAGTGTTGCGTTAGCACCATCCTGCAGTAGTGATATCTACTGTATTCCAACTTCTCCACGGTTCGTACCCTCTGATACTACCCATATATTCATCAAAATAAGCAAAGAACACATAGAAAACAGAATGTGTCAAAAACAGAACAGTTTGTAGTAATTTGGAAACTTTCATACTTCGGTCACTCCAAAAATTCTGAAAAATTAGGACAACCTGGGCAATTTGTATACAAATATACTGAAAAAATTCACAATTTTACGACACTCCAGTGATTTTTAACAATTCTGTGCCTGGGCGCAAAAGTTTCTATTTTTGGAGAAAATTGAATCAACTATCATCCATATTATCCCAAAGGCTTTACTTGGCACTTTATTGAAACAAAAGCTATAAAACATGATTAATAACATAGCTTAATCATGTGAACATGCAAAAACAGTAGGGGTACATATTGGGTTGTCTCCCAACAAGCGCTTTTCTTTAATGCCTTTCTAGCTAGGCATGATGATTTCCATGATGCCCGCATAAAAGTAAAGAATTGAAACACAAAGAGAGCATCATGAAACATATGTGGCAAGCACATTTAAGTCTAACCCACTTCCTATGCATAGGGATTTTGTGAGCAAACAACTTATGGGAACAAGAATCAACTAGCATAGGAAGGCAAAACAAGCATGACTTCAAAACTTTCAACACATAGAGTGGAAACTTGATATTATTGAGATATGTAAAAGCATATGTTCCTCTGTCATAATAATTTTCAGTGGCATCATGAATGAATTCAACAATATAACCATCAAATAAAGCATTACTTTCATGATCTACAAGCATAGAAATTTTACTACTCTCCACATAAGCAAAATTATTCTCATTCGGAATAGTGGGAGCAAACTCAACAAAATAACTATCGTGTGAGGCATAATCCAATTGAAAATTAAAATCATGATGACAAGTTCCATGGTTATCATTATTCTTTATAGCATACATGTCATCACAATAATCATCATAGATAGCAACTTTGTTCTCATAATCAATTGGAACCTCTTCCGAAATAGCAGATTCATCACTAAATAAAGTCATGACCTCTCCAAATCCACTTTCATAATATAATCATCATAAATAGGAGGCATGCTATCATCATAATAAATTTTCTCATCAAAACTTGGGGGACTAAAAATATCATCTTCATCAAACATAGCATCCCCAAGCTTATGGCTTTGCATATCATTAGCTTCATGGATATTCAAAGAATTCATACTAACAACATTGCAACCATGCTCATCATTCAAAGATTTAGTGCCAAACATTTTATTGACTTCTTCTTCTAACACTTGAGCACAATTGTCCTTTCCATCATTTTAACGGAAGACATTATAAAGATGAATTATATGTGAAAACCTCAATTCCATTTTTGTAGTTTTCTTTTATAGACTAAACTAGTGATAAAACATGAAACTAAAAGATTCAATTGCAAGATCTAAAGATATACCTTCAAGCACTCACCTCCCCGGCAATGGCGCCAGAAAAGATCTTGATGTCTATTACGCAACCTTCTTATAGACTCGTGTTGGGCCTCCAAGCGCAAAGTTCTGTAGGACATCAGCAAATTTTCGTCAAGTGGATGACCTAAGGTTTATCAATCCGTGGGAGGCGTAGGATGAAGATGGTCTCTCTCAAACAACCCTGCAACCAAATAACAAAGAGTCTCTTGTGTCCCCAACACACCCAATATGATGGTAAATTGTATAGGTGCACTAGTTCAGTGAAGAGATGGTGATACAAGTCTAATATGGATAGGTTTTTTTAATCTAAAAATATAAAAACAGCAAGGTAGTAAGTGGTAAAAGTGAGCGAAAAGAGTATTGCAATGCTTGGAAACAAGGCCTAGAGTTCATACTTTCACTAGTGCAAGTTCTCTCAACAATAATAACATAATTAGATCATATGGCAATCCCTTAACGTGCGACAAAAGTCACTCCAAAGTTCCTATCGCGGAGAACATAAGATGAAATTGCTTGTAGGGTACGAAACCACCTCAAAGTAATTCTTTCCAATCAATCCATCGAGCCATTCCTATAAGTGTCACAAACAACCCTAGAGTTCATAGTAAAATAACACCATATGACACACATCAATCAACCATAATGTCACCTAGATACTCCAATGTCACCACAAGTATCTGTGGGTCAATTATACGATATGCATCAAACAACTTTAGATTCATAATATTCAATCCAACATAAAGAACATCAATGAGTGCCCCAAGATTTCTACCAGAGAAACAAGGATGAAAACATGCATCAACCCCTATGCATAGATTACCCCAATGTCACCTTGGGAATCTGCGAGTTGAGTGCCAAAACATACATGAAGTGAATCAATAGAATACCCCATTGTCACCACGGGTATCCCACACAAGACATACATCAAGTGTTCTCAAATCGATAATAGTATTCAATCCGATAATAGTGAAACCTCAAAGGTAAAACTCAATTCATCACAAGAAGGGAGAGGGAAGAAACACCATATGATCCAACTATAGTAACAAAGCTCACGGTACATCAAGATCGTGCCATATCAAGAACACGAGAGAGAGAAGATCAAACACATAGCTATTGGTACATACCCTCAGCCCCGAGGGTGAATGACTCCCTCCTCATCACGGAGACCGCCGGGATGATGAAGATGTCCACCGGTGATGGTTTCCCCCTCTGTCAGGGTGCCGGAACGGGCTCCCGATTGCTTTTTCGTGGCCATAGAGGCTTGCGATGGCGGAACTCCCGATCTAGGTTTATTTCTGGGGGTTTCTATATTTATAGGAATTTTTGGCGTCAGGAACAAGTCAGGGGGGTCCACAAGGGAACGACAAGGCAGGGGGAGGGGGTGCTCTCCACCCTTGTGGATGCCTCGTGGCTCTTCTGGACCAACTCTTTTGCTTCGGGGGCTTCTTCTGGTCCATAAAAAACCACCGTAAATTTTCAGCTCATTTGGACTCCGTTTGGTATTCCTTTTTTGCGAAACTCAAAAACAAGGAAAAAACAGATGCTGGCACCTGGCTCTGGGTTAACAGGTTAGTCCCAAAAATAATATAAAATAGCATATAAATGCATATAAAACATCCAAGATGGATAATATAATAGCATGGGACAATCAAAAGTTATAGATACGTTGGAGACGTATCACATGGCATATGTGGTAGACCAAGCACACGTTATGTACACAAACCTGGATCACGACGGGCTTCTTCTTCTCTGCCTCCTTTAGAAGCTTCTCGCTTTCCAGGACTGTGGTGTACTCAACATCTAGCCCAACGAACCACTCATCCTTTGAACTTTTGAACATGCATAGGAAGCGAGCAAGGCATGCTTCCACCGTCGCGGATCTACGGGTGTAGATGCCGATGAACTCATCGCCGGTGATGGTTCTAACCTTGTACTCACCGACGATCATGGAGATTTGGGAGGCCGGTTAGGGGAAGTTGAACTGGTGTAATGTGAAAGGACGGGATGACTCGAAGCGAACTGTTGTAAGGTAGAAGACGGGGACGAGTAGGGCGTGCGAACGGCGTGGGGTGGTGGCTTGCCCGGTGGATAAACGGCTGCATGCCCCAAAGAGTTCTCGAGTACTTTGTGGGACCCACTAGATGTCATGTCTACTAGACCCATATCGTAGGCCTGACGGTATAGCTTCTGCGTGTTCGCACGCCATGCCAGCGTGTGCATGTAACTTCACTTAATTCCGTCAACCGTCGCGCCTCCCACGACCTTCGCCTCCCTCGCGCGGTCGCGCCCTTTGAGACATCGGACGGCTATAAATGAGCAATTCTTTTTGCCTACTCCCCATGCTTGATACTCCCTCTGGTCCTTTTTACTCCGCGTAAGATTTGTGTCAAGTCAAAGTTTGCAAAGTTTTTGACCAAATTTATACTAAAAATATCAATATCTACAATACCAAATAAATATTTTATGAAACTACATTTCATAATGAGTATAGAAATATTGATTTGACATTGTGAATGTTGATACATTTTTCTATAAGTTTGGTCAAAGTAGAGGTACATTGACTTCAGACAAAACTTATATGCACAATGCAGACTAGTTCCTCCGTCCAGGTGCGTGCCATGTCCTATCTAGTCATCACAACAAGGTTAGCTATTAGAGTACTACTACCTCCCTTCTAGTTTAAAGGGCTCGATTAAAAAAATTCACCTACTCTTACCAAGATAGAGGCGGTGCAATAGTTTTTGTAGTCTGCAAAAGTAGTCAATTAATGCTCTCATTCTTCACAAAAATGTGTTTACCAATGCATTATCGCATTGCATGCATGCATGAACACTAGTAAATGACAAAGATTCTTACATGCATTAGTTAATATTCTCTTTAGGCCACTCATAGTGGAAAGTATCATATACTAGTATCATGTACATGATACTAGTTTATGATACGGGACTACCTTTATAGTGCCATGCTTGACACAAAGTAGCATAGTATTTAACATGATACAATATCTACCTATGTTACTCTAACCCCCCTCTCTTCTTTAATTCTTTGCCACATAAGCATGTTTGGTATTCCCGTGTGCATGATACCAGCTAAGATACCACCACTATGGCCAGCCTTAATCATTGCATGCAATAATTTAATGCACCTTGAAACCCGAACATGTGTGGGGCGTGTATGTTTTTAATGACTTGAGACTATACCTAGCCCGGCATGCAATATGACTTATTATGCACCATTCCCCATACCTACATGAGGCCCATTCATCTCCAAATCTTTTCCTCTCCGTGTGGGAAAACAATCTGCCTGCTTGACTCTCCTTCTCCCTCCAGTAGTCCCACCACTTGACCCTGTGTGGAAAAAATCTGCATGCATGACTCTCCTCCCGCCGCGCTCGTCCAATGTGTTGTGACGAGCAATATTGCCACCCCTTCCCTCCCTCGTAATTTACCCCAACAAATATGCCCACGTAGTTGTTACGTTAATCACGCAACATATCTTATGTAGGTGTGCCATTGCTCGCCATAAATACTGTTCCTCCCACGGCATTCGGAAGAACGCTCACGTTCATCGCTATCTCCTCCCCCTCCCTCTCACATCGACCACCATGGCATCGCCCCTCCCAAGCCCTAGGCTCCCCTCGCTGCACCGCGCGGAGAGTCATGCGTCGCTGTTCCGTTCCTCGCCGCCACTAGTTGAGGAGGACGCGTCAACATTCCGTCCTCGCCGCGACGCGTTGAGGTGGACGCGTCGGCGTTCCCTGTCTCACCAGTACGTGCGTCAGAGGACGTGTCAGCTCCCCGCTATGAGGAGAATGCCGCGCCGCCCGCCGAGCCCCCTAGCCTTGAGGAGCTTTGGAAAGAAATGGTCGTAGCCTTGTGGGAGGCTTTGCCTCCGGCGGAGCGCGCCAAAATAGAGGCAGAGAAGAAGGCCGAGGAAGAGAAGCACACCGCGAGGCATGCTGACTGGCAGGCCCATCACTACAGAAAAAGACACATCCGTGACATTTTGGGCCGAACGATTTTTTTCCTGTCATGCTTATGACACTTCTATGACGATAATTGTGACAAAACCCGGTATCATCATAGATGTGCTGGGCTCCTACTTCTATGACAAAAAATCATGACAGAAAATGGGCTTTTCATCCTGGGCGGGCCAGAAACGCAGCTACATGATATTCTTTGGGCCGGCCATGACAGAAAAAATCATGGTAGAAGCGAGGGCGTGGAAAATATCGGGGAGTTCCCGGTTATGGTGGGTGGTCGGGGCCGAGCGATGCACGGAGGGATTGTGCGTTTCTCTCGTACATGTATGCACGTGGGTGCGAGACGTTGGGCTCTAACTGAACCCGAGCGAGGCGTTTGCCTACTGAACCCGAGTGATTGCACTGGCTACGCGTTACTGAACCCGAGCGATCGATCGATCCATGGCTGTTAACTGAACCCGATCGAGCGATTCCTTCGCTACTGCTGCTAACTGAAGCCGATCGAACTTGCTGCCTCTTGATGAATAATGAGCGTTGTTGGGGGTTCGATGAACAGTTCCCGGTGGGGTTGGATGAACAGGACCCCGTGGTAGTAGAGGCCGTTGCCGTTGGATGAACAGGACCCCGATTGAGCCAGTTGGGGGTGGATGAACAGGACCCCATGGAGGGCTAGTTGAACAGTAGCCGGTGGAGGGCTGGATGAACAGTAACCCGTGGAGGGCTGGTTGAACAGTAGCCCGTGGAGGCTGGATGAACAGGAGCCCGTGGATGAATAGTAGCTGGTGGAGGCAGGAGGGAGACACCGTGGATGAACAGTCGCAGGTGGAGGCTGGAGGAGCTCAGCGGTGGATGAACAATTGCCCGTGGAGGCTGGAGCGAGGCAGTAGACGATGGATGAACAGTAGCCCATGGAGTCCCGTTTTGTGGTACACCACACCCCTCCCGATGAACAGGACCCCTGTTTCGACCGTAGGAGGTCAAAGAGAAGTCCGTTTCCTCCGTTTTGCGGTACGCCACACCCCTCCCGATCAACAGGACCCCATTTAGGCCGTAGGAGGTCGAAGAGAAGTCCGTTTCCTCTGTTTTGTGGTACGCCGGACCCCTCCTGGTGAATAGGATCCTGTTTCGACCGTAGGCGGTCGAACATAAGGCCGTTTCCTCCGTTCTGTGGTACGCCATGCCTCGTTTCGGCTGTTCCGTCCAAGCCGGTTGGCTCCCGATGAATAGGACGCATTCCCTTGCCTCCCGATGAACATGACGCAGTTTCTCCGTTCCGACCCAGCCGATTGGCTGCCGATGAACATGACACCGTCACTACTCTCCGTTGCCTCTCCATGTACACGAGCCCTGGCCGTACGTATGTGCGAGTAGGCGTTCGAGACCCCGCCCTTATGTACATACATAACCGTATTTAATTTCTTGCAGCGTGGCTGTATGTACGTGTACATGGTATATATAGATGGGACTGCGTGACATGCTACATCCGCGCC
Organism: Aegilops tauschii subsp. strangulata; assembly: GCF_002575655.3. Lineage (NCBI taxonomy): Eukaryota > Viridiplantae > Streptophyta > Magnoliopsida > Poales > Poaceae > Aegilops > Aegilops tauschii. The sequence continues at coordinate 309,391,356 of NC_053037.3, read as the reverse complement.
TCTACTACGAGACGTGCATCTCCTTACTCGGACACGGTTCATTGCTGCAGATAGACCGATCGACCAGTATGTACGTACACGTTCGCGACCAGATAGACAATCCTACGTACGGTTCGACCGGGTGGGTCCTAGCTATCAGGGAGGTAAGGAGGCACTTCCTTGCATGCGAATATATAGCTGGTGGGTCCCAGCTGTCAGGGGGAGAATCATATTTTTTGCCCGTAATATGGACGCACTTCCTTGCGTGCAAAGATGTACCTGGTGGGTCCCAGCAGTCAGGGGGAAATGTTTTTTGGTGAAATACGGTGGGCCGTCCAGTGAGTCCCTGCTGTCAGGTGGAAGAATCATTATTTTACGTGTAATAAGGTTGCACTTCCTTGCTGCGGCCATGGACCCAGATGTCAGCCTCTCCACGTACAGTACACTTCTGATGGAAGTCGTTCCTTGACCACATTGACCACGCCGCAACGAGAGCACCAAGGCGGTAGACAACGACGAGGCCTAGGAAGGGAACAACAGGAGCCAGAGAAGACGAGGCGGGTGGATGCCCACACGGAGGGGAGTCCGAGGGTTCACTAGTTCGGTTGCGGCGTAAGTCCGCCGTCGCCAGAGAATAACAGGGGGTGTGGGTGAGTAGAGGGATGGCCTGGCCAGAGGTTGGAGTAGGGAGGGGTGGTCAGGCCTGTGCGACAGCAGAGCCAACCACGGGAGGCAGGAGCAGGCGGCACGATCATTGCTGGTTTGGGCGGCTGGAGCAAGAAGACCAGAGGTTGAAGAAGCACTACGGCCGTTGGATGGACATCGTACGGTCACTAGAGCTATAATTGTTCATATTGACTAAGTTTACAAAGCCCTCCATCCGCATCAGTAGGCCTACAAGTCGGCCTCCAACTATGGTGGGTCCCACATAGCAGGGGGAGTATTCATTTTTTTGTGCGTTGACCACGCCACACCGAGCGCATCCAAGGTGGTGGACGACGGCGAGGCCCCGGACAGCAACGAGCTAGAGATGGGAAGATGCGGGAGCGGAGTCGCAGACGGAGAGGTGTACGAGGGTTAACTGGTTCTGGTGCGGCGTGGTTCGGCAGTTCGTGGAGAAGAACAAGAGGTGTGGAAGGGTGGAGGGATGGCCTGGCCGGCGGTGGGGTAGCGCTTTGATACGTCTCCAACGTATCTATAATTTTTGATTGTTCCATGCTATTATATTATCTGTTTTGGATGTTCAATGGGCTTTATTATACACTTTTATATTATTTTTGGGACTAACCTATTAACCAGAGGCCCAGCCCAAATTGCTGATTTTTTTGCCTATTTCAGTGTTTCGAAGGAAAGAATATCAAACGGAGTCCAAACGGAATGAAACCTCCGGGAACGTGATTTTTGGAACAAACGTGATCCAGAGGACTTGGAGTGGACGTCAAGCAATCAACAAGGAGGCCACGAGGCAGGGAGGCACGTCTGCCCCCTGGGTGCGCCCCCACCCTTGTGGGCCCCACGTAGCTCTCCTGGCCGACCTCTTTCGCCTATATATACTCATATACCCTGGAAACATCAGAACAGGAACCAAAACCCTATTTTCACCGCCGCAACCTTCTGTACCCGTGAGATCCCATCTTGGGGCCTTTTCCGGTGCTCTGCCGAAGGGGGCATTGATCACGAGGGCTTCTACACCAACACCATAGCATCTCTGATGATGTGTGAATAGTTTACCTCAGACCTTCGGGTCCATAGTTATTAGCTAGATGGCTTCTTCTCTCTCTTTGGATCTCAATACAAAGTTCTCTCTCGATTCTCTTGGAGATCTATTCGATGTAATCTTCTTTTGCGGTGTGTTTGGCGAGATCCGATGAATTGTGGGTTTATGATCAAGATTATCTATGAACAATATTTGAATCTCCTATGAATTCTTTTATGTATGATTGGTTATCTTTGCAAGTCTCTTCGAATTATCAGTTTGGTTTGGCCCACTAGATTGATCTTCCTTGCAATGGGAGAAGTGCTTAGCTTTGGGTTCAATCTTGCGGTGCTCGATCCCAGTGACAGTAGGGGAAAAGACACATATTGTATTTTTGCCATCGAGGTTAAAAAGATGGGGTTTATATCATATTGCATGAGTTTATCCCTCTACATCATGTCATCTTGCTTAAAGCGTTACTCTGTTCTTATGAACTTAATACTCTAGATGCATGCTGGATAGCGGTCGATGTGTGGAGTAATAGTAGTAGATGCAGGCAGGAGTCGGTCTACTTGTCACGGACATGATGCCTATATACATGATCATACCTTGATATTCTCATAACTATGCTCAATTCTATCAATTGCTCGACAGTAATTTGTTCACCCACCGTAATACTTATGCTATCTTGAGAGAAGCCACTAGTAAAACCTATGGCCCCCGGGTCTATTTTCCATCATATTAATCTTTCGTCAGCAAGTTATTTCTATTACCGTTTATTTTCCAATCCTTACTTTTTATCTTTATCATAAAAATACCAAAAATATTATCTTATCATCTCTATCAGATCTCACTTTTGCAAGTGGCCGTGAAGGGATTGACAACCCCTTTATCGCGTTGGTTGCAAGGTTCTTATTTGTTTGTGTAGGTGCGTGGGACTTGAGCGTGGCCTCCTACTGGATTGATACCTTGGTCCTCAAAAACTGAGGGAAATACTTACGCTACTTTGCTGCATCACCCTTTCCTCTTCAAGGGAAAACCAACGCAGTGCTCAAGAGGTAGCAAGAAGGATTTCTGGCGCCATTGCCGGGGAGGCTTACACCAAGTCAAGTCAAGATTTGATCTCCCGTCAACGAGCCATTTCTGGCGCCGTTGCCGGGGAGTCTACGCACAAGTCAAGACATACCAAGTACCCATCACAAACTCTTATCCCTCGCATTATATTATTTGCCATTTGCCTCTCGTTTTCCACTCCCCCACTTCACCCTTGCCATTTTATTCGCCTTCTTTTTCGTTTGCCATTTTCTTGCCAGATCTATTGTTTGATTGTGTTACCATGTGCCTTCTATTTGCTTGCATCTTTGCTTGCTAAAAATCTATTGATATGGATCCACTTAAAGTGTTCTACTTGGATCATCTTTGATCGTTATGTGCTAGTGCTGAAACCCCAACTAGCCTAGTTGATGGGAAATCTTTAGGTGAGCATGCTCATTTTGTGCGTCATCGTTTGTCTGAAAAGTGGAAGCTCTTATGGTATCACATAAATAGTTTGCTTTGCTATGCTTGGAATCTTTGTGAAATTTATGATTTTACTTGTTGCTCTAAGAACCCTAAAAAACACCTTCCCTACCTATGTGAGTTTACTGATAATGAAATCTTATCTTCTTATGGAAAGGGTGTTTATAGCTACTATGATATCGAACAAATTGAAGAATTTGTTGTTTTTAAGGGTGCTCATGAAGTTGCTTCTTTGATTGAAAAGTATGATATTACTCTCTACAAATCTGAAAATTCTAACATACTTAAATATTGCTATGAAAACTATGCCCATAATGTCTATGTCAAAGAACTTATGACCGTTGCTTTGGAAGAAAATAATGATATGCATGAATCTATAAATAATTGTGATTCCGGTGATTTGATTGAAATATCCCTTGATGAACATTATGCTTGCTATTCTTGTGGCCATGATGCCAATATTTATGAAGATGAATTTGCTATAGTTCCTTATGTTAAACATGAGATCGTTGCTATTGCACCCATACTTGATAGTTCCTTCGATGAAAAGCATGATTGCAATGATCATGATTGGGGTGATTCTTCTTATGATCTTGAAATTTTATTTAAGTCCTATGATGAATATGAGATTGACAATAGTGTTTGCAATAATATTGAAAGTGGGTTTGGAAGAGTGTCAACTTTAGATCCCACATATTTGGAGAATGTTCAATCTTATGAAGTTTTTGATAAAAGTGGGTTTGGAGAGGTCATGACTTTAGTTAATGTCAATCCCACTATTTTGGAAGAGTGTCAACTTTGCATACATGTGGATCGTGTTAAGAATATGTTTTATGATAGCTATATTGTTGAATTTGCTTATGATCCTACATGTAATTATTATGAGAGAGGATAATATGGTTTTAGAAATTTTCATGTTACTAAATTACCTCCCGTTATGTTGAGATTGCTATTGTTTCTTTCCGCTTCCTTGCATATGCTAGTTTTTGCTTGCCTTGATAATTTGTTTGCCTATAAGATGCCTATACATAGGAAGTATGTTATACTTAGATGTGTTTGTCTCGTGTTTTATGATGCTCTCTTTGTGCTTCAATTCTTGTCTTTCATGTGAGCATCATCGAAACCTTTATGCCTAGCTAGGGGCGTTAAACGATAGCGTTTGTTGGGAGGCAACCCAATTTTATTTTATTTTCTTGCTTTTTACTTCTGTTTAGTAATAAATATTTGATCTAGCCTCTGTTTAGATGTGGTTTTGTGTTTTAATTAGTGTTTGTGCCAAGTTAAACCTATAGGATCTTCTTGGATGATAGTTATTTGATCTTGCTGAAAATTCCAGAAACTTTCTATTCATGAATACAATTGTTTAAAATCACCAGAACGTGATAAAATACTGATTCCAATTGCAGTAGATAAATAAACAAATTATCTAGGTCGTCCTATTTTGGTAGATGTTTCTGAGTTCCAGAAGTTTGTGTTAGATACAGATTACTACAGACTATTCTGTTTTTGACAGATTCTGTTTTTCGTGTGTTGTTTGCTTATTTTGATGAATCTATGGCTAGTAAAAGAGTCTATAAACCATAGAGAAGTTGGAATACAGTAGGTTTAACACCAATATAAATAAAGAATGAGTTCATTACAGTATCTTGAAGTGGTGTTTTGTTTTCTTTCGCTAATGGAGCTCACGAGATTTTCTGTTAAGTTTTGTGTTGTGAAGTTTTCAAGTTTTGGGTAAAGATTTGATGGATTATGGAACAAGGATTGGCAAGAGCCTAAGCTTGGGGATGCCCAAAGCACCCCAAGTTAAAATTCAAGGACAACCAAAATCCTAAGCTTGGGGATGCCCCGGAAGGCATCCCCTCTTTCGTCTTCGTCTATCGGTAACTTTACTTGGGGCTATATTTTTATTCACCACATGATATATGTTTTGCTTGGAGCGTCTTGTATGATTTGAGTCTTTGCTTTTTAGTTTACCACAATCATCTTGCTGTACACACCTTTTGAGAGAGACACACATGATTCGGAATTTGTTAGAATACTCTATGTGGTTCACTTATATCTTTTGAGCTATATAGTTTTTGCTCTAGTGCTTCACTTATATCTTTTAGAGCACGGTGGTGGTTTTATTCTATAGAAATTATTGATCTCTCATGCTTCACTTATATTATTTTGAGAGTCTTAAATAGCATGGTAATTTTCTTTAATTGTGAAATTAGTCCTAATATGATAGGCATCCAAGACGAGTATAATAAAACTTCCATATTGAGTTCATTGAATATCGTGAGAAGTTTGATACTTGATAAGTGTATTGAGATATAAAGGTGGTAATATTAGAGTGTGCTAGTTGAGTAATTGTGAAATTGAGAAATACTTGTGTTAAGGTTGGCAAGTCCCGTAGCATGCACGTATGGTAAAAGTTGTGTGACAAATTTGACGCATAAGGTGTTCCGTTATTGCTTTCCTTATGAGTGGCGGCCGGGGACGAGCGATGGTCTTTTCCTACCAATATATCCCTCTAGGGGCATGCGTAGTAGTACTTTGCTTCGAGGGCTAATAAAATTTTGCAATAAGTATATGAGTTCTTCATGACTAATGTGAGTCCATGGATTATACGCACTCTCACCCTTCCATAATTTTCTAGCCTCTACGGTACCATGCATTGCCCTTTCTCACCTTGAGAGTTGGTGCAAACTTCGCCGGTGCATCCAAACCCCGTGATATGATACGCTCTATCACACATAAACCTTCTTATATGTTCCTCAAAACAGCCACCATACCTACCTATCATGGAATTTCCATAGCCATTCCGAGATATATTGCCATGCAACTTTCCACCATTCCATTTATTATGACACGCTCCATCATTGTCATATTCCTTTGCATGATCATGTAGTTGACATCGTATTTGTGGCAAAGCCACCTTTCATAATTTTTCATACATGCCCCTATTGATTCATTGCATATCCCCGTACACCGCCGGAGGCATTCACATAGAGTCATATTTTGTTCTAAGTATTGAGTTGTAATTCTTGAGTTGTAAGTAATAAAAGTGTGATGATCATCATTATTAGAGCATTGTCCCATGTTAGGAAAGGATGATGGAGACTATGATTCCCCCACAAGTCGGGATGAGATTCCGGACTAAATAAAAAAAGGCCAAAGAAAAAAAAAGAGAAGGCCCAACAAGAAAAAAAAGGAGAAAGAAAAAAAATGAGAGAAAAAGAGAGAAGGGACAATGTTACTATCCTTTTTCCACACTTGTGCTTCAAAGTAGCACCGTGATCTTCATGATAGAGAGAGTCTCCTATGTTATCACTTTCATATACGAGTGGGAATTTATCATTATAGAACTTGGCTTGTATATTCCAATGATGGGCTTCCTCAAAATGCCCTAGGTCTTCGTGAGCAAGCAAGTTGGATGCACACCCACTTAGTTTATTTTTGTTGACCTTTCATATATTTATAGCTCTAGTGCATCCGTTGCATGGCAATTGATGGGCATCTCCATAGCCTATTGATTAGCTGCGTCAGTGTGAGACCTTCTACCTTTTTGTCTTCTCACATAACCCCCATCATTATACTTTATTCCACCCATAGTGCTATATCCATGGCTTGCGCTCATGTATTGTGTAAGGGTTCAAAAGGCTGAAGCGCATTAAAAAGTATGAACCAATTGCTCGGCTTGTCATCGGGGTTATGCATGATGAGAATGTTTTGTGTGACGAAATTAAAGCATGGCCTAACTATATGATTTTGTAGGGATGAGCTTTCTTTGGCTATGTTATTTTGATAAGACATAATTGCTTGGTTAGCATGTTTGAAGTATTATTATTTTTATGTCAACATTAAACTTTTATCTTGAATCTTTCAGATCTAAATATTCATGCCACAATAAAAAGAATTACATTGAAAATTATGCTAAGAAGCATTCCACATCAAAAATTCTGTTTTTATCATTTACCTACTCGAGGACGAGCAGGAATTAAGCTTGGGGATGCTTGATACGTCTCGAACGTATCTATAATTTTTGATTGTTCCATGCTATTATATTATCTGTTTTGGATGTTCAATGGGCTTTATTATACACTTTTATATTATTTTTGGGACTAACCTATTAACCGGAGGGCCAACCCAAATTGCTGTTTTTTTTGCCTATTTCAGTGTTTCGAAGGAAAGGAATATCAAACGGAGTCCAAACGGAATGAAACCTTCGGGAACGTGATTTTCGGAACAAACGTGATCCAGAGGACTTGGGGTGGACGTCAAGCAATCAACAAGGAGGCCACTAGGCAGGGAGGCACGCCTATCCCCCCTGGGCACGCCCCCACCCTCGTGGGCCCCTCGTAGCTCTCCTGACCGACCTCTTTCTCCTATATATACCCATATACCCGGAAACATCAGAACAGGAGAAAAACCCTATTTCCACCGCCGCAACCTTCTGTACCCGTGAGATCCCATCTTGGGGCCTTTTCCGGCGCTCCGCCGGAGGGGGCATTGATCACAGAGGGCTTCTACACCAACACCATAGCCTCTCCGATGATGTGTGAGTAGTTTACCTCAGACCTTCGGGTCCATAGTTATTAGCTAGATGGCTTCTTCTCTCTCTTTGGATCTCAATACAGAGTTCTCCTCGATTCTCTTGGAGATCTATTCGATGTAATCTTCTTTTGCGGCTTGTTTGTCGAGATCCGATGAATTGTGGGTTTACGATCAAGATTATCTATGAACGATATTTGAATCTCCTCTGAATTATTTTATGTATGATTGGTTATCTTTGCAAGTCTCTTCGAATTATCAGTTTGGTTTGGCCCACTAGATTGATCTTTCTTGCAATGGGAGAAGTGCTTAGCTTTGGGTTCAATCTTGCGGTGCTCGATCCTAGTGACACTAGGGGAAACGACACGTATTGTATTGTTGCCATCGAGGATAAAAAGATGGGGTTTATACCATATTGCATGAGTTTATCCCTCTACATCATGCCATCTTTCTTAAAGCGTTACTCCGTTCTTATGAACTTAATACTCTAGATGCATGCTGGATAGCGGTCGATGTGTGGAGTAATAGTAGTAGATGCAGGCAGGAGTCGGTCTACTTGTCACGGACGTGATGCCTATATACATGATCATACCTAGATATTCTAATAACTATGCTCAATTTTATCAATTGCTCGACAGTAATTTGTTCACCCACCGTAATACTTATGTTATCTTAAGAGAAGCCACTAGTGAAACCTATGGCCCCCGGGTCTATTTTCCATCATATTAATCTTCCGTCAGCAAGTTATTTCTATTACCGTTTATTTTGCAAACCTTACTTTTTATCTTTATCATAAAAATACCAAAATATTATCTTATCATCTCTATCAGATCTCACTTTTGCAAGTGGTCGTGAAGGGATTGACAACCCCTTTATCGCGTTGGTTGCAAGGTTCTTATTTGTTTGTGTAGGTGCGTGGGACTTGAGCGTGGCCTCCTACTGGATTGATACCTTGGTTCTCAAAAACTGAGGGAAATACTTACGCTACTTTGCTGCATCACCCTTTCCTCTTCAAGGGAAAACCAACGCAGTGCTCAAGAGGTAGCAAGAAGGATTTCTGGCGCCATTGCCGGGGAGGCTTACACCAAGTCAAGTCAAGATTTGATCTCCCATCAACGAGTCAAGATTTGATGTTACCAAAAAATAAACAGGGGTTGAGCATTTTGGTATAAATATATTTAAATAATAAGTGCTTTATTATTACGTTGGCCCTTAAATCTTACCAAGCTTTTGTACACAATCACCAAGATTTCGTTGCCTTAATGTGAAAAATCCAGGATTTTATTGTTAAAAATTATTTTTATAAGTTAATAAGACGTGGGATATTATTTTATTATATATGTAAGTATCTGTTAAATATATGATGATAGTAACAATAATATATAATAACATATAAAATAATATAAATATATATAATATAGTTAGAAGGGAAACATAAGTTGGACCTGACGTTCCTATTCTTATATAGAAAAATAGAACAGACCTTTGTGTTTTCTTCAAAAAAAATACATAAGTTGGGTTGTGGATGTTTCAGGAAAAATAAAACCTAGGATGGGAGGTCCATAGGCCGGCCGATACATCACAACCCTCAAGAAAATACAAACCGGCATGTCGTGGGCTGCGCATGTTAAAAAAGAAAGCCTAGACGGGGCAGCCCACAACCCAGCTGATACTTGCTGGCCCACTGATAATAAATGATACCTGCCAGCTCCCCGGCTTCGTTGTAAATTTATCTCCTTTAGTAACTACGTTGAAGCACCTAAAAAATGTAACTATGCTGACAAACCCATGGGCCCCAACGTCAGTATAGCATTAGGAGGAAGTATTTTTTCAATGAGGCACTTGCTTGCGTACGGCCATAGACCTGGTGGGTCCCGACTGTCCACCTCTCCATGTACAGTCCTCTCCAGATTCTGCTTGTTTGTTCAGCATGTTCACAACGGCACACAAAGGCATCCTGGCGAGCGCACAAAGGCGGAGGACGAGAACGAACCACCGGAGCCGGGGAAGGCATGTTAAATAATGGTAGATGTTGTGCCTTATTTCTACCGAAACTACTGAACTAGCCCAGTGGCCAAGTGACACTGCCCGACCGCTGTTCCGCCTGGGTTCGATTCCACCTGATGCAGTGAATAATATCTCCAAATTTTTTGCCTCTGCCATTATTGAGATGTCGGTCCCCATTGTCATCTACACACACCATGTCCAACACTTGCCAAAACTTCATCCCTCGTTTTCTCTGTTTTTCGCACACTCGACATTGTGTGGGCATTTTGAAAATAGCATATCTTTTTGACTGTGCATCATATGAAGATGTGCTATGCATGAATGTTGATCATCATAATGTTAACTGGCTGGTAGTTCCATTTTCGACCATGAATAAAACTTCCAACATGATGTTATTCCTGTTTGAAAAGGGCGTGGTAATATAAATGATCTGGCTCTGAAACTTGCAGTTTCTTATCTGAAACAGAAAATTGTTGTTTCTTCTCTGAGAATCACATTGTCTGCACTTTTTTATGAAACTACATTATTTTAAGTGCTAAAAATAGATCTCTAGAATTCATAAAATACATCATATGCTCAATACTGCAAATATGAAATTCAAAAGACATTCATATCTGAAAGTACTCTCAAAATACACAACACAAAACGCAATTCATAACCTACAAATACTGACAACCCTAAGCTCCTCCTGACAATTCACAACCTGCCCGACTATTGGGTTGGCGGGCAGTCCCCTCCTATTCCTCGGCGGCAGACAGCCGCCCCATGAGATGATGTGAACGGCGAGGCAGAGGATGGCGGGGAAGCATCGTTGGGCCAACTGCTTTTCTCCTCTTGCAGTTGGGTTCGGTCGACGAAGACTCCACCAGCTTGCTCTGGCACGGCACCCTCACAAACGGAACCCCATAGATGCTCGATCCTTCAATCTCTGGTGGATGCTCCATCTTGGATCGATACTCCCACCACCGCTGCCATGATCGGATTCGGTGAATCTGTTTGCTCCATGGCCCAGAGGAGCAGCTCTATGTACTCCCGTGCGACTCCCTTCGGGAGTATCGCCGCCTTTTCGCTCTATTGCAGATATTTGGCCATGGATGTCACTGTCGCCGCTAGTTGGTCCTTGTTGTCAAACCAAGAATGTATCTCCAACATCCTAGCTAGCTTCATAGGGTCACTGTCTGCGATCCTCACGTATCGGTTGTACTCCTCCATCGATCTACTTCTCCACAGCACCTTCACTCGCTGGTGGTGGTTTTTGAATGGAAGAGGAGAGGAGCGGCGCTGGTTTTGGATTAGAACGGGAGAGGAGCGGTGCTGGTTTTGGATTGGAACAGGAGAGGAGGGGCGGTGGTTTTGAAATGGAAGAGGAGAGGAGCGGCGCTGGATTTAGATTGGAACGGGAGAGGAGCGGCGGTGGTTTAAGAGGAGAGGAGCGGCGCTGGTCTTGGAAGTATTTTTTGTTTTGCATATTTTGGGTCAGAGTTTGACCACGTACCGTATTTGACAAGCAAAGTGTGAATGCTTGTCACCAAAAATTGTATCATTTGGTTCGTATCTGAATGTACTTTCAAATTATATTATTTTTGCAACGTATAACATATATTTTATTTCTAAAAATCATGGTTAATTATGACCCAGAATAAAAGGGAGACTAGTTAATGTGGGGTTGCTTTCTTAATTGAAGGGTAAATTGATTTTGATTTTGATCCAGTCACAGCGCGCCGGCCCTCTCGCCCAATCATAAATCGCTGCCCCATGCTCCTCTCCCTCTTCTCCATTGCAAAACCACGTCCTATCCTCTCCATCATCTCCATTCCAAAACCACCGTCTCGCCTCTCCCTCTTCTCCATTGCAAAACCACCCCTCTCCTCTCCATATCTCCATTGCAAAACCACCGTCTCGCCTCTCCCTCTTCTCCATTGCAAGACCACCATCTCACCTCTCCCTCTTCTCCATTGCAAAACCACCCCCTCGAGGAGAAAGTCAGGCGGAGGTGGTGGGTGTACAGGTCAAAGGTCGAGCATCCAGAGGATAACTGAAAGTGCTAGTTATTGACTAGAGGGGGGTGAATAGGCGAATTTTATGAAAGTCTTCAAAACATGGGAGTTTCGAAGACAGACAATAGAAATGAACCTATTGATATGCAGCGGAAGGTAGACTACACTAGACAAGCCATAGTCAAGTAAGCAATAAAGTGAAAGCACAAAGACTATTAGCAGCTAGGTAGTATGGATCAGGATGGAAGATGGTATGAAGCCAAACAACAACAGTCTTCACACAGTGAAGTCAATCAGATCATGCAAGCAGGCAATTACTTCACGAAGACAAACTGTAAGTAAGGAGAGGTAAGAGATAGAACCAGTTGCTTGGTGAGGACAAGGATTTTTTGGACTAGTTCCAGTTGATGTGACAACTGTACGTCTGGTTAGGGAGGCTGAGATTCAACTCAGAACACCACGTCTTCACCTTATTCCCCTTGAGCTAAGGACACTTAGTCCTCGCCCAATCACTGTGGTAAGTCTTCAAGGTAGACTTCGTTCACTGGCGATCCACAATGACTCTTGGATGCTCAGAACGCGACGCCTAACCGGCTGGAGGATTCATAGTCCTCAAGTGTAATAAGTCTTCAGATCACGCGGACAGAAAGACTTCAGTGATGCCTAACACTCTTTGGCTCTGGGTGTTTTAGGCTTTGTCCTCGCAAGGATCTCTCTCTCAAATGCTTCGGAGGTGGGTTACTCTTAAATGACAAAAGCCGTGCACTAACTCTGAGCAGCCACCTATGGTGTAGGGGGTGGGCTATTTATAGCCCTGAGGCAACCCGACCTGATTTTTCCGAAATGACCCTAGGTCACTAAGGAACTGACACGTGTCCAACGGTCATATTTCAAACACACGCGGCAACTTGACTTGGGCTACAAGTAAAGCTGACTCATCCAGCTCTGGATAAGATTTGCTCTCATTGTCTTCGCTCGAAGATATAGGATTTGGTTGAGCATCACTTCAGCCACTATGACTTTGTTCACTTGGACCCCACTTAATAGTGCGGTGGTTCCTATGACTCAACAAAGAAGAAAAGGAAACTACAAAACAACTATGTCTTCGCACTCCATAGTCTTCACGTGAATGTCTTCTCGAGTCATAATCTTCATTGTGAATATCTTCACAGACCACCATTGTCTTCAATGTATTCACACATTTTTAGGGGTCATCTCTGGTAGGAAAACCGAATCAATGAGGGACTACTACCTGTGTTATCCTGCAATTCTCACAAACACATTAGTCCCTTAACCAAGTTTGTCGTCAATACTCCAAAACCAACTAGGAGTGGCACTAGATGCACTTACAATCTCCCCCTTTTTGGTGATTGATGAAAAACTGGTTGAAGTTTTCAACGGGGATAAAAGTATGTGAAAGTTTAAGGATTTAAGGCATTGTCTTCATAAGTAGTAAAGGGCTCCCCCTGAAGATGTGCATAAGTTGTTTGCTCTTGAATGCAAATGCACATGGCAGGTTTTACTTGTGGAGATCCTCTTCAACCTATGAAGACAATTCATCATGCATATAAAGATACAACGAAGATAATGACATGCATAATGAAAAATGGACGTCTGCGGAATGACTTCATGTGGAATTTATCATCGCATCACAGAGTAGCAGAAAATATAGCAGACGGCCATCAATTTTAAGTGTTACAACCCAAAGAACCAAATGTATCAAAAACGAGAGTTGTAACCACTTGGCAAAAATTATAGCAACCACCCATATGGACCCGCTTGAAGACTATCAACTCATATGCTTCTCCCCCTTTTGTCAGTAATGACCAAAAAGGTTTGAAGACATAGAGCATCTACTCGTTCCCATCAGGAGTAGATGAAGGTGCAGGGTTGACGTTGGAGTTTGGTGGTGCAAAGGGGCCTGGTGTAGTGTCGAGACGCGGTGAAGCCATGGTTGGTGAAGTGGCTGTTGGGGATCGTAGCAGAAATTTAAAATTTTCTACGTATCACCAAGATCAATCTATGGAGTCATCTAGCAATGAGAGAGAGGGGAGTGCATCTACATACCCTTGTAGATCGCGCGCGGAAGCGTTCAAGAGAACGGGGTTGATGGAGTCGTACTCGTCGTGATCCAAATCACCGATGATCCTAGCGCCGAACGGACGGCACCTCCACGTTCAACACATGTACGGAGCGGGGACGTCTCCTCCTTCTTGATCCAGCAAGGGGGGAGGAGAATTTGATGGAGATCCAGCAGCACGATGGCGTGGTGGTGGAAGTAGCGGGATCCCGGCAGGGCTTCGCCAAGCGCAAGCGGGGAGGAAGAGGTGTCACGGGAGGGAGGGAGGCGCCAGGGCTTGGGGTGCTGCTCCCATGCGCCTCCCCACTATATATAGGGGTGGAGGGGGCTGGTTTCTTGCCCTCCAAGTCCATTGGGGCGTTGGCAAAGGTGGGGAAAAGAAATCCCATCATTTCCCTTCCCCACCGATTGGTATCCCCCTTTTTTAGGGATCTTGATCTTATCCCTTCGGGATATGATCTTATTCCTTCTAAGGTGGGATCTTGGTGCGCCTTGACCAGGGGTGTGGGGCCTTGCCCCACTACCCACGTTCATGTGGGTTCCCCATGCAGGTGGGCCCCACTTCGGAACCTTCTAGAACCTTCCCGGTACAATACCGAAAAATCCCGAACATTTTCCGGTGGCCAAAATAGGACTTCCCATATATAAATCTTTACCTCCGGACCATTCCGGAACTCCTCGTGACGTCCGGGATCTCATCCGGGACTTCGACAACTTTCTTTTAACCGCATACTAATATCTCTACAACTCTAGCGTCACCGAACCTTAAGTGTGTAGACCCTACGGGTTCGGGAGACATGCAGACATGACCGAGACGACTCTCCGGTCAATAACCAACAGCGGGATCTGGATACCCATGTTGGCTCCCACATGTTCCACGATGATCTCATCGGATGAACCACGATGTCGAGGATTCAATCAATCCCGTATACAATTCCCTTTGTCAATCGGTACATTACTTGCCCGAGATTCGATCGTCGGTATCCCAATACCTTGTTCAATCTCGTTACCGGCAAGTCACTTTACTCGTACCGTAATGCATGATCCCAGGACCAAACACTTGGTCACATTGAGCTCATTATGATGATGCATTACCGAGTGGGCCCAGAGATACCTCTCCATCATACGGAGTGACAAATCCCAGTCTCGATCCGTGCCAACCCAACAGACACTTTCGGAGATACCCGTAGTGCACCTTTATAGCCACCCAGTTACGTTGTGACGTTTGGCACACCCAAAGCACTCCTATGGTATCCGGGAGTTGCACAATCTCATGGTCTAAGGAAATGATACTTGACATTTGGAAAAGCTCTAGCAAACGAACTACACGATCTTGTGCTATGCTTAGGATTGGGTCTTGTCCATCACATCATTCTCCTAATGATGTGATCCCGTTATCAATGACATCCAATGTCCATAGTCAGGAAATCATGACTATCTGTTGATCAACGAGCTAGTCAACTAGAGGCTCACTTGGGACATGTTGTGGTCTATGTATTCACACATGTATTACGATTTCCGGATAACACAATTATAGCATGAACAATAGACAATTATCATGAACAAGGAAATATAATAATAACCATTTTATTATTGCCTCTAGGGCATATTTCCAACAGTCTCCCACTTGCACTAGAGTCAATAATCTAGTTACATTGTGATGAATCGAACACCCATAGAGTTCTGGTGTTGATCGTGTTTTGCTCTAGGGAGAGGTTTAGTCAACGGATCTGCTACATTCAGGTCCGTATGTACTTTACAAATATCTATGTCTCCATTTTGAACATTTTCATGAATGGAGTTGAAGTGACGCTTGATATGCCTGGTCTTCCTGTGAAACCTGGGCTCCTTGGCAAGGGCAATAGCTCCAATGTTGTCACAGAAGAGAGTCATCGGGCCCGACGCATTGGGAATAACTCCTAGGTCGGTAATGAACTCCTTTACCCAGATTGCTTCTTGTGCTGCCTCTGAGGCCGCCATGTATTCCACTTCACATGTAGATCCCGCCACAACGCTTTGCTTGCAACCGCACCAGCTTACTGCCCCACCATTCAAAATATACACGTATCCGGTTTGTGACTTAGAGTCATCCAGATCTGTGTCGAAGCTAGCATCGACGTAACCCTTTACGACGAGCTCTTCGTCACCTCCATAAACGAGAAACATATCCTTAGTCCTCTTCAGGTACTTCAGGATATTCTTGACCGCTGTCCAGTGTTCCATGTCGGGATTACTTTGGTACCTTCCTACCAAACTTACGGCAAGGTTTACATCAGGTCTGGTACACAGCATGGCATACATAATAGACCCTATGGCCGAGGCATAGGGGACGACACTCATCTTTTCTCTATCTTCTGCCGTGGTCGGGCATTGAGCCGTGCTCAATTGCACACCTTGCAATACAGGCAAGAACCCCTTCTTGGACTGATCCATATTGAACTTCTTCAATATCTTGTCAAGGTACGTACTTTGTGAAAGACCAATGAGGCGTCTTGATCTATCTCTATAGATCTTGATGCCTAATATATAAGTAGCTTCTCCAAGGTCCTTCATTGAAAAACACTTGTTCAAGTAGGCCTTTATGCTTCCCAAGAATTCTATATCATTTCCCATCAACAGTATGTCATCCACATATAATATGAGAAATGCTACAGAGCTCCCACTCACTTTCTTGTAAACACAGGCTTCTCCATAAGTCTGTGTAAACCCAAACGCTTTGATCATCTCATCAAATCGAATGTTCCAACTCCAAGATGCTTGCACCAGCCCATAGATGGAGCGCTGGAGCTTGCATACCTTGTTAGTATTCTTAGGATCGACAAAACCTTCCGGCTGCATCATATACAATTCTTCCTTAAGAAAGCCGTTAAGGAATGCCGTTTTGACGTCCATTTGCCATATCTCATAATCATAGTATGCGGCAATTGCTAACATGATTCAGACGGACTTCAGCTTCGCTACGGGTGAGAAAGTCTCATCGTAGTCAACCCCTTGAACTTGTCGATAACCCTTGGCGACAAGTCGAGCTTTATAGATGGTAACATTACCATCCGCGTCCGTCTTCTTCTTAAAGATCCATTTGTTTTCTATCGCTCGCCGATCATCGGGCAAGTCTGTCAGAGTCCACACTTTGTTTTCATACATGGATCCTATCTCGGATTGCATGGATTCAAGCCATTTGTTGGAATCTGGGCCCGCCATTGCTTCTTCATAGTTCGAAGGTTCACCGTTGTCTAACAACATGATTTCCAGGACAGGGTTGCCATACCACTCTGGTGTGGAACGTGTCCTCGTGGACCTACGAAGTTCAGTAGTAACTTGATCCGAAGTACCTTGATCATCATCATTAGCTTCCTCTCTAGTCAGTGCAGGCACCACAGGAACATCTTCCTGAGCTGCGCTACTTTCCGGTTCAAGAGGTAGTACTTCATCAAGTTCCACTTTCCTCCCACTTACTTCTTTTGAGAGAAACTCTTTCTCCAGAAAGGACCCGTTCTTGGCAACAAAGATCTTGCCTTCGGATCTGAGGTAGAAGGTATACCCAATGGTTTCCTTAGGGTATCCTATGAAGACGCATTTTTCCGACTTGGGTTCGAGCTTTTCAGGTTGAAGTTTCTTGACATAAGCATCGCATCCCCAAACTTTTAGAAACGACAGCTTAGGTTTCTTCCCAAACCATAATTCATACGGTGTCGTCTCAACGGATTTCGACGGAGCCCTATTTAAAGTGAATGCGGCAGTCTCTAAAGCATAGCCCCAAAATGAGAGCGGTAGATCGGTAAGAGACATCATAGATCGCACCATATCCAATAGAGTGCGATTACGACATTCGGACACACCATTTCGCTGAGGTGTTCCAGGCGGCGTGAGTTGTGAAACTATTCCACATTTCCTTAAGTGTGTGCGAAATTCGTGACTCAAATATTCCCCTCCACGATCTAATCGTAAGAACTTTATTTTCCTGTCACGTTGATTCTCAACCTCACTCTGAAATTCCTTGAACTTTTCAAAGGTCTCAGACTTGTGTTTCATTAGGTAGACATACCCATATCTACTCAAGTCATCAGTGAGAGTGAGAACATAACGATAGCCACCACGAGCCTCAACACTCATTGGACCGCACACATCAGTATGTATGATTTCCAATAAGTTGGTTGCTCCCTCCATTGTTCCGGAGAACGGAGTCTTGGTCATCTTACCCATGAGGCATGGTTCGCACGTGTCAAATGATTCGTAATCAAGAGACTCCAAAAGTCCATCTGCATGGAGCTTCTTCATGCGTTTGACACCAATGTGACCAAGACGGCAGTGCCACAAGTATGTGGGACTATCATTATCAACCTTACATCTTTTGGTATTCACACTATGAATATGTGTAACACTACGTTCGACATTCATTAAGAATAAACCATTAACCAGCGGGCATGACCATAAAACATATCTCTCATATAAATAGAACAACCATTATTCTTGGATTTAAATGAGTAGCCATCTCGAATTAAATGAGATCCTGATACAATGTTCATGCTCAAAGCTGACACTAAATAACAGTTATTGAGGTTTAAAACTAATCCCGTAGGTAAATGTAGAGGTAGCGTGCCGACGGCGATCACATCGACCTTGGAACCATTCCCGACGTGCATCGTCACCTCGTCCTTTGCCAGTCTCCGTTTATTCCGCAGCTCCTGCTTTGAGTTACAAATATGAGCAACCGCACCGGTATCAAATACCCAGGAGCTACTACGAGTACTGGTAAGGTACACATCAATAACATGTATATCACATATACCTTTGGTGTTGCCGGCCTTCTTGTCCGCTAAGTACTTGGGGCAGTTCCGCTTCCAGTGACCACTTCCCTTGCAATAAAAGCACTCAGTCTCAGGCTTGGGTCCATTCTTTGGCTTCTTCCCGGCAACTGGCTTACCGGGCGCGGCAACTCCCTTGCCGTCCTTCTTGAAGTTCTTCTTACCCTTGCCTTTCTTGAACTTAGTGGTTTTATTCACCATCAACACTTGATGTTCCCTTTTGATCTCCACCTCCGCTGATTTCAGCATTGAATATACCTCAGGAATGGTCTTTTCCATCCCCTTCATATTGAAGTTCATCACAAAGCTCTTGTAGCTCGGTGGAAGCGACTGAAGGATTCTGTCAATGACCGCGTCATCCGGGAGATTAACTCCCAGCTGAGTCAAGCGGTTGTGTAACCTAGACATTTTGAGTATGTGCTCACTGACAGAACTATTTTCCTCCATCTTACAACTGAAGAACTTGTCGGAGACTTCATATCTCTCGACCCGGGCATGAGCTTGGAAAACCATTTTTAGCTCTTCGAACATCTCATATGCTCCGTGTTGCTCAAAACGCTTTTGGAGCCCCGGTTCTAAGCTGCAAAGCATGCCGCACTGAACAAGGGAGTAATCATCAGCAGGCTCCTGCCAAGCATTCATAACGTCTTGGTTCTCTGGGATGGGTGCGTCACCTAGCGGTGCTTCTAGGACATAATCTTTCTTGGCAGCTATGAGGATGATCCTCAGGTTCCGGACCCAGTCCGTATAGTTGCTGCCATCATCTTTCAGCTTGGTTTTCTCTAGGAACGCGTTGAAGTTGAGGGCAACATTAGCGTGGGCCATTTGATCTACAAGACATATTGTAAAGATTTTAGACTAAGTTCATGATAATTAAGTTCATCTAATCAAATTATTCAATGAACTCTCACTCAGACAGACATCCCTCTAGTCATCTAAGTGAAACATGATCCGAGTCAACTAGGCCGTGTCCGATCATCACGTGAGACGGACTAGTCAGCATCGGTGAACATCTTCATGTTGATCGTATCTTCTATACGACTCATGCTCGACCTTTCGGTCTTCCGTGTTCCGAGGCCATGACTGTACATGCTAGGCTCGTCAAGTCAACCTAAGTGTATTGCGTGTTCGAACGTTAGAATCTATCACACCCGATCATCACGTGGTGCTTCGAAACAACGAACCTTCGCAACGGTGCACAGTTAGGGGGAACACTTTCTTGAAATTATTGTGAGGGATCATCTTATTTAAGCTACCATCGTTCTAAGCAAATAAGATGTAAAACATGATAAACATCACATGCAATCAAATAGGACATGATATGGCCAGTATCATATTGCTCCTTTGATCTCCATCTTCGGGGCGCCATGATCATCTTCGTCACCGGCATGACACCATGATCTCCATCATCATGATCTCCATCATCGTGTCTTCATGAAGTTGTCACGCCAACGATTACTTCTACTTCTATGGCTAACGTGTTTAACAATAAAGTAAAGTAATTACATGGCGTTATTCAATGACACGCAGGTCATACAAAAAATAAAGACAATTCCTATGGCTCCTGCCGGTTGTCATACTCATTGACATGCAAGTCGTGATTCCTATTACAAGAACATGATCAATCTCATACATCACATATATTTCATTCATCACATCCTTTTGGCCATATCACATCACAAGGCATATGCTGCAAAAACAAGTTAGACGTCCTCTAATTGTTGTTGCATGTTTTTACGTGGCTTCTATAGGTTTCTAGCAAGAACGTTTCTTACCTACGTAAAACCACAACGTGATATGCCAACTTCTATTTACCCTTCATAAGGACCCTTTTCATCGAATCTGATTCGACTAAAGTGGGAGAGACAGACACCCGCTAGCCACCTTATGCAACTAGTGCATGTCAGTCGGTGGAACCTGTCTCACGTAAGCGTACGTGTAAGGTCGGTCCGGGCCGCTTCATCCCACGATGCCGCCGAAACAAGATAAGACTAGTAGTGGCAAGAAAATTGACAACATCTACGCCCACAACAAGTTTGTGTTCTACTCGTGCATAGAAACTACGCATAAACCTGGCTCATGCTGCCACTGTTGGGGATCGTAGCAGAAATTTAAAATTTTCTACGTATCACCAAGATCAATCTATGGAGTCATCTAGCAACGAGAGAGAGGGGAGTGCATCTACATACCCTTGTAGATCGCGCGCGGAAGCGTTCAAGAGAACGGGGTTGATGGAGTCGTACTCGTCATGATCCAAATCACCGATGATCCTAGCGCCGAACGGACGGCACCTCCGCGTTCAACACACGTACGGAGCGGGGACGTCTCCTCCTTCTTGATCCAGCAAGGGGGGAGGAGAAGTTGATGGAGATCCAGCAGCACGACGGCGTGGTGGTGGAAGTAGCGGGATCCCGGTAGGGCTTCGCCAAGCGCAAGCGGGGAGGAAGAGGTGTCACGGGAGGGAGGGAGGCGCCAGGGCTTGGGGTGCTGCTCCCATGCGCCTCCCCACTATATATAGGGGTGGAGGGGGCTGGTTTCTTGCCCTCCAAGTCCATTGGGGCGTTGGCAAAGGTGGGGAAAAGAAATCCCATCATTTCCCTTCCCCACCGATTGGTATCCCCCTTTTTTAGGGATCTTGATCTTATCCCTTCGGGATATGATCTTATTCCTTCTAAGGTGGGATCTTGGTGCGCCTTGACCAGGGATGTGGGGCCTTGCCCCCACTACCCACGTTCATGTGGGTTCCCCATGTAGGTGGGCCCCACTTCGGAACCTTCTAGAACCTTCCCGGTACAATACCGAAAAATCCCGAACATTTTCCGGTGGCCAAAATAGGACTTCCCATATATAAATCTTTACCTCCGGACCATTCCGGAACTCCTCGTGACGTCCGGGATCTCATCCGGGACTTCAAACAACTTTCGGTTAACCGCATACTAATATCTCTACAACTCTAGCGTCACCGAACCTTAAGTGTGTAGACCCTACGGGTTCGGGAGACATGCAGACATGACCGAGACGACTCTCCGGTCAATAACCAACAGCGGGATCTGGATACCCATGTTGGCTCCCACATGTTCCACGATGATCTCATCGGATGAACCACGATGTCGAGGATTCAATCAATCCCGTATACAATTCCCTTTGTCAATCAGTACGTTACTTGCCCGAGATTCGATCGTCGGTATCCCAATACCTTGTTCAATCTCGTTACCGGCAAGTCACTTTACTCGTACCGTAATGCATGATCCCGTGACCAAACACTTGGTCACATTGAGCTCATTATGATGATGCATTACCGAGTGGGCCCAGAGATACCTCTCCGTCATACGGAGTGACAAATCCCAGTCTCGATTCATGCCAACCCAACAGACACTTTCGGAGATACCCGTAGTGCACCTTTATAGCCACCCAGTTACGTTGTGACGTTTGGCACACCCAAAGCACTCCTATGGTATCCGGGAGTTGCACAATCTCATGGTCTAAGGAAATGATACTTGACATTTGGAAAAGCTCTAGCAAACGAACTACACGATCTTGTGCTATGCTTAGGATTGGGTCTTGTCCATCACATCATTCTCCTAATGATGTGATCCCATTATCAATGACATCCAATGTCCATAGTCAGGAAACCATGACTATCTGTTGATCAACGAGCTAGTCAACTAGAGGCTCACTAGGGACATGTTGTGGTCTATGTATTCACACATGTATTACGATTTCCGGATAACACAATTATAGCATGAACAATAGACAATTATCATGAACAAGGAAATATAATAATAACCATTTTATTATTGCCTCTAGGGCATATTTCCAACAGTTGCATCGTCTTCTTCATCGACGACTCTCGCAACAACAGTTGCAGCCGAGGATGAATACTCAGAGTCTTCTATTGGAGGAGTTCGACGCAAGACGGCATTCTGGGGAGGCGTGGAATCAAATTTGAAGCGCTCTGTGAAGCCATCTTCGCGAAGATCATCTTCAGAGCATAGCAAAGTGAGACTCTTCCAAGACCGCCGACAGGCTTCATGAGCTATGAATGAGTTCTTGGTGGCAAGGTTGCGAATGCGATTGACATCCCCCAAGATACTCTGCATCTGATGCTTTAGCCAGTCATGGTGTCTATCATGTTTCTGATGTAAGGCCACAAAAAGCACTCGGTCATTGAGTACACGAGATCGCTTCTGAGGCCTTTGAGCAATGGTGCTTTCAGTGGCTTCAGTGGGAGCATGATGAGGTGCACGCATATTTCCAGCCAGAGGATAGACTCGAGTTGCAGCAAGAACTCCCTCAATTGGTTGCGTGAAGCTTTGGCGATCAACATTATGAAGATAAAGTGGCTCCTTGGCAGGCTCAGGGTAGATGGCTTCGACAGACATATCAACATCAGGCAAGAAGACAAGATGGTTGCGCACTGAGGGCTGATAGTCGACAGAAGAGTGAAGCTTGATTAAGCGCTTCACCCATGGAGCATAAAACTTCAAGCCAAATATATCAATTCCAGATGCAGCAAGATGTCTGATGAAGAAATCCTGGGAATTGAATATGATGCCATTGACAATATAGAACACCAAAGTCTTCATGGCTCCTTCAAGTTTGGCTTCAGCTGAGTGTCCCTTGATGGGCCATAGAGTACGCCTCAGAATATGATAGACTGTGCGGGGCAGGTACTCAAGGTCCTTGACGAAGAATTCCTTGGGATAATCAGGATCTTGAGGCAATGGATTCATCATACTGAGCATCTGATTCATGTTTGGTTCAGGCCGCTGGAAGATACACTGCAGTTCATTTTGGTGTAGCTGACAACCAGGCTCATAGAGTTCACCTGGAGTGGGCAGGGAAGTAAGCTCACTAATGTCTTGAGCTTTGTGAAAGTGCTAGTTATCGACTAGAGGGGGGTGAATAGGCGATTTTTATGAAAGTCTTCAAAACATGAGAGTTTCGAAGACAAACAAGAGAAATGAACCTATTGATATGCAGCGGAAGGTAGACTACACTAGACAGGCCATAGTCAAGCAATTAATGAAGCTAAAGTACGAAGACTATTGGCAGCTAGGTAGTATGGATCAAGATGGAAGATAGTATGAAGCCAAACAACAATAGTCATGACACAGTGAAGTCAAACAGAAAAGGCAAGCATGCAAATGACTTCACGAAGACAAACTATAAATAAGTGAGGGAAGAGATAGAACTAGTTGCTTGGTGAGGACAAGGATTTGTTGGACCAGTTCCAGTTGCTATGACAACTGTACGTCTGGTTAGGGAGGCTGAGATTCAACTCAGAAGACCGCGTCTTCACCTTATTTCCCTTGAGCTAAGGACACTTAGTCCTCGCCCAATCACTCTGGTAAGTCTTCAAGGTAGACTTCCAAACCTTCACAGACTTCGTTCACCGGCAATCCACAATGACTCTTGGATGCTCAGAACGCGACGCCTAACCGGCTGGAGGATTCACAGTCCTCAAGTGTAACAAGTCTTCAGGTCACGCGGACAGAAGGACTTCAGTGATGCCTAACACTCTTTGGCTCTGGGTGTTTTGGGCTTTGTCCTCGCAAGGATTTCCCTCTCTCAAAGGCTTCGAGGTGGGTTGCTCTCAAGCGACAAAAGCCGTGCACTAACTCTGAGCAGCCACCAATTTATGGTGTAGGGGGTGGGCTATTTATAGCCACTAGGCAACCCAACTTGATTTGTCCGAAATGACCCTGGGTCACTAAGGAACTGACACGTGTTCCAACAGTCAGATTTCAAACACACGCGGCAGCTTGACTTGGGCTACAAGTAAAGCTGACTTATCCAGCTCTGGATAAGATTTGCTCTCATTGTCTTCGCTCGAAGACTTAGGATTTGGTTGAGCATCACTTCAGTCACTCTAACTTTGTTCACTGGGACCCCACTTAACAGTATGGTGGTTTCTATGACTCAACAAAGAAGAAAAGGAAACTACGAAACAGCTATGTCTTTGCACTCCATAGTCTTCACGTGAATGTCTTCTCGAGTCATAATCTTCATTGTGAATATCTTCACATACGACCATTGTCTTCAATGTCTTCACACATTTTTAGGGGTCATCTCCGGTAGGTAAACCGAATCAATGAGGGACTACTACCTGTGTTATCCTGCAATTCTCACCAACACATTAGTCCCTCAACCAGGTTTGTCGTCAAAACTCCAAAACCAACTAGGGGTGGCACTAGATGCACTTACGATCTCCCCCTTTTTGGTGATTGATGACAAACTGGTTGAAGTTTTCAACGGGGGTAAAAGTATGTGAAATTGTAAAGGCTTGAGGTATTGTCTTCATAAGTAGCAAAAGGCTCCCCCTGAAGATGTGCATATAAGTGTTTTGCTTTGGAATGCAAATGCACATGGCAGGTTGTACTTGTGGAGATCCTCTTCAACTTATGAAGACAATTCATCATGCATGAAAAGATATAACGAAGATAATGACATGCATAATGAAAAATGGACATCTGCAAAATGACTTCATGCTGAATTTATCATCGCACATGCGGAATTTATCATCGCATCACATAGTTGACAGAAAAGGTAGCAGACGACCATCAAGTTTAAGTGTTACAACTCAAAGAACCAAATGTATCAAAAGCAAGAGTTGTAAACACTTGGCAAAAGTACAGTAACCACCCATATGGACCCGCTTGAAGACTATCAACTCATATGCTTCTCCCCCTTTTGTCAGTAAGGACCAAAAAGGTTTGAAGACATAGAGCGTCTACTCGTCCCCATGAGGAGTAGGTGAAGCTGTTGGGTCGTCGTTGAGGTCCGGTGGTGCAGAAGAACTTGGTGCAGTGTCGATTCGAGGCGAAGTTGTAGCTGGTGAAGTAGCATCGTCTTCGTCATCAATGATTATGGCATTGACAGTTGCCGCTGAGGATGAGTAGTTAGAGTCTTGGAGTGAGGCAGTCCGATGCAATACAACATTCCTGGGAGGAGTGGAATCAAACTTGAATCTCTCTGTGAAGCCATCTTGTTGGAGATCATCTTTCGAGCTCAGCAATGTTAGACTCTTCCACGACCGCCGACAGGTTTCATGCGTGACAAAGGCATTCGTGGTGGCAAGATTGCGAATGCGATTGACATCCACCAAGAGGCTTTGCATCTGACGCTTCAGCCAGTCATGATGCTTATCCTGTTTTTGATGCAGGGCAACGAGAAGCTCTCGGTCATTGAGAACGCGAGATCACTTCCGAGGCCTTTGAGCAATGGTACTCTCGGTGGCTTCAGTATGGGCACAATGAGGTGCATGTGTATTGCCAGCCAAAGGATAAACACGAGTTGCAGCAAGAACTCCTTCAATAGGTTGAGTGAAGCTTTGGTGATTGATACGTCTCCATCGTATCTATAATTTTTGATTATTCCATGCCAATATTCTACAACTTTCATATACTTTGGCAACTTTTTATATTATTTTTGGGACTAACATATTGATCCAGTGCCCAGTGCCAGTTCCTGTTTGTTGCATGTTTTTTGTTTCGCAGAAAACCCATACCAAACGGAGTCCAAACGGGATAAAAACTGACGGAGATTTTTTTCGGAATATTTGTGATATTTGGGAAGAAGAATCAACGCGATACGATGCCCGAGGGGGCCACGAGGCAGGGGGCGCGCCCTCGACCCTCGTGGCCACCCCTTAAGGCGGTTGGAGCCCTTCTTTCGCCGCAAGAAAGCTAATTTCCGGATAGAGATCGTGTCCAAAATTCAGCCCAATCGGAGTTACAGATCTCCGGTTATAAATGAAACAGTGAAAGGCCAGATGTGAGAACGCAGAAACAGAGAGAGACAGAGAGACAGATCCAATCTCGGAGGGGCTCTCGCCCCTCCCATGCCATGGAGACCAAGGACCAGAGGGGAAACCCTTCTCCCATCTAGGGAGGAGGTCAAGGAAGAAGAAGAAGGAGGGGGGCTCTCTCCCCCTCGCTTCCGGTGGCGCTGGAGTGCCACCGGGGGCCATCATCATCACCACAATCTTCACCAACAACTTCACCACCATCATCACCAACTCTTCCCCCCTCTATGCAGCGGTGTAACCCCTCTTCTACCCACTACAATCTCTACTTAAACATGGTGCTCAACGCTATATATTATTTCCCAATGATGTATGGCTATCCTATGATGTTTGAGTAGATCCGTTTTGTCCTATGAGTTAATTGATGATCGTGATTGGTTTGAGTTTCATGTTTTATTATTGGTGCTGTCCTATGGTGCTCTCCGTGTCGCGCAAGCGTGAGGGATTCCCGCTGTAGGGTTTGCAATATGTTCATGATTTGCTTATGGTGGGTGGCGTGAGTGACAGAAGCACAAACCCGAGTAAGTAGGTTGTTTGCGTATGGGATAAAGGGGACTTGATGCTTTAATGCTATGGTTGGGTTTTACCTTAATGATCTTTAGTAGTTGCGGATGCTTGCTAGAGTTCCAATCATAAGTGCATATGATCCAAGAAGAGAAAGTATGTTAGCTTATGCCTCTCCCTCAAATAAAATTGCAATAATGATTACCAGTCTAGTTATCAATTGCCTAGGGACAAATAACTTTCTCGTAACAAAAAGCTCTCTACTAAAACTAATTTAGTTGTGTCTTTATCTAAACAGCCCCTACTTTTTATTTACGCGCTCTTTATTATCTTGCAAACCTATCCAAAAACACCTACAAAGTACTTCTACTTTCATACTTGTTCTAGGTAAAGTGAACGTTAAGTGTGCGTAGAGTTGTATCGGTGGTCGATAGACCTTGAGGGAATATTTGTTCTACCTTTAGCTCCTCCTTGGGTTCGACACTCTTACTTATCGTAAGAGGCTACAATTGATCCCCTATACTTGTGGGTTATCACTGATCGGCGTTGTGAAGATAAATTGGCTCCTTGGCAGGCTCTGGGTATATGGCTTCGACAGACAGATCAACCTCTGGCAAGAATATGAGATGATTGCGCGCAGAGGACTGATAGTTGATAGCAGAGTGAAGTTTGATGAGGCGCATTACCCATGGAGCATAAAACTTCAGACCAAAAAGATCAGATCCGGATGCAGCCAATTGCCTGATGAAGAAGTCTTGAGCATTGAAACTGATGCCATTGAAGATATAGAAAACCAATGTCTTCATTGCGCCTTCTAGCTTAGCTGCTGGAGAATGTCCTTTGACATGCCATAGAGTTTGCCTGATGATATGATAGATAGTGCGGGGCAGATACTCTAGGTCTTCAACAAAGAATTCCGTAGGATAGTCAGCATCTCTAGGCAGTGGCTTCATCATACTCAGCATTTGGCTCATATTCGGCTCAGGCTTCTGGAATATGCTCTCCAAAGCATTGCGGTGAAGCTGACAACCAGGTTCATAGAGTTCACCTGGAGTGGGCAAGGCAGTGAGCTCAATAATATCAAGAGCTTTGGCTTCGTGGTGCACATTGCCTGTCATCCACTCAAGGACCCAAGTCTTCAGATCCCTGTTGTAGCCGCGAATGTGAAGAGTTGCATAGAATTGCAGCAGAAGTTCTTCATTCCAATTTTCCTTGTCGGTTACAAACTGTAGAAGGCCAGCATCTCTGAAGCAGTCGAGGGCTTCTTCCAAGCAGGGCAGGCCAGCAATGGCTTCACAGTCTAGTCGCATATGGGGAAAAATGTGCCCTTGATTGTATAGGACACAAGAATAGTAACTGTGCTGCCGATAGCTCCAGAACCGATCTGATGAAATCCTTGGCTTTGAATATGGGTTCTTGGAGCTATCAAAGAAGGTATTGTGTGCAATGAAGCCATTCACATTGAATGATCCTGGTGAAGTTGCCATACCTGGAAACCTTGGCAGCCTGGGCTTTGGCTTCTGGACCTGAGGCATGTGCTCGACATGATAGTCAAATTGTGGTCCAGCAGCAGGAGGAGGAACCAGAATAGGCCATCGAACCATGACAGGTTGACCGCGATCAAATGCCAGCTCAATTGTGTGAGGCCTTAGAGGTGGTACAGGAGCATCGGCATTGACATGGGCTTGAAGTTGCACAATGGTTTCAGGTGCAACATTGGCTTCAGGTGTAGCATTGGCTTCAGGCACCGTATTCACTTCAGGCGCCCCATTAGCTTCAGCCATGACAACGTCATTGGCTTCAGTAGTGTTGTGGGTGGCCGCCTCAGTATTGTTAACCTCCACTTGAGTAGCTAGAGGATCGGACAAAGACATGTTCTCCTCGAGAACAGGTTCTTGGATGGTAGGGGGTGTGGCAACACGCTCTTCTTCTTGATGGTGTTCTTCTTGATCATCGGCTGATGCAGCCGGAATGTCTTCAACAGCTTTGGCTTCAGACTCAGAGACGTTCACAGTTGGAGTGGCGTTAGGAAACACTTGTCGTGCCACTGGGTTGTGGTGCTCTTCTCCTTCTGGAATGCTCGACAAAGCGACTTGTGGCCTTGGTCCTTTGCGAAGCCTACGGATTACGGGCGACACTTTTGGAGAGGGAGTTGGCTGGACCACATAGTCGTCATCATCAAGCACCGGAGTGGTGACTTGAGGTGGGGGAGTACTTGGTGATTCTTCTCAATGGGGAGAGTCTTGAGGGCGATCAGCCCATGCATCATCCTGAGCAATTGGCGTCAGAGGACGACCAATGCTGATGAGTTCGCTGTTTGTGAGAACAGGCGATGATACCATTTGGTGCTCTATCTGAGGAAGGACTTCATCATCATCTACATTGTCTTGAGGACCAATGTCTTCAGCTGCGGTGGGGTCAACAGCTGGAATGTCTTCAGCTTCAGGAGCCTCTGTGGTAGCAGGCTCATGAACAATTAACTGGCACTCTTGGAGTTCGGATGCAGGACGAGCAACAGAGATTGGCTCGACAAAGAGGAGCTCTGTGGGAGCAGCCCGATCTTTCTTGGAAGACTTTGTCTTCCGCTTCTTGGTCTGTGGTGCATCATCAGTGGCATTCTTGATCTTGCGCTTCCTGGCTTCGGCCTCAGCTGCCCTTGTTTTCCTGAGTTCTGAAGCTACTGTGGGGACCTTAGGCTTCATGCCTGTCATGCTGGCGGGGAACACAATGCGAGGTTCTTCCCGCCTTGAAGCTTCAGCTTGAGCCACAGCAGGCTTCTTCTTCTTGGCAGCCATCTTGGGGTCGATGCCTGGACGCCCAAGAGCTTTGCGCTTTTTAGCTTCGTTACGAACTTGCACACACTTGCTGGCGGAGAGCTTCATCCGTTCTCTTGATCCTTTTGCTGCTTCACATTTCTGTGAAACTGCACTTTGAGCTCATGCAACATCTGCTTGAAGCGTTGGACATCAGCTACACTGAGATTGGCCACGTTCTTCTTGAATTGGAATTTCTCATGATCAATCTTGTGCTTCAGTTCGACAATTTTCTGAGCCAGAGCTAGCTCATTTGCAATGGCACTGTGGAAAGAGACACTGATGCCAATTGGAAGCTGAAGATCATCAATGCTGAGGTCTAGGTTCTCAAACCACTCATCAAAGAAGTTATTTAAGATGTCCACATCAAAGAGGAGCAGATCGTTGAAGATCTCCGCCTCTTGCTTGCTCTTTATCAACAGCTCAAGAGCATCATCGCCAAGATCTTCGTCACTTGACAGATCAATGGCTTCATTCTCATTCCTCAGAATGGGAGTAGGGGTCAATACTTGACCAGAAATCTGGATGGGCTTCTTCTTCTTCTCGGTCTTGGAGATGCGAGAAAGATCTTCAGACTGCACACTGGCTTCAGGAGGTGCAGTGGCCAGAGGCTTCGCACGCGAAGCTTTAGGTGCAGTGGAGGGCTTTGAAGCCTTTGGTTTCTTCTGCTTCTTTGGCTTAGGTGGAGCAGGCGCTTCATCAGAATCAGCGTCGTCTGCAGAGTGCTCCACGGCTGCCCCCTGAACAGCAATGTGTGTGATGAGACCTTCGAGGTTGTAGAAGGGCCCGACAATATTGGGTTCAGCATCACGGGTGCCATCAGCTCGAGGAGCAGATGGACCGGAGTTGAAGTCTAATCCAAGTGATTTCTTGTTCTCTTTGGCAGATGCCTTTGCAGTCCGAAAATTGCGCTTGAATAGATTATCATCACGACACCATAGCAATGATGATGGGTCGGCATTGGCAGGCTGTGGTCCACGGACCATACAAGGGTAGAAATCCTGAGCAATGGCTTTAGATCTATTCTTGGGTTGAAGATTTTGAAAGAGAATATCACCCCAAGGACACTTGATGGCATTCTTCTCAGCATACTCCTTGGTCACAAACCTGTATTTGAACCATTGCTCAGCCCAATATCTTTGAATCCATTGGATTCGTGTTTTGCGCTGATTGTAATCCTCTTCAGGATCAGTCTTGTACAACTCATAGAGATCTTCAGGAAAATCCTTTGATGTATCCCCATGGCACTTCCTGCCGCCTTTTCTTGCTGACTTTTCTGTGGCCATTGTACTCAAACAGAATGGCTTCAGTACAGTGAATGGCTTCCGCTTGCTGGTCAGACAGGAACTTACAGATGGTGAATGAATGTGATGCTGTAGGAACTCTGCAAATGAATGCAGACTATGAGAACCAAGGGATTCTCCCACGGACATGTACCTGTGACAGCATTAGAGATGCGAGGGAAGGGGAAGAGGTCATATGGATTCTCAGAAGATTTGGAAGATAAATCAGTTTGAAGACATTGACCTCATAGTGCGAAGACATTCACTTATGTGTTGAGAGTTGGTTCGAGATTTGTACGAATCCAAGAATAGGTACAAGTGAGGAATCTAACTACTTGTGAAGCATAAATGGATATTTCAGGCATGGTATGAGATGCAGAACAGAATAGATCCAAATTTGTAGGCACAGAAACTACTTTTGGTGAGGAAGGATGAATCTATCGGATCAAAAAGGACAGTAAAAGGAGATTTTATTTACCACACGAAGAACTGCTAGACGGAGCAGAGTAGGAGGCCGAGCAGTTCAATCTTCCGTGCCCTAACTCGGCGACGGAAGACACCTATGGCGGCGGCGGAGAAGACGAGGTCCGCGGCCGGCGTGAGGACGGCGTCAGTGAGGTCGCGGTAGCTAAGCGTTTTGTCGCCCGCGTCGTCGAGAGCTAGCGGTGGCGCTAGGGTTTGTGCGAGGTGGATAGGTGGAAGAAAGATTTTGACCGTGATGTGATGTGTATTTATAAGGAGAGGGACAACACAACGCAATTACGTAGGTGCCCCTGGCGGTTCACATCTGAGGGACACGTGGCAAACATGCAACACATTGGAAGTTGTTCCATGTTCCCACGCACGCCTGGACTGTCGGGTGGTCGTTCCGGCTTCTCTGGGTTTCAGGCAATAAGGATTTAGCATTTAAAACAGATGTAATGTCACATCCCTAGCTTCTGGTAATGTCACAAAACTTGAAATGGGGATTGCCTAAACCCTAGCATCAAAGGAATTCACTAGGTTCAACTAAAATATTTTCAGTAAATCCAAATGGCTTTCAAAAATGTTCATCATTTTTGGGAAATGCTGGAAACAGTAACCAAAGGTGATGCACATTTTTCCATGACCTATTTGGGCACTGAATTAAATTATACTCTATTTGCATTTGGGCATTTAAATGTTATAAAATATTTTAAATGTCCAAATAATCACAAACTGAAATGTTTACTATAGTAAATATTCCAAACAGTGACCTCAGTTAGTTGCATGATTTTTGAAAGTGCCTAGCCATTTTTACTAAGTCCATAAACAAATGTCAGAATTAGAAAAGAGAAAGAAAAGGAAAAGAGCAGAGACTCACCTGGAACTTACCTGGCGCCCACCAAAGCCCACCTGGCCGGCCCAGTTGGCTAGCCCAGCCCACCAGCGCCACCGTCCTCAAGCTCCTGCCAGGAGGACGCGCGCGCGTGGTCGCCGCGCGCGGGCACGCGCCCTGGCCACCTCCTCTCTGCTTGCTTGCCCGGACACCTCTAGGAGATGCCACACGCCAGCCCCTGACTCTCTCACTCTCTCCCATGCTTCTCCCCTCTTCTGCTCTCCCTCCCTCTCGCGCCCGAGCACAACCGCCGCCGTCGCTCGTCGTTGCCGCGACCACCGCCTCCTCCTCACCCCTCTGACGTGCCCGAGACCTCCGCCACGTCGTCGTCCTCCTCTCCACCGAGCCATGCGAGCCGGGAGACCTCACAGCATCGCCATCGGCATCATCTCCAAGCTTCAGCACCAGCGCCGTCTCCGACGATTCGCCGGCCATAGCGCGTCCCCGCCCTCCTCGTCGCCTCTGCTGGAACCGGGGTGAGCCCCTCTCCGTTTCGCCTCTATTCTCGATGCCCCGCATGTCCTCCACCACTAGAGCCGCTGTGCGCGAAGCTCGGCGCCGCACGGCCATGTCGCCGCCATCGTTCTGCCTAGCGTACGCCGCGTCCGAGCTCGTAGAGGAGCTCCAAGAGGACCCAGGAGGCCGTGGCACACCTCATACGGCTTCTCCGTGCCCTGCAGTCATGCGCCCGCTCGAGCCGAGCTCCGGCCGCCGCCGCGAGCTCTGTTCCGGCGAGCTCCGGTGCCCCCGCAGCGACCTACCTACCCCTCTAGATGCGGGAGAGCACGGGCTACGCCCCGGTGGTCTCCTTGCATCCAGCCGCCGCCTGTTGCGCTTCTCCGACGAGTTTCCGCTGCAGTTTTGGTCGCCGCCGGCCAAACTCCGGCGAGGGCCGATGTGGCCTCGTCATTAGCACTAACCCCGCCAGCTGGACCACCATTAGACGCTGACAGCGGCCCTCGTAGCGGGTCAAAGCCGGAGTCAACGCGGGATTAGTGTCTGTCTCACTAACTAGTGGACCCCACTGGTCAGGTTTGACCTGGACCCGGTCTGTTGACCTGCTGGCGTCACACCGATGTCATGCTGACGCAGTTAACCTTTTTCTGGATTTATTCTTATTTAGGAAATTCCAGAAAATGCTTTAAACTTCTAAAATTCATAGAAATTAAACTGTAACTGCAAATGAAATAAATTATATATGAAAAATGATCAGAAAAATCCAATCTATCCATCTGCACTCGTTTCATGCATGTTCAAGCAACTTAACCTTGTTGTTTAGTGCAAACATGATAAGGCACT
Source organism: Aegilops tauschii subsp. strangulata (assembly GCF_002575655.3). Taxonomy (NCBI): domain Eukaryota; kingdom Viridiplantae; phylum Streptophyta; class Magnoliopsida; order Poales; family Poaceae; genus Aegilops; species Aegilops tauschii. The sequence goes on along the minus strand of NC_053037.3, from coordinate 309,357,675 downwards.
ATTTAAATTCATAATTTGAATTTGGGGTTGAACCTTTGGTTCAAAATGATCCAAACCCTTGTGGTTTTAGTTGCATTAGCTCAAAACACAGCATATTGACAAGTCATGATCATGCATCATATTGTGCGTTGCATTGATTGTGTTTTCCTTCTCTGTTGCCGGTATTTGTCCCCTATCGATAGACGTGCTTCCGATGATGAGTTCGATGACACCGATGAAGAACTATACTATCTTCAGATGTGCCAAGCAAGCAAAACCCCCTTGTTCATTCCGATACAATCCCACTCTCTCGCTCCTGCTGTCTTTTACTGCATTAGGACAACAACCTTTCAACTGTTACATGCTGCGGTAGTTGAACCCCTTTTCCTCTGCATGACCTGTCATTGCCATAGTAAATAGATGAACCCCACTAGCATGAGTAGGAGTTGTTTGAGCCCTGATGTGCCTACTCATTCATGCTTGTTTGTCATGCCTGCTACTGCTTAGAGTTGAGTCAGGTCTGATTCATTGGGGACGAATTGGAGGTGTGTGAACATGTCTTACTATTGAGAGCTAAGTGTGTGAACATGATTTGGTAAAGGTAGCGGTGAGAGGCCATGTAGGAGTACACGGTGGGTTGTCTCATTGAAACCGTCCTCAGGAACTAAGTTCTGTGTTTGTGATCCATGAATAGCTACTACCACACATTGGGATCCTTAATTGACTCTCTCGGCTTCTTAACCACCCTTGTCCACTGTCTAGGAGTTGCAAGTAGTTTCTGGTGTTTGTAGTATGCTGGAGGTCGTGCGTAGAGCTGACCCGCGGGGTGGGCTGTGATGCGATAGGCACGTGGCACGGTGTACCGGGCGCCCGTTTGGTGTCTCGGGAACCCTGCTCACATCGTTCGGGGCCGTATGTGGAAACTTCGGCCGGACTCCCTGCGGATGGAACCTGAATAGGCGATAAACCTGGACTAGAGACTTGAGTGTTTAGGTAAGCCGTGGCCGACACCCTCGCCAGGCTTCCGCTTGAAGGTTGTCGACATACATGACGTGTACATGGCGGTAAGTGGAGAGAGCGTGTGTGAAGAAGTACACCCCTGCAGGGTTAACATCATCTATTCGAATAGCCGTGTCCACGGTAAAGGACTTCTGGGTTGCTTGTACAGTTCATAGACAAGTGAAAGTGGATACTCTAAAACTCGCAAGATAAGCGTGAGTGCTATGGATGGCTTCTCGTAGGGAGACGGGAGCGGATCCATAGTGGTGTATTGATATGGTGAATATGTGGACTCGTGTGCGCCACCTCAGAAGAGTTACTTTGCAGTCATAGTTTAGAATAGCCACTGAGTCAAAGCTGGCTTGATGCAGTCAAACTCCACCACCCCCTTTGTTGATACTGATGCATATGTAGCTAGTTCTGATGTAAGTCTTGCTGGGTACATTTGTACTCACGTTTGCCTATTTTATGTTTTGCAGAGAGACGCCAGTCTCGCTAGTAGTTCCGTGTGGACTTCGACGTTTAGCTTGATACCTCAGCTACGATCTTGTGCCCTCGGCAGGATCTGGTAGATAGTCAGGCTTCTCAGCCTTTTTCATTTGTAGATGTATGTACTCAGACATGTTAAGCTTCCACATGTGCTTTGACTTGTATGCTCTGAATGTTGGGTCATGAGACCCATGTTTGTAATATCTCGCTCCTCGGAGCCTAATGAATAAATACTTTGAGTCATAGAGTCTTGTTGTGATGCCATGTTGTATTACACATATCGAGCATATTGTGTGTATGATTGAAATGCTTGGTATGTGTGGGAGCCGACAACCTAGTTGTTTATCCTTGGTAGCCTCTCTTATGGGGAAATGTAGTCTTGTGCTTCGATGAGCCATAGTAGTCCGCTATAGCCCGGTTCACCGGAGTCCTGCTAGCCCAGCACTACTGCTCCGGAACACTTGACTGGCCGGCATGTGATTCACTTCATTCCTGTGTCTGTCCCTTCGGGGAAATGTCACGCGGTGACATCCGGAGTCCTGCCTAGACTGCTACAGGCCGGTTCACCGGAGTCCTGTTAGCCCAGTGCTACAGCCCGGATTCGCACGTTGCTGACCGACATGCTCGATGTTGATTCATGTATGCATGTCCCCGTAAGTTGGTGCCACTTTGGGTTCACGACTAGTCATGTCAGCCCGGGTTCTCTGTCATATGGATGCTAGCGACACTATAATATATGTGAGCCAAAAGGCGCAAACGGTTCCGGGCCAAGGTAAGGCGACACCCGTGGGAATACCGTGCGTGAGGCCGTAAAGTGATATGAGGTGTTACCAGCTAGATCGATGTGACTTGGAATCGGGGTCCTAACAGCTTTGGTATCACAGCATGACTGCCTGTAGGATTACCAAGCCAAACTGGCTGAAGTTGTGTCTAGAAATGCTTTAGTTATGTATGGGAATTGATTGGGGAAGGGAACGTAAGGCTCTTTTTACTCCTTATACCTTCCGCCCTTCTGATCTGAGACAGCCTCTTCTTTTATACGGGGATTAAGAACTAGGCCTTCTCATCTATCTATCAGGATGATGTGTTACTAATCCATAGATTTATAGGATTGATGGATTCAAGTCTCATTTCAGTTTCTACTACTTCCGTGTGTTCATAGCTGGCCTTAGAACCTTGATATTGCAATGTTAAGTGGTTATGCCACCATTTTTTGCAGGATGTCCCAAATATTTTTGAGCATTTACAACCGTTATGCTGTCCGAGTCATCCCAGGTTTCGAAATATTCTGATGCATTTGCAACTCCCTTCTTTCCTTTTCTGATGTTCCTTTGGGCCAGTTTAACCACACTAATGGGTGAGTTGAGGTACTCTGTTGCCTCAACATATATGTTGGAGCTATTATTATGACCCCTAGGTGTCTTAGAGGATCACCTAGTAATCTAGCCATGTCTTGTGTTCCCAGTGTGATGATTCTGGCCATTATTCTCGAAAGCAGTCCGTGATGCCACTTGGTTAGTAGGCATTCTATTCCTGGGTTACTTAACTCGAGATTCGCCCTACTTACTTCATGTTGATAGTGTTGCTAGTTCCTTTAGGATATTAGTAACCTTTGCATTAGTCCTCGAGGTCCGTGGTATTTCCTTCTTCCAAATACTATGAACCACTTATGGCAGAAGTTTGTTGGATCAAAGGATCACAACAGGAGTGCCCTCGATGAGTTCTCCATTTATAATTGTGATTCTGCCAGTTCTACCTTTCTACATGGGTTATCTGGAAGAAACTTGTTGAACTTGGTTCGACATATTAATCTATGCATCCACAACTCAGAAAGATATATGTCCCCTTGAGTTATCCCTCTTCATTTGTATTCCGACCATCGTCTGTCAATTGATAGTCAGGAGTAATTGTGCATCCGTGTTATCGATGCTTATTATTCTTGTGGTCCGTTAAGCCATTATATTTCAGAATGACTAGGAGAAACAAACTCCAGCACCTCATCCATATCCAGGATTGGGTCAAAGTAGTTGTGTTCTGCAGATCAAATGACAATCCAGCTTTTGCTCTGTTCTACCCTGGAGTATTACCCCCTTTATGTCAGGATTGTCATGAGAATTGCACCACCTCTTATGAATTCTTGACGCAGTAATACTTCTTGCCATCATTGTTCATTCCTTGGTTCCATGTTATTGTAACCGGAATGCCAACAAGTGTACTGTGATGTGCGAAATCAATACTCCTAGCAACTCCGTTGCTTAGTAATTAATGGACAATACTCTCATTCTTAGCGTGTTGGTTATTGAATCATCATCCTAAGATTGATCGTGCTACCTAGTCCATATTTCCGGGTGCACTCATCGACCAATGAGTTAAGATTGTGACAATCCCTTGCTCCTTGATCATATCGTCTTGCCCTGAAAAGCAAGATTGTTCTCGAGCTTAATAACATATCGGTGGTTCGTGATTTTCCGAATATCTTCTCGGAAGTATTACCAGGTTGTTCCCTGATCGCTATGCTGAGTTCGTGATCATGTTGGTTTTTCTCTAAACCATCCATTCTCCAAGAATCTGTGTTGGATACCCCCGAGCTAGTTGGTTAAGCTAAACAACAACTTGGAGGGTTGGAAGATGAAAGCTTGTCCGACTTAGTTCATCACTAAGGGATATCCTTGAGTGTGTGTGTGTGTGTGTGTTGAAGAAAGATGATGTCTTCATCGACTGATCCCCGTGATCAGTTGTTGAATCTATTGTCTTGTCCAAACCTTGATTTGAGTGTGGGCTATCGCCAAATCAAGTTAGAACCAACGATATTCGTAATGTTGTCTTACTCGTGGTTGATTCCTCGAGCATACACCATTACATCTTTTGGTCTGACCAATACTATCACATTGTTCACATGATGGTGGAAGTCTAGTAATATGGAAATTCCGATGAGTTGCTATTGAGCCCATCAGCAGCATCTTGTCTCCTCCATGATTCATGTTGAACATCAAGCTAGTACTGGAAACTTTTGTAAGCATTATCTTCATGTCCCGTTCATGAAATACATGTTTGGTGTAAGAAGTGACTTTCTCCAAGTTCACGTGCATTAGGTGCAAGTTGTCGCCGTGAATTGAGAAAGATTGTTTTTGCTTTCTCCGAAATCATCCCAAGTCAGTCATGCATGTGCGAAGTATTCCATGGTTTGATAGGCTCGCTACCTCCACTCCATGTGTAATCCCTAGCACACCAAGCCACTGATTGATTTGTTCAAGATATAGGAGTCTGTTCTAAAGTGTTAATCCTTTAGACTTCCGCGTGGAGACTTCAATATCATTAATGATGGTTCCTCACCTGAACTCGGTAGTGTTTTGTTGTAAGACTTCTACGTGGTCATGCTTGTCTTGGACAGCGTGTTCACATGTATGTAGCAGAACCAACTCATGTTTTGGAGCTTGCTATCGTAGCTCATCTCCCGAGAATCTCGCAACATCATCTCATCAGTTTGTGTCGCAAACTTTCTTTTCCAGACACGTTGTCTGAATTATCCTGTTACCAACCAGATTTGAATCTCAGGCAGATATGATGGTTGGAACTTCTTCCAAGAACTATGATATAGGTTCCAGTGAAGTGGACGCACCTAGCTGGAAGCACTATTATTGTAGTATCTTGATTAAGCCGTTTGGTCACTTCCCATGAGGATTTCGCATGACTTATTCTAGAAGTTATTCCTTATGGATTTTGTGCTCCCGAAGTCCGACCTTTACTTGATGGCCATGTTGATGTTTTTTTAAGTATAACTGTGGTAGCTAGAACATCAAGGAGAACATTAGAAGCGGAGTGCTAAATGTCTCTCGGTCGATCATCCAGATTTCGTTTCCTTGGCCTCGCTAAGGTGAAATCTGAGAAAGTGTTGTCTTCCTTTGCATCTGCATTGTCCATCACTATTCATCATGGTAGTAAGATGTGCTACCAGGATACTCGGCATGGATGTTGGTAAAACCTTGATGAGTATGGAAATGCTCAAGTTCTTGAGAGCACGCTCAGACACTAGGTTACACCCACGGTATCAATTGGAATGTGCCTTCCATTTGCCGAGTTGTCCTATAACTCTAGTTTCCTTTCCAAACTGAGTATGCCATTCTTTCGAATTCCTTCAAATGATCGATTGTGATTTTCCTCAGGCTGGTATAGAGAGTTTCAATGATCTATGCATCAAAAGTAATTATTTTTGCCACTTAAGGGAATAATTCTACGAGTCACCTTCCCTAAGGTGTCACGTTATGGAATCATGGCAGTTAACTCCTCGCTACGTCGTGATCGAGCGTGGATTTGTTGCCTACCTAGTGGACCATCATCATCTGTTACACCCCATCCCCTGAATGTATGTTTCGTGTCTCAGCTCAAGAGATGTTTTATATCTCACCCCAAGAGTTGATCTTGAGTTGCCCGATCTTCGAGAAGATCGATTCCTGTAGAGTTCCTGTCCGTCGTCATCGTGTTGGATGAAGATCTCGAAAGGAAGGACGCCAAGATCGATCTGAAGCAATGGATCACGAAGATCATGTTAGCTTGTATCCCCTCTGTCTTCTTACCTCACCTCTTGAATCTCGGGACGAGATTCTTGTTTAGTGGGGGTGAGTTGTCACATCCCTAGCTTCTGGCAATGCACTAGGCTAGCTTCATGTGTGCATCATGGTTAAGTTTGAAAGAAACTTGAAAGGGGGATTGCCTAAACCCTAGCATCAAAGGAATTCACTAGGTTCAACTAAAATATTTTCATTAAATCCAAATGGCTTTCAAAAATGTTCATCATTTTTGGGAAATGCTGGAAACAGTAACCAGAGGTGATGGACATTTTTCCATGACCTATTTGGGCTCTGAATGAAATCATACTCTATTTGCATTTGGGCATTTAAATGTTATAAAATATTTTAAATGTCCAAATAATCACAAACTGAAATGTTTACTGTTGTAAATATTCCAAACAGTGACCTCAGTTAGTTGCATGATTTTTGAAAGTGCCTAGCCATTTTTACTAAGTCCAGAAACAAATGTCAGAATTAGAAAAGAGAAAGAAAAGGAAAAGAGCAGAGACTCACCTAGAACTTACATGGCGCCCACCAAAGCCCACCTGGCCGGCCCAGTTGGCCAGCCCAGCCCACCAGCGCCACCGTCCTCAAGCTCCTGCCAGGAGGACGCGCACGCGTGGTCGCCGCGCGCGGGCACGCGCCCTGGCCACCTCCTCTCTGCCTGCTTGCCTGAACACCTCTGGGAGATGCCACGTGCTAGCCCCTGACTCTCTCACTCTCTCCCGTGCTTCTCCTCTCTTCTGCTCTCTCTCCCTCTCGCGCCCGAGCGCAACCACCGCCGCCGCTCGTCGGTGCCGTGGCCACCGCCTGCTCCTCGCCCCTCTGACGTGCCCGAGACCTCCGCCACGTCGCCGTTGTCCTCTCCACCGAGCCATGCAAGCTGGGAGACCTCACAGCACCGCCATCGGCATCGTCTCCAAGCTTCGGCACCGGCGCCGTCTCCGACGATTCGCCGGCCATAGCGCGTCCCCGCCCTCCTCGTCGCCTCTGCTGGAACCGGGGTGAGCCCCTCTCCGTTCCGCCTCTATTCTCGACGCCCTGCGCGTCCTCCACCACTAGAGCCGCCGTGCGCGAAGGTCGCCGCCGCACGGCCATGTCGCCGCCGTCGTTCTGCCTACCGTACGCTGCGTCCGAGCTTGTAGACGAGCTCCAAGAGGACCCAGGAGGCCGGGGCACACCTCATACGGCTTCCCCGTGCCCTGCAGTCGTGCGCCCGCTCGAGCTGAGCTCCGGCCGCCGCCGCGAGCTCTGTTCCGGCGAGCTCCGGCGCCCCCGCAGCCACCCACCTGCCCCTCTGGATGCGGGAGAGCACGGGCTACGCCCCGGTGGTCTCCGCGCGTCCAGGCGCCGCCTGTCGCGCTTCTCCGACGAGTTTCCGCCGCAGTTTTGGTCGCTCCCGGCCAAACTCCGGCGAGTGCCGATGTGGCCTCGTCATTAGCACTAATCCCGCCAGCTGGACCACCATTAGACGCTGACAGCGGGCCCCGTAGCGGGTCAAAGCCGGAGTCAACGCGGGATTAGTGTCTGTCTCACTGACCAGTGGACCCCACTGGTCAGGTTTGACCTGGACCCGGTCTGTTGACCTGCTGGCGTCACACCGACATCATGCTGACGCAGTTAACCTTTTTATGGATTTATTCTTATTTAGGAAATTCCAGAAAATGCTTTAAACTTCTAAAATTCATAGAAATTAAACCGTAACTCCAAATGAAATAAATTATATATGACAAATGATCAGAAAAATCCAATCTATGCATCTGCACTGGTTTCATGCATGTTCAAGCAACTTAACCTTGCTGTTTAGTGCAAACATGATGAGGCACTATTTAAATTCATAATTTGAATTTGGGGTTGAACCTTTGGTTCAAAATGACCCAAACCCTTCTGGATTTAGTTGCATTAGCTCAAAACATAGCATATTGACATGTCATGATCATGCATCATATTGTGCATTGCATTGATTGTGTTTTCCTTCTCTGTTGCCGGTATTTGTCCCCTCTCGATAGACGTGCTTCCAACGATGAGTTCGATGACACCGATGAAGAACTATACTATCTTCAGAAGTGCCAGGCAAGCAAAACCCCCTTGTTCATTCCGATACAATCCCACTATCTCGCTCCTGCTCTCTTTTACTGCATTAGGACAACAATGTTTCAACTGTTACATGCTGCGGTAGTTGAACCCCTTTTCCTCTGCATGACCTGTCATTGCCACAGTAAATAGATGAAACCCACTAGCATGAGTAGGAGTTGTCTGAGCCCTGATGTGCCTACTCATTCATGCTTGTTTGTCATGCCTGCTACTGCTTAGAGTTGAGTCAGGTCCGATTCATCGGGGATGAATTGGAGGTGTGTGAACATGTATTACTATCGAGAGCTAAGTGTGTGAACACGATTTGGTAAAGGTAGCGGTGAGAGGCCATGTAGGAGTACACGGTGGGTTGTCTCATTAAAACCGTCCTCAGGAACTGAGTTATGTGTTTGTGATCCATGAACAGCTACTACAACACATTGAGATCCTTAATTGACTCTCTCGGCTTCTTAACCACCCTTGTCCTCTGTCCAGGAGTTGCAAGTAGTTTTTGGTGTTTGTAGTATGCTGGAGGCCGTGCGCAGCGCTGACCGCGGGGTGGGCTGTGATGCGGTAGGCATGTGGCACGGTGTACCGGGCGCCCGTTTGGTGTCTCGGGAACCCTGCTCACATCGTTCGGGGTCGTATGTGGAAACTTCGGCCGGACTCCCTGCGGATGGAACCTGAATAGGCGATAAACCTGGACTAGAGACTTGAGTGTTTAGGTAGGCCGTGGCCGACACCCTCGCTAGGCTTCCGCTTGAAGGTTGCCGAGATACATGACGTGTACATGGCGGTAAGTGGCGAGAGCGTGTGTGAAGAAGTACACCCCTGCAGGGTTAACATCATCTATTCGAATAGCCGTGTCCACGGTAAAGGACTTCTGGGTTGCCTGTACAGTTCATAGACTAATGAAAGTGGATACTCTAAAACTCGCAAAATAAGCGTGAGTGCTATGGATGGCCTTCTCGTAGGGAGACATGAGCGGATCCATAGTGGTGTATTGATATGGTGAATATGTGGACTCGTGTGCGCCACCTCAAAATTGTTACTTGCAGTCATAGTTTAGAATAGCCACTGAGTCAAAGCTGGCTTGCTGTAGTCAAACTCCACCACCCCCTTTGTTGATACTGATGCATATGTAGCTAGTTCTGATGTAATTCTTGCTGGGTACATTTGTACTCACGTTTTCCTATTTTATGTTTTGCAGAGAGACGTCAGTCTCGCTAGTAGTTCCGTGTGGACTTCGACGTTTAGCTTGATACCTCAGCTACGATCTTGTGCCCTTGGCAGGATCTGGTAGGTAGTCAGGCTTCTCAGCATTTTTCATTTGTAGATGTATGTACTCAGACATGTTAAGCTTCCGCATGTGCTTTGACTTGTATGCTCTGAATGTTGGGTCATGAGACTTGTAATATCTCGCTGCTCGGAGCCTAATGAATAAATACTTTGAGTCGTAGAGTCTTGTTGTGATGCCATGTGGTATTACACATATCGAGCATATTGTGTGTATGATTGAAATGCTTGGTATGTGTGGGAGCCGACAACCTAGTTGTTTATCCTTGGTAGCCTCTCTTATGTGGAAATGTAGTCTTGTGCTTCCATGAGCCATAGTAGGCCGCTACAGCCCGGTTCACCGGAGTCCTGCTAGCCCAGCACTACTGCTCCGGAACACTTGACTGGCCAGCATGTGATTCACTTCGTTCCTGTGTCTGTCCCTTCGGGGAAATGTCACGCGGTGACATCCGGAGTCCTGCCTAGCCTGCTACAGCCCGGTTCACCGGAGTCCTGTTAGCCCAGTGCTATAGCCCGGATTCGCACGCTGCTGACCGACATGCTCGATGTCGATTCATGTATGCATGTCCCTGTAAGTTGGTGCCACTTTGGGTTCACGACTAGTCATGTCGGCCCGGGTTCTCTGTCATATGGATGCTAGCGACACTATCATATACGTGAGCCAAAAGGCGCAAACGGTCCCGGGCCATGGTAAGGCGACACCCGTGGGAATACCGTGCGTGAGGCCGCAAAGTGATATGAGGTGTTACCGGCTAGATCGATGTGACTTGGAATCGGGGTCCTGACATGTAACTTTTGTCTCTGTATCTTCTGCTGACAAGGACACAGAGAAGACATTTGACAGTTTCGATAGAATGCATATGATTTGGATAAATAGAATTTAAGATAGAAGCATAGAAGAGGTTGGGGTCCGATCACATTCACTTAGATCAAAAGATTCAAAAAAGAAGACATAGCTATAGGTGAATGCTGTAGAGGACAAAACACAAATATATGTATATATCCAAGTAAGACCAAATAAACATTGTGAAGATATAACAGAAGTCAAATCAATGTTGAAGACAAATAAAATGAGAAGACTTTGCAAATGAGACGCCCAATGAAACACTTCACACAAAGATTGGGTGGTGGCGTTACCCACCGTATAGGAAGTATTAGACCCAGACACGGCGCACAATTATCATGGCGCTCCGAAGTCATATTCTGCATTAATGTATTCACACTTAGAGTGTATGTCTTCATTGATTGAAGATATACGTTACTTTGTGTGTTGCACATCTAAGTCACCAACATGCATAAGTGTCAGGATGTATGTCCAATTACAGGACATTTGAGGATTCTAAGATATTTAGCTCACACCGCAACTTGCAGAACCTTTTCTCATCCAAGGGCTTTGTGAAGATATCTGCCAATTGCTCTTCAGTGTTGACGTGAATGATATCAATATCTTCCTTCATGACATGATCTTTGAGAAAGTGATGATGAATTTCAATGTGCTTTGTCTTCGAGTGCTGAACTGGGTTGTTGGAAATCTTGATGGTGCTTTCATTGTAACAGTAGAGTGGTACTTGCTTCAGATGGATGCCATAGTCCTTGAGTGTTTGCTTCATCCATAGAAGCTGAGCGCAGCAAGATCCAGCAGCAATGTATTCAGATTCAGCAGTGGAGAGAGATACACAGTTCTACTTCTTTGAAGACCAACAGACAAGTGATCATACCAGAAAGTGACATGTGCCTGATGTAGACTTGCGATCCACCTTGTCACCGGCATAATCAGCATTCGAGAATCCAACTAGATCAAACTCTGAGCCCTTTGGATACCATAATCCTAATGTTGGGGTGTAAGCCAAATATCGAAGAATTCGCTTCACAGCTAAGTGATGCGATTCCTTTGGTGCCGCTTGGAATCGGGCACACACGCAAACACTAAGCATGATATCTGGCCTAGATGCACATAAATAAAGTAAAGAACCAATCATGGAGCGGTATACCTTTTGATCAAACTCTTTACCATTGGTGTCAGGACCCAGATGACTTTTGGTTGGCATTGGCGTCGTGTAACCTTTGCAGTCTTGCATTCCAAACTTCTTCAGGCAGTCTTTGAGGTATTTCTCTTGAGATATGAAGATGATGTTGCTCTGCTGATGGATTGGAAGACCTAGGAAGAACTTCAGCTCACCCATCATGGACATCTGATATTGCTCTTGCATCATGTGTCCAAACTCATCACTGTATTTCTGGTTAGTGCAGCCGAAGATAATGTCATCCACATAGATTTGGCACACAAACAGTTCACCATCATATGTCTTCATGAAGAGTGTGGGATCCAGGGAACCAGGTTTGAAGCCTTTGCTCTTCAGGAAGTCTTTGAGTGTGTCATACCAAGCACGAGGGGCTTGTTTGAGGCCATACAGTGCCTTGTTGAGCTTGTATACCATATCAGGATGTTATGGATCTTCAAAGCCAGGTGGCTGTGCAACATACACTTCTTCTTCAATCTTGCCATTGAGAAAGGCACTCTTCACATCCATTTGATACAGAAGGATGTTGTGATGATTTGCATAGGCTAGCAGTATGCGAATGGCTTCAAGCCTAGCCATAGGAGCAAATGTTTCATCGAAGTCAATCCCTTCAACTTGAGTGTATCCTTGAGCAACTAGGCGAGCCTTGTTTCTGACAACTTGACCATGCTCATCTTGCTTGTTGCGATATATCCATTTGGTGCCAATGACATTGTGCTTACGAGGATCAGGACGCTTGACCAATTCCCACACATTGTTCAGCTCAAACTGTTGAAGCTCTTCTTGCATAGCTTGAATCCATTCAGGTTCCATGAAGGCTTCAGCAACTTTCTTGGGTTCAGATATAGATACAAATGCAAAGTGCCCACAGAAATTTGCCAGTTGCGTTGCTCTTGAACGAGTGAGTGGACTAGGTGCATTGATGCTACCAATTATCTTCTCAATCTGTACTTCATTTGCAACACGAGGATGAACTGGACGAAGATTTTGCTCTTGCTGGTCATTGTCTTCATTTTGAGCATTGACTTCAGGCTGAGAATTGTCTTCAGGTTGATTAGGTGCAGAGATGATGAGTTCCTCTTCAGCCTGTGCCTCAGAAGGTATGATTTCTCCAGTTCCCATGAGCTTGATGGCTTCACTAGGTGGAACTTCATCTAACACATTTGGCAGGTGCTCTCTTTGCGAGCCGTTAGTCTCATCGAATTGCACGTCTATAGTTTCGACCACTTTATAGTGAAAGAGGTTGAAGACTCTGTAGGAGTGCGAATCCTTTCCGTAACCAAGCATAAAACCTTCATGTGCTTTCGGTGCAAATTTTGAAGTGTGATGTGGATCCTTGATCCAGCACCTAGCACCAAATACTCTGAAGTAGCTTACATTTGGCTTCTTACCAGTCAGGAGCTCATAGGATGTCTTCTTCAGAAGCTTATGAAGATAAACACGGTTGATGACATGGCATGCAGTATCAATGGCTTCGGGCCAGAACTTCCTTGGTGTCATGTATTCATCAAGCATCGTCCGAGCCATCTCAATGAGTGTCCTGTTCTTGCGCTCCATGATGCCATTCTGCTAAGGTGTGTATGGAGCAGACAACTCATGAGTGATGCCTAATGTATCAAGGTAAAGATCGAGGCCGGTGTTCTTGAACTCTGTGTCGTTGTCACTTTTGATGTGCTTGATTTTGATGTCATAGTTCATCATGGCATGATTTGCGAAGCGCCTGAAGACATCCTGCACTTCATTCTTGTAGAGGATTATATGCACCCATGTATATCTCTAATAATCATCAACAATGACGAAGCCATAGAGGCAGGCAGTGGTAGTAAGAGTAGAGTAATGAGTGGGGCCAAATAAGTCCATGTGTAGCAGCTCGAAGGGTTGAGATGTCGTCATGATTGTCTTCGAGGGATGTTTGGCCCTAGTCATCTTTCCAGCTTCGCGGGCACCACACAGATGATCTTTCTTGAACTTGACGCCCTCGATGCCTATGACGTGTTTCTTCTTTGCGATTGTGTACAGGTTCCTCATGCCAGCATGCCCTAGCCTCTGATGCCAGAGCCAGCACTCTGCAGCTTTTGCCAGAAGACATACGGCTAACTGTGGTCCTGCTGAGAAATCTACCATATATAGATCATCTTTCCGGTACCCTTCAAAGACTAGAGACTTGTCAGATTCCATTAGAACAAGGCAACGATATTTTCCAAATATCACAATCATGTTCAAGTCACAAAGCATTGAGACAGACATTAAGTTGAAACCAAGGGATTCAACAAGCATCACTTTATCCATGTGCAGATCCTTTGTGTCGGATCTCGGGTTCCGGCAAAACCCTTAAGGTTCGAGCTCTGGGTGCGCGCGAAGTTCTTTCCCTCCTACCGATCCACGCCCTAGCTCGCTAAGATCTCACGGACAAACTCGACGAACACACAACACAGAGAGACATGAGACTTATACTGGTTCGGGCCACCGATGTGGTGTAACACCCTACTCCAGTGTGTGGTGGTGGATTGTGTGACAGCCTGGTTTTTGCCCTCTCTCATTTGCTTGATTTTTATTTGGATTAAATTTGAAACTTGGAGTTTTTGAATCTTTTCATATGGAATTAAACACTTGGGTACTCTTGGCTTTCACCCAAGTGCTCCATTTCCCTCTCTAATCATCATTCCCCTTCTGATCCACTCCAATATAATCTTTGGAATATTTTTCTTAAATGAAAAATATTCATTTTCTCCCAAAAACCCTAGCCATATCAGTATGCTCCAAAGCAACCCTAATTTTTATGGCCCAGAAAAATCTGAGATAATTCACAAATATTCTTTGAACCCTAGGGCACCTTCCTGAGCAAAAATATTTCATCACTTTTTGGAATATTTTTGCTACAGAAAATATTTTCTGTTCTGGACAGAAATGGTGGTTTCTACAGCAACTACCATTTTACTTGCTCCATTGTGCCTGGGTTTTCTTGTGCATTTTCACCTTAGTAACTCTTGGCTAACCTCCAAAGCACAGCCTCTAACTCCCAGCCATTTGACCTCAGTAACCTCTCAAAGTTACTGACCAGAAACTTACCTAGCATGTAAAAATTTCCCTACTACACCTGGATCCAAACCAAAGCGTGGTAACATCTCAAACTACCATGAGCAACACGCCAGACATGAAGTTTAGGCTTAGCTCGGCCTGATGTCATAGTCCACGCGGTGACCGCGTTCGTCCAGGGGTGCTGGCATGCGTGTCGACGCACTCTGAGTGCCGCCGAGCGCTCTGTTTCACGCGTGCTCACTTCCCCGACTGCCGTAGCACGCCAGACTTCACCACCATCTTCGTCTCAACTCCCTTAACTCCCCTCTAGCGCTCGCCGATGCCGAAGCTCGCCGCAGCGAGCATGGACACGGTCCGGCCAACCCAACAGTGCGGTGCGCACTGTGCTCGTCGCCTTCTCCTCGTTCCTGTGCTCGTCTCCGTCCGCCAACAGTTGCCGCGTGAGCTGCGTCGCCTTCTTCCCCTCTCACTGACGCCGCTCGTCGCCGGGCGCCGTGGACAGGTGTCCACCGGCGGAGCCCGAAACACCCTCGCCGCTCGCCTATAAATGGAGCCGCCCCCAGCCTCCTCGAGCACCATCCAGCACTCCCACACACCCCACAAGCAAGTAGCCCGGCCGGGCAGGCCTCGGGCCGCCGTCCCCGAGCTCGAGCTCGCCGGCGATCCCCTCTAGTCGCCGCGGTAGCTCCAGCCCCTCCCAGGCCAGGGCGACCCTTCCAGGGCCTCCGCCCCTCTCCGGTGAAGCCGTTCCGCCCCTCTGGAGCCCCTGGAGTTGCCTCTGCTCGCCGTCTTCTTCATCTCCGGCGACCATCGTGTTCTGCCTCAGCTTGCGAGGTTGATTCCGACGCCGTCCAACCGCCCCTAGCTACGCTACGGGTACGGGAAGGTGCGCCTCAACCCCCTCTTGCCATTCCTCCCTCTCGTTTTGGCCAAGGAGTCCTCGTCGCCGGCGAGAGCTCCGGCGGAGCTGTGACTCCCTCCGTTTCCTTCTCCCCCTCCTCCTAACCTGACTAGCGGGGCCCGCTAGTCAGCCACTCTGTACGCGCGCGAAGCGGTATGAGTGGTGGCGCCCCTGGGCTTTACGCCTTCGACGTCACCCCCCAGCCTGTATATTTTTATTCAAATTCATTTGAATTTACAGAACACTTCAAACAGCCATAGCTCCTCAACCATAAGTCCAAATGAATTGATTCGTTTTGCATCTTGTTCTTTGCAAAGAAATTTAGCAGCTCACCAAAGATGAGATTTTTCTGAGCTGTTTAGAATTTCTGGTGATTTTCAGAAGTGTTCTTGATATTTTCTTTTTGTGTTTAAAATTATTTTCAGAGGGTGAGGCTTGTCTTGAGGATCACCAGAAGGCTTGTGAACCTCATCTGCACTAAGGCAAGCCACAGCAACATTTTCATGGTGTCATTTGAATATTTATGATTTTCTTACTTGAATGAAATGATTAATCCATGCATTTAAATAACTATTGTGTTATTTATATTCTGTTAGGTGTTTGTTAGTTAATATGCTTGATTTACAGAATGTGGAAACTAGCTTAGTTGGTGAAGCAAAGCTAGGATCTATTTGTGGTGATGATGGAAATAATTTTTGTTATGCATGTTATTAATTATTTAAAGTTATGTTCTTGCATAAATAAAATGATAAATTTGCTAGAAAATATTCTGTTAAGTACTTGTTTAGTCATTTTACTTGACTTACAGAATGTTTGAACCTCACTTGGTTGGTAAAGAAATTAGGATTTGTTTGTGGTAAAATCTTTGTTATTCATGTGAGAAATTAATCGGAGTTACGTTCTTGCATGAGAAAATAATAAAACTTGCTGCAAAATATTTTGGTTAATATGTGAGTTATCTTGATCAGCAAAGTAATATGAGTTGTCGATGTTTATGCTTAGTGTGAATATGGATGACATCGGTCATTTTCGTTATTAAGTGATGCATGTGTAGTTTTGCATTTCATGGCATACTATGACACCGGTCATTTTCATTTTAAGTTGAACCTGCATATAACTCAACTTGAATATACCGTTGACTGGGTCATGGTGCCGCTGAATCAAGTTTTTCCCAGTGCAACCACATTTGCCTTTGTGGGAAGGCCTTGATTCGGTCCATTGACATTGCCTCTGGTCGGTGCCTCCAACTAGGGAAGGTTATGTCGTGCTTACCCTGGCCCGGTAAGCAGGCATAACCTTGTGTGCCTGTTGTTGAGATTATTGTACCGGGTCCCCGAGTGGGATCGTTTTGGCCACGACGGTGGTCGGTGTGTCTTTGGTAGACACGGGGCCACCGAGGACTAGCCCGTTGGGGATTGGGTCGGAGTGGCCGGGAGAGTGTCATGACATTGGAAGGGTTTCGTCGGAATGCCGTTGGTCCACCCGAATGGGAGTGCGAGGCCATGGGTTCCGTGGTGTGGGTATAGTGTGCTACCTCTGCAGAGTGTATAATCTATCGATAGCCGAGTCCACGGTCACGGACACCTCGTAGTAGGTCCCACCATGAGTCAACGTTTAATAAAATTTGCACACTAAGCTATGAACTTTGCATTGTTGAGGATGGCAGAAAGGCCATCGAGATATTCAGGACCAGATATTGGTCGTGGTTGTGATCGTCGTAAGGATCACGAGTTACTCTGGTTAAGACCACGTTGGTGTCTTGTTTGTGATCCGAGAATGATCACGGTTGGTAAGTTGTCCCGAGGGTCATTCGAGCATGATCACTACATGTTTGACATATAGTGTTGCATTATTATTAATTGGTTAAGTATCATGATATTGTTTGCCATTATGATTATGCATGTTGTGAGATTGCAAGTACATTCAATGTACTGACCTGGCGTGTCATGACAGATTTCAGGAAAGTCTCGTGGGAGAGGAGCGCTGCTCGAGTCTAGATCGTGTCCACATCGGTGTCCCTGTGATATGGAGCTTCCGCTACGACGTTATTCCGCTGCCACGTAGTTGTTCTGATCGAGGCCACTTTATGTTCACTAAATAATGTACATATTGTTCAGCCGCACCGGGTGTGCCGCTTGGCCTCGACAGCTGTTGTAATATAAACTTTGTTCCGCTAGCATCAATAAAGCGGTTGTTTTCTGTACCAAGATGTTGTGTGTTGCCAGAAGACATGGTCTCTGGGCTGGCAATGCATGGTAAACCGGTCGCTCTGAGCCAGGGTGCCACAACGCTTGGTATCAGAGCCGCGCTGGCTGTAGGCCACGCTTGACTATGACGTGTTAACTGGACGTTAGATACGAGTTTAAGTTGAGTGCCGGTAGTAATTTTTGCTGGTTGTTGCATTGCATGCATTTGGTTTATAAATTTTTATGCTAACCTGCTAATGGTTGTGGGTGTAGATGGCTCCGGTGCCGTATTCGTGCCAGTTGCAGCTGATGCCGTACACGTCACCGCACCTCCTTCGCAACGTGTGGCGTCGGCTGTACCCTCTCGGAGATGACCCAGTCTATCGTGTGTACCGGGAGCATCTAGCTGATTCAGTGTATGAGTATCACGCAGTGGTCACTCTGCGCACTAGTTCCGATTCCAGCTCTTACACTCGTACTTCTCGGAGCGGTTACGCCTCCACCGCTTCTCAGGCTGTCCAGTTTGCTGCATTCGAGGTCCTTGTCGAGCTTCGCTGCAACGAGGTCCGAATGCAGAACCACCCAGGTTTCTATTACTACCCATCTCTGCACGACAACGGTCGTGTCCGTTTCCCTATCATTGATCCGGAGTCTGATAGCGTTGCTAGCCACCTTGCTCGTTATGTCACTGCTAGCTATCTTATGATCCACGAGCTGGCTCGAGAGCTGACTCGTGCCCGTACTGCTTTAGCCGCTGCTTTAGTCACTACTAGATCTGCCACAAATCCATCTTCTCTGGGATTTACCCCTTATATTCCAGCCAGTTCTAGTTCCCCTAATTCGCCGGTTACTCCTCAGAGTAGCACGGGCGTCTCGGCAGTGAATCCTCTCAGTACTCCTGCCGAGTGGGTTTCACTTCTCGCTACTCATGTAGCCCCGATGCTTCATCCTACCCCTGCCCCTGAGGGAGAGCCCTCGAGGCAGCGCCGTCGTGTTACCTTTAACCCGGAGATTTCCGTTAACCACGTCAGTTCGGGATCCGAAACCGCTTCAGGGGAGGACACCGCAGCACCAGCAGAGTAGTAGTATCTTTGAGTATTCGCAGTCGTCCGGATGATGTACGGATGTAGTCGTACGAGTCATGATGTTTCGTTGCATGTATGAGAGCAGTTGAACCTGGCATGTTGTTTATCTTTCTTGTATGAGTCTATGTATCATTATGTTGGGACTTTATTCGCCGTATTTTCTTTGCTCTTTTGTTTTCTTCCGGGATTTGTTGCTGGCTTTTCCCCAATTTTATTCTTGGATGTTTCTCATCTCGATTGTGTTGTCTTGGGAAAAATCCGCAATAGGATGATGCGGGGAGGCAGCAGTAGCAACGTTCGTGAGGGAACTCCTGTTCGTCGTTCCGCACGACAGGCAGGACATTCTCCCGAACCGTACGTTCCGCCACCACCTCCACTGCCAAATCCGCCCTCCACCGAGCAAATTCTGCGTATGTTTGAGGAAAGAAGGAACAATGATCTGATCAAAATATTAAGGAGTGTGCAAGCTATGGTTGGACAAAATGAAAATCAGAACGGTCATCACTCAAAGCTGTCAGATTTTCAAAGGACCAAGCCACCCAGTTTCAGTCAGATTGTTGACCCATTGGATGTAGACGATTGGTTGCGCACCATTGAGAAAAAGCTTGAGATGGCTCGTACTGAAGAAAATGATAAAGTTCCATTTGCAACTCATTACCTTGAAGGCGCAGCTGCCATATGGTGGGAAAATACAAAAGCCATGTGGCCGGTTGATGAGGAAATCACCTGGGAAAAGTTTAAGGATCAGTTCTGAAAATATCATATCCCTACCGGAGTTATGAAGACCAAGCAGCGTGAATTTCTCGCACTTGTCCAAGGAAATCAGTCTGTGGCTGAATATTTGCAAAAATTCAATCATCTGGCCCGTTACTCTCTTTATGACGTGGCCACCAAAGAAAGCAAGATTGACAGATTTCTTGGAGGCCTAAATCTGCAACTCCGGTGTACTCTCAGTATGCTTGATTTCCCAGATTTCCAAACTCTGGTGAACAAGGCTTTCATTGCTGAACGGGAGCACAAGCTTATAGCAGATAATAGGCCTGTTAACAATGACAACAAGCATAAGTTTGAGCCAAAGAAGGATGGGCAACCAGTGCAAAAGGCTCGTACCTGGCAGCAGACTCAGGTGGAATACAAGCCAAATTGGCAGCAGAATGTTAACAAGACCACCACTCAAGTCAAGAATGTCGTGACCAACCCAATACATGAGGAGCGTCAGCGCAATAATTCTTGCTTCAATTGTGGGCAGAACGGACATTATGCCAGACAGTGCCCCAAGAACAACAAGGCGAATGCCCTAATCAGGCCACAAGTCAACTTTATGGAGTCATGGCCAACCCAGCAAAACTTCACTGGGAACGTGCATCATATCTCCGCCGATGAAGCCCAAGAGAAGCCAGAAGTCGCCATTGGTATGTTTTCTGTTAATGACATACCTGCCGTAATTTTATTTGACTCTGGGGCTTCCCATTCTTTTATTTCTCGGAGTTTTGCTGCCCAAAACAACTTTCCTTGCACGCTTTTGGGAAAAAAATATGCTGGTACAAACCCCGGGATCTATAATCAAGAGCAATCTGGTCTGCCGTGATCTGGAAATCAATATCAACGGAGTCTACTTTCCTCTGATAATCATTGAGTCTGAAAAGTTGGATATTATATTGGGTATGAATTGGTTGACCAAATATCAAGTTTGCATAAACTGAGCAACCCGAGAAGTCACTTTACCAGTCTGAATGGGCAGACTACCAAATTCTATGCTCGCAAGAATATACCCAAGCAAGAATTGGTTTGCACTGCTGTGGCTGAATTGGAATTTATTCCTGTGGTCAGCGAGTACCCTGATGTATTTCCAGAAGAACTGCCAGGCATGCCACCAGATCGGGAACTGGAATTTGCAATAGATCTTGCTCCCGGAACTGCACCGTTATACAAGAAGTATTACCGGATGCCCTCATCAGAATTAGTGGAGCTAAAGAAACAGCTTGATGAATTGCTCCAGAAAGGATATATTCGTCCCAGCTCTTCACCATGGGGATCACCTGCTATTTTCGTGGACAAAAAGGATGGCAGTCTCCGTATGTGCATAGATTACCGCTAGCTGAATGAGGTCACTATCAAAAATAAATATCCGCTGCCAAGGATTGATGATCTGTTTGATCAGCTCAGTGGGGCTAAAGTATTCTCTAAGATCGATTTACGGACCGGATATCATCAGCTCAAGATTAAAAAGGAGGATATTCCTAAGACCGCATTGACTACTCGGTACGGTCTTTACGAATATACCGTGATGTCCTTTGGTCTCACCAATGCCCCTGCTTTCTTCATGCATATGATGAACAAAGTATTCATGGACTTCCTCGACAAATTCATGGTAGTCTTCATCGATGACATCCTCATTTACTCCAAGGGTGAAGAAGAGCACAAGGATCACCTCCGAGCAGTGCTACAATGACTCCGCGACCATCAGCTATACACCAAATTCAGTAAATGCGAATTTTGGCTCAAGCAAGTTGGGTTTCTCGGACATGTACTATCCGCCGAAGGTATAGCCGTGGACCCGAGCAAAGCAAAGGATGTGCTCGATTGGGTGCCGCCCACGACTGTGACACAGATCCGTAGTTTTCTCGGATTGGCTGGATATTACCGTTGTTTTATTGAAGGGTTTTCCAAGATTGCTAAACCCATGACGGAGCTGCTCAAAAAGGATAAGAAGTTTGAATGGATGGAGGACTGTGAGAAAAGTTTTAATGAGTTAAAGATACGTCTGACAACCGCACCTGTATTGACTCTTCCAGACATTTATCGCAGTTTTGATGTGTATTGTGACGCCTCCAGGCAAGGTATTGGTTGCGTACTTATGCAAGACAGCAAGGTAGTAGCATATGCATCGCGACAGGTACGACCCCATGAAGGAAATTATCCTACTCATGATTTGGAATTGGCTGCGGTGGTTCATGCATTAAAAATTTGGAGACACTACCTCATTGGAAAACGGTGCCAAACTTTTACCGACCACAGGAGTCTCAAATACATCTTCACTTAGCCAGATTTAAACCTCCGTCAGCGAAGATGGCTAGAGTTGGTCAAGGATTATGACCATGGAATAAATTACCACCCGGGCAAGGCCAACGTAGTTGCCGATGCACTCAGTCGAAATCCCGTCAGCTTAAATGTCATATTGAGATCCTTGCCGCCCGAACTCCAAGAGGAGATCGCTCAGCTCATAGTGGATGCTGGCCTCGCTAATATTTTGGAAGTTACACCCACACTTGAGGTAGAGATCCGCAAGGCCCAGCCAGCTGGCGCCGAGCTGCAAAGACGTGCCCAGGGCCAGATGGCAGAACAGACCCCAGATTTCTTCAAGGACAAATTCGGTACCCTCCGATTCCGTGGACGGAATTGTGTACCCAATCAACCTGATTTAAGGAAGAAAATTCTGTCAGAAGCACACGAATCCTCATATTCCATTCACCCGGGAGGTACGAAAATGTATGAGGACCTTAGACAAATATTCTGGTGGGATGGAATGAAGAAAGACATTGCCTATTTTGTAGCCTGTTGCGACATATGCAACAACGTGAAGGCAGAGCATCAGAAGCCAGCCGGACCCCTCCAACCGCTGCCGGTTTCACAATGGAAATGGGATGACGTTTGTATGGATTTCATTACGGGATTGCCTAAGACTCAGCGAGGCAATGATGCAATCTGGGTCATAGTGGACACCCTAACCAAGGTCGCTCACTTCATTCCAATCAGCACCAGATACAGGGCAGATCAACGTGCACAGCTGTATGTATCCAGAATAGTCAGTCTACATGGAGTACCCCGAACTATCACTTCCGACCGAGGTTCCTTGTTTACCTCCGCTTTTTGGTCACGCCTCCATCAAGCCTTGGGGACAGCACTGAAATATAGTACTGCTTATCATCCTCAGACGAATGGACAGACAGAAAGGGTAAATCAAATACTTGAAGATATGTTGCGAGCCTGTGCTTTAGCCCAAGGACCCAAATGGGAAGACTGTTTGCCATATGCCGAGTTTTCCTATAACAACAGCTTCCAGACCAGTCTGAAAATGTCACCATATGAAGCTCTGTATGGCCGTAAGTGCCGCACTCCTTTAAATTGGTCTCAAACTGGAGATAGCCATATCTTCGGAACAGATCTCATGATGGAAGCTGAGAAACAAGTTAAGGAAATCAGAGACAGATTGCAATTGGCCAAATCTCGACAGAAAAGTTATTATGATGCAAAGCACTGACAGATAAGTTTTGAACCCGGAGAGCACGTATACCTCTGAGTCACTCCTATGAAAGGAGTCAAGAGATTTCAGACTCATGGAAAGTTGGCCCCTAGATTTATTGGTCCATTCCCGGTTATGTCTCGAGTAGGTACTGTTGCATATCAATTAGAACTACCCGCTGAGTTGGCAGACGTGCACAACGTGTTTCATGTTTCACAATTGAGACGATGCATATCCCCGCCTGAGAAAAGGACTGCTATGGCTGAGGTAGAGTTGGCAAATGATTTAACTTATGAAGAGAGACCGTTCAGAATTTTGGATCAGATGGAAAGGGTCACTCGCAGTAAAGTAAGGAAATTTTACAAAGTTCAGTGGGAGCATCGCACAGAGTCAGAATCAACTTGGGAGCGGGAAGAATTTCTACAGTCACATTGAAAGTGTGTTATATCGACTAGAGGGGGGTGAATAGGCGATTTTTATGAATTCTTCACTGAGGAATTTGCCAGTGAGGAAATTCCTTAGCGAAGAACTACTTGCAGCGGAATAAGTACTCAAAAGTAAACATAACAGAATACATGCATGGTCATCATGATGAAATGAAAACAAGCACAGAGTACTGAAAGCGTAAATACAGGATAACACAGGATGAAGACAAACATACTGAAGAAATTGAACTGAGGAAATTGAGAAAGTCTTCAGTCAAATCTTCAAAAACATATATGACAAGCACACAACACAGTAATGAGGAAAGGAAAGAGTTGAGGAAATAGAACCAGTAAGCTTGGTGAAGACAATGATTTGGTAGACCAGTTCCAACTGCTGTCTCGGTTGTACATCTGGTTGGAGCGGCTAGGTATTTAAACCTGAGGACACACAGTCCCGGACACACAGTCCTCACCGTATTCTCCTTGAACTAAGTTCACACAGACCTCGTCCAATCACTCGTGGTAAGTCTTCGGGTGACTTCCGAACCTTCACAAACTCGGTCACTCGGCGATCCACAATTCCTCTTGGATGCTCTAGACCATGACGCCTAACCGTCTGGAAGAAGCACAGTCTTCAAAGGTAACAAGCGTCGGATCCACGCGGGATCAATCTCTTCAGTGATGCTCAATCACTTTGGGTTTGTAGGTGTTTGGGTTTGGGTTTTTCCTCACTCAATGATTTTCGCTCAAAGTCCTCGGAGGATGGGATGCTCTCAAATGACAAGTGTTAGTTTCTCTTGGAGCAGCCAACCAGCTAGTGGTTGTAGGGGGCGGCTATTTATAGCCTAGGGAGCAGCCTGACATGATAAGACATAAATGCCATTCAATGATATGACCGTTAGGTGGATAAGATATTTTGGGACAGCTCGCGCGTAGCACAGCAACGGTCGGAAATTTGAGTATCAAATTCCTCAGGGCTATCATGTTCCTCACTATGTAGGCAATCCGCACTGGCGAATTCCTAACTCCTCAGTCAGAACAAATTCCTCAGAGACCAGAAGAACTTCGTCTCTGGCATTGAAGAATATGACTGAACTGTATGAGATTTCCAATGGCTTCACTCGAAGGGATTGGTAGGTGTAGGATTTTGAGTTGAGCATTACATGGAAATTTTTCCTTAGTATTTCCTCGACCCCCTTTAACAGTACGGTGTTTCCTATGACTCAAGAAAGAGAAAATGAAACTACGAAAACAAAAGTCTTCATGCTTCATGTTCCTCAAATGAATACCAAGGCTTCAAGGTCACACCAATTTCTTCACTTTCAAAGTCTTCAGAAAGTCTTTAGAAATACAAAGTCTTCAGTCGAAGAACTTCATTTTTAGGGGTCGACTTTCTCTGTAAATATCAAACTCCTCATAGACTTATAGACCTGTGTACACTCATAAACACATTAGTCCCTTAACCTATAAGTCTTCAATACACCAAAATCACTAAGGGGCACTAGATGCACTTACAGTCTCCCCCTTTTTGGTGATTGATGACAATATAGGTTAAGTTTTCAACGGGGATAAACATATGAAGTGTAAATACTGATATTGAGGAATTTGATTGCAATATATAGAAGAACTCCCCCTGAAGATGTGCATAGTGAGGAATTTGCTTTTGAAGCAATGCACACTTGAAGAGTTGAATCATGGAGATCTCCCCCTATATCTTGTAATTCATACATGCATTTGACATAATATATGAAGAATTTGAAATGCATGATGAAATATGGTGACTGATGTAATTCAGCATGCATGAAATACCATTAACGAGGAATAAGCATGTAGAAGAAACAGCAAGAGTATCAGGCCACCATAGAGTTTTAAGTTTACGACTCGATCCAACAAAGTCATCAGAAGAACGAGAGTTGTAACTTAGAAAAAAACGCCCATAAAAGATAGACCCGCTTGAAGACTAACTCAAATTTCTCCCCCTTTGTCATCGAATGACCAAAAGGTTCGAAAATGAGGACTAATGCCCCTGAAGAATATCAAGTTGATGAAGGAGCGCCAGCGTTGTTGGGGTCATTTGTTGATGTAGGGCCTGCCGCAGTGTCGTCCAAGTCTTCATGCTCGTCGGTGTCGCGCGATGAAGAATAGGAGCTGGCCACCAAGGAAGGAACCTTGACCTTCTTGTACTTCTTCGGTGGAGGTGCAGACCAGTCAAAGTCTTCCTTGAGACCCATGTTCTTCAGATCTTCTGTGCTATAAATGTGAGACAGAACAACCCAGGTGCGGTTGAGGGTTTCATGAAGGTAATAATGGTTTTTCTTCACTGCATTGTGGGTAGCAGTCATGTTGTGAAGAATTGAACCAAACTGACGCTTGACCCATTTGTGATTGCGATCAACCTTCTGGTGAAGACTGAGGAGAAGCTCACGATCAGTCATCACCCTGGGAGCTGTGCCTTGAGGATTTGGCTTGGTTGCGTTGGCGGCAGAGTCATGGGTGGCAGAGTCATCATTGGTGGAGTAGGATGCAGCCTTGCGAAATTGACCATCCAATGGACGAATGCCTTCATCAATAACAGCAGTAGCCTTGCCCTTTTCATCAGCTGAGGAAAATGTTTGTTTGAGGACTTCAATCGGGGGCAAGTAGCTGCAATGGTTCAGTGTATCAGCTTTGTAGTTGAGTGAAGACCTTGTTCTGATGAATCTCATAATCCATGGAGCATAAGGCTTCAACTCAAACGGTGACATTGCGACATTGGCCAGAGTCCTCATGAAGAAATCATGGAAGTTGACGGGAACGCCATGAATGATATTGAAAAGCAGATTCTTCATGATGCCAACGACTTCTTCTTCATTTGAGTCGTGGCCCTTGATAGGACTCAATGTCTTCGTCATAATGCGATAGACAGTCCGAGGCACATATAACAATTCCTTCACAAGGAATTTAGTTCTTGGGGCTTGACCTGGCTTCAATGGCTTCATCAACACTTGCATGTAGTGGTCTGTAAGCTCAGGTTCACTGTAGACCCAACGAACAGCTTCAAGGGGAGGACTGAGAGGCAAAGCATGAAGCAATTCAGTAGTTGGTGCCTTGTAGTGAGTATTTTCAGACATCCAGTCCAGCACCCATGAATTCACATCTTCGGAGTCTCCGGTGATGTGCAGAGTTGCATAAAATTGAAGAATGAGCTCTTCATTCCAATCACATATATCAGTGCAGAAATTTAACAGCCCAGCGTCGTGAAGAACACTGAGGACTGGCACGAAACACGGCAGAGATTCCATATCCACATGAGGAATGTGCTCATGGTCGAAGACTTTGTCTTTGTTGAACAGCACTGAGGAATAAAAATTTGCCTGGCTGGCAGTCCAGAAACGCCTCTTCCTAATGCGAGCAGAGTCATAGGGGTTGTAATCAGTGAAGAATACATGCTCGCCAAAGAAATCATTAGCCTTGAATTTTTGCTTCCTTGAGAATGGATCCTTTGGTTTGGGCAGAGGAGTGTCAGTCAGTTGCATTACAACCTCAAGAATCACAATCTCGGGTTCTTCAGGCTGAGGAATTTCTGGTTCCTCTTCAGTGGCAGTCTGTGTCTTCAGTGATTCAGCAGCAGCAGTTTCTTCAGCACTAGTGGCTGGAATTTCTTCATGGACAGACGGTGTGGCATGAGCTTCATCAGATCCCATTTGAACAGTAGTTGCTGGGGACTGAGGAATTTGTTGCAATGGTGTGAAGAGTGGAGAGTTGGGGTGCTGACTTTCCCAAAAGTCATCATTCAGCACAGGTGTGGTACAACCAATGTCCACGTCTTCATCTTCTATTTCTTCAACGCCGGCCTCTTCAACAGTAAACTAAGGCATAGGCGAGGAAACAGCTGGAGTTGAAGGGATTTCATCCAGTTCAATTTCTTCATCCATCTGCTCTGACGAAGCAGCAGAAGGATTTTCTTCATCAGATCCGCTAGGGATCACATATTCTTCATCAAAAGGAACTAGGTCCTTTGATGGCATCGTTGAGATCGGAACAACATCAATGGGGTTTGCAACTGAGCTGGTCAATTTCTTCATCTTCTTCGGAGCTGAAGAATCTGATGAAGCTGATGCTTTCCTTTTCTTCACTGTTGCATGTTCTGCAGTCTTGGTCTTCTTCACATCTGATTCAGATGGAAGGATTGGAGTTGGGGTAGGCGCAGGAGGAGCAGAGGAATGTGGTTGATTTTCTTCATGCACAACTGATGCAGTTGCCCTGACTTCTTCATTTTCTTCAGGTGCACCACTAGTGGATGCCCTGACAATTTCATCAGCGGCTGGAATGCAGTCATCAGCCCTGGAACTCACATTTTCTTCAGCAGCCTGAATGTCATCAGCGGTGCTGGCATGTTCTTCAGTTGGCTGAGCAGGTGCTTCAGCCTGAGGAATTTCTTGTTGCGATGGGGCTGCAACATTTGAGGTGAACTTCTCAGTCAGTTTAACAAACCTGACCTTGGCTCCTTTCCAATCAGCATAGTAAGCATTGAAATCATTGCTGAGGACTTTGATTTCAGACTGTATTTTCACAAGATCATATGTTATCATAGAGACAACATTGTTCTTCAGGAATTTCTCTTTCCTGTATTGCGCTTTCTTGATCTGCCTGGCCTTCTCAAATTTCCATTTCTCTTCTTGGATGAAGGCAGTCAACATATGACTTTGGCCAGGAGTCAACTTGAAGTCAGGCATAGGAGTGTTTGGGTCCTTGTGCCAGAGATCAATGTAATCGAGGATCAACTTTGGATCCAAAAGCAGAGGCACATTTGTGCCCTTGGCTCTAGCGTCCCTGACTTGCCTATCTCTGATGATTTCAGCAAGTTCTTCATCATCAGCTTCGTCTTCTTCAGACGGCACTTGGAAGGCGACCTGCTTCTTGTGAGGACTTGGGCGAGAACCTCGTCCAGCAGTGGTCTTTGTCTTCAGCAGAGAGGGTCCTGTTGAAGAATTTGGAGCAGCTGAGGTACTAGCTGAAGCTCCTGAGGCAATAGAGATCCCTGTAGTCCTTTGGCACGTGGCAAGATGCATAGGTGCTGAGGGTTTGGTCGGAGCAGCTGAGGACTTATGCGGAGGAGCTGAGGATTTTGGAGGAGCAGGAGCAGCATGAGGAATTGGCCGTGAGGGCTTTGAGGATTCTAGCCGTGAGGGCATTGCTGAGGAACTTTGCCTTGAGGGCATTGAAGGTGAAGCACTTGGCTTACACGCAGGCTTCTTTGCCATGGATTTCTTTGGCTTGACAGAGACCTCAGCGGCAGCAGCAGCAGCAGAGTCTTCATTGAATTTCCTCACTGCTTCTGTAGCTTGTTTAGCCAGCTTGGCCTGGCGCTTGGCCCATTCATCAGGATAGTCCTCACCACGCTTGAGGCTGGTGAGATCAGCTTCTTGGCCAGGTGCCAACGGAGGTCTTGGGCATGGAGGATTGAGTGCAAATTTCTTCACGTACTTGGGAGCCACATACCTGTACTCCCTCCACTCTCTTGCCCATCTCCTCTCTATCTTCTGAATGCGCACCTTGCGCTGTTTTTTATCTTCCTCAGGGGGTGTGCAGTACCCAGCATAGATGTCCTCAGGGATTTCAAATGCAGTGTTGACCTCAGGCCTCATTCCTCCTTTCTGTGGCTTCTTTCCATCAGCCATTTTCTTCATATGAGGAATTTGAACAATTGAATTCTCTGAAGAAGTATGCAACTTTTCTTCGAGGAACGCTGCAAATGAGTTAAGTTGATGAGAACCTAGAGATTCAGCAACGGACATGAGTACCTGTGAACAGAGTATAGTTGCGAGGAATTTGGAGAGGTCATATGCGTTCTCAGAAGGTTTTTCAAAAAGAACAAGTTTGAGGAATTTGACCAGATGAGTCTTGAAGAATTTGACTAAGCATTCTTTGTCTTAGGTTCCAGAGTTGTATAGATCGAAGATCCACACAATTGAGGAATCTTGAAGAAAAATTATTGCTTAGAGAAACGAATCAAGAACAGATGACATGTGAGGTGTTTAGTGTGTGAAGAATTTGAAGAATAAACACCTTCGAAGTTTTTGTAGAAATCATTTGAATCAAAGAGGGCAGTAAAAGTAACTTTTAATTACCCTGAACGAAGAACACGATGAACTGTGAGGTGGAGAAGTGAAGTTCATCTGTGCAGATCTTCCACACCCTAACTCGGTGGAGGAAGACAGCTACGGCGACGGTGGAGTGAAGAAATCCGCGGCCGGCGTGAGTACGGCGGCGACGAGGTCGAGGCAGTGAAGCTCTTCCTCACCGGCGACGATGAAGTAGCGGTGGCGCTAGGGTTTGAGAAGCTCGAGCTGGAGAGAGGTCGAGCGGAGTAAAGGAAGTGAGGAAGGGGAGAGGGGGTATTTATAGCCACGGTGAAAAACTGTTCGCCCGAAGATTTTGGACGAACGTGCCCCTGACCCTTCTCATTCGCTTGACATGTGTCACCCACGTACTGAGAAGTGGAGATCATGTTAGATCGTGGGTGAATAGATAAGTATTTCGTGGTATGCGGAACGGTTTGAGCGGCAAAGCCAAAAATTTGGATAAGATAAGTTAAAAGTTCCGTTCGCAAATTCTTCAGCTGACAAGGACACAGTGAAGATTTTGAACGAGTTTCAAATAGAACGCACATGAAGAATTTGTGAATAGATTGGGTTGAGTATAGCATAGAGGGGGAAGGGTCCGATCACATTCACTTAGCAGAAAAAGCAACTTGAAGAATTAGCCATAAGTGAATGCTGTAGAGGACATAAACATATATATATATAGCCAATGAAGAAATATGACGGAAACGGTGAAGACAATGCAAAGTTGAAGAACATGAACAACTGAGGAATTTAAAAAACTGAGGAAAAACTCAAATTGAAGATTTTCAACTTTTGGTGGTGGCGTGACCCACCGTATAAGAATGATGATTTCAGACACCATGTACAATTGTCGTAGGGTTCTGAGAATCAAATTCTTCGTTAATTTCTTCACACTTGGAGTGTTATTCTTCATTGATTGAAGAAAAACGTTTCTTCATGTGTTGCACATCTAAGTCATCAATTTTGCATAAGTGTTAGGATGAGTGTCCTTTTCAAAGAACATTCTAAGATTCTAGGATATTTAGCTCACACCGCAATTTGCTAAATCTCTTCTCATCCAAGGGCTTTGTGAAGATATCGGCTAGCTGTTCTTCAGTCTTCACATGCTCAATAGAAATGTCGCCCTTCAACACATGATCACGAAGAAAATGATGACGAATCTGAATGTGCTTTGTCTTCGAGTGCTGAACTGGGTTGTGAGAAATCTTGATGGCACTCTCATTGTCACAGAAGAGAGGAACATTCTTCACGTTGACGCCATAGTCCTTGAGAGTTTGCTTCATCCACATCAATTGAGCACAGCAAGAACCAACAACAATGTACTCAGCTTCAGCAGTAGACAGTGATACGCAGTTCTGTTTCTTCGAGGACCAACATACCAAAGATCGTCCGAGGAAATGGCATGTGCCAGATGTTGACTTGCGGTCCACACGATCACCAGCATAGTCAGAGTCAGAATATCCAATGATATCAAAAGCCGAGCCCTTGGGGTACCATAATCCAAGTGTTGGTGTGTGAGCTAGATATCGAAGAATATGCTTCACAGCCTTATGGTGTGATTCCTTCGGTGTAGCTTGAAATCGGGCACACATGCAAACACTAAGCATAATATCTGGCCTAGATGCACATAAATACAATAAAGAACCAATCATGGAGCGGTATACCTTTTGATCGAAGTCAATACCATTTTCATCAGTGCACAGATGGCCATTTGTGGGCATCGGAATTTTGACGCCTTTGCAATCTTGCATGCCGAATTTCCTCAGTACATCCTTGAGTTATTTCTCCTGAGATATGAATATGCCATTGCGCTATTGACGAATTTGAAGACCTAAGAAGAATTTCAATTGTCCCATCATAGACATTTGATATTCTTCACTCATTATATAGGCAAATTCATCACTATAATGTTGGTCAGTACAGCCAAAGATAATATCATCAACATATATTTGGCACACAAACAATTCACCATCATAAGATTTAGTGAAAAGAGTAGGGTCGAGGGAACCAGGTTTGAAGCCTTTCTTCATGAGGAATTCCTTCAAAGTATCATACCACGCCCGAGGGGCCTGCTTGAGGCCATAGAGGGCCTTATTGAGTCTGAAGACTTTGTCAGGATGCTTTGGATCTTCAAAACCTGGGGGTTGAGCAACATATACTTCTTCCTCAAGCTTACCATTGAGGAATGCACTTTTCACATCCATTTGATATAAAGTGATATCATGATGGTTAGCATCAGCAAGTAATATGCGAATAGCTTCAAGTCTAGCAACAAGTGCAAAAGTTTCATCGAAATCAATTCCTTCAACCTGTGTGTAGCCTTGAGCTACAAGCCGTGCCTTATTCCTCACAACAAGGCCATTTTCATCTTGCTTGTTGCGGTAGATCCACTTTGTGCCAATGATATTGTACTTGCGAGGATCTGGACGTTTGACCAGTTCCCACACGTTGTTGAGCTCGAACTGATGTAATTCTTCTTGCATGGCCTGAATCCACTCAGGCTCCAGAAATGCTTCATCTACCTTAGTGGGCTCTGTGATAGAGACAAAAGCATAGTGCCCACAAAAGTTAGATAAATGTGAAGCTTTTGAGCGTGTGAGAGGACCTGGTGCTTCAATGTCATCGATGATCTTTTCAACTTGCACTTCTTTTGCAACGCGAGGATGAGCTGGTTGTCATCGAGGAATTTGATCAGCATTTTCTTCAGCACCATTTTCTTCAGCATTTTCTTCAGGTGCATTAGCTCGACGTTCTTCACGTTCTAGAATGAATTCTTCAGCAGATTCTTCGGTAGGAATGACATCCTCAGTAGCCTTGAACTTGATAGTTTCCTCAGGTGCTGGTTCATCTATCACAGAGGGTAGGTGCTCTCTTTGCGAGCCATTAGTTTCATCGAACCGCACATCTACAGTTTCAACAACCTTGTGAAGAACGTTGTTGAAGACTCTGTAGGTGTGCGAGTCCTTTCCGTAACCAAGCATAAAACCTTCATGTGCTTTCGGTGCAAATTTTGAGTTGTGATGAGGATCTCTAATCCAACATTTAGCACCGAAGACTTTGAAATAACTCACATTGGGTTTCTTATCAGTGAGGAGTTCATAGGCAGTCTTCTTGAAGAATTTGTGAAGATATACCCTGTTGATGATGTGGCACGCAGTATAAATTGCCTCAATCCAGAAGTGACGAGGCGTCTTGTACTCATCAAGCATAATGCAAGCCATCTCAACAAGAGTTCTGTTCTTGCGCTCCACGACGCCATTCTGCTGAGGAGTATAAGGAGCAGATAACTCATGAGTAATACCAAGTTCATCAAGATAGTCATCAAGACCAGAATTCTTGAACTCAGTTCCATTGTCACTTCTGATGTGCTTGATCTTCACACCAAAGTTGGTTGAAGCCCTCGAGGAAAATCGTTTGAAGACTTCCTGCACTTCATGTTTGTAAGTGACAATATGTACCCATGTGTAACGAGAGTAATCATCAACAATAACAAAGCCATAGAGAGATGCATCATTTGTGACTGCAGAATAATGGTTAGGACCGAAGAGATCTATATGAAGCAATTCAAATGGTCGAGTAGTGGTCATGATAATCTTCGTTGGATGCTTAGCCTTGGTCATCTTTCCAGCTTCACAGGCTCTGCATAAGTGATCCTTGAGGAATTTGACATTCTCAATGCCAATGACGTGCTTCTTCTTCGCAAGCGTGTGCAAATTCCTCATGCTTGCATGACCAAGTCGTCGATGCCATAGCCAGCCTTCTGAAGCTTTTGCAAGTAGGCACACGGCTGGTTGCGGTCCTGTAGAGAAATCAACAATATACAAGTCTCCTCTCCTAAAGCCTTCGAAGACTTTGGAATTGTCAACTTCCATAACCACAACACAACGATACTTGCCAAAGATAACAACCATATCAAGATCACAAAGCATTGAGACAGACATGAGGTTGTATCCTAAGGACTCGACAAGCATGACTTTGTCCATGTATCGATCCTTTGTGATCGCAACCTTACCTAGACCCAATACCTTACTTTTGCCTTTGTCAGCGAAGATGATATGCTTCAGATGCGATGGTGATAAGGGAGCATCCATCAATAGATTCTTGTCACCAGTCATGTGATTTGTACATCCACTATCGAGGACCCACTCAGTGGCTTTGGGTTGATCATCCTGCAGATGAATTAGTGCAGCTTACGAACTTCATATACTTCATCAGTGAAGAATATGACATCACAATTCATCAGACCAATTTCATCAAGCAATGCAACAGTTAAAACAGTATGAGGACGTGAGAAATGAAAGTTCATTTCTTCATGATTAGTCTGCGTCCTTTCAGGCACTTTTCAGGTCTCCAGCAAATTCTTCAGACGTTCACGCACGTCTGGAGACCTGACCCTGCAGAAGATATTAGTTCTTTTTCTTCACCACCCACATCTGAAGGGGTGGCAAAGAGTTCATCACTCTGCGAGCTCCATACGAGAAAGGTGGCATAGAAACCAATCCATTCTGTTTCACATAAGAGGAGTTAGGGTAAGCATATGAATAAGCAGAGAAATTCTTCGAGGACTTATGAACATAATGATTAGAAGAATAATGCTCATATTCATAGCCCTTGGCTCTTCCCTGCGAAACAGAGTTGTTAGCATGATGATGTTCACATGAGGACTTTGATCCTTTTGAGGAATACGATCCACGTGAGGAATTCAATCCGTATGAGGACTTGGATCCATACGAAGAATTTGGTCCATATGAAGAATTTGATCTGGGGTTCCTATTCTTCACAGGTGGTGTCATGAGGACATTCACCTGAAGACTTTCAAGGCACCTTTTGGGAACCCAGATTTTCTTCATAGGAGAACCGTTCCTGTAGTTAGTGCCAACATATCTAGCGAATACTTCACCATTCTGATTTTTGAACATTTTATAGTTGGAGTCAAATGACTCATCAGAAGAATGAGAAGATTCACATGTAAAGCCAGATAAATTAGATGGATCAACTGGAGGTCCCTTTGCAGCAACCCATGAGGTTTTGGGTACTGCTCAGGCTTCCAATATGTACCATCAGCATTGAGTTTCCTCTCAAAGGCAATACCATCTTTCCTAGGGTTCCTATTGAGGATCTGCTTTTTAAGCACATCACAAAGAGTCTGATGCCCTTTGAGGCTTTTGTACATGCCTGTCATGTACAATTCCTTCAGCCCTGCATTGTCAGTGATACTAGCAATGTCCTCAGATGAGGAATTAGTGATAGCAGAGGCAGGTGAAGACTTTGTAACACTAGAAGCATTTGAACATTCAGGTGAAGAATTAGCAGATTCACGTTCAATGCATTTCAAACATGGAGGGACAAATTCTTCCTGAGAAGCGCTGATTTGTTGAGCAAGTAATGAATCGCGCTCCTTCTGAAGATCTTCATAACTCACTCTTAGCTTTTCAAGATCTTACTTTCTTTGAAGAAATTCATAAGAAAGCTTCTCATGATCAGATAAGAGAGTGTTATGATGACCTTGAAGGTTGTCAAACCTAGTCTGAAGGCTCTGAAGATTTTTAGTCAAGGTTTTAGTGCGATCCATTTCTTCACCCAACATATCATCACTTTTGTCTAGCATGTTTTAAACCTTTTCAAAAGCCCTTTGTTGTTTCACAGCAATCTTAGCAAGTTTAGAATAGCTGGGCTTGAGGTTTTCATCAGATTCATTCTCACTTGATTCAGAGGAGGTATATTTGAGTACCTTGGCACCCTTTGCCATGAAGCAATAGGTGGGAGCGTAGTCATCATTGCCTTCATCAGCCTTGTTGGTGAGGTCATTTTCTTCAGAGTTGAAGATAGACTTGCTGACGAATGCAGTAGCGAGAGCTAGACTTGCCACACCGGATTCGGACTCCTCCGATGCCTCCTCTTCCTCATTTTCTTCAGATTCAGTCTCAGAGTCCATTTCCTTGCCAATGGATGCCCGAGCCTTCTTGGAGCTGCTCTTCTTGTGAGATGAAGACTTTGAGGATTTTGATGATGAAGACTTTGAGGATTTCTTCTTTTTCTTCGCATCATCAGAACTGTAATCCTTGTATTTCTTCTTCTTTGATTCCTTTTCCCACTAAGGACAATCTTGAATGTAGTGTCTAGGTTTCTTGCATTTGTGACAAAGCCTTTTCTTGTAGTCACTGGATGAGGAATCATTGCTCCTTGAGGGTCTTCCAAAGGGCCACGTCTTGAGAACTTCTGGAATTTCTTCACGAGCAGTGCTAGCTCATGGCTCAGATCTTCAGGATCACCAAGGCTGCTGCCAGAGTCTTCATCTTCAGACTCGGAAACTGCCTTGGCCTTCAGTGCACGTGATCTGCCATTGATCGAACCATAGAGATCTCTCTTTTCAGCAAGCTGGAACTCATGAGTATTCAGCCTCTCGAGCATATCAGCGGGATCAAGTGACTTGTAATCAGCACGTTCTTGTATCATCAATGCCAGAGTGTCAAATGAGGAATCAAGCGATTTCAACAATTTCTTCACCACCTCATGGTCGGTGATTTCAGTGGCACCAAGCGCTTGAAGCTCATTTGAGATGTCAGTGAGGCGATCGAAGGTTTGTTGAACATTTTCACTGTCGAGTCTTTTGAAGCGGTTGAAGAGATTGCGAAGAACATCAACTCGAGAGTCACGCTGAGTTGAGACTCCTTCATTCACTTTGGACAGCCTATCCCAGATAAGCTTAGCAGTTTCCAAAGCACTCACTCTTCCATATTATCCTTTGCTCAGATGGCCACATATGATATTCTTCGCTTGAGAATCGAGTTGCTTGAATCTCTTCAAATCGATAGCGTTCAGCGAGGGTGAGACAGAGGGAACACCATTTTCCACAACATACTAGAGATCGTTGTCAATTGCCTCAAGATGCATTCGCATCTTATTCTTCCAGTAGGGGTAGTCCGTCCCATCGAAGGTAGGACACCCAACAGAGACCTTGATCATACCTGCGGTCGACATAACTAAAACTCCAGGCGGTTAAACAAAAATCACATAGAACAAGGGAGTACCTTGCTCTGATACCAATTGAAAGTGCGTTATATCGACTAGAGGGGGGTGAATAGGCGATTTTTATGAATTCTTCACTGAGGAATTTGCCGGTGAGGAAATTCCTTAGCGAAGAACTACTTGCAGCGAAATAAGTACTCAAAAGTAAACATAACAGAATACAAGCATGGTCATCATGATGAAATGAAAACAAGCACAGAGTACTGAAAGCGTAAATACAGGATAACACAGGATGAAGACAAACATACTGAAGAAATTGAACTGAGGAAATTGAGAAAGTCTTCAGTCACATCTTCAAAAACATATATGACAAGCACACAACACAGTAATGAGGAAAGGAAAGAGTTGAGGAAATAGAACCAGTAAGCTTGGTGAAGACAATGATTTGGTAGACCAGTTCCAACTGCTGTCTCAGTTGTACATCTGGTTGGAGCGGCTAGGTATTTAAACCTGAGGACACACAGTCCTCACCGTATTCTCCTTGAACTAAGGTCACACAGACCTCGTCCAATCACTCGTGGTAAGTCTTCAGGTGACTTCCGAACCTTCACAAACTCGGTCACTCGGCGATCCACAATTCCTCTTGGATGCTCTAGACCATGACGCCTAACCATCTGGAAGAAGCACAGTCTTCAAAGGTAACAAGCGTCGGATCCACGCGGGATCAATCTCTTCAGTGATGCTCAATCACTTTGGGTTTGTAGGTGTTTGGGTTTGGGTTTTTCCTCACTCGATGATTTTGGCTCAAAGTCCTCGGAGGATGGGATGCTCTCAAATGACAAGTGTCAGTTTCTCTTGGAGCAGCCAACCAGCTAGTGGTTGTAGGGGGCGGCTATTTATAGCCTAGGGAGCAGCCCGACATGATAAGACATAAATGCCCTTCAATGATATGACCGTTAGGTGGATAAGATATTTTGGGACAGCTCGCGCGTAGCACAGCAACGGTCGGAAATTTGAGTATCAAATTCCTCAGGGCTATCATGTTCCTCACTATGTAGGCAATCCGCACTGGCGAATTCCTAACTCCTCAGTCAGAACAAATTCCTCAGAGACCAGAAGAACTTCGTCTCTGTCACTAAAGAATATGACTGAACTGTATGAGATTTCCAATGGCTTCACTCAAAGGGATTGGTAGGTGTAGGATTTTGAGTTGAGCATCAAATGGAAATTTTTCCTTAGTATTTCCTCGACCCCCTTTAACAGTACGGTGTTTCCTATGACTCAAGAAAGAGAAAATGAAACTACGAAAACAAAAGTCTTCACGCTTCATTTTCCTCAAATGAATACCAAGTCTTCAAGGTCACACCAATTTCTTCACTTTCAAAGTCTTCAGAAAGTCTTCAGAAATACAAAGTCTTCAGTCGAAGAACTTCATTTTTAGGGGTCGACTTTCTCTGTAAATATCAAACTCCTCATAGACTTATAGACCTGTGTACACTCATAAACACATTAGTCCCTTAACCTATAAGTCTTCAATACACCAAAATCAAAGGGGCACTAGATGCACTTACACACATTACCTAGAGTGGTTTTCCCAAGCAACCGAATCTCGAGGACGAGATTCATTCTAAGTGGGGGAGGTTTGTGACAGCTTGGTTTTTGCCCTCTCTCATTTGCTTGATTTTTATTTGGATTAAATTTGAAACTTGGAGTTTTTGAATCTTTTCATATGGACTTAAACACTTGGGTACTCTTGGCTTTCACCCAAGTGCTCCATTTCCCTCTCTAATCATCATTCCCCTTCTGATCCACTCCAAAATAATCTTTGGAATATTTTTCTTAAATGAAAAATATTCATTTTCTCTCAAAAACCCTAGCCAGACCAGTATGCTCCAAAGCAACCCTAATTTTTATGGCCAAGAAAAATCTGAGATAATTCACAAATATTCTTTGAACCCTAGGGCACCTTCCTGAGCAAAAATATTTCATCACTTTTTGGAATATTTTTGCTACAGAAAATATTTTCTGTTCTGGACAGAAATGGTGGTTTCTATAGCAACTACCATTTTACTTGCTCCATTGTGCCTGGGTTTTCTTGTGCATTTTCACCTTAGTAACTCTTGGCTAACCTCCAAAGCACAGCCTCTAACTCCCAGCCATTTGACCTCAGTAACCTCTCAAAGTTACTGACCAAAAACTTACCTGGCATGTAAAACTTTCCCTACTGCACCTGGATCCAAACCAAAGTGTGGTAACATCTCAAACTACCACGAACAACACGTCAGACATGAAGTTTAGGCTTAGCTCGGCCTGATGTCATAGTCCAGGCGGTGACCGCGTTCGTCCAGGGGTGCTGGCATGCGTATCGACGCGCTCTGAGTGCCGCCGAGTGCTCTGTTTCGCGCGTGGTCGCTTCCCCGACTGCCGTAGCGCGCCAAACTTCGCCACCATCTTCGTCTCAACTCCCTTAACTCCCCTCTGGCGCTCGCCGACGCCGAAGCTCGCCGCAGCAAGCACGGGCACGGTCCGGCCAACCCAACAGTGTGGTACGCACTGTGCTCGTCGCCTTCTCCTCGTTCCTGTGCTCGTCTCCGTCCGCCAACAGTTGCCGCGTGAGCTGCGTCGCCTTCTTCCCCTCTCACTGACGCCGCTCGTCGCCGAGCGCCATGGACAGGTGTCCACCGGCAGAGCCCAAAACCCCCTTGCCGCTCGCATATAAATGGAGGCGCCCCCAGCCTCCTCGAGCACCATCCAGCACTCCCACACACCCCACAAGCGAGTAGGAAGCCGTAGCCCGGCCGGGCAGGCCTCGGGTTGGCGTCCCTGAGATCGAGCTCGCCGGTGATCCCCTCTGGTCGCCGCGGTAGCTCCAGCCCCTCCCAGGCCAGGGCGACCCTTCCAGGGCCTCCGCCCCTCTCCGGTGAAGCCGTTCCGCCCGCTTGCGAGGTTGATTCCGACCGCCCCTAGCTACGCTATGGGTACGGGAAGGTGTGCCTCAACCCCCTCTTGCCATTCCTCCCTCTCGTTTTGGCCAAGGAGTCCTCATCGCCGGCGAGAGCTCCGGCGGAGCTGCGACTCCCTCTGTTTCCTTCTCCCCCTCCTCCTAACCTGACTAGCGGGGCCCGCTAGTCAGCCACTCTGTACGCGCGCGAAGCGGTACGAGTGGTGGCACCCCTGGGCTTTACGCCTTCGACGTCACCCCCCAACATGTTTATTTTTATTCAAATTCATTTGAATTTACAGAACACTTCAAACAGCCATAACTCCTCAACCATAAGTCCAAATGAATTGATTCTTTTTGCATCTTGTTCTTTGCAAAGAAATCTAGCAGCTCACCAAAGATGAGATTTTTCTGAGCTGTTTAGAATTTCTGGTGATTTTCAGAAGTGTTCTTGATATTTTCTTTTTGTGTTTAAAATTATTTTCAGAGGGTGAGGCTTGTCTTGAGGATCACCAGAAGGCTTGTGAACCTCATCTGCACTAAGGCAAGCCACAGCAACATTTTCATTGTGTCATTTGAATATTTATGATTTTCTTACTTGAATGAAATGATTAATCCATGCATTTAAATAACTATTGTGTTATTTAAGCCATAGTCAAGTAAGCAATGAAGTGTAAGCACAAAGACTATTAGCAGCTAGGTTGTATGGATCAGGATGAAAGATGGTATGAAGCCAAACAACAACAGTCTTCACATAGTGAAGTCAGTCAGATCATGCAAGCAGGCAATGACTTCACGAAGAGAAACTGTAAGTAAGGAGGGGTAAGAGATAGAACCAGTTGCTTGGTGAGGACAAGGATTTATTGGACTTGTTCCAGTTGCTGTGACAACTGTACGTCTGATTAGGGAGGCTGAGATTCAACTCAGAAGACCGCGTCTTCACCTTATTCCCCTTGAGCTAAGGACACTTAGTCCTCGCCCAATCACTCTAGTAAGTCTTCAAGGTAGACTTCCAAACCTTCACAGACTTCGTTCACTGGCGATCCACAATGACTCTTGGATGCTCAGAACGTGACGCCTAACCGGCTGGAGGATTCACAATCCTCAAGTGTAATAAGTCTTCAGATCACGCGGGCAGAAATACTTCAGTGATGCCTAACACTCTTTGGCTCTGGGTGTTTTGGGCTTTGTCCTCGCAAGGATCTCTCTCTCAAATGCTTCGGAGGTGGGTTGCTGTTAAACGACAAAAGCCGTGCACTAACTCTGAGCAGCCACCAATTTATGGTGTAGGGGGTGGGCTATTTATAGCCAGGAGGCAACGTGACCTGATTTGTCCGAAATGACCCTTGGTCACTAAGGAACTGACATGTGTCCAACGGTAAGATTTCAAACACACGTGGCAGCTTGACTTGGGCTATAAGTAAAGCTGACTCATCCAGCTCTGGATAAGATTTGCTCTCATTGTCTTCGCTCGAAGATATAGGATTTGATTGAGCATCACTTGAGTCACTCTGACTTTGTTCACTTGGACCCCACTTAATAGTGCGGTGGTTCCTATGACTCAACAAAGAAGAAAAGGAAACTACGAAACAACTATGTCTTCGCACTCCATAGTCTTCACGTGAATGTCTTCTCGAGTCATAATCTTCATTGTGAATATCTTCACAGACCACCATTGTCTTCAATGTATTCACACATTTTTAGGGGTCATCTCTGGTAGGAAAACC
This sequence comes from Aegilops tauschii subsp. strangulata, assembly GCF_002575655.3. Classification (NCBI taxonomy): domain Eukaryota; kingdom Viridiplantae; phylum Streptophyta; class Magnoliopsida; order Poales; family Poaceae; genus Aegilops; species Aegilops tauschii. The sequence goes on along the minus strand of NC_053037.3, from coordinate 309,316,627 downwards.
GAATCAATGAGGGACTACTACCTGTGTTATCCTGCAATTCTCACAAACACATTAGTCCCTCAACCAAGTTTGTCGTCAATACTCCAAAATCAACTAGGGGTGGCACTAGATGCACTTACAATAACGAATCGATCGAGTACGGTGTGCTGTTCATGAGGGTGCAGAGCCATCAGGAGCCACAAGAGTATTCGTTCTCCCACCGCAAGAGGAGGCCGGATGGCGCGACGTCGCTTCCCCACCATTCACCACGATTCCCTCGATGCTCGCCTCGTTTCAACAGCGGCGGTAGGGTTTAAGGTAAAGCTTTTCACTAACCTAATCTTCCATCTGCTCATGCTTACAATCAGTCTCCGAGTACCACACCAATCACCCTAAAATAGCTCTGGACCAAAAGTTGTGACACTGTGTACAAATAAAGAAAAATAGATTTGTGCTTCTTTCAGGAAAGAGTACTCCCTGGAAAAGTGCCAATATAAGCTACTAGTATTTGGTTAGAGGATTTGCTGCCGAGAAAGATCCGTCCATAGAGAGCGCCACACATCCCACTGGTGGTGGTGGATGCCAATGCTTAGATGGAGCATGGTTGGTGTTGGTAATTTTTACTTGGCACACCTCGCACTCTACATATATGCCGGTTCCATCCGTACATTTGTGCAGTTCCACCAAAATGCAGCTGAATAACCCTGTTTGCATAGATAATGAAAAAGCGTGATTACATAAAAGTGACACTAGTTGATGAAACATACACTAATAAATAGAAGAAAATATTGTGATAGTATCATAGTATGCTACGAGGGTGAGATGGGCCCTGCGACGCCTCATACGGTAGGCCTCATACTGGAAATCGACAAAATTCTCCCCAATACACCTTCTGCCAGTGATGAACATCAGTGTACAGCGGTAGTACAAGGAGGGGCCTTGAGAAATTCCAATCTCTATTTTTGTGTAGATCAACTAAAATTAAGCACCCCAGTTTACAGAAACACTTAAACATTAACAATGGGACTAGTTGATGAAGCATATATTAACAAAGAGAAGCACTTTCTTTATCTACATTGGAAATGAAATGATAGAGAGGACACTGATGTCTACTACACAACCTTCTTCTTGTAGACGTTGTTGGGCCTCTAAGTGCAGAGGTTTGTAGGACAGTAGCAAATTTCCCTCAAGTGGATGACCTAAGTTTTATCAATCCGTGGGAGGCGTAGGATGAAAATGGTCTCTCTCAAACAACCCTGCAACCAAACATCAAATAGTCTCTTGTGTCCCCAACACACCCAATACAATGGTAAATTGTATAGGTGCACTAGTTCGGCGAAGAGATGGTGATACAAGTGCAATATGGATGGTAGATATAGGTTTTTGTAATCTGAAAATATAAAAACACCAAGGTAGCAAGTGGTAAAAGTGAGCGTAAACGGTATTGAAATGCTAGGAAACAAGGCCTAGGGTTCATACTTTCACTAGTGCAAGTTCTCTCAACAATAATAACATAATTGGATCATATAACTATCCCTCAACATGCAACAAAGAGTCACTCCAAAGTCACTAATAGCGGAGAACAAACGAAGAGATTATTGTAGGGTACGAAACCACCTCAAAGTTATCCTTTCTGATCGATCTATTCAAGAGTCTGTAGTAAAATAACACGAAGCTATTCTTTCCGTTCGATCTATCATAGAGTTCGTACTAGAATAACACCTTAAGACACAAATCAACCAAAACCCTAATGTCACCTAGATACTCCAATGTCACCTCAAGTATCCATGGGTATGATTATACGATATGCATCACACAATCTTAGATTCATCTATTCAACCAACACAAAGAACTTCAAAGAGTGCCCCAAAGTTTCTACCGGAGAGTCAAGACGAAAGCGTGTGCCAACCCCTATGCATAAGTTCACGAAGTCACGGAACTCGCAAGTTGATCACCAAAACATACATCAAGTGGATCACGTGAATATCCCATTGTCACCACAGATAAGCACATGCAAGACATACATCAAGTGTTCTCAAATCCTTAAAGACTCAATCCAATAAGATAACTTCAAAGGGAAAACTCAATCCATTACAAGAGAGTAGAGGGGGAGAAACATCATAAGATCCAACTATAATAGCAAAGCTCGTGATACATCAAGATCGTACCACCTCAAGAACACGAGAGAGAGAGAGAGAGATCAAACACATATCTACTGGTACATACCCTCAACCCCAAGGGTGAACTACTCCCTCCTCATCATGGAGAGCGCCAGGATGATGAAGATGGCCACCGGTGAGGGATCCCCCTCCGGCAGGGTGCCAGAACAGGGTCCCGATTGGTTTTTGGTGGCCACAGAGGCTGGCGGCGGCGGAACTCCCGATCTATTGTGTTCTCTCATGTTTTTAGGGTATATGGACATATATAGGCGAAAGAAGTCGGTTAGGGGAGCCACGAGGGGCCCATGAGGGTGGGGGCGCGCCTTCCTACCTCGTGGCTTCCTCGAAGCTTCCCTGATGTCTACTCCAAGTCTCCAGGATTGCCTCCATTCCAAAAATAACTCTCTCGAAGGTTTCATTCCGTTTGGACTCCGTTTGATATTCCTTTTCTTCGAAACACTGAAATAGGCAAGAAAACAGCAATTTGGGCTGGGCCTCCGGTTAATAGGTTAGTCCCAAAAATAATATAAAAATGTTTAGTAAAGCCCATAAACATCCAAAACGGATAATATAATAGCATGAATACTTCATAAATTATAGATACATTGGAGACGTATCAGCATCCCCAAGCTTAATTCCTGCTCGTCCTCGAGTAGGTAAATGATAAAAGAGATAATTTATGAAGTGTGAATGCTAGCAGGTGCACAAGTTTGATCAATGATAATTTCAATCACCTTTTCTAGCATCATTATATATCATAACAGTAGCTCGACTCATAGAACTTCTCATGATCAAGTAACAAGCTATTCACATGTTAAAGTATAGATCATAAACTTTCTTGAAAACTAACAAACCGTGTTATTAGTCATCAAACAATTACAATTCATCTTATTTTCAGGAAGGGTCTATGTCAGAGCTTTGATTTAGCAAACTTCACATACTCAACTATCATGTAGTCTTTCACAATTGCTAACACTCACATGATATTTATGGGTTCAAAGTTTTAATCAGACACAGAGAAAGATAGGGGCTTATAGATTCGCCTCCCAACCTTTTACCTCAAGGGTAATGTCAACAATAATAGTTTATGATGCCTTACATACAATTGGATATATATATCATGATCTTTCCAACACAATGTGCTTGCCAAAGGATAAAATGTAAAAGGGAAAGGTGAAGATCACCATGACTCTTGCATAAGGTATAAGACAAGAATAAAAGATAGGCCCTTCGCAGACGGAAGCAGAGGTTGTCATGTGCTTTTATAGTTGGATGCACAAAATCTTAATGCGAAAGAACGTCAGTTTATATTGCCACTTGTGATAGGGACCTTTATTATGCAGTTCGTCGCTTTTATTGCTTCCACATCACAAGATCGTATAAAGCTTATTTTCTCCACACTAATAGATCATACATATTTAGAGAGCAATTTTTATTGCATGCACCGATGACAACTTACTTGAAGGATCTTACTCAATCCATAGGTAGGTATGGTGGACTCTCATGGCAATACTGGTTTAGGGGATGTTTGGAAGCACAAGTAGTATCTGTACTTGGTGCAAAGAATTGGCTAGCATGAGGGGGAAAGGCAAGCTCAACATGTTGGATGATCCATGACAATATACTTTATTTCGGATATAAGAAAACATAACCCATTATGTTGTCTTCCTTGTCCAACATCAACCTTTTAGCATGTCATATTTTAATGAGTGCTCACAATCATAAAAGATGTCCAAGATAGTATATTTATATGTGAAATCTCTGTTCCCTCAATATTCTTTCATGAATTGTTCAAGTGACCAATACAATGTTTGCGAACCTTCAATAAATTTACCACCTCTACTTCTTATATGTGAAGTCATTACTCCCCATGGGATAAGCATATGAAACATATATAATTTCAGATTTATGATATTTGCTCATTCAACTATTTACTCATAGGATATAAGTGAAGCACACTAGTAAATGACAAACTACTCCAAAAAGATATAAGTGTAGATCAATGAGTAGTTAAATAATTATGTAGCTTTGTGAAGACTCTCCCATTTAATAATTTCAGATCTTGATATTCAAACAGCAAGCAAAACAAAATAAAACGAAATTTCAAGAATAGCAAACATTACGTGAAGAAGCAAAAACTTAGGATCAACCGATACTAACCGATAGTTGTTGAAGAAGAAAGGTGGGATGCCAACCGGGGCATCCCCAAGCTTAGATGCTTGAGACTTCTTGAAATATTATCTTGGGATGCCTTGGGCATCCCCAAGCTTGAGCTTTTGTGTCTCCTTAATTCCTCTCATATCACGGTCTCCCTAAATCTCAAAAGCTTCATCCACACAAAACTCAACAAAGACTCGTGAGATAAGTTAGTATAAACCAATGCAAAAACCTTATCATAATCTACTGTAGCAAATCACTAAAATTATTATTCAACATTGCACACTAAATGCCTCTGCATATTTAATAGTCCTATCCTCAAATAGAATCATTAAAGAAGCAAACATATGCAAACAATGCAAACATAACAGCAATCTGCCTAAACAGGACAGTCTGTAAAGAATGCAGCAAGATCCATACTTCCCTAGCTCCAAAAATTATGAAAGAAAATTCACACTGTAGTAAATTTATCATAGCTTATTATGCAAAAGGTTTCAACATTTTATCACATTCTGACTTTTCTAGGGAACTTTTGCAACAGCGGTAAACTTTCTGTTTTCAAACAGCAACATGAAGACTTGTAAAATAGGCATAGTAAAGGCTATCAATGCCACTTTTATTGAAATAAAAGATGCGAAACATTGTTCTAAATAACATCAAGCAAATCCTAACAAAATAAATTGAAGCTCAAAGCAAAACACATATCATGTGGTGAATAAAAATATAGCTCCAAGTAAAGTTACCAATGAACGAAGACGAAAGAGGGGATGCCTTCCGGGGCATCCTCAAGCTTAGGCTCTTGGTTGTACTTGAATATTGCCTTGGGGTGCCTTGGAAATCCCCAAGATTAGGATCTTGCCACTCCTTATTCCATAGTCCATTAAATCTTTACCCAAAACTTGAAAACTTCACAACACAAAACTCAACAGAAAACTCGTAAGCTCCGTTAGTATAAGAAAATAAAACCACCACTTAGGTACTGTTGTGAACTCATTCTAAATTCATATTGGTGTAATATCTACTGTATTTAAACTTCTCTATGGTTCATACCTTCCGATACTACTCATAGATTCATCAAAATAAGCAAACAACACAATGAAAACAGAATCTGTCAAAAACAGAACAGTCTGTAGTAATATGTATCAAACGTATACTTATGGAACTCCAAAAATTCTGAAATAAATTTTTGGACCTGAGGAATTTGTCTATTAATCTTCTGCAAAAAGAATTAACCTGAAATCATTCTGCACTAAAAAAAATGGCAGCTAATCTCGTGAGCGCTAAAGTTTCTGTTTTTTACAGCAAGATCACAAAGACTTCACCCAAGTCTTCCCAAAGGTTCTACTTGGCACAAACACTAATTAAAACATAAAACCACATCTAACCAGAGGCTAGATAGATTATTTATTAATAAACAGGAACAAAAAGCAAGGAACAAAAATAAAAATTGGGTTGCCTCCCAACAAGCGCTAACGTTTAACGCCCCTAGCTAGGCATTATGATTTCAATGATGCTCATATAAAAGATTAGAATTGAAACATAAAGAGAGCATCATGAAGAATATGACTAGCACATTTAAGTCTAACCCACTTCCTATGCATAGGGATTTTTTGAGCAAGCAACTTATTGGAGCAAGAATCATCTAGCATAGGAAGGAAAAACAAGCATAGCTTCAAGATTTTCAACACATAGAGATGAAACATGATATTATTGCAATATGTAGAAGCATATGATCCTCTCTCATAATAATTTTCAGTAGCATCATGAATGAATTCAACCATATAACCAGCACATAAAGCATTCTTTTCATGATCTACATGCATTGAAATTTCACTACTCTCCACATAAGCAAATCTATTCTCATCAATAGTAGTGGGAGCAAACTCAACAAAATAACTATCATGTGAGGCATAATCCAATTGAAAACTAAAATCACGATGACAAGTGTCATGGTTATAATTATTCTTTATAGCATACATGTCATCACAATAATCATCATAGATAGCAACTTTATTCTCATAATCAATTGGAACCTCTTCCGAAATAGTGGATTCATCACTAAATAAAGTCATGACCTCTCCATATCCACTTTCATAATTATCACAATAAGATTCAACACCCTCCAAAATAGTGGGATCATTACTTCCTAAAGTTGACACTCTTCCAAACCCACTTTCATCAATATAATCATCATAAATAGGAGGCATGCTATCATCATTATAAATTTTCTCATCAAAACGTGGGGGACTAAACATATCATCTTCATCAAACATAGCATCCCCAAGCTTGTGTATTTGCATATCATTAGCATCATGGGTATTCAAAGAATTCATACTAACAACATTGCAATCATGCTCATCATTCACATATTTTATGCCAAGCATTCTATGTAATTCTTCTTCTAGTACTTGAGCACAATTTTCCTTCCCATCATTTTCATGAAAGACATTAAAAAGATGAAGCATATGAGGCAACCTTAATTCCATTTTTTGTAGTTTTCTTTTATAAACTAAACTAGTGATAAAACAAGAAACTAAAAGATTCGATTGCAAGATCTAAAGATATACCTTCAAGCACTCACCTCCCCGGCAACGGCGCCAGAAATTGCTTGATGTCTACTACACAACCTTCTTCTTGCAGACGTTGTTGGGCCTCCAAGTGCAGAGGTTTGTAGGACAGTAGCAAATTTCCCTCAAGTGGATGACCTAAGGCTTATCAATCCGTGGGATGCGTAGGATGAAGATGGTCTCTCTCAAACAACCCTACAACCAAATAACAAAGAGTCTCTTGTGCCCCCAACACACCCAATACAATGGTAAATTGTATAGGTGCACTAGTTCGGCGAAGAGATGGTGATACAAGTGCAATATGGATGGTAGATTTAGGTTTTTTAATCTGAAAATATAAAAACAGCAAGGTAGCAAGTTGTAAAAAGTGAGCGTAAACGGTATTGCAATGCTAGGAAACAAGGCCTAGGGTTCATACTTTCACTAGTGCAAGTTCTCTCAACAATAATAACATAATTGGATCATATAACTATCCCTCAACATCCAACAAAGAGTCACTCCAAAGTCACTAATAGCGGAGAACAAACGAAGAGATTATTGTAGGGTACGAAACCACCTCAAAGTTATCCTTTCTGATCGACCTATGCAAGAGTCCGTAGTAAAATAACATGAAGATATTCTTTCCGTTCGATCTATCATAGAGTTCGTACTAGAATAACACCTTAAGACACAAATCAACCAAAACCCTAATGTCACCTAGATACTCCAATGTCACCTCATGTATCCGTGGGTATGATTATACGATATGCATCACACAATCTCAGATTCATCTATTCAACCAACACAAAGAACTTCAAAGAGTGCCCCAAAGTTTCTACCGGAGAGTCAAGACGAAAGTGTGTGCCAACCCCTATGCATAAGTTCACGAAGTCACGGAACTCGCAAGTTGATCACCAAAACATACATCAAGTGGATCACGTGAATATCCCATTGTCACCACAGATAAGCACATGCAAGACATACATCAAGTGTTCTCAAATCCTTAAAGACTCAATCTGATAAGATAACTTCAAAGGGAAAACTCAATCCATTACAAGAGAGTAGAGGGGGAGAAACATCATACGATCCAACTATAATAGCAAAGCTCGTGATACATCAAGATCGTACCACCTCAAGAACACGAGAGAGAGAGAGAGAGAGATCAAACACATAGCTACTGGTACATACCCTCAGCCCCGAGGGTGAACTACTCCCTCCTCGTCATGGAGAGCGTCGGGATGATGAAGATGGCCACCGGTGAGGGATCCCCCCTCCGGCAGGATGCCGGAACAGGGTCCCGATTGGTTTTTGGTGGCTACAGAGGCTTGCGGCGGCGGAACTCCCGATCTATTGTGTTCTCTCATGTTTTTAGGGTATATGGACATATATAGGCGAAAGAAGTCGGTTAGGGGAGCCACGAGGGGCCCACGAGGGTGGGGGCACACCCAGGGGGTAGGGCGCGCCTCCTTGCCTCGTGGCTTCCTCGAAGCTTCCCTGACGTCTACTCCAAGTCTCTAGGATTGCTTCCGTTCCAAAAATAACTCTCCCGAAGGTTTCATTCCGTTTGGAATCCGTTTGATATTCCTTTTCTTCGAAACACTGAAATAGGCAAGAAAACAGCAATTTGGGCTGGGCCTCCGGTTAATAGGTTAGTCCCAAAAATAATATAAAAATGTTTAGTAAAGCCCATAAACATCCAAAACAGATAATATAATAGCATGAATACTTCATAAATTATAGATACGTTGGAGACGTATCAGACACTCGCTCTATTTTAACTATATTATTACTTCATTTTATCAGTTGCACTAGGGTCGAGCAGGTGGCAAGCGAGGTGTACCGTGCGTCGCAAGGATGGAGGCCGGGGGTGCTTAGACTGGGATGTTGAAGCTGGCTCTTTCAGTCCCTATCTCCCCCCTGATGTTTTTGTGGTAGCATTTGGGTTGTAATCCAAACTTGGTTGAGCTGGTGCTGTGTCCCCCTACCTTCCTAGCTTATGTGGCGAACTTGTCTCCTGCTAGTACTCAGTCCGTTCTAGTAGTAGTTGCATAACTGCCCATTTACACTGAGATGTTGTCAGATAATGGTTCTCTACGGTTGGGTTTCTTTAATGCAATCGAAGGAAACCACCTCTTTCCATATATATAAAAAATCAGTGGCATTAGCGGTGCCAAAACATTGCCTCAAATTAATAGTGCCACTAGATTAAGGTGCAAAATAATTACATTACTGCTTTATCATGGCAGTGCCAAAATAGTAGCACAAGAGCAGACTCAACATGCAAGATCTTTGGCAAACGGTTGGACCAAAAAGGAACATACCTCGTGATGGGAACCATATCTGCAGTCAACGCCATTGTAGAAGGGATGACATCCGTCACCAACATGGATGGTTCAATTCATGGGACCTTTTTGTGCAGTTCACCTAAAATGAAGCAATGTCCCATGAGCTAGCAGCTTCTTCTTCATTAGTTGCAATAAAATTGAGCAACATCAAGGTTGGTTGTGAAGCTCATGGAATGTTCAACTATAATTTGGATATCATTTGTGTAGTTCAACTAAGATCAAATGTGAAATGTATATCTCTGTTTGCACAAAAAGGTGGAAAGGAGGGTGACTAACAAGTGATGAAACATACATCAAATGAAAAGAAGCATCTTCCTTATCTGAATGGCGATCCTATAAGGACAGTAGCAATTTCTAAAGCAGCAACATTGCTAGATATTAGTGTGGGCATTAGGATTAACTATGACAACCGTTAAATACGACATTACTTTAATGGTGCCATTGCTTCATTTTACCAGCAACATTACATTAACAACTGCTAAAGAGTTGGTATTTGGGCACGGGAGAGTAGGCGGACCAGGACAGTTGCATTTCAAACGAAAAGAAGTAACTTATCTTAATGGGAAATTTAGCAGGACATGAAAAACAGTGTCATTGATTCATATTACTGGAGGCATCACATTGAAAACAACATTGGTTTAACGTGTCCTTACTTTTAACAGTGCGACTGCTACATTTTACCAGTGGAATTACATAAGAGGGGCTCAGGGCAACAAACATCAGAACAGGATATCTTGGTTGGTCCCATTTTTGTTCGGTATAGCCACCTTATACTTTGTGAGGCTAGCAAATCTAGCGCTGGACATACTCTGTTGACTTTTCCCCCAGTCCCTACTTTCTTTCCTTTTTCAACCAATAGATCGGTTTATATTGAGTTTGTACTATGTTTCCCTTTATTTCCCTATTAGACCAAGAGACCAGTTGGATAGCCAGTCTCTGCTACTTTTCGCCCCCATTATTTCCTCTTTCGACCAAGTCCTAGATTCAGGTAACAATTCTTCCCCCACTCCCACCCCGTTTCTTCCCTGTTTGAACCAAGTAGTACTAGATTCGACTGCATGAACTAGTTTTACCTCTTAACAGTAAAAATTTAGGTGGCTTTCGAACAGCCGATTGATCCTATCTACGAGGGGGCCTGAGAAATAGTAAAAGATACAAATGTAGTGACGTCAGGAGCTGGGGAAGTAGAGCAAGGCCGGTTTCGAATGAAGTTATACCTGAGGGTCGCCGGGATGTCGCTAGGTGGGCGGCGGGAGGCCGGATCTGCCCACACTACGACAACGAGGAAGAAGGGATCGGAGGCCCTCCCTAGCCGGTGCTGCATGGGAGAGAACGGCAAGGCATGCTGTTCGGGACGCGCCGGCAGTGGGTAAGAGCCGTCGCCGAGGACGACCGCGTGAACATTGCACCTTCTCACCTTCCTCGGCTGAGAGGATCCAGCTAGATCTGTGACCAACGATGAGCAGAGAGAGAGTGTGGCCACCGCTGTCGTGTTTAGATCTAGAGAGGACGAGACACTATGAAGAGAGCAACACTAGCAAGCAAGCGCGGAGGCTCTTGCCTATATAGTGGAGTAGTTTTGTTTTATCTATCGGAGCAGGCTTGACCTCGTCAATGACTATCGAGAAGTCTTCATGCACGTGCCCCGGAGGCGCAGTTGTCGTCATTTTGATCTGAAGCACCGGATTAACATATAACACGAAAAAATGCCACATGACAAGAAACCATAACCTCACTGCCCCAAGTAGACAACATGAATCCCGACGGACAAACTAGACGAGGATGAAAGCTCAATTTAATATAAAGTCATAGAAAAGGGGTCCATCGATAGATGTCCTAATTAACATAGCCGGCTTGACCTAGGTGGCAACCGAGTAGTCTTCGTGCATGTGCCCCCAATGACCAGCGCCTTGGAGGAACTCAGTTGCCGCTGTTTAACCCTCGCAGTGATCCAAAGCACATGACAGTTAATATTGCGAGATGACAAGAAACCTTTTTTAAGATTTCTCATCAGAACTACAGCCCTGTACAACACAGCCTGCATGATATGTAGACAATAGCCAATCCAGCCGTCTACTAGAGTCTGGTCACATGCATGGACAAACTGATCTTCCGTGTCATGCAGGGATCATCCAGGCACCCACGTCTGTACAACACTGCTCCAGTACTATCACTCGTCTATCTCTTCCATTAACTCAGCCGACTTGCGGGGCCGGGGTGTGTGCCTATGGTCGGTTCTCAATTGCGGTCCCACATGTGTGTGCAAACGCAATATGACGCGCGTTCCATTCGGAGAGCGGCGTGCCAGACTGACCGACCGTCTGGGGTTCGACGCGAACGCGACGGGCGTGGTGTATACATGTGTACCGCCGTTTTCTTGAGGCTTTGCTCCATGGCACAATCCATGGATACAAAATTATATTTAAAAGTTGAGGGCGAGGCTTTTCTCGCGCGGTAGGTGGGGCAGTTCCGCCTAGTTGGTTCGACAGAGAGGCGAGAAGATGAGGGAGTAGGATGCTGCAAACGTAGGGCTGTGTGATTTGACAGTGAGTTACTGCTGGACAGGTGGGGCCCTGTGATTTGACATTCCATTATCATTTTAGTTGCGGTGCTACGACCGGCGTGAGTCTCCCGATTCCTGACCACCTCCATGGTATACAGGTGCCAAGTACTGTACTCCTTACTCCTTTTGGCAAATGCAATAAATACTAGTACGAAGAAAGAGATAGAGAGAAGTAAAAAATTACTCTTATAGCCAACCTTACAGCTAACCTTATTGTATGAGTGACTAAGTGATGACTATGTATAACATGCCAACATCAGATAGCCTAACGCACCTGGACGGAGGAAGTAGTTTCATGCATGCAAAGTAGGCAAAAAATGCTCATTTATAGCTGTCTGAAATCTCCAAGGGCACGACCGCGTGAGCGAGGCGACGGTCGTGGTAGGCGCGACCATGATACGGGCTGCTGACAGCCATTGGATCTGAGATCGAACAGTAGGATGCTAAGTTGCTGAAAATTTACAGAATAACCCTCCAGGATAGGATATTCACCTATAGGTCTAGAATCACGCCATGCAACCGTTCGATCTCAGATCCAAGGGCTCTCGGAAGCCCGTATCATGGGAGCATGGAAAGCTTCGTATCACCTGTAATTTTCCCGACGCTTGACATGTGAACACGTAGATGCATGAAGCCATTTAATTGGACGTCTAGTAGACATGACATCTAATTGGGGCCCCATAGTACTATGCATGAATCCATTTATCCACCGGGCAAGCCACTACCCTGTCGTTCGCATGCCCTACTCACCATTTTTACAATCAGAAAACCGCTTGCACTTCGCTCCTACTCGTCCCCGGCCGTCCTTTTACATTATGGTAGTTCGCTCCTAGTCGTCCCGTCCTTTCACATTACAACAGTTCCACTAATCGTAACCCTCCTCCCAAATCCATGGCGTCCCAAATCTCCATGATCGACGGTGAGTACAAGGTTAGAACCATAATTGGCGATGAGATCGACGTCATCTACACCCGTTCTTCCGCGAAGGTGAAAGGATGCCTTGCTCGCTGCAGATGCATGTTCGAAAAGTCAAAGGGTGATGAGTGGGTCGCTAGGCTAGATGTTGAGCACACCACAGTCCTGGGAGAAGAGAAGAATCTAAAGGAGGAAGAGAAGAAGAAGCCCGTCGTGATCCAGGTTTGCGTGCATAACTTGTGCTTGGTCTACCACATATGCCATGCCGACGTTGAGTGCGAGGATTTTAAGAACTTCCTCGGGGCGGCAAAGTCAAATTCGTTTCTGTAGACTTTACAAACGACAAAGAAGTCCTGGGTTGGGTAGGCCTCATTGCAGGCCAGCCCTTGGACCTCCAGAGGAATGTGCTGGTGTCCTCCCGTCGGCCTTCAATGCTGACCCTGGCAGCAGCCATGGTTGATCCTTCGTACGGTAAACTGAATAAACCTCTGCCCAAGTTTCATCTTGCATGGCAGTGGAATGTACTAGATAGATACCACATCAATTACGTTGCAATGGATGCCTACCTTTGTTTCAATATCTACAAGGGTTGGATGAAGAGTGAGAGCCAAGTGTGCAGTTCAAGCAAAGAAGTATCGGCCAAGAGGAAGAGGGACAAGGGCGAAGTCGAGCACGTGGACGAGGAGTCCGAGTAAGGTGGCCGTGTCGTTGCTCATGGTGGTCGTAATGCAGTGTCTACCAGATTAGTTGCTTAGTTTAATTTCAGGGTGCTTAGTTTTATTTGAGGGGTGTGTTGTGCTGAGCCCCCAGCAGAACTATGTTATGTTCCTTCTCGTTACTTTAACTCTTCAGTACATACATACTAATATTTCTTATAGTTCATCTTGTAGTTGGTTGTACTACCACTCGTTTCTTCACATTATATACGTACAATATATATGGCCAACATCATATAGCCAGCAATTTAGTTGCCAAAGAATTTCAGGGTTCTTAGTTTTATTTGAGGGGTGTGTTGTGCTGGACACCATTATTGTGACTCAAATCTCTTTTGCCATGTTATAATGACATAAATACCTATGGACCAACATGCCAGCTCTCCCTCTATCTCACTAAAATACAATAAAGTGTGGGGCCTACTTGATCCCAACAGCGTTCTTATTTTCCTGTAAAATTATTCGCTTAGTTACTCCTGACAAGTGGGGCGACACTTATCATTCTGAGATAGAGAGAATCGACATGTGGGTCTAGGCTTATTTTTGTCATATAACATGGTCAATGGGTTTGACGTGAAAATAACAATGTCGAATGGCATTTTTGAGCAAACATCTAATGAAACGATGGCATTTTTGAGATATCTAATTGCATTTTTGAGCAAGCATCTCACGGATCGATGGCATTTTTGAGTAGTTGTAACTTCTAATGGCAAAACTGAGTAGTGAGACACAACTAGTGGCATAAATAATAAAAACCCAAGAATTAAATAGGTATGCTAATTTCTTTAATAGAATTTAGCACCCCATCTAAGCACGTACTAGCTTTTTTAATAGGGACAATTGCATTTTACCCCTAGTTGGTTCCTACCCACGGGGTTTGCCCTTACTTTTCGAGCTTGCTCAGTTTTGCCCTTACTTTTTCTATCGTGCTCCCTCGAATGGCCTTTGACCGTTTGACCAAAACTTTGAAAATTCATAACTAATTCATATGAACTCAGAAAAATGAAAATAAGATATCAAAATGTTCAGATAAACATTACCTTTATGTGCATATCATTTGCATTCAGGACAAAAGCACTGTTTAAACTACCTAAGGTAATTAATGTTATTAACTTATTAAAAATAAAAAGGTATAAATAATATATTTTTCATGAATAAAAATTACATGCAAATGTAGGTGATGTTTTCTGAACATGCAGATATCATATTTGCATTTTTCTGAGTTCGTATCATCTTGTTAAGAATGTTCTAACGACTTTGACCGTTATTTGGAAACTTCATAACAAGTTGATACGAACTCAGAAAACTGCAAATAATATATTTAGATGTTCAGAAAACATCACCTACATTTGCATGTAATTTTTATTCATGAAAAATATTTTTTTACCTTTTTATTTTTAATAATGTTAATAACATTAATTACCCTAGGTAGTTAAAAGGGTGCTTTTGTCCTGAATGCAAATGATATGCACATAAAGGTAATGTTTATCTGAACATTTTGATATCTAATTTGCATTTTTCTGAGTTCATATGAATTAGTTATGAATTTTCAAAGTTTTAGTCAAACGGTCAAAGGGCATTCGAGGGACCTCGACGGAAAAAGTAAGGGCAAAACTGAGCAAGCTCAAAAAGTAAGGGCAAAACCCGTGGGTAGGAACCAACTAGGGGTAAAAATGCAATTGTCCCTTTTTAATAGTACTATATGCATAATTTGGCGGTGAGCGCTCTCTATATGTACCACCTTTTTTGTTTAGTTTCATCTTCTTAGTTTTGCTCCATGGCGCAATCCAATGATACTACTACTGTACAAAAGTATACATTTAAAAGGCTAGAAGGTGGGGCAGTCTCGCTTGGTTGGTTTCACGAGAGGCAATGGCCTTTGTGATTTGATGGCTCATTACTGCTGGAAGGCGGGGCCTTGTGATTTGACTGCTCATATAAATGTTGCCGATGACCTGAGGAGGAGCAAAGAACCGTGCGGTATACTCAAGTTTTCCACTGGAGTACTAGTACGACGGAGGAGCACGAAACACGGCAGCCCAGTGCGATATGGCGATAAAAATGATCTAATTTGCTAGTCATCGATCCCACGGTGCCGCTCATCGTTAGCATTGTTCTATTCATGCATCACAGAGAATGTGACACGTGCGGAGAAACACCCTAAGCAAAAGAATAACACAGGAGCAAACGAAGAAGGAAGATTACCCCCCCCCCCAAAACGAAGGAAGATGCACACACATGTCTGGGGCACTGCTCTCTACTACATGAAGGGTTGCTGGCTGCAGAGTCGTAACTGCTTCTTCAGCGCCTCCATGACCTCCATCTGCTCGTGCATCTCCTCCACCATCTTCTTCATTCTGTCCATGACGCGGGATTTCTCGATGCGAGCCTTCATCATCTCTTCCACGGCCGCATTTACGTACCTTGACAGCAGCCAGATGCTCGATGCGGAGCTTTGCCAACTCCTCCTTCTGTTCCATGAAGAGGGCGTGCAACATCTTCACCGAGGAACTACTCTTCTCTTGCAGCTTCTTCCAGCCGGCGTTCTCCTCCTTCAGCAGACCGAGCTCGTGGCAGAGCTTCGCATTGTCCTCCTGAAGTTGCAGGATTTCACCGGTCACCTTCTTATCCGAGGCAATGCTCTTCTTCAGCAGCATCACCAAGCCGGCGGTCAACTCCCCCTGCTCATTGAGCTCAGCGGGCATGTCGTCAAGGCTCTCCTTCAGCAGCTCCACCAAGCCGTCGATGAACTCCTTCTGCTTATTGAGCCAATCGGGCATGTCGTCGAGGGATAACGACTCCTGCGCCGCCAGCTCTGCATCTTTGCCTCCGCGTCTAAGGCGCTCCTGGGAGCCCTCGCCTGCCCGTGAGAGATCTTTCAAGGTCTCTGCGAGGCGGCGAGGCCTCTCTTTTTTTCCGCGGCCTTGGTCGGCCCTTCCTTGTTATGAGTAGTACTCAACCTAGAGCTCTGCACACCGTCCATGGCAAGGACGGACGAACAAGAAAGACGTATGAGGAGGAAGGTAGAGTAATTTTTGGCTAGGTAGTTCCCCTTTTTATAACCTAGTACTAGCACTAGTACTAAAACCTGCATAGTGGGAACACGTTCAGGTTTGATACATACTAGGTGTGAGCAGGTTTGCACTTAATTATAGCATGGTAGTACTACTTTGGAATGTGATGGGAACAAGCTAAAGATTAATTGATGGTTTTGGTTTCGAGGTTCGAAACGTCTCCCGATGAGTTTAGTGGAACATAAATTTCAAGTACTACTGCTCAAATGCAGTCGCACAAGTCAGTGATGTAACTGGTCGTACATGTCAGACCAAGCCGATGCGTGTCCCTTCGGTGAGACACGGGTCCGACCGACCGTCTGTTGGTGCGACCGATCGTAAGTATTACGTGATGGAGACTTCTAGTTGTGGCTTCCGGTGACTGTCATGACCAAGCATTCAAAAACTAGTGATAAATCAATTACCATCTTTTTCCAGACGACCAAGTATTTTCACAGGAATACAATACATATAGATGGAGTGATTGTCAAGGTTGCAAACCGACATGGCATTGCAAGTTCACTGTAGCAGCAACCGAGTAGGTCACTGCATCGCTGGCGGGGAAGGAGGGCAGCTCACCTCACCTACGATGCATGCCCAGTGGCGTCGCCATAGCTGGTCCCAGGATTTGGCTTCTCCTATCACCTATTTGAGCAGTTGCACCGGTTGCTCATGCCATTCCGCAGGCATGCGCATTCTTTCCTCCGCAGTCAACTCCGTGAATATGCTCTCTGCCATTAGCCCCAGCACGAAATCAATGCAGCGCTGCCAGATGCTGACATCCCTCAGCATCTCTCCCCTGAGATCGACTTGCGCCTCCGCCTTTTGCTTCGCCAGGCACAGCTCCTTCGAACTTGTCTCCAATCAATGCGACGCTTCCTCGATCCGATTTGCCCTTGCTGCCCACCACCTGAAACACAGCCCTCGCATATCCTTCGGCACCACCGATCTATGATTCCAGAGCAATGGATCCCCTCTGAAACACATGTGGGTTTCGCTCAAAGGCGTCAGTGCTGTGGGCCACAGCAAGAGGGCAACCCGCGGGATCCTGGGATCTAAGGGATTATCCATGGCGGGATCCGGTGGGCGAGGCGGGGAGGCGAGCGTAGGCACTGGGAGAGCCCTACGAGGCTAAGATAAAGATAGTACTACTCCACTCCGTCCATATTTAAATACAAAGACCATCAACAGTAACCCAGGAAAAAATTGATCATCCTGCATGCGTCCTGGTTTATTGGCCCCCTTTTTATTTTGTGCCAATTTTTGACCAAAAAATTAACTAACAAAATTCAAGCACTACAACCAAAGTTTCTGTTTTTGCACTGCACAAACCAAACAAGCAATCAAATCATCCTAAAGGCAAATCTTGGCACATTAGTTTTATAGTACAAAGGATTTGTACAAGGGGATAATTATTTTTGTTGAAAAGTTTTTGTAATCAAGGTTCCCAAAGTTTCCATGGGCATGAACAAAGTTTAAGGCTAGCTCCCACTTTAACAATGCTTGTCTTCCTCACTTTCGCTATTCTTTCTGAAAAGTTTTAGGTTCCCCTCTATATATTTTTGTTTTTAAACTTTTAAAAGCACAAAACAGAAAAAATGACTCTCTAAAACTTTCGGGTTGTCTCCCTGGCAGCGCTTTCTTTAACTCTCTTCCTATGCATAGGCATGTCATAAATGAACAATTCAGGCACACGAAGTAAAGGCCAATGCATAGTATAAATAGTTTCTTGCAATTTTATCATATTGGAAACATAGAGAGGCGGAGATGTAGTTCCTCTCTCATAATAATTGCAAGTAGGAGCAGCAAACACATGCATATTATATTTATCAAAATCATCATGCGCAATAGTAGAACGCAACCCATCAATATAGTCCTTAATAAGCGCAAACTTCTCTGATATAGTGTAGTTGGGAGAATTCAAAAAGGTAATAGGACTATCATGCGTGGGTGCAATAGCAACAATTTCATTCTTAACATAAGGAACTATAGCAAGTTCATCTCCATAAGCATAATTCATATTGGCATCATGGCCACAAGCATAGCAAGCATCAAGTTCATCAAAAAGGGATATTTCAAACGAATCCAAGGGATCATAGCAATCATCCTTCGATAAGCATGAAGGGAAATTAAACAATGTATGAATTGAAGAGTTACTCTCATTAGACGGGCACGGGTAGCTAATCCGCTCTTCCTCCTTTTGTTCTTCGCTCTCCTCGTCATCTTTTTCATCTAATGAGCTCACAGTGTCATCTATTTCTTCCTACATAGATTCCTGCAAAATATTAGTCTCTTCTTGGACAGCGGAGACTTTCTCAATAAATGCATCAATATCATAATTATATTCATAATTCTCTTAGCAATATTTAAATAAAGCATAATTTTCAGGTCTGTAAACATCATCATCATAATTTTCACACTTTTCAAACAAAGATTCAATTTCATAAGCACCCTTAAAAGCAACAAGTTCTTCTATTTGTTCTACATCACAGTAATCATATATACCATTAGCATAAGAAGCCAAGGTTTTATTATCATAAAATTTACATGAAAAGGGAAGGTGTGGAGCCTTCATCCTAGCACTACTGACCGTTGAATATCATCCACATTCCACCAGATTTTGCCACATGTACAATCTAGAAGACTCCATGGTTGAACTTAAGCATAATGCACAAACCTCAAAACACAAGCACTTCTCCTTTGTTCTACAATCTTCCGTATCATAATTGCCCAAAAAATTTCTACATGAATTGCCATTATTTGTTTTTACTTTATGCTTTACAACGCACAATTCCATGAATCTTAAAATAGATTAGCTTTTTTATAAAAACTAATTGATTTTGAATGAGATGAACTATAAGAGTTAGACGAACATCTACATCATGCATATATGACTCAAAGCTTACATGCTATAATGTGGTATTTATTCATAATTTGGTTGCCAAATCTCATGTGTGCAATGCACGTGTACCTTACTAGTCTAAATGGTGTCTGTGTGTGTTGTGAGTGTTAAACACATTGTACATAGTATCATACATGGTTTAGATTCCGAACATCTAGCTAGAGCATACATGTACTATGATTTGAATTCAACATAAAATGGATACATGTATTTGAATTTGAGATCGTATGTACATGTAGTTCGTATTTATATAGGAATTTATTACTCCTATATTCATGTCATATGTTGTGAAGATAATATTTAGATGGTTTTATAACTAACCCGAGTACAATCCCATTCAAACAGGGGAAATGTACTCAAATTTAGTCCATATGCTAGACAACACGAATTGTTTTTTTATTGTTGAGGGAAGTGCAAATTGATTTGGTATTGTACACGTTATTTTTTCTTGTCCCAATTTTTTTAGTTTTCTTGTTGTTGTATTTGAATGCATTTCTAGTAATATAATAAAACGGGACATGGCTCTCTCTAGTGAGGTGCGAATTGTCTTCTTTTTTGTACACGTTAAACTTATTCTCCCGAAATTTCAAGTCGCGCCTTGTTATGCCGAAATTTCAAGCTGGCATCTCTGTCTATCATGATGAGAAACTCCTGCCTCTTCAACTCACGCCTTGCTACCCCGAAATATTTAAGATATATCTTTGCCTCGTTGTGCTCTAAAAACTCCCTCCATCTCAACCCGTGCCTTGCTATCCCAAAATTACAACGCGCGCGATAACTCCCACCTCCTGCGATATCCCGACACGCAAAATGCCCATGATACTCCTGAACCAAAAGAACCGCCTAGCTCAAATCGGTGGGCGTACTTTCGTAACTTACCCCACATTTCGGACAAGCGCGTCCCTAAGCCATGGTTCCCCCCTCCCATCCCATCCACCCACCCATTCGTACACCGAGGCCGCGAAAACCCGCGAAGCCCCACACCCTCCTCCGTCCACCACCCAGCCGGAGCCTCTTCCCCGACGACGTCGTCCACGGCAACACCTCGACGTCCCTCATCCACCGCACTGGATGAGGATCCCTCGTCGATCTTGTCGTCCCGTCGGTTCAGCCACCCCGCCATCCACCTCCAAGACGTTCCCCTTGTCTTTCGCGCCACCTCCATTCCCACACCGCCGTCTTCACCTGCACCACCGGAAGAGCAGCATCATCACCGATTCCTCAGATGAAGCTGAGGCCTAATCGGTGCCACCAAAGAGGTTCTACACTAATCGCCGCATTTTCTTCTTGATTCGACCTCACTGTGCTACCGGCGCTTGGTCCAGAGCCGACATGGCGCGGCTCCATCCACAGCGGCGTCGCCGGCCACTTCCTCCACGGCGTTCCTCCCTCGGCAGCAACGTCCACATCAGTAGGACCTGCTGCTGCTTTAGCTCTCGCTCGCGCTGCTGCTCTGCTCTGCTCTTGCTCTTGCTTGCGCTGCTGCTCTACTCTTACGCGCGCTGCTGCTGCACGAGCAGCAGATCCTGCTCTCCCTCGAGCCCCTGCAGCTGCTACCCGAGATGCTACTAGATGACCAGCTGCCCCGGCTCTCGCACGCGCTGCTGCTGCTACTAGTGCGTTCAGTTTCGACAGTGAAATTCAGTTTTGACAGCAAAATTCAGTTTCGACAGTTAAATTCAGTTTTGACAGTTAAGTTCAGAGATGAGCGGCTGATGTATTTTACATCTAGCGCTTTGTGGTTATGTATTTTACGTCATCTATTGGAGATGCTATTAGAATTCCACTCAGGTTAACATTGTCTCTCTTTTCCTACTTCAGCCTCGCCGTCGTACAACTCACTGGAGCTGCTCCGACGACGAAACCCTCAATCACCGCGGAGCAGTACCCCGGGCTCCATCTCCAGACGCCTAAGATCTTCTTCCCCTCCTCCGACAGCCAAATCAGCCAGAGCATCCTCACTGACCACCCAATCACGCTGAGATCGACATGGCTTCGCCAAAGAGGTTGTACACTTGTTGCATCGCTTTTTTACCCTACATGTTATATATATTGTCCACTAAGCACACGTAGTAATGTGAAATACGATTAGTTTCTCCTACTATATGACAAGCAGTGAGGTACTAGGCAACTTAGCTATCCGTGATGGACTCTCTTGAACGCCATCATTATTTATCTCTGCGCGTTTGAGCTATGCATTTGTAGATGGGCCTGGGAGTTCAGCTAGTAGGGCAGTGGTCTGGGTCCAAAGTAGTAGAAGTAGCACAAAAACATTTTTTGAGTGTAGGCTTTTCCCTGCTCAAGCCTGCCTACTAGAATCGCCAGTGCTTGAAAGGAAAAGTGAATGAAAAACACAGTAATTGGAAAGTTTCCTATGGTACTACTATTCATGCATTTGGTTCAAAGGAATGGGGCAAAGGAAAACTGTAGGATTTATTCCTTTAGTGTCTCCTTGAAAGAAAAATCATAGTAATTTTAATATCCACTTGTCCTCAATTTCGAATTCCTATTCATGAAGCACAAGACTAAGAGATAGTAGCGTAATAGCATTATAACCATACATTTTCTTGTGGTTTTACTTAATCTCACCACGCTTCTTTGCATCCGGTGATCTTCCAATTCTTGTGAACCAAACACCCAGATTGGCAGAAATCCTGTGTTTTTAAATTCTTTGTTTTGCACGTGCATTCCTATCCTATTCCTATGTATTTCCTATCCCTACATTGTTAGAATCCTCAAATTCAAACAAGCCCTTACATAATTATTTCTGTTACAGATATGTGTCAATGAAAACCTTGTGTGGTTTGTCCTGCTCCTGCTGCGTTGTGTTCCACCCCAGCTGAGTTGCTCCAACGGCGGAAGGGTTCACCACAGCAGGGATCCGCCCTCCAGGCTGTCTTTTGCCGCCTCAGATCTTCTTCCCCGCCGCCGGCAGCCACGACAACTACATTACCATCATCAACTGAGCAGATGACCTTGAGGACTACACGAGTCCGCAAGAGAGGTCACACTCTTTCATGTCTACTTACGTTATGCATCGCTTAATATGATGACATGCTACTTTATCGTCTTGTTCACCGATTAGACTCTGAGTCAGGTCCAAACTAATGCTCAAACTTGAGTTTTTAAATGGTTGTGGGGTACATATTGGGGCAGCAATCAATACTATTTGTCTACTATCTGGTTAATCTCGGGTGTCTACTATGAGTTTCATGTTGGGTGGAAACAAACTTTAAAGGAGCCATTATCTGTATTTTTTAACTAAAGCTATTATCTGCCTGCTATCATTGGTTTTGGGTCTATCCACAGTTTGCTACCATCACTCTAGATTTGCGCATGCACTACTTACATAATCTCACTATGTTTTATTCCTATGCATGTCAGTTATTGTACACAATGGTACTAAACATGTAGAGCAAAAGAGGCGAGTCTTGTGTGGCAATAAAATTTCATACAGACGTCGCTCCATGGTCGGCGCAAAAGCAACCCCCTCCCCCCATTCCAGACTATAATCAAGAGGAAGATAACAGTTCAGAGGGGGATTCAGAGGGAGCAGACAACTCCTATTTACCCCCTGAGGTCTTTTGCTCTAACTTGGCATGCTGATAGTGATTATATCATGCATATGGTGCCTTGCATTGCTTACTTTATACATAAAATATGGCATCTGCTTAGTTTAGACATGCTTTGTGTGAATGCCATCTATTTAGTTTCTTTATCGTATATATGAATCATGCAATGCCATCTTGTTTAGCTAGGCATCATATATGTGAATTTTGCAATGCCACCCTGGTTAGCCAGTTATCTTATATGTCAATTATACCATGCCATCATTTTTTTATTATGTATTAAATTTGTCAACAATTCTAGTACATTCAATTACTCTTCCTGTGCATCAGCCATTCGACATGGTCATGGAAAAATCTGGAGTGAAACAAGGTCTTCAGAGCAGACAATGCTATCTGACGAAGTGCATGTCTTGATGGTTACGGATAGCTCCTCAGAGGAGGATTCAGAGACAGATGACCAGTCCTATTCCGCCCCCCCGCCCCGAGGTGCATGCACTAACTTGGCAGGGTTATATTGCTCATATCGTGCATATGGTGTCTTGCATTGGCATGTCATTTGCTTAGTTTATACATGCTTTGTGTGAATGCCACCTGTTTAGTGTCTAATTACCATGTATGTGAATTTTGCAACGCCATCTTGTTGCAGGACATTATATATGTGAATTATGCAATGCTATCTTATTGCAAGGCATTATGTATGTGGATTATGCAATGCCATGTTGTTTATCCAAGCATCATATATGTGAATTATATCATGCCGTCCTTTTTTTGTATTACTCATTGCATTTGTCGACAATGTTTGTATATTCAACTGATCTTCCTGTGCATCAGCCACTTGAAATGGTGATGGAGAAATCTGGAGTGAAAACAAGGTCTTTAGAGTAGACAATGCTACCTACTGAAGCAGATATCTTGCTGGTTACAGATAGCTCCTTAGAGGAGGATTCAGAGGCAGATGACCAGTCCTATTATCCCCCTAAGGTGTATGCTCAAACTTGGCAGGATTATATTACTCATATCATGCATATGTTGTCTTGCAATGCTTAGTTTTTGCATCATATACACAATATTGAATGCCATCTCCTTAGTTGACACATCATATATGCGATTGCCCTTTGCTCACTTGCTTAGTATATAAATCATATATTTGAATTATATCATGCCATGATGTTTACATAGACAGCATGTATCTCAATTATGGCATGCCAACCCATTTTCTAAAGACATAATATAGTTATATCATCTCATCCTGTTTATATAGTCATCATATTTTGAATTATGTCATTCTATCCGTGAATTATATCATGTCATATTTCCATCCACGACATGTTTGTGAATTATGGCATGTGTAGCACCCCGGCTCAGAGCAACCGGTTTACCTTGCATTGCCAGCCCAGAGATCAAGTCTTCTCGCAACACACAACAACTTGGTACAGAAAACAACCGCTTTATTGATGCTAGCGGAAACATAGGTTCGATATTACATCCAGTAGCGAGGCCAAGTTGCACACACGGTGCGGCTGAACAATATGTACATTATTTAATGAACATGAAGGGCCTCGATCACGATAACTACGCGGCAGCGGAACGATGACGAAGTGGAACTCCATAGCACAGGGACACCGATGTGGACACGATCTAGACACAGGAAGCACTCCGATCCGGTAAGACTTTCCTGAAATCTGGCATGACACGCCAGGCAAGTACATTGAATGTACTTGCAAGCTCACAACAAGCATAAGTATAATGGCAAACAATATTATGACCATTAGTCAGGTTAAATGCAATGCCAAACATACTACTGTGCAGTGAAATCAACTTGTGCACCGAGTCCCGTGGACTCTCTTACCAAACGGGTTAGCTCGTAACCAGAACGGTGATCATACCCAGATCACGAGCAAAACCAACACTTTGGTTCCCATAACGACCATTCTCATGATCTCACAACTCATCACATAACCAGTGCCAAACATAAAAATTTAGTGTGCTATATTACTTAATCATGTTGGTCCATGGTGTGACTTACTTATGAGCTATGTCCATAACCGAGGATGTGGCTATCGATAGATTTAATAAACACTTTGCAGAGGTTAGCACACTATACCCACACCACGGAATCCATGGCCTCGCACTCCCATTCTGGTGGACCAACGGCATTCCGATAGAACCCTCCCATTGCCATGATACTCTCCCGGCCACTCCGACCAACTCCCCTCTAGGCTAAGTCATGGGTGACCCCGTGCCTACCAAAGGCATCAACGGCCACCGTCGTGGCAAAACTTAAACGGTCCCAAACGGGGACAAGGTACCATAACAACAAACGGGAACACAAGGTTATGTCTGCTTACCGGGCCAAGGTACCGCACGCCCATAACCTCCCCTCGTTGGAGGTACCGACCAGAGGCATGACAACGGGCTGAATAACGGCCTCCCCATAAAGGCAAATGTGGTTGCACTGGGAAAACTCGATTCAGTGGCACCATGACTCGATCAACATTATGTTCAAGTTGGATTAACATTAGGTTTTAACTTGAAATAAAAATACTCAAGTCAGAATATGCCCTGAACATGCAACTATTCGACATGCAACACATACCACTTAGAGCAAACAGATCAACATCATCAAAGTTTTCTACTTGCACTACTCATCATTAAGCTTTACTAATTTTACTTCACTGGTTTTAACACTCAGCATTTTGGTTATACCATAATATATTAAAATCAATTCATCACATAAATAAAATACTATCAATCATATCCAAAAGCATAACCACACAATCAAACTTTCTTCTACTGCTGTAAACTAGCCCATGCATTCAAACAGCACTGTAAACTAAGAATTTCAACCCTGACAAAGTAACTATCATAAGCAATATTCATTTAACTAATTAAATGCATGAAATAACTTATATTCAAGTTGGAAAAATCATAAATATTGCAATGACACCATACAAATGTTGGTGTGGCTTGCCTTAGTGCAGAGGAGGTTCACACTCCTCCTGGCTATCTTCAAGACAAGCTTCTCCCTCTGAAAATAATTAAAAACAGCAAAAGAGAATATCAAGAATCATTCTGAAAATCACCAGAAATTCGAGACAGCAGAGAAAAATCTCCATTTTGGTGTGCTGCTAGAACTTTTCAAAACAAACAAAATGCAAAAAGAATCAACTCATTTGGCCTTATGGTTTAAAAGTTATGGCTGGTCAAAGTTTCTGCTCAAAATATTTGAATTAAATTCAATTAAAAGAATTCCAGGAGGTGATGTCGAAAGCGTATTTTGAGAATACGCCTCTACTCATACTGCTTCGGGCACGAGTGGAGAGGCTGACAGTGGGCCCCACCCGTCAGGTGTGGAGAGAGGGAGAGATAAACAGAGGGGTGGCGGTGGTCCGCCGGATCTCACGCCGGCGAGGAAGGCTCGTCGGCCGATCTGAGAGGGATAGAAAGCTATAGGGGGTCACGGCGCACCTGCCTGTACCCGTGGTTCGTCGAGAGGTGGTCGGATCAGCTCGGAATCAACTTCCCAAGCGACAACTGCGGTCGGGTTTTGCCGGAGTTTGAAGAAGACGAAGGAGAGGGGCAGTTCCAGGAGCTTCGACCGGGTCAGCAGGCACCAGTGAAGCACCAGGGAGTCGCCGGAGAAGTGGAACAAGCTGGAGAGGGGATGGATGGGTGGGCGCAAGCAGAGGGGATCGCCGGCGAGCTCGAGCTTGAGGACGGCCGCCTGAGGCCTGCCCGGCCGGGCTGCGGCTCCTCTACTACTTGTGGTGGATGGCGGAGTGGATGAGTGAGCTCGGAGAGGCCAGGGGGCTCGGTATTTATAGGCAGAGGGGGTGGGGGTTCACGGCTCCACTGTAGCTCTCTGGAAGAGGCGCACGGCGACGAGCGGTGCCAGGGAGGGGTGGAGAGGGCTCAGCGATCACGCGGCCACTATGCAGCTTGCGGACAAGCACAGGAGCGCGGGCGCGGACGAAGACAGTGGCACGGGGCACACTGTGGCTTTGGTCGCATCGTGCCCATGCTCACTGCGATGGCTCCGGCATCGGCGAGCGCCGGGGAGAGGTCAAGGGCGATGAGACGAAGCTGGTGGTGCAGTGTGGCAGTCGTCGGCGAGCTCTGAGACGAGCACGCGTTGAACAGAAGCACGGGTGCAGCGCAGAGCGCATCAAACGCGTTGCCAGGGCCATGTACTCACGTGGTCACCACGCTAGCTCGGTCAAAATGATGCCTAGGCGATGCCAAACCGTGTCTAGCGTGTTGTCCGTGCAGTGTTTAATCTAGAGGAAGAGATGGCACACTGCCAGGCCGACCAGATGGAACGTGAGCTAGCCAGCAAGTTTCTGGTCAGAAACTTTGGCACTATTTTTGGAGAGGTTCTAGAAAGAGTTTAGGGCTAATCTCCTGGGGTTAAGGTTTTCTTAGGAGGTAATGAAGCTCAGGAAAAATCAGCCTCATTAGATAAAGGATAAGTATACTTTCTGTAGAAACTGCATTTTGAGGCCAGAACATAAATGATTTTCTGTAGCAAAAATATTCCAAAAACTTATGCAATATTTTTTCTCAGGGAGGTGTGCCAAGGTCCAAAGAATAATTGGGAATTTTCTCAGATTTTTGGGAGCAAGAAAAATGAGGGTTGCTTTGGAGCATATGCTGCTGAATAGAATTTCAGAGAGGAAAATTAATATCTTTCTTTTATGAAAAATATTCGTTGGGTCATTTTGAGATTTTTCAGAGACAGAATGATGATACTGAGAGGGATGGGTCACTTGGGTAAAAATCAAGGACATACCCAAGTGTTTAAGTCCATTTGAATTGATTCAAAAACTCCAAATTCAAAGCAGAGGCAAAGAAGTCCGGAAAAAGAGAGAAGGCAAAAACCAGGCTTTCACAGCATGCCAACCACTTTAATAGACACATCATATATATATATATATCATGTCATCCTGTTTACATAGTCATCATATTTTGAAGTATGTCATTCTATCCTGTTTAGTTAGCCATCATACATGTGAAATTCTGTCGTGCTATCCTATTTAATTAGCCATCATATATGTGAAATTATGTCATGCTATTATGTTTGGTTAGACAACATAAATGTAAATTATTTCATGCCCTGTTTTTTCCCTACTATCCATTGCACCTGTCTATCTTACATTGTCTGTACATTCAATTACTTTTCTTGTTTATCAGCCATTTGAATTGGAGGGGGTGATGGCAGTATCTGTGGGAGTAAAAACAGGGTCTTCAGAAAAGATCGTGCTACCTGTCGATGCAGATAGAACCACGGTTGTACTTGCCCAAGAACCAGCCCCACCACACATAACCTAGACTCACGCAGATTGTACCCCTACCCAGTTGGACAGAGAACCAGCTACACCCCTTCTAACCCCAACCCCAGTAGATAGTAATCCAGTTCCAGTTGACACAACACTATCTCCACCACAGAGCACCCAAACACGAGCAGTTAGTAAGGCAACTGCAGTGCCCAAAGAACGAGGACCACCACTCCGAACCCCAAGTCAACGCTTAAAGCAGAAGAAGAGTTGTTCTCAGGACAGGTTCCGTAGCTATGGTTCATACTCCTTTGCTCTTGCATCACTGTATTTACTCATACCAACTAATTTCAAATTTGAAGGATGCAACTGAAACTCCAATGGTGAAACAGGTATGTTTTAAACCTGTTTCTTTAATGTGTTTGCTGTTGTAACTTGCTCTATGTTGATTTTAGTTTCAATTCAATAAACAGTTATGTTCTCATGCCATGCACATTACAAGTGTTGTTATTGTTGTGTAGTTTCCCACACTTATATTCAGTCTATGCTGCTTTGTTTTAAATAGATATGATTTGAACTGTCTCTATCTTGATTTGGCAACATAAATGAGAATGATATAGACCATACAATGACCATACTACATAGATATATGTTTGTTTCATGTTGTTACCCTGTCCACCTTACTACTGAAATGGTTTACCAAAATGAGTTTCATATACAACATGGTAAACCTATGATGTGTCTGTTTGTTTCTCTTTTAGAATGTGGATAACATATTGATGAAGAATACCCCGTTATGCAATGGTAAAGGAAGTAATGCAGATAAGGTTCAAGATAGTGAGACATCCCTGTTGGTCTCCAAGAAAGCTCATAAAAACTATATTGAAGACATTGAGACAACCCCAAAGTCATGTCTTGATGTAGTGTTCGAGTTACTGGCCACTACTGCTGGCACCAGCTCTTCGAACTCGCTGCTAGAATCAGTTCGGCTTCTTGAGTCTCAACTTCAAGTTGAAAGACATTGATCAAATGTTCTGCGACAGGAAGCCGAAGGACTGAGGAAGTCCCTGCAAAATTCAGATGCATACTTTCTGGTGCAACAGCAAGCGCTGGAGGATTTAAGAGCCAAACAAGAGAAAGTTAATAAGCTTGCTAAGCGTCTTGCCAACATTATGGGTACCCAGGATATTGTTTCTTGAGCTCTTCTGAAGTGGTTTCAGTTCTGGACTTGTTTTGCTGCGGAATTTATTTGCACTGGTCGCCAACTTTGACAACCAGTGTATGTGATATGCTGCTTTGTTCCCTATATTTGCACTGGTGGCGAACCTTGATGCCCAGTGCATGTAATATGTGTAATAGCCGTGATAGCCTAGCGTAAGTTGCTTGCTTATTTATTTCCTTGTTGTCTTGTTTATTTGTTTGCTTGTAGTCAGTCCAGTTCTTTTTCCGCGGTATGCTAGTGGCCGCAATAACCTATTTTTTAAAACTAGGCCACAATAACCATGGGCTACATATTTACTGTAGTGACAATGGGCCTTCTACGGGGCGTAGCATCAATGGGCCTTCTACGGGCCGTATGATCAATTGGCCAAACATGGGCCAATAACGGACCGCATTATGGATCGTAAATGGGCTAGAGTTGGAATCGTCCGTTCATGGGCCGACCATAACGCGACGTCGTTAATCGGCCATATTTCATGACGCTATGAAAACGGCCCAACGGATTAACGGGCCACAAACGGGCTGACTGTAACCATGGGCTGAATTTGGCCCACAAGCAAAAAAGGCCAGTAACGGGTCGTAAGTAACTGAATGCTAGAAATGAGCTCAAGAATAAATGGGTCCTGAGAAGGCCGAAAGATAACACGGGCTGGAAACGGTCCAATGGAATAATGGGTCGTTAATGGGTATAAAGCGATACACTGTTCATTACGGGTCAGTTTCGCCATGAGCCGTTAACGGGCCAAGAGTTACAAAGGGCCTGATATGGGCCGAAAGACGTCATGGGCCATACATGGGCCGGAAGTTACAACGGGCTGGAATCATATTGGACGGCCCAGATGACTTTACTGGGCCTAATTCGGATAGGCCGTAATGGACCGTGAGTTAGCGGGCTATAAATGAGGCTTTTCGTGGGCCGGCCCGCTACCTTTTGACCAAGTCAAATGGGCTGGCCTTTTCACCGGAATGGGCCTCTGTTGGGTCGTGCCATGTGTCAATGTATCATAGGCGCCTCCGGTCCAATGAGTGGATGACATCTGTCCCAACGGCGAGCCGACACATGGTTCCTCTGGCCATTGAGAATTTTACACGTGGAAAATCCCCATTGGTCCGGGCTATTAATGGGTTATCGGATCCAAAACCGGACCCGATAGCTTAACGGAGACCCGTTACAGTGGATGCCACGTGTCGGTTACCCTTGACGAAAGCAATTCCATGACACGCGATTTATTGTCATGGAAGTGGACACTTTCGTGATGATAATTTTGGCAATGTCATGGAACACTTCTACGACAGCACAGGTATGACTATCTTGATTCCGTCATAAAATCATCATGGATGTACATGCATGACGGAAAACATGACCTGCTATGACAAACACGTACCATCACAGAAGTGTATTTTTTGTAGTGTATGTCGTGTACGAGAGAGTCAGGCAATTGGCTCTTTGGCAGAAGGCTCATGTGAGGGCCGTGAGGATGGCAGAGGATGCATGTGCCAAAGCCCTGAGTGCAGTCGGGCCCAAGCACCTCATCTACGCTTGGCGGTACGTGGACTGGGTGCACGCTTCCAGCAAGGAGGAGTACCTGTTGGCGCCAGAGCACCACACCGGTGAGATCGGGCTCGCCCGCCGGCAAGCCGCCAATCAGCACCTTGTGAGTTGCGAGGCTGAGGAAGAGGCATTGTGTGCACGCGCTGGGAAACGGCCACGCACCAAGGCACTCGTGGGGTGCCGCAAGCGCTCCTGCGAGTGTTGTGGCTTTTATTAGGAATAGTTTAGTTTTGTAATGCGATCTCATTAGTTTTGGGACGCAAATGATAAATTATGAACGTTCAGGAATTATTAGCATCCTTAATTAAGTAGGTAAAAGGAAAAGTTTGGAAACCTTGTGTATCCGTACGCATTTTGTAAGTACATGTGTATAGCACAAACTTAACTATATATCGCACTACACATCTCTCTATATATATGCTTGCAGACTGTGCTAGTACTATTACTTATGTACGTGCAAATGCACGTTTTAACATTACAATGCAGTTTTTGTAAAAGTTGGAAAACAGCACTAGTCAAGCTTGTGAAACGATTCAATGTAAAAGAAATGCAAAAATGCTTGTTTGATTGTTTACTTTTAGCTTCCTTCTCTGTGGTTATTTGTCTATCGTACTTTGTACGGAGTATCTCACTGGTTGGGAAGGCATGCAAATTCCCAAACCGCTTCGTACACCCTGTATCGAATTTTTTGCCTAACAAGTTGTGTCGTGCAATTGGAATCCCAACTTGAGTACTACTACTAGGAGTACCAGGGGCCAGTTATTTTAGGCTTCTAGATTAGTAATCCCATAACTACTACCTATGTCCTGGTTTATTGGTCCCCATTGTAATCTGTGTCAAATTTTGACCATAAATTTAACTAATGAAATGTTTATGCATGTCACAAAAAATTATATAACTTTTGTTGACATGCACTAACCTTTTATCAGTTAAATCTTTGGTCAAAATTTAGCACAAATTACAATGGTGACTAATAAACCAGGACGGGGTAGTATTTTAGAAGCCCAAATGAATGGGTGAGGCACCTTATGTTACTCTCCACTGTGACTAGTCTTATGGGAAAAGCTCGGGAAGAGACGGCTTATTTTTTAAGCCGCCAAAAGAACTGGCCCTAGGAGAAGTAGCCAGGGATACTAGGAGTAGTAGCTAGAGATCGAGTGTGCGAGATGAACCGGACAAAGTAAATGCAGAGAGATGAAATGCAAAAAAGACAGAGGGATGTGATGGTTGCTTGTCCGTTTATTTTACCATGCCACTTATTACAAGGAGTGGTGGGGTTTTGTGATATGACGGCTTTACTACCGCTGTACGAGCGGGGTGAGACTCCCGTGCAACGCCGCCCTCTACACTAGTACTACCTCGGTTGTGGTTTATTAGCCCCCCATTGAATTTGACTGAAGATTTAACTGACAAAATGTTACTGCATGTCAGCAAAAACTATATAGTTGGATTCGTATTTGAACATAGTTTTCAATGATATAATTTTTGGTGACATGCATGAGCATTTATTGTACTATATATAATGTTAGTTAAATTTTGGCCATACTATATATAGTAAGGTGCCGTGTGTTGCATGGAACAGTGAAATGCATTGATCGGGGAGTTGTTTATTTTGACAAAGTATGTGGGGGTCATCTCATGTGTAACGAGTATCGATAGGTTTCTTCGGATATTATTTCTTCTCTAGAGCTCACAAACATCCGGGTGAAATAGATAAAAAAGTATCTTTTGCAAACAAAAGCATTCAACTGTTCAACCTGCATCCAAAACTTGTGAAGAAATAACACTTATTGTGCTTTGCAAAAAATGATCTTTAAGAATTAGTTTTTGAGTATCGATTTTGTTTATTTTTTCTAGGCCACCATGAATGTACTCCCTCCGTCTAGGTGAATAAGTCATCTTAAGTTCTGCACCTTGACCAAGAATGAGGGAAAAACGAAAGAACTTAATGTTTATTTGCTAATTAATAGCATTGTATGCAATGAACTAACCACTGCATGTCGTGTTTGGTAGTCTTGAATCATTGAAAACATGCACGCCCCACATCTCTTATTGGTTGATATGTCAAGAAACAAGAAACGAGGTGGGAGTTAATGCACCACGCCTAAGTGTTTTGGGATTATTTGGTTTTCGTAAGGTGACTTAGAGCAAGTACAATAAGGTACATTCAGTAGGCTGTAAGAAGTAAAGTAATATTTCTAATGCTTAGTTGGAGGAGAGAGGATAGGAGAGAGAATGTAAGTGGGCTCTCATGCAAGAGCCAGCTGCAGCACGTGCGCCATGGCACTATGTGGGAGTGGAAGTGGGCCATGTATTAATAAAGTAGCACATACTTATAGCTAATAGTTATACATGTTGGCTATAAGTTGGCTATAGATGACATGGCACGTTCTTATAGTCAACAGTTGGCTATACTATTAAGTATTAACCATGCTCTTATACACCTAGACGGAGGGATTAAATCAGGATGACTTGGAAGGGGGCAGAGGAGATGTAAGAAATGGTTCATCATAAGTATTTCACCATTAGTGTAGTAAAAATTCTCAATTAATCTCATAAATGGCAAGCGAGAACTCTAATGGAGCAAAAGCATACATGGAAGATTCTAGACTAAACCATAAATGGATACACTTTTATTCAAGCGTGATACTCTAATAGAGCAAGATCATGCATGGAAGGTTCTATACTATATAAATAAGAAGTCTCCACATGCTTAGGCAGCGGATTACATTGAGCAAAGACTAATGATGAACATTTGACTTGGTAATGCATATGACCAGGTGAACCTCCTTGGAGTCCCCGTGCACCATCTTGGGGTGAAAATCATACCAGGCGTCTTCCATGTCCACATTGCCGGGAACGGAGCAGCTCAGCACAGTCCCAGTCAGCGTGATGGAGGCGACGTGGGCGTCCTCGTACCTCGGAGGGGCAGTAACAGTGAGCACGCACCCGTACACCGGCCTCGTGTCAGCGTCAGCGGAGTTGCCCCTGACGCACACTACAGAGACGGGGCAGCGACCTGCGCGGGCCTTGCCGGTGCCCACGGCCAAGAGGAAGACACTGCAGTCCTCCTCCGCCACTAGCACGCGGCAGTGATCCTCCAACGACTCCGGCACGGCGAACGGGTAGCACGTCTCATACTTGATGTTCACTGCCGCGGGCCAGTAGTGAGCGACGAACGGTGCCGTGGGGTGATGCACGAGGCATCTGGATCTATGCTCCGCCAGCGAGTGTTGGTCGACATACCTCTCGCAGCCAAAACAATTGTAGATGCAGGGCACCTTGCAGGCATCGACCAGGCCGTCCATGAAACGAGAGTGGCTGTAGGGGACATTGCGCCCGCCGAATGGAGCGCGGGAGGGAGTGGCTGTAGGGGACATTGCGCCCGCCGAATGGAGCGTAGGAGTAGCACATGAAGCAGTAGATGGTGTCCTTACTAGTACTCCCTAGTCTCTACTCTTATAAAAAACCGAGTTGGTGATGATGGTGTGCCTGCCATTTTGTAATATAGATCGTCAGGTCTATATCTGACGGATAGAAAGCAAACTATGAAAATTTTAAAAAAGATACCCGCACCTCTCTCCACATTTACAGATAAGGCCTTGCCTCGTTCATCCTTATCTCTCACAACCTCATTGCTGAGCAATTAAAAAAGAAGTCTCTAGAACAATCTGGCATGGTGGCCGCTGCCGGCGCCGTCCATCCCCATGCCTCCGCCCAGTCCGACCACCAGTCACCACCACGCCTCACTCCTCCTCACCTTATCTCTCATCTTTCTCGAGATATCATTTTTCAATGAAATTCTCGAGATACCATTTTTCCGATAAAATTCTCAAGATATCATTAGTTTTTACACATTGGATTACTCCTGCATGGGTCAATCACAACAGGTTTTTTGTAAAAAATTGCATCTTGTCCATGCAATGCACGGGCATCTTGCTAGTTTGCATATAATTCCAAACACCACGTAGACACGTTCTTTGACCATTTGACAACTATGTTAGTATCATTGTTAGTGGTCAGCCGGTGCAAGTTATAACCCCGAATCTTTTAACCTTTTTTTAGTAATGATATCTGGCGATTGTTCGCCACGAGCTCAATCCTGGCGAATCCCATGTAACCGTCAGATTTCCATCCGATGGTGGCCTGTTTTTAAGCCATAGTATTTGACAAAACTGCCACCCTTACACACATATTGTAACTACGTTGTGGGCGTTTGCAACTGCCATGTCTCCCAGCGAACGTTTGCTGGGGATTGGAGTTAGCACCGATGGCAGTTCATAGTCGTTCCACGCTCAGGCATTGAAGTTTGTAACTACTTTAGAATATACTACTCCTCCGGTGCTAGTAGTAGAGCAGAGTCCTACTCCACTATATGCAAACTAGGGCATAGTAGTAGGTACTGTAGGGAGTACTAGTACTGTGATCACTCAAGCAAGTTGTCTGGCATCGATATGACCCTACAATGCTGGGATGTGTCTCGTAAGTCAAGCGGCGTGCTGTTGTCATCATCACCTGTTCACTTCCAGCAGCACATATTCGCTTCTCCATCTTCGTCCGCACATAATCTTCCATCCCCGCTAAGGCGCCTCCCCCCTCTTCCGAAAACCAAGCATTAACAATGGCAGAACCGAGCAGCGTCTGCCGAAAGAGTGGCTGGAATTTGCTCCCCACAGAGGTAATCAAGCTCATTGTTTCGCATGTGGACAATCTCAGTACCATGCCGCTCGCCGCGTGCTCGTTGGGGTTGTCCCGTTTACTCAAAGCCCTAAGGCCGGAGCTTTTTAAGCCAGCTCCTTGCTTGCTGATGCCGCCTGATCTTCAGAAACGGTGTGTCATGCAGCATAACGATCGTAGGGTGGCGAGCATGAACCCCCTCGACTGTAATCCGATCCCCGTCACCCTCTACTACATTAATGGTATGCATTGGGTCGGCATGAACATGTCTTGGATGGTGCTCATCGACGGTCGCGGCAGATGGATGATCGTGGAGGTCTACACCCGGTGATTGATCCCCCTTCCTTCGATTAACACTGCACTGCTTTGGCACCGCGGCCCAGAATACTCGGAATCTTACAGTAGCCAACATGATACCAAGTTTGATTTGCTCAAGGTTGTAATCTACCAAGTGCCCACAGATCTGCAAATTATAAAGACTTCAGGCTAATTACATTCTTCATCTGCGGTCTCGCCTGTCTGACAGGTCACTACGGTAAGTGGATAAATCCGCACGTCCATCGCAGGATCGTACATCCTCCATGGTTCTCTGATGCCATTGAACACAAGGGCTTCATTTACGCCGTGGACTCGTTCTATGGTTGGACGTATTGCTGGCCTACTCCAGTCATCGCTACAAACGGCTGTTACAGCAGTATGTTACTTTCCTATGATATCATGATGGCTTGCTTATATTACTGTCAACATTTACTGAAAAAATATTCATGTTCATAACATGTTGTTCTTAAGATTGACTACAGTACGAGCCCTTTTTTATTTGACTCCAACTTGATATGATCTTGTAGGTCCCTACCCTTCCTAATCCCAGAACCTTTCAACAAAAAGAGGCATGGAAGTTGCAGGTGGTTCCTGGCACAATCAGACGACGACGAACGATTGATGATCGTTCGCACGTACCGGATGTGTTGTTTTGCGGAATACAATCACAATCACTGCAAGGTCTTTCAGCGGGATCCCAGTTTCTCTGGGACTACAGGAATTTTTTGAGTGAGGCTGGTAAGTAGCCTTGGTACACGCTCTCTATTTCTCATACTGAATTATCCGATTAACCAGGAGATAACCGACGACAAGGATCATGATGGCAGCGCGGTTTCGTTCATCAGGCAAAACTGTGTGTACACAGCGTACCATGAGTCTCTCCATGCACCATACCCTGATATGTGCCGCCATGCTCTGTAGCCCAAAGTAGGAGAGAGGGTCGCAAGTATCAGACTTCGACCTGCTGGCTGGAGTTTCCCCGTCAGGCACTCATCTGATTCAAGCCGTCAGCCAATCTCCACAGCTTAATAAATCGTAACGTCTAACTGAGCCAGTTAGTTAGATGCGTACACTTGGTGTAGTAGGATCTTTATTTAGTTTGATGCATACACTTGTTCTTTTTCGGTAGCCCTTTTGTAATGATGGTTGATGTTTGGTTTACTCTTCTGGCCTGCTTACTGCTTCTATTGCACCCCCAACCCTGGTTGTTGCTGCTGCTATTTTCAATGTACAATCAGTAGTATATTTCGTCTGTTGGTTGAATAAATGTGTTGTTAGACCGACAAACACAATGTTTTGGAACTCGTTGCACGGTCCGATCCTTTAGTGCCCAGTACCGTATGTAGCGCATACTATTTTTGGCACGGAACACATTTTCCACTTGTTGATAACATGCAGCGCACTGATGAAGGCCCAATAGAGGAGCCCATAACTAACTGGAAGGGAGGCTCTCACATGAATCCGTCCCAGGTACATGCTCATGGTCCCCTAAACATAAATAAGTAAATAAATAAAGCTAAATGCTCATGCACCAGTTCTTTAAATTCATGATTTGAAAAGTCAAATTTTAACAGGAGGATATTATTTCCTATGAGAGTGTCGTTACATTCAGTCGATATTATTCTTAGGCAAAGATAGCGACCAGTCTTTTTCTCCCACTATTTTCTTCCTGCAACCAGCAGACCCATGCAAATCGTAGTCAATGTCGTAAATAGTTCCGGTCCATTATTATTTTTTGATAAGAATGCCCAACCCAACCCAACACATTGGCGACACCACTTTATCCTCCACCATGGTGCGCTCGCCGCGGCGCCGCCGCCCGACCCTGTCAACATAGTGAAACGGGAGAGGACTATAGTTGTGAGTATGACAGTATGGACGCACCAGGTCCACTCCCGAACACAAGCAAGCACCTCTTTTACTACTCAGATGCACCCCTCGTTTTCTACTCTAATCCACCCTGCTGATATCTGGGACCCACATCATTCTCAACGTATAGTCAATTAATGACAGAATTACACAACTTTTTTTGAGGATTTGTTCGGAGGAGCAGGCTATAAACTGGGTTGTGCGGTCTCTGTGGCCCGTCTAACAACATGACCAGCCCAGCAGTTTTTTCTTTGGGAAAATAGGTAGCCCACTATTTTTTTTGAAGAATACCCAAGCTAGGCCTATTTGTTTTCTCCGACTTACTGGGCTGCAAATCTTTCAAGACGTGGAGGGATGCATTCCGACCTGGCCAAAGAGTATGGGCAGTATATCTTAAAAGTAACATGAAAGGGGTTGCAAATTCCAAAAAAAATATAGCAAATGGGCAATTAGTTTCTTTTTTGTTTTTGTTCTTCACTGATATTTTATATTTCATTGGATTTTAACACTACATAGTACTACTTTATTTTTAAATTTGTTTTAGTATGGCTACTAATTTTTGGATTAAGAATATTTTGTTCCCCAGCAAAAATATGCGAATTTTTAAAATTTCACACATGTTTTAGTTCAAATTTTTAACCCTGGCACTGACCAGAAAATGGGCAGCAATTCTAAAAATGAAAAATGGGTTGCAATAAATTCCATATGAATTAGCAAATGGGCAGTAAACTATAAAAATAATAGCAAATGGGTTGTACACGCCACAGATTTCGAGGCTAACTTGTTTACGCAAGGCTTTGTCGGTCAACACACGATTCTAGCAGCAGTGACTTTTGGATGTCCATCCAACGGCCGACGTGCTTCTTCAATCTCTGACTTCCTGCTCCAGCTGCCTAAACCAGCGCCGGCGGGACTGCCTGCTCCCTCCTCTTGTGGCTGGCTGTGATGTCGCGCAGGCTTCACCGGCCCACCCTACTCCCTCCGCTGGCCTGGCCATCCCTCTACCCACACGCACCTCCTGTTATTCTCCGGTGACGACAACCTCACACAGCAGCCAAACCAGTCAACCGTCATACTCTCCTCAGCGTGGGCATCCACTGTTGTGTCTTCGCCGGCTCCGGGTCGTTCCATTCCTAGGCCTCACCGTCGTCCACCTCGTTGGTGCTCTAGGCGCGGCGTGCTCAACATTCAACGAACGAGAGCCATCGGAATAGGTATGTACGTGGAGAGGCTGACAGTAGGGACCCCCATGGTCCATGGCCACACGCAAGCAACTGCCTCCTTATTACGCGAAAAAAATGATTCCTCCCACTGACATCTGGGGCGCACCGGTTCGGAGGCTAACGTGTGGGCCTACTAAGTTGACGCGTACGCAGGGATTTGTCAACTTAGTCAACAAACGATTCTAGCAGCAGTGACCATTGGATTTTAATCGAACCGTCCTGCTGCTTCTTCAATCGCTGCTCTTCTTGCACCAGCCGCCCAAACCAGCGCCCGCGAGACCGCCTGCTCCTGCCTCCAGTGGCAGGCTGTGCTGCCGCGCAGGCCTCACCGCCCCACCCTACTCCCACCACTGGCCAGGCCATCCCTCTACTGTCTACTCACCCACAACTCGTGTTATTCTGCGGCGACGCAGCCTCACACCGCAGTCGAACCACTTAACCCTCGTACTCCTCTCCGCGTGGGCATCCACTGCCACGCCTTCCTTGGCTTCGCGTCATCCCCTTCCAGGCCTCGCCGTCGTCCACCGCCTTGGTGCTCTCGGTGCGGCGTGGTCAACATGGTCAAGGAACGACTTCCATCGGAAGAGGACTGTACATGGAGAGGCTGATAGTTGGGTTCACGGTCGCAGCAAGGAAGTGCCTCCTTATTACGCATAAAATAATTATTCCTCCACCTGACAGCGGGGACCCACCGGAAGGGACTCTGTATTTTGCGAAAAAATGTTTCCCCCCTGACAGCTGGGACCTACCAGCTACATCTTCGCACGCAAGGAAGTGCGTCCATATTACGGGCAAAAAAATGATTCTCCCCCTGAACGCTGGGACCCACCATCAATAACTTCGCACGCAAGGAAGTGCCTCCTTATCCTCCCTGACAGTCGGGACCCACCTGGTCAAAGTGTACATAGTGTTGTCATTCTGGTCGCGAACGTGTACATACATACTGGTCGATCCGTCTCTGCGCAACGATGAACTTTGACCGAGCAAGTAGCGCACGTGTAGTAGTAGAGCCCCTGATGTAGCAGTTCAGGCAGTCCAATCAAAACCGTGTACACGTACATAAATCCAAATGCCAAAAAATACGGCCACATACGTACATACGGGCGGGGTCTCGAACGCCTACTCGCGCATTTCTACGACCAGGGCTCGTGTACATGGAGAGACAACAGACGGTAGCAACGGTGTCCTGTTCATTGGAAGCCAACCGACTGGGCCGGAATGGAGAAACTGCGTCATGTTCATGGGGAGGCAACGGAATGTGTCATGTTCATCGGAAGGCAACAAAATACGTCATGTTCATTAGGAACCAACCGGCTTGGACGGAACAGCCGAAACGAGGTCTGGCGTACCGTAGAACGGAGGAAACGGGCCTTCTGTTCGACCACGTATGGTCAAAACGGGGTCATGTTCATCGGGAAGGGTCTGGCATACCGCAGAATGAAGGAAACAGACTTGTGTTCGACTGTGTATGGTCGAAACGGGGTCCTGTTCATCGGGAAGGGTCTGGCGTACCGCAAAAGGGAGGAAACGGACTTTTGTTCGACCGTGTACGGTCGATACAGGGTTCTGTTGATCGGGAGGCGTGTGGCATACCGCAAAAAGGAGGAAACAGACTTGTGTTGGAGCGTCTACGATCAAAACGGGGTCATGTTCATCCACCGTCAACTGCCTCGCTCCAGCCTCCACCTGCTACTGTTCATCCACCGTCAACTTCCTCCAGCCTCCACCTACTACTGTCCATCCACCATCGACTTCCTCCAGCCTCCACCAGCTACTGTTCATCCACGGGGTCCTGTTCATCCAGCCTCCATCGGCTACTGTTCAACCAGCCCTCCATGGGGTCCTGTTCGTCACCCCTCCATCGGCTACTGTTCATGGAGCCTCCACGGGATCCTATCCATCCACCCTCCACCGACCTCCTCGATCGGGGTCCTGTTCATCCAGCAGCAACGGCCTAGTGTCTTCTGGTGGCCGTGGGCCTCCATTTGCGTTGATTCGACCTTCCAAAAATCACATACATTCCAAAATAATTCTCCTTACAATTTTAACGCATTTGGACTTCGTTTGATATGGATATTTTGCGAAACAAAAAACATGCAACAAACAGGAACTGGCACTGGGCACTGGATCAATATGTTAGTCCAATAAATCATATAAAATGTTGCCAAAAATATGTGAAAGTTGTATAATATTGGCATGAAACAATCAAAAAGTATAGATATGACGGAGACGTATCAGGCATCACCCCAACTTGGCATCCCAACAGACTAGCAAGCTCACTTGTTTTTTCTTCTGTCACATTAATCGGCATTAATTGGGATTTTGCATAGTTAATTTTCAAACCTGTGGCTTTAGAGTAATAACCCAATATTGCCTTGATTGTTTGCAGCTCATTACTATTGGTTGGGAGCACAATTATTGAATCGTCCGCATATTGAATAACCGGGAAGTTTTCCGTGGCGGGCTAATCAATTGGAAGCTTAATGTGTCCTTCCGACCAAGCCTTGTTAATTAAAGATTGTAGTAAATCAGTCGCCAGCATGAATAGTAACAAGGACAGCGGGTCTCCCAGCCTCACTCCATGTTTGCACTTAAATTCCGTGTCAGGTATACCGTTGAGAAGCATAGACGAAGAGCCTAAATCAAGTATCATTTTGATCCACATGCACCATCTGTCATCAAACCCTTTGCATTTGAGCATGTTCAAGATAAAAGAATGTTCCATTGTATCGAAGGCCTTTTCAAAATTGAGTTTTAGGATGAAAATCTCTCTGCCAGACTATTTGCATTGATGCAAGTATTCGAATGCCCATCCTAGACAGTCCTGTATAGTGCGGGTCTTAATGAAACCGTATTGGTTCGATGTACCACTTTGAGGATCCATTTTTGTAGTCTATCTACAA
Organism: Aegilops tauschii subsp. strangulata; assembly: GCF_002575655.3. Lineage (NCBI taxonomy): Eukaryota > Viridiplantae > Streptophyta > Magnoliopsida > Poales > Poaceae > Aegilops > Aegilops tauschii. The sequence continues at coordinate 309,274,690 of NC_053037.3, read as the reverse complement.
GAATATTTGCTATGGCCTTGAGTACATAGTTAAAAAGTGAGATCGGATGATAATCATTGACTGTTTTTGGTGCAAGCTTTTTTTGGGATCAAAGAGATTAGAGAAATATTCAAGCGATTTAAGTTGATCTTGCATTCCCAGAAGTCATCGCATAACTGATAAAAATCCTCTTTGATAACATCCCAGCAAACTTTTAGGAAGTGTCCATTGAAACCAACTGGACCTGGCGCACGATCAGCAGGGATAATTTTGATTACATGATCAATTTCTTCCTCGGTGAAGGGCACCGATAATTCTTCCAGCCCCTTACGTTTTTGTATCAGTTCTGAGATCTCAAAATCATATATGAGTTGGCTAGAGACCCCCATTCTCTTCTTGAAGCAATCATAGAATGCAGCGGCTTTTTCATCATGATTTTCAACCAAACGACCATCTGGCATCAGCAAATTTGGAATGGAATTTCTTCATAATCTCTCAGTTGCTCGAGCTTGGAAATATTTAGTGTTCTCCTCACCTTGAATTGCCCAGCGAAAAGTATATCTTTTTCCAATATTCACTTTGGTATCTTCAAAGCCTTAAAAGTTGTGACTTTAAAATGTTTCTAAAATTGGTTTCAGGTAAAGTGAGTTGTCGAAGCTCTTCAAGGTTGTCTAACTGCAACAAAATCTTGTTGCAATTCTCAATGAGCAGTTTATGTTTGGAGATAGATTCGCTCCACTTCTTTAAAGCATATAGGAGTCATTTTAATTTGGCTGATATTCTTGATTGGTGCATTCCAAGATTTCTGTACGACTTGCATGAAACCATGGTGAGAGGGCCAGAAATATTCAAAACGAAATAGTTTGGATCTAGGAATGGTCGTTTCAATAGATAGAACACAGGGTACATGATCCGAGATAGGGCGGGTTGGGGGCTTTACCACTGTGTTTGGAAACTTTGAAATCCATTCAGGCGATGAGGAAAAATAGTCCAATTGCTCCAGAAGTGTTTTTGTTGCATGTTACTCCACGTATATTTTCTTCCTTTGATTGGTATCTCCAGTAGAGCTAATGTACTGATAATTCCATTGAATTTGATAATATCATCAATATTTCCACCTGGCAAATTCCTATTGTCCAAGGACCATATAAAGTTAAAGTCTCCCATGAAAAGACAAAGGTCATCTAATTCAATATTTAAGCTTTCCATCCACTCTGTAAAATTGCCTTTGTCCGGCCCATCACAAGGCCCATATATATTTGTAATCGACCAAGATATATTACATTGCACTCATGTCATTTTAATTGTAAGGTCAAAAGGAAGTTTATGTACAACCTAGCCCACAAATTGACTACTGCACCAAATAATTATGAGACCACCCGAAGCACCCACAGAAGGAACAAATTCAAATTTATCGAATCTCCTGGGACATCATTTTCTAATGAAAGAGTGATCAAAATCATCTTTTTTGTTTCTTGTGGACAGACAATCGAGCAGTTTGCTTCATCTATTTTATTGCGAAGCGCATCACACTTGTCATGGTTTTGTCATGGCAGATATCCTCGTGAAAGGACTTAGTCATGAGGCCATCGCCGTGAGGTAGTAGCTTGAACGGGGTTGATCAGAATTGAGAGACAAGGTTTTACCTAGGTTCGGCCCCTCTAGATGGAGGTAATAGCCTACTTCCTGCTTGATTGATTATTGCTTGGGATCTCGATTACAAGGTGTGACTTGGCTATCCTAGTGCTCGAGAGCTTGTAACCTATCCTTTCGGCCTTAGGGGCTCCCCTTTATATACAGGTCGAGGCCCTGGGCTTACAACAGAGTCCGAGTCGTAATACAACCCGTGCCCTAATATGTTTCCTACTTATCTTATTTCCCAAGTGATGGAACTTCCTTTGTCTTCTTATCGAGTCGGTGTCCTAGGTGCCGGGCCATGAGCCAGCCTGCTTTATAAGCCGCCCTCTGGCCCTCGAGCCTTTGGTCATTATGGCCCAATTGACGGACCTGTTCCTTCAAGTCTCCACTGGATAACCCGGCCATGAACGGGCGGGTCATACCGTGGGGTTATATCCCCAACATTAGCCCCCCAAATTGACTTGGATTTATCCATGTTAATCTTCAAACTGATGATAATTTCGGGTTACCCTTCAGTGGATCAGAGAAAATCCTTCTTCTTAAATTTGCCTTGTGGCCGGTTGTAACGCCCATGATGCGGCTATATCTCCCACGTGTCGAGGCACGACTTAGAGGCATAACCGCATTGTGGTTTTGTCGCAAGAAGGGTCATCTTCACACAATCCCATCTAATGAACAAGAAAGGGATAACGAGAGTTGGCTTACAATCGCCACTTCACACAATACATAAATTAATTCATACATCATCCAAAATCCACACATAGACCGACTACGGTCAAATCCAAATGAAAATAAGATAACCCCAAATGCTAGATCCCCGATCGTCCCAACTGGGCTCCACTACTGATCATCAGGAAAAGAAACATAGTAATGACCACGTTCCTCATCGAACTCCCACTTGAGCTCGGTTGCGTCATCTGCACTGGCATCGTCGGCACCTGCAACTGTTTGGTAGAATATGTGAGTCACGAGGACTCAGCAATCTCACACCCGCGAGATCAAGACTATTTAAGCTTATAGGAAAGGATGGTGTAATGAGGTGGAACTGCAGCAGGCACTAAGCATATATGGTGGCTAACATACGCAAATGAGAGCGAGAAGAGAAGCAACGCAACGGTCGCGAAGCTAGAAATGATCAAGAAGTGATCCTGAAACTACTTACGTTCATGCATAACTCAAACCGTGTTCACTTCCAGGACTCCGCCGAGAAGAGACCATCACGGCTACACACACGGTTGATGTATTTTAATTAAGTCAAGTGACAAGTTCTCTACAACCGGACATTAACAAATTCCCATCTGCCTCATAACCGCGGGCACGGCTTTCGAAAGATAATACCCTGCAGGGGTGTCCCAACTTAACCCATTATAAGCTCTCATGGTCAATGAAGGATAAACCTTCTCCCAGGAAGACCCGATCAGTCTCGGAATCTCGGTTTACAAGACATTTCGACAATGGTAAAACAAGACCAGCAAAGCCGCCCGATGTGCCGACAAATCCCGATAGGAGCTGCACATATCTCGTTCTCAGGGCAACACCGGATGAGACATCCTATGAGTAAAACCAGACCTCGAGTTTCCACGAGGGGGCCCGCAGTCTACTCAGTTCGGACCAACACTCGAAGGAGCACTGGCCCGGGGGGGTTAAAATAAGATGACCCTCGGGCTCGCAAAAACCCAAGGGAAAAGGCTTAGGTGGCAAATGATAAAACCAAGGTTGGGCCTTGCTGGAGGAGTTTTATTCAAGGCGAACTGTCAAGGGGGTCCCATAAATCACCCAACCGCGTAAGGAACGCAAACTCAAGGAACATAATACCGGTATGACGGAAACTAGGGCGGCAAGAGTGGAACAAAAGACCAGGCATAAGGCCGAGCCTTCCACCCTTTACCAAATATATATAGGTGCATTAATTAAATAAGAGATATTGTGATAATCCAAAATATCCATGTTCCAACATGGAACCAACTTCAACTTCACCTGCAACTAGCAACGCTATAAGAAGGGCTGAGCAAAAGCGGTAACTTAGCCAAACAACGGTTTGCTAGGAAAGGATGGTTAGAGGCTGACATGGCAATATGGGAGACATGATATAGCAAGTGATAGGTAGCGCAGCATGGCAATAGAGCGAACAACTAGCAAAGCAAAGATAGAAGTGATTTCGAGGGTATGGTCATCTTGCCTGCAAGGTTCTCAGAGTTGTCGAAAGCTTGATCCTCGTAAGCATACTCAACAGGTTCCTCGTTCACGTACTCGTCTCCCGGCTCTACCCAAAACAAGAACACAAGCAATGGAACCACAATCAATCACGGGAGATGCACAAGCAACATGATGCAATACATGAATGATATGCGAGATGTGGTATGCGATGCATATGCGTGCTCCGGAAGAAAAATGATGAACAAGGTAGTAACTTGGCAAACCAAGCATGCCACTGGAAAGATGAGATGATTTCGGTTGAAATCGATATAAAGATCACCGGAAACGGATGCACGGTTTGCAAACGGCAAGCAAAACAAGAAAGACACGAATCTGTGATTAACAGCATGATAGCACTTAGAATGCAACAAGTAACAACGCTACAGCACCCCAACATCGCAACAAAATATATGGCAGTAATCTAAAGGAGATGCTTGACAAAAGATGAACACTGAGCTACGGCTAGATCACAACATAACAGGTTCAAACAAGCATGGCAAAAGTGCAAAAGATAACAGGTTCACAGACTTAGTGAAATTACTGGACATGGCTGAAACAGCATCAGGTAGCAATGTTCAGAGCACGAAATCAACATGCTATAGGAACTGAACATAGCAAAACAAGGCATGGCATGAATCTACTAACTGCATATAACAAAAGTCCCTTACTGACCATAAGCCAAAAAGGACCAGAAGATATGATGGCAACCATGTAAACATAGCAAGTTCCGTTAACAGGTTTCAGACTTGGCAGAAAACAGAGAATGACAGAACCAGACATTATGAGGGCATCTTTGTGAGCTTGACGCACTCCCCACAAAGCAATTCATGACAAAAAAAGCATACCTACAGCAAGATGGCATGTTTCTGAAGCTATCCATGGCAAGAGCAAGTACATAGCATGTATGAAACAACTACAACAAGCTTGGCAAAATTGAATATCATGTTAACAATCTGCCAGAAATATTTTATAGCAAAAGTAGAGCAAGATTGGGTCATGCTATGGCACTCCACAATTGCAAACAAGGGCATGAATGGATCATCTACAACAATATCTACAAAACATCCTTACTGAGCATCTCCAAAAGGAGTATGGATCTCTCTGTAGCCACATGGATACATAGCAACAAAATAACAGCAGTCACAGACTTGGTAAAATTACTAAGTCCCTGAAAATAGAAACATCACGAAGCCTAGTTTGCATGCTTGTGCTAGTCACCACAGAGAACACAAAAATACATGGCATACACCTCTGTAAAGATGGCATGGCATACATCAAAACACATGTAGAGCTCATGCCCATAAGATGCACAGATCAAATGCAACAAAAATAACAAATCCTCAAGTTCTGATAAGTAACAGCAGATAACAGCAACTAGCACTCTTGCACCAAAGATTCGGGCATCAAGATGGACTCAAATGAACATGGTGCAATGGAACAAAATGAAGATCATCACGAGACGAAATTTCAATATATTACACGCACGAAACGGAGCTATATGCAGAAAGTTATGATGCGATGAACAAGAGCATGTCATGTAAGAATCTGGGACTTCGAGAAATCGGGGGAGGAGAGAAAGTCAACCCTGTGGTCGAACGGATCTGGATCGGGGCTGGAGCTCGCCGAGCTGCTCGCCGGAGCTCGGGGCAGAGCTGGCCGGAGGAGCGCCGGGGGACGCCGGGGTCGGCGGGGATGGCGGCGGGAGGAGGCGGCGAGGACGGCGCCGGGGCACGCCGGCGCGTGGCGCGCGGGTGCCGGCGTGCGCGGGAGATGCGGCGGCGCGGGCTCGCCGGAGACGACGACGCCGGCGAGGGCGCGGGAGGACGGCGCGGCTGGAGGGAGGAAGGAGGCGGGGCGCGGGCGGAGCCGGCTCGGACCGCGGGGGGCGGTTGCGGGCTTCCCGGGCCGCGGCGGCGCGGCGTACGGGGCGCCACGTGTCGCCCTCTGAGTGGCTGGGGGCGGCGGCGCCGATGTGTCCGGCCCCGGGCGGACACGGCCGGCGGCGCGGAGGAGCGGGTTAGGGTTTCGGGGATCCGGAATTTTGGAGGGGGGAGGTGTTTATATAGCTAGAGGGAGCTAGATGAGTCCAAATGAGGCACGGTTTTCGCCCACACGATCGTGATCGAACGATCTAGAGCATGGAGGTGACTTAGAGGGGTTTTGGGCTGTTTGAAGGGGGGTTTTGCTGCAACACACAAAAGGACTTTGCGGTTATCCGGTTAACCGTTGGAGCGTCAAACGACCTCCAAATGGAACGAAACTTGACAGGTGGTCTACCGGTGGTATACCAAGGCCACTTGGCAAACCTCGGTCCATTCCGAGAACGTTTAACACCCACTCACGAAAAGAAACAAGAGGGGTGCGCCGGAGGAGGTGGGAGTGCCGGATTGCAAAACGGACAAGGGGGAAAATGCTCGGATGCATGAGACGAACACGTATGCAAATGCGATGCACATGATGACATGATATGAAATGCATGACATGAACAAAATGCAAAAACGAAGACGAAACCCAACCACGGAGGGAATATCATAACACATAGCCGAAAATGGCAAGAGTCGGAGTTACAAATATGGCAAGTTACATCCGGGGTGTTACACCGGTCATACAATTTTGTCGGCTCGTGACTTCTTCGTACTTTGACATTTTTACTTCCCTTTAACATGACGTCATCTTCCTGAATTCCTGGAGTTTAGGTGTGACATCACAACTGATGTTTTGAGCATATCTGTCAGGCCCGAAAATCGAGGCAACCCTTACTCAAAAAGTTATTGCGCCACCTCTGTTTTCACACCTGCCTTTCTGTCTTCTTACTGCTTTATAAATATACCCGAGGGGGTTCATTTTTCACTTTTACCACTTTAACCCCTCGCTCTTCTTCTTCCTCTCTCTAGATCCCTCTTGTGACCGGAGCAGCACTGCACAGTTCCACGACCACCTTGACCGCGACCTCGACGCCGTCCAAGTCGTCGATGGAGCCCTCAAGAACGCTTCGGCCAGTCTACGCTACATCCAGGTATGCCCAAATCCTTCTCATTAGAAATGCATCACTTCATCCCATTACGTAGTTTGTCAGTTTTCGTCGGTGTTCATCAATATCTGCCACCTTCTTTTAGTGTTAGATCTAGATTCACCTGAATGATCCATAGAAAAACTCCAGTCGCGACCGGGGCACCATTTTTGCATCTGGAAACCTCGCGCTGCCCTCAAGCCTTACAAACGGATTAATCTGCACCTTCTCTTCATGTTTTAGGTCTAGCAATATTTCTTTTTCGAGCTATTTTGTAGATCTATAATTGCAGTTGCTTGGTTAGAAACTTGTTCTTGCCAACACTTAGCAGAAAACCATAAGGTCTCCAAGTAGGATGAGTCGGCTCACAGTTAGCCGGCTCATCATTACCTGTTCTAGCTTGCATAACTTGATATTCATAACTATGATAAACAAACATAGTTGGCCCCTATCCGGCCAGCTCAACATTTTGAGTAACTTGGCGACTCGTTAGTAATGGAACGAACATGCTGACTCGCCCCAAAATTGTAGCAACCTTATTATGTTGAAGAACGTAGTAATAATTCAAAAAAAATCCTACGTGTCACCAAGATCAATCTAGGAGATGCTAGCAATGAGAGAGAGGGAGTGCATCTTCATACCCTTGAAAATCGCTAAGCGGAAGCGTTACAAGAGCGCGGTTGATGGAGTCATACTCGCTGTGATTCAAATCGCGGAAGATCTGATCCAAGCGTCGAACGGACGGCGCCTTCGCGTTCAACACACATACAGCCCAGGGACGTCTCCTCCTTCTTGATCCAGCAAGGGGAGAGGAGAAGTTGATGGAGAGCTCCGGCAGCACGACGGCATGGTGGTGGAGCTTGCGGTTCTCCGGCAGGGCTTCGCCAAGCACTACAAAGGAGGAGGGGGAGTTGGAGGGGGAAGGGTTGCGCCAGGGGAAGGGTGCGGCTGCCCTCCCACCCCACCCCAGCCCCCCCCCACTATTTATAGGGTGAAGGGGAGAGGGGGCCGGGCCCCTTAGATGCATCTAGAGGGGGCGGCGGCCAGGAGGGGGAGACCTGCCCCCCCCCCAAGCAGGTGGGAGGCGCCCCCACCCCCTAGGGTGTCCAACCCTAGGCGCCTTGGGCCCTTGGCGAGGCGCACCATCCCACTAGGGGGCTGGTTCCCACCCATGTTCAGCCCACTAAGCCCTCCGGAGCAGGTGGCCCTACCCGGTGGTCCCGGTACAATACCGATAATGCTCGAAACTATTCTGGCAACTGAAACTGGACTTCCCATATATAAATCTTCACCTCCGGACCATTCTGGAACTCCTAGTGACGTCCGGGATCTCATCCGAGACTCCGAACAACCTTAGGTAACAACATACAATTTCCCATAACAACTCTAGTGTCACCGAACCTTAAGTGTGTAGACCCTACGGGTTCGGGAACCATGCAGACATGACCGAGACACCTCTCCGGCCAATAACCAATAGCGGGATCTAGATACCCATATTGGCTCCCACATGTTCCACGATGACCTCATCGAATGAACCACGATGTCGGGGATTCAATCAATCCCGAATACAATTCCGTTTGTCCATCGGTATGTTACTTGCCCGAGATTCGATCGTCGGTATCCCCATACCTCGTTCAATCTCGCTACCGGCAAGTCTCTTTACTCGTTCCGTAACGCATGATCCCGTGACTAACTCCTTAGTCACATTGAGCTCATTATGATGATGCATTACCGAGTGGGCCCAAAGACACCTCTTCGTCACACAGAGTGACAAATCCCAGTCTCGATTCGTGCCAACCCAACAGACACTTTCGGAGATACCTGTAGTGCACCTTTATAGTCACCCAGTTACATTGTGATGTTTGATACACCCAAAGCATTCCTACGGCATCTGGGAGTTACACAATCTCATGGTCTAAGGAAAGATACTTGACATTAGAAAAGCTCTAGCAAACGAACTACACGATCTTGTGCTATGCTTAGGATTGGGTCTTGTACATCACACCATTCTCCTAATGATGTGATCCCATTATCAACGACATCCAATGTCCATGGTCAGGAAACCATAACCATCTATTGATCAACGAGCTAGTCAACTAGAGGCTCACTAGGGACATGTTGTGGTCTATTTATTCACACATTTATTACGGTTTCCGGTTGATACAATTATAGCATGAACAATAGACAATTATCATGAACGAGGAAATATAATAATAACCATTTTATTATTGCCTCTAGGGCATATTTCCAACAGTCTCCCGCTTGCACTAGTCAATAATCTAGTTACATTGTGATGAATCGAACACCCATAGAGTTCTGGTGCTGATCATGTTTTGCTCGTGAAAGAGGTTTAGTCAACGGATCTGCGACATTTAGATCCGTATGTACTTTACAAATATCTATGTCTCCATCTTGAATATATTCACGAATGGAGTTGAAGCGGCGCTTGATGTGCTTGGTATTCCTGTGAAACCTGGGCTCCTTGGCAATGGCAATAGCTCCAGTGTTGTCACAGAAGAGAGTCATCGGGCCCGACGCATTGGGAATCACTGCTAGGTCAGTGATAAAGTCCTTCATCCAGACTCCTTCATGAGCTGCTTCCGAAACAGCTATGTACTCCTCTTCACATGTAGATCCCGGCACTACGCTTTGCTTGCAACTGCACTAGCTGACTGCCCCACCATTCAAAATTTACACGTATCCGGTTTGTGACTTGGAGTCATCCAGATCTGTGTCAAAGCTAGCATCAACGTAACCCTTTACGACGAGCTCTTCGGCACTTTCATAAACGAGAAACATATCCTTAGTCCTTTTCAGGTACTTGAGGATATTCTTGACTGCTGTCCAGTGTTCCATTCCGGTATCACTTTGGTACCTCCCTACCAAACTTATGGCAAGGTTCACATCAGGTCTGGTACACAGCATGGCATACATAATAGAGGCTATGGCTGAGGCATAGGGGATGACACTCATCTTTTCTCTTTCTTCTACCGAGGTCAGGTGTTGAGCTGTGCTCAACCTCACACCTTGCAATACAGGCAAGAACCCCTTCTTGGACTTATCCATATTGAACCTCTTCAATATCTTGTCAGGGTATGTGCTTTGTGAAAGACCAATGAGGTGTCTCGATCTATCTCTGTAGATCTTGATGCCTAATATGTAAGCAGCTTCTCCAAGGTCCTTCATTGAAAAACACTTATTCAAGTAGGCCTGTATGCTTTCCAAAAGTTCTATATCATTTCCCATCACAGTATGTCATCCACATATAATATGAGAAATGCTACAGAGCTCCCACTCACTTTCTTGTAAATACAGGCTTCTCCATAAGTCTGTATAAACCCAAACGCTTTGATCATTTCATCAAAGCGAATGTTCCAACTCCGAGATGCTTGCACCAATCAATAGATGGAGCGCGGGAGCTTGCATACCTTGTCAGCATTCTTAGGATCGGCAAAACCTTCCGGCTACATCATATACAATTCTTCCTTAAGGAAATAGTTAAGGAATGCCATTTCGACGTCCATTTGCCAGATCTCATAATCATAGAATGCGGCAATTGCTAACATGATTTGGACGGACTTCAGCTTCGCTACGGATGAGAAGGTCTCATCGTAGTCAACCCCTTGAACTTGTCGATAACCCTTAGCGACAAGCCGAGCCTTATAGACAGTCACATTACCATCCGCGTCAGTCTTCTTCTTAAAGATCCACTTATTCTCTATGGCTTGTCGATCATCGGGCAAGTCCACCTTGCCGATCATCGGGCAAGTCCACCAAAGTCCATACTTTGTTTTCATACATGGATCCTATCTCGGATTTCATGGCTTCAAGCCATTTGTTGGAATCCCGGCCCGCCATCGCTTCTTCATAGTTCGAAGGTTCACCGTTGTCTAACAACATGATTTCTAGGACAGGGTTGCCGTACCACTCTGGTGCGGAACGTGTCCTTGTGGACCTCCGAAGTTTAGTAGTAACTTGATCCGAAGTTTCATGATCATCATCATTAACTTCCTCTCTAGTCGGTGCAGGCACCACAGAAACATCTTCCTGTGCTGCGCTACTCTCAGGTTCAAGAGGGGGTACCTCATCAAGTTCTACTTTCCTTCCACTTACTTCTTTCGAGAGAAACTCTTTCTCCATAAAGGATCCATTCTTGGCAACAAAGATCTTGCCTTCGTATCTGAGGCAGAAGGTATACCCAATAGTATCCTTAGGGTACCCTATGAAGGCGCAATTTTCCTATTTGGATTCGAGCTTTTCAGGTTGAAGTTTCTTGACATAAGCATCGCATCCCCAAACTTTGAGAAACGACAGCTTAGGTTTCTTCCCAAACCATAATTCATACGGTGTCGTCTCAACGGATTTAAATGGTGCCCTATTTAAAGTGAATGCGATAGTCTCTAAAGCATAACCCCAAAATGATAGTGGTAGATCTGTAAGAGACATCATAGATTGCACCATATCCAATAGAGTGCGATTACGACGTTCGGACACACCATTACGCTGAGGTGTTCCAGGTGGCGTGAGTTGTGAAACAATCCCACATTTCCTTAAGTGTGTGCCAAACTCGTGACTCAAATATTCTCCTCCACGGTCTGATTGTAAGAACTTTATTTTCCTGTCACGTTGATTCTCTACCTCGCTCTGAAATTCCTTGAACTTTTCAAAGGTCTCAGACTTGTGTTTCATTAAGTAGACATACCCATATCTACTTAAGTCATCAGGGTGAGAACATAACGATAGCCACCGCGAGCCTCAACGCTCATTGGACCGCATACATTAGTACGTATTATTTCCAACAAGTTGGTTGCTCGCTCCATTGTTCCGAAGAATGGAGTCCTGGTCATTTTGCCCATGAGGCATGGTTCGCACGCGTCAAATGATTCATAATCAAGAAACTCCAAAAGTCCATCTGCATGGAGTTTCTTCATGTGTTTGACAGCAATGTGACCAAGGCGGCAGTGCCACAAGTATGTGGGACTATCATTATCAACCTTACATCTTTTGGCATTCGCACTATGAATATGTGTAACATCACGTTCGAGATTCAATAAAAATAAACCATTGACCAGCGGGGCATGACCATAAAACATATCTCTCATATAAATAGAACAACCATTATTCTCGGATTTAAATGAGTAGCCATCTCGCATTAAACGAGATCCAGATACAATGTTCATGCTCAAAGCTGGCACTAAATAATAATTATTGAGGTTTAAAACTGATCCCGAAGGTAGATGTAGAGGTAGCATGCGGACGGCGATCACATCGACCTTGGAACCATTCCTAATGCGCATCGTCACCTCATCCTTCACCAGTCTTTGCTTATTCCGCAGCTCCTGTTTTGAGTTACAAATGTGAGCAACCACACCGGTATCAAATACCCAGGAGCTACTACGAGCGCTGGTAAGGTACACATCAATAAAATGTATATCATATAAACATTTGGCGTTGCCGGCCTTCTTATCCGCTAAGTACTTGGGGCAGTTCCGCTTCCAATGACCATTTTCCTTGCAATAAAAGCACTCTGTCTCAGGCTTGGGTCCATTCTTTGGCTTCTTCCCGGCAACTGACTTACCGGGCGCGCCAACTCCCTTGCCGTCCTTCTTGAAGTTCTTCTTACCCTTGCCTTTCTTGAAACTAGTGGTCTTATTCACCATCAACACTTGATGTTCCTTTTTGATCTCCACCTCCGCTGATTTCAGCATCGAATATAACTCAGGAATGGACTTCTCCATCCCTTGCGTATTGTAGTTCATCACAAAGCTCTTGTAGCTAGGTGGAAGCGACTGGAGGATTCTCTCAATGACTGAGTCATCTGGAAGATTAACTCCCAACTGAGACAAGCGGTTGTGCAACCCAGACATTTTGAGTATATGCTCGCTGACAGAACTGTTTTCCTCCATCTTACAACTATAGAACTTGTCGGAGACTTCATATATCTCGACCCGGGCATGAGCTTGGAAAACCATTTTCAGCTCTTGGAACATCTCATATGCTCCCTATTGCTCAAAACGCTTTTGGAGCCCTGATTCTAAGCTGTAAAGCATGCCGCACTTAACAGGGAGTAATCATCACTACGTGACTGCTAGGCGTTCAAAACGTCTTGAGTTGCTGGGAAAATGGGTGTGTCATCTAGCGGTGCTTCAAGGACATATGCTTTCTTGGCAGCTATGAGGTTGATCCTCAAGTTACGGACCCAGTCTGTATAGTTGCTACCATCCTCTTTCAGCTTGGTTTTCTCTAGGAACGCATTGAAGTTGAGGGCAACATTAGTGTGGGCCATTGGATCTACAAGATAGATTGTAAAGAAAATTTTATACTAAGTTCATGATAATTACGTTCATCTAATCAAATTATTTAATGAACTCCCACTCAGATAGACATCCCTCTAGTCATCTAAGTGATACATGATCCGAATCGACTAGGCCGTGTCCGATCATCACGTGAGACGGACTAGTCATCAACGGTGAACATCTCCATGTTGATCGCATCTACTATACGACTCATGTTCGACCTTTCGGTCTCTCGTGTTCCGAGGCCATGTCTGTACATGCTAGGCTCGTCTAGTCAACCTAAGTGTTTCGCATGTGTAAATCTGGCTTACACCCCTTGTATGCGAATGTTAGAATCTATCACAACCGATCATCACGTGGTGCTTCGAAACAACGAACCTTCGCAACGGTGCACACTTAGGGGGAACACATTTCTTGAAATTTAGTGAGGGTTCATCTTATTATGCTACCATCGTTCTAAGCAAATAAGATGTAAACATGATAAACATCACATGCAAATCTTAAAGTGACATGATATGGCCAATATCATCTTGCCCTTTTGATCTCCATCTTCGAGGCGCGGCATGATCACCATCGTCACCGGCATGACACCATGATCTCCATCATCGTGTCTTCATGAAGTTGTCTCACCAACTATTACTTCTACTACTATGGATAACGGTTAGTAATGAAGTAAAGTAATTACATGGCATTTATATTGACTCGCAGGTCATACAATAAATTAAGACAACTCCTATGGCTCCTGCCGGTTATCATACTCATCGACATGCAAGTCGTGTGTGACGCCCCCGATTTGACCGTACACTAATCATGCACGCAAATGTGTACGATCAAGGTCAGGGACTCACGGGAAGATATCACAACACAACTCTACAACATAAATAAGTCATACAAGCATCATAATACAAGCCAGGGGCCTCGAGGGCTCGAATACAAGTGCTCGATCACAGACGAGTCAGCGGAAGCAACAATACCTGAGTACAGACATAAGTTAAACAAGTTTGCCTTAAGAAGGCTAGCACAAACTGGGATACAGATCGAACGAGGCGCAGGCCTCCTGCCTGGGATCCTCCTAACTACTCCTGGTCGTCGTCAGCGGGCTGCACGTAGTAGTAGGCACCTCCAGTGTCGTAGGTGTCGTCGTCGACGGTGGCGTCTGGCTCCTGGACTCCAGCATCTGGTTGTGACAACCAGATAGAAAAGAAAAGGGGGAAAAGAGGGAGAGAAGCAACCGTGAGTACTCATCCAAAGTACTCGCAAGCAAGGAGCTACACTACATATGCATGGGTATATGTGTAAAGGGGCATATCAGTGGACTGAACTGCAGAAAGCCAGAATAAAAGGGGGATAGCTAGTCCTGTCGAAGACTACGCTTCTGGCCATCTCCATCTTGCAGCATGTAGAAGAGAGTAGATTGAAGTCCTCCAAGTAGTATCGCATAGCATAATCCTACCCGGCGATCCCCTCCTCATCGCCCTATTAGAGAGCGATCACCGGGTTGTATCTGGCACTTGGAAGGGTGTATTTTATTCAGTATCCAGTTCTAGTTGTCATAAGGTCAAGGTACAACTCCGGGTCGTCCTTTTACCGAGGGACACGGCTATTCGAATAGATAAACTTCCCTGCAGGGGTGCACCACATAACCCAACACGCTCGATCCCATTTGGCCGGACACACTTTTCTGGGTCATGCCCGGCCTCGTAAGATCAACGCGTCGCAGCCCCACCTAAGCACAACAGAGCGGTCAGCACGCCGGTCTAACCCTATGCGCGCAGGGGTCTGGGCCCATCGCCCTATGCACACCTGCATGTTGCGTACGCGGCCGGAAGCAGACCTAGCCTAGTGGCGTTCCAGTCCAATCCGGCGTGCGCCACTCAGTCGCTGACGTCAAGAAGGCTTCGGCTGATACCACGACGCCGGGATACCCATAACTACTCCCGCGTAGATGGTTAGTGCGTATAGACCAAATGGCCAGACTCAGATCAAATACCAAGATCTCGTTAAGCGTGTTAAGTATCCGCGAACGCCGACCAGGGCCAGGCCCACCTCTCACCTAGGCGGTCTCAACCTGCCCTGTCGCTCCGCCACAAAGATCCACTTGCGGGTACTCCTACGAGCCGACCCGAATTTAGTCATCACATGTGTCATGTATATAGTATATAAATATATACCCGTGATCACCGCCCAGGTGATCACGGCCCGATAGTATAGCACAGCAGACAGACAAGAATGTAGGGCCGCTGATGGAAATCTAGCATCCTATACTAAGCATGTAGGATTGCAGGTAAAGGTATCAACAGTAGTAGCAAGGATAGGCTATGCATCAGGATCGGATATCGAAAAGCAGTAACATGCTACACTACTCTAATGCAAGCAGTATAGAGAAGAATAGGCGATATCTGGTGATCAAGGGGGGGGGCTTGCCTGGTTGCTCTGGCAAGTAGGAGGGGTCGTCGACTCCGTAGGCGAACTGGGCAGCAGCAGTGTCGGTCTCGTAGTCTACCGGAGAGAAGAGGGGGAAGAAACGGTAAATACAATGCAAACATAAGCATGACGATGCGTGACATGACAATGAACGGTGCTAGGTGTGTCCTAACGCGACAGTAGGTGGTACCGGCGAAGGGGGGAACATCCGGGAGGTATTCCCGATGTTTCGCGTTTTCGGACAGACGGACCGGAGGGGGAAAGTTGCTAGTTCGATAGGTTAGGGAGGTGTGGTGGACAAACGGACTGCGTATTCGGATTCGTCTCGTCGTTCTGAGCAACTTTCATATAGAAAACATTTTCATCCGAGTTACGGTTTAAAAGATATGAATTTTCAAAGATTATTTGAATTTCTGGAATTATTTAATTAACAGAAAGGGGACATGACGTCAGCATGACATATGAGTGACGTCAGCGGTCAACAGTCCGGTTGACTGGTCAAAACTGACACGGGGGACCCACCTGTCATAGACAGTGGGTTAAACAGAGTTCAAACTAATCTAAATTTAGTTAGTAAAACTACTGGGCCCACCTGTCAGTGACTGATTAGGTTAATTAATTAGTTTTATTTATAAAACACATTTTTTTTGTTAATTATGCGGCGGGGCCCGCATGTCAGTGGCTGGGCCTGCCCAGTCAGCACGTTGACTGGGTTGACCCAGTCAACGGGGCCTGCGGGGCCCACTGGCAGTGGCACTGGGGTGACCCCAGGCCAGCCACGTCGGCGGCCGGCGCCGGAGCGACTTCGGCGACCAAAACAGCGGCGGCCCCTCGCCGGAGTTGGCCGGAATCGCGCTACGGGGCTCGGGGAGGAGCGGGGCTAGGCTCATTCGAAGGAGCTCGCAGCGCCGCATCCAGTGGTGGCCGTAGCTTCGCCGGACCTGGCCGGAATCGGCGCCGGCGAGCGGCGGAGGCGGCGGCGCGCACGGGTGCCCGACGGAGACGGGGCTACGGTGTGCTATCGAGCAAGCGGAGGGGCTGGGGAGCATCTACGTGCGGTGGGGAGTGCAACGGGCTTGAGCCCGTGACCAAAAGGTCACCGAAGCCTTGCCGGCGGCGAGCTCCGCGGCGCTGCGTTCGGGCGCGCGGGGGGGGGAAGCAGCTAGGGGGCGCGCGAGAGCGAAAGGACAGGGGAGGAGGGGGAGAGGCTCACATTGAGCCTGCAGGTGTGCGAGAGTGAGCTCGGGGGAGGCTCGAGGCGGCGAAACGGGGCGGCGATCGACGGCGGCCGTGCGGGGAAGACGAGCTCGGGGAGGTCGTTGCAGTGGCTCCAAGCTTCAACGGAGAGGCGGAGGTGATGTAGTCGAGGGCGGCGACGGCGTACGACACGGCGAAGTGACGATTGGGGCACGGTGGCCGCGGGAACGACGGAGAACGGCGGCGACCGCGTCGGGCGTGGGGAAGGAAGGAGCGGCGCGGATCTGGGGGGGAGAGAGAGGCGCAGAGGCCGAGAGGTGAGCGGGGGGGCGAGTGGGAGAGGGGCCCGAGGAGGCGGGGGGCGCTAGCGTCCTTATCCTCCCCGTCGCCGGCGAGGGGGTGCGGCGGGGACCGGCCCCTGTTCCGACCCCGGTCGGGGGAACAGGGAAGGGGAGGGCGAGTGGGAGAGGTGGGCTAGGCCGGCTGGGCTGGGGGTCGGCCCAGTTGGGCCAGGGGTCCAGTGGGGGGGGCCTTCTCCTTCTTTTTTTTTGTTTGTTCGTTCTGTGCTCTTTTGTATTTTCTTTTTATTTGCTTATTTTCTTTTCTGTTTTATTTCATTTAAAAGTATTTAGGCATTTTATAAAAAATGTGTTTTCTCCACAATAATTATCAGTGCAATTTCTGGCATGGCCCGAACATTTTTGTTTAAATTTTTGAAAACTTTTATTTTCCATTTTAAATTTAATTGAAGTTTGAATTAGGAGTTGAAAAGAAATGTGATTCAAATGTGATCAAGCCCTGTTTAGCAACATGATTAGCTTAATCACAGAGAGTTACTGTAGCATGATTCTCGGGGTGTTACAAATCTCCTCCACTACAAGAAATCTCGTCCCGAGATTTAGGAGGTAGAAGGAAACAGTGCGGGGTATTCTTCGCGCAGACGATCCTCTCGTTCCCAAGTGGCCTCATCTTCAGAATGGTGCGACCACTGGACTTTGAGAAACTTGATCGCCTTCTGACGTGTGCGGCGTTCAGCTTGGTCGAGAATGCGGACCGGATGCTCCTTATAGGAGAGGTCTTGCTGCAATTCGAGCACTTCATGATCCACAGCTCGGATTGGGTCCTTGAAGCAACGGCGGAGCTGTGACACATGGAACACATCGTGAACCTGAGAAAGGTTCGGCGGTAGCTCCAGTTGGTATGCCACTTTTCCACGCCTTTCGAGAATAGTGAATGGGCCAATATAGCGAGGAGCTAGTTTGCCCTTGATCCCGAAGCGGTGAGCACCCTTCATAGGTGTGACTCGAAGATAAGCCTTTTCGCCAGGTTGATAGACCATGTCCTTATGATGACGGTCATACTGACTCTTCTGACGTGACTGAGCATTCTTGAGATTCTCGCGAATAATGCGGACTTGTTCTTCGGCATCTTGGATAATATCCGGGCCAAAGAGTGGACGTTCCCCAATTTCTGACCAGTTCAGAGGGGTTCGGCACTTTCGTCCATATAACACTTCGAAGGGGGCCATCTTCAGACTAGCTTGATAGCTATTATTATAAGAGAACTCAGCATACGGGAGAGATTCCTCCCATTTCTTGCCGAAGGAAATAACGCAAGCTCGAAGCATGTCTTCGAGAACTTGATTGACGCGTTCAACTTGCCCTTGCGATTGAGGATGAAATGCAATACTGAATGACAGATGAGTTCCCATAGCTTCTTGGAAACTTGCCCAGAATCTTGAAGTGAATAAGCTACCACGGTCTGAGCTGATAACCAATGGAATACCGTGGAGTGAAACAATCCTGGACATATAGAGCTTTGCCAACTGACTAGCAGTGATCGTTTCTTTGACCGCCAGAAAATGTGCAACTTTGGAAAGCCGGTCAATGACGACAAGAATAGCATCATTACCTTTCTGTGACTTGGGAAATCCAGTGACGAAGTCCATCTCAACATGGTCCCATTTCCATTCAGGAATAGAGATAGGTTGCAGAGTTCCAGCAGGCCTTTGATGTTCTGCTTTGATACGACGGCAAACGTCACACTCAGCAACATAACGAGCAATGTCTTGCTTCATATTAGACCACCAGAATCTCTGACGGATGTCTTGGTACATCTTTGTACTACCAGGATGGATACATAGAGGCGTATCATGAGCTTCTTTCATAACTTCCTATGTCATATCCAGGTTTTTCTCTGCACATGGCACCACTAGGCGGCCCTTGAAGTATAGGGTGCCATCTTCAGCAATGGTGAAGAATGAGGGCTTTCCTTCTGCGAGGTAGCGCTTAATCTTGTGGGCTTCAGAGTCATACCTCTGTAGCCTTTTGATGCTGTCCTCGAGATCTGGTTTAGCAACTAGGGTATTGAGGGAACCCTGGGTAACAACGTGGAGGTTCACCTTGCCAAACTCCTTAGGAGGGGGAGCGAGTGCACCCGGAGGAACAATATGGAGGTTCAGCTTCCTGAATTCTTCAACAAGCGAGGGCTGAACTTTGTGAACCTGGAGGTGGTTGCAGTAAGACTTGCGGCTCAAGGCATCAGCCATTACATTAGCCTTGCCTGGCGTATAGGAAATACCAAAGTCAAAGTCTGCAACAAGCTCCATCCATCTCTGTTGACGGAGGTTCAGATCTGGCTGAGTAAACAGATACTTCAGACTTTGGTGGTCAGTGAAGATCTCGCAACGATTACCGAGAAGGTAATGTCGCCACTGCTTCAGCGCATGAATGACAGCAGCAAGTTCGAGGTCGTGAACTGGGTAGTTCTCTTCGTGAGGGCGCAATTGCCGAGAGGCATAAGCAATCACTTTGCGGTCTTGCATTAGGGCACGGCCTAATCCTTGACGGGAAGCGTCACAGTAAATGACAAAGTCCTTCTTAGTATCAGGTGGAGCTAGAACTGGAGCAGAAGTCAACTTGTCTTTGAGTGCCTGGAAACTTTTCTGACATTTGTCTGTCCATTGGAACTTGACACCCTTATGCAATAGGTTAGTCAGAGGCCTGGCGATCTTAGAGAAGTTCTCGACAAATCGACGGCAATAGCTGGCGAGACCGAGAAAACTTCTGACTTGCTTAACGTTCTTGGGAGGAGTCCAATCAAGAATAGCCTGAACTCGCTCGGGGTTGACGGCAATACCATCCTTAGAGATGACATGACCAAGATAGGTTACTTCCGGTAGCCAGAATTCACATTTGGAGAACTTGGCATATAGTTGATGTTCTCGTAGCTTCTCCAGCACAAGTCGAAGATGTTCGGCATGTTCTTCTTCGTTCTTGGAAAATACCAGGATATCATCCAGATAAACCACGACGAACTTGTCGAGGTAATCCATGAATATATAGTTCATCAGACGAGAGAAGGTGGCTGGAGCATTGGTTAAACCGAAAGACATGACGGTGTACTCGCATGAACCATAGCGAGTCACGAAGGCGGTCTTTGGGATATCCTCTTCTCGAACACGGATCTGGTGGTAGCCCAACCTCAAGTCGAGCTTAGAGAACACTGACGAACCCGCCAGTTGATCATACAGATCATTGATCCGAGGAAGAGGGTATTTATTCTGAATGGTAGCTTGGTTTATAGGACGGTAGTCTTGAACTAACCGGTTTGTCCCATCCTTCTTCTTGACAAAGAGAGAAGGTGCTCCCCAAGGAGAGCAACTTGGGCGAATGAATCCTTTGCGAAGAGATTTGTCAATTTCCTCCTTAAGCTCAAGGAGTTCATGCGGCGGCATTTTGTAGGGTCGCTTGGCTATAGGAGTGGTGCCTGGTTTCAAGTCGATGATGAATTCGACAGCTCTAGCAGGGGGAATCCCTGGAAGTTCTTCAGGAAAGACGTCGAGGAATTCACGCACGACGGGAATGTTTTCAATGCCCTCGAGTGGTGCAGCGCTCTATGCATTCGGCATTTTGCACCAGATGAGCTTGGTAAGCAACTATTTCATCTGAAGGGTGTAGCAGATGGACGGTCTTAGTGGCGCAAACTATAGAAGCAGTATGCGCTTTCAACCAATCCATACCCAAAATGAGGTTGATGTTAGACGACTTCAGGATAATGGGAGAGGCATAGAATTCCAGCCCTTCGATTTCCACGGGGACATCGATGCCAACCAAGGAGGTTTGACACTGTCCCACGGGGGTTTTGACCAATACAGAGGTGTTCATCTCCTCACATTTAACGTCGTGCTTGTATGCAAAATCTTCTGACATGAATGAATGTGATGCACCTGTATCAAATAAAACGGATGCTGGTACTGAATTTACGAGGAGTGTACCCATCACAGTAGCAGGCTGGTCTTGAGCTTCGTTGAGATCAACGTGGTTGGCATGAGCACGACCATAAGACTTAGCATTGTTGTTGCGGGGCTGATTGTTACCACGGCCAGTTGCTGGAAGGGCCAGTTGATTCTGGTTCTGGTTGCATTCTCTAGCACGGTGTCCTGGTTGACCACACCTGAAGCACAAGCCATTATTCGGAGTGGGAACAGGAGCTTGGGATGGTGGAGCTGGAAGTCTTGACTGCCTAGATGGTGGTGGAGGCAGACGAGGTGCAGCATAGGTCTGCCTTGGGGCAGATGCATTTGGACGGTACATGCTGTTCGGAATCCATATCTTACGCCTCTGTGCGGGCGAGCCCGAAGATGAGCCCGTGTCACGGTTGCGCCTATGAGAGCTCTGGTATTCCTGCAGACCAGTCTCGACATTGATGGCCTTATACACCAAGGTGGCGAAATCAGCAAAGTCATGCACTAGAAGTGCGAGCTTGATGTCAGCTTGAAGGCCATCACGGAACTTCTCCTGTCTGCGTGCATCAGTTGCAATGTCCTCTTCAGCATAGCGAGACAAGTCCAGAAACTCCCGCTGATAAGCTTCAACAGTTTTGTTGCCTTGGGTGAGGTTGCGGAACTCTCGCTTCTTCCGGTCCATGACTCCTTGTGGAATGAAGCGGGCACGGAAAGCTGCTTGGAAGTCTGGCCATGTGATGATTGTTCCAGCTGGCAGAGTACGCCTGTGGCTGTCCCACCATTGAGCTGCGGGTCCCTTCAAGAAGAAGGAAGCAAAGGTGACATAGCTGGCAGGGGCTACATCAGCAGACTCCATCTCATAGGTGATGTCACGGAGCCAGTCATCAGCATCCAGAGGCTGAGTTGAGCTGCGGTAGATGGTTGGGTTGAGGCGTATGAAATCTTGAAGAGTCACTTGGGCTTGCTGCTGGTTCATATTGGGGCGAGGAAACTGAGCCATCATATTTTCCATGAATTGGCGGTTCAGTTCAAACTGTTGGATCATACCAGCCATGTACTCAGGTGGTGGTGGGGCATCGCCACCACGACCACGACCACCTGGTCTAACCATCCTGCTAATATATAACAGGGGTAGTTCAGCATTGGAAAATATTTGCAAAGACAAGAATCATTCATGATGAAACATGCATAACGAAAGGAGCACGATAGCTACTACATAGTAGTCGGCATAACTTACAAAAGAGGTCATGCATAGAGTTCAGTACATAGAGTTCAGTACATAGACTAAAACATCATAGGCGGCACACAGGCTCGCGGCGAATGCATCTAACACTACAAGCAAGTCTACATCAGTCCCAAGAGGTACTGTGGACGTAATCGTAGCCCGACAGCTGGTAGTGAGGCAACGGATAGCCCTCCACGTCAGCAGACTGGGGGCCGCGGATACTCAGGTGTAGAGCCCGACGCTCAGGTGGCAGAAGAGGACCAAGTGCGGGAGAGTAGCCTCCCACCTCTGGCCAACCGACACCGTGGGGCATCACGGTCCTGGCTGGGTAGATCGCAGTACGCGGTACCTGTCCAGATCGGACAAAGGGGTGCAGCAGCGTCAGAGCACGGTAAAGGTGCTGACGGGTGGTGTACATCTCGTGGCGGAGAGCTCGGTTAGCTCGATCCAGCCCATCAGCATGCAGAACCAGGTTCTGATGGTAGAAGGGCTCTCGGGTGACAGTGGAGTAGGCAGCAGTATAGTATCCCTCCGCACCATCATCGGATGCGATAGCAATGTGCCTGAAAGGGGAGGTGTCCAACTCCCGATACTCTCCACGAAGACGTGTCAGAGCAGCATAGGCAGCATCGTGGACAGCCATATCGATGGTCACACCAACACCATGTGCGGTGTGCAGCACAGTAGTGGAGTCATACTCCCGAGAGTAGAGGTGGACGATGGCACGGTACTGCTCCTGGTTAAAGTCCTGGTACTCCTCGTAGACGGTGTACTCAGGGTGCCAGCGATAACCCAGATAGGTCATCATCTCAGCTAGCACCGCAGGTGATCCCGAGGCACCAATGGCCGTCGTGTGGCGAACGACCTGCCTCGTGGGTTCCATCTGAAAGCAAAGACGTTTCAAAGGAGTCAAATGACAGTGTGTGAATTGTTCAAAATACTACTCTAAGAAACAACTATGGCTTATCCAACTTTGGGGTGAATGCGGTCACGGGATCCTAGTGTTAGAGTTAGTAAATTCGTTTAACCTGAGTAGAAGAGAGTTCAGAGTCCCAGAGTAAAGGTCGAGGAGTAAAAGATCATAGTACCACCCAATGGCGACGTGGGCCCGTAAGACACACAGCCATGTTCGTAAAAGTTTTGTAATGTCTAGACTCGACTTCGGCCAAGGAGTGTGGAAAGGGGGATTCATACAGGCAGTCGGCTCTGATACCAACTTGTGACGCCCCCGATTTGACCGTACACTAATCATGCACGCAAATGTGTACGATCAAGGTCAGGGACTCACGGGAAGATATCACAACACAACTCTACAACATAAATAAGTCATACAAGCATCATAATACAAGCCAGGGGCCTCGAGGGCTCGAATACAAGTGCTCGATCACAGACGAGTCAGCGGAAGCAACAATACCTGAGTACAGACATAAGTTAAACAAGTTTGCCTTAAGAAGGCTAGCACAAACTGGGATACAGATCGAACGAGGCGCAGGCCTCCTGCCTGGGATCCTCCTAACTACTCCTGGTCATCGTCAGCGGGCTGCACGTAGTAGTAGGCACCTCCAGTGTCGTAGGTGTCGTCGTCAACGGTGGCGTCTGGCTCCTGGACTCCAGCATCTGGTTGTGACAACCAGATAGAAAAGAAAAGGGGGAAAAGAGGGAGAGAAGCAACCGTGAGTACTCATCCAAAGTACTTGCAAGCAAGGAGCTACACTACATATGCATGGGTATATGTGTAAAGGGGCATATCAGTGGACTGAACTGCAGAAAGCCAGAATAAAAGGGGGATAGCTAGTCCTGTCGAAGACTACGCTTCTGGCCATCTCCATCTTGCAGCATGTAGAAGAGAGTAGATTGAAGTCCTCCAAGTAGTATCGCATAGCATAATCCTACCCGGCGATCCCCTCCTCGTCGCCCTGTTAGAGAGCGATCACCGGGTTGTATCTGGCACTTGGAAGGGTGTATTTTATTCAGTATCCAGTTCTAGTTGTCATAAGGTCAAGGTACAACTCCGGGTCGTCCTTTTACCGAGGGACACGGCTATTCGAATAGATAAACTTCCCTGCTGGGGTGCACCACATAACCCAACACGCTCGATCCCATTTGGCCGGACACACTTTTCTGGGTCATGCCCGGCCTCGTAAGATCAACGCGTCGCAGCCCCACCTAAGCACAACAGAGCGGTCAGCACGCCGGTCTAACCCTATGCGCGCAGGGGTCTGGGCCCATCGCCCTATGCACACCTGCACGTTGCGTACGCGGCCGGAAGCAGACCTAGCCTAGTGGCGTTCCAGTCCAATCCGGCGCGCGCCACTCAGTCGCTGACGTCAAGAAGGCTTAGGCTGATACCACGACGCCGGGATACCCATAACTACTCCCGCGTAGATGGTTAGTGCGTATAGACCAAATGGCCAGACTCAGATCAAATACCAAGATCTCGTTAAGCGTGTTAAGTATCCGCGAACGCCGACCAGGGCCAGGCCCACCTCTCACCTAGGCGGTCTCAACCTGCCCTGTCGCTCCGCCACAAAGATCCACTTGCGGGTACTCCTACGAGCCGACCCGACTTTAGTCATCACATGTGTCATGTATATAGTATATAAATATATACCCATGATCACCGCCCAGGTGATCACGGCCCGATAGTATAGCACAGCAGACGGACAAGAATGTAGGGCCACTGATGGAAATCTAGCATCCTATACTAAGCATGTAGGATTGCAGGTAAAGGTATCAACAGTAGTAGCAAGGATAGGCTATGCATCAGGATCGGATATCGAAAAGCAGTAACATGCTACACTACTCTAATGCAAGCAGTATAGAGAAGAATAGGCGATATCTGGTGATCAAGGGGGGGGGCTTGCCTGGTTGCTCTGGCAAGTAGGAGGGGTCGTCGACTCCGTAGGCGAACTGGGCAGCAGCAGTGTCGGTCTCGTAGTCTACCGGAGAGAAGAGGGGGAAGAAACGGTAAATACAGTGCAAACATAAGCATGACGATGCGTGACATGACAATGAACGGTGCTAGGTGTGTCCTAACGCGACAGTAGGTGGTACCGGCGAAGGGGGGGAACATCCGGGAGGTATTCCCGATGTTTCGCGTTTTCGGACAAACGGACCGGAGGGGGAAAGTTGCTAGTTCGATAGGTTAGGGAGGTGTGGTGGACGAACGGACTGCGTATTCGGATTCGTCTCGTCGTTCTGAGCAACTTTCATATAGAAAACATTTTCATCCGAGTTACGGTTTAAACGATATGAATTTTCAAAGATTATTTGAATTTCTGGAATTATTTAATTAACAGAAAGGGGACATGACGTCAGCATGACGTATGAGTGACGTCAGCGGTCAACAGTCCGGTTGGCTGGTCAAAACTGACACGGGGGACCCACCTATCATAGACAGTGGGTTAAACAGAGTTCAAACTAATCTAAATTTAGTTAGTAAAACTACTGGGCCCACCTGTCAGTGACTGATTAGGTTAATTAATTAGTTTTATTTATAAAACACATTTTTTTTGTTAATTATGCGGCGGGGCCCGCATGTCAGTGGCTGGGCCTGCCCAGTCAGCACGTTGACTGGGTTGACCAGTCAACGGGGCCTGCGGGGCCCACTGGCAGTGGCACTGGGGTGGCCCCAGGCCAGCCACGTCGGCGGCCGGCGCCGGAGCGACTCCGGCGACCAAAACAGCGGCGGCCCCTCGCCGGAGTTGGCCGGAATCGCGCTACGGGGCTCGGGGAGGAGCGGGGCTAGGCTCATTCGAAGGAGCTCGCAGCGCCGCATCCAGTGGTGGCCGTAGCTTCGCCGGACCTGGCCGGAATCGGCGCCGGCGAGCGGCGGAGGCGGCGGCGCGCACGGGTGCCCGACGGAGACGGGGCTACGGTGTGCTATCGAGCAAGCGGAGGGGCTGGGGAGCATCTACGCGCGGTGGGGAGTGCAACGGGCTTGAGCCCGTGACCAAAAGGTCACCGGAACCTTGCCGGCGGCGAGCTCCGCGGCGCTGCGTTCGGGCGCGCGGGGGGGGGGAAGCAGCTAGGGGGCGCGCGAGAGCGAAAGGACAGGGGAGGAGGGGGAGAGGCTCACATTGAGCCTGCAGGTGTGCGAGAGTGAGCTCGGGGGAGGCTTGAGGCGGCGAAACGGGGCGGCGATCGACGGCGGCCGTGCGGGGAAGACGAGCTCGGGGAGGTCGTTGCAGTGGCTCCAAGCTTCAACGGAGAGGCGGAGGTGATGTAGTCGAGGGCGGCGACGGCGTACGACACGGCGAAGTGGCGATTGGGGCACGGTGGCCGCGGGAACGACGGAGAACGGCGGCGACCGCGTCGGGCGTGGGGAAGGAAGGAGCGGCGCGGATCTGGGGGGAAGAGAGAGGCGCAGAGGCCGAGAGGTGAGCGGGGGGCGAGTGGGAGAGGGGCCCGAGGAGGCGGGGGGCGCTGGCGTCCTTATCCTCCCCGTCGCCGGCGAGGGGGTGCGGCGGGGACCGGCCCCTGTTCCGACCCCGGTCGGGGGAACAGGGAAGGGGAGGGCGAGTGGGAGAGGTGGGCTAGGCCGGCTGGGCTGGGGGTCGGCCCAGTTGGGCCAGGGGTCCAGTGGGGGGGGCCTTCTCCTTCTTCTTTTTTTTTGTTTGTTCGTTCTGTGTTCTTTTGTATTTTCTTTTTATTTGCTTATTTTCTTTTCTGTTTTATTTCATTTAAAAGTATTTAGGCATTTTATAAAAATGTGTTTTCTCCACAATAATTATCAGTGCAATTTCTGGCATGGCCCGAACATTTTTGTTTAAATTTTTGAAAACTTTTATTTTCCATTTTAAATTTAATTGAAGTTTGAATTAGGAGTTGAAAAGAAATGTGATTCAAATGTGATCAAGCCCTGTTTAGCAACATGATTAGCTTAATCACAGAGAGTTACTGTAGCATGATTCTCGGGGTGTTACATCGTGATTCCTATTACAAGAACATGAACAATCTCATACATCACATATACAATTCATCACATCCTTTTGGCCATATCACATCACGTAGCATACCCTGCAAAAACAAGTTAGACGTCCTCTAATTATTGTTGCATGTTTTACATGGCTGCTGTGGGTTTCTAGCAAGAATGTTTCTTACCTACGCAAAAGCCACAACGGTGATATGCCAATTGCTATTTACCCTTCATAAGGACCCTCTTCATCGAATCCGATCTGACTAAAGTGGGAGAGACAGACACCCGCTAGCCACCTTATGCAACAAGTGCATGTCAGTCGGTGGAACCTATCTCACGCAAGCGTACGTGTATGGTCGGTCCGGGCCGCTTCATCCCACAAAGCCGCCGAATCAACATAGGACTTGTAACGGTAAACAAATTGAACAAATCATCGCCCACAACTACTTGTGTTCTACTCGTGCATAGAATCTACACATAGACCTAGCTCATGATGCCACTGTTGGGGAACGTAGTAATAATTCAAAAAAAATCCTACGTGTCACCAAGATCAATCTAGGAGATGCTAGCAATGAGAGAGAGGGAGTGCATCTTCATACCCTTGAAAATCGCTAAGCGGAAGCGTTACAAGAACGCGGTTGATGGAGTCATACTCGCTGTGATTCAAATCGCGGAAGATCTGATCCAAGCGTCGAACGGACGGCGCCTTCGCGTTCAACACACATACAGCCCAGGGACGTCTCCTCCTTCTTGATCCAGCAAGGGGAGAGGAGAAGTTGAGGGAGAGCTCCGGCAGCACGACGGCGTGGTGGTGGAGCTTGCGGTTCTCCTGCAGGGCTTCGCCAAGCACTACGGAGGAGGAGGAGTTGGAGGGGGAAGGGCTGCGCTAGGGGAAGGGTGCGGCTGCCCTCCCACCCCACCCAACTATTTATAGGGTGAAGGGAAGAGGTGGCCGGCCCCCTTAGATGCATCTAGAGGGGGAGACTTGCCCCCAAGGCAGGTGGGAGGCGCCCCCACCCCCTAGGGTTTCCAACCCTAGGCGCCTTGGGCCCTTGGGGGGCGCACCAGCCCACTAGGGGGCTAGTTCCCACCCATGTTCATCCCACTAAGCCCTCCGAAGCTGGTGGCCCTACCCGGTGGACCCCCGGACACCTTTCGGTGGTCCCGGTACAATACCGATAACCCCCGAAACTATTCCGGCGACTGAAACTGGACTTCCCATATATAAATCTTCACCTCCGGACCATTCTGGAACTCCTCGTGACATCCGGGATCTCATCCGAGACTCCGTACAACCTTCTGTAACCACATACAATTTCCCATAACTACTCTAGCGTCACCGAACCTTAAGTGTGTAGACCCTACGAGTTCGGGAACCATGCAGACATGACTGAGACACCTCTCTGGCCAATACCAATAGCGGGATCTGGATACCCATATTGGCTCCCACATGTTCCACGATGATCTCATTGGATGAACCACGATGTCGGGGATTCAATCGATCCCGTATACAATTCCCTTTATCCATCGGTATGTTACTTGCCCGAGATTCGATCGTCGGTATCCCCATACCTCGTTCAATCTCGTTATCGGTAACTCCCTTTACTCGTTACGTAACACATGATCCCGTGACTAACTCCTTAGTCACATTGAGATCATTATGATGATGCATTACCGAGTGGGCCCAGAGATACCTCTCTGTCACACGGAGTGACAAATCCCAATCTCGATTCGTGTCAACCCAACAGACATGTTCGGAGATACCTGTAGTGCACCTTTATAGTCACCCAGTTACGTTGTAACGTTTGATACACCCAAAGCATTCCTACGGCATCTGGAAGCTACACAATCTCATGGTCTAAGGAAAGATACTTGACATTAGAAAAGCTCTAGCAAACGAACTACACGATCTTGTGGTATGCTTAGGATTGGGTCTTGTGCATCACATCATTCTCCTAATGATGTGATCCCGTTATCAACAACATCCAATGTCCATGGTCAGGAAACCATAACCATCTATTGATCAATGAGCTAGTCAACTAGAGGCTCACTAGGGACATGTTGTGGTCTATGTATTCACACATGTATTACGGTTTCCAGTTAATACAATTATAGCATGAACAATAGACAATTAACATGAACGAGGGAATATAATAATAACCATTTTATTATTGCCTCTAGGGCATATTTCCAACACATTATTTTGCCGGCTTATCACATAAACAACCCGGCGACTTATCTCCCATGAAAATGACTCGATATCCTTATTTTACTTGCAGTTTTAATTCTTGAGCGACTCATAATGGCCAAGACTAACAAGGCTAAGACTGATAAGGCCTGCAACTGGGTCAGATCTCAAGTCTCTGCCCTTGTGCTTGATGACCTCGTGGGGCAAGGCCTGCTACCGGCTCAAGGAGTAATCAGTTGGTGGATGCCTGACGAAGAAAGCTCCCCCCAGCCCGACGAGGGAGAAGTCATTGTTTTCACAGATCACTTTTACCAGCGCTTCTCACCGCCCGAGTCCAAATTCTTTCGAGATTTCCTCAACTTCTTTGACCTCCACCCCCAAGATATTCGCCCAAAATCCATGACCAACCTTTGCCAATTTCACGTCTTTTGTGAGGTCTATCTTCAGACGGAGCCAATTGTCCCCCTTTTTCTGGAATTCTTCTACGTCAACCAACAGATCGGGTTCACGGACGATCCTAGCATAGAACTTGGTGGGATTTCCGTTCAAAGGCGGAAAAACAGTCCCTTCCCAGAGGCAAAACTGGCGAGTCATCTGAAAGGATGTAATAAAATTTGGTTCTATTGCAAGAACACCACTCCTGTAGACGAAAACCCGTTGTTGGGTTATAGATTGGACCGGCTCAATGCAACCATTGCCTTCCCGGATTGGTTGGCTAATGAGGAGCGATAACAAGTCACCCCCATATACTCAAAATTCAGGGCCTTGTCAGCGAATGGCCTCACTGGGATTGATATGACCCGGTGTTGGATCAGCTGGAGAATTCAGCCATGAAGTCGGAGGGGCGACTTAATGTGCAATTATACTGGCGACTTAGCTGATGTGCAACCCTTCAGTCAAGTCGAGTTGTCAATGGGTGATATCAACAAGGACACAGCCTCAAGGTAAATGCAACAAGATTGGGCTTGCTCCCTTCTGCTTAAAGAACCCAGTGCCTCCAGTAAGTATTCTTGCACTTTGTCTTACTCCTTTTGTATTTTGATTTGTTTATTTTAATCTCCATCTTATCATATACATAGTCAAACGACAAGTTCTGGAAGAAGAAGCCTCGGAAAACTGCCCCTGCAATAGTTGAGCGAGTGGATGAGCCGGTCAACACCGATGAGGCAGCCGGTGGAGATGAGTCAGAGGTAGAACTTGACTTGCTTGGCCGTCTTTTTAATCAACTTGCTGACGCCCCTTCTTCTCAAGATAATACTGAGGCCAGTCGAGCCGGCAATGCCAAGGTAATTTCCATCTCATCCAACTCAGAAATTTTAATCCCGGGGAAAACGAGACGAGCCATCTTGTGAGTTCCAGTTTAATGTGGTCATTAAACGAGAAGAGCTGCAACAGCGGTATTTGACCCGGCTATCTAAGAGCCGGGACATCGAGGTAGGCATGGTAAACATGCTAAGAAGGAAATATGATGTATGAGATGACCCGTCTTGTTCCAATACTGTATATATGCATACTGATGTAGCCCCCAAGTCTTAATCATAAGAAGATATGAGTAGGCTTAAGACTTGTAAAAAATGTAATAACACTGTACCCCCCAAGGGCCTGCTTAGTATGTTATACTAAGCTGGGACTAATAAATTTAGAATAGATGAAAAAACTTGCCCTGTAGCCCCCAAGGGTCGTCTTATTATGTAGATAACAAGCTGGTACTTTATAAGTTCTGTCCAGAATAATAGAGCTTAGTATAGCCCCCATGAGCCGGTCATATTCTCAAAAATGGTCGGATCATCATGTAGAAAACAAGTGAGGATGCATTAGCCCCCAAGTGTCATGTTGACTGCTTGCAACTGCATGAGACTCAATGTAGAAAAAGTCGAGCCATAGCCACCAAGTATCAGGTCGTGCAATTTTGCCGGCTTAGGACTTAAAATGACTTGTTGTTAAGGATTGCTTGTTTTAACCGCGGGATATGCTGAGTGTTGCCGAGTCAAAAATGGTCAGCTTAAAAAAGGAAATTGAGGCGGAACAGGCCTTGTGATTGAAAGCAGAATCAAGCCTACACGAGACTGAACGGTCTTACGCAAAAAACTAGAGAAGGCCAAAACCACCTTCGACGCTGAAAAAGCCGCTTTTGAGATTGAAAAGGCCACCTTAATCAAACACGTGGAAGAGGCTGAAAACCGGCTTGCGGCTGACACGCAACAATTGCAAGGCTTGAAGCATCATATCACAAATATGACTGTAACCATCTTTGGTAAGCAGCCTTTTAAACGTTTTCTGATAACTCGCCTGACAACTCCCAAAAGTTGAATTGGTGGTTTAGCTTTGTAATCCTCAAATGTTTGAATTTGCAGGCAAAAGAAATGGAAATGGCGTCTAGGTGCCCTTGATGAAGTTGAAGGCCGTATGCACCTTCCTGGAGCAACTGTCTGGAGGGAGCTTGTTTACCATTATGGCTGTAAAGGGCAGAAATGAGCCTCCAAAGTTTATAAAAGACATGCTGAAATAGCTGTCTACTACCCCCAAGAAAATTGAAGACTGGAAAAGATCAGCCGCCCGGGCTGGCGCTATGTTTTCACTTGCTCATGCAAAAGCTTATTTGCTAGAGATGGAGCCGGTTGAAATGTCTGGCGGGTTTCCTGAATTTAAAATTGATGGCAGTGAATTTTCTCCAACGGATTATGCATGTTACTTAAAGGAGACTCGCGTCCTGGCGAGTCAACTAGCTGCAGAGCTTGATCTGACCAAGTACCAGCCTGCTCATGACGAGGAGAACACATGGGTCAGCCCACCGATGTTTCAGCCGTTTGACTTAACTCCTCCATGGTGTAAGCATATCTTTGCTCCTGATGTTGACCCGTCAATTATCATTGTCAGCGTTCTGGGAACTGGGGTACCCAGACTTTCCTGCCTGCGGCCCATCGCGTGGCTCCATCGGCGGACTGGTACGGCCCATCTTCAGCACCAACAACACAAGACCCTCGCGAGGGGCCAAGCCTCACGAGGCGGACGATGCCAAGGCCTCCAGAAGGAGCGGCCTCCTCAGGCTGGCTCCTGAGGAGCGAAGATTTCTATGCAAGCCCTCACCTTGTGAGGTTCGGATGACGCAAGCCATGACGACCAAAGCCAGGCGGGCGCTAGCGGGTGCGGTACAGCAGGTTTCCTCTTTGGTGTTAAGGAGGCAAGCGCAGGCGCGGAGTCCCGAGGAATCAACCAAAGGTTTCCATTTCCATGCTACAAGACCAAGACCGCCAGGACGGCAGGACGGAGGTCATCACCGAGCCCACCACGGCGTCAAGACCAGAAGCTTTGTAGGCAAAGACCACCTTTCGTCAGGATAAGATGTATTAGTTGTCTCCCTTCGAATTTGGCCGTTGTGGGATCCCTTCCCGCCTTCATTTTGGGGAGAGGACCAAGGCCACTATAAATAGAGCCTAGCCACCACCGTAGAGGGGGATCCAGATCCGGACTCATTCCATCTTCACACCCACTATCTCATCCGAGCACAAGAACACACCTCCTAAGGTTGTTCTCCACTGTACTAGTTCATCCTCAGCCCACCTTGAGGCTAATCCACCACAAAGCAGGAGTAGGGTTTTACACCGCAAGGTGGCCCGAACCTGGGTAAACTGATGTGTCCTGTTTCCTTCCAGTTCATCGAGCTTGGTCGTGGGATCGATGAGTTGGCAGACTAGGGAGGTTGAGTTCTTCCCACGCACCCCAGAGTTCGAATCTATCCAGGGTCTGTGGAGCCCGAAATATGACATTTGGCGCGCGCCAGGTAGGAGTGCGTGTCGAAGGATCACCTTCCCATCAGCCGCACTCCGTTCTCGCCGTCAAGCTTCCATGACCAACCCATCTCCACTCGTCACCTCACTGGGCGCGTCCCGAGACGCTCCGGGCCACTGGGCCTTCTCCCCTCCCTCCGGTGAGTGCAGTGGCCACCGAAGTTCAGGCCGGACTTGCCACCGCGTTACACCGTGGGGTTCCTCCAGGCATACGAGGAGGCGGTTTGGGCAGTCGGTGGTGATGACAAGGTCGCGGCAAACTGGCTACCCATGGCCCTTACGGGCGTGCCGCGCGCCTGGCTCCTGGGCTTGCCAGAGTCTTGGCCTCCTGGGAGGAGCTGCACGGCCTCTTCATCGCGTGCTTCGCGGCGCCAGCGCCCCATGCCGTCATGGCACTCCTTGGCGGCTCGTGGGCGCCAACCTCGGACCAGCACGTCAAGCTGTTTCTCCACCAGATGGGCACCGCCCATGCGCAGCGGGGAGCTCCCCGGGGCTAGGCGGCGCCTAAGGCTAACCTCACCTTCGACTCAAGGGACCACCCCCGCGAATGCGGCCGGAGCCGGCGCGCTCCCGATGCTCTACACCCCCACCATCTGCAACATGGCAGTCACCAGGACTCTCGTCGACGGCGGCACCGGCCTCAACATCCTCCCCATGGAAGCATTCGGCCTGCTTCATGTGCCCCACGGTCGGCTCCGCCCCGCCAAGACTTTCTCTGGGGTCGTCAATGGCTCTACCTGCCCCCTTGGGCAGATC
Source organism: Aegilops tauschii subsp. strangulata (assembly GCF_002575655.3). Classification (NCBI taxonomy): domain Eukaryota; kingdom Viridiplantae; phylum Streptophyta; class Magnoliopsida; order Poales; family Poaceae; genus Aegilops; species Aegilops tauschii. Next base: position 309,240,829 of record NC_053037.3, on the reverse strand, counting down.
CGCCTCCCCGTCACCTTCGGCACCCGCGACAACTACCGCACCAAGCTCATCGACTTCGACATCGCCCGCATCAGCCTCCCGTACAACGCTATTCTCAGATACCCGGCCTTGGCTAAGTTCATGGCGGCAACCCACCCTGGCTACAACCTCATGAATATGCCGGGAAGCAGCAGCGTCCTCACCGTGGCGGGGGACACCAAGGAGGCGCTCTCAGCCCTCAAGCTTTCCTTCAGGGCCGCAGCGGCCACGCGGCCAAGCGGGGAGGGAGCCCCGAAAGGCCCGGGGGCTGCACCAGCAAAGAAGAAGCAGTTGTTCTCTCAGGAACGGGCCGAGACGAAGCAGGTGCCGGTCGATGAAGACGGGGCATCAGACTCCACCTTCACCATAGGCGCCGGCCTCCCTCCAGACCAAGAAGAGGCGTTGGTCAGCTTCCTACGCACGAACAAGGATGTGTTCTCATGGGAGCCCAAGGATCTGGTCGGGATCCCGAGGGGGATAATCGAGCACCACTTGAGGGTGTGCCCTAACGCGCGCCCGGTGAAACAGAAGGCGTGGTGGCAATCCACGGAGAAGCAGTCGCTCATCATCCAAGAGACCCACAAGCTGCGAGAGGCTGGCGTCATTCGGGAGGTGCGGTATCCAGAATGGCTAGCAAACCCGGTTATCGTCCCCAAGAAAGGCGGGAAGGAGCGCATGTGCGTCGATTTCACCAACCTCAACAAGGCTTGTCCTCAGGACCCCTTTCCGCTTTCGCGCATCAATCAGATCGTCAACTCCACTGCCGAGTGCGACTTGTTGTGCTTCCTGGACGCCTTCTCGGGCTATCACCAAATTAAGATGGGGGTGTAGGATGTTGAGAAGACGGCTTTCTTGACCCCATGCGGGGTGTACTATTACACCTGCATGTCGTTCGGGCTGCGCAATGCCGGAGCAGCCTTCCAGCGGCTGATGCACATCGCTTTGGGCCGACAGCTCAGGAGGAACGCCGAGGCATACGTCGACGACATAGTGGTGAAATATCAGGAGGCAAGGACCCTTATCAAAAACCTGGAGGAGACATTTGCCAGCCGGCGCAAAGTGGACCTGCGACTCAACCCGGAGAAATGTGTGTTTGGCATCCCGTCCAGCAAGCTTCTAGGCTTCCTGGTGTCGCGCAGAGGGATCGAGGCCAACCCGGAGAAGGTCAAGGCCATAGAAAGGATGAGTCCGCCGCAAACCCTCAAGGAGATGCAGAAGCTGGCGGGTTGCGTAACCTCGCTCGGGCATTTCATCTCCAAGCTGGGGGAGCGCGCCCTCCCCTTCTTCAAGCTGATGAAGAAGAAAGGCCCATCGCAGCCTTCGAAGACCTCAGGAGGTACCTCACTAGCCCACCGGTGATGGTAGCACCGCGCCCCCTTGAGCCTTTGGTGCTCTACCTGGCCGCCATGCCTCACTCCGCCAGCGCAGCGCTGGTGGCGGTGCGGGGGGATCGCCCGACCAAGGGCTCACGGCGAAGCACCTCGCACCTAGTTGAGGCGTTGCGGCCTCAGAACGGCGCTCCTGAGGCCCCGGCCGCCCCACCAGTCAACGGCGCTCCTGAGACCTCGGCCAATCCTCCAGATAGCGATACTCCTGAGAACGGTGCTCCTGAGGTTATGGCCGCCCCGACAGATGACAAGGCTCCTCAGGACCCTCAGCCCCAGGAGGGGCAAGACCCCGTCGATGCCTCCTCTCTTGTCGAGCACCCCATGTACTCCGCAACACGATGTTGCGTGATGCGCAGGCATGCTACCCCATGCCACAGAAGCTTCTGCTCGCACTCCTTGTTACCTCCCGGAAACTGCGTCATTACTTCCAAGGCCATCCAATCAAGGTTGTCTCGGCTTATCCCTTGGAGAGGGTGCTCCTGAGCCCCAACGCCGCGAGAAGGGTCGCAGAATGGAACATCGAGCTGCAGGCGTTCCAGCTAGAGTTCAGCACCAGTAGAGTCATCAAGGGCGCGACCCTCATGGACTTCGTAGAAGAATGGATTGACGTCCCTAGCCGCGAAGTGTGCGAAGACCGTTCTCTCATGCCCAGAGACGAGGCACCAGATGGATGGGTCATGTACTTCGACGGCGCGTTCGCGCGCTAGGGCGCGGGGGCTGGAGCCGTGCTCATTTTGCCCACCAAGGACAAGCTCTACTACGCTGTGCAACTCTGCTTTTAGCACGGCGAGAAGGTCTACAACAACATTGCGGAGTACGAGGGTCTGATCGCCGGACTCAAGGCTGCCGCAGCTCTGGGGGTCAGGTGCCTCACCATCAGGGGCGACTCGCAGCTCCTCGTCAACTTCTCCAACAAGGAGTACAAGCCAAAGGAGGAGCACATGGAGGCATACCTTGAGGAGGTACGCAAAATTGAGAAATTGTTATTGGGCTTGGAACTGCAGCACGTGCCGCGAGGCACAAACAAGGAGGCGGACGACATCGCCAAGAGGGCGTCATGACGCCTGCCTCAGGAGCCTGGCATCTTTGAGGAGCGGCTCTTCAAGCCGTCGGCAGCTCCCCCCACCACGGGATCAGCACCACCTCAGGAGGATCCCCCACGGGCTCCCCCGACGCGCGCCCCAGCTTGTGGCCTGACCTCGGGAGCTCGCCTCCTCCTCGCGCTCGAGCCTTAGGAGGGGTGCTGGATCGAGGAGTTCAAGGCATACCTGCTTCGGGGCACCCTGCCGGAGAAGGAGGAAGACGCGGAGCGTGTGGCCCTCCAGGCCACTACATACTGCATCCGGGACGGTGAGCTCTATCGAAGGCGTCTGAATGATGTTTCTTTATGATGCATCTCCAGGGAGCAGGGATGCGAGTTACTGGCTGACATACATGGCGAGGACTGCGGGCATCACTCCTCATCACGCACCCTCGTGGGAAAGGCGTTCCGCAGGGGATTCTACTGGCCCACGGCGCTCAACGATGCCGCGGAATTGGTGAGATCCTGTGAAGCCTGTCAATTCCATGCCAAGCAGATCCACCGGCACGCTCAGGGCCTCCAGACCATCCCTCTCGCATGGCCATTCGCTGTTTGGGGGCTGGACATCCTAGGCCATTCCCTCGAGCGCCCAGGGGTTACCGCTACCTCTACGTCGACATCGACAAGTTCACCAAGTGGATGGAAGTGGAGGCCGTCCGCACCATCCGAACTAGCTCGGCGGTCAAGTTCATCAAGGGCATCGTGAGCCGGTTCAGGGTTCCTAATCACATCATCACCGACAATGGCTCGTAGTTCACCAGCAGCCTTTTCAAAACATATTGTGCTAACCTTGGAACGCAGATATGCTACGCTTCGGTGGCACACCCCCGGAGCAATGGCCAGGCTGAGCGCGCCAAGGCACAGGTCCTGAGAGGCCTCAAGGCAAGGACCTTCAAGAAGAAGCTCGAGGCCTGCGGCAGGAGCTGGCTCGACGAGCTCCAGTCCATGTTGTGGTCCATCCGCACCACCACTGTCGGATTACGGGTTCCGCAAACCCTTGAGAGATTCGAACTCTGGGGTGCGCACGAAGAACACTCTCTTCCCAGCTCGCTCGCTCAAGATCCCACGGCCTGGCTCGATGAACCAAAGGACGAGAGACACAAAGATTTATCCTGGTTCAGGCCACCTTGCGGTGTAATACCCTACTCCAGCTTTTTGGTGGATTGCCTCGAGGAGCTGAGGATGAACTAGTACAGTGGATGAACAGCCTCAGGAGGTGAGGTGTTCTTGAGCTCGATGAGCTGGTGGATGTGAGGATGATCGGAATGATCATTCTTTGCTACGGTGGTGGCTAAGTCCTATATATAGCGGCCTTGGTCCTCTTCCCAAATGTAGGCAGGAAGGAATCCCACAATGGCCAAGTTTGAAGGGGGACAACTAGTACAAGCTATCCTGACAAAAGTAGTCTTCGCCTGCAAAGGCTCTGGTGGTGATGCTGCAGTGGGCTCTGCAATGACCTTTGTCCTGCCGTCCTGGCGGTCTTGGTCTTGTTGCACCGATATGGAAACATTTGCCTGATGCCTCAGGACCCCGCGCCTGCGCTTGCCTCCTTAGCACCAAAGAGGAAACTGGTACACTGCGCCCGCTGGCGCCCGCCTGGCCTTGGTTGTCATGACTCACGTCATGTGAGCCTCGTGAGGTGCACCCTGCATTGATATCTCCGCTCCTCGGGAGCCAGCCTAGTGAGGCCGCCCCCAGGGAGGTCTTGGTGTCGTCCGCCTCGCGAGGCTTGGCCCCTCGCGAGGGTCTTGAGTTTTTGTTGCTGAAGCTGGGCCGTACTGGGCCGTTGATGGAGACACGCCACGGGCTGCAGGCAGGCAAGTCTGGGCACCCCCATTCCCAGGACGCCAACAGTAGCCCCCGGGCCCAAGGCGCGCTCGGACTTGGCTTCGAGGCGAAGCCAAAGGGCAAGTGCGGAGCGCCGCGGGCCCCAACCGCCTGCGGCCTCGGTCGACGCGTGGCGATTGATGGGACGTGGGCTCCTTCACTTCCCCATGCTGCCTCGGCAACCATTCGACTTGACGAGACTCTGCTGCATGCAGAGAAAAAACCATCATTACGTGCGTTTGTGGAGGCCGGCGGTTGGCCTCCTCCTGGCTATAAATGAAGAGAGGGCAGAGCCCCCTTTGCTCATCTCCTTCTCCTCGCCGCCTGCTCCTTCTTCTTATTCCTTGCTTTGTCATCTTGCCGCGACACCTGATGTCTACTACACAACCTTCTTCTTGTAGACGTTGTTGGGCCTCCAAGTGCAGAGGTTTGTAGGACAGTAGCAAATTTCCCTCAAGTGGATGACCTAAGGTTTGTCAATCCGTGGGAGGCGAAGGATGAAGATGGTCTCTCTCAAACAACCCTGCAACCAAATAGCAAAGAGTCTCTCGTGTCCCCAACACACCCAATACAATGGTATATTGTATAGGTGCACTAGTTCGGCGAAGAGATGGTGATACAAGTGCAATATGGATGGTAGATATAGGTTTTTGTAATATGAAAATATAAAAACAGCAAGGTAACTAATGATAAAAGTGAGCACAAACGGTATTGCAATGCTTCAAAACAAGGCCTAGGGTTCATACTTTCACTAGTGCAAGTTCTCTCAACAAGGATAACATAATTAGATCATATAAGTATCCCTCAACATGCAACAAAGAGTCACTCCAAAGTCACTAATAGCGGAGAACAAACAAAGAGATTATTGTAGGGTACGAAACCACCTCAAAGTTATTCTTTCCGATCAATCAATTGGGATATTCCTATAAGTGTCACAAACAGCCCTAGAGTTCGTAGTAAAATAACACCTTAAGACACAAATCAACCAAAACCCTAATGTCACCTAGATACTCCAATGTCACCTCAAGTATCCACGGGTATGATTATACGATCTGCATCACACAATCTCAGATTCATCTATTCAACCACACAAGAACTTCAAAGAGTGCCCCAAAGTTTCTACCGGAGAGTCAAGACGAAAACGTGTGCCAACCCCTATGCATAGATTCCCAAGGTCACGAAACCCGCAAGTTGATAACCAAAACATACATCAAGTGAATCAATAGAATACCCCATTGTCACCATGGGTATCCCACGCAAGACATACATCAAGTGTTCTCAAATCCTTAAAGAATCAATCCGATAAGATAACTTCAAAGGGAGAACTCAATCCATTACAAGAGATAGAGGGGGAGAAACATCATAAGATCCAACTATAATAGTGAAGCTCGCGATACATCAAGATCGTGCCAAATCAAGAACACGAGAGAGAGAGAGAGAGAGAGAGAGAGAGAGATCAAACACATAGCTACTGGTACATACCCTCAGCCCCGAGGGTTAACTACTCCCTCCTCGTCATGGAGAGCGCCGGGATGATGAAGATGGCCACCGGTGATGGATCCCTCCTCCGGCAGGGTGCCGGAACAGGGTCCCGATTGGTTTTTGGTGGCTACAGAGGCTTGCGGCGGTGGAACTCCCGATCTAGGTTTCTTTTCTGGGGTTTCTGTATTTATAGGAATTTTTTTACGTCAAGAACAAGTCAGGGGGATCTCCGAGTCATCCACGAGATAGGGGCGCGCCCAGGGGGGTAGAGCGCGCCCTCCACCCTCGTAGATGGCTCGGGACTCTTCTGGCCCAACTCTTTTACTTAGGGGGCTTCTTTTGGTCCATAAAAAATCATCAAAAATTGGCACATCAATTGGACTCCGTTTGGTATTCCTTTTCTATAAAACTCAAAAACAAGGAAAAAACTGAAACTGGCACTGGGCTCTAGGTTAATAGGTTAGTCCCAAAAATCATATAAAATAGCATATAAATGCATATAAAACATCCAAGGTTGATAATATAATAGCATGGAACAATCAAAAATTATAGATACGTTGGAGACGTATCAGCGCCCATGGCGCCGATTAGGAGGTTCTCCGCCGCGAAGAAAGGGAAAACCCCTCGCGAGGAGCAAGGGGCCCTTCCGCTGAAGAAGAGGTTCAGCTGTTCTCGCGACGCTGGCGTGAGGCTAGAAGTGATGAGGCCTTAGTACGAGCGGCCTCTGCCTGGCTACCCGCTCCCTCTGTACGCCCAAGCACCGGCTCCGGAGAAGGCGGGAGTGCCCCACGCCGCGCGAGCCACGGTCGTGGGGGCCAGGCTGACGTCGCACTAGCCGCCAGCCCACGAACCCACGCCGAGGGGTCCTCGCGCGAGTTCGTGGTGTGGGTGGCGATGCCCCCACGCACGTGGATTCGATTCCCATGATTCTTCACCGAAGAGATGCCGCCGAGAGGGCCACTTGGGCTGTGGCTGCAGCACGCCGGGTGCTACTGTCTGGCCACAGGGGCAGAGGTCGAGGCCGTCTCTCCGGGCAAGATCTTCATGACCTGGATGGGGTGAGGTCGCTCGTACTTGCCGCGCGGAGGGGGTCCTCGCCGTCCACTTTGAGTACGATGGCGCCTCCATGCTCTTCTTCAAGGTCTTCAATGAGGAAGGCCGCCGCCTGGAGTGCTGCCTTGGAGGAAACCGCCGGGAGGGCGCGGCAGCAGGTGCCAAGCCTGCCCCTGGTGATGGTGTCATGGACTAGGGGGTACTCACCACGTCGTCCCCCGACCAGCTGGATCAGGCCGAGGACCCCCACGGCGGTTCATTCATGGGCCACTTCGGGCAGCCCATGCCGCATACAAGGAGGTTTCCACAAGACTTGGCGCCCAAGCCAAGGACTCTCCAAAACCCTAGGCCTCCGGTGCATATATAACCGAGGCCAGGCTAGTCAATAGACAATCTAATATTCATCACTACAATCTCATGGTAGATACCTGTACTATGTACTATCCCCATATGAATACAATCAAAAGCAGGACGTAGGGTGTTACCTCCATTAAGAGGGCCAGAACCTGTGTAAAATCTCATGTCCATGTTACCATCGCTCCAAGACGCCTAGCTTAGGACCCCTACTACGAGATACGCTGGATATAGAACCGACACCTGGTCCTGCCGGTAGCCCCTCCAGTAGCATCGACGACCCCTGGGAGTCCAGCGACTCTCCTGAGCCGAGTGAGTCTCCGGAGATGAGCGACGACAGCTACGCGCCGCCGAGCTCTCGTCGCACCCGGAACGCGGCAGCGGCATCTGCCCGTCATCGTTGATGACCTGGATGGGGTTGGCATCGGCCCCTCGTGGCCCACTGTTGATGATGGCATCGGCGGCGACGTCCATAGTCAGGGCTTCTTGGGATTTTTTCTTCTTTTGTTCCCTGCGAGAAATCGAGACGAACACCATGGGGGTGTGTAAAGAACCTGTAATGCTTTTGCTCTGATGTTTATTATTCCTACTATAAGGTTGCGGCCGCACATCTTGCTTCGGCATTGTCCCCCCTTTTCGTCCTCGCGGTAGCTTAGCGCTCTACGCCGGCAGGTCCCAGTCCCTAGGAAAGCTTCAGCCGTCGCTGGGATGCCAGGTCGTGATGTCGTGGTCAAGGCCAGGAGGTGAGCGGCCCAAGGTCCGGTAAGAGCTCCTGAGGTGCTATGCTTAAGAGGTCCCCTTTGGCATGCAAGCAGCTTCCTGAAGACTGAAAAGGAAGGCGGCATTGCCGGATCAAGGTTGCGAGAGTCGAAAATTCCCAACTGCGGTGTCGCGCTAACACGAATATGTGACTTATCTTATTGGGCCCAAGGTGATTCCTTGTACAGCATCTGATCTACGCTCCTGTGGCGGTGTTACTAGGTGAGGCTCACGCTTGCTTCCCCCTTCCTTGCTCATCTAAATGCTCTGCGTCCTCGGGTCCCGACCCTCGAGCGAAGCTCAGCCGCTGGTATGCCAGGTCGCGATGCTGTGGTCAACGCCAAGGGGTGAGGGCTGGAGAGTTAGTAGGAGCTCCTGAGGCACAATGCTCAGGAGCTCCCCCTATAACGCGCAAGTGAATCATGCAAAAGGAGGGCAGCCAGCGAGGCCACCTGTAGCTAAGCTCCGAAGATACCTGCGGGTTAGTCCGAGAGGAGGATATGGCTCATAATCGCGTTTGCTGTCCTGCCGCTGATCTTTCCACAAGAAGATGAAGGCACTGAGGATCTGGTGAGGTGACGTGCGCGGGGCGGGCCGCGAGCCAGAGCTCGATCACTCAGGTTTGTCAGCCTTGCAGGTACGGACCCGAGCACAAGCGTCGTGCCAGCATGTGTAGCCCCCGATGCGGGATGATCAGGAGGCTGGACAGCAACGCAGGTGGCTGCGAAAGGCAATAGGCAAGTAGGCAATAATCATAAACCATCTTGGAGAAGGTGGTAACACTAATCCAGATAAATGCAAGAATGATACATGCCACAGGGACGGACCCATGCGGCATGGGGACGATGCAGCCCGAGGGGCGCCCCCAACAGAGTAAGTTAAAGACGCAAAAGGATACATGTCGCAGGGACAGACCCGTGCAACCTGGGGATAATGCAGCCCGAGGGGCGCCCCCAACTGAATAAACTGGAAAAGAGTCACTTGGCACCGTTGCAGGAGAGATGTTGAAGTAGCTGAAGATGCGTGCTAAAGGAATCGATCCTCACCAGTCGTCCGGTGACCGGTTCCCGGGGGACCCCGGAGGTTCTGGCTCCTCCTCCCTCAGGACTACTTGGCGCCTGGCCTCGCGAGCTGCCAGGGCGCCCTACATGAGTCGATGGAAGGTGATAGTCACGTTCGGCAGGCCGAAGGGCATGCGAACGTAGCTTTGAGGGGGGCCCTCACACCCACCAGCGTGAGATGGCCAGAAGCGCTCCTGGGATGCGGCCCTGTTGAGCCCTGGGATGTCGACGCAGACGCGCAGCTCGTCGTCCTCGCCAGGACAAGGAGTTGCACCAGGCGGTGGGCGGTGATCGCCGCGCATAGCTCTTGCCTGTTGAAGCTCCTCGGTCGTCTTGGTGATGAACTCCTGAGCACCAGGCACTCCATGCCTTGTGCCCTCATGAGGGAAGCATGCCTCCATGTGGTGCCCGAGCGCCTCCCTCATGACATTGGCTAAGTCAGAGGCCCTCCAGAAGCAAGCCCCTAAACCCAGCCTGAGGAGGGCGCCGGGCGCACCTTCCTATGCGAGGGAGGGAGGCGCCCCATCCGTGGGTGCAGGTCCTGAGGTGGTGCCGCTGGAGACACCGCTCTCCTGAGGCTCTTGGCAGAGCAGCTGCTTCTTCTTCTTGGGGACATCCTCGGGAGGGTAGATGGCACCCTCGTTGTCCGGGTCCTCGACCGCTGCGGCCTGGTAGGCGCGCTCGAGAGAGCACACGGCGTCTTTCTCCTCGCAAGCAACCGTGATGACGCCGCAGCTCCCTGGCATCTTGAGGACATTGTAACCATGATGAGTTACTGGCATGAACTTGGCCAGGGCCGGATACCCCAGGATGGCATTGTATGGAAGGCAAATGTGGGCGACGTCAAAGTTGATGAGCTCAGTGCGGTAGTTGTCGCGCTGGCCGAAGGTGACAGGGAGACGGATCTGCCCTATCGGGGTGGTGGAGCCGTCGGTCACTCCTGAGAAGGGCTTGGTGGGCTGCAGCTGATCGCATGGCACTTGGAGGCGGTCGAACATCTCGATGGAAAGCACATTGAGTCCCGCACCGCCATCAATGAGGGTCTTGGTGACAAGGACATTGCTGATGACGGGCGAGTAGAGCATCGGTAGGGCGCCGGTAGTTGTCGCGCACTTGAGCTGGTCTGACGAGCTGAAGGTAATGGTGCACTTGGACCACCTGAGCGGGCGCATGGCCTCAAGCCTGGGGAGGGCCGCGTTCACCTCATGAGCAAACTGCTTGAAAATGCGCTGGGAGGCTGGGGCCTGAGCGCCGCCCGAGGTGCAGGCGATGGTGCGCGGCTCCTGGAAGCCCCCAACCCCTCGTCTTGGTGGTGGTGGCAGCGGAGGGAGCCCGGCCTTGCCCTGAGGACGGTCCTCACGAGGCTGGTCCTGCTACCTCTTGAGCATGCATTGGTTTTCCCTTGAACAGGCAAGGCAAGGGTGATGCGGCAAAGTAGCATAAGTATTTCCCTCAGTTTTTGAGAACCAAGGTATCAATCCAGTAGGAGACTACACGCAAGTCCCTCGTACCTACACAAACAATCAAGAACCTTGCAAACAACGCGATAAAGGGGTTGTCAATCCCTTCACGGCCACTTGCAAAAGTGAGATATGATAAAGATAATAAGATAAATATTTTTGGTATTTTTGTTGTATAGATTGAAAAGTAAACATTGCAAACTAAACGGCGACAGAAATAGCTAGTTGACGGGATATTAATATGATGGAAGATAGAACCGGGGGCCATAGGTTTCACTAGTGGCTTCTCTCAAGATAGCATAATCTACGGTGGGTGAACAAATTACTGTCGAGCAATTGATAGAAAAGCACATAGTTATGAGAATATCTAGGCATGATCATGTATATAGGCATCACGTCCGTGACAAGTAGACTGAAACGATTCTGCATCTACTACTATTACTCCACACATCGACCGCTATCCAGCATGCATCTAGAGTATTAAGTTCATAAGAACAGAGTAACGCATTAGGCAGGATGACATGATGTAGAGGGATAAACTCAAGCAATATGATATAAACCCCATCTTTTTATCCTCGATGGCAACAATACAATACGTGCCTTGCTACCCCTGCTGTCACTGGGAAAGGACACCGCAAGATTGAACCCAAAGCTAAGCACTTCTCCCATGGCAAGAAAGATCAATCTAGTAGGCCAAACCAAACTGATAATTCGAAGAGACTTGCAAAGATATTAAATCATGCATATAAGAATTCAGAGAAGAATCAAATATTGTTCATAGATAATCTTGATCATAAACCCACAATTCATCGGATCTCGACAAACACACCGCAAAAAGAATTACATCGAATAGATCTCCATGAAGATCGAGGAGAACTTTGTATTGAGATCCAAAGAGAGAGAAGAAGCCATCTAGCTAATAACTATGGACCCGAAGGTCTGTGGTAAACTACTCACACATCATCGGAGAGGCTATGGTGTTGATGTAGAAGCCCTCCGTGATCGATTCCCCCTCCGGCGGAGCGCCGGAAAAGGCCCCAAGATGGGATCTCACGGGTAGAGAAGGTTGCGGCGGTGGAAATAGTGTTTCGTGGTGCTCTCGGATGTTTTCAGGGTATATGAGTATATATAGGCGAAAGAAGTAGGTCGGTGGAGCCATGAGGGTCCCATGAGGGTGGGGGCGCGCCTACCCCCCTAGGTGCGCCTCCCTACCTCGTGGCCGCCTCGTTGCTTCCTTGACGTCCACTACAAGTCTCCTAGATTGCGTTTGTTCCAAAAGCGATCCTCGCGAAGGTTTCATTCCGTTTGGATTCCGTTTGATATTCCTTTTCTGTGAAACACTGAAATAGGCAAAAACAGCAATTTGCACTGGGCCTTCGGTTAATAGGTTAGTCCCAAAAATAATATAAAAGTGCATAATAAAGCCCATTAAACATCCAAAACAGATAATATAATAGCATGGAACAATAAAAAATTATAGATATGTTGGAGACGTATCAAGCATCCCCAAGCTTAATTCCTGCTCGTCCTTGAGTAGGTAAATGATAAAAACAGAATTTTTAATGTGGAATGCTACCTAACATAATTTTCTAAGTAATTCTCTTTATTGTGGCATGAATGTTCATATTCAAAATATTCAAGACAAAAGTTTAATATTGACATAAAAATAATAATACTTCAAGCATACTAACTAAGCAATTATGTCTTCTCAAAATAACATGGCCAAAGAAAGCTTATCCCTACAAAATCATATAGTTTGGCTATGCTTCATTTTTGTCACACAAGAATGCTCTCATCATGCACAACCCCGATGACAAGCCAAGCAATTGTTTCATACTTTAGTAATTTTAATTTTTTTTTCAACTTTCACGCAATACATGAGCGTGAGCCATGGACATAGCACTATGGGTGGAATAGAGTATAATGATGGGGGTTGTGTGGAGAAGAGAAAAAGAAGAAAGTCTCACATTGACGCGGCTAATCAACGGGCTAGGGAGATCCCCATCAATTGATGTCAATGCAAGGAGTAGGGATTGCCATGCAACGGATGCACTAGAGCTATAAATGTATGAAAGCTCAACAAAAGAAACTAAGTGGGTGTGCATCCAACTTGCTTGCTCACGAAGACCTAGGGCATTTGAGGAAGCCCATTGTTGGAATATACAAGCCAAGTTCTATAATGAAAAATTCCCACTAGTATATGAAAGTGACAAAATAAGAGACTCTCTATCATAAAGATCATGGTGTTACTTTGAAGCACAAGTGTGGAAAAAGGATAGTAGCATTGTCCCTTTTATTTCTTTTCTCTTTTTTTGGGCCTTTCCTTTTTTATTTGGCCTTTCTCTTTTTTGGGGGGGACAATGCTCTATTACTGGTGATCATCACACTTCTATTTATTTACAACTCAATGATTACAACTCCATACTAGAACAAAATATGACTCTATCTGAGTGCCTCCGGCGGTGTACCGGGATGGGCAATGAATCAAGAGTGACATGTATAATCAATTATGCATGGTGGCTTTGCCACAAATACGATGTCAACTACATGATCATGCAAGGCAATATGACAATGATGAAGCGTGTCATAATAAATGAAACGGTGGAAAGTTGCATGGCAATATATCTCGGAATGGCTATGGAAATGCCATAATAGGTAGGTATGGTGGCTGTTTTGAGGAAGATATAAGGAGGTTTATGTGTGATAGAGTGTATCGTATCACGGGGTTTGGATGCACCGGTGAAGTTTGCACCAACTCTCAAGGTGAGAAAGGGCAATGCACGGTACCGAAGAGGCTAGCAATGATGGAAAGTTGAGAGTGCATAATCCATGGACTCAACATTAGTCATAAAGAACTCACATACTTATTGCAAAAATCTACAAGTCATCAAAAACCAAGCATTACGCGCATGCTCCTAGGGGGATAGATTGGTAGGAAAAGACCATCGCTCGTCCCCGACCGCCACTCATAAGGATGACAATCAAAGAACACCTCATGTTTCAAATTTGTCACACAACGTTTACCATACGTGCATGCTACGGGACTTGCAAACTTCAACACAAGTATTTCTCAAATTCACAACTACTCAACTAGCACGACTCTAATGTTACCATCTTCATATCTCAAAATAATCATCAAGTATCAAACTTATCATAGTATTCAATGCACTTTTTATGAAAGTTTTTATTACACCCATCTTGGATGCCTATCATATTAGGAGTAATTTTATAGCCAAAGCTAATTACCATGTTGTTCTAAAGGACTCTCAAAATAATATAAGTGAAGCATGAGAGATCAATAATTTCTATAAAATAAAACCACCACCGTGCTCTAAAAGATATAAGTGAAGCACTAGAGCAAAGTTATCTAGCTCAAAAGATATAAGTGAAGCACATAGAGTATTCTAATAAATTCCGATTCATGTGTATCTCTCCAAAAGGTGTGTACAGCAAGGATGATTGTGGTGAACTAACAAACAAAAACTCAAATCATACACGGCGCTCCAAGCAAAACACATATCATGTGGTGAATAAAAATATAGCCTCAAGTAAAGTTACCGATGGATGAAGATGAAAGAGGGGATGCCTTCCGGGGCATCCCCAAGCTTAGGCTTTTGGTTGTCCTTGAATTTTACCTTGGGGTGCCTTGGGCATCCCCAAGCTTAGGCTCTTGCCACTCCTTATTCCAAAATCCATCAAATCTTTACCCAAAACTTGAAAACTTCCCAACACAAAACTCAACAGAAAATCTCATGAGCTCCGTTAGTATAAGAAAACAAATCACCACCTCAGGGTACTGTAATGAACTCATTCTTTATTTATATTGGTGTTAAACCTACTGTATTGCAACTTCTCTATGGTTCATACCCCCGATACTAGCCATAGATTCATTTTTATTCTCAATCAAAGTAGACAAAGGCATATCATTAGGATCGGAAGAAACACTCTTATTAGCAAACAATTTCATAAGTTCATCCATCTTTCCACTCAAAACATTAATCTCTTCTATCGCATGAACCTTTTTACTAGTAGAGCTTTCGGTGTGCCATTGAGAATAATTAACCATAATATTATCTAGGAGTTTACTAGCTTCTCCTAAAGTGATTTCCATAAAAGTGCCTCCTGCGGCCGAATCTAAAAGATTTCTAGAAGCAAAATTCAATCCGGCATAAAAAAATTGTATAATCATCCATAAATTCAAACCATGTGTAGGGCAATTGCGTATCATTAATTTCATCCTCTCCTAAGATTGTGCAACATGCTCATGATCAAGTTGCTTAAAATTCATAATATCGTTTCTAAGAGAGATGATCTTAGCGGGAGGAAAATACTTAGAGATAAAAGCATCTTTGCACTTATTCCATGAATCAATACTATTTTTAGGCAAAGAAGAAAACCAAGTTTTAGCACGATCTCTAAGTGCAAACGGAAATAGCTTCAATTTAACAATATCATTATCCACATCTTTCTTCTTTTGCATATCACACAAATTAACAAAGTTGTTTAGATGGGTAGCGGCATCTTCACTAGGAAGGCCAGAAAATTGATCTTTCATGACAAGATTCAACAAATCAGCATTAATTTCACAAGATTCAGCATCGGTAATAGGAGCAATCGGAGTGCTAATAAAATCATTGTTGTTGGTATTGGAAAAGTCACACCATTTAGTATTGTCTTGAGCCATCATGACAAACAATCCAACACACAAGCACGCAAGAAGCAAGCAAAAAGAGACGGACGGAAAAAGAGGGCGAATAAAACAGCAAAGGTGAAGTGGGGAGAGGAAAACGAGAGGCAAATGGAAAATAATGTAATGCGAGGGAAGAGTTTGTGATGGGTACTTGGTATGTCTTGACTTGTGCGTAGATCTCCCCGGCAACGGTGCCAGAAATGGCTCGTTGACGGGAGATCAAATCTTGACTTGACTTGGTGCAAATCTCCCCGGCAACGGCGCCAGAAATCCTTCTTGCTACCTCTTGAGCATGTGTTGGTTTTCCCTTGAAGAGGAAATGGTGATGCAGCAAAGTAGCATAAGTATTTCCCTCAGTTTTTGAGAACCAAGGTATCAATCCAGTAGGAGACTACACGCAAGTCCCTCGTACCTGCACAAACAATCAAGAACCTTGCAACCAACGCGATAAAGGGGTTGTCAATCCCTTCGTGGCCACTTGCAAAAGTGAGATCTGATAAAGATAATAAGATAAATATTTTTGGTATTTTTGTTGTATAGATTGAAAAGTAAAGATTGCAAACTAAACGGCGACAGAAATAGCTAGTTGACGGGAGATTAATATGATGGAAGATAGACCCGGGGGCCATAGGTTTCACTAGTGGCTTCTCTCGAGATAGCATAAACTATGGTGGGTAAACAAATTACTGTCGAGCAATTGATAGAAAAGCGCATAGTTATGAGAATATCTAGGCATGATCATGTATATAGGCATCACGTCCGTGACAAGTAGACCGAAACGATTCTGCATATACTACTATTACTCCACACATCGACCGCTATCCAGCATGCATCTAGAGTATTAAGTTCATAAGAACAGAGTAACGCATTAGGCATGATGTAGAGGGATAAAATCAAGCAATATGATATAAACCCCATCGTTTTATCCTCGATGGCAACAATACAATATGTGCCTTGCTACCCCTGCTGTCACTGGGAAAGGACACCGCAAGATTGAACCCAAAGCTAAGCACTTCTCCCATGGCAAGAAAGATCAATCTAGTAGGCCAAACCAAACTAATAATTCGAAGAGACTTGCAAAGATATTAAATCATGCATATAAGAATTCAGAGAAGAATCAAATATTGTTCATAGATAATCTTGATCATAAACCCACAATTCATCGGATCTCGACAAACACACCGCAAAAAGAATTACATCGAATAGATCTCCAAGAAGATCGAGCAGAACTTTGTATTGAGATCCAAAGAGAGAGAAGAAGCCATCTAGCTAATAACTATGGACCCGAAGGTCTGTGGTAAACTACTCACACATCATCGGAGAGGCTATGGTGTTGATGTAGAAGCCCTCCGTGATCGATTCCCCCTCTGGCGGAGCACCGGAAAAGGCCCCAAGATGGGATCTCACGGGTAGAGAAGGTTGCGGCGGTGGAAATAGTGTTTCGTGGTGCTCTCGGATGTTTTCAGGGTATATGAGTATATATAGGCGAAAGAAGTAGATCGGTGGAGCCATGAGGGGCCCATGAGGGTGGGGGCGCGCCTACCCCCTGGGCGCGCCTCCCTACCTCGTGGTCGCCTTGTTGCTTCTTTGATGTCCACTCCAAGTCTCCTGGATTGCGTTTGTTCCAAAAACGATCCTCGCGAAGGTTTCATTCCGTTTGATATTCCTTTTCTGCGAAACACTGAAATAGGCAAAAAAAAAGCAATTTGCACTGGGCCTTCGGTTAATACGTTAGTCCCAAAAATAATATAAAAGTGCATAATAAAGCCCATTAAACATCCAAAACAGATAATATAATAGCATGGAACAATCAAAAATTATAGATACGTTGGAGACGTATCAGGTCCCTCCAAGCGCCCTCACGAGGTTGGGCCTGCCAGCGGTCCTCACGAGGCTAGTCGCACCACTCCTGGCGGGGGCCGCGGTCATCCCAGCGTCCTCCGCTTCGACCTCCTCCACGGCTGTAGCCTCGGTCATTGCGCTCGGGGCGTCGACCGAAGCGCCCGTCGCGGATGGCCCTGAGCTCCTGACAGTCATTGGTGTTGTGGGTGTGTATGTTGTGGAAGGCGCAGAACGGGCAGCTGCCCTTGGATGACTCTGGGTGGTCGCAGCCGCGCTTCATCTCCGGTTCAGCCGTGAGCACGGCCGCCCCCTTGCGCTTCACGTCCGTGGTCTTGGCCTTCTTTTCTTCAGGGTCGGCAGCTGGGAGCTCGAGGAGGGAGAGGCGTCCTTCCTCAGCTCTCGCGCACTTGGTCGCCATGTTGAACATCTCCAGGGCCGTGCACAGGTCCTCGTGTATGGCGAGCTCCTCCTTCATGTTGATGTCGCGGACACCGTCAGAGAATGCTGAGATGATGGCCTCGTCCGTCACCTTGGGAATATTGAGGCGAACATTGTTGAAGCGTTGGATGTACTTCTGTAGGGTTTCCCCTGGCTGCTGCTTGATGCGCCGCAGGTCTCCCGCGGCAGGCGGGCGGTCGCGAGTGCCCTAGAAGTTGGCAACGAAACGCTCGCGCATCTCGCCCCAGGAGGAGATCGATCCCGCGGACAGGTTCAGGAGCCACAAGCGCGTGCCGTCCTTGAGGGCCATGGGAAACCAGTTCGCCATAACCTTCTTGTCGCTATTGGCTGCCTCGATGCTCAGCTCATAGAGCTGTAGGAACATGGCAGGGTCGGGGGTGCCATCATAGCGTGGAGGCAGGTCAGGCTTGAACTTCACCGGCCAGACGATGCTGCACAGCTCGGGAGTGAAGGCGCGGCATCCCGCTGTGGTCACTGGAGACTGTTGCGAAGGTGGAGCCTGGTCTTGGTATCCACGCGTCGCTGCCGCCGGCGGTGCGCGGTCTTGACGTGGTGCTGCCGGGAGTGCAGGAGTACCTTCTTGCGGCTGTTGGACCTCCTGGCAACTTTCTTCTTCACGCGCGGGCGCCCTGCACGGCGGGTCATGCCGCGGGGCCACGCATCTCGGTCCGAGGATGACATCTTGACGGGGAGGTGGTGGAGGTGCTCCATGGGCCACGTCGCCCGCAGCAGGGGGCGGGCGAGGCAGCGAGAGGGACGGTGCAGGAGAGCCCCCAGCGGCGCTGACGAGCTCGGCGATATGGTCCAACCAGTCCTCGTAGAGGTCATCGACGGGGCGGTAATGTAGGAGCTCGCGCGCCATGAGCAGCACAACATGCGCGTCCGCGGGCCTGCAACGAGCGTGGGACGACGAGCCGGCCGGAGTCAGCAACGGGTGGCGGTGCGTTCGTCCCGCCGCACAGAGGGGTGCGACGATGAAGCTTGCTGCTTGTTTTCCGCCGGGCCGGTGGCGGCGTTGGCAGCGGCTGATGGAGAGCGATGGGGAGGCCCGCCGACGGGCGCCATCTAGGCGACGCGAGCATTGAGAGCGGCTCGGCGCTCAGCACGGGCTCGACGAGCATCAGCCATGGAAGCAGTGGAGCGGCGGTGCGTCGATCAACGGAAGAGAAGTTTCGGCGCACCACTACCTGGCGCGCCAAATGTCGGATTACGGGTTCCGCAAACCCTTAAGAGGTTCGAACTCTGGGGGTGCGCACGAAGAACACTCTCTTCCCAGCTCGCTCGCTCAAGATCCCACGGCCTGGCTCGATGAACCCAAAGGACGAGAGACACAGAGATTTATCCTGGTTCAGGCCACCTTGCGGTGTAATACCATACTCTAGTTTTTTGGTGGATTGCCTCGAGGGGCTCAGGATGAACTGGTACAGTGGATGAACAGCCTCAGGAGGTGAGGTGTTCTTGAGCTCGATGAGCTGGTGGATGTGAGGATGATCTGAATGATCCGTCCTTTGCTACGCTGGTGGCTAAGTCCTATATATAGCGGCCTTGGTCCTCTTCCCAAATGTAGGCGGGAAGGGATCCCACAACGGCCAAGTTTGAAGGGGGACAACTAGTACAAGCTATCCTGACAAAAGTAGTCTTCGCATGCAAAGGCTCTGGTGGTGACGCTGCAGTGGGATCCGCAATGACCTCCGTCCTGCCGTCCTGGTGGTCTTGGTCTTGTTGCACCGATATGGAAACATTTGCCTGATGCCTCAGGACCCCGCGCCTGCGCTTGCCTCCTTAGCCCCAAAAAGGAAACTGGTACACTGCGCCTGCTGGCGCCCACCTAGCCTTGGTCATCATGGCTCACATCATGTGAGCCTCGCGAGGTGCACCCTGCATTGATAGCTCTGCTCCTCGGGAGCCAGCCTAGTGAGGCCGCCCCCAGGGAGGTCTTGGTGTCGTCCGCCTCGCGAGGCTTGGCCCCTCGCGAGGGTCTTGAGTTGTTGCTGCTGAAGCTGGGCCGTATCGGGCCGTTGGTGGAGCCAAGCCACGGGCCACAAGTAGGCAAGTCTGGGCACCCCCGTTCCCAGGATGCCGACAACCACGACCAAGCCGACGGTGAGAATCCATTCTTCCTCGTCGACGGAGCTAAAGTGGTTCTCCCACATGAGGTCAGGCATCGCTCCACGCAGGTCTTGGCGTTTGACGAGGCACGCCAGGACGCCTCGCGGGGGATGGACCTCGTGCTGGGGGAGGAACGCCGCCGCCAAGCTTCGCTCCGAGCAGCGAGGTACCAGCAGGCGCTGCGGTGGTACCACTGCCGCAGCGTCTGCTCCAAGACGTTCGAGGTGGGTGATCTCGTCCTGAGGCGGGTGCTCTCCATGGAAGGGCTGCATAAGCTCTCGCCCATGTGGGAGGGCCCGTTCAGCATCGCCCGTGTCTCCAGGCCTGGCGCCGCGCACCTGGAGACGCAGGACGGGATCCCCATCCAGAACGGCCGGAACATCCAGCACCTCCGGAAGTTCTACCCATGAAGCAAGGCCCCGCGCCTGTGAAGGTCTCCGCTCGTGACACTCTCACGTAATAATGAGTTGGGGCTATACACGCCCTAGAGTCTCCTGAGGTTGCCCCTGGGCCTCATGGGGGCTCCCACCCACGTCCTAGTGGAGGCCCCATGCTCCGAGCTGGTGGGGAGACAAGAAGACTAGTCTAGGTGTCGGACGCGGTTCTTCTTTTGCTTGCTTTCTGTAGTTGGTTTTTGACTTCTTGAATAAAATTTGGAGCTTTCGTGTCCTTCGTTCGCAAGAGTTGGGTTTTTCTCTCTTTTTGCTCGCCTTTCCGACCTTGTCCCAGGAAGAGCGGCATGTAACGCCCGGTTAATTAAGCTACAGTAATCATATGTTAATGGCGCCAGGTCATCGCGATTACTATTGTTTAACTCGCGTTGGTTCGATTCCAGTCCAAATTCAAATTTAAAATAAAGTCAAAAATAAAAGTTTCCAAATGGCAAAACTAAAATGTACAAACTGTGGCAAATTTTCGATAGGTAATTATGGTGGTGAACCAACATTTTGTAAAGTGTTTTAGTGCACTAAGATATAATAAAACAGTAAAAGAAAACTAAAAGCAAAACAACAACAAAAAATATAAGAAAAGGGGAGAGGCCCTACCCCTCACTGGGCCTTCGGCCCAGGTAACCCCCAGGCCGGCCCAGCCGCGCCTACCTAACCCCCCACAAACCCTAACCGACACCTCCACAACCCCCACGATCACCACACCACTCCCTCGCCCCTCTTCTGCCTCCCCCGATCAGGATCGGGGGGATCGTGCCCCTTCACCGCTCGTCGTCTCCGCCACCTCGTCGCCATCGCCGGTCCTCGCCGTCAGTGCCTCACCTCGCCTCCGAGCTGCCCCCGACGCTCGTCCACGCGCCACTCCGTCCCCTACTCCCCCGATCTGGAACTAGGGCTTGGTCCCGACGCTGCTGCCGCTCGGAGCCCCCCCCCCTCACCGGAGCCACGACGCCGCCGGACCACATCCTCGTCCTCCTCCCCAACGGCCACCTCGAGCTCGCACGCGACCCCCCTGTGAGCCCCGTCCGCCTCCTCTCGCCCTGGGTCGCCATGGTCACCGCCGTCCCCGCCCGCGGTCAGCGCGCTCTGGCCGCGCCCGTTGCGCGCTCACCGCGCCCCTCTCCCCGTCGCTGGTCACGCCTCGTTCGCCCGCGCCCCGCCCTCGTCTCGGGGCCGCGCTCGTTGCGCCGTGCCGCCCCGCTCCGGCCTGTCGCTGCCCGCCCGGCACTGGCCGCGCCTCCGGCCGCTCCCATACAGCCCGCGCCCTCCCCTGCTGGCCGTGGCTGAGCCACCCATGGCCACGCCCGGCCGTGGTTGCCCTCTGTCGTCTGAACGCGTGTGCACGACCATGCTGTGGAGGCCGGCTAGGCCCCCTATGTCTATGACACGTGGGGCCCTTCCCCTGTAAAATGAGAATGAAAAAAAATAGTTTTAAAATTAATTAAATTGATTAATTAATTAATTAAAGAATTAATTAACTTAATTTAGGTTAATTAGCTTAACTTAATTAAGTTTACTTGATTAGCCTAATTAGCTAAATTAATTAATTTAACCTGCTAATTTGCTAAGTCTATGACAGAACGGCCCCACACGTCAGGTCGACCCTGGTCAACTCTGTTAACCGCTGACGACGTGATGACGTCAGGCTGACATCATAATCACTGTTTTGAATTAATTTAAATCTGGTAATTCTAGAAATAGAATAAACTTTGAAAAATCGTAGAAAATTATCCGTAACTCGGATGAAAAAGTTTTATACATGAAAGTTGCTCAAAACGACGAGACGAACCCAGATACGCTCTCCTTCATCTGTCAAATGCCCCTAGCACAGCGAACATTGAACTTTTCCCCTCCGTTTCATCTGTCCAAATATGCCGGACTTCGGGAAAACTTTCCCGGATGTTTTCCGCCTTCACCGGTATCGTGTGACACCACGTTAGAACACGTCTAGCTCTGCTTGTTGTCCTGTTATGCACTTGCTTGCTATGTATTTACTGTTTCTCCCCCCTCTTCTCTCCGGTAGACCCCGAGACCGCTGCTGAGGCCCCGGTGATCGACTACGTCGACGACGACCTTTCTTCTCTTTCAACGGAGCTTCCAGGCAAGCCCCCCCCTTGATCATCCCGATATTGCCCATTCCATTCTCTCATGCTTGCATTAGATTTTGCTACTGTAATTGATTGCTCCTATTCTGATGCATAGCCTGCTTTTGTACCTGCTATTGTTACCTACCTGCTTATCCTAAACTGCTTAGTATAGGTTGGATAGTGATCCATCAGTGACCTCCACCTTGTCCTTGTTGCCCCTGCTTCATCTTCGATGACTCGATCAACGTGATCGATGACCAGAGCCCGACACATCACGTCATGCCCCTTTTGTTGCTCGACTCTGCAGAGCTACTATCGAGTGCCGAGGGTGATCCCTCATAACGCACTCCTGATGATAATTCTATAGTGTAGATATTCGGTCGTGGTCATCGAGGGTGATTTCCTCTTTCACCATTCCCGATACGGCCCTGTCGTGCAACACCTCAAGTGTGAACCTCGAGGGTGGTCCCTCTTACGTTCACCTTGATGATTACATTGAGTGGAATCCACCGGGGGTGATTCCCCGGGTTTTCCGCTTGATGTCTGGACACACAGTTACCTTGACTTCACTTGAGACCGTTGTGAAAGCCGGGCGGGCCCGGAGAGCACCCGTGCGATGTGACGGTGGCGGTTGGTTGTTTAGCGGTATCACCCAGGAGGGGTGATAGCTCCGAACTTGTCCCGACAGCCGTCACTACTTTAATTGTTAATGCACTAATAGGTTTGGGTATTTGTTCTGAGTTGGCCTCTGGCCTTTACGCACTAACCACCATGCGAGAATAGTTATGGGCCTCGACGTCGTGGTATCAGCCGAAGCTTTGTCAGACGTCCAGTTCAGCATTGTGGCATGGTCGGATCGTGCTGGCCATCCGAGGCGGTGCTGGTATCCACCCTGCACACAACGACCCGGAGTGCACCGGGCGATGGGCCCAAGACCCCAGAGTGCTTAGGATGTAGACCGGCGGGGACCTCTCTGCTGAGCCTAGGTAGGGCTGCGACGTGTTGATCTTCCAAGGCCGGGCATTGACCCAAGAAAGGTGTGTCCGGCCAGAGTGATCGAGCGTGTTGGGTAACATGGTGCACCCCTGTAGGGAAGACATATATTCGAATACTGTGTCCACGGTAATGGACGTTTAGACTTATATCTTGATCTAATACAACTAGAAATGGATACTTAAGTTATGTGGCTCCGGGATTGCTTTCTCGCAGGGAGTCGAGGAAGGATCTCTGGGCATTGATGTTACAACATGTTTGTTAAATATAAACTGCTATTCTTTACTCTTCTACATGCTGCAAGATGCTTGGAGCTTCTTGAAGATGCTAGTCTTTGATAGGCTAGGCCTTCCCCTCTATTCTGGCTTTCTGCAGTTCAGTCCACAGATACAACCCTTCCATTTGATACCAATGCATACTTAGTATAGATCTGATGCTTGCGAGTACTTTGGATGAGTACTCACGGTTGCTTTGCTTCCCCTTTTCCCCCCTTCTTCCTTATTTCCGGTTGTTGCAACCAGATGGTGGATCCCTGGAGCCAGATGCCACCGCTGACGGATACTACTACATGGAGGCCACCGAAGACCAGGAGTAGTTAGGAGGTCCCAGGCAGGAGACCTTGCCTCTTCGATCGTGTTGCTTTTGTGCTAGCCTTCTTAAGGCATCCTTGTTTAACTTATGTCTGTACTCAGATATTGTTGCTTCCACTGACTCTTGTGTATCGAGCTTGTATTCGAGCCCTCGAGGCCCCTGGCTTGTAATATGAAGCTTGTATTACTTTAATTTGTGTCTAGAGTTGTGTTGTGATATCTTCCCGTGAGTCCCTGATCTTGGTCGTACACATTTGCGTGTATGATTAGTGTACGGTCGAATCGGGGGCGTCACACGGCAGTTGCCTGTCGCTCCTCCTCGTGCTTCTCGCGCGCGCGGGCTAGGTAGGTGTGTGTGCCTGGGCTCACCCGCGACCACACCTCATCGAAGCCCTGTCGCCCCAGAGCTTCGCGTCCTTAATCCTTGCGAGACGCTCTCCAACGAGCTCGTGAGCATGCGCACCCCCTCAAGTTCGTGCCTCTGGGCATCTCGACGTGGTGCACCAGCCACAACCAACCCATGCTCGGGGGCTTTTGCGAGGTAGGACGGGACGCCTCACGAGGCCTCCCAATTCTAAAAAATTCTGCAGCTACAGAACGCCTCCTGAGGCTCGACGGATCCCGAGTCATCAAGAAGGAAGCCTTTGGAAGATGTCCATGGATCAGCGCGCCCTCGCGACATGGGAGGCTACCGCAAGCACATCAAGCTAAGTTACCCTAACCACACCTAGTAGAAACACGGGTATCACGGCACAATATCAAAATAACAAACATAGCACAATGGCGCAAGCGTCGCGGTTCATTACACACCCCAGCAGGGCCCTCTACTTTTTTCAAATGCAGGAGAAAGGAAAGGAAAAACAAAAGCGAGCCGCACGACTGCAGCAGCTCCTGAGGCCAGGCTCCAGCTGCGCCCGAGCTCAGTCCGAGTCTTCCTCCTGCTTCACCGGAGCACGGCGGCGAGATGGCTCGTCGCCTTCCCCGACCCGAGGCAGGCGGCGTGGCGGCTCGTCGTAGCTGCCGCCGCCGGTGCTCTCGTCGGAGGAGGAGCCGCCGCTGCTGGAGGTAGCACGGCCGTCGCCAAGGGCAAGCTCACCCTCATCGTTGTCACGGTCGTTGCCAAGGCCAAGCTCATCGTCACCGCTGCCATCCTCCGGGCAGCACCCCGCATGATGGCTGTTTTCCCCGAACACCCTCACGTAGAGGGTCGCGAGGCCGTCGTACCTGAAATGGAGGGTGCACCTCCCGCTCAGGCCCCGCGCACGGGCAAATGGCTGCCAACCGCGGACTAAGGACACATTGCCCGCGGCGGTGACTTCGACCCCCGCCCATGAGGCCCTGCTGCAGCAGCCTTCAACCTGCAGCCAGAGGCCATCAAGCTCCATGGTCGGCAGCGCACTCGCGAAGAAGCGCGGGAGCAGGAGCCAGGTGCCAGCGGGCCTCTCCGACCACACGGCAAACTCCGGGAACACATCCGCCGAGTGGGAGCGCGGCCGAGGAGGCCGGGCGACCACGGCGCACCTTCCCTCATCGCAGGGGCCGCCCCGTCCTCGGCGGCTCCCACCGCGAAAGGAGGTGCCGCCACAGCCACCTAAGGCGGCGCCTGCTCCCGAAGAAGTATGCCCGCGCCTGAGAGGGGCCATCGCCGGGGACGCGGCATACTTGCGGGGGCGGCATCTCTTGGGCGGGGGCGAAACTGGCCCCTCCTTGGGGGCTTTCGCCTTTTCGGCGGTGGAGAACCTCCTCGTCGGCGCCATGGATGCTACGGCAAGACGGCGAAATGAGGAAGAAGGAGGGGGAAGAGCAGGCAGCAAGAAGATGGAGACAAGCAAGGAGGGCTCTGCCCCTCCCCTCATTTATAGTCGGGGGAGGCCAACCGCCGGCCTCCACGATCCCAAGTAATGATGATCTCTTTTGCATGCAACAGGCTCTAGTCAAGTCAAACGGTTGCCGAGGCTGTGTGGGGAAGCGGAAACGCCCACGTCCTATCAAGCGCCACGTGTCGACTAAGGACGCAGGCGGTTGGGGCCCACGGCGCTCCGCCCTTGCCCTTTGGCTTCGCCTCGAAGCCAAGTCCGAGCGCGCCTTGGGCCCAGGGGCTACTGTCGGTGTTCTGGGAACCGGGGTACCCAGACTTGCCTGCCTGCGGCCCATTGTGTGGCTCCATCGGCGGACTGGTATGGCCCATCTTCAGCACCAACAACACAAGACCCTCGTGAGGAGCCAAGCCTCGCGAGGCGGACGACGCCAAGGCCTCCGAAAGGAGTGGCCTCCTCAGGCTGGCTCCTAAGGAGCGGAGATTTCTATGCAAGCCCTCACCTTGTGAGGTTCGGATGACGCAAGCTGAGGGAGTCCTGGATTAGGGGGTCCTCGGGTGTTCGGACTATTTGATGTGGGCCGGACTGATGGGTCGTGAAGATAAAAGCAGAAGACTTTCCCCCCATGTTCGGGTAGGACTCCTATATCCGTGGAAGGCAAGTTTGGTGTCCGGATATGTTATTTCCTTCATTTACAACCCGACTCTGTACAACCCTAGGCCTCTCTGGTGTGTATATAAACCGGGGGGGTTGGTCCATAGAAATCATCAGAATTCTCATAGGCTAGACAACTAGGGTTTAGCCATTACGATCTCGAGGTAGATCAACTCTTGTAACCCCTATACTCATTGAATATAATCAAGCAGGAAGTAGGGTTTTACCTCCTTTAAGAGGGCCCGAACCTGGGTAAACATTGTGTCCCCATTGTCCCTTGTTACCATTGATCCTCAGATGCATAGTTCGGGACCCCTACCCGAGATCTGCCGGTTTTGACACCAACATTGGTGCTTTCATTGAGAGTTCCACCGTGTCGTCGATAGAAGGACTGATGGCTCGACTTGTCATTGGTGATGATGCTATTTCTGGGGAGACTTTTCTCCCTGGTCAACTCTTCGTGTTTGGCGGCTTCGCTCTGCGTACCAATTCAACTGGTCACCTCGAGCAGATCGACAGCTACGCCCCTGGTCACTAGATAAGGTTTGGAAGTTTGAATTACATCGCTGATATCCGAGGATACTTGGTCTTCGAAGGGTTCTCGGCCTTGGCCGCCGCTCCTCAACTACATGAAGGAAACCCGTCGGATCCACCATCAGATTCCCCTTAAGGATCGACTCTCGTGCCTGCTCTGGCCTTAGATCCGGAGCGGACCGCTCTGTCCGAAGACGGGAGGGTAAATCCCGCCGGACTCTCTCACTTTACGGAGCTTCCTGCCGGCGACCCAAAGACGATCATGCCGTCAGCAAGCCCGGAGTCAAACAGGACTCTCCCTGTCATCAGGGAGCCGGACTCATCTCTGGATGCCAACTCCGAACTCTTCAAGTCTGCGTCCACTGAGCTTGGTCAAGTGGTGATTACCGGACCCAGTTCCGCAGATCCTCAGTCACTTGTCCAGCTTTAGCTCCTAAACGAAGCACTGGACCTAATGCGATCTCTCACCATCACGGAAGTTCCACTTCCGAACTACGCCCAGCCGGAACTGGGGGCTGAGAGTGGGGAATTTTACGCCCCACCCGCCACCCACTTCATAGCTACTGTCGAGGACCTAATCGACATGCTAGACTACACCTCCGAAGACATCGATGGTATGGACGACGATGCCGGGGTCGAACCAGGCCAAAACCCGCCTATCACTGGTCGTTGGACGACCACTTCTACTTACGACGTGTACATGGTGGATACGCCCAAGAAGAAGGACGAAGAGGGTACTCAAGATCCGATTGAGGACAAGCCCGTTGAGGCACCACCTAAGCACCGATGTCAGCGGCGCCGCTCATGATCGCGTCGGGAAAAGGAAAGCAACACCGCCACCGGAGATAATGACACTCCGGACAATGCCGAAGACTCCGATCACCCCATAGAGCCTGCGTTAGAGCAGGATGAGTGGGAGGAGGGACAAGTCAACCCCAACGAACTTGTCGATCATGAGGATTCGGAAGATAGTAACTATCTACTGGCCTCCGAGGAGGATGTCAGCCTCGGTAACAAAGATTTCATTGTGCCAGAGGAACCCCTCAAACAAGAACGCTTCAAGCAACAGCTTATTGCCATTGCGAGGATCCTGAAAAAGAAACTGCAACAGCTTCAAGCCGAACAGGATACGCTCAATGACAAATGAACCAAGGTCCTGGCCGCCGAAGAATACGGCCTCGAGCGTCCGACAAAGAGCTACCCAAAGCGCAGGCTACTACCATAATTCGACGACGAGGCCCTTGAGTCAATACCGTCAAGATACAATCATGCTGATCAACCGAACCGACCACCATGTGGACGGGATAAAGCGGCTAATTACGCCGAATACTACCCGCGCCCCTTGTCGTACAGGCAGGGAAACAGTGGCTCCGGGCTACACGTATGACTCACGTCAAGACCTGGACAATAGAGCCGGCCAGACCAAATAAATCTACGGATCAAGGGGACGTGCCCCCACACGAGACGACGGCCATCAAGCCTGGCGCGACAAGCACAACCAAACTCGGGCTGAGAACCGGACTCGAATGTCAACCGAACTCCGTCGTGATGTTGCCCGATATAGAGGCCCGCACACCCCATGTGCTTTACCGATGAAGTAATGCAGCACCAGTTTCCTGAAGGGTTTAAACCCGTAAACATTGAGGCATACGATGGAATGACAGACCCCACTATACGGATTGAAGATTTTCTTCTCCACATTCACATGGCTCGTGGTGATGATCACCACGCCATTAAATATCTTCCCCTAAAGCTAAAAGGACCAACACGGCACTCGTTGAATAGCCTCCCAGAGAACTTTTTTTTTGAAAGGAAAGCGGTAGGGGAAGCCCCCCACAGTGAGTTTTTTTTTAAATAATAAGAACCCAAATCGCGCCCGTGAGGACATGAACCTGGGTGGCTGGGTTGTACATCCACTCCACTAGCCAAGTGAGCTAGGCTCACTTCCTTGCCTCCCAGAGAACTTCATCGGCAGTTGGGAGGACTTAGAGGATGCTTTTCAGGACAATTTCCAAGGCACTTATGTCCGGCCACCGGATGCTGGCGACCTTAGCCACATAGTCCATCTGCCCGGAGAGTCAGCCCGCAAACTCTGGACTCGGTTCTTAATTTAAAAGAACCAAATTGTTGATTGTCCGGACACCGAAGCCTTAGCGGCCTTTAAGCACAGCGTCCGTGACGAATGGCTCACCCGACACTCGGTCAGGAAAAGCCAAAGACTATGGCAGCCCTTACTGCACTCATGACCCGCTTCTGCATGGGCGAAGATAACTGGCTGGCTCATAGAAGCAACAGTACCAGCGACCCAGGCACCTCTGGGGCCAGGGACGGCAATGGAAGGCCACGGCGCAGCAAAAATAAGCGTCAAAACAATAATGAAGAAATAGAAGATGCAGCGGTCAATGCTGGATTCAGCAGCTCTAAAACTGGTCAGCGGAAGAAGCCGTTCAAAGGAAATAGAGACGACATGTCCAACTTGGATAAAATACTAGATAGGCCCTGTCAGATTCATGGCACCCCTGACAAGCCTGCCAATCACACCAACAGAAACTGCTGGGCTTTCAAACAGGCTGGCAAATTAAATACCGAACATAAGGGGAAAGGACCTCAAAGCGAGGACGATGATGAACCCCGCCCTCCGAACATAGAGGGACAGAAGAATTTTTCCCCTGAGGTGAAAACAGTGAACATGATATATGTCACACACATCCCCAAGAGGGAGCGCAAGCGCGCACTACGGGACATCTATGCCGTAGAGCCTGTTGCCCCAAAATTCAACCCATGGTCGGCTTGTCCGATCACCTTTGATCGCAGGGACAACGCAACTACTATCCATCATGGAGGTTCGACGGCCCTGGTACTCGATCCCATCATCGACGGATACCATCTCACTAGAGTCCTTATGGATGGCGGCAGCAGTCTCAACTTGATTTATCAAGACACTGTCCGTAAGATGGGTATTGACCCGTCAAGAATCAAGCCTAGTAACACTACCTTTAAAGGAGTGATACCTGGTGTAGAGGCCTGCTTCACGGGCTCCTTAACACTGGAAGTGGTATTCGGCTCTCTAGGTAACTTTCAAAGCGAAGACTTAATCTTCGATATCGTCCCTTTCCGCAGTGGTTATCATGCACTGCTGGGACGAACTGCTTTCGCCCGCTTTAATGTAGTCCCACATTATGCTTACTTAAAACTCAAAATGCCTGGACTGCGTGGCGTCATCACAGTCAATGGGAATATGGAGCGCTCCCTCCATACTGAGGAGCACACCGCAGCCCTAGCAGCCGAGGTACAAAGCGGCCTCATCAAGCTGAATAGTCCATCGGTCATTAAGATCCATGACACCGCTAAGCGAGTCCGATCCACATTACAGCATGACAGCTCGGCGGATCTGGAGCTTGAATAGCCGCTCAGCCTCCGCCGATCGCCCGATAAGGTTGCGGCGTACCGCGTGTGCATAATTACGCACTTAAAATACCTTGGGTGGTGCCGGAGGCACACTGCAGAAAAGGTCTATAGTACGGCTTGACCCTATTCGGACCTTAACCTTCTTTCTCTTTTTTCCTTTTCTTTTCTTTCACTACAGGTTCTTTAAAAACCTACATACTGCGGTTGTATAGGGGCTCCTACCTTAGCTCCCCTTTCTTATAGACGACCATCGACTTTTCCTCTCAAAGGACTTCTCACCAAGGAGAAACGGCGCAGACGTGCGGCAGGGCACCACTGGGAACTTAAAAACCCACTGCTTTTAGGCCATGTGTAAAAATTTCCCTTGTGTAAACTCTCAGCATGTAAAATAGCCTTGATGTTCATGGCATTATCTATAATAGCATGTCTCGACATATTAACCAGGATATAAAGGAAACAGTTGATCACCACTTCTGTTTGGTACTGAGTTATTTTTGTCATCTGTATTCCCTCCTTACTTCAGATTGCCACACGTGCTTTAGTCCGGCCTTAATACCGGGGGCTGTATTCGGCTCCGCACGTTTTCAAGTCCGAACACCTATAGGGTACTCTTCGGCGTCCCGAATATTGCAATATATGCATCGGCTCCGAATCATGTCTTTGGTCTATAGTTGGGTTGCCCGGCTCCTGTGCTTACCACCTTACGTTCCGCTCATTCGGCTAAGGTAGAGAACTACTGCGATTGTATTTCTGGTTCGTCCGGTCAAATACCTCAGTAGAGAAAGCCGAAAACTGACTATCATGATAAAGCGAGAGCTGGTCGGCCATTCGGTGACTTACTGTAAATCGTTCGTGATTTACTTCATGTTATACGAGGGGTTGGTCTTCGTCCAGCCGCATGGAAAAAGGCACCTTAGTGCGGATTGCCGCACACGCACAAGGGGCTAGTACCTAGCCCCACCATCAAACTCCTATGGCTAAGTGAAAGTAATAAAGCCACATAGTCTGATTGCCTGGTTCACCCGCGGACACCTCCTTTATGGACCAAGACGTTGGATAAAGTGCGGTCACGCGTTACGTCGAACACCCTCTTAGCATCTGCGTGGGGGCTGAAGCCGACGACTGGCCACTTTCAGAATTAAACGGCCGCACGGGAGGAAAATCGCTTAAGATGAAAGGCGCAAATATATTACAACCATGGGATCATAACATAGTCTTTACAACCGGCATTATCTAATCAAATATCACGTCCCTAGAACACTGGTGAAAGGGCATGTAGCCCCTGAGTGTGGTTTTGGTAATTGAATGACAATCTCTATGGACTAATGTTTTCAGTGAGATATATTTGAAGGTTTTGTCCATAGATGGTGCCTCAAGGATATTGGATGGAATCAAGGATGAAGTCCATATATATGAAGATAATGCCTCAAGGATATTGGATGGAATCAAGGATGAAGTCCATATAGATGAAGTTATATTTGCTCTAAGCTTTGGTATTAAATGACAATTCCTATGGAGCATCAAGTGCATTGGATCTTATATGAAGATATGTTCCATAGTGATGCTTGAAGTTCTTTGGGTTGTTATGTGAAGATTTCCATCAAAGCATCCGAAGAAGTCCTCATGGTATCCCTCTCTGGATACCCCATGCACACGGGCTTATACCGTGCGCATGGGGTCGAGTGTCAACTCTCTGGATACCCCGTGCTCACGGGGTCTAGGTGTTGGCTCTCGAGATTCCATATCCAGCGAGGTTTCAAGTTGGTCTTCTGAGGATCAAGGCTTGAGAGAATAATCAAAGAGAAGAATTCGAGTTATGGTTTCAAGACAAGATCATGGTGAGCTCATGTGTTGGGTTTCGGTTGATCAAGCCTTGAAGCAAGCAACTAGAGTGGAGAATTCATTATGCCTCTCACGACAAGATCATGTTGATCAAGTCTTGAAGCAAGCAATTAGAGTGACGAATTCATTATGCCTCTCAAGAGTTTGGGATGGAGTTTTTAGAAGGGCAAGTGGTGACCAAGATGATATTCGTAATGGAACTTGATATGGTCATGAAAGAGTCTTTGGTGATATTGTCTTGAAGCAATGAAGTGAAATGAAGAGTTCATTGTGGCTTTCAAGAAACCAAGATGGAGCTTGAAGTAAAGATGTTGGTTGACCAAGATGAAGCTCGAAGAGTATATCTAAGTGGTCAACTCACAAAGCACAAACAATGTACCACGTGAGATCAAGTGATCTAGTGGTATGGTAAGTAATTGTGAATTGTGCTCTGTTACCTAACCCATGCTATATGTTTGTTATGTCTATGTGGGTTAGGTGTTTCTCATAGGCTTGCATCAAAAGGAAAGATCTCGTGTATCCTATGTGTGGATGACATCAAGTGGTGATGGTCATCGGATTCGAGGAGTCCAAGTGCAAGATGAGATGACATCAAGTGGTGATGGTCATCGAGTTCGGGGAGTCCAGGTGCAAGATGAGAAGCCGGAGGGTATATGCTTTGAAGCTTGTGGTCCACATCATGATAATGTGCATGTGAAGATGGGCTTGAGATAAGGCTTCCCTCATTGCATCATGAGGAAGCAATTCGAGTATCTTCACCAAGTGGTCGTGGACAAGAAAGGGATTCAACCTTGAGGCAAGCATTAAAGTCATCATCAAGCTCAAGTTGAATGTGCAAGGCAAAGGTATACCTTAGCTAGGTTTTCCTAGTTTTGCCGGTCTCATAGTGCTTGATGGAAGACCGGATTATAGGTTTGATAGCCGTACTATCAAGAGGGACTCTCGGGCAAGTAGCTTGATCACGTTGCATGTAGAGAGCTCAAACCTTTGCATTTCTTGCATCATTCTTTCTTGTTGATCTTGGGTGGTTCTCTATCTGAGGACCTTGGGCTTTTCCATAGCTTCAAAACGAGCCCAAGATCATCGAATTCGGAGTCCGTATGCCAAAGTTATCAACGTTTTAGTGGGCTGCTACTGGCTGTCCTGGGGACTCCGTGTGCACGGGGTATTTGACCCCCGTGGGCACGGGGCCCCATGTGCACGGGGCTTGTACCGTGCGCACGGGACCCCGTGGGCATGGGGTCTAAACCCCCGTGCACACGGGGTTCCCAGGAAATGCCCGTTGGAGCCCCAACGGCTAGTTTCTGAGTTTGGCTATTTAAGGGCCCTTTCCTCCCACCGGTTGGGGGTTGGTTCTTACACTTTCAAAACACCATTTTGAGCCTCTCTACACCTCTCCCAAAGCCCTTTCTCCCCTCTATGTGAAGGGGGATTTGTGGATGGATTTGTGAGCCATTTGTTGATCATATCCATTGCATCCCCTCTCCTCAATCTCCTACTTTCAAAAGTGCATCTTGTGAGATTGAGAGAGTGTGTTGAGCATTTGTTGCTTGGCATTGCATTGCATTTGTTGCATTGGTTTGAGCTCCCCACATTGATTAGTTCGAGTGAGAGTCCGTGAGTTTATTACTCTTGGAGGTTTCGGCCTCCTAGACGGTTTGGTGATATTCATTGTGAAGATTGTGAAGAGGCCTATGTGGCCAAGGTTCCCCCGGAAGCTTCCTCTTGTGGTGTGCTCCGGGGAAGGGTGTTGAAGTGGCCTAGGTGGTCAAGTTCCTCCGGAAGCTTCCTTGCTTGTGGTGTGCTCCGGAGAAGTTTGTAAATGTGTGGTGGTCGCCTTCAAGACCAATCTCGAGTGAATCGAGGCTCATCCGTTGGGGGTGACTCGAAAAGGAGAATACGGTGAGTCACTTGGTGACGCCCCGGAGCTTTGGCTTTGGCACCGCTCTAACGGAGATTAGCACTCTCACGAGTGTGAACTTCGGGATAAATCCGCATCTCCGACTCAGTTGTGGTTATCTCTTACCCACACCCTTTACTTACCGCAATTCATACTTGCTCATATTGATATATCTTGTGCTAGTTGAATTGTTTAGTTGTTCCTACATTTCCATGTCTTGTGATATAGTTTGTGCTTGCTAGTTTCCTTAAGTGCCTATCTTGTTTAGCATAGGTTGTTGGTGCACTTAGTTGAGCCTAGCATATTTAGGATTTGTGCTTGAAAGGTATCCGTTTAGTTTAATTCCGCATTAGGATAAAGCCAAATCCGTAACAGTCTTAAAACGCCTATTCACCCCCCCTCTAGTCGTCATCTAGATCCTTTCAATTGGTATCAGAGCTTTGGTCTCTCCTTGCTAGGCTTCACCGCCTAGAGAGTAAAGATGTCGACTAGTGGTATAGTGCATGATGACACTTTCTGTTTTAGTGGCACAAACTATCACTTGTGGAAAATTTGCATGCTTTGTCATTTCTGGGCCATGGGTCCAAATTTTGTGCGAATTGTTCTTGTAGGGGCTTCTCCATGGAAGGATGAACTTTTTCCATCTATTAAGGAAAATGATGATATGCTTTGTGGGTATGGTGCAAAGAATGCCTTAATCCGGTCTATATCCCTCGAAGTGTTTGAGTCAATTATGACGTGTGCGTCGGCTCATGAGATGTGGACAAAACTTGAAGAAATATATGGTGGGTCCAATCTTGATGGGGTCAATAATATTTCGAAGGTGTCTCTTGAGGAGTTCTCCACATCTTCATATCATGAAGAACTCCATATTGCTTCTTCCTCCGTGTGCTTGGACATTTCAACTTCTTCCACCTCACCATCATATGACATGTCCCAAGGTAATGACATGGTGAGTGGAAATATAATTTGTGATGATGATGTTGTGCTCAACATTGATGATCTTTCATGCATAAATGCTAATTTTGTAGCTTCTTTGGACTTGAACACATCTAGCAAAAATGACATACATTCTTGTGTTGATAGTCCTTACATATCATATAGAGATTCCTTGAATACTTGTTGTGATGATATGCTTGATTCTCCTTGTTGCCATGATATCTATGCTTCTATTTCCTCTAGTTGTTGTTTGACTAACCATGTAGAGGAAATAAGAGAAAATGGTGCACACATCACTAATGGAGAATTTGCTAGAAGAGCAAAGAAGGAAATCACTATGTTGGAGAGGAAATGCTATGAGTGTCAAGAGGATGGACATGGATATCCTACTCTTGATGATGAAGAATCTCCCTCTCCAAAAGAATCATCATCAACCTCCGATGTTCACATGTGCCTGGCAAGAGGTACTACCGAGGTATCATCTACTCTTAGTAATGATAATGATGAGAGTGATGATGAATGTGATAGGGATATGAGTCAAGAAATATATGAAATTGGTAATTCTCTTCGTGGAGTAAATAAGAACACTTATGAGATATTTAAAGATCTTATTACTCATTTTGGAAAGTGTAATGATTTACTTCACGAAGAGCAAGAACAAAATTATAAACTTGATTGTAACCTTCTTGATGCTCTAGAAACTCTTAGAGACTTAGAATCTTCCAAAGAAGAGATTGAAGTTGCTCATTAAACTTAAAGAGGATTTTGAGCACCTTGACCTTGGCTACAAGAATGTCAAAGGAGAGCTCGCCAAACTCTCTAAGTCTTATGAGGAACTTCAAGCTACTCATGTGAAGTCTCTAGTTTCTTCTAGCTCCTCTCATATTGTCAATGATGCTTGTGCTACTAACTCTAATTCTTGTGAATCATCTATCTTGAAGGAGAATGTTGAGCTACGGGCTCAACTTGTTTTGCTAACTAGCAATTATGGGAAATTAGAAGAAAGTCATGAAAAGCTCTCGGGCTCTCATGATGACCTTCTAATCTCCCATGAAAGGCTAAAGTTAGCTCATGAGGCTATTGTGACTAAGGTAACATCTTGTGAGCCTCATGTGGACATTAGCACTATTTCTACTCAAAATGCTTTATTGACATGTGCTAGTCCTAGTGATTCATCTAGACATATTATTCCCAATTCTTGTGATGAATTGCTCTCCTTGCCTTGTTGCTCTAACGATGAAGTTTCTACTTCCTCTAGTACTTTTGTTGATACTAACCTTGTAGAGGAAAACAAATAGCTCAAGGCCCAAGTCACTAATTTGAAGAAAGACTTGGAAATGTGTCATGAAGGAAATTCCACTCTCAACACTATCTTGAGTGTTCAAAAATCCCCTCATGACAAGGGTGGACTTGGTTTCATCTCCAACAACAAGAAGTCCAAGAAAAAGAAGAAGGGACAAGACCAAGTCAAGAATGATGCCAACATTACATGCTTCAAGTGCAAGAATGTTGGACACCATGTGAGATATTGTCCATTGAAGAAGAAGGCTTCAAATGTGAAGCAGCAAGGGAAGCAGCCTCAAGTTCAATCTCAAGGTCAACCTCAACTTGAAGAAAGGCCACTACCAATGATGAACCAAGATAATGCTCCCCAAGTTGAGAAAATAAAGAAGAAGAGAAGGGGGAGCACATGTTGCTATAATTGTCGTGAGAAGGGACACATATCCTCATCTTGTCCCAACGGTAACATCCCTAAGCCTCCTCTAGTCAATGATCATTATTCGCTTAGGAAGGATGTTGTTGGCAATTTGTTTGCCAAGTTTGTTGGCGCCCAAAGTGGCTTGGAAATGGAAAAGGCCATTTGGGTTGCCAAGCCTATTGTGACTAACTTCTTAGGACCCAACTTGGTTGGGTACCATCAAGCTCAAACTTGATCAATAGGTGTGTGGAGGACATTGGAGATTTGGCTAGTTCATAAAGAAAAGGATATCCACCATTTATTTGTTCGAGCCAAGTCATGTGGATTATCTTCATATTATCTATCCAATGTTCCTCTTTGCGGTAACTTGTATTTATATTGCTTACATTGAAAGTTGCTCGCCCCTTGCATGCTTAGGTTTTGTATCTAGCATGTGCATCTATATGTTGTGTTTCTTAGTATGCTTGATTTGTGTTATCTAGCATGTGTAGGTTGCATTGCACATTATATAGTGGTGTTTGCTGTTTTGAGCCTGTATTGTATCATGATTGGCTCTTGCAAGATATTGGTGGATCATCACATTATGGGGGAGTGTTTTGTTGTGTGCACATCACAAACCCAAAATGTGAATATGAGAAATGCCACATAGTATTGATATTCAATCTTATCTAGTCACTATGTGGTATGTCAAGCTCATTTGAAATTCAAATTCTCAGAGTATCCACTAATTATCTCTTGTTGGTTGTTATTTACCTTTGTTGTGTGCTTCGTCGCGGTGTCCTGTGAGGTTCTTCAGTAAGTTTCTGGACACCCCGTGTGCACGGGGTCTCTGACCCCCGTGCGCACGGGGTACCACGAAACTTACTGGACACCCCGTGCGCACGGGGTCCTAGACCCCCGTGCGCACGGGGTGGGTGAAAATCACTGGACACCCCATGCACACGGGGTCCTAGACCCCCGTGCGCACGGGGTGGTGTTTTTTCTCTGGACACACCGTGCGCACGGGGCTGACCTAGCCCGTGCGCATGGGGTCCTATGGGCCGAAATGTCCACCCGGCCAAGTACGCTTTATTTATCTTTCTTTGCTTTGGAGTTGTTGATGATCCTGTGCATCTTCGTAATCTACCCCCAAGTGTTAATTCCAAATACCATTTGTATTCTCTTACAATTGGTATTTCCTCATGTGGTAGAACCTTATGATCATCTTCTTCTCGGCTTGTGCTTCAACTTGCCTTATCTCACTGCTTGTGCTATCTTTTATCTACTTGAGTAAGATAAGCCTTTGAGCATGTGTGTATTGTATATCCTATATGCTCTTTGGTTTTTGCTTAGTTCATATGTTGTACTTTGTGTGCGGTCCTGTGTGGATTCGTCACTTTGATATAATTTGGACAACTTGAATACTTAGTGATATTATCGGAGTATTCTTCGGTTAAGTGTTCTTTTGTCCAAATCGTATCTCTCTGGATCTTGGTAGGCATGAGCATGCATATTTATTTATATTCTTCTTCATGCCTTGCTTGCTACTTGATCCTCTATGTAGGGTAAACTCCATAAAATCATTAATGGTTAAAAGTGTGCATGAACTTCAAGTTCATATCCTTTTGCACATATTTAATGTGGAGTTTGCCCTATATATTGTGGTTGTCCTAACTACTTCGGACCCAATATGTTTGGGGACCAAATTGTACCTTAATGTGCTTTAGGTACTGTGGAGAAGCATTGGATGCTTGGCTTATTCACAAGGAAGGTGGAGACACCATGGAAAATTATTAGAGCCAAGCTTGGTTGATTCTTTGATTTGAGGGAGAAGATAAATGAAAACCTGATTCGGTTGTAAGTGTTTCATTCTCATCAATTCAACCTGGTTAACATAATTTGGGTCTTTTTGTTGGATATGCATCAAACTCCCACACTTACTGTATTCTCAATAAATCCACGGGATGTATTGAGGAAATGGTGAATGTGGAGTGTGATGAGAATAACAGCTTCCATGCGGAGCAATTTGTTTCAAGTGTTGTAGGTGATGAGGCTCCTTCCCAAGCTACAAGTACAATGGGGATTGGTCATATTCTTCCACAAGAAACACCCTTTGTCCATGTAGAAGAAGAAGGAGTAAGAGCCCCTCTTGTGGATCCACCACAAGGGAAGTCATCACCCCCAACACAAGAACAAGATGCTATGGGAGATCATTTACCTATCCAAGAACAAGTTCAAGTCCCTCATGTTCATGGGCTAGATCAAGGGCCCCTTGAACCAATGCTCTCTCGGTAACAAGTACTTACTTCATGCGTTTGTTTAAATTAGAGTCAACATTGTGTATGTTGCATCATGGCATGTTTAGTACTTGTTGAGTTTGTGTTTCTTGCAACAGCTTAAACCTCCTTATTGCATCTATGAGACTTTTGAGAAGAAGCATATCATGGGGATCTATAAAACCATGCTCATGGTTCACTTATCCCAAATATGCCAATTAAGCAATTTATTGCATACCAATTCCTCAAAAGTGCTCTTATGTGCAATATTGATAAAATTGCAAGAAACAATCTTTTTGGTTGTGGTATTTGCTCTCATGCTTAGTAATTCATTTTTATGCAAATGAGATCAGTTTGCGCCATGTGCCTTGTGCCATGTGCCATGTGACAAAGCCCTTCGCTAAGATCAAGTTTGTATAAATAATGGATTCATTCTTGGATATCATGTTCTTATCTTTTGTATCTTTTTGTGTGTGCAAGTTTCTTTGTGGATGCTCATCTTGATGATTATTGGCCACGTAAGAAACTTATACACATGAGAAAGTGCATATCCCTCTTTGATATCCTTTCGTTTCCTTGCCGGTCCTTGGAATTGTCTCTTTTTATTCTTTGGTGGATCCGGTAAGAGGTTGAGTAGTGAGTGCTTGTATGTATTGCATATATCATTGCACTCATGAGTTGTTGGATATATTTTGGACCCTTGCTTAGTCAAGTGATGATCCTATTTTGTGCACGTTGTATCCAAGTACAAAACTAAATAATGCACAAATCATGGGGAGCTTCTCTATGTTCTTTAGAACACTCCTATGCTCATATCATAATATCTTTTTGGTGCATTTTATGGATCCTCAATATAGTGTGAATTTCTTCATTTGTTCGTAACTGGATATGTGCATTTGATTCCACTCACAATATGAGAAATGCACAAATTAAGGAGGAACTCATACTATATTGGTCTTCTAGATTTTTTCTCCATTTTGGCACTTGTTGCCAATGGGGGAGAAGTTTAGAGGGTTTAGGTGAAGTAGGTTGGTTCATGCATATCTACATTTGTTGTGGTTGTTGCATGGATGTGTATATAGAGGAAACTCCACCAAGTTCTTCCATGCATATATTGTGGGGGAGTTTGCTCTATATAGCGTGGTTCTACATATCTACATTTGTTGTGGTTGTTGCATGGATGTGTATATAGAGGAAACTCCACCAAGTTCTTCCATGCATATATTGTGGGGGAGTTTGCTCTATATAGTGTGGTTCTACTAGCATCAAATTCTTGTGTAGTATTTCGATGCTAGTACAACCGGTTTTGATAACATCAACTATCTTTGTGATATTTGAGGCTATCAAAACCACCTCAAGTATTCAATTTATTCTCGGATAGATTGCATACTTGTTTTAAATTCATTATATAAACCCTCTTGTTGAGATTGTCATCAATTACCAAAATGGGGGAGATTGAAAGGGCATGTAGCCCCTAAGTGTGGTTTTGGTAATTCAATGACAATCTCTATGGACTAATGTTTTCAGTGAGATATATTTGAAGGTTTTGTCCATAGATGGTGCCTCAAGGATATTGGATGGAATCAAGGATGAAGTCCATATATATGAAGATAATGCCTCAAGGATATTGGATGGAATCAAGGATGAAGTCCATATAGATGAAGTTATATTTGCTCTAAGCTTTGGTATTAAATGACAATTCCTATGGAGCATCAAGTGCATTGGATCTTATATGAAGATATGTTCCATAGTGATGCTTGAAGTTCTTTGGGTTGTTATGTGAAGATTGCCATCAAAGCATCCGAAGAAGTCCTCATGGTATCCCTCTCTGGATACCCCATGCACACGGGCTTATACCGTGCGCACGGGGTCGAGTGTCAACTCTCTGGATACCCCGTGCTCACGGGGTCTAGGTGTTGGCTCTCGAGATTCCATATCCAGCGAGGTTTCAAGTTGGTCTTCTGAGGATCAAGGCTTGAGAGAATAATCAAAGAGAAGAATTTGAGTTATGGTTTCAAGACAAGATCATGGTGTGCTCATGTGTTGGGTTTCGGTTGATCAAGCCTTGAAGCAAGCAACTAGAGTGGAGAATTCATTATGCCTCTCAAGACAAGATTATGTTGATCAAGTCTTGAAGCAAGCAATTAGAGTGACGAATTCATTATGCCTCTCAAGAGTTTGGGATGGAGTTATTAGAAGGGCAAGTGGTGACCAAGATGATATTCATAATGGAACTTGATATGGTCATGAAAGAGTCTTTGGTGATATTGTCTTGAAGCAATGAAGTGAAATGAAGAGTTCATTGTGGCTTTCAAGAAACCAAGATGGAGCTTGAAGTAAAGATGTTGGTTGACCAAGATGAAGCTCGAAGAGTATATCTAAGTGGTCAACTCACAAAGCACAAACAATGTACCACGCGAGATCAAGTGATCTAGTGGTATGGTAAGTAATTGTGAATTGTGCTTTGTTACCTAACCCATGCTATATGTTTGTTATGTCTATGTGGGTTAGGTGTTTCTCATAGGCTTGCATCAAAAGGAAAGATCTCGTGTAGCCTATGTGTGGATGACATCAAGTGGTGATGGTCATTGGATTCGAGGAGTCCAAGTGCAAGATGAGATGACATCAAGTGGTGATGGTCATCGAGTTCGGGGAGTCCAGGTGCAAGATGAGAAGCCGGAGGGTATATGCTTTGAAGCTTGCGGTCCACATCATGATAATGTGCATGTGAAGATGGGCTTGAGATAAGGCTTCCCTCATTGCATCATGAGGAAGCAATTCGAGTATCTTCACCAAGTGGTCGTGGACAAGAAAGGGATTCCAACTTGAGGCAAGCATTAAAGTCATCATCAAGCTCAAGTTGAATGTGCAAGGCAAAGGTATACCTTAGCTAGGTTTTCCTAGTTTTGCCGGTCTCATAGTGCTTGATGGGAGACCGGATTATAGGTTTGATAGCCGTACTATCAAGAGGGACTCTCGGGAAAGTAGCTTGATCACGTCGCATGTAGAGAGCTCAAACCTTTGCATTTCTTTCATCATTCTTTCTTGTTGATCTTGGTTGGTTCTCTATCTGAGGACCTTGGGCTTTTCCATAGCTTCAAAACGAGCCCAAGATCATCGAATTCGGAGTCCGTATGCCAAAGTTATCAACGTTTTAGTGGGCTGCTACTGGCTGTCCTGGGGACTCCGTGTGCACGGGGTATTTGACCCCCGTGGGCACGGGGCCCCATGTGCACGGGGCTTGTACCGTGCGCACGGGACCCCGTGGGCACGGGGTCTAAACCCCCGTGCACACGGGGTTCCCAGGAAATGCCCGTTGGAGCCCCAACGGCTAGTTTCTGAGTTTGGCTATTTAAGGGCCCTTTCCTCCCACCGGTTGGGGGTTGGTTCTTACACTTTCAAAACACCATTTTGAGCCTCTCTACACCTCTCCCAAAGCCCTTTCTCCCCTCTATGTGAAGGGGGATTTGTGGATGGATTTGTGAGCCATTTGTTGATCATATCCATTGCATCCCCTCTCCTCAATCTCCTACTTTCAAAAGTGCATCTTGTGAGATTGAGAGAGTGTGTTGAGCATTTGTT
Source organism: Aegilops tauschii subsp. strangulata (assembly GCF_002575655.3). NCBI lineage: Eukaryota > Viridiplantae > Streptophyta > Magnoliopsida > Poales > Poaceae > Aegilops > Aegilops tauschii. The sequence goes on along the minus strand of NC_053037.3, from coordinate 309,198,497 downwards.
GCTTGGCATTGCATTGCATTTGTTGCATTGGTTTGAGCTCCCCACATCGATTAGTTCGAGTGAGAGTCCGTGAGTTTATTACTCTTGGAGGTTTCGGCCTCCTAGACGGTTTGGTGATATTCATTGTGAAGATTGTGAAGAGGCCTATGTGGCCAAGGTTCCCCCGGATGCTTCCTCTTGTGGTGTGCTCCGGGGAAGGGTGTTGAAGTGGCCTAGGTGGTCAAGTTCCTCCGGAAGCTTCCTTGCTTGTGGTGTGCTCCGGAGAAGTTTGTAAAGGTGTGGTGGTCGCCTTCAAGACCAACCCCGAGTGAATCGAGGCTCATCCGTTGGGGGTGACTCGAAAAGGAGAATACGGTGAGTCACTTGGTGACGCCCCGGAGCTTTGGCTTCGGCACCGCTCTAACGGAGATTAGCACTCTCACGAGTGTGAACTTCGGGATAAATCCGCGTCTCCGACTCACTTGTGGTTATCTCTTACCCACACCCTTTACTTACCGCAATTCATACTTGCTCATATTGATATATCTTGTGCTAGTTGAATTGTTTAGTTGTTCCTACATTTCCATGTCTTGTGATATAGTTTGTGCTTGCTAGTTTCCTTAAGTGCCTATCTTGTTTAGCATAGGTTGTTGGTGCACTTAGTTGAGCCTAGCATATTTAGGATTTGTGCTTGAAAGGTATCCGTTTAGTTTAATTCCGCATTAGGATAAAGCCAAATCCGTAACAGTTTTAAAACGCCTATTCACCCCCCCCCCTTTAGTCGTCATCTAGATCCTTTCAACTGGCCCTCTACTATTCGAGCCCCGGCCAGGCCGTCTTCAAAATACCTTTCCGGCTTGCGATGGTCCTTGCCTTCGGGCGGGCCTACGGTCGCCACGTTGGTGGCCTTCATCTTTGCCCAGTGCATCTTGACGCGGGCGAAGGCCATCCGAGCACCCTCTATGCAGGCCGAGCGCTTCACAACATCAACATGGGGCAGCGCGTCGGCAGCACTCCTCGAAAGATCCGCAAATGCGTCTGGAGAACTCCATACTTGAGTAAGCAAAGCATATCTTTGACCTCCGAAAACACTTTGCAAAAGAAAGGCCTTACTAGCCGCTATCTGCTTCGCCTGACGGATCTCCTCGTGAGCACTTCGAGACTCGACCCGTGCCTCTTTAGCCTCCTGGAGGGCTTTGGCGAGTTCGGACGATTGGGCCGAAGTCTTCTCCTCCAATTCCTCGCATTTGAGGATGGCGTCCTTCAGCTCCTGCTTGACTTCGGCCACCCGAGCTTCGTGTTGGCGGCGGGCGGCCTGCTCGGTCTTCAGCTCTGCAACCGCTTTGTCAGCGGCTGCCTTGTTCGCCTTCGCCTCGTGTTGGGCTTTGGAAAGGACGCCTTTGAGGGTCTCGACCTCAGCTGCCCCAACTAGAATCATACTCAAAGCATTACATGAGTTAGTCTCTGAATATAGCTATCACTTTATATACAGTTAAACTTTTAACACTATACGCATACCTTGCATTTCATCGAACCGCTTGTTAACGCGGTCGATTTCTTCATCGGGCAACTTCAGCTTCCGATTGAGTTCGGAAACTTCTACGGCCTGGGCGGTCACCGCCAACAGGGAAGCCTGTTACAATAACAGAGAAGCATGTTAGCTTTCCCAAATTTTATGTGGATCCTCTGTCCGGTTTCTTTTACACCGGACAGAGCCTCAGGGGCTACTCTCTGTATACAGGTATACTCCTCTACATATGGAAAAGCATTTAGAGTATTACGTCGCATATCTCGAAGCCTATCAGTAGGCTGTGGAAGGCTTCGTTCAGTCCGCTCTTAGCAGACTAAACCTTCTCTACTACCGCACCCATCAGGGTGCGGTGCTCCTCCATGATGGAAGCACATTGCAGTGCTTTAGTTAGGGTGTTCGGCGCCTCCAGATTATTGGAGGTCGTCGATGGAGCTGATGCTCCTCCCTCCTCTTTCAAAGGGGGTTGCCTGCTTGATCCCGGAGCCGCATTAGGCTCCAGAATGGTGTCCGGCTGGGGCCCGGATTGCTGGGGGTCCCCACTGTCGGTCATCATAGGGGTCGCCTCCCCTATGTCTTCGGCGACTGAGGTATTAACCTCGGGCGCCTTCTCGACAGCCTCGCCCGCCCCTCCTCGGCTAGGAGAGGTCCTTCGGGATAACACCTCGGTGTCATCCATGGTGACGGGCGAGGAGGCTCGTGGCGGCGTCTCGCTCTCTGCTATCTCGGGCGGCGAAGAGCTCCCCTCCGATAACTGAGTGTTCGGAAGCTCACATGGAGGGCTGAAAGACACAGAGCAAAATAGCTTATATAATAGAAAGGGAGGATTGAAGATAGACAGTAAGTATCTGAATACTTACGATTCTGCCAGGGGCTTCGTCCTTGGAGGCTTCTTGCGGACTAGTTCAAACTCTGAGTATGAACTATCTTGGGGATCACTTTCCCCCTCTTGGGCGCCTCCCCCTCTGGGTCTTCAGAGGTCGTCCTCTTCTTCTTCCTCCCCTTGCGGGGGGAGTCGCTTTCCACCTCATCCTCCTCCTCTTCCTCATCTCCCTCGCAGGAGGAGAGGGCTTCAGTCTCTCCAGACATTGCGTCCAAAGGACCCTTGTGGCGGGGGTCGCCCTTGGTCTCCTTGCCCTTCTTCTTTCTTGGTCTTCTTCTTCGACGCTTGATATGGCGCCGGCACCAGCATCTCTGTTAGCTGGGGGGTGGCCGGGTTCTCCGGCAGTGGTCCTGGACAGTCAATCTGTTCCGCCTTCGCCGTCCAGCCCTGTACGGAAAGAGGATAATGTAAATCTTCATCATCATCCGAAGTGTTAACCAAATAAGTCTTCGGAAAGGATACGCTTACTGCCGAGGCCGGGTTCTCGCTGTCGAGGCTGATGTCTTCGGTCTTCATCAGCCAGCTTTTCTGGGCCTTGAAAAGTTGCTTCCATATGTCTTCGTGCGTAGTGCCAAATAAGCGCTTAAAGGTCTAGGGCTCATCCAGATTGAACTCCCACATAGGGGAGGCCCGGAGTTGGCAGGGGAGGACACGGCGGAAGAGCATCACCTGGCTCACATTTGTGAGACCAGTGTTTTTGCCCAACACATTGGAGATGCGCTTTTGCAGCATCATCACCTCCGCCTGGGACCGCCAATCAAGGCCCTTGGTGGTCCACAAGGTAAGTCTCGTAGGGGGTCTGGATCTGAAGACAGCAGCGGCCGCCTGTTGGGAATCGTAGCATAATTTAAAATTTTCCTACGCTCACCAAGATGCATCTATGGAGTCTACTAGCAACGAGGGGAAATGAGTGCATCTACATACCCTTGTAGATCACGAGCGGAAGCGTTCCAATGAACGTGGATGACGGAGTCGTACTCGCCGTGATCCAAATCACCGATGACCGAGTGCCGAACGGACGGCACCTCCGCGTTCAACACACGTACGGTGCAGCGACGTCTCCTCCTTCTTGATCCAGCAAGGGGGAAGGAGAGGTTGATGGAGATCCAGCAGCACGACGGCGTGGTGGTGGATGTAGCGGGTCTCCGGCAGGGCTTCGCCAAGCTTCTGCGAGAGAGAGAGGTGTTGCAGGGGAGGAGGGAGGCGCCCAAGGCTGTGTGTTGCTGCCCTCTCTCCCCCCCCCTTTATATAGGCCCCCTTGGGAGGGGGGGCGGCCAAAACCCATCTAGGGTTGGGGGGCGGCGACCAAGGGGTGGAAAGGGGTGCCTTGCCCCCCAAGGCAAGGGGGAAGTCCCCCCACCCTAGGGTTCCCAACCCTAGGCGCATGGGGGGAGGCCCATGGGGGGCGCCCAGCCCACTAGGGGCTGGTTCCCTTCCACTTTCAGCCCATGGGGCCCTCCGGGACAGGTGGCCCCACCCGGTGGACCCCCGGGACCCTTCCGGTGGTCCCGGTACAATACCCGTAACCCCCGAAACTTTCCCGGTGGCCGAAACTTGACTTCCTATATATAATTATTCACCTCCGGACCATTCCGGAACCTCTCGTGACGTCCGGGATCTCATCCGGGACTCCGAACAACTTTCGGGTTTCTGCATACATATATCTCTACAACCCTAGCGTCACCGAACCTTAAGTGTGTAGACCCTACGGGTTCGGGAGACATGCAGACATGACCGAGATGCCTCTCCGGTCAATAACCAACAGCGGGATCTAGATACCCATGTTGGCTCCCACATGTTCCACGATGATCTCATCGGATGAACCACGGTGTCGAGGATTCAATCAATCCGGTATACAATTCCCTTTGTCAAACGGTATGTTACTTGCCCGAGATTCGATCGTCGGTATCCCAATACCTTGTTCAATCTCGTTACCGGCAAGTCTCTTTACTCGTACCGCAATGCATGATCCCGTGACTAACGCCTTAGTCACATTGAGCTCATTATGATGATGCATTACCGAGTGGGCCCAGAGATACCTCTCCGTCACACGGAGTGACAAATCCCAGTCTCGATCCGTGCCAACCCAACAGACACTTTCGGAGATACTCGTAGTGCACCTTTATAGTCACCCAGTTACGTTGTGACGTTTGGCACACCCAAAGCACTCCTACGGTATCCGGGAGTTGCACGATCTCATGGTCTAAGGAAAAGATACTTGACATTGGAAAGCTCTAGCAAATGAAACTACACGATCTTTTATGCTATGCTTAGGATTGGGTCTTGTCCATCACATCATTCTCCTAATGATGTGATCCCGTTATCAACGACATCCAATGTCCATAGTCAGGAAACCATGACTATCTGTTGATCAACGAGCTAGTCAACTAGAGGCTTACTAGGGACACGTTGTGGTCTATGTATTCACACATGTATTACGATTTCCAGACAATACAATTATAGCATGAACAATAGACGATTATCATGAACAAGGAAATATAATAATAACCATTTATTATTGCCTCTAGGGCATATTTCCAACAGTCTCCCACTTGCACTAGAGTCAATAATCTAGTTCACATCACCATGTGATTAACACTCACTGGTCACATCACCATGTGACCAACATCTAAAGAGTTTACTAGAGTCAACAATCTAGTTCACATCACTATGTGATTAACACTCAATGTGTTCTGGTTTGATCATGTTATGCTTGTGAGAGAGGTTATTAGTCAACGGGTCTGAACCTTTCAGAACCGTGTGCTTTACGAATATCTATGTCATCTTGTGGATGCTACCACGCGCTATTTGGAGCCATTTCAAATAATTGCTCTACTATACGAATCCGGTTTACTACCCAGAGTCATCCGGATTAGTGTCAAAGTTCGCATCGGCGTAACCCTTTACGACGAACTCCTTTTCACCTCCATAATCGAGAAAATTCCTTAATCCACTAGGTACTAAGGATAAGTTCGACCACTATCATGAGATCCTTTCCCGGATCACCATTGTACCCTCTTGACCAACTCATGGCAAGGCACACTACATGTGCGGTACACAGCATAGCACACTATAGAGCCTACGTCTAAAGCATAGGGGTCGACTTTCGTCCTTTCTCTATCTTCTGCTGTGGTCAGGTCTTGAGTCTTACTCAATACTCACACCTTGTAACACAGCCAAGAACTCCTTCTTTGCTGATCTATTTTGAACTCTTTCAAAATCATGTCAAGGTGTGCTGTCTTTTGAAAGTATCATCAGGCGTCTTGATCTATCTCTATGGATCTTGATGCCCAATATGTAAGCCGCTTTATCCAGGTCTTCCTTTGAAAAACTCCTTTCAAACAACCCTTTATGCTTTCCAGAAATTTTACATCATTTCGGATCAACAATATGTCGTTCACATATACTTATCAGAAATGTTGTAGCGCTCCCACTCACTTTATTGTAAATACAAGTTTCTAACAAACTTTGTATAAACCCAAAAACTTTGATCACTCCATCAAAGCGTATATTCTGACTCCGAGATGCTTGATCTAATCCATGGAAGGATCGCTGGAGCTAGCATACCTTTTAGCATCCTTAGGATCGACAAAACCTTTCTGATTGTATCACATACAACCTTTCCTTACGAAAACTGGTAAGGAAACTTGTTTTGACATCCATCTGCCAGATTTCATAAATGCAGCTAATGCTAACATGATTCCGATGGACCTAAGCATCGCTACGGATGAGAAAAACTCATCGTAGTCAACTCCTTGAACTTGTGAAAATACTCTTTGCCACAAGTCGAGCTTCATAGACGGTAACATTACCGTCCATGTCCGTCTTCTTCTTAAAGATCCATTTATCTCAATGGCTTGCCGATCATCGGGCAAGTTCACCAAAGTCCATGCTTTGTTCTGATACATGGATTCTATCTCGGATTTCATGGCCTCGAGCCATTCGTCGGAATATGGGCCCACCATCGCTTCTCCATAGCTCGTAGGTTCATTGTTGTCTAGCAACATGACTTCCAAGACAGGATCACGCATTACTCTGAAGTAGTGCGCATCCTCGTCGTCCTACGAGGTTTGGTAGTGACTTGATCCGAAGTTTCATGATCACTATCATAAGCTTCCACTTCAATTGGTGTAGGTGCCACAGGAACAACTTCCTGTGCCCTTCTACACACTAGTTGAAGCGACGGTTCAATAACCTTATCAAGTCTCCACCATCCTCCCACTCAATTCTTTCGAGAGAAACTTTTCCTCGAGAAAGGACTCGTTTCTAGAAGCAATTACTTTTGCTTCCAGATCTGAAATAGGAGGTATACCCAACTGTTTTTGGGTATTCTATGAAGATGCATTTATCCGCTTTGGGTTCGAGCTTATCAGCCTGAAACTTTTCCACATAAGCATTGCTGCCCCAAACTTTTAAACGGTGTCGTCTCAACGGAATTGCGTGGTGCCCCTTTTAAAGTGAATGCGGTTGTCTCTAATGCCTAACCCATAAACGATAGTGGTAATTTGATAAGAAACATCATGGTATGCACCATATCCAATAGGGTGCAGTTATGATGTTCGGACACACCATCACACTATGGTGTTCCAGGCGGTATTAATTGTGAAACACTTTCCACAATGTCTCAATTGTGTGCCAAACTCGTATCTCAGATACTCATCTCTATGATCATATCACAGACATTTTATCCTCTTGTCACGGCGATCTTCAACTTCACTCTGAAATTACTTGAACCTTTCAATAATTCAGACTAGTGTTTCATCAAGTAAATACACTCAGCATCTACTCAAATCATCTGTGAAGTAAGAACATAACGATATCCACTGCATGCCTCAGCACTCATTGGACTGCGTACATCAAAATGTATTACTTCCAATAAGTTGCTCTCTTGTTCCATCTCACTGAAAACGAGGACTTTCAGTCATCTTGCCCATGTGGTATGATTTGCATGTCTCAAGTGATTCATAATCAAGTGAGTCCAAACGATCCATCTGTATGGAGTTTCTTCATGCATATATACCAATAGACATGGTTCGCGTGTCTCAATCTTTTCAAAAACGAGTGAGTCCAAAGATCCACCTACATGGAGCTTCTTCATGCGTTCTACACCAATATGATTCAAGTGGCAGTGCCACAAGTATGTGGTACTATCATTACTATCTTATATCTTTTGGCATGAACATGTGTATCACTACGATCGAGATTCATTTTAGGTGCAAGACCATTGAAGGTATTATTCAAATAAACAGAGTAACCATTATTCTCCTTAAATGAACAACCGTTTTGCGGTAAACATAATCCAATCATGTTCAACGCAAACACCAAATCTCGATGGTAGAGGGAGCATGCGATGCTTGATCACATCAACCTTGGAAACACTTCCAACACATATCGTCATCTCACCTTTAGCTAGTCTCCATTTATTCCGCAGCTTTTATTTCGAGTTACTAACACTTAGCAACCGAACCGGTATCTAATACCCTGGTGCTGCTAGGAGTACTAGTAAAGTACACATTCACATAACGTATATCCAATATACTTCTGTCGACCTTGCCTGCCTTCTCATCTACCAAGTATCTAGGGTAGTACTGCTTCAGTGACCGTTCCTCTCATTACAGAAGCACTTAGTCTCGGGTTTGGGTTCAACCTTGGGATTCTTCACTAGAGCAGCAAACGACTTGCTGTTTCATGAAGTATCCCTTTTGCCCTTGCCCTTCTTAAACTAGTGGTTTTACTAACCATCAACAATTGATGCTCCTTCTTGATTTCTACTCTTGCGGTGTCAAACATCGCGAATAGCTCAAGGATCATCATAACTATCCTTGATATGTTATAGTTCATCACGAAGCTCTACTAGCTTGGTGGCAGTGACTATGGAGAACTATCACTATCTCATCTGGGAGATCAACTCCCACTCGATTCAAGCGATTGTGGCACTCAGACAATCTGAGCACATGCTCAACGATTGAGCTTTTCTCCCTTAGTTTGCAGGCTTAAGAAACTTGCCAGAGGTCTCATACCTCTTGACGTGGGCACTAGTCTGAAATCCCAATTTCAGTCTTCGGAACATCTCACATGTTCTGCGACGTTTCAAAAAACGTCTTTGGTGCCACAATTCTAAACCACACTGAACTATCACGTAGTCATCAAAACGTGTATGTCAGATGTTTCGTAACATCTACAGACGACGCTGAGGTTCAGCACACCGAGCGGTGCATTAAGGACATAAGCCTTCTGTGCAGCAATGAGGACAATCCTCAGTTTACGGACCCAGTCCGCATAATTGCTACTACCAACTTTCAACTAAATTTTCTCTAGGAACATATCTTAACCAGTAGAACTAAAGCGCAAGCTATGACATAATTTGCAAATACCTTTTTGACTATGTTCATGATAATGAAGTTCATCTGATTATGAACTCCCACTCAGATAGACATCCCTCTAGTCATCTAAGTGAAACATGATCCGAGTTTAACTAGGCCGTGTCCGATCATCACGTGAGACGGACTAGTCAAGATCGGTGAACATCTCCATGTTGATCGTATCTTCTATACGACTCATGCTCGACCTTTCGGTCCTCCGTGTTCCGAGGCCATGTCTGTACATGCTAGGCTCGTCAAGTCAACCTAAGTGTATTGCGTGTGTTCCGAGGCCATGTCTGTACATGCTAGGCTCGTCAACACCCGTTGTATTCGAACGTTAGAATCTATCACACCCGATCATCACGTGGTGCTTCGAAACAACGAACCTTCGCAACGGTGCACAGTTAGGGTGAACACTTTCTTGAAATTATTATAAGGGATCATCTTACTTACTACCGTCGTTCTAAGCAAATAAGATGCAAAAACATGATAAACATCACATGCAATCAAATAGTGACATGATATGGCCAATATCATCATGCTCCTTTGATCTCCATCTTCGGGGCACCATGATCATCTTCGTCACCGGCATGACACCATGATCTCCATCATCATGATCTCCATCATTGTGTCTTCATGAAGTCGTCACGCCAACGATTACTTCTACTTCTATGGCTAACGCGTTTAGCAACAAAGTAAAGTAATTTACATGGCGTTATTCAATGACACGCAGGTCATGCAAAATAATAAAGACAACTCCTATGGCTCCTGCCGGTTGTCATACTCATCGACATGCAAGTCGTGATTCCTATTACAAGAATATGATCAATCTCATACATCACATATATCATTCATCACATCTTCTGGCCATATCACATCACATAGCACTTGCTGCAAAAACAAGTTAGACGTCCTCTAATTGTTGTTGCAAGTTTTTACGTGGTTTGTAGGTTTCTAGCAAGAACGTTTTCTTACCTACGTATGACCACAACGTGATTTGCCAATTTCTATTTACCCTTCATAAGGACCCTTTTCATCGAATCCGTTCCGACTAAAGTAGGAGAGACAGACACCCGCTAGCCACCTTATGCATCTAGTGCATGTCAGTCGGTGGAACCTGTCTCATGTAAGCGTACGTGTAAGGTCGGTCCGGGCCGCTTCATCCTACAATGCCGTCGAAACAAGAAACGACTAGTAGCGGCAAGAAGAATTAGCAAACTCAACGCCCACAACTGCTTTGTGTTCTACTCGTGCATAGTAACTACGCATAGGCCTGGCTCTGATACCACTATTGGGAATCGTAGCATAATTTAAAATTTTCCTACGCTCACCAAGATGCATCTATGGAGTCTACTAGCAACGAGGGGAAAGGAGTGCATCTACATACCCTTGTAGATCGCGAGCGGAAGCGTTCCAATGAACGTGGATGACGGAGTCGTACTCGCCGTGATCCAAATCACCGATGACCGAGTGCCGAACGGACGGCACCTCCGCGTTCAACACACGTACGGTGCAGCGACGTCTCCTCCTTCTTGATCCAGCAAGGGGGAAGGAGAGGTTGATGGAGATCCAGCAGCACGACGGCGTGGTGGTGGATGTAGCGGGTCTCCGGCAGGGCTTCGCCAAGCTTCTGCGAGAGAGAGAGAGAGGTGTTGCAGGGGAGGAGGGAGGCGCCCAAGGCTGTGTGTTGCTGCCCTCCCTCCCCCCCCTTTATATAGGCCCCCTTGGAAGGGGGGGCCGGCCAACATCTAGGGTTGGGGGGCGGCGGCCAAGGGGTGGAAAGGGGTGCCTTGCCCCCCAAGGCAAGGGGGAAGTCCCCCCACCCTAGGGTTCCCAACCCTAGGTGCATGGGGGGAGGCCCATGGGGGGCGCCCAGCCCACTAGGGGCTGGTTCCCTTCCACTTTCAGCCCATGGGGCCCTCCGGGACAGGTGGCCCCACCCGGTGGACCCCCGGGACCCTTCCGGTGGTCCCGGTACAATACCGGCAACCCCCGAAACTTTCCCGGTGGCCGAAACTTGACTTCCTATATATAATTCTTCACCTCCGGACCATTCCGGAACCTCTCGTGACGTCCGGGATCTCATCCGGGACTCCGAACAACTTTCGGGTTTCCGCATACATATATCTCTACAACCCTAGCGTCACCGAACCTTAAGTGTGTAGACCCTACGGGTTCGGGAGACATGCAGACATGACCGAGACGCCTCTCCGGTCAATAACCAACAGCGGGATCTGGATACCCATGTTGGCTCCCACATGTTCCACGATGATCTCATCGGATGAACCACGGTGTCGAGGATTCAATCAATCCGGTATACAATTCCCTTTGTCAAACGGTATGTTACTTGCCCGAGATTCGATCGTCGGTATCCCAATACCTTGTTCAATCTCGTTACCGGCAAGTCTCTTTACTCGTACCGCAATGCATGATCCCGTGACTAACGCCTTAGTCACATTGAGCTCATTATGATGATGCATTACCGAGTGGGCCCAGAGATACCTCTCCGTCACACAGAGTGACAAATCCCAGTCTCGATCCGTGCCAACCCAACAGACACTTTCGGAGATACCCGTAGTGCACCTTTATAGTCACCCAGTTACGTTGTGACGTTTGGCACACCCAAAGCACTCCTACGGTATCCGGGAGTTGCACGATCTCATGGTCTAAGGAAAAGATACTTGACATTGGAAAAGCTCTAGCAAACGAAACTACACGATCTTTTATGCTATGCTTAGGATTGGGTCTTGTCCATCACATCATTCTCCTAATGATGTGATCCCGTTATCAACGACATCCAATGTCCATAGTCAGGAAACCATGACTATCTGTTGATCAACGAGCTAGTCAACTAGAGGCTTACTAGGGACACGTTGTGGTCTATGTATTCACACATGTATTACGATTTCCGGACAATACAATTATAGCATGAACAATAGACGATTATCATGAACAAAGAAATATAATAATAACCATTTATTATTGCCTCTAGGGCATATTTCCAACACCGCCCACTTGGCGTCGCGGGGTTCGGTGATGTAGAACCACTCCTGCTGCCACACCTTGACTGTCTCCACAAAAGCTCCCTTGGGCTAGATGGCATTGGGAAGCTTGCTCACCATAGCACCGCCGCAGTCCGCGTGCTGCCCATCAACCACCTTCGGCTTCATGTTGAAGACCTTGAGCCATAGGCCAAAGTGTGGGGGGATGCGGAGTAGAGCCTCACACACGACTATGAACGCCGAGATGTGGAGGAAAGAATTTGGAGCTAGATCATGGAAATCTAGCCCGTAGTAGAACATGAGGCCCCGGACAAAGGGATGGAGGGGAAATCCTAGGCCTCGAAGGAAGTGGGGGATGAATACTACCCTCTCGCCGGGCTCCGGAGTGGGGATGACCTAATCCCTATCAGGAAGCCTGTCCGCAATGTCCGCGGACAGATAGCCCGCGCCCCGGAGCTCCTTGATGTCCTTCTCAGTGACGCAGGAGGCCTCCCACTTGCCCTTGGAACCGGACCCAGACATGGCTGGGGAGGTTGGTGGCGGTGGAAAAGATGGAAGTTTTTGGGCGTTGGAGCTCGAAGGTGGGAAGGCAGGAGCTAGAAGAAGGCGTGGGGGAGAAAGGAGGAATCTTTACCCTCTTATTGGTAGTGAAATACCAAACGCCCCCCTCTTAAGCCTTAAAACTCGCCTGTTCCCAAAGAGATCGTGCGAACGTCGCGGTTGGATTACCCAAAACCGTATTGATGAGGATCCCGTAATGGGCGGGCATGATCTATGTTTTGACAAGACGTGCCAATGGAGGCTATGCCTCGAAACCCGAAACGAGGGCATGAAAACGGTTCGAAATGTTAAAGAGCCAAATGTGACGCTTCGCCGAAAAAGTTGCCAGTAGAAGACACTGTTTTATTTTTGATATCTTGCCTTCGTGGCTAAGTGTTTTATTAGTAGTACAAAGCCGGATACAGATCCTTTCTGCAGGGAGTTGTCCTAAAATGTTTAGGAGGAGGAACCCGCCTTGCGACGCCGAAGACGATCCGCGTGCCGAACACATCGTCATCTAAGACTGGTTCAGGGGCTACTAAGGGAGTCCTGGATTAGGGGGTCCTTAGGTGTCCAGACTATTTGATGTGGGCCGGACTAATGGGCTGTGAAGATAAAAGCAGAAGACTTTTCCCCCGTGTCCGGGTAGGACTCCTATATGCGTGGAAGGCAAGTTTGGTGTCCGGTTATGTTATTTCCTTCCTTTACAAACCGACTTTGTACAACCATAGGCCTCTCCGGTGTGTATATAAACCAGAGGGGTTGGTCCGTAGAGATCATCAGAATTCTCATAGGCTAGACAGCTAGGGTTTAGCCATTACGATCTCGAGGTAGATCAACTCTTGTAACCGCTATACTCATTGAATATAATCAAGTAAGAAGTAGGGTTTTACCTCCTTTAAGAGGGCCAGAACCTGGGTAAACATTGTGTCGCCATTGTCCCTTGTTGCCATTGATCCTCAAACGCACAGTTCGGGAGCCCGTACCCGAGATCTGTCGGTTTTGAAACTGACGCAAGCCATGACGACCAAAGCCAGGCAGGCGCCAGCGGGCGCAGTACAGCAGGTTTCCTCTTTGGTGTTAAGGAGGCAAGTGCAGGCGCGGAGTCCCGAGGAATCAACCAAAGGTTTCCATTTCCATGCTACAAGACAAGACCGCCAGGACGGCAGGATGGAGGTCATCGCCGAGCCCACCACGGCGTCACGACTAGAAGCTTTGCAGGCGAAGACCACCTTTCATCAGGATAAGATGTACTAGTTGTCTCCCTTCGAATTTGGCCGTTGTGGGATCCCTTCCCGCCTTCATTTTGGGGAGAGGACCAAGGCCACTATAAATAGAGCCTAGCCACCACCATAGAGGGGATCCAGATCCGGACTCATTCCATCTTCACACCCACGAGCTCATCCGAGCACAAGAACACACCTCCTGAGGTTGTTCTCCACTGTACTAGTTCATCCTCAGCCCACCTCGAGGCTATTCTACCACAAAGCAGGAGTAGGGTTTTACACCACAAGGTGGCCCGAACCTGTAAATTGTTGTGTCCCGTTTCCTTCCAGTTCATTGAACTTGGCCGTGGGATCGACGAGTTGGCAGACTGGGGAGGTTGAGTTCTTCGCACGCACCCCAGAGTTTGAACCTATCCAGGGTCTGCGGAGCCCGAAATTCGACAATCATACAAGACGATGTCATCTTCCAAGCATTAACAACTATCAAATGGGATCTGAACCACCTTTAGATCAAAGAAGAGGAAGAGCCAGCGTGGGATAACCCGGAAGCATCGAGCGTTGGAGGTCACCAGGAAAATATTATCCTGGAGAGCGTCAACTTGGAGGGCATAGGGGTCGGCTTACAGGAGTAGATGACTCCTGAAAAAACTTGCGAATATTTTGCGCCCAGCTGTGGCTTTGTAATAGGGATAGAAAAAACACTTGTTTCATCTGTGGTGCCATCACGCACTTTGATACTGCAGAAGATGGTGGTCTGGCGTGGTGCGTGATAACCCGCCAATTTTATCCTTAATACTTATAATGATCTTCTGCTTGTGGTGATGCACCGCTTTTTTGAATGATAGCTTTGATCAGTTTTTTATGACCCGGTGACTTTGTTCATCATGGCAATCTTTGATCAAAATAACTATTAATCCGACGACTCATGGTCGATGAAATCAATCTTGATCAAAATAACCTGGTATACCAGTGGCCCGACGACTCGTGGTCGATATGATAGGTGATCAAGGAGTAAAGGATCCTGTAAAACAGAATAAAATTCGAAGATATATAAATAATGTTAAGCTGACTTTCGAGGCACGACAAGAAGACCGGCTTTCGAGGCTCGAGTCTTGCTTCAATGAAGCTGGCGTAATAGCCCATGGTTTATCCTAAATTTTTGTAAGCCGGCTCTCACATGACATAAGCCGGCGTTTTAACTTTGACAAGTTCAGGGTCATATTAGATTGACTGTCAAGAGTACGTTGATATGTCTCCAACGCATCTATATTTTTTGATTGTTCCATGCTGTTATATTATCAATCTTGGATGTTTTATATACATTTACTAGCAACTTTATATCATTTTTTGGGACTAACCTATTAACTTAGTGCCCAGTGCCAATTGTTGTTTTTTCCTTGTTTTTACTTTGCAGAATATCAATACCAAACGAAGTTCAAATGCCACGCAACTTTTTGGAGATTTTTTATGGCAAGAAGACACCCAGGAAGCTTCCGGAGGCTATGAGAAGACGCTTGTGGGGCCCACTAGGCACCAGGGCGCTAGGGGCCTCAGGAGCGCCCTGGTGGGTAGTGGGGCCCATGGGCACCGCCTTGACCTACCTACGACTCTATAAATATTCTAAAATCCCAAAAACCCTGGGGGAGTCGACAAAATACTTTATCCGCCGCCGCAAGTTCCAGAACCACGAGATCCAATCTAGAGGCCTTTTCCGGCACTCTGCCGGAGGGGGCAACGATCACGAAGGGGTTCTTCATCATCCTTGTTGCCCCTCCAATGATGCGTGAGTAGTTTACCACAGACCTATGGGTCCGTAGTTAGTAGCTAGATGGTTTCTTCTCTCTTTTTTATCGTCAATTCAATGCTCTCCTCGATGTTCTCGAAGATCTATTTGATGTAAATCTTTTTTGTGGTGTGTTTGTTGGGATCCGATGAATTATGAGTTTATGATCAAATCTATCCATGAGTATTATTTGAGTCTTATCTGAACTCTTTTGTGCATGATTGTTATAGCATTGTATTTCTTCTCCGATTTATTGGTTTGGTTTGCCAAACTAGATTGATTTATCTTGCCATTGGAAGAGGTGCTTTGTGATGGGTTCGATCTTGCGGTGCTCAATCTCAATGACAGAAAGAGACATGACACGCATGTATCATTGCTATTAAGGGTAACAAGATGGGGTTTATTCATACGTGAGTTTATCTTGTCTACATCATGTCATTGTTCTTAATGCATTACTATGTTTTTTCATGAACTTAATACACTAGATGCATGCTGGATAGCGGTCGATGTGTGGAGTAATAGTAGTAGATGCAGGCAGGAGTCGGTCTACTAATCTTGGACGTGATGCTTATATACATGATCATTGCCTTGGATATCATCATAATTATTTGCTTTTCTGTCAATTGCCCAACAGTAATTTGTTTATCCCCCGTATGTTATTTTCTCGAGAGAAGCCTCTAGTGAAAACTATGGCCCCGGGGTCTATTTCCTATCATATTAAAACCAAAAATACCTTGCTACAATTTTCCTTTATTTATTTTATTTTGTATTTTTGTTAGATCTATTTATCAAAACATATGCAATTTAATTTTTCTCTTGACTGTTGAGGGATTGACAACCCCTCTACGTGTTGGTTGCGAGTATTTGTTGTTTGTGTGCAGGTGTTGTTTGCATAGTGTTGCTTGGTTCTCCTACTAGATTGATAACCTTGGTTTCATAACTGAGGGAAATACTTACCTCTACTGTGTTACTTCATCCCCTCCTCTTCGAGGAAATACCAACGCGGATTATAAGTAGCATACGCTGGGTTATCTTGGCGAAGTAGCATCAAGCAGACATGCAGATTTAACCATGATTGATAATGGCATATGCCAGGTCAAGAGGGATGTTAATAGCTAAACTCAATGAGTTGGAAGCCCCCAAGTAACCTATGATCAAAAAATAAATACACACACACAACTTTTCAGACGAAACGACAGAGGCTTCGAGCTTCGGGGATGCCAGCTTTATTATATTGATCATAAAAGATATATAGAGAGGCATGTACAATAAATTGGAGCCAATGGCTCTAAGTGTAATGAGGTCGGAGATGAGCAATATTCCAAGGCTTGTTGGTCTCCTCCTCAGATGTACGTGACTTATTACGTTCACGTATGTCAACCAGGTAATATGACCCATTGTTGAGATTCTTGCTGATAACAAAAGGCCCTTCTCAAGGAGGTGAAAGCTTATGCATGTCGACTTGTTCTTGGATCAACCGGAGCACTAAGTCGCCCTCCTGGAAAGTACGACTATGAACTCTACGGCTATGATAGCAACGCAGGTCCTGATGATAGATTGCTGATTATGCAGCAGCAAAGTCACGTTCCTCCTCCAGAGCATCCAAGGAGTCTTGTCGAGCTTTCTCATTATCTGCTTCAACATAAGCTGCCACAGATGTGGCTTGAAGCTACATCGGTATTTCCCCAAAGAGGAAGGGATGATGCAGCACAACAACGGTAGGTATTTCCCTCAGTGATGAGACCAAGGTTATCGAACCAGTAGGAGAACCAAGCAACACTACGTAAACAACACCTGCACACAAATAACAAATACTCGCAACCCGACGTGTTAAAGGGGTTGTCAATCCCTTTCGGGTAACGGCGCTAGAAATTGGCAAAAGGACGGGGTAAAGTTGTAATAGATTGATAGATCGAACGCCAAATAAAATAAATTGCAGCAAGGTATTTTTGTATTTTTTGGTTTAATATATCTGAAAATAAAAGCAAAGGAAAATAGATTGCAAAGGCAAATATAATAAAGAGGAGACCCGGGGGCCGTAGGTTTCACTAGTGGCTTCTCTCGAGAAAAATAGCAAACGGTGGGTGAACAAATTATTGTTGGGCAATTGATAGAACTTCAAATAATCATGACGATATCCAGGCAATGATCATTATATAGGCATCACGTCCAAGATTAGTAGACCGACTCCTGCCTGCATCTACTACTATTACTCCACACATCGACCGCTATCCAGCATGCATCTAGTGTATTAAGTTCATGGAAAAATGAAGTAATGCAATAAGAACGATGACATGATGTAGACAAGATCTTTTTATGTAGAAATAGACCCCATCTTGTTATTCTTAATAGCAACGATACATACGTGTCGGTTCCCTTTCTGTCACTGGGATCAAGCACCATAAGATCAAACCCATCACAAAGCACCTCTTCCCATTGCAAGATAAATAGATCAAGTTGGCCAAACAAAACCCAAATATCAGAGAAGAAATATGAGGCTATAAGCAATCATGCATATAAGAGATCAAAGAAGACTCAAATAACTTTCATGGATAAAAAGATAGATCTGATCATAAACTCAAAATTCATCGGATCCCAACAAACACACCGCAAAAAGAGTTACATGATGACCCACGAGTATAGGGGATCTAACGTAGTCCTTTCGATAAGTAAGAGTGTCGAACCCAACGAGGAGCAGAAGGAAACGACAAGTGGTTTTCAGCAAGGTATTCTCTGCAAGCACCGAAATTATCGGTAACAGATAGTTTTGTGATAAGATAAATCGTAAGGGTAACAAGTAAATAAAGTAAACAAGGTGCAGCAAGGTGGCCCGATCCTTTTTTTAGCAAAGGACAAGCCCAAACAAACTCTTCTATAATGCAAAGTGCTCCGAGGACACATGGGAATTGTTGGCAAGTTAGTTTTCATCATGCGCATATGATTCGCGTTTGTTACTTTGATAATTTGATATGTGGGTGGACCGGTGCTTGGGTGCTGCCCTTCCTTGGACAAGCCTCCCAATTATGATTAACCCCTCTCGCAAGCATCTGCAACTACGAAAGAAGTATTAAGGTAAACCTAACCATAGCATGAAACATATGGATCCAAATCAGCCCCTTACGAAGCAAAGCATAAACTAGGGTTTAAGCTTCTGTCACTCTAGCAACCCATCATCTACTTGTTACTTCCCAATGCCTTCCCCTAGGCCCAAATAATGGTGAACTGTCATGTAGTCGACGTTCACATAACACCACTAGAGGAGAGACAACATACATCTCATCAAAATAGCGAACGAATACCAAATTCACATGATTACTTATAACAGGACTTCTCCCATGTCCTCAGGAACAAATGTAACTACTCACAAAGCATGTTCATAATCATAATCAGAGGAGTATTAATTACCATTAAGGATCTGAACATATGATCTCCCACCGAATAAACCAACTACCATCAACTACAAGGAGTAATCAACACTACTAGCAACCCACAGGTACCAATCTGAGGTTTTGGGACCAAGATCGAATACAAGAGATGAACTAGGGTTTGAGAGGATATGGTGCTGGTGAAGATGTTGATGGAGATTGACCCTCCCCCGATGAGAGGATCGATGGTGATGACGATGGCGATGATTTCCCCCTCCGGGAGGGATGTTTCCCCGGCAGAACAGCTCCGCCGGAGCCCTAGATTGGTTCTGCCCAGGTTCCGCCTCGAGACGGCGGGGCTTCGTCCCGAAAGCTTCCTTATAATTTTTTTTCCAGGGTAAAAGACACAATATAGCAGAAGATGGGCACCAGACGCCTGCTAGGGGGCCCACAAGGTCAGGGGCGCGCCCTCCACCCTTTCGGCTAGCTGGTGGGCCCCCTCTGGTACTTTCTTCACCCAATATTTTTATATATTCCAAAAATAATCTCCGTGAAGTTTCAGGGCTTTTGGAGTTGTGCAGAATAGGTCTATAATATTTCCTCCTTTTCCAGCCCAGAATTCCAGCTGCCGGCATTCTCCCTCTTCATGTAAACCTTGTAAAATAAGAGAGAATAGCAATAAGTATTGTGATATAATGTGTAATAACAGCCCATAATGCAATAAATATCAACATAAAAGCATGATGCAAAATGGACGTATCATTACATCATATGGATCTCCAAGAGACCATTGTATTGAGAATCAAACGAGAGAGAGGAAGCCATCTAGCTACTAACTACGGACCCATAGGTCTACAAAGAACTACTCACACTTCATCAGAGAGGCACCAATGGACATGATGAACCCCTCCGTGATGGTGTCTAGATTGGATCTGGTGGTTCTGGAACTTATGGCGGCTGGAATTGATTTTCGTCGACTCCTCTAGGGTTTCTGGAATATTGGGGTATTTATAGAGCAAAGAGGTGGTTCATGGGGTCTAGGCGCGCCCTGGTGGGTTGTGCTCCCCTTGGAGCACCCCCCAGGTGCTTCTCCGGCCCACTGAATGTCTTCTGGTCCAAAAAAAATCCACAAAAAGTTTCGCTGCGTTTGGACTCCGTTTGGTATTGATTTCCCGTGATGTAAAAAACATGCAAAAAAATAGCAACTGGCACTTGGTACTATGTTAATAGGTTAGTACCAAAAAATGATATAAAATGACTATAAAGCATCCAAGAATGATAATATAACAGCATGGAACAATAAAAATTTATAGATACATTGGAGACATCAGCCACCCTGGAGAATCATGATGGATGTCGCTGGGTAACATAGTTTCTACACCATAGACCATGAAGAACGGTGTATAGCCTATTGATCTATTGGGGGTAGTCCGTATACTCCAAAGAACCGAGGGGGGTTCCTCAACCCAGTGACCTGGAGTGCGCTCAAGCAAAACCATGAGTCTTGGCTTGATACCTCGTAAGATCTCCTGGTTAGCACGTTCTGGTTGACCATTGGACTGAGGATGTGCTACTGATGCTACATCAAGCCAGATATGCTCCCTTTGACAGAACTGCTTCATGGCTCCCTTGGACAAATTAGTGCCATTATTAGTGATGATGCTATCTGGATAACCAAAGCGAAAAGTAACTTTTTCAGGAATTTGACCATTGTGGTTGCATCACAATTGATGATCGGCTCTGCTTCGACCCACTTGGTGAATTTATCGACCGCAACCAAAAGGTGTGTCTTCTTATCCTTGGAGCGTTTGAACGGACCAACCATATCAAGCCCCCAGACTGCAAATGTCCAAGTGATGGGAATCATCCGGAGTTCTTAAGCCGGCACCTGAGCCTGACGTGTAAACTTCTGACATCCATCACACTTGCGCACGATATCTTCAGCATCTGCATGAGCCCTGAGCCAATAAAAACCATGTCTAAAAGCCTTTGCCACCAGGGATCTTGAGCCGGCAGGATGACCACAATCACCAGAGTGAATCTCATTAAGGATCTCGCGGCCTTCGTCGGGGGAAACACATCATTGAAAAACACCGGTGATGCTTCTTCTGTGCAACTCGCCTTTGACAATAGTCATGGACTTGGAATAACAGACTATCTGACGAGCAACGATTTCATCCTTGGGGAGTTCACCGCGAGTCAAATAAGCCAAGTAAGGAATCATCCAATCGGGAATAGCACGAAGAGCCGCCGCCAATTGTGCCTCCGGGTCACGTACAACGAGATCTTCCTCTGAAGGCAATGTGATAGAAGGATTATGGAGGATGTCAAGGAACACATTGGGAGGGACCGACTTACGTTGAGAGCCGAGGCGTGATAATGCATCAGCCGCCTCCCTTGGTATCAGAGCTCAGACCGCACACGTTCCGGCATAGAATGTTCCACAAAAGCGACGACATTAAGGTTCACAACAAATTAAAGTGCAGAACACGAAAATAAAAGATAGGAAAACAATTAATCTTCACTGAGCCATAGCCGGGCCCTTCCCCTTGTTCTTGAGAGGGGCCAGGAGCTTTTCCTTAGTGATTTCTTCCAGTGGCACGACACAAGCATTTGTACCCAGGTACTGCATTGTCTCGATCGGGGTCGGAGGGGGTACTTGATGTTCTTCCAAATGGTTTGTTGTGTCAGGCTGCTGTTGCTTCACTAGAAGTTCAGGGACACACCTTGCTTTAACATGTGAGGTTTTCTTCTTCAACTCTGCCATAGACGACGCTTTGAATCCCAGGTATCTAGTGGCTCTGACGCTGCGCCTAACCTCAGACAAATACAGAGGAGTATCCTTGCGACGTCTTTTCCTAGAAGTGGCAGTGTCCATGTCCATCATGTCTTGTTGCATAACCTGGGAGGAAGCAGATTCAGAAGTAAGCATGTCCTCCATTACCATATCTCCCTGAGAGAAACTTGGCAGCAGGTTATTCAGACTTTTAGTAACATAATCAATACAGAGAGTCCAAGTTTCAGGTGAGAGGTGTATGGTATTGGTCCCAGGAGTGAATGGTGAGAAAGGGAATTTGATAAAACATGCAGCCCCCACCATCTCATTCAGAGCAACCTGCAAACCCTTAGCAAATCTCTTCCAAACAATCTCCAATGCATACTCATCCCTGTTCCAACCAATTCTATGTGTGAACGACAGAAACCCGAGTCTTGGTCTGGAGGGTAATGAAGAAGCGCCGCCGCCCATGGGTGTGTCACCACATCCAGAACAATTGTTGTTTCTGAATGTAATGCAGCAGGAGCAACATCATGCACAGGTGTGGCATCTTCAGAATGCAGCAAATGCCTACGAGGCAGCACCACCACCACCACCACCTCAACACGGTTGGGGGGTATGGCCTGAGCTTTCCCCAATTCCACCAGCTTATCGAGGTTTTAGCTACAGGCGGTTCACATGATATGATGGACCGTCGATGATGGATGGGATACAAACAAAGGACTATGGATTTGATGACGGCCTAAGAGTTTGGAATGCGAACATGTGGCTATGATCGATGAGGTGGCTAAAAGGTTCGTTCAGGGAAGAGAGGCAGGGGATTTTACTTTCAGACAAGTTAATGCTCATGAGACAGTAATAGAAGTGCCTGTTGAAGAAAAGCAGCCATATCATATGTGATAGCCTTATTACTTCCTACGGAATCTTGAACACGACCATGGTAAAGATCGGAATTGATTGAATGACCGCTTTAAGCAAGATCCCCCCCATTGCTAACATTTTTTTCCTTCCATCCCTTTAATCTAGCTACCACCCTTTCAAGCAAATGTATGAAACTATTAGATCTATCTGCACCAACCATTTATAGTAATCCAATATATTTATATGATAAGGATTCTGACACAATATGCAATTATGAACATATCTCTGTCTTTCAGCTTCATATCTAGACTAAAAAATATGCTACACTTTGCTTCGCTTACAGTTGTCCCAAGTTTGAACGATATTCATCAAAAATTTATCTCACTGAGGTTACATTATTCGAGTCATCCTTCACAAGAATTAATGAATCATCTACAAAAAGTAAGTGTGACCCTGATGATGCATTTGTGCACACCTTAACTCCCACAATCCTACCAACCTTCCCTCTATGAGCCAATAAACTTGAAAAATCTCTTGTGCACAAATGAAACAAACAAGGCGATAAGGGGTCCCCCTACCAGAGCCCCCTTTTAGGAATGGAATCTTTTGTGCTTTTGGTCATTGAAGCAAACTTTATACTTTACCGAAGTATTACATGCCATAATCATACCAGCAAAGTCACCATGAACACCCAATCTCAGCATCATTTTTTCTAGGAACCTCCATTCAACTCTATCACACACCTTATGCATGTCTAGCTTCACTGTACTATTTTCCCGACTTGTTATGCTTTAATGTATGGATATATTAATAAGCTAACAAGATACTATTAGTAATTAACTTGCATGTTACAAAAACACTTTGCACATGGGAAACTATATCATCAAGGACATGCTTCAGTCTAAGGGTGATCATCTTTGAAATTATCTTTGTAAAGGACTGTACATAGGCTGATTGGCCTATATTGTGTGATACATTCTGGAATCACAATTTCTGCATGAGCTCAATAACTATATGTTCCACCCCTTAGGAATCAATTTATTATTCACAACATCAAGAACCTCTCCTGTGATTGAATCGCCTAGGATGTGCCAACATTTTTTGATAAATATAACATGCAAACCGTCAACCCCCAGAGCTTCCACGTCTCATATAGAAAATAAGGCTTTTCTTACCTCTTCAGCTAAAGGTTCTGACAGAGACCCATTCGTATGTTCGTTCACCTAGGCACCACTTTGTCCAATAATGCAGGATCTATCTCATCAATTTTAGTAGCTATGCAACAAGTGGGTTCAAATATGCAATACCTTCATGTTCTCTCTGTTTTCTCGTTGTGACGGATTGATGGAAAAAGAAGTATTCCTGTCACCAAACTTCATCCAGTGCATGCAACTTATTTGGAGATGGTACATCTCCTCCTCCTGCAATAGTTTCTCAATCTCCTCTACCATCTCTCTTTGCTTTGCAAGATTTGAATCATTCAACATTGTCGTGTGACAACTTCTAATCCTTGCCGAGCTCCCCTTAATCCGCTTTTGTGCTTCTCAGGACCCTTATGTATCATCGATAACTGTTTGTGAACCACAACCAGATTGCTTGCCAAATTATTGGTTTGAACTCTATTTCCTGCCATCCCCCAGGCCCCTTGGACCATTTCCTTAAACCGAGATTCCTTTAGCCATTTAGCCTCGAACCTCAATACCCTTGGTCTGTATCCTTCTTGGGCTATTTGGGCCTTTGTATTCATAAGTAAGGGTGTAACACCCACGATGCGGCTATATCTCCCATGTGTCGAGGCACGACTTAGAGGCATAACCGCATGGTGGTTTTGTCGCAGGAAGGGTCATCTTCACACAATCCCATGCAATGAACAAGAATGGGTTAAAGAGTTGGCTTACAATCGCCACTTCACACAATACATAAATAAAATCATACATCATTCAAGATACACACATAGACCGACTACGGTCAAAACCAAATACAAAGAAGACAACCCCAAATGCTAGATCCCCGATCGTCCCAACTGGGCTCCACTACTGATCAACAGGAAACGAAACAACACAACGAACAAGAGCTTCATCGAGCTCCCACTTGAGCTCGGTTGCGTCATCTGCACTGGTCTCGTCGGCACCTGCAACTGTTTTTGTAGAATCTGTGAGTCACGAGGACTCAGCAATCTCACACCCGCGAGATCAAGACTATTTAAGCTTATGGGTAGGAAAGGGTAGTGAGGTGGAGCTGCAGCAAGCACTAAGTATATATGGTGGCTAACATACGCAAATAAGAGCGAGAAGAGAAGCAACGGAACGGTCGTGAAGCTAGAAGTGATCAAGAAGTGATCCTGAAACTACTTACGCACAACCATAACACAAGAACCGTGTTCACTTCCCGGACTCCGCCGAAAAGAGACCATCACGGCTACACACGCGGTTGATGTATTTTAATTAAGTCAAATGTCAAGTTCTCTACAACCGGATATTAACAAATTCCCATCTGCCACGTAACCGCGGGCACGGCTTTCGAAATATAATACCCTGCAGGGGTGTCCCAACTTAGCCCATTATAAGCTCTCACGGTCAACGAAGGATATTCCTTCTCCCGGGAAGACCCGATCAGTCTCGGAATCCCGGTTTACAAGACATTTCGACAATGGTAAAACCAGCAAAGCCGCCCGATGTGTCGACAATCCCGATAGGAGTCGCACGTACCTCGTTCTTAGGACACACCGGATGAACACTACGTACAACTAAAACCAGCCCTCAAGTTTCCCCGAGGTGGCGCTGCAAGTGGCTCTAGTTTGGACCAACACTCCGAGGAGCACTGGCCCGGGGGGGGGGGTAAAATAAGATGACCCTCGGGAGCGCGACTCCCAAGGGAAAAAGGCTAGGTGAGGCAAATGTAAAACCAAGGTTGGGCCTTGCTAGAGGAGTTTTATTCAAAGCGAACTGTCAAGGGGGTCCCATAAATCACCCAACCGCGTAAGGGACGCAAAATCAAGGAACATAACACCGGTATGACGGAAACTAGGGCGGCAAGAGTGGAACAAAACACCGGACATAAGGCCGAGCCTTCCACCCTTTACCAAGTATATAGATGCATTAATAATATAAGAGATATTGTGATATCCCAACATAAACATAATCCAACATGGAGCAATCTTCATCTTCACCTGCAACTAGCAACGCTATAAGAGGGGCCGAGCAAAAGCGATAACATAGCCAAACAATGGTTTGCTAGGAAGGTGGGTTAGAGGCTTGACATGGCAATATGGGAGGCATGATATAGCAAGTGGTAGGTAGCGCAACATAGCGATAGAGCGAACAACTAGCAAGCAAAGATAGAAGTGATTTCGAGGGTATGGTCATCTTGCCTGAGATCCCGCAAGGAAGAAGAACGAGTCCATGAAGAAGACAAACGGACGTAGTCGAACGAATCCTCACAACTCCGGAACGAAACCGAAGCTTTGAAGCGTGCGTTTCGGAACGGATCAAGTTCGGTACGATGTAGAGGAAGTAGTCGTTCACGGGTCGTCGTGGGAAGTAGTTGTACACGTTTCGTAGATGAACTTGGCGTAACCGTGAAGTAGTCGAACTTGGCGACGGTAGTGGTACACGTTGTCTTGTCGAATCCGAGCGACGGTAGTCGTACACGACATGTTGTGGAAGTAGTGGTACACATATCAAAGAGGAACTTGACAGAATCCAGTCCCCGGGGTCGTCGCGGTACTTGTAGCTCGTGTAACTCCACCGTTCGTTGCGTAATCGTACATGGGTCTCGGGTCTTGGTCCTGAACTTGAGGAAGTCAACAGTCGAAGTGACCCACGCGAGCACTCACGCACGGGCAAGAGAGCGGGCGCTGATGCTCACGCGACGAGCAGAGAAAACAGAGGTCGGCAGCAGGGACTTGGCGCTGGTCGATGCGGGCGAGCAGAGACGCGTCCTCCACCCCGCTCGAACGAAGCAGAGGCGGGGCAGGGGCTTGCAGCGGCGCGAGATCCGCCGAAGATGAAGATGGCGGCCACGGGACGGCGACTGGGTCGGCGGGAACCAGCCGGATCCGAGGCCAGGGAGGTGGTGGAGCTCCATGCAGAGGAGGAGCGCGGGTAGCAAGGCGACGGCAACAGAGCAGCCGCGGGAGACCGAGTGGAGTGGCGAGGTGCGGACACGGGGAGAGGAGAAACCCGGCGAGGAAGGAGAGGGCACGCTGGACGAGGGGTCACCGGACCTGGCGATCTCCGGCGGCGGAGCAGGAACAAACGGAGGGAGGACAGATGACCGGGCGACGACAGGGTCGGCAGGGGCACGGGGCTAAACGACCTCGCGTGCAGCGGAGGGAGGAGGCGACGAGGGGAAGGTTGGGCGCGAGCTCCTGCTTGCGGGATCGAGCGAGAGGCTCTCACTCCTCTCTGGCGGTGCGAGTAGGGGAAGGAGATGGGGATCGGGAGAGAGCGTGGTGAGGGGCTAGGG
Source organism: Aegilops tauschii subsp. strangulata (assembly GCF_002575655.3). Lineage (NCBI taxonomy): Eukaryota > Viridiplantae > Streptophyta > Magnoliopsida > Poales > Poaceae > Aegilops > Aegilops tauschii. The sequence continues at coordinate 309,171,725 of NC_053037.3, read as the reverse complement.
TTAGATAGGCATGCGGCTGGGCCTGCGCTGGTTGGTTAGGCCCAAGAGGCCGGCTGGGTTGCAAGGCTGCGCTCTCTCTCTCTCCCTCATATTTCTTTTAATAGAAAAGAAATTAGAGAGAAGAAAAGAAAGGAAGGGTTAGGGAAAGGATTTGTGCATGCGGTTAATTTTCCCGGGCTCATAAAAATGCGCTTGATCCAGGAAAATAGAAGTGGCATGATTGAAAGATATAAATTCAAATGCATTTGAATTTAATTCAAATGATTTGAATAGGAAGTGAGGGTTGGGAAGGTCCAAAAATGTTCGGATTTTTGGTGGAGCTCCGGAAAGTGAAGAAAGAATTTAGGGCAGAGTTTGGAGACCAAACTTGAAGCAGAAAAGGCACGGAATTATTTTGCAAGTGTGTTATGGTTAATTCCAAAGTTAATGGAATATTTTAATATAGATCCCTAATAATATTGGGAGATTTTTATATGTTTTAAAGAGAAATCACCATGTGCATTTCCCTCGATTTAAATGGATCAAAGATCCATGCAATTTATTCAGTTGAGTTTTTTTTAAAAGGTTGCATGATGACATGATGCAATGCAAGAGATGCAACAAACAAAACAAATCACACGACGAAACTCAGAGCATCTGGAAGTCTTCTGGAGCGTCGGTCTCGGGGCGTTACAACACTCCACCACTGCAAGAGGATCTCGTCCCGAGATCTAAGGACGGCACCGGAGAAAAGCGGAAGAGGAAGAGAAGAGGTAAAGCTAAGTTGCTTCTTTGACAAACGAGTGAAACCACGAACCTTGAGGGATTGAACGAACGAAAAGAGAGAATACAAGGGAGATGAACGAGATTGAAAACACTCCGTTATCAAAGAGGAATTAGGAACATTGCGAGAACCTTTGTAGGTTGAAGAATATGGAACAAGAGCTTAACGGATCAAAAGGAATATGAAAGCACACCGGTAGAAAAGAGAAACAAGGAACACCATGTAAACCTTGGAGTTTGCAAAGCTATGAATGACGAGAACAATGGACGAGAAGTACAAGCAAGCACTCCGGTTGAAACGAGATGTACAAGGAACGATAATGATCAATTACGATAACGCTCCGGTTGGAAAATGGAAGGGGTAGAATGTGAACTTGGCAAAAAGAAAGCACTTGGATGAGACTCCGGTTAGAAGAGGAATGATAGACACAACACTCCGGTTAAAACAAGATAAAGAAGGAATAATAATGATATAATTTGGACAGCACTCCGACTGTAAATGGAAGGAATTACATGAACTTGAGAAGATGGGATGACACTTGATGAAATCAGCAACACACTGCCTCCGGAACTATTGAAAGAATGGCACAATGGGTCAGAAAGATTTCAGACAGCACTCCGGTTGAGAAGGGACGTAAAACTTGACAGAATGGGACGAACTTGAAAAGAGGGCACGGCACTCCGGTTGGAAATGGATAAGAACGAAAAGAACACGGTCCTCACAAATCGAGATGATGAGTGAAGAGAGCAACATCACCATGCCTCCGGAAGAAAAATAGAAGATAGATCATTGGAATAAAGGAATGGAGAAGAAAATGACAACTTCTGCCACAAATGAGCTTGGAAAGCACCCTTCCAAGAAGGTTATAACGGAGTTGTTGGAAAATCAACAACGAAAAGAACAAGCTTGATGAGGGCTTATGGAACACATCTCAAAATTATGAGGTGACAACCCGCCACTAACGGAAACAGTTGATTGGATTGAGATCAACAAGGAGATGAGGGCTTATGCAACTATTTTGGAGATGGTACATCTCCTCCTCCTGCAATAGTTTCTCAATCTCCTCTACCATCCCTCTTTGCTTTGCAAGATTTGAATCATTCAACATTGTTGTGTGACAACTTCGAATCCTTGCCGAGCTCCCCTTAATCCGCTTTTGTGCTTCTCAGGACCCTTATGTCTCATCGATAACTATTTGTGAACCACAACCAGATTGCTTGCCAAATTATTGGTTTGAACTCTATTTCCTGCCATCCCCCAGGCCCCTTGGACCATTTCCTTAAACCGAGCTTCCTTTAGCCATTTAGCCTCGAACCTCAATACCCTTGGTCTGTATCCTTCTTGGGCTATTTGGGCCTTTGTATTCATAAGTAAGGGCCTATTATCTGACTTTGCATAGCCTAAGTGTGAGAGAGCTACTTCTGGGAATTTATTCATCCACTCCTCATTAACTAGTGTTTGATCTAGTCACTCCCTTAATAAGACCTCTATGCCATGTCAACTTATCTCAAGTGTACTCAAAATCTAACAGTTCTCAATCTGCTATCGCCACCATAAAAGCTTGCATGTATTGATGCAGACATGGGTTTCCTCCTCCTTTCTCCAAAGTAAATAAAAATTCATTCATATCACCAATTACCAACCAAGGAAGATTATTGACTACATGAAGATCTCTAAGACAAGCCCATGATTCATGTTTGTTTTTCCATTTTGGCTCTCCATACAAACCTATCATCCTCCAAACATTATTCTGACCCATCGGATCCCGGCCCCTGTGCAAGTGGGAGCTACATTCCCGGCCTGCCCTTGTTCCAATGTAGACGTTTATAAAAAGTTTGTTTTCTATCCGAGGGTAACCATAGCCTCATTCTTCTAAAGCAAGAGCAAGCTACCACTCCTACCATCACTACGCACCACTTCCTTATGATCTGTCTTCATACGTCTTCGACCACTTTCGTAGCCCAATCATCCAAATGAGTTTCAGACGCGAATACAATATCCGGGCCTTGTAGCCACTTAATATCTAGCAATGCCCTTATAACCGGGTTCCTCGAAAGTCCCTGACAACTATAGCTTAGGATTTTCATTGTTTCCGAATAACTGCCATCCCCAAGGCCGCCGATATAAGGTCTTTTTTTCTTTTTCTCCCTCACCTCCCCTTCACGTGGTATCACCGATCCTAGAGCATTGACATTTGAAACCATACCATCAAGAGCCAGACCATCAAACCCCTTTTGTTTCTTTTCTTTTGCACCTTTTTGAGGAGTTGAAGCGGACCCCGATCCATATTCCCACCAAATAAGTCCACTATTTTGCGACCTTTGATGACACATCCACTAGGATTAGAGCTCCAGCCAAGCTTTGCGCTTCTCTGACCCTCGAGTTAGAGTCCGTAGCCATCCTCTTCCTCGCTGAAGGAACTATATCAGTCATGTTAATATCCTCATGATGGTCATTCTTTTTCGCATGTCCCGTCAAAAGATTTTGAGGTTCTTTGTATCCAAATGCTGCATTCCATCTCCAGCTACCTTGACCATCATAGGTTATATCCTCTTCTCTGTTACTATTCTAGTTCCGATCTGGAACACCTCCTCTTCCAAACCCCCCTGCCAAAAGGAGCACCTCCCCTTCCTCTTCTGTTACCCCTTCTAGAACCACGAACACCTTCTCGATTTCTTCGTTCACAAGTTAGAATAAATTTCCCTTGTTCAAACTTGGACACAACGTGTTATCCCGTTCCACATTCCTTATATCAATGACCTATAAGTCCATACTGGTTGCAAAAAATTGGCAGCTTCTCATATTTACTTGGCACCAGTCCTTTTTCCTAGCCCTAGTAGTCGAAACAAATCTTCCTAATTTTTTTATTTACATCCAGATTTACTTTCACATGAACAAAGGGGCCAACATAACCTGTCTGAAGCTGAATTTGCACTTTCACGATCTTTCTCATCTTTCTACACATTCCCTTGATCACTGCATCATTCAAATAATTATCTGGCAACTTTAATACTCTTGCCATACAACATTTTTTTTCCAAAGACACCGATCTAGGGTTCATGAAACCATCATATTCCATCAAGATCATTGTCCGATTTCTAAACAACCATGGTCCATTAAGCATTGCCGTGTTCTAGTCCCCCAAACATCCCTGGGTCATTTGAAAAAGAATTATATACATAGGAAAAGTGTACAAACATCACATAGCATATGTGGTAAGCCATCTTAAAATTTATGCATTACATTTATATATAAAAAAGGAGGTGGGAAATCCGTGGGTCCCGTTGCGTTTCTATACCTTCTCTTTTCTTCTCCCCTTCCTCTCCAGTTCTCCCCTGCACACCCTCCTCGCGCCTCTGCAACTGCAAACTCCAATCTGTTCCCACATCTGTCGCCGCCGCCTCGCCTCACCTTCCCTCCTCCCAACAGAGCTGCTTCTAGGGTTTCGCCTCGGGTTCCTCCCTTCCGCATCTCCTCGTCTCGAGCAACTCGGCCGTCCACCCTCTGCCCAGCGGCTGCGTAGACGTCGGTGGCCGTGGTGGCCTAGGCGTAGCCAGAGCTAACTTTTCTCGTGGGCGGCGCTTCGGGGGAAGGGAGGCCAGTCGGCGAGCTGCGGTGGCCATGTCGCAGACGAACTGGGAGGCTGACAAGATGTGAGGATTTTGTTTCTTTTCGTATTCATTCTGTTATTCGCGGCATGTTTTGGTTGGGCGACGTTGTTGTTGCTTAATCTGGGTGGCGATTATTTGAGCAAAAATCACGGGAGGGGCTACGAAGTTTGAACTGAAGTAGACGAGAGGAGACCCGTGGTGCGGTGGTGGCGCGTTTGGCCGCTAGGGTTTCAGGAGTTTTTTTTTTTGCGGGTTTGGTTTGAGCTTTGTTTTACCAGTTGAAGGACCTACTGTTTTGACTATATAGCTCTTCAGTGAAATCTGGCGTGGTGATCTCTCAAATATCAGAGAACTGATTTGGGGATTTGAGAACAGCAGGATAACTTGTCCATCAGATTTGAAATACCGGTAGTAATAGTTGACCTATCCATTATGGATATAAGACAAGGGAGTTCGATTTGGTTCATGGGCCGCGGTAATCTTCTTCAGGAAGATAGTATGGAGGGAAGTACCAGCGAATAAGTTGATTCCTTACACATCGATGACTAGATTTGTACTCACATATGAGTTTCAACATTTCTTGTATGCGGAAGGAGGTGAAATATCTCATTCTGCTTCTGGGAACTAGACCTACTAATACTTTTCATGATTTTTCAGTGTTTCACGGAAACGTGCACTAGCAAACCTAAGCATTTGTCGTGCATAAGATCACTCTAGGTGACGATGTGCTAGTGTTAAAATAAAAGTTGAAGAAACAAAATGAATATACATTGATGCAGCATAAATGTGCCATTCAAGTCTTAATGTTTTATGCCCAAGCTGGTTATTCACCATACTGGTTGCGGGTCTTTTGAATGGTATTGTACTTGTAGTTGAAGAATTGTACTCCTATGTCTTAGTGCATTTAACCTTCACCCTAAGGACTAATGTTTAACTGCTTGCTGAAACAGGCTCGATGTTTACATATACGACTATTTTATGAAGAGAAATTTGCAGGCAACTGCAAAGGCCTTCCAATCAGAAGGGAAGGTTTCTTCAGATCCAGTTGGTATGTGCTTCTCAGCAAGTTTAGCTACTTATGTCCTGGTTTTTGCAACCTTTCCCTTTAAACATTTTGTTCGTGAAAACTATTGCTCACTTTTTAGGCTGTGCTTCCATGCAGCAATTGATGCACCTGGTGGGTTTCTTTTTGAGTGGTGGTCAGTTTTTTGGGATATATTCATAGCAAGAACAAACGAGAAGCATTCAGATGTTGCAGCGTCATATATTGAGGTAAACAGTTATGCATTTGATTATCCTTATTATATGGGATCTACTGAAGAAACTTCAAATGAACTAAAAATCCTATGTGACCTGTAATCTGATGTCAAATGTCACTAATTTTAGTCTGCAGGGCCTGCGAGGTCCTTTGGTTTACTACAATTTGTTTGCTGTTACTGCTAAATGACACTTAGGAGGTGTTTGGTTCGTGAGTCAGTAACCAATTTTACTGCAAGGCCTGTGAGGTCCTTTTTGTTTACCACAATTCGTTTTATTCATTTTCTATTGCTTTTAAATGACACTTAGGAGGTGATCCATTTACACCGGTGTTTGTTTAGACTGGGTCATAATCAGTTGCCGCAGTATCAGTTCCTGGCCTAGTGGAATTCCGTTTCCGCCCGAGATCCGGTGTAATCGCATCTGAGCTCCTGTAAGAAAAAAAAGGAAAATCTCCCATACGAGTTTATCCCCAGGAGACCACGATGTATTCTCCACGATCTCCCCTGGCTAGAGGGTGCCACCGTCGCCACAAACCGGCCGTATCATTCTTCCCTTCGTCAAACTGCCAGACCTGATTCATTCTCCATGACCCCCATCTCATGCAATTGGATCTTAGCGACGCCTGAGTTTTGGTCGAGGCATGGCGGAGACATGAAATCGTGGCTGGGCTGCCACTCAGGAGATCTTTTGGGTTTTGATTGATGCGCTCTAGATTGATTTTTCCTAATCTGCTATGTCTTATGAGGGCTGATGCAATTTTTGTTCTTCTCCCACGTGCTATTTTTGTTTTTCTTCCGCAGATGAAATCCCTTCTAATCATTGACTTTTTGTAAATTGGTGCTGGATGTAAATGATTCAAAATACCAATTTGTATTCTTCGTTGTTTGGTGGTTTAAATTCCATTTGTGGATGTTCTTCCTAGTTGCATCCTACAGGTTAAAGAACACAGACCTAGCTTTGCAATTAGTTAACGTCATATTTCATGCTAACCAAACAAGATTGAACCTTCTTCCATTCCATTCCATTTACATTAACAGTGTGACACTGTTTTTCCACCACGTTTACCTTTCCATTACTTCTGACGAACTAAACAAGTTCTTAGTTCTTAAACTTCTTGTTACATGTGTTACGTCCACTATAGCTGGGAAATTCCGCTGTCGTCACATATGTTTTATTTTACATATTAATAATACATTGTTGTTTTCTATGTTTTCGCTTGTCAAGGGCACTTGGTTGCATATTGATCTAATTAATTGCATTAGAAAATCATAATTTTATTTGTGTTGCATCAATAGCTGTGATTCTGAGGCATCTTTTGTCCTGGATTGGTAGTTCTAACTCAGCTAGAATGTGCTGCTCTCTTTTCAGACGCAGCTCATGAAAGCCCGGGACCAACAACAGCAGTTACCTCAACAGCGGCAGCAGCAACCACAGCATATACAAATGCAACAAATGTTGTTACAAAGAGCCGCACAACAGCAGCAGCAGCAGCAGCAACATCAGCAGCAGCAACAGCAGCAGCAGCAGCAGCAGCAGCAGCAGCAGCGTAGAGATGATTCTTATCTTCTTAATGGTACTTCAAGTGGACTTTCTGGAAACAATCCTTTAATGCGACAAAACCAAAGTACTGCAAATGTTATGGCGACCAAAATGTATGAGGAGAGGTTAAAGTTGCCTCCCCAGAGAGACTCTTTGGAAGACGCATCTATGAAGGTATCACTGTAGCTACATCCATTGTTCTACATTCTTTTAGTTGGCTCCTCTAAAAGGTTTTCATTTATGTTTTCCTCAAAAGAAAAATAAGTTCATTTGTTATTACTCGTTATGACATTGAAACTTACGGTTGCAGCAAAGGTATGGAGAAAATGCTGGGCAACTACTTGATCCAAATGAAACATCACTGCTGAAAGCAGCTGCAAGTGGACAATCCTCAGGGTACTCGCTGAACTTGTAAATTATGAAGTGCTTTAACAAAAAATGTTCTGCATACAGAAGTAGCTGATGACATTTTAGCATTCTTGTTAAAAGTTACAAAATCATCATTTAAATGCCACACTTAGACTTGCTGGTGTGGCTGGCTATCCTTGCTGCCTTCTCCTTAGAGCCTAGATGTTAATAATCCTGGACGTGCATCAATTGTAAGGTTTTCAGTGTGTATGGAGTGTAGATGCGTACGCCCTATGAAAGTAGTTTCCGGAGGAAAATCTGAGAAGGAGAGGAAATATGGAAATGGAAATTTGCAAAACGGAAACGGGAACATAATTTTTTATGCGGAAACGGAAACAAAAACAGAACTGGCTGCTTTTGGAAACGGAAACAAATATGGAAATGGAAATTTGCAAAACAAAAACGGAAACAAAAACGGAGACGGGAACATAATTTTCCGACGGAACAGACATGGAAACGGAACTCTCCGTTTCTGTGAATATAGAATTTCCGTTCTTACTATGGGCCTATGGCTGTTTTGTAGCTCAGCCACCAAACAACACGCAATGACACAGTGAGCAGAATGGCCCAACTTCTACTACCACGCACGTACTCAAATAGACCCTATACGCAATTGTCCAGTACTACTACAATACTATGCTAATTCACTAACCTAATCACATTACTTTGTAGCCATGTTAACAATTGATCATTTTATGGTTAAAGTGTGTTTAAGTTCCGATCAACACCTGCTTTTGTTGCCATGTCCAGTCCGTATTTGCTCCGTGTTTGTTCCCGCTAGTAACTGTTTCCATATTCATTTCTGGAGTTTCTGTATCCGTTTCCGCTTACGCAAAAAAAAAATTACGAAAACAAATGTGGTAGCACCCAGCTCCGTCCGTTTCTGTTCCGTTTTCATCCCTATATGGAAGGACATACTGTTTCTTTATTAGTCAGACCGAATGATATATTTTATTCCGTATTTTTTTCTTAATATGTTAACATTTGCCCCCTATATAGGCAAATTTTGCATGGTTCCATTGGTGGTTTGTCGGGCACTATGCAACAAATTCAGGGTAGAAGTCCCCAACTTCCAGGGCATGCTCAGGTTAGTACCTTGAGTCTTCCTGATTTATCTATTATCTGTCAGCCCTAACTATACTCAGCTGTGAAAACAAGGAAAAACTATGTATGTGTTCTTTTAGCAGAGTATCAAGACAGAGATAAATCCCATTTTGACACCTAGAGCTGCTGGTCCTGAGGGGTCATTCATGGGTCTACAAGGTAATATTATTATTCCGCTCCAATGAATCACTATTCTCCACTAACGTCATTTTTTTTTCATTTTTCCCACTATTATTTCCAATTTTGTATTCATCTTAGTTGGGTGACCAGTTTTGTGAGGCTAATTTAGATGCATTCTTAACAGGATCTAATCAAGCTGCCAATAATTTGACTCTCAAAGGATGGCCACTCACAGTAAGGGTTTAGTTTATGACTAAACATTCACTATTTTGTGCTTCTTCATCAGTGTTGTATTCAGGGTTCAAATTTGTTGCGAGAGATTTCAGGCCTAAGAGGTTTCTGTATAAAGTGTCTGAATTTAATTCATCTTTTTTAAAATCGAAATGAATTTTTTTCCAGTTACGTCAGTAACCAGTCAAAAACTGCAAGGGCCCCAACTTGAATCCTAGTTACGTACACTCCACTTATGATTAATGACCTTCTATTCAGTATTGATTCAGCTTAGACTGAATTCCCCTACGTTGACGATACCTGACAAATATTTTATGGGACACACACTTGCCATAGTTGGTAATAGCATAGTATTTTTTGTAGTACTTAACTGACCAAGGGAAGCATCTAAATTTGCGTTGATCTGTTTTGTGTTAACCTGGTACATTATGACCATGCCTGTTCTTTCTTCTGTTGATTTGCACAATTTGATATTGCCCTAGTGGATCTCACCTTTATGCTATCATATCCCGGACCTTGTCTATGGCTCTCTTTGACCCCTGTACTTAAGTAATTTTAATTTTGTGTGGTTTACGTACAGTTAAAATATAGTGGTATCACAGACAATGTCATCGCCAGCAATTTGTGGAACAAAGGCTAGTTTTGTACTCCCTCTGTTTCATAATGTTGGGCATATATATTTTCTGTTCTATAATGTTGGGCATATAGTTTTTTTGAAAAGTCAAACCTCACAAATTTTGACCAAGTTTGTGGTGAAAAACATATACATCTAGAATGCCAAACATATACCATTAGATTCATCATAAGATGTAGTTTCATATTTTATATATTTGGTATTGTAGATATAAATAGTTTCTCTATAAACTTGGTCAAAGTTTGGAAAGTTTGACTCTTCAAAAAATCTATTATCGCACTACATTATGGAACGGAGGGAGTATTTCTTTTCCAATATAGTGTCAAATAGCAAATATGTGATTTGACATCTGCTAGTAAGGATGCTAAATTTTAACCTTGTTTTGACATGCATTCTGCTTTGTTTATCTCAGCAGGGACTTGAGCAACTTCGGTCTGGAATTCTACAGCAGAAGTCATTCATGCAGAATCAACATCAATTGCAACAACAGATCCAATTTCTGACTCCACAACAACAGCAGCAGCTTGCGTTGCAGGCGCAGCAAAATATGGCTTCCCCAACATCTAGTGATGTTGACAGCAGAAGATTGAGGATGATGTTTAACAACAGGAATGTAGTTCTTGGGCGGGATGGGCAGACAACAAGCGGTGGAGATATCATTCCAAATATTGGCTCTCCTAGTCAAAGTGGTGGTGATATAGACATGCTAATAAAGGTAGACCTTTTCATTTTTAACCGAGTGTTCATTTTCTTGTATTTTCTCCACCAACAGGTTTGTTTTTTCTCCTTGGTGAAATTTTATCTTTATTTTTTAATTGTGTCAAGTGCTTATTATATGAGGTAAGGCAACTCCTGTTCCATGATAGATGGGGGGTTTGATCATAGAAGATAGAACATCATGGCAAAATGTCATCATCTCAATCTGTTCATAACGTATTTTTGTTGCCTGTTATCACATTTTGGCATTTTCTGTAATGACAAAACAATGAATGTGAGTTATTTTATATTTGCCATTTTACCTGACTGCCTAAACATCTAATTCCTCATAAGGTGTTTGGCATGGTAAGGCCAATGTTTTAATAGTTCAAAGACAACTCATAATGTTCATAATTTTTTCTAGCTCCTGGATTTATACTTTTATATGGTATTGATTTTGTGGTTCTCTATCTTCCAACTCTGTTTTATTCCACTCATATGTATTATGCTTCCCTTTTGATACAAGATGACCTAATTTTATGTTACATTTGTCTTTGATGATTCAACTTGTAGATATGCCTTTGGGTTATTCTTCTAGCCTTTTTTTTTCTGCTGCCATGTTCTTATGTAGAATTTTCTGTTTAGTAGAAGAAAATTGCTAATGCACACCACCACCAGCAGCAACAGCAGCAACTATTACAACAACAAAGCAATAGCCAACAGCAGCACCATCAGGCTGTCTCCAGTCAGCAGTCTCAAAGCTCAAATCAGCTTCTCCAACAAGAAAAGCCAGGAACTGGAAATATGCCTGTTGATGGGGGCATGCCGAATTCTTTTGGGGCCACCGATCAAGTAAACTTTTGCAGCACACAAATGCCTTTTATGGTTATTTTGCATTAATCATTAAACCTAAAGTCCTCCTGTTTATAGTATACATAAGATCTGAATGTGCTGATAACTTTCTTTCAAATCTTCCTGCCAAATAATGTATTTTCACACGATATAATAGTAGTAATAACTGAGCTAAGTTTGCTGTGGTACATGATCCGGCCATGCCTACACCACTGTGTCTAGCTCCATGATCCATCTTCTAGGGTTTATAAAAACATAGAATTGTATTCTTTGCTCTGCACTACAGTTCATTTATCTATAGCACTAAATCGACCGAGCTGTTACTGCTCCTTGTCACCCTTACTGTTACTCCTGATCTTCCATTGTTTGTTGTTGTTGACGGGTTTAGATCTACTTCCCAGCAGTGACAAAAATATGACCAACCAGCTAGACCTCACCAGACTGGTAAAATTATATCAGTCCGGAAAGTGGTGCTTTCAGACTAGTAAAGATGTAACTTGATATTAGTGTTCATATAACACCAGAGAAATACAGTACCTCGACAGGCAAATGTGTAAAGAAAATATAGCAAACTGAAATGGATCATAGGAGACTGACGGTAACCTCTTGGTTATAGGCTACCGGTCTCTCCCCGGTTAACTTTCAAAACCGTCGTTTCATTTTTGCCTCCCACTGCTTTAGATTAGTGAAGTGACCGATACACTAGATCTCAGTTCATTTACACAAACAATACTATTTGTTGTTCAGTCAACGAAGAAAAGAAAGAAGCCTGGCTCTTCCTCTGGTAGAGCTAATAGTTCAGGAACTGGAAATACTGCTGGCCCGTCTCCAGGTTCTGCACCCTCGACACCTTCCACTCATACACCAGGAGATCCGATGCCAGTACCACAACTTCAGCAGAATGGTGTTTCAGCAAAACCCTTGGTAATGTTTGGCTCTGATGGCACTGGAAGCTTGACATCTACTGCAAACCCACTGGTATTCATATGTTTGATCGATTTTATTTTTATTTTTTTGGCAGTATAATAATAAAATTGCTTCATTACAGGGTGATGTAGACCGTTTGCTGGAAGAAGGATTGGATGAAAATGTTGAATCTTTTCTGTCACAGGATGACATGGATCCCAGGGATACCTTGGGACGCTGCATGGATGCCAGTAAAGGTATGCTTTTTAGTCCTGCTGATAACTGGTCCTTGTCAAGTTCAATCTGTGTGTTCTGTTACTTGTGACCGAGGTAATGTAGCTTGATAAATAGCCCTCGTTGCTGATCGCATGCCTATTTTCGGTACATTGGCCACAATCCTTATTCTAAGAACCACAATGCTAAAGATAGCCAGATGGCGTGGCTGCTAGGTATCGAAACTGCCTAGTGTACGATGATTTTTCGTTGTACGATATCGTACGACAAGACACAGGCACGTTTCCCGAGGTTTGGGCCCACACCACCAGATGAGTCTGGTCGTACAAAAATCGTATAGATTTCTGTCGTATGTATAGCAGCTCTCGCTAGGTATTGTGTAGACATCGGTTGAGTCGAGAGAATAACTGGCAGAGTTTAAATTGCTTGTTCTTGCTTGCCTCAAACATAGATACATGGCATCCTTATATAGTTGGATGCTAAAGCCCTTTTCCTTCCCTAAAACAATATGGGCTCCTAATAATCTAGATTCCTTTATTAATCCCGAGCTTCATAATACAGTACTGTTTCCTAAAAGCACCCCTGGGCTTGATCCATACGACACCTTTCTCCGTGAATATGGTTTCTGCCCGACCCGCTCCCGCGTCGCTCTAGCTAGCTAGGGTTCCTCCTCACCTCCCGCCGCTGCCGGCCGTCCTCCTCCCCCGCGCTGCTGCCGTCCGTCGGTCGCCGGAGCCCGGCCCCTCCCTCCCCCTCCCGGATCCGCCCCTTGCGCCGCCTCCTCGGGAGGTGGCCGGGGCGGCGCGCCTCCTTTTTCCCCTCGGTCCGGGTGGTGCCGGCGGCAGCGGGACCTCTTGTCCCCGCGCGCTCGTTTCCTCTTCCCGGGGCAGGGGACGGCGGCGGTGCTCCTCGGTTTGGCTGCAGTCCGGCGACCCAGCGGCGGTGGCCGGCGGCAGGCGAGGTGGTGGCGGGGCTCCTTGGCGGCGGGGCAGCTTGGTGGCGCGGGGTGGTCGGCGGCGCGCCCCCGGCTCAGATCTGGGCCCTGCGGGCTCCATCTGGGTCCTAGCGGGCCGGCCCCCGGCGCGGCTGTGTCGTCTTCTGCGTGGTGGGGAGGAGGAGCAGCTCGGACCGGGGGCGGCGACGCCGACGACGTGCCTGTTGCAGCGCGAAGGCGGGAGCTTTACGGGCCTATGAGGGCCCGGCCGGGCCTGGTGTGCTCCTGCTATTGCGTCCGGTCGGCTACCGTCGTTGACGGTGGAGGTTGAGCCCTCCCGCGTGCTGACGGTGCTGCTGCCTCTAGTCCCGGCTCCTCGTCTTCGGTGTGCAGACCTCTCTTCGTGGTGCCGTGGTGAGACGGCGTGGAAGTTTCAAGATCATGTTGGCGCAGGGTGGTGATCGGTTTGGTGGCGAGCTCCGGAGCGCCCGAGGTGAAGGTTGGGATCGGGAGAAATCCAGGTCGGCTTGTCCGACACCGACGTGGTGGCGCCTGAGGGTGTCACCGGACCTTCCTGGAGGGCGTCGGGGGCTACCCTTCCTCTCTCCTCGTTGCGTACCGGGGGAAACCCTTGGCAACAGTGTCGTCATCGTCGCGTCCCTTCTTGGAGGTGTTGATTGGTACCGGCGCTTCGGAGTCTAGAGCTCGGTGGGAGATTTCCGATGGGCGCAGTGGTCGCGAGGCTTCTTCGTTTTTCTGTCGATCCGCCGTTGTCGGCATTTTTTCTTTTGTTCTTTCTCTTTCGGTTCTTTTGGGCGTGTCTGTGCTGCTTCCGCCCCAGCACCTATCGTTGGTTGTATCGGTTGGTTGCTTTGCAGTACAAAGCGGGGGGAAACCCTTTTTCGTTAAAAGCACCCCTCTTGGTTTGCTTGCTGTTGCGTGTCCTTGATCATGTGATCTCCTGCTAGTGTTGACCATCTTGCTAGCTCGGTACCACTGAACTATAAGATATACCAATGTCGACCCCCCCCCCCCCCCCCCCCCTCCTCCCAAGTGGTAGGCATCAAGGTCCAAGGTGCGGTGCACAGAAGTAGTTGTGCCCCGTGGCTACATCTCAACAATGTCACCATTGATAAAGTCATGGGGCCTTGGTTCCATATGGGAAGGGGGAGAGTATTTTCCGCATCTCTTTATTCTAAAACTGACTCCTAATGCAGCATCCGCGTTAAGCCACATCACTTTAAAAAGAACAGTCGTCGGATTATATCAAGAATTAATCAAGTCAGTTAGATCTTAGCGGTTGGGGCCTACGAACAACATGTCCTTTGATTAAAAGACACATTTGTTGGTGAAGATGTCCCTTGTTTAAAATATATCTACTCATGGGACACGACCATTGATGAAAAGATGTCCCTTCGTGGAGAGGCGTTTCTCTTGGTGAAATGATACCTCTTCGTGGAAAGACATTAGGAAAGAATCAAAAGAAGCAGAACGATTGTTACATTAACACGTCACAAAATTCAGGTTGTAACTTCACGAATGATGCTACCACTGAAATTGCCTTAGCTGTGCCAAAGTTTAACATTTTCATTTGTTTATGCACTTAAATAATGATTGAAATTTGTGACTGTGCTTAAAAATATATTCAAATTTCGTATACACGCATTTTAAAATAAACTTGTCCGCAGCAAAGCACAGGCTTTACACTAGTTAGATCCTCAAGCTGTCGGTAAGCTGTCGTCTAATCTTGAAATTAAATGCGATTGTGATATAACATGGAAAGGTATGCAGGATAGGGACCTGTGATATGATCATACCACTTTAGGTAACTATATGCAATCCTCTCCGTAAGAAATGTCTTGACATCAAATTTATTCCTTGCTCCATGTAAGGGAGCTCCTGCTTGCTTGCAGCTGTACCTTATGGACATTCAAATCTAGCTATCTTAGCAAAGAAAGTGACATTCAAATCTACAGGTTTTTCTTCTTCAGCCTTCTCGCCCAGCGTTGTCATTATTGACACGTTTTTGCGATCCCTGTTTCTGAGATCCTCAATGACTACCACCAGAAAGGGAATGTGCCAACCATTCTTATTTGAGATAAGTGTCTCCACTATAGCACTAACGATCCTAGACAGCAGAGCAAGCTTGATTGGAGCTATGATCTATATATAAAGGATCCCTTCCACTCTTGTGCGGAAAGATCCTTCTTCGTTCAGTCCAGTCTGATTTAAAACGTTTCGTAGTATTTAAAGGGGCTGTTGTTAGGGCCATTCCTTATTATACCGGCAGATGACAGTTATCTGTATTTAAAAATGATAAAGAATATGGGTTTGATTGTTATCACAATGGAGTGATTGAGTAATCAGCCGTGTAGGTTCCTCTCTATTTAGATAGACCCCATCGACATGGCCATTCCCTTCTCCTGGTAGCAAAAACCCATTAGAGTTCTGATTCTCAAAAGAAAACAGACCAGAAACTCGAAACTGTTCCTACTTGCCACGTGGCTTTATCAATTTTAGTCTAAAAGTAGGAAAAAAGGTGTCAAAAGTAGAAGTATCATAAATTCTTAAGGCGTCCAACTGCTGCAATCTTCTCAAGATCTGTTTGTTGCAGGCTTTGGCTTTGCTGAGGTTGCAAAAGCACGTGCAAGTGCAAGTAAAGTTGTTTGTTGCCACTTCTCATCCGATGGCAAATTGCTTGCTACTGGTGGTCATGATAAAAAGGTGTGGCTGTTGATGCAGAAGTAGCTATATTCTACCATTGTCAGAAAACCTTCAATCACACACCTGCTCCTCTGCAGGTTCTTTTATGGTGTACAGATCCCCTGAAGCCTAAATCGTCGTTAGAAGAGCATTCGTTTTTGATAACCGATGTTCGATTTAGCCCAAGCATGTCCCGCCTTGCTACATCTTCCTTTGACAAAACCGTACGGGTTTGGGATGCTGACAATGTATACTCCTTAGCATTTGTTTCCTCCTTTGTATACTCCTTAGCATTTGTTTCCTCCTTTCAATGTATTTCTCGTACGAAGATATTGCATTAGAAACTGCTGCAATCTTAGTTTGTTGTGACTAACTGATTTGACTGTGCAGACTGACTATTCACTCCGTACTTTCACGGGTCATTCAGCATCTGTGATGTCACTTGATTTTCATCCCAACAAAGAAGATATTATTTGCTCCTGTGATAGTGATGGGGAAGTCCGCAGTTGGAGCATTAACAATGGTAGCTGCCTGACCTGTGTCAAGGTTTTTAAGGTATTTGCCTATTCAGTTATGATTTTCACATACTGCACAATTTTCTGCTCAAACAATTATTTTTTTGATGGTTTTCTCTCATATTGTTATCTTCGCAGGGAGGTGCCACTCAGATGAGATTTCAACCCCGCAAAGGAAAATATCTAGCAGCTGCATCAGAGAAGGCTATCTACATACTTGATGGGGAGACACAGCATGCTTGTAGAAGCCCTTTACAGGTTTGTTACCAAAAGATCAGCTACAACATTTGCTGAGAGCATTTAAGAACGCATTTACATCCCTCTCATAAGAGCATCTCCAGAAAACGATTATAGGGTAGGAGGGAGAGAAGGTTTTTGGGTATCGTGGCTGCTGTTGCTTTTCCAGATGACAAAAAATTGGAAAGCAAATGAAACATGAGATCCAATGGTGGGGAGGCGGAGCTGACGGCTGCCGGGAGCCGAGCTTGACTTCGACCGGCGGAGGTTGCCGGGGTCGAGATGGTCGCCGGGCCGCCTAGGACAGGAGACGGGAGGCACCAGGAGCCGGGGGAGCGGCCAACTCCGGCGGTGGCGCGCCGAGAGCTCCGAAAGGGTCTGGCAGCTTGGCGGTGGTCTGGCCGCTGGATTGGAGGTCGCCCGGCCACTAATCGACCTCGACGGTGGAGCGACGGTGACATTCTCTGGTGGTGGAGGGGGTGGGGGGAATGGCCGGAATCGGCGGCAGCGGCTGGGGTCGTGGCGGTTGTCTTGGCCGACGAGAATGAGCGGTGGGGTGGCTCCGGGCTGGGGTCGTTATGGGACCGGCGGCGAGAATATGTCAGAACCGGGCGATGATCAGGCGATGGGGAAGTTTCAGCGTGGCAGTTAGGTTCCCGCCGCAGCGTTTTGGTATTGGGCAGCCACTAGAGGTTTTTGGGCAGCACTTGGGGCTGAAGTTTTGGGCTGCCCACAATTTTTTGCATCATCAAGTAGAGATACATCATCTGCTGGAGCTGGTCCTTTTGGCCCAAAGTGCCCCAAACGGCAGTTGTTTGGGCACTGTGGCTGTTTTTTATCAGCTGTTGGAGAACTCATTACTGTGCAAGTTATGCTGTGCCATGTCTTTAGTTTCTCCAGTAGTAAAAGCATACCAATTTTCTAAGATAGCAGTGGACAAAGAAGGTTCACTATATGCCCTTGGCACTAGGAGGCTTTAATCAGTAGGTTTGACGAAACTGAAATATGTTTTACACCTTTCTGTAGAATTGTGTTCCTTGGTCCAAGAGTTTCCATTTGACCTGCTAGGGAACAAACGGAGCATGGTCCATTAGGTAGACACTGCATGATCAGACCAGTGCACCCAGAATAAGTTCCTCTTTGCTAATAATCATCTCCTATATATATCAAAGGCATCAAAGATTATGATTCAAATGGTATTTCCTCTAGGGATTTTATGAACCTTAATTATGTTAAGTTGTATGTTTCTTCCATCTCAAAAAAGAAGTTGCAAGTATCTTGTCGTCCAGTGGTGGTGGTGGATTTTTGAGTGGGAAGTTCTGTTACATGTATGCAGGGTCATGCAAAGGACATTCAGTCAGTTTGTTGGGACTCTGCGGGTGACTATCTTGCTTCTGTTAGTGAAGATGCTGTCAGAATATGGTCATTTACTTCTGGGCAGGACGGTGAATTTGTGAATGAGTTGAACTGCAGTGGGAACAAGTTTCAAACATGTGTTTTCCATCCAGCTCACCCTTCTTTGCTAGTCATTGGTTGTTACGAGGTAAGTTTCGAAAGTGCCCTTTTAATCCCGAGCCCAAATGCCCCTCTATGAACAGGAAAAAAATAAATAGAAAATTGATTGAATTTGGGCTCGATCTTAGTTTTCTTCCTTCATGCACATTTTGGTGATGAAATCACATTCGTGGAGGTTTGGGCAAAAATAACAAAATAGCACTCTAAAATGCTTAAAAAAAGTCCTTTTGGAGCATCAATTTTGTTTTTTTCACCCAGCGCCATAGAAATGCCTTTTCAACTTTACTGTTCACGAGGGTGCATTTGAGCTTGAGTGTAGAAACTCCATTTTGCGAGCATGCTGATAGTGTGTGTTGCTATACTCTGCCGTGCAGTCCTTGGAACTTTGGGACATCAGGGAGAAGAATGCCATGACCTTCAACAATGCTCATGACGGTTTAATTGCAGCCCTAGCAGCATCGAGCGCAACAGGCAAGGTTGCCTCAGTTAGTCATGACAGGCTTGTCAAGCTCTGGAAATGACTTGTAAAATAGTGACTGTTGTTTGTCGACTTTTACATTCTGTTGCTAGATTTTATAGAGAACAGGATGGTTCAGATAACCACATGACAAGGAGGTACTAGCTAACAAAAGGCAGGTTTGCGATTTGTGGTTGTCTTAGTTGTATCTTGTATGCTGCTTCTCAAGTTTGTAACTCGTTATAGAATGGGCTGTTTGCCTGCTGTTACAGTGAGGACTTTGTGCTGATTAAAAGTTACAGAACTACCCTTGCCGTCTCATGTATGCCCTTTTGGAAGTCACCGTCCTGAAGCCTTGTAACTCCCCTTGATAGAGAAGTAATATTTCCCAATCCCTATTTTATCAATCAAGAAAAACCGAGTAAAAATTAAGGCTGTCTAAGTGTTGCGTGATACTCAGCAACGTATGGGTGGAGGGCAAGGTAGCTTTGATTCTGCTGGCAAGTAGGAAGTCGCAATGCTTGCGCCGACCTAGGGTAGGCCGATGCATCAACTGGAGAGTAGTATGTCCAACGCACGGACGGTACAACAACTTCACTTTCACTAGTCTAAAGACTTGGACCATGTTGTGTGGGGCTAGTAGTTTTGGTGCACGGTTCCTTTCCCTAAGATAAAGCAGCAGCGATGGGGCCACGAGCCATCGATCTTCCAGACGGTCCCTCTGACCGCTCTACGTGTTCCCTCCCCACCAATAAAGCGCTGCACACTGGACGCACTCCCATTGGTCCAAAATCCTCACCCCCACTCTACCCACCCGACCACCGCCACCTTTACCCGCAGCAACATCACACGCAAAACCTCGAACTTCGCCCCACAGACATGTGGACCTCATAGCTCGGTCAGGCCCACGTCTCAGTGAGGTGCGCGTGCTTGTACTTGTGGCCGAAGCGAATCACGCCTTTTGCGCTCTCTTGCGTTCTACGGATGGGGCAGCAAGCAAGGGACACGTCGCGCTAGCGCTAGTACAAATCTCTTCTCTTACTGGCTAGTCTGGTACTCATAGCAGATATTTAATCCGCTTGCGTGCCACGGCAGCCATGGCGAGCGCGCCCAATGGGGTCACGGCCTTTCACGTGCTGCCGCTGCCCGTCGGGGGCCAGGTGGTGTCGCGAGACCAATCATAGCCCGCGCCCACTCGCGACACCTGTGCTCCCTGACGCGTGTCCCTTGCGCGTCCTTGTATAAAACCAACCTGATTGCCGCCGTGGTCTACTCGCACCGCGCCGAGAAAGTAGCACTCAGTGTAGCTGAGACTAGTCGCTGCTGTTCTGTTCTGCTTCCACCGAGGCGCGTGGTGTATGATGGAGAGGAAGGGAGGGTGCTGCTTGGCGCCGAGGTACGCAGCCGGGGCCGCCCAGGCACAGGCAGGCCAGGGGTGGCACATGGGAAGGGCCATGCTGAAGTTTAGGCCCATCGCGCCAAAGCCGGCGGCGATGGCGCCTGCGCCGATGCCGGCCGTGCCGGCTGGGAAGGGGAAGCGGAAGGCGGTTGCAGGGGGTACTGGGAGGAGGGGACGGAAGCACAAGAAGCCAGCCACTGTGGCTGCACCGACGACGCAAAAGTTGGACTACGTGCAGGACAAGCCTTTGTCCTCGCCGTCCTCCTCCTCGTCGGGGATGACGTCCGTCGACTCGTCGCCTCCTCCACCCCTGCCTGCAACCCTGCCGCTCATGCCTGTGCTGCCGGCAGAGGAGGGGTTCGGTGGGGCGGCGCCGGTGGCGAATCTGGCGCCTGCCCACGTTGCCGGACTGGTCCTGCCGCCGCAGGCCTTGAGGCAAGTGGTGTCCTGGGTGACGGTTGAAGACGTTACAGGCATCTGGCGCGACGGCGAGGAGCCGTACGCTGCGGCCTGCGGCGGCGACGAGGGCCCAACGTTCGTGTCCGACCAGTGCGGCCGCGTCACCTGGACAAACGTGGCTTTCAACCGGGCAGTGTCCGGTAGGGAGGGCGCCGACGCTGCCATGGCCCCGTCGGCGGCTGCTTCCGAGGTGCGGGTGGTGCTCGCCGCCAAGGATGGCGCCCCCGTGCCGGCGTGGGGCTCCTGTGCCGGTTTCACCTGTCGGGTGCACGTCCCGTACGCATGCCCTCGCCGAGGTTCCCTCGTGGCCCCGTGCGACGTGTGGCGGCTAGACGCTGGCGGCTACCTCTGGCGGCTCGACCTTCAGGCCACCCTCAGCCTCTCCCTCGGCGGCTTCATTTGACTGCGTAACTGCGTACGCATTCCTTGTACGGAGACGTATGAACCAATCAAAATCATGTGTTAGTCTGCGCTATGATTATGATATTAATTTAGCAGTCATGATTCATGACCAGATTTGGTATACTCTTATTATGAACTGAACTAGAGTAATTTAAGAAGAGGGGTAGAGATGCAAGTGCAAAAGGATATCTTTCTAACAATGGTAGGGTCCCGAGGACTCATATGGAAGCATATCCCTTGACATACTGCAGGTGCCATTAGTCACCGATATGTCGGTCCAGGGATCCTTGTAGCCAAGCTACAAGAGAGCATGGTTTCTGTTTTGAATCGAAAGTGATTTATCCTTTGTCAATGGTTACAGAGAGTATATATATTTCCTGGAGAGACGCGACGATCCCGAAAAGATGCATCGGTTCCAGGAGGACGGGAGAGAGGCGACGGTTGCAACGGACACAGGCGTCCGTACCGGTGCAACTCGTTCGATGGGCAAGGGGAGATTTCCCTTAATTACAGATTATAGTTTAATCTTAACACTCCCCCTAATTTACGCTTGACCATGTAGAATCATCTTCACGATTGTCCGGGAAGCTCTATCATCTCAAAAGATTCTCCTTCAAAAGTTCTTCATAAAATCTTTGATGAGATTCTGAAACATATACTCACAAAGAAAGATAGCATAATGTGATGTCATTAAAATAAGGATATCTCAAGAAGAGACTCCCCCTGACACCTGCAAGTCCCTAAGTCTTCGCATACCAATTCCATGAACACATTTCTGGAATGTAGAATTTGGTAGAGACTTGGTAAATAAATCAGCAAGGTTGTCGCATGATTTGACTTGTAGAATGCTTATTTCCCCGCTTTTCTGAAGATTATGGGGGAAAAACCATTTAGGAGAAATATGCTTGGTGATATTACTCTTGATGTATCCTGTTTGCATCTGCGCAACACATGCCGCATTATCTTCATAGATAATGGTAGGCGATTCTATCGAACCCATTCCACATGACTGTTGTATGTGGTTTATCATTCTGCGAAGCCATACACATTCACATGTTGCTTCAAATAATGAAATTATTTCAGAATGATTGGTAGATGTTGCCACCAGAGTCTGTTTCGAAGACTTCCATGATATAGCAGTGCCACCATGTAGGAACACGAAGCCGGTCTGAGATCTAGCATTATGGGGATCAGACAAATAACCGGCATCTGCATATCCAATCATATCAGAGTCCTGATTTTTCTGGAACTGAAAAAATAGGCCAAGATCCTTTGTGCCTTGGAGATATCGAAAGATATTCTTCACTCCAGACCAATGACGTTTGGTGGGAGCTGCGCTATGTCTAGCAAGTAGATTCACTGCAAATGCAATATCAGGTCTTGTGCAATTTGCAAGATACATAAGCGCCCCAACAGCACTAAGGTATGGAACTTCAGGTCCCAACACCTCTTCTCCATCATCCCTTGGTCTGAACGGATCTTTCTCTATGTCTAGAGATCGAACCACCATGGGAGTTTTAGATGGATAGGATTTGTCCATATTGAATTTCTCCAATATTTTCTGGATATAGGCAGATTGGTGTACCATGATTCCTGAGGGAAGATGCTCAAGTTGAATACCTAAGCAAAATTTGGTTTTACCCAAATCCTTCATCTCAAATTCCATCTTTAGGTGATTGCGTGCTTCATCAATGTCTGGTGTGCTGCCGATGATGTTGAGATCGTCAACATACACAGAAATGATGCAAAATCCTGTAGATGACTTCTTGATGAAAACACATGGGCAATCAGCACTATTGGAGTAACCTTTCTGAAGAAGGAACTCACTGAGTCGGTTGTACCACATCCGTCCTGACTGCCTTAAGCCATATAATGACTTATTCAGCTTTACACAATACATGTTGCGTTTTGCATTTTTATTCGGGACAGAGATTCCATCAGGAACCTTCATATATATGTTCGAATCTAGTGACCCATAAAGATATGCGGTCACGACGTCCATCAACTGCATAGATAGACGATTTTGCACTGCCAAGGATATAAGATATCGGAAAGTGGTTGCACTCATTACTGGAGAATATGTTTCAGTGAAATCAATGCCGGGTTTTTGCGTGAAACCTTGTGCTACGAGCCTTGCTTTATATCTCACCACCTCATTGTTCTCGTTCCGTTTCTGGAGAAAAACCCATTTGAATCCCACAGGGAAAACACTGGAAGGTGTGGGTATTGCTTCAGTGAATACCTTTCTTTTGTTAAGCGAGGCAATTTCTGCTTGGATTGCATCCTTCCATTTAGGCCAGTCGGAGCGCTTTTGGCACTCAACGATAGACCTTGGATCATGATCAGTGAGAAGGGTATCTGCAATCTTTTCAGCAAAATATATGTCGACAGTCGTAGTCTTACGGTCAAATGATTCTCCAGAATCAACATAGTTGATGGAAATTTCCTGCACCCCTAGTGACTCTTCGTGATTTCCCAATACGATCGAGTCTGGGTGTTCCGATGTCCCAGTCAGTTTGTGCATACTGGAACTGGGTTGTGGAGGTTGCCCTTCCACTGGGTGTATACTACCCATCAGGTGTTTGTCAACGTTGAGTTGACCTGCATTTACTAACTTCGAGGTTTTTCTCCTTGATTTCCTTTGCTGCTTGCTAGAAGCATGCTCCGGGTCAGAGGCCGTACTACTCCCCCTCTTTTTAGGAATAGGGAGTTGAGTGGTTTTTATTGGTACCTCCACTCTTTCTGGCGCGTTTCTGGCCGGGTTTAAGGATTTTGTAACACCTTTCAAATCAGTAAATGAATCTGGCAGATTATTTGCAAGATGTTGCAAATTAATGATCTTTTGAACTTGAAGTTCGGTCTCTTGGGTACGTGGATCAGAGGATGAAATGGAATGAGCATTCCAATCAATTTCCGGGCATTCTTTCTGGTACTTGAAATCTCCCCCTAATGCCGGAAAATGTTCCTCATAAAATATGCAATCAGCGTGACGGGCTGTGAACAGATCCCCAGTCAGGGGTTCCAGGTACTTAATAATCGACGGCGATTTGTACCCCACATAGATCCTCAACTTCCTGTGTGGGCCCATAGATGTCCGCTGTGGTGGTGAGATCGGGATGTATGCAGCACATCTGAACTTACGCAAATGGGAGATGCTTGGAGGATTTCCACGTACCAATTCCAGAGGGGAAGAACTGTGATATGCAGTTGGCCTCAATTGTATCAAGTCAGCAGGGTGTAAAACAGCGTGACCCCAACAAGAGGTTGGCAAGTTGCAATTCGTCAACAAAGGTCTTGCAATGAGTTTGATCCTCTTAATCAACGCTTCAGCCAAACCATTTTGTGTATGGACATATGGAACAGAGTGCTGAACTTCAATCCCCAAAGCCATGCAATAATCATTGAAAGCACGTGAGGAGAATTCTGCAGCATTGTCCATTCAAATTGATTTAATCCGACTTTCAGGATAATGGGCTTGCAACTTAATGACTTGCCTCATTATCTTGGCAAATGCATGGTTTCGTGTGGATAGAAGACACACATGTGACCATCGTGTAGATGCGTCAATCAGAACCATGAAATACTGGAAAGGTCCAGATAATGGCTGAATGGGACCACAAATGTCTCCTTGAATACGTTCAAGGAACTGAAGTGGTTCAGCTTGTATTTTGAGGTGTGAGGGCCTCAAAATTAGCTTTCCCGTGGCACAAGATGTGCACACAAAATCAGAAGATTGAGGAAATTTCGACTCAAGCAAATTATGACCAATGGAATTGCTAGTAATTTTTCTCATCATCCCTATTCCAGGATGGCCTAGGCGATCATGCCAGGTTTGGAATGCGTTAACATTCTGAAAAATTACTTTGTATGCAACATGTTCCACGGGTTTGATGTACGTATAGTACAAACCAGACGATAGAGAAGGAATTTTCTCATGTACCTTTTTGCCATATCCGTCATCTTTAGTAAAGAGTAGATACTCCTCTTTGTTGTCTTCATGGGTTTCAATATGAAAACCATTTTTACGGATATCTCGATAACTGATCAGGGTACGTGCAGAATCGGGATATAGTAAAGCATCCTCAATTGTCACATATGTACCACTTGGGAGGGTGAATATGGCACGTCCAGTACCAACAATCACAGTATCGCGTCCAGCGATAGTTAGAATATCTCCATTCGTCTTTTTCAGAGTTTGGAAATATTTCATCTCCCTCAGTATGGAGTTTGTGGCACCACTGTCCACAAGGCATAATTCCTCTTCCATCGGATTGTCCCCGTAGAAAACTATATAAAACAAAGAATTTTCAATAAGAAAACCTCATAGTAATATATAGAATACAATCTTTATTATATCAAATGTGTTGATACAATACAATATAAAGACAACAACAAACTTATGTTCTTATTACAATCATCACAAATGGACATAATTAAGTAGATCACTAGGAGATTGAGGGACTAGTCGAAGTCGCCAAACACGTTGTTTGCGGTGTACTCAATCAACGTGTTCTCCATTTCAGCAGTAGCCTCAGGCAGATAAGGAACCACGGCGTTGCTCGGTCCAGGAGGAACATCGTGCGAACCACCAGCTCCTTTTGCGCTATCCGGATGAAGGTTGAAGTTGGCTTCAAACCTTTTCCCTTGAGGTGCTTTGCGTCCCTGAGATTGCTGGTACAACATAACCAGATGCTTGGGCATTGTGCACTTTTCAGTAGAATGCGTGGAGCATCCACACTTGTTGCAAAGCTTAGATTTATCAAGCCTGGGCTTTGAAGTGCCTTTTCCCTTGCCTGGGTATCTAGATCTCCTGTTCCCATTGCGCTTTCGCTTATGCTCGAAATTGGATTGTTTACCCCGAGGGGTACCATTGAACTTCTGTCTATTTGCAACATTCAGATGGACTTCAGGTAAAGGTTGTGCCCCAACTGGGCGCTGAGAGCCATTCTTAGCAAGTAGCTCATCATGCTTTTCAGCCTGAAGTAACATGTGAATAAGCTCGGAATAGACAGTGTAGTTACGAGCACGGTATTGTTGTTGGAGGATCCTATCTGAAGGGAGCATAGTAGACAAAGTTTTCTCTATCTTCTCGCCCTCAGTAGGTTCCTTCTCACAAAAGCGCAGTTTGGAACATATCTTATGAACAGCATGATTGTACTCACCGATGGATTTGAAATCCTGAAGACGGAGATGAGTCCAATCATGGAGTGCTTCGGGCAGGACTACTGCCTTCTGCTGTTCATACCTCGTTTTGAGGGCCAGAAACAAAGTACTAGGAGATTCCTCCTGTAAATACTCAGACTTGAGATCTGGATGAATATGGTGCCTTATGATGAATAAGGCAACATAGTTCTGCTGTTCTGTCAGCGGCGTGGCCCCATCCGGGAGAGGAGTCTCCGGGGGTTGTATTGCACGCGCTATCCCACGGGACGCAAGATTGATCTTGATGTCCATAGCCCATGTAGGGTAATTGTGGCCATTGAGGGCAAGCTCCTCAAACTCTTTGGCAGTCATCTTTGCCGGCAGCGAGTACTTCCTCTCTTCTCCTTTCTCTGTTGCCTTTCGCTCTCGCTGGCTGTTCTACGTGCGTGATAACGTGTTTTGAATCGAAAGTGATTTATCCTTTGTCAATGGTTACAGAGAGTATATATATCCCCTGGAGAGACGCGACGATCCCGAAGAGATGCATCGGTTCCAGGAGGACGGGAGAGAGGCGACGGTTGCAACGGACACAGGTGTCCGTACCGGTGCAACTCGTTCGATGGGCAAGGGGAGATTTCCCTTAATTATAGATTATAGTTTAATCTTAACAGTTTCATTCTCTCAAAAGGCGCATCTAACTTGGCCTTTTTATAACCCAATCGCTGTCCGGTGCGCGCGCGCTATGAGACGCGATGCAGCGGCCGCACCACGACCGTCCATCTCGCGCGTCCCGCATAGACACGTGGCCTGGTGGACCGACCAGGTGGGCGGTGGGTTTTGTTGAGATCTTTTCGAAATTTTGGGAGACGCGCCGCTCATCTATCCTGCCGTTTCCCCTTCCCCACCTCACACTCTCCCGGCGAGGAGCCAAATCACACACGAAATCCCTAGCTTCGCCGCGAGCGCGGGCGGCGAGAGGGCCGGTGACGAGTTCAATTCAACGAGCGCGGCGATGGCCCGGCGAAGGACCCCGTAGCAGTTCGCCGGGGCGAGGGCGGCGCGCGCGTGCCGTACAAGGAAGAGAAGGTAGCGGTGAAGGGGGGAGAGGGTGGAGCTGGTGGTTCGGCGCGAGGCGGCGACGACCACCCCGAGAGCGAGATCCTGCTTTGCTTCGACGACCTAGGTGAGTTCATCCCACGTTTCCCCCCTCGCGCACACATCTCATGGCTGCTGGGGGTTCGTCGTCATCAACGACCGCAGGGGGGGGGGGGGGGGGGGGAGGAGCAAGGGCAGATCAACGGAGATGCTCCCGAGGAGGAGGGAGAGAGGGGAGGGATTTTTCTGCGAGGAGGCGAGGGCCGGGCGAGGGGTACTAGTGGAGGTGGAGCAGCGGGGAGTCGCCGGAGTGCGTGCGCAGGGAGGGTGGGTGTGGTTTCGGCTCAGCTCAGGTGCGGCGCCCGAGGCTCAAGCGAGGAGGGGTAGGGAGGTGGCACGGGTGAGATGAGGAAGGAGAGGCGCTCAACCTGACACAATTTTTCAGTAGGCAATTTTTTGGCAGCGCATGTGTGGTTCAGTATGCAATTTTTTGTGGTTCATTATGCAATATATCTGTATTTCAGTAGGCAGTACTGTAGTATAAGGTACTATGGGTTGTGGTCAGCATGTTTTCCCAGCAATGAAAACACTATAACATATGTGTTCAGCATTTTTGTGTTCAAGGGCAATAGTACTGATGAACGGGGGGCAACAGTACTGATGTACTGGGGCAAAAGTAATGTCGAACAAAGGGGCAAAAGTGAATTTCATACTGATGTAGGACATTATTGTGGTTTCTATATGCAATTAGACATAGATCAGTATGCAATAAACACTGTGTTTTAGTAGGGGAATCAGAATAGATAATAGGCAATTTTGTGTGTTTTTTTGTAGGAATCAAATATGAGATGAGTAGGCAAAAATGTAGTCAGTTTCTTCTAACTCATTTTCTTACCTTTTCAAATGCAGGCAAGGCAACAACAGAATTTTCTTTTTTCATCAGCAGCCGTACGACAGATTTAAAAAAATGGAGGATTCCACGGATGAACAGAATGGCGAGGTACCTGCCCACTCCCCACTGAACATTTTTTTCAAAATGACTTTCGGCAGAGAATCAGAGAGAATCATCCTTTTTTTCTTTGTGTTTTGATGTCGCTTTAAACAGGGAGCTGCAAGAGTAATACAAGGCCATAGGCGTCCTAGGAAGAAGCAAGTTCAGGAAGGTAGAAACAGAGCATCGCCAGCAAGGCTAGTAAAGTTAAACAAGAGCTTGGACCAACGGCAGAAGGATCTGATAGAAACTTACCATCTGGGAGGCATACTGAAGATCGAAGCAACAACAATGCCCGCAGACCTCAGCAGGTGGGTAATGCATATCTACGACCCAGATAGCGAGTGCATCGTAGAAAACATTATACATGCCAATCGAAGAAAACTCATGTTGAAATATGTAGTATATATCCCTTGTGTAAACTCGCAAGGCTTGCTTCTCGATTGGGAACAGGGACCAAAGCCTTGGCTCAAGCTCATCTGTTCGGTAATCATTACCCCCTTCTTTCACCAAGATCTTGTCATTTATCTTCTCATATTGCTTTATAAAGTTGAGCACAGAATTTTGCAGGTTCACGTACCTTTTTAGGACAGCATCGAAGCCTTCGCTCGATTACAAAACATAATGGATACTAGGGATCAAGCCCTAACAAAACTAACTTGATTACAAGATGAATCTCATTCAACCCATCATCGTCTAGCAAGCCTACGAAGAGATTACTCATTCCCGGCGGTGAGCATCATGAAATTGATGATGAAGGATGGTTGATGATGACAAAGACGGAAGTTCCTCTTCTTCGGAGCCCCGAACGGAGTCCAGATGTGGCCTCCCGATGAAGAACAGGAGGTGCCGGCGGCTTCGTATCGTAAAACGCGATGAAACTTTCTCTTCGATATTTTTCTCTGAAAATAGGAATTATATGATCGAGATTAGCGTCAGCGGAGCCTCGTAGGCCCCACTACCCAGGAGGGCGGGCCAGAGGGGGTGGCTCGCCCTGGTGCCTAGTGGGCAGCTGCCCCCTTCAGTATTTTTCATTTACTCCAAAATAATTCTTCAGAAAGTTCCATCCAATTTCGAGAACTTTTATTTCTGTATAAAAACAACACCATGGTAGTTCTGCTGAAAACAGTGTCAATCTAGGTTAGTTTCATTCAGACCATGCAAATTAGAGTCCAAAACAAGAGCAAAAGCGTTAGGAAAAGTATATACGACGGAGACGTATTAACTCCCCCAAGCTTAACTCTTTGCTTGTCCTCAAGCAATTCAGTTGATAAACTAAAAGTGATAAAGAAAAACTTTTACGAACTCTTTTGTTTTTGTGTTCATATATATGCTTAAATAGCACCCAGGTTTTCAGCAAAGATCATAACTAAGCATGTGAACGGTAAATATTATAAATTATATTCACTTATATCAATGGCATAATCAACTAGCGAGCAGTAATAAAATATTTCAAATGCCAACACTTTGTCAGAACAATCATGATATAATATGACAATAATGGTATATCGCTAGCCCTTTTTGAGATCACAAAACATAAATGCAGAGCACCTCCAAAGTTCAAGCAGCGACTGAACATTGTAATTCATGATAGAAGAGATCCAGTCATGATGCACGCAACATTAACTATACACAATGCATAAGGATGACAATAGTGCTCTCAAGACTGGTGCTTATTTGAGAAGGTGATGACTCAACATAAAAGTAAAATAACATAAAAATAAACAGATAGGCCCTTCGCAGAGGGAAGTATGGATTTGCAGAGATGCCAGAGCTCAAAGCTTAAATCAAAGATAAATATAATTTTGGGAGGTACACCTTTCCCGTCAACATTACGACCAAGAATTTTCAATATCTTCCATGCTAAATAAATTAGTGGCGGTTTCAAAGCAGTAAAAGTAAAGTCCCCCCCCCCCCACCAACAAACACAAGCCATGCCTAGCCGAATCCTTGGGTGCCCATCATACCAACAAAAGTTGGGGGGGGGGTGTTTAATTATTCATGATTTTTGATCATGGGACTGGGCATCCCGATTACCGGCCCCTCTCATGCAAGGACAAGTGAATAAACACTCATCATGAGAATAACCCGTTTAGCATGGAAGATACTGACCACCCCATCGTTCTACGAGCGGTACAGGCACATAAAATAGATGTTCATTTGAATTTTTAAAGGTGACACATGCAAATTTACTTAGAACAGCAGAGTACTACCGTATATATGTAGATGTGGACTCATCTGGAACAAATTTAACTTATGGATTTGGATGCACAAGCAGTATTCCCGCTTAGTACAGACGAAGGCTAGCAATAGGTTGAGAAGCGACCAACTAGAGAGCGAAAAAAGGTCATGAACATGCATTGTGAATAATTAACATTGATCACTAGCATGAGTAGGATATAAACACCATGAACATAAATATTGTGGAGGCTATGTTGGTTTTGAATCGACTACATGTGTGAACATGTGCCTAGTCAAGCCACTCGAAACATTCAGAGGAGGATACCATATCATCATACTACATCACAACCATTTTAATGCATGTTGACATCTAAGATAAATCATTATCCACTCCTAGCTACTTAAGCATGTCATGAGCAACTATAATCTCTAATTGTCATCATAAACATATTTTGTCACAATATGTTGAATCATGGATAGTGAGTTAAACATATTTACAAAAAACAAGTTTAGTTCATACACGCCTTTCCTGGTCATAGTCACTTCATCAAATATCGTCATTATAGCCTTTCACTTGCACGACCGAATGATATGAAAATAATAATAGTGCAAGAGTGCCGTGGACTAAGCTAGAATCTGCAAACATTTTATTCAAAGGAGAAGACAAAATAATATGGCCTCTTTGTTGGATCAACAATAATGCATATGAGAACCATTCAATATTTTCATCATGGTCTTCTCCTTGGTATGACTCAACAAAAGAAAAGAATTTCAGAGAATCACCGATACGTCTCCAACGTATCTATAATTTATGAAGTATTCATGTTGTTATATTATCATTCTTGGATATTCTACAATCATTTTATAGCAACTTTATATCATTTTTTTGGGACTAACCTATTGACATAGAGCCCGGTGCCAGTTGCTGTTTTTTGCTTGTTTTTTACATCACAGAAAATCAATACCAAACGGAGTCCAAACGTAAAGAAACTTTTTGGAGATTTTTTATGGACCAGAACACCCAGGATGGGCCAGAGAAGTACCATAGGGGTGCCCCGAGGGCAGGTGGGTTTTGCCCACCTCGGTGGCCTCCCGCACAGCCTCTTCGCCCTACAAATTCCCAAATATTCCAAAAACCATCGCGGAGACCCTAGATCAGAAGTTCTACCGCCGCAAGCCTCTGTAGCCACGAGAAACCAATCTAGACCCCGTCCCGACACTCCACCGGAGGGGGAAATAATCACCGGTGGCCATGTTCATTATCCTGGCGGCCACCATGATGAGGAGGGAGTAGTCCACCCTCGGGGCTGAGGGTTTGTACCAGTAGCTTTGTGTTTAATCTCTCTCTCTCTCTCTCTCTCGTGTTTTTGAGATGGCACGATCTTGATGTATCGCGGGCTTTGCTAATATAGTTGGATCATATGGTGTTTTCCCCTCTCTATCTTGTTGTGATTAATTGAGTTTTTCCTTTGAGATTTCGTTTTATTGGATCGAATACTTTCATGGATTTGAGAACACTTTATGTATGTCTTGCTATGAATACCCGTGGTGACAATGGGGTATCGTATTGATTCACTTGATATATGTTTTGGCACTCAACTCACGGATTCTCGAGGTGACATTGGGGTAATCTATGATAGGGGTTGATGCATGTTCTTGTCTTTGTTTCTTCGGTAGAAATCTTGGGGCACTCTTTGAGGTTCTTTGTGTTAGATTGAGTATTATGATTATGAAATTATTTGGTGTTATTTTAGTACGAACTCTTGGATTGATCGATCGGAAAGAATAGCTTCAAGGTGGTTTCGTATCCTACAAACTATTTCTTCTTATGTTCTCCGCTAGATAGGAACTTTGGAGTGATTCTTCATCGCACTTTGAGGGATGGTTACGTGATCCAATTATATTAGCATTGTGGAGAGATTACACTAGCGAAAGTACGAACCCTAGGCCTCATTTTCAAGCAGTGTAATACCGTTTGTGCCCCGTTTTATCAATTGCTACCTTTCTGTTTTTATTTACTCAGATTATAAAAATATATTTTATCACCATCTCTTCGCCTAACTAGTGCACCTATATAATTTTTCATTGTATTGGGTGTGTTGGGGACACAAGAGACTCCTTGTTATTTGGTTACAGGGTTGTTTGAGAGAGACCATCTTCATCCTATGTCTCCCACAGATTGATAAACCTTAGGTCATCCACTTGAGGGAAAATTGCTACTGTCCTACAAAACTCTGCGCTTGGAGGCACAACATGAGTCTACAAGAATAAATTTGTGTAGTAGACATCAAACACACTGAAATATTTTTAGAGTTTTTAGTTTTTTCTTGAAGAAAGCAAATTAACATAGGAAAACAAAAACCGAAAAAACTATTTACACGGGAAACCTCCCAACAAGCAAAAGAAGAACAAGAAATCCTTTTGGGTTTTCTTTTAATACTAAAACTAATTAAACTAAAAAGAAAAACCAAAAGTAAGCGAGAAATGTTTTTGGATTTTCTCAAAGTTTTTCAAACACACAAGAAGAAAGCGAGAAAAAGGAGAAAAAATACAATGAAATAGGATGGACACCGACAACTGGAAAGAAATGTGTGAACATGAATGTAATATAAGTGGGAAATACATACTCCCCCAAGCTTAGGCTTTCGCCTAGCTTGGTGATCACCATTCGTAGTAGTTGTCTGGTCCCATGTGAAAATGCTGAGGTGGTGGCACCTGAGCGTCCCACTCATGGGGCTCCTCCTCTGCTGCTGCCTGTGTGTTCCGGTAGGCGATGATATCCTCTGGTAGGATGGTGTATCCGTTCCTGGCATGAGAGTCAAACAAAGCAAGTGTAGGCAACAGAATAATATCACGAGTATTCTCACTAAAAACCAAGTTATACTGAATGTGTTGCGGAGGCACAGGAGCATCAATAAAGTGATGGGCCTCCATCGCCTAGTGATCTAAATAAACTCTGGGCAATAGATAATCATGTTGGTGTAACTGAACGTTAATACGTCTCGCTAAGTGAGTGGCATAAATGCCTCATGAATCTTACCCTTAGTTCTATCATTGTGCAGGCGACGTGCAATGATAGCCCCTAATTTATAGGTGTGGTCATTATGAAGTTCACGGCATAAAATGGCGAGGTCAGGGGCACTGAGTATACTGCCTTTTTCTCTAATAATCAAGCATTTCGTTATGAAAAGAGCAAAGTAATGCACAAAAGGAAATTGCAAACTAGTGGCCGCGGCTTTCGATCCAACCCTTTCCTCTCCCACAGTTAAAATACTGAGGAAACCCTCAAACTCTGCCGGTCTAGGCTCTCTTAATTCCACATGAGAGGGAATTAAACATATCTCACAAAATTCAGTAAGCGGTATCTGACGGGTTTCAGAGTATAAATTAAACCGCACCGTAGGAGGTTCAAGCCTATTCAAGAAATGAAAGTTTTGCACAAAGGAATTTGTAAGGATGTGGTGTTGGTCACACTCATGTGCGAGGAAGTTGGTCAATCCAGCATTTGCAATGAATTGCACGAATTCTTGGTGGAATTCGGCTTCGTCCATGAAGGCAATGTGCAGGCATTCGCATGGCCGGACCTCTGTCCAACGCGGAGTGTTGATGTCACCATATGATGATTTACCGGTGACTCCCTTGTCATTTCTTTTAGACGAACTCCTTCGAAAGAAATCGATCTCCCTAAGAACGAATTTATGAAATTTTGGGTCACAAAAATGATATCAATAAAACTTCACAAGATTGATAGCAACTACTCATATGGATGCCTAGAGGCTATATCAAGCATTCAAACTACTTGGAACTCGAAGAATTCAACATGCAAGCTCATTTATAAGAACACCAAGAGTAGCTAATTACTCAATATATAAACCAGTATAACAAAAACTAATTGGAGCAATGGAGGAGTCACATACCAAGTAGTAGTCCCCCACAATAGTTTTGGAAACGGAGCTCTATGCAATTGTCGGATCACGGGTTCCGGAAAAACCCTCAAGGTTCGACCACTAGGGTGCGCGCGAAGATTTCCTCCCTACCGATCCACGCCCTAGCTCACTAAGATCTCGCGGACGAACTCGCAACACAAAAGACACAATATTTATACTGGTTCGGGCCACCGTTGTGGTGTAATACCCTACTCCAGTGTGGTGGTGGTGGATTGCCTCTTGGGCTGATGGTGAACAGTACAAGGGAAAGAACAGCCTCCTGAGGTTGAGGTGTTCTTGTGCTTGACGAACTTGTGTGGGTGAGATGCCTCTCAATCCGCCCCCTACGGTGGTGGCTAGCTCTACTTATATAGGCCCAGGTCCTCTCCCCAAATATTGAGCGGGAAGGGAGCCAATAACGGCCAATTTGAAAGGGGACAACTAGTACAGCTTATCCTGACAAAAGCGGTCTTCACCCGCGAAAGGCTCTGGTGGTGACGCCGTCTTGGGCTCCATGGTGACCTCTGTCTTGCCGTCCCACTGGTCTTGGTCTCGTTGCACCGATATGGAAACCTTTGCTTGATGCCTCGGTACTCTGCGCCTGCGCTTGCCTCCTTAGCACCAAAGAGGAAAACAGGACACTGCGCGCGTTGGCGCCCTCCTGGAGCCCGCCTGATCTTGATCGTCATGGCTCACGTCACGAGAGCCTCGCGAGGTTTGGCCTGCCTTGATTTCTCCGCTCCTCGCGAGGCAGCCTGGTGAGGCCGCTCCTGAGGAGGTCTTGCATCGTCCGCCCCGCGAGGCTTGGCCCCTCGCGAGGGTCTTGAATGTCTCGTTGAAGAAGATGGGTCGTACAGGCCTGCTAGCATAGCCACGCCGTGGGCTGCAGGCAGGCAAGTCTGGGGACCCCCGTTCCCAGAACGCCGATAGTAGCCCCCGGGCCCAAGGCGCGCTTGGGCTTGGCTTCGAGGAGAAGCCAAAGGTCAAGCGCGGAGCGCCGCGGGCCCCAAAAGCCTGCGGCCTTGGTCGACACGTGGCGGTTGATTGGACGTGGGCGTCTTCGCTTCCCCACGTTGCCTCGGCAACTGCTCGACTTGACAAAAGGCTGGCGCAGACAGCGCTTGCCTTCACTGTTCCCTTTCGCCTGGCCTCAGATCCCCTTTCTCGCTCCTCGCTGCCGAAGCCTCCAGATCTGCTCCAATCTTGCTCCGCATCTACGACCAATGGCGCCGCGCAAGGTCAAGTCCTCCTCGGCTCCGACTTGGTACGCGCCTGCTCTCGATGCGCCCAACGTCTCGGAGAAGAGCCTCGCCTCCACGTGCTTGCTGACGGCGGGGGAGAGCAATGAATGGGGGAAGACGGAGCTCCGTCTTGCCTCCGACGTGCCGGAGCCTGAGGGAAGCACCTTCTTCCCCTTCTTCACGAGCAGCATCACCGCCAGGTTGGTTCCTCCCTTCTTCGATTTCTTTTATGAGGTCCTCGACCACTACGGGCTGCAGGCGTTGCATCTCCATCCCAACTCTATCCTCCTCATGTCCATCTTCGCCTACTATTGCGAGGCGTATCTTGGCGTGATGCCGTCCGTGGCTCTTCTGCGCCACTTCTTCTTTCTTTGCGTCAGCGAGGGACACGTCTCCGGGTGCGCCAATTTCATCGCATCCGGCAAGGCCAACTTGATCTCGAACACCGGGAAGAGGGTCGACAACATCCGGGCCAAATGGGTCATGATGGATGCCAAGTGCGCCCATCCGCACTTGGCATTGCCGACGGAGGCGCCCCAGCCTAACAAGGGGTGGCCTCGTGCGGAGCTCACTGATGAGCGGGCGTCGTCGGTGTTGGAGCAGATGATGACCGACTTGAAGCCGGGCAACACGAAGGCGGCCAAAGTGACAGGGGCCATGCTCCTGAGGGAATTCCTGACGCTGCGCGTTGCTCCACTTCAGGCGCGCGCGCGCCCCTTGTGGAGGCTTGGAGATGTAGGAGACATGGTTCGCCTGAGGCCGGAGGCCCTTCCTGACGATGAGCTGACTGCTGTCCTGCGGCTCCTGGTTGGGGACAACCAGGAGTACCCGCCGAGCGCCTTCACTCCTTTCTTCCATCGCAAGGACTGGGAGCCAATCGTGGCCTCCAAGCCGACCTTTGATGCGCGCGGGCTGGTGCCGCCCATGCCCTCTGGAGGCCCTGCGGCGGCGAAGCCGGTGGAGCTGTCTTCTGACGAGTCTCGCGGGAGGGAGGAAGAGGAGGTGGACTCGGAGGCGACCCCCGAGGAATTGGGGGAGACTTCTCCCTTGAGCAAGGCCGACATCCTCCGCGCCCTGCCAGACGACGCCGAGATCGACGCTCGCCAGGGGGAGGGGGAGCTGCCTCTCATCCCAACACGGGGTAGATCGTCGCTGATCTCCCGAGATGCTGCCTCTGCCTTGACGCCACCTGGAGCCGCCTCCAGCCCTTCTGCTGCGCCGTCTTCT
Organism: Aegilops tauschii subsp. strangulata; assembly: GCF_002575655.3. NCBI lineage: Eukaryota > Viridiplantae > Streptophyta > Magnoliopsida > Poales > Poaceae > Aegilops > Aegilops tauschii. The sequence goes on along the minus strand of NC_053037.3, from coordinate 309,134,943 downwards.
GCTCCGGGAGCCCATGCGCCTACTCCTCAGGCTCCGACGCTTTCAGGTTTTAGGCTCCCCAAGCGGAAGGTGGACTATATCGCGGTGGATCAGCAAGTGCTTCGAGCTTCGTCTTGCTTCTGCTTATACTTGCTATTTTCTGACGTTCACCCTTGGTTGATCAGGCTGGTGCCTTCGGTGAAGAAAAGGAAGGAGGACACAGCGGCCGCGCCCCCCTCTGCGGAGAAAGGAGGTGGCAGCACTCGCACCTCCCCAGCCCGGTCGCCCTCGCGAGGCCCAGATAGACATCATCGGGAGGAGTCAGCCCCCGTGGCCCCGCTGGCTCCGGAAGTGCTGGCACCTAGCTCGGCTGATGAGGTCCCAAAGGCTCTGGAGCCCTTGATTTTCCAGGCCCAGGTAACGACGTCGCCCCCTCCTCCTGCCGCGCTCCTGGCCCCAGGTTCTTCCGCTTCCTCCGTCGTCTTGGAGCGCGTCCTTTCGGAGAGGGCCCAGCTGCGGGAAGATCTCCTGAGTGCGGACCCGCGCCTGGTGGCTGGGCGCCTGGAGCTGGCCTCCGGCTGGCTTCATTCTGATGCGGCGGTTCGAGCGACACTGAACCAGGCCGCGACGACCTCCGAGGAGGAGAAGCGGGCCACCGCAAAAGCTGCGGCCGATCGTGAGGCGGCGCTGAAGGACGCCAAGGCCGCTCGTGACCGCTATCAGGTGCTGGAGGACGAGTTGAAGAGTCTGCGTGACCAGCGCGCTGAAGAAACCCATGGCCGCCAGGCGAAGGAGGAGGAGATGAAGGCTCGGGAAGACGCCATCAGGAGCCGCGACGCCGAGCTGGTGGAGCTGGCGAAGGCACAGGCCGCGGAGCGCAGCCGGCTGGAGGCGCTGGAGCAGAAGGCGAAGGCGAGGGAGGCCGACCTCGACGCCAAGGCGAAGGTCCTGGCCGAAGACCGCGTGGCCTTCTCGCTTCTTGAGAAGAGGTCCAGCGTGGCGCTGAAGTCACTATACGAGAAGGGCTTGGAGAAGCCGCTGACCACCGACGAGGATGGCCCTGCTCAGCTGCTTCCCCACTTGGTGAAGGCGCTTGAGGAAGTCGTGGAGGGCATCGGTCCCATGGTTGAGGCAGAGGCTCGCGTCCTTTCTTCAGCTGCTCTGACGCGTGTCTTCAGTCATCTGTACCTTCGCGACCCCAATGCTCGTCTCAACGAGCTACTGGAGCCTGTAGCTGATGAGCATTGCGCGGCTGCCGCCGCAGCCATGAAAGGTCAGGTGGAGGCCCTGCTGAAGAAGTTCCACGGCTTCGTCCTCGCGCCCTCGACCGGCGATGCCACCGATCCTGCGGCTGGCGGTGCAGGTGAAGGCGATGCTACCAAGGGAGGAACACCTTCTGCGGGCGATGGCGGTGTTCACGAATGACCTGCGGCTGCCTTCCTGTTTCATTCCTGCAGCATGCATCAGGCCTTGTGGAGGCGTTAAACTTTTGTTTGATATTGTGAGAATAATATGTCTTGTAATATTTGCTTCGAGATTTTGCGATTTTCTTCCTATCTGCTTTGTGTTCTGCATCGACAGAGCCCGACCCCGCGCATACCTCAACCGCCGTTGGGCCGACCGGAGACCAGGACGGACCAATGAGTGAGGGGCTACGTGACCAGTTAGGCTCCTGAGTCGCGATGCTCAGGAGTCCCCCTTGACGAAACAACTTATAGGGAGAGTACGCGAGGATAGGTTAATGTTCTACGTCGACAGAGCCCGGCCCCGCGCATACCTCAACCGCCGTTGGGCCGACCGGAGACCAGGACGGACCAAGGAGTGAGGGGCTACGTGACCAGTTAGGCTCCTGAGTCGCGATGCTTAGGAGTCCCCCTTGACGTGCAAACAATCTCTATACCTTTGCCCTCGCCGAGGCTCGGCTCGGGAGGGGCATGCGACGACCAGGTCCGGGAGACCTGGTTGGGTGGCGTGCGCTTGGGAGTGACCCGAGCGCAGCCCCCAGGTCCGGGAGACCTGGTTGGGTGGCGTACGCTTGGGCGTGACCCGAGCGCAGCCCCCGTGCCCAGCCCCTTCGCGCGGCTCTCCCGAGGGGAGGTGTTGCGGTGAGGCTGGACGCTGAGCTCTGGGGCTCCCTGAGGTTGGTACGACCGTGAAGCCGCCCTCAGTTGTTTATCGCCAGCGCGGAGCATGGTGCTTCCGCTTATGCGTGGGAGGGGGCTCCCTCTGCGGAGAGCCCCCGGGGCGTGTACAGCCCCGCCCTGACACGTGGCTTGCACGGCAGGGCTAGACGAGGTGTATCTGGGCACTCGTGAGCCAGCGCAGGACTCACGAGGCCCTACCTCAAGGCGGGTTGCGCCTAGTCTTGGTTCTTGTTTGCTGTGCTAGTCCTGCGAGGTGGTCAGACAACCTGCGCCGAACGAATCTCCTGAGGTTATCGCGTGAGAAAGCCAAGCACCAATGGCCCTAGGAGGTGACGTAAACAGGGCCGGCCCGCCAGACAGAGCCCAACCGTTGGATTTATCGATGCTGCAGGGATGGGCCCGAGCACAGACGCCGTGCTCAACTTACTCACGCGGAGGGTCCCAAAGAAAGACGGCCGGCGCGCGGTCCCCATGATGGGTGGCGATTAAGCAGGTGATAATCATAGGTAGATTAAGCATGGAGAGCAGCAGGCTTAAGTAAATGCAAGGGAGACACATGCCACTGGGTCAGGCCCGAGCGGCTTGGGGATGATGCGGCCCGAAGGGCGCCCCCAGCAAGGTAAGCTAAAGACATGAAGAAAAAGGGATACATGCCATAGGGACGGACCCACGCGGCCTGGGAATGGTGCAACCCGAGGGGCGCTCCTAGCTGAATGAACTTGGAAAATGTCACCTGGTTCTGTTGATGAAGAGATGTCGGGGCAGCTGAAGGTACGCGGCGAAGGGATTGCTCCTCACGAGCCACCGGGGCCCTGAACCTCGGGAGGCTCTGGGGGTCCAGGCGGTTCCTTGAGGACCATCTCCATCTCCGTTAGCACTGCGTGGTGCCTGGCCTCCTGAGCTGCCAGGATGCGCTGATAGGCTGATGACACGCTCGGCAGGCCGAAAGGCATGCGAACGTAGTTGTGTGGTGGACCCTCGCAACGGCCCATGTGCGAAGGCCAGAAAAGCTCCTGAGAAGCGGCCCTGTTGAGCCCTGGGACGTCGATGCAGACGCGCAGCCCGGCATCCTCGCCTGGATGGGGAGCTGCGCCTCCTGAGCAGCGGTCGCCGCGCATGGCCCTTGCGTCTTGCAGTTTCTGAGTGGTCTTGGTGATGAACTCCTGAGCAGCGGGCGCTCCTCGCCCTGTGTCCTCCTGAGGGAAACGTGCCGTGAAGCACGCCTCCAAGTGGTGCCCGAGCGCCTCCCTCGTGATGTTGGCAAGGTCTGAGGCCCTCCAGAAGAGAGCCCCCGAGCCCTGCCCGAGGAGGGCGCTGGGCGCGCCTTCCTATGCGATGGAGGGGGGCGCCCCTGGAGCGGGCGCTGATCCTGACGAGGTTCCAGCTGCGATGCCGCCCTCCTGAGGTCCGGCACGGCGCAGCTTCTTCTTCTTCTTGGGGATGGCCTCTAGAGGGCCCTCGCCCTTGTTGTCGGGGTCGTCGATTGCTGCAGCTTGAAAGGCACGCTCGAGGGAGCACACCGTGTCTCTTTCGCACGAGACCGTGATTATTCCGCGGCTTCCCGGCATCTTGAGGACATTGTAGCCGTGGTGGGTCACCGCCATGAACTTGGCCAGGGTTGGATACCCAAGGATGGCGTTGTATGGCAGACGGATGTGCGCGATGTCGAAGTCGATGAGCTCGGTGCGGTAGTTCTTGCGTTCTCCGAAGGTGACAGGGAGGTGGACCTGCCCTACCGGTGTGGTAGAACCGTCGGTCACTCCTGAGAAAGGCTTGGTAGGCTGGAGCTGGTCATACGGCACTTGGAGGTTGTCGAACGTGTCGACAGACAGGACATTGAGCCCTGCGCCGTCGTCGATGAGGGTCTTGGTGACTTGCACGTTGCTGATGACTGGTGAACAAAGCATCGGGAGGGCGCCAAAGGTGGCTGCGCACTTGAGCTGATCTGCCGAGCTAAAGGTGATGGCGCACTGGGACCACCTGAGCGGGCGCGTGGCCTCCAGTTTGGGGAGGACTGCATTCACTTCACGAGCAAACTGTTTGAAGATATGCTGCGAGGCTGGGGGCCTGGGCTCCGCCCAAGATGCAGGCGATAGCGCGCGGCTCCTGGAAGCCCCCAGCCCCCTCGTCCTGATGGTGGTCGTCATTCCTTCTTGGCGGTGGCGGCAGCGGGGGAAGACCGGCATTGCCCTGAGGACGATCCTCACGAGGCTGGTCCCTCCAGGCGCCCTCGCGAGGATGATCCTGCCAGCGGTCCTCACGAGGCCGGTCGCGCCACTCCTGGCGCGGGCCACGGTCGTCCCAGCGCCCGCCAGCACGTCCTCCTCCTCCTCGGCCGTAGCCCCGGTCGCTGCACTCGGGGCGTCGACCGAAGCGTCCTTCACAAATGGCTCTGAGCTATTGACAGTCGCTGGTGTTGTGGGTATTCAGGTTGTGGAAGGCGCAGAACGGTCGGCTGCTCTTGGATGATTCGGGCTGGTCTCTGCCTTGCTTGGTGTCCGGCTCCGCCGCGAGCACGGCTGCTCCCTTGCGCTTGACGTCCTTGGTCTTGGCTTTCTTCTCCTCCGGGTCCGCAGCCGGCAGCTCGAGGAGGGAGAGGCGCCCTTCCTCAGCTCTTGCGCACTTGGTTGCCAGGTTGAACAGCTCCTGAGATGTGCACAGCTCCTCGTGGATAGCGAGCTCTTCCTTCATCTTGATGTCGCGGACGCCATCAGAAAACGCGGAGATGATGGCCTCGTCCGTCACCTTGACACCATCAGAAAATGTTGTTGAAGCGCTGGATGTACTTCTGGAGGGTCTCTCCTGGTTGTTGCTTGACGCGGCGCAGGTCACCCGCGGCCGGCGGGCGGTCGCGAGTGCTCTGGAAGTTGGCGACGAAGCGGTCGCGCATCTCGTCCCAGGAGGAGATCGACCCTGGAGGCAGGTTCAAGAGCCACGAACGGGCGCCGTCTTTGAGTGCCATAGGAAACCAGTTCGCCATGACTTTCTCGTCGCCGTTGGCCGCCTCGATGCTCAGCTCGTAGAGCTGCAGGAACTCCGCGGGGTCGGGGGTGCCGTCGTAGCGAGGAGGCATATCTGGCTTGAACTTGCCTGGCCAGGCGACGCTACGCAGCTCGGGGGTGAAGGCGCGGCAGCCGGCCGTGGTCGCCGGGGCCCGTCTTGGAGGTGGAGCTTGGTCCTGACGCTCACGTGCCGCCACAGCAAGCGGCGCGGGGCCCTACCGCGGCAGACAATCCTCTTGGCGCGAGGAGTGGCGGAGCGTTCTCTTGCGGTTGAGGGACTTCTTGGCAGCTTCTTTCTTCACGCGCAGGCGCCGGACGTGGCGGGTCGCGTCATGGAGCCACGCGCCTTGGCGCCAGGGCGCCGTCTTGGGGCAGGGCTGGTGGAGGCGCTTCGTGAGCTACGTTGCCTGTAGCTGGTGGAGGGTGAGGCGGAGAGAGGGACGGCGCAGGGGAGCCCCCTGCGGCGCGGACGAGCTCGGCGACGCGGTCGAGCTAGTCCTCGTAGAGGTCGTCGACCGGGCGATAGCGCAGGAGCTCGTGCGCCATGAGGAGCGCGGCCCGTGCGTCCATGGGAGCGCGACGAGCGTGGGACGAGGAACCGGCAGGGGTCAGCAATGGAGTGGCGGTGCGACCGTCCCGCCGCACCGAGGGGTGCAGCGAGGACGCTTGCTGCTCTTTCCCCACCGGGCCGGTGGCGGCGTTGGCGGCAGGAGACGGAGAACGACGAGGTGGCCCACCGACGGGAGCCGTCTGAGCGACGCGGGTGGCTAGGGCAGCCCGGCGCTCAGCACGAGCACGACGAGCGTCCGCCATGGAGACGACGGAGCAACCGGACGCGAAACGACAGGAAGGAAGCTCCGGCTCACCCCCTACCTAGCGTGCCAAATGTCGGATCATGGGTTCCGGCAAAACCCTCAAGGTTCGAACACTGGGGTGCGCGCGAAGATTTCCTCCCTACCGATCCACGCCCTAGCTCGCTAAGATCTCGTGGACGAACTTGACGAACTCGCAACACAAAAGACACAAGATTTATACTGGTTCGGGCCACCGTTGTGGTGTAATACCCTACTCCAGTGTGGTGGTGGTGGATTGCCTCTTGGGCTGATGGTGAACAGTACAAGGGGAATAACAGCCTCCTGAGGTTGAGGTGTTCTTGTGCTTGACAAACTTGTGTGGGTGAGATGCCTCTCAATCCGCCCCCTACGATGGTGGCTAGCTCTACTTATATAGGCCCTGGTCCTCTCCCCAAATATTGAGCAGGAAGGGAGCCAACAACGGCCAATTTGAAGGGGACAAATAGTACAACTTATCCTGACAAAAGCGGTCTTCGCCTGCGAAAGGCTCTGGTGGTGACGCCGTCTTGGGCTCCATGGTGACCTCTGTCTTGCCGTCCCACTGGTCTTGGTCTCGTTGCACCGATATGGAAACCTTTGCTTGATGCCTCGGTACTCTGCGCCTGCGCTTGCCTCCTTAGCACCAAAGAGGAAAACAGGACACTGCGCGCGTTGGCGCCCTCCTGGAGCCCGCCTGATCTTGATCGTCATGGCTCACGTCACGAGAGCCTCGCGAGGTTTGCCCTGCCTTGATTTCTCCGCTCCTCGCGAGGCAGCCTGGTGAGGCCGCTCCTGAGGAGGTCTTGCGTCGTCCGCCCCGCGAGGCTTGGCCCCTCGCGAGGGTCTTGAATGTCTCCTTGAATAAGATGGGCCGTACAGGCCTGCTAGCATAGCCACCCCGTGGGCCGCAGGCAGGCAAGTCTGGGGACCCCCGTTCCCAGAATGCCGACAGCAATGAGATCAAAATTCGCGGGTTTGAGAGCAAGAACATGAGAGAGAGAGAGCCACATAGATGTTTTTTGGAGGTAGATGATGAAGTGAGCTAAGAGGATAAGTGAGTGGGACCTTGTGGGGCCCACTACCCACCAGGGCGCGCCAGGTGGGTGTGGCACGCCCTGGTGCCTAGTGAGCACCTGGGGCACCCCCTGTGATGTTTTCAGTGCCAAAAATTCTTAAATATTTAGAAAAAACCGTGTTATAATTTCAGGTCATTCTGAGCATTTTCATTTTCGGGCACTTTTTTATTGCACGAATAATTCAGAAAACAGGATATCCATGGCATTTTATTGTATTTAACTAAAAATAACAGAAAACAAAAGGTAGGGACAAAAGGTTGTGCTTACTAAATCGTCGACCACATGCCTCTAAAAAATAATCCATTAATAAGGTTGATCAAGTCTTATTAACAACCACTTTCGATTAGCATGCACCCGAAGAACTTTTGTAAAACACTAAGTTACCTCAACGAGGACATGCATCTCCCCAACAATAAGTGTTTCATATTTCTTTTTGACAGTATGTAGAGGGAATTGAAAACTTCCAAAAGTGATTGTCGGAGTCTTTTCAATAACATTAATTCCATTCACTTGAAATTGTTTCTTCGGAAAATGTACCGTATGCTCATTATCATTGATATGAAAAGTGACCTTGCTTTTGTTGCAATCAATAATAGCCCCTGCAGTATTCAAAAAGGGTCTACCAAGGATAATCGACATGTTGTCGTCCTCGGGCATCTCAAGTATAACAAAGTCCGTCAAGATTGTAACATTTGCAACAACAACGGGCACATCCTCACAAATACCGATAGGTATGGCAGTTGATTTGTCAGCCATTTGCAAAGATATTTCAGTAGGTGTGAGTTTATTCAAATCAAGTCTTTTGTAGAAATAGAAAGGCATAACTCTAACACCGACTCCCAAATCACATAAGGCAGTTTTGACATAATTTCTTTTAATGGATCATGGTATGGTTGGTATTCCTGGATCTCCTAATTTCTTAGGTACTCCATCCTTAAAAGAGTAGTTTGCAAGCATGGTGGAGATTTCAGCTTCAGGTATTTTTTCTTTATTAGTGACAATATCTTTCATATATTTAGCATAAGGGGCTATCTTTAAAATATCAGTCAAACGAGTACGCAAAAAAATTGGCCTAAGCATTTCAGCAAAGCGTTCAAATTCTTCCTCATCTTTTTTCTTGGATGGTTTAGGTGGAAAAGGCATGGGTTTCTGGACCCATGGTTCTCTTTCTTTACCATGTTTTCTAGCAACAAAATCTATTTTATCGTAACCTTTATTTTTAGCAGGTGGTTTATCAAGATCAACAACAGGTTCTATTTCAACATCATTATCTGGTTCTTTATCATTTTCTGGTTGAGCATCTATACGAACATCATAATTGTCATTTTCATTATCACCAGGTGAATGTTCATTACCAGATTGAGTTTCAGCATCAGAGATAGAGACATCATTATTATCCTCAGAAGTTTTTTCTAACTCAGGTTCACTAGAAGTATGCAAAGTCCTATCATTCTTCCTTTTATTTTTATTTTTGGAAGGACTAGGTGCATCAACATTAATTCTTTGGGAGTCTTTCTCAATTCTCTTAGGGAGTCCCTCAGGATAAAGTGGCTCCTGAGTCATTGTACCTCCTCTAGTTACTACTCTGAGATTTAGCAACTTGTTCTAACTGAGTTTGAACCATAGAAGCATGTTTTCCTACTCCTTTAACATCATTAGTGATTCTAAATAATAAGTCACTCAAGCGAGCAATCATATCAACATTTTGCTTTACTTGTTTCATAACATAGGCATTGAAGTGATCTTGTTTCATAATGTAATTGTCGAATTCATACAAGCATTGACTAGGATGTTTATTATAAGGGACGTCACCTTCATCAAACTTTATGAAAGAATTTACCTCTACCACCTGTGGTGGTGTGTCAAGACCATGTATTTCTTCAATATGAGGTAAATTCTTAACATCTTCAGCTTTAATACCTTTTCCCTCATACATTTCCTTGCTTCTTGCTCATGTCTGCTTGAACTACGTCAATATTTCCCCAAAGAGGAAGGGATGATGCATCACAACAATGGTAGTTATTTCCCTTAGTGATGAGACCAAGGTTATCGAACCAGTAGGAGAACCACGCAACACTATGTGAACAACACCTACACACAAATAACAAATACTCGCAACCCAACGTGTGAAAGGGGTTGTCAATCCCTTTCGGGCAACGGCGCCAGAAATTGGCAAACAGACTTGAGAGAGAGTTGTAAATATTGATAGATCGAACGCCAAATAAAATAAAGTGCAGCAAGGTATTTTTGTATTTTTGGTTTAATAGATCTGAAAATAAAAGCAAAGGAATGTAGATCGCAAAGGCAAATATAATAAAGAAGAGACCCGGGGGCCGTAGGTTTCACTAGTGGCTTCTCTCGAGAAAAAATAGCAAACGGTGGGTGAACAAATTACTGTTGGGCAATTGATATAACTTCAAATAATCATGACGATATCCAGGCAATGATCATTATATAGGCATCACGTCCAAGATTAGTAGACCGACTCCGGCCTGCATCTACTACTATTACTCCACACATCGACCGCTATCCAGCATGCATCTAGTGTATTAAGTTCATGGAAAAACGGAGTAATGCAATAAGAACGATGACATGATGTAGACAAGATGTATTTATGTAGAAATAGACCCCATCTTATTATCCTTAATAGCAACGATACATACGTGTGGGTTCCCTTTCTGTCACTGGGATCAAGCACCGTAAGATCGAACCCATCACAAAGCACCTCTTCCCATTGCAAGATAAATAGATCAAGTTGACCAAACAAACCCCAAATATCGGAGAAGAAATATGAGGCTATAAGTAATCATGCATATAAGAGATCAAGGAAGACTCAAATGAATTTCATGGATAAAAATATAGATCTGATCATAAACTCAAAGTTCATCGGATCCCAACAAACACACCGCAAAAAGAGTTACATCATATGGATCTCCAAGAGACCATTGTATTGAGAATCAAACGAGAGAGAGGAAGCCATCTAGCTACTAACTACGGACCCGTAGGTCTACAAAGAACTACTCACGCATCATCGGAGAGGCACCAATAGACATGATGAACCCCTCCATGATGGTAACTAGATTTGATCTGGTGGTTCTGGAACTTGCGGCGGCTGTAATTGATTTTCATCGACTCCCCTTGGGTTTCTGTAATATTGGGGTATTTATAGAAAAACGAGGCGGTTCAGGGGGCACCCGAGGTGGGTACAACCCACCTGGGCGCGCTTGGGCCTCCAGGCGCACCCTGGTGGGTTGTGCCCCCCTCGGAGCAACCCTAGGCGCTTCTTCGGCCCACTGGATGTCTTCTGGTCCAAAAAAATCCACAAAAAGTTTCGCTGCGTTTGGACTCCGTTTGGTATTGATTTCCTGCGATGTAAAAAACATGCAAAAAACAGCAATTGGCACTTGGCCCTATGTTAATAGGTTAGTACCAAAAATGATATAAAATGACTATAAAATGATTATAAAACATCCAAGAATGATAATATAACAGCATGGAACAATAAAAAATTATAGATACGTTGGAGACGTATCAACATCCCCAACTTAATTCCTGCTCGTCCTCGAGTAGGTAAATGATAAAAACAGAATTTTTGATGTGGAATGTTGCCTAACATGTCATCTCATATTATTTTCTTTATAGCATGGACATTTGGACTTTTATATGGTTCAAAGCAATAGTCTAGTTTTGACATGAGACTTAAATACTCAATCATATCAATAAGCAACCATGTCTTTCAACACACTCGCATATTAGCTACACCCAATGCTCAAGTACGATCACAGTGCCTCCTAGTTGGTGCTTTATAAGAGAAGATGGAGACTCAAATTAAAAATAAAAATTGCATAAAATAAAAGAAAGGCCCTTCGCGGAGGGAAGTAGTGATTTGTAGAGGTGCCAGAGCTCAAAGCGAAAAACATACAGATAAAAACATTTTGGGAGTCGTACTCTTCCCACCAACGAAAACGAATTAGAGTTCCCCACACTTTCCATGCTAGATATATCATAGGCGGTTCCCAAACAGAAAATAAAGTTTATTCCTTTTTCCACCATACTTTCACTTTCCATGGCTAACCGTATCCACGGGTGCCCTCCATACCAACACTTTCTAAGGAATTTATTATTTGACAACATAAAGTAAATTCATTTTTCATTTCGGGACTGGGCATACTCTCGTGCGATGACAAGTGAATAAAGACTCATCGTGAGAATAACACTTCTAGCATGGAAAATATCGGCCACCCTTCCCCGCCTCGCGAGCGGTACGAGCACACAAAAGAGAAATTTATTTTGAAAATTAGAGATGGCACATGCAAATTTGCTCAGAACGGCAAAATAATACCGCATATAGGTAGATATAGTGGACTCATGTGGCAAAACTGGTTTAAAGGTTTTTGGATGCACAAGTAGTGATCATACTTAGTGCAAAATGAAGGCTAGCAAAAGATTGAGAAGCGACCAACCAAGAAACGAATAATCTCATAAGCGAGCATTAAGCATAATTAACACGGAATAATGCACCACAAGAAGGATGTAATTTCATTGCATGACTATTGACTTTCGCGCTTGCATAGGGAATCACAAACATTAACACCAATATTCTTACTAAAGCACAATACTCATCAACATGACTCACATATCACATCATCATATCTCAAAACTATTACAAGGAATCAAGTTTATTTTGTCCAATGATCTTCATGAAAGTTTTTATTATATCCTCCTTGGATGTCTATCACTTTGGAACTAATTTTCATGTGTTGCTTCTGATAAGCTCAAACAAATATAAGTGAAGATCAAGAGCATAATATTTATTTCTCTAAAATTAATTTAAGTGAAGCAAGAGAGAATTTCTTAAATTTTTTACTAACTCTCAAACAAATCTAAGTGAATCAAGAGAGCATTTCTTCAAAAATACTAAAGCACACCGTGTTCAAAAAGATATAAGTGAAGCACTAGAGCAATTCCATAGCTCATAAAGATTTAAGTGAAGCATAGAGAGCAATTCTACCAAGTCATAGCATATTTCTGGCTCTCTCAAATAGGTGTGTCCAGCAAGGATTCAAGACTTAAAATAAAAAGCAAAACAAGCAAAGACTCATATCATACAAGACGCTCCAAGCAAAACTCATAGTATGTGACGAATAAAAATATAGCTTCGAGTAAAATACTGATGGTCGTTAGAAGAAAGAGGGGATGCCACTCGGGGCATTCCCAAGCTTAGTTGCTTGCTTCTCTTTGGATAATAGCTTGGGATGCCATGGGCATACCCAAGCTTAGGCTCTTCTTACTCCTTATTCCTTCATCCATCGTAACATCACCCAAAACTTGAAAACTTCAATCACACAAAACTCAACAAAACCTTCGTGAGATCCGTTAGTATAAGAAAATAAATCACTACTATAAGTACTGTAGCAAACCGATTCATATTTTATTCTTGCATTATATCTACTGTATTACAACTTTTCTATGGAAAAAACTCATCAAAGAAAACCATAGAAACATCAAAACAAGCACACAACGCAAAGAAAACAGAATCTGTCAAAACAGAACAGTCTGTAGCAATTTGGATATTTCGAATACTTCTGTAACTCCAAAAATTCTGAAAAATTAGGAACACGTGAACAATTTGTATATTAATCTTCTGCAAAAAGAATCAACTCAAAATCACTATTCTGTTAAAAATGAGAATTATTTTCGTGAGCGTAAAAGTTTCTATTTTTTAGCAAGATCAAATCTACTATCACCCAGCATGATCCTAAAGGCTTTGCTTGGCACAAACACTAATTAAAACACACACAAAAAAACAATCATAACAATAGCATAATTGTGCAAACACTCAATAACATAAAGCAAAAAGCAAAAATAAATTTTATTCATTGGGTTGCCTCGCAACAAGCGCTATTGTCTCATGCCCCTAGCTAGGCAAAAGGCAAGGATCTATGTTTTGTTGTCTTTGTTTCTAGACCCATAAGATGCCCTCATGATTGATTCATGTGGTGGCCCAATTCTTGTTCTAGGGAAGTGTTCCATACGCTTCCTTAGTGGAAATTGAAATTTAATATTGCCTTCTTTCATATCAATCACGACACCAATAGTACGTAAAAACGGTCTACCGAGGATAATTGGACAAGACATATTGCAATCAATATCAAGAACAATAAAATCTATGGGCATATAATTCCTATTTGTAAGAATAATAACATCATTAATTCTTCGCATAGGCTTTTTAATAGTAGAATCCGCCAAGTGCAAATTTGAAGAACATTCTTCAATATTAGTAAGACCAAGCACATCACATAAAGATTTCAGAATTGTAGAAACACTAGCACCCAAGTCACATAAAGCAAAACACTCATAATTTTTAATCTTGACTTTGATAGTAGGTTCCCACTCATCATGTAGTTTTCTAGGAATTGAAACTTCTAATTCCAACTTTTCTTCCAAAGCTTTCATCAAAGCATCAACAATATGTTTAGTAAAAGCTTTATTTTGTTCATAAGCATGGGGTGAATTTATCATGGATTGCAACAAAGAAATATAATCAATCAAAGAGAAACTATCATAATTAAATTTTTTGTAATCAAAAAAATTGGGCACATCACTAGTTAAAGTTTTGACCTCTTCAAACCCACTTTTATCAATTTTCTCAACAAGATTTTCACCCTCCAAATTATCGGGACGCCTTCTAGCTAAAGTTGACTCTTCTCCAGTCCCTTTTTCATCAATATTAATTTTACTAAACAATGAATCAATAGAAGAAACACCAATCATTTTAAGATCTTCATCATTTTTTATGAAAGAAATCACTAGAAAACGCTTTTTCTAAAAATTCTCTTCTAGCTCTAAGCATAGCGGTCCTTTTCTTACTTTCATGCATAGAAACATAAAGAGATTTAATTGATTCCTCTACCTTAGGCACAAAAATTGTCATCTTGAGATTTTCCACATCATGAGAAATTCTATCAACACTTCTAGACAAATCATCAATCTTATTCAACTTTTCTTCCATTGTAGTATTGAAAACCTTTTTGGGTGTTGATAAATTCTTTAATATTATTTTCAAGATCAGAGGTGTTCCTATTATTATTATTATTATTATTATTATTATTATTATTATTATAATAATTATAAGATTGGTTACCATAGGAATTACCATAACTATTAGAGGAATTACTAGGAAAAGGCCTAGTATTAAAATTGCCTCTATAAGCATTGTTATTGAAATTATTTCGAGAGATAAAATTCACATCTATGGCATCACTATTTTGCTCAATCAAAGTAGACAAAGGTACATTATTAAAATCAACAGGAGCACTTTTACTAGCAACCAGTTTCATAAGAGCATCAACCTTTTCACTCAAAGAAGAACTTTCTTCAACCGAATTAACCTTTTTACTAGTAGGAGCTCTTTCGGAATGCCATTGTGAATAATTTGCCACGATATTATCAAGAAATTTGGTGGCTTCACCCAAAGTAATTTCCATAAAAGTACCACCCGTGGCGGAATCCAAAAGATTACGAGAAACAAAATTCAACCCTGCATAAATTTTTTGTATGATCATCCAAAGATTTAACCCATGAGTTGGGCAATTCCTTAGCATTATTTTCATCCTTTCCAAAGATTGTGCAACATGCTCATGTTCAAGTTGCTTGAAATTCATGATCTGGGTTCTAAGGAAAATAATATTTGCGGGCGGAAAATACTTAGTGATAAAAGCATCGTTGCACTTATTCCAAGAACCAATACTATTGCGAGGCAAAGAAGAAAACCAAATTTTTGCATGATCTCGCAAAGAAAACGGAAATAATTTCAAGTTCACAACATCATTGTCCACATCTTTTTTTGCATATCGCATAATTCCACGAATGTGTTAAGATGGGATGCGGCATCCTCATTAGGAGGACTGGAAAATTGATCTTTCATAACAAGATTTGGCAAAGCAGTATTAATATCACAAGACTCCACACTAGTGGCGGGAGCAGCAATTGGAGTGCCAATATAATAATTGTTGTTGGTATTTGAGAAATCACACAACTTGGTGTTCTCTTGAGTCATTGTGACTACGCAACAAGATTACACTCAAAAACAGATCCGGCAAGAAAACGGCGAACGAAAAAGAGGGCAAATAAAACAGATTTTTTTTGTGAAGTGGGGGAGAGGAAAATGAGAGGCAAATGGAAAATAATGTAAATTGCGAGGAGATGAGATTTGTGATTAGGAACCTGGTCGATGTTGATGATGTCTCCCGGCAACGGCGCCAGAAATTCCTTTTGATGTCTGCTTGAACTACGTCGGTATTTCCCCAAAGAGGAAGGGATGATGAAGCATAGCAATGGTAGGTATTTCCCTCAGTGATGAGACCAAGGTTACCGAACCAGCAGGAGAACCACGCAACACTACGTGAACAGCACCTGCACACAAATAACAAATACTCGCAACCTGACGTGTAAAAGGGTTGTCAATCCCTTTCGGACAACGGCGCAAGAAATAGGCAAACAGACGTGAGAGAGAGTTGTAAATATTGATAGATCGAATGCCAAATAAAATGAAGTGCAGCAAGGTATTTTTTTATTTTTGGTTTAATAGATCTGAAAATAAAAGCAAAAGAAAATAGATCGCAAAGGCAAATATAATAAAGAAGAGACCCGGGGGCCGTAGGTTTCACTAGCGGCTTCTCTCGAGAAAAAATAGCAAACGGTGGGTGAACAAATTACTGTTGGGCAATTGATAGAACTTCAAATATGACGATATCCAAGCAATGATCATTATATAGGCATCACGCCCAAGATTAGTAGACCGACTCCTGCCTGCATCTACTACTATTACTCCACACATCGACCGCTATCCAGCATGCATCTAGTGTATTAAGTTCATGGAAAAACAGAGTAATGCAATAAGAACGATAACATGATGTAGACAAGATCCATTTATGTATAAATAGACCCATCTTGTTATCCTTAATAGCAAAGATACATACGTGTCGGTTCCCTTTCTGTCATTGGGATCAAGCACCGTAAGATCGAACCCATCAAAAATCACTTATTTCCATTGCAAGATAAATAGATCAAGTTGGCCAAAGAAAACCCAAATATCGGAGAAGAAATACGAGGCTATAAGTAATCATGCATATAAGAGATCAAAGAAGACTCAAATAACTTTCATGGATAAAAAGATAGATCTGATCATAAACTGAAAGTTCATCGGATCCCAACAAACACACCGCAAAAAGAGTTACATCATATGGATCTCCATGAGACCATTGTATTGACAATCAAACGAGAGAGAGGAAGCCATCTAGCTACTAACTACGGACCCATAGGTCTACAAAGAACTACTCACACATCATCGGAGAGGCACCAATGGACATGATGAACCCCTCTGTGATGGTGTCTAGATTGGATCTGGTGGTTCTGGAACTTGCGGCGGCTGGAATTGATTTTCGTCGACTCCCCTATGGTTTCTGGAATATTGGGGTATTTATAGAGCAAAGAGGCGGTTCAGGGGGCACCCAAGGTGGGCACAACCCACCTGGGCGCGCCTGGGCCTCCAGGCGCGCCTTGGTGGGCTGTGCTCCCCTCGGAGCACCCCCCACGTGCTTCTCCGGCCCACTGGATGTTTTCTGGTCCAAAAAAATCCACAAAAAGTTTTGCTGCGTTTGGACTCCGTTTGGTATTGATTTCCTGCAATGTAAAAAACAGCAACTGGCACTTGGCACTATGTCAATAGGTTAGTACCAAAAAATGATATAAAATGATTATAAAACATCCAAGAATGATAATATAACAGCATGGAACAATCAAAAATTATAGATACGTTGGAGACGTATCACTTGCATATCTTCAGGACTGAGAAATAAAATGCCCCTCTTCTTTGGAGTGGGTTTAGGCGGTGGTTCAGGAAGTGTCCAATCATCATAATTCTTCAATATATTATTCAATAGTTCCTCAGCTTGTTCAATAGTTCGTTCCCTGAAACACAACCAACACAACTATCTAGGTGGTCCCTAGAAGCATTAGTTAGTCCGTTATAAAAGATATCAAGTATTTTATTTTTCTTAAGAGGATGATCAGGCAAAGCATTAAGTAATTGGAGAAGCCTCCCCAAGCTTGTGGGAGACTATCTTCTTCAATTTGCACAAAGTTAAATATTTCCTGTAAGGCGGCTTGTTTCTTATGAGCAGGAAAGTATTTTTCAGGGAAGTAATAAATCATGTCCTGGGGACTACGCACACAACCAGGAGTAAGAGTGCTGTACCATATCTTAGCATCACCCTTTAACGAGAAAGGAAATAACTTAAGAATATAGTAATAGTAAAAAATTTCATCATGAGCAAATAGGGTGGCTATATCATTTAATTTTGTAATATGTGCCACAACAGTTACAATTTCATAGCCATGGAAAGGATTAGATTCAATCAAAGTAATTAACTCTGGGTTGACAGAGAATTAATAATCCTTATCACTAAGAAAGATAGGTGAAGTGGCAAACTTAGGATCATATTTCATTCTAGCATTCAAAGATTTTCGTTTCAACGTGCATAGTAATTTCTTAAGATCATCTCTATCCTTATGAGTAAGAACGTCCCTAGCTACCTCTCCATCCATAACATAACCCTTAGGCATCTCAGGAAATTCATATCTAGGAGCACTAGTTCCAATAGATGAATCAAAATTTTCAGTTTCAATAATTTCATCAGTTTCAGTAACCTCATTTTATTTAGCTCTAGCAAGTTGTTCATCAAGAAATTCACCCAGTGGCACAGTCTTATCAAGCAAAGTACTAGCATCATTCATAGCAGAAGTAGCATGATCAATTACTTGCAACATATTTGAATTAATAGCAGGTGGTGGTGTTGCAAGCTTACTCAAAACAGAAGGTGAATCAAGTGCAGATCTAGATAACAATTCCTTACCTCCCCTCGTCTTAGAGGGAACAATCTTGGTTCTGTCATATTTAATATTCTTCATAGTGATCAATAGATATAAATCCCAAGTGACTCAACAAATATAGCGATGCTCCCCGGTAGCGGCGCCTGAAAAAGGTCTTGATAACCCACAACTATAGGGGATCGCAATAGTTTTTGAGGGTAGAGTATTCAACCCCAATTTATTGATTCGACACAAGGGGTGCCAAAGAATATTTGCAAGTATTACCAGCTGAGTTATTAATTCAACCACACATGGAGACTAAATATCCGCATCAGAGTGATCAGTAGCATAGTATTTTGACAATTTGATAGCAGTAGCAATGATAGCAACAGTAACAGTAATAGTAGTAGCGGCAGTTTTGTAGCAGTTGTAACAGTAGTGACAGCAGTAGTAACTTAGCAAGAACAATTTGTGAAAAGCTCGTAGGCATTGGATTAGTGACAACGTTGGATAATATTCATCATATAATAGTCATAACCTAGGGCGACACATAACTAACTCCAATTCATTAATATAATGTAGGCATGTATTCCGTAAATAGTCATACGTGCTTATGGAAAAGAACTTGCATGCCATCTTTTGTCCTACCCTCCCGTGGCAGCGGGGTCCATAAGGAAACTAAGGGATGTTAAGGCCTCCTTTTAATAGAGAACCGGAACAAAGCATTGACACATAATGTGTTGGGGATATAACCCCACAGTGAGACCCACCCTAACAGGGCCGGATTAGGCTGTTGGCGACTCATAAAGGAAGCCTTATACAGGCCCAAGAAGCCTAGACATGGAACCAGGGAGGCGACTTACGTGGTGAGCCGGACGGAGGCCCAAGGCCAGAATACGGTGCTTGACCCGGAAGTGTAAGCCGCCCGAAGGCGACTTGCCTAGCAAGGCAAGGCGACTTAGAACCAGGGTCGGTCACGGAGTATGACTCAACTCGGACTCTTGTAAGCCCAGGGCCTCGACCTGTGTATATAAAGACGAGTCCTTGCGGCAAGTAAACTTAAGTTACAATCAATCGATAGCTAGGTCAAGCGAATCCGCTCCCTTGTAATCGATACTCAAGCAATAGCAACAAGAGCAGGAGTAGGCTTTTACCTCCACCGTGAGGGGCCGAACCTGGTAAACTCGTGTCTCTCATCCCCTCAACCCCTTTAAGCTAATCACCGTAGCCATGGCCTCACACCTAAGTCCTTTCACGAGGGCATCTGCCGTGACAAAACCACGACAGTTGGTGCCCACCGTGGGGCCAGCGCATGGTGGTTTTGAGTTCTTGAAGGGCTCTTTCCCAGGGATCGAGAGATATGCCATTGGCAGGATGACCAAGAGTCACCGCGGCAAGCACTACATCGACGATGCTGGCTGGGGCTGCGAGGCCGACTCAATCGTGTATGGGCACTGGGTCCCCTTCGGCGGAATTCATGTCTTCATCAGAAAGATCGGCGGATCTGAGCCTGAGACGGACACCTCCACCGACATCATCGAGTCGGCTCGGCACATGCAACCCGCCCGGATTCAACCGACCGGAAGCATGTTTTTGTCGGTTTCGCACATGGCATGGATCTTGCGGAGGATTCTGTATCTGGAGGAGAGACTCTCATCTACTCAGGTGATGAGTCCTCGACCGAAGAGACGTAGTCGATCTATTAGCTTGAAGACGACGGCCTTGAGGGCTATTCCGACGGTGATAATATTCCGGACCCCTATTAGTCGCCATGCAGGGCTGCTATCTTCATGGCGGGCATAGGGACGACTCTCAATTTGTCAACAGCTGCAACTATGACATCGGGCTCGACCGCTGCTGTGGCAGCCGCTGGTGCTGGCGGCTCAGGTAGGCCGCCGGCTCAGGTTTTATTAGATCTCTTGGGCACTCTGACAACTTTGCTAGAGATAGAGGTTACTGCGGCGAATCAAGTAGAGTGCAATGCAGAGATTGTAAAGATTTGGGCGGAGATCACCAAGGCCCAAGAGGATATCGCGGCTGAGAATGTCCAGACAGCTGCATTGAAGGCTCAGATTGATGCAGAGGCGGAGCGTGTGAAGGCTGAGGCCTGGCGTTTGAGTTTGAATCAGGATGCGTCCAATGCAGTTTTCTAGAGGAGGTATCAGAGTCGTCTGCCATCGACGTATGATCCAAGGCGTTTGTTTAACACTCCTGGAGCAGGTCCTAGTACTCCTGATGCACGGGTGAATCATCAATTAAACCCAGACTTGCTGGAAAACCGGGCGGCTCAACCTCGTCAACCTGAGACAGCACGGAGGGAGGAGCCGGGGCCTAACCCGCCCCCAATCATACGCCGCCACATCATTTTTTGATGCCACCGTCAGGACACTTTTCTAACCCGGTGGATAACATGTTAGTGGCAGCGACCCGACTGACGGTTATTCCGATCGATCGCGAGTCACCATTTGCAGTGGAGACCTAGAACGCAGTTGAGCTCCTTCAGACGGCCGTTGCGGAGCAGGCGGCTTACTCATACAACCATGATCGTCTTCATTCGACCCCTCACCCAAGTCGAAGTTACAGCCATTGTATTGAGTTGCCCGCTGTCTCCAACAATGAACGACGACGTGACCCACCCCGTGATGATAACCTACCCCGTAACCCAATGGGCAATGCTCAGGCGATCGTGGATGAAGCCAGAGATCACCGTGAGGCAGAAGCGGTGGCTCAGCAGGGAGCTTATCTGCCTCTGATGACCCCTTCGGCCTCAGTAGGGGCTGGGACGATTTCTAGGACGGTTGGAGTGCCGTGTTTAGTACCGGCTTTGCGTAATGAATGTCTGCCTAAGGATTTTAAGGGTCCTCGCAAGGTGCCCAGTTATACAACTAATCTCCCTCCTGAAGGTTGGATTGAGAGTTATGAGTTAGCCATGGAGATGTTGGATGTCAATGATGCTGTCTGTGCCAAATACTTTACTATGATGTTGGAAGGGCCAGCTCGTACATGGCTAAAAGGTTTACCTCCTAATTCTATCAGCTCATGGGTAGAGTTGAAGGTGCGTTTCGTCAAAAACTTTCAAGGGACATGCAAGCAACCTTTGATGATTATTGACCTGGATCACTGCGTGCAGCGTGCGAATGAGTCGGCTCACCATTGGGTCCGGTGGGTCTCCGCTATTATTCACTCGTCAGATAGCATTGTGGCACGTCAGGCGGTTCTAATCTTAGAAAAGAACTGTCACTTTGTCCCCCTTAAGCAGAAGCTCGAGCGGCTTAAGTGTTATTGCAATGACATGGGCGAACTCATGGCGGCTCTTATTAAGTATGCAGACTCTGATAACACAAAAGACCCTTGATCTGATGATGAGAAATCCAACAAGGGCAAGAAGAATGGCAATGGTAAGGGTCAGCAGCAGAATATAGCAGGGCATAATGGAAACAACCAGGGTAATGGTGGTAAGCGCAGACACCCCAACGACGGGTCAGATCTAGTGGCTAACACCAACACTGGGTACAAGAACCAGCGCCGCAACGGTAATGGTAAGCCGCCTTTTGGTAGAGCAAAGCCTTTTAATCTTGAGGCAACGCTTAATGATCCGTGCCCGAAGCATAGTCTCCCCAACACGCCGTCCACTCATGCCTGGAAGGATTGTTTCACTATGCGGGAGTTCAGAAATCACGGCCTTAACCAGCATCATGATAATAGCAATGGGCCACCAGGCGGGTCAGGATCCGGCTCTCAAGGGCCCGGCTTTGGTGGTGGCGGCTCAAACTCTGGATATCAGGGTCAAGGTGGTTATAATCAGCAGTCTGGTCAAGGTAACCAGCAGCAAAATAATCAATCGGGATATCAGAGTAATCCAAAGCAGCTTAACAGAGGTCAATACCACGTTTTCACTACAAGTCTTTGCAAGCGGGATCAGAAGGTTCATAAGCGCCCAGTCAATGCTTTTGAGCCAGCAGTAACCCAATACCTACGACGGTCAGAGCATCCGATCACATGGAGTCAGGAGGATCACCCGCCCCGGGTTGAGAATCCAAGTCATCTGGCATTGGTGGTAGCCCCTCAAGTGGGCGGCTATAAGTTCACAAAAGTGCTCATGGATGGTGGTAGCAGCATCAACATATTATAGAACGACACCTTTTGTCGAATGGATCTGACTGACAAACATCTCAAGCCGTCCTCTATAGTTTTTCATGGCGTGGTGCCTGGTAAGTTGGCTTATCCTGTCGGGAAGATATTACTGGAAGTGGCTTTTGGTGATGACAGTAATTACAGAACAGAGACCTTGTGATTCGAGGTGGTCAAGATCAAGAGTCCATATCATGCTCTGTTTGGACGGCCGACTTATGCTCGGTTTATCGCTCGCCCTTGTTATATTTACTTGTAGCTTAAGATGCCAGAGCCAAACGGGATGATTACGGTACATGGTGATCGTAAAGTCGCCCTGGAGTGCGAGGAAGGAGATGCAGCTTATGCATAATCACCTTGTGCTACTGAGGAGCTCAAGTTTTATAAGGACAATGTTGACCCGGCTGATATGACCCCTCTTAAAAGCCCACTACAGAACAAGACCCTCTGTGAAAGTTTAAGTCGGCTGACGATACCAAGCAGGTGGATTTTGTCCCTGGCGACTCATCTCATCAGTTCACTGTGGGGGCAAATATGGATCCCAAATATGAAAGTGCGCTCATCGAGTTCATCCTTGAGAATCGGGACATCTTTGCATGGAAACCTTCTGACATGCCAGGTGTGCCGAGAGAATTCGCTGAGCACAACCTTAATGTGGATCCCAAGTTTAAGCCAGTGAAACAATTCCTTCGGTGTTTCAATGAAGAATGGCATAAAGCTATTGGAGAAGAGGTAGCCCGGCTCTTGGCAGCTGGGTTTATCGTGGAAGCTTTTCACCCTGAGTGGTTGGCTAACCCTGTGCTTGTTCTTAAGAAAAAGGCACATGGCGTATGTGTGTTGACTACATAGATCTTAACAAGGCTTGTCTGGTTGATCCATTTTCTCTCCCCCGTATTGACCAAATCATTGATGCAACAGTGGGTTGTGAGAGCTTATGCTTCCTGGATGCTTATTCTGGTTATGATCAGATCAAGATGGCAGTTAAAGACCAAGAGAAGACGGCTTTCATCACACCTTTTGGAGCTTTCTGCTATGTTTCCATGCCTTTTGGGCTCAAGAGTGCCTAGGCGACTTATCAACGCTGCGTTCAGAATTGTTTTCATAACCAAATTGGGCGTAACGTTCATGCTTATGTGTCTAGGAAGAAGGAGACTCTTCTGGATGAGTGGAAAGGAAGTTTTGACAATCTCCTGGTCTACAAAATGATGCTTAACCCGGCCAAGTGTGTCTTTGGTGTGCCAGTAGGTAAATTGCTAGATTTTCTGGTCTCAGTATGGGGCATTGGAGCTAACCCGGAGAACATTAAGGCTATCACTTCACTTTCTAAGCTGGCGTGTGTCAATGATGTTCAGTGTCTAGCGGGTTGTATTGCGGCTTTGAGCTGGTTCATTAGTCGCCTGGGAGAGAAGGCAATTCCTCTCTACCAGATGATGAAGAAGACATACCACTTTGTCTGGTGTGATGCTGCTGATCAAGCGTTTGAGGCCCTTAAGAAACAATTAGCTGAGCCGCCCATCTTGACTGCTCCTATAGACAAAGAGCCTTTGCTCCTATACGTGGCTGCTAATAATAAGGCGGTCAGCGTAGCAGTTGTCATGGAGCGCAAGGAGGCAGGGAAAGAGTACCCAGTTCAACGGCCGGCTTATTATGTTAGTGAGGTTTTGACTGAATCCAAGCAAAGATACCCACATTGGCAGAAGTTGGTGTTTGGGCTGTTCATGGCGAGTCGCAAATTGAAACATTATTTCCTTGGGCATCCTATTACTATGGTCAGCTCTGCTCCTTTGGGAGATATTATTCAAAACAGAGAAGCCACCGACCGGGTTGTTAAGTGGGCAATTGAGCTTGGACCTCATAATTTTATGTATGTGCCAAGAACAGCCATCAGGTCTCAAGCTTTGGTGGATTTCATAAATGATTGGACAGAGTTGCAGACACCCAAAGAGAAGACTGGCAATACATATTGGACAATCCACTTTGACGGGTCCAGGCAGTTGGAGGGCTCGGGGGCTGGAGTTATTTTGACCTCCCCACGAGGTGAAAAGTTCTGTTATGTTTTAAGGCTAATGTTTCCTTGTACTAACAATGCAAGTGAGTATGAAGCATTGCTCCATGGGCTTCGTATGGCTAAAGAGATGAATTTAAGGCGGGTCAGATGTTTGGGCGACTCAGACTTAGTGCCATAGCAAGCTTCAGGCAAGTGGGATTCTAAACACCCACTCATGGCGGCTTATCGCCGGGCGATTGATAATATTGTTGGTCACTTTAAAGGCTATCAGGTGGATCACCTTGATCGACGGAATAATGAGGCGACTGATGCACTGTCCCGACTTGGATCTCAACGTAAGCCAGTGCCCCCTAATATATTCCTTGATGTCTTACACAATCATTCAGTCAAGTTACCATCTGAGGAGGATTTTTCTATACTTGACACAGAGTGACAGTTGGTGGCGGCTCTTCATTCCCTGACTGGATGCTGCCTTATCTAGCTTGTCTTACTCGTGGCGAGTTACCCGAGGATGAAAACTTGGCGCGACAGATCACACGACATTCTAAGTCTATGACTATTTTCAATGGCGAGTTACATCGATGCAGTGTGACTGGTGTCTTCCAACGTTGTGTCTCTCCTGAAGAGGGCCGTGAGATTTTGCGAGAGATACATGCAGGCGACTGTGGTCGTCATGCCGGCTCACGATCATTGGTGGCTAAGGTGTTTCATCATGGATTTTTTTGGTTAACCGCTCATGCAAACGCAGAGGATATTGTTAGTAAGTGTTACGGTGTCAGAAATTCGTAAGGCAAGCTCATGCGCTGGCTCAGGAATTGCAGATGATCCCAATCACTTGGCCGTTTGCGGTTTGGGGGCTTGATATGGTTGGACCTTTCGAGAGCTCTGAAGATAAGAACACCGACCTTCTAGTGGCGGTTGAGAAGTTCACTAAGTGGGTTGAGGCAGAGCCGGTCAGCAATTGTGAGGCGTCTACTGCAGTTTAGTTTGTCAAAAAGCTGATTTTCCGCTTTGGTTATCCTCATAGTATCATCACTGATAATGGGATGAATTTGTCTAAAGGTGCTATGAAAGAATTTTGTCAACGAGAGCACATCAGGCTTGATGCTTCATCAGTTGCACATTCTCAGTCCAAATGGTCAGGCAGAACGTGCTAACCATGAGATCTTGAGAGGAATCAAACCCCAACCCATGGTTCCTTTAAAGAGAACACCGTGTTGTTGGGTGGAAGAGATTCCTTCAGTTCTTTGGAGCATCAGGACCACCCCAACAGGTCAACGGGTTATACACCCTTCTTCATGGTTTTGAAGGAAATATGCCCTAGAGGCAATAATAAAGTTGTTATTTTATATTTCCTTATATCAAGATAAATGTTTATTATTCATGCTAGAATTGTATTAACCGGAAACTTGATACATGTGTGAATACATAGAAAAAACAAAGTGTCCCTAGTATGCCTCTACTTGACTAGCTCGTTAATCAAAGATGGTTAAGTTTCCTAACCATAGACATGTGTTGTCATTTGATGAACGGGATCACATCATTAGGAGAATGATGTGATGGACAAGACCCATCCGTTAGCTTAGCATAATGATCGTTAAGTTTTATTGCTATTGCTTTCTTCATGACTTATACATGTTCCTCTAACTATGAGATTATGCAACTCCCGAGTACCGGAGGAACACCTTGTGTGATGTCAAACGTCACAACGTAATTGGATGATTATAAAGATGCTCTACAGGTGTATCCGAAGGTGTTTGTTGAGTTGGCATAGATCGAGATTAGGATTTGTCACTCCGTGTATCGGTGAGGTATCTTTGGGCCCTCTCGGTAATGCACATCACTATAAGCCTTGCAAGCAATGTGACTAATAAGTTAGTTACGGGATGATGCATTACGGAACGAGTAAAGAGACTTGCCGGTAACGAGATTGGACTAGGTATGATGATACCGACGATCGAATCTCGGGCAAGTAACATACCGATGACAAAGGGAACAACGTATGTTGTTATGCGGTTTGACCGATAAAGATCTTCGTAGAATATGTAGGAGCCAATATGAGCATCCAAGTTCCGCTATTGGTTATTGACCGGAGATGTGTCTCGGTCATGTCTACATAGTTCTTGAACCCGTAGGGTCCGCACGCTTAAGTTCGATGACGATTTGTATTATGAGTTATGTGATTTGATGTACCGAAGTTTGTTCGGAGTCCCGGATGAGATCACGGACATGACAAGGAGTCTCGAAATGGTCAAGAGGTAAAGATTCATATATTGGAAGGTTGCATTTGGACATCGGAATGATTCCGAGTGATTCGGGCATTTTTCAAAGTACCAGGAGGTTACCGGAACCCCCCCACCCGGGAGAAGTTATGGGCCTTATAGGCCATAAGAGGGAAGCACACCAGCCCACAAGGGGCTGGTGCGCCCCCCCTTGGGCAGGAGGCCGATTAGGACTAGGAGAAGGGGGCTGCCCCCCTTTCCTTCTCCTTCTCCCTTCCCCCTTTCCTACTCCATGTGGGAGGTGGAATCCTACTAGGACTAGGTAGTCCTAGTAGGACTCCACACCTTGGCCCGCCCCCTTAGGGCCGGCTGCCTCTCCCTCTCCCTAATTCATATACTGAGGCAGGGGGCACCCCAAAGGCACAAGAAATCTTCTCTTAGCCGTGTGCGGTGCTCCCCTCCACGGTTACACACCTCGATCATATCGTCGTAGTGCTTAGGCGAAGCCCTGTGCCGGTTACTTCATCATCACCGTCGCCACGCCGTCGTGCTGACGGAACTCTCCCTCGGCCTCAACTTTATCAAGAGTACAAGGGACGTCATTGAGCTGAACGTGTGCTGAACACGGAGGTGCCGTACGTACGGTGCTAGGATCGGTCAGATCGTGAAGACGTACGACTACATCAACCACGTTGATAAACACTTCCGCTTTCGGTCTACGAGGGTACATGGACACACTCTCCCCTCTCGTTGCTATGCATCTCCAAGATAGATCTTGCGTGATCGTAGGATTTTTTTTGAAATACTATGTTCCCCAATAGTGGTATCAGAGCCAGGTTTATGCGTAGATGTTATATGCACGAGTAGAATACAGAGAGTTGTGGGTGATAATAGTCATACTGCTTACCAGCAAAGTCTTACTTTGATTCGGCGGTATTGTTGGATGAAGCGGCCCGGACCGACATTACATGACCATGTTCATGAGACTGGTTCTACCAACGTGCTTCGCACACAGGTGGCTAGCGGGTGTCAGTTTCTCCAACTTTAGTTGAATCGAGTTTGACTACGCCCGGTCCTTGTTGAAGGTTAAAACAACACACTTGACAAAAAATCGTTGTGGTTTTGATGCGTAGGTAAGAACGGTTTTTGCTAGAAGCCCGTAGCAGCCACGTAAAACTTGCAACAACAAAGTAGAGGACGCCTAACTTGTTTTTGCAGGGCATGTTGTGATGTGATATGGTCAAGACGTGATGAGATATAAATTGTTATATGAGATGATCATGTTTTGTAAAGTTATCGGCAACTGGCAGGAGCCTTATGGTTGTCTCTTTATTGCATAAGATGCAAGCGCCATGTAATTGCTTTACTTTATCGCTATGCGATAGCAATAGTTGCAAAAAGCAATAGTTGGCGAGACGACCATGTGATGACACGTTGATAGAGATCAAGATGATGGAGATCATGGTGTCATGCCGGTGACAATGGAGATCATGACGACACTTTGGAGATGGAGATCAAAGGCACAAGATGATGATGGCCATATCATGTCACATATTTTGATTGCATGTGATGTTTATCTTTTAAGCATCTTATTTTGCTCAGTACGATGGTAGCTTTATAAGATGATCCCTTACTAAAATTTCAAGGTATAAGTGTTCTCCCTAAGTATGCACCATTGCGACAGTTCTTCGTGCTGAGACACCACGTGATGATCGGGTGTGATAAGCTCTACGTTCACATACAACGGGTGCAAGCCAGTTTTGCACACGCAGAATACTCGGGTTAAACTTGACGAGCCTAGCATATGCAGATATGGCCTCAGAACAATGAGACCGAAAGGTCGAGCGTGAATCATATAGTAGATATGATCAACATAGTGATGTTCACCATTGAAAGCTACTCCATCTCACGTGATGATCGGACATGGTTTAGTTGATATGGATCACATGATCATTTAGATGACTAGAGGGATGTCCATCTAAGTGGGAGTTCTTATGTAATATGATCAATTGAACTTAAATATATCATGAACTTATTCCTGATAGTATTTGCATATCTATGTTGTAGATCAATAGCTCGCGATGTAGCTCCCTGTTTATTTTTGATATGTTCCTAGAGAAAGAAAGTTGAAAGATGATAGTAGCAATGATGCGTACTTGGTCCTTGATCAGAGTATCCTCATTGCTGCACAGAAGAATTATGTCCTTGATGCACCGCTAGGTGACAGACCTATTGCAGGAGCAGATATAGACGTTATGAACGTTTGACTAAGCTCGGTATGTTGACTACTTGATAGTTTAGTGCACCATGCTTTACGGCTTAGAACCGGGATTTCAAAAACGTTTTGAACACCACGGAGCATATGAGATGTTCCAAGAGCTGGAAATGGTATTTCAGACTCCTGCCCGAGTCGAGAGGTATGAGACCTCTGACAAGTACTTTGCCTACAAGATGGAGGAGAATGGCTCAGCTAATGAGCATGTGCTCAGAATGTCTGAATACTACAATCACTTGAATCAACTGGGAGTTAGATAAGATAGTGATTGACAAAGTTCTCTAGTCACTATCACCAAGTTATTAGAACTCCGTGATGAACTATGATATGCAAGGGATAACGGAAACGACTCCCAAGCTCTTCGCGATGCTGAGATCGGCGAAGGTAGAAATCAAGAAAAGCATCAAGTGTTGATGGTTGACAAGACCACTAGTTTCAAGTAAAAGGGCAAGGGAAAGAAAGGGACTTCAAGAAAGAATGGCAAGCAAGTTGCCACTCCCATGAAGAAGCCCAAAGCTAGACCCAAGCCTGAAACTAAGTGCTTCTACTGGAAAGAAAATGGTCACTGAAAGCGGAACTGCCCCAAATACTTGGCAGATAAGAAGGATGGCAAAGTGAACAAAAGTATATATGATATACATGTTATTGATGTGTACTTTACTAGTGTTCATAGTAGCCCCTGGGTATTTGATACTGGTTCAGTTGCTATGATTAGTAACTTGAAATAGGAGTTACAAAATGAAGAAAGACTAGTTGAGGGCGAGGTGACGATGTATGTTGGAAATGATTCCAAGGTTGATAAGATCACCATCACACACTCCCTTTACCTTCGGGATTAGTGTTGAACCTAAAATAAATGTTATTTGGTGTTTGCGTTGAGCATGAATATGATTAGATCATGTTTATTGCAATATGATTATTCATTTAAGTCAAAGAATATTGTTGTTCTATTTACATGAATAAAATCTTCTATGGTCATACACTTAATATAAATGGTTTATTGAATCTCGATCGTAGTGATACACATATTCATAATATTGATGCCAAAAGATGCAAAGTTGATAATGATAGTGCAACATACTTGTGGCACTGCTGTTTAGGTCATATTGGTGTAAGGCGCATGAAGAAACTCCATGCAGATGGACTTTTGGAATCACTTGATTATGAATCATTTGATGCTTGTCAACCATGCCTCATGGGCAAGATGACTAATACTCTGTTCTCCGAAACAATGGAGCAAGCCACTGACTTATTGGAAATAATACATACCGATGTATGCGGTCCGATGAGTATTGAGGCTCATGGTGGGTATCGTTATTTTCTGACCTTCACAGATGATTTGAGCAGATATGGGTATATCTACTTGATGAAACACAAGTCCGAAACATTTGAAAAGTTCAAAGAATTTCAGAGTGAAGTGGAGAATCATCGTAACAAGAAAATAAAGTTTCTACGATCTGATCGCAGAGGTGAATATTTGAGTTATGAGTTTGGCCTTCAATTAAAACAATGTGGAATAGTTTCACAAACTCATGCCACCTGGAACACCACAGCATAATGGTGTGTCCGAACGTCGTAGCCGTACTTTATTAGATATAGTGCGATCTATGATGTCTCTTAACGATTTACCACTATCAATTTGGGGTTATGCATTAGAGACAGCTGCATTCACGTTAAGTAGGGCACCATCTAAAAATCCGTTGAGACGACACCGTATGAACTGTGGTTTAGAAAGAAACCTAAGCTGTCATTGGTTAAAGTTTGGGGTTGCGATGCTTATGTGAAAAAGTTTCAGCTTGATAAGCTCAAACCCAAATCAGAGAAGTGCGTCTACATAGGATACCCAAAAGAAACTGTTGGTAACACCTTCTATCATAGATCCGAAGGCAAGATCTTTGTTGCTAAGAGTGGATCCTTTCTAGAGAAGGAGTTTCTCTCGAAAGAAGTGAGTGGGAGGAAAGTAGAACTTGATGAGGTAATTGTACCTTCTCCTGAATTGGAAAGTAGTTTATCATAGAAATCAGTTCCAGTGATGCCTACACTAATTAGTGAGGAAGTCAATGATGATGATCATGAAACTTCAGACCAAGTTACTACCGAACCTCATAGGTCAACCAGAGTACGTTCTGCACCAGAGTGGTATGGAAATCATGTTCTGGAAGTCATGTTACTAGACCATGATGAACCTACGAACTATGAGGAAGCAATGATGAGCCCAGATTCCGCAAAATGGCTTGAGGCCATGAAATCTAAGATAGGATCCATGTATGAGAACAAAGTATGGACTTTGGTTGACTTGCCCGATGATCGGCAAGCCATAGAGAATAAAATGGATCTTCAAGAGGAAGACGGATGCTGATAGTAGTGTTGCTATCTACAAAGCTCGAATTGTCGCAAAAATGTTTTCGACAAGTTCAAGGTGTTGACTACGATGAGATTCTCTCACTTGTATCGATGCTTAAAAGTCTATCCGAATCATGTTAGCAATTGCCGCATTTTAGGAAATTTGGCAAATGGATGTCAAACCTGCATTCCTTAATGGATTTCTTAAAGAAGAGTTGTCTATATGATGCAACCAGAAGGTTTTGTCGATCCTAAAGGTGCTAACAAAGTATGTAAAGCTCCAGCGATCCATCTATGGACTGGTGCAAGCATCTCGGAGTTGGAATATACGCTTTGATGAGTTGATCAAAGCATATAGTTTTATACAGACTTGCGGTGAAGCCTGTATTTACAAGAAAGTGAGTGGGAGCACTACAACCTTTATGATAAGTATATGTGAATGACATATTGTTGATCGGAAATGATGTAGAATTTTCTGGAAAGCATAAAGGAGTGTTTGAAAGGAGTTTTTCAAAGGAAGACCTCGGTGAAGCTGCTTACATATTGAGCATCAAGATCTATAGAGATAGATCAAGACGCTTGATAAGTTTTTTCAATGAGTACATACCTTGACAAGTTTTTGAAGTAAGTTCAAAATGGAACAATCAAAGAAGGAGTTCTTGCCTGGGTTGCAAGGTGTGAAGTTGAGTAAGACTCAAAGCCCGACCATGGCAGAAGATAGAGAGAGAATGAAAGTCATTCCCTATGCCTCAGCCATAGGTTCTATAAAGTATGCCATGTTGTGTACCAGAACTATTGTATACCCTGCCCTAAGATTGGCAAGGGAGTACCATAGTGATCTAGGAGTAGATCACTGGACAACGGTCAAAATTATCCTTAGAGTACTAACGAAATATTTCTCGGTTATGAAGGTGATAAAGAGTTCGTCGTAAAGAGTTACGTCGATGCAAGCTTTGACACCGATCTGGATGACTCTAAGTCACAATCCGGATACATATTGAAAGTGGGAGCAATTAGCTAGAGTAGCTCCGTGCAGAGCATTGTAGACATAGAAATTTGCAAAATAAATACGTATCTGAATGTGGCAGACCCGTTGACTAAACTTCTCTCACAAGCAAAACATGATCACACCTTAGTACTATTTGGGTGTTAATCACATGGCAATGTGAACTAGGTTACTGACTCTAGTAAACCCTTTGGGTGTTAATCACATGGTGATGTGAACTATTGATGTTAAATCACATGGCGATGTGCACTAGATTATTGACTCTAGTGCAAGTGGGAGACTGAAGGAAATATGCCCTAGAGGCAATAATAAAGTTGTTATTTTATATTTCCTTATATCATGGTAAATGTTTATTATTCATGCTAGAATTGTATTAACTGGAAACTTGATACATGTGTGAATACATAGACAAAACAAAGTGTCCCTAGTATGCCTCTACTTGACTAGCTCGTTAATCAAAGATGGTTAAGTTTCCTAACCATAGACATGTGTTGTCATTTGATGAACGGGATCACATCATTAGGAGAATGATGTGATGGACAAGACCCATCCGTTAGCTTAGCATAATGATCGTGAAGTTTTATTTCTATTGCTTTCTTCATGACTTATACATGTTCCTCTAACTATGAGATTATGCAACTCCAGAATTCCGGAGGAACACCTTGTGTGCTATCAAATGTCACAACGTAACTGGGTGATTATAAAGATGCTCTACAGGTGTCTCCGAAGGTGTTTGTTGAGTTGGCATTGATCGAGATTAGGATTTGTCACTCCGTGTATCAGAGACGTATCTCTAGGCCCTCTCGGTAATGCACATCACTATAAGCCTTGAAAGCAATGTGACTAATGAGTTAGTTACGGGATGATGCATTACGAAACGAGTAAAGAGCCTTGCCAGTAATGAGATTGAACTAGGTATGATGATACCGACGATCGAATCTCGGGCAAGTAACATACCGATGACAAAGGGAACATCATATGTTGTTATGCGGTTTGACCGATAAAGATCTTCGTAGAATATGTAGGAGCCAATATGAGCATCCAGGTTTCGCTATTGGTTATTGACCGGAGATATGTCTCGATCAGGTCTACATAGTTCTCGAACCCGTAGGGTCCGCACGCTTAACGTTCGATGACGATTTGTATTATGAGTTATGTGATTTGATGTACCGAAGTTTGTTTGGAGTCCTGGATGAGATCACGGACATGACAAGGAGTATCTAAATGGTCAAGAGGTAAAGATTCATATATTGGAAGGTTGCATTTGGACACCGGAATGGTTTCGAGTGATTCGGGCATTTTTCCGGAGTACAGGGAGGTTACCGGAACCCCCCGGGAGAAGTTTTGGGCCTTATGGGCCATAAGAGGGAAGCACACTAGCCCACAAGGGGCCGGTGCACCCCCCTTGGGCAGGAGGCCGATTAGGACTAGGAGAAGGGGGCCGGCCCCGCCTTTCCTTCTCCTTCTCCCTTTCCCCTTTCCTACTCCATGTGGGAGGTGGAATCCTACTAGGACTAGGGAATCCTAGTAGGACTCCACACCTTGGCGCGCCCCCTTAGGGCCGGCTGCCTCTCCCTCTCCCTCCTTTATATACGGAGGCAGGGGGCACCCCAAAGGCACAAGAAATCTTCTCTTAGCCATGTGCGGTGCCCCTCCACGGTTACACACCTCGGTCATATCATCGTAGTGCTTAGGCGAAGCCCTGCGCCGGTAACTTCATCATCACTGTCACCACGCCGTCGTGCTGATGGAACTCTCCCTCGGCCTCAACTGGATCAAGAGTACGAGGGACTTCATCGAGCTGAACGTGTGCTGAACACGGAGGTGCCGTACGTTCGGTGCTAGGATCGGTCGGATTGTGAAGACGTACGACTACATCAACCGCGTTGAAAAACGCTTCCGCTTTCGGTCTACGAGGGTATGTGGACACACTCTCCCCTCTCGTTGCTATGCATCTCCTAGATAGATCTTGCGTGATCGTAGGATTTTTTTTGAAATACTTCGTTCCCCAACAGGTTTATGGTGCTGAAGCGGTTCTCCCAAGCGATATTGTGACGCCCCCGATTCGACCGTACACTAATCATACACACAAATGTGTACGACCAAGATCAGGGACTCACGGGAAGATATCACAACACAACTCTAGACACAAATTAAAATAATACAAGCTTCATATTACAAGCCAGGGGCCTCGAGGGCTTGAATACAAGCTCGATACACAAGCGCAGCGGAAGCAACAATGTCTGAGTATAGACATCAAGTTAAACAAGGCTGCCTTAAGAAGGCAAACACAAAAGCAACAACGATCGAAGAGGCAAGGCCTCCTGCTTGGGACCTCCTAACTACTCCTGGTCGTCGGCGGTCTCCACGTAGTAGCATCCGTCGGCAGTGGCATCTGACTCCAGGGATCCACCAT
Organism: Aegilops tauschii subsp. strangulata; assembly: GCF_002575655.3. Taxonomy (NCBI): domain Eukaryota; kingdom Viridiplantae; phylum Streptophyta; class Magnoliopsida; order Poales; family Poaceae; genus Aegilops; species Aegilops tauschii. The sequence continues at coordinate 309,100,636 of NC_053037.3, read as the reverse complement.
CTGGTTACATCAACCGGAAAGAAGAAGGAAGGGGGAAAAGGGGTAGCAAAGCAACCGCGAGTACTCATCCAAAGTACTCGCAAGCATCAGATCTATACTAAGTATGCATTGATATCAAATGGAAGGGTTGTATCTGTGGACTGAACTGCAGAATGCCAGAATAGAGGGGAAGGCCTAGCCTATCAAAGACTAGCATCTTCAAGCAGCTCCAAGCATCTTGCATCATGTAGAAGAGTAAAGAATAGCAGTTTATATTTAACAAGCATGTTGTAACATTAATGCCCAGAGATCCTTCCTCGACCCCCTGCGAGAAAGCAATCTCGGAGCCACATATCTTAAGTATCCATTTTTAGTTGTAAAAGATCAGGATATAAGTCTGAACATCCATTACAGTGGACTCGGTATTCGAATAGATAACTTCCCTGCAGGGGTGCACCACGTTTTCCAACACGCTCGATCACTCTGGCCAGACACACTTTTCTGGGTCAATGCCCGGCCTCGGAAGATCAACACGTCGTAGCCCTACCTAGGCTCAGCAGAGAGGTCCCCGCCGGTCTACATCCTAAGCACTCCGGGGTCTGGGTCCATCGCCCGTTGGACTCCGGGTCATTACGTGCAGGGCGGGTCGAGGCTCCACCACTACAGGTTTGTGCCGGCCCAGCCGTGCCGCAATGCTGAACTGGACGTCCGACAAAGCTTCGGCTGATACTACGACGTCGAGGCCCATAACTATTCTCGCGTGGTGGTTAGTGCGTAAAGGCCAAAGGCCAACTCAGAAAGAATACCCAAACCATAGTGTATTGTTAGCTTGCGGAGACGAGTAGAGACTCATGATAATGTGACCCCGTCGCCCCGCCTCGAGGAAATACGGCAAGGGATAGCCCAGCCCACTCGGGGGCGGCTTGCCGGCCCGGCCGTGCCTCGTAACCATCTTGCGGGTGCTCTCTGGGCCCGCCCGACTTTCCCAAGGGTCTCAAGTAAAGTCAAGGTAACAGTGTGTCCAGACATCAGGGGAAAACCCGAGGAATAACCCCCGGTGGATTCCACTCAATGTAATCATCAAGGTGAATGTAAGAGGGACCACCCTCGAGGTTCACACTTGAGATGTTGCACGACAGAGCCGTATCAGGAATGGTGAAAGAGGAAATCACCCTCGATGACCACGACTGGATAGCTACACTACAGAATTATCATCAGGAGTGCGTTATGAGGGATCACCCTCGGCACTCGATAGTAGCTCTGCAGAGTCGAGCAACAAAAGGGGCGTGATGTGATGTGAGGTGTCGGGCTCTGGTCGTCGATCACGTTGATCGAGTCGTCGATGATGAAGCAGGGGCAACAAGGACAAGGTGGGGGTCACAGATGGATCACTAACCAACCTATACTAAGCAGTTTAGGATAAGCAGGTAAGGTACAATGAGCAGGTTACAAAAGCAGGCTATGCATCAGAATAGGAGCAATCAATTACAGTAGCAAAATCTAATGCAAGCATGAGAGAATGGAATGGGCGATATCGGGATGATCAAAGGGGGGGCTTGCCTGGAAGCTCCACTGAAAGGGAAGAAGGGTCGTCGTCGACGTAGTAGATCATAGGGGCAGCGGTCTCGGGGTCTACCGGAGAGAAGAGGGGGAAGAAACAGTAAATACATAGCAAGCAAGAGCATAACAGGACAACTGGCAGAGCTAGACGTGTTCTAACGCGGCACTACATGATACCGGCGAAGGGGGATAACATCCGGGAATTCTTTCCCAAAGTTTGGCATTTTCAGACAAACGAAACGGAGGGGAAAGGTTGCATGTTTGCTATGCTAGAGGCATGTGACAGATGAACGGAGAGTGTATTCTGATTCATCTCGTCGTTCTGAGCAACTTTCTTGTATAGAACTTTTTCATCCGAGTTACAGATTATTTTCTAAGATTTTTCAAAGATTTAAACAATTTGCTGAAAATTACAGGTTTTATTTTAATTCAAAAAAATTAAGTGTAATTGCTATGGGTACACATAGAGTGTACCCAGAGATGTGAAAGTGTGGCTGACAGTGGGGCCACACTACTGAGTCAGCAGCTGACCAAGTCAACCTTATCTAAAAGAAAAAGTGTGCTGGGTCCACATGTCATAGACAGTAGTTTCAACTAGTAGTTTATTTTAAACAGAGGGTTAATTAAGTGGTGGGGTCCATATGTTAGGGACATTTTAACATTTTAAACCGTAGACATATTAGCCTAACTAATAAGATTAGTGGGGGGGGGGTTAGGCCTAAGTTAATTAACTGGCCGGCCGGCCCCACATGTCATTGGGCCAGCCCGGCCTCTCTGGCAGGGCACGCACGGGCACCAGGTGCCGGCGGCCAGGACCAGCGGCGGCGAGCGCTGGTGACGGCGGTGGCTAGCAGCAGCAGCAATAGCAGAGGAGCAGCGGCAGCCGCGTGCGGCAGTAGCATGCAGCATCGTGGGCGGGAGCGGGCGCACGCACGGGGCGCAGCCCGGGCGTAGCAGGTGCGCGGGCGCGTCAACGGTCGCGACGACCGTGATGAGGGCGCACGGCGACTGCGGCTTCGGTCAGAAGAACGGGCGGCGCGGACGACGGTCTACGCCGGCGAATCAAGGAGGGGGAGGAGGAGCAGCCGCGGGAGCTCACAGGGGAGGTCAGGGGCGACTCGAGGAGGTGCGGGGTGGCCAGAGGCGAGCAGCCCGATGGTGACGACGTGCGGCGGGAGGTCGGGGCGGCCATGGACGGAGCGCGAGCGGAGCTCGAGGAAGACGGGCGCGGTGCAGCATGGAGAGGAAGGAGACCGGGAGAGGCGGCGCTCGAGGGGGTTCGACAGGGAAGAGGCGGTGACGGGGCAGTCTGGTGGGGGAGGCAGTGACGGCGAAGTCCACGGGCGGCGGGGGCGGTCGTCGGGGCGCAGTTGCCCCTGAACCAGATCCAATCGGGGGGGGAGGATCGTGTAGGAGGAGTGGGGATCATGGGTTAGGGTTTCGGGGTTGACTGGCCAAATAGGCCAGGGAGGGGGCGGCTGGGCCGGCCGGTTGGCTAGCTGGGCTGGTTGGTCCAGCGTGGGGGGGGGGTTCTTTTTGTTTTATTTTTATTTAACCTTTATATTTTTGTTTTATTTAGTTTAGGGCATCAAACCGCTTTCCAAAAATGTTGGTTCACCACGAATATTAACAAATGAAAATTTGCCACATGATGAACATTTTATTTTAGACATTTGAAAACTTTTGAGTTTGACTTGATTTTAAATTTGAATTTAGAATTAGTTTGAATCAACATGGGATCTAGCAACAGTAAAAATGATGACATGGCATCATTAGCAGGGGATTACTGTAGCCTGATTATCCGGGCATCACAGATATTTGTCATGACTCGCCCAGAGTGGCGGCTTATGTGGAGGTTGACAATGAGACGGGGCGTCAGAATGCTTTGGATGCTCTTGAGGAAGAGCGTGATCTTGCGACGGCTCGTTCAGCAATTTATCAGCAAGACCTACGTCGCTATCACAGCCGTAGGGTTCGAAGCCGGACTTTTCAAGAGGGCGACTTAGTGCTCCGTTTGATTCAAGATCACACAGGGATGCATAAGCTTTCACCTCCTTGGGAAGGACCGTTTGTGGTCAGCAAAAACCTCAACAACGGGTCCTACTACCCGATCGACATATGAGAGAACAAAGATTCCCGCACATCCGAGGAGGAGACCCGCAGGCCCTGGAACATCACTCATCTTCGGCCTTACTACACTTGAGTCATTGGCTCTCATCATTGTATATACCTTCATTGATGTACATATCTTTTTATGATCAACATAATAAAGCCGGCATCCCCAAATTTCAGGGCCTCTGTCGTTTCATCTCATATTTTCTATGCACGAGTCTTTATTGGTTGATCATAAGGTCATTTTGGGGCTTCCTGCTCAATGAGCATAGCTATTCTTACCCTCTTGCTGAGCTTCCATGCCATATTATAGGTCACTTGGGGGCTTCCTGCTCAATGAGCATAGCTATTCTTACGCTCTTGATCAGCTTCCATGCCATATTATAGGTCACTTGGGGGCTTCCTGCTCAATGAGCATAGCTATTCTTACCCTCTGGATCGGCTTCCATGCCATAGGTCGCTTGGGGGCTTCCTACTCAATGAGTATAGCTTTCATATCCACTTGACCGGCTTCCATGCCATAATTGGGTTAAACCTGCCTGTTTGCAACTTGCTACTCCGCCAGGTGACCCGCCATACTCTTGACAGTCAATCTTTTAAATAAGACCCTGAAACCATCAAGGTTAAAATGGCAGCTTATGTCATGTGAGAGCCGGCTTAGAGAGAGCTAGGATAAACTCACCTGTCTGCTGTAGTCTCTCCGCTATGTGGCCCGTTCGTACTCTTAATAGTCAATCTTTTCAATAAGACCCTGAACTCGTTAAGGTTAAAACAACGGATTTATGTCACATGAGAGCCGGCTTACGGGATGATAGGCTTTCATGCCAAGCTTCTTTGAAGCAAAAAATTGAATTTTTTTCAAAACCAATCTTTTGGGTCATGCCCTACAAGCCGGCTTAATACATATTTGAGATATATATTCTCTGTTTCTGTTTTGCAGCAACTATTTATACAAATTGAGGAATTACCGGGTCATACATATCCTGGTTATATTGGTCTCTATTGAGCCTATCATGGCTATAAGTCGCCAACATGTTTTTTTAAAGACTAGATATGACTATAAGTCGCCCTGGATTGTTGGGTTATTTAACTCGCCTTGGATCCTGACTCTAAGTCGCCAGTTCAAGGATTGATGGTTCTTTGATAGATTATATAACAAGGCCTTAGATTTTTGGCAATGCTGCAACAAGAGCTATGCATATATATGATAAGATCACAGAAGTTCAGCTGTTGAAGCACAGGTTGATAAAAACATGCACGAAGGCATAACAGGGCACATAACTGTTTTAAGCTACACTATTACAAGGCTACAGCTGATCCCAAAAGTTTTTTTGCTTAAGTGTTTTTGGAGTTACATCACTCCCTTGAGCCGGCCTTAAGGCCCTTCGGGTTCTGACCAGGCAAGTTACTATCATCATGGCGCCTTGAGGTAGAGGCCTCCGGGTCATCCCGTGCCGCCTCTTCATCGTCTACCATCTGGAGATCACCCGACGTCCAGTCGATGCCAGTTAACGCCTCAAAGGGTTGCCTCATTGTTAAGAATAAGAGAAGGGTCAATATCAGGAGCGAAGATATGCTTACACCTTTGAGGGGTTAAGTCCACAGTCTCATGCGTCGGCGGCTTCACACGAATATTATTGATCTCATAACCCGCCTGATACTTGGACAGATCTGCTTCTTGTGCAAGTTGACATGCAAGAGGCCTCATCTCTTTAACACATTTGGCAAAGTCGGCTTCTTCGAAAACAGATCCGTCGTCGGTAAATTCTGGACACCCACTAGCCATCTTTGCCGGGCCTAACTCTGATTGCCACGCCTTCGCCCGGCTTAAAGCAATGATGGCTCCTATGCGGGCAGTTGATAGCTTCACCTCCTCAGTCTGCCCCGGTACCGTGGATAGGTGATCCAGCACAATTTTCATAAGTGTTGGAGGCCTCTTGCCATTTGATATAACCACAAGTGTTCGCAGGCTTCCAGCGTACAACTTTTCCGTCAATGAATACATAGCTTTCAGCTTCAACAACATATTTTGGCCAAGGGTAGCGCTTCTGGTACCTGTTAAAGGATTTTGTACATGAGTCGCCAAGCGGGTTAGAAATCAAGTATTTTGAGTCGCCGGGCGGGTTAAGATGCATTAACCGGTTTATAAGTTGCTTCAATTGAGTACAAAGTTAGACTTACCAAAGATGGCGGCTGCCATTTGAGATAAGTGTTGTTTTAAGCCGGCAAGTTCCTCAGTAACCGGCTTTAGCTCTTTTTCACCGTCTTCTGCTCTCTTTAACATCACAACTTTTTTAGTGTCCCGGGCGGCTCTCTCGACATCAAAGCCTGCCTTGAACTTCTCAATTTGCTCCAATGAAGCTTTCAATTTTGACTCGGCCTTGATAGTTTCGGCGTGCTGAAGTTCTACATTTTTCTTTAAGATGCCAAGTTGTGACTCCTTCAGGCTTAACGTCTCCTAAAAACAAGAAATTGAAACAATGGGTACAAAATCAGTATTGAGTAGCTTTTTCAAGTTCCAAGCACATTGCAAGCAATATACTTGGCACTTGGGGGCTAATGTAGGTCATTCCAATTTATATTATGACATGGCTCAAAGATAAGCCGGCCCTTGGGGGCTACATATTTTGTTCTCACAAGTGATTGCAAGACCCGACTCATCTTGTCAAGATAAGCCGGCCCTTAGGGGCTACACATGATTCTTTACAAAGTTACTATTTTCAAAGACCCGGGTCATCTTTGAAAGATAAGCCGACCCTTGGGGGCTACACTCTGGAAATTTTTACAAGTCAAAAGCATACTTAACGTTCTTCCTATACTTAAGACTTGGGGGCTATATGGACACACACACAGATATATATATATATATATATATATATATATATATATATATATATATATAATGCTAAGAGTGGTTAAATGCATTCATACCTCATATTACTGCATCATCAAGTTGACTAAGCCGGCCTCCATATCCCGGCTTGCATGAAGGCGGCTTAAATAGCATGCGTGCAATTCATGTGCGTTGAACGATGAATAGTTTTCCAAATCCAGTTTAGCCTTGCCCTTCTCCAATGAATGTGTTTCTTCCTTAGCTGAGTGCTTGGCTAGCACTCTGGAGACTTCGGGCGCCTTAAAAGCTGACCCAGTGACAGCAATATCATCAACATTGTCATCAGCTGGGCTGTTGTCAGCCGATTTGGCAGGAGAGGTAGGCTTAGGACTTGGTGGGTCGTGGCTGGGCACCGGGTTAACATCAGTGTCCATAGGCTCAAAAGATGCAGCGTCAGTCTGTGGAGGCGGGTCATCTTGCTACTTAATAGGATCTTCAGGATTCTGGATTGGGACCTCAGGGTCTCCAGCACCTGCTTCTCTGGCTCATAAGCCTCGGGGGCCTTGGAAGAGCCGTCCACCTTTTGCTTTTTGCTAGTTTTGGCATTGGATCTGTAACAAGAAAATACAAGGTTATGAATATGTGACAACAAATTTTTATCAACAAGTAAAAAGGCTTACCCGTGGGCAACAACGAAGGCATGAAGCTGTGTTCCAGTTGAGTCGCCAGATGATGGAGGCATTCCCTGGTAGTTTGAGTCAGAAGGATTAAGAGTTTGACGCATGAGTCTGGCTTGTCGAAGGGATAGAGTCGGGCTATGAGGCACCTCATTTCGATGTTTCTGGGGAGCCGGTGTGTTGGATAAGCCGACCACGAGATCTTCAGTGCCGCCACTCCGGGTCTGACACCTTGACTCGTGCTGTTGTTTCTTCAAAAGAAAGTTGGGGTCCAAATGAGCAAGAGGGTGAGAAAATCTTACTTTTTGGATGACCCGCCATGTTTTCTTTCTTGGCAAAGGTTCTGAGTCGGAGGAGATAGGAATTACCTCATCTGCATTGGCCTGGCTTGTCTCCACTTTGTCCTGAGAGGAATCAACATCAATAAGTTGCATGAAAAGAAGGCCAAGGGAGTCAAGTTCTACCTCTGACTCATCCAGCTCGAGTAGCTCTTCTGCCGTCTGTTTCTTATGGTGACCTCCACCTTGAGGCTTCATTGCTTTAGTCTTCTTAGTAGGCGGTGTGGATGTTATTTTCTTCTTCTAGAAAGAAGAGTCGGCCTATATGCATATGTATATGAGCAATAGTTTAAAGGATGTGAAGCACAAGATATAGACAAATAAGATGAAGATTTGCTCAAAATACTTACAGTCGGAGCCGGTTTAAGAGTGCAGAAAGGATCCGGTCCTGTTTTATTGCAGTTTTCTAGAGATTCCCCAAGCAGTGTCTTGACTGTGTCATTGATTTCTTTATCAGTCAAAGATTTTTGGTTATAGTGCTGCGGGTCCTTCAAATTACCGGTATATTGGCACATTAAGCTGTTGCGCCGGCTCGGTGGTAAAATCCTCCATGAGACCCAGCAGCGCGCCAAATCAACTCCAGTTAAGCCATTGGCTATTAAAGCCCTTATCTTTGAAAACGTGCGTGCATACTGGGCACGCTCTGCGGCACTTAATCGACCCGGAAGCTCGTGCTGGTGCTGAGCCGGTAGGGACGATAACCCGACAAGGGATTTTCTCCAGCTCGAGTGGTGTCCCTGCAATAGAACCAGGTATAGTTCCAGTACTTGGGGTGTCTGGGCAGAGCGGCTGAGGGAAAGGTTACATCTCTCTGCCTCTTGATAGAAACACCTAGAAGCTCTAGACTGGGCCCATCTGTCATTTCAGTTTGGCGGTTGATATAAAAGAAATCCTTGAAGAGATCAATAGCGGGCTCTTCTTGAAGATATACTTCATAGAATACTTGAAAGTGGCATAGGTTGAAGACGGAGTTGGGACCGATGTCTTGAGGATGAAGATTGTAAAAATGCAGAGCGTCATGGAAGAATTTTGACCCGGGTGGGGAAAAGCCACGGAGGAGGTGATCCAAAAAAATGACAACTTCACCCTCTCCGGGTTGAGGAGTAGTTTTAGGACCGGGAACCCGCCAGTGGATAACTTCTTTAGCTGGCAAAACCCCCAAGTCCACTTACTTATTTAGGATGAGCTCGGAGACTCTAGAAGCAACCCAGTCGCAAGAAGTGGGAGTCTTTTGGTCAGGTCAAAAAGCTGCGACCAAGGAATAAAGGTATGGCGAGTTAAAATTGCAATGGTAAGCCGCCCAAGTGATTACAAGATGTTTCAGCAATAATGAGCTAGTTAGGGTTAAAAGACTGCATATTACGGTGAACCATTAAGAAATTATGAGCCGCCCTAGCCATGGAGTGAAGTGACTATCATGCTATGAGAATATGGCGGGTTAAGTTATGAAAGTATAAGCCGACAGCATGTTGGTGGGTTAATTGAAAGAAGCAGTTTTTGAAATTCTTGGCGAGTTACAAGTTCATTGTTAAGCCGCCCGAAAAGTGAAAGGCGGATCAATTATTTATGGATCCAAGATTGCTGAATTCTACTAATTATGGAGCAAATAGGTTTCACAGTTCACAGCTATACTTATAGATCTACAAACAACGCAAAAAGGAAAATAATTGCTAGACCTAGAAAAGGCAGTGACGGAAAAGCTAGCAGGTTATGTATTGATTCTGAAGAGGAAGCAATCTACCCAAGATACAAGAGGAAGGCTAAAATGCTGCCGCACTACTCCTACTTCGTTTTGGATTGAAGTACAAGTTCTATTTAGAAAAACAAGATGAACTTAGATGAACGCCGACGGACTCTATGAACTCAGGTGACCTAATGCGGATATTAGGGAGGAGAATAATGATAAGTAACGGTGCTAGAGCAGAGAGGACGCGCTCCACTGAACTCTGGTCACAACAGGTTGATGCAGCGGCCTCAGCGGAGCAACTGGCGAGGTCCGGCTGGTGCGGCAGAGCTCCGGTCGCGGTGGTCGCTGTGAGGAAGAAGAAGAAGTGGAGGCGACGGGGGTAAAAGTGAAAAAGGGCAGCCCCCGTGCCGATTTGTAAGGAAAGGAAGGAACATTAACAGACATGCGCGAAGATTATCACAACAGAAAGGGCGCCTCGATTTTCAGAATGGTTGATTAATGCAAAGATCCGTCGTGACGTCATGAGATTTTTTATAAATTTATGAAGATGACATCATCCCTTCATATGGCGGGTTATGAAGATCAGTCCAAGGTCAAGCTTTAGAGGAATCAAAGAAGACTCGCCAACCAGAGACAATGAAGATTGACATGAACAAGTTCAAATCAATCTAGGGCCTAATGTTGGGGATATAACCCCATGGTGAGACCCGCCCTAACAGGGCTGGGTTAGGTTATTGGCGACTAATAAAGGAAGCCTTAGACAGGCTCAAGAAGCCTAGACATGGAACCAGGGAGGTGACTTGCATGGTGAGCTGGACGAAGGCCCAAGGCCAGAAGACAGTGCGTGACCCGGAAGTGTAAGCCGCCCGATGGCGACTTGCCTTGCAAGGCAAGAAGACTTAGAACAAGGGTCGGTCACTGAGTATGACCCAACCCGGACTCTTGTAAGCCTAGGGCCTCGACCTGTGTATATAAAAGCGAGTCCCTGTGGTGGGAAAACTTAAGTTAGAATCAATCGATAGCTAGGTCAAGTGAATCCGCTCCCTTGTAATCAATACTCAAGCAATAACAACAAAAGCAGGAGTAGGCTTTTACCTCCACCGTGAGGGGCCGAACCTGGGTAAACTCGTGTCTCTAGTCCCGCTCAACCCCTTTAAGCTAATCACCGTAGCCATGGCCTCGCACCTAAGTTCTTTCACGAGGGCATCTGCCGTGACAAAACCACGACATAGTGAATACATGAACTCCTCAAATTACGGTAATCACTGGAAAGAATCCAAATTGTTGTCACCTTGGGGTATGCGGATCATAACACGTAATAGGTGCATATAACTTGCATGGTAGGATCTAGAACACAAATATATAGGTGAAAACATAAATGGTTCAGATCTGAAATCATGGCACTGGGGCCCTACTAACAAGCATTAAGCATAGCAAAGTCATGGCAACATCCATCTCAGAATATAGTGGATACTAGGGATCAAGCCCTAAGAAAACTAACTCGATTACATGACGAATCTCATCCAACCCAATACCATCCAGCAAGCCTATGAAGAGATTACTCACTCCCGGCGGTGAGCATTATAAAATTGGTGATGGAGGATGGTTGATGATGACGAAGACAGAAGACCCCCTCTCCGGAGCCTCGAATGTACTACAGATCTGGCCTCCCAATGAAGAACTGGAGGTGGCAGCAGCTCCGTATCAGAAAATGCGATGAAACTTCCTCTCCTATTTTTTCTCCGAAAATAGGAATTTACAGGATCGAGATTAGGTTCAACGGAGCCTCTGGGCCCCACTACTCACCAGGGCATGCCAGAGGGGGGTGGCGCGCCCTGGTGCCTAGTGGGCAGAAGCCCCCTCCAGTGCGTCTTGGTTCTAGTATTTTTCATTTATTCCAAAATAACTCTCCAAAAAGTTTCGTCCAATTCCGAGAACTTCTATTTCTACACAAAAACAACACCATGGTAGTTCTGCTGAAAACATCGTCAGTCCGGGTTAGTTTCGTTCAAATCATGCAAATTAGAGTCCAAAACAAGAGCAAAAGCGTTAGGAAAAGTAGATACGACGGAGACGTATCAGTAGGCCACGCGATGAAAGAATGAAGACGGAGGACCATGGAAGGTGGTGGGTGGGACCTCATGATGATGTGCCAGCAACCAGAAGGGTTTGCATGAGGTGTGGGCGCTCCACACACATGGGAACCACCAAAGTCACGTCTCGGTCAAAGGACCCGTGCCAGTTCCCCAACTTGGGGCCTGTCGCCTCTGGCAATACTGACATATGGATCAGCAGGTGCCACCATCGGTACCAAAGGTGACATTGGCTCCAGATTGAATGCATGCAGGACAAATGACGGGCACGAACCCACAAATGGGGATGACGGCAGAGTCGGCATGTCCGTATCAACTTCTTCTGATTAGGAATGGGCAGAACATGTGGAGGAACGCAGTAGCAGTAGCATGAAGGATTAACGTCGGCGGGGGCTGCAGCTGGTTGACGATGGCTCCAACCATGGTAGAATGGATAAAGGGTACTGGTTCCGGATTAGCTGTCTTGGTTCTCGGGAGGCAACGAGCGCGAGCCAAACAACCACAAATGGATTGGTCGGCCTTGCGGGAGGCCAGGACAGTCGCGCCCAATGCGGCGACGGAAGCCGCCTGCGGCATCAGAGTTGTTGTCCCGGGCATAGGGAGTAGTCTCACATATGCATGCACAACCAACTTTCTTAGGGGAGCCTCCAGTACCAACACGCATGTGCCACCTTCCTGGATGGGGAGGCCCATCGTTGGCTGGGACATGATGTCACGACCCGATCCCTGATAGGGGCCTGAATCTCCGTGCTTACCGTGTCAGTCCCTCGATCAATAGTTGACACGCACGGTCGATGATGAAATACGAGGAATACATCACGTCATAGTACTAAATCATAGATCCAGTGCTTTACAACACACACCTGCTTAGCTCATGGACTAGCTTACAATACAATCATGCAACAGAGATAATGTTCAAGTCTTGTGGCGTCCATCCACTCACATGCAAGAGTTGAGTATAGCGACGTAACCTTCCTTTGTTCCTTTTCTTCAATACGGTAAACCTGCTACATGATATGTTGCCGCCACAAGGGTCAATACATTGAATGTTTTGACGAGCTTCAGCAAGATTACCTTGGTAGAACATAAACATGCCATTTGGCGCGGTTGGGTTTTCCTTTACATGAAAGTAGTTTTCCTACCATTGTAATAGTGGTATACTCTAATAGTTGGACATAGCGTATCACATGACAATCCTGGACAGATCGCATCACGCGTCGTCCAAAATATAAGTATTTGAGCATCTGGTTCTTCGCGTCACACGGCTACCCTAAATCACTACCAGAAGATCCTCCTGGTATCACGCCAGGCATCTCAGTCAGTCCATATTCCCATTTGGTTCAACCCATTGATTTTATTAGAAGAGGTGATGAGACCAAGCTGATAATTCTCAGATGAGTTGCTCAAAAGTTATCCGTAACCAGGGACATGGCTAATCATGATCAGTTTTATACACTCTGTAGAGGTTTGTGTACTTTACCCGTGATTCCTGACCACACCTTCCTGCTACTAAACTTCACTTGTGAAGTAGAAAGGGAGATCAAGACGAGACTTTTGGGAAGTAGTAGCCCTCTCAAATGGCCGACCCAGTCCGATTTCCCTACATGCAAATCTACATCTGCTGGTTAGCCCAGGAGGGTTCCCACAACTTCCTTGATCTAGACAGAGCCCATATTGTCTCACGGTCACACATGGAATCTACTCAACTTTGAACTCGTACAACCCCTTTGATACCTGGGGGCATTCCCCACCAATGACTACACTACGATGACCCAATCAAAGCTAGTCCACCCAAATTGATCATTAATTAAGTAGTCAACCGTAAGTAACCTTTAGTGTGATCCGAATCCATGTTATAGCAGCTAAGCAACTACTTGTTGGTTACAAGGTCAGGCTATAATTAACCTAATTTCCTTCTACTGGGTTCTGTAAAGCATAAAGTAAAATCACATAGGGGTTTCCTAGTTGAAAAAAACTACAATGCATGAAAACATAGGTTATAATCAAAGGTTCCACTTGCTTGGTATTGACGATTCTTCAATCTCACAATCTTGATCAAGTTAATCTTTGCTCTATGTACAATCTATTGTAAGTAGAGAGAAATCATAAACAACCATACAATAAAATCAAACATATAACAAGTGTTGTGCATGGTGTCAGTGTCATTGTGCCGTGAGATCATGTGTCATGTCAACTCATAAGAGTTTGGAAAACAACATAGTGGTTATTAATTGGAATACATGTGCCATAAGGGTTCACATGCAGTTTCAAATAATAGGGTTCATCATGTATGGGGTATGTGATGGCAAGTTGTGGTTGCCAGATTTTGCAAAAGAAATCTTGCAACTAGAGTCAAGGTCCATGAATTCTTGGAAAGCCAAGTACATGTCCAAGTTTGAATGATAAATCAAACTTGTTGACCTTTCATGAGAATGAATACACTAAGTTCTGAACGGAAAAAAATGATAACTTGGTCTGGCTTCCAACTCAATTTGGATTTAAATTAGGGTTCATCTTATTTGAATTCAAATTGAAGTGATTCACAATTGATTTGGTTCCCCTAAGGTTGAGCTCACCAAATTAAATTGAATCATGTGTGATTTCTTATTTGACTAAGTCAGTTCAATATGATTAATGCTTCCCTAAAGTCAAATACAAATCCAATAAAATTACCAAAGTTTATTAATTTAAATTCAATTTTGAACTAGTGTCATGAATAGATCCAAGGCTTTTACTAAGTGCAAATGGGTTTTCAAACATTATTTTAAGTTTGAATTAAATTAAATTTAACCTAAAGTCAATTGTCACTCCGAAACATTTACTAGGTTCAATTTAATTTACAACCATATTGAAAAAAGTTTTATTTGAATTAAAGCCATGGTTTTAAAGGTATAACCAAACTATGTCTTAATTAATTCAAATTTAATACCATAAAGTCAAATAATAATCCAAAAATATTTACTAAAGTTCATTTTAAGTTTCTGAACCTAGTTGCAAAATATTTACCCTAGTAAACATTTTAATTCAAAGTTAAACCAAATTTCGGTTTAAATGTTGTTTGAATTATAGCTACTGTTTTACTATATTCAAATTCAAAATTTAAATTATCCAAAAAGTAGACTACTGTAGCTAAGATGGAACTATATTCCACTAGATTTATTTTACAAAAAGAATGAGTTCATTTGGATTTATAATTTACAAGTTAGGCCCTATTTAAATTTGAATTCATTCTATTTGAATGTGAATTTTAAACTATTCAAATTCCAAAATTTATTATTGTAGGTGAAAGTGCATTTCCTAAGGATCATTTTTCAAAAAAATTCACTCAGTTTGGACTTATAGATAAATAGTTATGATGGTTTTTGTATCCAGGTTTTTTTTGGCAAAAATGCCAATCAATTTAGTTAAATGAATTTTTGTGGATAAGGTCATGGATAAGGTGGGTGACGTGGCAGTTTCTGGTTGGCTGATACCAGTTGGATTTAAGTGATCGCGTGTGCACTATAGGATCTAGATCAACTTCTAGGATTAGAAGCTCACCAAGGGGGCGACGCCGGGTGACCAGAGACTCGCCGGATCTTCGGTAGAAAAGTCAAGGATGACGGTCCATGATTCAGTAGTCATCGGGGCCGGTGTCCCAGAGGTTGCCAGAGATGGGGAAGGGCACGGCTTCGCAAGCTGGAGCAGATGGTGGTTCTAGACGACTTGAAGGACGCTGAAGTCGAGTAGGGCGAGGTCGCTGGAGTTGCACAACACAGTGGACCTCTCGGGAATAGTGTCGATGATCAAAATCGACCGCCTGGAGATGGTGGATGGGGACAGTAGATGCACACGAACACAAGGAGGCTATTGGACATGATGAGGGGGTCTAGAGCGTGCCCACGTCGCCAGAATCAATGGCGGGGCAGCGGTTGGGTTCGGCCTTTGGTGGTCGTGGGGTTCTAGGGGTCCTCAGGGACACTGGGGATGTCTAGGGGGTTCGTAAGGCGATGGCAAGGCTGGTGGTGGTCGTGCATGGCCGAGGAGGTGGCTGTGGTGGTGGCAATCGACCATAGAAGGTCCAGGTTAGAGTCGGAGCTCGGGGGTCCGCGGCGGAGCAGCCTGCCGACTTCGGGCTTGGTAGTTTGGGGCAAAATAAAGAGCGAGGGGAGGGGGATTTATTGGACATGGAGGTAGGGGCTGGTGTGGCCGGAGAGCGGGCAGGGTGGACGTCCTGGTTGTGCACGCGTGCGGTTGTGCGCGAGGTCGTGGGGGTCATGGCCAGGCGGTTGGCGCGAGGGGGACAACCCTAACCAGTGGGGCCAGCTAGTCAACGGCTCAGGTCAAGGGAGAGGCGCTTGCGGGGCTGACTAGCTGGGCTTGCACTGCTGGGCCAGCATGGCTAGCTGGGCCTCACTGGCCCTTTTTTATTTTCCTTTTCTATTGTCTTTTTCTTTTTTGTTTTCTTCTCTGCATTTCCTATTTTTTATTTCATTTAGAATTTGAATTGTCCTCAAAAATCAAACTTGCTCTAAATTCATATTTAAATATTTCTGACTATGCCAACTTTTTGTTTGGGCATTTGGATATATATTTTCTGCACGTATTATTTTCCTTTTGAATTTGAATTTAGTTTCAGAACCAAATGTGTTTCAAATCCAATTTAAAAAATTGGCAGAAGGTCAAACTCATTATTTGGACTTATGGAATTCCTTTTTCCTGTCAAATAATTACAAAACCATTTTTAAATAATTTCCCTTTGAACTTGAGTTAATTCCAAAATAGATGCAACTCAAATCATTTAGGAAATCATTTGGCTTGAGTATTACCTAGGCCTTATTAAGGATAGCCTTATGCCCAAATAAATATTTCAAAATGACTTGCTCACAACCAGAGGCTAGCTAGGTTTCCTCTAGTGGCATTGTTTTTTAACCCTTCTAGGCAAACAATCAAGCAACAATAAAGCAAATTAAATTCAATCACAAGCAATGCTAGGCATTCCTGGTTTTTTCTTAGGGAAATTTTAATTCATGTGTGAAATTTTTAATATACCATATTTGGGAAAAATCTATGATGTGAAAGACTACCACCCTTAAAAGAGATCTCGTCTTGAGATCTGGAGAGGCTAGAAAGAAAGGTTAGGGTTTTGGGATTTTCTTAAATTCCATCTCCAAGTCTAGGGTCTGTTGTCTGTGCTTTGACAATACCACTTGTCTCCCTGGGTCATTGGTCATTCAATCCTTGGAAGTCCATATTGTCCTTAGGATAATTCTATGGCTGACAGCTCTGTTTCTCAAGGCTTGCTTGTAACTGATATCTACTTGGGTTCCCGATAGCTCCTGGAACTATCCTCATATTCATGGTCTCTTGTGTTTGAGGTTGCTACCACCCTTAAAAGCGAATAAGGTTGGGGTATCCTATGACTTATTTCTCCTTAGGTGCTAATGCTGACATTCCTTCAGATTCTGTAATTATGATATCATCTACTGGTTTGATAAGTCTTCTATTCATCTGTCTTGGTGGTTCAAATTGTTCCTGCAAATCCATTTGTGATGATATCATCTATACTTCCTTCATGTCCCTTATCAAGGTCTTGCCATTTCACTTACTCCTATCCAAGGCGATTTCTGTCTGTACCACCTATCTTATTCCTATAAATGGTAATTCCTATATGTACCACCTATCATGATCCTGTGCCAAATGATTTACTCCCCATTGGTATTCATGTGTAACTATCCAATCTAGCCGTCAGTAAGTAGACTGTTTTACTTGGGTAACACCATATGTCAACTCATCACCTGATCTTGGGTAGTTTCCATCTGCTAATAATCCTACTGATACTTAGGTAAATTTCTTCTATTAGATTTTCATTTGATTCATGGGTAAACACCAACTATCCTCCAAAACTAACTGCACTCTTCTTCGGTGTCCTCGATGATCCTTACTGTCCTTACTTCCACTCGTGAGCCTCAAAATTCCTTATCAGGGAGTGTTCTCCTGATATTTGGATCATTCCCAGTCATTCGGTCGAGCTCTTACTCACCATTAGACCTACGATTGGCATTGATTGCCTGTACGGCGCCACATACTATTTCACCTAGGTTCTTGGCTTACGTCGTTTCTCAACTATAGGTGTCTCACTCAAGACTATCCGCTACTCATAGTAAGGCGAATAATAAGAGTAGACATCATGGCGATCAACTCATGGCGTACCCAAATCATTACCAACCATAGGGTTTGGAAATCTTCGATAGCCTAGCACTCGGTCTTCCTCACAAGCGTTCTTGAAGTCTTCCTACTCAATGCTTTGAGTCTGGATCTTCTGAAGCTCCTCATCTTGTGAAGACGATGTCTAATGTTATCTCACAACTCGCAGATGGCAAAATCCTATAGCATTAGCTATTATCTACCATTTCCTTACTGGTTCTGTCCTTCGTTGTGGCAAACCTATTCTGTCCTCCTTAGGGTCACATTACTCCAATTCAGTCAACTCTTAGATAGTCCTTTCTGGCTTTCATGGTGTTACTATTTCCATGTGACAGTTCTGATGGGTCCATCTGGGTTCTGGTGCCTATTGCACGGTGATCTGGTCACAACAACTAACATTTGTTCCTTTCAGTCTTACTCATGGGTAATTGGGGTCCTATACTCCTATCATGCCTGAATCCTCAAGGTTAAACAATATCCTAGATCGAGTTATCCCCTTAAACAATCCTTATTATCATGACGGTGTTTGCTAGCAATCCAATCCTCCAGTTCCTTACTGACTCTGTCTTTACCACTTGGAACAACAATACATCTCAACTTCCTCTGGCTAAGGTTTGATCCTGCCTGGTTTTCCCTTCGTCTACAATGTAGGATATGGTTACGATGTGTCTGACATGTTTGATATCCTACAACTTCCTAGTTAGTTATGTTTCCTTTTCTGTTAACTCAGGTCCAATTCAGTCTATCTTTTCCCTTTTCTGTTAACCGAGGTGTCTCCAATTGAGGCTCTCTTTCTCGGTTTTGTGTATATGGCAATATGAAAATCGGGTCAACAAGAATTTCATTCCTTGATAGTTGTGCAGATACATAACTGATCATACTCCCATTACATCATGACTACTATTTCTACTATTTACAATCCTAAGGATGTATCTACAACTAGGCATCCTTCTGGCTAAGTGGTTTCCAGTGGTGCTGGGATGCCGCTGACACTTTAGGTCCTTCCTCCTGTGGAGTTCTCACTGTTTCTGATTCTGTCCCTGAGCATGAGGCTCGGGTAGGTTCTCCGTGTTGAGCCCTTGTGTTGTTGGTTGAGTCTTTCTCGTAGATCTAGTTGCTCTCTGATCTTGGTACAAATACTTCCTTGTAAACGGCTCCGGATGTTGCTCTCTCTATGCATCGTCGTAATGATGTGGGGTTTCTTGCGAATCACTCTCTGTATGCGGGTCACTCGCTTCCATGGGCAGTCCTTTGTGAAATGTCCCCTTTCCTTACAACTATAACATTCCGCCAGGCTCATATCTCTCCAAGGCCTAACTTTCTTCTTCCTTGCTTCCCATTCTGTCAACATGGTCTCCATCTCTTGTGGGTCAATGTTTATCGTCTCAGTACCTTGCAGATTCCTTCGCTTGTACATCTCTTGAACAACGGCGTTGCTCCTCCATACATTCCACAATCACAGTGTGTCTCTTCTTCCTTAGGGGTTGGTGCTTCTTCTTCCATGGTGAGTGTGGCAACTCCTTCACTCTGATCGAGTGCTATTTCTCCTTCTTCGAGTCCTTCTACCGTCTGGTACTCGGGTTCCTCAACATCCAATTCTGCTACCTTCACCTTGGCATCATTTGTTGTTGCCAAGATCTCCTCTTGAATCTGTGTTGACTCCTTTAGTTTCTTTATGGTTTCTAAGGCTCCTTCCATGGTTTCTCTCTGCTATTCCAACAGTATGTCAGAATAGATTTTGTAGTGTGCCAGAACATGGTCTGTTGCTTCACACAGGAAACATGTGACTTCCGTCATTGGGCATTCCACTTCTGGATGGCTCTCTTCACAGTAAGGGCATTCATCTTGATGTTCCTTCTGAGCATGTCCAAGCTCTCCACAAATAACACAGACATCAAGCTTCCCTTCTTCTTGCTTCGGCATCTCATGTGTTTGTGTGACAAGACGGGATCTCAACAAAATGGTTCCAAATTCCCTCCAAGTGAAATTCTTTTGTTTCTCATCAATCATCTGATGCATCCCACCAAGTTGCGGCTTCTAAGTGCATCATGTCATAGCGTAGCATATCCTTCTCTTCAATGGCACTGGTCCTCATGTGTCCTACCATCTTCTAGATCCACTATTCTGCTTCTGGCTGTGTGACTACTCCAGCAAACGTGAGGCTCTCATAGTCATCTTTGTCATCCTTATAGTCCGAATTTCTAGCTAGATCCTTTCCCTCAGGTTTTGGCTTCTCTTCTAACTTCACGAGTCCAATTGCTCTTTTGATCTTATTAAGCTTTCCCCATGTAAATGGTACTCATATCCTAATTACTTCTTCACGCTCTCTGTACCAGTTGAGTGTTTTACCTGCTAGATATGACTGAGCAGAATGAATCTTGTTTCTGTCCTCGATTTCGTCCTTCCTCATTTCCTTCCCAGTAGTTGTAATCCAACTACCAATCTCTGCTCTGGTTGCTGGTCCAGACAAAATCAATCACTCGGGGTCCATGGTGCCAACTCTGGGGTTTCAGGGCCTAGGTTAGGGATGATAGAATGGACGATATAGATAGATACCCTTATGCTTATCCCACTAGTAATACACACACACATATTGCCTTGTATGGATGTTAGTATACACATAGATAGCATTCATACCTAATGTCTATTCGTATGGTCTGGTCCCATGTTCTCACTTCTTTCAAAGTTTTATGTGTTTCCACTGTTCTCATCTTAAATCCTTTAGTGGCATTCTTCTAACTTCCAACATAATTGGGTAGGCCTCTCATTATGCCTTCGTGGTTCACACTTCACACAAATTCAAGCAAACATATTTCATTCAACAATCATGACAATCGGTTCACAGAAGCAACAAGGTTCCAAGCAAATCCTAAGTAAGGTCATACTGCATCCGGTATGATCTCATCCAACTACTGTACATTACTACGTCGGATTGACATAGTAGTGGTACTGTGAAATGTTCTACTTCAGATGAACATAGTACTGGAGGTCAAGTATAAACTTCATGACTACTTCAGTTATCAAACTTCTTGATCCCTGTGGTTGATCCTTCTTCCTCAACTTCCTTCCCTCTTGGGTTGTTCCTGTTCTTCTCCTTTGCAAGTTCCTCCTTGACTGACGTCACTTCATCCTCTACCTTGTGGAGGTGTTCCTGAGTGCAATACAGTCTAATTCAGATCTCACTCCCAGCTTCTTGATCGCTTCCCATGCAACATCTCATGCAGCATCGAAGAATGTAGCCTGAAGTGTCAGGTTGGTAATCACATGAAGTCCTCCGGCCTCATGGTTGTCTCCATGATGGGCATACATGTGCAGTTGCACTAACCAATAGTTCCTTCGTTCATGCCAAACCGGGAATCCTTTGTATATTGCTTCTCCATGCAGTCCCATGCCTAATAGGGTTTCCTTCAGTGCTCTTGGGAACTCGGTATCTCCCTTAAGGGTCATACTCAACATTGGAATCTTCTCAGTTGGTTCCATGAGTGTGGTCATCTATATTTTTGAAGAGAAGAGGGTTAGAAATAAAGAGATAAGGATATTCAAGACTATATATCTAAAAAATAGATTTTGTTCCTATGGGCTTTCCATTTCCTAGGGTCACGACCTATAGACAACATGTGCTCTGATACCACTTGTCACGACTTGGTCTCGGATAGGGCCCGAATATCTATGCTTACTGTGTCATCCCCTGGATCAATAGTTGACACGCACAATCGATGATGAAATACCAAGAATACATCACATGTCATAGTATTGCATCATAGATCTAGTGCTTTACAATACACACCTGCTTAGCTCATGGGCTAGCTTACAATACAATCATGCAGCAGAGATAATGTTCTAGTCTTGTGGCGTCCATCCACTCACAGGCAAGTGTTGAGTATAGCGTCATAACCGTATGAAAGAACATGCGGTGCCCCCATGTTTGGTTTTGGTAATTGATGACAATCTCAATGGACTAATGGCTGCCTTGAGTTATATTTGAAGGATTTGTCCATAGGCATTTCTTGAAGTTCATGTGTTGGTTTCAAGGAGTTTATGTGGTGACCAAGGTGTTATTAAGGAATTATCCAAAGATTGGTCATGTGAGAGTTGAGCTTATTGCAAGCATGTCTTGGAGAAGAATATGTGATCATTCATGTATATCTTCAAGACATCATCCAAATGAAGAGAGTTGAAAAGATTCAAGGTTGATCAAGACTAAGTCAAGAGTGAATCAACTTGATCAACTCACAAAGCGTAGAAGATGTACCAAGAGGGATCAAGCGATCCCATGGTGTGGTAAGCATTGTCAATTACGCTTTGTGTACTAAACCATGATCTTCGTGAGAGTTCTTTGTGGGGTTAGGTTGCGGTGTGCAAGTTCAAGTGAAGCATCATGAAGAGATCAAATGCTTGAAGCTTGCCGTCCATTGTGGTGACAATGGACTTGTGAAGATGTTGCGGTGTGCAAGTTCAAGTGAAGCATCATGAAGAGATCAAATGCTTGAAGCTTGCCATCCATTGTGGTGACAATGGACTCGTGAAGATGTGCGGAAGAGTGGCTCACCCATAGTGGAGCATGGGGGAGCAATCAACTAGTCTTCATCGAGCCAACGCAACCAAGAAAGGTGGTCCAACTTGAGGGAGTCAAGCTCGTCATCATCTAGCTCAAGTGGACCATGTGCAAGGCAAAGGTTTGCTCCTGATAGGTTTTCTATTTTACCGGTCTCATGATGGTAGGTGGGAGACCGGGTTATAGGATCGATTGTCGTACTATCAAGGGGGCTCTCGATGAGTAGCTTGATCGTATTGTTCATAGAGAGCTCAAACCATTGCATCCTTGCATCATCTTTATTGGTTCTTGTTTGGTTCTTCTTGTTGTGAGTTTTGGAGCTTATGGTCATCTTGATGACAAAGCTCGAGTTCATCAAAAACGGAGTTCACTCGCATCTTCGATGATGTTTTCGATGTTGGAGGTTATGCCGGTTCTTCTCGGTTGGAAGTTTCACTCCTCTATTTGTTGGCATACCTCCCCTGCCTCTTCTTACTATAACCAACAAGCTTGAGTTTGCTCAATTCGGAGCTACTCGTCTTCCTCTATCCAACAAGCTTGAGTTTGCTCAATTCGGAGCTCATATGCAGAAGTTATGGCAGTTTTGGTTTCCTAGCGGTAGTACCGCGGGCCGGAGCGGTAGTACCGCTTGGGTGCTACAAGCGGTAGTACCGCTCTAGAGCGGTAGTACCGCTCCTGTGCGGTAGTACCGCTGGTAGCCCCCAGCCGTAGTACCGCTGCGGTCTCGTGCTAGTATCGCCTCGATTCGAGGGGTCTTTTTTCGTGTCGGGTTTTACGGTACTAGCCGCGGCGGTGGGGGCCGTAGTACCGCTCGTATGCGGTAGTACCGCCCTGCCACCGCGGTAGTACCGCTCCGGGCCCAGCGGCAATACCGCGAGGGGGAGCGGTAGTACCGCTTATAGGGGCAAGCGGTAGTACCGCTGGCCAAGCGGTAGTACCGCTCTCTGCGGGGCTGAAGTGGGGGTAACGGTTGGATTGTTCCCCCCACTATATAAGGAGGTCTTCTTCCCCAATGAACCTTATCCTTTGAGCTTGTGTTCTTCCCCCATTGTTGACCTTCTTCGAGCTTGCTAACTCTTAATCCCTCCATGGATTCTTGCTAGTTTTTGAGGGAAAAGAGAGAGGAGATCTAGATCCACATTTCCACCAATCACTTTCTCCTCTATGTGGGGGAACCCATTGGATCTAGATCTTGGAGTTCTTGGTGTTCTCCTTCTTGTTCTTCCTCTCATTTTCCTCCCTAGCATTAGTTGCTTCGGTGGGATTTGAGAGAGAAGGACTTGGGCACTCCGTGTGCCCTTGCCATTGCATTTGGTGCATCGGTTTGAGTTCTCCACGGTGATACGTGGAAGTTACAAGTTGAGAAGCTTATTACTCTTGGGTGCTTGGTGCCCTTGAGCTTGTTCCTCTTGGGTGCTTGGGCGCCCTAGACGGTTGGTGGTGTTCGGAGCTCAATCATTGTGGTGTAAAGCTCCGGGCAAGCGTCGGGGTCTCCAATTAGGTTGTGGAGATCGCCCCGAGCAATTTGACGGGTTCCGGTGACCGCCCCCAAGGGTTGCCAAAGTGTACGGGTTCGGTGACCGCCCCCAAGGGTTGCCATTTGTACGGGTTCGGTGACCGCCCTCAAGGGTCCCTTAGTGGAATCACGGCATCTTGCATTGTGCGAGGGCGTGAGGAGATTACGGTGGCCCTAGTGGCTTCTTGGGGAGCATTGTGCCTCCACACCGCTCCAAACGGAGATTAGCATCCGCAAGGGTGTGAACTTCGGGATACATCGTCGTCTCTGCGTGTCTCGGTTATCTCTTACCCGAACCCTTTACTTATGCACTTTACTTTGTGATAGCCATATTGTTTCTTGTCATATATCTTGCTATCACTTAGTTGTTTATCTTGCTTAGCATAAGTTGTTGGTGCACATAGGTGAGCCTAGTTGTTGTAGGTTTTGTGCTTGTCAAATTAACCGCTAGGTTTATTCCGCATTTGTTCAAGCCTAAACCGTAATTATTTTAAAGCGCCAATTCACCCCCCCTCTAGGCGACATCCCCGATCTTTCACCGTACTTCATACCTTTCCTTCGATACGGTAAACCTGCAACATGATATGTTTGTTGGAAATATGCCCTAGGGGCAATGATATTTGTATTATTATATTTCCATATTCATATTATAGAGTTTATATTCTATGCTATAACTGCTATGATCCTGGAATATGTGATTGAGTGGAAAACTCATTTGCACATGTGGAATGATAAACGGTAAAATAAAAGGTTCCTAGTCTTGCCTCTAGGACTAGCTCAAGTGTTGTTAGTGATCACGTTTTCCGGATCTTAGGATATCATTAAGTGTAACGATATTCCTAAAACAACATTCAGATTATGACGTGGGAAGAACGATCATATTGAATCGACCCAATGTTGTCTGTTATGAATTGAGTTAATATTATCTGTAATCAATTGTAATAACATGGAGTGTTAACATGTGACCTTGCTCCTTATACCATGAGAGTATCGTAGTCACTGTATGGTGGCTTTGAGGTTGCTCAAACGTCACTTGTAACAAGGTGGTCATAACGACAACTTACAGGTCCAACGGAAAGTTTGACAAGGGACTAGATAGCTCAAGAGTGGGATTTGCTCCTCCGATGATGGAGAGATATTATTAGGGCCCTCTCAGTGTGATGGCATCCATCATCGTCTGGCCAGACACATTTGACTATGTCACGGGGATGTCGGAACACGACAACGAGAAATAAGATCAAAACCGACAACGAGGATAACGGTATAGTGAGCATGGTGATGACTCACAAGGATACTGATGCATCCCAAGTTTCGTGAAGTGTCGCGAAGCAAAGGGAACATCACATGATAAACAAAGGTTCACTAAAAATCATTTGTGTGCTCATGGGGATCGATATGGACGTCTACGGTCCTGCCAACGGTCATTGAACGAACGGTTGCGTTCATGTCTATGAGTTACCGAACCTACGGGTCATAAGCTAAAGGAAATCACGATTTGCTTAGTGTTAGTAGGACGGGAGTGATGAGAACATATTTGTCGAAATGTTTCATTAATATTCTAAATAGTTTTGTGAGGTTCCGAAAGCGTTTTAGGGTCGCCGGAAGGGTTTCGGGGAGTATCGGGTAATACCATATACTACCGATATATATATATGTGTGTGTGTGTGTGTGTGTGTGTGGAAAATGTTTCCAAGGATGTTAAATTATATAATATTAGCACATTGTTTTATTCAATTTTATATCAACGGGCCTAAGGCCAAGTTGTTGAAGGCAACTTGGGCCACCAAGGCCCAAGTGGGGAGGTGCCTCATAGCCTTGGAAGGAGGGCGAACTAGAGAAGGGGGGAGGACTCCTCCCCTCCCTTGGTCGGTACCCCAAGGAGGGACATTCCCTCCTTGGTGGCAGCCCTCTCCCTCCCCTCCAACCTATATATACTAGGTTTTTTTGCTCTATTGAGACACACAAGTTTTGGAGCCTCCTCTTGTTCATCTAGCCCTAGTTCTAGTTGGTCCTAGTTGACTAATTAGAGTTTGGTCTAGTTCCTCTAATCCTCATAATTAGAAGTCCTGTGTGGTTCTAATCTCCCCCATCTAATTCTCCGGCACGGTTAGCTCTCAACAGCGAAGCGCTACCAGATCATCAAGGTTGCACGCTTGCAACCAAGTAGAGAGGTTGTGCTTTTGGTCTTTGATTCGAAGGACTGCTCGTTGATGGTTCGCGGGATCGTTCATGGACAGTTCAAGGGACTCCAAGTACGATCTACACTGACATGATATTCTTCCGCTGCAACTCGGTGATGGTAACGATCGTGATCACAACCCGTTATGCATCTTCATATTGATCCTGGTTGTGTGTATGTGCAATTTTTTTGTTTTCTACTATGTTCACCAACAACGTTGCAGCCACAAGGGTCAATACATTGAATGAATTGGCAAGCTTCACCGGGATTGGCTTGTTGGAACATAAACATGTTGTTTGGTGTGGCAGGGTTTTCCTTTGCGTGAAAATCATTTTCCTACCATTGTAATATTGGTCTACTCTAATAGTTGGACATACCGTATAAGGTGGCAGTCTTGGAAAGATCGCATCACATGACCATGCAAAATATAAGCATTTGAGCATGTGGGCCTCCGCATCACACAGCTACCCTAGACAACTCCGAGAAGATCCTCCTAGTATCACGCCATGCATCTTAGTCGATCCATACTCCCATTTGGTTCAACCCATTGATTTATTTAGAAGAGGTGATGAGATCAAGCTGACAATTCTCAGATGAGTTGCTCAAAAGTTGTTCGTAACCGAGGACACGGCTAATCATTCAGTTTTATACACTATGTAGAGGTTTGTGTACTTTACCCATGAATCCTGATCACACCTTCCTGCTACTAAAGTTCACTTGTGAAGTAGCTAGTTAGATCAAGATGAGACTTTTGGGAAGTAGTAGCCCTCTCAAATGGCCGACCCACTCCTGTTTCCCTACATGCAAATCTACATCTGCTGGTCAGCCCACGAGAGTTCCCACAACTTACTTGGTCCAGACAGAGCCCATATTGTCTCACAGTTATACATGGAAGCTACTCAACTTTAAACTCATACAATTCCTTTGATACATGGGTGACATTCCCCACCAATGACTACACTCTGATGACCCAATCAAAGCCAATCCATCCAAATCGATTCATTAGTTAAGTAGTAGTTAAGTAGTCAACCATAAGTAACCTTTAATGTGATCCAAGTCCATGTCATAGCAGCTAAGCAACTACTCCTTGGATACATGGTCAGCGTATAACGGACCTATATTCCTTATACTGGGTTATGTCAAGCATAAAGTAAAATCCTATAGGGGTTTCCTAGTTGAAAACAACTACAATGCATGAAAACATAGGTTAAGATTAAAGGTTCCACTTGCCTGGTAGTGATGATTCTTCAATCTCACAATCTTGATCAAGTTACTCTTCGCTCTCTGCACAATCTATCATAAGTAAAGAGAAATCGTAAACAACCATACAATACAATCAAACATATAACAAGTGGTGTGCATGGTGTTAGTGTCATTGTGTTGTGAGATCATGTGTCATGTCAACTCACGAGAGTTTGGGAAACAACATAGTGGTTGTTAACTGGAATACATGTGACATAAGGGTTCACATGCAATTTCAAATAATTGGGTTCATCACATAGGAGTTTGTGATGTCAAGTTGTGGTTGCCAGATTCTGCAAAAGAAATCTTGCACTAGAGTTAGGGTATATGAATTCTTGGATAGCCAAGTTCATGTCCAAGTTTGAATAACAATTCAAACTAGTCGACCTTTCATGAGCTTGAATACACTAAGATTTGAACTAAAAAATGATAACTTGGTTTGGTTCCAATTCAATTTGGATTTGAATTAGGGTTCACCTTATTTGAATTCAAATTGAATTGAGTTCATAATTGATTCAATTCCCCTAAGTTTGAGCTTACCAAATTAAATTAACTTATGAGCGGTTTCTTATTTTACTAAGTCAATTCAATATGATTAATGCTTCCCTAAAGTCAAATACAAAGCCAATTTAATTACCAACGTTTATTTATTTAAATTCAACTTTAAACTAAAGTCAAGTATTGATCCAAGTCTTTTACTAAGTGCAAATGTTTTTCTAAAATTTATTTAAGTTTGAATTTAATTTAATTTAACCTAAAGTCAATTATCACTCCAAAATAATTACTAGGTTCAATTTAATTCACTAAATCATATTGCAATATTTTATTTGAAATAAACCTATGGTTTGATAATTATAACCAGACTATGTTTGAATTAAACTCAAATTGATTTCCTAAAGTCAAATAATAATCCAAAAATATTAACTAAAGATCATTTTAAGTTTCTGAACCTAGTTACAAAATAATTACCATAGTAAACACTTTAATTCAAAGTTAAACCAAATTTAGATTTAAATATTGCCTGAATTATAGCTACATTTTAACTATATTCAAATTAAAACTTTTAATTATCTTAAAATTAGACTATAGTAGCTAATATGAAGCTATATTCCACTAGATATATTTTACAAAAATAATGAGTTCATTTGGATCTAGAATTTGCAAGTTAGGCCCTATTTAAATTTGAATTCATTCTGTTTGAATTGGAATTTTAAACTACTCAAATTCCAAATTTTATTGGTCTAGGTGAAAGTACATTTTATAAGGATCAGTTTGTAAAAAGTTTCACTCAATTTGGACATATAGATAAATAGTTATGATGGTTTTAGTATCCATGGGGTTTTCTGCAAAATTACCAAAACAACTTAATTAAATGAATTTTTGTGGATAAGGTTGTGGACAAGGTAGGTGCCGTGGCATCTTCTGGTTTGCTGATACCAGTTGGATTTAAGTGATCATGTGTGCACCATAGGATCTAGATCAATGACTAGGATTAGAAGGTCGCTGAGGGGGAGGTGCTAGGTCACCGGAGTCTCGCTGGATCTTCGCCGAAAGAGTCGAGGACGGCGGCGCACGTCTCAGGAGTCATCGGGGATGATGTTCCAGGGGTCGCCGGAGATGGGGAAGGGCATGGCTGGGCGAGGTCACCGGAGTTGCATAGCATGGCGGAGCTCTCGGGAGTAGTTGTGGTGCTCAAAATCGTGCGCCTGGAGATGAGGATGGGGTCAGGAGATGCACACGAGCACAAGGAAAATGTTGGACATGGCGAGGGGGTCCAAAGCATGCTCACCACACTGAAATCAATGGCGGGGCGGCAGTGGGTTCGACCTCCGGTGGTCATGGGGTTCCAGGGATCCTCGGGCTCACCGAGGATGTCTAGGGGGTTCGCAAGGTGACGATGAATCTGTTAGTGGCCGTGGGTGGTCGAGGAGGTGGCTGTGGTGATCGAAATCACCTAGAAAAGGTCTAGGTCAGAGGCGGAGCTCGGGGGTCCGCAACGGAGAAGCCTGCCGGCTTCAGGCTTGGTTGTTTGGGGCAAAAGAGGGAGTGAGGAGAGGAAGACTTATAAGACATGGAGGCAGGGGCTGGAGTGGCGGGAGAATGCGAAGGGGAGGTCGTGGGCGTGCACGCGTGTGTTCCTGTGTGAGGTCGTGGGGGTCGTGGGTGGGCGGCTGGCACGAGGTGGGGGACGACCCTGACTAGTGGGACCCGCTAGTCAGCGGCTCGGGGCGAGGAAGAGAGAGAGAGGCGCGCGCAGAGCTGGCTAGCCGGGCTGTGCTTCTCGGAGTCCCTGGCTAGCTGGGGTTCACTGGCATTTTCTTTATATTTGTCCTTTTTTGTTTTCTTTTTTGTTGTGCCTTTGCTATTTTTATTTCTTTTAGAATTTGAATTTTCCTAAAAAGAACTTGCTCTAAATTCATAGTTGAATATTTTTGATAATGCCAACTTTTTGTTTAGGCATTTTGGATATATATTTTTTGCACTTACTATTTTCCTTTTGAATGTAAATTTGGTTTCAGAACCAAATGTGTTTCAAATCCAATTAAAAAAATTGGCCGAAGGTCAAACTCATTAACTTACGAAATTCCTTTTCCTGCCAAATAAATGCAGAGCCATTTTTAAATAATTTCCCTTTGACCTTTGAGTTAATTGCAAAACATATCCAACTCAAATAATTTAGGAAATCATTTGGCTTGAATATTACCTAGGCCTAATTAAGCATAACCTTATGCCCAAATAAATTTCAAAATGATTTGGTCTCAACCAGAGGCTAGATAGGTTTCCTTTAGTGGCATTGTTTTTTAACCTTCTAGGCAAACAATCAAGCAAATCAAAGTCAATCACAAGAAATCATAGGCATTCCTGGGTTTTTCCTAGGAAAATTTTAATTCCTTGTGAAAATTTGAACATACCAGATTTGGGAAAAATCTGGGATGTGACACATGAGCACCCAATGTATGTCCAAGCGAGCAGCGAACGAGGTTGGCAACGGGATAACGTGACGCTTGAAGCTTGCAAGTAGCTCGGCGGGAGGCAGCGGCAGCCGGGATGTGGGGCAATGGTAGGGCGGCCACCGCATGAATGGGCCGCTAGGAGGGCCCGAAGTTGCGGAGCTGGTCTAGCCGAACTCTTAAAACCTTTAATTCAAGTGTGACCTCTCTACTCTCATGACCACCCCTCTGTTGGGTGATTGCCTACATGGCGTCACCGGTATTGCCCCTGCCTAATTACTTGCCTCCGACCATGGACCTACATGCTGAATGATGCCCTACAGCCTCGATGACCTCCGACCATCAAATTCCAAGAGTCGGGCAAACTTCTTTTGTCTCTCATCTTTTGGTCTTTCTCGTCGTCTTCAGCCACGACGACGCTCCTCCTCCTCGCCCCTAGCTCAGTGGCGCTCCTCCTCCCCGGCCACAAGAAAAGATGCACCACATGTAGAGGTGCATCGGCCATGAGCAAAGATGCACCACACGCAGAGGAGCATCGACAATGGAAAATCTCAAAGCACTGAGCAAAGCGATCCTCGATTTTGATGAATCCTTGTTATCCGGACCACACCATCACACCACTAAGAGAAGAAACCCATTTAGATGAAGTAGTGCCCAAGCCATGGCCCATGGAAGACGAATTTTTCATACTTCCTTGACAACTTTGTCGCGGACTTATGTCTTACACAGTGAGCCTCAAATTAATTTTGTGGACCATCCTAGGCTCTAGCTACCTCATGGACAACATATAGTGACGAGAAGTCATCGTTGATTGTGTGGAAGGAAGAAGAAAGAAGAAGGAAGAAGAGGGAGAGAGATTTCGATATCATAACTTGTTTGATGAGTTATGTTTAGGAGTTCGGTTAAGTTCACGTTTTTTGACTCCTCAAAATTAGGAAGTTAAGGTTTGACGAGCCATTTGTGGAGTTAAAATTGAGAAGTTCAGTTAGAGATGGCCTTAGACAACATTGCGGGGCATGGAGTTTCTACTAGCGAGCTCAAATACTCCTACATGAACAATAAATTAAAAAAAGGACAAATTGAAAAATCTTATTGTTTTGGCAACAAATATTGATGAATTGTCCACATGCGTGTAAATTCTTTGAACAAAAATCATTCATAAATGCTCTAAGAATAAAAAAATGCTCAAAAAGGTACCCATCACGCCCGTGGAGTCAGCTGCACCTCCCCCATGACCTAGCGGCCATGCAGATCTTTTATGCTTCCACTTCTAGGGAGGTACACGATGGTTGAACTTGCAAGTTCTAGAATAACCCCTGGATCGATGGCAAGGCCGTCTCCTGGCTCGCGCCACTAGTCTTCTCCCTGGTTCCCAAATGTTGTCGCCACAAACAAAGAATAGTGGAGCGTTTGCCTGGACGCGCTCGGCCCCGGTAGCCCTTGTGCAGTACGTCGAGCTATGGGGTAGGCTACGGCACACAACCCTAGAGGCCGAGCCGGATGAATTGCGCTGGAGATGGACAGAGTCTGACATATACTCCGCCGAGTTTTGCTACTTGTCCCTTTTCCATGGCTCTATGTTGGATGCATCGTGGAAGCTTACATGGAAGACCTAGGCTCTACTCTACATCAAAGTCTTCATGTGGCTTGCCTTGCAGGATCGCTGTTGGACGGTTGATCGCCTCACTCAGTGGGGGTTGCCGCACAATGAACGATGTGCTCTTTATGACCATGCCGCTGAGGACATGCACCACTTCTTCGCTGGGTGCCCCTTCTCATGCTAGATCTGGCATGAGGTTTTATGCTGATGCTGCTCGACAGCCACGATCCTGAGTCCGGACACACCATTCATCGAATGGTGGATCTCTTCATGATCCTCACCGCCTACCACCCTACGCAAAGGGCTCAACTCCATCATGGCCCTCACTGCATGGGCAATATGGAAGCACCGGAATGGGTGCATATTCAACCACCTTCAGCCTTCCACTGCTAGGCTACTTCAATCCATTCAAGATGCGCGTCTCTAGGCCAGTGCCAGCGCCAACGGATTGTCGATCATGCTCCCTGAGAGATAGTTTTTGTGATGTAATAGGGACGTGCACCCCTCCCCTCTTACTGCCCCGATTCTCTTGGCCCACACCAGCTTGTGTACGTGTGGCTATTGTAACCGACATCTGTACCTTTTCACCTTCTCCTATCAATGCAATGATACACAATCTTTGCATATTCGGGAAAAATGGTTCCCATTGTGCCACACTCTAGGTTCCTGAGAGAACCCACCCCCTCCATCATCCCTGCAGAAGAAGGTGTGCCACCTGGATTGTGGGGCACGATTGCTCCGAATCTCGAGTAGGAGTTGGGCCCACTGGTTTAGGAGCATTTGTTGGATCCTCTCTTGGGCTCCATCTCGGATATCCCTAAGGGAAATTCCAAAACGCCGATGCAAAGGACACGGGATTTGTCGGTTTTTTGTCCGTTTAGGTTTGCCGAGCGAACGGGCATGTCCACTTTTCCATTTGGGTCGACCAATGCGTCCAACAGTGGCCGACGCATTGTTCGCATAGACTTAAAAAAAGTTCAAAACATGCACACAAATTAAACATTAAAACGGCCAGTCAACCGTCGACCAAACTCCACATAAACATAATAAAATAATAAAAAACATGCATGTCCCAGCCGCCCAGCATGCTGCCCCAGGCATCGCCGTCGTCCTCAGAGCCGGTGAGGTCGACAAAGTCCAGCGGCAGTGCAGCCCAGGGGAACCAACAGTATTTCCCTCATTTAAGAACCAAGGTTTATTGATCCAATAGGAGACACACACAAACAAGATAAGCGGTACCTGCACACACACAAAGCAAATGCTTTCACCCAACGAAGGCAAGAGGGTTGCTAATCCCTTGTTCTCGCCAATTGCAAGGATTAGATTTGATAGTGGTAGATATATAAAACAAAATAAAAACAACGAGCAAATTTAGAATTTTATTAAATATGGAGAATGGACCCTGGGCCATAGGTTCACTAGAGGCATCTCTCTCATGAGCATAACAACGATGGGTAAAAAAATACTATTGGGTGATTGACAGAACAACGCATAGTTATGATTATGATTCTTCATGGCATGATCAATATATAAGCATTACGTCCGTGAGAAGTAGACCATATAACCCAACTGCAGCTACTGTTATTACGCCATCCCAAGACCGCTATCCAGCATGCATCTCAAAGTATTAAGTTCATGAAAAACAGAATAACGCTTTAAGGAGGATGACATAATGTACAAAAAGCAAGACATATTAATATGTTCGAACCCCGTCATTTTATCCTTAGTAGCAACAATACAATACATGGCTTGCAACTCCTCTTGTCACAAAGTAAGGACACGCAAGATTGAAGTTACTACCAAGCACCACTCCCACTAAAATAAATCAATCTACTTAGCCAAAGAAGATAGATAGATCAGAGATAAATACAAAGCTACAAAATCATACATAAAGAGATCTCAACAGGATTCAAATACTTTCAATGAATAATTTGATCATAAACCCACAATTCCTCCGATCCCAACAAACACACCGCAAGAATTACATTGAATAGATCTCCGGAGAGATCATTATATTGAAGATAAGAGAGAGAGAGAGAGAGGGGGGGGGAGGTAGAGAGAGAGAGATCTAGCTACTGCTATGGACCCTTAGGTCCTGTGGGAACTAATCACACATCATCATGGAGGCAACAAGGTCGATGAAGATTGCCTCCCCAATGGTTTGCCCCTCCGGCGGAGTAACAGAAAAGGCCTCCAGATGTTAACGCAGAAGAATAGAGGCTTGCAGCGGCGGAGAATTTTTCGGGCCTCACTTCAGGGGTTTCGGTATATTGGGGAATTTATAGGCTAGAGATAGGTCAAACAGAGCCACGTGGGCTCACAAGTGACGATGGCGCGCCTCCCCCCTTAGGCACGCCGTGTGAGCTTGTCGCTCCCTCGTACATCTTCTAGTCTCTCCCCGAAGGTTCTAGGGTCTCTTCTGGTCCCAAAAAAAATCACCGTAAAGTTTCATCGTGTTTGGACTTCGTTTGGTACGGTTTTTCTGTGAAACAAAGAAATAGGCAAAAAAAGGAACTGGCACTGGGCACTAAGTTAATAGGTTAGTCCACAAAAATGGTATAAAATGGCATGAAAAGCATATAAGAATGGGAATATAATGGCATGAAACAATCAAAAAGTATAGATACCTTGGAGACGTATCAGCATCCCAAAGCTTAATTCCTACTCGTCCTCGAGTAGGTAAATGATAAAAACAGAACTTTTTATGTGAAATGCTACCTAATACGTCTTAATCATGTAATTCTTTATGATTTGAATATTGGGAAGCGATGATTTATTTGATATCAAAAACAATAATATGCAAGAGTACTAGAAAGTAATCATTGCCCTGCAAAATAAAGAATACTAAAGAATGGTATTCCTACTCATTTAATCATGTCAGCATGGCATAGCTCAGTCTTCCTAACATAAAGTATAAATCATGATCTCCCCGGTGCTAAACCAAGCAATTGTATCATATTATTCTCACTTCAGATTTTTCAACTACACTCAATACATGAGCGTGAGTCATGGACTTCACACTTTGGATGGCAAAGAGAATGATGATTGGGGTTTATAAGGTAAGACAAACTTTTTAGGAAGTCTCACAACAACTAGGTGGATCGTTAGGCAATGGAGATGTCTTACAATAGATATCAATGCGAGGAGTAGGGATTGCCATGAGTGGAGATGTATCACCATGCTGGAGCGCCTCCTTGAGTGTGGCCTAGTATGACGCCTCTGGCTGCTCATCCTCCTGCGCTTTCACTAGGGGCGACGCACATCATGCTCAGTGGCGAACCAGACTTCCCATTTGGGGGAGTATGGCGTGTACGTAGCGGCACTGCTTCGGTGCTAGGAAGGCATGACACCCGTGCACTTCCTGCATGCGTGTGCGCGTTGACCTCAGCATTACCGACACCAGGATGCAGTGGCGGCGCCAGCCGTGGGGGAGGTTGACGTTGTTCCGTGATAGCGGCATGCAGTACTACTAGTGGTACTGTGCGTGGTGCACCAGGATGTAGAGCCAGTCCCGTGGCCGACGAGCCCTCCCCGCTCGCGACACGAACATGAAGGCGTCTAGCTGTGATAGAGGCAAAGGAGTCCCGTCTTTCGATGAGATGGTGGCTATCGTTTTGGAGGAAGTCGACTTTGACGATCCGACTACGAACATGCGAGGACGTCGCGCCTTAGCAATCGCTAAACCAACTCCGAGAGGTTATTAACCACGCCGGAGCACGATCAACCTGACCACGAAGGTCTGTTTCCTGCAGGCAAACGAAGAACAAGCAAGAAACTAAGATTGCAATATGGATATTGCGAATATAAGAGGAAAGCTTTATTGATCAAGGTGGGGTTCTGTGACACCTTTGTCTGGTCGTTGAACACAAACAAAGTACGCGAAGTGGCAGCTATGGCGAACTTTAATCTAAACAAAACCCAAAGTCTAAACGGTGCCCTAAGGGCTGTATATATGGAGGAAGAGGGGGGGATTTTGTGGCCCTTGGGGAAGGGGGTCCGAAACCAACCCTATATCTTGTTTCCCCACACATACGGACTCCAAAAACATCCTATACTTATGTATTTAGAAATTACATGGGCTTGGCCCAATAATAAGGTGACGCAGCACCTAGAATAGCCTTTGGACGAAATTTATGAAGTGGCATCTTGTATATTTCGTCCAAGGCTTCATGCACTCATTATGGTGGCTTCAAAGTCCTGAAATCATCACTTGTAACTCCGTTCTTGTTCCCCTTGTGCATGCCATCCTCTCCATGCTTGGTCTTGCTCCAGTGTTCATCCCTCTTATCCATGCCAGACCCTTCATTTGTAAGCAAAACAAATGTATCCAATTTAGGCAGCATCATATTCTCATGAACATTAGAATCATTACCAAGAAACGAAAGTACCTGAAAATTTAATTGGCATGCGCGAGCTCTAGTAATTGGTCCAGTATATGTAGCAGTAGGGGCTGTGGGTGTAACAATGGTATTGATGTCCTCATCAGGCTGTGCGCAGGATGAGCCTCCACCGACGTTGAACTTGCACTTGTTGTTGAAGAACCCCATGGAGGACGCGCGGGCTAGTTAGGTTTTTCTGTCATCGGTGAGGGAGCGGGGGTGGTCAGATGTGGACATGAGTGGGAGAATAAGTGGAGAGCCCTGTTGACTACAACCGCGTGGGGTAGTTGGGCGGCTGACATGCGGGCACAAGGCAGACACCGAGAAGACACGTGGCTCGTCCGTCTCGTGTCTGCATGGACGCAAGTGAGTCAGGAATGCGTCCAGACGGACAACAAGCAGACATATTATGGGTTTGCTTGGCGTGTTAGGCCAGTGTTTTCATCTGTTTCGACCCAAATCGACAAGTGCAGACCATTTGCATCAGTGTGCTGGAGTTTCCCAATGGAGGTGGTTCCGTGCTAGGCGGTCTAAGGGGAGAGGCAATGATAATTAGCGATTCAAGAAGATCACACAGGTAGGCCAGCTGATGATGATCCAACTGAGTCTCCGGTATCCTTGGGCATGTGCTTCTGTGAGCCTTGGAGATTGTGTTGGACTGTTTGATTCACCCCTATGCGAGCAACATGTTCGAGTCATCACTGCAATCTTTGGAAGATCTCTCCCATGTAGAGATGAGCACTAGGTGAATATTACATCGGTCGTCAGTGCACGCTAACTGGTGCATGTTTGGTGGATGGTAGTTCTCGTTCCTTATGGATATAAACCTTGAAGTATTATGTTGGAATATTCGTGTCCTGAACAATCCTGCAAAGAGCAAGGCGGTTAGGGAGTTCTTTGGGTCTATTAAGGAGAATCTGGTGTTCCTTCAAGAGACCAAACTCGATGTAATTGACAATTTCACTATTAAGCAATGTCTTGGACTGTCCATGGACGGATTTGCTTACTTACTGACGATTGAAACACATGGTGGCATTCTTCTTGCGTGGGACACTTCTTGTATGTTGATTCATAACATTGTCCTCAACACTAACTTCCTCATCGGCCTTGTGTGCACTAAAGATGGCAGCAAGTGGTGGATCTCGGGTGTCTACGGTCCACAAGGAGATGATCTTAAGTTCCAATTCTTGGAGGGACCGAGGGCTAGGCGCATTGTTTACCTGGGGCTGTGGGTGATTTTGGGTGACTTTAACATGATTTTCAGGGTGACAGAGAAGAACAATTCTAACTTAAATCTCAATACCATCAATAAGTATCAGATCTTTGTGGATGATCATGAGCTAAAAAAATTATACATGCTTGGAAGAAGGTTCACATGAACTAATGAGTGTGATTCCCCTATGATGACTAAGATTGACCGGGTGTTAGTCTCAGTGGACTGGGAGCTTGACAACCCTGACTGCATTCTACAAGCTTTGTCTACAGGCATCTCGGATCACGCGCCACTACACCTTTCCAAGAGTGCCACATTCTGTTCCAAGAAGAGGTTTCACTTTGAGCTCTCCTGGGCCAAGATGGAGGGTTTGAAGACACCGTTCGAGATGCTTGGGTGTGTGACGAATATATTGTTGATCCTTTTAAGAGATTGGATGCGCTATTCAGGAACACGGTTGTGGCTCTTCAAGCATGGGGTCAACGGAACATCAGCAATGTCAAGATCATGATGGCAGTGGCTAACTGTGTAGTATTCAAGCTGGAGTAGGGCAAGAGAACATGGCCTTGTTTTCAGAGGAACTATGGCTAGGACGATCATTCAAAATGTCACTCCTTGGATTAGCATCGCTTGAGCGTACCATTTCTCGGCAAAGGTCTCGGATCCGCTGGCTAAAGGAGGGCACGAATACCAAGCTATTCTAAGACGTGGACAATGGCAAGAGGTCCAAGAACTTCGTCCTACATCTGAAGCATGGCAGCAAGGTGATCACGGAGCAGAGCCAAAACGAGGAAATTTTTATGGAGGCTTATGAGAATATGCTTGGCTCTGCCGTCGCTAGAGAGCAAAGCTTGGGTTTGGGCTACCTAGGTATGAATCAGCTGAACCTCCAGGAGTTAGACAACATATTTACAGAGAAGGAGGTTTGGGAGGTGATAAAGGAATTGTCAGTGGGCTTTGCAAATCTTGGCCTATAATTAAGCAGGACATAATGCCCAGCTTGTTGAAGCTGTATGTGGGAGATGGTCCTAGTTTCAGGAAACTAAACAAGGCCCTCATCGCTCTCATACAAAAGAAACTGGATGCCAAGGAGGTGGGTCACTTCTGGCTGATTAGCCTCGCGCATAGCTTCGCTAAACTATTCGCGAAATGCTTGCAAATCAAGCTATGCAGTGCATGCAAGAGATTGTAGGGCTCAACCAGTCGACCTTCGTACAAGGAAGAAACTTGCATGCCAACTTCATTCTGGTTAGACAGGTTGTCGTGAAGATTCATGCTCGCAAAGAGGCGGCCTTGTTCCTGAAACTTGACATATCAAGAGCATTTGACTCACTTTCATGGTCTTTCCCCTTTGAAGTGTTGCACATCAAGTTCTTTGGGATGGCTTGGATGAGATGGATTGCCATCCCATTACAATCTTCTTGCACCAAGGTGGTGGTAAATGGCATCCCTGAAAAGAAGATTGCGTACGTGTGTGGGATGCGCCAACGAGATCCCATCTTCCCCTTCTTGTTTGTCATGGCAATGGAGGCCTTGACTGATCTATCAGTAAAGTGATGGAGGTGGGGGTTATCAGTACCTTCTTGGGTATCTTGGCAACTCAACGACTATCTATTTATGATGACGATGTTTCCCTCTTCATTCAGCCATCATCGCAAGACCTGTCATTCGTCAGGAGTTGCCTTCATGCTTTTGGAGAGGCATTGGGCCTGCACATAAATTATTGAAAGTCATCAGCTATTCTCATAAGGGGTGAGGAATCTGATCGCCCCAGTCTCGGGCATGCTTAAATGCAACCTTGGACAGTTCCCCTGTAGATACTTAGGGTTGTGTTACTTGTGAGCTGCGTTGGGATTTCCTCCAAGAGGAGAGGATGATGCAGTACAATAGAGATAAGTATTTGCCTCAGTTAAGAACCAAGGTTATCAATCCATTAGGAAAACCGCGCAAGACCTCATGAACAACACCTACACACAAAAGAACAAATACTTGCACCCAACGCGATTAAGGAGGTTGTCAATCCCCTCAGCAGTTAATTGAAAGGATCAAGTCTGATAATGATAGATACATAAACAAAAACACAAAATAAAATAAAGCTAAATAAATTGCAGCAATGTATTTTTGGATTTTAATATATGATAAAGATAGACCCGGGGGGCATAGTTTTCACTAGAGGCTTCTCTCCTGAAAATAGCATACGATGGGTAAACAAATTACTATTGGGTAATTGATAGAAAAGCGCATAGTTATGACGATGTTCAAGGCAATGATCATGTATATAGGCATCATGTCCGAGACAAGTAGACCAACTCCTGCCTACATCTACTACTATTACTCCACACATCGACCGATATCCAGTATGCATCTAGAGTATTAAGTTCATAAAGAATGGAGTAACGCCTTAAGCAAGATGACATGATGTAGACAAAGTAAACCCAATCAATATGACTAAACCCCATATTTTTATCCTTAATGGAAATGATACAAATACGTGTCATGTCCCTTTCTGTCATTGGGATTGAGCACCGCAAGATCGAACCCATCACAAAGCACCTCTCCCATTGCAAGATCAATCAATCTAGTTGGCCAAACCAAACGGGTAGATCAGAGAGAAATACAAAGCTATAAGTATCATGTATATAAGAATTCAGAAAAGACTCAAATAATATTCATGAATAATCTGGTCATAAACCCACAATTCATCGGATCCCAACAAACACAACACAAAAAAGGATTGCATCGAATAGATCTCCAAGAACATCGAGGAGAACATTGTATTGAAAATCAAAGAGAGATAAGAAGTCATCTAGCTACTAGCTGTGGACCTGTAGGTTTGTGGTAAACTACTCACACATCATCGGAAGGGCAGCAACTATGATGTAGAGGCCCTCCATGATCGATTCCCCCTCCGACAGAGTACCGGAAAAGGTCCCCAGATGGGATCTCCGAAGAACAGAAACTTGCGGCAGCGGAATAAGTATTTTGGGTGGCTCTCTGATGTATTGGGAATACTTGGGAATTTATAGAAGTGGAATTATGTCAAGAGGTGCCACGAGGGGCCCACAAGCCTGGGGGGCGCACCCGACAGGCTTGTCTCTCCCTGTGCCTCCACAGGTCTTCTCCCGAAGCTTCTAGGGTCCCTTCTGGTCCAGAAAAAATGTCAAAAAGTTTCATAGCGTTTGGACTCCGTTTGGTACTGATTTCCTAAAAAGCCAAAAACTAGCAAAAAACAGCAAGTAGCACTAGGCACTAGGTTAACAGGTTAGTGCCAAAAAATGATATATAATTGCATAATAAACATCCAAGATTGATACTATAATAGCATGGAGCAATCAAAAATTATAGATACGTTGGAGACGTATCAGGTTGCACCTGGCAATCAAAAAGTTATCCAAAGCTGATTGGCAATCAATGTCAGCTCAAGTTAAGCACTTTGTTCCGGTGTGGTAGTGTGGTCTGATTCAGAGGCAAGGACAGCTTGTCCTCATCAAATAGGTGGTGGCAGCAAGACCGGTACATCACCTGATGGTGGTTGATGCTCCTGAATGGATTTTTGAAGAAATTAATAAGTGGCTGAGATTATTCTTCTAGGTCAGGACGGATTACATCAATGGTGGGCAATTCCTTGTGGCGGACTTGGTGTCAAGAATCCATAGTTGCAATCTCTCACTCTACGAGTGCACTGGGAGTGGTTT
The DNA here is from genome assembly GCF_002575655.3 of Aegilops tauschii subsp. strangulata. Classification (NCBI taxonomy): domain Eukaryota; kingdom Viridiplantae; phylum Streptophyta; class Magnoliopsida; order Poales; family Poaceae; genus Aegilops; species Aegilops tauschii. The sequence goes on along the minus strand of NC_053037.3, from coordinate 309,059,841 downwards.
TGAAGAACAGATATCCAAAGACCTTGGCAGAGTATACCGATGATGGTCAATAGGGAAGCTCGATGGTTCTTTGATAGTCTAATCTAAATCAAGGCGGGGAATGGTCACAACTCCTATTTTGGTGATCACAGGATCGATACCCGATCGGCTGTTGATGTTGCTCCTGTGATATGCATGTGAGTCTGTGAACAGACTCAGAATAGCCGCACAGTGCAGCAAGATCTCGTTAATGCTGCATAGGAGAGTGGCATTCAAAGAAGACTATCCTTTACGATGCTGATCCAGTTTGTTCACATGAGCCAGGCCAATGCTTTGGTTTAGAGAGATATTGAGGCCTCGGGTAGTCTTACATGGCCTTTGGCTTCACAAGTTTATCCGACGCACTTTGCCTACTCGTTTCTCTGCCAAGGCCTCCCGAGATCACCCAGCATGAAACTCATGTGGATAAGTTGTCCCCCCTTGAAGTGCAAAATATTTGCTTGGCTGGCTATCCAATACCGGTTGTGGACGTCTAATCACCGCCCTCACCGTGGTTTGAAAGACCTTCCCTCGCCTTGCTATTCATGCCTATGATACGTCTCCAATGTATCTATAATTTTTTATTGTTCCATGCGGTTATATTATCATTCTTGGATGTTTTACAATCATTTTACAACCATTTTATATCATTTTTTGGGACTAACCTATTGACATAGTGCCCAGTGCCAGTTGCTGTTTTCTGCTTGTTTTTTACTTCGTAGGAAATCAATATCAAACGGAGTCCAAATGCAGCGAAACTTTTTGTGGAATTTTTCTGGACCAGAAGACACCTGTTGGGCCAAGAAAGTACCTGAGGGGTGCTCCGAGGGGAGCACACCCCACCAGGGCACGCCTGGGGCCCCAGGCGCACCCAGGTGGGTTGTGCCCACCTCGGTGGCCTCCCGCACCGCTTGGAATTATTTGAAGTTTTATCCATTGCCCAACAGTAATTCGTTTACCCATAGTTTGCTATTTTTCTCGAGAGAAGCCACTAGTGAAATCTACGGCCCCCGGGTCTCTTCTTCATTATATTTGCCTTCGCGATATATTTTTAATTGCTTTTATGTTCAGATCTATTAATCCAAAAAAATACAAAAATACCTTGCTGCAATTTTTATTTATTTCTTTTATCTCGCGTTCCTGCGAGATCTATTTATCCAATCTACTACAATTTTACCTATCTTTTTACCCGTGAGGGATTGACAACCCCTCTCTTACGTCAGGTTGCAAGTATTTGTTCTTTGTGTGCCGGAGTTGTTTACGTGGTGTTGCGTGGTTCTCCTACTGGTTCGATAACCTTGATCTCATTACTGAGGGAAATACCTACCGTCGCTGTGCTGCATCACCCCTTCCTCTCTGGGGAAATACCGACGTAGCTCAAGCCGCATCAAAAGGAATTTTTGGCGCCGTTGTCGGGGAGACATCACAAACATCTACCAGGTTCCTAATCACAAATCTCATCTCCTTGCAATTTACATTATTTTCCATTTGCCTCTCCTTTTCCTCTCACCCACTTCACAAAAATGTGTCGTTTTATTCGCCCTCTTTTTCTTTTGCCTTTTTCTCGTCTGATCTCATGTTTGCTTATGTTTCAATGTGCCTTCTATTTGCTTGCACCTTTGCTTGCTAAAAATCTATTGATATGGATCCTCATCCACTTGCTAATCCTTTCAAGAGATCCAATTATGTTGAACCCATTGCTAGTGAATTGAGTTCACTAGATTATCTTTATGAGGTTTTGCTTGAGATTCATGAATCTGAAAATTGCGATGAAGTGTTAAAGGAAGAAAATTATAAAGTGATTCGTGATAGCCCCTTAGATTAAAAGCATGATTCCAATGATGTTATTATAAATTTTATTGATGTCAATTGTGCTAATAATATGCAAAACCACAAGCTTGGGGATGCTAATATGGCTATGTCCACTACTTATTGCAATGATCATGATTGGGGTGATAATGATTCTTATGATCTTGAAATTTTATTTAAGCCTCATGATGAATATGCTATTGATAATAATGGTTGCAATAATATTGAAAGTGGGTTTGGAAGAGTGTCAACTCTAGGTAAAAATAATACCACATATTTGGAGATTTTTCAATCTTATGAAATTTTTGATGAAAGTGGGCTTGGAGAGGTCATGACTTTATTTGATGATAATTCCACTATTTGAAAGAGTGACAACTTTCCATGCATGTGGATGATGAAGAAAATACTTTATGTGATAGTTATATTGTTGAATTTGATTATGATCCTACGTGTAATTATAATTAGAGAGGAGAATATGGTTGTAGAAATTTTCATGTTACTAAATTACCTCTCGTTATATTGAGATTGTCAATGTTTTATTCCTCTCCTTTGCATATGCTAGATATTTCTTGTCTTGATATTTTGTTTTCCTATAAAATTATTATGCAAAGGAAGTATGTTAGACTTAAATGTGTTTGTCACATGTTTCATGATGCTCTTTTTGTGTTCCAATTATTATCTTTCGTGTGAGCATCGTTGAAATCTTATGCCTAGCTAGGGGCGTAAAACGATAGCGCTTGTTGGGAGGCAACCCAATGAATAAAATTTATTTTTGTCTTTTTCTTTCTATTCTTGAGTGTTTCCACAATTATGTTGCTGTTATGATTGTGTTTTTTGTGTTTTAATTAGTGTTTGTGCCAAGCAAAGCCTTTGGGATCATGTTGGGTGATAGTTGATTTGATCTTGTTGAAAAAGAGAAACTTTGTGCTCCAGTCACAGAATTGTTAAAAATCAAAGAAGCGTGATAAAATTCTGATTTTTTACAGAAGATTGATATACAAATTTATCACGCTGTCCTAATTTTTCAGAATTTTTGGAGTTACAGAAGTATTCGAAATATCCAAATTGCTACGGATTGTTCTGTTTTTTGACAAATTCTGTTTTCTTTGCGTTGTATGCTTGTTTTGATGATTCTATGGTTTCCTTTGAAGAGTTTTTGCCATAGAAAAGTTTGAATACAGTAGATATAATGCAGAAATAAAATATGAATGGGTTTGAAACAGTACTTATAGTAGTGATTTGCTTTCTTATACTAACGGATCTCACGAAGGCTTTGTTGAGTTTTGTTGTGATTAAAGTTTTCAAGTTTTGGGTGATATTACGAGGGATGAAGGAATAAGGATTAGCGAGAGGTGAAGCTAGGGGATGCCCATGGCACCCCAAGATAATATCCAAGAAGTATCAAGCAACTAAGCTTGGGGATACCCCCGAGTGGCATCCCCTCTTTCTTCTAACAACCATCGGTATTTTACTTGGAACTATATTTTTATTCGTCATATATCATGAGTTTTGCTTGGAGCGTCTTGTATGATATGAGTCTTTGCTTGTTTTGCTTTTTATTTTTAGTCATGAATCCTTGCTGGACACACCTATTTGAGAGAGCCAAAATTGCTATGATTTGTTAGAATTGCTCCTATGCTTCACTTAAATTTTTAGAGCCTTGGAATTGCTCTAGTGCTTCACTTATATCTTTTTGAGCACGGTGTGTTTTATTGTTTTTGAAGAAATGCTCTCATGCTTCACTTAGATTTATTTGAGAGTTAGTAATTGTTTTAAGAAATTCTCTCATGCTTCACTTAAATTAATTTGAGAGAAAGAAATATGATGCTCACGTTCTTCACTTATATTTGTTCGAGCTTATTAAAAGCAACGTATGAAACTAGTTCCAAAGTGATAGATATCCAAGAAGGATATAATAAAAACTTTCATGAAGATCATTGGACAAAATAAACTTGATTCTTTGTAGTAGTTTTGAGATATGATGATAGTGATATGTGAGCCATGTTGATGAGTAATTATGCTTTAGTAAGAATTGGTGTTAAGGTTTGTGATTCCCTATGCAAGCACAAAAGTCAATAGTTATGCAATGGAATTACATCCTACTTGTGGTGCATTATTCGGTGTTAGTTATGCTTAATGCTCGCTTATGAGATTTTTCGTTTCTTGGTTGGATGCTTCTCAATCTTTTGCTATCCTTCATTTGCACCAAGTATGATCACTACTTGTGCATCCAAAATCCTTTAAACTAGTTTTGCCACATGAGTCCACTATACCTACCTATATGCGGTATTCTTTTGCCGTTCTAAGCAAATTTGTATGTACCGTCTCTAATTTTCAAAATAAACTTCTCTTTTCTGTGCTCGTACCGCTCATGAAACGATAGGGGGTAGCTGATATATTTCCATGCTAGATGTGTTATTCTCAAGATGAGTGTTTATTCACTTGTCATTGCACAAGAGTACGGCAAAGGTATTAGGGATGCCCAGTCCCTAAATGAAAAATGAATTTACCTTATGTTGTCAAATAATAAATTCCTTGGAAAGTGTTGGTATGGAAGGCACCCATGGATACGGTTAGCCGTGGAAAGTGAAAGTATGGTGGAAAAAGGAATAAACTTTATTTTCTGTTTGGGAACCGCCTATGATATATCTAGCATGGAATGTATCGGGAACTACTCGATCATTTTCGTTGACAGGAAAAGCATGCCACCCAAAATGTTTTATCTCTATCTTTTTCGCTTTGAGCTCTGGCACCTTTACAAATCCCTACTTCCCTCTGCGAAGGGCCTTTCTTTTACTTTATGCAATTTTTATTTTTACTTAAGTCTCCATCTTCTCTTTTAAAGCACCAACTAAGGGGCACTATGATCATACTTGAGCATTGGGTGTAGCTAATATGCGAGTGTGTTTCATGAATGGATCAATGAATGAGCATAATGGGCTAGGGATAACTTGCTTTAGTGTTGATATTTTGAAAGACATGGTTGCTTGTTGATATGCTTGAGTATTAAAGTCCTCATGTCAAAACTAGACTATTGCTTTGAACCATATAAAAGTCCAAATGTCCATGCTACAAAGAAAAGAATATGTGATGAACATGTTAGGTAGCATTCACTTGATGACGAGCAGGAATTAAGCTTGGGGATGCTGATATGTCTCCAATGTATCTATAATTTTTGATTGTTCCATGCTGTTATATTATCATTCTTGGATGTTTTACAATCATTTTATATCATTTTCTGGGACTAACTTATTGACATAGTGCCCAGTGCCACTTGCTGTTTTCTGCTTGTTTTTTACTTCACAGGAAATCAATATCAAATGGAGTCCAAATGCAGCGAAACTTTTTGTGGATTTTTTCTGGACCAGAAGACACCTGTTGGGCCAAGAAAGTACCTGAGGGGTGCTCTGAAGGGAGCACAACCCACCAGGGCGCGCCTGGGGGCCCAGGCGCGCCCAGATGGGTTGTGCCCACCTTGGTGGCCTCCCGCGTTGCCTCTTTGCTCTATAAATACCCCAATATTCCAGAAACCCTAGGGGAGTCGACAAAAATCAATTCCAGCCGCCGCAAGTTCCAGAACCACCAGATCCAATCTAGACACCATCACATAGGGGTTCATCATCCTCATTGGTGCCTCTCCGATGATGCGTGAGTAGTTCATTGTAGACCTACGGGTCCGTAGTTAGTAGCTAGATGGCTTCCTCTCTCTCTTTTGATTCTCAGTACAATGGTCTCTTGGAGATCTATTTGATGTAACTCTTTTTGCGGTGTGTTTGTTGGGATCCAATGAACTTTGAGTTTATGATCAGATCTATGTTTTTATCCATGAAAGTTATTTTGAGTCTTTTGATCTCTTATATGCATGATTACTCATAGCCTCATATTTATTCTTCGAATCTTTGGTTTAGTTAGGCCAACTAGATCGTTTTTTTCTTGCCATGGGAAGAGGTGCTTTGTGATGGGTTCAATCTTACGATGCTTGATCCCAGTGACAGAAGGGGAACCGACACATATGTATCATCGCTATTAAGGATAACAAGATGGGGTCTATTTCTACATAAATAGATCTTGTCTACATCATGTCATCATTCTTATTTCATTATTCCATTTCTCCATGAACTTAATACACTAGATGCATGCTGGATAGTGGTCAATGTGTGGAGTAATAGTAGTAGATGCAGGCAGGAGTCTGTCTACTAATCTTGGACGTGATGCCTATATAATGATCATTGCCTGGATATCGTCATGATTATTTGAAGTTCTATCAATTGTCCAACAGTAATTTGTTTACCCACCATATGCTATTTTTCTCGAGAGAAGCCACTAGTGAAATCTACGACCCACGGATCTCTTCTTTATTATATTTGCCTTCACGATCTATTTTTATTTGTGCTTTTACTTTCAGAGCTATTAATCCAAAAAATACAAAAAATACATTGCTGCAATTTTTGTTTATTTATTTTATCTCGCGTTCCTGCAAGATATGTTTATCCAATCTACTACAATTTTATCTATCTTTTTACCCATGAGGGATTGACAACCCCTCTCTTACATTGGGTTGCAAGTATTTGTTCTTTGTGTGCAGGAGCTGTTTACGTGGTGTTGCGTGGTTCTCATACTGGTTCGATAACCTTGGTCTCATCACTCAGGGAAATACCTATCGTCGTTGTGCTGCATCATCCCTTCCTCTTTGGGGAAATACCGACGTAGCTCAAGCTGCATCAGCCTGCAGGCGGAGGACAATGTGGAAAATATTTTAACACAATTTGTGTACGCGAGGGAGGTTTGGCACCAGTGCTTCGACCACATTCGTATCAACGTGATATGCCCTTACACGCATAACCAGCTGGTTCATTGGTTGCTTGACCGGCGACAACTCTTCTCGGGTGCAGATAAAAGGAGATTCGACACTCTAGTCATCGCGATCGCCTAAGCAGAGGAATGCCCGTGTTTTCAACAAAATTGAGCAACATAAGTCATCGAGCGAACTAGTCGTGCACATTGCGAGTGAACTATCTGAATGGAAACAAGCCGGACTAGGTGGTCTTATGCGTTTTGTGAGCTTTTTGGTAGTTTTGGTGTGGATGTTCGCAACTGCTCGATGGGCTTCTTGTAAATGTCGATCTATTCTTCTATAAAAATATGGTATGCGTACTCTCAAAAAAAGCATTTTGGACCATTGATTTTTTTCAGGAATATTTTTCTTCAAAAAAATATCGTCCATAGTTGTCGCCAAAATAACTAGTTTTTATATTATTTTTTATTTCACTGTTCATCGCAGGTGCATATGAGCTCGCGAGCAGAAGAATACTTCCGAGCATTGAGGCATATCATACAAAAGGACCTATCAAAAAAGTAAAATTACTATCCAGTCCAAGCATTATACAAACATGACCCCAACTACAAAACTAGATTGCAATTCAATCCTTGACACCGGCTTCGTAGCAGGCTCAAACCCACCATTGTCATGGACAAAATCACTTGGAACAGAGGATAGGCTACGACAACACTATTGGAGACTCACAAGAGGGTGAAATTGGGGACGCCAAAAAACCTCCTTTTTGGCACCCCCTTTCATTCACATGAGCATCCAAAATTTCAGTTCTTTTGGAGTTACGGATCTTCGGACAATTACAAAACCGTGATGGGACTTGGATTTTAGCGTCTAGAAAATAGCTGCCCTTAAAAGTCAGATCCTATCTGAGGGGCGGCTCTCACGGTCCACAACCATAGCTACTAAAAATCAGAGGGGAGCATTTCTCCCACCTAGGGGGAGTCCAAGGAATAAGGAGGGGGACTCTCTACCCCTCCCTTCTGGCGGCGCCGGAACACTGCCAGTGGAACCATCATCACCGTCGTCATCTCCAAGACTGCACCAATGTTTCCACCACCATCTTCATCCTTTGATCGGAGGGTTCTCCATCCATAAACCATTGTAATGTTGGGGATCGTAGCAGAAATTTAAAATTTTATACGCATCACCAAGATCAATCTATGGAGTAATCTAGAACCGAGGGGAAGGGGAGTGCATCTACATACCATTGTAGATCGCTAAGCGGAAGCGTTGCAAGAACGCGGATGAAGGAGTTGTACTCGTAGCGATTCAGATCGCGGTTGATTCCGATCTAAGCGCCGAACCACGGCGCCTCCGCGTTCAACACACGTGCAGCCCGGTGACGTCTCCCACGCCTTGATCCAGCAAGGGGAGAAGGAGAAGTTGGGGAAGACTCCATCCAGCAGCAGCACGACAGCGTGGTGGTGGTGGAGGAGCGCGGAACTCCAGCAGGGCTTCGCCAAGTACTATGAGAGACGAGGAGGGAGAGAGGTATGGTTGCGCCTGGGAGAGAATAACTCGTGTATTGGGCAGCCCCTAGACCTCAACTATATATAGGGGGAGGGGAGGGGGCTGCGCCCCCTCTAGGGTTCCCACCCCAAGGGGTGCGGCAGCCCCAGATCCCATCTAGGGTGGCGGCCAAAGGGGGAGAGGGGGAGGCGCACCTGGGGTGGGCCTTAGGGCCCATCTGCCCTAGGGTTTGCCCCCATCTTCTCTTGAGGCGCCTTGGGCCTTGGTGGGGGCGCCCCAGCCCACCTAGGGGCTGGTCCCTTCCCACTATTGGCCCACGCAGGCCTCTGGGGCTGGTGGCCCCTCCCGGTGGACCCCCGGACCCTTCCGGTGGTCCCGGTACATTACCGGTGATGCCCGGAACACTTCCGGTGGCCAAATCCTCACTTCCTATATATCAATCTTTACCTCCGAACCATTCCGGAACTCCTCGTGATGTCCGGGATCTTATCCGGGACTTCGAACAACATTCGGTAACCGCGTACATACTTTCCCTATAACCCTAGCGTCATCGAACCTTAAGTGTGTAGACCCTACGGGCTCGGGAACCATGCAGTCATGACCGAGACATATCTCCGGCCAATAACCAACAGCGGGATCTGGATACCCATGTTGGCTCCCACATGTTCCATGATGATCTCATCGGATGAACCACGATGTCAAGGATTCAATCAATCCCGTATACAATTCCCTTTTTCTACCGGTATAGTACTTGCCCGAGATTCGATCGTCGGTATCCCAATACCTTGTTCAATCTCGTTACCGGCAAGTCTCTTTACTTGTTCCGTAACACATCATCCCGTGGTCAACTCCTTGGTCACATTGTGCACATTATGATGATGTCCTACCGAGTGGGCCCAGAGATACCTCTCCGTTTACACGGAGTGACAAATCCCAGTCTCGATTCGTGCCAACCCAACAGGCACTTTCGGAGATACCTGTAGTGCACCTTTATAGCCACCCAGTTACGTTGTGACGTCTGGTACACCCAAAGCATTCCTACGGTATCCGGGAGTTGCACAATCTCATGGTCTAAGGAAATGATACTTGACATTAGAAAAGCTTTAGCAGACGAACTACACGATCTTGTGCTAGGCTTAGGATTGGGTCTTGTCCATCACATCATTCTCCTAATGATGTGATCCCGTTATCAACGACATCCAATGTCCATGGTCAGGAAACCGTAACCATCTATTGATCAACGAGCTAGTCAACTAGAGGCTTACTAGGGACATGGTGTTGTCTATGTATCCACACATGTATCTGAGTTTCCTATCAATACAATTTTAGCATGGATAATAAACGATTATCATGAACAAGGAAATATAATAATAACCAATTTATTATTGCCTCTAGGGCATATTTCTAACATGTAATACATTCAAAAATATTGATGTCTTGTTCTATGAATTATTTTCCATGAATTATCGCATCTTTATGTCCATGTTTGGGTAGTAAATTGTTCCATGGCATTGGTGAAATAATATAATGATGGGTTGAATGTTAGTTTGTATGCAATATTTGTGTACGAGTGGATCCTAGAGTGGATAGGGGGGAACACTTAAGGTGCTGCAATGCGTTATGCTAAATTTGCGTGCGGATCCTAGAGTGACAGATATTATCGATCCAAGCATAGATGAGTTATAACTTAGGGGAATTAAGATGGCCCTAGAGGAAGATTATAGTTGACTTTTTACCTTAATGGATCTTAGTGCTTGTGTTCCTTACTAAGAGAACAATTTTAACTGCATGTAGGCTCGACGTAGCAGCATACTAAATTAGGTTCGTCCCAACAAAACCACACTTATTGAGGGGAGCACAAAGTCCATCTTATAATGTAGTGCCTTATCTGCCAGTAGTGGCAGCTGATGAAATAACCTTCAAGGGACATGAAGGGTGATTGAAAGTAAAACTAATCCCCGGGTGGTTTTGGCAATTAATAACAACATATAAGTCATTGGTCTAATGCTCATTGATAATAGATTTTAGAGAAGATCAATGATTGGCATGGTAAATACTAGTGATTGTGGACCCCTCAAAATACTAAGGTCATGAAATTGGCAAAGCTACAAGATTCTTCATTTTTTATTAAGTGATCCAAGGTCACATTGAGTCCTATAGGAAAGCCAATACTATTAAAAGTGGATGAGGTACCGATGATGAGTTTGTTGCTCAAGTGCTTAGAGATATTGCTCCAAAACCCTCAAGCACTTTCTCCACATCACATCTGTCCAAACCGTAAAGTGTCATCTCGGTCCCACAGAAATTCTCTATTCCGGACTCACCAAGTTGATCACATACACTGCCTGAGCCAACCCTAACATTTCAGTTCTACCGATATGGATCTCAGTCTCACCGAGATGGTGTGACCAAGTTTCTGTGGTGAAGTTCCTTCATTTTGTAATTACCGAGATGAAACGATCGGAACTACTGAAACGAGGTCTTGCCCTAGCCATTGCACTTCGGTTGCTCCAAGATGTTCCACTTCGGTCTCACCGAGACCTCCAACATTTGAATCTTTTACAGTAGTCGGTCTCACCAAGATTTTGTTCCGGTGTCATCGAGTTGGGTCAAAAGGTTGTAATGGTTGGATTTTTGGGTGAAGCCTATATATACCCCTCCACCCCCACTTACTCTCAAAGAGAGCCATCAGAACCTTAGCCCGAGGTCTGCCAGTTTTGACACCGACACTGGTGCTTTTATTGAGAGTTCAACTGTGAGATCAACAGAAGGATCGATGGGTCATCCGCAGATCAACTACGGCAACGATCGTAGGAGCGTTTTCACCCCCGGCCAGCTTTTCGTGTTTGGCAGCATGATCTTCTGTGCCGACCCGACGGGCCATCTAGCCTTCGTTAAAAACTATGCCCCAGGTCGGATCGTGACCTTCGGCGACCTCGAGTACACCGCAGATTCATGTGGCGAACTCGTCTTGTCAGGCTGGACTCCCGGCCAGATTGAGGACCCACCCGGCTCCGGAGGCTCGACTCCGGAACCGATCTCCGTCAAGGATGTCGGGCTAGGATCCTTAGTGTCAATAGAGACCCCCGGCGTAGCAACTCTGGACGGTCCCCTTTCGATCTCCGACCTAGACGTAGATCCGGCTCCCGCCTCTGAAGCTGCCTTAGGCCTAGAGCCAACCCCAACATAGGATCCAGAATCACCTTCGGATCCCCTTTGTGCCGAAAACACGTCTAACCATATGTCGGGCATACTTCGAGTCAGCCCCGCTTATAACCAAGTAACAAATTCCGAAGAGCTATCCCACCTCAATGAGATGCTTGACTGTATCCAGAGCATGTCTATCTCAGACGGCAAGGCTTTGCTCTATGATCAGATCGGACTTAAAGCCGATGATTGGGAAATTTACAACCCACACACCACCCACCTAGTCGACACGATCGATGATTTAACCGACGTGCTGGACTACGGCGAGGCCACGGACATGGATGAAGACGTTGATGGCCCCATAGAAAACACCTCGCCTCTAGTAAACACTGGCAGGTGGACTGCAACATCCACTTATGATGTCTACATAGTTGACACCCCCAGTTCCCCTCCAAGACGTTGGTGTAGATGCAGAAGTGGCAACAATGGGGAACCTAGCGGTAACAACGCTACCGCCGACAATGGCGACGCAGCAGCCGGTGACGCCGACAACCCTGAGGAGGACTTTCAAGCCTCCCCAGTGCGGAACGGTACACCTGAAGGACATCTCGAGGACTTAGATCCCGACGACCTCTTTGAAGGGGGCGATGACAACTATATGCCGAAATCCGAAGAAGACGAGAGCCTCGGTACCGGGGACTACATCGTCCCCGAAGATCCTTTCGAACAAGAGCGCTTCCCGCGGCACCTCGTTGTCATGGCTCGGAGCATGAAACGCAAGCAGCTGCTGCTGCAAGCTAACACCGACGCACTAAATAAAAAGTGGGTCAAAGTGCTCTCTGCCGATCAAGATATAGAAGACCGGCGCCATAGTGCGCCGAAATCACACCCACGCAGGCGTGTGATGCTGGAGTTTGATGAGGAGTTAGCCGCCGATGAGCCTGACCGACCCCCTAGCTAGAGGTCGGGACATGCCAATGCGGGAAAACCTCAACACTCGGCCACCTCCGTGCTGCTATGGCAAGGACCCCGTGGACTACCTAGACCCTCACGAAGTTTGACATCACATTGAGGCAAATAGGGCACCTCCTCGGTCCATCTACGGATCAAGAGGACGCGCGTCCGTCGGCCCGGACGGCTATGACGCCTGGATGGACAAAAATGGACGCGCACGAGATCAGGCCTACACACAGCTCTCGCCCGACCTTCGACGGGACACCACCCGATTCCGAGGTCCAGCCCACACCATCTGTTTGACAGATAGGGTCATGGAACACCAGTTTCTAGAACGGTTTAAGCCCATCAACATAGAGTTATATGATGGAACTATAGACCCCGCAGTATGGATTGAAGATTTCCTTCTCCACATACATATGGCCAAAGGAGACGACCTCCACGCCATTAAAAACTAGCTGCTCAAGCTAAAGGGGCCGGCTAGGCATTAGCTTAACAGCCTACCTCCTCATTCTATTGGTAGATGGGAAGCCCTGGAAGACGCTTTTCGGGCAAACTTCCAGGGCACTTACGTCCGACCTTCGGACACTGATGACCTCAGCCGTGTCACCTAGTAGCCAGGTGAATCGGTTCAGAAGTTCTAGAACAGGTTCCTCACTAAAAAGAAATAAATCATTCACTACTCTGACGCTGAAGCCATTGCGGCATTAAAAAATAACATCTGAGATGAGTGGCTTGCCCACCAGCTCGCCAAGACAAGCCGAGGACCCTGGCAGCCCTTACTTCACTCATGAACCGCTTTTGCGTGGGAGAAGGTAGCTAGCTCGCCCGAAGTACCCATAACGGCAAGGCGGGCACCTCGGAAACATGCGACGCCAATGGAAAGCCTAAGCATAATAAGAACAAGCACGGGCATAAAAATGGCGGGAGTGACACAGATGACATGGCAGTCAATGTAGGGTTCACCGGACCTAGATCCGGACAGAAAAGGAAGCCCTTTAAAGGGAATAAAGACAGACCTAGCCAGCTCGACAAGATCCTGGACCGGCTGTGCCAAATCCACAGCACCCAGGACAAACCATCAACCCATACCAACATGAATTGTTGGGTCTTTAAACAGGCTGGCAAGGTAGAGACAAAGGGTCAAAGTAAAACCCAAAATTGTAGCGAAGACGAGGATGAACCTCGACGGCCAAATAATGGAGGCCAAAAGAAGTTTCCTAATGAGGTAACGAAGGTCATGATCTATGTTACTCACATCCCCACAAGGAAGAGGAAGCGTGTACTTCGGGATATCTACGCGTTGGAGCCAGTCGCCCCGAAGTTTAACCCATGGTAAGCTTACCCGATCACATTTGACAAGCATGATTATTCGACCAGCATCAGGCATGGTGGATCAGTGGCGCTCATCCTAGACCCAATTGTCGATGATTATCATCTGACACGAGTCCTAATGGATGGGGGAAGCAGCCTCAACCTAATTTATGAGGACGCGGTTAGGAAGTTGGGCATCGACGCATCTCGGATCAAGCCGAGCATCACCATCTTCAAAGGTGTCATCCCAGGCGTTGAAGCCCGCTGTACCGGAATGGTCATGCTGGAGGTAGTCTTCGGCTCACCCGAGAACTTCACAAGCGAGGAGTTAATCTTCGACATCATCCCCTTCTGAAGTGGATACCACGCGCTCTTAGGGCGCACAGCTTTCGCACACTTCAATGCAGTCCTGCATTACACTTATCTCAAGTTTAAAATGCCAGGACTCAACAGCGTTATCACAGTCAAATGGTAACACTGAGCACTCACTCCGAACGGAGGAGCAGACCGCGACTTTTGCCGCTGAGGTACAAGCTTCCGAGGAGGCGGCCCGTAGCAATAAACACACCACCAGCTCCTCGAAGCGCACGCGGGCTGTGCAAGTCGACCTCGACCACGTACCCCCGCACCCTAAATAGGGATACGGGCTCCTTGCGCGCCCTCCTTGGATGGGTCACTGCATCCCCAGGGTGCATAATTTTGCACTCAAAATTCCCTAGGCCGTTAAGGAGCCAAAATTTACTAAAATGTCAGAACGGCTCGACCAAGGAACGACGTGGCTTCGAGCCCCCACTTTGGCAAGTCTCTGTCAAAGAATCGGCCAGCATGACTACATCAGCGTGGCCTAAACTACACAATGGACTCCTGCAAGAGCTCCTTCAAAGGGCTTGGCCAATAAACGCTTGAACGTATAAAGCGCCGAGACTGCATCAGTCTCATTCAGTCCTCACCGTTAACAGTGGCAAGTTGGACAACAGCTCGGAAGCGCAGATGTGCGGAAGGACGCGACCCGAGCTCCTAAAAACCCGATGACAATATCCGCTCTATTTTTCTTCCTTCCTTATTTACTTTTTTCCGTTGTATTCTTTTTAGTTCCTCTCATTGCAGCTCAGCATGCAAAATCTTGAAGTTATAAAGTAAAGAAATCATGCCCTCTAAAGGTACTTACTGCAATTCTGTTCAAGCATTGCCTTTACGCTACAAGAATGTCTTTAAAGATACAATTGTTAAGGGGCCACGTTCCCCTGTCTTAATTACAAGTCCGAAGTATTCGGCGCCTCAGATTTGGCTTTATATGCATCAGTTTCAAACCTAGATTTTGGTCAATAGTTGGGTTGTCCGGCTCCTATGTGTACCTCTTAAGTTCCCGATAAATTCGGCTAAGGGTGTAATGGGAGAACCACTGCGATTGTGCCACTAGGTAAAGATGCCTCAAGGAACACCCTTTTTATATTCTACACTGGGGTAGAAGCCGACGACTGGCCACTTTCAGTTTAAAACGGTCGCACAGGAGGTAAATTAATTGAAAAAAACATATATGAAGGAATTTAAAGCCGTAATCATTCCAGCAAACGATAAGTTTTCTACATTTCAAACTACAGCATCCCGAAGTGCTACCTAAAAATAGAAAAGTCTCCTTTGGACACATGGCCTCAATAATACGAGCTCCCTCCTCCACCTCAGCAAAGAACTACTCTGTGGTGCAGCTTATTTATAGGGGGGGCCGTGGCAACCGTCATCGCATCAACCTTCTGGAAGTGCGTCTTCATGCAGGCATATGCCCTCGCACTCCTTCAAAGCACGCGAACCTCCTCCAGCTATCAGCGCGCGGGATAGCGTCTTGCAGATGGGCCAAGAGGCTGAAGAAGCTGGTTGGCAGGGATTCGGCGGGCCACAACGCGACGCAGAGGTCTGGAAGCGCCGGTCTCGCCATACGGAATAACTCCGCCGGCTGCTTCACTTGGTGATTCAGAAGTTGTGATGACAGAGACCCCGGGAACTGTCCCCGGAATGCCTTCTCCACCTCATGACCCTCCAGCTGATCAAAGTGTTGGACGGCATCCGCAATGCTGTTCGGAAGATCCGCAAAGATCTCTATGGAATGCCACAACTGGGTGAGCTCGATGCACCCTTTGCTTCCAAACACACACTGCAATAAATGTGGCTTACCCGAGGCGATTTTCTCCACTTGTTGGAGCACCTCGTGGTCAGCCCGGGACACAGTCTTGAGCTTGGAGTGGGCAAGCTGGAGCTTCTCGAGCCATCCCTTGCTTGCTTCCCCTCTGCCTGAAGCTTGTCGCATGCCTCGAACACGCCCTTGAGGGTCTCCTCGACCTCCTGGACCCGCGCCCGGTCCTTCTCCTCAACCACCTTCTAGGCAGCTCGGGCCTCCTCCGCCTTCGCGGCCGCAGCCTTATACTGCTTCACCTCCTATCGAGCTTTCTTGAGCTTGGCCTTTAGTGCCTCAAGCTCGTCCAACGCTGTTGTCATCCGAACACTTCGGCCTCAGTTCTTCGCTCAACACAAAAACATTACAACTTTTATGTTCAATATAACACTTATCAAAAGCAAGTCCGGGTCGCCTACCTTGAGACTATTCGAACCTCTGGCTCATCAGGTTGAGTTCCTCCTGGGACCTCTTGAGCTTCCGGTTTATCTCTGCAATCTCCTCGGAGATGGAGTCCGGAGCCGAAGTCGAAACCTGCCAACAAGAATTTTTTACACAAGCTGTCACATCCCTAGCTTTACCTTGCACTAGGCTAGCACTTGTTTGTTGCATCATGTTTAAATTTTATGTAAAGCTGAAATGGGGATTGATCGAACCCTAGCACAAATGCAATTCAAATAGGTTCAAATAAAACATTTTTCAATGAACCCAAAATGCCCTTTGAAAATGTTCATGATTTATGGAAAAAGGTGAAAGCCTCTACCAGAGATGGTGCATATTTTCCAGGACATTTTGGTCATTGAATTAAATCATAATGGTATTTGAGTTGGAGTTTAAAATTTACCATTAAATATTGGTTGCTCTAAATATTCTGAAATTTGTTGTGTGGTTTGAAAATAATTCAAATATTCCGCACAAAAATTTACAGAATTAACCAAAGTATTTTGGTTGGTATTTATTTACAAAACATAAAGCATAAAATAGTAAACAGAAAAGAAATAAAACCGAATAAAAGAGAGAGAGAGAGAGAGAGAGAGAGAGAGAGAGAGAGAGAGAAAGTACCCAGTGCTCACCTGGCAGCCCAGCTGGCGGCCCAGCCCACCACCGCAGCTCATGTCGTCTTCCTCCTCAAGCCAGTAGGCAGGCGCGTGGCCAGAACACGCGCCCGAGCCACCTCCTGCTTCCCCAGGGCGCCCTGATCCTTCCGTCGCGTCACGCCGCCCCCCAGACCCGTATGGATCGATCTCTCCCTCCCTCGCTCTCCCCGTCGCCCGTTCCCCGCCATGGCCGAAGCCTCCATGGACGCGTCGTTGTAACTCCACGCCCACAGCCATCCTCTCGCCCTTTGCCCATGTCCACGAGCTCCGTCGCAACGTCCTGGTCGTCCTCACCAAGCCAAGCAGGCCAGGAGGCCTTTCTTCCTCGCCTACGCCATCGTCTCCAACCTCGGATGGCCGAGATCGCCGTCGCCCGTACGTCATTGCCAGGCCTCCTCCGAGCTCGCCGTCTGCACCGTTGCAATCTACGTGAGCCCCTGAACCGAACCCCCCTCTTCTGCGCTCCGTTTGCACGCCGTAGTTGTCGTTCCACCAGAGACCGAACCACGCTGCCACCCGAGCTTCTCGCCGCCGTGGCCACAGTCGACGCAACTCCCAACCGAGCACACCCACGCGCTCACCGCGCCTCGCAGGTGCCGTAGGAGCCAAGCACACCACCCCACGGCCACCGCAGCCCCGCTCCCGAGTGCGCCTGAACTCCAGCCGCCGCCGAGGTCGACGCCGCGCTCAACTCTGGCCGCCTCAGCCCCTCCCGCTTGCACAGGGAGATGTGGAGCACTCCCAGCAGCACGCAGAGCCCCTCCGCCGTCCTTTTGGTCGCCGAGGGCGACATCCGAGGCCCTCCACCGCATCTGGCCTCGCCGGCGTCGAGTCGCCGGTGGGTTTGACCCCGATTGACCAGGGTTTGACCGCCCTGAGTCACTCACGTGTGGGGGCCACCTCGCTAACTAATCTAGATTAGTGCTAATTAACTTAGGTTAGTTAGTTAGACACTAAGATATGGGTCCCATTGGTCAGGTTTGACTAGGACCGGCCTTGTTGAATGCTGACGTCACGCCGACGTCATGCTGACGCTATAAGCTATTTTCTGGATTTAATTTAATCCAGAAAAATCTAGAAAATGTTAAAACTTCAAAAATTCATAGAAATTAATCTATAGCTCAGAATGAAATAAATTATATATGAAAAATGATCAGAAAAATCCAAAGAATCTGTTTAAGGCATTTTAATGCATGTTTGGACAACTTACAGCTAGTGTATATGACAATTTGAATAAATGGCATTTTAAATGTCTCATGTGGAGTTTAAATTTGAACCTAGGGTTCAAACCAACTTCATTTAACTTGTTGCTAGTTGCATTAGCTCAATCAACAGCATATTGCAATGTCATGATCATGCATCATATTCTTGCATTGCATTGATTGTGTTCCTTCTCTGTTTGCCGGTGTTGTTCCCCCTCGGTAGACGTTGTTCCAACGATGAGTTCGATGACACCGATGAAGAGCTATACTATCTTTAGAAGTGCCAGGCAAGCAAAACCCCCTTGTTCATTCCGATACAATCCCACTCTCCTGCTTCTTCTCTCTTTTACTGTATTAGAACAACAACGATTCAATTGTTACATGCTGCGGTAGTTGAACCCCTTTCCTCTGCATGACCTGTCATTGCCACGGTAAATAGATGAAACCCACTAGCATGAGTAGGAGTTGTTTGAGCCCTGATGTGCCTACTCATTCATGTTTATTGTCATGCCTGCTACTGCTTAGAGTTGAGTCAGGTCTGATTCATCGGGGATGAATTGGAATGTGGTGAACATGTCTTACTGTTGAGAGCTAAGTGTGTGAACACGATTTGGTAAAGGTAGTTGTGAGAGGCCGTGTAGGAGTACATGGTGGGTTGTCTCATTGAAACTGTCCTCAGGAACTGAGTTCTGTGTTTGTGATCCAAGACAGTTACTACCACACATTGGGTTCCGGTAACTCGACCCCTCTCGGCTTATTAATCGCCTCGATCTCTGTCCAGGAGTTGCAACTAGTTTCTGGTGTTTGTAGGATATGTGTTGGGGCCGTGCGTAGTGCTGACACTAGGGGTGGGCTATGATGCGGTAGAGACACGAGGAACGGTGTACCGAGACACCCGTTTGGTGCCTCGGGAACCCTGCTCTCGTTTGGGGTCGTGAGTGACACCCCGGCCGGATCTCCTTGCGGATGGAACCTGAATAGGCGATAAACCTAGACTAGAGACTTGTGTGGTTAGTCAGGTCGTGGCTGACACCCTCACCAGGCTTTCGCTTGAAGGTTGCCGAGATACATGACGTGTACATGGCGGTAAGTGGCGAGAGCGTGTGTGAAGAAGTACACCCCTGCAGGGTTAACATGATCTATTCGAATAGCCACGTCCACGGTAAAGGACTACTGGGTTGCTTGTGTAGTTCATAGACTAGTGGAAGTGGATACTCTAAAATGCGCAAGATAAGCGTGAGTGCTATGGATGGCCTTCTCGTAGGGAGACGGGAACGGATCCATGGTGGTGTAGTGATATGGTGAATATGTGGACTCGTGTGCGCCACCTCAAAAGAGTTACTAGCAATTGTAGTTCAGGATAGCCACCGAGTCAAAGCTGGCTTGCTGCAGTTAAACTCCACCACCCTTTGTTGATACTGATGCATATG
The DNA here is from genome assembly GCF_002575655.3 of Aegilops tauschii subsp. strangulata. Classification (NCBI taxonomy): domain Eukaryota; kingdom Viridiplantae; phylum Streptophyta; class Magnoliopsida; order Poales; family Poaceae; genus Aegilops; species Aegilops tauschii. Next base: position 309,040,399 of record NC_053037.3, on the reverse strand, counting down.
TAGCTAGTTCTGATGTAAGTCTTGCTGGGTACATTTGTACTCACGTTTGCTTAATTTATGTTTTTGTAGAGAGACTTTAGTCTCACTAGTAGTTCCGCATGGACTTCGATGTTTAGCTTGTTACCTCAGCTACGATCTTGTACCCTTGGGAGGGTCTTGTAGATATTTAGGCTTCTCAGCCTTTTTCATTTGTTGTTGTCTGTACTTAGATATGTTATGCTTCCGTTGCCTGTATGCTCTGTATGTTGGGTCATGTGGCCCATGATTGTAATTCTTACTATGTATGACTCTTTGGAGCCTTATGAATAAATACTTTGAGTCGTAGATTTTTGTTGCGATGCCATGTTGTATTTGCACATATCGAGCATATTGTGTGTATGATTTTGAAATGCTTGGTAGGTGTGGGATCCGACTATCTAGTTGTTTATTCTTGGTAGCCTCTCTTATGGGGAAATGTCTCCTAGTGCTTCCACTGAGCCATAGTAGCTTGCTACTGCTCCGGAACACTTAGGCTGGCCGGCATGTGTCCTTCTTCGTTCCTGTGTCTGTCCCTTCGAGAAAATGTCACGCGGTGTCTACCAGAGTCCTGTTAGCTTGCTACATCCCGGATTCACTCGCTGCTGACCGACACGTTCGTTGCTGGGTCATGCATGTCCCTGTAAGTTAGTACCACCTTGGGTTTACGACTAGTCATGTCGGCCCGGGTTCTTTGTCATATGGATGCTAGCGACACTATCATATACGTGAGCCAAAAGGCGCAAACGGTCCCGGGCCAGGTAAGGTGGCACCCGTGGGAATACCGTGCGTGAGGCCGCAAAGTGATATGATGTGTTACATGCTAGATCGGTGTGACTTAGGATTGGTGTCCTGACACAAGCCCGCAATAAAATTATTGTAACTCTAGAACGATTGCCTTAGGCAGCGTCCTGGGGGATGCACGTCAAGTTCCTATAAGACACGACCCCAATGCCGGTTTCTCGAAACCAGCCTTGGGCTCAGGGGCTACTCACTGATCGGGCCGTTTAAAAGGCCACAAGAGTGCTTCCTCGGACTGTTGCATGGATTTATGAAGAAAATATAGCAATTACTCTTGTACAAGGATAAAAGAGTACCTCGAAGCTCATGACGAGGTTCTTAAAAACCTCGTGCAGGTCGGCACCCGTGGTCCGGAAGCCCTGCAGTGTCGTGCCTATTAAGGCATGGTACTATTCTTTCAGGGAGGAGCCCTTCTAGGCCTCCTCCACGTCTTCTTTCCACCCCGTGCTAGCCCGCCCTTGGGCAGGAGGCGGGGGTGGCGGGACGACCTTGGACCTAGGCACCTGGGTGCTGGGCCTAATGGCCCCCAGCTGCGATGGAGGAGCTGGAGCATACATCATCTCGGCTGATGACTGGCCCAGCCCTTCCTTGACGACCTCGGGGATCTTCTCCCCCAGGTCCTGTTGGGTCGAGGCTTCGACCTCGGCCATGACGCCCGACTCCTCGGCCCCCACCATGTCGACTTGGGGGGCCAGAGTGGATGTCGTCTCCCCCAGCCCGTCGTGAACTGATGGGGGAGCAGCGGGCTCTGGGGTCCCGCTGGCGGATGGTAGCCCACTCAAGGAGTCGCTCGGGCGCACCTTCGGCGGACTGCGTAAAAAGACACCTTATAAGATCGCTATTACTAAAAGGACTTGTCAAAAGAACGGGTTGCAAAAGCGGTGGCTTGCCCTTGGGGTGACGTTTTCGTCCTCCCTATAGCAAGGGGATCTTCCTCTGATTTGTCAGAGAGCTCAGCTCTCTTCGACGACTTACCGGCAGCCCTGGCTGAGGTCCTCCTCGGCCTTTTCGAGCCCTTGGGCTGCATGCCAGCTTCGGCGTCCTCCGACGCCGCCCTCTTCCCTTTAGGGGGAGGGTTCTCTTCCTCCTCACCCTCCTCTGTGTCGTCCTCATGGGCGGAGGAGGCGTGGGTCTCCTCGGACTGGGTGAATGAGGTCTCTCGGGCTCGAGCACTCGCCTTGCCCTTCATGGACTTCGTACCTTTGGGGGCCACCATGTGCGGCTCCTCGTGTAGGAGCGCCGTGAGAAGGGGGAGTTCTTGGCTCCTCTGGTAGTGGGGCTGGGCATCGCACCTTCTGCACCCAGGCCAACCACTTCTGCAAAGTATCAAGCAGAACAATTCGTTGGAATCTACCCCTCAATGCTAAAAACAAAGACTTAGATTTGTGTGTTAGAGTACTTACCGGGGTGGGGAGGCTTCATAGCCATCCTCGAGGTCGCGGTCCTCTTGGCCGGCTTGAGGAGCCGCGTCCACATGCTGGCTAGGGAGCAGCTGAACAAGGCAGAGATGGGGCCTGCATCCTCGGGTTTCTGCTCCCACATTGGGGTAGGCCGAAGTTGGAGCGGGAGGATGCGGCGGTTGAGCATGACATTGATGATGTCGGCGAGCTGGAGGTTCCCCGTGGTGGACCACCATTTGCTCCTCTTGATAATGGCCTCCACGTCCTCTGGGTTTCCCCAGATGACGCTTTTCTCCGTCCAGGACTTGAGCTTTATCGGAGGCCCGCCCAAAAAGGCTAGGACCTCGGCTTGGCCAGGGGTGAGTGGCTCAGTGATGTAGAACCACTCCGGCTGCCACTCCTTCACCGTCTCAATGAAGGTGCCCTTGAACCATTATGCACCCTGGTTCTTGCTGACCATGGCCCCTTCGCACTCTGCCAAATCGGAGTTGTTGGACTTCGGCTTAACCCTGAAAGTCTTCAGCCATAGGCCGATGTGTGGTTCGCAGTGGAGGAAGGCCTTGCAGACCGTGGTGAAGGAGGCGAGGTGGAGGATGGAGTTCGAGGCCATGCGGTGGAAGTCATGCCCGTAATAAAACATCATCCCGTGCACAAAAGGATGAAGCGGTAATCCCAGACCTCGGATGAGGTGGGAAAGGAAGACTGCACGCTCCCCTGGGTTGGGAGCGAGCACCTGCTCGTCAGCGCGGCGAGTGCGGGCGTCGATGTTGGTGGGAAGATATACCGCAGCCTACAGAGGATGGCACCGTCCATGACGATCGAAGCGCCCCAGTGCCCTTTGAGGGTATCAGCCATGGTTGGATTGGGAGGGGTTCTGGAAGAAAAAGTGCGAGACTGGATCTGGGCGCTGGAGCTAGATGAAGCAACAGGCGAGGGAAATGAGAGTGTGGTTGCTTGCGTTGTGCTCTCTTTTGCTCTTATAGGTTGTTGAAAGACAAAGAGTCCCCTTTGCTGCACCGATAAAAATGCCACTCCCATGAAATATGTTGTTAAACATATTGGGGAGGGGGAACAAAACCTTGATGATATCCCTGAGAAAACAGGCACGATCTCCCCCTCGATGGGACGTGCCAGTAAAAAGGCCGCCTCGAGCCACGATTTAGGACAAGCAGTAACTGCCCGACCCGTCATGGGGTGAGCCGTTTCGATAAAGTTGTCAGACTAGGTGGAACTGTTCATACCTAGATGGTTGGCCTTCGAGGCTAAATTACCTGATCTCTTCAGGAAGGGTACAAGCTCGGTTGAGCCTCAGTTGGCATCGCTCCTTTAAAAGAGTGGTTCGAGAACTATAAAAGGGGAACTCATCTGTCGAGCCAAGGACTTCGGATCCGAGGTTGCTTTCATCAAGAGAGTCGTCCTCGGCATAGAAGACCAGTTCGGGGGCTACTGACGGTGTCCCAGATTAGGGGGTGCTAACCTAGTCGGCCCATGCTCCTTGGGTTGGGCTGACGGGCCTTCATTCGTACTCAAGATGGACTCCGGAGGCAGTATGCAGGAGGCGTGATCGAGACTACCTCCACCGAAGACTTGTCATATACTCCAATATTTCTCATGCCGCCTTGCGCCTAGATACCGACCTTGTAACCCTAGATACCCTACCTGGCGTGTATATAAGCCGTGGGGTTTAGCCCGTAGAGGGGACATTAATGCAATATCATCCACCTAGCCCTAGAGTTAGACCATATCTCACGATCTCGAGGTAGATCAACTCTGTACTCGATACATCTCCATTAATATAAGAAGAGCAGACGTAGGATTTTACCTCCACCAAGAGGGCCCGAACCTGGGTAAAACATCGTCTTTGTTCCTGTTATCGTTTGTCTGAGATCCACAGCTCGGGACCCCCTACCCCGAGGTCTGCCGGTTTTGAGACCGACACTGTCCTACCATGGCCAAATCTGTGAGAGAGTGATTGAGTGTTGGGGATACTATCTTTTGAAACACAAGAGCAAGGATTTCATCATCAACTACAAATCTATTACCTTTTGGAGAGTGGTGTCTCCTAGATTGGTTAGGTGTCACTTGGGAGCCTCCAAGATCTTGTGCAGTTGAACCAAGGAGTTTGTAAGGGCAAGGAGATCGCCTACTTCGTGAAGATCTACCCGAGTGAGGCTAGTCCTTCATGGACGTAAACCATGATGGAATAGACAAGGTTGCTTCTTCATGGACCCTTCGTGGATGGAGCCCTTCATGGGTTGAAATCTCCATCAACATGGACGTAGAATAGCACCACCTATCGGAACCACGCCAAATATCATCGTGTCTTCATTGCGTTTGATTTCTCTGATCCCTCCTTTACGTTCATATGCAAAGTCTTTACTTTCTGCCGCTCAACTCCTAGACTTGCATGTGTAGGGTGTTCTTGACTTGGTAGAATTGCAAAAAACTTGCCTACAACTAAATTTGGGAAAAGGACAAGTTTTTATTTGGTCAAGTAGTCTAATCACCCCCCTCTAGACATACTTTCGATCCTACAGTCATCACTTAAGCTTGAGATAACTTTCAATTATGAAGGTAGTCGCTTAGGCCTAAGATAACTTTTAAAGTTGTATGAAGGGTAATTGCCAAGGTAGACACCGAGACACATCTTCGCGTCATTATTAGACTTGTTCCCAGATCAGAAAATCAACCATGAATATATAAAATAGCCAATTGCCCAGAAACTTGCTCCCATTGGATCCTGCTACATTCATCACAACCACCACACACTCAAGCTCTCTCTTTTTTTCTCGTAAATCCTTTGGTTGCAGCCCCTAACATTTTATTTTTATCTTTTATAAGTACTTTAGTCACCTCCTTGAATCCTATCCTACTAGAGATTAGGAAACCTACATTTAGCTCCTAGGGGCTATAACACTCATATACCTCGACGTCCTCATTGGAGAGTGCTACAATAACTCCCTACACTTGGGGATTATCAAGACCTTTTTTGGCGCCGTTTTTGGGAACATAACGCTAGGTCGAATATTCTCATTTGCACTTGTTTGCTTTGATATTAAGTAATATTAAGGCTCTAATTTTATATTAAAAAAATTATGTACTTTTGTGATGACTTGCTCTGTGGGTTTATGGTTCATAGTTGTGATGTCCGTGTTGTTGCTACTGATGCTTTTGATGAAGTAACTCTCTTTCTTAAAAACTTACTGTTGCTTATAATATTGATGACACACAAAGCTCATTAGATGAAATTTGTTTTTGTGATGACTGTGTTCAATATTGGAATGAATATCACGATGCACCTATGAACGAATTACTTGAAGATGATTATGATACTGTTATGGATGATGAAACTATGAATAAGTATTTTACTCTCACTTATGGAAGTCCTATGATGGTTTTGAACTATCCTAACTGAGAAATTTGAGTGTATTGAATACTATGTTCATGGCCTGAAATTTGCTTGTCCTCATGATGATGCTAATTAAACTTATAATATTAAGTTTGCTGCTACTTCTTGCAATAATTATGATAGATGAAGATAGGAGTGCCCTCTCAATGTCTCCAAGATGCTAAAATTGCAAGAAACTACTTTTAATATGCATTGGCATTTACTCTTTGTTATTAACTTGTTTTTGTATGCAATTTTTTTTTCAGAAAACAAGAAGGTTGTTCATGCCCATGATACTTTGTAAACTCCAGTTTTATCCAAGAAACTAATAGGTAAAAATATAATAAAAAATCAAAAGAGAAGTGATTGAGAAACTGTGAGCATTGAAGAAGTGGGGGTAGGCCTTCAACTTTTGTTCATGCCCATGGAAACAATGTGAAACTCTTGTCATGTAAGCTTCTCAATAAAAATAATTATCCCTTTATATAACCACTATATTTATAAAAATAAAGAGCCAAGAATTACATCAAGAACAAGAAGGTTGTTTGTTGATTGTTAGTTGTTGTTTTCAGCAGCTATGTTGTTAGTTCTGGCATTTTAGATTTTTATTAGAAGCTCATAATTTCATGAAAATTTTACACAGTATTTTACAATAAGTTATATGTTAGTGGTAAATTGTTCAATAAATTTGGAGTAGTAGAAGTGGCTATTCAAAATTATTCTTTGCTAGGTTTACTGTTAAGACAGAATTGTTGTTTGCCTGTTTTCATGGTATGAAAGCCTTATATTTGAATTCTTATTGAAGGATAGGAGCTCAATCATGCAAGTATATACTCCCCCTGTAGTGATCTAAACGCTTTTATATTAGTTTACAGAAGGAGTACTTTACAAAGCAATTAATAAATTTTCCATGAGTTTTTGTCAGGACCTACATGCAAAGATCATCGTTGTTTTGTGCCTAACTAGCATGCAGTAATTCGATGTTTATGTTTCCCCTGAGGCGATGGGGTCCTTGCGTCAGATGTTGCATGGACGGTATTTTTTGTTCTCGAATACGTACGAGTATGTGTATCATATATTAAGAGAAGAAGGGGGAAAGAAACCCCACCCACAGTTATTAATTATAAAAGCGTTACGTACGCACTCCACCATCCTATACATTGCATTACACGGACTATTCATCAGCCGCCCACCCATCTACCTCTAGAAAGGAGATTAGAAAATCTGCCCGCAGGATGCCAGCTTGTTTCCATAGTATAATCTGCCCACCCATTGCATTACACGGACTACGTCAGATGTTGCATGGACGGTACTGAGCGGCGGCATCCCACGGACATAGAAATCGCCAACTCAGAGTATCTCTTCCCATGAGGGATGCCTTCTCTAACGAGGACAGGCCGGTTGAGTAGGCGATCGCCGCAGACCGGACTAGTCAGCGACGACGCAGGTCATTGAAGACATCAAGCTCCTGATCAGCACATGTCCTCCTGGAGTGACGCTTGAGCTATGCGCATGTAATTCTAGAACCAAGCTGGACATGGCCTTGCTAAACTGGGATCGAAATGCAACCTAAATGTTTCTATGTCTTTGGGCGTGTAGGTTCCAGCAGAAATCGATGATGTTGAAATTGGCGATTTAGCCAACTTTGTGTAAAAAGCTCATGGTTACCCCCTAAAAGGATGACTACTCGACTAGGTTCCGTGGTAGAGCCAAGGGTGCGGTGAGGTGCGGGGTCAACCCCAACTACAACAGCTGAGCATGCAAGCCCGTCAGAAGTAAAAAAAAAGGCTTTCAGAAAATCACCAGAATGCCGAAAATATAAGGCTTAATGGGACTTCCCTTTAGTACAAACTAACAGCATGTTGTGATCCCTCATTTCAAATAGATTAATGAACCTATCTCTGGAATCCTCCAGAATATTCCTCAAGTAAAGCTTTACCATGCCATGGTTGATCAGCGAGTTGTGATTCCTCATTTGAAATGGATCTGGAATAATTCTTGTCGAAAAAAAAAACAAGTTCTTTTCTGGCTCCACCTCCATGATAGACTGAACACAAGGATTTATTAAAAGACGAAAAAAAAATACTTGTCATGACTTGTCAAATGGAAGAAACAATTCAACATTTTCTCTAAAAGGCCCATTCTCAGTCATGCTGGGAACATATCTGCCCAAACAGAAGTCCGGTTTTCAGTTCATGAGGCTATTGAGAATCAGTTTGACTAATTCACATCTAGATATTTTTTTTAAATGTCACATCTAAGCTCCCACAAATATATAATGCAGCAACAAAAAACAAAAAAACTAGGACAAAAAAATAGACCACAAACAGAGTGGACATCAGCTTAGATGTGACATAATTATGTCACATCTAGATGTGTCCTAGACAGACCCTAGACCGCGGCTGATATGCGGCACCAGAATTACAGACATTAGTTAGGACTTTTCCTTTCATCTTTAAATACTTAAATCTGTACATATCTTTTATATTATACAATAAAAGGCTGCGGTAGGGAAAAAATCCTGCCGTTTTTCATTAAAATGAGCCACATCGATGCAAAGGGCTGCAATCTGCGTATAGAAACACAAGTAGCAACAGTGTTCATGGTATCAGAAATCACCCAAGTTCTTACTGGTTCTTTACCTCATGCTCGTCCATCAACAGTTCTAGCTTGCCTGAAACCAAATTTATAAACCAGCAACAAACGTAGCCACATGCACTACGTTACATGCGCTGGACAGGTATCCTATAGAACCCAGAAACCAAATTATCCATACAGGTAGAGCCATGTGATTAGGATTTGCTCAGTCGTCGTGAAATTGATCCAAGCAAATCCCGTCTGTACACTAAGACACACCGCTCAAATACTTCATAGTACAATTCCAACAATCTCACATTGCAAAATTCAGAGCAGTAAAGGTGGGGACATCTATCAAAGAGGCTTGAAAGAAGCACGTTTTACATACAATTGCATGTCTGGCATGTCTATTATGGGCATAGACCTGAACATGTAAAAGAAGCTAACACTAGCAGAAGTGGAGCTGACCTTATGAGCAGCTGACCGCAAAGGAAAACAGGTCAACCTCCAAACAACGTCCCACTCAGGGATGCCCAAAACTACAGATTGAGATAACTTCAGGCCAAGCTCCTAGCCGTCAGCGGGATTTATGGCGCACCTCAATCATGTCATCATTCTCCAGGTCAAGATCCTGGGGTGTAGTAGCCGAGTTTATTTTGTCACCATCGAATATGAAAATCAGATCAGATGGGCTTTGTTGGACCTTCTTAGCATACACCTTGAAAAGCTTGTCAAGTTTCTCATCCTGTAGCGATCAAAAATCAAGATATAAGCATCCAGAGATACTTTAAAGTATCATTTTGCAAGTTGAATGGAGCGAAATGTCAAAATCCCAGCTTATACACATTGAAACAATATACATTGAATTTCAGCCAGCAATAAAATGAAATTTTGAAAGTATGTTGGACACTTGTTATGTCAAACTGAATCCAGTAAGGCCATAAAACTTAATGCATGAAATAATTGCAATTACCTGTTAGCGAATTCGAACTATCTAACAATAAGAGTATTTGCAAGTACCTGTTAGCTAATTCGAACTATCTAACAGGAAGAGTATATTGCAAGTACCTGTTAGCGAATTCGAAATAATTGCAAGTACCTGTTAGCGAATTCGAACTATCTAACAGTATATTGTTATTGCACACTGATACTAGTAACAGTGTCATGAAAAAGCTATACCTTGTATATACGGAACTGCAGCTTCACATCTTCATCCTGAATCATTATGAGTATCTTTTCTCGTGATTTCTTCACGCATGCTTCAGCTGGCTTGTCTAGAGTTGGCTTATGGTGCACCTCAATCATGTCTTCATCCTCCAGGTCAAGGTCCTGGGGTGTACTTGCCGGGTTTATTTTGTCGCCATCAAATACGAAAGTCAGATCGGATGAGCTGAGTTGGACCTTCTTAGCATACGCCTTGAAAAGCTTGTCAAACTTCTCATCCTTTAGCAATTATAAATCAAGATTTAAGAATACAGAGTTGGTTTAAATTTACATGTGGTAAACTTTAATGGATGGCAAAATCCTAGCTTATACACACTGAACTAATGTAGATACCATTTCAGAAGGTAAAGCCCAACAATAAAATGAAAACGAGAAAGTATATTGGATGTTTATTATGGCAAACTGAATCTAAACTGATCATAAACTTAGACACGTCAAATTATTGCAACTGACAGTCAGAGAATTTGATTTATTTAACAGATGAAAAGTTCATACCTTGGATACACGGAACTGCTGCCTTCCATCCTTTTCCTGAATCATAATGCAGATCTTCTCTTTCGATTTCTTAGTCTCTATTTCAGTTGGCTCATCAAGAACTATAGGTTCAGGTGGCTTCTTTGCTAACATGTCTTTCTTAACATTTTCAACAACCTTTTGAAATGCATCATCAGCCTGTTTTTCTACTTCTTGCTTCTTTAATCTGTGAATGTCATGCGCGAAATTAGGGAAATTACAAGTCAGTAACATCTTTAAAACTACCGGCTGGTAGTAAAAAACAACTAAAAGTAAAGGACTGATGCTAACTTTATACTTTGCCTGGCAACAAATACAGTAAATACATGAGTTTGATTTCCATTTCCAGATGTCTTAGGGCGTCCATAGGCTGATTAACACCATAAAATATAGGTCGAACCCAAAAATACATGTAGAATTTCCAGTAAGACTTGACCACAACCACTTCTAGTTGTGTTCTTACAGATGCGGGAATGATAAATATTTGTTATGGTTACTAGCCTATACTGAAAGACCAAAGACATTCTGCCTACTAGTAACTAAGCCATAGTAATCTCCATTTTGTGTGTGCATGCATGTGCTTTGCCTGGCAACTAAAGTAGAAAAATCTCCAAAATGATCATCGCGTCATCTAATCATAGCAACCAGTCTCGCCACGCCAATATCTCACTAGTATCGGTCATCATCATGGTCAAAAACAGCTAGCCTCGCAAGATGGCACAACGTAGAGATAAAACATTGCAATACCTCAGCTCTTGCATCGTTTTATCCTTGCATACTTCAGTGCTAAGCACAGGCTTCAGCAGCGGCGGAGCCAGCCAATCCTCATCATCCAAATTCACCACCGTGGCCTTCTTTATGCCGGCGTCGCCCTTCTCGTTAGCATTACCCCCCTCCTGCAAGACACACAGATCGGAATGAACACGTTACCTTTCACAGCCAAAAACCGAAAACCTCACCCATCAAAACGAATTGAACTCTGTCATACTCACGACAGCGTTCGCGTCGTCGGCGGCGGCGGCAGGCACCTTGGGGCGCTTGTTGCAGTGGACGAAGATGTCCGACTCCTCGAGGTCGGAATCTGCGCATCCAAACGGAGGAGGTCGGTCCTAAGCAACTTCCACGGAAACCCTAGGGCATGGGGTCGCAGGACCTTACCGTCGAAGCAGAAGTCGATGGTGGGCTGCACGCGGGAGTAGTCGAAGAGCGGCTCGAGCTCCTCGCTGTCCGCCCCCGCCGCCGGCATCTCCTCCTCGTGCGCCTGCACCAACCCACCATCTGTATCAACACCAGTACCGACGCGAACCGAATTCCAATCTAAACGAACGAACTAATTGGGGAATTCCTGGGTGGATCCCGGGGTTCGGGGGGTTTAGTGATCGGAAAGGGCTACCTTCGGCATCAGAACCGCGCGATTTGGGAATGCCTGTGCTAAATTCGAGAGGAGGGATTTGGGACTTCGATTGCTCTCGGTTTGATTTGGTGGTATTTCGAAGAAGGCGGACGAGGGAATGATTTGGGTTTGGGAGGGAGGCGGGGGAGGGAAAGCGGCGTGGCGGTCGTATTACCTACCAGATTTGGCGGATTTGAATTCGGGGACGGGGGGTTATCTATCGTACCTCTGTTCTTAGGAGAAGTGGAGAACTCATAGGGGTTGGCGTTCCATGCTTCAGATAATCAGATACGGAGTAATACATTCGTTCTTTATCATTATTAAAAAAATCATTAAGGTTTTACCACGGTTTCGATGGTACCCTGGTAAAAGTTAGGGCACTCCCAAGGGTCCTTCCACGTTTGTCCGTTAGCGATTTTTGGACAAATAAGAGATCTCTAGCACATCCCACAAACCGGGCCATCTGACAAACTAACCACTGGTTTACACATCCAGCCTGAATAGATCCCCCAAATTTGTTCGTCCTGGATATTATTTTTGTGGGATCTCAAGTCCGCTAGGTCATTTCCTTCATATCTATGGGATTTGAACCGATTTTGGCGGCTCCCCTTTCCTTTGGCGCGAATGCATTTTCGCCTGCTTCCATTCGTGCCTCCACTCCTCGTCGCCGCTGCCGACGCACATCCCCGCCCATTCTTGCTGCCCCCGACTGCCTCGCGCCGCCCGAAAGCTCCGCGACCCCGCGCTGGATCCAATCCACCAAGTTTCGGCACATGGGGTGCCCATTTGTGTCTGAGGCGAGCGGCCACCGCCGGCGCCATGGATCCTCCTGGGAGCTTGGCGCGCGGCCTTATAGCCGGTGGATCCGGTTGGTTCCGGCGGCGGTGAGCCTCGGAATCAGTGGGGCTCGCCCGGGTAAGTTGGAGGAAGGGGGTGGCGCGGCTTTGCTTCGGCCGGCGAGGAGAAGAAAGGGGCGGCGCGGCTTCGCTTCGGCCGACGGAGGGAGAAGAAAGGGGCGACGCGGCTTTGCTTTGACCAGCTTCAGGTGAGGTATGTCCAACACTGCGGGTTTGTGCTCGATTTGGCCCCGAAGTAGGTTCGGGTGAAATTCATGTCCGGTTAGTGTGCATTTTGTAGATGGATTGGAGTTCGTCCTCATCATCTTCGTCCAATGATTTGGACATAGAAGAGATGGTCCTCGACGATGATGTCGACAACCTGGTGTTGTTGCATCTCGTGGAGGAATTTGAGGCGAGGCCGAAGAAAAAGCGGTGCGGTTCCACGGTCGGCCGGCTATGCATTCCCTGCAACCGAGCTCTCGGCGACAAGATGCTCATGAAGGACTACTTCACTGAGGTACCAACATATTAGGCTCACCTCTTTCATAGGCGATAACAAATGGGTAGGTCACTTTTCGTCTGCATCCTTGAGGCTTGCGAACAAAATTGCCATCTTTTCACTTGGCGTAGGAATGTCGCCGGTTTGGTTGGCTTTAATGCATATCAAAAAATATCGGCGGCGATGAGAGTGATTGCATATGGTGTTCCCGCCGACTACGTGGATGAATATCTATGCATTGGAGAAGATACCACCATCAAGTGTGTCCGTGTCTTTGCGAAGACAAGGATCTGGGTTTTTGGCCCTGAGTACCTTCGAGCTCCAGAGGAAGAAGACACAAAGAAGCTCATGGCAATGAAAGAATCAAGGGGATGGCCGAGCATGCTAAGTAGTATTGATTGCATGCATTGGAGGTGGAAGAACTGCCCGGTGGCTTGGGCAGGTCAATACACCGGTCACAAACGTAAACCCACCAACGTGCTTGAAGCCGTGGCTTCACATGTTCTATGGATTTGCCATTGCTTCTTTAGTTTACCTGGGTCTCTCAGTGATACCAATGTTTTGCAGTGATCTCATCTATTTGCTCAGCTAGCTAGTGGCAAAGCTCCGACTTGCAACTATACCGTCAATGGTCATGACTATACCATGTGGTACTATCTTGCTGACGGTATTTATCCTTCATGGTCAACATTTGTGAAGACCATTAGTGACCCAAAATCAAGAAGCACACTTTTTTTGCCGAAGCACAAGAAACTTGCGGAAAGGACATTGAGAGGGCATTTGGTGTGTTGCAAGCTCGGTTTGTCATTGTTCGATGTCCTGCTTGCTTTTAGGATAAAAATATCCCTCAGAAACATCATGACAGCTTGTGTAATTTTACACAACATGGTCATCAATGATGAGAGGGATTTGGACTTAGAGATTAATTATGAAAATGTTGGTAGCAGTGTGAAGCCTGCCAGAGGGCAGATGAGATCACTGCATTTCTTGAGACCTACCAAAAGATCGAGAACCATGATTCACACAAGCAACTCTAGCATGATCTTATTGAGCATCGTTGGCAGCTCTATGGGGAGAGATAGATCCCCATTTTTATTCATTTTAGATTTGTGTGTGATTTGAACAATTTGTTCTTGTAATAATTATTCGAATTTGAACACTTGTTGTAATCAAAACTATTGTTGTATTGTAAATTGCTTTTCGGACCATTTATATTCATATATTGAATTTGTTTTATGATTCTATTCGGTTCACATTATTGAAATTTGTAATTTATTCGATGCTATGTAAAATTTGTGGTACCGTGAGCCTTCCGGCGCGGAACAGACCCCGTAAACGTGTCCCGCAAAAAAATTGCAGGACGGATTTGCGGAATCTGTTCCGCCAGAGCGCTCATGGTACCATAAAAAAGTTTTGAATGTCATCCGGTTGCGGGATCGACTAGAGATGCTCTTGTTGGGAAACATAATAGAAAACAAAAAAATCGCTCCTACGTACACCCAAGATCAATATGAAGATGCATAATGGGTTGGGATCATGATCATTACCATCGCTGAGTTGCACCGGAAGAAGAACGTGTCGGTGTAGATCGTACTTGGTGTCCCTCGAACCGTCGATGAACAATCCCGTGAACCGCCCACGAATAGTACCTCAAACCGAAAACCGAAAGCACAACCTCTCTACTTGGTTGCAAGCGTGCAGCCTTCATGATCCAGCAACGCTTCACTATCCAGTGCTAATTGTCGCTGAAGAATTAGAGGGAGGAGATTAGAACCACGCTGGGCTTCTAATTATGAAGATTAGAGGATTAGTCTAGCTCTAATTAGTCAACAAGGACCAAATAGAACTAGAACTGGAAGAACTAGAAGACACCATCATCATCCTGTGCAGGAACCCGGACCTGGGGAGTTTCCCCTGATGCTTGAAGAGGGGCATGTTATTTACTTCTGTGATGAAGCTGCTAGAATTGCCAAGCCTGATGAAAAAGATAAACATAGACCCATTGTTGGCATGCATGTTGTCTCAGTTAAAATTGGAGATCATTGTTATCATGGTTTATGTGACTTAGGTGCTAGCGTGAGTGCTATTCCTTTTACCTTATACCAAGAAATTATGAATGATATAGCACCCGTTGAAATAGAAGACATAGATGTTACTATTAAGCTTGCTAATAGAGACACCATCACACCGCTTGGGATTGTTAGAGATGTTGAAGTCTGGTGTGGGAAAATAAAATACCCTGCTGATTTTCTAGTCCTTGGTTCCCCACAAGATGATTTGTGTCCCATTATCTTTGGGATACCTTTCTTGAACACTGTCAATGCTACTATAGATTGTCATAAACAAACTGTCAATGTTAGCTTTGGTGATGAATCTCATGAATTTAATTTTTCCAAGTTTAATAGACAACCTCATAAGAAAGAATTACCTAGCAAGGATGAAATAATGGTCTTGCTTCTATTGACGTGCCTCCTAAAGATTCACTAGAACAATATTTGCTAGACCATGAAAATGATATGCACATGCATGAAAGAAATGAAATAGATAAAAAATTCTTTGAACAACGACCTCTACTTAAACACAATTTGCCTATTGAAACTCTAGGAGGTCCTCCTCCACCTAAAGGTGATCCTGTGTTTGAATTAAAACAATTGCCTGACATATTGAAATATGCTTATCTTGATGAGAAAACGATATATCCTGTTATTGTTAGTGCTAACCTTTCAGAACATGAAGAAGAAAGATTATTGAAAATTATGAAGAAGCACCGAGATGCTATTGGATATACTCCTGACGATCTTAAGGGCATTAGTCCCACTCTCTGTCAGCACAAGATTAATATGGAACATGATGCTAAACCCGTTGTTGATCACCAACGACGATTGAATCCTAAAATGAAAGAAGTGGTAAGAACTGAAATATTAAAGCTCGGACCATATTAATTGTGTAAGTCCTGTTAACTGTGTCCCCAAGAAGGGAGGTATTACTGTTGTTCCTAATGATAAAAATGAACTCATTCCACAAAGAATTGTTACTGGCTATAGAATGGTAATTGATTTTAGAAAATTAAATAAAGCAACTAGAAATGATCATTACCCTCTACCTTTTATCGATCAAATGTTGGAAATATTATCAAAGCACACACACTTTTGTTTTCTTGATGGATATTATGGTTTCTCTCAAATACTTGTTTCACAACCTGATCAACAGAAAACCACCTTTACTTGCCCTTTTGGAACTTATGCTCATAGAGGTATGCCTTTTGGTTTATGCAATGCACCTGCTACCTTTCAAAGATGTATGACTGCTATATTCTCTAATTTTTGTGAAAAGATGGTTGAGGTTTCATGGATGATTTTACTCTATATGGTACTTCTTGTGACGCCCGGATAATTAAGCTACAGTAATCCCCTGCTAATGATGTCATGTCACCACTATTACTGTTGCTAATCTCACGTTGATCCAAATCCGGTCCAAATTCAAATCCAAAATCAAGTCAAACAATTAAAGTTTCCAAATGTCAAAACTAAAAAGTACAAACTGTGACAAATAGATCATAAGTAATAATGGTGGAGAAACCACATTTTAGTAAAATGTTTAAATGCACTAAGCTAATTAAAACAGTAGCTAAAACCATTAGTTAAATACCTTTTGTATTTTATAAAATACTAAACTATTTTATTTTGGGATCAAACTTTTTGTGGCATTGTCTAATTTTGCAATGTGAATTATGGAGACAAGTTTCCTATTTTACTAAACCTATTTGCTATTTAAGATAAGTACAAAACATAACAAATAAAAGGAAACAAAAAAACAAAAAGGAAAACAAAAAAAGGGAAATAGAAACTAACCTAACCTACTGGGCACTTGGCCCACCTAGCAAAGCAAACGGCCCACCCCACCTCCATCTCCCTCCACCTCCCGCTACAAGAGGCAGAGGGGAGCATGGCGGCCATCCTGGCCTCCCTGGCCGGTGATGTCATCGTGTCACCCATCCCACGGCCCCCCTAAGGTTAAGACCAACCCCGCGGCCCCTCCCCCGAACCCTAGCTCTCTCTGTTTTCTTCCTTGCCCCTACCTCGCTCGATCCCATCCCTGCCCGAGCTCGGTCGTCGCCAAGTCATCATCGTCCCCGCGCCCCGCCAAGGAGCCCAGGAGCTCTGCAATGTTCTTCTACGTCATCTACGGCCACCCGTTCGAGCTCGACGCCTCTGCATCATGCGGATCGAAGTCTTCTTCCACCTCCGGCCGCCGCGGCCTCACCATCGATCCCCGTCACCTCGTCAACCCTAGCCCCGCACAAGCTCGCCATCGGCCCTCCCCCGGTGAGCAGCGTCAATCCCCCCTCTTTCCCCCTCATCATCGTTGCTATAAGTCACCGCGCCCGACGCGTCCGGAGCTCCGCGCGCCCGAGCTCCCTCTAGCCGTGTTCCCCGCGCCCCTGCCCATGCTCCCGCATTCCTATGGTCACCCTAGAACGCGCCTCTGTTGATCCTGATATAGTTACTTTGGTTGAATCTGATCCTTTTTATGGCTATGAATCTGAAACTGTTGTGGCACTCTTACTAAATTAAATGATATAGCCACCCTGTTCACTAATGATGAGAAAACTCGCTACTATTATATCCTTCAAATATTTCCGTTCTCATTAAAGGGTGATGCTAAAATATGGTTTAATTCTCTTGATCTTGGTTGTGTGCTTAGTCCCCAGGACATGATTTATTACTTCTCTGCTAAATATTTCCCCGCCCATAAGAAACAAGCTGCCTTAAGGGAAATATATAATTTTGTGCAAATTGAAGAAGAGAGTCTCCCACAAGCTTGGGGGAGGCTTCTCCAATTACTTAATGCTTTGCCTGATCATCCTCTTAAGAAAAATGAAATACTTGATATCTTTTATAATGGACTAACCGATGCTTCCAGAGACCACCTGGATAGTTGTGCTGGTTCTGTTTTCAGGGAAAGAACACTGCATGAAGCAGAAATGCTATTGAATAATATGTTGACTAATGAAAATAATTGGACACTTCCTGAGCCAACTCCTGAGCCTATTCCTAAACCAACTCCGAAGAAAAGGGGTGTTCTATTTCTCAGTCCTGAAGATATGCAAGAGGCAAAGAAATCTATGAAAGAAAAACGTATAAAAGCTAAAGATGTTAAGAATTTACCTCTTGTTGAAGAAATACATGGTCTCAATTTACCGCCTATTGAAGAAACACATGATTTTAATCCATCACCTATTGAAGAAACACATGGTCTTGATAACCCGACACAGGTAGTAAAGGTAAATTCTCTTTATAGATTTGATGAAGGTGAGGTTCCTCATTATAAGTCTGCTAGCCAATGCTTAGATGAGTTTGATAATTTTATTGTCAAACAAGAAAACTTCAATGCTTATGTTGGTAGACAATTAAAACACGATGCTTATATGATTGAACACTTGGGTGATTATATGTCTAGAGTTAAAGGTGACCTTAAACTCATTAGTAAACATGCTTCTATGGTTACCACTCAAGTAGAACAAGTACTTAAGGCTCAGAATGATTTTCTCAATGAATTGAATAGTAAGAATAGTGATTTTGATGTTAGAGTGGCTACTAGAACTGGTAAAATGACTTAGGAACCTCTGTATCCTGAAGGCCATCCTAAGAGAATTGAGCAGGACTCTCAGAGAAATAATATTGATGCACCTAGTCCTTCTAAAAAGAAGAAAAAGAAAAATGATAGGACTTTGCATGCTTCTAGTGAACCTGTTGTAGACACACCTGAGAATCCCAATGATATCTCTATTTCTGATGCTGAAACACAATCTGGTGATGAACACGAACCTAGTGATAATGTTAATGATAATGTTCATGTTGATGCTCAACCTAGCAATGATAATGATTTAGAAATTGAACCTGCTGTTGATCTTGATAACCCACAATCAAAGAATCAACGTTATGATAAGAGATACTTTGTTGCTAGGAAACACGGTAAGGAAAGAGAGCTATGGGTTCAGAAACCCATGCCTTTTCCTCCCAAACCATCCAAGAAAAAGGATGATGAGGATTTTGAGCTTTTTGCTGAAATGATTAGACCTATCTTCTTGCGTATGCGATTAACTGATATGCTCAAGATGAATCCTTATGCTAAGTATATGAAAGAAATTGTTACTAATAAAAGAAAGATACCGGATGCTGAAATTTCCACCATGCTTGCTAATTATACTTTTAAGGGTGGAATACCTAAGAAACTTGGAGATCCAGGAGTACCCACTATACCATGCTCCATTAAAAGAAACTATGTTAAAACTGCTTTATGTGATCTTGGAGCCGGTGTTAGTGTTATGCCTCTCTCTTTATATCGTAGACTTGATTTGAATAAGTTGACACCTACTGAAATATCTTTGCAAATGGCCGATAAATCAACTGCTATACCTGTTGGTATTTGTGAGGATGTGCCTGTTGTGGTTGCAAATGTTACTATTTTAACGGAATTTGTTATTCTTGATATTCCCGAGGACGATAGTATGTCTATTATTCTTGGAAGACCCTTTTTGAATACTGCAGGGGCTGTTATTGATTGCAACAAAGGCAATGTCACTTTTCATGTTAATGGAAATGAGCATAGAGTACACTTTCCGAGGAAACAGCCTCAAGTTCATAGTATCAACTCTATTGGAAAATTTCCATCGATTATTTTTGGAGGTTTTGAATTTCCTCTACCTACTATCAAGAAGGAATATGATATTCTTATTATTGGGGATGTGCATATCCCCGTTGAGGTAACATACTGTTATTCGAAATTTCTCCGGTTCCATGTTAGTCGGAATGAGTTTGTTAACAAGACTTGATCAACCTTGTTAGTGGATTCCTTTTGATGAGCATGAGATGGATGAAGTTAGAAGGCACAACCTTCTGTACCCTCCTTTTACTTTCTGTTATTTAGAATAAATAAAGTAAAAATAGTATTTTCTGTCAGTTTTCTGAATTATCCGTGCAATAAAAAATACCCCGAAAATAAAAGTTCTCCAAATGCCCCGAAATTGAAATATGAATTTTTCTGGAATATTTGAGAATATCTGGCACTGAGAACACAACAGGGGGAGCAAGCACCTGGCCATGAGGGTCCAGGGCGCGCCCACCCCCCTGGGCGCGCCCCCTGCCTCGTGGGCCCACGGTGGCTCCCCTCCACTTATTCCAGCCATCCCACACTCCTTCCTCCCAAAAAAATCACCAACCAGCTCAAGACGAGTTCTAGCTCATTTTGCTGTGATTTTCGATCTCCTTGCTCAAAGCACCTCTCACAAAACTGCTTTGGGGGATCGTTCCTTGGTATGTGACTCCTCCAATGGTCCAATTAGTTTTTGTTCTAGTGCCTTATTCATTGCAAATTTGTGCTGCCTAGGTGACCATGTTCTTGAGCTTGCATGTCAAATTTGTATGGTTCCAAGTTGTTCTAATGCATGATATAGTCTCTAGGCACTTGTGGGAGTAGTTGCTATCAATTTTGTTGAGTTTGGTTCACTTTTATTTGAAGTTACTAAAAAAATTAGAAATTTTTCAGAGGAAGAAACATGTTTAGGAAAATGTACCAAGGTGGCCCTTCAAGGAAGCAAGGACCCAGGCTCGCAATGCGCGATGCCGACGATGAACCACCAAGGGACGCTCAAGTACGGGCTTGTGAATGGCCTTCAGAGGACTTCATGGATCGAGTAGGAATCAAGGAAGAATTTAACGCATATGTGTGTAACGCTGATCTTGTGAGCTTCGAAGTAGATAAGTGTCGTCAGTACCACTGTCTCACTGATTCCTTTGTGAGAAGGTTTGAATTTTCATCTTCACGTAATTCTCAAATTGTCCTGTTTGATCTTTATGAAAATTCTTATACTATGGATTTAGAGGATTTTAATACTGCTTGCAAACTTCCACAATGGGGTAGCACTAGTGAGCCTCGCAAATATGAATTTAGAGATTTTCTTGCTAGTATAACTGTGGGGGGGGGGGTCTAGAGATATAACACAAGCTACCATAGGGAGCATTCATTTTCCTGCTATACATTATTTTGCTCTCTTCATAGGTAGGTGCATAAATGGTAAGGATGAAGCATGTCACATGTGTGTCCCTGATCTCAGTGTTCTCAGGAGTGCTGTATTAGGAGATAAACATTATAATTTGGGAGCCATTGTTGCACGTAGGTTGCATAATAATAGATTTAATGGAGATTTCTTTGGTGGAATTTATGCAACCGGTTTAGCTAATTTTCTTAATATACCCATTCGTGAGTATGATATTGAGTTGTCTCCTGTTTATTTAGATTATGAGGCTATGGTTCGTCATTGTTTTATTGAGAGGAACGATCAGTTCCTCCAGTACCGACTAATCTTTGACAGACAACGCACCTATCACGTCGCTCTCCCTGCTCCTACTTTCTCTGACTTTCAGGCGAAGGGGAGATATTTCATAACCAGGGAGGAGGCGAACGAGTATGAGAGGAGGGCTGAGATAGCTCGCCTCCAAGATGCAGCCCACGATACAATAGCCGCTGCATCTCAGTATGACCCCAACTATAACTTTGGATATCCGCTAGGCTAGCCATGGCCATAGAGCAACTTAGGCCAAAAGCCTAAACTTTGGGGAGTACGTATGTCTCACCGACATTACATTTATGTTTACACACTCATTGCTAGATGTGGGTGCTCATACTTTTTCACTGTAATATCCATGCTAGTTTATTTTCTTTTTATGCTTTCTTCTTGTGTGTTTGAAAAATCTTAAGAAAACCAAAAAATTAGTTGTAGCTTTTAGCTAGTTTATTTTCTTGCTGTAGTAGTAATAATTAAAAGAAAACCCAAAAATATTTCCTGTTCTTCTTTTGCTTGTTGGGAGCTTTCCCGTGTAAATAGTTTTACTTCTTTTCTTTTCTTTGGGGGTCGATAGGAGAAGACCATAATAAAATTGTTGAAGTGGCTCTTATATGCATTATTGTTGATTTAACCAAGAGCCCATATTGCCTTGTCTTCTTCTGTTTATTGAATGCTCGCAGATTCCAGCTTAGTCCAATGCACGTGCACTATTATTATTATTATTCACATCGTTCGGTCGTGCAAGTGAAAGGCAATTATGACGATATATGATGGACTGATTGAGATGGGAGAAGCTGGTATGAACTCGACCTCTCTTGTTTTTGTAAATATGATTAGTTCATCGTTCCTGATTCAGCCTATTATGAATAAACATGTTTGCAATGACAATTAGAGATTATAGTTGCTTATGCCATGCTTAATTAGCTAGGAGCTTATAATGGTTTACCTTGCGTGCCAACATGCTATTAAAATGGTTGTGATGTGGTATGATAGGGTGGTATCCTCCTTTGAATGATTCAAGTGACTTGACTTGGCACATGTTCACACATGTAGTTGAAAAAAATCAACATAGCCTTCACGATATCTATGTTCATGGTGGATTATATCCTACTCATGCTTGCACTCGATGTTCATTAATTTTAATGCATGTTCATGACTGTTGTCGCTCTCTAGTTGGTCGCGTCCCAGTCTTTTGCTAGCCTTCACTTGTACTAAGCGGGAATACTGCTTGTGCATCCAATCCCTTAAACCCCAAAGTTATTCCATATGAGTCCACTATACCTTCCTATATGCGGTATCTACCTGCCGTTCCAAGTAAATTTGTATGTGCCAAACTCTAAACCTTCAAATGAAATTCTGTTGTGTATGCTCGAATAGCTCATGTATCAACTAGGGCTGTCTGTATCTTCCATGCTAGGCGGGTTATTCTCAAGAGGAGTGGACTCCGCTCCTCACTCACGAGAAAATGGCTGGTCACCGGGATGCCCAGTCCCAATCTTTATGCAAATTAAATCAAAATAATTGCAAACAAAACTCCCCCGGGACTGTTGTTAGTTGGAGGCACTCGTCATTTCGAGCAAGACATGGATTGATGCTTGTTGGTGGAGGGGGAGTAAAAACATTACCATTCTGTTTGGGAACCGCCTATAATGTGTGTAGCATGGAAGATATCGCCATCTCTCGGTTGTTATGTTGACAATGAAAGTATGCCGCTCAAAATATTATTTATCTCTATTTCAAAATCGAGCTCTGGCACCTCTACAAATCCCTGCTTCCCTTTGCGAAGGGCCTATCTATTTACTTTTATGTTGAGTCATCACCCTCTTATTAAAAAGCACTAGCTGGAGAGCACCGATGTCATTTGCATCCATTAATATTACTCCCTCCATTCCAAAATATAGTGCGCCCGCGCTTCCCGAGGTCGAACTTTGACCATAAATTTAACGAACGAGACCGACTGCGGCGGGTGAAAAAATTACATAATTAAAAACTTCTTTCGAATACGAATTCACTGATATAATTTTTGCTCCCGCCGCAATCGGTCTTGGTAGTTAAATTTACGGTCAAAGTTGAAGCACGGAGATAGAGGAAGCACTACATTGTGGAATGAAGGGAGTAATTTATATTGGGTATGACTATGAATGGATCTCTTTTACCATGAATTACAATGTTTAGTCAGTCCTTGATCTTTAAAGGTGCTCTGCATTTATGTTTTGCGGTTTCAGAAAGGGCTAGCGAGATACCACCTTGTTATATCATATCATGATTGTTTTGAGAAAGTGTTGTCATCCGAGATTTATTATTATTGCTCGCTAGTTGATTATGCCATTGATATGAGTAAACATGAGACCTAAGAGTTATTGTGAATATGGTTAGTTCATAATCTTTGCTGAAAACTTGAATGCTGGCTTTACATATTTACAACAACAAGAGCAAACAGAGTTTGTAAAAGTTTTTCTTTATCACTTTCTGTTTGTCAACTGAATTGCTTGAAGACAAGCAAATGTTTAAGCTTGGGGGAGTTGATACGTCTCCGTTGTATCTACTTTTCCAAACACTTTTGCCCTTGTTTTGGACTCTAACTTGCATGATTTGAATGGAACTAACCCGGACTGACGTTGTTTTCTGCAGAATTGCCATGGTGTTATTTATGTGCAGAAACAAAAGTTCTTGGAATGACCTGAAATTTCACGGAGATTATTTTTGGAAATAATAAAAAATACTGGCGAAAGAATCAAGGCCAGGGGGCCCACATCCTTTCCACGAGGGTGGGGGCGCGCCTGCCCCCCGGGCGCGCCCCCCTGCCTCGTGGGCCCCCTGGAGCTCCACCGACCTCAACTCCAACTCCATATATTCGTGTTCAGGGAGAAAAAAATCAGAGAGAGAGATTCATCGCATTTTATGATACGGAGCCGCTGCCAAGGCCTAAACTCTCTCGGGAGGGCTGATCTGGAGTCCGTTCGGGGCTCAGGAGAGGGGAATCCGTCGCCATCGTCATCATCAACCATCCTCCATCACCAATTTCATGATGCTCACCGCCGTGCGTGAGTAATTTCATCGTAGGCTTGCTGGACGGTGATGGGTTGGATGAGATTTATCATGTAATCGAGTTAGTTTTGTTAGGGTTTGATCCCTAGTATCCACGTTCTGAGATTGATGTTGCTATGACTTTGCTATGCTTAATGCTTGTCACTAGGGCCCGAGTGCCATGATTTCAGATCTGAACCTATTATGTTTTCATGAATATATGGGAGTTCTTGATCCTATCTTGCAAGTCTATAGTCACCTACTATGTGTTATGATCCGACAACCCCGAAGTGACAATAATCGGGACCACTCCCGGTGATGACCGTAGTCTGAGGAGTTCATGTATTCACTATGTGTTAATGCTTTGGTCCGGTACTCTATTAAAAGGAGGCCTTAATATCCCTTAGTTTCCACTAGGACCCCGCTGCCACGGGAGGGTATGACAAAAGATGTCATGGAAGTTCTTTTCCATAAGCACGTATGACTATATTCGGAATACATGCCTACATTACATTGATGAATTGGAGCTAGTTCTGTGTCACCCTATGTTATGACTGTTACATGATGAACCACATCCGGTATAATTCTCCATCACCGATCCAATGCCTACGAGATTTTCACATATTGTTCTTCGCTTATTTACTTTTCTGTTGCTACTGTTACAATCACTACAAAACCCAAAAATATTACTTTTGCTACTGTTACCGTTACTTCCATATTACTTTGCTACTAAATACTTTGCTGCAGATACTAAGTTATCCAGGTGTGGTTGAATTGACAACTCAACTGCTAATACTTGAGAATATTCTTTGGCTCCCCTTGTGTCGAATCAATAAATTTGGGTTGAATACTCTACCCTCGAAAACAGTTGCGATCCCCTATACTTGTGGGTTATCAAGACTATTTTCTGGTACCTCGCTTCCTAGTGACCAGTCTCTTGGCTGATCGTCCTAAGAATGCTTATATATGAATAAAGCTTTCTCATTTACCCGCAAAAAAGATTAAGCCATATTAACCGGAAAGGAGGGAGTATGGACTAGCACTACTTTTTGGTGTGTCCCGTCAACTCGCAGAACGAGGAGAAGCTTGCAGGACAAGGTGAAGCTCGCTTACGCCCACTCTATCTACCTCAAGCCTGGTGGCTCACAGGATGAGGAGAAGCTTTTGACTAATGCAACCTACCCTCGCCCATGCAGTGGACATGCAACAGTTCATTCGGTGTCAGATTGCGAGAGGCATACACTGTCACTACAAAAAAAATACACTTCCATGATGATACGTGTTTGTCATAGTAGGTCACGTTTTCTGTCATGCATGTACATCCATGACAATTTTATGACAGAATCAAGATAGTCATACCTGTGTTGTCGTAGAAGTGTTCCATGACATTACCAAAATTATCATCACGGAAGTGTCCACTTCCATGATGATAAATCGCGCGTCATAGAAGTGCTTTCATCAAGGGTGACCAACACGTGGCATCCACCGTAACGGGACGCCGTTAAGCTGTCGCATCCGGTTTGGATCCGATAACCCGCTAACAGCCATGACCAATGCCGATTTTCCACGTGTAAAATTCTCATTGGCTAACGGAACCACGTATAAGCTCCACGTTGGCACATGTGTCACTCATCCAATGGGCGAGATGCGCCTATGATACGTTGACATGTGGACTGGCCCAAAAGTGGCCCATAAAGATTAAATGGGCCGGCCCAACTAAAGTCCCACAAGATTTAGCGGGCCATAATGGGCCGGCCCAGCTAAAGGCCCACAAGATTTTGCAGACCATAATGGGCCGGCCCAGCTAAAGGCCCAACATTCTCAGTTAAGGCCCGTACGGCTAGTGTCAAATTGGCCCGTCCTAAACTTGTCATCATCACGGCCCACGGTCACTTCTGGCCCGTTAACAGTCCGCTAAGAATTTGGGCCGAATTACGGCCCGGTGTGTTTCCGGCCTGTTAAAGGTCTTGCTTCATTTGGGCCCATTTATAGGCCATTGAAACTTTCGGCCCATAAACGACCGTGAAGGATATGGGTCATATTCGGCCATGTCTAACATTCGGCCTGTTAGAGGCCCACTACAGATTTGGGCCACTTTTAGCCTGTTGTGACTTTCGGCCTGTTAACGTCGGACGAAATCCATGGGCCATATGTGGCCCAACACCACATCGGGCCTACTAACGGCCCATATAAAAATGACACTAATCAAGCCCGACCGAACTTCCGGCCTGTTAAAGGCCCGTGTAGTAGGTCGGCGCATTTACGGCCCGCCTGAATTTCGGCCTGTGGACGATCCGCATTGTAAATGGGCCACCATTTCAGCCTATTAAAGGTCCATGTTTTTTATGGGCTCGAGATATTTACACATGTAAACAACCTATTATTACGGAGGGCCCAAATTATGTTTAAGCCTGTTAAAGGCCCACTATGGGCACAGGCCTACCAGAAAAATATGAAAGCTTATGCTGATTTAGGCCTAGATATTTTTAGTGGGCTACATGCAAATTTCGGCCCAGAATTGTTTTTAGCCCAATTGGAATGGGCCTGACGAATGTTGGCATGTTGGGCTCCTACGAAGCTTTCGGCCGAATACATTACTAAGATAAACCTACACTATACAAAAATAGCGTCGTAATTACTGCAGCCTTTGGCAGCATCATAAATGTTGTATCACAACAAAATAAATTCCAACCATACAACAAAAGGCCCGTTGGCATAAAGTTTATAGTCCTTGCAGATAAAAGCACCATCAGATGTATAGAAGCACAGATCATTTGACCTGAGTGCTTATGTTTCAGGCTGTAGAATCTAATGGAGCAGCACGATCTTCCCCCTTTTCCGCCATTGCTCTTGAACAACGAAGCAAATGTCTGATATTCTGGTTTCAAAACCATTCATATCTTCACGACATTTGTCAACCACTATTTTTGTCTCCGACACAACGTCCATTAGGGATTGGACTTGTGTCTGGAGCACAGATATATCACTCTGTCTAGCTGGAAGATTTTGTTCAGTAGGCGATTTGGACGAGGTTACCTTGACAACCAACCCAGAATTACGCAGGAAGGTGCTTTTTGCACTGTTAGTGGAGAGATACTGATGCACTGCAGCAAGAGGTGACATTGTGCCTATGGTAGCCTCGTCACCTTCAGGTGGTTGTGGCTGTTCAATCATTTGTTCCATAGCTTGCTGAATGTTTGAACTTGTAGATTAGTGTACCAAATAAGTTACTAATGAGACAAAAACAAACAAAGTAGGTTTCACGTTTATACATAACTTATTTTGGTGAACTACTGTAATACATTAGCATGTATTGCAGTGCCAACTACATAATAAAATCACTTTCGGAACATATGTCCATGTAGCATGCCTACTGTATTGTCTATTTCGTCACATTCGTTGACATCTAAGGATAAAGAGACATGGTTTAAAGTAGGATGAACATAGTATGACATCATTCATATCATGGGCAAACAGATATAAAACAAACAGGCTATTGTATCATTCTGTGCGCACATGAACATCACAACTAGATTACAGATCAAGACCAAAAGAATATCCTTCATCTCTTTTAAACCATGTAAGGTGAAATGATATGTTAAGACAACTGTGTATAAAAGTGAACAGAGTAACTGACATTGGCTGCAAACCAAGCAGTTAAATGAACACATCACAGTACCAATCAGTTCAAGGGCAGGAGGAGTAAGGACTTACAACAGCAGCCTGAACTGGTGTGCTCATGCCCTTCATCTTGTTGGTGTGGCAATCCTTCAAGATTTGCACTGCATTCGGTTCAGGTTCTTTTTGGTCCGCACGGGTTTTCCTCTGTATTTGGAACAAGTCAATATAGATACGATAATATGGCACATAAAAAAGAAGGAAGTAGCAGCTATTTACAAGAGCCTCGCAGTGTGCAATATAGCTACGAGATCATGTTGTCTGTTGGAATTTCACTTTAGCACGGTTGGTCTTGTTCTTCAAACAGTTAGCCTAGAATAAGATACACTTGTAAGGCACATACATAAATACAAGTTCAATATGTGGTTTGTTCAAATACATATACCCTACCTGATACTTTGGATCAGACCAGTGTTTAACAAGGGCTGTCCAATCTTCATCTGTAATATATTCCACTGGAGATGTTTGGGCGATTTCATTGTTAGCCTTGCCTTCAAAGTGAGATTTTCTACGGTGGTACCGATACTGTCGCAGAGCAAACTGAAAAACATGAGTGCATGCTTCTTTAGTTGCATCATCTTTCGGATCCAACTTGAACCTCATCTGTTGAAAAAAGAATGTGAGTCTTATTAGGAGGAAGCTAGAAAGTATGGCACAAAGCAAGACAATATTACAAATTGCGATGAATAACATTACTTACGGATAAATGGTCAAGGAAGGTGTTAAACTGGGTATTGTCTTTCTCATTCCTGTACTGGATCCACGTTGGGAGGATACGTGCATGACACCTAACGACAATGGCTGCCTCTGATACTAACTTGGCTGACTCTGTAGCATCACGTGGACTTTTTAAACCGGCCTCAAAATGGATCTCCATTCTTCCTCCTTTAGATCTTGTTAATCTGTCAAGCATTATCGCTGATGTCTGTTTCCGCTTGCACAGTGGTGCTAGTTCAACAACGAATATGTAAAGTGTTAGTGCACATCAAACTGTGAGAGTACATATAAAGGAGCATGCAACTGCAACTTGACTCGGTCAGGTACCGTCTTGGTGTTGATGCTCATGAGGTTCATCTGATCTTGCCAAGTCCTGTTGTGTCAGCTGTGCTTCGGAAGTAGTGTTAGGTGTGAATGCAGCTTGGGAACTGGCCAGTTCCGGAGCAAACGAATAAGTAACTCGTTGAGATGCTGGTACAGTTGAAGCGGATGCTGCAGCTGGTGGAGCAGGTGATACTGTGTTTGTAGATTTACCGGTGGACTTGGACCTTCTACTGCACTATAAGTACCAGCAGAATCTCGAGGGCAGATCCTTTTCCGTTTCACCCGACGAGTAACACCATTCCCTACTATATTCTTTTCCTTGCTCTTTTTTGACTTTGCCATGTCAAGGCATACCCACAACACAAAAGAATAAAATCGCTCTTCAGAACTCATTGATGCATGATACAGACAAGCAATACTTTGATGTAAGACAACTGTATGAGGATGGAATATGTATGAAAAACAGGACGGCGTGACATATTAACAGCTACGATGTGTAAACTAAGCAGAAGGATTTTCAAGAAAATAGAAGTAATGCAAGCTAGACGCCATATGAAAGATGCAATCAATATCACTCTGCCTAGTTAAAAGTGTCTTGTCATAAGTGGCATTTCGAAAAATTAGAAGCAGTACAACGTAGAAATCAATGCAAGATGCAACCACTATCAAACTGCCATGTTAAAAGCGTCCAATCATGAGTGACTGATGCGGGATACACAACATCAGTACTTTGATGTAAGAACATGGTATGATTGATAGATGTAGTGTATTCTAGACACAGAAAGGCATGTCATATGCACATGTATAACGTATAAACTCAGCAGGTGCAATTTAATCAAAATAGAAGAAATACAGGGCTAGACAACATATGCAACATGAAACCAATTATCACACTGTCAACTTAGAGCAAGCACCTGCGATGGTGGAGTATGGGAGACGAACTCATCCTGTAGACTTGGGACTTCAACTTCATTAGCACTAGCAGTGGCAAATCTAGAGAGTCTCTGTTTGCGTCGGTCCGGAGGACCACCAACATCCCCTAACTTACTCTTTTCCTTCCTATTTTCTGATATTGCCTTATGAAGTCAAAACCAAAAGAAGATGAATAAAATTAGCTCTGCATAACTGGTTGATGCATGATACAGACGGACACTACTTTGATGTAAGGCAAGCGCAGGATAGGAGGATGGAATATATACAAAAAAAGACAGCATTGCATATTCAGACGTATGAAAGGAGATTGGAATATGTATGAAAAACAGTAAGCAGAAGGCATTTCAACAAAATTAGAAGAAATGAAAGCTAGGCACCATATGAACATGCAACCAATATCACTCTATCAGGTAAAAAGTGTCTCGTCATAAGTGCCATTTCAAGAAATTAGAAGCAGTACAAGCTAGAAGACAATGCAAGATGCAACCTACATCACACTCCCAAGTTAGATGTGTCTTATGGGTAAGTGATCGTTGCAGGTATAAGTTGTAAGCTACGCAGATGCAATTCAACAAAATCAGAAGCAATACAAACTAGACATCATATGGAACACACAACCACATATAACAGTTCCAAGTTAGACAAGCACCTGTGATTGTGGAGTAGGGGAGATGTGCTCATCATCTACACGTATGTTCTAGAAACAGGAACAAGTGTCATATTCATAGGCATTATGTGTAAAGTAAGCAGATGCAATTCAACAAAGTTAGAAGCAATACAAGCTAGACATCATACGCAACATGCAACCACATATAATAGTGCCAAGTTAGAGCGAGCACCTGTGATGGAGGAGTAGGGGAGATGTGCTCATCATCTACATAGCTACGTTGACTATCCAGCCTTGTGTTGTCTTGCGAATCTTGTTGGTAGGATGGCGGAGTAGAATCTATAGAGACCCTCTGTTTGAGTTTCTCCGAAGGACCACCATCATCCACTGCCGGACTAATTTCCTTCAGCTGTATTGATTTTGCATTGTGAAGTCAAACCGATAAGAAAAAGGAATAAAATTCGCTCTTCAGAACTCATTCATGCATGATATTGACGAACACTACTCGGATGAAAGGAAAACACATGATACGAGGATGGAATATGTACGAAAAATAGGACGACGTGACATATTCACACCTATGATGTGGTAACTAAGCAGAAGGCATTTCAACAAATTAGAAGCACCGCAAGCTAGACACCATATGAAAGGTGCAACCAATATCACTCTGCCAAGTTCAAACTGCCTGGCATTTCAACAAATTAGAAGCAGTACATGCTAGAAATCATATGCAAGACACAACCAATATCACAATGGCAACTTAAAGGTGCCTTATCATAAGTTACTGATGCGGGATATGCAAGAACAGTAGTCCGATGTAAGAACATGGTGTGATTAGATATAGTATGTTCTAGAAACAGGAACACGTGTCATATTCTCAGGCATTATGTGTAAAGTAAGGAGATGCAATTCAACAAAGTTAGAAGCAATACAAGCTAGACATCATACGCAACATGCAACCACATATAATAGTGCCAAGTTAGAGCAAGCGCCTGTGATGGTGGAGTAGGGAGATGTGCTCATCATCTACATAGCTACGTTGACTGTCTAGCCTTGCTTGTCTTGCGAATCTTGTTGGGAAGATGGCGGAGTAGAATCTGTAGAGACCCTCCGTTTTAGTTGCTCGGAAGGACCACCATCATCCAATGCCTTACTAATTTCCTTCTGCTTTATTGATTTTGCATTGTGAGGTCAAACCGACAAGAAAGAGGAATAAAATTCGCTCTTCAGAACTCATTCATGCATGATACTGACGAACACTACTCTGATGAAAGGCAAAGTCATGATACGAGGATGGAATATGTACGAGAAACTGGACGACTTGACATATTCACACCTATGATGTGGTAACTAAGCAGAAGGCACTTCAACAAATTAGAAGCACTACAAGCTAGACACCATATGGAAGGTGCAACCAATATCACTCTGCCAAGTTAAAACTGTCTCGTCATAGGTGGCGTTCATCAAACTAGAAGCACTACATGCTAGAAATCATATACAAGACGCAAACCAATATCACACTGCCAACTTAAAGGTGTCCC
Organism: Aegilops tauschii subsp. strangulata; assembly: GCF_002575655.3. Classification (NCBI taxonomy): domain Eukaryota; kingdom Viridiplantae; phylum Streptophyta; class Magnoliopsida; order Poales; family Poaceae; genus Aegilops; species Aegilops tauschii. The sequence goes on along the minus strand of NC_053037.3, from coordinate 309,008,576 downwards.
ATCATATGTGACTGACGCAGGATACACAAGAAGAGTAGTTTCATGTAAGAACATGGTGTGATAGATAGATATAGTATGTACCAAAAAAGGAAAGCGTGTCATATTCACACGTATCATGTGTAAGCTAAGCAGATGCAGTTTACACTAATTAGGAGCAATACAAGCTAGACACCATATGCAACATGCAACCAGATATCACACTGCCAAGTTAGAGCAAGCACCTTGGATGGTCGAGTAGGGGAGCGGAGACTTGGAACTTGTAATGCACTAGCAGTACAAGGAGAATCCGCACAGATGCTCCGTTTACGTTGCTGCAGAGGACCACCATCATCGCCTTCCTTACTCTTTTCCTTCCTCTTTTTTGCTTTTGCCTTGTCAAGTCAAACCCACAAGAAAAAGGAATAAAATTTGCTCTTCAGAACTCATTGATGCATGATACTGATGAGCACTACTTTCATGTAAGACAGCCGCATGATAGGAGGATGGAATATGTATGAAAAGCAGGACAGCACGACATATTGACATGTATGATGTATAAAGTGTAAACTAAGCACAAAGTGTTTGAACTAGTTAGAAGCAATGCAAGCTAGAAACCATATGAAAGATGAAACCAATATCACTCTACCAAATTAAAAGGGTGGCCTAACAAATGTATTTGACCAAATTAGAAGCAATACATCGCAACAGGCTAGAAATAATATGCAATATGCAACGAATAAAGGTGTCTCATCGTAAGTGATTGATGCAGGATACAGAAGAGAGGTAGTTTCATGTAAGAACATGGTTAACACATAGATGTAGTGTGTACCAAAAATAGGAAGGCATGTCATATTCACAGGTATAATGTGTAAACTAAGCAGATGCAATTTACCCTAATTAGAAGCATTACAAGCTAGACACCGTATGCAACATGCAACCACATATCACACTGCGAAGTTAGAGCAAGCACCTGCGATGGTGGTGTAGGGGAAGTGTGGTCTTCAAGTACAGAGCTACATTCAATATCTTCATTTAGGCTTGCTGTTTCTTGAGAATCATGAGGAGAGGATGAAACTACACTCTTTATAAGAGTAGCGCGTCTCATACTAACCCACGTGCGTGACTGTCTCATCATAAGCGATAGATGCAGGATACACAAGAACAATAGTTTGATGTAAGAACATGGTGCGATAGGCAGATGTAGTATGTACCAAAAATAGGAAGGTGTGTCATATTCACATGTATAATGTGTAAGCTAAGGAGATGCAATTTAACAAATTAGGAGCAATACAAGCTAGGAACCATATGCAACATGCAACCAGATATCACACTGCCATGTTAGAGGAAGCACCTGGGGTTGTGGAGTAGGGGAGATGAGATTTGGAACTTGCACTGCAGTAGGAGTAGCAGGAGAATCTGCAGAGATCATCTGTTTCGGTTTCTCCAAAGGACCACCATCATTTTGTGCGTTCGTCCTTTTAGATTTTGCCTTGTCAAGTAAACACACAAGAAAAAGGAATGAAATTCGCACTTCCAAAATCGTTGATGCATGATACTGACGAACACAACTTTTATGTATGGCAACCACATTGTAGGAGGATGGAATATGTACGAAAAATGCTAAGCAGAAGGCATTTCAACAAATTGGAAGCAATGCAATCTAGACACCATATGAAAGATCCAACCAAAATCACTCTACCAAGTTAGATGTGTCTCATTATAAGTGGCACTTCAAAAAATTAGAGGCAATACATCTTTGAAATGATATGCAAGATGCAACCAATATTACACTGTCAAATTGAAGGTGTCTCGTCAGAAGTGATTGATGAGGGATACACAAGAAAAGTAGTTTGATTAAGAACATGGTTAATAGAAAGACGTAATATGTACCAAAAACAGGAATGCATGTCATATTCACAGGTATAATGTGTTAACTAAGCAGATGCAATTTACCCTAATTAGAAGCATTACAAGGTAGACACCATATGCAACATGCAACGACATATCACACTGCCAAGTAAGAGCAAGCACCTGCGATGGTGGTGTGGGGGAATTGCGGTCATCAACTAGAGAGCTATGTTGACTATCTTCATTTAGCCTTGCTGTTTCTTGAGAATCATGTGGGGAGGATGACATTGCACTCTTTAAACGAGTAGCGCGTCTCACAATAACCCACTCGGGTGACTGTCTCGTCATAAGTGATTGATGAGGGATACAAAAGAGCATTAGTTTGGTGTACGAACATGGTTAATAGACATATGTAGTATGTATAAGGAAGGCATGTCATTATCAAAGGTATAATGTGTAAAGTAAGCTGATGTAATTTAACCAAATTGGAAGAAATACAAGCTAGACACCATATGCAACATGCAACCACATTTGACAGCGCGAAGTTAAAGCAAGCACCTGGGATGGTTGTGTGTGGCAATTGAGGTCATCAACTGCAGAGCTACGTTTACTGTCTCCATCTGCTGGCACTGCACCATTTAGAGCGCTGAGACGCTTAGTGCTTATCTTCGAATTACACTGGGGCGACTTCTGTCTTTTCTTTTTTGTATTCATCAACACTGCGTCAGAGTCTGAAATACCCATGCATAAAAAAACAATAGTGTGAGTATGGGTGAAGTGTGTGCACAAGTAGTACAGTGTAAAGGTAGCAGATAGCAGGTCAGTGAGAAATAAATGACTTGAGACATATGATAGCTCTACAACATGCATGGCACACAAAATTACTAGATTCTAGGATTTTGAAATATGAGCACAGGGATAGCTGGGAAATGCAGATGCTCCTCCAGCACACCACAAGGTGTGGTCCTATGAAAATAACAGTCGACTGAAAACAAATAGGTCAGTCCATTTTTTTTGCACCGTCCGATGTACAAAGAACGGGCAGATCGCCTTCATCTACCTCCAGCCAGTCAGTGTTACGATCTTCCTCGAAACGCCAGCGACCACAGGCCCAGTCCCCTGCCTCCGCCCTCCCCTCGACCTCACCGCATCGCCATGCTTGGCATCGCCCCCGGCCATCCCTTCAAGCCCCGCCGACCTCCAGATCGGGCGCAAGCAGCTCTTGCGCCCCACACACCTATGATAGACACTGATGCGCCGCTTCCCCGGTGAACAGGCGGACTAGGTGCTCCGCGCGCCTAAGTGGGTGCTGCTTCTTTTAATTGTGATTCGACTGACCTTGAATTGAAATCCAGGCGGGCTACTGACTTCTAGCAAAGGTGAAATAGTAAATGGGAGGAAACCTTGTGCATTTACTATCACGAAGAAGATGCAGTATGAAGCGCTCAACTACTTTCTTTCATGGGATGAATACGGTGTGAGCAGAGACGTGAGATTTGCACGAATAAGGGAAGAGGAGTACCTCTTTCTACTGGTAGCGCTCCTTCTGTTTTTCCAACGATCTTCTTGTGGTTCGCTGGAAACGAGAAGTTGTGGATGACGATGGAGCCTTGGACGAACCCATGGCAAAGTTGTTGAGTGTGGTGCGATGGCCGTCTGTCGGCGGCGGGGAACCAGATCCGAGGCGGCGAACGATGGCATAGCGGGAACAACTCCGGTGCGGTGGACGGTTGCGACAGTGGAGCGGCAGCGGTGAGGCGCAGGACGGCGTGGTCGAAGTGGTTCTGGTACGGCGCACGTCGGCGTCAGCTTCGTGGAAGCAGCTTTGCCTCGGCTTCAACTGCTAAGTCCTTGAGGGCATTGCGGTTGCGGTTGCGTTGGACGACGACGTCGGGGTACCGGCTCCGGCGTGATGGAGGAGGACAGTGGTGGATTGGGCGCGATGGGGTGGAGGACGGAGGGGGCTAGGTTTTCGCGGCTGGTGGAGAGGGCGTTTTGGCGCCCATGGAGTATGAATGGGGAAACGGAGGGAGGGGGAACTAAGGGTGAACAATGTTTTGGTTTGGGACGCGCTTGTTTCAAATTTGGGGAAAGTTACAAACTTTGCCCCCATCTAAAATTTCGGACATATTGCGGGTTGAGGGTAGGATAGTAATCTCAGGTGTCCCAAATGGTGGGCGGGATAGATTTCGGCCGAGCGCATGGGTGTTTAGGCGCCCACGGCGTATGAATGCTTCTCGGAGGCGGTTGAAACTGGCGTCTTGGTGAAGTTACAAACCTACCCCGGTTTAGACCTTTGGACATCGGGCCGATAGGCTACACATGCCAGAGTCAGGACAGTAATTTCCTACCACCAAACATTAGTCTCGCGCGGTTTCGGGTGACCAGAGGCTTATTTGGCACTTCGTTCAATATTTGGGAGCAGAAGCATTAACGTTTTCGGTTCTCTTGAATTGAACTTTCAGGATTTGTCAAACTTCACAAATCTTTACTCTTGAAAATCCTAAAACTACGATTATTTTGGAAGGGAGGGGGTACATTTGAATATACATTGTACACGAGTATATATTAAAAAATATGCAACTTATCTCAGTTCATGCATGGTTCCAGATATAATCTCCTTGGTTGCAAAAAAATAGTTAGACATGCATATGAATATATAGCATGTTCAAATGCACAACAAAGATTGATGCCCCCTTTTAGATCTGATTTACAAATGCCATTATCTCGGATTCAAATAGTTGAATGCACTTCCTATGAATTCGTATCTTCGAAACCCCCTTTATGTTGAATTCAACATGTATTCTATTTCGTAGCTAGCAATTTGGAATGTATCCATGTAAGTGACAAATGTATAAAGTGCTTCACACTAACAACATGGAGTGCACTAATTAATGTTTATATATGAATTGCAAAAGCAATGCATTGCCTGTATTTCAAACCGCTCTCACTCTATGGATCGATAATATGAAATAAACACATGCACATGTTAGAATTCAATAGAGTATGGGTGTCTTATAGACCGATTTTCGTTCATACGCAAATTGCAAAATTCATGATCTCATCCAAAAATAATAATGCCATTTATATTTTAATTTAACGCGTAGAACCGCCTTTTACACGTAGATGCACTATGCCTCGGCCCGTTCTCACAAACGTGCTATATCTCTCTCTATCTAACGCATAAGTGCACACACTTTATATACATCGGCATTTCTCTTTCACACATGCTCACAATCTCTCCCGGGGTGTCGAGGTGTCTCACGCACTCTCTCTCTCTCTCTCTCTCTCTCTCTCTCTCTCTCTCTTTTTCTGACTACTATGTACCACTCTTTTCACCAATCTCAGTTGGAAAACACTATTTCTCTCACATGCATATATACACACACACGGTCTCGACTAGCCCTCTATACGCACATACATGTGCCTACGTGTCTCCCGCACGCACATTATCTTTAGGCCTCTCTCGCACACATTGCCCCCCCCCCCACAGACACACCTCTCTCTTAGTAGTTGGCAGATATGATTCCATCAGATCATTCGGTAGGATATCCCTGACTGTTAGGCTGGATGGTAATACGAGGCAAAGTTTTACCCAAGTTCGGACCCTTGCAATTGAGGAAAAAGCCTACTCCTGGTACTGTATATTAGTGATAGGGGTGTGTACAAAGTACATGTGAATACCAGGCATTGTGCGTGTGTGTATACTATCGACGAACTAGCCCCCAGGCTTCTATAACATACTCGGGGCCTAGGGTTTCAAATCATATATAGTCGGCTTATCACCAGTGGGGATAGAGTCCTCCACGACTCTGGTAGCTTCATGTTGTACGCCGAGTCCTCCACATGGGTCTTCGTATAATGCTTCTCGGTCCAACCTATGTGGCGCGGGATGGAACCGACCCATGAGTCCTCATGTTGACCCACCACAACTAGAAATGATGTGCCCATCCCAACTAGAAATGATGTGCCCACCACACCACACACGCAATCGGCCACTAAGAAAATAAGCATATACAATAGTACAATGTTATACATGAAGGTTAATTGCATGGTGCATCCAAAAATATTTTTTTCGCATTGTGAATGTTTATATTTTCTCCTAAAATATTAGTCACGGGAAAGAGAAACGAAGGGCATATCTCTCCTTGTCTCCACCGGACACCCCCTCTTTCTACACCACTTTCATGTACGCACACAAACTATCTCTCGGCCCTCTAAAAGTATGCATGCCCATGACACATTCACGCGTGACGGTCACTGTATTTCAAGCGAAAGCACTATATGGTCGGTGGACTTCAGAATATGCTCATTACGGTCACCGTATATATTCTCGTGGTGATCATACGGTATCTAGCTCATGATACGTCTCCGTATTTTGTTGATGACACTGACGGACATTGTATTTGATGCGTGCTCCGTATTTTGTTGACGACACTTACGGCCATTGTATTTGAAGAGAAAGCACGATATGGTCACTGGACTTCAGAATAAGCTCATCACGGTCAGCACATACATTTTGTGGTGCTAACCAACCTGTGGTTGGATGGTTAGGAGGACAGTGGTTTCTCGAGCCCACCAGGGTTAAAGTCCGGGTGCTCGCATTTATCCTGGGTTAATTTTAATATTTTTCCGGCAATGTGCGTTCAGTGGGAGGAGACGTTCCACTCGACTACGAGGCACCTATGGTGACTTCGTAAAATCTCAAGATCATATGATGGCTCACTCTATCGAAGGTGCTCATAGGGGTAGGGTCTGCGTGTGTGCGCTTATAGCGGTGAGTGCTTGCGTGTATATATGAGCGCTTGCGTCTGTACCGTGTTAAAAAAAATACATGTCGTGATTATACGGTCACTGGCTCACCCGTACAACTTCGTATTTTGTTGATGACACAATCAATTGACCAGTCAAACGTTCCACGTGGCGCAACCAGTGTTGCACCATCGGGGCGCGTAACCGTGGGGCCCACCTGTCAGCGCGTATATGAAAGAAAGAAATGGTAGTTTGAGTATGTACTGTGTTAATAAAATACATTTTAGGGTGATCATACGGTCACTGGCTCACCATACAGCTCCGTAATTTGTTGATGACACGATCAATTGACCAGTCAAACGGTCCACATTCAGCAGCGCACATTACCATAGGGCCCACCCATTAGCGCGTACATGAAGGACATAAATGGTAATAAATTAGTGGTCTATGGGGATTTAAAGTCGTGAGACCTCTGGTTGGTAGTCGCCGGCGGTGGGGGCGGTGATTGGGCGGTGGCGTGGGGATCGCCGGAGAAAAAGCTTGGCGCGGGGGGGGGGGGGGGGCTAGAGGGATGGCCGGGGCGGCGGCGGACCGGTGGTGGGGAGTGGTTTCGGGGCGGGCAGGGCGGAGTGGCCGTGCGGGCCGGCCGCGGGCGGCAGCGGCCGGCGGTTTGGCCGGCGATGGCTGGCGGCTCAGGGGGTGGAGGTTGAAGATAAACTGCAGGCCCTTGATTTCATATCCAACGGCTGGAAAATTTACTGACCTGAGATGAAAAAGTCAGTCGACTGACGTGTAGCCTCACCCCGCACGTACACATGCACGCACGCAACACTCGCACGAACACACGCACGCATGCAGGCATGCAACACTGACACGTACACATAATGAACACACGCACGCATGCAGGCGTGCAACACTGACACGTACACAACACTCATGAACACACGCACGTACGCACATGCATGCAACACTGAAACGTACACATGCACGCACGCAACACTCGCACGCCTGCATGCACGCCGCACACGACGCAAGACACACACTCAACCTATACGTGCATGCACCCTTTGTTAAGGACATGGATTTTTACGTGTATTAATCAATCTTATCTTTTTTTTGCAAGGTTTAATCAATCTTATCTGTGATAAGCAGAACATGGATTTTTACGTGTATTAATCACAACGTATCGAACGGGTTATCAACGTGTATATGAAATTTTTAAAATTCTCTTACATTATATAGTAGGCTTATCTAGATGAAATAGATGACGTCACACTCAATGAACAATCATCGGTTTATGAAATGCCCGCTTCTGACCGCCCTGGCCCACCAAAAGTTCCTCTGTCATGCGCTGCCTGCGTTGGGTCACTGACATGCAGGCCATGTACCCAAAGAGCCCACACGCCAGTGGAAGAACGGCGTGGTGTCGTACGTCAGAGTCGAGGGCGCCACTCGATGCACGCCCGGCTGAACATGCCTCCTTGCCGCATCAAACGCCTCCATGAAACCCGTGTGGAAGCCGAGAAACCCACTCTGGACACACGTTCGTTCATGACCGGGCCGGCATTAAACGCAACACCGGCCGAGCTCCTCCCGTCCGCGTCTATATAATCTCCTATTTAAACGAGGCCAAACACCGGCCAAGAATCGCACTCCTCTGCCGCTCCCCTATCTCCTCCTTCACCATTTTGTCCACTCTTACAATGGCTTACGAAGAGTAGTTATCCCGCATCCAAGCCGGCAGGGTGGCCCGCCGAGCCCGCCGGATACGAGCTATGCAGTTTGCTGATCCACCTCCCTCCGCTTGCCCGACGGAGCCAGTTGCCGCCCCAAGCCGGCGCGCGGTTCAGCAACTCGCCGCTCTAGGCCAGCTCGACGAGGAGCGGCGCACGGGCGTCGTCGTTGCCGTCCACACCGCCACCTCGTACCGCGCCTCCCATTTCTGCGACTGCGTGTCCCGTTTCTGTGGCCAAGACTCCCATGCTGGCGGTCGTGCCATGCAAGCAGAGACAGAAGCCGGGTGCGCGGAGAGCGACGAGTCGGTGGCCAATGCCTCCGCGTCTGCCGTCATCATCAAGGAGAAGTAGAACACGGGAGGCTGCCGCCGCTTGGGTCCCATGAAGGCCATCGCGGAGCCGACGCCGGCGTACACAGCAGGTGTCTTGCCGGATCCTTTTGTTGGGAGGACCTTTGTCGACCCCGCATGGGCTCCATGGAAGCGGAGAAGCCCCCTTCCACCATCATCTTGGGCATCAGCCAACATATCAGTTGGGCAGCGGGGAAGCGAGCCGTCCTTTGCGCTGAAGCATATACCTCCGGGGCTCCCGGCAGTCCGTGATTGTGCTGCCGGACATGAGGAACACAAATGGATTAGCGGGCGACCATTTAGGCCAGGTATCATATACCTGTGTTGTCCAGAACTAGCACCGCTTAGTTGATTTGAATGTAATGAAATCCATCATGTTTGTATGAAAATCTGGTATTTTATATGGATTCCGTCATTGTTTATGAGAAATATCGCCGTGTTTGCATGAATTTCGTCTGGTTGGTTGAGTTATTGTCAGAATGTGTGCGGCTACGGTTGGATGGCGTAATATGCGGGTCGCCGGTCGGTCTGCGGCCGGCTCGGGCGGCGTGGTGGGACAAAACAGCACAGCTCGTGCGATCTCGTCTCCAACGTGCGCGCTGGAGGATGCATGAGCACCCGAGCCATTCCTCGTTCATCGGTGGCAAAGGCACCGGTGGACAAAAGGGTCGCCAATATTTTGGCTACCCCGGGCAAAATCCGAACGACCCCTCCCAGCAGATTCAAATCCCTCGTTCGCCGTGAAATTTTGCCATGTGTTGTTTTCATGGACTAGCAAGATGCCCGTGCATTGCACGGAACATCAAGATGCATTTTTTTTACATAACACCTGTTGTGATTGGCCCATGCAGGAGTAATCCCATGTGTAAAAACTAATGATATCTCGAGAATTTTATCGGAAAAATGGTATCTCGAGAATTTCATCGAAAAAATGATATCTCGAGAAAGATGAGAGATAAGGTGAGGGGAGTGGGGCGTGGTGGTGACTGGTGGTCGGACTGGGTGCAGGCATGGGGATGGACGGCGCATTATGTCTAGGTTTGTATCTCTCTCACACACACCCACATAGGTGGGGGGACGTGCACGAAGAGAAGAGGTGCACACACGGCACACGTACTCCCGTCTCTTTCCCAACCACACCCGCGCGGGTACACGGTGGAGCTCATTTCTGTACGAAAAGGCAGCCCACATGGTAATTTGACACGTGTACTGGTTGTCCACTTGATGGAGGATCGTCTACCACGCGTGAGCAAACAAATTGCGACTTGGCACGTCATGTGGGGCCTACCTTAGAGGCAAGGTTCTATACACTCGAGATGCTCTGTACGTATTACTTTTGATGTGTCCCGTCAACTCGCAGAACGAGGAGAAGCTTGCTTACTACGCCATCTCCCCCGCCCACGGGCGCGGTGGCTCGCAGGACGAGGTGAAGCTTGCTTACTAGAAACTACCTTCGTCCTCGTTTATTGGTCCCCATTGTATATTGTGTCAAATTTTGACTATAGATTGAACTAACAAAACGTTCGTGCATGTTACCAAAAATTATATCATTGCAAACTATGTTGAAATACAAATCCAACGATATAATTTTTGTTGACATGCATTAACATTTTGTTAGCTAAATATTTGGTCAAAATTTGGCACAAACTACAAAGGTGACCTATAAACCAGGATGGAGGTAGTAGTACTACGCCTTACGCCCGCTCCCTCGCCCACGCGCGCGGTGGCTCGCAGCACGAGGAGAAAATTTTACTACTCCCTCCGTTTACTCCTCATCCCTACCTTGGTTTGAGAGATTATCATATTGTTTGGAATATATGTCTTTTAGTAGTACTCCCTCCTTTCCAGTTTATGGCTCAATTTCCTTGGAGTAGTATATAGGAGTAGTACTACTACAACAATTTCCTTGGAGTCCGTGGTGCAGCAAGCTACCCTAGGCTATGTTACTACTCCCTCCTTTCCAGTTTATGGCTCAATTTCAAAATCTCTCCAACCAAGGTAGACGGTGAGTGGTGGAATTAATTCCGTAGTTTGCACAAGTAATGTACGCTCATTTTTCTCAAGAAGTTATGTTTACCGAGGCATTAATTAGAACGAATGCATGCATGACCATTAAATTTCCATGAACTTCTACATGCATTGGTGAGTTTTCTCTTGACAATGCTTGCATCGGGTGATTTAACGCACCTCGAAATCCAACATGTGATGGTACTACTACTACTACTACTAGAAGAATTGAGACTTATAAAATGAAAAAATGAATTTTTTTAGACGAGCCCTACAGACCGGAAAGGAGGGAGTAGTAAGTAGTATACTACCTCCATAGTGGGCATGTACTCCGTAAAATCAGATTTTCCCAAAACTATGTCGCTCAAACTTTATTTGCTTGTTCCCCTTCCTGCCTCATTGCCTCGAACAGACCTGCCGCGCGAGAAAAGACCCGCCCTCGCCTTTTTTTAGTCCGGGTTGGTATCGATGGATCGCGCGAAGCAGCAAAAACCAAGCCTTGTCTTGTACTCCTCCGTCGATGCTCGCTTTCATGAATTTTGTACTTCCTCTCGCCGACATGTGGGACATATAGCAACCGGGTCGTGTCAAGCACCAAATAACAGTGCAGAACAACACGGGGGACGCACCCCAGTCGTACCGCCCCAGTAGTAGTAATGAGCAATGAGACGTCAAATCACAATGCCGCACCTTCCCAGATGCACGAAGCAACCATTATTTTACACTTCGCTTCACCATCATCTCCTTCAAGAAAACCACGTAGTATTGCTTCTGCCATTGTTCTGCCTCAAGAGGGACACACGCATCGCCTTGGTACATCATGACACGTGGGGCCGCATGACAGGCCATGCTCCCCCGCCCATCGCTCGATAAAATCACCTCATTTTTACTACTTCCTCCGTATCGGTTTACAGGGCATGCACGTCGTTCTAGGTTGAGAATTTAACTGGCTATATATGTGATGAACATTATATCTTTAGAAACTACATCCGCTTAAGAATCGAATGATATACTTTTTGCGACATAGTAACTCATATTTAGTTAGTCAAATGGATGATCGAGAACTACGTGCACGCCCTATAAACCGAGACAGAGAGGGTAGTACAGTATGTATCTTTTTAGATCAATATAGTCGGGATTCACCAAGGAGCAAAACCAAGTGTTAGGCTGCTCCTGTCGTGTTGGCGTAGCAACTCAAGCAGGGTCAGTCCGCACACGAAATGGTGACACACTTAACATGACCCTTTGGTCGACATGTGGCTCATCCACCGTCTTGTTCCACGTGCGATGCACCAAATTATAGTTCGGAGCAGCGGTTGGACTTGGAGGCACCCCGCTCGTAGCGCCACAGTAGTAGTAAATGAGCGATGAGGGGTCAAATCACAAAGCCCCTCCTTTCCCGCATTAAGCTGGACGGACGAAGCAACCATCATTTCACTCTAGGGCGCAAGAGCATAAAGAAAAGAGAAAACCAATGATGTGTGCGGTAGCTACCTAGGGCACCCTAGGGTAGGGGCCTCCACTACAAATCCATTTTTTTGGAAAGCGCCTCCACTACAAATCCACTTCTCCCTCGTCCTCTTGAAGAAAACCGATGATGCGTGCGGCAGTAGGGTTTGTAGGAGTACTACAGCGTGCGGGGCCACGTCGTAGTAAACGGGAGAGGGATTGAGTTCGAGTCGATGCCTTAATATGTGTGGGCCGCTTGGTTTTACGGGAACGAGGGAGCATTTTGGGTTCGGGGACCAGTGGAGATATACGTACAAAAAATTGTGGACGTAGGTTCGACTGAAAGGCAATGATGCATGGGCCCTGCATTTTGATATACCCGCGGCCGCGTGAAATTTGCTACTCTACTCAAAACTAGTAAGGTACACAAGCATTGAATGCATGAGATTTGGAAACCAAATTATGAATAAATACACACTATAGCATGTAAAGCTTTGAGTCATATATGCATGATGTAGATGTTCGTTTAGTTCTTATAGTTAATCTCATTCAAAATCAATTAGTTTTATAAAAAGGTTAAGATTCATGGGATTGTGCATTGTAAAGCATAAAGTAAAAAACAAATAATGGCAATTCATTTAGAAAAAAAAGTTTGGGTAATTATGATACGGAAGATTCTAGAGCAAAGGAGAAGTGCTTGTGTTTTGGGAAAGCATGCACGGCCCACATCTCTTATTGGTTGATATGTCACGAAACATGAAACGAGGAGGGAGTTAATGTACCGTGCCAAAGTGTTTTGGGATTATTTGGTTTTTGGAAGATGACTTACACACCTAGACGGAGGGAGTACGAACGGAAAAAATGAATTGCAGTTAAAAGAATGGCATTTCTAACAAAAATGTGAATGTGAACTACATATGTGTGCACGTGACCAGCACATACATTGTAAATGCAAAATTTAATGCAAGAAATAACTTATGAGTAACATGCACGAATTGATGATGTGGTGCTTGCATGCATAGAGAAGAAAAAACAATGTGATTTATGACTTGCATGCATGACGTGTTCTTGTGCCATAGTTGCATGTCTAGGGAAAAAAAGCTACTAGTGGGTTGCACTAGCTATTTAGGAATAGAAGATGTATACATGGAAGTTGTAGGGAAAGAGATGACATGTATCTCAATTCCCATGAGAAGGGATTGGAAAAGAGATGTCATTTGGTTCACATCATAGGAACTTTTCTATTGAATCTAGAGATGACATGTATCTCAATTCCTATGAGGAGGGATTAGAAAAGAGATGTCATTTGGTTCACATCATAGGAACTTTTCTATTCAATATACGCTAATGTTTATTTTCCTTTGAAATTATGGGAGTATAGGAATCCATTCATATGAACCAAGTGGCTCTAAAGCTATAAAAATGATATCATGTTTATTTTCTTTGAAATGTGGAGTATATGAATCTATTCCTATGAACCAATTGGCTCTAAAGGAAAAATCCTATAAAAATCATATCATATAGAGTTCCTATGATATTCCTCCACACCAAAGGATGGTTGAAATTGCTGCAGGTGATACGACGGTATTTCTTTGTAGACTCCTCCCCCATCTTTATAGTTACCTCTCGAAGATGAATGAAATGATATATACTGGGTATTCTATATGTGCATTTTGGTACACGAAAACTCGGTAAAAGTTTGCGAGCTTTGAATTTTCAATAAAGCTATATGCACTGCATTTTAGAACGGAGGGAGGAGCATACGACAGTTGCTAACACTCACGTGGAAGATTTGTGTGTAGGAGGAGTGGCTGCTCTGTTACATGACATGGCAAAACTGACACTGTCGGATGCCGATCTAACTGTTCTTACGGCTTTCGTCAGGAAATGGCTTGTGGCGAACGTTTGTCAGATAATGAATTACGGGCACATGCATTGCATTGATACGTGCCCCCTCTCTCTCACGCACACACACACCCTCACGAGTCACGACTCTCCCGAGTCCTCTCGCACCCACCGTCTATCTGCACGTAGACGTCACACACATATGTGCTCTTCACACCCTACCCTCAGAACTTCTAAAAAACAAAAGACATCGGGCACCTTTTATTTTAGCTCACACATCACACACTTATACTATTACTCTTGTGGCGAACGTTCTTTGGGCATAGTATATTGTACTCTCACGAAAAGAAGCGGTGCACGCACTAGTTCTCTCACACCCACTCGCGGGTACACGTAGGAGCGCATTTTTTGAAGCTGGTACAACAAAATCACTCCACTATATATATAAGCAGGAGCCTTAGCGCTTGCTTTACTAGGGTTCCTCTCTTTCACTCTCTCATGTTCTCCAGATCTAAGAAAGACATAGGTGGCCACACTCTCTCTCTGCTCACGGTTGGTCACAAATCCGGCCGGACCACCTCGACTGGGGCAGGGGTGTAGGTGCATCGTTCACGCTGTCGTCGGCAGCGAGGGAGGAGACCAACGGCTGCCCGCGTGTCTCGACCGGCGGCCGTGTCGTTCTCTCTGAGAGAGCGCCGGCTCGGGAGGGCCTCTGACCCCTTCTTCCTCCCTGTGGTATTGTGGCCAAGATGCGGCCTCCCGACGCCATCTTTGCCACATGCCGATGACCCTCAGGTATATATTCCTTCGAAACCTGCCTTGCTCTACTGCCCCAGCTCCCCACGTGGCTGCGTGTGGATCTTTTTCTACTTCCGTCGGCTGTTCCAAAGCCACCTAGACTTTTACTATTATTAGTGGTAAAGGTAGTTCATACAGTCGAATGTAAGAGTTGGTTCAAGCAGGGAAGAAAGTGGGAAAGCTGTAGCATGAATCTAGGACTTGGTTCTAAGAGGAAACGGGGGAAAGTAGTAGATACTGGCTACCCAACCGGTCTATTGGTTGAAAAGGCGAAGAAAGCATGGTGGATGGCGAAGGGTGGGGGGAAGTGGACCTGTCTCTTGGTTGAAAAAGGAAAGAAAGTGAGGGGTGTTGGGGGACAAGAAAATGAGAATGAGCAGGTCTAGATTTCCTGTGCTCACATAGGGAAATGTTGCCGAGGAGATAAAAAATGGGACAAATGCAGACATGCTGCCTGAGTGTTTGCCGCTCTCGGCAACCAGATCTGCCTCACCACTTTATGCCCCTGCTGTCCCTAGGCCCACATCGCTACCATTAATGTAAAATCACATGAAGCATTAAGCAATGCCACCTAATGTCACTATAAGTAATGGTCTAGTGCTGTCGATAAATTAAAGCAATGCCACCACCATTTTATGAAGTGCTTCCGTCTTGCTTTATTTCCCATGAATTGTGTTGTTGCAGTTACACTTAAATCTCACACCACTAACATTGCTTCATCCTAGTGGAACTGCACAAATTTGATTGCACATTTACTGACCATGTGCTACTCTCATGACAGTAATACTAATGCTATTGTTCTGCATGTTAATTTAGTGGCAGTGTTGATGTGATGTGATGGTACTTACTTAAGGGCACTTTCATACTGTCAGTCTAGTGCCAATTATAACACAATAGATGCTGCTGTTAATCATACGCCACTGCAAATATCTGTCACTATTTAAATAACCGTATTTCGTATTTGCACAAACAGGGATGTCTGTCTCCATATCGTTTCTATTTGCGCAATCAAAAGTACACACCTCAGTTTTAGTACAACTACAAAAAATGAGATGGCTATTCCTAGCTGCTGTCCTCTAACCACCAGTGTTCCAGGTATTCCTTCATTGGTTCTAACTAGGTAGAATGGCCAACGCAATCTAAAAGAAGTTGTTTCGTACGTTTTACTTCCTGATTGCAGTGCAGGGACGAGCGAAAACAACTGCATCCTAGTCCAGAATGCACTTTCTTCCAGTTCATCCATGGACCGAGGACTAGCTGGCACAGCTGCATAGAGGTTTTTGGGACAGGTGCATGGACAAGAGGCATTGTGGTCTGCTTATTTCTGCAAATAGCGGTGCTTAAATTTAGTGGAATGCACAAGACTTTCAGCTGGTCAGTACACTACATGGTTCAGTTCAACATTCCAGCTGAGAACACAATTATAATTGGTTAGTCTGGAATGAGAGAACCTAGCCCTGGATGGTGGCAAAAAAAAAACCCAGAGTGAACTCCAGGAAATTTAAGCCTGCCGGGAGGCCCTTTGCTCAGAGTAGCCTTGCTTGTTTTTTCCTGATTTGTAAACCTTCTCACAACTTTGTCTTTTGCTGTGAACTAGTATATGTTTGTTATGTTCTATGAATCATTGAGATGTATAAAATTGCTTAACTTATGATTTTCAAGTTTTTTATGAAGCCGAGTTTAATGTGAGTGTTCCACATGAACGCTGGACTAGCGTGTGAATGTTTGGAATTTACATTGTGGCCTCAGTTAACTGCATGAACCACTGTAACAACATACATAGTTGCTTATATGTCAGACAACAGATTATTGATTGTTAGCTGGTCGATAGCCTAGTGTTGAAGCAAGCTGAGCCAATGTGTCGTGTTTTGCACAACTGCTTACAAGTGGGGTAGCACCAATAGTGTTTACAAGTACTTATGTATACGTCGGCGCACATTTCTCGAACGAGTACTCTATTTCATCAAACACACACTGCTCGTATGATAAACTGTGACAACTTATGTCTTACCATGCCATATTCATGAAAAAACTAGTGAGGACGCATCTGTTTCGGCAACAATTACGATGGTTCTCACATGATTCACGGGCACACAAAAGTAGCAGCAGTTCCCATAGACGGATTCAAACAGAGTAGTAGCCCCAGAGGGCTCGATAATAGGCAAGGTTCGGATAAGTAGACACAATCCAAACTAGTATTAAACACTAGCTGGGGCAACTATTTCATGCCTCGATCTAATTTGGGCTGGACACAAGACGGACCTTGCCATGAACATCATTAAGGACGTCCAGCAGCAGCTCAATCCTGTGAACCTTCATGAAGATAACCTTGTGGCCTTGCCACTCATAAACTTGTTTGTGGAGGCATGTCACGTCATCTTCTTGCGTAAGCTTGACAAGAACAGTATGCCTCAAAAACGAAGGAGTAGCTTTGAATTTCTTGTGCTTCAGTACACCCTGGACAACACGCCTGACAGCAGTGAGGCTGGAATACAACTCGACATCGTTATAAGCGCAAATGGCTTCCAGGATCCAACAGCCTAAGAACTCTGTTTTCCCAGTGCGTATATTCAGGTCATCCGCCTCATAGCGAGTGACATGTACAACCACACAATCCTTGTCTGCATCAGGGTTCTAACTGAAACAGAAACAAATTCTGAATTACTTTCCAGTATAAGAAACACAAGTTATATAAACCACTATGTATAGCATGGCATCGAAGCTAATAAAATTTTGCATTATTCATCACCACATACTTAGATGAAAAACCACAATCGAGATCGGCAAAGAAGAAAATCACCTTGGGCAGCTTAGCGGGGGGGGGGGGGCACATCCTCGAAGGGGGAAAACTACTCCTACAGTGCCACGGGGGCTGTAACCTCAAACGGGGCATTGACCATCTCAGTAGTGGCCGTGAGCGTATTTGGGGTCGGCTCGGTGGCTGCCTCCATCTTCTTGGAGCTCTCTGTCTTGTGGGGATTAGCCTCCCGCGTCTGCTCCAATATCGGCAGATCTTTGCGTGGTTCTCCTTGGTCCATCATGAAACTGACGAATACTAGGAGACCACTGAAAGGAAAACACAATCACAATGACAATGAAACAAAAAAAAGAGTGAGGATGGATTACTGCTTTGCAAAAGTTCTTTTTTTTTCTCTGAACAAAAATATACCAATATCACAGATCCGCTTACCTTCCCTTCGTTGAGAAGAACAGTGGCAAATGCGAGTGTTGGCTTTCTTGAAGACGGTGAGGGAGAAGGGGATTCAGTGAAGAGTGAAATGATGGTTGCTTCGTCCGTCAAACTTAGACTGCGGGGAGGTAGGGTTTTGTGATACGACGGCTCGTTACTGCCGCGCTACGACCGGGGTGACTCTCCGCCTGCATACTGCCTTCTAATTTGGTGGATGGCATTTGGGCCCGCGCGCGGCATGGCCAGCATGTCGGTGAACAAAAGTAAAACGACATTCAGTAGAGGGAGACGTTTCGATGACCTAGGAGGAGCCAGAAGCGGTAGTGTATCCACTGTACTAGTAGTAATAGTTTTTCTGGTAGCTGTAGAGTGTCTCCACTCTACTAGTAGTAATTGTTTCTCTGGGCCCAAGACAAAACAGCCCATCCACCCTAGTAAATAATAAAATCAATTCAAAAGCCCATATATTTACTTAATGAGTGGCGCTACCCACACCCAGCACACTGCCCCCAAAAAACCTGGGTGCTCTTCTTCCTCCTCACTCCCACCCACCTCACGTCAGCTCGCTCCACTCGTACCCCCAAATTCCTCACCTCACTCCTACAGAAAACCCCAGCTCCCCTTCTTCCTCACTACTACAGAAAAACCCCAGCTCCCCTTCTTCTTAACTCGCACTACAACTAGGCTCATCATTCGTTACTCTGCTCAAATCCGTGAGCGCGATGCGACGCCCTCGAGGAAAATGGAGTCAGCTGACCCCAGCGCCAAGAAGATGAGGCTCCCGCTAGCGGTGACGCCTGTTGTAGATCCCGCACCCGGCAGCGCGGGGAGAAGCGGCGACCCCGCCCCCACCGGATCCCAGGAACCCGTAGAATCTCGGGTGGACCGCATCAGCGATCTCCCAGACGTCGTCCTTGGGGAGATCATCTCGCTTCTCCCCACCAAGGATTGCTGCTGCACCCAAGTCCTCTCAATTCGGTGGTGCCCTCTATGGCGCTCCATGCCCCTTAATCTCGACTGTCGTCAGCTATCCCTCTTCAATGATTTTGAAATCCCCAGAGCCATCATCTCCTCCCACCAGGGCTCCGTTCAAAGCCTCTGCGTCCCGTCATGCTACCTGAGCAAGCATACCATGCCCTGCACGGTGGACGCCTGGCTGAAATCCCCTGAATTCACAGAACTACAGCTGCTTGAGTTCTACTATTCCCCTGGAAATCACCTACCAGATACTGAACGCCATCTACCTGTGCCCTCAGCACCGATGTCCATCTCGCGGTTTTCCTCCTCTCTCCACACCGCCACCTTTGCGCTGTGCTACCTACCAGACAATCTTGTACTAAACCTTCGACTCCCATTTCTCAAGAAACTTTCACTTGTGCGGGTTCGTATATCGGAGGCCTCATTGCACAGCATCATCCACTCCAGTTGCTCTGCCCTGGAGTGCTTGGTGCTTGTTTTCATAGTTAGAATCGGTTGTCTCTAAATAAAGTCGCCTAACCTTGTAAGAATTGGAATTTCTTTTGACGGAAGGCAGCTCATCATCCAGGATGCCCCTTCACTTCAAAGGTTGATCCTTGATTCTAGTTATTCATTGTCGCAAATAACCGTCCTCTCTGCGCCTAAACTAGAGACCTTGGGTGTAATACATGATCTCTATGCTCATTTCAAGATGGTGTTTGGCTCCACAGTTCTTCAGGTACTTTATATTATCATCTACACTTGTAACCATAAGCTGCATTTTAAATTTCTGCACATAAGTTATATATCATCTCGGAGTACACATTTTGTACTAATATTATGTTCTATGCTCAATGAAGAGTTTCTCCATGGATAGCCTATCAATGGTGCTGGATTTTGTCCAGATCTTATATATCCAAATGAATAGTTTTGATCTGAACAAGATTATTGGCTTGCTGCAATGCTTTTCATGTCTGGAGAAGTTGTATATAAAGGTGATAATTTCACGCAGCCCACATATAGTGTACTAGAACTAACCGTTCAGCTGTTGCTCTTTCCACACTCTTTTTAGACCTTAACTGTTTTAAATCTTCATGTCTATTTAGGCAACAGGACGGGGTAAGAAAGTTATAACCAATTGGTGGATTCGTAAGCACCGGGATTTTCTCACTTCTCATGACATTCTATTGAAGATAATAACGCTAGAACGATATGTAGCCAACCATGCAAACACTAGATTTGTCACATTCTTCCTGCTGAATGCGAGGTTACTATTGTCCATCAGGCTTAAGTTTATCAGCAACATGGTTTTCACGGATGGGTATGTCGAAGAGCAAAAAAGGGAGTTTCAAGTGGGCAAAAGAGCTTCTGAATGTGCCGGGCTTCTATTTACAACATATTGTGGTCATAATACAGTAAATTTTATGACCCAGGATGTTCATTCTATGGACCTGACCGATCCATTTGACTGTGACTGCCGAAAACAGTGCTGGAGTTAGATGTTGTTGCCCTTTTCAACCTGGGTTTTGTCTAAACCTGATGAACAATTAACCCTCGTGCTTTTTTACAGTTTGTAAGCTGGAGTTAGATGTTCTTGCCCTTTCCAACTCGGATGTGACCGTCATATTTTCTTTGAAACAAGGCAAATGGCTTGCCATTCATTTAATTTAGAGTGAAATATTGTAACAAATCCCAACCAAGGGAAATAACATCACTCTCGCCAGCTGCTTGAGCTCACTGTGCATTACAGAAGCGAAGTGATTAGCTCCCACCAGCACCCACAAACTTATTTCGAACTAGCACACCAAATGGGCTGTAAATTTTCATAGGAAAGGCTGCATGACTGTGACAGATTTGGATTCTGACATTTGGGACCCACGAGGAAATAGCCTATCCAAGGTGGTGTCGACTTACTAGCTAGTCAACAAACGATTCTACCTACCAGCCGTTGGATTGACATCCAACATCTGTCATGTATCTTCTATCTCTGGTCTTCTTCCTCCAGCTGCCCAAACCAAACCACCCCGTCGGCTCCGCCTGCTCCCGCCTCCCATGGCTGGCTGCGCCTCCGCCGCCCTACCATACCCTCCAATGTTGGCCAGTCCCTCCCTCTATTCCCCACGCGTCCTATTATTCTCCGGCGACGTCAGCCCCAACACGCACCCGCACCCGAATCAGTCAACCCTCGTACTCCCCTCCGCCTGCGACTGGACTGGCGCATCTTCCACGACTCCTGTTCATTCTGTCCGAGGCCTCGCCGTCGTCCTCGGCCTTGGTTCGCTCGCCGTGCGCGGTGCGCTGCCCTCTTGCATTGTCAACGCCGTCAACAACCGAGAGGAACAAGGATATGACTGTACGTGGAGAGTATGACAGTAGGGACCCACCAGCGTCAAGGCAGTACGTAAGCAAGTCCCTCGTTATTATAAGCCCCAAAAAATGGTTCCTCCTAATGGTTGGACATCTGGGGCTCATGCCATTGTCAACGTAGTCAATAAACGAGAGAATTACACAACGAGCGGCTGACACCAGGGACCCAGCAGGTCACGCAGTTGTTATTTACTTTTTTTAAGGAACAAGCAGTTGTTATTTATACTAGTTTTCGCGACGGATCAGGGTAACAACGGGGCTGTGCGGGGGCTGTGGCCCATCTAGCCAGGGTTTTATTTATGTTTACCACATCATGAGCCCAGTTGTGTTTTTTCCCTACTGAAAATGGCTAGCCCAGTTCTATTTTTTAAAGAAATACCCAAACGAGGCCTACTTGCTTTATCAGCTCTGCTGGGCTGCAAATCTTTCAAGACGAGGAGAGTTTCATTCGGTTTGCCCAGAAATGGGATGTACATTTTTAAAACACATCAAACTGGGAATTAGTTTCAATTTTTTTAATTAGAAGAATTTAAATTCCATTGATTTTTATGCGTGGACAATTATTTGGATTTTATATTTATATAAATTATTTTGCAAAATAGTTTGAATGTGACTCGATATTCGGGATTAAAAAAACAGTTGACCGCACCGAAATATGCAAAATTCCGTATAATTTTTAACCATGGCGACAATATGGGGTGTAATGCTAACAAAAACAAGATGGGCTCCAAAAAATTCTTAAGAGTTGGCAAATGGGCTGTAAATTATTAGAAATAAGGGCAGATGGGCTGTATGCTGTTTTCCACAGATTTGAGGCTGACTTGTGTGCCTATTACAGGTTGACGCGTATGCTTTCCTAAAAAATAAGGTTGACGCACACGCAACGCCGTGTCAACTTAGTCAACACACGAGAGCAGTGACTGTTGGATGTCCATCCAACGGCCGTCGTGCTTCTTCAATCTCTGCTCTTCCTGCTCCAGCCGCTCAAACAAGCGCCGACGGGACTGCCTGCTCCCTCCTCCCGCGGCCGGCTATGCTGCCCTGCAGGCCTCACCGCCCGCTGGCCTATCCATCCCTCTCCTCACCCACACCTGCTGTTATTCTCCGGCGACGTCAGATGAACCAGTAAACCCTCGCACTCCCCTTCGCGTGGGAAACAGCTGCCGAGTTTTCCCTGGCTCTGTGTCGTTCCCTTCCTAGGCCTCGCCATCGTCCACCGCCCTGGTGCTCTCGGCGCGGCGTGGTCAACGTGGTCAACGAACGACATGCATCGGAAGTGGACTGTGCGTGGAGAGGCTGACAGCTAGGTCCACGGCCGCATGCAAGGAAATGCCTCCTTATTACGCGCAAAATAATGATTCCTCCACCTGACAGCTGGGACCCACCGAAAAGGCCTCTGTATTTTGCGAAAAAACATTCCCCCGCTGACAGGTCGGACCCACCAGCTATATCTTCGCATGCAAGGAAGTGCCTCGTTATTACGCACAAAAAATGAATACTCCCCCTGCTAGCTGGGACCCACCATAGTGGGAGGCTGACTTGTGGGCCTACTAAGATGACGGGGACGGAGGGCTTTGTCAACTTAGTCATTATGAACGATTCTAGCTCCAGTGACCGTACGATGTCCATCCAATGGCCGTAGTGCTTCTTCAACCTCTAGTCTTCTTGCTCCAGCCGCCCAAACAAGCATCGGCCGTGCCGCCTGCTCCTGCCTCCCGTGTCCGGCTGTGCTGCCACCGCTGGCCATGCCATCCCTCTATACTCACCCACACCTCCTGTTATTCTCCGGCGACGGCAGCCTCACACCGCATCCGAAGTAGTCAACCCACGTACTCCCCTCCCCGTGGGCATCCACTGCTGCGTCTTCCCCGGCTCCGCGTCGTCCCCTTCCTAGGCCTCGCCATCGTCCACCGCCCTGGTGCTCTCGGCGCGGCGTGGTCAATGTGGTCAACGAACGACTTCCGTCGGAAGAGTACTGTATGTGGAGAGGCTGACAACTGGGTCCAAGGCCGCAGCAAGGAAGTGCCTCCTTATTACACGCAAAATAATTATTCCTCCACCTGACAGCAGGGACCCACCGGACAGGCCACCGTATTTCATGAAAAAAACGTTTCCCCCCTGACTGCTGGGACCCACCAGCTACATGTTCGCACGCAAGGAAGTGCGTCCATATTACGGGCAAAAAAATGATTCGCCCCCCTGACTGCTAGGACCCACCAGCTAAATCTTCGCACACAAGGAAGTGCCTGACAGTCGGGACCCACCTGGTCGAAGCGTACGTAGCATTGTCATTCTGGTCGCGAACGTGTACATACGTACGATCGGTCTGTCTGCAGGCTGCAACGATGAACCGTGGCCGTGTAAGGAAGGGCACGTGTCATAGTAGAGGCGCGCACATGTCGTAGTAGAGGCGCACACGTAGCATGTACACGTACGTACAGCGGCCAGAGTGCAAGAAAGTAATTACGGCCACGTACGTACATACTGGCGGGGTCTCAAACGCCTACTCGCGCATACGTACGGCCAGGGCTCGCGTACATGGCTAGGTCGGAACAGAGAAACTGCGTCGTCGTCATGTTCATGGGGAGGCAATGGAATGCGTCATGTTCATCGGGAGGCAACCGAACGTGTGTTGTTCATCGGGAACCAACCGGCTTGGACGGAACAACCGATGGAAACGAGGCCTGGCGTACCGCAGAACGGAGGAAACGGCCTTGTGTTCGACCGGCCACGGTCGAAACGGGATCATGTTCATCGGGAGGGGTCTGGCATACCGCAAAACGGAGGAAACGGACCTCCTACGGTCGAAACGGGGTCCTGTTGATCGGGAGGGGTGTGGCGTACCGCAAAACAGAGGAAACGGACTTGTGTTGGAGCGCTATGGTTGAAACGAGGGTCCTGTTCATCGGGAGGGGTGTGGCGTACCGCAAAACGGGACTCCAC
This sequence comes from Aegilops tauschii subsp. strangulata, assembly GCF_002575655.3. NCBI lineage: Eukaryota > Viridiplantae > Streptophyta > Magnoliopsida > Poales > Poaceae > Aegilops > Aegilops tauschii. The sequence goes on along the minus strand of NC_053037.3, from coordinate 308,984,355 downwards.
GGGATACTGTTCATCTCCACCGTCGACCTCCTCCAGCCTCCACGGGCTTCTGTTCATCCACCGTCGACCTCCTCCAGCCTCCACCGACTGTTCATCCACGGGCTCCTGTTCATCCAGCCTCCACCGCGCACTCCTCCACCGGTTACTGTTCAACCAGCGCTCTCCACGGGGTCCTGTTCAACCACCCCTCCACGGGCTACTTTTCATCCAGCCCTCCACCAGCTAATGTTCAACCAGCCATCCACGGGGCCCTGTTCATCCAGCCCTCCACGAGGTCCTGTTCATCCACCGGCTCGATCGATCGGAGTATTGTTCATCCAGCGGCAACGGCCTCTACTACCACGGGTTCCTGTTCATCCAACCCCCCACCGGGAACTGTTCATCCAAGCCCCCCAACAACACTCACTGTTCATCCAGAGGCAGCATCGATCGGCTTCAGTTAGCAGCAGTAGCGAAGGAATCACTTGGGTTCAGTTAACAACAAGGGATCGATTGCTCGGGTTCAGTAACATTGCTAGTGCAATCGCTCGGGTTCAGTTAGAGCCCAGCGCCTCCTCGGGTTCAGTTAGAGCCCAACGCCTCACACACACGTGCGTACGTATGAGAGAAATGCGCATCGCTCGGCCCCTGACCACCCACCGTAACCGGGAACTCCCCCGATATTTTCCTCTCCCTCGCTTCTACCATGGTTTTTTCCGTCATGGACGGCCCAAAGAATGTCATGCAGCTGCGTCTCCGGCCCGCCCAGGACGAAAAGCCCATTTTCTGTCATGATTTTTTGTCGTAGAAATAGGACCCCACCACATCTATGATGATACCGGGTTTTGTCACAATTATCGTCATAGAAGTGTCATAAGTATGACAGAAAAAAATTCGTTCACCCCAAAATGTCACGGATGTGTCTTTTTTTGTAGTGTGTAGTACCATCATTGTTCGACTTCACGAAGAGGCGAAGAGCCAAGCGCAAGGTTTAGTAGTACAAGTAGTACAAGTAGTACTACTACTAGAACCGTATGGTGAAGCGTTTGTACTCTTTTTTTATTTTAATCTCTGATAAAGTACACATTTATTCGGAAGAAGTGCGGAAAACGGCAGCCCAATGTAGTATTAAAAAACATCGAACATGTAATGATGATATCGATCAACCATGCTCGAATATATCTTGGCCTCTGTGCGAGCCCGTTTGTGTGTTCTCGCTCCTCGTCTCTCTCAAGGAACGGCGGGTGGGCCATTTTGCCGTCAATTGAGATCGGTTTGCTCACACTCTGGTCCCACATGTTAGTGATATGCCAAGAGGAAGTGTGTTGACCGACTGGCCATACGCGTACTTGGTTTTGCACCTTCATACCACTCCTCCCTCCGTCACAGTTTACATGGCGCGCTTCATTCTCATGCATTTCCACCACCAGGGAAACTTTAGACTCGTTTGGTTTAATGCTCAATTAATTAGGGCGTGGTAACTGCAATCAAGTCCACAATTTTCTCTCAATGTACTAGGTGTGTACGCGGAGTGGAGTAAGTGCATGCATGTGTGTACCCGGGGTGGAAGCACTGCATGCATGTGTGTACGCATTATTTCCTCTAGTAATAGATGCCGTGCTATAACTACCAATGCTATTTTTCAGGCCGATCGCTAGTCGTCTTGGTCCTAGAGATTGTTTTTTTGAAGCGCACTCTATAAACAGTGACGGAGGGAGTAGTATGAGCGGATTCAAAGAAGAGCGTATTGATGGTTGCTTCTTCCGAGCAACTTACAGGGGGAAAGGTGGGGCTTATGATTTGACTCCTCATTACTCACTATTAGTGCGGTGCAATGATACATCTCCAACGTATCTATAATTCATGAAGTATTCATGCCATGTTTACAACAATTTTATATGGTTTTGGTATGATTTGCATGGAACTAACATGGACTGACGCTGTTTTCAGCAGAACTACCGTGGTGTTGTTTTTTGTGCAGAAATGAAAGTTCTTCAAATGAGCTGAAACTTTTTGACGATTTTTTGGAACAAAAGAGACCCCCGAAGCTTCGTGGGGGGGGGGGGCAAAAGAGCCACGAGGAGGGCACAACCCACCAGGGCGCGCCTGGTGGGCCAGGCTCGCCCTGGTGGGTTGTGCTCACCTCGAGGCCCATCTTCGCGTGAAACTGATGCCAAAAAATCCTATACATAGAGAAACCATCAGGGGTAAACCTAGATCAGAAGTTCCGCCGCCGCAGGCCTCTGTAGCCACCGAAAACCAATCTAGACCCTTTCTGGCACCCTGCCGGAGGGGGGAATCATCACCGGTGGCCATCTTCATCATCCTGGCGGCCAGCACGATGAGGAAGGAGTAGTCCACCCTTGGGGATGAGGGTTTGTACTAGTAGCTATGTGTTTAATCTCTCTCTCTCTCGTGTTCTTGAGATGTCACGATCTTAATGTATCACGGGCTTTGTTAATATAATCGGATCATATGGTGTTTGATGTCTACTACGCAACTTTATTCTCGTAGACTCGTGTTGGGCCTCCAAGCGCAGAGTTTTGTAGGACAGTAGCAATTTTCCCTCAAGTGGATGACCTAAGGTTTATCAATCCGTGGGAGGTGTAGGATGAAGATGGTCACTCTCAAACGACCCTGTAACCAAATACAAGAAATCTCTTGTGTCCCCAACACACCCAATACAATGGCAAATTTTATAGGTGCACTAGTTCGGCGAAGAGATGACGATAAAAGTGTAATATGGATGGTGGAAATATATTTTTATAATCTGAATAAATAAAAACAGCAAGGTAGCAAGTAGTAAACGGGCACAAAAATAGTATTGCAATGCTTGAAAACAAGGCCTAGGGTCCGTACTTTGCTAGTGCAAACTCTCAACAATGCTAACATAGTTGGATCATATGATTATCCCTCAAAGTGTAATAAAGAATCACTCCCGAGTTCCTATTAGCGGGGAACAAAAGATAGATATTGTTTGTAGGGTACGAGACCACCTCAAAGTTATTCTTTTCGTTCGACCTATTTAAGAGTTCGTACTAAAATAACACAAAGCTATTTTTCCGTTCGATCTATCCTAGAGTTCGTACTAGAATAACACCAACTCTTGGGAGGGATGGTTATATGATTCAATTATATTAGCACGAAGCTATTTTTTCCGTTCGATCTATCCTTGAGTTCGAACTTTGGAGTGATTCTTCATCGCACTTTGAGGGATGGTTATATGATCCAATTATATTAGCAATGTTGAGAGATTGCACTAGCGAAATTACGGACCCTAGGCCTCATTTTCAAGCATTGCAATACCGGTTTTGTGCTCGTTTACTATTTTCTACCTTGCTGTTTTTATTTATTCAGATTATAAAAATATATTTCTACCATCAATATTACACTTTTATCACCATCTCTTCATCGAACTAGTGCACCTATACAATTTGCCATTGTACTGGGTGTGTTGGGGACACAAGAGATTTCTTGTATTGGTTGCAGGGTCGTTTGGGAGAGACCATCTTCATCCTACACCTCTCACGGATTGATAAACCTTAGGTCATCCACTTGAGGGAAAATTGCTACTGTCCTACAAAACTCTGCGCTTGGAGGCCCAACACGTGTCTACAAGAATAAAGTTGCGTAGTAGACATCAAGCTCTTTTCTGGCGCCGTTGCCGGGGAGGTGAGTGCTTGAAGGTATATCTTTAGATCTTGCAATTGAATCTTTCAGTTTCTTGCTTTATCACTAGTTTGGTTTGTAAAAGAAAACTACAAAAAAAATGGAATTGAGGTTGCATCATATTATTCATCTTTATAATGTCTTTCGTGAAAATGATGGAAACGAAAATTGTGCTCAATTGATAGAAGAAGAATTCTATAAAATGTTTGACAATTTTTTTTTGAATAATGGGCATGATTGCAATGTTGTTAGTATGAATTCTTTCAATATCCATGATGCTAATGATATGCAAAGCCATAAGCTTGGGGATGCTATGTTTGATGAAGATGATATTTTTAGTCCCCCAAGATTTGATGTGCAAATTTGTTATAATGATTGCATGCCTCCTATTTATGATTATTATAATGATGAAAGTGGATTTGGAGAGGTCATGACTTTATTTAATGATGAATCCACTATTTCGGAAGAGGTTTCAATTGATTATTATGAGAACAAAGTTGCGATCTATGATGATTATGGTGATGACATGTATGCTATAAAGAATAATTATAACTATAAACTTGTCATCATGATCTTAATTTCCAATCACATGAGAGTTATTTTGTTGAGTTTGCTCCCACAATTATTGATGAGAATAAATTTACTTATGTGGAGAGTAATAAAATTTCTATGCTTTTGTGTCATGAAAATAATGCTTTATGTGATGGTTATGTTGTTGAATTTCTTCATGATGCTACTGAAAATTATTATGAGGGAGGAGCATATGCTTTTACATATTGCAATAATATCAAGTTTCTTCTCTGTGTGTTGAAAGTTTTGAAGTTATGCTTGTTTTGCCTTCCTATGCTAGTTGATTCTTGTTCCCATAAGTTGTTTGATCACAAAATCCCTATGCATAGTAAGTGGATTAGACTTAAATGTGCTAGTCATATGCTTCATGATGCTCTCTTTATGTTTCAATTCTTATCTTTTATGCGAGCATCATTAAAATCATCATGCCTAGCTAAAAGGCATTAAAGAAAAGCTCTTGTTGGAAGACAACCCAACACTTTTACCTACTGTTTTTGTGTGTTCACATGGTTAAGCTACTGTAGTAATCATGTTTTATAGCTTTTGTTTCAATAAAGTGCCAAGTAAAGCCTTTGGGATAGTGTGGAAGATGGTTGACTTGAATCTGTGCAAAAACAGAAAGTTTTCCTTCGAGAAATAGAATTGTTTAAATTCACTAGAACGTGTAAAAATTCTGAATTTTTTTACAGTTGATACATATAGAAATTCTCTACGTTTTCCTATTTTCTCAGAATTTTTGGAGTAGCAGAAGTATGGTTATTCTGCAGATCATTACAGATTGTTCTGTTTTTGACAGATTCTGTTTTCAATGCATAGTTTGCTTGTTTGCTAGTTTCTATGGCTTATATTGCTCAATATAAATTGTGGAAATGATATGCTACAGTAAGCATTGTGTGAGAACAATTATGAATCTTGTATTTAATAGTACCAAAAGTGAAAATGGTTTGCTCTTTATCATACTAACCTATCTCACAAAGTTCCGTTAAGTTTTGTGTGATTGAAGTTTTCAAGTTTTGGGTGAGATATCGATATGAGGAGAATAAGGGGTGACAAGACCCTAATATTGGGGATGCCCAAGGCATCCCCAAGGTAATATTCAAGGAATATCCAAGCAACTAAGCTTGGGGATGCCCCGGAAGGCATCCCCTCTTTCGTCTTCAACATTATCGGTAACCTCACTTGGAGCTATGTTTTCATTCGTCACATGATATGTGTTTTGCTTGGAGCGTCAATTTATTTTGTTAGAATTTGATTGTTTTGCATCTTTTATTTCAATAAAAGTGGCAATGATAGCCTTTACAATGCTTATTTTGCAAGTATATGAGTTGCTGTTTCAAAACAGAAAATTTATCGATGTTGCAAAAATTCCCTAGAAAAGTCAGAATGTGATAAAATGCTGAAGCTTTTTGAAAAATAAGCTCTGATAAATTTTCTAAAGTTTAGTAATAGTTTCATAATTTTTGGAGTTAGGGAAGTATGATGAATATTGCATTCTTTATAGACGGTACTGTTTTGGCAGATTGCTGTTATGTTTGCATTGTTTGCATATGTTTGCTTGTTTAATGATTCTATTTGAGGATGGGTGTATTAAATATGCAGAGGCATTTAGTATGAAATGTTGAATAATAATTTAGTGATTTGCTACAATAGAGAATGATAAGGTTTTTTGAATTGGTTTATACTAACTTATCTCACGAGTTCTTGTTGAGTCTTGTGTGGATGAAGCTTTTGAGATTTAGGAAAACCGTGATATGAGAAGAATTAAGGAGACACAAAAGCTCAAGCTTGGGGATGCCCAAGGCATCCCAAGATAATATTTCAAGAAGTCTCAAGCATCTAAGCTTGGGGTGGGCATCCCACCTTTCTTCCTCAACAATTATCGGTTAGTATCGGTTGAGCCTAAGTTTTTGCTTCTTCACATGATGTGTGCTATTCTTGGAATGCCATTTTATTTTGTTTTGCTTGCGGTTTTAACAAAATTCTTAAATCCCAAAGTTTTTAAATAAGAGAGAGTCCATAATTAGCTACCTATTTACTTAACTACTCGCTTGATCTTCACTTATATCTTTCTGGAGTAGCTTGTCATTTGCTCTAGTGCTTCACTTATATCTTTTTGAGCATGGTGTGCTTTGGTATTTTTGAAGAAATTCTCGCTTGCTTCACTTAAATTAATTTGAGAGAAAGAAATATTATGCTCATGATCTTCACTTATATTTGTTTGAGCTTATCAAAAGCAACACATGAAAATTAGTTTCAAAGTGATAGATATCCAAGAAGGATATAATAAAAACTTTCATGAAGATCATTGGACAAAATAAACTTGATTCCTCGTAATAGTTTTGAGATATGATGATGTCATATGTGAGTCATGTTGATGAGTAATTATGGTATAATAAGAATAATGGTGTTAAGGTTTGTGATTCCCTATGCAAGCACAAAAGTCAATAGTTATGCAATGAAATTACATCCTACTTGTGGTGCATTATTCGGTATTAATTATTCTCAATGCTCGCTTATGAGATTATTCTTTCTTGGTTGGTCGCTTCTCAATCTTTTGTTGTCCTTCATTTTGCACTAAGTATGATCACTACTTGTGCATCCAATATCCTTTAAACCAGTTTTGCCACATGAGTCCACTATACCTACCTATATGCAGTATTCTTTTGCCGTTCTAAGCAAATTTGTATGTGCCATCTCTAATTTCAAAACAAATTTCTCTTTTGTGTGCTCGTACCGCTCGCGAGGCGGTGAGGGGTGGACAATATTTTCCATGCTAGATGTGTTATTCTCACGATGAGTGTTTATTCACTTGTCATTGCACAAGAGTAAGGCAAAGGTATTAGGGATGCCCAGTCCCGAAATGAAAAATGAATTTACTTTATGCTGTCAAATAATAAATTCCTTGGAAAGTGTTGGTATGGAGGGCACCCATGGATACGATTAACCATGGAACGTGAAAGTATGGTTGAAAAAGAATAAACTTTATTTTCTGTTTGGGAACCGCCTATGATATATCTAGCATGGAAAGTGTTGGGATCTCTAAGTCGTTTTCGTTGGTGGGAAAAGTATGCCTTTCAAAATGTTTTTATCTCTCAATTTTTGCTTTGAGCTCTGGCACCTCTACAAATCCCTACTTCCCTCTACGAAGGGCCTGATACGTCTCTGTCGTATCTACTTTTCCAAACACTTTTGCCCTTGTTTTGGACTCTAACTTGCATGATTTGAATGGAACTAACCCGGACTGACGCTGTTTTCAGCAGAATTGCCATGGTGTTATCTTTGTGCAGAAACAAAAGTTCTCGGAATGACCTGAAACTTCACGGAGATTATTTTTCGAAATAATAAAAACTACTGGCGAAAGAATCAAGGCCAGGGGCCCCACACCCTTTCCACGAGCCCTGGAGCTCCACCGACCTCAACTCCAACTCCATATGTTCGTGTTCGGGGAGAAAAAAATCAGAGAGAAAGATTCATCGCGTTTTACGATACGGAGCCGCCGCCAAGCCCTAAACTCTCTCGGGAGGGCTGATCTGGAGTCCGTTCGGGGCTCCGGAGAGGGGAATCCGTCGTCGTCGTCATCATCAACCATCCTCCATCACCAATTTCATGATGCTCACCGCCGTGCGTGAGTAATTCCATCGTAGGCTTGCTGGACGATGATGGGTTGGATGAGATTTATCATGTAGTCGAGTTAGTTTTGTTAGGGTTTGATCCCTAGTATCCATTATGTTCTGAGATTGATGTTGCTATGACTTTGCTATGCTTAATGCTTGTCACTAGGGCCCGAGTGCCATGATTTCAGATCTGAACCTATTATGTTTTCATGAATATATGTGAGTTCTTGATCCTATCTTGCAAGTCTATAATCACCTACTATGTGTTATGATCCGGCAACCCCGAAGTGACAATAATCGGGACCACTCCCGGTGATGATCGTAGTTTGAGGAGTTCATGTATTCACTATGTGTTAATGCTTTGGTCCGGTACTCTATTAAAAGGAGGCCTCAATATCCCTTAGTTTCCGCTAGGACCCCACTGCCACGGGAGGGTAGGACGAAAGATGTGATGCAAGTTCTTTTCCATAAGCATGTATGACTATATTCGGAATACATGCCTACATGACATTGATGAATTGGAGCTAGTTCTGTGTCACCCATGTTATGACTGTTACATGATGAACCGCATCCGGCATAATTCTCCATCACCGATCCAATGCCTACGAGCTTTTCACATATTGTTCTCCGCTTATTTACTTTTCCGTTGCTACTGTTACAATCACTACAAAACCCAAAAATATTACTTTTGCTACCGTTACCGTTACTTCCATACTACTTTGCTACTAAATACTTTGCTGCAGATACTAAGTTATCCAGGTGTGGTTGAATTGACAACTCAACTGCTAATACTTGAGAATATTCTTTGGCTCCCCTTGTGTCGAATCAATAAATTTGGGTTGAATACTCTACCCTCGAAAACTGTTGCGATCCCCTATACTTGTGGGTTATCAAGACTATTTTCTGGCGCCGTTGCCGGGGAGCATAGCTCTATTCTTTGAGTCACTTGGGATTTACATCTGCTGGTCACTATGAAGAACTTGAAAGACGCGAAAACAAAAATTTATCCCTCAACTACGAGGGGAGGTAAGGAACTGCCATCTAGCTCTGCACTTGATTCACCTTCTGTTTTAAGTAAGCTTGCGACACCTAAACCTGCTTCTGCTATTAATTCTGATATGTCGCATGTTATTGATGATGCCACTTCTGCTATGCATGATACTTATGATGAAACTACTTCTATGCTTGATACTACTGTGCCACTTGGTGAATTTCATGATGAACAACCTGCTAGGGCTAGAGAGAATGAAATTATTGAAATTGATAATATTGATGAAAGTGATGATGAAGATTCTCCCCCTAAATATGAATTGCCTATTGTGCCTGAGGGTTATGTTATGGATGAAGAAACTACTAGAGACTTTCTTGCTTGCAATGATAGAAGTGATCTCAAGAAATTATTAGCTAAGCTGAAACAAAAAACTCTGAATGCTAGAATGAAATATGATCCTGCTTATGCTACTTCACCTATCTTTGTTACTGATAAGGATTATGAATTCTCTATCGACCCTGATATAATTACTTTGGTTGAATCTGATCCTTTCTATGGCTATGAATCTGAAACTATTGAGGCACATCTTACTAAATTAAATGGTATAGTCACCCTGTTCACTAATGATGAGAAAACCCTTTATTACTATATCCTTAAAATATTTTCGTTCTCATTAAAGGGTGATGCTAAGATATGGTTTAATTCTCTTGATCCTGGTTGTGTGCGTAGTCCCCAGGACATGGTTTATTACTTGTCTGCTAAATATTTCCCCGCTCATAAGAAACAAGCTGCCTTAAGGGAAATATATAATTTTGTGCAAATTGAAGAAGAGAGTCTCCCACAAGCTTGGGGGAGGCTTCTCCAATTACTTAATGCTTTGCCTGATCATCCTCTCAAGAAAAATGAAATACTTGATATCTTTTATAATGGACTAACTGATGCTTCCAGAGACCACCTGGATAGTGGTGCTGGTTCTGTTTTCAGGGAAAGAACACCAGATGAAGCTGAAATTCTATTGAATAATATGTTGACTAATGAAAATAATTGGACACTTCCTGAGCCAACTCCTGAGCCTATTCTTAAACCAACTCCGAAGAAAAGGGCTGTTCTATTTCTCAGTCCTGAAGATATGCAAGAGGCAAAGAAATCTATGAAGGAAAAATGTATTAAAGCTGAAGATGTTAAGTATTTACCTCCTATTGAAGAAATACATGGTCTTAATTTACCGCCTGTTGAAGAAATATATGGTCTTAATTCATCACCTATTGAAGAAACACATGGTCTTGATAACACGACACAGGTAGTAAAGGTAAATTCTCTCTATAGAGTTGATGAAGGTGATATTCCTCGTTATAAGTCTGCTAGCCAATGCTTAGATGAGTTTGATAAATTTATTGTCAAACAAGAAAACTTCAATGCTTATGTTGGTAGACAATTAAAGCGTAATGCTTATATGATTGAACACTTGAGTGATTATATGTCTAGAGTTAAAGGTGAACTTAAACTCATTAGTAAACATGCTTCTATGGTTACCACTCAAGTAGAACAAGTACTTAAAGCTCAGAATGATTTGCTCAATGAATTGAATAGTAAGAATAATGATTTTGCTGTTAGAGTGGCTACTAGAACTAGTAAAATGACTCGGGAACCTTTGTATCCTGAAGGCCATCCTAAGAGAATTGAGCAAGATTCTCAGATAAATAATATTGATGCACCTAGTCCTTCTAAAAATAAGAAAAAGAAAACTGATAGGACTTTGCATGCTTCTAGTGAACCTGTTGTAGACACACCTGAGAATCCCAATGATATTTCTATTTCTGATGTTGAAACACAATCTGGTAATGAACATGAACCTAGTGATAATGTTAATGATGATGTTCATGTTGATGCTCAACCTAGCAATGATAACGATGTAGAGATTGAACCTGTTGTTGATCTTGATAACCCACAATCAAAGAATCAACGTTATGATAAGAGAGACTTTGTTGCTAGGAAACACGGTAAGGAAAGAGAGCAATGGGTTCAGAAACCCATGCCTTTTCCTCCAAAACCATCCAAGAAAAAGGATGATGAGGATTTTGAGCGCTTTGCTGAAATGATTAGACGTATCTTCTTGCGTATGCGTTTGACTGATATGCTCAAAATGAATCCTTATGCTAAGTATATGAAAGAAATTGTTACTAATAAAAGAAAGATACCGGAAGCTGAAATTTCCACCATGCTTGCTAATTACACTTTCAATGGTGGAATACCTAAGAAACTAGGAGATCCAGGAGTACCAACTATACCATGTTCCATTAAAAGAAACTATGTTAAAACCGCTTTATGTGATCTTGGAGCCGGTGTTAGTGTTATGCCTCTCTCTTTATATCGTAGACTTGACTTGAATAAGTTGACACCTACTGAAATATCTTTGCAAATGGCTGATAAATCAACTGGTATACCTGTCGGTATTTGTGAGGATGTGCCTGTTGTGGTTGCAAACGTTACTATTTTAACGGACTTTGTTATTCTTGATATTCCCGAGGACGATAGTATGTCTATTATTCTTGGAAGACCCTTTTTGAATACTGCAGGGACTGTTATTGATTGCAACAAAGGCAATGCCACTATTCATGTTAATGGAAATGAGCATACGGTACACTTTCTGAGGAAACAACCTCAAGTCCACAGTATCAATTCTATTGAAAAAATCCCATCGATTATTATTGGAGGTTTTGAATTTCCTCTACCTACTGTCAAGAAGAAATATGATATTCTTATTATTGGGGATGTACATATCCCCGTTGAGGTAACATAGTGTTATTCAAAATTTCCCCGGTTCCATGTTATTCGAAAAGAGTTTGTTAACAAGACCTGATCAACCTTGTTAGTGGATTCCTTTTGATGTGCATGAGATGGATGAAGTTAGAAAGCACAACCTTTTGTACCCTCCTTTTACTTTCTGTTATTTAGTTGAAATAAAGTAAAAATAGTATTTTCTGTCAGTTTTCTGAATTATCCGTGCAATAAAAAAATACCCCGAAAATAAAAGTTCTCCAAATGCCCCGAAATTGAAATATGATTTTTTCTAGAATATTTGAGAATATTTGGAACTGAGAACACATCAGGGGGAGCTGGCATCTGGCCACGAGGGTCCAGGGCGCGCCCCCTACCTCGTGGGCCCATGGTGGCTCCCCTCCACTTATTCCTGCACCCACACACTCCTTCTTCCTCCCAAAAAAATCACCAACCAGGTCAAGCATGAGTTCTAGCTCATTTTGCTGCGATTTTCGATCTCCTTGCTCAAAGCACCTCTCACAAAACTGCTTTGGGGAATTGTTCCTTGGTATGTGACTCCTCCAATGGTCCAATTAGTTTTTGTTCTAGTGCTTTATTCATTGCAAATTTGTGCTGCCTAGGTGACCATGTTCTTGAGCTTGCATGTCAAATTTATATGGTTCCAAGTAGTTCTAATGCATGATATAGTCTCTAGGCACTTGTGGGAGTAGTTCCTATCAATTTTGTTGAGTTTGGTTCACTTTTATTTGGAGTTACTAAAAATTTCAGAAATTTTCAGAAAATGATGAAGAGATTTTTGAGGGGCTCTTCGAGCCGAAGCTCGAGGGATAAGCAAAGTGAAGAAGAAGAGAGGCCCAAATATAATCTGCCTCGCACCACGGAGGTTCGGCCGTGTGAATGGCCTTATGATGATTTCTTGAGAGCAGCCGGGATTTATGATGATTTTTATGAGTTGGCTGAGAATGCAGGCCTCACCGACTTCCTCCGCGACCAACGCGATCACTATCTCTTACTCACTAATACCTTTGTGCAAAATTTTCATTTCCATTCTAGGAGGTCACCACCTACGGTGGATTTTTATTTATATGATGAGTATAAGGAGATGACCCTTCATGAATTTTGTGAGGTTTGCAAGTTGCCCTTTTCGGGCATCATAGAGGAACCACATCGTGACGATGTGGATGGGTTTATTGATACAATTGCTGTAGGGGAAACTAGGAAAGTTTCCGATGCAAGAATCACTAGCATACATATTCCTGTTTTACGTTACTTTGCATTATTTGCTAGTAAATGCTTAATTGGTCGCGGAAACTCTAGCAATCTAAGTACCCCTGACATTGTTATTTTGTTCCATGCCTTGTTTTGTGATGACACATTTAGTATGGGCGCTATTGTTGCAAAGCGGTTAAATCTTAACCGTACTAAGGGCCCTATCTTGGGAGGCATCTTCGCCTCGCGCCTCGCTGCATACTATAACATACCTATTAGCCATTATGAAAAAGAAGGAAAGTTGCCGCCTCCTGTTTATCTAGATTATAAGAGTATGGTAGCGCATGATTTTATTGTTAAGAATAGGGAAAAGGCGCTTAAGTACAAACTGTTATTTGAGAAAAATCACCCTGAGATTATTACCTTGCCTGCTCCTTCCCTGTTTGACTTATCTGCAGGCAAGTATCTCATTCCGCTGGCGGCCATGCACGCCTACCGGAACCCTACATCAGCTACAGATCCAGAGCCGAACCACAATTTGATCCTCCACGACAGTCTGATTACCAGTGGGATCCGGAGGTGATTGCCAACCAGTGGCAATCCGAGGCTTCTTCTCAATACGACCCCAACTATAACTTTGGATATCCGCCAGGCCAGCCGTGGCCATAGACCAACTTAGGCCAAAAGCCTAAGCTTGGGGGAGTACGTATTTCTCACTGACATTACATTTATGTTCACACACTCATTGCTAGTTGTCGGTGCTCATACTTTTTCATTGTATTATCCATGCTAGTTTATTTTCCTTTTTATGCTTTCTTCTTGTGTGTTTGAAAAACCTTAAGAAAACGAAAAAACTTAGTAGTAGCTTTTAGTTAGTTTACTTTCTTGCTTGTAGTAGTAATAATTAAAAAGAAAACCAAAAATATTTCTTGTTCTTCTTTTGCTTGTTGGGAGCTTTCCCGTGTAAATAGTTTTATTTCTTTTCTTTTCTTTGGGGGTCGATCGGAGAAGACAATAATAAAATTGTTGAAGTGGCTCTTATATGCATTATTGTTGATTTAACCAAGAGCCCATATTGCCTCGTCTTCTCCTGTTTATTGAATGCTCGCAGATTCCAGCTTAGTCCAATGCACGTGCACTATTATTATTCACATCATTCGGTCGTGCAAGTGAAAGGAAATAAAGACGATATATGATGAAATGATTGAGATGAGAGAAGCTGGTATGTGTAAGTGCATCTAGTGCCCCTTAGTGATTTTGGTGTATTGAAGACTTATAGGTTAAGGGACTAATGTGTTTATGAGTGTACACAGGTCTATAAGTCTATGAGGAGTTTGATATTTACAGAGAAAGTCGGCCCCTAAAAATGAAGTTCTTCGACTGAAGACTTTGAATTTCTAAAGACTTTCTGAAGACTTTGAAAGTGAAGAAATTGGTGTGACCTTGAAGACTTGGTATTCATTTGAGGAACATGAAGCGTGAAGACTTTTGTTTTTGTAGTTTCATTTTCCCTTTCTTGAGTCATAGGAAACACCGTACTGTTAAAGGGGGTCGAGGAAATACTAAGGAAAATTTTCCATGTGATGCTCAACTCAAAATCCTACACCTACCAATCCCTTCGAGTGAAGCCATTGGAAATCTCATACAGTTCAGTCATATTCTTCAGTGACAGAGACGAAGTTCATCTGGTCCCTGAGGAATTTGTTCTGACTGAGGAGTTAGGAATTCTCCAGTGCGGATTGCCTACACAGTGAGGAACATGATAGCCCTGAGGAATTTGATACTCAAACTTCCGACCGTTACTGTGCTATGCGCCAGCTGTCCCAAAATATCTACCCACCTAACGGTCATATCATTGAAGGGCATTTATGTCTTATCATGTCGGGCTGCTCCCTAGGCTATAAATAGCCGCCCCTACAACCACTAGCTGGTTGGCTGCTCCGAGAGAAACTGACACTTGTCATTTGAGAGCATCCCATCCTCCGAGGACTTTGAGCGAAAATCATCAAGTGAGGAAAACCCAAACCCAAACACCTACAAACCCAAAGTGATTGAGCATCACTGAAGAGATTGATCCTGCGTGGATCCGACGCTTGTTACCTTTGAAGACTGTGCTTCTTCCAGACGGTTAGGCGTCATGGTCTAGAGCATCCAAGAGGAATTGTGGATCGCCAAGTGACCGAGTTTGTGAAGGTTCGGAAGTCACCTGAAGACTTACCACGAGTGATTGGGCGAGGTCTGTGTGACCTTAGCTCAAGGGGAATACGGTGAGGACTAAGTGTCCTGGACTGCGTGTTCAGGACTGGGTGTCCGGGACTGTGTGTCCTCAGGTTTAAATACCTAGCCACCCTAACCAGACGTACAACTGAGACAACAGTTGGAACTGGTCTATCAAATCATTGTCTTCACCAAGCCAACTGGTTCTATTTCCTCAACTCTTTCATTTCCTCATAACTGTGTTGTGCACTTGTTCATATCTGTGTTTGAAGACTTTGACTGAAGACTTTCTCAATTTCCTCAGTTCAATTTCTTCAGTATGTTTGTCTTCATCCTGTGTTATCCTGTGTTTACGCTTTCTGTACTCTGTGCTTGTCTTCATTTCATCATGATGACCATGCTTGTGTTCTGCTATGCATACGTTTGAGTACTTATTCCACTGCAAGTAGTTCTTCGCTAAGGAATTTCCTCACTGGCAAATTCCTCAGTGAAGAATTCATAAAAATCGCCTATTCACCCCCCCTCTAGTCGATATAACGCACTTTCAATTGGTAGCAGAGCAAGGTACTCCCTTGTTCTGTGTGATTTTGGTTTTTGTTATGTCGACCGCAGATATGAAGAAAGTGACATGCCCCATCTTTGACGGTCATGATTATCCCAAGTGGAAGGCCATGATGAGGAAACGCCTCATGGCAATGAACAGCGAGTTGTGGACCGTCACTGAGATTGGTCTTACCGATCTATGCAAGATGGCAGACACTGATGATATTCGCAAGTACACTCGACTTGACATCATGGCGAAGGATATCATCTGTTCCTGCCTATCCAGAGATGAATTCAGGCGCATTATGCATCTTTGCAATGCGATGCTTATCTGGGACCGAATCTCTGACGTCTATGAAGGTCATCGAACTTGTCATGATCCTTGGCTTGAGGATTTCAAGGAATCACTCAAAACGATGACTTTCGAGCCTGGACCATCATCTTCTGCACCATGCCTCATGGCAAAAGGTGCCAAGGTAATCGAATGTTCCTCATCTGAGTGTAGTGATGATGAATCTGATGATGATTTTGGACCTAGCTATACCAAGCTTGTTTGTATTGCCACTAAACAACAAAAGGCCTTGGAAAAGGTTCAAAACATGCTAGATCAAAGTGATGATATGTTGGGTGAAGAAATGGATCGCACTAAAACCTTGACTGAAAATCTTCAGAGACTTCAGTCTAGATTTGACAACCTTCAAGGTCATCATAACACTCTCTTATCTGATCATGAGAAGCTTTCTTATGAATTTCTTCAGAGAAAGCAAGATCTTGAAAAGCTAAGAGTGAGTTATGAAGATCTTCAGAAGGAGCGCGATTCATTACTTGCTCAACAAATTAGCGCTTCTCAGGAAGAATTTGTTCCTCCATGTTTGAAATGCATTGAACATGAATCTGCTAATTCTTCACCTGAATGTTCAAATGCTTCTAATGCTACAAATTCTTCAACTGTCTCTGCTATCACTAATTCCTCATCTGAGGACATTGCTAGTATCACTGACGATGCAGGGCTGAAGGAATTGTACGTGACAGGCATGTACAAAAGCCTCAAAGGGCATCCGACTCTTTGTGATGTGCTTAAAAAGCAGATCCTCAACAGGAACCCTAGGAAAGAGGGTATTGCCTTTGAGAGGAAACCCAATGCCGATGGTACATATTGGAAGCCTGAGCAGTACCCCAAAACCTCATGGGTTGCTGCAAAGGGACCTCCAGTTGATCCATCTAATCTATCTGGCTTTACATGTGAATCTTCTCATTCTTCTGATGAGTCATTTGACTCCAACTATAAAGTGTTCAAAAATCAGAATGGTGAAGTATTTGCTAGATATGTTGGCACTAACTGCAGGAACGGTTCTCCTATGAAGAAAATCTGGGTTCCCAAAAGGTGCCTTGAAAGTCTTCAGGTGAATGTCCTAATGACACCATCTGTGAAGAATAGGAACCCCAGATCAAATACTTCATATGGACCAAATTCTTCATATGGATCCAAGTCCTCATACGGATCGAATTCCTCACGTGGATCATATTCCTCAAAAGGATCAAAGTCCTCATATGAATATCATCGTGCTAACAACTCTGTTTCGGAGGGAAGAGCAAAGGGCTATGAATATGAGCATTATTCTTCTAATCATTATGTTCATAAGTCCTCGAAGAATTTCTCTGCTTATTCATATGCTTACCCTAACTCCTCTTATGTGAAACAAAATGGATTGGCTTCTATGCCACCTTTCTCGTATGGTGCTCGCGGAGTGATGAACTCTTTGCCACCCCTTCAGATGTGGGTGGTGAAGAAAAAGGACTAATCTCTTAAGCAGGGTCAGGTCTCCAGACATGCGTAAACGTCTGAAGAATTTGCTGGAGACCTGAAAAGTGCCTGAAAGGACGCAGGCTAATCATGAAGAAATGAACTTTCATTTCTCACGTCCTCATACTGTTTTAATTGTTGCATTGCTTGATGAAATTGGTCTGATGAATTGTGATGTCATATTCTTCACTGATGAAGTATATGAAGTTCGTAAGCTGCACTAATTCATCTGCAGGATGATCTACCCAAAGCCACTGAGTGGGTCCTCGATAGTGGATGTACAAATCACATGACTGGTGACAAGAATCTATTGATGGATGCTCCCTTATCACCATCGCATCTGAAGCATATCATCTTCGCTGACAAAGGCAAAAGTCAGGTATTGGGTCTAGGTAAGGTTGCGATCACAAAGGATCGACACATGGACAAAGTCATGCTTGTCGAGTCCTTAGGATACAACCTTATGTCTGTCTCAATGCTTTGTGATCTTGATATGGTTGTTGTCTTTGGCAAGTATCGTTGTGTTCTAGTTATGGAAGCTGACAATTCCAAAGTCTTTGAAGGCTTTAGGAGAGGAGACTTGTATATTGTTGATTTCTCTACAGGACCGCAACCAGCCGTGTGCCTACTTGCAAAAGCTTCAGAAGGCTGGCTATGGCATCGACTACTTGGTCATGCAGGCATGAGGAATTTGCACACGCTTGCGAAGAAGAAGCACGTCATTGGCATTGAGAATGTCAAATTCCTCAAGGATCACTTATGCGGAGCCTGTGAAGCTGGAAAGATGACCAAGGCTAAGCATCCAGCAAAGACTATCATGACCACTACTCGACCATTTGAATTCCTTCATATGGATCTCTTCGGTCCTAACCATTACTTAGCAGTCACAAATGACGCATCTCTCTATGGCTTTGTTATTTTTGATGATTACTCTCGATACACATGGGTACACATTGTTACTTACAAACATGAAGTGCAGGAAGTCTTCAAACGATTTTCCTCGAGGGCTTCAACCAACTTTGGTGTGAAGATCAAGCACATCAGAAGTGACAATGGAACTGAGTTCAAGAATTCTGGTCTTGATGACTATCTTGATGAACTTGGTATTACTCATGATTTATCTGCTCCTTATACTCCTCAGCAGAATGGCGTCGTGGAGCGCAAGAACAGAACTCTTGTTGAGATGGCTCGCACTATGCTTGATGAGTACAAGAGGCCTCGTCACTTCTGGATTGAGGCAATTTATACTGCGTGCCACATCATCAACAGGGTATATCTTCACAAATTCTTCAAGAAGACTGCCTATGAACTCCTCACTGACAAGAAACCCAATGTGAGTTACTTCAAAGTCTTCGGTGCTAAATGTTGGATTAGAGATCCTCATCACAATGGTAAATTTGCACCGAAAGCACATGAAGGTTTTATGCTTGGTTACAGAAAGGACTCGCACACCTACAGAGTCTTCAACAACGTTCTTCACAAGGTTGTTGAAACTGTAGATGTGCGGTTCGATGAAACTAATGGCTCGCAAAGAGAGCACCTACCTTCTGTGATAGATGAACCAGCACCTGAGGAAACTATCAAGTTCAAGGCTACTGAGGATGTCATTCCTACCGAAAAATCTGCTGAAGAATTCATTCCAGAACGTGAAGAACGTCGAGCTAATGCACCTGAAGAAAATGGTGCTGAAGAAAATGTTGATCAAATTCCTCGACGACAACCAACTCATCCTCGTGTTGCAAAAGAAGTGCAAGTTGAAAAGATCATCGATGACATTGAAGCACCAGGTCCTCTCACACGCTCAAAAGCTTCACATTTATCTAACTTTTGTGGGCACTATGCTTTTGTCTCTATCACAGAGCCCACTAAGGTAGATGAAGCATTTCTGGAGCCTGAGTGGATTCAGGCCATGCAAGAAGAATTACATCAGTTCGAACTCAACAACGTCTGGGAACTGATTAAACGTCCAGATCCTCGCAAGCACAATATCATTGGCACAAAGTGGATCTACCTCAACAAGCAAGATGAAAATGGCCTTGTGGTGAGGAATAAGGCACGGCTTGTAGCTCAAGGCTACACACAGGTTTTGAAGATCCAAAGCATCCTGACAAAGTCTTCAGACTCAATAAGGCCCTCTATGGCCTCAAGCAGGCCCCTCGGGCATGGTCTTCAAATTCGTCAACAGCGCAATGGCATATTCATATCTCAGGAGAAATACCTCAAGGATGTACTGAGGAAATTCGGCATGCAAGATTGCAAAGGCGTCAAAATTCCGATGCCCACAAATGGCCATCTTTGCACTGATGAAAATGGTATTGACTTCGATCAAAAGGTATACCGCTCCATGATTGGTTCTTTATTGTATTTATGTGCATCTAGGCCAGATATTATGCTTAGTGTTGCATGTGTGCCCGATTTCAAGCTACACCGAAGGAATCACACCATAAGGTTGTGAAACATATTCTTCAATATCTAGCTCACACACCAACACTTGGATTATGGTACCCCAAGGGCTCGGCTTTTGATCTCATTGGATATTCTGACTCTGACTATGCTGGTGATCGTGTGGACCGCAAGTCAACATCTGGTACATGTCATTTCCTCGGACGATCTTTGGTCTGTTGGTCCTCGAAGAAACAGAACTGCGTATCACTGTCTACTGCTGAAGCTGAGTACATTGCTGCTGGTTCTTGCTGTGCTCAATTGCTGTGGATGAAGCAAACTCTCAAGGACTACGGCGTCAATGTGAAGAATGTGCCTCTCTTCTGTGACAATGAGTGTGCCATCAAGATTGCTCACAACCCAGTTCAGCACTCGAAGACAAAGCACATTCAGATTCGTCATCATTTTCTTCGCGATCATGTGTTGAAGGGCGACATTTCTATTGAGCACGTGAAGACTGAAGAATAGCTAGCCGATATCTTCACAAAGCCCTTGGATGAGAAGAGATTTAGCAAGTTGCGGTGTGAGCTAAATATCTTAGAATCTTCGAATGTTCTTTGAAAAGGACACTCATCCTAACACTTATGCAAAATTGATGACTTAGATGTGCAACACATGAAGAAACTTTTTTCTTCAATCAATGAAGAATAACACTCTAAGTGTGAAGAAATTAATGAAGAATTTGATTCTCAGAGCCCTACGACAATTGTACGCGGTGTCTGAAATCATCAATCTTATACGGTGGGTCACGCCACCACAAAAGTTGAAAATCTTCAATTTGAGTTTTTTTTAGTTTTGAAATTCCTTAGTTGTTCATGTTCTTCAACTTTGCATTGTCTTCACCTTCTCCGTCGTTTTTCTTCATTGGCTATATATATATATATATATGAGTTTATGTCCTCTACAACATTCACTTATGGCTAATTCTTCAAGTTGGTTTTTCTGCTAAGTGAATGTGATCGGACCCTTCCCCCTCTATGCTATACTCAACCCAATCTATTCACAAATCCTTCATGTGCGTTCTATTTGAAACTCGTTCAAAATCTTCACTGTGTCCTTGTCAGCTGAAGAATTTGCGAACGGAACTTTTAACTTATCTTATCCAAATTTTTGGCGTTGCCGCTCAAACCGTTCCGCATCCCATGAAATACTTATCTATTCACCCATGATCTAACACGATCTCCACTTCTCAGTACGTGGGTGACACATGTCAAGCGAATGAGAAGGGTCAGGGGCACGTTCGTCCAATTTCTTCGGGCGAACAGTTTTTCACCGTGGCTATAAATACCCCCTCTCCCCTTCCTCACTTCCTTTACTCCGCTCGACCTCTCTCCAGCTCGAGCTTCTCAAACCCTAGCGCCACCGCTACCTCATCGTTGCCGGAGAGGAAGAGCTTCACTGCCTAGACCTCGTCGCCGCCGTACTCGCGCTGGCCGCGGAAATCTTCACTCCGCCGCCGCCGTAGCCGTCTTCCTCCGCCGAGTTAGGGCGTGGAAGATCTGCACAGACGAACTTCTCATCTCAACCTCACAGTTCGTCGTGTTCTTCGTTCAGGGTAATTAAAAGTTACTTTTACTGCCCTCCTTGATTCAAATGATTTCTACAAAATCTTCAAAGGTGTTTATTCTTCAAATTCTTCACACACTAAACACCTCACATGTCATTTGTTCTTGATTCGTTTCTCTAAGCAATAATTTTTCTTCAAGATTCCTCAATTGTGTGGATCTTCGATCTATACAACTCTGGAACCTAAGACAAAGAACGCTTAGTGAAATTCTTCAAGACTCATTTGGTCAAATTCCTCAAACTTGTTCTTCTTGAAAAATCTTCTGAGAACGCATATGACCTCTTCAAATTCCTCGCAACTATATTCTGTTCATAGGCTCTGTTGGAAAAGGCAGTGCCTAGGAGGCGCTTAGGCATGCCTAGGCGCTAGGCGATGGCCAAACGCCTCGCCTAGGGCATAAATGGAGGTCTAGGAAGGGCAAGCAAGGAATTGCCTACCCAAGCAAAAAGCCATGCCACATACTGCACTGATATGCCAAACGGGTTATATTCCAATGGCAGTAGACGGTAATTAACTTATTTATATGCGCTAAACTAATATCAACACCCATATAATAATCAAAAATACACTACAAGTAAAAACTATATTACCGCCTAGGGCGCTTAGGCACCGCCTAGGCACTAGGTGAAGGCCAACCGCCTCGCTTACGCCTACCGCTTTTTTCAACCTTGTCACAGGTACTCATGTCCACTGCTAAATCACTAGGTTCTCATCAACTTAACTCATTTGCAGCGTTCCTCGAAGAAAGGTTGCATACTTCTTCAGAGAATTCAATTGTTCAAATTCCTCATCTGAAGAAAATGGCTGATGGAAAGAAGCCACAGAAAGGAGGAAAGAGGCCTGAGATCAACACTGCATTTGAAATCCCTGAGGACATCTATGTTGGGTACTGCACACCCCCTGAGGAAGATAAAAATCAGCGCAAGGTGCGCATTCAGAAGATAGAGAGGAGATGGGCAAGAGAGTGGAGGGAGTACAGGTATGTGACTCCCAAGTACATGAAGAAATTCGCACTCAATCCTCCATGCTCAAGACCTCCGTTGGCACCTGGCCAAGAAGCTGATCTCACCAGCCTCAAGCGTGGTGAGGATTATCCTGATGAATGGGCCAAGCGCCAGGCCAAGCTGGCGAAACAAGCTAGAGAAGCAGTGAGGAAATTCAATGAAGACTCTGCTGCTGCTGCAGCTGAAGTCTTTGTCAAGCCGAAGAAATCCATGGCAAAGAAGCCTGCGCGTAAGCCAAGTGCTTCACCGTCAATGTCCTCACGGCCAATTCCTCACGCTGCTCCTGCTCCTCCAAAGTCCTCAGCTGCTCCGACCAAATCCTCAGCACCTGTGCATCTTGCCACGTGCCAAAGGACTACAGG
This sequence comes from Aegilops tauschii subsp. strangulata, assembly GCF_002575655.3. Taxonomy (NCBI): domain Eukaryota; kingdom Viridiplantae; phylum Streptophyta; class Magnoliopsida; order Poales; family Poaceae; genus Aegilops; species Aegilops tauschii. Next base: position 308,961,603 of record NC_053037.3, on the reverse strand, counting down.
CATCTCTATTGCCTCAGAAGCTTCAGCTAGTTCCTCAGCTGCACCAAATTCTTCAACAGGACCCTCTCTGCTGAAGACAAAGACCACTGCTGGACGAGGCTCTCGCCCAAGTCCTCACAAGAAGTAGGTCGCCTTCCAAGTGCCATCTGAAGAAGACGAAGCTGATGATGAAGAACTTGCTGAAATCATCAGAGATAGGCAAGTCAGGGCCGCTAGAGCCAAGGGCACAAATGTGCCTCTGCTTTTGGATCCAAAGTTGATCCTCGATTACATTGATCTGTGGCACAAGGACCCAAACACTCCTATGCCAAAGTCATATGCTGACTGCCTTCATCCAAGAAGAGAAATGGAAATTTGAGAAGGCCAGGCAGCTCAAGAAAGCGCAGTACAGGAAGGAGAAATTCCTGAAGAACAACATTGTCTCTATGACAACTGATGAACTTGTGAAGATCCAGTCTGAAATCAAAGTCCTCAGTGATGATTTCAATGCTTACTATGCTGATTGGAAAGGAGCCAAGGTCAGGTTTGTTAAACTGACTGAGAAGTTCACCTCAAATGTTGCAGCCCCATTGCAACAAGAGATTCCTCAGACTGAAGCATCTGCTCAGCCAACTGAAGAACATGCCAGCACCGCTGATGACATTCAGGCTGCTGAAGAAAATGTGAGTTCCAGGGCTGATGACTGCATTCCAACCACTGAAGAAATTGCCAGGGCATCCACTAGTGGTGCGCCTGAACAAAATGAAGAGGTCAGGGAAACTGCATCAGTTGTGCCTGAAGAAAATCAACCACATTCCTCTGCTCCTCATGCGCCTACCCCAACTCCAATTCTTCCATCTGCATCAGATGTGAAGAAGACCAAGGCTGCAGAGCGTGCAGCAGTGAAGAAAAGGAAAGCATCAGCTCCTTCAGATTCTTCAGCACAGAAGAAGATGAAGAAATTGACAAGCTCATTTGCTAATCCAATTGATGCTGTTCCTGTTTCTTCCATGCCATCAAAGGAAATCGTCCCTTTTGATGAAGAATATGTGATCCCTAGCAGATCTGATGAAGATAATCCTTCTGCTGCTTCGTCAGATCAGATGGATGAAGAAATTGAAGTGGATAAAATCCCTTCAACCCCCACAATTTTCTCGCCTATGCCTCAGTTTACTGCTGAAGAGGCCGGCGTTGAAGAAATAGAAGATGAAGACGTGGACATTGGCTTTACCACACCAGTGATGAATGATGACTTTTGGGAAAGTCAGCACCGCAACTCTCCACTCTTCACACCATTGCAACAAATTCCTCAGTCCCCAGCAACTACAGTTCAAATGGGATCTGATGAAGCTCATGAAGAAATTCCAGCCACTAGTGCTGAAGAAAATGAAAATGAAGAATTGAAGACCCAGGCTGCCACTGAAGAGGAACCAGAAATTCCTCAGCCTGAAGAACCTGAGATTGCGATTCCTGAGGTTGTAATGCAACTGACTGACACTCCTCTGCCCAAACCAAAGGATCCATTCTCAAGGAAGCAAAAATTCAAAACTAATGATTTCTTCGGCGAGCACGTATTCTTCACTGATTACAACCCCTATGACTCTGCTCGCATTAGGAAGAGGCATTTCTGGACTGCCAGCCAGGCAAATTTTTATTCCTCAGTGCTGTTCAACAAAGACAAAGTCTTCGATCATGAGCACATTCCTCACATGGATATGGAATCTCTGCCGTGCTTCGTGCCAGTCCTCAGTGTTCTTTATGACGCTGGACTGTTAAATTTCTTGCACTGGTATATGTGATTGGAATGAAGAGCTCATTCTTTAATTTTATGCAACTCTGCACATCACCGGAGACTCTGAAGATGTGAATTCATGGGTGCTGGACTAGATGTCTGAAAATACTCACTACAAGGCACCAGCTACTGAATTGCTTCGTGCTTTGCCTCTCAGTCCTCCCCTTGAAGCTGCTCGTTGCGTCTATAGTGAACCTGAGCTTACAGATTACTATATGCAAGTGCTAATGAAGCCATTGAAGCCAGGTCAAGCCCCAAAAACTAAATTCCTTGTGAAGGAATTGTTATATGTGCCTCGAACTGTCTATCGCATTCTGACGAAGACATTGAGTCCTATCAAGGACCACGACTCGAATGAAGAAGAAGTCGTTGGCATCATGAAGAATCTGCTTTTCAATATCATTCATGGCATTCCCGTCAACTTCCATGCTTTCTTCATGAGGACTCTGGCCAATGTCGCAATGTCACCATTTGAGTTGAAGCCTTATGCTCCGTGGATTATGAGATTCATCAGAACAAGGTCTTCACTCAACTAAACAGCTGGTACACTGAACCATTGCAGCTACTTGCCCCCGATTGAAGTCCTCAAATGGACATTTTCCTCAGCTGATGAAAAGGGCAAGGCTACTGCTATTATTGATGAAGGCATTCGTCCATTGGATGGTCAATTTCGCAAGGCTGCATCCTACTCCACCAATGATGACTCTGCCACCCATGACTCTGCCGCCAACGCAACCAAGCCAAATCCTCAAGGCACAGCTCCCAGGGTGATGACTGACCGTGAGCTTCTCCTCAGTCTTCACCAGAAGGTTGATCGCAATCACAAATGGGTCAAGCGTCAGTTTGGTTCAATTCTTCACAACATGACTGCTACCCACAATGCAGTGAAGAAAAACCATTACTACCTTCATGAAACCCTCAACCGCACCTGGGCTGTTCTGTCGCACATTTATAGCGCAGAAGATCTGAAGAAAATGGGTCTCAAGGAGGACTTTGACTGGTCTGCACCTCCACCGAAGAAATACAAGAAGGTCAAGGTTCCGTCCTTGGTGGCCAGATCCTATTCTTCATCGCTTGCACCGACGAGCATGAAGACTTGGACGACAGTGCGGCAGGCCCTACATCAACAAACGACCCCAACAACGCTGGCGCTCCTTCATCAACTTGATATTCTTCAGGGGCGTTAGTCCTCATTTTCAAACCTTTTGGTCATTCGATGACAAAGGGGGGGGGGATTTGAGTTAGTCTTCAAGCGGGTCTACCTTATATGGGCATTTTTGTCTAAGTTACAACTCTCGTTCTTGTGATGACTTTGTTGGATCGAGTTGTAAACTTAAAACTCTATGGTGGCCTGATACTTTTGTTGTTTCTTCTGCATGCTTATTCCTCGTGAATGTTATTGCACGCATGCTGAATTACATCAGTCACCATATTTCATCATGCATTTCAAATTCTTCATATATTTTGTCAAATGCGTGTATGAATTACAAGATATAGGGGGAGATCTCCATGATTTTACTCTTCAAGTGTGCATTGCTTCAAAAGCAAATTCCTCACTATGCACATCTTCACGGGGAGTTCTTCTATATCTTGCAATCAAATTCCTCAATATCAGTATTTACACTTCATATGTTTATCCCCGTTGAAAACTTAACCTATATTGTCATCAATCAACAAAAAGGGGGAGATTGTAAGTGCATCTAGTGCCCCTTAGTGATTTTGGTGAATTGAAGACTTATAGGTTAAGGGACTAATGTGTTTATGACTGTACACAGGTCTATAAGTCTATGAGGAGTTTGATATTTACAGAGAAAGTCGACCCCTAAAAATAAAGTTCTTCGACTGAAGACTTTGGATTTTTGAAGACTTTCTGAAGACTTTGAAAGTGAAGAAATTGGTGTGACCTTGAAGACTTGGTATTCATTTGAGGAACATGAAGCGTGAAGACTTTTGTTTTCGTAGTTTCATTTTCCCTTTCTTGAGTCATAGGAAACACCGTACTGTTAAAGGGGGTCGAGGAAATACTAAGGAAAAATTTCCATGTGATGCTCAACTCAAAATCCTACACCTACCAATCCCTTCGAGTGAAGCCATTGGAAATCTCATACAGTTCAGTCATATTCTTCAGTGACAGAGACGAAGTTCTTCTGGTCTCTGAGGAATTTGTTCTGACTGAGGAGTTAGGAATTCGCTAGTGCGGATTGCCTACACAATGAGGAACATGATAGCCCTGAGGAATTTGATACTCAAATTTCCGACCGTTGCTGTGCTATGCGCCAGCTGTCCCAAAATATCTACCCACCTAACGGTCACATCATTGAAGGGAATTTATGTCTTATCATGTCGGGCTGCTCCCTAGGCTATAAATAGCCGCCCCCTACAACCACTAGCTGGTTGGCTGCTCCGAGAGAAACTGACACTTGTCATTTGAGAGCATCCCATCCTCCGAGGACTTTGAGCGAAAATCATCAAGTGAGGAAAACCCAAACCCAAACACCTACAAACCCAAAGTGATTGAGCATCACTGAAGAGATTGATCCTGCGTGGATCCGACGCTTGTTACCTTTGAAGACTGTGCTTCTTCCAGACAGTTAGGCGTCATGGTCTAGAGATCCAAGAGGAATTGTGGATCGCCGAGTGACCGAGTTTGTGAAGGTTCGGAAGTCACCTGAAGACTTACCACGAGTGATTGGGAGAGGTCTGTGTGACCTTAGCTCAAGGGGAATACGGTGAGGACTAAGTGTCATGGACTGCGTGTTCAGGACTAGGTGTCTGGGACTGTGTGTCCTCAGGTTTAAATACCTAGCCACCCTAACGAGACGTGCAACTGAGACAGCAGTTGGAACTGGTCTATCAAATCATTGTCTTCACCAAGCCAACTGGTTCTATTTCCTCAACTCTTTCATTTCCTCATAACTGTGTTGTGCACTTGTTCATATCTGTGTTTGAAGACTTTGACTGAAGACTTTCTCAATTTCCTCAGTTCAATTTCTTCAGTCTGTTTGTCTTCATCCTGTGGTATCCTGTGTTTACGCTTTCTGTACTCTGTGCTTGTCTTCATTTCATCATGATGACCATGCTTGTGTTCCGCTATGCATACGTTTGAGTACTTATTCCGTTGCAAGTAGTTCTTCGCTAAGGAATTTCCTCACTGGAAAATTCCTCAGTGAAGAATTCATAAAAATCGCCTATTCACCCCCCTCTAGTCGATATAACGCACTTTCAGTATGAACTCGACCTCTCTTGTTTTTGTAAATATGATTAGTTCATCATTCCTGATTCAGCCTATTATGAATAAACATGTTTGCAATGACAATTATAGATTATAGTTGCTTATGCCATGCTTAATTAGCTAGGAGTTTATAATGGTTTACCTTGCGTGTCAACACGCTATTAAAATGGTTGTGGTGTGGTATGATGGGGTGGTATCCTCCTTTGAATGATTCTAGTGACTTGACTTGGCACATGTTCACACATGTAGTTGAAACAAATCAACATAGCCTTCACGATATTTATGTTCATGGTGGATTATATCCTACTCATGCTTGCACTCAATGTTCATTAATTTTAATGCATGTTCATGACTGTTGTCGCTCTCTAGTTGGTCGCGTCCCAGTCTTTGCTAGCCTTCACTTGTACTAAGCGGGAATACTGCTTGTGCATCCAATTCCTTAAACCCCAAAGTTATGCCATATGAGTCCACTATACCTTCCTATATGCGGTATCTACCTACCGTTCCAAGTAAATTTGTATGTGCCAAACTCTAAACCTTCAAATGAAATTCTGTTTTGTATGCTCGAATAGCTCATGTATCAACTAGGGCTGTCCGTATCTTCCATGTTAGGCGGGTTATTCTCGAGAGGAGTGGACTCCGCTCCTCACTCACGAGAAAATGGCTGGTCACCGGGATGCCCAGTCCCATGCTTTATGCAAATCAAATCAAAATAATTGCAAACAAAACTCCCCCGGGACTGTTGTTAGTTGGAGGCACTCGTTGTTTCGAGCAAGCCATGGATTGATGCTTGTTGGTGGAGGGGGAGTATAAACTTTACCATTCTGTTTGGGAACCGCCTATAATGTGTGTAGCATGGAAGATATCGCCATCTATCGGTTGTTATGTTGACAATGAAAGTATGCCGCTCAAAATATTATTTATCTCTATTTCAAAATCGAGCTCTGGCACCTCTACAAATCCCTGCTTCCCTCTGCGAAGGGCCTATCTATTTACTTTTATGTTGAGTCATCACCCTCTTATTAAAAAGCACCAGCTGGAGAGCACCGCTGTCATTTGCATCCATTACTATTAATTTATATTGGGTATGACTATGATTGGATCTCTTTTACCATGAATTACAATGTTTACTCAGTCCTTGATCTTTAAAGGTGCTCTGCATTTATGTTTTGCGGTCTCAGAAAGGGCTAGCGAGATACCATCTTGTTATATCATATCATGATTGTTTTGAGAAAGTGTTGTCATCCGAGATTTATTATTATTGCTCGCTAGTTGATTATGCCATTGATATGAGTAAACATGAGACCTAAGAGTTATTGTGAATATCATTAGTTCATAATCTTTGCCGAAAACTTGAATGCTGGCTTTACATATTTACAACAACAAGAGCAAACAGAGTTTGTAAAAGTTTTTCTTTATCACTTTCAGTTTGTCGACTGAATTGCTTGAGGACAAGCAAAGGTTTAAGCTTGGGGGAGTTGATACGTCTCCATTGTATCTACTTTTCCAAACACTTTTGCCCTTGTTTTGGACTCTAACTTGCATGATTTGAATGGAACTAACCCGGACTGACGCTGTTTTCAGCAGAATTGCCATGGTGTTATCTTTGTGCAGAAACAAAAGTTCTCGGAATGACCTGAAACTTCACGAAGATTATTTTTGGAAATAATAAAAAATACTGGCGAAAGAATCAAGGCCAGGGGGCCCACACCCTTTCCACGAGGGTGGGGGGGCGCGCCTGCCCCCCTGGGCGCGCCCCCTACCTCGTGGGCCCCTGGAGCTCCACCGACCTCAACTCCAACTCCATATATTCGTGTTCGGGGAGAAAAAATCAGAGAGAAAGATTCATCGCGTTTTACGATACGGAGCCGCCGCCAAGCCCTAAACTCTCTCGGGAGGGCTGATCTGGAGTCCGTTTGGGGCTCCGGAGAGGGGAATCCGTCGCCGTCGTCATCATCAACCATCCTCCATCACCAATTTCATGATGCTCACCGCCGTGCGTGAGTAATTCCATCGTAGGCTTGCTGGACGGTGATGGGTTGGATGAGATTTATCATGTAATCGGGTTAGTTTTGTTAGGGTTTGATCCCTAGTATCCATTATGTTCTGAGATTGATGTTGCTATGACTTCGCTATGCTTAATGCTTGTCACTAGGGCCCGAGTGCCATGATTTCAGATCTGAACCTATTATGTTTTCATGAATATATGTGAGTTCTTGATCCTATCTTGCAAGTCTATAGTCACCTACTATGTGTTATGATCCGGCAACCCCGAAGTGACAATAATCGGGACCACTCCCGGTGATGATCGTAGTTTGAGGAGTTCATGTATTCACTATGTGTTAATGCTTTGGTCCGGTACTCTATTAAAAGGAGGCCTTAATATCCCTTAGTTCCCGCTAGGACCCCGCTGCCACGGGAGGGTAGGACAAAAGATGTCATGCAAGTTCTTTTCCATAAGCACGTATGACTATATTCGGAATACATGCCTACATTACATTGATGAATTGGAGCTAGTTCTGTGTCACCCTATGTTATGACTGTTACATGATGAACCGCATCCGGCATAATTCTCCATCACCGATCCAATGCCTACGAGCTTTTCACATATTGTTCTCCGCTTATTTACTTTTCCGTTGCTACTGTTACAATCACTACAAAACCCAAAAATATTACATTTGCTACCGTTACCGTTACTTCCATACTACTTTGCTACTAAATACTTTGCTGCAGATACTAAGTTATCCAGGTGTGGTTGAATTGACAACTCAACTACTAATACTTGAGAATATTCTTTGGCTCCCCTTGTGTTGAATCAATAAATTTGGGTTGAATACTCTACCCTCGAAAATTGTTGCGATCCCCTATACTTGTGGGTTATCAGGGCCTTTCTTTTACTTTATGCAATTTTTATTTTTAATTTGAGTCTCCATCTTCTCTTATAAAGCACCAACTAGGGGGCACTATGATCGTACTTGAGCATTTGGTGTAGCTAATATGCGAGTGTGTTTCATGAATGTATCAATGATTGAGCATGATGGGCTAGGGATAACTTATTTTAGCGTTGATATTTTGAAAGACATGGTTGCTTGTTGATATGCTTGAGTATTTAAGTCTCATGTCAAAACTAGACTATTGCTTTGAACAATATAAAAGTCCAAATGTCCATGCTACAAAAGAAAGAGTATATGAATATGATAGGTTGCCTTCCACAACAATAATTCCGTTTTCAATTGCTACTTTATCACGATAAGTTTTATGAGAAAGAGTTGCTGTTATGATGCTAGGAAAAGTTATTGGAATTATCATTGATCAAACTTATGCACTTTGCTAGCATTCACACTTCATAAATTATTTCTTTTATCATTTACCTACTCGAGGACGAGCAGGAATTAAGCTTGGGGATGCTGATACGTCTCCAATGTATCTATAATTTATGAAGTATTCATGCCATGTTTACAACAATTTTATATGGTTTTGGTATGATTTGCATGAAACTAACCCGGACTGACGCTGTTTTCAGCAGAACTACCCTGGTGTTGTTTTTTGTGCAGAAATGAAAGTTCTCCAAATGAGCTGAAATTTTTTGATGATTTTTTTGGAACAAAAGATACCCCCCAAAGCTTCGTGGGAGGGCCAGAAGAGCCACGAGGAGGGCACAACCCACCAGGGCGCGCCTGGTGGGCCAGGCACGCCCCGGTGGGTTGTGCTCACCTCGAGGCCCATCTTCGCGTGAAACCGACGCCAAAAAATCCTATAAATAGAGAAACCATTAGGGGTAAACCTAGATCAGAAGTTCCTCCGCCACAGGCCTCTGTAGCCACAAACCAATCTAGACCCTTTCCGGCACCTTGTCGGAGGGGGGAATCATCACCGGTGGCCATCTTCATCATCCCGGCGGCCACCACAATGAGGAGGGAGTAGTCCACCCTCGGGGCTGAGGGTTTGTACCAGTAGCTATGTGTTTAATCTCTCTCTCTCTCTCTCTCTCTCTCTCTCGTGTTCTTGAGATGTCACGATCTTGATGTATCGCGGGCTTTGTTAATATAGTCCGATCATATGGTGTTTTCCCCTCTCTATCTTGTTGTGATGAATTGAGTTTTCCCTTTGAGATTTCGTTGCTATCGGATTGAATACTTTTATGGATTTGAGAACACTTGATATATGTCTTGCAATTGAATACTCGTGGTGACAATGGGGTATCGTATTGATCCACTTTATATATGTTTTGGCACTCAACTCGCGGATTCCCGAGGTGACATTGGGGTAATCTATGCATAGGGGTTGATGCACGTTCTTGTCTTTGTTTATCCGGTAGAAATCTTGGGGCACTCTTTGAAGTTCTTTTTGTTGGATTGAGTATTATGAATATGAATTTGCTTTGGTGTTATTTTAGTATGAACTCTAGGATAGATCGAATGGAAAGAATAGCTTTGTGTTATTTTAGTACGAACTCTTGAATAGATCGAACGGAAAGAATAGCTTTGAGGTGGTTTCGTACCCTACAAACAATTTATTCTTATGTTCTCCGCTAGATAGGAACTTTGGAGTGATTCTTCATCGCACTCTGAGGGATGGTTATATGAACCAATTATATTAGCAATGTTGAGAGATTGCACTAGCGAAAGTACGGACCCTAGGCCTCATTTTCAAGCATTGCAATACCGTTTTTGTGCCTGTTTGCTATTTGCTACCTTGCTGTTTTTGTTTATTCAGATTATAAAAATATATTTCTACCATCAATATTACACTTTTATCACCATCTCTTCGCCGAACTAGTGCACCTATACAATTTGCCATTGTATTGGGTGTGTTGGGGACACAAGAGATTTCTTGTATTTGGTTGAAGGGTCGTTTGAGAGAGACCATCTTCATCCTACACCTCTCACGGATTGATAAACCTTAGGTCATCCACTTGAGGGAAAATTGCTAGTGTCCTACAAAACTCTGTGCTTGGAGGCCCAACACGTGTCTAAAAGAATAAAGTTGCGTAGTAGACATCAGCCCACCACCCTCCTCCGTCCGCCACTTCATCGTTGCCCAGCCGGAGCCTCTACCCCGACGATGTCGTCCAGTGCAACAGCTCGACGTCCCTCATCCACCTCCCCGGATGAGGATCCGTCATCCATCTCGTCGTCCCGCCGGTGCAGCCGCCCCGTCCTCCACCTCCAAGGAGCTGCTCTAACGATCGCCTCGTCTATCGCGACTGCTCCATCCCCACAACACCGCCTTAACCTGCTCCACCGGAACCGCAACATCCTCACCTACTCCTCGGACGAAGCCGAGGCCTACTCGGCGGCACCAAAGAGGTTGTACACTCATCTCATCACACCTTCTCCTTAACTCGACCTCCCGGCACCGACGGTGCTCCATCCCGCACCCCCATGGTGTGGCTACCTCGAAGCCGGCGCCACGGGTGACATCTCCACGGCGGCTCTCCACTTTGGCACGGCGTCCATACCAGCCGGATCTGCTGCTGCTGCTCCGGCTCTTGCTCGCTCGCTCGCGCTGCTGCTGCTGCTCCGGCTCTCACTCGCTCGCGTTGCTGCTGCTGCTCTGCTCCGATTTAGCTAGACTTTAGTCGACTGAATCGACTTTTGGATCAGCCAATTTTCAAGGGGTGGGGGGGGGGGGGGTCGCCGGAGTTAAGGAAGAACCACCCGCAGCGGGGAGGGGGGCTCACTGGAGAGGTACCCCACTATCTATCTTAGGGTTCAGGGTGGGGCGATGGTCGCCGGCGGTGTGGGGCACAGTGGTGGGGCGGTGGCATGGGGATAGTGAAGAAAAAGCTCGGCGCGGGGGGGGGGGGCTAGAGTGCTGGCCGGGGCGGCGGTGGGGAGTTGTTTCGGGCCGCCGGCCGTGGGCGGCGGGGGCCGACAGTTCGGCCGGTGGTGGCTGGCGGTTCAGGGGGGTGCAGGTTGAAGATGAACTACAGGCCCTCCCTAAACTACATGTGAAGTGCCTCTCTGCTACCATTGCGTTCAGTTTCGACAGTAACATTCAGATTCCACAGTAAATTTTAGTTTCGACAGTTAAGTTCAAAGTCAACAGTTTTTACCTCATCTGTTGTAGTCAGGTGTTTTTTGGTGATGTAAATTTTACGTCTATCACTTTTTGGTAATGTATTTTACATCATCTATTGGAGATGCTATTAGAATCCCACTTGAGATTAACGATGTATATATGTCTTGTACTGCTTCAGCCTCGACGTCTTACGGCTCGCCAGAGCTGCTCCAACGATGAACCATCCATCACAACAGAGCAGTGCCCTGGACGCCGTCTACAGATTCCTCAGATCTTCCTCCACACCTCCGACAGCCACCTCTGCCTCAACTTCTTCATCAACCAACCCAATGATGCTGAGGTCGACAAGGCTACGACAAAGAGGTTGTACACTTGTCGCATCACTTATTACTCTACATTCATGTCGATCCATTAGGACTATTTTGGTTCGAAGGAAAAGCATAGCAATAGGAATTTTCCTATGGCACTCTACTATTCAATTATTCATACATTTTGTTGAAAGGAATGGAGCAAAACATCCACCTGGACCTACTTTTCAAAATCCTATGCATGAAAACAAGACCAAGTGCATTAGTGGAACAATAACATTCTAACTGTACACGCTTTCATATGGTTTCACTTTCATTTGGCCATGTTTCTTTGCATTCCTCTGCTCTTTCAATTCCTATGAACCAAACACCCAAGTTGTCAGAAATCCTGTGTTTACAAATGCTCTGTTCTCATGTGCATTCCTATCCTGTTTCGGTGTTTTTCCTATCCCTGCGTTTTTAGAATCATGCAAGCCAAAGGAGCCCTTACAGAATTACTTCAGTTACAGGTAGGTGTCGAAGAAAACTTTGTGTGGTTTGTCCAGCTCCTGCCGCGACGTCGTCCACCTCACCTAAGCTGCTCCATCGACAGAAGCATCCACCAAACCAGACATCACGACTCCTGACCATCTTTCGCCGCCTCAGATCTCCTTCCCTGCTGCCGGCACCCACCGTAACGGCATCACCATCATCGACTCAACAGATGAACCTGAGGAGTACACGGGTCCATAAGAGAGGTCGCACTCTTTTGTTTCTGCTATGTTATGCATTGCTTAATATTACCTGCTACTTTACCGTCCTGTTCACCTCTTAGACTCCAAGTCAGGTCCAAATTAATGTTCAAACTTGAGTTCTAAATTAGTTTTGGGGCACATATCGAGGCAGCAATGAATAGTATCTCTGTCTAATATCTGGTTCACCTAGGGTATGCCTATAATGTTCATCTTGGGTGGGAAACAAATAGTAAAGCAATCATCATCTGTCTTTTTATTAAATTAAAGCAATCATCAGCCTGCTATTATTATTTTTGGATCCATCCGCTGGTGCGCCCAGGTGGGTTGTGCCCACCTCGGGAACCTTCCCGACTCCATTTTCCTCCCGTTTGCTTGTTTCCCAAGATAAAAAATCTTTATATACCCCTCCCCAATGTGTTGACCACTATATCACGGAGAAATCTTCTATTCCTCTTTCTTGCAGTTTTTTGTTAGATCTGTCAGCCCATGCATCATGTCTTCTTCGCCCTCCGACAAGGCAGAAGGGGATGCTTGGTTAATGAAGATAGAACTAAAAAGAAAGGAACCAGAGAAGACCATCAAGGGTGACAAGGTCAAGGAAGTCGCGGGAGATCAAGTTCCGGCAGAGGGGCAGGCCGTTCCAACAGCAACAGAAGAAGACATCCTTCAGCCCTATTATGATCATCTTATCTCTACTGAGATTGAAGCTTTTAGGATCCTTGAAACGGTTCGCGTACAAAATAAATATCTCACTCGTGAAAATATTCTGTTGCAAGAGCATGTCATCACCCTCTGGAGCATCATTCGTAGATTGGAGTACCTCTTGAGCCTGAAGTGTGACGCTAATACTTGATCACCACCACCACCTTCTTCATCGGCAAAGGAGACTTGAGTTCATGGTATGGACACTCCCCTTGGCTTGTGCCAAGCTTGGGGGAGGTGTCCCGGTATCGTATCACCACCATTATCTTTGCCTTTATCTATTTTAATTCGATCATTAGTTATCCTATGATTTAGTTGAATAAGATTTTAGTTCGATCCTTTATTTTCGAGTGTTTGCTTAGTGATCTATCTATCAATGTAATCGTGTGCGAGATATATAATAAAGAGTAGTTTGAGTTTTGTTTCTTTACTTTAATGTTTCAATAAAAGAAAGGAAAATAAATGGATAAGATCATATGCTAATCTTATGGTAAGTAATGACATCACGTAAGGAAAAGTATAAGTGGTAAAATTTGTTGGGGATTGACAAACATAGCATTGGTCTATGATGCAATTCATGAAAGAATTAATAAGGGAAGAGAAGATTCACATGCAAATACACTATCATGGACATCTTTTATGATTGTGAGCCCCCATTAAATATATTGTGTCAAAATAGTTGACGTTGGACAAGGAAGACAATTTAATGATTTATGTTTGTTCATATTCACATAGAAGTTATATTGTCATAGATCCTTAACATGTGGTGCTTGCTCAATATCTTTCCTAGCCAAAAATTCTGCACTAAGTAGAGATACTACTTGTGCATCCAAAAACCCTTAACCCAAATCTTATTTGAGTCCACCATACCTACCTATGGATTGAGTAAGATCCTTCAAGTATGTTGTCATCGGTGCAATAAGGCAATAAAAATTGCTTCTAAATGTGTTGGATCATTTAGTGTAAGAGAAAATTGAGTATTGTACGAACTTGTGATGTCAAAATAATGAAAGCGACAGACTACACAATAAAGGTTGCCATCATAAGGGGCAATATAATGTGACATTCTTTTGCATTAAGGGATTTGGCATACAACCAATAAGCGCATGACAAACCCTGCTTCCCTCTGCGAAGGACCTATCTTTTATTTTTATGTATTTACTTTTATGCAAGAGTCAAAGTATTCTTCCCTATTCCTTTTATTTTTCTCCTTTTGCAAGCATCATGTGGTGAGGAAAGATCTAGGCACATATATCCAGTTGGATATGAGTGAGCATGAGTTATTATTGTTGACATCACCCTTGAGGTGAATACGTTGGGAGGCGAAACTACAAGCCCCTATCTTTCTATGTGTCCGGTTGAAACCTTTTGTTCATAGGTATGCTATGAGTGTTAGCAATCATAGAAGATTCAATGATGGTTGAGTATGTGTACTTGCCTAAAGGCTCTGATACGTGCCCCTTCCTGAAAATATGATGAATTGTAGTTGCAAAGTTGATTGAGAACATAGTTTGTTGGTTTTCAATAAGGTTTATGCTTTATACTTCAATGTTGTGATGAATAGTTACTTGTTCATGAGAAGTTATATGATAAAAGTTTTATATTAAAAGTTCTTTGTTGTTATAATAATATCATGATGCTTCTATGTCCGTATTTTGTTTTTATCGACACCTCTCTCTCTAAGCATGTGGACTTATTTTTCGATTTCAGTTTTTCCTTGAGGACAAGTGAGGTCTAAGCTTGGGGGAGTTGATATGTCCATTTTGCATCATGTTTTACTAATGTTATTTATAGTGTTTTATGCATAATAATGCTTTTTGGAGTATTTCTAATGCCTTTTCTCTCATAATATGCAAGGTTTACACGAAGAGGGAGAATGCCAGCAGCTGGAATTGTAGACCTAAAAAAGCTACGTCAAAGTTACCTATTCTGCACATCTCCAAATGAGCTGAAAATTTACGGAGAATTGTTTTGCAATATATGAGGAATATTGGAGCAAATAACGACCAGGTGGGTTGTGCTCTCCTCGGCCACCTCCGGTGCCCCTCTTCTGGTATATAAGTCATTTTGACCTAGAAAAAAAATAAGGAGAGGACTTTCAGGACGAAGCGCCGCCGTCTCGAGGCGGAACTTGGGCAGGAGCACTTTTGCCCTCCGGCGAAGTGATTCCGCTGGGGGAACTTCCCTCCCGGAGGGGAAATCATCATCATCGTCATCACCAACAACAACTCTCCCATCTTCGGGAGGGCCATCTCCATCAACATCTTCAACAACACCATCCCCTCTCAAACCCTAGTTCATCTCATGTGTTCAATCTTTGTACCGGAACCTTAGATTGGTGCCTGTGGGTGACTAGTAGCGTTGATTACATCTTGTATTTGATTACTATATGGTTTATTTGGTGGAAGATTACATGTTAAAATCCAGTATGCTATTTAATACCCCTCTGATCTTGAGCATGATTATTATTTGTGAGTCGTTACTTTTATTCTTGAGGTCACGGGAGAAGTCATGTTGCAAGTAATCATGTGAACTTGATATGTGTTCGATATTTTGATAATATGTATGTTCTGATTCCCTTAGTGGTGTCATGTGAATGTCAAAAACATGGCACTTCACTATATTTGGGCCTAAGGGAATGCATTGTGGAGTGGTTATTAGATGATGGGTTGCTAGAGTGACAGAAGCTTAAACCCTAGTTTATGCGCTACTTCGTAAAGGACTGATTTGGATCCAAAATTTTAATGCTATGGTTAGATTTTATTTTAATACTTTTCTCGTAGTTGCGGATGCTTGTGATGGGGTTAATCATAAGTAGGAGGTTTGTTCAAGTAAGAACAACACCTAAGCACCGACCCACTCACATATCAAATTATCAAAGTAGCGAACACGAATCAAACCAACATGATGAAAGTGATATGATGAAATTCCCGTGTACCCTGAAGAATGCTTTGCTTATCATAAGAGACCATTTTGGTCAGTCCTTTGCCAAAAAAGGATTTGGCTACCTTGCTGCACTTTATTTACCATTATGGTTACTTGCTTGTTACAAATTATCTTGCTATCAAACTACCTGTTACTGACTATTTCAGTGCTTGCAGAAAATACCTTGCTGAAAACCACTTGTCATTTCCTTCTGCTCCTCGTTGGGTTCGACACTCTTACTTATTGAAAGGACTACGATTGATCCCCTATACTTGTGGGTCATCATGAGCCATAGATCCGGCAAGAGGAGGAGGAGCGAGGCGCAGAGATGACCGGGGTTGGGTGGCCGGGCAGAGGTGAATGTAACGGCGAAGGGGATGCAACAGTGGCCGGCAACGCGGATGGGCCAAGATTTGGAGAGGAGCGCAGATCCAAGCCACCGGAACTAAGACCGCTGGGACACCGACAAGCCGAAGAAGCTGGAAGAGGGATGCAGCTCCCGGAGCATGCCGGATTCGGAGCCGCGAGAGCATGGACCCTGGCCGGCCATGAACATAGGAGGGAGACGCAGGTCGATGGCTACCAAGGGTCAAAGTGAGAGTGCACTTGCAGGGAAAGAGGGCCGGCATGGAAAGTTGCACACCCGACGCGCACCCTGCAGGGGCGCTGCAAAGGCAACCGCCAATACCACCATGAGACCTCCACAGATGCCACATCACTGCCATCACAAAAACTCGCGAGGGGGCGGGGCGCCGTGGGTGGGGGTTGGTCAGGGCGGAGTGGGAGGGCACCGTGGCCCGAGGGCGGCGAAGGCCAGCCGGCAAGGAGGAGCCATCATGGGGAACCGCCATGAAGTGTGTGCAGAGGAGGGGTGCGCGAGGAGGGAACCGGAATCGCGTGAGGGGAGCCCAGAGTCGTGCTAGGGGCCGGCCGGCGAGAAGGGCCCGGAGCCGGCCGTGCAGCATGTCCAGGGCTCGTCGCATCCATCGCCGGACCAACGGGAGGCAGCCGCTGGGGGTGTGTGGTCAAGTCGCGGGATAGGGGTGGTGGTGGTGGGTGAGCACGCAAGGGGCCAGATCAACCACCCCCCCCCCCCGCCCCCCGCCACCATCCTAGGTTCTGGCGCGGCTTCGCAGGCCGGGCCTATAGCGGCGGTAATGCGGGAGAGCACGACGAGGGTGGCTTCTGGCGGCGACGGCTAGGGTTCCCTCCGTTCGCCAGAGGTGGGCGACACGGGGAGGGAAGAGGGCTTTTGAATTGCATCGGTAAAAGCATTTGGCGCCAAATCATTACATCTGGGCCGTCGATCTTTCTTTTGAAAGTGCGTTATATCGACTAGAGGGGGGTGAATAGGTGATTTTTATGAATCCTTCACTGAGGAATTTGCAGGTGAGGAAATTCCTTAGCGAAGAACTACTTGCAGCGGAATAAGTACTCAAAAGTAAACATAGCAGAACACAAGCATGGTCATCATGATGAAATGATGACAAGCACAGAGTACAGAAAGCGTAAACACAGGATAACACAGGATGAAGGCAAACAGACTGAAGAAATTGAACTGAGGAAATTGAGAAAGTCTTCAGTCAAAGTCTTCAAACACAGATATGAACAAGTGTACAACACAGTTATGAGGAAATGAAAGAGTTTAGGAAATAGAACCAATAAGCTTGGTGAAGACAATGATTTGGTAGACCAGTTCCGACTGCTGTCTCAGTTGTACATCTGGTTGGAGCGGCTAGGTATTTAAACCTCAGGACACACAGTCCCGGACACACAGTCCTCACCATATTCTCCTTGAGCTAAGGTCACACAGACCTCGCCCAATCACTCGTGGTAAGTCTTCAGGTGACTTCCGAACCTTCACAAACTCGGTCACTCGGCGATCCACAATTCCTCTTGGATGCTCTAGACCATGACGCCTAACCGTTTGGAAGAAGCACAGTCTTCAAAGGTAACAAGCGTCGGATCCACGCAGGATCAATCTCTTCAGTGATGCTCAATCACTTTGGGTTTGTAGGTGTTTGGGTTTGGGTTTTTCTCACTCGATGATTTTCACTCAAAGTCCTCGGAGGATGGGATGCTCTCAAATGACAAGTGTCAGTTTCTCTCGGAGCAGCCAACCAACTAGTGGTTGTAGGGGGGGGCTATTTATAACCTAGGGAGCAGCCCGACACGATAAGACATAAATGCCCTTCAATGATATGACCGTTAGGTGGGTAGATATTTTGGGACAGCTGGCGCATAGCACAGCAACGGTCAGATATTTGAGGCTCAAATTCCTCAGGGCTATCATGTTCCTCACTATGTAGGCAATCCGCACTGGCGAATTCCTAACTCCTCAGTCAGAACAAATTCCTCAAAGACCAGAAAAACTTCGTCTCTGTCACTGAAGAATATGACTGAATTGTATGAGATTTCCAATGGCTTCACTCGAAGGGATTGGTAGGTGTAGGATTTTGAGTTGAGCATCACATGGAAATTTTTCCTTAGTATTTCCTCGACCCCCTTTAACAGTACGGTGTTTCCTATGACTCAAGAAAGAGAAAATGAAACTACGAAAACAAAAGTCTTCACGCTTCATGTTCCTCAAATGAATACCAAGTCTTCAAGGTCACACCAATTTCTTCACTTTCAAAGTCTTCAGAAAGTCTTCAGAAATCCAAAGTCTTCAGTCGAAGAACTTCATTTTTAGGGGTCGACTTTCTCTGTAAATATCAAACTCCTCATAGACTTATAGACCTGTGTACACTCATAAACGCATTAGTCCCTTAACCTATAAGTCTTCAATACACCAAAATCACTAAGGGGCACTAGATGCACTTACAATCTCCCCCTTTTTGGTGATTGATGACAATATAGGTTAAGTTTTCAACGGGGATAAACATATGAAGTGTAACTACTGAGATTGAGGAATTTGATTGCAAGATATAGAAGAACTCCCCCTGAAGATGTGCATAGTGAGGAATTTGCTTTTGAAGCAATGCACACTTGAAGAGTAGAATCATGGAGAACCCCCCCCCCTATATCTTGTAATTCATACACGCATTTGACATAATATATGAAGAATTTGAAATGCATGATGAAATATGGCGACTGATGTAATTCAGCATGCGTGCATTAACATTAATGAGGAATAAGCATGCAGAAAAACACAACAAAAGTATCAGGACACCATAGAGTTTAAGTTTACAACTCGATCCAGCAAAGTCATCAGAAGAACGAGAGTTGTAACTTAGCAAAAAACAAAAACACCCATATATGATAGACCCGCTTGAAGACTAACTCAAATTTCTCCCCCTTTGTCATCGAATGACCAAAAGGATCGAAAATGAGGACTAACGCCCCTGAAGAATCTCAAGTTGATGAAGGAGCGCCAGCGTTGTTGGGGTCGTTTGTTGATGTAGGGCCTGCCGCAGTGTTGTCCAAGTCTTCATGCTCATCGGTGTCGCGCGATGAAGAATAGGAGCTGGCCACCAAGGAAGGAACCTTGACTTTCTTGTATTTCTTCGGTGGAGGTGCAGACCAGTTAAAATCTTTCTTGAGACCCATGTTCTTCAGATCTTCTTCACCATATAAATGTGACAGAATAGCCCAGGTGCGATCGAAGACTTCATGGAGGTAGTAATGGTTTTTCTTCACTGCATTATGTGTAGCAGTCATGTTGTGAAGAATTGAACCAAACTGACGCTTAACCCATTTATGGTTTCGATCCACCTTCTGGTGAAGACTAAGCAGAAGCTCACGGTCAGTCATCACACGAGGAGCAGTGGCTTGAGGATTTGGCTTGGAGGCATGGGCAGCAGAATCATGAGTGGCAGAGTCATCATTGGTGTAATAAGATGCAGCTTTGCGAAACTGACCATCCAGTGGACGAATGCCTTCATCAATAACAGCTAGTGCCTTGCCCTTTTCATCAGCTGAGGAATAGGTCCGCTTGAGGACTTCAATCGGGGGCAAGTAGCTGAGGTGATTCTGAAAATCGGCTTTGTAGTTGAGTGAAGACCTTGTCCTGAGGAATCTCATAATCCAAGGTAAATAAGGCTTCAGCTCAAACGGAGAAAGTGCAACATTTGCCAGAGTCCTCATGAAGAAATCATAATAGTTGACGGGTATGCCATGAATGATGTTGAATACCAGATTCTTCATGATGCCAACAATCTCCTCATCAGATGAGTCGTGGCCTTTGATTGGACTCATGGTCTTTGTCAGAATGCGATAGACTGTCCTTGGTACATACTGCAATTCCTTCACGAGGAATTTGGTCCTTGAGGCTTGACCAGGTTTCAATGGCTTCATCAGCACCTTGCATATAGTGATCAGTAAGCTCAGGCTCTTGGTACATGCAACGAGCTCCTTCAGGTGGAGGACTGATGGGCAGGGCGTGAAGTAATTCAGAGGCCGGTGCTTTGTAGTGAGTGTTTTCGGTCATCCAGTCCAAAACCCAGGAGTTCACATCGTCAGCATCTCCTGTGATGTGCAATGTTGCGTAGAATTGAAGAATGAGTTCTTTATTCCAATCAACTATGTCTGTGCAAAAGTTGAGGAGGCCTGTGTCATGAAGCACACTGAGGACATGTGTGAAGCATGGTAGTGATTCCATGTCCACATGAGGAATATGCTCGTGGTCGAAGACTTTGTCCTTGTTGAAGAGCACTGAGGAATAGAAGTTGGCCTGGCTGGCGGTCCAGAAGCGCTTCCTTCTAAGATGAGCAGAATCGTAGGGACTGTAGTCAGTGAAGAACACGTGCTCGCCGAAGAAATCATCAACCTTGAATTTTTGCTTCTTTGAGAATGGATCCTTTGGCTTGGGCTGAGGAGTGTCAGCCAATTGCATTATCACCTCAGGAATCACAATCTCAGGTTCTTCAGGCTGAGTTATTTCAGCTTCTTCTCCAGTGACAACTTGGGTCTTCAATTCTTCATTTACATTTTCTTCAGCACTAGTGGCTGGAATTTCTTCATGAACTGACGGTGTGGCATGTGGTTCATCAGATCCCATTTGTACTGTAGTTACTGGGGACTGAGGAATTTATTGCAATGGTGTGAAGAGTGGAGAGTTGGGGTGCTGACTTTCCCAAAAGTCATCATTTAGCACGGGTGTGGTACAACCAATGTCCACATCTTCATCTTCCATTTCTTCAACACCGGCCTCTTCAGCAGTAAACTGAGGCATATGCGAGGAGACAACTGGTGTTGAAGGGATTGCATCCACTTCAATTTCTTCATCCATCTGCTCTGACAAAGCAGCAGAAGGATTTTCTTCATCAGATTCACGAGGAATCACATATTCTTCATCAAAAGGGACGATTTCCTTTGATGGCATGCTGGAAACAGGAACATCATCAATTGGATTTTCAAATGAGCTGGTCAATTTCTTCATCTTCTTCGGAGCTGAAGAATTTGATGAAGCTGATGCTTTCCTTTTCTTCACTGATGCACGCTCTGCAGCCTTAGTCTTCTTCATATCTGAAGCAGATGGAAGGATTGGAGTTGGGGTAGGCGCAGGAGGAGCAGAGGAATGTGGTTGATGTTCTTCAGGCACAACTGATGCAGTTGCCCTGACCTCTTCATTTTCTTCAGGCGCACCACTAGTGGATGCCCTGGCAATTTTATCAGCGGCTGGAATGTAGTCATCAGCCCTGGAACTCACATTTTCTTTAGCAGCCTGAATGTCATCAGCGGTGCTGGCATGTTCTTCAGTCGGCTGAGCAGATGCTTCAGCCTGAGGAATTTCTTGTTGCGATGGGGCTGCAACATTTGACGTGAACTTTTCAGTTATCTTGACAAATCTGACTTTGGCTCTAGCGGCCTTGACTTATCTGTCTCTGATGATTTCAGCAAGTTCCTCATCATCAGCTTCGTCTTCATCAGACGGCACTTGGAAGGCAACCTGCTTCTTGTGAGGACTTGGGCGAGAACCTCGTCCAGCAGTGGTCTTTGTCTTCAGCAGAGAAGGTCCCGTTGAAGAATTTGGTGCAGCTGAGGAACTAGCAGAAGCTCCTGAGGCAATAGAGATGCCTGTAGTCCTTTGGCACGTGGCAAAGATGCACAGGTGCTGAGGACTTGGTCGGAGCAGCTAAGGACTTTGGAGGAGCAGGAGCAGCGTGAAGAATTGGCCGTGAGGGCTTTGAGGATTCTGGCCGTGAGGGCATTGCTGAGGAACTTGGCCTTGAGGGCATTGAAGGTGAAGCACTTGGCTTGTGCGCAGGCTTCTTTGACATGGCCTTCTTAGGCTTGACAGAGGCCTCAGTGGCAGCGGCAGCAGCAGAGTCTTCGTTGAATTTCCTCACTGCTTCTCTGGCTTGTCTAGCCAACTTGGCCTGGCGCTTGGCCCATTCATCAGGATAATCCTCACCACGCTTGAGGCTGGTGGGATCAGCTATTTAGCCAGGTGCCAATGGAGGTCTTGGGCATGGAGGATTGAGTGCGAATTTCTTCATGTATTTGGGAGTAACATATCTGTACTCCCTCCACTCTCTTGCCCATCTCCTTTCTATCCTCTGGATGCGCACCTTGCGCTAATTTTTGTCCTCTTTTCCAAATTTGTCCTCATCAGGAGTGCAGTAATCCTTGTATATGTCATCAGGGATTTCGAAAGTAGTATTAACCTCAGGCCTCTTTCCTCCCTTCTGTGGCTTCTTTCCATCAACCATTTTCTTCAGATGAGGAATTTGAACAATTGAATTCTCTGAAGAAGTATGCAACTTTTCTTCGAGGAACGCTGCAAATGAGTTAAGTTGATGAGAACCTAGTGATTCAGCAGCGGACATGAGTACCTGTGAACAGAGTATAGTTGCGAGGAATTTGGAGAGGTCATATGCGTTCTCAGAAGGTTTTGTAAAAAGAACAAGTTTGAGGAATTTGACCAGATGAGTCTTGAAGAATTTCACTAAGCGTTCTTTGTCTTAGGTTCCACAGTTGTATAGATCGAAGGTCCACACAATTGAGGGATCTTGAAGAAAAACGTAGCTTAGATAAATGCATCAAGAACAGATGACATGTGAGGTGTTTAGTGTGTGAGGATTTGAAGAAAAACACCTTTGAAGATTTTGTAGAAAATATTTGAATCAAGGAGGGCAGTAAAAATAACTTTTAATTACCCTGGACGAAGGACACGACAAACTGGGATGTGGAGATGTGAAGTTCATCAGTGCAGATCTTCCACGCCCTAACTTGGCAGAGGAAGACAGCTACGGCGGCGGCGGAGTGAAGAAATCCGCGGCCAGCGCGAGTACGACGGCGACGAGGTCGAGGAAGTGAAGCTCTTCCTCACCGGCGACGATGAAGTAGCGGCGGCGCTAGGGTTTGAGAAGCTCGAGCGGGAGAGAGGTCGAGCGGAGTAAAAGGAGTGAGGAAGGGGAGGGGGGGTATTTATAGCCACGGTGAAAAAACTGTTCGCCCGAAGAATTTGGACAAACGTGCCCCTGACCCTTCTCATTCGCTTGACATGTGTCACCCACGTACTGAGAAGTGGAGATCGTGTTAGATCGTGGATGAATAGATAAGTATTTCGTGGGAAGTGGAACGGTTTGAGCGGCAAAGCCGAAAATTTGGATAAGATAAGTTTTAAAGTTCCATTCGCAAATTCTTCAGTTGACAAGGACACAGTGAAGATTTTGAACGAGTTTCAAATAGAATGCACATGAAGAATTTGTGAGTAGATTGGGTTGAGTTTAGCATAGTGGGGGTAGGGTCCGATCACATTCAGTTAGCAGAAAAAGCAACTTGAAGAATTAGCCATAAGTGAATGCTGTAGAGGACATAAACTCATATATATATATATATATATATATATATATATATATATATAGCCAATGAAGAAAAACGACGGGAACAGTGAAGTTTTTGCAAAGTTGAAGAATTTGAACAACTGAGGAATTTAAAAAAAAACTCAAATTGAAGATTTTCAACTTTTGGTGGTGGCGTGTCCCACCGTATAAGAATGATGATTTCAGACACCGCGTACAATTGTCGTAGGGTTCTGAGAATCAAATTCTTTGTTAATTTCTTCACACTTAGAGTGTTATTCTTCATTGATTGAAGAAAAACGTTTCTTCATGTGTTGCACATCTAAGTCATCAATTTTGCATAAGTGTTAGGATAAGTGTCCTTTTCAAAGAACATTCAAAGATTCTAAGATATTTAGCTCACACCGCAACTTGCTAAATCTCTTCTCATCCAAGGGCTTTGTGAAGATATCGGCTAGCTGTTCTTCAGTCTTCACATGCTCAATAGAAATGTCGCCCTTCAACACATGATCACGAAGAAAATGATGACGAATCTGAATGTGCTTTGTCTTCGAGTGCTGAACTGGGTTGTGAGCAATCTTGATGGCACTCTCATTGTCACAGAAGAGAGGCACATTCTTCACATTGACGCCGTAGTCCTTGAGAGTTTGCTTCATCCACAGCAATTGAGCACAGCAAGAACCAGCAGCAATGTACTCAGCTTCAGCAGTAGACAGTGATACGCAGTTCTGTTTCTTCGAGGACCAACAGACCAAAGATCGTCCAAGGAAATGACATGTGCCTGATGTTGACTTGCGGTCCACACGATCACCAGCATAGTCAGAGTCAGAATATCCAATGAGATCAAAAGCCGGGCCCTTGGGGTACCATAATCCAAGTGTTGGTGTGTGAGATAGATATCGAAGAATATGCTTCACAGCCTTATGGTGTGATTCCTTCGGTGTAGCTTGAAATCAGGCACACATGCAAACACTAAGCATTATATCTGGCCTAGATGCACATAAGTACAATAAAGAACCAATCATGGAGTTGTATACCTTATGATCGAAGTCAATACCATTTTCATCAGTGCACAGATGGCCATTTGTGGGCATAGAAATTTTGATGCCTTTGCAATCTTGCATGCCGAATTTCCTCAGTACATCCTTGAGGTATTTCTCTTGAGATATGAATATGCCATTGCGCTGTTGACGAATTTGAAGACCTAAGAAGAATTTCAACTCTCCCATCATAGACATTTGATATTCTTCACTCATCATATAGGCAAATTCATCACTATAACGTTGGTCAGTACAACCAAAGATAATATCATCAACATATATTTGGCACACAAACAGTTCACCATCATAGGACTTAGTGAAAAGAGTAGGGTCGAGTGAACCGGGTTTGTAGCCTTTCTTCATGAGGAATTCCTTCAAAGTATCATACCACGCCCGAGGGGCCTGCTTGAGGCCATAGAGGGCCTTATTGAGTCTGAAGACTTTGTCAGGATGCTTTGGATCTTCAAAACATGGGGGTTGAGCAACATATACTTCTTCCTCAAGCTTACCATTGAGGAATGCACTTTTCACATCCATTTGATATAAAGTGATATCATTATGGTTAGCATAAGCAAGTAATATGCGAATAGCCTCTAGTCTAGCAACAGGTGCAAAAGTTTCATCAAAATCAATTCCTTCAACCTGTGTGTAGCCTTGAGCTACAAGCCGTGCCTTATTCCTCACCACAAGGCCATTTTCATCTTGCTTGTTGCGGTAGATCCACTTTGTGCCAATGATATTGTGCTTGTGAGGATCTGGACGTTTGACCAGTTCCCAGACGTTGTTGAGCTCGAATTGATGTAATACTTCTTGCATAGCTTGAACCCACTTAGGCTCCAGAAATACTTCATCTACCTTAGCGGGCTCTGTGATAGAGACAAAAGCAAAGTGCCCACAAAAATTAGATAAATGTGAAGCTTTTGAGCGTGTGAGAGGACCTGGTGCTTCAATGTCATCGATGATCTTCTCAATTTGCACTTCCTTTGCAACGCGAGGATGAGCTGGTTGTCATCGAGGAATTTGATCAACATGTTCTTCAGCACCATTTTCCTCAGCACCATTTTCTTCAGGTGCACCAGCTCGACGTTCATCACGTTCTGGAATGAATTCTTCAACTGGTTCTTCGGTAGGAATGACATCCTCGGTAGCCTTGAACTTGATAGTTTCCTCAGGTGCTGGTTCATCTATCACAGAAGGTAGGTGCTCTCGTTGCGAGCCATTAGTTTCATCGAACCGCACATCTACAGTCATCTACAGTTTCAACAACCTTGTGAAGAATGTTGTTGAAGACTCTATAGGTGTGCGAGTCCTTTCCGTAACCAAGCATGATACCTTCATGTGCTTTCGGTGCAAATTTTGAGTTGTGATGAGGATCTCTAATCCAACATTTAGCACCGAAGACTTTGAAATAACTCACATTGGGTTTCTTGTCAGTGAGGAGTTCATAGGCAGTCTTCTTGAAGAATTTGTGAAGATATACTCTGTTGATGATGTGGCACGCAGTATCAATTGCATCAATCCAGAAACGACGAGGCGTTTTGTATTCATCAAGCATAGTGCGAGCCATCTCAGCAAGAGTCCTGTTCTTGCGCTCCACGACGCCATTCTGCTGAGGAGTATAAGGAGCAGATAACTCATGAGTAATACCAAATTCATCAAGATAGTCATCAAGACCCGAATTCTTGAACTCAGTTCCATTGTCACTTCTGATGTGCTTGATCTTCACACCGAAGTTGGTTGAAGCCCTCGAGGAAAATCGTTTGAAGACTTCCTGCACTTCATGTTTGTAAGTAACAATGTGTACCCATGTGTATCGAGAGTAATCATCAACAATAACAAAGCCATATTGAGATGCATCATTTGAGACTGCAGAATAATGATTATGACCAAAAAGATCCATATGAAGCAATTCAAATGGTCGAGTAGTGGTCATGATAGTCTTCGCTGGATGCTTAGCCTTTGTCATGTTCCCAGCTTCACAGGCTCCGCATAAGTGATCCTTGAGGAATTTGACATTCTCAATGCCAATGACATGCTTCTTCTTCGCAAGCGTATGCAAATTCCTCATGCCTGCATGACCAAGTCGTCGATGCCATAGCCAGCCTTCTGAAGCTTTTGCAAGTAGACACATGGCTGGTTGTGGTCCTGTAGAGAAATCAACAATATACAAGTCTCCTCTCCTAAAGTCTTCGAAGACTTTGGAATTGTCAGCTTCCATAACCACAACACAATGATACTTGCCAAAGATAACAACCATATCAAGATCACAAAGCATTGATACAGACATGAGGTTGTATCCTAAGGACTCGACAAGCATAACTTTGTCCATGTGTCGATCCTTTGTGATTGCAACCTTACCTAGACCCAATACCTGACTTTTGCCTTTGTCAGCGAAGATGATATGCTTCAGATGCGATGGTGATAAGGGAGCATCCATCAATAGATTCTTGTCACCAGTTATGTGATTTGTACATCCACTATCGAGGACCCACTCAGTGGCTTTGGGTTAATCATCCTGCAGATGAATTGGTGCAGCTTACGAACTTCATATACTTCATTAGTGAAGAATATGACATCACAATTCATCAGATCAATTTCATCAAGTAGTAGAACAGATAAAGCAGTATGAGGACATGAGAAATGAAAGTTCATTTCTTCATGAGTAGCCTGCGTCCTTTCAGGCACACTCAGGTCTCCAGCAAATTCTTCAGACGTTTGAGCACGTCTGGAGACCTGACCCTGCAGAAGAGATTATTTCTTTTTCTTCACCACCCACATCTGAAGGGGTGGCAAAGAGTTCATCACTCTGTGAGCTCCATACGAGAAAGGTGGCACAGAAGCCAATCCATTTCGTTTCACATAAGAGGAGTTAGGGTAAGCATATGAATAAGCAGAGAAATTCTTCGAGGACTTATGAACATAATGATTAGAAGAATAATGCTCATATTCATAGCCCTTAGCTCTTCCCTGCGAAACAGAGAGGTTAGCACGATGATATTCATATGAGGACTTTGATCCTTTTGAGGATTTTTGATCCACGTGAGGAATTTGGTCCGTATGAGGACTTGGATCCATATGAAGAATTTGGTCCATATGAAGAATTTGATCTGGGGTTCCTGTTCTTCACAGGTGGTGTCATGAGGACATTCACCTGAAGACTTTCAAGACACCTTTTGGGAACCCAGATTTTGTTCATAGGGGAACCGTTCCTGCAGTTAGTGCCAACATATCTAGCAAATACTTCACCATTCTGATTTTTGAACAGTTTATAGTTGGAGTCAAATGACTCATCAGAAGAATGAGGAGATTCACATGTAAAGCCAGATAGATTAGATGGATCAACTGGAGGTCCCTTTGCAGCAACCCATGAGGTTTTGGGGTACTGCTCGGGCTTCCAATATGTACCATCAGCATTGAGTTTCCTCTCAAAGGCAATACCATCTTTCCTAGGGTTCCTGTTGAGGATCTTCTTTTTAAGCACATCGCAATCTGATGCCCTTTGAGGCTTTTGTACATGCCTGTCATGTACAATTCCTTCAGCCCTACATCATCAGTGATACTAGCAATGTCCTCAGATGAGGAATTAGTGATAGCAGAGACAGGTGAAGAATTTGTAGCATTAGAAGCATTTGAACATTTAGGTGAAGAATTAGCAGATTCACGTTCAATGCATTTCAAACATGGAGGAACAAATTCTTCCCTTAGCAGCGTTGATTTGTTGAGCAAGTAATGAATCACGCTCCTTCTGAAGATCTTCATAACTCACTCTTAGCTTCTCAAGATCTTGCTTTCTTTAAAGAAATTCATAAGAAAGCTTCTCATGATCAGACAAGAGAGTGTTATGATGACTTTGAAGGTTGTCAAACCTAGTCTGAAGTCTCTGAAGATTTTCAGTCAAGGTTTTAGTGCGATCCATTTCTTCACCCAACATATCATCACTCTTGTCTAGCATGTTTTGAACCTTTTCCAAGGCCTTTTGTTGTTTAGTGGCAATACAAACAAGCTTGGTATAGCTAGGTCCAAAATCATCATCAGATTCATCATCACTAGACTCGGATGAGGAACATTCAGTTACCTTGGCACCTTTTGCCATGAGGCATGGTACAGAAGATGATGGTTCAGGTTCGAAAGTCATCGTTTTGAGTGATTCCTTGAAGTCCTCAAACCAAGGATCATGACGGGTTCGATGACCTTCATAGACCTTAGAGAGACGGTCCTAGATAAGCTTCACATGATCGAGATGCATGATGTTCCTGAACTGATTTTGAGACAGACAGGAGCAGATGACGTCCTTCGCCGTGAGGTTGAGAAGAGTGTACTTGCGAATTTCATCAGCTTTCGCCATCTTGCACAGATCGGTCAGACCAATCTCTGTGACAGTCCACAGCTCGTTGTTCATTGCCATGAGGCGCTACCTCATCATGGCCTTCCACTTGGGATAATCATGACCGTCAAAGATGGGGCATGTCACTTTCTTCATACCTGCGGTCGACATAACTAAACTCCAGGCGGTTAAACCAAAATCACACAGAACAAGGGAGTACCTTGCTCTGATACCAATTGAAAGTGCGTTATATCGACTAGAGGGGGGTGAATAGGCGATTTTTATGAATTCTTCACTGAGAAATTTGCCGGTGAGGAAATTTCTTAGCGAAGAACTACTTGCAGCGGAATAAGTACTCAAAAGTAAACATAGAAGAACACAAGCATGGTCATCATGATGAAATGAAGACAAGCACAGAGTACAGAAAGCGTAAACACAGGATAACACAGGATGAAGACAAACAGACTGAAGAAATTGAACTGAGGAAATTGAGAAAGTCTTTAGTCAAAGTCTTCAAACACAGATATGAACAAGTGTACAACACTGTTATGAGGAAATGAAAGAGTTTAGGAAATAGAACCACTAAGCTTGGTGAAGACAACGATTGGTAGACCAGTTCCAACTCCTGTCTCAGTTGTACATCTAGTTGGAGCGGCTAGGTATTTAAACCTGAGGACACACAGTCCCGGACACACAGTCCTCACCGTATTCTCCTTGAGGTAAGGTCACACAGACCTCGCCCAATCACTCGTGGTAAGTCTTCATGTGACTTCCGAACCTTCACAAACTCGGTCACTCGGTGATCCACAATTCCTCTTGGATGCTCTAGACCATGACGCCTAACCGTCTGGAAGAAGCACAGTCTTCAAAGGTAACATGCGTCGGATCCACGCAGGATCAATCTCTTCAGTGATGCTCAATCACTTTGGGTTTGTAGGTGTTTGGGTTTGGGTTTTTCTCACTCGATGATTTTCGCTCAAAGTCCTCGGGAGATGGGATGCTCTCAAATGACAAGTGTCAGTTTCTCTCGGAGGAGCCAACCAACTAGTGGTTGTAGGGGGTGGCTATTTATAACCTAGGGAGCAGCCCGACACGATAAGACATAAATGCCCTTCAATGATATGACCGTTAGGTGGGTAGATATTTTGGGACAGCTGGCGCATAGCACAGCAACGGTCGGATATTTGAGGCTCAGATTCCTCAGGGCTATCATGTTCCTCACTATGTAGGCAATCCGCACTGACGAATTCCTAACTCCTCAGTCAGAACAAATTACTTAGAGACCAGAAGAACTTCGTCTCTGTCACTGAAGAATATGACTGAACTGTATGAGATTTCCAATGGCTTCACTCGAAGGGATTGGTAGGTGTAGGATTTTGAGTTGAGCATCACATGGAAATTTTTCCTTAGTATTTCCTCGACCCCCTTTAACAGTACGGTGTTTCCTATGACTCAAGAAAGAGAAAATGAAACTACGAAAACAAAAGTCTTCACGCTTCATGTTCCTCAAATGAATACCAAGTCTTGAAGGTCACGCCAATTTCTTCACTTTCAAAGTCTTCAGAAAGTCTTCAGAAATCCAAAGTCTTCAGTCGAAGAACTTCATTTTTAGGGGTCGACTTTCTCTGTAAATATCAAAATCCTCATAGACTTATAGACCTGTGTACACTCATAAACGCATTAGTCCCTTAACCTATAAGTCTTCAATACACCAAAATCACTAAGGGGCACTAGATGCACTTACTACTTTACTTGCTCCTTCCCGACACTTGGATAATTGACGAACCATTGTCTCTGCAGTGTTCTTTAAAGTTCTTCAGATGTTCATGAGGACATGGCTACCTTGGATACGACCAAAAATATTGCATACATGCGTATTTATGAGGTGATTTCTTATAATAATTATGCAATTATTTATTTATGTTATCCGGAACAAAAAATACTTCACATATTTTTATTTCATGCATAAATGCAGAATTGTTGAACACTAGTACGAATACGTGTGAAGATAAAGGAAAAGAAAATGATTAGGTGTTGTTCAAGAAGTCCTCTCGCATCAAAGGAAATGATTAGGTGTTGTGCAAGAAGCCACATCACATCACTTTTGCCTTCTGGACTCATATTCCAACTGCACAGACATACCTGCCTCAAAACGCCAACAACTTTTACATCTGGACTCCGAATTGGGTGATTCTTTTTTCGTTGGAAAGTTTTTTTGGTGTACTTTCCAACCCAATTGGATTCACCTCCAAATTCGCCCGAAGAGTGGAGATATTTCCGAAAGAGTCTGACGATACAGCAGAATCCGAGTTAAACTACAAGTTCAATGGTGTTGCGTCACATCCACTTGGGCCCATGGGCCTTATACGACCCAAGGTTAGTTTTAGGCTGCCTTGAGACATCCTCCCACCTCCTTGGCCGTCACCCTTTGCTCCTATATAAATAGATCAATCTAGTAGGTATCTGCTTGAGATTTGTTTAATTAAAAGTTAGCCATTGCAAATTCGTGTACTTCGTTTGTGTCCAACGACCAGACCAAGGCCGCTTTTGGATCCTCACTTTTATCAATACTTAACCTTAGGAGATTGGTTTAGCGATTTCTAAGGCGCAACTTTGTGCACATTTTTAGTTGGATTGTCCAAGTAGTTCTCCATCAAATCGATAATTATCATCTCATTGAAAGATTGAGACCCTCACCTATGTCAGATGTATATAGTTCAAAGATTTAGGGTCCTAAGAGCATCTACAGTCGGACCTCTCAAAGCCGCCTCATACGCCCGGGCAGCTGCCCGATCACTGCCTGGTTAGGTTTTTTCGACCCAGACGGACTGCGTGAGTTACCGACGGAGCCCGGCGAGGACCAGTGGCTCCTCGCGTGGGTCTATCATCGGTCGCTTACGACGGCGGAGACAGACGCTCGGCGGCTCCGCCGGAAGTCCGGAAGAATGCCAAGGCTCTTCGGCTTGCCATCGAGCAGTCCGAGCGGGAGGCTTTGGAGAAGGCGAAGGAGGCGGTTTGGCTGGCCAAGCTCAAGCGCCAGCAGGACCGGGACGTCCAGCGCCTAAAGAGCCTCATCATCATCGACTCCTCGGACGACGAATCGGACGATCCTCCACCAGCCGACGACGGGTACAGCTACGCCGGCGACCAGAAGGGGAAAGGGCCAGCCCGAAAGTGGTGAAGTTGATTTTAATTTCAAGGTTTAGATGTAGTATTTAGTTGTCCGTTGTTTGTGTGAACTTTGGTGGATGTTTTGGAGAACTATTGTGCAATTTCTATATCCGGAGATGATCTACGTAGTTTGATCGAAGTTGCATGCTATTATGGATATAGGGGTTCGGATATGAGAGACACGGATATGGACAAACACGGTTTAAGAAATGTCCGCTCATTCTCCGCGGACGCGTTCGAGGACCCGGATTTGCCAAGTCCAGTTGTAAATGGTCTAACAGAGCCCCGCCCTCGCCCACACTAGTCAAGCTTCGCCCTGGCAGCGGCGGGCGGTGAGGAAGGGCGGGGTCGGATACTCGGATGCGATGGCTCCTGCGTCCGTGAGTATCCAAGGCTAGTTACCTTTGGGTATATGATCCAAGGCTAGTCAACTTGCTGGTAAATATTGAGAAACGATACAAGCACGGTAAGTTCAAAGAACTTTCTTAGCCAAACATTTTGCCGGTTAACTGGTAGTATGGATTAGTCCATGTTCCTGTCTTGTTGAAGAAAGTAATTACAACGTCTCGCCGCCTCCAACTCATGTCTTGTCAGATACAACCAGCCTAAGCGTACAACTAATTCCCCCCACCCAAATTCACATCACGTGGCGTTCCCACGTGAAATCACGTCACAACAATTCCACACGCGCGAAACTAGCCGCTCAAATTCGTAACGGGTCCCTTGAACCAGTGCCTGGCGCTCACGACCCACGACGTCAACACGAGGATGAAAAGCCCACCGACGGCGACCGGCGTGTAGTTGAGCGTGTCCTTGGTCACCGGGTACGTCACCGGCAGCGAGAAGAGCACGGTGATGGTCACCACCCAGAGCACGGCCACCCATCCCACCAGTACACCGTACCGTCCGAGGTTGAAGGGCCCCGGCACGAAGTGCTTGCGCGCCAGCGTCACCCGGAAGAAGATGGGCAGCGCGTACGCGATGTAGAGCCCGATCGTCGCGATCGACACCATGGCCTGGAACGCCACCAGGCTACCCAGCGACTGCAATCAATTTTCAATCACAGACCAGGATTATCAGAGCAGGATCAATTGGAGGTACTCTGCCGGAAATGAAATACTACTAGTATGTAGTTGCAGTGAAATGTAGTGGTGTCGAACAATGGTTTACCGGCAACGCCATGCAGAGGGAGACGAAAGCCGAGAGCCAGACGGCGTTGATGGGCACCTCGTGCTTGTTCACTTTGTGCCACACGGGTGACAGCGGCATCGCCCCGTCTCTCGAGAACGCATACACCATCCTAGTCATCAATACAACGAGCGAGTGATCTCATCAGAACTACGTTCCGAGAAGAGAAATGCGGCGTGAAGCAAGCCAGCAGAGGACGATCACCTCGAGTTACTCGTCACGGAGCTCATGCCGCAGAAGTATATGGCGACGGCGACGATGCCCAGGCAGACGATCCCGCCGACGCCGCTGCCGTAGCGGCTTTTGAAGGCGAGGTAGAAGACCTCGGCGATGGCGTAGCCCCCAGCCTCGTTGTCAGGGCTGAGCAGGTAGGGTATCTCCTTGACGGCGAACGTGATGCCGAGTATGTATCCCCAGCCGACCACTATGGATATGCTGATGGCGCTGATTATCCCGATGGGCCCGTTCTTGTCCGCGTTCTTGGTCTCCTCCGTCTGCATGCATGCACGATCATATCAACACTGACAACGAGATGAGATTCCTTCTTCTTTGGCTTAATCAATTAGTTACCATATGCGCCGATGCGTCGTATCCTGTGAGCGTGTACTGGCTCATGAGGAGCCCCAGGACAAAGATGTAAAGGTTGTTGTGTATTCCAGCACTGTTGTCAGTGTTTAAATGGGTGAAGACGAACTTGGCACTGGCTCTCTCGGTTGCAACAGCCGGCACGGCAATCATCAGGACAAAGACACCTACAGAGACAGAGAAGCGTGGAGAGCCATCCATCCGTTAACAAAGTGGATGCCAACTGCTCTCTGATTATTTATTCTCTAGCTAGCTAGCTTGAGTGAGAATCAGTGCTCGCCAAGTAGAGTAATCGTGTAGGGCAAGTGCGAATGAAGAGAGGTACTAGTAGGAGAGAACCTAGCATGTTCCAAGCAGCCGCAAACTGGCCGAAGAAGGAGAGCCATGAGATGGGGAGGCTGTTGATGAGGGCGTGGCTGAGCAGGATGGCGGCGTGGAAGGCGATGACCACGTACTTGGACGCCAGGTAGCCTCCGCCATTGTTGCCGCCGGTGCTGAGCAGGATGATCACCTGGATCAGCTGCGCCAGCGAGAAGTCCACGCTAGTTGTCACCGCCCACTGCAGAGCGTGCAAACTGAATCAGCACCGCAGTCGCTCACAGAGTGAGAAAGCACATTCAGAGTTAAGCCACTGGCTGGTTACCTGTCCAACGATGTTGAACCTGCATGCAGCACAACAAACGTCATTAGAGGCCGAGAATAATTGGAATGGGGATGCACGAGCAATCAATAGCGTATCTATCTACAGTAAGAAAAATGGGCCATGCGTATATGTGCGTTTATTGCAAGGACGTCTTTGTCTCGACTACAAGAACCATGCTGATAGCACACTTTCAACCACAGGTCGCTCTCAAAATCAGACTTTATGTGCAGTTCGCACTGGTTCTGCTACCAAAATGTGGCCACGGGAGCTTCACATGGTCAAAGCACGCAAGCACATGACCTTGAGAACACAATTATTATTCTGTTCTGCATTGCCAGGAGCTCGTCGTTAAACAACGACAAGTGCAGAGTACGTACATTTGATTGGAAAAGAAACGATTATTCTATTTTGCATCCCCGATGATAACGGCGTATTTGAATCAACTATTTGTACTCCACTACAAGATCAACGATAATTAATATGGATCAAAGGGAGTACTGATAAACTATTCGTTCTGCAAAAACTGAAAGACGAGCGGAAAAAAAAGACAGAAAGAGATGCAGAAATTTCGCACGCACCAATTTGATGTCACACCAGACAAAAAAAACAGAAAGCGGTTCGTTCACACATGACATGATCCTCTCCTTCCGTTCTTCCCTTCCACATGATCCCAACCAGAGAAGAAATCGATACATTCGAGAGCGTTGACAGGTAGCAAAAGACAAGAAAGATTTGAGTGGAGTGCGTGTGTGATTGAGTAGCCTACCATCCGGTGATCCATGAGGCGAAGGGCGACCATCGGTTGCCCGAGAGGCGCGCGCTCCAGTAGTAGAGGCCGCCGGAGGTGGGGAAGGAGGAGCAGATCTCGGCCATGGAGAGGCCGACCGTCATGGTGAAGGCGCCGGCGACGAACCAGCCGAAGGTCATGGTGGCCGGGCCGCCGAAGTTGAGGCCGGTGTTGTACAGCGTGGTCACCCCCGTCAGCACCGAGATGATGGTGAAGGAGAAGGCGAAGTTGGACAGCAATCTACACACGCCCTCAATCAATCATTTCAGAGGAGAAGAGAAGCGACGAAACCAAGGGAGAGGAGAAGAGCGGGCGTGACGTACGAGAGGTCCCGCTTGAGCTCCTGCTTGTAGCCGAGCTCGCGGAGGCGGGCCTGGCCGGTGTCGCCGGAGCCATCGGCGTCGACGTCGACGGCGGTGGTGCCGCTGCCCGCCGGTGACTTGCTCCAGGTCATGGCGCCGTCGCGTTGTGGGAGGAGGAGGAGGAGGAGGAGATGGGGTCAGGGGAGACCTTCCAGTGGTGATATATGTACTGCCTGCAGAGGAGGAGAGAATCGCGGGGTGCAGTGAGTCAACTGGAAAAGTGCGGTGGGCACCAGATGTGGGGTTCGTTACTCTACTCTGGATGGAGAATCTGCCAACTAGGATGGTCGTGGATCTACTCTGGGAACCAGGATTCTTTCCCAAAAAGAATGGGATCCTATATTTGGGATCCCTCTGCTAGTCTGAAATTGAAATACGAGTGGGTTCATGTTCTTCTACGTGAAGACTGCAATATGAGCTTTTTAGTCATGTGGGCGGCGCACGTGCAGCATGGCCTCTTGGTTCCTGTTGAGTTCAACAGGCCCCGTCGATCGAGCTCATTGTAAAGAAACGAATCAAAGAGATTTGCACGTCTCTTTCCAGCAATTCAGCTAGGGTCAAGATCACTGTGCACCCATTCAACAGATCGGGGATTCGCTGCCATGTGATCGAGATTCGCACGCTTCACACGCGCCTGCTGAGTAATTTTGCATGGCATCCAGGCTTAAAGAAACGAGTCAAAGAGATTTGCACGTCTCTTTCCAGCAATTCAGCTAGGGTCAAGATCACTGTGCACCCATTCAACAGATCGGGGATTCGCTGCCATGTGATCGAGACTCGCACGCTTCACACGCGCCTGCTGAGTAATTTTGCATGGCACCCAGGCTTACGACCCCCCCCCCCCCCCCCCCCCCCCCCCCTCCCAGAGAAAGAAAGAGAAAGGAAAGAAAATACTCCCTTCGAGCACGTATGTTTTGTGAATCCAAATACCGGCTTGGAATTGCCGATAGAACACGTGATGATTATCCCTATTCTTACGTGTTACGACAGCAAAACGAGACATATATGCTGCTCTTCGGTGGAGTACAAGAGATGAGAAGAGACAAGTTTCGCCGACTGAATCAATCATTAGAGGCTGGTGGATTCGAGGCGACAAGGTGCGCAAGCGTATGGGTAAAGTATGCGTAAAAAAAGAGAGGGAGACGTGAAGAGATCAACGCACGTTCTTATATTATGAGACGGAGAAAGTAACGTGAAGAAAAATTGAAGGCTGGATATTTTTTTGTTTTTGAACTGGAGGCTGGATAAATTTGACACCACGTGCTGGGAATAATTTGTGTCCAAAATGAGACTCGTTGCGAAAAGCAAACAAGTAAACTTACCAGCCGGTGAGCCAGGAGGCAAAGGGGCCCCAACGTCGCTCGCTGCAGAGCCTGGCGCTCCAGAAGTAGAGTCCGCCGGAGGTAGGGTAGGCGGAGCAGATCTCGGCCATCGCTAGGCCGACGATGATGGTGAAGGTGCCGGCAATCGGCCAGCCATACACCATGGCCACCGGCCCACCAAACTCGAGACCTGTCCCGTACAACGTAGTGATGCCCGTAAGGACCGATATGATCGAGAAGGTCACCGAGAAGTTGGACAACAGCCTGCATGCGCAACATGAGTCACCCAGCGACACAATGCATCGTTATAAAATGCTTTCGTACTGTTCCACTTACCTCAAAAGAGGAGGCAAGAGGAAGCATGTCAAAATTGCTCTATTTTTTTTTTTGGCATCAATGAAAACACAAAAACAAATGAAGCATGTGGAGCGGCTTCTACGGGAAACACAACAGTTAAAATGAAGCTGCATCGGTCCAAAACTAAATAATGAAGCTACATCTAATTTTTCTTTTAGGGAAAGCTACATCTGCATAAACTGATTTGAGCCGAATTTGCTATGCTGATAATTCAACTTAGTTTTGGGGCTTGCATATGAAAATGGGGGCCTCCTATTTAGCGCGCTACGTGGTAGCAAAACAAGCCAACGAGCACCCATCTTTCCGCAGTGCACCCTTTTGGGCCGGTCCATACATGAGGCGGGTTGCCCCTATTTTTTCATTTCGTTTGTTTGTTTCTCTTTTTTCTTTAAAATAATTTGGGATTTGAAAATGTTTCAAAATTCAAAAAATGTGAATTTTAAAAAAATCTTTGTGGGTCCAATAATATATATTTGTGATTTTGAATAAATGTTCCTTATTTTTAAAAAAATTGTGTCTTCAAAAAATAAAAGCATGTTTGTGAGTTACAGAAAAAATCATCGATAAAAAATGATCATGAATTCAAAAAATGCTCATGCATTTCAAAAAACGTTTTCGTCTAACAAAATAAATAAATTTCAAAAATTGTTCCTAAATTTACAAAAAAGTTTATCGATTCAAAAAAATTGATAATTTGTAAAAAATGTCCAAAATTTTGAAATATATTTGGGAATTCGAAAAAAATTCGTGAATTTTTAAGAAATATTTACGAAAGTTAAAAACGTTTTGGATTTCATAAAAAATTGTGGATTGAAAAATGTTCACTATTTTGAAAAGATGTTTGCAAAAAAAAAATTGAGAAAACGAACATGAAGGAAAGGAAATAAGGAAAATAGAAAAAGAAAGAAAAGAATGAGAAAAAAAAACCAGAAAAAGGAGAGGAAAAAACGGCATGGGAAGGCTTTAGAACCTTCCCAAAATCGAAAAGGAGCTTGTTGGGAGTGTATAGGTATCCTACGCGCCAAATAGGACTGGTCATGAAAATGCCATTGGCTCAGCCAACCCTATGATCCAAATTGTATTGCAGTAACCATTAGTCGATAAAACCTAGTGAATTATGCTCAAAATAAATAGGGTTAATTTGATAAATGTCACTCGAATTCTGGCAATTCCAAGAAACACCATTGCAATTTTCAAATTTTGGATGACATTTTTCAAAATTTGAAAATTGCAGTGGCGTTTCTCGGAATCACCAGAATTTGAGTGGCATTTATCCAATTAATCCAAATAAATAAATATGAAAATGTCTAGAGAAAAATGAATCTTTTTTAGCAAGAAAAATGAATCCTAATATGGTATTAAAGCCTTAATGTCAATGGATACGTACGCACAAAACTTTCTAGAAAAAATTAAGCACAAATCCTCTCAAACCATTTGGCGCATGGTCTACGACTACGAGTACGACTTGCATTGGACAAGGCAAGTGCACACCGTCCGCAAGCAACCCATCCGTCGTTGACACTTGACAGAACGAAACACGCAACTAGCAGTGGCTAGCTAAACAGAGCAAACAAGATCGGCAGGTTCGATTTCTGAATCAGTAGAGTACGTACGAGAGATTGCGCTTGAGCTGCGGCTCGTAGCCAAGGAGCCTCAGCTTCTTTGCGTCGTAGTCGTCGTCGCCGCCGCCGGCGGATATCACGGCGGCCTCGTCGCCGGCGAGCCGGCTGTAGCTGCTCTGCCCTGCCATGCTCACTCTTCTTCTGCGACCTTGAGACTAACAACAGTGGCTGGGAGGGACGGGTGATAGCCTACCTCAGCGAACTACCACTCCGAGATCCAGATGCTATGCTAATGACTCATGACAGTATGACAGGAACTTTATGATGGGGAAGACGCAGTCCGGGAGGGAAGGGAGAGGGTGCGGCGAGCGGGTGACCCAGATTCCGTAGAGATTCTGGCCATGTGTGTCTGCATGTGGGTCACTCTCTTAATTCTTTTAGACGCGTTTGGTTGCCTGCATTTGGCCCAGCCTGATCTGCACGGAAAGAACTTGACCCGTTTGGTTGCCTGTGTTTATTGTGCGACCCGCATGGCAGAGAACTTAAAGCACGTCCAAACCAGGCCCAGGGGAAACGCCCGAATCGGCAGTACCTCGCGAGCCTGGCTCGGGCGAGGCAGGGGAGGGCAACGCGCTTCTCTCCTCGTGCGACCAGGGAGCTGGCGCGAGCTCGTCCGCGTCACCGAAAAATCGGTGGGAGGATTTTGGCTCACCTCCCTCCGAGTCCACCCCTATTTAGCCCCTCCCTCACCGCCCCAACCCCCGCCACCATTCTCCATCCGTTCGAGCTTTCCTGCCGACTTGCATCAGCACCACGAGCATGTAAGCGGCGCATCTTCATCGGCCGGTGTTGATCTTCTACGAACCCCCCCCCCCCCCTCGTCCTCGAGCTGCAGCCATGGCCTCTGTGAGTTCAATCCCCCTTTCTCTCTGTTCCTTCTACCTAGATCTGAGCTGCAGCTAGGGTTTGATCTAGATGCATGGTTTATTACTGGTCTGATCTGTGAGCTCATATGGTTGATTTCTATGTTGCGGTTGCAATTTGTGGTAGGGCAAGATGTTCAAGCATGTGGTAGGCTAGATTAGTAGTAGAGTTTGAAGTTAAACCTTGTGCTTCTGTTGTTTCGTGCTTAGATGTGTGATTTGTAGCTATTGAGGGTCCATTTGTAGCATGCTGTTTGTGTTGGGGAACGCGGTATTTCAAAAATATTCCTACGATCACGCAAGGTCTATCTAGGAGATGCATAGCAACGATACGGGAGAGTGTGTCCATGTACCCTCGTAGACCGAAAGCGGAAGCGTTTAGTAACGATGTTGATGTAGTCGAACGTCTTCACGATCCAGCCGATCCAAGTACCAAACGTACGGCACCTCCGGGTTCAGCACATGTTCAGCACGGTGACGTCCCTCGAGCTCTTGATCCAGTTGAGGATGAGGAAGAGTTCTGTCAGCACGACGGCGTGGCGACGGTGATGATGATATTACCGGCGTAGGGCTTCGCCTAAGCACTACGACGATATGACCGAGGTGTTGAACTGTGGAGGGGGGCACCGCACACGACTAAGACAATTGATCTTGTGTTCTAGGGTGCCCCCTGCCTCCGTATATAAAGGACGAGAGGGGGAGGCTGGGCGGCCCCTGTAGGGCGCGCCAAGAGAGAGGAGTCCTACTAGGACTCCGAGTCCTAGTAGGATTCCACTTGGTGGAAGGGGGAAGAAGGAACGGAGAGGGAAAGGGAAAGGGGGGCCGCGCCCCTCCCCTAGTCCTATTCGGACTCCCCATAGGGGGTGGGGGTGGGGGTGGGGGCGCCACCTCCTCGTAGCCTGCCCTCTCTCTCCCCTAAGGCCCATGTTGGCCCATTACTTCCCCGGGGGGTTCCGGTAACCCCTCCGGCACTTTGTTTTTACCCGGTACCTCTCGGTACACTTCTGGTGTCCGAATAACGTCCAATATATCATTATTTATGTCTCGACCATTTCGACACTCCTCGTCATGTCCGTGATCTCATCCGGGACTCCGAACAAACTTCGGTCATCAAATCACATAACTCATAATACAAATCATCATCAAACGTTAAGCATGTGGACCCTACGGGTTCGAGAACTATGTAGATATGACCGAGACACATCTCCGGTCAATAACCAATAGCGGAACCTGGATGCTCATATTGGCTCCTACATATACTACGAAGATCTTTATCGGTCAAACTGCATAACAACATACGTTATTCCCTTTATCATCGGTATGTTACTTGCCCGAGACTCGATCATCGGTATCATCATACCTAGTTCAATCTCGTTACCGGCAAGTCTCTTTACTCATTCCGTAATGCATCATCCCGTAACTAACTCATTAGTCACATTGCTTGCAAGGCTTATAGTGATGTGCAATACCGAGAGGGCCCAGAGATACCTCTTCGAAACACGAAATGACAAATCCTAATCTCGATCTATGCCAACTCAACAAACACCATCGGAGACACCTGTAGAGCATCTTTATAATCACCCAGTTACGTTGTGACATTTGATAGCACACAAAGTGTTCCTCCGGTATTCGGGAGTTGCATAATCTCATAGTCAGAGGAATACGTATAAGTCATGAAGAAAGCAACGGCAATAAAACTAAGCGATCATAATGCTAAGCTAACGGATGGGTCTTATCCATCACATCATTCTCTAATGATGTGATCCCGTTCATCAAATGATAACACATGTCCATGGTCAGGAAACTTAACCATCTTGGATTAACGAGCTAGTCAAGTAGAGGCATACTAGGGACACTCTGTTTGTCTATGTATTCACACATGTACTAAGTTTCCGGTTAATACAATTCTAGCATGAATAATAAACATTTATCATGATATAAGGAAATATAAATAACAACTTTATTATTGCCTCTAGGGCATATTTCCGGTTAATGGTTCTAACACCGATGGAGTCTTGGTGCTGATCATGTTTTGCTCGTGAGAGAGGCTTAGTCAACGGGTCTGCAACATTCAGATCCGTATGTATTTTGCAAATCTCTATGTCTCCCTCCTTGACTTGATTGCGGATGGAATTGAAGCGTCTCTTGATGTGTTTGGTTCTCTTGTGAAATCTGGATTCCTTCGCCAAGGCAATTGCTCCAGTATTGCCACAAAAGATTTTCATTGGACCCGATGCACTAGGTATTACACCTAGATCGGATATGAACTCCTTCATCCAGACTCCTTCATTTGCTGCTTCTGAAGCAGCTATGTACTCCGCTTCACACGTAGATCCTGCCACGACGCTCTGTTTGGAACTGCACCAACTAACAGCTCCACCATTCAATATAAATATGTATTCGGTTTGTGACTTAGAGTCATCCGTATCAGTGTCAAAGCTTGCATCGACGTAACCATTTACGACGAGCTCTTTGTCACCTCCATAAATGAGAAAGATATCCTTAGTCATTTTCAGGTATTTCAGGATGTTCTTGACCGCTGTCCAGTGATCCACTCCTGGATTACTTTGGTACCTCCCTGCTAAACTAATAAAAAGGCACACATCAGGTCTGGTACACAACATTGCATACGTGATAGAACCTATGGCTGAGGCATAGGGAATGACTTTCATTTTCTCTCTATCTTCTGCAGTGGTCGGGCATTGAGTCTGACTCAACTTCACACCTTGTAACACAGGCAAGAACCCTTTCTTTGACTGATCCATTTTGAACTTCTTCAAAACTTTATCAAGGTATGTGCTTTGTGAAATTCCAATTAAGCGTCTCGATCTATCTCTATAGATCTTGATGCCCAATACATAAGCAGCTTCACCGAGGTCTTTCATTGAAAAATACTTATTCAAATATCCTTTTATGCTATCCAGAAATTCGGTATTATTTCCAATCAACAATATGTCATCCACATATAATATTAGAAATGCTACAGAGTTCCCACTCACTTTCTTGTAAATACAGGCTTATCCAAAAGTTTGTATAAAACCATATGCTTTGATCACACTATCAAAGCGTATATTCCAACTCCGAGAGGCTTGCACCAGTCCATAAATGGATCGCTGGAGCTTGCACACTTTGTTAGCACCTTTAGGATCGACAAAACCTTATGGTTGCATCACATACAACTCTTCTTTAAGATATCCAATAAGGAATGCAGTTTCGACATCCATTTGCCAAATTTCATAATCATAAAATGCGGCAATTGCTAACATGATTCGGACAGACTTAAGCATCGCTACGGGTGAGAAGGTCTTATCGTAGTCCACTCCTTGAACTTGTCGAAAACCTTTTGCAACAAGTCGAGCTTTGTAGACAGTAACATTACCGTCAGCGTCAGTCTTCTTCTTGAAGATCCATTTATTCTCTATGGCTTGCCAATCATCTGGCAAGTCAACCAAAGTCCACACTTTGTTCTCATACATGGATCCCATCTCATATTTCATGGCCTCAAGCCATTTCGTGGAATTTGGGCTGATCATCGCTTCCTCATAGTTCGTAGGTTCGTCATGGTCAAGTAACATGACCTCTAGAACAGGATTACTGTACCACTCTGGTGCGGATCGTACTCTGGTTGACCTACGAGGTTCGGTAGTAACTTAATCTGAAGTTTCATGATCATCATCATTAGCTTCCTCACTGATTGGTGTAGGAATCACTGGAACTGATTTCTGTGATGTACTACTTTCCAATTCGGGAGAAGGTACAATTACCTCATCAAGTTCTACTTTCCTCCCACTCACTTCTTTCGAGAGAAACTCCTTCTCTAGAAAGGATCGATTCTTAGCAACGAATATCTTGCCTTCGGATCTGTGATAGAAAGTGTACCCAACAGTCTCCTTTTGGTATCCTACGAAGACACATTTCTTCGATTTGGGTTCGAGCTTATCAGGTTGAAGCTTTTTCACATAAGCATCGCAGCCCCAAACTTTAAGAAACGACAAATTAGGTTTCTTGCCAAACCACAGTTCATATGGTGTCATCTCAACTGATTTAGATGGTGCCCTATTTAACGTGAATGGACCCGTCTCTAAAGCATAACCCCAAAACGATAGCGGTAAATCAGTAAGAGACATCATAGATCGCACCATATCCAATAAAGTACGGTTACGACGTTCGGACACACCATTACGTTGTGGTGTTCCAAGTGGCGTGAGTTGCGAAACTATTCCACATTGTTTCAAATGAAGACCAAACTCATAACTCAAATATTCACCTCCACGATCAGATCGTAGAAACTTTATTTTCTTGTTACGGTGATTTTCTACTTCACTCTGAAATTCTTTGAACTTTTGAAATGTTTCAGACTTATGTTTCATCAAGTAGATATACCCATATCTGCTCAAATCATCTATGAAGGTCAGAAAATAACGATACCCGCCGCGAGCATCAATACTCATCGGACCGCATACATCAGTATGTATTAT
Source organism: Aegilops tauschii subsp. strangulata (assembly GCF_002575655.3). Taxonomy (NCBI): domain Eukaryota; kingdom Viridiplantae; phylum Streptophyta; class Magnoliopsida; order Poales; family Poaceae; genus Aegilops; species Aegilops tauschii. The sequence continues at coordinate 308,917,417 of NC_053037.3, read as the reverse complement.
TCCCAATAAGTCAGTTGCTCGCTCCATTGTTCCGTAGAACGGAGTCTTAGTTATCTTGCCCATGAGGCATGGTTCGCAAGCATCAAGTGATTCCTAATCAAGTGATTCCAAAAGCCCATCAGCATGGAGTTTGTTCATGCGCTTTACACCAATATGACCTAAACGGCAGTGCCACAAATAAGTTGCACTATCATTATTAACCTTGCATCTTTTGGCTTCAATATTATGAATATGTGTATCACCACAATCGAGATTCAACAAAAATAGACCATTCATCAAGGGTGCATGACCATAAAAGATATTACACATATAAATAGAACGACCATTATTCTCTTATTTAAATGAATAACTGTCTCGCATCAAACAAGATCCAGATATAATATTCATGCTCAACGCTGGCACCAAATAACAATTATTCAGGTCTAAAACTAATCCCGACGGTAGATGTAGAGGTAGCGTTCGGACGACGATCACATCAACTTTGGAACCATTTCCCACGCGCATCGTCACCTCGTCCTTAGCCAATCTTCGTTTAATCCGTAGCCCCTGTTTCGAGTTGCAAATATGAGCAACAAAACCAGTATCAAATACCCAGGCGCTACTACGAGCATTAGTAAGGTACACATCAATTCCATGTATATCAAATATACCTTTCACTTTGCCATCCTTCTTATCTGCCAAATACTTGGGGCAGTTCCGCTTCCAGTGACTAGTCCCTTTGCAGTAGAAGCACTCAGTCTCAGGCTTAGGTCCAAACTTAGGCTTCTTCACTTGAGCAGCAACTTGCTTGTCGTTCTTCTTGAAGTTCCCCTTCTTCCCTTTGCCCTTTTTCTTGAAACTAGTGGTCTTGTTAACCATCAACACTTGATGATCCTTCTTGATTTCTACCTCCGCAGGCTTTAGCATCGCGAAGAGCTCGGGAATAGTCTTTTCCATCCCTTGCATATTATAGTTCATCACGAAGCTGAGTCAAGTGGTTGTGGTACCCAGACATTCTGAGTATGTGTTCACTGACAGAACTATTCTCCTCCATTTTGCAGCTATAGAACTTGTTGGAGACTTCATATCTCTCAACTCGGGCATTTGCTTGAAATATTAAATTCAACTCCTGAAACATCTCATATGCTCCATGACGTTCAAAACGTCTGTGAAGTCCCGATTCTAAGCCATAAAGCATGGCACACTGAACTATGGAGTAGTCGTCAACTTTGCTCTGCGAGACGTTCATAACGTCTGGAGTTGCTCCTGCAGCGTGTCTTGCACCTAGCGGTGCTTCTAGGACGTAATTATTCTGTGCAACAATGAGGATAATCCTCAAGTTACGGACCCAGTCCGTGTAGTTGCTACCATCATCTTTCAACTTAGCTTTCTCTAGGAACGCATTAAAATCCAAAGGAACGACAGCACGGGCCATTGATCTACAACAACATAGACATGCAAAAAACTATCAGGTACTAAGTTCATGATAAATCTAAGTTCAATTAATCATATTACTTAAGAACTCCCACTTAGATAAATCTAAATGATCACGTGATCCATATCAACTAAACCATGTCCGATCATCATGTTAGATGGAGTAGTTTTCAATGGTGAACATCACTATGTTGATCATATCTACTATATGATTCATGTTCGACCTTTCGGTCTCAGTGTTCCGAGGCCATATCTGCATATGCTAGGCTCGTCAAGTTTAACCCGAGTATTCTGCACGTGCAAAACTGGCTTGCACCCATTGTATGTGAACGTAGCTTATCACACCCGATCATCACGTGGTGTCTCGGCACGACGAACTGTAGCAATGGTGCATACTCAGGGAGAACACTTATACCTTGAAATTTAGTGAGGATCATCTTATAATGCTACCACCATACTAAGCAAAATAAGATACATAAAGGATAAACATCACATGCAATCAAAATATGTGACATGATATGGCCATCATCATTTTGTGCCTTTGATCTCCATCTCCAAAGCACCGTCAAGATCTTCATCGTCACCGGCTTGACACCATGATCTCCATCGTAGCATCGTTGTCATCTCGCCAACTATTGCTTCTACGACTATCGCTACCGCTTAGTGATAAAGTAAAGCAATTACATGGCGATTGCATTTCATACAATAAAGCGACAACCATAAGGCTCCTGCCAGTTGCCGATAACTTTTACAAAACATGATCATCTCATAAAACAATTTATATCTCATGACGTCTTGACCATATCACATCACAACATGCCCTGCAAAAACAAGTTAGACGTCCTCTACTTTGTTGTTTCAAGTTTTACGTGGCTGCTACGGGCTTCTAGCAAGAACCGTTCTTACCTACGCATCAAAACCACAACGATTTTTTGTCAAGTGTGCTGTTTTAACCTTCAACAAGGACCGGTCGTAGTCAAACTCGATTCAACTAAAGTTGGAGAAACAGACACCTGCCAGCCACCTGTGTGCGAAGCACGTCGATAGAACCAGTCTCATGAACGCGGTCATGTAATGTCGGTCCAGGCCGCTTCATCCAACAATACCGCCGAATCAAAGTAAGACGTTGGTGGTAAGCAGTATGACTATTATCGCCCACAACTCTTTGTGTTCTACTCGTGTATATATCATCTACGCATAGACCTGGCTCGGATGCCACTGTTGGGGAACGCAGTATTTCAAAAATATTCCTACGATCACGCAAGATCTATCTTGGAGATGCATAGCAACGAGACGAGAGAGTGTGTCCACGTACCCTCGTAGACCGAAAGCGGAAGCGTTTAGTAACGCGGTTGATGTAGTCGAACGTCTTCACAATCCAACTGATCCAAGTACCGAACGTACGTCACCTCCGTGTTCAACACACGTTCAGCACGATGACGTCCCTCGAGCTCTTGATCCAGTTGAGGACGAGGGAGAGTTCCGTCAGCACGATGGCGTGGCGACGGTGATGATGATGTTACCGGCGCAGGGCTTCGCCTAAGCACTACGATGATATGACCGAGGTGTTGACACTACAAAAAAAGACACATCCGTGACATTTTGGGCCGAACGAGAAAAAATTCTGTCATGCTTATGACACTTCTATGACGATAATTGTGACAAAACCCGCAATCATCATAGATGTGGTGGGCTCCTACTTCTATGACAAAAAATCATGACAAAAAATGGGCTTTTCATCCTGGGCGGGCCGGAGACGTAGCTGCATGACATTCTTTGGGCCATGCATGACAAAAAAACCATGGTAGAAGCGAGGGCAAGGAAAATATCGGGGAGTTCCCGGTTACGGTGGGTGGTCGGGGGCCGAGCGATGCACGTTTCTCTCGTACACGTACGTGCGTGGGTGCGAGGCGTTGGGATCTAACTGAACCCGAGCGAGGCGATCGCCTACTGAACCCGAGCGATTGCACTGCAGGCTATGCGTTACTGAACCCGAGCGATCGATCGATGGCTGTTAACTGAACCCAATCGAGCGATTCCTTCGCTACTGCTGCTAACTGAAGCCGATCGAACCTGCTGCCTCTTGATGAACAGTGAGCGTTGTTAGGGGGTTGGATGTACAGTTCCCGGTGTGTGGGGGGTGGATGAACAGGACCCTGTGGTAGTAAAGGCCGTTGCCGCTGGATGAAGGGGACCCCGTCGATCGAGCCGGTTGGGGGGTGGATGAACAGGACCCCGTGGAGGGCTGGATGAACAGGACCCCGTGGAGGGCTGGTTGAACAGTAGCCGACGGAGGGCTGGATGAACTGTAGCCTATGGAGGGGTGATTGAACAGGACCCCGTGGAGAGGGCTGGTTGAACAATAGCCGATGGAGGAGCGGTGGTGGCTGGATGAACAGGAGCTCGTGGATGAACAGTCGCAGGTGGAGGCTGGAGGAGGTCGACGGTGGATGAACAGTAGCCCGTGGAGGCTGGAGGAGGTCGACGGTGGAGATGAACAGTATCCCGTGGAGTCCCGTTTTGCGGTACGCCACACCCCTCCCGATGAACAGGACCACCGTTTCGACAGTAGCGCTCCAACACAAGTCCGTTTCCTCCGTTTTGCGGTATGCCACACCCCTCCCGATCAACAGGACCCTGTTTCGACTGTAGGAGGTCCAAGAGAAGTCCGTTTCCTCCATTTTGCGGTATGCCAGACCCCTCCCGATGAACAGGATCCCGTTTCGACCGTGGCCAGTCGAACACAAGGCCGTTTCCTCCGTTCTGCGGTACGCCAGGCCTCGTTTCGATCGGCTGTTCCGTCCAAGCCGGTTGGCTCCCGATGAACACGAAGTATTCCGTTGCCTCCCGATGAACACGACGCATTCCGTTGCCTCCCCATGAACACGACGGCACAGTTTATCCATTCCGACCAGGCCATGTACACGAGCCATGGCCGCACGCATGCGTGGGTAGCCGTTCGAGACCCTGCCCGTATGTACGTATGTGGCCGTATTTTTTGGCGTGTGGTTGTATGTACGTGTACACGGTTTAGACGGGACAACCTGAACTGCTACATGGGGGCTCTACTATGACATGTGCCGCTACTTACTCGGCCACGGTTCATCATTGCAGAGTGACCGATCGACCAGTATGTACGTACACGTTCCGACAAGATAGACAACAGTACGTACGCTTCGACCCGGTGGGTCCCAGTTGTCAGGGAGGATAAGGACACATTTCCTTGCGTGCGAAGATATAGCTGCTGGGTCCCAGCTGTCAGGGGAGGATATTTTTTTTGCCCGTAATAAGGATGCACTTCCTTGCATGCGAAGATGTAGCTAGTGGGTCCCAGTAGTCAGGGGGAGAAAACATTATTTTTCAGGGTAAAAAGGATGCAGTTGCATGCATGCGTCCATGGGCGTGGTGCGTCCCCACTGTCAGCCTCTCACGTACAGTCATCTTCCGATGACTCTCGTTTGTTGACCACATTAACCACACCGTGCCGAGCGCACCAAGGCCGGTGGACGACGGCGAGGCCCCAGACTGAAACGACCCGGAGATGGGGAAGACGCGGCAGTGGGGTCGCAGATGGAGAGGAGTGGGAAACTTGACTGGTTCAGGTGCGCGACAGCACTGCCGCCCACGGGAGACAGGAGCAAGAACAGAGGTTGAAGAAGGAGCACGGCTATTGGATTAACATCCAATGGTCCAGCTGCTAGAATCATTTGTTGATTAAGTTGACAAAGCCCTGCGTACACGTCCGCTTAGTAGGCCCACAAGTCAGCCACCAAATCTGACGGGTCCCAGCTGTCAACGGGAGGAATAGTTTTTTCGCATAACAAGGAGGCACTTCCTTCTGTGTGAAGATACAGCCGGTGGTCAGCTGTCAGGGGGAGGAAACATTTTTTCCAGCTTAATAAGGAGGAACTTTCCTTGTGTGCGACCATGGACCTCATGGGTGAGGGAGTCCTGGATTAGGGGGTCCTCGGGCGTCCGGGCTATGTGACATGGGCCGGACTAATGGGCCGTGAAGATACAAGATAGAAGGCCTTCCCCCGTGTCCGGATGGGACTCTCCTTTGCGTGGATGGCAAGCTTGGCATTCGGATATGAAGATTCTTTTCTCTGTAAACCGACTCTGTACAACCCTAGGTCCCTTCGGTGTCTATATAAACCGGATGGTTTAGTCCGTAGAGGCAATCATAATCATACAGGCTAGACATCTAGGGTTTAGCCCTTACGATCTCGAGGTAGATAAACTCTTGTAACCCCTATACTCATCAAAGTCAATCAAGCAGGAAGTAGGGTATTACCTCCATTAAGAGGGCCCGAACCTGGGTAAACATCGTGTCCCCTGTCTCCTGTTACCTTCAATCTTCAGACGCACAGTTCGGGACCGCCTACCCGAGATCGACCGGTTTTGACACCGACATTGGTGCTTTCATTGAGAGTTCCACTGTGCCGTCGACAGAAGGTTCGATGGCTCGCTCGATCATCTTCTATGATGCCGTTTCCTGGGAAGTTTTCCTCCCCGGCCAGATCTTTGTATTCGGCGGCTTCCTTCTACGTACCAACTCAATTGGCCACCTCGAGCAGATCGACAGGTACGCCCCTGGTCAACAGATCAGTTTCGGGAATCTGAATTATGTTGCCGATATCCAAGGAGATTTGATCTTTGGAGGGTTCGCGACCCCGATCGTCGCTCTGGCCTTAAATCCAGAGCAAACCACCAGGTCTGAAGATGGGTGTCTGGAGCCCACCGGACTTTCGGCTGCGAATCGCACTATTGAGGATCCGGAGGCAACCGTGTCCACGGCAAACTCGGGATTAGACCAGGTTCCCCCTATCATTGAAAGGCCGGACTCGCCCCCGGACTCCCAATCCAAACTCTCGAAGTCCATGCCAAGTAGGCATGGCCAGGAAGCTTTCACCCCGGCCAGCCCCGTGGACTCTCGCTTCCGCGTCCAAACCTCGCTCTTAAACGAGGCCCCGGACTTAATGCGATCCCTCGCCATTACAGAGGAATCACTTCCGAACTGCGCCCAGCCCAGACTAGGGGCTGAGAGCGGGGAATTTTACGTCCCACCCACCACCTACTTCATAGCCACTGTTGAAGACATAACTGACATGCTGGACTACGCCTCCGAAGACATCGACGGCATGGACGACGATGCCGGAGACGAACATGGCCAAGACCCACCGATTACCGGATGCTAGACGGCCACCTCCACATATGACGTGTATATGGTGGACACACCTAAAGAAGATGACGACCACGGGAGGAAGGATCCGGTTGAGGACAAGCCTGTTGAAGCACCTCCAAAGCGTCGACGTCAGCGGCGCTGCTCAAAATCGCGTCGCGAAAAAGATTGCAATACCGGCACCGAAAACAATCACACTCCAGAGAACGCCGAAGACCCTGAAGCCCCTGTTGAGCCAACATCCGAACAGGATGATTGGAAGGATGGGAAAGTTAACCCTGATGATCTAGTTGGGAACAAGGACTCGGAGGACAGTAAATATCTGCCACCCTCCGAGGATAATGTGAGCCTCGGCGACGAAGACTTCATCGTGCCAGAGGAACCCCTCGAGCAAGAGCACTTCAAGTGCCAGCTAATCGCAATGGCGAGAAGCCTTAAAAAAGAAACATCAACAGCTCCAAGCCGAACAGGATACACTCAACGACAGATGGATTCAAGTCCTGGCGGCCGAAGAGTACGACCTTCAACGCCCAACAAAGAGTTATCCGAAGTGTCGGCTACTTCCACAATTTGACAACGAGGCCGAGCCCATACCGTCAAGACACGACAGTGCTGATGAACCAGACCGGCCACCACGTGGACGAGATAAAGGGGCCACTTACGCAGAACACCAACCCGCGCCACCTCGCCGTAGAGGCAGAGAGACAACGACACCAGGGTACACCTACGACCTACGGCAGGACCTGGACAATAGAGCAAGCCAAGCCAGATCAATCTATGGATCAAGGGGGCGTGTGATACGTCTCAGTCGTATCTACTATTCCAAACACTTTTGCCCTTGTTTTGGACTCTAACTTGCATGATTTGAATGGAACTAACCCGGACTCACGTTGTTTTCAGCAGAATTGCCATGGTGTTATTTATGTGCAGAAACAAAAGTTCTCGGAATGACCTGAAACTTCACGAAGATTATTTTTGGAAATAATAAAAAATAAAGGCGAAAGAATCAAGGCCAAGGGGCCCACACCCTTTCCACGAGGGTGGGGGGCGCGCCTGCCCCCTGGGCGCGTCCCTGCCTCGTGGCCCCCCTGGAGCTCCACCGACCTCAACTCCAACTCCATATATTCGTGTTCGGGGAGAAAAAATCAGAGAGAAAGATTCATCGCGTTTTACGATACGGAGCCGCCGCCAAGCCCTAAACTCTCTCGGGAGGGCTGATTTGGAGTCCGTTCGGGGCTCCGGAGAGGCGAATCCGTCGCCGTCGTCATCATCAACCATCCTCCATCACCAATTTCATGATGCTCACCGCCGTGCGTGAGTAATTCCATCGGAGGCTTGCTGGACGGTGATGGGTTGGATGAGATTTATCATGTAATCAAGTTAGATTTGTTTGGGTTTGATCCCTAGTATCCACTATATTCTGAGATTGATGTTGCTATGACTTTGCTATGCTTAATGCTTATCACTAGGGCCTGAGTGCCATGATTTCAGATCTGAACCTATTATGTTTTCATGAATATATGTGAGTTCTTGATCCTATCTTGCAAGTCTATAGTCACCTACTATGTGTTATGATCCGGCAACCCCAAAGTGACAATAATCGGGACCACTCCTGGTGATGACCGTAGTTTGAGGAGTTCATGTATTCACTATGTGTTAATGCTTTGGTCCGATACTCTATTAAAAGGAGGCCTTAATATCCCTTAGTTTCCGCTAGGACCCCGCTGCCACGAGAGGGTAGGACAAAAGATGTCATGCAAGTTCTTTTCCATAAGCACGTATGACTATATTCGGAATACATGCCTACATTACATTGATGAATTGGAGCTAGTTCTGTGTCACCCTATGTTATGACTGTTACATGATGAACCGCATCCGGCATAATTCTCCATCACCGATCCAATGCCTACGAGCTTTTCACATATTGTTCTTCGCTTATTTACTTTACCGTTGCTACTGTTACAATCACTACAAAACCAAAAAATATTACTTTTGCTACCGTTACCGTTACTTCCATACTACTTTGCTACTAAACACTTTGCTGCAGATACTAAGTTATCCAGGTGTGGTTGAATTGACAACTCAACTGCTAATACTTGAGAATATTCTTTGGCTCCCCTTGTGTCGAATCAATAAATTTGGGTTGAATACTCTACCCTCGAAAACTGTTGCGATCCCCTATACTTGTGGGTTATCAAGACTATTTTCTGGCGCCGTTGCCGGGGAGCATAGCTCTATTCTTTGAGTCACTTGGGATTTATATCAGCTGGTCATTATGAAGAACTTGAAAGACGTGAAAACAAAAATTTATCCCTCAACTACGAGGGGAGGTAAGGAACTGCCATCTAGCTCTGCACTTGATTCACCTTTTGTTTTGAGTAAGCTTGCAACACCTAAACCTGCTTCTACTATTAATTCTGATATGTCGCATGTTATTGATGATGCCACTTCTGCTATGCATGATACTTATGATGAAACTACTTCTATGCTTGATACTACTGTGCCACTTGGTGAATTTCTTGATGAATAACTTGCTAGGGCTAGGGAGAATGAAATTATTAAAACTGATAATATTGATGAAAGTGATGATGAAGACTCTCCCAATAAATATGAATTGCCTGTCGTGCCTGAGGGCTATGTTATGGATGAAGAAACTGCTAAAGACTTTCTTGCTTGCAATGATAGAAGTGATCTTAAGAAACTATTAGCTAAGCTGAAACAAAAAAAACTCTGAATGCTAGAATGAAATATGATCCTGCTTATGCTACTTCACCTATCTTTGTTACTTAAGGATTATGAAATCGCTGTCGACCCTGATATAATTACTTTGGTTGAATCTGATCCCTTCTATGGCTATGAATCTGAAACTGTTGTGGCACATCTTACTAAATTAAATGATATAGCTACCCTGTTCACTAATGATGAGAAAACTCGCTACTATTATATCCTTAAGATATTTCCGTTCTCATTAAAGGGTGATGCTAAGACATGGTTTAATTCTCTTGATCCTGGTTGTGTGCGTAGTCCCCAGGATATGATTTATTACTTCTCTGCTAAATATTTCCCCGCTCATAGGAAACAAGCTGCTTTAAGGGAAATATATAATTTTGTGCAAATTGAAGAAGAGAGTCTCCCACAAGCTTGGGGGAGGCTTCTCCAATTACTTAATGTTTTGCCTGATCATCCTCTCAAGAAAAATGAAATAATTGATATCTTTTATAATGGACTAATCGATGCTTCCAGAGACGACCTGGATAGTTGTGCTGGTTCTATTTTCAGGGAAAGAACACCAGATGAAGCTGAAATTCTATTGAATAATATGTTGACAAATGAAAATAATTGGACACTTCCTGAACCAACTCCTAAGCCAACTCCGAAGAAAAGGGGTGTTCTATTTCTCAGTCCTGAAGATATGCAAGAGGCAAAGAAATCTATGAAAGAAAAAGGTACAAAAGCTGAAGATGTTAAGAATTTACCTCCTGTTACATGGTCTTAATTTACCGCCTGTTGAAGAAATACATTGTCCTGATAACTCGACACAGGTAGTAAAGGTAAATTCTCTCTATAGATATGATAAAGCTGAAATCCCTCCTACTAAGTTTGCTAGCCAATGCTTAGATGCGTTTGATAACTTTATGGTTAAGCAAGAAGATTTCAATGCTTATTTTGGTAGACAATTGAAACGTAATGCTTATATGATTGAACACTTGGGTGATTATAATTCTAGAGTTAAAGGTGAACTTAAACTCATTAGTAAACATGCTTCTGTGGTTACCACTCAAGTAGAACAAGTACTTAAAGCTTAGAATGATTTTCTCAATGAATTGAATAATAAGAAGAATGATTTTGCTGTTAGAGTGGCTACTAGAACTGGTAAAATGACTCAGGAACCTTTGTATCCTGAAGGCCACCCTAAGAGAATTGAGCAAGATTCTCAGAGAAATAATATTGATGCACCTAGTCCTTCTAAAAGGAAGAAAAAGAAAAATGATAGGACTTTGCATGCTTCTAGTGAACCTATTGATGAAACACCTGAGAATCCAAATGATATTTCTATTTCTGATGCTGAAACACAATCTGGTAATGAACATGAACCTAGTGATAATGTTAATGATGATGGTCATGTTGATGCTCAACCTAGTAATGAGAATGATGTAGAAATTGAACTTGTTGTTGATCTTGATAACCCACAATCAAAGAATCAACGTTATGATAAGAGAGACTTTGTTGCTAGGAAACACGGTAAGGAAAGAGAGCCATGGGTTCAGAAACCCATGCCTTTTTCTCCCAAACCATCCAAGAAAAAGGATGATGAGGATTTTGAGCACTTTGCTGAAATGATTAGACCTATCTTCTTGCATATGCGTTTGACTGATATGCTCAAAATGAATCCTTATGCCAAGTATATGAAAGAAATCGTTACAAATAAAAGAAAGATACCGGAAGCTGAAATTTCCACCATGCTTGCTAATTATACTTTCAAGGGTGGAATACCTAAGAAACTAGGAGATCCAGGAGTACCCACTATACCATGCTCCATTAAAAGAAACTATGTTAAAACTACCTTGTGTGATCTTGGAGCCGGTGTTAGTGTTATGCCTCTCTCTTTATATCGTAGACTTGATTTGAATAAGTTGATACCTACTGAAATATCTTTGCAAATGGCTGATAAATCAACTGCTATACCTGTCGGTATTTGTGAGGATGTGCCTGTTGTGGTTGCAAACGTTACTATTTTAACGGACTTTGTTATTCTTGATATTCCCGAGGACGATAGTATGTATATTATTCTTGGAAGACCCTTTTTGAATACTGCAGGGGCTGTTATTGATTGCAACAGGGGCAATGTCACTTTTCATGTTAATGGTAATGAGCATACGGTACACTTTCCGAGGAAACAACCTCAAGTTCATAGTATAAACTCTATTGGAAAAACTCCATCGATTATTTTTGGAGGTTTCGAATTTCTTCTTCCCACTGTCAAAAAGATATATGATATTCTTATTATTGGGGATGTGCATATCCCCGTTGAGGTAACATAGTGTTATTCAAAATTTCTCCGGTTTCATGCAATTCGGAATGAGTTTGTTAACAAGACCTGATCAACCTTGTTAGTGGATTCCTTTTGATGAGCATGAAATGGATGATTAGAAGGCACAACCTTCTGTACCCTCCTTTTACTTTCTGTTATTTAGTTGAAATAAAGTAAAATAGTACTTTTCTGTCTGTTTTCTGAATTATCCGTGCAATATAAAAATACCCTGAAAATAAAAGCTCTCCAAATTCCTTGAAATTTAAATATGATTTTTTTCTGGAATATTTGAGAATATTTGGCACTGAGAACACAGCAGGGGGAGCAAGCACCTGGGCACGAGGGTCCAGGGCGCGCCCACCCCTTGGGCGCGCCCCTGCCTCCTGGGCCCACGGTGGCTCCCCTCCATTTATTCCTGCACCCACACACTTCTTCTTCCTCCCAAAAAAATCACCATCCAGCTCAAGCACGAGTTCTAGCTCATTTTGCTGCAATTTTCGATCTCCTTGCTCAAAGCACCTCTCACAAAACTGCTTTGGGGGATTGTTCCTTGGTATGTGACTTCTCCATTGGTCCAATTAGTTTTTGTTCTAGTGCTTTATTCATTGCAAATTTGTGCTGCCTAGGTGACCATGTTCTTGAGCTTGCATGTCAAATTTATATGGTTCCAAGTAGTTTTAATGCATGATATAAGCTCTAGGCACTTGTAGGAGTAGTTGCTATCAATTTTGTTGAGCTTGGTTCACTTTTATTTGAAGTTACTAAAAATTTCAGAAAATGATGAAGAGATTTTTGAGGGGCTCATCGAGCCGAAGCTCGAAGGAAAAGCAAAGTGAAGAAGAAGAGAGGCCCAAATATAATCTACCTCATACCGTGGAGGTTCGGCCGTGTGAATGGCCTTGCGATGATTTCTTGAGAGCAGCCGGGATTTATGATGATTTTTATGAGTTGGCTGAGAATGCAGGCCTCACCGACTTCCTCCGCGACCAACGCGAACAGTATCTCTTACTCACCAATACCTTTGTGCAAAATTTTCATTTCCATTGTAGGAGGTCACCACCTACGGTGGATTTTTATTTATATGATGAGTATAAGGAGATGACCCTTCGTGAATTCTGTAGAGTTTGCAAGTTACCTTTTCCTGGTATCATAGAGGAACCACATAGTAACAATGTGGAGGGGTTTATTGATACAATTGCTGTAGGGGAAACGAGGAAGGTTTTCGACGCACGAATCACTAGCATACACTTTCCTGTTCTACGTTACTTTGGTATATTTGCTAGTAGATGCTTAATTGGTCGCGGAAACTGTGGAAACTTGAGTGTCCCTTATATTATTATTTTGTTCCATGCCTTGTTTCGAGATGACACATTTAGTATGGGCGCTACTGTTGCAAAGCGGTTAAATCTTAACCGTACTAAGGGGCCCATCTTGGGAGGTATCTTCGCCTTGCGCCTCACTGCACATTTTAACATACCTATTAGACATTATGAGAAAGAAGAAAAGTTGTTGCCTCCTATTTTTCTAGACTATAAGAGTATGGTAGCACATGATTTTATTGTTAATAATAGGGAAAGGGCGCTTAAATACAAACTGATATTTGATAAGAGTCACCCTGAGACTATTACCTTGCCCGCTCCTTCCTTGTTTGATTTATCTGCAGGCAAGTATCTCGTTCCGCTGGTGGCCATCCACGCCTACTGGAACCCTACATCAGCTACAAAGCCAGAGTCAGAACCACAATTTGATCCTCCACGATAGTCTAATTACCAGTGGGATCCGGAGGCGATTGCCAACCAGTGGAAATTCGAGGCTTCTTCTCAGTACGACCCCAACTACAACTATGGATATCCGCCAGGCCAGCCGTGGCAACAGACCAACTTAGGCCAAAAGCCTAAGCTTGGGGGAGTACGTATTTCTCACCGACATTACATTTATGTTCACACTCATTGCCAGTTGTCGGTGCTCATACTTTTTCACTATACTATCCATGCTAGTTTCTTTTCCTTTTTTCTGCTTTCTTCTTGTGTGTTTGAAAAACCTTAAGAAAACCAAAAAAAATTAGTAGTAGCTTTTAGCTAGTTTACTTTCTTGCTTGTAGTAGTAGTAATTAAAATGAAAACCCAAAAATATTTCTCGTTCTTCTTTTGCTTGTTGGGAGCTTTCCCGTGTAAATAGTTTTATTTCTTTTCTTTTCTTTGGGGGTCGATAGGAGAAGACCATAATGAAAATGTTGAAGTGGCTCCTATATGCATTATTGTTGATTTAACCAAGAGCCCATATTACCTTGTCTTCTCCTTTAAATTGAATGCTTGCAGATTCCAGCTTAGTCCAATGCACGTGCACTATTATTATTATTCACATCATTCGGTCATGCAAGTGAAAGGCAATTATGACAATATATGATGGACTAATTGAGATAAGAGAAGCTGGTATGAACTCGACCTCTCTTGTTTTTGTAAATATGATTAGTTCATCGTTCCTGATTCAGCCTATTATGAATAAACATGTTTGCAATGACAATTGGAGATTATAGTTGCTTATGCCATGCTTAATTAGCTAGGAGTTTATAATGGCTTACCTTGCGTGCCAACATGCTATTAAAATGGTTGTGATGTGGTATGATGGGGTGGTATCCTCCTTTGAATGATTCAAGTGACTTGACTTGGCACATGTTCACACATGTAGTTGAAACAAATCAACATAGCCTTCACGATATTTATGTTCATGGTGGATTATACCCTACTCATGCTTGCACTCAATGTTTATTAATTTTAATGCATGTTCATGACCGTTGTCGCTCTCTAGTTGGTCGCTTCCTAGTCTTTTTCTAGCCTTCACTTGTACTAAGCGGGAATACTGCTTGTGCATCCAATTCCTTAAACCCCAAAGTTATTCCATATGAGTCCACCATACCTTCCTATATGCGGTATCTACCTGCCGTTCCAAGTAAATTTGTATGTGCCAAACTCTAAACCTTCAAATGAAATTCTGTTTTGTATGCTCGAATAGCTCATGTATCAACTAGGGTTGTCCTTATGTTCCATGTTAGTGAAGGAAATATGCCCTAGAGGCAATAATAAAGTTATTATTTATTTCCTTATATCATGATAAATGTTTATTATTCATGCTAGAATTGTATTAACTGGAAACATGATACATGTGTGAATACATAGACAAACAGAGTGTCACTAGTATGCCTCTACTTGACTAGCTCGTTGATCAAAGATGGTTATGTTTCCTAGCCATAGACATGAGTTGTCATTTGATTAACGGGATCACATCATTAGGAGAATGATGTGATTGACTTGACCCATTCCGTTAGCTTAGCACTCGATCGTTTAGTATGTTGCTATTGCTTTCTTCATGACTTATACATGTTCCTATGACTATGAGATTATGCAAATCCCATTTACCGGAGGAACACTTTGTGTGCTACCAAACATCACAACGTAACTGGGTGATTATAAAGGTGCTCTACAGGTGTCTCCGAAGGTACTTGTTGGTTTGGCGTATTTCGAGATTAGGATTTGTCACTCCGATTGTCGGAGAGGTATCTCTGGGCCCACTCGGTAATGCACATCACTATAAGCCTTGCAAGCATTGCAACTAATGAGTTAGTTGCGGGATGATGTATTATAGAACGAGTAAAGAGACTTGCCGGTAACGAGATTGAACTAGGTATTGAGATACCGACGATCGAATCTCGGGCAAGTAACATACCGATGACAAAGGGAACAACGTATGTTGTTATGCGGTTTGACCGATAAAGATCTTCGTAGAATATGTGGGAGCCAATATGAGCATCCAGGTTCCGCTATTGGTTATTGACCGGAGACGTGTCTCGGTCATGTCTACATTGTTCTCGAACCCGTAGGGTCCGCACGCTTAAAGTTCGATGACGGTTATATTATGAGTTTATGTGATTTGATGTACCGAAGGTAGTTCGGAGTCCCGGATGAGATCGGGGACATGACGAGGAGTCTCGAAATGGTCGAGACGTAAAGATCGATATATTGGACGACTATATTTGGACATCGGAAAGGTTTCCAGTGATTCGGGTATTTTTTGGAGTACCGAAGAGTTATGGGAATTCGCCGGGGAGTATATGGGCCTTATTGGGCTTTAGGGGAAAGAGAGAGGAGAGGCTGCACGCGCCCCCAAGGCCTAGTCCGAATTGGACTAGGGGGAGGGGCTGCGCCCCCTCCTTCCTTCTCTTCTCTTTCCCCTTTCCTTGACTCCTACTCCTACTACTTGGAAGGGGGGGGGGGGGAATCCTACTCCCGGTGGGAGTAGGACTCCTCCAAGGGCGCGCCATAGAGAGGGCCGGCCCTCCCCCTCCTCCACTCCTTTATATACGGGGGCAAGGGGGCACCCCAAGGACACAACAATTGATCGTTGGATCTCTTAGCCGTGTGCGGTGCCCCCCTCCATCATAATCCACCTCGGTCATATCGTAGCAGTGCTTAGGCGAAGCCCTGCGTCGGTAGAACATCATCATCGTCACCACGCCGTCGTGCTGACGGAACTCTCCCTCAAAGCTCGGCTGGATCGGAGTTCAAGGGACGTCATCGAGTTGAACGTGTGCTGAACTCGGAGGTGCCATGCGTTCGGTACTTGATCGGTGGGATCGTGAAGACATACGACTACATCAACCGCGTTGTGCTAACGCTTCCGCTTTCGGTCTACGAGGGTACGTGGACACACTCTCCCCTCTCGTTGCTATGCATCACCATAATCTTGTGTGTGCGTAGGATTTTTTTTGAAATTACTATGTTCCCCAACAGTGGTATCAGAGCCAGGTTTTATGCGTTGATGTTATATGCACGAGTAGAACACAAATGAGTTGTGGGCGATATAAGTCATACTGCTTACCAGCATGTCATACTTTGGTTCGGCGGTATTGTTGGATGAAGCGGCCCGGACCGACATTACGCGTACGCTTACGCGAGACTGGTTCTACCGACGTGCTTTGCACATAGGTGGCTGGCGGGTGTCAGTTTCTCCAACTTTAGTTGAACCGAGTGTGGCTACGCCCGGTCCTTGCGAAGGTTAAAACAGCACCAACTTGACAAACTATCGTTGTGGTTTTGATGCGTAGGTAAGAACGGTTCTTGCTAAGCCCGTAGCAGCCACGTAAAACTTGCAACAACAAAGTAGAGGACGTTTAACTTGTTTTTGCAGGGCATGTTGTGATGTGATATGGTCAAGACATGATGCTAAATTTTATTGTATGAGATGATCATGTTTTGTAACCGAGTTATCGGCAACTGGCAGGAGCCATATGGTTGTCGCTTTATTGTATGCAATGCAAATCACCCTGTAATGCTTTACTTTATCACTAAGCGGTAGCGATAGTCGTAGAAGCATAAGATTGGCGAGACGACAACGATGCTACGATGGAGATCAAGGTGTCGCGCCGGTGACGATGGTGATCATGACGGTGCTTCAGAGATGGAGATCACAAGCACAAGATGATGATGACCATATCATATCACTTATATTGATTGCATGTGATGTTTATCTTTTATGCATCTTATCTTGCTTTGATTGACGGTAGCATTATAAGATGATCCCTCACTAAATTATCAAAGTATAAGTGTTCTCCCTTAGTATGCACCGTTGCGAAAGTTCTTCGTGCTGAGACACCACGTGATGACCGGGTGTGATAGGCTCTACGTTCAAATACAACGGGTGCAAAACAGTTGCACACGCGGAATACTCAGGTTAAGCTTGACGACCCTAGCATATAATAGATATGGCCTCGGAACACGGA
Organism: Aegilops tauschii subsp. strangulata; assembly: GCF_002575655.3. Taxonomy (NCBI): domain Eukaryota; kingdom Viridiplantae; phylum Streptophyta; class Magnoliopsida; order Poales; family Poaceae; genus Aegilops; species Aegilops tauschii. The sequence continues at coordinate 308,900,014 of NC_053037.3, read as the reverse complement.
GACCGAAAGGTCGAGCGTGAATCATATAGTAGATATGATCAACATAGTGATGTTCACCATTGAAACTACTCCATCTCACGTGATGATCGGACATGGTTTAGTTGATATGGATCACGTGATCACTTAGAAGATTAGAGGGATGTCTATCTAAGTGAGAGTTCTTAAGTAATATGATTAATTGAACTTAAATTTATCATGAACTTAGTCCTGATAGTATTTTGCAAATTATGTTGTAGATCAATAGCTCGCGTTGTTGCTTCCCTATGTTTATTTTGATATGTTCCTAGAGAAAAATTATGTTGAAAGATGTTAGTAGCAATGATGCGTATTGGATCCGTGATCTGAGGATTATCCTCATTGCTGCACAGAAGAATTATGTCCTTGATGCATCGCTAGGTGACAGACCTATTGCAAGAGCAGATGCAGACGTTATGAACGTTTGGCTAGCTTAATATGATGACTACTTGATAGTTTAGTGCACCATGCTTAACGACTTAGAATCGGGACTTCAAAGACGTTTTGAACGTCATGGACCATATGAGATGTTCCAGGAGTTGAAGTTAATATTTCAAGCAAATACCCGAGTTGAGAGATATGAAGTCTCCAACAAGTTCTATAGCTAAAAGATGGAGGAGAATAGCTCAAGCAGTGAGCATATTCTCAGATTGTCTGGGTACTACAATCGCTTGAATCAAGTGGGAGTTAATCTTCCAGATAAAATAGTGATTGACAGAATTCTCTAGTCACCATCACCAAGTTAGTAGAACTTCGTGATGAACTATAGTATGCAAGGGATGACTAAAGTAATTCCCGAGCTCTTCGCGATGCTGAAATCGACGAAGGTAGAAATCAAGAAAGAGCATCAAGTGTTGATGGTTAACAAGACCACTAGTTTCAAGAAAAGGGCAAAGGGACAGAAGGGGAACTTCAAGAAGAACGACAAGCAAGTTGCTGCTCAAATGAAGAAGCCCAAGTCTGGACCTAAGCCTGAGACTAAGTGCTTCTACTGCAAAGGGACTGGTCACTGGAAGCGGAACTGCCCCAAGTATTTGGTGGACAAGAAGGATGGCAAAGTGAACAAAGGTATATTTGATATACAGATTATTGATGTGTATTTTACTAGTGTTCGTAGCAACCCCTCGGTATTTGATACTGGTTCAGTGGCTAAAGAGTAGTAACTCGAAACGGGAGTTGCATAATGAACAGAAACTAGTTAAGGAGGAAGTGACGATGTGTATTGGAAGTGGTTCCAAGATTGATATGATCATCATCGCACACTCCCTATACTTTCGGGATTAGTGTTGAACCTAAATAAGTGTTATTTGGTGTTTGCGTTGAGCATGAATATGATTTGATCATGTTTATTGCAATACGTTTATTCATTTAAAGTCAGAGAATAATTGTTGTTCTGTTTACATGAATAGAACCTTCAATGGTCATAGACCCAATGAAAATGGTTTGTTGTATCTCGATCGTAGTGATACACATATTCATAATATTGAAGCCAAAAGATGCAAAGTTAATAATGATAGTGCAACTTATTTGTGGCACTGCCGTTTAGGTCATATTGGTGTAAAGCGCATGAAGAAACTCCATGCTGATGGGCTTTTGGAATCACTTGATGCTTGCGAACCATGCCTTATGGGCAAGATGACTAAGACTCCATTCTCCGAAACAATGGAGCAAGCAACTGACTTATTGGAAATAATACATACTAATGTATGCGATCCGATGAGTGTTGAGGCTCGCGCCGGGTATCGTTATTTTCCGACCTTCACAGATGATTTGAGCAGATATGTGTATATCTACTTGATGAAACATAAGTCTGAAACATTTGAAAAGTTCAAAGAATTTCAGAGTGAAGTGGAAAATCATCGTGACAAGAAAATAAGGTTTCTACGATCTGATCGCGGAGACAAATATTTGAGTTACGAGTTTGGTCTTCAATTAAAACAATGTGGAATAGTTTCACAAATTCGTGCCACCTGGAACACCACAGCATAATGGTGTGTCCGAACGTCATAACCGTACTTTATTGGATATAGTGCAATCTATGATGTTTCTTACCAATTTACCACTATAGTTTTGGGGTTATGCATTAGAGACAGCTGCATTCACGTAAAAAAAGGGGCGCCATCTAAAGCCGTTTGAGACAACACCGTATGAACTGTGGTTTGGCAAGAAACCAAAGTTGTCATTTCTTAAAGTTTAGGGTTGCGATGCTTATAAGAAAAAGTTTCATCCTGATAAGCTCAAACCCAAATCGGAGAAATGTGTCTTCATAGGATACCCAAAGGAGACAATTGGGTACACCTTCTATCACAGATCCGAAGGCAAGATATTCGTTGCTAAGAATGGATCCTTTCTAGAGAAGGAGTTTCTCTCGAGGTAACTGTACCTGCTCCCTTATTGGAAAGTAGTTCATCACAGAAATTTGTTCCTGTGACTCCTACACCAATTAGTGAGGAAGCTAATGATGATGATCATGTAACTTCAGATCAAGTTACTACCGAACCTCGTAGGTCAACCAGAGTGAGATCCGCACCATAGTGGTACGGTAATCCTGTTCTGGAGGTCATGTTACTTGACCATGGCGAACCTATGAACTATGAGGAAGTGATGATGAGCCCAGATTCCGTGAAATGGCTTGAGGCCATGAAATCTGAGATGGGATCCATGTATGAGAACAAAGTATGGACTTTGATTGACTTGCCCAATGATCGGCGAGCCATTGAGATTAAATGGATCTTCAAGACGAAGACGGACGCTGATAGTTGTGTTACTATCTACAAAGCTAGAATTGTCGCAAAAAGGTTTTTCGACAAGTTCAAGGTGTTGACTATGATGAGAGTTTCCCACTCGTATCTATGCTTAAGTCTGTCCGAATCATGTTAGCAATTGCCGCATTTTATGGAATCTGGCAAATGGATAAACAAAACTGCATTCCTTAATGGATTTATTAAAGAATAGTTGTATATGATGCAACCAGAAGGTTTTGTCAATCCTAAAGGTGCTAACAAAATATGCAAGCTCCAGCGATCCATCTATGGACTGGTGCAAGCATCTCGGAGTTGGAATATATGCTTTGATAAGTTGATCAAAGGATATAGTTTTATACAGACTTGCGGTGAAGCCTGTATTTACAAGAAAGTGAGTGGGAGCACTACAACATTTCTGATAAGTATATGTGAATGACATATTGTTGATCGGAAATAATGTAGAATTATTCTGCAAAGCATAAAGGAGTGTTTGAAAGGAGTTTTTCAAAGAAAGACCTCGGTGAAGCTGCTTACATATTGAGCATCAAGATCTATAGAGGTAGATCAAAATGCTTGATAAGTTTTTTCAATGAGTACATACCTTGACAAGATTTTGAAGTAGTTCAAAATGGAACAGTCAAAGAAAGAGTTCTTGCCTATGTTACAAGGTGTGAAATTGAGTAAGACTCAAAGCCCGACCACGACAGAAGATAGAAATAGAATGAAATTCATTCCCTATGCCTCAGCCATAGGTTCTATAAAGTATGCCATGCCATGTACCAGATCTATTGTATACCCTACCACTGAGTTTGGCAAGGGACTACAATAGTGATCTAGGAGTAGATCACTTGACATCGGTCAAAATTATCCTTAGTGGAATAAGGATATGTTTCTCGATTATGGAGGTGAAAAAAAGGTTCGTCGTAAAGGGTTACGTCGATGCAAGTTTTTGACACTGATCCAGATGACTCTAAGTCTCAATCTGGATACATATTAAAAGTGGGAGCTATTAGCTAGAGTAGCTCCGTGCAGAGCATTATAGACATAGAATTTGCAAAATACTTACGGATCTGAATGTGACAGACCCGTTGACTAAAATTATCTCACAAGCAAAACATGATCACACCTTAGTACTCTTTGGGTGTTAATCACATAGCGATGTGAACTAGATTACTGACTCTAGTAAACCCTTTGGGTGTTGGTCACATATCGATGTGAACTATGGGTGTTAACCACATAAAGATGTGAACTATTGATGTTAAATCACATGGCGATGTGAACTAGATTATTGACTCTAGTACAAGTGGGAGACTGAAGGAAATATGCCCTAGAGGCAATAATAAAGTTATTATTTATTTCCTTATATCATGATAAATGTTTATTATTCATGCTAGAATTGTATTAACCGGAAACATGATACATGTGTGAATACATAGACAAACAGAGTGTCACTAGTATGCCTCTACTTGACTAGCTCGTTGATCAAAGATGGTTATGTTTCCTAGCCATAGACATGAGTTGTCATTTGATTAACGGGATCACATCATTAGGAGAATGATGTGATTGACTTGACCCATTCCGTTAGCTTAGCACTCGATCGTTTAGTATGTTGCTATTGCTTTCTTCATGACTTATACATGTTCCTATGACTATGAGATTATACAACTCCCGTTTACTAGAGGAACACTGTGTGTGCTACCAAACGTCACAACGTAACTGGGTGATTATAAAGGTGCTCTAAAGGTGTCTCCGAAGGTACTTGTTCGGTTGGCGTATTTTGAGATTAGGATTTGTTATTCCGATTGTCGGAGAGGTATCTCTGGGCCCACTCGGTAATGCACATCACTATAAGCCTTGCAAGCATTGCAACTAATGAGTTAGTTGCGGGATGATCTATTACAGAACGAGTAAAGAGACCTGCCGGTTATGAGATTGAACTAGGTATTGAGATACCGACGATCGAATCTCGGGCATGTAACATACCGATGACAAAGGGAACAACGTATGTTGTTATGCGGTTTGACCGATAAAGATCTTCGTAGAATATGTGGGAGCCAATATGAGCATCCAGGTTCCGCTATTGGTTATTGACCGGAGACGTGTCTCGGTCATGTCTACATTGTTCTCGAACCCGTAGGGTCCGCACGCTTAAAGTTCGATGACGGTTATATTATGAGTTTATGTGATTTGATGTACCGAAGGTAGTTCGGAGTCCCGGATGAGATCGGGGACATGACGAGGAGTCTCGAAATGGTCGAGACGTAAAGATCGATATATTGGACGACTATATTCGGACATCGGAAAGGTTTCCAGTGATTCGGGTATTTTTTGGAGTACCGGAGAGTTACGGGAATTCGCCGGGGAGTATATGGGCCTTATTGGGCTTTAGGGGAAAGAGAGAGGAGAGGCTGCGCGCCCCCAAGGCCTAGTCCGAATTGGACTAGGGGGAGGGCCTGCGCCCCCTCCTTCCTTCTCTTCTCTTTCCCCTTTCCTTGACTCCTACTACTTGGAAGGGGGGGACCTACTCCCGGTGGGAGTAGGACTCCTCCAAGGGCGCGCCATAGATAGGGCCGGCCCTCCCCCTCCTCCACTCCTTTATATACGGGGGCAAGGGGGCACCCAAGGACACAACAATTGATCGTTGGATCTCTTAGCCGTGTGCGGTGCCCCCCTCCACCATAATCCACCTCGGTCATATCGTAGCGGTGCTTAGGCGAAGCCCTGCGTTGGTGGAACATCATCATCGTCACCACGCCGTCGTGCTGACGGAACTCTCCCTCAAAGCTCGGCTGGATCGGAGTTCGAGGGACGTCATCGAGTTGAACGTGTGCTGAACTCGGAGGTGCCGTGCGCTCGATCGGTCGGATCGTGAAGACGTACGACTACATCAACCGCGTTGTGCTAACACTTCCGCTTTCGGTCTACGAGGGTACGTGGACACACTTGTGACGCCCCCGATTCAGTCGTACACTAATCATGCACGCAAACGTGTACGATCAAGATCAGGGACTCACGGGAAGATATCACAACTCAACTCTAAAACATAAATAAGTCATACAAGCATCACGATACAAGCCAGGGGCCTCGAGGGCTCGAATATAAGTGCTCGATCATAGACGAGTTAGCGAAAGCAACAATATCTGAGTACAGACATAAGTTAAACAAGTTTGCCTTAAGAAGGCTAGCCCAATTTGGGATACAGATCGAAAGAGGTGCATGCCTCCTGCCAGGGATCCTCCTAAACTACTCCTCGTCGTCGTCAGCGGGCTGCACATAGTAGTAGGCACCTCTGGTGTAGTAGGAGTCGTCATCGGCGGTGGCGTCTGGCTCCTGGGTTCCAGCATCTGGTTGTGACAACCAGGTAGAAAGGAAAGGGGGAAAGAGGGAGAAAAGCAACCGTGAGTACTCATCCAAAGTACTCGCAAGCAAGTAGCTACACTATATATGCATGTGTATATGTGTAAAAGGGCCATATCGGTGGACAGAACTGCAGAATGCCAAAATAAGAGGGGGATAGCTAATCCTGTCGAAGACTACGCTTCTGGCCACCTCCATCTTGCAGCATGTAGAAGAGAGTAGGTGGTAAGTTCACCAAGTAGCATCGCATAGCATAATCCTACCCGAAGATCCCCTCCTCGTCGCCCTGTTAGAGAGTGATCACCGGGTTATATCTGGCACTTGGAAGGGTGTGTTTTATTAAGTATCCGGTTCTAGTTGTCATAAGGTCAAGGTACAACTCCGGGTCGTCCTTTTACCGAGGGACACAACTTTCGAATAGATAAACTTCCCTGCAGGGGTGCACCACATAACCCAACACGCTCGATCCCATTTGGCCGGACACACTTTCCTGGGTCATGCCCGGCCTCGGAAGATCAACACGTCGCAGCCCCACCTAGGCACAACAGAGAGGTCAGCACGCCGGTCTAAATCCTATGGCGCAGGGGTCTGGGCCCACCGCCCATTGCACACCTGCACATTGCGAGGGCGGCCGGAAGCAGACCTAGCCTAGCAGGCGTTCCAGTCCAATCCGGCGCGCGCCGCTCCGTCGCTGACGTCACGAAGGCTTCGGCTGATACCACGATGTCGAGTGCCCATAACTGTTCCCGCATAGTTGGTTAGTGCGTATAGGCCAGTGGCCAGACTCAGATCAAATACCAAGATCTCGTTAAGCGTGTTATTTTTAAGTATCCGCGGACGCCGACCAGGGCCAGGCCCACCTCTCTCCTAGGTGGTCTCAACCTGCCCTGTCGCTCCGCCACAAAGTAACAGTCGGGGGCCGTCAGGAACCCAGGCCCACCTCTACCGGGATGGAGCCACCTGTCCTTTCAGCCCCCTCATCAGAACCACTTGCGGGTACTCAACAAGCTGACCCGACTTTAGTCACCACATGTGTCATGTATATAAAGTATATAGTATATACCCGTGATCACCTCCCGAAGTGATCACGGCCCAGTAGTATAGCATGGCAGACGGACAAGAGTGTAGGGCCACTGATGGAACACTAGCATCCTATACTAAGCAGTAGTATAGCAGGTAAGGGTAACAACTGTAGCAACAATGACAGGCTATGCAGCAGAATAGGATTAACCGAAAGCAGTAACATGCTACACTACTCTAATGCAAGCAGTATAGAGAAGAATAGGCGATATCTGGTGATCAAGGGGGGGGGGGCTTGCCTGGAAGCTCAGCTGAGAAGGAGGGGTCGTCGTCGATGTAGTCGATCACAAGGGTATCGGCAACGGTCTCGGAGCCTACCGGCAAGAGGTAACGGAGGGGGAACACAGTAAATAACAGAGCAATCAAATGTAACACAAAGCAAGACGCGGCAATATGTTGTGCTAGGGGTGACCTATCGCAGGGATAGGTGATACCGGCGAAGGAGGGGGGGACACCCGGGAAAGTATTCCCAGTGTTTGGCATTTTCGGACAGACGGACCGAAGGGGGAAAGTTCAATGTTCGCTATGCTAGGGACGTGTGGCTGACAAACGGACTCGTATTCGGATTCGTCTCGTCGTTCTGAGCAACTTTCATGTACAAAGTATTTCCATCCGAGCTACGGATTATTTTATATTAATTTTAAAAGATTTAAATAATTTTTAGGATTAGCAGAATTAATTAAATCAAAAGGCATTTATGATGTCATCATGACATCAGCATGATGCAAGCGGTCAAAGTTGACCATTGACCAGTCAACTAAATGGGTGGGTCCCGCATGTCATAGGCTGTTATCTAATTAACAATAGTTAGATTTATTAGCAGGTTAATTAGGTTTAATTAACTAGATTAATTAAGTTAATTAATTATTTAACTAATTAATCATTTATTTGCTTATTTAACTTTTTTTTAAACGTTCCAGGGGCGCGGGCCCCGTTTCGCAGTGGCCCAGAGGCCATAGCGGGTCGGGCCAACGGGCGCCGGGCGATTCAGGCGTAGGGGCGCTGCGGTTTCGGGCGATGGGTGCCCGTGCCCGAGGCCACCGCAGCGAGGGCACGAGGCCCAGCTGCGCCGGCGGCCTCGCTCGACAGCGGTAGGAGGCGGGGAGCAGGGGCGGCCCCGGACGGCGGCGGCCCTGGCGGGTGCGGCCAGGCGTCGCGGGATGGAGGCAGTGGTGGCCGGGCGGCGGTAGGGGCTGGGCGCGGTCGGTGCTTGGTCGCAGGAGGCCAAGGCCGGCGCGGGCGGGCACGGCGGGGTCAGGGCAGCCGGGGGGGGGCAGCCCGCAGGGTGCGCGCGAGGTAGGGGCGCGGCCTTGTGTGCGAACAGAGGCACGCCGGGCGGGGCGAGGTCGCGGTGAGCGCGAGCACGGGGCCAGGCGAACACGGCGACGGGTGCGTGGGCGCGTCGCGCGCATGGTGAGGCCACGAGTGGGGAGAGAAGAAGAGGCCGAGGGCCTCACCGCGGGTCCGTAGGGTTCGGGGCAGTGGGGGTTGAGGAGGAGGACGAAGGCGACCGGGCGACGGGGAGGCAGTCCGGCGGGGAAGGTTCGGCGAGGTGGCCGCGGCGGCAACCGGTGGGGTCGAGCCCCCAAGCCCCGATCCAGACGAGGGAGGAGCGAGGCGCGCGACGGGGCGGCGCGGGCGACGTCGTCAGGTGAACGAGGACGAGGGCGGGGCTGGCGAGGCGACTCCAGGCGATGGCCATGGGGCCAGCCCCGATCTGATGTGGATCAGGGGGAGAGGGAGAGACGTGGGGTGAGTGGGGGGGTGTGGTTAGGGTTTTCCCCCAGTGGGGTGGATAAGGGGGAGGGTGTGGGGGTGCGGCCGGGCCGGCCTGGCGGCCCGATGGCCCGCTGGGCCGTGGCCCAGTGGGGGGGAAGGGGGTGTCCTTTTCTTCTTCTTTTTGTTTGTTCTGCCTTTTTTTTATTCTATTTCTTTTCTGTTTTCTTTTATTTTTGTTTTATAAAATTTAAAAGCGACAACTAATTTGGTGTTATTAAATAGGTCATGGCCCCAAATACTTTGGCACTTTGAATAAAGTATTTTGCATTTGCTTATTACTTTAAAAGCACTTTAGATAATTGTTTTATCGTTGCTTTAGTTTATTTAGTGCATTTAAGTATTTTATTAAAAGATGATTTCTTCACCAACATTTATTATGGATTATTCGACACATTAGGAACAATTTAGTTTTGACTTTTGAAAACTTTAATTGTTTTGACTTTGATTCAAACTTGAATTTGGATCAGGTCTAAACTAACGCGAGATTATCAACAGAAATCGAGGTGACATGGCATCATTACCCGAGGGTTACTGTAGCTTGATTACCCGGGCGTCACAATTCTCCTCCACTACAAGAAATCTCGTCCCGAGATTTAAGAGGTGGAGTAAGGGGAAGGAATTGATTACGAAATTCTAACGGATCTTCTCGGTCTTGGTTGCTCTTTTCGAAGAGGTCGATCCATTACGTTGAGGTCTTCATTTCTCCACTTCAGGTCATCATGATGAAGTCGTCATCATTCCTTCGGGATTTCCATCGTACTTATGAAAGAATAAAGGGTGGGTATTCCAGGAGAACGGACCTCTACAATGTTTGCTTATCTAGCAGATAACATCAGGGAAGGTGGCGGAAAGTAACTCTCGAATTGAAACCTTAGACATTATCGAGAGCAAATTGAGGAGGTATCATGAGAAGTTTCGAGCGGATAGACAATCGTTCGCTGCCTGAAACAGAGTGTGAAAGGGGTTCAAGGCAACGGGAATAAGTATTGTGTCTAATACAAGAATTGATGATCACAGGGAAGGTGGCTCGTGAATTACATACGAAGCCAAGCGTGAAGAATATCTTTGGAAACAGGGTGTACATGAGAGTCAGGTTTCGATCCTGTGGAACTGTGGGTTAGGGGCCCACCATGTGGGTTAACAGTAGGAAGGGCGATGACGTCTTGCACGATCATGTAAGCAAGGCATGTCCGAGGTTAGCCTGTCAGTTATATGTCAGTAACAACGTTGGTACCAAGGGCGAGGGACGAAGAGAACCATTTTCCTGCTCGTTGAAACAAGGCGGACCAATAGGCAAAGTTCTCGTCCATCGGTGGTTACCGGAATGTCATCAACAATAGTAACAGGGTCTTACTGACAGAGTTGTACACCGAGGTGTTTACAAAAGCAGGAGAATATTACTGCTCAGATCATATAGATCACAAGAAAGGTTAAACCAAATAATGGAAAGGAAAAATATGATTATCAGACATTTCAGGGGTATATCCTTCCCAATGATAAGCAGAGCATGATATCCGTGACAGGATATAATGTAGAAAACCCTTTAGATAAGGGGAGAGTAATTTCATGACAATACCCATACAACGGTGTTTTGGATAATTGTTAAAGAAAAGATAACATTTTGCTTCAAATGTTCTTATTGAAGATCGGAGTAACACAGACATGCTTCGAGATAGCTTTGACAAGGTCTTCAAGCAAAGGTAAGACCTGGGATACACAAAGGATCCATCAGGAAAAACTTATTAAACAAGTCATTCAATTTCCTCATGGAAGAATGGTTAACCTTCTTAAAAAAAGAAACTATAACACTAGGTCCTCCGGCCAGGTGTGCTAGGCATGACATCACCTTACCGAGTCATAAGAGGACCAATGTTATAACTCTTGAAAGTATGTTCGAACCATCATATCTAACCGAGATTCAGATTTGATTGGTGTCAGGATACCTCAGACTCGGGATGCCTGAGAAGAAAAAGGTGCGACAAATTGATGAGAAGACATTATAAGATTCTCGGGAAATGAACTATGGAAGCGAGTTCCGAAACAAGAGCTCATCATTAAACCAATGAAGGGATAAGGTGGTAGCTGATGAACTCAGCGACAATTCATCGAGACTTCCAAAAGATGGGTTTCCACAATTATGTGAACAAGGAGATAACATTAGTCAGATCAAATGATATAATGATGTATGCTCGAGGAAAACATACACAGTTAAACATTGGTTGAAAGGTGCACCCGAAATATGGGCTTAAGTAGCATGATCAATGTTAGAATGGTGGTTCGATAACCAATGGTCTAAGAATGAAATATCGACCATTAACTTCGAAGCAATAGGGTTGCTAGAAGTTTTGAAGTCGCACATCATAGTTCGATTGTCGGTTTTCCGGTTAGAAATAACACGGAGACCAAGGAATGAACGGATATGGCAAAAGGTATCACCTGTATCAAGAATTCTTAAGATGTGGTGAAATTCTCACGACATTCTTGACATAAAAGATGGTAATACTTCAAGGTAAAGAAGAACAAATGATGGGTAGCAAGGAACTCAAGGTATAACACAGAACACGAACAAGTTTGTGTTGAACGGAAGGCAATAAAGTGGTCGATGATTAACACAAACATCGAGGGCAAGGATGGTATTTCTCAACATGGATTCAATCGATATCCTTGAAGAGCTCGGAATGTTGATGATGATCATGACACATTTGTCGAGAGGTTTCATGAAGATATAATCGCTCATCGACAACATCAAGCAAAAGAAAGGATGTAGCGAAAAGTTATTGAAACCACAGATATGACACAAACTCGGAATCGAGCTAGTTGTTCAAGGCGAAATGATATGGTGAGGAAAATCAACGTAAGCTTAGCTCATCGTCGAAAATTGTGCTCCGAGAAGAAGGACCAGGTAGCACAGTAAAAAGTTTGCACGATAATGATATAGCCGATAAGGCTAGGAATGACTTGGAGGATTATTAAACTCGTAAGCATCGTAAATTACTTAGAGTTATTGAATCGGAGTGCGGAATCGATTCACTTATCGGTGTTCTCGAGTGACTAATAACTCAGAACCTGGGGGAATCTGAAATCGGTGAGAAGCAATACTAGATGAAGACTCGCAGGAAGCAACACAGTTCTCGAGATACCAGAGGGTAATACTCGAGGAAGATCAAAATAAAGGTTGTGGAGATGTATTGATCAACAAAAGACAAGTGCTTTAACTTGTCTGAGAAATGGAATCAAGGAGAAAATATGGTCGGAACCATGATTGCAAAGGATCAATACACAGATACCAGACGATATCTTATTAAGGAAATAGTTATTATTACAAGAAGCTTCTATGATAGGATCTACATCGTGTCCATGGGCATGAACACAAAGTTCAAGGTCGACTCCCACTTCTCCAATGCATAACCTTTCATTCACTTCTCATTTTTCGAAGAAGTTGTAATGTTTAAATTTTATCTAGCAAAACTCCAGAAGAGTATGACTCGTGATAGCTCTCGGGTTTACCCGGATCTGGAAAGGCATAGGTTCAACCCTTAGGGTCATCTTGGGAACATATACCACAAGCTTCAATAGTAAATAACACAAGCTCGATAGTAGAGCATGGGTGACAAAAGGAGAGGATACAATTTACCTAAGGCATTAGGTATCAGGGAAATAACTTCTCGAGGTTTTTGTATACGAAGGACGCTGTCGGATGATATTTCAACAAAGGATCCGATGGTCCATAGCGAAGCTGATGTGAGTATCGGCACACAACCAGAGGAAGAAACAATCCAAATGCATTGGATTATAGAAGCAACTGGCTAATTCAAAGCTCACATGTAAAGGAATTATGATTTCCAAATCAAAGGATCAGAAGCAAACACTCTGATTGAGGATGGATAAGTTGAGCAAGCTTAGGGGTAAAATCGACAACAATTTGATTGGTCGAGATTCAGCCCATGTTTAAAATGACGTCTGAGCCGAAAGGATGAATTCTAGGATCTGATTGAGGATTGCGAGCATTCGCAACATTTTGAATCAACAAACTCAAAATGATAATGACAAGGGATGACAATATGATTACGAGACTTATGGGATTAACCATAATGCAAGCAAGAATCTCAAGAGCAAAAGGCTGCTTGGGACTTTCGGAAGCTCAAATAGCATTTCGAAGATTTTTATGAATTAGTTGAATCAACTGGGGATGAGCGGATACTCGGTAAGTGCGAGAATTATCCGTAGGGTTATTCAGGTGACAAAGAATAGCAAGGCAGTAAGCTCAAAGGATTCTCGGAACAACAGAGAGAATTTCGGGGTATCTTGTAATAACAAGATCAACTGGGAAACATTGTATGAATGGCGAGTACACGTGGTTATCCATAGGAGTATATCGATGGAAGGGAATTGCAAAAGCGATGAACACAAGTTCCCGGGTTAACAGCGGAGAGTGTCTTTAGGGTCCCCACGTGCAGCAGACGATCATCAGTAATAAGGGGCTCTCCGGGTGAAAGTGATAACGAGATCCTAATGTTAGAATTAGCAAAATTCATTTAACCCGAATAGAAGAGAGATCAGAGTCTCAGAGTATAGACAAGGAGTAAAAGATCCTAATACCACCCAATGGCAACATGGGCCCGTAAGCCACACAGCCATGTTAGTAAAAGTTTTTCAATGACTAGACTCGACTTCGGCCAAGGAGTTGAAAAGGGGAATTCCTACAGGCAGTCGGCTCTGATACCAACTTGTGACGCCCCGATTCAATCGTACACTAATCATGCACGCAAACGTGTACGATCAAGATCAGGGACTCACGGGAAGAGATCACAACACAACTCTAAAACATAAATAAGTCATACAAGCATCATAATACAAGCCAGGGGCCTCGAGGGCTCGAATACAAGTGCTCGATCATAGACGAGTCAGCGGAAGCAACAATATCTGAGTACAGACATAAGTTAAACAAGTTTGCCTTAAGAAGGCTAGCCCAAATTGGGATACAGATCGAAAGAGGCGCAGGCCTCCTGCCTGGGATCCTCCTAAACTACTCCTGGTCGTCGTCAGTGGGCTGCACGTAGTAGTAGGCACCTCCGGTGTAGTAGGAGTCGTTGTCGGCGGTGGCGTCTGGCTCCTGGGTTCCAGCATCTGGTTGCGACAACCAGGTAGAAAGGAAAGGGGGAAAAGAGGGAGAAAAGCAACCGTGAGTACTCATCCAAAGTACTCGCAAGCAAGGAGCTACACTACATATGCATGGGTATATGTGTAAAAGGGCCATATCGGTGGACTAAACTGCGGAATGCCAGAATAAGAGGGGGATAGCTAATCCTGTCGAAGACTACGCTTCTGGCCATCTCCATCTTGCAGCATGTAGAAGAGAGTAGATGGTAAGTTCACCAAGTAGCATCGCATAGCATAATCCTACCCGGAGATCCCCTCCTCGTCGCGCTGTTAGAGAGCGATCACCGGGTTATATCTGGCACTTGGAAGGGTGTGTTTTATTAAGTATCCGGTTCTAGTTGTCATAAGGTCAAGGTACAACTCCGGGTTGTCCTTTTACCGAGGGACACAGCTATTCGAATAGATAAACTTCCCTGCAGGGGTGCACCACATAACCCAACACGCTCGATCCCATTTGGCCGGACACACTTTCCTGGGTCATGCCCGGCCTCGGAAGATCAACACGTCGCAGCCCCACCTAGGCACAACAGAGAGGTCAGCACGCCGGTCTAAATCCTATGGCTCAGGGGTCTGGGCCCATCGCCCATTGCACACCTGCATGTTGCGAGGGCGGCCAGAAGCAGACCTAGCCTAGCAGGCGTTCCAGTCCAATCTGGCGCGCGCCGCTCCATCGCTGACGTCACGAAGGCTTCGGCTGATACCACGATGTCGAGTGCCCATAACTGTTCCCGCGTAGTTGGTTAGTGCGTATAGGCCAGTGGCCAGACTCAGATCAAATACCAAGATCTCGTTAAGCGTGTTATTTTTAAGTATCCGCGGACGCCGACCAGGGCCAGGCCCACCTCTCTCCTAGGTGGTCTCAACCTGCCCCGTCGCTCCGCCACAAAGTAACAGTCGGGGGCCGTCAGGAACCCAGGCCCACCTCTACCGGGATGGAGCCACCTGTCCTTTCAGCCCCCTCATCAGAACCACTTGCGGGTACTCAACGAGCTGACCCGACTTTAGTCACCACATGTGTCATGTATATAAAGTATATAGTATATACCCGTGATCACCTCCCGAAGTGATCACGACCCAGTAGTATAGCATGGCAGACGGACAAGAGTGTAGGGCCACTGATGGAACACTAGCATCCTATACTAAGCAGTAGGATAGCAGGTAAGGGTAACAACTGTAGCAACAATGACAGGCTATGCAGCAGAATAGGATTAACCGAAAGGAGTAACATGCTACACTACTCTAATGCAAGCAGTATAGAGAAGAATAGGCGATATCTGGTGATCAAGGGGGGGGGGCTTGCCTGGAAGCTCAGCCGAGAAGGAGGGGTCGTCGTCGATGTAGTCGATCACAAGGGTATCGGCAATGGTCTCGGAGCCTACCGGAAAGAAGTAACGGAGGGGGAACACAGTAAATAACAGAGCAATCAAATGTAACACAAAGCAAGACGCGGCAATACGTTGTGCTAGGGGTGACCTATCGCAGGGATAGGTGATACCGGCGAAGGGGGGAACATCCGGGAAAGTATTCCCAGTGTTTGGCATTTTCGGACAGACGGACCGAAGGGGGAAAGTTCCATGTTCGCAATGCTAGGGACGTGTGGCTGACAAACGGACTGCGTATTCGGATTCGTCTCGTCGTTCTGAGCAACTTTCATGTACAAAGTATTTCCATCCGAGCTACGGATTATTTTATATTAATTTTAAAAGATTTAAGTCATTTTAGGATTAGCAGAATTAATTAAATCAAAAGGCATTTATGACGTCATCATGACATCAGCGTGATGCAAGCGGTCAAAGTTGACCGTTGACCAGTCAACTAAATGGGTGGGTCCCGCATGTCATAGGTTGTTATCTAATTAACAGTAGTTAGATTTATTAGTAGGTTAATTAGGTTTAATTAACTAGATTAATTAAGTTAATTAATTATTTAACTAATTAATCATTTATTTGCTTATTTAACTTTTTCTTAAACATTCCAGGGGCGCGGGCCCCGTTTCGCAGTGGCCCAGAGGCCATGGCGGGTCGGGCCAACGGGCGCCGGGCGATTCTGGCGTAGGGGCGCTGCGGTTTCGGGCGATGGGTGCCCGTGCCCATGGCCACCGCAGCGAGGGCACGAGGCCCAGCTGCGCCGGCGGCCTCGCTCGACGGCGGCAGGAGGCGGGGAGCAGGGGCGGCCCCGGACGGCGGCGGCCTTGGCGGGTGCGGCCAGGCGTCGCGGGATGGAGGCGGTGGTGGCCGGGCGGCGGTAGGGGCTGGGCGCGGTCGGTGCTTGGTCGTAGGAGGCCAAGGCCGGCGCGGGCGGGCAAGTCGGGGTCATGGCAGCGGGGGGGGGGGGGGGAGGGGGCAACCTGCAG
Source organism: Aegilops tauschii subsp. strangulata (assembly GCF_002575655.3). Lineage (NCBI taxonomy): Eukaryota > Viridiplantae > Streptophyta > Magnoliopsida > Poales > Poaceae > Aegilops > Aegilops tauschii. The sequence continues at coordinate 308,883,526 of NC_053037.3, read as the reverse complement.
GGTGCGCGTCGAGGTAGGGGCGCGGCCTGGTGTGCGTGCAGAGGCACGCCGGGCGGGGCGAGGTCGCGGTGAGCGTGAGCACTGGGCCAGGCGAACACGGCGACGGGTGCGCGGGCGCGTCTTGCGCACGGTGAGGCCACGAGTGGGGAGAGAAGAAGAGGCCGAGGGCCTCACCGCGGGTCCGTAGGGTTCGGGGCAGTGGGGGTTGAGGAGGAGGACGAAGGCGACCGGGCGACGGGGAGGTAGTCTGGCGGGGAAGGTTCGGCGAGGTGGCCGCGGCGGCAGCCGGCGGGGTCGAGCCCCCAAGCCCCGATCCGATCCAGACGAGGGAGGAGCGAGGCGTGCGACAGGGCGGCGCCGGCGACGTCGTCAGGTGAACGAGGACGAGGGCGGGGCCGGCGAGGCGTCTCCAGGCGACGGCCATGGGGCCAGCCCCGATCCGATCTGGATCGGGGGGAGAGGGAGAGACGTGGGGTGAGTGGGGGGTGTGGTTAGGCTTTTCCCCCAGTGGGGTGGATAAGGGGGAGGGTGTGGGGGTGCGGCTGGGCCGGCCTGGCGGCCCGATGGCCTGCTGGGCCGTGGCCCAGTGGGGGGGAAGGGGGTTTCCTTTTCTTCTTCTATTTGTTTGTTCTGCCTTTTTTTATTCTATTTCTTTTCTGTTTTCTTTTATTTTTGTTTTATAAAATTTAAAAGCGACAACTAATTTGGTGTTATTAAATAGGTCACAACCCCAAATACTTTGGCACTTTAAATAAAGTATTTTGCATTTGCTTATTACTTTAAAAGCACTTTAGATAATTGTTTTATCTTTGTTCTAGTTTATTTAGTGCATTTAAGTATTTTATTAAAAGATGATTTCTTCACCAACATTTATTATGGATTATTCGATACATTAGGAACAATTTAGTTTTGACTTTTGAAAACTTTAATTGTTTTGACTTTGATTCAAACTTGAATTTGGATCGGTTCTAAACTAACGCGAGATTATCAACAGAAATCGAGGTGACATGGCTTCATTACCCGAGGGTTACTGTAGCTTGATTACCCGGGCGTCACACTCCCCTCTCGTTGCTATGCATCACCATGATCTTGCGTGTGCGTAGGATTTTTTTTGAAATTACTACGTTCCCCAACAGTTAGGCGGGTTATTCTCAAGAGGAGTGGACTCCGCTCCTCACTCACGAGAAAATGGCTGGTCACCGGGATGCCCAGTCCCATGCTTTATGCAAATCAAATCAAAATATTGCAAACAAAACTCCCCCGGGACTGTTGTTAGTTGGAGGCACTCGTTGTTTCGAGCAAGCCATGGATTGATGCTTGTTGGTGGAGGGGGAGTATAAACTTTACCATTCTGTTTGGGAACCGCCTATAATGTGTGTAGCATGGAAGATATCGCCATCTCTTGGTTGTTATGTTGACAATGAAAGTATGCCGCTCAAAATATTATTTATCTCTATTTCAAAATCGAGCTCTGGCACCTTTACAAATCCCTGCTTCCCTCTGCGAAGGGCCTATCTATTTACTTTTATGTTGAGTCATCACCCTCTTATTAAAAAGCACTAGCTGGAGAGCACCGCTATCATTTGCATCCTTTACTATTAATATATATTGGGTATGACTATGACTGGATGTCTTTTACCATGAATTACAATGTTTAGTCAGTCCTTGATCTTTAAAGGTGCTCTGCATTTATGTTTTGTGGTCTCAGGAAGGGCTAGCGAGATACCATCTTGTTATATCATATCATGATTGTTTTGAGAAAGTGTTGTCATCCGAGATTTATTATTATTGCTCGCTAGTTGATTATGCCATTGACATGAGAAAACATGAGACCTAAATGTTATTATGAATATGGTTAGTTAATAAACTTTGCTAAAAACTTGAATGCTGGCTTTACATATTTACAACAACAAGAGCAAACAGAGTTTGTAAAAGTTTTTCTTTATCACTTTCAGTTTATCAACTGAATTGCTTGAGGACAAGCAAAGGTTTAAGCTTGGGGGAGTTGATACGTCTCCGTCGTATCTACTTTTCCAAACACTTTTGCCCTTGTTTTGGACTCTAACTTGCATGATTTGAATGGAACTAACCCGGACTGACGCTGTTTTCAGCAGAATTGCCACGGTGTTATTTATGTGTAGAAACAAAAGTTCTCGGAATGACCTGAAACTTCACGGAGATTATTTTTGGAAGTAATAAAAAATACTGGCGAAAGAATCAAGGCCAGGGGGCCCACACCCTTTCCACGAGGGTGGGGGGCGCGCCCCCTGCCTCGTGGGCCCCCTGGAGCTCCACCGACCTCAATTCCAACTCCATATATTCGTGTTCGGGGAGAAAAAATCAGAGAGAAAGATTCATCGCGTTTTACGATATGGAGCCGCCGCCAAGCCCTAAACTCTCTCGGGAGGGCTGATCTGGAGTCCGTTCGGGGCTCCGGAGAGGGGAATCCGTCGCCATCGTCATCATCAACCATCCTTCACCACCAATTTCATGATGCTCACCGCCGTGCGTGAGTAATTCCATCGTAGGCTTGCTGGACGGTGATGGGTTGGATGAGATTTATCATGTAATCGAGTTAGATTTGTTAGGGTTTGATCCCTAGTATCCACTATGTTCTGAGATTGATGTTGCTATGACTTTGCTATGCTTAATTCTTGTCACTAGGGCCCGAGTGCCATGATTTCATATCTGAACCTATTATGTTTTCATGAATATATGTGAGTTCTTGATCCTATCTTGCAAGTCTATAGTCACCTACTATGTGTTATGATCCGGCAACCCCGAAGTGACAATAATCGGGACCACTCCCGGTGATGACCGTAGTTTGAGTAGTTCATGTATTCACTATGTGTTAATGCTTTGGTCCGGTACTCTATTAAAAGGAGGCCTTAATATCCCTTAGTTTCCGCTAGGACCCCGCTGCCACGGGAGGGTAGGACAAAAGATGTCATGCAAGTTCTTTTCCATAAGCACGTATGACTATATTCGGAATACATTCCTACATTACATTGATGAATTGGAGCTAGTTCTGTGTCACCCTATGTTATGACTGTTACATGATGAATGACATCCCGCATAATTCTCCATCACCGATCCAATGCCTACGAGCTTTTCACATATTGTTCTTCGCTTATTTACTTTACCGTTGCTACTGTTACAATCACTACAAAACCCAAAAATTACCTATGCTACCGTTACCATTACTTCCATACTACTTTGCTACTAAACACTTTGCTGCAGATACTAAGTTATCCAGGTGTGGTTGAAGTGACAACTCAACTGCTAATACTTGAGAATATTCTTTGGCTCCCCTTGTGTCGAATCAATAAATTTGGGTTGAATACTCTACCCTCAAAAACTGTCATGATCCCCTATACTTGTGGGTTATCAGCGTGCCCCAACGCGAGAGGACGGCCGTCACGCCTGGCGCGACAGGCATAACCTCACCCGGGCCGAAAACCGCATACGGACTTCATCCGAACTACGCCGTGATGTCGCCCGATACAGAGGCGCCGCACACCACTTATGCTTCATCGATGAGGTAATGGAGCACCACTTCCCAGAAGGGTTTAAACCCGTGAACATTGAGTCATACGATGGTACGATGGATCCTGCAGTATGGATTGAAGATTTTCTTCTCCACATTCAATTGGCTCGCGGTGACAACCTACATGCCATAAAATACCTCCCCCTAAAACTCAAGGGACCAGCACGACATTGGTTAAACAGCCTCCCAGAAAACTCCATTGGTAGCTGGGAAGATTTGGAAGACGCCTTTAGAGACAACTTCCAAGGTACTTTCATCCGGCCACCGGACGCCGATGACCTTAGTCACATAGTCCAGCAACCCGGAGAGTCAACCCGGAAACTCTGGACCAGGTTCTTAATTAAAAAGAACCAAATTGTCGATTGTCCGAACGCCGAAGCCCTAGCAGCCTTTAAACACAGCGTCCACGACGAGTGGCTTGCCCGACACCTCGGCCAAGAAAAGCCGAAGTCTATGGCAGCTCTCACCACACTTATGATCCGCTTTTGCGCGGGAGAAGATAGTTGGCTAGCTCATAGAAGCAACAGCACCAGCGACCCTGGCACCTCCGAAGCCAGAGACGGCAACGGCAAGCCACGACGCAACAGACACAAACGTCGAAGCAACAACCAAGATACCGAAGACATGACGGTTAATGCCGGATTCAGTGGCTCTAAATCCGGTCAGCGGAAGAAGCCATTCAAAGGAAACAAAGATGGTCCATCCAGTTTGGACAGAATACTCGATAGGCCTTGCTAGATTCATGGCACCCCTGACAAGCCTGCCAATCATACCAACATATTGTTGTGTCTTTAAGCAGGCCGGCAAGCTAAACAACGAACATAAGGGGAAAGGGCCGCCCAGCGAGGACGATGATGAAGAGCCTCGCCCGCCGATCACAGGGGAACAGAAGAAATTTCCCCCAAGGTCAAAATGGTGAATATGATCTACGTTACTCATATCCCTAAGCAGGATCACAAGCGCGCTTTAAGGGACATCTATGCCATAGAGCCAGTTGCCCCAAAATTCAACCCATGGTCAGCCTGCCCGATCACCTTCGATCGCAGAAACCATCCGACCAGTATCCGTCATGGCGGTTCGGCCGCATTGGTCCTCGATCCAATTATCGACGGATTCCACCTCACGTGAGTCCTCATGGACGGCAGCAGCAGTCTTAATCTGCTTTATCAGGACACTGTTCGTAAAATGGGTATTGATCCATCAAGAATCAAGCCCACTAAAACCACCTTTAAAGGGGTGATACCCGGCGTAGAGGCATGTTGTACAGGATCCATAACGCTGGAAGTTGTCTTCGTCTCCCCATATGACTTCCGAAGCAAAGACTTGATCTTCGACATTGTCCCCTTCCGCAGTGGCTATCATGCACTGCTTGGAAGAACCGCTTTCGCCTGTTTCAACGCAGTCCCGCACTACGCTTATCTAAAGCTCAAGATGCCTGGACCACGTGGCGTCATAACAGTCAATGGAAACATGGAGCGCTCCCTCCGTACTAAGGAGCATACCGCGGCCCTCGCAACCGAAGTACAGGGTGGCCTCATTAAGCCGAATACTACATCGGCAGTTAAGCCCCCGGACACTGTCAAATGAGTCCGGCCTACCCTGCAGAATGGAAGTCCGGCTCGTTCAGAGCTAGACTAGCAATTCAGCCTCCGTCAAGGCCCCAATCTGATAGCGGCATACGTACCACGCGTACATCACTACGCACTAAAAATACCATGAGCAAGGACGGAGGCCTACTAAAAATAACGTGCACAATACGGTTTGACCCTATCCGAACCCTCATATTCTTCTTTTTTCTTCTTATCTTTATTTTTCAGGTTCTTTACAACCCACGTCACCCTTCGATGGTACCAAGGGCCCTTTTCCCAGGCCCCTTATGAATACTCGATCGTTGATCCTCTCAAAGGATCATACACCAAGGTGAAAAGCAGCGCAGACGTGCGGTGGAGTATCCAAAGGATCTTCAAGACCATCTTTTCCTTTTTAGGACCTGTATACAACTTTCCCTTGTGCTCGGCATGTAAAATAGCCTTGATGCTTATTGTGTCATCTGTAAAAATACGCTTTGATGTATCAATCAGACTATAATGGAAACAATTTCGCCCAACCCTGTTCGGTATTGGCTTATTTCCTAATCTGTATTCCCTCTATACCTCGGCACAATTCAAATCGCCAGGGGCTCTTTTTCGGCCACGTATATTTTTAAACAAAATAAGTCTAAATACTTTTATAGTATGCTTCGGCGTCCCGAATATGGCACTATATGCATCGGCTCCGAATCATGTCTTTGGTCAATAGTTGGGTTGCCCGGCTCCTGTGATTACCACCTTACGTTCCGCTTGTTCGGCTAAGGTAGTAAAGGGAGAACTACTGCGATTGTGTTTCTGGCTTGTCCGGTCAAGCACCTCAGTAGAGAAAGCCGAAAACTGACTGTCATGATGCGGCGAGAGTGATACGTCTCCAACATATCTATAATTTTTGATTGTTCCATGCTATTATATGATCTGTTTTGAATGTTTAATGGGCTTTAATATGCTCTTTTATATTATTTTTAGGAATAACCTATTAAACGAAGGCCCAGTGCAAATTGCTATTTTTTTTGCCTATTTCAGTGTTTCGCAGAAAAGGAATATCAAACGGAATCCAAACGGAACGAAACCTTTGCGAGGATCTTTTTTGGAACAAACGCAATCCAGGAGACTTGGAGTGGAAGTCAAGGAAGCAACGAGGCGGCCACGAGGCAGGAGGGCGCGCCCCCACCCTCGTGGGCCCCTCGTAGCTCCACCGACCTACTTCTTTCGCCTATATATACTCTTATACCCTGAAAACATCCAGGAGAGCCACACAACCACTTTTCCACCGCCGCAACCTTCTGTACCCATGAGATCCCATCTGGGGGCCTTTTCCGGCAATCTGTCGGAGGGGGATTCGATCATGGAGGGCTTCTACATCAACACCATAGCCTCTTTGATGATGTGTGAGTAGTTTACCACAGACCTTCGGGTCCATAGTTATTAGCTAGATGGCTTCTTCTCTCTCTTTGGATCTCAATACAAGGTTATCCTCGATGTTCTTGGAGATCTATCCGATGTAATACTCTTTTGCGGTGTGTTTGCCGAGATCCGATGAATTGTGGGTTTATGAACTTGATTATCTATGAATATTATTTGGTTCTTCTCTGAATTCTTATATGCATGATTTGATATCTTTGCAAGTCTCTTCGAATTATCGGTTTAGTTTGGCCTACTAGATTGATCTTTCTTGCAATGGGAGAAGTGCTTAGCTTTGGGTTCAATCTTGTGGTGTTCGATCCCAGTGACAGTAAGGGAAACAACACGCATTGTATTGTTGCCATCGAGGATAAAAAGATGGGGTTTATATCATATTGCTTGAGTTTATCCCTCTACATCATGTCATCTTGCCTAATGCGTTACTCCATTCTTATGAACTTAATACTCTAGATGCATGCTGGATAGCGGTCGATGTGTGGAGTAATAGTAGTAGATGCAGAATCGTTTCGGTCTACTTGACACGGACGTGATGCCTATATTCATGATCATTGCCTTAGATATCATGATAACTATGCACTTTTCTATCAATTGCTCGGCAGTAACTTGTTCACCCACCGTAATACATGCTATCATGAGAGAAGCCACTAGTGAAACCTATGGCCCTCAGGTCTACTTTACATCATATAAGTTTCCAATCTACAATTCTACTTTACTATTTATTTTGCAATCTTTATTTTCCAATCTATACAACAAAATACCAAAAATATTTATCTTATTATCTTTATCAGATCTCACTTTTGCAAGTGGCCGTGAAGGGATTGACAACCCCTTTATCGCGTTGGTTGCAAGGTTCTTGATTGTTTGTGCATGTACTAGGCGATTTGCGTGTAGTCTCCTACTGGATTGATACCTTGGTTCTCAAAAACTGAGGGAAATACTTACACTACTTTGCTGCATCACCCTTTCCTCTTCAAGGGAAAACCAACGCATGCTCAAGATGTAGCAAGAAGGATTTCTGGCGCCGTTGCCGGGGAGATCTACGCCAAGTCAAGACACACCAAGTACCCATCGCAAACTCTTATCCCTCGCATTACATTATTTGCCATTTGCCTCTCGTTTTCCTCTCCCCCACTTCACCCTTGCCGTTTTATTCGCCCTTTTTCGTTCACCTCTTTTCGCTTGCTTCTTGTTTGCTTGTGTGTTGGATTGATTGTTCATCACGATGGCTCAAGATAATACTAAATTGTGTGACTTTTCCAATACCAACAATAATGATTTTATTAGCACTCCGATTGCTCCTGCTACCGATGCTGAATCTTGTGAAATCAATACCGCTTTGTTGAATCTTGTTACGAAAGATCAATTTTCTGGCCTTCGTAGTGAAGATGCCGCTACCCATCTAAACAACTTCGTTGATTTGTGTGATATGGAAAAGAAGAAAGATGTGGATAATGACATTGTTAAATTGAAGCTATTTCCGTTTTCGCTTAGAGATCGTGCTAAAACTTGGTTCTCTTCTTTGCCTAAAAATAGTATTGATTCATGGAATGAGTGCAAAGATGCTTTTATCTCTAAGTATTTTCCTCCCGCTAAGATCATCTCTCTTAGAAACGATATTATGAATTTCAAGCAACTTGAGCATGAGCATGTTGCACAAGCTTGGGAGAGGATGAAATTAATGATACGTAATTGCCCTACACATGGTTTGAATTTATGGATGATTATACAAAAAATTTATGCCGGATTGAATTTCGCTTCTAGAAATCTTTTAGATTCGGCCGCGGGAGGCACTTTTATGGAAATCACTTTAGGAGAATCTACCAAACTCCTAGATAATATTATGGTTAATTATTCTCAATGGCATACCGAAAGATCCACTAGTAAAAAGGTTCATGCGATAGAAGAGATTAATGTTTTGAGTGGAAAGATGGATGAACTTATGAAATTGTTTGCTAATAAGGGTGTTTCTTCTGATCCTAATGATATGCCTTTGTCCACTTTGATTAAGAATAATAATGAATCTACGGATATGAATTTTGTTGGTAGGAACAATTTTTGTAACAACGCATATAGAGGAAATTTTAATTCTAGGCCGTTTCCTAGTAATTCCTCTAATAATTATGGTAATTCCTACAACAAATCTTATGGAAATTTTAATAAGATGCCCTCTGATTTTGAGATTAGTGTTAAAGAATTTATGAATTCGCAAAAGAATTTCAATGCTTTGCTTGAAGAAAAATTGCCTAATATTGATGAGTTGGCTAGGAACGTGGATATAATTTCTCTTGATGTTGATTCTTTGAAAATTAGATCTATTCCACCTAAGCATGATATCAGTGAGTCTCTCAAAGCCATGAGAATTTTCATTGATGAGTGCAAAGAAAGAACCGCTAGGATGCGTGCTAAAAAAGATTGCTTTGTGAAAGCGTGTTCTTCTAGTTTTCATGATAATAATGATGAAGATCTAAAAGTGATTGATGTGTCTCCTATTAAATCTTTGTTTTACAATATGAATCTTGATAAAGATGGTACTGGAGATGAGTTAACTTTAGTTAAAAGGCGTCCCAATGATTCGGAGTTTTTAGATGTTGATGCAAAAATTGGTAAAAGTGGGATTGAAGATGTCAAAACTTTACATAGCAATGAACCCACTATTTTGGATTTCAAGGAATTTAATTATGATAATTGTTCTTTGATAGATTGTATTTCCTTGTTGCAATCCGTGTTAAATTCTCGTCATGCTTATAATCAAAATAAAGCTTTTACCAAACATATCGTTGATGCTTTAATGCAATCCTATGAAGAAAAGCTTGAATTAGAAGTTTCTATCCCTAGAAAACTTTATGATGAGTGGGAACCTACTATTAAAATTAATATTAAAAATCATGAATGCTATGTTTATGTGATTTGGGTGCTAGTGTTTTCATGATTCCAAAAACTTTGTGTGATGTGTTAGGTTTCCGTGAATTTGATGTTTGTTCTTTAAATTTGCATCTTGCGGATTCCACCATTAAGAAACCTATGGGAAGGATTAATGATGTTCTTATTGTTGCAAAGGAGTTATGCGCCCATAGATTTCATTGTTCTTGATATAGATTGCAATCCTACATGTCCTATTATTCTTGGTAGACCTTTCCTTAGAACGATTGGTGCAATTATTGATATGAAAGAAGGAAATATTAGATTCCAATTTCCATTAAGGAAAGGCATGGAACACTTTCCTAGGAAGAAAATTAAATTGCCTTATGAATCTATTATCAGAGCTACTTATGGATTGCATACCAAAGATGACAATACCTAGATCTATTCTTGTTTTTATGCCTAGCTAGGGGCGTTAAACGATAGCGCTTGTTGGGAGGCAACCCAATTTTATTTTTGTTCCTTGCTTTTTGTTTCTGTTTAGTAATAAATATTTCATCTAGCCTCTGTTTAGATGTGGTTTTATGTTTTAATTAGTGTTTGTGCCAAGTAGAACCTTTGGGAAGACTTGGGAGAAGTCTTTGCGATCTTGCTGTAAAAAACAGAAACTTTTGCGCTCACGAGATTAGATGCCATTTTTTTTACTGGAGAGTGCTTTTAGGTTGATTCGTTTTGAATATGATTAACAGACAAATTCCTCACGTCCACCAATTTATTTCAGAATTTTTGGAGTTACATAAGTATACGTTTGATACAGATTACTACAGACTGTTCTGTTTTTGACAGATTCTGTTTTTCGTGTGTTGTTTGCTTATTTTGATGAATCTATGGCTAGTATCGGGGGGTATGAACCATACAGAAGTTGGAATACAGTAGGTTTAACACCAATATAAATAAAGAATGAGTTCATTACAGTACCTTAAGGTGGTGATTTGTTTTCTTATACTAACAGAGCTCATGAGATTTTCTGTTTGAGTTTTGTGTTGTGAAGTTTTCAAGTTTTTGGGTAAAGATTTGATGGATTTTGGAAAAAGGATTGTCAAGAGCCTAAGCTTGGGTATGCCCAAGGCACCCCAAGGTAAAATTCAAGGACAACCAAAAGCCTAAGCTTGGGGATGCCCCGGAAGGCATCCCCTCTTCCGTCTTCGACTATCGGTAACTTTACTTGAGGCTATATTTTTATTCACCACATGATATGTGTTTTGCTTGGAGTGTCTTGTATGATTTGAGTCTTTGATTTTTATTTTACCACAATCATCCTTTCTGTACACACCTTTTGGGGGAGACACACATGAATCGGAATTTTTTAGAATACTCTATGTGCTTCACTTATATCTTTTGAGCTAGATAATTTTGCTCTAGTGCTTCACTTATACCTTTTTAGAGCACGGTGGTGGTTTTATAGAAATTTTTGATCTCTCATGCTTCACTTATATTATTTTGAGAGTCTTTTAGAACAGCATGGTAATTTTATTTGGCTATAAAATTAGTCCTAATATGATAGGCATCCAAGATGGGTATAATAAAAACTTTCATATAGAGTGCATTAAATACTATGAGAAGTTTGATACTTGATAGTTGTTTTGAGATATAAAGGTGGTAATGTTAGAGTCATGCTAGTTGGGTAATTGTGGAATTGAGAAATACTTGTGTTGAGGATTGCAAGTCACGTAGCATGCTCGTATGGTAAACATTGTGTGACAAATTTGAAGCATAGGGTGTTCTTTGATTGCTTTCCTTATGAGTGGCGGTCGGGGACGAGCGGTGGTATTTTCCTACCAATCTATCCCTCTAGGAGCATGCGCATAGTGCTTAGTTTTGATGACTTGTAGATTTTTGCAATAAGTATGTGAGTTCTTTATGACTAATGTTGAGTCCATGGATTATACGCACTCTCACCCTTCCATCATTGCTAGCCTCTTCGGTACCGTGCATTGCCCTTTCTCACCTTGAGAGTTGGTGCAAACTTCGCCGGTGCATCCAAACCCCGTGATATGATACGCTCTATCACACATAAGCCTCCTTATATCTTCCTAAAAACAGCCACCATACCTACCTATTATGGCATTTCCATAGCCATTCCGAGATATATTGCCATGCAACTTTCCACCGTTCCGTTTATTATGACACGCTCCATCATTGTCATATTGCTTTGCATGATCATGTAGTTGACATAATATTTGTGGCAAAGCCACCTTCATAATTCTTTCATACATGTCGCTCTTGATTCACTGCACATCCCGGTACACCGCCGGAGGCATTCACATAGAGTCATATTTAGTTCTAAGTATCGAGTTGTAAGTAAATAAAAGTGTGATAATTTTCATTATTAGAGCATTGTCCCATGTGAGGAAAGTATTATGGAGACTATGATTCCCCCACAAGTCGGGATGAGACTCCGGACGAAAAAAGAGGCCAAAGAAGCCCAAATAAAAAAAAAGGAGGCCAAAGAAGCCCAAAAAAATGAGAGAAAAAGAGAGAAGGGGCAATGTTACTATCCTTTTTCCACACTTGTGCTTCAAAGTAGCACCATGACCTTCATGATAGAGAGTCTCTTATTTTGTCACTTTCATATACTAGTGGGAATTTTTCATTATAGAACTTGGCTTGTATATTCCAATGATGGGCTTCCTCAAAATGCCCTAGGACTTCGTGAGCAAGCAAGTTGGATGCACACCCACTTAGTTTCTTTTGATGAGCTTCCATATATTTATAGCTCTAGTGCATCCGTTGCATGGCAATCCCTACTCCTCGCATTGACATCAATTGATGGGCATCTCCATAGCCCGTTCATTAGCCGCGTCAATGTGAGACTTTCTCCTTTTCTGTCTTCTCACATAACCTCCATCATCATATGCTATTCCACCCATAGTGCTATGTCCATGGCTTGCGCTCATATATTGCGTAAAAGTTGAAAGAGTTCGAAAAGGCTAAGTATGAAACAATTGCTTGGCTTGTCATCGGGGTTGTGCATGATGGGAGCATTTTGTGTGACGAAAATGAAGCCTGGCCGAACTATATGATTTTGTAGGGATAAGCTTTCTTTGGCTATGTTATTTTCATAAGACATAATTGCTTAGTTAGCATGCTTGAAGTATTACTATTCTTATGTCAATATTAAAACTTTGTCTAGAATCTTTTGGATCTAAAGATTCATGCCACAATAAAGAGAATTACATTGAAAATTATGTTAGGTAGCATTCCACATCGAAAATTCTGTTTTTATCATTTACCTACTCGAGGACGAGCAGGAATTAAGCTTGGGGATGCTTGATACGTCTCCAACGTATCTATAATTTTTTATTGTTCCATGCTATTATATTATCTGTTTTGGATGTTCAATGAGCTTTAATATGCTCTTTTATATTATTTTTGTGACTAACCTATTAACCGAAGGCCCAGTGCAAATTGCTGTTTTTTTGCCTATTTCAGTGTTTCGCAGAAAAGGAATATCAAACGGAATCCAAATGGAACGAAACCTTTGCGAGGATCTTTTTTGGAACAAACGCAATCCAGGAGACTTGGAGTGGAAGTCAAGGAAGCAACGAGGCGGCCACGAGGCAGGAGGGCGCGCCCAGGGGGGTAGGCGCGCCCCCACCCTCATGGGCCCCTCGTAGCTCCACCGACCTACTTCTTTCGCCTATATATACTTTTATACCCTGAAAACATCCAGGAGAGCCACGAAACCACTTTTCCACCACCGCAACCTTCTGTACCCGTGAGATCCCATCTGGGGGCCTTTTTTGGCGATCTGCCAGAGGGGGATTTCATCACGGAGGGCTTCTACATCAACACCATAGCCTCTCTGATGATGTGTGAGTAGTTTACCATAGGCCTTCGGGTCCATAGTTATTAGCTAGGTGGCTTCTTCTCTCTCTTTGGATCTCAATACAAAGTTCTCCTCGATGTTCTTGGAGATCTATCCGATGTAATACTCTTTTGCGGTGTGTTTGCCGAGATCCGATGAATTGTGGGTTTATGAACTTGATTATCTATGAATATTATTTGGTTCTTCTCTGAATTCTTATATGCATGATTTGATATCTTTGCAAGTCTCTTCGAATTATCGGTTTAGTTTGGCCTACTAGATTGATCTTTCTTGCAATGGGAGAAGTGCTTAGCTTTGGGTTCAATCTTGCAGTGCTCGATCCCAGTGACAGAAAGGGAAACGACACGTATTGTATTGTTGCCATCGAGGATAAAAAGATGGGGTTTATATCATATTGCTTGAGTTTATCCCTCTACATCATGTCATCTTGCCTAATGCGTTACTCTGTTCTTATGAACTTAATACTCTAGATGCATGCTGGATAGCGGTCGATGTGTGGAGTAATAGTAGTAGATGCAGAATCGTTTCGGTCTACTTGACACGGATGTGATGCCTATATTCATGATCATTGCCTTAGATATCATCATAACTATGCACTTTTCTATCAATTGCTTGGCAGTAATTTGTTCACCCACCGTAATACATGCTATCATGAGAGAAGCCACTAGTGAAACCTATGCCCCCCGGGCCTACTTTACATCATATAAGTTTCCAATCTACAATTCTAGTTTACTATTTATTTTGCAATATTTATTTTCCAATCTATACAACAAAATACCAAAAATATTTATCTTATTATCTTTATCAGATCTCACTTTTGCAAGTGGCTGTGAAGGGATTGACAACTCCTTTATCGCGTTGGTTGCAAGGTTCTTGATTGTTTGTGCAGGTACTAGGCGATTTGCATGTAGTTTCCTACTGGATTGATACCTTGGTTCTCAAAAACCGAGGGAAATACTTATGCTACTTTGCTGCATCACCCTTTCCTCTTCGAGGGAAAACCAATGCATGCTCAAGAGGTAGCAGAGAGCTGGTCAGCAATTCGGCGACTTGCTAAATATCTAGTGATTTCTTCCGTACTACACGAAGGACTGGCTCTTTCCAGTCATGCGCTTAAGGCATCCATGTTCGGATGGACGCACACGCACCAGGGGCTAATTTACAGTCCCATTGTCAAACTCCTATGGCTAGGTGAGAGTGATAAAGCCGCATAGTCCGATTGCCTGGTTCGCCGCACTAACACCTTCCCGGACCAAGACGTTGGGCCAAGTGTGGTTATGTGCTATCCGGAACACCCCCGTAGTATCTATGTGGGGGCTGAAGCCGATGACTGGCAAACTCTTAGTGATAAAAATGGCCACACAGGAGGAAAAACACTTTGAGATAAACAACATAAATATATTACAAAAGCCTTGGTTTATAATACATCATCTGGGCAGTTCGGATACATTTACTCGAACATTATATCCTTCGAACATTGACCCTCTATCAAACTAGGACCCTCAAGGACGTCTTCAAAGTAGCGCTCCGGCTTGCGGTGGTCCTTGCCTCTGGGCGGATCCTCAACTGCTACGACGACGGCCTTCATCTTTGCCCAGTGCATCTTGACACGGGCAAAGGCCATCCGCGCACCTTCTATGCACGCCGAGCGCTTGACAGCGTCAACTTGGGGCACGGCGTCGCCGAGCCGCTTGACCAAACTGAAGAAGCTGCTTGGAATGGGTCCGGCTAGCCATAGCCGGACTATGATGTCCTTCATGGCCAAACCGGACATCCTATGCAGCTTCGCCAGCTGCATCATCTTGTTTTTCAGCAGCGCTGGCCGCTCCGGCGCCAAGTACTGCGACCAGAAGAGCTTCTTCGCGTTCCCTTCTTGGGCCCGGAAATACTGGGCGGCGTCGGCAGCACTCCCCGGGAGATCCGCAAAGGTGTCTGCAGCACTCCATAGTCGATTTAGCAAAGCGTATCTTCGACCACCGAATATACTCTGTAAAAGAAAAGGATCACCAACCGCTATCTGTTCGGCTTGCTTGATCTCCTCGCGAGCCGCCCGGGACTCAGACCACACCTCCTTCACCTCTTGAAGGGCCTTGGTGAGTTTGCTTGCTGGGGCCTTGTTACTCTCCTCCAAGGACTCACACTTGTTGGCGGCATCCTGGAGCGCTTGCTCCACTTCGGTCACCCTCGCCTCATACTGGAGGCGGGCGACCTTTTCGGCCTCTACATCCGCAGCCGCTTTGTGTGCGGCCGCTTTGCTTGCCCTCGCCTCCTCCTTGGCTTCGGCAAGGGCACTCTTGACGGCCTCGACCTCAGTCGCGTTGCCTACAATCATGTACATAGCAGCGCATGAGCTTAAACTCCGAGTTTACATTATAATTTAGGCTTGTAAGGGGTCTTCTAAAAGCATACCTTGGACCTCATCGAACCGCTTGTTAATACGGTCGATCTCATCGTCAGCCAGCTTTAGTTTCCGCTGGAGTTCGGAAACTTCAGCATCCTTGGCTAAAGCCGCCAACAGTGAAGCCTATTTATCAAAATAGATAAACACGTTATCTCCGGTGAATATTTGATCCTCTGTCCGGCTCCTTTTTCCAAAGAGTCAAACAGAGTCTCAGGGGCTACTATCTATATACAGGCATATTCTTCCAACGCGAAAAGCGGCTAAGCATATTATATCACATACTTCAAAGCCTGTTAACAGGCTAGTAAAAGCTTCATTCAGTCCGCTTTTGGCGAACTGAACCTTCTCAACTACCGTACCCATCAAGGTACGGTGCTCTTCCACGACGGAAGCACGTTGAAGTGCCTCCCTCAACATGTCCGGCGCCTCTAGATTGATAGGGGTCGCCGGTCGAGTCAGCACTCCCCCCTCCCTTAAAGGGGGCGGCTCGCTTGACTCCGAAGCCATGTGGGTCTCCAGAGTCGTATTCGGCTGGGGGGCGGACTGATCCAGGCTCCCGTCGTCAGTTTCCATGGGGGTTGTGTGATACGTCCACTTTGCATCATGCTTTTATATCGATATTTATTGCATTATGGGCTGTCATTACACATTATGTCTCAATACTTATGCCTTTTCTCTCTTATTTTACAAGGTTTACATGAAGAGGGAGAATGCCGGCAGCTGGAATTCTGGGCTGGAAAAGGAGCAAATATTAGAGACCTATTCTGCACAACTCCAAAAGTCCTGAAACTCCACGGAAGTCAGTTTTAGAATATATAAAATATATTGGGCGAAGAAAGTACCAGAGGGGGGCCACCCACCATCCACGAGGGTGGGGGCGCGCCCTACCCCCCTGGGCGCGCCCCTGCCTCGTGGGCCCCCTGGCAGGCCTCCGGTGCCCATCTTTGGCTATATGAAGTCTTTCGCCCTGGAAAAAATCATAAGGAAGCTTTCAGGACGAAGCACCGCCGCCACGAGGCGGAACCTGACGAAACCAATCTAGGGCTCCGGCGGAGCTGTTCTGCCGGGGAAACATCCCTTCGGGAGGGGGAAATCATCACCATCATCATCACCATCGATCCTCTCATCGGGAGGGGGTCAATCTCCATCAACATCTTCACCAGCACCATCTCCTCTCAAACCCTAGTTCATCTCTTGTATCCGATCTTTGTCTCAAAACCTCAGATTGGTACCTGTGGGTTGCTAGTAGTGTTGATTACTCCTTGTAGTTGATGCTAGTTGGTTTATTTGGTGGAAGATCATATGTTTAGATCCTTTATGCATATTAATACCCTTCTGATTATGAACATGAATATGATTTGTGAGTAGTTACGTTTGTTCCTGAGGACATGGGAGAAGTCTTGCTATAAGTAGTCATGTGAATTTGGTATTCGTTCGATATTTTGATGAGATGTATGTTGTTTTTCCTCTAGTGGTGTTATGTGAACGTCGACTACATGACACTTCACCATTGTTTGGGCCTAGAGGAAGGCATTGGGAAGTAATAAGTAGATGATGGGTTGCTAGAGTGACAGAAGCTTAAACCCTAGTTTATGCGTTGCTTCGTAAGGGGCTGATTTGGATCCATATGTTTCATGCTATGGTTAGGTTTACCTTAATTCTTCTTTCGTAGTTGCGGATGCTTGCGAGAGGGGTTAATCATAAGTGGGATGCTTGTCCAAGGAAGGGCAGTACCCAAGCACTGGTCCACCCATATCAAATTATCAAAGTAACGAACACGAATCATATGAGCATGATGAAAACTAGCTTGACGATAATTCCCATGTGTCTTCGGGAGCGCTTTCCTTTATATAAGATTTTGTCCAGGCTTGTCCTTTGCTACAAAAAGGATTGGGCCACCTTGCTGCACCTTATTTACTTTTATTACTTGTTACCCGTTACAAATTACCTTATCACAAAACTATCTGTTACCGATAATTTTAGTGCTTGCAGAGAATACCTTACTGAAAACCGCTTGTCATTTCCTTCTGCTCCTCGTTGGGTTCGACACTCTTACTTATCGAAAGGACTACGATAGATCCCCTATACTTGTGGGTCATCAAGACTCTTTTCTGGCGCCGTTGCCGGGGAGTGAAGCGCCTTTGGTAGGTGGAATTTGGTAAGGAAAAATTTATATAGTGTGCTGAAATTTACTGTCACTTGTTACTATGGAACATAATCCTTTGAGGGGCTTGTTCGGGGTATCTTCACCCCGACCAGTGGAGCAAAGAGTTGGTCCTCAACCTACTGAACCTACTGAAAATGTTTACTTTGAAATTCCTTCGGGTATGATAGAGAAACTGCTAGCTAATCCTTTTACAGGAGATGGAACATTGCATCTCGATTTACACCTGATCTATGTGGATGAAGTTTGTGGATTATTTAAGCTTACAGGTATGCCCGAGGATATTATCAAGAAGAAGGTCTTCCCTTTATCTTTGAAGGGAAAGGCATTGACATGGTTTAGGCTATGTGATGATATTGGATCATGGAACTACAACCGACTGAAATTGGAGTTTCATCAGAAGTTTTATCCTATGCATCTGGTTCATCGTGATCGTAATTATATATATAATTTTTGGCCTCGCGAAGGAGAAGGTATCGCTCAAGCTTGGGGGAGGCTTAAGTCAATGTTATATTCATGCCCCAGTCATGAGCTCTCAAGAGAAATTATTATTCAAAAATTTTATGCTCGGCTTTCTCTCAATAATCGCTCCATGCTCGATACTTCTTGTACTGGTTCTCTTATGATGAAGACTATTGAATTCAAATGGGATTTATTGGAAAGAATTAAACGCAACTCTGAAGATTGGGAACTCGATGAAGGTAAGGAGTCAGGTATAACACCTAAGTTTGATTGTGTTAAATCTTCTATGGATACCGATGTTTTCCGTGAATTTAGCACTAAATATGGAGTTGACTCTGAGATAGTAGCTTTTTCTGTGAATCATTTTCTACTCATCTTGATCTCCCTAAGGAGAAGTGGTTTAAATATCATCCTACCATTGAAGTAAAAGTAGTAGAACCTATTAAAGTTGAAGAAAAGACTATCACATATAATGTTTATCCTATTGTTCCTACCGCTTATATTGAGAAACCACCTTTCCCTGTTAGAATAAAGGATCATGCTAAAGCTTCAATTGTGGTTCGTAAGAGTAATGCTAGAACACCTACACCCTCTGAGCAAATTAAAGTTGAACCTAGTATTGCTATGGTTAAAGATCTCTTGGTCGATAATATTGATGGGCATGTTATTTACTTCTGTGATGAAGCTGCTAGAATTGCTGGACCCAATACTAAAAATAAATTTAGACCTGTTGTAGGCATGCCTATTATTTCTGTTAAGATAGGAGATCATTGCTATCATGGTTTATGCGATATGGGTGCTAGTGCGAGTGCAATACCCCATTCTTTATACAAAGAAATTATGCATCATATTGCACCTGCTGAGTTAGAAGGTATTGATGTTACAATTAAGCTTGCTAATAGAGATACTATTTCACCAGTTGGGATTGTTAGAGATGTTGAAGTCTTGTCTGGGAAAGTTAAATATCCTACTGATTTTCTTGTTCTTGGTTCCCCACAAGATGACTTTTGTCCCATTATATTTGGTAGACCCTTCTTGAATACTACTAATGCTAAGATAGATTGCAAAAAGGATGTTGTTACTATTGGATTAGGGGATATGTCTCATGATTTTAATTTTGCTAAATTTCATAGACAACCCCATGATAAAGAATTGCCTAGTAAAGATGAAATTATTGGTCTTGCTTCTATTGCCGTGCCTCCTAATGATCCTTTAGAACAATATTTGCTAGACCATGAAAATGATATGTTTATGAATGAAATAAGGGAAATAGATGAAGTATTCTTTAAACAGGGACCTATTTTGAAACACATCCTGCCTTTTGAAATTCTAGGGGATCCTCCTCCACCCAAGGGTGATCCCATGTTTGAGCTTAAACTATTACCTGATACTCTTAAATATGCTTATCTTGATGAAAAGAAGATATATCCTGTTATTATTAGTGCTAACCTTTCAGAGCAGGAAGAAGAGAAATTATTGAAAACTCTGAAGAAGCATCGTGCTGCTATTGGATATACTCCTGATGATCTTAAGGGCATTAGTCCCACTCTATGCCAGCACAAAATAAAATTGGAGAAAGACGCTAAACCGGTTGTTGATCATCAACGACGGTTAAATCCTAAGATGAAGGAAGTGGTAAGGAAGGAAATACTAAAGCTTCTAGAGGCAGGTATAATTTATCCTGTTGCTGATAGTCAATGGGTAAGTCCTGTCCATTGTGTCCCTAATAAGGGAGGTATTACTGTTGTTCCTAATGATAAAGATGAATTGATCCCACAAAGAATTGTTATAGGTTATAGAATGGTAATTGATTTCCGCAAATTGAATAAAGCTACTAGAAAAGATCATTACCCTTTATCGATCAAATGCTAGAAAGATTATCCAAACATACACATTTTTGCTTTCTAGACGGTTATTCTGGTTTCTCTCAAATACCTGTGTCAAAAGAGGATCAGGAAAAGACCACTTTTACTTGCCCTTTCGGTACCTTTGCTTATAGACATATGCCTTTTGGTTTATGTAATGCACCTGCAACCTTTCAAAGATGTATGACTGCTATATTCTCTGACTTTTCTGAAAAGATTGTCGAGGTTTTCATGGATGATTTCTCCATTTATGGAACTTCTTTTGATGATTTCTTAAGCAACCTTGATCGAGCTTTGCAGAGATGTGAAGAAACTAATCTTGTCTTGAATTGGGAGAAGTGTCACTTTATGGTTAATGAAGGTATTGTCTTTGGACACAAAATTTCTGAAATAGGTATTGAAGTTGATAAAGCTAAAGTTGGTGCTATTGAAAAGACGTCGTGTCCTAAGGACATTAAAGGTATAAGAAGTTTCCTTGGTCATGCCGGTTTTTATAGGAGGTTCGTTGAAGACTTCTCAATGATTTCGAGGCCTCTGACTAATCTCTTACAAAAAGATGTACCTTTCTTCTTTGATGATGATTGTGTAGAAGCATTTGAAATACTTAAGAAAGCCTTGATTTCTGCACCTATTGTTCAGCCACCTGATTGGAATTTACCCTTTGAAATTATGTGTGATGCTAGTGATTATGCTATAGGTGCTGTTCTAGGACAAAGAGTTGACAAGAAATTAAATGTTATCCAATATGCTAGTAAAACTCTAGACAGTGCCCAGAGAAATTATGCTACTACTGAAAATGAATTTTTAGCAGTTGTATTTGCTTGTGATAAGTTCAGACCTTATATTGTTGATTCTAAAGTAACTATTCACACTGGTCATGCTTCTATTAAATACCATATGGAAAATAAAGATGCTAAACCTAGACTTATTAGATGGCTTCTCTTGCTACCAGAATTTGATTTCCATATTATTGATAGAAAGGGAGCTGAGAACCCCGTTGCAGACAACTTATCTAGGTTAGAGAATGTTCTTGTGACCCACTACCTATTGATGATAGCTTCCCTGATGAACAATTAGTTGTCATAAATGCTTCTCGTACTGCTCCATGGTATGCTGATTATGCCAATTACATTGTTGCTAAATTTATAGCACCTAGTTTCACATACCAGCAAAAGAAAAAGTTTTTCTATGATTTAAGACATTACTTCTGGGATGACCCACACCTTAATAAAGAAGGAGTAGATGGTGTTATTAGACGTTGTGTACCTGAGCATGAACAGGAACATATCCTATGCAAGTGTCACTCTGAGGCTTATGGAGGACACCATGCTGGAGATAGAACTGCGCATAAGGTATTGCAATCCGATTTTTATTGACCTACTCTTTTTAAAGATGCCCGTAAGTTTGTCTTGTCTTGTGATGAATGTCAAAGAATTGGTAATATCAGTAGACGTCAAGAAATGCCTATGAACTATTCACTTGTGTTGGATGTGGGGTTCCGGCAAACCCTTAAGGTTCAAACTCTGGGGTGCGCGCGAAGTCTTTCCCTCCTACCGATCTACGCCCTAGCTCACTGGATCTCGCGGACGAACTCGACAAACTCACAACACAGAAAGACACGAGATTTATACTGGTTTGGGCCACCGTTGTGGTGTAATACCCTACTCCAGTGTGGTGGTGGTGGATTGCCTCTTGGGCTGATGATGAACAGTACAAAGGGAAGAACAACCTCCTGAGGTTGAGGTGTTCTTGTGGCTAGGGTAGGCTCTCGATCAGATTGGATCAAGCTAAGATTAGATGCCCCTACTGTGATGGCTGGCTCTACTTATATAGGCCCTGGTCCTCTTCCCAAATATTGAGCGGGAAGGGAGCCAACAACGACGGGAAAATTTCAAGGGGGCAGCTAGTACAAGCTATCCTAACAAAAGCGGTCTTCGCCTGTGAAAGGCTCTGGCGGTGACGCCGTCTTGGGCTCCACGATGACCTCCGTCTTGCTGTCCTTCTGCTCTTGGTCTTGTTGCACCGATATGGCAACCTTTGCCTCATGCCTCGGTACTCCTCGCCTGCGCTGGCCTCCTTAGCACCAAAGAGGAAACAAGGACGCTGGGCGCGCTGGCACCCGCCTGGTATCGATCGTCATGGCTCACGTCATGAAAGCCTCGCGAGGTTTGCCCCGCCTTGATATCTCCGCTCCTGGTGAGCCTGCTTGACCAGGCCACTCATGGGGAGGTCTTGCATCGTCCGCCTCGCGAGGCTTGGCCCCTCGCGAGGGTCTTGGATGCCTTGCTGATGAAGATGGGCCGTACGGGCCCGCTGGCTTAGCCACGCCGTGGGCCGCTGGTAGGCAAGTCTGGGGACCCCCGTTCCCAGAACGCCGACAACTTGTTATTGAACCATTTGATGTTTGGGGCTTTGATTATATGGGACCGTTTCCTTCCTCTAATGGGTATACACATATTTTAGTTGCTGTTGATTACGTTACTAAGTGGGTAGAAGCTATTCCAACTAGTAGTGCTGATCATAACACCTCTATTAAGATGCTTAAAGAAGTTATTTTTCCGAGGTTTGGAGTCCTAGATTCTTAATGACTGATGGTGGTTCACATTTTATTCATGGTGCTTTTCGTAAAATGCTTGCTAAGTATGATGTTAACCATAGAATTGCATCTCCATACTATCCACAATCTAGTGGTCAAGTAGAACTAAGTAATAGGGAGATTAAATTAATTTTGCAAAAGACTGTTAATAGATCTAGAAAGAATTGGTCCAAGAAACTTGATGATGCATTATGGGCCTATAGAACTGCATATATATAAAAATCCTATTGGTATGTCTCCATATAAAATGGTTTATGGAAAAGCATGTCACTTACCTCTCGAACTAGAACATAAGGCATATTGGGTCATTAAAGAGCTCAATTATGATTTCAAACTTGCCGGTGAGAAGAGGCTATTTTACATTAGCTCACTTGATGAATGGAGAACCTAGGCCTATGAGAATGCCAAACTGTTTAAAGAAAAGGTTAAAAGATGGCATGAAAAAAGGATACAAAAGTGTGAGTTTAATGTAGGTGATTATGTTCTACTATACAACTCTCGTTTAAGATTTTTTGCATGAAAACTTCTCTCTAAATGGGAAGGTCCTTACGTTATCGAGGAGGTCTGTCATTCCGGTGCCATAAAAATCAACAACTTCGAAGGCACAAATCCAAAGGTGGTGAACGGTGAAAGAATCAAACATTATATCTCAGGTAATCCAATAAATGTTGAAACTAATGTTATTGAGACCGTAACACCAGAGGAATACATAAGGGACACTTTCCAGAATGTTTCAGACTCCGAAAAGGAATAGCTATGTGGTACGGTAAGTAAACTGACTCCAAAACAGTTCTAATAGAAATTTTTCTCCGTTTTGGAATATTTAAGAAAATAGGAAAATAAGAAGTAGTCCGCAAAGGACACGAGGCATCCACGAGGGTGGAGGGCGCGCCCTACCCCCTGGGCGCACCCCCTGCCTCGTGGGCACCTCGTGTGCCCTCTGGACTCCGTTTTCTTGCACGATACTTCTTTAGGTCGGTAAAAATTCATTATATAATCTCCCGAAGGTTTTGACCACCGTACCACGCAAATATCTCCTGTTTTTGTTTTGAGCTGTTTTTCTGACAGATCTAGATCACCATGACGTCTTCGAGCGCACCCAAGGACAATTTTTTTGAGAAGGTCATCAACCCCTACCTCGCGGAGGTGCTGCAACACCCTCAAACCATTGAGATGCATAAGGGGGTGCTGCACATCTGCGATGTTGAGGGACCAAGGAGGACCGGAAGCATGAAGACAAGACTCGAAGCGATGGAGCAGCAAGTTTTCAAGTGCCAAGGGATGGTGGAACGCGGACTCGACGCCAACCACATGATGATCGCGGTGTTCACCAACAACCACAAGCTGGATGCCAAGAACATTCGGGAGGCCATCTTCAAGCTTCACGAGAAAATCGAGCACCTCCAAGCCCAGATCTATGACCTGCAAAACCAAAACTGTGAGTATGAATATAGATTCAAGAGGATGAGTTTGGCTGCAGATTTTGAGGATCCCGGAGACTCGATCATATTTCTATGATGGTGAGCCTATGCCTTGGAAGAGGGACGACAAGCCTACATCATCAACAACTCCAGCATCACCACCTCCGAGGAAGGAGAACTGAGTATCGGGTATGGGCACTCCCCTTGGCAACTGCCAAGCTTGGGGGAGGTGCCCCGGTATCGTATCACCATCACACTCCTATCTTTACCGTTTTTCTTAGTTCGATCCTTTTGGTAATATCTTGATCTAGTAGAATAAAGTTTAGTATGATCCAGTTTTGAGTTATAAAGTTTAGTATGATCCAGTTTTGAGTTTTGCTTTATGATCCTTCTATGTAATTGAGTCCATGAGCTATATATATAATAAAGATTATTTTTGAGTCAAGGGCTTGATTATCTTGCTATGATCTTGAGGGAATAAAAGAAAGAATAAAAAGAATTAAAGAGATCATATTGATCTTATGGAGAGTAATGACTTCACATATAAAAGAGTATGATGAATAAAAGTTGTTGAGAGTTGACAAACATAGTTTTGGTCATCGTTGCAATTAATAGTAAGTAATAAAGAAAGAGAGGTTTTCACATATAAATACACTATCTTGGACATCTTTTATGATTGTGAGCACTCATTAAAATATGACATGCTAAAAAGTTGATGTTGGACAAGGAAGACAACGTAATGGGTTATGTTTTCTTATATCCAAAATAAAGTATATTGTCATGGAACATCCAACATGTTGAGCTTGCCTTTCCCCCTCATGCTAGCCAAATTCTTTGCACCAAGTAGAGATACTACTTGTGCTTCCAAATATCCTTAAACCCAGTTTTGCCATGAGTGTCCTTCATATCTACCTATGGATTGAGTAAGATCCTTCAAGTAAGTTGTCATTGTTGCATGCAATAAAAATTGCTCTCTAAATATGTATGATCTATTAGTGTGGAGAAAATAAGCTTTATACAATCTTGTGATATGGAAGCAATAAAAGCGACAAACTGCATAATTAAGGTCCATATCACAAGTGGCAATATAAAGTGATGTTCTTTTGCATTAAGATTTCGTGCATCCAACCATAAAAGCACATGACAACCTCTGCTTCCCTCTGCGAAGGGCCTATCTTTTATTCTTGTCTTATACCTTATGCAAGAGTCATGGTGATCTTCACCTTTCCTTTTTACATTTTATCCTTTGGCAAGCACATTGTGTTGGAAAGATCCTGATATATATATATATATATATATATATATATATATATATATATATATATATCCAATTGGATGTAAGTTATCATAAACTATTACTGTTGACATTCCCCTTGAGGTAAAAGGTTGGGAGGCAACACTATAAGCCCCTATCTTTCTCTGTGTCCGATTAAAACTCCATACCCATAAGTATTGTGTGAGTGTTAGCAATTGTGAAAGACTAAATGATAGTTGAGTATGTGGACTTGCTGAAAAGCTCTTATATTGACTCTTTTCGATGTTATGATAAATTGCAATTGCTTCAATGACCGAGATCATAGTTTGTTAGTTTTGAATGAAGTTTCTGATTCATACTTGACATTGTGAATAGATTGTTACTTTAGCATAAGATATCATATGACAATATATATATGTTGTTGTTATAAGAATGATCATGATGCCCAAATGTCCGTATTTTATTTTATCGACACCTCTATCTCTAAAGACGTGGACATATTTTTCGTTATCGCCTTCCGCTTGAGGACAAGCGAGGTCTAAGCTTGGGGGAGTTGATACGTCCATTTTGCATCATGCTTTTATATCGATATTTATTGCATTATGGGCTGTTATTACACATTATGTCTCAATACGTATGCCTTTTCTCTCTTATTTTACAAGGTTTACATGAAGAGGGAGAATGCCGGCAGCTAGAATTCTGGGCTGGAAAAGGAGCAAATATTAGAGACCTATTCTGCACAACTCCAAAAGTCCTGAAACTCCACGGAAGTCAGTTTTAGAATATATAAAATATATTGGGCGAAGAAAGTACCAGAGGGGGGCCACCCACCATCCACAAGGGTGGGGGCGCGCCCTTACCCCCCGGGCACGCCCCTGCCTCGTGGGCCCCCTGGCAGGCCTCCGGTGCCCATCTTTGGCTATATGAAGTCTTTCGCCCTGGAAAAAATCATAAGGAAGCTTTCAGGACGAAGCACCGCCGCCACGAGGCGGAACCTGACGAAACCAATCTAGGGCTCCGGCGGAGCTGTTCTGCCGGGGAAACATCCCTTCGGGAGGGTGAAATCATCACCATCATCATCACCATCGATCCTCTCATCGTGAGGGGGTCAATCTCCATCAACATCTTCACCAGCACCATCTCCTCTCAAACCCTAGTTCATCTCTTGTATCCGATCTTTGTCTCAAAACCTCAGATTGGTACCTGTGGGTTGCTAGTAGTGTTGATTACTCCTTGTAGTTGATGCTAGTTGGTTTATTTGGTGGAAGATCATATGTTTAGATCCTTTATGCATATTAATACCCTTCTGATTATGAACATGAATATGATTTGTGAGTAGTTACGTTTGTTCCTGAGGACATGGGAGAAGTCTTGCTATAAGTAGTCATGTGAATTTGGTATTCGTTCGATATTTTGATGAGATGTATGTTGTTTTTCCTCTAGTGGTGTTATGTGAACGTCGACTACATGACACTTCACCATTGTTTGGGCCTAGAGGAAGGCATTGGGAAGTAATAAGTAGATGATGGGTTGCTAGAGTGACAGAAGCTTAAACCCTAGTTTATGCGTTGCTTCGTAAGGGGCTGATTTGGATCCATATGTTTCATGCTATGGTTAGGTTTATCTTAATTCTTCTTTCGTAGTTGCGGATGCTTGCGAGAGGGGTTAATCATAAGTGGGATGCTTGTCCAAGGAAGGGCGGTACCCAAGCACCGGTCCACCCACATATCAAATTATCAAAGTAACGAACGCGAATCATATGAGCATGATGAAAACTAGCTTGACGATAATTCCCATGTGTCCTCGAGAGCGCTTTCCTTTATATAAGAGTTTGTCCAGGCTTGTCCTTTTCTACAAAAAGAATTGGGCCACCTTGCTGCAGCTTATTTACTTTTATTACTTGTTATCCGTTACAAATTACCTTATCACAAAACTATCTGTTACCGGTAATTTCAGTGCTTGCAGAGAATACCTTACTGAAAACCGCTTGTCATTTCCTTCCGCTCCTCGTTGGGTTCGACACTCTTACTTATCGAAAGGACTACGATAGATCCCCTATACTTGTGGGTCATCATTGTGCCCCCCATGTTTTCGACAGCCGAGGCATTACCCTCTGGTGCCGTTTCAGCGACCTTCCACACCTCTCCCTGGCCTGGAGAGGTCCTTTGGGATAACACCTCGGTGTCATCCACGGCATGTGGTGGAGAGGCTCGCGGAGGCCTTCACTCTCCATCATCTCCGGCGCCAACTAGTTCCCCAAAGACGACGATTATTTGGGGAGATCACGGGCCGGACGGAAATACGTGAATGATATGATTCCTACAATTCGTAAAAGCCTAGATATATGTAGTATCTTGGAATACTTACGATTCGGCCGGGGCTTCGGCCTGGGGCGCCACTCGGGGATGGCTTCGACGTCCGATTCCGAATCATCTGAAAGGGAGATTTCCACCTTCTTGGACGCCTCTGCCTCTAGGTCCGCGTGTCGGTGTCCTGGGAACGGGGCTACCCAGACTTGCCTGCCTGTAGCCCAGGGCTTGGCTTAGCCAGCGGCCTGGTATGGCCCGCCTTCATCAGCAACCACTCAAGACCATCACGAGGGGGTAGGCCTCGCGAGGCGGACGACACCAAGACCTCTTCAGGGGCGGCCTCGCTAGGCTGGCTCCCGAGGAGCGGAGATATCTATGCAAGGGGCATCTCGCGAGGTTCGCGTGACGTGAGCCATGATCACCGAAGCCAGGCGAGCGCCAGCGGGCGCAGAGTGCCAGTTTCCTCTTTGGTGCTAAAGAGGCAGGCGCAGGCGAGGAGTCCTGAGGCATCAGGCAAAGGTTTTCATATCGGTGCAACGAGACCAAGACCAGCAGGACGGCAGGACGAAGGTCACCACAGAGCCCACAACAGCGTCACCACCTGAGCCTTTGGCAGGCGAAGACCACCTTTTGTCAGGATAGCTTGTACTAGTTGTCTCCCTTCAAAATTGGTTGTTGTGGGATCCCTCCCCGCCTATATTTGGGAAGAGGACCAAGGCCTCTATAAATAGGGCTAGCCACCACCATAGGAGGCAACTCATCTTGGACGGATCATTCATACCATCCTCACACACACAAGCTCACTGAGCTCAAGAACACCTCTCCTCAGGAGGCTGTTCATCCCTTGTACTTGTTCATCCTCAGCCTACAAGGCAATCCACCACACCACACTTGAGTAGGGTATTACACCACAACGGTGGCCCAAACCAGTATAAACTCTCGCGTCTCTTGTTCCTTGGGTTCGGTGAGCTAGGCCTTGAGATCGTTGCGAGAGCGAACTAGGGAGAGAGAGATCTTCGTGCGCACCCCAGAGTTCGAACCTCAAGGGTTTGCCAGAACCCGTAATCTGACATTTGGCGCGCCAGGTAGGGGTGCGCTGAAACCTTTCCTCCGATCCACGCTCCACTGCTCCACCGCAACCATGGCTGACGCTCGCCGAGCCCGTGCTGAGCGCCTGGCCGCCCTCGCTGCCCATGTCGCTCAAACGACACCCGTTGGCGGACCTCCCTGCCGTTCTCCATCACCCGCTGCCAACGCCACCACCGGCCCGGCAGGGAACGAGCAGCAAGCTTCATCGCTGCACCCCTCCGTGCGGCGGGACAGACGCACCGCCACCCCGTCGCTGACTCCAGCCGGCTCGTCCCACGCTCGTCGCGCGCCCACGGACGCGTAGGCCGCGCTGCTCATGGCACGCGAGCTCCTGCGTTACCGCCTGGTCGACGACCTCTACGAGGACTGGCTGGACCGCATCGCCGAGCTCATCAGCACCGCTGGGGGCTCTCCTGCACCATCCCTCTCGCTACCTCGCCGACCTCCAGCCGCGGGTGACGTTGCTCATGGAGCACCTCCTCCACCACCGCATCAAGACGGCGCCCTCGCAACAAGACCTGCAGTCCCGTGGCGTGCCCCGCCACGCCGGGCGCCCGCGCACGAAGAAGGAAGCTGCCAAGAAGTCTCGAGGCCACAAGAAAACGCTCCTGCGGTCCCAGCGCCACCAAGTCAAGACCGCGTGCCGCCTGCGGCGGCGGCGCGAGGATATCAAGACCAGGCTCCGCCTCCGCGACGGGCTCCGGTGACCACAGCAGGCTGCTGTGCCTTCACTCTCGAGCTGCGCAGCGTAGTCTGACCTGGCAAGTTCAAGCCAGAGCTGCCTCTACGCTACGACGGCACCCCGACCCCGCAGAGTTCTTGCAGCTCTACGAGCTGAGCATCGAGGCAGGCAACGGCGACAAAAAGGTTATGGCAAACTGGTTTCCCATGGCCCTCAAAGATGGCGCGTGCTCGTGGCTTCTGAACTTGCCCATGGGATCAATCTCCTCCTGGGGCGAGATGCGCGAGCGTTTCATCGCCAACTTCCAGGGCACTCGCGACCGCCCGCCGGCCGCGCGTGACCTGCGGCGCATCAAGCAGCAGCCAGGGGAAACCTTGCAGAAGTACATCCAGCACTTCAATAGCGTTCGCCTCAAGATCCCCAAGGTGACGGACGAGGCCATCATCTCCGTGTTCTCCGATGGCGTCTGCGACGTCAAGATGAAGGAGGATCTCGCCATCCACGAGGAACTATGCAAGGCCCTGGAGATGTTCAACATGGCGACCAAGTGCGCAAGAGCTAAGGAAGGGCGCCTCTCCCTCCTCGACCTTCGAGCCATTGACACAGAAGACAAGAAGGCCAAGGCCAAAGATGTGAAGCGCAAGGGAGTAGCCATGCTCGCGGCTGAGCCAGAGACGAAGCGCGGCCGAGACCACCCCGAGTCGTCCAAGAGCAGCCGTCCGTTCTGTGCCTTCCACAAGGTAAACATCCATAACACCAATGACTGTCAAGAGCTCAGGGCCATCCGCGACGGGCGGTTCGGTCGACGCCCTGAGCGCAGCGACCGCGGCTACGGCCGAGGAGGAGGACGAAGTAGGGCACGCTGGGACGACCGCAGCCCCTGCCAGGAGTGGCGCGACCGACCTCATGAGGATCGTTGGCAGGACCAGCCTCGCGAGGGCGCCTGGAGGGAGCAGCCTCGTGAGGACCGCCCTCAGGGCAACGCGGGCCTCCTTCCGTTTCCGCCACCACCAAGGAGAAACGACGACCATCATCTGGACGAGGGGGCTGGGGGCTTCCAAGAGCCTCGTGCCATCACGTGCATCTCGGGTGGTGCTCAAGCCCTAGCCTCTCAGCGTATCTTCAAGTAGTTTGCTCATGAGGTGAACGCGGCCGTTCCCAGGCTCGAAGCCGCGCGCCCGCTCAGGTGGTCCAAGTGCGCCATCACCATCAGCTGGTCAGACCAGCTCAAGTGCGTGGCAACTGCCGGCGCCCTCCCGATGCTCTGCTCACCCGTCTTCAGCAACGTTCAAGTCACCAAGACCCTCATCGACGGCGGCGCAGGGCTCAACGTCCTGTCCGTTGAGACATTCGATAGCCTCCAAGTGCCATACGATCAGCTGCGGCCTACCAAGCCCTTCTCAGGAGTGACTGACGGCTCCACCCCCCGATAGGGCAGGTCCGCCTCCCTGTCACCTTCGGCCAGCGTAACAACTACCGCACCGAGCTCATCGACTTCGACATCGCCCACATCCGCCTGTCGTACAACGCCATCCTTGGGTGTGCAACCTTGGCCAAGTTTATGGCAGTGACCCACCACGGCTACAACGTCCTCAAGATGCCAGGGAGCGGTGGCATAATCACGGTCCCCTGTGAAGAAAGAGATGCGGTGTGCTCCCTCGAGCGCGCTTACCAAGCTGCAGCAGCCGAAGACCCCGACAACGAAGGCACCCTGTACCCTCCTGAGGCCATCCCCAAGAAGAAGAAGTAGCTTCTCCACCCAGGGCTTCAGGAGAGCAGCGTTTCCAGTGGCACCACCTCAGGATCTGCGCCCGCAACCGAGGCGCCTCCCTCCCTCGTATAGGAAGGCGCGCCCGGCGCCCTCCTCAGGCTGGGCTCGGGGGCTCTCTTCTGGAGGGCCTCAGACCTAGCCAACGTCACGAGGGAGGCGCTCGGGCACCATGTGGAGGCGTGCTTCGCCGCATGTTTCCTTCAAGAGGGCACAAGGCATGGAGCGCCCAGTGCTCAGGAGTTCATCACCAAGGCGACCCAGGAGCTTCAAGAGGCAAGGACCATACGCGCCGATCATCGCCCACCACCCGTGGCAGCCCCCCATCCCGGCGAGGAAGGTGGGCTGCGCGTCTGCGTCGACATTCCAGGGCTCAACAGGGCCGCATCTCAGGGACGTTTCTGGCCTTCGCGCGTTGGACGGTGCAAGGGTCCACCTCACAGCTATGTTCGCATGCCAATTGGCCCGCCGAACACGACTGTCACCTTCCAGCGCCACTTGTGGAGCATTCTGGCGGCTCAGGAGGCTAGGCATGACGCTGTCCTGGTGGAGATCGCGACAGTTCTTTAGGAGCCACCTCGGCCTATGGAGCCTCCTGAGGCTCAGGACCCTGGCGGCTCGTGAGGAGCAACTTCTACGGCACACATCTTCGGCTACTCCAACATCACTCCAGCTACGGTATTAGGTGACTCTTTCCAGTTCATTCAATTGGGGCGCCCTTCGGGCAGCATTATCCCCAAGTCGCATGGACCTGTCCCTGCGACGTGTATCCTTTTGCATCTTTACGTTACTCCGTTGGGAGCGCCTCTCGGGTTGCATCATCCCCAGGCCGCTTGGGTCTGTCCCAGTGGCATGTATCGTTCTTGCATCTATCAGAGCTAACCTGCCTTATTGCTTGAGTCATTTCATGACTATCAACTGCTTGCCTGTTACCCCTCGCGGCCACCCGCGTTGCTGATCGGCCCCCTGCTCATCCCGCAACGGGGGCTACTCATGCTGGCACGGCGCTTGTGCTTGGGCCCGTCCCTGCAACGCTGACAAACCTGAGCGGTCGAGCTCTGGCTCGCGGCATGCCCCGCGCACGTCATCTCACCAGGCCCTCAGTGCCTCCATCTTCTTGCGGAACAACCAGTGACAGACAAGTAAGCACGGTTGCAATATGTATTCCTCCCTCGCGCTAACCTGCAGGAATCTCCGGAGACTAACAATGGGCCGCACCGCAGGCTCCTTCTTTTTTCACGCAATTCGCTTGCGCGTTAAAGGGGGCTCCTGAGCATCTTGCCTCAGGGGCTCTTACTGCCTCTCCATCCCTCACCCCCTGGCCTTGACCACAGCATCGCGACCTGGCATACCAGCGGGAGCTGAGCTCGCTCGAGGGCCGGGACCAAAGGACGCAGAGCACATAGAAGAGCATGAAAAAGAGGGGGAAGCTCGCGCGGGCCTAACCCGGCTACACCGCCGCCGCTAACGCATGAACCTAGCGCTGCACAAGGGATCGAACCAGGACCGCTAAGATAAGTCACGCACTCAAGCCAGCCCAGCGCTGCGACACAGGATTTCCACCTCTTGCAGCCTTGCTACGGCGACACCGCCTTCCTTTCCTGCCTTCAGGTAGTTGCTTGCACGCTAAAGGGGACCTCTTGAGCATCGCACCTCGAGAGCTCTCACTGGACCTCGGTCCGCTCACCTGCTGGCCTTCACCACGGCATCGCAACCTGGCATACCAGCGACGGCTGCAGCCTGCCTCGATTCCTCGCAGGGAACAAAAGAAGAAGGTTTCTAGGAGCCGCATCTATAGGCGCCGCCGCCGCCGTCATCAACAGTGAGCCACGGGAGGCTGACGCCAACCCCATCTAGATCAACGGCGGCGACGGGCGGACGCCGCCGCCGCACTCCGGGCACGGCGAGAGCTCGGGGGCAGGTAGCTGTCGTCACTCGTCTCCGGAGTCTCGTAAGGCTCGGGAGTGTTGCTGGACTCCCAGGCACCGTAGTTGTTGCTGGAGGAACTGCCGGTAGAACCAAGGGCGGGGCCAGCGCCCGCCGCTGCACCGTCCCGACGACCCCCTCCAGGGTAGCATTCCAAGCGAGGGCCTTCCTCGTCGAAGACCTTGAAGAACAACGTGGAGGCGCCCTTCGCGACGCAGGCAGGGGTGACCTCGCCCTATCCGCAGGTCATGAAGATCTTGCCCGGGGAAACGAACACAACCTCCGCCCCTGTCGCCGGGGTGTCGCACTCGGCGTGCTGCAGCCACACCTCGAGCGGCCCTCTCGGCGGCATCTCTTGAGAGAAGAATTGCGGGAATCGGATCCACGTGCGCGGTGGCATCACTGCCCACACCACGAGTTCACGCGAGGAGGCCTCGGCGTGGGTTCGCGGGGCGGCGGCACGCACCGCCAGGGCATGCCCACCACGGCCAAGGCGTGAGCGGCGCGCACCGCTGCCTCACCTCCGAAGCCTTGCGCCTGGGCGTGCAAGGGCAGCGGGTAGCCGGGGGGAGGCCGCTCGTACCAAGGCTTCGTCACCTCCGGCCTCACGATGATGTCATGAGATCGGGCCAGCCTCTTCTTCGGTGGGAGTGGCCCTACCTCTTCGCGGGGAGTTTTCCCCTTCTCAGCAGCGGAGAATCTCCGTATCGGCGCCATGAGTGTCGTAGCAAGGAGGAAGAGAAACAAACGGGCGGAATGGAGGAAGAGATGAGTGACGGGGGCTCCGCCCCTCATCATTTATAGCCAGAAGGAGGCCAACTACCGGCCTCCACGATCGCAGGTAATGATGGTTTTTCTGCATGAGGGAGTCTCAGATTAAGGGGTCCTCGGGCGACCGGACTATGATACGTGGGCCGGACTAATGGGCTGTGAAGATACAAGACCGAAGACTTCCTCTCGTGTCCGGACGGGACTCTCCTTGGCGTGGAAAGCAAGCTTGGCGTCCTGATGTGAAGATTCCTTTCTCTGTAAACCAACTTTGTATAACCCTAGTCCCCTCCGGTGTCTATATAAACCGGAGGGCTTAGTCCATAGAGGCAAGAATCATAATCATAGTCATACAGGCTAGGCTCTTAGGGTTTTAGCCATTACGATCTCGTGGTAGATCTACTCTTGTAATACTCATATTCATCAAGATCAATCAAGCAGGAAGTAGGGTATTACCTCCATAGAGAGGGCCCGAACCTGGGTAAACATCGTGTCCCCCGTCTCCTGTTACCATCGACCTTAGACGCACAGTTTGGGACCCCCTACCTGAGATCCACCGGTTTTGACACCGACATTGGTGCTTTCATCGAGAGTTCCGCTGCGTCGTTGTCAAGAGGTTCGATGGCCCCAACAATGTTGTCCAGGGAGAAACCTTCCTCCCCGGACAGATCTTTTATTCGGCGGCTTCGCACTGTGGGCCAATTCGCTTGGCCATCTAGAGCTGGTCGATAGCTACGCCCTTGGCCGTCAGGTCAGATTTGGAAGCTTGAACTACAACGCGGATATCCGCAGAGACTTGATCTTCGATGAATTCGAGACCACGGCAGCCGCTCCCTATCACCACGATGAACATGACTTAAATCTGTCATCGGACCATGCTCAGGAGATAGCGCTTGTAACTGCTCTGGCCCTAGATCTGGAGCAGATTGCGCCATTCGAGGACGGGAGGCTCAACCCCGCCACGGAAGCCGCAGACTCAGTGGCGTCGAAGCCGCACACAGACCCTACCTCGAGTGGGATCAGTGTCACCGGAACCTCGGACCTGTTTCCGGCTACATGTTCCGAACCACATGCATCCGCGCACGTCGAGCTTGATCCGGCGTCGATGGTCGAATTCAGCTCCGCGGACATTTTTCGGCACTCGCCTTTAGGCAACGTGCTAAACTCAATAAAAACACTCTCCTTAGCGGGGGACTCACAGCCGAATTATATCCAGTCCGAACTGGAGGCTGATGACGGAGAATTTCACTTCCCATCCCCCACCCACTTAATAGCCCCTTTCGAAGACTTAACCGACATGCTCGATTACAGCTCCGAAGACATCGATGGTATGGACGACGATGCTGGAGAGGAGCAGGCCGAAAACCCGCCGTTCACCGGACGATGGACGGCCACCTCCTCATACGACGTATACATGGTGGATACACCAAAAGAGAATAGCGACGTTGACAAGGAAGATCCAATTGAAGATGAACCTCCTAAGATACAACCAAAGCACCGGCGTCAGCGGCGCCGCTCTAAATCATGCTGCAGCAAAGATAGCAACACCAACACAGGAGACGATAACACTCCGGACGGTGCCGAAGACAGAGAAGACCCCGTTGAGGCAACTTCCAAACAGGACGAATGGGAAGACGAGCAAGTTGGCCCTGATGAATAGGCCATACACGAAAACTCAGAGGACAATAATTATCTTCCGCTCCCCGAGGATGAGGTGAGCCTCGGCAACGAGGATTTTATCATGCCTGAGGAACCTCTCGAGCAGGAGCGCTTTAAGCGCCGGCTAATAGCCACTGCAAGGAGCCTGAAAAAGAAGCAGCAGCAGCTTCAAGCTGATCAAGATCTGCTCAAGGATAGATGGACTGATGTCCTGGCAGCTGAGGAATACGGCCTCAAGCGCCCAGCCAAAATTTACCCGAAGCGCAAATTGCTACCTCAATTCGATGATGAGGCGCTGGAGCCCGTACCGTCATCGCGCAATGCGGCTGACCGACCACCACGTGGCCGGGAAAAAGCGGCAACCCAAGCCAAACACCAGCCCGCCCCACCTCACCGTAAAGGCAGAGATAAAACAGCTCGGGGACATACATATGACCTGCAGCAGGACTTGGACAGTAGAGCAGGTCAGAACAGATCGATCTACGGATC
The DNA here is from genome assembly GCF_002575655.3 of Aegilops tauschii subsp. strangulata. Classification (NCBI taxonomy): domain Eukaryota; kingdom Viridiplantae; phylum Streptophyta; class Magnoliopsida; order Poales; family Poaceae; genus Aegilops; species Aegilops tauschii. Next base: position 308,847,366 of record NC_053037.3, on the reverse strand, counting down.
ATGGGGACGTGCCCCGACACGCGACAACGGCTACCTAGCCGGACGCAACAATAATACTCACGCTCGGGCCGAGAACCGCAGACGGACTCCATCCGAGCTACGTCGTGACATGGCCCGACATAGAGGTGCCGCACACCCCCTTTGCTTCACGGACGAAGTAATGGAGCACGAATTCCTAGAAGGGTTTAAACCCATGAATATCGAATCATACGATGGAACAACAGATCCCGCGGTATGGATTGAGGATTTTCTTCTCCATATCCACATGGCCCGCGGTGATGATCTCCATGCCATCAAATACCTCCCACTAAAACTAAAGGGACCAGCGCGCACTGGCTAAACAACCTTCCCGAGAACTCCGTTGGCAGCTGGGAAGACCTGGAAGACGCTTTTCGCAATAACTTCCAAGGCACATATGTCTGGCCACCAGATGCCGATGACTTAAGTCACATCATCCAGCAGCCCGGAGAGTCAGCCAGGAAGCTCTGGACTAGGTTCTTAATTAAAAAGAACCAAATTGTCAATTGTCCAGACGCCGAAGCCCTCGCCGCCTTCAAACACAGCGTCTGGGATGAGTGGCTCACCCGCCACCTCGGTCAAGAAAAACCAAAATCCATGGTAGCCCTTACCGCTCCAATGACCCGCTTTTGCGCGGGAGAGGACAGTTGGCTCGCTCGTAGAAGCAACAACGCCAGCGATCCAGGCACTTCTGAAGTCCGAGATGGCAACGGAAAGCCACGACGCAATAAACACAAGTGTCACAATAATAATGAAATAACGCAAGACACGGCGGTCAACGCCGAGTTTAGCAGCTCCAAACCCAGTCAGCGGAAAAGTCCATTCAAGGCAAATAGAGACGGACCATCCAACCTAGACAAGATACTGGATCGGCCCTGCCAGATTCATGGCACCCCGATAAACCAGCTACTCACACTAACAGAAGTTGCTGGGTCTTCAAACAAGGCACAAGCTTAATGCCGAACACAAGGGGAAGGAGCTGCCCAGTGATAGCGATGACGAAGAGACTCGCCAGCCGAATACCGGGGTTCAAAAGCAATTTCCCCCTGAAGTGAAAACCGTAAACATGGTATACGTGACACACACCCCTACAGAGGAGCGCAGGCGCGCACCACAGGGGGCATACGCCATAGAGCTGGTCCCCCCGAAATTTAGTGATATCCGTCCCGAAGGTTCGGCAGCTCTGATCATCGATCCAATTATCGATGGGTTCCATCTCAAGATGGTCCTTATGGACAGCGGCAGTAGCCTTAATCTACTCTACCAAGACACTGTCCGCAAAATGGGCATTGATCCTTCAAGAATCAAGCCCACCACAACTATCCTCAAGGGAGCAATACCCGGCGTAGAAGCTCACTGCACGGGCTCCATCACACCGGAAGTCGTTTTCGGTTCGCCGAACAACTTCCGAAGCGAGGGCTTGACCTTTGATATTGCCCCGTTCCACAGTAGCTACCATGCACTTCTGGGGCATACCGCTCTTGCTCGTTTTAAAGCGGTCCCACTCTATGCCCGCGCAAAACTTAAAATTCCCTGTCCACGCGGCATCATAACAGTAAATGGAAATACGGAACGCTCCCTCCGTACAGAAGACCATACTACGGCTATTACGGCCGAAGTACAAAACGGCCCCATCAAGCCGCATAACTCATCGGCCATTAAGCCGGCGGTCCCTATTAAACGGAACCGATCAATCTCAGAGCTGGATTAGCAGTTCGGCCTCCTTCGTTCGCCTTACACACACGTGAATTTTATACTGCGCATGCATAATTATGTACTTAAAATACCCTGGTCATCGGCGGAGGCACAATACGGACAAGCCTATAAGCACTCCCATTCAGTCCTTTTCTTCTCTAACCATTTTTTATCTCTTATCACAGGTGGCTCAAACACTGGTCATCTCACGGACTCTTTCAGAGTTCGGTTTCATACACTTCCCCAAAGGTTATTCCTGTTAAGGAATCCTTTCACCAAGGCAAGGCGACGCAGACGTGCGACAGGAGGTCCAAATAATTTTGTGTAGACCGCTCTCTCTATTTCGAGCCTGTAAAAGTGCCTTCTCCCTCAGCCTTCGACCACTTGCATGTCAAATAGCCTGGGTCATGGTGTTATTATTTGTAAATTGGAAATTGACATATCAATCAGGTTCCAGTGAACATAATCCGTATCCAGTATTCGCTTTTTTCCAAAGAGCTAAAAAAAATCCGGTTGTTTCACACTCGCACCTCGGCACAGATTGCCAGGGGCTCGATATGGGAACAAATGAGTTTCCGACAAAGTCCGAATAGCTTTATAGCGCACTTCGGCGTCACGAGTTTGGCCTTATATGCACCAGCTCCGAATCATGTCTTTGGTCAATAGTTGGGTTGCCCGGCTCCTGTGCTTACTACCTTACGTTCCGCTATATTGGCTAGGGTAGTAAAGGGAGAACTACTGCGATTGTGTCCCGGTTTATCCGGACGAGCACCTTAGTAGAGAAAGTCGAAAACTAACTGTCATGATGTGGCGAGAGCTGGTCAACCACTCGATGACTTACTAGAATCTTTTGTGATTCTTTCCGTCTTACACGAAGGGCCATTCTTAAGGTCACCCATGTAACGCACCGTATTCGGATAACTCCGTACATAACAGGGGCTATATCTTAGACCCACCATCAAACTCCTATGGCTAAGTGAAAGTGTTAAAGCCCTATAGTTTGATTGCCTAGTTCGCCGCATTGACACCTCCTTCACGGACCAAGACGTTGGGTCAAGAGTGATCAAGTGCTTTTCCGAACACCCCCGTATTTTATGCGAGGGGGCTGAAGCCGATGACTGGAGAACTTTTAGATTATACAAAAAACGGCCGCACAGGAGGAGCCAAAATTTCTAGGCATAGCCTTAAAATATCATAGTATTGTTTTTACAATCTCAATACATTTCACTCGAATATCATATCTTTCGAGCACTGACCCTCTATCAAGCAGGCACCCTCTAAGACATCCTCGAAATAATGCTCTGGCATGTGATGCTCCTTGCCCTTGGGTGGACTTTTCGCTATGATATCGGTGGCCTTCATCTTCGCCTAGTACGTCTTGACGCGGGCAAAGGCCATCCGTGCACCTTCAATGCACGTTGACCGCTTAACGGCGTCGATACGCGGCACCGCATCGACAAGTCACTCCACCAAACCGAAATAACTATTTGGAATTGGCTCAGTCGGCCACAGTCGGACCACGACGTCCTTCATGGCAGAGCCGGATATCTTGTGGAGCTCGGCCCACTGGGCCATCTGTTCGTTCAGCAACAGCGGGCGCTTTGGCGTGCCGAATTGTGACAAGAAAAGCTTCTCCGTTGCATACCCTTCTTGCGCTTCCTAGAACTGCGCCGCATCGGAGGCGCTCTTCGGCAAGTCCAAGAATGCGTCTGGAGAGCTCCACATTTGATTAAGCGGGGAATACTTCGGATCGCCGAATTTAGTCTGTAATAAGAAAGGCTTACCGGCCGCTATCTCCCCAGCTTGTCGGATCTCTTCCCGAGCCGCTCTAGACTCAGATCATGCTCCTCTCGCCTCTTGGAAGGCCTTGGCGAGATCGGCCGCTTTGGCTTTGTTATCTCTCTCGAGGAATTCACACCGGACAGTGGCTTCTTTCAGCTCGCGCGCCATGGTAGACATTTTCTCCTCACATTGGCGCTAAGCAGCATGTCCGGCTTTTAGCTCATCAGATGCCTTCTTGGCGGGCACATTACTCATCCGGGCTTGCTCCTTGGCTCGGGCAAGTTCAGCCCGAAGGGTCTCCACCGCGGCAGCACTATCTGCAGATACACATGTCTCAAAATATAATTCTAGCTGCGTGCTCATGTTATTATACATATATACACTGACCGCCCCAAAACATACCTTGCGCCTCGTCGAGCCGCTTGTTAATAAGCGTGATGTCGTCATCCGCCACATCAAGTTTTTGCTTCAGACCTGCAACCTCTGTAGCGTGGGTAGTCGCCATGGAGGTAATAGCCTGTGTGCAAATTAATTGGATTATTTCCTGGCGATTCTTTTTCGATCCTCTGATTGCCTCCCTTTGGACGCCAACCAGAGTCTCAGGGGCTACTATCTATACACAGGTGCATTTTGCGTGTAGAGCGCAATCGAGAATATAACATTGCATACCTCGAAGCTTCTTAGCAGGCTCGTGAAAGCTTCATTCAATCCGCTTTTCGCGGACAGAATCCTCTCAACCACCGTACCCATCAAGGTACGATGTTCCTATGGGACGGACGAATATCGCAACATGTCCATCAGTGTATCTGGCGCCTCCGGATTCGTCGAAGCAGCTGTGGGAGCATGGACTCCCTTTGGAAGGATGTGTTCGCTTGACCCTAGAGTCCTCTCTGGCTGTAAGCCGGATAGTCCGGCGCCTTTATTATTAGTCCCCGTAGGGACCGCACACCCCGGACCCCGGGCGGCCAAAGTTTCACCTTGGGGCGTTGTCTCCATTATCCTCTGTTGATCAGGCGAGGTCCTCCGGGACAACACCTCGATGTCGTCCGCCCTATTGGGCGAGGAAGCTTGTGGAGGCGTCACGCTTTCCATCATATCTAGAAGAAGATCCCTCGAAGAGGAGGATTGTTGAGGAATACTGTGTGTCGGACTACAAAAATATGTATTCTAGATGTTACCCTGGTAATAGGAAAAGGAACGGGATATGTTTAAAACACCTTTGTTCACTTACGATTCGGCTGAAGGCTTGTCCTTATGGAGGAACCGTGCGACAACGTCGCCTTCCGAGCCTGAACCGCCTGACAGGGGCGTCTTGCCTCGTTTAGGAGCCTTTAGCTCCCAATCTTCGGAGGCGGCCCTTTTCTTATCATGGGCAGAAAGGACGTCGGCTTCTCCTCCTCTTTTGTCTTCGGAAGAGAGAGCCTTAATCTCCCCGGACATAGTGTTTGGTGTACCTTCGGAATGGAGGCTACCTTTGGCTCCCCCGCTCTCCTTATTGACCTCTTTCACCGGCGCTTGGTATGGTGCCGGGACCAGCATCCTTGTTAGCACGGGACTAGCTGAGTCTTCAGGAAGGGGTGCCAAACACCTCATTCGCTCCGCCTTCTTTATCCATCCCTGGAAGAAGATGGTTTTCTCAGTATCTTATTATGAGATGTTTAACTAAGCTGTGTTCGGGAGTCGAATGCTTACCGAGGTATCCGGATGGCTGCAGTCAAGGCCGATGTCCTCTGTAGTATCCGGCCACTGTTTTCGTGTCCCAAAAAATAACTTCCACATTCCTCTGTGCGTCGCGCCGAAGAAGTGCTGAAGGGTTCGTGGTCCTTCTGGATTGAACTTCCACATGCGGAGGGGCCGCTGCTGGCACGGGAGGACCCGACGGACTAACATTACTTGAATCACGTCGATGAGTTCGGTGTTCTTCTGAAGGAGATTCCGGATGCGGCTCTGTAGAGTCTGCACTTCGTCGATTGATCCCTAGTCTAACCCCTTATTGACCCATGATGCGAGCTTAATTGGAGGGCCAGATCGGAATGCAGGTGTAGCTGCCCACTTGGTACCATGGGGTTCAGTGATCTAAAACCACTCCCGCTGCCATAAGTCGGAAGATTCTGTGAAGGATCCTTTTAGCCAAGGAGCATTGATGAGTTTGCTCACTGCAGCACCACCGCACTCTGCTTGTTTCCCATCGACTACCTTCGGCTTCACATTAAGGGTCTTAAGCCACAAGCCGAAGTGTGGGGGAATACGGAGGAAGGCCTCGCACGTGATAATGAACGTCGAGACGTGAAGGAAGGAGTCCGGAGTTAGATCGTGAAAATCTAGCCCGTAATAGAACATGAGCCCTCGAACAAAGGGGTGGAGAGCGAACCCTAGCCCTCGGAGGAAGTGGGAGATGAACATGACCCTCTCGCTGGATCTGGAGGTAGGAATAACCTGCCCTTGAGCAGGAAGCCTGTGGGGGATTTCCGCGGTCAGGTATCTTGCCGCCCGGAGCTTCGTGATATCCTCCTCTGTGACAGAGGAAGCCACCCACCGACCTTGAGGGCTGGGTCCGGACATGACTGGGAAGCTCGAAGCAATTAAATTGAACCTGGGGTGCTGGAGCTCGAGGTTGGAGAGGTTGAGGAAAGGGTTGGCGTGAAGAAGCAAGACGGGTCTTAGCCCCTTTATAAAGGCAATGAATATCGAACGCCTCCTCCAAAGCCTTAAAACCTACCTATTCTTAAGGAATCATGCCAACTGGACGATTGGAATACCCATGCCCGTGTTGATGAGAATCCCGCAATAAGGGGACATGATCTCTACTTCGACAAGACGTGCCAATGAAACCGTGTCTTTGAACGTGGAACGACATGCTAAAAAACGGTTTGATATAATAACCGGGCGATGACGTGGTATCGCGTTACCAAAAGTTGTCGACAGATTAGACTCGTGAAAAATTATGCTCTCTGCGGTTGTGTGTGGTGCTCATTGTGCTAAGCCGGACACGGTCTTTGTGTCCGAAGACTGTGTTGGAGTATTCGGAGAAGGAACCCGCCTTGCAATGCCGAAGACAATCTGCGTGCCGGACACATCGTCATTGAAGCCTGGTTCAGGGGCTACTGAGGGAGTCCTGGATTAAGGGGTCCTCGGGCGACCGGACTATGATACATGGGCCGGACTAATGGGCTGTGAAGATACAAGACCGAAGACTTCCTCTCATGTCCGGATGGGACTCTCCTTGGCGTGGAAAGCAAGCTTGGCGTGCTGATGTGAAGATTCCTTTCTCTGGAAACCGACTTTGTATAACCCTAGTCCCCTCCGGTGTCTATATAAACCGGAGGGCTTAGTCCATAGAGGCAAGATTCATAATCATAGTCATATAGGCTAGGCTCTTAGGGTTTTAGCCATTATGATCTCGTGGTAGATCCACTCTTGTAATACTCATATTCATCAAGATCAATCAAGCAGGAAGTAGGGTATTACCTCCATAGAGAGGGCCCGAACCTGGGTAAACATCGTGTCCCCCGTGTCCAGTTACCATCGACCTTAGACGCACAGTTCGGTACCCCCTACCCGAGATCCGCCGGTTTTGACACCGACACTGCATGCAGCAGGGACTCGTGAAGTCGGACAGTTGCCGAGGCAGCGTGGGGAAGCGGAGACGCCCACGTCCTGTCAATCGCCACACGTCAATCAAGGCTGCAGGCGGTTGGGGCCCGCGGCGCTCCGCACTTGACCCTTTGCTTCACCTCGAAGCCAAGTCCAAGTGAGCCTTGGGCCCGGGGGCTACTGTCGGCGTCCTGGGAACGGGGGTATCCAGACTTGCCTGCCTGCGGCCCAGGATGTGGCTCAGCCAGCAGCCTGGTATGGCCCGCCTTCATCAGCAACCACGCAAGACCCTCGCGAGGGGGTAAGCCACGCGAGGCGGACGACACCAAGACCACCTCAGGGGCGGCCTCGCTAGGCTGGCTCCCGAGGAGCAGAGATATCTATGCAAGGGGCACCTCGCGAGGTTCGCGTGACATGAGCCATGATGACCGAAGCCAGGCGAGCGCCAGCGGGCGCAGAGTGCCAGTTTCCTCTTTGGTGCTAAAGAGGCAGTCGCAGGCGAGGAGTCCCGAGGCATCAGGCAAAGGTTTCCATATTGGTGCAACGAGACCAAGACCAGCAGGACGGCAGGATGGAGGTCACCACGGAGCCCACAGCAGCGTCACCACCAGAGCCTTTGGCAGGCGAAGACCACCTTTTGTCAGGATAGCTTGTACTAGTTGTCTCCCTTCAAAATTGGCCATTGTGGGATCCCTTCCCGCCTATATTTGGGAAGAGGACCAAAGCCTCTATAAATAGGCTAGCCACCACCATAGGAGGCAACTCATCTTGGACGGATCATTCAGACCATCCTCACACACACAAGCTCACCGAGCTCAAGAACACCTCTCCTCAGGATGCTCTTCATCCCTTGTACTTGTTCATCCTTAGCCTACAAGGCAATCCACCACACCACACTGGAGTAGGGTATTACACCACAATGGTGGCCCGAACCAGTATAAACTCTCGCGTCTCTTGTTCCGTGGGTTCGGCGAGCGAAGCCTTGAGATCGTTGCGAGAGCGAACTAGGGAGAGAGAGATCTTCGTGCGCACCCCAGAGTTCGAACCTCAACGGTTTGCCAGAACCCGTAATCTGACATTTGGTGCGCCGGGTAGGGGTGCGCTGAAGCCTTTCTTCCGATCCACACTCCACTGCTCCATAGCAACCATGGCTGACGCTCGCCGAGCCCGTGCTGAGCGCCGGGCTGCCCTTGCTGCCTGCGTCACTCAAACGGCGCCCGTTGGTGGACCTCCCCGCCGTTCTCCATCACCCGCTGCCAACGCCGCCACCGGCCCGGCAGGGAACGAGCAGCAAGCTTCATCGCTGCACCCCTCCGTGCGGCGGGACGAACGCACCGCCACCCCGTCGCTGACTCTGGCCGGCTCATCGTCCCACGCTCGTCGCGCGCCCATGGACGCACAGGCCGCGCTGCTCATGGCACGCGTGCTCCTGCGTTACCGCCCGGTCGACGACCTCTACGAGGACTGGCTGGGCCGCATCGCCGAGCTCGTCAGCGCCGCTGGGGGCTCTCTTGCACCGTCCCTCTCGCTACCTCGCCCACCTCCAGCCGCGGGTGACGTAGCTCACGGAGCGCCTCCTCCACATCCGCATCAAGACGGCGCCCTCGCACCAAGGCACGCGGTCCCGCGGCGTGACCCGCCACACCGGGCGCCCGCGCACGAAGAAGGAAGCTGCCAAGAAGTCCCGAGGCCGCAAGAAAACGCTCCTGCGCTCCCAGCGCCAGCATGTCAAGACCGCGTGCCGCCTGCGGCGGCAGCACGAGGATATCAAGATCAGGCTCCGCCTCCGTGACGGGCTCCGGTGACCACAGCAGGCTGCCGTGCCTTCACTGCCGAGCTGCGCAGCGTAGTCTGGCCTCGCAAGTTCAAGCCGGACCTGCCTCCGCGCTACGATGGCACCCCCAACCCCGCGGAGTCCTTGCAGCTCTACGAGCAGAGCATCGAGGCAGCCAACGGCGACAAAAAGGTTATGGCAAACTGGTTTCCCATGGTCCTCAAAGATGGCGGGCGCTCGTGGCTTCTGAACTTGGCCGCGGGGTCAATCTCCTCCTGGGGCGAGATGCGCGAGCGTTTTATCACCAACTTCCAGGGCACTCGCGACCGCCCGCCGGCCGCGGGTGACCTACGGCGCATCAAGCAGCAGCCAGGGGAAACCTTGCAGAAGTACATGCAACACTTCAACAGCGTTCGCCTCAAGATCCCCAAGGTGACGGTCGAGGCCATCATCTCCGCGTTCTTCGATGGCGTCCGTGACGTCAAGATGAAGGAGGAGCTCGCCATCCACGAGGAACTATTCACAGCCCTGGAGATGTTGAACACGGGGACCAAGTGCGCAAGAGCTGAGGAAGGGCGCCTCTCCCTCCTCGAGCTTCCAGCCGCTGACACGGAAGACAAGAAGGCCAAGGACAAAGATGTGAAACGCAAGGGAGTAGCCGTGCTCGCGGCCGAGCCAGAGACGAAGCACGGCCGAGACCACCCCGAGTTGTCCAAGAGTAGCCGTCCGTTTTGCGCCTTCCACAACGTACACAGCCACAACACCAATGACTCTCAAGAGCTCAGGGCCATCCGCGACGAGCGTTTCGGTCGACGCCCTGAGCGCGGCGACCGCGGCTACGATCGAGGAGGAGGACGAAGTGGGGGACGCTGGGACGACCGCGTCCCCCGCCAGGAGTGGCGCGACCGACCTCGTGAGGATCGCTGGCAGGACCAGCCTCGCGAGGGTGCCTGGAGGGAGCGGCCTCGTGAGGACTGCCCTTAGGGCAACGCCGACCTCCCTCCGCTACCGCCGCCATCGAGGAGGAACGACGGCCATCATCAGGATGTGGGGGCTGGGGGCTTCCAAGAGCCTCGTGCCATCGCCTGCATCTTGGGTGGTGCTCAAGCCCCAGCCTCTCAGCGTATCTTCAAGCAGTTTGCTCATGAGGTGAACGCGGCCCTTCCCAGGCTCGAAGCCGCGCGCCCGCTCAGTTGGTCCAAGTGCGCCATCACCTTCAGCTCGTCAGACCAGCTCAAGAGCGCGGCAACTGTCGGCGCCCTCCCGATGCTCTGCTCACCCGTCATCAGCAACGTTCAAGTCACCAAGACCCTCATTGACGGCGGCGCAGGGCTTGATGTCCTGTCAGTCGAGATGTTCGATAGCCTCCAAGTGCCATACGATCAGCTGCAGCCTACCAAGCCCTTCTCAGGAGTGACTGACGGCTCCACCACCCCGATAGGGCAGGTCCGCCTCCCTATCACCTTCGGCCAGCGTAACAACTACCATGCCGAGCTCATCGACTTCGACGTCGCCCACATCCGCCTGCTGTACAATGCCATCCTTGGGTATCCAGCCTTGGCCAAGTTTATGGCAGTGACCCACCACGGCTACAACGTCGTCAAGATGCCAGGGAGCGGTGGCATCATCACGGTCCCCTGTGAAGAAAGAGATGTGGTGTGCTCCCTCGAGCGCGCTTACCAAGCTGCAGTGGTCGAAGACCCCAACAATGAAGGCACTACCCTCCTGAGGCCATCCCTAAGAAGAAGAAGCAGCTACTCCACCTCAGGCCTAAGGAGAGCGGTGTTTCCAGCGGCACCACCTACGGATCTGCGCCCGCAGCCAGGGCGCCTCCCTCTCTCGCATAGGAAGGCGCGCCCGGTGCCCTCCTCAGGCTGGGCTCAGGGGCTCTCTTCTAGAGGGCCTCAGACCTAGCCAACGTCACGAGGGAGGCGCTCGGCCACCATGTGCAGGCGTGCTTCGCCGCACGTTTCCCTCAAGAGGGCACAAGGCGTGGAGTGCCCAGTGCTCAGGAGTTCATCACCAAGGCGACCAAGGAGCTTCAAGAGGCAAGGACCATATGCGGTGATCGCCGCTCACCACCCATCGCAGCCCCCCATCCTGGCGAGGACGGCGGGCTGCGCGTCTGCGTCGACATTCCAGGGCTCAACAGGGCCGCATCTCAGGGCGTTTCTGGCCTTCGCGCGTTGGACGGTGCGAGGGTCCACCTCATAGCTATGTTCGCATGCCAATTGGCCTGCTGAACGCGGCTGTCACCTTCCAGCGCCACTTGTGGAGCATTCTGGCAGCTCAGGAGGCCAGGCATCATGTTGTCCTGGCGGAGAAAGCGACAGTTCTTCAGGAGCCACCTCGGCCTACGGAGCCTCCTGAGGCTCAGGACCCTGGCGGCTCGTGAGGAGCAACTTCTTCGGCACGCATCTTCGGCTACTCCAACATCACTCCAGCTATGGTATCAGGTGACTCTTTCTAGTTCATTCAATTGGGGGCGCCCTTCGGGCAGCATTATACCCAAGTCACATGGACCTGTCCCTGCGACGTGTATCCTTTTGCATCTTTAGCTTACTCTATTGGGAGCGCCTCTCGGGTTGCATCATCCCCAGGCCGCTTGGGTCCGTCCCAGTGGCATGTATCGTTCTTGCATCTATCAGAGCTAACTTGCCTCATTGCTTGAGTCATTTCATGATTATCACCTGCTTGCCTTTTACCCCTCGTGGCCACCCGCGTTGCTGATCGCCCCCCTACTTATCCTGCAACGGGGGCTAGTCATGCTGGCACGACGCTTGTGCTCGGGCCCGTCCCTGCAACACTGACAAACCTGAGCGGTCGAGCTTCTGCTCGCGGCACGCCCCATGCACATGACCTCACCAGGCCCTCAGTGCCTTCAACTTCTTGTGGAACGACCAGTGGCAGACCAGCAAGCACGGTTGCAATCTGTATTCCTCCCTTGCGCTAACCTGCAGGAATCTCCGAAGGCTGACAATGGGCGGCACCGCAGGCTCCTTCTTTTTTATGCAATTTGCTTGCGCGTTAAAGGGGGCTCCTGAGCATCGCGCCTCAGGGGCTCTTACTGGCTCTCCAGCCTTCACCCCCTGGCCTTGACCACGACATCGCGTCCTGGCATACCAGCAGCGGCTGAGCTCGCTCGAGGGATGGGACCCGAGGATGCAGAGCACATAGAAGAGCATGAAAAAGAGGGGGAAGCTCACGCGGGCCTAACCTGTCTACACCGCCGCCCTGACGCACGAACCTGGCGCTGCACAAGGGATCGACCCAGGACCGCTAAGATAAGTCACACACTCAAGCCATCCCGCGCTGCGACACAGGATTTCCACCTCTTGCAGCCTTGCAATGGCGACGCCGCCTTCCTTTCCTGCCTTCAGTTAGTTGCTTGCACGCTAAAGGGGACCTCTTGAGCATCGCGCCTCGGGAGCTCTCACCGGACCTCGGGCCGCTCACCTCCTGGCCTTGACCACAGCATCACGACCTGACATACCAGCGATGGCTGCAGCCTGCCTGGGGACTGGGACCTGTCGGTGTAGAGCACTAAGCTACCGCGAGGATGGACAGGGGGGCAAGCCGAAGCAAGACACACAATTATAAGTCTTCGTAATAAGGACGATATTGACACAAAAGGCACTACATATCCTTTACACACCCCCACGGGGTTCACCTCAATTCCTCGCAGGGAACAAAAGAAGAAGGTTTCTAGGAGCCGCATCTACACGAGCCCGCCGCCGATGCCGTCATCAACAGTGGGCCACGGGAGGCCGACACCAACCCCATCCAGATCAATGGCGGCGACGGGCGGACGACGCCGCTGCGCTCCGGGCACGGCGAGAGCTCGGGGGCACGTAGTCGTCGTCGCTCGTCTCCGGAGTGTCGTAAGGCTCGGGAGAGTCGCTGGACTCCCAGGCACCATCGCTGTTGCTGGAGGAACTGCCGGCAGAACCAACGGCGGGGCCAGCGCTCGGCGCTGCGCCGTCCCGGCGACCCCCTCCGGGGCAGCATTCCAGGCGACGGCCCTCCTCGTCAAAGACCTTGAAGAACATCATGGAGGCGCCATCGTACTCGAAGTGGATGGCGAGGGCGCCCTCCACGCGTCAGGCGTGGGCGACCTCGCCCCATCCGCGGGTCATGAAGATCTTGCCCGGGGAAATGACCTCAACCTCTGCCCCCGTCGCCGGGGTGTCGCACTCGGCGTGCTGCAGCCACAGCTCGAGCGGCCCCCTCGACCGCATCTCTTCAGAGAAGAATTGCAGGAATCGGATCCATGTGCACAGTGGCATCGCAGCCCACACCACGAGTTCACGTGAGGAGCCCTCGGTGTGGGTTCGCGGGGCGGCGGAGCGCACCGCCACGGCATGCCCACCACGACCAAGGCGCGAGCGGCGCGGACCGCTGCCTCCCCCTTCGGAGCCTTGCGCCTGGGCATGCAAGGGCAGCGGGTAGCCGGTGGGAGGCCGCTCGTACCAAGGCCTCGTCACCTCCAGCCTCACGACGACGTCGCGAGAGCGGGCCAGCCTCTTCTTTGGTGGGAGTGGCCCTAGCTCTTCGTGGGGGGTTTTACCCTTCTCAGCGGCGGAGAATCTCCGTATCGGTGCCATGATTGTCGTACCAAGGAGGAAGAAGAAGAAGCGGGCGGAATGGAGGAAGAGACGAGTGACGGGGGCTCGCCCCCTCCTCATTTATAGCCAGAAGGAGGCCAGCCGCCGGCCTCCACGATCGCAGGTAATGATGGTTTTTCTACATGCAGCGGGGACTCATCAAGTCGGAGACGCCCATGTCCTGTCAATCGCCACGCGTCAATCAAGTCCGCAGGCGGTTGGGGCCTGCGGCGCTCCGCGCTTGACCCTTGGCTTCGCCTTGAAGCCAAGTCCGAGCGCGCCTTGGGCCCGGGGGCTACTATCGGCGTCCTGGGAACGGGGGCACCCAGACTTGCCTGCCTGCGGCCCAGGGCGTGGCTCAGCTAGCGGCCTGGTACGGCCCGCCTTCATCAGCAACCACTCAATACCTTCGGGAGGGGGTAAACCTCGCGAGGCGGATGACACCAAGAGCTCCTCAGGGGCGGCCTCGCTAGGCTGGCTCCCGAGGAGCGGAGATATCTATGCAAGGGGCACCTCGCGAGGTTCGCGTGACGTGAGCCATGACGACCGAAGCCAGGCGGGCGCCAGCGGGCGCAGAGTGCCAGTTTCCTCTTTGGTGCTAAATGGGCAGGTGCAGGCAAGGAGTCCCGAGGCATCAGGCAAAGGTTACCATATCGGTGCAACGAGACCAAGACCAGTAGGACGGCAGGACGGAGGTCACCACGGAGCCCACAACAGTGTCACCACCAGAGCCTTTGGCGGCGAAGACCACCTTTTGTCAAGATAGCTTGTACTAGTTGTCTCCCTTCAAAATTGGCCGTTGTGGGATCCCTTCCCGCCTATATTTGGGAAGAGGACCAAGGCCTCTATAAATAGGGCTAGCCACCACCATAGTAGGCAACTCATCTTGGATAGATCATTTAGACCATCCTCACACACACAAGCTCACCGAGCTCAAGAACACCTCTCCTCAGGAGGCTGTTCATCCCTTGTACTTGTTCATCCTCAGCCTATAAGGCAATCCACCACACCACACTAGAGTAGGGTATTACACCACAACGGTGGCCCGAACCAGTATAAACTCTCGCGTCTCTTGTTCCTTGGGTTCGGCGAGCTAGGCCTTGAGATCGTTGCGAGAGCGAACTAGAGAGAGAGATCTTCGTGCGCACCCCAGAGTTTGAACCTCAAGGGTTAGCCGGAACCCGTAATCCGACACCGCGAAAGCCCCCCTTTTCTTCTTTCCCCCCTTAAGGGGAGAATTGCTCTCTTCCTCCTCCTCCTCCTCTTCGTCTTCGTCTCCCTCGTGGGAGGAGAGACCTTCGGTATCTCCGGAAACAGCGTCCGAAGCACCTTTATGGCGGAGGCCACCCTGGCCTCCTTGCCCTTCTTCTTGGCCTTCTTCTCCGGCGCCTGGTACGGCGCCGAAACCAGCATCCTCGTTAGCAGAGGAATGGCTGGGTCTTTGGGTAGTGGAGCTGGGCATTGGATCCGCTCCAAATTTTTTGTCCAGCCCTGAGGGAAGAATGGAAAGCTCAGTATACTCCTTGGATTTACAAATTAAGGTTATCATAAAAATTACGGGAGTGGCCGGATGAGCGCAGTCAAGGCCGAGGTCTTCGGTCGTTTCCGGCCACGACTTCTGAGCCTTGAAAAGCAGCTTCCATATTTCTTCGTGCGTTGTGCCGAAGAACCGCTGCAGGGTCCAAGGACTGGTTGGATCGAACTCCCACATATAGAGAGTCCGGCGTTGGTAGGGGAGAATCCGGTGAAAAAGCATCACCTGGATCACGTTGGCAAGAATGGTGTTCTTCTCTATCATGCTCTTGACGTGTTTCTGCACGTCATCTAAAAGTGCAACTATCCCTGGGTGGTTTTGGTAATGATTAACAACATATAGCTCATTGAACTAATGCCATTACAAGATAAATATTCCAGGTAGGTTCAATGATTGGCATGACATGGATAAGGAAGGTGGAACCCTCAAAATGCTAAGGACAAAAGATTGTCTCAAGATTCAAAGTCCAAGGCTGTACATTTTACTTTTAGTGATCCAAGATCACATTGAGTCCATAGGAAAAGCCAATACTATTAAAAGGGGATGAGGTGTTGCTTAATGGCTTGCTTGCTCAAAATGCTTAGTGATATGCTCCAAAGCCCTCAGCCACTTTCTCATATCCACATATGTCCCAAACCAAAAGTCAAACTCGGCCCCACCGATTTGATCCATCCGGCGCCACCGAGTTCATTTGACATAGCCACTTCTAGAAACCCTAGTCTTTTCGGTCTCACCGATAGGGATCTCGGTCTCACCGAGATGGGATTCCAAACTCTCTGTTTCCCTTCGTAACGTTTCGGTCTAACCGAGATGAGCGATCGATCCCACCGAGTCTGCAATGCAAACTCTTTGTTTCCTTTTCGTAACGCTTCGGTCCCACCGAGACGAGCGAATCGGTCCCACCGAGTTTGCCCGACCAACTCTCTGTTTGTCTATTACCAAAATCGGTCCCACCGAGTTTGAGTAATCGGTCCAACCGAGATTACGTTATGCCCTAACCCTAATGATATCGGTCCCACTGAGTTGACATGTCGGTCCCACCGAAAATCCGAACGTTCACATTTTGAACTAAATCGGTCTGACCGAGTTTTCTGTTTCGGTCCCACCGAGTTTGGTGATTTGTGTGTAACGGTTAGATTTTGTGTGGAGGCTATATATACCCCTCCACCCACTCTTCATTCGTGAAGAGAGCCATCAGAACATGCCTACATTTCCATTACCCATTTTCTGAGAGAGAGCCACCTAGTCATGTGTTGAGACCAAGATATTCCAATCCAACCATATGAATCTTGATCTCTAGCCTTCCCCAAGTTGCTTTCCACTCAAATCATCTTTCCACCAAATCCAATCCTATGAGAGTGAGTTGAGTGTTGGGGAGAAGATCATTTGAAGCACAAGAGCAAGGAGTTCATCATCAACACACCATCTATTACCTTTTGGAGAGTGGTGTCTCCTAGATTGGTTAGGTGTCACTTGGGAGCCTCCACCAAGATTGTAGAGATGAACCAAGGAGTTTGTAAGGGCAATGAGATCGCCTACTTCGTGAAGATCTACCCTAGTGAGGCAAGTCCTTCATGGGCGATGGCAATGGTGGGATAGACAAGGTTGCTTCTTCGTGGACCCTTCGTGGGTGGAGCCCTCCGTGGACTCGCGCGGCCGTGACCCTTCGTGGGTTGAAGTCTCCATCAACATGGATGTACGATAGCACCACCTATCGGAACCACGACAAAAACATCTCTGTCTGCTATTGCGTTTGCACTCTACAAACCCTTTCCTTTACATTCTCGCAAGTTGCATGCTTTACTTTCCGCTGCTCATATACTCTTTGCATGCTTGCTTGAATTGTGATAAGATTGCTTGACTTGTGCTAAGTTGTTAAAATCAGCCAAGAACTAAAATTGGGAAAAGGTTAAGTTTTTAATTGGTCAAGTAGTCTAATCACCCCCCTCTAAACGTACTTTCGATCCTACAATTGGTATCAGAGCTTTGGTCTCCATTTGCTTTGATTTCCATAGCTTTTGGTGATCATAGCCTTTGTTTCACAATCTAGGAGAGTATGGCGTCTAGCGAGGGAAACTACCACCGTAGAGGTCCTTACTTTGATGGTACTAATTTTGCTAGTTGGAAGCATAAGATGAAAGTGCATATTCTTGGACATAACCCTGCCGTTTGGGCTATTGTGTGTATTGGCTTGCAAGGTGAATTCTTCGATGGGAGAGAACCAAACCGTGAAGCTACCGCGGAAGAGTTGAAGATGCTGCAATACAATGCTCAAGCTTGTGATATCCTCTTCAATGGATTGTGCCCCGAGGAGTTCAACAAAATCAGCCGTCTTGAGAATGCAAAGGAAATTTGGGATACTTTGATTGACATGCACGAAGGTACCGACTCTGTCAAGGAATCCAAATTGGATGTGCTTCAAAGTCAACTTGACAAGTTCAAAATGAAGGATGGTGAAGGTGTCACCGAAATGTACTCTAGGCTTGCTCTCATCACAAATGAGATTGCCGGCTTAGGAAGTGAAGAGATGACCGACAAATTCATCATCAAGAAGATCCTAAGAGCCTTGGATGGAAAATATGATACCGTGTGCACATTGATCCAAATGATGCCCAACTACAAAGATCTCAAGCCAACGGAAGTCATTGGAAGAATTGTTGCTCATGAGATGTCACTCAAGGATAAGGAAGAGCTTCACAACAAGTCAAGCGGTGCTTACAAAGCCTCATGTGATGCTCCCACATCATCAAGTGAGAAACAAACCTTCAATGAAGAATTGAGCCTAATGGTGAAGAACTTCAACAAGTTCTACAGGAGTAGAAGCAAGGAAAGAAGTTTCAAGTCAAGGTCCTACAATGACAAAAGATCTTCTAGTCGTGAACAAAATTGCTATAATTGTGGAAGACCCGGACACTACTCCAATGAGTGTACGGCTCCCTACAAAAGAAGAGAATATTCTCCCAAAAGAAGTAGAAGAGATGAATCACCACCAAGAGAGAGAAGGAGTAGAGATGATCGTTATGAACGAAGACCCTCTCAGAGAAGCAAGGATTCGGAGAGGAAGGACAAATCATCAAAGACCTACACAAAACAAAGACATCAAGCTCATGTTGGTGAATGTGTATCCGGCTCCGACTCCGACCATCACTCCGAAAGAAGTTACCACTCCGACTCCGAATATACTCAAGATGAAGGTGTTGCCGGTAAAGCACTTGTGTCAACCAACTCCTACGACATATTTGACTCACCAAATGAAGGAAATGGAAGATGCTTCATTGCCAAAGGTCCAAAGGTATCACACCCCGAGTATGTTGATTTCAATAGTGATGAAGATGACTTGTTAGGTGATGATGATTTACTTGTTGACAACTCTAGTGATGAATACTATGATGAAACGTCAATTAATCATGCTAATCAAGATAAAACGAATGACAATGATAAGGAGAAGATTGAGCGTCTAACTAAAGAACTAAACACTCTTAAGTTAGCTCATGAAACTACCTTGGAAGATCACCGAGAACTTTTAAAGACTCATGAGAAGCTACGTTTTGAAAAGCTCAACCTTGAGCAAGAGCACGAGTTCTTAAAAGCAATCAATGATGATCTTCGCAAGAAAATTCCTTCTTACATTGCCAAGCGTTTACTCTTGTCTACTTACATGCCACAAGTTAAATCTAGCAACAAGGACAAGAAAGATTCTTCCTCTAGTAGTAACAACAATCATGCTAAATCCAATGTTGTTGCTTCTAGTAGTTCTCTTGTTCCACTAATGATTCTCTTAGCCAAGTTACACTTGAGCAAGAAAACAGCTTATTGATGGGAATTATAGAGAAAGGTGTTTACAAGAGTCTTGCCGGAAGTAAGCAATTTGAGGAAATTGTACGCAAGCAAGTAAGGCTTAACCGGAAGAATCAAGGTATTGGTTTTGAACGAAAGTTCAATGCCAATGGATTTGAGTGGGAAGAAGATCAATATCCCAAGACGAAGTTTGTTCCTCAACAAGAGAAGTATGATCCTACTTCTTTCCAAGGAACACAAGCTCAAGATGATCTTCCACCACAAGACCACAAGCTAAAAGGCAAGGACAAGCTTCAAGAGGAGATTGATGCATTTGAAGAAGCTCCTAAAGCCTTGGTCAAGTGGGTTCCCAAGACTACATCAAGTTCCACTTCATCAAGTACGACTACAACTCCAAGGATTCCCATCAAGATGGTGTGGATCCCTAAGAAGAAGAACTAGAGAGTTCTTGAGGGTGACTTCGCCAACATACTTCACTCATATCATTTTGGCAAGGACAAGTGCAATCAACTTCCACATCTTGCACTAGTTCAAGGAGCCACAAACCCTCTTGTTGGTAAGACAAGGGACAAGGTAACCCAATGCTTTCATGGACATCATCTTGTGTGTGCATCACTCTATGTCTATGGATATTCTTGCTTGTTCCTTGTGGGACTAACCCGTGTAGGTATTGAAAGTGCAACTCACTCCAATGGATTGCTCCTAATGATCAACAACATCGAGCATTCACATCTTCAACGCCTACATGAAGTCATCATCGACAAAACCCAAGGTTAGTTCATCCCTCTTAGGGGGGATCTCACATCTAGGGGGAGCTTTACTCTAAAGAATTGAGCTAAAGCAACTCTAATGGTGTGAACACATCAATGCTTTATGTAAAAGTGGTAATCCCACTTGTGCTTAAATGATGAGTATGACCTATGATCAATGTTCTCATTTGACTCCTAAGTCAATATACTCATATTTAGATGACCTAGTCATCGCCAATTGTTTGATAGATGCTAGAATTGGTTATGCATGCTTTGCCACATATTTCATTTGTCATTTTATTGTCTGAGCATGTTGGATGCATATTTTACTCATTCGAGGACAACCATTTGTTGTTTTGTTTGTTTGGTTTTTCTTTTGCCAAATGGATGGACAATAATGCCTAAGAACTCCCTCTAGCTATCTATGCTTTTCTCGTCTCAAACTCTATTCATGCTACATCACAAAGTTTGATCAAGTCAGATTCGAACCACTCTGTGTGAGGAGCACTCGGAGTCCCCGATTCATCATAGACTTAAACTTCCAAAACCTCTTTGTGCATTTTGGTCTGACCGAGAAATCCATTTCGGTCAAACCGAGTTCACTAAGTTGATCTTGGTTTTCATCTCGGTGCAACCGATTTGAACACTTCGGTCACACCGAGTTGCAGCAACCGCTTGTGATTCTGCAATCTTGGTGCCACCGAGTTGTTCCACTCGGTCACACCGACAGGGTCGGGATATAAATACCCACGGGTGAGACTTTGGAAATTTCTTCAAATTCTCTCAGCCCGCGTGTATCCTGCTTTGCCTCATCGGGTCTCTCGATCGTCTCCTCGCCACCAATGACCTCCTGCCGTTGGACTCTGCCGCCGTCGACGGAATCTGCTCCGCCGTCGCCGCCGTAGCGAACACTCGCCACTCTAGGGTAAGTGTTCGACCCCTTGTGCTATCTTTTTCACTCTGATTCCTAGCACAAGGACAATGCCATGTTTCTTGCCACAAATGTGATTAATCTCTCCAGCTAAAACTTCCTTAGGTCTAGATTGATTCAAAAAAATTAGGGTTAGCTCTCCGCAGAACTCATCTCGGACCGACCGAAATGTAGAAATCGGTCTCACCGATTCGTCTTAGGCCATTGCACATGCGCTTTTCGGTCCGACCGAAACGTGCAAATCGGTGTGACCGAGTTCAAGATTCTATGAAACCCTAGCAATCTCAGTGCCACCGAACTGTGACTCGGCCCAACCGAGTTCACTAGTTTAGGTTCCAAGTGTTGCTTCGGTATCACCGAGTTTTTCAATTCGGTAGCTCCGAGATCACTTCTGTAGAGAACTAAAACTATGATTTTTGACTCAATTTGTTTTGCAAAACCTCTGTACTTTGTGATGCTCATCTACTCTACCTCATCTACAACCTATTCACAGGGTCTGCTATCAGTAAGTTTGCAGAGATGTTTGCTCAAAGTGACAGTCAGAACAGGTCAGAGGAACATGTGCGGATGAGTGAGGGCTCAGATCCCTCTAGCACTTCTGATGATGGCAGCATGAGCATTCCAAGCAACTTGCCAAAGGCAGCCACCAGATCTAGGAAGAAGAGAACCTCAGAATCTGAGGATGAGGACTATGTGGCCACTGAGGAGGAAGTAAGCTCCAAAAAGAAGGTTCTGAAGAAGGAGTATGGCACAACTGCTGCAAGTAAGCCAGGGCTAAACAAGAAGGCACCTGCAAGGAGGATGCCAATGTCAAAGCCAAGGAAAGTTGCCACAGGTGAAACTATGAAGTTCACCATTGAATCTGAAGAAGAAGCAGCTATGAGGACAAGAAGAAGAAGAGCGCAAGAACTACAACAGCTAAAGTTCTTGGAAAGTCCTCAATGGTGAGATCAGATGATGAAGAGGAAGAGGATGCTGCTCGAGCACCTAATGCACAGAAGCTCATGGGAGATGCTATAAAGTCAGGGGCTGCTGCTAAGCCCAAAACTGCTCCCAAAGCTGCTGCTCCAATTCCCAAGACTGCACCCAAGAGGAGTACCAGGAACATACCTGCTGAGGAGAAGAACAAGGCCCCAGTGCTTGAGATTGAAAAAAGAGGAAGCTGAAGCCCAAGTGCTAAGGAAGCTAAAGCCAAAGATCCCTGACCATAATGATGCACATCCTGTTGCAGAAGATATGAGGATCAGGAAGGATGCAGGACTGAGACAGTGGAGAAAGGCTGACCCATATGCTGTCAGGAAGAGAACTGCTGTGGATTATAGGTTCCACACAAAGGAACAACAAGATTTCTATGAGACTATCCTGCTTGACAAGAAGCCCATAGTGTGTGACATGAGATGGGTGGACTGGACCTACATAAGAGAGAATGAAGATCACTTCCCAGGTGTTTATGACAACTTAAAGGCATGTGAGGTTGACAAGTTTGTTGGCCAAAAGCTCACCAAGTGGAATGATGAGCTGATCATGCAATTCTATTCTACTACTCATTTCTATCCAGATGGCAGAATCGTATGGATGTCAGAGGGTACAAAGTACCAGTCTATAGTTGATGAGTGGGCTAGATTGATCAATGCTCCAGAAGCTCATGAAGATGACTTGGATGTCTATGCCAAGAAGAAGAAGGATCGCAACTCAATGGCCAGCATGTACAAGGAGATTCCTGATGCAGACTTGGAGACTCACAAGTTTGGCTCTGTGAAGCACTTATTGTCAGGCCTGCCTACAATCAATACAATTCTGAGGCACACTCTGTTGCCAAAGTCAGGTGATCATAAAATGATCAGAGGACACTCCATCAACTTGATGCATATATTTGATGTTCCTCAAAAGTTCAAAGTGACAAGTCTGATTGTGGAAACAATCAAGAGGACAGCTGCAGATCAGAAGAGATCTTGTGGGTATGCTCCACAAATTCAGGTGCTCATCAACTCCAAGATGGTCACATGCACATATCTATTGGACAAAGAGCATTTACCCCTCAGGCTAGACTTTGAGGACAACATTGTTGTCATGACTGAGGAAGATCCATCATCAGTGCAAGCACATGAGAAGAGAGAGAAGGCAAGGGCAGAGAAAGCTGCAAGGATGCCAAATGGTGAAGAGGCATCTCAAGTGTTCTTGAAGAGCAAGCAAGATCAGCTTGGATATCTAATCCAATCCACCTTGAGGATTGAGAAGGGCTTGGCCACCCTGACTCAAAACCAGGAGAGCTTGGAGAGGATCATTGAGCATAAATTCTATGATCTTGATGTCAAGGTAACTGAGATTCAGTCATTGGTTGAGCAACTTCAGGAGGAAGTGGGGGAGAAGAAGGGCAAGTCTACTATAGATGCTTTTACTAGAGTGCCCAGAAGCCAGAGGTCTGCTGCAGTGCCTGTCCCAGACACAAGAGCTACTACATCTGCTCCAGCAGCCACTCCAACAGCTCCAGCTACATCAACAGAAGCTTTCGTCCTTGGAGTCATCTCTACACCACCTCATGAAGACCAAGCTTCAGAGACACATAGCACTATGCATATTTTTAACTTTTTGGTACTTGTTGCCAAAGGGGGAGAAATATGTATAGATCATAGTCTTCGAGAGAGAGAGAGTGTGTTGTTTTGTCTCTCTTTGCATTTTACTTGCTTGAACTTTATTGTGTGTTTTCTTGCTACATTATGTCTTTTGTGAGATACTTTGACGATCATGTGATTGATCATTTGCTACCTTAATGTTTGTTTGGATGATACTATCTTTTATATCTTATATATGATCATTCACTTTGCTTGGTGATGAGTGCATGTTTTTTAATTATTATCATTTTGAGTGCTCCACCAAGATGTATGTGACATGGAAGAGTGGCCCATGATCCTAACACATTGTGCATTTGTAGTCCAAAGCAAATTTTAAATAATGCACAAATTTAGGGGGAGCTCTTATTTGTCACATACTTCTCAAAACGACAATGTATTTCAATCTTATTATCATTTGTCGAATCTTTGATCTGTATGTTGTCATCAATTACCAAAAAGGGGGAGATTGAAAGTGCAACTATCCCTGGGTGGTTTTGGTAATGATTAACAACATATAGCTCATTGAACTAATGCCATTACAAGATAAATATTTCAGGAAGGTTCAATGATTGGCATGGCATGGATAAGGAATGTGGACCCCTCAAAATGCTAAGGACAAAAGATTGGCTCAAGCTTCAAAGTCCAAGACTGTACATTTTACTTTTAGTGATCCAAGATCACATTGAGTCCATAGGAAAAGCCAAAACTATTAGAAGGGGATGAGGTGTTGCTTAATGGCTTGCTTGCTCAAAGTGCTTAGTGACATGCTCCAAAGCCCTCAGCCACTTTCTCATATCCACATATGTCCCAAACCAAAAGTCAAACTCGGCCACACCGATTTGATCCATCCAGCGCCACCGAGTTCATTTGACATAGCCACTGCCAGAAACCCTAGTCTTTTCGGTCTCACCGATAGGGATCTCGGTCTCAACGAGATGGGATTGCAAACTCTCTGTTTCCCTTCGCAACGTTTCGGTCTAACCGAGATGAGCGATCGGTCCCACCGAGTCTGCAATGCAAACTCTCTGTTTCCTTTTCGTAACGCTTCGGTCCCACCGAGACGAGCGTATCGGTCCCACCGAGTTTGCCTGACCAACTCTCTGTTTGTCTACTACCAAAATCGGTCCCACCGAGATTGAGTAATCGGTCCAACCAAGATTACGTTATGCCCTAACCCTAATGATATTGGTCCCACCGAGTTGACATGTTGGTCCCACCGAAAATTCTAACATTCACATTTTGAACTAAATCGGTCTGACCGAGTTTTCTGATTCAGTCCCACCGAGTTTGGTGATTTGTGTGTAACGGTTAGATTTTTTGTGGAGGCTATATATACCCCTCCACCCACTCTTCATTCGTGAAGAGAGCCATCAGAACGTGCCTACATTTCCATTACCCATTTTCTGAGAGAGAGCCACCTACTCATGTGTTGAGACCAAGATATTCCAATCCAACCATATGAATCTTGATCTCTAGCCTTCCCCAAGTTGCTTTCCACTCAAATCATCTTTCCACCAAATCCAATCTTATGAGAGTGAGTTGAGTGTTGGGGAGACTATCATTTGAAGCACAAGAGCAAGGAGTTCATCATCAACACACCATCTATTACCTTTTGGAGAGTGGTGTCTCCTAGATTGGTTTGGTGTCACTTGGGAGCCTCCGACAAGATTGTGGAGTTGAACCAAGGAGTTTGTAAGGGCAAGGAGATCGCCTACTTCATGAAGATCTACCCTAGTGAGGCAAGTCCTTCGTGGGCGATGGCCATGGTGGGATGGACAAGGTTGCTTCTTCGTGGACCCTTCGTGGGTGGAGCCCTCCGTGGACTCGCGCAGCCGTTACCCTTCGTGGGTTGAAGTCTCCATCAACGTGGATGTACGATAGCACCACCTATCGAAACCACGACAAAAACATCCATGTCTCCTATTGCGTTTGCACTCAACAAACCCTTCCCTTTACATTCTCGCAAGTTGCGTGCTTTACTTTCCGCTGCTCATATACTCTTTGCATTCTTGCTTGAATTGTGATAAGATTGCTTGACTTGTGGTAAGTTGTTAAAATCTGCCAAGAACTAAAATTGGGAAAAGGTTAAGTTTTTAATTGGTCAAGTAGTCTAATCAACCCCCTCTACACATACTTTCGATCCTACATCATCACCTCGTCGGACGACGCCCAATCCAGGCCCTTGTTAATCCATGAGGCAAGCCGCATTGGAGGCCCAGATTTGAACTCAGGAATGGCGGCCCATGTGGTATCACGCGGTTCTGTGATGTAGAACCACTCCTGTTGCCATCCCTTCACGGTCTCCATGAAGTTTCCCTTAGGCCAGGTGACGTTAGGGAGGTTGCTCACCATGGCGCCGCCACACTCCGCATGTTGACCATCGACCACTTTCGGCTTCACATTGAAGACTTTGAGCCATAGGCCGAAGTGGGGGGAGATGCGGAGGAACACCTCACACACGACGATGAACGCCAAAATGTTGAGGAAGGAATTCAGGCTAGATCATGGAAATCTAGTCCATAATAAAACATGAGGCCACGGACGAAAGGATGGAGGGGAAATCCTAGTCTGCGAAGAAAATGGGGGATGAACAGTATCCTCTCATTAGGCTCCGGAGTGGGGATGATCTGCTTTTTGCCAAGGACCGGTGGGCTATGTCCGTGGCTAAGTACCCCGCTTCCCGGAGTTCCTTGATGTTCCCCTTCGTGACGGAGGAAGCCATCCACTTGCCCTGCGCGCCAGATCCGGACATGGCTGGAGTGTTTGATGGTGACGGAAAGGATTGAAACTTGTGCGCTAGAGCTCGAGGATGGAAGGGGCTGAGGAAGAAGAAGGCGTGAGGTAAAAAGATGGATCCTTATCCTCTTATAAAGGCAGTGAATATCAAGCGCCCCCTCACAGGCCTTAAAACTCGCCTATTCCCAAGGCGTTGTGCGAACGGCACGGTTGGATTGCCCAAGCCCGTATTGATGAGAATCCCGCAATAAGGGGACACGATCTCTGCTTTGAAAAGACGTGCCAATGAAAACCGTGCCTCAAAACGCGAAGCGGGAGGCTAAACAACGGTTCGAAATAATAATAAGGCCGGGCATAACGTCTCGCCGAAAAAGCTGTCAGTGGACATGACTTATTTTGTTGAAGTATTTTTCCCTTATGGTTCAGGGTTGTAACTATTATGCAGAGCCGGATATAGTTCTCTTGTTTAGTTACTTTGGAGTATTCGGAGGAGGAACCCGCCTTGCAATGCCGAAGACAATCTGCGCGCTGGACACGTCTTCATTGAAGCCTGGTTCAGGGGCTACTGAGGGAGTCCTGGATTAGGGGTTCCTCGGGCGTCAGGGCTACGTGACATGGGCCGGACTAATGGGCCATGAAGATACAAGATAGAAGGCCTTCCCCCGTGTCCGGATGGGACTCTCCTTTGCGTGGATGGCAAGCTTGGCGTTCGGATATGAAGATTCCTTTCTCTGTAAACCGACTCTGTACAACCCTAGGTCCCTCCGGTGTCTATATAAATTGGAGGGTTTAGTCCGTACAGGCAATCATAATCATACAGGCTAGACATCTAGGGTTTAGCCCTTACGATCTCGAGGTAGAACAACTCTTGTAACCCCTATACTAATCAAAGTCAATCAAGCAGGAAGTAGGGTATTACCTCCATTAAGAGGGCCCGAACCTGGGTAAACATCATGTCCCATGTCTCTTGTTACCTTCGATCCTCAAACGCACAGTTCGGGACCCCCTACCTGAGATCGGCCGGTTTTGACACCGACAATGGGTCCTAGCCGTCAGGCTCTCCACGTACGGTCCTCTTCCGATGCCTCTCGTTTGTTGACCACGCCATGCCAAGCGCAGCGAGGCGGTGGACGACGGCGAGGCCCCAGACTGGAACGACCCGGAGATGGGGAAGACACGGCAGTGGAGTCGCAGACAGAGAGGAGTGGGGAACTTGACTAGTTCGGGTGCGGGGTGGGCCTACACTCGACAGAGAATAATAGGAGGTGCGGAGTGAAGGGATGGCCTGGCTGTCGGCGGGGTAGCGTTTCGCTGCGAGGCACGCAAAACAGCGCCGCTGGATGCTGGAGGCTGGAGCAGGCGGTCCCGGCAGCGCTGGGGAAGAAGACGAGAGATTGAAGAAGAATGCCGACCATTGGATGTAAATCCAACGCCTTGCTTAGGATTCGACCTTTGTATTTTTATTTTTTGCGAAAGTAATTAGGCTTCGACCTACTAGCCCACAAGTCAGCCAGTCCATTTGTTTTTTAGTCCATTTGGTGGGCTGGGTAAAACAATGATGTAGCATCTATGTAGCCCGTTTATATATTATGGTAGAATTTAAAGCCCATTTGCATTTTTCTCGAAATCCGCGGACTTGCTGGGCTGGGTGAAAATATCATGTTGGGCTGGATGGAGAAATGTTATAAAAACATAAACACATGATTGCACGTCTATTACTGCATTGGTCAGTAAAATCTTTGCAAGCTTATGTACACAGTCACTAGGAGTTAACTTGCCAAGTTATATATAAACAATTATTATTATTATTATTTTGTAAGAACTTTCAATTTACGAAATAAAATATCATTTTATATTTGATGAGATAATAGGACATGGGGTATTATTCATTTTTAGGCTAGACGTGGGACAGTTGAGTTGGTTCTAGGGAAAAGTACTGGGTGAAAACTCAGCTTACATCGAAAAAGAAAGTGGGAGAAAATTCAGATATAGGATTAATGAAATCGAAAAATAAAGGAAGTGGGAAGGTCTATAAAATGGTTGGACGAACGATAGGTTTAACGGAACCTTATGTTATTTCTATTATATATATATGTAATAAAATAAGATATAAATATATATATGTATATATACTATTATAGAAGGGAAAACATAGGTTCAGTTTTGCATTCTTATAGAAAAATAGAACTGAGCTGTGCATCGTCTTGAAAAAACAAACATAACTGGGTTGCTGATGTTATAGACAAGCTCGGTTGGGAGGCCCAGAGGCCGCTTGATACCTGCTGGATCCAAAAAACGTTGAAACATGTCGTGGGCTGCCCATGTTAAACAACAAAACCTAGGCCATGGACCTGGTGGGCCCGGGACTGTCAGCCTCTCGACAAACAGTTGTCTCCCGATTCCTCTTGTTTTGCTGACCCTGTTGGGAACGACAGACGGCGGCGCCGCGGCGAGAGCACCGAGGCGGAGGACGACATCGAGACCTCGGACCGAATGAACCGGAGCAGGGGAAGACGCATGCGGAGGGGAGTACGAGGGTTGACTTGTTCGGGTGGAGGGTGGGCCGATGGAGCTGCCGCCGCCGGACAATGTGTGGGAGGAGAGGGATGGCCTGGCCAACGCCATAGGCTATGATGGCTAGCCGCTGTATAGGAAGAGGACGAAAGATTGAACAAAATAAAGAAATACAAATGGATAGGTGGTTGGTCCCATATGTCTGTGTACGAGACCTGATGGGTCCACCTGAGAAGGGGAATATGTTGGGAGGAAGGAGATTCAAAGCACGGCAGCCGAGTGAACTAGTTTTTTAAATTTTTTGAAACAGACGAGTGAACTAGTTACATACATAAGCAAATAGCCACTAAAAAAAGCAAACAAGTTAATGGGTTCTTAGAAGAAATATTTCAGACAAAACAGATAATTACGACACATAGGCTAATGCATGAAACACTCAGATGATAAAGGTGCTTAAACAGATAAAGTACAACATCTAGACCTTCCTGGCATGCTTGATCATGATGTTGCGGCTGTCCGTGTACTCGTCGGTTACGGGAAGCAGATAAAGCAGACATGCGTATGCGTCCTTGGCCATGTAGGCTATGTAGGCTAGATTCAGAGGTACCTCCCACGTGTTCAGGTCCTTGGTATCGTTGTCTTCTTTCATGTTGGTGTAGCAGGGGTCGATGATGGTCTCGGCAAGGTCAACCACGGAGTCCTTCTCCTGCCCGTTGCCGATGATCTTGTATTGCTTCTGGACATCAACAAGCTTGTTGCGCCAGATGGCCGAATCATCGCGTTCTTCCTTACCTCCACCGTAGCGAAGGTGCAGTCGGTGCTGCCGATGAAACGAGCGAATGCTCCAGAATCTCTGATGGCCCTACAGCAGTGGTGGACGAGAACCTTGTCCCGCACGCATACCTGGGCAACCGTGATCGCTGGTCCCTGTCAGGAGACGAATGGATGGGCACAAGGTCTAGTCCTGCAACCTTGTGCTTTCTCGTCCTGTAGGTACTGCTTGAACTCGGCGAGGCGGAGCTTCACTGAGTCTGGATCATTGGTGTACATCACATTCAACTTGGTGCAGCCATGGGACTTAACGGCGAACTCAAAGGTGAACTCCTTGTTGAAGTCCATATCCAGCAGGCTCACCCCTTGGATCGCCATTGGAGTCTCTTCAAGTGAACGAGTGGATAGGCGGCGGCAGCAGTTCATTTTTCATCTCTTGGGGAACTGGATTCAACAGTAAACTGAGTGTGTACAGGCGACAACAGTTACTACCCCTCCCTCACCCACTGCACGCCCGGCAGAACATGCACCCTCAGCGCATTCAAACGCCCCCATTAAGAAACCTATTCTGGCCACACGTCGGTTCACGAGCGGGTCTGTATTGGTACTGTAATAACAAGTGTTAGTGGTCACTTTACTTAAATTTAATTAGCTTTAATAGAAATTTATTCTTAAAACAAGCAATGCATTGGCTCGTTCTATCAGTGCCACAGGATCAACATGCACAAAAATTAGAATTATTATTCTCAGGACACACACGATCAACACATTTGTCGCACTTTCACACAGATAATACTACCAAGTTTGAACTGTTTGTTATGGTTGCTGTCCTCTGCATCATCATGCCGTGTTTCCCAGGTTGCAAGATTCAGAACCAACAAATAAGATTCAAATAATAAGTACATCAAAGATGCCTACACATCTCACTGATTCCCAGCTTGCAAGATTCAGAACCAACAAATAAGATTCAAACAATAAGTATAACAAAGATCCCTACACATCTCATTGATTCCCAGCTTGCAAGATTCAGAACCAACCCATTAGAGCCTTTTGATAAACTGAATATCGGGATTAAATCCATCTTGGCTAGCCGTGTCATACAACCCAAGAACTTGGCGAATGCTCTTGTCCATCACAACATCTGTAATTGAGTATTCCTGTTTGCACAGATAAGAAAGAGCATGATTACTACTCCCTCTGTCCCAAAATTCTTGTCTTAGATTTATCTAGATACAGATGTATCTAATACTAAAATGTGACTTGATACATTCATATTTAGACAAATCTAAGACATGAATTTTGGGACACAGGGAGTATAATAGTGGCACTAGTTGAAGCAAACTTTCTTTCCAAAACGAGAAAATATTGCGATAGAATAGCTTTATTTAAAAAATAGAACATTAGCACAATATGACAAAGCACAATCATGTTGATAAAGGAAAGTACTGACCGGTGTGAGGGGCCCTATGCCGCCATGACTCGATGTGGTGAACCTGCAACTCCACTCGGATGAGGCCAGCCTGGAGTTCCATGATTCAATTCATGCGCCTTTTCTGCAGTTCACCTGAAATGAAGCAAAGATTGCATCATT
This sequence comes from Aegilops tauschii subsp. strangulata, assembly GCF_002575655.3. Classification (NCBI taxonomy): domain Eukaryota; kingdom Viridiplantae; phylum Streptophyta; class Magnoliopsida; order Poales; family Poaceae; genus Aegilops; species Aegilops tauschii. The sequence goes on along the minus strand of NC_053037.3, from coordinate 308,816,663 downwards.
CAGCTATCAAGAAGTACTTGCTCTCGTGAGCTGGCAGGTTCTTCTTTAATAGTTGCACTAAAATTCAGCAACATTAAGGTTGGTTGTCCTGCTCATGTAAGGTCAACTATAATTTGCTTATCCTTTTGTGCAGTTCCACTAAAATAAAGTGCCATTGTGGTGACAGTGACGACTCATCTTGCAAATGCTAATAAAATGTTGCACAAGATTACCAGCAGAATTTGATGGAGATTTTGGAAACTCCAATCACCATTTTGTGCAGTTCCACCAAAATTGAGAGATGTTGCCTGCGTGACATTTTAGTTGAACTGCACAAGACACTCATTAAAAAAAAGTGTTTTGTGCAGGTCACCAAAAGGTCACAATAGCAACAAGGTGAAATGGATATCCCTATCTGCACGAAAAGATAGAAAGTAAATAGTTGCTGGTCAATAAGAATATACGAAACATACACGAAATGAAAAGAAGCATCTTAATTAAGTTCATGGCAATCACGCAAGGATAGTAGAAATTTTAAAACGGCAGCAATGCTTCATGTTACCGGAAGCATTACGATCAACTATGACATTCGTCAAATATGGGATTACTTTAATGGTGGCATTGCTTGTTTACCAGATACAGTAAATCAACATCAGCTAAAGAGTTGGTTTAAGGGCATGGGACCGTGGGGACACCAGGTCACTCATCAGCGTAAAGAAGGAACTTACTTATCATACTGGGGAAAACAACATGAGTACCATTTGTAACACAGTTTAATTGCATCATATCACTGGAGGCATTAGATTAACAATAACACTGGTTAGACATGTCCTTAAGGTAACAGTGTGATCGCTTCATTTTACATGCGCCCTTACATTAACAACAGCAAAAAGTTGGTATAAGGACATGCGACAGTGGACGCATCAGCACAATGTACCTACAAGGAGGCATAAAGTGGTGATGTCGAGTTTGTTCATGCTCTGTGAGGGCAGCAATTCTAGTCCTGGAGACCTTTTACTATGTGAGGGAAGCAAATCTAATCCTGGAGACCTTTTACTATGTGAGGGTAGCAGAGACCTTTTACTATGCGAGGGCAGCAAATCTAATCCTGGACATACTCTGTTGACTTGTCCACCAGCTACCACTTTCTATCCTTTTTTCAACCAATAATAGATCTATTCCTTATCCAGGTTGTACTGAGTTTTCCCATTATTTCCCTTTTCAACCAAGAGATCGGTTGGGTATCTGGTCTCTACTACTTTCCCCCTATTATTTCCTCTTTGAATCAAGTCCTAGATTCATGCTTCAACTTTCCCCCCTTCTTCGTTGTTTGAACCTAGTCCTAGATTCGAATGCATAAAGTACCTTTACCTTTAATAATACTAAAAATTTAGGTGGATTTGGAAGAGCTGATGGAAGTAGAAAAAGATGCACATGCAGAGATGTGGGGAGCTGGGGCAGTAGAGCAAGGTCGCATTCGAAGAACTTGTAACTGAGGGTCGTCGTGATGTCGACGGCGGCAGGTCTGATCTGCGCACAATACAACAGGGAGGAAGAAGGGTCGAAGGACCTCCCGAGCCGGCGCTGCGTCGGAGAGGACGGCACGATGGACCTTTTAGTCCTCTACACACACCGGCCGAAGGGATCCGGCCGGATCTGTGACCAGCGGTGAGCAGAGAAAAAATGTTGCTACCGCTGTCTTGTTTAGATCTGGAGAGGATGAGAGAATGAAGAGAGCAACCCTAGTAAAGCAAGCGCTCAGGCCCCTACGTACGTTTATAGTAGAGTGATTATCTTTTTCTCTCCACAACAAGCGTTTCAATTTGTGTATGTGGCATTAAAGAAAAGAAACTCTCTATTTAAGGTGACTAACTGTACGACTCCTACTTACTACTAGTAGTAGTATTGTTCACTTGTGCTCCCCGGCCCTCCATTCATTGAACAACCCCACGGGTGAATAAACATACAGTACTAGTATTTATATAGAACGAACAAGCTCGAACTATTTTCGCGTAGTTAAAAGTTGAGGGCGGGGCTTTTCCCGGGCAGTACGCGCGACAGTTTTCGCGTAGGCAGTTTGACAGAGAGGCGAGGAGGGTGAGGGAGTGGCGGATTCAACTTACTTACTGCTGGAAAGGTCGGGCTGTGCGATTTGATGGCACGTTACTACGGGAAAGACTTGTGATATGACTACTCACTATAGTCATGAATTACTGGCGCTACGATCGGGTGATGCCCCCCTTCCGTTCCGCACTCTAATCTGGTGCATGACACGTCGACCCGGATGCTGGCTCTCCCACATGTCGGCGAAGTACGTAGTAAGAAGGAGCAAAGAATCATGCGGTATATACTAGTACTACTACTCACGTCGGAGGAGTGCGAACCACGGCAGCCCAGTGAACCAGCAGTGCAAACCACGACAGCCTAGTGAACCAGCAGTAGAAAACAATGTGGTGATATGGCCATAAAAAACAATGTGCTACGGTCCAAATTGTAGCATGCACAGTACTACTCCTCTTTGTTTGGATCCCTGAGTTAGAGCTAGTTTGGGTTGAAATAGCCTCAAATTATCCAAATAGGAGGGGTTAGTTTGAGCTAGTTTGCTCTAACCCAACTAAAAAAACTAGCCCGGTGGAGAGGTTCTAATTGGGTTAGTTCTCCTCGGGCCCACTAAAAGAGAACTAAAAAACTCCCCTGCCCGCACCAGATAGATCCCTCCGCACCCCCTCTCGCACGACTCCTCTCTGTTCCCCATCGGGCCGCCCGCCCAAGCACCGCTCCGCCGCTCGCCCTCTCTCTCCTCCGCCCGCCCTCTCCCTCCGGCCTCCGCTGCCCTCCTCCGCCCGCCCTCTCCCTCCGGCCTTCGAAGCTCGCCCCGCTCCCCCTTCACCGGTCTTTTTCTCCCTCTTTCGTGCGCGGTGGCGGCGCATCTACCAGGGAGGTCGCGAGAGGGGTGAGTTTGTTCGTTCCTTCTCTGTCTCACATCCATATCATTGAACTTGCTCGTTCTAGCGCTAATTCTGATTTAAGAAAGTAGATCCTGATTAAACTTGGTATAGCTTTGTGGTGCATGCATGGAATTGTTTGATGCTGCTTGAGGAGGTAATAAATCTTTCTAGAGGCCCAAAGATTCGGTTCACCTTTCTAGGTATTTCAGTTTCAGTCTTGCATTATTTCTAGAGGCCCAAAGATTCGGTTCCCAGTCATCGGCAAGCGGCCCTGCTACCCATGCCGGTGTCGACCTCAACTAGCAAGCGCCGGCGTCGGAGGGGTTCCCGAGGTTTGGGCTCTACAGAGCCTTTCTCCAGAGTGACGATGACGAGCTCCTCCCTGGGTGCGTGAGGGGCTCTAGGCTCCCTCCCTATCGTGAATGACTTCTGTTATGGGTTAGCTCGTGCTTTGTTTCATGGAGTGTATTTTTTGTGAAGCTTGATTGACGACTTGTATGTTTAAGTGGGATATCTCATTTATATGGACAAAGTAAAATTTATCATGTTTTGCCTGCTTGATTTGTAAAGATGGTTCGTTTATGTCAATTGTGAGCGGGAGGAGGCCACACAAGAGCCGGCCACACCAAATCCGGCAGGAAATAGGGTCCAAAGTAGTCAAATGATTGAGAAAGAGCATTTATTGTCAATCTAACCCTGCCATCCATATACCTCTTTGGTTTAGAGTTAGTTCAGAGTTAGAATCTAACTCTAACCTCTAACTGAGTTAGAGGTCTCCTCGTCTCGGTTCATCGCCATCATACTTTTCCCCTTCCTGTGTTTTTAGTATCCTGCGAATCAAAGAGGCCCTTAGACTGGTTTAGGTCCGGTCATTTTTTATAAACGTGTTATGTCCAAAATTTAATGAACGTGCTCCGGTTTCTATGAAAATAATCCGGTTTCATGTAGTAATTTATTTATTTATTTATTCTTCTGCGGGGGTTTGCATGTAATTCGTGAGGTTTGAAATGTAAAGTACCCCGACATATGCTTCGAGTCGTGCATGCACTACGACCCAGATGCTCTATGTCCCACATGTCGGCGAAAGGGAGCACGTAGAAATAGCCTAGGAGTACATATAGGAGGATAAATGCGTGAAAACAATATGTACGTGAAGCGTAGCTACGGTTCAAAAAGGAGACCTAAAGATGATAGGATAGGTCGCACGCACCCAACTAGTGGTACTAGACATACGACTACTTTTTCCCAAAAAAAAAGAGGTACGAGTGCTCAGTACTCCTATTCTATCAACACGTGTCCCATCTGACAACAGCGTCCATGCTACAGCTAGCTCTTCTCCCTCGTTTCTCTCTTCTAATTCTAAACTCAGCTGACGCCCGGTGGGCGTGGTGGGGATTTGTCGATGGTTGGTTTGCTCAACTGCGGCCCCACCTAATAGTGAAAATGTTACGACTGGAATAAAAATGCCATATACTCCCTCCATTCCTAAATATAAGCCTTTTTAGATATTTCAAATGGAATACAACATACGGATGTATGTAGACATATTTTAGAGTGTAGATTCACTCATTTTGCTCCGTATGTAGTCACTTGCTGGAATCTCTAGAAAGACTTATATTTGGGAACGGATGGAGTACTATACTAATAAAACATTAAGGCCACGAGGCGATGCAGTGCTGGTTACTGGAGGCAAGAAGAAGAGATGCATCCATCGACGACGTCCACCTCCTCGACTCAGGGCGCCGACCCACCGAACGGCGGCTAAGTAGCAGCAACTTTCGTGGCCAGGTCGACGTGCTTCTAAACAATGGTGTCCAAAGATTCCAGCCACTGGAAGAAGGCCAACGTCTTTCTGTCCTCACTAGCCTTGTAGTGGCCTATGTAGACGATTTCCTCGTAGATGTGGATGTGCAGGTCGACGGTTTCTTGCATGCCGAGGCGCTGTGCGGCAAGCGCGGCCTCAAGGTGCACATTCTTCGTCGCGACCTCCGGCACCTGCAGGGCCACCAGGGCTTGAAAGAGTTCTTCACCATGGAGGCCGATGAGGGTGGTAGGCAATGAGGAGCCCGGGCGCACGGGCTTGAGCAGTACGGCAAGGTCGTCCGTGCGCTTCTTGACGGCGGTGAACTGGCGGATCGAGTGGACCATCATGTCATCCATGCGAGAGGCGAAGCCGGCGTCGGCGAGGGCTACGACGCCGGCGGTCGCCAACACCGTCTGGAAACGCTGCGTGGTGCGGGGCCGCAGGCCGGCGTCTTGGATGATTTGGCATAGCCGACTGCCGCTCGCGTCCATCGCCTCCATAGGTGCTTGTGGCTTCTAGTCACTTGGTCTTGGATAGGAGTGAGCAGTGTTGTGCAGAGACTAGGAGTAGATAGATTGGAGTGGTGGGGCGCCTTTATATTAGAGTCCAAACTCTGTTGCATTCACATCATGCTGGCTCTATTCTGCTTCTCCAATTAATTCCTCTGCATGCTAATTGAGGATGCATCATTGACCGTTCGACGTCTCGGGAACCGCTACCCTCTCCCTCCTTGGCATTCAAGCACCTATGGAGGCGACTGCCGCTCGCGTCTATCGCGTGTCAGGCTGGCCATAGTGGGGGTAACATAAGTAGTATCATGCACTTGGGACTCACAAACATGCTTATGTGGCAGTCAATTAAAGAAGAGAGAGATGGTTATAGTAACATAGGTAGATACAGTAACATAATAAATGTTATGCTACTATGTGTCATGCATGGCAATAAATGATACCACCTATGATACTAATCTATGTTACTATGCACTATGGATGTAGTATCATACACTAGTATCATATGCATGATACTAATATATGATACTCCCCACTATGACCAGCCTCAGAGCATGGTTAATAGTATAGCCAACTACCGGCTATATGGAGTTGCCTTGTCACATATAGTCGACCTAATAGCCAATACGTATAGTAGCAAGTTGCTAAGGAGTAGTACTTTATTAATACATGACCCACCTTACATCCTCACAATATTTCTTGGAGATCGTGTTACAGCCGGCTGTTAATGTGCAGCCCACTTCTCTTCTCTCTCCTATTCTCTCTCATCCAACTCAGCAAAAATATAATAGTTTAATCCTTACAGCCTGCTGACTGTACCTTATTATACTTGCTCTTAGGACGCGTTCCCGTCGACGAGGAGGTGCCTATGGTGACTTCGTAAATTTCAAGATGATATGCCGGCTCAGTCTTTCAGAGGTGCTCATAGGGGTAGGGTGTGCGTGTGTGCGTTCATAGGGGTGAGTGTATGCGTGTGTATATTAGCGCTTGCGTCTGTATTGTGTTAAAAAAACGTAAATGCGTGTAGAAAAGAGACTAGTCAGTACTAGTATACTCAATATTGTGCACCGCGACCAAGGCGGAGAGAAAAAATGAGAGAACTACGTATTTATTTACGGTGTAGATTCACTCATTTTGCTCCATATGTACTACTCCTTTAGGGTGTAGTGTAGTCACTTGTTGAAATATCTAGAAAGGCAATACTCCTTTCCGGTTTACAGGGCTATACTAGCAGGTAGTACTACAATAGTGGGCTGAAATAGCAATTTTGTCTCATCCAAGAGCCTGGCTATATGCATGCTCCAAGGTTCGCAACTGCCACGTTTGGGTTGCGCTTGGGTCTTCGCCTCTTCGAAAGACGAACAATGATGTTACTACTACTACTTCTACAGTATCGAATCCACTTCTGCATGTCCGTCCATCGCGTGCGGGAGGGATAGCATGTTGTAGTATAAGCAAAAGCATGTCCTCATTTGCGAGCCACCGCGCGCATGGGCAAGGGAGAAGGCGTGTAGTACTCCCTCCGTCTAGGTGTGCAAGTCATCTTACGTTGTGCATCGCGACCAAGGCGGAGAGGGAAACGAGAAAACTTAATGTATTTTTGCTAATTAATGGCATTGCATGCAATGAACTAACCACTGCATGTCATGTTTGGTACTCTCAAGTCACTGAAAGCATGCACGGCCCACATCTCTTATTGGTTGATATGTCACAAAACAAGAAACGAGGAGGGAGTTAATGTACCGTGCCTAAGTGTTTTGGGATTATTTGGTTTTCGTGAGGTGACTTACACACCTAGATGGAGGGAGTAGTAAAATCAAGCTTCTCCTCATTGTACGAATTGACGCGACACATCATAGCACTGGCCCCACATGGTTGCCTCTAAACTTGGCTGAAAGACCCACAGTGTACAATATATTTGCTGCAACCTCTAACATTTACCCCACCACAAATTAAAATATATATTCCTGTCTTAACCAGATGAGCGTGCAAACTACAATCACCAGGATGACAGGTAGGGCCAGAAGATTATTTTAATAAAAAAAGCATGGAGCCAACCCCAATGATTTTAAGCTTACAGGCACGGTACACGCTATCCTAGACTACTCTACACATGAAAGTGCCACACGAGCGTCCGGGATGCGCTTGGCTCTTCGCCTCTTCGGGAAGTCGAACAATGATGGAGTACTACTGTAGTGGAGGAGTACTACAGTATGCTTCTGGCCATCTGACACCGAATGAACTGCTGCATGTCCACCGCGTGCGGGCACTACAACAAAAATACACTTCCGTGATGATACGTGTTTGTCACAGTAGGTCACGTCTTCTGTCATGCATGTACATCCATGACGATTTTATGACAGAATCAAGATAGTCATACCTGTGCTGTCGTGGAAGTGTTCCATGACATTACCAAAATTATCATCACGGAAGTGTCCACTTCCATGACGATAAATCGCGCGTCACAGAAGTGCTTTTGTCAAGGGTGACCGACACGTGGCATCCACCGTAACGGAACGCCGTTAAGCTTTCGGGTCCGGTTTTGGATCCGATAACCCGTTAACAGCCCCGACCAATGCGGATTTTCCACGTGTAAAATCATCATTGGCTGGAGGAAACACGTGTCGGCTCACCGTTGGGACAGATGTCATCCACTCATTGGACCCAAAGCGCCTATGATACGTCGACACGTGGCACGACCCAACAGAGGCCCATTCCTGTGAAAAGGCCGGCCCATTTGACTTGGTCAAAAGGTGGCGGGCCGGCCCACGGCAAGTCTGTTAACAGCCTGTTCGCATATAGCCCATTATAGCCTGCTAACCCAGGGCCCGTTTACGACCTATCCGAATTAGGCCCAGTAGCGTCATCTGGGCCGTCCAATATAATTCCAGCCCATTTTAACTTCCGGCCCATGTATGGCCCATGACGTCTTTCGGCCCATATCAGGCCCTTTGTAACTCTCGGCCCATTAATGGCCCGTGGTAAAACTGGCCCGTAATGAACAGTGTATCACTTTATACCCATTAACGGCAAGTGGTGAAACTGGCCCATAATGAACAATGTATCACTTCATACCCATTAACGACCCATTATTCCATTGGGCCGTTTCCAGCCCATGTTATCTTTCGGCCTTCTCAGGTTCCATTTATTCTTGGGCTCATTTCCAGCATTCGGTTACTTACGGCCCGTTACTGTCATTTTCTGCTTGTGGGCCAAATTCCGCCCGTGGTTACAGTCGGCCCGTTTGTGGCCCGTTAATACGTTGGGCCGTTTTCATGTCAAAAAAAACCATTGGGCTGTTTTCATAGAGTTATCAAATACGGCCTATTAACGACCCGTTATTGTCCACGAATAGTACGACCCATGATTGGCGAAATGATGATACGCCCCGTAGAAGGCCCATGGATCGTACGGCCCGTAAAAGGCCCAGGGATCGTACGGCCCGTAGAAGGCCCATGGATCCTACGGCCCGTATAGAAGGCCAATGGATCCTATGGCCCGTAGAAGGCCCATGGATCATACGGCCCGCAGGAGGCCCATGGTTACAATAGTCCGTGTGTTGCCATGATTATTTTGGCCTAGTTTCCAAAAATAGGTTATTGTGGCCACTAGAAAAACACAGAAAAAGAACTGCAGTGACTACAAGCAAACAACTAAACAAGACAATAAGGAAATAAATAAGCAAGCAATTAATGCTTGCCTATTACCGCTATTACACATATTACATCCACTGGGCATCAAAGTTCGCCACCAGTGCAAATATAGGGAACAAAGCGGCATATTACATACACTGGCCGTCAAAATTGGCCACCAATGCAAATAAACGCGGCAGCAAAACAAGAGCATAACTGAAACAACTTCAGAAGAGCTCAAGAAATGTTATCTTGGGTATCCACCATGCTGGCAATAAGCTTAGCAAGCTTATTAGCTTTGTCCTGTTTGGCGCTAAAATCCTCCAACGCTTGCTGTTGCACCAGAAAGTATGCATCTGAATGCTCCAGGGACTTCCGCAGTCCTTCCGCTTCTTATCGCAGCACAGCTGATCGATGTCTTGTTTGAATAGCTTGTGCAAGCGGTAGTGGCCAGTAACTCGAACACTAAACCAAGACAGGACTTTGGGGTTCTCTCACTGTCTTTGAGATAGTCTTCCTTAGCTATTTTATCAGCTTTGTTGGAGAACAACAAGGATGTGTCACTATCCTGAACCTTATCTGCATTACTTCCTTTACCATTGCTTAATAAGGCACTCTTCCCCAATATTCTGTCAGCATTCTAAAAGAAGGAACAAGCAGACACATAATAGGTTTAGCATGTACTAGTATATGAAACTCATTTCGGTGAACCAGTTCATTAGTAAGGTGGACAGGATTAAACTACCAAGTCTTCTATTGCCAAGTACTAGTACATAATAAAAGCATCAAACAAACATATATCTATGTCCTATGGTCACTGCATTGTCTTGCCAAATCAAAATAGAGACACGGTTCAAATCATATCAGTTCAAGACAAAGCGGCAGTGAAAGAATACAAAGCGTGGGAAACTACACGGCACAACAAGATTTCAGATGGGTACCACGGGTCTACATGTACAACAACACTATTGGCTCTATTGTGATGCTAGTAATGTGCATGATATGAGAAGTCAACTGTATACACAATTGAAATTGAAATCAACAGAGCTATTGATAAGAGCAAGCCTGTTAAAGAAACATGCGTGAACATACCTGCTGTGCCATTGGAGTTTCGATTGGATCCTTCAATTTAAAAATAAGTTTGTATGAATAGATACAGTGATGCAAGAGCAAAGCAGTATGCACGATAACAATCATAGTTAAAAAAGGCGCGCTTAGGCTCTAGGCGTTGGCAAAGCTCATTGTGCATAACTACGCTTAATCTGTGCATAATTGCGCATAAGCATGCGCTTTGGCAGTAAAGCGCAAGGCGGTGGCAAAATGCACAATTAACGCCTAGCGCTTTTTTGAACTATGATAGCAATGGAATCTTAAATTAGAACAGTTGTTCTTCAGGTTTAGGCACTTGTTCTACATGAACAGAGTACAGTAAGATGCAGGAATATAGTACTTAAAAATAGAAAATGAGCTCATATACCTTACCACATTCTTGGTTCGGGACCAGTACAGAACAAGGCGTTCCCAGTCATCGTCCAGTAAATGTGTCTCAGGAGAACGTAAGGGAATTTGATGGGTTTCTTTGCCGGTGAAGTATGTTTTCTTCAGGTAATTCCGATACTGCCACCAAGCATTCTTGAAGATAGCAGAGCTATTAGCACAGGTTACCTCATCCCGAGTTTCCAAATCGGTCCTTCTCTATAGAGAAAAATGGGAAAATTTGCTGTATTATAACCATCATGGAGGTAGGATGTATGGGACAAAGCAAAGTACTTGCCATGAATAACATTACTTACATATAACTCCTGGACAAACACCTGCAACTAGCATTTTCCTTCATCTTCAGTATAATATTTCCAAGATGGGAAGATACGCACATACGATTTAACAACATCAAATGCAATAGATGCTAAACTACGACTAGCTGGTTGTGCTTCCTCCACAGGAATAGGCGTACTAACTGGTGGAGTTGGGGTTCGCCGTGGTAGTACTGGCCCTTTGGGCACTGGAGCTACCTTACTAACTGCTCTTGTGGTGGAGATGGTGCTGTGTCAACAGGAACTGTGTTACTATCTTCTGGGGTTGGGGTTAGATTGGGAGAAGCTGGTTCTCTACCCATCACAGTAGGGGTACCATCTGCGAGAGTTTGGGTTATGTGTGGTAGGGCTGGTTCTCATGCATGTACAACCGGGGTGCTATCTCCACCAAGAGGTAGCACTGTTTTATTTGAAGACCATGTTTTTAGTCCGCTAGATACTGGCATCACCCGCTCCAATTCAAATGGCTGATAAACAGGAAACATAGTTGAATGTACAGACATTGTATGAGAGACAGATGCAATAGATAGTGTGAAAAAAGAGGACATGAAATAGTTGATATGTATATTGTTTAACTAAAACGGATAGCATGACATAATTTCACATATATGATGTCTATCTAAACTGGATAGCATAGCATAACATAATTCAAAGATATGATGAATAACTAAACAGGACCGCATGACATAATTCACCTACATGTTATCTAAGTAATCAGGATCACATCATTTAATTCACATATGTGATTTATATGCTAAACAGAGGGCATTCGATATGATGTCTGAACTAAGAACATGGTGTTGAATATTGTGTATATGATGTCTAAACTATGCAGTGCAAGACACCATATGCATGATATGAGAAGTATAACCGTGTCAAGTTAGAGCATACACCTCGGTGGGGGAATAGGACCGGTCATCTGTGTCTGAATCCATCTCTGAGGAGCTATCGAGACCCAACAAGAGATCTGCTTCGACAGGTAGCACTGTCTGCTCCGAAGGCCTTGTTTTCACTCCAGATTTTTCAATCTCCCACCCAAATGGCTGATTCACAGGAAGAGTAGTTTAATGTACAAACATTGTCGACAAATGGAAATGTAATGAAGAAAAGGATGGGTAAGATATCATTCAAATATATGATGCCTGGTTAAATAGGATGGCATTGCACATTTCACATCTATTATGGCTGGCTAAAAGACATGAGACTGCATAATTCCCATATATGATATAGAAACTAAACAGGTGGCATTACAGAACATGTCTAAACTAAGCAGATGACGTATATGATGTCAAAAGTAGGCACAGCAAGGCAACATATGCATGATATGACTAACATCATCGTGCGAACGTAGAGCAAACACCTTGGGGGGTAAATAGGAGTGGTCAGCGGCGTCTGAATCTGCCTCAAAACAGACATCTTCCTCTGGATTACAATCTGGAGAGGGGTGGGGAGGGTTTGCCATTGAACCCACCATGGAGCGATGTCTGCATGACATTGTATTGCCGCGCAAAACTCTTCTCTTTTTCTCTACATGTTCAACATGACTGTGTACAATATCTGACATGCATACGAAAAAAATATGGTGAGATTATGTAAGGAGAGCATGCAGAAATTTAGAGTGATGGTAACAACCAGTGGATGGATCCAAAAAATAATGATAGCAGGTTGATGATTGCTTTAATTTAATAAAAATAGAAATGATGATTGCTTTACTATTTGTTTCCCACCCAAGATGAACAACATAGGCCTACCCTAGGTGACCCAGATATTAGACAGAGATACTATTCATTGCTTCCTCGATATGTGCCCCATAACTAATTTAGAACTCAAGTTTGAACATTAATTTGGACCTGACTTGGAGTCCAAGAGGTGAACATGACGATAGAGTAGTAGGTAATTTTAAGCAATGCATAACATAAGCAGAAACAAAAGAGTGCGACCTCTCTTGTGGACCCGTGTACTCCCCAGGTTCATCTGCCGAGTCGATGATGGTGATGCCGTTGCGGTGGGTGCCGGTGGCAAGGAAGGAGATCTCAGGCGGCGAAAGACGGTCAGGAGTCGTGATGTCTGGTTTGGTGGATGTTTCTGTCGATGGAGCAGCTCAGGTGAGGTGGACGACGTTGCGGCAGGAGTAGGACAAACCACACAAAGTTCCATTCGACACCTACCTGTAACTGAAGTAATTCTGTAAGGGCTCATTTGGCTTGCTTGATTCTAAAAATGCAGGGATAGGAAAAACACCGGAATAGGATAGGAATGCACATTGTAAACAAAGCATTTGTAAACACAGGATTTCTGTCAACTTGGATGTTTGGTTTATAGGAATTGGAAGAGCAGAGGAATGCAAAGAAACATGGCCAAAATAAAGTGAAACCATATGAAAGCGTGTACAGTTAGAATGTTATTCTGCCACTAATGCACTTGGTCTTGTTTTCATGCATAGGATTTTGAAAAGTAGGTCCAGATGGATGTTTTGCTTCATTCCTTTCAACAAAATGCATGAATAATTGAATAGTAGAGTGCCATTGGAAAATTCCCTATTTCTATGTTTTTTCGTTGAACCAAAATAGCCCTAATGGATCGACATGAATGTATAGTAATAAGTGATGCAACAAGTGTACAACCTCTTTGCCGTCACTACAAAAAAATACACTTCCGTGATGATACTTGTTTGTCACAGTAGGTCGCATTTTCTGTCATGCATGTACATCCATGACGATTTTATGACAGAATCAAGATAGTCATACCTGTGCTGTCGTAGAAGTGTTCCATGACATTACCAAAATTATCATCACGGAAGTGTCCACTTCCATGACGATAAATCCCGCGTCACAGAAGTGCTTTCGTCAAGGGTGACCGACATGTGGCATCCACCGTAATGGAACGCCGTTAAGCTATCGGGTCGGGTTTTGGATCCGATAACCCGTTAACAGCCCCATCTAATGGGGATTTTCCACGTGTAAAATCATCATTGGCTGGAGGAAACACGTGTCGGCTCATCGTTGGGACAGATGTCATCCACTCATTGGACAGAAGGCGCCTATGATACGTCGACATGTGCCACGGCCCAACAGAGGCCTATTCCTGTGAAAAGGCCGGCCCATTTGACTTGGTCAAAAGGTGGCGGGCCGGCCCATGTAAAGCCTGTTAACGGCCTGTTCGCATATAACCCATTTACAGCCCGCTAACCCAAGGCCCGTTACGCCCTATCTGAATTAGGCCCAGTAGCGTCATCTGGGCCACCCAATATGATTCCAGCCCATTTTCACTTCTGGCCCAAGTATGGCCCATGACGTCTTTCGGCCCATATGAGGCCCTATGTAACTCTTGGCCTATTAACGGCCCGTGGTGAAACTGGCCCATAATGAGCAGTGTATCACTTTACACCCATTAACAGCCCGTGGTGAAACTGGCCCGTAATGAACAGTGTATCACTTTATACCCATTAGCGGCCCGTTATTCCGTTGGGCCGTTTCCAGCCCATGTTATCTTTCGGCCTTCTCTGAGCCCATTTATTCTTGGGCTCCTTTCCAGCATTCGTTTACTTACGGCCCGTTATTGTCATTTTCTGCTTGTGGGCCAAATTCAGCCTGTGGTTACAGTCGGCCCGTTTGTGGTCCATTAATACGTTGGGCCGTTTTCATAGCGTCATCAAATACGGCCTATTAACGATGGCCCGTTATGGTCGGCCCATGAACGGACGATTCCAACTCTAGCCCGTTTACGGCCATAATGCGGCCTGTTATTGGCCCATGTTTGGCCAATCGATCATACTGCCCATATAAGGCCCATTGATGATACGACCCGTAGAAGGCCCATTGTTTCTACGGCCCATAGAAGGCCCATTGTTTCTACGGCCCGTAGAAGGCCCACTGTTTCTACGGCCCGTAGAAGGCCCACTATTTCTACGGCCCGTAGGAGGCCCAGTGTCACTACAGTAAATATTAGCCCATGGTTATTATGGCCTAGTTTTTAAAAATATTTTATTGCAGCCACTAGCAAACCGCGGAAAAAGAACTGCAATGACTACAAGCAAACAAATAAACAAGACAACAAGGAAATAAATAAGCAAGCAACTTACGCTAGGCTATCACGGCTATCACACATATTACATCCACCGGGCATCAAAGTTCGCCACCAGTGCAAATAAACGCGCCGTCAAAAGAATATACAAAACCAAGAGCACTTCAGAAGGCACTAGGCCTGGCCACGTCGGGCCCCCCAAACAGCTGAAGAAGCTGAGTAGACCTCAGTTGTGTCAACGATAGATGCATCATCACTAGATTTAAGGCATGATGGTGCGCATGGCAGTCCTCTGACATCTTCATTGCATCTTTGACTTCAAGTCGGAGCTGAGCTGAAGCAAGCCTTTCCGCTTTAAGTTGAGACTGAAGAAGTCGAACTGATTGAGGCAGCAACTGCACAGAGGTTGTCTCACACCTGCTGGTGAGTAGCTTCAACTCACCGTCTTCATCAAGACAGGACCTTGGGGTCATCTCGCTGTCCTCAAGATGGTTTGGCTCACTATCTTCCCTAAAGTTCTGCCTGGCGTAAGAGATATGAGTCTGAAAGAGAAACAAGGAGACACGTAACAGGTTTCACAATTATATAAGCAAATAAATGGATCTGTTCTGCATAAGGAACATGTTTTTACAACTACAATTTGAAACTGGTAGTTGTTGCAAACATCCAATCAGATGTAAACAGCAAAGCAAACAGAAGTGGAGGAAATGATGCCTATCCAAATCTATACTAGAACAAAGTTTGAAGGCTTGAGAAGGATGAACTTACATTACATGTTAACACGGGCTGCACAAAGCCCTTCTCCATGTTGATGGAAGGATAATTCAATAAATTCCCCAAAGAAAATTCTTTTTAAGCGTTGCCATTATTCTACATTTTGCAAAGAGTAAATATAGATCAAATAATATTGGAAGAAACAGAGGATAATGAAGCTTAGGTGCAGACTGATGATACATAATCAAATAGCAATTAATTAAGTACAGCGTTAGCAAAAGGGAGAGAGGTACTGACAAGAGCAATGCAGAGCCCATTATTGTTTTGAGATCGTATGATCCTTTGAGCAAGGAGATTCATCTGAAATTAGTTTTCATACAAGAGAGAAGGTAAGGCACAAGCAGAAATTTAGGAGTTGAAATTTTGAATTGATATCATAGACAGTACATGACGCTGGGCTCCCAGCAGTTCTAATAGGGGTTTGGCCACTGGAGTAGGGGTAAAGTGTGGTACAGTTGGGCCTGTGTTTTCTGTGGCTACTGATCTATCTGATTTAACAGGTATCACTACCTTTTCCAAATACCTAGTTTGTACTCCTTGAGGATCTGCACTCACCCTCTTCCTTTTTGACATCTATTACGAAAGAACAACATTTGACTGGAAAAACATAGTGTGACGACACATGGAATAGGTACAGAAAATGGATAGGTATGGCATATACTCATATATGATGCTTAAACAAAGCAGATGGTGTAACAAAGTAGAAGTAATGCAAGAGGTCAGATGCAAAATATGTGCGACCAATACAACTTTGCAAAGTTAGAGCAAGCACCTTGATGGGTGAATAAGATAGGCCATCCTCCACCATGCCAAGTTTCTTAGCCAGTGGATCATTCCGCAATATTCCTCTCGTGCGCCCATTCTCATATTCATTTTGATAATGTTCAATATCTGACATGCATGAAAACATAAAAACAAGTGAGATTTTCTTTGTAATGCAGAAGTGATTCTAATCCAATACTGCCTCCCTGTAAACCCCTTTGTGCTATCTCTGCAATTCTTTTAAATGATGCCATGCATGCTGTAATTTGTTGTGTGCATTAATATAATGTGGCCTAGTACTCAAAATATGAGAGCTCCAGAAGTGATGACACTTCGCAGATGATAGCTTCAACATATAGTAAAGAAGAACAAGTCGACCTGACCTGACAGATTCAAAATATACTAAGGGAGAACAACTCGACCTGACCAGTCGACCGCAAGAGAAGAGTATCATCTTAAAGAAGAGCAGAAGAGCAAGCAGATTGAAGATATTACAAGTCTTTCAATACAATGTCGGTTGGCCACCCATGATGATCCAGAGCGCACAGAGAAATACTATTCTTTCCGGTCTCTCCATATGTGGCTCACATGCATTTCGAAACTAAAGTAGGAACATTTAGCTAACCAGTTAAACATCTCTCAGTTTTACTAATATCAGCAATAATATCAGATATGAATTTGTACAACTAAGCTTGTTTAGCTCGATGGGTGGAGCAGTGCTATTACGACACAAACCACGTAGGCTGATTGTGGTCATCATAAAATGGGGAAAACATAAGCATGATGAGTACAGTGCTGACCGTGGCAGTGGGATGGCAGATCTGAAGCTCCAAACCGTGCAAAGGGTAGTTAGCAACCGATGTTTGCTTTGAAATAACAACTAAGATTTTGTATGGACAAGAAAGTACGGTCAACAAGTGAAAAAGAAATGCAATTATGATGTCTCTCTATATGTCGCGACATGCATTTGGAAACTCAAGTGGGACCTTTAGCTAACCAATTAAATGTGTCGGTTAACTAATATCAGTATCATATCACAATCATATTTGAACAACTAAGCTTTCGAATTCTGAGTGTTGTGTTGTTTAGCATGAAGGGTGGAGTAATGCTAGTACGACAGAAAGCACCTACGCAGATCATAGTAGAGTAGATAAAAGGGGAAAACCCTAAGCATCAAGAGAAAAATCTGGAAAGTGGAACTAGCTGGACCAGTGGGTGGCGCACATGCTTTTCGAAAAGAATATAGGAACATTAGGTGACCAATTAAACGTTCTCTGTTTTAGTTATATGAGCATCATATCAGATTCGTATTTCAATACGTAAGCTTTGGGTTGAGGTCTTGAGGAGCAGTGCTAGCACGACACAAAGCACCTACGATGATGGTAGTGAATATAAAGGGGGGAAACCATAAGCTTTACGAGTATAGTGCCCGTGCCATGGCGGATCTGAAGGTGCAAACCGGACAAAGCTACTTCGCAACCAATGTTTATTTTCAACTAGCCACTACGATTTGGTACGGACATGAAAAGTACAGTAAACAAATTACGATCTATTTTCCGGGTGAGATCAATAACTTAAGCACATATGGAAGAGTACCACCTCTCTTGCGATGCCGTGTAGGCCTATGCTGATACGTTGAGGGTGCTGCGGGTGCGATGGCTGTCGGCAGCGGGGAAGAAGACTTTAGACAGCAGACGGCCAGGTCGGGGGATATATCCGGTTGCCGTGGCGAGGCGGACGTAGGAGCGGCAACGGAAAGGTGGACGACGGCACCGATGAAGCGAGAGGAGGCGATGAAAGGATCCTGGTCCAGCTCCGTGGATGAGAGACGTCCATCTCTTGCAGTGGACGACGGGGTAGGGGTAGCGGCTCCGACAAGGTGGAGGATGGGGTGGCGGACGGAGGAGGCTGGCCGTAGTGCGGAGGTTGTCGTGCCACCGACGGTGTATGAATGGGGAAATGGAGGGGAGGGGGATCTCAAACTTTGGGACGCGCTTCTCTGAAATGGGGGAAAGTTACGAACTTACCCCCCGTTCAAAATTTCAGACATCGCGTCGGTTGGGGATAGGATGGTAATCTCGCATCTCCCAAATATTTGCCGGTAACTATTTCGGGCGAGGAGAGGGTGTTTTGCCGCCCATGGTTGGCGCCCACGGTGTATGAATGGGGCTGACAGGTAGGGCGGTTGTGTCACGTCTGATGGAAGTTACACATCTGCCCCTATTTAAAATATTAGCCTACATCGATTTCGGACGAGGAGAGTTTGTTTTGCCGCCCACCGTGTATGAATGGGGAAATGGAGGAAGAGACACATGTCTTTCAGACGAGCTTGAATCAAATGTGTTCTGCCGCCCACGTTTGGCGCCCACCGTGTCTGAATGGGCACAGAGGCCGTCGTGTCACGTCTGATTGAAGTTACTAGCACTACAAAAAAAAAGACACATCTATGACATTTTGGGCCGAATGAATTTTTTTCTGTCATACATATGACACTTCTATGACGATAATTGTGACAAAACCTGGTATCATCATAGATGTGGTGGGCTCATACTTCTATGACAAAAAATCATGACAGAAAATGGGCTTTTCGTCCTGGGCGGGCCGGAGACGCAGCTGCATGCCATTCTTTGGGCCGTCCATGACGGGAAAAACCGTGGTAGAAGCGAGGGGAAGGAAAATTTCTGGGAGTTCCCGGTTACGGTGGGAGGTCGGGGCCGAGCGATGCGTGTTTCTCTCGTACACGTACGCGTGTGTGTGCGAGGCGTTGGCTGTAACTGAACCCGAGCGAGGCGTTGGGCTCTAACTGAACCCGAGCGATTGCACTGCAGGCTACGCGTTACTGAACCCGAGCGATCGATCGATGGCTGTTAACTGAACCCGATCGAGCGATTCCTTCGCTACTGCTGCTAAATGAAGCCGATCGATTGGATGACCAGTGAGCGTTGCGGGGGGGGGGGGGGGGTTGGATGAACAGCGAGCGGTGGCGTTGCCTCTGGATGAACAGGACCCCGTGGTGTGGTGGGCTGGATGAACAGTAGACGGTGGAGGGGTGCCTGTGGAGGGGAGGTTGAACATGACCCCGTGGTGTGGAGGGCTGGATGAACAGTAGACGGTGGAGGGGTGCCCGTGGAGGGGTGCTTGAACAGGACCCCGTGGTGTGGAGGCCTGGATGAACAGTAGATGGTGGAGGGGTGCCAGTGGAGGGGTGGTTGAACAGGACCCCGTGGTGTGGAGGGCTGGATGAACAGTAGACGGTGGAGGGGTGGTTGAACAGTAGCCGGTGGAGTTGCGCGCGGTGGAGGCTGGATGAACAGGAGCCCGTGGAGGCTGGAGGAGGTCGACGGTGGAGATGAACAGTATCCCGTGGAGTCCCGTTTTGCGGTACGCCACACCCCTCCCGATGAACAGGACCCCCGTTTCGACCGTAGCGCTCCAACACAAGTCCGTTTCCTCCGTTTTGCGGTACGCCACACCCCTCCCGATCAACAAGACCCCCGTTTCGACCGTAGGAGGTCCGTTTCCTCCGTTTTGCGGTACGCTAGACCCCTCCCGATGAACAGGATCCCGTTTCGAACGTGGCCGGTCGAACACAAGGCCGTTTCCTCCGTTTTGCAGTACGCCAGGCCTCGTTTCCATCGCCTATTCCGTCCAAGCCCTCCCGATGAACACGACCACGCATTCCGTTCCGACCCAGCCGGTTGGCTCCCACGCGTTCCGTTGCCTCCCGATGAACACGACGCATTCCGTTGCCTCCCCATGAACATGACGCATTCCATTGCCTCCCCATGAACACGACGACGACACTATTTCTCCATTCCGACCCAGCCATGTACACGAGCCCTTGCCGTACGTATGCGCGAGTAGGCGTTCGAGACCCTGCCCGTATGTATGTACGTGGCCGTATTTTCTTTCTTGCACCCTGGCCGCTGTACGTACGTGTACATGCTACGTGCGCGCCTCTACTACGACACGTACGTGCCTCTACTACGACACGTGCGCGCCTCTACATTGACCAGTATATATGTATGTACACGTTCGCGACTAGAATGACAACGCTACGTACGCTTCGACCAGGTGGGTCCCGACTGTCAGGCACTTCCTTGCCTGTGAAGATGTAGCTGGTGGGTCCCAGCAGTCAGGGGGGCGAATCATTTTTTTTTCGGGCGCACTTCCTTGCGTGCGAAGGTGTAGCTGCTGGGTCCCAGCAGTCAGGGGGAATCGTTTTGTTTTTTTTGCCCGGACGCACTTCCTTGCGTGCGAAGATGTAGCAGGTGGGTCCCAACAGTCAGGGGGCGAATCGTTTTTTTCGGACGCACTTCCTTGCGTGCGAAGATGTAGCTGGTGGGTCCCAGCAGTCAGGGGAAACGTTTTTTTCGTGAAATATGGTGGCCCGTCCGGTGGGTCCCCGCTGTCAGGTGGAGGAATAATTATTTTGCGTGTAATAAGGAGGCACTTCATTGCTGCGGCCGTGGACCCAGCTGTGAGCCTCTCCATTGTAACGCCCCGGATTCGATGTGGCAGGTGCCATCCAGTTATTCGTCGTTGTTGCCATGTCATTTGCTTGCGTGTTGCATTTTGCCATGTCATCATCTGCATTGCATCATCATGTTTTTCGAAACATGCATCCGGTCCTTTTCCCCGTTGTCCGTTTCGCGACCCGACACTCCCACACGCGCCCGTCGCCCCTCTCAGACCTTGTTTCGTGAGCAGGAGAAAAGCGTTCTCGGAATGGGCCGAGATTTGCAGAGTGGCCTTGGTATAGCACCGGTAGACCGCCCGTCAAATTTCGTTCCATTTGGGGGTCGTTTGATGCCCCAACGGTTAACCGTGTAACCCCAAAAACCCCTCTCACTTTGCAGCCCAGCACCCCTCCAAATCTGCCATAGAGCCCATCCAAACCCCATCCATGCTCTCGGTCGTTGGATCGTGATCGTGTGGGCGAAAAACGCACCTCATTTGGACTGTCCTAGCTCCCTCTACCTATAAATATGTGATCCTCCCCGAAATCCCGCAGTCCAAACCCTAGCCTCCACCTACCTCCGCCGCCGGACATGTCCGTTTTCCACCGGACGAAATTGCGCCACCGCCCCGACGAATCAGCCGCCGCCACGTCGCCTTCGCGCCTCCCACCCCGCGCCCCGCCACCGCGGCCCAACAGGCTCACCGGGGGCCCGCGCGAGCCCGCAGCCGCCGCCGCCTGCCTCCCGCGCCCGAGGCGCCTCGCCTCCGTCCGTCCCGCCGCCGTCAGCCGTGCGCCGCCGCCTTCCCGCCGGCGTACCTCGCCGACCCCGCCGCCGGTGCGCGCCCTGCCGCGTCCTCCGCCCCCCCGCCGCCCGACCTCCCGTCGCCGGCCGCCCTGCCGCGCCGCCCCGCGTCCGCTCCGGTCCGGATCCGGCGAGATCCGGCCGGAGAGAGCTCCCCCTCGCCTTCCTCCGCCTCGCCGGTGCCCCGCGGGCTCGCCGGAGCGCCGCCCCGCCGCCGAGACAGCCCCGTCCGGATTCTTCCCCGACCGCGAACCAAACAGGAGCCGGATCCCCTTCATCCCGCACCGCGTCATCCATTTTTCCCGAGGTTGAAATTTCTTCCAAGTCCCTAATTTTCAGCGTTCTGTTGCCCTGTTCATCATACCATAACTTCATGTGTGCTACTCCGTTTTGTGCGTGTAATATATCAAAATGTTCATTGTGAGATGCTGTTCATTTTATTACATTGTGCCATGCTTGTTTGAGTTTATCTTGATGCCCTAATCATCGTTGCAAGTGTGCTATGTGATGTTGTCTGCTGTAGTTTAACAGAACTTGCTGATTTGTTATTTTCGTTGCATTATGTGTGTGCATCCTATGAGCATGAGCTCTACATGTGTTTTGATCTACATCATGTCATCGTTATAGGGGTGCTTGTCTTGTACTTTAAGTGATCCATGTGGTGACTAGCACAAGCATGCAAAGTAGCCTCCGTGATGTTGCTGATTTCTCTGACTTAGTCATTTCTGCAAAGTCTGTAGTTGTAACATTGTGATGCCATGTAAACCTGCTGTCACCATGAGTTCCATGCATAATCTGGAGATGTTCACTACGGATGTTTTGTTGTTAATGTTATTCTCTATCCATTCATGTCCTTGGTTTTATTTATAGCCTGCTGTAGCTTGTTGCAAATTTGCTCTCAAATTGCTAAATAATGTTGCTGTCAGCCTGTTAACATGAAGTTCAGTTTTGACATGTGTTTTGCTAGTGATCCATGCACGCTATGACTATGCTATTGCCATGTTTAGCTAGATATTTATGCCATCTTACTGTTTGTTGACTTCACATGCCATGAAATACTCTGTGCTGAGTGGTTAAAGCTCACCAACATGCCTACTTATCGTTGTTTCTGCCATGAACTGTTATTTTCACCGTCTGAATCTATTTATAGAACTTGCTATGTTTACATGGGTGCCATCATATCTTCTATGCCTTTTTGGCTCGTGATCAGTAAGGGACTTTTGTTCTATGCTTTAAGTAGATTCATTCCATGCCTTTGTTTTCCATGATCTGTTCCGGTAGCATGTTCTTTGATAGTTCTAAACTTAGCAACATGATGTTATTTCTGTCTTGTCCAGTAATTTCTGCTAAGTCTGTGAAACTGTTATTATTTGCAATCTTGCCATGTCCTTTTGAGCATGTTCTTGTGATTTCTGGAGACAGCTCAGTGTTCATGTTTTGTAATGATTTACCTGTGCATCATGTCCATGCCTTTTGTTTTCATGTTGGGATGCTGTAGCATACTGTTTTGATGCCTGCAAGATGCCTAGTTGCTGTTTTGGACAGATTGTTGCTATATCTTGTTTGGAGTGTATGTGTTGCACCGTTGCTCCGTTTTGAGCATGATTTATATGAAACTTTCTTAGAGTTGCATGTAGTTTCATCTTATCATGTTGCATCCTTGTTTTGAGGTGTTTGCTTGATGTTTGAATGCATTTTACATCAATGCCATGTTTAACTTGTTTTGCTCATATCTTCTAGGCCGTAGCTCCGAATCTATTGAACTTTCTATGTAACTTACTAGAATTTCGTGTAGATCATCTTGGTGCATCTTAACTTGCTGTTTAACAACTTGAACATAAGGCTTATTCAGATCTGGACCAATTTCGAAATTTGCATATGAGGACTTACCGGAATTGTTATATCTTGTTTCCGGCCTCATTTAAACTTGTTTTGATGTGTTGTTCTTGTATGCATCATCTCTTGCCATGAATAGCTTCATGTAGCCTTTTCATGCATCATACTTGGTTGAGCATCATGTCTTGTTTATGTGTTGAGTGTTTACCGTGTTGTTTGCTTCTTTCCGGTTGTGCTCCTTCTCGTTAGTTCCCGTTTTGTTGCGATCGTGAGGATTCGTTCGTCTACACTTGGTTCGTCTTTGTGGCTTCATCTTCTTCATGGACTCGTTCTTCTTCCTAGTGGGATTTCAGGCAAGATGACCGTCACCTTGGATCTCATTACTATCATTGCTATGCTAGTTGCTTCGTTCTATCGCTATGCTGCATCACCTACCACTTGCTTATCAAGCCTCCCAAATTGCCATGAACCTATAACCTTTGTCACCCTTCCTACCAAACCGTTGTTTGGCTATGTTACCGCTTTTGCTCAGCCCCTCTTATAGCGTTGCTAGTTGCAGGTGAAGTTGAAGTTTGTTCCATGTTGGAACATGGATATCATGAACTTTGTTGGGATATCACAATATCTCTTATATTATTAATGCATCTATATACTTGGTAAAGGGTGGAAGGCTCGGCCTTATGCCTGGTGTTTTGTTCCACTCTTGCCGCCCTAGTTTCCGTCATACCGGTGTTATGTTCCTTGATTTTGCGCCCCTTACGCGGTTGGGTGATTTATGGGACCCCCTTGACAGTTTGCTTTGAATAAAACTCTTCTAGCAAGGCCCAACCTTGGTTTTACATTTGCTTCACCTAGCCTTTTTCCGTTGGGAGTCGCGCATCCCGAGGGTCATCTTTATTTTAACCCCCCCGGGCCAGTGCTTCTCCAAGTGCTGGTCCAAACCAAGCGATGTCCGGCGCCCCCTGGGCAACCAGGGTCTATGCCAACCCGACGTCTTGCTCATCCGGTGTGTCCTGAGAACGAGATACGTGCGACTCCTATCGGGATTGTCGACACATCGGGCGGCTTTGCTGGTCTTGTTTTACCATTGTCGAAATGTCTTGTAAACCGGGATTCCGAGACTGATCGGGTCTTCCCGGGAGAAGCAATATCCTTCGTTGATCGTGAGAGCTTATAATGGGCTAAGTTGGGACACCCCTGCAGGGTATAAAATTTTGAGAGTCGTGCCCGTGGTTAGGTCCGGTTGTAGAGAACTTGACACCCGACTTAAATAAAACGCATCAACCGCGTGTGTAGCCGTGATGGTCTCTTTTCGGCGGAGTCCGGGAAGTGAACACGGTTTTTGGGTTATGTTTGACGTAAGTAGGAGTTCAGGATCACTTCTTGATCATTACTAGTTGGCGACCGTTCCGTTGCTCCTCTTCTCGCTCTTATTTGCGTATGTTAGCCACCATACTTGCTTAGTCGCTGCTGCAACCTCACCACCTTATCCATTCCTTTCCCATTAAGCTTTGCTAGTCTTGATACCCATGGTAATGGGATTGCTGAGTCCTCGTGGCTCATAGATTACTACAACACCAGTTGCAGGTACAGGTTTTGTGATGATCATGACGCGAGAGCGATGTTACTTGTTTTGGACTTCTTCTTCTGCTTCTTCTTCGATCAGAGGATAGGTTCCAGGTCGGCAGCCTGGGCTAGCAGGGTGGATGTCGTTTGAGTTTCTGTTTGTGTTTCATCCGTAGTAGGATGTTGATCTTGTGTATGAGGTATTGATGTATTCTTGGGGCGCTTGTGCCTTTTGTATGTTTCCCCATCTATTATGTAATGTTGATGTAATTGATATCCACCTTGCAAAAGCGTTTCAATATGCAGGTCTATCCTTGGTGGGACCTTCGAGTTCCACTCGGATAGGGTCGCATATTGGGCGTGACATCCACGTACAGTCCACGTCCGATGGAAGCCATTCCTTGACCACGTTGACCACGCCGCGCCGAGAGCACCAGGGCGGTGGACGACGGCGAGGCCTAGGAAGGGGACGACGCGGAGCCGGGGAAGACGCGGCAGTGGATGCCCACGCGTAGAGGAGTATGAGGGTTCATTCGTTCGGCTGCGGTGTGAGGCTGCCGTCGCCGCAGGATAACAGGGGGTGTGGGTCCGTAGAGGGATGGCCTGGCCAGTGGTGCGAGTAGTAGGGGGCGGTGAGGCCTCCGCGGCATCACAGCCGGCCACGGGCGGCAGGAGCAGGCGGCACGACCGGCGCTGCTTTCGGCGGCTGGAGGAAGAAGACCAGAGGTTGAAGAAGCACTACGGCCGTTGGATGGACATCGTACGGTCACTGGAGCTAGAATCGTTCATATATTGACTAAAGTTGACAAAGGCCTCCGTCCCAGTCAACTTAGTAGGCCCACAAGTCAGGCTCCCACCAAGGTGGGTCCCAGCTAGTAGGGGGTATTCATTTTTTTGTGCGTAATAAGGAGGCACTTCCGGTGGGTCCGAGCTGACAGCAGGGGTAACGTTCTTTTCGCGAAATACGGTGGCCCGTCCCATGGGTCCCAGCAGTCAGGGGGAAATGTTTTTTTTGCGAAATACTGGTGGCCCGTCCGGTGGGTCCCTGCTGTCAGGTGGAGGAATAATTATTTTCCGCGTAATAAGGAGGCACTTCCTTGCGGCTGCCATGGACCCAGCTGTCAGCCTCTCCACGTACAGTACTCTTCCGATGGAAGTCGGTCGTTGACCACATTGACCACGCCGCGCCGAGAGCACCACGGCGGTGGACGACGGCGAGGCCTAGGAAGGGGACGACGCGGAGCCGGGGAAGACACGGCAGTGGAAGCCCGTGCGGAGAGGAGTACGAGGGTTCACCGGTTCGGCTGTGGTGTGAGGCTGCCGTCGCCGCAGAATAACAGGGGGTGTGGGTGAGTAGAGGGATGCCCTGGCCAGCGGTGGGAGTAGTAGGGGGCGCTGAGGCCTACGCGGCAGCATAGCCTGCCATGGGAGGCGGGAGTAGGCGGTCCCGCCAGCGCTACTTTGGCGGCTGGAGGAAGAAGATCAGAGATTGAAGAAACACGACGGCCGTTGGATTGACATCCAACGGTTACGTCTGCTAGAATCGTTTGTTGACGTATATAATAACTAAAGAAATCTTGCATACGTGTCAACTAAATAGGCCCACAAGTCAGACCACTCCCTCTTTTTTTAATAATTTATATATAGCTCATGGCAACTTCTTATGCAATTTATTGCAGTCGTTTTTTTGGTTGGCCAGGGCCAATTTCGCATATTTCTGTGGGTTCCAAACTATTTTTAATACCGAAATGTCAAGCCAGATTTAAAGTACTTTGAAGATATATTTAAATTAGGTTAATGCCTAGTGAAATAGGAATCTGAAAATGTGAAAAAAAATCAGAAATTATAAAGTAATTGCCAATTTGTCATCTGTTTTTATATTTACAACCCATTTCATATTACTTTCAAGATTTGCAGGCGTCTTGAAAGAGTTGCAGCCCATCAGGGCGTAGAAAAATAAGTAGGCCTGGATTGGGTATTCTTCAGAAAAAATAAACTGGGCTCATTTTCACACAAGAAATAGCTGGGCTGGTCACATGGTGAACATAAAATATAAGCCTGGGCTAGACGGGCCACAGCCCAGTTCAAACCCTGCTCCGTCTCAACAATACCAAACAAAAAAATACTGCTCGAGTAGCTACGTCCCAGGTGTCAGCCGATCTTGTGTTGTTCTCTTGTCTATTGACTATATACGCTCACAATGTCATGGGTCCCAGATGTGAGGAAAACACTAGGAGGAAGCATTTTAATTTTCCATACGCTGACGTGGTGGGCCCCTACTGTCATCCTCTCCACGTACTTCTGCCGATTCCTGTTGTTTGTTGACCATGTTGACAACGCGAGAGGGCGGCGCCGCAGCGAGCGTACCAAAGCGCACGGAGGACGTCGGCGTTAACGATTTAGGAGACAGTGGGGAGGCGATGTGTGCGCTGAGGCGCGGCCAGCCGTGGGAGGCAGAAGCAGGCGGCCCCGCCGGCGTTGGTTTGGTTTTGGCGGCTGGAGGAAGACATGACTGAAGAAACACGACAGATTGTAAAAGTAGCAGGAGTACTTAACAACCTTAACTGAAACCAGCAGGGGCACTTAACAACCAAAGCTGAAAGCAACATGGTCAATAAACAGGATATTCGCTTTAGAGCCATGGAAAAGCATGAACATAATCTTCTGTCCTATTCTCCAAGATGGACGGGCCTTCATTATTTGAGACCACCCATGAATAAGTATCTTTTCACCTCCAAGGGGAATTGAGTAGGTCGACATAAACATCATGTTGTGACCAAGCACAAGTCTGACCCGACCATGGTCAGGCATCTGTATAGGAACAATAGAACTTGGCAATTCCTGTTTCAAGAAGATCACAGTTGTAAAACTGTGTATAAGCAATAGTTTATGAACAACATATATAACAGAAAACAGCTCGTACCATAAGTTTCTCGACACAGTTGGACCTGTTCAACGAGTGCAGCAGTGGCACACATATCCCACGTGGCCTTCCACCATTGAAATGCCCCACAAGGACCTCAAGACGATCAATAAAGTGTAGGAACTTGTGGATGTCGATCCAGTCAACTTCAGTGCCATTAGTAACAGCCGAGTTATTACAGAGTAACAAACGAGCAGACTGCTTAACTCTGAAAAAACCTACACGTGCCACCAATTATAAGAAAATATTAGTTAGAAGTAGCATCTTCGTGAGAGATTCGTTGCTACTTCTAAAGTTAAATTGTGATTAGTTAGACAGAATAGGTGGATTAAGAAGTAATCGAGGCAACAAGCAAGAACCAGATATAAAACTAACATGGATGAACAATTGGAACGACGTCGGGGTGGAAGATCGCAGTGAAGATGAGACCAGGTTCTGCTATTTCCATCAACATTCGTGCGCCAACTTTCAGTCCGTAACACTTGAGAAAGTTTATCCAAGTTCGGCCATAAAAAAAGCAGCGATCTTCTTGGTTCATGAACCCAACTTGGAACTTATATCCATGGCTTGTCTTCACTGTGACCATTAAAATAGTGTATTCAGTTATGGCAAGGCCAAGCATCTTGAGTACATGTGTTCTGGCAGAGCAAATAATACACTGCAGGAAAAATAATATGAGAACACAGCATGTTCAAAAAAACCCCACCCTCCTGGATAGAAAAGAGGATTCTAGGAACATACTGTGTGCGTTTCAAAATGCTGTGTTAGGATGAGAAGGAACAAGTGTGGTGTCTCGCCGAGGGCGCAGAAACCTGTAGGGTACTCGCACTTTGGGCACTGCAAATGAAACACACTAGATTCAGTAGGAAGAAAAATGCATCAACGGCGGTGGCTGCCATCCTAGGATTACCTGCGACCAAGGGACTTGGATTTATCGGGGATGGATGAAGAATTCGTACCTGGTTCTCCATGAGAAAACCTTATGCAATCGCCGAGAGGGGTTATTCTCTGAACAAGCAGACGAGGGAGAAGGGGATTCAGGCCCAGTGAAATATTGCCGCTTGGTCCGTCCAGCTTACTGCTAAAGCTGGAAAGGGGGGGTTTTGATTTGACGGCTCATTGGGCATTACTGCGGCGCTACGACCAGGGTGTGTCTACCGTGGAGTTGTGCACTCTAATTTGTGCATATGGCACGTGGACCCCGTTGCCGGTTGCCCCACATATCAGCGAAAGGAAGTAGAAAGACAGGAGTATCTAGTTATACATAAATAATTTTTTGACAGAGAGATACTCCCTCTGTAAAGAAATATACAAATCTTTTATATCACAGGCTCACCTTGCCGAGAAATATACTCCCTCTGCAACGCACGGGCATTATGGGGGTTCAGCTTTTTTTATGGGGGTTCAGCTGAGAATATAATACTCAGATAGGCTCACGGTTCTGGACTTTGGGCCGCAGGCCGACCCTGCATGTTTGGGGGCCCATGTGTTCTACGTCAGCGCTTTTCATATTGCAAGCGATCGGTATGGTGCTGGTTTTAGATGCTGTCGCAAGGCGAATACACAAAATTGAATAAAGCACGGCAGCTGTTGGAATGAAATCAAACGATAGTTCCTAACCAACAATCAGAGTTGCAATTCTATCAACGATATACCATGTGATAAATAATACTGTCGTACTACTTATACACACAGGACACTTGTTTCACCATGCCAGATTATTACATCAAAATCTCTTGGAGGATAGATCAGTTCGGCAGTTGCGTGCTGCTACTGAAGAATTTCAAAGTTGATTTGGACCAGCTCTCCTTGCCGAGAAAGTTCGATTTTGACATCATCCCCTACCGCAAGATATGATTTAGATTTGAACATTGACCATCCTTTAGCATCAATCATCATGTGACCATCCTTTGTACTTACGGTATATTGAGCAGGTTCATTCACACCAAGGCTGCGCATGGTAAGAAACTTGGCCGCGGTCGCCCGGATTGTTGAACGACTCCCTCGTTGCTCTAGGAATTCTCTGTTTGCAAATAAGAAGACATACCCAAACAGTTAGATCAACACAGTGAATCATGTGAAACAACATGGAAAGAAAAAAGAACGAAGCACTTGGGCGGCCAATGCTTATCAAGAAGGTGGACATGTCGGTTTTTGTAAGGACTTTGGTATATGAAGTGCGAACTGCAGCCCAGTCTGTTGCCGGTGCAACTGCACGGGCCGGAGCAGATGCAAGTGCAAGTGTTGGTGCAGGTGCCGAAGCCGCTGCTGCTGCCGGAGATGGTGCTCCTTGTAGAGTTGGTGCCGGTGTCAGAGCAGGTGCCGGTGTCGATGCCCGATCCTCCAGTAGATCAGACTGATCCACTGACGCGGTCGGTGCCCAATCCTCAGCTGGATCAGACGGAGCTGCTGCCGCTGTCAGTGCTAGAGCAACTGCCGGTGCTCGATCTGTGCGAGACAGCGGCGATCGTGTCTGGTCTGCTATGATCAGCTTTATAACTTGACTAGGATCCGTGACCGTGATCCAGTTTTTTTCTTCATTTCTATTAAACGCGAGAAGGACTAGTTGTGGCGTTTTTGTTAAACCAAACTGCAGTTCATCATAGGGATTCAGCTTGTACTCAGACAACAGACTGACCCAATTTTTTCCAGTAATATAAGTGATGGACAGTGCCTTCGTTACTGACACGACATAAGAAGTGAAACCTGCAAAAATAGCCATCGTAGAGCAAACCAAACGGTTTATTCTATGATGAATGTCACATGGCAAAACCTGCATCGTAAAATTGCAGGAAAAGAAAGAAAACATGACATTAAATCAATAAGATTTAGACAGTAAATCAATAAGATTTACTTGATGTGACACGAGTGAATCCTTACCAGGAAATCACTATGTTGAAGTACTAAACAGAAGATTGATCGTCCAACTACGCGTGGCATGCAGGGGCCCCGCCTACTCCCACAAGCAGGACAGTCCAAAGGTCGTGACAAATCGTATGGACCAAACATCCATGGGACTGGAAATCCTGGTGGGTGCGATAAACACTGCAATGCATACAGATATTGGAGTGTAACCATAATTGATAAACCGTCCTCACAAAAAATATGATCTGGATACTTCAAAATATACAGACTGAATTGAGTGGACAGACATTAACATAGACCGTTCACACACCAAAAGCGGCAGTACTAATAAACAATACAGGGTTCACAAACACAAATCAAGTACTGTACAATAGTACTTACTACAGACAAGCAAAGTTGCACTAACTAAACTCTGCAGACTATTTCTTGCCACCGACCTACGGGATGATCCCCGCATAACTGACTAGGCCATGGACTTCGTGTGAGATGTCTACATGCACCATCACCATCTTGTCAACCTTGGAGAACCTAACAGAGTGGTCTTTTCACTCATAAACATGATGATGAAGACATGCCGCATCGGATTTGTTGGGAAGCTTTACAAGAACCACACCCTTCGTAATCGAAGGCACAACCAGGAAATTGTTGTGGTCAAGTACAGCCTCGAGAACATGCCTGACAACAATGCTACAGGAAAACACTTGTTCAGGACACGTGGCGACAAGGACACAACAGCTAGATAGTTCAGCAGTAGAACTCATCATCAGGTCTTCCAGTTCACATGGCATGACTTTGAGAACTTCATCTCCACCGCGGACCTGGTTCTAATTCAAACAGAAACCATATTTTATTACTACCTCCGTTCAGAAATATAAGATGATTTTCGATATTATACTCCATATATGACTACATATACGCACAGAAATGAGTGAACAAAGACACTAGAACATGTCTTCAAAGGCATGAGAGCAGAGGGATTACATGCAATATCCATAACACAAGTTAGGGAGGCAAATATACCCTCTTAAAAGGTAGCATTGATGTTCATAAAGTACTCCCTCCGTCCCAAAATTCTTGTCTTAGATTTGTCTAGATACGGATGTATCAAGTCACATTTTAGTATTAGATACATCCGTATCTAGACAAATCTAAGACAAGAAATTTGGGACAGAGGGAGTAGTTGAAAGTAATCTATAAGAAATCAGTGTCAACCTCTCGCATGTTTTGGTCAAAAGAGGAATTTAGAACCGTCATTTGGCACACTAAAATCACATGCAAGATCACCCAGAAAGTTGTACTACCAGTACTAGTACTGCGTGTTAGATGAAAAAACACGATCAAGATCGAGAAAAAGATCGCCAACAAGAGACATTACCTGGACTTGCTTAATGAGGGATCCCGGAGGGGGGGCCTTGGACAGGGCGATGGCTTTGAGCTTGTCTGCGGTAGTCTCGGCTGGGTGCTTGCGCTTCTTCCTACCATGAGCCTCGACGGTTTTGGCCAGAGCCATAGACATCATGTCGGCCGGTGCTCCGGCGTCCATCCAAGAGAGGAAGCTGAGAGAGAAGAGTGAAAGGAAGAACGAGATGAGGGAGAAGCGAAGAGAGTGGGGGTTTTCTTCAAGAGAGGAAGCTGAGAAAAAAGAGTGAAATGATGGTTGCTTCGTCCATCCAACTTACTTCTGGAAAGGAGGGGGTTTTGTGATTTGACGGCTCATTGGGCATTACTGCGGCCGTTCGATCGGGGTAGTCTACCGTCACTCTACTACGGAGTAATTTAGTGCATGGCTGGTGGACCCAGGTGCTGGCTGTCCCACACGTCGGCGAAAGTGAGTAATTTAGTGCATGGCTGGAGGAGGATCCGCACGGTAGAGCGTGTCCACTGTTTTTCTGAAGAAAAAAATGATTACAGCAAGTGTTTCCACTCTTACGACGGAGGAGTGCGAAACACGGCAGCCACTTGAACATACACAGTGCTCCTACTACTAGGCATGTGCAGTGGTTCATACGTCAGTACTACACAATCTTGTTGCTAGTGTAGTAAGATATGAGGATAACAAATGATGTTGTGCGCATGTCAACTACTCCTATATGTAACATAGTACCGCTTTTTTGACTGTCCGGTCGAGAATGAACGGTGAGATCAATGTTAACAGAACTAGGTCCACAGCGCACGGAGAGTACAGTGCTACAGTACTCCACGAAACATGAACCATATGAAGCACGAATAGTGTTAGGCAGGGTGTATGAAGGGTGCACGGGATGGGAGCAAAAGTTCCCTTCTCGACCCACTTTTGGGTGTTTGGCAGAGTGCATGAAGGGTGCATGAGTCCACACTAGTAGGTTGACAAAAATACACGAAGAGGAAACAACTATATAGACATGAGAATGCAACCAAACACACCCACACGCTTTGTGCTACAGTGACTGATCTGCACCGTCTGAGTTTGATCCAACGGTCATGTTGCGCCGAGACATGGACATGCCCATGCAGAGGGCGCCTAAACACCACCGAAGTCCCTCTGCTTCTCGAGGCGCACGACGTTGGTGATGCAGGGTGCAACCGCCCGCAGAGCCCGCTCCCGGTCAATGGGAGCCAGCTCGTCAAAGACGGCGTCCAATGGCACGAATGGATTCC
This sequence comes from Aegilops tauschii subsp. strangulata, assembly GCF_002575655.3. Lineage (NCBI taxonomy): Eukaryota > Viridiplantae > Streptophyta > Magnoliopsida > Poales > Poaceae > Aegilops > Aegilops tauschii. The sequence continues at coordinate 308,783,327 of NC_053037.3, read as the reverse complement.
GGTGACGGAGCCCTGAAAGGATTCGCCCGGCAATGGCGATGGCAGCCCGCAACCCCTCCTTGTCCAGCTCAGCCCCCACCATCGCGCGAAGACGGCTCAGCTCCTCGGAGATATAGTTAAAGAAGGAGACCAGGTCAGGAAGCCGCAGCTCGTTGAAGTCAACCGGGTGGTCGAACGGGTTTAGCCCGACAGCCGGCATCGTCGCGCTGGCACGACGGTAGGCATCGCGCTGCCGCAACACGTGCGTGGCAACTTGGTTCACCAAGTGGCTGAGGCGATCCTGGACCTCGTCACGATCGGCCCGCTCGCGCTCCAGCCGGCTCCCCTGACGGCCTATCGTATCTCCCGCTTTCTGTAGCAATGCCGCCGACGCCTCGAGCATCTTTGTGGTGGACGGCTGCCGCTTTTGAAGCTCAGTGAACTCCCGCACATAACAGAGGAGCATGGCACTCCTCTCCTCCTTGAGCTCACGGAGCTCCACGTCCTTGGCCCTAAGCTCCGCATCCTTGACATGGAGCTCCTGTGTCAGGCGCCTCACCTCGGACTCCGTGATCTACTGCGCCGCCATGGCACCAGGTAGAAGCAATGGGGAGAGGAAGCAAAGGGGGCGAAACGGCTGAACGGCAATGCAATCTACGGGAAGGCGGAGGGAGCGGGGAATCTTTTGGTTTTCACCACGGTAAAACACCAGTCGACGACTTCTCACAATAGGGAGCAGTGAGTTTTTACAGGCGGAGTCATCGTGACTAATTGCTGCCGCGCCTGCTCCCGTTAATCAAAAAATTAAAAATCCTGCCGCGCCTGCTCCCGTCAATCAAAAAATTAAAAATCCTGCCGCACCCAAACACCAAAGCAACGCCACGGTGGATATTTAAATTTACCTGCCGGCAAGTAGATAAAAAAAGGGGTGAAAAAACAAATGTGGCGGCGGCCTAGCAAATCGGTCGAACTAGCCCAACTAGCTAGCCACCGTGCTTCACTGATGTACTCGGTGGGAAAGGTGGTCTTTCGTGATTTGACGACTCATTTACTTGCTTCGGCGCTACGACCGAGGAGGACCCAGAAAACGCGCGGTAGAGCGTCCCACGTCAGGAAGAATATATGCGTGCACCACCCGGGAGGACCCCGAAACCGCGCGGTAGGGTGTGCCAAATGTGCGTGTAAAAATATACTGTATCAGACGTAGTACCTATGGTCCGACCTTGGGACCCAGCCAGTCGGTCGAAAACACCCCACTAGCTACACAGCTTCATCATGCAAACGTGGCACGGAGGATAGATGTGGTTAGCTCCGTCTCGACCAGCCACAACGTCTCTTGTTCTAGGCGATTTTTCTATTTTCCAAGCTTTTTTTTAGTTGTAATAACACCACGGCAAGCTAGCGCCGCTCTTCGTGTGTGCCCGTGCAAAGGTTAGACGATGGAGAGAAAAGAGATTGAGATCGCAGACCTGGGACCCACCAGTAAGTGAGACAACGGTCATGCACGTGTTGACGAGGCACTCCCTCTACTCTACTCAACGCAAGTACTGTATAAAATCAAGTTATGGGACAAAGCCAACAACCGTTCGTTTTTTCAGGCTATCGACTTATGCTTTGTAGTCCAGGTTGCCAGTTCGAATCTCGTCTTTCAGATTTGTTAGTTTTAGGTCCAAATTTGATTAATGGCAAGTGGGACCCCCGTGTGTTGTTCCGATATTTTACTGTAGGATGGTTTTTTTTTGAACAAACACTTTGCGCGGTTAGACAAGTAACGGCATGAGTTACACGTATTTTGCAGGTTTACGAACAAAAATGACAGCGGCATAGAATATCACATCCACCCCGCAGCTTAGATACTATGGTGATACGAGTTTTTACACTGTTGGAAGTGAGATCCAATGGCTTGGGAGTAGTCTTTGTAATTATGTGCAATTTCCAAACTCTCCAAAGGTTTTTTTTGCAAATAAAATATTCAGGCCTCGTCTGTGCCGCTGCATCTTCGATCCAACGGCTCCCCGGTGCTCATATTAGCTGCTCCCCGTAGCTTAATTACCCGCTATGGTGATATGAGCATCTAGGTCGTATGATCAGTGATCAGATGGCACATGCGTAGTACTTGTACTTTCTGCGCATTTCCCAAACTCTATCAGTCGTATATTGCAAAAACATTCAAACCTCCTACTGTGGGCCATTAGATCTCAGTGAACTCGTATCACCATAGAATCTACGGTGCGGGAGCACCTCATACTCTCCCGTGCGAGAAAATGTAAGGTGCTATCGCAGCTTGGATGCTACGGTGATACGAGCTTGGAGGTCATTTGATCTGAGATCCAATGGCATCTGAGCAGTCTTTGTGCTTGTAAGCAGTGGCCGAACTCTTTTGGGGCTTTTCTGCAAAAAACCATTTGAACCACCGAGGAGGGGTTGGGTCACAAATCCAACACCTCCGAAGAGCTTGTATCACCAAAGCATCTAAGGTGTGGTAGCACATGATATTCTTACATACAGGAGAATATGATGTCCTCCTTCATCTTAGATGCTACGGTGATACGAGCTTCGAGGTCGTTGGATATGGGATCAAAGGGCATCTAAGTATTTTTTGTACAAATTTTGTGCAATTCTCAAACTCATCAAGGTTTCCTGCAAAAATATTAAGACACATCATGTGAGCTGCTATATCTCAGATCTACAAGCTCGAAGCAACTCGTATCGGCATATAGCATCTAAGGTATGGGGGCACATGATATTCTCCCGGGGAGGAGGGGTGGGGGGTGCACAACCAATCGGTGGTTGGGAGGGTGGGGACAAATATAATCTAAACAACCCTAAACAGAGCTCCACAATTTTATCTAAGGTCGAGGGGTTGACCCCCGACAATCATAGCTCCGCCTAAACACAACATTTGCATGTACTTTAGTACTAGACTTAATATTCATGTTTCAGTTTCATGTTCATTTTACATATTGAACTGAGGACCATGGATGTCTTACATTTTACTCCCTTCGTTCCTAAATATTAGTCTTTTTAGAGGCTTCAAATGGACTGGCACATACGGATGTATATAGACATATTTTAGAGTCTAGATTCACTCATTTTGCTCCGTATGTAGTCACTTGTTGAACTCTCTAAAAGACTAATATTTAGGAATAGAAGGAGTATTTTTGAATTCGTGTCATACATGCATGGTTTGGAAAAATAGGTGCACTATACTTATTGGATTGTTGTTGTGTTCGTGCGTGTGTGTCTCTGTGTGTGTGTGTGTGGTCATATGCTTGATACATACAAAGTTTTCTCACCTCCATATTGTTCATCTTTTAAATTTGAATTTGCATTGGAAAACTTACTAGGGATACCATGAAATGTGAAATCCACGTTGAGATCACTATATCACAAACTCACTCTAATTCAACAACTCGTCATAAATCAATTACCACGTTGAGATTAGTATTTGCAAGGAAAATACGGGTATTGTAATACACATAGATTCGTTCGGCAATTTAAAAGATTCCTTTCGTATTCTCGAATGGTAGGACCCAATGGCGTACCAGCCAGACCTTGGCTCGTGTTGATCCTAAAAAAACGGGCTCGTGTCCTTCGGTGGCGTGCGTGGTACGCACATTAGGCAACCCCAACCAGTCGAGCCTCAGCGTTTCAAGTCGAAATATCTGGCGGCCAGAATTCCAGCCCTAGGAAATTCCCCTCATGTCCCCGGTCCATAATGACTACCGATGAATAACGGAGGGATGCTTTAGTAACTAGACAACGTTACCTACCGTGCCGAGCACGGTTCAATTCCCTCGATCGCCGCTCGTAGAGGTAACCCGTCAACACCAGGATGAGCACAGAATTGAGCCCGTTTGTTCGTGCCTAGTACTTGAGTTAATATATTAGGCAATGCACTGGTACGGAGGGATTATCCTTTTACTCTGCATATATAACTTGTCTGAAGTCTAACTAAGCAAAATGTTTGACCAAATCCTTTCTTAAGAAATACAACAGGACAGATGTACGGCTTGAAAATTTATTGCATGATGCAGGTTATAATATTGTTTCGAATCCTGGATCTTAAATTTCAGAAAATCCAAAAGTGGGCATAAATTCTTGAAACTAAGCATGGTCACGTGATATGGCACAAATATTACTTCGTAAGTTTTTTCTTCAATTTGAGACAAGCTGCTTATGACAAGTTGCACAAATGAAGAGCCAAGGTATTTTGGAACAAAGACCTGTCACGTTAAGGCGAACGCTTTCACTATTGAAACCGTGGGCGTTTACGTGCCGCCACGAGTCCCCGCTTCTCATCGGTAGGTGCCGTCCGAGCAAGCGTGTGAGTCGACGGGAGGCGTGCGAGCAGACCGCTGCGCCGGCTGTCAGGGAGGCGTGCGAGCAGACCGCTGTGCAGGCTCACCGGGAGGCGAGCCCTTTGACCAGGCTCCGCCGCCCACCGTCGTCCCAACTGCTCCCACTTTTAATGTCGCCGGCGCCGCAGTTTAAAATCAAGCCCGCACTACCCGGTATCGCTACAATCCTCTCTCTTCCTCTCCGATTCTCCAGTCATCTACCTCCAACTAGCCTGACCTAAACGTGCGCCATGCCGCATCACGATGGTCTGCCCTCAGTGTTCCAGTTTCCTGAGGAAGACACCCAGCCAGAGTCTCAAGAACATAAGGCGCTTTTGGGACGAGCTTGAACTGGCCTTGCGGGAAGACGCCGCGCCTGTCCCCGCTCCCGTTCCGGCTCCCGTCGCCCCGACTGCGCCAGCGCCCATCCCCGTGGCATTGATGGGCTGGGAGCCGCACATTGTCGCCGAGCTTGATCCCACGGGGTTCCACGAGGTCCCCGCCGACTTTTAGGCGCTCGTGCACCTGCCAGCGCATGCGCCTGCGCGTGCACTGACGCGCACGCCCGTGCCGGTGCCCGTGCACCTGCCAGCGCATGCGCCTGCGCGTGCACTGACGTGCGCGCCCGTGCCGGTGCCCGTGCACACGAATGTCTCCGCCGCGCCGTTGACAGCGCCTGTCCCCGCGCGGGTGCCAGTGCCCCCTCAGCGGCATGGATGGCCGCCGTCGACCGCTTCCTTGCACCAACACCAGTCGCCTCCTCCCGCCAGTTGACTCGCTCCGAAGTCCAGGACATTTTGGCCTTCCTTGAAGCTAGGCCAACGTCCAGGAGTACGCCAACAACGGCGCAAGACGCCGCCATCGCCGTCGGTCAGTGGCCCGACGACACACAGAGCACGGCAGAGGAGCCGCTTCCCACCGTGAGACGCCCCCGCCGCTGCCACGTAATCTAAATTTGCCATGAAAAACGTTCGGATTGCCATGCTTAAAATCTGAACGTTTATCATTTCCGTTTATTTTATATCGATCATCGTATAATTTAAAGTCGGAGTCAGACTGAACGAAATGTATGGTTTGATCGATTGAATGTTCTGCTAGAGCCGTATCAAATTAAATATAAAACGTCATCAAGTCACATGTATTCCTTGTCATCCAATGACCTAGACTGCTTCAATGTCGAGCGCTCAACACGTTTAGCGTGCAGTTAATTTCATGCGAAAAATAGTGCTAATCACATGACAACACGCAAATAATATCCTAGTAGTTAATATCCGCATGCACTTAATATACTTCCAAATTAACGTGCATTGCACGTACACACTGACTAGTGCTGCTAGTACGTGAACTGGTGCCGTGACTTGTGAACGCGTCCAGATATGGTCAACGGCAACATCGCCCGCGAGTTCTTCCTGTTTGCCCGTGCGTCTAAACGCAGAAGGGGAGGAGAGAGAGCACACATGGAACCCACCAGTAAGTGAAGGCGAATAGTACTAAAAATAATATTACATGTTATCCATTAATTAGGCTGTGGTAATATAAAAACATAATGTGAACAAAGGGGGTACAACAAACATTGCTATTCTACGTATGTTGCCTATTGACGTGCGGCTTGAAGGCCCGGTTGCATGTTCGATCCTCGTCCTTTATTTTTTAATTTGTATATGGGTCCAAATTTGTTTCATGACATGTGGGCCCCTCGGTGTGTAGTTCGTAGCACTTTAATTTGTGGGTCGAAATTTGTTCCATTCCAAGTGGATTATCGGTGTGTAGTTTTGTAGCTTATTTATAATAATTAAAGAGAACAACATAGTTTTTTCAATAATACCATGGTGCGACGTTGAAGGCGAGAAAGGACGTGCGAGAGAGCGATGACCGAGCCAGAGGGAAATCAACTAGGGGAGTTGCGTGGGTTGCAACGGTGTTTGGAGTAGTTGTGGGCCGAATGCTACGAAAATGTAATCTAAACCGACCGGAATAAATGCCTACACAAATTAATCCAAGGTTGGAGTGCCCCTCGCAATGTAAATAGCTCCGGCTTTGCGAGGAGTGGAGAGGTAGTAGCTTCAACGCGTGGAAGATACGGTGTGAGAAAGCGAGGTCAATCGAGAGACATATAGATAGAGAGACAAAGTGAGTGTGGTCCGATATTCATTGAACAAATATATATGCTCTGGAGAGATATTGTCTGATTGAGCTTTTTGGCAAGGGTGAGGGCTGTAAGATAGAGCTTGAGAGATGATCCAGTCATAGACGTGCAGATATATTTTGTGCGTGGGAGGAAGCAAGGTCAACCGATCACATAGGGTCGCCGTGCGATCGAAAGAGTGAGACGGGTTGGAGAGAGTGACATAGATAGACGATGTGCGTGAGAGAGTATACAATGTGAATAGGTCGAATTGGGCTCAAACATGGTGATATATCATTTTTGTCCGAGAAAGAGCGAGGTCAATCGAGACATACGGAGAGAGAGAGAGAGATTGAATGAGCGTGGCCCACCATGAGGTCGAAAGAGTGGCAGCGGCTTGGATGGACTAACCTAGATAGACAATCTGCGTGAGAGAGTATAGAGTGTGTCGATCGAGGCCCGAACAGGGAGATATATCATTTGTGTGTGAAAGAAAACGAGGTTAAACGAGACTCAGATAAAGAGAGAGAGATTGAGCGAGTGTGGCCCGCCGTGCGGAAGAAAGAGTGAGACAGTCTCGAGGGAGTGACCTAGATATACAACGTGCGTGCGTGCGCATGAGAGGTTGGGGGGCTAGATAGGCAATGCATGTATTTAGCGCGAGAGGGTGAGAGGAAGAGGGGGAGAGAGAGAGAGCTCGGCATGGGGTGCAATGGCGGGTGTGTGAGGTAAATACATTTGGTAACAGAGTGGAAAAAGGGGTTGTGTAGTTGAGAGACTTAGAGATTGAAACATGGAGAGAAGAATGAACGTGTGTTCGAAACCGATAGCTTCCTAAGGTGGTTAGGAGAGGAAGGTTGACCGATACATGAAGTATGTAGCGTTTGTGCGGGGGGGGGGGGGGGGGGGAGGGGGGGCTAAAAACAACATTTGAATGTACATAGTACGAGACTTAATATCGATGTTTCAATTCGGTGTACATTGTAAGATTTGAACCGAGGACCAGGCATACGGGTAATTATTTTGAATTCATGCCATACTAAGTTTCGAAAAGTTGACATTGACTCAGTTTGTTGTGCTATTTTGTAGGTCATATGTTTGAATCCATCCAAAAGTTTTCTCACTACCATGGTGTTCATCATATACATATGAATTTGTATTAAAAAGTAGCGTGGATACAGTGAAATGCGAAATCCACGTTAGAATTGGAGATCGCTACGTGACACACACTCTAATTCAAATAACTAACAACGTGACACACACTATAATTCAAATAACTAATTATGTGACACACACTCTAATCCACGTTAGCGTGGGTACCCTTTCGTTTTTTTCAAATAACTCCTCATTAATTAATTTATAGTACTCCCTCTGTTCACTTTTATAAGACCTTGAAGACATTTCAGACAATGTGCAAAACAGTTCATTTTAAGTTGTCTGAAACGACTTACAAAAGTGAACTGATGGAGTATCTCGTTTCGAATGACTAATTATTGCAAGGAAAACACGGGAATGGTAATGCATACAGATTCGTTTGCAAATGAAAGAAGATTCGTTTGCATTCTCAAATGTAGGCGCACCAGGCAGACCAGGGTCGTGTTGGGGTGGACACTGCTTTGGTGCCTTAAAGGCAACTGCCTTTGGGTCACTGACATGTGGGCCAGCCACCTGTTGGGCCCACATGTCATGGACACAAAGGCAGGTGCCTTAAGGCACCGAAGCATAGTCCTGTCGGGGTGGTCGCGTGTGTCGGACGGACGCGTAGCACCCAGCCACCCACCCCCCTCCCCCCCAAAAAAAGGACGACGACAATATAAGTTCGCGCTTCCACGTTTTGGATTGAAATATCTGGCGGCCCCAATTCCAGCCCTGCAAAATCTCTCTTCTCCACCGTCCCCTTCCGCGCCCAGATTGCTCAAATCCCTAATTCGCCGCCAACCCTCGGATCGCCCCTCGTCTCGTCTTTTTCCCCACCGTTCCCTGCCTCTGTGCCGGACGGCGACGACGAAGACGACGGTCGCGCTTCACCACCGCACCGGAGCTAGCTCATCTACGCCCTCGTCCACTGCACTGGGTGGTCCACCGACAACGTCGACCGCCGCAACCGACGTGCCTCACAAACACTGAGTTCCACCGCATCAGGTGCGCTTCACCGACGCCGTCTCCTAGCTCACCGGGGCTACTTCACCGAGCACATCGTCGCACCTCCGCCCCCCGAGGCCGTTGGGGCTTCACCAACGATCTCGTCCACCGCATCGTAGCGCTCCGCTGCCACTCAAGATCTGCATCCGTGCGCGGCCAGCCAACGCCAGCGCATCACCCTCAACGGCTCTAAAGTGACCCGCACTCTCGCTAGGCGAGCATGCCCAAATGCCGGCCCGAACTAGGTATCCACACATCACTCCCTTGTGCACTTCCGACGATGTTTGGATATCCTTTCACTGCTCTCTTAGCTTACACGCCTATGCAACTCTGACTTTAACTCTTATTTCTTCTAGAGATATCATCTGAAACAAGCAAATCCATTTTTAGCGAAGCATGACGGCGCTACGGGATCTGGTACACATCGTGCACACCCGTATAACCTTGTAAGTATCTGTCCTCTGGTACAACATCAAGGTCGATTCCTCTTATTTGATCAACCATTCGCCGTGTCAAAAATGCAGAGGGGGATGCAAGGAGCACAAGGCCTGCACATCCAAGCAAGTGGTTACATGGACTTGTACATGGAACATCCGAAGCGCAAGCAGAGCTGTAGTGAGCCTGTACAACGAGCTAGCGTAAGTCCCTGCATTTCATTTAATTCGTACTAGCATTCGTGTATGATTTGTGTGCAGTGGCTGATCCACGAATTTAAGTTACCAGGGGTGAACATTTAACTTAAAAAATACGAAGGCACTTGCACTCCGTAAATCAACATAACTTGAGAAATGTGAAGCTACAGGCACTTTGAAAACCAGCTAATGATCCAATGTAGTTCAGATTATAAACACTAAATGATGCAAGCACCAAAAAAACATAAAATGCAACATGGTGTACAAGGACTACAAACATGGTCTGTACCTGCTTGAATTATTCGTTCTCTGGCTGAAAATATCGAAGTGTAATTGCACGTATAACCAGTGCGCAAACTGCATATCAATAGATCTATCTTGCACAAGTATGGCAATAGTTTAAACAACAGATTAGAAAAGTATTTATGCTATGTTGTCATGATACGGGGACTTTCTGGTAGATAGCCTCGACGTTTTCTCAAGCTATGAAAATGCACTATAATTTGCTTGTCATCAATGCCTGCAAATCTCTGTCTCTCTCAACATAGTAGATCATCATTAGACACTAAATCCTTCAATGAGCTTGCAAAATGCTTGTATTAGATCCCTCATTAGACACTATATGTTCATTACCAGTAGCATGTAAAATGTTTGCATCAAATCCTTCATTAGTAGTCTGTTCATTAGACACTTCAGGCTCAAGAACAACATGAGCTTGTATGTTTGCACCGGAAACTTGATTAGATACATCAGATTCAGTCAGTTCAGTATTGATTGGGGAGTTATAAAATAAGTAGAAATTGGTTTCATTTTCTCATAGATTCCCTACATACAAGCAGTTTTACAACACCGCCAGGTTTAACTATTGGCCAGAAATTGAAGAGTTGAATTAGATATAATCAGGGATGTGATGTACCTGCTCGTTGCGCATGCTACTCTTGCAAGTTGCGACTGTCCGTTTGTGCAAGCTCGATGCCATGCCCGTGCTGCCGCCGCTGCCTCCCACGCAGGCTACACCCAGGGTTGGATCTTCATCTTCTTGTCCTTCCATTCGCTTGAAGCCCGGCGACCGCCCTCCAACGAGGGCGCGAGGAAGTGCTGTGTCGGTCTATCCAGCGGCGGCTAGGTTAGGAGCGAACCAGACTGGAGGCTGGAGGGAATGAATTGGGATTTTTCCTGCTGTCGATCGATATGGGAGGCGCTCGTTTGGGCCGCGAGCCTGCTATAGGGCCTGCCTTGCACTTATGTTATTGGCCCATCCAAATTGAAACATTTTTCTTCATTTTTTACATTGCCTGCTCGTGCGTTGGGACGAACAAAACTAGTGTGGGCCAACCTGGACGACTCAAACTAGGTGCACACTTTCCAGCCACCTGAGGCGGCCGCCCATACCAGCCCCTATGGTGGCGTCGCCCCTTGTTGCGTGTATGATTGGATAGTGAAAAATATTCCAGTGTCGCTTTTGATTTACCCACATAATGGTTGAATTGCTTGTTTCTATGAACTGAGTTCGCCAATAATGTGAAGGATGCCAGTCTTTTCATCCTATTGTAGATTGCTTAGATCTCGATATGCCAAAAGTAATCACATGAAATATACAGTAAAAGCCAGTGTGATGTTTTTGGCTACAACTAGTCTGACTACACGTCCTCATATAACATATCAAGGACGCACCATCTTACCAGATTAACCATTCGACTTACCCATGCAGTGTGGGAAGAAAGAAGTATTGGGACTGCGTATCCAAGCAATTGATGCCATGGACTCCTTCGTACAACCTTGTAAGCGAAAAAGAAGATGCAGTGTGCCTGTACAAAGAACTAGCGTAAGTTCAGTTACCTGCTTCTTGCAATTTTAGTTAGCCACTTATTGCAAAATTGTTCAATTACGTTGCTTGGCTTAATTTAGTTTGCTACTGATTACATAATGGCATAGCCTGTTAATCGTATTGTAGACTGCGCCTATCTATGTGTTTGATACTTACTGTTAAGAATTACCTGTTTGCCTTAACTTAAATATCTACTTGTTTGTTTAACTGCTTTGCTGCTGCAACAGTGGGTTACAATGATGTTAATAACTACTTTTCAGCATCCAATTGAAACTCTTTAATTCCTTGTTTGTTTAACTGGTTTGCTGTTATAACTCCCAGTTGAGATGTTTTGCTAACTTCAACTTTTCTGAATCCAATCGGAATTTTAATGGCAAAACAGGTTAGCCCAAGATCAAAGAGCGAGGTCCCCATGGACATTGCATCATCCCACAGCAGTGGCACCAGCCCAATCGTGCATTATGAATTGCCAACTGATGATGCTCTAGAGGCTAAACTAGTGGTACAAAGAGATTCTGCTTCTGCACTTAGAGATGAAGTTGACATGTTGAGGAAGCAAACAGCACAATCACAAGCAGTACTCAAGACAACCATTAAATATTTGGTGGGTTTCAAAACAAAGCAAGCTGAGACTGACCAGATTGTTAAGGCCCTGAAGGAAAAAAGGAAATTAAATTCCTAGGTAAATCATAGGTGAAATGTTCTTTCCATAGTTGAATAACCTTTGTGTTGTCTGTTCATGTAATCAATCAAACCATTTGTTTTAGAGATCATGTAATAATTGTTTTTTTTGTTTGTAATTTTATTTGAGCACAAGTCTGTATCAATTGATAAGACTCGGAGACATTTCATTTGGATTGCTGTGCCAGACCTACAAATATGCCAATCGGGCTGAATGTGCATTCAGCAATAGTAGTAGTATAGATGGACCATAAGTGGCACGCATTGGAAAGGGCCAAGATGCTGGCTAAAAAAAGGATGTTGTTGTAGCCAAAAAAAAGTACAGCGGCCTGGCTTATGTATGTTAGTTGATATTATTGATCCATATACTCTATAAGTGTTTATATGTCTGTTAGTTCTGTACATTCTTGGTTGACTGACTCGGTATTTGAATCTTGATACATCGCTTGTGTACATATCTAAATGGGAGTACACATTATGCTGCGTGTGACATTTGAGTTGGACATGAAGTGTTCCAAATATTCGAATTCACCTTAAACTGGATTCTAGTTTCTGAATTTGTGTATCGGCATTTGTAAACCATATTCATATTTGACAGTGGAATACATCTTTGTCGTCCTTTTGAAGATATATAAAAACACATAGAATGATTTATAAAGATTCATATAGGAATACAAAATGGATTCGAATTTAGTTGCCAGGGTAAACATGGATGCTTATTCTCCCAAAATTCGAAAGAAGCAGCAAAATGTCCACTCCCACGTCGGCTGCCCGAAGCCAAGTGTTTGGGAGATGGAAATTACAGTCTACCCATTACACGGACAATCCATCGGCCTGATTTCCACTGCTCTAAATAGGGGTAGGTTAGTAACTTCAATTAGACGTGACACGACCGCCTCTGAGCCCATTCCGACACGGTGGGCGTCAAACATGGGCGGCAAAACTCATTTGATTCAAGCTTGTCCGAAAGACCTCTGTTTCTCCCTCCATTCCCCATTCATACATGGTGGGCGGCAAAACAAACTCGACTCGGCCAAAATCGATGTAGGCAAATATTTTCAATAGGGGCAGGTTTGTAACTTCACTCAGACGTGACACAACCGCCCTACCTGTCAGCCCCGTTCATACACCGTGGGCGCCAACCACCCTCTCCTCGCCCGAAATCGCTCTGGGCAAATATTAGCGAGATGCGAGATTACCGTCATATCCCCAACTGACGAGACGTCCAAATTTTAAACGGGGGCTAAGTTCGTAACTTTCCCATATTTCAGACAGGCGCGTCCCAAAAACATGGTTCCCCGTACCTCTCCCTCCATTTTCCCATTCATACACCGTCCGCGCTAGAACACCCCATCCCCACACCAGCCTCCGTCCGCCACCCCATCCATCACCGCCGTCCTCCACCACATCCATCGCCACCGTTCTCCACCATGTTGGAGCGCCTAGCAAGACCGCGTCGTCCACTGCTAGAGATGGACGTTTCTCATCCACGGCGACGGACCATTAGCCTTGCATCGCGTCCTCTCACTTCATCGGCGCCGTCGTCCTCTTTGCCGGGGCCGCTCACACGACCTTCTCTTCCACCGCAACGGGACTTATCCCCCGATGCACCCGTCTACTATCGCAGATCTGTTTCAACGCCATCGACAGCCATCGCACCCCCGATGCCTACACGGCGCCGCAAGAGAGGTGGTACTTCATATCTCCTCAACTTTTTGATCTCAACCAGAAAATAGATCTTAACTTGGTTACTCTACTTTCTTTTCAGCTCTTAGAATTTAGTTCTTAGTTAGAAGCAAACAATGGATGCTGAATATCATTTCTCCGGTTTGCAGCTTCAAATCTGCCATGGCACCGCCATAATACGGTTTAATTGATCATGCTTAGGGTTTAATTGATCATGTTGGTTCCGTGGTGGTTTCTTTGATAGGAATCAGAGGGGAAACCCTCTTTTGCTAAAAAAAATATGCTTAGAGTTTCCCCCTTTTATGATCACTATACGATCAGAATACGTGCTTCGTGTCATAATAACACTGCTCCACCCATCAAGCTAAACAAGCTTAGTTGTTCAAATACGAATCTGATATTATTAAAACAGAGTTGTTTAATTGGTCAGCTAAATGTTCCTAAATTAGTTTCGAAAATGCATGTTCGCCCCTCGGGTGTGTATCTCTACAGGGTGCCCATGGTGGGCCGGCCCACCCTGGGATTTTGGGTCGTCCCAGGCCCCGATTCCCCTCTGTTCTGCTGCGCACTTTCGATCTCTACTCGCCCCCAGCCGCCTGCCTCGCCGGCGACTTGCCGTCCTCGAACGACATGACTCTAGGAGGAGACGCCGGACTAACAGGAGGTCAGGAGCCGCTCACCCAACAGCGTCACCGCTGCCCGGGTGCCGCCGTGCCTACCTACCTAGTCCGTTCAGGGCTCAGGCATGCAGCACCCACCAAGCCAACCCGATTTATCCTGAGATAAGTCCTCAACACTCAGCAGCCACTCCTCATCACCCATTTTCTAATTGATTCATTACTCATTAGGCAGGACTGTCATTAGGGTTTGTTGTGTGCTCAGTGCTACCTACACTTAATGGTTCAGATGTATTTCGGTAATCTTTAGTACCTCTAAAGTTCACAGGGTTTTCAAAATTCCGGCCCTCAGAACAGAAACTAGTCATTTTGGATTGTTGGAGGTGACATTGACCCAGATTACTACTGCAAGCCAGGTTTGTTGACAATTTTACTTGTCTTTCTTACTCATTCGATATAATATCCAATTATTCACGTCGATTAGTTGCAAACAATAAGTGCTAGGCAAACATCTTCATTCAGATTTTGGACGGTCTCTTACTGCAGTTACAATTCTGCATACTTGTCCTAGTAAGCTCACAAGTAAATGATTGATTCACTACATCTATGCTTGCCTTGTCATATTTGTTGTCAATATTCTTTTAGGGTTGACCACCCTCTTTCCAAATACTGGAACCGTAGACATGAGTGAATAGTATTTCTCTATGTGATCTCTTCCATCATGTGTGGATAACGAACACTGCATTGTATAGAAAGAAAGTGTCATTTCCAGCTTTTACATAGGTTTTGAACTTTTACATGGAATACAATCTTCCTACTTGCTTTGTGTCGCACTACCAACACTCCACCCTTGAAGCTAAACATTATGCCACTCATAATTGCTTAGTTTATTTGTTCAAATACGAATTTCATATGATTCTAATGTTCCTACTTCAGTTTTGAAATGTGTGCCTGCCTGTCATAGAGACATAAGGGGTTTGTATTTCTGTGTGTGGTCTGGTCAACACGGTTGGGGAGGTGAACTTTGCATATGCAGGGGTTTATAGGGAGACACTCTCCGAGTTGAATCTGCAATGCATTCCATAGATAATCTGACTACTTTTTATGTTTTCATGAATCTCAGATTCTGAACAGCATCATAATGATTATGAGCTTTTGCGCATGAAAAGAATAAAGCAGAACAATGCCATGGCTGTCAAACTTGGCATTAAGGGACTGAAATCAAGTCTGGATGCAATGCAAACGCTCTCCACCTACAGATTCATGCTCAGAATATGATCCTAACAGTGATTCTGAGCTAGAGGGAGACCTAAGTCAATGTAGCTCCCTGGTGGAGGAGTCAGAGAAAGATGCCCTATCTTATTCACCCATCAAGGTACTTGCTCTAACTTTCCAAGGTTACATTGCTCGCACATATCTTGCAACTGATGCTTTGCATTGCTTCTACTTTGTTGAACTGCCATTAGCTTAGTTTACACATCGTGTATGTGAATACGCCCTGCCTATCCATTTTCAGTACATATTCCATCTGTCATCGTACCATATTTAT
Organism: Aegilops tauschii subsp. strangulata; assembly: GCF_002575655.3. Lineage (NCBI taxonomy): Eukaryota > Viridiplantae > Streptophyta > Magnoliopsida > Poales > Poaceae > Aegilops > Aegilops tauschii. The sequence goes on along the minus strand of NC_053037.3, from coordinate 308,767,748 downwards.
CCATTCAAATGCTGTTCTTGTGTATCAGACGTTCAAAAGGAAGAGGGCGATTGCTGATCGTGGAGGAGCACAAGCAAAGTATTTGGAAAAGGTAGTGGCACCTGATAAATCAAATAGCCCATTAGGTGTAGTTGCAATATCACCTAACCCACAAAATACCCAACTCTAGCAGACTCTAGCCCTACTACACTGGTTATTTCTGATGCCCCAACTCAGCAGACCCCAACTGCAGCAAACAGTATGATTATGCCAGTTGACATAGCACCAGCTGTACGACGCAAAACCGCCATTCCAGCAAAGAGTACACCAAATCCAGTTGCCAAATCCCTTTTCGAACCAGAGAGAGCCCCAATTGCAGCAAATAGGACCCCTGTTCCATTTCTTCCCAGTTTAGAAGAAGCTTATGTTGTTGTCAGGAACTTTGTGCGCATCTTTCCTTCATGGAAAGATTATACCGCAGACACAGAACAATTTCCAGTCTTCCTCCACAACTTACGCGTAAGTAATGTACTAATGTTATTCATGGTCATTACTGCATATGTTTCTGCTGACAGAAGACACAAGATTTCATTCTTTTAAATAGGCGAGGAGCAAACTGGATTGTGATGACGAGCAAGGATTGGTTGCGCTTTTCAAGCACTCGTTGATGAAGTATCGTTCCTACCTGAGGCAAGCGCACTTCGATGGCAAGCCTCTGAACGAAATTTCTGTAAAGTCTCTGGTGCTACATTTATCCGACGGTGACTGGAATAATCTTGTTACACATTGGTCTCGGTTGCAGCGTAAGGTACTGTCTATGATATCACATCACAATTTGAACTACATTTCTGCATTTGCCTTAATGTCTCACTTGTACGAAAACTGTTAGCAGAAGAACATTCGTTCTCAAGGGACCACAGAATCTCGCAACTATACTGCACACTGCATTGCTCTTGTGAGTACCTCTTGCCCTGTATGACCATACTTACTTTCATAGCTGTTTGATTATGGAGCATCACTGCACATGTTAGCCTCGTAATCGTCCATTTGGTGGACATTATAAGATCCGTATGGACTATTACATAAATTTAGAATCAACCCAATGCTTTTGAAGAGGTTTAGCTTTGTAGTCCTCTTGTAAGGACTGAACGTGGTCTATCACTGAACTTATATTAAGAGCTACTCCCCCCGTCCCATAATATAAGAACGTTTTGTACAGTACACCAGTGTTCAAAACACTCTTGTATTATGGGAAGAGGGATTGGTTCATTTTGTAGCATTCTGCATCTTATCTCCCTCGCCCACCATTTACTAAAAAAGATCAGATCTATATTTAATCTTACCAACAAGTAGAACACACAGACAATGCCAGTGCAGAAGTGTAGCCCATTGCTCTTGTCAGTACATTTTGTCCTGTAACGCTTGTACTTCCAGGGATTGGTAGTTGATTATGTAGCATCAATCTCCATCTTATCTTCATTATCCTCTATCCCTTCCAGTATTATCATATCTATAATTACTCTCTACAAAATGTAGAGTACAGGCAATGCTTATGAAAAAGATTATGTGCTGAAATTCTTGAGTTATCCTTCCCTTGACATGGAGAAGGGCATTATAAAGCCGATGTTAACTGTTAATGTAAGTCAGTCCTTCTAAAGCCTTTATCCTCAACTGCTGTTTAATTTGCTCATACTCCCTATCGTTTACTGCTGTTTAGTTTGCTGTTTCTACCAAAATGCATGTTTGTAAGAACCGTAAGTTCTAAGTTTTACTTGTAAAACCAAATTCCTTATTCATACCATGCACATTACTTAATACTCCCTATATGTATGCTTGTTTTGGTGGATCTATAATCCAGTGTGTGGTGAAGCAGCCCACGTTTGCACCTTGTCATCTCCTGTTTTATCTTACTGATGTGGCTGATGATATGAACAACATGCCATGCACATTATCCAAAATAGATACAATGATTTTCTTTGCCCTTCATCTATGCTTGTTATTTTGACATGGTAATCTAGTAGTGTGGTGAAGCTCCCCGCATTATGAACAATGCCAAATTATGCTATTGATATTTTGAACTTACTCTTTATTTTCTAATTTGAAATTGGATAGAATTGACAGAACAGTTATCATCTTTGTTTATACACGTGCAAAACGTGTCATCTCTCTGCTTTGTTTCAGGGTGATATGCCTGATGGCATGCACAAGTCTGCTGAAGGCTGTGAGACAAACCCAAGATATATTGCAACAAAGAAGGCAAAACATCTTGAAGATAGCGAGACAACCCCAAAGTCTTGTCTTGATGCAGTGTTCAAGTTACTTGAGACTAACAGTCAGACGAGTTCACAGAATTCGTTGTCTGAATCAGTTCGACTTCTTCAGTCCCAAGTTCTAGCAGAAAGGCATTCTACAACTCAACTTCGACTTGAAGTCCTATCTCAAAGAAAGATTGCGGAGAACACCAATGAGAACCTCATCGCTAAACAACTACACCTGGAAGCTATGACCGACATGCTAGGCCAGTCTCACAGCCTTGCTCAGCAGCTTGCGTAGCAGTTCCCCCACAAGGCTAACCTTTCTTGAACTGTCTTGGAAGTGGTCTCGGTTCAGTATTATTTTGTTACGCTGCAATGGTGCCCAGTTTTTGTAATCTGCTTCTTCATTGCGCTTTATGATCACTGGTGGCGAACTTTGATGCCCAGTGGATGTAATATGTGTAATAGCCGTGATAGCCTAGCATAAGTTGCTTGCTTGTTTATTTCCTTGTTGTCTTGTTTATTTGTTTGCTTGTAGTCAGTGCAGTTCTTTTTCCGCGGTTTGCTAGTGGCTGCAATAACCTATTTTTTAAAACTAGGCCATAATAACCATGGGCTAATATTTACTGTAGTGACACTGGGCCTCCTACGGGCCATAGAAACAGTGGGCCTTCTACGGGCCGTAGAAACAATGGGCCTTCTACGGGCCGTAGAAACAATGGGCCTTCTACGGGCCGTATCATCAATGGGCCTTATACGGGCCGTATTATCGATTGGCCAAACATGGGCCAATAACAGGCCGCATTATGGCCGTAAACGGGCAAGAGTTGGAATCGTCCGTTCATGGGCCGACCATAACGGGCCATCGTTAATAGGCCGTATTTGATGACGCTAAGAAAACGGCCCAACGTATAAACAGACCACAAACGGGCCGACTGTAACCACGGGATGAATTTGGCCCACAAGCAGAAAATGACAGTAACGGGCCGTAAGTAAACGAATGCTAGAAATGAGCCCAAGAATAAATGGGCTCTAAGAAGGCCGAAAGATAACATGGGCTGGAAACGGCCCAACGGAATAACAGGCCGTTAATGGGTATAAAGTGATACACTGTTCATTACGGGCCAGTTTCACCATGGGCCGTTAATGGGTGTAAAGTGATACACTGTTCATTACGGGCCAGTTTCACCACGGGCCGTTAATAGGCCAAGAGTTACATAGGGCCTCATATGGGCCGAAAGACGTCATGGGCCATACATGGGCCAGAAGTGAAAACAGGCTGGAATCATATTGGATGGCCCAGATGACGCTACTGGGCCTAATTCGGATAGGGCGTAATGGGCCTTGGGTTAGCGGGCTGTAAATGGGCTATATGCGAATAGGCCGTTAACAGGCCTTCCATGGGCCGGCCCGCCACCTTTTGACCAAGTCAAACGGGCCGGCCTTTTCACAGGAATGGGCCTCTGTTGGGCCGTGCCACGTGTCGACGTATCATAGGCGCCTTCTGTCCAATGAGTGGATGACATCCGTCCCAACGATGAGCCGACACGTGTTTCCTCCAGCCAATGATGATTTTACATGTGGAAAATCCCCATTGGTCGGGGCTGTTAACGGGTTATCGGATCCAAAACCCGACCCGATAGCTTAACGGCGTTCCGTTACGGTGGATGCCACGTGTCGGTCACCCTTGACGAAAGCACTTCTGTGACGCGCGGTTTATCGTCATGGAAGTGGACACTTCCGTGATGATAATTTTGGTAATGTCATGGAACACTTCTACGACAGCACGGGTATGACTATCTTGATTCTGTCATAAATTTGTCATGGATGTACATGCATGACAAAAAACGCGACCTACTGTGACAAACACGTATCATCACGGAAGTGTATTTTTTTGTAGTGTAGTCTACCCCTATCGACAGCAGTGTAAATCCGGTCGATAAGGATGTCAAGTGTCAGGGGTAGACAGTAATTTCCATCTCGCAAACACTTGCTTCAGGCAGCCCACAAATTATAGTGGGTGTTTAGCCGCTTCGTTCAAAACTTGGGAGAATTAGCATTCACGTTTGCCCTGGGACCTGGCAAACTAAATTCAAATCCAATTTGTATTCGATTACGAATATCCATAGATAATTACGCGTTTTGTTATTTATTTCTTCAAAACCACAACAAAGATTTATTCCACCTTTATATATGATTATGATTTAGAAATGCCGTGATCTTCGAATTCAGTAGGTTGGATACACTCTGAGTCAAACAGTTATTTCATCCAATACAATATGCTCACACGAAAAATAGTTCACCTTATGTCAATCATACAAGTACTGAGAATTACCTCGCCTAAAAAAATCGGATCATTACAACACATGGACAACATAGGGGGTCTTGCAACATAATCCATTCAGAGACATGACACAACATGCAAGTACAATAATCTAATGACAATTTCAACTGGTATCTAAAGAAGAACCGGGATTACCTTGGGCTTCAGATAGCAGAAACAGTAGGACCTCCTCCGTCTTCAAATGCAACATTCTTACTTCCTTCAATTCTTGGGTTGCTTGCATAATGCGTGCCGCTAATTCCGTAATTTCCAGCCTCAAGATAAAGATTACCTCATTCATGGCAGCCACACTATCTCTTTCTGCCTCTAGTAGAGCCTCAAGCACTATAATATCTGTGCTCAGACTGCTCTCCAGCGGTGTTGCCTCTGAACTGCTACCATCTGGTAACATGGATGGCGCACTGCTTCCACAAATAGATTCTGGGGTTGTACATTGTGTCCTAGTGTGAACGGCATCCTGAAAGGTTTCCGCTGGACATCAGTAAGAGATAGTTATCGTATGATCCAGGCAGTAAGCTTACATGGTAAACGACGGATGAATTATTGCCGAGCATGGCAAACTATATTTAAATGGTTCGAAGCAGCATCAGCCGAAAAGAAATTAAAATGGTAAGATGAAACTAGGGATGTAAGTGGCAAATAAACGACATCCGCCAGTCCCATCTAGTTAGTTTTTGCTACCTCCCTAGTTCATTTTCCTCAAAAAACAAAAACTCTTTTGAACTATCATACCACTAGTGGACTTTAATCGGGATTAAACGGGGCCCACTTGACATCCCTAGTTGAAAGGGAGTGTACAACCGCTATATTTAAGTTGCCAAGGCAGCTAAGCAGTTGAAATAATCTGAGAAAGCACTAAACAGTGTGGCCTCATATAAACTACGAAGACAGTCTTGTGATGAAGTTGAGAGGAAAAGTTAAGGACTCAAATGAAATAGGCATGCATTTCTTTACGATAGTACGACAGGCACTGCTGACATATTGGCCAACTCAGGTATAGCGTAACAACAAATAAGCATTCGAATCAAGCAATACAGCAAAGCAGACAACTGAACTATTTGTAATTTGGTAGGATTACATGTTGAGGGCACAAGCCAAGAAAGCAGCCCACTCGCATTACATTTCACATGTACTAAAACACACTGGCTTACCATATGTTGCTGTGAAGCCTAGCTGCTGTTGCAATGTTCTTTGAAGATATCGTCAGCATCCCGTGGTTGCAAATCTAGTTGCTGTAGTTTATTCTGCACCATCTATTTAGGTAAAATTAATTTTAATCGCATGCACTGGTCCGAATTGATCATCAATGGTTCATCTAAACTAATGAAAGAAGGGTGTGTGCATACACGACAATATATCTGCTTCCCTCTATTTTTATGCTTGTTCGAGGTGCCAGCCCCAAAAGAACAAATATTTTGCTTGATGGGGTTGGCAGCTCCATAATTAATAGAAGCATCAAATTAGTCATGCAACTTGGGAAGATCAAGAACACACAAACAAGTAATGAACGGAGGCTCGGAGCAGTGATGTAATAGCTAGCATCAGAAAATGTAGGGTAAAACGAACAAAAAGCAGCGGAACCACATGCTAGTTTGCTGATGTGTAATTAAGCATAGAGAACATTAAGCAGTCTGATGGAACCAACAGGTGGCATCAGAACAAAACTAAAGCATATTAACTATATGTGCACTGGTATGTAATTTAGCACATGTAACATGTTCACTGCCAAAAGTATGGCCCTACAGGTGCAAGCAGAATAACGCGTCTCATGAAAAACTGAATGATGCCTTGAAGAAATTCAAAGGTGTTGTGCTTATGCTAGGAAAGTGAACGTAGGCGCCGGCCGTTGGATAATAGTACCTGATTATCGGCAGCGTATGGGTATTGTTGTCATACTTGATAGCTAAGGATCGTCGATGGTGCTCGTGTTGCGGTTGAGTTTGGGCCGGCTGCCGCCGTCGCTGAAGCGGCTCCGGTGCTACGGTTGCGGCGCCTGTCGACATACAAGAAAGCTCATCTATGGTAAGTGAACAGTTGCACGATAAAGAGAAAAACCAAAGGAGTACAAATTGAAATAACCTGATGAGGCTGCGGCGTCGGTAAAGCAGGGCCGGTGGAGTTGAATATGGCGTCCGTGGAGCAGGTCCGGTGCAGTGGACAAAGGCTTCGGCGGGCGTGTTGTACAGTGCTTTCGGTGAGGCGGATCTGTTGCGGCGGACGAGGGCTTGTATGAAGGGCCAGCGAAGGGGCGGACGAGGGAGTCAGTGAAGGGCCTACGCTGTGGTGGACGAGGGCGCTGGTTAAGCAGATCCGGTGCGGTGGACCATGATGGCGGTCAAGGAGATCTGGAGCGGTGGACAAGCCAGTCGCTGAAGTGGCTCCGGTGAAGTGGTGAGTTGGCAGTTGGGGGTTCCAAGGTGCGGAAGGTAGATCCGGCGGGGTGTGAGGTCCACCGCTGCGGCGGAACACTAGCTTCGGCGGCTTGCCGTGGTTGGGGGGTCGGGGAGGGGAAGGGGAGGGGCTCTGGGGAAGAATGTTGGGGGCAAAGAGGGGAAAACAATGGAGTTACCAAAGCAACCCTTTTCCGTTCATGTGGCAGGGGTAAAACAGGAATATCGCAGGGCTAAACTTTCGGGCGCGTGATACTTCGATGTGAGCGGGAAGTTTGAAAGCTTTTGGCGCCTAAAATTATAAGTATTCTGCTCTCGTACGGCCGACTATGATATCATGGCCGACAATTTGTTTGTTTTGCATGCAAAAAAGATGTGCAAGTTTTGAAAATCAATGTCTCCAACTCGAAACTTAGATTGTCCATTCAATTCAAATATGGATCATTGAGCTACTACAAGCAAATACCATCATACGGTCCAATTCAAATGAAATTCCAAATGTGTTTATCCTAAATATGATGACAAAAGAAAAAATGTGTATGTGTATGAATAAAGTGGATGATTATAAAGTTTGAACATGCCCGTATGTGTATATCTCTAGGTTTGATATATGAATTGAAATCACGAAATCCTTGATTAAAAAATGTACCTCAGTTTAAATGAATTACAAAAGCTAATGATGGAGTCGAATTCCAAAATTCCAATCTTAGGTTTGTAATTCTGGTACATCAAGGTATATCACGCATGTTCAAAAGTATCGTTATCTCATAGTACAAACTGTGAAACAAATTGATCAACCATGAGTGCACAATATCTCAATTACGCTAAAGTCCCTCAAATATAGACACCTCACTCTTTATCTGAAGTCAACCCCCCCCCCCACCACACACACACACACACACATAGAGAAGTCGTTTTCTCCCCCAAACACCAACACACGAGCACATTAACACCCCTCTCTCTTGTAAAGTCCGGACCCCAACATAGGTCTCTATCACTTTGTCTCTCGGGCGTGCACACATCTCTTCCCTCACTCTCTACGTCTCCCGCTATCTCTCTTACCCAAGCACACGCACTATGTAGAGTGTATATTTCCCATACACACAAAACGTCGCCCCCAAACGTCTATCTCCCTAGTTATGTGGTTCTCGCGCACTCACCTCACACACCACCCCCACTACAAACAGGCACACTTTGTCTCCTTGTGCACCACTCTCCTCTTTCTATCTCTCCCACATGCGGACCCGCCCCAGCTCCTTCCCTGTATACATATATGTCGTGACTCTTTGCATAGCTCCCTAATGTATAATTGTGTAGTGACTCCTTCCCTGTATACATATATGTTCTCTACACCATCTATTCTAGATCTCTCATGAAGTCCCTATCACACACACGATGACTCGCTTCCCTTGCGTCTCCGTTCATAGGCCAATTTCGGACAACATCAACATTGTCTCCCTATCTATACGCCATTTATGGACACAAATGACCCCTCTGGCCCCCTCTCTTCCTCTCTCTCTCTCTCTCTCTCTCTCTCTCTCTCCGTCGCTAGCTCTCTCTTTCTCTCGCTCTCACACCCCTCTCCCCCACACACACTCGATGTCTCTTCCAAATAGTCTGCTCCCCCCGACCGCACCCGTGCTATCTCGCTACTACACATGTCACACCATTCCCCCTTCCCTTATACTAGGTTTACATCATCAGTGGTCTCTCTACTCCACATACACTCTCTCCCTCTCATACACAAACGCGTGCACAAACACACACAGACACGCACAAACACCCATTTATCTGGATCCTCATCTCTCCTCATGTCCGCATGTGTATCTCACACACTCACTCTCTAATTATGTATATGTGTCTCCACGTTACACAACACAAAGCCCCATGTACATGTATCTCTCTATCCTCCACACACATAGACACAAAGAATCTGTTATCATTGCCTCAGTCTCTAACATATCACACACGCACACTCTCTCTCTCTCTCGCAAACACGCTCAACAAGGGTTTCCCCGTGAATAACTTACCGTCTATTCATCAACAGTCGTGGCAGTACGGCGAACACGAGACGTGAAAAGGAATAAATCTACACGTGCTTAGACCACCTAGTATGACTACTAGGACTAGAGCAAGCCAAAAAGCGCGCCGCCGTCACCCCCTCCTTGTCGGCGACGGGAAAATGTTTGTTTTACACAGTCGAGAAGTCATTGTGCTAAGGCCCCACATGCCGAGGCGTTGAATAGAATGTAGATGCTAGTTTACGGAAGCAAGTATCGATAATACGTTTGTATCTCCATACTTATATTTCTTCTCTTATAAAAAACCGAGTTGGTGATGATGGTACGTGTGCCATCTTGCAATATAGACTGTCCGATCTATATCTGACGGATGGAAATTAAACTAAAAGATACCCGCACCCCTCTCCACATTTGCAGACAAGGCTTTCCCTCGTTCATCCTTATCTCCAACAAACCTCATTGTTGAGCAATTATGAAAGGAAGCCTCTGGAACAAACTGGCCTGGTGGCCGCTGCCGGCGTTGTCAATCCCCATGCCTCCGCTCAGTCCGACCACCAACCACCACCACACCCCAGTCCTCTTCACCTTATCTCATATTTCTCGAGATATCATTAGTTTTTACACATGGGATTACTCCCGCAAGGGTCAATCACAACAAGTGTTTTATAAAAAAATGCATCTTGATGTTCCGTGCAATGCACGGATCTTGCTAGTACTCCTACACAAGACTAAGTTGGTGATGCTGGTGTCTCTGCCATCCGTCGTTTCTGACCATTAGATCTACATATAACGATTGTGAGGTAAGTTGTTGCCTTTTCTCACCAACATCCCACTTCTCTACCAATTTGCAGAAAAACCCATCAGTATCTTAAAACCAACCACATCCCTCCCAGACCTCACCAAAACAGCCCAAGGAATATATTCTAATTGAAACATAATATATCTCTAGTGACATATGTATATCAAAATTAGAGTGTTTTGTACCAAGTTTGTGAATAAGTATTATTCTAATTATGATTCGTTGCAACGGACATGAACATTGCTAGTATTTCCAACCATGAATTTTTTCCCTAGTATTCCATAGTTTCGAGTTTTCCATCAAGATATTAGTCACTCATGGTTGATATTTACTTTAAATCATGTACACATATGCACTATGTAACTAGCCTTGCTTATTGGCTTCCAAAGCTTAACTTTCACTCCTACTTACAATATGTAGAGTATTTAACAAAAAACTACCACTTTCAACCAGCCCTAGGAAGAATCTATTGTACAAAAAATAGCAAAAACATACCAAAAATTTCTTAATCCACGCCAAAAACTACCTATTACTCCTACCGATTAGGTTCGTTTAAACCCATTTATGACAGGGTTAGCCCACACGTCTGTGCTGACGAGGCAGCTTAAACCAACACATTTTGTTTGACCGTTGACACGAGGGACCCACATCTGACCTTCTATCCTGTTATTCCCCTCAAATCATTATTTTTCCTGAACATTACTTCAAACAGTACTGATGCGTGTTCGTCGGTGGCGCCGGTGATGAGCGAGTTGGCCGCCGCTCCGCCGGACGGGCCAGACGCCGCGCTGGCCTTCGCACGGGTTGGGAGGCTGGCCCGAGTGTGACTCACGAGCGAGCAAGACGCCGCGCTGGCCTTCACTCGAGCCAGATGACTGGCCTTAGCGCGGCGCGCACGAGCAAGCCGCCACGCTGCCGTGCCAATCTAGCTAGCAAACCTTGCAGACAAGCAGCTGGACGGAGCTATCTTGGCTAGCTAGCGGCCGCGAGGGCAGGACGGAGCTGGCATCCGGGCTGCCGCAACATGGGCTCCGCACCGCCGGCGGTTTTGACCTCGCCTTCTGCCGGCGGCGGTAGCTGCGTCCCATAGTCGAGGATGACTAGGTGGACGGGCCGGAGGTAGGAGGTCACTCGAGGATTTTTGTTGGTAAGAGCATGTACAATGGTTGATAAGGTAGTCTTATCTTAAGTCTGCCACGTATGCAAGTGGTAGTAGTTTCTTGGCGTTTTAGTGGTTTCTTGCATTATTAGAGCAAGTACAGTAGAGCCGAGTCAGCGGGCTATAAGAAATAAACAAGTATATTTCTGCTTAGTTGGAGGAAAGAGAAGAGGAGAGAGAAGGTAAGCGGGCTCTTCGTGAAGAGCCAGCTCTAGCACGTGCTCCTAGGCACTTTGTGAGAATGAGAAGTGGGCCACATAATAAAAAAGTAGTACACTCTTTTGATCTATTAGAGCAAGTATAATAGAGATGAGTCAGCGGGCTATAAGGAATAAAATAGTATATTTCTGCTTAGTTGGAGGAAAGAGAAGAGGAGAGAGAAGGTAAGCGGGCTCTTCGTGAAGAGCCAGCTCTAGCACGTCCTCCTAGGCACTTTGCGAGAATGAAACGTGGGCCACATAATAAAAAGTAGTACACTCTTTTGATCTACTACTGTACATGTTGGCTATAAGATGGGCTATAGATGACATGGCACTGGCTTATAGCCAGCAGCTGGCTATACTATTAACCACGCTCTTATTGTACATGTTGGCTATAAGATGGGCTGTAGATGACATGGCACTGGCTTATAGCCAGCAGCTGGCTATACTATTAACCATGCTCTTAGGGGTTTCTTGTAAGGAACAATGTACGTACTACTAGCGACAAAAGGCGATTCTAGGTTGCGTTGTACTCCAACGAGTACTACTAGTGGTCGCGGGAGTGTATACCTCGTTTTGTGGGTTCGATCCCGGCCGAACGCACGGCTGCCTTTTAAAAAAAAATAGTACTACTACACTTTGCTGCGAGCCAATATTTTACACGGGTAGTTTGAGTTTTGAAGTCAAACGGACGTGCGGCCCCACAATCTGGGTGCACTGGACAGCCTAGCCACGTGAACGGATTTTCCTTCCCAGCATCGCGTGGCTCGCCCTAGCCGCACCTCACTTGCAGCTTCCAGCTAGTAGCATATTTAAAATAGCGCCTCCCAATTAAGCCCGAGGAGTCGGAAAAGCCTGGCAGGGCATTGGGAACTGTGTAATATGGCTTTGTACGTAAAGTACTCTACTACTACTCTGTAGCTTGTGGCGTTGCACGCATGGACTTCACTCCATTATCGGCTCTACTATAAAAGAAATTCCTCTTGACGTGTTTTTTTGAAAAGGAGGCAAAAGCTTTGCTTCATCTCATTCATAAAGAAGGAACTACTAACAAAGTTCGACGAGATCCATTACACCTCCACAAATGGAAGCGAAAAGCCTAGTCTCGCTGTATCAAATAACTCAAATGTTCTGCCCCCGCAGTAACCATCGCTGATAAACACGCTGCTAGTGTGTGCGTGAGAGGAGCGGCTGAGTAGGCCAGCTACATGAGAGGAGGGGCTGAATAGAGCACCGAGAGTACCCACTAGGCCACTACGCAGGTGTACTTCCCCTGCATTGATAGTACAGCGATGGTTCTAGAGAACAGTAGTACCCTCCACTTCCAACTGTAGCTCCTGGGCCCTGAGATTCAAGAGTTCAAAACTGGTGCACTATACTAGACTAGACTAGAAGTACAGTACATCGCACTACTAGTTGAGAAAAGTAGTACTAGTACTGCTACAGTACGAGTACGTACTCCTCCGTCACATAATGTAAGACATTTTTTGACACTAGTTGGCGTGTACAAAAAATGGCAAAAACATACCCAAAATTTCTCAATCCACGCCAAAAACTACTACCTAGTGCCAAAAATTTCTTACTAGTACTATTATTTACAGTATAATGCAATCCCATAACGTTCCATAATGCTAGTACTAGTAGTAAATAATAGCCTCACCCCTTCGCTGAGGAACGATCTACAGTTGGAAGGGACGAGGCCCTGCGGTTACTACACTCTTATCTCCTCCTCGCCAGTTCCCCTCCCCCCGAAGAGAAGGCAGTTCGTCGCTGCTCCCATGGATTAGCCAGGCGGTTCTCCTCCTCGTCGGGGCTGGGAGACCTTGGATGACGATCCTCTGGGAGAAATCGCATGCCGCTCCGATGTCCTCACCGCCGCAAGACTCGGTGCTTCCTGCACCAACTTTTTCAAGACGCTGCTTAAACAGGCTTGGGAAAAGGCCACGCTTGTTGGTATTCCATGCGTCCTCGAGGAGAAGGTTCTTCTATGGGACAATCGTTCGAACAGTCCACCGCTCCCTGGGCATGGTTGCACGTTGACTCCGCTAGAGTTGCCGACGTTGAGAGGTAGTCGGATTTTGTCCGATGAGCAAGTCAGTAATGGAGTTTGATCATGTAGTACTTAGTCATTCCATTTCCATCCCGTAATTTCTCCGCTGCCCACCGTCTTATATATAGGTCTGGGTCGGTGCCAACGAAGATTGGCTTGCATACCTCCGGCCGGATACCACCATCATTTTGCACAACATCCACAGCAGTGCGGCCGTTCCGGTAGACCCCTTCTCCACCATTGGGATCGGCCTTTCGGACTGGCTGGGCTTGAATACGTATGATGATGCCTACATGAGATTGAAGAAGATAGCAATTGCGGACCCAATGACAAAGCGACGCGGCTACGACGATTACTATCTCATCGCGGTGTTCGACATAAGGATTGCCATCAATGCAAGAGGCAGTAACGGCAGAGGCTGGCGCATGTTGGCGGCGGCAGATTTGTACCCCTACACGTTTGAAGACGCCATGCGCCATCTAGGCCGCATCTTCACGGTGACAAGCCAGGGGACTTGTTTCATCTGGTTGCCATCCTACGGTACGGGAGATTACAAACGGAATGCACAAACCATCATTTGCATCCCTAACGGTACTCCATTATTTTGCAGGGACCAGTCATCCCCCGATCAAAATAAGATCGCCGATCCTGGATGTGCATTTGCATCCGCGATTCGGTCTAACCTAGAACCTTGTAGCTGACTTTGCCATATTGGAATCAACTATCTTAGCAGTCGTTACCCATGGTACCACTGATGTGAAACATGGTCACACAATCTACCACGATCGGACCGTCACCATCTACCCAGGTATTCCATTTTTTAACCCTCTCGCCTTCTCTTTCATTGTTGTACTAGTAGTATACTTTGTAGTACTAGCAAGAGTGCTTTTTACCTTGGAGGACGCGTATAGCTAGCTAGGCCCTTGAAGACTTGAACCCACTAGCTGCCACCATTTTTGTTTTTCCATGTCTTACTATCTCATCCATGTAGCCAAGAGTGGCTATATATAATAAGCCGGTTATTTTACTTCCTCTATACCGGAGTAGTACTATTTGCTGCACAGTATTACTGACCGCCATATTTGAGCACAATATTATTATGCATGGACCTTGACTATGTACGTCACCATGTGTCCAGATCTGGGATGCCGCGTGTACCAGATGAACGGCGCCGAGTTCGACCCCCGTGATGCTACGTGGGTGCCGAGGAACACTCTTGGAGAGTACTCGCTTTTCATCGGGGACAGCTACCCCATTGTGAAGCGGATGCCACCTTCCGTGCACGACACAGAAGGCCTGCCGTTCATGAAGCATGGTTGTGTCTTCAGTGCACACCGCCGGATGAACGACATGCTGGACACGCTATCCCTGATTTATGCCACTTCAGCTTGGATGAGTCTCCATCATGTGGAATCGGACTAGAAAGCTGCGACAATGATTCCCGTTGCCCACCGCTATGGATCGTGCCATCCATGAAGAACACCTGGGACTGGAACCTGGAGGAGGACATGTAGCCCATCTATAACGTGTAAGTGGAGTACGGTAATTGTGAACGGTAGCGCTGTGAATATATGTAGACTAGTTGTGCACAAATTTATCACATGAATTGGAGATGAACTTGTGTGGCATACTGGCATTTGTCCTTTAGAATTTATTACTAGTAAATGTGTCATGTGTACGTGCAACTTGTGTGGTTGTTGCACGGGCTCCAACACGCTCTTTGAGAAAAAAAGGTGGCACAACACTTGATATACGTGACGTGGCGGCATCATACAATAGCATCATTCGCTATAGTTGTAGTACACTCCTACTAGGATGACAACTCCTATAAAACCTTGCGCTTGGCTCTTTGCCTCTTTGGGAGGTTCAACAGTTCATACTCGTGTGAACCTTGCACTTGGCTCTTCGCCTCTTCGGAAGGTCCAACAATGATGATACTACAGTACAATATGCTTCTGGCAATCTGACACCGATTGAACTGCTGCACGTCCACCGCGAGGGCGAGGGAGAGGGAGAGGGCGCTGTAGTCAAAACCCTCTCCTCGTCCTGCGAACCACCGCGCGCGTGGGCGAGGGAGAGGCGTAGTAAGCAAGCTTCTCCTCGTTCGGCGAGTTGACGGGACACATCAACTCAGCCTTACCCAGTATTGCCATCATGTTTGCCAGTAGAGCACGCTTCCGCAAATACGCCTACGCACCTCTGTCCTCCATTAACTGACATATGGGCCCTGTCGTGGTAGACCCACATGTCATCGGTGTAACTATTTACACTCCGAAGGATGGTATATCCTGGTAGTAGTATTAGTAGAATTGAGATTGAATGCACTTTCTTCCCCGTCTTCCACTCTTCTTCCTCCTCTCTTCTTCTTCCTCCTCTCTTCCCCATCGTCGGCCGCACACCATTTACCCCCGCTCACTGCTCGCCCGCCCGAGCCATCTTCCTTGGTAGCTCGCGCGTACCATATCCCCCCGCTCACTGCTCGGCCACACAAGGAGAAGCTTCTTCGCTCGCCCGCCCGAATCCACTTCCCCACTGGCTCGCAGGCACTGAAATACCCAATGGCAGAACCGACTGACACGCAGAGCCGCGATTGGAATTCCCTCCCCGATGTTCTCTTGGAGCAAATTTGTAGTCGTATGGACCTACTCAGCACCGTCCGTCTGGCCGCATGCTCGGTGTCTTTTTACTGTCTACTCGTCTGCAACCGGCCGACTCTTTTCAAGACACCCTGCTTGCTGATGCCCGATCCTCGCAGGTGGCCCAGACACCGACTTGACGATCCTACGGAGGTTTCCGTGGTGCCCCTCGACATGCTACCACTACCCGTCAACCTGTCCTTCATGCGCGGCCACTACTGTGCGGGCATGAAGGCCAACTGGATCGTCCTCATCCACCACACCGGTAGTCCGTGGCGTCTCGTGGATATCTACACCCAGCGAGAGATCACCCTTCCATCATTGGATACCGCCGCCATCGAGCCTCGTGGCCCGCCGGACACTCCTGCCTACTACTCACGAGACGCGTCAAGCTTTTGGCTCGACCTCTGTTTGCAGAAAGTTGTAATCTGCGAAGTGCCCACACCATCAGAAGACTACATGGATTACAAGCCATTGCCTTGTTCAACATGGGATTAGTCTATCTGGAATCCGGTCGCCATACATGGTTATGGCTCATCATCAATCTTGTTGAGGCAACATTTCTGTCTGATGCTATAGTGCACGATGGCATCGTTTACGCGGTCGACGCACAGATTGGCTGCCTATACTGGTGGAATCTATCATCGTGTAATTGTTCTATCTCATCTCATCTTTACCTTATGAATACGATTGCCTGTTCATTTGTTACAAATTTAGTATGCATGGCATGTCTATAACCACATCATTGCTATATGTTCCTCTCATTTCCTAGATTTTTATGACCACACATGTTATTGTTAGAGTTGATATGAGAACAATTGGCATCTAATGATTGTTAGAATACATATTATGAGCATAACATCATGATTGCTATATGTTACTCTCGTTTACAAGATTTTTATAACAACGCATGTTATTGCTTAGAGTTGATATGAGAACAGTAGTAGTAAGTGCTATGGTAGAATATGAGTAGGCGCTGTCATAGTTGTTTTCCTCTCATTGTTACATGATGTTTGAACCATGACATATTGCTAGAATATGAAAGCCATTGGCTTATTTTTTTAACTTGGGGTATGATTATGACCACGGCATTGCAATTCTCTGTCTATGATATGTGTCACTGTTATAATAATCTTAATTCCACACATACTTTGAACATGATTGTTTATTTTTGTCCTTTTGGTCTCCAATTTGAATTGTTGCAGCAGACGCAAATGCGCTGGCCTTCATGATTCCAGGACCTGGAATCATACCAGTCGAAGGGTGGTGGTTTATCGCTCGTTCAGCTGACGGCGGTCATTTGATGCTCATTCGCACTTACCAAATTGACCAAACCATTACATCAAACCACATGCAGTACAATGCGTGGGGCGTTCGTGACATTGATGGCTATGGCTGCTTCGTGTTCGAGAAAGATCACAGCTCCGTTGGGCCAGGCGTATTCAACTGGAGGCGGGTTTACAGCCTCGGCAACCACTCCTTGTTCCTCGGGCTCAATTATCCGATCATCCAACCAATCATCAATCATATCACCGGCGATGATTACTGTGCTATGCAACTTCCATTCGCGAGGGGGGCTCTGTTTACACATCATACCATGGGTTTCATGAATCACCATATCCAGAGAATCGTCGACACAACTTGTTGCCAGATAATCTTCAGTGTGTGAAAGGCATCAAGCTTCCATGCGATGGATGGCTTTTGCAAACCCGACATGCGGCGATGTGGTTCATGCCAACAGCAAATATGCACAACTTGATTCGTGCTGATATCTAGACTGAGCCATGTATTCTGCTGCTGTAGCACGACGCTCTTTTGTTGGATATTATGTACTGTTGTTAGTTTGAAGCACTCCTATGGTTTGAAGGATAGATACCTTCCTGGGATCAAGTGCATCCTAACTCGCCTGCGTAGGATGTACTGATAATGATGATGGAGATGCTGTGCATAAGCCATATATATATATATCAGTTAGGCTTCAAGTGCGTACTTGTTAGTTAAACCTATGTATAAATTGTGACACTAAATACGACTAGTAAGTAGTACAGTAGCAGTACTAGTATACGTCGGTCAAATTATTCATCATGTCCACACATTGAATTGACGTGACAACACGCTGCGCGTGAGGTGACACAAGAATCCCGGCGGCGTGTTCGGGTATTCTGGACTTCGGATTTGGAGTACCACTTATCTGTCGAAATCTTTCATCATTCACTTAAAATAGTCGATTGATCATACATTGAGTACCATATAACTGGAATTACCGATGCAAGTCGAAGAAGGATTGGCCGGTGCTGCCGGCTGGGGTCAAGTTCGATCCCATGGATCAGGAGCTGATCGAGCACCTTGAGGCCAAAGTGAGTGCTGACAGCGCGAGATTTTTAGTCTCTCATCGATTTGTTCATACCAACCATCGACAGCGAGCACGACATATGCTACACCCAACCTGAGAAACTTCCAGGTAAGACACCGATCGGCCGTCTACTTGCACAAACATATTCCTTTGTTTATAGCTCTATTTTTCTTTTTAGACGCAGACCTGGTGAAGCAATTACAATTTGACAGTTAATAAAAAGTGAAACAAGTGACTGCAACATGCCAAAGATGTTATGAAAATGCCAACTAGGTACACTAAAACCTGTATTCCACAATACTGCAGGTATCGCACTGAGTGGCCTAAGGAAGCATTTCTTCCAGCGCAATTCCAGGGCGTTCAAAAGGGGCACGTGGACGCGTTGCAAGATACAGTCGGAGTGCGGCATGCGCGCGATGTGGCACAAGACCGACAATACCTTGCCGGTGATGGTCAACGACCGGCAGACGGGCAACAAAAAAGGTTCTGGTGCTGCACACCAACAAGAACTTCGACCAGCAGAGGACCAACTGGGTGATTCACCACTACCACCTCGGGGACCTGGAGCAAGAGAAGTAGCGGGAGCTGGTCCTCTGCAAGATTTTCAACCAGACGAACACTAGGGCCAGGAGTAAAGAGATTATAAGTTAGTTTGGTATTGGTAGTTGTACTACCTTGTCGTCCACAAGTTGGTATTGTTGTTAACGATCTTTTGGTATGAACTTGCATTTGCTTCCAACCATCATGCCGAGGGTCGACGTGGATATAAAGCTGAATCATTTGTTTCGAAACGAATTTTCAGGCACCTGATTTTTATTTGATGGGTAGCATAAGCACCCGCCATTCGAATTCCCAGTTCTCCAATTTTTTCGAAACAAGTGCATGCACTTATTATCACGATAAAAAAACAATATCCATGCTGCATCCCAGTTATCAGTCTGTACTTATAGAATTCTCTCGTTTATTGAGCACGTATATTGTTTTTTCAGGTCGAGCAAGTTTCAATTGGGCTGTAGACTGCCCAGGGTTGGTTTTGTTTTTAACAGGCCCAGCCCATGACGACAACGGGGCACAAAGATCCAGCAGGTATCTACTGGCCTCTGGCCTGCCAGCGTTAGTTATATTTTGTCTTACAACATCCGCAGGCAGTTTTTTTACTGAATCAAACACACAGCCCAGTTCTATTTTCCTCTTGAAACACATGTCCTATATCCGTTTTCTAATCTCTACCTATAGTTTTACTAGTTCATATACACGTATCATTATAATGAAAACACATAAAATTCCCTTTTCATATTTACATCCTTATTTTTGTTGTTTTTTCCCACCCAGCGCTGATTTTTTACCACTGGTTTTCCCTTAAACCAACTCAATTGTCCCACGTCTTATATGCTTACAAAAACAAAACGATTTTTTTGGCAAATCAATAAGTTCTTAAAAAAATGTTTATCATTTCGGGATTACAACAGTTCGGACTCCACCGAAATATGCAAAATAAGGTTGAACTTTTTGACCGTGGTCCTGGGCAGAAAATGGGCTGTAATAAATTACTTAAGAATTAGCAAATGGGCTGCAAATTATAAAAAATAGCAAATGGGCTTTATGTTGTCTGCCACAGATTTGGAGGCTGACTTGTGGGCCTACTAAGTTCATGCGTACACAAGGTTTCTCAAAAAAGAAACTTAGTCAACAATCGACTCTACCAGCGTCAGACCGTTAGATGTCAATCTAACGGCAATCGTGCTTCTTCAGTCTCTGATCTTCCTGCCCCAGCCGCCCAAACCAGCGCCATCAGAACCGCCTGCTTCCGCCTCCCGTGGCCGGCAGTGCTGCCGGGCAGGCCTCACGACCCCATCATACTCGCATCCCTAGCCTGTCTATCCCTCTACTCACCCACACCTCCTGTTATTTTCCGGCGACGGCAGCCGAACCAGTCAACCCTCGTACACTCCACCGCGTGGGCAGCCACTGCCGTGTCTTCCTCGGCTCCGTCTCGTTCCCTTCGTAGGCCTCGTCGTCGTCCACCGCCCTGGTGCTCTCGGCGCGGCGTGGTCAACGATGTCCATCCAACGGCCGTAGTGCTTCTTCAACCTCTGGTCTTCTTGCCCCAGCCGTCCAAAGCAGCGCCGGTCGTGCCGCATGCTCCTGCCTCCCGTGGCCGGCTGTGCTGCCGCGAAGGCTTCACCGTCCCCATACTACTCCCACCGCTGACCAGGCCATCCCTCCACTCACCCACTCCCCCAGTTATTCTGCGGCGACGGCAGCCTCAGACCGCAGCCGAACCAGTGAACCCTCGTACTCCTCTCCGCGTGGGCATCCACTGCCGCGTCTTCCCCGGCTCCGCGTCGTCCCCTTCCTAGGCCTCGCCGTCGTCCACCGCCGTGGTGCTCTCGGCGCGGCGTGGTCGATGTGGTCAACGACCGACTTCCATCGGAACAGTACTGTACGTGGAGAGGCTGACAGCTGGGTCCACGGCAGCCGCAAGGAAGTGCCTCCTTATTACGTGCAAAATAATTATTCCTCCACCTGACAGCAGGGACCCACCGGACGGGCTACCAGTATTTCGCGGAAAAAACGTTTCCCCCCTGACTGCTGGGACCCATCGGACGGGCCACCGTATTTCGCGAAAAAAATGTTTGCCCCTGACTGCTGGGACCCACTGGACGGACCACTGTATTTCGCGAAAAAAACGTTCCCCCCGCTGTCAGCTCGGACCCACCGGAAGTGCCTCCTTATTACGCATAGAAAAATGAATACTCCCCCTGCTAGTTGGTACCCACCATGGTGGGAGGCTGACTTGTGGGCCTACTAAGTTGACGGGGACGGAGGGCTTTGTCAACTTAGTCAATATGAACGATTCTAGCTCCAGTGACCGTACGATGTCCATCCAACAGCCGTCGTGCTTCTTCAATCTTTGCTCTTCCTGCTCCAGCCGCTCAAACAAGCGCCGACGGGACTGCCTGCTCCCTCCTCCCCGTGGCCGGCTGTGCTGGCGCGCAGGCCTCACCGCCCCACCGTACCCCCATCGCTGGCCTAGCCATCCCTCTACTCACCCACACCTGCTGTTATTCTCCGGCGACGGCAGACGAACCAGTAAACCCTCGTACAGTCGTACTCCCCTCCGCGTGGGAAACAACTATCGAGTCTTCCCTGCCTCTGTGTCGTTCCCTTCCTAGGCCTCGCCATCGTCCACCGCCCTGGTGCTCTCGGCGCGGCCTGATCAGCATGGTCAATGACTGACATGCATCTGAAGTGGACTGTACGTGGCGAGGCCGACAGCTGGGTCCACGGCCGCATGCAAGGAAATGCCTCCTTATTACGCGCAAAATAATGATTCCTCCACCTGACATCAGGGACCCACCGAAAGGGCCTCTGTATTTCGCGAAAAAACGTTACAGCCGCTGACAGCTCGGACCCACCAGTTATATCTTCGCACGCAAGGAAGTGCCTCCTTATTACGCACAAAAAAAATGAATACTCCCCCTCTTAGCTGGGACCCAGTATAGTGGCAGGCTGACTTGTGGGCCTACTAAGTTGACGGGGACGGAGGGCTTTGTCAACTTAGTCAATATGCACGATTCTAGCTCCAGTGACCGTACGATGTCCATCCAACGGCCGTAGTGCTTCTTCAACCTCTAGTCTTCTTGCTCCAGCCGCCCAAACCAGGGTCGGTCGTGCCTCGTGCTCCTGCCTCCCGTGGCCGGCTGCGATGCGGCGAAGGCCTCACCGCCCCCTACTACTCCCACAGCTAGCCAGGCCATCCCTCTACTCACCCACACCCCCTGTTATTCTGCGGCGACGGCAGCCTCACACCGCAGCGAACCAGTGAATCCTCATACTCCTCTATGCGTGGGCATCCACTGCCGCGTCTTCCCCGGCTCCGCGTCGTCCCCTTCCTGGGCCTCGCCGTCGTCCATCGCCCTGGTGCTCTCGGCGCGGCGTGGTCAAGGAACGGCTTCCATCGGACGTGGACTGTACGTGGAGAGGCTGACAGCTGGGTCCACAGCCGCAGCAAGGAAGTGCCTCCTTATTACATGCAAAATAATTATTCCTCCACCTGACAGCGGGGACACACCGGACGGGCCACCGTATTTTGCGAAAAAACGTTTCCCCCCTGACTGCTGGGACCCACCAGCTACACCTTCGCACGCAAGGAAGTGCGTCCGGGCAACAACAAAAAATGATTCGCCCCCCTGACTGTTGGGACCCACCAGCTACATCTTTGCACGCAAGGAAGTGCCTGACAGTCGGGACCCACCTGGTCGAAGCGTACGTAGCGTTGTCATTCTGGTCGCGAACGTGTATGTACATATATACTGGTGGATGTAGAGGCGCGCACGTGTCGTAGTAGAGGCGCGTGTGTGTCGTAGTAGAGGCGCGCACGTAGCATGTACACGTACGTACAACGGCCAGGGTGCAAGAAAGAAAATACGGCCACGTATGTGTACATACGGGCGGGGTCTCGGACGCCTACTCGCGCATACGTACGGCCAGGGCTCGTGTACATGGCTGGGTCGGAACGGAGACACAGCGTCGTCGTCGTGTTCATGGGGAGGCAACGGAATGCGTCGTGTTCATGGGGAGGCAACGGAATGCGTCGTGTTCATGGGGAGGCAACGGAATGCGTCGTGTTCATCGGGAGGCAACGGAACGCGTGGGACCCAACCGGTTGGGTCGGAACGGAATGCGTGGTCGTGTTCATTGGGAGGGCTTGGACGGAACAGGCGATGGAAACGAGGCCTGGCGTACCGCAGAACGGATGAAACGGACCTCCTACGGTCGAAACGGGGGTCCTGTTGATCGGGAGGGATGCTGCGTACCGCAAAACGGAGAAAACGGACCTCCTACGGTCAAAACGGGGGTCCTGTTGATCGGGAGGGGTGTGGTGTACCGCAAAACGGACGAAACAGACCTCCTACGGTCGAAACGGGGGTCCTGTTCATTGGGAGGGGTGTGGCGTACCGCAAAACGGGACTCCACGGGATACTGTTCATCTCCACCGTCGACCTCCTCCAGCCTCCACGGGCTCCTGTTCATCCAGCCTCCACCGTGCGCTACTCCACCGGCTACTGTTCAACCACCCCTCCACCGTCTACTGTTCATCCAGCCCTCCACACCACGGGGTCCTGTTCAACCACCCCTACACGGGCACCCCTCCACCGTCTACTGTTCATCCAGCCCTCCACACCACGGGGTCCTGTTCATCCAGAGGCAACGCCACCGCTCACCGTTCATCCAACCCCTCCCCCCGCAACACTCACTATTCATCCAATCGATCGGCTTCAGTTAGCAGCAGTAGCGAAGGAATCGCTCGATCGGGTTCAGTTAACAGCCATCGATCGATCGCTCGGGTTTAGTAACGCGTAGCCTGCAGTGCAATCGCTCGGGTTCAGTTAGAGCCCAACGCCTCGCTCGGGTTCAGTTAGAGCCAACGCCTCACACACACGCGTGTACGTGTACGAGAGAAACGCGCATCGCTCGGCCCCCGACCTCCCACCATAACCGGGAACTCCTCAAAATTTTCCTCGCCCTCGCTTCTACCACGGTTTTTCCGTCATGGACGGCCCAAAGAATGTCATGCAGGTGCGTCTCCGGCCCGCCCAGGACGAAAAGCCCATTTCCTGTCATGATTTTTTTTCATAGAAGTAGGAGCCCACCACATATATGATGATACTGGGTTTTGTCACAATTATGGTCATAGAAGTGTCATATGTATGACCGAAAAAAATTCGTTCGGCCCAAAATGTCACGGATGTGTCTTTTTTTGTAGTGCGTAGCCGTGTCGACCTCAACATCATTGGGTTGGTCGCTGAAGCGAGGCAGAGGTGGCTGTCGGAGGTGTGGAGGAAGATATGAGGAATCTGTAGACGGCGTCCAGGGCACTGCTCTGTTGTGATGGATCGTTCTGTCGTTGGAGCAGCTCCGGTGAGCCGTAAGACGTCAAGGCTGAAGCAGCACAAGACAGACATCGTCAATCTCAAGTTGGATTCTAATAGCATCTCCAATAGATGATGTAAAATAGATGTAAAATTTACATCACCAAAAACCACCTGACTACAACAGATGAGGTAAAAACTGTTGACTCTGAACTTAACTGTCGAAACTGAAATTTACTGTGGAATCTGAATGTTACTGTCAAAACTGAACGCAATGGTAGCAGAGAGGCACTTGACATGTAGTTTAGGGAGGCCTTCAGTTCATCTTCAACCTACACCCCCCTGAGTCGCCAGCCACCACCGGCCGAACCGCCGGCCCCAGCGCCACCCCGAAACAACTCCCCACCACTGGTCCGCCGCCGCCCCGGCCAGCCCTCTAGCCCCCCGCCCCCACCCTGAACCGTAAGATAGATAGTGGGGTACCTCTTCGGCGAGCCCCCGTCCCCGCTGCGGGTGGTTCTTCCTTAACTCCGGCGAGCCCCCCACCCCCTAAAAATCGACTGACCCAAAAGTCGATTCAGTCGACTGAAGTGTAGCTAAATCGGAGCAGAGCAGCAGCACGAGCGAGTGGGAGAGCAGCAGCAGCAGCAGCGCGAGCGAGCGAGGGCCGGAGCAGCAGCAGCTAGGCGAGAGAGCGATCGAGCGAGAGCCGAAGCAGCAGCAGCGCGAGTGAGAGCCGGAGCAGTAGCAGCAGCGCGAGCGAGAGCCGGAGCAGCAGCAGCAGATCCGGCTGGTATGGACGCCGCCACCGAAGGGGCCTTGCACTGGGGGAGAGCCGCCGTGGAGATGTCGCCCGCGGCGCCGGCTTCAAGGTAGCTGCTCCATGGGGGTGCGGGATGGAGCACCGTCGGTGCCGGGAGGTCAAGTTAAGGAGAAGGTGCGATGCGATGAGTGTACAACCTCTTTGGTGGCTCCGAGTAGGCATCGGCTTCGTTCGAGGAGTCGGTGAGGATGTTGCGGTTCCGGTGGAGCAGGTTAAGGCGGCGCCGTGGGGATGGAGCAGCCGAGATAGACGAGGCGATCGTCGGAGCAGCTCCTTGGAGGTGGAGGACGGGGCGGCTGAACCAGCGGGACGACGAGATGGACGACGGATCCTCATCCGGGGAGGTGGACGAGGGACGTCGAGCTGTTGTGGTGGACGACGTCGTCGGGGAAGAGGCTCTGGTTGGACAGCGGTGAGGTGGCGGACGGAGGAGGGTGGGGTTTCGCGGCTGGAGCGGAGAGGTTATGGCCGCCTGGGATTTCGAATGGCAAAAAGGAGGCGATGGGAGAGGGTGAACCATGACTTAGGGACGCGCTTGTCCAAAATGTAGGGTGTGTTAGAAAAGTACCCCCACCGATTTGAACTAGCAGCCCTTTCGGCTCAGGGTTAGAAGGGGGATTTCACATGTCGGGATTTGGCAGCTGGAGGGAGTTTTCGCGCGTGTTGTAATTTCGGGATAGCAAGGCGCGGGTTGTGAAGGCGCAAGTTTTGGGAGCACGATATCTGAATTTTCGGGATATAACAAGGCACGGGTTGAATTTTAGGGACAAGCCTAACGTGTAATATTGTACTTGTACGTACCAAATCAATTCGCACTTCCCTCAACCAAAAAGAAAACAAAAAAAATAAAACTATTCACACCACACAAAGAGAGAATCTTGCCCCGTTTTACTAGAAAAATGCTATTCAAAGCTACTCCCTCCTTCCATCTATATAGGGCATAATGCGTTTTTCGATGCTAACTTTGACCAAATATTAGAGCAATAATCTATGACATGCAACTTACACAAAGCACACCGTTAAATTCGTCTGTGAAAGGTTCTTTCAATGATATAATTTTCACATTGTGCATGTCATGTACTATTAATCTTGTCAATAGTCAAAGGCGGTCTTAAAAAACGCATTACGCCCTATATAGATGGAAGGAGGGAGTATGAATCCATGTTATGTCCAATTAAATTTTTTCGCTTGCTGTATAATGCAAGTAACCTACTCATACCAACATTTTAGTGCAATCCAAATGTCTATACTACCGCTGCAATTCGAACTGAATTTGAATTCGTTTCTCTATTTCAATAAGAATCTACAATCATGATTGTTGCCAACTTCAACCATCATTCGTGTATTGCCTTAATAACACACCACATGATTAATATAGATAAAGATATGAACTATGTGTACTACATGAACTCGAATTCTATTTTTTGAATACACTTGATGTTGATTCCAAATAATAGTACATTTGATGTACTAACTATATATTCATAATCTAAACCATGTTCCATACGTACACCGTGTTTATCACACATAGTATAGTGCCCCGCCCCCTACATTATGACAAGTATTTAGACCTGAGCTGCAAAAGCCACACATTAGCCCAAATTATGATCAATGTTCTATATATTATACGTAGTACTAGCAAGATGCCCATGCGTTCCACAAAACATCAACATGATCAAGGGGAGGCCTAATTTGCAAATATGGAGAGGGGTGTGGGTATCTTTTTTCAAAATTGCCATAGTTTCCTTCCTATCCGTCAGATATAAATCGGACGGCCTATATTGCAGGATGGGAGGCACACCATCATCAACAACTCCGTTTTTTATAAGAGTAGAGATAAAATATATTATATGTAGTATAACATGTTCATAACCACACCATGTGTATCACCGTTATATATATTCACACATGCGCCGGTTTAAAACACTATGATAAATTCTTCAAATATTCGAATTCGCTTTTTATAATGAAGTATGTTCTCTATTCGTCTTTTACACCCACACAATCCTCTTATCTTTGTAGCTAGCGCTAACTTTCTCTCGTGCATGCACACGCCCGCTTCCCTCTCACCCTCCCTCATCATTCTCTAGCTCCATCGCGCAAATTCGTCTTTTCACTTTAAGTCGTTCACCCATGGTGTGTGTAGGCCCCCCAGCTCCTTCTTTACGGCACACATCGATCGATATGCCTCTCTATCTAGGTGTGCCTAGCACAAACACAAGCTTCCCCTCTTCTCTTATCACCGTCCATGCCTCACTCCCACCACTCTTTTCATCGATCTCGTACTCGCACACTCCTTCCCCCTCGATATAGTGTGACTCTCGCACCACCTCCTAGATGCATCCCTCTCTCTCTATCCTTCTCCCCGTGCCTCATTTGCTTCTAACACACACATGCATGTATACCGATCGATCTCCCAACATATACCTAGGTCGACTTTAACTATCCCCCCCATCGATCGACGTACCTCACAAGTTATGTCTCTCCTCTCTCTCACAAAGGGCGATTGATCTTCCTATGTAGTTATGTCTGCTTACCACAGCCATATCGTCCCCCCTCATCATTCGTGCATGCCACCCGTCTCTCACACGCACGTGCACAGACAGGCAGCCATCCCCCTCTCTTATTGATATTGCAGGCGTGCCCTCCGGTTGTCTAGCAAGCAACTCCACTACCACCCCCTCCAACACTCTAGCTCTATCTCTGTCCCAACCTTATTCCTCTCCTACACATATGCATGGATGCCGATCGATCTCCCTTAATACATGAGGTAGATCGATCTCCCTTGATACATGAGGTAGGCCTCCCTCCCCCCCCCCCCCACACCGATACTCCAGCGTTGTAGGTAGGTATCCATGCCACAGAGACAAACTGCACCTGTCCCCTCTCACGTTCCAGTAGGCTAGCCACTCTATATCTTTGACGTGGGCACGCACAAATTCGATGGCACTCTTTATCGATCGGACGCGCGCGCACACACACACACACGCACACACACACACACATCATCATCATCCCTCTCTTCGATTCGGTGGACACCTCAAGCCGATGATACCTCCACTCTCTTCTCGTGGATCGCCCCCTCTATATATATGATATATCCAGGACTCTATTTCACACACATTGCATATGTTACATTTTTTGATTGACCCCCCCCCCCAAAAAAACTCTCACGAACCCACACACTATATCTCCGTACGTTTGTATCTCTCTCACACAACCCCACGTAGGTGGTGTACGTATACAAGAAGAGAATAGGTGCACCGTGCACGTACTCACGCTTCATGCCCAGCCACACCCGCGTGGCTACACAGTGGAGCTCATTTCTGTACGAAATGGCAGCCCACGTGCTAATTTGAACGCATGTAGCGGTTGTTTACCTATGGAGGTCGTGTACCACGCGTGCACGAAACAAAGTTCGACTTGATGCATTGGCGCGTTATTTTTAAATAAAGTTATATCGCTCAATGGCACGTACACAGAATATAAAACTATTTTTATGGAGAAAAAGGTAGTCCGCTCCACTATATACAATGGAGCCTGCCTACCTGGTTTGTCTCTCTTCAGAGTATCTCACACAAGGCTGCGATGGCCTCTCTCTCTCTCTCTCACCGTTGGTCACTGATCCGGCCGCATCCCGTCCGCCGGCGGAAAGGGAGGACGTGCATCGTTTCTCCATTCGACGACGCCGAGATAGCATGTCCTGATCTGCGGTACACGTTGTTCTCTCTGACCAAGCTCCAGCGTGGTAGGGCCTACGCCACCTGCTCGCTGCCGCAGTATGGGTAGATTCCGCCCGCCGCCGCTCACCTAGTTACATCTCGACGACCTCCAGGTATCCCCTCTGGCCTAGCTCCACTTCCCGTCTTCCCACGTCGCTGCATGTGGATCTTCCATAGTTCTTTGCCCAAAACGTAGCTCGTCCGACGTACTTTCCATATTGCAATCTCGTCCTCACATCATTTTAGACAAACACAACCGTGTTGTTATCTTTAGGACAAGGAATATGTTTCTTTTTTGTTGTCGCATGTGTCATCAACTGTTATTGGCCAGTAATTGTTTCCTTTCTACCTCTTTTTTGCAAACAGGGCTATCCATTTCACCTTGTTGCTATTGCGACCTTTTGGTGAACTGCACAAATCACTTTTTTCTGAAGAGTGTTTTGAGCAGTTCTACCAAAATGCCACACGGGCAACGTCTCTACATTTCAGTGCGACTACACAAAGGGAGATCGGTTTTGCTCTATCCTCCTCATCCAACTCCGAGCCAAATCTTCTGCAACTAGTTAGTCTTAAGAGAGACTGCAAAGGTGACCGGCTTCTATTTGTGTGTTTGTTGTTTCATCAGCAGTCCTCTATTATCATAATCACACTTAATATCTTTGGAACAGGGACGCTCAGCTCTATTTTAGTGGAACTGCACAAAATGATCAGAATGTTGCATGCTCCAGATAGCTACTTTTTTCCCAACATGCCTTGTTGATTTAGACAGAGCTGGGGGGACGTTGCTGCCAATGAAAGCGTGGATCAATTTTAATTTAACACCTTCTCACAACTTTGTCTTCAGTTGTGATGTAAATATTAGCTCTGATCTGCTAATAATTGAGATGCATTAGTAGGGAAGTTAGTTTTTTATTGTTTCCGAAAGAGCATCGATGGCAAGACACACGAAACAAAAGCTGAAAGCTCACACCATTGTACAATTTCATGTCGCTGGAAAATTATTTGTATAGTACGTCAATTATGTAAACAAATGATGGAAGCTTGATAGCATTGCCAGAAGCCTCTTCGGCATCCGGGTCCATGTGCCATGCACAAAATTATACTCCTTCGTTCCTAAATATTTGTCCTTTTACAAATTTCAAATGGGCAGATTTTAGAGTGTGGATTCACTCATTTTGCTTCGTATCCGTGCTCCCTTCGTTCCTAAATATTTGTCTTTCTAGAGATTTCAACAAGTGACTACATACGGAGCAAAATGAGTGAATCTCACTCTAAAATATGTCTATATACATCCGTATGTAGTAGTCCCTTTGAATCTCTAAAAAGACAAATATTGGAGTAGTCACTCGTTGAAATCTCTAGATAGACAAATACTCCGGAGTATATTTAAGAACCGAGGGGGTAGTGCACAGCCGCATGGGAGACTTAGCCCAGTCGTTGCGCCGATTAATAGTGAGTAATGAGCAGTCAAATCATAAGCCCCACCTTTCCCACTGTAAGTTGCTCGGAAGAAGCAACCATCAATATGCTCTTCTTTGAATCCACTCATACTACTCCATCCGTCACTGTTTATAGAGCGCGCTTCAGAAAAAGAAAAAATCTCTGGGACCAAGGCGACTAGCGATCAGCCTGAAAAATAGCATTGGTAGATATAGCACGGCGTCTATTACTAGAGGAAATAATGCGTACACACATGCATGTAGTGCTTCCACCCCGGGTACACACATGCGTGCACTTACTCCACTCCGTAGTACATCGAGAGAAAATTGTGGACTTTATTGCGGTTACCACGCCCTAATTAATTGAGCATTAAACCAAACACATCTAAAGTCTCTCTGGTGGTGGAAATGCATTGAGAGAAATGCATCATAATGAAGCGCGCCCTGTAAACTGTGACGGAGGGAGGAGTAGTATGAAGGTGCAAAACCAAGTACGCGTATGGCCAGTCGGTCAACGCACCTCCTCTTGGCATATCACTGACATGTGGGACCGGAGTGTGAGCAAACCGATCTCAATTGACGGCAAAATGGCCAACCCGCTGTTCCTCGAGAGAGACGAGGAGCGAGAACACACAGACGGGCTCGCACGGAGGCCAAGATATATTCGAGCATGGTTGATCGATATCATGATTACATGTTGGGCTGCCGTTTTCTGCCCTTCTCCGGAATAAATGTGTACTTTATCAGAGATTAAAAAAAATAAGAGTACAGAGGCTCCACCATGCGGTTCTAGTAGTAGTACTACTCCTACTACTAAACCTTGTGCTTGGCTCTTCGCCTCTTCGTGAAGTCGAACAATGATGGTACTCCGGATGTTCGGTACTACAGTGTATGCCTCTGGCAATCTGACACCGAATGAACTGATGCATGTCCACCGCCTGGACGAGGGTACGTTGCATTAGTCAAAAGGCGTAAGCGAGCTTCACCTTGTCCAGCAAGCTTCTTCTCATTCTACGAGTTGACGGGACACACCAAAAAGTAGTGCTAGTCCATACTCCCTCCTTTCCGGTTAATATGGCTTAATCTTTTTTGCGGGTAAATGAGAGAGATTTATTCATATATAAGGATTCTTAGGACGATCAGCCAAGACACTGGTCACTAGGAAGCGAGGTACCCGCAAAAAAAGAAGTAGGAAGCGAGGTGATATAATAAGAGTGCAGACACTCCTCCATCCAGTTCCTAGTACTAGTATAGTACATACCTATGTAGACTATAGTAGTAGTTACTAGTACTAGTAAACTTTGCGCTTGGCTGTTCGCCTCTTAGGGAAGTCGAACAATAATAGTACTAGTATAGTGTGTGCTTCTGGTAATCTGACACCGAATTAACTGTTGCACGTCCACCGCCTCAGCGAGGGAGAGCTTGCATTAGTCAAAAGTTTCTCCTTGTCCTGCGAGCCACCGTGCGCAAGCTTCTCCTGTCCTGCAAGCTTCTCCTTGTTCGGCAAGTTGACGGGGCACAACAAAGTAATGCTAGTCCATACTGCCTCCTCTCTGGTAAATATGGCTTAATTTCAAACGAGATAAATACATGTCTGTCACTATATATTTGTAAAAATACGGTCGATGGACTTCATAATACGCTCATTGCTCTCAATATATACATTTTCCTGTGTTTATACGGTCACTAGCTCACCCTGGCTGATTATGTGTGTGCATGCACGTGTAGGTTGAGCACTTGAGCGTGACCGTGTGTGTTCCGTCGTGTGCTCGGACATGCATGCATTAGGGCGTCGCGCGCATTTTTGCGTCCATGTGTACGTGTGACTGTTGCATACACGTAGGGGGAGTATGTGTAGGGGCCACTAAAGGAGCAGTCAAATCACACAGTAAGTTAGTCGGAAGAAGCAACCATCATTTCACTCTTCAATGACACGTACGCAATATAAAATGATTGATAGGGAGAGAAAAAGAAAACCACTATATATACACTAGTAGGAGCCTAAGCTACAAGCCTGCTTGCTTCGGTTGCTCTCTTCACAAGTATAGAACGATGGTGGCCACACCGCTGGTCACATATCCGGCCTGATCCTGCAGCTGGGGGAAGGGAACTATGTTCTGCGTAGACACGGTCGACATCGGCGAGGGAGAAAATCGACAGTCGGTGCGTCCCAATCGGGGGTCACCGCGGTATGGGCCGATGCCGCGTCCCAATCGCCCTTCTAGCTACAGCCTGATGTCCTAGGTAGTCCATCTTCCTTTTGGAGCCGGCTTGCTCCACTGCCACAGCTCCCCACGTAGCTCCATCTCCATGTCAATCTTTCTCTACTTCTACCGGCTTCTACTTGTGATGAGTTTATGTCTCATGAACTAGTGCCAGTACTATTATTCCAATCACACGTGTTCAATATCTTTGCCATCAGGGATGCTCAGCTCGATTTTAGTGGAACTGCACAAAAGCATCGTATGATCCGAGGGTGCCAGCCGTCTTTCCTTCGGCAGGTTCTACCTGGCCAGGAAATTAAATCTTGTTTAGGGTTTAGGGTTTAAGTCGTAATGACCCCATCAGTAGTTTTTATTTCGTACACGCTCTCACAACTTTTGTCTTTAGTTGTGAAGTAAATATTGGCTATGATCTGTGAATCATTGAGATGCATCAGCATGCGTGTTAGTTTTCCTTTGTATTTGATGGAATGTTGTAACGGGGCAACCTTGGAGTAGGAATGAAAATGGAGTGGAAAGTTTCCGTTTTTCCGGAGAAAAAATGGAAACGGAGAGAAACCAACGTTTCGTTTCGTTGGATCGCGCCATCGAGCAAAACCAACATTTAAATCACGTCTGTCGCGTTCGTGTCTCACCCTCCTCCACGGCTCAACCCCACACGGTCGCTCGGCATGCCACTCACCGCAAACCGAGTATACGATAACTTTCCTGCCTGCTTGTCGATGGATCGCGCCATGGAGTACTAGTACTACTGGAAGAGATTGACGAGTTGGGGGAGGACAGCTAGCTGTAGCACGGACTCCCAAGAACTTTTTACATGCATGTTGTGGCCGGCTATTGCGACCTTTGAACACGGAGCAGTCGTGTGCACCAGGAAGCGGCACGGGCGACGCTCTCTCGGTCGGCGCTCCGCTTCAATGCCGGCGCCAGTGAGAGGTCGCGTCCGCTCTAGCCGGGCATGAATGCGGCACTTACTGTTTCGGGCGGGAAGCACGCGCGGGTGATGAAGAGGGTTCGGGTTGGTCAGGAGCGGCCGTGGCAACGGTCCGGACGCCCGCAAACAAGAGATGATGTATGTTAATATTGTCGCGTATATAATTAACAACATAAATAATGTGCCAGTTGGACAAATATGATTCGAGATGGAGATGGAAATGGAATTTTACGTAAACACGGATATGCATGTCTATGTCTATGTGTGTGTGCGCGACGACTCTCGCGACCTGGAAGCGGGGGCGTGTTTTTGATCGAGTTTTCTTTCTTGGTACGTTAAAAAATTGTCCGCCAGTTTTCGTTTCTTTTTTCCGGGAACACGCATATTCTATTTAAAACCACTGCTATGGAGAGATTGTTTTACTCCATTATAGCCTCTTGTTTGATAGAGTTTCTCGCGTCTCGCTCTTTCACCCTCTCCATATCAAAACAAGATGACAGTGTCCACACTATCTCTCTCCTCACCGGTGGTCACAGATCCGGCCGAATCCCGTCCGCTGCTGGAGGTGAGGAGGTGCAGCGTTGGCGTTGTCGTCGTCGGC
Organism: Aegilops tauschii subsp. strangulata; assembly: GCF_002575655.3. NCBI lineage: Eukaryota > Viridiplantae > Streptophyta > Magnoliopsida > Poales > Poaceae > Aegilops > Aegilops tauschii. The sequence goes on along the minus strand of NC_053037.3, from coordinate 308,733,945 downwards.
GATGGAGGAAGCTGATGCGCACCGTCCTCTCAGAGCCGGCGCTGGCGCGGATGAAGGTCCTCCGCGCCCTTGTTCGCTGCCGTCATGTGGGCAGATCCCGCCCGCCTGCCTAAGCGACATCTCGCCCACCTGAGGTATAACTTCTTGTACTGGTCCAGCTCCCCAGGTCGCTGCATGCGGGTTTTCTTCTATGCGACTACTCCCTAGCTCCCCATGTATAGTAGCTAGGGTTCGTCGGCTGGTCCAACATCACCTACTATTATAGAGGAAATGCCACTCGAAAAGTTGTCCTGGTTTATGCCTCGGTGGAGGTATACATGTTGTTTCGACAAAAAGTACATGGTGGTTGTGCGGTCATTGTCCATATGCTCCTATTGCTGCTGCTAATCTAATACTATCACTGGTTAAATGAAGAAATGCTTTTTTTCTCGAGTATCCTGGTTTAGTTCCCATCAAGATAATCATGATGCTTCTGTTTGTTGGTGTACTTTTCATAATTTTTATTGACAATTGAGATGTCGTTGTTAATCTTGTAAAACAAAGTAACAACACTATATCCATTTTTTATATTTTTGGAAACAGCGATGCGTATCTCCATACCCGGGCATGTCTTCCTCAATTTTAGTGGAACTGCACAAAATTGGATGGCCATTGTTGTTCCGCCTCACTGTCCTCTGCCACGTGGTTCTTCCTTCCTCGGGCTTGATTACTGAGAAGAAACAGACCACAGTGAGGATTTCTCGAACTTCATAGGTGCCTCACCCAAACTTGATGCCAAAGGGATGATGCATCACCACGATGACCTATCGATGCTCATGGTTGCGCCTCATGGTTGCGTCGGCTGGTGAAGCTGATCGATTTTCAATGAAAAACAAGTTGTCTTCCATCAGTGCTCTTTGCTTGTTACCCACAAAGATGATATCCTTCGTCAGTTCACCTTGGTTGCGTTGGAGACGCAGTCGTCTTTCACGTTGGTGCAATTTTATCACACAATTGGCTATGAACCAAATGTTTCCTCGAACAAGGATCGACGTTGGTACTAAGAGCATAAGTTTTGTATTGATTTCTAAGCCTTCTCACCACTTTGTCTCCAGCTCCCCTGTAATTTTATTTGTCCAGCTATTAACTTTGATTAAAAAATTGGTGTGGACTAAAAACCCGGATGGGCGTAGTAGCCCTCCATTTTTATTTACTCCGCATATTAGATTTGACTGAAGTCAAACTTTGTAAAGTTTGACCAAGTTTAGGCCAAACACAACAAACCATAATTATTAGAGAGGGCAAACTGTACATACTCTCAAACCTTTCCGATAATTGAAATTAGAACTCTTTTATTTGTACACACTCTCACACGTTTTCGATAATTTGGCGCATGTGTGGTTGTTCACTTAAGGGAGGGTAGTGTACCGCACGTGAAGGACAGGAAGTGCGACCAGGACGCGTGGATCGTTAGTTCATCGGAAGTACCCCCTCCATTCCTAAATATTTGTCTTTCAAGTGGTTTGAAATGGACTACAACATACAGATGTATATAGACATTTTTGACAGTGTAGATTCCCTCATTTTGCTCCGTATGTAGTCATTTGTTGAAATCTCTAGAAAGACAAATATTTAGGAACAGAGGGAGTAGTAGTTTTCTTCACTGGTACGTTAAATAAAGAGTTTCATTTCGTACTTACACAATTAAAAACGATTGTTATGGAGAGAATAAGAAAACCACTCCACTATATATTAGTCGTATACACGAGTACTATATGGACGCAGCTTCATTGACTTTAGTGCACCTGCCTTTGGGTTTATGACAGGTGGGCCCAAAATGTGGCTGGCCCACCTGTCATACAGCCAAAAGCAGGTGCAGTTAAGGCACCGGAGCTCAGTCCGTACTACAGTATATATATATAAGCTGGAGCCTCAGTGCTTGTTTGCTAGGGTTTGCACTCTCCACACTCTCGTCGCACTACATATATATATATACACGCTGGAGGCTCAACGTTCCTTTGCTAGGGTTTGCTATATTCATAGTCTCTCACCCTCTTCACCAGATCTAAACAAGACTGCGTTGTGGCCTCTGTCTCTCTCACCCCCCTCACAGCTGGCAAAGGAGGCATCTGGATCCCGTCGCACCGGGAAGGGGAGGAGGTGCAGCGTTCACTCTATCGCCTTCGGCGAGGGAGGCAATCCACTGCCGGCCGCGCTTTTCTCTTTCACCCAGCGCCTGTGCGGGAGGGCCACCGACCCCTTCTTCCTCGCTGTCGTACGTAGTGTGGGCAGATCCGACCTCCCGCCGCACGCCTTGCCACATCCCTACGACCCTAAGGTATAAGTTTCTTTGAAACCATCATTGGTCTAGCTGCATGCGGATCTTTTTCGATTCTGTAGTCGAATCTAGGTCTTGGTTAAAAGAGGAAAGAAGGGTGCAGTGGGGTGGAGCATGAATCTAGGACGTGGTTCAATGAGGAAAGGAGGGAGGGAAAGTAGTATAGACTAGCTATCCAGCCGCTTTGTTGGTCGAAATGGGAAAAAGGGGGTAACCCAGTACACACATCTGTAAGGAACCGAACTCTTTGTTGAAAAGGGAAAGAAACTGGGGGGGTCGGGTAGTTTGTGCAGGACTAGATTTGCTGCCCTCACATAGGAAAAAGTTGCAAAGAGAACAAATATGGGACCAACGCAGATATGCTGCTTGGCTACATACTCTGCATCACCCATTTATACGCGTGGACGCACATGGTGCTGGCATGTCCCATGTCCCATCCACATGATCGTGCAGTGTGTTTTGAGATGTTGTGCTACTTGTATTGGTACTGTTTTAAATAAATATTGAATTGAAGCTATTGTATTGCTCTCTTTTCCCATTAAGTAGTGAACAAAAATGGGACCAACCTAGACATTATGCTTGTTGCTTTGTTACAACAAACTCTGCATCACCCCCTTTATAAGTAGATGGAAGCACATGGCGTTGTTGCGCCCACTCGCCCCTGGAACTGTTTATGCTTTTTCTTAATCTAATACTGATGGTAAAATTAAGCAATGCCACTCTCAGAATTAACTACTGAACTATTTTAAGAGAATTTCTCTGTTAATATGAATCAATGCAACCGTTTTAGAAATGCTACTGTCCTATACTTTGTTTTCCATCAAGATAAGGTAGATGCTTCTTTTTGTGGCCGCATGTTTCATCCCTTATTGGCAGTAATTGTTTCCTTTTTTGCCTCTGTTAAATCAGGGATATCTATTCAACTTGTTGCTATAGCAAACTTAAATGTCACACCGGCGACTTTACTTGATTTCAGTGCAACTGCACAAAACGAGATTGGATTTCCTATTCGTGTTGGCAGATTCGTACATGATCTTGTGTGCGTCATGACAGGTTGGTACTTGCCTTCATCCACATGACCGTGCAGTGTGTTTTGAGATGCTGTGCTACTTGTATTGGTACTATTTTGAATAAATGTTGAATTGAGGCTATTGTATTGCTGTCTTTTCCCATTAAGTAGTGAACAAAAATGGGACCAACCCAGACATTATGCTTGTTGCTTTGTTACAACAAACTCTGCATCACCCCCTTTATATGTAGATGCGAGCACATGTTGTTGTTGCGCCCACTCTCCCCTGGAACTGTTTATGCTTTTTGTTAATCTAATGCCGCTGGTAAAATTAAGCAATGCCACTCTCAGAATTAACTACTAAATCTTATTTCAAAACTGCAACACTTGTTAGGGATTGGCGGGATTACCATTTTTGTGGCCGCATGTTTCATCCTCCTTTATTGGCCAGTAATTGATTCCTTTTTTGCCTCTGTTTAAACAGGGATATCTATTCAACTTGTTGCTATTGCGACATTTTGCTTCGCTTAATTTTGGTGGAACTGCATAAAATGAGACCCGATTTCCATATATGTGTTGAGATCTCTTTTAGATCTTCCTCAAGAGTTGTTTCAAATCTTGGTCTTGAAAGGTCAGTACCTACTTTCCTCAGAATTAACTACTGAATCTTAGTTCAAAACTGCAACACTTGTTAGGGATCGGCGGGAGTACCATTTCTGTTAGGGATCGGCCGGAGTACATGTTTAAGAAATGTATTGTTCAGATAATGTCTCTATTATTATATATCAGTTAAAGTGTTTTACAAATGGTACTATCCTACTTTGTAGTTCTTTCTACATGTTTAACCAAGGTATTGTTAAGATAATGTCTCTGTTAAAATGAATCAGTCGCATTGTTTTAGGAATGATACTTTTCTGCTTTGTCGTTCTTTATACATGTTGAAACAAGGCATTGTTAAGATAATGTCTCAGTTAATATGAATGAATCACACTGATTGAGAATTGCTACTCTCCTGCTTTGTTTCCCATTAAGATAAGGTATATCAGTAGATGTTTTTCTTCTGGGAGTACAAGTCATCAACCGTTATTTCTCAGTAATTGTTTCCCTTATACCTATTGTTGCTTACAGGGATATCAAAATTAAAACTCGGTTTTATTCCTACTTTGATTTTAGTTGAACTGCACAAAAGGAGCCAATGTGTCTAAGGCAAACTGCTGCATTAGTGGGTCCAGTTGGTCTTACCACTTTGCAGAAAGAAGCAGTCACTGTTTGCGCTACATTACACAAGCGATCGAGAAGCTTTACAGAGTATTAGTAGACGCTGGTGACATGACTAGTCTGCAGAGAGCATAGGAAACTCTACAACACGTGGAGTGCACTGGGCAAGTGCCCAAACAAGTACAGGAAGCCAGGACAGGACTCCAAATCTGTCAATGTCATTCTAAGCAACAATGATGGGGCATCTGGGTATGGTAATCTGTTTACCGTACTTTCAGTTTGTTAGTCCACCGATTGGTGGGTTGACACTAGGGCCAATATTCATGTGTGTGTTGTTGTGTCTTTGTTTTCTTGCCGCATATAAATACGATATCCACATGGATGCTCAGCTTGATTTTAGTGGAACTGCACAAAATGTCCAGATGGTTTATGTCCTCCATAATACTTCATCATGCACAATACATCGAATGGTTCTATAATCATTCGTCGTCACCTTGAGCCACCGGACTATATGTTTGAATGGTGATGCCAGCGTCGGCCATTAAGAAGGGTAAGAAGAAAGACAAAAAGAGAGATGGCTGCTTTACTAGTGGTTCGGAGGAACACTGGGCAAACAAGTTCCCAAACAAGTACCAAGAAGCCAGGACAGGACTCCAAGTCTGTCAATGTCACTCTAAGCAACAATGATGGGGCATCTGGGTATGGTAATCTATTTACCATACTTTCAGTTTGTTAGTCCACCGATTGGTGGGTTGACACTGGGGCCAATATTCATGTGTGTGCTGATGTGTCTTTGTTTTCTGGCAGCATATAAATACGAAATCCACATGGATGCTCAGCTTGATTTTAGTGGAACTGCACAAAATGTTTAGATGGTTCGTGTCCTCCATAATACTTCATCATGCACAATACATCAAATGGATCTCTAATCATTCGTCGTCACCTTGAGTCACCGAACTATCAGATGACAAACTGATGACAAACCCTTCCCGTTCCACAATCATAGGCATTACATATTTTGAATGGGAAAAGCTTGTCAAAGTTGACATTAGCTTAATATATTGGAATTGGAAAACCTTGTCAAATTTTTCTCATTGATGTTAGCCAGAAGACATGCATTTGATATTTTTGAGTGGGACGCCCTTTGCTGTGAGCAACGTCGATCATTTTTCCTATTCCTTTCTTCAGTTCAGAAGTAAATATTTACTCTGCTGAGATGCATAGTCACATGAATGTTGACTTATGAAAGATATTTTAAGAGTTTTTTTCTGAATATTGTCTATGTAATGCCAGGCCTTGTGTTTGATTGCAAAGTTGAGCTTGGAATGTTGTGGCATGCGGCATCACGAGCTGTTCACCGTGCCTCCTGAGAATAATGCTTCGTATTGTTTTGCATGTTGATCTAATGCCAGAGATTTGCTTGTTAGGAAGATCATCCTCTTCTGTTGTTTCCGTGCTTAAGAAGTTCATCGTCTTATGTTTCATTCATAGCCTATACAACAAGTCGGGTAGGTTAGACGTGAAACCATATGATCTTTCGACCAACTCATCATCTTAGGCCGTGATTGGATCGTTGTTTTCCAACCAAAACCGCTTGTAAATAAAAGCAGATGGTCTCGGGCGAAGCGCTTGTTTGGTCGATTTCGACTAGTAAAATATACACTGGTCTCTCAAATTACACGCGTAACCCGCCGGTTTTACTTACAGACCTCGGGCCCTCGGTTTCATTACGCCTGTATTTTACGCGTTGTTTCCGATGACGAGTAAATTACACTTGTATCTTAATACAGGTGTGAAATAAACCAGAGCTCCCAAGCGCGGCCTTACCGTTTCATGCCGTCTCAGTCTCTCGAAGCTGCTCATAGGTGTGTGATGATCCTGGCTTCCTGAATGAGCAGCGGGCGCTGTATCAGACCATCCGTAGGGCCCGCGAGGCCCTCTCCGTCGTCCTTCGAGTTGTTGCGCTCGCCGTGGCGCCGAGCATTATTAACATGGTCAATGAACATGAGGATTCAGGAGATGACTTTATTTTGACTGGATGACAGTAGGGACCCACTAGGGCCATAGCCGTACGTACGCAAGTGCCTCCTTATTATGTACAACTATATTTTTTGCTTCCTCCTGGTTTCCTCACATAACGGTCCCACACCATTGTCAACCTATGTACTCAATATAAACGAGAGAATTGCACAAGGTGCGGCCGACAGCTGGGACCAAGCAGCTCGAGCAGTATTTGTGTTTTTGAGGCGTGAGCACTGCAGAGTTTTTCTTGGCGATGTTTTCATTGTTGTTCAGAGGAGAGTAGGGTATTAACTGGGCGGGCTGTGGCCCGTCTAACCCAGGACAGATATCCAGCCCAGATATTAATTTTTTTCATGATCAAAATGGCTAGCCCAGCTATACGTTTTTTTGAGGAATACCCAGGCAAGGTCAACTTGTTATTTGCAAATCTTTCCTAGGAGGGATGCATTAGGCTTAACAGGAAAATGGGATTCCAAAAATAATAAATGGGATGTAATTATAAAAACCGTGCAGTAACTATAAAAAATGCACCAAACACGAAATTAGTTTATAAAATATTATTTATGGATTTTAAAAATCTTAATTTTTAATTGTTGCGCGCCCAATGTTTCGTTAGATTTTTACGTAATACAAATTTATATTTAATCTGACTAGAAATTTCGGGATAAAAATATTTCGGATCCCATCAAAATGTGGGAAATATTATTGAATTCTGTCTTGAACGGTTGGTTGAAATTATTAATCGTTGTCCTGGCTGGAAAATGGGCTGTACTTTTAACAAACTGTAAATGGGCTGTAGTAAATTCCATTAGAATTCAAAAATGGGTTGTACATTCTTCCAAATCGCAAATGGGCTATAAGTTCTCTGCCACACACTTGTGGGCCTACTAAGTTGACGCATCCCCTAAAAAAAGAAGTTGACGCGTATGCAAGGCTTTGTCAACTTATTATAGTCAACACACGGTTCTAGCAGCAGTGGCCGTTGGATGTCTATCCAACGGATGTCGTGCTTCCTCTTCAATCTCATATATTCTAGCTTCGGCCGCCCAAAAAATGATTCCTCCCCTGACATCTGGGGCGCACCGTTCCAGAGGCTGACTTGTGGGCCTACTAAGTTGACGTGTACCAAAGGCTTTGTCAACTTAGTCAATATAAACGATTCTAGCTGCAGTGACCGTACGATGTCCATCCAACGGCCGTAGTGCTTCTTCAACCTCTCGTCTTCTTGCTCCAGCCGCCCAAAGCTGTGCCGGTCGTACCGCCTGCTCCTGCCTCCCGTGGCCGGCTGTGCTACCGCGGAGGCCTCACCGCCCCCTACTACTCCCACGGCTGGCCAGGCCATCCGTCCACTCACCCACACCCCCTGTTATTCTACGGCGACGGTAGCCTCACACCGCAGCCGAACCAGTGAACCCTCGTACTCCTCTCCGCGCGGGCTTCCACTGTCGCGTCTTCCCCGGCTCCGCGTCGTCCCCTTCCTAGGCCTCGCCGTCGTCCGCCGCCCTGGTGCTCTCGGCGTGGCGTGGTCAACGTGGTCAAGGAACGACTTCCATCGGAAGAGTACTGTACGTGGAGAGGCTGGCAGCTGGGTCCACGGCGGCCGCAAGGAAGTGCCTCCTTATTACGCGCAAAATAATTATCCCTCCACCTGACAGCAGGGACCCACCGGACGGGCCACCGTATTTCGTGAAAAAAACATCCCCCCCCGACTGCTGGGACCCACCAGCTACATCTTCGCACGCAAGGAAGTGCGTCCGGGCAAAAAAATGATTCGCCCCTCTGACTGCTGGGACCCACTAGCTACATCTTCGCACGGAAGGAAGTGCCTGACAGTCGGGACCCACCTGGTCGAAGCGTACTAGCGTTGTCATTCTAGACGCGAACGTGTACGTACATACTGGTCGATGTAGAAGCTGGTGTCCCTCCACATTCAGATTGACAAGCTCACGTCCTAAATGATTCTACAATGCCTTCTGTTTATCGTAATATGCTAATATAGGGGTTAGTTCGGTCTACTTTAGCTTAAGAGATGGTGGGTTTTGGTGCGATGCAACAATTACTTCGACATCAGATCAGCAGTTAAAGTAATTTCCAATAGTCGAACGGGTATTTTGTGTTTGTTGGATATAAAGATCCTTTGGGTAAGAAGTACAACAGCTTATATGCTTGTTTGTTCAGGAAGTGTTGCATACTTGTGCGAGTTGACGCGACACATCAAAGTAGTAGTACTACTAGTAGTACTCCCTCTGATCCTAATTTCTCTGCGCATAAGGCCCCTCCCAATGCTCCACCTTGTACAGGGGAGTATGGTTGCTAAGCTATTTAATGTGCATAGCACCTCATCTAAGCACCCGTGCATTGGTAGCAGCCTAAGTCGAGGCGCAGATACCAAGGAGGGCCTGGTTGTGTCTATACTTGGACAACTCACCCGACTACGCACCAGGCAGACGAAGCTCATGTCGTGTTGGTGCCGTGTGCGGCCCGCACATTAACCAAAACCTCGCGCCTCCAGCTTAGCCTCCACGTTTTAAACCTCTCAATCTCAAGGCCAAGGAGCAACGTGAAACCTATGATAGAGCCAATCGGATGGTTGAGAACACTGCAATTCGTAGCCAAAGATGCGTGCGTGAGAGAGGACGAGTGCGTGTGTGCACCTCTTATCTTCCTGTATAACATACTAAACTCATAGTACAAGTGTGTGTGGGTGGCATTGACTAGGGAGCTAGAGATGGTGCGTGCGAGAAGTCCCGAGAGATAGGTGTATTGCGTCTGGAAAAAAAGACTAGTCTATAGCTCGCCACGAGGCTATTCCTGTCGAACGCCCCAATAACCGTAAGATATGTATCCGACGGTGCCAGTTATTGCACGTACACAGCAGTAGAAAAAGAACTACCATGGCATATGCTACACCACGGCCGAGAACACGTGCCCACGTTACGCCATCCGGGAATAGTTCAAAACTAGAACCGTCAATAAATTTTGAGCTTGCGTCTCGTCACATTCCAAATTACTACTACCATGCTATATTTAATTGCAAACCTGTTCACACCGATCACAACCTAAACGGTTTCCCAATTAGGAGTGTATTAGTACTCGGTTATAAATACTACTATGCCAAGATGACTGCACATTCCTCCTCAACTCCTCATCCACAAAAACAAACAAGTCATCCAGCATCCTTCCCTTGCGTCTGCCATGGCCAGCATGAGTTTTGGGTCGAGAGATTACCACCAGGGAGAGGCGAGCATGGAAGCGGTAGCATGAGAGATGTCCCGCCTCACCGCGAAAGCAACCGACATGTCCTGCCGCGCGGAAGTAGCTGCACAGAGGTCCTGCCGTGCCGCCGAAGCAGCACGGAGGTCCCGCCGCGCCATCGATGCAGCAAACTGGTCTGGCCGCGCCGCGGAAGCAGCAGAGATGTCCCACCGTGCCGTGAATGCAGCAGATGTCCCGCCACGCCGCGGTGGCCTGGGAAAATGTCTCGCGGGCAGGCGACGACTCTTACAGGCGCATGCATGTGATCGTCCATAGCCAGATGGATTAGATCTCCGGCTGGGAGAGGTTGTAGGACGACATGAAAGCCTCGTTTGAACAGGCTACCGGTGTCATCCGGCAACTAAGGGAGGGCAATGAGAGCCTCCGGGCCGAGCGCGACCTGCTGAGGGCGAAGATCGTCCAAAGTGCAGAGCAGCAGGAGGATACCAGTGCCTTGTCGAAGAGGACGAGCGTCATCGTCAAGAAACTTATGGACGAGAATGACATGCTCCGCATCAAGTGCCAAAGGCTGGTGGAGGAATCTGTGGATGCTCTCAAGCAGCGTCTTGAGGACACGACAGAGCTCATCGCCGCTCACCACGGAGACTAGTTCCCGCGGCCTGCAGCGACGCATCAAGAAAGTAGAGATCAACGAGCCAGATCATTGTCTTCCTTCTTCTTTTGCCCTTGTCTATTTCGGGCGTAGCCGCATGTGGCTTTTTAAATTATCTTCCTAATTATGTAAGACAATTATTATAAACTATCGTCATCCTTATATATTCATCAGTCTTGCTATAAGTCACAGTAGATGCTATATAGGTCCGTCGGATCTTACATAAAGATCCGTGCAAAATTTTCTTTTCAGATTTTCTTTTTTCTCTCTTAAATCTCAGTCAAGTGAGACATGGCCACGCCATTAAACAAAGGCTCGGGTGCCATTAATGGAGACCTTGGGAGAGAGGTGGACGACAGATAGAGGTCAAAGGGCTCTCCTCCCAATAAGCATGCGCAGGGGTCTGATCGCACGCCTCCCGTGCTCAAATAGCTAGCCTGCACGGCGCCTCCTATCTAATAAAAAAAGGGGACGCGTGGCGGCACGTAAATGGTAAATAGAACGCCCACGGTTTCTGTAGGGGATCGTAGCAGAATTTTAAAATTTTCTACGCATCACCAAGATCCATCTATGGAGTCTACTAGCAACGAGAGGGAAGGAGTGCATCTACATACCCTTGTAGATCGCGAGCGGAAGCGTTCTAGTGAACGGGGTTGAGGGAGTCGTACTCGTCGTGATCCAAATCACCGATGACCAAGCGCTGAACGGACGGCACCTCCGCGTTCAACACACGTACGGAGCTGCGACTTCTCCTCCTTCTTGATCCAGCAAGGGGGAAGGAGAGATTGATGGAGATCCAGCAGCACGACGGCGTGGTGGTGGAAGTAGCGGGGATCCCGGCAGGGCTTCGCCAAGCGCAAGCGGGAGGGAGAGGTGTTGCAGGGGGAGAGGGAGGCGCCAGGGGCTGTGGTACTGCTGCCCTCCCTCCCCCCACTATTTATAGGGGTCTTGGGGGGGCGTCGGGCCCCTGGTGATCCCATCTGAGGGGGGGCGGCGGCTAAGGGGGGTGGCTTGCCCCCCAAGCCAAGTGGGGCGGCCCCGACCCCTAGGGTTTCCAACCCTAGGCGCAGGGGGAGGCCCAAGGGGGCGCCCCAGCCCACTAGGGGCTGGTTCCCCTCCCACTTCAGCCCATGGGGCCCTCCGGGATAGGTGGCCCCACCCGCTGGACCCCCGGGACCCTTCCGGTGGTCCCAGTACAATACCGATAACCCCCGAAACTTTCCCGGTGGCCGAAACTGGACTTCCTATATATAATTCTTCACCTCCGGACCATTCCGGAACTCCTCGTGACGTCCGGGATCTCATCCGGGACTCCGAACAACTTTCGGGATTCCGCATACTAATATCTCTACAACCGTAGCGTCACCGAACCTTAAGTGTGTAGACCCTACGGGTTCGGGAGACATGCAGACATGACCGAGACGCCTCTCCGGTCAATAACCAACAGCGGGATCTGGATACCCATGTTGGCTCCCAGATGTTCCACGATGATCTCATCGGATGAACCACGATGTCGAGGATTCAATCAATCCCGTATACAATTCCCTTTGTCAATCGGTACGTTACTTGCCCGAGATTCGATCGTCGGTATCCCAATACCTTGTTCAATCTCGTTGCCGGCAAGTCACTTTACTCGTACCGTAATGCATGATCCCGTGGCTAACTCCTTAGTCACATTGAGCTCATTATGATGATGCATTACCGAGTGGGCCCAGAGATACCTCTCCGTCATACGGAGTGACAAATCCCAGTCTCGATCCGTGCCAACTCAACAGACACTTTCGGAGATACCCGTAGTGCACCTTTATAGTCACCCAGTTACGTTGTGACGTTTGGTACACCCAAAGCACTCCTACGGTATCCGGGAGTTGCACGATCTCATGGTCTAAGGAAATGATACTTGACATTGGAAAAGCTCTAGCAAACAAACTACACGATATTTTGTGCTATGCTTAGGATTGGGTCTTGTCCATCACATCATTCTCCTAATGATGTGATCCCGTTATCAATGACATCCAATGTCCATAGTCAGGAAACCATGACTATCTGTTGATCAACGAGCTAGTCAACTAGAGGCTTACTAGGGACACGTTGTGGTCTATGTATTCACACATGTATTACGATTTCCGGATAACACAATTATAGCATGAACAATAGACAATTATCATGAACAAAGAAATATAATAATAACCATTTATTATTGCCTCTAGGGCATATTTCCAACAGTCTCCCACTTGCACTAGAGTCAATAATCTAGTTACATTGTGATGAATGGAACACCCATAGAGTTCTGGTGTTGATCATGTTTTGCTCTAGGGAGAGGTTTAGTCAACGGATCTGCTACATTCAGGTCCGTATGTACTTTACAAATATCTATGTCTCCATTCTGAACACTTTCACGAATGGAGTTGAAGCGACGCTTGATATGCCTGGTCTTCCTGTGAAACCTGGGCTCCTTGGCAAGGGCAATAGCTCCAGTGTTGTCACAGAAGAGAGTCATCGGGCCCGACGCATTGGGAATCACCCCTAGGTCGGTAATGAACTCCTTCATCCAGATTGCTTCTTGCGCTGCCTCCGAGGCTGCCATGTACTCCGCTTCACATGTAGATCCCGCCACGACGCTTTGCTTGCAACTGCACCAGCTTACTGCCCCTCCATTCAAAATATACACGTATCCGGTTTGTGACTTAGAGTCATCCAGATCTGTGTCGAAGCTAGCATCGACGTAACCCTTTACGACGAGCTCTTCGTCACCTCCATAAACGAGAAACATATCCTTAGTCCTCTTCAGGTACTTTAGGATATTCTTGACCGCTGTCTAGTGTTCCATGCCGGGATTACTTTGGTACCTACCTACCAAATTTACGGCAAGGTTTAGATCAGGTCTGGTACACAGCATGGCATACATAATAGACCCTATGGCCGAGGCATAGGGGATGACACTCATCTTTTCTCTATCTTCTGCCGTGGTCGGGCATTGAGTCGTGCTCAATTGCACACCTTGCAATACAGGCAAGAACCCCTTCTTGGACCGATCCATATTGAACTTCTTCAATATCTTGTCAAGGTATGTACTCTGTGAAAGACCAATGAGGCGTCTTGATCTATCTCTATAGATCTTGATGCCTAATATATAAGCAGCTTCTCCAAGGTCCTTCATTGAAAACAATTATTCAAGTAGGCCTTTATACTTTCCAAGAATTCTATATCATTTCCCATCAATAGTATGTCATCCACATATAATAAGAGAAATGCTACAGAGCTCCCACTCACTTTCTTGTAAACACAGGCTTCTCCATAAGTCTGTGTAAACCCAAACGCTTTGATCATCTCATCAAAGCGAATGTTCCAACTCCGAGATGCTTGCACCAGCCCATAGATGGAGCGCTGGAGATTGCATACCTTGTTAGCATTCTTAGGATCGACAAAACCTTCCGGCTGCATCATATACAATTCTTCCTTAAGAAAGCCGTTAAGGAATGCCGTTTTGACGTCCATTTGCCATATCTCATAATCATAGAATGCGGCAATTGCTAACATGATTCGGACGGACTTCAGCTTCGCTACGGGTGAGAAAGTCTCATCGTAGTCAACCCCTTGAACTTGTCGATAACCCTTAGCGACAAGTCGAGCCTTATAGATGGTCACCTTACCATCCGCGTCTGTCTTCTTCTTAAAGATCCATTTATTTTCTATGGCTCGCCGATCACCGGGCAAGTCAGTCAAAGTCCATACTTCGTTTTCATGCATGGATCCTATCTCAGATTTCATGGCTTCTAGCCATTTGTCGAAATCCGGGCCCGCCATCGCTTCTTCATAGTTTGAAGGTTCACCATTGTCTAACAACATGATTTCCAGGACAGGGTTGCCGTACCACTCTGGTGCGAAACGTGTCCTTGTGGACCAACGAAGTTCAGCAGTAACTTGATCCGAAGCTTCATGATCATCATCATTAACTTCCTCCTCAGTCGGTGTAGGCACCAGAGGAACATCTTCCCGCGCTGCGCTACTTTCCGGTTCGGAAGGGGCGACTATCACCTCATCAAGTTCCACTTTCCTCCCACTTAATTCTTTCGAGAGAAACTCTTTCTCTAGAAAGGACCCATTCTTGGCAACAAAGATCTTGCCTTCGGATCTGAGGTAGAAGGTATACCCAATGGTTTCCATAGGGTATCCTATGAAGACGCATTTTTCCGACTTGGGTTCGAGCTTTTCAGGTTGAAGTTTCTTGACATAAGCATCGCATCCCCAAACTTTTAGAAACGACAGCTTAGGTTTCTTCCCAAACCATAATTCATACGGTGTCGTCTCAACGGATTTCAACGGAGCCCTATTTAAAGTGAATGCGGCAGTCTCTAAAGCATAGCCCCAAAATGAGAGCGGTAGATCGGTAAGAGACATCATAGATCGCACCATATCCAATAGAGTGCGATTATGACGTTCGGATACACCGTTTCGCTGAGGTGTTCCAGGCGGCGTGAGTTGTGAAACGATTCCACATTTCCTTAAGTGTGTACCAAATTCGTGACTTAAATATTCTCCACCACGATCTGATCGTAAGAACTTTATTTTCCTGTCACGTTGATTCTCAACCTCACTCTGAAATTCCTTGAACTTTTCAAAGGTTTCAGACTTGTGTTTCATTAGGTAGACATACCCATATCTACTTAAGTCATCAGTGAGAGTGAGAACATAACGATATCCTCCGCGAGCCTCAACACTCATTGGACCGCACACATCGGTATGTATGATTTCCAATAAGTTGGTTGCTCGCTCCATTGTTCCGGAGAACGGAGTCTTGGTCATCTTACCCATGAGGCATGGTTCGCACGTGTCAAATGATTCGTAATCAAGAGACTCCAAAAGTCCATCTGCATGGAGCTTCTTCATGCGTTTGACACCAATGTGACCAAGGCGACGGTGCCACAAGTATGTGGGACTATCGTTATCAACTTTACATCTTTTGGTATTCACACTATGAATATGTGTAACATCACGTTCGAGATTCATCAAGAATAAACCATTGACCAGCGGGGCATGACCATAAAACATATCTCTCATATAAATAGAACAACCATTATTCTCGGATTTAAATGAGTAGCCATCTCGAATTAAACGAGATCCAGATACAATGTTCATGCTCAAAGCTGGCACTAAATAACAATTATTAAGGTTTAAAACTAATCCCGTAGGTAAATGCAGAGGTAGCGTGCCGACGGCGATCACATCGACCTTGGAACCATTCCCGACGCGCATCGTCACCTCGTCCTTCGCCAGTCTCCGTTTATTCCGCAGCTCCTGTTTTGAGTTACAAATATGAGCAACCGCACCGGTATCAAATACCCAGAAGCTACTACGAGTACTGGTAAGGTACACATCAATTACATGTATATCACATATACCTTTGGTGTTGCCGGCCTTCTTGTCCGCTAAGTATTTGGGGAAGTTCCGCTTCCAGTGACCACTTCCCTTGCAATAAAAGCACTCAGTCTCAGGCTTGGGTCCATTCTTTGACTTCTTCCCGGCAACTGGCTTACCGGGCGCGGCAACTCCCTTGCCGTCCTTCTTGAAGTTCTTCTTACCCTTGCCTTTCTTGAACTTAGTGGTTTTATTCACCATCAACACTTGATGTTCCTTTTTGATCTCCACCTCCGCTGATTTCAGCACTGAATATACCTCAGGAATGGTCTTTTCCATCCCCTGCATATTGAAGTTCATCACAAAGCTCTTGTAGCTCGGTGGAAGCGACTGAAGGATTCTGTCAATGACCGCGTCATCTGGGAGATTAACTCCCAGCTGAGACAAGCGGTTGTGTAACCCAGACATTCTGAGTATGTGCTCACTAACAGAACTATTTTCCTCCATTTTACAGCTGAAGAACTTGTCGGAGACTTCATATCTCTCGACCCGGGCATGAGCTTGGAAAACCATTTTCAGCTCTTCGAACATCTCATATGCTCCATGTTTCTCAAAACGCTTTTGGAGCCCCGGTTCTAAGCTGTAAAGCATGCCGCACTGAACGAGGGAGTAATCATCAGCACGTGATTGCCAAGCGTTCATAACGTCTTGGTTCTCTGGGATGGGTGCTTCACCTAGCGGTGCTCCTAGGACATAATCTTTCTTGGCAGCTATGAGGATGATCCTCAGGTTCCGGACCCAGTCCGTATAGTTGCTGCCATCATCTTTCAGCTTGGTTTTCTCTAGGAACGCGTTGAAGTTGAGGGCAACGTGGGCCATTTGATCTACAAGACATATTGTAAAGATTTTAGACTAAGTTCATGATAATTAAGTTCATCTAATCAAATTATTCAATGAACTCCCACTCAGATAGACATCCCTCTAGTCATCTAAGTGAAACATGATCCCAGTTAACTAGGCCGTGTCCGATCATCACGTGAGACGGACTAGTCAAGAACGGTGCACATCTCTATGTTGATCGTATCTTCTATACGACTCATGCTCGACCTTTCGGTCTTCCGTGTTCCGAGGCCATGTCTGTACATGCTAGGCTCGTCAAGTCAACCTAAGTGTATTGCGTGTGTTCTGAGGCCATGTCTGTACATGCTAGGCTCGTCAACACCCGTTGTATGCGAATGTTAGAATCTATCACACCCGATCATCACGTGGTGCTTCGAAACAACGAACCTTCGCAATGGTGCACAGTTAGGGGGAACACATTCTTGAAATTATTATAAGGGTTCATCTTACTTACTACCGTCGTTCTAAGCAAATAAGATGCAAAACATGATAAACATCACATGCAATCAAATAGTGACATGATATGGCCATTATCATTTTGCTCCTTTGATCTCCATCTTCGGGGCGCCATGATCATCTTCGTCACCGGCATGACACCATGATCTCCATCATTGTGTCTTCATGAAGTTGTCACGCCAACGATTAGTTCTACTTCTATGGCTAACGCGTTTAGCAATAAAGTAAAGTAATTTACATGGCGTTATTCAATGACACGCAGGTCATACAAAAAATAAAGACAACTCCTATGGCTCCTGCCGGTTGTCATACTCATCGACATGCAAGTCGTGATTCCTATTACAAGAATATGATCAATCTCATACATCACATATATCATTCATCACATCTTCTGGCCATATCACATCACAAGGCACATGCTGCAAAAACAAGTTAGACGTCCTCTAATTGTTGTTGCAAGTTTTTACGTGGCTTCTATAGGTTTTTAGCAAGAACGTTTCTTACCTACGTAAAACCACAACGTGATATGCCAATTTCTATTTACCCTTCATAAGGACCCTTTTCATCGAATCCGTTCCGACTAAAGTGGGAGAGACAGACACCCGCTAGCCACCTGATGCAACTAGTGCATGTCAGTCGGTGGAACCTGTCTCACGTAAGCGTACGTGTAAGGTCGGTCCGGGCCGCTTCATCCCACAATACCGCCGAAACAAGATAAGACTAGTAGTGGCAAGAAAAATTGACAACATCTACGCCCACAACTGCTTTGTGTTCTACTCGTGCATAGTAACTACGCATAGGCCTGGCTCATGATGCCACTGTAGGGGATCGTAGCAGAATTTTAAAATTTTCTGCGCATCACCAAGATCCATCTATGGAGTCTACTAGCAACGAGAGGGAAGGAGTGCATCTACATACCCTTGTAGATCGCGAGCGGAAGCGTTCTAGTGAACGGGGTTGAGGGAGTCGTACTCGTCGTGATCCAAATCACCGATGACCAAGCGCCGAACGGACGGCACCTCCGCGTTCAACACACGTACGGAGCAGCGACGTCTCCTCCTTCTTGATCCAGCAAGGGGGAAGGAGAGGTTGATGGAGATCCAGCAGCACGACGGCGTGGTGGTGGAAGTAGCGGGGATCCCGGCAGGGCTTCGCCAAGCGCAAGCGGGAGGGAGAGGTGTTGCAGGGGGAGAGGGAGGCGCCAGGGGCTGTGGTACTGCTGCCCTCCCTCCCCCCCACTATTTATAGGGGTCCTAGGGGGGCGCCGGCCCCCCGGTGATCCCATCTTAGGGGGGGCGGCGGCCAAGGGGGGTGGCTTGCCCCCCAAGCCAAGTGGGGCGCCCCCCACCCCTAGGGTTTCCAACCCTAGGCGCAGGGGGAGGCCCAAGGGGGCGCCCCAGCCCACTAGGGGCTGGTTCCCCTCCCACTTCAGCCCATGGGGCCCTCCGGGATAGGTGGCCCCACCCGGTGGACCCCCGGGACCCTTCCGGTGGTCCCGGTACAATACCGATAACCCCCGAAACTTTCCCGGTGGCCGAAACTGGACTTCCTATATATAATTCTTCACCTCCGGACCATTCCGGAACTCCTCGTGACGTTCGGGATCTCATCCGGGACTCCGAACAACTTTCGGGTTTCCGCATACTAATATCTCTACAACCCTAGCGTCACCGAACCTTAAGTATGTAGACCCTACGGGTTCGGGAGACATGCAGACATGACCGAGACGCCTCTCCGGTCAATAACCAACAGCGGGATGTGGATACCCATGTTGGCTCCCACATGTTCCATGATGATCTCATCGGATGAACCACGATGTCGAGGATTCAATCAATCCCGTATACAATTCCCTTTG
Source organism: Aegilops tauschii subsp. strangulata (assembly GCF_002575655.3). NCBI lineage: Eukaryota > Viridiplantae > Streptophyta > Magnoliopsida > Poales > Poaceae > Aegilops > Aegilops tauschii. Next base: position 308,714,942 of record NC_053037.3, on the reverse strand, counting down.
TCAATCGGTACGTTACGTGCCCGAGATTCGATCGTCGGTATCCCAATACCTTGTTCAATCTCGTTGCCGGCAAGTCACTTTACTCGTACCGTAATGCATGATCCCGTGGCTAACTCCTTAGTCACATTGAGCTCATTATGATGATGCATTACCGAGTGGGCCCAGAGATACCTCTCCGTCATACGGAGTGACAAATCCCAGTCTCGATCCGTGCCAACTCAACAGACACTTTCGGAGATACCCGTAGTGCACCTTTATAGTCACCCAGTTACGTTGTGACGTTTGGTACACCCAAAGCACTCCTACGGTATCCGGGAGTTGCACGATCTCATGGTCTAAGGAAATGATACTTGACATTGGAAAAGCTCTAGCAAACGAACTACACGATCTTTTGTGCTATGCTTAGGATTGGGTCTTGTCCATCACATCATTCTCCTAATGATGTGATCCCGTTATCAATGACATCCAATGTCCATAGTTAGGAAACCATGACTATCTGTTGATCAACGAGCTAGTCAACTAGAGGCTTACTAGGGACACGTTGTGGTCTATGTATTCACACATGTATTACGATTTCCGGATAACACAATTATAGCATGAACAATAGACAATTATCATGAACAAAGAAATATAATAATAACCATTTATTATTGCCTCTAGGGCATATTTCCAACAGTTTCAATAATACTTGTGTTTCCAATTTTAACGTGACAACACTTGTTCCAAAATGACTTTCTTGATTGTTAATGTGTGCGCCTTCGCAAACCGGACAGCAAAATTACCACAACATGTTGGTGCCATGTCATGACACCAAGCCAAGTTTCATGATTTTCACGCATGTTTTGGATTTACAGCAATTAAAAAACCAAGTTTCTCAATGTTTCCAGCCGAGCCACGACGCCCAGATGCTTGAACTTCATTCCCATTTCTTGCATGGGACCTAGAAATTTACCCGAGGACACACATGTGATTTTTCAACCAACTTTGGTGCACTGGAGCATGTGCTTGTATTTGAAATTTGAATTATGCACACAAAGGTGTCACATTCCCTCTCAGAACCACGAGCCTTCTTGAGAGAAGCTCCGGTTTGCAAGAAGCTTATACCAAAACTTGTTCCTATTCGGCCAATTTTTTTAACCACATGGTAGTACCATGACATGACACCATGCCAAGTTTCCTAATTTTCAGGCATGTTTTGGATTTACAAGAATTTTAAAACCAAGTTTCTCAATGTTCTCGGCCGAGCCACGATGCCTAGTTGTTTGAATTTCATTCCCATTTCTTGCATGGGACCTAGAAATTCACCCGAGGACACACATGTGATTTTTCAACCAACTTTGGTGCACGGGAGCATGTGCTTGTAGTTCAAATTTGAATTGTGCACATTAAATGACCAGAAACTCAATTAATGTATAAAAAAGGCCAAACGAACCCGGAATAATTCCAAAATTTAACAGGGCACTCATGTATTTCTATGTTGCCTCTGTAAATAAACTCAAGGGGGGCAGCGTATATCGTTTCGCACTCAAAGGTGACACGTTCCCTCTCAGAACCACGAGCCTTCTTGAGAGAAGCTCCGGTTTGCAAGAAGCTTATACCAAAACTTGTTCCTATTCGGCCAATTTTTTTACCACAGCATGGTAGTACCATTACATGACACCATGCCAAGTTTCATGATTTTCAGGCGTGTTTTGGATTTACAAGAATTTTAAAACCAAGTTTCTCAATGTTCTCGGCCGTGCCACGATGCCCAGATGTTTGAATTTCATTCCCATTTCTTGCATGGGACCTAGAAATTCACCCGAGGACACACATGTGATTTTTCAACCAACTTTGGTGCACGGGAGCATGTGCTTGTAGTTCAAATTTGAATTATCCACATTAAATGACCAGAAACTAAATTAATGTATAAAAAGGCCAAACGAACCCGGAATAATTCCAAAATTTAATAGGGCACTCATGTAGTTCTATGTTGCCTTTGTAAACAAACTCAAGGGGGGGCAGCGTATATCATTTCGCACTCAAATGTGACACGTTCCCTCTCAGAACCACAAGCCTTCTCGAGAGAAGCTTCAGTTTGCAAGAAGCTTATACTAAAATTTGTTCCAAATTGGCCCAATTTTTTACCACAACATGTTAGTGCCATGACATGACACCATGCCAAGTTTCATGATTTCCACGCGAGTTTTGGATTTACATGAATTTAAAAACCAAGTTTCTCGATGTTCTCGGCCGAGTCATGACGCCCAGATGTTTGAATTTCATTCCCATTTCTTGCATGGGACCTAGAAATTCACCCAAGAACGCACATGTGATTTTTCAACCAACTTTGGTGTACCGGAGCATGTGCTTGCAGTTCAAATTTGGATTATGCACATTAAATGTCCAGAAACTTAGTTAATGTACAAAAAATGCCAAACGAACCCGGAATAATTCCAAAATTTAACAGGGCACTCATGTAGTTCTATGTTGCCTCTGTAAAGAAAATCAGGGGGGAGGTAGCGTATATCGTTTCGCACACAAAGGTGACACGTTCCCTCTCGGAACCACGAGGCTTGTTGAGAGAATCTCCGGTTTTGCAAGAAGCTTATACCAAAACTTGTCCCAATTCATCCAGAAATTATACATATGAAAACAGGGTTTAGATTATCCCGAACATCTCGCTACCTAGACCAATGTACTCTGATTTGAATTCAACATAAAATGGATACAAATATTTGAATTGGAGATCGTATGGTACATGTTGTTCATAGTGAAATAAGATTAATGCTATATGCATGTTTTTTGTTATCAAGATAATATTTAAATGATTGTATTACTTGACAACAATCTTATATTCAAATAAGGAAAATTGATTCAAATTTAGTCCATATGGTAGACGACAATATATATGTTCATAGGGTGGAGTAAAATGTCCATATATGATGGAAGATCAAAATGTAGGACTACATCCATTATAAACCGCAAGGTCACCTAACGATATATTCGAATTCAACATAATGTGGATTCAAAAATTGAAATTCGAGATCCTGGCATTTGTAATCATATAAAAAGGGACATGACTCTTTATTTTGGTGGGAATTGATTTGTTTTTTGTTGTTGTTGAGGGAAGTGCGAATCGATTTGGTACTGTACAGGGTAATCGTGTTCTCCCGATTTTTTTACATTTTTCTTGTTGTTTTTTCAATGACATTTATAGCAATATAGTAAAAGGGGACATGACTCTCTTGTGTCTTGTATGAATTGTTTTTTGTACACGTTAAGTTTGTTCTGCCGAACAAGGAATCCGCGCCTTGTTATCCCGAAATTTTCAAGCTCAAGTATCTTTTGTCTCATCTACTTTGAAACTCCCGCCTCTTCAACCCGCGCCGCGCCTTGTTATCCCAAAATTTCGACGCGCGCGAAAACTCCCTCCTCATCCAAAATTGGTCCCGCAGCCTAGACACGCGAAATCCCCCTTCTACCCCTCAGCCAAAAATGCCGGCTCGATGTCGCGGTGTCAAAACCGGTGGGGGTACGCTGGTAACTTACCCTAAATTTCGGACAAGCGTGTCCCTAAGCCATGGCTCCCCCTACCTTCCCCTTCGCTCCCCCATTCGTACACCGAGGCTGCTAAAACCCGTGAAACCCGACGCTCCTCCGTCGGCCTCCCGACCGCCGCCCAGCCGGAGACTCTTCCCCGATGACGTCGTCCACCACAACAGCTCACCGTCCCTCATCCACCGCACCGGATGAGGATCCGTCGTCGATCTCGTCGTCTTGTCGGATCACCCGCCCCGTCCTCCACCTCCAAGGAGCTGCCCCGACGTTCGGCTCGTCTATCACGCCACCTCCATCCCCACAACCCCGTCTTGACCTGCCCCACCGGAACCGCAGGACCCTCACTAATTCCTCCGATGAGGCCGAGGCCAACTCGGCACCACCAAGGAGGTTCTGCACTCACCGCTGCATTTTATCTTTTTTCGATCTCAAGGGGCTGCCAGTGCTTGATACCGAGCAGCCATGGCAGGTCTCCATCAACGGCACCGTCACCGGCCACTTCATCCATGGAGTCTCTCCCCCATGTCGTTGCTTCCTCGGCGGCGACTTCCACACCGGCACTAGCTGCAGCTGCTCCGGCTCTCGCTCGCGCTGCTGCTGCTCTGGCTCTCACTCGCGCTGCGGCTCTGTTCTTGCTGTCAGTCGCGCTGCTGCACTGCTCTTGCTTTCGTTCATGCTGCTACTCTGCTCTGCTATTGTTGTCGGTCGCGCTGCTGCTCCGCTCTTGCTCTCATTCGTGCTGCTGCTCTTCTCTTGCTCTCGCTCGCGCTGCTGCTACTGCACGACCTCCCGCAGCTACAGGAGTTGCTGCTTTTAGCACTCGCTCACGGTGCTGCTGCACAACTTGCTCTCTGCTAGTGCGTTCCCTGCTCGAGCGTCTGCTGATTTAGATCACTGCTTCTCTGCTACTAGTGCTCGAACGCCCTAAACATCTATTGCAATGCTCTGCTACTAGTTCAATCAGTTTCGACAGAAAATTCAGTTTCGACTTGAAAGTTCAGTTTCTTCAGTTAAGTTCGGAGTGAACAGTATTTACAGCATCTGTCGGAGCGGCTGTGGCACGGCTGATGCATTTTTACATCTAGCACATTTTGGTGATGTATTTTACATCATCTATTGCAGATGTTATTAGAGTCCCACTTCAGATTAATGTTGTATGTCTTGTCCTGCTTCAGCCTCGCCGCCGTACACCTCACCGGAGCTGCTCCAACAACGGAACTGTCCATCACAGCGGAGCAGTACCCTCGGCGCCGTTTCCAGAGGCCTCAGATCTTCTTCCCCGCCTCCGACGGTCACACCAGCATCACCATCCTCCACGTCCAACCCAATGATGTTGAGGTCGACAAGGCTATGCCAAAGAGGTTGTACACTCGTTGCATCACTTTGTTACTCTGCATTCATGTCGATCCCTCAGGGATCCTTTGCTATCGAACTACTATGGTACTACTATTCGTGCATTTGGTTAGAAGGAGTGGACCAAAGCAAAACTGGAGGATTTTTTCCTTTGTTGTCTCTTTCAAAGAAAAAACGTAGGAATTTTAAAATCCACTTGGATGTCCTTTTCAAATTAATATGCATGAAGAACAGGACTAATTGCATTACTGGCATAATAAGATTCTTATTTTTTTCATTTTCACGTGGTTTGACTTTAATTTGACCATGTTTCTCCATTCTTGTGTTCTTCCAATTCATGTGAACCAAACACCGAGGTTGACAGAAATCCTATGTTTCCAAATGCTATGTTTTGCACGTGCATTCCTATCCTATTCCTGTGTTTTCCTGTCCCTGCGTTTATAGAATCCTCCAATTCTAAGGAGCACTTACAGATTTACTTCATTTTCAAATAGGCGTGAAAGAAAACTCTGTTTGTTATGCCCTGCTCCTGCCGTGCCGTCATCCACCCCACCTGAGGTGCACCATCTACAGAAGCATTCACTGCAGCAGAGATTCCCCTGCAGACTTTCTTTCGCTACCTCAGATCATCTTCGCCGTTGCCGGCAGCCACGCCAACTACATTACCATCATCGACTGAGCAGATGAACCTGAGGACTACACAGTTCTGGAAGAGAGGTCGCAGTCTCCCGTGTTTGCTTACATTATACATATGTTATTATTACCTGCGACTTTATCGTTCAAACTTGAGTTTTAAAATGCCCGTGGGTCTCATATCGAGGCAGCAACGAATAGTATTTGTCTACTATCTGGTTCATATGGGGTCTTCTATGTGGTTCATGTTGGGTGGGCAACAAATAGTAGATGATCCATTGTCTGTCTTTTTAAACTGAAGCTATAATCTACCTGCTATCATTAGTTTTGGATCTATCCACTCGTTTGCTACCATCAGTCTTGATTTCTACATGCACCCCTTAGGCCTTACAAAATCTAACTAATTTTTTTATTATGCATGTCAGTTATTGTACACAATCGTATTGAACATGTAGAGAAAAAGAGAAGACCGTTGCGTGGGAATATAATGTCATGCAGATGCCGCTCCATGGTGGGCGAAGTGCCCCCCCTCCCGCCATTCCAGATTGTATTCCAGAGGAAGATAACTGTACAAATGGGGATTCAGAGGGAGCCGACCACTCCTATTTACCACCTGAGGTGTTTGCTCTAACCTGGCATGCTGATGTTGGTCATATCATGCATATGGCGCCTCGCATTGCTTACATTATACATCTTAGATGTCATCAGCTTAGTTTAGATTTGCTTTGTTTGAATGCCACATGTTTGGTTTCTATATCATACTCCCACCGTTCCTAAATATTTGTCTTTTTAGAAATTTCAACAAGTGACTACATACGGAGCAAAATGAGTGAATCTACACTCTAAAATATGTCTATATACATCCGTATGTGGTAGTCCATTTGAAATCTCTAAAAAGACAAATATTTAGGAACGGAGGGAGTATATGGGAATTATGCAATGCCATCTTCTTTAGCCAGGCATCATATACGTCAATGATGCAATAAGATCCTGTTTAGCCAGGCATCGTATATGTGAACTGTATCGTGCCATATTTTTTTCATAATGTCTTCCATTTGTCAACAATGTTTATACATTCATCTACTCTTCCTATGCATCAGCCATTTGAGCCGGTCATGGGAAAATCTGGAGTGAAAACAAGGTCTTCTGAGCAGTCAGTGCTACCTGTCGATGCAAATTTCTTGCTGGTTATAGATAGCTCCTCAGAGGAGGATTCAGAGACAGACGACCAGTCGTATCCCCCCCCCCGAGGTGCATGCTCTAACTTGGCAGGGTTATATTGCTCATATCATGCATATGGTGTCTTGCATTGCCATGCCATCTGCTTAGATTAGACATGCTTTGTGTGAATGCCTCCTGTTTTCTTTCTATATCAGATATGTGAATTATGCAATGCCATGTTTTTCAGCCAATTATCATATATGTAAATTATGCACCGCCATGTAGCCAGGCATCATATATGTGAATTATCTCATGACTTTTTTTACATTACCTATTCCATTTGTCGACAATCTGTGCATATTGAACTACTCTTCATGTGTATCAGCCATTTGAGCCGGTTATGGAAAAATCAGGAGTGAAAACAAGGTCTTCAGAGCAGGCAATGGTACCTGTTGAAGCATATATCTCGATGGTTATAGGGAGCTCCTCAGAGGAGCATTCACAGACAGATGACCAGTCCTATATCCCACCTGAGGTGTATGCTCTAAGTTGCAATGTTTATATTTCTCATATCATGCATATGGTGTCTTGCATTGGTTAGTTTAGACATCATATGCACAATATTGAATCCCTTCTCCTTAGTTTAGAGATCATACATGCGAGTGCTAGCTGCTTAGTATATGAATCAATTATGTCAATTATATCATGCCATCCTGTATACTTAGACAACATGTATGTGAATTATTTCATCGCAGCCTATTTTAGAAAGACATCATATAGTTTTGTCATGTCATCCTGTTTAGATACTCATCATATGTTGAATTATGCCATTATATCCTGTTAAGTTATCCATCATATATCTGAAACTGTGTCATGCTATACTGTTTAGGTAGGCATCATATATGTGAAATTGTGTCATGCTATCCTGTTTGGTTAGACAACATATAAGTGAATTACCACATCTGTCTATCATACAATGCCTGTACGTTCAATTTCTTTTCTTGTTTATCAGCCATTTGAATTGGAGGGGGTTATGGCAGTATCTAAGGGAGCAAAAACCCGTTCTTCATAGAAGACAGTGCTACCCGTCGATGCAGATAGAACCATGGTTATACTGGCCCACAAACTAGCCCCACCACACATAATCGAGACTCTTCCAGATTGCACACTTACACCGTTGGGCAGAGAACCAACTACAACCCATCTAACCCCAACCCCAGCGGATAGTAACCCACTTCTAGTTGACAAACCACCATGTCCACCATAGAGTACCCCCACATGAGCAGTTTCTAAAGCAACTGCAGTGCCCAAAGCACGAAGACCACCACAGCGAACCCAAACTCCACATTTAAAGTAGAAGAGCAACTGTTCTCAGGTCAGATTCCGTAGCTATGGTCCATACTCCTTTGTTGTTGCATCACTGTATTTACTCATACCAACTACTTCCGAATTTGAAGGATCCAGTTGAAACTCCAATGGTCCAACAGGTATGTTTTAAACCTATTTCTTTAACTGGATTACTGTTCTGACTTCTTGCTCTATGTTGATTTCAGTTTCAGTTGTATAAACAGTTATGTTTTCATGTGATGCACATTACAAGTGTTGCCAATGTTGTGTAGTTTCTCACACTTATATTCTGTCTATGCTGATGTGTCTTAAAAATATATGAGTTGAAATGTGTCTCTATCTTGATTTGGCAACATAAACTAGAATGATATGGACAATACAGTGACCATAGTACATAGATATATGTTTGTTTCATGTTGTTATCCTGTCCACCTTACTACTGAACCGGTTTACCAAAATGAGTTTCGTATACTACATGCTAAACCTGTGATGTGTCTGCTTGTTTCTCTTGTAGTATGCGAACAGAATATTGGAGAAGAGCACCCCACTATGCTATGGTAGAGAAAGTAATGGAGATAGGGTTCAAGATAGTGAGACAACCCTGTTGGTCTCCAAGAAAGGTGATAAAAACGATCTTGTACACAGTGAGAAAACCCCAGAGTCCTGCGTTGATGTAGTGTTCGAGTTACTGGCCAGTACCGCTGGCACAAGATCTTCGAACTCGCTGCCTGAATCACTTCGGCTTCTTCAGTCTCAGCTACAAGCTGAAAAGCATCAGTCAGCTGTGCTGCGGCAAGAAGTCGAAGGACTGAGGAAGTCCCTGCAGAATTCAGATGCATACTTTCTTGTGCAATAGCAAGTGCTGGAGGATTTAAGCGCCAAACAGGAGAAAGTTAATAAGGTTGCTAAGCATCTTGCCAGCATTATGGGTACTCAGGATATTGTTTCTTGAGCTCTTCTGAAGTGGTTTCAGTTCTGGACTTGTTTTGTTGCGGCTTTTATTTGCACTGGTCGCCAACTTTGACAACCAGTGTATATGATATGCTGCTTTGTTCCCTATATTTGCACTGGTGGCGAACTTTGATGCCTAGTGGATGTAATATGTGTAATAGCCGTGATAGCCTAGCATAAGTTGCTTGCTTATTTATTTCCTTGTTGTCTTGTTTATTTGTTTGCTTGTAGTCAGTGCAGTTCTTTTTCCACGGTTTGCTAGTAGCCGCAATAACCTATTTTTTAAAACTAGGCCACAATAACCGTGGGCTACATATTCACTGTAGTGGGCCTCCTATGGGCCGTAGAATCAATGGGCCTTCTAAGGGCTGTAGAAACAATGGGCCTTCTACGGGCCGTAGCATCAATGGGCCTTCTACGGGCCGTATGATCGATCGGCCAAACATGGGCCAATAACAGACCGCATTATGGGCCTTAAACAGGCTAGAGTTGGAATCTTCCATTCATGGGCCGACAATAACGGGCCATCGTTAATCGGCCGTATTTGATGACGCTATGAAAATAGCCCAATGGATTAACAGGCCGCAAACGGGCCGATTGTAACCACGGGCTGAATTTGGCCCACAAGCAGAAAAGGCGAGTAACGGGCCGTAAGTAACCGAATGCTGGAAGTGAGCCCAAGAATAAATGGGACCTGAGAAGGCCGAAAGATAACACGGGTTGGAAACGGCTCAATGGAATAACGGGCCGTTAATGGGTATAAAGCGGTACACTGTTCATTGCGGGCCAGATTCACCACGGGCCGTTAATGGGCCAAGAGTTACAAATGGCCTCGTATGGGCCGGAAGACATCATGGGCCATACATGGGCCGAAGTTACAACAGGTGAGGGAGTCCTGGATTAGGGGGTCCTCGGGCGTCCGGACTATGGTACATGGGCCGGACTGATGGATTGTAAAGATACAAGACCGAAGACTATCTCCCGTGTCCGGATGGGACTCTCCTTGGCGTGGAAGGCAAGCTTGGCGTCCTGATATAAAGATTCCTTTCTCTGTAACCGACTTTGTACAACCCTAGTTCCCTCCGGTGTCTATATAAAACGGAGGGCTTAGTCCGTAGGGAGAAGAATCATAATCATAGTCATACAGGCTAGACTTCTAGGGTTATAGCCATTACGATCTCGTGGTAGATCTACTCTTGTAATACTCATATTCATCAAGATCAATCAAGCAGGAAGTAGGGTATTACCTCCATAGAGAGGGCCCGAACCTGGGTAAACATCGTGTCCCCTGTCTCCTGTTACCATCGACCTTAGACGCACAGTTCGGGACCCCCTACCCGAGATCCGCCGGTTTTGACACCGACATTGGTGCTTTCATTGAGAGTTCCGCTGTGTCGTCGTCAAGAGGTTCGATGGCCCCGTCAATCATCTACAACAATGTGGTCCAGGGAGAAACCTTCCTCCACGGACAAATCTTTGTATTTGGCGGCTTCGCACTGCGGGCCAACTCGCTCGGCCATCTAGAGCAGATCGATAGCTACGCCCCTGGCCGTCAGGTCAGATTTGGAAGCTTGAACTACATCTCAATATCCGCGGAGACTTGATCTTCGACGGATTCGAGACCACGGCAGCCGCTCCCTGTCGCCACGATGAACATGACTTAAATCTGTCATCGGACCATGCCCAGGGGATAGCGCCTGTAACTGCTCTGACCCTAGATCCAGAGCAGATTGCGCCATCCGAGGACGGGAGGCTCAACCCCGCCACGGAAGCCGCAGACCAAGCGGCGTCGGAGCCGCACACCGACCCAACCTCGAGTGGGATCTGTGTCACCGGATACTCAGACTCGTTTCTGACTACAAGTTTCGAACCATGTGCGTCCGCGCACGACGAGCTTGATTAGACATCGATCGTCGAATTCAGCTCCGCGGACATCTTCCGGCAATCGCCTTTAGGCAACGTGCTAAACTCATTAAAAACACTCTCCTTAGCGGCGGACTCACAGCCGAATTATATCCGGTTCGAACTGGAGGCTGATGACGGAGAATTTTGTTTCCCACCCATCGCCCACTTCATAGCCACTGTCGAGGACCTAACCGACATGCTCGATTATGACTCCGGAGACATCGACGGTATGGACGACGATGCCGGAGAAGAGAAGCAGGCCGAAAACCCACCGTTCACTGGACGATAGACGGCCACCTCCTCATACGACGTATACATGGTGGATGCACCAAAAGTGAATAGCGGCAATGACAAGGAAGATCCAGTTGAGGATAAACCTCCTGAGATAAAACCAAAGCGCCGGCGTCAGCGGTGCCGCTCTAAATCACGCCGCAGCAAAGACAGCAACACCGGCACAGGATAAGATAACACTCCGGACGGTGCCGAAGACAATGAAGACCCCGTTGAGGCAACTTCCGAACAAGATGAACAGGAAGACGGGTAAGTTAGCCCTGATGAACAAGCCATACACGAAGACTCGGAGGACAGTAATTATCTTCCACTCTCCGAGGATGAGGCGAGCCTTGGCAACGAGGATTTTATCATGCCTGAGGAACCTCTCGAGCAGGAGCGCTTTAAGCGCCGGCTAATAGCCACTGCAAAGAGCCTGAAAAAGAAGCAGCAGCAGCTTCAAGCTGATCAAGATCTGCTCAACGATAGATGGACTGATGTCCTGGCACCCGAGGAATATGGCCTTAAGCGCCCAGCCAAAAGTTACCCGAAGCGCGAATTGCTACCTCGGTTCGATGATGAGGCGTTGGAGCCCGTACCATCATCGCGCAATGCGGCTGACCGACCACCGCATGGTCGGGATAAAGCGGGAACTCAAGCCGAACACCAGCCCGCCCCACCTCACCGTAAAGGCAGAGATAAAATAGCTCGGAAACATACATACGACCTGCGGCAGGGCTTGGACAGTAGAGCAGGTCAGAACAGATCGAACTATGGATCACGGGGACGCCCCCCGACACGCGACAATGGCTACCTAGCCAGACGCAATAATCATACTCACGCCCGGGCCAAGAACCGCAGACGGACTCCATCCGAGCTATGTCGTGACGTGGTCCGATATAGAGGCGCCGGACACCCAGTTTGCTTCACCGACAAAGTAATGGAGCACGAATTCCCAGAAGGGTTTAAACCCATGAATATCGAATCATACGATGGAACAACATATCCCGCGGTATGGATTGAGGACTTTCTTCTCCAAATCCACATGGCCCGCAGTGATGATCTCCACGCCATTAAATACCTCCCACTAAAACTAAAGGGACCAGCTCGGCACTGGCTAAACAGCCTTCCAGACAACTCCGTTGGCAGCTGGGACGACCTGGAGAACGCCTTTCGCGATAACTTCCAAGGTACATATGTCCGACCAGCAGATGCCGATGACTTAAGTCACATCATCCAGCAGCCCGGAGAGTCAGCCAGAAAGCTCTGGACTAGGTTCTTAATTAAAAAGAACCAAATTGTCGATTGTCCGGGCGCCGAAGCCCTCGTGGCCTTCAAACAAGTGTCCGGGATGAATGGCTCGCCCGCCACCTCGGTCAAGAAAAACCAAAATCCATGGCAGCCCTTACCGCTCTAATGACCTGCTTTTGCGCGGGAGAAGACAGCTGGCTCGCTCGTAGGAGCAATAGCGCCAGCGATCCGGGCACTTCCAAAGTCCGAGACGGCGATGGTAAGCCATGGCGCAATAAACACAAGCGTCGTAATAGTAATGAAATAACGCAAGACACAGCGGTCAACGCCGGATTCAGCGGTTCCAAACCCGGTCAACGGAAAAAGTCATCCAAGGCAAATAGAGACGGACCATCCAATCTCGACAAGATATTGGATCGCCCTGCCAGATTCATGGCACCCCCGATAAACCAGCTACTCACACTAACAGAAGATGCTGGGTCTTCAAACAAGCCGGCAAGCTTAATTCCGAACATAAGGGGAAGGGGCCGCCCAGTGACAGCAATGACGAAGAGACTTGCCAGCCGAATACCGGGGTTCAGAAGCAATTTGCCCCCGAAGTGAAAACCGTAAACATGGTATATGTGACGCACACCCCTACAGGGGAGCACACGTGCGCACTACGGGACGCATACGCTATAGAGCGGGTTCCCCCAAAATTTAGTCATATCCGTCCTGAAGGTTTGGCAGCTCTGATCATTGATCCAATTATCGATGGGTTCCATCTCACGAAAGTCCTTATGGACGGCGGCAGTAGCCTTAATCTACTCTACCAAGACACTGTCCACAAAATGGGCATTGATCCTTCTAGAATCAAACCCACCACAACCATCCTCAAGGGAGTAGTACCCGATGTAGAAGCTCACTGCACGGGTTCCATCACACTGGAAGTCGTTTTCGATTCGCCAAACAACTTCTGAAGCGAGGGCTTGACCTTTAATATTGCCCCGTTCCACAGTGGCTACCATGCACTTCTGGGGCATGCCGCTTTTGCTCGATTCAATGAGGTCCCACTCTACGCCCTCGCAAAACTTAAAATGCCCGGTCCACGCGGCATCATAACAATAAATGGAAATACGGAAAACTCCCTCTGTACAGAGGATCGTACTACGGCTATTACAACCGAAGTAAAAAGCGGCCTCGTCAAGCCGCACAACTCATCGGCCATTAAGCCGCCGGTTTCTATTAAATGGAACCGATCTATCTCAGAGCGGGATTAGCAGTTCGGCCTCCGTCGTTCGCCTCGCAATCACGCGAAGTTTATACCGCGCATGCATAATGATGTACTTAAAATACCCTGGTCATCGGCGCAGGCAAAATACGGGCAAGCCTACAAGCACTCCCATTTCCTTCTTTTCCTTTCTAACTATTTCTTTTTATTTTATCACAGGTGACTCAAAATATTGGTCATCTCATGGACTCTTTCGGAGTTCGGCTTCATACACTTACCCAAAGGTTATTCCTGTTAAAAGAATCCTTTCACCGAGGCAAGGTAGCGCAGACGTGCGACAGGAGGTCCAAATAATTTTGTAGACCGCACTCTCTATTTCGATCCTGTAAAGTGCCTTCTCCCTCAGCCTTCGACCACCGGCATGTCAAACAGCCTGGGTCGTGGCGTTATTATTTGTAAAATGGCAATTGACATATCGATCAGGTCCCAGTGAACATAATTCGTATCCAGTATTCGCTTTTTCTAAAGAGTTGAATTTCTTTGGTTGTTTCACACTCGCACCTCGTCACAGGTTGCCAGGGGCTCGATATGGGAACAAATGAGTTGCCGACAAGTCCGAACAGCTTTATAGCACACTTCGGCGTCGCGAGTTTGGCCTTATATGCATCAACTCCGAATCATGTCTTCGGTCAATAGTTGGGTTGCCCGGCTCCTGTGCTTACTACCTTACGTTCCGCTATATTGGCTAGGGTAGTAAAGGGAGAACTACTGCGATTGTGTCCCGGTTTATCCGGATGAGCACCTCAGTAGAGAAAGCTGAAAACTGACTGTCATGTTGCGGCGAGAGCTGGTCAACCACTTGATGACTTATTAGAATCTTTCGTGATTCCTTCCATATTACACGAAGGACCGTTCTTCTGGTCACCCATGTAACGCACCATATTCGGATAACTGCGTACATACTAGGGGCTATATTGTAGACCCACCGTCAAACTCCTATGGCTAAGTGAAAGTGCTAAAGTCCTATAGTCTGATTGCCTAGTTCGCCGCATTGACACCTCCTTCACAGACCAAGACGTTGGGTCAAGAGTGATCAAGTGCTTTTCCGAACACCCCCGTATTTCCTGCGAGGGGGCTGCAGCCGACGACTGGAAAACTTCCAGATTATACAAAAACGGCCGAACAGGAGGAGCCAATACTTCTAGGCATAGCCTTAAATATCATAATATTGTTTTTACAATTTCAATACACTTCACTCGAATATCATCTCTTTTGAGCACTGACCCTCTATCAAGCGGGCACCCTCTAAGACATCCTCGAAATAATGCTCTGGTGTGTGATGCTCCTTGCCCTTGGGTGGACTTTTCGCTGCAATATCGGTGGCCTTCATCTTCGCCCAGTACGTCTTGACACGGGCAAAGGCCATCCGTGCACCTTCAATGCACGTTGACCGCTTAACGGCGTCGATACGCGGCACCGCATCAACTAGTCGCTGCACCAAACCGAAATAACTCTTCGGAACTGGCTCAGTCGGCCACGGCCGGACTACGACGTCCTTCATGGTAGAACCGGATATCTTGTGGAGCTCGGCCCACTGGGCCATCTATTCGTTCAGCAACAGCGGGCGCTTCGGCGTGCCGAATTGTGACTAGAAAAGCTTCTCCGTTGCATACCCTTCTTGCGCTTCGTAAAACTGCGTCGCATCGGAGGCGCTCTTCGGCAAGTCTAAAAAGGTGCCTGGAGAGCTCCACATTTGATTAAGCGGGGAATACTTCGGATCGCCGAATTTAGTCTGTAATAAGAAAGGCTTATCGGCCGCTATCTCCCAGCTTGCCGGACCACTTCTCGAGCCGCTCTAGACTCAGATCGTGCTTATCTCGCCTCTTGTAAGGCCTTGTCGAGATCGGCCGCTTTGGCTTTGTTATCCCTATCGAGGAATTCGCACCGCACAGTGGCTTCCTTCAGCTCGCGTGCCATAGTGGCCATTCTCTCCTCACACTGGCGCTGAGCAGCCTGTCCGGCATCTAACTCATCCGCTGCCTTCTTGGCAGCCACATTACTCATCCGGGCTTGCTCCTTGGCTCGGGCAAGTTCAGCCCGAAGGGTCTCAACTGTGGCAGCACCATCTGCAGACGCGCATGTCTTAGAATATAATTCTAGCTTCGTGCTCATGTTATTTCATATATACATACTCTGACCACCCCAACAGATACCTTGCGCCTCGTCGAGTCGCCTGTTAATAAGCGTGATGTCGTTATCCGCCACATCAAGTTTGTGCTCCAGACCTGCAACCTCTGTAGAGTGGGCAGTCGTCATGGAGGTAACAGCCTGTGTTTCAAGTAATTAGATTATTTCCCGGGGACATCTTTTTCGATCCTCTGATTGCCTCCCTTTGGACGCCCACTAGAGTCTCAGGGGCTACTATTTATACAAAGGTGCATTTTGCGTATAGAGCACAATTGAAAATATAACATTACATACCTCGAAGCCTCTTAGCAGGCTCGTGAAAGCTTCATTCAATCCGCATTTCGCGGATAGAATCCTCTCAACCACTGTACCCATCAAAGTACGATGTTCCTCTGAGACGGGCGAATATCGCAACATGTCCATCAGTGTATCCGGTGCCTCCGGCTTCTTGGAAGCAGCTGTGGAAGCACGTACTCCCTTTGGGAGGATATGTTTGCTTGACCCTAGAGCCGTCTCCGGCTGTAAGCCAGATAGTCCGGCGCCTTTATTGTTAGTCCCCGTAGGGACCGCACCCCGGGTGGCCAAAGTTTCACCTTGGGGCGTTGTCTCCATTATCCTCTGTTGATCGGGCGAGATCCTCCGGGACGACACCTCGATGTCGTCCGCCCAATTGGGCGAGGAAGCTTGCGGAGCGTCTCGCTTTCCATCATCTCCGGAAGAAGATCCCCCGAAGAGGAGGATTGTTGAGGAAGACTGTGTGCGGGACTGCAAAAACATGTATTCTAGATGTCGACGTATCATAGGCGCCTCCTGTCCAATGAATGGATGACATCTGTCCCAACGATGAGCCAACACGTGTTTCCTCCAGCCAATGAGAATTTTACACGTGGAAAATCCTCATTGGTCCGGGCTGTTAGCGGGTTATCTGATCCAAAACCGGACCCGATAGCTTAACGGCGACCCGTTACGGTGGATGCCACGTGTCGGTCACCCCTGACGAAAGCACTTCCATGACGCGCAATTTATCATCATGGAAGTGGACACTTTCGTGATGATAATTTTGGTAATGTCATGGAACACTTTTACGACAGCACAGGTATACTATCTTGATTCTGTCATAAAATCGTCATGGATGTACATGCATGACAGAAAACGTGACCTACTGTGACAAACACGTATCACCATGGAAGTGTATTTTTTGTAGTGTGAACTGTGGAGGGGGCACCGCACACGGCTAAGACAATTGATCTTGTGTTCTAGGGTGCCCCCTACCTCTATATATAAAGGAGGAGAGGGGGAGGCCGGCCGCCCCTGTAGGGCGCGCCAAGAGAGAGGAGTCCTACTAGGACTCCAAGTCCTAGTAGGATTCCACTTGGTGGAAGGGGGAAGAAGGAAGGGAGAGGGAAAGGGGGGCCGCGCCCCCTCCCCTAGTCCTATTCGGACTCCCCATGGGGTGGGCGTGCGCCACCTAATCGTGGCCTGCCCTCTTTCTTCCCTAAGGCCCATGTTGGCCCATTACTTCCCCGGGGGGGTCCGGTAACCCCTCTGGCACTCCGTTTTTACCCGGTACCTCTCGGAACTCTTCCGGTGTCCGAATAACATCATCCAATATATCATTCTTTATGTCTCGACCATTTCGAGACTCCTCGTCATGTCTGTGATCTCATCCGGGACTCCAAAAAAACTTTGGTCATCAAATCACGTAACTCATAATACAAATCATCATCGAACGTTAAACGTGCGGACCCTACGGGTTCGAGAACTATGTAGACATGAACGAGACACATCTCCGGTCAATAACCAATAGCGGAACCTGGATGCTCATATTGGCTCCTACATATTCTATGAAGATCTTTATCGGTCAAACCGCATAACAACATACGTTATTCCCTTTGTCATCGGTATGTTACTTGCCCGAGACTCGATCGTCGGTATCATCATACCTAGTTCAATCTTGTTACCGGCAAGTCTCTTTACTCATTCCGTAATGCATCATCCCGTAACTAACTCATTAGTCACATTGTTTGCAAGGCTTATAGTGATGTGCATTACCGAGAGGGCCTAGAGATACCTCTCTGAAACACGGAGTGACAAATCCTAATCTCGATCTATGCCAACTCAACAAACACCATCGGAGACACCTGTAGAGCATCTTTATAATACCCCTGTTATGTTGTGACGTTTGATAGCACACAAAGTGTTGCTCCAGTATTCGGGAGTTGCATAACCTCATAGTCAGAGAAATATGTATAAGTCATGAAGAAAGCAATAGTAATAAAACTAAACGATCATAATGCTAAGCTAACGGATGGGTCTTGTCCATAACATCATTCTCTAATGATGTGATCTCGTTCATCAAATGACAACACATGTCCATGGTCAGGAAACTTAACCATCTTTGATTAACGAGCTAGTCAAGTAGAGGCATACTAGGGACACTCTGTTTGTCTATGTATTCACACATGTACTAAGTTTTCGGTTAATACAATTCTAGCATGAATAATAAACATTTATCATGATATAAGGAAATATAAATAACAACTTTATTATTGCATCTAGGGCATATTTCCTTCAGTTTGTTGTAGATGTATGTTCGTGCTCATAGATTTTCTGGTATGCTTAGTATGATAGCGATGAACCATGTTCTTAGTATGATAGTGATGAAGCATGTGCTTGCTATGATAGTGATGAACCATGTGCATGTATGCTCCTACTTTCATGGATTGTCTGGTATGTTATGAGCTATGCTTACTGTCAACGCGTGCTACGATTGTAGGACATGACCACATAGACGCAAGATCTAAGTCAGGCCCTTGTCCTGTCTGACAGCCAGTTTGCCCCATCGTTTGTCAAGGACTCGCAGCCTATGTCCGAGATGGCACCTTATTCAGAGGTGTTCACGTCTGATTTTGTCTATGTGCTAGTAGTGCTCGTTGAGCAAACTTCTGCTGCTGCTGTTGCTACCGCTGCACACAAGGTAGCAACAAAAAAGGCAAAGAAGGATGGTAAGTCGAACAACATGAAGTGGCAGTCTTCATGTCCACGTTCGTGCTGAACAAGATGTGTGAGCTCATCTCTAGTGGAGTTAGGACTGACAAGGGCTTCAAGGAGGTGCACTTGAACACCGTTGCGAAGCAGGTGTTCAAGTTCTGTGGGCAGGAGGTGTCTGCCACCCAGGTGTACAACCACCTGAAGAAGTAGAGAGGTCAATGGATCCAAGTGTCCAAGCTGAGAGTGTTGGTGAACGTAGTAATTTCAAAAAATTCCTACGCATACGCAAGATCATGGTGATGCATAGCAACGAGAGGGGAGAGTGTTGTCCACGTACCCTCGCAGACCGAAAGCGGAAGCATTATGACAAAACGGTTGATGTAGTCGTATGTCTTCACGATCGATCGATCCTAGTACCGAACATACGGCACCTCCCCAATCTGCACACGTTCAGCTCGGTGACGTCCCACGAACTCAGGATCCAGCAGAGTGTTGAGGGAGAGCTTCGTCAGCATGACGGCGTGATGACGGTGATGATGAAGCTACCGGCGCAGGGCTTCGCCTAAGCACTACGATGATATGACCGAGGTGGATTATGGTGGAGGGGGCACCGCACACGGCTAAGAGATCAATGATCAACTTGTGTGTCTATGGAGTGCCCCCTGGCCACGTATATAAAGGATGGAGGGAGGAGGAGGCCGGCCCTCATAGGGCGCGCCCAAGTGAAGTCCTACTAGGACTCCCTAGTCCTAGTAGGATTCCACCTCCCACATGGAATAGGAAAAAGGGAAGGGAGAAGGAGAAGGAAGGAAGGGGCGCCCCCTTTCTCTAGTCCAATTCGGACCAGTCCATGGGGAAGGGGCGCGGCCACCCTTGAGGCCTTTCTCTCCTTTCCCGTATGGCCCATTAAGGCCCAATATGAATTCCCGTAACTCTCCGGTACTCCAAAAAATACCTGAATCACTCGGAACCTTTCCGATGTGCGAATATAGCCTTCCAATATATCGATCTTTACATCTCGACCATTTCGAGACTCCTCGTCATGTCCCTGATCTCATCCAGGACTCCGAACAAACTTCGGTCATCAAATCACATAACTCATAATACAAATCGTCATAGAACATTAAGCATGCGGACCCTACGGGTTCGAGAACTATGTAGACATGACCGAGACTCATCTCTGGTCAATAACCAATAGCGGAACATGGATTCTCATATTGGTTCCTACATATTCTACGAAGATTTTTATCGGTCAAACCACATAACAACATACGTTGTTCCCTTTGTCATCAGTATGTTACTTGCCCGAGATTCGATCGTCGGTATCTCAATACCTAGTTCAATCTCGTTACCGGCAAGTCTCTTTACTCGTTCCGTAATGCATCATCCCGCAACTAACTCATTAGTCACAATGCTTGCAAGGCTTATAGTGATGTGCATTACCGAGAGGGCCCAGAGATACCTCTCTGATACACAGAGTGACAAATCCTAATCTCGATCTATGCCAACTCAACAAACACCATCGGAGACACCTGTAGAGCATCTTTATAATCACCCAGTTATGTTGTGACGTTTGATAGCACACAAGGTGTTCCTCCGGTATTCGGGAGTTGCATAATCTCATAGTCTGAGGAACATGTATAAGTCATGAAGAAAGCAGTAGCAATGAAACTATAACGATCATAATGCTAAGCTAACAAATGGGTCTTGTCCATCACATCATTCTCCTAATGATGTGATCTCGTTCATCAAATGACAACACATGTATATGGTTAGGAAACATAACCATCTTTGATAAACGAGCTAGTCAAGTAGAGGCATACTAGGGACACTTTGTTTTGTCTATGTATTCACACATGTACTAAGTTTCCGGTTAATACAATTCTAGCATGAATAATAAACATTTATCATGAAATAAGGAAATAAATAATAACTTTATTACTGCCTCTAGGGCATATTTCCTTCAGTCTCCCACTTGCCCAGAGTCAATAATCTAGTTCACATCACCATGTGATTTAACACCAATAGTTCACATCACCATGTGATTAACACCCATAGTTCACATCGCCATGTGACCAACACTCAAAGGGTTTACTAGAGTCAGTAATCTCAGTTCACATCGCCATGTGATTAACACCCAAAGAGTACTAAGGTGTGATTATGTTTTGCTTGTGACAGAAGTTTAGTCAACGAGTCTGCCATATTCAGATCCATATGTATTTTCCAAATTTCTATGTCAACAATGCTCTGCACGGAGCTACTCTAGCTAATTGCTCTCACTTTCAATATGTATCCAGATTGAGACTTAGAGTCATCAAGATCAGTGTCAAAACTTGCATCGACGTAACCCTTTACGATGAACCCTTTGTCACCTCCATAATCGAGAAACATATCCTTATTCCACTAAGGATAATTTTGACCGTTGTCCAGTGATCTACTTCTTGATCACTATTGTACTCCCTCGCCAAACTCAGTGTAGGCTATACAATAGATCTGGTACACAACATGGCATACTTTATAGAACCTATGGCTGAGGCATAGGGAATGACTTTCATTCTCTTTCTATCTTCTACCATGGTCGGGCTTTGAGTCTTACTCAATTTCACACCTTGCAACACAGGCAAGAACTCTTTCTTTGACTGTTCCATTTTGAACTACTTCAAAATCTTATAAGGTATGTACTCATTGAAAAACTTATCAAGCGTTTTGATCTATCTCTATAGATCTTGATGATCAATATGTAAGCAGCTTTACCTAGGTCTTTCTTTGAAAACTCCTTTCAAACACTCCTTTATGCTTTCCAGAAAATTCTACATCATTTCCGATCGACAATATGTCATTCACATATACTTATCAGAAAGGTTGTAGTGCTCCCACTCACTTTCTTGTAAATACAGGATTCACCTCAAGTCTGTATAAAACTATATGCTTTGATCAACTTATCAAAGCGTATGTTCCAACTCCGAGATGCTTGCACCAGTCCATAGATGGATCGCTGGAGCTTGCACACTTTGTTATCACCTTTAGGATTGACAAAACCTTCTCGTTGCATCATATAAAACCCTTCTTTAAGGAATCCATTAAGGAATGCAGTTTTGACATCCATTTGCCAAATTTCATAAAATGTGGCAACTGCTAACATGATTCGGACACACTTAAGCATCGCTACGAGTGAGAAACCCTCATCGTTGTCAACACCTTGAACTTGTCGAAAACCTTTTTGCGACAATTCGAGCTTTGTAGATAGTAACACTACTATCAGCGTCCGTCTTCCTCTTGAAGATCCATTTAATCTCAATGGCTCGCCGATCATCGGGCAAGTCAATCAAATTCCATACTTTGTTCTCATACATGGATCCCATCTCAGATTTCATGGCCTCGAGCCATTTCGCGGAATCTGGGCTCATCATCGCTTCCTCATAGTTCGTAGGTTCGTCATGGTCTAGTAACATGACTTCCAGAAAGGATTACCGTACCACTCTGGTGCGGACCATACTCTGGTTGACCTACGAGGTTCGGTAGTAACTTGATCTGAAGTTTCATGATCATCATCATTAGCTTCCTCACTAATTGGTGTAGGAATCACTGGAACTGATTTCTGTGATGAACTACTTTCCAATTCGGGAGAAGGTACAACTACATCATCAAGTTCTAGTTTCCGCCCACTCACTTCTTTCGAGAGAAACTCCTTCTCTAGAAAGGATCCACTCTTAGCAACAAAGATCTTGCCTTCGGATCTATGATCGAAGGTGTACCCAACAGATTCTTTTCGGTATCCTATGAAGACACACTTCTCCGATTTGGGTTTGAGCTTATCAGGCTGAAACTTTTTCACATAAGCATCGCAACCCCAAACTTTTAAGAAACGACAACTTCGGTTTCTTGCCAAACCACAGTTCATAAGGTGTCGTCTCAACGGATTTATGTAACATCCCAAATTTTCAATTCGGAATGTTATACATAGGTCATCATATGCATATCATATTTAATTTGCATTTTGGTGGTGATCCTAAAAATCCTAAGCAACTCAAGGACCCACGGAGAGAGTTGGGGATTTTATTATTTTTCATATTTGAATTTTTTTCAAATATTGAAATGGGAATCATTTTGGTTTTAATTATTTTTCTCTCTGAAAAATATTTTATAATTAAAATATATGAGAGGAGATAATATGACTTCTCCAAAATAAATGAAATATTGGAGGAAAAATGTTAAAATCCAATAAATAATTTTATTTGAATTTTATCGCTATTTTGTTTGAATTAGAAAAATATTCATTAGGTCCGGGAAAATTATTCACTTTGTCCTAAATTTTATTAGAGGATGGTGAAATTTTATTTCAGAATTTTTGGAGTCCGTTTGATATTTCTTTTTATTTATTTTCTCCGTCCATTTAAAAAAATGAACCGATCTAACGGGTCATGCCCGAGCCGGACTCTGTCCGCTCAGGCTTTATAAGCAGGCCGAGGCCGCCGCCCCAGCCCACCAGCCCGCCCGCCCGAAACCCTAGCCGCCATCCCGCCGCCGCCGACGCCGCGCCTCGCCGCCGGAGCCCGCCGCCGCCGCGCCTCGCCACCCGCCGCGGCTGCCGCCGCCGCGCTGGAGCCCGCCACCGCCGTCCGCCGGAGTTTGCCAGAAAAGTCGCCGCTTTTCTTTGGTTTTATTTTCGGTAAAAACCCTAGATCGGTTTTTCGTTTAGATCGGGTTTTATTTCGGTTTTATTCGGTTTAGTTTATTTAAGGAACGTTCGTTCGTTTAGATCTTTTAGTGAACGATTTTCGTTAGATTGATTCTATTAGCGAACGTTCGCGCCGTAGTCTTTTCTTTTTATTTTATTTATTCCGGCCAGGGACCTATTCGTGATTACTTTTATCGCAGATTAGCCCCTGATCTTCAAACCCTCGTAACTTTTCGACCGTTTGTCCAAATCCAATGAAACCAACGCCAAAATCTTCGTCTCGAGCACCTCTTTCTGTTTAATCAACTTGAACAAGGTTTTGAAAATTTAAAATTTGGTTTCAAGCAGATTTGAATTCGAAGTTCTTTTGACCGTAGTTTCAGTTCAGTAGCTCCGATTCGATTGATTCTTTTTGCAGATCGAATCTCTTCGGTTGGATTTTCAGATTTGATCTTCTTATTTGAGTTTTACCCGTGCATCTTTGCTTGAGTGCTTATGTATGCTATTGTTTATTTGCGATAGAATTCCCGGAGTGCGAAGCGTGCTACTACGAGTCTCTAGGGTTTGCGGGTCGTCAGCAAGGCAAGTAACACATTGATCATACTCTTTTCATACCGAGTTTTTATGCATTAGTTACAACCCTCAAACATTGCATTGTTAGGATTTGATAACATGCGGGTATTGGGAAGTAGTTGATGAGGTATAACCTATTACATGTTTTATTATCAAACCCTTGGGAGTTACTTCTACGTTGTGCTCATGTTGCTATGCTATGCTCGTAGACATGGATTGGCCTTGAGTGTAACCATGGCAGATGTGAGATTGTTAATTAATGGTTCAACTTAAGGTGGCAACTTTAATACACATCTGGGTGGATTGTTGGTTTGAGCACCTGGGGTTATACCAGTGTTGTCCTAGGAGATCCCGGGGTTATACCGTGTGATCCTCCTATGGTCCGCCACCCAGGCTCAAAGGGATCATAAGGTTATTCATGCTAGAAACTTCCGTGTGCAGCCACAAGCTATTATGGGCTGTAGCATAGTTGAGTATGTTGCATGACCTCTTCCGGTGGTAGGCTAGCAGATGTAGGGGATGTAGGTTGGTACTGTCTACCCGGGGTTAGAGTTAATGCTTCTGAAAGACTGTGTCCTGGTCATCCGTTTCTCAAACACCATGAAGTGCGAGAAATCCAACGGAGGAGATCGAGTCTTGTGGGGAAAAGTGCGCAAACCTCTGCAGAGTGTATAAACTAATCATGGTTAGTCGTGTCCCCGGTTATGGACATCTTGAGTATCTGGTACTTGAATTATTGATTTGATCTCATCACTCTAAATTTATTTTGTTGGGTTGAAATTTACTTTTAATTGGGATTGAGAAGGGGGTACCTTTCTCAATGTTTCAACCACCATGATAGTTAAATAAAATATATTCCTTTGAAGTAGGGAAAATTGGCTTTTCGCAAAACATTATAACCATAGAGCCTCCACCAGCCATATATGCATGTAGTGATAGCCTTTATCTGTTCATTGCTCTACTGTGTTACATTGCCAGCATATTCCATGTGCTGACCCGTTTTCGGGCTCAACATATCATGTTGCAGACTTTTCATACGAAGAGTAAGGTGCGCTAGGTCGTTTGCCGTGCACTCAGCTATGCTGTTGGAGTTGATGGACTCACTTTATCTTCCAAGCCTTCCGCTGTTATCTTATTTAGATGGCCTTTAGCCATATTTATTGTAATAATTTATCTTTTGAGACATTCGATGTAATAAGTGTGTGATTGCTACTCTGTTATAAATCCTTCAAGTACTGTGTGTGTCAGCATTACCGATCCAGGGATGACACTTAAGCACAGAGATTCGACCATTTGAGGTTGGATTGCTACAAGATGGTATCAGAGCACACGCTGAATGTAGGAAACGACCACTAAGATGAGCCGTAGGTCACTCTTCTTTACTCATTTCTGACTCCTCTCCATTTTCTACTCTTTAGGATGACGGACTCAAGGAACAAGTTTGCACAACCGGATGAAGACACACCATTTGGACGACACTTGAAGGAAGTCACTAGGTATCTGAACATCGGAATACCAAGCTTCACCGGGACCTACACCGCCACTTTACAAGAAAAGGAGCATTGGATGATTCGAGTTCAAGTTCCAGGAAGGACATTCAGGCCAGTCACTGAGTCCATAGAGTTTTCCTTTGATGCACCAACCTGGAGTCTAGGTAAGAGCATGGCAGCCCACATCGCTATGGGGCGCATCGGTGAAGTTTATCACGAGGACCTTAAGGATAATTTCTACCAGATATGTGGGCGCCGAGATGAGCAATGGGAGATGATCAGCATCATGGAGTCTTCCACCGATCAAAATTTCTAGATGGCCACGTTATGGTTAGTAGTATCCCCCCCATGTATATAGTAGTAGTTCGAGCACTGTAACGATAGTTCTAGACCGATTGTATGCCCTTGCTTGAATTGATTTGGTGTGATATGAATGTGTTTGTCTCATGTGCATATGGGTAGTGTTTTCTCACTAGACCTCATTCTATTCTAATCTCTCCCCTCTAAACCCATCAGATGCCTCCGAGACGTGACACCGGATTTGTCTTCCCACCGAAGATCACCCAGTTGATCCAACAGCAGAATAACTTGATACAGCAACTAGTCCGGAACCAAGGCAAAAACAACAACAACAACCCGCCGCCACCACCCCCAGTTGACAACTTAGCTCGTTTTCTGAGGTTGCAGCCGCCGGTGTTTTCCAGTAGCACCGAGCCAATAGTTGCTGATGACTGGCTATGCAGGATTGGAAGGGAGTTGACCACCGCAGGTTGCACAGATGTAGAGAAGGTGCCTTTTGCCGCACATCAATTGGATGGACCCGCAGCCTCATGGTGGGAGAATTATACATCCACTTTTCCTATAGCCAATGTCACTTGGGAGCAGTTTCAGCAAGCATTTCGCACTGCTCATGTCTCAACTGGAGCTATGAGCATGAAGAAGCATGAGTTTCGCAACTTGCGCCAGGGAAACCGTACTATGGCTCAGTACGTAGATGAGTTTAGTAAGTTATCTCGCTATGCCCCAGATGATGTGGCCACAGATGTCGCGAAGCAGGAGAAATTTATGGAAGGCCTGAATGATGAGATGAGCATGCAGTTAATGGTGGCAACATTTAACAACTACCAGGAGTTGGTACATAAGGCTCTTATGATTGAAGGGAAGTAGCAGCAAAGTGAGAGCCGCAAGAGGAAGTATGGACAGGGGAAGTACAATTCAGGAGCTCAGCAGAAGCCTCGTTTCACCCCGAACTCGGGAGGATTTACCCATAACCATGGAGGCCATACCCACAATGGAGGAAGTTCGCATAACCACAGTGGCCCCAAGAATGGAAACGGGAATGGAGCAGGCAGCAATCAGAACCGCGCTAACCCAGCCACACCCGCCAAGAAGGATCAAAGTCACATTACTTGTTTCAAGTGCGGGAAGACTGGACACTACGCCAATGATTGTCCTGAGTTGAAGAATGGCAATGGAAATGGAAGCTCTGGGAAGAAGCCCAACCCTTTCAACAGGGGACAAGTGAACCATGTGAACGTGGAGGAGGTTGAAGAGCAACCAGACGCAGTGATCGGTAAGTTTTTGGTTAAGTCATTTACCGCACTTGTTCTATTTGATACTGGTGCATCGCATTCATACATTTCAAGGGGATTTGTGGACAAGTTTAAGTTACCCACCTTAGCCCTTAGGACCCCTTTGTTAGTAAGCTCACCAGGAGCAGAGTATATGGCCAGCCGATGGTGCGATCGGATACCCTTAACCATTGGTAGCCATATTTTCCCCTCAGACCTAATAATTTTGGAGTCACAAGGATTGGATGTGATACTAGGAATGGATTGGCTATCGAAGTATGGAGGAAACATTGACTGTGCTAGTAGGTCAATTCTACTCACCACCCCGAAGGGAAAAAGGATCAAGTATATATCCAGGCATTCGCCAAGGAGGATCCAAGTAAATTCCCTCTCAGGAGTTGTTCAGCAGGAAGTGCCTGTAGTGAAGGATTACCCGGATGTATTTCCACATGAGTTACCAGGCATGCAGCCGGATCGGGACATTGAGTTTTTGATAGAACTGTTGCCAGGCACCGGACCGATATCGAAGAGAGCATACCGGATGCCCGCAAATGATCTGGAAGAGATCAAGAAGCAGATTAAGGAGTTATTGGACAAAGGTTACATTCGACGAAGTTCGTCACCATGGGGAGCCCCAGTGCTCTTGGTTGAGAAGAAGGATGGATCATTGAGAATGGTTGTTGATTATCGTGCATTGAATGAAGTGACGATCAAGAATAAGTACCCACTACCGATGATCAATGACTTGTTTGACCAGCTGCAAGGAGCTAAAGTATTCTCCAAGATCGATGTATGATCAGGATACCACCAGCTGAAGATCTGAGAACAGGATATACCTAAGACAACCTTCACCACAAGGTACGGGCTATATGAGTACACGGTTATGTCATTTGTATTGACTAACGCCCCTGCCTATTTTATGAGCATGATGAACAAGGTATTCATGGAGTTCTTTGGTAAGTTTGTCGTGGTGTTCATTGATGATATTTTGGTGTACTCGAAGAATGAAGAGGAACACAAGGAGCATTTGCGTTTAGTTGTCGAGAAGCTCAGGGAACATCAGTTATATGCCAAATTCAGCAAATGTGAGTTTTGGTTGAAGGAAGATGGATTCCTTGGACATGTTATATCAGGATAAGTTATAGAAGTAGACCCCACCAAGGTTCAGTCAATCACTGAGTGTTTGGCACCCACCTCAGTTGGAGAGATCCGCAGTTTTCTTGGACTCGCAGGATATTACCGGAGATTCATTGAGAATTTTTCCAAGATCGCGAAGCCCATGACGGAGTTGTTGAAGAAGGACACTAAGTTTAAATGGATAGATGAATGTGAGGCAAGTTTCCAGGAGTTGAAGAAACGTTTGGTTACAGCCCCAGTGCTGATTCTGCCGGATATACGCAAGGATTTCCAAGTGTATTGCGATGCTTCTCACTTAGGACTTGGAGGAGTACTTATGCAAGACGGAAGAGTTTTTTCATATGCCTCATGTCAACTTCGACCGCATGAGTAGAATTATGCCATGCATGATTTGGAGTTAGCAGCCGTAGCGCATGCACTCAAAACCTGGAGACATTTTCTTATCAAAAACCGTTGTGATGTGTACACGGATCATAAGAGTTTGAAGTACATTTTCACGCAGAAGGAGCTAAATCTCAGGCAAAGGAGATGGTTGGAGCTTATAAAGGATTATGATATGAAGCTGCATTATCATCCTGGAAAGGCCAGTGTCGTAGCAGACGCTTTGAGCCGGAAGAGTTATGCCAATACCCTCGTAAGCGGAGGATTACCAAAGGAATTAGCAGAAGATCTCAGGGAGCTTCGTTTGGAGATAGTCCCTAGAGGTTTTGTCGCAGCAATGGAGGTTCAGTCAACATTATTGGGAAATATTCGAGAAGCTCAGAAGGATGACAAGGAAATTGCCGAGATAAAGGAGAGAATGAGCAAAGGAAAAGCCAAAGGTTTTCGTGAGGATGAGCACGACACCTTGTGGTTTGAGGACCATGTTTATGTGCCCAATAGTGCAGAGATCAGGAAGCTGATACTACAGGAAGCACATGACTCGCCATACTCGATACACCCCGGAAACACCAAGATGTATTTGGATTTGAAGGAGCATTTCTGGTGGACTGGTATGATGAAGGATATCGCCGAGTATGTAGCCGTATGTGATGTATGTCAGAGAGTGAAGGCAGAACATCAGAAGCCAGCAGGATTGTTGCAACCTATGCCGATACCCGAATGGAAGTGGGATAAGCTTGGCATGGATTTCATCACTGGATTACCCAGGACCCGATCGGGATATGATTCTATCTGGGTGGTAGTGGATCGTTTGACCAAAGTGGCTCACTTTATCCCAGTGAAGACCACCTATACAAGTGCGAAGTTGGCCAAGATATATATGACCAGGATCGTATGTCTGCACGGAGTTCCGAGGACCATCGTATTAGATAGAGGAACACAATTTACTTCAAAATTTTGGCACCAGCTGCACCAGACTTTGGGGACCAGGCTAGAGTTTAGTACAGCCTTTCATCCGCAGACAGATGGACAGACCGAGAGAGTCAATCAGATTCTGGAGGACATGTTGAGAGCTTGTGCGCTAGATTATGGATCTAGTTGGGATGATAATTTGCCTTACACGGAGTTCTCATACAACAACAGCTATCAAGCCTGTTTGAAGATGGCACCTTTCGAAGCTTTGTATGGAAGAAGATGCAGAACACCGTTGATGTGGGATGAAGTTGGAGACTGTCAGTTGTTTGGACCGGATTTGATTAAAGAGTCCAAAGAGAAGGTTAAGCTGATTCGAGATAGACTGAAGGTACCTCAGTCCAGGCAGAAGAGTTATGCAGACTCAAACCACAAGGAGGTAATCTATGAAATCGGAGATAGAGCATATCTTCGTGTATCACCTCTGCGAGGAGTAAAACGTTTTGGAGTTAAGGGAAAGTTAGCCCCGAGATTTGTAGGACCATACCGAGTTTTGGAACGAATGGAAGAAGTGGCCTACAAGTTGGAGTTGCCCGAAGGACTGTCAGGAGTTCATGATGTGTTTCACGTTTCCCAGCTGAAGAAGTGCCATGCCGAGATGGCTGATATTCCTCTAAGAGATACAGTGCCCCTGGAAGCAATTCAGTTGGATAGTGATTTGACCTACGAGGAGAAACCAGTCAAGATTCTTGAGTTTGCCAGCTGAGTCACGCGCAACAAGGTTATCAAGTTTTGCAAAGTTCAGTGGAGCCACCATACCGAGGATGAAGCCACCTGGGAACGAGAGGAAGACCTACGGAAAGACCACCCACACCAATTTTCTAGCCAACCCGAATCTCGAGGACGAAATTCATCTTAAGGGGGTAGGTTTGTAACATCCCAAATTTTCAATTTGGAATGTTATACATAGGTCATCATATGCATATCATATTTAATTTGCATTTTGGTGGTGATCCTAAAAATCCTAAGCAACTCAAGGACCCACGGAAAGAGTTGGGGATTTTATTATTTTTCATATTTGAATTTTCTCAAATATTGAAACGGGGATCATTTTGGTTTTAATTATTTTTCTCTCCAAAAAATATTTCATAATTAAAATATATGAGAGGAGATAATATGACTTCTCCAAAATAAATGAAATATTGGAGGAAAAATGTTAAAATCAAATAAATAGTTTTATTTGGATTTTATCGCTATTTTGTTTGAATTAGAAAAATATGCATTTTTCAAAATTTGCATTAGGTCCGGGAAAATTGTTCACTTTGTCCTAAATTTTATTAGAGGACGGCGAAAATTTATTTCGGAATTTTTAGAGTCCGTTTGATATTTCTTTTTATTTATTTTCCCCGTCCGTTTTAAAAAAAGAACCAACCTAACGGGCCGTGCCCGAGCCGGACTCTGTCCGCTCAGGCTTTATAAGCCGGCCGAGGCCGCCGCCCCAGCCCACCAGCCCGCCAGCCCGAAACCCTAGCCGCCACCCCGCCGCTGCCGCGCCGCGCCTCGCCGCCGGAGCCCGCCGCCGACACTGCGCCGCGCCTCGCCACCCGCCGCCGACGCCGATGCCGCACCGGAGCCGTCCGCCGGCGTTCGCCGGAAAAGTCGCCAGTTTTCTTCGGTTTTATTTTCGGTAAAAACTCTAAATCGGTTTTTCGTTTAGATCGGGTTTTATTTCGGTTTAGTTTATTTAACGAACGTTCGTTCGTTTAGATCTGTTAGTGAACGATTTTCGTTAGATTGGTTCTGTTAGCGAACGTTCGCGCCGTAGTCTTTTCTTTTTATTTTATTTTTTTCGGCCAGGGACCTATCCGCAATTACTTTTATCGCAGATTAGCCCCTGATCTTCAAACCCTCATAACTTTTCAACCGTTTGTCCAAATCCAGTGAAACCAACGCCAAAATCTTCGTCTCGAGCCCCTATTTCTGTTTAATCAACTTGAACAAGGTTTTGACAATTTAAAATTTGGTTTCAAGCAGATTTGAATTCGAAGTTCTTTTGACCGTAGTTTCAGTTCTGTAGCTCCGATTCGATTGATTCTTTTTGCAGATTGAATCTCTTCAGTTGGATTTTCAAATTTGATCTTCTTATTTGAGTTTTACCCGTGCATCTTTGCTTGAGTGCTTATGTATGCTATTGTTTGTTTGCGATAGAATTCCCGGAGTGCGAAGCGTGCTACTATGAGTCTCTAGGGTTTGCGGATCGTCAGCAAGGCAAGTAACACATTGATCATACTGTTTTCATACCCAGTTTTTATGCATTAGTTACAACCCTCAAACATTGCATGGTTAGGATTTGATAACATGCGGGTATTGGGAAGTAGTTGATGAGGTAGAACCTATTACATGTTTTATTATCAAACCCTTGGGAGTTACTTCTACGTTGTGCTCATGTTGCTATGCTATGCTTGTAGACGTGGATTGGGTTTGAGTGTAACCATGACAGATGTGAGATTGTTAATTAATGGTTCAACTTAAGGTGGCAACTTTAATACACATCTGGGTGGATTGTTGGTTTGGGCACCTAGGGTTATACCAGTGTTGTCCTAGGAGATCCCGGGGTAATACCGTGTGATCCTCCTATGGTCCGCCACCCAGGCTCAAAGGGTTCATAAGGTTATTCATGCTAGAAACTTCCGTGTGTAGCCACAAGCTATTGTGGGCTCTAGCATAGTTGAGTATGTTGCATGACCTCTTCCAGTGGTAGGCCAGTAGATGTAGGGGATGTAGGTTGGTACTGTCTACCCGTGGTTAGAGTTAATGCTTCTGAAAGACTGTGTCCCGGTTATCCGTTTCTCAAACACCATGAAGTGCGAGAATCCAATGGAGGAGATCGAGTCTTGTGGGGATAAGTGCGCAAACCTCTGTAGAGTGTATAAACTAATCATGGTTAGCCGTGTCCCCGGTTATGGACATCTTGAGTATCTGGTACTTGAATTATTGATTTGACCTCGTCACTCTAAATTAATTTTGTTGGGTTGAAAATTACTTTTAATTAGGATTGAGATGGGGATACCATTCTCAATGTTCCAACCACCATGATAGTTAAATAAAATATATTCCTTTGAAGTAGGGAAAATTGGCTTTACGCAAAACATTATAACCATAGAGCCTCCACCAGCCATATATGCATGTAGTGATAGCCTTTATCTGTTCATTGCTCTACTGTGTTACATTGCCAGCATATTCCATGTGCTGACCCGTTTTCGGGCTACAACATGTCATGTTGCAGACTTTTCAGACGAAGAGTAGGGTGCGCTAGGTCGTTTGTCGTGCACTCAGCTATGGCGTTGGAGTTGATGGACTCACTTTATCTTCCAAGCCTTCCGCTGTTATCTTATTTAGATGCCCTTAAGCCATATTTATTGTAATAAGTTCTCGTTTGAGACATTCGATGTAATAAGTGTGTGATTGCTACTTTGTTATAAATCCTTCAAGTACTGTGTGTGTCAGCATTACCGATCCAGGGATGACACTTAAGCACAGAGATTCGACCGTTTGAGGTTGGATTGCTACAATTTAGATGGTGCCCTATTTAACGTGAATGCAGCTGTCTTAATGCATAACCCCAAAACGATAGTGGTAAATCGGTAAGAGACATCATAGATTGCACCATATCCAATAAAGTACGGTTATGATGTTCGGACACACCATTATGCTATGGTGTTCCAGGTGGCATGAGTTTGTTAAACTATTCCACATTGTTTTAATTGAAGGCAACACTCATAACTCAAATATTTGTCTCTACGATCAGATTATAGAAACTTTATTTTCTTGTTATGATGATTCTCTACTTCACTCTGAAAATCTTTGAACTTTTCAAGTGTTTCAGACTTGTGTTTCATCAAGTAGATATACCCATATCTGCTCAAATCATCTGTGAAGGTCGGAAAATAACGATACCCGCCGTGAGCCTCAACACTCATCGGATCGTATACATCAGTATGTATTATTTCAATTCAGTTGCTCGCTTCATTGTTCCACAGAACGGAGTTTTAGTCATCTTGCCCATGAGGCATGGTTCGCAAGCATCAAGCGATTCATAATCAAGTGATTCCAAAAGTCCATCAACATGGAGTTTCTTCGTGCGCTTTACACCAATATGACCTAAATGGCAGTGCCACAAATAAGTTGCACTATCATTATTAACTTTGCATCTTCTGGCTTCAATATTATGAATATGTGTATCACTACAATCGAGATCCAACAAACTATTTTCATTGGGTGTATGACCATCGAAGGTTTTATTCATGTAAATAGAACAACAATTATTCTCTGATTTTAAATGAATAACCGTATTGCAATAAACATGATCAAATCATATTCATGCTCAATGCAAACACCAAATAACATTTATTTAGGTTCAACACTAATCCCAAAAAGTATAGGGAGTGTGCGATGATGCTCATATCAATCTTGGAACCACTTCCAACACACATCGTCACTTCACCCTTAACTAGTCTCTGTTCATTCTGCAACTCCCGTTTCGAGTTACTAATCTTTAGCAACTGAACTAGTATCAAATACTGAGGGGTTGCTATAAACACTAGTAAAGTACACATCAATAACATGTATATCAAATATACCTTTGTTCACTTTGCCATCCTTCTTATCCGCAAAATACTTGGGGCGGTTCCGCTTCCAGTGACCAGTCCCTTTGTAGTGGAAGCACTTAGTCTCAGGCTTAGGTCCAGACTTGAGCTTCTTCACTTGAGCAGCAACTTGCTTGCCGTTCTTCTTGAAGTTCCCCTTCTTCTCTTTGCCCTTTTCTTGAAACTAGTGGTCTTGTCAACCATCAACGCTTGATGCTTTTCTTGATTTCTACCTCCGTCAATTTCAGCATCACGAAGAGCTTGGGAATCGTTTTCGTTATCCCTTGCATATTATAGTTCATCATGAAGTTCTAGTAACTTGGTGATAGTGACTAGAGAACTCTTCAATCACTATCTTATCTGGAAGATTAACTCCCACTTGATTCAAGTGATTGTAGTACTCAGACATTCTGATCACATGCTCACTAGCTGAGCTATTCTCCTCTATCTTGTAGGCAAAGTACTTGTCAAAGGTCTCATACCTTTCGACATGGGCATGAGTCTGAAATACTAATTTCAACTCTTGGAACATCTCATATGCTCTGTGGTATTCAAAAACGTCTTTGAATCCCCGATTCTAAGCCGTAAAGCATGGTGCACTAAACTATGAAGTAGTCATCATATCGAGCTTGCCAAACGTTCATAACATCTGCATCTGCTCCTGCAATCGATCTGTCACCTAGAGGTGCATCAAGGACATAATTCTTCTGTGTACCAATGAGCATAATCCTCAGATCACGGATCCAATCCGCATCATTGCTACTAAAATCTTTCAACATAGTATTTCTCTAGGAACATATCAAAAATAAACGGGGAGCTACATCGCGAGCTATTGATCTACAACATAGATATGTTAATACTACCAGGACTAAGTTCATGATAAATTAAAGTTCAATTAATCAGATTAATTAAGAACTCCCACTTAGATATACATCCCTCTGATCATCTAAGTGATCACGTGATCCATATCAACTAAACCATGTCCGATCATCACATGAGATGGAGTAGTTTTAAATGGTGAACATCACTATGTTGATCATATCTACTATATGATTCACGCTCGACCTTTCGGTCTCAGTGTTCCGAGGCCATATCTGCATATGCTAGGCTCATCAAGTTTAACCCGAGTTTTCTGCGTGTGCAAAACTGGCTTGCACCCGTTGTATGTGAACGTAGAGCATATCACACCCGATCATCACGTGGTGTCTCGGCACGATGAACTTTCGCAATGGTGCATACTCAGGGAGAACACTTGTACCTTGAAATTTAGTGAGAGATCATCTTATAATGCTACCGTCGAACTAAGCAAAATAAGATGCATAAAGGATAAACATCACATGGAATCAATATAAGTGATATGATATGGCCATCATCATCTTGTGCCTTTGATCTCCATCTCCAAAGCACCGTCATGATCACCATCGTCACCGGCACGACACCTTGATCTCCATCGTAGCATCATTGTCGTCTCGCCAACTATTGCTTCTACGACTATCGCTACCGCTTAGTGATAAAGTAAAGCAATTACATGGCGATTGCATTTCATACAATAAAGCGACAACCATATGGCTCCTGCCAGTTGCCGATAACTCCGTTACAAAACATGATCATCCCATACAATAAAATTTAGCATCATGTCTTGACCATATCACATCATAGCATGCCCTGCAAAAACAGGTTAAACGTCCTCTACTTTGTTGTTGCAAGTTTTACGTGGCTGTTATGGGCTGAGCAAGAACCGTTCTTACCTACGCATCAAAACCACAACGATTTTTCGTCAAGTATGTGTTGTTTTAACCCTCAAAAAGGACCGGGTGTAGCCACACTCGATTCAACTAAAGTTGGAGAAACTGACACCCGCCAGCCACCTGTGTGCGAAGCACGTCGGTAGAACCAGTCTCGCGTAAGTGTACGCGTAATGTCGGTCCGGGCCGCTTCATCCAACAATACTGCCGAATCAAAGTATGACATGCTGGTAAGCAGTATGACTATTATCGCCCACAACTCACTTGTGTTCTACTCGTGCATATAACATCTACGCATAAACCTGGCTCGGATGCCACTGTTGGTGAACGTAGTAATTTCAAAAAAAATCCCAAGCACATGCAAGATCACGGTGATGCATAGCAACAAGAGGGGAGAGTGTTTTCCATGTACCCTTGTAGACTGAAAGCGGAAGCGTTATGACAACGCGGTTGATGTAGTCGTACGTCTTCATGATCGACCGATCCTAGTACCGAACATACGACACCTCCGCGATCTGCACACGTTCAGCTCGGTGACGTCCCACGAACTCACGATCCAGCAGAGTGTCGAGGGAGAGCTTCGTCAGCACGACGGTGTGATGACGATGATGATGAAGCTACCGGCGTAGGGCTTCGCCTAAGCACTACGACGATATGACCGAGGTGGATTATGGTGGAGGGGGGCACCGCACACGGCTAAGAGATCAATGATCAATCTGTGTGTCTGTGGGGTGCCCCCTGGCCACGTATATAAAGGATGGAGGGAGGAGGAGTCCGGCCCTCATAGGGCACGCCCAAGTGTGGAGTCCTACTAGGACTCCCTAGTCCTAGTAGGATTCCACCTCCCACATGGAATAGGAAAAAGGGAAGGGAGAAGGAGAAGGAAGGAAGGGGGCGCCCCCTTTCCCTAGTCCAATTTAGACCAGTCCATGGGGAAGGGGCGCGGCCACCCTTGAGGCCTTCCTCTCCTTTCCCCTATGGCCCATTACGACCCAATACGAATTCCCGTAACTCTCCGGTACTCCGAAAAATACCCGAATCACTCGGAACCTTTCCGATGTCCGAATATAGCATTACAATATATCGATCTTTACATCTCGACCATTTCGAGACTCCTCGTCATGTGCCCGATCTCATACGGGACTCTGAACAAACTTCAGTCATCAAATCACATAACTCATAATACAAATCATCACAGAATGTTAAGCGTGCAGACCCTACGGGTTCGAGAACTATGTAGACATGACCGAGACTCATCTCTGGTCAATAACCAATAGCGGAACCTGGATGCTCATACTGGTTCCTATATATTCTACGAAGATCATTATCGGTCAAACCGCATAACAACATACGTTATTCCCTTTGTCATCGGTATGTTACTTGCCCGAGATTCGATCGTCGGTATCTCAATACCTAGTTCAATCTCGTTACCGACAAGTCTCTTTACTCATTCCGTAATGCATCATCCTACAACCAACTCATTAGTCACAATGCTTGCAAGGCTTATAGTGATGTGTGAGGGAGTCCTGGACTAAGGGGTCCTCGGGCGTCCGGCCTGTTATCTGTGGGCCGGACTGATGGGCTGTGAAGACATGAAGACCGAAGATTGTACCCGTGTCCGGATTGGACTCTACTTGGCATGGAAGGCAAGCTTGGCAACCGACTATGTAGATTCCCTCTGATGTAACCGACTCCATGTAACCCTAGATCTCTCCAGTGTCTATATAAACCGGAGAGCGTAGTGCGGATAGAGATACTCATTACCATATTCACATAGGCTAGACTTCTAGGGTTTAGCCATTATGATCTCATGGTAGATCAACTCTTGTAACACTCATATTCATCAAGATCAATCAAGCAGGAAGTAGGGTATTACCTCCATAGAGAGGGCCCGAACCTGGGTAAACATTGTGTCCCCCGTCTCCTGTTACCATCGATCTTAGACGCACAGTTCGGGACCCCCTACCCGAGATCCGCCGGTTTTGACACCGACATTGGTGCTTTCATTGAGAGTTCCACTGTGCCGTCGCCAAGAGGATTGATGTCTTGCCTTGTTCTCAAGGGTAATATCATCTCCGGAGGAGCCCTGGCCCCAGGCCAAACCCTCCGACTGGGCGGCTTCGTCATGACCGCCGGGTCGGCCCTTAAGCCGACAATGACCTCTCAAGTCATCGAAAATCGCCTCCGCGTTGATCCCGAATACTCCGCCCGGATGGATCCAACGGATTTATCGTCGTTGAACGAACTGCTGGATCGCATGGCCGCATTGGGGGTCGCTACAGACTACGATCGGGTTGGGCTTAAACCCGAGAAGAGAGAAATTAAAACTCCGCCGATCACCCACCAGGTAGCGATAGTCGAGGAGCGAAGCAACTCTTCTACCGTATTGAAGACGAACTATGTTCGGATCTCCGATATCCCGGAGCCCGAACTGCCAGGTCCACTAGATCTTCAAACTCCGGATCCAAAATCGGGTCAGGGTTCGGATTTCGTTCCACGCACCCACCCAGACATAGACGCTCTCATGAGCATCAAACAACAGTCTCAGGAAACGGTCCACCACTTCTGGGCCAAATTCCTCCTTGTCAAAGATAACGTAAAAGATTGCCGCGACGAAGACCTTAACAAGGCTTGCCCTAAGGATCCCTTCCCCCTTCCTCGCATTGATCAAATCATTGACGCTACCGCAGGACACGACTCGCTGTGCTTCCTTGATGCATATTCCAGATACCATCAAATCAAAATGAAGGAGTCCAATCAAGCCGCAACAGCATTCATTACACCATACGGGCCGTTTTGCTTCAACACCATGCCTATCGGGATCAAGAACGTCGGCGCCACCTACCAGCGAATGATCCAAACATGCCTCGAGAAACAGATCAGCAAGACAGTGGAGGCCTACGTGGACGACGTCGTCATCAAACCTAGACATGTCGAAACACTAATAGACGACTTGCGTCTCACATTCGACAACCTCCGCACATACGACTTCAAGCTTAACCCGGAAAAGTGTGTCTTCGGCGTCCCCACCGGTAAACTATTGGGCTTCATCATTTCCAATAGAGGAATTAAAGCAAATCCAGCCAAAATCCGAGCTCTGTCACAATTGGCCACGCCAACCGAACTCAAATAGGTCCAAAAACTCACTGGGTGCGTGGCAACTTTAAGCCGCTTTATCTCCAGGCTGGGGGAAAAGGCGCTGCCCCTTTATCGCCTTCAACGGCGCACCGATAACTTCGAGTGGACAGACGCGACGACAGCCGGACTGGAAGAAATAAAATCCCTTTTGGCAAGCCACCCAATCCTGGCCACGCCAAACGTCGGCGAACCAATGCTCCTATATATATTGGCAACACACCAGGTGGTGAGCGCCGTACTCGTCGTCGAGCGCGAACAGAACGGACACAAATTTCCGCTCCAAAAGCCGGTATACTACGTATCCACCGTCCTCACACCATGCAAATCCCAGTACCCTCACTATCAAAAGATAGCATATGCAGTCTTCATGGCATCTCAAAAATTGCGACACTACTTTCAGGAGTGCTCGATCACGGTGGCTTCCGAAGTGCCCCTCAATGATATAATCAACAATCGGGATGCAACGGGCCGGATTGCCAAATGGTCCATTGAGCTCCTGCCATTCGACATCACGTACAAACCACGTCGAGCCATCAAATCCCAAGTACTGGCTGACTTCGTCACCGAATGGACAGAGGCCAAACTCCCTAAAGAGTACGACGCGTATTCCAACTGGGTTATGCATTTTGACGGCTCCAAAATGTTGGCAGGGCTAGGGCGGGCGTCGTATTAACATCCCCCACAGGAGACATCGTCCAGTACGTACTCCAAATATTATACACAGACTCCAACAACGCAGCCAAATACGAGGCCTTGCTACATGGCCTTCGGATGGCCATATCAATGGGCATACAACGCCTGGAGGTGCGCGGGGACTCAAACCTCGCAATATCCCAAATTAATGGAGACTTTGATGCCAAAGATCCAAAGATGGCAGCTTATCGCAATGCCGTCTTAAAGATGTCGGCTCGGTTCGAGGGACTCGAATTTCATCACGTCGCCCATGAAAGTAATCAGGCGGCAGATGTCCTTGCTTGCATCGGTGCTAAGCGCGACCCCGTCCCACCTAACATCTTCCTCGAAAGGCTCTTTAAGCCATCCGTGGTGTGGCAAGGGGGAGACAACAACGACAGTCCCGTTCCGAACACAAACATAGATAGCGAACACGCCGATATCATCGGAGGCTCAGCCACCAAAATAACACCATCGGCCCACCTCATCATGGCAGTAATTGCCTCGTGGACTGAACCATTCTTGGCCTACTTTAATAGGAAGGAGCTCCCAGAAGATCAGAACGAGGCTCGCCGCATTGTTCGGCGTTCGAAGGCCTATAAAGTTCATGAAGGAGAGCTCTACAAGAAAAGCACTACCGGAGTCCTTCAAAGGTGTATCTCCGAGGAGGAGGGGCGGCAACTCTTGGCAGAAATTCACGCCAGTCTCGGTGGGCACCACGCCGCAGCCCGGGCACTTGTCAGCAAGGCCTTTCGGATAGGATTTTATTGGCCTACGGCCCAAGCAGACGCACAGGACCTCGTCCAGCGCTATGTTGGATGCCAACTCTTCGCCAACCAAAGCCATATGCCCCCAACCGCCCTACAAACAATCCCCATTACATGGCCCTTTGCGGTCCGGGGCTTGGACATGGTTGGACCCCTTAAAGGGGGAAGCCATAAGAAAAAATATCTGCTGGTCATGGTGGACAAATTCACCAAGTGGATAGAGGCTAGACCGGTTAAAACGGTCGAGTCCGGACTGGTGATTGCATTTATATCCGATGTGGTGCACCGTTATGGTGTCCCGCACAACATCATCACTGATAACGGTTCTAATTTCAGAGCCGATGAGGTGAAAACCTGGTGTGCTAATCTGGGCATTAAGCTCGATTACGCCTCTGTCTACCACCCGCAAACAAACGGTCAAGTCGAGCGAGCCAATGGTCTTATTATGAGCAGCATCAAACCCAGCCTAGTGCGGTCTTTGAAAGAATCAGACAAGCACTGGGTCGAGGATCTTGACTCCGTACTCTGGGGGCTGCGGACCACGCCCAACCGTACTACCGGATACACACCCTTCTTCATGGTGTACGGTGCAGAGGCTGTATTGCCATGCGATATTATACATGACTCACCTCGAGTGCGTATGTACGAAGACAAAGAGGCCGAGTTGGATTGGCAGGACAGCCTAGACGCCCTGGAGGAGGAGTGCGACGTCGCCAAATCCCGTTCAGCATTTTATCAATAGCAGGCTCGAAGATATCAAAGCAGAGAAGTACGGGCCAAGTCATACAACGTTGGCGAACTTGTTCTACGCTTGCCGGAGAAGAAAAAGGACAAACTCAAGCCCAAATGGGAGGGTCCCTTCATAATCGACAAAGTTCTTACCGGCAGAGCATACCGTCTTCGTGATGCATCAGACAATCGCCTAGAGCCGAAACCCTGGAACGCGGCCAGACTCCGAAGGTTTTATGCGTAGCGCCGAATTCTTTGTTCGTCCCTTCTCCCCTGTAGTTCCCATTACTTTTTCTCTCTTTTCCACCTTTATTTTTTTCGCTTTAAAGCTCTCATACGGCTCGACCGAACACCACTGACGTACACATCTTTACATATGTACGTCCATTATACCTGGGGGCTTCTTGAACAGAAGCTTGTTAATATTATTTTCCGAGTGTCAAGCTCATCATACATACGCGTTTTTCCTGGATGTCTTTTCTTCACCATTATATGCATCGATATGACTTAAGTTTTGGCCAAGCTGGGTTGCCTGGCTCCTGTGCTTACCCCAACATTCCCGATTGTTCGGCTAGGTGGTAAAGGGAGCACCTCTGCGATTGTTACTGCCGGGTCATCCGGATGTGTACCTCAGACTGGGTGAAGCCGAAAGCTAGCGTTCTTAAGGGAATATTCGGTCGGTGAATGAAGTATATTTTTTGCACTCACTCTATTGTGAGCCCCCAGAAGCTATACACACTGTGATTTTCACATGACAATTCGGACATGTCTACTAATGCGTGCACGCCCAGGGAAAGGAACCCTTAACGGAACTATTCTCCCTGGAAGATGTTTCTTACAATCTCAATGTAATATAACATAACTAGCCAGATACAACTTGTCTATTCAAGCAACTATGACCCCTACGCTTAGTTTTCCACGCATACCCCAGCCTATTCGACCGTGATGGTATTCGGAAACACTCCGCACCTTCGGGTCCGGAGGTTGAAGTGAAAAGGTCTGCCATGACAAATGATATACAATTCAGCTAGAATTCCACATGGTGAGGAAAGTACATAGTCACTTCGACTCAAACACTTCCCCCTCTATACCATCTAACAGGCAGTCTAACTTACAATCCTGTTGGGAATATTTGGCGGCCACCTCTACTTGGTCATATACTAAACTAA
The DNA here is from genome assembly GCF_002575655.3 of Aegilops tauschii subsp. strangulata. Classification (NCBI taxonomy): domain Eukaryota; kingdom Viridiplantae; phylum Streptophyta; class Magnoliopsida; order Poales; family Poaceae; genus Aegilops; species Aegilops tauschii. Next base: position 308,672,535 of record NC_053037.3, on the reverse strand, counting down.
CGGGAATTTCTTCCCCATTTGGCCCTAACGGTCCAACCCGGGCCATGTGATTAGGATTCAGCTTGGTATCTCGCGTTTTCACCATGGCCCAGGCCTCTCGCGCACCCTCTTGGCAGGCCAATATCTTCCATAATCGGATACGCCGCCGCGCTCCCTTGAACAATTCTACAAGCTCCTCCATACTTCCTGGAGGGGAGGCGGATGGCCATAAGGCCTTGGCAACACTCCGCATGGCCAGCGGAGCATGCTCGTGCACTTGCGACAGTCTTTGCAGCAGATCACTTGCTGATCGGGACACCTCCTCTTCAGGACGGCCCGTCAATATACCTGCAAGCATAGCTATATCAGTTCCATTTATCTCCGAACTACTAAAAAAACAAGTTCGGAAACATACTGAATATGCCGCCCCGCAGCTTCTTGTTCTCCTTCACGGAGTCGGCTAGCTGGGCCCACACATATTTCAACTCTTCACCCAACGTAGTGTTGGAATCCTGTAGCTTGTTTTTCTCGTCCCTAACGCGGGTCAGCACACGCTCGCCTGTGGCGTGTTGCCTCTTTGCCTCTCTTTCTCCCTCTTGGGCGATCTTCAACTTCTTCTCAAGTTGATCAGGCGACCCTATTATGCGATCAGCGGCAGTATTAGCACAGTTGGTATACAATTATTGTTCCTCGATGCAGGGGAACGTTACCAGTGGACAGCTTCTTGAAGTTTTCCAGTCCGGCGGTAGCAGCATTTAGCTGCGCCCGACACTGTTCCAGCTCTTGGGTTAGCAGGTTGTTCTTCTCTGTAAGAACCTGGTGATACAACGGTCCTTAAATCAGTTGTGCCAACTGCTTTCAGTTCCGGGGGCTACTGGCATATGGCTATCCTATTCAGACAAAGAAAACTTACCCGCACGTCTGTCAAATGTTGCTTTGTGGCTCTACTAAGCCCGTTTTGAGCAGCTCGGATGTACACATCAGCCGAGCTGAAGGCATTGAATGCCTCTTCCGAGAACTCCGGGTCTCGTAAAATAGCCCTACAGCGCCGATGATTCATGGCGCTCTCCACCTCCGAGTTGGTAATGGACATATTCTCCGAACCCTCGGCCGAAGGACAGTCCGGCATTGTTCCTATATCGGCTTCCGCCTCTCCAACGGGGTCTAAAACCTGGGCGCTGGGAGTACGGCTAGCCGGACCCTCGGGCTTAGTCCGGTGAACCTTTTTCCTGGTACCAAGCGAACGTACAAGTTACAGTTGGATGTGACTACTCAAGTATACTTTCAAATCCTTACCTCTTTGACGAGGGACCGGTCGTTGTCGGTGTCAAAACCGGCGGATCTCGGGTAGGGGGTCCCGAACTGTGCGTCTAGGATCGATGGTAACAGGAGACGGGGGACACGATGTTTACCCAGGTTCGGGCCCTCTCTATGGAGGTAATACCCTACTTCCTTCTTGATTGATCTTGATGAATATGAGTGTTACAAGAGTTGATCTACCACGAGATCGTGATGGCTAAACCCTAGAAGTCTAGCCTATGAGTATATGGTAATGATTATGTCCTATCCGGACTATGCTCCCCGGTTTATATAGACACCGGAGAGATCTAGGGTTACATGGAGTCGGTTACATAATAGGGAATATTCATACTCGGTCGCCTAGCTTGCCTTCCACACCAAGGATGGTCCAATCCGGACACGGGCATAGTCTTCGGTCTTCGTGTCTTCACAGCCTATCAGTCCGGCCCATAGATAACAGGCCAGACGCCCGAGGACCCCCTAGTCAAGGACTCCCTCAGTAGCCCCCGAACCAGGCTTCAATGACGAGGTGTTCGGCGTTCGGATTGTCTTCGGCATTGCAAGGCGGGTTCCCTTCTCCAAGTAATGTATTCGGCTGTTGACTAAATATTGTTCCCCTTGGCTTCTGCGCGCCAATAACTTCCTCTTCCACGTGTCGAGCGAATGCGGAAAGTCGGGGTATTTTTGCAAATAACACCCCGTCCATGCCAGGTAGCGCACCTATTAAAGATACTGGATCTCAGATCCATGTGACACCACACCGAGAAGATCCCCGGAGACTGCTAGGAGAAACCATTCCAACATGGCTAGCATTCCCAGCTCCTCCTCCCGTTCCAGCCCAAAGAAAAGCGAGTGGGAGAAGTGTTCTGTGTCTCACAGTCAGTTAGCAAAGTTGCAAACGTAGGGATTTCTTCCTCCCGCGGACCTGGTCCCTGTTCGAGCAGGGCTGGCTTCCTTTAACGATGTGACTCAGGCGGAGGACTCCCCCAATCCGTCCGGGGGGAGTGAGTGTGCTTTGTCCCCTATTTGATAAGAGGCGTTGGATTTCCAGTCCACCCGTTCCTCCGAGGCCTTCTGGAGTATTACGGCCTTCAGCTGCATAACTTCACTCCCGCCTCTATCCTGCACATCGCAGGTTATGTTGCTTTATGCGAGCTATTTCTGGGTGTTGAAGCCCATTTCGAACTGGGGAGAAAATTGTTCTGTCTTGTCCCGCGTAACCATGAGGGGTCAATATTTGAAGGGGGCGGAGCCGAAGTGTGGCGCATCGCCGATACCGGATACCCGTCTGGTACACCAAGGAAGGCATCTGAAGAATGGCTTTCCGAGTGGTTCTACATCGAGGACGTTGCGCTTCCCGACCCAGTTCGAAAGGGTCTCCCTGAATTTGCAAGCATTCCGCTAAAGAAACGCCACAGGTTGTGCCCCTGGAGCCTTGAGGAGGATGACAGTGCGGAGGTTCGTTAGCTCTTGGGCGAGATAAAGACGCTCGCCCAGTCCAGATTAACAATGGTTGAGGTAATGGCGACCTCCATAACGTGAGGGGTTCAGCCGCTTCAATACAGAGGGCTCCCAATGTGGCACTACAACGGGGAGGACGACACCTCCCGCTGTGGTCGAAAAGGTCCGGGCACCCCCGCCGCTCTGGCCAAAATAGTGGTCGAGCTGTTCAAAGGGGAGGAAGAGGAATTTCTTCGAATCAATCGCAGAGATGGATATTCTATGCATAATCCTCCCAGTTGGGTAAGCCCCAATCCTTCTGCTTTACTCATTTCGCTTCCCGGATTACGTTTGACAAATTTCTAATCCGCTTATAACAGCATTGGCGAAAAATCACCGAGGGGTTTTACAGCCCCGCCCCACAGCCTGAGGACCACAACCGGGAGCTGGATCCCGGGTATGAAGAAGATCCGGATATATTCATGGTACTCGCGGAAGGGGTGTTTTACCAGGCGAGCTATGATGGCACAGAAGTGGCCATTATCGCCGATTACCCTGGTCTTCTTCCTGCTTCCCACGTAAGTCGTTGAGAAAAAACCTCTCCCGAAAGAACTTCCTCGCACTGCCTCACCCATCGCACTGTCTCGTGCTCCACAGGGGAGACGTTCGGCGCGTCACACTACTCCAGGGGCGGCTCCAAAGAGAGCGGCTCCGGCGCCGAGCAAGGCTTCTAAAAGGAAGGTCGGTGAAATCACGACCGGCCCTCGTCAAAGAGGTAAGGATTTAAAGGTATACTTCAACAGTCACATCCAACTGTAACTTGTACGCTTGTTTGACACCAGGAAAAAAGTTCACCGGACTAAATCCGAGGATCCGGCCAGCCGTACTCCCCGCGCCCGGGATTTAGACCCCGTTGGAAAGGCGGGAGCCAACATAGGAACAATACCGGATTGTCCTTCGGCCGATGGTTCGGAGAATATGTCTGTTACCAACTCGGAAGTGGAGAGCGCCATGGATCATTGGCGCTGCAGGGCTGTTTTACGAGACCCTGAGTTTTCGGAAGAGGCATTCAATGCCTTCAGCTCGGCCGATACGTACATCCGAACTGCTCGAAACGGGCTTAATAGAGCCACGAAGCAGTATTTAACAGATGTGCGGGTAAGTTTTCTTTGTCCGAATAGGATAACCATATGCCAGTAGCCCCCGGGACTGAAAGCAGTTGGTACAACTGATTTAAGGACCATTGTATGGCTAGGTTCTCACAGAGAAGAACAACCTGCTATCCCAAGAGCTGGAACAATGTCGGACGCAGCTAAATGCTGCTACCACCGAACTGGAAAATTTGAAGAAGTTGCCCACTGGTAACGTTCTCCTCTAGTGAGGAATAGTGAATGTATACCAACTGTGCTAATACTGCCACTGATCGCATAATAGGGTCGCCTGATCAATTTGAGAAGGAGTTGAAGACCGCCCAAGAGGGAGAAAAATAGGCGAAGAGGCAACACGCCGCAGGCGAACGTGTGCTGGCCCGCGTCAGGGACGAGAAAAACAAGCTGCAGGACTCCAACACTAAGTTGGGTGAAGAATTGAAGGATGTGCGGGCCCAGCTATCCGACTCCGTAAAGGAGAACAAGAAACTGCGGGGCGGCATGTTCAGTATGTTTCTGAACTTGTTTGTTTTTAGTAGTTCGGAGAGAAATGAAACTGATATAGCCATGCTTGCAGGTATATTGACGGGCCGTCCTGAAGAGGAGGTGTCCGGATCATCGAGTGATCTGCTGCGTAAGCTGTCACAAGTGCACGAATAGGCGAGGCTAGCGATGCGGAGTGTTGCCAAGGCTCTATGGCCCTCCGCCTCCCCTCAAGGAAGTATGGAGGAGCTTGTAGAGCGGTTCAAAGGAGCGCGGCGGCGTATCCGGCTATGGAAGATATCGGCCTATCGAGAGGGTGCGCGAGAGGCTTGGGCCATGGTGAAGACTCGGTATACCAAGCTTGATCCTAATCACATGGCGCGTGTCGGACCGGTAGGGCCGAATGGGGAAGAAATTCCTGTTAGTTTAGTGTATGACCAAGTAGAGTTGGCCACCAAATATTCCCAATAGGATTGTAAGTTAGATCGCCTGTTGGACGGTATAGAGGAGGAAGTGTTTGAGTCCAAGTGACTATGTACTTTCCTCACCGTGTGGAATTCTAGCTTAATTGTATATCATTTGTCATGGCAGACCTTTTCGCTTCAACCTCCGGACTCAAGGGTACGGAGTGTTTCCGGATACCCTCACGGCCGAATAGGCCGGGGCATGCCTGGAAAACTAGGCGTCGGGGTCAAAATTGCTTGAACAGACAAGTTGTATTCTGCTAGTTATGTTATATTACATTTGATTTGTAAGAAACATCTTCCAGAGAGAATAGTTCCGTTAAGGGTTCCTTTCCCTGGGTGTGCATGCATTAGTCGACATGTCCGAATTGTGATGTGAAAATCACAGTATGTATAGCTTCTGGGGGGTTCACAATAGAGTGAGTGCAAAAGAGACTTTTCATCCACCGACTGAATATTCCCTTAAGAACGCTAGCTTTCGGCTTCACCCAGTCTGAGGTACACATCCGGATGACCCAGCAGTAACAATCGCAGAGGTGCTCCCTTTACCACCTAGCCGAACAATCGGGAACGTAGGGGTAAGCACAGGAGCCAGGCAACCCAGCTTGGCCAAAACTTAAGTCATATCGATGCATATAATGGAGAAGAAAAGACATGCGGGAAAACGCGCATGTGTGATGAGCTTGATGCTCGGAAAATAATATTAACAAGATTCTGTTAGAGAAGCCCCCGGGTATAATGGGCAGACATATGTAAAGATGTGTACGTCAGCAGTGTTCGGTCAAGCCGAATGAGTGCTTTAAAGCGAAAAAAATTGTGTAAAAGGGAGAAAGAGTAATGGAAACTACAGGGGAGAAGGAGACTGACAAAGAGTTCGGCGCTAGGCATAGAACCATCGGAGTCTGGCCGCGCTCCAGGGGTTCAGCTGAAGGCGGTTGTCTGATGCGTCACGAAGACGGTATGCTCCTCCGGTGATAACTTCGTCGATTATGAAGGGACCCTCCCATTTGGGCTTGAGTTTGTCCTTTTTCTTCTCCGGTAAGCGTAGAACGAGTTCGCCAACATTGTAAGTCTTGGCCCGTACCTCTCTGCTTTGATATCTTCGAGCCTGCTGTTGGTAAAATGTTGAACGGGCTTTGGCGACGTCGCGCTCTTCCTCCAGGGCATCTAGGCTGTCCTGCCGATCCAACTCGACCTCTTTCTCCTCGTACATACGCACTTGAGGTGAGTCGTGTATTATATCGCAGGGCAACACGGCCTCTGCGCCGTACACCATGAAAAAAGGTGTGTATCTGGTAGTACGGTTGGGCGTGGTCCGCAGCCCCCAGAGTACGGAGTCGAGCTCCTCGACCCAGTGTTTGTCTGATTCTTTTAAAGAATGCACTAGTCTGGGTTTGATGCCGCTCATAATAAGACCATTGGCTCGCTCGACTTGACCGTTTGTTTGCGGGTGGTAGACAGAGGTGTAATCGAGCTTAATGCCCAGATTAGCACACCAGGTTTTCACCTCATCGGCTGTGAAATTCGAATGTTATCGGTGATGATGCTGTGCGGTACACCGTAACGGTGTACCACATCGGATATAAATGCAATCACCGGTCTGGACTCGGCCGTTTTAACCGGTCTAGCCTCTATCCACTTGGTGAATTTGTCCACCATGACCAACATATATATTTTCTTATGGCTTCCCCCTTTAAGGGGTCCGACCATGTCCAAGCCCCAGACTGCAAAGGGCCATGTAATGGGGATTGTTTGTAGAGCGGTTGGGGGCATGTGGCTTTGGTTGGCGAAGAGTTGGCATCCGACACAGCGTTGGACGAGGTCCTGTGCGTCTGCCCGGGCCATGGGCCAGTAAAATCATGTACGGAAGGCCTTGCCGATGAGTGCCCAGGCTGCGGCATGGTGTCCGCCGAGGCCGGCGTGAATTTCTGCCAAAAGTTGCCGCCCCTCCTCCTCGGAGATACACCTTTGAAGGACTCCGGTAGTGCTTTTCTTGTAGAGCTCTCCTTCATAAACTTTATAGGCCTTCGAACGCCGGACTATGCGGCGAGCCTCATTCTGATCTTCTGGGAGCTCCTTCCTATTAAATAGGCCAAGAATGGTTCAGTCCACGGGGCAATTACTGCTATCCATCGCGCTGTACTTTTGTACAATGGTTGCTAGGTCAGCGAACTTTAGTATGCGATGGCGATTGATGGCGTTAAGGATACCTTCGTCCGCGCAATTGTTGCAGAATGCTGCTATCGCGTCTTCGTCGCGGTAGCCTTTTACCTTGTTTTTGACAAGGAGGAATCTGCCCCAGAAGTGGTGGACCGTTTCCTGAGGCTGTTGTTTGATGCTTCTGAGAGCATCTATGTCCGGGTGGGTGGGTGGAATTGAATCCGAACCCTGACCTGGTTTTGGATCCGGAGTTTGGAGGTCTACCGGGCCAGATAGTTTGGGCTCCGGGATATCGACTGATTTTTTAGGCTCGTCATCCGACTTTATGTTCGGAGGAAGAGACATGACCTTCTGCCGGAACGTATCCGGCTCTTCAAGATCAGTGATCCGAACATAGTTCATCTTCAATATAGTGGAAGAGTTGCTCCACTCCTCGACTACCGCTATCTGATGGGTGATCGGTGGAGTTTTAATTTCTCTCTGGTCGGGTTTAAGCCTGACCCGATCGTAGTCTGTAGCGACCCCCAAGGCGGCCATGCGATCCAGGAGTTTGTTCAACGATGACAACTCCACTGGATCCATGCGGGCGGAGTATTCGGGATCAACGCGGAGGTGATTTTTGATGACTTGAGAGGTCATCGTCGGCTAAAGGGCCAAGCCGGCGATCATGACGAAGCCGCCGAGACGGAGGGTCTGACTTGGGGCCAGGGCTCCTCTGAAGATGATATTATCCTTGACAACAAGGCAAGCCATCAACCCTTTTAGCGACGGCACAGAGGAACTCTCAATGAAAGCACCAATGTCGGTGTCACCCGGCGGATATCGGGTAGGGGGTCCCGAACTGTGCGTCTAGGATCGATGGTAACAGGAGACGGGGGACACGATGTTTACCCAGGTTCGGGCCCTCTCTATGGAGGTAATACCCTACTTCCTTCTTGATTGATCTTGATGAATATGAGTGTTACAAGAGTTGATCTACCACGAGATCGTGATGGCTAAACCCTAGAAGTCTAGCCTATGAGTATATGGTAAGAATCTGTCCTATCCGGACTATGCTCCCCGGTTTATATAGACACCGGAGAGATCTAGGGTTACATGGAGTCAGTTACATAAGAGGGAATCTTCATAGTCAGTCGCCTAGCTTGCCTTCCACGCCAAGGAGAGTCCAATCCGGACACGGGCATAGACTTCAGTCTTCGTGTCTTCACAGCCCATCAGTCCGGCCCATAGATAATAGGCCGAACGCCCGAGGACCCCCTAGTCCAGGGCTCCCTCAGTCGTGTCTTCACCGACCTTCCTTTTGGAAGCCTTGCTCGGCGCCGGAGCCGCCCCCGGAGTAGCGTGACGCGCCGAACGCGCTCCCCTATGGAGCACGAGACAATGCGATGGGTGAGGCAGTGCGAGGAAGCTCTTGCGTGTGAGATTTTCTCTTGATGACTTACGTGGGAAGCAGGAAGAAGACCAGGGTAATCGGCGATAATGGCCACTTCCGTGCCATCGTAGCTCACCTAGTAAAACACCCCTTCCACGAGTACCACGAATATATCCGGATCTTCTTCGAACCCAGAATCCAGCTCCCGGTTGTGGTTCTCAGGCTGTGGGGCAGTGTTGTGAAACCCCTCGGTGATTTTTCGCCAATGTTGTCATAAGCGAATTAGAAATTTATCAAAGGTAATCCGGGAGGCAGAATGAGTAGAGCAGAAGGATTGGGGCTTACCCAACTGAGAGGATTGTACATAGAATATCCATCTCTGCGATTGATGCGAAGAAATTCCCCTTCCTCCCCTTTGAACAGCTCGGCCAGTATCTTGGCAAGAGCGGCAGGGGTGTCCGGACCTTTCCGACCACAGCGGGAGGCGTCGTCCTCCCCATTGTAGTGCCACATTGGGAGCCCTCTATATTGAAGTGGCTGAACCCCTCGTACTAGGGAGATCGCCACTACCTCAACCATTGTCAATCCGGACTGGGCGAGCGTCTTTATCTTGCCCAGGAGCTGATGAACCTCCGCACTGTCATCCTCTTCAAGACTCCGGGGACGCCAACTATGGCGTTTCTTTAGCGGGACGCTTGCAAATTCAGGGAGACCCTTTTGAACTGGGTCGGGAAATGCAACGTCCTCGATGTAGAACCATTTGGAAGGTCATTCCTTTGCTGCCCTCCTTGGTGTGCCGGACAGGTATCCGGTATCGGCGATGCGCCACACTTCGGCCCCGCCCACTTCAAATATTGACCCCTCGTGGTTGCGCGGGACAAGACAGAACAATTGTCTCCATAGTTCAAAATGGGCTTCAACACCTAGAAATAACTCGCATAGAGCGACGTAACCTGCGATGTGCAGGATAGAGGCGGGAGTGAAGTTGTGCAGCTGGAGGCCATAATATTCCAGAAGCCCCCGGAGGAACGGATGGACGGGAAATCCAACGCCTCTTAGCAGGTAGGGGACGAAGCACACTCGCTCCCCCCCCCCGGATGGATTGGGGAAGTTCTCCACCTGAGTCACGCCATTGAAGGAGGCCGACCCTGCTCGGACAGGGACCAGATCCGCGGGAGGAAGAAATCCCTGCGTTTGCAACTTTGCTAGTTGACTATGAGTCACAGAGCACTTCTCCCATTCGCTTCTCTTTGGGCTGGAGCGGGAGGAGGAGCTGGGAATGCTGGCCATGATGGAATGGTTTCTCCTGGCAGTCTCCGGGGATTTTCTCGGCGCGGTGTCGCCTGGATCTAAGATCCAGTATCTTTAAATAGGCGCTCTGCCTCGCGTGGAGGGGTGTTATTCGCAAAAAATACCCCGACTCTCCGCATTCGCTTGACACGTGGAAGACGAAGTTATTAGCGCATAGAAGCCGAGGGGAGCGATATTGGATCAACGGCCGAATATATTACTTGGAGAAGGAACCCGCCTTGCAACGCCGAAGACAATTTGCGCGCCAAACACCTCGTCGTTGAAGCCTGGTTCGGGGGCTACTGAGGGAGTCCTGGACTAAGGGGTCCTCGGGCGTCCGGCCTGTTATCTGTGGCCCGGACTGATGGGCTGTGAAGACATGAAGACCGAAGATTGTACCCGTGTCCGGATTGGACTCTACTTGGCGTGGAAGGCAAGCTTGGCAACTGACTATGTAGATTCCCTCTAATGTAACCGACTCCATGTAACCCTAGATCTCTCCAGTGTCTATATAAACCGGAGAGCGTAGTCCGGATAGAGATACTCATTACCATATTCACATAGGCTAGACTTCTAGGGTTTAGCCATTACGATCTCATGGTAGATCAACTCTTGTAACACTCATATTCATCAAGATCAATCAAGCAGGAAGTAGGGTATTACCTCCATAGAGAGGGCCCGAACCTGGGTAAACATCGTGTCCCCCGTCTCTTGTTACCATCGATCCTAGACGCATAGTTCGGGACCCCCTACCCGAGATCCGCCGGTTTTGACACCGACAATGTGCATTACCGAGAGGGCCCAGAGATACCTCTCCGATACACGGAGTGACAAATCCTAATCTCGATCTATGCCAACTCAACAAACACCATCGGAGACACCTGAGCGTCTTTATAATCACCCAGTTATGTTGTGATGTTTGATAGCACACAAGGTGTTCCTCCGGTATTCGGGAGTTGCATAATCTCATAGTCTGAGGAACATGTATAAGTCATGAAGAAAGCAGTAGCAATGAAACTGTAACGATCATAATGCTAAGCTAACGAGTGGGTCTTGTCCATCACATCATTCTCCTAATGATGTGATCTCATTCATTAAATGACAACACATGTCTATGGTTAGGAAACATAACCATCTTTGATAAACGAGCTAGTCAAGTAGAGGCATTCTAGGGACACTTTGTTTTGTCTATGTATTCACACATGTACTAAGTTTCCAGTTAATACAATTCTAGCATGAATAATAAACATTTATCATGAAATAAGGAAATAAATAATAACTTTATTATTGCCTCTAGGGCATATTTCCTTCAAAGAGACCTTAGCGGCGCCTCATGGGATGAGAACACTTGCTCCATAGTTCTCGAGGCAGAGCACTACGCCGGCCATGTCGCGGTTAGCTCACAGCCCTCTTCCTTTTCATACTGTCCACCATTTCCTACACCTAATCGCAACTAACAACACTTGTGTTTCATTCTTAGGACCACCCAAGGGATGCTGAGTTCCTCAACAAACCCATACAGAACTATAGCTAGATGCAGCACATCTTCTCCTTCGGACTGGCAACTGGGAAGCATGCCATGGGCTCAGGGGAGCCTCTTGGTTCTCCCATGCCAGGCTTCCCTGGGACCCCGGACGTCGAGGTCCTTGATGGCCCTGACAAGCCTTTCGACAAGCCATTTGACCCCGTCCATGATAGGAAGAGGAAGAGAGGAGGCCTGATGGAGGAGGAGATCAATGTTTTTTGCAGCATGACTGAGGCGGTGAAGGAGGTGGCAACAGCCATCAGGGAGTGCAAGCCCCTCGACGTCCACCCTGACCTATATGGAGCTGTCATGACCCAGGGTGGCTTCAGCGACGAGGCTCTCATGACAGCTCTCATCCACCTGCTTGACAACAAGGCCCAGTGTGTTGGGTCCGTTGCCATGGCAGATGCTCACAGGGTGTTGTGGCTCAGGAACTGGCTGGACAAGCACTACTACTAGAGTAGTGTTGCCTGTGAGCGTGCATGATCCCCGATGGCGATGGCTGTGGCAACGACGATGACGATGACGACGTACATTTTGTGTAGCTAGGGCTGGAAAACTATTTGATGGTCTGTATATTTTGGTGAGGTGGTATATACTTGTAACGCCCATGATGCGGCTATATCACCCACGTGTCGAGGCACGACTTAAAGGCATAACCGCATTGTGGTATTGTCGCAAAAGGGTCATCTTCACACAATCCCATGTAATGAACAAGAATGGGATAACGAGAGTTGGCTTACAATCGCCACTTCACACAATACATAAATTAATTCATACATCATCCAAAATCCACACATAGACCAACTACGGTCAAATCCAAAAGAAAATAAGATAACCCCAAATGCTAGATCCCCGATCGTCCCAACTGGGCTCCACTACTGATCATCAGGAAACGAAACATAGCAACGACCACGTTCCTCGTCGAACTCCCACTTGAGCTCGGTTGCGTCATCTGCACTGGTATCGTCGGCACCTGCAACTGTTTTGGTAGAATCTGTGAGTCACGAGGACTCAGCAATCTCACACCCGCGAGATCAAGACTATTTAAGCTTATAGGAAAGGATGGTGTAATGAGGTGGAGCGCAGCAAGCACTAAGCATATGGTGGCTAACATACGCAAAAGAGGGCGAGAAGAGAAGCAACGCAACGGTCGCGAAGCTAGAAAATGATCAAGAGGTGATCCTGAAACTACTTACGTTCATTCATAACTCAAACCGTGTTCACTTCCCGGACTCCGCCGAGAAGAGACCATCACGGCTACACACATGGTTGATGTATTTTAATTAAGTCAAGTGTCAAGTTCTCTACAACCAGACATTAACAAATTCCCATCTGCCTCATAACCGCGGGCACGGCTTTCGAAAGATAATACCCTGCAGGGGTGTTCCAACTTAGCCCATTATAAGCTCTCACGGTCAACGAAGGATAAACCTTCTCCCGGGAAGACCCGATCAGTCTCGGAATCCCGGTTTACAAGACATTTCGACAATGGTAAAACAAGACCAGCAAAGCCGCCCAAATGTGCCGACAAATCCCGATAGGAGCTGCACATATCTCGTTCTCGGGGCACACCGGATGAGCAGTCCGTACAACTAAAACCAGGCCTCAAGTTTCCCCGAGGTGGCGCTGCAAAGGGCTCTAGTTTGGACCAGCACTCAGAGGAACACTGGCCCGGGGATTTAAATAAAGATGACCCTCGGGCTCGCGAAAACCCAAGGGAAAAAGGCTTAGGTAGGCAAATGGCAAAACCAAGGTTGGGCCTTGCTGGAGGAGTTTTATTCAAGGCGAACTGTCAAGGGGGTCCCATAAATCACCCAACCGCGTAAGGAACGCAAACTCAAGGAACATAATACCGGTATGACGGAAACTAGGGCGGCAAGAGTGGAACAAATCACCAGGCATAAGGCCGAGCCTTCCACCCTTTACCAAATATATAGATGCATTAATTAAATAAGAGATATTGTGATATGCCAAAATATCCATGTTCCAACATGGAACCAACTTCAACTTCACCTGCAACTAGCAACGCTATAAGAAGGGCTGAGCAAAAGCGGTAACTTAGCCAAACAACGGTTTGCTAGGAAAGGATGGTTGGAGGCTTGACATGGCAATATGGGAGGCATGATATAGCAAGTGGTAGGTAGCGCAGCATGGCAATAGAATGAACAACTAGCAAAGCAAAGATAGAAGTGATTTCGAGGGTATGGTCATCTTGCCCGCAAGGTTCTCAGAGTTGTCGAAAGCTTGATCCTCGTAAGCGTACTCAATAGGTTCCTCATTCACGAACTCATATCTCGGCTCTACCCATAGCAAGAACACAAGCAATGGAAACACAATCAACCACGGGAAATGCACAAGCAACATGATGCAAAACATGCATGATATGCGAGATATGATATTCGATGCATATGCGTGCTCCAGAAGAAAAAGGATGAACAAGGCAGTAACTTGGCAAACCAAGTATGCCACTGGAAAGATGAGATGATTTCGGTCGAAATCGATATGAAGACCACCGGAAACGGATGCACGGTTTGCAAATGGCAAGCAAAACAAGAATGACACGATTATGCGATTAATAGCATGATAGCACTTAGAATACATCAAGTAACTATGCTACAGCACCCCAACATAGCAACAAAGCATATGGAAGTGATTTACAGGAGATGCTTGACAAACGATGAACACTGAGCTACGGCTAGATCACACAATAACAGGTTCAAACAAGCATGGCAATAATGCAAAAGATATCAGTGTAACAGACTTGGAGAAAATACTGGACATGGCTGAAACAGCATCAGGTAGCAATGTTCATAGCAAGCAATTAACATGCTACAGGAACTTAACATAGGAAAACAAAGCATAGCATGAATCTACTAAATGCATAGAACAAAAGTCCCTTACTGACCATGAGCCAAAAAGGATCAGACGATATGATGGCACCCATGTAAACATAGCAAGTTTCGTTAACAGGTTAACAGAACATGGCATTAACAGAATTATGAAGGTATCTTTGTGAGCTCGATTCACTCATCACAAAGCAATGCATGACAAAACAAGCATACCTACAGCAAGATGGCATGTGTATTAAGCTAACCATGGCAAGAGAAAGTCCATAGCATGTATGGATCAACTACAACAACCTTGGCAAAATTGAATATCATGTTAACATTCTGCAAGAAACATTTTATAGCAAAAGTAGAGCAAGATTGAGACATTCTAGGGAACTCCATAATTGCAAACAGGGACATGGATGGATAGAGAACAACTATATCTACAAAACATCCTTAATGGACATACTGAAAAGAAGCATGGATCTCACTGTAGACACATGCATATATGGCAACAAAATAACAGCAGTAACAGACTTGGCCAAAATCCCAAGTCCCTGAAAACAGAAACATCACGAAGCCTAGTTTGCATGCTTGTGCTAGTCACCACATAGATCACAAAAATACATGTCATACACCTCTGTAAACATGGCTTGGCATAGATCAAAACGCGTGTAGAGCTCATGCCCATAAGATGCACACATCAAATGCAACAAAAATAACAAAACATCAAGTTCTGATATGTAGCAGCAGTAAACAGCATATAGCTCTCTTGCATCAGAGATTTGGGCATCAAGATGGACTCAAACGAGCATGGCACAATGAAACAAAATGAAGAGCATCTCGTGATGAACATTTCGATATATCATGCGCATGAATCGGAGCAGTATGCAATGCGATATGCCATGATGAACAGAGCAACATATTGCAAAAAAATTCAGGACTTTGCAGAAAACGAGGGGGGGAACAAGTCAACCTCGCGGATCTCACGCGAACCGAGGTTCGCCGGGGTTCCTCGCCGGAGATGGAGAAGAGGAGGCCGGAGGAGGCGTCGGGCGGACGGGGATAGGCCGGATCCGGCGCCGTCGGAGGCGCGGGGCGGCACGGCGGCGCACGAGGCGCGGGCGGGGTCGGCGAAGGAGCGTCGGTGGTCGGCGGCTAGCGCGGCGGCGAGGCTCAAGGCGGCGGCGGCGGGGATCCGCGGGAGGGCGGAGGCGCGCGTGGGAGGCGACGCACGGCGCGGGCGACGGGCCGGGAGGGCCCCGCCTGGGCCCCGGCGGGCCGGCGCGCGGCGGCGCGGGGAAATGGGCGCGGGCTGCGGCGAATCGGGAGGCGACACGTGGCGGCGGAGAGGGCAGCGGACACGTCCGTCGGCGGGTTTTTCCGTTCAGCGGCGCGAGGGGAGCGAGGCTAGGGTTTGATCTGCGCGAAAATTTCGGGGAAGCACATATTTATAGGTAGAGGGAGCTAGGATACTCCAAATGGAGTGCGGTTTTCGCCCACACGATCATGATCGAACGACCGAGAGCATGGAGGAGGCTTTGATGGGTTATTGGACTGTTTGGAGGGGGTTTTGCTGCAACACACAAAAGACCTTTGCGGTTACCCAGTTAACCGTTGGAGCATCAAACGACCTCCAAATGGAACGAAACTTGACAGGTGGTCTACCGGTGGTGTACCAAGGCCACTTGGCAAACCTCGGTCTATTCCGAGAACGTTTAACACCCACTTGAAAAGAGACAAGAGGGGTGAGCCGGTGCGTGTGGGAGTGCCGGATTGCAAAACGGACAACGGGGAAAATGCTCGAATGCATGAGACGAACACGTATGCAAATGAGATGCGCATGATGACATGATATGAGATGCATGACATGAACAAAATGCAAAACGAAAGACAAAACCCAACCACGGAGGGAATATCATAACATATAGCCGAAAATGGCAAGAGTTGGAGTTACAAATATGGGAAGTTACATCCGGGGTGTTATAACACTCCACCACTACGAGAGGATCTCGTCCCGAGATCTAGGACTGAAAGAACTCCGGATATTCAGAACGGAGGTGGTCCTCGCGCTCCCAGGTGGCTTCTCGGTCGGAATGGTGCGACCACTTCACTTTCAGGAATTTGATTGACTTGTTGCGAGTCTTGCGCTCAGTTTCTTCAAGAATAGCAACGGGGTGCTCATGATAAGATAGATCTTCTTGGAGGTGAATCTCTTCGAAGTTGATGGTGCGCTCAGGAGTCTTGAAGCACTTGCGAAGCTGTGACACGTGGAACACATTGTGCACGTTCGCGAAGTTGGAGGGAAGCTCAAGTTGATAGGCGAGGTCGCCTCTTTTGCCAATGATCTTGAAAGGACCCACGTATCTAGGGGCAAGCTTCCCTTTGATACCGAAGCGACGAGTGCCTTTCATTGGAGAGACGCGGAGGTAGACATGGTCTCCGATCTCGAAAGCCAAGTCACGGTGCTTGCTATCATAGTAACTCTTCTGGCGCGATTGCGCGGCTTTGAGATTTTCACGGATGACTTTACACATTTCTTCAGCCTCTGTGATTAAGTCATTGCCAAGAAGTTGGCGTTCACCAGTCTCTGACCAATTGAGAGGAGTGCGGCACTTTCTGCCATATAGAATCTTGAATGGGGCCTTGCCCGAACTCGCTTGGAAGCTGTTGTTGTAGGAGAACTCGGCATATGGAAGACAATCTTCCCACTTCATGCCAAAAGAAATGACACAAGCCCTGAGCATATCTTCAAGGATTTGATTGACTCGCTCGACTTGGCCACTAGTTTGAGGATGGAAAGTTGTGCTGGAGCGAATGTTGGTACCCATGGCCTTCTGGAAGGAGTCCCAGAACTTAGAAGTGAAGATGCTTCCACGATCTGAAGAAATCAATTGTGGAATGTCGTGCAAGGAGACAATCTTGGAGGTGTAAAGCTCTGCCAACTGAGCTGTTGTGATAGATTCTTTGATTGGAAGGAAATGAGCCACTTTAGTAAGCTTGTCGATGACAACGAAGATAGCATCGTTTCCGCGTTTGGACTTAGGAAATCCAGTCACGAAGTCCATTTCGATATGATCAAACTTCCATTCTGGGATAGCAAGAGGTTGGAGGAGACCAGCTGGTCGTTGGTGTTCTGCTTTCACCCTTCGACAAACATCACATTCATTCATGAATTGAGCGATTTCTCGCTTCATTCGAGTCCACCAATACGACTGCTTGAGGTCATGGTACATCTTCGTACTTCCAGGATGAATGGAAAGAAGAGAATTGTGCGCCTCATTCATAATGACTTTCCTTAGATCACCTTTTGGAACCACAATCCGGTCCTCGAAGAATAAAGTGTCTCTGTCATCAATGCGATAGCACTTATATTTGGAAAGACCCTTGTCGATACCACGTTTGACCTTCTTCACCATGGTATCCAGGAGTTGTGCCTCACGAATTTGATCTTCCAAAGTAGGAGAGACTATGAGGTTGGCAAGAAAGCCTTGAGGAACAACTTGGAGATTCAGTTTGCAGAAAGATTCACACAAATCCGGTTGAAATGGCTTGAGAATTAAGCTGTTGCAATAAGCCTTCCTGCTCAAAGCATCTGCAATGACATTGGCCTTGCCTAGAGTATATTCAATACTCGGATTGTACTCTTGAATCATTTCTACCCATCGAGTTTGCCTGAGGTTGAGGTTTGGCTGAGTGAAGATGTACTTGAGACTCTTGTGATCGGTGAATATGTCCACTTTCCTTCCCAACAAGAGATGTCTCCATGTTATTAATGCATGGACAATTGCCGCCAACTCAAGATCGTGAGTGGGGTGGTTCTTTTCGTTGGGCTTCAACTGACGAGAGGTATAGGCCACAACTTTCTTCTCTTGCATTAACACAGCACCGAGACCTTGAAGAGAAGCATCACAGAAAACTTCGAATGGCTTGGATTCGTCAGGAGGAGTTAAGACAGGAGTTGTGATGAGTTTCTCTTTGAGAGTGTTGAAAGCAACGTCACACTCAGGAGTCCAGACATACTTCACATGCTTCTGGAGGAGGTTGGAAAGAGGCTTTGCAATATTAGAGAAATTCTCAACGCATCTTCGGCAATAGCTTGCAAGACCAAGGAAACTGCGGAGCTGCTTGACATTCTGAGGAGGTTCCCAATTCACAATTGCAGATGCCTTCTCGGGATTAACAGCGATGCCCTTGGCAGAGATGATATGACCAAGGTAAAGAACTTCATCAAGAAAAAACTCACATTTGGAAAACTTCGCATAGAATTGATACTCTTTGAGCTTGTCGAGCACCAATCCCAAATGTTTGGCATGATCCTTCTTATTCTTGGAGAAGACCAAGATATCATCGAGATACACCAGGACGAATTCATTGGTATAGGGGTTGAAGATGAAGTTCATCATTCAAGAGAATGTTGGAGGAGCATTGACAAGGACGAAAGACATGACAGTATATTCATAAGAACCAAAGCTTGTTCTGAATGCTGTCTTGGGAATATCTTCTTCACGAATGCGAATCTGATGATAACCCATTCGAAGGTCTAGCTTGGAGAATACTTTAGCACCTTTAAGTTGCTCGAATAGCTCATTGATGTTGGGAAGTGGATACTTGTTCTTGATTGTCTTCTTGTTCAATGGACGGTAGTCGACACAAAGTCGGTCTGTGCCATCCTTCTTCTAGACAAAAAGAACACCACAACCCCACGGAGATGAACTCGGTCTGATCAAGCCCAGACGCTCTTGTTCATCGAGCTGTTTCTTCAATTCCTTCAGCTCCTTGGGTCCAAGCTTGTAAGGACGCTTGCAAACGGGTTCAGTGCCAGGCTCAAGATCGATAACGAACTCAACTGGCCGGTGAGGAGGCATACCCGGAAGCTCTTCTGGAAAGACATCTCTCACAACGACTGGAATCTGAGAGATTGCGTCTAGCTCACCCTTCTCATTGAAAGAAAATAACCGAATGGTCTCATCACGAGCGGCATAGATGATCACATCCTCAGAAGAATGCGTCAATTGAATTTCCCTGGCAGCACAATCAAGTTGAGCCTTGTGCTTAGAAAGCCAGTCCATGCCGAGAATTAGATCAATATCCAAGTCACCAAGGACAATTGGAGAAGACAGAAATTTATAATCGCCCATCTTGATAACGGAATCCCGAACGAATACTCGAGAAGTCATTTGTCGAGCCGGCGAAACAATAGACAATGGACTCGACAATACTTGAGTAACCAAATCATGCGTAGCCACAAAAGGTCTTGAAATGAAAGAATGCGACGCACCATTATCAAATAAGACTTTTGCAGGAATATCATTAACTGAGAGATTACCCATTATCACATCAGTAGATTCCTCCGCTTGAGCTGCATTCATCATGTTCACCTTTGCAGACTTGGGATTATGCTTGACCACTTCATTGCTGGAAGATCTCACAGGAGGAGGAGGCGGAAGGCGCCTTTGGTTGAAGCACTTGTTAGCATAGTGACCTTTCTGCTGACACTTGTTGCAAGTCACCTCTGAGAGTGGACGATGATAAGGAGCATTCGACTTTGGAGCTTGATTATGAGACTTGTTCTGATAGCCAGGGTTGGGTGGGTGGGAAGATCCATGGCCACCTTTGTTCTTCTGCTGGAAAGGCTGACGAAATGGAGGAGGAGGAGGAGGCAACCAGAACTTCTGTTGCTTAGCAGCCACTAGTGAGGAAGAAGAAGACTGAACTGCGTCCCTGACTCTCTTCTTAGAAGCCTCACACTTGAGCTGAGCAGCCTCTTGCTTTAGTGCCATGTTGTAGAAATCATCATACTTGGTCGGCTCAAAAGGAACGAGAGGTAATTGCAGATCTTCTCTGAGGCCACCTCTGAATTGATAGATCATGCTCTTTTCATCAGGAACGTCTTGCTTAGCGAAGCGAGCGAGTTTCTGAAACTGGGTATTGTATTGATACACGGACATGCTGCCTTGCTTGAGATTGCGGAACTCCTCACGCTTGCTCTCAACAACACTTTGTGGAATGTGGTGAGCTTTGAAGTCTCGGCGGAAATCATCCCAGGTAATCACACGACCTCCTCTGGAATCTTTGTATTGTTGATACCACTCGGCAGCTTGATCCTTGAGTTGAAAAGAAGAAAACTTGACAAAGTCCTCAGGCCTGATATTGCTACATTCAAAATGCTTGTTGATGTCCACGAGCCAATCATCGGCGTCTGTGGCCTCGGCACAGTAGCTGAAAGACTTCGGCTGATTTGCGAGGAACTGGTTGAGGGTAGCGAAGTGAGGCTGATTGTTGCCTTGGCCTTGATTTCCTTGATTGCCTTGCCCCTGGGTGCGTTCTTGCAAGAGTTGCAAAATCATCTGAGCATTGGCGTTGGTGGCTGCCATGATAGCTTGCCATGCCTCCGGAGGCGGAGGGTTCGCCTGACTCCCCTCATTGCGTTCCGGATTCTGACGCGTTGGCAGAGCCATCCTGAAGAGGGTGACATCCGTTAGCATCTTGATAGACAGATAGGCAAATTGAATCCACAGATAGAAATTGCAACATATAGTCTTCACAATAAACATTCGAACGAGGATGAACGAATGAATTCCATAGTAAATCATCACACTTCCATAAGGTAAGAAGCCACTTGATAAGAGATTGATGAATAAAATAACAAGGTACAAGTGGAACAAATAAGTGGTAAGGATTACCCAATCACAAACCAAATATCTGCGGGAAGAAATGCTAAGAGCTACTTGAATCCCACCTATAAACTCCCGAAACTTTCTGGTTATGCAATCTGGTGTTGGGGATACAGGGGACACAAAATATATCACCCAAACTAGCAATCCCTAGATCCAGCTGTATCCATCCGTCAACACATAACCAAGAAACCTTCGGAAATCGTGTACCTCAACCTTCGAAAAGCATCCGTTATACGAGTTATGGCAATACTCCCGAACTCCCGCCCCAGTACTGGGTGGCGTCGAGGTGACCTCGCCAACAACTGCATAAAAGAGATTTTTGATGTCGGCGAAACTCAGGTATTCCAGAACTGCAACGATAAAATTGTGACGACAACACCTCGGAGCTCAACTCCCCGGGACACGCCACAACCCCTAAATGTCAGGAGGCACCAAGAACAATGTTCTCGTCACAAAACCATCAGAACGATTCCAAGATACCCGCGTGATCCTAAAAATTTTTTTACTGAAATTTGAGGAGAGAAGAGTCAAAACTTCTACGTCAGGAGACCTCACCAGAGCGACGAAGGGACTGAGGAGTAAAAAGAATCCTACTCTCCGATATATATAATCCTAAGACTCAAAACATTTTTGTTCTAGACTCAACAACGCCAGCAATTCGATCAAGCAGGGGCTACTAAGTCGGGGATGGCTCTGATTACCAACTTGTAATGCCCACGATGCGGCTATATCTCCCACGTGTCGAGGCATGACTTAGAGGCATAACCGCATTGTGGTATTGGCGCAAGAAGGGTCATCTTCACACAATCCCATGTAATGAACAAGAATGGGATAACGAGAGTTGGCTTACAATCGCCACTTCACACAATACATAAATTAATTCATACATCATCGAAAATCCACACATAGACCGACTACGGTCAAATCCAAAAGAAAATAAGATAACCCCAAATGCTAGATCCCCGATCGTCCCAACTGGGCTCCACTACTGATCATCAGGAAACGAAACATAGTAACGACCATGTTCCTTGTCGAACTCCCACTTGAGCTCGGTTGCGTCATCTGCACTGGTATCGTCGGCACCTGCAATGTTTTGGTAGAATCTGTGAGTCACGAGGACTCAGCAATCTCACACCCGCGAGATCAAGACTATTTAAGCTTATAGGAAAGGATGGTGTAATGAGGTGGAGCTGCAGCAAGCACTAAGCATATGGTGGCTAACATACGCAAAAGAGGGCGAGAAGAGAAGCAACGCAACGGTCGCGAAGCTAGAAAATGATCAAGAGGTGATCCTGAAACTACTTACGTTCATTCATAACTCAAACCGTGTTCACTTCCCGGACTCCGCCGAGAAGAGACCATCACGGCTACACACGGTTGATGTATTTTAATTAAGTCAAGTGTCAAGTTCTCTACAACCGGACACTAACAAATTCCCATCTGCCTCATAACCGCGGGCACGGCTTTCGAAAGATAATACCCTGCAGGGGTGTTCCAACTTAGCCCATTATAAGCTCTCACGGTCAACGAAGGATAAACCTTCTCCCGGGAAGACCCGATCAATCTCGGAATCCCGGTTTACAAGACATTTCGACAATGGTAAAACAAGACCAGCAAAGCCGCCCGACCGTGCCGACAAATCCCGATAGGAGCTGCACATATCTCGTTCTCAGGGCACACCGGATGAGCAGTCCGTACAACTAAAACCAGGCCTCAAGTTTCCCCGAGGTGGCGCTGCAAAGGGCTCTAGTTTGGACCAGCACTCAGAGGAACACTGGCCCAACCGCGTAAGGAACGCAAACTCAAGGAACATAATACCGGTATGACGGAAACTAGGGCGGCAAGAGTGGAACAAATCACCAGGCATAAGGCCGAGCCTTCCACCCTTTACCAAATATATAGATGCATTAATTAAATAAGAGATATTGTGATATGCCAAAATATCCATGTTCCAACATGGAACCAACTTCAACTTCACCTGCAACTAGCAACGCTATAAGAAGGGCTGAGCAAAAGCGGTAACTTAGCCAAACAACGGTTTGCTAGGAAAGGATGGTTGGAGGCTTGACATGGCAATATGGGAGGCATGATATAGCAAGTGGTAGGTAGCGCAGCATGGCAATAGAACGAACAACTAGCAAAGCAAAGATAGAAGTGATTTCGAGGGTATGGTCATCTTGCCCGCAAGGTTCTCAGAGTTGTCGAAAGCTTGATCCTCGTAAGCGTACTCAATAGGTTCCTCATTCACGAACTCATCTCTCGGCTCTACCCACAGCAAGAACACAAGCAATGGAAACACAATCAACCACGGGAAATGCACAAGCAACATGATGCAAAACATGCATGATATGCGAGATATGATATTCGATGCATATGCGTGCTCCAGAAGAAAAAGGATGAACAAGGCAGTAACTTGGCAAACCAAGTATGCCACTGGAAAGATGAGATGATTTCGGTCGAAATCGATATGAAGACCACCGGAAACGGATGCACGGTTTGCAAATGGCAAGCAAAACAAGAATGACACGATTCTGCGATTAACAGCATGATAGCACTTAGAATACATCAAGTAACTATGCTACAGCACCCCAACATAGCAACAAAGCATATGGAAGTGATTTACAGGAGATGCTTGACAAACGATGAACACTGAGCTACGGCTAGATCACACAATAACAGGTTCAAACAAGCATGGCAATAATGCAAAAGATATCAGTGTAACAGAACTTAGAGAAAATACTGGACATGGCTGAAACAGCATCAGGTAGCAATGTTCATAGCAAGCAATTAACATGCTACAGGAACTTAACATAGGAAAACAAAGCATAGCATGAATCTACTAAATGCATAGAACAAAAGTCCCTTACTGACCATGAGCCAAAAAGGATCAGACGATATGATGGCACCCATGTAAACATAGCAAGTTTCGTTAACAGGTTAACAGAACATGGCATTAACAGAATTATGAAGGTATCTTTGTGAGCTCAATTCACTCATGACAAAGCAATGCATGACAAACAAGCATACCTACAGCAATATGGCATGTTTATGAATCTAACCATGGCAAGAGCAAGTTCATAGCATGTATGGATCAACTACAACAAACTTGGCAAAATTGAATATCATGTTAACATTCTGCCAGAAACATTTTATAGCAAAAGTAGAGCAAGATTGAGACATGCTAGGGCACTCCATAATTGCAAACCGGGGCATGGATGGATAGAGCTCAACTATATCTACAAAACATCCTTACAGAACATACTCAAAAGAAGCATGGATCTCACTGTAGACACATGGATATATGGCAACAAAATAACAGCAGTAACAGATGGCCCAAATCCTAAGTCCCTGAAAACAGAAACATCACGAAGCCTAGTTTGCATGCTTGTGCTACTCACCACATAGATCACAAAAATACATGTCATACACCTCTGTAAAGATGGAATGGCATAGATCAAAACACCTGTAGAGCTCATGCCCATAAGATGCACACATCGAATGCAACAAAAATAACAAAACATCAAGTTCTGATAAGTAGCAGCAGTAAACAGCATATAGCTCTCTTGCATCAGAGATTTGGGCATCAAGATGGACTCAAACGAGCATGGCAAAATGAAACAAAATTAAGAACATCTCGTGATGAACATTTTGATATATCATGCGCATGAATCGGAGCAGTATGCAATGAGATATGCCATGATGAACGAAGCAACATATTGCAAAAAAAATTCGGGACTTGGCAGAAAACGAGGGGGGAAACAAGTCAACCTCGCGGATCTCACGCGAACCGAGGTTCGCCGGGGTTCCTCGCCGGAGATGGAGAGGAGGAGGCCGGAGGAGGCGTCGGGCGGACGGGGACGGGCTGGATCTGGCCGGATCCGGCGCGGGGCGGCACGGCGGCGCGCGAGGCGCGGGCGGGGTCGGCGGAGGAGCGCTGGTGGTCGGCGGCTGGCGCGGCGGCGAGGCTCAAGGCGGTGGCGGCGGGGATCCGCGGGAGGGCGGAGGCGCGCGCGGGAGGCAACGCACGGCGCGGGCGACGGGCCGGGAGGGCCCCGCCTGGGCCCCGGCGGGCCGGCGCGCGGCGGCGCGGGGGAAGTGGGCGCGGGCGGCGGCGAATCCGGAGGCGACACGTGGCAGCGGAGAGGGCGGCGGACACGTCCGTCGGCGGGTTTTTCCGTCCGGCGGCGCGAGGGGAGCGGGGCTAGGGTTTGATATGCGCGAAAATTTCGGGGAAGCACATATTTATAGGTAGAGGGAGCTAGGAGACTCCAAATGGAGTGCGGTTTTTGCCCACACGATCGTGATCGAACGACCGAGACCATGGAGGGGGCTTGGATGGGTTATTAGACTGTTTGGAGGGGGGTTTGCTGCAACATACAAAAGACCTTTGCGGTTACCCGGTTAACCGTTGGAGCATCAAACGACCTTCAAATGGAACGAAACTTGACAGGTGGTCTACCGATGGTGTACCAAGGCCACTTGGCAAACCTCGGTCCATTCCGAGAACGTTTAACACCCGCTCACGAAAAGAGACAAGAGGGGTGCGCCGGTGGGTGTGGGAGTGCCGGATTGCAAAACGGACAACGGGGAAAATGCTCGGATGCATGAGACGAACACGTATGCAAATGAGATGCGCATGATGACATGATATGAGATGCATGACATGAACAAAATGCAAAACGAAAGACAAAAGCCATCCACGGAGGGAATATCATAACACATAGCCGAAAATGGGAAGAGTTGGAGTTACAAATATGGAAAGTTACATCCGGGGTGTTACAATACTAACCCCTCACGATGATGGTGAACTTGCGGTGGTAGGATGACACCTTCTTTTCGATGTGGTGGTAGGTTAACACCAAGGTAGTGCTAGGTAAAACTTTCTATGTCGTATGATCATGCATGCTTTACTTCTTCTCTTTTGCTCCATTGTTGTTTGTGTGCTACTTTGCTTGCTACTTGTGTGCTCCATTGATTTGCTGCTTCAACTCTTGCTCTTGTGCATTGCTAGAGCAAGTGGTATGCTGTGTGCATCGGTAAGGCTACAGGGGTTTACAGTTCATGGGAAGAAGCCAGTGCACAAGTGGCATCGTATAGCAACAGTAGCCATAGAGGGTTCAAGACTAGGCAGGCAGCAGGACAAGCTTAGTCCGACTGGGTGCGAAAGCACGGAGGAAGCAGTGTTGACAGTGGCAAGGTTGAAGGTGTCAAGGTGGATCGTCAGTTTGGGCAGAAGCTGAAGAACTTCATCATCTTCCCCCAGTTCATCGCCATTGTTGTGTTGTGGCATTGGTGTGCTAGGTGTGATCATTCTGGGTAAGCTCACCAACTAGGGTACAAGCTAAGCACACCATGTACACCGCATGCAACGAAACGCCATGTTCATGTGCCGCTTGAGCCAATGCAGGCAACCAAACAAAGTGCACTTGCGTATTACCTAATGCAAGGACACTAGATGCAGGCAACCAAACAACTTGAAGATGTCACATTAGGGCCTATTTTTGCTCAACCAGGCTGGGTTGAGATGTGTATGCGATGCAGGAACTGTTCACTACTGCTACCAAACATGCCCCTTGTCTCTGCGAGTGTCTCCTTCCTCATGGGAATAATACAGATTTGACGTTGTATTATGATACTCTCTTCGTTCTATAATGTACAACATATAGATTTTTTGATAAGTCAACTTTATAAACTTTGACCAAGTTTGTATAGAAAAACATGTACATCTAGAATACCAAATATGTGCTATTTGATACATCATAAGACGTGTTTTCACATTATACGCATTTCATATTTAGGACAGTAAAACTGCACCTAAACCCTGCCCTTTCAGGCCATCAGACCTCTAGACCATCCATTTTCAGATCAGACCATTTCCGGTCGTCCTATCTGATCTGCGCACAGTGTTTCTGTTTCGTGGGCTGGCTGTCCTAAGAAGACGCTGCTACCTCTTGAGCATGCGTTGGTTTTCCCTTGAAGAGAAAAGGGTGATGTAGCAAAGTAGCATAAGTATTTCCCTCGGTTTTTGAGAACCAAGGTATCAATCCAGTAGGAGGCCACACGCAAGTCACTCGTACCTACACAAACAAATAAGAACCTTGCAACCAACGCGATAAAGGGGTTGTCAATCCCTTCACGGCCACTTGCAAAAGTGAGATCTGATAGAGATGATAAGATAATATTTTTGGTATTTTTATGATAAAGATTAAAAGTAAAGATTGCAAAGTAAAATAGATTGGAAACTTATATGATGGAAAATAGACCCGGGGGCCATAGGTTTCACTAGTGGCTTCTCTCGAGATAGCATAAGTATTACGATGGGTGAACAAATTAATGTCGAGCAATTGATAGAAAAGTGCATAATTATGAGAATATCTAGGCATGATCATGTATATAGGCATCACATCCGTGACAAGTAGACCGACTCCTGCCTGCATCTACTACTATTACTCCACACATCGACCGCTATCCAGCATGCATCTAGAGTATTAAGTTCATAAGAACAGAGTAACGCATTAGGCAAGATGACATGATGTAGAGGGATAAACTCAAGCAATATGATATAAACCCCATCTTTTTATCCTCGATGGCAACAATACAATACGTGTCATTTCCCTTTCTGTCACTGGGATCGAGCAATGCAAGATTGAACCCAAAGCTAAGCACTTCTCCCATTGCAAGAAAGATCAACCTAGTAGGCCAAACCAAACTGATAATTCGAAGAGACTTGCAAAGATAACCAATCATACATAAAAGAATTCAGAGAAGATTCAAATATTGTTCATAGATAATCTTGATCATAAACCCACAATTCATCGGATCTCGACAAACACACCGCAAGAA
Organism: Aegilops tauschii subsp. strangulata; assembly: GCF_002575655.3. NCBI lineage: Eukaryota > Viridiplantae > Streptophyta > Magnoliopsida > Poales > Poaceae > Aegilops > Aegilops tauschii. The sequence continues at coordinate 308,645,021 of NC_053037.3, read as the reverse complement.
GAGTTACATCGAATAGATCTCCAAGAAGATCGAGGAGAACTTTGTATTGAGATCCAAAGAGAGAGAAGAAGTCATCTAGCTAATAACTATGGACCCGAAGGTCTGTGGTAAAATACTCACACATCATCAGAGAGGCTATGGTGTTGATGTAGAAGCCCTCCGTGATCGATTCCCCCTCCGACGGAGCGCCGAAAAAGGCCCCAAGATGGGATCTCACGGGTACAGAAGGTTGCGGCGGTGGAAATAGGGTTTCGTGGTGCTCCTGGTTGGTTTCGGGGTACATGGGTATATATAGGAGGAAGAAGTAGGTCGGTGGAGCTGCGAGGGGCCCATGAAGGTGGGGGCGCGCCTCCCTGCCTCGTGGCCTCCTCGTTGATTTCTTGGCGTCCACTCCAAGTCCTCTGGATCACGTTTGTTCCAAAAATCACGCTCCCGAAGGTTTCATTCCATTTGGACTCTGTTTGATATTCCTTTTCTGCGAAACACTGAAATAGGCAAAAAACAACAATTTGCACTGGGCCTTGGGTTAATAGGTTAGTCCCAAAAATAATATAAAAGTGTATAGTAGAGCCCATTAAACATCCAAAACAGATAATATAATAGCATGGATCAATCAAAAATTATAGATACGTTGGAGACGTATCAGACGCTACTCTGGCAGTCCCAACACAACATGTTGATGGACTATTGGGCCTAAGGGACCGTGCATTAGGCAGCGAGGAATGACGAGCGTTTGCGTGGTTTCTTCCCGTGAGGATGCAACAACGACGGTTTGAGCGACTTCTTTGACCTATTCTCCCCCATCTACGATGGCGGCGGCACCAACAATCGGAACCCCGCGACGATCTCCTCCGACCCTCTCCACCACGCCACATGGAAACCCTAGCCTCCCATCTCTTTCGAAGAAAACTCTTCGCTTGACACGGTCATCGCTCGATAGAGGAACAAATCGATGCCAAATGGGTTCCATCCACAAGCGTCGAGTGTATGGGGAGTGAGGGAGGGGAGATTCGCCCACTAGCTTCAAGCTACTGCTGGCATCGATGGCGGAGGCGGCGCACTCGCAGCGCGGCAGCCCGAGTTGACGCCCATGTAGCACGTCGAGCACGTGTGTCTTTCTCTTTCTCCTCTGCTCTCATCTAACCATCTGTGGCAGCGGTTGCCACCGCATGTGCGCTACTCTCTTTTTTCTCTTGTTCTCGTGGGGATTTATTGGTTGGTTAGTCCCATGTGTTCCGTGAGCGTGATACGTTCCTTGATCGTTGGTACGGCTCAGGATTCCGTTCGTGGAATCGATGGCCATATTTAGGGGACGATGTAGTAGACATTGGGAATTTCTATTCTCGGAGAAGACAAAATTTCAGCATGAGTTGTGTTGTTGACCGGCTTAAAAACCATATTTACCTCTCTCTGTGTGTTCGAGGCGTTTATGAAAATTTTCAGTGATTCGGTAAGGTAGTATAGCTGCACAAGTGTATGAAAAATATTCATTGAGCGTGATATGTTCATGAAAGTACATGAAGATGAATTCTGAATAGGCGATAAGACGTTTTCCCCTAGCGCAAGCTAGGGTTTAACCTCCTTACGGCGATTCCTTGCTGTAAGTCCACCATAGCCGGCGTCCTCGCCGATCTACCGTGTGATCGCCACCGTATACCTAGGTTGGGTTCCTTACACCACCTCCCCCACCCCTCCCCGTTCCGTTTTGTTCCCATGGTGCGCAGGAGGAAACCTCGGAGTCGCTAGCCATGGCGGCGGCGTCTGATGTGTTTTCTTCGACGAACCGCGGTTCCCAAGGAAGAGATGATGACCTTGGGGATTTCTTCGACAAGCTTGACCTCCATGAGGAGGAGTTTGATGATGTTGTGGTTGAGGAGGAAGCCCCGGAGATGCTAGAGGGCATTCGTTGGGTTGCCCTAGCTAGGGTTCAGACCACAAAAAACTTTATCCAATCGGCCTTCTACAAGGACATGCGGGCGGCATGGAATTGCTCCCAAGTAGTTCGCTTCTGGCCAATTGGCCCTAATCTGTTCGTTGTGCAAGTTTACTGTCTTGGCGATTGGGATCGCATTATGGAACAAGGACCATGGCTTTTCCTCAACATGGAGGTCTTGTTAGTGCCATATGATGGTTTCACAAACGCTGAAGAGGTGCCAATACTTTATATGCCTATCTAGCCCCAGATCCACAAGTTGCCGGATGGGTATTGCAAGCATGATCTTATTGTTAAGTTGCTCCGGTCTGCGGGAGAGGTCCTTGAATCCAGACTTAAGGGTAATTCCAGAGGAGGCTACGTCCGCGTTAGAGTAAAACATGATATCAGGAAGCCTCTAACCAAGTTTGTGATTATTGTCAAGGGGGAAAGTCGCAGTGTTTATGCAGTAAGATATGAGAAATTGGCAAGATTCTGTAGTGCTTGAGGTATCGTTGGGCATGGGCACAAGGAGTGTGGTAATGGCGTGTTTGCTGAGAAAGATCTCAAGTTTGGTGACTACTTATACGTAGACCCTCCGGCACATGTCCGAGTGGACTGGGAAGCAAAGCAGGGAGAGAAGAAGACCAACATCGAAACATCAATGCCCAAGTTGGCAACTGGCAAAGGAGCAGTAAGGCCGGAGAGGGAACTAAGGGACACGGCATCTAGCCCACTTAAACCCTCCCAGCCTCTTGAGATGGACTTAGATAAATCTTCTCGTAAATGTCTTATTATGGATAGTGGAATAGCAACACCACTGGCTGATGGATCATCTAACCCAATTGGGGAAGTACTGCTGATTACAGATGGTAAGGGAGATGGTGCTCATGTATCTCCTAGCAACAGCATGGGCAGTAAACATGCTAAGCTCGATGGTGAAACATCAAACTCAGAGCAAATTTCGGCGGGCTCCCAGGAGGAGCGCCGCCAGTCCCAATGAGTCACCTTTTTTGGAACTGCCGGGGAGCGGGGAAACGCGGGATAGTTCGTGGAGTTGGGACTCTTGTAAAAGCCCATTCACCAAGCTTGGTCTTTCTTGGTAAAACGAGACAGCCAAGTGCAAAAGTTGAAAGAATGAAGGGGAAACTAGGTCTGAAAGGATTCTGTGGTGTGGATTGTGAGGGCCGTGCGGGAGGATTAGCACTATTTTGGGATGAATCCCTCAATGTGACAGTTCTTGACTCTTGTAAGAGATACATTGATGTAAGTGTTGTTGATCAGGGATCCGGGAAAACATGGAGGTCTACCTTTGTCTATGGGGAACCACGTGTGGAACATCGGCAGCGCATGTGGGATCATCTGGTCAGATTAAAGGGGATCTCAGACCTACCCTAGGTTGTTTGCGGAGATTTCAATGAAGCTCTTTGGCAACATGAGCACTTCTCGAGAACTAGCAGAGGAGAGAGCCAGATGGAGGCGTTTAGAGATACTCTCTTCGTGTGTGAACTGGTGGACTTGGGGTTCTCGGGAGTGCCTTACACATATGATAATGGCCAGATTGGACAAGGTGATGTTCATGTTCGGCTGGACCGGGCATGTGCAAGTGATGAGTGGAGGGAGTTGTTTCCGTATGTGAGGGTGCAACACCTCGTCTCCCCTCGCTCAGACCATTGCCCCATCTTACTCTTCCTGGATGAGTCCGAAGATCGCTGTCGTAAGGGGTCGCCTAAATATGAGATAATGTGGGAATGTGACATAAAGTTATCGGAGATAATTTCAAAGGCGTGGGCACGGTCTCAGCCTGTGGGCGACTTGGGCAATGTCGCGGCCTCTCTGAAATCAGTCATGGCTGACCTTCGGAAGTGGAGCAAAGAAAACTTTAGGCACGTTGAGAAACAAATTGAGGTTCTTCGGAAGGAATTAGAAAACTTACAGCTTAACATTTGGACCGTCTTTTGATTCGGCAGAAGATGGAAAAGCTGGATGAGCTTCACTACCGCGAAGAGATGATGTGGTTGCAGAGGAGCCGCATCGTATGGTTGAAGGAGGGTGACCGCAACACAAATTTCTTTCACCGGCAAGCAGTCTGGCACGCGAGGAAGAACAACATATGGAGATTACAGAAGCTTGATGGTTCGTGGTGCAACTCTCCGACGGAGATGGAGCGTATGGCTGCTTCATACTTCAAGGAGGTATATACGAAAGATCCCACCTTAAATCCGAATGTCGTTCTTGATGCTATTGGGCCGGCGGTTTCGGTAGAGATGAATAATCGCTTGCTCGCGCCCTTCTCGGACACTGAAATATCTGATGCTTTGTTCCAAATTGGACCGTTGAAGGCGCCTGGTCCGGATGGTTTTCCGTCTCGGTTTTATCAAAGGAACTGGGGCTTTCTGAAGGACGAAATTATAGCAGATGTTCGTCAGTTGTTTGTCACCGGTCACATGCCAGAGGGGGTTAACGATACATGTATTGTGTTGATCCCCAAAGTCCAACATCCGGCGGCGCTGAAGGATTTTCGTCCAATTTCTCTATGCAATGTGATTTACAAGATAGTATCTAAGTGCATGGTTAATAGGCTCAGATCGTGTCTCATGGATCTTACCTTTGAAAATCAAAGCGCGTTCATTCCAGGACGCTTAATCTTGGATAATTCTATAATTGCTTTTGAGTGTATCCACCACATCCAAACCTCTTCCGGGAGTTATGTTTTTTGTGCTTATAAGCTGGATCTCTCAGAGGCATATGACTGTGTTGATTGGGACTTTTTGGAGCGTGCACTTTTGAAGTGGGGTTTTGACCCACGGTGGGTTGTTCTGGTCATGAAATGTGTGCGATCGGTTAAATATTCAGTGAAATTTAATGGTCGTCTTTTGGAGCATTTCTCACCTTCCCGTGGTTTGTGACAAGGTGATCCTATATCACCCTTCTTATTTCTCTTTGTGGCTGATTCCTTGTCATCTCTCTTACATGTGGCAGTCCAACAAAGAGGGCTTGAGGCTATCAGAATTTGCAGAAGAGCTCCTGCTATATCACACTTGTTATTTGCGGACGATTCTTTGCTTTTCTTCCGCGCAACTACTGATTCGGTGATGATTGCCAGGGATGTGTTGAGCACTTATGATTTAGCTACGGGTCAACTTATTAACCCATCCAAGTGTTCCATCCTGTTTGTTAACAGTTGTCCAAGTCAAGTTGCAGAGGAGGTAAAACAGATTCTGGGAGTAACACAACAATAGTTTGAGCCAAAATATTTGGGCCTCCCGGTTCCTGAGGGGCGCATGCATAAGGGGCGTTTCGAGTCCTTGCAATCCAGGTTGAGTAAGTGTTTGGTGGACTGGAGTGAATGGTACTCATCTTTTGCAAGTAAGGAGGTGCTTATAAAGGATGTTGCCCAAGCCATCCCGGTTTATGTTATGAGTATATTCAAGCTCCCCCTATCTGTATGTGATGACTTGACAAAAATGATGAGACAATACTGGTGGGGATGGAGAATGTGAAGAAAAAGATGGCATGGGTTGCTTGGGAACGAATGTCGCTCCCTAAATCTCAAGGCGGTATTGGTTTCCATGATATGCGAGGCTAAATCAGGCATTGCTAGCCAAACAAGCCTGGAGGCTCCTCACTTCTCCAGACTCGTTATGTGCTAGACTTCTTCGTGCCAAGTACTTTCCTAACGGGAACCTGGTGGATACAGTTTTCCTGGCAAACAGTTCTGCGGTGTGGAAGGGCATCGAGCATGGTTTGGACCTAGTGAAAAGAGGTATGCTCTGGCGGGCCGGCAATGGTGCAAGCATAAGAGCTTGGAAGGACCCGTGGATTCCTAGGGGTCCTCCATTTACCCCTATCTTGCCAAAGCGCAATTGCCGCCTCAATAGAGTACATGACTTTCTTGATGACCGTGGTAACTGGAAGCTTAATTTGCTACAACAGTTCTTCTGCCAGGCTGATGTAGAGGCGATACAGAAGATCCGGACATCTCCGCATCATCTGGATGATTTGTGTCATGGCAATGGGACAGATCCGGTATGTTGTCGGTCAAGAGTGCCTATCATTTTGCAATGTCGACTCTGAGGGATCATGACAATCCGGGTGCGTCGAGCTCCGCCCCGACGGGTGACCGGCCAGTGTGGAAGCTTGTCTGGAATGCGGCTGCTCCCCCCAAGATGCGGCAATTTGCCTGGCAGGTCATCTTGGGGTCACTTCCTACAAATGATGTGAAGTATCAAAGACATATAGGAACATCCGCATACTGCAGTCTATGTGATCGGGATGAGGAGACGTAATTTCATGCACTGCTCATATGCCCTAATGCTGCTCTTCTCTGGCATACAATGCGGGCAATCAGGCCACTGCCTAATAGGTCTGACATCACATGCACGGGCTCGGAATGGCTGCTTCATCTTCTAGCTGAATCCAACGAGCAGATCAGGAGCAGGATCATCATGGTTCTATGGCGGACCTGGCACTTGCGGAATGAAATCACACATGGCAAATCCATTCCCTCTTTGGAAGTGTCTCGTTCATTTCTATCGAGCTACTATAATACCTTCCAACAAATTTCGCTGAATGTCAAGGAGATTCTGAAAGGGAAAGCCCCGATAATAGCAAATGCGCTCATACAAGTGCCCCCATCTGTGATACGTACACCACACAAGCCATGGCCTTCCTCGGGGGCGCATGAGGTGGCACTGTCAGTTGATGGATCGTTCGACCCTGCGGACGAGTCAGGGGGCTCTGGTATGATTCTTAAAGACAATACTGGGGCTGTTATTTTTGCATCCTACCGCAAACTGTTCCATTGTAATGAAGCTCTTGAGGTAGAACTACAAGCCGTGATGGAAGGGCTAAAGCTGGCGGTAAAGCATTCTTAGGCCACTATCCTACTTCAGTCCGATTGTGCCGTGGCTCTCAAGATGCTCGTGGATGACTCCTTTGACAGATCAGCATACGGTCATCTGGTGTCGGAGATCAAGAGGTACCTGAGTGATAGGGTTGTTATTCGTGTTAAAATTCTTTGGGAACAGAATAGGGTTGCACATTGTTTAGCGAACTTTGGTAGATGTGGTGATAGCACAGCGTGTTGGTTGGGCTATCCACCCCCATGCATTAGCAAGTTAGTCACTGAAGATTGTAACTCTATCATTTTGGAATAAAAACCCTATGATTCTTCGCAAAAAAAAGAAAGTACATGAAGATGAGATACTTGATGCTTTCATGACAATGCAACAATGTAGAGTTTACCTAGTGTTGTAAGAGCATCTAGAGCCGGACTTGACAAATCCGACCCTTCAAACGCCTGCGGACGCGCCCGGGCGCATCTGCAGACACTGGCTGGTCAAGCATTAAATTACCCTTCTCACAGTCGGACACCTCAATTCGCATATCTCAAATCCATACAAACGCATGCAACTACGTAAACGATGCTACATCGTCCGGCTACTACGACATGCCATCGGACTACCAAATTTTAGCATTTTTGGCTATGCTGTAGAAGATCATCCATGGCTGCCCTTGCCCTTCTCATGGAAGTATCGGTCGAAGAAGCAATAGGGATCGAACCGGGTCTCCTCGTCGTCGGACTTGTTCTCACCGTCGTTGTCCTCCTTCTCCTCCTTTCGTGGTAGTTGAGCTATGGCACGGGCCGCCCGATTCTGCTCTCGGGTGAGGGCATGCATGTTCCTCTATTGCCGCTTCTTCACAATGTGGGCACAGATGGCTTCCTCCTTTGCGGTCGCCCGCGTCGCCGCCATGTCGGTGGCGAGACGGGTCTCGAAGGCCCTTATCCTCTCCTTCCCACGGCGGGCACACTGGTCCCGGTGGGACTCATAGTCCACCCGATCGATGATGGGGAAGGAGAGATTTTCCGGCTACCGGGTCTGCGATGATCCAGCCCAAAGGATTCAAGCGCCATTGAGTCGATGCTACGGAGTCGCGCCGGACAGATCCTGCCGTCGGCCAGGCGCTCTCCTCCCGGGAGCGGCGGAGTGCAATGAGGACAACCATTGCTTCCTCCAACCCGCACGGGATGACACCCTAGTCGACATATTCGGACTGGTCGGATTCAGATCCACTGCCCGCCATGCCGGCGACGGCCGGAGAACGCCGGAGGTGAGCTTGTGTGGCGCAGGAGAGTGTAGTGAAGTGGCTAGGGTTTGCTTCGGCGAGCGGATGGGGAGGAATATATGTGGGGACGGGTGGGCCACCGCGGGCCTGTTCTGACATGGCGGACGCGCTAGGGCGCGCCTGGGTGCCCCCATATCCGTTCTATATTTGGGCTGGATATGAGGGGTGTCGGTCAGCCCGAGCGTATGAGGCTCGTTTGAGGCGCCCGCCTGGGTCGAAATTTCGTGACCGGTCAGTGACCAGGCGACCCGTCCGGACGTATGAGGCGGGTTTGGAGTGCCGGACTGCAGATTCTCTAATTTTCTACTTGTGCTTCTTTTCATGTAAGACTATTCGTATTCTAATTGAGCATATTTGGGATATATTTTGTTTACTAAGTTGTGAGATTCTAATTGAGCTATTCATGTGATTCTTTTGCCATATTTTGTTTGACACTTGGATTAGGTAGAAAAAAAATTAGAGTATGCACTTCCTTCATTTTACTCCTGGGTCCGCACTGAGTCGTAGTTAGGTTCGGTCTTCTTGTGTTGATGTTAAGACCACAGTCTGGTTCGGATTTGGCTCAGATGGGCACTAAACTGGATCGTGTTTATCCAAGTCAAGTTGGTACCATTAAAAGAAATATACTCATTTGTTTGGAACCGCTACTCAAGAGAAAGGTGAAGTGAGTGGCGACTCAGTTTCTCTCCAGTTTCCCCGACACCGTTGTGGGTTCCCTTTCCCATCTTCGGCCGCTTCGGCAGCGGAAGGGCAGGGGAACCCCGGATCTGGTTGTCTAGTGTGTAAATAGGGTGTGGGTATGTGTGCCTGGCGGCAACGTCTTCATGGGAGTGGTGGCGCTATGTATGGCAATAAAGTATCCCCGATCCTCCCTCCTCTCACGGCGATCTTGGTATCGGCGTTGATGGATCAGTGGGAGTTTGGTTTGGTGCTGCAGCGGCGGCAGGAGTAGCACCTCTGGCTGTTTGGGCTCTCGGTTCTTTGGCTTCGGATCCGGCGACCATGACCTCGTCTCCGAGATGTTTGGCAGTGATGACTTCCCGTCCGCGTGATTCTTGAAGGTTCGCCGCAATCTGGCAGCGGGGTTGCCGGAGCGGCTACGACGGCACGCCATCGGACCATCTTGGAGGTTGGAGAAGTGTGACATCACAGGGACCTGATTGTAGTTTCTTTCTTTTTCATGGGTGTCTTGTACTGCTGGTTTGTGCTTAATTGATCCTAGTGTTTTTTTTAAATCCAGGTCAAGTTAATGGGTCCCTTTACCCCGTCAAAAAAGTTAGTTAATGGAACCCATTTCCTCCGGAAAAAAAAGATAACGGACGGAATGCCCGCAGAAAAATCAAGTGTTGATGACGGCTAGCGATTGGCACTAGATCACCACGAGCCATCCGATGCACCCAACTTTGCGCCGCCTTGTTAACGGACGGGCATGATCGCTTTTGCAAACCCCTCGGTATCACACACTCACGCCCTAAAACCACCAGGCATCATCACCTCACCACCCATCCCGCCCCGATACGAGAGAGGGAGGAGAGAGAGAGAGAGAGTGGGGACGGGTGTGCTGAGAGCCTGAGACATGGCCCCCACCGCCCTCCTCCTCGTCGTCCTCGCCGTCGCCGCCCTCCACGCCCCCGCCGCCAACGCCGCGTTGTCCCAGGAGCCACCAGCGACCCCGTGCGCGGCGGCCATCGTGTCCTTCTCGCCGTGCCTGGCGCACGTCGCGGTGGTGGCGCCGCCCGCCCTGCCCTCGCCCGCGCCCACCAGCGCCTGCTGCGCGGCGTTCCTGCGCGCCGTTTCCGCCGGGGACGGCGAAGGCGGCGGAGGGGAGGGATGCCTCTGCCACCTGCTCCGCGACCCGCTCCTCCTCGGCTTCCCCGTCGACGCCGCGCGCCTCGGCGCTCTCCTCCCCACCTGCGCCTCCGCGAAAACCTCCGCCGCCACGGCCGTCGAGGCCGAGGCCCTCTTCGCCGACAAGTGCCGAGGTGAGAAATCTGTCCCTTCGTGCTCCCTATTTATGCTCGTGCAATATGTATGCTTCGATCAATTCTCGTGCGCCATATGCGCGTGCTGTCGCGTTCCTGTTGTTGATCGCCGACCGAAACAAATTTTACTCTGCAAAGTCCTAACTACTGTTGTTCTCATTATCCTCGTACAACTACTTTCGTAATGGTTGGTTGTAATGCGGATTACTGACGAGCTCTGGATGCTACTAGGGATATTAGTACTTGCATTTCTGAACTAGTGGATGGGGGAGAAACACCGCGGGATTTTTCTTTTGTGGCCCAGACTTACTTCTGCATTTTTGCTGCGATTTGTCATGATTACCGTTCAGTTAAGCAGTTTGCTGGGTTGCCTGTTTGATAGTAGTAATTTCACAAAATATTGGCGATATTTATAAATAGCTAAGGGCTTCGTTACTTGGTGGTTTCTCTCAAAGAGTTCACAAAAGTCAATCATTAAATTCAATTAAGGGGGCAAGTATTAGTAGTACTGGCTAACTCCATTTGCCATTTGCCAATTGAAACAGAGCTCAAGTCACTGCCTGAGATGCATTTTACACCTCCATCGCCACCTCCCGCACCAAAACTTTCTCCAGGTAAATGTTCTGCTGCTTGTCTAATGATTCCATAGCTCGTCAAAAAAAAAATGATTCCATAAATCTGTGCCCAGTAATGCTATTTCGGATTTCGGTTGAATGAACCAATTGGCATTTGGGCAGACATGTCATATTTCTTTCCTCCCAAATGAAACTTGAACTTGTTTTATCTTGTGGTGCTCCATCCATTTCGTGCTCTATGCCGCAACTGTACAGGTTGAAATGATAGTAGAACATCTAATTTTGCATCGGATACTCTCTGCAGCCTCTGTTCTGTTTCTACTAATTGCAGGATCGAGTCTGTCTTTGTGATACTATCTGCTTTGCGTGCACTGCTCTTTTAGGTTGCAGCTGCACCTTCTATTTTGTTCACCTGAGCATTCCATTTTGGTCGACTGAACACCGCAAGTCCTGAATATCTTTCTTGAATCGTCGGTCGTACTTCGTGTGCACTAGTTAAACTGCTGTGTATGCCCTTGCAGCTGCCGTTCCAGAACCAGCGTCCCCGACTCCGAAGATGGAGGAGCATTCGACCTCGACGACGTCCATGTCGGATGATCGGTCGGGATCTGATGCCTTGTGTGCCTGCCGGGTCTTCCTTGTGGCCTTGGTCTTGGGAGCAGCAGTCTTGATCACGCTGCAGTTCTGATGGATGTTCGACCTCGCTCTTGAAAGGTCTTTGCCCTCGCTCTTGATACAATACTTGTGCGATTTTTTTTTAGAAAAGGAGGACGACCCCCGGCCTCTCTGCATCTGGACGATGCATACGGCCATTTTATTAATTATATTGGTATACCTGAGAACTCTTCCTGATCAGTGCAGTTTGTTCCGTGCGCATTTTGATGACCTGACAGCGCAAGTAATTGTTATCCGGTGACATAATCGTATAATTTCAAACATGGTACAGATTTATACAATGCAGTTTAGTTTCTCTTGCGATTTATTACTTTCTGTGAATCTGCATGCCATTCTCTTGCGCTCGCTGAGAGAGACGGAGAACTCACTGGAATTTATTTTCACTATACAAATATGCGCATTTGCACCACACGCACGAACAAATTCAAAGTTCAACATCAGTCGCATTTTTCTTTCAGAGTTACACATTTGAAATGAAGGGGAAAAAAATGAACAGGAGTAGCATCGTCAGCGGAATGAAGCATTACATACAAATTGGTTGCTGATCAGGTTCAGTCTGTGGACTGAATGTTTTCTGGGTACATTATATGAGCAATGTCAGTAGCCCTGCTGCCACGATCGAGGAGGCGAGGAATATGGAGGATATTCCACGACAGAGCTTCCGGTGGGCGGTGGACGGGTTGAACATGCTGTCACGCGGGTACATCTGCCCCGGCGTCCCCACTATGCCAAACACCGGCGCCGGCTGCACGTACGGGTACTCGTACGGCTCAGCCGGCGGTGGAAGGTAGTACACGGGCGTTGGTTCCGGCTCCGACGGCGGTGGGTAGTAGTAGTACACTGGCGTCGGCACAGGCTCCGGCGGAGGCGGGCAGTGCTGTGGCTTCGGCTCTGGCTTCGGCTCCGGCTGTGGCTCAGGCTCCGGCTCAGGCTCTGGTTCCGGCTGTGGCTCAGGCTGAGGCTGAGGCTTGGGCTTTGGCTCTGGCCGTGGCTCTGGCTCTGGTTCCGGCTGTGGCTCAGGCTCAGGCTGAGGCTTTGGCTTTGGCTCTGGCCGTGGCTCTGGCTCGGACGGTGGCGGGTAAGGGGCTGGGTGGTGCGACGGCATTGCCGGCGGCAGAGGGTGCGGATCCAGGTCGCAGACGCACATGAGGCACTTGCACTTGTCGTCCGTTGGTATGCCCATTGCAGGGGACACAACAACCAAAGACATGGATAGCAAGGCTATCATCATCCGGAGGGGCAGCATTTGTGTCAGATTGCTAACAGGCAGATCTCAACTAGTCTCAGTAGGCCGTGAATCCAACATCGCCTTATATATGAACTGGATTACCAAGCCTTAGTTGCTGGTGCATATCCTAAATTGGTATTGGTATGCTGGTGCAACTGCTGCTAATTTCTAGGGTTTATGTGTGATACACGCTCTGTTTCTGCAAAGCTAGGGACCCAACCGAACCACATATTAGTGCCATTTTTTTTTATGGAAAAGGTAATGTAATCTGTTGGTTACGTTCACGCATCATTCGGCTTGGCAGAACCAGATAACAAGCGGGTGGACAAGCAGGTTCTAGATGAAAAACACGTACTCTTTACTGATTTTTTGTTTGTGCCAACTCCAACACGTGTCAGCGTGGTTGCTGTCAACTAGAAAACAGTGCAAAACATCACGTCTTCACTTCTGATTCTCATCTATGTACACCTACGATCTATCTAAGAAAAACTAACAATGGAGATCCTTTCGAGTTGCTGTCAACTAGAAATATCTACCGTCTTCTTTGTTCCGCTCATCCAGTGGGTTGATGTACCGGCTCCTGCTGTGTGCATCGCTAGAGCGCACGACGTTCCCTGTGAATAGCTCTCCCAGTCTCTGCAATTCAGTGTCTTCACGCCGGTGATCCTTGTAACCAGGATCGTACACCCACGGACGCATGAACAGATCGCGCGGGTGCTTAGCAGCCGGAGAAAGCCGTTTGGCTGAAGCATGCCGAGCTGCCGAACCCCTGAGGCCGTACGCGGGAGGGGGGTCGACGCTGCTGCTGCGCTCCGCCGCTGGGTGCGCTAAACCGCGTCGACGAACTGGTGCTGCTGAAGAAGCTGCTTGGTGGTGGCGGTTGGGGGGAGCTGAAATCCTGCATCATCCCGTCAAGCATGGATTGGAGTTCGCCCAGGGAATACACGGGCTCCTGCACCAAGTCAAGAGGGGGGGTTGTCAGTGATAGCTTCAGCCTTTCAGGCATGCAGCAGAACCAGTTTCTCAAGACATTCGGTTTGATCTACATGGATTTACGAAACTGTGGAAACAAGAAATGCTGGCGGTGGCATGCAACTCAATTTTTTCTTACAAAAATATCACGGTTGTTGTAGATTCTTCACGATTGTCATGATTGTTCTAGATCCTAACGTTTTTTTTTTTGTTTCCATAGTGACATCATTTCCCCTGAAGTTTATCTTCAGTCAGAAGGAAATAGGAGAACTGATTTACAGTTCAGACATACCAAACTTAAAGTAAGTAGACGAGTTGGGTTCAAACTCTAAAATCTCCACACTACAAGAAGCGAATCAAAGTTTGGCATGCATGATGAACATTAGTTCATTAATACGTACATACCTCTCTACCAACGGTGGCCATGAGCGAGAGCATCTCCTGAAGGAAATCATGGAAGCCCTGACAATGCAACACCGGAAACTCCGAGTTAATTAACGCCCATGGTCAATACGAATACGATACGAGCACGAGTAGCTCATTATTACGAGAAGCAAAATCATCAATCAATTACCTCGACCTCTTCTTGGTCGTCGTCGAGGGGGTCGTACATCCCGGCGTCATAGAGCTCCCTCCGCTTCTGATCCGACAACACTGCACGAGACCGACATTTCAAACGTTAACAAAAGCACCCAATGCACCTATATGGAACATATATGTAGAAAGAGAATAAGTACCCTGGTATGCCTCGTGTATCTTCTGGAACCTTCCCTTGGCTTCCTCCGCGATCGCCGGATCCACACGGCCATTGGCAATCTTATCCGGGTGCCACCTCTGCGCCATTACGGATCATCATAAGATAAACGTCAAACTCTGCTTCTACCGCTCAAACCGGAAGCACCCGTTAAAGAGATTGCTACTCACCATGGCGAGGCGGTGGTACGCGGCGCGTATCTCGGCGGCGGACGCGCCTGGGTGGACGCCGAGCACGGCGTAGTAGGAGGACTGGTGGTACTGCGATGGCGGCTGCATCCTCTCGTCTTCACTGCCTCGATCAAGCTACAAACAATCTCGCGATCTCGCGCTGGGGCGTTAGGGGTTCCTGCTACCGGTGTTCCGATGGCGACCTGAGACGAGACGGGGAGAGACAGCGAGGCGTCGGAAAGGAGGGGCGGGAGCGCGGCGTATATAAAGGCGCTGGGCTAAGTGCGGGAAAAGGAAAATATCCGCGTGGCCACGGAGGTGGTAGGAGGAGAGGAAAGGAGGAGATGATAGGCGAAGCATTGCGAAGTTTGAAGCCAGGTTGGGCTTGGGCGCCCCGCCCAGCGCGGGAAAATATCTCGCGTCGTGAAGCTTCTGGAGCGGCCGACCGTCGCCACCTCATGCTTCCCTCGTTCCTCGCGTGCGGACGGGGCCAAGATATTTTCTGCTGCCTCCAGTTTCTGTGGCTGCCGGTGCCGGTGGCCCCACATCGAGATACCGACCTATGTCCGGCGTGGTTTTGATCCGGTGGGACCCGGCGTGTGCATATGTGTCTCTCCAACTTTTTTTTGAGCTGCGCAGCTCAATGTTTCGTGCAAACACGACTGCTCTGACACCAACACGATATTTCCTTCTGGTTACTTCTTCGTGACTGGCTAAATATCAGAAACCTGCTTGAGACAATTTTTTTCTTCACTAATACACATAGCAGCGTATCATTTTTTTTCTGGACGTAGCAGCGTATCATTGCATTGATAGAGGATGAAGAGAGTACATGGTAGCAGCACAGCCACGTACACAAGAATGGCGAGGCCATGGCGCCGGAATGAGCAGAAGACAGGGGTTGCTCAGCCCCCAAACCTAAAAGTTTAGGTTACAGGAGAGATAGATGTGTTCATTCCTCGATTCCGCAAAAAAAAAGATGTGTTCATTCCTCGAGCTCCTGCCACGGCCCAGGAGTGAGCTTCATCTTTGATTGCCACGATAAGAGAGGAAGATGATGGTGCGATTTTGTCAAAGATGACGGCGTTTTGTTGCCACCAAAGGGACCAAGCCGTGAGTGAGGCGACGGTGGCCACCCCGCGTCGCCGTGATGCCGGTGTATCTAGAAGAGCCAAGGAGAGCCAGTTGAAGAAGCTTACAGAGCCATCCGATCGGCGGACCAGCAGTGGTTCAGGGAGGCGAGCCAAATGAAAAATTGCACCGAAGTTGGAGCACCGGTCTGCCAGGCCAGACGCCAGAACTCTGAGGCAATGGAGCCATGAAAGAGCGTGCTGTAGCATGAGGAAGCCGAGTAGATACCATTGTCAGTCCAGCGCCAGCGGATCGAATCGGGCCGAGGGGATAGGCCAACGTGTTTGAGACGACGCCAGAGCTCCACGTATTCCATTGTGGCGGCCGGCCCCACCGCGCCCTGGATGTCAGCGATCCAATGACGATCAGCAAGTTCCTGAGCAACTGTGCGAGAGCGTCTAGCTCTGCAGGTCACGAGAGCCACCAGGGAGGGAGCGGTGTCGGTGATAGATCCCCCGTCAAGCCATGGGTCGACCCAAAAACGGCAGGAGGTGTCATCGTCAATCGTCCAAATCGTGGATGCTCAGAAGAACTGGAGTACCTCAGGGTCAGGGGGGTTGGAAGTGAGCCCATGGTCTAGAAGGGTCAGTAGCTTGGAGCCAAAGCCATCTGACGCGGAGAGAGATCCCGGTGCGGTGGAGATCACGGATTCCCAGGCCGCCTAGGTCGAGGGGGCGACAGACTCTCGCCCAGCTAACCAAGCATGATCCAGCGTGCGCATCCTTACGACCACGCCAGAGGAAGTCACGGAGGATACGGTTGGCCTTCTTGAGAATAGTGGGGGAAAGATCCATGGCAAGGAGGAGATGCACTGGCATGGCGTTCAAAACCTGTTGCACCAAGGCCAGACGCTCGCCGCGATTGAGGAGGGATGCCTTCCAGGTAGCGGGCTTGCACGAGAGCTTTTCGGTGAGCGGCTTCAAATGGGAGGTCGGCACCTTCCGGATGGAAAGGAGAAGGCCAAGGTACTGGATCGGGAATGCCGCGACAGGACACGCGAGCATCAAGCCAATAGAGTTCGAGATGGCGTCGGAGCATTGTATCAGCGCGGCGAGGCAACAACAAGAACAATAACAACAACATCAAAGCCCTTAGTCCCCAAACAAGCTAGGCTAGAGGTGAAACCCATAAGATCTCGTGACCAACTCATGGCTCTAGCACATGGATAGCAAGCTTCCACGCACCCCTGTCCATAGCAAGTTCTTTGGTGATACTCCAATCCTTCAAGTCTCTCTTAACAGACTCCTCCCATGCCAAATTCGGTCTACCCCGGCCTCTCTTGACATTTTCTGCATGCTTTAGCCGTCCGCTATGCACTGGAGCTTCTAGAGGCCTGCGCTGAATATGCCCAAACCATCTCAGACGATGTTGGCACGGCGAGGCACTTGGCAAAATTGGTGCGTAGGCCGAAGGCTGCCCCAAAGAGATCCAACAACCTAGTGATCATGGAGAGCTTAGAGGCCTCAGGGTGGCAAAATATTACCACATCATCGACGAATAGAGAAACGCTAGAAGTAGTGTGCCGATGCGTTAGTCGTTTGATAATCCCGGACTGGACAACGAACTAGAGAAGGGTGTTGAGAGTGTCGATGATCAATGCAAAGAGCATCGGGGAGATGGGGCCCCCCTGTCTGAGGCCTTGTCCATGGGTGTCGGTGTAAAATCCGGCAGACCTCGGGGTAGGGAGTCCCAAGCTGTGGATCTCGGATCGGTGGTAACAGGAACAAGGGAGACGATGTTTACCTAGCGTCGGGCCCTCTTGATGGAGGTAAAACTCTACGTCATGCTCTTGTTTCTATTGATGTAGATGTATCAAGTACAAGCTTGATCTACCTCGAGATCGTAAGTTGTGTTCTAACCCTAGGTCTAGGTGAATGTAATTGTGATTCGGTCCCCTCTACGGGCAAAACCCCTTCGCTTATATACACGCCACGTAGGGTATCTAGGGTTACATGGTCGGTATCCAAGGGGATCGCATGGAGGCGGCAGGAGATGTCTTGGAGTATATGTCAAGTCTTTGGCAGATGCAGTCTTGATCACGTCCAGGCGTGTAGCTTCGGAGTCCACCCAATGGAGAATGAGGCCCACAGGACCAGCCCAAGGACCACGGGCCGACTCGGTTGGCACCCCTTAGTCCAGGACACGTCAGTAGCCCCCGAACTGGTCTTCTATGCCGAGGACGACTTCCTTGATGTAAATGGCTTCGGATCCGAAGTCCTTGGCTTGGAAGATGAGTTCCCCTTCTCTGGCAATTTGAGATTCCTTCCCCTTAAAGGGTACTATGGACCACCCCTCAAAGGAGTAGCGCTCCCCAACCATGTCCTAGCCGAATTCTCTCAACGCCCGAAGATGCGAGGTTACTTAACCACGAAGGCCAGACGCATAGGTGTGAACCGTATTTTATAGTATGGCAACTTTATCTAAGCGGCACTACCCATGACTGGTCGTGCAGTTACTGCTCACCGGAATCCTGGCCTGAGGCAATCTTCTCATTGGTACATCTCATCAAAATGGAGATCGGGCCCGTTTTCTTAGGGATATCATTAAGATTTTGTTTCTCCCCGTACGCGCAACGACATCTTTTGCGAGGAGTGGCGATTTCACCAGCGTGACAGAGGGACTCTTGGCCTTTCACCAGCCTATAAGAGTAAAAAGATAGCAACGGCCAGAAGTACGCTCTCATTTCCCTCGCCCGCTGCCTCCCAAGCTCCAACACTCAGATCCAATCTCGCCTTCCTCCTTCGTAGCGCATTCCAGTCTCCGTCGCAGCAGTGGCCGACCCCAAACCTTAAGGGGCATTGGGCTGGTTCCTCCGTTACGGAGGGGACCAACCTCGAGCTGCGCAGCGCGGGTTACATCCCCACTCAGGTTGACACCCATGCATCAAACCCAAAACAACGGGTACCCGCTCCCAACCCAGTGGAGAGGGTGGTTTTCGCCCCCCACCTCGTCAGAGGTCTGGGGTTCCCACTGCACCCCTTCATGCGCAGGGTCATGTTCTACTACGGGCTAGATTTCCATCATCTAGCCCCAAATTCCATCCTCCACCTTGCCTCCTTCATTACGGTTTGCGAGGCCTTCCTCCACATTGAGCCACACTTCGGCCTATGGCTGAAGATCTTTGGCGTCAAGCCAAAGTCTAGCAGCTCCAAGCTCGCGGAGTGTGGAGGTGCCATGATCAGCAAGAACCAGAAGGTTGGCAGGTTTAAAGGCACCTTCATAGAGACCGTCAAGGAGTGGCAGCGCGAGTGGTTTTACATCACTGAACCGCTTGCTGTTGGCCATGCTGAGGTCCCGGCGTTTTCGGCCGGGACTCCCAGGAAGCTCATGTCCTGGAAGAAGAAGGGTCTTGCCTGGGGGAACTGATAACCCACAAGTATAGGGGATCAATTGTAGCCTTCCTCGATAAGTAAGAGTGTCGAACCCAATGAGGAGCTAAAGGTAGAATTTATATTCCCTTCAAGTTCTATTGACCATCGATACAACTCTACGCGCACTTAACATTTGTTTTACCTATAACAAGTATGAAACTAGAAGTATGTGTGATAGGATAGGTTTGCAAGATAATGAAGAACACGTACATAAAAGCTAGGGGCTGTTTAGATAAAGAAACAATTAAGTTAGTTTTAGTAGAGAGCTTTTTGTCACAAGAAAGTTATTTGTCCCTAGGCAATCTATAACTAGACCGGTAATCATTATTGCAATTTTATATGAGGGAGAGGCATGAGCTAACATACTTTCTCTACTTGGATCATATGCACTTATGATTGGAACTCTAGCAAGCATCCGCAACTACCAAAAATCATTAAGGTAAAACCCAACCATAGCATTAAGTATCAAGTCCTCTTTACTCCCATATGCAACAGCCCCCTTACTCGGGTATAAGCTTCTGTCACTCTCGCCACCCACTATAAGAGAATCATGAACATATTGCAACACCCTACATCGGGAATCCCTCACGCTTGCACGACACAGAGGGCACCATAGGACAACACCAAAATAAAACATACAACTCAAACCAATCACGATCATCAATCAACCCATAGGACAAAACAGATCTACTCAAACATCATATGATAACCATATATCATTGAATAATAATATATATTGTTGAGAACCATGTTTAAGTAGAGATTACAGCAGGGAGAAGAGGTGTTACACCGCTGCAGAGAGGGGGATAAAGTTGGTGTTGATGGTAGCGAGGTTGTTGGTGTAGATCGTCGTCACGATCCTTGCCCTGGCGGCGTTCCGGCACCACTGGGAAAGGGGGGAGAGAGCCCCCCTCCTCCTTCTTCCTTGACCTCCCGCTAGATGGGAGGAGGGTTTTCCCTCGGGTCCTTGGCCTCCATGGCGGGGGAGGGGCGGGAGCCCCTCCAAGATTGGATCTATCTCTCTGTTTCTTCTGTTTAGCGACCCTGTTTTCTAGCCTTTCACCGTTTCTTAAATTCCCGAAGATCCGTAACACTGATTGGGCTTAAATTTTGAGGGAATATTCTCCAGGATATTATCTTTCTTGCGACGAAAGAAGGGCTCCAACCGCCTTACGAGGTGGCCAAAAGCCCTAGGGGTGCACCTACCCCCTGGGGCGCGCCCTATGAGCTTGTGGGGCATGTGGACCACCTCTCACGCTGATTCTTCTTCCCAAAAATCACATATATTCCAAAAAAAATCCATAAATTCTTATTGCGTTTGAACTTCGTTTGATATGGGTATTCTGCGAAACAAAAAAATATGCAACAAACAGCAACTGGCACTGGGCACTGGATCAATATGTTAGTCCCAAAAATAATATGAAATGTTGCCAAAAGTATATGTAAGTTGAAGAATATTGGCATGAAACAATAAAAGAATATAGATACGACGGAGGCGTATCAGCATCCCCAAGCTTAATTCCTGCTCGTCCTCGAGTTGGTAAATGGTAAAAAGATAATTTTTGATGTGGAATGCTACCTAGCATAATCTTGATCATATAATCTAATCATGGCATGAATATTTAGACATGTTACAGTTTTCAGGGTAGACCATTCAACCCAAATTTATTGATTCGACCCAAGGGGAGCCAAAGAATATTTGCAAGTATTAGCAGTTGAGCTGTCAATTCAACCACACCTGGAGAACTAAATATCTGTAGCAGAGTGATCAGTAGCACAATAATATGATAGTTTGATAGCAGTGGTAACAATAGCAATAGTAACGGTAACAGTAACACTAGTAGTTTTGTAGCAATTGTAACAGCAGCATCAACAACACTAGTAGTAACTTAGCAAAGATCAATATGCGGAAGTCGTAGGCATTGGATCAGTGATGGATAATTGTGTTGGATAACATTCATCATATAACAGTCACAACCTAGAGTGACATGGAACTAGCTCCAATTCATCAATGTAATGTAGGCATGTATTTCGTATATAGTCATACGTGCTTGCGATAAGAACTTGCATGACATCTTTTGTCCTACCCTCCCGTGGCAGCCGGGTCCATAAGGAAACTAAGGGATATTATTAAGGCCTCCTTTTAATAGAGAACCCGAACAAAACATTAACACATAGCAAATACATGAACTCCTCAAACTACAGTAATCACCGGAAAGAATCCCAATTATTGTCACCTTGGGGTATGCGGATCATAACACGTAATAGGTGCGTATAACTTGCAAGATAGGATCAAGAACACAAATATATTCATGAAAACATAAAGGTTTCAGATCTAAAATCATGGTACTCGGGCCCTAGTGACAAGCATTAAGCACAACAAAGTCATAGCAACATCAATCTCAAAACATAGTGGATACTAGGGATCAAGCCCTAACAAATTGACTCGATTACCTAGTAAATCTCATCCAACTCCATCACCGTCCAGCAAGCCTATGAAGAAATTACCCACTCCCAGTGGTGAGCATCATGAAATTGGTGATGAAGAATGGTTGGTGGTGATGATGGCGACGAATCCCCTCTCCGGAGCCCCGAACGGACTCCAGAACTAGCCTCCCGATGAAGAACACGAGGTGGCGGCGGCTCCGTATCATAAAACGCGATGAAACTTCTCTTATTTTTTTCTCGGGGAATAGGAATTTGTAGACTTGAGATTAGGGTCAGCGGAGACACGTGGGCCCCACAAGGCACCAGGGCGCGCCCAGGTGGCTTGTGGGTCACTGGTGACTCCTCTCCTATGGTTCTTCGCTCTAGTATTTTTTATTTATTCCATAAAAATCTCCAAAAAGTTTTGTCAATTCCAAGAACTTTTATTTCTGCACAAAAACAACACCATGGTAGTTCTAGTGAAAACAACGTCAGTTCGGGTTAGTTTCAATCAAATCATGCAAATTAGAGTCCAAAACAAGAGCAAAAGTGTTTGGAAAAGTAGATATGATGGAGACGTATCAAGTAACATCCACCCAAACATAACTAGTCTTAGAATGAAAACAAGTCCTAGCCAGAAAGTGTGCCAGCCTGTTTGCTTCCCTGGGACAGTGATTGAAAGAGATTGATGAAATACCATGACCCAAGTGAAAGCAATCAGCAACTAACACTGAATTAGGTCCTCGAATATCCATCTTTCTGTTGCATGCATCCATCAGTTCCAAACAGTCGGATTCCACTTCTACTTTTGAACATCCCATATCAGGTATCATTTGGAGCTCTCTCCGTAATGCTAGTATGTCAGCAGCCTGTTCATTGTATGAATGATCAAATGTTTCAGAAGCTCCCGCAATTGCCTCCCCCGGCAGTTACACAGGATCGCCGCTACTGCACCCACACCATCCTCGAAGAAACACGCATCAGTATTTAACTTGTATGACCCCGACTGTGGTTTTTGCTATGTATTTTCCGGGATCAAAACATTCTGCTTCGGCAGGGGTGTATATTCTCATTCTACCTGGATTTGGTATTATTAGTCATATCTTATCGACCTTTTCAAGAAAACTGGTCTTCGGGTATCTAGGCATGGCTTATGCCACGATAAGTATAGGTGTTCTTGGATTTCTAGTTTGGGCTCATCATATGTTTACTTTGTGCTTAGACGTTGATATGCGTGCCTACTTCACTGCGGCTGCCATGATCATAGTTGTGCCCATAGGAATCAAAATCTTTGCTTGGATCGCTACATGTGGAGAGGTTCGATGCAATACAAAACAACCTTCCTTTATCGGAATCTATTCACAATTAGGATAGATAAAGTGCTACTTAAATCCACTTAGTAGTTGAAACTCGGAGAGACAGAGAGAGTCCTCTCTCATACTTGCCAATTCCAAGGCTGACCAACAAGGGAATTGGCAGGAACCAACCTTATTTGCCCCTCGAAAGAGTGAGTCTACTTAGCAAACTGGCAGGACGCAGAGATCGATTAAACAATATGCATATAGAGATTTGATGGTTGACCGCCGCCACCCTTGTCCTGCCCTGGCCGGGGAGGCAAAGGAGATTGCTATTGTCACCATTTCTCCCCGTGTATGTGAAAGAGAAAAAGTGACACACTTTTTGGATTTTTGGTCTGTGGCTGGTCGGGCCAAAGAATGGGAGTCAGCTTCCTTAAGTCTGTTCTTCCTCGGTAGCTCTGTGGTAGAGCGGTCGGCTGTTAAATGACTGGTCGTAGGTTAACTGTGATCGCTTAAATAGAAAAAGCTGAACTAGCGGCCTACTTAGTTGACTCACCCTTCACGGCTTCCCGACGTTCCCACCAAATATACCATGCAGCTACCGCAAACCATTTCCTGTAAGCCCAATCGTCTAGGTACCGGTGATTTTCTTTGCGGCAGTCGCAAGATCTCCTCCATCACCACAGATCCTGATCGATCACTTTTTAGGGTTGTATCCACTACTTCATTCACACCCAATGACTCCCAGACTTTGCGAGCTCGTGCCCAAGTGAATACTAAGTGCCAGATATCTTTAGGCCCCTCTGGACACAAAGGGCACTCGGGACTAACCTTAATATGTTGATTCTGCAATATGGACTTCCCTAGAACCACTCCATGTAGTGCTCGCCGAACAAAAAAATTGACTTTACTCAGTACATGTAGCTTCCACAGGACATCCCAAACCGAATTATCTCTAGATGTTTGTGGTTTCTCTCGGCCCAATCTTGCTCCAAATTAATGCTCCCATTCAATATAGTACGCAGATCTCACTGAAAAGAAAAACGACTTTACGGCATGCCATGCTACAAAGTCCTCCGACAAGTGTTCAAACAATGGGATTTCCATAATTCTTTCTGCATCTACTGGCAGAAAGATGCTTCTGGTAAGAGCTTCATCCCATGAATGGGTGGCTGGGTCAATAAGATCTTCCACTTTCTCAAAAAGAGCTTGGGCCCTTCTGGTTAGAACCTTTCTTGTAGGGCTCTTTGATATCTATGGATCATTCTTGGATATTTATTTGAGATCCTGTACCCACTCTCCAAATATTACCCCTCTTGAAAGTTTGTAAACCAGCCACATTGCTCTGCCATGTGAAGGATGATCCCTTCTTTGTCCCTGCACTTAATAAGTTGTCGTCTGTATAGTTCTTAGCTCTAAGTACCTTTGCACACAACTTATCCAGATGAGTAATAAGTCTCCAACTTTGTTTTGAAAGCATGGCAAGATTGAAAGCTTCCAAATCATGAAAACCAATACCACCTTTGCATTTGGGTAAACACATTCGCCACCGTGCAAACCAATGCATCATCCCATGCTCTTCTGTGTCCCCCACCAGAGACTAGCCATGGCATCTGTGATATCTTTGCAAACCTTCTTTGGGATCTTGAAAACTGCCATGGAAAAAACAGGGATGGATTGGATTACAGGTTTCAATAAAATTTCCTTACCACCCATAGGCAATATTTTTTCCTTCCAACCTTTCAGACGGTTTATAATTCTTTCAACCAAATATTCAAAGCTTTCACTTTTCTCAAGACCAATCATAGATGGCAAACCTAGATATCTATCTGATATAGCTTCGGTCATAATATTCAGTTCTGCACATACTTGAGCTTTCACCTCCACACCAACATTTGGACTAAAGTATATGCTACACTTTCCATCACTAACCAATTGGCTCGAACTTGCACAATATTCATCCAACACCTGTCTCAATGAGGTTGCATTAGTCTATCTGCTCTCATAAGGATTAGGGAATCATCAGCAAATAATAAATGGGAAACTAATGGTGCATTTCTGCACACCCTAACACCTTCAATGACACAAACCTTCTCTTTTTGAGCCAACGCACTTTACAAGCCTTCTGCACAAATCAAGAAATATATGGTGATAAAGGGTCCCCCTGACGGAGTCCCCTGGGAGGCCCAAAATCTTCCGTCTCCTGGTCATTAAATCTCACCTTGTACTTCACTGAAGTCACACATGCCATAAGCAAGTCAACAATGTTTCTGTGAAAACCCAATTGCGCTGGCATTCTTTCTAGAAACTTCCATTCAACACGATCATAAGCTTTTTGCATGTCCAACTTAACAACACAATATCCAACCTTCCCTTTCTTCTTATTCTTTACTGTATGCAGGCTCTCATATGCCAGAAGGATGTTATCTGTGATAAGTCTACCTGGTACAAAAGCACTGTGTACAAGAGATATAATACCAACTAAAAAGATTTGAGTCTGAAAGCTATCATTTTTGAAATGACCTTGTATAGAACATTATAAAGGCTAATGGGCCTATATTGGTGATCATTTCAGGCTCATCTACCTTGGAATAAGGATGATCATAGTATCATTACAACCATCAGGTATCACTTTATTATAGATAGCATTAAGAACTTCTGTGGTCAACGCATCGCCAAGTATATGCCAACACTTTTTGAAGAAAACGACATGTAATCCATCTGTGTCTGGTGCCTCCATGTCACCTATTGAGAATAGTGATTTTTTCACCTCCTCTGTGGAATAGGGCTTCATCATCTCCTCATTTATCTCAGTAGTAACACGAGGTATCACCTTTGCAGCAAGGCTTGGGTTTGGCTCATCAATTTCCATGGTAAAAAGTCCCGCAAAATATTGTGAAACTAAAGGGTTCAAATAAGTTGTACCTTCTCTCCACACTCCATGGTTGTCCCTTAATTTATTGATTTGCTTTCGCAAACAATGAGCAGATGCAAAATTATGAAAATATGAGGTATTCCGATCCCCATAACTCAACCTATTTATTCTACTTCTCTGCGCCCGGTATAGCTCTTCATGTTGCAGCAATCATTCAATCTCATTAGCAAGTTCCTTCTGCCTAGCCAGGTTCTCAGGCGATAGGACATCACGGGTGACCGTCTCTAGTTCACGTTGAATCTGTTTCAGTTTTTTTGTCGAGTTTCACAACACTGTTTTGTCCCAATGGTGCAAGGGCTTATGGACGTGTGAGAGTCTGCCTGCCAAGTCTAATGGACCATGTGGACTTGCAGCCTGCCACGCCTCCAGCACAACCTCGTTGATAATTGCTTCTTTGAGCCAGCGAGCTTCAAACCTCATAATTTTTGGTCCAAATGCCTCTTGTGGTACACTCATATATAGAAACAAGTAGTGGCCGGTGATCAAACTTGTGATATTCAAGATGCTCCACTATTGCTGTTGGAAATAAGTTATTCCATTCTTCATTAGACACCGTCCTATCCAAGCATTCTCTCATCAAACCATGGTGCCATGTAAATCTGTCCCCAACGTAGCCAACATCAGTTAAGTTCCAGTCATCTAATGCCTTTGTGAAAGAAATCATAAACTGATTTGGCCTGGGATTACCGCCTTCCTTCTCAAAATTATACATGGTCTCATTCATGTCACCCACCACCATCCAAGGGATATTCATCATCACATGCAACTCTCGCAGTCATTGCCATGTTAGGTGTTTATCAGCCCATTTAGGTTCACCATATATACATGCCAGCCGCCAGAAATTATCCCTGCCGCTACCAACAAAAACATCAATGAAGTTCTCTGTTTTATATCGTAATGAAATTGGCACCTCCTTCTTCCACAGAATTAAGCCACCACTCCGGCCATTGCTCTGGACAAAATACTTATGATCCATCTAAAGGCGTCGATGCATGCACTCCGCAGGGTATTCATCTAGATGTGTCTCTATTAGAAACAAATGTCAGGAGTCCTCCGCTTCTGCACACTCAGAAGCGCCCTTACTGTGGCGGCCTGTTGCAAGCCGCGACAATGCGAACTTAATATTTTCATCGCTCCAGTCAACCTGGTAATAGGAGCTACGTCCCTGATATGTCTCTATCGTATCTACTTTTCCTAACGATTTTGCTCTTGTTTAGGACTCTAATTTGCATGATTTGAATGAAACTAACCCGGACTGACGTTGTTTTCAGCAGAACTACCATGGTGTTGTTTTTGTGCAGAAATAAAAGTTCTCGGATTCAGACAAAACTTTTTGGAGAATTATTTCAGAATATATAAAAATGAGGGGGTGCCATGGCTGGCCAAGATACACCATGGCGCGTCAGCCCCTCGAGGTGCACCCTGGTGGGTTGTGGTCACCTCGTGGCCCCCTGACCCTAATTCCAACTCCATAAATACCTATTTTCAAAGAAGAAAATAGGAGAGGAAGTTTCATTGTGTTTCACAATACGGAGCCGCCACCACCTCTTGTTCTTCATCGGAAGGCCAAATCTGGAGCCCGTTCGGGGCTCTGGAGAGGGGAATCTTCGGTCTTCGTCATCACCTACCCTCCTTCATCACCAATTCCATGATTCTCCCCATTGGGAGTGAAAAATTCCTTCGTAGGCTTGCTGGTCGGTGAGGAGATGGATGAGATTGATCATGTAATCGAGTTAGTTTTGTTAGGGCTTGATCCCTACTATCGACTATGTTCTGAGATTGATGTTGTTATGACTTTGCTATGCTTAATGCTTGTCACTAGGGCCCGAGTGCCATGATTTCAGATCTGAACCATTTATGTTTTCACCATTATATCTATGTTCTAGATCCGATCTTGCAAGTCATATTCACCTGTTACGAGTTATGATCCATAAACCCCAGTGTGACAGTAATTGGGATACTTTCCGATGATGACCGTAGTTTGATGAGTTCATGTATTCACTATGTGTTAATGCTTTATTCCGGTTCTCTATTAAAAGGAGGCATTAATATCCCTTAGTTTCCTTATGGACCCCGCTGCCACGGGTGGGTAGGATGAAAGATGTCATGCAAGTTCTTTTCCATAAGCACGTATGACTATTTACGGAATACATGCCTACATTATATTTATGAACTAGAGCTAGTTATGTGTCGCCCTAGGTTATGACTATTATATGATGAATATCATCCAACAAATTCACTGATCCAATGCCTACGATTTTTCCACATATTGTTCTTGCTAAGATATTATTGCTATTGCTACTGTTACAAAATTGTTACTCATGTTACCGTTACCACTACTACTATTACCACTACTATCAAAACTATCATATTACTATGCTACTGATCACTTTGCTGCATATATTTAATCTCCAGGTGTGGTTGAATTTACAACTCAACTGCTAATACTTACAAATATTCTTTGGCCCCCCTTGTGCCGAATCTATAAATTTGGGTTGAATACTCTACCCTCCAAAACTGTTGCGATCCCCTATACTTGTGGGTTATCAAGACCTTTTTTCTGGCGCCGTTGCCGGGGAGAAAACTTGGAACATCACCACTAAGACATGATTATTATCTGAGTCACTTGGGATTTTTATCTGTTTATCACTATGAATAATCTGAAGGATACCAAAACCAAGATTTTCCCCCTCTAAGACGAGGGGAGCTAAGGAATTGCCATCAAGCTCTACACTTGATTCACCTTCTATTTTGAGTAAACTTGGAACATCACCACATGCTGTTAATCCTGATATGTCGCAAGTTACTGATGACGCTACTTTCGCTATGAATGATACTCATGATGATGCTAGTACCTTGCTTGATGATAATGTGCCACTAGGTGAATTTCTTGATGAAAAAATTGCTAGAGCTAAAGATATTGAGATTGCTGAAACTGATGAAATTATTGAAAGTGATGAAGTACTTGAAACTGGAGATCTTGAAACACCTATTAGACCTAGCTCTCCTAGATTTGAAATGCCTAAGATACCTGAAGGTTATGTTATGGATGAGGAGATATCTAGAGACTTTCTTGCTTGGAACGATAGAGATGATCTTAAGAAATTATTATGCAAACTGAAGGAAAAATCTTTGAATGCTAGAATGAAATGTGATCCTAAGTTTTCTACTTCACCTATCTTTGTTACCGATAAGGATTATGAATTCTCTATCGACCCAGAGCTAATTACTTTGGTTGAATCTGATCCTTTTCATGGCTATGAAACTGAAACTTTAGTGGCACATCTTTCTAAATTAAATGATATAGCCACTCTTTTTGCTCATGATGAGAAAATTCGCTATTACTATATCCTCAAATTATTTTCGTTCTCATTAAAGGGTGATGCTAACATATGGTACAATGCTTTTGCTCCTAGTTGTGTGCGTAGTCCCCAAGATATGATTTAATACTTATCTGAAAAATATTTTCCTGCTCATAAGAAAACAAGCTACCTTACAAGAAATATTTAACTTTGAGCAAATTGAAGAAGAGAGTCTCCAACAAGCTTGGGGGAGGCTTCTCCAATTGCTTAATGCTTTGCCTGATCATCCTCTTAAGAAAAATGAAATACTTGATATCTTCTATAATGGACTAACCGATGCTTCTAGAGACTTCCTAGATAGTTGTGCTAGTTGTGTTTTCAGGGAACGAACTGTTGAACAAGCTGAAGAATTATTGAATAATATATTGAAGAATTATGATGATTGGACTCTTCCTGAACCACCGCCTAAACCCACTCCAAAGAAGAGAGGTATTTTATTTCTCAGTCCTGAAGATATGCAAGAGGCAAAGAAACGTAAGAAGGAAAAATGTATTAAAGTTGAAGATGTTAAGAATTTACCACCTATTGAAGAAATACATGGACTTGATACACCACAACCATAGGTGGTAGAGGTAAATTATTTCATAAAGTTTGATGAAAGTGACATCCCTTACAATAAACATCCTAGTCAATGCTTGTATGAATTTGATAACTATATTAGAAAACAAGATCCCTTCAATGCAAATGTTATGAAACAATTGAAATACAACTATGATATGATTGCTCGCTTGAGTGACTTGTTATTTTGAATAACTAATGATGTCAGAGGTGTAGGAAAACATGCCTCTATGGTTCAAACCCAGTTAGAAAAAGTTGCTAAATCTCAAAGGGAATTTCTTAATGAAATGAATAATGATATGAATGACTATGTTGTTAGAGTAGCAACTAGAGGAGGCAAAATGACTCAGGAACCACTCTATCCTGAGGGGCACCCTAAAAGAATTGAACAAGACTATCAAAGAATTAACACTGATGCACGTAGTCCTTCTAAAAATAAAAAGAAAAAGAAAAATGATAGGACTTTGCATACCTCTAGTGAACCTGAGAAAGAAAAACCTCCTGAAGATAGTAATGATGTCTCTATCTCTGATGCTGAAACTCAATCTGGTAATGAACATTCACCTAGTGATAATGAAAATGATAATGATGATGTTCATGAAGACACCCAACCAGACAATGATAAAGAACCAGATAATGATGTGGAAATAGAACCTGCTGTTGATCTTGATAACCCACAACCTAAAAATAAAAGATATGACAAAAGAGAGTTTGTTGCGAGAAAACATGGTAAGGAAAGAGAACCATGGGTTCAGAAACCCATGCCCTTTCCACCTAAACCTACTAAGAAAAAAGATGATGAAGAATTTGAACACTTTGCTGAAATTCTTAGGCCAGTCTTTTTGCGTACTCGCTTGACGAATATTTTAAAGACGCCCCCTTATGCAAAATACATGAAAGACATCATCACTAATAAGAGAAAAATACCTAAAGCTGAAATCTCCACCATGCTTGCTAACTATTCTTTTAAGGATGGAGTACCTAAAAAACTTGGAGATCCAGGAATGCCAACTATACTGTGCTCCATCAAAAGAAATTATGTCAAAACTGCTTTGTGTGATTTAGGAGCTGGTATTAGTGTTATGCCTTTCTCTTTATATAGAAGACTTGATTTGAATAAACTCACACCTACAGAGATATCATTGCAAATGGCTGATAAATCAACTGCCATACCTATCGGTATTGTGAGGATGTGCCCGTTGTTGTTGCAAATGTTACTATCTTAACAGACTTTGTTATACTTGAGATTCCCGAGGACGCCAACATGTCGATTATCCTTGGTAGACCCTTTTTTAATAATGTAGGGGCTGTTATTGATTACAATAAAAGCAATGTCACTTTTCATATCAATGATAATGAGCATATGGTGCACTTTTCGAAGAAACAATTCCAGGTGAATGGTATTAATGTTATTGAAAAATCTCCGACACTCACTATTGGAAGTTTTAAACTACCTCTACCTACTGCCAAAAAGAAATATGACATACTTATTGTAGGGGATATTCACATCCCCGTTGAGGTAACTTAGTGTTTTACGGAAGTTCTTCGGTTTCATGCTAATCGAAAGTGGTTGTTATAAGACTTGATCAACCTTTTTAATGGATCATTTTTTAGAAGTATGAAGTCGGTGAATTTAGTGAGCACAACTTTCTGTCCTTACCTTTTGTTTTCTATTTTTCTTAGTTAAATAAAATAAAATGCTATGTTTAGTGTGTCTGCTGAATTTTCTATGCAATAAAAAAGTGCTCAAAAATAAAAGTTCTCATAATGTTCTGAAATTTTAACACGATTTTTTTCTGATTATTTTCGAATTTCTGGTGCAAATAACATCAGAGGGGGGTTCACCTGGTGTCCACAAGACACCAGGGCGTGCCAGCAACCCCAGGCGCACCCTGGTGGGTTGTGGTCCCCACGTGGGTCCCCTCACTTATCCCTTTAGCCCATGTCATCTCCTACCTCCGGAAGAAATCACCATAGCTCTCTCTCTCTCGTGTTCCTGCTCTCAAACCTGCGGATTTCGATCTCTTTGCTCGAAGCTCCGTTTCCAAAACTATTTTGGGGGATTGCTACTTTGTATGTGACTCCTCCATTGCTCCAATTAGTTTTTTCTTTAGTGGTTTATATTTTGAATAATTAGCTACTCTTGGTGCTACTGTAGATGGGCTTGCATGTTGAATTCTTAGAGTTCCAAGTGGTTTGAATGCTTAATATAGCCTCTATGCATCCTTATGAGTAGTTGCTATCAATCTTATGAAGTTTTGTTGAAAAGAAATTTGTGGACTAAAATTTTCAGAACCTTATTAATAGGAATAAGATGAGTTTCTTTAGGAAGTTTTCTTACAAGAAGAATGCTAAGGGAGTCATTGGGGAATCATCGGGCAATGACCTCAACACTCCGAGAACAGTGGAGGTGCGGCCGTGCGAATGGCCGCATAATGCCTTCATGGAAGGGTTGGGTTCCATCAAGAGTTCGCCCAATTCATTGCAAATGTTGGGCCGACTGACTTCCTCGTCGCTGAGTGTGACCAACAACACCTACTTGCAAATTCCTTTGTGCAAAATTTTCATTTTCTGAGTAGGAACAATCCCCCTGAGGTGCAGTTTAATTTATACGCTGAAACCCGGTAGATACCGCTCACTCACTTTTGTGAATATGTTTGATCCCTTCTGATGGGGAATTACGGGATCCTAGACCGACAGAGTTTGAGGACTTTCTCCGCACTTTGACAGTGGGGGATGAGAGAGGCGTGCCAGGCGCCACTCCACTAGTTTGCAGTTTTCCTCCTGTACATTACTTTGCTTTGTTCATCGCGAAGTGTTTAACTGCTAGGGAGAAGGTCGGTGCACTTAGTGCCCCCGACCTCGCTATTTTACGCCATGCACTACACAATGATCACACCTTTAGCCTAGGGGCTATTATTGCACGCCGTCTGCACCTTAACAGAACCAAGGGAAAAATTCGTGGTGGTTGAGGGAGTCCTGGACTAAGGGGTCCTCGGACGTTCGGCCTGTTGGACATGGGCTGGATTAATGGGTCGTGAAGATACAAGACCGAAGACTTTACCCGTGTCCGGATAGGACTCTCCTTGGCGTGGAAGGCAAGCTTGGCGATCAAATATGAAGATTCCCTTTCTCTGTAACCGACTTTGTACAACCCTAGACCCCTCCGGTGTCTATATAAACCGGAGGGCTTAGTCCGGATTGGGAGATAGTCATACAGGCTAGACTTCTAGGGTTTTAGCCATTACAATCTCGTGGTAGATCAACTCTTGTAATACTCATATTTATCAAGATCAATCAAGTAGGAAGTAGGTATTACCTCCATAGAGAGGGCCCGAACCTGGGTAAACATTGTGTGCCCCGTCTCCTGTTACCATCGACCTTAGACGCACAGTTTGGGACCCCCTACCCAAGATCCGCCAGTTTTGACACCGACATTGGTGCTTTCATTGAGAGTTCCACCATGCCGTCCCCAAAAGGTTTGATGGCCCCTTCAATCATTCACAACAATTCTATCCAAGGAGAGGTCTTCCTCCCCGGACAGATCTTCGTGTTCGGCGGCTTCGCACTTCGGGCCAACTCGCTTGGCCATCTGGAGCAGATCGATAGCTACGCCCCTGGCCGTCAGGTCAGATTCGGGAGCTTGAACTACGTCGCGGATCTCCGCGAAGACTTGATCTTCAACGGATTCGAGACCACGGCAGTCGCTCCCCGTCACCACGATGAACATGACTTAAATTTGTCATCGGGCCATACCCAGGAAATTGCACGTGTAACCGCTCTGGCCTTAGATCTGGAGCAGATCGCGCCATCCGAGGACGGGAAGCTCAACCCCGCCACGGAAGCCGCAGATTCCGCGGCATTGGAGCCGCACACAGACCTAACCTCGGGTGATGTCTGTGTCACCGGAACCTCAGACTCGTTTCTGGCTATAAGTTCTGAACCATGTGTCCGCGTATGTCGAGCAGGATCGGTCATCCATCACCGAATTCAGCGCCGCGGACATCTTCCGGCACTCGCCTTTAGGCGACGTGCTGAACTCATTAAAAAATCTATCCTTAGCGGGGGACTCACAACCGAACTATATCCTGTTCGAACTGGAGGCTGATGACGGGGAATTTCGCTTCCCACCCTCCACCCACTACATAGCCACTTTCGAGGACTTAACCGACGTGCTCGATTACGGCTCCGAAGACATCGACGGTATGGACGACGATGCAGATGAGGAGCATGGCCAAAACCCGCCGTTTACCGAACGTCGGACGGCCACTTCTTCCTACAACGTGTACGTGGTGGATATACCTAAAAAACCTAACGACGATGACAAAGAAGATCCAGTCGAGGATAAACCTCCTGGGACACAGCCTAAGCGCCGGCGTCAGCGGCGCTACTCTAAGTCACGTCGTGCAAAAGATAACAATACCGGCACCGAAGAAAATAATACTCCGAACGACGCCGAAGACAATGAAGACCCTGTAGAGGCGACTTCCGAACAGGAGGAACAGGAAAACAGGCAAGTTAGCCCTGATGAGCAGGCCATACACAACGACTCGGAGGACAGTAATTATCTTCCGCTCTTCGAGGATGAGGTGAGCCTCGGCAACGAGGATTTCATCGTGCCTGAGGAACCTCTAGAGCAGGAGCGCTTCAAGCGCCAGCAAATAGCCACTGCAAGGAGCCTGAAAAAGAAGCAGCAGCAGCTTCAAGCTGACCAAGATCTGCTCAACGACAGATGGACTGATGTCCTGGCGGCCGAAGAATACGGCCTCAAGTGCCTAGCCAAGAGTTACCTGAAGCGCAAATTGCTACCTCAGTTCGATGAGGAGGCGCCGGAGCCCGTACCTCCCTTGCGCAACGCGGCCGACCGACCACCACGCGGTCAGGACAATGCGGCTGACCGACTACCACATGGTCGGGATAAAGCGGCACCTCAAGCCGAACAGCAGCCCGCCCCACCTCAACGTAAAAACAGAGATAAAACAGCTCGGGGATATACATATGAACTTCGGCAGGACCTGGATAGTAGAGCAGGACATACAAGATCGATCTACGGATCGCGAGGACGTACCTCGACACGCGACGACGACTATCTATTCGGACGTGACAAACCTAGTCACGCCCGGGCCGAAAACCACAGACGGACTCCATCAGAGCTACGTCGCGATGTGGCCCGATATAGAGGCTCCGCACACCCTCTTTGCTTCACTGACAAAGTAATGGATCATGAATTCCCAGAAGGGTTTAAACCCGTAAATATTGAATCATATGATGGAACAACTGATCCCGCGGTTTGGATCAAGGATTTTATTCTCCACATCCATATGGCCCGCGAAGATGACCTTCACGCCATCAAATACCTCCCACTCAAACTCAAAGGGCCAGCTCGGCACTGGTTAAACAGTCTGCCTGAAAATTCCATTGGCAGCTGGGAGGACTTGGAAGACGCCTTCCGCGACAACTTCCAAGGAACATATGTCCGGCACCAGATGCCGATGATTTAAGTCACATAGTTCAACAGCCTGGAGAGTCAGCCAGGAAATTCTGGACTAGGTTCCTAACTAAAAAGAACCAGATCGTCGACTGTCCGGATGCCGAAGCCCTAGCGGCCTTTAAACATACCATCCATGATGAATGGCTCGCCCGCCACCTCGGCCAGGAAAAGTCGAAGTCCATGGCAGCCCTCACGGCACTCATGACCCGCTTTTGTGCCGGTGAGGATAGTTGGCTGGCCTATAGCAAAAACACAGCAAGTGAAACGGGCACCACTGAGGCCAAAAATAGCAACGGCAAGCTCCGCCGCAGCAGACACAAACGCCGAAGCAATGGTGACAACACCGATGACACGACAGTCAACGCCGGATTCAGTGGCTCCAAGTCCGGTCAGCGGAAGAAGCCATATAAAAGAAACAATCAGGGACCATCCAGCTTGGACCGCATACTCGACCGTCCGTGCCAGATCCATGGCACCCCAAACAAACCAGCCAATCATACCAACAGAGATTGTTGGGTTTTTAAACAGGCCGGCAAGTTAAACGCCGAGAACAAGGAAAAGGGATCGCAAAGCGAGGATGATGACGAGGAGTCCCGGCAACCGAACACTAGGGTACAGATGTCAGGACCCCGATTCCACGTCACATCGATCTAGCCGGTAACACCTGATATCACTTTGCGGCCTCACGCACGGTATTCCCACGGGTGTCGCCTTACCATGGCCCGGGACCGTTTGCGCCTTTTGGCTCACATATATGATAGTGTCGCTAGCATCCATATGACAGAGAACCCGGGCCGACATGACTAGTCGTGAACCCAAAGTGGCACGAACTTATGGGGACAGGCATACATGAATCAACATCGAGCATGTCGGTCAGCAGCGTGCGAATCCGGGCTGTAGCACTGGGCTAACAGGACTCCGGGAACCCGGGCTATAGCAGGCTAGGCAGGACTCTGGATGTCACCGCGTGACATTTCCCCGAAGGGGCAGACACAGGAACGAAGTGAATCACATGCCGGCCAGTGAATTGTTCCGGAGCAGTAGTGCTGGGCTAGCAGGACTCCGGTGAACCGGGCTGTAGCGGAGTACTATGGCTCATGGAAGCACAAGACTACATTTCGCCATAAGAGAGGCTACCAAGGATAAACAACTAGGTTGTCGGATCCCACACACACCAAGCATTTCAATCATACACACAATATGCTCGATATGTGTACATACAACATGGCATCACAACATAACTCTACGACTCAAGTATTTATTCATTAGGCTCCGAGGAGCGAGATATTACAAACATTGGTCTCATGACCCAACATTCAGAGCATACAAGTCAAAGCACATGCGGAAGCTTAACATGTCTGAGTACAGACATCTACAAATGAAAAAGGCTGAGAAGCCTGACTATCTACCAGATCCTGCCGAGGGCACAAGATCGTAGCTGAGGTATCAAGCTAAACGTCGAAGTCCACACGGAACTACTAGCGACACTAACATCTCTCTGCAAAACATAAAATAGGCAAACGTGAGTACAAATGTACCCAGCAAGACTTACATCAGAACTAACTACATATGCATCGGTATCAACAAAGGGGGTAGCGGAGTTTAACTGCAGCAAGCCAGCTTTGACTCAGTGGCTAACCTGAACTACGACTGCAAGCAACTCTTTTGAGGTGGCGCACACGAGTCCACATATTCACCATATCAATACACCACTATGGATCCGCTCCCGTCTCCCTACGAGAAGGCCATCCATAGCACTCACGCTTATCTTGCGAGTTTTAGAGTATCCACTTTCACTTGTCTATGAACTGTTATAGGCAACCCAGAAGTCCTTTACCGTGGACGCGGCTATTCGAATAGATCATTTATAACCCTGCAGGGGTGTACTTCTTCACACATGTTTCCACCACTTAGCGTCTGCACACGACATGTGCTCGGCAGACTTCAAGCAAAAGCCGACGTGGGTGTAGACCACGACCTAACTAACCACACAAGTCTCTAGTCCAGGTTTATCGCCTATTCGGATTCCATCCGCGAGGAGATCCGGCCGGGTTTCGCTCACAGCCCCAAACGATGTGTACAGGGTTCCCGAGACACCAAACGGGCGCCCGGTACACCGTGCCACAGTGTATCTACCGCATCATAGCCCACCCCTAGGGTCAGCGCTACGCACGGCCTCCAACACATAT
The DNA here is from genome assembly GCF_002575655.3 of Aegilops tauschii subsp. strangulata. Taxonomy (NCBI): domain Eukaryota; kingdom Viridiplantae; phylum Streptophyta; class Magnoliopsida; order Poales; family Poaceae; genus Aegilops; species Aegilops tauschii. The sequence goes on along the minus strand of NC_053037.3, from coordinate 308,607,862 downwards.
CCTACAAACACCAGAAACTAGTTGCAACTCCTGGAGAGAGATCAAGGCGATTAATAAGTCGAGAGAGTCAATTAAGGATCCCAATGTGTGGTAGTAACTGTTCATGGATCACAAACACAGAACTCAGTTCCTGAGGACGGTTTCAATGAGACAACCCACCATGTACTCCTACATGGCCTCTCACCGCTACCTTTACCAAATCGTGTTCACACACTTAGCTCTCAACAGTAACACATCCTCACCACATTCCAATTCATCCCCTATGAATCAGACCTGACTCAACTCTAAGCAGTAGCAGGCATGACAAACAAGCATGAATGAGTAGGCACATCAGGGCTCAAACAACTCCTACTCATGCTAGTGGGTTTAATCCATTTACTGTGGCAAAGACAGGTCATGCAGAGGAAAGGGGTTCAACTACCGCAACATGTAACAGTTGAATCGTTGTTGTCTTAATGCAGTAAAAGAGAGCAGAAGCGAGAGAGTGGGATTGTATCAGAATGAACAAGGGGGTTTTGCTTGCCTGGCACTTCTGAAGATAGCATTGAGTATTCATTAGTGTCAACGATCACACCGTCGGAACAACGTCTACCGAGGGGGAACAACACCGGCAACAGAGAGGAAACACAATCAATGCAATGCAACAATATGATGTATGAATATGACAGGGTAAAATGAGTGTGTTGGGCTAATGCATCTGCAAACAGGGTGGTTTGAGCTTATTTGAACCAAAGATTCAAATACAAACCTCATTTATGAACTCATATGAGTGCATTATCATGTTTCATCTAAACAGCAAGGTTAGGTTGATCTAACATGCATGAAACCAGTACAGATGGATAGATTGGATTTTTCTGATCATTTTTCATATATAACTTATTTCATTCTAAGTTACAGATTAATTTCTATGAATTTTAGAAGTTCTAGCTATTTTCTGGAATTTCCTGAATAAGAATAAATCCAGAAAATAATTAACTGCGTCAGCACTGCGTCACTGTGACGTCAGCGGTCAACGGGGACGGTCCAGGTCAAACCTGACCACTGGGACCCACTGGTTAGTGACCCAGTTAACTAACTAAGTTAGTTAGCCCTAACTAACTGGGCAGGGACTGAAGTAACTAACCTAACTAGTTAATTAGTGCTAACTAGAGTAATTAGTCGGGCAGGGCCCGCAAGTCAGTGAGAGAGAGGGGGAAGTCAAACCGGGCAGTGGGGTCAACCCACGCCGGTCAACGGGTCAGCGGCCGTCGGCATTTAGCCGCCGGCGTGTCCAGACGCGGCGGTGCGCTGCGGGATTCGCCTACAGAGCGTCGTTTGGCGCGCGGAGCACAGCTACGGGATGCGGACGCTCTTCCGCATCCAACCGTGGTGGTGGCGCGGCCGGGGAGTGGCCGAAGTGGTGCTGGCGACGAGCTCGCGCGGCGGCGTGCTACGGTAAGCAAGGGGGCGGCGTCTACAGCGAGCAAACGAAGCAGAGAAGAGGGGGGGTTCGACGCAGGGTCTCACAGCGGTTGCAGCGGGCGTCGAAGCAGGCTCGGGGAAGGCCGGACGGCGACGTACGGGCGCCGGCGATCTCGGTTGCCCGAGGTAGAAGACGACCGCGGTGACGGCGTTCGAGGGCATCCAGCGGGGCGTGGCTCGGTGAGGGGGTCGAGGACGACGTCACGGAGCTCGTGGACCAGTCGGGGAAGCGGGGGAGGCCGGTGGTCGCGGCAACGACGAGCGGCGGCGACGATGGCGCTCGGGTGCGTGCGAGAGGAGAGCCAAAGGAGGGAGAGGAGCTCGGGGAGAGAGTGAGAGAGGTCCAGGGGGTGCGTGGCCGCACCAGGGAGGGCCAGGACGAGGCGGCAAGCAGGAGGTGGCCGGGGCCGCGTGCGCGCGCGCGTCGGGCACGCGCTCGTCCTCCTGGCAGAGGAGGAATATGACAGGGAAAGAGGCGGTGGTGGGCTGGGCCGGCCAGCTACAGTGCTGGGCCGGTTGGTGGGCTGCGCAGGTAAGCCAGGTGAGTTCTAACCCTTTTCTATTTTTGTTTCTGTTTTCTAATTTGCAGTTTGTTTTTTATCCAGTTTTGAAAACCAAATCAATTTTATAAATCCTGAAAATATTCAGGAGCACTTTCTGAATTATTTCAGTGGCCCACAAATAGTTCAAACATTATTTGAGCATTTAAATTATTTATAGTGTTTAAATGCCCAAATTCAAATAGTTTATGATTTAATTCAAAAATCCAGGAATGACCTATAAATATGTTCATCATTTTTGGCACAGGTTTTCACCTTTATCAGAAATCATGAACATTTCCAAAGGGCATTCTGGGTCATTGAAAAATATTTTATTTGAACCTATTTGAATTTCATTTGGTGCTAGGGTTTACCAATCCCCATTTCAAATTAAAGAAGTAATTTAGACATGATGCATGGATGCTTGTGCCACTAATTGCAAACAATGCTAGGGATGTGACAACTCACCCCCACTAAACAAGAATCTCTTCCCGTGATTCAAGACGTGAGGTAAGAAGACAGAGGGGACACAAAGCTAACACGATCTTCATGATCCAACTGTCTTTCTCGAGGATGTTGATTCATTGCATCACCTTGATCTCGACGTCTTGCTTTGAGTACTACATCCAACATGACAACGAGTAGAAAGGGAGATTTTTAGAAGAATCAATCTTCCTGGGGTTCGAGCAACTTAGGATCATCTTAATGATCACAAGATCAACTCACGGGATGTGACATAGAAACATCTCTGGAGCTGAGAGGCAAAACATGCATCTGGAGGGACGGAAGAAACAATTTGACGAGGGTTTCAAGTAGCGAGGAAAATTTTGCCATGATTCCATAACGGGGCACCTTAGGGTAGGTGACTCACAGAATTATTCCCTCAGGTGGCAAAAAGAATTACTTTTGATACATAGATCATTGGAACTCTTCTCACCAGCCTGAGGCAATTTACGAACGATCGTTTGACGGAGTTCGGGAGAACGACACACTCGGGCTAGAATGGATGAAGCGGACTACCTTATTGAAGACAACGCAAGGGATGATTTTGCTTGCGCGTGCTCTCAAGAACTTGAGCATTTCCATACTCATCAAGGTCTTACCAACATCCGTGTCAGGGATCCTGGCAACACATCATACTACCATGATGAATAGTGATGGATAATGCAGATGTAAAGGAAGACAACACTTTCTCATATTTCACCTTAGCGAGGCCAAGGGAACGAAATCCAGATGATCGACCGAGAGACATTTAGCACTCCGCTTCTAATGTTCTCCTTGATGTGCTAGTGTAACCCATTTATAGATATGGTTTGGTATCTAGGACACCAAGTAAAAGGTTGGACTTCGAGAGCGCAAGAATCCATAAGGAATAACTACGGAAGTAAATCCTACGGAATCCTTATGGGGAGGTGGCCAACTTCCTCAATCAAGATACTATGATAATAGGTCTTCTGGCTGGGTGTGTTGGCCACGACATCCACTTTACCGGGTTACAGAGACCAATATTATAGTTCTTGGGAAACGTTCCAACCATCATATCTGCCTGAGATTCAGATCTGGTTGTTAACATAACAGTTCGGACAACTTGTCTGAAAAGGAAAGGTTGCAACACAAATCGACGAGATGACGTTGCGAGATTCTCGGGAAATGAACTACGATAGCAAGCTCCAAAACATGAGCGGGTTCTGCTACAAACATGTGAACACGCTGCCCCAGACAAGCATGGCCACAGAGTAGTCTTACAATAAAACACTACCGAGTTCTGGTAAGGAACCATCATCGAGAATATCGAAGTCCTAACATAAGTCATGATTCTTAAGAAGGAACTTCTTATCCTTGAGCAAGTCAATCAGTGGCTTGGTGTGCTAGGAACACCTATAGAATGGAGGCGGCCAACCTATCAAACCATAGAGCACTTCGCACGTGCATGACTAACTTGGGATGATTCCAGAGGGCAAAAATAAACTTTCTCGAATTCACGGCGGCAACTTGCATCGATTGCACGTGAACCAGAGGAAATCACTTCTTCCATCCGAACATATGCTTCATGAACGGGACATGAAGATAATGCTTATAAAAGTTTCCAATACTAGCTGGATGTTCTGCACGAATCATGGAGACGAAGAATAACGTTGCTGATGGGCTCAACAACAATTCATCCGGGTTTCCGTATAAGTGGAATTCCACAATTATGTGAACAAGATGATAACATTGGTCAGACCCAAAAGATGTAATGGTGTATGCTCGAGGGATCAACCACGAGTAATACAACATTACGAACATCGTTGGTTCTGATTTGACTTGATGATAGCCCATACTCAAGTCAAAGTTTTGACAAGGCAATAGATCCAACAACTGATCACGAGGCCCAATCGATGGAGATATCATCTTTCTTCAACACACACACACACACACACACACAAAAGATATCCCTTAACATGAACTAAGTCAGACAAGCTTTTATCTTCCAACTCTCCAAGTTGTTGTTTAGCTTAACCAACTAGCTCAGGGGTATCCAACACAGATTCTTGGAGAAAAGGCGTGGCTACAAGAAACCAACTTGATCACGAACTCAACATAGCGGTCACGTGACAACCTGGTAACACTTCCGAGAAGATATTCGGAAAATCACGAACCACCGATATGTCACTAAGCTCGAGAACAATCTTGCTTTTCAGGGCAAGATGATATGGTCAAATAAGAAAGGGATTGAATAATCCTAACTCATTGATCGAAGGGTGCACCAGAAATAAGGACTAGGTAGCACGATAAACCTTAGGGTGATGATTCAATAATCAACACGCTAAGGATAAGATTATTGTCCATTAACTACCAAGCAACACAGTTGCTAGGAGTATTGATTTAACACATCACGATTCACTTGTCGACATTCCGGTTGCGACAACACGACACCGAGGAATGAATAATGATGGCGGGAAGTATCACTATGTCAAGAATTCATAAGAGAAAGTGCAATTCTCATGACATTCCCGACATAAAGATGGTAACACTCCAAGGTAGAACAGAGCAAAAGCTGGATTGGCATTTTGATCCACGGAATACAACTACTTTGACCCAATCCTGGATATGGATGAGGTACTGGAGTTTGTTTCTCCTGGTCATTCCGGAATAGAATGGCCTGACGGACCACAAGAATAATTAGGCATCGATGAATGAATGCATGCATACTCTTGACTATCAATTGATACACGGGGGCCGGAATACAACTAAAGAGGGACAACTCAAAGGAACATATAACTTTCTGAGTTGTGGATGCATAGATTAGTATGTCGAATCAAGTTTAACAGGTTCCTTCCGGATAACTCATGCAGAGAAGGTAGAACTAACAGAGTCACAACATAGAATCGATAACTCGTCAAGAGCACTCTGGTTGTGATCTTTTGGTTCAAAAGAACTTCTGCCATAAGCAGTTCATGGTATTTGGAAGAAGGGGATACCACAGACCTCGAGGACTATCGCAAAGGTTACTAATATCCTAAAGGTACGAGCAACACTATCAACACGAGGTAAGTAGAGTGAATCTTGGGTCAAGAACCCAAGAGTAGAATACCTGCTACTAGATGGCATCACGAGATGCTTTCGAGATTGGTGGCCAGAATCATCACACCTGGAACACAAAACATGGCTAGATTACTGGGTGACTCCCTAAAACACCTAGGGTCATAATAATAGCTCCAACATATATGTCGTGGCAACTGAGTACCTCAACTCACCGATTAGTGTGATTAATCTGGCCCAAATGGACATCAGGAACATGGAGGAATGATTGCAAGTGCATCAGACTATCTAGAAACCTGGGATGACTCGGACAGCATAACGGCTGTAAATGCTCAGAAAAAGATTTGAGACATTCACAAGGATTTGCATAGTCACTTAACAACATCATATCAAGGTTCTGGTTCAACTGACAACATACTAAAAGTAGTAGAAACTGAATTGAGGCCTAGAACCAACAATCCTACAAGTCTCTATCATAGTAACTCGTCATCCAAATACATAGATGAGAAGGCCTAGTTCTTAATCCCCATAGAAAAGAAGAGGTTGACTCAGATCAGAAGGGCATAAGGTATAAGGAGTAAAAAGAGCCTTACGTTCCCTTCCACAATCAATTCCCTTACATAACTAAAGAATTTCTAGACTCAACTTCGACCAGTTTGGCTTGGTAATCCTACAGGCAGTCAGGCTTTGATACCAAAGCTGCCAGGACCCCGATTCCAAGTCACATCGATCTAACCGGTAACACCTCATATCACTTTGCGGCCTCACGCACGGTATTCCCACGGGTGTCGCCTTACCATGGCCCGGGACCGTTTGCACCTTTTGGCTCACGTATATGATAGTGTCGCTAGCATCCATATGACAGAGAACTAGGGCCGACATGACTAGTCGTGAACGCAAAGTGGCACTAACTTACGGGGGACATGCATACATGAATCAACATCGAGCATGTCGGTCAGCTGCGTGCGAATCCGGGCTGTAGCACTGGGCTAACAGGACTCCAGGAACCCGGGCTGTAGCAGGCTAGGCAGGACTCTGGATATCACCGCATGACATTTCCCCGAAGGGACGGACACAGGAACGAAGTGAATCACATGCCGGCCAGTGAAGTGTTCCGGAGTAGTAGTGCTGGGCTAGCAGGACTCCAGTGAACCGGGTTGTAGCGGACTACTATGGCTCATGGAAGCACAAGACTACATTTCCCCATAAGAGAGGCTACCAAGGATAAACAACTAGGTTGTCGGATCCCACACACACCAAGCATTTCAATCATACACACAATATGCTCGATATGTGTAAATACAACATGGCATCACAACATAACTCTACGACTCAAGTATTTATTCATTAGGCTCCGAGGAGCGAGATATTACAAACATGGGTCTCATGACCCAACATTCAGAGCATACAAGTCAAAGCACATGCGGAAGCTTAACATGTCTGAGTACAGACATCTACAAATGAAAAAGGCTGAGAAGCCTGACTATCTACCAGATCCTGCCGAGGGCACAAGATCGTAGCTGAGGTATCAAGCTAAACGTCGAAGTCCACACAGAACTACTAGCGAGACTGACGTCTCTCTGCAAAACATAAAATAGGCAAACGTGAGTACAAATGTACCCAGCAAGACTTACATCAGAACTAACAACATATGCATCGGTATCAACAAAGGGGGTAGCGGAGTTTAACTGCAGCAAGCCATCTTTGACTCAGCGGCTAACCTGAACTACGACTGCAAGCAACTCTTTTGAGGTGGCGCACACGAGTCCACATATTCACCATATCAATACACCACTATGGATCCACTCCCGTCTCCCTACGAGAAGGCCATCCATAGCACTCACGCTTATCTTGCGAGTTTTAGAGTATCCACTTTCACTTGTCTATGAACTGTTATAGGCAACCCAGAAGTCCTTTACCGTGGACACGGCTATTCGAATAGATCATTTATAACCCTGCAGGGGTGTACTTCTTCACACATGTTTCCACACTTAGCGTCTGCACACGACATGTGCTCGGCAGACTTCAAGCGAAAGCCAACGTGGGTGTAGACCACGACCTAACTAACCACACAAGTCTCAAGTCCGGGTTTATCACCTATTCGGGTTCCATCCGCGAGGAGATCCGGCCGGGGTTTCGCTCACAGCCCCAAACGATGTGTGCAGGGTTCCCGAGACCCCAAACGGGCGCCCGGTACACCGTGCCACGGTGTATCTACCGCATCATAGCCCACCCCTAGGGTCAGCGCTACGCACGGCCTCCAACACATATCCTACAAACATCAGAAACTAGTCGCAACTCCTGGACAGAGATCAAGGCGATTAATAAGTCGAGAGAGTCAATTAAGGATCCCAATGTGTGGTAGTAACTGTTCATGGATCACAAACACAGAACTCAGTTCCTGGACGGTTTCAATGAGACAACCCACCATGTACTCCTACATGGCCTCTCACCGCTACCTTTACCAAATCGTGTTCACACACTTAGCTCTCAACAGTAAGACATGTTCACCACATTCCAATTCATCCCCGATGAATCAGACATGACTCAACTCTAAGCAGTAACAGGCATGACAAACAAGCATGAATGAGTAGGCACATCAGGGCTCAAGCAACTCCTACTCATGCTAGTGGGTTTCATCTATTTACTGTGGCAAAGACAGGTCATGCAGAGGAAAGGGGTTCAAGTACCGCAGCATGTAACAGTTGAAGCGTTGTTGTCTTAATGTAGTAAAAGAGAGCAGAAGCGAGAGAGTGGGATTGTATCGGAATGAACAAGGGGGTTTTGCTTGCCTGGCACTTCTGAAGATAGCATTGAGTCTTCATTAGTGTCAACGATCACAACGTCGGAACAACGTCTACCGAGGGGGAACAACACCGGCAACAGAGAGGAAACACAATCAATGCAATGCAACAATATGATGTATGAATATGACAGGGCAAAATGAGTGTGTTGGGCTAATGCATCTGGAAACAGGGTGGCTTGAGCTTATTTGAATCAAAGATTCAAATACAAACCTCATTTATGAACTCATATGAGTGCATTATCATGTTTCATCTAAACAGCAAGGTTAGGTTTATCTAACATGCATGAAACCAGTACAGATAGAAAGATTGGATTTTTCTGATCATTTTTCATATATAACTTATTTCATTCTGAGTTACAGATTAATTTCTATGAATTTTAGAAGTTCTAGCTATTTTCTGGAATTTCCTGAATAAGAATAAATCCAGAAAATAATTAACTGCGTCAGCACTGCGTCACTGTGACGTCAGCGGTCAACGGGGACGGTCCAGGTCAAACCTGACCACTGGGACCCACTGGTCAGTGACCCAGTCAACTAACTAAGTTAGTTAGCCCTAACTAACTGGGCAGGGCCCACTAGTCAGTGACTGAAGTAACTAACCTAACTAGTTAATTAGTGCTAACTAGAGTAATTAGTCAGGCGGGGCCCGCAAGTCAGTGAGAGAGAGGGGGAAGTCAAACCAGGCAGTGGGGTCAACCCACGCCGGTCAACGGGTCAGCGGTCGCCGGCGTTTAGCCGCCGGCGAGTCCAGACGCGGCGGTGCGCTGCGGGATTCGCCTACAGAGCGCCGTTTGGCGCGCGGAGCACAGCTACGGGATGCGGACGCTCGTCCGCATCCAACTATGGTGGTGGCGCGGCCGGGGAGTGGCCGGAGTGGCGCCGGCGACGAGCTTGCGCGGCGGCGTGCTACGGTGAGCAAGGGGCGGCGTCTACAGCGAGCAAATGAAGCAGAGAAGAGGGGGGTTCGACGCAGGGTCTCACAGCGGTTGCAGCGGGCGTCGAAGCGGGCTCGGGGAAGGCCGGACGGTGACGTACGGGCGCCGGCGATCTCGGTTGCCCGAGGTAGAAGACGACCGCGGTGACGGCATTCGAGGGCATCCGGCAGGGCGTGGCTCGGTGAGGGGGTCGAGGACGACGTCACAGAGCTCGTGGACTAGTCGGGGAAGCGGGGGAGGCCGATGGTCGCAGCAACGACGAGCGGCGGCAACGATGGCGCTCGGGTGCGTGCGAGAGGAGAGCCAGAGGAGGGAGAGGAGCTCGGGGAGAGAGTGAGAGAGGTCCAGGGGGGTGCGTGGCTGCACCAGGGAGGGCCAGGGCGAGGCAGCAAGCAGGAGGTGGCCGGGGCCGTGTGCGCGCGCGCGTCGGGCACGCGCTCGTCCTCCTGGCAGAGGAGGAAGACGACAGGGAAAGAGGCGGTGGTGGGCTGGGCCGGCCAGCTACAGTGCTGGGCCTGTTGGTGGGCTACGCAGGTAAGCCAGGTGAGTTCTAACCCTTTTCTATTTTTGTTTCTGTTTTCTAATTTGCAGTTTGTTTTTTATCCAGTTTTAAAAACCAAATCAATTTTATAAATCCTGAAAATATTCATGAGCACTTTCTGAATTATTTCAGTGGCCCACAAATAGTTCCAACATTATTTGAGCATTTAAATTATTTATAGTGTTTAAATGCCCAAAGTCAAATAGTTTATGATTTAATTCAAAAATCCAGGAATGACCTATAAATATGTTCATCATTTTTGGCAGAGGTTTTCACCTTTATCAGAAATCATGAACATTTCCAAAGGGCATTCTGGGTCATTGAAAAATATTTATTTGAACCTATTTGAATTTCATTTGGTGCTAGGGTTTACCAATCCCCATTTCAAATTAAAGAAGTAATTTAGACATGATGCATGGATGCTTGTGCCACTAATTGCAAACAATGCTAGGGCTGTGACAACAGAAGAAGTTTCCCCCTCAGGTCAAACCGGTGAACATGATATATGCTACACACATCCCCAAGAGGGAGCGCAAAGGCGCACTCAGGGATGTCTATGCGATAGAGCTAGTCGCCCCAAAATTCAATCCATGGTCATCATGCCCGATCACCTTCGATCGCCGGGATCATCCGACCAGTATCTGTCATGGCGGCTCAGCCGCATTGCTCCCTGACCCAATAATTGAAGGATTCCACCTGACGCGTGTCCTCATGGACAGCGGCAGCAGCCTGAACCTGCTCTATCAGGATACAGTGCGCAAAATGGGCATCAATCCATCACAGATCAAGCCCACAAAGACTACCTTTAAAGGAGTCATACCAGGTGTAGAGGCCCGCTGTACGGGCTCAATCACACTAGAGGTTGTCTTCGGATCCCCCGACAACTTCCAAAGTGAAGAGTTAATCTTCGATATCGTCCGCTTTTGCAGTGGCTATCACGCACTGCTTGGGCGAACCGCATTTGCTCGATTCAACACGGTGCCACACTATGCTTACCTCAAGCTCAAGATGCCCGGGCCACGCGGCGTCTTAACAGTTAATGGAAACACAGAGCGCTTCCTCCGTACCGAAGAGCACACCGCTGCCTTAGCAGTAGAAGTACAGAGCAGCCTTTTCAAGCAGAACCTCAATTCGGCGGCCGAGCCCCCGGACACTGTCATTAGAGTCCGGACTATTCTGCAGCAGGACAGCTCAACTCGTCAAGAGATCAACTAGCAATTTGGCCTCCGTCCCAGTCCTGATCAAGTAGCGGCGTTCGTACCGCACGTACATAACTACGCACTCAAAATACCATGGGCATAGACGGAGGCATAACTACCTTGTGATCCACAATATGGCTTGACCGCCCCTGGACACACATACTTTCACTGTTTCCTTTTTCTACTTTTCAGGTGTCTTTTCCACAGGTCTTCCCTGATGGCCTGATCGCAGGTCCTTTCGAAGGATCAATACACCAAGATGGCAGCAAGCATGGACGTAGAGGGGAATTTCCAGGTGGTCCCTTTAAACGGCCACTCTACCTATTTTCAGGACCCACACGCAGCTCTCCCTTGGTTGTGGCATATTAAATAGCGTTTTGCTTATTGCACCATTTTGTACCAATGCGCTTTGACGTATTAACCAAATCATAATGGAAAAAAGTTTGCGGCCAATATTTTGTTTCTTTTTTATATATAATCTTATAAAATAGCACCCGTACACTTTGGTACGTTTCAATTTGCCAGGGGCTTCATAGCACCCCGCAACACGGCAACAAAGTCCGAACACTTTTTACAGTATAGTTCGGCACCCCGAATTTAGCACTATATGCATTGGCTCCGAATCATGTCTTTGGTCAATAGTTGGGTTGCCCGGCTCCTGTGCTTTCTACCTGACGTTCCGCTATATCGGCTAAGGTAGTAAAGAGAGAACTACTGCGATTGTGCCCTGGTTTACCCGGATGAGCACCTCAGTAGAGAAAGCCGAAAACTAACTCTCATGATGCAGCGAGAGCCGGTCAGCTCTTCGGAGGTCTCAAATCTTTAGAGATTTTTTCCGCATTACACGAAGGATTGGTACTTGCCCAATCAGGTGTTTACAGCATCCTAGTTCGGATACTAGGGGCTACGCCTAAAATTTTTATTGTCAAACTCCTATGGCTAAGTAAGGGTGTTCAAGCCGCATAGTCTGATTGCCTGGTTCGTTGCGCTAAACACCTCCTTCAAGGACCAAACAATTGGATCAAGAGTGTTTAGATTCCATCCCGAACACCCCCGTACTACCTACGTGGGGGAGAAGCCGATGACTGGCCAACTCTCAGATTTCATACAACACGGCCGCACAGGAGGTAATTTTTTTAAAAAAACAAACATTATATTACATAACAACTTTGTTTCATCATACAAGGCAGAGACAACACGAATATATTCATTCAAAGATAATGTCTGACGCACATTGCATCGCCACAATGCGAGACCCCTCCAGGACGTCTTCAAAATACCGCTCGGGCGTGCGGTGCTCCTTGCCTTCGGGCGATCCCTCGGTCACAAGCTTGACGGCATCCATCTTCGCCCACCACACCTTGACGCGGGCGAAGGCCATGCGCGCGCCCTCGATGCAGGCCGACCGCTTGATGACGTCCAGCCGAGGGCAAGCATTTACCAGCCGCTTCGCGAGACCGAAGTAGCTGCTGGGTATAGCTTCGGCAGGCCACAGCCGGATTATCAGATACACTGCGCGGCAGATCCGCAAATGCCCCTGGAGAACTCCGAATCCAGGTTAGTTAGAAATACTTCTTCTTAACATACTTTCTTTGCATACTAAACGCCTTACCCGCCGAGATTTTCTTGGCCTCCTGGATCTCCTGGAGGGCGCCCTGGGCTTCAACCCGGGCCTCTTCTGCGCTTTGGCGAGCCTTGGCGAGTTCGGTCTCTCGAGCCGAAACATCGCACTCCAAGGTCTCGTATTTTTTCACAGCATCCTGGAGCCCTTGTTGGACCTCATTAAGCCTGGCCTTGAGCTTCTTACGGGCGGCTTGTTCCTTGGCGGCTTTTTCCTCGGCTTCGGCCAGGGCCTTTTTAAGGGCCTCGACCTCGGTCGTCGCGCCTACTCATATCATGACACTACGGTCAATACACATCATTTATTCTTTCCGAATATATAGCGAGTCATTACATACCTTGCTTGTCTTCTAGCTGCTTCCTCACTTGGCCGAGCTCCTCCTCGGCCCGCTCCAGTCTCTGCTTTAGTTCGGAGACTTTGGCAGTGTGTGAGGTCGCGGCCAGCAACGACGCCTGCTTATTCATATAAGACACACTTAGTTAGTTCCCTGCAAAAATGAATTGATCCTCTGTCCGGCCTTTCTTTCCGAACACCAGACAGTGTCTCAGGGGCTACTGTTTATATGGGGATTTTCTCTTTTGCATCGCTTACCTCAAAACCTGTCAGCAGGCTGCTGCAGGCTTCGGTTAGTCTGCTCTTGACGGACTGAGCCCTCTCAATCACCGTACCCATAAGGATACGGTGTTCGTCCACAATGGAAGCGCCTCGTAGCGCTTCCAGCAGATTATCCGGTGCCTCTGGTTGGACAGAGGTCACCGGCGGGATAGGCACACCTCCTTCTCTCGAAGGAGGCTGCTCGCCGGATTTTGGAGCCGTATAGGTCTCCGGAACCATATCCCGCTGGGGGCCGAACTGAACACGGCCACCATCGTCGGTTTCCATGGGGGTCTGCTCCCCCATATGTCCGGCGACTGAGGTTTCGCCCTCCGGCGCCTTCCGGACAATCTCCTGGGCTTCCCCTTGGCCGGGGAAGGTCCTTCGAGACAGCACCTTGGCGTCGCCCTTGGCCTTGGGAGAGTGAGCAGCCGGCGGTGACTCGCTGGCCATCGCTTTTGAATCCAACGAACCTCCTGATGAGGTTCGCAGGGAGCTGTCGTGGGCCGGACTACAATAGCATGATTAAACATATTAATACCATAAAGAGGAGAGGTCGGATACATGGATGCATATGGGCTTTTTAGTACTTACGATGCGGCCAGGGGCTTGCTTCGGGGACATTGCTCTGGGCTGCTGTCGGCGCCCCACGCGGAGTTATCCACGAGGGGGCCCTTCCCCCTCTTGGGCGCCTCCGCCTCCAGATTTGTGGAGGCCGCTGAGGGAGTCCTAGAGTAAGGGGTCCTCGAGTGTCCGGCCTATTATCCATGGGCCGGACTGATGGGCTGTGAAGACATGAAGACCGAAGACTGTACCCGTGTCCGGATTGGACTCTACTTGGCGTGGAAGGCAAGCTTGGCGACCGATTATGAAGATTCCTTCTTATGTAACCGACTCTATGTAAACCCTAGATCCCCCCGGTGTCTATATAAACCGGAGGGGTTAGTCCGGAAAGGACACATATTCATTACCATAGTTATATAGGCTAGACTTCTAGGGTTTAGCCATTACGATCTCATGGTAGATCAACTCTTGTAATACTCATATTCATCAAGATCAATCAAGCAGGAAGTAGGGTATTACCTCCATAGAGAGGGCCCGAACCTGGGTAAACATCGTGTCCCCCATCTCCTGTTACCATCGATCCTAGACGCACAGCTCGGGACCCCCTACCCGAGATCCGCCGGTTTTGACACTGACATTGGTGCTTTCATTGAGAGTTCCACTGTGCCGTCGACAAAAGGTTCGATGGCCCCTTCAATCGTCGATAATGACGCTGTCCAAGGAGGAACCTTCCTCCCCGGACAGATTTTTGTGTTCGGCGGCTTCGTACTGCGGGCCAACTCGCTTGGCCATCTGGAGCAGGTCGATAGCTACGCCCCTGGCCATCAGGTCAGATTTGGAAGCTTGAACTACGTCGCGGATATCCGTGGAGACTTGATATTCAATGGATTTGAGACCGCGGCGATCGCTCCCCCTCGCTCTGATGAACATGACTTAAATCTGTCATCGGATCACATCCAGGAGATGGTTCCTGGTGCTGCAACGACCTTAGAACCAGAGCATATCATGCCATCCAAAGCCATAGAGTCCACGGCGTTGGAGCCGCACACGGACTCAACACCCTGCAATATTTGCGTCAACGGAACTTCGGACTCGTCTCCGGCTATAAGTTCCGGACCGTGTACGCCTGCGGACACCGAGCTAGATCGGTTATCGATCTTCAAATTCAGCGCCGCAGACGTTTTCCAGCACTCACCTTTGGGCGATGTGCTGAACTCTTTAAAGAACTTGTCCTTGGAGAAGTACTCGCAACCGAACTATGTTCGGTTCGAGTTAGAGGCTGACGATGGGGAATTTTGCTTCCCACGCGCCACCCACTTCATAGCTACCGTCGAGGACTTAACCGATGAGCTCGATTACGGCTCCGAAGACATCGACGATATGGACGACGATGCCGACAAGGAGGAAGGGCAAGACCCGCCATTCACTGGATGTTGGACGGCCACCTCTTCGTACGACATGTACATGGTTGATACACCTAAAGGATCTGGCGACGACAAAGAAGAGCCAGATGCGAATAAACCCTTGGAGACGCAGTCCAGGCGCCGGCGCTCTAAACGCCGCTCTAAGTCACGTCGCTCAAAATACAGTAACACCGGCACCGGAGAAAATAGTACTCCTGACGACGCCGAAAATAATGAAGACCCTGTTGGAGCAACATCCGAACAAGAGGAAAAAGACAACGAGCAAGTTAACGCTGATAAACAGGCCATGCCCAGTGACCCGGAGGACGACAGTTACCGTCCACCCTCCGAGGACGACGAGAGCCTCGGCAATGAGGACTTCATCGTGCCTGAGGCACCCGACGAGTAGGAGCGCTTCAAGCGCCAGCTAATAGCCACTGCAAGAAGCCTGAAGAAAAAGCAGCAGCAGCTCCAAGCAGATCAAGACCTACTCATCGATAGATGGACCGATGTCCTGGCAGCCGGAGAATACGGCCTCAAGCGCCCAGCCAAGAGTTACCAAAAACGCAGACTGCTACCTCAGTTTGATGAGGAGGCACCAGATCCCATACCTCCCTCGCGCAATGTGGACCGACCACCACGTGGTCGGGATAGTGCGGCGGACCGACCACCCCGCGGTCGGGATAAAACGGCAACTCAGGCCGAACAACAGCCTGCCCCACCGCCTCGCAAAAACAGGGACAGAACAGCTCAGGACCATACATACGACCTTCGGCAGGAATTGGACAGTAGAGCAGGGCACACCAGATCAATCTACGGATCGCGAGGACGCTTCCCTACTCGGGATGACAGCTACCTATTCGGACGTGACAAACTTAATCACACCCGGGCCGATAACCACAGACGGACTTCATCGGAGGTGCGCCGTGACGCGGCCCGCTATAGAGGCGACGCACACCCTCTATGCTTCACAGATGAGGTGTTGGATCACGAATTCCCTGAGGGGTTCAAGCCCGTCAATATTGAATCATACGACGGAACAACCGATCCCGTAGTGTGGATCGAAGATTTTATTCTCCACATCCACATGGCCCGAGGAGACGACCTCCACGCTATCAAATACCTCCCATTAAAGCTCAAAGGACCAGCTCGACACTGGCTAAATAGTCTGACTGAGAATTCCATCGGTAGCTGGGAGGACTTGGAAGATGCCTTCCTTGATAACTTCCAAGGAACTTATGTCCGGCCACCGGATGCCGATGACTTAAGCCACATAATTCAACAACCTGGAGAATCAGCCAGAAAATTCTGGACTAGGTTCCTAACAAAAAAGAACCAGATCATTGACTGTCCGGATGCTGAGGCCCTAGCAGCCTTCAAACACAGCATCCGTGACGAATGGCTAACGCACCACCTCGGCCAAGAAAAGCCGAAGTCTATGGCAGCCCTTACGGCACTCATGACCCACTTTTGCGCGGGTGAGGACAGTTGGCTGGCTCGTAGCAAAAACACAGCCAGCGAGGCAGGCCCCTCCGAGGCCAAGAACAGGACCGGCAAGCTCCGGCGCAATAGACACAAATGCCGAAGCAATGGCGACAACACCGATGACACCACAGTTAACGCCGGATTCAGCGGCTCCAAGTCCGGCCAACGGAAGAAGCCCTACAAAAGAAACAATGAAGGACCTTCCATCCTGGACCGCATACTCGACCGCCCGTGCCAGATACATGGTACCCCGGATAAACAAGCCAATCATACCAACAGGGATTGTTGGGTTTTCAAACAGGCTGGGAAGTTAAATGCCGAAAACAAGGAAAAGGGATCACAAAGTGAGGACGAGGACGAAGAGCCCCGGAAGCCGAACACCGGGGGGCAGAAGAAATTTCCCCCTCAAGTCAAAACGGTGAACATGATATACGCTACACACATCCCCAAAAGGGAGCGCAAGCGAGCACTTAGGGACGTCTACACGGTAGAGCCAGTCGCCCCGAAATTCAATCCGTGGTCGTCGTTCCCGATCACCTTCGACCGTCGAGATCACCCAACTAGTATCCGCCATGGCAGTTCAGCCGCACTGGTCCTCGACCCAATTATCAACGGGTTTCACCTAACACGAGTCCTGATGGACGGTGGTAGCAGCCTCAACCTGCTTTATCAGGACACAGTGCGGAGGATGGGCATTAATCCCTCACGAATCAAACCAACAAAGACTACCTTTAAAGGAGTCATACCAGGCGTAGAGGCCCGCTGTACGGGCTCAATCACCCTGGAGGTTGTCTTCGGTTCTCCGGACAACTTCCAAAGCGAAGAGTTAATCTTCGATATCGTCCCCTTTCGCAGCGGCTACCACGCACTGCTCGGACGAACCGCGCTTGCTAGATTCAACGCAGTGCCACACTATGCTTATCTCAAGCTCAAGATGCCCGGTCCACGCGACGTCACAACAATCAATGGCAATACTGAACGCTCCCTCCGAACAGAGGAGCACACCGCCGCCCTAGCAGCAGAGGTACAAAGCGGCCTTCTCAAGCATAACTGTAGTACGGCTGCCGAGCCCCTAGACATCATTAAGAGGTTCCGGACTACAATGCAACAGGACAGCGCGGCTCGTCAAGAGCTCGATTAGCAATTCGGCCTCCGTCCCAGTCCCGATGAAGTAGTGGCATTCGTACCACACGTAGATAATTACGCACTCAAAATTCCATGGACATCGACGGAGGCACAAGCTAGCCCGGGATCTACAGTTTGGCTAGACCAATCCTAGACACACATATAACTTTACTATTTCCTTTTTCCCTTTTTCGCAGGTTTCTCTTATGCGGGCCTCTTTCGACGGCCTGATTTATGGTCCTGTCAAAGGACAAATACACCGGATCGACATGGAGCACAGGCGTACAGGGGTAGCCCTAGAGGCTAATCCAACGATTATTCTATCTGTTTTCAGGACCCACACGCAGCTCGCCTTTAGTTGTGGCATGTCAAATAGCCGGTTGCTTCTGGCATTACTTTGTACCGATGCGCTTTGATGCATTAATCCAACTATAATGGAAATAGTTCATGGTCCAAGTTCAAGGGCCCCAGATACCATCTCTATTCTCTTTCTGTTTTCCTTTCAATTACTTATTTCCTAGCAACCGTACACTCTGGTACGATTCATATTTTCCAGGGGCTCCTCATCGCCCCATAACACGGCAACAAAGTCCGAACACTTCTTATAGAGAAGTTCGGCACCCCGAATTTAGCATTATATGCATTGGCTCCGAATCATGTCTTTGGTCAATAGTTGGGTTGCCCGGCTCCTGTGCTTGCTACCCTACGTTCCGCTAAATCGGCTAGGGTAGTAAAGGGAGAACTACTGCGATTGTGCCCTGGCCTTGACCAGATGAGCACCTCAGTAGAGAAAGCCGAAAATTGACTGTCATGCTACGGCGAGAGCCGGTCAGCTGTTCAAGGGTTACAAATCGTTGGAGATTTTTTCCGCATTATGCAAAAGATTGGCACTTCCCGATCAGATGCTGACAGCACTCTGGCTTGAACCAGGGGCTGCGCCCATGCTTTATTATAAAACTCCTATGGCTAAGTGAGGGCGTTTAAGCCGTATAGTCTGATTGCCTTGTTCGTTGCGCTAAACAACTCCTTCAAGGACCATATAATTGGATCAAGATTGTTTAGATTCCATCCCGAACACCTCCGTACTACCTACGCGAGGGCAGAAGCCGACGACTGGCCAACCCTCAGATTACATACAACATGGCCGCACAGGAGGAAACAATTAAAGCATAACAAAATTACATTACAAAACAGGCTTTGTTTTCATAGTACAGGGCAAAGACAACACGAATGTTTTCATTCGAAAATAATGTCATGCCCGCACTGCGCTGCTGCAAGTCGAGACCCTTCTACGACATCCGCAAAATATCGCTCGGGTGTGCGGTGCTCCTTGCCCTCCGGCGGCCCTCTATCCACTTCAACGGCGTTCATCTTCGCCCACCACATCTTGCAACGGGCGAAGGCCATGCGGGCACCTTCAATACAGGCAGAGTGCTTGACGACGTCCAGCCGAGGACAGGCGTTCACCATCCGCCTCACGAGTCCGAAGTAGCTGCCAGGCATAGCTTCGGCTGGCCATAGCCGGATTATCAAATCCTTCATGGCTAGTTCGGCCACCCTATGCAGCTCCACCAGCTGTTTCAGCTGATCAGTGAAGGACACGGGATGCTCTGGCGCCGCATACTGCGACCAGAATAGCTTCTCCATAGAACCCCCTCCTTCGGCTCGATAGAACTCCGTGGCGTCTGATACACTGCGTGGCAAATCCGCAAAAGCCCCTGGGGAACTCCGAACCCGGGTTAGTAAAAGGTACTACTTCTCCGCATACTTGCTTTGCATCTTAAATGCCTTACCCGCTGTGATCTTCTTGGCCTCCTGGATCTCCTGGAGGGCGGCCTGGGCCTCATTCCGTGCGGTCTCCGCGCTCTGACGAGCCTTGGCGAGTTCGGCCCCTTGAGCCGACGCGTCATGCTCCAAGGCCTCGCATTTTTTCACCGCATCCTGGAGCTCCTGTTGGACTTCTTTGACCCGGGCCTTGAGCTTCTTACGGGAGGCTTGCTGCTAGACAGCCTTCTTCTCGGCCTCGCCCAGGGCCTTCCTCAGGGCCTCAACCTCAGTCGCGGCTCCTGCACATATTACGACACCACGGTCAATATACAGCGTTTATTCTTTCCGAACACATAGCAAGTCGTCATTCACCTTGCTTCTCCTGGAGCCGAATTTGAACCTCGCCGAGCTCATTCTCGGTCCGCTCCAGCCTCTGCTTCAGTTCAGAGACTTCAGCAGCATGCGAGGTTGCGGCCAACAGTGACGCCTGCTTATTGATACATATTAAGTTAGTCTCCTATAACAAAGGATTGATCCTCTGTCCGGTTCTTCTCGCCGAACACCGGACAGTGTCTCAGGGGCTACTGTCTACACAGGGTTTTTTCTCTTTCTTACCTCGAAACCTGTCAATAGGCTACTGCTGGCTTCATTCAGTCCACTCTTGGCGGACTGAACCTTCTCGATCACCGCACCCATAAGGACACGGTGCTCGTCCACGACGGAGGCGCCTCGTAGCGCCTCCACCAGGTTATCCGCCGCCCCTGGATGGACAAGGGCCACCGGTGGAAGCGGCGCACCCCCTCCTTCAAAGGGGGCTGCTCGCCCGACTCCGGAGCCATATGAGTCTCCGGAATTGTATTCGGCTGAGGGCCGAACTGGATGCGGCCCTCTTCGCCAGTCTCCATGGGGATCGGCTCCCCCATGTTTCCGGCAGTGGAGGTCTCACCTTGTGGCGCCTCCCGGACAGCGTCCTGGGCTCCCCCCCGGTTTGGAGCGATCCTCTGGGACAACACTTCGGTGTCGTCCCTGGCCCCGGGGGAATAAGCAGGCGGTGGCGACATGCTCGCCATCTCCGACGGAGCCAACGAACCTCCAGATGAGGATCGCTGGATCAGGTCGCGGGCCAGACTGCAATAGTACAGTTAACTATGTCAAGATAATGAAGAGAAAGGGCCGGATGTGCGCATGAGCGAGCCATGTCACTTACGATGCGGTCTGGGGCTTAGTGAGGGGGCGTCCTTCCGGACTGCTGTCAACATCCCACGCGGTATTGACCGCTGGGACGCCCTTCCCCTTCTTGGGCGTTTCCGCTTCCAGATGCGCCGAAGCCGCCCTCTTCTTCCTCCTCTCCTCAAGGGGAGGGTTGTTTTCCTCTTCCTCCTCCTCTTCCTCGTCATTATCCTCAGGGATAGAGGAATCAGCTTCGTCGTCTTCGGACATCATGTCTGAAGTACCCTTGCGATGGGGGCCACTCTTGGGACCCTTGGCTTTCCTCTTGGCCTTCTTCTCCGGCGCCTTATATGGCGCGGGCACCAGCATCTTCGCTAGACGCGGGATGACTGGTTCTTCAGGCAGCATAGCCGGACACTGGATCCGCTTCGCCCTCTCCATCCAGTCCTGAAAAAGCAATAATAAAATCTCAGACATCATCTCGAAACAATTAAGTTGGGGATACATGAAAAATAACATACCTCGCTGGCGGGGTGTTTACAATCGTGACCATGATCTAAATCCGTGGCCGGCGGTTTCTCTTTGCCCTTGAAGAGCAACTTCCAGGCATCTTCGTGGGTGGTCTCGAAGAGCCTCACCAGGGTTTGATGCTTCTTCAGATTAAAATCCCACAGAGGGCGACTTCTGCGCTGGCATGGGAGAATCCGGCGAACTAGCATCACCTGGATTACATCAACGAGCTTGACATCCCTGGCTATCATGCTCTGGACATGCGTGTGTAGCGCTATCAGCTCATCGGACGAACAGCAGTCCGGACTCTTCTCGACCCAGGAGGTGAGTCGCATGGGAGCACCGGAGCGGAATTCGGCAGCCGTGGCCCAGGTAGTGCCGCGGGGTTCTGTGATGTACAACCATTGTCTCTGCCACTCCTTTACTGTCTCCACGAAAGTACCTTTCGGCCAGGAGACGTTGGGTAGCTTGCTCACCATGGCTCCTCCGCACTCCGCGTGCTGGCCATCCACCACCTTCGGCTTCATGTTGAAGACTTTGAGCCACAGCCTGAAGTGGGGCTGGATGCGGAGGAAGGCCTCACACACGACAATGAACGCCGAGTTGTTGAGGAAGGAATTCGGGGACAGATCATGGAAATCCATCCCGTAATAATACATCAGCCCGCGGACGAAAGGGTGGAGTGGAAACCCTAGCCCGCGGAAGAAATGGGGGATGAATACTACCCTCTCGGTGGGCTTCGGCGTGGGGACGACCTGTCCCTTGGCCGGCAGACGGTGGGCGATCTCCTTCGCCAAATATCCGGCCGCCCGAAGCTCATTAATGTCCTCCACCTTGACGGAGGAGACCATCCACTTGCCCTGGCCTCCGGATCCGGACATGGTTGCTTGAGTGGAAAGGAGATAAGAACTTGGGCACTGGAGCTCAAGATTGGAAAGGCGGAGACAGAGAGAGGGCGTGAGAGAGGAAGAGGGAATCCTTATCCCCTTATAAAGGCAGCGAATATTAAACGCCTCCTCGCTCGCATTAAGATTCGCCTTTTCCCAAGGGCTATATAAACGGCACGGTTGGGTTACCCATGCCCGCATTGATGAGAATCCCGCGATAAGGGGACACGATCTCTGCTTTGAAAAGACGTGCCAATGGCAACCGCGTCTCGGAATGTGGGGCATCGAACATGAAAGCGGTTTAGAATTATGGCCGGGCAGACGTAATGTCGTGCTGCGGAAAAATTGTCAGCGGATGGTACTCGTGTAAAAATATATCGCATCCGAAGACTATCTTGGAGTTCGAAAAAAGGGGAACCCGCCTTGCAATGCCGAAGACAATCTGCGCGCCGGACTCCTCTTCATTGAAGCCAGGTTCAGGGGCTACTGAGGGAGTCCTAGACTAAGGGGTCCTCGGGTGTCCGGCCTGTTATCCATGGGCCGGACTGATGGGCTGTGAAGACATGAAGACCGAACACTGTACTCGTGTCCGGATTGGACTCTACTTGGCATGGAAGGCAAGCTTGGTGACCGGTTATGAAGATTCCTTCTTATGTAACCGACTCTATGTAAACCCTAGATACCCCCGGTGTCTATATAAACCGGAGGGGTTAGTCCGGAAAGGACACATATTCATTACCATAGTTATATAGGCTAGACTTCTAGGGTTTAGCCATTACGATCTCGTGGTAGATCAACTCTTGTAATACTCATATTCATCAAGATCAATCAAGCAGGAAGTAGGGTATTACCTCCATAGAGAGGGCCCGAACCTGGGTAAACATCGGGCAGCGGAGCCGGACACCGAATCCGCTCCGCTTCCTCCTTCCATACCTTAAAGAATCAAATAGTAAAGTTTTGATATCCTCCTTGAACAAGCAAGTAGAGGATGCGCCTTGAGACGTAACTTACCGCACTGGCAGGATGGGCAAGATCGTGCCCGCGGTCCGAGTCTATGTCCGGCGGCATCTCGTTGCCCTTAAAGAGCAACTTCCAGACATCTTCGTGAGTAGTTCCGAAGAGTCTTTCCAAGGTTTGGTGCTTCTCCGGATCAAATTCCCATAAAGGGCATGTTCGGCTCTGGCATGGAAGGATCCGGCGAACTAGCATCACCTGGATCACGTGGACGAGCTTGATGTTTTTATCCACAATGCTCTGGATGCGCGTCTGCAGCGCTATCAGCTCATCCGACGAAGACAAATTTGGGCCCTTCTCTATCCAGGAGGTGAGCCGCATTGGAGCTCCGGATTTGAACTCGGGAGCTGCGGCCCAAGTGGCGTCGCGAGGCTCTGTGATGTAGAACCACAGCTTCTGCCACTCCTTGACCGTCTCCACAGACGTACCTTTGGGCCATGTGACATTGGGCATCTTGCTCATCATGGTGCCCCCGCACTCCGCGTGTTGGCCGTCCACCACCTTCGGCTTCACGTTGAAGATCTTGAGCCATAGTCCAAAGTGGGGAGGAATGCGGAGGAAGGCCTCGCACACGACAATAAATGCCGAGATGTTGAGGAAGGAGTTCGGGGCTAGATCATGGAAATCTAGCCCATAATAGAACATCAATCCGCGGATGAAAGGGTGGAGTGGAAACCCTAGCCCGCGGATGAAATGAGGGATGAACACCACCCTCTCGTTGGGCTTCAGTGTGGGGACGACTTGCCCCTTGGCCGGAAGCCGGTGGGCGATTTCTTTCGCCAGATACCCAGCCTCGCGAAGCTTGGTGACGTCCTTCTCCTTAACGGAGGAGGCCATCCACTTGCCTTGACCTCCAGATCTGGACATGGTTGAGTGCTTGCTTGAGGTGGAACAGATGAAGAGTTGGGCACTGGAGCTCGAGAATGGAAGGGCGGAGAAAGAGAAGGCGTGGGTGAAGAAAGGGAATCCTTATCCCCTTATAAAGGCAGTGAATATCGAACGCCTCCCCACTCGCCTTAAAACTCGCCTATTCCCAAGGGCTGTGCAAACGGCACGGTTGGATTAACCACGCCCGTATTGATGAGAATCCTGTAATAAGGGGACACGATCTCTGCTTCGACAAGACGTGCCAATGAAAACCGCATCTCGAAATGTGGAACGACAGACGAAAACGGTTCGAAATAATGACCGGGCAGACGTGATGTCACATTACAAAAAGTTGTCAGCGGATTGGACTCGTGAAATATTATACTCTCTGCGGTAGTGTATTGTACTTGTGTTGCAGATCCGGATACATTCGTTGCGTCCGAAGACTATTTTGGAGTATTCGGAGGAGGGAACCCACCTTGCAATGTCGAAGACAATATGCGCGCCGGACACCTCGTCATTGAAGCGTGGTTCAGGGGCTACTGAGGGAGTCCTGGACTAAGGGGTCCTCGGACGTCCGGCCTGTTGGACATGGGCTGGACTAATGGGTTGTGAAGATACAAGACCGAAGACTTTACCCGTGTCCGGATGGGACTCTCCTTGGCGTGGAAGGCAAGCTTGGCAATCAAATATGAAGATTCCCTTCTCTGTAACCGACTTTGTACAACCCTAGTCCGCTCCGGTGTCTATACAAACCAGAGGGCTTAGTCCGGATCGGGAGATAGTCATACAGGCTAGACTTCTAGGGTTTTAGCCATTACGATCTCGTGGTAGATCAACTCTTGTAATACTCATATTCATCAAGATCAATCAAGCAGGAAGTAGGGTATTACCTCCATAGAGAGGGCCCGAACCTGGATAAACATTGTGTCCCCCGTCTCCTGTTACCATCGACCTTAGACACACAGTTCGGGACCCCCTACCCGAGATCCGCCGGTTTTGACACCGACAGTGGTATTTATGCCACTCGCTTAGCGAGTCACTTTAATGTTCAGGTACGCCAACATGATTACCCTTTTGTCACATCCCTAGCTTCTGGTGCTGCCTAGTGTTTGCATCTTGCTTGCATCATGTTTAAATTTCTGAAAGTTGAATTGAGGATAGTTGAAACCCTCGCAAATCACTCCAGAAATAATCAACAATAAAATCTCTTCAAAGAAGTCCAAGGAAATGTTCCTGTTACTCTGTGAAAATATTGGTAAGAGGTAAAATTCAAACCAATATTTTTGGAATCACATAAATATTTATTTGGGGCCTTTGAATTAAATCAATGACATATTTGAGTTGGGGATTGAATCTTTGGTTCAAAATGACCCAAATCTATTTGGTTGTAGTTGCATTAGGCCAACACACTCATATTGCCATGTCAGATTCATGCATCATATTGTTGCATTGCATTGATTGTGTCCTTCTCTGTTTGCCGGTAACCGTCCCCTCTCAGTCGACGATGTTTCCGACGACGTGATCGATGACACCAATGAAGAACTATATTATCTTCAGAAGTGCCAGGCAAACAAAAAACCCTTGTTCATTCTGATACAATCCCACTCTCTCGCTCCTGCTCTCTTTTACTGCATTAGGACAACAACCACAAGATCACAATAAGAGTGCTCTTGACGAGTTCTCGATTCTATGATGTGACTCTGACAGTTCTACCTTCTTTGCATGGGTTATCCGGAAGAAATATGTTGAACTTGGTTCGACATACTAATCTATGCATCCACAACTCAGAAAGTTATATGTTCCTTTGAGTTGTCCCTCTCTTTAGTTGTATCATGATCTCCGTCTATCGTTTGATAGTTAAGAGCATGTCTTGCATTCATGCTCATCGATACCTCTTATTCTTGTGGTCTGTCAAGCCAGTCTATTCTGGAATGACTAGGAGAAACAAACTGTGACACCCAAAATTTTTGACCTTGTTTTATTCATTAAAATTTCTCCAGGAAATAAAACTTTCCCATTTGTCAAGTTTTACCCTTTTATTATTTTGGATTTTTGCCCCTACTGGAAAACTTTCCAAAAGTTTTATTGGACTTATATGCCTTTTTATAAAAACAATTCCATATCAGTGGATTTATCTGCATAATTAATTTCCAGGAGCTTTAATGCCTTTAAAATGATCTTTCATAATTTTGGAGCCCTTTTTTTGCACTGCAAACTTTGGATAAATGCCTTCAAAATTTTCACCAAAATTTGGGGATGTCATGTGATGTTTCCACATCACTTTTATGCAAAAATACCTTTTGGCCATTGGAGATTTTGAGCTCTACACCAACTTTTCCAATCTGGTCCAGTAGGCACTTTTGCACTACAACCCATTTAAATATTTCTTTAAAATTTCTTCCAAGTGTTTGGAGATGTCAGTGGATGCATACAATTCAACTCTATGCAAAAACCCAGTGATGTTCTTTGAAAAATTTGAGTGGATCAACCTCTTTTGCATTCTGGTCCAATTTGGTGATTTGTACTGCAACCTTATTTTTCCTTGCTCTAGTAACCCTGAGCTTTTTCCTACTTGTAGCCCTCCCTTCAAAACTCTTAAGTCCAGGAGAGTGGACTCATTAGAGGTTTTTAAGTGCATGCTTTAAACCCTTTTTCTTTCTGTCCAAAACTGGAGTTTTGCAAAGCTTGCACTAACAAGTTTCTGGTTTTGCCCAAGTGATCTTACCACCATCCCCTGCATCTAAAGAGACCCTGATCTGGAGAGTTTGGCCACCCCAAGAATTGCCTAGTTGCCCCTGGCATTCTGTCGAACACCCTGTGTGCAGGAACAATTTTGGCATACCCTCTAGTTTGCATTGTGGACTTGAGCCCCTGACCCATCCGGCATGTCCACTAGCCTCCTAGATGTTCCTAACCCTGGCCTGTTAGCTACCAGCCTCACCCAAGCTCTCCAGAGCGCGCTGGCATTTCGTCGAGCACCTGGCGTGCGTGCTCTGGGCGCGCCTAGAGCGCACGTTTTGCACGCGCGCGCACTGAGTCACCGCGCCGCTCTGCCACCCTCGACGCGACCCGTCCCTGGCCCCTTCTGCATCGCTGAACCGCGCACTAGCCCGCTCCCTGCTCCACGGCATCTCTGGCGCCCTACAGCGCCGCTGGCAGCGCCCTTGGCGGCACGCCGGCGTCGGCAGCGGCCTCTGCCATGTCCGGCACCGCCCAAACCACACCAGCGCGCCAGCTGCCCCTGTGAATAGCTCGTGCTTATCCTCATGCTCGTCGGCACGCGTTCGTCGCCGCCACGATGCCCTGCAACTACAGAAAGGTGGTCGCCGGCGATCTTATCCTCGGCCACCGCGGGAGCCAGCCTCGAGCGCCTATATAAGGGGACCCCGAGCTCAACCGAACACTCAAGCAACCCCAGGCCACCTCCATAGTTCTCCCGCAGCCAGCAATCGTCGGGGATGGGCTTTCTTCCTCGTCTCCGGCCAGTTCGGCCGCCGTCGTAATCCCGTGCCGTTCGTCGCAGCCAGGCCCTCCCCTGCCAATCCAACGCCACCAAGAACTTCCCCGTAGTCATACGGAGCTGCCTAGCGCCCCAGCTTCGACCTAGAACCACCGGAGCCCAAAGTCCACTCTGCTCCCGAACCTCCGTCCGCCGCGGAGCTCGCCGCCGGTGACCTCCTCCGTCCCCACCTATCTAGCACCCACCGAGAGGACCGCCTCAGTCTCGCCGTTCCATCCCCGCCCTCAGATGCCTTCGAGGGACCGCCGTTCCTCGGCGGCGATCGCCGGAGGCCGCCACCGTTCGGCAGAGAAAGAGAGGAGGGAGGGGGGAACGGTCAAACCTGACCAGTGGGCCCGCTGGACCCACTGTCAGTGACCCACGCACCGTCTGCTCTGTTTTTAGTGAAGGCGCAGACGTCCTGGGTACGTTTCCTCTACTACGAAAGCGTATTTCCCCTCGAAACGTTTTCTTTTCTGGTTTTATTTAAAAACAGAGATTTGACCAAACTTTGACTGAGGTTTGACTGGCTATAACTTTTAAAATAAAACTCCAAATGAGTTGATTCTTTTTCCTACCTCTCTCAAATTTCATCTAGTTTATTTTAAGATTTATTTCAAAAATATTTGAGACAACTTTTTGTACTGTGTTTGAAATATTTGTTATTTGGATATTTTGCAAAATAGGATTTTGGAGAGAAGGGAAAGCTTCCAAAAAGTGCATCCCTTGCATACTCTTGAAGGCAAGCATTTCTGAACTCTGGCATAATATTTTTGGGTGGTGTTTTGATACGGTTTCGACACCACTTTGACGTGGAGTGTATGCTATTATATGTGACGGTAAGATCATTCGCATGAGTGCTTTTTGGAGATATCTTGTGGTCAGCAATTATACGCTAGTGTTTTGGACCATCCTCGTGAGCCCCTCATGCATACCGGAAGGTAGCCGGGAAAGTCGTGGTCTTGGGTAGACACGAGCTTGTCCCTAGTCCCTCGTCGAGACGAGTATGTCCGGTATGGCCTGGTGAGGCTTGATGAGTGGTGATTTATTCCACTAATGGTAATATTGTTGGAGGATACTTGGACCACCTGAGTCGGTCGTAGGTCGAGTCTTGATCAGTAGCTTCCCTATTTGTTGGTACCACCACTTGTCCCTGTCGCAGACGGGGTATGGTTCAGTAAGTTGTCAACCCCTTACCAAAGCACACACCGTACAGAGAGGCCATAGTGGAAGATACCGGAGGCCTCCGGTAGGCATGCCACTTGGTCCGGGGGCATGGGTGTTTTCCGGTTGGGACCGAGAGGGGGGCACCCCCTTAGAGCGCGCGAATAGAAATTTTGATCCCATGCTACGTCGAGGTTGTAGCCTCCCCACTTAGAGTTTTGCTTGGCAGGTGTCGTGGGTGATTCCAGACATCGGTGAGTTAAGCTGGTGTGTGCAGGTCAGGCGTGTTTTCAATTAAAAGACCGTAGACGGAATTAGTCCCGATGGACTAAGTAAACCCGTTACTCGTGGGAAAATGGTACTCCCTCTGCAGAGGATATGTGCTGTTGGATAGTCATGTTCTTGAGTAAGGACCACATGTCTGATATTGAATCTAGTAACGGTATTCGGATGGAGAACGAATCAGCTAGAACTCAGTGACGGTTTTCGGATGGAGACACGGCTAACTGGATCATAGTAACGGTATTCGGATGGAGAACGAATCAGCTAGAACTCAGTGACGGTCTTCGGATGGAGAAACGGCTAGACTAAATCTTTGTTTATGACCTATGACATCTGAGGATCATGTTGTAATTTTATTATTATTATGGACTAACCATTTACATTATGTATTTTTGTTGAGTATCCCTAGGATGGTTCTACCTCCTGGATATTCACTGTGATTATTCTTTTATAAGCCCTTTATGTGGTGTCGCTCAGACGCCCGACTGCGGCATGCTTGTTGTTTATTTATCTTTTTATAAGCCCTTTATGTGGTGTCGCCCCGGCGCCCGACTGCGGCACTATTATTCTTGCAGTTTCCTCTCGAGGAGTCATTCAGACCCTCGTTTGGCACCCAGTATTTTACCTTGGATTATATATTTTTTTAACCACATGTGTGCATCATGGTTTTTCTTATATTTCGTGACAGACGTGTGATCACATAATAATCCGGAGCATGTTTGGTATATTATACCCGTGTTCTAAATGTTTGCGAGTACATTCAAACGTACTCACTGGCTTGTCCCTGGCTATTGTCTTGGCCAGATTCCTTGCTGGGAGATAAGCATCGCGGTGACAACCTCGGAGCCTACGTGTTGACGATAGCAGCCCCGCGAAGATAGGAGTTATCCTGGTCAGCTGTTCTTGTGGGAAATGGAGTCCCATAGACGCAGATGTATCCAACCGCTTCCGCCCTCAACCACTAGAAACCAAATGTTGTACTCCTAGGCCATAATGGTCTTGTACTACATATTTTTGTACCTTGCTTGGAATTCTTGTATCAAGTTGGTGCCTCATCAGCTAACGGTAATCCTGGGGCTGGTGAGCACAAAGGCCGTTTTTCTAGGAAATTATTATCCCAAAAATCCGGTCGTGACACAAACTCCAGTACCTCATCCATATTTAGGATTGGGTCAAAGTAGTTGTATTCTGCAGGTCAAAATGCCAATCCAGCTTCTGATTCTGTTCTACCCTAAAGTATTGCCCTCTTGATGTCAGGAATGTCATGAGAATTGCACCAACTCTTATGAATTCTTGATGCAATGATACTTCTCGCCATCATCATTCGTTCCTCGGTTCCGTGTTGTTGCAACCGGAATACCGACAAGTGAACCGTGATGTGTGAAATCAATACTCCTAGCAACCCCGTTGCTTGGTGGTTAATGGACGATAATCTCATTCTTGGTGTGTTGATTATGGAATCATCATTCTAAGATTGATCATGCTACCTAGTCCATTTTCTTGGTGCACTCTTCGATCAAGAGTTGGGATTATGTCTATCCTTGCTTATTTGATCATATCATCTTGCCTAAAGAGCAAGATTGATCTCGAGCTTAGTAACATGTCGGTGGTTTGTGATTTTCCGAATATCTTCTCGGAAGTATTTCCAGGTTGTCCCCTGACCGCTATGTTGAGCTCTTGATCAAGTTGGTTTCTTGTAACCAACCCTTCTCCAGGAATCTGTGTTGCATACCCTCGAGCTAGTTGGTTAAGCTAGACAACAACTTGGAGAGTTGTAAGATAAAAGCTTGTCTGACCTAGCTCATCCCTAAGGGATATCTTGTATCTGTGTTGAAGAAATACGGTATTTTCATCGATTGATCCTCGTGATCAGTTAATGGACCTATCATCTTATCCAAACTTTGATTTGAGCGTGGGCTATCGTCAGATCAAATCAGAGCCAACGATATTCGTAATGTTGTCTTACTCGTGGTTGTTTCCTCGAGCATACACCATTATATCTTTTGGGTCTGACCAATGCTATCGCTTTGTTCACATAGTTGTGGAATTCCATCTTCATGGAAATCTGGATGATCTGTTGTTGAGCCCATCAGCAATATTTTCATCTTATCCATGATTCATGTTGGACATCTATGTTAGTGTTGGAAACTTTTAGAAGCATTATCTTCATGTCCCGTTCATGAAGCATATGTTGGATGAAAGAAGTGACTTCCTCTAATTCATGTGCATTTGATGCAAGTTGCCGCCATGAACTCGAGAAAGTTTGTTTTTGTCTCCTCTGGAACCATCCCAAGTTAGTCATGCATGTGCAAAGTGCTCTATGGTTGGATAGATTGGCCGCCTCCACTCCATATGCGTTCCTAGCACACCAAGCCACTGTGGTTTGTTCGAGGAAAAGGAGTTGCTGTGCGAATACTAGTTCATGCACAAGATTCCAATATCCTCGAAGATGGTTCCCCACCTGAACTCGGTAGTGTTTTATTATAAGACTACTATGTGATCATGCTTGTCTGGGACAGTGTGTTCACATGTATGTAGCAGAACCAGCTCATGTTTTGGAGCTTGCTATCGTAGTTCATTTCCCGAGAATCTCGCAACGTCATCTCGTCGGTTTGTGTTGCAAACTTTCCTCTCCAGACATGCTGTCTGAAATATCCCGTTACCAACCAGATCTGAATCTCAGGCAGATATGATGGTTGGATCATTCCCAGTATTTGCATTTTGTTCCCAGCTTGCACCCATCATTGTGTCAATCTGCCATGGGTCCCTTCCATTTCCGATGATAAGCAGAAATCATCCATCGGGTTGTCTTCAACAAGGTAGTCCACATCATCCATTCGAACTCCGCCAAACGATCGATTGTGATTGCCTTAGGTTGGTATAAAGAGTTTCAACGATCTATGTACCAAAAGTAATTCTTTTTGCCACTTAAGGGAATAATTCCACGAGTCACCTTTCCTGAGGTGCCCCGTTATGGAATCATGGCAATTTTTCCTTGCTACTTTGAAACCCTCGTCAAATTGTGTCTTCCGTCCCTCCTGATGCATGTTTTGCCTCTCAGCTCTAGAGATGTTTCTATGTCTCATTCCATGAGTTGATCTTGTGATCATTAAGATGATCCTAAGTTGCTCGAACCTCAGGAAGATCGATTCTTCTTAAATTCTCCCTTTCTACTCCTTGTCATGTTGGATGTAGTTCTCAAAGCAAGACGTCGAGATCAAGGTGATGCAATGAATCAACATCCTCGAGAAAGAAAACTGGATCGTGAAGATTGTGTTAGCTTGTGTCCCTCTGTCTTCTTACCTCACGGCTTGAATCTCGGGACGAGATTCTTGTTTAGTAGGGGTGAGCTGTCACATCCCTAGCTTCTGGTGTTGCCTAGTGTTTGCATCTTGCTTGCATCATGTTTAAATTTCTGAAAGTTGAATTGAGGATAGTTGAAACCCTCACAAATCACTCCAGAAATGATCAACAATAAAATCTCTTCAAAGAAGTCCAAGGAAATGTTCCTGTTACTCTATGAAAATATTGGTAAGAGGTAAAATTCAAACCAATATTTTTGGAATCACAGAAATATTTATTTGGGGCCTTTGAATTAAATCAATGACATATTTGAGTTCGGGATTGAATCTTTGGTTCAAAATGACCCAAACCCATTTGGTTGTAGTTGCATTAGGCCAACACACTCATATTGCCATGTCGCATTCATGCATCATATTGTTGCATTGCATTGATTGTGTCCTTCTCTGTTTGCCGGTAACCGTCCCCTCTTAGTCGACGATGTTTCCGATGACGTGATCGATGACACCAATGAAGAACTATATTATCTTCAGAAGTGCCAGGCAAGCAAAATCCCCTTGTTCATTCCGATACAATCCCACTCTCTTGCTCCTGCTCTCTTTTACTGCATTAGGACAACAACGATTCAACTGTTACATGTTGCGGTAGTTGAACCCCTTTTCCTCTGCATGACCTGTCATTGCCACAGTAAATAGATGAAACCCACTAGCATGAGTAGGAGTTGTTTGAGCCCTAATGTGCCTACTCATTCATGCTTGTTTGTCATGCCTGCTACTTCTTAGAGTTGAGTCAGGTCTGATTCATCGGGGATGAATTGGAATGTGGTGAACATGTCCTACTGTTGAGAGCTAAGTGTGTGAACACGATTTGGAAAAGGTAGCGGTGAGAGGCCATGTATGATTACATGGTGGGTTGTCTCATTGAAACCGTCCTCAGGAACTGAGTTCTGTGTTTGTGATCCATGAATAGTTACTACCACACATTGGGTTCCGGCAACTCGGCCCCTCTCGGCTTATTAACCGCCTCGATCTGTGTCCAGGAGTTGCAACTAGTTTCTAGTGTTTGTAGGTTGTGTTAGTAGTCTACCAAGTGGCACCCGGTACAGGTGGGCTTGGGACAGACTAGGCACCGTGGCACGGTGTACCAAGCGTAGATCCATCCATCGAGGTGGGCTTGGGAACCCTGCACACATCGTTTGGGGCCGTGAGCGACACCCCGGCCGGATCTCCTTGCGGATGGAACCCGAATAGGCGATAAACCTGGACTAGAGACTTGTGTGGTTAGTCAGGTCGTGGCCGACTCCCTCGCCAGGCTTCCGCTTGAAGGTTGTCGAGATACACGACGTGTACATGGTGGTAAGTGGCGAGAGCGTGTGTGAAGAAGTACACCCCTGCAGGGTTAACATCATCTATTCGAATAGCCGTGTCAGCGGTAAAGGACTTCTGGGTTGCCTGTACAGTTCATAGACAAGTGAAAGTGGATACTCTAAAATGCGCAAGATAAGCATGAGTGCTATGGATGGCATTCTCGTAGGGAGACGTGACCAGATCCATAGTGGTGTATTGAAATGGTGAACATGTGGACTCGTGTGCGCCACCTCAAAAGAGTTACTTGTAGTCGTAGTTCAGGATAGCCACCGAGTCAAAGCTGGCTTGCTGCAGTTAAACTCCACCAGCCCCTTTGTTGATACCGATGCATATGTAGCTAGTTCTGATGTAAGTCTTGCTGGGTACATTTGTACTCACGTTTGCCTATTTTATGTTTTGCAGAGAGACGTCAGTCTCGCTAGTAGTTCCGTGTGGAATTTGACGTTTAGCTTGATACCTCAGCTACGATCTTGTGCCCTCGGCAGGATCTGGTAGATAGTTAGGCTTCTCAGCCTTTTTCATTTGTAGATGTGTGTACTCAGACATGTTAAGCTTCCGCATGTGCTTTGACTTGTATGCTCTGAATGTTGGGTCATGAGACCCATGTTTGTAATATCTCGCTCCTTGGAGCCTAATGAATAAATACTTGAGTCGTAGAGTTATGCTGTGATGCCATGTTGTATTTACACATATCGAGCATATTGTGTGTATGATTGAAATGCTTGGTATGTGTGGGATCCGACTACCTAGTTGTTTATCCTTGGTAGCCTCGCTTATGGGGAAATGTAGTCTTGTGCTTCCATGAGCCATAGTAGTCCGCTACAACCCGGTTCATCGGAGTCCTGCTAGCCCAGCACTACTACTCCGGAACACTTGACTGGCCGGCATGTGATTCACTTCGTTCCTGTGTCTGTCCCTTCGGGGAAATGTCACGCGGTGACATCCGGAGTCCTGCCTAGCCTGCTACAGCCCGGTTCACCGAAGTCCTGTTAGCCCAGTGCTACATCCCGGATTCGCACGCTACTGACCGACATGCTCGATGTTGATTCATGTATGCCTGTCCCCGTAAGTTAGTGCCACTTTGGGTTCACGACTAGTCATGTCGGCCCGGGTTCTCTGTCATATGGATGCTAGCGACACTATCATATACGTGAGCCAAAAGGCGCAAACGGTCCCGGGCCATGGTAAGGCGACACTCGTGGGGATACCGTGCGTGAGGCCCAAAGTGATATGAGGTGTTACCGGCTAGATCGATGTGACTTGGAATCGGGGTCCTGACACCTTTGCCCCGAGTTTATCTAGATCACCAGGCGATGGTGGCTCACTAGTTTACTGATGATGTTGACTCTCTTCATAATATTCGTTACAACCTGGTTTTCAGTGTGGATTCCCGTGATGTTATTCTGTTGCCTGCACGTGCTTTGTTTTATTTTATTGCCAGGGGTGGATACAGTGTCATGCCAGAGGACATTATGGCCTACCGGAATGACCAGGCAGCGGCAGAGGAGGAGCCCCAGGAGTGGGACGCCCAGGTGCCGCCACCATAGAACTACTACATGGGTCCGGATGGCTACTACTGGTGGTGATTACCAAGCTAGGTGAAAAGCCTAAGCTTGAGGAAGTATGTATTTCCACTGACATTACATTCATTTTCACACATTTCATTTTAGTTGTCGGTGTCCACACTTTTTCATTGTATTATCCATGTTAGATTTATTTTCTCGCTTTCTTCTTGTGTGTTTGAAAAACTTTGAGAAAAAATCCAAAAATATTTCATGCTTCTTTTCGGTTTTTCTTTTTAGTTTAATTAGTTGTAGTATTAAAAGAAAACCCCAAACGATTTCCTTGTTCTTCTTTTGCTTGTTGGGAGTTTTCCCGTGTAAATAGTTTTTCTCGTTTTTGTTTTCCTTTCTTTAATTTGCTTTCTTCAAGAAAAACTAAAGCTTCGAAAATATTTCAGTATATTTCTCTGAATTTCTTTTCTTTTTATTGGGTCATGCCAAGGAGAAGACCACAATGAAAATGTTGAGTGGCTCTTATATGCATTATTGTTTATTTAACAAAGAGCCCATATTTCCTTGTCTTCTCCTTTTGAATAAAATGTTTGCAGATACCAGCTTAGTTCACAACACTCTTGCACTATTATTATTCTCATATCATTCGGTCATGCAAGTGAAAGGCGATAATGACGATATTTGATGAATTGGCTATGGCAGAGAGAAGTGGGTATGAACTCACTTGTTTTGTTTTTGTAAATTGTTTAACCTAGTATCCATGATTCGGCATATTATGATCAAACATGTTTGCAATGAAAATTATAGATTATAGTTTCTCATGCCATGCTTAAGTAGCTAGGAGTGGATAATGATTTATCTTAGGTGTCAACATGCATTAAAATGATTGTGATGTAGTATGATGATATGGTATCCTCCTCTGAATGTTTCAAGTGGCTTGACTTGGCACATGTTCACGCATGTAGTCGAACCAAAACCAACGTAGCTCCACGATATTTATGTTCATGGTGTTGATATCCTACTCATGCTAGTATTCAATGTTGATTATGCATAATGCATGTTCATGATCATTTTCGCTCTCTAGCTGGCCGCTTCTCAACCTATTTGCTAGCCTACGCTTGTACTAAGCGGGAACACTTCTTGTCATCAAAATCCTTAAACCCAAGTTATTCCAGATGAGTCCACCATATCTACCTATATGTGGCATTACCCTGCCGTTCCAAGTAAATTTGCATGTGCTACCTCTAAATTTCAAATGAACATCTTTTTTGTGTGCATGGACCCCTTATGGAGCGACATGGGGGTCAGTATCTTCCATGCTAAGCGGGTTATTCTCATGATGAGTGTTTATTGACTCGTCCTTGCAGGAGAGGGGCGGTAATAGGGATTCCCAGTCTCGAAATCAAAAATTGCAAATAATCAAACAAAACTCCCCTAGGACCGTTGTTGGTATGGACGGTACCCGTGGATTCAGCTAGCCATGTGTTTGTTGGTGGAGGGGGAGTAAACTTAACTTGTATCACTTTGGAACCGCCGCTAATGTGTTTAGCTTGGAAGATATTGATAACTCTTGGTCGTAACGTTGACAAGAAGGGTGTGCCTCCCAAAATTATATTTATCTCTGTTTTAAGCTTTGAGCTCTGGCATCTCTGCAAACACTACAAAAAAAGACACATCCGTGACATTTTGGGCCGAACGAAAACTTTTTCTGTCATACTTATGACACTTCTATGACGATAATTGTGACAAAACCCAGTATCATCATAGATGTGGTGGGCTCCTACTTCTATGACAAAAATCATGATAGAAAATGGGCTTTTCGTCCTAGGCGGGCCAGAGGCGCAGCTGCATGACATTCTTTGGGCCGTCCATGACGGAAAAAACCATGGTAGAAGCGAGGGCGAGGAAAATATCGGGGTGTTCCCGGTTACGGTGGGTGGTCGTGGCCGAGCGATGCACGGAGGTTTGCGTGTTTCTCTCATACACGCATGCGCGTGGGTGCGAGGCGTTGGGCTCTAACTGAACCCGAGCGAGGCGTTCGCCAACTGAACCCGAGCGATTGCACTGCAGGCTACGCGTTACTGAACACGAGCGATCGATCGATGGCTGTTAACTGAACCCGATCGAGCAATTCCTTCGCTACTGTTGCTTACTGAAGCCGATCGATGCTGCCTCTGGATGAACAGTGAGCGTTGCTGGGGGGAATTGGATGAATAGTTCCCAGTGGGGGTGGATGAACAGGACCCCGTAGTGTTGCCTCTGGATGAACATGACCCCGATCGACCGAGCCGGTTGGGGCTGGATGAACAGGACCCCGTGGAGGGCTGGATGAATAGGACCACCCCGTGGAGGGCTGGATGAACAGTAGACGGTGGAGGGCTGGATGAACAGTAGCCCGTGGAGGGGTGGTTGAACAGGAACCCGTGGAGAGGGCTGGTTGAACAGTAGCCGGTGGAGTAGCGCGCGGTGGAGGCTGGATGAACAGGAGCCCACGGATGAACAGTCACAGGTGGAGGCTGGAGGAGGTCGACGGTGGATGAACAGTAGCCCGTGGAGGCTAGAGGGGGTCAACGGTGGAGATGAACAGTATCCCGTGGAGTCCCGTTTTGCGGTACGCCACACCCCTTCCGATGAACAGGACCCCCGTTTCGACCGTAGCGCTCCAACACAAGTCCGTTTCCTCCGTTTTGCGGTATGCCACACCCCTCCCAATGAACAGGACCCCCGTTTCGACCGTAGCGCTCCAACACAAGTCCGTTTCCTCCGTTTTGCGGTACGCCAGACCCCTCCCGATGAACAGGATCCCGTTTCGAACGTGGCCGGTCGAACACAAGGCTGTTTCCTCCATTCTGCGGTACGCCAGGCCTCGTTTCCATCGGCTGTTCCGTCCAAGCCGGTTGGCTCCCACGCGTTCCGTTGCCTCCCGATGAACACGACGCATTCCGTTGCCTCCCCATGAACATGACGACGACGCAGTTTCTCCGTTCCGACCCAGCCATGTACACGAGCCCTGGCCGTACGTATGTGCGAGTAGGCGTTCGAGACCCCGCCCGTATGTATGTACGTGGCCGTATTTTCTTTCTTGCACCCTGGCCGCTGTACGTACGTGTACATGCTACGTGCGCGCCTCTACTATGACACATGCGCGCCTCTACATCAACCAGTATGTACGTACACGTTCGCGACCAGAATGACAACGCTACTTACGCTTCGACCAGGTGGGTCCCGACTGTCGGGCACTTCCTTCCGTGCGAAGATGTAGCTAGTGGGTCCCAGCAGTCAGGGGGGCGAATCGTTTTTTTTGCCCGGACGCACTTCCTTGCGTGCGAAGATGTAGCTGGTGGGTCCCAACAGTCAGGGGGAAATGTTTTTTCGTGAAATACGGTGGCCCGTCCGGTGGGTCCCTGCTGTCAGGTGGAGGAATAATTATTTTACGCGTAATAAGGAGGCACTTCCTTGCGGCCGCCGTGACCCAGCTGTCAGCCTCTCCATGTACAGTACTCTTCCGATGGAAGTCGTTCCTTGACCACGTTGACCACGCCGCGCCGAGAGCACCAGGGCGGTGGACGATGGTGAGGCCTAGGAAGGGGACGACGCGGAGCCGGGGAAGACGCGGCAGTGAATGCCCACGCGGAGAGGAGTACGAGGGTTCATTGGTTCAGCTGCGGTGTGAGGCTGCTGTCGCCGCAGAATAACAAGGGGTGTGGGTGAGTAGAGGGATGCCCTGGCCAGCGGTGGGAGTAGTAGGGGGCGGTGAGGCCTGCACGGCAGCACAGCCGGCCATGGGAGGCAGGAGCAGGCAGCACGACCGGCGCTGCTTTGGGCGGCTGGAGCAAGAAGACCAGAGGTTGAAGAAGCATGACGGTCGTTGGATGGACATCGTACGGTCACTGCAGCTAGAATCGTTTATATTGACTAAGTTGACAAAGCCCTTGGTACACGTCAACTTAGTAGGCCCACAGGTCAGCTTCCGAAACGGTGCGCCCCAGATGTCTAGGGGAGGAATCATTTTTTTGGGCCGGTGAAGCTAGAATCCGATATTGAAGAAGAAGCACGGCATCCGTTGGATGGACATCCAACGGCCACTGCTACTAGAACCGTGTGTTGACTATAAGTTGACAAAGCCTTGCATATGCGTCAACTCTTTTTTTTTGAGGGGACGCGTCAACTTAGTAAGGCCACAAGTGTGTGGTAGAGAACTTATAGCCCATTTGAGATTTGTAAGAATGTGCAGCCAATTTTTGAATTCTAATGGAATTTACTACAGCCCATTTACAGTTTGTTAAAAGTAGAGCCCATTTCAACCAACCGTTCAAAACAGAACTCAATAAAATTTCCCACATTTTGATGGGATCCGAAATATTTTTATCCCGAAATTTCTAGTCAGATGAAATACAATTTCAATGTAAATTTATATTACGTAAAAATCCAACGAAACATTGCGCTCGCAACAATTAATGAAATTAAAATTTTCAATATCCAAAAATAATATTTTATAAAGTAATTACGTATTTGGTGCATTTTTTATAGTTACTGCCCAGTTTTTGTAATTACATCCCATTTATTATTTCTTAAAGCCCAATTTCTTGTTAAGCCTAATGCATCCCTCCTAGGAAAGATTTGCAGCCCAGCGGGGCAGAGAATAACAACTTGACCTTGCCTGGGTATTCCTAAAAAAAGTATAGCTGGGCTAGCCATTTTTAGCTTGAAAAATTTAATATCTAGGCTGGATATCTGGCCTGGGCTAGACGGGCCAGAGCCCGCCTAGTTAATACCTGCTGCGATGTTTTCGTTGTTGTTCAGAGGAGAAAAAATTAATATCTGGGCTAAACATCGCTCAAGAAAGACTCTGCAGTGCTCACACCTCAAAAACACAAATACTACTCGAGCTGCTTGGTCCCAGCTATTGGCCGCTTCTTGTCTCTCATTTATTGACTACATAGGTTGACAATGGTGTGGGACCGTGATGTCAGGAAACCAGGAGGAAGCAAAAAATAGTTTAATATACTAATAAGGAGGCACTTGTGTAGTGCGGCTATGGCCCTGGTGGGCCCCCACTGTCATCCTCTCCAAGTAAAGTCATCTCCTCATCCTCATGTCCGTTGACCACGTTGACAACGCGAGACGGCGGCACCACGGCGAGCGCAACAACTCGAAGGACGATGGAGAGGGCCTCGCGGGCCCTACGGATGGTCTGATACAGCGCCCGCTGCTCATTCGGGAAGCCAGGATCATAGGGCCACATGTCCCGACGGCATTGTCGTTCGCTTGTTCACCGGTGCTCGTTGAGGAGATGGAGGTTGCAGCACAGGTCCTCCTGTGCTGGTAGCTCTTCCGCCATTAGGGCGTCGAAGTGCGGCCGCACCTGGTCTATGGTGAACACGGCATGAACCGGCTTGGACAGTGGCGCCGGCTCCTGGTCGGAAGCTACGTCCATCGTCTGATTATCGTCGCTCAGCTCGGCGAGCTAGCTGGCGAGCCAGCATGTCCGGCTGCTGGACCGACCCGCTGCCAAGCATGAGTCTGACTGCCCTGGCCCACCCAGACCGCCTCCCTCGCCCGCGCGCGCTTTCCGCCTGACACGGTCAGCGCCGCCCGCCCTGCTTCCCAGTGCAGGCGATTGCTCCGCCTTCAAACGACACAAGTGTCATCCGTCCGTCCTTCTGCCGCCCACATTAATGACACGTGGTTGCCGAGGCGGCTACTCCGGTGCCACACGTCCGTCCCTCCGCCGCCCACCATTGCTATATAAACTACTGCGCCGGCCATAGCCGCAGTCATCCGCATCCATTCCCTTTCTCCTGTCCACACCACTACTACCCACCATGGCTTCCTCGCGCTCCAGCGCTCTTCGGGACGGGCGGACGACGGACCACAAGGAGATGGCAGCCATTTCTGCCGACCGGCTGGCCGACATGCAGCCGGAGGACGACGATGTCCCAATGGAGAACATGGTAGTCGACGATCCGGCGCCAACCTCCTCCTCCGCGCCATCCTCACTGGTGCATTGCACCATGACCATCAGCGGCCCGTGCCCAATATATGGACACGGTGAGGCGGAAGCATGAGGAGCAGTTCCGGAGGCGCAGGCCGACGCCGCCTACAACCACCATCTCCTCCAGGAGCACCTGCAGGCAGAGGAGCAGATCGCCGCGGAGCGGGCGGAGCAGGAGGCGCTGCTCGACTCATACCGCTCGGCCCGTGTGGGCCGCCTCGAGCGCTGGCGATACCGCATGCGGGTGGCGGAGGTTGCGGCCACCTACAAAGAGGGCGATGAAGCGGGCGAGGCGCTGTTTGGCGAGACCGAGGACGAGGCAGAGGACAATGCCGGCTCCGACGAGTCCCCGCTCCGCTGGCGTCGAAGAGGCCCTGCTCCGCCGAGGCCCCGCGGCGCCAACAACGAGGCAGAGGACACCACCGGCTCCGCCGAGGCCCCACCCTGCCGACAACGAGGGGGAGGATTTCCCCCACTCCACCGAGGCGCCGCCCGCCGGCAACGAGACAGAGGACATCGCCGGCTCCGCCGAGGCCCCGCGTCGCTGCCAGCGAGGCCGCGCCACACAGAAAACGAGGAAGAGTAGAACACGGTAGGTCGCCGCCGCTCGGGTCCAAGTAAGGCCACCGCTGCTTTCCTCCGGTTGAAGCCAAGCTAGGTGGGTTGACCATTGACGGCCGGTTAGCTTATTGGCGGCGACGTGGAGTTGGAGAGCTATGTTGGAGAAGGACGCTGCTACTTAACTGCTGGTGCAGTTGGCTGACTGACACGTGGGCCCAACAGGCATCTGGGCCACATGTCAGTTACGCAACTGCACGTGCAGTTAAGTCACTGAAGCTTCTGTTCAGCTCAACCGGACACAGGTGGGTAGCTTCGGTTAATTAATTATACCTCCAGCGCACCCCTTTTTAGTTGAAGAATGTATGAAATGTAATGAAATCCGGCATGTTTATATGAAATCCGACCGTGTATGAATGAATTTATTTCGATTAGTTTGAATTCTTGTATCACTGGCATTGGATGAACATGCAAAACAATACGTACTAGCATTATTCCCAGGGTGATCACCTCGTTTGCAACAGTTTCACATGTACTCCCTCCGGTCCTTTCTAGTCTGCATACAAGTTTTGTCTGTAGTCAAAGTATCTCTACTTTGACCAATCTTATAGAAAAAAGTATGCACTTTCACAATGTGCGAAGTAAAAAGGAACAGAAGGAGTACAAAGAGTTTGAGCAGCTTTTTAGCTTTCCTGTACATTGCAATCAAACACAGAGGCCTGACAATTCATAGAGAACATTCAAAACAATCGATGATTATGCATCTCAGCGATTCACATGTTAGAGCCAATATTAACTTCACAACTAAAGAATAAAGAAAAAATGGATCGACGCTGCTGACACCAAAGGGCATCCCATTCGAAAATATCAAACGCATGTCTTCTTGCTAAAATCAATGAGCAAAATTTGACAAGGTTGTCCCATTCCAAAATATCAAATGCCTACGATTGTGGAATGGGCAGGGTTTGCCATCAGTTCGGACATTGACATGGCACCTCGTGCTAAATAAACCAGCTGTTCTTTTTGTGCAGTTCCACCAAAATCAACCAAATTCGCGCGTAGCTTGTATG
The DNA here is from genome assembly GCF_002575655.3 of Aegilops tauschii subsp. strangulata. Lineage (NCBI taxonomy): Eukaryota > Viridiplantae > Streptophyta > Magnoliopsida > Poales > Poaceae > Aegilops > Aegilops tauschii. The sequence goes on along the minus strand of NC_053037.3, from coordinate 308,565,100 downwards.
ATTTCGCCCTCATATGTTGCAATGCCTTGAACTTATCGGCACCTCCTTTCTTGTGGTGGAGATGAATGATTCGATGTATTCATGAACATTTCATGCAGTTCCCATTGAAATCAAGCTGAGCACCCCTGTTTGCAAAAATACAAAAAAAGTGATTAGTATAAAGCAAACTGTACTATGAATTGACAGTTTAAACAGGCACCTACATGGTCCATGTAGAGCACACTTTTAGAAAAATGGAACTCACCGGAAAGAATCCTAGAACAACATTGTACTCGCGCATCACAGCAAGAAAATGGAGATTTGTCAGTCCTTCTGAGCTGAAGTTAGTTTGGTCTTGTGGGGAGTAATGTAACCATCCTTCAACTGCTCCTTCTGATGAGAAGATAGACAGGGCTTCTTCATCCTGGCATAATCGGAACTAGTCACTTCACGTGCTCCATATTCTTCTTCAGAGGAGGATGATTCTGTTGTGCAAAGACAAAAGGACAACTAAATGCTAGCATCCCTGTTTTCTCGAAAAAAGGAAAGGAAATATTTAAAACAACACAGATGAAGCACTTCTCAAGGACAATACCACTTTTTCATGACAGTATCTAAACAGTAGCACAACACCAATAGAGATGACAAAGCTCAATCATATGGATGAAATCAGTGGGCGAGTACCAACCTTTGTCCGGAGGCTTATTGTGTAGAGAATACAGATGAAGCACTTCTCCGGAACCATCTGTTGCTATCTACTGTGGTGGCCATGCTTACTATATACTCCTTGATTAGTTTAATGTTTCCAACATGTTCTTGTGCAGTTCCACTAAAATATATGGTATCTTCAAAGAAGATCCCTGTTTGCACAAGTAGAGATAATTACGTATTACATTAAGAGTGGCATCAAATCAGTGGCAAAACAATTGCTCGTTCCAGCCATAGCAATAAATTAAGATGCAAAACTATATCATTACTTGTGTCATCACAGTTCCAGTGCTTCATTACAGCACCGGGAGTTGATTTTTCTTTTCTTCCGCTTGTTCTTCCCCTTCATCACTTGGTTCAATAACATACAAGCTTCGCTTCAATGTAAGATTTGGCATGTCAATTAGGTTACACAAGTATAGCACTAACAATGACATTAATTTTCTGATGGAAGTGGCAAAATACAGGCCAACAGTTGTGAAATATCCTTATCTTAGCTCAACGGGATATTACGGTGCACATACAGATTGGAAGTCTTGTCTCCATTTGTGAGTTCACTAAAATCAAGCAATATTACCGTACAAGTAGCACAACATATGAAATCACACTGCAGAATCATGTGAAAGAAGGCTAGTACTGACCTCTCATGACGCGGAATTCAAACAACTCAAAAGAAGAAGATCTGAACCAAATTTGCCAACACGGATAGGAAGTAAGATCTCTTGTGCAGTTCCACTAAGATCAAGCAATCAAGCAACGTTGTCGGTGTGACATTTTGGTTGAACTGCACAAAACACTCTTAAAACAAAAGTGTTTTGTGCAGTGCAACAAAAGGTCACAATGGCAACGAGGTGAACTAGATAACCCTGTTTACACAGAGGTGCAAAGGAAACAACTAGTGGTCAATAACGGTGGATGACACAGAAGCCAACAAAAAGAAGCATCTACCTTATCTAAATGGGAAAGAAAGCAAGACAGTAGCATTTCTCAAACGGTGGCATTGATTAATATTAACAGAGAGATTATATTAACAATAAAATTTGTTAAACATGTAATTTGCTTTTAACTGTGGCATTGCATCAATTTTCCAGCGGCATTATTAGAGGGTGTTTGTTTACAGGGACATTTTAGTGGAGGGACTAAAAAAACTCCGTGTCAGTCCCATCTAAACCAAACAGGAGGGACTTTTAGGGACTAAAAGTGGGCATTTGGGACTAAAGAAAGAAGACCCCGAGGGAAAGTCTTTTTGGGACTTTTTCCAACAGTTACCCCTGCCACGCATCGCACCTTGTCTCTATTAGTTCATTACTAGGGGTAACATGGTCTTTTAGCATGTCATTTAATAACCTCTAGTCCGTGTTAGTCCCTGGAACCAAGCAGGTAGGGACTAGGGAGTTTGTAACCAAACAGGGCCTTTGATTAACAACAGCTAAAGAGTTGCACGGGACAGTGGACGCACCAGCACCATGTGCATCTATTGATGTACTGGGGTGATGCACAGTCTGTTGCAACAAAGAACAAACAACCAAGGAGCATATTTGTGTTGGTCCCAGTTTTCTTATCTTTAGACACCTTTCCCTATGTGAGCACAACAAATCTAGTCCTACTCAAACTCTACAGCCTTGTCCCCCAAAACAAAAGATCAGTTCATTACAGATGTGCGTACTGCGTTTGTCATTGTTTTCCCTTTTCGGCCAACGTAGGTGCTGGATAGCCAGTCTGTACTAGTACTTTCCCCCTTCCTTGACCCTTTGAACCACGTCCTAGATTTATGCTATACAACTTTCCCCACTACTTTCCCCCATTCCTTTCCTCTTTGAACCACGTCTTAGATTCATGCGATACAACTTTCCCCACAACTTTCCCCCTTCCTTTCCTTTCTGAACGACATCCTAGATTCATGATATACAACTTTTCAAACTACTTTCCCCCATTCGTTTCCTCTTTGAACCACATCCTAGATTCATGGTATACAACTTTCCCCACTACTTTCATGTTTGATCCAACACCTAGATTCGAGTGCAGAAGCAGAAAAAGCCCACATGCAGCTAGAGCAATGCATGTGGAATAAGTAAATTATACCTTAAGGTTCTTGGGGTGTGGTTCGGTGGGCGACCGGAGGCCGTTTGACCCACACTATGTACGGCAGCGAAGAAGAAGGGGTCAGAGGCCCTCCCGCGCCGCCGCTGGGTGAAAGTGAACAGCTGTGCCGGTAGTGGATTCCCTCCCTCGCCAACGGCGACAGCGTTAAGCCTCCTTCCCTTCCTGGCGGCAGATCCTGCCGGCTCTTTGACCAGCAGTGAGGGGGGAGAGAGAGGCCAACGAAGTCTTGTTTAGATCTAGAGAGGGTGAGAGAGTCTGAAGAGAGCAACTACAAGCAGACCAGCAGTGAGGGGAGAGAGAGAGGCCAACGAAGTCTTGTTTAGATCTGGAGAGGGTGAGAGAGTGTGAAGAGAGCAACTACAAGCGCTGAGGCTCCAGCGTGTATATATACACTGGAGAGTGTGTGAAGAGTGCAAACCCTAGAAAACAAGCGCCGAGGCTGCAGCTTATACGTGATGAGGTGATTATACGATCACTACGCGAACGTATAGGTCCGTATCCATCCATTTTGACCAGTCAAAGAATCCTCCTAGCACGAATTATGCTCAAGTGTAGTTATCGAACCCGAGACCTCAAGTTTGATGAGCGAACAGGCTAACTAGCTACACAATCCTGCCGTTATGTTCAACGAGAGGGAAATAACCTTTTATACATTACTGCATTCGTGTGACGAGCCTGCCGTGTTTTTTGTGTGTGTGGGAGTCATTGGGATTTAAATCATAATCGTGTCATGTGGCTTTGGTGGTAAGACTATCCACAGTGGTGCAGAAATAATGCAGCCTTAGTCACCTTACCTCTCTCCATGTAGTACGTTGGGTCCCACCAGTCAGAGGGTGAAACAAACAAACTAATAAGAAAAATAAAAAGCGCCAGCGGTGTATCTTACCTCACACATCTCGCTACTGCTCGGGAACACTGTCCAATTGATCCCTCTGTTCGCTCACATACTATTTTAAGTGAATCCTTAATAGAGCATGCACACAATTTTGGGCACTTGTATTCGACATAAGTCAGTGTGCCACCGTATCTCGTACGACTCCCTCCGTCTAGGTGTAATAAGTCACGTTAGAAGGTGCAGCGGGGACCAAGGTGCAAGCAGATTGGAGAAGGAGAAACTTGACCGGTCATTCCTCCAATCATGGAAGACTAAATGCTAGTTGAGTATGTGAAGTTTGCTGAATCAAAGCTCTGACATAGACTCTTCCTGAAAATAAGATGAATTGCAATTGTTTGATGACTGAGAACATAGTTTGTTAGTTTTCAAGAAAGTTTATGATCTATACTTTAACATGTGAATAGTTTGTTACTTGATCATGAAAAGTTCTATGAGTTGAGCTACTGTTATGACATATAATGATGCTAGAAAAGGTGATTGAAATTATCATTGATCAAACTTGTGCACCTGCTAGCATTCACACTTCATAAATTATTTCTTTTATCATTTACCTACTCGAGGACGAGCAAGAATTAAGCTTGGGGATGCTGATACGTCTCCAACGTATCTATAATTTATGAAGTATTCATGCTATTATATTATCCTTCTAGGATGTTTTATATGCAATTATATGATATTTTATATGATTTTTGGGACTAACCTATTAACCTAGAGCCCAGTGCCAGTTTCTGTTTTTTCCTTATTTTTGAGTTTTACAGAAAAGGAATACCAAACGGAGTCCAATTGACGTGCCAATTTTTGATGATTTTTTCTGGACCAAAAGAAGCCCCCGGAGTAAAAGAGTTGGGCCAGGAGAGTCCCGGGCTGCCCACGAGGGTGGGGGGCGCCCCCCTGGGCGTGGGCCCCTGCCTCGTGGACAACCCGGAGACCCCCCTGACGTGAGACCTACGCCAAAAATCCTATAAATACTGAAACCTCCAGAAAACATAATAGATCGGGAGTTCCGCCGCCGCAAGCCTCTGTAGCCACGAAAAACCAATCGGGACCCTGTTCCGGCACCCTGCCGGAGGGGGAATCCTTCACCGGTGGCCATCTTCATCATCCCGACGCTCTCCATGACGAGGAGGGAGTAGTTCACCCTCGGGGCTGAGGGTATGTACCAGTAGCTATGTGTTTGATCTCTCTCTCTCTCTCGTATTCTTGAGGTGATACGATCTTGATGTATCGCGAGCTTTGCTATTATAGTTGGATCTTATGATGTTTCTCCCCCTCTACTCTCTTGTAATGGATTGAGTTTTCCCTTTGAAGTAATCTTATCGGATTGAGTCTTTAAGGATTGAGAACACTTGATGTATGTCTTGCCGTGCTTATCTGTGGTGACAATGGGATATTCACGTGATCCACTTGATGTATGTTTTGGTGATCAACTTGCGGGTGAAACTATGCATAGGGGTTGGCACACGTTTTCGTCTTGACTCTCCGGTAGAAACTTTGGGACACTCTTTGAAGTACTTTGTGTTGGTTGAATAGATGAATCTGAGATTGTGTGATGCATATCGTATGATCATACCCACGGATACTTGAGGTGACATTGGAGTATCTAGGTGACATTAGGGTTTTGGTTGATATGTGTCTTAAGGTGTTATTCTAGTACGAACTATTGAATAGATCGATTCGAAAGAATAACTTTGAGGTGGTTTCGTACCCTACAATAATCTCTTCGTTTGTTCTCCGCTATTAGTGACTTTGGAGTGACTCTTTGTTGCATGTTGAGGGATAGTGATATGATCCAATTATGTTATTATTGTTGAGAGAACTTGCACTAGTGAAAGTAGGAACCCTAGGCCTTGTTTCAACGCATTGCAATATCGTTTGTGCTCACTTTTATCATTAGTTACCTTGCTGTTTTTATATTTTCAGATTACAAAAACCTATATCTACCATCCATATTGCACTTGTATCATCATCTCTTCGCCGAACTAGTGCACCTATACAATTTACCATTGTATTGGGTGTGTTGGGGACACAAGAGACTCTTTGTTATTTGGTTGCAGGGTTGCTTGAGAGAGATCATCTTCATCCTACGCCTCCCACGGATTGATAAACCTTAGGTCATCCACTTGAGGGAAATTTGCTACTGTCCTACAAACCTCTACACTTGGAGGCCCAACAACGTCTACAAGAAGAAGGTTGTGTAGTAGACATCAAGCTCTTTTCTGCGACGCGCCGGGTGGTGAAGATGACGACCAACCTCAGCCCGACCAGGTCTCGACCAACGGGCAAGATATCGGCGAGCCGACAGCTGCCAGTGCTGACCAGACTGAGACCCACCAGGCGGCCGCTCCACCACCCGAAGCCTCTGCCTCCGCCGGCCTCTCCGATCCGGCTGCTGCTCCTTTAGCCTAGGTGGCCAAGTTATCTTTCTTTTCCCTGTTTTGTAATTCTCTAACAAAATTTGTGAAGTTTACGCAATTCCACCCGCTGGGGGTGTATTCAAACTCTGTTTAATGCTGGCCAAGGGCCTTTTGCTTTAAAACGTAATCTTTTGCCGATTTTTGACTTGTCTTGCTTTTCTACTTCTTTAGCTTTTTCCTTTGCCGCCTTCCCTTGGCTGCCATCTTGCCAGTCGAACAGCCGCTCTGCGGTCTGTGACTGGATCAAGTACTTGGCCGTTTTGGGAAGAACAAGTACTTCAGCCGTTCAGTAGAATGTAGCAATTTAAGTTTACAAATCGGCCGGCCGGCTGCTCAGCAGCCAGTCGGCGAGGGAGGAGCCGACTCGGCCTACGCAAAATGTTTTAGTCCTTTGCCATTTTTCGTGTGGGCACCGTTTGCTGCCTTCATCTCTTGCCGGCTGGACAGCCGCTCTGCGAGCTGCGGCTTGTGGCAAGAGAGGGCTTAGGTGCCGGCACACTACTTGTCCGACTGCAGGTAACATTGGCATAATACAAGGCGGCAAGCCCCCGGGCCGACTGATCGAACCCGGTGCAAGGCAGACTAGTGAAATAACACGTCCATAGGCGTAGAACTTATCATGTAGATAAAGGAGGTAGCCCTTGAGTGCTCCTCAAGGGCCCCGATGTCGTAGTGCTTTAATACAAAAGGCAGCGTGATACATATTGAATCAACTGTAAAATCTTCGGAGGAGGTTTGCATTCCACGGGCGCTCCGATTCCTTGCCCGAGTCATCTCTCTTGCGTGCTCTGGGCTTCTGTGCGTCGATGAGGTAGTAGGAGTCGTTCCCCAACGCCTTGCTGATGATAAAGGGGCCTTCCCAAGGGGCCGAGAGCTTGTGCTGGCCGGCTGTTCGCTGGATCAGCCGGAGCACAAGGTCTCCCTCCTGGAAGGATCTTGGCTGGACCTTCCGATTGTGGTAGCGGCGCAGACTCTGTTGGTAGATGGCGGACCGGCTGAGTGCTAACAGCCGGCCCTCCTCCAGCAGATCGACGCCGTCTTCTCGCGCTTCCTTCGCTTCCGCCTCAGTGTACATGGTGACGCGAGGTGAGTCAAACTCAATGTCAGTTGGGATGATGGCCTTGGCACTGTATACGAGGAAGAATGGGGTGAAGCCGGTTGAATTGTTCGGAGTGGTGCGGAGGCTGCAAAGGACGGCCGGCAGCTCATCGATCCAGCAGCCGGCCGACTGCTCCAAAGGCTCGACTAGTCGGGGCTTGATGCCGGAAAGGATGAGGCCGTTTGCTCGCTCAACTTGGCCGTTTGACTACGGATGGGCGGATGCTAGGTCCAGTCGGATGCCCTGCGTCGCGCAGAAACGGGCCAAGGCTCCTTTGGCAAAATTTATGCCATTATCAGTGATGATGTTGTGCGGTACTCCGTACCGAGTGGTGATGTCTGCAATGAAAGTCACGGCAGTCGGCCCATTCAACTTCTTGATTAGTTTTGCTTCAATCCACTTGGTGAACTTGTCCACGGCGACAAGCAGATGGGTCATGCCGCCGCGTGCTGTCTTGAATGGTCCCACCATATCCAAGCCCTAGACGGCAAAGGGCCATGCTAGGGGAATGGTCTTGAGTGCAGAAACCGGTAGATGTTGCTGCGAGCTGAACTTCTGACACCCTTTGCAATGCTTAACTAGATCCTTGGCATCCTCCAAGGCAGTCGGCCAGAAGAAACCGTAGCGGAAAGCTTTGGCCACGAGTGATCTGAAAGCCGGGTGGTGGCCGCACTCGCCTTGGTGGATATCTTTGAGGATTGCTTGGCCCTTCTCTGCTTCTACGCAGCGCTAGAAACTCCAGTCACGCTATGCCTGACGAGCTCTCTGTTCACTATCGCGTAGGCTCCTGCTCGACGCTGTACTTGCCGGGCCGAGATCTCATCAGCCGGCAGCTCTCTATTCACCAGAAACTTGAGGATGAGCTCTGCCCATGATGGTGCTTGAATCTCTTCTATTGTTACTATAGCCACTTGTACGAGGGCGGTTGGGCCGGGAGGTGGCGGGTCGGCGTTGATTGCCGCTTGCTGCGTGGCTGAAGTCCCCGGGCTGACTGCCGCAGTCCCCGGGCCGGGTGCGACTGTTGCAGTCCCTAAACCGCTTGGTGAAGTCCCCGAGCCGCTTGGTGAAGTCCTCGGGCTGACTGTTGCAGTCACCGGGCCGGGTTGTGAAGTCCCCGGGCCGGGTGCGACTGCCACAGTCCCCGTGCCGCCTGCTGAGGTCCGCGAGCCGGCTGCTGCAGCCCTCGAGTCGGATCTGACTGCTTCAGGAGGAGCCGGCACAAAGATGGACTCGGATTCTAGGGAATGCTTGATCGACGGCTTGAGGAGGCGCTGAAGGGAGACACCGGCTGGTATTGCTTGCTGGGTGGAGCCGATTCGTTCCAAGGCATCTACTTGCTCATTGTCGGTTCTTGGCACGTGAAGGAACTCGCACCCCTCGAAGTATCCACTGAGTTGCTGGACGAGGAAGCGGTAGCTTGCCATATTTGCATCCTTGGCGTCCCAGTCACCAGAAGACTGCTGGACTACCAAGTCGGAGTCGCCGTAGCACAGGATCCGGCGGATGCCGATCTCTTTGGCCAACCGGAGGCCGTGTATTAGTGCTTCGTACTCGGCCACATTGTTGGAGGAGGCAAAGTGGATTTGCAAGGCGTACTTGAGCTTGTCGCCTTTGGGAGAGGTGAGGACGATGCCGGCTCCCAAACCGGTGCGCATCTTCGAACCATCGAAATGCATCCGCCAATGAGTGGAGTCCGGAGCTGGCGGCAGATACTGGGTCTCGGCCCAATCGATGAGGAAGTCGGCCAGTGCTTGGGACTTGATGGCAGTGCAGGGCTGGTAGAAGATGGTGTAGGGGGCCAACTCGATGCCCCATTTGGCCACTCGGCCAGATGCATCTCTGTTGCCAATGATCTCAGTGAGTGGGGCAGTGCAGACAACCGTGATCGGGTGCTCTTGAAAGTATGGCTTCAGCTTCTTGGCAGCAAAGTGCACACCGTAGCACATCTTCTGATAGTGAGGGTAGTTCTGCTTTGAAGTTGAGAGCACCTCGCTCAAATAGTACACCGGCCTCTGGACCGGTTGTGCCCTGCCGTCTTCCGGGCGCTCCACCACTATGACTGTACTGATCACCCGGCTGGTGGCAGCGATGTAGAGGTACATGGGCTCTTTAGCAGTCGGAGCCGCTAGGACAGGCGGCGTGGTCAACATCTTTTCAGCTGGGGGAAAGCTTCATCCGCCTTGTCGTTCCACTCGAAATGGGCGGTCTTCTTCATGAGCTGGTACAGGGGAAGAGCCTTCTCGCCCAGCCGACTAATGAACCGGCTGATGGATGCCAAGCAGCCGGTGAACTTCTGGACGTCTCGCAGTCGGGTAGGCTTCTCCATCCTCTTGATGGCTTTGATCTTCACAGGGTTGCACTCAATGCCGCGTTTTGAGACCAGGAAGCCAAGGAGCTGGCCGGCTGGTACTCCGAACACGCACTTTTCCGGGTTGAGCTTGATTTGAAATCGGCGCAGATTTTCAAATGTTTCCTTGAGGTCTTCGAGGAGTGTATTGCGCTTCTCCGTCTTCACCACAATATCGTCTACGTAGACGTGGGCATTTCTGCCGAGTTGCTTGAGGAGGCATTTCTGCATGCAACGCTGAAACGTGGCACCGGCATTTCTCAGGCCGAATGTCATGGTCAGGTAGCAGAAGGCTCCGAATGGTGTGATGAAGGCGGTCTTCAAGCGGTCTGCCGGGTTCAACTTGATCTGGTGGTATCCTGAGTAGGCATCCAAAAAACTCAACAGCTCTCATCCGGCTGTGGAGTCTATCACTTGATCTATCCGTGGCAGAGCAAACGGATCTTTTGGGCAGGCCTTGTTGAGGCTGGTGTAATAAATGCACATGCGCCACTTGTTATTCTTCTTCAGTACAAGGATTGGGTTGGCAAGCCATTCTGGGAAGAAAACTTCCATGACGAAACCGGCTGCCAACAGACGGGCGATCTCTTCTCCAACGATTCTTCTCTTCTCCTCCGACAGTCGGCGGAGGGGTTGCTTGACTGGCTTGGCATCGTCTCTGACATGTAGCTTGTGCTCGGCGAAATCCGTCGGAACACCCGGCATGTCTTTGGGAGACCATGCAAAGATGTCCCGATTCTCACGGAGGAAATCAACGAGCTCACTTTCCTATTTGCTGTCAAGGTTTGCACCTATGCCAGCGTACCTCTCCGGGTGCTCTAGGTCCAATGGTATCTTCTTTGTATCCTTGGCCGGCTTGAAGGATCCTTCGGCTTCCGACTCCTTGGGATCGTGGGACATTTCCGGCTGCTTGCCGGCCATGGCCACAACCCGGTCAAGGAGCCGCTTCTCGGCAGCGATCACAAGGGACTCGGCCAGCCGGCTGCTAGCGGCCGCATAGTCGGACGACTTCTGGTAATCTCCGGAGATGGTAATGACTCCCTTGGCGCTTGGCATCTTCATCTTGAGGTAGGCGTAGTGTGGTACCGCCATGAACTTGGCTAAGGCAGGTCGGCCAAGCAGTGCGTGGTACGGGCTTTCCAGGTCAACTACCTCAAACCAGATGGGCTCTTGGCAGAAATGGTCTTTGTCTCCGAAGAGGACATCTATCTTGACCTTGCCGATTGGCGAGTGAGAAAGGCCAGGAACTATGCCATGGAAGACAGTCCGACTGGGCAGGAGGTGCTTGGGTTTGATCTTCAATTTCTCCATGGTGTCGCGGTACATGATGTTGATGCTGCTGCCGCCATCTATCAGGATTCGGGAGAAACGGGCAGCTCGCCTCTCCGTAGCAAAGGTTGCTTCCAACACCAAAGTGTAAGAACCCGGAGAAGGCATTACTTCCGGGTGGTCAGCTCGGCTCCAACTGATTGGCTTTTCTGACCAGTGCATGAACTCTGGGGCTTCAGTGGCTACGGCATTCACCTCTCGGGACTGTTGGCGCCAGCTGCGCATGTCATCGGCCACACTAGTGAAAACAACATATGCTCCATGCTCTTCTGGGAATTCATCTTGAACGACGCCGACTGCTGGGCGGGCCGCCGGCTGCTGAGGAGGCGGAGGTGGCTGGCCAGCAGGCGGCGAAGGTAGCAGTCCTTCTCCCTTGGAGATTCGCGTGAGCCAGTGACACTTCCCAGTGGTGTGGTTGGACGGCTTCGCGCCGCTGTGGAATTTGCAGGGAGCATCGAGGGTTTGCTCATAGGAAAAGGCGGGCAGCCAATTCAACTTGCCGCCTCTCTGACGCTTGGGCTGGGGCTGCCCTCTGGCTGCTGATCTTCAACTGTCGCCACCTGCCGGATGGTGGAAGTCGGCTGTGGCGCTTTCCGCTTGTTGTTGTTCTGCTGCTGTCGCCGACTGGTGTCACCAGCCGGGGTCCGAGGAGCCTGAGGAGCCACCTTGCCGGATGCATCAACTTGAATCTCTGTCTTCGTGGAGGAGTGGGCCGTGGCGTACTTGTCTGCTATGATCAGTAGCTCGTCGAGGGTTGCCGGCTCATCGCAGAGGAGCTTGTGCTTGAGCGGAGTGCCTTCTCTGCACCCGGCTGTGAAGTACTCAATAGCCTGCACCTCGTGCACGCCTTCGCAAGAGTTGCGTAGCTCGGCCCAATGCGTGAGGTAGTCGCGAGTCGATTCGTTGGGGCCTTGAACGCACAAGGAGAGTTGGCGAGGCTTGGGAGCCCGCTTGTACGTGCTGGTGAAGTTGCGGAAGAAGGCTTCAGTGAAATCTACCCAGCTGTTGATGCTGCGGGGCTTCAGGCTGTTCAGCCATGTCCGAGCGATGCCCTGGAGCATGAGCGGAACATACTTCACGGCAACATGCTTGTTGCCGTTTGCAGCAGTCGACCAGCCAGTCTTCCGGCTTCACGGAGCCGGTATACTTGGGTGTATCTCTTGGCAGGGTGAACCCTTTGGGGAAGGGCTCATCACGGATGCGGGGGCCGAAACAGGGCGGGCCCAGCGCGTCTTCTTCTTCTAGCGCCAGGGATCGGTTGAGGCGGTCGATCCGGTGGCGGGCATCGTTCTCTCCGATTCCTTCTCAGGGACCAAGCCGGTCGCCGAGTGTCGTGTGATCAATAGGCGGCGGGGAGGTGCGCCTCTCCCTGCGGGGAGGAGGGGGAGGCAGACAGTCGTCCCGTCGTTCCACTACTCTTGGGCGGCCGTCTTGGTCGCGCTCGATGGTGATGCGAGTCCGACCGCCCCTAGCAGCCGGCTCCTTGTCTCTTCTGTCGCGGACGCCACCAGTCAGCGTCCGGGATGTCGCGCCTTGATCTCGGCGAGGTGGCGGGTCGTTGTTCCGCCGGTTGGGTGCTTCAGTGCGGCAGCCGGCCTCTTGCTGCTCGGCAGCCGCGTCAATGAGCCGCTGGACGTGCTCCGTCATGTGGCGGCGCTCGTCGCCCTCGAGCTTGTCCAGCTCCTCTGCTGCCGCCTGGGCAGCTCGTATATTCTCTGCGAGCGTGGCATAGACAGGGCGGTCTGCCCCGAACATGCTGGCAATGGCCGCGCCGTGCTGCCGGACCGTGCCGATGCGGCTGGGCCCGCCAGGAGCCAGCGTGCCACCAACAGCGCGGTCCATCTCGCGCTGGTAAGCCTCTGAAAAGCGTCTCATGCTGGCTAGCTTCTTGGCGCTTTCGACGAGTTGGACGCGGCAGGCTTCCAGCGTCTCGGCGTCGGCGTCTTCTGCGATGGGTGCAGACAGGTCTTGCAGCGCTGCCTCGAGCGGGTCTCGGGCACCGTCACCGGAAACTCCGTCATGGCTGATGACGAGCACCTCCGTGATGGTGCTGCCGCCGCTGTCGACACGGGGGAGAGGATCATCAACGACCACCACGTTGGTGGGGAATGCGTCGAGCGACGCTGTGTCGGAGTTGACGAGCATCGGGTCGGTGGAGCCAATCGACTCTAGGTCGACGGCCGGCTCGTTGGCGGCGTGGAGCTGGTCGAGGAGGCTGACGAGGCAGCTCTCGGGGCTGTCAGTGCCTGCATCGGACGCAGGCTCGTCGGAGAGGCGGATCTCGCCAACCAGGTCAGCGAGGCTGCTCGCCGCGCAGGCGACCTCTGTGCCGTGCAGCGCGTCGGCACAGACACCATCCAGTGTGCCAGGCTGGCTGCGCTCGGGGGGATGGAAGAGGGTTCTAATCCAGAACAGATCTCCGGATGATGGTGCACCTAGCCCCACGTTGGGCGCCAAATGTCGAGGGTTTGGTGCGACATATGCCAAAGGATGGCTTATCATGATGGGGGCTAGTAAGACGTCGCCGGTGCCAGGAAGCGGGATGAGGCGAAGACATGCACGCCGGCAAATCTTACCCTGGTTCGGGGCTCTCCGTGGAGATAACACCCCTAGTCCTGCTCTGCGGGGTCTCCGCATGATCACTGAAGCAACAATGGTGGCTACAAGCTTGCTCCTTGAGCTGTGTCTCTAGAGGGGGAAGGAGAGCAAGTCTAGCCCTAGCTTCCTCTCTCTATATGGGTATGTGGGTGAACAAGAGGCTGAACCCTTTGCATGGGTGCCCTGGGGGGTTTATATAGGCCTACCCCCCAGGGGTACAATGGTAATCCGGCCGGGTGTAGGCCCGAACCATCAGTGTCTGGTCGCCGGCTTCTCCGCTGGCTGGTGGGTCGCGCCGTCTGTCCGGTACTTGGCCGACAGGCCGTACCCGCTGTCTGGGGGTCCTGCCGGCTGCCCGATACTGTAGCGATGCGGCTAATGATGCGTGCTTTGTCGGGGGAGGCGTGGCTACAGTGCCGCCGCCTGGTGGGCGTTCACTGTAGCCATTCCTCGTATTGTCTGGTTAATGGCGCACGGGTCCCCAGGAGGGGAAGGGCCGCCTGGTCATCTGTCGGCTTCTACAGAGCCGACTGGCCAGGGACGGCCGCCTTCTGGTCTTCTCGTTGTCAAGTGGGGCCCGCCGCCTGTGGGCTATACCGACAGCCCGTCGTGGGGGCACAGCCCCCTCTGACAGGGGTGACATCAGGGTAGGCATGGCAACAGTGTTGCGCCGAACGGAAGAGCCCCGCTTGGTACGGCGTACTATGGCCTTGCTATGCCCTAGATTAGGGGCGGCGAGGCGTGCTGTAGCCACGCCCCGTCCCGTCATATTTATGAGGGTGCAGACTCTGAGAGTGCTTGGGGCCGCCTGCTGGGAGCCGGCCTCTCCATAGGCCGCCCACTAGGAGACGGCCCATCTTGAGGCCGCCTTCTGGGCCATGCCGCCGTCTAGCAGCCGGCCGCCTGGACCAGCCGGCGGCGAGAAGGCGGCGCTTTGGTCTTGGATCCTTGAGGGGCGCAGTCGGCCCCGATGTCTTGAAACGCCATGGGGAGCTGATGAGGCTACCCGTGGCTAATTACTCCGACAAACCCACTATCTTGGATTTTAAGGAATTTAATTATGATAATTGTTTTTTAATATATTGTATTTCCTTGTTGCAATCCGTGCTAAATTCTCCGCATGCTTATACTCAAAATAAGTCTTTTACTAAACATATCGTTGATGCTTTAATGCAATCTTATGAAGAAAAGCTTGAATTGGAAGTTTCTATCCCTAGAAAACTTTATGATGAGTGGGAAACTACTATTAAAATTAAAATTAAAGATCATGAATGCTATGCTTTGTGTGATTTGGGTGCTAGTGTTTCCACGATCCCAAAAACTTTGTGTGATTTGCTAGGTTTCCGTGAATTTGATGATTGTTCTTTAAACTTGCACCGTGCGGATTCCACCATTAAGAAACCTATGGGAAGAATTAATGATGTTATTATTGTTCCAAATAGGAACTATGTACCCGTAGATTTCATTGTCCTTGATATAGATTGCAATCCTTCGTGTCCTATTATTCTTGGTAGACCTTTCCTTAGAACGATTGGTGCAATTATTGATATGAAAGAAGGGAATATTAGATTTCAATTCCGTTAAGGAAAGGCATGGAACACTTTCCTAGAAAGAAAATTAAATTACCTTATGAATCTATTATGCGAGCCACTTATGGATTGCATGCCAAAGATGGCAACACCTAGATCTATCCTTGTCTTTATGCCTAGCTAGGGGCGTTAAACGATAGCGCTTGTTGCGAGGCAACCCAATTTTATTTGTTTTCTTTCTTTTTGGTTCTGTTTAGTAATAAATCTTCCATCTAGCCTCTGGTTAGATTTTTTGTGTTTTAATTAGTGTTTGTGCCAGGTAGAACCTTTGGGAAGACTTGGGTGAAGTCTTTTTGATCTTGCTGTAAAAGACAGAAACTTTAGCGCTCACGAGATTAGCTACAACTTTTTACTGGAGAGTGTTATTTAGTTGATTCTTTTTGAAGATGATTAATAGATAAATGCCTCACTTCCAGCAATTTATTTTAGAATTTTTAGAGTTCCAAAAGTTTGCGTTAGATACAAATTACTACAGACTGTTCTGTTTTTGACAGATTCTGTTTTTCGTGTGTTGTTTGCTTATTTTGATGAATCTATGGCTAGTAATCGAGTTTATGAACCATAGAGAAGTTGGAATACAGTAGGTTTAACACCAATATAAATAAAGAATGAGTTCATTACAGTACCTTAAAGTGGTGTTTTGTTTTCTTTCGCTAACGGAGCTCACGAGATTTTCTGTTAAGTTTTGTGTTGTGAAGTTTTCAAGTTTTGGGTAAAGATTTGATGGATTATGGAACAAGGAGTGGCAAGAGCCTAAGCTTGGGGATGCCCAAGGCACCCCAAGGTAAAATACAAGGACAACCAAAAAGCCTAAGCTTGGGGATGCCCCGGAAGGCATCCCCTCTTTTGTCTTCGTCCATCGGTAACTTTACTTGGAGCTATATTTTTATTCACCACATGATATGTGTTTTGCTTGGAGCGTCTTGTATGATTTGAGTCTTTTCTTTTTAGTTTACCACAATCATCCTTGCTGTACACACCTTTTGAGAGAGACACACATGAATCGGAATTCATTAGAATACTCTATGTGCTTCACTTATATCTTTTGAGTTAGATAATTTTGCTCTAGTGCTTTGCGTGATATCTTTTGAGTTATATCTTTTGAATTCATTAGTTTACCACAATCATCCTTGCTGTACACAATGGAACTGAACATGTATAGCAAAAGAGACGAGCCTTGCGTGGCAATAAAATTTCATGCAAACGTCGCTCCATGGTGGGCGCAAAGGCAGCCCCCCCTCCACCCATTTCGGATCGTAATCAAGAGGAAGATAACTGTTCTGAGGGGGATTCAGAAGCAGAAGACCACTCCTATTTACCCCATGAGGTCTTCGCTCTAACTTGGCATGCTGATGTTGGTAATATCATGCATATGGTACCTCGCATTGCTTACTGTATACATCAAAGATGTCATCTGCTTAGTTTAGACATGCTTTGTGTCAATGCCATCTGTTTAGTTTCTTATCGTATATGTGAATCATGCAATGCCATCTTGTTTAGCCAGGCATCAGATATGTGAATTTTGCAATGCCACCCTGGTTAGCCAGTCATCTTGTATGTGAATTATATCATGAAATCATTTTTTTATTACGTGTTAAATTTGTCAAAAAATTTAGTACATTCAATTACTCTTCCTGTGTATCAGCCATTCGGCACGGTCATGGAAAAATCTAGAGTGGAAACAAGGTCTTCAGAGCAGACAATGCTATCTGACGAAGCGCATGTCTTGCTGGTTATAGATAGCTCCTCAGAGGAGGATTCAGAGACACATGACCAGTCCTATTCCCCCCCCCCCCGAGGTGCATGCTCTAACTTGGCAGGGTTATGTTGCTCATATCGTGTGTATGGTATCTTGCATTGCTATGTCATTTGATTAATTTAGACATGCTTTGTGTGAATGCCACCTGTTTAGTGTCTAATTACCATATATGTGAATTATGCAATGCCATCTTGTTGCAAGACATTATATATGTGAATTATGCAATGCTATCTTGTTGCAAGGCATTATATATGTGAATTATGCAATGCCATGCTGTTTAGCCAAGCGTCATATATGTGAATTATATCATGCCATCCTTTTTTTGTATTTCTCATTGCTTTTGTCGACAATGTTTGTATATTCAACTGTTCTTCCTGTGCATCAGCCATTTGAATTGGTGATGGAGAAATCTGGAGTGAAAACAAGGTCTTCAGAGCAGACAATGCTACCTGCTGAAGCAGATATCTTGCTGGTTACAGATAGCTCTTCAGAGGAGGATTCAGAGGCAGATGACCAGTCCTATTATCCCCCTGAGGTGTATGCTCAAACTTGGCAGGCTTATATTACTCACATCATGCATATGTTGTATTGCAATGCTTAGTTTTTACATCATATACACGATATTGAATGCCATCTCCTTAGTTGAAACATCATATATGTGATTGCCCTCTGCTCACTTCCTTAGTATATAAATTATATATTTGAATTATATCATGCCATGATGTTTACATAGACAGCATGTATCTGAATTATGGCATGCCAACCCATTTTCTAAAGACATAATATAGTTATATAATCTCATGCTATTTACATAGTCATCATATTTTGAATTATGTCATTCTATCCGTGAATTATATCATGCCATCATGTTTCCATCAACGACATGTTTGTGATTTATGGCATGCCATCCACTTTAATAGACACATCGTATAGTTATATCATGTCATCCTGTTTACATAGTCATCATATTTTGAAGTATGTCATTCTGTCTTGTTTAGTTAGCCATCATACATGTGAAATTGTGTCATGCTATCCTGTTTAATTAGCCATCATATATGTGAAATTATGTCCTGCTATTCTGTTTGGTTAGACAACACAAATGTGAATTATTTCATGCCCTATTTTCTTCCCTACTATCCATTGCACCTGTCTATCTTACAATGTCTGTACATTCAATTACTTTTCTTGTTTATCAGCCATTTCAATTGGAGGGGGTGATGGCAGTATCTGTGGGAGTAAAAACACGGTCTTCAGAAAAGACTGTGCTACCTGTCGATGGAGATAGAACCACGATTGTACTTGCCCAAGAACCAGCCCCACCACACATAACCCAGACTCACGCAGATTGTACCCCTACCCAGTTGGACAGAGAACCAGCTACACCCCTTCTAACCCCAACCCCAACAGATAGTAACCCAGTTCCCGTTGACACAGCATCGTCTCCACCACAGAGCACCCAAACATGAGCAGTTAGTAAGGCAACTGCAGTGCCCAAAGCACGAGGACCACCACTCCGAACCCCAAGTCAATGCTTAAAGCAGAAGAAGAATTGTTCTCAAGTCAGGTTCCGTAGCTATGGTTCATACTACTTTGCTCTTGCATCACTGTATTTACTCATACCAACTAATTTCAAATTTGAATGATGCAATTGAAACTCCAATGGCGCAACAGGTATGTTTTAAACCTGTTTCTTTAACGTGTTTGCTGTTGTAACTTGCTCTATGTTGATTTCAGTTTCAATTGAATAAGCAGTTATGTTCTCATGCCATGCACATTACAAGTGTTGTTATTGTTGTGTAGTTTCCCACACTTATATTTTGTCTATGCTGCTTTTTCTTAAATAGATATGATTCGAACTGTATCTATCTTGATTTGGCAACATAAACTAGAATGATATAGACCATACAGTGACCATACTACATAGATATATGTTTGTTTCATGCTGTTATCCTGTCCACATTACTACTGAACTGGTTTACCAAAATGAGTTTCATATACTACATTGTAAACCTGTGATGTGTTTGTTTCTTTCTCTTTTAGAACGCGGATAAAATATTGGAGAAGAGTACCCCGTTATGCAATGGTAAAGGAAGTAATGCAGATAAGGTTCAAGATAGTGAGACGTCCTTGTTGGTCTCCAAGAAAGCTGATAAAAACAATATTGAAGACACTGAGACAACCCCAAAGTCCTATCTTGATGTAGTGTTCGAGTTACTAGCTACTACTGCTGGCACCAGCTCTTCGAACTCGCTGCCTGAATCAGTTCGGCTTCTTGAGTCTCAACTTCAAGTTGAAAGACATCGATCAGATGTTATGCGACAGGAAGCCGAAGGACTGAGGAAGTCCCTCCAGAATTCAGATGCATACTTTCTGGTGCAACAGCAAGTGCTGGAGGATTTAAGCGCCAAACAAGAGAAAGTTAATAAGCTTGCTAAGCATCTTGCCAGCATTATGGGTACCCGGGATATTGTTTCTTGAGCTCTCTGAAGTGGTTTCAGTTCTGGACTTGTTTTGCTGCGGCGTTTATATGCTGCTTTGTTCCCTATATTTGCACTGGTGGCGAACTTTGATGCCCAGTGGATGTAATATGTGTAATAGCCATGATAGCCTAGCGTAAGTTGCTTGCTAATTTATTTCCTTATTGTCTTGTTTATTTGTTTTCTTGTAGTCAGTGCAGTTCTTTTTCCGCGGTTTGCTAGTGGCCGCAATAACCTATTTTTTAAAACTAGGCCACAATAACCATGTGCTACATATTTACTGTAGTTAACATGGGCCTCCTACGGGCCGTAGAAACAATGGGCCTTATACGGGCCGTAGACACGATGGGCCTTCTACGGGCCATATTATCAATGGGCCTTCTACGGGCCGTATGATCGGTTGGCCAAACATGGGCCAATATCAGACCACATTATGGTCGTAAATGGCCTAAAGTTGAAATCGTCCGTTCAAGGGCCGACCATAACGGGCAATCGTTAATCGGCCGTATTTGATGACGCTATGAAAATGGCCCGACGTATTAACGGGCCGACTGTAACCACGGGCTGAATTTGGCCCACAAGCAGAAAATGACAGTAACGGGCCGTAAGTAAACGAATGCTGGAAATGAGCCCAAGAAAAAATGAGCCCTGAGAAGGCCAAAAGATAACATGGGCTGGAAACGGCCCAATGGAATAATGGGCTGTTAATGGGTATAAAGTGATACACTCTTCATTACGGGCCGGTTTCACCACGTGCCGTTAATGGGTATAAAGTGATACACTGTTCATTACGGGCCAGTTTTACCACGGGCCGTTAATGGGGCGAGAGTTATAAAGGGCCTCATATGGGCCGAAAGATGTCATGGGCCATACATGGGCCGGAAGTTAAAACGGGCTGGAATTATATTGGACGACCTAGATGATGCTACTGAGCCTAATTCGGATAGGCCGTAAACGGGCCCTGGGTTAGCGGGCTATAAATGGGCTATATGCAAACAGGCCGTTAACAGGCTTGCCATGGGCCGGCCCGCCACCTTTTGACCAAGTCAAACGGGCCGGCCTTTTCATAGGAATGGGCCTCTGTTGGGCCGTGCCACGTGTTGACGTATCATAGGCGCTTTGAGTCCAATGAGTGGATGACATCTGTCCCAACGGTGAGCCGACACGTGTTTCCTCCGGCCAGCGATGATTTTACATGTGGAAAATCCCCATTGGTCGGGGCTGTTAACGGGTTATCGGATCCAAAACCGGACCCGATAGCTTAACGGCGTTCCGTTACGGTGGATGCCACATGTCGGTCACCCTTGACGAAAGCACTTCTGTGACGCACGATTTATCATCATGGAAGTGGACACTTCCGTGATGATAATTTTGGTAATGTCATGGAACACTTCTACGACAGCACAGGTATGACTATCTTGATTCTGTCATAAAATCGTCATGGATGTACATGCATGACAGAAAACGTGACCTACTGTGACAAACACGTATCATCACGGAAGTGTATTTTTTTGTAGTGAAATCCCTGCTTCCCTCTGCATAGGGACTATCTATTTAATTTTATGTTGAGTCATCACCTTCTCAAACAAGCGTCAGACCTGAGAGCACTATTATCATCTTCATGCATTGTGTATAGTTAATGATGAATGCATCATGACTGGATCTTTTCTACCATGAATTACAATGTTTAGTCGCTGCTTAAAATTTGGAGGTGCTCTGCATTTCTGTTTTGTGGTTTCAGCAAGGGCTAGTGCTACCTCTTGAGCTTGCATTGGTTTTTTCCTTGAAGAGGAAAGGGTGATGCAGCAAAGTAGCGTAAGTATTTCCCTCAATTTTTGAGAACCAAGGTATCAATCCAGTAAGAGACTACACACAAGTCGCCTCGTACCACAAACAAATAAGAACCTTGCAACCAACGCGATAAAGGGGTTGCCAATCCCTTCACGGCCACTTGCAAAAGTGAGATCTGATAGAGATGATAAGATAATATTTTTGGTATTTTTATGATAAATATTGAAAGTAAAGATTGCACAATAAACGGCAATAGAAATAGCTAGTTGACGGGAGATTAATATGATGGAAAATAGACCCGGGGGCCATAGGTTTCACTAGTGGCTTCTCTCAAGATAGCATAAGTATTACGGTGGGTGAACAAATTACTGCCGAGCAATTGATAGAAAAGTGCATAGTTATGAGAATATCTAGGCATGATCATGTATATAGGCATCACGTCTGTGACAAGTAGACCAAAACGATTTTGCATCTACTACTATTACTCCACACATCGACCGCTATCCAGCATGCATCTAGAGTATTAAGTTCATAAGAACGGAGTAACGCATTAGGCAAGATGACATGATGTAGAGGGATAAACTCAAGCAATATGATATAAACCCCATCTTTTTATCCTCGATGGCAACAATACAATACGTGCCTTGCTGCCCCTGCTGTCACTGGGAAAGGACACCACAAGATTAAACCCAAAGCTAAGCACTTCTCCCATTGCAAGAAAGATCAATCTAGTAGGCCAAACCAAATTGATAATTCGAAGAGACTTGGAAAGATAATTAAATCATGCATAAAAGAATTCAGAGAAGATTCAAATATTGTTCATGGATAATCTTGATCATAAACCCACAATTCATCGGATCTCGACAAACACACTGCAAAAAGAGTTACATCGAATAGATCTCCAAGAAGATCGAGGAGAACATTGTATTGAGATCCAAAGAGAGAGAAGAAGCCATCTAGCTAATAACTATGGACCCGAAGGTCTGTGGTAAACTACTCACACATCATCGGAGAGGCTATGGTGTTGATGTGGAAGCCCTCCGTGATCGATTCCCCCTCTGGCGGAGTGCCAGAAAAGGCAAAACACAACAATTTGCACTGGGCCTTCGGTTAGTAGGTTAGTCCCAAAAATAATATAAAAGTGTATAATAAAGCCCATTAAACATCCAAAACAGATAATATAATAGCATGGAACAATAAAAAATTATAGATACGTTGGAGACGTATCAGCTAGCGAGATACCATTGTTGTCATATTATATCATGATTGTTTGACAAAGTGTTGGCATTTGATATATCTTATTATTGCTCTCTAGTTGATTATGCCATAGATATGAGTTAATATAATTTCTACGAGTTATTGTTGACATGGTTATTCGTGATCTTTGCTGAAAACCTGGGTGCTACTTAAGCTTATTTATGTAAAAAGGAACAAAAGAGTTCCTAAAAGTTTTTCTTTATCACTTTTAGTTTGTCAACTGAATTGCTTGAGGACAAGCAAAGGTTTAAGCTTGGGCGAGTTGATACGTCTCCATCATATCTACTTTTCCTAATGCTTTTGCTCTTGTTTAGGACTCTAATTTGCATGATTTGAATGAAACGAACCCGGACTGACGCTGTTTTCAGCAGAACTACCATGGTGTTGTTTTTGTGCAGAAATAAAAGTTCTCGGATTCGGAAGAAATTTTTGGAGAATTATTTCAGAATATATAAAAAATACTGGAACCAAGAACCACTCGAGGGGGTACCCTGGCTGGCCAAGATACACCAGGGCGCGCCACCCCCTCCAAGCGCGCCCTGGTGGGTTGTGGTCACCTCATGGCCCCCTGACCCTAATTCCAACTCCATAAATACCTATTTTTGGAGAAAAAATAGGAGAGGAAGTTTCATCACATTTCACGATATGGAGCCGCCACCACCTCCTATTCTTCATTGGGAGGCCAGATCTGGAGCCTGTTAGGGGCTCTGGAGAGGGGAATCTTCGGTCTTCGTCATCACCAACCTTCCGTCATCACCAATTCCATGAGGCTCCCCATCGGGAGTGAGTAATTCCTTCGTCATCTCGCTGGTCGGTGAGGAGTTGGATGAGATTCATCATGTAATCAAGTTTTGTTAGGGCTTGATCCCTAGTATCCACTATGTTCTGAGATTGTTGTTATTATGACTTTGCTATGCTTAATGCTTGTCACTAGGGCCCGAGTGCCATTATTTTAGATTTGAATCATTTATGTGTTTACCATTATATCTATGTTCTAGATCCGATCTTGCAAGTCATATTCACCTATTACGTGTTATGATCCGTAAACCCCAGTGTGACAGTAATTAGGATACTTTCCGATGATGACCGTAGTTTGAGGAGTTCATATATTCACTATGTGTTAATGCTTTGTTCCGATTCTCTATTAAAAGGAGGCCTTAATATCCCTTAGTTTCCTTATGGACCCCGCTGCCACGGGAGGGTAGGACTAAAGATTTCATGCAAGTTCTTTTCAATAATCACATATGACTATTTACGGAATACATGCCTACATTATATTGTTGGGAATCGTTGCATGGAAAACAAAAAAATTCAATGCACACGCAATGATCTATCCATGGAGATGCATAGCAACGAGGGGGGAGTGTGTCTATGTACCCTCGTAGACAGTAAGCGGAAGCGTTTAACAACGCGGTTGATGTAGTCGAACTTCTTCTCACGCCAACCGATCAAGTACCGAACACACGGCACCTCCGCGTTCTGCACACGTTCAGCTCGGTGACGCCCCTCACCTTCTTGACCCAGCAAGTCGTCAAGGTAGTATATTAGTTCCGTCATCACGATGGCGTGGTGACGGTGATGGTGAAGTGATCCTCGCAGGGCTTCGCCTAAGCACTATGAAAATATGACCGGGGGTGTAAACGGTGGAGGGGGGCACCGCACACGGCTAACAATTGATCTGGTGTGTGCTAGGGAGCGCGCACATATATATAGATGGGAGGGAGAGGGGAGGCTGCCAGGAGGCACCCAAATAGGCCGAATCCTACTTGGGGTCTTCCCTTGGCCGACGCCCCCTGCCATATTTGCCGGAAGGGGAAGGAAAGAGGAGGGAGGAGGGAAGGAAAGGGGAGGCCAAATACCCCCTTTCCTTTTCTCTTCCCCTCTTTCCTTCTCCTGGTTCGGCTCATATGGGGGGTGCACCAAGCCCTTGTGGCTGGTGTGTTTCCCCTCTTGGCCCATAAGGCCCATATCTTTTGCCGGGGGTGCCCGGAACCCCTTCCAGTGACCCGATATGCACCCGGTATCCTCTGGAACACTTCCGTGTCCGAATACCATCGTCCTATATATCATTCTTTACCTCTCGACCATTTCGAGACTCCTCGTCATGTACGTGATCTCATCCGGACTCAGAACAACATTCGGTCACCAAATCACATAACTCGTATAATACTATATAGTCATCGAACATTAAGTGTGCGGACCCTACGGGTTTGAGAACTATGTATACATGACTGAGACACCTCTCCGGTCAATAACCAATAGCGGAACCTGGATGCCCATATTGTCTCCTACATGTTCTACGAAGATCTTTATCTGTCGAACCGTTATGACAGCAAACGTAATTCCCTTTGTCTATTGGTATGTTAATTGCCTAAGATTCGATCGTCGGTATCTTCATAGCTAGTTTAATCTCGTTACCGGCAAGTCTCTTTACTCGTTTCGTAATAAATCACCTCGTGACTAACTCCTTAGTTGTTTGCTTGCAAGCTTATGATGTGTATTACCGAGAGGGCCTAGAGATACCTCTCCGATACTCGGAGTGAAAAATTCTAATCTCGATCTATGCCAACTCAACAAACACCTTTGGAGATACCTGTAGAGCATCTTTATAATCACCCAATTACGTTGTGATGTTTGATAGCACATAAGGCATTCCTCCGGTATCCGGGAGTTGCATAATCTCATAGTCGAAGAAATATGTATTTGACATGAAGAAAGCAATAGCAATAAAACTGAACGATCATAATGCTAAGCTAACGGATGGGTCTTGCCCATCACATCATTCTCATAATGATGTGATCCCGTTATCAAATGACAACTCATGGCCATGGTTAGGAAACCTTAACCATCTTTGATCAACGAGCTAGTCAAGTAGAGGCTCACTAGGGACACGTTGTTTGTGTGTAGTAATTTCAAAAAAAAATCCTACGCACACGCAAGATCATGGTGATGCATAGAAACGAGAGGGGAGAGTGTTGCCCACGTACCCTCGTAGACTGCAAGCGGAAGCGTTATGACAACACGGTTGATGTAGTCGTACATCTTCACGATCGACCGATCCTAGTACCGAACGTACGGCACCTCCGCGATCTGCACACGTTCAGCTCGGTGACGTCCCACGAACTCACGATCCAGTAGAGCTTCAAGGGAGAGCTTCGTCAGCACGACGGCGTGATCACGATGATGATGCAGCTACCGGTGCAGGGCTTCGCCTAAGCACTATGACGATATGACCGAGGTGGATTATCGTGGAGGGGGGCACCGCACACGGATAAGAGATCAATGATAAACTTGTGTGTCTATGGGGTGCCCCCTCCCCCGTATATAAAGGAGTGGAGGAGGGGGAGAGGGCCGGCCTCCTAGGCGCGCCCCAAGGGGAGTCCTACTCCCATCGGGAGTATGATTCCCCCCTTCCCTAGTTGGACTAGGAGAGAAGGAAGGGGGAGAGGGAGGAAGGAAGGGGGCGCCGCCCCCCCTTCCTAGTCCAATTCGGACTAGAGGGGGAGGGGCGCGGCCTACCCTGGTTGTCCCTCTCTCTCCACTAAGGCCCATTAGGGCCCATATACCCCCCAGGGGGTTCCGGTAACCCCCCGGTGCACCGGTATATGCCCGATCTCACCCGAAACCATTTCGATGTCCAAATATAGTCGTCCAATATATCGATCTTTATGTCTCAGCCATTTCGAGACTCCTCGTCATGTCCGTGATCATATCCGGGACTCCGAACTACCTTCGGTACATCAAAACACATAAGCTCATAATACCGATCGTCACCGAACATTAAGCTCATATTGGCTCCTACATATTCTAAGAAGATCTCTATCGGTCAAACCGCATAACAACATACGTTGTTCCCTTTGTCATCGGTATGTTACTTGCCCGAGATTCGATCGTCGGTATCTCAATACCTAGTTCAATCTCGTTACCGGCAAGTCCCTTTACTCGTTCCGTAATGCATCATCCCGCAACTAACTCATTAGTCACATTGCTTGCAAGGCTTATAGTGATGTGCATTACCGAGAGGGCCCAGAGATACCTCTCCGACAATCGAAGTGACAAATCCTAATCTCGATCTATGCCAACTCAACAAGTACCATCGAAGACACCTGTGGAGCACCTTTATAATCACCCAGTTACGTTGTGACGTTTGGTAGCACACAAAGTGTTCCTCCGGTATTCTGGAGTTGCATAATCCCATAGTAATAGGAACATGTATAAGTCGTGAAGAAAGCAATATCAATATACTAAACGATCAAGTGCTAAGCTAACGGAATGGGTCAAGTCAATCACATCATTTTCTAATGATGTGATCCCGTTAATCAAATGACAACTCATGTCTATAGCTAGGAAACTTAACCATCTTTGATTCAACAAGCTAGTCAAGTAGAGGCATACTAGTGACACTTTGTTTGTCTATGTATTCACACATGTACTAAGTTTCCGGTTAATACAATTCTAGCATGAACAATAAATATTAATCATGATATAAGGAAATATAAATAACAACTTTATTATTGGCTCTAGGGCATATTTCCTTCAGTCTCCCACTTGCACTAGAGTCAATAATCTAGTTCACATCGCGATGTGATTTAACACCAATAGTTCACATCACCATGTGATTAACACTCATAGTTCACATCGCCATGTGACCAACACTCAAAGGGTTTACTAGAGTCAGTAATCTTAGTTCACATCGCCATGTGATTAACGCCCAAAGAGTACTAAGGTGTGATCATGTTTTGCTTGTGAGAGAAGTTTAGTCAACGGGTCTGCCATATTCAGATCCGTATGTATTTTGCAAATTTCTATGTCAACAATGCTCTGCACGAAGCTACTCTAGCTAATTGCTCCCACTTTCAATATGTATCCAGATTGAGACTTAGAGTCATCTGGATCAGTGTCAAAATTTGCATCGACGTAACCCTTTATGACGAACCTTTTGTCACCTCCATAATCGAGAAACATATCCTTATTCCACTAAGGATAATTTTGACCGTTGTCCAGTGATCTACTCCTAGATCACTATTGTACTCCCTTGCCAAACTCAGTGTAGGGTATACAATAGATCTGATACACAGCATGGCATACTTTATAGAACCTATGGCTGAGGCATAGGGAATGACTTTCATTCTCTTTCTATCTTCTACCGTGGTCGGGCTTTGAGTCTTACTCAATTTCACACCTTGTAACACAGGCAAGAACTCTTTCTTTGACTGTTCCATCTTGAACTACTTCAAAATCTTGTCAAGGTATGTACTCATTGAAAAAAAACTTATCAAGCGTCTTGATCTATCTCTATAGATCTTGATGCTCAATATGTAAGCAGCTTCACCGAGGTCTTTCTTTGAAAAACTCCTTTCAAATACTCATTTATGCTTTCCAGAAAATTCTACATTATTTCCGATCAACAATATGTCATTCACATATACTTATGAGAAATGTTGTAGTGCTCCCACTCACTTTCTTGTAAATACAGGCTTCACCGCAAGTCTATATAAAACTATATGCTTTGATCAACTCATCAAAGCGTATATTCCAACTCCGAGATGCTTGCACCAGTCCATAGATGGATCGTTGGAGCTTGCACATTTTGCTAGCACCTTTAGGATGGACAAAACCTTCTGGTTGCATCATATACAACTCTTCTTTAAGAAATCCATTAAGGAATGTGGTTTTGACATCCAGTTTGCCAGATTTCATAAAATGTGGCAATTTGCTAACATGTTTCGGACAGACTTAAGCATCGCTACGAGCGAGAAAATCTCATCGTAGTCAACACCTTGGACTTTGTCAAAAACCTTATTCGACAAGTCTAGCTTTGCAGATAGTAACACTACTATCAGCGTCCGTCTTCCTCTTGAAGATCCATTTATTTTCTATAGCTTGCTGATCATCGGGCAAGTCAACCAAAGTTCACACTTTGTTCTCATACATGGATCCCATCTCAGATTACATGGCCTCAAGCCATCTCGCGGAATCTGGGCTCATCATCGCTTCCTCATAGTTCGTAGGTTCGTCATGGTCAAGTTACATGACCTCCAGAATAGGATTACCGTACCACTCTGGTGCGGAACTCACTCTGGTTAACCTACGAGGTTTGGTAGTAACTTGATCTGAAGTTACATGATCATCATCATTAGCTTCCTCACTAATTGGTGTAGGAGTCACATGAACAGATTTCTGTGATGAACTACTTTCCAATAAGGGAGCAGGTACAGTTACCTCATCAAGTTCTACTTTCCTCCCACTCACTTCTTTCGAGAGAAACTGCTTCTCTAGAAAGGATCCATTCTTAGCAACAAAGTATCTTGCCTTCGGATCTGTGATAGAAGGTGTACCCAACAGTTTCTTTTGGGTATCCTATGAAGACGCACTGCTCCGATTTGGGTTCGAGCTTATCAGTTTGAAACTTTTTCACATAAGCATCGCAACCCCAAATGTCGGTGTACAAAAGTAGGGGCTCTCCTTTTGACCCCTTTACTTGTGCACGGGCAGTCGGAGCCACGCGCCGCGGCCACACTAAGCATGGCGGAGGAGGGAAGCCGGAGAGAAGCCGGAGCACAAGACGGTCAAGGCAACGGCAAGACCAGAAGCATAAAAGAGCAAGGGGGCGAGGTGGACTCCCACGGCAAGACCCTTGCCGGGGCGGCCTCCACAGCCCCGGCAAGGCGCTTGCCGGGGCAAATTGCCTGATGCCGGCAGAGCGAGCCACCTTTGAGCCCGAGGGTTCCAAACATCACCAACAACTACATTGGACCCAGGGCTCGGGAGGCACCTCTGTGGTGGCATGCAGATCTCTGTCAAGATCATAGATGCATGAGATCAGATGAGGACCAGAAGACGACGATCCTCGGCGGGATTCTAGCCGAGGAAACCCACAAGACCCCCGGCAAGAGACTTGCCGGGGACGACCGCAGCGCCACGGCAAGACCCTTGCCGGGCCCCCCGGTGAGACCCTTGCCGAGGGCATCAGCAGGGCCACAGCCAGGCCCGCTCCAGCCAAGACTCCACCGCCGTTCCCAAGCAGCTGCTAGCTAAACCAGCTGGGCAGGCACCTGCGTGGCGACGGGCGGCCTCTACGCCGACTCAGCAAGCACCTGCGTGGTGGCTTGCAGATCTTCGTGAAGGCTCCACCACCGCGCCACCTCAGCAGCCTGCCTGCCTACATGGCACCGCACGCTTCGCTGGCCCGGGCGCGTGTTGATGCGAGGCGGGGCGGCGACGGACGGGACGGGCCTCGTTCCCGTCCCCGATAAAGCTAATGGACACCTAAGTAGCGCATTTAATGCACTTTGTCCTGTAACGCCGGGAGATAAGCTCACGCACTATAGACCTTTCCACCTCCTGTGTGCCACTGTGGCGACCCCTTTTGCCTATAAAAGGAGGCCCGAGGCGACCAGGAGGAGGATTCGGCTCTTTTGGGCAAGTTACACCCCATAGCTAGCTCAAGAACACAAGAACACTCAATACATCCACCAAAGCAGGACTAGGTTATTACACATCTTCGCGGCCCGAACCTGGGTAAACGATCCGTGTGCTTCCTGTCAGCCCTGCTCTTCTCACAACCCCGCGCGTGCGGACCGTAGAAGGGTTTCCAGTGATCCCATAGGTGTTGTTTTTCCCCGACATCTTTGGCGTGCCAGGTAGGGGGCGCAGTTGTGAGAATCTGGTCTAGCAGTTAGCCTAGCAGTTCTTCATCGCCATGGCTCCCAAGAAGAAGACGATCACGGCGATCGGCTCGTCGGGAGCCGAACGGCATGTGCCAGTGCGGGCGAGCAGCGGGCCGGTCCCGGACAGAACCCGAGCCGTGGCCCACAAGCACCAGCATCGCCCTGGCAGTCAGAGCCTGGCGAGCGGTGTCGTTCGTGCGCCGGACGGCGGGCCGCACATCACCAAATCCAGAGACGGGGCTGGGCCCCCTGCAGGCGGCGTGGGGCCCCCCAGGGGTGTCGCTGTGCCACCTACGGGTGGTGCAGCAACCTCCAAGACGCCTACGCCGGCGCCCACGGCGTGCTCTTCCCAGGGTGCGCGCGACGAGCAGCGCCACCACGCTGGAGACCCCGGCCGCCGATGTGGGAAGAGTCCTGTACATCATCTGCGGGACGAAGGAGACCAGCATGCCCGCCGAAGTGCTGGCGAAAATGGCACGCAGCCGCTGGGCCGTGGAAGAGCTCCTTCTAACATGGTTAGAAGTCGAAGCGCGCCACGGTCCATGCAGCTCTCGCCGCCACCCACGCCAGCGGAAGCTTTGGCGCGCGCGCAGCTACTCCTCGACTTCCCTCCTGCTGCGGAAAAGCTCGATGAGTGGTGGGCCACCATCCGGAGCCTTGTCAGCGTCGCCAACCAAGACGAGCCACGGCCAGCGGGGCCCTCAGGCCGGCGCTCCGTCGAACCACCGCATGCCAGCGGTGGAGGGGCCGGAGGTGCTGTGGCCACGGTGCACTCTCCTCCTCCACGCCAGCCACCGCGGGTGTCGATCCGTCATGATGACACTTGTGATAACATTTGCATAGCGTCGTCCGGCCCACAGACCCACCGCGACCAGCACCAAGTTCTTCGGGAGCGAGCCCGTGAAGACGCTCGAACCACCATCGACCGCCGGCGCGATACACGCCACCAGTCAGATAGGCGGGCGGGGCCCGCTGTGGACCACCCAGCCCCGGGAGGCTCCGGCGGCCTACCTTACGAGGTGGGTTCCCAGCTTTTGCCCGTGAGCTGCGGCAGTTCCAATGGTCGTCCCACCACACGTTCAAGCCCGACGTCGACGAGAAGTACAATGGCAAGACCCATCCGTCAGAGTTCCTCAGCATCTACACCATCACGATGCAAGCCGCTAGAGCTCGTGACGACAAGGTGCTTGCCAACTACTTCCCGTTGGCCTTGAAGCCCAATGTCATGTCTTGGTTGATGCACTTGCCGGCGGATTCCATTTCTTCTTGGTCGGACCTGTGTCATGAGTTCGTTGGTGCCTTCACTGGAGGCCACCAAGCTCACGTCCAGGCGAGTGATTTGCATATCATTCCCCAGAAGGAGGTGAAAACCTGCGCAAGTACATACAGAGGTTCAATCGAGTGCAATACAACATCCCAGATGTTCATCCCGCCGCCGTGATCAGCGCATTCCATCAGAATGTGCGTAACCGCAAGATGCGCAAAGAGCTGGCGATGAACAAGGTCAAGGATGTGGCTGAACTTTACGTTCTAGCCGATAGATGCGCTCGGGCTGAAGAGGGGAGGAAGTACCCCGGCGAGGACGCCGGCGCGGAAACCGACTCTACGGATGAAGACACCGCCGCCCCGACAACGAAGGGCCGGCACCGCAACAGGAAACGCAAGGATAAGACCGTGCTTGCCGTCGAGGGAACCGAGGGCACCAGCGCCGCCAAGAAGGCCAAGGCAGACGACCCCGGCAAGGAGATTGCCGGGTACGCCGCTTTCCGGGCCTTGGCGGCTGCCGACAAGCCAGGAGGCTCCGACAAGCAATACTGCAAGATCCACCGCACCAAGGGCCACGACCTCCAGAACTGCCGGCAAGTCGAGCTGCTTGCTGAGAAGCAAAAAGCTGAGTATGAGAGGCGGGACAAGGAGAAGGGCCAGGATGGTGCCGAGGGATCCGGCAAAAAGCGTGGCGGCCAAGGAGGTCACCGCGGCAAGGATAACCAGCAAGAGAGGCCTGCTCGGGGCCGCGACAAGAAGTAGGAAGACGATGATCATGACGAAGACGACGAGTCCGGCGAGCATGAGCTCCAGAATGCTACAGAGGCCATGTGCGTCGATGGGGGGGCCTCGCTGCATACCTCTCACCGCCAGCTCAAGCAGTGGGCGCGTGAGATTACAGCGGCGGAGCCATCATTCGACGCTCAGAAGCCACTGAAGTGGTCCAGCACGCCTATCATCTTTGACGCCGAGGACAACCCTGATCGCACAACTGTGGTAGGGTGCTTGCCGTTGTTGGTTTCACCAACGATACACAACCTCAAGGTGAACAAGATGTTAGTCGATGGCGGGGCCGGTCTGAACTTGATCTCGCCTGTTGTGATCAGGAGGCTGCAAATTCCTGATGGAGACCTCGAGGAAACGAGCATGTTTCAAGGGGTCAATCCGGGAAGGAGTCAGCCGAAGGGGAAGGTCACGCTGCCCGTGACGTTTGGGGGCGAGTTGAACTACAGGACGGAGAGGATCGTCTTCGACGTAGCCGAGATCCCCTTGCCTACAACGGGATTCTCGGCCGCCCGGCACTGGCCAAGTTCATGGCGGCGTCACATTACGCCTACAACACGCTGAAGATGCCTGGGCCGATGACCATCATCATCGTTCCTTGCGACAGGAAGGATGCGCTGATCTGCGCCGACCTACTCTACCGGGAAGCAGTTGCAGCAACTGCCGCCAAGGCACTTGCTCCTGCCACTGAAGCCCCGGGAGGGAAGAAGAAGACCGGCAGGACCTCTCGCACCCACTCCGGCAAGCGCACCTCTTCGGAGTGTTGTGCTACCGTCGAGGACGTGCCAGAGAGCTCCACCGGCAAGAGCAAGAAATCCAGAGCTGCACCACCAGAGACCAAGAAGGTACGAGAGGGGCTTTCACCATAAGCTCCACCCTTGACAGCAAATAGGAAAGCGCGCTTGTCACTTTCCTGCGGGCGAATGTCGATGTGTTTGCATGGCAAACATCTGACATCCCCGGCGTTCCCAGGAAAGTGATTGAGCACCATCTTGCTGTCTGCCCCCACGCGCGACCCATCAAGCAGAAGGTCAGGAAGCAAGCTTTGAACGGCAGAAGTTCATCACAGAGGAGATCAGGAAGTTGGAAGCAGCAGGCTTGGTGAGGGGAGTGCTCCATCCGACGTGGTTGGCCAATCCGGTGGCAGTGCGCAAGGCAAACGGGGAGTGGAGGCTGTGTATTGACTACACAGATATCAATAAGGCTTGTCCTAAGGACCCCTTCCCGTTGCCGCGCATCGACCAAATTGTTGACTCACGGTCGGGTGTGATCTGTTATCATTCCTCGACGCCTACTCGGGCTACCACCAGATCTTCATGACAAGAGAAGATGAAGAGAAGACAGCATTCATCACCCCATGTGGTACGTACTGCTTTTTACGGATGCCTTTTGGGTTGAAGAGTGCTGCTCGATGTTTGCAAGGGCAGTCCAAATTGGTTTTGAGCCCCAGCTACATAGAAATATGGAAGCTTATATGGATGACATAGTGGTCAAAACCAAGGACAGGAAAACACTTGTACAAGACTTAGAAGAGACGTTTACCAACCTGTGCAAGATCAACCTCAAGCTGAACCCTGAGAAGTGTGTCTTCGGCGTTCCGTCCGGCAAACTTCTCAGGTTCTTTGTGTCGCAACGTGGGATTGAGGCAAACCCAGACAAGATCAAGGCTATCGAGCAGATTGAGGCTCCCAAGCGGATCAAGGATGTGCGTTGGCTCACTGGCTGCATTGCCGCCATGAGCCAATTCATCTCCAAGTTTGCTGAGCACGCCCTCCCCTTTTTCAAGATTTTGAAAAAGGCGGGCCCAATGGAGTGGACCCCGAAGGCCGAAGCAGCACTGCAGGATCTGAAGAAATACCTCTCTTCTACACCAGTATTGGTGGCGCCTAAACCACAAGAGCCGTTGCTACTGTATCTGGCGGCGATGAATCAAGTGGTCAGCGCCACGCTAGTGGCGCAGAGGGAGGTCGACGAAGAGGCAGTGGCAACGGCAGGACCGGCGGATGGCAAGTCAGAGATACCCCGACAGGGCCTGGTGCCGGCAAGGCAAGGCCCCTGACTGAGTCTGATGCCATCGGGACAGAGCCCGCGCAGCCAAGTGAGGTGGTGCAGAAGAAGAAGTTGATGCAGCACCCGGTTTACTTTGTCAGCTCCCTCTTGCAGGGGGCTAGGTCGAGGTACTCCGGTGTGCAGAAATTGCTCTTCGGCCTCCTTATGGCCTCGAGGAAGTTGCGTCACTACTTCCAAGCCCACGAAATCACTGTCGTCACCCGCCTCCTGTTGCAACGGATACTGCACAACCCAGACGCAACCGGAAGGATTGTGGAGTGGGCCTTGGAGTTATCAAGCTTTAGTTTGAAATTTGAGAGTACTTCGACAATCCAGAGCAGAGTCTTGGCGGAGTTCATTGCAGAATGGACCTCAACGCCTGACGAGGAGATCTAGGAGACCACTCTCCCCGGCCAGGAAACAACTCACCACTGGATTATGTACTTTGACGGGGCCTTCTCGCTACAAGGCACCGGTGCTGGTGTGCTGCTCATCGCACCCACCGGAGAGCACCTCAGTATGTAATCCAGATGCACTTTCACAGGGAGATGTCCACCAACAACACTACTGAGTATGAGGGATTGCTTGTCGGTCTCAGGATCGCGGCAGACCTTGGGTTAAGAAGCTCATCATCAGGGGTGATTCGCAGCTTGTCGTCAGACAAGTCAACAAGGATTATCAGAGCCCGTTGATGGAGGCCTACGTAGATGAGGTGAGGAAGCTGGAGGAGTGCTTTGACGGTATACAAGCGGAGAACGACATCGCCGATTACCTGTCAAAACGCGCTGCATTCAAGCTACCTGTGGAACCAGGTACCTTTTTGCTTCGGTTAACTCAATCATCCGCCGAACCATCAACGGAGCAGAACAAACGGAGGAAATCAGGCCCCGGCAAGTACTTTCCCGCTGAGCCCCCGGGGGCCGCCGGCAAGGGTGTTGCCGTGGACTCTGAGCCTGCCGAGGAGCGACCGACTCCGGCAGGCCGTCAAGCCCTGGCCGTAGAGACGGTCGCTCCCATGGCAGAAGAAATGCCTTTGGTCCTTGCCGTCGAGCCCCAGGCTCCGGCATGGGCACAGCATACCGTCTGATTTCTCCAAACAGGGGAGCTTCCTAAGGAGCAGGAAGAAGCGGAGAAAGTAGCCCGTCGGTCTGCTATGTATCAGTTCGTCGATGACGTCCTGTACAGGAGGAGACTGAACGGTGTGACATTGAAGTGCATTCCCCGGGAGGAAGGACTGGAGCTGTTGGCAGAGATACACGGAAGCATATGTGGCTCACACATAGGGTCGAGGGCCCTTGCCGGCAAGGCGTTCTGGCAGGGTTTCTTCTGGCCCACTGCCCTCCAGGATGCAACGGCACTAGTAACCAAGTGTGAAGCGTGTCAGTTCCATTCGAAGAAGCTTCATCAACCAGCTCGAGCCCTTAAAACCATTCCTCTCTCTTGGCCATTCTCGGTCTGGGGGCTCGACATACTGGGCCCTTTCCCCCGCGATGTCGGGGGCTTTGAGTACTTGCACGTTGCGATCGACAAGTTCACAAAGTGGCCGGAGGTGGAAGCAGTGAGGAAGGTGACAGCACAATCAGCCGTCAAGTTCTTCAAGGGGCTAATGTGCGGTTTTGGTGTGCCAAACAGAGTCATCACCAACAATGGCACGCAGTTCACGAGCCACACCTTCATGCAATACATCCAAGACCTCGGCAGCAAGGTCTGTTTCGCTTCCGTGGCACACCCACGGAGCAACGACCAGGTAGAGAGGGCAAATGCTGAAGTGTTGCGAGGCCTGAGGACAAAGACTTCTGACAGGCTGCACAAGAGCGGAGGGCGCTGGATTGATGAGTTGTCGGTGGTTCTTTGGTCGATCAGGACGACGCCAAATCGAGCCACCGGCCAGACACCCTTTGCCCTGGTATAAGGGGCAGAAGCAGTTCTCCCCACGGAACTCATATACGGGTCACCTCGAGTGCTCGCTTACGACGAGCTTGAGCAAGAGCAACTGCGGCAAGATGACGCAATGCTCCTTGAGGAAGATCATCTTCGGGCGGCTACGAGAGCAGCATGCTACCGGCAAGCCTTGCGCCGCTAACATAGCCGCAAGGTTCATGCCCGAAGCTTTGAGGAAGGCAACCTTGTTCTTCGGCGCGTTCAGTCGGCCAAGATTTCCAACAAGTTACGCCGAAGTGGGAAGGCCCTTATCGGGTAATACGAGTCACCAGGCCTGGCGCAGTCCCCCTGGAGACCGAAGATGGTATTCCAGTGAGCAACTCCTGGAACATCGAACATCTTCGCAAGTTTTACCCATAAGGCGCGGTTGCCGGGCCTCCCGGCAAGCCACCCTTTTGTACAAGCTTTGCCGACAAGGCATGTAACCCTCTGTACAAAGCCAGGCGCAGACCCTGAGCATAAATAAATGAAGCGCTGGCACCCTAAGTTATAGCATGCATGCTAGGTTAAGTCTCTCCCTCGGGTAGGGTTGATAGTGCTTAGCGGCGACTAACCCCTAGCCTAGAGGTCGAGTATGCGTCTTTCTGTCCTTTTTGGTTCGCAGGGCACATGGACACTTTTGCTGAGCCACTTGGAAGAAAGAGAACGAACCGACGCTCCGGCCCTGGCAAGCCAAGACTGCCGGGGGCTGAAGACACAAGGATCGAACCACGGCAAGCCAAGGTTGCCGGGGGCTGCGGATTCAGATAAGTCTTTCACCCCCTGTTATGCATTTCCGTATGGAACTGGGACATGTGAAGCCTCGTTTAAATTCTTAAACCACTGTGCTCCCCTTTTCCTGTCCGCAAGAGCTATCCCCTGGGTCGGAACTTGGTCATAGTCGCGGTGGCAAGGAAATGAACGAGGGGCCTAACTCTACTTCGCCCCTGCCTCCGGCAAGAGCGTGAGAATGGTCGACTGAAGTGGGGGGACGGCAAGGCCTGTTGCCGGGTGACAATGTTTATCTTAAAAATAACAAGGATTCGTTCCTTGGCATGGGCCTCGCTCATGCACAAATAACCCAGCAAGCACCATTTTTCATTAAAAACGTCCCATACAGGTACAGTTCGTATGGAATAAAAAAAATGAGCAAGGGGATTATAAGTTTTAAATCTAACAAGTGCCCGCAGGCTTACAAACTAAAAAAAGATAAGATGCCCGTAATCCCTTTCTTGTCCCTCTCCTCAGGAGATGGAACAAGGTAGCAGGAGGGCGAAAGGAGCGCCTAGGCGAGGTGCGAGAAGCAGAAGGCACCAAGAGAGCATCCCGGTGCCGAAGCTGGAAGATGAGGCAGTGGACCGACGATTCGCGACGAAGGCGTCGGTGCTCGCGTACTCCGACTTGACGGCCGCCGCCCGCCTTCTTCGCCTTCTCCGGCCCTCCTATGCTAGCCACCCAAGGAGGCGATGGGGAATGCGCCGATGGAGAGCTTGACGAGGAAGGCCCTCGGCAGGGCGCGTGGCCGAGGGAGGGGCGACGCGGTCAGTCAGAGTCGGGGTCGGTGCCCCGCCGCTCGACGCCCTCTATCGGATGTGGGGTTCTGGCAAACCCTTAAGGTTCGAACACTTGGGTGCGCGCGAAGTCTTTCCCTCCTACCGATCTACGCCCTAGCTCGCTAAGATCTCACGGACGAACTCGACGAACTCGCAACACAGAAAGACACGGGGTTTATACTGGTTCGGGACACCGTTGTGGTGTAATACCCTACTCCAGTGTGGTGGTGGTGGACTGCCTCTTGGGCTGATGAAGAACAGTACAAGGGGAAGAACAGCCTCCTGAGGTAGAGGTGTTCTTGTGCTAGTGTTGGCTTTCGATCTGTTCGAGTCCTCCCTACTACTGTGGTGGCTAGACCTATTTATAGAGGCCCTGGTCCTCTTCCCAAATAATGAGCGGGAAGGAAGCCAACAACGGCGAGCAAATTTGAAGGGGGACAGCTAGTACAAGCTATCCTGACAAAAGTGTTCTTCGCCTGCGAAAAGCTCTGGTGGTGACGCCATCTTGGGCTCCACGATGACCTCCGTCTTGCTGTCCTCCTGGTCTTGGTCTTATTGCACCAATATAACAACCTTTGCCTGATGCCTCGGTACTCCTCGCGTGCGCTGGCTTCCTTAGCACCAAAGAGGAAACAAGGACGCTGCGGGCGCTGGCGCCCGCCTGGTGTCGATCATCATGGCTCACGTCACGAGGGCCTCGTGAGGTTTGCCCCGCCTTGATATCTTCGCTCCTCGTGAGCCTACCTGGCTTGGCCGCTCCTAAGGAGGTCTTGCATCGTCCGCCTCGCGAGGCTTGGCCCCTCGCGAGGGTCTTGAATGCTTTGTCGATGAAGATGGGTCGTACGGCCTGCCGGCTTAGCCACGCCGTGGGCCGCAGGCAGGCAAGTCTGGGGACCCCCGTTCCCAGAACACCAACAGTAGCCCCCAGGACCAAGGTGCGCTCGGGCTTGGCTTCGCGGCGAAGCCAAGGGTCAAGTTTGGAGCACCGCGGGCCCCAAAAGCCTGCGGCCTTGGTTGACGCGTGGTGGTTGATTGGACGTGGGCGTCTCCGCTTCCCCACGCTGCCTCGGCAACTGCACGACTTGACAAGTCCCTGCGACATGCAAGGAAAACCATCATTACCTATGATCGTGGGAGGCGCCAGTTGGCCTCCTCCTGCTATAAATGCGGAGGGGGCGGAGCCCCCGTCGCCCATCTCTTCCTTGCTTGCTTGCTTCTTCCTCCTTGCTCCACTGCCAACAGCAATGGCGCCTATCAGAAGGTTTTCTGCCGGAGAGAAGGGAAAGGCTCCCCGGGAGGACCCGGGGCCTCTTCCGTCGAAGAAGAGGTCGGTCCACCGTCGTGATGAAGTGGCGATGCAGGTGGTGACGAGGCCTTGGTGCGAGCGGCCTCCTCCGGGGTATCCGCTACCCTTGTACGCCCGAGCCGAGGGCTCGGGAGGACATAGCGACAAGCAGCGCTGCCCACGCCGCGTCCGGGGTCGCCGTGCCACGGCGACTCGTGCCGCCGCCCCCGGAATCCACACTGCGGACTCCTCGTGCGAGTTGGTGCTGTGGGCGCCGATGCCTCCAAGCTCCTGGATCCGCTTCCCGCGGTTCTTCTCCGACGTGATGCCGCCAAGGGGGCCTCTCGAGCTCTGCTTGCAGCACGCCGACTGCAGCGCCCCGGTGACCGGAGCAGAGATCGAAGCGGTCCCCGCCGGCAAGATCTTCATGACTCGCGGCTGGGGCGAGATCGCGCGGGTCTGCTGTGCAAGGGGTGCCCTCGCGATCCACTTTGAGTTCGACGGCGTCTCCACGCTCTTCTTCAAGGTCTTTGATGCTGAGGGCCGCCGCCTAGAGTGTTGCCCCGGAGAGGAGCGCCAAGCTGACGCGCGCCCCGCTCGCGGCTACTCCAGCAGCAGCAGCCCTCGGGAGTCCAGCAGCTCTCCTAAGCTCTATGAGGCTCTGGAGACGAGTGATGACAGCTACGTGCCCCCGAGCTCTCGCCGCGCTCGGAGCAGAGCCACAGCGTCCGGCCGTCGCCGCCGCTGATCTGGATGGGGTTGGCGCCGGCCTCCCGTGGCCCACTGTTGATGATGGCGTCTGCCACGGGAGGGTGTAGATAGGATCCCCCTTAGTTTTAGCTTTTGTTCCCTGCGAAGAATCATGAATTACCCCGTGGGGGCATGTAAGGGTCTGTAACGTCTTTTGTGCCTATCTTCCCTGTTATGAGAATTTGGTGAACGCATGTCTCGTTAAGGCTCGGTCCCATGGCAGAGGCAGAAGCTCGCGTCCTGTCTTCGGCTGCACTGACTCGCGTCTTCAGCCATCTGCACCTCCACGACCCCAACGCTCGCCTTGACGAACTGCTGGAGCCTGTGGCTGAAGATCACTGCGAAGCCGCCGCCGCAGCTGTACAAGGTCAAGTAGAAGCCTTGCTGAAGAAGTTTCGCGGCTCCGTCTCCGTCCCTTTGTCTGGCGATGCCGCCGATCCTGCGGCTGGTGGTGAAGGTGAGAACAACGTTACCCACGGGGGAGCACCTTCCGCAGGCGATGGCGATGTCCAGGGTTGACCCGCGGCTATTCTTCCCGTTTCGTTCCTGCAACATGTATCAGGCCTCGTGGAGGCGTTTAGACTTTTAATTTGATGTCGTGAGGACAATGTGTTTGTAATATTTGCTTCGAGATTTTGCGATTTCCTTCCTATTTGCTTTGCGTTCTACGTCGGCAGAGCCCGGCCCCGCGCATACCTCAACAGCCATTGGGCCGACCGGAGACCAGGACGGACCAAGGAGTGAGGGGCTACGTGACCAGTTAGGCTCCTGAGTCGCGATACTCAGAAGTCCCCCTTGACGCCCAAACATCATATAGGGAGAGTTTGTGAGGATAGATTAATGTTCTACGTCGGCAGAGCCCGGCCCCGCGCATACCTCAACCGCCATTGAGCCGACCGGAGACCAGGATGGACCAAGGAGTGAGGGGCTACGTGACCAGTTAGGCTCCTGAGTCGCGATGCTCAGGAGTCCCCCTTGACGTGCAAACAATTTCCATACCTGCCCTCGCCGAGGCCTCAGGAGGGGCGTGCGACGCCCAGGTCCGGGAGACCTGGTTGGGTGGCGTGCGCGTGGGCGTGACCCGAGCGCAGCCCCCGTGCCCAGCCCCCTCGTGCGGCTCTCCCGAGGGGAGGCGTTGTGGTGAGGCTGGGCGCTGAGCTCTAGGCTCCCTGAGGTTGGTACGACCGTGGGGCCTCCCTCAGTTGTTTATCACCAGCGCGGAGCATAGTGCTTTTGCTTGTGCACGGGCATAGCCGCTCTTCGGCAGTGTCGACAGCCAGCGCGGAGCATGGTGCTTCCACTTGGGCGTGGGATGGGGGGGCCCTCCGGGAGGAGCCCCCGGGCCGTGTACAGCCCCGCCCTGATACGTGGCTTGCACGGCAGGGCTGCGAGGTGTATCTGGGCACTCGTGAGCCAGCGCGGGACTCACGAGGCCCTACCTCAAGGCGGGTTGCGCCTGGTCTTGAGTCTTGGTGACTGTATGTTCCTGCAAGGCGGTTAGATGCAAGCACTCTACGTCCTTAGGTCCCGGCCCTCGAGCGAGCCCAGCCGCCGCTGGTATGCCAGGTCGCGATGCCGTGGTCAAGGCCAGGGGTGAGCGCTGGAGAGCCAGTAAGAGCTCCTGAGTCGCGATGCTCAGGAGCCCCCCTTTTAACGCGCAAGCGAATTGCATAGGATGAGCAGACCCGTGGTGGGCGGCGATCGAGCAGGCGATAGTCGTGGGCAGGTTAAGTATGGAAAGCAGATCAACTTGGGTAAACGCAGGAAGATACATGCCACTGGGTCTGGCCTGAGCGGCTTGGGGATGATGCAGCCCGTGGGGCACCCCCAACAAGGTAAGCTAAAGACATAAGCAAAAGGGATACATGCCACAGGGACAGACCCATGTGGCCTGGGAATAATGCAGACCGAGGGGCGCTCCCAGCTAAACGAGCTTGGAAGATGTCACCTGGTTCTGTAGACGAAGTAGAGTTGGTGCAGCTGAAGGCGTACGCCAAAGAAATGACTCCTCATGAGCCACCGGAGCCCTGAGCCTCGGGAGGCTCTGGGGGCTCGGGAGGTTCCCTGAAGACCGTCTCCATATCCTCCAGGACGGCGTGGTACCTGGCCTCCTGAGCTGCCAGGACACGCCGCATGCTGCGGTGATAGGTTGACACCACGCTCGGCAAGCCGAAGGGCATGCGAACGTAGCTGTGTGGTGGGCCCTCGCAGTGGCCCACACGCGATGGCCAGAAGCGCTCCTGAGATGTAGCCCTGTTGAGCCCGGGGACATCGATGCAGACACGCAGCCCAGCATCCTCGCCAGGATGGGGAGCTGCGCCTCGTGAGCGGCTATCGCCGCGCATGGCTCTTGCGTCTTGCAGTTCCTGAGTGGTCTTGGTGATGAACTCCTGAGTGGTGGGCACTCCTTGCCCTGTGCTCTCATGAGGGACACGTGCCGCGAAGCACGCCTCCAAGTGGTGCCCAAGCGCCTCCCTCGTGAGGTTGGCAAGGTCTGAGGCCCTCTAGAAGAGAGCCCCCGAGCCCTGTCCGAGGAGGGTGCTGGGCGCGCCTTTCTATGCGATGGAGGGAGGCACCCCTGGGACAGACGCTGATCCTGATGAGGCTCCTGCCGCGTCGCCATCCTCCTGAGGTCCTGCGCGGCGCAACTGCTTCTTCTTGGGGATGGCCTCCGGGGGGCCCTCACTTCTGCTGTCGGGGTCGTTGATTGTTGTAGCTTGGAAGGCGTGCTCAAGGGAGCACACCGCATCTCTTTCTTCACACGGGACCGTGATGATTCCTCCGCTTCCCGGCATCTTGAGGACGTTGTAGCCATGGTGGGTGACTGCCATGAACTTGGCCAGGGCCGGATACCCAAGGATGGCATTGTAAGGCAGGCGGATGTGCGCGACGTCGAAGTCGATGAGCTCGGTGCGGTAGTTCTTGTGTTCTCCGAAGGTGACAGGTAGGCGGACTTGCCCTATCGGTGTGGTGGAGCCGTCGGTCACTCCTGAGAAAGGTTTGGTAGGCTGGAGCTGCTCATATGGCACTTGGAGATTGTCGAACGTGTCGATGGACAGGACGTTGAGCCCTGCGCCGCCGTCGATGAGGGTCTTGGTAACCTGCACATTGCTGATGACTGGGGAACACAACATCGGGAGGACGCCGGCAGTGGCCGCGCACTTGAGCTGATCTGCCGAGTTGAAAGTGATGGCGCATTGGGACCACTTGAGCGGGCGCGTGGCCTCGAGCTTGGGGAGCACCGCGTTCACCTCTCGAGCGAACTGTTTGGAGATGCGCTGAGAGGCTGGGGCCTGGGCGCCGCCCAAGATGCAGGTGAGGGAGTCCTGGATTAGGGGGTCCTCGGACAGCCGGACTATATACTTCTACCGGACTATTGGACTATGAAGATACAAGACTCAAGACTTCGTCCCGTGTCCGGATGGGACTCTCCTTGGCATGGAAGGCAAGCTTGGCAATACGGATATGTAGATCTCCTCCCTTGTAACCGACTCTGTGTAACCCTAGCCCCCTCCGGTGTCTATATAAACCGGAGGGTTTAGTCCGTAGGACAACAACAATCATACCATAGGATAGCTTCTAGGGTTTAGCCTCTACGATCTCGTGGTAGATCAACTCTTGTAATACTCATATCATCAAGATCAATCAAGCAGGAAGTAGGGTATTACCTCCATTGAGAGGGCCCGAACCTGGGTAAACATTGTGTCCCCTGCCTCCTGTTACCATCCGCCTTAGACGCACAGTTCGGGACCCCCTACCGACATTGGTGCTTTCATTGAGAGTTCCACTGTGCCGTCACCGTAAGGCTAGATGGCTCCTTGGATCATCGACAATGATGCGATCCAGGGTGAGGTTTTCCTCCCCGGACAGATCTTCGTATTCGGCGGCTTCGTACTGCGGGCCAGCTCGCTTGGCCATCTGGAGCAGATCGAGAGCTACGCCCCTGGCCATCAGGTCAGGTTTGGAAACTTGAACTACACTGCCGACATCTGCGGAGACTTGATCTTCGACGGATTCGAGCCCATGTCAGGTGCGCCGCACAATCACGACGAGCATGATTTAGCTCTGCCGCCGGACAGTGTTCGGGAGATCACACCTGCAACCACTCCGGTCCTCAATCCGGAACA
Source organism: Aegilops tauschii subsp. strangulata (assembly GCF_002575655.3). NCBI lineage: Eukaryota > Viridiplantae > Streptophyta > Magnoliopsida > Poales > Poaceae > Aegilops > Aegilops tauschii. Next base: position 308,521,352 of record NC_053037.3, on the reverse strand, counting down.
AATTGCGCCATCTGAGGATGGGTGGATGGACCCCGCCATGGATGCCGCACACTCAGTGGCGATAGAGCCGAATACCGACTTCACCTCCTACAAGGCCCGTGTTGCCGAACCGTTGGATTCGTCCCCGGCCATGGACTCCGAGCCGCCTTCGTCCGTGCCCATCAAATCCGATTGGGCACCGATCATGGAGTTTACCTCCGCGGATATCTTTCAGCACTCGCCTTTTGGCGACGTAGTGAACTCGTTGAAGTCTCTCTCCCTGTCAGGAGACCCTTGACCGAACTATGTCCAGCTAGAATGGGATGTGGACGACAAAGAAATTCGCTCCCCACCCACCACCCACTTAGTAGCCACTGTCGACGATTTAACCGACATGCTCGACTTAGGCTCCGAAGACATCGACGGTATGGACGACGATGCAGGAGACGAACAAGAACCACCGCCCACAGGGCGCTGGACTGCCACCTCATCGTATGATATATACATGGTGGACACCCCCAAAGAAGGCGATGGCGATAAGACAACGGAGGATAATCCCTCCAAGAAGCAATCCAAGCACCGACGTCAGTGGCGCCGCTCTAAGGCCTGCCATAGCAAAAGCAGCGATAACGGCACAAGAGAAAATAATGCTCCAGATAGTGCCGAAGATGACGACAATCCCCTCCAGCCAGACCCCAAGCGGGAGGATGAACAAGCTAGCCCTCCGGAACAGGAAGCAAACGGAGAATCAGAGGATGACAATTACATGCCTCTCTCCGAAGACGAAGTGAGCCTCGGCGACGAAGAATTTATCGTGCCTGAGGATCCTGTCGAGCAGGAGCGCTTCAAGCGCCGGCTTGTAGCCACAGCAAACAGCGTGAAGAAAAAGCAACAACAACTTCGAGCTGATCAAGATCTGCTAGCGGATAGATGGACTGAAGTCCTGGCAGCCGAGGAATACAAACTCGAGCACCCAACCAAGAGTTACCCAAAGCGCAGGTTGCTACCTCAACTCGAGGAGGAAGCATTGAAACCTACATCACCAGCGTATGATGCAGCTGATTGGCCACCTCGTGGCCGAGACAGAGAGGCATATCAGCCTGAAGTCCAGCCTGCACCCCGCCGCCATTCAAACAAAAATACCAAGGCCCGGGCAACACACGGGACCTGCGAAACGTATTGGAAAACAAAGCAAAACATGCAAGATCGATCTACGGATGACGGGGTCGCGCCCCAACACGTGACGATGATCGTCACGCCGGATACACTAAAAGCAAATCCGGCCGGGCCGAATACAGCAGACAAGACTCGTATGAACTGCGTCGTGATATAGCCCGGCACAGAGGCGCCGCACACCCCTTATGCTTCAATGATGAAGTAACGGATCACGAATTCCCAGAGGGTTTTAAACCCGTAAACATCGAATCATATGATGGTACAACAGATCCCGCTGTATGGATCGAGGATTTCCTCCTCCACATCCACATGGCTCGCGGTGATGATCTACATGCCATCAAGTACCTCCCACTAAAACTCAAAGGACCAGCTCGGCATTGGCTGAATAGCTTGCCTGCAGACTCCATTGGCAGTTGGGAGGATTTGGAAGATGCATTCCTTGACAACTTCTAAGGCACTTATGTGCGACCACCGGATGCTGATGACTTGAGCCATATAACTCAGCAGCCAGGGGAATCGGCCAGGCAATTCTGGACCCAGTTCCTAACTAAGAAAAACCAAATTGTCGACTGTCCAGATGCAGAGGCCTTAGTGGCATTTAAGCATAACATCCGTGACGAGTGGCTCGCCCGGCACCTCGGCCAGGAGAAGCCGAAGTCTATGGCAGCCCTCACGACGCTCATGACCCGCTTTTGCGCGGGCGAAGACAGCTGGCTGGCTCGCAACAACAACAACACATCAAGTAGTCATGGCACTTCAGATACAAAAGATACTAACGGCAGACCACGTCGTAACAGACACGTACAAGCGCCGCAACAACGGTGACAACACCGAAGACACGACAGTCAATGCCAGATTCAGTGGCTCTAAATCCGGTCAGCGGAAGAAGCCATTCAAAAGAAGCAACCCGGGCCCGTCCAGTTTGGACCGCATACTCGATCGCTCGTGTCAAATTCACGGCACCCCCGATAAGCCAGCCAATCACACCAACAGAGAATGCTGGGTGTTCAAGCAGGCCGGCAAGTTAAATGCCGAAAACAAGGACAAGGGGCTGCATAGCGACGACGAGGAGGAGCCCCGGCCGCCGAACACAGGAGGACAAAAGAAATTTCCTCCCCAAGTGAAAACGGTGAATATGATATACGCAACCCATATTCCCAAAAGGGAACGGAAGCGTGCACTAAGGGACGTCTATGTGATGGAGCCAGTCGCCCCAAAGTTCAACCCATGGTCTTCTTGTCCGATCACTTTCGATCGTAGGGACCACCCCACTAGTATCCGTCATGGCGGTTCTGCCGCATTGGTCCTTGACCCCATCATTGACAGATTTCACCTCACCCGAGTCCTTATGGACGGCGGCAGCAGCCTGAACCTGCTTTATCAGGATACAGTGCACAAAATGGGAATAGACCCCTCGAGGATCAAGCCCACTAAAACCACCTTTAAAGGTGTCATCCCAGGTGTAGAGGCCCGTTGCACAGGCTCAATCACACTGGAAGTGGTCTTCGGATCCCCGGACAATTTCCGAAGCGAGGATTTAATCTTCGATATCGTCCCGTTCCGCAGTGGCTATCACGCACTGCTCGCACGAACCGCATTTGCCAGATTCAATGCGGTACCGCATTATGCATACCTCAAGCTCAAAATGCCAGGACCTCGTGGGGTTATAACAGTCAATGGAAACATAGAACGCTCGCTCCGCATGGAGGAGCACACCGCAGCCCTCGCAGCAGAGGCACAAAGTAGCCTTTTAAGGCAAACCGCCAATTCGGCGATAAAGCCGTCGGACACCTTCAAGCGAGTCCCGAGTAACCTGCAACAGGATCGCCTGGCACGTTCAGAGCTCGCCTAGCAATTCGGCCTCCGTCCTAGTCCCAGTCAAGCGACTAAATCCGTGCCGCGCATATATAATTATGCACTAAAAACACCATGGGCATAGGCGGAGGCACGGCTAGGACTCGTCCCATAATGTGGCTCAACCGCCCTAGGGGCTGTATACCTTTATCATTCTCTCTCTTTCAGGACCTTACTCTCTGGAAGCCCTTTTTGGCAGTCTGATTGCTGGACGCATTACGGGAAGGAAATACCAAGAAGGCAAGAAGCTAAGAAGTACAATGGAATCCCCAGGTGGTCTCTTTTAAATACCCATACGCAGCTCGCCCTTGGATAGGACATGTCAAATAGTCCCATTTTTTGCTCATTGCACCACTTGTATCAGTATGCTTCGACGTATTATTTCATAACAATGCATAGCGTTAAGTCTATTATTGCATTACACTTTCTTTTCTTATCTGCTTATTTATGACAAATTGCACCCGTACATTTTGGTACGACCAGTACGCTAGGGGCTTCAGTATACCCCATAAATACGGCGTGAGAAGTCCGAACACTTTCGACAGTGCGGCACCCCGAACTTATAGCATTATATGCATCAGCTCCGAATCATGTCTTAGGTGAATAGTTGGGTTTGCCCGGCTCCCATGTTTTGGTACCTTACGTTCCGCAATATCGGCTAAGGTAGCGCTGGGAGAACTACTGCGATTGTGTCCCGGTTCTTCCGGACGAGCACCTCAGTAGAGAAAGCCGAAACTGACTGTCATGATAAGGCGAGAGCTGGTCGCTGTTCGAGAGGTCTCAAGTCCTTAAAGACTTTTTCCGCTTCGGGCGCGGAGTTGGCCTTGCCCGACTTAGGCGTATATAGCGCCCCAAATTCGGCCTTCCGAATACTAGGGGCTTCGCCAAAATTTAAAATTGTAGACTTCTATGGCTAAGTGAGAGTGATAAAGCCTTATAGTCCGATTGCCTGGTTCGTTGTGCTGAACACCTCCTTCGAGGGACCCAAAATTGGGATAAAGAGTGCTCAGGTTTATCCGAACACCCCAGTACTAGTTAGATGGGGGCAGAAGCTAACGACTGGCCAACTCTCAGATTTCATAAACGGCCGCATAGAAGGTAATATTTTAAATTAACAAGCGTTGCATAGCGCACGTGAACTCGTTTCATATTACAGGATCACATGAGTACATTTATTCAAATATTACATCCTTGGCACATACCTCCGCCACAAGACAAGCACCCTTCAGGACACTTTCAAAATACTTTTCGGGGTGGCGATGCTCCTTGCCCTCCGGCGGCCCTTCCTTCACCAACTTTTTGGCGTCCAGCTTCGCCCAGTGCACCTTCGCCCGGGCAAAACCCCTGCGTGCACCCTTGATGCAGAAAGACCGCTTTATGACTTCAAGCCGTGGGCAGGCTTTCACAAGCCGCCTCACCAGACCGAAGTAGCTATCAGGCAGGGGCTCGCCATGCCACATCCGGACTATAAGACCCTTCATGGCCTGTTCGGCCGCCTTGTGGAGCTCTACCAGCTGCTTCAGCTCATCACTCAAGGGCATTGGGTGTTCGGTCCCAGTATACTGAGACCAGAACAACTTCTCCGTCGAGCTCCCCTCCTCGGCCCGGTAGAACTCCGCGGCATCTGACACATTGCGGGGTAAATCTGTGAACGCTCCTGGAGAGCTCCGAACTCGGGTAAGTAAGAAGAAATTTTCTTTCACATGATTGCTTTGCATAATGAATGCCTTACCCGCCGCTATCTTCTTAACCGCCTCAATTTCCTGGAGGGCCTTTTGGGCTTTGGCCTTGGCTTGTTGTGCGCTTTCGAGGGCCTTCGCAAGCTCGGACCCTTGCGTCTTAGAGTCACGCTCCAAGGACTCGTGCTTCTTGACGAGGACCTGGAGCTCTTGCTGCACCTCGCCTACTTAGGCCTCTTGTTTCTCTCGCTTGATGCGCTCCTTGGCCGCCTTGTCCTCGGCCTCGGACAGCGCCTTCTTCAGGGTCGCCACTTCGGTCGTGGCCCCTAGCAAAATTCATGACGATCCTATGATCTAAGCAACCACCCTTGTTTTTTCTTATCAATATACAGACGGGGTATCACTTACCTTTGTTCTCTTCGAGCTGCCTCTTGGTAAGGCCGAGCTCTTCCTTGGACCGCTCAAGGTCCCGCTTCAGTGAGGCGACCTCCGCAGTACGTGCGGCAGCGGCCAGCAGTGAAGCCTGCATATGCACATAGACATATTATGATTAGACTCCTGCGATTATTATTTGATCCTCTATTCGGCTTTTCATCGCCAACGCCAAACAGAGCATCAGGGGCTACTGTCTATGCCATAATATTTTCTTACAATTTGATTACTTACCTCAAAGCCTGTTAGGAGGCTGGCACAGGCTTCAGTCAGTCCGCTTTTGGCGGACTGAACCTTCTGGACCACCGCACTCATGATAGTACGGTGCTCTTCATCAATGGAAGCGCCGCGAAGCGCTTCCAGAAAGTTGTCCGATGCCTCTGGATGGACGGAGGTCATCGGCACAGACTGCTCGCCCCCCTTAGCGAGGGGTCGCCTGACAGAGTCCGGAACCACTCGAGGTTCCGGCATAGTATTCGGCTGGGGGCCAAACTTGTTGCCCCCGCCATTGGAGCCCTTGGGAGTATTGTTCCCCATGAGCCCAGTGTCCGGGAGGTCGCCTTGGGGCACCTCCAAGACTATCTCCCCTTGAGCTACTACCCTTCGAGACAACACCTCGGCGTCGTTCGTAGGGCGGGGGGAGGTGGCGGTCAGAGTGAATTGCTGTTCATTGGGTCCAAAGACCCATCCGAAGAGGATACATCAATATGGGCCTTGGAGGGACTGCATGATCATGTTCGGCATGATAAGGAGCAATAAAGTGAAACATACCAAAACTATTATGGTATCCGGATACTTATGACTTCGCCAGGGGCTTGTCCCTGGGCAACCACTCCTCTTCGCTGAAGGCGGCGGTGGTGGAGTTGTCCGGAAGGAGGGTTCTTCCCTTCTTGGACCCTTCGGCCGCCCCGGACGGGGCGGCCTTCCTTTTCTTGTCTCCCCCGGCTGGGGGGGAGAACTTTCCTCTTCCTCCTCCTCATTTTCGTGGGAGGAGTGCGCCTCGGTGCTCTCGGACGATGAGTCCGATATCACCTTGCGCCGGAGACCCTTCCCGGTCCCCGTGGCCTTCTTCTTGGCATTCTTCTCTGGCACCTCATAAGGTGCCAGAACCAGCATCTCCGTTAGGAGAGCATCTGCTGGATCTTTGGGCAGGGGAGCTGGGCAATCGATCTGCTCCGCTGTCGTTACCCAGTCCTGTTAAAAAGGCGTGGAGGCTTAGATCCCGCGCATAGGTTATACTGGGAAAAAGAACATCTTATGAGATGTAAAAAACTTACCGGATTAGCAGGGCGCTTTGCGCTGAGGCCGCGGTCCTCGGTAAGGGGAGGAGGTACCTCGGCACCCTTGAATAGCACCTTCCAAACGTCCTTGTGCATCCTGTCGAAGAGCTCTCGCAGCGTCTGGTGCTTGTCCGGGTCGAACTCTCACAAATTGAATGCCCGTCTTTGTCACGGAAGGATCCGGCAGAAGAGCATGACTTGGACCACGTTGACGAGCTTGATTTTCTTGCTCATCATGTTTTTGATGCATGTCTGGAGTCCGGTCAGCTCTACCGGTGAACCCCAGGACAGGCCCTTCTCTTTCCAGGAGGTGAGCTGCATGGGGATTCCGGATCGAAATTCGGGGGCCGCCACCCAGTTGGTGTCGCGCGGCTCGGTGATGTAGAACCACCCCGATTGCCACCCCTTTATGGTCTCCACATAGGAGCCTTCGAGCCAGGTGACGTTGGGCATTTTGCCCACCATGGCGCCTCCGCACTCCGCTTGCTGGCCGACCACCACCTTCGGTTTAACATTGAAGGTCTTCAGCCACAGGCCGAAGTGGGGCTTGATGCGGAGGAAGGCCTCGCACACGACGATAAACGCCGAGATGTTGAGGATGAAATTGGGGGCCAGATCGTGAAAGTCCAGCCCATAGTAGAACATGAGCCCGCGGACAAACGGGTGAAGGGGAAATCCCAGTCCGCGGATGAAGTGGGTAAGGAAAACCACCCTCTCATGGGGTTTTGGAGTAGGGATGATCTGCCCCGCATGTGGCAGCCGGTGCGCAATATCCGCGGCCAGATATCTGGCTCCCCGCAGCTTTGTGATGTTCTCCTCCATAACGGAGGAGACCATCCACTTGCCTCCCGCTCCGGACACGCTTGGAGTGGTTGGAGGAGAAAAACACGAACTTGGGCGCTGGAGCTCGAGTGCGCAAGGAGGAAGAAGGCGTAGGTGAAAAGGGGGAATCCTTGTCCCTTTATAAGGGCGGAAGAAGCTATGCGCCTCCCCACCTACCTGGTAAACTCGCTTATTCCCCAAGCACCGTAATTGATGGCGCGGTTGGGTTACCCACACCCGTATTGATGAGAATCCCGTGATAAGGGGACACGATCTCTGCTTCGACAAGACGTGCCAAGGAAACCGCCTCGCGATATGTGCAGTGGCTGGTTGTGAAAAACGGTTCGAATAACGACCGGGTCATCGTGTGATGTCATACTGCAAAATGTGTCGGCAGATTAGATTGGCAGAAATATTATTCTCTCTACGGTGGTATTCGGAATTTGTTTTGCAGAGCCGGACACTATCTTTGTGTTCAAAATCTTCTATGGAGTATTCGGAGGAGGAACCCCCCTTGCAATGCCGAAGACAATCTGCGCGGCAGACTCATCGTCATTGAAGCCTGGTTCACGGGCTACTGAGGGAGTCCTGGATTAAAGGGTCCTCGGACAGCCGGACTATATACTTCTGCCGGACTGTTGGACTATGAAGATACAAGACTCAAGACTTCGTCCCGTGTCCGGATGGGACTCTCCTTGGCGTGGAAGGCAAGCTTGGCAATACGGATATATAGATCTCCTCCCTTGTAACCGACTCTGTGTAACCCTAGCCCTCTCCGGTGTCTATATAAACCAGAGGGTTTAGTCCGTAGGACAACAACAATCATACCATAGGCTAGCTTCTAGGGTTTAGCCTCTACGATCTCGTGGTAGATCAACTCTTGTAATACTCATATCATCAAGATCAATCAAGCAGGAAGTAGGGTATTACCTCCATCGAGAGGGCCCGAACCTGGGTAAACATTGTGTCCCCTGCCTCCTATTACCATCCGCCTTAGACGCACAGTTCGGGACCCCCTACCCGAGATCCGCCGGTTTTGACACTGACAGCAGGCGATTGCGCGCGGCTCTGAAGCCCCCAGCCCCCTCGTCCTGATGGTGGTCATCGTTCCTTCTCGATGGCGGCAGCGGGGGAAGACCGGTGTTGCCTTGGGGGCGATCCTCGCGAGGCTGGTCCCTCCAGGCGCCCTCGCGAGGATGGTCCTGCCAGCGGTCCTCACGAGGTCTGTCGCGCCAGGCCACGGTCGTCCCAGCGTCCGCCTCCACGTCCTCCTCCACGGCCGTAGCCCCGGTCGTTGCGCTCGGGGGGTCGACCGAAGCGTCCTTCCCATATGGCTCTGAGCTCTTGACAGTCGCTGGTGTTGTGGGTGTTCAGGTTGTGGAAGGCGCATAATGGTCGGCCGTTCTTGGATGACTCGGGCTGATCTCTGCCCCGCTTGGTGTCGGGCTCTGCTGCGAGCACCACTGCCTCCTTGCGCTTCACGTCCTTGGTCTTGGCCTTCTTCTCCTCCGCTCCTGCAACTGGCAGCTCGAGGAGAGAGGCGCCCCTCCTCGGCTCTTGCGCACTTGGTTGCCAGGTTGAACAGCTCCTGAGATGTGCAGAGCTCCTCGTGGATAGCGAGCTCTTCCTTCATCTTGACGTCGCGGACACCGTCGGAGAACGCAGAGATGATGGCCTCGTCCGTGACCTTGGGGATCTTGAGGCGGGTGTTGTTGAAGCGCTGGATGTACTTCTGTAGGGTCTCTCCTGGTTGTTGCTTGATGCGGCGCAGGTCGCCCGCGGCCGGCGGGCGGTCGCGAGTGCCCTGAAAGTTGGCAACGAAGCGGTCGCGCATCTCGTCCCAGGAGGAGATTGAGCCGTGCTGCAGGTTCAGGAGCCAGGAGCGGGCTCCATCCTTGAGAGCCATGGGAAACCAATTCGCCATGACTTTCTCATCGCTGTTGGCTGCTTCGATGCTCAGCTCGTAGAGCTGCAGGAACTCCGCGAGGTCGGCGGTGCCGTCGTAGCGAGGAGGCAGGTCCGGCTTGAACTTGCCTGGCCAGGCGACGCTACGCAGCTCGGAGGTGAAGGCGCTACAACTAGCCGTGGTTGCTGGGGCCCGCTTCGGAGGTGGAGCTTGGTCTTGACGAGGTCCGTGCAGCGCCGCCGCTGGCGGCGCGCGGTCTTGACGAGGCGGCGCGGGGAGTGCAGGTGCAGGTTCTCGCGGCCGAGGGATTTCCTGGCAGCTTCTTTCTTCGCGCGCGGGCACCGGGCGTGGTGGATCACGCCGTGGGGCCGCGCGCCTTGGTGCCAAGGCACCGTCTTGGGGAAGAGGTGGTGGAGGCGCGCCATGAGCCTCATCGCCCGTGGCTGGCTGAGGGTGAGGTAGAGAGAAGGACGGCACCAGGGAGCCCCCTGCGGCGCGGACGAGCTCGGCGACGGGGTCGAGCCACTCCTTGTAGAGGTCGTCGATGGGGCGGTAGCGCAGGAGTTCGTTTGCCGCAAGGAGCGCGGCCCGCGCCTCCATGGGAGTGCGGCATGCGTGAGACGAAGAACCGGCCGGGGTTACCGATGGTGTGGCGGTGCGGCCGTCTTGCCGCACCGATGGATGCAGTGAGGACGCCTACTGCTCATTCCCCGCCGGGCCGGTGGCAGCGTTGGCGGCAGGAGACGGTGAACGACGAGGTTGCCCGTCGATGGGAGCCGTCTGAGCAACGCGGGCGGTGAGGGCAGCCCGACGCTCAGCTCGAGCACGGCGAGCATCTGCCATGGAGACGACGGAGCGACGAACTAATGGAAGGGAAGCTACGGCGCACCCCTACCTGGCGCACCAAATGTCGGATGTGGGGTTCCGACAAACCCTTAAGGTTCGAACACTGGGGTGCGCACGAAGTCTTTCCCTCCTACCGATCTACGCCCTAGCTCGCTAAGATCTCGAGGACGAACTCGACGAACTCGCAACACAGAAAGACACGGGGTTTATACTGGTTCGGGCCACCGTTGTGGTGTAATACCCTACTCTAGTGTGGTGGTGGTGGATTGCCTCTTGGGCTGATGAAGAACAGTACAAGGGGAAGAACAGCCTCCTGAGGTTGAGGTGTTCTTGTGCTAGTGTTGGCTTTCGATCTGTTCGAGTCCTCCCTACTACTGTGGTGGCTAGACCTATTTATAGAGGCCCTGGTCCTCTTCCCAAATAATGAGCGGGAAGGAAGCCAACAACAGCGAGCAAATTTGAAGGAGGACAGCTAGTACAAGCTATCCTGACAAAAGTGTTCTTCGCCTGTGAAAAGCTCTGGTGGTGACGCCGTCTTGGGCTCCACGATGACCTCCGTCTTGCCGTCCTCCTGGTCTTGGTCTTGTTGCACCAATATAGCAACCTTTGCCTGATGCCTCGGTACTCCTCGCGTGCGCTGGCTTCCTTAGCACCAAAGAGGAAACAAGGACGCTGCGGGCGCTGGCGCCCGCCTGGTGTCGATCATCATGGCTCACGTCACGAGGGCCTCGTGAGGTTTGCCCCACCTTGATATCTCCGCTCCTCGTGAGCCTGCCTGGCTTGGCCACTCCTGAGGAGGTCTTGCGTCGTCTGCCTCACGAGGCTTGGCCCCTCGCGAGGGTCTTGAATGCTTTGTCGATGAAGATGGGCCGTACGGCCTGCCGGCTTAGCCACGCCGTGGGCCGCAGGCAGCCAAGTCTGGGGACCCCCGTTCCTAGAACGCCGACACCCTCGTCGTCGCTGTCGCTATCCTCCTCGTCACTCCCGCTCAAGGAAGAATCTTCATCGTCGGAGGAGCTCTCCACGCAGCACTTCTGACGAGTTCCAAGATCTCCGAAGACCTTGACGGAGAGCAGGCCGTCCTCCATTAACTTTAAGTAGAGGACGAGCCCCGCCATTAGGCTGTGGATGCGAGTGAACGTCTTCCATCCGCGACAGAGGTACATGACATGGGGAGCGGGGAAGTCGACGTCGACCCGCGTGCCGCCGTTCCCGCAGCCCCTCATGTGCAACCTGAGGGTCTTGGGTGGATCGAGCTCCATCTCCCGAGCGAATGGGGTAGGGAGACGGAGGCGGCGACGCGGTGGCCGGCGCAGCCTGATGAAGAACTCGCGAGGCTGGTCCCCGACATGGCCTTCCATTGGAAGAGGCATCGCTGGCGGAGGCGAGGCCGATGCGCCGCCCCGTCCCCCTCTTCCCCGAGCACCACGACGACCTCGGCCTCGCCCCCTCCCCCTTCCTCTCGTGGCCGGCTCTGCCACCATGAGCTCTTGGGAAGGAGGGACGCGTTGTCGAGCAGCAACTCTCGCCGCTATCGTCGAAGGGCCGGCGCCTCCTCTCGCCATGGTAGATGGAGGAAAGGAGCCGAAGTGAATTAAGACAGACGATTAAAGGATGTGGGATGCCATCCCCCTCCCCTTCTTATAAAGAGGCGGGGTCAGGGCTCGGCCGCCCCGCTCGACCAATCCGGCCATCGGGGGCGCAGGGAATCAGGACCGACCCGCTGCCCCAATCAGCGACGGCCCGGTTTCCCCCCTCCACCACCTGCCACCTGCATGGAGGACACATGGCGAGCAAGCAGAAGCGAGGGGACGGGTGAGGCGACCGTTCCCCGCCCCATGATCGTGGGGCGCGGACGCCTTGAAGACCACGACCCGAGTCCACTCAGTAAATGAGTCGCGCCTCTGCGCCTCCTCTCTTTTTATGGGGAAGGTGCGAGCTGCCTCTTTACCACTATGTGACGCATGCGTGCGGGAACCGCCCCACGCATGACCCCCACGTCACGCACGACTCTCCACGTCACGCGTTCAACGCGGGTCGTGGGGATGCGCAGCGGCCGAAAAATACTGCGGTAAGATCCGCCCCACCTGCCCGCGCACTGTTCTGGGCCTAGCCCAACGACGCGTCACGCTTATGTGTGGCCCAGGCCCGGGGGCTCCTGTCGGTGTACAAAAGTAGGGGCTCTCCTTTTGACCCCTTTACTTGTGCACGGGCAGTCGGAGCCGCGCGCCGCGGCCACACTAAGCATGGCGGAGGAGGGAAGCCGGAGCACAAGACGGTCAAGGCAACGCCAAGACCAGAAGCATAAAAGAGCAAGGGGTGAGGTGGACTCCCCCAGCAAGACCCTTGCCGGGGGGCCTCCGCGGCCCCGGCAAGGCGCTTGCCGGGGCAAATTGCCCAGCGCCGGCAGAGCGAGCCACCCTTGAGCCCAAGGGTTCCAAACATCACCAACAACTACATTGGACCCAGGGCTCGGGAGGCACCTCTGTGGTGGCATACAGATCTTTGTCAAGATCATAGATGCATGAGATCAGATGAGGACCAGAAGACGACGATCCTCGGCGGGATTCTAGCCGAGGAAACCCACAAGACCCCCGGCAAGCGCCTTGCCGGGGACGACCGCAGCGCCACGGCAAGACCCTTGCCGGGCCCCCTGGCGAGACCCTTGCCGAGGGCATCAGCAGGGCCACAGCCAGGCCCGCACCAGCCAAGACTCCACCGCCGTTCCCAAGCGGCTGCTAGCTCAACTAGCTGGGCAAGCACCTGCGTGGCGATGGGCGGCCTCTACGCCGACTCAGCAAGCACCTGCGTGGTGGCATGCAGATCTTCGTGAAGGCTCCACCACCGCGCCACCTCAGCAGCATGCCTGCCTACATGGCACCGCACACTTCACTGGGCCGGGCGCGTGTCGATGCGAGGCGGGGCGGCGACGGACGGGACGGGCCTCGTTCCCGTCCCCGATAAAGCTAATGGACACCTAAGTAGCGCATTTAATGCGCTTTGTCCTGTAACACCGGGCGATAAGCTCACACACTATAGACCTTTCCACCTCCTGTGTGCCACTGTGGCGACCCCTTTTGCCTATAAAAGGAGGCCCGAGGCGACCAGGAGGGGGCTTCGGCTCTTTTGGGCGAGTTACACCCCGTATCTAGCTCAAGAACACAAGAATGCTCAATACATCCACCAAAGCAGGACTAGGGTATTACGCATCTTCGCGGCCGGAACCTGGGTAAACGATCTGTGTGCTTCCTGTCAGCCCTGCTCTTCTCACAACCCCGTGCCCGCCGACCGTAGAAGGGATTCTAGTGATCCCATAGGTGTCATTTTTTCCCAACACCAAACTTTAAGAAACGACAGCTTTGGTTTCTTGCCAAACCATAGTTCATACGGTGTCATCTTAACAGATTTAGATGGTGCCCTATTTAACGTGAATGCAGCTGTCTCTAATGCATAACCCCAAAACGATAGTGGCAAATCGGTAAGAGACATCATAGATCGCACCATATCCATTAAAGTACGATTACAACGTTCGGACACACCATTATGTTGTGGTGTTCCAGGTGGCGTGAGTTGCGAAACTATTCCACATTGTTTCAAATGAAGACCAAACTCGTAACTCAAATATTCGCCTCTGTGATCAGACCGTAGAAACTTTTTTTTCTTGTTACGATGATTTTCCACTTCACTCTGAAATTCTTTGAACTTTTCAAATGTTTCGGACTTATGTTTCATTAAGTAGATATACTTATATCTGCTCAAATCACCTGTGAAGGTCAGAAAATAACGATACCCGCCGCGAGCCTCAACACTTATAGGATCGCATACATCAGTATGTATTATTTCCAATAAGTCAGTTGCTCACTCCATTGTTCCGTAGAACGGAGTCTTAGTCATCTTGCCCATGAGGCATGCTTCGCAAGCATCAAGTGATTCGTAATCAAGTGATTCCAAAAGTCCATCAGCATGGAGTTTCTTCATGCGCTTTACACCAATATGACCTAAACGGCAGTGCCACAAATAAGTTGCACCATCATTATTAACTTTGCATCTTTTGGCTTCAATATTATGAATATGTGTATCACTACGATCGAGATTCAATAAACCATTTATATTGAGTGTATGACCATAGAAGGTTTTATTCATGTAAATAGAACAACAATTATTCTTTGACTTGAATGAATAACCATATTGCAATAAACATGATCAAATCATATTCATGCTCAACGCAAACACCAAATAACATTTATTTAGGTTCAACACTAATCCTGAAAGTATAGGGAGTGTGCGATGATGATCATATCAATCTTGGAACCACTTCCAACACACATCGTCACTTCACCCTTAACTAGTCTATGTTCATTCTGCAACTCCCGTTTCGAGTTACTACTCTTTAGTACCTAAACCAGTATCAAAATACCGAGGGGTTGCTATGAACACTAGTAAAAGTACACATCAATAACACGTATATCAAATATACGTTTGTTCACTTTGCCATCCTTCTTATCCGTCAAGTATCTAGGGCAGTTCCACTTCCAGTGACCATTTCCTTTGCAGTAGAAGCACTCAGTTTCAGGCTTGGGTCTAGCTTTGGGCTTCTTCATGGGAGTTGTAACTTGCTTGCCATTCTTGAAGTTCCCTTTCTTTCCCTTGCCCTTTTACTTGAAACTAGTGGTCTTGTCAACCATCAACACTTGATGTTTTTCTTGATTTCTACCTTCGCAGATTTCAGCATCGCGAAGAGCTCGGGGAATCGTTTTCGTCATCCCTTGCATATTATAGTTCATCATGAAGTTCCAATAACTTGGTGATAGTGACTAGAGAACTCTGTCAATCACTATCTTATCTGGAAGATTAACTCCCACTTGATTCAAGTGATTGTAGTACTCAGACAATCTGAGCACATGCTCACTAGTTGAGCTATTCTCCTCCATCTTGTAGGCAAAGTACTGTCAGAGGCCTCATACCTCTTGATACGGGCATGAGTATGAAATACCAATTTCAACTCTTGGAACATCTCATATGCTCCATGTTGTTCAAAACATTTTTGAAGTCCCGGTTCTAAGCCGTAAAGCATGGTGCACTAAACTATCAAGTAGTCATCATACTGAGCATTGTCAAACATTCATAACGTCTGCATTTGCTCCTGCAATAGGTCCGTCACCTAGCGGTGCATCAAGGACATAATTCTTCTATGCAGCAATGAGGATAATGCTCAGATCACGGACCTAGTCCCCATCATTGCTACTATCATCTTTCAACATAGTTTTTCTCTAGGAACATATCAAAAATAAACGGGGAGCTATATCGCAAGCTATTGATCTACAACATAGTTATTCAAATACTATCAGGACTAAGTTCATGATAAATTAAAGTTCAATTAATCATATTACTTAAGAACTCCCACTTAGATAGACATCCCTCTAGTCATCTAAATGATCACGTGATCCAAATCAACTAAACCATGTCCGATCATCACGTGAGATGGAGTAGTTTTCAATGGTGAACATCACTATGTTGATCATATCTACTATATGATTCATGCTCGACCTTTCGGTCTCCAGTGTTCCGAGGCCATATCTGCATATGCTAGTATGCTAGGCTCGTCAAGTTTAACCCGAGTATTCTGCATGTACAAAACTGGCTTGCACCCATTGTATGTGAACGTAGAGCTTATCACACCCAATCATCACGTGGTGTCTCGGCACGGCGAACTTTCGCAACAGTGCATACTCAGGGAGAACACTTATATCTTGAAATTTAGTGACAGATCATCTTATAATGCTACCGTCGATCTAAGCAAAATAAGAAGCATAAAGGATAAACATCACATGCAATCAATATAAGTGATATGATATGGCCATCATCATCTTGTGCCTCAACATTTGCTCATCATCTCCAAAGCACCGTCATGATCACCATCGTCACCAGCGCGACACCTTGATCTCCATCGTAGCATCGTTGTCGTCTCGCCAACTATTGCTTCTACGACTATCGCTACCGCTTAGTGATAAAGTAAAGCAATTACATGGAGATTGCATTTCATACAATAAAGCGACAACCATATGGCTCCTGCCAATTGCCGATAACTCCGTTACAAAACATGATCATCGCATACAATAAAATTTAGCATCATGTCTTGACCATATCACATCACAACATGCCCTGCAAAAACAAGTTAGACGTCCTCTACTTTGTTGTTGCAATTTTTACGTGGCTGCTACGGGCTGAGCAAGAACCGTTCTTACCTACACATAAAAACCACAACGATATTTTGTCAAGTATGTGCTGCTTTAACCTTCAACAAGGACTGGGCGTAGCCACACTCGATTCAAGTAAAGTTGGAGAAACTGACACCCGCCAGCCACCTGTGTGCGAAGCACGTCGGTAGAACCAGTCTCGCGTAAGCGTACGCGTAATGTCGGTCCGGGCCGCTTCATCCAACAATACCGCCGAATCAAAGTATGACATGCTGGTAAGCAGTATGACTAGTATCGCCCACAACTCACTTGTGTTCTACTCATGCATATAACATCTACGCATAAACCTGGCTCGGATGCCACTGTTGGGGAACGTAGTAATTTCATAAAAATTCATACGCACACGCAAGATCATGGTGATGCATAGCAACGAGAGGGGAGAGTGTTGTCCACGTACCCTCGTAGACCGAAAGCGGAAGCGTTATGACAACGCGGTTGTTGTAGTCGTACGTCTTCACGATCGACCGTTCCTAGTACCGAACGTATGGCACCTCCGCGATCTGCGCACGTTCAGCTCGGTGACGTCCCACGAACTCACGATCCAGTAGAGCTTTGTGGGAGAGCTTCGTCAGCACGATGGCGTGATGACGGTGATTATGAAGCTACCGGTGTAGTGCTTCGCCTAAGCACTACGATGATATGACCGAGGTGGATTATGGTGGAGGGGGGCACCGCACACGGCTAATAGATCAATGATCAACTTGTTGTCTATGGGGTGCCCCCTCCCCCGTATATAAAGGAGTGGAGGAGGGGGAGAGGGTCGGCCTCCTAGGCGCGCCCCAAGGGGAGTCCTACTCCCACCGGGAGTAGGATTCCCCCCTTCCCTAGTTGGACTAGGAGAGAAGGAAGGGGGAGAGAGGGAGGAAGGAAAGGGGGCACCCCCCTTCCTATTCCAATTCGGACTAGAGGGGGAGGGGCGTGCGGCCTGCCCTGGCTGCCCCTCTCTCTCCACTAAGGCCCATTAGGGCCCATATACCCCCGGGGGGTTCTGGTAACCCCCCCCCCCCCCCCCGGTGCACCGGAATATGCCCGATCTCACCCGGAACCATTCCGATGTCCAAATATTGTCGTCCAATATATCGATCTTTATGTCTCGACCATTTCGAGACTCCTCATCATGTCCATGATCATATCCGGGACTCCGAACTACCTTCGGTACATCAAAACACATAAACTCATAATACCGATCGTCACCGAACGTTAAGCGTGCAGACCCTACGGGTTCGAGAACTATGTAGACATGACTGAGACACGTCTCCAGTCAATAACCAATAGCGGAACCTGGATGCTCATATTGGCTCCTATATATTCTACGAAGATCTTTATCGATCAAACCGCATAACAACATACGTTGTTCCCTTTGTCATCGGTATGTTACTTGCCCGAGATTCGATCGTCGGTATCTCAATACCTAGTTCAATCTCGTTACCAGCAAGTCTCTTTACTCGTTCCATAATGCATCATCCCGCAACTAACTCATTAGTCACATTGCTTGCAAGGCTTATAGTGATGTGCATTACCGAGAGGGCCCAGAGATACCTCTCCGACAATTGATGTGACAAATCCTAATCTCGATCTATGCCAACTCAACAAGTACCATCGGAGACACTTGTAGAGCACCTTTATAATCACCCAGTTACGTTGTGACGTTTGGTAGCACACAAAGTGTTCCTCCGGTATTCGGGAGTTGCATAATCTCATAGTTATAGGAACATGTATAAGTCATGAAGAAAGCAATAGCAATATACTAAACGATCAAGTGCTAAGCTAACGGAATGGGTCAAGTCAATCACATCATTCTCTAATGATGTGATCCCGTTAATCAAATGACAACTCATGTCTATGGCTAGGAAACTTAACCATCTTTGATTCAACGAGCTAGTCAAGTAGAGGCATACTAGTGACACTTTGTTTGTCTATGTATTCACACATGTACTAAGTTTCCGGTTAATACAATTCTAGCATGAATAATAAACATTTATCATGATATAAGGATATATAAATAACAACTTTATTATTGCCTCTAGGGCATATTTCCTTCAGTTTGTCTATGTATTCACACATGTATTTAGAGTCTTGGTGTTGATCATGTATTGTTCGTGGAAGAGGCTTAGTCAACGGGTCTGCTACATTAAGATCCATATGTATTTTGCAAACCTCTATGTCTCCCTCCTTGACTTGTTCACGGATGGAGTTGAAGCATCTCTTGATGTGTTTGGTTCTCTTGTGAAATCTGGATTCCTTTGCCAAGGCAATCGCTCTAGTATTGTCACAAAATATTTTCATTGGACCCGATCCACTAGGTATTACACCTAGGTCAGATATGAACTCCTTCATCCAGACTCCTTCATTTGCTGCTTCCTAAGCAGCTATGTACTCCGCTTCACACGTAGATCCCGACGCGACGCTTTGCTTGGAACTGCACCAACTAACAGCTCCACCGTTCAATATAAATATGTATCCAGTTTGCGACTTAGAGTCATCCGGATCAGTGTCAAAGCTATCATTGATGTAACCATTTACAACGAGCTCTTTGTCACCTCCATAAACGAGAAACATATCCTTGGTCTTTTTCAGGTACTTCTAGATGTTCTTGACCGCTGTCTAGTGATCCACTCCTAGATTACTTTGGTACCTCCCTGCTAGACTTATGGTAAGGCACACATCAGGTCTGGTACACAACATAGCATACATGATAGAACCTATGGCTGAGGCATAGGGAATGCCTTTCATTTTCTCTCTATCTTCTGCAGTGGTCAGGCTTTGAGTCTGACTCAACTTCACACCTTGCAACACTGGCAAGAACCCTTTCTTTGACCGATCCATTTTGAACTTCTTCAAAACTTTGTTAAGGTATGTGCTTTGTGAAAGTCCTATTAAGCGTCTTGATCTATCTCTATAGATCTTGATGCCCAATATATAAGCAGCTTCACCGAGGTCTTTCATTGAAAAACTCTTATTCAAGTATCCTTTCATGCTATCCAAAAATTCTATATCATTTCCAATCAACAATATGTCATCTACATATAATATCAGAAATGCTACAGAGTTCCCACTCACTTTCTTGTAAATATAGGCTTCACCAAAAGTCTGTATAAAACCATATGCTTTGATCACCTCATCAAAGTGTATATTCCAACTCCGAGACGCTTGCACCAGTCCATAGATGGATCGCTGGATCTTGCACACTTTTTTACGACCTTTAGGATCGAAAAAACCTTCTGGTTGCATCATATACAACTCTTCTTTAAGAAATCCATTAAGGAATGCAGTTTTGACGTCCATTTGCCAAATTTCATAATCATAAAATGCATCCTAACATGACTTGGACCGACTTAAGCATCGCTCCGGGTGGGAAGGTCTCATCGTAGTCAACCCCTTGAACTTGTCGAAAACCTTTTGCGATAAGTCAATTTTTATAGACAGTAACATTACCATCAGCGACAATCTTCTTCTTGAAGATTCATTTATTCTCTATGGCTTGCAGATCATCGGCAAGTCCACCAAAGTCCATACTTTGTTTTCATTAATGGACCCTATCTCATATTTCATGGCCTCAAGTCATCTGTGGGAATCTGGGCTCATCATTGCTTCTTCATAGTTTGTAGGTTCGTCATGGTCTAGTAACATGACTTCCAGGACAGGATTACCGTACCACTCTGGTGCGGAACATGCTCTATTCGACCTACAAGGTCCAGCAGTAACTTGATCTGAAGTTTCATGATCATCATCATTATCATCCTCTCTAGTTGGTGTAGGCATCACGGGAACGGATTTCTCTGATGTGCTACTTTCCAAATTGAGAGAAGGTACAATTACCTCATCAAGTTCTACTTTCCTCCCACTCACTTCTTTCTAGAGAAACTCCTTCTCTAGAAATGTTCCATTCTTGGCAACAAAGATCTTGCCTTCGGATCTGTGGTAGAAGGTGTACCCAATTGTTTCCTTAGGGTATCCTATGAAGACGCACTTCTCTGATTTGGGTTCGAGCTTATCAGGCTGAAGCCTTTTGACATAAGTGTCGCAACCCCAAACTTTAAGAAACGGCAGCTTAGGTTTGTTGCCAAAACATAGTTCATATGGTGTCGTCTCAACGGATTTAGATGATGCCCTATTTAACGTGAATGCAATTGTCTCTAATGCATAACCGCAAAACCATAGTGGTAAATTGATAAGAGACATCATAGATCGCACCATATCTAATAAAGTACGGTTACGACGTTTGGATACACCATTACGTTGTGGTGTTCCAGGTGGCGTGAGTTGTGAAACTATTCACATTGTTTTAAATGAAGGCCGAACTCGTAACTCAAATATTCGCCTCTTCGATCAAATCGTAGAAACTTTATTTTCTTATTACGATGATTCTCCACTTCACTCTGAAATTCTTTGAACTTTTCAAATGTTTCAGACTTGTGTTTCATTAAGTAGATATACCCATATCTACTCAAATCATCTGTGAAGGTCAGAAAATAACGATACTCGCCGCGTGCCTCAACACTTATTGGACCGCATACATCGGTATGTATTATTTCCAATAAGTCATTGGCTCGCTCCATTGTACCGGAGAATGGAGTTTTAGTCATCTTGCCCATGAGGCATGGTTCACAAGTATCAAATGATTCATAATCAAGTGATTCCAAAAGCCCATTTGAATGGAGTTTCTTCATGCGCTTTAAACCAATATGACCTAAACGGCAGTGCCACAAATATGTTGCACTATCATTATAAACTTTGCATCTTTTGGCATCAATATTATAAATATGTGTATCACTACAATTGAGATTCAACAAAAATAGACCACTCTTCAAGGGTGCATGACCATAAAAGATATTACTCATATAAATAGAACAACCATTATTCGCTGATTTAAATGAATAACCATCTCGCACTAAGCAAGATCCAGATATAATGTTCATGCTCAACGCTGGCACCAAATAACAATTATTCAGGTCTAAAACTAATCCCGAAGGTAGATGTAGAGGTAGCGTGCCGACGGTGATCACATCGACCCTGGAACCATTCCCGACGTGCATCGTCACCTCGTCCTTAGCCAATCTTCATTTAATCCGTAGCTTCTGTTTCGAGTTACAAATATGAGCAACCGAACCAGTATCAAATACCCAGGCGCTACTACGAGCATTAGTAAGGTACACATAAATAACATGTATATCAAATATACCTTTGTTCACTTTGCCATCCTTCTTATCCGCCAAATACTTGGGGCAGTTCCGCTTCCAGTGACCAGTCCCTTTGTAGTAGAAGCACTCTGTTTCAGGCTTGGGTCCAGCTTTGGGCTTCTTCCCGGGAGTGGCAACTTGCTTGCCATTCTTTTTGAAGTTCCCTTTATTTCCCTTGCCCTTTTTCTTGAAACTAGTGGTCTTATTAACCATCAACACTTGATGCTCCTTCTTGATTTCTACCTCCGCAGCTTTGAGCATTGCGAAGAGCTCGGGAATTGTCTTCTCCATCCCTTGCATATTATAGTTCATCACGAAGCCTTTATAGCTTAGTGGCAATGATTGAAGAAATATGTTAATAACACTATCATCTGGAAGATCAACTCCCAGCTGAGTCAAGTGATTATGATACCTAGACATTTTGAGTATATGTTCACTGAGAGAACTGTTCTCCTCCATCTTGCAGCTATAGAACTTGTTGGAGACTTCTTATCTCTCAACTCAGGCATTTGCTTGAAATATTAACTTCAACTCCTGGAACATCTCATATGCTCCATGACGTTCAAAACGTCTTTGAAGTCTCGATTCTAAGTCGTAAATCATGGCACACTAAACTATCGAGCAGTCATCAGATCGAGCTTGCCAGACGTTCAAAACATCAGCATCTGCTCCTGCAGCAGGCCTTTCACCTAGCGGTGCATCAAGGACATAATTCTTCTATGCAGCAATGAGGGTAATCCTCAAGTTACGGATCCGTGTAGCTGCTACCATCATCTTTCAACTTAGCTTTCTCTAGGAACGCATTAAAATTCAAGGGAACGGTAGCACGGTCCATTGATCTGCAACATAGATATGCAAATACTATCAGGACTAATTTCATGATAAGTTAAGTTCAATTAATCAAATTACTTAAGAACTCCCAATTAAATAGACATCCCTCAAGTCATCTAAGTGATGCGTGATTTAAATCAACTAACCCATGTCCGATCATCACGTGAGATGGGGTAGTCATCAATGGTGAACATATCTATGTTGATCATATCTACTATATGATTCACGTTCGACCTTTCGGTCTCCAGTATTCCGAGGCCATGTCTGTACATGCTAGGCTCGTCAAGTTTAACCCAAGTATTCCGTATGTGCAAAATTGTCTTGCACCCGTTGTATGTGAACGTAGAGTCTATCACACCCGATCATCACATGGTGTCTCAACACGACGAACTGTAGCAACAATGCAAACTCAGGGAGAACACTTTTACCGTGAAATTTAGTGAAAGGATAATCTTATAATGCTACCGCCATACTAAGCAAAATAAGATGCATAAAAGATAAACATCCCATGCAATCAAAATATGTGACATGATATGGCCAATGATCATCTTGTGCTTTTGATCTCCATCTCCGAAGCATCGTCATGATCTCCATGGTCACCGGATCGACACCTTGATCTCCATCGTTGCGTCGTGGTCGTCTCGCCAACTATTGCTACTACAACTATCGCTAACACGTAGTGATAAAGTAAAGCAATTACATGGCATTTGCACTTCATACAATAAAGAGACAACCATAAGACTCCTGCCGGTTGCCGATAACTTACAAAACATGATCATCTCATACAATAACGTTTATCACATCATGTCTTGACCATATCACATCACAATATACCCTGCAAAAACAAGTTAGAAGTCCTCTACTTTGTTGTTGCAAGTTTTACATGGGTGCTACGGGCTTCTAGCAAGAACCGTTCTTACCTACGCATAAAACCACAACGATGTTTCGTCAAGTTTGTTGTTTTAACCTTCTTCAAGGACCGGCCGCAGTCAAATTCGATTCAACTAAAGTAGGAGAAACAGACACCCGCCGACCACCTTTATGCAAAACTAGTTGCATGTCAATCGGTGGAACCGGTCTCATGTGCGTGGACATGTAAGGTTGGTCCGGGCCGCTACATCCCACAATACCGCCGAATCAAAATAAGACATTGGTGGTAAGCAGTATGACTATCCCCGCCCATAACTCTTTGTGTTCTACTCGTGCATATCATCTATGCATAGACCTGGCTCATGATGCCACTGTTGGGAATCGTTGCATGGAAAACAAAAAAAATTCTACACACACGCAATGATCTATCCATGGAGATGCATAGCAACGAGGGGGAGAGTGTGTCTACGTACCCTCGTAGACCGTAAGCGGAAGCATTTCACAATGCGGTTGATGTAGTCGAACTTCTTCTCACGTCAACCGATCAAGTACCGAACGCACGACACCTCCACGTTCTGCACACGTTCAACTCGGTGACGTCCCTCGCCTTCTTGATCCAGCAAGTCGTCGAGGTAGTAGATGAGTTCCGTCGGCACGATGACGTGGTGACGGTGATGGTGAAGTGATCCCCGCAGGGCTTCGCCTATGCACTACGAAAATATGACCGGGGTGTAAACGGTGGAGGGGGGCGCCGCACACGGCTCACAATTGATCTGGTGTGTGCTAGGGCACCCCCACATATATATAGGTGGGAGGGAGACGGGAGGCTCCAGGAGGCGCCCGAGTAGGCCGAATCCTACTTGGGGTCTTCCCCTGGCCGGCGCCCCTGCCATATTTGCCGGAAGGGGAAGGAAAGAGGAGGGAGGAGGGAAGGAAGGGGGAGGCCGAATCCCCCCCTTTCATTTTCCCTTCCCCTCTTTCCTTCTCCTCCTAGTTCGGCCCATATGGGGGCGCACCAGCCCCTTGTGGCTGGTGCGTTTCCCCTCTTGGCCCATAAGGCCCATATCTTTTGCTGGGGGTGCCCGGAACCCCTTACGGTGACCCGATATGTACCCGGTACCCTCCGAAACACTTCTGGTGTTCGAATACCATAGTCCTATATATCAATATTTACCTCTCCACCATTTCGAGACTCCTCGTCATGTCCGTGATCTCATCTGGGACTCCAAACAATATCGGTCACCAAATCACATAACTCATATAATATTATATCGTCATCGAACGTTAAGTGTGCGGACCCTACGGGTTCGAGAACTATGTAGACATGACCGAGACACCTCTCCGGTCAATAACTAATAGCGGAAACTGGATGCCCATATTGGCTCCTGCATATTCACGAAGATCTTTATGGGTCAAACTGTTATGACAACATACGTAATTCCCTTTGTCTATCGGTATGTTACTTGCCCGAGATTCGATCGTCGGTCTCTTCATACCTAGTTCAATCTTTTTACCGGGAAGTCTCTTTACTCGTTCCGTAATACATCACCTTGTGACTAACTCCTTAGTCTTTTGCTTGCAATCTTATGATGTGTATTACCGAGAGGGCCCAGAGATACCTCTCCGATACTCAGAGTGACAAATCCTTATCTCGATCTATGCCAACTCAGAAAACACCTTCGTAGATACCTGTAGAGAATATTTGTAATCACCCAATTACGTTGTGACGTTTGAGAGCACACAAGGCATTCCTCCGGTATCCGGGAGTTGCATAATCTCATAGTCGAAGGAATATGTATTTGACATGAAGAAAGCAATAGCAATAAAACTGAATGATCATAATGCTAAGCTGACGGATGGGTCTTGTCCATCACATCATTCTCCTAATGACGTGATTCCGTTATCAAATGACAACTCATGTCCATGTTTAGGAAACCTTAACCATCTTTGATCAACGAGCTAGTCAAGTAGAGGCTCACTAGGGACACGATGTTTGTTTATGTATTCACACATGTATTTAGGTTTCCGATCAATACAGTTCTAGCATGAATATTAAACCTTTATCATGAATAAGGAAATATAAAATAACAACTTTATTATTGCCTCTAGGGCATATTTCCTTCATATATTTATGAACTGAAGCTAGGTCCATGTCACCCTAGGTTATGATTGTTATGTGAGGAATATCATCCAATGAATTCACTGATCCTATGCCTACGAGTTTTCCATATATTGTTCTTGCTAAGTTACTATTGCTATTGCTACTGTTACAACTGCTACAATTTTTTTACTGTTGTTACCGTTACCACTGCTACTGTTACCACTACTATCAAAACTATCATATTACTGTGCTACTGATCACTTTGGTGCAGATATTTAATCTCCAGCGGTGGTTGAATTGACAACTCAACTGCTAATACTTACAAATATTGTTTGGCTCCCCTTGTGTCGAATCTATAAATTTGGGTTGAATACTCTACCCTCGAAAATTGTTGCGATCCCCTATACTTGTGGGTTATCAGTCCCCGATACTTGATCAATCGCATCCGGCGACCAGATACCCACAAAACCACTCCTATTTCAAGCATATCCAATCTGAGGGAGTTGGAGCACAACTTCCTTCACAGGACCTTCAAAATATCATGCTTGAGATGCTCATCTGATCCGGTCGATAGAGCAGACAAATTGATCTACCATGGGATTCTAGCAACAAAGGCGGCAAGACTCGTAGTAGAGAGAGAAACCAACGACAACACCTAACGACGGCGTCCCAGGACAAGAAACCAGCATGACACCTTCTGACACCGCCCTGGGACAAAGAACACCGGCCCCTTCGCCGCCTCCAGTGGAAGCACACCTCTTATTTACACTCAATGGGGCTCTATGATAGGACATTCAGATTCCAAATTTGCAATCAATAATGTGGAACGTAGGGTGCTTCCTGAGGTAACAAGTTCGGCTAATAGATTATGGGACCCATGAATCTTTGATGTTCATTTGCCTTTGCGCTATTAAGCCGTTTTCAACAACATGGGTGTCTTGCTTATTCGTTCATGTTGCAAAAGATTCTCTTGGTCATTGAACTGAGCTTTTTGCTGCAACACAGTGGGATCCTGGAATCGTGAATCTTCGTGATAGGGCAACAATTAAAATGAGGATCAACTATCTACATAGAAGCGCATAGAGTGATTATGATGTTGGATGGTTATTGGCCAAGAAACATAGACATATCCATTAATCATGGGACCCATATGGCTTTGGCTATTTTTTTGGTACCGCATCACCGGCTTGAGGTCAGCCGCCTTTTAAGGAGGTGAGAATGTCAGGCTCCAAGGGTCATGACCCTTTTCTTATTCACGGCCATCTCGATGAAATGAGCCATGAGACTTGAGTTTGACCCAGTTACGCGAATAGGCAAAATTTAAACCAATAATGAGGCTGGGCAACTCGCTCCAGGGCGCTCCCTCGATGGCAAGCTTCGTTGGCCGTTCGATTTTAGTCAACCCGGTCTTTTTTTCGTTCTTGTCCGTCTGATGGTCGCTACGTTTTGACTTGTGCGATTTCACCGGGCGGTAGATCTTGGCCAGCGGATGACCTGTGGGCTCGGGCCGAATTCCATTGGCTGGGTGCCAGCTTATTGGGTGCGCGGGGCAGCCTGTCCTGCCGCGCCGCGTGCATGCGAGGAAGCCCGGGTCGCGGGCGCTGTGCGCTGCTCCTCGCGTTTTGCGCCTGCCCTTGTGCTGTCCTCATGACGGGTGGGCCAGTGCTGGCCCCGGTCCCGCTCATCAGCTGCGGTGACTACATGTCTCATGTATAGGATATTTCCTCGTTACCTCGGTCAACTGCTCCTGGCGCGGCGCTCCTCACGCGCCGCCCGCGTCGTGCGTCGTGGGGAGTTACTGCCTCCTGCGTCAGCTGCAGAGGAGTGGGTCGACGCATGTGCACCCGGATTGTGCACACGCGTTTGTACTAGCACGATGACGTGTGGGCCGCCGCTGCTCTGGTCCCACTCGTCGGCTGCTACTCTTGTGTCTAGTGCGCGTGTACGCCTTTCTTGTGCATGGTGTTGCATCCGTCTGCTTTGGACTTTGGAGAGAGAGGATGGACTGCAGCTGCCCGATGCATGTGCTTGTGGGCTGTGGGGCCTGGCTGACCGATGCATCGTGCGTGCCTCACCTCCATCTGCAGTTGGAGAGAGAGATGGATTGGTGCCTACGACGCGCTGGTCGACGCCGCGGCCGCCGCAGTCCGCGAGCCCGGGTGCACGGTGGCGCTCACGGACCTCCACCGCTGCCTCGATGCCTTCAGCGAGTCCTGCGACCGAGCCGAGGGCCTCCTCCAGGCGGCCGCCGCCGGCCTTGGCCCCGCCGCCTCCCGCCACGATGAGTTGTGCCGCGTGTTAGAGTAGTCATTATGGTATACGACTTCTAGTCCAAGTCAGTTTTGTAGCCCTACCCCAAGTCGGTTTGTACCCTCTTATATACTCTTGTATGCCGCACCAAATCATCAATAAGCAACAGTTTTATTCAGCTTTCATGGTATGAGATACCCGTCCCAGGGTTTAGGGTATGGCTCCGCCAACGCCACCGCCTCCGCCGCCCGGCTACCTCGAGCGCCGGGCCGCACTCATCGCCAAGGCTGCCAACGCCGCGGCCGCTTCTCTCTCGGCCCTCACCATAGCTCCACAAAACTACCCTGCACCCATCCTCGCCGCACCAATATCTCTTGCTGACACAATCTCCGACGTCAGCCCCTACATCCCCATAGTTCTTGATCTCGCCGCCCACAACTACTACCATTGGAGACATCTCTTCGATCTCCACCTCGGCCGCTGCAGCCTGCGCTCGCATGTCGCCGCCAACTGTCTTCCCCGCCCCGACGATTCGCAATGGTTGAAAGACGATCTCGCGATCGTCCAGTGGTTCTACACCCGCATCACCACCGAGATCTTCAACATGCTCGATCACGACGGCGCCACCGCTGCCAACATCTGGCACTCCCTCCGCCAGCTCTTCCAAAGCAACACCGACGCTCGGAAAAATGCTCTCCACACCGAGCTTCGCAATATGGTGCAAGGAGACGCCCCGGTGAACCTATTCTGCCAGCGCGTTAAGACCATTGGTGATGAGCTCCGCGAACTCGGTGATACAGTTAGCGACTCACAACTAATCAATATCGTCGTCGGCGGCCTCAGCGAAGACTTTGACAAGCAAGCCTCGTTCATACCGATGATACGACCCCCTCCTACCTTCGCTGAAGTTCGTTCCTTGCTACAACTCATGGCGGAAACACAAGCTCGCAAGGACTCTCGCCCCAAGGTCTTTCATGCTGCGGCTCGTCCTCCTCTGTCGTCTACACCAGCGCCGCCTTCCAGGCCGGCTCCTGCCGCCGGGCCGTCCGCATCGTGATCTGTTCAACCGCCCCCAGGCTGGCGTCCTAGTCCGAACTACCGCGGCAAAAACCCTATCTACAGGCCGCCGTCGACATCACCAGCACCGAGTCCTGCACCACCCACCAGTGCTCCATCCGTGGTTGCATGGCGGCCTCCTCATGATCCTTGGACGGGGCTTGTTCAAGCATGGCCCATGCCCTGGTCCGCTCCGTCCACCCTCGGTGCTCCGCCGGCATACTCAGGTGCCTGGCAACCCGGCCTTCGGCCGCCTACTTGTGCTCCCGGGGTTCTCAACCCCCGACAGCCGGCCAATGCCTATCACGCCGCCCCGACGTATGCTCCTTATGGTCATTACAGCACCGACGGCGGTGCCTACTACACACCTCAGCCGGCCCTGCTCCCGACGCCACCCCCACCACAGCCGGCCAATGCCTACTACACTCCCCAGCCGGCCCTACTGCCTTCACCATCGTATCCGCCGGCACTGCTTCCGACGCCACCCTCACCTGCGACGCCGAGCTGGGATCAAGCTGCCTTTCTCCAGGCCATGAATAACTTTGCTGCACAAGGAAACTCAGGTATGGATTGGATCTTTGATTCAGGGGCCTCTAGTCATATGTCTGCATCTAGTAATTGGTTATCTTCTTGCACTAAATCTCCTTTCCCTTCCATTATCCTTGGAGATGGATCATCTATTCCTATATATTGTGTTGGTCAGGCTCAACTTCCCTCTTCCACCAAACCTCTTTTACTTCGCAATGTTCTAGTTGCACCCGCCCTCATTAAAAATCTTATCTCTGTTCGCCAATTTACTTGCGACAATCTAGTTTCGGCTGAATTTGACCCTTTTGGTTTATCTGTGAAGGATTACCTGACCAAGGCCGAGATCGCTCGCTTCAATAGCTCCGGTGATCTTTATTCTCTTAATGGAGTTCCTGCCACCACCCCTCCAACATCCATGCTGGCCTCCGTCGATCTCTGGCATCGTCGCTTGGGCCATCCCAACCCCGCCGTCTTAGCTTCTATGCTTAGTGAATTTACCATACCATGTAATAGGGACTCTCATAATTCTGTGTTTTGCGAGTCTTGTCAATTAGGCAAACATGTGCGTCTTCCCTTTAGTTCCTCTAGTTCTTGTAGCACTTATCCCTTTGAATTAATACATTGTGATTTATGGACCTCTCCCATTGCAAGTGTTTCGGGTTTTAAATACTACCTTGTTATCCTAGATGATTTCACCCACTTTGTCTGGACTTTTCCTCTACGCAACAAATCTGAGGTCCATTCTCTTTTCCTTAATTTTCAACGCTATGTGTCTGTTCACTTCTTCCTCCCAATTCGCTTTATCCAATGTGACAATGGTCGCGAGTTTGATAACATTAAAAATCGTACTTTCTTCTTACAACATGGCATCCTGCTTAGTTTCTCATGTCCCTACACCTCCCCTCAAAATGGTAAAGCAGAACGCTCTCTTCGCACCCTCAATGATATAGTTCGCACTCTCCTCATTCAATCATCTATGCCTCCCAAGTTTTGGGCTGAAGCCCTACACATGGCCACCTTCCTTCTAAATATTCGACCTTCTAAAACTAAACCCAACACTACTCCCTATTATTCCCTCTTTCTTTCCCACCCCGACTACTCCGCGGTTCGTGTTTTCGGTTGTCTCTGTTTTCCCAATGCCTACGCCACTTCTACAAATAAATTGTCACCACGCTCTATCCCATGTGCTTTTCTCGGCTTCTCTGACGAGCACAAAGGCTATCGCTGTCTCGACCTTCACACCGGACACGTTCATGTCTCTCGTCATGTCACGTTTGCTGAGCACATTTTTCCTTTCTCACAACGCACTACTACACCATCCAACACCCTAGCTCCGCAAACACCCCCTCTCCCCATCCTTTCCAACTATATACTCCCCTACCTGCCGAACACAACTTATCACCACCACCAATAACACCCACCATAGCCAATCCCAACCATACACTCACCCCACCAGAGACGTCCCCAACACCCCCGACCCCTGCTCCCTCCCCAACACCCCCGGCCCCTACTCCCACTCCACCACCCAGCCCTGCTCCCACTCCACCACCCAGCCCTACTCCTTCGTCCGACTCTTCCGCTGCGCCGGACTCACCAGTACCCACCTTACCCCCTCGTGCTATTCCTACAGCAGCCCCGATTAATGATCATCGCATGCGTACTAGGGCCAAATCAGGATTTCATCAACCCCAAGACCGCCTAAACCTTCATACCTCCGTATCTCTCACTTCTCTTCCAAAGAATTACAAAACTGCTCTACTTGATCCCAATTGGGCCGCTGCCATGCAAGAAGAATATAATGCTTTACTTCAAAACAACACCTGGCAACTTGTTCCTCATCCTCCCAATACAAATATTGTTTCTGGCAAATGGATTTTTCGCCAAAAGTTCCACTCCGATGGGAGCCTCTCACGATATAAAGCCAGGTGGGTTTGTCGTGGCTTTTCTCAGCAACAAGGAATTGATTACGAAGAAACCTTCTCTCCTGTTGTTAAACCTAGCACCATTCGCACCGTTCTTAGTGTTGTTGTCTCCTCTTCATGGCCCATTCACCAACTTGATGTTAAAAATGCTTTCCTCCATGGTTCCCTTCAAGAAACTGTCTACTGCCAGCAACCTCTGGGTTTTGAAAATCCATCCTTTCCAACTCATGTATGTCTTCTTCAGAAATCTCTCTACGGTCTTAAACAGGCCCCACGAGCTTGGTTTCAACGCTTCTCCTCCTTCATTCAAACAATAGGCTTCACTCCATCTCTCTCCGACACCTCTCTTTTTGTGTATCATCAAACTTCTGACACTGCCTATTTACTTCTCTATGTAGATGATATCATTCTTACCGCCTCCTCTCAAAAGTTCTTAGATCATATTGTCTCTCTTCTTAGATCTGAATTTTCTATGACTGACCTAGGACTCCTTCATCATTTCTTAGGCATTGCTGTTGTTCGAGATTCCTCCAGCCTTTTTCTTTCCCAACGCCAGTATATTCTTTATCTTCTTAATCGTGCTGGTATGCTTGACTGTCAATCATCTCGCACTCCTGTCGATACTAGTTTTAAACTTTCGGCTACCGGTGAACCCTTTTCCGATCCTACTCTCTATCGTAGCCTAACAGGTGCTCTCCAATATCTCACCATTACTCGTCCTGAAATCTCTTTTGCTGTTCAACAAGCATGTCTCTATATGCATGATCCCCGGGTTCCTCACTATAATCATGTTAAACGCATTCTTCGGTATTTAAAAGGAACTCTCAATCATGGTCTCCACCTCAATAATTCTTCTCCAAACTCGCTTACCGCATACTCTGATGCAGACTCGGCTGGTTGTCCTGACACTCGAAGGTCCACTTCCGGTTTTTGTGTTTTTCTTGGTAACAATTTGATTTCTTGGTCTTCGAAAAGACAGGTTACAGTCTCACGTTCGTCGGCCGAGGCTGAGTATCGCGCTGTGGCACATGCCCTTGCAGATACAATCTGGATTCGGCAGTTACTCTCCGAGCTACACATGCCTATTGAGCAGGCCACTATTGTCTACTGTGACAACATATCAGCAGTCTACATGACCAGCAATCCAGTTCAACACCGACGCACAAAGCATATTGAGATTGATATTCATTTTGTTCGTGAAAAGGTTGCTCTTGGTCAGGTTCGGGTGCTTCATGTTCCCTCTACGGCTCAGTTTGCTGACATTTTCACCAAGGCACTGCCTACTAAGCCGTTTCAAGATATCTGTTTCAGTCTCAACGTCGTCGAGCCTGCCGTTGATACTGCGGGGGGATGTTAGAGTAGTCATTATGGTATACGACTTCTAGTCCAAGTCAGTTTTGTAGCCCTACCCCAAGTCGGTTTGTACCCTCTTATATACTCTTGTATGCCACACCAAATCATCAAGCTGGTTGTGGTTCGTCCTTCTCTGGTTCGCATGTTCTTCGCTACTGCTTTGGATTCGTCGTGCTAATTTCGCACGTTTGCCTTCGTTTCCTTCATGGGCAGTTTGGTACGGTTTCCTGTTGTCGCTTGCGTCGAGCCTTGGGTCCGTCTCTCCTTCTCACTGAGGTTAGTCCACTCCTCTTGTGCTTGCCTATAGAATGTTTGATGAAATGCGTGTGTGCTGACGCTTGTTCTACGGTTCAGCCTACTTCTCCTGTCGCTGGCGCTTCTTCTTCTCGTCGGTCCTGCTGCTTACCCAACCTTCTGCTTGCTGCCTCGGGTAAATAGGCCGTTCTGATGCTTCTGTGACCGGCGAGTGTTCATCGCATGCCTGTGTGTCGTTGTGCTCTGATCGATTATTTTTTGTGTATTTCGCAGGTTGCACGATCTCTGTTGTCGCTGTGTCGTTCGACTCATCAAGGTCTTCTTCTTTCCTTTCTACTACATGTGTGCATGTTTTACTTTCAGTATCTTCTGTGTCATGCTGTCTGCCTTTGTGATCTTTTAAATATCTGTATGTCGTGCTGATCGTGTAAATGTTCCGGATATGGTCGGGCGTTGTGTGTTGTTCGTTCTCGTGCTGCTTATATTTCGTGTATGCGTGTGAGCAGGATGTGTACACTTGTTTCCGTTGTTATACCTGTTTTGGAGGCCATGCGCTCACTCTTTCTGTTGTACACAGAAGTATATTTGTCCAATTCTCAGGCTAAATTTTTGAAAGAAACCGCAGTTCATTACAACGCCAGTTATGGATATGGATCCCTCTTGCTGCGCTGGATGAAGGAGTGGATGTAATAAGAATTGCATGTAACAAACAAGTGCCTCCTCTATGTAACTTTTTGCTAATATCATTAAATTTCTCCTGAGATCTCTCTAGACCTTTCCAAATGTATTTTAGTTCGGTGTTTGTATTAACTAGCAGAAGAAGGGATGCAAATGGAAAGAATTTGAGATGCATAAACATGAAAGCACTAAAAGATTTGCTCGAAGCAAAGATGTCTAGCCGGGATACATATGGCAAGAACCTTCAGAGATCGACTTCTTTTCAGCTGCCATTGAGATATATACTTGCTCATAGGTCACAACTCATGAAGTTACTTCCTTTTGATTTTGATTTTGAAATATATGTGTCATACGTCACAACTGATGAAGTTACTTCCTTTTGGTGAAGGTCTGAATATCATCATGATCTTGGCTGAGAGGCTGACATTTCGGAAGGTTCTCGTCTGTATAGATTAGTTGATAGGATGTCAATTTAAGTTTATTGAAGCTCTTCTTTAGGAGGCAGGGGTCTGCTTTGGTTTCTTGCTATTTGCCTCTCTCTTAAAGTACTTGACTGGATGCATCTGACAGTTTATAAATCAATAATTTGGATGGTTCTACTTTTTAAATTTATAACTCTTAGGCTTTTCTCTTAAAAATAATGCGAGTTATTTTTTAGGGGAAAATAGCTTTTGTTCACTTAATAGATCATGTTCGTTATAATCAGTGCTGCTATATCAAAAAGTAGTGTCTCGTGCCGGGTAGCATCCGTGTTGCTATTTCTCCATGTCTTTTTCACCTGAATAGATTGCCTTCCATCGAACAGGGCTACTGTTCTTGATCATAAGATCTGATATTGTTCTAATTTTACTAGATGAAGCTACAATGGTTAACATATGTAGTGCAGGTTCTAGGTTTGTTATATTGAACATGGCTACTGTTCTTGATCATATGATCTTATATCCTATATGTGCAAATCAGGACTTTAGGCTACTGGAATTTCACTATTGTTTAATTTAGGAAAAGTTGATTGATCCATTATCAAGGGCAGCATGAATTATATGTGATTCAGCACCTTTATTAAGTTTCCCTTCTTTTAGCTTATTGGTTGCTACCTAAGATAGTACCAAGCATGATCTTTGGGTTGCCATGTACAACACCAGGGAGTCATTTTATTAAGCTGGCATTAGTAATTTTGCATTTTACATGGTTCATGTGTAAGATAAACGTCTGTCCAATAGTACTAATATTAAGTTTATAATATTGGCTCAGTCTATTACTGCCGTTGTCTTCTTGGGAGTACTTGAGAAGGCGTGGCTGGGAATGTGGGGACACGCCATGGCAGAGGTGCATGGTCGGCAGGAGTCAGGGAGGCATGAAGGTGGACATGTGGATGTTATCGTGGCATTGATACATTTCACTCCACCGATGTTGCATACCAAGGTGAGTGAATGCTATCGTGGCCTTAGACGCCCTGTCTAATTCTTGCTTGAATTTTTGGTTTTGTATGCTCGGATGTATGTTCAGTTCCCACATTGTTTTTCTCATGTGGAGTTGAAACCACATTTGGTTGGTCCAATAGCAAATAATGGTATGTTTGACTCTGAAATCATATTGCATATCGAGAGATGTTCATTATTAGTCATTGGGTTATGGTATGAAATGACAGCTTTTATAGTCAGTTTACCGTGTCATCTAATCAGAATCAAGAAAATTTGGGCCTCTAAAAAACAATCAGGTTGACACAGTAATTTTGACGAGACGAGAGACGGTAATTTTCCTGTGTTTTCCTCTTGTTAATTTTGAAACACCTTTGACAGGAAAATGTTCCCTCTTTTTTTGTCTAACCTGTCGTAATTTTGTCTCCTGGGTCCATCTATATGAGAACCTTGTAAGTGGAAGTCAATTGGTGGAGTCTTAGTATGTTTTTAAGTTAAGTTGAAAAGTTTTTACGTGATATTTGAACTGAAACTTAACTATGGCATGACTGGTACTCCCTCCGTAAAGAAATACTAGAGCATTTAGATCACTACTTTTAATATAATAGCGTTTAGATCATTTGAGACTCCTGGCTGAGTGTACTAGATACTATGACCAGACCTTCGTCTTGATTCTTAATGACTTCTTCGTTTTAGTCTCCATCTACATGCGCAGTAAATAATTTTGCTAGAGATGTCTATAATTGTATTATGCATTGTTTTTCTGCTATGTAAATAACACTTGCCTTGGCTTTGGCG
The DNA here is from genome assembly GCF_002575655.3 of Aegilops tauschii subsp. strangulata. Lineage (NCBI taxonomy): Eukaryota > Viridiplantae > Streptophyta > Magnoliopsida > Poales > Poaceae > Aegilops > Aegilops tauschii. The sequence continues at coordinate 308,485,881 of NC_053037.3, read as the reverse complement.
GTCGTGGTGCAGGATTCGTTGGAAGCCAAACAGGGCACCCGAGAAGGAGAAGAGGAGAATGCTCTGAAGAGAGTAAATGATAAGTTTTATTGTTTTGTTTTAAGAGCAAGATAGGAGTTGATATGTAGTCCCCTGTCTTCTTTGTATTCTACTATGGGTATGGCCAAGCACTCATGATTTTATAGACGCATATATTTTTAAACAAAAGCCTATGTATTTTCTTTTGCTCAAACACGGTCACCGGAAAGTGCACATATTTTTAATGCGTACATGATTTCAAATAGGTCTCTGTGAAAATGGTAGCAAATATTTTTTGTTGTCAAATTAAAATGTGTATATACATCTCATTGTAGACAACGATCGATCAAGTTTTCTATTTAAGACGATTGAATCATGGATATTTTTTCCTCGTGCACATGTATTTAGGGTGCCTCTGCACCATTTGGCGCAACAAGCCCCTGTTTTCCCCAACTAAGAGAGAATAAATTTATTGTCATATGTGCTTACCTGCAACAAAATCAACTAAACCATGGATTTCTTTCTTTTCATAACTAACATGGAATCAATAGGTCTTTGCGCTATTTGGTGCAACGAGTTTCGCAGCATGATGACCATATTTTTAATATAGCATTCTACTACAAATATTGAATAGGTCTTTGCAAAATAAAACTATTTTCATCGACAACGTGGCTTTAGCGGGTCTCTGCGCCATTTGGCGCAACGGGTCAACTAGTGTTTATAAAGGAGAAGCTAGACAGAGGAGGACAGCGAATTGATTCGTGAATCATCTTCAGCTTCCCATCTTTGCTTCTACCCCTCATCTTGGATCCCTCTCATGCCTTGCTGATTTCTCACCCCGAACCTTTGTATTCGCATTTTATATCCACATATATTGATGTTAATCCAGTTGTTCCTCCCATCTCTATGCATTGGTCTAGACAAAATCTCCAAGTAAAAATACTTTTTTTGTAATCCAACAATCGATCATGGTAAGGATGACCAATGGAGATATCCCAAAAATTCTGCTATACATGTGGATAATTAAAACGTTTCACGGGTAGTGACCTAAATTTCTTGTTATTACAAGTGGCAAGCGCATATGATGGATTGATCAAGTGGCTAGCGAGCCGCTAGGGCCGATAATTTTTGTTATCACGCGTGCTCTAGCTGTTGGCTTTGATCCTCGAGGCCATAACTAGTCGAAGACGGGCTCAGATCGTCTTCTTCCGATTGAATCTACCCACAACCCAACCCTTCCAACATGGCCGCCTCCTACATAGCGGTCTTGCTCATCCTCGCCGCAGTTGCCCCACGCCCCTCCTCCGCGCGGCACGTCGTCACCTTCATCCCTAGTCGCGGCGTCTCCCCCTCCTCCCTGGCCTGGGACCCCACCGCTCAGCACTTCGTCGTCGCCGGCGGAGGCGACGCCGTCCTATCCGTATCCGACGCCGGCGTGACCGAATCGATCGCGTCCCCCGGTGCCTCCGCAGTCGCCGTTGATGACCGCCGCCGTCGCCTCATAGTAGCGTCCGCCGGTTCCGTCTCCGCTTTCGACCTCCGCACCCCTCGGCCCCATCGCCTCCTCTTCTCCACCACGCTCCCCGACCCCGCCGCGCCCGGCGGCGTCGCCGTTGACCCACAATCTGGCGTCGCATTCCTCACCTTGGGCGCCCAAATCTACAGCCTTTCCCCTGACGGCGACCTCGCCGCGCTCCCTGCTTCGCCCGTCTATGGCTCGGAGCCCCTTTCCTCCCTCACCGCGCACGTGAGCCGCGGGTTCCTCCTCGTCGGCCGTCCCAGCACCGGCCACCTCCTCCGCGTCGACATGGAGGACGGATCCGCAAGAGCCGTTTCAGGGCCCTTTACGCCCGCCACGCCGGTCGCCGTCGCGGTGCGGAGCGATGGGACGGTGGCGGTGGGCGGGGCCGCGACTCTGCGCCTGGTCGGGAGCAACGACGGGTGGGTGTCTTGCGCGGAGCATGACGTGGGGGAACCGAACGGCGCCGTCGCGGCGGTGGCGGTGGCGGTGGCGGTAAGGGAGCGGAAGCGGGTGTACGCGCTGGTGGAGGCGGAGGTGGAGGGGAAGAGGGAATGGCGGATCGAGGAGGTGGACTGGAAAAAGGAGGGGGAGGGGGAGATGGTGGCGCTGTTAATCTTGGTCGGCGCCGCCATCGCCATCTTCATGTTCTGGAGGTTCCAGATGCGGCAGCTCGCCGGCAACATGAACAAGAAGATCAGATAGAAGGATCACAGTGCCTGGCCATCCCCAGCTTTACTTTTTATTTCCTTCTGCATTTAGTTGACGCTGGTATACTTGTGTATTAGACATGTTATAATTATCAGTTTTCATTAACTGTGAATCCCTTGATCTTTGCTTGCTCGGTGGTTTTGCTTGGCACATCCACGATGTAATAGATTCCTTTTCCTTTCTCAGAATCACGATGTAATGGAATTGGGCATAACTGATACTTGTAAAAATAGTGGATGATGGAGTTGCGGAGCCATGGTTGATTGCATCCCTTTTGACGTTCTACTATGTGCTGTCCTTCCTCACAGTGGAAATTGGTTTCTTCAATTTATCGTTGTGTGCGCCGTCCGGCACGGTGGCACAGTCAGAGCACACACACGCCAGGACCAGCGCACAAGCACACACCACGCGCACACCAGCAGATAGCACGCACGGTATACAGCGCGCACGAGCGAGCAGCGGGCGGAGTCGGGAGCCAACGCGCACGCACACACGGCTCGTCACGGTCCAGGTCGTGGCGCCGCGAGAGCTCGGAGCCCCGCCGTGGACGCTGGGATGGGGCGGCTGCCACCCAGCTCGCGCGCGTTTGCCTGGGACGGCATCTGTTGCCATCCATGGCGTCGCGTCACACGCCGATCCATGGCTGCTGTCCGAGGTCCTCATGGTGGGGCGGGGGGTCATGGCTGCGAGGCGAGCGTGCCGGCTCAAGAGAGGCGGCGTCACATAGATTGAGGTAGGGGGCAAGGTGGGGCGGGTGGTCGTCGGGCGAGCAGGCGAAACGAGAGGTCCGAGCGGAAAAAAACACTTCGTTTGTAAGTGCCTCTTCCACAACATCTGGGGCGAGCGAGAGAGCGCAGCACGCACGCGTCCGAGATTCCGCCGTGCACCACTCCGGTGCCGGCGTCCACCGTCCCGTCGCTTGCCACTCCGGCAGCGGCGGCCACCCAAGATCCGGTCCTTCGCCGGAGTGTCCCTTCCCCCCCCCCCCCCCCCCCCCCCTCCCCCCCTGTTTCCTCCGGCAGGCGCCATGGCGGGGAGCCCGCGTTCTGTGACCTCGTCCTTCCGCGGAGAGCGTCCCGTCGTTTCCGGGCTGGGCATCTCGTCGGCCTCCGAGGGATCTGAGGCGGCGGAGGTGCAGACTGTGCCGCCGGTGGCGGGTGCGGTCGTGCCCTCGTGCCTCCAAGAAGACGCTGTGGCGGCGGCGTTGTGAGGAGAGGCCTGCGCCGGCGGTGCGCCGTCCGTCGCCGCCTCGCAAGGAAGTGTCGCCGGAGATGCGCGATAAGTGTTTCCGCTGCCTCGCGAAAGGTCATTTCTTGAAGGATTGTACCAACGAGGTCGTCTGCCTCCGGTGTGGGCTGCCTGGGCATGTCGCCGCGCAGTGCAAGCGGCCGCGCAGTCCATCTCCGGTCGAAGAGCTCAGGCGGGAGGCCGCGGCCAAGGTCGCTAGTCGGGATGGGCGGCCGGGCACGTCGTCGGACCCCATCGCGGCGAGTGGGGTGCCGGTCCGCCGCATCCCCCCTCCACCTCCTCCGCCGTCGTCGCTGGGCCGGGTGGCGCCGGTATGGCCTCGTCTCGCCCCGCCGCGGCTGGAGGTCGAGTCGGACGTGGTTATGGAGCCGGGGGAGTTGTGCGTCGTCCGGCGGACACGCGCGATGGATGAGCTGGAGAGCAGGTTGCAGCAGGCGATGGTGCTGTTCGTCTCTGGTGGCCGGGAGTCTGTTTCGCCGAGTTCGTGCTGGAGGCACTGCGGGAGAGGATGGGCATCTCGCCGGATCGTGTGTCGGTTCACAGATTCAGACCAGAGGATTTCCTGGTGGTTTTTGGGAGGAGGGAGGATCGCAACAGGATGGGGAACCGCCCGGTGCTGGAGTTCAGGGGGCGCAGGCTATCCTTCCGGCAGTGGATTCGGCAGTCTCAGGCGGTGTCCGCGGCCATGCAATACAAGGTGGGGCCGGAGCTAGAAGGCATTCCCCCTCACGCATGGGACTTGGAAGTGGTGGAGAGTTTCCTGGGTGGTTCTTGCATCATCGAGGCGGTGGCGCCGGAGACCTCGTCAAGGGCAGATCTGTCGTCGTTCAAGCTCACGGCTTGGACGGCGGAGCCGGACAGGATTCCTTCGCGCAGATGGTTGGCGGTGCCGGAGCCGTCGGAGCAGAGGGAGTTATTCGAGCCAAAGGTCCTCCAGCACAGAGTGCTCATCCATCTGGATTCGGTGTTGACATTCGAAGGGCCATGGTTTCTGGGGACGTCATCGGATAGTGGGCAGAGCGGCCTGCCGGACCAGGAGCTAGACAGAGGTGGAGGTCCAAGCACCCATAGGTTAGACTGGCATTTCGGTGTCCGTGATCGTCGGGGTGCCAATTCGGGCGGCAGCGGTGCCGCGGTGGGTCGGCAAGCCCCCGGCGGTTCGGTTGGCGCCGGTCAGCTCGACTGGCGGATCCCTCCGATGGAGCAAGTACAACGGGTGGGGGGACGTGGGCCTAGCGTGGCGGTTCAGGATAGGCTGACGTCCCGCGTCTCTGCTTTTGACCGGTTGGGTGGCGCGGGGAGGCAGGTGGTGGAATCTGAGCGCCGGGAGTTTCAAAATTTGAATCAACATGGCAATAATGGTGGATAGGAGTTGGAGGGGGAGCAGTCGCAGGAGGTGGACACTCGTGCTGCGGATCAGGTTAGCGGAGTCCGTTCTGTCGTTAGCGCTCCGCCTGCGCCGGAGGTAGCTCCCACAGGGGTGCAGGAGAGGGAGGAGGTTTTGAGTCCTGTGCTGGGTTCGGACCGCGAGGCCAGTCGGTTGGAGGTGATGAGGACAATGACCAATCCCGAGGTCGATGGTGGGGCCCTGGTGTTTGTGCAGCCGCGGGATGATAGGGTGGAAAGCTGCATGGTGGCGGGGCCCGGACACAGCGAGCACGAGGTGGATCTTGGGGGCCCGGAGGTCACGCAGGAGATAGCTGCGAGGCAGTTGGTGGGTCCTGGGCCAATGGGTCCGAGCCAGGTGGTGGACTCTACGGGGCAGCCGGAGCCGGAGCGGGCGAAGAGTGGCCACATGGTGGCTTCGGGTGGAGCGCTGCCCGCGTTGATGGATCAGGCCACAGAGGATCGGCAGCTGGCCCCACCAATGATTGGGGTCGTGGTTCCTGCATGCATGGAGGTGCGGACGGGGGGAGATTCTCCCGCGGTGGAGGAGCCTCTCAGTTCGAGACAAGTGGCGGACAACCAGGGGGTGAGCGGGGTTCAGGGTGAAGCACACGTCGAATTGAACATGCAAGGGCAGTTCCAAGCATGCACGAGTGGTATGACCCCCTAGGAAGCGGTAGCATTCGAGAAGCTCAAATGGGTCTGCAATGCGCTGGTGCGCAAGCTTGCACCCCCACTTCGTTTGGAGGTGCAATCCACCCTGAGGCCAGAGGCGGAGCCATACATGCCGCGCCGCACGACTCGGGGGTCCAAACGTGCTTCGATATCTAAGGTGGGCAAAGCTACTCAAGCGGAGAACGTTCTCATGAGGGCCCTTGGGATCGTTTTGGAGGATTTGGAGGGAAACGATGACAACATTGCAGAGTTGGCCGAGATCTTTGAGTCTCCACTGAGGGAGCAGCACATTCGGGTAATTGCGGCATTGTTCGGTAAGGAGGTGCCGCCGGTGTGTGACATGGTAACAGGAGAGTCAGTCGTGATGGGCGCGGCATAGGTGTCCATTGCGTTCGAGGGTGGTCTAAGAGGGCATCTCGATTTCATGGATTGGAATCCCAAGGTGTTATGTTGGAATGTGAGGGGGTTAAACAACCCAGCGAAGAGGAATGCCATGCGGGAGTTTCTGGGTGAAGCCAAAGTGAACCTAGCGTGCTTGCAAGAAACGAAGCTTGATTTAATTAACCCTTTTATAGTGATGCAATGTATGGGGCCATCGTTTGATGGTTTTGCCTACCTGCCGGCGTCTGATACTCGGGGAGGTATTCTCTTGGGGTGGGACACGTCGATGTTGGAGGTGGATAACGTTGTCTTCGATACTCATGCCCTAACGGGAATGGTGCACACTAAGGAAGGGTTTTCATGGTGGGTGACAGTAGTTTATGGTCCGCAAGGGGACGATGAGAAGATGCAATTTCTGGTCGAGCTTCACAATAGACGTGCTGTTTGTCTGGGGCCTTGGATGGTGCTCGGTGATTTTAATATGATCTTACGTGCAGATGAGAAGAATAATAATAATCTTAACCGGAGGATCATGAGAAGGTTTAAAGAATTTGTAGATGATTGTGAGCTCAAGGAACCATATATGCATGGGAGGCGGTTTACATAGTCTAATGAAAGAGAGTAGCCGGTGATGACGAAAATTGACCGTGTGCTTGTGTCGGTGGACTGGGAGCTTAACTACCCGGATACGCTTCTGCAAGCGCTATCTACTAACATCTCGGATCACGCACCTCTGCACTTAACCACCTCTGCACCCTTCTGTGCGAAGAAAAGATTTCGTTTTGAGCTGTTTTGGCTGAAGCTGGAGGGGTTTGAACAGACGGTCAGGGATGCTTGGGTGTGTGACGATCACATCGTCGATCCCTTTAAGAGGTTGGATGCACTACTCCGTAACACGACGACAACACTTCAGGCATGGGGATAGAGGAAAACTGGTAACATCAAGACTGAGATGTCCATTGCGAACTTCATTATCTTGTGTTTGGACCGCGCCATGGAGGTCCGTGACCTCACGCCGGAAGAAAGATGGCTCAGGGGCACGATCAAGCATGCGCTGCTTGGGTTGGCCTCCCTGCAGGGTACCATTGAGAGGCAGCGATCGCGGCTTAGGTGGATTCGCGAGGGGGATGCGAACAAGAAATTGTTCCACGCTGTGGCGAATGGACGCAGATCCAAGAATTTCATCCCTCACCTCAGGCACAATGATGAGGTGATTATGGATCAACAACGGAAAGAGGATATCTTTACGGATACGTACGAGCAACTTCTAGGTCGGACACATTCGAGGGAGGCTGGTGTGGATCTTGAGTTTCTTGGGGTGGAGTTGAAGGAAATATGCCCTAGAGGCAATAATAAAGTTATTATTTATTTCCTTATATCATGATAAATGTTTATTATTCATGCTAGAATTGTATTAACCGGAAACATAATACATGTGTGAATACATAGACAAACACAGTGTCACTAGTATGCCTCTACTTGACTAGCTCGTTAATCAAAGATGGTTATGTTTCCTAGCCATAGACATGAGTTGTCATTTGATTAACGGGATCACCTCATTAGGAGAATGACGTGATTGACTTGACCCATTCCGTTAGCTTAGCACCCGATCGTTTAGTATGTTGCTATTGCTTTCTTCATGACTTATACATGTTCCTATGACCATGAGATTATGCAACTCCCGTTTACCGGAGGAACACTTTGTGTGCTACCAAACGTCACAACGTAAATGGGTGATTATAAAGGTGCTCTACAGGTGTCTCCAAAGGTACTTGTTGGGTTGGCGTATTTCGAGATTAGGATTTGTCACTCCGATTGTCGGAGAGGTATCTCTGGGCCCACTCGGTAATGCACATCACTATAAGCCTTGCAAGCATTGTGACTAATGAGTTAGTTGCGGGATGATGTATTATGGAACGAGTAAAGAGACTTGCCGGTAACGAGATTGAACTAGGTATCGAGATACCGACGATCAAATCTCGGGCAAGTAACATACCGGTGACAAAGGGAACAACGTATGTTGTTATGCGGTCTGACCGATAAAGATCTTCGTAGAATATGTGGGAGCCAATATGGGCATCCAGGTCCCGCTATTGGTTATTGACCGGAGACGTGTCTCGGTCATGTCTACATAGTTCTCGAACCCGTAGGGTCCGCACGCTTAACGTTACGATGACAGTTTTATTGAGTTTTGATGTACCGAAAGAGTTCGGAGTCCCGGATGAGATCGGGGATATGACGAGGAGTCTCGAAATGGTCGAGACGTAAAAATCTATATATTGGACGACTATATTCAGACTTCGGAAAGGTTCCGAGTGATTCGGGTATTTTTCGGAGTACCGGAGAGTTACGGGAATTCGTATTGGGCCTTAATGGGCCATACGGGAAAGGAGAGAAATGCCTCAAAAGATGGCTGCGCCCCTCCCCTTGGTCTGGTCCGAATTGGACTAGGGAAGGGGGGCGCCTCCTTCCTTCCTTCTCTTTTTCCCTTCCCCTTTTCCTATTCCATGTGGGAGGAGGAATCCTACTAGGACTAGGGAGTTCTAGTAGGACTCCAACCTTCTGGCGCGCCCCAGGGGCTGGCCGGCCTCCCCTCCTCCATCCTTTATATACGGGGGCAGGGGGGCACCCCATAGACACAACAATTGATCCTTGAGATCTCTTAGCCGTGTGCGGTGCCCCCCTCCACCAAATTACACCTCGATAATACCGTTGCGGAGCTTAGGCGAAGCCCTGCGTCGGTGGAACATCATCATCGTCACCACGCCGTCGTGCTGACGAAACTCTCCCTCAACACTCGGCTGGACCGGAGTTCGAGGGACGTCATCGAGCTGAACGTGTGTAGAACTCGGAGGTGCCGTGCGTTCGGTACTTGATCGGTCGGATCGTGAAGACGTACGACTACATCAACCGCGTTGTGATAACGCTTCCGCTGTCGGTCTACGAGGGTACGTGGACAACACTCTCCCCTCTCGTTGCTATGCATCACCATGATCTTGCGTGTGCGTAGGAAATTTTTGAAATTACTACGTTCCCCAACAGTGGCATCCGAGCCTGGTTTTATGCGTTGATGCTATGCACGAGTAGAACACAAGTGAGTTGTGGACGATATAAGTCATACTGCTTACCAGCATGTCATACTTTGGTTCAGCGGTATTGTGAGATGAAGCGGCCCGGACCGACATTACGCGTACGCTTACGCGAGACTGGTTTCACCGTTCGGAGCACTCGTTGCTTAAAGGTGACTGGCGGGTGTCTGTCTCTCTCACTTTAGTTGAACCGAGTGTGGCTACGCCCGGTCCTTGCGAAGGTTAAAACAGCACCAACTTGACAAACTATCGTTGTGGTTTTGATGCGTAGGTAAGAACGGTTCTTGCTAAGCCCGTAGCAGCCACGTAAAATATGCAACAACAAAGTAGAGGACGTCTAACTTGTTTTTGCAGGGCATATTGTGATGTGATATGGTTAAGACATGATGTGATATAATGTGTTGTATGAGATGATCATGTTTTGTGACCGAGTTATCGGCAACTGGCAGGAGCCATATGGTTGTCGCTTTATTGTATGAGATGCAATCACCATGTAATAGTTTCACTTTATCACTAAGCGGTAGCGATAGTCGTAAAAGCAATAAGTTGGCGAGACGACAACGATACTACGATGGAGATCAAGGTGTCGAGCCGGTGACGATGGTGATCATGATGGTGCTTCGGAGATGGAGATCACGAGCACGGTGCTTCGGAGATGGAGATCACAAGCACAAGATGATGATGGCCATATCATATCACTTATATTGATTGCATGTGATGTTAATCCTTTATGCATCTTATCTTGCTTTGATTGACGGTAGCATTATAAGATGATCTCTCACTAAAATTTCAAGATAAAAGTGTTCTCCCAGAGTATGCACCGTTGCAAAAGTTCTTCGTGCTGAGACACCACGTGTTAATCGGGTGTGATAGGCTCTACGTTCAAATACAACGGGTGCAAAACAGTTGCACACGCGGAATACTCAGGTTAAACTTGACGAGCCTAGCATATACAAATATGGCCTCGGAACACAGAGACCGAAAGGTCGAGCGTGAATCATATAGTAGATATGATCAACATAGTGATGTTCACCATTGAAACTACTCCATCTCACGTGTTAATCGGACATGGTTTAGTTGCTTTGGATCACGTAATCACTTAGATGATGAGAGGGATATCTATCTAAGTGGGAGTTCTTAAGTAATATGATTAATTGAACTTAAATTTATCATGAACTTAGTCCTGATAGTATTTTGCAAATTATGTTGTAGATCAATAGCTCGCGTTGTTGCTTCCCTGTTTATTTTTGATATGTTCCTAGAGAAATATTATGTTGAAAAATGTTAGTAGCAAAGATGCGGATTGGATCCGTGATCTAAGGATTATCCTCATTGCTGCACAGAAAAATTATGTCCTTGATGCACCGCTAGGTGACAGACCTATTGCAGGAGCAGATGCAGACGTTATGAACGTTTGGCTAGCTCAATATGATGACTACTTGATAGTTTAGTGCACCATGCTTAACGGCTTAGAATCGGGACTTCAAAGACGTTTTGAACGTCATGGACCATATGAGATGTTCCAGGAGTTGAAGTTAATATTTCAAGCAAATACCCGAGTTGAGAGATATGAAGTCTCCAACAAGTTCTATAGCTAAAAGATGGAGGAGAATCGCTCAACTAGTGAGCATGTGCTCAGATTGTCTGGGTACTACAATCGCTTGAATCAAGTGGGAGTTTATCTTCCAGATAAAATAGTGATTGACAGAATTCTCTAGTCACCATCACCAAGTTAGTAGAACTTCGTGATGAACTATAGTATGCAAGGGATGACAAAAGTAATTCCCGAGCTCTTCGTGATGCTTAAATCGACGAAGGTAGAAATCAAGAAAAACATCAAGTGTTGATGGTTGACGAGACCACTTCAAGTGTTGATGGTTGACTGGACCACTAGTTTCAAGAAAAGGGCAAAGGGAAGAAGGGGAACTTCAAAAAGAACGGCAAGCAAGTTGCTACTCAAGTGAAGAAACCCAAGTCTGTACCTAAGCCTGAGACTAAGTGCTTCTACTGCAAAGGGACTGGTCACTGGAAGCGGAACTACCCCAACTATTTGGTGGATAAGAAGGATGGCAAAGTGAACAAAGGTATATTGGATATACATGTTATTGATGTGTACTTACTAGTGTTTATAGCAACCCCTCGGTATTTGATACTGTTTTAGTTGCTAAGAGTAGTAACTCGAAACGGGAGTTGCAGAATAAACAGAGACTAGTAAAAGGCGAGGTGACGATGTGTGTTGGAAGTAGTTCCAAGATTGATATGATCATCATCGCACACTCCCTGTACTTTCGGGATTAGTGTTGAAACTAAATAAGTGTTATTTGGTGTTTGCGTTGAGCATGAATATGATTTGATCATGTTTATTGCAATACGGTTATTCATCTAAGTTAGAGAACAATTGTTGTTCTATTTACATGAATAAAAACCTTCTATGGTCATACACACCAACGAAAATGGTTTGTTGGATCTCGATCGTAGTGATACACATATTCATAATATTGAAGCCAAAAGATGCAAAGTTAATAATGATAGTGCAACTTATTTGTGGCACTGCCGTTTAGGTCATATTGGTGTAAAGCGCATGAAGAAACTCCATACTGATGGGATTTTGGAATCACTTGATTATGAATCACTTGATGCTTGCGAACCGTGCCTCATGGGCAAGATGACTAAAACGCCGTTCTCCGGAACTATGGAGAGAGCAACAGATTTGTTGGAAATCATACATACAGATGTATGTGGTCCGATGAATATTGAGGCTCATAGCAGGTATCATTATTTTCTGACCTTCACAGATGATTTGAGCAGATATGGGTATATCTCCTTAATGAAACAGAAGTCTGAAACATTTGAAAAGTTCATATAATTTCAGAGTGAAGCGGAAAATCATCGTAACAAGAAAATAAAGTTTCTACGATCTGATCGTGGAGAAGAGTATTTGAGTTACGAGTTTGGCCTTCAGTTAAAACAATGTGAAATAGTTTCGCTACTCACGCCACCTGGAACACCACAACATAATGGTGTGTCCGAACGTCATAACCGTACTTTATTGGATATAGTGCAATCTATGATGTCTCTTACCAATTTACCACTATCGTTTTGGGGTTATGCATTAGAGACAGCTGCATTCACGTTAAATAGGGCACCATCAAAATCCGTTGAGACGACGCCTTATGAACTGAGGTTTAGCAAGAAACCAAAGTTGTCGTTTCTTAAAGTTTGGGGTTGCGATGCTTATGTGAAAAAGTTTCATCCTGATAAGCTCAAACCCAAATCGGAGAAATGTGTCTTCATAGGATACCCAAAGGAGACAGTTGGGTACACCTTCTATCACAGATCCGAAGGCAAGACATTCGTTGCTAAGAATGGATCCTTTCTAGAGAAGGAGTTTCTCTCGAAAGAAGTGAGTGGGAGGAAAGTAGAACTTGATGAGGTAACTGTACCTACTCCCTTATTGGAAAGTAGTTCATCACAAGAAACGGTTCCTGTGACGTCTATACCAATGAGTGAGGAAGTTAATGATGATGATCATGAAACTTCAGATCAAGTTGTTACTAAACCTTGTAGGTCAACCAGAGTAAGATCCGCACCAGAGTGGTACGGTAATCCTGTTCTGGAGGTTATGTTACTAGACCATGACAAACCTACGAACTATGAAGAAGCGATGGTGAGCCTAGATTCCGCAAAATGGCTTGAGACCATGAAATGTGAGATGAGATCCATGTATGAGAACAAAGTATGGACTTTGGTTGACTTGCCCGATGATCGGCAAGCAATTGAGAATAAATGGATCGTCAAGAGGAAGACGGACGCTGATAGTAGTATCACTATCTACAAAGCTAGAATTGTCGCAAAAAGGTTTTCGACAAGTTCAAGATGTTGACTACGATGAGAGTTTCTCACTCGTATCTATGCTTAAGTCTGTCTGAATCATGTTAGCAATTGCCGCATTTTATGAAATATGGCAAATGGATAAACAAAACTGCATTCCTTAATGGATTTATTAAAGAAGAGTTGTATATGATGCAACCAGGAGGTTTTGTCAATCCTAAAGGTGCTAACAAAATATGCAAGCTCCAGCGATCCATCTATGGACTGGTGCAAGCATCTCGGAGTAGGAATATACGCTTTGATAAGTTGATCAAAGGATATAGTTTTATACAGACTTGCGATGAAGCCTGTATTTACAAGAAAGTGAGTGGGAGCACTACAGCATTTCTGATAAGTATATGCGAATGACATATTGTTGATAAGGAGTGTTTGAAAGGAGTTTTTCAAAAAGAAAGACCTCGGTGAAGCTGCTTGCATATTGAGCATCAAGATCTATAGAGATAGATCAAGACGCTTGATAAGTTTTTTCAATGAGTACATACCTTAACAAGATTTTGAAGTAGTTCAAAATAGAACAGTCAAAGAAAGAGTTCTTGCCTGTGTTACAAGGTGTGAAATTGAGTAAGACTCAAAACCCGACCACGGCAGAAGATAGAAAGAGAATGAAAGTCATTCCTTATGCCTTGGCCATAGGTTCTATAAAGTATGCCATGCTGTGTACCAGATCTATTGTATACCCTACACTGATTTTGGCAAGGGAGTACAATAGTGATCTAGGAGTAGATCACTGGACAGCGGTCAAAATTATCCTTAGTGGAATAAAGGATATGTTTCTCGATTATGGAAGTGACAAAAGGTTCATCGTAAAGAGTTACATCGATGCAAGTTTTGACACTAATCTAGATGACTCTAAGTCTCGGTCTAGATACATATTGAAAGTGGGAGCAATTAGCTAGAGTAGCTCCATGCAGAGCATTGTAGACATAGAAATTTGCAAAATACTTACAGATCTGAATATGACAGACCCGTTGACTAAAATTATCTCACAAGCAAAACATGATCACATCTTAGTACTCTTTGGGTGTTAATCACATAGCGATGTGAACTAGATTACTGACTCTAGTAAACCCTTTGGGTGATGGTCACATGACGATGTGAACTATGGGTGTTAATCACATGGTGATGTGAACTATTCATGTTAAATCACATGGCGATGTGAACTAGATTATTGACTCTAGTGCAAGTGGGAGACTGAAGGAAATATGCCCTAGAGGCAATAATAAAGTTATTATTTATTTTCTTATATCATGATAAATGTTTATTATTCATGCTAGAATTGTATTAACCGGAAACATAATACATGTGTGAATACATAGACAAACAGAGTGTCACTAGTATGCCTCTACTTGACTAGCTCGTTAATCAAAGATGGTTATGTTTCCTAACCATAGACATGAGTTGTCATTTGATTAACGGGATCACCTTATTAGGAGAATGACGTGATTGACTTGACCCATTCCGTTAGCTTAGCACCCGATCGTTTAGTATGTTGCTATTGCTTTCTTCATGACTTATACATGTTCCTATGACCATGAGATTATGCAACTCCCGTTTACCGGAGGAACACTTTGTGTGCTACCAAACGTCACAACGTAAATGGGCGATTATAAAGGTGCTCTACAGGTGTCTCCAAAGGTACTTGTTGGGTTGACGTATTTCGAGATTAGGATTTGTCACTCCGATTGTCGGAGAGGTATCTCTGGGCCCACTCGGTAATGCACATCACTATAAGCCTTGCAAGCATTGTGACTAATGAGTTAGTTGCGGGATGATGTATTACGGAACGAGTAAAGAGACTTGCCGGTAACGAGATTGAACTAGGTATCGAGATACCGACGATCAAATCTCGGGCAAGTAACATACCGGTGACAAAGGGAACAACGTATGTTGTTATGCGGTCTGACCGATAAAGATCTTCGTAGAATATGTGGGAGCCAATATGGGCATCCAGGTCCTGCTATTGGTTATTGACCGGAGACGTGTCTCGGTCATGTCTACATAGTTCTCGAACCCGTAGGGTCCGCACGCTTAACGTTACGATGACAGTTTTATTGAGTTTTGATGTATCGAAAGAGTTCGGAGTCCCGGATGAGATCGGGGATATGACGAGGAGTCTCGAAATGGTCGAGACGTAAAAATCGATATATTGGACGACTATATTCGGACTTCGGAAAGGTTCCGAGTGATTCGGGTATTTTTCGGAGTACCGGAGAGTTACGGGAATTCGTATTGGGCCTTAATGGCCATACGGGAAAGGAGAGAAAGGCCTCAAAAGGTGGCTGCGCCCCTCCCCTTGGTCTGGTCCGAATTGGACTAGGGAAGGGGGGCGCCTCCTTCCTTCCTTCTCTTTTTCCCTTCCCCTTTTCCTATTCCATGTGGGAGGAGGAATCCTACTAGGACTAGGGAGTCCTAGTAGGACTCCAACCTTCTGGCGCGCCCCAGGGGCTGGCCGGCCTCCCCTCCTCCATCCTTTATATACGGGGGCAGGGGGCACCCCATAGACACAACAATTGATCCTTGAGATCTCTTAGCCGTGTGTGGTGCCCCCCTCCACCAAATTACACCTCGATAATACCGTTGCGGAGCTTAGGCGAAGCCCTGCGTCGGTGGAACATCATCATCGTCACCACGCCGTCGTGCTGACGGAACTCTCCCTCAACACTCGGCTGGACCGGAATTCGAGGGACGTCATCGAGCTGAACGTGTGTAGAACTCGGAGGTGCCGTGCGTTCGGTACTTGATCGGTCGGATCGTGAAGACGTACGACTACATCAACCGCGTTGTGATAATGCTTCCGCTGTCGGTCTACAAGGGTACGTGGACAACACTCTCCCCTCTCGTTGCTATGCATCACCATGATCTTGCATGTGCGTAGGAAATTTTTGAAATTACTACGTTCCCCAACAGGAGTCTCATGATCTCTCGGAGTTGGACGTGATTTTTCCAGAGGAGGAAGCTTGGGACACTATCAAGGACATGCCTCCAGATCGAGCGCCGGGGCCCGATGGGTTCATCACGGCATTTTTTCAGAAGGCTTGGAGCATTATCAAGCATGATGTGATGGTTGTTGTTATGAAGCTCTATGTTGGGGATGGAAGAGATTTTGGCAAGTTGAACCGAGCTCACATTGTTCTCATCCCCAAGAAACCGGAGGCGGAGGAGGTGGGTGATTTTCGCCCCATCAGTTTGACTCATAGTGTGGCAATTTTTTTTGCTAAGCTACTGGCTAACCGGGTCAAGAGGAGGATGAAGGACATTGTGGCTGCGAACCAGCCGGCTTTCATTTGTGGGAGGCACCTACATGATAATTTCCTGCTAGTTCGCCAGGTGGCGAGGAAGATACATGCCCGAAGGGAAGCAGGAGTGTTCCTTAAACTTGATATATCCAGAGCCTTTGACTCGATCGCCTGGCCGTTCCTTTCAAGGTTTTGACGCAGAAGGGGTTTGGATCGAAGTGGAGGACCTGGGTGTCCATTCTGCTAAGGACGGCGACCACAAAAGTTCTCGTCAATGGGTGTCCTGGGAGGAGTTTTCAACATGTGCAAGGGTTACGTCAAGGGGACCCGGTCTCGCCTTTGCTGTTTGTGATTGCAATGGACGTGCTGTCGAAGATTATGACCAAAGCTGCTATGTTGGGAGTGACTAGCAAATTCACTGGGATCATGGCTGAACAGAGCGTGTCCATTTACGCGGATGATGTCATGCTGTTTGTCAAACCCACAGAGGTGGACTTAAGGTTCGTGAAGGAAGCTCTGCAGGCGTTTGCAGATGCTTCGGGGCTGAGCATAAACTACCATAAATCGCTCGCAATTTTGATTCACGGCGATGAGGCGGATAGAGACCGAGTGCAGACCTTGTTGAACTGCAACTTGGGAAGTTTCCCGTGTACTTATTTGGGGCTGCAACTCGCGATCAAGCAACTAAGTAGGGCCGAGTGGCAGCCCATGGTGGATCTGGCGAAAGAATGTGCCCCAGCGTGGCAAAGGGGACTCCTCCAGCGTTCTGGTCGGCTCGTGCTAGTTAAGTCAGTGGTCGCGGCTAAACCTTTACATCACTTCATGATAGCGGAAGCACCAGCTTGGGTGTTGGAGGAAATCAATCAATGGATGCGTGCTTTCTTCTGGGCTGGTAAAGAGAAAGTGAACGGTGGGCAGTGTTTGGTGGCGTGGAGCACGGTATGTCGTCCTACTTCGCTGGGTGGATTGGGCGTGAGAAACTTGGAGCTTCAAGGCCTTGCTCTTAGGGTTCGGTGGGAATGGCTAAAAAGAACAGACACACAGAGACCATGGCAGGGGCTGGTCATGACAGAAGACAGAGAGGCACGAGCGGTGTTCGATAGGTTGGTCAAGATCGAAGTGGGGAATGGAGATAAGGTGTTCTTTTGGAGGGATAGATGGATACATGGTTTTGCGGTGAAGGATATTGCTCCTCTGATTCACGGTATGGTGGAAACTCGCACTAGAAACAGGCGTACGGTGAGAGAGGGATTGGAGAATGCAAGATGGCTGCAGGATGTGAGCGGAGATCTCACTTTTGTGGGACACATGCAGCTGCTCCCCTCAATTTGGCTATCAGCACGGTGCAGCGTGACACCCAAAGGGATGATAACTTCTCATGGCCGGCGAACCCGTCTGGAATTTACACCGCGAGGTCCACGTATGCCCGCTTGTGCCTCGGAATCCAGAGGGTGCCGTATGCATCTTGCATTTGGAAGAGTTGGGCCCTGCTGAGATGCAAAATCTTTGTCTGGTTGGCAGTTCAACACCGTATTTGGACATCTGATTGGAGAGCGAAACACGGGCTACAAGACCGGCCGTCTCCTTGCTTTACTTGTTCACAGGAG
The DNA here is from genome assembly GCF_002575655.3 of Aegilops tauschii subsp. strangulata. Lineage (NCBI taxonomy): Eukaryota > Viridiplantae > Streptophyta > Magnoliopsida > Poales > Poaceae > Aegilops > Aegilops tauschii. The sequence continues at coordinate 308,468,120 of NC_053037.3, read as the reverse complement.
GATAATGCCGAACACATCTTAATTCAATGCGTGTATGCCAGGGAAGAGTGGCATGGATGTATGCAAGAGCTCAACTTGAACATAGAGAGGCCAAGGGAGAATGACAACTTGTTAGATTGGTGGCTCATGGTGAGGAAGGGCATCAGTAAGGATCTCAAACGGGGTTTTGACACCTTCGTCATCGCGGTTTCGTGGGCATTGTGGAAACAGCGCAATGCGCGTGTATTCAACAGGACAGCACAACAAAAGACGGCTCACCAACTTGTCGAGTTCATCCTGAGAGAGATCGAGGAATGGAGAGAAGCGGGCGTAGGAGTAGGAGGGTTGTCACGTTTCGTTAGAGAGTAGGCTTTAGTTAGAGTGTGGTGTAATGGGTGTGGCTAAAGAGAGATGTGTGCATCTTCTCCTAGGCCTCTCTTGTAAATTGTTTCCCCCTCTTCTATAAAGATAAGGTATGCCGTTGGCGTACTCTTGAAAAAAAATAACATCTGGGGAAAATCCTAGGCACCGCCAACCCTAAGAGCGTCTACCGCCGCGGACAGCAAATTCGATCCCTATTCGATCCCTCAAACGTTCGGGCGCGTTCGCGGGCACTGATCGGTCACACCTTATATTTGAAGATATACATCCGAGTATCTCATACAGGGCCGGGCCGGCAAAATCCGGGACCTGTGCGAAACTAAAAATGGGGCCCTATCTCACTAGAAAAAATAAACTATCGAGCAATTATAAAGTATGTGATATAATGTCTGACATAACAATTTTGTAGTACTGAAACACAAGATAGAAAAGATGAATAAAATAAAATAGAAGTGATACGGCAACAGATATCAATTGAAGATTATGTGTCAATGTTTGGCAATTAAACGGGTCGTCTTACTCACCTAGTCTCATGTTTTGTCCAGTTGAACCTATCTCTCTAATTATCCCTACGAAAAGTTAACTAGAAAATAGAAATCAAGATAATAGGAGTAGAAGCCAACAATATTCCTCTCTGACTCTCTGAGAACCCGAGATGACGAGAGGAAATCGATGGATGCGAAGTTACGAACCAATGAGGACTTTGCTCTATTTGTAATGCCAAAACTATTGTACTACGGTCTCCTCATCCTGTCTCTGACTATACCTTTCACCCTATCGGCCATGGCGGCGTCTCTGGATCTGGAAGTCTGGAGGATGCGCATGCACCGGATGCGATCGATCTAGCAGAACTGCACACCGTCGTTTGGTATCGATCGTGCAGATAAGCTTTTTATTCTTTTGAGGGGAGGTCGAGATATCGAGCAGATTAGCATGCCCTGGCGGCTGGCATCGAGGCATCGAGGAGCGGCCTGTGACGGTCGAGCGGCGGCCTGGTGGACTCACGCGCGGGGGAGTAACGCGCCAGCGGGCAGCAGCCCAGCTCAATGCGCGGCCGAACACCTCGGGAACAATATGTATATAGGCATATACATTTTTTAGGGCCCTCAATTTTATGGCCCTGTGCGGGCCACACAATCCCTACAATTATGGGCCCGTCCCTGATGTTATATTTCATCCCCTATATCCATACAAACCATATAAAAGATTTCCTACGTAGTATGTACGTTACGCTAGACCAATGTAAGCTTCGTCTTCGAAGATGTCCATGATGTCTGTGCCAGGCGCCAGGTAGATGGGCGCATAGGAGGGCTTCGGCTCCTTCTCCTCATCCATAAATGCGAGCATCTTGCCGATGTCCGCGTGCTCCGCCTCCGCCGCCGATTCTGACCGGAGGGAATAGAGGATTGTTTGCTGCTCCGCCTGCAAACCCGCGGCCCAGCGTCCCCACGTCTTCATCCTCATCCTCTTCCTCCTCCTCCTCCCGTCCTCGTGCTCCTCCTCCTTCGGATCTACCACATCCGAAGGTAGCCCCGCGGCGATTCGGGCTTCGCGCCTTGCCAGGACCTGCTCAAGGAGCTGCAGCCGGCGCTCCAGCGTTAGAAACGTTGTCCGGCGTCATGGGAGCATGGCTACTAGCGAAAAGTGTCAGACGGCGAGCGGAAAGTGGCGGACGGCGAGCAGAAAGTGGTGGCAGCGGCAGAAGGGAAGGGGAAATGTGGATGGCTAGGGTTTCAGTGTCGGCAGTGAGCTTAAATAGCCGGGCTAGGGCACTACGTGCCCCGCCGGAGCGGCGACGGAGGAGACGCCCGTTGGACTGTTGGGTTTCCCGGCGATTTCGTGTAGGATCTATCGTCAGTCCGACATGGCGGATGCGCCCGGGCATTTGAGGCCCGTTTGGGGAGCCCACCTGGGTCACTTTTTTGCGACAGGTCAGTGATCAGGTCGTCTGCCCGGGCGTTTGAGATGGGTTTGGGGCGCCCAACTGTAGATGCTCTAACTCCCTTCCCTCTGCTCCCCCCACCCCTCGCTGCCCCCAGGAGGCACCGACGGTGGTACCTTCTTTTCTCCTCTCCTGGCGGGTCACGCCACGGGATGTGGATTCTCGGTGAGGGCGCCATGCTTTGGGGAAAGGCATGGAGGCACACCGGCGTGCGGTGGTGTGGCGGGGCTACGACATGGTGGCTGGGGATTGTGGTGAAAGAGATTAACTTAAGGTATAGGTATTCAAAAAGGGGAGTTTTTGTTTATCTAAGAATCCACTAGTGAATAGAGAATCATCGAACACTTATTTCTTGTTCTTCTTGCCTTGGATCTCTTTTTCTCTATGTAGTAAGCGAGTGGATTTAAGTGGAGTGGGATGAAATGTAGTTGAGTGGCTTGCAAAGTTGCAAGGGGCGTAATGAGTCATGAGTGAAATGGCTTGATGGTACTCAGAGAGATGCAACCACAAGTGGTATGGTAGATAATATAGAGAGAGAATCCAAAATCTAACCGTTATGAAAGAGTAACTAGGGCTCAGAAGCACGACTAGCAGAAAACTGTCAAGACAATCCAAATATATTTGAAACAGTCGGGACAGTGTTACGGAACCAGATGAAATATACTACTTGGAAGTACCAATAAAAAAGCGAGTCATGGTTACGAACACAAAAGGGCAGCACCTTTTCTGCGAGGATAGAATACCTTGGTGAAGTACCGGGTAAACCAATTTCTCAATAGTATACTAGTAAACAGAGCAGTTCACATAATTAGAATTTGTAGAAATGAGCTATGTCGCAGCTCAAAACTTTTGGGCGAAAGGGGTTTACTGCTCAACCGTATCATAGTAAACAGAGCACTTCTCATAATGAGAATTTGTTGAAATGAGGTAAGTCAAAGTTCCAAAGTTCCATGCGAAAAGGACTGGAGGTATGCAGGATCAAGAAGGTGGAGTCTAGAGGGGGGGGGGTGGTGAATAGACATTTAACAAGGCAAAGGTGCAGTTTTCAGTTTTTTGATAATTAGAAAGATTTAAGTTGCAACCAATACTTCCTACACATGCAAATCTAGAGACAGGGAAGCGGAATGATAACATCATGCAAGTGCAAGAAAGTAAAGGAGGTAGAGATAGGAAGATCAATGAAATGAAGACATGGTGATTTTTGGCGGTATTCCGATAGGTGGTGCTATCGTACATCCACGTTGATGGAGGCTTCAATCCATAGAGGGTAACGGCTGTGCAAGTCCACGGAGGGCTCCACCCACGAAGGGTCCATGAAGAAACAACCTTGTCTATTCCATCATGCCTTATGCCCACAAAGGACTAGCCTCACTCGGGGTAGATCTTCATGAAGTAGGCGATCTCCTTGCCCTAACAAACTCGTTCGTTCAACTCCACATGATCTTGGAGGCTCCCAATTGACACCTAACCAATCTAGAAGACAACACTCTCCAAAAGGTAATAGATATTGTTGTTAATGATGAACTCCTTGCTCTTGTGCTTCAAAAGATAGTCAACTCATCACTCAATCACTCTCTCACGGATTTGGCTGGGGGTAGGAGAAGGAATCGAGTGGAAAGCAACTTGGGAAGGCTAGAAATCAAGGTTCAAATGGTTGTATTGGAATGCCTTGATCTCAACACAAGTGTAGGTGGTTCTCTCTCAGAAAATGGATATGGGAAGTGTAGTTTCGTCATGGTTGCTCTCTCTGAGAGTGAGTGGTGATGGAGGGGTATATTGTTGGGGAACGCAGTAATTACAAAAAAATTCCTACGATCTCGCAAGATCTATCTAGGTGATGCATAGCAATGAGAGGGGAGAGTGTTGTCCACGTACCCTCGTAGACCGAAAGCGGAAGCATTATGACAACGCGGTTGATGTAGTCGTACGTCTTCATGATCCGACCGATCCTAGCACCGAAAGTACGGCACCTCCGCGATCTGCACACGTTCAGCTCGGTGACGTCCCACGAACTCTAGATCCAACTGAGGCCGAGGGAGAGTTTCGTCAGCACGGGGGCGTGATGATGGTGATGATGAAGTTACCAATGCAGGGCTTCGCGTAAGCACTACAACGATATGACCGAGGTGGAAATCTGTGGAGGGGGCCACCACACACGGCTAAACAATCAACTTGTGTGTCTATGGGGTGCCTGTAACACCCCGCATGTATCTCGCCATATTTGTAACTCCGACTCTTGCCATTTCCGGCTATGTGATATGTTTTCCCTCCGTTGTCGGGTTTTTGCCTTTCGTTTTGTATTTTGTCATGTCATGCATTTTCATATCATGTCATCATGTGCATTGCATTCGCATACGTGTTCGTCTCATGCATCCGAGCATTTTCCCCGTTGTCCGTTTTGCAATCCGGCGCTCCTATCTCCTCTGGTGCACCCCTCTTGTTTTCTTTCGTGTGCGTGTGTCAAACTTTCTCGGAATGGACCGAGGCTTGTCAAGTGGTCTTAATATACCACCCGGAGACTACCGGTCAAGTTTCGTTCCATTCGGAGGTCGTTTGGTACTCCAACGGTTAACCGGGCCTCCGCAATGTTCATTTGAGTGTCCAGCAAAAACCCCCTCCAAAACCAGCCCAAAGCCCACCAAACTCTCTTCCATGCTCTAGGTCATTCGATCACGATCGTGTGGGCGAAAACCGCACCTCATTTGGAGTCTCCTAGCTCCCTCTACCTATTTATATGTGGGCATCCCGAAAACGAAATCGCAGTCTCCCGTAACCCTAAATCGCCTCTCCGCGGGCGGACGTGTCCAGCCGCCGCCGGACAAAACGCGCCGCCGCTCCCGGCCAGTGGCATCGCGCCACGTCACCCCCGCCGCCGTCTCCGCCGCGCCAGGCCCGCCGGGCCCGGATCGGGCCCGCGGGGCCCATCTCCGCCGCCGCGCGCCCGCGAGCGCGCCCGCGCCTCCCGCCGCCCGTAGCTCGCCGTGGCTCGCCGCCTCGCGCCGGCGCGCCCCCGCCCGCCGTCGGTCTTCATCACCGCCGCCGCCAAGTTGCCGCCGCCGCCGCCACCGGCCACCGGCCGTCGCCTCCGGTCCGGCCCCGCCGAGCCCCGCCGCCGGCGACCACCTCCGGCTCCCTCGCCCCTCCTCCGGCCACCGGCCCTCGCCTCGCCGGCCCCTCCCTCGCCTCGCCGGCCCGAGAAACTCCTCGCCTGAGATCCCGATCCGCACAGTACGCGTTGACTTCTCCCGACCTCGTTTTTTTCATGTCCCAGAATTCCATCAGCAAGTGCCTATGTTCGAGATGCGATAACTTTGCGCATGTAGCTTCGATTCGCGCGTATAATATGTCAAATTGTTTGTCTCGTGATGCTCTTCATTTTGTTTGATTGCACCATTTTCATTAGAGGTCATCTTGATGCCCAAATCTTCGTTGGAAGAGGGCTAGTTGCTGTTAATCTCTGGTTCTTATCAGAACTTGGAGATTTGTCATTTTTGTATCATTTATTCTGTGCATCGTTTGAGCATGAGCTCTATATGTGTTTTGAAGTATGCCATGCCATCTTACCAGTGGTATAGTCCATGTATTTTTGTAGTCTTTGTGGTGACTAGAACAAGCATGCAAAGTAGGCCCCGTAATATTTCTGATTTCAGAGACTTAGAGAAAAGTCCTTGTCTGCTGTAATTTTGTTGCCATGTAAACTTGATGCTATAGAGAGATCCATGCATATTTTGGAGATGTTCAGTAAGGATGTTTTGTAGCTATAGTTGTAATTGATCCATTCCTGCAATTGTTTGCAATTTTAGAGTACCATAGCATGACTCAATCTTGCTCTACTTTTGCTATAAAATATTTCTGGCAGATTCTTAACATGATATGCATTTTTGCCAAGCTTATTGTAGTTGATCCACACATGCTATGCAATTGTTCTTGCTATGGATAGCTTCATAAACATGCCATCTTGCTGTAGGTATGCTTGGTTTGTCATGCGTTGCTCTGTAGTGAGTGCATCAAGCTCACAAAGAGGCCTACATATTAATATTTCTGCCATGGTCTGTTTTCTGCTAAGTCTGAAACCTGTTAACGAAACTTGCTATGTTTACATGCTTGCCATTATATCTTATGGTCCTTTTTGGCTTATGGTCAGTAAGGGACTTTTATCATGTGCTTTTAGTAGAACACTACCATGCCTTATTTTGATATGTTAAGTTCCTGTAGCATGTTGATTTCGTGCTCTGAACATTGCTACCTGATGCTGATTTCTGCCATGTCCAGTTTTTCACCAAGTCTGTGAACCTGTAATCTTTTGCACTTTTGCCATGCTTGTTTGAGCTTGATATGTTGTGAACTAGCCGTAGCTCAGTGTTCATCTTTTGTCAAGCATTTCCTGTAGATTACTGCCATGTGCTTTGTTGCTATGTTGGGGTGCTGTAGCATTGTTACTTGTTGCATTTTAAGTGCTATCTTGCTGTTTATCGCAGATTAGTGTCATTCTTGTTTTGCTTGCCATTCGCAAACCGTGAATCCGATTCCGGTGATCTTTATATCGATTTCGACCGAAGTCATCTCATCTTTCCAGTGGCATGCTTGGTTTGTCAAGTTACTGCCATGTTCATTATTTTCCTTCCGGAGCACGCATATGCAACGCATATCATAACTTGCATATCATACATGTCTTGCATCATGTTGCTTGCGCATTTCTCGTTGTTGATTGTCGTTCCATTTGTTTGTGTTCTTGTCTTGGGTAGAGCCGGGAGACGAGTTCGTGAACGAGGAACCTGTCGAGTACGCTTACGAGGATCAAGCTTTCGACAACTCTGAGAATCTTGCAGGCAAGATGACCACCCCTCGAAATCACTTCTATCTTTGCTATGCTAGTTGTTCGCTCTATTGCCATGCTCGCTACCTATCACTTGCTATATCATGTCTCCCATTTTAGCCATGTCAGCCCTAACCATCCTTTCCTAGCAAACCGTTGTTTGGCTATGTCACCGCTTTTGCTCAGCCCCTCTTATAGCGTTGCTAGTTGCAGGTGAAGTTGAAGTTTGTTCCATGTCGGAACATGGATATGTTGGGATATCACAATATCTCTTATTTAATTAATGCATCTATATATTTTGGTAAAGGGTGGAAGGCTCGGCCTTATGCCTGGTGTTTTGTTCCACTCTTGCCGCCCTAGTTACTGTTATACCGGGATTATGTTCCTTGAGTTTGCGTTCCTTACGCGGTCGGGTGATTTATGGGACCCCCTTGACAGCTCGCCTTGAATAAAACTCCTCCAGCATGGCCCAACCTTGGTTTTACCAGTTGCTACCTAAGCCTTTTTCCCCCGGGTTTTCGCGAGCCCGAGGGTCATCTTATTTTAACCCCCCCGGGCCAGTGCTCCTTCGAGTGTTGGTCCGAACCGAGCAGCCTGCGGGGCCACCTCGGGGAAACTCGAGGACTGGTTTTACTCGTAGCTTGACTTATCCGGTGTGCCCTGAGAACGAGATATGTGCAGCTCCTATCGGGATTTGTCGGCACATTCGGGCGGCTTTGCTGGTCTTGTTTTACCATTGCCGAGATGTCTTGTAAACCGGGATTCCGAGACTGATCGGGTCTTTCCGGGAGAAGGTTTATCCTTCGTTGACCGTGAGAGCTTATGATGGGCTAAGTTGGGACACCCCTGCAGGGTATTATCTTTCGAAAGCCGTGCCCGCGGTTATGAGGCAGATGGGAATTTGTTAATGTCCGGTTGTAGATAACTTGTCACTTGACCCAATTAAAATACACCAAGTGCGTGTGTAGCCGTGATGGTCTCTTCTCGGCGGAGTCCGGGAAGTGAACCCGGTCTGTGTTATGTATGACGTAAGTAGGTGTTCAGGACCTCTTCTTGGTCATTACTAGATGACGCCCGTTCCATTGCTTCTCTTCTCGCTCTCATTTGCGCAAGTTAGCCACCATATATGCTTTTGCCGCTGCAGCTCCACCTCTTTGCACCTCTTTGTCCTATAAGCTGAAATAGTCTTGATCTCGCGGGTGTGAGATTGCTGAGTCCCCGTGACTCACAGATACTTCCAACACCAGTTGCAGGTGCCGACGATGCCAGTGCAGATGATGGCGTCGATCTCAAGTGGGAGTTCGACGAGGAACGTGGTCGTTACTATGTGTCTTTTCCTGATGATCAGTAGTGGAGCCCAGTTGGGACGATCGGGGATCTAGCATTTGGGGTTGTCTTATTTCATCTGGATTTTGACCGTAGCCGGTCTTTATGATTGTATTTTGGATGATGTATGATGATAATTATGTATTGTGTGAAGTGGCGATTGTAAGCCAACTCTTTATCCCATTCTTGTTCATTACATGGGATTGTGTGAAGATGACCCTTCTTGCGACAAAACCACTATGCGGTTATGCCTCTAAGTCGTGCCTCGACACGTGTGAGATATAGCCGCATCGTGGGCGTTACAGTGCCCCTCCCCCGTATATAATGGAGTGGAGGAGGGGAGGGCCGGCCCTCTCATGGCACGCCCAAGGGGGGAGTCCTACTCCCAGTAGGAGTAGGTTTCCCCCCTTCCCTAGTTGAAGTAGGAGAAGAAGGAAGAGGGAGATGGAGAGAAGGAAAGGGGGGCCGGCCCCCTCCCAATTCGGATTGGGTTTTTTGGGGGGGGGGGGCGCCCCCACCTTGGCCGCCTCCTCCTCTCTTCCACCATGGCCCATTAAGGCCCATTGACTCCCCGGGGGGTTCCGGTAACCCCCCGGTACTCCGGTAAATGCCCGAACTCATCCCGAACCCTTCCGATGTCCAAACATAGCCTTCCAATATATCGATCTTTATGTCTCGACCATTTTGAGACTCCTCGTCATGCCTGTGATCACATCCGGGACTCCGAACAACGTTCGGTACATCAAATCACATAAACTCATAATACCGATCATCATCGAACGTTAAGCGTGCGGACCCTACGGGTTCGAGAACTATGTAGACATGACCGAGACTCACTTCCGGTCAATAACCAACAGCGGAACCTGGATGCTCATATTGGTTCCTACATATTCTACGAAGATCTTTATCGGTCAAACCGCATAACAACATACGTTGTTCCCTTTGTCATCGGTATGTTACTTGCCCGAGATTCAATTGTCGGTATCTCAATACCTAGTTCAATCTCGTTACCGGCAAGTCTCTTTACTCGTTCCGTAATGCATCATCCCGTGGCTAACTCATTAGTCACATTGCTTGCAAGGCTTATAGTGATGTGCATTACCGAGAGGGCCCAGAGATACCTCTCCGACAATCAGAGCGACAAATCCTAATCTTGATCTATGCCAACTCAACAAACACCATTGGAGACACCTGTAGAGCATCTTTATAGTCACCCAGTTACGTTGTGACGTTTGATAGCACACAAGGTATTCCTCCGGTATTCGGGAGTTGCATAATCTCATAGTCATAGGAACATGTATAAGTTATGAAGAAAGCAATAGCAATAAACTAAATGATCATAGTGCTAAGCTAACAGATGGGTCAAGTCAACCACATCATTCTCTAATGATGTGATCTTGTTCATCAAATGACAACTCTTGTCCATGGCTAGGAAACTTAACCAGCTTTGATTAACGAGCTAGTCAAGTAGAGGCATACTAGTGACACTCGGTTTTTCTATGTATTCACACATGTACTAAGTTTCCTGTTAATACAATTCTAGCATGAATAATAAACATTTATCATGATATAAGGAAATATAAATAACAACTTTATTATTGCCTCTAGGGCATATTTCCTTCAGTCTCCCACTTGCACTAGAGTAAATAATCTAGATTACATTGTAATGATTCTAACACCCATGGAGTCTTGGTGCTGATCATGTTTTGCTCGTGAGAGAGGCTTAGTCAACGGGTCTGCAACATTCAGATACGTATGTATTTTGCAAATCTCTATGTCTCCCTCCTTGACTTGATCGCGGATGGAATTGAAGCATCTCTTGATGTGCTTGGTTCTCTTTGTGAAATCTGGATTCCTTTGCCAAGGCAATTGCACCAGTATTGTCACAAAAGATTTTCATTGGACCCGATGCACTAGGTATGACACCTAGATCGGATATGAACTCCTTCATCCAGACTCCTTCCTTTGCTGCTTCCGAAGCAGCTATGTACTCTGCTTCACACGTAGATCCCGCCACGACGCTCTGCTTGGAACTGCACCAACTGACAGCTCCACCATTCCATAAAAATACGTATCCGGTTTGTGACTTAGAGTCATCCGGATCAGTGTCAAAGCTTGCATCGACGTAACCGTTTACGACGAGCTCGTTGTCACCTCCATAAACAAGAAACATATCCTTAGTCCTTTTCAGGTACTTCAGGATGTTCTTGGCCGCTGTCCAGTGATCCACTCCTGGATTACTTTGGTACCTCCCTGCTAAACTAATAGCAAGGCACACATCAGGTCTAGTACACATCATTGCATACGTGATAGAACCTATGGCTGAAGCATATGGAATGACTTTCATTTTCTCTCTATCTTCTGCAGTGGTCGGGCATTGAGTCTGACTCAACTTCACAACTTGTACCACAGGGAAGAACCCTTTCTTTGCTTGATCCATTTTGAACTTCTTCAAAACTTTATCAAGGTATGTGCTTTGTGAAAGTCCAATTAAGCGTCTTGATCTATCTCTATAGATCTTGATGCCTAATATATAAGCAGCTTCACCGAGGTCTTTCATTGAAAAATTCTTATTCAAGTATCCTTTTATGCTATTCAGAAATTCAATATCATTTCCGATCAACAATATGTCATCCACATATAATATCAGAAATGCTACAGAGCTCCCACTCACTTTCTTGTAAATACAGACTTCTCCAAAAGTCTGTATAAAACCATATGCTTTGATCAAACTATCAAAGCGTATATTCCAACTCTGAGAGGCTTGCACCAATCCATAAATGGATCGCTGGAGCTTGCACACTTTGTTAACATCTTTTAGATCGACAAAACCTTCTGGTTGCATCATATACAACTCTTCTTTAAGATATCCATTAAGGAATGCAGTTTTGACATCCATTTGCCAAATTTCATAATCATAAAATGCGGCAATTGCTAACATGATTCGGACGGACTTAAGCATCACTACGGGTGAGAAGGTCTCATCGTAGTCAACTCCTTGAACTTGTGGAAAACCTTTCGCAACAAGTCGAGCTTTGTAGACAGTAATATTACCGCCAGCGTCAGTCTTCTTCTTGAAGATCCATTTATTCTCTATGGATTGCTGATCATCGGGCAAGTCAACCAAAGTCCACACTTTGTTCCCATACATGGATCCCATCTCAGATTTCATGGCCTCAAGCCATTTTGCGGAATCTGGGCTCATCATCGCTTCCTCATAGTTCGTAGGTTCGTCATGGTCAAGTAACATGACCTCCAGAACGGGATTACCGTACCACTCTGGTGCGGATCTTACTCTGTGTGACCTACGAGGTTCGGTAGTAACTTGATCAGAAGTTTCATGATCATCATCATTAGCTTGCTCACTAGTTGGTGTAAGAATCACTCGAACCGACTTCTGTGATATACTACTTTCCAACTCGGGAGAAGGTACAATTACCTCATCAAGTTCTACTTTCCTCCCACTCACTTCTTTTGAGAGAAACTCCTTCTCTAGAAAGGATCCATTCTTAGCAACGAATATCTTGCCTTCGGATCTGTGATAGAAGGTGTACCCAACAGTCTCCTTTGGGTATCCTATGAAGACACATTTCTCCGATTTGGGTTCGAGCTTATCAGTTTGAAACTTTTTCACATAAGCATCGCAGCCCCAAACTTTAAGAAACGACAACTTGGGTTTCTTGCCAAACCATAGTTCATATGGTGTCATCTCAACGGATTTAGATGGTGCCCTATTAAACGTGAATGTAGCCGTCTCTAAAGCATAACCCCAAAATGATAGCGGTAAATCAGTAAGAGACATCATAGATCGCACCATATCTAATAAAGTACGATTACGACATTCAGACACACCATTACGCTGTGGTGTTCCGGGTGGCGTGAGTTGCGAAACTATTCCGCATTGTTTCAAATGAAGACCAAACTCGTAACTCAAATATTCTCCTCTATGATCAGATCGTAGAAACTTTATTTTCTTGTTACGATGATTTTCCACTTCACTCTGAAATTCTTTGAACTTTTCAAATGTTTCAGACTTATGTTTCATCAAGTAGATATACCCATATCTGCTCAAATCATCTGTGAAGGTTAGAAAATAACGATACCCGCCGCGAGCATCAACACTCATCGGACCGCATACATCAGTATGTATTATTTCCAACAAGTCTGTTGCTCGCTCCATTGTTCCGGAGAACGGAGTTTTAGTCATCTTGCCCATGAGGCATGGTTCACAAGCATCAAGTGATTCCAAAAGCCCATCAGAATGGAGTTTCTTCATGCGCTTTACACTAATATGACCCAAACGGCAGTGCCACGAATAAGTTGCACTATCATTATTAAACTTATATCTTTTGGCTTCAATACTATGAATATGTGTATCACTACTATCGAGATTTAGTAAAAATAGACCACTCATCAAGGGTGCATGACCATAAAAGATATTACTCACATAAATAGAACAACCATTATTCTCCTATTTAAATGAATAACCGTCTCGCATCAAACAAGATCTAGATATAATGTTCATGCTTAACGCTGGCACCGAATAACAATTATTCAGGTCTAAAACTAATCCCGAAGGTAGATTTAGAGGTAGCGTGCCGACAGCAATCACATCGACTTTGGAACCATTTCCCACGCGCATCGTCACCTCGTCCTTAGCCAATCTTCGCTTAATCCGTAGCCCCTCTTTCGAGTTGCAAATATTAGCAACAGAACCAGTATCAAATACACAGGCGCTACATCGAGCATTAGTAAGGTACACATCAATAACATGTATATCAAATATACCTTTCACTTTGCCATCCTTCTTCTCCGCCAAATACTTGGGGCAGTTCCGCTTTCAGTGACTAGTCCCTTTGCAGTAGAAGCACTCAGTCTCAGGCTTAGGTCTAGAGTTGGGTTTCTTCACTTGAGCAGCAACTTGTTTGCCATTCTTCTTGAAGTTCCCCTTCTTCCGTTTACCCTTTTTCTTGAAACTAGTGGTCTTGTTGACCATAAACACTTGATGCTCCTTCTTGATTTCTACCTCCGCAGCCTTTAGCATTGCAAAGAGCTCCGGAATCGTCTTATCCATCCCTTGCATATTATAGTTCATCACGAAGCTCTTGTAGCTTGGTGGCAGTGATTGAAGAACTCTGTCAATGACACTATCAACTGGAAGATTAACTCCCAACTGAGTCAAGTGATTGTGGTACCCAGACATTATGAGTATATGTTCACTGACAAAACTATTCTCCTCCATTTTGCAGCTGTAGAACTTATTGGAGATTTCATATCTCTCAATCCAGGCATTTGCTTGAAATATTAACTTCAACTCCTGGAACATCTCATATGCTCCATGACGTTCAAAACGTCATTGAAGTCCCGGCTCTAAGCCGTAAAGCATGGCACACTGAACTATCGAGTAGTCATCAGCTTTGCTCCGCTAGGCGTTCACAATGTCCGGTGTTGCTCCTGCAGCGGGTCTTGCACCTAGCGGTGCTTCCAGGACGTAATTCTTCTGTGCAACAATGAGGATAATCCTCAAGTTACGGACCCAGTCCGTGTAATTGCTACCATCATCTTTTAACTTAGCTTTCTCTAGGAATGCATTAAAATTCAACGAAACAACAGCACGGGCCATTTATCTACAACAACATAGACATGCAAAATACTATCATGTACTAAGTTCATGATAAATTAAAGTTCAATTAATCATATTACTTAAGAACTCCCACTTAGATAGACATCCCTCTAATCATCTAAGTGATCACGTGATCCATATCAACTAAACCATGTCCGATCATCACGTGAGATGGAGTAGTTTTCAATGGTGAACATCACTATGTTGATCATATCTACTACATGATTCATGCTCGACCTTTCGGTCTCAGTGTTCCGAGGCCATATATGCATATGCTAGGCTCGTCAAGTTTAACCCGAGTATTCTGCATGTGCAAAACTGGCTTGCACCCGTTTTATGTGAACGTAGAGCTTATCACACCCGATCATCACGTGGTGTCTCGGCACGACGAACTGTGGCAACGGTGCATACTCAGGGAGAACACTTATACCTTGAAATTTAGTGAGAGATCATCTTATAATGCTACCGCCGAACTAAGCAAAATAAGATGCATAAAGGATAAACATCACATGCAATCAATATAAGTGATATGATATGGCCATCATCATCTTGTGCCTTTGATCTCCATCTCCAAAGCACCGTCATCATCACCATCGTCACCGGCTTGACACCTTGATCTCGATCGAAGCATCATTGTCGTGTCGCCAACTATTTCTTTTACGACTATCGCTACCGCTTAGTGATAAAGTAAAGCAATTACATCACGATTGCATTTCATACAATAAAGCGACAACCATATGGCTCCTGCCAGTTGCCGATAACTGTGTTACAAAACATGATCATCTCATACAACGATTTATATAATCACGTCTTGACCATATCACATCACAACATGCCCTGCAGAAACAAGTTAGACGTCCTCTACTTTATTGTTGCAAGTTTTACGTGGCTGCTACGGGCTTAGCAAGAACCGTTCTTATCTACGCATCAACGATTTTTCGTCAAGTTTGCTGTTTTACCCTTCAACAAGGACCGGGCGTAGTCACACTCAATTCAACTAAAGTTGGAGAAACAGACACCCACTAGCCACCTGTGTGCGAAGCACGTCAGTAGAACCAGTCTCGCGTAAGCGTATGCGTAATGTCGGTCTGAGCCGCTTCATCCAACAATACCGCCGAATCAAAGTATGACATGCTGGTAAGCAGTATGACTATTATCGCCGACAACTCTTTGTGTTCTACTCATGCATATAATATCTACGCATAGACCTGGCTCGGATGCCACTGTTGGGGAACACAGTAATTTCAAAAAAATTCCTACGATCACGCAAGATCTATCTAGGTGATGCATAGCAACGAGAGGGGAGAGTGTTGTCCATGTACCCTCGTAGACCGAAAGTGGAAGCGTTATGACAACGCGGTTGATGTAGTCGTACGTCTTCACGATCCGACCGATCCTAGCACCGAAAGTACGACACCTCCGCGATCTGCACATGTTCAACTCGGTGACGTCCCATGAACTCTAGATCCAGCTGAGGTCAAGGGAGAGTTTCGTCAGCACGACGGCGTGATGACGGTGATGATGAAGTTACTGAAGCAGGGCTTCGCCTAAGCACTACAACGATATGGCCGAGGTGAAAATCTTTGGAGGGGGGCACCGCAGACGGCTAAACAATCAACTTGTGTGTCTATGGGGTACCCCCCTCCCCCGTATATAAAGGAGTCAAGGAGGGGAGGGCCGGCCCTCTCATGGCGTGCCCAAGGGGGGAGTCCTACTCCCAGTAGGAGTAGGTTTCACCCCTTCCCTAGTTGAAGTAGGAGAAGAAGGAAGAGGGAGAGGGAGAGAAGGAAAGGGGGCCGGCCCCCCTCCCAATTCGGATTGGGCTTGGGGGGTGCCCCCCCACCTTGGCTGCCTCCTCCTCTCTTCCAGCATGGCCCATTAAGGCCCATTAACTCCCTCGGGGGTTCCGGTAACCCCCAGTAGTCCGGTAAATGCCCGAACTCATCCGGAACCCTTCTGATGTCCAATCATAGCCTCCAATATATCGATCTTTATGTCTCGACCATTTCGAGACTCCTCGTCATGCCCGTGATCACATCCGGGACTCTGAACAACCATCAGTACATCAAATCACATAAACTCATAATACCGATCGTCATCGAACGTTAAGCGCGCGGACCCTACGGGTTCGAGAACTATGTAGACATGACCAAGACTCACTTTCGGTCAATAACCAATAGCGGAACCTGGATGCTCATATTAGTTCCTACATATTCTACGAAGATCTTTATTGGTCAAACCGCATAACAACATACGTTGTTCCCTTTGTCATCGGTATGTTACTTGCCCGAGATTCGATCGTCGGTATCTCAATACCTTGTTCAATCTCGTTACCGGCAAGTCTCTTTACTCGTTCCGTAATGCATCATCCCGTGGCTAACTCATTAGTCACATTGCTTTCAAGGCTTATAGTGATGTGCATTACGGAGAGGGCCCAGAGATACCTCTCCGACAATCGGAGTGAAAAATCCTAATCTCGATCTATGCCAACTCAACAAACACCATTAGAGACACCTGTAGAGCATCTTTATAGTCACCCTGTTACGTTGTGACGTTTGATAGCACACAAGGTGTTCCTCCGGTATTCGGGAGTTACATAACCTCATAGTCATAGGAACATGTATAAGTTATGAAGAAAGCAATAGCAATAAACTGAACGATCATAGTGCTAAGCTAACGGATGGGTCAAGTCAATCACATCATTCTCTAATGATGTGATCCCGTTCATCAAATGACAACTCTTGTCCATGGCTAGGAAACTTAATCATCTTTGATTAACAAGCTAGTCAAGTAGAGGCATATTAGTGACACTCTGTTTGTCTATGTATTCACACATGTACTAAGTTTTCGGTTAATACAATTCTAGCATGAATAATAAACATTTATCATGATATAAGGAAATACAAATAACAACTTTATTATTGCCTCTAGGTCATATTTCCTTCATATATATAGGCATCACCAAAAATCCAACCATTACAAACATTAAGCACAACTTGGTGACATTGAAAAGAAATCTCGGTGAGACCGAATAGTGTAAAAGATTTGAAGGTTAGGCTTTTCGGTGAGACCGAATGAATCCACTTGGTAAAACCGATTCATGATGAGCTAAGAAGATTCCTCATCTCGGTAATTTCGATCGGTTCAACTCAGTAGTTTCGAAGTGAAGTCTATGGGTTACATAGACTTGGTCACTGCACTTCAGTGAGACCGAATGTCATCTTGGTTGTATCGAGTTTCTAGGGTTTGGCTTATGGCTCTATCTTGGCTAACTCGGTGGGTCCGGATGTGAGTGTTTCAGTGGGACCAAGTTTGACTTTAAGGTTTTGATAGATGGAGAATGAGAATGTGGTTGAGGATTTTTGGAGGAATATCTTCAAGCACTCTGAGCAATTGAGTCATGATCAAAATCTCATCCCCTTTTAGTAGTATTGGCTTTCCTATGGACTCACTGTGATATTTGATCACTTAACCAAAAATGTAGAGTCTTGAAGCTTTTGCCAGTGTGTTTTCTTAATAATTTGAGGGATCCAGAATCACATGTCCTTGTCATGCCAATGTTGAACTTTACTGAAATGTACTAGATAAAAGTGTTAATCCAACAATATGTATGTTGGCATGAATTACCAAAACCGCCAAGGGAGTAAATGTACTTTAAATCACTCCCTTTTTGGTAATTGATGACAACATACATCAAAGCTTCAAGTAATGGTATATCAACTAATATGTGAAAGCTTTGGGAGACATGTAGCATATATACGCTCCTCCTACAAGTGTGTAGTCTTTTAAAGATTAATTGCTTTTTGAATGCAAATGCACAACAGGGAGGAAACTTAATATGATATATGTATCTTAGCTATATGCACCAGAGCAAAGATGTGAAAGAAACATATTTATGTTCATGATTCTCTTTTGAAAATAATATGTGCAAGAAGCAAGAGATCATCATGCACATGAGTGTGATGCATATACTTATCTTGAGGTGCTTAAGCATTTTTACTTGAGGAAATAAGCTTGAGAAAACAAGTTTAGATAACACAAGAGAATTTCTTCAAAGGGAAATGCAAGGACAACAAGAATACCAATATTGGGATGACATGTAGAAGATAGTATCACTAAGTGAATACTTTCTTAAGTGCAGACATGTATCCACAAGGTTAAACTAGGATTTGCAATAGAATTTAATAATTTTTGTCCCCTAGACTTTGAACTTCCTATCCCCTGAATCTAAGATGGTATATATTTGGAGTAGGTAGGGAGAGAGAAAATCAGAACAAGAAAGGATCATATGGACTGATCAAGCAAATATATGTTTCTCCCTCTTAGAAACATATAGAATTCTCTCCTCTTAGATGGTGCATTATCTCTCTTTGAAAGATGAGAGGTTGGAAGCCTTTGATGTGCACATCTCTCTCCCCCTTTGACATGAATTTCCAAGAAGGGTTTAGTTCCAAGGTCATTGGTTAAATAGGTATGGTTCTTGAGTAGCACATCTAGCTGAGATGATACTGAATGCACTAGAGGGTAAAGAATAATTTAGTGGAGCCAGAGATGAAATATGAAGGAAATTTTGGCAAAATTTTCTTTGTGTAGTGAGATCAGTGTCTCCGAGTAGGATCAATCGGTGAGTCCAAGGAACGGAACATCACAAGTTGATCACAGTGGTGTGTCCAAGGCTGTTCTTGTCGGTACGACCGAAGAACATGTGAGAAGTGTTAGTGCGGCTCGGTGACACCGATGCATTTTGGATAAGAGGGAACGAGTTCAAGACAAAGAAAATTTTGTCAAACTCAGCTCACTTGGCATAAGATCTCACAAGGATTTTCAAGGAATCAAGATAAGATTTGAAAGAAATTAACTAGAAGAAAGAAAATGGCTAATATAAGAAAGAGAACTGAAGAAAAGAAACTACTAGATGGAGTTTTTTTTACAAAGCAA
This sequence comes from Aegilops tauschii subsp. strangulata, assembly GCF_002575655.3. NCBI lineage: Eukaryota > Viridiplantae > Streptophyta > Magnoliopsida > Poales > Poaceae > Aegilops > Aegilops tauschii. The sequence goes on along the minus strand of NC_053037.3, from coordinate 308,449,115 downwards.
CTACACTCAAAGAGAAATAACAAGACAAGAGGGACTAGAGAACTTCATCTAGAAGAGGGTTGGCGACTAGGTGACCTATGTTAGAGTATATTGACTTAGGATTCAAGTGAGAGCACTTAATCCTAGGTCATACTCATCGTTAAGCTCAAAATGGGGTTACCATGTTTTTGTTTAAGCATTTCAATGTACTCACATATTGTTGTGTTGCTTTAACTCATGTCTTTGAGCAAAGCTTCTCTAAGATGTGATCACTTACCTTGGGTTTTGGTGTTGACTCCTTCATGTAGCTGATCTTGTTGTGGATGCTCATTGATGGAGTTGGGAGCTATCCTTCTTCTTTTGTAGTTCATCTTCTTGCATGGGTTAGTCATTCAAGGAACATCATGTGTATCCAAAATGATAAAAATGGAAAGTATAACATATATTTTCAAAGGATATGTTTGAAGTTGTTTTGTTCCTTGAGCACACCAATCAAGATCTAGATACTTGGTCCAAGTTTGTGTACTCAAGGTAGGACTTGGGAGAAAACTTGTGGAAATGATGCATATCCAAGTACCTGCACGGGGTTTGATGTGATACAAGGGAGGTACCAAGCTCTAGGGGCATGTTTGAGGCCATAAAGCGCTTTGTGAAGTTTATAGACATGGTTTGGTTTCTTGGGATTAACAAAGCAGGGAGGTTGTTTGACATAAAATTCCTCCTCAATTTCACCATCAAGAAGGCACTTTTTATATCCATTTGATAGAGGGTGATATCATGGTGATTGGCATAGGAAGAAGAATGCGAATGGACTCAAGTCTAGCAATAGGGACATAGGTCTCACCATAGTCCATACCTTCGACTTGTGTGTAGCCTTGAGCCACTAGGCGAGCCTTGTTGCGTATAACTTGTCCATCTTCATCTTGTTTGTTGTGAAACACCCATTTGGTTCCGATGACATTTTGCTCATCTTTGGGCTTCTCAACCAATGCCAATACTTGGTTCCGCTCAAAGTTGTGTAGTTCTTCGTGCATAGCATTCACCCAATCCGGGTCTTCGGGGGCTTCATATACCTTCATAGTCTCAATACTAGAGATGAATGAGTAATGCTCACAAAAGTTAGCTAAACAAGATTTAGAGCGAGTGATTCTCCCATATTTGATGTCACTAAGAATTTGCTCAACAGGATGACTTTTGTCGATTATTGGTCTAACTCAAGGTAGCTTGTGTTTGGGTTGTGGTGGAGCTTCCCCATCATCATCATCATCATCATCTTCATTGTCGTTGGCATTTTCATTCTCTTGAGGTTGTGGAGAAGGAGGTTGAGGTGGATCTTCTTGTTCTACTTCCTTGTTACCTTCATCTTGATGTGTTCCACTTGTGGATGTCTCCATGTCAACTTGTGGTTCACCTTGATGTGAAGTTGGGGCTTCCACTTGAGTTGCTGAAGTACTCCCCTTCACTTCCCTAGGACGAATTTTGCCAATAGATAAATCTTGAATTGCTTCTGATGGATCTTTGTCTCCTACATCAATTGGCAATTGCTCGACTTGCGTGTCATTAGATTTATCAAACTTCACATATACCGTCTCTTCAACTTTTTGAGTGAAGTTGTTGTTGACACGGTAAGTGTGAGAGTTTGATCCGTACCCGAGTAGGAAACCTTCATGAGACTTAGGAGCAAATTTTGAATGATGATGCTTATCAAGAATGTAACACTTTGAGCTAAATACTCGAAAGTATCCAACTTGGGGTTTGTTACCGGGGAGTAGCTCGTATGCCGTTTTAGCAAGAAGCTTGTGAAGACAAAGCCGATTTGTAGCATAACAAGTCATCTCAACCGCTTTCACCCAAAAGTGTTTTAGCGTATTGCACTCATCTAACATCGTTCTTGCCATCTCGATAAGAGTATGGTTCTTCCTCTCAACAACTCCATTTTGTTGAGGTGTGTACTTAGTCGAGAACTCAAGTGAGATACCACTTAGTCAAGAAAGGTATCCACACTGGTGTTCTTGAACAACGTTCTGCTGTCGCTTCGAATTTTTTTGATCTTCACCTCAAAACTGATTTTGGGCCTTTCTAGCGAAGGTCTTGAAGATCTTTTGTACCTGCGATTTGTCATCGAGAAGGAAAACCCACATATACCTGGAAAAATCATCAACTATGACCAAACCAAAAGTGTTACTGATGTCTACTACACAACTTGTTCTTGTAGACTCGTGTTGGGCCTCCAAGCGCAGAGTTTTGCAGGACAATAGCAAATTTACCTCAAGTGGATGACCTAAGGTTTGTCAATCCGTGGGAGGCATAGGATGAAAATGGTCTCTCTCAAACAACCCTGCAACCAAATAATAAAAAGTCTCTTGTGTCCCCACCACACCAAATACAATGGTAAATTGTATAGGTGCACTAGTTCGGTGAAGAGATGGTGATACAAGTGTAGTAATGATAGTAGATATTGATCTTTGTAATAGGAACAATACAAAAATAGCAAGGTAGCAATTGATAAATGGAGCACAAATGATATTGCAATGCTTGAAAATGAGGCCTAGGGTCCATACTTTCACTAGTACAATCTCTCAACAGTGTTAATATAATTGGATCCTATAACCATCCCTCAACGTGCGATGAAGAATCCCTCCAAAGTTCTTATCTAGCAGAGAACATAAGAAGAAATTGTTTGTAGGGTACGAAACCACCTCAAAGATATTCTTTCCGATCAATCTATCCTAGAGTTCGTACTAAAATAACACTAACCTATTCTTTGTGATCGATCTATCAAAGAGTTTGTACTAAAATAACACCATATGATACACATCAACCAACTCTAATGTCACCTAGATACTCCAATGTCACCGCGAGTATCCGTGAGTTGATTATACAATATGCATCAAATAATTTTAGATTCATAATACTCAATCCAACACAAAGAACCTCAAAGAGTGCCCCAAGATTTCTACCGGAGAAACAAAGACGAGAACGTGCATCAACCCCTATGAATAGATTACCCCAATGTCACCTCGGGAATCCATGAGTTGAGTGCCAAAACACATATCAAGTGAATCAATATGATACCCCATTGTCACCATGGGTATTCATAGCAAGACATACATAAGGTGCTCTCAAATCCATAAAAGTATTCAATCCGATAAAACAAAATCTCAAAGGGAAAACTCAATTCATCGCAACAAGATAGAGAGGGGAAAACACCATATGATCGAACTATATTAACAAAGCCCGTGGTACATCAAGATAGTGACATCTCAAGAACACGAGAGAGAGAGAGAGAGATTAAACACATAGCTAGTAGTACAAACCCCCAGCCCCGAGGGTGGACTACTCCCTCCTCATCATGGTGGCCGCCGTGATGATGAAGATGGCCACTGGTGATGATTTCCCCCCTCCGACAGGGTGCCGGAACACGATCTAGATTGGTTTTTCATGGCTACAGAGGCTTGCGGCGGCGGAACTTCTGATCTATCGACTCCCCTAGGGTTTTTGGAATATTCGGGAATTTATATGGTGAAGAGGCGATGCGGGAGGCCACCGAGGTGGGCACAACCCACTTGGGCGCACCTGGGCCCCCAGGCGCGCCCTGGTGGGTTGTGCTCCCGTCGGAGCTCCCTTGTGGTACTTATTTGGCTCACCGGGTGTCTTCTGGTCCATAAAAATCTCCAAAAAGTTTCGCGGCGTTTGGACTCCGTTTGGTATTGATTTTCTGCGATGCAAAAAACAAGCAAAAAATAGCAACTGGCACTGGGCACCATGTCAATAGGTTAGTCCCAAAGAGTGATATAAAGTTGCTATAAAATGATTGTAAAACATCCAAGAATGATAATATAATAGCATGAATACTTCATAAATTATAGATACGTTGGAGATGTATCAGCATCCCCAAGCTTAATTTCTACTCGTCCTTGAGTAGGTAAATGATAAAAGAGATAATTTATGAAGTGTTAATGCTAGCAAAGTGCATAAGTTTGATCAATGATAATTTCAATCACTTTTCCTAGCATCATAACAGCAACTCTTTCTCATAAAACTCATCATGATAAAGTAGCAACCAATTCACATGTTAAGGTTCAAACAATGAATTCTCTTGAAACTCAACAACCTATATTCTTAGTCACCAAACAATTGCAATTCAACTTATTCAACAGAGTCTAAGTAAGAGCTCCACATACTTAATCATCATATAGTCTTCCATGACTGCTAGTACTCAAAGCATATTCTTAGTACAAATGGCATCTATCGAACACAGAGAAAGATAGGGCTTAATATTTTGCCTCCCAACTCATTTATCATCGAGATAATTGTCAGCAATAATAATTCATGATCAAATATATTTGACTGGCCATATGTGCCTCGATCTTTCCCCACCATATGATGCTTGCCAACTAGAGAATAATTGAGGTTGCAATGAGAATGCATACTATTGACTCTTTGCATAAAATTAAATACTGAAAAGTAAAAGATAGGCCTTTCGCAGAGGGAAGCAGAGGTTGTCATGCATGCGCTTTTTATTTGGATGCCCAAGCTCTTAATGCAAAGGAACGTCACGTTATATTTCCCCTTATGATAGCAACCTTTATTATCCAGTCCATCGCTTTCATTACTTTGCCATCACAAGTTCGTACAACGCTCAATTTTCCCTTACAATAAAAGATCAAACATATATAGGAGCAATTTTTATTGCTTTATGCACCGATGACAACTTACTTGAAGGATCTTATTCAATCCATAGGTAGGTATGGTGGACACTCATGGCAAGAAACTAGATTTAAGGGTTTTTGGATTCACTAGTAGTATCTCTACTTAGTACGAAATTTTGTCTAGCAAAAGATCCTAGGCAAGCACCACATGTTGGAGGATTCATAACAATATAACTTCTATGCAAATATACCCAAACATGACTCATTACGTTGTCTTCCTTGTCCAACTTCAACTAATTTGCTCAAGTTTTAAAATAATTAATGGGTATTCACAATTATAGAAGATTTGCAAGATAATATATTTATATGCGAAAGTTCTCTTCCTTATACTAATCATTCATGAATTGCTTGTATGACCAATATTGTGATTGTCAAGCTTCAAATTATTTCACTTTCTAAACCCAATGTGAAGCTACTACTAGGCATGATATGAACGTATAATTTCAACTTCATGATATTCAATTCATTCAACAATTTACTCATATGATATAAGTGAAGCACAAGAGTAAATGACAAACTACTCCAAAAAGATATAAGGGAAGATCAAGCGAGTAGTTATGTAAATGGGTAGCTATTTGAAGACTCTCTTTTATTTAAAAACTTTCAGATCTAAGTATCTTATTAGAAAAGCAAGCAAAACAAACTAAAATCACATTCCAAGAATAGCACAACTCATGTGAAGAAGCAAAAACTTAGGCTCAACAGATACTAACCAATAATTGTTGAAGAAGAAAGGTGGGATGCCTACCGGGGCATCCCCAAGCTTAGATGCTTGAGAATTCTTGGAATATTATCTTTAGATGCCTTGGGCATCCCCAAGCTTGAGCTTTGTGTCTCCTTAATTCCTTTTATATCACGGTTTCCCTAAATCTTAGAAACTTCATCCACACAAAACTCAACAAGAACTCATGAGATAAGTTAGTATAAATCAATGAAATAACCTTATGATTCTCTACTATAGCAAATCACTAAAATTATTATTTAACATTACGTACTAAATGCCTCTCCATATTTAACACATTCTATTCTCAAATAGAATCATTAAACAAGCAAACATAACAGCAATCTGCCAAAACAGGACAATCTGTAAAGGATGCAAGAATATCATTACTCCTTTAACTCCAAAAATTCTTAAAATTTACCACACTGTATAAAACTTGTCATATCTTATTGTGAAAAAAATTCAACATTTTATCACATTCTGACTTTTCTGGGGAATTTTTGCAACAGCGACAAACTTTCTGTTTTCAGACAGCAACATGTAGGCTTGCAAAATAGGCATGGTAAAGGCTATACTTGACATTTTTGTTGAAATAAAAGATGCAAAACATTATTCTAAATAATATCAATTAAATACTAACACAATAAAATGACGCTCCAAGCAAAACACATATCATGTGATGAATGAAAATATAGCTCCAAGTAAGGTTACCGATACTGCTAAGACGAAAGAGGGGGTGCCTTCTGGGGCATCCCAAGCTTAGTTGCTTGGATCTTCCTTGAATATTACCTTGGGGGTGCCTTGGGAATCCCCAAGCTTAGGGTCTTGCCACTCCTTATTCTCCTCATATTGATATCTCATCCAAAACTTGAAAACTTCAATCACACAAAACTTAACGGATTCATGAGATAGGTTAGTATGATAAAGACAAATCATTCACTTTGGTACTGTCAAGATAAGATAAATAATTTTTTCCACACAATTCCTACTGTAGAATATCATTTATAAAATTTATATTGATCAATATAAGCCATAGAAACTAGAAAACAAGCAAACTATGCATTGAAAATAGAATCTGTCAAAAACAGAACAGTATGTAATGAACTGGACAACTACCATACATCTGCTACTCCGAAAATTCTAACAAATTAGAAAGATGTAGGAAATTTATATATCAATATTGTGTAAAAAATTCATAAGGTTTCGTCACTTCTGTGATTTTTTTAAAAAAATTTACTGGATGCAAAAGTTTTTGTTTTCCAACAATATCAAATCAACTATCACCAAACATAATCTCAAAGGCTTTACTTGGCACTTTATTGAAACAAAAGCTATAAAAATGATTACTACAGTAGAATAATCATGTGAACACACAAAAAAAGTAGGTAAAAGTGTTGGGTTATCTCCCAACAAGCAATTTTCTTTAATGCCTTTGTAGCTAGGCATGATGGCTTCAATGATGCTCACATAAAAGATAAGAATTGAAACATAATGGGAGCATCATGAAAAACATGGCAAGCACATTTAAGTCTAACCCACTTTGTATGCATAGGGATTTTGTGAGCAAATAATTTATGGGAGGAAGAATCAACTAGCATAGGAAGGCAAAACAAACATAACTTCAAAATTTTCAACACATAGAGAGGAAACTTGATATTATTGCAATACCGACAAGCATATGTTCCTCTCTCATAATAAATTTCAGTAGCATCATGAATGAATTCGACAATATAAATATCACATAAAGCTTTCTTTTCATGATCCACGTGCATAAATGTTTTATTACTCTCCACATAAGCAAATTTATTCTCATGAATAGTAGTGGGAGCAAACTCAACAAAATAACAATCATGTGATTGAAAATTAAAATCATGACGACAAGTTTCATGGTTATCTTTATTCAATATAGCATACATGTCATCACCATAATCATCATAGATAGCAACTTTTTTGTCATAGTCAATTGGAACCTCTTCTAAAATAGTGGATTCATCATTAAATAAAGTCATGACCTCTCCAAATCCAATTTCATAAATATTACAATAAGATTCAATACCCTCCAAAATAGTGGGATCATTAGTACCAAAAATTGACACTCTTCCAAACCCACTTTCATCAATATAATCATCATAAATAGGAGGCATGCTTTCATCACAATAAATTTTCTCATCAAAACTTGGGGGACTAAAAATATCATCTTCATCAAATATAGCATCCCCAAGCTTATGGCTTTGTATATCCTTAGCATCATGGATATTCAAAGACTTCATACCAACGGCATTGCAATCATGCTCATCATTCAAAGATTTTTTGTCAAACATTTTATAGAATTCTTCTTCAATCAATTGAGCACAATTTTCCTTTTCATCATTTTCACGAAAGACATTATAAAGATGAATAATATGAGGCAACCTCAATTCCATTTTTTTGTAGTTTTATTTTATAAACAAAACTAGTGATAATACAAGAAACTAAAAGATTAAATTGCAAGATCTAAAGATATACCTTCATGCACTCACCTCCCTAGCAACGGTGCCAGAAAAGAGCTTGATGTCTACTACACAACTTGTTCCTGTAGACTCGTGTTGGGCCTCCAAGCGAAGAGTTTTGTAGGACAGTAGCAAATTTCCCTCAAGTGGATGACCCAAGGTTTATCAATCCGTGGGAGGCGTTGGATGAAGATGCTCTCTCTCAAACAACCCTGCAACCAAATAATAAAAATTCTCTTGTGTCCCCAACACACCAAATACAATGGTAAATTGTGTAGGTGGACTAGTTCGGCGAAGAGATGGTGATACAAGTGCAGTAATGGTAGTAGATATTGATTTTTGTAATAGGAACAATAAAAAAACATCAAGGTAGCAATTGATAAAACGGAGGACAATCGGTATTGCAATGCTTGGAAATGAGGCCTAGGGTCCGTACTTTCGCTAGTGCAATCTCTCAATAGTGCTAATATAATTGGATCCTATAACCATCCCTCAACGTGCGATGAAGAATCACTCCAAAGTTCTTATATAGCTGAGAACATAAGAAGAAATTGTTTGTAGGATACGAAACCACCTCAAAGCTATTCTTTCCGATCAATATATCCTAGAGTTCGTACTAAAATAACACCAATCTATTCTTTCCGATCGATCTATCCAAGAGTTCATACTAAAATAACACCATATGATACACATCAATCAACTCTAAAGACACCTAGATACTCCAATGTCACCGCGACTATCTGTGAGTTGATTATATGATATGCATCAAACAATTTCAGATTCATAATACTCAATCCAACACAAAGAACCTCAAAGAGTGCCCCAAGATTTCTACCGGAGAAACAAAGACGAAAACGTGCATCAACCCCTATGCATAGATTACCCCAATGTCACCTCGGGAATCCGCGAGCTGAGTGCCAAAACACATATCAAGTGAATCAATATGATACCCATTTGTCACAACGGGTATTCATTACAAGACATACATCAAGTGCTCTCAAATCCATAAAAGTATTCAATCCTATAAAATGAAATCTCAAAGGGAAAACTCAATTCATCACAACAAGATAAAGAGGGGAAAACACCATATGATCCAACTATATTAACAAAGCCTGTGATACATCAATATAGTGACATCTCAAGAACACGAGAGAGAGAGAGAGATTAAACACATAGCTACTGGTACAAACCCTCAGCCCCGAGGGTGGACAACTCCCTCCTCATCATGGTGGCCGCCGGGATGATGAAGATGGCCACCGGTGATGATTTCCCCCTCCGGCAGGGTGCCGGAACGCGATCTAGATTGGTTTTTCATGGCTACAGAGGCTTCCGGCGGCGAAACTTCTAATCTATCGACTCCCCTAGGGTTTTTGGAATATTTGGGAATTTATAGGGTGAAGAGGCGGTGCGGGAGGCCACTGAGGTGGGCACAACCTCCCTGGGCGTGCCTGGGCCCCCAGGCGCGCCCTGGTGGGTTGTGCTCCCCTCGGAGCTCCCCTCTAGTACTTCTTTGGCCCACCGGGTATCTTCTGGTCTAGAAAAAAATTCCAAAAAGTTTCGCTGTGTTTGGACTGCGTTTGGTATTCATTTTCTGCGATGCAAAAAACAAGCAAAAAACAACAACTGGCATTGGGCACTATGTCAATATGTTAGTCTCAAAAAATGATATAAAAATGCTATAAAATGGTTGTTAAACATCCAAGAATGATAATATAACAACATGAATACTTCATAAATTATAGATATGTTGGAGACGTATCAGTTACCACCAAGGCTCTTGTAATCATTGGGACCAAAAAGATCCATGCGAAGTAGCTCAGGTGGTCTTCTAGTTGTTATGATGTCCTTCACAGGATGACTTCCTCCAACTTGTTTCTTGCATGACAAGCACTACAAAGTATATATTTGTCAAAGATAACATCTTTAACACCAAGAATATGATCTCCTTTAACAAGCTTATCATGGTTTCACAGACCAACATGTCCTAGCCTTCTATTCCATAACCAACCTTTAGAAGATTTTGCAATAATACATGTACGAGGTTGGGCTCTTTTAGTGAAATAAACAATGTACAAATCACCTCTATGAATGCCAGTGAAGACCATGATGTGATTATATCGACGGAACACTTGTCAATCTACTTCAGTAAATAGAACATTGAAACCAAAGTCGGCTAATCTAGATATAGAAAGAAGATTGTAGCCAAGAATTCAACGAGCATGGCATTTTGAATAAATCTATCATTGGATATGGCCACCTTACCAAGGCCAATTACCTTGCCCTTGGAGTTCTCTCCAAAAGTCACATACTTGCGTGAACCATCATTTTTAGCAAGCTCACGAAACATGTCTCTATCTCTGTTCATGTGATTGGTGCATCCACTATCAAGAATCCTTTCCTTTCCTCCGGACATGTAATCTCGAAGACTTGCGATGAAACTAAGATTCCTCATAGTCTTCTCATATTCTATGTCGAATTCTTCATCTTCATCATAATAGCCATGTTCAATATTGTCATCATCAATTGGTAAGTGATCGTCACCTAGGGCAACGCATTCATTAGTTCCATGATCACGACATTGTTCAAGAGAGTGAATTCGAATGGCTTCTATGATGATATTGCTAATAGTTCTAACATCGCCTTTAGCACACACGATATCATGAAGCTCAAAAAGGCAATCATCAAATTTAGGATCACTAGGATTCATCTTTTGAAAAGCAAAGGTCTTATGAAGAATCTCATCAAGATTCTTCAGAGAGTAATTTGGACATCACTTTCTCAAATATTTTCATAGGGTATAGGCGCACACAAAGTTTGGCATACAACCAAGCACAAGTTTAGGTAATCCTTTAATGATAAAAGATTGACGGTTCTAAGATTATGAAGCATGTCAATTTCCTCTTCATGAGTGGGGTGCAAGGGATTAATAGGAGGAACATATGGGCTATTAGTATACTTGCTCAAACTAAATTTATCAAAGATATCAAACATTCCATCTCTCCAAAAGTTATAGTACTCTCCATTGATAATGGGCACTCTAAATCTAAGACTCCCCAAAGTAAACACATCCATCTTCCTCCAACGATGATTAAACCAAAGCAATGGACATCAATGCACTGATACCAATTGTAGGATCGAGAAGGTCGAGTCTAGAGGGGCTTGAATAGACACTTAACAAGGCAATACAGCTTTTAGTTTTCTTGATAATTAGGCCGATTTTACTAGTTAAGTTGCAACCAATACTTCCTACACATGCATATCCAGAGATAGGGCAGCGGAATGATAACAACATGCAAGTTCAATAAAGTAAAGGGGGTAGAGATAGGAAGATCAAACACAATGAAGACACGGTGATTTTTGGCGCGGTTTCGATAGGTGATGCTATCGTACATCCACGTTGATGGAGACTTCAACCCACACAGGGCAACGGATGCGCGAGTCCAAGGAGGGCTCCCCACATGAAGGGTCCACGAAGAAGCAACCTTATCTATTCCACCATATCTTACGCCCACGAAGGACTAGCCTCACTCTGGGTAGATCTTTGATACGTCCATTTTGCATCATGTTTTCCTACTGTTATTTATAATATTTTTAAGCATAATAATGCTTTATGGAGTAATTCTAATGACTTTTCTCTCATAATATGCAAGGTTTACATAAAGAGGGAGAATACCGGCAGCTGGAATTCTGGACCTGAAAAAGCTACGTCAGAGATATCTATTCTGCACATCTCCAAATGAGTTGAAATTTTACGGAGAATTATTTTGAAATATATTATAAATATTGGAGCAAATAACTACTAGAGGGGGGCTTCCTGGTGCCCACAAGACACCAGGGCGCGCCAGGCCCCCCAGGCGCGCCCTGGTGGGTGGTGGGCAGCCCAGCCCACCTCCGGTGCCCATCTTCTGGTATATAAGGTCTTTTGACCTAAAAAACTAAAAGGAGGAATTTTGGGATGGAGCGCCCCATCTCGAGGCGGAACTTGGGTAGGAGCACTTTTGCCCTCCGGTGGAGCGATTCCTCCGGGAGAACTTCCATCCCGGAGGGAGAAATCGAAGCCATCATCATCACCAACAACCCTCTCATCTTTGGGAGACCAATCTCCATCAATATCTTCAACATCACCATCTCATCTCAATCCCTACTTCATCTTTTGTGTTCAATCTTTGTACCGAAACCTCATATTGGTACCTGTGGGCAATGGCGGAGCTTGGGCCAAAATTCTGGAGGGGCAATGGGCTGAGGGGGGGCTAAATTATGAGGAATGGCCTTATTTTCCTATACTTATGGCCCAAATACCTAGGGGTAGTGAGGGATTTCTTCATGGGCTGGGGGGCGGTGGCCCAGGCTGCGCTCCATGAAGCTCCGTCACTGCCTGTGGGTGACTTGTAGTGCTGATTACATCTTGTAGTTGATTACTATATGGTTTATTTGGTGGAAAATTATATGTTCAGATCCATTATGCTATTTAATACCCCTCTGATATTGAGCATGAATATCATTTGTGAGTAGTTACCTTTTTTCTTGAGGTCACGAGAGAAGTCACGTTGCAAGCAATCATGTGAATTTGATATGTGTTCGATATTTTGATGATATGTATGTTGTGATTTCCTTAGTGGTGTTATGTGAATGTCGACTACATGACACTTCACCATCCTTGGGCCTAAGGGAATGCATTGTGGAGTAGTTATTAGATGATGGGTTGCTAGAGTGACAGAAGCTTAAACCCTAGTTTATTCGCTACTTCATAAGGGACTGATTTGGATCCATATGTTTAATGCTATGGTTAGATTTTGTCTTAATACTTTTCTCGTAGTTGTGGATGCTTGCGAGGGGGTTAATCATAATGGGAGGCTTGTTCAATTAAGAACAGCACCCAAGCACCAGTCCACCCACATATCAAATTATCAAAACAGCGAATGTGAATCAAACCAACATGATGAAAGTGACTATGAAATTCCCGTGTACTCTCCAGAACGCTTTGCTTATTATAAGAGACCGTTTTGGCCTATCATTTTCTGCAAAAAGGATTGGGCTACCTTGCTACACTTTATTTACCGTTACTGTTACTTGTCCGTTACAAATTATCTTGCTATCAAACTACTTGTTACCGACAATTTCAATGCTTGCAGAAATTACCTTGCTGAAAACCACTTGTCATTTCGTTTTGCTCCTCATTTGGTTTGACACTCTTACTTTTTGAAAGGACTACAATTAGTTCCCTATACTTTTGGATCATCAAGACTCTTTTCTGGCGCCGTTGCCGGGGAGTGAAGCGCTCTTGGTAAGTGGAAATCGGTAAGGAAACATTTATATTATGTGCTGAAATTTATTGTCGCTTGTTACTATGGAAAACAATCCTTTGAGGGGTTTGTTCGGGGTATCTTCACCTCGACCAGAAACACAAAGAGTTGCCCCGCAACCTACTGCACCTACTTAAAATATTGGTTATGAAATTCCTTCGGGTATGATAGAACAACTGCTAGCTAATCCTTATGCAAGAGACGGAACTAAACATCCTGGTATGCATCTGATATTTAAGCTTGCGGGTTTACCCGGAGATGAAGTTAAGAAGAAGGTTTTCCCTTTATCTTTGAAGGGAAAATCATTGACATGGCATAGGCTATGCGATGATATTGGATCTTGGAACTGGAATGTATTGAAATAGGAATTTCATCAAAAAATTATCCTATGCATCTAGTTCATCGTGATCGGAATTATATATATAATTTTGGCCTCATGAAGGAGAAAGTATCGCTCTAGCTTGGGGGAGGCTTAAGTCAATGTTATATTCATGCCCCAATCTTGAGCTCTCAAGAGAAATTATTATTCAAAAAATTTATGTTTGGCTTTCTTGTGATGATCAATCCATGCTCGATACTTCTTATACTGGTTCTATTATGAAGAAGACTATTGAATTCAAGTGGGATCTTTTGGAAAGAATTAAACACAACTCTGAAGATTGGGAAATCTACTAAGGTAAAGAGTTAGATATTAAGCTTGAGTTTGATTGTGTTAAATCTTTTATGAATACCGGTGCTTTTCACAAGTTTAGCACTAAATATGGACTTGGCTCTGAGATAGTAGCCTCCTTTTGTGAATCATTTGCTACTCAAGTTGATCTCCCTAAGGAGAAGTGGTTTAAATATCACCCCCTATTAAAGAAGAAAGTAAAGAACCGGTTATAGCTAAGGATGGAACTATCATTTACAATGTTCACCCAGTTGTGCCTACTGCTTATATTGAAAACCCACCTTTCCCTATTAGGATAAAGGAACATGCTAAGGTATCAACCGTGGTTCGTAAAAGTAATATTAAAGCACCAAAAACCTCTGAACAAATCAAAGTAGAACCTAGTGTTGCTATGGTAAAAGATCTCTTGGTCGAAAACATTGATGGGTATGTTATTTATTTCTGTGATGAAGCTGCTAGAATTGCCAAACCCGATGAAAAAGATAAACATAGACCTGTTGTTGGCATGCGTGTTGTGTCAGTTAAAATAGGAGATCATTGTTATCATGCCCTATGTGATTTAGGTGCTAGTGTGAGTGCTATTCCTTTTACCTTATACCAAGAAATCATGAATGATATAGCACCCGCTGAAATAGAAGACATAGACGTTACTATTAAACTTGCTAATAGAGACACCATCACACCACTTCAGATTGTTAGAGATGTTGAAGTCTTGTGGTGGAAAATAAAATATCCTACTGATTTTCTAGTCCTTGGTTCCCCACAAGATGACTTTTGTCCCATAATCTTTGGTAGACCTTTCTTGAACACTGTCAATGCTAAGATAGATTATGAAAAAGAAAATGTTAGTGTTAGCTTTGGTGATGTGTCTCATGAGTTTAATTTCTCTAAGTTTCGTAGACAATCTCATGTTAAAGAATCACCTAGTAAGGATGAAATAATTGGTCTCGCTTCTATTGTCGTACCTCCTACTGATCCACTAGGACAATATTTGCTAGACCATGAAAATGATATGCATTTACATGAAAGAAATGAAATAGAAAAAATATTCTTTGAACAAAAACCTCTCCTTAAATGCAATTTGCCTATTGAAACCCTAGGAGGACCTCCTCCACCTAAAGGTGATCCTGTGTTTGAATTAAAGCAATTGCCTGATACGTCTCTGTCGTAACTACTTTTCCTAATACTTTTCCTCTTGTTTTGGACTCTAATTTGCATGATTTGAATGAAACTAACCCGGACTGGCGCTGTTTTCAAAAGAACTACCATGGTGTTGTTTTTTGTGCAGAAATAAAAGTTCTCGGATTGGAATGATACTTTGCGAGGATTTTTTATACAATAAAATAGAATTACTGGAGCCAAGAACCACCGGAGGGCGGCACCTGGGTGGGCACAACCCACCAGGGCACCCCCTCCTGGCGCACCCAGGTGGGTTGTCCCCGCCTGGTGGCCCCGTAGACCCTGAATCCAACTCCATAAATACCTATTTTTCCAAAAAAATCAGGGAGAAAGAATTATCGCGTTTCATGAGACGGAGCCGCCGCCACCTCTTGTTCTTCGTCGGAAGGCCAAATCTGGAGTCCGTTTGGGGCTCCGGAGAGGGGGATCTTTGATCTTTCTTATCACCAACCCTTCTCCATCGCCAATTCCATAATCCTCCTCACCGGGAGTGAGTAATTCCTGCGTAGGCTCGCTTGTTGGTGAGGAGTTGGATGGGATTCATCATGTAATCGAGTTAGTTTTGTTAGGGCTTGATCCCTAGTATCCACTATGTTCTGAGATTGATGTTGATATGACTTCGCCATGCTTAATGCTTGTCACTTTGGGCTCCAGTGCCATGATTTCAGATCTGAACCATTTATGTTATCACCATTATATCTATGTTCTAGATCCGATCTTGCAAGTTATATTCACCTGTTACGTGCTATGATCCGTAAACCCCGGAGTGACAGTAGTCAGGATACTTTCCGGTGATGACCGTAGTTTGAGGAGTTCATGTATTCACTATGTGTTAATGCTTTGTTCCGGTTGTCTACTAAAAGGAGGCCTTAATATCCCTTAGTTTCCAATTAGACCCCGCTGCCACGGGAGGGTAGGACAAAAGATGTCATGCAAGTTCTTTCCATAAGCACGTATGACTATTTACGGAATACATGCCTACATTATATTTATGAACTGGAGCTATGATAACCCACAAGTGTAGGGGATCGTTTGTAGCCTTCTTCGATAAATAAGAGTGTCGAACCCAATGAGGAGCTAAAGGTATAACAGATATCCCCTTAAGTTCTATCGACCACTGATACAACTCTACGCACACTTGACGTCTGCTTTACCTAGAACAAGTATGAAACTGTTTGGCAAGAATAAAACTATGAATAAATTGCAAGGTAATAAAAGTAGATAGCTTTTTTCAACAAGAAAGTCATTTGTCCCTAGGCAACCGATAACAAGTACCGGTAATCATTCTTGTAATTCTATATGAGGGAGAGGCATGAGCTAACATACTTTCTCTACTGGGATCATATGCACTTATGATTGGACACCTAGCAGGCATCCGCAACTACTAAAGTTCATTAAGGTTGTGAAACCCAACCATAGCATTAACTATCAAGTCCTCTTTATCCCATATGCCATAACCCACCTACTCGAGTTTAAGCTTCTGCCACTCTCGCAACCCACCATAAGCGAATCAGGAACGTATTGCAACACCCCATAGAGGGGGCCCCTCACGCTTGCGCGGGACGGAGGGCACCGTAAGACAGCGCCATAAATAAAATATACAATCATACCAACCAAGATCACGATTAACCCATAGGACAAAACAGATCTACTCAAACATCATAGGATAACCATAGATCATTGGGAAATTATATATGGAGTTGAGCACCATGTTTAAGTAGAGATTATAGTGGGGGGAAGAGGTGTTACACCACTAGATAGAGGGGGAGAAAGTTGGTGTTGACGGTAGCAAGATTGTTGATGTAGATCGCCGTGACGATCCTTGCCCCGGCGGCGTTCCAGTGCCACCGGGAGAGAGGGGGAGAGAGCCCCCCTCCTTCTTCTTCTTCCTTGGCCTCCCCCTAGATGGGAGGAGAGTTCCCCTCCTGGTCCATGGCCTCCATGGCGGCGGAGCGGCGGGAGCCCCTCTGAGATTGGATCTGCCTCTCTGTTCTCTTCTGTTTCGCGCTCCCCAGATCTGGCCGAAAACCGTTTCTTATATTCCGGGAGATCTGTAACTCCGGTTGCGCTGAGATTTTAACACGATTTTTTTTCCGGATATAAGCTTCCTTGCACCCGAAGTAGAGTTCCAACTGACGTACGAGGCGAGCACAACCCACCACCACGGGCCTGGCACCTGGGGCACGCCCTGGTGTCGTGTGGGCTGTGTGGGCCTCCGTTTGCGTTGATTCCAAGTCCCAAAAATCACATATATTCCAAAATAATTCTCCGTAAAATTTATTGCATTTGGACTTTGTTTGATATGGATTTTCTGCGAAACAAAAAGGATGCAACAAACAGGAACTGGCACTGGGCACTGGATCAATAGGTTAGTCCAATAAATCATATAAAAAGTTGCCAAAACTATGTGAAAGTTGTACAATATTGGCATGAAACAATCAAAAATTATAGATACGATGGTGACGTATCAGCATCCCCAAGCTTAATTCATGCTCGTCCTCGAGCAGTAAATGATAAAAAAGAATAATTTTTGATGTGGAATGCTACCTAGCATAAACTTGATCATATATCTAATCATGGCATGAATATTAAGACATAAGTGATTCAAAGCAATAGTCTATAATTTGACATAAAGACATCAATACTCAGGCATCCCAACAAATAATCATGTCTTTCAAAATATCAACGCTAAAGAAAGCTATCCCTACAAAATCATATAGTCTTGTCATGCTCTGTCTTCTTAACATAAAGTATTTATCATGCATAACCCCGATGACAAGCCGAGCAATTGGTTCATACTTTTTAACGCGCTTCAGCTTTTTCAACCCTCACTTAATACATGAGTGCGAGCCATGGATATAGCACTACGGGTGGAATAGAGTATGATGATAGGGGTAAATATAAAGAAGACAAAAAGTAGAAAGTCTCACACCGACACGGCTAACCAACGGGCTATGGAGATGCCCATAAATTAATATCAATGCGAGGAGTAGGGATTGCCATGTAACGAATGCACTAAGAGCTATAAGTGTATGGAAGCTCAATATGAAAACTAAGTGGTGTGCATCTAATCCTATAATGAAAAATTGCCACTAGTATATGAAAGTGACAACATAGGAGACTCTCCATATGAAAAACATGGTGCTACTTTGAAGCACAAGTGTGGTAAAGGATACTAACAATGCCCCTTCTCTCTTTGTTTATTATTTTGTTCTTTTTCTTTTCTTTTTTTTTTCTTTTTTTTTCTTTTTCTCTCTCATTGTTCGGAGTCTCATCTCGACTTGTGAGGGAATCATAGTCTCCATCATCCTTTCCTCACTGGGGCACTGCTCTAAAAATGAATAATGATGGTCATCACACTTCTATTTACTTATAACTCAGAAAAAATAAAAATTACAACTCGATACCTATAACAAAGTATGACTCTATATGAATGCCTCTGGCAATACTAGGATGTGCAATGATCTAGCATAACATGTATGAAAAATGATGAACGGTTGCTGAGCCACAACTGCTGTGTTAGCTATATGATCATGCAAAGCAATATGACAATGAATGCTCAAGTCATCAAAACGGAAGCGGTGGAAGTTGCATGGCAATATATCTCGGAATGGCTATGGAATGGGCATAATAGGTAGGTATGGTGGCTATTTTGAGGAAGATATAATAAGGCTTATGTGTGATAGAGCGTATCATATCACGGGGTTTGGATGCACTGGTGAAATTTGCACCGACTCTCGAGGTGAGAAAGGGAAATGCACGGTACCATAGAGGCTAGCAAATTGCGGAAAGGTAAGAGTGCGTATAATCCATGGACTCACATTAGTCATAAAGAACTCATATACTTATTGCAAAAGTCTATTAGCCCTCGAAGCAAAGTACTACTACACATGCCCCTAGGGGGAAAGACTGGAGGAAAAGACCATCATGAAGGAAATATGCCCTAGAGGCAATAATAAAGTTGTTATTTATATTTCCTTATATCATGATAAATGTTTATTATTCATGCTAGAATTGTATTAACCGGAAACTTAGTACATGTGTGTATACATAGACAAACAGAGTGTCCCTAGTATGCCTCTACTTGACTAGCTCGTTAATCAAAGATGGTTAAGTTTCCTAGCCATAGACATGTGTTGTCATTTGATGAACGGGATCACATCATTAGAGAATGATGTGATGGACAAGACCCATCCGTTAGCTTAGCATAATGATCGTTTAGTTTTATTGCCATTGCTTTCTTCATGACTTATGCATGTTCCTCTGACTATGAGATTATGCATCTCCCGAATACCGGAGGAACACTTAGTGTGCTATCAAATGTCACAACGTAACTGGGTGATTATAAAGATGCTCTACAGGTATCTCCGATGATGTTTGTTGAGTTGGCATAGATCGACATTAGGATTTGTCACTCTGTGTATCGGAGAGGTATCTCTGGGCCCTCTCGGTAATGATCATCACTATAAGCCTTGCAAGCAATGTGACTAATGAGTTAGTTGCGGGATGATGAATTACGGAACGAGTAAAGAGACTTGCCGGTAACGAGATTGAACTTGGTATGATGATACCGACGATCGAATCTCGGGCAAGTAACATACCGATGAGAAAGGGAACAATGTATGTTGTTATGCGGTTTGATCGATAAAGATCTTCATAGAATATGTAGGAGCCAGTATGAGCATCCAGGTTCCACTATTGGTTATTGACCGAGATGTGTCTCGGTCATGTCTACATAGTTCTCAAACTCGTAGGGTCTGCACGCTTAACGTTCGATGATGATTTGTATTATGAGTTATGTGATTTGATGACCGAAGTTTCTTCGGAGTACTGGCTGAGATCACGGACATGACGAGGAGTCTCAAAATGGTCAAGAGGTAAAGATCGATATATTGGAAGGCTATATTCGGACATCGGAAAGGTTCCGAGTGATTCAGGTATTTTTCGGAGTATCGAGAGATATAAGAATTCGCCGGAGGAAGTAGTGGGCCTTAATGGGCCATACGGGAAAGGAGAGAAGGGCCTCAAGGGGTGGCTGCGCGCCCCCCATGGCAAGTCCGAATTGGACTAGGGAGGGGGCGGCGCCCCCCTCTCTTTCCTTCTCCCTCTCCTACTCTCCCTCTCTCCTCTCTCTGAAAAGGAAGGGGACTCCAACTAGGATTGGGAATCCTAGTTGGACTCCCCCTATAGGCGCGCCCCCTCCTAGGCCGGCCTCCTCCTCCTCCCTCCTTTATATACGTGGCCAAGGGAGCACCCCAAAGCACAACAGACAATCTCTTAGCCGTGTGCGGTGCCCCCCTCCATAGTTACACATCTCGGTCATATCGTCGTAGTGCTTAGGTGAAGCCCAGCGCCAGTAGCTTCATCATCACCATCACCACGCCGTCTTGCTGACGAAACTCTCCCTCGGCCTCAATTGGATCAATAATACGATGGACGTCATCGAGCTGAACGTGTGCTGAACACGGAGGTGCCGTACGCTTGGTGCTAGGATCGGTCGGATCGTGAAGATGTACGACTACGTCAACCGCGTTGATATAATGCTTCCGCTTTCGGTCTACGAGGGTACGTGGACACACTATCCCCGCTCGTTGCTATGCATCACCTAGATAGATCTTGCGTGATCGTAGGATTTTTTTTGAAATTACTGCGTTCCCCAACAGTGGCATCCGAGCCAGGTCTATGCGTAGATGTTATATGCACGAGTAGAACACAAAGAGTTGTGGGCGATAATAGTCATACTGCTTACCAGCATGTCATACTTTGATTCGGCGGTATTGTTGGATGAAGCGGCCCAGACCGACATTACATGACTGCGTTCATGAGACTGGTTCTACCGACGTGCTTCGCACACAGGTGGCTAGTGGGTGTCTGTTTCTCCAGCTTTAGTTGAATCAAGTTTGACTACGCCTGGTCCTTGTTGAAGGTTAAAACAGCACACTTGACGAAAAATCGTTGTGGTTTTGATGCGTAGGTAAGAACAATTCTTGCTAGAAGCCCGTAGCAGCCACGTAAAACTTGCAACAATAAAGTAGAGGACGTCTAACTTGTTTTTGCAGGGCATGTTGTGATGTGATATGGTCAAGACGTGATGAGATATAAATTGTTGTATGAGATGATCATGTTTTGTTAAAGTTATCAGCAACTGGCAGGAGCCTTATGGTTGTCTCTTTATTGCATTAGATGCAAACGCCATATAATTGCTTTACTTTATCACTATGCGGTAGCAATAGTTGCAAAAGCAATAGTTGGCGAGACGACCATGTGACGACACGTTGATAAAGATCAAGATGATGGAGATCATGGTGTCATGCCAGTGACGATGGAGATCATGACGGTACTTTGGAGAGGGAGATCAAAGACACAAGATGATGATGGCCATATCATGTCACATATTTTGATTGCATGTGATGTTTATGTTTTATGTATCTTATTTTGCTTAGTACGACGGTAGCATTATGAGATAATCTCTCACTAAATTTCAAGGTACAAGTGTTCTCCCTGAGTATGCACCGTTGCGACAGTTCTTCGTGCTGAGACACCACGTGATGATCGGGTGTGATAAGCTCTACGTTCACATACAACGGGTGCAAGCCAGTTTTGCACACGCAGAATACTCGGGTTAAACTTGACGAGCCTAGCATATGCAGATATGGCCTCGGAACACTGAGACCAAAAGGTCGAGCGTGAATCATATAGTAGATATGATCAACATAGAGATGTTCACCATTGAAAACTACTCCATCTCACGTGATGATCGGACATGGTTTAGTTCATATGGATCACGTGATCATTTAGATGACTAGAGGGATGTCTATCTAAGTGGGCGTTCTTAAGTAATATGATTAATTGAACTTAATTTATCATGAACTTAGTCCTGATAGTATTTGCATAACTATGTTGTAGATCAATAGCTCGCGGTGTAGCTCCCCATTTATTTTTGATATGTTCCTAGAGAAAAATAAGTTGAAAGATGATAGTAGCAATGATACGGACTTGGACCGTGATTTAAGGATTATCCTCACTGCTGCACAAAAGAATTATGTCCTTGATGCACCACTAGGTGACAGACCTATTGCAGGAGCAAATGCAGACGTTATGAACGTTTAACAAAGCTCGGTATGATGACTACTTGATAGTTTAGTGCACCATACTTTACGTATTAGAACCGGGACTTCAAAAACTTTTTGAACACCATGGAGCATATGAGATGTTCCAAGAGATGAAATTGATATTTCAGTCTCATGCCCATGTCGAGAGGTATGAAACCTCTGACAAGTACTTTGCCTACAAGATGGAGGAGAATAGCTCAACGAGTGAGCATGTGCTCAGAATGTCTGAGTACTAAAATCACTTGAATCAAGTGGGAGTTAATCTTCCCGATAAGATAGTGATTGACAGAGTTCTCTAGTCACTATCACCAAGTTACTAGAACTTTGTGATGATCTATAATATGCAAGGGATAATGGAAATGATTCCCAAGCTCTTCGCGATGCTGAAATCGGCGAAGGTAGAAATCAAGAAAAAGCATCAAGTGTTGATGGTTAACAAGACCACTAGTTTCAAGATAACACTACAAAAAAATACACTTCCGTGATGATACATGTTTGTCACAGTAGGTCACGTTTTCTGTCATGCATGTACATCCATGACAAATTTATGAGAGAATCAAGATAGTCATACCTGTGCTGTCGTAGAAGTGTTCCATGACATTACCAAAATTATCATCACGAAAGTGTCCACTTCCATGACGATAAATCGCGCGTCACAGAAGTGCTTTCGTCAAGGGTGACTGACACATGGCATCCACCGTAACGGAACACCGTTAAGCTATCGGGTCCAGTTTTGGATTCGATAACCCGTTAACAGCCCGGACCAATGGGGATTTTCCACGTGTAAAATCATCATTGGCCGGAGGAAACACGTGTTGCCTCACCGTTGGGACAGATGTCATCCACTCATTGGACAGGAGGCGCCTATGATAGGTCGACATGTGGCACGGCCCAACAGTGGCCCATTCCGGTGAAAAAGGCCGGCCCAGTAAAAAATAGCAGGCCGGCCCATATAAGGCCTACTTGTGTCAGGTCCATTTAAGCCCACGGCCCATACGAGATGTGCCAATTCGGCCCGTCAACGGCCCGTTAAAGATTTGACACCATTGTAGCCCATCGTCAGTTCGAGCCCGTTAACAGCCCGCTATATATTTGGGCTCAATATCGGCCCGATGAGATTTCGGCCTGTTAACGACCCATTCAGTGGATGGGCCAATTTCCACGATGTACATATTTTGGCCTTTTAGCGACACATTTAAATATTGGGCTAATTTCCGGCCAGGTGTGTCTTTCAGCCTGTTGACGGCCCATAAATCAGTTGGGCCATTTGTAGTCGGACCTGAGTTTCGGCCTTTTAGCGACCCATTTAAGTGTTGGGCCAATTTCCGGCCCGGTGTGTCTTTCAGCCTGGTGACAGCCCATATATCTGTTGGGCCATTGGTAGTCAGACCTGAGTTTTGGCCTTTTAGCGACCCATTTAAGTGTTGGGCCAATTCCCGGCCCTGTGTGCCTTTCAGCCTGTTAACGGACCATAAATGAGTTGGGCCATTTGTAGTCGGGCCTGAGTTTTGGCCTTTTAACGGCCCATGCCCTTCATGGTCCAATACCAGCCCAGTTTCTCTTTCGGCCTGCTAAAGGCCCACAACACAGTTGGGCCATTTACAATACGACCTGACTTTTGGCCTCTTAGCGGCCCATGCTCTTCATGGTCCAGTACAAGCCCGTTGTTTCTTTCGGCCTGCTAAAGGCCCACAGTATAGTGGGCCTTATCTAGCCCGAACTTAGTAACGGCCTGTTAACGGCCCGTGAAATCAATTGGGCCCACCTGTTGCCCGCTTTGATGTCAGCCTGTTAACGACCCGGGAGTTAAGAGGGCCGACTATTAACTTTCGGCCTGGTAACGGCCCATTAACTTAATGGGCCCACTAAAGTTTGTACATGTCTTTAGGCCAAATTAGATAATTTGAGCCCATTACGACGAGCAATTATGCACAGGACCAAAACCGATCAAGCAAAGGTACGACATACAGGGAAAAACGTTGCACATCAAACATATATTACAGGAAATTACATCCACTGGGCAATCAAAGATTGGTGCCAGTGCAAATAAATGAACAGAACCTAACGATCTACAACGTCACAATCTGCAACCTCAGCACGGATGACGCCCATAAGCATGTGGGCAAGTTCTTGCTGCTTTGCTAGACTGTCTCTGAAAACATTGATCAGTCGTTGTGTCACACGACTCTGCACCTCTGATTCCTCCACCATTTCCATCATTCCTTCAGCCATTAATTGGTTCACAAACATACATTTTTTCCGTTGCATTCGAGACAGAGGATACGGAACAGATTCAGATGGCGATTTTGGCAGGCTTGTATTATTGATAGTGGAGAGTGTCTCGACCACTACATCATAACATAAATTAGGAGGGGAACCAAACAGATTAATCATGAGTTATTGGCATATTACCTGGCCTAGATTTATTGGAAAGAAACAATGGGGTTGCCTTGCTGTTTTCAGAGTTTATCTTCTTATCTTCAGCAGCCTGCACAAAATTAAGACACTAGCATTGCTATCATTGGCCAAGTCAGATAATAGGAAAGCAACATTGGCACAACGAACGTTTGGGCAACTAGCCAACACCAAATTAACACAATATGGCACAGCTATCATCAGCCAGGTAAGGTAATATGAAAGCAACATTGACACAATGAATGAATGGGCAAGCAGAGAAGCACTACAATTCAGTAATGTGCATGATATGAGATAGTACACTCATGCAGCTCAGTATGCAAAACTACCAGGCAGTTTTCTTTACAAAAATCAACATTGGCGCCTTTAACATTTTGCTACAACTAATTTTGGATCAGACAAAGGTTGGATTCACGCCGATTAACAAAATACATGCTGATGTAAAAATATAGTGATATACAACAGGTACTTACATCAGCATTGGAGCACAGAGAATTACCGCAAGGTATTTTGCTCGAATGCATTCCCAGTGAAGAAAATCTTCTATCAATTAACCTTATTTTCTAAAAGAGAGATGGGTAAGAAACATGTAGAAAATATGATCAGAATGCTATAAAATTTCATGATGCGAGGATACGCACACGCTTCTTAGAATGGAGTTGACATTCTTTTGCTGGACTGGAGCGGACTAGTTCTTTGGCCACTGGAATCTGCTTATTATCAGTGGGAGTTGAGTTTCTCTGTGCTGGAGCAGTATCTATGAAAAATGGAGTTGGTTTTTTATCTCCTGACGTTTGGATCTTTTGCAAAGACCTGGTTTGTAACCCTTCAGATTCTAACATAGCCGTCTTCCCCTTGCATGCTTTATATAGAAGAATGGTGCTTCAATTATAAAACATGCTACAACAGAGATGGAATAGGTACTGAAGAATAGAAAGGCATGACATATTGACATGTATTCCCTCCATCCGGAAATAAATGGATGGGTCTAGGCGTATTTCAGTTCTAGATACATCCAGTTTTATCCATTTCTGCGACATGTAATCCGGACGGAGGGAGTATGATGTAAGAGCTAGGGATACGACAGGACAACACAGTAAAAAAAACACTGAAAACCCACTACAGAACCAAAGTAATCAAACCCACTGATATGAGATAGTACACTCATGCAGCTCAGGATGCAAAACTACCAGGCAGTTTTCCTTACAAAAATCAACATTGTGGCCTTTAATCATACATTTTGCTACAACTAAATTTAGATCAGATAAAGGTTGGATTCCCGCCGATTAACAAAATACATGCTGATGTAAAATATAGTGATATACAATATGTACTTACATCTGCATTGGAGTACAGAGAATTCCTGCAAGAATCTTTCCTCACAGACGATACCAGTGCAGAAATTCTTCTATCTGTTAAGCTTATTTTCTAAAAGAGGGATGGGTAAGAAACATGTAGAAAATATGATCAGCATGCTATAAAATTTCATGATGCAAGGATACGCACACGCTTCTTAGAATGGAGTTGACATATTTTTGCTGGACTGGAGCGGACTAGTTCTTTGGCCACTGGAATCTACTTATTATCAGTAGGAGTTGGGTTTCTCTGTGCTGGAGCAGTATCTATAAAAACTGGAGTTGGTTTATTATCTCCTGGCATTTGGATCTTTTGCAAAGACCTGGTTTGTAACCCTTCAGATTCTAACATAGTCGTCTTCCCCTTGCATGCCTTGTATAGAAGAATGGTGCTTCAATTATAAAACATGCTACACCAGAGAGATGGAATAGGTACTGAAGAATAGAAAGGCATGACATATTGACATGTATTCCCTCCATCCGTAAAAAAATGGATGGGTCTAGGCGTATTTCAGTTCTAGATACATCCTTTTTTATCCAGTTCGGCAACATGTAATCCGGACGGAGGGAGTATGGTGTTAGAGCTAGGGATACGATAGGACAACACAATAAAAAAACACTAGTTGAATGTAAAACTGTATGCTAGCGGAATACGTACAAAAAAAACTAAGGCAACATACACGTGTATGATTGTGAAACTAAGATGGCATTGCAACAGAGCACTAGAACATCACTTCAATGTAAAAAACATGGTATGGTAGACAGATGAAGTACATACTGATGAATAACAATGCATAAGACATTCAGAAGCATGATGTCCAAATTAAGCAGATGGCATTGCGATAGAGTAGAATGACAGTACTTGAATTTGAAAACATGTTATCATGAATGGAATATGTACTGAATAACAGGAAGGCATGACATATTTACATGCATGATCAGCATGCTAAGCACATGGCATTGCAACAGAGTAGATACACTCCAGGACATTATATGCATGTTGTACCCATATCAGGGGCCAAGTTAGAGCAAGGACCTTGTGGGGTGAAGAGGATTCAACATCTTTCTGCAAGTCTTCTGAAGAACTGCCTTTACATGTTCCATCATATTGGGTATCATTAACATCAAGTTTATTGGCCTTTACATTGCTCCGTGAGGTTCTTGTGGATATATCAGTGTGTGCAATTATATCTGACATGCATGGAAGACAACTAGTAGTTAGATTTATGTAATGAGTGCCTGTAGGAGACGACATAAATAGTAGGACTGGGGTTAACTAGCAGCAACAGGTCTCAAAAACTAAAGGGAGAACACAGATGAAAGCTACAGAATATGTATCGTTTGTACTCGAGATTAACTAGATGGCACACAGAAGTATGAAAGAACAACATAGGTATAATACTAGAATCACCAGCCTGTGGGATAGCATTGGCTGATGGATGATAACTATGGAACAACGTCACCTAAAGAACAAGTATCTTAGCTGAACTATGGAACAACGTTAACTCCTGAACAAGACCCGTAAGAGATCAGCATGAATATACAGTGAAATGTGATAATCTATTTCCATGCTTAGATGAATAACAAAGCCATAAATGTTGCACACAAGTAAGATGAGGGTACAACCTATCTGGCCGCCATCCATAGGAGTGATCATCATGTGCTGACTTGTCGATGGCCCTGCAGTTGCTGTGGCTGTCCATGTCGGGCACGCGCATTCAATGCAGGGAACTGTTGAGTGGGGACTATAGCTCCATTTTGGTGTATGCTTCCCTTGTTGGAGCAGCTGCGGTGAGTCGGAAGACGGTGTGGCTGAAGATGCAGATAACGCATAATGTTAAGAACAACACATCTCTTTGATCTGAAGAAATACACTAAGAGATCAACGGCAAGGTACGAGGGTGGTCACACGTCTGTTGACTGAGACTAAATTGGGGTCACACGATTTTATTTTATTTTGGTACTGTCCGATCTACGTCGGATGGCTTGATGGCCGTCTTGTGCCTCCCGGCTGACACTGTTAGGAATCTTCCCCGAAGAGCCAGTGACCAATGGCAGAGCAGCTTGCCTCCGCCGTCCGTGGCCCCGGCCAAAACCCCGCTCCCCGCCCCACCGCACTGCCATGGTTGCGCCGCCCCCGGGCCAATCCACAAAGACTCCCCGTCATCCAGATCCGGCGGCGGCAGTACCTTGAACCCACACAACTCTAAGATAGCCATATAAGCGCTGCTTCCGCGGCGAACTTGCGGCCCCGCACCCTTACGTTAGACACCAGCCAACCGGCAGCCTTGGAGCTCCTCCGCCTCGAGGGGTGCTGCTTCCCATTCGGAATCGATTGGCCCAGAACAAAAATTTAGACAACTGATGCCTAAATAAAGTGATTTGAGATGAGGGTGCGACCTATCTGGCGGCATGGTGAAGTAGGCAGGTCCAGCTGCCGAGTCGGTGAGGCCGGCGCGGTTGCGGTGGCCACCGGCGGCAGGGAAACAACGATGTCACGATGGTCGACGGCTACGGGGAAGCTGCACCGGGACTCTAGACGGATCCGAAGTTGGAGCCGCTCCGGCGTCGTGAACAACAGCGGGGGTGAATCGGCTCCGGTACGGTTCATGTTGCCGTCGTCGAGGCAGCTCCAGCAGCACGGAGTAAGAGGCACACGGCCGAGTGCACGACGGCAAATGGACAGCGTCTCCGGCATTAGGGAGGAGGGCGGCTGTGAAATTGGTGCGGTGGGGGCGCCATGGAGGAGGGGGTGAGATTTCGCGGCTCGGGAGAAGAGAGCTTCCAGGGAGAAGGTGATTTGGCGCCCACGAGGTATGAATGGGGGGGGGGGAATTGGGATATGGACACATTTGTCTGAAATGTGAGGGGGAGTTACAGTTCTACCCCTGCCTTTAGGCTTCTCGGCTTGGGTCTGTGTACTGAGGGTCGGGGATAGTAGAGTAACTTTGCTTCTCCCCAAATAGTGGGCGGGAGCGATTTCGGGCGAGGAGGGCGTGTTTTGAAATATAGTGGGCGCGAGCGATTTCGGGTGAGGAGAGCGTGTTTTGAAATAGTG
Source organism: Aegilops tauschii subsp. strangulata (assembly GCF_002575655.3). Taxonomy (NCBI): domain Eukaryota; kingdom Viridiplantae; phylum Streptophyta; class Magnoliopsida; order Poales; family Poaceae; genus Aegilops; species Aegilops tauschii. Next base: position 308,420,122 of record NC_053037.3, on the reverse strand, counting down.
GGCGCGAGCTATTTCGGGCGAGGAGAGCATGTTTTGCCGACCATGGTTTATGAATTATTCAGCACATGTCATTTCGGCCGAGGAGAAGGCGCGCTTGGATGAAGTTACGAACCTACCCTCGATGCACAATGGGCCAATTAATGGGTCTCCGACATAGGACGGTAATTTTGCGTCTCCCATTTATTTGCTCGGGAAAATTCCACCGAGCAGAGGATGTTTAATGGTTCGTTCAAAATTTGGGAGAACGAGCATCCACGTCTACCTTACCAAGTAGATTCGAATCAAATTTAGAAATATTAGCTTGCCACTTCTTTTTTAGATGGAGAGATGATGCTCGGGAGTACTTTGTTTTTACATGCTCGTTGCTAGCGATTTACTATATGACAAATAGTTGACCCACTCAAAAACGGGAATCAAACCCAAAATGAAATATCTCGATTCAATGAAATAGCTCGTTCACTAGGTCAAAATAGTGAACTAAATCCAAAATTGAACACCTCAATCGAATAGCATGTTGTACATTATTATAGTACTCCATGAACATGTTGAAAGTCAAATTAATGAACTTGTTTGATATACGCATATATCCGTTCATGTGTGGATTGCAGACAACATGTTCTCCAATTTAAATATTTGAATGAAAGTTTATATCGAAACATGGTTTATATCAGTCTTTGATGCATAAAACGCGACCTCCCCCTCTCCCGGACTCCTGCTCTATCTCTCTCTCTCTCTCGCCGACAATCTTCAATTCTATCGCACGCATCCAACACACAAACCTTGTTGGTCCTCTCTCTTTCTCTCCATCTCTCTCTCTCTCTCTCTCTTTGTGTGTGCGTGGGGGGGGGTCTTTCTAGTTTGCATGCATATATACTCCATCTATAGGTCTCTCTCGCACACTATGTATGATTCCCTAGTCCAAGCTAGATATCTTGGGTGCACTCATCGTATGCACACAAATTCCTTGGCTCGTTGCCCGTAACTCTCTCACGCACCACTCTGTCGTCTCGGAGCTCTTCCCCTCTCTCTCAAACTCTCCATCTACCTGGGTCACACATACACATGCATATCTCACTCGCACTCGATAGGCCCATCTAAAACTCTATCCCTCTCCCTCGTTCTCTCTCCATCTCACACGCACACACACAGAATCTCATGCCTAACTAGCCAAGTATGATGGTTTCTCACTCAATTGTAGGCACACGCAGTCCCCCCTATATGTATATGACTAGCTAATCTTAGTCTCCATCACAAACATGTGCATGGTCTATCTCGATTTCTCTCGGGTCATCTTTCTATCGCGCACGCACCTCCCTTGATCTCCCACCCATATAGTCCCCTCACGATCTCAAGGGGGTCTCTCTATCACAAACACACCCTCTCGCCCTCCCCATGCGTCCATGTTCTCCATGTGTCCCGCTCGAACTTTGTTCCTTGTTGGCCAGACCTCTATTGGACATGTGCTATAGGGGTGTCTCTCTCCGTTGCAAACAATCACAGACTAGCTATCTTCGTGTATCTCCTCGCCTCGCTTTTCTATCTCGGAGATGCATGCGTGATATGTTCGCCTAAGAAACGAAAACACACACTCTCTCTCTAATTTATCGTTTGTTGTCATTTTCTCTTTCACACACATACTCTTTTTGCACACTTACTCATTCTCCTTCACACGCACTTGATCCCTCTCGACTTAGGCACTCTCCTCGGTCCATAGCATATTGATTTATTGAAAAGTCAAACATCACAAAGTTTGACCATGTACGTGGAGAAAAACAATTACATCTGGAACGGCAAACATATACCATTAGATTCACCATGAGATGTAGTTTCGTATGATGTATCTTTGGTATTGAAGATATAAATAACATTTGTGTAAACCTGATCAAAGTTTCCAAAGTTTGACTTCTAAAAAAATTACATGCACTGCATTAGCGAGCGGATGGAATATCTCTTTCCCCCTCTTAGCTGTCTGACGCACCACTCAGCCTTATCGGGGCTCCTCAATCTCTCTCAAAGTTTATATCTCCCTGGTTCACACATACACATGTCTCGCTCGCGCTATACATATAGACCCATCCAACACTCTCCGCCCTTGTTCTCTCTCTATGTGACACGCACCCCCCTAATAAGTACCATAATCCCTCACTCCATCATAAGCGCAAGCACTCCCCCCCCTAAGTATGATTATCTCTCACTAGCCATCAAGAACACACATATTGTCTCCTTCCATCCATACGTCTATCTCGATATCTCTCGGGGTATCTTCTATCGCGCACACACCTTGTCACTCGATCTCCCACCCATGTAGTCCCATCACGATCTCCAGGGGATCTCTCTATGACAAACATACACTCTCTCGTCCCCATGTCTGCATTTTCTCCATACGTCTCTCTCGACCTCTCTCCCTTGTTTGTCAGACCCCTCTTGGCCACGTGCTAGGGGTCTTGCTCTCTCGGTTGCAAACAACCACACACTATCTCCTCACCTTGCTTCCGTTGGCGAAGATGCATGTGTGATATGTTTGCATAAGACACACACGTTTTTTCTTGACTTTTATCGAGTGTTGTCCATGTCTCTTTCACACACGCACACGCACTTTTTTCACTCACTCTTTCTATTTCACTCTCTCTCTCTAGTTAGGGACCCTCTCACGTCCATAAGCATATGGATGTTTTGAAAAGTCAAACCTCAGAAAAGTTTGACCAGGTATATGTGGAGAAAAACATTTACATCTGGAAAGATCACTAGATTCATCACAACATGTACTTACTTCATACTATCATTTATCTTTGGTATTGTAGATATAAGTAATTTCTTTATAAACTTGGTCAAAGTTTCAAAAGTTTGACTTTAAAAAAATGTTGGAACTACATTATCGAATGGAGGGAGTAGCTCTTTCTCTCTCTCTCTGCTATCTCTCACGGGCCTCCCCTCTCACACGAACACTCTATACCGACGGATTATACGCTCACTGTGTCAGCGTATAGCTCCGTATATTGTTCAGTTGACTGGTCAACCAGTCCACATGCTGCCTTGTCGGCTCGTGTTCTGTATCTTCGTGTGCTGGCCCATGTGGCAGTGGGTGAAAATAAGTAAACTAGAGGCCCATCTGACACGCGGTGAAGTAAACAAAGTTGAAACCACTCGGGGTAGCACCACGCATGCTAGTAAATTGAGGGCGCATTGAGGACACACTTCTTCCGCGTGGAGGACGCACTCGCGCACAATTCACCACTGCGCGGCGGCATGCGCAGAAGGACGCACTCGCGCACACCTAGCACACAACACACACCAGCAAACGTGTACACCGGCGTCACCGCTGGTTGAGATGGACAGTGAGGCAGCCAACAAACGGAGGTGGCTCGAGCCAAAACCGCATCCGGCGAACCTGGACTTCATCAGCAGCCTCCCCGACGACATGCTGCTCGTCATCATCGGCCTCCTCCCGACCAAATCTGCCGTGCGGACTGCCCTGCTCTCCCGGCGCTGGTGCCCCCTCTGGCGCTGCGTCCCCCTCAACCTCACCGGCGACAGTTGCCTCTGCGACAGGGATTGAAAACGCATGGCCACAGTCTCCAAGATCCTTTCATCGCACCCTGGGCCAGCCAGACTCCTTGACATCCGCATGTTCAGTTCGAACTGCAAGGTCCAACCCAAGTTTCACGAGTGGTTCTTATCCCCCGCCCTAGATCAGCTTGAGGAGCTCAGCTTTGAAGCTGGACGAGGTCGCTCTCTGCCGACGTCCGCGCTCTGCCTCGCGCCAACGCTGTGCCGCGCCAGCTTCAGCTCCTGCTATCTTCCCCAGATTAATGCCGCGCCCACCCTTCTTCTCCCTCAACTCAAGCAGCTCGACCTCTTCGACGTTGTCATCTCGAAGAAGGCTATGGAGCACCCGCTCCGCAGCTGTACTGTGCTCGAGTACCTTCGTCTTGAGCAGATCCACGGGTTCATTAGCCTCGACATCGCCTCGACGAATCTCCGATGGATTTATGTGTCTTGCTGGCCCCGCAACAAGACTTCAATTGGGAAGAGATCACTCCAGTTGTTCTACGTTATGGTCATTAAGAATGCGCCTTTCCTTGAGAGATTGCTTGTATCGGATCTAGAAGGTCCAACAAAAATCAGGGTCATTGACGCGCCAAAATTGACAGCGTTGGTGCACTCATCTGCCAAATTCTCTGAACTCTTTATTGGATCCGTAATCATTCAGGTACAACACTCATCTTCTTCTCCATCTTCTTGAAATTCACATTTTTAAATTTCTTCTTGATGTATTTACGACCGTCTTCCAGAAAAAGATTCCACAAGCTTGACCCAGTCTATGCGCACCGTGAAGATCTTGGCAATAAAATCTATCGGCCCCAATCTGGATCAAGTTGTTGGATTCCTTACATGCTTTCCGTGCACGGAGAAGCTACTCATCGAGGTGAAACTTCCTTCCTATTAGGAAACGGTAATCACAACGTAGCTCAAATTTTTTGTAATTTTCCCAAATTACGATGACAAGTGTAGTGTTCAAAACTGCATCTACGCACTGCACCGAAAGAAATGTTTTTAGTTTTTTTTCTCACGTAATCACCTGCATCGTTTTGTTGTTGTACTACTATAGTAGCCTAGGCCAGTCATAGTGGAAAGTAACTTAGACTACTCCAGTAACTCTATGGTTACCCTAAGAGCAAGTACTACCTCCGTCCTGGTTTACTCTTCCTATTTTGTAGTATCAAAATTTGACCATAGATTTAACTGACAAAATGTTAATGCATGTCACTAAGAACTATATCGTTGGATTCATATTTGAACATAATTTCAAATGGTGTAATTTCTAGTGACATGCATTGGCATTTTCTTACATAAATATATGGTAAAAAATTTATACTAAATAAGAGGTAGTACAAAAGTGGGCTATAACGGCCCTCCACTATGTAGGACAAAACACGTGCCAAATTCACTTGTGATGCATTTGGCATCGATGCCCCTCCATTGCTCACCTGGTGCCCCAATCTGGATCACCTCCTTTGCTCCGGTGCCAAATTAACTCACGCAATGAAAAAACACTTGCGTGGGAGAGAGAGAGGACTGAGGGAATAAAAAAACACTTGTTTGGGAGAGTGAGAGGCTGGTGTAGTTGGTTTGATTGATTTGTTTATACATGTGGGTCTGTGTGCACAGCGGTGCCAACTCTCTCACATCGCGAGAGCGGTGCCAAAATCTTTTGATTTGACATCGATGCGTATCATGGCATCGGCCACATAGTGGAAGGCAACAAATGCCCAAGCTCTTCACGTACTCCTAGGTAAATGAGAGGAAAGAGAAAGAGAGAGAGACAGAGTGAAAAAATATCACTAGCCAGCCAACCCTATCGTATGAGCGAATGATATTGGTACCTCTTGATGACACGACAATCCTATACAGCCAGCTGCTCTAATATGTTCTCTTCTTTTGCAGATAAAAAAAGACCCGAAAGTGAAAAATGTGCTGCACTATAACAATCTCATCGAATGCCTTGATCTCCATCTTACAGAAATTGATTTGATCGACTACCGAGGCAGCACATCTGAGATTAAATTGGCCAGCTTCTTTGTTCTGGAGGCAAGTGTGCTCAAGGTAATGAGGTTTGGCGTTCTCTGGCGCAACAATGAATGGCGTGCTGATCACCGCAAGCGTCTAAGCCTAAATGACAAAGTCTCCGCAGAAGCTGAATTTGTTTTTGAAACATCAAGTGGCCAGAGACTCAAAAACTTATTTGCCCATTAGTGACTTGTCAGGGCGGTGGATTTTAGTTTGTACAATAATGCTGCATCCACCTAAAGTAACGAAAGTTCTTACGTAAAATTCCTAGTAATTCCCTCTTCGTAGGTGCATCATTACTCCTAACATTTGTAATATCAGTTTGAAACTTATAATATTGCCGTGTCCTATTCCTGCGTTTTCAAAATCCTGCGAATCAAACAGGTCCTGAGTTGGTGATTATGTTGTGCCTGCCATCTTTCACCAATAGCCGTCGGATCAAGATCTGAGGCATACAAACCAAACTTCTCCAGTTTTGCAAAAAGATGCCCGCACTTGTTCCCTATTTACAAACAACTCCTTGTCTCTCACAATCAGCCTTATCTCCTCCCCACCACATCTAGAAGGCCATGGAAAAATCTGGCGCGATGGCCGCTGCTGGCGCCGTCCACCCCCCAATCTTGGTGTTCCGTGCAATGCACGGGCATCTACGCATGGGAAATTATGTCGAACACGGCTAGTGTTAAGTAGGCTAGGTCTACAGCCATGATGATAGTGACTGCAGACGGTGAGGCTGACTATGGTATGCCGAACACGGTGCCTATACTCAGGTGTCATCTCCGGGCGTAGGGTCTTGTCACTTCACTGTGAGGAGCAGCACACAATAATTTGACCAACGGGTAGTATAGTGCTACTACATTGGTAGTACTACTACTAGTAGTAGTACTAGCACCACCGTCTGGATTTAGTAGTACTACCACGTCCATCTGGATTTAGTATTTGACTAGCAATATCTAGTAATGCATGTCACAAAAAATGTACTACTCCCTCTGTAAATAAATACATGGTGTATTGTTTTATTCCTATCAGCGAGATAACTTAATGTCTTTTTGCTACTTAATAGGATTAGATGCAATGAACTAACCACTGCATGTGATGTTTGGTAATCTCAAGTCATTGAAAGCATGCACGGGCACGGAGGGGAACACAGCTTCATTGACTTACTGCACCTGCCTTTGGGTGTATGACACGTGGGTCCAACGGGTGGCTGGCCAACCTGTCATACAGCCAAAGGCAGGTGCAGTAGAGGGGCGAGGAGTAGATGGCCAACACACACGTGAATTCAACGCAGTCTGCACTTCTCATATAAAGGCTCCTGCCAGTCCAATCTACCAAATCCTACGCACCTACGCACCCAAGGGCAAGAGTGATCACTCCAATCGCAAGATCAGTTGACTAGAAGCTAGACCCATGGAGGCGATGAGCGCGAGCATCAGCCGGCTGTGCCAGATGGTCCACGACGCCGGCATGTGGCCCGGCACCGAGGAACATCTCCAGGTAGTGCTTGAGGCCGCCAGGGCAAGGGGCCGCTTGGATGACAACTTCGCCTCCTTGTTCGACGAGGTCCTCGTCGGCTTGCTCGACAAGTTCACCGTCGTCAAGAAGCTTGCGGACGACCTTGACGTACGCCTCCAGCCCACGCGCCCAGGCTCTGCGATGCCTGCCACCCTCAACGGCCTCTATGGTGACAACCTCTATGACGCACTGGTGGCCCTGTGACTGCCCGCCGTCACGCCGGAGAATGTCCACCTCGAGGTCGCGCTCGCCGCGCAGCGCCTGGCGCAGCAAGACACCGTCGACATAATCACCCACGTCTACGCGCAAATCGTCCACAGGGACTACTACATGCAAGAGGAGGACGATAGGACGCTGGCCTTCTTGGACCGCAGGGCAACCTTGGACGGCATTGTTCAAAAGCACGTTGAGCTTGCCGCCAACGCCGCTGCTCCTCACACGTCGGTTGGTGACCCGGTGCACTAGGGCGTGAGGATGTCGTTGATGCATCCGTATGTATCTTTATCTTTCCGTCAAATCCATGTAGCAGTATATGGTACTACTAGTAATTATCTTACCTTTCGCATCAACTTCATAATTTTCCTACGTACTCCATGCATGAACCGCGCCAGAACCAAACTTCTCATTACTCTAGGGAAAATCGTTATTTCTATCTATCGGTCGCGCCATAAAGCAGAACCAAATTTTACAAGTTACAAGTTCAAAAGGAAAAGCCTACCGTGTTCGCGTCGCACCCCCACACGGTTGGTCTGGCACGCCGCTCAAGGGGGAATGCGTGTTGTGTTGCATTTTCATTTACAAGTGGGACCACAGTTGAGCAAACTGACTATCGGCAAACCCCCACCCCGCCCACTGCGCGATGGATGAGAAAACAGGAGGAAGAAGAGATGGCTATAGCACGGACTCCAAGAAAATTGGTGTCGGATGGGACTCGCGTGGGTGGCGTGTGCCGTACCTCTAGACATGAATGCTAGTTATGGCCCATGCCACTCCACTATATCGAGGTGTTGGTTACGTAGAACAAATTTCCTGGAGTCCGTGCTCAGCCCTCCTCTATCTCTCTTCTCACCAGCCAGCAGACGCGTGGAGCCCATCGTCTGTTTGCTCATATGCGGTCCCACATGTCAGTGAAAACGCAAGAGGACCCACTGAACCTGCACATCTTTCACCTCGACGTGCTGGTGATGAAAAACAAATCCAATAAAGATCTTTGGTGGCCGCTTTTGGAGTTACTCAAGAGTAGTAAGATTCTATTTACAGTTCAACCCAATATGCACATCACGTGGCTTCAACTACCACTCTATTTTCTTGCATGACACGACCTGGATGCTGGATGTCCCACGTGTCGGCAAAAGGAGGAAGTACTCGACCAAATCTTCGGTTGTGCTCTTGGATTAGACTAGTTGTGCTAACTTAAAATTTTATTGTGTAGAATGGATGCAAGTTTTGGTATTGGGAAGAAGAGTACAACGATATATTGATAGAGCACAATTTAGTAGATGTTCTAGCACTTTTAGCTAGCATAGAGGCTAGAGATGAGACTAGTCCACTTGTTGATAGAGCACAATTTAGTAGATGTTCTAGCACTTTTAGCTAGCAACGATATATTGACACGTCTACTTCTTTACACTCGAAGAAGAAAGAAGCACGCAGGATCGAGCCTCCGCAGATCAACAATGAATGCATCAAGAAGGCACTAATCCAACTTACAGGAGCAGTTATGGAAGTTGGATATCTTCTAAAATATATTCTTGTGGTTCTTTTTTTAGTCAAAATTTTGGTGATGTATTTCCATGTACCAAAAAATCAATGATGAAAAATAGATATGTGTTCGCAAAGAAAAATGTACGCAGCCGGGATGCGTCCGCGCGTTCGGCGCACGGCCACCGCATCCGAGAAATGGCCCGGACACGACCCCATTGCCCTACCCAAACGGACAGAATCCGGGCAAAACAGAGGTCCGTTCGGGGTCGTGCGTTGGAGTTGGCCTTACAAGTGGGACCGCAGTTGAGGAAACCGACTATTGGCAAACCCCCACCTCGCCCGCCGCGCGATGGCTGAGTTAGAGAAACGACGAGGTTGAAGAGATTGCTGTAGCATGGACTCCAAGAAATATGGTGTCAGATGGAAGTCGTGCTGGTGGCGTGTGCCGTACTCCTGGACGCGAATGCTTGTTCTGGACCATGCCACCTACTACTCCTACTACTCCTCCTACTACTCCTATCGAGGATTCGAGGTGCTGGTTACGTACAGTGAACACATTAACATATGGCCCACCTCACACTGTGGCCAAATTTCCTGGAGTCTGTGCTAGGTTAAAAAGTGTTCTTTGTGAGGATGGGTGGCTGGTCTCAAGTTTAAAACTTGTTGTATTACGTACGTAGACGTAGAGATAGTGCAGCATGTGAAGCTAGTACAAATAGTGTACTATTGTTGATTGGCCTCATCCGATAACCTGTTGCAATGCACGTACAATTATGTATTCGGAAAATATTTTTTTGCCTCGTCGCAGCACCCACTCAGAGAAGCGACTCGAAAGCCATTCATAAATTTAGTAAGTTTATCACATGCATATCATTTTATTACATACAACAGGTCATCAACCCGCAACGAGAACGAGGATACATTATAAATACTAAAGTTTTCATCACACAACAAATAAAAACCAATGAAATGAACTTCAACTCAACCAATCCTCGGCGTTGGAAACGCTTACTTTGAACCATAAGTGATTCTCTGGGAAGAGCCAGCTACTGTCAATCTCGACACCAACGCAGGACTGATCATCCAGGCTGAAGCGGCCTACTATATCACGACCAGGGTAGGGAACCACCGCAATGTCCGACAGCAGTTGGATCGCCTTTCACCATCATTGGATAGTTTTGTCCAAGGAAGAGCGAGTTTGCTCCAAGACTATCAATATTGTACCAGGGAGAAGGTGTTGACGCTAGCACACTAGTATCCATCCTGAATACCATGCAATGGGTGTTGGAATAGGTCCGGAGAGTGCGACCATTGGAGACAACACCTGCTCCCTCAGTAGTAACATCAGCAGTGGGCTGTATACAAACAAGAAGTGGTGATCCATTGGAATGAGTTGCCAGCCGCCAGTGAGCATATGGGCCCTGCTCGTCCTCATGCTCGTGATCATCACCATCGTCGTCTCCCCCTTGGTTATAAATTTTTTCAAGTATAGGTGGTGGAATGTTCACAGGACCTTGGAAACACAAGAAGAAGGTTAATTAGTAGAGAAGGGAAACTTGCTAACTCGCATGCATGTGGATGAAACAATTATAATTACGGTGGAAGACAAACATACCGAAACTACGAGGATCCCATGCAAAAACAGTGCCACGAGTGGTGGCAGCAAACACAAGACCCTCGTATTCAATTGCATCACAGTACACATCCGTGTATAGAAACTGATTTTTGAGCAATATCCATCTAGTCGAACCACGAAGGACGGCAACAAACTTGTCGAAAATAGCATGTAATTCCAAGAGCGGTTGGGAACTCGAGAAATTGCTATCTTCCGTAGACGTCAGTCACCATGATCATATTTGAACGTACGTAGATCATCTGTGTGCTCAACCTCAGGGCACTCGGAGATTTTTGGAAGTGGAATCCACTGACGAGACATTCACAAGTTCCCACTCGCAATTGTACCCAGTATAAACAACCCAATCTCCATTTGCACCTGCCCAAGCCTTTCCCTCAAGCGATGGCATCTTAACATCATACGTATCATTATCAAGCGGCATCAACTTGCACAAGGCAAGGCTTCCCTCGTCCCCGCGCCAGTGAGTAGGGTCACAACGAAGAAGATAGGGAGATCAAACTGCTCCTCGACCCTTGGGTTCCTTGTAATGATGTTATTAGTTGAGTCGAGAATGTTCTTGAATGAACCTGCCATGGTAGCCGAGGTGATGACGTCGCACCGATCAATGAGTTCCCCCACCACGCCATCTTTCAGATCGGGGCAAGAATAACGGGGTCATTTCCGGCTTGTTCCCTCCATGGAGAAGAAGATCAAACAATGGCAGAAGGAAGGGTAAAGGCAAATGGAGAAGGGAGGAAGAGCGTGCGACAGCAGTTCCAAATCGAGAGGGAAATGCGAAGAGTCGGTGGACGGTTGCCAGTTTTCCACGGTACACGAAGAGGCGCCCCGGCCTACACGTCCTTTCGGAAATTGTACAAAAGGACTCGCCGTCGTCTCACTGACATGTTGGAACGGGACCACACGTCAACGAAACATGGCGTGTAATTTCTCGTGCAAAATGCGATCTGGCCACGTTGGCCCGAGGTGTCGCTTTAGTTATCGACCTTTATTTTTTTACTCCCTCCGTCTAGGTGTATAAGTCATCTTAGGTTGTGCACCGCGACCAAGGCATAGGGGAAAACGAGAGAACTTAATGTCTTTTTGCTAATTAATAGCATTGCATGCAATGAAATAACCACTTCATGTCATCTTTGTTAGTCTCAAGTCATTAAAAGCATGCACGGCCCACATCTCTTATTAGTTGATACGTCATGAAACAAGAAATGAGGAGGGAGTTAATGTACCGTGCCTAAGTGTTTTGGGATTATTTCGTTTTCGTAAGGTGACTTACACACCTAGACGGAGGGAGTAACATACAATCTGAGTGGATAGCTCCTGTGGTCATCACACGTGAGCAGATATATAGGTGGGCAGGCGGCTACAATCTAATTGCTAAAAGAGTTGATCTCAAACAAAGAGTCGATCCAATGCTTGGTTTTGTTTGTATTTTCCAACTATGACCATTGGATAGAGTGAATCAATGGCTTACGTTCAAAGTTATTCTCATACTCCCTCCGTCTAGGTGTATAAGTCATCTTAGGTTGTGCACCGCGACCAAGGCGGAGGGGAAAATGAGAGAACTTGATGTCTTTTTGCTAATTAATAGCATTGCATGCAATGAAATAACCACTGCATGTCATCTTTGTTAGTCTCAAGTCATTAAAAGCATGCACGGCCCACATCTCTTATTGGTTGATACGTCATGAAACAAGAAACGAGGAGGGAGTTAATGTACCGTGCCTAAGTGTTTTGGGATTAAGTATTTCGTTTTCATAAGGTGACTTACACACCTAGACGGAGGGAGTACTATAGAATGGTACAGGAACGTGGAGAGATTTGGTTGATTTTATATCGCTGAATAATATAAAATGTTATGAGTGCAGATGCTCCACCCCGAGGTTTGTAGCTCCTTCTCGGTCGTCGGGAATCTATGTTCTTCCACTCTTTCGTTTAAGACATGAGCTTTGTTCATCCTGTTGCCGACACGCGGGACATCTATATGCCTCCATTTTACAAAATCATACTATATGCCTCCATGACACGTGGGACATCCAGCATCAAGGTGGCGTGTCATGTAAGAAAAATGGAGATATGCAGTGCGTAAGTGAGTCGTGCACTTTGATGGCACCTAGTACTATGCAATATTTTTTCTCCTCGATGGCACGTGAATAGTGCACGTACTCAATGACAGAGCACGGGATGGTAGCCATGGACATGGTCGGCCCTTTTTGAAGAGAGTACTAATAAATAACTTTGATGTGTCCCGTCAACTCGCAGAATGACGAGAAGCTTGCTTACTATGCCTTCTCCCTCGCCAACGCGTGCGCGGTGGCTCGCAGCACGAGGAGAAACTTTTGCTTACAAGCGGTGGACGTGCAACAGTTCATTTGGTGTCAGATTGCCAGAAGTACTATTGTAGTACCATCATTATTGTTTGACTTCCGGAAGAGGAGAAGAGCCAAGCACAAGGTCACCTACTAACCTAGTACAGTACTGCTATAGCCAAAGCTGGTCCACCTTTTTAGAGCATGGTTAATTAATATAGGCGGCTCTTGCAGCGGCACATCATTTAGAGCAAGTACTCTCTTCGTAGGAACAAAGGAAGTGAAACAAAAGTTGGAGTGGATGCTAGATTGCCAATTAAAACATGATTACATAGGAAAAAAAAATCCTATAGCATTCTATCCTATGAATCAAACGACCAATGTAGGAAAATTATGAGGGGGGTCTCTCCAACAGTGTTCCTTGGCTCGCACCTAGCATCACGGCGGTCGAACTTGGAGTCATTCATCTGGTACACGTGGCATCTCAGATCTGGACACAAGGTGATGCGACCTCTCACTTCCTCCGCCATTTGAAGTGGCGCGCCGGTGGAGGGCTAGCATACTCCAATATTAGGTTGGCTCTATGTGATGTGGCAACTTCATATACTAACCGGATGCTGGCTATACTACTACGGTACTCACACTCCAAGAAGTGACTCGAAAACCATTCATAAATTGAGTCTATGACATGCATTTGCAACTGAAATGTACCATTCATTAAATACAACAAGTCATCGACACACAACGACAACGAGGATACATGTTGGATTATAGATTATTTCCAACAAAACATTCTAGCAAATACTAAAGTTTTCATCACACAACAAATAACAAGCAATGAAATGAACTTCAACTCAACCAATCCTCGGCGTTGGAAACACTTGCTTTGAACCATAGGAGGGCGACCATGGGAGACAACACCTGCTTCCTCAGTAGTAACAGTCTGAGTGCACTGTATACAGACAAGAAGAGGTGATCCATCGGAATTAGTTGCCAGGCGCCACTGAGTATATAAGTTCTGCTCCTCCTCATGCTCGTGATCATCACCATCGTCATCTCCCCCTTGCTTATAAATTTTTTCAAGTATAGGTGGTGGAATGTTCACAGGACCTTGGAAACACAAGAAGAAGGTTAATTAGTAAAGGGAAACTTGCTAACCCGCATGCATGTGGATGAAACAATTATAATTACGGTGGAAGACAAACGTACCGAAACTACGAGGATCCCATGCAAAAACAGTGCCACGAGTGGTGGGAGCAAACACAAGATCCTCGTATTCAATTGCATCACAGTACTCATCCGTGTGCAGAAACTGATTTTTGAGCAATATCCATGGACGACGAACCGTGGAATGAGTAAGGACGGCAACAAGCTTGTCGAAGATAGCAACGACTTCATAGTTCTCGTAATTCCAAGAGCGGTTGGGAACTCGACAAATTGCTATCTTCAGTAGACGATAGTCACCATGATCGTATTTGAACGTACGTAGATCATGTGTGTGCTCAACCTCAGGGCACTCTGAGATTTTTGGAAGTGGAATCCGCTGACGTGTGTACACATTCACAAGTTCCCACTCGCAATTGTACCCAATATAAACAACCCAGTCTCCATTTGCGGCAGCCCAAGCCTTACCCTTATGCGATGGCATCTTGACATCACGCGTATCATTATCAAGCAGCATCAACTTGCACAAGGCGAGGCCTCCGTCGTCCGCGCCCATGCGAACAGGCTTATAGCGAAGAAGATAAGGGAGATCAAACCGCTCCTGGACCCTTGGGTTCCTTGTAATGATGTTATTAGTTGAGTCGAGAATGGGCTTGAACGAACCTGCCATGCTAGCCGAGGTGATGACATTGCACCGATCAATGAGTTCCTCCACCACGTCATCTTTCAGATCAGGGCAAGAATAACGGGGTCGTTTCCCGCTTGTTCCCTCCATGGAGAAGACGATCAAACAATGGCAGAAGGAAGGGTGAAGGAAAATGGAGGAGGGAGGAAGAGCGTGTGACGGCAGTTCCAAATCGAGAGGGAAAGGCGAAGAGTTGGTGGACGGTTGCCAGTTTGCCACGATACACGAAGAGGCGCCCGGGCCTACACGTCCTTTCGGAAATTGTACAAAAGGACTCGCCATTGTCTCACTGACATGTTGGAACGGGACCACGTGTCAACGAAACATGGTGTGTAATTTCTCGTGCAAAATGCGATCTGGCCGCGTTGGCCCGAGGTGGTGCATTAGTTATCGACCTTTATTTTTTTAATGGTGTGCCGTTCAGTTTTGAAGCACGACTAACTGGTACTGTTTGCAAAGAAAATATAAACTACTCTACCACTACTCCACCTCTAGTACTAGTAGTATAAAAAAGATATATAGGCTGGAGCTTCAGAGCTTTCTTGCTAAGGGCTGCCCACTTGCTTCTCACACTATCATCCTCTCTCCAGATCTAAAAGACGGCCTCTCTCTCCCTCCTCACCGGTGGTCACAGATCCGCTGGGGAAGAAAAGGACGTGCAGTGTTGACGCACTCGTCGTCGGCGAGCGAGGTCACGCACTGACGACAAGGCCGTCCTCTCAGACCTAGCGCCCGCGCGGGATGGCCTCCGTCCCCAAGCTCGCTGCCATAGTGCGTGCGGAGGACGACGACCACGAGCGAAGCCGCTTCCCGCCGACCCTCAGGTATGCTACCTCTTTTCGAACCATACCCTTGTTCTATTGCCCCATCTGCCACATCGCTGCACAGTGGCGGAGACAGCACCCGGCGAGCTGGGGCTGTTACCCGGGCTCCCATGGTGCAACTCCATGAAGCTCTAGTACAGAAAATTGGGTGAAGTAGAATTTGTTTGGGGAAAAACAAATTAATTTGGCAGCACTTAGATCTTGCCCAGGCTCTAAACTTGAGCTGGCTCCGCCACTGTCGCTGCATGTGGATCTTTTTCCACTCCACCATCTTCCCAATTTCCTGTCCTCTGCTCTGCTGGTCATGCAGACAAAAACCTTAATTTGCACTATTAAAGGAAACCCTACTTCATGCAGACTAATCCATGTCTGGGTTGAATAAGGAAAGGAAGGGAGACTGCACTGTCCAAGAGAGTAGGCATCGAACCCGCATCTAGGTTGAAAAGGGGAAAATCAGTAGCTAAGGAACGAGTCTCGTGTCTCTTGGTTGAAGAAGGGTAGAAAGGCATGACAACGCAATAGAGAATGACCAGATCGATTGGTTTGTTGTCCTCACATAGGAAAAAGGTGGCTAAAGAGAACAAAAATGGGACGTAATCCACATATGCTGCCTCGATATTTGTTGCTCTGGGCAACCATACCTCCCTCACCACTCTATGCGTCTGTGGAGGTACATCGTACTGGTGCGCCCACTGTCTGAATGGGTCTCCCATGCTCTTATTGCCACTTTTTCGCTGTTAGTATAACGCCAGCGGTAAAGTCAACCAATGCTACTGCTAAAGTGATGCCACATTTAACTAATGCCGCACTCAGTCTAATGCCACCGATAAATTTAAGCAATGCCATTTAATGTCTCTGGATTATTTCAGTGTTAGCTGTTGATTGTGGACGTATTAAAGATTTTTCAGCTAAGGCATTCTAATGTTGTTGCGCAGCCAGTATACCAACGATGAAACTTGTTACTACCTTCAGATTTTTGCACTGTTAATGCTTATAGATTACATACCTCACTTTCATGAGATAAGTCAATTTTTTGTACAGTGTCACCAAAATGCCAAGGCGCTGATGTCATTTTATTTTGGTTAAACTGCACAAAAAATTATGAAGACAAGAGGAAAGGTCAAGAGTGGGCACCTCCTCCTTTGGCTATTGTATTGATTCGTTCGATCAAGTTTTTATGTTTGATCGATTATCAAGATTGGGATAGCAATTTTTCATGTCCACTCGAGTTCAAATGATATTTACCTTGAAGGTACATGGTTTGCAATTTTTTAATACTGTCATTAGTTAATAATGCTAGTTACCTTCAGACTTTTGTATTTGGTTTAATGCTCTTGCACAGCTAGTATACCAATGCTGAAACTTGTTACCTTTACATTTTGTATTGTTAATTCTTATCGAAATCTTCTAGTGCTAGAGCTTATGGAAATCTGTTCAGTAAAACCATTGTACTGTATCCTGTAATAAAATAAATACTCTACTGTTGCACTAGCCACTGGATTAATGTATATTTGTACTATTCGAATGGTGTTGCATTAGCGTATGGACATATATAAAGTGTGGCAAGCTTTCCCAGATACAGGCTCAAGAAAACTACTACCTGTTTTTCTAAATACTGAACGTTTGGGTACTTTCTATTGAACTGCGAAAACGTCTTATATTAAGGAACAGAGGGTGTAGAGTTCACTCAAATTATCCCGGTAAAGCTAGTCACACCTTTGTTAAAATTAATGTTCATTATGTTATTGGAGGAGGTCTGTATGTTTGTCTCTAATGCCTGTTGACTACATACCTGACATCATGATGTAATGTTAAGTCATTTCCTTTTGTACAGTGTCACTGAATTGTCAAGGCGGTGATGGCATTTTATTTTAGTTGAACTGCACAAAATATGCTTAAAAGAAGAGGAAAGGCCAGGAATCGATCATTCTTTCAGAAAGAACTATATATGCCTTTCTGACATCAGCCGCTGTTGCCTTATTTATTCCTTCAAACAGGTGGTTAGAAACAGTCTTGCTACCTTTTCCCGTTAAGAAATTGGAATGCTTATATTTGTGAGTCTATGCTTCAACTAGTGTCACTTTTATAGTAATCACACTTTCAATATATATGCAAACAGGGATGCTCGATTTTAGTGGAACTGCACAAAAAATCCAACTGATTCAACATTAGGTGCATGTTTTCTTCCAAACCTTTATATCCAATTGGTGGCACTATGAGCTGTTCATTACGAAGGTACATGGTTTGCTACTATCTTGCTACTCTTTTTGTACTGTCACTAGATAGTAATACTAGTGGTTTGCATGTGAATTTATTAGCAGGGTGGACCTACATTGGAGGTGCAGGACAGGATTCAATGATTGGATGCTCAATTTCGGTTGTATTGATTTCACCTCTTCCATCACTGCGGACATGGATATCCTTGGTCTGATGAAGAATAGGCACTATATTTCTGCTCTGAACCAGCAAATCAATTCAGTATGAAATTGTCCAGGGCAAAACATGACTGTATCAAATTGTCCAGTGCAAAACATGACAGATGCTAAGAGGAAGAGACATGTTTAAACCGAAAATACAAGGTGGGGTATATGTTTACTAGCTGCTTGATATTTGTGCAGACAAAGATGTCTGCCCGTTGCTATTTGGCAAACACACAAAGTGACCGCAATTTTGGTTGAACTGCACAAGAGAATAGTATAGTCACTGCATGCAGTGCCATTTGAAAATAGACACAGAAAGATTGGATAGTCAGTTCATGGACTGCAGAAAAGTAGTACTATACAATTTATTGGCCAACACTAGGTGCTTCATCGCTTTGGTGTTATTATACAATGGGCATCATTTTGCCTAAGTTAAAGTTTGTATTCCGAAAATAGTCTCGCCATGTGATCGAGAGAAGACCAAATCATATTGCAGCGGATGTTCCTCCATCATGTGTGGTTCATTCTCATGGTTCCATCTGTTGGTGAAACCATTTACGTTTGCAAGAGGAATTGTAGACTTCACAACAAATTTGTCTTTCAGTCTGTACTGAATGTTGGCCAAGAGAAGCATCCATGTTAGTAGGAAGAACAGATGTTTTTTCTAGATCTTTGCTTTTGGAGCTACATATTTATATATGATCTGTGAATCATTGAGATGCAGTAACATGTTGATCTTATGTATGGGAATCGTACTAGTTGGTTTTGAATTTGGGCTACTAATGTGAACATATTACAATGCCAGGCCTGTGAGTCTCGTGTGAACATTTTGAACGGATCGACTTTTACTGCTGTGCACAACATGATCCTTATTTCTGTGTTCTCAGTGTTTAACTCAGTGTTTACAAGTTACTGATCGATCACTAGCTGGCCTACTAATGCGCTCCTGGCAGTTTTAGTTCCGACGCAAGATCCGAAGTGGTAGTTGTTTGAATAAAAATGCCTACCTCTGAAGAAACTGACAAGCTGCTCTGAAGAAAATGCCATGCGAATCTGAAGAAACTGCCAGCAAAAAAGTTCGCAAATGCCTTATCTCCCAGCGAACGTTCATCAGCTAATGTGATCGTACACGTACACCATCCGACCTACTCGGTCCTACACGTACACTATCTGTAGCGACCAGACCTCAAACTGTCTGATCTACCGTGCACCAGTGTCATCCCTGGATCAGTAATGCTGACACGCACAGTACTCGGAGGATTTATAACAGAGTAGCAATCACACACTTATTACATCGAGTATCTCAAGAGAGAAATAACTATGACAAATATGGCTTAAGGCCATATAAAACGATAACAGCGGATGACTTGGAAGATAAGTGAGTCCATCAACTCCAACGCCATCACTGAGTATAAGACCACGACCTAAGGCACCTTACTCGTCGTCTAAAAAGTCTGCAACATGAAACGTTGCAGCCCGAAAACGGGTCAGCACATGGAATATGCTGGCAATGTAACACATAGAGAGTAATGAATAGAATAATGCTATACTACATGCATATATGGCTGGTAGAAGGCTCTATGGTTACAGTTTTGCGAAAAGCCAATTTTTCCCTACTACAAAGGAATAAATTTTATTTAACTATCATGGTGGTTGTTAAACATTGAGAATGGTTGACAGCATTCTCAATCCCAATTAAGTATCATCATCAAAACCCAACAAAATTAATTAAAGTAACATGATGAGATTCGCATGATAATCCAGATACTAGATACTCAAGTTGTCCATAACTGGGGACACGGCTAACCATGATTAGTTTATACACTCTGCAGAGGTTTGTGCACTTTTCCCCACAAGACTCGATCTCCTCCGTTATATTTCTCGCACTACATGGTGTTTGAGAAACGGATGACCGAGACACAGTCTTTCAGAAGTGTTTGCACCTTACGAATGGGTAGACAGTACCACCTACATCCCCTACATCTGCTAGTCTACCACTGTAAGAGTTCACACGACCTACTCAACTATGCTAGAGCCCATAATAGCTTGTGGCTGCACACGGAAGTTTCTAGCATGAATATTCTCATGATCCCTTTGAGCCTGGGTGGCGGTCCAAAGAAAAACAGGCAATCCTGGAATACCCAGGTACCTCAATCCACCCAGATGTGTGTTTTAGTTGCCACCTTAAGTTTAACCATTAATTAACAATCTCACATCTGTCATGGTAACACTCAAACCCAATCCACGTCTACTAGCATAGCATAACGATATAAGCAAACGTAGAAGTAACTCCCAAGGGTTTGATAATAAACAGGGCAATAGGTACTACCTCATCTACTTCCCAGAACCCACAATTTAATTAGATCCTAATCATGCAATGTTTGAGGGTTGATCTAATGCAATAAAACTGGGTAGTAAAAGAAGTGTGATCAAAGTGTTACTTGCCTTGCTGATGATCCGCGAAACCTAGAGATTCGAAGTAGCAAGCGGCGCACTCCGGGTACTCTATCGCAAACAAACAAGCATACAGTAAGCACTCAACTAATGCACAAGTAAAACTCATATAAAAGATCTAACCAGAAAGTTCAACTTAAGAACTCCGGTTTGCAAAAAGAATCAAATCAAACGAAGCAACGAAAATCAAACGGTGAAAGAAACAATCTTCGTTTACTAATCTGGATCTAGGTCAAATTTTACAGTAGCAAAAACTTGTTTGAGTTGGTTAAACGGAAAGAGAATTTCTAGACGAAACTCTAGGCGCTTGAATCGCCTGATTCCGATAAACGAGCGAAAAGTTAAACTAAAACGAAAAACAGATCGGAAATCGCGATTGGGAAAAATCGCGGAAAATCCGACGAAAAAGAAAACTGACGAACAGTTAATCGAACGGACGTTCGTTAACAGCAACTAAACGGTGAACACGTTCGGTTAAACGAACGGACCGGCAAACGTTCACTAACTAACTAAACAAAAAAAACCGATCTATAAAAAAAATAAACCTAGGGTTCAAAATAAACCGAATCGGTTTTCCGGCAAAACCCGGCACGGTGGCTACCTCGGTCCGGCGGGATTCCGGCGGGGTCGGGCGGGGCTCCGGCGGGCTTCGGGAGAGGGCGGCGAGGGGCGGGTGAGGCGGCGGGGTTCGGCGTCGGGGCGGCGGCTTCCCGCGGCAGCGGCGTCGAGCTTCTCCGGTGGCTCGGTCTGGGCTTCGGGTGGCGGCGCTCCGGTCGGGGTGGCGGGGAACAGGGCGGCGGCGGCGGTATATATAGGTGGGGGGAGGTGGCTTGGGGGAGGGGGCGACCTCGGGGAGGAGTCCCGGTCAGACTCGCATCCGGCGGCGGCGGCGTCGTCGCGGACTCCAGGTGGGAGACGGCGACGCGGGATGGGCCGGCCTGGCTCGGCTGGGCCTCGGCCCAGTCGGGCGCGGGATCTCTTTTTTTTTTAAATAATTCCGCCGAAACTAAAAAGGTCCTAGAAAAATAAATAGAAATCTAAAAATGCCAGAATAAATTTTCACCGTCTAATTAAAAGAATTAGAACGAGATGAACATTTTCTTGGCCCTAAAATGCAGTTTTGAAAACGTGCAATTTTTCTAATGCAACTAAAATTGCAAATAAAAATCCGATAAAATCAAATATTTGATTTTAATATTTTCCCTCCAATATTTCAATTATTTTGGAGAAGTCATATTTTCTCCTCTCATATATTTTTAATATGAAATATTTTTCGGAGTGAAAAATAATTAAAACCAAAAATCCTCGTTTCATTATTTGATAAAAATCAAATATGAAAACCGGGAAAATCCCCAAGTCTCTCCGAGGGTCCTTGAGTTGCTTAGGATTTCGAGGATTTGCCAAAATGCAATAAAATATGCTATGCAATGATGATCTAATGTAAATTTGGAATGTTACACTATCCGACCTACTCGATCCTACACGGATAAATAGCGGATCACACACGTACTACCTCCTTTCCGGTTTGCAGGGCTCAATTCAAAAAACGACCTACTCGATCCTACACGAATAAATAGTGGATCACGCACGTACTACCTCCTTTCCGGTTTGCAGGGCTTAATTCAAAAATCTAACCAACCAAGGTAGATGATGAGTGGTGGAATCATTTTTGACAAGGAGGGAGTACCTCATCTGGATGATTCGAGTGCACTTGTTTGACCGTCATGCCGGCGTGCGACCTAGCACGGACGGGACGCACCACTGAAGGGACGGGACGACACAGTAATAATTTGAGTTTTTCTAGTTTTCCACGGCAAGCTGGCGTGCTAAGCCATGCCTGCTTATGCATTGAATTCCGATGACCGCGATGACCGTCGCATTTCCCGCGACACGCTAGTTCACCTACCTTCCGCCTATAATTACTGTTTCCCGGGCTTCTCCGGTGGCACCATCACCCAACTCGCCCTATCCTCATAAGCCCCCACCGGCCCAACGTCGCTCGCCACTTATCCTCGCTCTCGCCACGTCCGCCATGCCCCCGCCCGTCCGCGATACGCGACACCGGAGGCGGTCACCGCCGGAACTAGTGTTCGGTTTTTCACCGGAAGGCAGACGGAGGGAGGAGGCATTCTATCGGTCTTTAGATGGCAATGCGGAGATCGAGGAGTTGTTGGAGCGCGACCGCCTGGCGGAGGAGCAGGAGTTGTTGGAGCATGACCGCTTGGCGGAGGAGCAGCGTATTGCCGATTTGCGCCGCCAGCGGGACATGGAGCAGCAGCGCACCGATGCTTTGAGTCACGAGCAGAGCGCCCACAACTGGACCGACTACGTGGAGGCCGGCACTCGGCAAATAGCCCTGGAGGCTGTCGGGCACGCACGCGTTCGCGACGCTGATTTTTACTACCAGCTCGTCAAGTGGGTTTCCGCTTAGAAGCTGAAGCTTCGGTGGACCACGCCGGCATGGAAAGGGCCAACGCGCGCGAGCAACGCGCCCTATCGCACCTCTAGAAAGTCCGAGGCGAGGCGGAGGATGCCGGTGCCGGCGTTTAGCGTGTACCGCAGATGGCGGCCGGCATCGTCTAGTTAGCTAAGAGTAAGTTAGTACTTGCACGCTACTAGAGTATTAGTGGGAGTAGATAGTTAACTTGGCTATGATGGTTGTCAACGTGGAAGTTCAGTACTCTATATGTGGATCAGACCTGTTACTTTGCTCTGAATGTTGAACTTTCCGTTTGAACGTATGGAATGGGCTGTTATTTTTTTAAATGGGTTGTATTTGTCCTCCACGGGTTTAGAGGCTGACTTGTGGGCCTACCAAGTTGACGCGTACACAATCAGGAGATGATTGTACATGGAGAGGATGACAGTAGGGACCCGCCAAGGTCATGGCAGTACGCAAGCAAGTGCCTCCTTATTTCAAGCCAATAAAAAATGGCTCCTCCTAATGGATTTCTGACATCTGGGTCCCATGCCATTGTCAACGTAGTCAATAAATGAGAGAATTGCACAACGAGCGGCTGACACCAGGGACCCAGCAGCTCGCCCAGTTATTTTTGTTTTGGGTTAATTTGATAAATGCCACTCCAAATCTGGTGTTTCCGAGAAATGCCACTGCAATTTCCAAACTTTGAAAAATGCCATTTCATGCCATTTCCAGTGGCATTTTTCGAAGTCTGGAGTGGTGTTTTTCAAAGTTTGCAAATTGCAGTGGCGTTTTCCAAAGTTTTCAAAAATTGTAGTGACATTTTTCAAAGTTTGGAAATTGCAGTGGCATTTTTATGCATCGCCATAATTGGAGTGGCATTTATCTAATTTGTTTTTGAGACGGAAGCAGGGTGTCAACTGGGCTGTGCGGGGCACTCTGGCCTGTCTAGACAGCCTTCTCTTTTATGTTTACCACAAACCAGCCCAGTAGTTTTTTTTCTTTCTGAAAATGGCTAGCCTAGTTTTTTTGTGATTTGCCAAGTAAGTCGCTTTCTCAGGCCTGTTGGGCTGCAAATCTTTCAAGACGAGGAGAGCTTCATTCGGCTGGACGAGAAAATGGCCTATCAGTAATGAGAAATGGGCTGTACATTTTTGAAACACATCAAACCGGCAATTAGTTTCAAATTTGGTTTTTTCATTTCGAGATTTTAAATTGCATTAATTTTTATGCGTGGACAATTTGTTGGATTTTATATTGATATACATTTATTTTTAAAATCAGTTTGAATGTGACTTGAAATTTCGGGATTAAAAACAGTTCGGACCGCACCAAAATATGCAAAGTTTCGTATAATTTTTTAACCGTGGCCACAATATGGGCTGTAATGCTAACAAAAAGAATATGGGCTAAAAAAACATTAAAAATTAGCAAATGGGCTGTAAATTATTAGAAATAATGGCAGATGGGATGTATGCTGTTTTCCATAGATTTGAGGCTTTCCTAAAAAAAGGTTGACGCACAAGCAGTGACTGTTGGATGTCCATCCAACGGCCGTCGTGCTTCTTCAATCTCTGCTCTTCCTGCACCAGCCACTCAAACAAGCTCCAGTGGGACTGCCTGCTCCCTCCTCCCCGCGGCCGGCTGTGCTGCCGGGCAGGCCTCACCACCCCACCGTACTCCCATCGCTGGCCTAGCCATCCCTCTACTCACCCACACCTGATGTTATTCTCTGGCGACAGCAGACGAACCAGTAAACCCTCGTACAGCCGTACTCCCCTCCGCGTGGGAAACAACTTCCGAGTCTTCCCTGCCTCCGTGTCGTTCCCTTCCTAGGCCTCGCCGTCGTCCACCGCCCGGTGCTCTCGGTGCGGCCTGGTCAACGTGGCCAACGACCGACATGCATCTGAAGTGGACTGTACGTGGAGAGGCTGACAGCTGGGTCCACGGCCGCACGCAAGGAAATGCCTCCTTATTACGCGCAAAATAATGATTCCTCCACCTGACATCTGGGACCCACCAAAAGGGCCTCTGTATTTCGCGAAAAAAACTTTACGGCCGTTGACAGCTCGGACCCACCAGCTATATCTTCACACGCAAGGAAGTGCGTCCTTATTACGCACAAAAAAATGAATACTCCCCCTGCTAGCTGGGACCCAGTATAGTGGCAGGCTGACTTGTGGGCCTACTAAGTTGATGGGGACGGAGGGCTTTTTCAACTTAGTCAATATGCACGATTCTAGCTCCAGTGACCGTACAATGTCCATCCAACGGCCGTACGTAGTGCTTCTTCAACCTCTGGTCTTCTTGCTCCAGCCGCCCAAACTAGCATCGGTCGTGCCTCAAGCTCCTGCCTCCCATGGCCGGCTGCGATGCGGCAGAGGCCTCACCGCCCCCTATTACTCCCACCGCTGGCCATGCCATCCCTCTACTCACCCACACCCCCTGTTATTCTGTGGCGACGGCAGCCTCACACCGCAGCGAACCAGTGACCCTCATACTCCTCTATGCGTGGGCATCCACTGCCGCGTCTTCCCCGGCTCCGCGTCGTCCCCTTCCTAGGCCTCACCGTCGTCCACCGCCCTGGTGCTCTCGGCGGCGGCGTGGTCAACGTGGTCAAGGAACGACCTCCATCGGAAGAGTACTGTACGTGGAGAGGCTGACAGCTGGGTCCACGGCAGCCACAAGGAAGTGCCTCCTTATTACGCGGAAAATAATTATTCCTCCACCTGATAGCAGGGACCCACCAGACGGGCCACCGTATTTGGCTAAAAAAACGTTTCCCCCCTGACTGCTGGGACCCACCGGACGGGCCTCCGTATTTCGCAAAAAAAACGTTCCCCCCGCTGTCAGCTCGGACCCACCGGAAGTGCCGCCTTATTATGCACACAAAAATGAATACTCCCCCTGCTAGTTGGGACCCACCTTGGTGGGTAGCTGACTTGTGGGCCTACTAAGTTGACAGGGACGGAGAGCTTTGTCAACTTAGTCAATATGAACGATTCTAGCTCCAGTGACCGTACGATGTCCATCCAACGGCCGTAGTGCTTCTTCAACCTCCGGTCTTCTTGCTCCAGCCGCCCAAAGAAGCGCCGGTCGTGCCGCATGCTCCTGCCTCCCGTGGCCGGCTGTGCTGCCGCGGAGGCCTCGCCGCCCCTACTATTCCCACCGCTGGCCAGGCCCTGCGGCGACGGCAGCCTCACACCGCAGCCGAACCAGTGAACCCTCGTACTCCTCTCCGCGCGAGCTTCCACTGCCGCGTCTTCCCCGGCACCACGTCGTCCCCTTCCTAGGCCTCGCCGTCGTCCACCGCCCTGGTGCTCTCGGCGCGGCGTGGTCAACGTGGTCAAGGAACGACTTCCATCGGAAGAGTAATGTACGTGGAGAGGCTGACAGCTGGTTCCACGGCCGCAGGAAGGAAGTGCCTCCTTATTACGCGCAAAATAATTATTCCTCCACCTGACAGCGGGGACCCACCGGAAGGGGCCACCGTATTTTGTGAAATAAATGTTTCCCCCTGACTGCTGGGACCCACCAAGTACATCTTCGCACGCAAGGAAGTGCGTCTGGGCAAAAAAAAGCTTCGCCCCCCCGACTGCTGGGACCCCCCAGCTACATCTTCGCACGCAAGGAAGTGCCTGACAGTCGGGACCCACCTGGTCGAAGCGTACGTAGCATTGTCATTCTAGTCGCGAACGTGTACGTACATACTGGTCGATGTAGAGGCGCACATGTGTCGTACTAGAGGCGCGCACGTAGCATGTACACGTACGTACAGCGGCCAGGGTGCAAGAAAGTGAATACGGCCACGTACGTACATACGGGCGGGGTCTCGAATGCCTACTCGCGCGTACGTACGGCCAGGGCTCGTGTACATGGCTGGGTCGGAACGGAGAAATGGCGTCATCATCGTGTTCATGGGGAGGCAACGGAATGCGTCGTGTTCATCGAGAGGCAACGGAACGCGTGGGAGCCAACCGGCTTGGATGAAACAGCCGATGGAAACGAGGCCTGGCGTACCACAGAACGGAGGAAACGGCCTTGTGTTCGACCGGCCACGTTCGAAACGGGATCCTGTTCACCGGGAGGGGTCTGGCGTACCGCAAAATGGAGGAAACAGACCTCCTACGGTCGAAACGGGGGTCCTGTTGATTGGGAGGGGTGTGGCATACCGCAAAACGGAGGAAACAGACTTGTGTTGGAGCGCTACGGACGAAACGGGGGTCCTGTTCATCGGGAGGGGTGTGGCGTACCGCAAAACGGGACTCCACTGGATACTGTTCATCTCCACCCTCGACCCCCTCCAGCCTCCACGGGCTACTGTTCATCCACCGTCGACCTCCTCCAGTGTAACACCCCCAGCGTCATGCTACAGTAAACCTTGTGATTAAGCTAATCATTTGCTAAGCATTGCTTGATCACCCTTGATTCAAATCTCGTTTGAAATTCCACTTTGGAATCAAATTCATTTTTTTGCAAGTGAATTTTGAAGTTGCACAAAAGTTGCTGCAAAATAGTCCATCATTTAGTAAAAATTCCATAACAAATGGCTGTTAAAGAAAACAAGATCACCTCCAAGCTAAGATGGACTATAGCTAATTAAAACAGTGCCAACTCAGCAAATTAATTGCTTTTCCATGCTTTTGCAAATTCAATCTAATTCAAACTTCTTCCAAACTGTTTGTGGTAGTGCCAAAAATTGCAATGTATTTATGTGGACAATTCCCATATTTAACAAAAATCATTTTGGCACCCCAAATATTACAAAACCCCTTTTTGTAAAAGAAAAGCAGAATTTAAAAAAAAGAATAGGCCAGGCTGCACTGTGCACTTGGCCCAGCCGCGCAACAGTGCCAGCCCAGCCCACCTACCTCAGCCTTTCGTCCTCCTCCTGCAACAGGAGAAGGCCGAGCCTCCATGGCCGTGGGGCACTCGCCCCTGCCCACTGCTGCGCCGCGGGTGGATGAGATCAGCCCCCCGACGCTCTCTCACTCTCGCCAAACCCTAACCCACATCAGATCCCCCCTCCTCACGCTCTCTCGCTCGCTCGCTTCCTTCTCCCCACTGCCCGAGCGCGCCCGCCGCCGTCACCGCATCGACCTCGAGGCCACCGTCATCCCCCCGCATCGCCGACATGCCGTAGGTGTCTGCCGTCCTCCTCCACGTCGACCGGTGCACGCCATTGGAGCCGGAAGGCACCACAGCGCCGGATCCACCTCGTCCCCTTCCGCCTCGGCCGCCGGTGGTCCCCGTCGACCGCGGCCTCCCTCTGCACTCCCGTTCACTCACGGGGCCTCCTTGCGCCCGCACGGTGAGCTCCGCCTCTCCTCCCTCCTTTTCTTGCTCGCCTTCGGGCACGTGCGCGACCGCCACCGCAACCGTGCTCCGGCCGCCGCCATTGCTGCCGTTGTCGTGCTCCCGAGCCGTTACGAGCTCGACCGACTGCCCTGGCGTGCTCCTCGTGCGCCGTAGACCCCGTCTAGTTGTTTACTTTGGCCGCTCGCGCTCTCCAACGCCGAACCAGCTCAAGCCCGACAGCTCCGTCACCACCCGTCGTCGCTCCGACCACCTCCGCATCCAACTGCTGGCACCACGCGATGCGCGTTGCTCCACTCGTTCGAACGTAGGTGAAAATGGGTGATTTGGCGCTCTGTAGCAAAGATCCGAGCCTCTCCGGCGAACTCGCCGCCACGGAGAGCTCATCGGCGCAACTCCGGCGCCGGCCGCCGACGTGGCACACCTGGGGCCATGCCCTGGGTCACTGCCAATGGGGCCCCTGGTCCCTTGTTGTCCAGTTGACCTGGTCAACTGTGCTGACTGGGCAGGCCCCAGCCACTGACGTGCGGGCCCCACCGCTTATTCTTCTAATTAAAATGTTTTAGTAATTAAAACTGATTAGTTTAGCTAATTAGTCTATGACAGGTGGGATCCAGTAGCTAATTAACCTAGATTAGTTAGTTTAATACACTGTTAGACTAACAGAGGCTGACATGTGGGTCCCACTGGACCCACAGGCCAGGTTTGACCTGGTCAGCCGCCCTGTTGACTGCTGATGTCACTATGACATCATGCTGACGCAATAAACCCTTCTGTTAATTTATTTAATTCCAGAAAATGTTTAAACCTTTAGAAATTCATAGAAATTAAACCGTAGCTCCGATGAAAAAGTTTTATATATGAAAGTTGCTCAAAACGATGAGATGAATCCGAACACGCGATCCGTTTACCTGTCAGATGCCTCTAACTATCTGAACATGGAACATTCCCCCTCCGGTCATTTGTCTGACACAGGTCCGGAACCGGGAATACCTTCCCGGCTGGTTGCCCCTTCACCTTTATCGTGTAGCCATACGTTAGGTTACACCTGGCACAACATCTTGCCAGGTTATGCTTTATGATGCTATGCTTGCTTTATATTTATTGTTTCTTCCCCCTCTTCTCTCCGGTAGACCCCGAGACCGATGCCGCCCCTGTGATCGACTACATCACCGACGACCCCTCCTTGCTAGAGCAACCAGGCAAGCTCCCCCTTTGATCATCCCGATATCACCCATTCCATTCTCTCATGCTTGCATTAGATTTTGCTATTATTGTTTGCTCCTATTCTGATGCATAGCCTGCTTTTGTATCTGTTGTTGTACCTTACCTGCTTATCCTAAACTGCTTAGTATAGGTTGGTTAGTGATCCATCAGTGACCCCCACCTTGTCCTTGTTGCCCCTGCTTCATCATTGAAGACCCGATCAACGGGATCGAAGACCAGACCCCGGCACCGCACATCACTTTGCCCTTAGTTGCTCGACACTACTGGGTTACTATTGAGTGCCGAGGGTGAGACCTCTACAGCACTTCTGATGTTAACTCTGTAGTGTAGCTATTCGGTCGTGGTCATCGAGGGTGATTCCCCCTTAACCACTTCCGATATGACTCTGTCATGCAACCCCTCAAGTATGAACCTCGGGGGTGGTTCCTCTTACATTCACCTTGATGATTACATCGAGTGGAATCCACCGGGGGTGATTCCTCGGGGTTTCGTCTTGATGTTTGGACACACGTTACTATGACTTTACACTGAACCATGTTACTAAAGACGGGTCGGCCATGAGGGGTACCCGCGCGAGCTTAATTGCGAGTGATGTGGAGACGGGTTGACCTGGAGGGTGCCCGCGAGATAATTACGAGGCGTGGCCAGGCATTCCTAGCCCTTGCCGCAAGTCCTCGAGACGGGGCAACGGGGTCACATCTTTCATGAGTCTCTGCTTGTTACCGCGCGTTCCTAATCCACTACGATTTGTATATTTGATCCGAGGGGCCTCTGGCCTGATAGCACTAACCATCACGTGGGCATAGTACGGGCGTTCTGCGTCGTATGCATCAACCGAAGCTTAATAGATGTCAGCGACTGAGCGGCGCACGCCGGGTTGGACTGGTAAGCTCCTGCCTTTTTAGGGAGGTAGCTAGGTCTGCTCACCAGCCGCGTACGCAACATGCAGGAGTTCCCGGGGCGATGGCCCATGACCCCTGGGGGCATAGGTTTAGTCCGGCGTGCTGACCTCTCTATTAAGTCTAGGTCGGGTTGCGGCGTATTGTTTGGCCGAGGCCGGGCATGACCCAGGAAAGTGTGTCCGGCCGGAGTTAATCGAGCGTGGTGGGTAAGTTGGTGCACCCCTGCTGGGAAGAAAACATCTATCGATAGCCTGTCCTACGGTAACGGACACTTGGAGTTGTATCCCGATCGATACAACTAGAACTGGATACTTGTGATGAGAACTGGATGGTGATGAGAATTGGATTGTGATGACACTTGGATAGTATGGCTCTGGGATTGCTTTCTCGCAGGGAGTCGAGAAAGGATCTCTGGCCGAGGTTGATAACACTACTACTACTTTACTTTATGCTACTCTACTCCCTCCTGTTGCTGCAAGATGGTGGTTTCCAGAAGATGCTAATCTTCGATAGGACTAGGTTCTCCCCTCTATTCTGGCATTTCTGCAGTTCAGTCCACATACATCCCATTTCATTGATACCGATGCATATGTAGTGTAGATCCTTGCTTGCGAGTACTTTGGATGAGTACTCACGGTTGCTTTGCTTCCCCCTTTCCCCCCTTTCTTCTTCTTTCCAGTTGATGCAACCAAATGTCGGAGCCCAGGAGCCAGATGCCACCGCCGATGCCTACTACTACGTGGAGACCGCCGACGACCATGAGTAGTTAGGAGGCTCCCAGGCAGGAGGCCTTGCCTTTTCGATCGTTGTTACTTTTGTGCTAGCCTTCTTAACGCAAACTTGTCTAACTCATGTCTGTACTCAGATAATATTGCTTCTGCTGACTCGTTTGTATTCGAGCTGATGTACTCGAGCCCTCGAGGCCCCTGGCTTGTAATATAAAGCTTGTATTATTTTAATTTGTGTCTAGAGTTGTGTTGTGATATCTTCCCATGAGTCCTTGATCTTGATCGTACACATTTGCGTGTATGATTAGTGTACGATTGAATCGAGGGCTCCACAAGTTGGTATCAGAGCCGATTGCCTGTAGGATCCCCCTTTCCAACTCCTTGGTCGAAGTTGAGTCTAGTCGTCCAAAACGGTTTTACAAACTTGGCTGTGTGGCTTACGGGCCCACATCGCCATTGGGTGGTAGTAGGGTCTTTTATTCCTCGTCTATACTCTGGGACTCTGATCTCTCGTCTATTCGGGTTAAACATTTTACTAAGTCTGACATTAGGATCTCGTACCCACTTTCTCCCGGAGAGCCCCTTCAGTCCTGATGATCGCTTGCTGCTTTAGAAGATTTCGAAGATACTCTCCGATGTTTCCTCGAAACCCTTGTGCCCTTCGCCGTTGCAATTCCATATCACCGATAAACCCCTCTGGATAACTACATACACCTGTCGTTCATATTGTCATCCCCAGTTGATCTTGTTATTACAAGATGCCTTGTAATACTTTCAGGTATTTCGAGAATCCATTGTGCCTGCTACGTTGCAGCTCCTTTCCGCCTGAATACGTGTACAAATAATTTCTCACAATTATCGGGATTCGTTCATCCCCAATTGTTTAGGTATTTCACAAAAGTCTTCAAAATACCATTCGATCTTCCGAAAATCCTCAGCAGCCTATTGTTGTTGAAATTCTTGTTTGCTTGCATTATGGTTAATTCCATATTTCTAGTAATCTTCGTTGACATCCCCTGTCACTATCGTTTCGAGTCCCTTAATCCAATATGTCGCGAATGCTCGTAATCCTCAATCAGATCCTAGCATTCATCCTTCCGGCTCAGACGTCACTCCAAACATGAGCTTGTTCTTCTCAAATCAAACCTTGATTGATTGTCGATCTGTATCGATTTAACTCAATTATCTTTTGATCAGAGCCTCTACTTCAGATCTTCTGATTTGAAAATCGTAATTCCTTTGTATTCAAGCTTTGAAGTTATCCAGTTATATCTATAACCCGATGCCTTTGCATTCTTTCTTCTTCTGGGTGAGTATCGATACTCACATCAGATCTTTTATGGACCGCCATATCCTTTGTTGGATCTTATCTGACAATGTCCTTCATATTCAATAACCTTTTGAACCTTTCCTCGGATACATAATGCCTTTGGTAAATTGTATCCTCTGCCTTCTCAACCATGCTCTGCCTTCGAGCTGGTGTTATATTACTCCTGAGATTTGTGGTATATGTTCCTAAGATGCCCTAATGGGTTGAACCTATGCCTTCCCTAATCCGTGTGAACCCGAGAGTTTTCACGAGTCATACTCTTCTGGTGTTTTGCCAGATATAATTTCAACACTACAACTTCATTGAAAGCGAGGAGTAAATGAAATGATATGCATTGAAGAAGTGGGAGTCGACCTTGAACTTGTGTTCATGCCCGTGGACCTGATGTAGATCTTATCATGGAAGCTTCTCTTAAAATTAATTATCCCCCTGGTATAAGATCATCTTATATCTAGGATTTGATCCTTTGCAACCGTGGTTCTGACCATAATTGTTCCCCTTTGATTCCATTTCTCGGACAAGTTAAAGTACTTGCCTTCTGCAGATCAATACATCTCCGCAACCTCTATTTTGACCTTCCTTCGATTATTACCCTCCGGTATCTCGAGGATATCAAAGGACCGTGTTGCTTCCTATGAGTCTTCATCTAGTATTGCTCCTCACCAATTTCATATTTCCCTTGGGTTCTGATTTATTAGTTACTCAAGAACACCAATAAGTGAATCGATCCCGCACCGAATCAATAACTCTAAGTAATTTTTGTAACGTACGAGTTAAATAATCCTTCAAGTCATTCCTAGCCTGATCGGGTATATCATTATCGTGCTAAATTCTAACTGTGCTACCTGATCCTTCTTCCCGGAGCACAATTTTCGATGATGAGCTAAGCCTACGTCGATCTTCCTCGTCATATCATTTCTCCTTGAACAGCAAGCTTGATTTCGAGTTTGTGTCGTACCCGGGGCTCAAATAACCTTACGCTTCGTCATTTCTTTTGCTTGATGTCGTCGTTGATTGATTACATCATCATGAAACCTCTCGACAAATGTGTCGTGATCATCATCATCATTCCAAACTTTTCTAGGATATCGACCGAATTCATGATGAGAAATACCATCCTTGCCCCCTCGATGAATTGTTGCTGTGCCCGTGGGCCCCACCCTCATCTTTTCCTTGCTAAAATTGTACGACTTATTTTATAAGTTGTTCCCAATGGGTCCTTGTGTATCCAAAGTCTGACCTTTCTCTGATGACCATGTCAATGCTATCCCGAAGCATGTCTGTGGTACTCCAAACATCAACAAGAACATTGGAAGCGCAATGCTAAACCTTTCTTGATCTATTATCCAAACACCGTTGTATGGGTAATATCATGACTCTTCTCTCGCCCCCTTTATCTAAATGCTTTTGAACTTGTTGTCATATCATGTATATCCTGCTCCGCTTCCCCTTGGGAAGGATTTACTCCCAATTCTTGTGTGTAAACACATTTTCCTTTCCATTGGTCTGATTAATCTGATAATTTCTTTTTCCTTTCCATTGGGTTGTTTAACCTTCCTGTGATCTATATGATATAAGCAGAAATTATTCCCTGCTTATAAAATACCCTG
Source organism: Aegilops tauschii subsp. strangulata (assembly GCF_002575655.3). Classification (NCBI taxonomy): domain Eukaryota; kingdom Viridiplantae; phylum Streptophyta; class Magnoliopsida; order Poales; family Poaceae; genus Aegilops; species Aegilops tauschii. Next base: position 308,386,314 of record NC_053037.3, on the reverse strand, counting down.
ATGTACAACCTTGTCAGTGAGACCCTGTTACTATTGTTGATGACATTCCAGTAACCATCGATGGACGGGAACCTTGCCGATTGGTCCGCCTCGTTCAACGAGCAGGAAAATGGTTCTCTTTGTCCCTCGCCCTTGGTACCAACGTTGTTGCCGACATAACTGACAGTCTATCATCTGACATGCCTTGCTATCGGCCCCCTTTTTACTTTTAACCCACAAGGTGGGCCCATAACCCACAGTTCCACAGGATCGGAACCTGACTCTTCTGTATATCTTTGATTCCAAAATATTCTTGCAATTGGCTTCGTATCATGTAACGAGCCACCGTCCGAGAGATGATCTATTCCCGATGCTCTGAACCCCCTTCTCACACTTTGTTCAGGTATCGATCGTTTGTCCATTCATTTGAAACTTCCTATTGTACCTTCATATTTTTCTCTCGATGTTTTCTTAAGTTTCAACTCAAGAGATACTTCTGCCACATTCCCTGAATTGTTCACCAGATGATTAACCCTATAAGGTCCAGTTCTCCCGAAGTTACTCTTTACTTCCCCACTTAAATCTCGGGACGAGATTTTTTTTGTAGTGGAGGAGATTTGTAACACCCCCAGTGTCATGCTACAGTAAACCTTGTGATTAAGCTAATCATTTGCTAAGCATTGCTTGATCATCCTTGATTCAAATCTCATTTGAAATTCCACTTTGGAATCAAATTCATTTTTTTGCAAGTGAATTTTGAAGTTGCACAAAAGTTGCTGCAAAATAGTCCATCATTTAGTAAAAATTCCATAACAAATGGCTGTTAAAGAAAACAACATCACCTCCAAGCTAAGATGGACTATAGCTAATTAAAACAGTGCCAACTCAGCAAATTAATTGGTTTTCCATGTTTTTTGCAAATTCAATCTAATTCAAACTTCTTCCAAACTGTTTGTGGTTGTGCCAAAAATTGCAATGTATTTATGTGGACAATTCCCATATTTAACAAAAATCATTTTGGCACCCCAAATATTACAAAACCCCTTTCTGTAAAAGAAAAGCATAATTTAAAAAAAAGAATAGGCCAGGCTGCACTGTGCACTTGGCCCAGCCGCGCAACATTGCCAGCCCAGCCCACCTACCTCAGCCTTTCGTCCTCCTCCTACAACAGGAGAAGGCCGAGCCTCCATGGCCGCGGGGCACTCGCCCCCGCGCACTGCTGCGCTGCGGGTGGATGAGATCAGCCCCCGATGCTCTCTCTCTCTCGCCAAACCCTAACCCACATCAGATCCCCCTCCTCCTCGCACTCTCTCACTTGCTCGCTTCCTTCTCCCCACTGCCCGAGCGCGCCCGCCGCCGTCGACGCATCGACCTCGCGGCCACCGTCACCCCCCCGCATCGCCAACATGCCGTAGGCGTCCACCGTCCTCCTCCACGTCGACCGGTGCCCGCAGTTGGAGCCGGAAGGCACCACAGCGCCGGATCCACCTCGTCCCCTTCCGCCTCGGCCGCCGGTGGTTCCCATCGACCGCGGCCTCCCTCTGCACTCCCGTTCACTCACGGGGCCTCCTTGCGCCCGCACGGTGAGCTCCGCCTCTCCTCCATCCACTTCTTGCTCGCCTTCGGGCACGTGCGCGACCGCCACCGCAACCGTGCTCCGGCCGCCGCCATTGCTGTCGTTGTCGTGCTCCCGAGCCGTTACGAGCTCGGCCGACTGCCCTGGCGTGCTCCTCGTGCGCCGTAGACCCCGCCTAGTTGTTTACTTTGGCCGCTCGCGCTCTCTAACGCCGAACCCGCTCAAGCCCGAGAGCTCCGTTGCCACCCGTCGTTGCTCCTACCACCTCCGCGTCCAACCGCTGGCACCACGCGATGCGCGCTGCTCCACTCGTTCGAACGCAGGTGAAAATGTGTGATTTGGCGCTCTGTAGCGAAGATCTGAGCCTCTCCGACGAACTCGCCGCCGCGGAGAGCTCGTCGGCGCAACTCCTGCGCCGGCCGCCGACGTGGCACACCTGGGGCCACCCCCTGGGTCACTGCCAGTGGGGCCCCTGGTCCCTTGTTGACAAGTTGACCTGGTCAACTGTGCTGACTGGGCAGGCCCCAGCCATTAACGTGCGGGCCCCACTGCTTATTCTTCTAATTAAAATGTTTTAATAATTAAAACTGATTAGTTTAGCTAATTAGTCTATGAAGGGTGGGATCCAGTAGCTAATTAACCTAGATTAGTTAGTTTAATACACTGTTAGACTAACAGAGGCTGACATGTGGGTCCCACTGGACCCACAGCCAGGTTTGACCTGGTCAGCCGCCCTGCTGACTGCTGATGTCACTGTGACGTCATGTTGATGCAATAAACCCTTCTGCTAATTTATTTTATTCGAGAAAATGTTTAAACCTTTAGAAATTCATAGAAATTAAACCGTAGCTCCAATGAAAAAGTTTTATGTATGAAAGTTTCTCAGAACGACGAGACGAATCCGAATACGGGATCTGTTTACCTGTCAGATGCCTCTAACTATCTAAACATGGAACATTCCCCCTCCGGTCATTTGTCTGACACAGGTCCGGAACCGGGAATACCTTCCCGGCTGGTTTCCCCTTCACCTTTATCGTGTAGCCATACGTTAGGTCACACCCGGCACAGCATCTTGCCATGTTATGCTTTGTGATGCTATGCTTGCTTTATATTTATTGTTTCTTCCCCCTCTTCTCTCCGGTAGACCCCGAGACCGATGCCGCCCCTGTGATCGACTACATCACCAACGACCCCTCCTTGCCAAAGCAACCAGGCAAGCCCCCCCTTTGATCATCCCGATATCGCCCATTCTATTCTCTCATGCTTGCATTAGATTTTTCTACTGTTATTGTCTGCTCCTATTCTGATGCATAGCCTGCTTTTGTATCTGCTGTTGTACCTTACCTGCTTATCCTAAACTGCTTAGTATGGGTTGTTAGTGATCCATCAATGACCCCCACCTTGTCCTTGTTGCCCCTGCTTCATCATTGAAGACCCGGTCAACGGGATTGAAGACCAGGCCCCGGCACCGCACATCACTTTCCCCTTAGTTGCTCGACACTACTGGGTTACTATTGAGTGCCGAGGGTGAGACCTCTACACGACTTCTGATGTTAACCCTGTAGTGTAGCTATTCGGCCGTGGTCATCGAGGGTGATTCCGCCTTAACCACTTCCGATATGACTCTGTCGTGCAACCCCTCAAGTGTGAACCTCGGGGGTGGTTCCTCTTACATTCACCTTGATGATTACATCGAGTGGAATCCACCGGGGGTGATTCCTCGGGGTTTCCCCTTGATGTTTGGACACACAATTACTATGGTTACTATGACTTTACACTGAACCATGTTACTAACGATGGGTCGGCCCTGAGGGGTACCCGCGCGAGCTTAATTGCGAGTGATGTGGAGACGGGTTGACCTGGAGGGTGCCCGCGAGATAATTACGAGGCATGGCCGGGCATTCCTAGCCCTTGCCGCAAGTCCTCGAGACGGGGCAACGGGTCACATCTTCAGTGAGTCTCTGCTTGTTACCGCGCGTTCCTAATCCACTATGATTTGGATATTTGATCCGAGGGGCCTCTGGCCTGATAGCACGTGGGCATAGTATGGGCGTTCTGCGTCGTATGCATCAGCCGGAGCTTAATAGACGTCTGCGACTTAGCGGCGCGCGCCGGGTTGGACTGGTAAGCTCCTGCCTTTTTAGGGAGGTAGCTAGGTCTGCTCACCAGCCGCGTACGCAACGTGCAGGAGTTCCCGGGGCGATGGCCCATGACCCCTGGGGGCATAGGTTTAGTCCGGCGTGCTGACCTCTCTATTAAGTCTAGGTCGGGTTGCGGCGTATTGTTTGGCCGAGGCCGGGCATGACCCAGGAAAGTGTGTCCGGCCGGAGTTAATCGAGCATGGTGGGTAAGTTGGTGCACCTCTGCAGGGAAGAAAACATCTATCGATAGCTTGTCCTACGGTAACGGACACTTGGAGTTGTATCCCGATCGATACAACTAGAACTGGATACTTGTGATGAGAACTGGATGGTGATGAGAATTGGATTGTGATGACACTTGGATAGTATGGCTCTGGGATTGCTTTCTCGCAGGGAGTCGAGAAAGGATCTCTGGCCGAGGTTGATAACACTACTACTACTTTACTTTATGCTACTCTACTCCCTCCTGTTGCTGCAAGATGGTGGTTTCCAGAAGATGCTAGTCTTCGATAGGACTAGGTTCTCCCCTCTATTCTGGCATTTCTGTAGTTCAGTCCACATACAGCCCATTTCATTGATACCGATGCATATGTAGTGTAGATCCTTGCTTGCGAGTACTTTGGATGAGTACTCACGGTTGCTTTGCTTCCCCCTTTTCCCCCTTCTTCTATTCGGTTGATGCAACCAAATGTCGGAGCCTAGGAGCCAGATGCCACCGCCGATGCCTACTACTACATGGAGACCGCCGACGACCAGGAGTAGTTAGGAGGCTCCCAGGCAGGAGGCCTTGCCTTTTCGACCGTTGTTGCTTTTGTGCTAGCCTTCTTAAGGCAAACTTGTCTAACTCATGCCTGTACTCAGATAATGTTGCTTCCGCTGACTCGTTTGTATTCGAGCTGATGTACTCGAGCCCTCGAGGCCCCTGGCTTGTAATATAAAGCTTGTATTGTTTTAATTTGTGTCTAGAGTTGTGTTGTGATATCTTCCCGTGAGTCCTTGATCTTGATCGTACACATTTGCGTGTATGATTAGTGTACGATTGAATCGAGGGCTCCACATCCAGCCTCCACCTGCGACTGTTCATCCACGGGCTCCTGTTCATCCAGCCTCCACCGCGCGCTACTCCACCGGCTACTGTTCAACCAGCCCTCTCCACGGGCTCCTATTCAACCACCCCTCCACGGGCTACTGTTCATCCTGCCCTCCATCATCTATTGCTCATCCTGCCCTCCACGGGGTGGTCCTGTTCATCCGGCCCTCCATGGGGTCCTGTTCATCCAGCCCCAACCGGCTCGATCGACCGGGGTCCTTTTTATCCAGAGGCAACACCACGGGGTCCTCTTCATCCACCCCCACCGGGAACTGTTCATCCAACCCCCCCAACAACGCTCACTGTTCATCCAGAGGCAGCATCGATCGGCTTCAGTTAGCAGCAGTAGCGAAGGAATCGCTCGATCGGGTTCAGTTAACAGCCATCGATCGATCGCTCGGGTTCAGTAACGCGTAGCCTGCAGTGCAATCGCTCGGGTTCAGTTAGAGCCCAACGCCTCGCACCCACGCGTGTGCGTGTACGAGAGAAACGAGCATCGCTCGGCCCCGACCAGCCACCGTAACCGGGAACACCCTGATATTTTCCTCGCCCTCGCTTCTACCACGGTTTTTTCCATCATGGACGGCCCAAAGAATGTCATCCAGCTGCGTCTCCGGCCCGCCCAAGACGAAAAACCCATTTTCTGTCATGATTTTTTGTCATAGAAGTAGGACCCCACCACATCTATGATGATACCGTGTTTTGTCACAATTATTGTCATAGAAGTGTCATAAGTATGACAGAAAAAAAAATTCGTTCTGCCCAAAATGTCACGGATGTGTCTTTTTTTGTAGTGTAAAGGGCAAGGGAAAGAAAGGGAAACTTCAAAAGGAATGACAAGAAAGTTGCCACTCCCATGAAGAAGCCCAAAGCTAGACCCGAGACTGAAACTGAGTGCTTCTACTGCAAAGGAAATGGTCGCTGGAAGTGGAACTGCCCTAGATACTTGGCGGATAAGAAGGATGGCAAAGTGAACAAAGGTATATTGGATATACATGTTATTGATGTGTACTTTACTAGTGTTTATAGCAACCCCTCGGTATTTGATATTGGTTCAGTTGCTAAGAGTAGTAACTCGAAACGGGAGTTACAAAATAAACAGAGACTAGTTAAGGGCGAGGTGATGATATGTGTTGGAAGTGATTCCAATTTTGATAAGATCACCATCGCACACTCCCTTTACCTTCGAGATTAGTGTTGAACCTAAAATAAATGTTATTTGGTGTTTGCGTTGAGCATGAATATTGGATCATGTTTATTGCAATACAGTTATTCATTTAAGTCAAAGAATAATTGTTGTTCTGTTTACATGAATAAAACCTTCTATGGCTCAATATAAATGGTTTATTGAATCTCGATCGTAGTGATACACATAATATTGATGCCAAAAGATGCAAAGTTGATAACGATAGTGCAACATACTTGTGGCACTGCCGTTTAGGTCATATTGGTGTAAAGCGCATGAAGAAACTCCATGCTGATGGGCTTTTGGAATCACTTGATTATGAATCACTTGATGCCTGCGAACCATGCCTCATGGGCAAGATGACTAAGACTCCGTTCTCCGGAACAATGGAGCGAGCAACTGACTTGTTGGAAATAATACATACTGATGTATACGGTCCAATGAGTGTTGAGGCTCGCGGTGGGTATCGTTATTTTCTGACCTTCACAGATGATTTGAGCAGATATGGGTATATCTAATTGATGAAACATAAGTCTGAAACATTTGAAAAGTTCAAAGAATTTCAGAGTGAAGTGGAAAATCATCGTAACAAGAAAATAAAGTTTCTACGATCTGATCGCGGAGATGAATATTTGAGTTATGAGTTTGGTCTTCATTTGAAACAATGTGGAATAGTTTCGCAACTCACGCCATGTGGAACACCAACGTAATGGTGTGTCCGAACGTCGTAACCGTACTTTATTAGATATGGTGCGATCTATGATGTCTCTTACCGATATACCACTATCGTTTTGGGGTTATGCATTAGTGACAACTACATTCACGTTAAATAGGGCACCGTCTAAAAATCCATTGAGATGACACCGTATGAACTGTGGTTTAGCAAGAAACCTAAGCTATCGTTTCTTAAAGTTTGGGGTTGCGATGCTTATGTGAAAAAGTTTCAGCCTGATAAGCTCAAACCCAAATCGGAGAAGTGTGTCTTCATAGGATACCCAAAAGAAAATGTTGGGTACACCTTCTATCACAGATCCGAAGGCAAGATCTTTGTTGCTAAAAATGGATCATTTCTAGAGAAGGAGTTTCTCTCGAAAGAAGTGAGTGGGAGGAAAGTAGAACTTGATGAGGTAATTGTACCTGCTCCCAAATTGGAAAGAAGTTCATCAGAGAAATCAGTTCTAGTGATGCCTACACCAATTAGTGAGGAACTTAATGATGATGATCATGACACTTTAGATCAAGTTACTACCGAACCTCGTAGGTCAGCCAGAGTAAGGTCAGCACTAGAGTGGTACGGTAATCCTGTTCTAGAGGTCATGTTACTTGACCATGACAAACCTACGAACTATGAGGAAGCGATGATGAGCCCAGATTCCGCGAAATAGCTTGAGGCCATGAAATCTGAGATGGGACCCATGTATGAGAACAAAGTGTGGACTTTGATTGACTTGCCCGATGATCGGTGAGCCATTGAGAATAAATGGATCTTCAAGAGGAAGACGGATGCTGATGGTAGTGTTACTGTCTACAAAGCTCGACTTGTCGTGAAAGGTTTTTGACAAGTTCAAGGTGTTGACTACGATGAGATTTTCTCACTCATAGCGATGCTTAAGTCTGTCCGAATCATGTTAGCAATTGCCGCATTTTATGAAATCTGGCAAATGGATAACAAACTGCACTCCTTAATGCATTTATTAAAGAAGAGTTGTATATGATGCAACCAGAAGGTTCTGTCAATCCTAAAGGTGCTAATAAAATGTGCAAGCTCCAGCAATCCATCTATGGACTGGTGCAAGCATCTCGGAGTTGGAATATACGCTTTGATGAGTTGATCAAAACATATAGCTTTATACGGACTTGCGGTGAAGCCTGTATCTACAAGAAAGTGAGTGGGAGCATTACAACCTTTCTGATAAGTATATGTGAATGACATATTGTTGATCAGAATTGATGTAGAATTTTTTGGAAAGCATAAAGGAGTGTTTAGAACGGAGTTTTTCAAAGAAAGACCTCAGTGAAGCTGCTTACATATTGAGCATCAAGATCTATAGAGATAGATCAAGACGCTTGATAAGTTTTTTCAATGAGTGCATACCTTGACAAGTTTTTGAAGTAGTTCAAAATGGAACAGTCAAAGAAGGAGTTCCTGCCTGTGTTGCAAGGTGTGAAGTTGAGTAAGACTCAAAGCCCGACCATGGCAGAAGATAGAGAGAGAATGAAAGTCATTCCCTATGCCTCAGCCATAGGTTCTATAAAGAATGCCATGGTGTGTACCAGACCTATTGTATACCCTGCCCTGAGTTTGGCAAGGGAGTACAATAGTGATCTAGGAGTAGATTACTGGACATTGGTCAAAACTATCCTTAGAGGACTAAGGAAATATTTCTCTGTTATGGAGGTGATAAAGAGTTCGTCGTAAAGAGTTATGTCGATGCAAGTTTTGACACCGGTCTAGATGACTCCGAGTCTCAATCTAGATACATATTGAAAGTGGGAGCTAGAATAGCTCCGTGCAGAGCATTGTAGACATAGAAATTTGCAAAATACATACGGATCTGAATGTGGCAGACCCATTGACTAAACCTCTCTCACAAGCAAAACATGATCACACCTTAGTACACTTTGGGGGCGCCTCCCGAGCTTTGGTTCCAATGTGGTTGAGGGCATCGGGACTCTCAGGCTCGAGGGTGGCAGCCCTGCTGGTGCTGGGCAAGTTGCCCCGGCAAGGCTCTTGCCGGGGCTGTGGAGGCCGCCCCGGCAAGGGCCTTGCCGGGGGAGTCCACCTCGCCCTTCTGCTCTTTGTGTTTCCGTCTTGGCATTGACCTAGTCGTCTTATGCCTTTGCTTCCTCTACCCCGCCAAGCGTGGCCAGGGGTGTGGGGCTGTGACTACCCATGCACAAGTAAAGGGGTGCAAAAAGAGACCCCTACTTTTGTACACCGCAGGAGCCCCCGGGCCTGGGCCACATATAAGCGTGGAGCGTTATTGGGCCAGGCCCAGAACAGTGCGCGGGTGCGCGTGCGGTGGAGTTTTTACTGCAGTAACTCCCTCGCTCGCTTGCGCTTCCCCACGACCCGCATTGAATGCGTGACATGGGGGTCGTGCGCGGAATGACCGCAGCATGCTCGCGTCATCCTGTGGTGAACAGTAAAGAGGCGGCCTGCGTGTCCCTTTAAAACTGCAGGGCCACTACTCATTTACTCTCTCTGCCTTGGAACCGTCGTTCCATGTTTCCCACTACGCCTGCCCCTTGCGCCACGTACGCTGCATGCACGGCGTGGGGTAGGTGACAGACGCATGGAATATGGGAAGGCGCGCGGGGGCCGATACTTACATGCCTTTGATTGGGCGGGGAGGGCGGTCGATGGCCTCGCTTGTTGTCACTTAATGAGCCGGACTTGAGCGGGCTCTTCAGAGTTGTAGAGCTAGTCTTTCGGCCTTCCCCGCCCAACTATAAAAAGGGAACTCAGGGGTAGGAGGAAGATCGTCTCCTTGCATCTCCCCTCCGTCTCCATTCTTCACCCACGGTCATGGCGAGAGGGCGTGGCCGCGGCCATTCTTCTGCGGAGGCGACCAGGTCCTCCTCCGGCCAGAGAGATGCGGCAGTCAAGGAAGAGCTAGATGCCCAAGGTGAAGGCCATGCTCGTGGCGGGGGCGCCGGACGGGGCCGCGGTCGGCGAGGCGGCCGAGGCAGAGGTGGGCGTGGAAGGGGGACGCCTGCGTCATCTCCGTCTCCGTCGCCATCTCCCCCGCCAACTCCTCCTGCCTCGCCGAGTGGTCACGTCGGGGACACGGTGCTCGAGTTTATCCTGCAGCTGCATGGGCCGCTGCGCAGCCGTCTCCGTCTTCCCCGGGCGTTCGCAGGGTGCTGGAGATTGACCAACCACCGCGGCTGAGGCTGCACATGAAGGGGTGTTGCCATGGTGACATGTGGGTGAACACAAGGTTCCCCGCCCCTCAAGTGATGCTTCTTCGTCGGGGCTGGAAAACCTTTGCACGCGAGCATTGCTTGATGGATGAGCACGTCCTATGCTTCAAGCTAGCAGAGAGCGACCTGCCCTCCATCAAGGTCTTCGGGCGCTCGGGACACAGGCTAGGGTGCTGTGCGGAGAGCTCCACCGATGACGAGAGCTCCTCCTCAGGCGACAGCGACGAGGAGGACAGCAGCGGCGACGACGACGGTAGCGGGCAGGAGGAGGACGGGTCCGACTAAATGTCGGACACACTGTCCCCGGGCGATGCCGGCAGCACCACCATCTGCACCGCCAGCTCCTTGAACTTCTCGGGGCCGCTGCTCCCGGTGGCTGGCGCTGGAGGGCCAGGGAAGGCGAAGAAGGCGGGTGATGGGCCGTCAACTTGGAGTATGATGGCACCGATGCCTTCGTCGTGTATTGCCGGCCTGCTGCCTCATCTTTCGGCCTCTTCCCCGGCACCGTCATCACCAACCTTCTCTTGGTGTCTTCTACTGCTCGTACCTCGCCTAGGCGCCCCTTTTGCCCTCCCGTTTATCCTGATCTGCTTCCTTAGGAGAGGGACAAGAAAGGGATTACGAGCATCTTATCCTTCTTTTAGTTTTTAAGCCTGCGGGCACTTGTTAGATTTAAACCTTGTAACCCCCTTGATCATGTTTGCATTCCGTACGAGTTGTACCTGTTTAGAATATATTAATGAAAAAGGGTGCTTGCCGGGTTTTTTGTGCGTGAGCGGGGGCCCATGCCAAGGAATGAATCCTTGTTATTTTTAAGATAAACATTGTCGCCCGGCAACAGGCCTCGCTGTCCCCTTACTTCATTCACGACCGTACTCACGCTCTCAGCGAAGGCAGGGACGAAGTAGGGTTAGGCCCCTCGTTTGCTTCCTTGTCACCGCAACTACAACCAAGTTCCGGCCCAGGGAATAGTTCTTGGGCACAGGAAAGGGGGAGCACGGTGGCCCAGGAATAAATGAGGCTTTATACGTCCCAATTCCATATGGAAATGCATAACAGGGGATAAGGGACTTATCTGGATCTGCAGCCCCCGGCAACCTTGGCTTGCCGTTGTCGGGTGCTTGAATCTGCAGGCCCCCGGCAATGGCTTGTCGGGGTCAGGGATGTTGATCCGTCTCCCTGCCCTTAAATGGCTTAGCAGAAATGCATGTGCAACCTGCGAACCAAAGAACAGACTGGAAAGGACGGAAAGACACACACTCGACCTCTATTCTAGGGGTTAGTTGCCGCCGGACACTATCAACCCTACCAAAGAGAGACTTAACCTAGCAGGCATGCTAAAACTTAGGGCGCCAGCGCTTCATTTATTTATGCTCAGGGTCTGCGCCTGGCTTTGTACAAAGGGTTACATGCCTTATCGGCAAGGCTTGTACAAAAGGTGGCTTGCCGGGAGGCCCGGCAACCGCGCCTCATGGGTAAAACTTACAAAGATGTTCGATGTTCCAGGAGTTGCTCACTGGGATACCATCTTCGGTCTCCACGTGGACTGCGCCAGGCCTGGTGACTCGTATTACCCGATAAGGGCCTCCCCACTTTGGCATCAACTTGTTGGAATTCTTGGCCGACTGAACGCCCCGAAGAACAAGGTCGCCTTCCTCAAGGCTTCAGGCATGGACCTTGCGGTTATGGTAGTGGCGCAAGGCCTGCTGGTAGCGTGCAGCTCGCATAGCTGCCCGAAGACGATCTTCCTCAAGGAGTGTCGCGTCATCTTGCCGCAACTGCTCTTGCTCAAGCTCGTCATAAGCGAGCACTCGAGGTGACCCGTATGTGAGTTCCGTGGGGAGAACTGCTTCTGCCCCGTATACCAGGGCAAAGGGTGTCTGGCCGGTGGCTCTTGGCGTCGTTCTGATCGACCAAGGAACCATCGGTAACTCATCAATCCAGTGCCTTCCACACTTGTGCAGCCTGTCAAAAGTCTTCGTCCTCAGGCCTCGCAGTACTTCAGCGTTTGCCCTCTCCGCCTGGTCGTTGCTCCGTGGGTGTGCCACCGAAGCGAAACAGACCCTGCTATCGTGGTCCTGGATGTATTGCATGAAGGTGCGGCTTGTGAACTGCGTGTCGTTGTCGGTGATGACCCTGTTCGGCACACCAAAATGGCAAACTAGCCCCTTGAAGAACTTGACGGCTGACTGTGCTGTCACCTTCCTCACTGCCTCCACTTCGGGCCACTTTGTGAACTTGTCGATTGCGACGTACAAGTACTCAAAGCCCCCGACAGCACGGGGGAAGGGGCCCAGTATGTGGAGCCCCCAGACCGAAAATGGCCAGGAGAGAGGGATTGTTTGAAGGGCTTGAGCTGGTTGATGAAGCTTCTTCGAATGGAACTGACACGCTTCACACTTGGTTACTAGCTCAGCTGCATCCTGGAGGGTTGTGGGCCAGAAGAAACCTTGCCGGAATGCCTTGCCGGCAAGGGCCCTTGACCCTATGTGGGAGCCACACATACCTCCATGTATTTCTGCCAATAGCTCTAGTCTGTCCTCTCAAGGAATGCACTTCAGCCTGACTCCGTTTGGCCTCCTTCTATACAGGGTATCATCCACAAACTGGTACATGTTGGACCGACGGGCTACTTTCTCTGCTTCTTCCTGCTCCTCGGGGAGTTCTCCTGTTTGGAGGAAATAAACGGTGGGATGCGCCCATGCCAGAGCCTGGGGCTCAACGGCAAGGACCAAAGGCACATATTCGGCCGCAGGGGCAGCTGCCTCTATGGTCAGGGCCTGGGGCCCCTTCGGAGGTAGTTGCCCCTCGGCAAGCTTGGGGTACACCACAACCTCCTTGCCGGCGGCCCCTGGGAGCTCGGCGGGACGGTACTTGCTGGGGCTTGTCTTCCTTCGCTTGTTCTGCCCTGCTGATGGCTCTACGGATGGTTGTACTAACTGAAGTACAAAGGTACCTGGTTCCATAGGCAACTTGAGGGCGGCGCGTTTCGACAGGTCGTCGGCAATGCTGTTCTCCACTCAGGGAACATGTTCTGCCTGTAGGCCGTCGAAACGTTCTTCCAACTTCCTCACTTCATTCACGTAGGCCTCCATCAACGGGCTCTGATAATCCTTGTTGACTTGCTTGACGACGAGCTGCGAATCACCCCTGATGATGAGTTTCTTCATTCCGAGGTCTGCCACGATCCTGAGACCGGCAAGCAACCCCTCGTACTCCACCGTGTTGTTTGTTGATTTTTCCCGGGGGAAGTGCATCTGGATTACGTACTTGAGGTGCTCTCTGGTGGGTGCGACGAGTAGCACGCCAGCACCAGCACCTTGGAGTGAGAAAGCTCCGTCAAAGTACATAATCCACTCACTGCTCGTCTCCCTGCCGGGAAGGGTGGTCTCTTGGATCTCCTCGTCGGGCGTTGCGGTCCATTCTGCTATGAACTCTGCCAAAGCTCGGCTCTTGTTTTTTGAAGTACTTTCAAACCTGAGGCCAAAGCTCGACAGCTCCAGTGCCCACTCCACAATCCTCCCTATCGCATCTGGGTTGTGCAAAATCCGTTGCAAAGGGAGGCGGGTGACGACGGTGATCTCGTGTGCTTGGAAATAGTGGCGCAGCTTTCTCGAGGCCATGAGAAGGCCGAAAAGCAGCTTCTGCATTCCAGAATATCTTGACCTAGCCCCCTGCAAGAGGGAAATGACAAAATACAGTGGGTGCTGCACCATCTTTTTCTTCTATCCCACTTCGTCCGTCTGCTCAGGCTCCGCCCCGCCGGGTTCGGGCCTTGCCGGGGGTTCTGGTTTGCCAGCGTCAGGTTCTGCCGGGGAAGGCCCCGGCCCGTCATCCGACGGCTCTGCTGCAACTGCTGCTTCTCCCTCAGGTTCCCTCTGCACCACCAGCGCAACACTGACCACTTGATTCGTTGCTACTAAGTACAGCAGCAACGACTCTCGTGGTTTAGGTGCAACTAGTATTGGCGTGGAGGAGAGGTACCTCTTCAAATCCTGCAGTGCTGCCTCCACCTCCGGAGTCCATTTTACTGGACCCACCTTTTTCAAAACTTTGAAAAAGGGGAGGGCGCGCTCAGCAGATTTGGAGATGAACCTACTCAGGGCAACAATGCAGCCGGTGAGCCTATGGACGTCTTTGACCCGTTTCGGCGCCTCAATCTGCTCAATCGCTTTGATCTTGTCGGCGTTTGCTTCGATTCCACATTGAGACACAAAGAACCTGAGAAGTTTGCCGTAGGGGACACCGAACACGTGCTTCTCTGGGTTGAGGTTGAGGTTGATCTTGCGCAGGTCTGCGAATGTTTCTTCTAAATCTTGCACGAGCGTGGCCGTGTCCTTGGTTTTGACCACTATGTCATCCATATAAGCTTCCATATTTCTATGTAGCTGCGGCTCAAAACCAATCTGGACTGCTTGGGCAAACATCGAACCATCGCTCTTCAACCCGAAAGGCATTCGTACAAAATAGTACGTACCACATGGGGTGATGAACGCGGTCTTCTCTTCACCTTCCTTCATCATGAAGATCTGGTGGTACCCTAAATGACAGTAGGTCACACCCGGCAGTGGAGTCTACAATCTGGTCGATGCGTCGCAGAGGGAAAGGATCCTTTGGACAAGCTTTATTGATGTCTGTGTAGTCAATACATAGCCTCCACTTTCCGTTTGCCTTACGCACCACCATCGGATTTGCCAACCACATGGGGTGGAGTACTCCTCTTACCAGGTGCCGCCTCCAACTTCCTGATCTCTTCGATGATGAACTCTTGCCGCTCCAAAGCTTTCTTCCTGACCTTCTGCTTGACGGGCCGCGCGTGAGGACAGACAACAAAATGGTGCTTAATCACCTCCCTGGGAACGCCGGGGATGTCAGATGCTTGCCATGCAAATACATCGACATTCGCCTGCAGGAAGGCGATGAGCGCGCTTTCCTATTTGCTGTTGAGGGTGGAGCTTATGGTGAAAGCCCCGCCCATGCCTTCCTCCTTGACGAACACCTTCTTGGTTTCTGGCGGTGCAGCCTTGGACTTTTTGCTCTTGCCGGTGGAGCTCTCTGGCATGTCCTCAATGGGAGCACAACACTCCGAAGAGGTGTGCTTGCCGGAGTGGGTGCAAGAGGTCTTGCCGGCCTTCTTCCTCCCTGGAGCTTCAGTGGCAGGAGGAAGTGCCCGGGCGGCAGTTGCTGCAACTGCCTCTCGGTAGAGTTGGTCGGTGCAGATGAGTGCGTCTTTCTTGTCAGAGGGGACGGTGATGATGGTCAGCGGCCCGGGCATCTTCAACGTGTTGTAGGAGTAGTGGGACGCCGCCATGAACTTGGCCAGCGCTGGGCGGCCAAGGATCCCATTGTATGGCAAGGGGATCTCGGCGACATCGAAGACGATCTTCTCCGTCCTATAGTTCAGCTCGCCCCCAAACGTAACGGGCAGCGTGATTTTACCTTTAGTCTGGCTCCTTCCCGGGTTGACCCCTTGAAACATGCCCGTTTCTTCGAGGTCTCCATCAGGAATCTGCAGCTTCTTGATCACAGCGGGCGAGATCAAATTCAGACCGGCCCCACCGTCAACCGGCACTTTGGTCACCTTGAGGTTGCGTATTGTTGGTGAAACCAACAACGGCAAACACCCGACCGCAGTTGTGCGGTCAGGGTGATCCTCGGTGTCAAAAACGATGGGCGTGCGAGACCACTTCAGTGGCCTCTAGGCATCGAACAATGGCTCCGCCGCAGTGACCTCACGCGCCCACTGCTTCAGCTAGCGGTGTGAGGTGTGCAACGAGGCACCACCGTCGATGCACATAGCCTCTGTAGCCTTCTTGAACTCGTGCTCATCGGACTCGTCATCCTCGTCGTGATCATCATCCTCCTCTTTCTTGTCGCGGCCCCGAGCGGGCCTCTCTTGTTGGTTATCTTTGCCGCAGCGACCCCCTTGGCCGCCACGCTTCTTGCCAGATCCCTCAGCACCATCCTGACCCTTCCTCCTTGTCTCGCCTTTCATATTCAGCCTTCTGCTTTTCTGCAAGCAGCTCAACTTGTCGGCAGTTCTGGAGGTCATGGACCTTGGTGCAGTGGATCTTGCAGTACTGCTTGTCGGAGCCCCATGGCTTGCCGGCGGCCGCCAGGGCCAAGCAGGCGGCACACCCGGCAACCTCCTTGCCGGGGTCGTCAGCCTTGGCCTTTTTGGCGGCGCCGAGCTTGCTGGATCCCTCAACGGCAAGCACAGTCTTGCCCTTGCGCTTCCTGCTGCGGCGCCGGCCTTTCTTTGTTGGGGTGGCGGCGTCTTCGTCTGTGGAGTCGGTTTCCGCACCGGCGTCCTCGCCGGGGTACTTCCTCCCCTCTTCAGCTCGAGCACATCTATCAGCCAGAACATAGAGTTCGGCCACATCTTTGACATTGTTCATTGCCAACTCTTCACGCATCTTGCAGTTGCGCACATTCTGATGGAATGCGCTGATAACGGCGGCGGGATGAACATCTAGGATGTTGTACTACACCCGGCTGAACCTCTGTATATACTTGCGCAGGTTTTCGCCTTCTTTCTGGGGGATGATATGCAAATCACTTGCCTGGCCATGAGCTTGGTGGCCTCCAGTGAAGGCGCCAACAAACTCATGACACAAATCCAACCAAGAAGAAATGGAATCCACTGGCAAGTGCATCAACCATGACATGACGTTAGGTTTGAGTGCCAACGGGAAGTAATTGGCAAGCACCTTGTCGTCGCGAGCTCCAGCAGCTTGCATCGCGATGGTGTAGATGCTGAGTAACTCCGAAGGGTGGGTCTTGTCATTGTTCTTCTCGTCAACATCGGGCTTGAACGTGCGGTGGGAAGGCCACTGGAACTGCCGCAGCTCTCAGGTAAAGGCCGGACAATCCACCTCGTAAGGCAGGTCGCCGGGGCCCCCCGGCACCGGGTGGTCCATAGTAGGCCCCGCACGCCAATCTGACTGATGGCGCGTCTCCCGTCGTTGTTCGATGGTACTTCGAGCGTCTTCCTGGGCCCGCTCCCGAAGCACTTGACGTTGGTCGCGGCGTGTCCGCAGGTCGGACGACTCCGTGGAAACGTTGCCGCCGACGTCGGGTCGACGGGCCGGTGGCTGTTGCCGCTGGGGGGGAGTGCACCGTGGTCGCAGCGTCTCTGGTACCCCCACCGCCGGCATGCACCGGCTCGTCAGGACGCCGGAACGAGGGCCCCGCCAGGAGCGGCTCGCCTTTGTTGGCAAAGCCAACAAGGCTTCGGATGGTGGCTCTCCACTCATCGAGCTTCTCCGCAGCAGGGGGAAGTCGAGGAGCAGCTGCACGCGCGCCAGCGCTTCTGCTGGCATAGGCGGCGGCGAGATCTGCGCAGACCGTGACGCGCTCCGACTTCTAACCGGGTTAGAAGGGGCTCTGTCGCGGTCTCGCGGTCGCACGCCGCGTGCACCGGCGTCTGAGCGCGCACGCCGGCCTGGTTCGTCTTGTGAGTGGCACACATGGCTCTTTCCGTGGGGGTGCCCGGGGGCTCCGGCATCGCGGTGCTGCTCATCGCGCGGGACCTGGGAAGGGCGCGGCGCGGGCGCCAGCTGGGGTACCGTAGAGGCTGCTGCGTCGCCCGTGGGCAGCAGGGCCCCGCCCCCGGACCCAACAGCACGTGGCTCGTCGTCTCAGATTCGGACGACGCCGCTCGCCTGGCTCCGATTGCCAGAATGTTGTGGATGCTCGTGGGCCACGTCTCTAGCCCCATCCGCGGGCACCCGGCCGCCTGCTCGTGCTGGCGCGGACGGGCCGGCCCCGGACGAGCTGATCGCTGTGATCCCCTTCTTCTTGGGAGCCATGGTGATGAAGAACTACTAGACTAGCTGCTAGACCGGATTTTCACAACTGCGCTCCCTACCTGGCGCTCCAAAGATGTCGGGGGAAAACGACACCTATGGGATCACTGGAATCCCTTCTACGGTTGGCGGGCGCGGGGTTGTGCAAAGAGCGGGTCTATAAGCCAGCACAAAGATTGTTTACCCAGGTTCGGGCCGCGAGGATGCGTAATACCCTAGTCCTGCTTTGGTGTATATTTGAGTGTGCTTGAGCTTTTGAACTAGCTACGGTGCGTGCGTCGTCCAAAAGATCCGAATCCTCTCCTAGTACGCCGCGGGCCTCCTTTTATAGGCAAAGGGGCTGCCACAGTGGCACACAGGAGGTGGAAAGTTATACAGTGCACAAGCTTATCGCCTGTCATTACAGCACAAAGTGCATTAAATGCGCTACTTAGGTGTCCACTTGCTTTATCGAAGGCGGTAACGAGGTCCGTCCCGTCCATCGCCGCTCCGCCTTGCTCCGGCACGTGTCCAGGCCAACGAGGCATGCAGCGCCACGTAGGCTGGCTGGCTGCTGAGATGGCGTGGTGGTAGGGTCTTCATGAAGATCTGCATGCCACCACGCAGGTGCTTGTTGAGTTGGCCTAGAGGCCGCACGTCCCCACGCAGGTGTTCGCCTAGTTGATGGGCTGGCAGCTGCATGGGAAGGCGACGGAGCTTTGGCAGATGTGGGCCTGGCTGCGGCCCCGCGGATGTCTTCGGAAAGAGTCTTGCTCGGGCCCCGGCAAGGGTCTTGCCGTGGCATTGTGGTCGTCCCCGGCAAGGGCCTTGCCGGGGGTCTCGTGGGTATCCTCGGCAAGGATCTTGCCAAGGATTGTCGTCTTCTGATTCTCATCTGATTTTGTATGCTTCTGGTCTTCACAAAGATCTGCATGCCACCATGGAGGCGCCTCCCGAGCTTTGGTTCCAATGTGGTTGAGGGCATCGGGACTCTCAGGATCGAGGGTGGCAGCCCTGCTGGTGCTGGGCAAGTTGCCCCGGCAAGGCTCTTGCCGGGGCTGTGGCGGCCGCCCCGGCAAGGGCCTTGCCGGGGGAGTCCACCTCGCCCTTCTGCTCTTTGTGTTTCCGTCTTGGCGTTGACCTAGTCGTCTTGTGCCTTTTCTTCCTCTGCCCCGCCAAGCGTGGCCAGGGGCGTGGGGCTGCGACTGCCCGCGCACAAGTAAAGGGGTGCAAAAAGGGACCCCCTACTTTTGTACACCGACAACTCTAGTGCAAGTGGGAGACTGAAGGAAATATGCCCCAGAGGCAATAATAAAGTTGTTATTTATATTTCCTTATATCATGATAAATGTTTATTAATCATGCTAGAATTGTATTAACCGGAAACTTAGTACATGTGTGAATACATAGATAAACAGAGTGTCCCTAGTATGCCTCTACTTGACTAGCTCGTTAATCAAAGATGGTTAAGTTTCCTAGCCATAGACATGTGTTTTCATTTGATGAACGGGATCACATCATTAGATAATGATGTGATGGACAAGACCCATCTGTTAGCTTAGCATAATGATCGTTAGTTTTATTGCTATTGCTTTCTTCATGACTTATGCATGTTGCTCTGACTATGAGATTATGCAACTCCCGAATACCGGAGGAACACTTAGTGTGCTATCAAACGTCACAACATAACTGGGTGATTATAAAGATGCTCTACAGGTGTCTCCGATGGTGTTTGTTGAGTTGGCATAGATCGAGATTAGGATTTGTCACTCCGTGTATCGGAGAGGTATCTCTGGGCCCTCTCGGTAATGATCATCACTATAAGCCTTGCAAGCAATGTGACTAATGAGTTAGTTGCGGGATGATGCATTACGGAACGAGTAAAGGGACTTGCTGGTAACAAGATTGAACTAGGTATGATGATACCGACGATCGAATCTCGGGCAAGTAACATACCGATGACAAAGGGAACAACGTATGTTGTTATGCAGTTTGACCGATAAAGATCTTCGTAGAATATGTAGGAGCCAATATGAGCATCTAGGTTCTGCTATTGGTTATTGACCGGAGATGTGTCTCGGTCATGTCTACATTGTTCTCGAACCCGTAGGGTCCGCACGCTTAACGTTGGATGACGATTTGTCTTATGAGTTATGTGATTTGAAGACCGAAGTTTGTTCGGAGTCCCGGATGAGATCATGGACATGATAAGGAGTCTCGAAATGGTTGAGAGGTAAAGATCAATATATTGGAAGGCTATATTTGGACATCGGAAAGGTTCGAGTGATTCGGGTATATTCTGGGAGTACCGGAGAGTTACGGGAATTTGCCGGGGGAAGTAGTGGGCCTTAATGGGCCATGTGGGAAAGGAGAGAAGGGCCTCAAGGGGTAGCTGCACGCCCGCCCATGGCAAGTCCAAATTGGACTAGGGAGGGGACGGCGCCCCCCTCTCTCCCCTCTTGGAAAAGGAAGGGGACTCCAACTAGGATTGGGAATCCTAGTTGGACTCCCCCTATAGGCGCGCCCCTCCTAGGCCGGCCTCCTCCTCCTCCCTCCTTTATATACGTGGCCAAGGGAGCACCCCAAAGCACAACAGACAATCTCTTAGCCGGGTGCGGTGCCCCCCTCCACAGTTACACACCTCGGTCATATCGTCGTAGTGCTTAGGTGAAGCCCTGCGCCGATAGCTTCATCATCACCGTCACCACGCCGTCGTGCTGACGGAACTCTCCCTCGGCCTCAACTGGATCAAGAGTACGAGGGACGTCATCGAGCTGAACGTGTGCTGAACACAGAGGTGCCGTACGTTCGGTGCTAGGATCAGTCGGATCGTGAAGACGTACGACTACATCAACCGCGTTGATATAACGCTTCCACTTTCAGTCTACGAGGGTACGTGGACACACTATCCCCGCTCGTTGCTATGCATCACCTGGACAGATCTTGCGTGATCGTAGGAATTTTTTTGAAATTACTGCGTTCCCCAACACATCGCTCATCCCCGACCACCACTCATAAGGAAGATAATCAATAATAAATCATGCTCCAACATCATAGCATAATGAGATAATATACGTGCATGCTCCCCGACCACCACAGCAATATTCTTACTAACCACAACCGTTTACTAGTACTTCCCACATATTCCATCTCTATATCGCAAAACTATTGCAAGGAATCAAACATATCATATTCAGTGATCCACAAGTTTTATGTAGGATTTTATGACTAACCATGCAAATGACCAATTACTTTTGACTCTCTAAATATATATAAGTGAAGCATGAGATTTAATTCTTTCTATAAAAGATCATGCTCTAATAAATATAGGTGAAGCAAAAGAGCATTCTACAAACAACGGTTTTCTATGTGAAGAGAAACAGGCAATCCAAGCTTCAAATGATATAAGTGAGGCACAAGAAGCATTCTATAAAGCCATGCTCAAAAGGTTTAAGTGAAATGCAATGAGCATTCTATAAATCAACCATGGACTATCTCATACCAGCATGGTGCATAAAAGAAAAATGAAAAATAAACACAAAAGACGCTCCAAGATTCACACATATCACATGAACGAAACGAAGACGCAGACATACCGATACTTGTTGAAGAAAGAGGGGATGCCTTGCGGGGCATCCCCAAGCTTAGATGCTTGAGTCTCCTTGAATATTTACTTGGGGTGCCTAGGGCATCCGCAAGCTTGAGCTCTTGCCTCTCCTCCCTCCTCATATCAAGACCTCCTCGATCTTTGATCACTTCATCCACACAAAACTCAACAGAAAGCTCGGTAAGATCCGTTAGTATAATAAAGCAAATCACTATTAAGTACTATTGCAAACCAATTAATATTTTGTTTTTCATTGTAGCTACTGTAATATAACTTTTCCATGGCTTATACCACCGATAAAAATCGATAGTTTCATCAAAACAAGCAAAACAATGCATCAAAAACAGAATCTGTCTTAAACAGGACAGTCTGTAGTAATCTGAACATTCACCATACTTCTTTTACTCCAAAAATTCGAAAAAATTAGGACAAATAAAAAATTTGTATAGCAGTACTGTGCAAAAAGTTTCAGAAACTTTCGATGTTCCAGTAAAAAATGTAAAATCACGCAGTACAGCCAAAGTTTCTATTTTTGCACCGCACATACCAACAAGCTAAAGGCAAATTTTGGCACAATAATTTTACAGTAAAATGGATTTGTACAAGGGGATAATTATTGTTGAAAAGTTTCTGTAATTCAAGATTCACAAAGTTTCCGTGGGCATGAACAAAGTTCAAGGCATGCTCCCACTTCCACGGTGCTCGTCCTTCTCACTTTCACTTTTCTTTTTGAGAAGTTTTAAGTTCCCCTCTATATTTTTTTTGTTTTTAAACTTTATAAAAGCACTCAACAGAAATAAATAACTCTCTAAAACTTCCGGGTTGTCTCCCTGGCAGCGCTTTCTTTAAATCCATTAAGCTAGGCATAAAGTGCTCAAGTAATGAATCCACCCGGATCCCAAGGTATATCAAAGACAATTTTAATTAACAATGATTTGACATTTAGTAGTGAGCACAAAGCAACATATATCAAGCAATGAAGAAGTCTAACTCTCTTCCTATGCATCGGCATGTCATACAAGAACAATTCATGCACATCAAGTAAAGGCCAATATATAACATAAGTAGTTTCTTGCAATTTTATCGTGTTGGAAACATAGAGAGGTAGAGATGTAGTTCCTCTTTCATAATAATTGCAAGTAGGAGCAGCAAGCAGATGCATATTATATTCATCAAAATCATCATGTGCAACGATAACAGGCAACCCATCAATGCAATCCTTAATAAGAGAAAACTTCTCCGATATAGTGTGGTTGGGAGAATTTAAAAAGATAATAGGACTATCATGTGCGGGTGCAATAGCAACAATTTCATTCTTAACATAAGGAACTATATCAAGTTCATCTCCATAAGCATAATTCATATTGGCATCTTGGCCACAAGCATAACAAACATCAAGTTCGTCAGAAAGGGATATTTCAAAAGAATCAACGGGATCATAGCAATTATCATAGCATTCATCCTTCGGTAAGAACGAAGGGGCATTAAACAATGTATGAGTTGAAGAGTTACTCTCATTAGAAGGTGGGCAAGGGTGATCAATCCACTCTTCCTCCTTTTGTTCTTCGCTCTCCTCCTCATCTTTTTCATCCAATGGGCTCACAATATCATCAATTTCTTCTTCCATAGACTCCTGCAAAATATTAGTCTCTCCTTGGACAACAGAGACTCTCTCAATAAATACATAAATATAATAATTGCATTTATAATTATCATAGCAATATTTAAGGATAGCAAAATTTTCAGGTCTATAAACTGAATCATCAAAATCTTCAAACTTTTCAAACAAAGATTCAATTTCATAAGCACCATTAAAAGCAACAAATTCTTCTATCCGTTCCACATCATAGTAATCATATATACCTCTAGCATAAGAAGCCAAGGTTTCATTATCATTAAATTCACATGAAAAGGGAAGATGTGGAGCATTCATCCTAGAGCAAGAAGTATAATCATATCTCAAGCATACCTCCCGAGCATGCCAATGCAACATATGAATTTGATCCCGTAACAATTTCCCTCTATGAGTCAAGCGATAATCCCTAAAGTATTCACGTTGATCCAATGATACTCCCATTATATAGGTGAATGGGGTTTTCTCAGGATTATCAGAGTAGTGCATAATATCTCACACATAACGAGCATTGAGGGTTTTAGGAGGTTTCCCATCTCCATGAGTAGTAAGTACAACTAATTTTTTATGGTGTTTCGTGTTCCATATCCATAACTAAAGATAGAGAACAACTTAGAACAGAAAATAAAAACTACTTAGTGATAAAGCAAACAAGCACACACGAGAATATTCACCCCATGCTATTGCTCCCCGGAAGCAGAGCCAGAAAAAGGTCTTGATAACCCACAAGTATAGGGGATCGTTTGTAGCCTTGTTTGATAAATAAGAGTGTCGAACCCAACGAGGAGCTAAAGGTAGAACAAATATTCCCTCAAGTTCTATCGACCACCGATACAACTCTACGCGCACTTGACATTTGCTTTACCTAGAACAAGTATGAAACTATTTGGCAAGAATAAAACTACGAATAAATTGCAAGGTAATAAAAGTAGATAGCTTTTGTCAACAAGAAATTCATTTGTCCCTAGGAAATTGATAACAAGTACAGGTAATCATTCTTGTAGTTATATGAGGGAGAGGCATGAGCTAACATACTTTCTCTACTTGGATCATATGCACTTATGATTGGACCCCTAGCAAGCATCCGCAACTACTAAAGATCATAAGGTTGTGAAACCCAACCATAGCATTAAGTATCAAGTCCTCTTTATCCCATACGCCATAACCCACCTACTCGAGTTTAAGCTTCTGTCACTCTCGCAACCCACCATAAGCGAATCATGAACATATTGCAACACCCTAAAGCGGGGGCCCCCTCATGTTTGTGCGAGACGGAGGGCATCGTAGGACAGCACCATAAATAAAATATACAATCATACCAACCAAGATCACAATTAACCCATAGGACAAAACGGAACTACTCAAACGTCACAGGATAACCATAGATCATTGGGAAATATTATATGGATTTGAGAACCATGGTTAAGTAGAGATTACAACGGGGGGAAGAGGTGTTACAACGCTGCATAGAGGGGGAGAAAGTTGGTGTTGATGATAGCAAGATTGTTGATGTAGATCGCCGTCACGATCCTTGCCCCGGCGTCGTTCCGGCGCCACCAGGAGAGAGGGGGAGAGAGGCCCCCTCCTCCTTCTTCTTCCTTGGCCTCCCCCCTAGGTGGGAGGAGAATTACCCCTCTGGTCCATGGCCTCCATGGCGGCGGAGGGGCGGGAGCCCCTCCGAGATTGGATCTCCCTCTTCGTTCTCTTCTGTTTCGCGCTCCCCAGGTCTGGCCGAAAACCGTTTCTTACATTCCGGGAGATCCGTAACTCCGATTGCGCTGAGATTTTAACATGAATTTTTTCCGGATATAAGCTTCCTTGCGCCCGAAGTAGAGTTCCAATTGACGTACAAGACAAGCACAACCCACCACCACACGCCTGGCACCTGGGGCAAGCCCTGGTGTCTTGTGGGCTGTGTGGGCCTCCGTTTGTGTTGATTCCAAGTCCCAAAGATCACATATATTTGAAAATAATTCTCCTTAAAATTTTATTGCATTTGGACTTCGTTTGATATGGATTTTCTACCAAACAAAAAACATGCAACAAACATGAACTGGCACTGGGCACTGGATCAATAGGTTAGTCTAATAAATCATATAAAAAGTTGCCAAAAATATGTGAAAATTGTACAATATTGGCATGAAACAATAAAAAATTATAGATACGACGAAGACGTATCAAGCTAGTGCCGTATCGCCCTAGGTTATGACTGTTATATGATGAATATCATCCAATGAATTCACCGATACGAATTTCTCTTATATTATTTCTGCTAAGTTACTACTGCTATCGTCACTGTTACACCTGCTACAAAATCGTTGCTATCACTGTTACTGTTGCTATTGCTACTACTATCGAAATTATCATACTACTTTGCTACTAATCACTTTGCTGCAGATAATTAATCTCCAGCTGTGGTTGAATTGACAACTCAGCTGCTAATACTTCCAAATATTCTTTGGCTCCCCTTGTGTCGAATCAATAAATTTGGGTTGAATACTCTACCCTCAAAAACTGTTGCGATCCCCTATACTTGTGGGGTATCAAGACCTTTTTCTGGCGCCGTTGCCGGGGAGCATAGCTATATTTGTTGAGTCACTTGGGATTATTATCAAATTATCACTATGAAGAATCTGAAGGATACTAAAACCAAGATCGTTCCGTCTAGGACGAGGGGGGGTAAGGAACTGCCATCACACTCTGCACTTGATTCACCTTCTGTTTTGAGTAGACTTGCAACACCACCACATGTTATTAATCCTATTATGTCGCAAGTCATTGATGATGCTACTTCTGCTTTGAATGATACTCATGATGATGCTGGTACCTTGCTTGATGATAATGTGCCACTAGGTGAATTTCTTGATGAACAACTTGCTAAAACTAAAGCTTTTGAAGATGCCGAAACTGATGAAATTGTTGAAACTGATGAAGAGCTTGAAACTGAAAATCCTGACAAACCTATTAGACCTAGTCCTCCTAGATATGAATTGCCTAAGATACTGGAAGGTTATGTTATGGATGAGGAGACAACTAGGGACTTTCTTGCTTGCAATGATAGAGATGATCTTAATAAATTATTATGCAAACTGAAAGAGAAATCTTTGAATGCTAGAGTGGAATGTGATCCTAAGTTTGCTACTTCACCTATCTTTGTTGGCGATAAGGATTATGAATTCTCTATCGACCCAGAGTTAATTTCTTTGGTTGAATCTGATCCTTTCCATGGTTATGAAACTGAAACTGTTGTGGCACATCTTAGTAAGCTGAATGAGATAGCCACCCTATTTGCTCATGATGAGAAAATTCATTATTATTATATCCTTAAGTTATTTCTGTTCTCATTAAAGGGTGATGCTAAGGCTTGGTATAATACTCTTCTCTTGGTTGTGTGCGTAGTCCCTAGGATATGATTTACTACTCTGAAAAATATTTTTCTGCTCATAAGAAACAAGCTGCCTTACAGGAAATATTTAACTTTGTGCAAATTGAAGAAGAGAGTCTCCCACAAGCTTGGGGGAGGCTTCTCCAATTGCTTAATGCTTTGCCTAACCATCCTCTTAAGAAAAATGAAATACTTGATATCTTCTATAATGGACTAACTGATGCTTCTAGGGATTTCCGAGATAGTTGTGCTGATTGTGTTTTCAGGGAACGAACTGTTGAACAAGCTGATGAATTATTGAATAACATATTAAAAATTATGATGATTGGACTCTTCCCGAACCTCCACCTAAACCCACTCCGAAGAAGAGGGGTATCTTATATCTCAATCCTGAAGATATGCAAGAGGCGAAGAAAGCTATGAAGGAACAAGGTATTAAAGCCGAGGATGTCAAAATTTTACCTCCTATTGAAGAAATACATGGGCTTGATGCAACACCACCCAAGGTGGTAGAGGTAAATTCTTCAATGAAGTTCAATGACAATGACAATCCTTACAATAAGCATCCTAGTCAATGCCTTTATGAGCTTGATAATTACATTAGAAAGCAAGATCACTTCAATGCAAATGTTATGAAACAATTGAAATACAACTCTGATATGATTGCTCGCTTGAGTGACTTGTTATTTAGAATTACCAATGATGTTAGACGTGTAGGAAAGCATGCCTCTATGGTTCGAACTCAACTAGAACAAGGTGGTAAATCTCAGAAAGAATTGCTTGATGAAATGAATAATAATATAAATGACTTTGCTGTTAGAGTAGCAACTAGACGAGGTAAAATGAGTCAGGAACCCCTTTACCCTGAGGGACACCCAAAAATAATTGAACAAGACTCTCAAAGACTTAACTCTAATGTACCTAGTCCTTCTAAAAAAAGAAGAAAAAGAGAAATGATAGGACTTTGCATGCCTCTAGTGAACCTGAAATAGAAAAGCATCTTGAAGCTAATAATGATGTTTCTATTTCTGATACTGAAACTCAATCTGGTAATGAACACTCACCTTCCGATAATGAAAAATATAATGATGAGGTTCATGAAGACACTCAAACAAATAATAAAGAACCAGACAATGATGTTGAAATAGAACCAGCTTTTCATCCTGATAACCCACTGATGTCTACTAGACAACCTTCTTCTTGTAGACGTTGTTGGGCCTCCAAGTGCAGAGGTTTGTAGGACAGTAGCAAATTTCCCTCATGTGGATGACCTAAGGTTTATCAATCCGTGGGAGGCGTAGGATGAAGATGGTCTCTCTCAAACAACCCTGCAACCAAATAACAAAGAGTCTCTTGTGTCCCCAACACACCCAATACAATGGTAAATTGTATAGGTGCACTAGTTCGGTGAAGAGATAGTGATACAAGTGCAATATGGATGGTAGATATAGGTTTATAATCTGAAATTATAAAAACAGCAAGGTAACTAATGATAAAAGTGAGCGAAAACGGTATTGCAATGCGTTGAAAGCAAGCCTAGGGTTCATACTTTTACTAGTGCAAATTCTCTCAACAAGGATAACATAATTAGATCATATAACTATCCCTCAACATGCAACAAAGAGTCACTCCAAAGTCACTAATAGCGGAGAACAAACGAAGAGATTGTTGTAGGGTACGAAACCACCTCAAAGTTATCCTTTCTGATCGATCTATTCAAGAGTCCGTAGTAAAATAACACGAAGCTATTCTTTCCATTCGATCTATCATAGAGTTCGTACTAGAATAACACCTTCAGACACAAATCAACCAAAACCCTAATGTCACCTAGATACTCCAATGTCACCACAAGTATCCGCGGGTATGATTATACGATATGCATCACCCAATCTCAGATTCATCTATTCAACCAACACAAAGAACTTCAAAGAGTGCCCCAAAGTTTCTACCAGAGAGTTAAGACGAAAACGTGTGCCAACCCCTATGCATAAGTTCACAAGGTCACTGAACCCGCAAGTTGATCACCAAAACATACATCAAGTAGATCACGTGAATATCCCATTGTCACCACAGATAAGCACATGCAAGACATACATCAAGTGTTCTCAAATCCTTAAAGACTCAATCCGATAAGATACAAAGGGAAAACTCAATCCATTACAAGAGAGTAGAGGGGGAGAAACATCATAAGATCCAACTATAATAGCAAAGCTCGCGATACATCAAGATCGTGCCATATCAAGAACACAAGAGAGAGAGAGATCAAACACATAGCTACCGATACATACCCTCAGCCCCGAGGGTGAACTACTCCCTCCTCGTCATGGAGAGCGCCGAGATGATGAAGATGGCCACCGGTGATGGATCCCCCCTCCGGCAGGGTGCCGGAACAGGGTCCCAATTGGTTTTTGGTGGCTACAGAGGATTGCGGCGGCGGAACTCCCGATCTAGGTTAAGTTCTGGAAGTTTGGTGATTTATAGGAGAGGTTGGCATCGAGAATAAGTCAGGGGGGCCCATAGGGAGTCCACGAGGCAGGGGCGCGCCCTCCACCCTCGTGGGGCCCACGGGACTCCCCTCCGGTAACTCTTTGTTCCAGTATTTTTTTATATTTTCGAGAAAAAATCTCCGTTGATTTTCAGCGCGTTCCAACAACTTTTATTTCTGCACAAAAACAACACCACGGTAGTTCTGCTGAAAACAGCATCAGTCCGGGTTAGTTCTAATCAAATCATACCAAAATCATGTAAAAATATTATAAACATGGCATGAATACATCAAAAATTATAGATACGTTGGAGACGTATCAGCATCCCCAAGCTTAATTCATGCTCGTCCTCGAGTAGGTAAATGATAAAAACAGAATTTTTGATGTGGAATGCTACCTAACATATTTATCCATGTAACTCTGTTTATTGTGGCAAGAATATTCAGATCCATAAGATTCAAAACAAAAGTTTAACATTGACATAAAAATAATAATACTTCAAGCATACTAACAAGGCAATTATGTCTTCTCAAAATAATAAGGCCAAAGAAAGTTTATCCCTACAAAATCATATAGTCTGGCTATGTTCCATCTTCATCACACAAAATATTCAAATCATGCACAACTCGATGACAAGCTAAGCAATTGTTTCATACTTTTGTATTCTCAAACTTTCTCAACTTTCACGCAATACATGAGCATGAGCCATGGACATAGCACTATAGGTGGAATAGAGTGGTGGTTGTGGAGAAGACAAAAAAGGAGGAAGATGGTCTCACATCAACTAGGCATATTAATGGGCTATGGAGATGCCCATCAATAGATATCAATGTGAGTGAGTAGGGATTGCCATGCAACGGATGCACTAGAGCTATAAATGTATGAAAGCTCAACAAAAGAGACTAAGTGGGTGTGCATCCAACTTGCTTGCTCACGAAGACCTAGGGCATTTTGAGGAAGCCCATTATTGGAATATACAAGCCAAGTTCTATAACGAAAATTCCCACTAGTATATGAAAGTGACAAAATAAGAGACTCTCTATCATGAAGATCATGGTGCTAGTTTGAAGCACAAGTGTGGTAAAAGGATAGTAGCATTGCCCCTTCTCTCTTTTTTCTCTCATTTTTTTCTTTTTCTTTTTTGGGCCTTCTCTCTTATTTTTATTTGGCCTTTCTTCCCTTTTTTTATTTCCTCACATGGGACAATGCTCTAATAATGAAGATCATCACACTTCTATTTACTTACAACTCAAAAAATTACAACTCGATACTAGAACAAATATATGACTCTATATGAATGCCTCCGGCGGTGTACCGGGATGTGCAATGACTCATGAGTGACATGTATGAAAGAATTATGAACGGTGGCTTTGCCACAAATACGATGTCAACTACATGATCATGCAAATCAATATGCCAATGATGGAACGTGTCATAATAAACGAAACGGTGGAAAGTTGCATGGCAATATATCTCGGAATGGCTGTGGAAATGCCATGATAGGTAGGTATGGTGGCTGTTTTGAGGAAGGATATGTGGTGGGTTTATGGTATCGGCGAAAGTTGCGCGGTACTAGAGAGGCTAGCAATGGCGGAAAGGTGAGAGTGCGTATAATCCATGGACTCACCATTAGTCATAAAGAACTCACATACTTATTGCAAAAATCTATTAGTCATCGAAATAAAGTACTACACGCATGCTCCTAGGGGGATAGATTGGTAGGAAAAGACCATCGCTCGTCCCCGACCGCCACTCATAAGGAAGACAATCAAAAAATATCTCATGCTCCAACTTCGTTACATAATGGTTCACCATACGTGCATGCTACGGGACTCACAAACCTTAACACAAGTATTTCTCAAATTCACAATTACTCACTAGCATGACTCTAATATCACCATCTTCATATCTCAAAACAATCATAAGGAATCAAACTTCTCTTAGTATTCAATGCACTTTATATGAAAGTGTTTATTATATCCCTCTTGGATGCCCATCATATTAGGACTAAATTCATAAACAAAGCAAATTACCATGCTATTCTAAAAGACTTTCAAAATAATATAAGTGAAGCATGAGAGTTCATTAATTTCTTCAAAATAAAACCACCGTTGTTCTCTAAAAGATATAAGTGAAGCACTAGAGCAAACGACAAACTACTCCGAAAGATATAAGTGAAGATCAATGAGTAGTTGAATAATTATGCAACTATGTGAAGACTCTCTAACATTTAAGAATTTTACATCTTGGTATTATATTCAAACAGCAAGCAAAAGAAAAGAAAATAAAATGACGCTCCAAGCAAAACACATATCATGTGGTGAATAAAAATATAGCTCCAAGTAAGGTTACCGATGAACGAAGACGAAAGGGGGGATGCCATCCGGGGCATCCCCAAGCTTAGGCTCTTGGTTGTCCCTGAATATTACCTTGGGGTGCCTTGGGCATCCCCAATCTTAGGCTCTTGCCACTCCTTATTCCATAGTCCATCGAATCTTTACCCAAAACTTGAAAACTTCACAACACAAAACTCAACAGAAAACTCGTAAGCTCCGTTAGTATAAGAAAATAAATCACCACTTTTGGTACTGTTGTGAACTCATTCTTTATTTATATTGGTGTAATATATTCCAACTTCTATATGGTTCATACCCTCCGATACTACTCATAGATTCATCAAAATAAGCAAACAACACATAGAAAACAGAATCTGTCAAAAACAGAACAGTCTGTAGTAATCTGATTTGTTCGAATACTTCTGGAACTCCAAAAATTCTGAAATAAATTTTTGGACGTGAGGGAATTTGTCTATTAATGTTCTGCAGAAAGAATCAACTTAAAAGAACTCTTCTGTAAAAAAATAACAGCTAATCTCGTGAGCGCAAAGTTTCTGTTTTTTACAGCAAGACCACATTAACCTTCACCCAAGTCTTCCCAAAGGTTCTACTTGGCACTTTATTGAAACAAAAGCTATAAAAAATGATTACTATAGTAGCTTAATCATGTGGAAACACAAAAACATTAGGGTTAAATATTGGGTTGTCTCCCAACAAGCGCTTTTCTTCAATGCCTTTCTAGCTAGGCATGATGATTTCAATGATGCTCACATAAAAGATTTGAAATATAAAGAGAGCATCATGAAGAATATAACTAGCACATTTAAGCCTAACCCACTTCCTATGAATAGGGATTTTGTGAGCAAACAACTTATGGGAACAAGAATCAACTACCATAGGAAAGCAAAACAAGCATAGCTTCAAGATTTTCAACACATAGAGAGGAAACTTGTATTATTGCAATTCCTACAAGCATATATTCCTCCCTCATATTAATTTTCAGTAGCATCATGAATGAATTCAACAATATAACCATCACATAAAGCATTCTTTTCATGATCTACAAGCATAGAATTTTTATTACTCTCCACATAAGCAAATTTCTTCTCATGAATAGAAGTGGGAGCAAACTCAACAAAACAACTATCATGTGATTGAAAATTAAATCAAATGACAAGTTTCATGGTTATCATTATTCTTTATAGCATACATGTCATCACAATAATCACCAAAGATAGGAGGCATGCTTTCATCATAGTAAATTTGCTCATCAAAACTTGGGGGACAAAAAATATCATCTTCATCAAACATAGCATCCCCAAGCTTGTTGCTTTGCATATTATTAGCATAATGGATATTCATAGAATTCATACTAACAACATTGCAATCATGCTCATCATTCATATATTTAGTTCCAAACATTTTAATGCATTCTTCTTCTAACACTTGAGCACAACTTTCCTTTCCATTATTTTCACGAAAGATATTAAAAAGAAGAAGCATATGAGGCACCCTTAATTCCATTTTATCATAGTTTTTTTATAAACTAAACTAGTGATAAAACAAGAAACTAAAAGATTCGATTGCAAGATCTAAAGATATACCTTCAAGCACTAACCTCCCCGGAAATGGCGCCAGAAAAGAGCTTGATGTCTACTACACAACCTTCTTCTTGTAGACGTTGTTGGGCCTCCAAGTGCAGAGGTTTGAGAACAGTAGAAAATTTCCCTCAAGTGGATGACCTAAGGTTTATCAATCAGTGGGAGGCGTAGGATGAAGATGGTCTCTCTCAAACAACCCTGCAACCAAATGCCAAAGAGTCTCTTGTATCCCTAACACACCCAATAGAATGGTAAATTGTATAGGTGCACTAGTTCGGCGAAGAGATGGTGATACAAGTGCAATATGGATGGTAGATATAGGTTTTTATTATCTTAAATTATAAAAACAACAAGGTAATTAATGACAAAAGTGAGCGAAAACGGTATTGCAATGCGTTGAAACAAGGCCTACGGTTCATACTTTCACTAGTGCAAGTTCTCTCAACAAGGATAACATAATTAGATCATATAACTATCCCTCAACATGCAACAAAGAGTCACTCCAAAGTCACTAATAGCGGAGAACAAATGAAGAGATTATTGTAGGGTACGAAACCACCTCAAAGTTATCCTTTCTGATCGATGTATTCAAGAGTCCGTAGTAAAATAACATGAAGCTATTCTTTCCGTTTGATCTATCCTAGAGTTCATACTAAAATAACACGTTATGACACAAATCAACCAAAACCCTAATGTCACCTAGATACTCCAATGTCACCACAAGTATCCGTGGGTATGATTATACGATATGCATCACACAATCTCAGATTCATCTATTCAATCAACACAAAGAACTTCAAATAGTGCCCCAAAGTTTCTACCGGAGAGTCAAGACAAAAACGTGTGCCAACCCCTATGCATAAGTTCACAAGGTCACTGAACCTGCAAGTTGATCACCAAAACATACATCAAGTAGATCACGTGAATATCCCATTGTCACCACAGATAAGCACATGCAAAACATACATCAAGTGTTCTCAAATCCTTAAAGACTCAATCCGATAAGATAACTTCGAAGGGAAAACTCAATCCATTACAAGAGAGTAGAGGGGGAGAAACACCATAAGATCCAACTATAATAACAAAGCTCGCAATACATCAAGATCGTGCCATATCAAGAACACGAGAGAGAGAGAGAGAGAGATCAAACACATAGCTACTGGTACATACCCTCAGCCCTGAGGGTGAACTACTCCCTCCTCGTCATGGAGAGCGCCGGGATGATGAAGATGGCCACCGGTGATTGATCCCCCCTCCGGCAGGTTGCCAGAACAGGGTCCCGATTGGTTTTTGGTGGCTACAGAGGCTTGCGGCGGCGGAACTCCCGATCTAGGATAAGTTCTGGAAGTTTGGGGATTTATAGGAGAGGTTGGTGTCGAGAACAAGTCAGGGGCCCCATAGGGAGTCCACGAGGCAGGGGGCGCGCCCTCCACCCTTGTGGGGCCCACGGGAGTCCCCTCCGGTAACTCTTCGTTCCAGTATTTTTTATACTTTCCAAAAAATCTCCGTCGATTTTCAACGCATTCCGCGAAATTTTATTTCTGCACAAAAACAACACCACGGTAGTTCTGCTGAAAACAGCGTCAGTCTGGGTTAGTTCTAATCAAATCATACCAAAATCATGTAAAAATATTATAAACATGGCATGAATACATCAAAAATTATAGATATGTTGGAGACGTATCACCCACAACCTAAAAATAAAAGATATGATCAAAGAGACTTTGTTGCTAGAAAACATGGTAAGGAAAGAGAACCATCAGTTCAAAAACATATGCACTTTCCCCCTAAATCAACTAAGAAGAAAAATGATGAAGAATTCGAATGCTTTGCTGAAATGATTAGGCCGGTCTTTTTGCGTACCCGCTTGACGGATATCTTAAAAATGGCTCCTTACGCAAAATACATGAAAGACATCACCACCAATAAAAGAAAAATACCAGAAGCTGAAATCTCCACCATGCTTGCTAATTATTGTTTTAAAGATGGAGTACCTAAAAAACTTGGAGATCCGGGAATACCGACTATACCATGCTCCATCAAAAGAAATTATGTGAAAGCTGCTTTGTGTGATTTAGGAGCTGGTGTTAGTGTTATGCCTTTCTCTTTATATAAAAGACTTGATTTGAATAAACTCACACCTACTGAAATATCTTTGCAAATGGCTGACAAATCAACTGCCATACCTATCGATATTTGTGACGATGTACCCGTTGTTGTTGAAAATGTTACTATCTTAACTAACTTTGTTATACTTGAGATGCCCGAGGACGACAACATGTTGATTATCCTTGGTAGACTCTTTTTGAATACTACAGGGGCTATTATTGATTGCAATAAAATCAAGGTCGCTTTTCATATCAATGGCAACGAGCATACGGTTCACTTTCAGAAGAAACAATTCCAAGTGAATGGTATTAATGTTATTGAAGAATCTCTGTGACGCCCCCGATTCAATCGTACACTAATCATGCACGCAAACGTGTACGATCAAGATCAGGGACTCACGGGAAGATATCACAACACAACTCTAAAAACATAAATAAGTCATACAAGCATCATAATACAAGCCAGGGGCCTCAAGGGCTCGAATACAAGTGCTCGATCATAGACGAGTCAGCCGAAGCAACAATATCTGAGTACAGACATAAGTTAAACAAGTTTGCCTTAAGAAGGCTAGCACAAACTGGGATACAGATCGAAAGAGGTGCAGGCCTCCTGCCTGGGATCCTCCTAACTACTCCTGGTCGTCGTCAGCGGCCTGCACGTAGTAGTAGGCACCTCCGGTGTAATAGGAGTCGCCGTCGACGGTGGCATCTGGCTCCTGGGCTCCAGCATCTGGTTGCGACAACCAGGTAGAATGGAAAGGGGGAAAAGAGGGAGAAAAGCAACCGTGAGTACTCATCCAAAGTACTCGCAAGCAAGGGTCTACACTACATATGCAAGGGTATATGTGTAAAGAGGCAATATTAGTGGACTAAACTTCAGAATGCCAGAATAAGAGGGGGATAGCTAGTCCTATCGAAGACCACGCTTCTGGCAGCCTCCATCTTGCAGCATGTAGAAGAGAGTAGATTGAAGTCCTCCAAGTAGCATCGCATAGCATAATCCTACCCGACGATCCTCTCCTCGTCGACCTGTGAGAGAGCGATCACCGAGTTGTATCGGGCACTTGGAAGGGTGTGTTTTATTAACTATCTGGTTCTAGTTGTCATAAGGTCAAGGTACACCTCCAAGTCGTCCAGTTACCGAAGATCACAGCTATTCTAATAGATAAACTTCCCTGCAGGGGTGCACCACATTACCCAACACGCTCGATCCCATTTGGCCGGACACACTTTCCTGGGTCATGCACGGCCTCGGAAGATCAACATGTCGCAGCCCCACCTAGGCACAACAGAGAGGTCAGCACGCCGGTCTAAATCCTATGGCGCAGGGGTCTGGGCCCATCGCCCTTTGCACACCTGCATGTTGCGAACGCGGCCGGAAGAAGACCTAGCCTAGCAGGTGTTCCAGTCCAATCCGGTGCGCGCCGCTTAGTCGCTGACGTCACGAAGGCTTCGGCTGATACCATGAGGCCGAGTGCCCATAACTGTTCCCGCGTAGTTGGTTAGTGCGTATAGGCCAGCGGCCAGACTCAGATCAACCACCAAGAACTCATTACGCGTGTTATTTGGAAATAACCGCGAACGCCGACCAGGGCCAGGCCCACCTCTCGCCTAGGTGGTCTCAACCTGCCCTGTCGCTCCGCCACAAAGATCCACTAGCGGGTACTCCTCGAGCCGACCCGACTTTAGTCACCACAGGTATCATGTAAAGTATATAGATATATACCCGTGATCACCTCCCGAGTGATCACGGCCTGATAGTATAGCAAAGCAGACGGACAAGAATGTAGGGCCACAGATGGAATACTAGCATCCTATACTAAGCAGGTTGGATTGCAGGTAAGGGTAACAACAGTAGCAGCAAGGACAGGCTATGCATCAGGATAGGATTAACGGAAAACAGTAACATGCTACACTACTCTAATGCAAGAAGTATAGAGAAGAATAGGCGATATCTGGTGATCAAGGGGGGGCTTGCCTGGAAGCTCAGCCGAGAAGGAGGGGTCGTCAACACCGTAGTCGTACCGGGTAGCAGCGGCGTCGGTCTTGGTGTCTAGCGAGAGAAGAGGGGGAAGAAACAATAAATACAATGCAAACAAATGCATGACAATGCATGAAATGACAAAGCGTGATGCTAGGCGTGCCCAATCGCGGTAGTAGGTGATACCGGCGAAGGGGGGAAACATCCGGGAAAGTATTCCCGGTGTTTCGCGTTTTCGGACAGATGAACCGGAGGGGGAAAGTTGCGAGTTCGATAGGTTAGGGATGTGTGGCGGACGAACGGGCTGCGTATCCGGATTCATCTCGTCGTTCCGAGCAACTTTCATGTAGAAAGTATTTTCATCGAGTTACGGATTATTTTATATGATTATCTAAATCATTTTCTGATTTTAATTATTTATTTAAATCCAACATTATCCAGAACAGTGAACGATGACGCAGGCATGACATCAGAGTGATGTCAGCAGGTCAACTGTTCGGTTGACCAGTCAAACCAGACAGATGGGTCCAGTGGGACCCACATGTCATTGTCAGGGGCACTAACAGGGGGGTTTAGACTAACTAAATGGGTTAATTAGCGGGTGGGGCCGAGTAGTCAGTGAGAGATTAAGGTTTTAATTAATTAGCAATTTACCTATTTATTTTATTCGTTTATGGCATGGGACCCGCATGTCATAGACACAGGGGAGCCACGTCAACGCTGACCGAGTCAAAGATTCAACAGGGCCCACCCGTCAGCGACACAAGGGGGCCCACACATCAGGCCAGCTCACGACGGCCGGCGACTCGTCGGAATCACGCCGGCGAGCTCATTCGCGGCGGCGTGTCCTCGAGCATCGTCGGAAAACGCCCACAGAGCACCATTTCAATCGCGGCCGAGCGCGTTAGAACGACAAGACGACGACGCGTCGGTTGGTGGTGGTCTTGCGAGCTGCGGTGGCCGGAGAAGGGCGCATCGAGCTCATCGGCGGCGAGGTGTTTCGGGCGAGCAACGACAACGGCGATGCGGCGCGCTACTGGGAAAACAGAAGGGCGGGGCGAGGCCTACATGCGCGCGCGAGCACAACGGCACAAGCCTAGGTCCAAAGGGGTCATTGGACGGCTGTCGGCGACGAGCGCGTGCGGCGACGCGTTCGGGAGCTCGAGAAGGTTGGAGCTAGGGTGAGCTAGCGAACAAACGGAGAGGTTGGGGAGGATCTACGGGGCGCGGTGAGTACAACCGGCACGGGCCTGTGACCATTTGGTCACCGGAGACTCGTCGGCGACGAGCTCCGCGGCGCTGCGTTCGGGTGCTACGGCGACAGCTAGCTAGGGCACGCGAGAGAGAGAGGAGGCAGGGGGGCTCACCGAGCGGCACACACGGTGGCCCGTGAACGGTTTAGTAGCAGAAGAGGGGGTGTCGCCGGAGTTGGTGAAGAGCGGCGACGAAGCTGGTCGGAGCAGAGGAGGAAGACGGCGGCATCGTGGGCGATGCGGGGCTCGATCCAGCCGTGTAGTCGAAGCAGAGGAGCGAGGCGGAGCTGTTAGACTCGTCAGAGAGGTGAACGGGCGACGATGGTCGCGTCTATTGTGAGCGGCGGCGAGGAAGGCGCTCGGCCATGGTGGAGAGCGAGGAGCGGCGAGGTGGATGTGAGGGGAGGGGAGGCGCAGGGACCGGGGGGGGGAAAGCGGGGGCGAGTGGGAGATGGGATCGAGGAGGCGAGGGAGTGGCGGCCTTATCTCCTCCCGGCGTCGGTGCCGGCGAGGCGGTCGGGCGGGGACGCGCCCCTGTTCCGACCCGGGTCGGGGGAACAGGGAAGGGAGACGAGGCAGAGGGGCCGGGCCGGCTGTTGGCTAGCTGGGCCAGGTGGGCCTGTGAGCTGGGCCTCCTGGTCCAGTGGGGGGGTCTTTTCTTTTTGTTTTATTTTCACTCTTTTCTTTCTTTTTATTTATTTTCTTTTCTGTTTTATTTCATTTAAAAATATTTAGGCACTTTCTAAATTTTTTTTCTCCACACTAATTACCAGTGCAATATTTGGCACCCACCGAACATTTTTGTTTCAAGGTTTGAAAACTTTTGTAGTTTGCCATATTTTGAATTGATTTTTGAATCGGTTTTGAACTAACGAAAGATTAGCAACAGTAATGGAGGTGACGTGGCATCATTAGCAGAGTTTTACTATCGCTTAATTATCCGGGCATTACAATCTCTAACAATCACTATTGGAAGTTCTCAACTACCTCTTCCTACTGCCAAAAATAAATATGATATACTTATTGTTGGGGACATGCATATCCCTGTTGCGATAACATAGTGTTTTGCATAAGTTCTTCGGTTTCATGCTAATCAAAGGTAGTTGTTAATAAGACTTGATCAACCTTATTAATGGATCACTTTTCGGAGGCATGAAGTTGATGAATTTAGTAAGCACTACCTTCTGTCCTTACTTCTTATTTTCTGTTTTTCTTAGTTAAATAAAATAAAATGCCATGTTTTGTCTGTTTTCTGAATTTCTCGTGCAACAAAAAATGACCTAAAAATAAAAGTTCTCAGAATGCCCTGAAAATTTAATACGATTTTTTTCTAAATTTTTGATGCAAATAACATCAGGGGGTGCACCAGGTGGGCACAACCCACCTAGACGCGCCAGCAGCCCCAGGGGCGCCCTAGTGGTTTGTGGTCCCCATATGGGCCCACGCACTTATCTCTTTAGCCCATGTCATCACCTACCTCTAGAAAAAATTCACCATTGCTCTCTCCCCCTGTTCTTGCTCTCAAACCCGCGGATTTTGATCTCTTTGCTTGAAGCTCCGTTCCGAAACTGTTTGGGGGGATTGCTACTTGGTATGTGACTCCTCTATTGGTCCAATTAGTTTTTGCTTTAGTGGTTTATATTTTAAATAATTAGCTACTCTTGGTGCTGCTGTACATGAGCTTGCATGTTGAATTCTTAGAGTTCTAAGTAGTTTGAATGCTTGATATGGCCTCTATGCATCCCTATGAGTAGTTTGTATTAATCTTGTGAAGTTTTGTTGAAAAAAAATCCGTGACCCCAATTTTTTTTAGAAAATTGTTCGAATATATTATGAACTTCTTTGGAATGAGTTCTTCGAGGCAGAGGTCCTCGAAGGCATCTTTAGTAGCAGCTCCGTTCGCCGGTCTTATGTTGAACCAAGTGAAAATTCTATACGAGATGCCGCAACTAAATCATGTATATGGCCGTGCAGCAATTTCATGACCATGGCCGGCAATTAAGGAAGAATTTGATCAATATATCCACAACGCCGAGCACGGTCCCTACATCGAAGATAAGTGCAACCAACATCTCAGCCTCATCAAATCGTTCACCAAAGAATTTAAATTCCATCCTCGTGAGTCTAGAGTGTCATTTAAACTGTATGACAATCCATTCACTTTACCTCTAGAGACATTTTCTAACTACTGCAAAATTCCATTTTGGGGTTCGCTGGACGAACCACCAAGATCGGAGTATGAGATATTCTTGACTAGCCTTTGCTATGGTGAGACTAGAGGGGTGACGCAAGGTAGAATAAAGAGCATTCATTTTCCCATTCAATACTTGGCTCCATTCAATGGAAAATGCATTGTAGGCAAACAAGATTGTAGTACACTTTGTGCTCCTGACTTGAGCCTCATATGCACCGCTCTCACTGGTGTCAAATGTCATAACCTTGGAGCGATTGTTGCACGTAGGTTGCGACACAACACTCGTAGTGGATAATTTTGTGGTGGAATTTATGCCACACGTTTAGCTAGGGAGCTGGGTGTTTCACCTTGGCCTTATGACCCTATCCTACCCACGCAGTACTTAGACTTTGACGCCATGAAACGCCATAAGTTCCTTAGTGGTGAAGCCCATAATTATACATATAACCTGCTGTTCAATAAAAAGTCCATTGTGGACACCTTATTGCATGCGCCTGCTCACTTTGATGTTCACAACAAAGGAATATATTATGTTCTTGAGAGCGAGGCTCGAGCGCATAACCCGGAGGTTGTGGCTGATCGGCGGGCTGAGGTGGCTGCACCTAGAGCCTCCATGAGCAATCACTCCGATTACTACGCATGCTACTGATGGTGATTTCCAAGCTAGGCCAAAAGCCTAAGCTTGGGGGAGTACGTATTTCCACCGACATTACATTCATATTCACACATTTCATTCCAGCTGTCGGTGTCCACACTTTTTCATTGTATCATTCATGTTAGATTTGTTTTCTCGCTTTCTTCTTGTGTGTTTGAAAAACTTTGAGAGAATCCAAAAAAGAAGTTTCTTGTTTCTTTTTTATTTTTCTTTCCAACTTAGTTAGTTGTAGTATTAAAAAGGAAACCCAAAAAGATTTTCTTGTTCTTATTTTTGGGAGCTCTCCCGTGTAAATAGTTTTTCTTGTCTTTATTTTTCCTTTTTATTTGCTTTCTTCCAGAAAATCCAACAAACTCCAAAAATATTTCAGTGTGTTTCTCTGAATTTCTTTTCTGTTTATTGAGTCATACCAAGGAGAAGACTACGATGAAATTGTTGAGTGGCTCTCATATGCATTATCGTTGGTCTAACAAAGAGCCCAAATTACCTTGTCTTCTCCTTTGAATAAAATGTTTGCAGATTCTAGCTTAGTCCACGACACTCTTGCACTATTATTATTTTCATATCATTCCGCCATGCAAGTGAAAGGCAATATTGACGATATTTGATGAACTGGTTGTGGTAGGGAGAAACGGGTATGAACTCAACTTGTTCTGTTTTTGTAAATATGTTTAACCTAGTATCCATGATTTGGCCTATTATGATTAAACATGGTTGCAATGACCCTTAGAGATTATAGTTTCTCATGCCATGCTTAAGTAGCTAGGAGTGGATAATGATTTATCTTGGATGTCAACATTGCGTTAAAATGATTGTGATGTAGTATGATGATATGGTATCCTCCTCTAAATGTTCGAGTGGCTTGACTTGGCACATGTTCATACATGTAGTTGAATCAAAACCAACATAGCCTCTATGATATTTATGTTCATGGTGTTCATATCCTACTCATGCTAGTATCCAATGTTACTTTGCATAATGCATGTTCATGACCATTTTCGCTCTCTAGCTGACCGCTTCTCAACCTATTTGCTAGCATTTGCCTGTACTAAGCGGGAATGCTGCTTGCGCATCAAAATCCTGAAACCCAAGTTATTCCATATGAGTCCACTATACCTACTTATATGTGGTATTACCCTGCCGTCCTAAGTATATTTGCATGTGCCACCTCTAAAAACTTCAAATAAATATCCTTTTTGTGTGCCTGGATTATTCATA
This sequence comes from Aegilops tauschii subsp. strangulata, assembly GCF_002575655.3. NCBI lineage: Eukaryota > Viridiplantae > Streptophyta > Magnoliopsida > Poales > Poaceae > Aegilops > Aegilops tauschii. The sequence goes on along the minus strand of NC_053037.3, from coordinate 308,344,171 downwards.
GAGTGACAGGAGGTAGTCAGTATCTTCCATGCTAAGCGGGTTATTCTCATGATGAGTGTTTATTCACTCATCCTTGCATGAGAGGGGCGGTAATAGGGATTCCCAGTCCCGAATTCAAATTGCAAATAATTAAACAAAACTCCCCCAGGATTGTTGTTGGTATGGACAGTACCCGTGGATTTTAGCCGTGGAGTGTGTTTGCTGGTGGAGGGGGAGTAAACCTTTACTTTTATCGCTTGGGAACCGCCACTAATGTGTTTAGCATGAAAGATACCAATAACTAATGGTCGCGAAGTATACAAGAAGGGTGCATTTCTCAAAATTTCATTTACCTCTGTTTTAAAAACTTGAGCTCTGGCACCGTGTCGGTGCAACAAACCCTGGGTCCGTTGCCCAGACTATGCACAGCACGGGAGCAAGATTACAACACCAAGATCAGGCCAAAGTACAAGAGATCAAGATCTTCAAAGGACCAACGTGCAGATCAAGAAGACCAAGACCAAGCCAGAGAAGTAAGAAACCGCCAGGAGAAAAACCTCCCTTGCCGGGCAGGCGAACCTCGCGAGGACAGGGTCACCCCCGGAAGAAAACCTCCAAGACGCCCCGACAGGTTCTGATGGGACTCGCGGAGGCGGAGCCACCTCACCAAACCACTTCACCACAACACACGCCGTCGATCAGTGCGGTGTCAAGCCGCAAAGTGACTAAGTGGCAGCCATTTGCCACATGGCGGCCTCTTTCTACAGGAAATACCTACAGACGACACCCGTCCTGCGACGTGTCAAGCGAGCAGGCGCGAAGTTGGCAAAACAGCCCGGCAAGGCTTGCGGGGCAAGCGACGATGTGACTTTGAGCAGTGCATTTAATGCGCTCTGTCAGCCTACAGAGTTAGGTATGATAGAACTATTTGCTATCTTATCAGTGCATAATGACTAATTTGCCACTATGGTGACCCCTTAGTCTATAAAAGGAGGCCCGAGGCAACCTTAGAAAGGGTGGGACCCTGAGTTAGCAAATCCACCCCCTCACATCTCATACGCACGTAGCCGTTTTCGCCCTGAGGCAACCCTGTCGGGCAAAAGGGCTAAGACCACCACCATTTTTCCACCATCAATCCACCAAAGCAGGAGTTGGGTTTTATGCCTCACGGCGGCCTGAACGTGGGTAAAACTACCCGTGTGATCTCCGCCGTGCTGTCCCACGCTCCTCTGCTCTTTGTGCAATGTGCCATCCCCCGCCGAACCAGCACGGGACCTTTGGTCCCACAGGTGGCCGTGGTTTCCCGCGACATCTTTGGAGCGCCAGGTAGGGGGATCACTTGCGCGAACCTGGAAGCGTGAGCAGCGCGTCATCTTCATCGACATGTTCATCTTCGACGGTGCCATCGACCATGGCGCCTAAGAAGAAACATGGTGCTTCAGCTCACCCGTCCACCTCGAAGTCTCTGCCGCCCGCAGCCACCAATGCTACAGGGGATGCGGAGGCGCACGAGGATGTGGACGCTGTTGGGGATGTGTCCAGAGCAGGCGGCGCCGTCACCACCTCCCCCGCGGCCGAAGCAGGATCAGGAGACACCGGAGGAGAGCAGCATCAGCAACATCCCGGTGGCCATGCTCCACGAGGTACGGGGTGAAGGGGTTATTCCATCCACACCCCTTCCTCTCGCCGACGGGCACAGCCACGGTGGTGGCGCCCGGTCCGGGGCGAATCGCCGCCCCCGCCACGGGCGCGGCCACAGCGTGTGCACCTCCCCCGGAGCGAGTCGACCAGGTCACTGTGCCCAACGGAGCCGCTAGCCCTCAAGCGCTTTCGCCACGTCACCATGCCATCCAAATGGCCGCCTCGCAACAGCGAGGATGTGGTGTTGTCGCTGCTGGCACCTTCAGAAGCCGAGCGACGGTGCGGTCCACATCATCATCACCCATACCAAGCACTGCTACATAGGCCATGGCGCGGGCTCAGCTGCTACTAAGGTTTCCGCCGCCGGCCGAGCAGATGGACGAGTGGCGTGCCACCATCCAAAGTCTGCTCGGTTTCGCCGAGGCTGGGGGCTCACAACGAGCTGGCCCGCCACGACCTCCCCAAGCGACGACAACGGCTCGCGCTGCTGGTCGTACGAAAGGGGTCACCCCCACAGTACAGTCCCCACCATGGCAACTAGTGTGAGCGCAGCAGAATCAAGAACCTGATGATGTCTCGATGGCATCTTATAACCCTCGAGCATGTCCATGCCAACGGCGAGCCCCGGAGGACAGGCGTTGGGGAGACGTGATACGTCTCCAATGCATCTATAATTTTTGATTGTTCCATGCTATTATATTATATGTTTTGGATCTTTAATATGCTATTTTATATGATTTTTGGGACTAATCTATTAACCTAGAGCCCAGTGCCAGTTTCTGTTTTTCCTTGTTTTAAAGATTCACAGAAAAGGAATACCAAACGGAGTCCAAACGGAATAAAACTTTCGCAATGATTTTTCTTGGACTAGAAGACACCCTGGTGACTTGGAGTGCAAGTCAGAAGAGCCACGAGGCGGCTACAAGGGTGGAGGGCGCGCCCAGGGGGTAGGGCACGCCCCCCAACCTTGTGGGCCCCTTGATGACCCCCTGACCTAGATCTTCCTCCTATATATACTCTTATACCCCAAAAACCTCCAGGGGAGCCACGAAACCACTTCTCCACCGCCGCAACCTTCTGTACCCGTGAGATTCCATCTTGGGGCCTTTTTCGGCATCCTGCCGGAGGGGGATTCGATCACGGAGGGCTTCTACATCAACACCATTGCCTCGCCGATGATGCGTGAGTAGTTTACCTCAGACCTACGGGTCCATAGCTAGTAGCTAGATGGCTTCTTCTCTCTCTTTGATTCTCAATAAAAAGTTCTCCTCGATGTTCTTGGAGATCTATTTGATGTAATACTCTTTTGCGGTGTGTTTGCCGAGATCCGATGAATTGTGGATTTATGATCAGCTTATCTATGAATATTATTCGAATCTCCTCTGAATTCTTATATGCATGATTTGATATCTTTGCAAGTCTCTTCGAACTATCGATTTGGTTTGGCCAACTAGAATGGTTTTTCTTGCAACGGGAGAAGTGTTTAGCTTTGGGTTCAATCTTGCGGTGTCCTTTCCCAGTGACAGTAGGGGCAGCAAGGCACATATTGTATTCTTGCCATCGAGGATAAAAAAGATGGGGTTTTCATCATATTGCTTGAGTTAATTCCTCTACATCATGTCATCTTGCTTAAGGCGTTACTCCGTTCTTTACGAACTTAATACTCTAGATGCATGCTGGATAGCGGACGATGTGTGGAGTAATAGTAGTAGATGCAGAATCATTTCGGTCTACTTGACACGGACGTGATGCCTATATTCATGATCATTGCCTTAGATATCGTCATAACTTTGCGCTTTTCTATCAATTGCTCGACAGTAATTTGTTACCCACCGTAATAATTTCTATCTTGAGAGAAGCCTTTAGTGAAACCTATGGCCCCCGGGTCTATTTTCCATCATATAAGTTTCCGATCTAAAATTTTAGTTTCCGATTTACTTTCTTTGCAATCTTTTACTTTCCGTTCCATAAACCAAAAATACCAAAAATATTACTTTACCGTTTATCCATCACTATCAGATCTCACGTTGCAAATAACCGTGTAGGGATGGACAACCCCTTTATCGCGTTGGGTGCAAGGTTGGTGTTTGTTTGTGCAGGTATTCGGTGGCTTGCGCATTGTCTCCTACTGGATTCATACCTTGGTTCTCAAAACTAAGGGAAATACTTACGCTACTTTGCTGGATCACCCTTTCATCTTCAAGGGAAAAACCAATGCAAGCTCAAGAGGTACCAAGATGCGCGCGTAGTCATTGAGCGACACCGCGACGACCACCGTCGGACCAATGGGTGCGATGGTCTCGACGTTGACGAGCCTGCACTCGATGTTGGCGGGTGCCTACCTTTCGTGGTTGGATGCCCTGCCTTTACTCGTGAGCTGCGGCAAGTCCATTGGCCGTCCGTTCGCACGTTCAAGCCAAAGATACTCGAGAAGTATGATGTGAGGCTAACCCGGCAGAGTTTCTGAGCATCTACACCATTGTTGTTCAAGCTGTCGGGGGAAGAGATGAGAAGGTGTTTGCCAACTACTTACCTTTGGCACTCAAGTCCAATGTGAGGTCTTGGCTGATGAACCTGCCAGAGAACTCCATCTCGTCATGGGCTGACCTGTGCCATGAGTTCATTGGCGGCTTCACTGGCAGCCATCAAGAACCAGGGCAGCCCAGCGACTTGCAGCTTCTCCAGTAGAAAGAAGGAGAGACTCTCCGAAAGTACTTGCAGAGATTCAACAAAGTCCACAAGAACATCCCAAATATCCAGCCAGCAGCTGTGATAGCTGCCTTCCAATCCAATGTGCGCAACCGCATGATTCGTTCCAAGATGAACGTGCGGTTGCCCAAGACTGTGAAGGAGCTTTACACCTTGGTGGAAAAGTGTGCTCGGATGGAGGAGGGAAGGAAACTCCCCGAAGAAGAGGATTGCATCAACGTCGACTCAGAGGATGACGACGAATCCACCAGTCAGAAGAAGAGCAAGAAGCGCAGCAAGAGGTGCAACGATAAGGCAGTGATGACTGTCGAAGGATCGGGCACACTTAGTACCGGCAAGAAGGCTAGAGCCGAAGCCCCCGGCAAGGAAGCTGTCGTGTGCGCTGATTGCCGAGAGGCTGCGGCTGTCGAGAAGGCTGGGAAAGGTGATGGGCCGTACTACAAGATTCATTGGACCAAGGGCCACGATCTTCAAGAGTGTCATCAAGTTGAGCAGCTTGTCAAGAGGCAGAGAGCAGAATATGAGAAGCGTGATAAGGAAAAAGGTCAGAATGCAGCTGGCGGGAAGGGTCGAGGTGGTGAAGCATATCGCCCCGGCAAACCCTTCTGGAACCAAGGAAAACCCGCCAGGGGTCGAGAGAAGGAAGCTTGCAATGATGAGAGTGATGGAGGGGATGAAGAGGAAACCAGGGAGTAGGAGTTCCAAAAGGCCACTGACGCCCTGTGCATTGACGGGGGTGCATCCCTGCACTCCTCTCACCGCCAACTCAAATGGTGGGCACGTGAGGTCAATGCCATGGAGCCAACGGCAGAAGCTCGAAAGCCGCTCAAATGGTCACGCACGACCATCATCTTTGACGAAGAGGACCATCCTGACCGTACTACTACGGTAGGATGTTTGCCATTGTTGGTCTCTCCAACAATTCCCAACCTCAAGGTCACAAAGCTGTTGGTTGACGGCAGGGCCGGGTTGAATCTGATTTCCCCAAAGGTCATCGGCAAACTTCAGATAGCAGAGGAAGAGCTAAAGGTCACGTGCACGTTTCAAAGAGTTAATCCCGGCAGGAGTCATCCTAAGGGAAAGATCATGTTGTTAGTGACATTTGGGGGAGAGCTGAACTATCGTACTGAAAAGATTGTGTTTGATGTGGTCGACCTCCCCCTGCCGTACAATGGGATCCTTGGACGCCCAGCCCTGGCTAAATTCATGGCGGCATCCCACTATGCCTACAACACCTTGAAGATGCCTGGGCCGGTAGGAGTCATTTCCGTGCCATCAGATGAGAAGGACGCAATCATTTGCGTGGATAAGATGTACCAGGACGCAGTCGCAGCAGAGGCAAGGGCAGCAGCAGTTCCTGCTAAGGAGAATAGAGGAAAGAAGAAGGATAGCAGGGACACTAGCAAGGAATTCGGGAAGCGTACCTCTTCGGAGTATGCTACGCCTGTTGATGAATTGCCGGAGAGTTCCAACAACAAGAGATCCAAGGTTGCTGCACGGCAAGTGAAGAAGGTCCCGGCAGGGCTGGCTGGCGTTGATGGTACCTTTACTATCAGTGCCACCCTTGATGACAAATAGGAAAGCGCGCTTGTTGCCTTCCTCGGGCGAATATCGATGTGTTTGCCTGGCAACCATCCAATATCCCCGGTGTTCCCAGGGAGGTAATCGAGCACCACCTTGTTGTCTGCCCACATGCCCGACCTGTCAAGCAGAAAGTTCGGAAGCAGGCCTGGGAGAGGCAGCAGTTTATTGGAGAGGAGATTAAGAAGCTTGAGGCAACTGGTTTGGTCAGAGGAGTGCTACATCCAACATGGTTAGCAAACCCAGTGGTCGTTCACAAGGCTAAAGGGAAATGCAGGCTTTGCATAGATTTCACAGATCTCAACAAGGCTTGCCCGAAGGACCCATTTCCCTTGCAGCGCATCGATCAGATTGTGGATTCCACTTCAGGCTGCGATTTGTTCCCCTTTTTGGATGCATATTCCGGATATCATCAAATCTTCATGTCCAAAGAAGATGAAGAGAAGACCTCGTTCATCACCCCATGTGGTACGTACTGCTTTGTCCACATGCCATTCGGATTAAAGAGTGTCGGGTCTACTTTTGCTAGAGCAGTCTAGATTGGTTTTGAGTCACAGTTGCACAGAAACATTGAGGCTTATATGGACAATATTGTGGTAAAGACCAAGGATAGAGAAACACTCATCCAGGATTTGGAGGAGACATTTGCTAATTTGGGCAAGATCAACTTGAAGCTCAACCCGGAGAAGTGTGTGTTTGGCGTTCCCTCCGGCAAGCTACTTGGGTTCTTTGTATTCCATCAGGGGATCGAAGCCAACCTTGACAAGATTAAAGCTATCGAGAAGATCCAGGCGCCCAGGAGAGTCAAGGATGTGAGGCGTCTGGAAAGGTGCGTTGCCGCGCTAAGCAGATTCATTTCCAAGTCTACCGAGCGCGCCCTACCGTTCTTCAAAATCTTGAAGAAGGCAGGGCCCATGAAGTGGACCCCAGAAGCAGAGACAGCTTGGTTGAAGGCCTACTTATCCTCTGTGCCCACCTTGGTTGCCCCCAACCCACAAGAGCCGTTGCTGCTATACTTGGCGGCAAACAATCAAGTGGTTAGTGCAGCCTTAGTGGCACAGCGGGAAGTGGAAGAAGCAGAAAGTGAGCAAGGCCCGGCAGAGCCAAATAAGGGTCAGGACAGAAATGAGCACAGCAGCGAGGGCGACCCCAAGGACACGACAAAGAAGGAAGTGGTGCAGCGCCCAGTGTAGTTTGTCAGTTCCCTGCTACAAGGAGCTCGATCGAGGTACTCTGCTGTGCAAATATTGATCTTTGGTCTCATAATGGCCTCAAGGAAAACAGCGCCACTACTTCCAAGCACATGAGATCACGGTTGTCACTCGCTTCCCGTTGCAAAGGATACTCCGAAACCCTGAGGCTACCAGCAGAATAGTGGACTGGGCTTTGGAGTTATCCAGCTTTGGCCTGAAGTTTGAGAGCACATCAACAATTCAGAGGAGGGCATTGGCAGAGTTTATTGCAGAATGGATGCCAACCCCTGATGAGGAAGTGCTGGAAACAGTGATCCCCGACAAGGAAGTGCCCCAAGAATGGATCATGTATTTCAATGGTGCCTTTTCCCTACATGGTGCAGGGGCTGGCGTGCTTCCCGTTGCCCCCTCTGGGCAGCACTTGAAATAAGTCGTCCAGATGCACTTTGCCCGGGAAGAGGCGACCAACAATACAATAGAGTATGAAGGGCCCCTTGCCGGGCTCAGGATTGCCGTAGAATTGGGAATCAAGAAGCTGATCATTCCAGGAGATTCACAGCTTGTGGTGAGACAAGTCAACAAGGATTACCAAAGTCCATTGATGGAGGCATACGTTGAGGAAGTGAGAAGATTGGAGGAGCACTTTGACAGATTGCAAACAGAGCACGTACCCCGTGTAGAAAATAGCATAGCTGATCATCTGTCAAAGTGTGCGCGGCAGAAGCTTCCCGTGGAACCAGGAACTTTTGTCCTCCATCTTACTCAGCCCTCCGTATCCCCAGCAACAATGGCCCAGAAAAGGAGAAAGATGGACTCCAGTAAGCCTCTCCCGGTAGAGCCTCCCAGGGCTCCTGGTAGGGACCCTGCGGGAAACAACTCCCCATCACTTACCGGACCGCACTCTCCAGCTGGGCCTACAGTCCCTACGAACGGGGAGCGTGCCCCCGCAGTTGAGGAGGTGCCGCTAGTCCTTGTGGCCGAGCCCCAGGCTCCAACTTGGGCAAGGCACATAGTCCATTTTCTCCAAACCTGAGAACTTCCCGATGAGCAAGATGAAGCTAAAAGAGTAGCCCGGAGGGCCAGTATGTATCAGTTTGTCGATGACACTCTATACAGAAGGAGGCCCAACGGTGTGAAATTGAAGTGCATCTGCCGAGAAGAAGGAAAGGAACTGCTGGCTGAGATACATAAAGGCATGTGCGGCTCCCACATTGGATCAAGGGCATTAGTTGGGAAAGCATTCCGGCAAGGATTCTATTGGCCCACAGCCCTCAAAGATGCGGTTGAGCTAGTCGCCAAATGTGAAGCCTGCCAGTTCCATTCCAAAAACATCCACCTGCCTACACAAGCTCTTCAGACAATCCCTTTGTCATGGTCATTTTCGGTCTAGGGCTCGATATTCTCGGCCCTTTCCCCCGAGCTGCTGGGGGCTTTGAATTCTTGTTCGTTGCTATCGACAAGTTTACAAAGTGGCCGGAAGTAGCTGCCATGAGAAAGGAAACTGCTCAGTCAGCTATCAAGTTCTTGAAAGAATTGGTGTGTCGTTTTGGAGTCCCGGCAAGGATCATTACCGACAACGGCACCCAGTTCACGAGCCGCGCCTTCATGCAATATGTTCATGCCCTCGGAAGCAAGATCTCATTTGCCTCTGTCACGCATCCCAGTAGCAATGGGCAAGCTGAGAGGGCGAACGCTGAAGTGCTGCGAGGACTCAAGACAAGAACCTTTTATACGCTGCAGAAGCACGGCATGCGGTGGATCAATGAGCTGCCGGTAGTTCTCTGGTCCCTCAGAACGACACCAAATCGAGCTATCAGGTAGACTCCCTTCTCCCTAGTCGATGGGGCAGAAGCAGTTATCCCCACAGAACTCATTTAAGGGTCACCTCGAGTGCTTGACTACGATGAAGTAGTGCAAGATCAGTACCGGCGTGACGACACTGTGCTACTCGAGGAGAACCGTCTCCAGGCTGCTATGCGTGCTGCACACTATCAGCAAGCCCTGCATCGCTACCACAGCTGCAGGGTTCATGGACGGTGTTTTGAGGAAGGTGACCTTGTCCTTAGGCGCGTTCAGTCCGCCAAGGGTACAAACAAGTTGACGCCAAAGTGGGAAGCCCCTTACTGGATAGTTCCAGTCACCAGACCTGGCACAGTCCGTCTGGAGACCAGAGATGGTATTCAATTGCAAAACTCATGGAATATTGAGCATCTCCGCAAGTTCTACCCGTAAGGCGTGGCTGTTGAGCCCTGCCTGGCAGCCACCCTTTTGTACAGGCCTTGCCTCAGTTGCATGTAACCCCTTGTACAAAGTTAGGCGCAGACCGTGAGAAACAGAGAAATAAACGAAGTGTTGGGGGCCGCCGACAAGTTGCATGCATAAGCATTTCAAGAGCATGGCATAAGCATTTCATGAGCATTGCATATGCATATAGATAAGGTCGCATCTTGCATCATTTCCATCTGCATAAGACTGCAAGTTCCTGCCGTGAGCTTAGCCTCTACAAGGAGCTGGAAAGATGAACCATCACTGCGATCTCCGGCAAGCCAAACAGGTAAGTTCTACCTCTTGTCCATAAGTGTTATGTAAGCTGAAACTTGTGCATGAGAAAACCTCGCCGCTCTTTGAAACTTAGGTGCCCCATCCCTGAACTCGAATGTTGCTTCGACAAGGATGGTCCCAGTGGCCTTTGGTGAAAAGAGATTGGTGGGGGGATAGTCCCTTTATTATGCTCGGTAGGCTCAGTCATTCGGCAACCAAATAAAAGGGTACCGGCAGGATAGCCTGCCGGGGGAAACTCGTTTATTTAAAGTAAAGAGGCATTCCACCTCTGCATGGACATATACATGCACGAGTTCCCAGCAAGGTTCATATTTTTCATTAATATGGTGATCAAACAAGTACAAACCTTACAGAACACAAACATGGACTCAAGAGATTACATTATTTGAACTAAAATTTGGCAAGTGCCTACAGATTTTAGATTGAAAAAAGATAAGTGCCCCGTGAACTCCTCTCCCTGTCCCTCTTGTCCCAGGTAGTGTGGTGGGAAGAGAAGAGGGAAGGAGGCGCGCACCTGCACAACGCCACCCCGATCCCGTCAGGGCCTGCCAAGCACAGCCTGACAAGATCGGGAGTGGCGAGGCTGCGAAGGAGGAAGACGGAAGGAGCACCTCAGCGGCCCCCTGGTCACCGCTTCCAGGACCAGTCAAATGGCTCCAGCACAGGCACCGGCAGAGAAGGACGTCAGGGCCCAGCTGGAAGGCCACTGGAGGAAGCAAAAGCGCCAAGAGGGCAACCCTTTCCCCGGCAACTGATAAAACAGTGATGACGGTGCCGGGGAAGGGAGGGGAAAGAAAGAAAGACGAGGCAGCAGGTTGCCAGTACGAGACGAACGCGTCGATGCTATCGTACTCCGACTCGACCGCCCACCTCCCGCCCTCACCGTCTTCCCTGGCTTCTCATCAACACCGTCCCAGGGAAACGCCGACCTCACGGTCCGACGCCTCCCCTGAAGAGACGGCGAGCGACCAAGACGGCCAGGGAGCTCGGAGCGTGCCGCTCCCCACCTCGGCGGGCAGGAAGGCACGCCTCTCGTCAACATCAGCCCTAGGGCCTCCAAAAGGGGCAGTGCTAGGATTAGCAATGATCCCTAACCCTACCTCCCGGGTGAGCGTCGAAGACACCGAGAACCTGATCGCCAAGCCAACAAGCAGCAGCAGCCCGGGGCTAAATGCCGCATTACCCGATGGGCAACCGACCGTGGCAGAAGGGGCAAGCATTTCCCCACAATGGGGAAGCTTGATATCTCCCATGCCACGGGCGGCTTGTCCACCGCGTCTTCTCCAAGCATGGACCAGACTCACTTCCCAAGCGCCAACACAAACATTTGGCGGCACCAACCCCAGGCTAGAGCCCGGGGCCTGGCCCCAGGCTCTTCTCTTCAACATAACCAACAGGAGGAAGAAAATGGAGGAGAAGGGATGAAAAGATGGATGACTCCGCTCTCCCCTCGCCCCTCCTTTTATAGGCGGGCCGAGGAGGAGAACGGCTCCCTCGACGAGCGACCACCGCCCTCCTCCACCAATTCAAGAAAACAGGGCCCCCGCCTTGATGCTCTCCTTTACCACGCGCCTCCATTACCTACCCCGCGCGATGCATGCAGCATACGTGGCTAAGGATAAGGGCGTGGTGGGAAGAGTGAATTGGCAGTTTCTACTCCGTGCGCTAAAGTCATTCACGGGCCATTACAAGAGTGGCCCCACCACGATTAGCTTTACACGGCGCGCGAGAAAATTGGAAACTGGCTCAGGCTGAAGATTATTGAAGAAGCAAAGAAGACCTTGATATGTCTCCAACGTATCTACTTTTCCTCTTGTTTTGGACTCTAATTTCCATGATTTGAATGAAACTAACCCCGGACTGACGTTGTTTTCAACAGAACTACCATGGTGTTGTTTTTGTGCAGAAATAAAAGTTCTCGGAATGGAATGAAACTTTGCGAGGAATTTTCATATAATAAATAAGAATTTATGGAGTCAAGACCTGCCGGAGAGGGGCAGCTGGGTGGGCACAACTCACCAGGGCGCGCCATCCTCTCCTAGTGCGCCCAGGTGGGTTGTCCCCACCTGGTGGCCCCGCCGACCCTGAAACCGACGCTATAAAATCCTATTTTTCCAGAAAAAAAATCATGGAGAAAGAATTATTGCGATCCACGAGATGGAGCCGCCGTCACCTCTTGTTCTTCATCGGGAGGCCAGATCTGGAGTCCGTTTGGGGCTCTGGAGAGGGGGGTCTTCGTTCTTCATCATCACCAACCCTTCTCCATCGCCAATTCCATGATGCTCCCCATCGGGAGTGAGTAATTCCTTTGCAGGCTCGCTGGTTGGTGAGGAGTTGGATGAGATTCATCATGTAATCGAGTTAGTTTTGTTAGGGCTTGATCCCTAGTATCCACTATGTTCTAAGATTGATGTTGCTATGACTTTGCCATGCTTAATGCTTGTCACTTTGGGCCCGGGTGCCATGAACTCAGAGATAAACCGTTTATGTTATCACAATTATATCCATGTTCTAGATCCGATCTTGCAAGTTATAGTCACCTACTACATGTTATGATCCGGTAACCCCGGAGTGACAGAAACCGGGACTTCTCCCGGTGATGACCGTAGTTTGAGGAGTTCATGTATTCCCTATGTGTTAATGCTTTTTTCCGGTTCTCTATTAAAAGGAGGCCTTAATATCCCTTAGTTTCCAATATGGACCCCGCTGCCACGGGAGGGTAGGACAAAAGATGTCATGCAAGTTCTTTCCATAAGCACGTATGACTATTTATGGAATACATGCCTACATTATATTGACGAACTAGAGCTAGTGCCGTACCACCCTAGGTTATAACTGTCTCATGATGAATATCATCCAACAAGTCACCGATCCAATGCCTACGAATCTATCTTTTATTGTTTTGCTAAGTTACTACTTCTACACTTGCTACAAAATTACTGCTATCACTATTACCGTTACCGATACTGCTGTCACTATTATCAAAACTATCAAACTACTTTGCTATTATCACTTTGCTGCAGATAATTAATCTCCAGGTGTGGTTGAATTGACAACTCGGTTGCTAATACCTTCAAATATTCTTTGGCTCTCCTTGTGTCGAATCTATAAATTTGGGTTGAATACTCTACCCTCGAAAACTGTTGCGATCCCCTATACTTGTGGGTTATCAGACCTCAAGGGGCCAACCTCTTCCACACCCCTCCCTGTGCACTTGTTAGGCCCTACCCCGATAACGCTCGGCAGTGCGTTCGGGGCAGGCCCGGGGGTTTTTGTCGGTGCAACAAACCCTGGTTCCGTTGCCTAGACTGTGCCCAGGCACGGGAGCAAGATTACAGCACCAAGATCAGGCCAAAGTACAAGAGATCAAGGTCTTCAAAGGACCAACGTGCAGATCAAGAGGACCAAGACCAAGCCAGAGAAGTAAGAAACCACCAGGTGAAAAGCCTCCCTTGCCGGGTAGGCGAACCTCGCGAGGACAGGGTCACCCCCGGAAGAAAACCTCCAAGACGCCCCGGCAGGTTCTGATGGGACTCGCGGAGGCGGAGCCACCTCACCAAACCACTTCACCACAACACACGTCGTCGATCCGTGCGGTGTCAAGCCGCAAAGTGACTAAGTGGCAGCCATTTGCCACATGGCGGCCTCTTTCTACAGGAAATACCTACAGACGACACCCGCCCTGCGACGTGTCAAGCGAGTAGGCGCGAAGCTGGCAAAACAGCCCGGGCATGGCTTGCCGGGCAACCGACGGTGTTGTCGGATTCGGGGTTCCGCAGACCCTTGAGAGGCTTGAACTCTGGGGTGCGTGCGAAGAACTCCCTCCTCCCAGTCTGCTAGCTCAACGATCCCACAGCCTAGCTCGACGAACCCAAGGGACAAGGGACACAACAGTTTATTCTGGTTCGGGCCACCTTGCCGGGTAATACCCTTCTCCAACTTTGTGGTGGATTGCCTCGAGGGGATGAGGATGAACTAGTACAGTGGATGAACAGCCTCAGGAGGTGAGGTGGTCTTGAGCTCAAGGAGCTGGTGAGGTGGCTCGGGTGGAATCGATCCGTCCCCCCTATGGTAGTGGCTAAGTCCTATATATAGTGGCCTTGGTCCTCTTCCCAAATGTAGGCAGGAAGGGATCCTACAATGGCCAAATTTGAAGGGGGGCAACTAGTACAAGCTATCTTGACAAAAGTAGTATTCGCCTGCAAAAGGCTCTGGTGGTGACGCTGCAGTGGGCTCCGTGATGACCTCGGTCCTACCGTCCTGGCGGTCTTGGTCTCGATGCACCGATATGGAAACCTTTAGTTGATTCCTAGGGACCCTGCACCTGCGCTTGCCTCCTTGGCACCAAAGAGGAAACTGGTACACTGCGCCCGCTAGCACCCGCCTGGCCTTGGTCATCATGGCTCACATCATGTGAACCTCGCGAGGTGCACCTTGCATTGATATCTTTGCTCCTCGGGAGCCAGCCTAGCGAGGCCGCCCCTAAGGGAGGTCTTGGTGCCATCCGCCTCGCGAGGCTTGGCCCCTCGCGAGGGCCTTGAGTTGTTGCTGCAGAAGTTGGGCCGTACCGGGCCTGCTGACTGAACCACGCCGTGGGCCGCAGGCAGGCAAGTCTGGGCACCCCGTTCCCAGGACGCCGATAGTAGCCGCCGAGCCCAAGGCACGCTCGGACATGGCTTCGAGGCGAAGCCAAAGGGCAAGGGCGGAGCGCCGCGGGCCCCAACCGCCTGCGGCCTTGGTCGACGCGTGGCAGATTCAGGAGCCACGAGCACACGCCATCTTTGAGGGCCATGAGAAACCAGTTCGCCATGACCTTTTTGTCGCCGCTGGCCGCCTCGATGCTCACCTCGTAGAGTTGTAGGAACTCCGCAGGGTCGGGGGTGCCGTCATAGCGTGGAGGCAGGTCGGGCTTGAACTTGCCCGGCCAGACGACGCTGCGTAGCTTAGGGGTGAAGGCGAGGCAGCCCGCTGTGGTCACCGGAGCCCGTCATGGAGGTGGAGCTTGAACTTGGTGCTCACGCGCCATTGCTGCAGGCGGCGCGTGGTCTTGTCGTGGTGGTGGAGGGAGCACTGAGCACCTTCTTGCGGCCGTTGGACCTCCCAGCAGCTTTCTTCTTCGCGTGCGGGCGCCCTGCGCGATGGGTCACGCCATGGGGCCGCGCGTCTTGGACCGAGGGCAACGTCCTGACGGGGAGGTGGTGGAGGCGCTCCATGGGCTACGTCACCCACTGCAGGTAGCGGGCGAGGTAACGAGAGGGACGGTGTAGGCGAGCCCCCAGCCGCGCTGACTAGCTCGGCGATGCGGTCCAGCCAGTCTTCGTAGAGCTTGTCGACTGGGTGGTAGCGCAGGAGCTCACGCGCCATGAGCAACGCGGCCTGCGCGTTCGCCTGGCCGTGTTGAGCGTGGGACGATGAGCCGGCCGGAGTCAGCGACGGGGTGGCGGTGCGTCCGTCCCGCCACACAAAGGGGTGCAGCAACGAAGCTTGCTGCTCGTGTTCCGCCGGGCCGGTGGCGGCGTTGGCGGCGGGTGATGGAGAACGACGGGGAGGCCCGCCAATGGGCGCCGTTTGGGCGACGCAAGCGGCGAGAGCGGCTTGGCGCTCAGCACGGGCTTGACGAGCATCAGCCATGGAGTCAGTGGAAACGCGGCGAGTCGACCGACGGGAGAGAGGCTTCGACGCACCCCTATCTGGCGCGCCAAATGTCGGATCCGGGGTTCCGCAGACCCTTGAGAGGTTCGAACTCTGGGGTGCGTGCGAAGAACTCCCTCTTCCCAGTCTGCCAGCTTAACGATCCCACAGCTTAGCACGACGAACCCAAGGGACAAGGGACACAGCAGTTTATCCTGGTTCGGGCCACCTTGCAGTTTAATACCCTACTCCAGCTTTGTGGTGGATTGCCTCGAGGGGCTGAGGATGAACTAGTACAGTGGATGAACAGCCTCAGGAGGTGAGGTGTTCTTGAGCTCAAGGAGCTGGTGAGGTGGTTCGGGTGGAATCGATCCGTCCCCCCTACGGTGGTGGCTAAGTCCTATATATAGTGGCCTTGGTCCTCTTCCCAAATGTAGGCGGGAAGGGATCCTACAATGGCAAAATTTGAAGGGGGGCAACTAGTACAAGCTATCCTGACAAAAGTAGTCTTCGCCTGCAAACTGCTCTGGTGGTGACGCTGTAGCGCGCTCCGCGATGACCTCCGTCCTGGCGGTCTTGGTCTCGTTGCACCGATATGGAAACCTTTAATTGACTCCTCGGGACCCTACGCCTTTGCTTGCCTCCTTGGCACCAAAGAGGAAACTGGTACACTGCGCCCACTGGCGCTCGTCTGGCCTTGGTCGTCATGGCTCACGTCATGTGAACCTCGCGAGGTGCACCTTGCATTGATATCTCTGCTCCTCGGGAGCCAGCCTAGCGAGGCCGCCCCTCAGGGAGGTCTTGGTGTCGTCCGCCTCGCTAGCCTTGGCCCCTCGCGAGGGTCCTGAGTTGTTACTACAGAAGTTGGGCTGTACCGGGCCTGCTGAGTGAGCCACGCCGTGGGCCGCAGGCAGGCAAGTCTAGGCACCCCCGTTTCCAGGACGCCGACAGATTTGACGTTGAGTGGCACATTAAATGCGCTCTGTCAGCCTGCAGAGTTAGGTATGATAGCGCTATTTTCTATCTTATCAGTGCATAATGACTATTTTGCCATTGTGGTGACCCCTTGGCCTATAAAAGGAGGCCCGAGGCAACCTTAGAAACGGTGGGATCCTGAGTTAGCGAATCCGCCCCCTCACATCTCATACGCACGTAGCAGTTTTCGCCCTGAGGCAAGCCTACTGGGAAAACGGGCTACGACTACCACCATTTTTCCACCATGAATCCACCAAAGCAGGAGTAGGATTTTATGCCTCACGGCGGCCCGAACCTGGGTAAAACTGCTTGTGTGATCTCTGTCGTGCTATCCCATGCTCCTCTGCTCTTTGTGCAATGTGACATCCCCCTGCCGAACTAGCTAGGGACCTTTGGTCCCATAGGTGGCCGTGGTTTCCCGTGACACACCGCTGCAAATCACTGCTTCCCTCTGTGAAGGGACTATCTATTCACTTTTATGTTGTGTCATCACCTTCTCAAATAAGCGCCATATCCTGAGAGCACTATTGTCATCCTCATGCATTGTGTGTAGCTAATGTTGGTTGCATCATGACTGGATCTTTTTCTACCATGAATTACAATGTTTAGTCGCTGCTTGAACTTTGTAGGTGCTCTGCATTTATGTTTTGCGGTCTCAGAAATGGCTAGCGAGATTCCACTATTGTCATATTGTATCATGGTTGTTTTGACAAAGTGTTGTCATTTGATATATCTTATTATTGCTCGCTAGCTGATTATGCCATTGATATGAGTTAATATAATTTTTAAGAGTTATTGTCGACATGGTTAGTTATAATCTTTGCTGAAAACCTGGGTGCCACTTAAGCTTATTTATGTAAACAAGAGCAAAAGAGTTCGTAAAAGTTTTTCTTTTTCACTTTCAGTTTATCAACTAAATTGCTTGAGGACAAGCAAAGGTTTAAGCTTGGGGAGTTGATATGTCTCTGTCGTATCTACTTTTCCTAACGCTTTCCCTCTTGTTTTGGACTCTAATTTGCATGATTTGAATGAAACTAACCCGGACTGATGCTGTTTTGAGCAGAAGTACCATGGTGTTGTTTATTGTGCAGAAATAAAAATTCTCGGATTGGCACAAAATTTGCGAGGATTTTTTATACAATAAAAGAGAATTACTGGAGCCAAGAACCACCGGAGGGGGGCACCTTGGTGGGCACAACCCACCAGGGCGCGCCCCCACTCTTGGCGTGCCCAGGTGGGTTGCCCCCACCCGGTGGCCCCGCAGACCCTGAATCCAACTCCATAAATACCTATTTTTCCAGAAAAATCAGGGAGAAAGAATTATCGTGTTTCACGAGATGGAGCCGCCGCCACCTCCTGTTCTTCACCGGGAGGCCAGATTTGGAGTCCGTTTGGGGCTCCGGAGAGGGGGATCTTCGATCTTCATCATCACCAACCCTTCTCCATCGCCAATTCCATGATGATCCTCACCGGGAGTGAGTAATTCCTTCATAGGCTCAGTGGTCGGTGAGGAGTTGGATGAGATTCATCATGTAATCAAGTTAGTTTTTTATGGCTTGATCCCTAGTATCCACTATGTTCTGAGATAGATGTTGATATGACTTTGCCATGCCTAATGCTTGTCACTTTGGGCCCGGGTGCCATGATTTCAGATCTGAACCGTTTATGTTATCACCATTATATCTATGTTGTAGATCCGATCTTGCAAGTTATATTCACCTATTACGTGTTATGATCCGTAAACCCCAGAGTGACAGTAGTCAGGATACTTTCTGGTGATGACTGTAGTTTGAGGAGTTCATGCATTCACTATGTGTTAATGCTTTGTTACGGTTCTCTATTAAAAGGAGGCCTTAATATCCCTTAGTTTCCAATTGGACCCCGCTGCCACGGGAGGGTAGGACAAAAGATGTCATGCAAGTTCTTTCCATAAGCATGTATGACTATTTGCGGAATACATGCCTACATTATATTTAGGAATCGGAGCTAGTGTTGTATCGCCCTAGGTTATGACTCTTATATGATGAATATCATCCAACAAATTCACCGATCCAATGCCTACGATTTCTCTTGTATTGTTTCTGCTAAGTTACTACTGCTATCGTCACTGTTATACTTGCTACAAAATCATTGCCATCACTGTTACTGTTGCTATTGTTGTTGCTACTACTATCAAAATTATCATACTACTTTGCTACTCATCACTTTGCTGCAGATAATTAATCTCCAGGTGTGGTTGAATTGATAACCCAGCTGCTAATACTTGCAAATATTCTTTGGATCCCCTTGTGTCAAATCAATAAATTTGGGTTGAATACTCTACCATCGAAAACTGTTGCGATCCCCTATACTTGTGGGGTATCATTGCCTAACACTTTGAAGTATGCTTATCTTGATGAGAAAAAGATATATCTTGTTATTATTAGTGCTAATCTTTCAGAACATGAAGAAGAAAGATTATTTCAAATTCTGAGGAAGCATCGCGCTTCTACTGGATATACTTTTGATGATCTTAAGGCCATTAGTCCCACTCTCTGTCAGCACAACATTAATATGGAACCTGATGCTAAACCCGTTGTTGATCACCAATGCCGATTGAATCCTAAGATGAAAGAAGTGGTAAGAACTGAAATACTAAAGCTTCTGGAAGCAGGTATAATCTATCCCATAGCTGATAATAGATGGGTAAGTCCTGTTCATTGTGTCCCTAAGAAAGGAGGTATTATTGTTATTCCTAATGATAAAAATGAACTTATCCCACAAAGAATTGTTACTAGCTATAGAATGGTAATTGCTACTTCTTGAGCTTGCGTTGATTTTTCCCTTGAAGAGAAAAGGGTGATGCAACAAATTAGAGATAAGTATTTCCCTCAGTTAAGAACCAAGGTATCAATCCAGTAGGAGGCACAAGCAAGTCCCCAATATATGCACCTACACAAACTAAAAAACACTTGCACACAACACGAGAAAGGGGTTGTGAATCCCTTCATGGTCACGAACAAGAGTGAGATCTGATAGAGATAGGTATAAAAGATATATAAATAAGCAAAAGTAAATATAAATAAATTGCAGTAAGGTATTTCTGGGTTTTTTAGTTTATAGAACTAAAAATATATGATGGAAAATAGACCCGAGGGCCATAAGTTTCACTAGAGGCTTCTCTCTCTTGAAAGAAAACATACGATGGGTAAAAAAATTACTGTCGAGCAATTGATAGAAAAGCGCATAGTTATGACGATATCTAAGGCAATGATCATGAATATAGGCATCATGTCCGTGATAAGTAGACCGAAACGATTCTGCATCTACTACTGTTACTCCACACATTGACCGCTATCCAGCATGCATCTAGAGTATTAAGTTCATAAGAACAGAGTAACGCTTTAAGTAAGATGACATGATGTAGAGGGATAAACTCAAGCAATATGATATAAATTCAATCTTTTTATCCTCGATGGCAACAATACAATACGTGCCTCGCTGCCCCTTTTGTCACTCTGTGAGGACACCGCAAGATTGAACCCAAAACTAAGCACCTCTCCCATTGCAAGAAAGGCCACCTCGTGTGTCTTCTGGCCTCCTCCCGAAGCTTCCTAGGTTTCTTCTGGTCCAAGAAAATCATCATAAAGTTTTATTCCGTTTGGACTCCGTTTGATATTCCTTTTCTGTAAAACTCAAAAACAAGGAAAAAACAAAAATTGGCACTGGGCTCTGGGTTAATAAGTTAGTCCCAAAAATAATATAAAATAGCATATTAATGCATATAAAACATCCAAAAAAGATAATATAATAGCATGGAACAATAAAAAATTATAGATACGTTGGAGACGTATCAAACATCCCCAAGCTTAATTCCTACTTGTCCTCGAGTAGGTAAATGATAAAAATAGAATTTTTGATGTGGAATGCTACCTAACATATTTATCAATGCAATTTTCTTTATTGTGGCATGAATGTTCAGATCCATAAGATTCAAAACAAAAGTTCAATATTGACATAAAAACAATAATACTTCAAGCCTACTAATAAAAAAGCATGTCTTCTCAAAATGACATGGCTAAAGAAAGTTATGCCTACAAAATCATATAGTCTGGCTATGCTCCATCTTCATCACACAAAGTATTTAATCATGCACAACCCCGATATTAGTCAAGAAATTGTTTCATACTTTAGTTTTCTCAAACTTTTTCAACTTTCACGCAATATATGAGCGTGAGCCATGGATATAGCACTATAGGTGGAATAGAATATGGTGGTTGTGGAGAAGATAAAAAGAAGGAGAAAGTCTCACATCAACTAGGCAAATCAATGGGAAATGGAGATGACCATCAATTGATATCGATGCAAGTGAGTAGGGATTGCCATGCCACGGATGCACCAGATCTATAAGTGTATAAAAGCTCAAAAATAAACTAAGTGGGTGTGCATCCAACTTGCTTGCTCACGAAGACCTAGGGCAATATGAGGAATCCCATCATTGGAATATACAAGCCAAGTTCAATAATGAAAAATTCCCACTAGTATACGAAAGTGAAAAAATAGGAGACTCGCTATCATGAAGAATATGGTGCTACTTTGAAGCACAAGTGTGGAAAAAGGATAGTAACATTGTCCCTTCTCTCTTTTCTCTCATTTTTCTCTTTTTTTGTTTGGCATTCTTCGGCCTTTTTTATTTGGGCTTCTTTGGCCTCTTTTATTTTTTTATAAAGTCCGGAGACTCATCCCAACTTGTGAGGGAATGATAGCTTCCATCATCCTTTCCTCACATGGGACAATGCTCTAATAATGATGATCATCACACTTTTATTTACTTACAACTCAAGAATTACAACTCTATACTTAGAAGAAAATATGACTCTATATGAATGCCTCTGGCGGTGTACCTGGATGTGCGATAATCAAGAGTGACATGTATAAAAAATATGAACGGTGGCCTTACCACAAATACTACGTCAACTACATGATCATGCAAAGCAATATGACAATGATGGTATGTGTCATAATGAACGGAACGGTGGAAGTTGCATGTCAATATATCTCGGAATGGCTATGGAAATACCATAATAGGTAGGTATGGTGTCTGTTTTGAGGAAGGGTATATGGTGGGTTTAATGCACCAGCGAAAGTTGCGCGGCACTAGAGAGGCTCGCAATGGTGGAAGGGTGAGAGTGCGTATAATCCATGGACTCAACATTAGTCATAAAGAACTCACATACTTATCAAAAATATTTATTAGCCATCAAAAAAAAGTACTACACGCATGCTCCTAGGGGAGAGGTTGGTAGGAGATAACCATCGCACGCTCCCGACCTCCACACAAAGGATGACAATCAAAAAATAAATCATGCTCCGACTTCATCACATAACGGTTCACCATACGTGCATGCTACGGGAATCACAAACTTTAACACAATTATTTCTACCAATCCACAATTACTCACTAGCATGACTCTAATATCACCATCTTTATGTCTCAAAACAATTGCAAGGAATCAAACTTCTCATATGTTCAATGTTCTTCATATGGAAGTTTTTATTATATCCCTCTTGGATGCCCATCATATTAGGATTAAATTCATAACCTAAGCAAATTACCATGTTGTTTAAAGACTCTCAAAATAATATAAGTGAAGCATGAGATTTCATCAATTTCTATAAAATAAAACCACCACCGCGCACTAGAGGAAACTGCCTAGCTCAAAAGATATAAGTGAAGCACATAGAGTATTATAATAAATTCACGATTAATGCGTGTCCCTTTCAAAAGGTGTACATCAAGTATGATTGTGGCAAACTAAAAAGAAAAGACTCATATCATACAAGACGCTCCAAGCAAAACACATATCGTGTGGTGAATAAAAATAAAGCCTCAAGTAAATTTACCGATGGATTGAAGACGAAAGAGGGGATGCCATCCGGGGCATCCCCAAGCTTAGATGCTTGGTTGTCCTTGAATATTACATTGGGGTGCCTTGGGCATCCCCAAGCTTAGGCTCTTGCCACTCCTTATTCCATAGTCCATCAAATCTTTACCCAAAACTTGAAAACTTCACAACACAAAACTCAATAGAAAACTCGTAAGCTTCGTTAGTATAATAAATAAATCACCACTTTGGTACTATTGTGAACTCATTCTAAATTTATATTGGTGTAATATCTACTGTATTCCAACTTCTCCATGGTTCATACCCCCGATACTACCCATAGATTCATGAAAACAAGCAAACAACACATAGAAAACAGAATCTGTCAAAAACAGGACAGTCTGTAGTAATCTAGAAACTTCGTATACTTCTGTAACTCAAAACATTCTGAAAATTTAGGAAAATCTGGGAGATTTGTATATCAATCTTGTGTAAAACATTCAGATCAAAATCACATTTTTATGATCTTTTAAAATTCTGGCAATGAGCGAAAAAGTTTCTGTTTTTCAGCAAGATCAAATCAACTATCACCATAGACCATCCCAAAGGTCTTACTTGGCTCAAACACAAATTAAAACACAAAAACACAATTAATACAGAAGTAATAATGTGTATTGTCATAAAAACATAAAATAAAAATATTGGGTTGTCTCCCAACAAGCGCTTTTCTTTAAAGCCATTAAGCTAGGCTTTGATAATTTTAATGATGCTCACATGAAAGATAACAATTGAAACACGAAGAGAGCATCATGTAGCATGCGAAAAACAAGTTTAAGTCTAACATACTTTCTATGCATAGGCATTTTATAAGCAAGAAAGGTATCAAGACAAGCAAAAACTAGCATATGCAAGCAAGAAGAAAGAAACAATAGCAATCTCAACATAACGAGGGGTAATTTAGTAACATGAAAATTTCTACAACCATATTTTCCTCTCTCATAATAATTACAGGTAGGATCATAATCAAATTCAATAATATAGATATCATATAAAATATTCCCGACATGATCCACATGCATGCAAAGTTGACACTTTTCCAAAATAGTGGGATTATCATCAAATAAAGTCATGACCTCTCCAAACCTACTTTTATAAAAAATCATACAATTGATCATTATCCAAAGTAGTGGGATCATTATTTCCCAAAGTTGATACTCTTCCAAACCTACTTTCAATATTATTGCTAGCATATTCATCATGAGGCATAAATAAATTTTCAAGACCATAAGAAGAATCACCCCAATCATGATCATTACAATAAGTAGTGGACATAGCAAAATTAGCATCCCCAAGCTTGAGAGTTTTGCATATTACTAGCACAATTGGCATAAATAGAATTTATAATAACATCATTGCAATCATGCTTTTCATTCAAGGAGCTATCGTGAATCACTTCATAAATTTCTTCACAATTTTCAGATTCACGAATTTCAAGCAAAACTCCATAAAGATAATCTAGTGCACTCAACTCACTAGCATTTGGTTCATCATAATTGGATCCTTTAAAAAGATTAGCAAGTGTATGAGGATCAACAAACTTTTTGGTTCCTTATTTTTAATAAACACACAATTATACCAAGCGAACGAGCAAACAAACCAAGTAAGACATAAAGGCAAACGAAAAGATGAATGAAAGAAGGGCGAATAAAAAGGCAAATATTTTTGTATTTTTCTGAAAATGTTTTAGAAGTGGGCGAGAGGAAAATGGAAAATAATGTAAGTGCAAGAGATGAGAGTTTATGATGGGTACTTGGTAGGCTTGATGTAGAACCTCCCCGGCAACGACGCCTGAAATTCTTCCTGCTACTTCTCCAGCTTGCGTTGATTTTTCCCTTGAAGAGGAAAGGGTGATGCAGCAAAGTAGAGATAAGTATTTCCCTCAGTTAAGAACCAAGGTATCGTCCAGTAGGAGGCACAAACAAGTCCCCAATATATGCACCTCCACAAACTAACAAGCACTTGGACACAACGTGAAAAGGGGGTTGTCAATCCCTTCACGGTCACAAACAAGAGTGAGATCTGATAGAGATAGGTATAAAAGATAAATATAAGAGAAAAGTAAATATAACTTGCAGCAAGGTATTTTTGGGTTTTTTAATTTATAGATTTGAAAATATATGATGGAAAATAGACCCGGTGGCCATAGGTTTCACTAGAGGCTTCTCTCTTGAAAGAAAACATATGATGGGTAAAAAAATTACTGTTGAACAATTGATAGAAAAGCGCATAGTTATGATGATATCTAAGGCAATGATCATGAATATAGGCATCACGTCCATGATAAGTAGACCGAAACGATTCTGCATCTACTACTATTACTCCACAGATCGACCGCTATCCAGCATGCATCTAGAGTATTAAGTTCATAAGAACACGGTAACACTTTAAGTAAGATGACATGATGTAGAGGGATAAACTCAAGCAATATGATATAAACCCCATCTTTTTATCCTCGATGGCAACACTACAATACGTGCCTCGCTACCGCTTCTATCACTGGCTGAGGACACCGCAAGATTGAACCCAAAACTAAGCACCTCTCCCATTGCAAGAAAAACAATCTAGGTGGCCAAACCAAACCGATAGTTCGAAGAGAAATACAAAGATATCTTAATCATGCATAAAAGAGTTCAGAGAAGACCCAAATAATATTCATAGATAAACTGATCATAAATAAAAAAATCATCGGATCTCGACAAACACACCACAAAAAGCTATTACATCAGATAGATCTCCAAGAACACCGAGGAGCACATTGTATTGAAGATCAGAGAGAGAGAGAGAGATAGAGAGAGAGGGAGAGAGAGAGAGAGGAAGCCATCTAGCTACTAGCTATGGACCCGTAGGTCTATGGTAAACTACCCACGCTTCATCGGAAGGGCAACAAGGTTGATGTAGAGGCCCTCCGTGATTGAATCCCCCTCCGGAAGGGTGCTGGAAAAAGCCCCACGATGGGATCTCACGAGAACAGAGGCTTGCGACGGCGGAAAAGTGTTTTCGTGGATGCTTCTGGCATAGGGGGAATATTTGAGGATTTATAGTGCTGAGATTAGGGTTGGGAGACCCTCGAGGGGCCCACAAGCCTAGGGGGCGCGCCCCTAGGGCTTGTGGACACCTCGTGTGTTTTGTGGCCTCTTCCCGTAGCTTCCTAGGTTTCTTCTGGTCCAAGAAAAACATCATAAAGTTTTATTCCGTTTGGACTTCGTTTGCTATTCATTTTCTGTATAACTCAAAAACAAGGAAAAAATAGAAACTGACACTGGGCTATGGGTTAATAAGTTAGTCCAAAAATGATATAAAATAGCACTAATGCACATAAAACGTCCAAAATAGATAATATAATAGCATGGAACAATAAAAAATTATAGATACGTTGGAGATGTATCAGTAATTGATTTTAGGAAATTAAATAAAGCTACTAGAAAAGATCATTACCCTCTACCTTTCATTGGTCAAATGCTAGAAAGATTATCTAAGCACACACACTTTTGTTTCCTTGATGGATATTCTGGTTTCTCTCAAATACCTATTTCACAACCTGATCAAGAGAAAACCACTTTTACTTGCCCTTTTGGAACTTATGCTTATAGACGTATGGCCTTTGGTTTATGCAATGCACCTGCTACCTTTCAAAGATGTATGACTCCTATATTCTCTGATTTTTGTGAAAAGATTGTTGAGGTTTTCATGGATGATTTTTCCATTTACGGAACTTCTTTTGATGATTTCTTAGGCAACCTTGATTGAGTTTTGCAGAGATGTGAACAAACTAATCTTGTCTTGAATTGGGAGAAATGCCACTTTATGGTTAATGAAGGCATTGTCTTGGGGCATAGAAATTGTGAACTAGGTATTGAGGTGGATATAGCTAAAGTTGATGCAATTGAGAAAATGCCATGTCCTAAGGACACCAAAGGTATTCGTAGTTTATTGCAACTAGCAAAGCTAGTGAGATTGAATATCTCAGTAGAGTTATTGGGACACAAGTATATTTTTATCTTGTGGTATAGTGATGTTGACTTGTGCTAGGGTTGTTGCCCCTATGGATTCATTTTTTAAAGAAGGATCACCCCGGCCTCAGAATCATTACAATGCACACAACAATATTTATTAATGTTTAAGAGTACTAATGTCCAACATCAAAGTAATATCCTAAAATTATTACAAGTCACAACTGGCACAAATAGGAAAATATTTCTAGACACATGACCTATTATTAAACCGTCATCTAAACTAATTGTACGTATCCCATGCTACCATCTCCCATTGGTTGCACCCAAAGACCATAAGCTCCGAAACTTCCACATGTTGCAGTAATGACCACATATACATATCCATATCCATCCTATAACAGGAAAATAACCTGCAAAAATTCTGAACTTCCACTCTGCTAAAAATACATTTGTTATGATAATTCCAAATAGCTCAAAGCGAAGCACAAATACCAACATATTTGTGCTCTAGTTTTTAGCCTCATCCCCTCAAGTAGTTACCAAACATATTGGTAATATTGGTCGGCGGAGGTAAATTGAACTAGGTTCTGGGAGGAGGTAAATTGAACTCTGGACCACTATTTCATTTAAAGCATACTTGGTAACTACTTGGGCGGAAGTAAACTGAAATTTGGACCACTATTTCTCAAGATCCTCGATCACCAAAATCCCCTTGGTATTTAGGCCTACACAACGTATCCCACCTCCCTGAGCAGTATTTGGCCATATCTTCATCATTCTACCCAAAAAATCAAAAACGATAGAAATCTAGTCTTTTTCGTAACCCTATTGACACTTCAAAAAACGAGAGCATGAACATAGGAAAAATTGCAAGTACCGAGTTCACAAGGATCGTCCTGCCTCCATATCACATTATTTTACCCTCCAACAACTCAGCTTTGTCTCGAACCTATCCTCAATACATTTCCATTCTTTATTGGTAAGTTTCCTATGATGACTTGGGATACTAAGATACGTAAACGTTAAACTACAAATCTCACATCCAAACAATTGTTTGTAATTGCCCTCAATCTACTTGGTGCATCCAAAGCAGAACAATTCACTCTTATGGAAATTAATTATAAGTCCAGAGAATTGTTTGAAAAGACATAACACCAATTCCATATTCACCGCCTTGTCTAAATTATGCTCCATAAAAATGATGTGTCGTTATTATATTGTAAAATGGAAACTCCCACATCTACTAGATGCGGGATTAAACCCCCAACCTGACCGTCCTCCTTGGCTCTACCAATGGGGACAACCAACATGTCTGTAACAATATAAGACATTGTTGATGATAAAGGATCACCCTCTCAAAGACCTTTCTGAGTCTGAAATTAATGCCCAATGTCATCATTTACCTTCTCTCTCACGCCGCCTCCCTATACAAAATATTCAACCCGGTTCCTCCAAGCCTGCACAAAACCTTTTGTTCTCCATGCCCGTTGTTAGAAAGGTCATTTGACTTTATCATAGGCCGCCTTCTCAGAATCCACTTTGAAGATAACTCCATCAAGTTTCTTTGAATGAATTTCATGCAACATCTCATGCAGAACCACCACCCCACTCGGATGTGTCTGCCAAGCATGAAGGAAGTTTGCGTAGGTCCATATAATGAGCCATCAATGTGAGCCTATTTGCACCCACTTTGGTAAAAATCTTAAAACTAACATTCAACATGCAAATTGGCCCACATTTCTCAATCCTCACCACCTCATCCTTCTTAGGAAGCAAGGTAACTATCCGATCCTGAAACATGGGAAGCAAGTCCCCTTTAATTGTCCCCCAACACCTACAATAAAATTTTGTGGGGAACCCTTATAGTCGAGGTGCTTTATTATTCTTCATTTGGAGAATTACAATAAAGGCCCCCCCGCTTTATATTATAAAGAAACCATCTGATACATCCAACTCGCTGGGGCCGCAACACAAACAAGCCCAAAAGGAAAAACAAGAGAAAGAAAAGAGAAACAAATGCCGACACCGGCAGATCAACTAAGCGAAGAAGATCGGCAACCGCTACACCCTCCGGAGAAGTACCATCGCGTTCCTAACATTCCAGAGCGCTGCGTACCAAGCAACACCTTCAAGAAAGAATGCGACGGCGCCGCCGCTGTTGCCCGAACGAGTCCTAGGGTTTCCCCTAGTACGCGGAGGGTAGTGGGGAAGGGGTATACCCGACGCCCTTCAGGAAGGTCCGGCGGCGCCTGCATGCATCACTACGTCGGAGCCGGACAAGCCGCCAGGGAATTCTCCCGACCCAAACAACCACCACCACCACCGGACTCTCTGTAATGTACCACCCAATCTGCCGCCCACCAGCCTGTGCCACCACGATCACCGAACCAACATCGTCGTCTCACTGGGACCGCCAACATGAGACCTGGAGGGAGGGAAAGGAGACAACAACCATGGGAGCAACCACAACTCGATCGGTGGGAGGGGACAACCTCCATCGCCCTCGTGGAGCCGACCGGACGCGGCGACAAGGACTTGCCATGCCCCCACAGCCTGGCTAGACCCAAATGGGTCCGGACAGTCCCTGTCACCACGCTGCAGCACGCCAGCCAATGAAGCCAGCACCGTTCGTAGAACACCGACGCCTCGCCACCACCACCAGGGAGCAACGCCGCCGCGTGCTGAGCCGCTGGCCCGCGCCAGCCCAGATCTGGGCCAAGCGGGCGCCGCCAGCACCACCGCGCCGCCCGTGACCAACGGTCGCGTCGCCGCGTCAAGGGCACCTGTGTCCCACGGGATCACCACCGCCGAGCCACACCGCCGCCGTCAGGGGGCCCCTGTGCCCCCCTACACGTGCGCGGGAAAAGCCGTCCCGCCGCCGCCAATGTCGCACGGGCAGGGCCCGGCGAAACACCGACGACGGCGGTAGGGGGAACGACGGAGGGGAGGGCTGGGAGAGCGGGGGATCAGAGTCCGCCCGTCGCCCACGGGGGGGGGGGGGTGAGCGAGCGGATGTGGGGAACGGGGGAGGGGTGGTGAAGCGTGATAGAGGGCTAGAGGCGGTGGGCGCCGGCGGCTACGCGCGGCGGGGGCACCGGCAGCGGCGCGAGGAACCCTAGGAGCGGGGAGCGGGGAGTTTAGTCTCCTATATGGTGCTCCTTCTCCATCAAGGGAGCAGTCAACACAAGGTTTTTATTCCGGATAGAGTTGCAGGATATCACCCCTTGTGTCTTCCTCTAAAGATATAAAATTACAAATGGGGGTCCAAATAATTTCTTCTAGAAATTTGTGATGTATGATACCAAGTTCTCTCGACCAACAATGGTCGCTTCATCTTATTCAAGCTGAATAATTTTCTTCTCCCTATGCTTGTCATTCAAAATGAAGTGGAAGAATTGAGTATTACTATGAAGGAAATATGCCCTAGAGGCAAAAATAAATTTCATTGTTTATTTCCATGTTTGTACTTAATGTTTATTTCTGGTTATATAATTGCAATGGTTCTCGAGTCTGCAATAACCACGAGATTTGAAGGAATACCGAATTCCATGGTGAATAATAAGCGGCAAGATGATTCCTAGTCTCACCTCTAAGACTAGATCATGCTTTGCTTGATGATCCTATTTTCCTGATCATGGGCATAGTTAAAGTAACAAGGATGCCGGTAACAATGTGAACACATTGTTGTAAGAGGATATGGGATGGTTTTGGAATTATCCGAAACCTCCCAGGATATTCCTAGGGGAGCCATGAGCTAGTCCCATGGCAAGGCCCAAGTGGGGGTAGCCACATGTGCCCTAGGGGCCCAATAGTGGGGCACCCCCTTAGGCTTGGTGGCCAAGCCACTTGTGGCATCCTAGGGTTTTAGGGAGGAGGCATGCCCCTTGGGGCTGGTGCCCTCCTCTCCAAGACAGACCCTCCCGACAACCCCAAAGAACACAATTTATTGTGCCCATAGCTACACCTCTCTCTCACTCACTCACTCTCTCACACACTCTCTCTCTCCCTCTCTAAATCTCTCTCTCTCTCTTGTGCGCGCGCGCAATTCTACCTCAGGCTGCAAGGCTGTTGCTCCTCCTAGTTCTCTGACAGTGCTATCATTCTAGACGGTGAAGCCCTATTAGATCGGTGGTTCCATATGTGTGGATACCAGCAGAGCCAATATACGTTAGGTGCTCGATCTACAGATCACTTCGAGGGATAAATTCTCGCAGATAGGAGGTAGGTCCTAGCGGTGGGAATCTGCATCAACACGCTTCACCAACTCTCCTCTCTATTGCGTTACGTTGGTGAGCGATCTAATCTAGATCCAATTCACTTGTATATTCATAGGGATAATGGGATGGTTCATAGGTGTGGATTTTTTCTTGTTTTCTACTACGTTTCCCAACATATTGTCACCCCCTTAACTTCCCTCACTTTAGCACGTTTTGCCCAATGAATCTCTTCCTCTCTTAATAACTTAGCAAGCTTCTCCCCTTCCTCGCGTTTAGCAGCGTATTCTATTGAACTAAGATGAGTCACCTCCAATTTAATAGCATGCTCATCATTAATACATATGAGCTTATCTCTTATATAATATGCTAGTATTCTTAGCCCAACCCCTCAAGAATTGTCTAAGATCTCGGAATTTTAATTACCATCTTTCTATATTCGTATTACCTCTAGTTTTGTTTGCCATTTTGCCTCTAGCATGTCTAGAAAACCTTCTCGCTCGACCATGAATGCTCAAATGAAAAGTTCAATTTGTTCCCTAGGTGATCCGAGTCACCCGAGTCCACTTGTAGAGTGGTATGGTCCGACAGACCCCTTTGTAACACTCACACTAATACGAGAGGAAACTTTTGCTCCAAATTTAGAGAAGGCAAAACGTGGTCTAGCTTCTCATAAGTTGGAATTGGAAGGTTATTAGCCCATGTATATTGACAAAAGGGAAATTGTGTCGTTTTCTTCAAACCCTTGCACTTGGGATCTAACCATTGCTTTCATAAGTAATTAATTGAAATAGCATGCTTCAATTGCCAACATATCTCCTGTGCCTTAGTGTCAAACACGTAGATATGCCTAGCATTCCTCCCGTGCCTTAGTGTGAAATGCATAGATATCCTCGACTATTTACGGCTAACAATAGTTAACCATGCGTCGACTATGACCCATGAGACTAGACTAGATAGTGTGAACATGCTGCAGCAACATGTCTATACCAAGGACACGACTTTTTGAATCGATTTAACTATGTGGAGGCTTTACACTTTAGCCCCACAATGAAGATCCCTAACGTCATGACAATCCATTGGTCGCCGGATGGGATACCTCAGTAAAGTTGTCTGAGTCGAGCCAACACTTCCACCGCCCTACTAGCGTAACCAAGTAGACCCAGTAGTGCGATGGGAGTGTTGGGTTATTAATAGGAATGTCACACCCAATCCACCATTCCATTCCTATTAATAACCCTTACTCCAAATTTTATCCACCCTCCCCCCTTTGAAAATGCGAATTCGTCTGGGTCGCCTCCAGTGTTTGGCCTCCCGTCACTATTGGCATCATCAAGGCTTGAGATGACGATGTGAACAAATGTTAGTATGTTAATGGAGGCCCCAAAAAAGGAAAGTGGAGGTGAAGCAAGGGTTACTTTACTGCTAGGGTTAAGGTTAGAGGTGGACATAAGTCTAGAGCTAGGGGTATTAAATGTGTTGCCTCATATGGCGGCGACGATCGATGAAATAAAGAAAGAAAGGGTGTGAGGAAGGGGAATCGTGTGTTTGTGATGTTTTGTTGTCGGAAATCAAGTGTACATTGCGTGTAGTGTTTGTTGGCCAAAAGGAAGCCTTCCCTCTACCAAAGCTTGCTCAGAACGAGCATGCATATGTTTTTTTCCAAGAATACATGAGCACTGCCATTTCATGCAGACGAAAAGTGAATCGATATTTACAAAAGGTTATGTTTATAAAGGGAACGTGGCTAAACCTTGAAGCAAAAAAGGTACTAAACCACTTCGCCAATTCGTAGGGTTGGCGGTGTACCACTTGATACATTTTCAAAACAAATAGGACCAAAAGAGTTGCTTCACATCCTCCACGATTACAAGTGTCAGGGAGCGCAACGAAGAGGTAATTTCGTCTTTTATCAAGAAGGGATGACATTTTTTGTAGATCTACAATAGGAGGACATACTTACGGTCCAAAACATCTATGTAAGAATGCGTCATTTGATGTTTGTAAGTTGTTGCTTTATTTTGTTATTGAAATTAAATTAATGCATGTGAACACTAGTTAGGATCAACTTATCATCAAGGTGTGATGATGTCTGAGATTATCCTATGTATGCAAGGGGGTATGTGTGACAGAGAGGCATAGTAGTACAATTTCGCTGCATTTGAATGGTGCCAACTATATTGCGTTATGAACACTAGTTAAACAAGTTTGGAGGAGTCAACGTGGATAAAGGTATTAGAGTGAGTACCAGTTCACCTTGCATTAATCATCTATTGTTTGCAGAAGATAGCCTTATTTTTATGCAAGCTAAGGTGGAGAGTGCTACCCGGCTGAATAATATTTTGTGGATTTATGGTGGTCCAATATGTGAATAAGGAGAAGAGCTCCGTTTTCTTCGGTCCGAACACACCTCATCCTGTCAGAACATTGCGGAGCAACTAGTATTGTAGTCGAAGCCTTTACTAAAAGATATTTAGGCCTCCCAACAACAGTAGGAAGAACCACATCAGGAACTTTTGATTTCATCAGAGAGAAGGTGGGATCAAAGATGAATAGTGGAACGGAGAGTTTGGTTTCTTGCGCGAATAGGGAAGTTTTGATCAAGTCAAAAGCTCTAGCAGTCCCAACTTTTACTGTGAGTTGCTTTAAGTTGACAAAAAAGTGTATAAAAGCATCTCCTCGCCGATGGCAAAATTTTGGAGGAGTAGCTCGATCGATCGGCGATCCATGCATTGGATTGATTGGAAGTCTCTTGCACTTCCAAAAATCAGAGGAAGATTCGGGTTTCGAGATCTAGAGCACTTCGACAATGCACTGTTGGGCAAGCATGGATGGAGGTTGGCCACAAGTCCGAACTCGCTTTGCTCACGGGTGCTTATCTCTACTACTATAATACAGCAGTTTTTGAACTTCCGATTTACCACCATGTGTACAGTGTTCCCGCCAAACTTCACCTCAAAATAGTGTGAGTCGTCGATTCTGCAGATCCAACGGACTAAGAAGGAGCGAATCCAAAGAAAGGTGGCCGTCGATATGGGTACATCTGACGGCTCAGACTGTTTTTGTTTCTGTCAGGCCCTTCTCGATTCTTCTGGACTGAACTCCTCCCGCACACCATCCGTTGCTCTGCACAGGCGGACGTCCTCCTCCGCTCCAAGCATGCACCAGCAGCCGCTGGCTCACCCCCAGTCCCCCACCTTCCGCCTCTCTCGACGAAGGCAATCTTCTCTATTATATTCCGCCGATGGCTTCGCACCGTCCTGTCATACGTACTATATTCACTCATTTTACGTGGGTAGTACTCGTACAAGCTAGAAGTATCCAGACAAGTGTGCATGCAAAGACTATCAGCCTATAGTACAACACTAGCAATTTACTACTCACGCATGTATTGTTAAATGCATGCACGGAAGCATTTCTTATTTTTATCAAAGTAAGTAATTATACTATAGGAAATAGTATTACACGTGGTTGCTGGTCGTCGTGAGAAATAGTCAAATAACCAGCAGAAAATTTAGATTTACATTTTACTTTATTTTTCCCAACAGGATGCTAAGTTATTTAAAAAGTTGTGAGGTCGAGGACACACAAATTAAATGCAATTTATAGAACTCTGAATTAATTGTGTGAAAAGGTGAAGTTATTACATCAAACTTTTTTCTCTATATTAAGTTTGAATTAAAAAAACAAAAAGATTTCATTGACATGTCAATAACATTTATTTGCTTTCAAAAAGATATGCTCTGTCTAATGATTCTTCATATAGAAATTGGTTCTGATACTATGATTTGATGTGAAGAGCAAAAAAAATGTTTACACGAGTTCCCATTAGAAAAGGCACATGTACTTTTTGAAAGTTACACGATAATTCTATCATAATATAGGATATTTAGTTTAATTTGAATGATTTAGTATTGATTACAGATGATAATATAACGTGCAAAGCACGTACAAATTACTAGTTTCCCATTGGCAAATTTCATGCATGCCACTGTTCCCCGCAATGCTTCTTCTACCTGGCGAGCCATCATTGCGGGAAGAGCGGCGTTGGAGACAGGGCCGCTGAAGAGGATCGTGGATGGGTCTTCACTGAGCATATATAAATAGACGATTGTTGCATTGATGCAGATTGGTCAAGCATTACTTCATACAGTTTCTAACTTAATAGATAGTGAAAATTGGACGGAAAGCTGATTTAGTCAAGGAAAATTTTATACCACCTGATGTTGATGCTATTCTAAACATACCCCTTCGGCAAGGAGGTGGGGATGATTTCTGGGCTTGGACTCACGAGAAGTCGGGTGCATATACTGGGAAATCCGCGTACCTTGCTCTGATGACTCGCAACGAGCATTTGGCTGTAGAGGAAGGTACGGTTACAGAAACTTAAAAGAATGGTAAAGAATTATGGACAAGGCCATGGAAACTCAAGGTCCCGCCCAAGGTGCGTGTGTCCTGGTGGCATGTTTTTCGAGGTATTGTCCCTATGGAGTTGACACTCAGGAATCGACCCATAGCAACCATGGCTCGATGCAAGGTGTGCTTGGGGGCGGATGGCGACATTATTCATGCCATGCTCAGGTGCTCTCATGCACAAACGTTTTGGTCTGAAGCAAGATTTTGGCTGGAAGTCAAGTTACCGAAGCTACACCTAAGTACCTGGCACAAGGATATCATGTGTGACGCACGGGTAGCAGAGGTAGACCGGGCCAAGATTGTCACCATCATGTGGGCGATATGGACGTTGAGGAACAATATCACAGATGATAAAGTAAGTATGGATACGGTTCAGTCTTTGAAGTGTATTAGAGAGACTTTAGCATTGTTGGAGCTTCCGGTGGGACAAACCAAGACCCTTCCTGGCTTTGGTTGGAGGCCGCCCGAGCAGGACCGGGTGAAAATCAATACCGATGCGAGTGTCTGATGTGTTGAAAGCAAGAGTGGAGCCGGTGGTCAAGCAAGAACACCTACTACATTCATTACTGTCTGGAGTAAGCCCTATCCTAACATCATTGACCGCTTACTGCCGATGCTACAACTCCAAGGGATGGGGTGATTTTCGCTAAACTCCGAGGTCTTTCACGAGTGGTAATGGAATATGATTGTTTGGAAGTGGTGAATCTATGAAACTCGCAATAATTCTCGCACTCTCTTATCACGCCTTGTAACTAGAAATGCCAACACTCCCGCCCACCTGTGTGCAAAATTTGCATGCACACTAAAGGTCACTGGTTGTTTGATGAACTCCCCCTAGTTTCTTCGTGGCCCGTGTTATGGCTGATCGCGCGGGGGCCAACATTGGTTGATAAAGTCCTAAGTTTCCCGGAAAAAAAACTATATTGCGTTCTTTTCTCAATAAATAAATAAATAAGATTGCGTCATGCAGAAACCCACGCCAAAGATTTTCCATGGAGCTGATACTATATCTTTAGCAAACCTTCAAACCTATCTTGTTAAACTAGCATTAAATAGTGACAATTTATAGCACCATAAAAAACTTATACGGGATTTCCAATTTATAGCGTATCCATTACTGGGAAAGATTTAGTTGTATTCCATCTATAATTGACTACTCCGTCTATAAATATGAAGTCCAAGAACAGTGTTTTCTTGCACTCTCCATTGCGCAACCTTCATACCCTGACTGAATCACGGAAGTCGGCCACCATCCATGACTAGCCTCATCAGCAAAGTGTCGGGCGCCGTGGCCGCCAGCGCGCGCAGCGTCTCGCGCGCCACACGCCGCCTCCTGCTGCGAGGACGGCGGTCCCGGCGGAGAAACGGGCACAAGAAGGAGCGATATGCTGCTGCTGCGGCAACGGACGCTGTGTGCGAGGACGACAGCGGAGCTCTGTGGCGCCGGGAGATACTGATGGGGCAGCGGTGCGAACCACTCAACTTCTCCGGTGCCATCCACTACGACAGCCAGGGCCGGCCGATCTGGCAGCCCCGCCGCAGGGCCATGGCGGCCAAGATGCTCTGCCGATCTTCGGACGTCGTGGACGACGCAGTCGTCGCGTGTCCAACAAAGTGAACTGTACCTGGTAGTTAGTTAATGCGTGTGATCCCATCATATATACTCGTGAGGTGTGGTGACTAGGAATATGAAAATGGCTGTCTCGTGAAAGTGTGAAAAATTCTGATATGAGGAGAAAATGCCAATGTTATTATTTATATCTATACCAATATAAAAAGACCCAAATAATGTGGCACATGAGCTAGCTAAATTTAGTTTTCTTAGTAATTCCTTTTATAGATGGGACGACGATCCTCTAATTTTTATTTGCCAGTCTCGTGGACGATGTAATTGATGTAATAGTTGTTAAACTATCAATAAAGTTAGCCATGACATTCCCTAAAAAAATATAAAAAAGATTCAAAAGAGCAAATTCAAGTAATCTCGGCTATCAAATCACATGCATCCAACGAGCTAGATTGCTTCAATGATAAGCGCTCAACATGTTTTCACGCAATCAATATCATACCAAAGTATTAGCGATAGCACTAACCATATAATTATTATGTAATTAATAGCATACCTTTCCTAAACAAAATCCTGCCGAATATCATCATGCAATTAGTACGCATTGCATGTTCGCGGTGAATCCTTTCCTACACCCTACTCTTCTTGATCCCTACCTACTCAACCATGCTGCTGCTAGATCTAGGTTTGCCCTTCACAATTCACACTAGTGAAGGTGCCGCAAGATGAAATTTGTATTTTTGTTTTCTCGTGAAACAACTATGAGCGGGTTATTTCTTAGAAAAACTATCAATGGGTTATTTGTCCCTAATAAAAACAAAATTAACATATAACACAGAAAAAGAGGGTAATGTTATTCAGTCTGTTCCAAGCCCGGACTCACCCGAGTCTTCTCCCACCGCCCTCCTCCAACGGCTCTTCTGATGATGACTCCCTTGTGGGCATTGAGCATTTTGTTCCCGATTCTTCCCAATAATTTTCAGATCTTAGTCTTTTCGTTCTTTCCTCATCTCCATCCTATAAATCTGCTACTAGCCTTCCACAAATCCACTTCTTTTCATCCTCCTACACTGAGCCATGGGGGTCTGAGCCGCTACGCCAGTGAGATCTCGTCCACCTTCCTTCTCGTCCTATTGCCTCCTCTTCCCCACCTCTGCCTATTTCCCTTTTCTTCCCTAGCCTATCCCACTGAGCTGCTTGCATTCTCCTCTTCCTTCGCACTCAAATCGATCCTTCGCTCGAGCAGGAGCAGCGACGTCCCCAAAGCCCTCCTCTCAGATCCAACAACAAAGACCATTCTCCCCCACTCGTGCTCTCCTCCAAGGCCACCTTGCCACTGCCACCCGTGCTCCCCCAAGTGGTTCCTCTCTATCGTTTCCAACCTCATCATTGCTCAATTCATCTCATTTAGCCTGACCAACATCAAAATTTGCCTCCCTATTCTCCGATCCACCACCAACCACCACCACATCTCCTTTCCATAAAATGACATCATGGGTTGAGGCTTTTCTTCCTTACTCCACCAGCATTCAGCCATGTAGCAGCCCAGTGTAAGTTGTGGTGGATGGATCCAAGAGCTAGTGTGTGACGCTCCCGATTCAATCATACACTAATCATACACGCAAATGTGTACGATCAAGATCAGGGACTCACGGGAAGATATCACAACACAACTCTAGAAATAAAATAAGTCATACAAGCATCATAATATAAGCCAGGGGCCTCGAGGGCTCGAATACAAGTGCTCTATCATAGACGAGTCAGCGGAAGCAACAATATCTGAGTACGGACATAAGTTAAACAAGTTTGCCTTAAGAAGGCTAGCACAAACTGGGATTCAAATCGAAATAGGCGCAGGCCTCCTGCCTGGGATCCTCCTAAACTACTCCTGGTCGTCGTCAGCGGCCTGCACGTAGTAGTAGGCACCCTCGGTGTAGTAGGAGTCGTCGTCAACAGTGGCGTCTGGCTCCTGGGCTCCAGCATCTGGTTGCGACAACCAGGAAGAAATGGAAATGGGGAAAAGAGGGAGAAAAGCAACCGTGAGTACTCATCCAAAGTACTCGCAAGCAAGCAGCTACACTACATATGCATGGGTATATGTGTAAAGGGCCATATCGGTGGACTGAACTGCAGAATGCCAGAATAAGAGGGGGATGGCTAATGTAACGTCCACGATGCGGCTATATCTCCCACGTGTCGAGGCACGACTTAGAGGCATAACCGCATAGTGGTTTTGTCGCAAGAAGGGTCATCTTCACACAATCCCATGTAATGAACAAGAATGTGATAAAGAGTTGGCTTACAATCGCTACTTCACACAATACATAAATATAATGCATACATCATCCAAAATACAATCATAGACCGACTACGGTCAAGATCCAGATGAAAATAAGACAACCCCAAATGCTAGATCCCCGATCGTCCCAACTGGGCTCCACTACTGATCATCAGGAAAAGACACATAGTAAGGACCACGTTCCTCGTCGAACTCCCACTTGAGATCGACCCCATCATCTGCACTGGCATCGTCGGCACCTGCAACTGTTTTGGTAGAATCTGTGAGTCACGAGGACTCAGCAATCTCACACCCGCGAGATCAAGACTATTTAAGCTTATAGGTAAGGATGGTGTAATGAGGTGGAGCTGCAGCGGCAGTAAGCATATATGGTGGCTAACATACGCAAGAGAGAGCGAAAAGAGAAGCAACGGAACGGTCGTCATCTAGCAATGACCAAGAAGTGATCCTGAACTCCTACTTACGTCATACATAACTCAGACCGTGTTCACTTCCCGGACTCCACCGAGAAGAGACCATCACGGCTACACACGCAGTTGATGTATTTTAATTGGGTCAAGTGACAAGTTCTCTACAACCGGACATTAACAAATTCCCATCTGCCTGATAACCGCGGGCACGGCTTTCGAAAGATAATACCCTGCAGGGGTGTCCCAACTTAGCCCATCATAAGCTCTCACGGTCAACGAAGGATAAACCTTCTCCCGGAAAGACCCGATCAGTCTCGGAATCCCGGTCTACAAGACGTTTCGACAATGGTAAAACAAGACCAGCAAAGCCCCCGAATGTGCCGACAAATCCCGATAGGAGCTGCACATATCTCGTTCTCAGGGCACAACGGATGAGCCAGACGTCGGGTTGGCATAGACCCTGGTTGCCCAGGGGGCGCCGGACATCGCTCGGTTTGGGCCAGCACTCGAAGGAGCACTGGTCCGGGGGTGTAAAATAAAGATGACCCTCGGGCTCGCGAAAACCCGGGGGAAAAGGCTTAGGCGGCAAATGGTAAAACCAAAGTTGGGCCTTGCTGGAGGAGTTTTATTCAAGGCGAACTGTCAAGGGGGTCCCATAAATCACCCGACCGTGTAAGGAACGCAAACTCAAGGAACATAATCCCAGTATAACAGTAACTAGGGCGGCAAGAGTGGAACAAAACACCAGGCATAAGGCCGAGCCTTCCACCCTTTACCAAATATATAGATGCATTAATTAAATAAGAGATATTTTGATATCCCAACATATCCATGTTCCGACATGGAACCAACTTCAACTTCACCTGCAACTAGCAACGCTATAAGAGGGGCTGAGCAAAAGCGGTAACTTAGCCAAACAACGGTTTGCTAGGAAAGGATGGTTAGGGGCTGACATGGCAAATGGGAGACATGATATAGCAAGTGATAGGTAGCGTAGCATGGCAATAGAGCGAGCAACTAGCAAAGCAAAGATAGAAGTGATTTCGAGGGATGGTCATCTTGCCTGCAAGGTTCTCAGAGTTGTCGAACGCTTGATCCTCGTAAGCGTACTCAACAGGTTCCTCGTTCACGAACTCGTCTCCCGGCTCTACCCAAGACAAGAACACAACAAACGGAACCACAATCAACCACGAGAAATGCACAAGCAACATGATGCAAAACATGTATGATATGCAAGATATGATATGCGATGCATATGCGTGCTCCGGAAGGAAAATGATGAACATGGAAGTAACTTGGCAAACCAAGCATGCCACTGGAAAGATGAGATGATTTCGGTCGAAATCGATATAAAGATCACCGGAAACGGATGCACGGTTTGCAAATGGCAAGCAAAACAAAAATGACACGAATCTGCGATTAACAGCATGATAGCAATTAAAATGCAACAAGTAATAATGGTACAGCACCCCAACATAGCAACAAAGCATATTACAGTAATCTACAGGAGATGCTTGACAAAAGATGAACACTGAGCTACGGCTAGATCACAACATATCAAGCTCAAACAAGCATGACAAAAGTGCAAAAGATAACAGGATCACAGACTTGGTGAAAAACTGGACATGGCAGAAAACAGCACCAGGTAGCAATGTTCAGAGCACGAAATCAACATACTGCAGGAACTTAACATAGCAAAACAAGGCATGGAAGTATTCTACTAAATGCATATGACAAAAGTCCCTTACTGACCATAACCCAAAAAGGACCAGAAGATATGATGGCAAGCATGTGAACATAGCAAGTTTCGTTAACAGGTTTCAGTCTTGGCAGAAAACAGAGCATGGCAGAAATAATAATATGAAGGCCTCTTTGTGAGCTCGATGCACTCACTACAGAGCACTGCATGACAAACCAAGCATACCTAAAGCAAGATGACATGTTTATGAAGCTAACCATGGCAAGAACAATTGCATAGCATGTATGGATCAACTACAATAAGCTTGACAAATTTGCATATCATGTTAAGAATCTGCCAGAAATATTTTATAGCAAAAGTAGAGCAAGATTGAGTCATGCTATGGTACTCCATAATTGCAAACAAGGGCAAGAATGGATTAATTACAACTATATCTACAAAACAACCTTACTGAACATCTCCAAAATATGCATGGATCTCTCTGTAGCATCAAGTTAACATGGCAACAAAATAACAGCAGACAAGGACTTAGAGAAACCACTAAGTCCCTGAAATCAGAAACATTTCGGAGCCTACTTTGCATGCTTGTGCTAGTCACCACAGAGATCACAAAAATACATGGCATACACCCTTTGAAAGATGGCATGTCATACAACAAAACACATGTAGAGCTCGTGCCCATAAGATGCACAGATTAAATGATACAAAAATGACAAATCTCCAAGTTCTAATAAGAACCAGAGGATAACAGCAACTAGCCCTCTTCCAACAGAGGTTTGGGCATCAAGATGACCTCTAATGAACATGGTGCAATTGAACAAAATGTAGAGCATCACGAGACGAACAATTTGACATATTACACGCACGAATCGGAGCAACACGCAAGGAGTTATGCACTGATGAACATGAGCATATATTAAGAAAAATCACAGACTTGGAAAAATATGGGGGTCGGGGAAAGTCAACGCTACAGTGATCTCTGGATCGAGATCGGGAGAGCTCGGGCTCGTACTCGCCGTGGCCGGCGCCGGGGCTTCCGCCGGTGGGAACGAGGAGGAGGGACGGCGAGGGGAAGGAGGAGGCGGCGGCCTCGGGGCCGGAGGAGGAGAGGGAGGCCGCGGCTCGGCGGCGGCAGGCGCGGTGGCGCGCACAGTGACGGGCGGCGGGGTACGGCGGGGAGGTCGACGGCCGGCGAGGCGGCGGGCGGCGGTTCGCGCGGAGGGAGGAGGAGGCGCCCGGGCCCGGGAGGGCCTCCCGTGGGCTTCGGCGGGCCGCGGGCGCGCGGGCGTACGGGCGGCGGCGCGCGGTGACGTGGCGCGCCCCTATTGGCTGCGGGCGGCGGCGGGCTTCGTCCGGCGGCGGCTGGACGCGTCCGGCCGCGGAGAGGAGTGGGATAGGGTTTCGTCTGCGTTTCGTATACGGGAGGGGATGCTCTTTTATAGCTAGAGGGAGCTAGGAGGCTCCAAATGAGGTGCGGTTTTCGCCCACACGATCGTGATCGAACGACCTAGAGCATGGAAGAGAGTTTGGTGGGTTTTGGGCTGGTTTTGAGGGGGTTTTTGCTGGACACTCAAATGGACATTGCGGATGCCCGGTTAACCGTTGGAGTACCAAACGACCTCCAAATGGAACGAAACTTGACCGGTGGTCTCCGGGTGGTGTTATAAGGCCACTTGACAAGCCTCGGTCCATTCCGAGAAAGTTTGACACCCGCACACGAAAGAAAACGAAAGGAGTGCACCGGGGGAGATAGGAGCACCGGATTGCAAAACGGACAACGGGGAAAATGCTCGAATGCATGAGACGAACACGTATGCAAATGCAATGCACATGATGACATGATATGAAAATGCATGACATGAACAAAATACAAAACGAAAAACAAAACCCGACCACGGAGGGAATATCATATCACATAGCCGAAAATGGCAAGAGTCGGAGTTACAAATATGGCAAGTTACATGCGGGGTGTTACAACACTCCACCACTACGAGAGGATCTCGTCCCGAGATCTAGGACTGAAAGAACTCCGGATATTCGGAACGGAGATGGTCCTCGCGTTCCCAGGTGGCTTCCCGGTCAGAATGGTGCGACCACTTCACTTTCAGGAATTTGATTGACTTGTTGCGAGTCTTGCGCTCAGTTTCTTCAAGAATAGCAATGGGGTGCTCATGATAAGACAAATCTTCTTGGAGGTCAATCTCTTCGAAGTTGATAGTGCGCTCAGGCGTCTTGAAGCACTTGCGGAGCTGTGACACGTGGAACACGTCGTGCACGTTCGCGAAGTTGGAAGGAAGCTCAAGTTGATAGGCGAGGTCGCCTCTTTTGCCAACGATCTTGAAAGGACCCGCGTATCTAGGGGCAAGCTTCCCTTTGATACCGAATCGACGAGTGCCTTTCATTGGAGAGACGCGGAGGTAGACATGGTCTCCGATCTCGAAAGCCACATCACGATGCTTACTATCATAGTAACTCTTCTGGCGCGATTGCGCGGCTTTGAGATTATCACGGATGACTTTACATATTTCTTCAG
Source organism: Aegilops tauschii subsp. strangulata (assembly GCF_002575655.3). Lineage (NCBI taxonomy): Eukaryota > Viridiplantae > Streptophyta > Magnoliopsida > Poales > Poaceae > Aegilops > Aegilops tauschii. The sequence continues at coordinate 308,300,885 of NC_053037.3, read as the reverse complement.
CTTCAGTGATTAAGTCATTGCCAAGATGTTGGCGTTCACCAGTCTCTGACCAATTGAGAGGAGTACGGCACTTTCTGCCATAGAGAATCTCGAATGGGGCCTTGCCCGAACTCGCTTGGAAGCTGTTGTTGTAGGAGAATTCAGCATATGGGAGACAATCTTCCAATTTCATGCCAAAGGAAATGACACAAGCCCTGAGCATATCTTCAAGAATTTGATTGACTCGCTCGACTTGGCCACTAGTTTGAGGATGGAAAGCTGTGCTGAAACGAATGTTTGTGCCCATGGCCTTCTGGAAGGAGTCCCAGAACTTAGAGGTGAAGATGCTTCCATGATATGAAGAAATCAATTGTGGAATGGCGTGCAAGGAGACAATTCTGGAGGTGTAAAGCTTTGCCAGCTGAGCTGCTGTGATGGATTCTTTGATTGGAAGGAAAGGAGCCACTTTAGAAAGCTTGTCAATGACAACGAAGATAGCATCATTTCCGCGCTTGGACTTTGGAAAACCAGTCACGAAGTCCATTTCGATATGGTCAAACTTCCACTCTGGGATAGCAAGAGGTTGGAGGAGACCAGCTGGTCGTTGGTGTTCTGCTTTCACCCTTCGACAGACATCACATTCATTCACGAATTGAGCAATTTCTCGCTTCATTCGAGTCCACCAATACGACTACTTGAGGTCATGGTACATCTTCGTACTTCCAGGATGAATGGAAAGGAGAGAATTGTGCGCCTCGTTCATAATGACTTTCCTTAGATCACCTTTAGGAACCACAATCCGGTCCTCGAAGAATAAAGTGTCTCTGTCATCAATGCGATAGCACTTGTATTTGGAAAGACCCTTGTCGATACCACGTTTCACCTTCTTCACCATGGCATCAAGGAGTTGTGCCTCACGAATTTGATCTTCCAAAGTAGGAGAGACTATGAGGTTGGCAAGAAAGCCTTGAGGAACAACTTGGAGATTCAGCTTGCGGAAAGCTTCACAAAGATCCGGTTGGAAAGGTTTGAGAATTAAGCTGTTGCAATAAGCCTTCCTGCTTAAAGCATCTGCAATGACATTTTCCTTGCCTGGAGTATATTCAATACTCGGATTGTACTCTTGAATCATTTCGACCCATCGAATCTGCCTGAGGTTGAGGTTGGGCTGAGTGAAGATATACTTGAGACTCTTGTGATTGGTGAAAATGTCCACTTGTCTTCCCAACAAGAGATGTCTCCACGTTATTAATGCATGGACAACTGCCGCCAACTCAAGATCGTGAGTGGGGTAGTTCTTCTCGTTGGGCTTCAACTGACGAGAGGTATAGGCCACAACTTTCTTCTCTTGCATTAACACAGCACCGAGACCTTGGAGAGAAACATCACAGAAAACTTCAAACGGCTTGGATTCATCAGGAGGAGTTAAGACAGGAGTTGTGACTAGTTTCTCTTTGAGAGTGTTGAAAGCAACGTCACACTCAGGAGACCAGACATACTTCACATGCTTCTGGAGGAGGTTGGAAAGAGGCTTTGCAATCTTGGAGAAATTCTCAACGAATCTTCGGCAATAGCTTGCAAGACCAAGAAAACTGCGAAGCTGCTTGACATTCTGAGGAGGTTCCCAATTCACAATTGCGGACACCTTCTCGGGGTTAACAGCGATGCCCTTGGCAGAGATGATGTGACCAAGGAAAAGAACTTCATCAAGCCAAAACTCACATTTGGAGAACTTCGCATAGAATTGATACTCTCTGAGCTTGTCGAGCACCAATCGCAAATGTTTGGCATGATCCTTCTTATTCTTGGAGAAGACCAAGATATCATCGAGATACACCAGAACGAATTCATTGGTATAGGGGTTGAAGATGAAATTCATCATCCGAGAGAATACTGGAGGAGCATTGACAAGGCCGAAAGACACGACGGTATATTCATAAGAACCAAAGCTTGTTCTGAATGCTGTCTTGGGAATATCTTCTTCACGAATGCGAATCTGATGATAACCCATATGAAGGTCAAGCTTCGAGAATACTTTAGCGCCTTTGAGTTGCTCGAATAGCTCATTGATGTTGGGAAGTGGATACTTGTTCTTGATTGTCTTCTTGTTCAATGGACGGTAGTCGACACAAAGTCGGTCCGTGCCATCCTTCTTCTTGACAAAAAGAACACCACAACTCCATGGAGAAGAACTCGGTCTGATCAAACCCAGACGCTCTTGTTCATCGAGCTATTTCTTCAATTCCTTCAGCTCGTTGGGTCCAAGCTTGTATGGACGCTTGCAAACGGGTTCAGTACCAGGCTCTAGTTCGATAACGAACTCAACTGGCCGATGAGGAGGCATACCCGGAAGCTCTTCTGGAAAGACATCTTGATACTCACAAACAACTGGAATTTGCGAGATGGCATTCAATTCGCCCTTCTCATTGAAAGAGAAAAACCGAATGGTTTCATCACGAGCGGCATAAATAATCACATCCTCAGAAGAGTGTGTCAATTGAATTTCCCTGGCAGCACAATCAAGTTGAGCTTTGTGCTTAGAAAGCCAGTCCATCCCGAGAATTAGATCAATATCCGAGTCACCAAGAACAATTGGAGAAGACTGAAATTTATAGTTGCCCATCTTGATGGAAACATCCGGAACCATGGAGCTTGCATTCATGAATTTACCCGGAGAGACAACTGATAACGGTCTAAGCAAATCTTGATAAACCAACTCATGCTTAAATGCAAATGGTCTTGATATGAAAGAAAGCGATGCACCAGTATCAAAAAGAACTTTTGCAGGAATATCATTAACAGGAAGATTACCCATTATCACATCAGTAGATTCCTCCGCTTGAGCTGCATTCATCATGTTCACCTTTGCATACTTTGGATTATGCTTGACCACTGCATTGCTGGAAGATCTGACAGGAGGAGGAGGAGGCAGGCGCCTTTGGTTGAAGCACTTGTTAGCATAGTGACCTTTCTGCTGACACTTGTTGCAAGTCACCTCTGAGAGTGGACGGTGATAAGGAGCATTGGACTTTGGAGCTTGATTCTGAGACTTGTTATGATAGCCAGAGTTGGAAGAGTTGGAAGAACCATGACCACCTTTGTTCTTCTGCTGGTAAGGCTGACGAAACGGAGGAGGAGGAGGCAACCAGAACTTCTGTTGCTTAGCTGTCACAAGTGAGGAAGAAGAAGACTGAACTGCATCTCTGACTCTCTTCTTAGAAGCCTCACACTTGAGCTGAGCAGCCTCTTGCTTCAGTGCCATATTTAATTGATCAAACTGAGTAGGCTCAACAAGAACGAGAGCTAACTGTAGATCCTCTTTAAGGCCACCTCTGAAGTGATAGATCATGCTCTTTTCATCAGGAACGTCTTGTTTAGCGAAGCGAGCAAGTTTCTGAAACTGGATGTTGTATTGATACACAGACATGTTGCCTTGCTTGAGATTGCGGAACTCCTCACGCTTGCTCTCAACAACACTTTGTGGAATGTGGTGCGCTTTGAAGTCCCGACAGAAGTCAGTCCAAGTGATCACACGACCTCCTCTGGAATCTTTGTATTGTTGATACCAATCAGCAGCTTGGTCCTTGAGCTGGAAAGAAGCGAACTTGACATAGTCCTCAGGCCTGACATTACTACATTCGAAATGCTTGTTGATGTCCACGAGCCAATCATCGGCATCCGTGGCCTCGGCACAGTAGCTGAAAGACTTGGGCTGATTTGCGAGAAACTGGTTGAGAGTGGCAAAGTGAAGCTGATTGTTGCCTTGACCTTGATTGCCTTGATTGCCTTGCCCTTGAGTACGTTCTTGCAAGAGTTGCAGAATCATCTGAGCATTGGCGTTGGTGGCTGCCATGATAGCTTGCCATGCCTCCGGAGGCGGAGGTGGTGGCGGAGGGTTCGCTTGACTTCCTTCATTGCGATCTGGATTCTGACGCGTTGGCGGAGCCATCCTGAAGAGGGTGACATCCGTTAGCATCTTGATAGACAAATAGATAAGTGGAATCAATGGATAGAAATTGCAACATATAGTCTTCACAATAAACATTCGAACGAGGATGAACGAATGAATTCCGTAGTAAATCATCACACTTCCATAAGTTGAGAAGCCACTTAGAAAAGATATGGAATCAACATATGACTTCGAAGCAACTCGAATACCACGATACAAAATAAAACAAAGTATTGGCTTGCAGAATAAGCCGGAACACACATATGATAGAGATTTCGTCCGAAGTTTTCGTGGTGGGGCCCACACGGGCTCAATCGTACAGCACCATCATGTACAAGGCTGTGCACATGACATACGAAGCGTCCCCGAGTCGGCATAGCCAAGGACTCTTTAAGACACTACGAGACCACTGTAAAACCAACCGTGTACAGGCGGACCACTAGACGTCGAACCCCAATCTCATATCATGCGTCTGTCGGAAAGATATCCTAAGACTACTTGAATTCCCACTTATAAACTCCCGAAACTTTCTGGTTATGCAATCTGGTGTTGGGGATACAGGGGACACGAAATATATCACCCAAACTAGCAATCCCTAGATCCAGCTGTATCCATCCGTCAACACATAACCAAGAAAACTTCGGAAATCGTTTACCTCAACCTTCGAAAAACATCCGTTATACAAGTTATGGCAATACTCCCGAACTCCCGCCCCAGTACTGGGTGGCGTCGAGGTGATCTCACCAACAACTGCATAAAAGAGATTTCGATGTCGGCAAAACTCAGGTATTCCAGAACTGCAACGATAAAATTGTGACGACAACACCTCGGAGCTCAACTCCCCGGGACACTGCCACAACCCCTAAAGGACAGGAGGCACCAAGAACAATGTTCTCGTCACAAAACCATCGGAACGATTCCAAGATACCCGCGTGATCCTAAAAAAAAATTTAGTGAAATTTGAAGAGAGAATAGTCAAAACTTCTACGTCAGGAGATCTCACCAGAGCGACGAAGGGACTGAGGAGTAAAAAGAATCCTACTCTCCGATATATATAATCCTAAGACTCAAAACATTTTTGTTCTAGACTCAACAACGCCAGCAATTCGATCAAGCAGGGGGCTCCTAAGTCGGGATGGCTCTGATTACCAACCTGTAACGCCCACGATGCGGCTATATCTCCCATGTGTCGAGGCACGACTTAGAGGCATAACCGCATAGTGGTTTTGTCGCAAGAAGGGTCATCTTCACACAATCCCATGTAATGAACAAGAATGGGATAAAGAGTTGGCTTACAATCGCCACTTCACACAATACATAAATATAATGCATACATCATCCAAAATACAATCATAGACCGACTACGGTCAAGATCCAGATGAAAATAAGACAACCCCAAATGCTAGATCCCCGACCGTCCCAACTGGGCTCCACTACTGATCATCAGGAAAAGACACATAGTAACGACCACGTTCCTCGTCGAACTCCCACTTGAGATCGACCCCATCATCTGCACTGGCATCGTCGGCACCTACAACTGTTTTGGTAGAATCTGTGAGTCACGAGGACTCAGCAATCTCACACCCGCGAGATCAAGACTATTTAAGCTTATAGGTAAGGATGGTGTAATGAGGTGGAGCTGCACCGGCAGTAAGCATATATGGTGGCTAACATACGCAAGAGAGAGCGAGAAGAGAAGCAACGGAACGGTCGTCATCTAGCAATGACCAAGAAGTGATCCTGAACTCCTACTTACGTCATACATAACTCAGACCGTGTTCACTTCCCGGACTCCGCCGAGAAGAGACCATCACAGCTACACACGCAGTTGATGTATTTTAATTGGGTCAAGTGACAAGTTCTCTACAACCGGACATTAACAAATTCCCATCTGCCTGATAACCGCGGGCACGGCTTTCGAAAGATAATACCCTGCAGGGGTGTCCCAACTTAGCCCATCATAAGCTCTCACGGTCAACGAAGGATAAACCTTCTCCCGGAAAGACCCGATCAGTCTCGGAATCCCGGTCTACAAGACGTTTCGATAATGGTAAAACAAGACCAGCAAAGCCCCCAAATGTGCCGACAAATCCCGATAGGAGCTGCACATATCTCATTCTCAGGGCACAACGGATGAGCCAGACGTCGGGTTGGCATAGACCCTGGTTGCCCAGGGGGCGCCGGACATCGCTCGGTTTGGGCCAGCACTCGAAGGAGCACTGGTCCGGGGGTGTAAAATAAAGATGACCCTCTGGCTCACGAAAACCCGGGGGAAAAGGCTTAGGCGGCAAATGGTAAAACCAAAGTTGGGCCTTGCTGGAGGAGTTTTATTCAAGGCGAACTGTCAAGGGGGTCCCATAAATCACCCGACCGTGTAAGGAACGCAAACTCAAGGAACATAATCCCAGTATAACAGTAACTAGGGCGGCAAGAGTGGAACAAAACACCAGGCATAAGGCCGAGCCTTCCACCCTTTACCAAATATATAGGTGCATTAATTAAATAAGAGATATTGTGATATCCCAACATATCCATGTTCCGACATGGAACCAACTTCAACTTCACCTGCAACTAGCAACGCTATAGGAGGGGCTGAGCAAAAGCGGTAACTTAGCCAAACAACGGTTTGCTAGGAAAGGATGGTTAGGGGCTGACATGGCAAATGGGAGACATGATATAGCAAGTGATAGGTAGCGTAGCATGGCAATAGAGCGAGCAACTAGCAAAGCAAAGATAGAAGTGATTTCGAGGGGTGGTCATCTTGCCTGCAAGGTTCTCGGAGTTGTCGAAAGTTTGATCCTCGTAAGCGTACTCAACAGGTTCCTCGTTCACGAACTCGTCTCCCGGCTCTACCCAAGACAAGAACACAACAAACGGAACCACAATCAACCACGAGAAATGCACAAGCAACATGATGCAAAACATGTATGATATGCAAGATATGATATGCGATGCATATGCGTGCTCCGGAAGGAAAATGATGAACATGACAGTAACTTGGCAAACCAAGGATGCCACTGAAAAGATGAGATGATTTCGGTCGAAATCGATATAAAGATCACCGGAAACGGATGCACGGTTTGCAAATGGCAAGCAAAACAAGAATGACACGAATCTGCGATTAACAGCATGATAGCACTTAAAATGCAACAAGTAATAATGGTACAGCGCCCCAAAATAGCAACAAAGCATATGACAGTAATATACAGGAGATGCTTGACAAAAGATGAACACTTAGCTACGGCTAGATCACAACATATCAAGCTCAAACAAGCATGGCAAAAGTACAAAAGATAACAGGATCACAGACTTAGTGAAAAACTGGACATGGCAGAAAACAGCATCAGGTAGCAATGTTCAGAGCACGAAATAAACATGCTACAGGAACTTAACATAGCAAACAGGGCATGGAAGTGTTCTACTAAATGCGTATGACAAAAGTCCCTTACTGACCATAAGCCAAAAAGGACCAGAAGATACGATGGCAAGCATGTGCACATAGCAAGTTTCGTTAACAGGTTCCAGACTTTGCAGAAAACAGAGCATGGCAGAAATAATAATATGAAGGCCTCTTTGTGAGCTTGATGCACTCACTACAGAGCAATGCATGACAAACCAAGCACACCTAAAGCAAGATGACATGTTTATGAAGCTAACCATGGCAAGAACAATTGCATAGCATGTATGGATCAACTACAATAAGCTTGACAAAATTGCATATCATGTTCAGAATCTGCCAGAAATATTTTATAGCAACAGTAAGGCAAGATTGAGTCATGCTATGGTACTCCATAATTGCAAACAAGGGCAGGAATGGATCAATTACAACTATAGCTACAAAACATCATTACCGAACATCTCCAAACTATGCATGGATCTCTCTGTAGCATCAATTTAACATGGCAACAAAATAACAGCAGACAAGGACTTAGAGAAACCACTGTCCCTGAAATCAGAAACATTACGGAGCCTACTTTGCATGCTTGTGCTAGTCACCACAGAGATCACAAAAATACATAGCATACACCCTTGGAAAGATGGCATGGCATAAAACAAAACACATGTAGAGCTCATGCCCATAAGATGCACAGATTAAATGATACAAAAATGACAAATCTCCAAGTTCTGATAAGAACCAGAGGATAACAGCAACTAGCCCTCTTCCAACAGAGGTTTGGGAATCACACTGACCTCTAATGAACATGGTGCAATTGAACAAAATGTAGAACATCACGAGACGAACAATTTGACATATTACACACACGAATCGGAGCTACACGCAAGGAGTTATGCATTGATGAACATCAGCATATATTAAGAAAAATCACAGACTTGGAAAAATATGGGGGTCGGGGAAAGTCAACGCTACAGTGATCTCTGGATCGAGATCGGGAGAGCTCGGGCTCGTACTCGCCGTGGCCGGCGCCGGGGCTTCCGCCGGTGGGAACGAGGAGGAGGGACGGCGAGGGGAAGGAGGAGGCGGCGGCCTCGGGGCCGGAGGAGGAGAGGGAGGCCGCGGCTCGGCGGCGGCAGGCGCGGTGGCGCGCACGACGACGGGCGGCGGGGTACGGCGGCGAGGTCGCCGGCCGGCGAGGCGGCGGGGACCGCCGGCGGCACGGGGCGGCGGTTCGCGCGGAGGGAGGAGGAGGCGCCCGGGCCCGGGAGGGCCTCCCATGGGCTTCGGCGGGCCGCGGGCGCGCGGTGACGTGGCGCGCCCCTATTGGCTGCGGGCGGCGGCGGGCTTCGTCCGGCGGCGGCTGGACGCGTCCGGCCGCGGAGAGGAGTGGGTTAGGGTTTCGTCTGTGTTTCGTATACGGGAGGGGATGCTCTTTTATAGCTAGAGGGAGCTAGGAGGCTCCAAATGAGGTGCAGTTTTCGCCCACACGATCGTGATCGAACGACCTAGAGCATTGAAGAGAGTTTGGTGGGTTTTGGGCTGGTTTTGAGGTGGTTTTTGCTAGACACTCAAATGGACATTGCGGATGCCCGATTAACCGTTGGAGTACCAAACGACCTCCAAATGGAACGAAACTTGACCGGTGGTCTCCGGATGGTGTTATAAGGCCACTTGACAAGCCTCGGTCCATTCCGAGAAAGTTTGATACCCGCACACGAAAGAAAACGAAAGGAGTGCACCGGGGGAGATAGGAGCGCCGGATTGCAAAACGGACAACGGGGAAAATGCTCGGATGCATGAGACGAACACGTATGCAAATGCAATGCACATGATGACATGATATGAAAATGCATGACATGAACAAAATACAAAACGAAAAACAAAACCCGACCACGGAGGGAATATCATATCACATAGCCGAAAATGGCAAGAGTCGGAGTTACAAATATGGCAAGTTACATGCGGGGTGTTACAGCTAACCCTGTCGAAGACTACGCTTCTGGCAGCCTCCATCTTGTAGCATGTAGAAGAGAGTAGATGGTAAGTTCACCAAGTAGCAACGCATAGCATAATCCTACCCGACGATCCTCCTCGTCGACCTGTGAGAGAGCGATCACCGGGTTGTATCCGATTCTAGTTGTCATAAGGTCAAGGTACAACTCCGGGTCGTCCTTTTATCGAGGGACACGGCTATTCGAATAGATAAACTTCCCTGCAGGGGTGCACCACATAACCCAACACGCTTGATCCCATTTGGCCGGACACACTTTCCTGGGTCATGCCCGGCCTCGGAAGATCAATACGTCGCAGCCCTACCTAGGCACAACAGAGAGGTCAGCACGCCGGTCTAAATCCTATGGCGCAGGGGTCTGGGCCCATCGCCCATTGCACACCTCCACGTTGCATGGGCGGCCGGAAGCAGAACTAGCCCCCTTAATACAAGAGAAGGCTTACGTTCCAATCCGGCGCGCGCCACTCAGTCGCTAACGTCACGAAGTCTTCGGCTGATACCACGACGTCAAGTGCCCATAACTGTTCCCGCGTAGTTGGTTAGTGCGTATAGGCCAGTGGCCAGACTCAGATCAAATACCAAGATCTCGTTAAGCGTGTTATTTTGAAGTAACCGCGAACGCCGACCAGGGCCAGGCCCACCTCTCTCCTAGGTGGTCTCAACCTGCCCTGTCACTCCGCCACAAAGATCCACTCGCGGGTACTCCTACGAGCCGACCCGACTTTAGTCACAACATGTATCATATATTATGTATATAAGTATATACCTGTGATCACCTCCTGAGTGATCATGGCCCGATAGTATAGCAAGGCAGACGGACCAGAATGTAGGGCCACAGATGGATATACTAGCATCCTATACTAAGCATGTAGGATTGCAGGTAAAGGTAACAACAGTAGTAGCAAGGACAGGCTATGCATCAGGATAGGATAAACGGAAAGCAGTAACAGGCTACACTACTCTAATGCAAGCAGTATAGAGAAGAATAGGCGATATCTGGTGATCAAGGGGGGGCTTGCCTGATTGCTCTGGCAAGAAGGAGGGGTCGTCAACAGCGTAGTCGATCGGGCACCAGCAGCGGCGTCAGTCTCGTAGTCTACCGGAGAGAAGAGGGGGAAGAAACAACAAATACGGAGCAAACAAAGCATCACAAAACATAACGAGGTAATACGCGGTGCCAGGGGTGATCTAACCCAGGGATAGGTGATACCGGCGAAGGGGGAAAACATCCGGGAAAGTATTCCCGGTGTTTTGCATTTTCGGATAGATGAACCGGAGGGGGAAAGTTGTGTGTTTGATATGCTAGGGCTGTGTGGCGGACGAACGGGCTGCGTATCCGGATTCGTCTCGTCGTTCTGAGCAACTTTCATGTACAAAGTGTTTCCATCCGAGCTACGGTTTATTTTCTATTAATTTTTAAAGTTTTAAATCATTTTCTAATTTATTATTATTAAATAAATTCGAAATTAGTATTATTGCATCAGCATGACGTCAGCAGTCAACAAAGGAGTTGACTGGTCAAACTGACGTGTGGGTCCCACTATCATTGACTAAGACTAACTAATCACAAATAATTAGTTTAATTAGTGATTAGGTTAACCTAAACAGAATTAATTAAGTTAATTAATTCTTTAATTAATTAATTAATATATTTATTATATATTTATTTATTTAATTCCATTTTTTTAAACGTTCTGGGTTGGGGCCCGTTTGTCATTGGCCTAGAGGCCATAGCGGGCCCGGGCAAACGGGCAGCGGTGCGGACGCCCGAACGGGCACGTGCCCGGGGGGGGGGGGCTGCGACCCGTGGGCGAAGGGGCGGGCGCACGGCGGCTGTGGCCGCGGCCGGAGCAGCGGCGCGGCGGGGCTAGGCGGGGCTGCGCGGCGGAGCACGCGCGCGGGGCGAGCACCGGCGCCCAAGCGGTGTCGCGCGCGAGCAGGGAGGGGTTGTGGGTGCGCGAGCAGGGAGGGGCTGCGGGCGCGCGGGCCATCGAGGCCGCAACAGCAGACGGACGCGAGGGGCGCGCAAGCCAGCGGTGAGCGGACGAGGCCACGCGCGGGGTGCGTGAGCACTGGACAGCGCGGGCTCCGGCGCGGCCAAAGGCAGGCCAAGGCGCGCGTGGCAGAGCGAGCAGGCGCAGGGCGTGGCCGGCGATGCGCGCGCGAGGCAGTGGGCATGACGCGCGGGCGAGAAGGAGCTCACGACGAGCGCGGGTGCGGCCAAAACCGGAAGGGCGCATGGGCGCGTCACGCGTGCGATGCGGCAACGAAGGGAGGGCGAGGACGGTGCGGTGACGTTTTGTACAGGGAAAGGAAGAGGCGAGGCGGAGGCCGAGGGCCTCACCGGCGTTGCAGGGGTACGGGGCGGCGAGGCTCGGGGAAGCGGCTCGGGGCAGGGGACGAGGAGGCGCTAGCGAAGACGGTGGGGCGGTGCCGGGCGGCGTCGAGGCGGCGGGGATCCGCGACAGGGTAGGGGCGCCGTGCGTCGACGGCGTGCGACGAGGAGGGGGAGGAGGACGAGCGGCAGAGTCGGGGAGACGGCACCGACGACGGTGGGTAGCGGGGCAGCTCCGGCGGGAGTTCCCGGCGGCGACGTAGCTACGGGGCGACGGGTGGCGGCGTCTGGGTTGGTTACCCCCGATCCAGATCGGGGGAAGAGGGAGGAGTGGACCGTGGGGGTGAGTAGGGATTGTGGGATGGGGGCTAGGTCATGGTGGGGGGTAAGCAGGGGGAGCCAACTGGGCCGGCCTCGTCGACGGGGCCGACTGAGCCAAGAGGCCCAGTGGGGAAAGGGGGGCGGCCTTTGCCTTTTTATTTGTTTTTCTTTTCCTTTATTTATTTTATTTCTTTTTCTGTTTTAGCTTAGTTTCCTTTTATTTTTGTTTTAGCAAAATACCAAAATGGCACCTAATTTGATGTTACTAATTATGCCACTACCACATTAACTAGTTACCTAATCTAAAATAGTTTTGTAATTATTTATTATTTAAAAATATTTAAATAATAGTTTTCACTACTGTTTTATTCATCTTATAGCATTTAAAAGTTTTAAAAAAGTATGGTTTCTTCACCATAATCACCTATGCATTATCTGGCACAAACCGAACATTTTAGTTTTTATATTTAAAAGCTTTTGATGTTTACCTTAATTTTGAATTTGAATTTGAATCGGTGTCGAACTAATGCGAGGTTAACAACAGTAATTGAGGTGACGTGGTATCATTTGCTGAGGTTACTGGAGCTTGATTATCCGGGCGTCACATAGTGGCCATAGGAGCGGGCATGAGCCATCCTTTGAGCCATGGGACCCATGCATGTGTCCTCCTCCTAAAGACCAGATCATATTCCTCCTACAATCGAGACTTGCAGATCGACAAGGGAGCGTGGAGATTGCTTCACTACTAGAGATGACGCTAGTCAAGGAGAAGCCAACACCATGAACTTAATTTGCTCGAACTACAAAGGGGTGGAAAGAACCCTGGACGACAATAAAATGCAGTACCTTGCCAATGAATGTCACTGGCCAACGCCAATGTAACCTTTATCTCAGAAACGCTTTCATCAAAGATTAGTTCTCAAGACTTAGCCAATCAATTTCCAAGCTTTGATTGTTCTTATGGAAGACTGGTCTAGAGGCCTTTGGGTTATGTGGGCGGAGGACATCATGTACATCTATGTGATCTTAGCGTTAGTTGTTCATACTAGTACCAACTTTAGTTTTGTGTTAGTCTATGTTTATGGAGATCCTCATCATCTTAAGGCCACCTTATGATAGTTTTATAGTTCTTGTAGAAGGCCGAGTTGTAGGCCTTTGGGTTATGTGGGCGGAGGACATCAAGCTAGACATCTACTACTCTAGTGAGAATGTGACTTAGCGCAATTGTTCATACCAATACCAACTTTAAGTTCGTGTTAGTTTGTGTTTATGGCGATCCTCATCGTCGTAAGGCCAAGACCAAGGATATTTGGAAGTGGTTCGAGGATTTGTGTTCTCTTCTTCACAGAAGCTAGTGTATTGCATAGTAGACTTTAATGTTATAGTTAATCACTCGAAGAAGAATAGTAGCACGGTATCGAACCATTGTCGTATGGCTAGCTTTTCGAATCATGTTAAACGATGTGGCTTAATAGACATGGGTTATAATGGTCCTGCCTTTACTTGGTGTAACAAGCGTTTTACTTCCATGCCTACTGATGAGCATCTTGATCGTTGCTTTGCTAATGCAGAATGGTGTAATGAATTTCCTAATACCGTTGTTTTACAACCTTCCAATTATGTACAGTGATCATGCACCAATTTTAACGATATCCATACCGATGACAATAAAAACCAAAAGAACTTAAACTGCTGGTTGTTTGAAGATGATTATCATGATGCTGCTAGGAATAATTGGATTACTAGTAATGATAATCGTACCATGTTAGAACGGTTTTGCTTGTAGGTACCCTAAAGAAATGGAGCAAAAGTAAGAGGCCTCTAAAGCGGTTACTAGATACCATTCATAAAGATCTGGACCTGATACAATCTGCTCATACTCACTTGTAGGATCACAATTTGAAAGCTACCTTTATGGAACAACAAGACAGGACTATGACTAAACTAACATAATTTTATAGGCAAAGGGCTAAAAGGCATTAGGCTACCAAAGGAGATAGGAACACCAATTATTTTCACAACTCAGTTCTTAAGAGGATAAGGAAGAATAGGATTAGTGTGATCATAGACCATAATAATAACATGCTTCAAAGTCCTTATGATATTGCATCTTCTTTCATTAATTACTTCTATAATATTTTTACCTCTAGAAAACCCAATCTAGATATTTCCCCTCCTCTTCATAATAATTTAGAGAACGTGATAGATCTCCCAACTATGCTAGATGAAAAGTAATGCTTCTCCAGGACCAGCCAAACTCAATGTGGCCCTTTACCTTTCTAATTGGAAGTGGATTGGAGAGGATGTTAAAAAGTTGGTACAAGGTTTCTACATGAGTGGTAAGCTTCACCCTCAACTCAATAAAACATATATTACTTTAATTCCTAAGAAGGATAAAGCTAAGAGTCCTCAAGGTTTTAGGCATGTGAGCCTCTGTAATGCAGTTTATAAAATTATCACAAAAACTTTGGCTAACATGCTTAAAGATCGTTTACCTGAATAAATACATGAATCCCATCAAGTTATCATTCAAGGTAGAAGAATTGCTAACAATATTATTGTTGCTCAAGAAATTACCCACTCTTTTCAGCTTAATTCCTATAAACAGAAAGCTTTTTATGCTTAAAATAGATCTTGCTAAAGCTTTTGATAGGATAGAATGGTGTTTAATCAAGAGAGTCTTGCTACGTAAAGGGTTGCATGGTCATTTTGTGGATTTAATATTTGGATGCATTTCTTCTGCCACCTTTTCAGTTAACACTAACAGACGGCCATTTGGTAGCATTATGGGATACGGAGGTATCCGACGAGGTTGTCCTCCGCCACCGTATCTTTTTATTCTCGTTGTCAATGAGTTGTCACTTTCTATGCAAGATGCTTTAAATGCCAATCATTTGAGAATATCTATCTAGGACCTTGTCCCCCTAGCCATTCTTTAATTTTTGTAGATGATTTTATCATTTGCGGCAGGGCAGACAATAATGATGCTTCCTAGAATTATTAATCAATTTTGTGTTCCTCTGGTTAAACTCCTAATTGGAACAAATTTGCTACCTTATTCAACAAACATGTCGAAATTCTCTTAGAGACTCTGTTAAGCCAGATATGGATCTTAATACTACCCATCTTGGTCATCCTCTCATCCTTCGAGGTACGAATAAAGTTGCTACCTACAACTTAATTACTACAAGGCTAATAGGCTTTCACATGCAGGTAGACTCACTCTCATTAAATCTGTGTTTGCCTCTTTGCATGTTTATTACATGTCCAATATTCTCTTAAGTAAAGCTACCATTAAGAAGTTCACATCCATAGTTAGAAAATTCTGCTGGACTGGGATTAATAAAGATAATTACTCCAAGCCTATATGTTTTACACCGTGCGAAGATATTTGCAAGCCAAAGCATAAAGGAGGGTCAGGCATATGAAAAATCTATGGTGGCTATGATGACTTGGAGAATAGTTAAGAATCCTACTTCTTTGCTTATCAAAATTCTTAGAGCTAAATATTTTCAGAACTCTTCTATTTGGAAGCTTGCTCTTAAGTTCCTAGGTCTTCCTTATGATCCTCTGTTATAAAATTTTCTTCCTTTCATGCTTAAGGCTAGCCAGCTTCAAATTGCTAAAAGTAACTCATTCATTTTGACTAGTACTTGGTGCAAAGATTGGGAGAATATCCATGATCATCTTAAGCCTGACTAGGAGGGACCCTGTGCTAGCATCATTAGTGATCTTTGGAAGCCTAATTCAAAACTTTGGGATGAAGACAAAAATAGTGCTTACTCTGATGATTCTTTTAGGAATGAGGTTTTGAACATTCCAATTAACAATGCTGATCTTGATGACGCCATTTGTTGGACTCACACTCCTGATGTAGATTGTACTACAAAGAGTGCATAAAAAACCTTTGTGCAAGTAATCCAAGATAGCTCTTTGGGAAGACAAGCTCTTACTTCAGATCAAGAAATTTCTATCCTCAATCATGTTTGAAAAAAATAGAACCATAGCCCCTAGGATCAAAACTTTTGCTTGGGGGTTATTAGGAGAGTTGTTGCAATATGATTAAGGGCTTCTAGGTATTCTAAGCATATAAAAAAAGAATGTTGTAGATGTGGTCAAATATAATCAGATTTGCACCTTTTCTTTCCATCCAATTTCTCTAGAGTATTTGATTAAATTTGGCCTCAAAACTGATATGTTGAATCCCAGTTTATATCATGTTGGTATCATTAGAGTGATCATGTCTTCTCATCAAACTGAGTTAATTCTAGATACTTTTTCACAACATTGGAACATATGGAAGGCTAGAAATGATCTATTTTTTAATAAATAAAATGTAGTTCTATGCAGATTCTCCATGCAACAAAGGCAATGCTTAATGTAGGTTTAACGGAGGAGGAGGAGGAAAAGAAAACATCTCCTGAAGATAACAATTTTTATTCTCTTCCAAGTACAAATGTGCATATAAATCTGCAGGTACTCTGGCATATGTGGATGTTGCTTTTAACCCTTTGGTGGAAAAGAATGAAGCCTCAACAATACAGTCACCAAGCACACCATATTCATTCAAGCGACGGCAATCTGTTTTGGAGGCTCGAGCAATGGCTTTACTTCTTGCTGCCTCGACAATCAAGGCTTTGATTTGGTGATCTGCTTCATTCTATTCTGATTGCAGGACTTTAGTAGAAGCTGCGGAAGTAAGGAATCCTATGGTTAAGCCAGGATATTGGAGGATCAAGCCGATGTTTGCAGGTTGAGGCCGATGCTTGCAGATTGTTTCAACGTTACTTCCTATCTCAGCTCGTGCAGAGTGCTCCGTATTCCTTGATCCCACAATCCCCTTACTCATTCTCTAGCTAAGAGGGCTTTCTCAAGCTGACCCTCTTCTACCTTATTTTTCCTGTATAGCAAGGTGTCTAAATGTACTACAAAATGGCTTTTCAAGCCATCTCCTTTACCTAGAGGAAACTACTTTCTGTACACCATCTAGGATGTTAATGAATAATAGGTAACCCACTTTAAGGCTATAGTTTGCCAAAAAAAACTACAACGAACCTCCTTGTTGAGCGCAGGGACATTGGTCCGTCAGATTGGGCTACGCGCTGGGGGTGGGCCCATGGGAACCGTTGTGCACGGGATCCATCAATGAGCAAGGATCAATGCTCGCGTTGGATTTCCTTCCAAAAAACACGAGAGTGATACGAATAGGATCTAGAGAAAACATCTTCCTAGGCCACGCAAAACGGCAAAGGGAAGCCTTAAAAGCAGATAAATACAACAAAATGTACCACCAATTATAAGTTTGTTTGAAAGTGTATTTAACCCCATATGCGTCGCGTTGGTTTATATTGATTGGGGGCACAACAACTAAGAGATTACAAGATTCGGTTACAAGACGTGGCCCTACACTACCCATTATAGAACCACGTGTCGGTCGATCGGCACCATCCCTACCTAGTCACCTCCTAAGCCGTCCGATTGGACCAACCATAGCCACTAGATTTGAATCTCTTTCCCCCTCCCCCCTCCACCCTACCCGTCGATGGAAACGACACCTATGGGATCACGAGGAAACCCTTCTACGGTCGGCGGGCGCGGGACTGTGGAAAGAGCGGGTTTAAGAGATCAACACGGGAGATTTATTCAGGTTCGGGCCACAAGTGATGTGTAATACCCTACTCCTGCTGGTTTGTGTTTATCTGATGTTCTTGGACTAGCTACAAAGCGTGCAGGGTCCAAAAAGTCCGAATCCCCTCACAGTACGCCGCGGGCCTCCTTTTATAGTCAAAAGAGGCTGCCACAGTGGCACACAGGAGGTGAAAAGTTGTACAGTAGTCGATTTTATCTCTGGCATCGTAGGACAAAACACATTAAATGCGCTACTTATGTGTCCTCTTACTTTATTGGGGACGGCAACGAGGCCCGTCCCGTCCGTCGCCGCTTCGCCACGCGTCCAGGCCAACGAGGCATGCAGCGCCATGTAGGTTGGCTGGCTGCTGAGCTGGTGTGGTGGCAGAGTCTTCACGAAGATTTGCATGCCACCACGTAGGTGCTTGACTAGTTGGCTTAGGAGCCACGTACTGCCACGCGGGTAGCTGCTTAGTTGGTGGGTTGGCTGCTGAGCTGGGGCGGCGACGGGGCGGCAAGGCCTTGCCGCGGTCTTGCTGATATTCCCGGCAAGGGTCTTGCCGGGGCCTTGTGGGTGCCCTCGGCAAGAGTCTTGCCGGGGCCTCGTGGGTATCTTCGGCAGGAGCCTTGCCGGGGCCTCGTGGGCATCCACGGCAAGGAGCCCCGCTGTCGTCTTGTCCTCTGGTTCCTACCTAGGCCTCGCAGGCCTTTTGTCTTCACAAAGATCTGCATGCCACCATGGAGGCGCCTCCCGAGCCTTGGTTCCAATGTGGTCGATGGCGTCGGAACTCTTAGACTCAAGGATGGCAGCCTCGTTGGTGTTGGGTAAGTTGCCCCGGCAAGGCTCTTGCCGGGGCTGTGAAGGCCGCCCTGGCAAGGGCCTTGCCGGGGGAGTTTCACCTCACCCCTCTGCTCTTCATGCTTCTGGTCTTGAGCATGGCTCTGGTGGTCTTGTGTCTTGGCTTCCTCTTCTGTCCCGCCAAGCGCGGCTGCGGGTGCGTGGCTGCGACTGCCCGCACACAAGTAAAGGGGTGCAAAAAGGACCCCTACTTTTGTACACCGACAGGAGCCCCCGGGCCTGGGCCACATATAAGCGCGGGGCGTTATTGGGCCAGGCCCAGAACGGTGCACAGGCACGCGAGGCAGAGTTTTTACTGCAGTAACTCCCTCGCTCGTTGCGCTTCCCCACGACCCGCGTTGAATGCATGACGTGGGGGTCGTGCGTGGGGTGACCGAAGCATGCTTGCGTCATCCCGCGGTGAATAGTAAAGAGGCGGCTTGCGTGTCCCTTTAAAACTGCAGGGCCGCTGCTCATTTACTCTCCCCTCCTTGGAACCGTTGTTCCACGTTTCCCACTACCCCTGCCCCTTGCGCCACGTACGCCGCATGCACGGCGTGGGGTAGGTGACCGACGCACGGGATATGGGAAGGCGCGCGGTGGCCGATACTTACGCGCCTTTGATTGGGCGGGGAGGGCGGTCGATGGACTTTCTCGTTGCCACTTAATGAGCCGGACCTGAACGGGCTCTTCAGAGGCGTAGAGCTAGTCTTTGGGCCTCCCCCGCCCAGCTATAAAAAGGGGACTCAGGGGGAGGAGGAGGAGCATCTCCTCGCGTCCCCCCTTCGTCTTCATTCTCCATCCACCGCCATGGCGAGAGGGCGTGGCCGCGGCCGCTCTTCCGCGGAGGCGACCAGGTCCTCCTCCCGCCAAAGGGCCGCGGCGGTCAAGGAAGAGCCAGCTGCCCAAGGAGAAGGCCATGCTCGAGGTGGGGGCGCCGGACAGGGCCGCGGTTGGCGAGGCGGTCGAGGCCGAGGCGGCCGCGAAAGGGGGACACCCGCGTCATCGCCATCCGCGTCACCATCTCCGCCACCGTCTCCTCCTGCTTCGTCGAGCGGTCACGTCGAGGACACGGCGCTGGAGTTCATCCTGCAGCTGCACGAGCCGCCGCGTAGCCACCTTCGCCTTCCCGAGGCGTTCGCGAGGGTGCTGGAGATCGACCAGCGGCCGAGCATAAGGCTTCACATGAAGGGGTGCTGCAACGGCGATATGTGGGTGAACACAGGGTTCCCCGCCCCTCATGTGATGTTCCTTCGTCGGGGTTGGAAGACCTTTGCACGTGCCCACTGCTTGATGAAGGGGCACGTTCTCTGCTTCAAGTTGGTGGAGAGCGACCTGCTCTCCGTCAAGGTCTTCGGGCGCTCGGGACACAGGCTAGGGTGCTGCGCGGAGAGCTCGACCGATGACGAGAGCTCCTGCTCGAGCGGCGGCGAGGAGGGAACCAGCGGGGAGGACAACGGGGACGGGTCCGACTAGGCGTCGGACGCCCCGTCCCGTGGCGGAGCCGGCAGCAGCAGCATCTGCACCTGCCCTCTCTCCTGGCAGAGCGATTTGCCGGGGGTGGGGCCAGCTCCTTGAACTTCTCGGGGCCGCTGCTTCTGGTGGCTAGCGCTGGGAGGACGGAGAAGACGAAGAAGGCGGGTGGCGGGCCGTCAACTCGGAGTACGATGGCACCGACGCCTTCGTCGCGTATTGTCGGCCCGCTGCCTCATCTTTCGGCTTATTCTCCGGCACCGTCATCACCAGCCTTCTCTTGGTGTCTTCTGCTGCTCGTACCTTGCATAGGCGCTCCTTTTGCCCCCCTGTCGTCCCGATCTGCTTCCTGAGGAGAGGGACAAGAAAGGGATTACGGGCATCTTATCTCTTTTTAGTTTTTAAGCCTACGGGCACTTGTCAGATTTAAACCTTGTAACCCCCTTGCTCAAGCTCACACTCCGTATGAACTGTACTTGTTAACAACGTATTAATGAAGAAAAGGGATGTTTGCCGGGTTCTTTTGTGCGCGAGCGAGGCTCACACTAAGGATTGAATCGTTGTTATCTTAAAATAAACATCGTTACCCGGCAACAGACCTTGTCGTCCTCCTGCTCTATAGCTCGACTACACCCACGCCCTTGGCGGAGGTAGGGGCAAAGTAGGATTAGGCTCTTCATTTGTTCTCTTTCCATCGCACTACAACCAAGTTCCGGCCCAAAGAAAGGTCTTTGGACATGGGAAAGAGGGAGCACGGCGGTATAAGAGTGAGCGAAGCTTCGTCCGTTCAAGTTCCATACGAAAGTGGAGAGTAGGGGGTGAAAGACTTATCTGATTCTGCGGTCCCCGACAATCTTGGCTTGTCGTGGTCGGATCTCTGGATCTGCAGCCCCCGGCAACCTTGGCCTGCCGGGGTTGGGGCGTCGGTCTGTTTCCTTTCCCCCAAACAGCTCAGCAGAAACGCCCGCGCATCCTGCGAACCAAAAGAAGAGACGGAAGTTACAGAGAGACGCACACCCAACCTCTATGCTAGGGGTTAGTTGCCGCTAAGCACTATCGACCCTAACAAAGAGAGAGACTCAACCTAGCATGCATGCTAAAACTTAGGGCGCTAGTGCTTCATTTATTTATGCTCAGGGTCTGCGCCTGGCTCTGTACATAGGGTTATATGCCTTGTCGGCAAGGCTAGTACAAAATGGGGGTTGCCGGGGCTCCCGGCAACCGCGCCTTAGGGGTAAAACTTGCGAAGATGTTCGATATTCCAGGAGTTGCTCACTGGAATGCCATCTTCGGTCTCCAGGCGGACAACGCCAGGCCTGGTGACTCGCATTACTCGATAAGGGCCCTCCCACTTCGGCGTCAACTTGTTTGAAATCTTGGCGGATTGAATCCGCCGAAGAACAAGGTCGCCTTCCTCAAGGCTTCGGGCGTGAACCTTGCGGCTATGATAGCGACGCAAGGCTATGACAGCAGCCCGAAGACGATCTTCCTCAAGGAGCGTTGCATCTTCTTGGCGCAACTGCTCTTGCTGCGAGCACTCGAGGTGACCCGTATATGAGTTCTGTGGGGAGAACTACCTCTGCCCCATAAACCAGGGCAAATGGTGTCTGGCCAGTAGCTCGATTTGGCGTCGTTCTGATCGACCAAAGAACTGTTGGCAACTCATCAACCCAGCGCCTTCCGCACTTGTGCAGCTTGTCAAAAGTCCTAGTCTTGAGGCCTCGCAGCACTTCTGCATTTTCCCTTTCGGCCTGGCCGTTACTTCTGGGATGGGCAACAGAAGCAAAACAGACCTTGCTGCCGAGGTCTTGAATGTACTGCATGAAGGTGCGGCTCGTGAACTGCGTGCCGTTGTCGGTGATGACTCTGTTGGGCACACCGAAACGACAGACTAGCCCCTTGAAGAACTTGACGGCTGACTGTGTTGTCACATTTCTCACTGGTTCCACTTCCAGCCACTTTGTGAACTTGTCGATCGCGACGTACAAGTACTCAAAGCCCCCAACAGCGCGAGGAAAGGAGCCAGTATGTCGAGTCCCTAGACCAAAAATGGCCAGGAAAGAGGGATTGTCTGAAGGGCTTGGGCTAGTTGATGAAGATTCTTTAAATGGAACTGGCACGCTTCACACTTGGTTACTAGGGTAGTTGCATCCTGGAGGGCAGTGGGCCAAAAGAAGCCTTGTCGGAACGCTTTGCCGGCAAGGGCTCTCGACCCTATGTGGGAGCCACACATGCCTCCATGTATTTCTGCCAACAGCCTCAGTCCGTCTTCCCGAGGAATGCACTTCAACTTCACACCGTTCGGTCTCCTTCTGTACAGGGCATCATCCACAAAATGGTACATGCTGGACCGACGGGCTACTTTCTCTGCTTCTTCTTGTTCCTCAGAAAGCTCCCCTGTTTGGAGGAAACAAACGGTGGACTGCGCCCGTGCCGGAGCCTGGGGCTCGACGGCAAGGACTAAAGGCACATCTTCGGCCGTAGGGGCAACTGCCTCTATGGCCAGGGCCTGAGGCCCTGCCGGGGGTTGTTGCTCTCCGGCAAGCTTGGGACACCCGGCAACATCCTTGCCGGCGGCTCCTGGGAGCTCGACGGGAAAGTACTTGCCGGGGCCCGCCTTCCTTCGCTTGTTCTGCCCTGCTGATGGCTCGACGAACGGTTGAGTTAATTGAAGCACAAAGGTACCTGGTTCCACAGGCAACTTCAGGGCAACGCGCTTCGACAGGTCGTCGGCAATGTTGTTCTTCGCTCGGGGGACATGCTCTGCTTGCAATCCATCAAAACGCTCTTCCAACTTCCTCACTTCATCCACGTAGGCTTTCATCAACGGGCTCTGGTAATCCTTGTTGAATTGCTTGATGACGAGCTGCGAATCACCCCTGACGATGAGCTTCCTGATTCCGAGGTCTGTCGCGATCCTGAGACCGGCCAGCAGTCTCTCGTACTCCGCCGTGTTGTTCGTTGATTTTTCCCGGGGAAAGTGCATCTGGATTACGTACTTGAGGCGCTCTCCGGTGGGCGCGACGAGTAGCACGCCGGCACCAGCACCTTGGAGTGAGAAAGCTCCATCGAAGTACATAATCCACTCACTGCTCGTCTCCTTGCCGGGAAGGGTGGTCTCTTGAATCTCCTCGTCGGGCATTGCGGTCCATTCTGCTATGAACTCTGCCAAGGCTCGGCTCTTGATTGTTGAAGTACTTTCAAACTTGAGGCCAAAACTCGACACCTCCAATGCCCACTCCACATTTCTCCCAGTTGCATCTGGGTTGTGCAAGATTCGTTGCAACGGGAGGCGGGTGACAACGGTGATTTCATGTGCTTGAAAATAGTGGCGCAGCTTTCTCGAGGCCAAGAGGAGGCCGAAAAGTAGCTTCTGCATACCAGAATATCTTGACCTAGCCTCCTGCAAGAGGGAACTGACAAAATAAACTGGGTGCTGCACCATCTTCTTCTTCTGTTCAATGTCGCCCATCTGCGCAGACTCCGCCTTGCCGGGACCGGGCCTTGCCGGGGGTTCCGCCTTGCCGGCGTCAAGCCCCACCGGGGAGGGCCCCGGCCTATCATCTGACGGCTCCGCTGCTGCCGCTGCTTCTCCCTCGAGTTCCCTTTGTGCCACTAGCGCAGCACTGACCACTTGATTCGTTGCCGCTAAGTATAGCAGCAACGACTCTTGTGGTTTAGGTGCGACTAGTATCAGCGTGGAGGAAAGGTACCTCTTCAAATCTTGCAGTGTTGCCTCTGCCTCTGGAGTCCACTTTACTGGACCCGCCTTCTTCAAAATTTTGAAGAAGGGGAGGGCGCGCTCAGCAGATTTGGAGATGAACCTACTCAGGGCAGCAACGCAGCCGGGGAGCCTACCGACGTCCTTGACCCGTTTTGGCGCCTCAATCTGCTCAATCGCCTTGATCTTGTCGAGGTTCGCCTCGATCCCACGCTGTGACACGAAGAACCCGAGAAGCTTGCCGGACGGAACGCTGAAGACACACTTCTCAGGGTTCAGCTTGAGGTTGATCTTGCGCAAATTTGCGAATGTTTCTTCTAAGTCTTGCACGAGCGTGTCACTGTCCTTGGTTTTGACCACTATGTCGTCCATATAAGCTTCTATATTTCTATGTAGCTAGGGCTCAAAACCAATTTGGACCGCTCGGGCAAACGTCGAACCAGCGCTCTTCAACCCGAAAGGCATTCGTACAAAACAGTACGTACCACATGGGGTGATGAACGCGGTCTTCTCTTCTTCTTCCTTCATCATGAAGATCTGGTGGTATCCCGAATAGGCGTCGAGGAATGGCAGCAGGTCACACCCGGCAGTGGAGTCTACAATCTGGTCGATGTGTGGTAGAGGGAAAGGATCCTTTGGACAAGCTTTATTGATATCTGTGTAGTCAATACACAACCTCCACTTCCCATTCGCCTTACGCACAACCACCGGATTGGCCAACCACGTGGGGTGGAGTACTCCTCTAACCAGGCCTGCCGCCTCCAACTTCCTGATCTCTTTGATGATGACCTCTTGTTGCTCCAAAGCTTGCTTCCTGACCTTTTGCTTGACGGGCCGCGCATGAGGACAGACATCAAGATGGTGCTCAATCACCTCCCTGGAACGCCGGGGATGTCGGATGCTTGCCATGCAAACACATCGACATTCGCCCACAGGAAGGCGGCGAGCGCGCTTTCCTATTTGCTGTCGAGGGTGGAGCTCATAGTAAAAGCCCCGCCCGTGCCATCCTCCTTGACGGACACCTTCTTGGTTTCCGGTGGTGCAGCCTTGGATTTCTTGCTCTTGCCGGTGGAGCTCTCTGGCACGTCCTCGACGGGAGCGCTGCACTCTGAAGAGGTGCGCTTACCGGAGTGGGTGCCAGAGGCCTTGCCGGAAGAGGCCTCGACGGAAGGGGTCTTGCCGGCCTTCTTCCTTCTTAGGGCTTCAGCGGCAGGAGCAAGTGCCTTGGCGGCAGTTGCTGTTGCAACTGCCTCTCGGTAGAGCTGGTCGGCGCAGATGAGCGCGTCTTTCTTGTCAGAGGGGGCGGTGATGATGGTCAGCGGCCCGGCATCTTCAATGTGTTGTAGGCGTAGTGCGACGCCGCCATGAACTTGGCCAGCGCTGGGCGGCCAAGGATCCCGTTGTATGGCAAGGGGATCTCGGCGACATCAAAAACAATCTTCTCCGTCCTATAGTTCAGCTCGCCCCCAAATGTAACGGGCAGCGTGATTTTACCTTTTGGCTGGCTCCTTCCCAGGTTGACCCCTTGAAACGTGTCCGTCTCCTCGAGATCTCCATTAGGAATCTGCAACCTCTTGATCACATCGGGCAAGATCAAGTTCAGACTGGCCCCACCATCGACCAGTACTTTCGTCACCTTGAGGTTGCGTATTGTTGGCGAAACCAACAATGGCAAACACCCGACTGCAGTTATGCGATCAGGGTGGTCCTCAGCGTCGAAAAAGATGGGTGTGCGGGACCACTTCAGTGGCTTCTGGGCATCGAACGATGGCTCCGCCGCAGTGACCTCACGCGCCCACTGCTTCAGTTGGCGATGAGAGGTGTGCAGCGAGGCGCCACCGTTGACGCACATGGCCTCTGTAGCTTTCTGGAACTCGTGCTCGCCGGACTCGTCGTCCTCGTCATGATCACTATCCTGCTCCTTCTTATCGCAGCCCCGAGCGGGCCACTCTTGTTGACTATCCTTGCCACGGTGATCTCCTGGGCCGCTACGCTTCTTGTCGGACCCCTCAGCACCATCCTGACCCTTCTCCTTCTCTCGCCTTTCATATTCAGCCTTCTGCTTTTCTACAAGCAGCTCAACCTGTCGGCAGTTCTGGAGGTCATGGCCCTTGGTGCGGTGGATCTTGCAGTACTGCTTTTCGAAGCCCCCCGGCTTGTCGGCGGCCGCCAAGGCCCGGCAGGCGGTGCACCCGGCAACCTCCTTGCCGGGGTTGTCAGCCTTAGCCTTCTTGGCGGCGCTGGGGTCGCCGGATCCTTCAACGGCAAGCACAGTCTTGTCCTTTCGCTTCCTGTTGCGCCGCCGGCCCTTCTTTGTCGGGGCGGCGGTGTCTTCATCAGTGGAGTCGGTTTCCGCGCTCGTCGGGGTACTTCCTTCCTTCCTCAGCCCGAGCACATCTATCAGCCAGGACATAAAGTTCGGCTACATCCTTGACCTTGTTCATCGCCAGCTCTTCACGCATCTTGCGGTTCCGTACGTTCTGATGGAACGCACTGATGACAGCGGTGGGATGAACATCTGGGATGGTGTACTGCACACGGCTGAATCTTTGTATATACTTACGCAGGGACTCGCCATCCTTCTGGGGGATGACATGCAAGTCACTTGCCTGGCCAGGAGCTTGGTGGCCTCCGGTGAAGGCGCCAACAAACTTGTGGCACATATCCGACCAGGAAGAGATGGAATCTATTGGCAGGTGCATCAACCACGACATAACGTTGGGCTTAAGTGCCAACGGAAAGTAGTTGGCTAGCACCTTGTCGTCGCGAGCCCCGGCGGCTTGCATCGCGATGGTGTAGATGCTGAGGAACTCTGACGGGTGAGTCTTGCAGTTGTAGTTTTCCCCAACATCAGGCTTGAATGTGCGGTGGGAGGGCCACTGGAACCGCCGCAGCTCTCTAGTAAAGGCTGGACAACCCACCTTGTAGGGTAGGTCGCCAGAGCCCCCCGGCGCTGGGTGGTCCATAGTAGGCCCCGCGCACCGATCCGACTGATGGTGCATCTCCCGTGGTCGCTCGATGGTGGTTCGAGCGTCTTCCTGGGCCCGCTCCCGAAGGACTTGCGTTGGTCGCGGCGGCCTCGCGGGGCGGACGACGCTGTGGAAGCGTTGTCACAGGCGTCGGCCCGACGAGCCGGTGGCTGCTGTCGCGGCCGCGCGGGAGGAGAGTGCACCGTGGTCGCAGCGTCTCCGGTCCCCCCACCGCCGGCATGCACCGGCTCGACAGAACGCCGGCGTGAGGGTCCCGTTGGGAGCGGCTCGTCTTTGTTGGCGAAGCTGACAAGGCTTCGGATGGTGGCCCTCCACTCGTCGACCTTCTCCGCAGTAGGGGAAGTCGAGGAGCAGTTGCACGTGCGCCAGCACTTCTGCTGGTGTGGGCGGCGGCGAGAGCTGCGTAGACCGTGACGCGCTCCGACTTCTAACCGGGTTAGAAGGGGCTCTGTCACGGTCTCGCAGTCGCACGCCGCTTCCGCCGGCGTCCGAGCGCGCACGCCGGCCTAGTGCGTCCTGCGAGTGGCGCGCAGGGCTCTTTACGCGGCGGTGCCCGGGGATTCCGGCATCGCGGTGTCGCTCATCGCGCGCGCCCTAGGAAGGCCGCGGCGCGGGTGCCAGCTGGGGCGCCGTAGAGGTTGCCACGCCGCCGATGGGCAGCACGACCCCGCCCCCGGACCCAGCGGCGTGCAGCTCGTCATCTCGGAATCGAACGATGCCGCTCGCCTGGCTCCGATCGCCAGAGTGTCGTGGATGCTCGCGGGCCACATCTCCGGTGCCATCCGTGGCCACACGGTCGCCTGCCCGCGCTGGCGCGGACGGGCCGGCTCCGGGCGACCCGATCGCTGTGATCCCCTTTCTCTTGGGGGCCATGGTGATGATGAAGTCGATGCGCTGACCTTCAAACCGGATTCTCACAGCTTGCGCCCCCTACCTGGCGCGCCAGAGATGTCGGTGGAAACGACACCTATGGGATCACGGAGAATCCCTTCTACGGTCGGCGGGCGCGGGGCTGTGGAAAGAGCGGGTTTAAGAGATCAACACAGGAGATTTATCCAGGTTCGGGCCGCAAGTGATGCGTAATACCCTACTCCTGCTGGTTTGTGTTTATCTGATGTTCTTGGACTAGCTACAAAGCGTGCAGGGTCCAAAAAGTCTGAATCCCCTCACAGTACGCCGCGGGCCTCCTTTTATAGTCAAAAGGGGCTGCCACAGTGGCACACAGGAGGTGGAAAGTTGTACAGTAGTCGAGTTTATCTCTGCCATCGTAGGACAAAACACATTAAATGCGCTACTTAGGTGTCCTCTTACTTTATTGGGGACGGCAACGAGGCCCGTCCCGTCCGTCGCCGCTTCGCCACGCGTCCAGGCCAACGAGGCATGCAGCGCCATGTAGGCTGGCTGGCTGCCGAGCTGGTGTGGTGGCAGAGTCTTCACGAAGGTTTGCATGCCACCACGTAGGTGCTTGACTAGTTGGCTTAGGAGCCACGTACTGCCATGCGGGTACCTGCTTAGTTGATGGGTTGGTTGCTGAGCTGGGGTGGCAAGGCCTTGCCGCGGTCTTGCTAATATTCCCGGCAAGGGTCTTGCCGGGGCCTTGTGGGTGCCCTCGGCAAGAGTCTTGCCGGGGCCTCGTGGGTATCTTCGGTAGGAGCCTTGCCGGGGCCTCGTGGGCATCCTCGGCAAGGAGCCCCGCTGTCGTCTTGTCCTCTGGTTCCTACCTAGGCCTCGCAGGCCTTTTGTCTTCACAAAGATCTGCATGCCACCATGGAGGCGCCTCCCGAGCCTTGGTTCCAATGTGGTCGATGGCGTCGGAACTCTTAGACTCAAGGGTGGCAGCCTCGTTGGTGTTGGGTAAGTTGCCCCGGCAAGGCTCTTGCCGGGGCTGTAAAGGCCGCCCCGGCAAGGGCCTTGCCGGGGGAGTTTCACCTCACCCCTCTGCTCTTCATGCTTCTGGTCTTGAGCACGGCTCGGGTGGTCTTGTGTCTTGGCTTCCTCTTCTGTCCCGCCAAGCGCGGCTGCGGGTGCGTGGCTGCGACTGCCCGCGCACAAGTAAAGGGGTGCAAAAAGGATCCCTACTTTTGTACACCGACACTACCCCCACCACATGTCAACTCACTGTCTCTCAGTTGCGCGGGTTGTTCTTTTCCACATGCGCACTCAGGCCAACTCCACCGCACGACCCCAAACAGACGTCCGGTTTGGCCGGATTTTGTCCCTTTGGGGCGGCAATGGGTTCACCCATGTCCACGTCTGTCCGTTGGGTCGTGGGTGTGGCCAACGCGCGGCCGCACCCCAAATCATGTCCGTGTTGGACGTGATTAAAAAACAGGAAAACTAAAATAAAATGACTAAAAAAGTAAATAAACGCAGTTAAAAAAAACTTAAAACATAAGTTTAGGTCACGGCCACAAAACGGCCCAGTTTCGCGGTTCACTTAAACGGCCCAGTGCCATAATTAACATAAAAACAAAATAAAAAAACATCGCCCGCGCGCTCCTGCCGCGCCCCGTCGATGCCGCGGCCGTCGCCGTCTTCAGTGGCCGCAGATGTCGTCGTCGTCGCTGACGAGGTCGACGTAGTCCGGCGACGTCCAGAGGTGGGCCGGGGACCGTGGTGCACGGGTGCAGCAGGCTGGAAGGTGGCAGGTGCCTGCACCACCTCCTCCCGTGGCGAGGCGTCCCGCTCCGATGACCACGGCGGTGTGGGGCACCAATTCACGCCCCCCACGGCGTCCGCCATCTCCGGAGCCGTGCACGACCAGCTCCAGTGCTGGCCCACCAGCCCCGGATGGAACGCGGCCATCGGCGGCTCCTCCATCACCTCCTCCTTCGCCACCATCTCCAGCTCGGGGAGGGCGACGTCGCCGGCCGCGGAGAGGGCCGTCACCTCCTCGAGGCCCTCCCATTGGCGCTCGTCGTGCGTGCGCATGGAGTCCTCCATGACACACGCCATGAGACGGGTCTCCTCCTCCGCTGTCATGCGAGGAGGTGGTGGTGGCGACGGAGACAGGGATGGCGAAGGCGTGGGCCTGAGGCCGCGCACCCGCATACGCCCGCGCACCTGGGGAGCAGCCGCTCGGCGCTCTGGACGTGGCCGCCGCGGCCCGTGGACGTGGCAGCGAAGAAGGACGCCCGCCGCGTGTTGTGCTCGTCCTGGAACCAGGTGTCCCACATGGGCGAGTCGGGGCGTACCTTTCGTCGTAGTATAGGTCGTCCGGGAGGAGGCGGCGGCGGCGCTCGATCTCCTGGCGGCGTGCACGGCCGCTCAACAGGACCGGCGGGATCGGCACGCGGTCGGCCGACAAATGCCAGTTGTTTGGGAGGTGGACGTCGCTCCAGGGGAGTGGCGTCCTCGTCTCCCAATAGCGGTGGCATACGGCCGCCTCGATGTAGTGACGGTCGTGCTCGCCGGCGGCCGTGGGGGCGATGGAGAACGCGGGCGGCGCGGGGGCCTGACGCGATGGTGATGCAGGCTCCTCCTTCACATTGCCGTGGCGGCGCCCCGACGAGGTGCCGGCCTCGCGGTCGTGCTTCCCCTTGCGGCCGTAGTTCCATAGGCCCATGGCTACGAGGCGGTCGGCCGGCGAGTTCGAGGCTAGGGTTTGTGGGTTCGGGGTTGTCGGGTTTTGAGGAGGCCGCGGGGTGGAGTGGGGCAGTGTGGACGACGACCGGTCCACGGCTTTCCCATTTAAGGATCGCGACCGTTCGCCTGGGCGGATGACAGGCGGGACCGGCCGCCCGTGCGCATTGATGTCGGGCGATGGGAGGTAGGTGGCCGCCTGCCACGCGGCCCCAGCGCGGACGAGCGACGCGTTCGTTTGGTGTCCGCCGCAACCCAAACCCAGCGCATGTTTGCGCTCGAAATGGGTCGGCACGGACACAAAACGGACCATATGGGTCAGGTCCGTCGCACGCTGGGCCGCCTCGTTTGTTCTTTTTACCCCAAACGGACGAGGCCGGACAGGATGGGGTCGCGCGGTGGAGTTGGCCTCACCCCTGGCACAAAAAAAGGAGAAGCCGCTCCACGTGCAGTCTGCACGCGCCGCCAGCCTCACGTCTCCGGCCATGGTTGTCCTTCTGCCGCAGCACCCTCCACCACACACATCTCTGCCGTCAGCTGGTTGTAGCTCCTGACATCCACGGTTGCAGCTTCACGGTCAACGGTAGCAACTTCGTTGGAAAAAGGTCGTAGCTCTGCCATCGCTGGTTGTAGCTCCTACCAGCCATGGTTGCAGCTCCCCCTGCATCCACGGTCGCAGCTCCCCCTGCATCCACGGTCGCAGCTCCACCGTCATTTGGTTGCAGCTCCCATCTTCCGCGGTCACAGCTGCCACAACTTCCCGCATAGTCGATTCCAGCATTAGCCATCGTTCCTTGTAGCATCAACGCAGCTCTAGCCGACCATCTGTCCATCCTAGCTTTCCGCATCCGCGGTTCCAGCACGACCCTTATTTTGGGCCTTTCTTTCCTTTTGCATGTATTGAGCTTGGCGCTCTTTGAGATCTCGGAATAGCTTCGAACCAGCAACCTCAAGCTCTTTGAGATCTCGGAATAGCTTCGAACCAACAACCTTGAGCGGGTCTCCTCAAAATCACCGTAACTACCTGCCGCGAGCCACCTTGTATGCTAAGGCGGACATTAATTAAATGCTGCCACAGCAGGCCTATTTTGGATCGATAAATCTAAAAAAAAAGTCAACGGAGCGAGTAAAATGCAATAGTACACCTAGTGAGAGTCAAGTATTAGGGTGCTCCTACTACACTTTCGTACCTTGGGAAGTCATATGCACTTAGTGGATCACCGTCATGTGTTGAATGCTCCTCGGTAGCTGATAGGTACACGGTGTCATAATCTTTCAACGAGATGAAATCGATTTATGTTGGACAAGACTTTGACGACCTGAGTACACAATACTGAACACACGGCGGTGCGCCTTGGCAATCGCTAAACCAGCTCTTGTGTAAAATAGAGGTCCCTGATCTTTGCTGGATCAAGCGAACAATATGATAAGAGCACACGGACTAACATTGGCATTCACGAAGTTGCATTCAGCAACAAAAATGACTACATCCATGCTTCAATAAGGTACCATCATGATTCTTTGGAAAATTCCGCACAATTTATACTGATAATAAGCTGATACTGAAGTGGCTCATGGCTTCGTGCCCTAGTATTCAGTATCTATATTTTTTGAAGTCTGCCATCCGTGACCACGGGCCATCAAAATCCAGGATTCCAATCAAAACATCTCATTTTTTACAAGACCTGATACAGTGCTTATAATTGGCAGACCAAGGCCTCACGAGAGTCAACTAAAACACATCTGACAGTTAACCACTTCCATCGAGTTGGCCATGGGATAGAAGGTGCGACATGTATTGCTGAACAACAAAGTACAAAGCCGATATAAAACTTGCAAACCATGCGGTGGAAATTAATCCAAACAAAGAAGCTTATTTGAAAATTTTAAGACACTTACAGCATGGTAAGCATATGGTGGTTTGCCTTGCCGGTCAAAGTGCTTTGCCATGATGGAGAATTCTATTGGACCCCAGTCGTCTATTTCAAAACAATTACCTAATGCAGCCTTGTAAAGCTGCAAACCACCCGAAAAAAATCAGATATTACCTCTCTGAAGCAAGTGGGCAACTGGCACGGTACACAAAATGAAATTTTATTTACAAATCTTTTCGGGTTAATACCTTTGCAGTGTCAGTTAATAGCTCGGTGCCAGAAGGGTAGGAAGCATAATACTGATCGGCCCTCGAAATGCCAGCTCTTGTCCTGCAGTAAGCTCAGAGAGAGAAGAATTTTGGTGGTAAAGAACAACAAGTCACAAGATTTTGCAACTGTGGAAAAAAGGGTAATTCAGCAATGACATACGTATTGCTTGTGTAAGCATAGGTAACGAGGGTAGTGAAGGAATAGAATCCAGCATAAGACGCCAATCGCCTAAACTTCTGAATCTTTAAGATCTCCTTGCACTGATACAAAATGTCCATTTCACAGCAGCTAGACACTGGTATTAAAAAAGATAAATTAAGTGAAGACAAACACAGTCCAACAAAGCCAGCATTGTTGGAGCCATCAGGAAACAAATCATTATCCTAAAATGTTTCTGCATATTATAAATTCTTGGGTGATTGCTGATGCCACTAACATAACCAGCTGTCATAGACGCTAATTGGGAAAGGCAAAGTTTCTGTATCTACATAGTCTTGACAGATTAAACAAGTAAAAAAACAATGCAAGCCTAGATTCTTGAGTATTCGCATGGAAAAAAAACTAGCGACCATGCAACAAAGGTAGAATGACTAAATTGTAATTACACTGAAACATCACATGCTTAGAGGTTGTACAGTACTACAGTGGTGGAAACACATTTATATTTCAAGGTTTTTACAATTTTCTACAAAGAATTCAGAAACAGGAGGGGCAAAACATAGAGCCTGATCTGAACAGTATGCCCCTTCGTCTGCTCTCACCTGGTCAATGTTTTCCATTTCGATTTCCTGTAGGATTGACTCCAACATGGCAAGGTTGGAGCTATACATCAAATATAGAGGTTTTGGACAGAGGTTTTCCAAGAAGTTCGGTTTTAAGTTATCTCTCAATTTGGTACTCTTCCGGTTTTGAACATGCCAAATCCATCAGTAATCCAAATTGTGGCATCTGGGTTGCAGGTATGAAAACTAAACCGAAAGGGGATTCAAATTTAACTCACGGTGATCAGGTCGGGCACTCGAGCTTGAATAGGAGGATGCTGGAGTGCTCGCTTGATGCTCTCACTTGAGAGCCGGAGACCGGAGGACCTGGCGCTGGCTGCCAGCCGCTGCGAAGATACGAGGTCCGAGGTCGCGGAGTCGCCGCGATCCCCTTCCTTGGGCAGGACACTCGCCGCGATATCACCTTCACGAGGAGCAAGATGTGTCCCGCCGGCTGCACGCCGCCGCCGGTCGTCGCCGCGTCGGGCTCCACGCGTCAGGAAGGTTAGGGATTCGGCCGCAAGAGGCCTTCCTGATGTTTCTTTTTTCTTTTCTTTGATTTTCTTTAGGGGTTTTTCTTTGATTTGATGACAGGAGGCCCTGTGAACAGTTGACTTGGGCCATATGGGCCGGTGAACCTGCAACTTGCATCAGTCGTGTAACCATAAGTGTTTTTTTTTTTGGTTTTCGCCCGGTTTTTCATTAATTAACTGAGCAATTCTCTTCTTAATTAATCGATGAGGCAAAACTTTTGCCTCCGTTTTTAAAAAAAATTGTCTCAAAAAATAAAAACCTGAAGTTTTTTTTCGAAAAGGAAGAGATCTATTATAACAGTTCATCGAAAGTTTAAAGCATTTCAAATATAATAAAAATTACATCGAGATTCCGAGACCACCGAACGACCAGTCGGCGTGCCGCTTTCGCCGCTCCCCTATCGGAGCCGGCTTGACCTTGTCGATGACAGTTGGGAAGTCTTCGTGCACGTGTCCCTAAGGACCAGCGCCCTGGAGATGCAGTCGTCGCCATTGAACCCTTGCATAGATCTGAAATTCTGGCACCAAATCTCACTGCATGACGAGAAACCCTAACCTCACCACCTCAAGAAGACGGCAGAAATCTACACCGAAGCTTCGTTGACTACGTCCAAATGGACGAACATGGGGACGATTGAAGCCCGGAAGACAAACTCAAATAGGAAGCATCGTCATCCGCCCTGAAGTTCTATTTTAGTACATTCATCTTTGGAATACGTAACTTGCATTCTATGTTCCTTTTATACACAATGTTGTTTCGTATAATCCAGGTTTGTGAATCATTTCTTCTATCTACAATCATGGCTAGAAATAAGCAAATTCCAGCACAAAGTGTTTTTTCTCTATGATAAGCTAGGTGACATTCATGATGGTAAGTTTAATGAAGTTTCATTTCCTCTCTTTATGTTGACCTTTAACGAATTTCCATCGCTAGGTAATATTTATGATGTAAGTTTCATGGTAACTTGAGTGCTTTGTGCAGACCACATAGCCGAGGGTAATTACAATTTCACATGTGTTGCTCAACCATCGCAACATGCTTAGGTTACACAAGTGGAAAGTGATGATGATCCTAAAGCTCAAAGAAAGGGGGATACCTTCTGTTTCGACCTGGATCAATACAATTATGATTTGCACATGTTTGATGATCAAATAGATGTCGCTCAAAGTGATGATGCTCAAAGGGATGTTGGAATAGAGGATGTTGATCCAATCAGTCAAAGGGGTGTTGTTGTTCGTTCGAACAAAAAGCCTCAGAAGGAACCCAAGAAGCCCAAGAAGCGTGAAGATCCTATAGTGGGAGTGGTGGAGAAGTATGTTGAGATCAAGACGAAGCAAGCGATGGATAAAGCTACTCTACTGGTTAGGTCAAGAAATGTGCAAGAGTTCTCCATCAACAAGTCCATTGTTGTTCTATACAAGATGGAAAGCTTAGCATGTGATGAAAGACCCATGACAGACAAGTGCTTCAAAAATGCTGAGAACCATGAGATTTTCCTTACTTCTGCCACTGATGATGAGCAGAGTGTTGTCGCGGGTCTCCAGGGTGAAATGATAGAGTTGCCTAGAGGTATCTAAAGTAAGCTTTCTTGGACAGAACTGCTAGGTGTTGCTTTTGTTCATTATTGTTGTTGTTGTTGCTGCTGCTTTATTTCCACTTAATGATGAACAAACTAGTTGATGCTATTGTGTATTCTACCATGTACTACTTTTGTAGTGATCTCCTGTTAGAACTGGAGCTTGCTTATTTGAATAACACATGTTTTTTCTTATGGTTTTATCATGTTTAGACTGTAATGATGTACTCCGTAAGCCAAATGGTGGAAGATGGAGTCATCTGGGGTCCTATTTTTCTCATTGTTGTTACTGTCAGTCTCAAGATTTGTGATTTGATTTCAAAGTTCAATCGCTGGCGAGAAAGCTCTTAAAAAGTAAGGTTGAATATTGGAATTGCATGTTTGAGACATAATAGCATTTATTCCTTCTTCTTCTTTTTCGGCTAAGTACGAGCTTTGGAAGTGTGGATTTAGCCTTCACATCCATGTGATCTTGTCTAGCCATAGAAAAGGACTGAATTTTCAAATTATGTTC
This sequence comes from Aegilops tauschii subsp. strangulata, assembly GCF_002575655.3. Classification (NCBI taxonomy): domain Eukaryota; kingdom Viridiplantae; phylum Streptophyta; class Magnoliopsida; order Poales; family Poaceae; genus Aegilops; species Aegilops tauschii. The sequence continues at coordinate 308,265,132 of NC_053037.3, read as the reverse complement.
TTTTACTGGGTTTGGTCTTTGTTACTTATGCCAACAATTAATAAATAGTCCAACAGTTGATGGCATGAAACAAAAGGGGCGCGCTGCATCTCTCTTTTCTCTTACCTTTTCTTTTTACTATGTATTTTCTCTTACATAGTAGCTAGAAGGTAAGTATGCTTTGCAAAAATAGAGATTGGATGAGATGTAGGAGTAGCAAGGAGGGATGATGTGGGACAAGTTCTAGTCATGTAAGCTTAGGTCCATTGCATCATCTAATCAGCAGAGCAGCACAAGCTGGCCTTGTGGTCACAAGTGGCAGCATAGTGTTGTTCGTCACTTGTATGTAATGAAACGAGCCTCATGCGAGGATGCGTTGAGCTGTAAATGGAATGGTTCTACTGCAATGCTTACTGCTCATATAGATCAATCAGTTCAGTTCTAGTTTCTCCCATGTTCCATGTTCTCATGTTTCACCCTCTTGTCTGTGTGTAATACATATGGTTTTATTCATGATTTTTTTGCTTCATCTGTCTAGGTGTGGCTTGATTGGCTAAGAGATGGAGGGCCTATTTTACTAGGTGGATGGCACATTATGCATGTCTGTTATGGTGTGTTGTAGAGGGCCTATTTTTGAAGGAAATATGCCCTAGAGGCAATAATAAAGTCATTATTTATATTTCCTTATATCATGATAATTTTTTATTATTCATGCTAGAATTGTATTAACCGAAAACTTGATACATGTGTGGATACATAACACAGTGTCCCTAGTAAGTCTCTACTAGACTAGCTCGTTAATCAAAGATGGTTAAGTTTCCTAACCATAGGCATGTGTTGTCATTTGATGAACGGGATCACATCATTAGGAGAATGATGTGATGGACAAGACCCATCCGTTAGCTTAGCATAATGATCGTTAAGTTTTATTGCTATTGCTTTCTTCATGTCATATACATATTCCTTTGACTATGAGATTATGCAACTCCCGGATACCGGAGGAATACCTTGTGTGCTATCAAACGTCACAACGTAACTGGGTGATTATAAAGATGCTCTAAAGGTATCTCCGAAGGTGTTTGTTGGGTTGGCATAGATCGAGATTAGGATTTGTCACTCCGAGTCTCGGAGAGGTATCTCTGGGCCCTCTCGGTAATGCACATCATAATAAGCCTTGCAAGCAATGTGACTAATGAGTTAGTTGCGGGATGAAGTATTATGGAACGAGTAAAGAGACTTTCCGGTAACGAGATTGAACTAGGTATGAAGATACCGACGATCGGATCTCGGGCAAGTAACATACCATTGACAAAGGGAATAACGTATGTTGTCATTATGGTTTGACCGATAAAGATCTTCGTAGAATATATAGGAACCAATATGAGCATCCAGGGGAAGATATGGGACATAGGACGGAGGCAAGGCAGCCCACAAGGGGTGGCGCCCCCCCCCCCCAGGGAAGGAGTCCGAATTGGACTAGGGGAGGGGGCGGCGGCCCCCTTTCCTTCTCCTCCTCCCTCTCCTTCCCCCTTTCCCCTTCCAGCAAAAGGAAAGGGGGGCGAATTGGACTAGGAGCCCAAGTGGGACTCCTCCCACTTGGGGCGCGCCTAGGCTGGCCTCCTCCCCTTTCCTTCTTTAATATACGGGGGCGGGGGCGCCTCTAAGACGCATCAATTGTTCTTAGCCGTGTGCGGTGCCCCCCTCCACCATTTACTCCTCCGATCATATTGTCGTAGTGCTTAGGCAAAGCCCTGAGCGGATCACTTCACCATCACCGTCACCACACCATCGTGCTGACGAAACTCTCCCTCGACACTTTGCTGGATCAAGAGTTCGAGGGACGTCATCGAGCTGAACGTGTGCAGAACTCGGAGGTGTCGTACGTTCGGTACTTGATCGGTTGAATCGAGAGGACATTCGACTACATCAACCATGTTAAGCTAATGCTTCCGCTTTCACGAGGGTACGTGGACACACTCTTCCCCGCTCGTTGCTATGCATCTCCTAGATAGATCTTGCGAGATCGTAGGAATTTTTTTGAAATTGCATGCTACGTTCCCCAACAGTTTTGCTACGTGGATGGCGCGTTATGGTTGTTATGGTATGTCATGGAGGGCCAGTTTTACTAGGTGGATGACACATTATGGTTGTTATGGCGTGTTGGAGGGCATGTTGACATTCGATGAGAATATCTTGTTTTGACCCTTTATTCTTGTCACGAAGTGTGCAATCGACGATAGTTACTACCTCTGTCCTGGTTTATTGGTCCCCTTTGTGTTTTGTGCTAAATTTTGACCTTAGATTTAACTAGTAAAATGTTAATGCATGTAACAAAAATAATATCATTGGAAACTATGTTCAAATGCGAATCCAACGATATAATTTTTTGTGACATGCATTATTATTTTCTTAGTTAGATCTATGGTCAAAGTTTGGCATAAAATACTAAGGGGACCAATAAACAAGGACAGAGGTAGTACCTTGTGTTCCATTCATGATAACTATGTTGTCACTGATATGTAATACTCATATTCTGCACTGGTATCAATTTGGTAGCAACATGCTTAGTTTTGTGTGTGGATTTTATAATTGTAGACTTGTAGTAAGTTTTCTTGCTATGTTATTTTACTTATAAAGATTGTATTTTTAGATGTTTTGCACCATCTTATCTCAATATGGCAAACTCTATTTACCAAACACAAGTTTTATACATAGGGGATTGAAGCCAGTGGGGTTTGGGGGATTAAGGGGATTGGTGGAAGAGGGGGATTCACCAAATACCCTGAAATCCCCACCCCCTTTCAATAGTGCAGGAAATCCTAGTGGTGACGTGCGAAAAAGTGCCTTGGTGGCGCGACGACGCCACGCCACCAGTATGGCGCCACTGGTAAAAATTAGTGATGGCATTGGCAACACACGTCAGCACTAACATAGATACTGATTGTGTGGCACGTGTCCCATCCCACCACTAATTTTCATCTGACGTGCCATATTGACGTCACGCCACCAATTTTATTTTTTCATATAAAAAACTGCACAACATCATTTTCCCAGCCAAATGACAACATAGTAGTATAACATTAGTAAAACCTTTAGCAACACGGGGAAGGTCTGACATAGCATAGTAGTATGACAAGTAAGATAGTTAATGAACTTAGCATAGCAATTCAACAACTTAGATAGGTACTCGCTCAAAACATAGCAGTTTAACAAGTTAGATAGGTACTCGATCAACTTCACATATTTAAGCTTTAGCAGTCAACGGTTGCCTTGATCTTCTGAAGCTTCCTCCTATTCTCACGCCTAACTGCGATAAAATCAATCTTGAGTTGTTTGAGATCATCCCTCTCTTCCTTCAGCTGATCCTTCTCCTCCTTTACTTAATCTCTCACCTCCTTTAGCTGATCCCTCTCCTCCTTCAGCCGATACCTCTCCTCCTTCAGCTTCGTGACTATAGTTTCTCAAGAGCTCTGAAGCTATTGGGCCTCATAATCCACTTCTTGAGCTTGCTCAGACATCCTCCCAGTCTACATTCGTAGATAGCCCTACAAAACATCAACAGATGAAATACCGAAGGGAAACAAAACTAGATTGAAGAAGGACTGAAGGCTCGCTCAATCCATACAAAATGCCAACAATATGAATGCAATTAATAATACATTTAGGGTCTTGTATCACTTCTATTTATGCATGATCCAACTTCTATTTTGGAATCAAGAATTCTATTTATGAACTTGTAATTAATCAACACTTCTATTTATGAACTTGTAATCCTTCAACTCATCCCTCATATACTATGATGAAATCTTACGCGATATGGATCTCTCACAATTGGTCTATCTTTTTCTAGAGTAAAAATATTGTAAGCTACACACTAACTAGTTGTTCCTCAATTCTATCATGAAATCTTCTATTTATGAAGAAATAACTTGGATCCATGAAATCCTACTGAAAGTGCTAATTATCGACTAGAGGGGGTGAATAGGCGGTTTTTATGAAAGTCTTCAAGACAGGCAGTGTCTTCGAAGATAGACAACCAAATAACACCTACACAGTATGCAGCGAAAGATAAACTACTAGCCCAGCCACAGTCAAGGAGACAAAACAGAATAAGAAGACTAATAGCAGTTCGGTAGAATAGATCGGAATTGGAAGATAGTATGAAGCCAAATATGCAAACAAAGAGAATGTCTTCACACAATGAAGTCAAACAGAGCAGGCAAGCAATGACTTCACAAAGCTAAACTGTAAGTAAAGGGTAAAGTGATAGAACTAGTTGCTTGATGAAGACAAGGATTTGGTAGACAAGTTCCAGTTGTTGTGACAACTATACGTCTGGTTAGGGAGCCTGAGATTGAACTCAGAACACCACGTCTTCACCTTATTCCCCTTGAGCTAAGGACAAATAGTCCTCGCCCAATCACTCTGGTAAGTCTTCAAAGCAGACTTCCAAACCTTCATAGACTTCGTTCACCCGCGATCCACAATGACTCTTGGATCCTCAAAACGCAACGCCTAACCAACTGGAAGATCACATTCTTCAGGTGTAATAAGTCTTCAGATGATGCAGAGAAAAGGACTTCAGTGATGCCAACACTCTTTGGGCTTTGGGTGTTCTGGGTTTTGTCCTCGCAAGGATTCTCTCTCAAAGGCTTCAGAGGTGGGTTACTCTCAAACGACAAAACCCATGCACTAACTCTGAGCAGCCACCAATTTATGATGTAGGGGTGGGCTATTTATAGCCAGGAGGCAACCCGGCATGATAGTCCAAAATGACCCTAGGTCATTGGGGAACCGACACGTGTCCAACAGTCGGATTTCAAACGCACGCGACACCTTGACTTGGGCTACAAGCAAGGGTGACTTATCCAACTCAGGATAAGATTTTCTCTCATTATCTTCACTCAAAGACATAGGATTCGGGTTGAGCATCACGTCTGTTTTCCAACTTTGTTCACTTGGAACACACTTGACAGTTCGGTGGTTCCTATGACTCAAGAAAGAAGAAGATGAAACTATGAAACAACTATGTCTTCGCACTCCATTGTCTTCAAGTGAATGTCTTCACACGTCATTATCTTTGACGTGAATGTCTTCACGAACCACCATTGTCTTCAAAGTCTTCATACATTTTTAGGGGTCATCTTCGATAGGTAAACCGAATCAATAGGGACTTCTACCTGTGTTCTCCTGTGAATCTCACAAACACATTAGTCCCTCAACCACGTTTGTCGTCAATAATCCAAAACCAATTAGGGGTGGCACTTACACCTATGCAGTATGAATCTCTCACAATTTGTGTATTTTTTCTAGTGTAAAAATAGTGTAAGGGCATCTTCAAAGGAGACCCTCAAAACTCTGGTATATGTCCGACTAGACACTTTTTCACTTTTGCAATCCAATGGAGACCCTTATCGGTCCGTGAAGTGGTCCTGATGTCCGTTTTCCTGCAAAGCCAAGACAAATGTGGGGGAGCTATACCGGAGTCTAGACATCCACTTAAACAACCAAAAACCTCTATGTGGTCCTTCTCTCTTTTCTCTCTCTTCACATGCATGGCCCCCTGCTACCTCTTGAGCACTGCGTTGGTTTTCCCTTGAAGAGGAAAGGGTGATGCAGCAAAGTAGCGTAAGTATTTCCCTCAGTTTTTGAGAACCAAGGTATCAATCTAGTAGGAGGCCACGCACGAGTCCCTCGCACCTACACAAACAAATAAATCCTCGCAACTAACGCGATAAGGGGTTGTCAATCCCTACACGGTCACTTACGAGAGTGAGATCTGATAGATATGATAAGATAATATTTTTGGTATTTTATGATAAAGATGCAAACTAAAGAAAGCAAAATAAAAACGGCGTCAGAAATAGCTTGTTGTCGGGAGATTAAATATGATGGAAAATAGACCCGGGGGGCATAGGTTTCACTAGTGGCTTCTCTCAAGAGCATAAGTATTTATGGTGGGTGAACAAATTACTATTGAGTAATTGACAGAATTGAGCATAGTTATGAGAATATCTAGGTATGATCATGTATATAGGCATCACGTCCGAGACAAGTAGACTGACTCCTGCCTGCATCTACTACTATTACTCCACACATCGACCGCTATCCAGTATGCATCTAGAGTATTAAGTTCATAAGAACAAAGTAACTCTTTAAGCAAGATGACATGATGTAGAGGGATAAACTCATGCAATATGATATAAACCCCATCTTGTTATCCTCGATGGCAACAATACTATACGTGCCTTGCTGCCCCTACTGTCACTGGGAAAGGACACCGCAAGATTGAACCCAAAGGTAAGCACTTCTCCCATTGCAAGAAAGATCAATCTAGTAGGCCAAACCAAACTGATAATTCAAAGAGACTTGCAAAGATAACCAATCATACATAAAAGAATTCAGAGAAGATTCAAATATTGTTCATAGATAAACTTGATCATAAACCCACAATTCATCGGTCTCAACAAACACACCGCAAAAGAAGATTACATCGAATAGATCTCCACAAGAGAGGGGGAGAACATTGTATTGAGATCCAAAAAGAGAGAAGAATCCATCTAGCTAATAACTATGGACCCGAAGGTCTAAGGTAAACTACTCACACATCATCGGAGAGGCTATGGTGTTGATGTAGAAGCCCTCCGTGATCGATGCCCCCTCCGACGGAGCTCCGGAACAGGCCCCAAGATGGGATCTCACGAGTACAGAAGGTTGCAGTGGTGGAATTAGATTTTTGGCTCCTTATCTGATAGTTTGGGGGTACGTAGGTATATATAGGAGGAAGGAGTACGTCGGTGGAGCAACAGGGGGCCCACGAGGGTGGAGGGCGCGCCCAGGAGGGTAGGCGCGCCCCCTACCTCGTGCCCTCCTGGTTGATGTCTTGACGTAGGGTCCAAGTCCTCTGGATCACGTTCGTTCCAAAAATCACATTCCCGAAGGTTTCATTCCGTTTGGACTCCGTTTGATATTCTTTTTCTGCGAAACTCTGAAATAGGCAAAAAACTGCAATTCTGGGCTGGGCCTCCGGTTAATAGGTTAGTCCCAAAAATAATATAAAAGTGTATAATAAAGCCCAATAATGTCCAAAACAGAATATAATATAGCATGGAACAATCAAAAAATTATAGATACGTTGGAGACGTATCACCCCCTCTCCTTTCTCTCCTCCCAAACGGACACCACGCCACAAATGCCACCACATGCATGGTCCACTCTACTCTCTCTCTCTCTCTCCTTCCAACCGGATTAATTTGTGAATAGCTTTGGATGACTCACTCCGCCATCATGTCCGCAGACCACGTACAGATATAAAAATGGACATATATCGAAGACATTTGCGGGTCAGCTTTGGAGATGCCCTAGGCTACACACTAACTAGTTCTTCCTCAATTCTACCATGAAATCCTCTACTCCCTCCGTCCAGAAATACTTGTCAGAGGAATGAATTCATTTCTCCGACAAGTATTTTTGGACAGAGGGAGTATATAGGAAGAAAAAACTTGGAGCCATGAAATCTTACGTGGTTGCTGCTCTTGTCGATGTCGACGAGCCTCATATCGGCGTAGTAGTTATTGTCCAAGTTGTGTATCGGCATAGACAAACTCATGGCAGCATCAGCGCCTTTGTTGACGAAGCCGACATTGCCTGAGCGGAGGGGAGGTTGATGGCGAGGATGGGCGGAGACGAAGGCGACCGCGATGGTAAGGAGGTGCGTGTTGGGAAACGTAGCATGCAATTTCAAAAAAATTCCTACGCTCACGCAAGATCTATCTAGGAGATGCATAGAAACAAGAGGGGGAGAGTGTGTCCACTTACCCTCGTAGATAGAAAGCAGAAGCGTTTGACAACGCGATTGATGTAGTCGAACTTCTTCTAGATCCGACCTATCAAGCACCGAACGTACGGCACCTCCGAGTTCTACACACGTTCAGATCGATGACGTCCCTCGTCCTCTTGATCCAGCAAAGGTTTCGAGGAAGAAGATGAGTTCCGTCAGCACGACGGCATGGTGACGTTGATGGTGAAGTGATCCGCGCAGGGCTTCGCCTAAGTAGTACGAAGATATGACCGGAGGCGTAAACTGTGGAGGGGGGCGCCGCGCACGGCTAACAATTGTTGGTGTGTGTTCTAGGCGCCCCCTCCCCACATATATATAGGTGAGAGGGGGAGGGGAATAGCCTTGGGGCACCCCAAGTAGGAGGAATCCTACTTGGGGCCTATTCCAATTCGCCCCCCTACCATATTTGCCGGAAGGAAAAAGGAAGAGAGGGGAGAGGAAAGGAAGGGGGAGGCCGACTCCCCCCCTTTCCTTCTCCCACTTGGCCGACGGCCTAGGAGGTGTGCCCCAGCCCCTTGTGGGCTGGTGTGCCCCTTCCCCTTTGGCCCATGTGGCCCATTATCCTCCCGGGGGTTCCGGTAACCCCTCCAGTACTCCGATAAATACCCGATACTATCCGGATCACATCCGGTGTCTGAATACTATGATCCTATATATCAATTTTTACCTCTCGACCATTTCGAGACTCCTCGTCATGTTAGTGATATCATCCGGGACTCCGAACAACATTCGGTCACCAAATCACATAACTCATATAATACTAAATCGTCATCGAACGTTAAGCGTGCGCACCCTACGGGTTCGAGAACTATGTAGACATGACCGAGACACCTCTTCGGTAAATAACCAATAGCGGAACCTGGATGCTCATATTGTCTCCTACATATTCTACGAAGATCTTTATCGGTCAAACCGCTATGACAACATACGTTATTCCCTTTGTCATCGGTATGTTACTTGCCCGAGATTGGATCGTCGGTATCCACATACCTAGTTCAATCTCATTACCGGCAAGTCTCTTTACTCGTTCCATAATACATCATCTTGTAACTAACTCATTAGTCACTTTGCTTGCAAGGCTTCTTATGATGTACATTACCGAGAGGGCCTAGAGATACCTCTCCGATACTCGGAGTGACAAATCCTAATCTCGATCTATGACAACCCAACGAACACCTTCGGAGATACCTGTAGAGCATCTTTATAATCACCCAGTTACATTGTGATGTTTGATAGCACACAAGGTATTCCTCCAGTATCCGGGAGTTGCATAATCTCATAGTCGAAGGAATATGTATTTGACATGAAGAAAGCAATAGCAATAAAACTAAACGATCAATATGCTAAGCTAACGAATGGGTCTTGTTCATCACATCATTCTCCTAATGATGTGATCCCATTATTAAATGAAACTCATGTACATGGTTAGGAAACTTAACCATCTTTGATTAACGAGCTAGTCTAGTAGAGGCTTACTAGGGACACGGTGTTTTGTCTATGTACCCATACATGTATCAAGTTTTCGGTTAATATAATTCTAGAATGAATAATAAACATTTATCATGATGTAAGGAAATATAAAATAACAACTTTATTATTGCCTCTAGGGCATATTTCCTTCAGTGCGGGCCACAACGAGGCAGAGGCGACATCCCTTCCAACTGAGAGTTGTGGCGGTATGACAGATGGGAAGAGAAGTTTGCGAGAGAGGTTGAGAAAGAGGGGTTAGGGATGGGCCGCAGGAGGAGACAGTTCTAGCCCACTAACTGATGGCTTTGGCCAGTATCGCCCATGCCACTGGCAATTTTTTACGTTTCATTTAAGTTCTTGTTACTGTTTACATTTTATTTAAGATAGAGAAGAGAAGAAAGAAGTGAATTGTATAGGGGGGATAAGTGATGGAGTTGCCATGTACCATTTACTGGTGGTGTGCTATGTACATGCCACGACAACTCTAGGAAAAGTACCAGTGGGGTGCAAGTATCTGGCATGCTACCAACAACTTGTGCTTGGTCAGACCAACTAGTTGGTCTCACACGCTGTTAGCATGTGAAAAAGTAGGCACACCACTAGCAACGTATTACTGATGGCGTACCAAATATGGTCAAGCCGTCACTATTTAAAATAAATAAATATTAGTGGCATGGATGAAAAGTGATGCGCCACCAATTTAGATTGTGGGTAATCATTTCTCTGCTAGTGTTTAAGACTGGACCCCCCCCCCCCCAAAGCACACACACACACAAGCACCAAACGAGTTCTAATCTATAGGTTAAGGTCATGGTTACCAGTAATAAAAACTGTAGAACTACACGCACCAGCCAGTTCACCCAAAAGCTCAAGTTGATGGGAAAAGGTGGACTATGCATTTATACGTCAACACTCCCCCTCACCGTGTGGCTCCCTCAGGCCTAAACATGGATCGAAAGTGGGCTGCAATTTAATTGCATCAGCCGGGTCTTGAACTCAAGACCTCTTGGCTCTAATACCATGTAGAAGAATAGAGAGGGAGATTGGTGGAATTCGGTGGATGCGGCAGGCACACAAACCGGTCTTAGATCGGAAAACCAAAAAAGAAAACGCCGGTCAATGAGACCGGCGAGAGAGAGAAAAACCTAGATCAAAGTATCGGGAAAAGAGTCGCTAGGGTAGCCAATCAACTGGACCGGCGAACGAACACTAGGTACGGGCGGCGCTGCCCTCGGTGGCGATCATAGATATCGACCGCCCCGGCCCAGCAATTCTGGTGCCAAGGCCTCGTTCGGATTGGAGGAAACCAAAACGTAGGATTTGAGTACAGGAAGTTGTGGCATTTATCATCTTAAGGAGTTGTCTTGTCTCGTTTCTACACACAAAATGAGCTTTGAGTGGATGGGTAGATTTCTTCAAAAACACGGGAAATGGATAGTATTCCTACGAAATTCCCGTGCGCGTTTCCTACAAACCGAATGCGTATGTAGAAAAAAATTGTATGGAATCTTTGTTCCAATGTTTTTCTTGTAAAAATCCTTCAAACCAAATGAGGCCTAAACTGGTACAATCTGGTCGTTATCGCATGAACACTTTGTGCAGATGATACATGAAGGAATATTCCAAACTCCGCAGGCCACTCAATCATTTATCAGGAACTTCGTCTCAGAGCTTGTGTAATCAAAGAAAATGCCACTTGGACTGCCGACAGACTTGCCAAGCGTGGATGGGAAAATTGTGGCTTATGCCCCCTTCGCAAATGAGAGCCCGAGACCAGGCCACATCTCTTCTTCAAATGTCGGTACACCATTAGAATCTGGAGCATGCTAGTTGCAAAACTTGGTCTTGAACATGTGGATATATCTACATGGCACTTGGCGGGATCCATTGAAGAGTGGTGGGATAGAAGAACCGGCATGGATATTCCATCATGCAAGGCCATGGACTCTCTTATCATGCTTGTCTCTTGGACAATTTGGAACAAAAGGAATGTCAGGGTCTTTCGATATAAAAGTGCACCGCCCCCGATCGTCCTCAACATCATCCTCGAGGAAGCGAAGCTATGGGCAGCCGCGGGTGCAAAGAAACTAGGGGAAATCATAATACGCGAGTAATTGTCATGCGGTGTTGTATGGACACTTGTAAAACTCTATTCCCCTCTTAATTAGTATGCAAGGCAAATCTTTTGCCCTGTTTAAAAAAATAGCACTAGTAGTGGCCGAATTGGCGCTCAGCCAAGTGCACTATGCCCCAAGGCACGCGGACGAGGAGGCTCAGCTGCGGCTGTCTGCAGATATGGAGAGAGCATGTACCTCGGCAATTCGGCATTGGTTCTAACTGGTGTCGATGACCCAGCCACCATGGAAGCGATCTCTAAGCTTTTGTCCAAAAGGACCACCTGACCATATGAATTGACAAAAAGGACTACCTGTGGATCAATTTGACAAAAAAGACCCCTTTAGCGGTGGCGGCAGGCGCGGCAGCCGACACGTGGCGCCTGCCGCCAGGGTAGGAGGCGGCGGGCCCTGCCGCCACGCCGTGAGGCGGCCAGCAGCCCAGAACGTGTTTCCGTGGCCGGGACGGAACGGGCCAGAGCGTGTGGGCCACGCCGCCACTGGACAAGGCGGCCGCCATTGTTGCTGTCGCGCCCAGGCCGACAGCGTGTGCTGCACGCTGGCCGAGACCGGGGCCATCCCGCCACTCCAGAAGGCGGCAACCCTATTGCTGCTGCATGCAACGCGACAACTTTGCTGTGGCAATGATTCCCACGCAGACGACGCTGATTTCCACGGGCGGGAATCTGATGTTGTGCGGTGATTCATATGCCCCCGGTAATTACTCACTCTGCTAGCTTTTGCTTCAGCGGACGCGACCGCATCAGTCACTCAGCACTGCTTTTGCTTCAAAGGACGTGACGACACTGCGGGAATTAACTCACTCGGTGCGGGAATCCAAGGCTGCAGCAGGATGGGTTTTAACCTGATCTGCCGACACTACAGGGATCCTCTTCTTTTTATATGCCATGCTTCTGCTCCGTGCGCAAGCATACTCTCTGTGACCTCGTTCCTCTCCTTTTCTCTCTAAGTCTCTAAGTACAGAGAGAAAGAAAATCTCAGTAGGCACTTTCACTCGTGATTTAGGGCGATTTAGAGTTGGATTTTGAAGATGGTGAAGTTGAATAAAAGTTAGATTAAGGTAAGATGTATCCAATTTTTGTTGGTTTTATTCGCATGCATGATGTTTTTGTTTTGTTTGATTAGTTACTAAGTGCGTATTCTATGTTGTTTTAGGCATTATTTTAGCACTTGGAGGAGTCATTTGGAGTTTCTGTAGTAGGATTTGCCGTGCAAAGTGAAGTACGAAGGGGGAGATCAAGGTATGAGCTTTGCAATACATGGATTTTTTTTGCATGCACGGTGGTAATTAGTTAGTCTTTTAGCTCGTCATTAGCTATGCGATGTTAGTGCCTAGAGGTTAGAAAAAATTTCAGACGACAGATACAACATTTATACTATTTTTTGAGAAGAGTAGGTTGAAGATGTTGTATCAATGTTAGTTGCGTCCATTAGTATTGACATGCGAGAAGCTCTTAATACGGTAATTAAGAAAAAATTGCACTGTAATTGTTCATTGCATGTGGTATGCTATTTCATGTGGTATGTTTATTAATAAGTCTATGGTTAGGAAACCGTAGGTCTACTTTGTTATGTCGCAATAATCTAAATTTTATATGTTAAGATTAGGTGCTAATGTACTTAATGATGTATGTAATTAGGTAAAATAATTCATCTTAGTAGCATACAAGGAGGAGATGACGTGATTGAAGAAATTGTGTTTCTATCTTCGCTGTCCCTTTTGAGGTGATGACCACATACATGCAAGTGCTATTTTCATACTTTTGATAGCAGAAAGAAAAATCCGTGTGTAATATTGATGTTCATGTGATAATAGGTTGACTCCGTTCATATAGTACTGGTGAAGGATATTTATTCGAACTATTTTGACGCTTAATTGCATTCGCAAGCACATCCATATTGGAGCTAAGTTATAAATGACGCCGTAATTTTGTTAATATTTTTTATATTGATGTATTGTTGTGAATAATGTGTATGCCGCTGCAAATATTATTATTTGTAAATAAATGATTGTTATCGTATGATATGAAAAAATACAAAGCCGGAAGAAATTAAATGTTTTACTCATATGATATTAAAATGTTATTATCGTACTATTATGTTTAGTGGTTGTTTGGATAGCGAGTAATTACCCTCAGTTTTGTCATAACCTGTTGTAAGAAAAAATTGTAGAAACAAGTTTTTACTAATAGTCGTTTTTTTAAAAGCTCAATTTTTGCATGTTACGAGAACCAGTTTAGGATATTTTTGGGGTAGTTAGATAAAAGTAAATAGAGTTTTAGTTTGTTACGCTTGTAGACGAGTTTGAGAAAAAAATAGATCTCTAAATACCTGTTAACCAAACAACCCCTTAAAGTCTAAGCAAATGATTCTAAAAACAAACCGAATATTTGTAGCGAAAATACGGTTATTATTTTAGTCGTATGATATGTAAATGTTGTCATTGTACTACTACTAAATGTTCAGTTACTAATTACTTGAAATGTAAACATGGATGTAGGTTAGGTACTATGGAAAATTTAGTAGTGTACTATGGGAACGTCTTACGCGACGGTCCTTTCGGGGTGGATGTGTCCTTGTGCGAGTCGAATATAGTTGTAGTGAGAGACATGGTCAATGTGGGTTACGCATCAGTTAGAAGGTTCATCCGAGCGGTGTTTGGCCCCGGGATGCAGGGGGAAAAATGACAATGGAGGCCTTCGTCGTTGACGGAGGAAGTGATGGGACAGTTGCCTGTTGGGGTTTGCGGCATGTCACAGGTGATCAGTCATGGGGGTCGTACATGAGGTTTGCAAGCAATCCCAATAACTCAATGTTTTGTCAATCGATGGTGTATGTGGAGTTCATTTCAGTCACTGATGTTGCCGGATGCAGTAGCAGGGGTGGTGAGGTCGAGTTGGCCATCACATCAGCCCTAGAGTCGGCCCATCGGAATCGACGGGTGGCCAGCCTGTGTATGACACAGGATATTGGTCTGCAGCTGTTGACATGAGCGAACACGTGGAGGGATTGCCGGAGGCGCTAGATGATGATGATCATTCTTCCGCGTCTTCGGAATCAAGCGAAGAAGAAGATGTTCCTCCTTAGAGGGCGGTCGCGGTGGCACTACAACCTGGGTTTTTACAGGATATGAGCATCACCAATGAATTTCACTCTGTTTCTGGCCTAGGAGTGGGGAGCCTGGAGGTTGGGCAAGTTTTCCCAGACAAGAAGTCTGCTTACCAGGCAATGGGTAGCTATGCAATCGCCATCCACCGCCAGCATAGAGTGAAGCAGTCTGATAAAATAGAGTTGAAGGTCATATGCATCCACACCGCGAAAGGTTGCCGCGGAAGAGTTCTCGCTAGACTGAAGCTTGGGGTATGACAGTCATGGCATATCACAAAAATAGTGGAGCATAGCTGTGAGCAAACTGGGACTCTTTGAAATCACTGCAGTGTGACAGCAAGATATGTGGCACAGACGATGGAAATGATTGTGCAGGGAAGTCTCAACACTAGTGTTAGGGCTCTGCAAAAAGATGCAGAAGATCAAATTGGCTTCCCTGTCAGCTACAACAAGGCTAGGCGTGCGAAGGAAAATATATTCAAGAACTTGTATGGTACCTATGAGGAGGCCTATTCTTATGCCCCCAGAATGCTTCATCAGATAGCAAGTGCTAATAGGGGGGACTCAAGTTTGGCGGAGAGGACGTCCAAACCCAATGAACCCGGCTGAGCTAATCCTGGACCGCTTATTCTGGGCATTCGCCCAGACTATACAAGCCTTCAGGCACTGTCGCCCCGTATTATCAGTTGATGGTACCTTTCTCACTGGAAAGTACAAGGGCACACTATTGGTGGCGATTGCAGCGGATGCAAATAATTAGCTTCTTCCTATTGCATATGCACTGGTCGAGAGCGAGAACAAAGATAGCTGGTTGTGGTTCTTGAGCTGCGTGAAGATGGGTGTCATGAAAGAGCGTGAAGGTGTTTGCATCATCTCTGATCGCAACACTGGATTATTAAGCGCTCTTGACATAATTAAGGCATCGGAAGAAGAGTGGGGCTGGCCCGATCTAGAGGGAAGGTGGTGCATGAGGCATTTGGCAGCAAACTTTTACTCCAAATTCAAAAACAAGGATTGGTTCAAGTTATTCAATAGGATGTGCATGCAAAAAACTGAAGCCAAAATGAATGCGATCTGGGAAGGTATCAATGGTGAGATCGACCGCGCGGCATTGCCGCAGAGAGAAGACCGGAGGGGTCGTAGGACGCCCATAAATTTGAGCCAGTGGATCAGCAAGAATTGCCCTCATTTGTACAAGTGGGTGCAGGCTCACGACACCGGGGCTCGGTATGGAATAATGACCAGCAACATGTCAGAGGTGTACAATGGTGTTCTTAAAGGGGTGCGAGCACTGCCTATCACAGCCCTAATTGAAGAAACTTGGAACCGGACACTGTCATACTTTGCAGACAGGGTCACCGTCGCTAATTCACAAGTTGAATTGAACAAGCCATGGTCCGAGAAGATGCAAAGACATCTAGACGAGAAAGCAAAGAAGTCCCAAAGTCATGGCTGCAGGAAAGTGGACGCACTTAGGAATAAGTGGGAGGTCAATGTGCGAGCCAAGTACATTAAGGGTCACCACAGAGGATCAAAAAAGCAAGATGTCACCCTCGGCCCAACGTCCAGTGAGTGCACTTGTAACAAGCCCAAGCTTGAGGCTACCCTTGCAGTCATGTGCTCCGGGCGGCTGCTGATCAAAAAATCAGTGTCGAGCCATACATATCGCCGTACTTCAACATGTACAATCTGTACAACACTTGGAACGGTGAGTTCTGGGCTTGGGGCATTGATATGAACTACATAATGTTGTGGCCAAATGGGCCAAAATGGGTTCCGAATGCCGACTTGATGAGAACCGCAAAGGGACGACGTCAGTCTAGGCGTCATCGCAATGACATGGACCATAGCCAGATGGGAGAACCAAGGTGATGCCGCGTTTGTAGGTTTCCTGGACATTCACGCAGAGAATGCCCGTATCGAGCCAACAACACTGCATGATGTTGATATATCTGTACTCGCTATCTCTATTTATATTTGTACTCGTTATGTGTACTTATATTAAATTTAAATTGAATCTCTTTGTATTATTGTACTCGTGATGTTAACTTGAGATAATTAATGTAAATTGTATCTCTTTGTATTTTTTAAGTTAATTTTGATTTGCATTTGTATTTGTGTCTTCCTCATAATTTATATTTGTATGTTTGTGTGCAGGTTATGGCTGAAATGCCAGTGCTTTTGCAGGGGCCCCATGACGCCGGCCACCGTTGCCACCTATTTTTGAACCCAAATACTAAGCATGATTATCGGGCTTTCAGACTTCCAACCATAAAGAAAACATGGCCAATACACAATTCTTTCCTTGCTCACCATGACGCTTATGGACTACAAGGTTTTGCTAGGCTCACATCATGCGAAGACCAATTACGTTCGGACCCATCCCTTTTGACATCCCTCGTTGACCGGTGGAGACCTGAAACCCACACCTTTCACTTTCGTTTTGGGGAGCTTGCACCTACACTGAAAGATGTTTCTATGATCACTGCTCTACCAATTAGAGGTGAGCCATTAGTCTCTCCACGAGTGTCTCTGATACGTTTCCATCGTATCTACTTTTCCAAACACTTTTGCCCTTGTTTTGGACTCTAACTTGCATGATTTGAATGGAACTAACCCGGACTGACGCTGTTTTCAGCAGAATTGCCATGGTGTTATTTTTGTGCAGAAATAAAAGTTCTCGAAATGACCTGAAACTTCACAGAGATTATTTTTGGAAATAATAAAAATACTGGCGAAAGAATCAAGGCCAGGGGGCCCACACCCTATCCATGAGGGTGGGAGGCGCGCCTGCCCCCCTGGGCGCGCCCCCTGCCTCGTGGGCCCCCTGGTGCTCCACCGACCTCAACTCCAACTCTATATATTCACGTTCGGGGAGAAAAAAAATCAGAGAAAAGGATTCATCGCGTTTTACGATACGGAGCCGCCGCCAAGCCCTAAACTCTCTCGGGAGGGCTGATCTGGAGTCCGTTCGGGGCTCCGGAGAGGGGAATCCGTCGCTGTCGTCATCATCAACCATCATCCATCACCAATTTCATGATGCTCACCGCCGTGCGTGAGTAATTCCATCGTAGA
Source organism: Aegilops tauschii subsp. strangulata (assembly GCF_002575655.3). Lineage (NCBI taxonomy): Eukaryota > Viridiplantae > Streptophyta > Magnoliopsida > Poales > Poaceae > Aegilops > Aegilops tauschii. The sequence goes on along the minus strand of NC_053037.3, from coordinate 308,247,525 downwards.
CTTGCGGGACAGCGAAGGGTTGGATGAGATTTATCATGTAATCGAGTTAGTTTTGTTAGGGTTTGATCCCTAGTATCCACTATGTTCTGAGATTGATGTTGCTATGACTTTGCTATGCCTAATGCTTGTCACTAGGGCCCGAGTGCCATGATTTCAGATCTGAACCTATTATGTTTTCATGAATATATGTGAGTTCTTGATCCTATCTTGCAAGTCTATAGTCACCTACTATGTGTTATGATCCGGCAATCCCGAAGTGACAATAATCGGGACCACTCCCGGTGATGACCGTAGTTTGAGGAGTTCATGAATTCACTAAGTGTTAATGCTTTGGTCCAGTAATCTATTTAAAGGAGGCCTTAATATCCCTTAGTTTCCAATAGGACCCCGCTGCCACGGGAGGGTAGGACAAAAGATGTCATGCAAGTTCTTTCCCATAAGCACGTATGACTATATTCGGAATACATGCCTACATTACATTGATGAATTGGAGCCAGTTCTGTGTCACCCTATGTTATAACTGTTGCATGAATAATCGCATCCGGCATAATTCTCCATCACCGATCCAATGCCTATGAGTTTTTCACTATTCTTCGCTAATTAGTTTTCCATTGCTACTGTTACAATTACTACAAAACTATCACTGTTACTTTTGCCATTGTTACCGTTACTTCCATACTACTTTGCTACTAAATACTTTGCTGCACAGTTATCCAGGTGTGGTTGAATTGACAACTCAGCTGCTAGTACTTGAGAATATTCTTTGGCTCCCCTTGTGTCGAATCAATAAATTTGGGTTGAATACTCTACCGTCGAAAACTGTTGCGATCCCCTATACTTGTGGGTTATCAAGACTATTTTCTGGCGCCGTTGCCGGGGAGCATAGCTCTATTCTTTGAGTCACTTGGGATTTATATCTGCTGATCACTATGAGGAACTTGAAAGACGAGAAAACCAAAATTTATCCCTCAACTACGAGGGGAGGTAAGGAACTTCCATCTAGCTCTACACTTGATTCACCATCTGTTTTGAGTAAGCTTGCGACACCTAAACCTGCTTCTACTATTAATTCTGATATGTCGCATGTTCTTGATGATGCCACTTCTGCTATGCATGATACTTATGATGAAACTACTTCTATGCTTGATAATAATGTGCCATTAGGTGAATTTCTTGATGAACAACTTGCTAGGGCTAGAGAGAATGAAATTATTGAAACTGATAATATCGATGAAAGTGATGATGAAGATTCTCCCCCTAGATATGTATTGCCTATTGTGCCTGAGGGTTATATTATGGATGAAGAAACTGCTAGAGACTTTCTTGCTTGCAATGATAGAAATGATCTTAAGAAATTACTAGCTAAGCTTAAAGAAAAATCTCTGAATGCTAGAATGAAATATGACCCTGCTTATGCTACTTCACCTATCTTTGTTACTGATAAGGATTATGATTTCTCTGTTGATCCTGGGATAATTATTTTGGTTGAATCTGATCCTTTCTATGGCTATGAATCTGAAACTGTTGTGGCACATCTTACTAAATTAAACGATATAGCTACCCTATTCACTAATGATGAGAAAACTTGTTACTACTATATCCTTAAATTATTTCCGTTCTCATTAAAGGGTGATGCTAAGACATGGTTTAATTCTCTTGATCTTGGTTGTGTGTGTAGTCCCCAGGATATGATTTATTACTTATCTGCTAAATATTTCCCTGCTCATAAGAAACAAGCTGCTTTAAGGGATATATATAATTTTGTGCAAATTGAAGAAGAGAGTCTCCCACAAGCTTGGGGGAGGCTTCTCCAATTACTTAATGCTTTGCCTGATCATTCTCTCAAGAAAAATGAAATTCTTGATATCTTTTATAATGGACTAACCGATGCTTCCAGAGACCACCTGGATAGTTGTGCTGGTTGTGTTTTCAGGGAAAGAACTGTTGATGAAGCTGAAATTCTATTGAATAATATGTTGACGAATGAAAACAATTGGACACTCCCTGAACCAACTCCTAAGCCAACTCCGAAGAAAAGGGGTATTCTATTTCTCAGTCCTGAAGATATGCAAGAGGCAAAGAAATCTATGAAAGAAAAGGTATTAAAGCCGAAGATGTTAAGAATTTACCTCATGTTGAAGAAATACATGGTCTTAATTTACCACCTATCGAAGAAATACATGGTCTTGATAACCCAACATAGGTAGTAAAGGTAAATTCTCTCTATAGATATGATAAAGCTAAAACCCCTCCTACTAAGTTTGCTAGCCAATGCTTAGATGAGTTTGATAATTTTATGGCTAAGCAAGAAGATTTCAATGCTTATTTTGGTAGACAATTAAAACGCAATGCTTATATGATTGAACACTTGAGTGATTATATGTCTAGAGTTAAAGGTGAACTTAAACTCATTAGTAAGCATGCTTCTATGGTCACCACTCAAGTAGAACAAGTACTTAAAGCTCAGAATGATTTGCTCAATGAATTAAATAATAAGAAGAATGATAATGCTGTTAGAGTTATGACTAGATGGGGTAAAATGACTCAGGAACCTTTGTATCCTGAGGGCCACCCTAAGAGAATTGAGCAAGATTCTCAGAGAACTAATGTTGATGCACCTAGTCCTTCTAAAAGGAAGAAAAAGAAAAATGATAGGACTTTGCATGCTTCTAGTGAACCTGTTATTGACACACCTGAGAATCCCAATGATATTTCTATTTCTGATGCTGAAACACAATCTGGTGATGAACACGAACCTAGTGATAATGTTAATGATGATGTTCATGTTGATGCTCAACCTATTAATGACAATGATGTAGAGATTGAACCTGCTGTTGATCTTGATAACCCACAATCAAAGAATCAATGTTATGATAAGAGAGACTTTGTTGCTAGGAAGCACGGTAAAGAAAGAGAGCCATGGGTTCAGAAACCCATGCCTTTTCCTCCTAAACCATCCAAGAAAAAGGATGATGAGGATTTTGAGCGCTTTGCTGAAATGATTAGACCTATCTTTTTGCGTATGCGTTTAACTGATATGCTCAAAATGAATCCTTATGCTAAGTACATGAAAGATATTGTCACAAATAAAAGAAAGATACCGTAAGCTGAAATTTCCACCATGCTTGCTAATTATACTTTTAAGGGTGGAATACCAAAGAAACTTGGAGATCCAGGGGTACCAACTATACCATGCTCCATTAAAAGAAACTATGTTAGAACTGCTTTATGTGATCTTAGAGCCGGTATTAGTGTTATGCCTCTCTCTTTATATCGTAGACTTGATTTGAATAAGTTGACACCTACTGAAATATCTTTGCAAATGGCCGATAAATCAACTGCTATACCTGTCGGTATTTGTGAGGATGTGCCTGTTGTGGTTGCAAACGTTACTATTTTAACGGACTTTGTTATTCTTGATATTCCTGAGGATGATAGTATTCTTGGAAGACCCTTTTTGAACACTGCATGGGCTGTTATTGATTGCAACAAAGGCAATGTCACTTTTCATGTTAATGGTAATGAGCATACGGTACACTTTCCGAGGAAACAACCTCAAGTTCACAGTATAAACTCTATCGGAAAAATTCCATCGATTATTTTTGGAGGTTTTGAATTTCCTCTTCCTACTGTCAGGAAGAAATATGATATTCTTATTGTCGGGGATGTTCATATCCCCGTTGAGGTAACCTAGTGCTGTTCAAAAATTCTCCGGTTTCATGTGATTCGGAATGAGTTTGTTAACAAGACTTGATCAACCTTGTTAGTGGATTCCTTTTGATGAGCATGAGATGGATGAAGTTAGAAAGCACAACCTTCTGTACCCTCCTTTTACTTTTTGTTATTTAGATTAAATAAAGCAAAAATAGTATTTTCTGTCATTTTTCTGAATTATCCGTGCAATAAAAAAAATACCCCGAAAATAAAAGTTCTCCAAATGCCCCGAAATTGAAATATGATTTTTTATGGAATATTTGAGAATATCTGGCACTGAGAACATAGCAGTGGGAGCAAGCACCTAGCCACGAGGGTCCAGGGCGCGCCTCCTGCCTCATGGGCCCATGGTGGCTCCCCTTCACTTATTCCAGCCACCACACACTCCTTCCTCCCAAAAAAATCACCAACCAGCTCAAGCACGAGTTCTAGCTCATTTTGCTGCGATTTTCAATCTCCTAGCTCAAAGCTCCACTCACAAAACTGCTTTGGGGATTGTTCTTTGGTATGTGACTCCTCTAATGGTCCAATTAGTTTTTGTTCTAGTGCTTTATTCATTGCAAATTTTTGCTGCCTAGGTGACCCTGTTCTTGAGCTTGCATGTCAAATTTATTTGGTCCCAAGTAGTCCTAATGCATGATATAGTCTCTAGGCACTTGTGGGAGTAGTTGCTATCAGTTTTGTTGAGTTTGGTTCACTTTTATTGAAGTTACTAAAAATTTCAGAAATTTTTAGAAAATGATGAAGAGATTTTTGAGGGGCTCTTCGAGCCGAAGCTCGAAGGATAAGCAAAGTGAAGAAGACAAGAGGCCCAAATATAATCTCCCTTGCACCGCGGAGGTTCGGCCGTGTGAATGGCCTTGTGATGAGTTCTTGAGAGCAGTCGGGATTTATGATGATTTTTATAAGTTGGCTGAGAATGCGGGCCTCACCGACTTCCTCCGCGACCAACGCGAACAGTATCTCCTACTCACTAATATTTTTGTGCAAAATTTTCATTTCCATGCTAGGAGGTCACCACCTTCGGTGGATTTCTATTTATATGATGAGTATAAGGAGATGTCCCTCTATGAATTTTGTGAGGTTTGCAAGTTGCCCTTTTCGGGCAGCATAGAGGAACCACATCGTAACGATGTGGAGGGGTTTATTGATACAATTGCTGTAGGGGAAACGAGGAAAGTTTCTGACGCAAGAATTACTAGCATACACTTTCCTGTTCTACGTTACTTTGCATTATTTGCTAGTAGATGCTTAATTGGTCGCGGAAATTGTGGCAACCTTAGTGCCCCTGATATTGTCATTTTGTGCCATGCCTTGTTCTGTGATGACACATTTAGTATGGGCGCTATTGTTGCAAAGCGGTTAAATCTTAACCGTACGAAGGGCCCCATCTTGGGAGGTATTTTCGCCTCGCGCCTCGCTTCACATTTAAACATACCTATTAGGCATTATGAGAAAGAAGAAAAGTTGTTGCCCCCGGTTTTTCTAGACTATAAGAGTATGTTAGCACATGATTTTATCGTTAAGAATAGGGAAAAGATGCTTAAGTACAAACTGATATTTGATAAAATTCGCCCTGAGATTATTACTTTGCCGGCTCCTTCTTTGTTTGACTTATCTCCAGGCAAGTACCTTGTTCCGCCGGAGGTCATTCACGCCTACCAAAACCCCACACCAGCTACAGAGCCAGAGCCGGAACCACAATTTGATCCTTCACGACAGTATATTTACCAGTGGGATCCGGAGGAGATTGCCAACCAGTGGCAACCCGAGGCTCCTTCTCAGTACGACCCCAGTTACAACTTTGGATATCCGCCAGGCTAGCCGTGGCCGTAGACCAACTTAGGCCAAAAGCCTAAGCTTGGGGGAGTATGTATTTCTCACCGACATTACATTTATGTTCACACACTCATGCTAGTTGTCGGTGCTCATACTTTTTCACTGTAATATCCATGCTAGTTTATTTTCTTTTTCTCGCTTTCTTCTTGTGTGTTTGATAAACCTTAGGAAAAACCCAAAAAATTAGTTGTAGCTTTTTAGTTAGTTTACTTTCCTTGCGTGTGGTAGTAATAATTAAAAGAAAACCCAAAAATATTTCATGTTCTTCTTTTTGTTTGTTGGGAGCTTTCCCGTGTAAATAGTTTTATTTCTTTTCTTTTCTTTGGGGGTCGATAGGAGAAGACCATAATGAAAATGATGAAGTGGCTCTTACATACAATATTGTTGATTTAACCAAGAGCCCATATTACCTTGTCTTCTCCCTTGAATTGAATGCCTACAAATTCCAGCTTAGTCCAATGCATGTGCACTATTATTATTATCATCGTTCGGTCGTGCAAGTGAAAGACAATTATGACGATATATGATGGGCTGATTGAGATGAGAGAAGCTGGTATGAACTCGACCTCTCTTTTTTGTAAATATGATTAGTTCATCGTTCCTGATTCAGCCTATTATGAATAAAAATATTTGCAATGACAATTAGAGATTATAGTTGCTTATGCCATGCTTAATTAGCTAGGAGTTTATAATGGTTTATCTTGCGTGCCAACATGCTATTAAAATGGTTGTGATGTGGTATAGTAGGGTGGTATCCTCCTTTGAATGATTCAAGTGGCTTGACTTGGCACATGTTCACGCATGTAGTTGAAATAAAATCAACATAGCCTCCACGATATTTATGTTCATGGTGGATTATATCCTACTCATGCATGCACTCAATGTTTATTAATTTTAATGCATGTTCATGACTGTTGTCGCTCTCTAGCTGGTCGCTTCCCAGTCTTTTTCTAGCCTTCACTTGTACTAAGCGGGAATACTGCTTGTGCATCCAATCCCTTAAACCCCAAAGTTATTCCATATGAGTCCACTATACCTTCCTATATGCGGTATCTACCTGTCGTTCCAAGTAAATTTGTATGTGCCAAACTCTAAACCTTCAAATGAAATTCTGTTTTGTATGCTCGAATAGGTCATGTATCAACTAGGGCTGTCTGTATCTTCCATGCTAGGCGGGTTATTCTCAAGAGGAGTGGACTCCGCTCCTCACTCACGAGAAAATGGCTGGTCACCGGGATGCCCAGTCCCATGCTCTAAGCGAATCAAATCAAATTAATTGCAAACAAAACTCCCCCAGGATTGTTGTTAGTTGGACGGTACCCGTTGTTTCGGACCAGCCGTGGAGTGTGCTTGTTGGTGGTGGGGGAGTATAAACTTTACCATTCTGTTTGGGAACCGCTTATAATGTGTGTAGCATGGAAGATATTGAGATCTCTCGGTTGTTATGTTGACAATGAAAGTATCCCACTCAAAATATTATTTATCTCTATTTGAAAAATCGAGCTCTGACACCTCTACAAATCCCTGCTTCCCTCTGCGAAGGGCCTATCCATTTACTTATATGTTGAGTCATCACCCTCTTATTAAAAAGCACCAGTTGGAGAGCACTGCTGTCATTTGCATCCATTACTATTAATTTATGTTGAGTATGACTGGATCTCTTTTACCATGAATTACAATGTTTAGTCAGTCCTTGATCTTTAAGGGTGCTCTGCATTTATGTTTTGCGGTCTCAGAAAGGGCTAGCGAGATACCATCTTGTTATATCATATTATGATTGTTTTGAGAAAGTGTTGTCATCCGAGATTTACTATTATTGCTCGCTAGTTGATTATGCCATTGGTATGAGTAAACATGAGACCTAAGTGTTATTGTGAATATGGTTAGTCATAATCTTTGCTGAAAACTTGAATGCTGGCTTTACATATTTACAACAACAAGAGCAAACAGAGTTTGTAAAAGTTTTTCTTTATCACTTTCAGTTTATCAACTGAATTGCTTGAGGACAAGCAAAGGTTTAAGCTTGGGGGAGTTGATACGTCTCCGTCGTATCTACTTTTCCGAACACTTTTGCCCTTGTTTTGGACTCTAACTTGCATGATTTGAATGGAACTAACCCGGACTGACGCTGTTTTCAGCAGAATTTCCATGGTGTTATTTTTGTGCAGAAATAAAAGTTCTCGGAATGACCTAAAACTTCATGGAGATTATTTTTGGAAATAATAAAAAATACTGGCGAAAGAATCAAGGCCAGGGGGCCCACACCCTGTCCACGAGGGTGGGAGGCGCGCCCCCCTGCCTCGTGGGCGCCCTAGTGCTCCACCGACCTCAACTCCAACTCTATATATTCACGTTCGGGGAGAAAAAATCAGAGAAAAGGATTCATCATGTTTTACGATACGGAGCCGCCGCCAAGCCCTAAACTCTCTCAGGAGGGCTGATCTGGAGTCCGTTCAGGGCTCCGGAGAGGGGAATATGTCGTCGTCGTCATCATCAACCATCATCCATCACCAATTTCATGATGCTCACCGCCGTGCGTGAGTAATTCCATCGTAGGCTTGCTGGACGGTGATGGGTTGGATGAGATTTATCATGTAATCGAGTTAGTTTTGTTAGGGTTTGATCCCTAGTATCCACTATGTTCTGAGATTGATGTTGCTATGACTTTGCTATGCTTAATGCTTGTCACTAGGGCCCGAGTGCCATGATTTCAGATCTGAACCTATTATGTTTTCATGAATATATGTGAGTTCTTGATCCTATCTTGCAAGTCTATAGTCACCTACTATGTGTTATGATCCGGCAACCCCGAAGTGACAATAATCGGGACCACTCCCGGTGATGACCGTAGTTTGAGGAGTTCATGTATTCACTAAGTGTTAATGCTTTGGTCCGGTACTCTATTAAAAGGAGGCCTTAATATCCCTTAGTTTCCAATAGGACCCCGCTGCCACGGGAGGGTAGGACAAAAGATGTCATGCAAGTTCTTTCCCATAAGCACGTATGACTATATTCGGAATACATGCCTACATTACATTGATGAATTGGAGCTAGTTCTGTGTCACCCTATGTTATAACTGTCGCATGAATAATCGCATCCAGCATAATTCTCCATCACCGATCCAATGCCTACGAGTTTTTCACATATTGTTCTTCGCTTATTTACTTTTCCGTTGCTACTGTTACAATCACTACAAAACTATCACTGTTACTTTTGCCATTGTCACCGTTACTTCCATACTACTTTGCTACTAAATACTTTGTTGCAGATACTAAGTTATCCAGGTGTGGTTGAATTGACAACTCAGCTGCTAATACTTGAGAATATTCTTTGGCTCCCCTTGTGTCGAATCAATAAATTTGGGTTGAATACTCTACCCTCGAAAACTGTTGCAATCCCCTATACTTGTGGGTTATTAGTCTCCATCTTGGACATTGGATATAGCAGCCCGTCTTGGGATGGCAATGCCAGAATCACAACGTTTTGGTGGCCCTCGGGGCATCCCACTCGCCTGGCTTCGTGAAAACTTTCGTATTTTATCTAGCTTCGCCAATGATGAGACGAGAAAAAGACACCTGTTTGCGTATTTGTTGTGGCTCCTCCGGACTCTGTTTCCAAATTCACACGGAGACGTAGTTCTCCCTGGTCTCATCTACATTGCAGAGAATATGGTAGATGAACCTTTACCCGAGCAGCCAAAATACAGCTTCGGTTCTACCATGCTATGTCATACATATAGAGGCTTGTGTGATGCCACACAAAAAACTTCTTTCGCACAAAAAGCTCCGTTACTTTGTGTCGCCTACGAGTTTCTACAGTTGTGGTCCTGGGAATACCTCCCTGTAGGACGACCTCATATACTAAATCCCGTACACCCATACGACTTTAGTGAGGGCAGCAGTGCAACTATGGCCACCAGGTGGACAAAGGCATGGAAACATTGGTCTCCAGATATTGCAAAAAATTGTTACCCTATGTACCACCAGCAGTTTGAGATAATTGATGAGGCAGAAGTCACATGGAACCCGTGGACTCAAGACCGGATACAAATGGTCTTTGATATTCGACCCTCACAGCAGGCATCTTGAGCGATAGTGCATTCTGGCTGACTCGCTGCAACTTATTGTTCCTGTGGTGTGTTGAGACTTACAACCCAGAGCATGTAATGAGACAGTTCGGTCTCTATCAAGAGATTCCACCACCTTTTCCAAGACGTATCGATGAGGAAACCCATAAGTAAGATGTGACCTCCCTAAATAGTTAGTGTCTTTCTTAATTTACTAAACTCACACTTTGTTACATAATTTGTAGGCTAACCAATATGGGCAAGGGTTGGAGTTTGTACCATTGGAGGGAACACAACATTCAATGGGTACACAGGTGGGAAAATGAAGCGCTAGCAAATATAGTGCACCAACTTAGGTACATTTTATTTACATTATTTTATTACGATGACCATACGATGCGTGAAGATGCTTTGCTTTCATCACAACAGTTTATGTAATTATTTAATTTTGCAGACCGTACGATGGAAGTACAGATCAAGCGTACAAGCAGTGGTACTGCATCAACACACGTACTAGCCTGGCCAGACAACCAGCTACTATACCAACATATCTCACACAGGAGGAGCAGGCGCAGAGACATATTGAGCTGCATGTAGCTTACTATCGTGACCAGATGGTAATCACTTGTAACTTTTTTAGCTCCATCATTTCAACCAAATAACATCCAAATATTGTTCAGCTTGAAAGTTGCAATGAAGTAGGGCAGATGGCTATGGAAAGCATGTCGGCCCGGGGCCCAGCTTGCAAGTCATTCCAGAAACGTTTTCAAGAATACATGGCAACAATGTTCAGATGCGGTAGAGGCGACGACGTTGTCACTAGAGCGTACAACATGCTGGTAGCGAGGACAGCCAGACCGAGCGAGGCACGTACGAGCCATGGGCAGTGGGGGAGGGTCCGAGTACTAGAACGACATTGCTACGATATGACTCATCTCTGCCACTGCATCGCTCTTCTTCGGTGCAGCTTCGTCAGGGGCAGACATCTCAGGACCATGCACGGGCTTGGATTCGATGCCCGAGCAGACTCTTTCACCGAACCCATATGTGTAAGTGCATCTAGTGCCCCTTAGTGATTTTGGTGTATTGAAGACTTATAGGTTAAGGGACTAATGTGTTTGTGAGTGTACACAGGTCTATAAGTCTATGAGGAGTTTGATATTTACAGAGAAAGTCGACCCCTAAAAATGAATGTCTTCAACTGAAGACTTTGGCTTTCTGAAGACTTTGAAAGTGAAGAAATTGGTGTGACCGTGAAGACTTGATATTCATGCGAGGAACATGAAAGCGTGAAGACTTTTGTTTTCATAGTTTCATTTTCTCTTTCTCGAGTCATAGGAAACACCTTACTGTTAAAGGGGGTCGAGGAAAAACTAAGGAAAAGTTTCCAAGTGATGCTCAACTCAAAATCCTACACCTACCAATCCTTTCGAGTGAAGCCATTGGAAATCTCATACAGATCAGTCAATTTCTTCAGTGACAGAGACGATGATCTTCTGGTCTCTGAGGAATTTGTTCTGACTGAGGAGTTAGGAATTCGCCAGTGCGGATTGCCTACAAGTGAGGAACATGATAGCCCTCGGGAATTTGAGAGCTCAAATTTCCGACCGTTGTTGTGCTATGCGCCAGCTGTCCCAAAAGATCTTATCCACCTAGCGGTCATATCATTGAAGGGCATTTATGTCTTATCATGTCGGGCTGCTCCCTAGGCTATAAATAGCCACCCCCTACAACCACTAGCTGGTTGGCTGCTCCGCAAGAAACTAACACTTGTCATTGAGAGCATCCCATCCTCCGAGGACTTTGAGCGAAAATCATCAAGTGAGGAAAACCCAAACCCAAACACCTACAAACCCAAAGTGATTGAGCATCACTGAAGAGATTGATCCTGTGTGGATCCGATGCTTGTTACCTTTGAAGACTGTGTATCTTCCAGACGGTCAGGCGTCATGGTCTAGAGCATCCAAGAGGAAATTGTGGATCGCTGAGTGACCGAGTTTGTGAAGGTTTGGAAGTCACCTGAAGACTTATCACGAGTGATTGGGCAAGGTCTGTGTGACCTTAGCTCAAGGATATTACGGCGAGGACTGTGTGTCCGGGACTGTGTGTCCTCAGGTTTAAATACCTAGCCACTCCAACCAGACGTACAACTATCACAGCAGTTGGAACTGGTCTACCAAATCACTGTCTTCACCAAGCTAACTGGTTCTATTTCTTCAACCCTTCCATTTCCTCATTACTATGCTGTGTACTTGATCGTTACTGTTTGAAGACTTTGGCTGAAGACTTCCTCAATTTTCTCAGTTCAATTTCTTCAGTCAGTTTGTCTTCAGTCTGCTTATCCTGTGTTTACGCTTTCTGTACTCTGTACTTGTTTTCATTTCATCATGATGATTGTGCTGCTGTTCTGTTATGCTTGCATCTGAGTACTTATTCCGCTGCTAATAGTTATTTGCTTAGGAATTTCCTCACCCTGAAATTCCTCAGTGAAGAATTCATAAAAATCGCCTATTCACCCCCTCTAGTCAACTTAACGCACTTTCAATTGGTATCAGAGCAAGGTAATCCCTTGTTCTGTGTGATTTTGGTTTAACTGCCTGGAGTTTTAGTTATGTCGACCGCAGGTATGATCAAGGTCTCTGTTGGGTGTCCTACCTTCGATGGGACGGACTACCCCTTCTGGAAGAATAAGATGCATATGCATCTTGAGGCAATTGATGACGATCTCTGGTACGTTGTGGAAAATGGCGTTCCCTCTGTCACTCCTACCATCAACGCTGCTGATGTGAATAGATTCAAGCAACTCGACTCTCAAGCAAAGAACATCATATGTGGCCATCTGAGCAGAGGTAGTTTGGCAGAGTGAGTGCTTTGGAAACTGCAAAGCTTATCTGGGACAGACTGTCCAAGGTCAATGAAGGAGTCTCAACACAACGTGACTCTTGAGTTGACGTTCTTCACAATCTCTTAAACTGCTTCAAAAGACTCGACAATGAGAATGTTCAGCAAACCTTCGATCGCCTCACTGACATTTCAAACGAGCTTCAAGCACTTGGTGCCACTGACATCACCGACCACGAGGTGGTGAAGAAATTGCTTCGATCGCTTGATTCCTCATTCGACACCCTTGCACTGATGATACAAGAACATGGAGGCTACAATCGCTTGATCCCGCTGATATCCTCAAGAGGCTAAACACTCATGAGTTCTAGCTTGCTGAGAAGAGAGATCTCTATGGACCGAGCTATGGAAGATCACAAGCTCTGAAGGCCAAGGCAGTATCTGAATCTGAAGGTGGGGATTCTGGTAGCAACCTTGGTGATCCTGAAGAACTGAGCCAGGAGCTAGCAATGCTCGTGAGGAAATTCCAGAAGTTCTCAAGATGTGGTCGCTTTGGAAAATCCTCAAGAAGTGATGACATAAGATCTGATTCCTCATCCCGTGACTACAAGAAGAGACTGTGCCACAAATGCAAGAAACCCGGTCACTACATTCAAGATTGTCCTCAGTGGGAAAAGGAATCAAAGAAGAAGAAGTACAAGGATTACAGTTCTGATGACTCAAAGAAGAAGAAGAAATCTTCAAACTCCTCATCATCGAAATCCTCGAAGTCTTCATCTCACAAGAAGAGCAGCTCCAAGGAAGCTCGGGCATTCATTGGCAAGGAAATGGACTCTGAGGCTGAATCTGAGGAAAATGAGGAAGAGGAGGCATCTGAGGAGTCAGAATTTGGTGTGGCGAGCCTAGCCCTCGCTACTGCATTCGTCAGCAAGTCCATCTTCAATGCTGAGGAGAATGACTTCCCCAACACGGTTGACAATGCCGATGATGACTACGCTCCCACCTATTGCTTCATGGGAAGGGGGTCCAAGGTACTCAAATATCCCTCCTCTGAATCAAGTGAGGATGAATCTGATGAAAACCTCAAGCCTAGCTACTCTAAACTTGCTAAGATTGCTGTAAAACAACAAAAGGCTTTTGAAAAGGTTCAAAACATGTTAGACAAGAGCGATGATATGTTGGGTGAAGAAATGGATCGCACCAAAACTTTGACTGAAAATCTTCAGAGACTTCAGTCCAAGTTTGATAATCTTCAGAGTCATCATAACACTCTCTTATCTGATCATGAGAAGCTTTCTTATGAATTTCTTCAAAGAAAGCAAGACCTTGAGAAGCTAAGGGTGAGTTATGAAGATCTTAAAAAGGAGTGTGATTCATTACTTGCTCAACAAATTAGCGCTGCTCAGGAAGAATTCATTCCTCCATGTTTGAAGTGCATTGAACGTGAATCTGCTAATTCTTCACCTGAAAGTTCAAATGCTTCCATTGCTACAAATTCTTCACTTGTCTCTACTATCACTAATTCCTCATCTGAGGATATTGCTAGTATCACTGACAATGCAGGGTTGAAGGAATTGTATATGACAGGCATGTACAAAAGCCTCAAAGGGCATCAGGCTCTTTGTGATGTGCTTAAAAAGCAGATCCTCAACAGGAACCCTAGGAAAGAGGGTATTGCCTTTGAGAGGAAACTCAATGCTGATGGAACATACTGGAAGCCTGAGTAGTATCCCAAAACCTCATGGGTTGCTGCAAAGGGACCTTCAGTAGATTCATCTACTTTATCTGGCTTTACATGTGAATCTTCATGTTCTTCTGATGAGTCATTTGACTCCAACTATAAGCTGTTCAAAAATCAAAATGGTGAAGTATTTGCTAGATGTTGGCACTAACTGCAGGAATGGTCCCCCTATGAAGAAAATCTGGGTTCCCAAAAGGTGCCTTGAAAGTCTTCAGGTGAATGTCATCATGACACCACCTGTGAAGAATAGGAACCCCGGATCAAATTCTTCATATGGGCCCAAGTCTTCATATGGATCGAAATCCTCATACAGACCAAATTCTTCACACGGATCAAAGTCCTCATATGAACATCATCGTGCTAACACTTCTGTTTCGCAAGGAAAGACTAAGGGATACGAATATGTGCATTATTCTTCAAATCATTATGTTCATAAGTCCTCGAAGAATTTCTCTGCTTATTCATATGCTTACCCTAACCCCTCTTATGTGAAACAAAGTGGATTGGCATCTATGCCACCTTTCTCTTATGGAGCTCGCACAATGATGAACTCTTTGCCACCCCTTCAGATTTGGGTGGTGAAGAAAAAGAACTAATCTCTTATGCAGGGTCAGGTCTCCAGACGAACTTGAACGTCTGAAGAATTTGCTGGAGACCTGAATACGCTTGAAAGGATGCAAGCTAATCATGAAGAAATGAATTTTCATTTCTCACGTCCTCATACTGCTTTACCTGTTCTCTTGCTTGATGAAATTGATATCATATTCTTCACTGATGAAGTATATGAGTCCATAAGCTGCACTAATTCATCTGCAGGATGATCAACCCAAAGCCACTTAGTGGGTCCTCGATAGTGAATGTACAAATCACATGACTGGTGACAAGAAATTATTGATGGACGCTCCCTTATCTCCATCGCATCTGAAGCATATCACCTACGCTGACAAAGGCAAAAGAAAGGTATTGGGTCTAGGTAAGGTTGCGATCTCAAAGGATCGACACATGGACAAAGTCATGCTTGTCGAGTCCTTAGGATTCAACCTCATGTCAGTCTTAATGCTTTGTGATCTTGATATGGTTGTTATCTTTGGC
This sequence comes from Aegilops tauschii subsp. strangulata, assembly GCF_002575655.3. Lineage (NCBI taxonomy): Eukaryota > Viridiplantae > Streptophyta > Magnoliopsida > Poales > Poaceae > Aegilops > Aegilops tauschii. Next base: position 308,232,231 of record NC_053037.3, on the reverse strand, counting down.
AAGTATTGATGTGTTGTGATCATGGAAGCTGACCATTCCAAAGTCTTCGAAGCCTTTAGGAGAGGAGATCTGTATATTGTTGATTTCTCCACAGGACCACAACCAACTATATGTCTACTTGCAAAAGCTTCAGAAGGCTGGCTATGGCATCGACGACTCGGTCATGCTGGCATGAGGAATTTGCACACGCTCGTGAAGAAGAAGCATGACATTGGCATTGAGAATGTGAAATTCCTCAAGGATCACCTATGCGGAGCCTGTGAAGTTGGAAAGATGACCAAGGCCAAGCATCCCGCGAAGACTATCATGACTACCACTCATACATTTGAATTGCTTCATATGGATCTCTTTGGTCCTAATCACTATTCTGCATTCACTAATGAAGCATCTCTATATTGCTTTGTTAGTGTTGATGATTATTCTCGTTACACATGGGTGCATATCGTCACTTACAAACGTTGCGGGAAGCCTTCAAACGATTTTCCTCGAGGGCTTCAACCAACTTTGGTGTGAAGATCAAGCACATCAGAAGCGACAATGGAACCGAGTTCAAGAATACTGGTCTTGATGACTATCTTGATAAACTTGGTATTACTCATGAGTTATCTGCTCCTTATACTCCTCAGCAGAACGGCGTCGTGGAGCGCAAGAACCGGACTCTTGTTGATATGGCTCGCAGTATGCTTGACGAATACAAGATGCCTCGTCGCTTCTGGATTGAGGCAATTGACACTGCGTGCCACATCATCAACAGGGTATATCTTCACAAATTCTTCAAAAATACCGCATATGAACTGCTCACTGACAAGAAACCCAATGTGAGTTATTTCAAAGTCTGCGGTGCTAAATGTTGGATTAGAGATCCTCACCACAATTCTAAATTTGCACCAAAAGTACATGAAGGTTTTATGCTTGGTTACGGAAAAGACTCGCACACCTACAGAGTCTTCAACAACTTTCACCACAAGGTTGTTGAAACTGTAGATGTGCGGTTCGATGAAACTAATGGCTTGCAAAGAGATCACCTACCTCCTGTGCTAGATGAAAAATCACCTGAGGAAACCATCAAGTTCAAGGCTACTGAGGATGTCATTCCTACTGAAGAATCTGCTGAAGAAGTCATTCCAGATCATGAAGAACATCATGCTGGTGCACCTGAAGAAAATGAATCTGAAGAAAATGCTGAGCAAATTCCTCGTCGTCAACCAACTCATCCTCGCGTCGCAAATGAAGTGCAAATTGAGAAAATCATTAGCGACATCAACACACCAGATACGTCAACAACGAAGTGGCATCTTCATATCTCAGGAGAAATACCTCAAGGATGTATTGAGGAAATTCGGCATGCAATATTGCAAAGGAGTCAAAATCCCTATGCCCACAAATGGTCATCTATGCACTGATGAAAATGGTATTGACTTCGATCAAAAGGTATACCGCTCCATGATTGGCTCTTTACTGTATTTATGTGCATCTAGGCCAGATATTATGCTTAGTGTTTGCATGTGTGCCCGATTTCAAGCTACACCGAAGGAATCACACCATAAGGCTGTGAAGCTTATTCTTCGATATCTAGCTCACACTCCAACACCTGGATTATGGTATCCCAAGGGCTCGGCTTTTGATCTCATTGGATATTCAGACTCTGACTATTCTGGTGATCGTGTGGACCGCAAGTCAACATCAGGCACATGTCATTTCCTTGGACAATCCTTGGTATGTTGGTCCTCAAAGAAACAGAACTGCGTATCACTCTCTACTGCTGAAGCTGAGTACATTGTTGCTGGTTCGTGATGTGCTCAATTGCTATGGATGAAGCAAACCCTCAAGGACTACGACATCAATGTGAATAATGTGCCTCTCTACTGTGACAATGAGAGTGCCATCAAGATTGCTCATAACCCAGTTCAGCACTCGAAGACAAAGCACATTCAGATTCTTCATCATTTTCTTCGTGATCATGTGTTGAAGGGCGACATCTCCATCGAGCACGTGAAGTCTTGATACGTCCATTTTGCATCATGCTTTTATATCGATGTTTATTGCATTATGGGCTATTATTACACATTATGTCACAATACTTATGCCTATTCTCTCTTATTTTACAAGATTTACATGAAGAGGGAGAATGCCGGCAGCTGGAATTCTGGGCTGAAAAAGGAGCAAATATTAGAGACCTATTCTGCACAACTCCAAAAGTCCTGAAACTCCACGAAAGTCAGATTTGGAATATATATAAAATATTGGGCGAAGAAAGCACCAGAGGAGGGCCACCCACCGTCCACAAGGGTGGGGGACGCGCCCTACCCCCTGCCTCGTGGGCCACCTGGCAAGCCTCCGGTGCCCATCTTTGGCTATGAAGTCTTTCACCCTGGAAAAAATCATAAGCAAGCATTCGGGACGAAGCGCCGCCGTCTCGAGGCGGAACCTGGCGAAACCAATCTAGGGCTCCAGCGGAGCTGTTCTGCCCGGGAAACATCCCTCTAGGAGGGGTAAATCATCACCATCGTCATCACCATCGATCCTCTCATCGGGAGGGGGTCAATCTCCATCAACATCTTCACCAGCACCATCTCCTCTCAAACCCTAGTTCATCTCTTGTATCCAATCTTTGTGCCAAAACCTCAGATGGTACATGTGGGTTGCTGGTAGTGTTGATTACTCCTTGTAGTTGATGCTAGTTGGTTTATTTGGTGGAAGATCATATGTTCAGATCCTTTATGCATATTAATACCCCTCTGATTATGAACATGAATATGATTTGTGAGTAGTTATGTTTGTTCCTGAGGACATGGGAGAAGTCTTGCTATAAGTAGTCATGTGAATTTGGTATTCGTTCGATATTTTGATGAGATGTATGTTGTCTTTCCTCTAGTGTTGTTATGTGAACGTTGACTACTTGACACTTAACCATTGTTTGGGCCTAGAGGAAGGCATTGGGAAGTAATAAGTAGATGATGGGTTGCTAGAGTGACAGAAGCTTAAACCCTAGTTTATGCGTTGCTTCGTAAGGGGCTGATTTGGATCCATATATTTCATGCTATGGTTAGGTTTACCTTAATACTTCTTTTGTAGTTGCGGATGCTTGCAATAGGGGTTAATCATAAGTGGGATGCTTGTCCAAGGAAGGGCAGTATCCAAGCACCGGTCCACCCATATATCAAATTATCAAAGTAACGAACGCGAATCATATGAGCGTGATGAAAACTAGCTTGACGATAATTCCCATGTGTCCTCGGGAGCGTTTTCCTTTATATAAGAGTTTGTCCAGGCTTGTCCTTTGCTACAAAAAGGATTGGGCCATCTTGCTGCACCTATTTACTTTTATTACTTGTTACCCGTTACAAATTACCTCATCACAAAACTATATGTTACCGATAATTTCAGTGCTTGCAGAGAATACCTTACTGAAAACCGCTTGTCATTTCCTTCTGCTCCTCGTTGGGTTCGACACTCTTACTTATCGAAAGGACTATGATAGATCCCCTATACTTGTGGGTCATCAATACTCTTTTCTGGCGCCGTTGCCGAGGAGTGAAGCACCTTTGGTAGGTGTAATTTGGTAAGGAAAGATTTATATAGTGTGCTGAAATTTACTGTCACTTGTTACTATGGAACATAATCCTTTGAGGGGCTTGTTAGGGGTATCTTCACCCCGACCAGTAGAGCAAAGAGTTGCTCCTCAACCTACTGAACCTACTGAAAATGTTTACTTTGAAATTCCTGCGGGTATGATAGAGAAACTGCTAGCTAATCCTTTTACAGGAGATGGAACATTGCATCCCGATTTGCACCTAATCTATGTGGATGAAGTTTGTGGATTATTTAAGCTTGCAGGTATGCACGAGGATGTTATCAATAAGAAGGTCTTCCCTTTATCTTTGAAGGGAAAGTCATTGACATGGTTTAGGCTATGTGATGATATTGGATCATGGAACTACAACCGATTGAAATTGGAATTTCATCAGAAGTTTTATCCTATGCATCTGGTTCATCGTGATCGTAATTATATATAAAATTTTTGGCCTCGCGAAGGAGAAAGCATCGCTCAAGCTTGGGGGAGGCTTAAGTCAATGTTATATTCATGCCCCAATCATGAGCTCTCAAGAGAAATTATTATTCAAAAAAATTGTGCTAGGCTTTCTCTCAATAATCGCTCCATGCTCGATACTTCTTGTACTGGTTCTTTTATGATGAAGACTATTGAATTCAAATGGGATTTATTGGAAAGAATTAAACGCAACTCTGAAGATTGGGAACTCGATGAAGGTAAGGAGTCAGGTATAACGCCTAAGTTTGATTGTGTTAAATCTTTTATGGATACCGATGCTTTTTGTGAATTTAGCACTAAATATGGACTTGACTCTGAGATAGTAGCTTCTTTCTGTGAATCATTTGCTACTCATGTTGATCTCCCTAAGGAGAAGTGGTTTAAATATAATCCTCCCATTGAAGTAAAAGTAGTTGAACCTATTAAAGTTGAAGAAAAGACTATCACTTATAATGTTGATCCTATTGTTCCTACCGCTTATATTGAGAAACCACCTTTCTCTGTTAGAATAAAGGATCATGCTAAAGCTTCAACTTTGGTTCGTAAGAGTAATACTATAACACCTACACCCTCTGAGCAAATTAAAGTTGAACCTAGTATTGCTATGGTTAAAGATCTCTTGGCCGATAATATTGATGGGCATGTTATTTACCTCTGTGATGAAGCTGCTAGAATTGCTAGACCCGATACTAAACATAAACATAGACCTGTTGTAGGCATGCCTATTATTTCTGTTAAAATACGAGATCATTGCTATCATGGTTTATGTGATATGGGTGCTAGTGCGAGCGCAATACCTCATTCTTTATACGAAGAAATTATGCATGATATTGCACCTGCTGAGTTAGAAGGTATTGATGTTACAGTTAAGCTTGCCAATAGAGATACTATTTCACCAATTGGGATTGTTAGAGATGTTGAAGTCTTGTGTGGGAAAGTTAAATATCCTATTGATTTTCTTGTTCTTGGTTCCCCACAAGATGACTTTTGTCCCATTATATTTGGCAGACCCTTCTTGAATACTCTTAATGCTAAGATAGATTGCAAAAAGGATGTTGTTACTATTGGTTTAGGGGATATGTGTCATGATTTTAATTTTGCTAAATTTCGTAGACAACCCCATGATAAAGAATTGCCTAGTAAAGATGAAATTATTGGTCTTGCTTCTATTGCCGTGCCTCCTAACGATCCTTTAGAACAATATTTGCTAGACCATGAAAATGATATGTTTATGAATGAAAGAAGGGAAATAGATGAAGTATTCTTTAAATAGGGACCTATTTTGAAACATAACTTGCCTGTTGAAATTCTAGGGGATCCTCCTCCACCCAAGGGTGATCCCGTGTTTGAGCTTAAACCATTACCTGATACTCTTAAGTATGCTTATCTTGATGAAAAGAAGATATATCCTATTATTATTAGTGCTAACCTTTCAGAGCAGGAGGAAGAGAAATTACCGAAAACTCTGAAGAAGCACCGTGCTGCTATTGGATATACTCTTGATGATCTTGAGGGCATTAGTCCCACTCTATGACAGCATAAAATAAAATTGGAGAAAGACGCTAAACTGGTTGTTGATCACCAATGACGGTTAAATCCTAAGATGAAAGAAGTGGTAAGAAAAGAAATACTAAAGCTTCTGGAGGCAGGAATAATTTATTGTGTTGCTGATAGTCAGTGGGTAAGCCTTGTCCATTGTGTCCCTAAGAAGGGAGGTATTACAGTTGTTCCTAATGATAAAGATGAATTGATCCCACAAAGAATTGTTACAGGTTATAGAATGGTAATTGATTTTCGCAAACTAAATAAAGCTACTAAAAAGGATCAAGAAAAGACCACATGCTAGAAAGATTACCCAAACATACACATTTTTGCTTTTTAGACGGTTATTCTGGTTTCTCTCAAATATCTGTGTCAAAAGAGGATCAAGAAAAGACCACTTTTACTTGCCCTTTCGGTACCTTTGCTTATAGACGTATGCCTTTTGGTTTATGTAATGCACCTGCTACCTTTCAAAGATGTATAACTGCTATATTCTCTGACTTTTGTGAAAAGATTGTTGAGGTTTTCATGGATGATTTCTCCGTATATGGAACTTCTTTTGATGATTGCTTAAGCAACCTTGATCGAGTTTTGCAGAGATGTGAAGTAACTAATCTTGTCTTGAATTGGGAGAAGTGTCACTTTATGGTTAATGAAGGTATTGTCTTGGGGCATAAAATTTCTGAAAGAGGAATTGAAGTTGATAAAGCTAAAGTTGATGCTATTGAAAAGATGTTGTGTCCTAAGGACATTAAAGGTATAAGAAGTTTCCTTGGTCATGCCGGTTTTTATAGGAGGTTCATTAAAGATTTCTCAAAAATTTCTAGGCCTCTGACTAATCTCATACAAAAATATGTTCCTTTTGTCTTTGATGATGATTGTGTAGAAGCATTTGAAATACTTAAGAAAGCCTTGATTTCTGCACCTATTGTTCAGCCACCTGATTGGAATTTACCCTTTGAAATTATGTGTGATGCTAGTGATTATGCTGTAGGTGCTGTTCTAGGACCGAGAATTGATAAGAAATTAAATGTTATCCAATATGCTAGTAAAACTCTAGACAGTGCCCAGAGAAATTATGCTACTACTGAAAAAGAATTTTTAGCAGTTGTATTTGCTTGTGATAAGTTCAGACCATATATTGTTGATTCTAAAGTAACTATTCACACTGATCATGCTGCTATTAAATATCTTATGGAAAAGACAGATTCCAAACCTAGACTTATTAGATGGGTTCTCTTGCTACAAGAATTTGATTTGCATATTATAGATAGAAAGGGAGCTGAGAACCCCGTTGCAGACAACTTATCTAGGTTAGAGAATGTTCTTGATGACCCACTACCTATTGATGATAGCTTTCCTGATGAACAATTAGCTGTCATAAATTCTTCTCGTACTGCTCCATGGTATGCTGATTATGCTAATTACATTGTTGCTAAATTTATACCACCTAGTTTCACATACCAGCAAAAGAAAAAGTTTTTCTATGATTTAAGTCATTACTTCTGGGATGACCCCCACCTTTATAAAGAAGGAGTAGATGGTGTCATTAGACGTTGTGTACATGAGCATGAATAGGAACAGCTCCTACGCAAGTGTCACTCCGAGGCTTATGGAGGACACCATGCTGGAGATAGAACTGCACATAAGGTATTGCAATCCGGTTTTTATTGGCCTACTCTTTTCAAGGACGCCTGTAAGTTTGTCTCGTCTTGTGATGAATGTCAAAGAATTGGTAATATTAGTAGACGTCAAGAAATGCCTATGAATTATTCACTTGTTATTGAAACATTTGATGTTTGGGGCTTTGATTATATGGGACCGTTTCCTTCCTCTAATGGGTATACACATATTTTAGTTGCTGTTGATTACGTTACTAAGTGGGTAGAAGCTATTCCAACTACTAGTGCTGATCATAACACCTCTATTAAGATGCTTAAAGAAGTTATTTTTCCGAGGTTTGGAGTCCCTAGATATTTAATGACTGATGGTGGTTCACATTTTATTCATGGTGCTTTTCGTAAAATTCTTGCTAAGTATGATGTTAATCATAGAATTGCATCTCCATACCATCCACAATCTAGTGGTCAAGTAGAACTAACTAATTGGGAGATTAAATTAATTTTGCAAAAGACTGTTAATAGATCTAGAAAGAATTGGTCCAAGAAACTTGATGATGCATTATGGGCCTATAGAACTGCATATAAAAATCCTATGGGTATGTCTCCGTATAAAATGGTTTATGGAAAAGCATGTCACTTACCTCTCGAACTAGAACATAAGGCATATTGGGCCATTAAAGAGCTCAATTATGATTTCAAACTTGCCGGTGAGAAGAGACTATTTGACATTAGCTCACTTGATGAATGGAGAACCCAAGCCTGTGAGAATGCCAAACTGTTTAAAGAAAAAGTTAAAAGATGGCATGACAAAAGGAGACAAAAGCGTGAGTTTAACGTAGGTGATTATGTTTTGCTATATAACTCTCGTTTAAGGTTTTTTGTAGGAAAGCTTCTCTCTAAATGGGAAGATCCTTACGTTATCGAGGAGGACTATCGTTCCGGTGCCATAAAAATCAACAACTTTGAAGGCACAAATCCAAAGGTGGTGAACGGTCAAAGAATCAAACATTATATCTCAGGTAATCTCATAAATGTTGAAACCAATGTTATTGAACCGTAACCCCGGAGGAATACATAAGGGACACTTTCCAAAACGTTTTAGACTCCGAAAAGGAATAGGTATGTGGTATGGTAAGTAAACCGACTCCAAAATAGTCCTGATAGCAATTTTTCTCCGTTTTGGAATATTTAAGAAAATAGGAAAATAAGAAGTAGTCTGAAAGGGACATGAGGCATCCACGAGGGTGGAGGGCGCGCCCTACTCCCTGGGCGCGCCCCCTGCCTCGTGGGCACCTCGTGTGCTCTCCGGACTCTGTTTTCTTGCACAATACTTCTTTTGGTCGGTAAAAATTCATTATATAATCTCCCGAAGGTTTTGACCCTCGTATCACGCAAATATCCTCTGTTTTTGTTTCGAGCTGTTTCTATAGAAGATTTAGAGCAAGATGTCATCTCAGGACTCCGACGGAGAGAGCTATGTCTCACATCTCATTGCTGACCCAAAGACCTATGGGGACCTATCTCCTTGTGGTCGAACTACGGATGATGATGAGGATGCTCATTTGAGGAGGATCAATGATTCAAGTTCAGAGGAGGAGGATGTTCCTCTACCTCAACCTGGGGATATGCACGTGAAGTTCAAGAAGTCTAGTCTCCCTAAGAGGGCTAGACTGTCTAACAACCGATCTATTCCTTCTCGTTTTTGGCACAAAAGCGAAGGGGATTTATGTGGCAAGATCTTGAAGATGGAATCGGAGGTCGATGATTTAAAGGAGGAAATTGCTCTTCTCAAGTACAATATGAAAAATCCGAAGGCACAATTATCTTCATCATCACCATCCTCTTCACCTCCGAAGAAGGAGACATAATCACATGGGTATGGGCACTCCCCTTGGAAACTGCCAAGCTTGGGGGAGGTGCCCCGGTATCGTATCACCATCACACTTCTATCTTTACCGTTTTTCTTAGTTCGATCCTTTTAGTAATATCTTGATCTAGTAGAATAAAGTTTTAGTATGATCTAGTTTTGAGTTTTGCTTTATGATCCTTTTATGTAATCGAGTCCGTGAGCTATATATATAATAAAGATTAGTTTTGAGTCAAGGGCTTGATTATCTTGCTATGATCTTGAGTGAATAAAAGAAAGAATAAAAAGAATTAAAGAGATCATATTGATCTTATGGAGAGTAATGACTTCACATGTAAAGAGTATGATGAATAGAAGTTGTTGAGAGTTGACAAACATAGTTTTGGTCATCGTTGAATTAATAGGAAGTAATAAAGAAAGAGAGGTTTTCACATATAAATATACTATCTAGGACATCTTTTATGATTGTGAGCACTCATTAAAATATGACATGCTAAAAGTTGATGTTGGATAAGGAAGACACCGTAATGGATTATGTTTTCTTATATCCGAAATAAAGTATATTGTCATGGATCATCCAACATGTTGAGCTTGCCTTTCCCCCTCATGCTAGCCAAATTCTTTGCACCAAGTAGAGATACTACTTGTGCTTCCAAATATCCTTAAACCCGGTTTTGCCATGAGAGTCCACCATATCTACCTATGGATTGAGTAAGATCCTTCAAGTAAGTTGTCATTTTTTCATGCAATAAAAATTCCTCTCTAAATATGTATGATCTATTAGTGTGGAGAAAATAAACTTTATACGATCTTGTGATATGGAAGCAATATGTCGGGACCCCGATTCTAAGTCACACCGATCTAGCCTGTAACACCTCATATCACCTTGCGGCCTCACGCACGGTATTCCCACGGGTGTCGCCTTACCATGGCCCGGGACCGTTTGCGCCTTTTGGCTCACGTATATGATAATGTCGCTAGTATCCATATGACAGAGAACCCGGGCCGACATGGCTAGTCGTGAACCCAAAGCGGCACTAACATATGGGGACAGGCATACATGAATCAACATCGAACGTGTCGGTCAGCAGCGTGCGAATCTGGGCTGTAGCGCTGGGCTAACAGGACTCCGGGAACCCGGGCTGTAGCAGGCTAGGCAGGACTCCGGATGTCACCGCGTGACATTTCCCCGAAGGGACAGACACCGGAACGATATGAAGCACATGCCGGCCAGTCAAGTGTCCAGAGCAGTAGTGCTGGGCTAGCAGGACTACTATGGCTCAAGGAGGCACTAGACTACATTTCCCCATAAGAGAGGCTGCTAAGGATAGACAACTAGATTGTCGGATCCCACACATACCAAGCATTTCAATCATACACACAATATGCTCGATATGTGCAAATACAACATGGCATCACAACAAGACTCTACGACTCAGAGTATTTATTCATTAGGCTCCGAAGAGCCAGATATTACAAACATGGGTCTCATGACCCAACATTCAGAGCATACAAGTCAAAGCACATGCGGAAGCTTAACATGTCTGAGTACAGACATCTACAAATGAAAAAGGCTGAGAAGCCTGACTATCTACCAGATCCTGCCGAGGGCACAAGATCGTAGCTGAGCTATCAAGCTAAACGTCGAAGTCCACACGGAACTACTAGCGAGACTGACGTCTCTCTGCAAAACATAAAATAGGCAAACGTGAGTACAAATGTACCCAGCAAGACTTACATCAGAACTAGCTACATATGCATCGGTATCAACAAAGGGGTGGTGGAGTTTAACTGCAGCAAGCCAGCTTTGACTCAGTGGCTATCCTGAACTACGACTGCAAGCAACTCTTTTGAGGTGGCGCACACGAGTCCACATATTCACCATATCAATACTCCACTATGGATCCGCTCCCGTCTCCCTACGAGAACGCCATCCATAGCACTCACGCTTATCTTGCGCATTTTAGAGTATCCACTTTCACTTGTCTATGAACTGTTATAGGCAACCCAGAAGTCCTTTACCGCGGACACGGCTATTCGAATAGATGATGTTAACCCTGCAGGGGTGTACTTCGACACACACGCTCTCACCACTTACCGCCGTTTACACGACATGTACTCGGCAACCTTCAAGCGGAGGCCCAGCGAGGGTGTCGGCCACAGCCTACCTAAACACTCAAGTCTCTAGTCCAGGTTTATCGCCTATTCAGGTTCCATCCGCAGGGAGTCCGGCCGAGGTTTCCACATACGGCCCCGAACGATGTGTGCAGGGTTCCGAGACACCAAACGGGTGCCCGGCATGCCCGGCCACGTGCCTACCGCATCACAGCCCACCCCTCCGGTCAGCGCTGCCCACGGCCTCCAGCATACTACAAACACCAGAAACTACTTGCAACTCCTGGATAGAGGACAAGGGTGATTAAGAAGCCGAGAGGGTCCATTGGTTTCGGGCCCAATGCGTGGTAGTAACTGTATCATGGATCACAAACACAGAACTCAGTTCCTGAGGACGGCTGCAATGAGACAACCCACCATGTACTCCTACATGGCCTCTCACCGCTACCTTTACCAAATCGTGTTCACACACTTAGCTCACACACAGTAGGACATGTTCATCACCATTCCAATTCATCCCCGATGAATCAGACCTGACACAACTCTAAGCAATAGCAGGCATGACAAACAAGCATGTATGAGTAGGCACATCAGGGCTCAAACAACTCCTACTCATGCTAGTGGGTTTCATCTATTTACTGTGGCAATGACAGGTCATGCAGAGGATAAGGGGTTCAACTACCGCAACAAGTAACAGTTGAATCGTTGTTGTCCTAATGCAGTAAAGAGAGCAGGAGCGAGAGAGTGGGATTGTATCGGAATGAACAAGGGGTTTATGCTTGCCTGACACTTCCGAATATAGCATTGAGTCTTCATTAGTGTCATCGAACTCATCATCGGAAACACGACTATCGAGAGGGGACAATACCGGCAACAGAGAGGAAACACAATCAATGCAATGCACAATATGATGCATGATCATGACATGGCAATATGAATGTGTTTTGAGCTAATGCAGCTAGCAACATATTAAATGGAGTTGGTTTGAACCTTAGGTTCAAATTCAAACTCCATATAAGACATTTCAGATGCCATTTATTTAAATTGTCATATACAGTGGCTGTAAGTTGTTCAAACATGCATGAGGATGCCATAAACAGATTCTTTGGATTTTTCTGATAATTTTTCATATATAAATCATTTCATTCTGAGCTACGGTTGATTTTATATGATTTTTAGAAGTTTATACTATTTTCTGGAATTTTCTGAATAAACTTAAATCCAGATAATGCTTTACTGCGTCAGCCTGACGTCATCACTGCGTCAGCGAGTCAACGGGCTGGCCAGGGTCAAACCTGACCCGTGGGACCTGCCTGTCAGTCTCTCAGTGCCTAATTAAGTTTAGGTTTTAAACTAAACTAACTTTTAACAGGGGCTGGCCCCACACGTCAGTGGGTCAGGGGGGAAGTCAAACCCCGGTCAAGCAGGGTCAAACCCGCCGGACTTGGTCCACGGCTTGTCGCCGGTGAAACCCGGGACGGCGGAGGGGCTCGGGATTTGCCCACGGTCGACCAAATCGACCGCGGTTTGGTCCTACGCGTAGCTGGGGCTCGCGCGCATCTAGTAGGCCAAGCGGGAGGAGCTGGGGTGGTCTAAGTCGACGGCGGCGAGCACGAATGCGGCGGCCGGAGTTCGGGCGTCGGTGGTTTTGCTGCTGTAGCGTGCTAGTGGGTGAATGGATGCACTAGCGAGACGCTACGAGGTGCGGTGAGTGTGTTAGGCACCGCGCGTGACCAAATGGTCACCGGAGTGATGCTGGCGTCGAGCTCGCGCGGCGGCGTGCTACGGTGAGCAAGGGGGCGGCGTCTACAATGAGCAAACGGAGCAGAGAGGAGGGGGGTTCGACGCAGGGGCTCACAGTGAGTGCAGACGTGGCCTCGGCGTGCTCGGGGAAGCACTGGAGCGAGCGGGGCGGCGAGAGGGATCTCCGGCGTTGGGAGGTTGAAGACGACGACGTGGAGGCACTCGGGGGCGTCCGGCGTTGCACAGCTCGACGAGGAGGAAGAGGGATACTAGGCGGAGCTCTTGGGCATCTCAGGGCGTCGCCGGGATGGCGGTGTCCGCGGTGGTGGCGAGCGGCGGCGACGGAGGCGTTCGGCGGGAAGAACAGAGGAGGGGGAGAGCGTTCGGGGGAGAGGTCGAGGCGTCGAGGGGGTGTCGTGGCGCCGTCTAGGTGCAACGGGGAGGAGCCAGGCAGGCTGGGAGGGAGGAGGTGGCCGCGGCGTGTAGCTGCGCGCGTCGGGCACGCGCCCTCGCCTACTGGCGCGAGGAGGAAGGCGACAGGAGAGCGCCTGGTGGGCTGGGCCGCCAGCTGGGCCGGCCAGGTGGCTGTGGTGGGTGCCATGTAGGTATCTCCTCTCTCTGCTTTCTGTTTTTCTAATTTGTTTCTGTTTTCTAATTATTTTGATCTGTTTTGAATTAGTAAAAATACTAACTCATTTTGTAAAATCCTGATAAAAATTGTGGGCACTTTTGAAAATATTTCCAACAGCCCTCAACTAGTTTCAGAATTATTAGAGCATTTAAAATATTTATAGGATTTAAATGCCCCAATTCAAATACAATATGAGTTAATTCAAAAATCCAAAAATGACCTAGAAATATGTTTATCATTTTTGGCAGAGGTTTTTACCTTTATCAAAAATCATGAACTTTTCTAAAGGGCATTTGGGTTCATTGAAAATGTTTTTAAGTTGAACCTAGTTGAGTTCTTTTGGGTGCTAGGGATTGATCACCCCTATTTCAAGTTTAAGCAAAATTTAAACATGATGCATGAGGAACAAGCAAAGTCAGACAAGGGCTGATCTGGGGCTGTGACACAATAAAAGCGACGGACTGCATAATAAAGGTCCATATCACAAATGGCAATATAAAGTGACGTTCTTTTGCATTAAGATTTCATGCATCCAACCATAAAATCACATGACAACCTCTATTTCCCTCTGCGAAGGGCCTATCTTTTATTCTTGTCTTATACCTTATACAAGAGTCATGGTGATCTTCACCTTTCCTTTTTACATTTTATCCTTTGGCAAGCACATTGTGGAAAGATCCTGATATATATATCCAATTGGATGTAAGTTATCATAAACTATTATTGTTGACATTACCCTTGAGGTAAAAGGTTGGGAGGCGACATTATAAGCCCCTGTCTTTCCCTGTGTCCGATTAAAACTCCATACCCATAAGTATTGTGTGAGTGTTAGCAATCATGAAAGAATAAACGATAGTTGAGTATGTGGACTTGCTGAAAAGCTCTTATATTGACTCTTTCAGATGTTATGATAAATTGCAATTGCTTCAATGACTGAGATTATAGTTTGTTGGTTCTCAATGAAGTTTCTGATTCATACTTGACATTGTGAATAGATTGTTACTTTAGCATAAGAAATCATATGAAAAAAAATATATATATATATATGTTGTTGTTATAAGAATGATCATGATGCCCTCATGTCCGTATTTTACTTTATCGACACCTCTATCTCTAATCATGTGGACATATTTTTCGTTATCGGCTTCCGCTTGAGGACAAGTGAGGTCTAAGCTTGGGGGAGTTGATACGTCCATTTTGCATCATGCTTTTATATCAAAATTTATTGCATTATGGTCTGTTTACACATTATGTCACAATACTTATGCCTATTCTCTCTTATTTTACAAGGTTTACACGAAGAGGGAGAATGCCGGCAGCTGGAATTCTGGGCTGGAAAAGGAGCAAATATTAGAGACCTATTCTGCACAACTCCAAAAGTCCTGAAACTCCACGAAAGTCAGTTTTGGAATATATACAAAATATTGGGCGAAGAAAGCACCAGAGGGGGGCCACCCACCGATCACGAGGGTGGGGGGCGCGCCCCCTGCCTCGTGGGCCCCCTGACAGGCCTCCGATGCCCATCTTTGGCTATATGAAGTCTTTTGCCCTGGAAAAATCAGAAGCAAGCTTTTGGGACAAAGCGCCGCCGTCTCGAGGCGGAACCTGGCGAAACCAATCTAGGGCTCCAGCGGAGCTGTTCTGCCAGGGAAACATCCCTCCGGGAGGGGGAAACCATCACCATCGATCCTCTCATCGGGAGGGGGTCAATCTCCATCAACATCTTCACCAGCACCATCTCCTCTCAAACCCTAGTTTATCTCTTGTATCCAATCTTTGTCCCAAAACCTCAGATTGGTACCTGTGGGTTGCTAGTAGTGTTGATTACTCCTTGTAGTTGATGCTAGTTGGTTTATTTGGTGGAAGATCATATGTTCAAATCCTTTATGCATATTAATACCCCTCTGATTATGAACATGAATATGATTTGTGAGTAGTTACGTTTGTTCCTGAGGACATGGGAGAAGTCTTGCTATACGTAGTCATGTGAATTTGGTATTCGTTTGATATTTTGATGAGATGTATGTTGTCTTTCCTCTAGTGGTGTTATGTGAATGTCGACTACATGACACTTCACCATTGTTTGGGCCTAGAGGAAGGCATTGGCAAGTAATAAGTAGATGATGGGTTGCTAGAGTGACAGAAGCTTAAACCCTAGTTTATGCGTTGCTTCGTAAGGGGCTGATTTGGATCCATATGTTTCATGCTATGGTTAGGTTTACCTTAATACTTCTTTTGTAGTTGCGGATGCTTGCAATAGGGATTAATCATAAGTGGGATGCTTGTCCAAGGAAGGGCAGTACCCAAGCACCGGTCCACCCACATATCAAATTATCAAAGTAACGAACGCGAATCATATGAGCGTGATGAAAACTAGCTTGACGATAATTCCCATGTGTCCTCGGGAGCGTTTTCCTTTATATAAGAGTTTGTCTAGGCTTGTACTTTGCTACAAAAAGGATTAGGCCATCTTGTTGCACCTTATTTACTTTTATTACTTGTTACCCGTTACAAATTACCTCATCACAAAACTATCTGTTACCGATAATTTCAGTGCTTGCAGAGAATACCTCACTAAAAACCGCTTGTCATTTCCTTCTACTCCTCGTTGGGTTCGACACTCTTACTTATCGAAAGGACTATGATAGATCCCCTATACTTGTGGGTCATCAAGACTGAAGAACAACTAGTTGATATCTTCACAAAGCCCTTGGATGAGAAGAGATTTAGCAAGTTGCGGTGTGAGCTAAATATCTTAGAATCTTCGAATGTCCTTTGAAAAGGACACACATCCTAACAGTTATGCAAAATTGATGACTTAGATGTGCAACACACGAAGTAACGTTTTTCTTCAATCAATGAAGACTCACACTCTAAGTGTGAAGAAATTAATGAAGAATTTGATTCTCAGAGCCCTACGACAATTGTACGCGGCGTCTGAAATCACCATTCTTCAGAGAACTCAATTGTTTAAAATCCTCAGCTGAAGAATATGGCAGATGGCAAGAAACCTCAGAAGGGAGGCAAGAGACTGGAAGTCAACACAGCATTTGAGATCCCTGAGGACATTTATGAAGAATATTGTACTCCTGATGAGGCCAAACATGGCAAGGAGAACAAGAATCAGCGCAAGGTGCGCATTCAACCGATAGAGAGGAGATGGGCACGGGAATGGAGGGAGTACAGGTATGTCACTCCAAAGTACATGAAGAAATTCGCTCTTCACCCTCCTTGCCCAAGACCTCCATTGGCACTTGGCCAAGAAGTTGACCCCACCAGCCTCAAGCGTGGTGAGGATTATCCTGATGAATGGGCAAAACGGCAAGCCAAGCTAGCCAAAATGGCTAAAGAAACAGTGAGGAAATTCAACGAAGACTCTGCTGTTGCTGCTACTGCTGCTGAGGCTTCTGCTAGCAAGCCCAGGAAGTCTATGCAAAAGAAGCCAGCACACAAGCCTAGTTCCTCTGCTATGCCTTCAAGGCCCAGCTCTTCAATGCCCTCACGGCCGATTCCTCAGGCTGCTCCAGTTCCACAAGTTGCAAAGTCCTCGGCTCCTCCGACAAAGTCCTCAGCACCTGTGCATCTCGCCTCTTGTCAAAGGACCAAAGGCATCTCAATTGCCTCAGGAGCCTCTGCAAGTTCTTCAGCTCCTCCGCAATCCTCAATAGGCCCCACCTTGCTGAAGACCAAGGCCACTGCTGGACGAGGCTCTAGACCAAGTCCTCACAAGATGCAGGTTGCCTTTCATGTGCCATCCAGTGATGACGAAGCTGATGATGAAGAACTTGCTGAAATCATTAGGGACAGACAGCAAAGGGACGCTAGAGCCAAAGGAAGTGAAGTGCCTCTTCTTCTGGATCCCAAGCTGATCCTTGAGTACATTGACCTCTGGCACAAGGACTGAGGGAGTCCTGGACTAAGGCGTCCTCGGGCGTCTGGTCTATTATCCATTGGGCCGGACTGATGGGCTGTGAAGACATGAAGGCCGAAGACTGTACCCGTGTCCGGATTGGACTCTACTTGGCGTGGAAGGCAAGCTTGGCGACCGATTATGAAGATTCCTTCTTATGTAACCGACTCTATGTAAACCCTAGATCCCCCCGGTGTCTATATAAACCGGAGGGGTTAGTCCGGAAAGGAGACACATTACCATAGTCACATAGGCTAGACTTCTAGGGTTTAGCCATCATGATCTCGTGGTAGATCAACTCTTGTAATACTCATATTCATCAAGATCAATCAAGCAGGAAGTAGGGTAGTACCTCCATAGAGAGGGCCCGAACCTGGGTAAACATCGTGTCCCCCGTCTCCTGTTAACATCGATCCTAGGCGCACAGTTTGGGACCCCCTACCCGAGATCCGCCGGTTTTGACACCGACATTGGTGCTTTCATTGAGAGTTCCACCGTGCCGTCGATGAAAGGTTCGATGGCCCCTTCGATCGCCTATGGTGACGCTGTCCAAGGAGAAACCTTCCTCCCCGGACAGATTTTCGTATTCGGCGGCTTCGTGCTGCGGGCCAACTCGCTTGGCCATCTGGAGCAGATCGATACCTACGCCCCTGGCCACCAGGTCAGATTTGGAAACTTGAACTATGTCGCGGATATCCGTGGAGACTTGATCTTCAATGGATTTGAGACTGCGGCGATCGCTCCCCCTCGCTCCGATGAACAT
Source organism: Aegilops tauschii subsp. strangulata (assembly GCF_002575655.3). Classification (NCBI taxonomy): domain Eukaryota; kingdom Viridiplantae; phylum Streptophyta; class Magnoliopsida; order Poales; family Poaceae; genus Aegilops; species Aegilops tauschii. The sequence continues at coordinate 308,213,987 of NC_053037.3, read as the reverse complement.
GACTTAAATTTGTCATCGGACCAGATTCTGGAGACGGTTCCTGTAACTGCTACGACCTTAGATCCGGAGCAGTTTGCACCATCCGAAGCCACAGAGCCCGCGGCGTTGGAACCGCACACAGACTCAACACCAGGCAATATGAGCGTCAACGGAATTCCGGACTCATCTCCGGCTATAAGTTCCGAACCTCGCACGCCCCCGGACACCGAGTTGGATCGGTTATCAATCTTCGAGTTCAGCGCCGCAGATATCTTCCAACACTCGCCCTTTGGCGATGTGCTAAATTCATTGAAAAACCTGTCCCTGATGGGGGACTCGCGGCCGAACTATGTCCGGGTCGAGCTAGAGGCTGATAATGGAGAATTTCGCTTCCCACCCGCCACCCACTTCATAGCCACTATCGAGGACTTAACCGACATGCCTGCTTATGGCTCCGAAGACATTAACGGTATAGACGATGATGCCGACAAGGAGCAAGGCCAAGACCCGCCAGTCATCAGGCGTGGGACGGCCACCCCTTCATACGACATGTACATGGTCGATACACTTAAAAAATCTCACGGCAATGACAACGGAGATCCAGTTGAGAATAAAACTCCTGAGACACAGTCTAAGTTCCGGCGCCCCAAATGCCGCTCCAAGTCACGCCACAGCAACGATGGCACCGGAGAAAATAGTGCTCCGGACGGCGCCGAAAGCAATGAAGACCATGTTGGAGTAATATCCGAACAGGAGGAACAGGAAAATGGGCAAGTCAGCCCCGATGAACAGGCCATGCCCAGCGACGGTTCGGAGGACGACAACTACCTTCCGCACTTCGAAGATGAGGTAAGCCTCGGCGACGAAGACTTCATCGTACCCGAAGAGCCCCTCGAGCAGGAGCGCTTCAAGCGCAGGCTGATAGCTACGGCAAAGAGCCTGAAAAAGAAGCAGCAGCAGCTTCAAGCTAACCAAGACCTACTCAACGACAGATGGACCTAAGTCCTGGTCGCCGAAAAATACGGCCTTAGTGGCCTAGCCAAAAGCTACCCAAAGCACAGATTGCTATACCAGTCCGATGATGGGGCGTTGGAGCCTGTACCATCGTCACACAATGCGGCAGGTCACCGACAACTCTGTCCGGATAAAGAGGCAACTCAAGCCGAACACCAGACCGCCCCACCTCACCGTAAAGGCAAGAACAACGTAGGTCACGATTACCCAGACAACCTGCAGAGGGACTTGAACAATAGAGCAGGACACGCAAGACCAATCTACGGATCACGAAAGCATGCCTCGACACGCGACGATAACTACCTATTCAGACGTGACAAACCTCGCCACGCCCGAGCCGAAAACCGCAAAGGGACTCCTTCGGAGTTGCCTCGCAGTGTGGCCCAACATAGAGGCGCCGCACACCCACTTGGCTTCACGGATGAAGTAATGGATCATGAATTCCCCGAAGGATTCAAACCCGCCAATATTGAATCATACGACGGGACAACCGACCCCGCGGTATGGATAGAAGATTTCATCCTCCACATCCATATGGCCCGTGGGGACGACCTCCACGCCATTAAATACCTCCCACTAAAACTAAAAGCGCCAGCTCGGTACTGGTTAAACAGCCTGCCTGAAAATTCCATAGGCAGCTGGGAGGACTTGGAAGAGGCTTTCCTCGATAACTTCCGAGGAACATATGTTCGGCCACCGGATGCCGATGACCTAAGTCACATTGTCCAGTAGCCCGGAGAATCAGCCAGGGAGCTCTGGACTCGGTTCTTAGTCACAAAGAACCAAATCGCCGACTGTCCGGACGCAGAAGCCCTTGCGGCTTTCAGACATAGTGTCCGGGACGAATGGCTGGCACGCCACCTCGGCCAAGAAGGACCTAAATCCATGACAGCCCTCACTGCTCTGATGACCCGCTTTTGCACGGGAGAAGACAGCTGGCTCGCTCGTAGAAGCAATAGCGCCAGCAACCCAGGCACCTCCGAAATCCGAGACGGCAACCGAAAGCCACGACGAAGCAAAAACAACAGTCGCAATGACAATGAAAGATCATGCGACCCAGCGGTCAGTGCCGGATTTAGCAACCCCAAGCCCGGTCAGCGGAAGAAGCCATTTAAGGCGAATCGAGATGAACCATCCAACCTGGACAGGATATTGGACCGACCCTGCTAGATTCATGGCCACCCCGATAAACCAGCTAATCATACCAACAGAAACTGCTGGGTCTTTAAACAGGCCGGCAAGCTCAACGCCGAACACTGGGGGAGGAGGCCGCCAGGCGACAGGGATGACGGAAAGGTTCACCAACGAAACACTGGGGGTCAGAAGCAATCTCAACCCGAGGATCAACTACTCCCAGAACGGAAATAGCAACCCGGCTTCCGCCGCCCACTCCGTACACCTACAAAATTTGTATCGCGCATACATCATTATGCACTCAAGATACCATGGGCATTGGCGGAAGCACAATACGGACAAGCCTGCAAGCACTCCAGTAACATTTTTTATTTATTTTCCTTCTTATTTTTTCTTCCTTCGCTATCCTTTAAAAACAGGTGACGAACAGGATAAATATCTGAAACTGGCTCCGAATCCGTATACTCACCTAAGGGGCTATTTCCATCAAGGATTCCCCCCACCGAGGACTGGCGGCGCAGACGTGCGACAGGAGGTCCAAAATAAATTTTTGTAGACCGCACTCTATTTCTTCAGCCTGTACTATGCCTGTTCCTCCGCCTCCAACCCCGAGCATGTCAAATAGCCAGGAGGATGGCTTTTATATATATCATAAGTAATCATTGGCATACCGCTCAGTTCCCAGTAAAACATATTCGAACTAATCATCCGTGTTGTCTCGCCATGGAATACGGCTGCCACGGTTGTTTCACAAATATACCTTGGCATAACCTGCCAGGGGCTCGGTATGGGAACAAATGAGTCGCCAGCAAAAGCCCAAACAGCTCTACAGTGCACTTCGGCGTCGCAAGTTTGGCCTTATATGCATCAGCTCCGAATCATTGTCTTGGGTCAATAGTTGGGTTGCCCGGCTCCTGTGCTTGCTACCCTACGTTCCGCTCTATCGGCTAGGGTAGTAAAGGGAGTACTACTGTGATTGTGCCCTGGTCTAAACCGGATGAGCACCTCAGTAGAGAAAGCCAAAAACTGACTGTCATGATGCGGCGAGAGCTGGTCAACCACTTGGTGACTTCTTAGAATCTTTAGCGATTCTCCTTGTCATACGAGGGATCTCTTTTAGATCAAATATAAAAGGCACCATACGCTGCATACATACCAGGGGCTATGTCATAGCCCCACAATAAAACTCCTATGGCTAAGTGAAAGTGTTAACGCCCTATAGTCCGATTGCCTGGTTCGCCGCACTATCACCTCCTTCATGGACCAAGACGTTGGATAAAGAGTGATTAAATGCTTTTCCGAACACCCCCGTACTTCCTACGAGGGGGTTGAAGCCGACGACTGGAAAACTTTCAGATTATATTAAAACGGCCGCACAGGAGGATTCAGGCCTTCGAGCAAAACATAAAAATAGATTAACTATAAAATTGTCTTTTACAATTACCATACACCTCACTCGAACATTATGCCTTTCGAGCATTGACCCTCTATCAAGCGGGCGGCCCCTAGGACGTCTTCAAAATAGTGCTCCGGTTCCGGATGGTCCTCGCCTTTGGGTGGACTCTTCGTCGCAACATCGATGGCCTTCATCTTCCCCTAGAATGTCTTGACTCGGGCAAAGGCCATCCGTGCACCCTCAATGCACGTTGACCGCTTCACAGCGTCGATACGCAGCACCGCATCAACAAGCCTCTGCACCAAACCGAAATAACTATTCGGAACAGGCTCGGTTGGCCACAACCGGATTATGACATCCTTCATGGCAGCGCCGGATATCCTATGAAGTTCGGCCCATTGGGACATCTGTTCATTGAGCAACAGAGGGCGCTTTGACGCGCCAAACTATGACCAAAAAAGCTTCTCCGTTGCATATCCATCTTGTGCTTGGTAATACTGCGCCGCATCGGAAGAACTCTTCGGCAAGTCCAAGAACTTGTCCGGAGAACTCCACACTTGGTTAAGTTGAGCATAGTCCGGGTCACCGAACTTAGTTTCCAGCAGAAAAGGCTTTCCAGCCACAATCTTCTTCGCCTGCCGAACCTCTTCACGGGCTGCTCTGGATTCTGATCGCGCTTCCCTCGCCTCTTGTAGGGCCTTGTCCAGATCAGCCGTTAAGGCTTTACCCTCCTTCTCCAGAAATTCACAGCGGCCGGTAGCATTCTCCAGTTCAAGCGTCATCGTGGATATCTTCTCCTCATCTTGGCACCGTGCAGCTTGTTCGGCTTTTAATTCAACCGATGCCTTTTCGGCAGCATCATTGCTATGCCGGGCCTGCTCCTTGGCCCGGGCCAGCTCTGCTCGAAGAACTTCAACGGCGGCAGCACCATCTGCAGCCATGCATACTCCAGCATAAAAATTATAGCATCATGCTTATACCACAAAAAATGTATGGGGATTACCCCGAATACATACCTTGTGACTCGTCAAGACGCGTATTGATTAATGCAAGATCATCCCCTGCCACGTCAAGCTTCCGCTGCAGCTCGGCAATTTCCATAGTACGGGAAGTGGCCAAGGGGGGAGCAGCCTGTGTTCAAGTTCATCAGGTTAATCCTCAAAACGATCATTTTTCGATCCTCTGTTTGCTTCCTAATGGAAGACAACCTGAGTCTCAGGGGCTACTACCTATACACAGGCGCACCTTTGCAAATGAAACATAGCTGAAAAACATTATGTCACAAACCTCGAAGCCCTTCAGAAGGCTCATAAAAGCTTCATTTAATCCGCTCTTCGCGGACAAAATCTTCTCAATCACTGTACCCATCAAGGTACGCTGTTCCCCCGAGACAGATGCTTTCCGCAACATGTCCCGCAATATATCGGGAGTCTCTGGGTTTCCAGAAACTGCTCCAGGGGCACAGTCATCCTTTGAAGGAATCTGTTCACCCGTCTCCAGAATCATTGTCGGCTGCGAACCAGATAGTCCGGGGCCTTTATTAGCGTCAGCCCCGGAATCCTGGATGGCCGAAGGTCCACCTTCGGGTACTGCCTCTCCTGTCTCCTGCGTAACTTGTTGGTCAAAAGAGACCCTCTGCGATGACACTTCGGAGTCGTTCGCCATATTGGGCGAGGAGGTTGGAGGAGGCGTCTCGCTCTCCATCATCTCTGGGAGAAGACTCCCCGAAGAAGAGGATCGCCCAGAAAAACTCTGCGCCGACCTGTGAAAATGCATGAATGCGTTATGATTATCTTCGGTAACAGCAACGGAGCATGACGCTATCAAAGTACTCCTGATTCTCTTACGGTTTGGCCGAGGGCTTGTCCCCCTGTTGGAGCTGTTCAACGGCGTCACTTTTCAAACCCAAGCCGCTCGACGGTCGCATCTTGCCCTTCTTGGAAGACCGCCGCTCCCAATCTTCGGAGGCGGCCCTTTTCCTCCTGCTTGGAGAAGGGATACTGGGTCCTTTTCCGCCTCTGTCCTCAGGCGAGGAAAGGTCGATTTCTCCGGACTCAGTGTCCGACTTACCTCTGGAACCAAGGTCATCTTGGGTCTTCTCACCCTCCCCTACTGGTGTCTGGTACGGTGCCGAGGCCAGCATCCTTGTTAGCATAGGAGTAGCTGAGTCTTCGGGAAGGGGAGCCGAACACCTAATCTGCTCCACCTTCTTTATCTAGCCCTGAAAAAGGATGATATTGTCGGTATCTGGCCACTGGGTGTCTAATTATAAGGTATTCGGCAAACGGGTACTTACCGGGGTATCCGGATGGTTACAGTCTAGGCCGACATCTTCGGTGGTGTCCGGCCATTGCCTTCGTTTCCCGAAGAATAATCGCCACATTCCTTCACGTGTAGTGCCGAAGAAGTGCTGAAGCGTTCGTGGCCCTTCCGGATTAAACTCCCACATGCGGAGAGGTCGTCGCTGGCACGACAGGGTCCGACGAACTAACATTACTTGAACGACATTGGCTATATCGATGTCCTTCTCAATGAGGCTTCGCATGCGACTTTGCAGAGTTTGCACCTCATTCGTTGATCCCCAATCCAACCCCTTATTAATCCACAATGCAAGCTGAGTTGGGGGGCCGGATCAAAACACAGGCGCAGTTGCCCACTTAGAGCCACGGGGCTCGGTGATATAGAACCACCCCTGCTGCCACAGATCGAAAGGTTTGGCGAAGGATCCTTTCAGCCAAATGGCGCTAGAAAGCTTGCTCATTGAAGCACCACCGCACTCGGCCTGCTCCCCCTCTATCACTTGCGGCTTCACATCGAAGGTCTTGAGCCACAAGCCGAAGTGCGGGGGAGTCCGGAGGAAGGCTTCACACGTGACGATGAACGCCGAAATAAGAAGAATAGAGTCCGGGGCCGGATCGTGAAAATCTAGCCCGTAATAGAACATGAGCCCCCGGACGAAGGGGTTAAGTGCAAACCCTAACCCGCGAAGGAAGTGGGACACGAACACGACCCTCTCGCCGAATCTGGGGGTGGGAATAACCTGCCCCTCGGCGGGAAGCCGATGATGGATTTCTGCGGTCAAATACCTCGCCGCCCGAAGCTTTGCAACATCTCCCTCCGTGACAGAAGAAGCTACCCACCGGCCTTGACGGCTGGATCCGGACATAATTGGGGCTTGTAGCAATCGAAACCCGGGTGGTAGAACTCGGGATAGCAGGGATTGAGGGAGAAGCAAGCGTGGAAGAAAAAGACGGGTCTGTACCCCTATATATAAAGGCTGCGAATATCAAACGTCTCCTTTCAGGCCTCGGAAACTTGCTTGTTTCCGAGGATTTGTACCCAAGCGACGGTTGGATTACCCACGTCCGGGTTGACAGGAATCCCTTAAAAAGGGAGGCACGATCTCTGCTTGGATAAGGCGTGCCAATAAAACCGCGTCTTGAGACGTGGGGCGACGGGCCAGTTAAAGCGGTTCGCAAATAATGGCCGAAGCAGGCGTGATGTCATGTTACCCAAAAGTTGTCGGGGGATTGAACTCGTAAAATATTATATCCTCTGCAGTTGTGTATACAAGTCCGGATACAATCAATACATCTGAAGACTATCTTGGAGTTTGGAAAAGGGGAACCCGCCTTGCAATGCCGAAGACAAATATGCGCGCCGGACTCCTCGTCATTGAAGCCAGGTTCAGGGGCTACTGAGGGAGTCCTGGACTAAGGGGTCCTCGGGCATCTGTCCTGTTATCCATTGGGCCGGACTGATGGGCTGTGAAGACATGAAGGCCGAAGACTGTACCCGTGTCCGGATTGGACTCTACTTGGCGTGGAAGGCAAGCTTGGCGACCGATTATGAAGATTCCTTCTTATGTAACCGACTCTATGTAAACCCTAGATCCCCCCGGTGTCTATATAAACCGGAGGGGTTAGTCCAGAAAGGAGACACATTACCATAGTCACATAGGCTAGACTTCTAGGGTTTAGCCATCATGATCTCGTGGTAGATCAACTCTTGTAATACTCATATTCATCAAGATCAATTAAGCAGGAAGTAGGGTATTACCTCCATAGAGAGGGCCCGAACCTGGGTAAATATCGTGTCCCCCGTCTCCTGTTACCATCGATCCTAGACGCACAGTTCGGGACCCCCTACTCGAGATCCGCCGGTTTTGACACCGATAAGGAGCCCAGTACACCTATGCCAGACTTCAAGCTTACTCCTGGCCAGAATCACATGCTGACCGCCTTCATTGGCGAAGAAAAGTGGAAATATGAGAAGGCCAGGCAGCTGAAGAAAGCTCAATACAAGAAGGAGCGCCTTCTGAAGAAGAATGTTGTCAAAATGACAACTGATGAACTTGTGGCTACACAAGCGGAGATCAAGGGACTCAATGATGAATTTCAAGCCTACCGTGTAGATTGGCTTGGAGCCAAAGTCAGATTTGTTAAGATGGCTGAAAAATTTACTTCACATGTTGCTGCCCCATCGCAACATGAATCTCCTCAGGCTGAAGCATTTGCCAGCCCACTGAAGAACATGCCAGCACCGCTGATGAAAATCAGGCTGCTGATGAAACTGCAAGTACCAGGGCTGATGAAGCTATTCCAGCCGCTGATGACATTGCCAGGGCAACCACTAGTGTTGCGCCTGAAGAACAAGCCAGGCCAGCTGAAGCATCTGCTGCTGTGCCTAAAGAAACTGAACAAGTCAGGCCAACTGCATCAGTTGTGCCTGAAGAAAATGAACCAATTTCCTCTGCTCCTCCTGCACCAATGCCAAGTCCCATTCTTCCTTCTGCATCAGAAGCGAAGAAAACCAAGGCTGCGGAGCGAGAAGCGGTGAAGAAGAGGATAGCATCTGCTTCATCAGAGTCTTCAGCACCAAAGAAGATGAAAACAATGACAAGCTCTTTTGAGAATCCCATTGATGCTATTCCTGTCTCAAGTATGCCATCAAAGGAACTCGTTCCGTTTGGTGAAGATTATGAGATCCCAAGCGGATCTGATGAAGATGTTCCTTCTCCTGCTTCTTCAGAGCAGTTGGACGAAGAAATTGAAATGGATAATATCCCTTCAACCCCAGTGGTCTCATCACCTATGCCTCAGTTCACGACTGAAGAGGCAGGCGGTGAAGAATTGGATGAAGAAGATGAAGATATGGACATTGGGAGCACCACTCCAGTGCTGAATGATGACTATTGGGAAAGTCATCACCCCAAATCTCCGATGTTCACGCCACTGCAATAAATTCCTCAGTCCCCAGTTCAGACTGAAGAAGTTCAAATGGGCTCTGACGAACCTCAAGCCACACCTCTTTCCATTCCTGAAGAAATTCCAGCCACTAGTGCTGATGTTAATGTCACTGAAGAGATGAAGACTCAGGCTCCTACTGAAGCAGAAACTGAAATTCCTCAGCCTGTGGTTCTTGAGATTGTGATTCCTGAGGCTGTGAAGGCATTGACAGATACTCCTCAGCCCAAGCCGAAGAATCCCTTCTCCAAGAAGCAAAAATTCAAGGCTGATGACTTCTTTCACGAGCATGTATTCTTCACTGACTACACCCCCATGACTCTGCTCGTCTTTGAAGGAAGCGTTTCTGGATAGCCAGTCAGATAAACTTCTACTCTTCACTCCTATTCAATAAAGACAAAATCTTCGACCATGAGCACTGTCGGATCACGGGTTCCGGCAAAACCCTCAAGGTTCGAACACTGGGGTGCGTGCAAAGATTTCCTCCCTACCGATCTACGCCCTAGCTCGCTAAGATCTCGTGGACGAACTCGACGAACTCGCAACGCAAAGACACAAGATTTATACTGGTTCGGGCCACCGTTTTGGTGTAATACCCTACTCCAGTGTGGTGGTGGTGGATTGCCTATTGGGCTGATGATGAACAGTACAAGGGGAAGAACAGCCTCCTGAGGTTGAGGTGTTCTTGTGCTCTACGAACTAGTGGGTGCAAGGATGGAGACGATCCAGTCCCAGATGAGATGGCTCTACTGTGGTGGCTAGTGCTACTTATATAGGCCCTGGTCCTCTCCCCAAATATTGAGCGGGAAGGGAGCCAACAACGGCCAATTTGTAGGGGGGCAGCTAGTACAGCTTATCCTGACAAAAGCGGTCTTCGCCTGCGGAAAGCTCTGGTGGTGACGCCATCTTGGGCTTCACGGTGACCTCCGTCTTGCCGTCCTGCTGGTCTTGGTCTCGTTGCACCGATATGGAAACCTTTGCCTGATGCCTCGGTACTCCGCGCCTGCGCTGGCCTCCTTAGCACCAAAGAGGAAACAAGGACGCTGCGCGCGCTGGCGCCCGCCTGGCGCACGCCTGATCTTGATCGCCATGGCTCACGTCGCGAGAGCCTCGCGAGGTTTGCCCTGCCTTGATATCTCCGCTCCTCGCGAGGCAGCCTTGTGAGGCCGCTCCTGAGGAGGTCTTGCGCCGTCCGCTTCGCGAGCCTTGGCCCCTCGCGAGGGTCTTGATTGCCTTGTTGATGAAGATGGGCCGTACAGGCCTGCTAGCACAGCCACGCCGTGGGCCGCAGGTAGGCAAGTCTGGGGACCCCCGTTCCCAGAACGCCGACAGTAGCCCCCGGGCCCAAGGCGCGCTCGGGCTTGGCTTCGAGGCGAAGCCAAAGGTCAAGCGCGGAGCGCCGCGTGCCCCCAAAGCCTGCGGCCTTGGTCGATGCGTGGCGGTTGATTGGACATGGGCGTCTCCGCTTCCCCAGCTGCCTCGGCAACTGCTCGATTTGACAAGTCCCTGCGACATGCAAGGAAAATCATCATTACCTGTGATCGTGGGAGTCGTCGGTTGGCCTTCTTCCGCTATAAATGGGGAGGGGGCGGAGCCCCCGTCGCCCATCTCTTCCTCGTTCGCTTGCTTCTTTCCTCCTCTACTCCATTGCTACAGCAATGGCGCCGATCCGAAGGTTCTCCGCTGACGAGAGAGGAAAGGCCCCCTGCGATGATCCCGGGCCTCTCCCACCAAAGAAGAGGCTGGTTCATCGTCGTGATGAAAGGGAAATGCAGGTGGTGACAAGGCCTTGGTGCGAGTGTCCTCCTCCAGGGTACTCGCTACCCTTGTATGCCCAAGCCGGGGGCTCAGGAGGAGGGAGCGACGAGCGGCGCCGCCCACGCCGCGCCCGTGGTCGCCGTGTGATGGCGACGCGTGCCATTGCTCCTGGAATCCACGCCGCAGATTCCTCGCGCGAGCTTGTGCTATGGGCGCCGATGCCTCCAAGCTCTTGGATCTGCTTCCCGCGGTTCTTCTCTGACGTGATGCCACCGAGGGGGGCCCTCGAGCTCTGGCTGCAGCATGCTGACTGCGATGCTCCGGCGACCGGAGCAGAGGTCAAAGCGGTCCCCTCCGGCAAGATCTTCATGACCCACGGTTGGGGCGAGGTCGCGCGGGCTTGCCGTGCGAAGGGCGCCCTCGCGATCCACTTCGAGTACGACGGCGCCTCCACACTTTTCTTCAAGGTCTTCGACGCAGAGGGCCGCCGCCTGGAGTGTTGCCCTGGAGGGGAGCGCCAGGATGACGCGCGCTCCGCTCATGGCTACTCCGGCAGCAGCAGCCCCTGGGAGTCCAGCGGTTCTCCTGAGCTCTACGAGACTCCGGAGACGAGGACGATAGCTACGTCCCCCCGAGCTCTCGTCGCGCCCGGAGTCGGGCTGCGGCGTCCAGCCGCCGCCGCCGCTGATCTGGATGGGGTTGGCACCAGCCTCCCATGGCCCAGTGTTGATGATGGCACCCACCACGGGAGGGTGTAGATAGGATTCCTCTAAGTTTCCTTCTTTTGTTCTCTGCGAAGAATCATGGAGTACCCCGTGGGGGTGTGTAAAGGAGTCTGTAATGTCTTTTGTGTATATATTCCTTGCTATGAAAATTTGCGAACGCATGTCCTGTTGAGGCTCGGTCTCCCCTTTCCAACCTCGCGATAGCTTGTTGCTCTACGCTGACAGGTCCCGGTCCCCAGGCAGGCTGCAGCCGTCGCTGGAATGCCAGGTCACGTGCCGTGGTCAAGGCTAGGAGGTGAGCGGCCCGAGGTCTAGTAAGAGTCCCTAAGGCGCGATGCTCAGGAGGTCCCCTTTAGCGCTCAAGCAGCCATGGTAAGGCAAGAAAGGGGGGTGACGTGGCCGCAACAGGGATGCGGCGAGCATAGCGACTAGGCTCCAATGACTAGCCAATCTGAACGCGAGACTTATCTTGGTGGTCTGGGGCCGAATCCTTGTGATGCGCCAGGCTCGTGCGCAAGCTTCCGCAGCATAGCTAGGTCGGGCCCATGCGAGTCTCCCTTCTCCCATGTTCTCCTTGGTGCTCTACGTCCTCAGGTCCCGGCCCTCGAGCGAGCTCACCCGCCGCTGGTATGCCAAGTCGCGATGCCGTGGTCAAGGCCAGGGGGTGAGGGCTGGAGAGCCAGTAAGAGCTCCTGAGTCGCGATGCTCAGGAGCCCTCCTTTTAACGCGCAAGCGGATTGCACGAGAGAAAAAGAAGCTCGCGGTGCCGCCTGCTACCCTCTTCATGAGATCCCTGTGAATCAGCATAAGGAGAGACATGGTTTGCCGTTACAGCTGCCAGCCTGCCACTGGTTGCTCCGCGAGGAAATGGAGGCACTGAGGGCCTGGTGAGGTGACGTGCGCGGAGCGTGCCACGAGCCAGAGCTCGACCGCTCAGGTTTGTCGACGTGGTAGGGACGGACCCATGCACCAGCGTCGTGCCAATGTGAGTAGCCCCCGTGGGAGGTGATAGTCGAGCAGGCGACAGTCATGGATAGGTTAAGCATGAAAGGCAGATTAGCTTGTGTAAATGCAGAAAGATACATGCCACTGGGTCAGGCCCGAGCGGCTTGGGGATGATGCAGCCCGAGGGGCGCCCCCAGCAAGGTAAGCTAAAGACATAAGCTAAAGGGATACATGCCACAGGGATGGACCCACGCGGCCTGGGAATGATGCAGCCTGAGGGGCGCTCCCAGCTTAATGAACTTGGAAAATGTCACCTGGTTCTGTTGATGAAGGGATGTCGGAGCAGCTGAAGGTACACGGCGAAGAGGCTGCTCCTCACGAGCCACCAGGGCCCTGAGCCTCGGGAGGCTCTGGGGGCTCAGGCGGTTTCTTGAGGACCATCTCCATCTCTATTAGGACGGCGCGGTGCCTGGCCTCCTGAGATGCCAGGGTGCACCGCAAGTTGCGCTAGTAGACGAACGACACGCTCGGCAAGCCAAACGGCATGCGAACGTAGCTGTGCGGTGGACCCTCATAGCGGCCCACGCGCAAAGGCCAGAAAAGCTCCTGAGAAGTAGCCCTGTTGAGCCCTGGGACGTCGATGCAGACACGCAGCCCGACATCCTCGCCTGGATGGGGAGCTGCGCCTCGTGAGCGGCGGTCGCCGCGCACGGCCCTTGCGTCTTGCAGTTCCTGAGTGGTCTTGACGATGAACTCCTGAGCGTGGGCACTCCTTGCCATGTGTTCTCCTGAGGGAAACGTGCGATGAAGCACGCCTCCAAGTGGTGCCCGAGTGCCTCCCTCATGATGCTGGCAAGGTCTGAGGCCCTCCAGGAGAGAGCCCTCGAGCCCTGCCCGAGGAGGGCGCTGGGCGCGCCTTCCTATGCGACAGAGGGAGGTGCCCCTGGAGCGGGCGCTGATCCTGACGAGGTTCCAACCGCGATGCCATCCTCCTGAGGTCCTGCGCGGCGCAGCTGCTTCTTCTTTTTGGGGACGGCCTCTGGAGGGCCCTCGCCCTTGCTGTCGGGGTCGTCGATTGCTGCATCTTGAAAGGCACGCTTGAGGGAGCACTCCGCGTCTCTTTCTTCGCATGGGACTGTGATAATTCCGCCGCTTCCCGGCATCTTGAGGACGTTGTAGCCGTGGTGGGTCACTGCCATGAACTTGGCCAGGGCTGGATACCCTAGGATGGTGTTGTATGGCAGACGGATGTGCGCGACGTCAAAGTCAATGAGCTCGGTGCAGTAGTTCTTGCGTTCTCCGAAGGTGACAGGGAGGCGGACCTGCCCTATCGGTGTGGTGGAGCCGTCGGTCACTCCTGAGAAAGGCTTGGTAGACTGAAGCTGATCATATGGCACTTGGAGGTTGTCGAACGTGTCGACGGACAAGACATTGAGCCCTGCGCCGCCGTCGATGAGGGTCTTGGTGACTTGCACGCTGCTGATAACTGGTGAACAAAGCATCGGGAGGGCACCAGCGGTGGGCGCGCACTTGAGCTGATCTGCCGAGTTCAGGGTGATGGCACACTGGGACCACCTTAGCGGGCGCGTGGTCTCAAGCTTGGGGAGGACTGCAGTCACCTCACGAGCAAACTGTTTGAAGATACGGTATGAGGCTGGGGCCTGAGCTCTGCCCAAGATGCAGGCGATTGCACGCGGCTCCTGGAAGCCCCCAGCCCCCTCGTCCTGATGGTGGTCGTCATTCCTTCTTGGCGGTGGCGGCAACGGGGGAAGACCGGCGTTGCCCTGAGGACGATCCTCACGAGGCTGGTCTCTCCAGGCGCCCTCGCGAGGATGACCCTGCCAGCGGTCCTCACGAGGCCGGTCACGCCACTCCTGGCGCAGGCCACGGTCATCCCAGCGTCCGCCTCCACGTCCTCCTCCTCGGCCGTAGCCCCGGTCGCTGCGCTCGGGGCGTCGACCGAAGCGTCCTTCACGAATGGCTCTGAGCTCTTGACAGTCGCCGGTGTTGTGGGTGTTCAGGTTGTGGAAGGCGCAGAACGGTCGGCTGCTCTTGGATGACTCGAGTTGATCTCTGCCTCGCTTGGTGTCCAGCTCCGCTGCGAGCACGGCTGCTTCCTTGCGCTTCACGTCCTTGGCCTTGGCTTTCTTCTCCTCCGGGCCTGCAGCTGGCAGCTCGAGGAGGGAGAGGCGCCCTTCCTCAGCTCTTGCGCACTTGGTCGCCAGGTTGAACAACTCCTGAGATGTGCACAGCTCCTCGTGGATAGCGAGCTCCTCCTTCCTCTTGATGTCGCGGACGCCGTCAGAGAACGTGGAGATGATGGCCTCGTCCGTGACCTTGGGGATCTTGAGGCGAGTGTTGTTGAAGCGCTGGATGTACTTCTGGAGGGTCTCTCCTGGTTGTTGCTTGATGCGGCGCAGGTCACCCGCAGCCGGCGGGCGGTCGCGAGTGCCCTGGAAGTTGGCGACGAAACGGTCGCGCATCTCATTCCAGGAGGAGATTGAGCCCTGAGGCAGGTTAAGGAGCCACGAACGGGCGCCGTCTTTGCGTGCCATAGGGAACCAGTTCGCCATGACTTTCTCGTCGCCGTTGGCCGCCTCGATGCTCAGCTCGTAGAGCTGCAAGAACTCCGCGGGGTCGAGGGTGCCGTCGTAGCGAGGGGGCAGATCTGGATTGAACTTGCCCGGCCAGGCGACGCTACGCAGCTCGGGGGTGAAGGCGCGGCAATCGGCCATGGTCGCCGGGGCCCGTCTTGGAGGTGGATCCTGGTCTTGACGCCCACGCGCCGCTACGGCAAGTGGCGCGGGGGCCTGCCGTGGCAGACGATCCTGACGCGGTGGTGCGAGGAGTGGCGGAGCGTTCTCTTGCGGTCGAGGAACTTCTTGACAGCTTCCTTCTTCACGCGCGGGCGCCGGATGCAGCGGATCGCGTCGCGGAGCCGCACGCCTTGGAGCCAAGACACCATCTTGGGGCAGAGGCGGTGGAGGCACTCCATGAGCTGCGTCGCCTGCAGCTGGCGGAGGGCTTGGTGGATAGAGGGACGGCACAGGGGAGCCCCCTGCGGCGCGGACGAGCTCGGCGATGCGGTCGAGCCAGTCCTTGTAGAGGTTGTTGACCGGGCGGTAGCACAGGAGCTCGTGCGCCATAAGGAGCGCGGCCCGTGCGTCCATGGGAGCGCGACGAGCATGGGACGATGAACCAGCGGGAGTCTGCGATGGAGTGGCGGTGCGGCCGTCCTGCCGAACCAAGGGGTGCAACGAGGACGCCTGCTGCTCGTTCCCCGCCGGGCCGGTGGCGGCGTTGGCGGCAGGAGACGGGGAACGACGAGGTGGCCCACCGACGGGAGCCGTTCGAGCGACACGGGTGGCTAGGGCAGCCCGGCGCTCAGCACGAGCACGGCGAGCGTCCGCCATGGAGACGACGGAGCAACTGGACGCGAACGACGGAAAGGAAGCTCCAGCGCACCCCTACTTGATGCGCCAAATATCGGATCACGGGTTCCGGCAAAACCCTCAAGGTTCGAACACTGGGGTGCGCGCGAAGATTTCCTCCCTACCGATCTACGCCCTAGCTCGCTAAGATCTCACGGACGAACTCGACGAACTCGCAACGCAAAGACACAAGATTTATACTGGTTCGGGCCACCGTTGTGGTGTAATACCCTACTCCAGTGTGGTGGTGGTGGATTGCCTCTTGGGCTGATGATGAACAGTACGAGGGGAAGAACAGCCTCCTGAGGTTGTGGTGTTCTTGTGCTCTACGAACTAGTGGGTGCAAGGATGGAGAGGATCCAGTCCCAGATGAGATGGCTCTACTGTGGTGGCTAGTGCTACTTATATAGGCCCTGTTCCTCTCCCCAAATATTGAGCGGGAAGGGAGCCAACAATGGCCAATTCGTAGGGGGACAGCTAGTAAAGCTTATCCTGACAAAAGCGGTCTTCGCCTGCGGAAAGCTCTGGTGGTGACGCCGTCTTGGGCTCCACGGTGACCTCCATCTTGTCGTCCTGCTGGTCTTGGTCTCGTTGCACCGATATGGAAACCTTTGCCTGATGCCTCGGTACTCCGCGCCTGCGCTGGCCTCCTTAGCACCAAAGAGGAAAAAAGGACGATGCGCGCGCTGGCGCACGCCTGATCTTGATCGTCATGGCTCATGTCACGAGAGCCTCGCGAGGTTTGCCCTGCCTTGATATCTTCACTCCTCGCGAGGCAGCCTTGTGAGGCCGCTCCTGAGGAGGTCTTGCGTCGTCCGCCTCGCGAGGCTTGGCCCCTCGCGAGAGTCTTGATTGCCTTGTTGATGAAGATGGGCCGTACAGGCCTGCTAGCACAGCCACGCCGTGGGCCGCAGGCAGGCAAGTCTGGGGACCCCCGTTTCCAGAACGCCGACAAGCACATTCCTCATGTTGACATGGAATCACTGCCTTGCTTCACCCAAGTCCTCAGTGTTCTTCATGACGCTGGGCTGCTCAACTTCTGCACCGACATCGTTGACTGGAATGAAGAGCTAATTCTTCAGTTCTACGCCACACTACACATCACCGGCAATGCAGAAGATGTGAATTCATGGGTGCTAGATTGGATGACAGAGAACACGCACTACAAAGCACCGGCCTCTTAATTGCTTCATGCCCTGCCTGACAGTCCTCCCCTTGAAGGTGCGCAGCTCATCTACCATGAACCTGAGCTGCCTGATCATTACATGCAAGTATTGATGAAGCCGCTGAAGCATGGTCAAGCCCCCAGAACCAAATTCCTCGTGAAGGAATTGCTATATGTGCCGAGGACTGTCTATCGAATTCTGACCAAGACCCTGAGTCATATCGAAGGCCATGATTCTAATGAAGAAGTCGTTGGCATCATGAAGAATTTGCTATTCAACATTATTCATGGCGTTCCAATCAACTACCATGATTTCTTCATGAGGACTCTGGTAAATGTCGCATTGTCACCGTTTGAGTTGAAGCCTTACGCTCCTTGGATTATGAGATTCCTCAGATCAAGGTCTTCAATCAATTACAAGGCTGACTTTCAAAATCATCTCAGCTACTTGCCGCCCATTGAAGTCCTCAAACGACCTATTTCCTCATCTGATGAGAAGGGCCAGGCTGCGATTATTGATGAAGACATTCATCCATTGGATGGACAATTTTGCAAAGCTGCTTCCTACTCCACCAATGATGACTCTGTCACTCATGACTCTGCCGCTAATGCTTCAAAGTCAAATCCTCAAGCCACAGCTCCAAGGGTGGTGACTGATCATGAGCTTCTCCTCAGTCTTGGTCGATCGCAACCACAAATGCGTCAAGAGACAGTTTGGTTCAATTCTTCAGAACATGACCATCACTCAGAATTCGGTGAAGAAGAACCATTACTACCTCCATGAAGTATTTGATCGCACCTGGGCTGTTCTATCTCATCTCTATGGTAAAGAAGATCTTAAACAGATGGGCTTCAAGCAGGACTTTGACTGGTCTCAGCCACCTTCGAAGAAATTCAAGAAGGTCAAAGTTCCTCACTTGGTGGCCAGCTCTTATTCTTCATCGCGCGAGACTGATGAGCATGAAGACTTGGAAGACACTGCGGCAGGCCCTACTTCAACAATCAACCCCAACAACGCTGGCGCTCCTCCATCGACGCAATGATGATATTCTTCAGGGGTGTTAGTCCCCATTTTTCGTCCCTTTTGGTCATTCGATGACAAAGGGGGAGAAATTTGAGTTAGTCTTCAAGCGGGTCTATATATGGGCGGTTTTTTTTGCTAAGTTACAACTCTCGTTCTTTTGAAGACGCATGCTGAATTACATTAGTCACCATATTTCATCATGCATTTCAAATTCTTCATATTGTATGCTAAATGCGTGTATGAATTACAAGATATAGGGGGAGATCTCCATGATTCTACTCTTCAATGTGCAATGCTTCAAAAGCAAATTCCTCACATATGCACATCTTCAGGGGGAGTTCTTCTATATCTTGCAATCAAATTCCTCAATATCAATATTTACACTTCATATATTTATCCCCGTTGAAAACTTAACCTATATTGTCATCAATCACCAAAAAGGGGGAGATTGTAAGTGCATCTAGTGCCCCTTAGTGATTTTGGTGTATTGAAGACTTATAGGTTAAGGGACTAATGTGTTTGTGAGTGTACACAGGTCTATAAGTCTATGAGGAGTTTGATATTTACAGAGAAAGTCGACCCCTAAAAATGAATGTCTTCAACTGAAGACTTTGGCTTTCTGAAGACTTTGAAAGTGAAGAAATTGGTGTGACCGTGAAGACTTGATATTCATGCGAGGAACATGAAGCGTGAAGACTTATGTTTTCGTAGTTTCATTTTCTCTTTCTTGAGTCATAGGAAACACCGTACTGTTAAAGGGGGTCGAGGAAAAACTAAGGAAAAGTTTCCAAGTGATGCTCAACTCAAAATCCTACACCTACCAATCCTTTCGAGTGAAGCCATTGGAAATCTCATACAGATCAGTCAATTTCTTTAGTGACAGAGATGATGATCTTCTGGTCTCTGAGGAATTTGTTCTGACTGAGGAGTTAGGAATTCGCCAGTGCGGACTGCCTACAAGTGAGGAACATGATAGCCCTGCGGAATTTGAGAGCTCAAATTTCCGACCGTTGCTGTGCTATGCGCTAGCTGTACCAAAATATCTTATCCACCTAACGGTCATATCATTGAAGGGCATTTATGTCTTATAATGTCGGGCTGCTCCCTAGGCTATAAATAGACGCCCCCTACAACCACTAGTTGGTTGGCTGCTCCGCGAGAAACTGACACTTGTCATTGAGAGTGTCCCATCCTCCGAGGACTTTGAGCGAAAATCATCAAGTGAGGAAAACCCAAACCCAAACACCTACAAACCCAAAGTGAATGAGCATCACTGAAGAGATTGATCCTGTGTGGATCCGACGCTTGTTACCTTTGAAGACTGTGTATCTTCCAGACGGTTAGGCATCATGGTCTAGAGCATCCAAGAGGAAATTGTGGATCATCGAGTGACCGAGTTTGTGAAGGTTTGGAAGTCACCTGAAGACTTACCACGAGTGATTGGGTGAGGTCTGTGTGACCTTAGCTCAAGGAGATTATGGTGAGGACTGTGTGTCCTCAGGTTTAAATACCTAGCCGCTCCAACCAGACGTACAACTGTCACAGCAGTGGGAACTGGTCTACCAAATCATTGTCTTGACCAAGCTAATTGGTTCTATTTCTTCAACCCTTCCATTTCCTCATTACTGTGATGTGTACTTGATCGTTACTGTTTGAAGACTTTGACTGAAGACTTTCTCAATTTCCTCAGTTCAATTTTTTCAGTCAGTTTGTCTTCAGCCTGCTTATCCTGTGTTTACGCTTTCTGTACTCTGTGCTTGTTTTCATTTCATCATGATGACTGTGTTGTTGTTCTGTTATGCTTGCATCTGAGTACTTATTCCGCTGCTAATAGTTCTTTGCTTAGGAATTTCCTCACCCTGAAATTCCTCAGTGAAGAATTCATAAAAATCGCCTATTCACCCCCCGTCTAGTCGACTTAACGCATTTTCAATATGCGTACACAGGATATGACGCATACACCCAAGGTGAGGGATCTCAGTCGTATCTCTCCACGCGAGGGATCTCCATGCCCGAGGAGACTCGTGTACCAGATTGAAACCAGTACCAAGTACAATGGCCAGACAGTACAGGCGAGGGTTCTGATCAGGTAGTCATGTTTACATTTTAATGCATTCACAATGAAAACATATATTATCCTCTAACAGTTTGTTTACAATGTTTCTATGTGTGGGACATACCTGATGTTAATTGGGACGATGAGGACACCCAACGTGGCCTCAACACAGGCATCCGGGGAGCATCACATGATCATGGCAACACGGTTACATCATTAGTTACAGAGTTCTTCGGAGGGGACGTTATTGGCCCATCTTTTATTCCCGAGGAGTCACAACCATACGCCTACAATTACGCTTCAGGTTCGCAAGAAGGATTCCAGACTCCACCACCTACGCAGGAGTCGCAGACACATGAAGCCGAAGTGGAGTACCGTCGCGGTCTTCGTGTAACTCGGCCACCTAATCGCTTGTCGCTTTCCGGTCCTAAGGAAAGGCCAGGTGGTCGTCGTCGACTAGGGTGATTCATCTATCCACGTGTGCGACCCATTGTATCTACATATGTCAGTATCAGACTTTCCGATTTAAACATCTATGTATGCTGAAATAAAAATGCACCAGTCAGAAACAATGTTTCCCGCCTATATCTCCCGCCATACTATCCCGCTTCACTCTTCGGCTTAAGTTAGGCCGAAATGATTTTCTTTAAAAAATATAGCTGATGAGTATTGTGCAACCATTGCCCATCTTAGACATTGAAAAAATATATTTTCGCGCAACCCTTTCCCCTCAATATTTTCCCGCCAACTCTTTCGCTCCATATGTTCCTGCCACCCGTTTCCCGCCATATCTTCCCGCCACCCGTTTCCCATCATATGTTCCCGCCATACCGCAGTCGTTCTTTACCGCCATTTTCTCCTCTCTACCTATAAAACCCCCTTCAGACGGAGGTGGATAAGCATTCTAGTGTAGTGTAGTCGAGATGTCCCATTATCCTTTCGATCGTAGTTTTCACCCTGCGATGAGCAGGACTCTTCTGAGGCTAGCTACCGATTTCAGGATGGACAATAGGATAGTTCCATGGGACGAACTCACCGGTAGTGACACCATAATGAATGAGTTGGCTCACGAATTACGTAGGTCTGGGTGGCCTGAAAGGACCTATGAGGAGGTACGTAAAGAACTTCTTAGGTTGCATGCAAGGTGGAAGAAGGTAGTGGAGCCGGAGAGTGAAACTTTCAGAAGGACTGCAGCAAAGCATCCATTTTTATGGACTGAGGACAGCGAGGACGAAGATGATATCTTGATGCCGCCGCTTCCGGGTTCTGCATCGTCAAAGGGCAAGAGTTCTGCATCGTCCAAGGGTAAGAGTTCTGCATCGTCCAAGGGCAAGAGTACTGCATCCTCGAAGGGCAAGAGTTCTGCATCGTCCAAGGGTAAGAGTTCTGCATCCTCGAAGGGCAAGAGTTCTGCATCGACGGAGGATGACGATGATGCCTTCATGTAGTTTTTAAGTTGTATTCCAGTTCTACCGTTTAATTCAGATGTACTTGCATTATTAGTTTGTACTCTCTTATTGTACGGCATTATGTTCTATCTTAATTTCATTTTGTAGTCGTTGCATGATGTTCGATAATTAGTGGAGGGAAAGAAAATGCCACTAATTTATTCTAAAACTATTTTTTTTTCATTACGGCATGGTACAACTGAAAATAAGATACATCGTACTATTGAAATAAAGCTACATTTAACTACGGAAATAAACCTACATTAAACTGCAGAAATTAAGATACAAACGATTGCAAAATTTAAAATACTACCACAGGAATCTACTGAGTCCAGCGTGGATATTTTCCTTTTCTATCGCCAGCTTCTTCTGCTGGCTTGGCCTCACGAGCATCGGATTCCCGCCCGTGGAAATGAGCGTCGTCGCGTGGGAATCCTTGCCGTCTGCCACAACACAGGCTGTCGGGCCGCATGCGTGGGAATCATCGTGTGAGAATCAATCACCGCAGTCTACAACAGGGACGCTGCCGCGCGTGCAGCAGCAACAGAGGTGCCGCCTACAGGTTCCCGCAGCGTGTGAGTAATTCCCGCAGTGTCATCGCATCCGCTGAGGCAAAAGAAGCAAAAGCCGGAGTGATTCCCGGGCAGCAGCAGGGCATTAGCATGGCAAAAGCAATCAGTGTCGGCACAAGGGGTCAAAATCCACAGATTCCCGCCCGTGATAATCAGCGCTGCACGGGAATCGTCGCCATCTAAGTCCTTGTCGCGCGTGCAGCACAAACAGAAGTGCCGCCTCCTGCGGTGGCGGCCTGGCCCACGCCTCGGCCCGCGCGCAGCAGGGGTTGTCGGCCAGGGAGCGCCAGTGGCAGCGCTCGCCGCCTCGCCCGGTGGCGGCATGGCCCACATCCCCTGGCCCGTTCCGTCCCAGGTACGCCACTGTGCGGAAAACCGTTCTGCCCCGCGCGGCCGCCTCCTGCCGTGGCGGCAGGTGCCACGTGTCGCCTGCCGCGCCTGCCGCCACGGATGAGGGGGTCCTTTTTGTCAATTGCGTCCGAAGGGGGTCTTTTCTGGCAAATCCACTGGGCAGAGAGTCTCTTTCGACAAAAAATCACGATCTCTTGCGGAGAGGCCTTCGGATTCCAAACAACAGTGTCAAATTAGAACAGTGGCAAATTTGGATCCATAGTTAAGGAAATTAATCTCAGAGCAGTTTCTTTTCAATATAACTTTACTTTTGAAAGTCATGCGGTAAATACCAAAGCACATAGCTTAACCAAGTACTCTCTATCGCACATTGCTTAGCCAAATACTCTCTATCGCTTAGGGAGGGACGTCACGTTTGGTTTGGCCAACCCCATTGACCTGAATTGTATCCCACATTATGTGGTTTTTGATGAATAAAACTTGGCTTTACCCATAAAAAAAACTGGTACAGGCGTTTGGACATTCAGATCTTACATTTGCATCCGAGGCAGGTAGGGCAAGCCGTCAAACTACAGTTATGCAGCTCAAAAAATTCTTTCAGAGTCTACAGGTCTACAGTTTACAGGTGCCGAACAGCAAATGACACCACTAAGCTACAAAATTCTGTAGGATACGGCCATGTTCAACACACCATAACAGAACAGAAGACCAATGTCATACAGGAAATTCCCGGTGCCATATTGTCCTGAACAGTTCTCCCAAACACAACTCATGTTTCCCTTTTCTTGTTCCCATCCCCATCACTTCGTACAGCACAACAGTTTTAGGCGCAAATGCTTCTATCGATCTGGTAATCTGGTTGCAGACATTGACATGGCTGCCCAACCCAAAATTCGGAATAAACCAATACAGTTCTCAGCTCTTCTCTGCTTGATGTATCCTCGGCTTCTTGGAAGGCGGTGTCATGAAAAGCTTTCTAACAGATGTAACCGGATCCTCCTCCTGAAATTACAGAAACCAACTGTGAGGACACGATTCAAAAGAAACTAGACAAGATTCAACAAAAGAGCATTACCTCATTGATAAGGCTGAGCTTAGTCTCCAATTGCGAATCTCCATCAACTCTTTTATCCTGAGCAAGTAACGCCGAAAGAGTCAGCCTCCATCCAGGCAAGGCATCACTGTTATCAGGGGATATCCAAGGGCAGAATGTCCGGTGCTGCTTGATAGGATCAAACTCATTCATTTCGTCATACAGGCCTTGTTTTTTCCCTGTTATGAGAGCAGTCAACAGGTTACATCAGTACTAGCAATTAATAACTAATATGTGTGCAGTCTCAGGCAATATCCTAATAAAGTACTAGCAATTAATAACTAATTTCCACCTCCACAAGAGGCGGCAAGAACAAAGCACTCGTCATACATCAGTACTCCCTCCATAAAGTATTATAAGAGCGTTTAGATCACTACTTATAAATCTAAACGCTCTTATAATACTTTATGGAGGGAGTATGTGTTTACTGTTCTGTTAAGAAGCTTTACTACGAAACCAGTCAATCGATATGCTAATTGTTGTTAGAAGTTCCGAACTCTGACAACAAGTTACTCCTACTTCCCCTACATTTTCGTTCCCTTCAACTCTGTTTAAGTACTTCCTTATTCCCTTATATTCCTTAAATTGTACCAGCAGCTCAGAATACTTAGCGACCAACCTATTGTTAATTAAGTTACTGTTAAAGCAAAGGAAACATAAATGAATTCTTTACCTGATGGCTGTACACCTTTTTCCATGTTGGTGGACGATTTTGAGATTGTGCCAACCTCAACTGGCTTGGACATGTTTGTATGTGTCTGTATAGAGTTCCGATCATTAGTAGGCTCTTCTCTTGTATCCTCAACAGGTGAAAACTTAGGATCTATTGCGTGTTGATCAAGTTTCAAGTTCGTGCTCATCATACTTCTGCTTGTGGCAACACCTGATTCTGGTTCTCCATTGACAACTTCTTCCATATTAATATCCTCAGTTGTATCTGAAGGTGAACACCCTTGAATTTGATCAGTGTTTACTCCCAAGTTTGCAATCTGCTTTTCAGAATTATCACCTCCATGATCGTGATGTGCCCCTTTGGCCGATGTATCAACATCATTGGAGATTGTGTTAATGCCTTCCAACATATGAAGCTTATCCATGCTTCGTTTGCGCTTCATGGGCCCTGAAGCATGCAAAGCAACAGAAACAATCTCTCTATCACTTCCGGATGAAAATGATTTTCCACGGGAGTTCAAGTCAGCTTTCAAGTGTCGACTGACAACAGGAAATGAAACTCTTGGTCGAAAACTCTGTCTAGTCGGCGGAGGACCACCAGCAATGGTAAAATTAAAACCAACATTTGCAGACTTTGAAGGTTCTACTCCACTGACTAGGTTAGCATGTCCATTACTTTGCTCATCTTGTGTATTCGAATCTGATACAAACTTAAAAAGTTGAAGAGGTCGTTCTACAAGGGAAAAGCGCCACAAGGCAACACAGGCTCCACAAAACTGACAATCTAAAACAACGGATGATGGATCATAATGTTGATCTCCTTGATTAGAATCTGGAATTGCTGGAGAACCATCAACTTCCTTGTGTGAGTAAATTACGACCCGATCTTCCAGTGTGTTGTTCATTTGCTCTGGTTGGGCAAATACGGAGGTAGAGCTTGCATCTGAGTGAGATTTGGTTGCACAATCAACAGCATAGTGAAGTAGGCGTGGTTCCCATCCACATAAGCTTATTATCTTGAGTGCCTGGTAGCCAGTTATGCATTAAGTTCAACCGCAGAGACTTAAACAATTTGATGCAGAAGAATATGTGCAGTGAAAATGTAAACTGAAACTACACAATATTTATCAGCAATCCAACTATTCAAGATATCTACTCAAAGCGATTTGAAACACCTGGCTAAATACGAGGATATGTTTCCAACAGAGGCCAGGCAAATGAGATTGTAAGAAGAAGAAATTAAGTTACTAAACAGTTATGCAGTTGGAAACTAAATGTCTTTTGTAGTTGATTTTACCAAGACTAAATAAAGGGTTTTCAATATCACATGACAACGCTTCTAGGTATAGGCTTTCGTCAACAGAGGTATATCCGAGTTCTCCTAATAGCAAAAGGCATTCCTTTAGATAGTTATGACAGGACTAAGAGAGGAGGGATACAGATCTTTTTCTTTTTTGAGAAAAACATAAATCTTTTTCAGTGCATTGTGCAACTGGAGATTAGGTATGAACTGTTGAACATGCTATACAGTGAGCGCAAATCAAGGGCTAAGCAGAATTTATTCAGTTGCATATGTGTCATAGATATCTGAATTGATCACTTAGAAAATACTAACAGAAAATGCTGAAAAGAGGATATGGACATGGCAAAGATAAATTGCAAGGCAATAAACTCCACAAAGAGATAAGTAATTATGTGTAAATTAAAGTCTGACCTGATAATATATGCCAGCATCTTGAAAAGTGCCATCTAGATCCATAATAGTTGAGTCTTCAGTAAGCATAAATCCCCCTTTAAGGACAACTGATGAAGAGAACGGCTCCAATAGGAACTGTTCTAGTTGTGGACTCCACTTCCTCATGATATCCAGAGAAGAGGGGGAAATTCTTGGAAGTGATGAAAGCCGCAGCAGAGACGAGAAGCACTCATAGTAGTTCTCAACTAAAACAGGAGGAGGTGTGGGTGGAAATAAGGCAAGTGATTCATCACATATGTTGTCGATCCATGGACAGAGTAGTTTGTGTCCAGTGTCCAGCTTCAAGCTGAAAACAGAAGCAGCCTTTTCAACTGCAAGAAAAGAAAAATCTCAATGTAAGAAAATGAACATAAATGGTTTGAACAAATCTAGGAAGTCAGTGATGCCTGTATGTAAGTCTCTCACAAGATAGAAATGGAACACAAGCAATGTTATAATCAAATAAATCAGCATCTCTTGAATCTTAAAACACTAAATTGCTCAATACTAAGTCCACATAGAAGCGTGTGATGTTTCATTTAATTGTTTTGAGAGAAGAATAAGATAATTGCCTTATCCGCTCATAGCTTGAGATGAAAAGTCCACATTGCACGCACCTTGAATCTTAAAACACTAAATTGCTCAATACTAAGTCCACATTGCACGCACCTTGCTGTGGTGTCCAGGAGGAAGGAGAGGAAAAGAGGAGACGTGCCCCACATGCCTCGCACGTTATAATGTCCGGTTCAACATTAGTCCACCCTCTCCTAGCACAGTTAACAGGACTAACAACCTGAAAAAGGTAACTCGCTATCAGCAATCAACGGAAAAGCATGAGATGCTTTAGCTGAAATGTGGTCCCTTGCTAACTTCTCAATCAAAATGAACAAACATCCGTTAGTGAACCGAATTCCTCCATAATTGGAGGGTTAGTGAACCGAGAGCATCCATAATTGGACGATAATACATAAGCACCACCACAAACAGGGTTTATACAAGCGCAGGACATACAAGCCTCCAGACATATTTCTAACCAGTCTATCAAGAGAAATCACAGCAAACATCCGTTTTGTTCTAGAAGTTTCCACTAATTAACCATCAATCTGTTAGATAGGAAGAAAAACCATCTTCATTGCAGTCAAGAGATTTCCTAAAGCAGTGGGAAGCGACAACCCTCAAGTCACCAAATCCACCAACCAATGCAGAGAACGTACGAAGTGCAATCAACTCTAAGGGGTTAAACTGGGTGTACCTTGGGCTTTGCGAACCAGGTCATGGCCTTGAATGAGGAGAGCCGCCGCACAAGGTCACGGCGGTCCCACGGGCGGCATGGCGGAGGCGGAGACATCGCTGACATGGCGGCCATCTGCGGCGGGAGCCGCGACCCCCGCACAACGCCGAACCTCCTCCCGGCATCCGCCGCCTTCCCCGCCCTCCACGAGCTGCCAAACCAGATCAGATCAAACTCGCTTTACAGCCACACAAAGGGACTAGGGCGAGAGGAGAAGCTGGGAGTCTGGAGCTAACCTGGGAGTGGACGAGGAGGAGGGTTTGGAGCCGGGGCTGGGGCTAGGCTTGGGCTTGGGGAAGTGGTAGAGCTTGTCCATGGCCTTCTTGAGGCGCCGCTCGGAATCAGCCCCGATGTCTCCGCCACCGCCGCTGCCGCCGGCGGCCATCGCGGTAGCGCGTGGAGGGGGGGATCGGTGGAGATGGCAACGGCGATGCGTGAGCCGCTGGAAAGGCTTCCGCTACTGCTGGGCGTCCAGACTTGGTGCTGCCATTTTCTGACAGCTGTGGCGTTTCGCTTGGGCTTGGGCTTGGGCTTGGGCAATGTCGGCCGAGAGTTTACAGTCTCTTACCAGGCTGTTGAGCCGCTTTGATCAAGGATTTGGGCTTTACACGCACAGGGTTAGTCCTGGCCATGGGCAGCCCGGCCCGAACGGCCCGGCCCGAAAAAGCCTGACCCGGTCCGGCCCGATGCCGCTCCCGGGCCGGGCTCGGGCCTAGATTTTGAGCCCGAAGACCGGGCTAGGCCGGGCCCGGGCCCATCGTTTTTGCGTTTTCCTGAAGGACGGGCCGGGCCGGCCCGAAGCCCGACGGGCTTTTACGTGTTCGGGCCAGGCTCGGGCCCAGAAAACCGGCCTGACGGCCGGGCCGGGCCGGGCTCGGGCCTGGGTTTTTTGCGTCGGGCTTGGCTAAGCCCGGCTCGTCCCGAGGTATGGCCAGGTATACACAGGGTGCTTGTGCTCGTGGGACAAACAATGCTAAACGCACGTGCTGTTTACACGCTTTTACGGGCTGCTTCCATCTAACTAAACCGTATTTCCTATTCGCCGCTCATTGCATCGAAATGTCGACGCAACGCACAAGCCAACGACTCGACCAGTGGATCTGGGCCGGCCCACTTAGACCGTGACCATCACAGTGGGAGCAGCCGGTTTTGGGAACCTTCTAGATGGTTTCCAGAACCTGGATTTTCTGTTTATTTTCTTCTACTGGCTTTTTCGGGGTTTTTTCTCTGTCTTTTTCTCTTCCTTTTTTCCTTCTTTTGTCTTTTCTGTTCTTTTTCTTTTTTGTTTATTATTTTATTTTGTATTTCTTTTTCTTTTCTTTTCTTTTAAAAAAATCGAAAATTTTAAATTTTGTTCGTGTTTCCGATTTTTTTTCAGTTTTTTAAAAAATGTTCTCAAAATTCAAAAGTTGTTCTCATTACCCAAAAAGGTTCAAAACTTTCGAAATTCAGAAAATGTAATGGAATTTAATTTATTTGTTCACATATTCAAAAAATGTTCGTGCTTCCAAATTTGTTCGGGATTTTTTGAAATTGTTCTCCGTTTCAAAATTTGTTCTCAAGATTCAAAAAATGTTCATGCTTTAAAAAATTGTTTGTGCTTCCAAATTTGTTAGGATTTTTCAAAATTGTTGTTCGTTTCAAATTTTGTTCTCAAGATTCAAAAAATGTTCGTCTTTCCAAATTTGTTCTCAAGATTCAAAAATTGTTCGTGCTTTAAAAAATTGTTCACGCTTCCAAATTTGTTCGGGATTTTTCAAAATTGTTCTGCGTGTCAAAAGTTTTTCTCAAGATTCAAAAAATATTCATGCTTTAAAAAATAGTCCGCACTTCCAAATTTGTTCTCAAGATTCAAAAATCGTTCGCTCTTTAAAAATTGTTCGCGCTTCCAAATTTGTTCGGGATTTTTCAAAATTGTTCTCCGTTTCAAAATTTATTTTGAAGATTCAAAAAATGTTCGTGCTTTAAAAAAAATCGCGCTTCCAAATTTGTTCTCAAGATTCAAAAATCGTTTGTGCTTTAGATTTTTTTCATAAATTCCAAAAATGTTCATGTTTTCAAAAAATGTTTAGGAAATTCAAAATTTGTTTGCTTTCATAGAATTAGTTTGCATTTTTGAAAGTAAAAAACTACGTTCAAAAAATTACTCAAATTTTGGAAAAAAAAATATAGGGATTTTGTCAAAATGTGTTCGCAATTTAATATAATGTTAATAATTTATGCTACTTAAATTTAATAAATTCTTTGTGTTATTTAAAACATTGAGTAATGATCATTTACGTTGCTGCAGTTTTGTTCTTCAAACTTGGTGCTACTGTTCACGTCCGTGTATACAGTTTGGCTGGCTAGCGCGGTACCGACCACAACAAAAGGTCTGAAGATTGAATTCCAGGTTGCGCATTCTTTTTATTTCGGATTTTTTGCGCCCAACCAATCACTAAAGGCGTCTGTGCGGAGAGGCATCTGTTTGCCGGTCTAAAGAGTTTTACTCCAATGGACCGGCCTGGTTGCGTTCGCTCTGTGCGAAGAGGTGTCTGTTTGCCGCATAATGCGGTAAATAGGAGGTCCCAACTAAACCTGCCCCTCCTAATTTTCAGGTGGGTGGGGCCCAATCCTTATTCCAATCAACCCTTGCCAACTCAGACTCACTCCCTAAAAGCCCCGTATTGAGCCCTTGAATGTAGCATTGCTGCAGGAAACACTATAGCTAAACTAAAAAATGAGGGTGCCACGTTTTCTTAGTTCTGAAAGAAAACATTAAACGGTTTTTTTAAACGAGAACATTTTTTAAGTTTCGATTTTTTTAACATGAAAAAAATAGAAAGCACAAACACTTTTTCGAATTATTGATTTGTTCGAAACATGAACATTTTCTGAAAATTTCAGGTAATTTTTTTAAAGACACAGACATTTTTTGAAAAATTTGAACGATTTTGGGAAACAAGAACATTTATTGAAATTTTGTAAAAAAAACACGGACATTTTTTGAAAATTCTGATTGTTTTTAAAATCAAGAACAGTTTTGGAAAATTCCCATAGGAATTTTGGAAATAGTAACTTTTTTTAAAACACAAACATTTTCTAGTTTCTCGACAAATTTTGAGAAACATGAACTTTTCTAAAAAAATCTTGATTTTTTAAAAAACACAAACATTTGTTGAAATTCCCGATCGTTTTATGGCACATGAACATTTTTTGAATTTGTGAAAAAAAGAATATTATTGAAATTTCGAAACTTTTTTGGAAAAGAAACAAACATAAAGAAACCAAAGAAAACCAGTAAATGAAACAATAGGCAAAAAGAACAAACGAAAAAAATACATGGACCGGACTAGAACCTTTTGGAAGTTCCTAGAGTTGGGTCGGCCCACGAGTGCACTGTCTGTGCAAATCGACGACAATCTGCCACAAAATGAGTCAAATAGGATTTTTCTTAGGTGATCAAATGTGCACCCCATCTTGTGATTTTTCTCTTGTCGTCTTTGTTTGTTTTCCCAATCGGTCATCACCGAAAGCACTAGTTAAGGAACCCTTTGCAAAGGTCGCTTTCATCTTATCTGATAGTGATACATAGTTGCCCACTTGTCGTGACCTTAGAGTTTGAAGGGATTACTCCCCACGCAAGGGAGGGATTGACAGTACAATACAACGGCAGTGGCCCATCTACCGGCAAGCCCGACACTAGGACAGCCTCGGGGCCAGGAGGCCTAGGCAGCCTAGTCCCAACAATTAGTCCAGGGGCCCGGCTTGAAGATAAAGCACGATATTGGCGTTCAAGACAAGATACCCTCATGGCGAGGTCGGTTAGGAACCCACACGGCCTAGTTTGGCATGCAACTAAGACAGGTCATAAGACTATAAATACAAATGATGACATATAGATCGGGCACAAATAAATCTTACCACTCACTACAAAATTTGCTCTATTTTGCACCGTTTCACTTGCATCACGTATAACCGTTTTTCATTAGAAAAAATGCCACGGTGACATTTTCCGGGTGTCACCCCCACCCTCACTGAAGCGCCGTCATAAAAAATCCTGATGGTACCACTTCCTCCGTCACGCATGATCGCATCTTAGGCGACGAACCCAAAATGTCACTCATGGCCATTTTCAGTGACGGACCATAATGTCACCTATGATAGGACAATCTGTCGCCTAAGATCGTTTTTGGTGATGATAATCCATCACAAGTGATCGGTCCGCGGGTTTGACTGGTCAGTATTTCTGACAAGTTTGGCCAGCAGTTGCTGGGGTGGCTTCTTCCATGTGGGTCCGCCATGGGTTTTATTGCCGATGGTTCCGTCAGTAATAAGTCAGACGTCAGTTTTCACCGGTCAAGGCTGCTGGCATATAGGCCCAGAGAAATGCTGATGTGGCTGCTTACATGTGGGTCCGGACGGTGTTAACGTGGGTACTTACAAGTGGGTCCGGACGGTGCTGATGTGTGTGTTTACAAGTGACGGCTTAAATTTCCATCAGCAGTACCGTCACAAGTTCTAGATAGCATCAAATTGTGCACGGTTTGATTTTGTAGGCCAATTTGAATGTGAATTAGAGAAATTTTGAAATTTAACATTGTCATCACAACTTTTATTATAATATAATAATGAGACTTGACATTTGTCACAACACTGATCCACATATTGAAATGAGCATCCAGATGGCATATTATCAAGCATGAGAAAAATACATGGGAGAAGGCATCATGACGAATAGTAGTGCACCATCAATGATTGATGGGTTGTGACACAGTCTCCTACGAAGACTGAGATGACTTCTTAAGAGATGACTAAGAATTCCTTCCATTTCTTGTTGCTTTTTTTTCAAAGCCTCTGATTTTTTGCCTCCTGGTCCATCTTGATAACTTCTATTTCTAGTTGCTGTTTCCTTTTGAGCTCTTCGATTTCGTGCATCCATGCATTGCATTAGGTAGGGCATTCAGATTTTCTGCAGATGTGTCATTTGCCAGTTTTGTGTCTGTCGCTTGTGCTATAATCTTCGCTTCTAACTAAAGGATGCATTGTTCAGAGGATGAATTATGCGATGAGACGCCAAAGCTTGAAAGTAAAGTGCCAGAGTAGCTCTTTTCCTCGATAATCTGCACGTCAGGTACTTGCGGCAAAACTTCTTGTAAACGTGTCCTCTTTGTGGTCTGCATCATTATTAAAAGCGTTGTTCGTGCACTATCAGTACATTACACTATGATGGCTCACACAATAATACTTTTGAAGCCAAAACATTATAAATTACTTATGGTGCTTCTTCTACAATCTGTCTCATACTGGAATCCTTCTCGAAGGTGTGAGAGTGCTACTTGTGAGCTGCATTGGAATTTTCCCGAAGAGGAGGGGATGATGCAGTACAGTAAAGATAAGTATTTCCCTAAGTTATGAAACCAAGGTTACCAATCAAGTAGGAGAATTGCGCAACAACTCTGTAAGGGCATATTTCTCTCTAAGTGGTTTTGGTGATTGATGACAATGCATTTGCGGACTAATCGTGTGCATTGATCATTTCAGATATCTCATGTCTAGGCACAAGACGGTTCGGTGCCCCTCGGAACCTATCGAAGACGACGTTTCTCTATGTTTCTTTTCGGTGGATTTGAGTCGTAGGAAAGTTGTACTATTAAGAGGGGGTCCGCTTCGGAAAGGTTAGGGTGGAATCAACACGTACACATTTGTTCCTTTGCACCACCTTTCCTTCGCTTCATTGGAGCACCGGTCGTTTTTCCCTTGTCGTTGCGAAGATGAAGGCCTCCAAGTGCTATTGTTCTGCGGCGTGCGGTAGTACTGATCAAGGGAGCAGTAGTACCGCAGCAGCCCATGGTAGTACCGCCCTTGGCAGCGGTAATACCGCGTTGTGCGGTAGTACCGCTCCTAGAGCGCGGTAGTACCGTGCCCTCTAGCCCAGAACGGTGGCATGCGCGGAAGTAGGGGCGGAAGTAATTTTGTACTTCCACACCACACGCGGTAGTACCGCTCCCTATGAGCTGTAGTACCGTGCCGGATTTTCGCACAGACCAAAACTCAGCGGAAGTAGCCACAGATGTAATTTTATTAGTCCGCGCCTTCCCAGCCCAGAGTGAACCCTGCCTTGCGGTAGTACCGCAAGGGCGCGCGGTAGTACCGCTCCAGCGGTTCTACCGCTCGTTGCTATATGCAACAGGGCCTCGTCTGGCCCCTACCGCGTGAACGGTAGTACCGCACTGCCTAGCGGTAGTACCGCACTGCCTAGCGGTAGTACCGCACACCCGTGCGGTAGTACCGTGGGTATGTACGGTAGTACCGCATGTCGCGGGCTGAGTAAGTGGGTAACGGTTGGATCTTTCCTCCCACTATATAAGGGGGATCTTCTTCCCCAAGTTGACCACCTCTCCCCTCCCCAAGCTCCATTGTTGCCCAAAGCTCCATTTTCGCCCGATCTCTCTCCCTAGCCAATCAAACTTGTTGATTCTCTAGGGATTGGTTGAGAAGGCCTCGATCTACACTTCCACCAAGAGAAAATTGATTTCCCCAACTAATCCCTTGCGGATCTTGTTACTCTTGGGTGTTTGAGCACCCTAGACGGTTGAGGTCACTGCGGAGCCATATTCCATTGTGGTGAAGCTTCGTGGTGTTGTTGGGAGCCTCAAATTAAGTTGTGGAGATTGCACCAACCTTGTTTGTAAAGGTTCGGTCGCCGCCTCCAAGGGCACCAATAGTGGAATCACGGCATTTCACATTGTGTGAGGGCATGAGGAGAATACATTGGCCCTCGTGGCTTCTTGGGGAGCATTGTGCCTCCACACCGCTCCAACGGAGACTTACTTCCTCTCAAAGGGAAGGAACTTCGGTAACACACCCTCGTCTCCACCGGCTCCACTCTTGGTTATCTCTCACCTTTACTTGTGCAAGATTTATTATGTTGTATCCCTTGCTTGCTCTTGTGCTTGTTGTTGTTGCATCATATAGGTTGCTCACTTAGTTGCATATCTAGACAACCTACTTTGATGCAAAGTTTAATTTGGTAAAGAAAAGCTAAAAATTGTTAGTTGCCTATTCACCCCCCCCCCTCTAGTCAACTATATCGATCCTTTCAATTGGTATCAGAGTCTCGTCTCTTTATTAAGGACTTCACCGTCCGAAGAGTATGTTTGACACCATAGACGGTGGGAAGGAGCACCCCGGTGTGATTTCGTCCTCGTCTACGGCCGATGGGGGATCCTCGGTCTCTCGTGAGGAGTTTAATGCGACTTTGGACACATTGAAAATCTCCATGACGACCGAGGTTGAAGGCATGTTCAACAAGTTTTTAGAAGGCCTTAAATTATCCACCGCACCAATGAAAGTGGGTGACCCCGCTAACAAGGTGACGGATGCTAACTCCGACAAGGGGGAAGCTACTAGTGACAAAGTTCCTTTATCTAGTGGTAGAAGTGGAAATGGCATCTTTGCCCATGTTGAACCTCCACTTACTTATGGAGGACCGGTTCCCTCCACTCATTTGAATCATGTTGGTCCTCCTCCTAAGTTTGTGAAAAATGAGGATTTTGCCTCTTGGGTCTATCGCTTTAAACGTCATTTAAATCATAGTAATACTAATCTTTGGAGAATTATTGAGCAAGGCTTCTACCCGCATGACCCAAGCAACTTCACCCCTAGATAAGCTGCGGATAATCAATTCAACGAGTCCGCTCTCTTCATCATCCAAGATGCAATTCCATCCGAAGATATTGCGCATCTCTTTCACCGTGGCTAAGGAAGCATGGAAACATGTTGTTTCCATTTACAAGGGAAGCGAGAGCATTCAATGCTCCAACTATGAAGTGGTGCAAGATGAAGCCGATGAGTTTGCGATGAATGAAGATGAAGAACCTCGTGAGCTCTACCGGAGATTAACCACTCTCACGGTCTCACTCCGAGATCACGGGAGCAAGGATACAGATGACAATTGGATCAAGCGCAAGTTTCTCAAGGCCATGATGCCCTACTATAAGGCCATGTCATCCGTCATCCGTCAAAGGCCGGACTTTCATACCTTGTCCTCAAGTGAAGTGTTGGATGAGTTTGTTGCTATGAGAATTTTGGACAAGATCGCCGACAATGCGGTGTTGCGCTCTCAACGGGTAAAGAAACCCAACCTTGCTTTGAAGGCCAAGGCTAGTGTGGAAGAAGAGGATGAAGAGGAAGAATAGGAGAGTAACCCCGAAGATACAAAATATGCTTATCATGAGCACATGGCTCTTGCTTCAAGGCAATTTTGGAGCAAGAAGAACTCAAGGCCCAACTTCAACAAGAACAACTCAAGTGGCGCCAAGGGCAAGCAACGTGTGAGGACATGCTATAATTGTGGCAATGTGAGCCACTTTGTTGCGGAGTGCCCATATGAGAAGAGGGAAGAAAATGGTGGCAAGCTCATCTGAAAAGACAAGGCCAAGTCCTTCCCCAACAAGAACAACTTCACCAAGAAGACTCCTTCCAAGGGGTTGGTGGCACAAGAAGAGTACAATGAGGATGATGATGATGATGATGGTGAGACGGTTGCCATGGCCTCCATTGCCATTGCGACAACTCCACGGGTGTCCCTCTTTGACTCACCCAATGAGAACATCCCCGCCATGTGCCTCATGGCTAAAGCCACCAACAAGGTAACCCCCAACATCAAAACTACCATCATTACTAATCCTTCCTTGACGGATTGCATTGATGAAAATGAGGGGTCGAAGGAAGAAGAAAATGAATTTGAGTCTTTTATGAGTAAGCTCAAGGGGAAACCCAAGAAGCACTTCGTTGCTCTCTTGGAACAACTTGGTGAGGCCAATGACATGATTGAGGCTCACGAAGAAACCATCTCTAAGATGGAGGGGCACAGTCGTGACTATGCCGATGAGATATCGGACCTCTCTAATGCACTTGATCATGATCATCGTTTGGCTCTTGAGGAGTCACACAACGATGATCGTGCTAAATTAAAAAAAGATCCTGATCATGCACTTGTTGTATCTCGTGTGCTCAATTCCGAGAAGGCCAAACTTGGGGTTGATCTTGCTAGACTCAAGGAGGAGTTTGATATACTTGACAAGGCTCACAAGGCCTTGAAGGATGCTCATGCTAGCCTCAAAGAGTCTCATGATCAACTCCAAGTGAAGCTAACCAAGGAGAAAGCCACATTTCCTCATATGGTTTTAATTGATAATGCAAATGCTACTAACCCGTGTTGTGAGCATGTGCATATTGTGGAGGAGAATGCAAAGTTTAAGGAGCAACTTGAGAAAGGCCTTGTGTCTTGCATACAAGGTGAGAAGAACCTCAATGACCTTTTGAGCAATCAAAAGGAAGTTGTGGGCAAGGAGGGAATTGGGTTTGCACCCAAGTCCAAGAACAAGAAGAAGAATGACAAGGCCAAACGACCTCCCCCTCTCAAGCAAACTTTTGTGAAGGAGGGAGAGGGTGCTCCTAAGGAGAAGAAGAACAATGTGAAGGGTGGTGGTGTCAAGAAGGGCAATGCCACCCCTTCCAACAAAGCCGACGACTTTAACCCTTCTTATGTGTTATGCCATGCTAGTGATGGGCATGTTTATGCCAAATTTATTGGTTCTCCTTATGAGTATATTGAATGGTCTATTTGGGTTCCTAAGACCCTTGTTACTAACATCAAAGGACCCATTACAAAATGGGTACCTAACACCAAGCATTGATCTCTTGTAGGTGTTTGCTTCCGGTGGGGGATCATGGTTGCTCGATAGTGGAGCCACAAATCATATGACCGGAAGCAAGGACTTGGTGGTGGACGTGCACAAGATTTCATCTATGCCCACCAATGTCGAGTGGGGTGATGCCTCGTCTTCTAAGGTATTGGGTCTTGGCAAGGTTTTCATTTCTCATGATCTCACGATCGAGAAAGTCATGCTTGTTGAGTCCCTTGCATACAATTTACTTTCCGTTCATCAACTTGCACTCATGGGCTTTGCCACTTTCTTTGATATTGATACCGTGGCCCTCTTGTGGAGCAAGACTCTTAAAGTAGCCTTTGTTGGGCATGTCGAGAACGGTCTTTATGTGATTAACTTTTCGGAGCGACCCACTAAGACCGCGACATGCCTAATGGCTAAAGTTG
This sequence comes from Aegilops tauschii subsp. strangulata, assembly GCF_002575655.3. Lineage (NCBI taxonomy): Eukaryota > Viridiplantae > Streptophyta > Magnoliopsida > Poales > Poaceae > Aegilops > Aegilops tauschii. Next base: position 308,176,850 of record NC_053037.3, on the reverse strand, counting down.
ATGTGGGATGGCTTTGGCATCGCCGTTTAGCCCATGTCAATGATAACCCACAAGTATAGGGGATCGCAACAGTTTTCGAGGGTAGAGTATTCAACCCAAATTTATTGATTCGACAAGGGGAGCCAAAGACTATTCTCAAGTATTAGCAGTTGAGTTGTCAATTCAACCACACCTGGATAACTTAGTATCTGCAGCAAAGTATTTAGTAGCAAAGTAATATGGAAGTAACGGTAACGGTAGCAAAAGTAATATTTTTGGGTTTTGTAGTGATTGTAACAGTAGCAACGGAAAAGTAAATAAGCGGAGAACAATATGTGAAAAGCTCGTAGGCATTGGATCGGCGATGGAGAATTATGCCGGATGCGGTTCATCATGTAACAGTCATAACATAGGGTGACACAGAACTAGCTCCAATTCATCAATGTAATGCAGGCATGTACTCTGAATATAGTCATACGTGCTTATGGAAAAGAACTTGCATGACATCTTTTGTCCTACCCTCCCGTGGCAGCGGGGTCCTAGCGGAAACTAAGGGATGTTAAGGCCTCCTTTTAATAGAGTACCGGACCAAAGTATTAACACATAGTGAATACATGAACTCCTCAAACTATGGTCATCACCAGGAGTGGTCCCAATTATTGTCACTTCGGGGTTGCCGGATCATAACACATAGTAGGTGACTATAGACTTGCAAGATAGGATCAAGAACTCACATATATTCATGAAAACATAATAGGTTCAGATCTGAAATCATGGCACTCAGGCCCTAGTGACAAGCATTAAGCATAGCAAAGTCATAGCAACATCAATCTCAGAACATAGTGGATACTAGGGATCAAACCCTAACAAAACTAACTCGATTACATGATAAATCTCATCCAACCCATCACCGTCCAGCAAGCCTACGATGGAATTACTCACGCACGGCGGTGAGCATCATGAAATTGGTGATGGAGGATAGTTGATGATGACGACAGCAACGGATTCCCCTCTCCGGAGCCCCGAACGGACTCCAGATCAAGCCCTCCCAAGAGAGTTTAGGGCTTGGCGGTGGCTCCGTATCGTAAAACGCGATGAATCCTTCTCTCTGATTTTTTTCTCCCCGAACACGAATATATAGAGTTGGAGTTGAGGTCGGTGGAATTCCAGGGGTCCACGACGTAGGGGGCGCGCCCCCCACCCTCGTGGCAAGGGTGTGGGCCCCCTGGCCTTGATTCTTTCGCCAATATTTTTTACTATTTCCAAAAATAATCTCCGTGGAGTTTCAGGTCATTCCGAGAACTTTTGTTTCTGCACATAAATAACACCATGGCAATTCTGCTGAAAACAGCGTCAGTCCGGGTTAGTTCCATTCAAATCATGCAAGTTAGAGTCCAAAACAAGGGCAAAAGTGTTTGGAAAAGTAGATACGACGGAGACGTATCAACTCCCCCAAGCTTAAACCTTTGCTTGTCCTCAAGCAATTCAGTTGATAAACTGAAAGTGATAAAGAAAAACTTTTACAAACTCTGTTTGCTCTTGTTGTTGTAAATATGTAAAGCCAGCATTCAAGTTTTCAGCAAAGATTATGACTAACCATATTCACAATAACACTTAGGTCTCATGTTTACTCATATCAATGGCATAATCAACTAGCGAGCAATAATAATAAATCTCGGATGACAAGACTTTCTCAAAACAATCATAATATGATATAACAAGATGGTATCTCGCTAGCCCTTTCTGAGACCGCAAAACATAAATGCAGAGCACCTTTAAAGATCAAGGACTGACTAGACATTGTAATTCATGGTAAAAGAGATCCAGTCATAGTCATACCCAATAGAAATTAATAGTAATGGATGCAAATGACAGCGGTGCTCTCCAGTTGGTGCTTTTTAATAAGAGGGTGATGACTCAACATAGAAGTAAATAGATAGGCCCTTCGCAGAGGGAAGCAGGGATTTGTAGAGGTGCCAGAGCTCGATTTTAAAGCAGAGATAAATAATATTTTGAGCGGCATACTTTCATTGTCAACATAACAACCAAGAGATGGCGATATCTTCCATGCTACACACATTATAGGCGGTTCCCAAATAGAATGGTAAAGTTTATACTTCCCCTCCACCAACAAGCATCAATCCATGGCTTGCTCGAAACAACGAGTGCCTCCAACTAACAACAGTCCCGGGGGAGTTTTGTTTGCAATTATTTTGATTTGATTTGCATAAAGCATGGGACAGGGCATCCCGGTGACCAGCCATTTTCTCGTGAGTGAGGAGCGGAGTCCACTCCTCTTGAGAATAACCCGCCTAGCATGGAAGATACGGACAACCCTAGTTGATATATGAGCTATTCGAGCATACAAAACAGAATTTCATTTGAAGGTTTAGAGTTTGGCACATACAAATTTACTTGGAACGGCAGGTAGATACCGCATATAGGAAGGTATGGTGGACTCATATGGAATAACTTTGGGGTTTAAGGGATTGGATGCACAAGCAGTATTCTCGCTTAGTACAAGTGAAGGTTAGCAAAAGACTGGGAAGCGACCAACTAGAGAGCGACAACAGTCATGAACATGCATTAAAATTAATAAACATTGAGTGCAAGCATGAGTAGGATATAATCCACCATGAACATAAATATCGTGAAGGCTATGTTGATTTGTTTCAACTACATGTGTGAACATGTGCCAAGTCAAGCCACTTGAATCATTCAGAGGAGGATACCACCCTATCATACCACATCACAACCATTTTAATAGCATGTTGGCACGCAAGGTAAACCATTATAAACTCCTAGCTAATTAAGCATGGCATAAGCAACTATAATCTCTAATTGTCATTGCAAACATGTTCATTCATAATATGCTGAATCAGGAACGATGAACTAATCATATTGACAAAAACAAGAGAGGTCGAGTTCATACCAGCTTCTCTCATCTCAATCAGTCCATCATATATCGTCATAATTGCCTTTCACTTGCACGACCGAACGATGTGAATAATAATAATAGTGCACGTGCATTGGACCAAGCTGGAATCTACGAGCATTCAATAAACAGGAGAAGACAAGGCAATATGGGCTCTTGGTTAAATCAACAATAATGCATATAAGAGCCACTTCAACAATTTAATCATGGTCTTCTCCTATCGACCCCCAAAGAAAAGAAAAGAAATAAAACTATTTACACGGGAAAGCTCCCAACAAGCAAAAGAAGAACATGATTTTTTTTGTTTTCTTATTAATTATTACTACTGCAGTAAGAAAAGTAAACTAGCTAAAAGCTACAACTAATTTTTTTGGTATTTTTTAAGGTTTTTCAAACACACAAGAAGAAAGCATAAAATGGAAAATGAACTAGCATGGATATTACAATGAAAGAGTATGAGCACCGACAACTAGCATGAGTGTGTAAACATAAATGTAATGTCGGTGGGAAATACGTAACTCCCCCAAGCTTAGGCTTTTTGCCTAAGTTGGTTTATTGCCACGGATGGCCAGGCGGATATCCAAAGTTATAGTTGGGGTCGTACTGAGATGCAGCGGCTATTGCATCTTGGGTGGCAGCTTGGAGGCGAGTTGCCCTCGTCCTCCTTTCGTACTCATTTGCCTCCTCTCTGGTTATAAAATGTCTCCCTTTTGCCTGAAAGTCAAAGAGAGTAGGGGCAGGGAGAACAATATTGACAGTGTGACGCCTGTCAAAGATTAGTCGGCACTGGAGAGGTGGTTCATTCCTTAGGTGGAATAGATCTAAGTTTAGGTGGAATAGATCTAAGTTTCAAAGAATCAACATTAAGAGAAATTCTATCCACGTTCCTAGCCAACTCATCAATCTTAGGCATTTTTTCTTCAAGCAAAGCATTGAAATTATTTTGAGAGATCATAAATTCTTTAACACTAGTCTCCAAATCAGAGGGCATCTTATTAAAATTTCCATAAGAGTTGTTGTAGGAATTACCATAATTATTAGAGGAATTACTAGGATACGGCCTAGGATTAAAGTTTCTTCTATAAGCGTTGTTACCAAAATTGTTCCTACCAACAAAATTCACATCCATAGATTCATTATTATTCTCAATCAAAGTAGACAAAGGCATATCATTGGGATCAGAAGAAACACTCTTATTAGCAAACAATTTCATAAGTTCATCCATCTTTCCACTCAAAACATTAATCTCTTCAATTGCATGCACCTTTTTACTAGTAGATCTTTCAGTGTGCCATTGGGAATAATTAACCATAATATTATCTAGGAGTTTAGTAGCTTATCCTAAAGTGATTTCCATAAAAGTGCCTCCCGAGGCCGAATCTAAAAGATTTCTAGAAGCAAAATTCAATCCGGCATAATTTTTTTGTATGATCATCCATAAGTTCAAACCATGTGTAGGGCAATTACGTATCATTAATTTCATCCTCTCCCAAGCTTGTGCAACATATTCATGATCAAGTTGTTTAAAATTCATAATATCGTTTCTAAGAGAGATGATCTTAGCGGGAGGAAAATACTTAGAGATAAAACCATCTTTGCACTTATTCCATGAATCAATACTATTTTTAGGCAAAGACGAAAACCAAGTTTTAGCACGATCTCTAAGTGAAAAAGGAAATAGCTTCAACTTAACAATATCATTATCCACATCTCTCTTCTATTGCATAGCACACAAATCAACAAAGCTGTTTAGATGGGTAGCGGCATCTTCACTAGGAAGGCCGACGAATTGATCTTTCATGACAAGATTCAACAAGGCAGCATTGATTTCACAAGATTCAGCATCGGTAATAGGAGCAATCGGAGTGCTAAGAAAATCATTGTTGTTGGTATTGGAAAAGTCACACAATTTAGTATTATCTTGAGCCATCGTGACAAGCAAGCAATCCAACACACAAGCAAACAAGAAGCAAGCGGAAAAGAGGAGAACGGAAAGAGAGGGCGAATAAAACGGCAAGGGTGAAGTGGGGGAGAGGAAAATGAGAGGCAAATGGCAAATAATGTAATGCGAGGGATAAGAGTTTGTGATGGGTACTTGGTATGTCTTGACTTGTGCGTAGACTCCCCGGCAACGGCGCCAGAAATTGTTCTTGCTACCTCTTGAGCATGCGTTGGTTTTCCCTTGAAGAGGAAAGGGTGATGCAGCAAAGTAGCGCAAGTATTTCCCTTAGTTTTTGAGAACCAAGGTATCAATACAGTAGGAGGCCACACGCAAGTCCCTCGTACCTACACAAACAAATAAGAACCTTGCAACAAACGCGATAAAGGGGTTGTCAATCCCTTCACGGCCACTTGCAAAAGTGAGATCAGATAGAGATGATAAGATAATATTTTTGGTATTTTTATGATAAAGATTGAAAGTAAAGATTGCAAAATAAACGGCAATAGAAATAGCTAGTTGACGGGAGATTAATATGATGGAAAATAGACCCGAGGGGCCATAGGTTTCACTAGTGGCCTCTCTCAAGATAGCATAAGTATTATGGTGGGTGAACAAATTACTGTCGAGCAATTGATAGAAAAGTGCATAATTATGAGAATATCTAGGCATGATCATGTATATAGGCATCACGTCCGCGACAAGTAGACCGAAACGATTCTGCATCTACTACTATTACTCCACATATCGACTGCTATCCAGCATGCATCTAGAGTATTAAGTTCATAAGAACAGAGTAATGCATTAGGCAAGATGACATGATGTATGGGGATAAACTCAAGCAATATGATATAAACCCCATCTTTTTATCCTCGATGGCAACAATACAATACGTGTCGTTTCCCCTACTATCACTGGGATCGAGCAACGCAAGATTGAACCCAAAGCTAAGCACTTCTCCCATTGCAAGAAAGATCAATCTAGTAGGCCAAACCAAACTGATAATTCGAAGAGACTTGCAAAGATAACCAATCATACATAAAAGAATTCAGAGTAGATTCAAATATTGTTCATAGGTAATCTTGATCATAAACCCACAATTCATCGGATCTAGACAAACACACCACAAAAAGAGTTACATCGAATAGATCTCCAAGAAGATCGAGGAGAACTTTGTATTGAGATCCAAAGAGAGAGAAGAAGCCATCTAGCTAATAACTATGGACCCGAAGGTCTGTGGTAAACTACTCACACATCATCGGATAGGCTATGGTGTTGATGTAGAAGCTCTCCCTGATCGATTCCCCCTCCGGCGGAGCGCCGGAAAAGGCCCCAAGATGGGATCTCACGGGTACAGAAGGTTGTGGTGGTGGAAATAGGGTTTCGTGGTGCTCCTGGTTGGTTTCAGGGTATATGGGTATATATAGGAGGAAGAAGTAGGTCGGTGGAGCTGCGAGGGGCCCACGAGGGTGGGGGCGCGTCTAGGGGGGCAGGCGCGCCTCCCTGCCTCGTGGCCTCCTCGCTTCTTTCTTGACGTCCACTCCAAGTCTCCTGGATCACGTTTGTTCCAAAAATAACTCTCCCGAAGGTTTCATTCCGTTTGGACTCCGTTTGATATTCCTTTTCTGCGAAACACTGAAATAGGCAAAAAACAGCAATTTGCACTGGGCCTTGGGTTAGTAGGTTAGTCCCAAAAATAATATAAAAGTGCTTAGTAAAGCCCATTAAACATCCAAAACAGATAATATAATAGCATGGAACAATCAAAAATTATAGATACGTTGTAGACGTGTCATTTCTCTCGAAAGAATTGAGTGGGAGGAAGATAGAACTTGATGAGGTTGTTGAACCTTCACTTCAACCAGAGAGTGGCGCATCACAGAAATATGTTTCTGTGGCACCTATGTCAGTTGAGGAGAAAGCTAATGATGATGGTCATGAAGCTTCAGATCAAGTTACTATCGAACCTCGTAGGTCGACAAGGGTGTGTACAACTTCTGAGTGGTAACCCTGTCTTAAAGGTGTTGTTGGACAATGATGAACCTATGAGCTATGGAGAAGCGATGGTGGGCCTGGATTCCAACAAATGGCTAGGAGCCTTAAAATCCGAGATAGGATCCATGTATGAGAACAAAGTATGGACTTTGGTGGACTTGCCCGATGATTGGCAAGCCATTGAGAATAAATGGATCTTTAAGAAGAAGAGAGACGCTGATGGTAATGTCACCATTTATGAAGCTCGACTTGTCTCAAAGAAGTTTCCGACAAGTTCAAGGAGTTGACTGTGATGAGACTCTCAATCATAGCGATGCTAAAGTCTGTTAGAATTATGTTAGCAGTTGCTGCATTTACATTTACGTAATCTGGCAGATGGATGTCAAAACAAAGTTCCCTTGATGGTTTCCGTGAGGAAAGGCTGTATGTGATACAACCAAAAGGTTTTGTCGATCCTAAGGATGCTAGAAGGTATGCAAACTCCAGCGATCCTTCTATGGACTGGAGCAAGCATCTCGGAGTTGGAACATACGCTTTGATGAGGTGATCAAAGTTTTTGGGTTTATACAAACTTTGCAAGAAACTTGTATTTACAAGAAAGTGAGTGGGAGCACTACAACATTTTGATAAGTATATGTGGATGACATATTGTTGATCGGAAATGATGTAGAATTTCTGGAAAGCATAAAGGGTTGTTTGAATGGAGTTTTTAAAGGAAGACCTGTGTGAAACTGCTTACATGTTGGGTATCAAGCTCTATGGAGATAGATCAAGACGCATGATAAGACTTTCACAGAGCACATACCTTGATATGATCTTGAAGGAGTTCAAGTTGGATCAGCCAAAGAAGGAGTTCTTGCCTGAGTTGTAAGGTGTGAAGTTAAGACTTGAAGCTCGACCACGGCAGAAGAAAGAGAAAGGACGAAAGTCGTCCCCTATGCCTTAGCCATAGGCTCTATACGATATGCCATGTTGTGTACCGCGACGTGCCTTACCAAGTGTCTGGCAAGGGGGTATAAGAGTGATCCAGGAGTGGATCATTGGACAACGGTCAAAATTGTCCTTAGGAATAAGGAAATGTTTCTCGATTATGGAGGTGATGAAGAATTCGGCGTAAAGGGTTACGTGGATGCAAGCTTTAACACCTATCCGCATGACTCTGAGTAGCAAACCGGATACGTATAGTGGAGCAACCATTTGGAATAGCTCCAAATGGAGCATGGTAGCAACATCTACAATATGACATAGAGATTTGCAAAGTACACACGGATCTGAATGTTGCAGACCCGTTGACTAAAACCTCTCTCGTAAGCATAACATGATCAAAACCTAGAACTCATTGAGTGTTAATCACATGGTGATGTGAACTAGATTATTGACTCTAGTAAACTCTATGAGTGTTAATCACATGGTGATGTGAACTAGATTATTGACTCTAGTAAACTCTTTGGGTGTTAGTCACATGGTGATGTGAACTATGAGTGTTAATCACATGGCAATGTGAACTAGATTATTGACTCTAGTGCAAGTGGGAACTGTTGGTAATATGCCCTAGAGGCAATAATAAAATGGTTATTATTATATTTCCTTGTTCATGATAACTATCTATTGTTCATGCTATAATTTTATTAACCGAAAACCGTAATACATGTGTGAATACATAGACCACAACATGTCCCTAATAAGCCTCTAGTTGACTAGCTCGTTGATCAATAGATGGTTGTGGTTTCCTAACCATGGACATTGGATGTCGTTGATAACGGGATCACATCAGAATGATGTGATGGACAAGACCCAATCCTAAGCATAGCACAAGATCGTGTAGTTCGTTTGCTGGAGCTTTTCTAATGTCAAGTATCATTTCCTTAGACCATGAGATTGTGCAACTCCCGGATACCGTAGGAGTGCTTTGGGTGTATCAAATGTCACAACGTAACTGGGTGACTATAAAGGTGCACTACAGGTATCTCCGAAAGTGTATGTTGGGTTGGCATGAATCGAGACTGGGATTTGTCACTCCGTATGACGGAGAGGTCTCTCTGGGCCCACTCAGTAATGCATCATCATAATGAGCTCAATGTGACTAAGGAGTTAGCCACGGGATCATGCATTACGGAACGAGTAAAGAGACTTGCCGGTAACGAGATTGAACGAGGTATGGGGATACCGACGATCGAATCTCGGGCAAGTAACATACCGATGGACAAAGGGAATTGTATAAGGGATTGATTGAATCCTCGACATCGTGGTTCATCCGATGAAGAACATCGTGGAACATGTGGGAGATAACATGGGTATCCAGATCCCGCTGTTGGTTATTGGCCGGAGAGATGTCTCGGTCATGTCTGCATGGTTCCCGAACCCGTAGGGTCTACACACTTAAGGTTCGGTGACGCTAGAGTTATTATGGGAAATAGTATGTGGTTACCGAAGGTTGCTCGGAGTCCCGGATGAGATCCCGGAAGTGACGAGGAACTTCAGAATGGTCCGGAGGTGAAGATCGATATATATGACGAAGGGTATTGGAGTCCGGAATTGTTCTGGGAGTACCGGGTGATGACCAGCATGACCGAAAGGAGTTCCGGAGGCCCCGGCAAGCGTTGGGGGACCTTATGGGCCAAGGGGAGGGGGCACACCAGACCACTAAGGGGCTGTGCGCCCCTCCCACCCCATCTCACATTACCTGGAGAGGTGGGGGCGCCTCCCCTAGGGCAGCCGCCCCACCCCAGCTTTGGGGGCAAGTTTCCTAGGGGTGGGGGCGCCCAAACCCATCTAGGGTTTCCCCTGTGGCCGCCGCCCCTCCCCTAGGGGAACCCTAGGGCGTCTCCTCATCCCCTTCCCCCTATATATAGTGAGGGAGAGATAGGGCAGTGGCACCCCTTCCCCTGGCGCAACCCCTCCCTCCTCCAACACCTCCTCCTCCTCCTCCTCCGTAGTGCTTGGCGAAGCCCTGCAGGAGAACCGCAAGCTCCACCACCACGCCGTCGTGCTGTCGGAGTTCTCCCTCAACTTCTCCTCTCCCCTTGCTGGATCAAGAAGGAGGAGACGTCCCTGGGTTGTACGTGTGTTGAACATGGAGGTGCCGTCCGTTCGGCGCTTGATTGGATCTTTCGCAATTTGAATCGCCGCGAGTACGACTCCATCAACCGCGTTCTTGTAATGATTCCGCTTAGCGATCTTCAAGGGTATGAAGATGCACTCCCTCTCTCTCGTTGCTAGCATCTCCTAGATTGATCTTGGTGACACGTAGGAAAATTTTGAATTATTACTACGATCCCCAACAGGATTGTCGTTTGCAATAAGGCTCATTTGGTAGCACAAGGTGAGGGAGTCCTCGATTAAGGGGTCCTCGGGCATCCGGGCTGTGTGACGTGGGCCGGACTGATGGTCCATGAAGATACAAGACATAAGACTTCCTCCCCGTGTCCGGATGGGACTCTCCTTTGCGTGGAAGGCAAGCTTGGCGTTCGGATATGAAGATTCCTTCCTCCGTAAACCGACTCTGTATAACTCTAGGCCCCTCCGGTGTCTATATAAACCAGAGGGTTTAGTCCGTAGAGGCGATCACAATCATACAGGCTAGACATCTAGGGTTTAGCCATAACGATCTCATGGTAGATCAACTCTTGTAATCCTCATATTCATCAAGATCAATCAAGCAGGAAGTAGGGTATTACCTCCATCAAGAGGGCCCGAACCTGGGTAAACATCGTGTCCCCCGTCTCCTATTACCATCGACCTTAGACGCACAGTTCGGGACCCCCTACCCGAGATCCGTCGGTTTTGACACCGACATTGGTGCTTTCATTGAGAGTTCCGCTGTGTCGTCATCAGAAGGTCCGACGGCTCCATCAGTCATCTACAACAACGCCGCCCTGGGGGAGGTTTTTCTTCCTGGCCAGGTCTTCGTATTCGGTGGCTTCGCACTGCGGGCCAACTCGTTTGGCCATCTAGAGCAGATCGACAGCTACGCCCCAGGTCACCAGATTAGTTTTGGAAATCTAGACTATGTCGCTGATATCCGAGGAGACTTGATCTTCCAAGGGTTCGCGACCCCAACCTCCGCTCCGTCCTTAGATCCGGAGCGCATCGCCAGGTCCGAAGACGGGATTCCTAAGCCCGTCGAACTATCTGCGGCCACTAAACCCAGTATGGGAGAGCCGGAGAAAGTAGTGTCGCTGGCAACCATCACGAAGCCGGACTCTTCTTCGGACACCAGCTTCGAACCCTCGGAGCTAGCATCGTGTGTGCTCGGCCAAGGAGTCTCTTTCCTGCCGTACTCCACGGACTCTCTTCTCCCCGGCCAAACCTCGCCTTTAAGCGAGGCTCTGGACTTGATGCGATCCCTCGTCATTACAGAGGAGCAATGTCCGGACTACGCCCAGCCCGGACTAGGGGCTGAGAGCAGGGAATTTTACGTCCCACCCACCACCCACTTCATAGCCACTGTCGAGGATTCAACCTACATGCTCGATTATGTCTCCGAAGACATCGACGGTATAAACGACGATGCCGGAGAAGAGCAGGCCCAAAACCCGCCGTTTACCGGACGCTGGACGGCCACCTCTTTGTATGACGTGTACATGGTGGATACACCCAAAGGGGCTAACGGCGATAACGAGAAAAATCTAGTAGAGGATAAACCTCCTCAGATACAGCCAAAGCACCAACGGCGCCGCTCTAAATCACGTCGTGGAAGAGACAACAATACTCCGGACGATGCCGAAGACCAAGAAAACCCCGTCGAGCCAACCTCCGAACAGGACGATCGGGAAGATGGGCAAGTTAGCCCTGATGAACAGGCCGTACGCGAAGACTCGGAGGACAGTAATTATCTTTCTCTCTCCGAGGGTGAGGTGAGTGATACGTCCATTTTGCATCATGCTTTTATATCAATATTTATTGCATTAGGGCTGTTATTACACATTATGTCACAATACTTATGCCTATTCTCTCTTATTTTACAAGGTTTACATAAGGAGGGAGAATGCCGGAGCTGGAATTCTGGGCTGGAAAAGGAGCAAATATTAGAGACCTATTCTGCACAACTCCAAAAGTCCTGAAACTCCACGAAAGTTATTTTTGAAATAATAAAAAATACTGAGCGGAAGAAATACCTGAGGGGCCCACACCCTGGCCACGAGGGTGGGGGCGCGCCCTACCCCCTGGGTGCGCCCCCTGCCTCATGGGCCCCCTGTTGGCCCTCCGGTGCCCAGCTTCTGCTATATGAAGTCTTTCGTCCGAAGAAAAAATCATAAGCAAGCTTTCGGGACGAGACTCCACCGCCACGAGGCGGAACCTTGGTGGAACCAATCTAGGGCTCCGGCAGAGCTGTTCTACTGGGGACACTTCCCTCCGGGGGGGGGGGGGATCATCGCCATCATCATGACCAACGCTCCTCTCATCGGGAGAGGGCAATCTCCATCAACATCTTCACCAGCACCATCTCCTCTCAAACCCTAGTTCATCTCTTGTATCCAATTCTTGTCTCTAAGTCCGGGATTGGTACCTGTAGGTTGCTAGTAGTGTTGATTACTCCTTGTAGTTGATGCTAGTTGGTTTATTTGGTGGAAGATCATATGTTCAGATCCTATATGCATATTAATACTCCTCTGATTATGAACATGAATATGCTTTGTGAGTAGTTACGTTTGTTCCTGAGGACATGGGAGAAGTCTTGCTATTAGTAGTCATGTGAATTTGGTATTCGTTCGATATTTTGATGAGATGTATGTTGTCTCTCCTCTAGTGGTGTTATGTGAACGTCGACTACATAACACTTCACCATTATTTGGGCCTAGAGGAAGGCATTGGGAAGTAATAAGTAGATGATGGGTTGCTAGAGTGACAGAAGCTTAAACCCTAGTTTATGCGTTGCTTCGTAAGGGGCTGATTTGGATCCACATGTTTCATGCTATGGTTAGGTTTACCTTAATACTTCTTTTGTAGTTGCGGATGCTTGCAATAGGGGTTAATCATAAGTGGGATGCTTGTCCAAGTAAGGGCAGCACCGAAGCACCGGTCCACCCACATATCAAATTATCAAAGTACTGAACGCAAATCATATGAACGTGATGAAAACTAGCTTGACGATAATTCCCATGTGTCCTCGGGAGCGCTTTTCTCTATATAAGAGTTTGTCCAGGCTTGTCCTTTGCTACAAAAAGGATTGGGCCACCTTGCTGCACTTTATTTACTTTTGTTACTTGTTGCTCGTTACAATTATCCTATCACAAAACTATCTGTTACCTATAATTTCAGTGCTTGCAGAGAATACCTTGCTGAAAACCGCTTATCATTTCCTTCTGCTCCTCGTTGGGTTCGACACTCTTACCGTAAGGACTACGATAGATCCCCTATACTTGTGGGTCATCAAGACTGTTTTCTGTCGCCATTGCCGGGGAGTGAAGCGCCTTTGGTAGGTGGAATTTGGTAAGGAAAAATTTATATAGTGTGCTGAAATTTACTGTCACTTGTTACTATGGAAAGTAATCCTCTGAGGGGCTTGTTTGGGGTATCTTCACCCCGACCAGTAGAGCAAAGAGTTGCTCCTCAACCTACTGAACCTACTGAAAATGAAAATGTCTACTTTGAAATTCCTTCGGGTATGTTAGAAAAACTGTTGGCTAATCCTTTTGCAGGAGACGGAGCAATGCATCCTGATGAGCACCTAATATATGTGGATGAAGTTTGTGGATTATTTAAGCTTGCAGGTATACCCGATGATGTTATTAAGAAGAAGGTCTTCCCTTTATCTTTGAAGGGAGATGCATTGACATGGTATAGGCTATGTGATGATATGGGATCATGGAACTACAAACGATTGAAATTGGAATTTCATCAGAAGTTTTATCCTATGCATCTTGTTCATCGTGATCGCAATTATATATATAATTTTTGGCCTCGCGAAGGAGAAATTATCGCTCAAGCTTGGGGGAGGCTTAAATCAATGTTATATTCATGCCCCAATCATGAGCTCCCAAGAGAAATAATTATTCAAAAATTTATGCTCGGCTTTCTGATAACAATCGCACCATGCTCGATACTTCTTGTGCTGACTCTTTTACGATGAAGACTATTGAATTCAAATGGGATTTATTGGAAAGAATTAAACGCAACTCTGAAAATTGGGATCTCGACGAAGGTAAGGAGTCAGGTATGACACCTAAGTTTGATTGTGTTAAATCTTTTATGGATACTGATGTTTTCCGTAAATTTAGCACTAAATATGGACTTGATTCTAAGATAATAGCTTCTTTCTGTGAATCTTTTGCTACTCATGTTGATCTCCCTAAGGAGAAGTGGTTTAAATATCATCCTCCCATAGAAGTAAAAGTAGCTGCACCTATTAAAGTTGAAGAAAAGACTATCACTTATAATGATCCTATTGTTCCTACTACTTATGTTGAGAAACCACCTTTCCCTGTTATAATAAAGGATCATGCTAAAGCTTCAACTGTGGTTCGTAAAAGCAATATTAGAACTTATACACCTCCTAAGCAAGTTAAAGTTGAACCGAATATTTCTATTGTTAAAGATCTCTTGTCTGATAATATTGATGGGCATGTTATTCATTTCTGTAATGAAACTGCTAGAATTGCTAAACCGTGTGCTAAAGATAAACATAGACCCGTGGTAGGCATGCCTGTTATTTCTGTTAAAATAGGAGATCATTGTTATCATGGCTTATGTGATATGGGTGCTAGTGCTAGTGCTATACCTCATGACTTATACAAAGAAATTATGCATGATATTGCACGTGCTGAGATAGAAGATATTGATGTTACCATTAAGCTTGCCAATAGAGATACCATATCACCCATTGGAATTGTTAGAGATGTTGAAGTCTTGTGTGGGAAAACTAAATATCCTGCTGATTTTCTCGTTCTTGGTTCCCCACAAGATAGTTTTTGTCCCATTATATTTGGTAGACCCTTCTTGAACACTGTTAATGCTAAGATAGATTGCGAAAAGGATGTTGTTACTATTGGTTTGGGTGATATTTCCCATGAGTTTGATTTCTCTAAATTTCATAGACAACACCGTGAAGAGGAATTGCCCAGTAAGGATGAAATTATTGGTCTTGCTTCTATTGCCGTACCTCCTAATGATCCTTTGGAACAATATTTGCTAGACCATGAAAATGATATGTTTATGAATGAAAGAAGGGAAATAGATGAAGTATTCTTTAAACAGGAACCTATCTTGAAGCACAATTTGCCTGTTGAAATCCTAGGGGATCCTCCTCCACCCAAGGGTGATCCCGTGTTTGAGCTTAAAGCGTTACCTGATACTCTTCAATATGCTTATCTTGATGAGAAAAAGATATATCCTGTTATTATTAGTGCTAACCTTTTAGAGCATGAAGAAGAGAGATTATTGAAAACTCTGAAGAAGCACCGCGCTGCTATTGGATATACTCTTGATGATCTTAAGGGCATTAGTCCCACTCTATGTCAACACAAAATAAATTTGGAGAAATATGCTAAACCAGTTCGTGATCACCAACGACGGCTGAATCCTAAGATGAAAGAAGTGGTAAGAAAGGAAATACTGAAGCTTCTTGAGGCAGGTATTATTTATCCCGTTGCTGATAGTCAGTGGGTAAGTCCTGTCCATTGTGTCCCTAAGAAGGGAGGTATTACCGTCGTTCCTAATGATAAAGATGAATTGACCCCGCAAAGAATTATTACAGGTTATAGGATGGTAATTGATTTCCGCAAATTAAATAAGGCTACTAAAAAAGATCATTACCCCTTACCTTTTATCGATCAAATGCTAGAAAGATTATCCAAACATACACATTTTTGCTTTCTAGATGGTTATCCTGGTTTCTCTCAAATACATGTGTCAGCTGATGATCAATCAAAGACCACTTTTACTTGCCCTTTCGGTACTTTTGCTTATAGCGTATGCCTTTTGGTTTATGTAACGCACCTGCTACCTTTCAAAGATGCATGATGGCTATAATCTCTGACTTTTGTGAAAAGATTTGTGAGGTTTTCATGGATGATTTCTCCGTCTATGGATCCTCTTTCGATGATTTCTTGAGCAACCTTGATCGAGTTTTGTAGAGATGTGAAGAAACTAACCTTGTCTTGAATTGGGAGAAGTGCCACTTTATGGTTAATGAAGGTATTGTCTTGGGGCATAAAGTTTCTGAAAGAGGTATTGAAGTTGATAAAGCCAAGGTTGATGCTATTGAAAAGATGCCATGTCCCAAGGACATTAAAGGTATAAGAAGTTTCCTTGGTCATGCTGGTTTTTATAGGAGGTTCATTAAGGACTTCTCAAAAAATTCTCGGCCTCTGACTAATTTATTGCAAAAAGATATACCATTTGTCTTCGATGATGATTGTGTAGAAGCATTTGAAATACTTAAGAAAGCATTGATCTCTGCACCTATTGTCCAGCCACCTGATTGGAATTTACCCTTTGAAATTATGTGTGACGCTAGTGATTATGCTGTAGGTGCTGTTCTAGGGCAAAGAGTTGATAAGAAATTAAATGTTATTCAATATGCTAGTAAAACTCTAGACAATGCTCAGAGAAATTATGCTACTACTCAAAAAGAATTCCTAGCAGTTGTATTTGCTTGTGATAAGTTCAGGCCTTATATTGTTGATTCTAAAGTAACTATTCACACTGATCATGCTGCTATTAAATATTTTATGGAAAAGAAAGATGCCAAACCTAGACTTATTAGATGGGTTCTCTTGTTACAAGAATTTGATTTGCATATTATTGATAGAAAGGGAGCTGAGAACCCCGTTGCAGACAACTTGTCTAGGTTAGAGAATGTTCTTGATGACCCACTACCTATTGATGATAGCTTTCCTGATGAACAATTAAATGTCATAAATGCTTCTCGTACTGCTCCTTGGTATGCTGATTATGCTAATTACATTGTTGCTAAATTTATACCACCTAGTTTCACATACCAGCAAAAGAAAAAGTTCTTCTATGATTTGAGACATTATTTTTGGGATGACCCACATCTTTATAAAGAAGGAGTAGATGGTGTTATTAGACGTTGTGTACCAGAGCATGAACAGGAACAGATCCTACGCAAGTGTCACTCCGAAGCTTATGGAGGACACCACGCTGGAGACAGAATTGCACATAAGGTATTGCAATCCGGTTTTTATTGGCCTACTCTCTTCAAGGATGCCCGTAAGTTTGTTTTATCTTGTCATGAATGTCAAAGAATTGGTAATATAGTAGACGTCAAGAAATTCCTATGAATTATTCACTTGTTATTGAACCATTTGATGTTTGGGGCTTTGATTATATGGGACCTTTTCCTGCCTCCAATGGATACACACATATTTTAGTTGTTGTTAATTACGTTACTAAGTGGGTAGAAGCTATTCCAACTAGTAGTGTTGATCATAACACTTATATTAAAATGCTTAATGAAGTTATTTTTCCAAGGTTTGGAGTCCCTAGATATTTAATGACTGATGGTGGTTCACATTTTATTCATGGTGCTTTCCGAAAAATGCTTGCTAAATATGATGTTAATCATAGAATTGCATCTCCTTATCACCCACAGTCTAGTGGTCAAGTAGAATTGAGTAACAGAGAGCTCAAATTAATTTTGCAAAAGACTGTTAATAGATCTAGAAAGAATTGGTCCAAGAAACTGGATGATGCATTATGGGCTTATAGAACTGCATATAAAAATCCTATGGGTATGTCTCCGTATAAAATGGTTTATGGAAAAGCATGTCACTTACCTCTCGAACTAGAACATAAGGCATATTGGGCTATTAAAGAGCTCAACTATGATTTCAAACTTGCCGGTGAGAAGAGGTTATTTGACATTAGCTCACTTGATGAATGGAGAACTCAAGCCTATGAGAATGCCAAATTGTTTAAAGAAAAGGTTAAAAGATGGCATGACAAAAGGATACAAAAGCGTGAGTTTAATGTAGGTGATTATGTATTGCTATACAACTCTCGTTTAAGATTTTTTGCAGGAAAACTTCTCTCTAAATGGGAAGGCCCTTGCGTTATCGAGGAGGTCTATCATTCCAGTGCCATAAAAATCAATAACTTCGAAGGCACGAATCCGAAGGTGGTGAATGGTCAAAGAATTAAACATTATATCTCAGGTAATCCTATAAATGTGGAAACCAATGTTATTGAAACCATAACCCCGGAGGAATACATAAGGGACACTTTCCCGAACGTTTCAGACTCCGAAAAGGAATAGGTATGTGGTACGGTAAGTAAACCGACTCCAAAACAGTTCTAATGGCAATTTTTCTCCGTTTTGGAATATTTAGAAAAATAGAAAAATAAGAACCAGTCCGGGAAGGACACGAGGCCTCCACGAGAGTGGAGGGCGCGCCCTACCCTACTGGGCGCGCCCCCTACCTCGTGGGCACCTCGTGTGCTCTCCGGACTCCGTTTTCTTGCACGATACGTATTTTGGTCCATAAAAAGTCATTATATAATCTCTCGAAGGTTTTGACTCCTGTATCACGCAATTGTCCTCTGTTCTTGTTTCGAGCTGTTTTTTGTTAGGGTTGTCAAGGCCAGGCATCATGTCGTCCCCCTCCTCCAACAATGGTGACAACGATGCTTGGCTAATGAAGATAGAGCTGAAGAGGGAAGAACCTGTGGAGATCAACAAGGATGAAGGGATCAAGAAGGCCACGGAGGACCAAGTTCCGGCTGCAGGAGACACCCTTCAACTTGATCACAATCTTCTTACCCCAACTAAGATCGAAGCTTTCAAGATGATTGAGTTAGCTCGTATACAAAACAAGTATCTCACCCGTGAAAATATTTTGTTGAAGGAGCATATCGTCGCACTCAAGGGCATTATCCGCAAGTTGGAGGATCTCTTACGCTCGATGTGCGATTACCCATCATCAACAACTCCACCTTTTTCACCAGCAAAGGAGATATAATCACATGGGTATGGGCACTCCCCTTGGCAACTGCCAAGCTTGGGGGAGGTGCCCCGGTATCGTATCACCACCACATCTCCTATCTTTACCATTTTTCTTAGTTCATTCCTTTTTAGTAGTATCTTGATCTAGTAGAATAAAGTTTTGGTATGATCTAGTTTTGAGTTTTGCTTTGTGATCCCTCTATGTAATCGAGTCCGTGAGCTATATATAATAAAGATTAGTGTTGAGTCAAGGGCTTGATTATTTTGCTATGATCTTGAGTGAATAAAAGAAAGAGAAAAGAATAAAAAGAAACAAAGAGATCATATTGATCTTATGGAGAGTAATGACTTCACATAGAAAGAGTATGATGACTAAAAGTTGTTGAGAGTTGACAAACATAGCTTTGGTCACCGTTGCAATTAATGAGAAGTAATAAAGAAAGAGAGGTTTCACATATAAATATACTATCTTGGACATCTTTTATGATTGTGAGCACTCATTAAAATATGACATGCTAAAGAGTTGATGTTGGACAAGGAAGACAACGTAATGGGTTATGTTTTCTTATATCTGAGATAAAGTATATTGTCATGGATCATCCAACATGTTGAGCTTGCCTTTCCCCCTCATGCTAGCCAAATTCTTTGCACCAAGTAGAGATACTACTTGTGCTTCCAAAAACCCCTAAACCCAGTTTTGCCATGAGAGTCCACCATATCTACCTATGGATTGAGTAAGATCCTTCAAGTAAGTTGTCATCGGTGCAAGCAATAAAAATTGCTCTCTAAAAATGTATGATTGATTGGTGTGGAGGAAATAAGCTTTATATGATCTTGTGATGTGGAAGAAATAAAAGCGACGGACTACATAATAAAGGTCCATATCACAAGTGGCAATATAAAGTGACGTTCTTTCGCATTAAGATTTTGTGCATCCAACCCTGAAAGCGCATGACAACCTCTGCTTCCCTCTGCGAAGGGCCTATCTTTTACTTTTATTTGATGTAAGTCAGCATGAGTTATTATTGTTGACATTACCCTTGAGGTAAAAGGTTGGGAGGCGAAACTATAAGCCCCTATCTTTCTCTGTGTCCGATTAAAACTCCGAAACCACAAGTATTGCGTGAGTGTTAGCAATTGTGAAAGACTAAATGATAGTTGAGTATGTGGACTTGCTGAAAAGCTCTGACATAGACTCTTTCTGATGTTATGATAAATTGTAATTGCTTCAATGACTGAGATTATAGTTTGTTGGTTCTCAATAAAGTTTCTCATTCATACTTTGCATTGTGAATAGATTCTTACTTGAGCATAAGAGATCATATGACAATATCCATATATGTTGCTGTTATGAGAATAATCATGATGCCCTCATGTCCGTATTTTATTTTATCGACACCTCTATCTCTAAAAATGCGGACATATTTATCGTTATCGGCTTCCGCTTGAGGACAAGCGAGGTCTAAGCTTGGGGGAGTTGACACGTCCATTTTGCATCATGCTTTTATATCAATATTTATTGCATTATGGGCTGTTATTACACATTATGTCACAATACTTATGCCCATTCTCTCTTATTTTACAAGTTTACATAAGGAGGGAGAATGCCGGCAGCTGGAATTCTGGGCTGGAAAAGGAGCAAATATTAGAGACCTATTCTGCACAACTCCAAAAGTCCTGAAACCCCACGAAAGTTATTTTTGGAAATAATAAAAAATACTGAGCAGAAGAAATACCCGAGGGGGCCCACACCCTGGCCACGAGGGTGGGGGGCGCGCCCTACCCCCCTGGGCGCGCCCCCTGCCTCGAGGGCCCCCTGTTGGCCCTCCGGTGCCCATCTTCTGCTATATGAAGTCTTTCGTCTGAAGAAAAAATCATAAGCAAGCTTTCGGGACGAGACTCCACCGCCACGAGGCGGAACCTTGGCAGAACCAATCTAGGGCTCCGGCAGAGCTGTTCTGCTGGGGACACTTTCCTCCGGGAGGGGGAAATCATCGCCATCGTCATCACCAAAGCTCCTCTCATTGGGAGAGGGCAATCTCCATCAACATCTTCACCAGCACCATCTCCTCTCAAACCCTAGTTCATCTCTTGTATCCAATTCTTGCCTCTAAGTCTGGGATTGGTACCTGTAGGTTGCTAGTAGTGTTGATTACTCCTTGTAGTTGATGCTAGTTGGTTTATTTGGTGGAAGATCATATGTTCAGATCCTATATGCATATTAATACTCCTCTGATTATGAACATGAATATGCTTTGTGAGTAGTTACGTTTGTTCCTGAGGACATGGGAGAAGTCTTGCTATTAGTAGTCATGTGAATTTGGTATTCGTTCGATATTTTGATGAGATGTATGTTGTCTCTCCTCTAGTGGTGTTATGTGAACGTCGACTACACAACACTTCACCATTATTTGGGCCTAGAGGAAGGCATTTGGAAGTAATAAGTAGATGATGGGTTGCTAGAGTGACAGAAGCTTAAACCATAGTTTATGCATTGCTTCGTAAGGGGCTGATTTGGATCCACACGTTTCACGCTATGGTTAGGTTTACCTTAATACTTCTTTTGTAGTTGCGGATGCTTGCAATAGGGGTTAATTATAAGTGGGATGCTTGTCCAAGTAAGGGCAGCACCCAAGCACTCGTCCACCCACATATCAAATTATCAAAGTACTGAACGCGAATCATATGAACGTGATGAAAACTAGCTTGACGATAATTCCCATGTGTCCTCGGGAGCGCTTTTCTCTATATAAGAGTTTGTCCAGGCTTGTCCTTTGCTACAAAAAGGATTGGGCCACCTTGCTGCACTTTATTTACTTTTGTTACTTGTTGCTCGTTACAATTATCCTATCACAAAACTATCTATTACCTATAATTTCAGTGCTTGCAGAGAATACCTTGCTGAAAACCGCTTATCATTTCCTTCTGCTCCTTGTTGGGTTCGACACTCTTACTTATCGAAAGGACTACGATAGATCCCCTATACTTGTGGGTCATCAGTGAGCCTCGGTGACAAAGACTTCATCGTGCCAGAGGAACCCCTCGAGCAGGAGCACTTTAAGCGCCGGCTAATAGCCACTACAAGGAGTCTGAAAAAGAAGCAGCAGCAGCTTCAAGCCGATCAAGATCTACTCAACGACAGGTGGACTAATGTCCTGGCAGCCGAGGAATATGGCCTCGAGCGCCCAACCAAAAGTTACCTGAAGCGTAAAATCTGCTACCTCAATTCGATGACGAGGCACTTGAGCCCGTACCATCAGTGCGTAACGCGGCTGACCGACCACCACGTGGCCGGGATAAAACGGCAACTCAAGCCGAGCACCAGCCCATACTACCTCGCCGTAAAAATAGTGACACAACAGCCCGGGGATATACATACGACCTACGGCAGGACTTGCAAAATAGAGCAGGCCAGACTAGATCGGTCTATGGATCGCGGGGGCGTGCCCCTGCGCGCGACGACGGCTATCTAGCCGGACGCGACAAGCACAACCACGTCTGGGCCGGAAACAGTAGACGGACTCCATCAGAGCTATGTCACGACTTGGCTCGATATAGAGGCACCGCACACCCCCTCTGCTTCACTGATGAAGTAATGGAGCATGAATTCCCCGAAGGGTTTAAACCCGTGAATATCGAATCATATGATGGAACAACAGATCCCGCGGTATGGATTGAGGACTTTCTTCTCCATATTCATATGGCCCGCGGTGATGATCTTCATGCCATCAAATACCTCCCGCTAAAGCTTAAGGGACCGGCTCGGCACTGGTTAAACAACCTGCCTGAAAACTCCATTGGCAGCTGGGAGGACTTGGAAGATGCCTTCCGCGACAACTTCCAAGGTACATATGTCCGACCTCCGGATGCCGATGACTTAAGTCATATAGTGCAACAGCCCGGAGAGTCAGCCAGGAAACTCTGGACTAGGTTCCTAATTAAAAAGAACCAAATTGTCGACTGTCCGGATGCCGAAGCACTCGCGGCCTTTAAACATAGTGTCCGCGACGAGTGGCTCGCCCGCCACCTCGGCCAAGAAAAGCCAAAAACCATGGCAGCTCTTACCGCACTAATGACCCGCTTTTGTGCGGGAGAAGATAGCTAGCTCGCTCGTAGAAGCAGTAGTGCGAGCGACCCTGGCACCTCCGAAGTCAGGGACGACAACGTCAAGCCATGCTGTAATAAAGACAAGCATCGCAACAGTAATGCAGGAACCCCAGACACAATGGTCAACGCCGGATTTAGTGGCTCGAAATCCGGTCAACGGAAGAAGCCATTTAAGTCAAACAGAGATGGTCCATCCAGTGTAGACAAGATACTGGATCGGTCCTGTCAGATCCATGGCAGCCCTGACAAACCCGCAAACCATACCAACAGAAATTGTTGGGTTTTCAAACAAGCTGGCAAGCCCAATGCCGAACACAAAGGGAAGGGGCCGCCCAGTGACAGTGAAGAAGAGGAGGCTCGCCTACTGAGCACCGGGGGACAGAAGCAATTTCCCCCCGAAGTAAAAACAGTAAACATGGTATATGTGACGCATACCTCTAAAAGGGAGCGCAAGCACGAACTACGAGACGACCACGCCATAAAGCCGGACGACCCTAAATTTAACCCCATGGGCGGCCTGCTCGACCACTTTTGAACACAAGGACCACCCAACCAGTATCCGTCATGGTGGTTCGGCAGCTCTGGTCCTCGATCCAATTATCGGCAGGTTCCATCTCACACGAGTCCTCATGGACGGCGGCAGTAGCCTTAATTTACTCTATCAAGACACTGTCCGCAAAATGGGCATTGACCCTTCAAGGATCAAGCCCACCACAACTACCTTCAAGGGAGTAATACCCGGCGTAGAAGCTCACGGCACAGGCTCAATCTCACTGGAAGTCATCTTCGGTGCACCGGAAAACTTCCGACGCGAAGACCTGATCTTCGATATCGTCCCATTCCGAACTAGCTACCACGCACTACTCGGGCGGACCGCTTTTGCTCGTCTCAATGCGGTCCCAAACTACGCCCATCTAAAGATTAAGATGCCCGGTCCATGCGGCACCATAATGGTCAACGGAAACACGGAACGCTCCCTCTGCACTGAGGGCATACTGTGGCAACCATAGCCGAAGTACAAAGCGGCCTCCTCAAGCCACACATCTCATCGGTCATTAAACCGCCGGCCTCTACCGCACAGGACCAGTCAACTTTAGAGCTGGATTAGCAGCTCCGCCTCTGTCGTTCGCCTCTTACACCCGCGGAGTTTGCACCGCGCATACATAACTATGCACTCAAAATACCTTGACTCATCGGCGGAGGCACAGTACGGACATGCCTACAAAAGCGGCTCGTCCGAACTCTAACCTTTTCTCTTTTTCCTAACTACTTTTTTATCTTCCTGCCACAGGTGAATCAATACATGTCCGTCCTATGGACTTGAAAGGACTCTTCATGAACCCAGCTTTCCTACAAATAATCGGGGACTGCTCCCTTTAAGGAAGCCTTTTTCGCGGAAGCACAGGCAGCGCAGACGTGTGACAAGAGGTCCAAAAGATTTGGTGTACACCAAAAATTCTATTTGAAACCTGTACAGAGCCTTTTTTTTTCCTCAGCCCTCGACCCCTGGCACGTAAGATGGCCTGGGTGGTGGTGTCATAATCTGTAAGATTACGTTCAACGTATCAATCAGATTTTAGTGAACATATTCCATCTTCAGCATTTGCTTTTCCGCATACAAGCGTACCTCGCTTCTTCGGTTGTTTCACGCAGACACCTCGGCACAAATCGCCAGGGGCTTGATACGGCAACATATGGGTTGCCGAAAGAAGTCTGAACATCTCTATAGCATACTTCGGCGTCACGAGTTTGGCATTATATGCATCAACTCTGAATCATGTCTTTGGTCAATAGTTGGGTTGCCCGGCTCCTGTGCTTGCTACCCTACATTCCGTATTATCGGCTAGGGTAGTAAAGGGAGAACTACTATGATTGTATTTCCGGTTCACCTGGTCAAACACCTCAGTAGAGAAAGTCGAAAACTGACTGTCATGATGCGGCGAGAGCTGGTCAACCACTCGGCGACTTATCAGAATCTTTTGTGATTTCTTCCGTATTACATGAAGGACCATCTTTCTGGTCACCTATGTAACGCAGCCGTATTCGGATAACTGCGTACATACCAGGGGCTACATCGTAGACCCACCGTAAAACTCCTATGGCTAAGTGAGGGTGTTAAAGCCCTATAGTCCGATTGCCTAGTTCACCGCACTGACACCTCCGTTCCGGACCAAGACGTTGGGTCAAGAGTGATCAGGTGCTATTCCGAACACCCCCGTATTATATGCGAGGGGGCTGAAGCCGACGACGGGCAAACTTTCAGGTTATAAGAAACGGCCGCACAGGAGGAAATAAATGGCAAAGGTATATCACACAGCCTTAATGTATCATAATATTGTTTTCAAAATTCTTGTACATTTATTCAAACATAATATCCTTCGAGCACTGACCCTCTATCAAGCGGGCGCCTTCTAGGACGTCCTCCAAATAATGCTCCGGCGTGCGATGGTCCTTGCCTCCAGGCGGACCCTTGGTTGCAACATTGGTGGCCTTCATCTTTGCCCAAACGTCTTGACATGGGCGAAGGCCATCCGGGCACCTTCCATGCACACCGACCGCTTGACGGCGTCAATACGCGGCACTGCATCGACAAGCCGCTACACCAAACCGAAATAGCTGCTCCGAACGGGTTCGGCTGACCATAGCCAAACCAGGACGTCCTTCATGGCGGCTCCGGACATCTTGCGTAACTCGGCCCACTGGGCCATCTGCTCGTTCAGCAGCAATGTGTTGGAAATATGCCCTAGAGGCAATAATAAAATGGTTATTGTTATATTTCCTTGTTCATGATAATTGTCTATTGTTCATGCTATAATTGTATTAACCGGAAACCGTAATACATGTGTGAATACATAGATCGTAACATGTCCCTAGTAAGCCTCTAGTTGACTAGCTCGTTGATCAATAGATGGTCATGGTTTCCTGACCATGGACATTGGATGTCGTTGATAACGGGATCACATCATTAGGAGAATGATGTGATGGACAAGACCCAATCCTAAGCATAGCACAAGATCGTGTAGTTCGTTTGCTAGAGCTTTTCTAATGTCAAGTATCGTTTCCTTAGACCATGAGATTGTGCAACTCCCGGATACCGTAGGAGTGCTTTGGGTGCATCAAACGTCACAACGTAACTGGGTGACTATAAAGGTGCACTACAGGTATCTCCGAAAGTGTCTGTTGGGTTGGCACGAATCGAGACTGAGATTTGTCACTCCGTATGACGGAGAGGTATCTCTGGGCCCACTCAGTAATGCATCATCATAATGAGCTCAATGTGACTAAGGAGTTAGCCACGGGATCATGCGTTACAGAATGAGTAAAGAGACTTGCTGGTAACGGGATTGAACGAGGTATGGGGATACCGACGATTGAATCTCGGGCAAGTAACATACCGATAGACAAAGGGAATTGAATACAGGAATGATTGAATCCCCGACATCGTGGTTCATCCGATGAGATCATCGTGGAACATGTGGGATCCAACATGCGTATCCAGATCCCGCTGTTGGTTATTGGCCGGAGAACGTCTCGGTCATGTCTGCATGGTTCCCGAACCCCTAGGGTCTACACACTTTAGGTTCGGTGACGCTAGAGTTGTTATGGGAAATATTATGTGGTTACCGAAGGTTGTTCGAAGTCCCGGATGAGATCCCGGACGTGACGAGGAACTCCGAAATGGTCCGGAGGTGAAGATCAATATATTGGCCGAAGGGTATTGGAGTCCGGAATTGTTCCGGGGGTACCGGGTGACAACCAGCGTGTCCGAGGCCCCGGCAAGCGTTGGGGGGCCTTATGGGCCAAGGGGAGGGGGCACATCAGCCCACTAAGGGGCTGTGCGCCCCTCCCACCCCATCTCACATAACGTGGAGAGGTGGGGGCGCCTCCCCTAGGGCAGCCACCCCTCCCGGCTTGGGGGGCAAGTTTCCTAGGGGTGGGGGCACCAAAACCCATCTAGGGTTTCCCCTGTGGCCGCCGCCCCTCCCATACGGAAACCCTAGGGCGCCTCCTCCTCCCCCCTTCCCCCTATATATAGTGAGGGAGAGAGAGGGCAGATGCGCAGCCTTCCCCTGGCGCAGCCCTCCCCCTCTCCTCCTCCTCCTCCTCCTCCTCCTCCTCTGTAGTGCTTAGCGAAGCCCTGCCAGAGAACCACGAGCTCCTCCACCACCACGCCGTCGTGCTGCTGGAGTTCTCCCTCAACTTCTCCTCTCCCCTTGCTGGATCAAGAAGGAGGAGACGTCCCCAGGCTGTACGTGTGTTGAACGCGGAGGCGCCGTCCGTTCGGCGCTTGATCAGATTTTCCGCGATTTGAATCGCCGCGAGTACGACTCCATCAACCGCGTTCTTGTAACGCTTCCGCTTAGCGATCTTCAAGGGTATGAAGATGCACTCACTATCTCTCTCGTTGCTAGCATCTTCTAGATTGATCTTGGTGACACGTAGGAAAATTTTGAATTATTACTACGTTCCCCAACAGTGGTATCAGAGCTAGGTCTATGCGTAGAATCTATGCACGAGTAGACACAAAGTAGTTGTGGGCGATGATTTATTCAATTTGCTTACCGTTACTAGTCTTATCTTGATTCGGCGGCATTGTGGGATGAAACGGCCCAGACCGACCTTACACGTACTCTTACGTGAGACTGGTTCCACCGACTGACATGCACTCGATGCATAAGGTGGCTAGCGGGTGTCTATCTCTCCCACTTTAGTCGGATCAGATTCGATGAAGAGGGTCCTTATGAAGGGTAAATAGCAATTGGCATATCACCGTTGTGGCTTTTGCGTAGGTAAGAAACGTTCTTGCTAGAGACCCATAGCAGCCACGTAAAACATGCAACAACAATTAGAGGAAGTCTAACTTGTTTTTGCAGGGTATGCTATGTGATGTGATATGGCCAAAAGGATGTGATGAATTATATATGTGATGTATGAGATTGATCATGTTCTTGTAATAGGAATCACGACTTGCATGTCGATGAGTATGACAACCGGCAGGAGCCATAGGAGTTGTCGTAATTTATTTTATGACCTGTGAGTCAATGTAAACGCCATGTAATTACTTTACTTTATTGCTAACCGTTAGCCATAGTAGTAGAAGTAATAGTTGGCGAGACAACTTCATGAAGACACGATGATGGAGATCATGATGATGGAGATCATGGTGTCATGCCGGTGACGATGGTGATCATGCCGCGCCTCGAAGATGGAGATCAAAGGCGCAAGATTATATTGGCCATATCATGTCACTTTATGAATTGCATGTGATGTTTATCATGTTTGCATCTTATTTGCTTAGAACGACGGTAGCATAAATAAGATGATCCCTCACAAAATTTCAAGGAAGTGTTCCCCCTAACTGTGCACCATTGCGAAGGATCGTTGTTTCGAAGCACCACGTGATGATCGGGTGTGATAGATTCTAACGTTCACATACAACGGGTGTAAGCCAGATTTACACATGCGAAACACTTAGGTTGACTTGACGAGCCTAGCATGTACAAACATGTCCTCGGGACATGAGAGACTGAAAGGTCGAACATGAGTGTATAGTAGATATGATCAACATGGAGATGTTCACCATTGATGACTAGTCCGTCTCACGTGATGATCGGACACGGCCTAGTCCATTTGGATCATGTATCACTTAGATAACTAGGGGGATGTCTATCTGAGTGGGAGTTCATTAAATAATTTCATTAGTTGAACTCATTATCATGAACATAGTCTAAATTTTCTTTGCAAAGTATGTTGTAGATTAATAGCTCCCCGTTTTAATAGTTCCTAGAGAAAGACTAAGTTGAAAGATATTGTAAGCAATTGTGTGGACTAGGGCTGTAGTCTGAGGATTGTCCTCACTGCTACACAGAAGGCTTCTGTCCTTGATGCACCGCTCAGTGTGCCAACCCCTCTAGCGTCGTCTATGGATGTTGTGAACATCTGGCAGACACGTTCTGATGACTACCTGATAGTTTAGTGCGCCATGCTGTACGGCATAGAGTCGGGGCTCCAAAAGCGTTTTGAACGCCATGGAACATATGAGATGTTCCAAGAGATGAAATTGGTATTTTAGGCTCATGCCCGTGTTGAGAGGTTTGAGACCTCTGACAAGATCTTTGCCTACAAGATGGGGAGAATAGCTCAGCCAGTGAGCATGTGCTCAGAATGTCTGGGTACTTCAGTCGCTTGAATCAAGTGGGAGTTAATCTTCCAGATAAGAGAAGTGATTGACGGAGTTCTCCAGTCACTATCACCAAGCTAACTAGAGCTTCGTGATGAACTATAACATGCAAGGGAAGATGACCCCGGAGCTGTTCGTCGTGCTTAAGGCCGTAAAGGTAGAAATCAAGAAGGAGCATCAAGTGTTGATGGTTAACAAGACCACTGGTTTCAAAGAAGGGCAAGGGCAAGAAGGGAAACTTCATGAATGGCAAGCCAGTTGCCGCTTCGGTGAAGAAACCCAAGAACCCAAACCCGAGACGAAGTGCTTCTATTAGGGGAACGGTCACTAGTACCGGAACTGCCTCAAATACTTGGTAGATAAGAAGGCTGGCAACTTCAACAAAAGTATATTTGATATATGTGTTATTGATGTGTACCTTACTAGTACTCCTAGTAGCACATGGGTATTAGATACCGGTTCAGTTGCTAATATTGGTAACTCAAAACAAAAGCTACGGAATAAACAGAGACTAGCTAAGGGCGAGGTGACGATGTGTGTTGGAAGTGTTTCCAAGGATGATATAATCACCATCGCACGCTCCCTCTACCTTCGGGATTAGTATTGAACCCAGATAAATGTTGTTTGCATTGGTGTCTGCGTTGAGCATGAACATGATTAGATCATGTTTATTGCAATACGGTTATTCATTTAAGTGAGAGAATAATGGCTATTCTGTTTACATGAATAATACCTTCTATGGTCATGCACCCAATGCGAATGGTTTATTGAATCTCGGTCGTAGTGATACACATGTTCATAACATTGATGCCAAAAGATGTAGAGTTGATAATGATAGTACCACTTTCTTCTGGCACTGCGGCTTAGGTCATATTGGTGTAAAGCGCATGAAGAACCTCCATGTTAATGGACTTTTGGAGTCACTTGATCTTGAATGACCTGACACATGCGAACCATGCCTCATAGGCAAGATGACTAAAACCCCGTTTCTGGAACAATGGAACGGGCAAGTGACTTGTTGGAAATCACACATGCTGATGTGTGCGGTCCAATGAGTGTTGACGCATGCGGTGGATGTCGTTATTTTCTCACCTTCACCGATGAATTGAGTAGATATGGGTATATTTACTTAATGAAGCATAAGTCTAAAACGTTTGAAAAGTTCAAGCAATTTTAGGGTGAAGTTGAGAATCATCATAACAAGAAGATCAAGTTCCTACGATCTGATCAAGCGGAGAGTATTTGAGTTATGAGTTTGGCAATCACTAAAGACAAGGTGGAATCGTTTCAAAGTTGACGCCACCTGGAACACCATAGCGTAATGGTGTGTCCGAATGTCGTAATCGCACCCTATTGGATATGGTGCGATCTATGATGTCTCTTACCGATCTACCGCTGTTATTTTGGGGTTGTGCATTAGAGACAATTACATTCACTTTAAATAGGGCACCATCTAAGTCCGTGGAGACGACACCATATGAACTATGGTTTGGCAAGAAACCTAAGTTTTTGTTTCTTAAGGTTTGGGGCTACGATGCTTATGTCGATAGGCTTCGGCCAGAAAAGCTCGAACCCAAAGCGGAAAATTTTGTCTTCATAGAATACCCAAACAAGATGATTGGGTATACCTTCTATCTCAGCTCTGAGGGCAAAATGTTTGTCGCTAGGAACAGGTCCTTTCTCGAGAAATGGTTTCTCTCGAAAGAATTGAGTGGGAGGAAGATAGAACTTGATGAGGTTGTTGAACCTTTACTTCAACCAGAGAGTAGCGCAGCACAGAAAGATGTTTCTGTGGCACCTACCTCAGTTGAAGAGAAAGCTAATGATGATGATCATGGAGCTTCAGATCAAGTTACTATCGAACCTCGTAGGTCGACAAGGGTGTGTACAATTTCTGAGTGGTAACCCTGTCTTAAAGGTCATGTTGTTGGACAACGATGAACCTATGAGCTATGGAGAAGCGATGGTGGCCCCGGATTCGAACAAATGGCTAGAAGCCATGAAATTCGAGATAGGATCCATGTATGAGAACAAAGTATGGACTTTGGTGGACTTGCCCGATGATCGGCAAGCCATTGAGAATAAATGGATCTTTAAGAAGACAGACGCTGATGGTAATGTCACCATTTATGAAGCTCGACTTGTCTCAAAGAAGTTTCCGACAAGTTCAAGGAATTGACTGTGATGAGACTTTCTCAATCATAGCGATGCCAAAGTCTGTTAGAATTATGTTAGTAGTTGCTGCATTTTCATTTACAAAATCTGGCAGATGGATGTCAAAACAAAGTTTCCTTGACGGTTTCCGTGAGGAAAGGCTGTATGTGATACAACCAGATGGTTTTGTCGATCCTAAGGATGCTAAAAGGTATGCAAACTCTAGCGATCCTTCTATGGACTGGAGCAAGCATCTCGGAGTTGGAACATACGCTTTGATGAGGTGATCAAAGTTTTTGGGTTTATACAAAGTTTGCGAGAAACTTGTATTTGCAAGAAAGTGAGTGGGAGCACTACAACATTTTGATAAGTATATGTGGATGGCATATTGTTGATCAGAAATGATGTAGAATTTGTGGAAAGCATAAAGGGTTGTTTGAATGGAGTTTTTCAAAGGTAGACCTGTGTAAAATTGCTTACATGTTGGGTATCAAGATCTATAGAGATAGATCAAGACGCCTAATAAGACTTTCACAGAGCACATACCTTGACATGATCTTGAAGGAGTTCAAGATGGATCAGTCAAAGAAGGAGTTCTTGCCTGAGTTGTAAGGTGTGAAGTTAAGACTTGAAGCTCGACCACGGCAGAAGAAAGAGAAAGGACGAAAGTCGTCCCCTATGCCTTAGCCATAGGCTCTACACGATATGCCATGCTGTGTACCGCAATGTGCCTTGACACATGTCTGGCAAGGGGGTATAAGAGTGATCCAGGAGTGGATCATAGGACACCGGTCAAAATTGTCCTTAGGAATAAGGAAATGTTTCTCGATTATGGAGGTGATGAAGACTTCAGCGTAAAGGGTTTCGTCGATGCAAGCTTTAACATCTATCCGGATGACTCTGAGTAGCAAACCGGATACGTATAGTGGAGCAACCATTTGGAATAGCTCCTAGTGGAGCATAGTAGCAACATCTACAATATGAAATAGAGATTTGCGAAGAACACACGGATCTGAATGTTGCAGACCCGTTGACTAAAACCTCTCTTGTAAGCATAACACGATCAAACCTCAAAACTCATTGAGTGTTAATCACATGGTGTTGTGAACTAGATTACTGACTCTAGTAAACTCTTGGGTGTTAATCACATGGCGATGTGAACTAGATTAATGACTCTAGTACACTCTTTGGGTGTTAGTCACATGGCGATGCGAACTATGAGTGTTAATCACATGGCGGTGTGAACTAGATTATTGACTCTAGTGCAAGTGGGAGACTGTTGGAAATATGCCCTAGAGGTAATAATAAAATGGTTATTGTTATATTTCCTTGTTCATGATAATTGTCTATTGTTCATGCTATAATTGCATTAACCGGAAACCGTAATACATGTGTGAATACATAGATCGTAATATGTCCCTTGTAAGCCTCTAGTTGACTAGCTCGTTGATCAATAGATGGTCATGGTTTCCTGACCATGGACATTGGATGTCCTTGATAACGGGATCACATCATTAGGAGAATGATGTGATGGACAAGACCCAATCCTAAGCATAGCACAAGATCGTGTAGTTCGTTTGCTAGAGCTTCTCTAATGTCAAGTATCGTTTCCTTAGACCATGAGATTGTGCAACTCCCGGATACCGTAGGAGTGCTTTGGGTGCATCAAACGTCACAACGTAACTAGGTGACTATAAAGGTGCACTACAGGTATCTCCGAAAGTGTCTGTTGGGTTGGCACGAATCGAGACTGGGATTTGTCACTCCGTATGACGGAGAGGTATCTCTGGGCCCACTCGGTAATGCATCATCATGATGAGCTCAATGTGACTAAGGAGTTAGCCACGGGATCATGCGTTACGGATCGAGTAAAGAGACTTGCCGGTAACGAGATTGAACGAGGTATGGGGATACTGACGATCGAATCTCGGGCAAGTAACATACCGATAGACAAAGGGAATTGAATACGGGATTGATTAAATCCCTGACATCGTGGTTCATCCGATGAGATCATCGTGGAACATGTGGGAGCCAACATGGGTTTCTAGATCCCGCTGTTGGTTATTGGCCGGAGAACGTCTCGGTCATGTCTGCATGGTTCCCGAACCCGTAGGGTCTACACACTTAAGGTTCGGTGACGCTAGAGTTGTTATGGGAAATAGTATGTGGTTACCGAAGGTTGTTCGGAGTCCCGGATGAGATCCCGGATGTGACGAGGAACTCCGGAATGGTCCGGAGGTGAAGATCGATATATTGGACGAAGGGTATTGGAGACCGGAATTGTTCCGGGGGTACCGGGTGACGACCACCATGTCCGAAAGGGGTTTCGGAGGCCCCGACATGCGTTGGGGGGCCTTATGGGCCAAGGGGAGGGGGCACATCAGCCCACTAAGGGGCTGTGCGCCCCTCCCACCCCATCTCACGTAACGTGGAGAGGTGGGGGCGCCTCCCCTAGGGCAGCCACCCCTCCCGGCTTGGGGGCAAGTTTCCTAGGGGTGGAGGCGCCCAAACCCATCTAGGGTTTCCCCTGTGGCCGCCGCCCCTCCCTAGGGAAACCCTAGGGCGCCTCCTCCTCCCCCCTTCCCCCTATATATAGTGAGGGAGAGAGAGGGCAGCCGCGCACCCTTCCCCTGGCGCAGCCCTCCCCCTCTCCAACTCCTCCTCCTCCTCCTCCGTAGTGCTTAGTGAAGCCCTGCCGGAGAACCACGAGCTCCTCCACCACCACGCCGTCGTGCTGCTGGAGTTCTCCCTCAACTTCTCCTCTCCAACTCCTCCTTCTCACTCGACGTACCCGGGCTGTACGTATGTTGAACGCGGAGGCGCCGTCCGTTCGGCGCTTGATCAGATTTTCCGTGATTTGAATCGCCGCGAGTACGACTCCATCAACCGCGTTCTTGTAACGCTTCCGCTTAGCGATCTTCAAGGGTATGAAGATGCAATCACTCTCTCTCTCTCTCTCGTTGCTAGCATCTCCGATTGATCTTGGTGACACGTAGGACAATTTTGAATTATTACTACGTTCCCCAACACAACGGACGCCTTGCCACGTTGAATTGCGACCAGAAAAGCCTCTCCGCAGCACGTCCTTCCTATGTTTGGAAGAACTGCGCCGCGTCGGAAACACTCCTCGACAGATCCAAGAACGCATCTGGAGAACTCCACATTTGGTTAAGCAGAGCATACTTCGGGTTGCCGAACTTAGTCTGTAAAAGAAAGGGCTTACCATCCGCTATCGCCCCAGCCTGTCGGATCTCCTTCCGAGCCGCTCCGGATTCGGATCGCGCTTCTTTCGCCTCTAGTAAGGCCTTGTCGAGTTTGGCTGCCTTGGTTTTGTTATCTTCCTCGAGAGATTTGCACCTGCTAGTGGCATCCTTCAGCTCCCGCTCCATGGTAGATATTCTCTCCTGGCACTGGCGCTGAGCGGCCTGTTCGGCCTTTAAATCCGCAGCCGCCTTCTTGGCAGCCATGTCGCTCGCTCTGGCCTGCTCCTTGGCACGGGCAAGCTCAGCCCGAAGGGTCTCAACCGTGGCAGCACCATCTACAGTCATGCATCTCACAGTATATGATTTTCAGCCTAGTGCTCATACTAGTATACATGCATAAACAAGCTGACCCACCACATACCTTGTGCCTCGTCGAGCTGCCTATTAATAAGAGTGATGTCCTCATCTGCTAACTCAAGTTTCTGCTATAGATCTGCAAATTTCGTAGCTTGGGCGGTCGCCATGGACGTAACAACATGTGTTCGACTTAATTAGGTTACTTCATGAGCATATCTTTTTGATTCTCTGATTGCCTCCCTGTGGAAGCCGACCAGAGCCTCAGGGGCTACTATCTGTACACGGGCGCATGCATGAAAAAAATAGTTAAGCTATTACATTACATACCTCGAAGCCTCTCAAAAGGCCCATGAAAGCTTCATTCAATCCGCTTCTCACGGACAGAACCCTTTCAACTACCGTACCCATTAAGGTACGATGTTCCTCGGAGATGGACACACTTTGTAATGTGCTCATCAGAGTATCCAGCACCTCCGAATTCCTGGAGGCTGCTGCGGGAGTATACATTCCCTTCAAAGGGGTACATCGGCTTGACCCTAGAGTCGTCTTCGGCTGTAAGCCGGATAGTTCGGGGCCTTCATTGTTGGCCCCCGTAGGGGTTGCGCCCCCTGGACCCTTGACGATCGAAGTACCACCCTCGGGCGTTGTTTTCATCGTCCCCCATGCTGCTTGATGGTCAGGGGAGATTCTCCGAGATGACACCTCGAAGTCGTCCGCCCTAAGAGGCGAGGAAGCATGAGAAGGTGTCTCGCTTTCCATCATCCCCGGAGTTAAGTCCCCTGATGAGGAGGACTGTCAGGGTGGACTGTGGGCCGAACTGCAAGCATATAGTTAAATGTTACCCCTGCAACCCGAAAAGAACGGGATATGTCTAAAGCATCCTCGTTCACTTACGATTCGGCAAGGGGCTTGTCCCTGGAGAGGTGCCTTACGACGACATCGGCTTCGGAACCCAAACCATATGGTAGGGCTACCTTCCCTCTCTTGGGTGCTTCCACCTCCAAGTCTTCGGATGCAGTCCTTTTCCTCCCATAAGGGGAAGAGATATCACCTCCTCCCTCCTCTTCGTCTGTCGAAGAGGGAGCTTCAGTCTCCCCGGACGTAGTGTCCGGCATACCTATAGAGTGGAGGCCGCTTTCGGCCTCTTCGCTCCTTTTCTTGTCCTCTGGTGCTGGCACTTGATACGGCGCCGGGACCAACATCCTCATCAACATAGGATCGGCCGAGTCTTCTGGAAGTGGAGCTGAACACCTAATTCATTCTGCCTTCTTTATCCATCCCTGGTCAAAGATAGAGCTCTCAGCACATCGCTGGGGGATAATCAACCGAGTTGCGGTCAGAAATTGGGTGCTTACCGGGGTTTCCGGACGGTTGCAGTCAAGACCGATGTCCTCTGATGTGTCCGGCCACTACATTCGAGTCTTGAAGAATAGTTTCCACATCCCTTCGTGCGTTGTGCCGAAGAATTGCTGAAGTGTCCGCGGTCCTTCCGGATTGAACTCCCACATACAGAGAGGCTGTCGCTGGCATGGGAGGATCCAACGGACTAGCATCACTTGGATCACGTTAATAAGGCCAATATCCCTTTCGAGGATACTCCAGATACGACTTTGCAGCGTCCGAACTTCATCAGCTGATCCCCAGTCTAGCCCCTTATTTATCCACGATGCGAGGCGCAATGGAGGGCCAGAACGGAATACAGGTGTGGTTGCCCATTTGGTGCCGCGAGGTTTGGTGATATAGAACCACTCCTGTTGCCATAAGTTGGAGGTTTCCGTGAAGGTGCCTTTTGTCCAGGTAGTGTTGGCAAGCTTGCTCACCATAGCACCACCGCACTCCGCTTGCTCCCCGTTAACTAGCTTCGGCTTCACATTGAAAGTCTTGAGCCACAGGCCAAAGTGTGGGGGGATACGAAGAAAGGCTTCGCACACGATGATGAATGCCGAGATGTGGAGAAAAGAGTTCGGAGCTAGATCATGAAAATCTAGCCCATAATAGAACATGAGGCCGCGAACAAAGGGGTGAAGAGCGAACCCTAGCCCGCAGAGGAAGTGGGAGATGAATACAGCCCTCTCGCCACATTTTGGTGTGGGGATGACCTGCCCTTTAGTAGGGAGCCTATGGGGGATTTCCGCAGTCAGGTACCTCGCCTTCCGAAGCTTTGCGATATCCTCCTCGGTGACCGAGGAGGCTGCCCACCTACATTGGGAGGTGGATCCGGACATAACTAGAGGGCTTGGTAACAATGGAAGAAATCGAATCCTGGGCGCTGGAGCCTGAGGTTGGGAAGGTTGAGGAAGAGATAGGCGTGGGGGGAGAAAGACGGGTCTGTACCCCTTTATAAAGGCGAAGAATATCGAATGCCTCCTCACGGGCCTTAAAACTCGCCTATTCCCAAGGAATCACCAACAAAACGGTTGGATTACCCATGCCCATATTGATGAGGATCCCGTGATAAGGGGACACGATCTCTGCTTCGACAAGACGTGCCAATGGAAACCGCATCTCGAAATGCGGACGGGAGGCTAAAAAACGGTTCAAAATAATGACTGGGCGGAGACGTGGCATCTCACTACAGAAGATGTCAGTAGATGAGACTTGTTAAATGTTATACTCTTTGCGGAGCTTGTTTTGCAGAGCCGGACACGTTCTCTGTGTTCGAGGGCTATTTTGGAGTATCCGGAGGAGGAACCCGCCTTGCAATGTCGAAGACAATCTGTGCCCCGGACACATCATCATTTAAGCCTGGTTCAGGGGCTACTGAGGGAGTCCTGGATTAAGGGGTCCTCGAGCGTCCGGGCTGTGTGACGTAGGCCGGACTGATGCGCCATGAAGATACAAGACAGAAGACTTCCTCCCCGTGTCTGGATGGGACTCTCCTTTGCATGGAAGGCAAGCTTGGTGTTCGGATATGAAGATTCCTTCCTCTGTAAACCGACTCTGTATAACCCTGGGCCCCTCCGGTGTCTATATAAACCGGAGGGTTTAGTCCGTAGAGGCGATCACAATCATACATGCTAGACATCTAGGGTTTAGCCATAACGATCTCGTGGTAGATCAACTCTTGTAATCCTCATATTCATCAAGATCAATCAAGCAGGAAGTAGGGTATTACCTCCATCAAGAGGGCCTGAACCTGGGTAAACATCGTGTCCCCCGTCTCCTGTTACCATCGACCTTAGACGCACAGTTCGGGACCCCCTACCCGAGATCCGCCGATTTTTACACCGACACAAGGCTACTCCCAATTCGAGGGTATCGACTACGGTGAAACCTTCGCTCCCGTTGCTCGCCTTGAATCTATTTGTTTGTTGATTGCTTATGCTTCTCATCATAACTTCAACTTGCAACAAATGGATGTGAAGAGTGCTTTTCTTAATGGTCCTATTAATTAGTTGGTGTATGTCAAACAACCCCCGGGGTTTGAGAATCCCGTGTTCCCCAATCATGTGTACCAACTCGATAAGGCACTCTATGGCCTTAAACAAGCCCCACGTGCGTGGTATGAGCACCTTACCGAGTTGTTGCAAGATCGTGGGTTTGAAATTGGGTAAATCGACCCCACTCTTTTTACTACGAAGGTCAAAAGGGGGTTGTTTGTATGCCAACTATATGTTGATGATATTATCTTTGGTTCCCCTAACAAAGCTTTCAATGAGGATTTTGCTGCTCTCATGACCTCGAAGTTCAAGATGTCCATGATGGGAGAGTTTAAGTTCTTTCTCGGGTTCGAAATCAAGCAAATAAGAGAAGGAACCTTCATCAACCAAGCCAAATACACTCAAGACATGCTCAAGAGATTCAAGCTAAGTGATGTCAAGCCGGCTTCCACTCCAATGCCCGTCAAATGCCAACTTGACATAGATCCCAATGGTAAAGCGGTGGATCAAAAGGTATATCACTCCATGATTGGATCCTTGCTTTACCTTTGTGCATCTAGACCGGATATCATGTTGAGTGTGGGAATTTGTGCACGATTTCAAGCCACACCTAAGGAAAGCCACTATGTGGCGGTCAAGCGAATCTTTCGATATTTGGCTCATACCCCAAACTTTGGCTTATGGTACCCAAGAGGAGCTAACTTCAGCCTTGTGGGCTTTTCGGACTCGGATTGGGCGGGAGACAAAGTGGATAGGAAGTCAACTTCCGGAGGGTGCCAATTTCTTGGTTGCTCTTTGGTGAGTTGGTCTTCTAAGAGGCAAAGTTGTGTGTCTCTCTCGTCCACCGAAGTGGAGTATGTGGCCGCCGGTAGTTGTTGTGCTCAACTTCTTTGGATGAGGCAAACTTTAAAGGATTACAGTGTCATTTGTGACAAAGTGCCTCTTTGGTGTGACAATGAAAGTGCCATCAAGATCTCTCTCAACCCGGTGCAACACTTCAAGACGAAGCATATTGAGATTCGGTATCACTTCATCCGGGATCATATTAGGCGAGGGGAGATCAAGCTCAACTATGTCAACACTCATGATAACCTTGCAGATATCTTCACGAAGCCCTTGGATGAAGCAAGATTTCGCGATTTAAGGCATGAGCTAAATATCATTGATTCGAGCAATGTGGCTTGAACCCTTGCACAACCCACCATACTCTTCTTGATGTCTTGTTTAGGTGTAGGCATGGACATAGGGGGAGTGTTGTTCTCTCAATGAACTCTCCCTCCCCCCATCATGCATAAATTGATCAACACTTTCACATTAGCCATTTTTTATGGTACTTGTGCTTCAAAGGCGAGTTTTGGTCATGGGCCCAAGGATAATTCTTCACGGTGCCATACCAATTGTCTCAAACATAGGTGGCTCCGGCCACCGCCCTCTCCTTTTGAGAGGTTTTGTTTCGTGTTTGGTCTTTGTTGTCTTTTGCCGTCTCTTGAGCCGCGGTTGTGTTTGAGTTTCCTCGTGTGTGTGCTCTTTTGCGTGTCCGGTTACTTGAAGGTTGCATTGCAAAGGTCATGTTTTTCTATTTTTGTTGAAACATGCACTTTCTTGGGTTTACGGTACTACCGTGGCAAGCCATGGTACTACCGCGGGAGATGGGTTGCTCTGGGCATGCACACTTGCATCCCAGGCACGGTACTACCGCTTCCATTGCGATAGTATTTTTTACTACCGCTGGAAGAGCGGTACTACCGCCCTGTGTGCGGTAGATCCGCCCGGGTGATACTACCGCGATGACCCGCGGTACTACCGCGCAGTCGCGAGCGCGGGGGGTTAAGAGCGGGCAGGGGGAGTTCCAACTCCCCCATACCCATTCATCTCTTTTCTGCACTTCGTCTCTCTCTCTCCTGCCCAAGAACGGCGCTGGAGGACCTCGCCGGATCTCCGTCTTTGGCCGCTCTCCTCGCATTCCGACCGGTGGGATCGTTCCCCACCTCGCCCTCTTGCCATGGACCCCGGTATCTCCCCTAGTCCCTCTCTTTTTTCCTTGTTTTTGTGCTTCTATATCTTGGGGAGATGCACGTGTAGTTCGTGTGATTTTCAGCTAAATCTTTGCAAGAGGAGATTGTAGGAGAGTGCTAGTGTAGTAGATATGCTATTTGGTGTGATGCAACAGTGTAGTTTTGATCAATGGTAGTACCGATCCACTTATGCGGATATTTCTAGATCTGTAGATGCGTTCTTTCGCGATTTGATTCCGTGTGGTACTACCGCTCCTCCTAGAGCGGTACTACCGCTCGCTCGCTCGAGAACCGCCCCGTGCGGTACTACCGCTCCGCTGGAGCGGTACTACCGCCCGGGGCATGGAAGTAAAATTTTACTTCCACTCCAGTACCGCGCCACCCCAGCACAGTACTACCGCGGCTGTAAACTTTTACATCCGCACCCTGGCCCGGTACTACCGTGGAGTTAAAAATTACATTGTTTTGTCTTTCCAGTCTCATTTCTACATGTTTCATTTGGTTTTGGCCTTAGTCTTTGCAATAATCCTTCTCGCTTTTCTCGTGTTTGTGTTGTGTGTCATAGGTGGTGGCTCCGGTTCCAATGTCCGGCGCTCGAATCCCAGCCGTGACACAAGCTCGAAGTGCCTTCGCAACCAATAGGCTCCAGTGCCCCACAATGTAGAACCAAGTCCACAGCTACCAAGACCAAGGAGCCAAATTTTGGCATGGATGAGATGCCTTAAGGGGAGTTTCTGGTTCGAAGGAAGATCAACCCCTACGTCAACCCTAGGGAGATCACAAGGGGCAATGATTTGTTTTGGACCAAGCAGCAGAATCTCATCTTCCTAGATGTGATCAAGGCCAAGCAGAACACCTATGTGCCAGTGTAGTGGATTGACATGCATCATATGAAGAAGGAGAGTAATCGGGCATATTTTGGTGAGCCTCTGGACTTAGTGGAGCAGTTTGGCATTGAGGAGTTACTCACGTTCCACATGGACTTTGACCCGAAGATTGTGGCTCGGTACTTTGCTTCTGTCCACTTCCACACCGATGATGAGCGGAACATGACTTGGATGACTAATGGGAAGAGGATGTCTGCTAAGTGGAAGGAGTTCATGGAGTTGTTGCACGTTCTTGATGAGGGGCTCAATGTGCCTGTTGGTGTCCGCCCACATGCCAACTCTGAGTCGGCCAATAAGAACAAGCTTCTGCCCTACCTTGTTGAGAAGAAGCTAGCCAATGACAAGAAGACTTGGGGTGCTGAACCCATTCCTTGACATCATGCACCGGATCTTTCGTAACACACTCTTTCCTCGCATAGGCGACAAGGACAAGGTGCATGCCTATCTTGTGGATATGATGCTCATCTGTGAGAAGGCGCGTCTCCAAAAGACGGAACCACTTGATGTCTCTCATATCACGTGGTGTGAGCTGCAGTTTGCTGTGTTCAACCATAAGGTGCCCATCTATGGACCTTACCTGTTTTTCTTGATCTCGAAGACTTGGGAGAAGCTCTTTCCGGGTGAAGATTTTCTTGCTCCCAGCTGGATTCGCCATGAGCCTATCAAGCTACGCATCAAGAGCAAGTGGGCTAATACGACTACCCGGGCTGAGGCAGAGGCTGCTAGGATGGATGTGGATGAGGATGAGTTTGAGGAGGAGGAGGCGGCTGAGGATAGTTCTGAGGGATACACTCCTCCCTCTACTGAGCCCACTTGGGCTAAGAAGCTCAAGGCCAGGATGAAGGCCCTGTCTGCATGCAGGACAAGGGACAGTACCGTGCTGATATGAACACCAAGATGGCTCGTCATTATGACAGGCTATTATGAGGCAGGTTGGCCTTGAGGTCCAGGATGGCTCTGAGGAGAGGATCACAGATGAGGAGCAGTGGACCAGACAACACTGCCGGTGGAGTGAGTCAGAGGAGGAGACTGGAGTTCCATCTTCATCCCGTGCTGCTGAGGAGTCTGAGGAGGAGGAACATGACTGGTGATGCCTTGGAGTTCTACCACCACCGGTGTCGTAGGTGTCCTCTCTGCCTTTTTGGTGTCTCGATGCCAAAGGGGGAGAGAGTGTAGGATTTGCGAGTCTTGTGTCGAGTCTTGTTTTTTCACTTTGCTTTCCTTCTGTTGAACTCTCGTTGCTTTGGTTTGTTGGTTTGTGGTCGTTTTTGTGTGAGTCCATGAGACTATTG
Organism: Aegilops tauschii subsp. strangulata; assembly: GCF_002575655.3. Lineage (NCBI taxonomy): Eukaryota > Viridiplantae > Streptophyta > Magnoliopsida > Poales > Poaceae > Aegilops > Aegilops tauschii. Next base: position 308,134,521 of record NC_053037.3, on the reverse strand, counting down.
CTACCTCTTGAGCTTGCGTTGGTTTTTCACTTGAAGAGGAAAGGGTGATGCAGCAAAGTAGTGTAAGTATTTCCCTCAGTTTTTGAGAACCAAGGTATCAATCCAGTAGGAGACTACACGCAAGTCGCCTCGTACCTACACAAACAAATAAGAACCTTGCAACCAACGCGATAAAGGGGTTGTCAATCCCTTCACGGCCACTTGCAAAAGTGAGATCTGGTAGAGATAATAAGATAAATATTTTTGGTATTTTTATGATGTAGATGGAAAGTAAAGATTGCAAAGTAAAAATAGATTGGAAACTTATATGATGGAAAATAGACCCGGGGGCCATAGGTTTCACTAGTGGCTTCTCTCAAGATAGCATAAGTATTACGGTGGGTAAACAAATTACTGTCGAGCAATTGATAGAAAAGTGCATAGTTATGAGAATATCTAGGCTTGATCATGTATATAGGCATCACGTCCGCGACAAGTAGACCGAAACGATTCTGCATCTACTACTATTACTCCACACATCGACCGCTATCCAGCATGCTTCTAGAGTATTGCTACCTCTTGAGCAGTGCGTTGGTTTTCCCTTGAAGAGGAAAGGGTGATGCAGTAAAGTAGCGTAAGTATTTCTCTCAGTTTTTGAGAACCAAGGTATCAATCCAGTAGGAGATCACGCTCGAGTCCCACGCGCCTACACAGACAAATAAGAACCTCGCAACCAACGCAATAAAGGGGTTGTCAATCCCTTCACGGTCACTTACGACAGTGAGATCTGATAGATATCATAAGATAATATTTTTGGTATTTTTATAATAAAGATGCAAAATAAAATAAACGGCAATAGAAATAGCTAAGTGTTGGAAGATTAATATGATGGAAAATAGACCCGGGGGCCATAGGTTTCACTAGTGGCTTCTCTCAAGATAGCATAAGTATTACGATGGGTGAACAAATTACTGCCGAGCAATTGATAGAATTGAGCATAGTTATGAGAATATCTAGGTATGATCATGTATATAGGCATCACGTCCGTGACAAGTAGACCGACTCCTGCCTGCATCTAGAGTATTAAGTTCATAAGAACGGAGTAACGCTTTAAGCAAGATGACATGATGTAGAGGGATAAACTCATGCAATATGATACAAATCCCATCTTTTTGTCCTCGATGGCAACAATACAATACGTGCCTTGCTGCCCCTGCTGTCACTGGGAAAGGACACCGCAAGATTGAACCCAAAGCTAAGCACTTCTCCCATTGCAAGAAAGATCAATCTAGTAGGCCAAACCAAACTGATAATTTGAAGAGACTTGCAAAGATAACCAATCATACATAAAAGAATTCAGAGGAGATTCAAATATTGTTCATAGATAAACTTGATCATAAACCCACAATTCATCGGATCTCGATAAACACACCGCAAAAGAAGATTACATCGAATAGATCTCCAAGAAGATCGAGGAGAACTTTGTATTGAGATCCAAAGAGAGAGAAGAAGCCATCTAGCTAATAACTATGGACCCGAAGGTCTGAGGTAAACTACTCACACATCATCGGAGAGGCTATGGTGTTGATGTAGAAGCCCTCCGTGATCAATGCCCCCTCCGGCGGAGCGCCGGAAAAGGCCCCAAGATGGGATCTCACGGGTATAGAAGGTTGCGGCGGTGGAATTAGGTTTTCGTGGATGCCCCTGATGGTTTGGGGGTACGTAGGTATATATAGGAGGAAGAAGTACGTCGGTGGAGCAACGTGGGCCCCACGAGGGTGGAGGGCGCGCCTGGGGGGTAGGCGCGCCCCCTGCCTCGTGCTCTCCTCGTTGATTTCTTTACGTGGACTCCAAGTCATGTGGATCACGTTTGTTCCGAAAATCAGGTTCCCGAAGGTTTCATTCCGTTTGGACTCCGTTTGATATTCTTTTTCTACGAAACACCGAAATAGGCAAAAAAACAGCAATTTGGGCTGGGCCTCCGGTTAATAGGTTAGTCCCAAAAAATAATATAAAAGTGTAAAATAAAGCCCATTAAATATCCAAAACAGAATATAATATAGCATGGAACAATAAAAAATTGTAGATACGTTGGAGACGTATCAAGCATCCCCAAGCTTAATTCCTGCTCGTCCTCGAGTAGGTAAATGATAAAAACAGAATTTTTGATGTGGAACGCTACTTGGCATAATTTTCAATGTAATTCTCTTAATTGTGGTATGAATGTTCAGATCCGAATGATTCGAGATAAAAGTCTAATATTGACATAAAAATAATAATACTTCAAGCATACTAACTAAGCAATTATGTGTTCTCAAAATAACATGGCCAAAGAAAGTTATCCCTAGAAAATCATATAGTCTGGCTATGATCTATCTTCATTACACAAAGTATTTAATCATGCACAACCCCGATGACAAGCCAAGCGATTGTTTCATACTTTTGGTGTTCTCAAACTTTTTCAATCTTCACGCAATACATGAGCGTGAGCCATGGACATAGCACTATATGTGGAATAGAATGGTGGTTGTGGAGAAGACAAAAAAGAAGAAGATAGTCTCACATCAACTAGGCGTATCAATGGGCTATGGAGATGCCCATTAATAGATATCAATGTGAGTGAGTAGGGATTGCCATGCAACGGATGCACTAGAGCTATAAGTATATGAAAGCTCAACAAAAGAAACTAAGTGGGTGTGCATCCAAGTCGCTTGCTCACGAAGACCTAGGGCATTTTGAGGAAGCCCATCATTGGAATATACAAGCCAAGTTCTATAATGTAATATTCCCACTAGTATATGAAAGTGATATCATAGGAGACTCTCTATCATGAAGATCATGGTGCTACTTTGAAGCACAAGTGTGGTAAAAGGATAGTAGCATTGTCCCTTCTCTCTTTTTCTCTCATTTTGTTTATTTGGTCCTTTTCTCCTTTTTTTATGGCCTCTTTTTTTTAGTCCGGAGTCTCATCCCGACTTATGGGGGAATCATAGTCTCCATCATCCTTTCCTCACGTGGGACAATGCTCTAATAATGATGATCATCACACTTTTATTTTCTCTACAACTCAAGAATTACAACTCAAAACTTAGAACAAAATATGACTCTATGTGGATGCCTCCGGTGGTGTACCGGGATATGCAATGAATCAAGAGTGACATGTATGAAAGAATTTTATGAAAGGTGGCTTTGCCACAAATACGATGTCAACTACATGATCATGCAAAGCAATATGACAATGATGAAGCGTGTCATAGTAAACGGAACGGTGGTAAGTTGCATGGCAATATATCTCAGAATGTCTATGGAAATGCCATGATAGGTAGGTGTGGTAGCTGTTTTGAGGAAGGTATATGGTGGGTGTATGATACCCGCAAAAAGTGTGCGGTATTAGAGAGGCTAGCAATGGTGGAAGGATGAGAGTGCGTATAATCCATGGACTCAACATTAGTCACAAAGAACTCATATACTTGTTGCAAAAATCTACAAGTTATCAAAGCAAAGTATTATGCGCATGCTCCTAGGGGTATAGATTGGTAGAAAAAGACCATCGCTCGTCCCCGACCGCCACTCATAAGGAAGACAATCAATAAATAAATCATGCTCCGACTTCATGACATAACGGTTCACCATACGTGCATGCTATGGGAATCACAAATTTTAACACAAGTATTTCTCAAATTCACAACTACTCAACTAGCATGACTCTAATATCACCATCTTCATACCTCAAAACAATTATCAAGCATCAAACTTCTCATAGTATTCAACACACTCATAAGATTTTTTTTACTAATCTTGGATGCCTATCATAATTAAAGCAAATTACCATGCTGTTTTGTAGGACTCTCAAAATAATATAAGTGAAGCATGAGAGAACAATAGTTTCTATAAAACAAATCCACCACCGTGCTCTAAAAGATATAAGTGAAGCACTAGAGCAAAAACTATATAGCTCAAAAGATATAAGTGAAGCACATATAGTATTCTAATAAATTCCGAATCATGTGTGTCTCTCTCAAAAGGTGTGTACAACAAGGATGATTGTGGTAAACTAAAAAGGAAAGACTCAAATTATACAAGACGCTCCAAGCAAAACACATATCATGTGGTGAATAAAAATATAGCTCCAAGTAAAGTTACCGATGGACGAAGACGAAAGAGGGGATGCCTTCCGAGGCATCCCCAAGCTTTGGCTTTTTGGTGTCCTTAGATTATCTTGGGGTGCCATGGGCATCCCCAAGCTTAGGCTCTTGCCACTCCTTGTTCCATAATCCATCAAATCTTTACCCAAAACTTGAAAACTTCACAACACAAAACTTAGCAGAAAATCTCGTGAGCTCCGTTAGCGAAAGAAAACAAAACACCACTTCAAGGTACTGTAATGATCTAATTATTTATTTATATTGGTGTTAAACCTACTGCATTCCAACTTCTCTATGATTTATAAACTCTTTTACTAGCCATAGATTCATCAAAATAAGCAAACAACGCACGAAAAACAGAATCTGTCAAAAACAGAACAGTCTGTAGTAATCTGTAGCTAACGCAAACTTCTGGAACTCAAAAACCTCTACCAAAATAGGATGACCTAAACAATTTGATTATTGATCTGCTGCAATTGGAATCAGTATTTTATCACGTTCTGCTGATTTTTAACAATTGTTTTCGTGAACAGAAAGTTTCTAGAATTTTCAGCAAGATCAAATAACTATCATCCAAGAAGATCCTATAGGTTTAACTTGGCACAAACACTAATTAAAACATACAAACAAGGGACAATTCCATTTATCCCCCTAACTTGAGCCACCACCTGGCATTTGCCCCTAATTTTCAGGTATGCTCAAAAATACCCCTCTTCCGTCAAGTCACCTTACAGAAATGCCCTTCTGTGCCGTTACCGTCCGGTCAAAGGGGTTTGACCGTTTGGTGAATAGTAAATGGTGAACAGTAAATTCGAAAAAATAGCAAAAAAAAATAAAAAAATCTGAAATTTTGTGGGATCGAAGATACTCAAGGGAGCAAGGCGCGTGCAAATTTTGGCACAGTTTGGACATTCCAGCAGCTCGTGTCAAACGAAAAACTTTAAAATGTACGCTGTGAGCAGTAAATTCAAAAAAATAGCAAGAAAATTCAAAAAATATGAAATTTTTTGGCATCAAAGAGGCTGGGGTGCGCAAGGTGCGTGCAATTTTTTTTTGCGTTTCGACACTGTAGGAGCTCGTGGAGAAAAAAACAAAATTTGGCACAGAAAAAAACTTTGAAAAATGCACTATTTTGTTTTTTTGCTAGAGCACCTCGCATGCCATTTGATCACAAAAATTTGCAAGCCCCTTGCGCACCCAAGCCTCTTTGATGCCAATAAAATTCATATTTTTAAAAATTTCTTGCTATTTTTTTAATTTACTGTTCACAGCGTATAGATTTAAATTTTTTCCTTTCCCACGAGTTCCTGGAATGTCCAAACAACGCAAAAATTTGCACACACCTTGCGCCCTTAAGTATCTTCGATCCCACAAAATTTCAGTTTTTTTTGCTATTTTTTTCGAATTTACTGTTCCCCATGTTACTATTCACCAGACGGTCAAACCCCTTTGACCGGACGGCAAGGGCATTTCTGTAAGGTGACTTGACGAAAGAGGGGTATTTTTGAGCATACCTGAAAATTAGGGGCAAATGCCAGGTGGTGGCTCAAGTTAGGGGGATAAATGGAATTGTCCCTAAAAACAAATCTAACCAGAGGCTAGATCAAATATTTATTCCTAAACAGAAGCAAAAAGCAAAAAACTAAAATAAAATTGGGTTGCCTCCCAACAAGCGCTATCGTTTAACGCCCCTAGCTAGGCATAAAAACAAGGATAGATCTAGGTATTGCCATCTTTGGTAGGCAATCCATAAGTGGCTCTCATAATGGATTCATAAGGTAATTTTATTTTCTTTCTAGGGAAGTGTTCCATGCCTTTCCTTAACGGAAATTGGAATCTAATATTCCCTTCCTTCATATCAATAATTGCACCAATCGTTCTAAGGAAAGGTCTACCAAGAATAATAGGACATGAAGGATTGCAATCTATATTAAGAACAACGAAATCTACGGGCACATAGTTCCTATTTGCAACAATAAGAACATCATTAATTCTTCCCATAGGTTTCTTAATAGTGGAATCCGCAAGGTGCAAGTTCAAAGAACAATCATCAAATTCACGGAAACCTAACAAATCACATAAAGTTTTTGGAATCGTGGAAACACTAGCACCCAAATCACACAAAGCATAGCATTCATGATATTTAATTTTAATTTTAATAGTAGGTTCCCACTCATCATAAAGTTTTCTAGGGATAGAAACTTCCAACTCAAGTTTTTCTTCATAAGATAGCATCAAAGCATCAACGATATGTTTAGTAAAAGCTTTATTTTGGCTATAAGCATGAGGAGAATTTAGCACAGATTGCAACAAGGAAATACAATCTATCAAAGAGCAATTATCATAATTAAATTCCTTGAGATCCAAAATAGTGGGTTCATTAATTTCTAAAGTTTTGATTTCTTCAATCCCACTTTTACCCAATTTTGCATCAAGATCTAAAGACTCCGAATTTTTGGAACGCCTTCTAGGTATGGCTCATATTCAGTCCCATCATTATCAAGATTCATATTGCAAAACAAAGATTTAATAGGAGACACATCAATAACTTTTAGATCTTCATCTTTATTATCATGAAATTTTTTCCAGTTTAGCGGCCATCTTATTAACTAAGGTGGCCTGCTTATCCGAGATTTCAGCTATTAATTTTTCGAGATGAGCAATCTGAGATTTCAAACCATAAAATTCCTTAGACATATCATCGAGCTCTTTATTCATATATCCCATAAAGCTTTTTTGTTCCTTAAGCTCGTTTCTAAAGAAATTATTATGCTCAAATTGTAAAGTCATAAAACTTCTGACGTTGTTTTCAATCTCTTCTAACCTTTTAAGGTGAAGATCACCAAATCTAGGTAGAGCCATCGTGACAAGCAAGCAATCCAACACACGAGCAAGCAAGAAGCAAGCGAAAAAGAGGCGAACGGAAAAGAGAGGGCGAATAAAACGGCAAGGGTGAAGTGGGGGAGAGGAAAACGAGAGGCAAATGGAAAATAATGTAATGCGAGAGATAAGAGTTTGTGATGGGTACTTGGTATGTATTGACTTGACTTGACTTGGCGCGAATCTCCCCGGCAACGGCGCCAGAAATCCTTTTTGCTACCTCTTACGCACTGCATTGGTTTTCCCTTGAAGAGGAAAGGGTGATGCAGTAAAGTAGCGTAAGTATTTCCCTCAGTTTTTGAGAACCAAGGTATCAATCCAGTAGGAGATCACGCTCGAGTTCCACGCACCTACACAAACAAATAAGAACCTCGCAACCAACGCAATAAAGGGGTTGACAATCCCTTCACGGTCACTTACGACAGTGAGATCTGATAGCTATGATAAGATAATATTTTTGGTATTTTTATAATAAAGATGCAAAGTAAAATAAACGGCAATAGAAATAGCTAAGTGTTGGAACATTAATATGATGGAAAATAGACCCGGGGGCCATAGGTTTCACTAGTGGCTTCTCTCAAGATAGCATAAGTATTACGGTGGGTGAACAAATTACTGCCGAGCAATTGATAGAATTGAGCATAGTTATGAGAATATCTAGGTATGATCATGTATATAGGCATCACGTCCGTGACAAGTAGACCGACTCCTGCCTGCATCTACTACTATTACTCCACACATCGACCGCTATCCAGCATGCATCTAGAGTATTAAGTTCATAAGAATGGAGTAACGCTTTAAGCAAGATGACATGATGTAGAGGGATAAACTCATGCAATATGATATAAACCCCATCTTTTTATCCTCGATGGCAACAATACAATACGTGCCTTGCTGCCCCTGGTGTCACTGGCAAAGGACACCGCAAGATTGAACCCAAAGCTAAGCACTTCTCCCATTGCAAGAAAGATCAATCTAGTAGGCCAAACCAAACTGATAATTCGAAGAGACTTGCAAAGATAACCAATCATACATAAAAGAATTCAGAGGAGATTCAAATATTATTCATAGATAAGCTTGATCATAAACCCACAATTCATCGGATCTCGACAAACACACCGCAAAAGAAGATTACATCGAATAAATCTCCAAGAAGATCGAGGAGAACTTTGTATCGAGATCCAAAGAGAGAAAAGAAGCCATCTAGCTAATAACTATGGACCCGAAGGTCTCAGGTAAACTACTCACACATCATCGGAGAGTCTATGGTGTTGATGTAGAAGCCCTCCGTGATCAATGCCCCCTCCGGCGGAGCTCCGGAAAAGACCCCAAGATGGGATCTCACGGGTACAGAAGGTTGCGGCGGTGGAATTAGGTTTTCGTGGATGCCCCTGATGGTTTGGGGGTACGTAGGTATATATAGGAGGAAGAAGTATGTCGGTGGAGCAACGTGGGCCCCACGAGGGTGGAGGGCGCGCCTGGGGGGTAGGCGTGCCCCCTGCCTCGTGCTCTCCTCGTTGATTTCTTTACGTGGACTCCAAGTCCTCTGGATCACGTTTGTTCCGAAAATCACGTTCCCGAAGGTTTCATTCCGTTTGGACTCTGTTTGATATTCTTTTTCTACGAAACACTGAAATAGGCAAAAAAAATAGCAATATAGGTTGGGCCTCCGGTTAATAGGTTAGTCCCAAAAATAATATAGAAGTGTAAAATAAAGCCCATTAAACATCCAAAACATAATATAATATTGGAACAATTAAAAATTATAGATACGCTGGAGACGTATCAAGTATTAAGTTCATAAGAACAGAGTAACACATTAGGCAAGATGACATGATGTAGAGGGATAAACTCAAGCAATATGATATAAACCCCATCTTTTTATCCTCGATGGCAACAATACAATATGTGCCTTGCTGCCCCTGCTGTCACTGGGAAAGGACACCGCAAGATTGAACCCAAAGCTAAGCACATCTCCCATTGCAAGAAAGATCAATCTAGTAGGCCAAACCAAACTGATAATTTGAAGAGACTTGCAAAGATAACCAATCATACATAAAAGAATTCAGAGGAGATTCAAATATTGTTCATAGATAATCTTGATCATAAACCCACAATTCATCGGATCTCGACAAACACACCGCAAAAAGAATTACATCGAATAAATCTCCAAGAAGATCGAGCACTTTGTATTGAGATCCAGAGAGAGAGAAGAAGCCATCTTGCTAATAACTATGGACCCGAAGGTCTGTGGTAAACTACTCACACATCATCGGAGAGGCTATGGTGTTGATGTAGAAGCCCTCCGTGATCGATTCCCCCTCCGGCGGAGCGCCGGAAAAGGCCCCAAGATGGGATCTCACGGGTACAGAAGGTTGCGGCGGTGGAAATAGGGTTTCGTGGTGCTCCTGGATGTTTTCAGGGTATATGAGTATATATAGGAGGAAGAAGTAGGTCGGTGGAGCTGCGAGGGACCCACGAGGGTGGGGGCGCGCCCAGGGGGCAGGCGCGCCTCCCTACCTCGTGGCCTCCTCGCTTCGTTCTTGACATCCACTCCAAGTCCCCTGGATCACGTTTGTTCCAAAAATAACTCTTCCGAAGGTTTCATTGCTATTGGATTCCGTTTGATATTCCTTTTCTGCGAAACACTGAAATAGGCAAAAAAACAATTTGCACTGGGCCTTCGTTTAATAGGTTAGTCCCAAAAATAATATAAAAGTGCTTAGTAAAGCTTATTAAACATCCAAAACAGATAATATAATAGCATGGAACAATCAAAAATTATAGATACGTTGGAGACGTATCAAGCATCCCCAAGCTTAATTCATGTTCGTCCTCGAGTGGGTAAATGATAAAAATGGAATTTTTGATGTGGAATGCTACCTAGCATATTTCTCAATGTAATTTCCTTTATTGTGGCATGAATGTTCAGATCCGAAAGATTCAAGACAAAAGTTTAATATTGGCATGAAAATAATAATACTTCAAGCACACTAACAAAGCAATCATGTCTTCTCAAAATAACATGGCCTGAGAAAGTTATCCCTACAAAATCATATAATCTGGCTATGCTCTATCTTCATCACACAAAGTATTTAATCATGCACAACCCCGATGGCAAGCCAAGAAATTGTTTAATACTTTTGATGTTCTCAAACTTTTTCAATCTTCACGCAATACATGAGCGTGAGCCATGGACATAGCACTATATGTGGAATAGAATGGTGGTTGTGGAGAAGACAAAAAGGAGAAGATAGTTTCACATCAACTAGGCGTATCAACGGGCTATGGAGATGCCCATTAATAGATATCAATGTGAGTGAGTAGGGATTGCCATGCAACGGATGCACTAGAGCTATAAGTGTATGAAAGCTCAATAAAAGAAACTAAGTGGGTGTGCATCCAACTTGCTTGCTCACGAAGACCTAGGGCATTTTGAGGAAGCCCATCATTGCAATATAGAAGCGAAGTTCTATAATGCAAAATTCCCACTAGTATATGAAAGTGACAACATAGGAGACTCTCTATCATGAAGATCATGGTGCTACTTTGAAGCACAAGTGTGGCAAAAGGATAGTAACATTGTCCCTTCTCTCTTTTTCTCTCATGTTTTTATTTGGGCCTTTCTCTCTTTTTTGCCTCTTTTTTTTGTCTGGAGTCTCATCCCGACTTGTGGGGGAATCATAGTCTCCATCATCCTTTCCTCACATGGGACAATGCTCTAATAATGATGATCATCACACTTTTATTTACCTACAACTCAAAAATTACAACTCAATACTTGGAACAAAATATGACTCTATGTGAATGCCTCCGGCGGTGTACCGGGATATGCAATGAATCAAGAGTGACATGTATGAAATAATTATAAAGGTGGCTTTGCCACAAATACGATGTCAACTACATGATCATGCAAAGCAATATGACAATGATGAAGCGTGTCATAATAAACGGAACGGTGGTAAGTTGCATGGCAATATATCTCGGAATGGCTATGGAAATGCCATAATAGGTAGGTATGGTGGCTGTTTTGAGTAAGGTATATGGTGGGTGTATGATACCGGTGAAAGGTGCGCGGTATTACAGAGGCTAGAAATGGTGGAAGGGTGAGAGTGCGTATAATCCATGGGCTCAACATTAGTCATAAAGAACTCACATAATTATTGCAAAAATCTATTAGTTATCGAAATGAAGTACTACACGCATGCTCCTAGGGGGATAGATTGGTAGGAAAAGACCATCGCTCGTCCCCGACCGCCACTCATAAGGAAGACAATCAATAAAAAATCATGCTTCGACTTCATCACATAACGGTTCACCATACGTGCATGCTACAGGAATCACAAACTTTAGAACAAGTATTTCTCAAATTCACAACTACTCAACTAGCATGACTCTAATATCACCATCTTCATATCTCAAAACAATCATCAAGTACCAAACTTCTCATAATGTTCAATGCACTTTATATGATAGTTTCTATTATACCCATCTTGGATGTTCATCATATTAGGACTAATTTTATAGCCAAAGCAAACTACCATGCTGTTCTAAAAGAATATCAAAATAATATAAGTGAAGCATGAGAGATCAATAATTTCTATGAAATAAAACCACCACCGTGCTCTAAAAAGATATAAGCGAAGCGCCAGAGCAAAATTATCTAGCTCAAAAGATATAAGTGAAGCACATAGAGTATTCTAATAAATTCCAATTCATGTGTGTCTCTCCCAAAAGGTGTGTACAGCAAGGATGATTGTGGTAAACTAAAAAGCAAAGACTCAAATCATACAAGACGCTCCAAGCAAAACACATATCATGTGGTGAATAAAAATATAGCCTCAAGTAAAGTTACCGATAGATGAAGACGAAAGAGGTGATGCCTTTCAGGGCGTCCCCAAGCTTAGGCTTTTGGTTGTCCTTGAATTTTACCTTGGGGTGCCTTGGGCATCCCCAAGCTTAGGCTCTTGCCACTCCTTATTCCATAATCCATCAAATCTTTACCCAAAACTTGAAAACTTCACAACACAAAAGTCAACAGAAAATCTAATGAGTTCCGTTAGTATAAGAAAACAAATCACCACCATAAGGTACTGTAATGAACTCATTATTTATTTATATTGGTGTTAAACCTACTGTATTCCAACTTCTCTAAGGTTCATACCCTCCGATACTAGCCATAGATTCATCCAAATAAGCAAACAACACACAAAAAACAGAATCTGTCAAAAACAAAACAGTCTGTAGTAATCTGGATCAAACGTAAACTTATGGAACTCCAAAAATTATGAAATAAATTGCTTGACGTGAGGCACTTGTATATTAATCATATTCAAAAAGAATCAACTAAATAGCACTCTCCATTAAAAAATGGCAACTAATCTCGTGAGCGCTAAAGTTTCTGTTTTTTACAGCAAGATCATAAAGACTTCACCCAAGTCTTCCCAAAGGTCCTACTTGGCACAAACACTAAGTAAAACATGAAACCACATCTAAACATAAGCTAGATGAATTATTTATTACTAAACAGAACCAAAAATTAAGAAACAAAAATAAAATTGGGTTGCCTCCCAACAAGCGCTATCGTTTAACGCCCCTAGCTAGGCATAAAGGCAAGGATAGATCTAGGTATTATCATCTTTGGTATGCAATCCGTAAGTGGCTCTCATAATAGATTCATAAGATAATTTAATTTCCTTTCTAGGAAATTTTTCCATGCATTTCCTTAATGGAAATTGGAATCTAATATTTCCTTCTTTCATATCAATAATTGCACCAATCGTTCTAAGGACAGGTCTACCAAGAATAATAGGACATGTTGGATTCCAATCTATATCGAGAACAATGAAATCTACGGGCACATAATTCCTATTTGCAACAATGAGAACATCATTAATCCTTCCCATAGGTTTCTTAATGGTGGAATCCGCAAGATGCAAATTTAAAGAACAATCATCAAATTCATGGAAACCTAACACATCACACAAAGTTTTAGGAATCGTGGAAACACTAGCACCCAAATCACACAAAGCATAACATTCATGACCTTTAATCTTAATTTTAATAGTAGGTTCCCACTCATCATAAATTTTTCTAGGGATAGAAGCTTCCAATTCAATCTTTTCTTCATAAGATTGCATTAAAGCATCAACGATATGTTTGGTAAAAGCTTTATTTTGACTATAAGCATGAGGAGAATTTAACACTGATTGCAACAAGGAAATACAATCTATTAAAGAAAAATTATCATAATTAAACTCCTTGAAATCCAAAATAGTGGGTTCATTGCTATCTAAAGTTTTTACCTCTTCAATCCTACTTTTAGCATCAAGATCTAAAAACTCCGAATCATTGGGACGCCTTTTAACTAAAGTTGACTCATCTCCAGTCCCATCATTATTAACATTCATATTGCAAAACAAAGATTTAATAGGAGACACATCAATCACTTTTAGATCTTCATCCTTATCACCTTCTAGATCTTCCGGTTTGGTGGCCATCTTATTGACTAAGGTGGCCTGCTTATTCGAAATTTGGGCTATTAATTTTTCAAGATGAGCAAACTGAGATTTCAAACCATAAAATTCTTTAGACATATCATCAAGCTCTTTATTCATGTACTCCATAAAGCCTTTTTGTTCTTTAAGCTCGTTTCTAAAGAAATTATTATGCTCAAATTGCAAAGTCATAAAGCTTCTCGCGTTGTTTTCAATTTCTTCCAACCTTTTAAGGTGAGGATCAAAGTTTTTAGGCAGGTCCATTAGGGCAAACACGCAACAAGAAGCAAGCGAAGAGAGGCGAACGGAAAAAGTGGGCGAATAAAACGGCAAAGGTGAAGTGGGGGAGAGGAAAACGAGAGGCAAAGGGCAAATAATGTAATGGAGGGATAAGAGTTTGTGATGGGTACTTGGTATGTCTTGACTTGACTTGACTTGGCGTAGATCTCCCCGGCAACGGCGCCAGAAAACGCACGTTGGCGGGAGATCAAATCTTGACTTGACTTGGTGTAAGCCTCCCCGGCAACGGCGCCAGAAATCCTTCTTGCTACCTCTTGAGCTTGGTTGGTTATTCCCTTGAAGAAGAAAGGGTGATGTAGCAAAGTAGCATAAGTATTTCCCTCAGTTTTTGAGAACCAAGGTATCAATCCAGTAGGAGACTGCACGCAAGTCGCCTCGTACCTACACAAACAAATAAGAACCTTGCAACCAATGCGATAAATCCCTTCACGACCACTTGCAAAAGTGAGATCTGATAGAGGTAATAAGATAAATATTTTTGCTATTTTTATGATATAGATTGAAAGTAAAGATTGCAAAGTAAAAATAGATTGGAAACTTATATGATGGAAAATAGACCCGGGGGCCATAGGTTTCACTAGTGGGTTCTCTCAAGATAGCATAAGTATTACGGTGGGTAAACAAATTACTGTCGAGCAATTGATAGAAAAGTGCATAGTTATGAGAATATCTAGGCATGATCATGTATATAGGCATCACGTCCGCGACAAGTAGACCGAAACGATTCTGCATCTACTACTATTACTCCACACATCGACCGCTATCCAGCATGCATCTAGAGTATTAAGTTCATAAGAACAGAGTAACACATTAGGCAAGATGACATGATGTAGAGGGACAAACTCAAGCAATATGATATAAACCCCATCTTTTTATCCTCGATGGCAACAATACAATACGTGCCTTGCTGCCCCTGTTGTCACTGGGAAAGGACACCGCAAGATTGAACCCAAAGCTAAGCACATCTCCCATTGCAAGAAAGATCAATCTAGTATGCCAAACCAAACTGATAATTCGAAGGGACTTGCAAAGATAACCAATCATACATAAAAGAATTCAGAGGAGATTCAAATATTGTTCATAGATAATCTTGATCATAAACCCACAATTCAACGGATCTCGACAAACACACCGCAAAAAGAATTACATCGAATAGATCTCCAAGAAGATCGAGAACTTTGTATTGAGATCCAAAGAGAGAGAAGAAGCCATCTAGCTAATAACTATGGACCCGAAGGTCTGTGGTAAACTACTCACACATCATCGGAGAGGCTATGGTGTTGATGTAGAAGCCCTCCGTGATCGATTCCCCCTCCGGCGGAGCGCCGGAAAAGGCCCCAAGATGGGATCTCACGGGTACAGAAGGTTGCGGCGGTGGAAATAGGGTTTCGTGGTGCTCCTGGATGTTTTCAGGGTATATGAGTATATATAGGAGGAAGAAGTAGGTCGGTGGAGCTGCGAGGGGCCCACGAGGGTGGGGGGCGTGCCCAGGGGGCAGGCGCGCCTCCTTGCCTCGTGGCCTCCTTGCTTCTTTCTTGACGTCCACTCCAAGTCCCTTGGATCGTTTGTTCCAAAAATTACTCTCCGAAGGTTTCATTCCGTTTGGATTCCGTTTGATATTCCTTTTCTGCGAAACACTGAAATAGGCAAAAAAACAGCAATTTGCACTGGGCCTTCGGTTAATAGGTTAGTCCCAAAAATAATATAAAAGTGCTTAGTAAATCCCATTAAACATCCAAAACAGATAATATAATAGCACGGAACAATAAAAAATTATAGATACGTTGGAAACGTATCAACTATCATATGGTGTAAGACATATGTCCTCAGCTTATCTTATTGTCTAGTATGTTTAGTAGATTGTGACCTTATGCTATCTTGTGCCCTTTACTTCATGCTCATTACTTTACCTTGGCTTCATGCTTAGTGTCATTCATATTGTTGCAAGGATTGCCTTGTTTATAAAATATAGGGGGAGTGTTGATCCTAGTATGTGTGCTGTGCAGTCCAAAGCATTTCTATAGAGTGCACACATCTAGGGGGAGCGTGTCTATATTTTATAGATGTTGGGTTTGCTTATGTTCATTTTATATCCCTATGTGCAAATCCCGTATTGTCATCAATCCACCAAAAAGGGGGAGATATTGTAAGGGCATATTTCTCCCTAAGTGGTTTTGGTGATTGATGACAATGCATTTGTGGACTAATCGTGTG
The DNA here is from genome assembly GCF_002575655.3 of Aegilops tauschii subsp. strangulata. Taxonomy (NCBI): domain Eukaryota; kingdom Viridiplantae; phylum Streptophyta; class Magnoliopsida; order Poales; family Poaceae; genus Aegilops; species Aegilops tauschii. The sequence continues at coordinate 308,118,506 of NC_053037.3, read as the reverse complement.
CATTGAGCATTTCAGATATCTCATGTCTAGGCACAACACGATTCGGTGCCCCTCGGAGCCTATCGAAGACGGCGTTTCTCTATGTTTCTTTTCAGTGGATTTGAGTCGTAGGAAAGCCGTACTATTAAGAGTGGGTCCGCTTCGGAAAGGTTAGGGTGGAATCAACACGTACACATCTGCTCCTTTGCACCACCTTTCCTTCGCTTCATTGGAGCACCGGTCGTTTTTCCCTTGTCGTTGCGAAGATGAAGGCCTCCAAGTGCTATTGTTTAGTGGCGTGCAGTAGTACTGCTCAAGGGAGCAGTAGTACCGCAGCAGCCCACGGTAGTACTGCCCTTGGCAGTAGTAGTACCGCTCCTAGCGCGTGGTAGTACCGTGCCCTCTAGCCCAGAACGGTGGCATGCGCGGAAGTAGGGGCGGAAGTAATTTTTTTACTTCCGCACCCCACATGGTAGTACCGCTCCCTGTGAGCTGTAGTACCGTGCCAGATTTTCGCACAGACCGAAACTCAGCGGAAGTAGCCATGAATATAATTTTATTAGTTCGTGCCTTCCCAGCCCAAAGTGAACCCTGCCTTGCGGTAGTACCGCAAGGGCGCGTGGTAGTACTGCTCCGGTGGTTCTACTGCTCGTTGCTATATGCAACAGGGCCTCGTCTAGCCCCTGCCGCACGAACGGTAGTACCGCATTGCCTAGCGGTAGTACCGCACGCCCGTGCGGTAGTACCGTGGGTATGTGTGGTAGTACCGCATGTCGCAGGCTGAGTAAGTGGGTAACGGTTGGATCTTTCCTCCCACTATATAAGGGGGGTCTTCTTCCCCAAGTGGACCACCTCTCCCCTCCCCAAGCTCCATTGCTGCTCAAAGCTCCATTTTCGCCGATCTCTCTCCCTAGCCAATCAAACTTGTTGATTTTCTAGGGATTAGTTGAGAAGGCCTCGATCTACACTTCCACCCAGAGAAATTTGATTCCCCCCACTAATCCCTTGCTGATCTTGTTACTCTTGGGTGTTTGAGCACCCTAGACGGTTGATGATGCGGAGCATCCCACGTTCATCCCCATGTACACTCCGACTACTCTCCAAGCCCCAAGGATACATAAGATGAGACCTCGACTATACACCATTGGACACAAGGTGAACTCGCTCCTCTTCGAACCATCACTTTCCATATGTGAGACATGGCTACTACCTCAAATATATGTGCTATGCATGACCAGGAACAAAGAGGAAGACCATGGACAAGACGACGAGGACACCAAGTACAAGGAGCTGCCAAAGAAGCTCCGGCGAGCGGACGTCCGGCCTCCATCGGACGACCGGCCAGCGAGCGGATGTCCGGCCTCCATTGGACGACCGGCGCCTGAAGCACAGCCAACGCCAGCTACAACACCTCCCAGCAAGCGGACGTCCGGCTCCCAGCGGACGACCGGTAATATTAACGGAAGTCCGAAGACACCGGACGTCCGGTGCCTCTTCACAGAACGTCTTCAGCGGACGTCCGGCGACTAGCGGACGACCGGTCCCTCTTGAGCCACCGGACGACCGGTACCCACCAGACGACCGGTACCTGCCTATGCGCAGCCGGGCCTTTGGCCTTGTATCCCTCTCCCACTTACCCGTTCGTGGCTCTAGACTATATATACTCCTCCACCTCCACCATTTGAGGGTTAGCATTGGTTTAGCTCATATGTGAGATAGAGCTTTGCTCATCCATACATATCTACTCCACGAGAGAGACCGCAGCCCCTCTACGGAGAAGATCCACGTTGGATTCAAGACCCCCCTCTTGGGTGGTCCCATCAAGACCTCCTCACGGAGAAGAACCAGTTACCCTATGTATCGTCCCTTGTTGGTTTTGGACCGTGTGATCTCTATGTGTACTCGGATCTAGCATATGTGTGACTATATCTTGTTGGTTTGAGAGATCCTCTTGTGTTTTCCCTTGTGTTTCCCCGTGTGTTCTTCGTGTTCTTAGTTGGGATCCGCTCCTTTCGTGAAAGATCGGCCGTATAGGGTTCCACCCTACATCATCTTGGTATCATGAGCCACGTTGATCACGATTTCGGAGCCTCCCCTCTTCGTTTTCTAGCTTGATTTTGTTGTGTTCTTCCCCAAATTCGAAAATTCCCCACCAAAAATAGCCCCAATTTTTTTGTGATTTGTTGTATGATGAAGTTTTGTTGGTTTTGATCCATGGATTTGCTTGGTTTCAAGTGGATCTAGCATTTTCCCAAGTTTCCCCATCTTTCATCCATGAAATCTCTTCAATTCCCCCCCCCCAAATCTCCATTTTCCGCCTAAAATCGCGTCCCGGAGCTCAAATCCCGCGTTGACCCCGACCCACCGGTCGGCCGTCACTTTACCGGATGTCCGGAGCCCCAGGAACGACTGGACGTCCACAACTTTCCGGACGACCGGAGCCACCCAGCAGAACGAAAATAGTGGATTTCTGAGCCCGACCGGACGTCCGGCGACCGGACATCCGTCCATTTACGGACGTCCGATACCTGTAGATATTGACTTCGGCTGATTTTTGTTTCGGCCATAACTAATTCATCCATACTCCGATTTTGACGTTCTTTAGCTCCTTTTGAAGCTATTGACATCCCCCTTCTCATAAAAATACCACCAACATCATTTGACTCCATCAAGTTTTTGGAACTTTGGCATCTTTGCCTAGGGCTTACACCACATCATCCGCATAACCATCATAGCCTTCCGCAACCTAACCCATCTTGATCCCCATTGCATATGTGGTTGCTTGAGTAGTGATTCGAGTCTCCTAAGGTGTTTCGGCTACTTAGGGACGGTTGCTTCCTCATCAACCACCACCACCACTTCCGCATAACCTCGCCCATCTTACACTTCCGCCACCCCAACATAACCCAATAACCTTCCACTTCTGCATTGCCTACTCGCATAACCCATCATTGCATTTCCGCAATCCCTTTGAGCTTCCGCAAAACCACCATCGCTTTCCGCTACCACCATTTGAAATTTGTCATTTGAGATTTTTGAGTTTGCGGTTTTTTCCGTTTCCTAAGGTGTTTCGGCTACTTAGGGACGAGTCTCCATCATCTTGGTATCTACATCAAGAACACCGCCACTCATCATCGCCACGAGGTCATCATCGACTTTGACCACTTCACCATCATCCGTCCGTGGCTTACAAACGAGAAACCTTTGACGATAACCTCCATATCATCTTGGTATCATGGTATCCATCCATTGTATATTTCCTTGCATTGCATTGATAGCCCCTAGCCTATTTTGTGTCACTTGCCTATCGAGACTAGCCATTTGAGTATTGTCGGCAACGTTACTTGTGCACATTAGTGATCTACACCTTCCATTGCATACATACCGTACCATATCGGCATCATGTTGGTATCATATCATCTCGTGTGCCTCAAGTTTGTTCCCGCATATACACAATTGCTATCTTGGTTTGTGCATTATGCAAAAGTGGCCATACACAAAAAAAGAATAAGCTTTTAAGCAAAAAGAGAAAGAGCAAAGAAGCTTGTAAGCAAGTGCCATAGCATCATACCACATTAAATAAGATTGTCATATCCGATCATCCTGGATCATCTTGAGAAGAACACCAGAACATCATACATATGTAGCATACTTGAGATAGAAAGTTTATCCATTTTGCATCTTATAGGTTGTGCACAAGTGTCGTATCTGCCTATAAAGCAATCGTGCTAGCGTCTCTCTTGAGTTGTGCTACACGAGCGTTTTCCGTGGATTCCACATTTTGTGCTCATTCCTTGGTTGCACGACTCCATTTATCTATCCGTGTGTGTGTTTCCGTGTGCCACATATTGCTATTGGTCTACTTGTTACACTTGCGAATTTGTGAATCTTTTTCAACATTATTGACTCTTGCTAACATTTTGCATCAAATTTTTGTGCCACTATCCTCACTGAGCTCCACCATAAGCCTTATTTGTGTAGGTGTGAGAAATCGACGAGATCGGTACCAATTGTGCTATTTCCTTGTTACATCATTGAGTGATCATTGATCCATCTTCAACATCGGTCAAGGTACATTTGGTATAGTTCTTCTCTTTCTCCCACTCATATTTGCTTGAGTCTTGTGATGGATAGGCAAGGCATTTCAACTCCGGTCTTCGACAACAACGACGGCGCGAACAACTACATCACCAAAGTGTCCATCTTCAATCTACAACGATAAATTCAAGGCGTACAATCAAGATTGCGAGAGCGCATCGAGAACATCTCCATCAACAATCTTCACTTCGAAGCAAGGAAAAGGGACTACATCGACAACAAGCTTTCCGCACAAAAGGAGGAGCAAAATGCAAGGATGGAGGAGATTCGGACATTGTTGATCAACCGTTCTTCCCCTTCATCATCCTCAAGGCGGCGACGTTCAAGTCACAAGTCTTCAGAGCACAAAAATGATACAAGCGCAAGTCGTCCACGTCCACATCTCCATGGTGATCCACATCGTCATGAAGGGCAAGTCACCCCAAGCATCATGTGCACGACGACGACGAACGACATCTACTACGAGCTCAAGTGCGACAACGACACCATCATCATGAAGATGCTCCACAAGCACAAACATACAAGTCCCAACAAGCCCTACTTCACGCCAAGTCCAAGATTCATGAGCAAAAGAGAAGACCGCGAGACGAGCACCATCAAGATGGAGCTACGGCTACACCAACCACTTCGGCATCTTCGCCAAGTGTTCTCAAGGCATCTTCGCCTTTGGACATACGGCATCTTCGCCTACTTCCCATGAGTTTGCCTACATCGACATCTTCAACAACGAGGCGACCACCTACGAGCGAGGGCGACACTTCCATCTTCGGAAGCCCCTCAAGAAAGATGGCCGAGCATGGGAAATTCCCTTCGGTCATGGAGACGAGCTACGAGGTGCCACATCATATGGGCCTCCAACAACAAGATGGTGACAAGAAGGTCGAGCAAGGGCCATCCCCTCCGACCACGGCGACGAGCACGAACTTCTTCAACAACATGAAGACGGCGCCCATATTGGACTCATACTCCGAGTCAAGCTACGCGAGCGCACATGAGACCTTCTCTTTGGTCTCGGAGGAGAGTGATGTTTTGCCACATCCTAAGGCATTCATCTTTGGAGACGTTTGCACCTACACCTCTCCGACACCCACATATGATGAAATGCCCCAATTGCCATGTGAGGAGAGTCACCACCCCATGTGTGAGCTGAGTGGCTCCACCATATATGACATTAAGTGCATTTCCTATGAGAGGATGAGTGTGACCACCACTAGCCCCACACTTGAGAGCATGCCACACATCCTATGTGAGGTTGAGAGCCATTTGAGTGACTCCACCAACCATATGAGCGAGAGCATCCAAGAGGGAGTGAGTGAGACACAACACTTAGTGAGTGAGGTAGTTGACACGGCACGTGAGGCCAATATGATTTCTAACAACCTAACCTCTACTCCGAGTGTGTTTTCCTTGGTGCTAGGTCTCCTACATGACGACATGCCTATCCTCGACGAGTCCATACCTCCAATGGAGACGATGATGGCCATGGTGGACGATGATGCACCCCCACATGGTTCCATCAAGATGAAGATGACCACAACTTGGTCTTCGACACCTCACCTACAACACATGAGCGATGCTCCAAAGGTAACTTAGGTGATGGTGCTTCTCTTGTCCCACTAGTGGACTATCTCACCAATGATTGCTTGCATGATGTTGATCCACCTATTCCCATGCTTCATGCTAGTGCGACTTCCTCATGTCATGACTTACCAATTTATGATGAATATGATGATGAGCATGTTGAATTTCCTAGTTGTGATGCTATGCTCCATAGGATATCTTATGAAAATTCTATTGGTCACATTATGTTTGACAATCCTTTAAACTTGTCATATGCTATGAGTGAGATCTCCCATATTGCTTCATTTCAATCTCAACATAGTAACTATGCATGCCCCATTAAAATAAATCCCATTTGCACTTATGGCATAGATGACGAGATATTGGTCATTGGCTTTTGTTTTTCATGCGATGATATTGCCATGCTTCCTTTACATGATTTGCGCAATTCATCTAATATACCATGCCATGATCACAATGTTCCAAATATGCTTTGTTTTGGATGTTGTCAATATTCTCCTTGTGATGTTTCCACTAATTCGCATGAGGAGACCCCCATAGTTTCCTCATACATATTAGGAGATTTTGATGCATTCCATACTTTGCATGATTCCCATGATTATGTGCATCATATGCATTCCATGAATAACAATGCTCTACATATTTCTCGTGATGCTTTACACAATTTGAGTCTCCATTATGCTATACATAACAACAAACCTATCATGATGGATGACATGTTTCTATATCAGACATCTCATTTATTTGAGCATTGGCTATTTTGTGCTAACCAACACAAGCAAGTGCGCATCATGATGGATGATGTGTACATACACCACGCACACACAATTTTCCCTTTGCTTTTGTTTTGTGTAGGTACTCATGAACAACCGTCAACCTCACAATCCCATGAGTTGACGAAACGAGCTCTTGAGAGCAACGGTGATTTGAGATCCCGTGGACTATCCTTACCACCGTTCCCTTCGCGCAAGGACTACGCGCATCTCTTTTACTTGGCTCTCACACGACTATGGGCTATATATCACTTGTTACCTTATGCCCATACTATCGTGTTCACTTTGCATGTTATGCCTCTTCACATGATGTTGCCATGCAATTGTGACCCTTGCTTGCATATACCCATGATTCACCATTATCCTACTCCTATGTGCATTTGCATGCTTGGTGGAGATACTTGTTACTATTGCCATGTTCTATACATGCTCCATGCTATTGTTGCTTCATGTATTGGGAGGGTCATCATGTTCCGTTGCTATTTACCTAGGACTTCTTGCCAATACAATGATGATACCTTCCTCATATCTTACTTTCATGCTTGTGCTATGTCATGTGAATTATTCATGCCCACTATTTGCACACATGACATGATTGCCATGATTCCTTCTAGTATGTTGCATCTTCGCACTACTAGCTTGCTTGACTTGATCACTATGATTACTTGCTTGGTTGCATCGCCCATGTTCCATTCTTACCCGCTTTCTTGGGTTGATGACATATATGTTCATGCCCCTCACATGATATATCTTGTTCATTGTCGCTTGCCTCCAATTGTTGCATCTATGCTTATTGATCATGGAGACTTGGACATATTACTTGTGATGCATGCTTGTTTGATTGAGCCTACTGTATTTGGTTGTTCTCGCATCATATGCCTCCATACTATGAAATGCTCCCTTGTTCTTTCTTATGATGATCATGATGCATACACTTGTTGGGTATCTTACCACACGAATAATAGGATTTGCATTTCCGCTAACCTCATTTGTTTTTCCGAGTGTTTGTCATGTTCTTTCATTTTGAAGGATTCACAAGGTGATACCATCATGAGACAATTTGGTTATGTGAAGGCGTACACGGTGTGCAACACCAACATTTTCGACATTCTCGTAAAGGTGAACTCCTTCCCTTTGAGCCATCCTCAAATACGCATATTGGATGGGTCATTCTTTCATTGTTGCCTCCTTCTTGTTGTCTACATGATACATCTCGTGAACGGAAGAGCAACATTGACGATTGGCTCTATGGACCTTCACATTGAGGAGCGCTCGGACTTATTGGATGCACCTTCGAACCTCCACTCATGCCACTACATCGAGCATTGGTACACCACCACGTCCATATTTGTTGATTGTGCTCACACATGTCATGCTCGATGGACATATCATACACATGAAAAATTTGCATTTTATGCATGGATTGACTCACATTATGCTTGTCTTGTTGCATCTATTTCCATGTCATCCATGATATATGAGCTTGTGCATTTCCTTAGCAAATTTGTTGTGATCTACCTTGATGGCATCTTCATACATAATGATCACATTGCCTACCATCAATTGCATGATAACATAATCATATTGAGCACCCATTGCCATATTCATGCTATTGATAAACCGTCTCACTATGACATCATTTTGCACCGTGGTTGCATTGATCATATTCACAACACATTTGTGTGCACAATGAATGTTTTTGCTCCCATGAATGCTTTGCATATCATTCTATATCATCTTGTTAAGCTTCATGCGCTTTGTCACGAAATCTTGCCGAACGAGCTCATACTTACTTGATGGACACTTTGTGTGCGCTAACCATTGTATTTCCAAGTGTCGCTTGTGTTTGCTCTTTTTGCATGTCTATCACTCTGGAGACACCTTGGAGTACTTGGATTGCGTAATGATTTCAACTCCGTCCAACTACAAGTCCGTCCACTACAACCGTTTCCATGGTGATGAGGATCACGATCTGAGGTAGGATCTTTCCCAAGGGGGAGGAGATGATGCGGAGCATCCCACGTTCATCCCCATGTACACTCTGACTACTCTCCAAGCCTCAAGGATACATAAGATGAGACCTCGACTATACACCATTGGACACAAGGTGAACTCGCTCCTCTTCGAACCATCACTTTCCATAGGTGAGACATGTCTACTACCTCAAATATATGTGCTATGCATGACCAGGAACAAAGAGGAAGACCATGGACAAGACGGCGAGGACACCAAGTACAACGGGCCGCCAAAGAAGCTCCAGCGAGCGGACGTCCAGCCTCCACCGGACGACCGGCCAGCGAGCGGATGTTCGGCCTCCACCGGACGACCAGCGCGTGAAGCACAGCCAACGCTGGCTACAGAACCTCCCAGCGAGCGGACGTCCGGCCCCCCACTGGATGACCGGTAATATTAACGGAAGTCCAAAGACACCGGACGTCCGGTGCCTCTTCACAGAACGTCTTCAGCGGACGTCCGGCGACTAGCGAACGACCGGTCCCTCCTGAGCCACCGGACGACCATTACCTGCCTGTGCGCAGCCGGGACTTTGGCCTTGTATCCCTCTCCCACTTACCCCTTCGTGGCTCTAGACTATATATACTCCTCCACCTCCACCATTTGAGGGTTAGCATTGGTTTAGCTCATATGTGAGATAGAGCTTTGCTCATCCATACGGATCTACTCCACGAGAGAGACCGCGGCCCCTCTACGGAGAAGATCCACGTTGGATTCAAGACCCCCCTCTTGGGTGGCCCCATCAAGACCTCCTCACGGAGAAGAACCAGTTACCCTATGTATCGTCCCTTGTTGGTTTTGGACCGTGTGATCTCTATGTGTACTCGGATCTGGCATATGTGTGACTATATCTTGTTGGTTTGAGAGATCCTCTTGTGTTTTCCCTTGTGTTTCCCCATGTGTTCTTCGTGTTCTTAGTTGGGATCCGCTCCTTTCGTGAAAGATCAGTCGTATAGGGTTCCACCCTACATCAGTTGAGGTCACCGCGGAGCCATATTTCATTGTGGTGAAGCTTCGTGGTGTCATTGGGAGCCTCCAATTAAGTTGTGGAGATTGCCCAACCTTGTTTGTAAAGGTTCGGTGTGAGGGCGTGAGGAGAATACAGTGGCCCTAGTGGCTTCTTGGGGAGCATTGTGCCTCCACACCGCTCCAACGAAGACGTACTTCCTCTCAAAGGGAAGGAACTTCGGTAACACACCCTCGTCTCCACCGGCTCCACTCTTGGTTATCTCTCACCTTTACTTGTGCAAGCTTTATTGTGTTGTATCCCTTGCTTGTTGTTGTTGCATCATATAGGTTGTTCACTTAGTTGCATATCTAGACAACCTACTTTGATGCAAAGTTTAATTTGGTAAAGAAAAGCTAAAAATTGTTAGTTGCCTATTCACCCCCCCCCCCCTCTAGTCAATCATATCGATCATTTCAAACTCGTTAGCAGCACCTGCACACAAAATAGCAAATCCTCGCACCCCACGTGAACAAGGGGTTGTCAATCCCTTGGCGGTTATTTGCAAGATTAAATTGTATGGTGATAGATAGATAGATAGATCGAACAAAAATACAAAATAAAATAAATAAAGTAAAATTGTAGAAATGTATTTTTAGGATTTTTAATATCTGATAATGGTAGACCCGGGGCCATAGTTTTCACTAGAGGCTTCTCTCTTGAAAATAGCATAACGGTGGGTAAACAAATTACTGTTGGGCAATTGATAGAAAAGCAAATAATTATGACGATATCCAAGGCAATGATCATGTATATAGGCATCACGTCCAAGACAAGTAGACCGACTCCTGCCTGCATCTACTACTATTACTCCACACATCGACCGCTATCTAGCATGCATCTAGAGTATTAAGTTCATAAAGAACAGAGTAACGCCTTCATCAAGATGACATGATGTAGAGAAAGTAAACTCACACATGAATAAACCCCATCTTTTTATCCTTAATGGCAATGATACAATATGTCATGTCCCCTACTGTCACTGGGATTGAGCACCGCAAGATCAAACCCATTACAAAGCACCTCTCCCATTGCAAGATAAATCAATCTAGTTGGCCAAACCAAATCAATAGATCAGAGAGAAATACGAAGTTCTAACAATCATGCATAAAAGAGTTCAGAGAAAACTCAAATAATATTCATGGATAATCTGATCATAAACTCACAATTCATCGGATCCCAACAAACACAATGCAAAAAGTGATTACATCAGATAGAACTCCAAGAACATCGAGGAGAACATTATATTGAAGATCAAATAGAGAGAAGAAGTTATCTAGCTACTAATTATGGACCCGTAGGTCTGTGGTAAACTACTCACGCATCATCGGAAGGGCGGTAAGGTTGAAGTAGAGCCCCTCCGTGATCGAATCCCCCTCCGGCAAAGTGCCGGAAAAGGTCTCCAGATGGGATCTCTCAAGTACAGGAACTTCATGTGGCGAAAAAAGTATTTCGTGGACTCCTCTATTGGTTTCTCAATTTTAGAGAAATTATAGAGGCGGAGTTAGGTCAAACGGAGCCACGTGGGCCCCATGATCCACCAGGGCGCGTTCTACCCCCTGGGCGCGCCCTGGTGCCTCGTGGGCCACTGCTCCATCTTCTCATCCCCTCCCGAAGCTTCCAGGGTCTCTTATGTCCAGAAAAAAAAATTCCAAAAAGTTCCATGGCATTTGGACTTCGTTTGGTACTCATATTCTGAAAAACCAAAAACATGCAAAAAAACAGCAACTAGCACTGGGCACTAAGTTAATAGGTTAGTCCCAAAAATGATATATAATTGCCTGTAAGTGTATATAAAACATCCAAGATTGATACTATAATAGCGTGGAACAATAAAAAATTATAGATACATTGGAAACATATCAAGCATCCCAAAGGTTAATTCATGCTCGTCCTTGAGTAGGTAAACGATAAAAATAGAATTTTTGATGTGGAATGCTACCTATCATATTCATCATATACTCTTTTCTTTTGTGGCATGGACATTTGAACTTGAATGATTCAAAGCAATAGTCTATAGTTTGACATGAAGACATAAATACTCAAATATACTAACAAGCAACCATGTCTTTTAAAATATCAACGCTAAAGAAAGTTATCCCTAGCCCATTATGCTCAATCGTTGATCCATTCATGAAACATACTCAATATTAGCTACACCCAATCTAAAAGTATGACAATGGTGCTCTCTAGTTGGTGCTTTGTAAGAGAAGATGGAGACTCAAAATAAAATAAAAATTGCATAAAAGTAAATAGATAGACCCTTCACAGAGGGAATCAGAGATTTGCAGAGGTGCCATGACTCAAGGCTTAAATCAGAGAGAGATAATTATTTTGAGAGGCATGCTTTTCCTGTCAACGTAAACAACCAATAATTCACAATATCTTCCATGCTAGACACATTATAGGTGGTCCCCAAACAGAAAATAAAGTTTATTTCCTTTCCACCATTCTTTCATAGTCCATGGCTAGCCGTATCCATGGGTGCCTTCCATACCAACACTTTCCAAGGAATTTATTATTATCATCATATCATATTTGTTTTCATTTCGGGACTGGGCATCCCTGTTACCTGCCACACTCTCGTGCAATGACAAGTGAATAAACACTCATTGTGAGAATAACATACCTAGCATGGAAAATATTGGCCACCCCCTGCCGCTTCATGAGCGGTATGGGCACACAAAACGGAAAGTTATTTTGAAAAAATAGAGTTGGCACATGCAAATTTACTTGGAACGACATGGAAATACCGCATATAGGTAGATATGGTGCACTCATTTGGCAGAAGCTTGGGTTTAGGGAGTTGGATGCACAAGCAGAATTCCCGCTTAGTACAAATCAAGGCTAGCAAATAGATTGAAAAGTGACCAACCAAAAAGTAAAAACGGTCATAAACATGCATTGAACATAACTAACACTGAATAATCACTACAAAAAACACACTTCCGTGATTATACGTGTTTGTCACAGTAGGTCACGTTTTCTGTCATGCATGTACATCCATGACGATTTTATGACAGAATCAACATAGTCATACATGTGCTGTCGTAGAAGTGTTCCATGACAATACCAAAATTATCATCACGGAATTTTTCACTTCCATGACGATAAATGACGCGTCATGCAAGTGCTTTTGTCAAGGGTAACCGGCACGTGACATCCATCGTAATGGGTCACCGTTAAGCTACCGAGTCTGGTTTTGGATCCGATAACCCGTTAACAGCAACGACCAATGGCGATTTTCCATGTGTAAAATTCTCATTGGCCGGAGGAAACACGTGTCAGCTCGTCATTGGGTCAGAGAGGCGCCTATGATATGTCGACACGTGCGACGGCCCAACACTGGCCCATTTAGCTTACAAAGGCCGGCCGGTTTGACTTGGTCAAAAGCTTGCGGGCCGGCCCATGAAAAGCCTATTAATGGTTTGTTCGCATATAGCCCATTTTACGGCCCGATAACTCACGACCCGTTATGGCGTTCCCGAAATCGGCCCAGCAACGTCATGTGGGCCGTCCAGTATAATACCAACCCATTTCATTTTCGGCCCATGTACGGCCCACGGCGTCTTTTGGCCCATATGAGGCCTTTCGTATCCTTGGGCCCTTTAGTGGCCCGCGGTGACTCTAGACCATAATAAGCAGTAAATTTCTTTATACCCATTAACGGCCCATGATTCACATGGGCTGTTTCCTGCCCATGTTAGCTTTTAGCCTACTGACGGCCCATACATTCTTGGGCTCCATTCCGGCCCGTTACTGGCATGTTCCCCTAATGGGCCAAATTCAACCCGTGGTTAGAATTGGCCCATTTGTGGCCTGTTAACCAGTTGCGCCGTTTCCAGCCCGTCATGTATTCTGGCCCATTAACGACCCGTCATGCGTGTGGCAGAATTAAGCCTTTGCTGTCTTCTGGCCTGTTAACGGCCCGTTACCGTGTTGACCCGATACCAATTACGCCCGTTTATGGCCCATGTCGGCCCATTTATTCGACGGTCCATAGGAGGCCCACTGATTCTATGGCCCATTTATCCGACGGCCCGTAGGAGGCCCATGGATCCTATGGCCCGTAGCAGGCTCAAGGTTACCACGGTCCGTATCTGGCCCATGGTTGTTGCGGCCACTAGCAACCAAGGAAAAATAAGACTAGGGAAATAAATAAGCCAGAAACTAACGCTAGGCTATTAAGGCGATTGCACAGATTACATCCACTGGACATCAAAGTTCGCCAGTAGTGCAAATATAGGGAACACCCTACACTATACAAAAATGGCTTGTTGTTTTCTTCAGCCAATCGCTGCATGTTAAGAACAAAATTTATATTGCAACAAAACAAATTACAACCATAAAACAAAAGGAAGGTTGGCATAAAAGTTAACGGTCCGGCAGATAAATGCACCACTAGAAGTTTAGAAGCTTAGTTCATTTGACCTGATTGTTATGTTTTCATGATGTACTGTCCGATGGAGCACCATAACCTTCACCTTCATTTCTCCTAGGCTCTTGAACAACATAGGAAATGTCTGATAGTCTGGTTTCAAAACCATGCATATCTTGAGGACATCGAACAATGGTTGTCCTTGTTTCACAAAGGGTCTCTGCATGGGAATGGACTTCTTTCTGGAGCACATATATAACATTGTTTTGAGCTTGCATATCTTGATCATGAGGCAGTTTGGACGAGATTGCCTTAACAACAACCCAGTATTACGCAGGAACGTGCTTTTGGCACCGTTAGTGGACAGGTACTGACCCACTGCAGCAAGAGGTGACATTGCGGTTATAGTTGCCTCATCGCCTTCAGAAGGTGACGGTTCCACCATTTGTTCCATAGCTTGCTAAAAAGTTGAGTTTTTACATTCGTAGTACCAGAACAGAAGATATTAAGGAGGCCGCAAAACCAAACAAAATAGCTTTGGTCTATATACATAACTTATTCTGGTGAACCCGTGTAAAATATTGTATTTTACTACAAAGTACATAATAAAACTAGGTTCCAAACATATGACCATGTACCATGGCTAATGTATTGTCTATTTCTTCACATTGTATTGACAGCTAAGGATAAAGAGACAAAGTTTATAATACGGTAAGCATAGTATGACATCATTCATATCACAAAACAACTAGAACAGACAAACAGGCAATTGTAACACTGTGTAGACAAGTCCAGCACGGAACTAGATTACAGATCAAGATCAAAGGAACATCACTCCTCTCTTTTAAACCTTGTAAGGTGCAATGATACGCTAAGACAATTGTGTATAAAATTGAAAAGAGTAATAGACATTGGATGCAAACTGTGCAGTTCAAGGCACAAGTCAGAGTAAGTAGTAGTTAAAAGGCATGAGGATTAAGGACTTACAACAACAGCTTTGACTTGTGTAGTCATGCCCTTCGTCTTGCTGGTGTGACAGTCCTTGCAGATTTCCACGACATTTAGTTCAGGTACTTTTTGGTCCTTGCGGGCTTTCCTCTGCATTTGGAACAAGTCAATATAGATTTGATAATATGGCACAGCGAAAAGAGTGAAACAACAGCTAATTACAAGAGCCTCGCAGTGTGCAATATAGCTACGAGATCTTGTCGTCTGTTGGAATTTCACTTTCGTACGGTTGGCCTTGTTCTTTGAACAGTTCACCTACAAGAAGATAGATTTGTGAGGCACATGCATAAATAGGAGTTCAACATGTGATCTGATCTAATATATATAACGTACTTGATACTTTGGATCAAACTAGTGTTTAAAGAGGCCTCTCCAGTCTTCATCTGATATATTTTCCACTGGAGATGTTTGGGAAAGTTCACTGTTAGCCTTGCCTTCAAAGTGAGTTTTCCTCAAGTTATACAGATATTGCCGCAGAGCAGACTTGAAAACATGGGTGCATGCTTGTCTGGTTGCATCATCTTGGCTATCCAACTTGTACCTCATCTGTTAAAAATTATGGGAGTCTCATTATCACCAACCTAGAAAGTATGGGACAGAGCAAGACAATATTACTAATTTACATACATGACCATACTTACAGATAAATGGTCGAGGAAGGTGTTAAACTAGGTTTCGTATTTGTCATTTCTGTACCGAATCCATGTTGGGAGGATACGTGCATGACACCTAACGACAATGGTTGCCTCTGATACTAACTTGGCTGACTCTGTAGCATCACGTGGCCTTTTTAAACCTGCGTCAAAACGGATCTCCATTATTCCTCCTCTAGATTTAGTTAACCCGTCGAGCATTATCCCTGATGTTTGTTTCCTCTTGCACCTATGTGCTAGTTCAACAACGAACATGGGAAGTGTTAGTGTACATCAAACTGTGAGACTACATATAAAGAAGCATGCAACTGTAACTTGACTCAAGCAACTACCTTCTTGATGTTGAAGCTCACAAGGTTCATTTGATCTTGCCAACTCGCCTTGTGTCAAGAGTGCTTCAGAAGTAGTGTCAGGTGGCAAGGGAGCTTGGGAACTTGCCGCTAGTAGACTTACCGAACGAGTAACTTGTGCATATGTTGGTACTGTGGAAGAAGGTGTTGCAACAACTAGGGCTGTCGTTGCTTGTTTAGTGCCAGCTATTCGTTTCTGTTTGGATTCTTTTGCAGCTGGTGTAGCAGGGATACCATGTTTGTACAATTTTCCGGTGGACTTTGACCTTCTATTGCACCATCAGTACCAGCACAATCTGCATAATTCTTCCGCTTCCATTTCCGTGCGTCCTTAGTACTAACACCATCCCCTGCCATTCTGTGTTCCTTCCTCTTTCTCTTTGCCATGTCAAGTCAAGCAGACAAGAAAAATGAATAAAAATTTAGTTCTTCAAAACAAATTGATGCGTGATACAGACGAACTGAACTTTGATGTTAGACAACCACATGATAGGAGGATGTAATATGTACGAAAAAGAGGACGGCATGAGATAATCAGAACTATGATGTGTAAACTAAGCAGAAGGCATTTCAATAAATTAGAAGCAATGCAATGGAAGGTAGACACCATATGAAAGATGCTACAAATATCGCGCTGCCAAGTTAACAGTGTCTCGTCATAACTGGCATCCAAACAAATGTGAAGCAGTACAAGAAATAAATCATATGCAATATGCAAACAACATCATACTACCAAGTTAAAGGTCTCTCGTCATTAGTGCCATTGCATATTCACAGCATTGCATATTCTCAGCTATGATGTGTAAACTAAGCAGAAGACATTTCAACAAATTAGAAGCAATGAAAGCTAGACACCATATGTAAGACGCAACAAATATCACTCTACCAAGTTAAAACTGTCTCGTCATTAGTGCCATTCAACAAATTAGTAGTACAAGCTAGAAAATAATGCAAGATGTAAACTATATATCAAACTCCCAAGTTAAACGTGCCTTGTGATAAGTGATTCTTGCAGGTTACACAACAGTAGTACTTTGATGTAAGAACATGATGTGATAGACAGATATTGTATGTTCTAGAAACAGGAACACATGTCTTATTCACAAGTATAATGTGTAAAGTAAGCAGATGGAATTAAACAAAATTAGAAGCAATACAAGCTAGACATCATACATAACATGCAACCACATATAACAATGCCATGTTAGAGGGAGCACCTGTGATGGTGGACTAGGGGAGACGTGCTCATCATAAACACAACTACGTTGAGTTTCTATGCATGTGTTGTCTTGCAAATCTTCTTGGGGGGATGGCGGAGTAGAATCTGTAGAGGCCCCCATTTCAGTTGTTTGGAAGGAGCACCTTTATCCACTGCCTTGCTAATTTCCTTCTGCTTTATTGATTTTGCATTGTCAAGTAAAACCGACAAGAAAATGCAATAAAATTCACACTTTAGAACTCATTCATGCATGATACTGACAATCACTACCTTGATGTACGGCAAACACATGATATGAGGATGAAATATATAGGAAAAACAGGACGGCATGGCATACTCACAACTAAACTAAGCAAAAGTAACTTAATCAAATTACAAGCAATACAAGCTAGACACCGTATGCAACATGCAAGACAATATCACACTCACAAGCTACAGAAAGCACCTTGGATGCCGGTTTCGCTGGAAGACCGCCATCAGTCCCTGCCTTAATTTTTTCCTTCCTCTTACTTAATTTATTGCCTTGTCAAGTCAAACCCACAAGAAAAATGAATAAAAAATTGTTTTTCAGAACTCATTGATGCAGGATGCTGACGAGCACTACTTTAATGTAAGGCGACCGCATGATAGGTCGATTGAATGTGTAAGAAAAAAAGGACAACATTGCATATTCACAACTATGATGTGTAAACTAAGCAGAAGGCATTTCAACAAATTAGAAGCAATGAAAGCTAGACACCATATGAAGGATGCAACGAATATCACTCTACCAAGTTAAAATTGTCTCGTCATAAGTGTCATTTCAACAAATTAGAAGTAGTACAAGCTATAAAAGAATGCGAGATGTAACCTATATCACACTCCCAAGTTAAACGTGTCTTATGATAAGTGATTGTTACAGGTTACACAACAATAATACTTTGATGTAAGAACATGGTGTGATAGACAGATATTGTATGTTCTAGAAACAGGAACACGTGTCTTATTCACAAGTATAATGTGTAAAGTAAGCAGATGGAATTCAACAAAATTAGAAGCAATACAAGCTAGACATCATACATAACATGCAACCACATATAATAGTGCCAAGTTCGAGGGAGCACCTATGATGGTGGACTAGGGGAGACGTGCTCATCATCAACACAGCTACGTTGAGTGTCTATGCATGTGTTGTCTTGCAAATCTTCTTGGAGGGATGGCGGAGTAGAATCTGTAGAGGCCCTCCATTTCAGTTATTTGGATGGAGCACCTTTATCCACTGCCTTGCTAATTTCCTTCCGCTTTATTGATTTTTCATTGCCAAGTAAAACCAACAAGAAAAAGCAATAAAAATCACTCTTCAGAACTCATTCATGCATGATACTTTCAATCACTACCGTAAGGCAAACACATGATACGAGGATGGAATATGTACGAAAAATAGGACGGCATGGCATATTCACAACTATTTGTGTAAACTAAGCAGAAGTAATTTAATCAAATTACAAGCAATACAAGCTAGACACGTATGCGACATGCAAGACAATATTACACTGCCAAGCTAGAGAAAGCACTTGGGATGCCAGTTTCGCCGGAAGACCGCCATCAGTCCCTGCCTTAATTTTTTCCTTCCTCTTACTTAATTTTATTTCCTTGTCAAGCCAAACCCACAAAAAAATGAATAAAAAATTCGCTTTTCAGAACTCATTGATGCAGGATGCTGAAGAGCACTACTTTGATGTAAGGCGACCACATGATAGGACGATTGAATGTGTAGGAAAAAAGGACAGCATTGCATATTCATAGCTATGATGTGTAAACTAAGCAAAAGGCATTTCAACAAATTAGAAGCAATGAAAGCTAGACACCATATGAAAGATGCAACGAATATCACTCTACCAAGTTTAAATTGTCTCGTCATAAGTGCCACTTCAACAAATTACAAGTAGTACAAGCTAGAAAAGAATGTGAGATGTAACCTATATCACACTCCCAAGTTAAACGTGTCTTATGATAAGTGTTTGTTATAGGTTACACAACAGTAGTACTTTGATGTAAGAACATGGTGTGATAGACAAATATTGTATGTTCTAGAAACAGGAACACATGTCTTATTCACAAGTATAGTGTGTAAAGTAAGCAGGTGGAATTCAACAAAATTAGAAGCAATACAAGCTAGACATCATACATAAGATGCAACCACATATAACAGTGCCAAGTTAGAGGGAGCACCTGTGATGGTGGACTAGGGGAGACGTGCTCATCATCAACACATCTATGTTGAGTGTCTATGCATGTGTTGTCTTGCAAATCTTCTTGGGGGGATGGCGGAGTAGAATCTGTAGAGGCCCTCCGTTTCAGTTGGTCAGAAGGAGCACCTTTATCCACTGCCTTGCTAATTTCTTTCCGCTTTATTGATTTTGCATTGTCAAGTAAAATCGACAAGAAAAAGCAATAAAATTCACTCTTCAGAACTCATTCATGCATGATACTGACAATCACTACTTTGATGTAAGGCAAACACATGATACGAGGATGGAATATGTATGAAAAACAGGACGGCATGGCATATTCACAACTATTTGTGTAAACTAAGCAGAAGCCATTTCAACAAATTAGAAGCAATGCAAGCTAGACACCAGATGAAAGATGCAACAATATGACTCTGCCAAGTTAAAAGCGTCCCATCATAAATGGCATTTCAACAAATTAGAAGCAGCGCATGCTATAAATCATATGAAAGATGCAACCAACATCACACTGCATATACTAAAGGTGTCTCGTCACAATTGATTGATGCGGGATACAAAAAACAATGGTTTTATGTAAGGACATGCTTAATAGACAGATGTACTGTGTACCAAAAATAGGAAGACATGTCACATTAACAGGTATAATGTATAAACTAAGAAGAATACACATGCAATTTAACCATATTGGAAGAATTACAATCTAGACATCATATGCAACATGCAACCACATATCACGCTGCCAATTTAGAGCAAGCACCTACGATGGTGGTGTAGGGAAAATGCGGTCATCAACTATAGATCTACATTGACTATCTTCATCTAGCCTTGTTGTTTCTTGAGAATCATGTGGGAACGCTAACACTGCATTCTTTAAAGGAGAATCTTTTCTCACGGTAGTCCACGGGCCTGACTGTCTCATGATAAGTGATTGATGAGGGATACACAAGAACATTAGTTTGATGTAAGAACATGGTTAATAGACATATGTAGTAGTATGTACGAAAATCAGGAAGGCATGTCATATTCAAAGGTATAATGTGTAAGCTAAGCAGATGCAATTTGAGCAAATTGAAAGCAATACAAGCTAGACACCCGGCTGGAGTGGTGAGCATGATCATCAAGGACCTGAGAGACTGGTGGGAGGCGGGCTCCTTCGCCACCACCGTGGGTTTTTAATTGGCTTGCAGGTGATGCATGTCTGTGTTGGGCTTGTCACTGGCTGGCTAGTGCCCTGACTAGCTATTTGGCTTCTGGTGCTCCCGGGATGGTGGTTCATGTAAAAAATATCTTCCCTTATCTTAATAAAGACCGGCTTCGGCCTTTCAAATATAAGCTAGACACCGTACGCAACATGCAACCACATATGACACCACGAAGTTAAAGCAAGCACCTGGGATGGTGGTTCATGGCGAGCGAGATCATCAACTTCGGCGCTACGTTTACCATCTCCATCTGCTGACAGTACACCCTTTAAAGTGCCGAAACATGTCTTGCCTACCCACGTAGAAAGCTGGAGCGACTTCTCTCTTTTCTTTCGTGTTTCTAGCAACAGTTTGGCAGAGGCTGAAATACCCATGCATAAAAAAACAATAGTGAGAGTATGAGTGAAGTGTGTGCAGAACTAGTGCGCTGTAAAAGTAGCAGATAGCAGGTGGCTGAAAAATAAATGACAGGAGACATATGACAGCTGATAGATCTACAACATTGCATGGCAAACAAAATTAGATTCTACTCCGTATGATTTTGTAATATATGAGCACAGGGATGGCTGAGAAATGCAGGTACTCCTCCAGCACACCACCACATGTGGTCCTATCAAAATAACAGTCGACTAAAAATAAATAGGTCAGTCAATTTTTTTCTGAATCGTTTGATCTACAAGGAACGGGCAGATGGCTTTCGTCTACCTCCCGCCAGTCATTGTTGACGATATTTCTCGAATCGCCAGCGACCACCGGCCCAGACCCCTGCCTCCGCCGCCCCGCCCTCCCCTCGACCTCACACCACCGTCGTGCTTGGCAGCGCCCCCGACCATCCCTTTAAGCCCGGCCGACCCCCAGATCGAAACCAGCAGCTCCTAGGCCCCACACACCCCTAAGATAAACACTGAGGCGCTGCTTCCCCGGCGTAACAGGCGGACTAGCGCCTGTTACGCTGGGGAATGCTTCCTTTAACTGGGAATCAACTGACCAGGAATTGAAATCCAGGGGGCGGCAGACCTCTAGCTAAGGTGAAATAGTATACGAGGAGAAACCTTGTGCATCGCGAGTTACTAAGAACATCTAGTATCAGGAAGAAGGTGCAGGAAGAAGCTGTCAACTAGTGTCTTCTGTGGGATGAATACCATGCAAGCAGACACATAAGATTTGCACGAATAAGGGAAGAGGAGTACCAGTTCCGGTTGCTAGTGTCGTGTCCTCCTGATATCGTGGTGATGTTCTTCTTTTTACCGGGGGAACCGATGTTGTGGAGGAGGGTGGAGCCTTGGACGAACCCATGGCTAAATTGTTGATTGTGTTGCAGTGGCCGTCTATCAGCGGAGGGGAAGCAGATCCGAGGCGGCGAAGGACGGCGTAGCGGGAACAACTCTGGTGCAGTGGACGGTGGTGATTGTTGGAGATCGTTGCAGAAATTAAAAAAATTCTACGCATCACCAAGAACAATCTATGGAGTCTTCTAGCAACGAGAGGAAAAGAGTGCATCTACATACCCTTGTAGATCACGAGCGGAAGCGTTCAAGTGAACGGGGTTGATGGAGTCGTACTCGTTGTGATCCAAATCACCGCTGACCGAGCGCCGAACGGACGGCACCTCCGCGTTCAACACACGTACGGTTGGGAAGACATCTCCTCCTTCTTGATCCATCAAGGGGGAAGGAGAGGTTGATGGAGATCCAGCAGCACGACGGCGTGGTGGTGGAAGCAGCGGGGATCTCGGCAGGGCTTCGCCAAGCTCAGCGAGAGGGAGAGGTGTCACGGGAGGGAGAGGGAGGCGCCAGGGGCTTGGGGTCTGCTGCCCTCCCTCCCCCTCTTTATATAGGGGTCCAGGGGGGCGCCGGCCCCTAGAGATCCATCTCAAGGGGGGGGTGGCGGCCAAGGGGGGGACTTGCCCCCCAAGTCAAGTGGGGCGCCCCCCACCCCTAGGGTTTCCAACCCTAGGCGTAGGGGAGGCCCAAGGGGGGCGCACCAGCCCACCAGGGGCTGGTTCCCTGCCCCACTTCAGCCCATTGGGCCCTCCGGGATAGGTGGCCCCACCCGGTGGACCCCCGGGACCCTTCCGGTGGTCCCGGTACAATACCGGTGACCCCCGAAACTTTCCCGGTGGCCGAAACTGGACTTCCTATATATAATTCTTCACCTCCAGACCATTCCGGAACTCCTCGTGACGTCCGGGATCTCATCCGGGACTCCGAACAACTTTCGGGTTACCGCATACTAGTATCTCTACAACCCTAGCGTCACCGAACCTTAAGTGTGTAGACCCTACGGGTTCGGGAGACATGCAGACATGACCGAGACGACTCTCCGTTCAATAACCAACAGTGGGATCTGGATACCCATGTTGGCTCCCACATGTTCCACGATGATCTCATCGGATGAACCACGCCGTCGAGGATTCAATCAATCCCGTATACAATTCCCTTTGTCAATCGGTACGTTACTTGCCCGAGATTCGATCGTCGGTATCCCAATACCTTGTTCAATCTCGTTACCGGCAAGTCACTTTACTCGTACCGTAATGCATGATCCCGTGACCAAACACTTGGTCACATTGAGCTCATTATGATGATGCATTACCGAGTGGGCCCAGAGATACCTCTCCGTCATACGGAGTGACAAATCCCAGTCTCGATTCGTGCCAACCCAACAGACACTTTCGGAGATACCCGTAGTGCACCTTTATAGCCACCCAGTTACGTTGTGACGTTTGGCACACCCAAAGCACTCCTATGGTATCCGGGAGTTGCACAATCTCATGGTCTAAGGAAATGATACTTGACATTTGGAAAAGCTCTAGCAAACGAACTACACGATCTTGTGCTATGCTTAGGATTGGGTCTTGTCCATCACATCATTCTCCTAATGATGTGATCCCATTATCAATGACATCCAATGTCCATAGTCAGGAAACCATGACTCTGTTGATCAACGAGCTAGTCAACTAGAGGCTCACTAGGGACATGTTGTGGTCTATGTATTCACACATGTATTACGATTTCTGGATAACACAATTATAGCATGAACAATAGACAATTATCATGAACAAGGAAATATAATAATAACCATTTTATTATTGCCTCTAGGGCATATTTCCAACAGTGATGTTGGAGCGGTAGCGGTGAGGCGCAGGACGACGTGGTTGAACTGGCTCAAGTACGGCGCACGTCGGCGTCCTGGAGGCAGCTCGGCATCGGCTTCAACTACTAGCCGTGGAGGGTATTAAATTGTCATATATTCAAAAAAAATCATATTAAACTGTCAAAGTATTTTGACCTTCATGGATATTGATTTTCTGTAAAAACCAAAAACATGCAAAAACAGGAACTCACAATGGGCACTAGATTAATAAGTTAGTCTAAAAAATAATATAAAAGTGCACCAGAACCACATAAAATTGATATAAATATAGCATGAATACTTCATAAATTATAGATACATTGGAGACGTATCAACCTCTAGCTATAATTAATTGCAGTTTGAACAAAAAAACTCAAAGTGTGTCACTACTGAATTTGGCCCTATATGTTATGAGTTGATTGCCCCTAACCAGACTGCCTACATCAAAGGGAAGTTTATAATGGAAATCATCATTGTTGCACATGAAATTATTCACTCTACTGCCTCTACTAATCATTCTGGCTTTGTTTTCAAGTTAGATTATGAGAAGTCTTATGACATGATTAGTAGAGAGTTTCTATTGGAATTGCTTGCTAGTAGAGGGTTTAGCCCTAAGTGGATTACCAAAATCAATTCCTTATTGTTTAACGGCTCGGTTGGTGTCAGAGTTAATGACACTACTAGTGAATTCTTTGTAGCTGGTAGGGTGTAAGGTAGGGGGATCCTATTTCCCCTTGCTTTTCAACCTTGTAGCTGATGTCTTCACTAGGATGCTTATTATAGCTGCTAGTGATAATTATATTTTTGGTCTTTATCCGGTGATAAACCCTGCTGGTGTGATCACTATGCAATATGTTGATGACACTTTGTTGTTTGTATGGACTAACTTAGATCATGCCAAAAATCTCAAATGGCTGCTATCTTGTTTTGAGCACCTTTCCGGGATGATAGTTAATTTCCACAAATATGATTTGGTTCCTATTAATGTAAGTAGTGATGAAGCTCAGGCTTTTGCCCAAAATTGGGGTGTAAGTTGGTCTCTTTCCCTATTAAGTACTTAGGTGCCCCTTTACACTATTGTAATCTTAAAAATGAGGACCTCCAACCTATTGATGATAGCATTATCAATAGAGCTGTTGGTTGGAGAGGGAGATTACTCTCTTTGGGCAAGAGACTGGTTCTTGTCCAAGTCTTCTTAGCTAGCATCCCCTCCTACCTTATGGGTGTTACTAAATTCCCTAAATGGGCTATTACTCTCATTAATTACCAACTAGCTCATTGCTTCTCGGATGATTATGAGGGGCACCACAACTATCACCTAGCTGCCTGGGGTCTTTAACTATGAAAAAAATTGGTGGGTTGGGGTATTACTAATATTGCTGACATGAATCTATGTCTTTTGGCTTCTTGGTTTAAGAGTTATCAATATGATGAGGGTAAGGTTTGGAGAAATATTATTGATTCTAAATACAGAACTCACTCCCCTAATATCTTTACTTACCCTTCTACTGGTGCCTCTCCTATCTGGAAAGGTATACTAGCCGATGCTAAGGCAGTTGATTTTGACTATTCTTGGAAGATTGGGAATGGTAGTAAATCTAGGTTTTGGGAGGACCAATGGATTGGCTCTGGCTCTCTAGCTACCCAATTTTGGGATTTATATACCATTTTACGATGAACATAATTGTGCTATGAGTGAAGTTTGGGATGGTTGTCAACTCAAACTTTATTTTAGGAGATGTCTCTCTCTCTCTTGAACATATCTTAGATTGGCAGGACCTTGTTAATATTACGTCTTCCATCATTTTTTATGATAGGGAGGATGAGCTTGTGTGGAACTATAATGCTAATGGGATATTGTTGGGGAACGTAGCAGAAATTTAAAATTTTCTACGTATCACCAAGATCAATCTATGGAGTCATCTAGCAACGAGAGAGAGGGGAGTGCATCTACATACCCTTGTAGATCGCGCGCGGAAGCGTTCAAGAGAACGGGGTTGATGGAGTCGTACTCGTCGTGATCCAAATCACCGATGATCCTAGCGCCGAACGGACGGCACCTCCGCGTTTAACACACGTACGGAGCGGGGACGTCTCCTCCTTCTTGATCCAGCAAGGGGGGAGGAGAAGTTGATGGAGATCCAGCAACACGACGGCGTGGTGGTGGAAGTAGCGGGATCCCGGCAGGGCTTCGCCAAGCGCAAGCGGGGAGGAAGAGGTGTCACGGGAGGGAGGCGCCAGGGCTTGGGGTGCTGCTCCCATGCGCCTCCCCACTATATATAGGGGTGGAGGGGGCTGGTTTCTTGCCCTCCAAGTCCATTGGGGCGTTGGCAAAGGTGGGGGAAAGAAATCCCATCATTTCCCTTCCCCACCGATTGTTATCCCCCTTTTTTAGGGATCTTGATCTTATTCCTTCGGGATATGATCTTATTCCTTCTAAGGTGGGATCTTGGTGCGCCTTGACCAGGGGTGTGGGGCCTTGCCCCCACTACCCACGTTCATGTGGGTCCCCCCATGCAGGTGGGCCCCACTTCGGAACCTTCTAGAACCTTCCCGGTACAATACCGAAAAATCCCGAACATTTTCCGGTGGCCAAAATAGGACTTCCCATATATAAATCTTTACCTCCGGACCATGCCGGAACTCCTCGTGACGTCCGGGATCTCATCCGGGACTCCGAACAACTTTCGGTTAACCGCATACTAATATCTCTACAACTCTAGCGTCACCGAACCTTAAGTGTGTAGACCCTACGGGTTCGGGAGACATGCAGACATGACCGAGACGACTCTCCGGTCAATAACCAACAGCGGGATCTGGATACCCATGTTGGCTCCCACATGTTCCACGATGATCTCATCGGATGAACCACGATGTCGAGGATTCAATCAATCCCGTATACAATTCCCTTTGTCAATCGGTACGTTACTTGCCCGAGATTCGATCGTCGGTATCCCAATACCTTGTTCAATCTCGTTACCGGCAAGTCACTTTACTCGTACCGTAACGCATGATCCCGTGGCTAACTCCTTAGTCACATTGAGCTCATTATGATGATGCATTACCGAGTGGGCCAAGAGATACCTCTCCGTCATACGGAGTGACAAATCCCAGTCTCGATTCGTGCCAACCCAACAGACACTTTCGGAGATACCTGTAGTGCACCTTTATAGCCACCCAGTTACGTTGTGACGTTTGGTACACCCAAAGCATTCCTACGGTATCTGGGAGTTGCACAATCTCATGGTCTAAGGAAATGATACTTGACATTAGAAAAGCTCTAGCAAACGAACTACACGATCTTGTGCTATGCTTAGGATTGGGTCTTGTCCATCACATCATTCTCCTAATGATGTGATCCCGTTATCAATGACATCCAATGTCCATGGTCAGGAAACCATAACCATCTATTGATCAACGAGCTAGTCAACTAGAGGCTTACTAGGGACATGTTGTGGTCTATGTATTCACACATGTATTACGGTTTCCAGTTAATACAATTATAGCATGAACAACAGACAATTATCATGAACAAGGAAATACAATAATAACCATTTTATTATTGCCTCTAGGGCATATTTCCAACAGATATACTCTGTGAAATCCTTTTATGACATTATCAATTTTAGAGGGGTTTTGCCTATGTACTCTCCTGCTATTTGGCATTTGAATATTCCCCCCAGGGCCCAAATATTCATCTGGCTACTTAATAATAATAATAATAATAATAATAATAATAATAATAATAATAATAATAATAATAAGAAGAAGAAGAAGAAGAAGAAGAAGAAGATTCTTACCAGAGACAATCTGTCTAAAAGACAGAATGTCCCTCATTTAACTTGTATATTTTGTTGTGAGTTAGAATCTTGTGGTCATTTATTTTTTGAGTGTGCTGTGGCAGTTGAACTTTGGAAGAGCATTGCTAGTCTTACTGGTTTTGCTGAGGCGCCTACTATGGACAATTTAGCCTCTTGATGGGCTAATAATGCAACTCATAAAGTGGCAAATGTGGTTCATTCTCCAGCTTTGTGGTCTTTCTGAAAATTTAGAAACAATATGATTTTCAACCATACTCCTTGGTCTGGTATGCATGCTATCTGGAGAAAATAGTTGTTATTCTACCTTTGTGGTAGGTCCTATCCTTAGAGCCAGGGAGCAACTAGAGACTATTACAACAAACAACAATCTGTGGCAAGAGATCCTCCTTTGTTGCTATGGCCAGAAGTGGGCTAGGGCTTGATCGTTGTTCTTCATTTGGTTAAACTAGCTCAGGTGAAGACTAAAGTTGGAAGCAGGGCGAAGACTCCCCCCTAGAATAATATGTTGTTCTTTAGGGGGGTTTCCCCTGTTTTCTCTTATGCTATTGTAAGGATATCTTAGGTAGTGGTCTGGAACCTGTTAGTACTGTTTTAGCTTTCCTTTCTGCTCTTCTAGCCGGGACGCTGGGTTTCTCCCCGCTCCTGTGTGCTTGTAATGTGCTAAGGTCTGCAACACTCTGGCTTTGTTGGTAATGCAATGGGGCTGGGGCCTTTGGCCCTTTTTCTCGATAAAAAACTTGTTGTGTAAACCCAAGTTTAGTCGAGAAACTGAATTGAGGACGGCGTGCTCACTTAGAAAACCTCCTATGTGGGTTAGTGGCCTTTCTAGTGTTCATTTGTCCTAATGAAATTATGGAATTAATTGGGAAATTTTGGATTGGCAGAAATGTTAGTTGCTTTATAACCCAAGTGCTTAAGAGCACATATTCTTTTATAGAAAAGAATGTATAAGAAAAAGTTTCGGGAAATGGGCTTTGGTGAAAATGCTAAGAGTGTTGGAGGTTTGTGTCAACTAGTGCAAGCAAAAATAATTAAGTATTTAATTTGCCAAGTCCAAGAGAGACATTTTAAATAAGATCAAATGCAAATTCCAAATAAACCCAACTTGATTCGAAAAATAGGGGGCCAAAATCTAGGGTGTACATGCGGTGAGCCGAGGGTGGCTATAGAGGGCGACCGATTCGGCAGGAGGTGGCCCAATTCCTCCTTCCACTTTTTCAGGAGAGCTCGCGCCATCTCCCTGCTCGCATGTGTTCGGAGCCACGCTCCCTTCCCCTGCATCGCCCGAGCCTGACTAAGTGAAAACGGCTAATTCGGTCATTCCTGACGGGTGTAATTATGGATGCTTTAAATTTCGTGCTATGTCGGCCAAGCAGTAAACACATCATAAGAAACAGGCCAATTTTGCATCGCCCGGATCTGATTGAACCAAATACACCCCACCCCACCCCCCAGTTTTCGCTCGTGACACCAATTTTCGTTTTACTTTCTCTTGCAAGAGAATCAGCGAGTTTTCGGTTTCGCCGGGCAATTAAAGGCACTATTTTATGGCTGCATTCACATCTTCTTTTGGGAGTTATACATCTTTAAATCTCGCTATAATAAACTTGTATACAGAGAGAGAGGAGCGTTGCTACACGTACGACAATATTTGTATGATTTCTGTATGAAGTAGCAGGGCCACCGTTGATCAACGCTGGCTCAAGGTGGGTTCACGATGGATTGCACTATCGTACCAAATCGGACGAGCTTTTATCGTATGTGAGGCAATTCGAGAGAGAGAGAGCGGTCATCATGCCCAAATCGACGCACCATCGAATTGATTGACTCGCTGATAACCTGCGAAACTCGTCGACTGTTGACCCCACTCTCGACCGTTGGCTGCGAGGGCCACGCCACGCCGCACGCCTATGCCCGACCGTTGCAGCCTCCTCCCTCCCTCCCTCCCCGACGTTTCAAACCTGCGGCCTCGCATCCGGTGTCCATCTCCGATCCGACGGCCTCCCCCTTCCCCAGCTCCCCTCCCCTCCTCCCCAGCCCCAGTCCCCGCTACTGTTTCGACTTTACAAGACACCGACCACCAACGCCTCTCTCTCTCCCTCTCTCCGCCTCTCCCCAGATCAAGAGCCAAGAATTCGGTCAAATTTCGAGATCTTGCTCCGACTTCGGGCCGTTAGTGCATCTCTCTTGCCGGGATTTTGCGAGATTTCCAGCGAGCCGTGCGAGTGGGGGAGCTGCTGGGGTCGTCCATGCTCAGGTCGAGCTTCTGACCAGATCTTGTCCGACGAAGATGCCGGTCTCCACGCGCTCGCAGGCCAGCGCCATCAAGGGCGGCGACCCGGGCGCGCGCCAGTGGAGCTCGTCGGCGGCGCGGGTGCCAATGTCGGCCCCGGGCCGCGACGCCGCGGGGCGCCGGGCCTCGCTCCTCCCCAACACGCACCACGGGCTCAAGGAGAAGATGCGCGCGCTCAACCTCTTCTACGAGCAGCACAAGCAGATGCTCGCCTCCTCGCAGGGCGGCGCCGCCTTGCGCCGCAGCCGCACCATCCCGCACGCCAACGTCGGGGAGGACAGGGACGAGAACGCTCAGGAGGAGGAGGGGGAGGGGGCCAGGCGTCACCGTGACGCCATTGCTCCGCTCCCCGAGGCGGCGGTCCTCAGGGAGAACATGGGGCCTCCGGAGGCGAGGGCCCCTTCCAAGAACGACAAGGTCGTCGTGTTCTCGCGGCCACCGGAGCCCAAGGAGAAGGAGAACGTGGCCCTCGCCGCCAACGTCATGTCCTGCCCCGTCAAGAAGGCGGCGCCGGCTCTCCCCGCACTGCAGGCCAGGAAGCTCTCACTCGGAGGAGGCATCGGCGGCAAGCTCAAGGCTGTAGGGGAGATGGGGGCTGCCAATGCCGACGCAACAGGGAGCCGGATCATGGTCTTCGTCAGGCTGCGGCCCATGTCCAGGAAGGAGAAGGAGGCCGGGTCCAAGACCTGTGTCAAGATCGTCAACAAGAAGGACGTGTACCTCACGGAGTTGGCCTCAGAGAACGACTACCTCCGCCTGAAGCGCGTGCGAGGCCGCCATTTCTGCTTCGACGCTTCCTTCCCCGACTCCACGGCGCAGGCCGAAGTCTATAGCACCTCGTAAGAATCGCACTACCATATCATGGCTTCATTCAATTTCTTTACAATGCACATGTTTCAAACAATTATTTCATTATTTGGTTATCTTAGAAAGAAGATGCAGTTGTTTGTGCTCTTGAATTTGGAAGTGATAAATCTGCGGATGAAGCTGCATACATCTTTTATGACTAGATTCGATAGTAGGAGACACATTTTCATGATAGTTGAGAAATTGGTTATAGAAGTGGTAGTATTTGTGAAATGTTGGACGAGAGTAATGGTAGGTCTAGGATATTGATTACAGGAGTGAGCTAATTTCTTGAATATTAGGACAAATCAATGGTATAGTATGTACTTGCAATGTATTGCTCAATTGCACTTCTCCACTTTCCTGGCATTTAACATGAGTCCAATCCTCCATTCTTATATTGCAGAACAGCAGATCTTGTGGAAGGTGTTTTGCAAGGGAGGAATGGGACCGTGTTTTGCTATGGAGCAACAGGGGCTGGGAAGACCTACACAATGCTCGGGACCATGGATAACCCTGGCGTAATGGTGCTCGCAATCAAGGATTTGTTCTTGAAGGTGAGGCAGAGGAGCTATGATGGCAACCACTCGATTCAGCTGTCGTACCTCGAGGTCTACAATGAGACAGTGAGGGATTTGCTATCTCCTGGTAGACCCCTCCTTCTGAGAGAAGACAAGCAGCAGGTATTCTAGCCTATAACCATCTTTCAACCAATGAAGCAAGCTTTTGTTGAGAAACTTTACTTTACTCTTGGTGATATCAAGTTAGTAGTCCTCCTGGTAGAGTAAAATTAATCAGTTCGAACAGAACGAAAAAGTATATTATGTTGCCAAATGATCCATTCTGTATGTTCTGTACACATTTTGCAGTATATGTACAATTTATACCCCTTCTTATTATGAGTATTCTAACAGGATAGTGTATTGTGCATTCCAGGGAACTGTTGCTGCTGGTCTTACACAATATAGAGCATACTCTACAGATGAAGTAATGAGCTCTTCCTTAGTTACTACTCCCTCCATCCCATAATATAAGAGCATTTTTGACACTAGCGCGGTGTCAAAAACACTCTTATATTATGGGACGGAGGGAGTATTGCTTTGCAGTTGGCAATAAAAATGATAATAACATTCTTGACATTGTTCATCACAGGTTATGAAATTACTTCAGCAAGGCAACCAGAATAGAACAACTGAACCAACTCGAGTTAATGAGACCTCATCGCGCTCTCATGCAATACTACAGGTGAATGTCAATCATGCACTTTCACTAGTACTGAAAAACACGGTCCCACGAACTGCATAAATATAAACTATTGCAAATTTTGCAGGTTGTCGTGGAATATAGATACATGGATGGAACTAGTGTTGTAACACGAGTTGGAAAGCTCTCACTCATTGATCTTGCTGGATCAGAGAGGGCTATAGCAACTGACCAACGCTCACAGAGGTCGCTCGAAGGAGCTAACATAAATCGGTCTCTCCTCGCACTCAGCAGTTGCATCAATGCTCTTGTGGAGGGGAAGAGGCATGTGCCATATCGCAATTCCAAGCTGACCCAGCTCCTCAAGGATTCACTTGGGGGATCCTGCAACACTGTCATGATTGCAAACATCAGCCCTTCGAATCTTTCCTTTGGTGAGACACAGAACACTCTTCATTGGGCTGATCGTGCCAAGGAGATAAAAACAAAGGTCTGAAAATATGATTTTATGAACATTAATCTTGTAACATTGTACTGAACAGAACTCGTGACAAAATGAATAATCTTGTGATTTTTCAGCCATTGAACGCTGGGAATGAGGAAGTTTTCAAGGCACCAGATTCTGATACTGATCAGGCCAAGCTAGTACTGGAGCTTCAGAAGGAGAACAGTGAGCTGAGGCAGCAGGTGGTGAAGCAGCAACAGAAGCTGCTGACTGTTCAGGCTCAGTCACTTGCTCCCAACGGCTCGCCACAACAATGTGCTGCCCCCTCACCTCACATTACCACCACGCCATGCTCGACACAAAGAAAGGTGAAGCGGTCTATTTTAGACGGGAGCTGTTTCAGCACACCAAATTCTAAGAGGCCAGCAGACAATGCGATGGTCCGGGATCTGCAGAGGAAAGTGAAGACCCTGGAGTCCGAGATGGAGAAGATGAAGAAGGAACACTTTCTGCAGCTCAAGCAGAGGGACGAGTTCATCCGTGGTTTGATCAACAGGAAGAACTCAAATGACCCTGAACCAGCAACAGCTGAGAGAAGAGTGATCACAAGGGCAAGCCTACGTAAGGCCGAGAAAGATGCAGGTGAGCTGAAGAGCCCGAGCCACAGGTTCACGTCACCTGTGCCTACGGCTAAGAAGCGTACCTTCTGGGACTTTGGAGGCGAAAGCCCTTCAGTTCTTGCTGGAAATGGGCGGAAGACTCGGAGCCATGTAGCTGCTGAAACTCCAACCAGGGCCCCTTCAATGCTACTTCAGGTATAGTCCTTCAGCTCACACCATTCCCAAGAGTTTATTATAGTAGTTCTATATGGGCAGCATATAAATTACTCCCTCTGTCCCAAAAACGTTCTTATATTATGGGACGGAGGGGGTACGTTTCTGTTGCTGCCGGGGCCTCACCCTGCATTACACTTTGTTTCAGCCGGGATTCACACGCCAAAGAGCCTAGCAGCACTGGACCCTCAGGAGACGAATGAATGCAGAGGATAGACATGTTCATATCTTACTATTTTTTTGTCAGCTATGCTAATTGGAGTTTATCATATCCGTGTATTCTGTTGATTAAATTCAGTTTGCCTGGGCTAACTGAACCAGCATAGAGTTTTATTTATTAGCTTCTATGTCCATTTAAATTATTGAAACTGTACAATATTTGGTCAGGGGAGAGAACATTTATATTTGGTAACTGGAGCAGCTGTTACACATTTTCCATCTGAATGTTGCTCAAATTTGGCAAAACAAAATGACAGGCATATAAAGTTAAGGGCAGTTCTCACTTTTGTTGTTTGTATGCAATCTGAATCAAAATGAATGATGCCCTGCAAGAAGAAGAAACAGAACCAGCTCCATATGCATCTGAGTATAAACTTGTACAAATGAACCACAATAAATAACATCCTAGTTTTCTAGGAACATAATTACCATCGACAATCAAGCAAGCTAAATCTTCATCTAATTCGTTGAGTTACATATCAGTTTGTTGAGGACAGACTTCGCCTCCTCTTCAGCCACATTCTCTTGGTTGGTGCAAGATCGTGCCGCATGGTCTCCATCGGAAATTCTTCCCTCTGCGACGGTGATTTGCTACTGCTTTCTCCTTGCACATACAACGGATTCATAAATGCCTGATACGATGATGCGATTTCTACTGGCAATTTGTCTTGAGCTTCCTTGGCAATATCATCTGAAGGTCCAGCCTCTTCTGCTGACTTGGATCTTGTGTCCAGTTCCATTTCTTCAAAGCTACTACCACTGCTGCAGCTCCCACTGTCACTTGAGTAGCTACTGCTTGTTCTATCCTCCGAAGTAGAGCTCTCGCTGAGCGTATTAAAGACCGTAATGCTTTCTCTCTGTGCGCCGTGAAATGAGTGACTCTTGTGCTTTCCATTGTGAAGAGGCAATATGGAAGAGCCTTGTCTCAAGCCCAGGACATCCCTGCCAAGACTGTATGATGTGTACAGCTTCCTCTCAACACCATCCTTGGCTTTCACCATTTCACCCAATTGCTCTAAAGTTTCGTTTGAAGAGGCGTCTTCGACGTCTTTGACCACCTTCTGCTCTAACTCGGAGATAATCTTGCCTAAGACTCTCCTCTTGCTGTGAAGAGAACGCTGCGTTTCAGAAGGTAGATGTCAGACTCAGACCATAGTTCAGTGGAGAAGTCACCCTAAACTATGTTTCTAGTACACATACCCTCTTTTCCAGGAACTTTTGCAAGCCATTGTTTTGAAGCTTTTTCTTCCTCCAGAAGATGCAGCAAAACCGCACAATTACCGCTTGCACCACAATGACAATGAGTTGGAAAAAGAACAACAGAAGGACATGGTTGTGGTCACCTGATGGATATACATTACATAGTCAGTAATTATGCATTTCTAACTAAACAACAGCAACAAAAGAAGAAAAATGTCACAACTTGAATGTCACCTGGATCACCATGAACAAACTTTGGTTTTGCTTTTCTGCAAGTCCAAGCAATCTTTTGCCCTTGCAGAACAAAGAGGTGAAGTACTCGGTAAGACAATACAACTTTAGGATGGAAAATCAACTAGATACATGAGAAAAGAAAACATACTTCTCGTGTAGCATTGCACGGCGTTGCCGATTCCTGTGACAAGAAATTTCAGGAGCTCAAAGCTTTGCAAATTAGTTGATATCAGGTACTCCCTCCATCCCAAAATAAGTATTAAATCAGGGACACTTATTTTGGGGCTGAGGGAGTATAACTTTACCAATTACCCTTATATTGTTTCTCTCTTCAGTTAACTTGAAGCATAATAATTGCTTAATCAAGGATTCAAGAGCTAAACAAGACTTACTTGCAGAAGATAGAGCAGTGAGAAGAATGGTCTCATCTAGTGTAAAGTAGTCCAGGTCACTACTGGACAACAAATTCGATAATTCTCCTGGTAAGGAACACATGAAAAAAAATTAGCTTCACGCCACCATTTTGGAGGAACAAGCATGACACATTCATATAAAGAACGAAACGAACCAGGATACTTTTCAGTCCAGTAGACCGTTCCAGTTGCTGGAGCCAACAGAGTAAACAAGATGCTTGATGGCTTCATCGCCGATACATAGGCGTAATCACTGATAGTTTGACTTGATTTTGCCTCCATTATGGTCTGGCTGATGTAGACTGAAAACCCTGAGCAGTCCAGGACTGGACTTGACTGGATGACTGAGTTAGGTGCTGTTCTTTGAAGAAACTTTCTGATATCACCATCAGGAGAAATTGAATACAAGATCCCATCTAACGAGCCAATTGATATCCAACCTGTTACAACAGTTGAACAAAGTAGCATGAAGGGTGATATATGATACAAATTATCATGCAAATAGATGTTGGTATACGAATGTTGAAGAGAATGCAGTTAAACAAAACAATTAAAGTCCCATGAGAATTAAACAGCTCCAGGTGTGAATGAATTAGCGAAGGAACAAACATGTTTCAAAATCCAGATGGATGATTTACCATTGGAATCCACAGCTGGCAAGATTTTCTCATTACTAAGTGGACCAACATTCAGCTGCCATGAAATGTTTCCTGAGAGTACATCGAGCCCCATCACAGTTGACTTTCTCGGAAGGACAATGTATAGGCGGCCATTATTTCCCGGTGCAACTGTCACGACTTTGTCGATCGAGCTCAAGTCTTGGACCCATCTATACTGACGGCTATGAATGTACATGGAATAGAGCTGGCCTTCGGTATTTGATATCTGCTCAGTCATATGAAATTAAAATGGCAAGGTGAAAAAGGTGAGAAGACTAAACCATGGGAGTTAAAGAAATACACTGCCCAGTGAAATAAGGCCTTACATAAAGAGTGCCCTCGCATTGATCAACAATTGGAGATGAATTGAAATAGCAGGCTGAGATGTTGTTGCCCTTGCAGCCTAGACGGTAACCGAAGCGATCCACCACAGGCCCGGCACTCCACTGCAGCTTCCCGTCACGCAACGAGATAGAGAAAAGGCCACGGTTCCTAATGGTGATGAAAAGAGATGCATAGCTGCTGCTGGTCGATAGGCCGATGATCTCCTCAGACCTCCCTGGTGGTGAACCGTGACTGAAAAACACTTGTGATGTTGGGGCACTAGTGTGTAGGTTTTGTGGAGTTACTTTTATGACCTTATCTTCTGCCACCAAGTATATCTGCACAATCGATTCACCTTATTCTCTGCTACCAAGTATACAAGTATGAAAGCGTGTTCACAATGCAGCAGCAGCAATGAGAATTGAATTTACCTTGTCCCTCTCGGCAACCAAGCCGATATCTTGTTTACAGTTGTATCCAAGGGGAATGATCCACGCGAAGGTTCCGTTTGGCTCGAAAGCGAGTAGGTTCTTCCCGGAGCAAGCGACGAGGCGGCCCCCGTGGCCGATGAGAGGGGCCGAGAGGGCACGGCCAACACCCGGTGGTATATGGGCTGCAAAACCCATCCAGTCAAGTCAGGAGGCGCGACCGTGCGTGCGTGCGTGCGTGGGCAAGGAAACTGCAGACGGTAGTAGAAACCAAAGCAAGGGGATCGGTCGTACGGTTTTCAGCGGCGCTTGCATTGAGCCTCTGAAGCGCCGGCGGCGACGAGGAGCGCGCGGCGCCGACGAGAGAACACAGGAGCAGGCATAGGCGCGGCAACAACCTCATCGCCATGGCTGCGCGGTTGCAGAGAGGAAGAGTTTTTCGAGTAAGCGGAAGGACGGGGTGGTTACATTACACCCTGGCGGCGGTTCGTCCAGCGGCAGAAACTCGCCCTCGGAATCGGAAGGAAACTGAGCGGGGGCCAGGGATAGGGATGGCTGACAAATGCAGGAATTTCTCGCAATCGTGGTGGACTCGCTGCATCTCAGCGTGTACGTGCCTACCATCGAGCCTTGCGTGGCTGCTAGTAGGCCCTTGCGGCTGGTCAATACTAGGAGCATTTATGACCGGACTTAGCAAATATGACACTCTAAAACAACTTCAACGGGGTGGTCGCGCTTTATCCCCTTTTCGTGTGTTTGGGTCGGTCGTTCGCTCGTCTGCCCTTTTAAAATTTAGGTCGACAGTGCGCCCAACGGCCCCGGCCCATTTCATGTCCGCATGAAATTTTAAAAAAAAGTCCGCGGCCATAGATCATGCCAGCGGGCATGTCGTCACCATGCCAGTGCCGGCATACAATGCCAGTTTAAAAAAAAACACCACACAGTTTATGCTGACGCACTTGCCAGCGGCCGGCACACATGCCAGCACACAGAAATGGGTGAGACTCAAGTTCGACCACGCCATCGCGGCCGTGGCCATGTTAGCACACTTGTCGGCATAAAAAAAAGATGGCGCTCGCCGCCATAGATCACTCGTCGTCGAACTTGAGCATGTCGGTCTGCATCTTCTCGAACCATGGCCTCTTTCTTGGCGACACGGTGTTGAGATCCACCTTCATGATCTCCATCCCCGTCATCATGCTAGCGAGAGTCACTTCTTTCGCCTTGGTCTTGGCATTGGCGGCCTCGATCTCTAGCATCTTAGCTTGCTTCTCCGCCTCCATCTCAAGCATCCTCGTTTGCTTCTCCGCCTCCATCTCAAGCCTCCTCCTTTGGATCTTCATGAAGGCGTTCATTTGTTCTTCCTTGTCTTGTCGGCGCTTCTCCTCCCTTGAGTCCTCCTTGGTCATCCCGCTTGTCCTCCTTCTTGGAGTTGGTCTTCCCCCACGGCCGTGGCTTCTCGCCGTCCCCAACCTCCTCCACGGCCTTCTCCCCCATGCGACATGAGGGCGGCATATTGCGCCTTGAACTTCTCCTCGTCTTTGATGACCCTCCAACAATGGGAGAGGTTGAAGGACTTGCCATCGTGTTGGACCTTGAATGCCTCCAAAGCTTGAAATGCCTACAAATGAATTGCATGGAAGCATATTGGCTAATGGATATGGACATGCAAGCATAAAAGGAATGACACAAAGAAAGGGTGCTTGCTAGCATACCATGTCTTGCATGCCGATGCCGCTCACGGGGCGTGCCTTGATGCTCTCAGGAGTGGCACAAAACTTGTTGCACTCTTGTTGGATCACCTTCCAATGCTTCGAAATGGACACCCATCCGCGCGTGCTTTGCATTTGGTACGGCGGAAACTTCTTGCGCTCATGGAACTCACGATGGACACGAGTCCAAAAGGTTGATGCCTTTTGTTCCGCGCCGGTCTTGGGGTCTTGCCCAATGTCCCTCCAACACTCACATAGAAGCTTGTCCTCGGCCGACGTGTATGCCTTCGTCCACCTGCTCTTGCGCTTCGGCTTCCCTCCAGCGGCTTGGTTGGCGAGCTCGTCCTCGAACAAAGGCTCCCCTTCGATGTCCAACTCATCCTCTTCCTCGAGTCTGTAGTCCTCCGGAAACTCGTGGTCGAGCAGGAAGCCGTCCATGTCCAGGCCGACCTAATCATGCATGAAGGCGACCTGATCTTGATCAAAGGTGGACGGCGTGAAAGCCCCTCGGCCGTCCTGGCTTCGTGTCTGGATCTTATGCAGCCCTAGCGGCCGCCGCACCACCCTAGAAGGCGCCACCATGCTCACCTCGGGGGAGCATTCCCCGGAGAGCCGGGAGGCTTGCGGGTAGACGTGGAAGCCGGGCATCGGTTGCGGCGCCGACGCGTGGGGCGACTCGGGCAGCACCATCCGAGGAAACGCAGAGGAGCCGGTGCTGGCCGCGGCCACAGCAGCGTTGACGAGGCCGTGCTAGCCAGGGTTTAACCCTAGGAACATCAGCGTCTCCTTCGTTGCCGGCGCGACGCGGGCGTTGGTGGCCTCCTGCTGCTCGGTGTTGGGAATCGTAGCATAATTTAAAATTTTCCTACGCTCACCAAGATGCATCTATGGAGTCTACTAGCAACGAGGGGAAATGAGTGCATCTACATACCCTTGTAGATCGCGAGCGGAAGCGTTCCAATGAACGTGGATGACGGAGTCATACTCGCCGTGATCCAAATCACCGATGACCGAGTGCCGAACGGACGGCACCTCCGCGTTCAACACACGTACGGTGCAGCGACGTCTCCTCCTTCTTGATCCAGCAAGGGGGAAGGAGAGGTTGATGGAGATCCAGCAGCACGACGGCGTGGTGGTGGATGTAGCGGTTCTCCGGCAGGGTTTCGCCGAGCTTCTGCGAGAGAGAGAGAGGTGTTGCAGGGGAGGAGGGAGGCGCCCAAGGCTGTATGTTGCTGCCCTCCCTCCCCCCCTTTTATATAGGCCCCCTGGGGGGGCGCCGGCCCAGGGAGATGGGATCTCCAAGGGGGGGCGGCGGCCAAAGGGGGGGAAGGGGTGCCTTGCCCCCCAAGGCAAGGGGAGGCCCAAGGGGGGCGCCCCAACCCACTAAGGGCTGGTTCCCTTCCACTTTCAGCCCACGGGGCCCTCCGGGATAGGTGGCCCCACCCGGTGGACCCCCGGGACCCTTCCGGTGGTCCCGGTACAATACCGGTAACCCCCGAAACTTTCCCGGTGGCCGAAACTGGACTTCCTATATATAATTCTTCACCTCCGGACCATTCCGGAACCTCTCGTGACGTCCGGGATCTCATCCGGGACTCCGAACAACTTTTGGGTTTCCGCATACATATATCTCTACAACCCTAGCGTCACCGAACCTTAAGTGTGTAGACCCTACGGGTTCGGGAGACATGCAGACATGACCGAGACGCCTCTCCGGTC
Source organism: Aegilops tauschii subsp. strangulata (assembly GCF_002575655.3). NCBI lineage: Eukaryota > Viridiplantae > Streptophyta > Magnoliopsida > Poales > Poaceae > Aegilops > Aegilops tauschii. Next base: position 308,078,531 of record NC_053037.3, on the reverse strand, counting down.
AATAACCAACAGCGCGATCTGGATACCCATGTTGGCTCCCACATGTTCCACGATGATCTCATCGGATGAACCACGGTGTCGAGGATTCAATCAATCCGTATGCAATTCCCTTTGTCAATCGGTATGTTACTTGCCCGAGATTCGATCGTCGGTATCCCAATACCTTGTTCAATCTCGTTACCGGCAAGTCTCTTTACTTGTACCGCAATGCATGATCCCGTGACTAACGCCTTAGTCACATTGAGCTCATTATGATGATGCATTACCGAGTGGGCCCAGAGATACCTCTCCGTCACACGGAGTGACAAATCCCAGTCTCGATCCGTGCCAACCCAACAGACACTTTCGGAGATACCCGTAGTGCACCTTTATAGTCACCCAGTTACGTTGTGACGTTTGGCACACCCAAAGCACTCCTACGGTATCCGGGAGTTGCACGATCTCATGGTCTAAGGAAAAGATACTTGACATTGGAAAAGCTCTAGCAAACGAAACTACACGATCTTTTATGCTATGCTTAGGATTGGGTCTTGTCCATCACATCATTCTCCTAATGATGTGATCCCGTTATCAATGACATCCAATGTCCATAGTCAGGAAACCATGACTATCTGTTGATCAACGAGCTAGTCAACTAGAGGCTTACTAGGGACACGTTGTAGTCTATGTATTCACACATGTATTACGATTTCCGGACAATACAATTATAGCATGAACAATAGACAATTACCATGAACAAAGAAATATAATAATAACCATTTATTATTGCCTCTAGGGCATATTTCCAACACTCGGCGGCGGCGATGGCAGCCACCGCAATGGCTTCGTCCCTTGCGTCCGCCGCGTTCCTCCGACCCTTTCTCTTGGCCAACTCCCTTGCCCGCTCCTCGGGCGTCAGCTTCTTCTTTGGCTTGGGCGCGGCGGCGGTTTTGCGGGGGGCGCGAGGCTTGCCTTTGCCAGAGGGGGCGGTCGTGATGCAGGACGAGGTGATGCGGGACGAGGTGAGGGCGGCGACGGCATTGAGGTCGTCGTCCATGGCGAGCGGCAGGAGCGCGCGCGGGGACAGGAGGGTTTTGGGGAAAGTGGAGGGAAATTATGGAGACTGCCACCGACTAGCGGGCCGGGGGGAGGAGTAGGCGGGCGCGGCGCGCGTCCGTTTCATGTCCTCGCCGACGCAAATGAGGCTCAAAATGGGCCAGGAATGGGTCGGCAGGCGGACGAAAAGCGGACGCGTGTCCGTTTGGGTCGGCGCGTTGGGCCGACTTTTCTATCCGCCGCGACCCAAACGGACGCGCGCGGGCAAAATGGGTTGCCGCGTTAGAGTTTCTCTAAACGTCCGTTTTGAATCCCTATTTATCTATTCATACATCTACCCTTCCATTTTCTTCCTCATATGTTCGGTCATTTGCACGCGATTAATGGAGATGAAGAGAGAGAGAAGCAAAAGAATGAATAAAAAAAGAGAAAAAGTGATTCGGGATGGACCGCTTCCTACGTGACCGACTCACCGGGCGCGTCTGGGCACATCCGCGAGCCCTTTTATCCTCCCTACATTTGTCCTCAATACAAGGGTTCGCGGACAACCCAGACATACAAGGGATATGACGGGTCTGGTTGGGTCAATTTTTTCCTTCTCTTGTCCAGTCGCTGATGAGGTGCATCCGCGGACTTTTGAGGGGGATTTGAGGAGTCTGATTGTAGATACTCTAATACCCTACCTAATAGTTTTTTTTTGAGAAACCCCTACCTAATAGTTGAGTGTGGTTAAGGTTCCTACTTCCCAGCCCATGGGCTACCCACGACTTGTGGGGCCTCCTTGGACCCTGGGGCCCGGGGCGGTCATGGAGAATGGAACCTGGTTGCCCGTTGCCGGCTCCGCAGCTTGACGTCCCACCGTCGCACTGCTGTCACCGTCACTTTCTTCCCGCTTCCTCTCGTAACTGTGTTAACCTTTTCTTTTCTTCAGGCAAACTGCGTCGTAACTGCGCCTTGGTTTGGGAACCGAACACGAACACAAAAAAGGAGCAACTAGCTGACGAGCGTTTCTTTAGGAGCCTCGCAACGATCACTTGCAGGTGGGCTGGGAGTGTGCCATTTCGTGTTCTCAGCCGCCGCCACGTGTCGCGCTTTAGGCGTTCCCTCCGGATTTTTTTTCTCGCACGTTTTCGGTTTTTTAAACGTTTTTTTCAACTTTTTGGTTTTCTACCGGTCTTCCTTAGCTTTTGGATGCGCGAAAAAATGCGTTCTTTTTTGCTTCTACGAGAGGCACGGTTTTGCTTCCGCGAGTGGCACCGTTCCTCTCGGAAACGAAAAAAACACGTTTCTGTTTTTCTTTTCCTTCCACGAGAGGCACGGTTTTGCTTCCGCGAGAGGCACGGTCGTGCTTTCCCGAAAGGCATGACCGTGAAACAAAAAAAAACGCGTTTTCTTTTTTTCACCCTTCCACGAGAGACATGGTTTTACTTTCGCGAGAGGGCATGGTTGTGCTACCGCGAGAGGCACAAGCACGACCATGCCTCTCGGTTCTGCCGCAAGAGGCACGGTTTTACTTCCGCGAGAGGCACTATTGTGCTTTTGCGAGAAGCACGGCCGTGCCTCTGTCGGAAAGGGGAACAAACCGTGCTCCCGGTTTTTTTCCTCCGTTTTTTTCATGAAAAAAAGGTTCGTCAAAACCTATCAACATGGAATCTAGTTTTGAAGATCTCGATGCGAGGAACCCAACGGTGAAAACGGTTCGAGATTTGGACGCATAGTTGAAGAAATAAAATATTTTGAATAAACGGATCTACGAGGGAAACTCACAGGTTGCGACAAGTGACGCATATGCAGCACGCCACTTGTCACAAACTGAGAAGGTGGAAGTGATCTTTGCAACGAATACTTCTCAATTAGTTTTTTTAGGCAACCTCGCGAAGTTTTTATTCAACCGTCACAATGTTTACAGGGACGAAAGGAATCCCTTCGGGTTGCCCAAGCCAGACATGCCGACCAGGCCCCAAAGATAAAGCGAACTTCGCAAGATTGTGACCTTCATAATTTGAGCTCCTAAACTCATGACCTATCATACATGAAATAAAAGAAACTGAATGAAGTTTTTTCTCCTGAACGATCGCACCATATCTAGCTGCACCTCCCTTCTTGATTTCTTCCACGACTTCCTTGCAATCCGTGGCTACTTGAATGTGATGTAGGTTAAGATCATCGGCTAGGTTAAGCGCCTCTCTGATCGCGAGTGCTTCCAGGGTGGGTGGATCACCTATATTTGTGAAACCAAAGGCTGATGCTCCCACAAAACGTCCCGTTTGATCCCTGCATATAGTGCCCACTGATCCATGCTCGCCTCGACGACCTACAGCTGCATCCACATTTATCTTGAAATGACCCGCTTGCGGAGGTAGCCAACGCTGTGATCTCGCCACAGCTGCTCTGTCCGGGTTCAACCTTGGTTGATTTATCATTTCAATCTCACCCAAGTACGAGCTGATAAAGCTATGGATCGTGTATGGGCTCTGAAAAATACCCTCGTGGATTTCTTTCCTACGGGCTCCCCATATTGCCCACAAAGTTACAGCCAGCCTCATAAACTCATCCTGTTTCAGTTTATCTTTCATAGCAAAAATCCAGTGCTTCGCCCCTTCATGCTGAACTCCGCTTAACTGATCAATCACGTCATCTGAAGACAGAGCCCATGTGCTACGGGACATCGGGCAGTCTAGTAATGCATGCTTCCAGGTGTCATGGGCTCCGCATAATGGGCAGGATGCCGTCGTCGACATATTGCGACAGTGAAGAACCTCACCAGCAGGGATCGAGTGCCTTGCAAGACGCCACAAGAAAACATTGATCTTGGATGGAACTTTCAACTTCCAGATGGAGATCCACTCATTGCTTTCAGTGTTGATATCGGATGGCCCTTCCCTCTATCTAGCCAGTTTTCCCTGTTGATTTTAGTGCGCACCAACATCCTATAGGCCGAGCCAACTGAAAAGTGTCCACGCTGCTCCTCGCTCCAGGCCCAGAAGTCTCCCACCCGTCTAGTGCAGATAGGAATCTTCAAAATTTCTTCTGCATCAAAAGGAGGAAAAAAACCGACGCACAAGATCTACCCTCCAAGATGCCGTAGTAGTCTCGATGAGCTCAGAGACCAGTTGCGGTGGATCTTGAACAAGGGAGGTGATGGGACGTTTGAATCTTGACCTGGGTATCCAGTTGTGGCGCCAAATATTAGTAAACTCGCCGTCTCCAATTCTGCGTATAATTCCTTGGGCCATGACATCCCTTCCATCTATTATTGCCCTCCAAATCTATGATGGGTTAGACCCAAGGGTTGCATCCAGCAAGGAACACTCTGGATAGTAGACTGACTTCAATATTCTAGCACTCAAAGAGTCCTCATCGTTCATAATTCTCCACGCTTGTCGAGCCAAGAGAGCCAAATAAACATCTCCAAGTCTCTGAACCCGAGACCCCCCATATATTTAGGTCTGATCATCACATCCCAAGCAACCCATGCTGGCTTCCGCCTACCTCTCTTGCTCCCCCACCAAAATTGATGGATGATGGATGTTACGCTGTCACAGACTCCTCTCGGTAGTCTGAAGCATGACATAGAGTAAACCGGGATCGCTTGTGCAATGGACTTTATAAGTACCTCCTTCCCAGCTGCAGACAGGAGTTTTTCCATCCAACCTCGCACCTTTTCCCATACTCTATCTCGCATGTATTTGAATGTGCCATTCTTGGAATGCCCCACATCTGTTGGCATGCCCAAATACTGATCACTGAGAGATTCATTATGTACCTGGAGACTGTTCTTTACTCCATCTCTTATTGTTTGAGGACATCCTTTACTGAAAAAAATTGAAGACTTCTCATTATTTATCCTCTGGCCCGATGCCCTGCAATAAGTGTCCAGCAGGTTTGATACTTCATCAGCCCCCTCCACACTTGACTTGAAAAGCAACAGGCTATCATCTGCAAATAAAAGATGGTTAGCAGCTGGAGCCATCGGCGCCACCTTAATACCTGCAAGAAGTGATGACTGAGAACCAAATTTCAGGAGGCATGAAAGGCCCTCTGCCGCTATCAAGAAAAGGTAAGGGGAGATTGGATCTCCCTGCCGAATCCCTCTGGATGGTTTAAAAGACTCAAGCTTTTCCTCGTTAAACAAAACTGAAAGAGACACAGATGATACCATGGCCATGACTGTATCAATCCATGCCTGTGCGAAACCAAGTTTTGCCATTATAGCCTTCAAGTACGGCCACTCTAGTCTGCCGTAGGCTTTCATCATGTCCAACTTCAGAGCACAGAAATTGTTGTTCTTTGACCTGGATCGTTTCATAAAGTGTAGACACTCATAAGCACAGATGATATTATCAGTTATAAGTCTTCCAGGTACAAAGGCCGATTGTTCCTGAGAGATAATGTCTGGAAGGATAAGCTTCAATCTGTTCGCCACAACCTTCGAAGCTATCTTGTATAACACATTGCATAAACTGATTGGCCTGAATTGAGCAAGAAGCGTTGGGTTTGTCACCTTTGGAATTAACACAAGGATGGTGTCATTGATGCACTCGGGGCTTTCCTCCCCTCTGACTATCCTCAACACAATGTTGGTGACATCTTCCCCACACACCTCCCAATGCTTCTGATAAAACTGGGCAGGGAATCCGTCTGGACCCGGTGCTTTCGTTGGAAACATTTGGAACAGGGCACATTTTACCTCTTCGGTTGTATATGGCGCACACAACTTAGAGTTCATCTCCGTTGTCACTCTCCGAGGCACATGATCGATCACATTCTGAAGCCCCTGCACTCCCTCGGATGTGTACAGTTGTTGATAGAAGTTGTTGGCCAAGACCCTGAGTTCCATCGGATCATCCACATGCACTCCCAATGAGTTCTGTAACGCTCGAATCATGTTCTTCTTCCTTCTTAAACTCGCACGAAGATGGAAGAACTTCGTATTTTTATCTCCGGATGAAAGCCACTCAATCCGTGCATGCTGTCTTCACATAATCTCCTCGCAGTGATATAACTCGATTAACCTCTCATTGATTTTCGGTTATGCATGTGTTGGCGTTGTTCTGAGAGGGTCGCCCCTGAGCTTGTCCAACTCTTTTTTCAGTGCCTTTATTTCATGTCGGACGCTACCAAAAGATTGTTTGCTCCATTTAGTTAGTCCCTCCGAGACTCTCATCAGTTTGTCGTGCAGCTCCTGAATGCTACCACAAGGACCCATACTCGTCCATTCTGCATGCACTGCATCGCACAATCCTTCATGTTTCTCCCACATAGCCTCATACCGAAAAGCTCTCTTGGCTGTGTTATTCAGACCTCGTCCTGGATCAAGATAAACGGGGCCATGATCAGACGTCGCGGCTGATACATGCTCAATACTAGCCATGGGAAACCGAGCCATCCACTGCGCATCCGCTAGCGCTCTGTCCAATCTGCATCTCGTATAAGATTCATTAGCAACCTTTTTCTCAAACGTCCAAAACCTCCCCTTATATCCAATGTCCAGCAACATGCAAATATCTATCGTATCTCTGAACTCTTGCATTTGATCATTACTACGTCTACCAATACCTTCGTGTTCATTCTGACGTAGAACCTCATTAAAGTCGCCAATGCACAACCATGGGAGAGAGCTGGTCGTGCTAATATTTTTCAGGACCGTCCATGTTTGGTGTCTTAGGTGGGTCTGGGCCTCACCATAAACACATTTTAGTCTCCATGTATCATGACCTACCTCCTGTACTAAGACATCAAGATGATAGCAAGAATAACCCAAAACATCAATTGTTATTTCATTATTCCAAAAAAGTCCTATTCCACCACTTCTACCTTGGCTATCAACTACATAAGCTCTGTCATAACCCAAAGTACCTGCTAAAGCTTCTACCCTAGAACCATCTATTTGTGTTTCAACAATGCACAACAGGGTAGGGGCAAATTTCCTCGCGAATTCGCGAAGTTCCTGAACTGTCGTGGGGTTGCCCACACCGCGACAGTTCCAACATAGGGCACTCATTGTCCCTGGCGGGGCTCCTCGAAGGAGCCCGCCAAATTCTTCACCATGTGCTCGTCCCCTTTGCCGTCCATTACCACCTTGGTCCTCTTCGGGTCTCTCTTTGGGTGTGGGTGTCAGTGTCAAAACCGGTGGATCTCGGGTAGTGGGTCCCGAACTGTGCGTCTAGGATCGATGGTAACAGGAGACAGGGGACACGATGTTTACCCAGGTTCGGGCCCTCTCTATGGAGGTAATACCCTACTTCCTTCTTGATATGAATATGAGTGTTACAAGAGTTGATCTACCACGAGATCGTAATGGCTAAACCCTAGGAGCCTAGCCTATATGAATATGGTAATGAATGTCGCCTATCCAGACTATGCTCTCCAGTTTATATAGATACCGGAGAGATCTAGGGTTACATGGGGTCGGTTACATAAGAGGGAATCTTCATAGTCGGTCGCCTAGCTTGCCTTCCGCGCCAAGGAGAGTCCAATCCGGACACGGGTATAGTCTTCGGCCTTCATATCTTCATAGCCCATCAGTCCGGCCCAGTGAATAACAGGCCGGACGCCCGAGGACCCCTTAGTCCAAGACTCCCTTAGTAGCCTCTGAACTTGGCTTCAATGACGAGGAGTTCGGCGCGCAGATTGTCTTCGGCATTGCAAGGCGGGTTCCCCTTCTTCCGAACTCCAAGATAGTCTTCGGATGCGATGATTGTATCCGGACCTGTTACACACCATACACAGCCGCAGAGAGAATATATATATTTTACACGAGTTCCATCCGCTGACAGCTTTTTACAACACGATATCACGTCTGCCCGGTCATAATTTCGAACCGTTTTCCGTTTGTCGCTCCATGTTCCGAGACGCGGTTGCCATTGGCACGTCTTGTTGAAGCAGAGATCGTGTCCCCTTATTACGGGATTCTCATCAACGCGGGCATGGGTAACCCAACCGTGCCGTTTGCACGGCCCTTGGGAATAGGCGAGTTTAAGGCGAGTGGGGAGGCGCTTGACATTCATGGCCTTTATAAGGGGGTAAGGATCCCCTTTCTTTTTCCCACACCTTGGTTCCTCCTCAGCCCTTCCGTCCGTGAGCTCCAACGCCCAAGCTTTAGCTTTTCCCTTGTTCGAGAAAGCACTCCAAAGATGTCCGGATCCGAAGCTGGAGGTAAGTGGATGGCCTCTTCCGTCAAGAAGAAGGACATCAAGGAGCTCCGGGAGGCCGGATATCTGGCCAAGGAGATCGCTCATCGACTCCCGGCCAAGGGACAGATCGTCCCTACTCCCGAGCCCCACGAGAGGGTTGTGTTTCTTACACATTTCATCCGCGGGCTGGGGTTCCCTCTTCATCCATTCGTCCGTGGGTTGATGTTTTACTATGGGCTGGATTTTCATGACCTAGCCCCCAACTTTATCCTCAACATTTCGGCATTTATCGTCGTTTGCGAGGCTTTTCTCCGCATCCCGCCTCACTTCGTCCTGTGGCTGAAGACCTTCAATGTGAGGCCGAAAGTAGTGAGCGGGCAACAAGCAGAGTGCGGAGGCGCTATGGTGGGCAAGATGCCCAACGTCACCTAGCCCGAAGGCTCATTTGCGGAGACGGTGAAGGGGTGGCAATCGGGGTGGTTCTACATCACCGAGCCGCGTGATGCTGACTGGGCGGCGGCCCCCGAATTCCGATCCGGAATCCCGATGCGGCTCACATCCTGGCAAGAGAGGGGCCTAACCTGGGGTCCTTTGGACGAGCTGACTGGGCTCCAGACATGCATCCAGAACATGATAGACAGGAAATTCAAGCTCGTCAACGTGGTCCAGGTCATGCTTATTCGTCGAGTCCTTCTATGCCAACGCCGGACTTGTTATCTGTGGGAGTTCGATCCGGCCAAGCATCAGACGCTACTAGAGCTCTTCGGCACGATGCACGAAGAAATCTGGAAAGTGCTCTTCAAGGCCGGCGAGACGCCACCGCCTACGACCGAAGATCGCAGGCTTAGCTTAAAACGCCAGCCCAACCCGGTCAGTTCCTTTAATTTTTTCAGGGAGTACCCCCTACTTAGCATGTTTTGAGAGGAAATTTAAGCTTCCGTCCCCTGTTTTCAGGCCTGGATCAAGGTGGCAGAGGAGATCAACTGTCCGACTCCGCTGCCCGAGGACCAAGAATTTCCATTATTGGAGAAAATGTTGTTCCCTGCGCCTTATGAGGTGCCGGAGAAGACGGCTAAGAAGGCGGCCCAAGGGGCTAAGAAGAGCCCTCGCCGTAAAAGCACTCCGGACGTGACGTCCAGGAGCGAGACTTCCTCCTCGTCCGCTGATGACGACGACGAAGAGGAAGAAGAAAATGACTCCCCACCCGAAGTGGGGAGGAGGAAGAGAGCGCCCCCCACAAGTCCGGGGGCGAAAACGCCCAAGAGGGTTAGAGGCTCCCTCACGGATAACTCCGTGTGGGATGTTGATAGCAGTCTGGAGCGACCTCGTCGGACCAAGCCTCAGGCCGCCTCGTAAGTACCAGAATCCGAAAACATCTGGCCTTTCTAGTCTGTGATATTGATATACCTTAAACCATGTTATTACAGTCGGCACGCGATGGCTCCCCGCGATCCTCGACAGAGGAATCGCTAGACTCAAAGGAGATGGCTAGCGTGTCTCCGCCACCTGCTCATTCCGTCTCTCCCAAGGGTGATGACGAGGTGGTGCCGCAAAAGACCTTCCCCAACTGGGGGAGCTTCCGGAGATCATCGGGGTGGCGCCCCAGGACGATTCTTCGATCGCCGGACACATGGGGAAAAAGTTCCAACGAGGACAGCCGTATACCATTCCGGAGATCCACATGGCTCTGGGGTCCAGCGAACGGCACTCTCCACAAGGAGGGAACGTGCCTGTTCCACCGGTGACCTCTGTCCAGCCAGAGGCACCGGATAATCTGCTGGAGGCGCTACGAGGCGCCTCTATCGTAGATGAACATCGTGTCCTTATGGACACGGTAATAGAAAAGGTTCGGTTCGTCAAAAGCGGACTGACCGAAGCCTGCACTAGCCTTCTAACGGGCTTTGAGGTAAGTAATGTGGTTGTAGAAAAAATATCACAGTATAGACAGTAGCCCCTGATGCTCTGTTTGGTGTTCGGGAAGAAAAGCCAAACAGAGGATCAAGAATAAATATCGCATGAGTCTAACATGAGTTGTCTATGTGAATAAGCAGGTATCGTTGTAGGCTGCCACTGCTCATGCTGCGGAGGTCTCCGGACTGAAGCAGAAACTGGAGCGGGCCGAGGAGGAGCTCGGCCTCGTGAAGAAGCAGCTGGAGAATAGCCAAGGTATGCAGTAACCTGTGGGTATATTTTGAAAAAATGAATAGTCCGACTGGACTAAAGTGTCATAAACTTTATTAGGGGTCACAACCGAGGTGGCAACCCTTAAGAAGGCGCTAGCCGAGGCCGAGGACAAAGCGGCCAAGGGACGCGCCTTGCGTGAGAAGCACGAGGCCCGGGTTGTTGAGGCGCAGCAACAGCTCCAGGGCGCGATAGAGAGATTTGAGTCCCTGGAGCGCGATTGTAAGGCGCAAGAGTCTGAATTGGCGAAGTTCCGCCAGAGCGCGCATGATGCACGAGCCGAAGCCCAGAGCGCCCTCCAGGAAATTCAGGCAGCCAAGAAGATTACCGCGGGTAAGTCTTTCACCATGCATAGCAAGTATATAGAAGAAATGTTCCTTGTACTTATCCTGAATTTGGATTTTCCAGGGGCATTTATGGATCTGCCGCACAGTGTATCAGATGCTGCCGAGCATTACAGAGCCGAAGAAGGGATGTCTACGGAGAAGCTATTCTGGTCCCAACATCTGGGATCCGAACATCCGGTGCCCTTCAGCGACCAGCTAAAGCAGTTGGTCGAGCTGCACAGGTTGGCAGAGCTAGCCATGAAGGACCTGATAGTCCGGTTGTGGCCTGCCAATCCTATACCTAGCAGCTACTTCGGACTTATGCAGCGGCTTGTGAGTGCCCGTCCGCGGCTCAAAGCCGTGAAGCGGTCGGTCTGCATTGAAGGTGCGCGTATGGCCTTTGCCCGCGTCAAGACGCATTGGGCAAAGCTGGATGCCAAGAAGCTGATGACCGAGGGACCGCTGGAGGGCAAGGAGCGTCGTCGACCCGAGCACTATTTTGACGGTGTTCTGGAGGGGTCACGCCTTGTGGCGGAGCAATGTTCGAAGGATGTTATATTCCCATGAGAACATGTATATTACCTTGTTTTGCAATATGGAACAATGATGTTACGTAGTATAATGTTTATGATTTTAAATTTTACCTCCTGTGCGGCCGTTTATTAAATCTGAGGGTTGACCAGTCGTCGGCGTCTGCCCCCACGTAGATAGTACGGGGGTGTTCGGGATAAATCGAAACACTCTTTACTCCACATTCTGGTCCTTAAAGGAGGTGTTTAGCGCAACGAACAAGGCAATCAGACTATGCGGCCTTTACCGCCCTCACTTAGCCATAGGAGTTTGACAATTAATAAAGTTGGTGAAGCCCCTGGTGTTCGGAAGGCCGAATTAGGGGCGTTATACACGCCTAATCGAAAGAACCGATTCTTCGCAAGAAGCGGAAAAAATCTCCAACGATTTGGAACCTCGCGAACAGCTGACCGGCTCTCACCGCATCATGACAGTCAGTTTTTGGCTTTCTCTACTGAGGTGCTCGTCCGGAATAACTGGGACACAATCGCAGTAGTTCTCCCTTTACTGCCCTAGCCGATATAGCGGAACGTAAGGTAGTAAACACAAGAGCCGGGCAACCCAACTATTGACCAAAGACATGATTCGGAGCCGATGCATATAATGCTATAAGTTCGGGGTGCTGAACTGTATTGTAAAAGTGTTCGGGCTTTTACTGCCGTGATGCGGGGTGTAATGAAGCCCCTGGCATAGCGGTACGTACCATGGTGTACGTGTGCGATAAGTAATAGATACTAAGGTGAGGAAACGGGGAAAATGAAGTAATGAGCTGACGCCACCATTTATTCACCATTGTGATGTAACTAGTACGTCGAGGCGTGCTTTGTCCAAGTAATGCGATGAGTGAGTAAGGCTATTTAACATGCCGTAACCAAGGGCGAGCTGCGTGTGGGTATGTAAAACAAGTATGGTAATCATTTATTAGAGATCACCTGGGGGTTCCCCTGTACGCCAAAGCTCCTTGCCTCCTTGGTGTGTTCTGAAAGCGGGTTGTCCGTATAGACCTCGAAAAGAGAAGAAAACCCATAAAAAAGTAAAATCGGGCGAATCCCAGGGTCAGTTAAGCCGTACTGTGGATCGCGAACGAGTTATGCCTCCGTCGATACCCATGAGGTTTTGAATGCGTAGTTTATGTACGCGCGGCAGTAATGCCGTTGCCTCATCGGGGCTGGGACGGAGGCCGAATTGCTAATTCGGCTCGTGACGAACCGAGCTGTCCTGCTGCAGTGTTGTTCGGACCCTCTTGATGATGTCCAGGGGGCTCGGCAGCCGGATTATGATGCTGCTTGAGAAGGCTGTTCTGTATTTCTGCTGCTAGGGCGGCGGTGTGCTCCTCTGTACGGAGGGAGCGTTCCGTGTTTCCATTTACTGTAATGACGCCACGTGGACCGGGCATCTTGAGCTTGAGATAAGCATAATGTGGCACTGCGTTGAATCTAGCAAACGTTGTTCGTCCGAGCAGTGCGTGGTAGCCGCTCCGGAAGGGGACGGTGTCGAAGATTAACTCCTCGCTTCGGAAGTTGTCCGGAGAACCGAAGACCACTTCCAGCGTGATTGAGCCCGTACAGCGGGCCTCTACGCCTGGTATGACTCCTTTAAAGGTAGTCTTTGTTGGTTTGATTCATAAGGGGTCAATGCCCATCTTTCGCACTGTGTCTTGATAGAGCAGGTTGAGGCTGCTACCACCGTCCATCAGGACTCGTGTTAGGTGAAACCCGTCAATAATTGGGTCGAGGACCAGTGCGGCTGAACCGCCATGGCGGATGCTGGTTGGGTGATCTCGGCGATCGAAGGTGATCGGGAACGACGACCACAGATTGAATATTGGGGCGACTGGCTCTACCGCGTAGACATCCCTGAGTGCTCGCTTACGCTCCCTTTTTGGGATGTGTGTGGCGTATACCATGTTCACCGTTTTGACTTGAGGGGGAAATTTCTTTTGCCCCCCAGTGCTCGGCTGCGGGGCTCCGCGTCATCGTCCTCGCTCTGTGATTTCCATTTTTTGCTGTTTACCTTGCTGGCTTGTTTAAAGACCCGGCAATCTCTGTTAGTATGGTTTGCCGGTTTGTCTGGGGTGCCATGTATTTGGCAAGGACGATCGAGTATCCGGTCCAAGCTGGATGGTCTTCTGCTGCTCCTCTTATAGGGCTTCTTGCGCTGGCCGGACTTGGAGCCACTGAATCCGGCATGAACTGTTGTGTCATCGGTGTTATCGCCATTGCTGCGGTGTTTGTGTCTGTTGCGCCGGAGCTTGCCGGTGATGTTTTTGTCCTCGGAGGGGCCTGTGTCGTTGGCTGTGTTTGTACTGCGAGCCAGCCAACTATCCTCTCCCGCGCAGAAGCAGGTCATAAGTGCCGTGAGGGCTGCCATGAACCTTGGCTTTTCTTGGCCGAGGTGGCGGGCGAGCCATTCGTCCCGGATGCTATGCTTAAAGGCTGCTAGGGCTTCGGCATCCGGACAGTCAACGATCTGGTTCTTTTTAGTTAGGAACCTAGTCCAGAATTTTGTGGCTGATTCTCTGGGTTGTTGAACTATGTGGCTTAAGTCATCGGCATCTGGTGACCGGACATATGTTCCCTGGAAGTTGTCCAGGAAGGCTTCTTCCAAGTCCTCCCAGCTGCCGATAGAATTTTCAGGCAGGCTGTTAAGCCAGTGCCGGGCTGGCCCTTTAAGCTTTAGTGGGAGGTATTTAATGGCGTGGAGGTCATCTCCTCGAGCCATGTGGATATGAAGAATAAAATCCTCGATCCATACTGCAGGATTGGTTGTGTCGTCGTATGATTCGATATTGACGGGCTTGAACCCCTCGGGGAATTCGTGATCCAGTACTTCATCTGTGAAGCAGAGAGGGTGTGCGGCACCTCTATACCGGACCGCATCGCGGCGTAGCTCTGATGGAGTCCGTCTGCGGCATTCGACCCGGGCGTGGTTAAGTTTGTCATGTTCGAATAGGTAGTCGTCGTTGTCGTGCCTCGAGGCATGTCCTCGTGATCCGTAGATCGATCTTGTATATCCTGCTCTACTATCCAGGGTCTGCTAGAGGTCGTACGTGTGACCCCGAACTCTTTTGTCTCTCTATTTTTGCGGGGCGGTGGTGCAGGCTGCTGTTCGGCCTGAGTTGCCGCTTTATCCCGACCGCGGGGTGGCCGGTCGGCCGCCCTGTCTCAACCACATGGTGGTCGTTCCGCATTACGCGAGGGAGATGTGTGCTCTGGTGCCTCCTCATCGAATTGAGGCAGCAGTCTGCGTTTCGGGTAGCTCTTGGTTGGGCGCTTGAGGCCGTATTCTTCGGCTGTCAGGACGTCAGTCCATCTGTCGATGAGCAGATCTTGTTCAGCTTGAAGCTGCTGCTATTTCTTTTTCAGGCTCCTTGCAGTGGCTATGAGTTGGAGTTTAAAGCGCTCCTGCTCTAGAGGATCCTCAGGCACAATGAAGTCTTCGTTGCCGAGGCTTGTCTCCTCTTTGAAGGGTGGACGGTAACTATCGTCCTCCGAGTCATCTTCTATGGCCTGTTTATCAGGGTTGTCCTGCCTGTTGTCATGTTCCTCCTGTTCAGATGTGGCTCCGACAGGGTCTTCGTTGTTTTCGGCGTCGTCCGAAGTACTATTTTCTCCGGTGCCAGTGTTGCTATCTTTTGAGCGACGAGGCTTAGAGCGGCGTTTGGGGTGCCGGCGCTTGGACTGTGTCTCAGAGGGTTTATTCGCGTTTGGCTCTTCTTTGTCGTCGCCACATTCTTTAGGTGTATCAACCATGTACACGTTGTACGAAGAGGTGGCCGTCCAACGTCCGGTAAATGGCGGGTCTTGGCCTTGCTCCTTGTCGGCATCGTCGTCCATATCGCCGATGTCTTCGGAGCCATAGTCAAGCACGTCGGTTAAGTCATCGACGGTGGCTATGAAGTGGGTGGCGGGTGGGAAGCAAAATTCCTCGTCGTCCGCCTCTAGCTCGAACCGAATATAGTTCGACTGTGAGTCCTTCTCCAAGGACAAGTTCTATAAAGAGGTTAGCACGTCACCCAAAGGTGAATGCTGGAAGACGTCTGCGGCGCTAAATTCGAAAATTGATAACCGATCCAGCTCGGTGTCCACAGGCGTGCCTGGTCCGGAACGTATAGCCGGAGACGAGTCCGGAGTTCCATTGACACAAACATTGCAGAATGTCGAGTCCGTGTGCGGCTCCAACGCCGTGGACTTTGTGGCCTCGGAGGGCACGATCTGCTTCGGTTCTGAAGCCGTTGCAGCAACATGATCCATCTCCTGGACGTAATCCGATAGCAGATTTAGGTCGTGTTCATCGGAGCATGGGGAAGCAATCGCCGCGGTCTTGAATCCATTGAAGATCAAGTCTCCACGGATATCCGCGACGTAGTTTAAGCTTCCAAATCTGACCTGGTGGCCAGGGGCGTAGCTATCAATCTGCTCCAGACGGCCAAGCGAGTTGGCCCGCAGTACGAAGCCGCCGAATACGAAGGTCTGTCCGGGGAGGAAGGTTTCTCACTGGGTCATTACTGACGATCGAAGGGGCCATCGAGCCCTTCGCCGATAGCACAATGGAACTCTCAATGAAAGCACCAATGTCGGTGTCAAAACCGGCGGATCTCAGGTAGGGGGTCCCGAGCTGTGCGTCTAGGATCGATGGTAACAGGAGACGGGGGACACGATGTTTACCCAGGTTTGGGCCCTCTCTATGGAGGTAATACCCTACTTCCTTCTTGATTGATCTTGATGAATATGAGTGTTACAAGAGTTGATCTACCACGAGATCGTAATGGCTAAACCCTAGGAGCCTAGCCTATATGAATATGGTAATGAATGTCGCCTATCCGGACTATGCTCTCCGGTTTATATAGATACCAGAGAGATCTAGGGTTACATGGGGTCGGTTACATAAGAGGGAATCTTCATAGCCGGTCGCCTAGCTTGCCTTCTGCGCCAAGGAGAGTCCAATCCGGACACGTGTATAGTCTTCGGCCTTCATATCTTCACAGCCCATCAGTCCGGCCCAGTGAATAACAGGCCGGACGCCCGAGGACCCCTTAGTCCAGGAGTCCCTCAGTGGGCTCACCACATTGCTCCCAACTGGGACAATTGCAAGTTGCTTTCCCTCTGATACAGCCGCTTGCTGATCCTTCGCCTCATTGGAGTAGCCACCTCCTTCGGGCCTCTCAAATCTCTTCCTATTGATGTTCTCCATAGTAGTATCAACAGCGGGTGCCTCAAACTGGTTCTCCTCCTCCTCTGTGCGATCACCGCCAAGGTCCTCTTTCCAGTTGTCTCTGTTGCCTCCGGTTCGTCCTCCCCTTCTTCCGGTTCGGCGTCCCTGCGATGCACCCGGTCCTCTCCCAATTGTCATTGACCATGATGCACGAAGATCTTTGAACACTAGAGCAGATTTTGGGTGGATTCCATCCCTATGTTCTTTGAAGACATGACCTAGGTGACCGCAAACCGCGCACCAATCTGGCAAGCGTTCGTACTTCACCCTGTATATCTGACGCTTTGAGTCCCTCACCAGCGAAACATGGTTCTTTAAGGGCTTATGGACATTGATCTTGACCCAAGCACGATGAAAGTTCCCGACGAAATCATGTGAATCCTTCTCTGTGAACAGGACTTCCCCCACTTTAGATGCTAGCGAAGGGATCAGGTGCGCAAACAGGCTTGGCACATCATGAATCTGGATCCATATGTTAATCGTGTCCAGCTTCACTTTTGACGGTTGGGTTATTCCATCATACTCTGTCATCACCACCGCATTGCCTCTGAAATTCCAAGGGCCCTCTTGCATGACTCTCTTCCAATCCCCAAGGCAGTTGAATTTCATGGTATACAAATTTGCTTCTAGCGGCTTGAAGGTCACTGCTTGTGCTAGATCCCATGCGGCCCTCATATTCCTGAAGAACCACCCTTGACTATACGGCTTATCAATGTGGACTCTTGCCACTGCCGTCCATCGAGCCGCGTCACGAGGAACAGCCTCCTCGTCCACAACTACATCATCCAGATCCTCCTCCTGGATCCCTAGCTCGGCCATCAAGCTTTCAATCTCGCTCGCCGATGAAGATCCACCCATTGTCTTCGATCCGCCAGCATCCTCCTATGCCATCTCTGAAAACCTTACCCGGCAAGCGAAACTCCCGGGTAATTTGTGATGCAAAACCCTAGCCGCCTTCCTCTACATACCAGGAGACCAACCAAGGCCGGGTGGTGATGCTAGATCACCCCTTGATCGGCCCGAATTGGTCCTCCGGCAGAGTTCGACGGAGGGAAGAACTTGGATCTCAACGGCGGCGGAAGTCGCCCCCGAGAGGAAAAAACCCTAACTAGAGGGAAGAAGCTGCTACCGCGCTGCTGTCTTCTCAATTAGTGATTTCGACAAAAAAGATATGCGACAATGTGGGTTGTGTGGGGCTGTGGGCTCAACTGTGGCCTGGTGGGCTACTGAACTGAACGGCCTATACATATCAAGGTTTGGAGCAGAAATCCAATTCCAGAGCATATACTCCTGCGCACTAAAAATGTATCTTGTATTCACCAAAAAAAATGTTATCTTATAAATGCCAAAGAAATATTTAAAATATATATTGATTCATTGTAACACTCAAATATTACCTGTAAATTTAGGCGGAAAATTTAAGCATTTTGACTTGTGCAAACAAAATTGAACCTCAAATGTTACCTTCAAATATTACACTTAATTTTATTTTTTCACCGACTAACTATTGCTATCCGGTTTCGCATGAAAATTGTCAAGCATGCTAGTTACTCTAAGCAGAACATCTATATAAAAAAAATCAGAATTTTAAAATTTAATTTACTACTTCTTCCGTCTGGAAATACTTGTGAGAGAAATGGATACAAATGAATTTATCTAGAACTAAAATACGTCTAAATACATCCATTTATCCGACAAAAATTTCCACACAGAGGTAGTTTTTTTTTTGAATTTACGAGCAGATGAACCCCAAAGCGAAAACGGCCATCCGTTGGAGCCCCTGCTCTGTGATTCTTGCTGATTGCTTTACAACAGTACACCCAGGAAGCAAATTATGCGGCGCACAAGTTGACTAGACATGCTTTTATTTCTAACTCTATTGTTTTTTGGATGGTAATCATTCTAGATTTATTGTTTCAGATGTAATAAACAAATCCTTGTTGAAATAAAGTGTGCCATGAAGACTTTCCTTAAAAAATGAGGGGTACCTGCTGGATGGGCCTCCTGGCAGTGATGCGCGAGGGGCAGCCTTGTGGTGCGCCCCGCCACCGCCATACGTCAAGCACCCCGTATAAAAAACACAATTGTGTTTTATGATAAAACACAGTTGTGCATTCACGTGAAGCACAACTGCATTCGAAGGACAACACGAGGAAATAGATGAGAATTAAGTTCAACATTCGGTGTTTCCCTATAACTTGTTGGTCCTAGTTGTCAGCACAAGAATTAAGTTTGAAGGAAAAATAGCGACACACGGGGATTTGATAAAACCGCATGCAAAACTATTTTTGCTTCTAGTTTCATTCTTTGTATTGAAAACTTAGACATGTAGGTTATGTTATAGTGATTTGTAGAGGAAACGACTACAAGTAGGGTTAAGGGTATTTTGGTCTGCACCCTAGTGAATGGCATTTGACTAGATGATAACGGTGTCGAGCGGCATTTTTTAGCACATGCTTAATGAAAAGATGTCAATTTTGGGTAGTTGAGATTTTCAGTGGCAAAATTGACTAGGTTGACACAACTAATGACAAGACTGATAAAACCCCTTAATTTCTCTATCTCTACAACTTAAAAAAAACGTAAGGTTCCATGTTTTTTTTTTCTCGTCACCTCTTCGTCAAGCTCCCCATATATGATAATCAATCACCTTAATTTACTTACTTGATGAACCAATTTCACTTTAATTTACTTACCAAACTTCTTATCAAAGTATAACAATCACGTGCAAGATTTGATAAAAAATTATTTATACAATCGCATTTATATCCCATTGCAACGTACGGGCATTGTCCTAGTAAAATACTCCCTCCGTTCCAGAATATAGGGTGTATTAGTTTCCGTGCAAGTACAAAGCTGTCAAGGTACTATTCATCCAAAGCTGTCACCACTCACATTTGAATTTGTATTTTATGAATCGCTAAATGTACATCTAGTTTTGAGCTGATTTTTTTCTCGGAGTTGTAGACATACTCCACATGTATGTTGTCAAATAGTTTCAGATTTTTTTTAATGTCTAAATATGATTTTTTTTTTAGGGTTGATCTCATGATCTTACCTAAATGTGAGGTCTCATTCAAATCTCCCCATCTCTTTTATAAAGAGCCTGATGGAAAATTTGCCTGAAGCATCTATAGTGACGGGCCGGTCCATTATCGCATACCTAAAGAACTTACATCGAGTTTTGAGTTGATTTTTTTCAGAGTTGTAGACATACCCCACATGGATGTTGTCAAATAGTTTTAGATTTTTTTTCGAAATGTCTAAATATGATCTTTTCAGAGTTGATCTCACGATCTCACCTAAATATGAGATCTCATACAAGTCCCAATGGAAGGCTTGCCTGAAGCATCTATAGTGACGGGCCGGTCCATTATCGCATACCTAAAAGAAAAAAAAGTAGATCAATAGGGGCAGCAGGAATCGACCATAGGATGGATCAGTTGTAGTGCGCTGATGCTAGCCACTGTGGCATCGTCTGGTTCGCGTTAACCTAGTTTGCTGCGACGTAGTTGAAGAAAAATAGTTGGTCTTCCATGGATTCTTGTTTTTTTTTGTTTTCTCACCATTTTTTCTTCGTTTATTTCTCTGTTTTTACTACCCTTTCCTTTTCTTTCCCTTTTCATTGTTTTTCTTAGGGTTTCTTTGTTTCTTTTCCGTTTTACTACCTTTTTTTCTTCATTTTCTTCGGTTTTGTTTGTTTCTTTTCACGTTTTTCATTGGTTTTTATTTTGTTTTCTCTTGGGTTTTCATTTTTTATACACATTATATATATTAATAATTTTCAAAAAATATTAAAATTTATTGAATGCATGGTCAACATTTTTTTGTACACATTTAACATTTTTTTAATGCTTGATTAACATTTTTCAAGTACCAGATTAATATTTTTTGAATATAAGATCACCACTATACATATTTAATATTTTTTTAAATTCTTGTTTAAAAATTTCAAATACAAGTTTAACCTTTTCAAATGCATGATTAACATTCAGGCGAGTCTTCTTCCATCGGACTCGCTTGAAGCGAGGTATAGCCGCACCCGCGGAAATGCGGGCGAGGATAAACTTAAGTGGGCCGCGTGCCCATACATAATCGGGCCTCCTTTGTACAGCCTTCCAGTCACTCCGTCGGATGGCTCCATTGCACAGCAGGAGGAGGAACGGGAGAGGAGAGGATTCCTCAACCCAGTAGCCACCGGCCGATGGCGACGACGGCCACGGGGTACGGCTGCTCGGCGGCGCTGTCGTTCCCGGGGAGGGGGAGCTCCTTCGCCGGTCGCTCACCCCCGTCCCGCGCTTGCCTCACCTCCTCCAATCCCAAGCTCAGGACTCCCGCTCCTAGGTACGCTCCGCTTCTCCTTGTGTCGGATTCAGCTCAGCGATGCCTAAGCAAATAAGGCTGTGTGCTCTCCTTGCAGCCTGAGGGTTTCATATCTTCGTAGGGGACTCTATGTCTGTGCGTGCTCCGGCGACGTTGATCCGGATGCCTCGGAGGTGAGACACCCCCACCCCCCACCCCCGGCCAGGGATGAACTGGTTTCCGTGCTGCCTGCCTTTTGTGCTCGTGGTGGTCAATGAAAATTGGACTAGTTAACGGTGGTTAGCGATTCTGCAACTGTGGATTTGACAGCAATATGAACTACAGTTAGCTGCTTCAAATACCTAGTACTCCCTAAAGAAAGAAATGTAAGATCGTTTAGATCACTACTTATATTTATTTACAGAGGGAGTAGTTAACCAATTACTAGGAATTTGGACCTGAAATAAAGTTTACCACATAACGCAGGGATATATATATAACATCATCCATGTGTCAACCTGGTGTCAACTCACTGGTCACGAGAGGCAGCAGTGTACAATACCTTGCAAACCACTACTCTGAATGATGCACAGTGTTCAATATGGCCGTCGTTATCAACCTTAAGCTTGTCAGATTATTAGAATGAGGCGTGGCTTGCGAGCAGCTCCTTTTATGCACCGGTTGAGATCACTAGTTGAATACGCTTGTGCAATCCTATTCCAGTTCAAATTGAAAAGCTAACATATCATAGATGATGTACCTTTTGCATTCTTTCAGTTTTGTACTTTTAGGCATTTTAAAATGGCAGATTTTGCCAGCCCCCACATAAGTTGGCACAAACCATAGCTGATGAATTGGGTAGACTGAAAGCTGAATGATGTAAATGTCCATCCTTATATCATATATACTACTCCCTCCTTCCCAAAATATAAGACGAAATTGACTTTACACAGTCTTTGATGCAAGACTTTGACCACTAATATATAATAAACTACATGGATTGAACATGTATAAATGGCATCGTCGTATTTGTCTTGCCAAATAATTTTATTTCAGATGTCAGTCTACTAATTCTATAGACATATAATACGTGAAAATCATAGTCGAAGTTCTACAACGAAGACTGGAAAAGTCAACTGACGCCTTATATTTTGGGAAGGAGGGAGTAACAGAGTGAATTGTATTGTATGAAAACACACTTGTTGCCACACTGGTGGGAATAACTGAACAGAACTCTTGTTCTCAATGGTGGTTGAGTCACTTTGAAATGGTGATACTTTTGATTGAATCTTACTTCTGTATTTTTTACACCATTTACCTATTATCCCTGAAATTGAAGCATCATACCGCGGATTAACCGGTTGGCTGGAATGGCTTTAAAACAACATACATTTCTTATGTGATATTGCAGGAAGCTAGTTTTGATATAAAGCTTCCTAGAAGAAGCTTGCTTGTTCAGTTTACATGTAATAAATGTGATGCAAGGACAAAACGTTTGATAAACAGGGTGGGCTATGAAAGAGGAACAGTTTTTCTTCAGGTAAATTGTTCAGTGTGTTTATTTACTTAATTTGTACAGCCAACAGCTTTGCTTATATTAGTACGGACCTTATCTGCCTACCGCTCTCTTTTTTAGTATTAAAACAAGACCATGTCTATGCTCATTTATTTTCGGAGATATGCTGTTCATTATTTTCTAACATGCACTGCACACACAGTGTGCAGGGTGCCAGGTGTATCACAAGTTTGTTGACAATCTTGGTCTAATTGTCGAGTATGACCTACGAGAAGAAAATGGTGTGAACACTTGTACTGAAGACTGATTTGGAGAAGTGTTATTAGAAGCCAGACATGCTAAGTTTCCTCTAAAAACATTAGGTTTGAGTCTTGACAAAATTGATTATTTCAACCTTGTTGACTGCTTATATTGAACAGTATTTCTGCATTGAAATAACTACCAATACTGAGTTCATAACTGGGTTTATATGCACTCAAATAGTATAACTGTTCACAATACCAGATTATTTTATTGTTACCAAAATTGATCTCTTATTATAGCAAAATGATACATTGTTGCTCGAAGTTCCTGGCACTAATTGTATGATATTCACACTGTATACACATCATTCTTTGCTCCCATCTTGCTGATCTTCATTATCTGGGACATCACTTTTCGTCATCATCTCCTTCTCTTGTTCTTCCTCCTTCGCCACCTGGTCCACATTTTCCGGTTTGCCAGCGCCATCTTTCTTTCTCTTGAGGAACTGGATAAGACCTTTGAGTGCGACGTCCGTCTCTTCATTCCTCATGAGCACCTCTGCGACCTCTGCTGGAGTCACCATGACCTCCTTGATCAATTCTTCTATCTCCGGGTATGTGGCATGGTGATCTATAGAGTGGTAGTTGGAGGCCAAGATTCGGAACGACTCTGGGCAGCAGTACCCCATGTGAATGTGCATGTCCATCCTGCCAGGGCGCAGAAGCGCAGGATCGAGCCTTTCTTTGTAGTTTGTTGTGAAGATAATTATCCTCTCCTCCCCACTTGTTGACCAAAGCCCATCAACGAAGTTGAGTAGCCCGGATAGTGTCACCTGTTGGAGATAGCACATAGGACATCAGAATGGAAAGAAAACTAAGGAACTAAGCAATGCAAGGGAAATATCATTCCAAGTATCTATCTAACCTTGTCCTCTGAAGGGTTGGATTTGGTGCCCTCCTGACCTTCCTCCCGCTGTTGCAGCTCGACAGTGCAGTCGATGTCCTCAATGACAAGAATTGACCGGTTGGTCATCCCGATGAGCAACCTCCGAAGTGTTGAGTTCCAGTTGACCTCAGTGAGCTCAAGATCATATACATCAAATTTGAGGTAATTGGCCATTGCTGCAATCATGCTTGACTTGCCAGTCCCAGGTGGGCCATACAGCAGGTACCCTCGTTTCCATGCCTTGCCGATCTTCTTGTAGTATTCCTTTCTCTTGACAAACCTCTCGAGATCATCCATGACTGACTGCTTGAGCTTGTGATCCATGGCAAGCGTGCTGAAGGTTGATGGGTGGTGGAGATCAATGGCAAACCATGACTCACCTTCGTTCATGTAGATCTTGAGCGTCCTGTTCTGCTCTTTGATTTTCTTGGCCACGGCGAGGATGTGAGGGAGGTAGGAGGTAAGTGCTTTGTCCTTGTGCTTCCTGTGGAAGCTCATCTCGAAGGACCGGACCTCAAGCTTGAAATTGCCGCTGCCGCCACGGCCGTTGGTGTTGCTGCTGCTGGCGCTGGAGTTGTCCCGGCAGACAAGGCGCCACTTGAACTCGGTGCCCTCATGGACATCGGCCATCTCTTCGCCCTCCTCCATGCTGAACATCATGCTCTTGGTTTCGTCGACGCGGCTGACCCGGAGGCGCTGCATGTCGGTGTTGATCCGCGTCGCCAGGTACGCCCGCGCGGCGTCGTAGAGCTGGTTGTTGGCCCACCCCTCGGTCTCCTCTATGATGATGGTGTGCTGGGAGGACATGTGCGAGCGAAGGTAGCCCATGCCGGAGAAGAGCAGGTCACGCACCTCGTAGGGCACCAGCTCGTTGACGACGCCCCGCACCAGCATCGCGGACGCCGCGAGGGAGGCCGCCGTGGTGACGGCCTTCTTGTACGACTCCATGGCCTTGTCGTAGGAGGCCATGGCCGGCGGCGGGCTACGGGCAAAGTCACTCCTCTGCTTTTGCCTCTCACTTTCCTTCAAGACCAAGTAGTGCTGGGAGATTTGAACCTTCCAAGCAGTGATGGTGCTGGTCGGTGTTGAATGGGGGCGTTTAGCTGGCGCGCGGTTTTATAGCTGGCTTGGTTTGCGTCGAAGTGGTTGGGTGACGGGCGAGTCAGTCAAGCTAAATAACATTGGTCTGAGTGGTGCGTTGTCCAGAAAGGAGGCCTTGGCCAAAGTAGAAAAATGGCATCACACTACTTGGTGGGGTTTTTTCTAATGGCACGGCCATGTTCCTTGGGTGGCCGTGCTAAACAACGCCAGAAATGGCCTCGAAGCCGAACCGACTACCTGCTGGACCCCCACTTTGAGTTTGAGGAGATGGTTGTCTCTTCATGCCTGCTGTTGAGTAGGAGTACTAGTACTAGTATTCCTGTTGATACTCGAATGCGTTGTCGATAAACCAATGATGTAGTATGTGCTTGAGAATCATGACCATATTTGTTTCCAAGGCCTCCGGTAGTGAAAGCACATGCTTTTGTTTTTGGTGCTGTCAGGTACTGTAAAAGAATGTATTACACAAACGGGCGAATTTCCTGTTCGAATTTGCTTTTTATTATTGGGCACTCTGTTCAAATTTGTTGAAGTTGCACTACACGAGGAACACGTATGCACGATTAACATGCTGCCTGATAGACACAGATGGGATGGTTGCGGGAAAACCCTTGCAAATGCACACGCATAATGACGTTTTTTAAATTCTTTTTTGGAGCCTTGTGCAGGGTAAAGCAAGTTTACAACTGTCTGCATAGACTTGTAGCTGTCGGCAGTTGGCTGCGAGTTTCCGTAGGAAATTTCTGCAGCGCTCACAACCGTCTACTACGTGTTTCCTTTTGGTCTCGTGTCCCCGTCACGTTTCCATGCCGAGCATCCGCGAGAGTCCGGCTGCTGCTGACTAACAACGGTTGACGCCCGAGTAGCATTGATTTAGGTAATCGTGCAGGGGAAGGAAGGGATTTTTCATTTCATTTTCGTGTGTGTTGCCACCCTCAAAAAAGAAAAGGGAAGGAAAGAAAGTGCGTGTGTTGCCAGTTGCCAAAGTTTCCCTCCGTTGGGGGATGCAAGTTTTTTTTCGACAAAGAGTGGATTTTATTGGCTAAAAAAGGAACATCAAGAGAATACATACCCTAAGAGCACACACCCGGCCTCTGCAAAGCTAGGACGCACACAGCCAACATCAACACACACACACACAAAACACGCCGGCAACAACAAAGTCATAATAGACCAAAGCTATGCGTAGGCGGGGAAAAATATAAAAGTACAAAGTGATCAGATCCATTATAGGCAAACTACAACAATGACCATATCCACACCATCCATCTCATGACACCACATAGACGACGGAGTTTTTCAACATCAACGCCTTCAAGAAAGAAGTGACACTCAAGCGTCGTCGTCACCGGATCCAACCACCAAGGTTAGGATCAAGGTTTTCATCATGAAGAATCAATCTGAGCATATCCGAGCAATGCCTTCAACAAGGTAACGATGTAAAATACATCGCCATTGCCAGGTACAACCAGCTTGGGTCAGACCAAGGCTTTCACCCCGGAGCTCGTGACCTGATGCTTAGTAGCACCATCGAAGTCATCAAGTGTTGTCGCCATCACTTTTCCACAATCCCAGCAGCTACGTGTGATGTCCGCCGCCGCCGCTCCACAACCATTCCTTTGTGTCAAGTCGCCGTCCATAATTTGTATCTCACCGTCGAAGTCAACCAATGGATCTTGAGATGAAGACTCCCGAAGATCTTTCGGTGACCTCCGCCGTCGTGGAACCGTAGGAGGCCACAGCAGCATAGTCTGCATGCATCCCCATTCGGCCGATCAGATCTGAAACACCACCACCAAGCCATGGACTTCAGCGTCACCGGTGATCAGAGGATGGCTTGGTGGCTTGGTGAGGTCGGGCGCGACCCGTTGCCGATCCGGTTTTTTCAGACCTGGCGAAAGCTATCGAGCCATTCAGCCAAGGCCTCCGGAATCCATAGCCGTAGAATTATCGCTGGTTGCCAACCAAGGGAGCGCTACAACTGGAGGAGATCCCGTCGGAGCAGCCGCCCAAGCCGCTGAAATCAACCAGCGCTGTCACCGCGCCTGCCAGAAACCTGCCACCACACCGCTGCCTTGCCCTGCAGGCCTGAGCGCTGCGCCGCCACGAACGGGATCTGGCCGTCCCAACCTCCTAGCACGAGCGGAAGAAAACGCCCCGCCGCCACCGTCACCGGAGCCTGGCGAGCTTTGCTGGCCGGTGCCTCTGGCGGCGGCGAGACGAGGGAAGAGATTGGGGCGAACGACCGGCGGCGCGATTGGACGAGGGGAGAGATTGGGGGATGCAAGTAGATCGATGCATTTGCTTTTGGGTCACCATGACATGACAGTCTGAAGGGGTAGCTCAGTTTATGAATCACTTTTTACACAGATATTGTGATCTTTGGAAGCGAATGAAGTAGGCTGGGCCAGTGGATCGGCTGCACCCCTGCGCACTCCATTCTGCAAATCTGCATCACATAATTCTCTTCTTTTCAACATAGTAAATCTACGCGTACACCAGTCCTATTATGTATGGTTATTACTGATTTTTCATTTAATAATAATATGGTTATTGAAAGCTGAATAAAACTGTTGCTTATTGATGATTTGGTGCGGCATACAAGAGTATATAAGAGGGTACAAACCGACTTGGGGTAGGGGTACAAAAATGACTTGGACTAGAAGTCGTATACCATAATGACTACTCTAACATCCCCCGCAGTATCAACGGCAGGCTCGACGACGTTGAGACTGAAACAGATATCTTGAAACGGCTTAGTAGGCAGTGCCTTGGTGAAAATGTCAGCAAACTGAGCCGTAGAGGGAACATGAAGCACCCGAACCTGACCAAGAGCAACCTTTTCACGAACAAAATGAATATCAATCTCAATATGCTTTGTGCGTCGGTGTTGAACTGGATTGCTGGTCATGTAGACTGCTGATATGTTGTCACAGTAGATAATAGTGGCCTGCTCAATAGGCCTGTGTAGCTCGGAGAGTAACTGCCGAATCCAGATTGTATCTGCAACGGCATGTGCCACAACGCGATACTCAGCCTCGGCCGACGAACGTGAGACTGTAACCTGTCTTTTCGAAGACCAAGAAATCAAATTGTTACCAAGAAAAACACAAAAACCGGAAGTGGACCTTCGAGTGTCAGGACAACCAGCCCAGTCTGCATCAGAGTTTGCGGTAAGCGAGTTTGGAGAAGAATTATTGAGGTGGAGACCATGATTGAGAGTTCCTTTTAAATACCGAAGAATGCGTTTAACATGATTATAGTGAGGAACCCGGGGATCATGCATATAGAGACATGCTTGTTGAACAGCAAAAGAGATTTCAGGACGAGTAATGGTGAGATATTGGAGAGCACCTGTTAGGCTACGATAGAGAGTAGGATCGGAAAAGGGTTCACCGGTAGCCGAAAGTTTAAAACTAGTATCGACAGGAGTGCGAGATGATTGACAGTCAAGCATACCAGCACGATTAAGAAGATCAAGAATATACTGGCGTTGGGAAAGAAAAAGGCTGGAGGAATCTCGAACAACAGCAATGCCTAAGAAATGATGAAGGAGTCCTAGGTCAGTCATAGAAAATTCAGATCTAAGAAGAGAGACAATATGATCTAAGAACTTTTGAGAGGAGGCGGTAAGAATGATATCATCTACATAGAGAAGTAAATAGGCAGTGTCAGAAGTTTGATGATACACAAAAAGAGAGGTGTTGGAGAGAGATGGAGTGAAGCCTATTGTTTGAATGAAGGAGGAGAAGCGTTGAAACCAAGCTCGTGGGGCCTGTTTAAGACCGTAGAGAGATTTCTGAAGAAGACATACATGAGTTGGAAAGGATGGATTTTCAAAACCCAGAGGTTGCTGGCAGTAGACAGTTTCTTGAAGGAAACCATGGTGGAAAGCATTTTTAACATCAAGTTGGTGAATGAGCCATGAAGAGGAGACAGCAACACTAAGAACGGTGCGAATGGTGCTAGGTTTAACAACAGGAGAGAAGGTTTCTTCGTAATCAATTCCTTGTTGCTGAGAAAAGCCACGACAAACCCACCTAGCTTTATATCGTGAGAGGCTCCCATTGGAGTGGAACTTTTGGCGAAAAATCCATTTGCCAGAAAAAATATTTGTATTGGGAGGACGAGGAACAAGTTGCCAGGTGTTGTTTTGAAGTAAAGCATTATATTCTTCTTGCATGGCAGCAGCCCAATTGGGATCAAGTAGAGCAGTTTTGTAATTCTTTGGAAGAGAAGTGAGAGATACGGAGGTATGAAGGTTTAGGCCGTCTTGGGGTTGATGAAATCTTGATTTGGCCCTAGTACGCATGCGATGATCATTAATCGGGGCTGCTGTAGGAATAGCACGAGGGGGTAAGGTGGGTACTGGTGAGTCCGGCGCAGCGGAAGAGTCGGACGAAGGAGTAGGGCTGGGTGGTGGAGTGGGAGCAGGGCTGGGTGGTGGAGTGGGAGTAGGGGCCGGGGGTGTTGGGGAGGGAGCAGGGGTCGGGGGTGTTGGGGACGTCTCGGGTGGGGTGAGTGTATGGTTGGGATTGGCTATGGTGGGTGTTATTGGTGGTGGTGATAAGTTGTGTTCGGCAGGTAGGGGAGTATATAGTTGGAAAGGACGGGGAGAGGGGTGTTGGAAATATGCCCTAGAGGCAATAATAAATAGGTTATTATTATATTTCCTTGTTCATGATAATTGTTTATTATCCATGCTAGAATTGTATTGATAGGAAACTCAGATACATGTGTGGATACATAGACAACACCATGTCCCTAGTAAGCCTCTAGTAGACTAGCTCGTTGATCAATAGATGGTTACGGTTTCCTGACCATGGACATTGGATGTCGTTAATAACGGGATCACATCATTAGGAGAATGATGTGATGGACAAGACCCAATCCTAAGCCTAGCACAAGATCGTGTAGTTTGTTTGCTCAGAGCTTTTCTAATGTCAAGTATCATTTCCTTAGACCATGAGATTGTGCAACTCCCGGATACCGTAGGAATGCTTTGGGTGTACCAAACGTCACAACGTAACTGGGTGGCTATAAAGGTGCACTACAGGTATCTCCGAAAGTGTCTGTTGGGTTGGCACGAATCGAGACTGGGATTTGTCACTCCGTGTAAACGGAGAGGTATCTCTGGGCCCACTCGGTAGGACATCATCATAATGTGCACAATGTGACCAAGGAGTTGATCACGGGATGATGTGAGTTACGGAACGAGTAAAGAGACTTGCCGGTAACGAGATTGAACAAGGTATAGGGATACCGACGATCGAATCTCGGGCAAGTAACATATCGATAGACAAAGGGAATTGCATACGGGATTGATTGAATCCCCGACATCGTGGTTCATCCGATGAGATCATCGTGGAACATGTGGGAGCCAATATGGGTATCCAGATCCCGCTGTTGGTTATTGACCGGAGAACGTCTCGGTCATGTCTGCATGGTTCCCGAACCCGTAGGGTCTACACACTTAAGGTTCGATGACGCTAGGGTTATAGGGAAAGTATGTACGTGGTTACCGAATGTTGTTTGGAGTCCCGGATGAGATCCTGGACGTCACGAGGAGTTCCGGAATGGTCCGGAGGTAAAGATTTATATATGGGAAGTCCTGTTTTGGTCACCGGAAAAGTTTCGGGTGATATCGGTAATGTACCGGGACCACCGGGAGGGTCCCGGGGGTCCACCAAGTGGGGCCACCAGCCCCAGAAGGCTGCGTGGGCCAAGTGTGGGAGGGGACCAGCCCCAGGTGGGCTGGTGCGCCCCCCCACCAAGGCCCAAGGCGCATGGGAGAGTGGGAGGGGGCAAACCCTAGGTCCAGATGGGCCTTAAGGCCCACCCTAGTGGCGCCCCCCTCTCCTCCCCTTGGCCGCCCCCCTTAGATGGGATCTAGGGCTGGCCGCCTGCCCTTGGGGTGGGAACCCTAGAGGGGGCGCAGCCCCCCCCTATATATAGTTGAGGTTTGGGGCTGCCCAAGACACGAGAACGTCTCTCTTTCGGCGCAGCCCTACCCCTCTCCCTCCTCCTCCTCTCCCGCGGTGCTTGGCGAAGCCCTGCGGGATTGCCACGCTCCTCCATCACCACCACGCCGTCGTGCTGCTGCTGGACGGAGTCTTCCCCAACCTCTCCCTCTCTCCTTGCTGGATCAAGGCGTGGGAGACGTCACCGGGCTGCACGTGTGTTGAACGCGGAGGCGCCGTGGTTCGGTGCTTAGATCGGAATCAACCGCGATCTGAATCGCTACGAGTACGACTCCCTCATCCGCGTTCTTGCAACGCTTCCGCATCGCGATCTACAAGGGTATGTAGATGCACTCCCCTTCCCCTCGTTGCTAGATTACTCCATAGATTGATCTTGGTGATGCGTAGAAAATTTTGAATTTCTGCTACGTTCCCCAACAAGGGGGTGTTTGCGGAGCTAGGGGTGTTGGATGGTGTAGTAGTGCGTTGTGAGAAAGGAAAAATGTGCTCAGCAAATGTGACATGACGAGAGACATGAACGTGTCCGGTGTGAAGGTCGAGACAGCGATAGCCTTTGTGCTCGTCAGAGAAGCCGAGAAAAGCACATGGGATAGAGCATGGTGACAATTTATTTGCAGAAGTGGCGTAGGCATTGGGAAAACAGAGACAGCCGAAAACACGAACCGTGGAGTAGTCGGGGTGGGAAAGAAAGAGGGAATAATAGGGAGTAGTGTTGGGTTTAGTTTTAGAAGGTCGAATATTTAGAAGGAAGGTGGCCATGTCTAAGGCTTCAGCCCAAAACTTGGGAGGCATAGATGATTGAATGAGGAGAGTGCGAACTATATCATTGAGGGTGCGAAGAGAGCGTTCTGCTTTACCATTTTGAGGGGAGGTGTAGGGACATGAGAACCTAAGCAGGATGCCATGTTGTAAGAAGAAAGTATGATTTTTAATGTTATCAAACTCGCGACCATTGTCACATTGGATAAAGAGAATTGGGAGGAAGAAGTGAACAGACACATAGCGTTGAAAATTAAGGAAAAGAGAATGGACCTCGGATTTGTTGCGTAGAGGAAAAGTCCAGACAAAGTGGGTGAAATCATCTAGAATAACAAGGTAGTATTTAAAACCCGAAACACTTGCAATGGGAGAGGTCCATAAATCACAATGTATTAATTCAAAGGGATAAGTGCTACAAGAACTAGAGGAACTAAAGGGAAGACGCACATGTTTGCCTAATTGACAAGACTCGCAAAACACAGAATTATGAGAGTCCCTATTACATGGTATGGTAAATTCACTAAGCATAGAAGCTAAGACGGCGGGGTTGGGATGGCCCAAGCGACGATGCCAGAGATCGACGGAGGCCAGCATGGATGTTGGAGGGGTGGCGGCAGGAACTCCATTAAGAGAATAAAGATCACCGGAGCTATTGAAGCGAGCGATCTCGGCCTTGGTCAGGTAATCCTTCACAGATAAACCAAAAGGGTCAAATTCAGCCGAAACTAGATTGTCGCAAGTAAATTGGCGAACAGAGATAAGATTTTTAATGAGGGCGGGTGCAACTAGAACATCGCGAAGTAAAAGAGGTTTGGTGGAAGAGGGAAGTTGAGTCTGACCAACACAATATATAGGAATAGATGATCCATCTCCAAGGATAATGGAAGGGAAAGGAGATTTAGTGCAAGAAGATAACCAATTACTAGATGCAGACATATGACTAGAGGCCCCTGAATCAAAGATCCAATCCGTACCTGAGTTTCCTTGTGCAGCAAAGTTATTCATGGCCTGGAGAAAGGCAGCTTGATCCCAGCTCGGCGTCGCAGGTGAGGGTGACGTCGGAAGCAGTGCTGGCGGATACGATGGTGAAGGCAGTAGGGCCGGCTGGGGAGTGTAGTAGGCATTGGCCGGCTGTGGTGGGGGTGGCGTCGGGAGCAGGGCCGGCTGAGGTGTGTAGTAGGCACCGCCGTCGGTGCTGTAATGACCATAAGGAGCATACGTCGGGGCGGCGTGATAGGCATTGGCCGGCTGTCGGGGGTTGAGAACCCCGGGAGCACCAGTAGGCGGCCGAAGGCCGGGTTGCCAGGCACCTGAGTATGCCGGCGGAGCACCGAGGGTGGACGGAGCGGACCAGGGCATGGGCCATGCTTGAACAAACCCCGTCCAAGGATCATGAGGAGGCCGCCATGCAACCGCAGATGGAGCACTGGTGGGTGGTGCAGGAATCGGTGCTAGTGATGTCGACGGCGGCCTGTAGATAGGGTTTTTGCCGCGGTAGTTCGGACTAGGACGCCAGCCTGGGGGCGATTGAACAGATGACGATGCGGATGGCCCGGTGGCAGGAGCCGGCCTGGAAGGCGGCGCTGGTGTAGACGACAGAGGAGGACGAGCCGCAGCATGAAAGACCTTGGGGCGAGAGTCCTTGCGAGCTTGTGTTTCTGCCGCGAGTTGTAGCAAGGAACGAACTTCAGCGAAGGTAGGAGGGGGCCGTATCATCGGTATGAACGAGGCTTGCTTGTCAAAGTCTTCGCTGAGGCCGACGACGACGATATTGATTAGCTGTGAGTCGCTAACTATATCGCTGAGTTCACGGAGCTCATCACCAATGGTCTTAACGCGCTGGCAGAACAGGTTCACCGGGGCGTCTCCTTGCACCATATTGCGAAGCTCGGTGTGGAGAGCGTTTTTCCGAGCGTCGGTGTTGCTTTGGAAGAGCTGACGGAGGGAGTGCCAGATGTTGGCAGCGGTGGCGTCGTCGTGATCGAGCATGTTGAAGATCTCGGTGGTGATGCGGGTGTAGAACCACTGGACGATCGCGAGATCGTCTTTCAACCATTGCGGATCGTCGGGGCGGGGAAGACAGTTGGCGGCGACATGCGAGCGCAGGTTGCAGCGGCCGAGGTGGAGATCGAAGAGATGTCTCCAATGGTAGTAGTTGTGGGCGGCGAGATCAAGAACTATGGGATGTAGGGGCTGACGTCGGAGATTGTGTCAGCAAGAGATATTGGTGCGGCGAGGATGGGTGCAGGGTAGTTTTGTGGAGCTATGGTGAGGGCCGAGAGAGAAGCGGCCGCGGCGTTGGCAGCCTTAGCGATGAGTGCGGCCCGACGCTCAAAGTAGCCGGGCGGCGGCGGCGGCGGTGGCGTTGGCGGAGCCATACCCTAAACCCTGGGACCGGTATCTGATACCATGAAAGCTGAATAAAACTGTTGCTTATTGATGATTTGGTGCGGCATACAAGAGTATATAAGAGGGTACAAACCGACTTGGGTTAGGGGTACAAAACTGACTTGGACTAGAAGTCGTATACCATAATGACTACTCTAACAGTTATAAGCAGCATAGGTCCACTACTTGATGACACCTGATGATTCCCTCGACTATTAAGACATCTGTGACGACTTCATCGATCTTAAGATGTTGTGTCGATTCAATATCCCGGAGATGTTCATTGGGGTCGGATGTGCATGCATGCATTCATAGGTGTGTATGTTCGTGTACGTGAGCATCTACCGCCTATATCGTGTTAAAAAAAGCTTTCGGTAATAATATGGTTACAAGTAAGAGGAAGGATGGATGGGGTTGCTGGTCAGCGTAAAAAGCACTTTGATCGCGTGCATCCAACCTTTTGATTAAACAGCAGGGACCAGGGGTACTACTTTTGGTCGAGTCGACTAGGCGGCGTAGAACGATGAGTCATGACACTTACGTGTCCTCGGTGCCGTGGTTTGGTTGGGTTGGGAGAGGAAAGCGTGAGATCGGGCGGGGAGCGAAAACATCAGTTCAGTTAGGCACGGCGTACGATTGAAAGGAGGGACGTGCGTCGCGTACGTGCTTGGAGGAACTGGCACTTTCCACTTGCCACAGAAATGGTATCTGACGTGCAGTTTGCGCTAGTGCGCCAAGCAGGCAGCGTATCGTGCGGAGCTTTGCCCAAACAGGATGTTCCATCCCATCCAATCGATCGCTGAAAGCGAAGGACCTAGGCCGAGGCGCGGTGCTCTCCACGCCGCTCTCGGAGTCGGAGTGGATGCGTCCAACCAGCCAACCGCGTACCGCTGGATCGCGCCAGCCGTTCTTTACTTGCTTTCTTGTTTTTCTTTTGAGAAACGCTTTGTTTTTCTTTCTACGGGAAAGAAACGCTTTGTTTTCGGCTTGTTGGTACAACGGAAAGCTTCTTCCACTCCCCGATACCAAAAGAAAGAAAGAAGCATTAATCGGAATGGAGGCTGTCACGGCGATTTCGGGGTAGCGCAAGAGGATGATTTAGGTATGGGATTCACACGAGAAAATTATACGCAGGGTTAGGCTCTTTATCGAAAAGGTAACACCCTATTCATGTTTTGTGTTTATCAGACCTCTTTTTTTATGAAAATAGAAACTTTCATTCATCAATTAGGGTTGTCACATTCAAGGTTACACAAAGGGGTAATTTTCACATGTGCATGTGCATGGCGGAGCCAAACGGTTGTGTGTGACGCCCTACCCAAGCAAGCTCATGGCTCACCTGATTCCCATTTCTCCTAACATGTGCTATGCCATGCGTTTCTTTCTGCGAAGAAACACTTTGTTTTCGGTTTGTTGGTACAATGGAAAGCTTCTTCCACTCCTCGATACCAAAAGAACATTAGGTTCAGAAAAGAAAGAAAGAAACATTATTTGGAATGGAGGCTGTCACGGGGATTTCGGGGTAGTGCAAGAGAATGATTTAGGTATGGAATTCACACGAGAAAATTATACACAGGGTTGGGCTCTTTATCGAAGAGGTAACACCCTACTCCTGTTCTGTGTTGGGCTCTTTATCGAAGAGGTAACACCCTACTTTTGTTCTGTGTTTATCAGACTTGTATAAAAATTGTCACACTACAAATGTGTATGCGTGTGTTTTCTTATTTATGTATCTGTAGGCCTCTGTCTAAGCATACCCACACAAGGGCGCCCTAGCCTTCCCTTATATAGGGCTGCCAAGGCTGGGAATTACAATGGCCAAGTCGGCCACGTGGTGATAAAAACACATTGATGATGCATCGCTGCCCCTCGTTAACTGTGTTGTCATAATACCCCACAAAAGAAATGTGTTATCTTTTTTAGTCTAAATACACTTTATTAATGATCAAAAGCCCAAAACATTGGGATATAATTTAGGTTCGGAGTATCTAGGTGTGGATACATAAACAAATACCGTGTCCCTAGTGAGCCTCTACTAGACTAGCTCGTTGATCAAAGATGGTTAACGTTTTCTAACCATGGACATGTATTGTCACTTGATGACGAGATCACTGAAGGAAATATGCCCTAGAGGCAATAATAAAGTATTATATATTTCCTTATATCATGATAAATGTTTATTATTCATGCTAGAATTGTATTAACCGGAAACATAATACATGTGTGAATACATAGACAAACATAGTGTCACTAGTATGCCTCTGCTTGACTAGCTCGTTAATCAAAGATGGTTATGTTTCCTAGCCATAGACATGAGTTGTCATTTGATTAACGGGATCACCTCATTAGGAGAATGACGTGATTGACATGACCCATTACGTTAGCTTAGCACCCGATCGTTTAGTATGTTGCTATTGCTTTCTTCATGACTTATACATGTTCCTATGACTATGAGATTATGCAACTCCCGTTTACCGGAGGAACACTTTGTGTGCTACCAAACGTCACAACGTAACTGGGTGATTATAAAGGTGCTCTACAGGTGTCTCCAAAGGTACTTGTTGGGTTGGCGTATTTCGAGATTAGGATTTGTCACTCCGATTGTCGGAGAGGTATCTCTGGGCCCACTCGGTAATGCACATCACTATAAGCCTTGCAAGCATTGTGACTAATGAGTTAGTTGCGGGATGATGTATTACGGAACGGGTAAAGAGACTTGCCGGTAACGAGATTGAACTAGGTATCGAGATACCGACGATCGAATCTCGGGCAAGTAACATACCGATGACAAAGGGAACAACGTATGTTGTTATGCGGTCTGACCGATAAAGATCTTCGCAGAATATGTGGGAGCCAATATGGGCATCCAGGTCCCGCTATTGGTTATTGACCGGAGAGGTGTCTCGGTCATGTCTACATAGTTCTCGAACCCAAAGGGTCCGCACGCTTAAAGTTACGATGACAGTTTTATTATGAGTTTATATGTTTTGATGTACCGAAGGTTGTTCGGAGTCCCGGATGTGATCACGGACATGACGAGGAGTCTCGAAATGGTCGAGACGTAAAGATTGATATATTGGACGACTATATTCGGACACCGGAAGTGTTCCGGAGAAGTTTCGGATTAAACCGGAGTGCCGGAGGGTTACCGGAACCCCCGGGGAAGTATTGGGCCTTAGTGGGCCTTGAGGGGAGAGAGAGGGCAGCAGCCAGGAGGTGGTGCGCCCCCTCCCAGGAGGAGTCCTAGTTGGACTAGGAGAGGGGGCGCAGCCCCCTTTCCCTTTCCCTCTCCCTCTCCCTCTCTTTCCTTCCCCCCTTCTTTTCCTTGTAGGACTAGGAAAGGGGAGTCCTCCTCCTAGTAGGAGGAGGACTCCCCCCCTCTCCTTAGCGTGCCCATAGGCAGCCGGCCTCCCCCTTGCTCCTTTATATACGAGGGCAGGGGGGCACCTCTAAACACACTAGATATACGATATTTTAGCCGTGTGCGGTGCCCCCCTCCACCAGATTACACCTCGATAATACCGTCGTGGAGCTTAGGCGAAGCCGTGCGTCGGTGGAACATCATCATCGTCACCACGCCGTCGTGCTGACGAAACTCTCCCTCAACACTCGGCTGGATCGGAGTTCGAGGGACGTCATCGAGCTGAACGTGTGTAGAACTTCGGAGGTGCCGTGCGTTCGGTACTTGATCGGTCGGATCGTGAAGACGTACGACTACATCAACCGCGTTGTGATAACGCTTCCGCTGTCGGTCTACGAGGGTACGTGGACAACACTCTCCCCTCTCGTTGCTATGCATCACCATGATCTTGCGTGTGCGTAGGAATTTTTTTGAAATTACTACGTTCCCCAACAGTGGCATCCGAGCCTGGTTTTATGCGTTGATGCTATGCACGAGTAGAACACAAGTGAGTTGTGGGCGATATAAGTCATACTGCTTACCAGCATGTCATACTTTGGTTCGGCGGTATTGTGAGATGAAGCGGCCCGGACCGACATTACGCGTACGCTTACGCGAGACTGGTTTCACCGTTCGGAGCACTCGTTGCTTAAAGGTGACTGGCGGGTGTCTGTCTCTCTCACTTTAGTTGAACCGAGTGTGGCTACGCCCGGTCCTTGCGAAGGTTAAAACAGCACCAACTTGACAAACTATCGTTGTGGTTTTGATGCGTAGGTAAGAACGGTTCTTGCTAAGCCCGTAGCAGCCACGTAAAACTTGCAACAACAAAGTAGAGGACGTCTAACTTGTTTTTGCAGGGCATGTTGTGATGTGATATGGTCAAGACATGATGTGATATAATGTGTTGTATGAGATGATCATGTTTTGTAATCAAGTTATCGGCAACTGGCAGGAGCCATATGGTTGTCGCTTTATTGTATGAGATGCAATCGCCATGTAATAGTTTTACTTTATCACTAAGCGGTAGCGATAGTCGTAAAAGCAATAAGTTGGCGAGACGACAACGATGCTACGATGGAGATCAAGGTGTCGAGCCGGTGACGATGGTGATCATGACGGTGCTTCGGAGATGGAGATCACAAGCACGGTGCTTCGGAGATGGAGATCACAAGCACAAGATGATGATGGCCATATCATATCACTTATATTGATTTGCATGTGATGTTAATCCTTTATGCATCTTATCTTGCTTTGATTGACGGTAGCATTATAAGATGATCTCTCACTAAAATTTCAAGATAAAAGTGTTCTCCCTGAGTATGCACCGTTGCAAAAGTTCTTCGTGCTGAGACACCACGTGTTAATCGGGTGTGATAGGCTCTACATTCAAATACAACGGGTGCAAAACAGTTGCACACGCGGAATACTCAGGTTAAACTTGACGAGCCTAGCATATGTACAGATATGGCCTCGGAACACAGAGACCGAAAGGTCGAGCGTGAATCATATAGTAGATATGATCAACATAGTGATGTTCACCATTGAAACTACTCCATCTCACGTGTTAATCGGACATGGTTTAGTTGCTTTGGATCACGTAATCACTTAGATGATTAGAGAGATGTCTATCTAAGTGGGAGTTCTTAAGTAATATGATTAATTGAACTTAAATTTATCATTAACTTAGTACCTGATAGTATCTTGCTTGTCTATGTTAATTGTAGATATATGGCCCGTGCTGTTGTGCCGTTGAATTTTAATGCGTTCCTTGAGAAAGCTAAGTTGAAAGATGATGGTAGCAATTACACGGACTGGGTCCGTAACTTGAGGATTATCCTCATTGCTGCACAGAAGAATTACGTCCTGGAAGCACCGCTAGGTTCCAGGCCTCCTGCAAGAGCTACGCCAGAAGTTATGAACGTCTGGCAAAGCAAAGCTGATGACTACTCAATAGTTTAGTGTGCCATGCTTTACGGCTTAGAACCGGGACTTCAACGACGTTTTGAACGTCATGGAGCATATGAGATGTTCCAGGAGTTGAAGTTAATATTTCAAGCAAATGCCCGGATTGAGAGATATGAAGTCTCCAATAAGTTCTATAGCTGCAAGATGGAAGAGAATAGTTCTGTCAGTGAGCATATACTCAGAATGTCTGGGTATAATAATCACTTAATTCAACTGGGAGTTCAACTTTCGGATGATTGCGTCATTGACAGAATTCTTCAATCACTGCCACCAAGTTACAAGAGCTTCGTGATGAACTATAACATGCAAGGGATGGATAAGACGATTCCCGAGCTCTTCGCAATGCTAAAGGCAGCGGAGGTAGAAATGAAAAAGGAGCATCAAGTGTTGATGGTCAGTAAAACCACTAGTTTCAAGAAAAAGGGCAAAGGGAAGAAGAAAGGGAACTTCAAGAAGAATAGCAAGCAAGTTGCTGTTCGGGAGAAGAAATCCAAGTCTGGACCTAAGCCTGAAACTGAGTGCTTCTACTGTAAGCAGACTGGCCACTGCAAGCGGAACTGCCCCAAGTATTTGGCGGATAAGAAGGATGGCAAGGTTAACAAAGGTATATGTGATATACATGTTATTGATGTGTACCTTACTAATACTCGCAGTAGCACCTGGGTATTTGATACTGGTTCTGTTGCTAATATTTGCAACTCGAAACAGGGGCTACGAATTAAGCGAAGTTTGGCTAAGGACGAGGTGACGATGCGCGTGGGAAATGGTTCCAAAGTCGATGTGATCGCCGTCGGCACGCTACCTCTACATCTACCTTCGGGATTAGTTTTAGACCTAAATAATTGTTATTTGGTGCCAGCGTTGAGCATGAACATTATATCTGGATCTTGTTTAATGCGAGACGGTTATTCATTTAAATCAGAGAATAATGGTTGTTCTATTTATATGAATAATATCTTTTATGGTCATGCACCCTTGAAGAGTGGTCTATTTTTAATGAATCTCGATAGTAGTGATACACATATTCATAATGTTGAAGCCAAAAGATGCAGAGTTAATAATGACAGTGCAACTTATTTGTGGCACTGCCGTTTGGGTCATATCGGTGTAAAGCGCATGAAGAAACTCCATACTGATGGAATTTTGGAATCACTTGATTTTGAATCACTTGGTACTTGCGAACCGTGCCTTATGGGCAAGATGACCAAAACACCGTTCTCCGGAACTATGGAGAGAGCAACAGATTTGTTGGAAATCATACATACAGATGTATGTGGCCCGATGAATATTGAAGCTCGTGGCGGATATCGTTATTTTCTCACCTTCACAGATGATTTGAGCAGATATGGGTATATCTACTTAATGAAACATAAGTCTGAAACATTTGAAAAGTTCAAAGAATTTCAGAGTGAAGTTGAAAATCATCGTAACAAGAAAATAAAATTCCTACGATCTGATCGTGGAGGAGAATATTTGAGTTACGAGTTTGGTCTACATTTAAAACAATGCGGAATAGTTTCGCAACTCACGCCACCCGGAACACCACAGCGTAATGGTGTGTCTGAACGTCGTAATCGTACTTTATTAGATATGGTGCGAACTATGATGTCTCTTACTGATTTACCGCTATCGTTTTGGGGTTATTCTTTAGAGACGGCTGCATTCACTCTAAATAGGACACCATCGAAATCCGTTGAGACGACGCCTTTTGAACTATGGTTTGGCAAGAAACCAAAGTTGTCGTATCTTAAAGTTTGGGGCTGCGATGCTTATGTGAAGAAACTTCAACCTGATAAGCTCGAGCCTAAATCGGAGAAATGTGTCTTCATAGGATACCCAAAGGAGACCGTTGGGTACACCTTCTATCACAGATCCGAAGGCAAGATATTTGTTGCTAGAAATGGATCCTTTCTAGAGAAGGAGTTTCTCTCAAAAGATGTGAGTGGGAGGAAAGTAGAACTTGATGAGGTAACTGTACCTGCTCCCTTATTGGAAAGTAGATCATCGCAGAAATCAGTTTCTGCGACACCTACACCAAGTAGTGAGGAAGTTAATGATAATGATCATGAAACTTCAGATCAAGTTATTACTGAACTTCGTAGGTCAACCAGATCAAGATCCGCACCAGAGTGGTACGGTAATCCTGTTCTGGAGGTCATGTTACTAGACCATGGCGAACCTACGAACTATGAAGAAGCGATGGTGAGCCCAGATTCCGCAAAATGGCTTGAAGCCATGAAATCCGAGATGGGATCCATGTATGAGAACAAAGTATGGACTTTGGTTGACTTGCCCGATGGTCGGCAAGCCATTGAAAATAAATGGATCTTCAAGCCTCTCGGAGTTGGAATAAACGCTTTGATAGTGTGATCAAAGCATTTGGTTTTATACAGACTTTTGGAGAAGCCTGTATTTACAAGAAAGTGAGTGGGAGCTCGATAGCATTTCTGATATTATATGTGGATGACATATTACTGATTGGAAATGATATAGAATTTCTGGATAGCATAAAGGGATACTTGAATAAGAGTTTTTCAATGAAAGACCTCGGTGAAGCTGCATATATATTAGGCATTAAGATCTATAGAGATAGATCAAGACGCTTAATTGGACTTTCACAAAGCACATACCTTGACAAAGTTTTGAAGAAGTTCAAAATGGATCAAGCAAAGAAAGGGTTCTTGCCTGTACTACAAGGTGTGAGATTGAGTAAGACTCAATGCCCGACCACTGCAGGAGATAGAGAGAAAATGAAAGATGTTCCCTATGCTTCAGCCATAGGCTCTATCATGTATGCAATGCTGTGTACCAGACCTGATGTGTCCCTAGCTATATGTTTAGCAGGGAGGTACCAAAGTAATCCAGGAGTGGATCACTGGACAGCGGTCAAGAACATCCTGAAATACCTGAAAAGGACTAAGGATATGTTTCTCGTATATGGAGGTGACAAAGAGCTCATCGTAAGGGGTTACGTTGATGCAAGCTTTGACACTGATCCGGACGATTCGAAATCGCAAACCGGATACGTATTTACATTGAACGGTGGAGCTGTCAGTTGGTGCAGTTCCAAGCAAAGTGTCGTGGCGGGATCTACGTGTGAAGCGGAATACATAGCTGCTTCGGAAGCAGCGAATGAAGGAGTCTGGATGAAGGAGTTCATATCCGATCTAGGTGTCATACCTAGTACATCGGGACCAATGAAAATCTTTTGTGATAATACTGGTGCAATTGCCTTAGCAAAGGAATCCAGATTTCACAAGAGAACCAAGCACATCAGAAGACGCTTCAATTCCATCCGGGATTTAGTCCAGGTGGGAGACATAGAAATTTGCAAGATACATACGGATCTGAATGTAGCAGATCCGTTGACTAAGCCTCTTCCACAAGCAAAACATGATCAGCACCAAGACTCCATGGGTGTAAGAATCATTACTATGTAATCTAGATTATTGACTCTAGTGCAAGTGGGAGACTGAAGGAAATATGCCCTAGAGGCAATAATAAAGTATTATATATTTCCTTATATCATGATAAATGTTTATTATTCATGCTAGAATTGTATTAACCGGAAACATAATACATGTGTGAATACATAGACAAACAGAGTGTCACTAGTATGCCTCTGCTTGACTAGCTCGTTAATCAAAGATGGTTATGTTTCCTAGCCATAGACATGAGTTTTCATTTGATTAACGGGATCACCTCATTAGGAGAATGACGTGATTGACATGACCCATTACGTTAGCTTAGCACCCGATCGTTTAGTATGTTGCTATTGCTTTCTTCATGACTTATACATGTTCCTATGACTATGAGATTATGCAACTCCCGTTTACCGGAGGAACACTTTGTGTGCTACCAAACGTCACAACGTAACTGGGTGATTATAAAGGTGCTCTACAGGTGTCTCCAAAGGTACTTGTTGGGTTGGCGTATTTCGAGATTAGGATTTGTCACTCCGATTGTCGGAGAGGTATCTCTGGGCCCACTCGGTAATGCACATCACTATAAGCCTTGCAAGCATTGTGACTAATGAGTTAGTTGCGGGATGATGTATTACGGAACGAGTAAAGAGACTTGCCGGTAACGAGATTGAACTAGGTATCGAGATACCGACGATCGAATCTCGGGCAAGTAACATACCGATGACAAAGGGAACAACGTATGTTGTTATGCGGTCTGACCGATAAAGATCTTCGTAGAATATGTGGGAGCCAATATGGGCATCCAGGTCCCGCTATTGGTTATTGACCGGAGAGGTGTCTCGGTCATGTCTACATAGTTCTCGAACCCAAAGGGTCCGCACGCTTAAAGTTACGATGACAGTTTTATTATGAGTTTATATGTTTTGATGTACCGAAGGTTGTTCGGAGTCCCGGATGTGATCACGGACATGACGAGGAGTCTCGAAATGGTCGAGACGTAAAGATTGATATATTGGACGACTATATTCGGACACCGGAAGTGTTCCGGAGAAGTTTCGGATTAAACCGGAGTGCCGGAGGGTTACCGGAACCCCCCGGGGAAGTATTGGGCCTTAGTGGGCCTTGAGGGGAGAGAGAGGGCAGCAGCCAGGAGGTGGTGCGCCCCCTCCCAAGAGGAGTCCTAGTTGGACTAGGAGAGGGGGGCGCAGCCCCCTTTCCCTCTCCCTCTCCCTCTCTTTCCTTCCCCCCTTCTTTTCCTAGTAGTACTAGGAAAGGGGAGTCCTACTCCTACTAGGAGGAGGACTCCCCCCCTCTCCTTGGCGCGCCCATAGGCAGCCGGCCTCCCCCTTGCTCCTTTATATACGGGGGCAGGGGGGCACCTCTAAACACACTAGATATACGATATTTTAGCCGTGTGCGGTGCCCCCTCCACCAGATTACACCTCGATAATACCGTCGCGGAGCTTAGGTGAAGCCCTGCGTCGGTGGAACATCATCATCGTCACCACGCCGTCGTGCTGACGAAACTCTCCCTCAACACTCGGCTGGATCGGAGTTCGAGGGACGTCATCGAGCTGAACGTGTGTAGAACTTCGGAGGTGCCGTGCGTTCGGTACTTGATCGGTCGGATCGTGAAGACGTACGACTACATCAACCGCGTTGTGATAACGCTTCCGCTGTCGGTCTACGAGGGTACGTGGACAACACTCTCCCCTCTCGTTGCTATGCATCACCATGATCTTGCGTGTGCGTAGGAATTTTTTTGAAATTACTACGTTCCCCAACAATCACATCATTAGGAGAATATGTGATGGACAAGACCCATCCGTTAGCTTAGCATATGATCGTTCAGTTTATTGCTACTGCTTTCTTAATGTCAAATACATATTCTTTCGACCATGAGATCATGCAACTCCCGGATACCAAAGGAATACCTTGTGTGCTATCAAACGTCACAACGTAACTGGGTGATCATAAAGATGCTCTACAGGTATCTCCGAAGGTGTTTGTTGAGTTGGCATTGATCAAGATTGGGATTTGTCACTCCGTGTATCGGAGAGGTATCTCTGGGCCCTCTCGGTAATAC
Source organism: Aegilops tauschii subsp. strangulata (assembly GCF_002575655.3). Classification (NCBI taxonomy): domain Eukaryota; kingdom Viridiplantae; phylum Streptophyta; class Magnoliopsida; order Poales; family Poaceae; genus Aegilops; species Aegilops tauschii. The sequence continues at coordinate 308,033,958 of NC_053037.3, read as the reverse complement.
ACATCACAAGAAGCTTGCAAGCAAAGTGACTAAGGAGTTAGTTACGAGATGATGTATTACGGAACGAGTAAAGAGACTTGCCGGTAACGAGATTGAACTAAGTATGGAGATACCGACGATCGAATTTCAGGCAAGTAACATACCGACAGACAAAGGGAATTACGTACGTTGTCATAAAGGTTCAACCGATAAAGATCTTCGTAGAATATGTAGAAACCAATATGGGCATCCAGGTCCCGCTATTAGTTATTGACCGGAGAGGCGTCTCAGTCATGTCTACACCATTCTCGAACTCGTAGGGTCCGCACGCTTAACGTTCGTTGATGATATAGTATTGTATGAGTTATGTGAGTTGATGACTGAATGTTGTTCGGAGTCCCAGATGAGATCACAGACATGACGAGGAGCTCCGGAATGGTCCGAAGGTAAAGACTGATATATAGGACGATGCTTTTTGGTCACCGGAAAGGTTTCGGGATATACCGGGTATTCATCGGGTCACCAAAAGGGGTTCTGGGAGACCTACGGGGAGTATATGGGCCTAATGGGCCAAGGGAAGGCACACACCAGCCCACAAGGGGCTCGCGCGCCCTCTCCCTGGGTGCCGGCCCTAGGGAAGGAAAGGAGGGAGGGCTAGCCCCTCCCGCCTTCCCCCCGCACGCCTAAGAAGGCAAGGGGGGGGGGGGGCTAGGGCAAGGACCAAGGGTGGCCGCCGGCCCCCTTTGGGGAACCCTAGGCTGCCTCCCCTCCTCCCCCACCTATATATATGCGTGGAAGGAGAGGGGCAACACACACCACGATCCCCAAGTCGTGTGCGGCGCCCCTCTCCCTCTAGTTCATCCTCGGTCATATTTTCGTAGTGCTTGGCGAAGCCCTGCGGAGATAGTTGCATCACCACCGTCACCACGCCGTCGTGTTCGGAACTCATATGCTACTTTGCCCGTCTTGCTGGATCAAGAAGGCGAGGACGTCATCGAGCTGAACGTGTGCTGAACGCGGAGGTGCCGTACGTTCGGTACTTGATCGGGCGGCTCGTGAAGGTGTACGACTACATCTACCTCGTTGATAAACGCTTCTGCTTAATGGTCTACGAGGGTACGCAGACACACTCTCCCCTCTCGTAGCTATGCATCTTCATGAATAGATCTTGCGTGTGCATAGAATTTTTTTGTTTTCCATGCAACGTTCCCCAACAGTGGCATCCGAGCCAGGTCTATGCGTAGATGATATGCACGAGTAGAACACATGGTTGTGGGTGGTGATGGGCATACTGCTTACCACCAACGTCTTATTTTGATTCGGCGGTATTGTGGGATGAAGCGGTCTGGACCAACCTTACATGTCCACGCACATGAGACCGGTTCCACCGACTGACATGCAACTTGTTTTGCATAAAGGTGGCTGGCAGGTGTCCTATTTTAGTTGAATCGGATATGACTACGGCCGGTCCTTGAAGAAGGTTAAAACAACAAACTTGATAATCATCGTTGTGGTTTTGCATAGGTAAGAACCGTTCTTGCTAGTTGCCCGTAGCAGCCACGTAAAACTTGCAACAACAAAGCAGAGGACGTCAAACTTGTTTTTGCAGGGTATGTTGTGATGTGATATGGTCAAGACATGATGTGATATACGTTGTTGTATGAGATGATCATATTTTGTAATATCGACAACCGGCAGGAGCCTTAGGGCTTTCTCTTAATTATTATATAAAATGCAAGTGCCATGTAATTGCTTTACTTTATCGCTATGCGTTAACAATAGTTATAGAAGCAATAGTTGGTGAGATGACCCCGATGCAACGATGGAGATCAAGGTGTCGAGCCGGCGACGATGGAGATCATGACGATGCTTTGAAGACGGAGATCAAAAGCACAAGATGATGATGGCCATATCATGTCACATATTTTGATTGCATGTGATGTTTATCCTTTATGCATCTTATTTTGCTTAGAACGATGGTAGCATTATAAGATGATCCCTTCACTAAATTTCAGGATAAAAGTGTTCTCCCTGAGTATGCACCGTTGCCAAAGTTCGTCGTTCCAAAGCACCTCGTGATGATCGAGTGCGACCGACTCTACATTCACATACAACGGGTGTAAGACAGTTTTGCACATGCATAATATTTGGGTTAAACTTGACGAGCCTAGCATGTACAGACATGGTCTCGGAACACTTGAGACCGAAAATTCGAACATGAGTCATATAGTAGATATGATCAAAATAGAGATGTTCACCATTGATGGCTGATACATCTCCAACGTATCTATAATTTTTGATTGTTCCATGCTATTATATTATCTATCTTGGATGTTTTATATGCATTTATATGCTATTTTATATGATTTTTGGGACTAACCTATTAAGCTAGAACCCAGTGCCAGTTTCTGTTTTTTCCTTGTTTTTGAGTTTTACAAAAAAATATACCAAACGGAGTCCAAACGAGCTGAAAATTTACGATGATTTTTTATGGACCAGAAGAAGCCCCCGAAGCAAAAGAGTTGGGCCATAAGAGTCCCAAGCCAACCACAAGGTTGGAGGGCGCGCCCTACCCCCCGGGCGCGTCCTCCGTCCTTGTCGTTGACTCGTGGACCCCCCTAACTTGTTCTCGACGCCAAAAAATTCCTATAAATATAGAAACCCCCACAAATAAACCTAGATCGGGAGTTCTGCCGCCGCAAGCCTTTGTAGCCACCAAAAACAAAATCGGGACCCTGTTCTAGCACCCTACCGGAGGGGAAAATCATCACCGTTGGCCATCTTCATCATCCCGGCGCTCTCCATGACGAGGGGGCTGGGGAGTAGTTCACCCTCGGGGCTGAGGGTATGTACCAGTAGCTATGTGTTTGATCCCTCTCTCTCTCTCATGTTCTTGATTTGGCACGATCTTGATGTACCGCGAGCTTTGCTATTATAGTTGGATCTTATGATGTTTCTCCCCCTCTACCTTCTTGTAATGGATTGAGTTTTCCCTTTGAAGTTATCTTATCGGATTGAGTATTTAAGGATTTGAGAACACTTGATGTATGTCTTGCATGTGCTTATCTGTGGTGACAATGGGATATTCACGTGATCCACTTGATGTACGTTTTGGTGATCAACTTGCGGGTTCTGTGACCTTGTGAACTTATACATAGGGGTTGGCACACGTTTTCGTCTTGACTCTCCGGTACAAACTTTGGGGCACTCTTTGAAGTTCTTTGTGTTGGTTTGAATAGATGAATCTGAGATTGTGTGATGCATATCGTATAATCAAACCTGCGGATACTTGTGGTGACATTGCAGTATCTAGGTGACATTAGGGTTTTGGTTGATGTGTATCTTAAGGTGTTATTTTAGTACAAACTCTAGGCTGTTTGTGACACTTATAGGAATAGCCCAATAGATCGATCAGAAAGAATAACTTTGAGGTGGTTTCGTACCCTACAATAATCTCTTTGTTTGTTCTCCGCTATCAGTGACTTTGGAGTGACTCTTTATTGCACGTTGAGGGATTGTTATATGATCTAATTATGTTATCATTGTTGAGAGAACTTGCACTAGTGAAAGTATGAACCCTAGGCCTTGTTTCTAAGCATTGCAATACCGTTTCGCTCACTTTTGTTACTAGTTACCTTACTGGTTTTATATTTTCAGATTACAAAAACCTATATCTACCATCCATATTGCACTTGTATCACTATCTCTTCGCCGAACTAGTGCACCTATACAATTTACCGTTGTATTGGGTGTGTTGGGGACACAAGAGACTCTTTGTTATTTGGTTGCAGGGTTGCTTGAGAGAGACCATCTTCATCCTACGCCTCCCACGGATTGATAAACCTTAGGTCATTCACTCGAGGGAAATTTGCTACTGTCCTACAAAACTCTTCGCTTGGAGGCCCAACACGAGTCTACAAGAAGAAGGTTGCATAGTAGACATCAAGCTCTTTTCTGGCGCCGTTGCTGGGGAGGTTAGTGCTTGAAGGTATATCTTTAGATCTTGCAATCGAATCTTTTAGTTTCTTGTTTTATCACTAGTTTAGTCTATAACAGAAAACTACAAAAAAATGGAATTGAGGATGCCTCATATGCTTCATCTTTTCAATGTCTTTCGTGAAAATGAGAGAAAGGAAAATTGTGCTCAAGTGTTAGAAGAAGAAGTCTATAAAATGTTTGGCACTAAATATTTGTATGATTAGCATGATTGCAATGTTGTTAGTATGAATTCTTTGAATATCCATGATGCTAATGATATGCAAATCCACAAGCTTGGGGATGCTATGTTTGATGAATATGCTATTTTTAATCCCCCAAGTTTTGATGAGAATATTTATTGTGATGAAAGCATGCCTCCTATTTATGATGATTATATTGATGAAAGTGGGTTTGGAAGAGTGTCAACTTTAGGAAGTAATGATCCCACTATTTTGGAGGGTGTTGAATCTTATTGTGATAATTATGAAAGTGGATTTGGAGAGGTCATGACTTTATTTAGTAATGATTCCACTATCTTGGAAGAGGTTTCAATTGATTATGATGAGAACAAAGTTGCTACTTATGATGATTATTGTGATGACACTTATGTTATAAAGTAGTGATGATTATATTTATAAAGCTTGTCATAATTACGATTACCCTTTTTTTCTGAACATTATTCTTTTAATATGGAAAAAAATTATAGTATTCGAGTCTCTTATGATACTCCCACTATTCTGGATGAGAAGAGTTTTGCTTATGTGGAGAGTAGTAAAATTTCTATGTTTATGGATCATGAAAGTAATGCTTTATGTGGTGGTTATATTGTTGAATTCATTCATGATGCTACTGAAAATTACTATGAGGGAGGAATATATGCTTTTACATATTGCAATAATATCAATTTTCCTCTCTATGTGTTGAAAGTTTTGAAGTTTTGCTTGTTTTACCTTCCTATGCTAGTTGATTCTTGTTCCCACGAATTATTTGCTCACAAAATCCCTATGCATAAGAAGTTGGTTAGACTTAAATGTGTTTTTCATATGCTTCATGATGCTCTCTTTGTGTTTCAATTCTTATCTTTTATGTAAGCATCATTAAAATCATCATGCCTAGCTAGACATGCATTAAAAAGTGCTTGTTGGGAGACAACCCAATATTTACCCCTACTGTTTTTGCATGTTCACATGATTAAGCTACTGTATTAATCATTTGGGATAGTATGGATGATAGTTGACTCAATTCTGTCCAAAAACAGAAACTTTTGCGCCCAGTCACATAATTGTTAAAAATCACTGGAGCGTTGAAAAATTCCGATTTTTTTACAGTATATTGATATACAAATTTCCGAGGTTTTCCTAATTTTTCATAAGTTTTGGACTTACAGAAGTATGATCTCAATTCAGATCTTCTGTTTTCGATGCATAGTTTGCTTGTTTGTTCTATGGCTTATATTGCTTAATATAAATTGTAGAAATGATAGGGTACAGTATGCATCATGTGAGAAAAATTATGAATCTTGTCTTGACAGTACCAGAGTGAATGATTTGTTTTATTATACTAATGGAGCTGATGAGTTTTCTGATAAGTTTTGTGTTGTGAAGTTTTCAAGTTTTGGGTAAAGTTTTGATGGACTACGGAATAAAGAGTGGCAAGGGCCTAAGCTTGGGGATGCCCAAGGCACCCCAAGGTAATATTCAAGGACAACCATGAGCCTAATCTTGGGGATGCCCCGGATGGCATCCCCTCTTTCGTCTTCGTTCATCGGTAACCTTACTTGGAGCTATATTTTTATTCACCACATGATATGAGTTTTGCTTAGAGCGTCATTTTCTTTTATTAGGATTTGCTTGCTGTTATTTAGATTAATGTTTTGCATCTCGTAGTTTAATAAAAAGGTCAAGTATAGCCTTTACCATGCTTATTTTGCAAGTCCATATGTTGCCGTTTTAAAAACAGAAAGTTTGTTGTTATGTTCTGAATATTTGTGAATAGTCAGAACATGATAAAATCTTGAAAATTTTACACAATGAGTAACAACACATTTTATACAGTGTGGTAATTTTTCAGAATTTTTGGAGTTAGGGAAGTATGAAAAAGTCAAGTATAGCCTTTACCATGCTTATTTTGCAAGTCCATATGTTGCTGTTTTAAAAACAGAAAGTTTGCTGTTATGTTTTGAATATTTGTGAATAGTCAGAACATGATAAATCTTGACATTTTTACACAATGAGTAACAACAAATTTCTACACTGTGGTAATTTTTCAGAATTTTTGGAGTTAGGGAAGTATGATTCCTCTTGCATTCTTTACAGACTGTTCCATTTGGACAGATTGCTGTTATGTTTGCATATGTTTGCTTGTTTAATGATTCTATTTGAGGATATGACTATTAAATATGCAGAGGCATTTAGTATGCAATGTCAAATTATAATTTGAGTGATTTTCTACAGTATAGAATGATAAGGTTTTGCATTGATTTTTACTAACTTATCTCACGAGTTCTTGTTAAGTTTTGTGTGGATGAAGTTTTTAAGATTTAGGGAAACCGCGATATGAAAGGAATTAAGGAGACACAAAAGCTCAAGCTTGGGGATGCCCAAGGCATCCCTAATAAATATTTCAAGAAGTCTCAAGCATCTAAGCTTGGGGATGCCCCGGTTGGCATCCCACCTTTCTTCATCAACAATGATCGGTCAGTTTTGGTTGAGCCTAAGTTTTTGCTTCTTCACATGATATGTGCTATCCTTGCAATGTCATTTTATTTTGTTTTGCTTGCTGTTTGAATATAATATTAAGATCTGAAATTCTCAAATGTTAGTGAGTCTTCACATAGTTGCACAATTATTCGACTACTCATTGATTTTCACTTATATCTTTTGGAGTAGTTTGTCATTTGCTCTAGTGCTTCACTTATATCTTTTTAGAGCATGACGGTAGTTTTATTTTGAAGAAATTTTTGAACTCTCATGCTTCAATTATATCATTTCGAGAGTCTCTAAACAACGTGGTAATTCGCTTTGGTTATGAACTTAGTCCTAATATGATAGGCATCCAAGAGGGATATAATAAAAACTTTCATATAAAGTGCATTGAATACTATGAGCAGTTTGATTCCTTATGATTGTTTTGAGATATGAAGATGGTGATAAAAGAGTCATGCTAGTGAGCAATTGTGAATTTGATAAATACTTGTGTTAAGGTTTGTGAGTCCCATAGCATGCATGTATGGTGAATCGTTATGTAACGAAGTTGGAGCATGAGATATTTCTTTGATTGTCTTCCTTATGAGTGGCGGTCGGGGACAAGTGATGGTCTTTTCCTACCAATCTATCCCCCTAGGAGCATGCACATAGTACTTTGTTTTGATGACTAATATATTTTTGCAATAAGTATGTGAGTTCTTTATGACTAATGTTGAGTCCATGGATTATACGCACTCTCACCCTTCCACCATTGCTAGCCTCTCTTGTGCCGTGCAACTTTCGCCGGTACCATACACCCACCATATACCTTCCTCAAAACAGCCACCATACCTACCTATTATGGCATTTCCATAGCCATTCCGAGATATTTTGCCATGCAACTTTCCACCATTTCGTTTATTATGACACATCATCATTGTCATATTGCTTTGCATGATCATGTAGTTGACATCCAATTTGTGGCAAAGCCACCGTTCATCATTTTTTTTATACATGTCGCTCTTGATTCATTGCACATCCCGGTACACCACCGGAGGCATTCATATAGAGTCATATCTTGTTCTAGTGTCCAGTTATAATTTTTGAGTTGTAAGTAAATAGAAGTATGATGATCTTCCTTTTTAGAGCATTGTCCCATGTGAGGAAATAAAAGAAAGAAAAAAGAGAAAAAAAGAGGAGAAAGAAAAAAGAAAAAAGAAAAAAAGGGGAAGGAAAAAAATGAGAGAAAAAGAGAGAAGGGGCAATGTTACTATCCTTTTCCATACTTGTGTTTCAAAGTAGCACCATGATCTTCATGATAGAGAGTCTCCTATGTTGTCACTTTCATATACTAGTGGGAATTTTTCATTATAGAACTTGGCTTGTATATTCCAACGATGGGCTTCCTCAAAATGCCCTAGGTCTTCATGAGTAAGCAAGTTGGATGCACACCCACTTAGTTTTCTTTTTGAGCTTTCATAAACTTATAGCTCTAGTGCATCCGTTGCTTTACAATCCCTACTCACTCACATTGATATCTATTGATGGGCATCTCCATAGCCCGTTAATACGCCTAGTTGATGTTAGACTATCTCCTTCCTTTTGTCTTCTCCACAACCACCTTCTATTCCACCTATAGTGTTATGTCCATGGCTCACGCTCATGTATTGCGTGAAAGTTGAAAAGGTTTGAGAACATCAAAAGTATGAAACAATTGCTTGGCTTGTCATCGGGGTTGTGCATGATTTGAATATTTTCTGTGATGAAGATGGAGCATAGCCAGACTATATGATTTTGTAGGGTAAACTTTCTTTGGCCATGTTATTTTAAGAAGACATAATTGCCTTGTTAGTATGCTTGAAGTATTATTATTTTTATGTCCATATGAAACTTTTGTTTTGAATCTTATGGATCTGAACATTCGTGCCACAATAAATAAGATTACATGGATAAATATGTTAGGTAGCATTCCACATAAAACATTCTGTTTTTATCATTTACCTACTCGAGGACGAGGAGGAATTAAGCTTGGGGATGCTTGATACGTCTTCAATGTATCTATAATTTTTTATTGTTCCATGCTATTATATTATCTATCTTGGATGTTTTATATGCATTTTATATGCTAGTTTATATGATTTTTGGGACTAACCTATTAGCCTAGAGCCCAGTGCTAGTTTCTATTTTTTCCTTGTTTTTGAGTTTTATAGAAAAAGAATATCAAACGGAGTCCAAATGAGTTGAAAATGTACGGTGATTTTTATGGACCAGAAGAAGCCCCCGAAGCAAAAGAGTTGGGACAGAAGAGTCCCGAGCCAACCACAAGGTTGGAGGGCGCGCCCTACCCCCCGGATGCGTCCTTCGTCCTTGTCGTTGACTCGTGGATCCCCTTGACTTGTTCTCGACGCCAAAAATTCCAATAAATATAGAAACCCCCATAAATAAACCTAGATCGGGAGTTCCGCCGCCGCAAGCCTCTGTAGCCACCAAAAACCAATTGGGACCTTGTTCCGGCACCCTATCGGAGGGGGAAATCATCACCGGTGTCCATCTTCATCATCCCGGAGCTCTCCATGACGAGGGGGGAGTAGTTCACCCTCGGAGCTGAGGGTATGTACCAGTAGCTATGTGTTTGATCCCTCTCTCTCGTGTTCTTGATTTGGCACGATCTTGATGTACCGCGAGCTTTGCTATTATAGTTGGATCTTATGATGTTTCTCCCCCTCTACCTTCTTGTAATGGATTGAGTTTTCCCTTTGAAGTTATCTTATTAGATTGAGTCTTTAAGGATTTGAGAACACTTGATGTATGTCTTGCATGTGCTTATCTGTGGTGACAATGGGATATTCACGTGATCCACTTGATGTATGTTTTGGTGATCAACTTGCGGGTTCTGTGACCTTGTGAACTTATGCATAGGGGTTGGCACATGTTTTCGTCTTGACTCTCCGGTAGAAACTTTGGGGCACCCTTTGATGTTCTTTGTGTTGGTTTGAATAGATGAATCTGAGATTGTGTGATGCATATCGTATAATCAAACCCGCGGATACTTGTGGTGACATTGGAGTATCTAGGTGACATTAGGGTTTTGGTTGATGTGTATCTTAAGGTGTTATTTTAGTACGAACACTAGGGCTGTTTGTGACACTTATAGGAATAGCCCAATAAATCGATCATAAAGAATAACTTTGAGGTGGTTTCGTACCCTACAATAATCTCTTCGTTTGTTCTCCGCTATCAGTGACTTTGGAGTGACTCTTTGTTGCATGTTGATGGATTGTTATATGATCTAATTATGTTATCATTGTCGAGGTAACTTGCACTAGTGAAAGTATGAACCCTAGGCCTTGTTTCTAAGCATTGCAATACCGTTTTCGCTCACTTTTGTTACTATTTACCTTGCTGTTTTTATATTTTCAGATTACGAAAACCTATATCTACCATCCGTATTGCACTTGTATCACTATCTCTTCGCCGAACTCGTGCACCTATACAGTTTACCGTTGTATTGGGTGTGTTGGGGACACAAGAGACTCTTTGTTATTTAGTTGCAGGGTTGTTTGAGAGAGACCATCTTCATCCTACGCCTCGCACGGATTGATAAACCTTAGGTCATCCACTTGAGGGAAATTTGCTACTGTCCTACAAAACTCTGCGCTTGGAGGCCCAACATGAGTCTACAAGAAGAAGGTTGCATAGTAGACATCAATGGCTACCCCATCTCACGTGATGATTGTACAATGGTTAGTTGATTTGGATCACATATCACTTAGATAACTTGTCGGATGTTAATTAAGTGGGAGTTCATTAATAATTTGATTAATTGAACTTAATTTACCATGAACTTAGTCTTAATAGTTTTTGCATATCTATGTTGTAGATCAATGGCCCGTGCTACCGCTTCCCTGAATTATAATGCGTTCCTAGAGAAATCTAAGTTGAAAGATGATGGTAGCAACTACAGGGACTGGGTCCGTCACTTGAGGATTATCCTCATTGCTGCATGGAAGAATTATGCCCTTGATGCACCCGCTAGGTGACAGACCTGCTGCAGGAGCTACTGCAGATGTTATGAACATCTGACAGGCTCGATCTGATGACTACTCAATAGTTCAACGTGCCATGCTTTATGGCTTAGAACCGGGACTCCAAGGACGTTTTGAACGCCACAGAGCATATGAGATGTTCCAAGAGCTGAAGTTAATATTTCAAGCTAATGCCCGGGTTGAGAGATATGAAGTCTCCAACAAGTTCTTGAGCTGCAAGATGGAGGAGAACAATTCTGTCAGTGCACACATACTCAAAATGTTTGGGTATCATAGCCAGTTGACTCAGCTGGGAATTGATCATCCAGTTGAGAGTGTTATTGACAGAGTTTTTCAGTCACTGCCACCAAGCTACAAAGGCTTCGTGATGAACTATAATATGCAAGGGATGACGACCCGAGCTATTCGCAATGCTTAAAGCTGCAGAGGTAGAAATCAAGAAGGAGCATCAAGTGTTGATGGTTAACAAGACCCCTAGTTTCAAGAAAAAGGGCAAGGTAAAGAAAGGGAACTTTAAGAAGAATGGCAAGCAAGTTGCCGCTCCCATGAAGAAGCCCAAAGCTAGACCCGAGCCTGAAACTGAGTGCTTCTACTGCAAAGGGAATGGTCACTGGAAGCGGAACTGCCCCAAATACTTGGCGGATAAGAAGGATGGCAAAGTGAACAAAGGTATATTTGATATACATGTTATTGATGTGTACCTTACAAATGCTCGTAGTAGCGTCCGGGTATTTGATACTGGTTCAGTTGCTCATATTTGTAACTCGAAACAGGAGCTGCGAATAAACGAAGATTGGCTAAGGACGAGGTGACGATGCGCGTTGGGAATGGTTCCAAGGTCGATGTGATTGCCGTCGGCATGCTACCTCCGCATCTACGTTGGGGATTAGTTTTAGACCTCAATAATTGTTATTTGGTGCCAGCGTTGAGCATGAACATTATATCTGGATCTTGTTTATTGCGAGACGATTATTCATTTAAGTCAGAGAATAATGGCTATTCTATTTATATGAGTAATATCTTTTATGGTCATGCACCTTTGATGAATGGTCTATTCTTGTTAAATCTCGATCGTAGTGATACACATATTCATAGTATCAATGCCAAAAGATGCAAAGTTGATAATGATAGTGCAACATACTTGTGGCACTGTCGTTTAGGTCATATTGGTGTAAAGCGCATGAAGAAACTCCATGCGGATGGACTTTTGGAATCACTTGATTATGAATCATTTGATACTTGCGAACCATGCCTCATGGGAAAGATGACTAAAACTCCGTTCTCCGGAACAATGGAGCGAGCTAATGACTTATTAGAAATAATTCATACCGATGTATGTGGTCCGATGAGTGTTGAGGCACACGACGGGTATCGTTATTTTCTAACCTTTACAGATGGTTTGAGTAGGTATGGGTATATCTACTTAATGAAACACAAATCTCAAACATTTGAAAAGCTCAAAGAATTTCAGAGTGAAGTAGAGAATCATCGTAACAAGAAAATAAAATTTCTATGATCTGATCGTGGAGGTGAATATTTGAGTTACGAGTTTGGCCTTCGTTTAAAACAATGTGGAATTGTTTCACAAGTCACACCACCTGGAAGACCACAGCGTAATGGTGTGTCTGAACGTCGTAACCGTACTTTATTAGATATAGTGCAATCTATGATGTCTCTTACCGATTTGCCTTTATCATTTTGGGGTTATGCATTAGAGACAACCGCATTCATGTTAAATAGGGCACCATCTAAATCCGTTGAGACGACATCATATGAATTGTGGTTTGGCAAGAAACCTAAGTTGTTGTTCCTTAAAGTTTGGGGATGCGACACTTATGTCAAAAGGCTTCAGCCTGATAAGCTCAAACCCAAATCGGAGAAGTGCGTCTTCATAGGATACGCTAAGGAAACTATTGGGTACACCTTCTACCACAGATCCGAAGGCAAGATCTTTGTTGCCAAGAATGGATCCTTTCTAAAGAAGGAGTTTCTCTCGAAAGAAGTGAGTGGGAGGAAAGTAGAACTTGATGAGGTAATTGTACCTTCTCTCGAATTGGAAAGTGGGGCATCAGAGAAAACTGTTCTCATGATGCCTACACCAACTAGAGAGGAAGCTAATGATGATGGTCATGAAACTTCGGATCAAGTTACTACTGGATCTCGTAGGTCGACCAGAACACGTTTCGTGCCAGAGTGGTATGGTAATCCTGTCCTAGAAGTCATGTTATTAGACCACGACGAACCTACGAACTATGAAGAAGCTACGACGAGCCCAAATTCCGATAAATGGTTGAGGCCATGAAATTTGAGATAGGATCCATGTATGAGAACAAAGTGTGGACTTTGGTGGACTTGCCCAATGATGGGAAAGCCATTGAGAATAAATGGATCTTCAAGAAGAAGGCGGACGCTGATGGTAATGTCACTATCTACAAAGCTTGTCTTGTCGCAAAAGGTTTTCGACAAATTCAAGGGGTTGACTACGATGAGACTTTCTCACTCGTAGTGATGCTTAAGTCTATCCGAATCATGTTAGCAATTGCCGCATTTTATGATTATGAAATCTGGCAAATGGACGTCAAAACGGCATTCCTTAATGGATTTCTTAAAGAAGAGTTGTATATGATGCAACCAGAAGGTTTTGTCGATCAGTGTGCAGGCTCCAGCAATCCATCTATGGACTGGTGCAAGCATCTCGGAGTTGGAATATATACTTTGATGATGTGATCAAAGCATATAGTTTTATACAGACTTATGGTGAAGCCTGTATTTACAAGAAAGTGAGTGGGAGCTCTGTAGCATTTCTGATATTATATGTGAATGACATATTGTTGATCGGAAATGATATAGAATTTCTGGATAGCATAAAAGGATACCTGAATAAGAATTTTTCAATGAAAGACCTTGGTGAAGCTGCTTATATATTGGGTGTCAAGATCTATAGGGATAGATCGAGACGCTTAATAGGACTTTCACAATGCACTTACCTTGACAAAGTTCTGAAGAAGTTCAAAATGGACCAGTCAAAGAAAGGGTTCTTGCCTGTGTTGCCAGGAGTGAAAATTGAGTTAGACTCAAAGTCCGACCACGGCAGAAGATAGAGAGAAAATGAAAGTCATTCTCTATGCCTCAACAATAGGTTCTATCATGTATGCTATGCTATGTACCAGACCTAATGTGTGCCTTGCCATAAGTTTGGCAGGGAGGTACCAAAGTAATGCAGCAGTGGATCACTGGACAGCGGTCAAGAACTTCCTGAAGTACCTGAAAAGGACCAAGGGTATGTTTCTCGTTTATGGAGGTGACAAGAGCTTGTCGTAAAAGGTTACGTTGATGGTAGCTCTGACACTGATCCGGATGACTCTAACTCACAAACCGGATACATATTTATATTGAATGGTGGAGCTGTCAGTTGGTGCAGTTCCAAGCAGAGCGTCATGGCGGGATCTACGTGTGAAGCGGAGTACCTAGCTGCTTCGGAAGCAGCGCATGAAGGAATCTGGATGGAGGAGTTCATATCCGATCTTGGTGTAATACCCAGTGCATCGGGTCCAATGAAAATATTTTGTGACAACACTGGAGCAATTGCCTTAGCGAAGGAATCCAGGTTTCACAAGAGAACCAAACACATCAAGAGACGCTTCAACTCCATTCATGAAAAGGTCAAGGATGGAGACATAGAAATTTGCAAAGTACATACTGATCTGAATGTAGCAGACCCGTTGAATAAACCCCTTCCGCGAGCAAAATATGACCAACACCAAGACTCCATGGGTGTTAGATTCAATACAATCACTACAAAAAAAGACACATCCGTGACATTTTGGGCCGAACGAATTTTTTTCCTGTCATACTTATGACACTTCTATGACGATAATTGTGACAAAACCCGGTATCATCATAGATGTGGTGGGGTCCTACTTCTATGACAAAAAATCATGACAGAAAATGGGCTTTTCGTCCTGGGCGGGCCGGAGACGCAGCTGTATGACATTCTTTGGGCCGTCCATGACGGAAAAAACCATGGTAGAAGCGAGGGCGAGGAAAATATCGGGGTGTTCCCGGTTACGGTGGGTGGTCGGGGCCGAGCGATGCGCATTTCTCTCATACACGCACGCGCGTGGGTGCGAGGCATTGGGCTCTAACTGAACCTGAGCGAGGCGTTGGGCTCTAACTGAACCCGAGTGATTGCACTGCAGGCTACGCATTACTGAACCCGAGCGATTGATCGATGGCTGTTAACTGAACCCGATCGAGCGATTCCTTCGCTACTGCTGCTAACTGAAGCTGATCGATGCTGCCTCTGGATGAACAGTGAGTGTTGCTGGGGGGGGGGGTTGGATGAACAGTTCCTGGTGGGGGTGGATGAACAGGACCCCGTGGTGTTGCCTCTGGATGAACAGGACCCCGATCGATCGAGCCGGTTGGGGCTGGATGAACAGGACCCCGTGGAGGGCAGGATGAACAGGACCACCCCGTGGAGGGCAGGATGAACAGTAGACGGTGGAGGGCTGGATGAACAGTAGCCCGTGGAGGGCTGGATGAACAGTAGCCCGTGGAGGGGTGGTTGAGCAGGAGCCCGTGGAGAGGGCTGGTTGAACAGTAGCCGGTGGAGTAGCGCGCGGTGGAGGCTGGATGAACAGGAGCCCGTGGATGAACAGTCACAGGTGGAGGCTGGAGGAGGTCGACGATGGATGAATAGTAGCCCGTGGAGGCTGGAGGGGGTTGACGGTGGAGATGAACAGTATCCCGTGGAGTCCCGTTTTGCGGTACACCACACCCCTCCCGATGAACAGGACCCCCGTTTCGACCGTAGCGCTCCAACACAAGTCCGTTTGCTCCGTTTTGCGGTACGCCACACCCCTCCCGATCAACAGGACCCCCGTTTCGACCGTAGGAGGTCCGTTTCCTCCGTTTTGCGGTACGCCAGACCCCTCCCGATGGACAGGACACCGTTTCGAACGTGGCCGGTCGAACACAAGGCCGTTTCCTCCGTTCTGCGGTACGCCAGGCCTCGTTTCCATCGGTTGTTCCGTCCAAGCCCTCCCGATGAACACGACGACGCATTCCGTTCCGACCCACCCGGTTGGCTCCCCATGAACACAACGACGACGCTGTTTCTTCGTTTCGACCCAGCCATGTACACGAGCCCTGGCCGTACGTATGCGCGAGTAGGCGTTCGAGACCCTGCCCGTATGTACGTACATGGCCGTATTTTCTTTCTTGCACACTGGCCGATGTACGTACGTGTACATACTATGTGCGCGCCTCTACTACGACACGTGCGCGCCTCTACATCGACCAGTATGTACGTACACGTTCGCGACTAGAATGACAACGCTACGTACGCTTCGACCAGGTGGGTCCCGACTGTCAGGCACTTCGTTGCGTGCGAAGATGTAGCCGGTGGGTCCCAGCTGTCAGGGGGGCGAATCGTTTTTTGTTTTTTTTGCCCGGATGCACTTCCTTGCGTGCGAAGATGTAGCTGGTGGGTCCCAGCAGTCAGGGGGAAATGTTTTTTCCACGAAATATGGTGGCCCGTTCGGTGGGTCCCCGCTGTCAGGTGGAGGAATAATTATTTTGCGCGTAATAAGGAGGCACTTCCTTGCTGCGGCCGTGGACCCAGCTGTCAGCCTCTCCACGTACAATACTCTTCCGATGGAAGTCGTTCCTTGACCACGTTGACCACGCCGCGCTGAGAGCACCAGGGCGGTGGACGACGGCGAGGCCTAGGAAGGGGACGACGCGGAGCCGGGGAAGACGCGACAGTGGAAGCCCGCGCGGAGAGGAGTACGAGGGTTCACTGGTTCGGCTGCGGTGTGAGGCTGCCATCCCCGCAGGGCCTGGCCAGCGGTGGGAATAGTAGGGGGTGGTGAGGCCTCTGCGGCAGCACAGCCGGCCACGGGAGGCAGGAGCATGCGGCACGACCGGCGCTGCTTTGGGCGGCTGGAGCAAGAAGACCAGAGGTTGAAGAAGCACTACGACCGTTGGATGGACATCGTACGGTCACTGGAGCTAGAATCATTCATATTGACTAAGTTGACAAAGCACTCCGTCCCCGTCAACTTAGTAGGCCCACAAGTCAGCCTCCCACCAAGGTGGGTCCCAACTAGCAGGGGGAGTATTCATTTTTTTGTGCGTAATAAGGAGGCACCTCCGGTAGGTTCGTGCTGACAGCAGGGGGAACGTTTTTTTCGCGAAATGCGTTGGCCCGTTTGGTGGGTCCCAGCAGTCAGGGGGAACGTTATTTTTCGCCAAATATGGTGGCCCGTCTGGTGGGTCCCTGCTGTCAGGTGGAGGAATAATTGTTTTCCGCATAATAAGGAGGCACTTCCTTGCGGCTGCCGTGGACCCAGCTGTCAGCCTCTCCACGTATAGTACTCTTCCGATGGAAGTCGTTCCTTGACCACGTTGACCACGCCGCGCCGAGAGCACCAGGGCGGTGGAAGACGGCGAGGCCTAGGAAGGGGACGACGCGGAGCCGAGGAAGACGCGACAGTGGATGCCCACGCGGAGAGGAGTACGAGGGTTCACTGGTTCAGCTGCGGTGTGAGGCTGCCGTCGCCGCAGAATAACAGGGGGTGTGGGTGAGTGGAGGGATGACCTAGCCAGCGGTGGGAGTAGTAGGGGGCGGTGAGGCCTCCGCGGCAGCACAGCCGGCCACGGGAGGCAGGAGCAGGCGGCACGACCAGCGCTGCTTTGGGCCGTTGGATGGACATCGTACGGTCACTGCAGCTAGAATCATTCATATTGACTAAGTTGACAAAGCCCTTGGTACGCGTCAACTTAGTAGGCCCACAGGTCAGCTTCCGAAACGGTGCGCCCCAGATGTCAGGGGGAGGAATCATTTTTTGGGCGGGTGAAGCTAGAATATCCGAGATTGAAGAAGAAGCACGGCATCCGTTGGATGGACATCCAACGGCCACTGCTGCTAGAACCGTGTGTTGACTATAATAAGTTGACAAAGCCTTGCATACGCGTCAACTTCTTTTTTTAGGGGACGCGTCAACTTAGTAGGCCCACAAGTGTGTGGCAGAGAACTTATAGCCCATTTGCGATTTGTAAGAATGTACATCCCATTTTTGAATTCTAATGGAATTTACTACAGCCCATTTACAGTTTGTTAAAAGTATAGCCCATTTTCTAGCTAGGACAACGATTAATAATTTCAACCAACCGTTCAAGACAGAATTCAATAAATTTCCCACATTTTGATGGGATCCGAAATATTTTTATCCCGAAATTTCTAGTCAGATTAAATATAAATTTGTATTACGTAAAAATCTAACGAAACATTGCGCGCGCAACAATTAAAAATTAAGATTTTCAAAATCCATAAATAATATTTTATAAACTAATTTCGTGCTTGGCGCATTTTTTTATAGTTACTGACCAGTTTTTATAATTACATCCCATTTATTATTTTTAAAGCCCATTTTCCTGTTAAGCCTAATGCATCCCTCCTAGGAATGATTTGCAGGCCAGCAGGGTGGAGAATAACAAGTTGACCTTGCCTGGGTATTCCTCAAAAAAATGTATAGCTGGGCTAGCCATTTTCATCTTGAAAAAAATTAATATCTAGGCTGGATATCTGTCCTGGGCTAGACGGGCCACAGCCCGCCCAGTTAATACCCTGCTCACCTCTGAACAACAACGAAAACATCGCCAAGAAAAACTCTGCAGTGCTCACGCCTCAAAAACACAAATACTGCTCGAGCTGCTTGGTCCCAGCTGTCGGCCGCACCTTGTGCAATTCTCTCATTTATATTGACTACATAGGTTGACAATGGTGTGGGACCATGATGTCAGGAAACCAGGAGGAAGCAAAAACAAATATAGTTGTACATAATAAGGAGGCACTTGCGTACGTATGGCTATGGCCCTAGTGGGTCCCTACTGTCAACCAGTCAAAATAAAGTCATCTCTTGAATCCTCATGTTCATTGACCATGTTAACGATGCTCGGCGCCACGGCGAGCGCAACAACTCGAAGGACGACGGAGAGGGCCTCGCGGGCCCTACAGATGGTCTGATACAGTGCCCGCTGCTCATTCAGGAAGCCAGGATCATCGGACACCTATGAGCACCTTCGAGAGACTGAGACAACATGAAACGGTAAGGCCGCGCTTGGGAGCTCTGGTTTATTTCACACCTGTATTAAGATACAAGTGTAATTTACTCGTCATCAGAAACAACGCGTAAGATACAGGCGTAATGAAACCAAGGGCCCGAGGTCTGTAAGTAAAACCGGCGGATTACGCGTGTAATTTGAGAGACCGATATATATTTTACTAGTCGAAATCGACCAACCAAGCGCTTCGCCCGAGACCATCTGCTTTTATTTACAAGCGTCAGTTTTACAAGCGGTTTTGGTTGGAAAACGATGATCCAATCACGGCCTAAGATGATGAGTTGGTCGGAAGATCATATGGTTTCATGTCTAACCTACCCAACTTGTCGTATAGGCTATGAATGAAACATAAGACGATGAACTTCTTAAGCACGGAAACAACAGAAGAGGATGATCTTCCTAACAAGGAAATCACCGGCATTAGATCGACATGCAAAACAATACGAAGCATTATTCTCAGGAGGCACGGTGAACAGCTTGTGATGCCGCATGCCACAACATTCCAAGGCCTGGCATTACATAGACAATATTCAGAACAAACTCTTAAAATATCTTACATAAGTCAACATTCATGTGACTATGCATCTCAGCAGAGTGAATATTTACTTATGAACTGAAGACTGGAATAGGAAAAAACGATCGACGTTGCTCACAGCAAAGGGCGTCCCACTCAAAAATGTCAAATGCATGTCTTCTGGCTAACATCAATGAGCAAAAACTGACAAGGTTTTCCAATTCCAATATATTAAACTAATGTCAACTTTGACAAGCTTTTCCCATTCAAAATATGTAATGCCTATGATTGTGGAACGGGCAGGGTTTGTCATCTGATAGTCCGATGGCTCAAGGTGACGATGAATGATTAGAGAACCATTCGATGTATTGTGCATGATGAAGTACTATTATGGAGGACACGAACCATCTAAACATTTTGTGCAGTTCCACTAAAATCAAGCTGAGCATCCCTGTGGATTTCGTATTTATATGCTGCCAGAAAACAAAGACACATCAGCACACACATGAATATTGGCCCCAGTGTCAACCCACCAATCGGTGGACTAACAAACTGAAAGTATGGTAAACAGATTACCATACCCAGATGCCCCATCATTGTTGCTTAGAGTGACATTGACAGACTTGGAGTCCTGTCCTGGCTTCTTGGTACTTGTTTGGGCACTTGTTTGCCCAGTGTTCCTCCGAACCACAAGTAAAGCAGCCATCTCTCTTTTTGTCTTTCTTCTTACCCTTCTTAATGGCCGACGCTGGCAGCACCATTCAAACATATAGTCCGGTGGCTCAAGGTGACGACGAATGATTAGAGAACCATTCGATGTATTGTGCATGATGAAGTATTATGGAGGACACAAACCATCTGGACATTTTGTGCAGTTCCACTAAAATCAAGCTGAGCATCCCTGTGGATATCGTAATTATATGCTGCAAGAAAACAAAGACACAACATCACACACATGAATATTGGCCCCAGTGTCAACCCACCAATCGGTGGACTAACAAACTAAAAGTATGGTAAACAGATTACCATACCCAGATGCCCCATCATTGTTGCTTAGAATGACATTGACAGATTTGGAGTCCTGTCCTGGCTTCCTGTACTTGTTTGGGCACTTTTTGCCCAGTGCACTCCACGTGTTGTAGAGTTTCCTATGCTCTCTGCAGACTAGTCATGTCACCAGCGTCTACTAATACTCTGTAAAGCTTCTCGATCATTCCTTGTGTAATGTAGCGCAAATAGTGACGACTTCTTTCTGCAAAGTGGTAAGACCAACTGGACCCACTAATGCAGCAGTTTGCCTTAGACACATTGCCTCCTTTTGTGCAGTTCAACTAAAATCAAAGTCGGAATAAAACCGAGCTTTAATTTTGATATCTCTGTAAGCAACAAAAGGTATAAGGGAAACAATTACTGAGAAATAACGGTTGATGACTTGTACTCCCAGAAGAAAAACATCTACTGATCTACCTTATCTTAATGGGAAGCAAAGCAGGAGAGTAGCAATTCTCAATCAGTGTGATTCATTCATATTAACTGAGTCATTATCTTAACAATGCCTTGTTTCAACATGTATAAAGAATGACAAAGCAGAAAAGTATCATTCCTAAAACAATGCGACTGATTCATTTTAACAGAGACATTATCTTAACAATACCTTGGTTAAACATGTAGAAAGAACTACAAAGCAGGATAGTACCATTTGTAAAACACTGTAACTGATATATAATAACAGAGACATTATCTGAACAATACATTTCTTAAGTACTCCGGCCGATCCCTAACAGAAATGGTACTCCCGCCGATCCCTAACAAGTGTTGCAGTTTTGAACTAAGATTCAGTAGTTAATTCTGAGGAAAGTCGGTATTGACCTTTCAAGACCAAGATTTGAAATAACTCGTGAGGAAGACCTCAGAGAGATCTCAACACATATATGGAAATCCGGTCTCATTTTGTGCAGTTCCACCAAAATTAGGCGAAGCAAAATGTCGCAATAGCAGTTGATAGATATCCCTGTTTTAACAGAGGCAAAAAATGAATCAATTACTGGCCAATAAAGGAGGATGAAACTTGCGGCCACAAAAATGGTAATCCGGCCAATCCCTAACAAGTGTTGCAGTTTTGAAATAAGATTCAGTAGTTAATTCTAAGAGTGGCATTGCTTAATTTTACCAGCGGCATTAGATTAACAAAAAGCATAAACAGTTCCAGGGGACAGTGGGCGCAACAACAACATGTGCTTCCATCTATTTATAAAGGGGGTGATGCAGAGTTTGTTGTAACAAAGCAACAAGCATAATGTCTGTGTTGGTCCCATTTTTGTTCACTACTTAATGGGAAAAGACAACAATACAATAGCTTCAATTCAACATTTATTTAAAACAGTACCAATACAAGTAGCACAACATCTCAAAACACACTACATGATCATGTGGATGAATGCAAGTACCAACCTGTCATGACGCACACAAGATCACGTACGAATCTACCAACACGAATAGGAAATCCAATCTCGTTTTGTGCAGTTACTCTGAAATCAAGTAAGGTCACCGGTGTGACATTTAAGTTTGCTATAGCAACAAGTTGAATAGATATCCCTGATTTAACAGAGGCAAAAAAGGAAACAATTACTGCCGATAAAGGAGGATGAAACATGTGGCCACAAAAAGAAGCATCTACCTTATCTTGATAGAAAACAAAGTATAGGACAGTAGCATTTCTAAAACGGTTGCATTGATTCATATTAACAGAGATATTCTCTTAAAATAGTTCAGTAGTTAATTCTGAGAGTGGCATTGCTTAAAATACAATAGCTTCAATTCAACATTTATTTAAAACAGTACCAATACAAGTAGCACAACATCTCAAAACACACTGCACGATCATGTGGATGGGACATGGGACATGCCAGCACCATGTGCGTCCACACGTATAAATGGGTGATGCAGAGTATGTAGCCAAGCAGCATATCTACGTTGGTCCCATATTTGTTCTCTTTGAAACTTTTTCCGATGTGAGGGCAGCAAATCTAGTCCTGCACAAACTACCCGACCCCCCAGTTTCTTTCCCTTTTCAACAAAGAGTTCGGTTCCTTACAGATGTGTGTACTGGGTTACCCCCTTTTTCCCTTTTCGACCAACAAAGTGGCTGGATAGCTAGTCTATACTACTTTCCCTCCCTCCTTTCCTCATTGAACCACGTCCTAGATTCATGCTCCACCCCACCGCACCCTTCTTTCCTCTTTGAACCAAGACCTAGACTCGACTACAGAATCGAAAAAGATCAGCATGCAGCTAGACCAATGACGGTTTCAAAGAAACTTATACCTTAGGGTCGTCGGGATGTGGCAAGGCGTGCGGTGGGAGGTCGGATCTGCCCACACTACATACGACAGTGAGGAAGAAGGGGTCGGTGGCCCTCCCGCACAGGCGCTGGGTGAAAGAGAAAAGCGCAGCCGGCAGTGGAGTGCCTCCCTCGCCGAAGGCGATAGAGTGCACGCTGCACCTCCTCCCCTTCCCGGTGCGACGGGATCCGGACGCCTCCTTCGCTAGCTGTGAGGGGGGTGAGAGAGACAGAGGCCACAACGCAGTCTTGTTTAGATATGGTGAAGAGGGTGAGAGACAGTGAATATAGCAAACCCTAGCAAAGGAACGCTGAGCCTCCAGCGTGTGTATATATATTTAGTGCGGCGAGAGTGTGGAGAGTGCAAACCCTAGCGAACAAGCGCTGAGGCTCCAGCTTATATATATACTGTAGTACGGACTGAGCTCCGGTGCCTTAACTGCACCTGCTTTTGGCTGTATGACAGGTGGGCCAGCCACATTTTGGGCCCACCTGTCATAAACCCAAAGGCAGGTGCACTAAAGTCAATGAAGTTGCGTTAATATAGTACTCGTGTATACGACTAATATATAGTGGAGTGGTTTTCTTATTCTCTCCATAACAACCGTTTTAAATTGTGTAAGTACGAAACAGAACTCTTTATTTAATGTACCAGTGAAGAAAAATACTACGTGCTTGTGAACTGGCTGGGGTTTTGGTTGTTCTATTGGTTCCATGCCCTTCACCTACCTCGGCCTGCCAATGGGCACGACGAGGCCAAGTGTTCTCGATCTTATGCCGCTAGTAAATGCAGTTGAGAGGAAGACGTCCACTTCGTTGTTACTGATGTCATCCGGGGCCAAACTGACCTTGGTCAATTCTGTTGTGACTTCGATGCTGATATATGCAATGTGTACAATCAAATTGCACCCAAAGGTGATCGAGCATCTAGACAAACTGCGTAGATATTGCCTCTGGGCAAAAAACTCTGATGATGGGGTCAAGAATAACTCTCTTGCGGCCTGGGAACTTGTTTGCCGCCCAAAACGCTGCGGAGGCCTTGGTGTTATTGATATCAAAACACAGAATGTTGCCCTTCTCCTAAAACATCTATTCAAATTCTATAATCATGAAGATGTACCCTGGGTGGAGCTTGTTTGGGATGCTTATTACAGAAACAGAATACCACATGCAACTGAGGCAGTGGGCTCTTTCTGGTGGAAGGACGTGATGCATCTCAGTGGGATCTTCCGAGGGGTCACCAAAGTCACCTCGGGGGATGGCTCTAGCGCTTTATTCTGGAAAGATGTTTGGTCTGATAATACTCAGGACTCCCCACTCATGGACATATACCCACGGGCTTTTTCATTTTGCTTGAATGAAGACGTCTCCATTGCTAAGGTTCTTACTGCAACTGACCCAGCCATGATCTTTAGTCTACCTCTCTCGATCCAGGCGAGGGAGGAAATCAAAGAGATCCAGGAGGGGTTGACACAAAATCGGGTGGCCAACGACCGCTGTGACATCTGGGAATGCACGCTCGGGCGTTTCTCGTCCAAAAAATTCTATAACCATTGCTACAAATAGGTTGTGGCAGATGAGGCGTTCGGATGGCTCTGGAAAGCCAAAAGCCCGATCAAATTCAAGATGTTTGGGTGGCTACTCCTAGTTGATCGTCTAAATACCAGGAATATGCTCAAACGCAGACATTTTGCTGTCGCGGGGGCTAACTACGCATGCATGTTCTGTCAAAACCCTCCAGAGGAAACTGTGGAACATCTGTTCTTCAATTGCCCCTTTAGCCAACGCTGCTGGGATAAAGTTGGATTGGCATGGCCGACAGATGACAACAGATTGGTTCTACTACGTGGGGGGTAGGGATAACTGGAGGCAACCTCTTTTCATGGATATTTTTCTTTTGGCTGTTTGGAGTCTATGGATGGAGAGAAACAACCAACACTTTAGAGGGATTCAACATTCTTTCGGAGCATGGCTGGCTAGATTCAAGCATCTCTTGGAGCTGCTAACACATAACTGCAGAGAGGAACTTCGCCCTTCCTGTCTAATTACATTGTAAATTTGGGATACTAGGGCTGTGGATAGCTTGCATGGCCGGGGGGGCCACAAAAACCCTTTGTAACACATATGTAATTGTTCCTTTGTGAGTAATACAAAGTCAGTGGGAGCCTCTCCCACTGTCATTCACCCTCAAAAAAATAAAAAGAAAAAATACTACTCCCTCTGTTCCTAAATATTTGTCTTTCTAGAGATTTCAGCAAATGACTACATACGGAGCAAAATGAGTGAATCTACACTGAAAAATGTCTATATACATCCGTATGTGGTAGTCCATTGCAAACCACTTGAAAGACAAATACTGAGGAACAGAGGGAGTACTTCCGATGAACTAACGATCCACGCGTCCTGGTCGCACTTCCTGTCCTTCACGTGCGGTACACTACCCTCCCTTAAGTGAACAACCACACATGCGCCAAATTATCGGAAACATGTGAGAGTGTGTACAAATAAAGAATTTTAATTTCAATTATCGGAAAGGTTTGAGAGTATGTACAGTTTGCCCTCTATAATAATTATGGTTTGTTGTGTTCGGCCTAAACTTGGTCAAACTTTACAAAGTTTGACTTTAGTCAAATCTAATATGCGGAGTAAATAAAAATGGAGGGCTACTACGTCCATCCGAGTTTTTAGTCCACACCATTTTTTTTAATCAAAGTTAGTAGTGAAGGAAATATGCCCTAGAGGCAATAATAAAGTTATTATTTATTTCCTTATATCATGATAATGTTGGAAATATGCCCTAGAGGCAATAATAAAATGGTTATTATTATATTTCCTTGTTCATGATAATTGTCTATTGTTCATGCTATAATTGTGTTATCCGGAAATCGTAATACATGTGTGAATACATAGACCACAACGTGTCCCTAGTAAGCCTCTAGTTGACTAGCTCGTTGATCAACAGATAGTCATGGTTTCCTGACTATGGACATTGGATGCCATTGATAACGGGATCACATCATTAGGAGAATGATGTGATGGACAAGACCCAATCCTAAGCATAGCACAAAAGATCGTGTAGTTCGTTTGCTAGAGCTTTTCCAATGTCAAGTATCATTTCCTTAGACCATGAGATCGTGCAACTCCCGGATACCGTAGGAGTGCTTTGGGTGTACCAAACGTCACAACGTAACTGGGTGACTATAAAGGTGCACTATGGGTATCTCCGAAAGTGTCTGTTGAGTTGGCACGGATCGAGACTGGGATTTGTCAGTCCGTATGACGGAGAGGTATCTCTGGGCCCACTCGGTAATGCATCATCATAATGAGCTCAATGTGACTAAGGAGTTAGCCACGGGATCATGCATTATGGTACGAGTAAAGTGACTTGCCGGTAACGAGATTGAACAAGGTATTGGGATACCGACGATCGAATCTCGGGCAAGTAACGTACCGATTGACAAAGGGAATTGTATACAGGATTGATTGAATCCTCGACATCGTGGTTCATCCGATGAGATCATCGTGGAACATGTGGGAGCCAACATGGGTATCTAGATCCCGCTGTTGTTTATTGACCGGAGAGGCGTCTCGGTCATGTCTGCATGTCTCCCGAACCCGTAGGGTCTACACACTTAAGGTTCGGTGACGCTAGGGTTGTAGAGATATTAGTATGCGGAAACCCAAAAGTTGTTCGGAGTCCCGTATGAGATCCCGGACGTCACGAGGAGTTCCGGAATGGTCCGGAGGTGAAGAATTATATATAGGAAGTCCAGTTTCGGCCACCGGGAAAGTTTCGGGGGTTATCGGTATTGTACTGGGACCACCGAAAGGGTCCCGGGGGTCCACCGGGTGGGGCCACCTGTCCCGGAGGGCCCCATGTGCTGAAGTGGGAGGGGAACCAGCCCCTAGTGGGTTGGGGCGCCCCCCTTGGGCCTCCCCCTGCGCCTAGGGTTGGAAACCCTAGGGGTAGGGGGCGCCCCACTTGGCTTGGGGGGCAAGCCACCCCCCTTGGCCGCCGCCCCCCCTCAGATGGGATCTCCAGGGGGCCGGCGCCCCGCCAGGACCCCTATAAATAGTGGGGGGGAGGGAGGGCAGCAGCACAACAGCCCCTGGCGCCTCCCTGTCCCCCTGCAACACCTCTCCCTCCCGCTTGTGCTTGGCGAAGCCCTGCCGGGATCCCCGCTACTTCCACCACCACGCCGTCGTGCTGCTGGATCTCCATCAACCTCTCCTTCCCCTTGCTGGATCAAGAAGGAGGAGACGTCGCTGCTCCGTACGTGTGTTGAACGCGGAGGTGCCGTCCGTTCGGCGCTCGGTCATCGATGATTTGGATCACGACGAGTACGACTCCATCAACCCCGTTCACTTGAACGCTTCCGCTCGCGATCTACAAGGGTATGTAGATGCACTCCTTTCCCCTCGTTGCTAGTAGACTCCATAGATGGATCTTGGTGATGCGTAGAAAATTTTAAAATTCTGCTACGATCCCCAACAGATAAATGTTTATTATTCACGCTAGAATTGTATTAACCGGAAACATAATACTTGTGTGAATACATAGACAAACAGAGTGTCACTAGTATGCCTCTACTTGACTAGATCGTTGATCAAAGATGGTTATGTTTCCTAGCCATTGACATGAGATGTCATTTGATTAACGGGATCAGATCATTAGGAGAATGATGTGATTGACTTGACCCTTTCCGTTAGCATTGCACATGATCGTTTAGTATTCTGCTATTGCTTTCTTCATGACTTATATATGTTCCTATGACTATGAGATTATGCAACTCCCGTTTACCAGAGGAACACTTTGTGTGCTACCAAACGTCACAACGTAACTGGGTGATTATAAAGGTGCTCTACAGGTGTCTCCGAAGGTACTTGTTGGGTTGGCGTATTTCGAGATTAGGATTTGTCAGTCCGATTGTCGGAGAGGTATCTCTGGGCCCACTCGGTAATGCACATCACTATAAGCCTTGCAAGCATTGCAACTAATGAGTTAGTTGCAGGATGATGTATTGCAGAACGAGTAAAGAGACTTGCCGGTAACGAGATTGAACTAGGTATTGAGATACCGACGATCGAATCTCGGGCAAGTAACATACCGATGACAAAGGGAACAACGTATGTTGTTATGCGGTCTGACCGATAAAGATCTTCGTAGAATATGTGGGAGCCAATATGAGCATCCAGGTTCCGCTATTGGTTTTTGACCGGAGACGTGTCTCGGTCATGTCTACATAGTTCTCGAACCCGTAGGGTCCGCACGCTTAAAGTTTGATGACGGTTATATTATGAGTTTATATGTTTTGATGTATCGAAGATAGTTCAGAGTCCCAGATGTGATCACGGACATGACGAGGAGTCTCTAAATGGTCGAGACATAAAGATTGATATATTGGAAACCTATATTTGGATATCGGAGGTGTTCCGGGTGAAATCGGGATTTTACCGGAGTACCGGGGGTTAGCGAACCCCCCGGGGGTTTAATGGGCCTACATGGGCCTTAGTGGAGAAGAGGAGGGGCGGCCAGGGCAGGCCGCACCCCCTCCCCCTCTAGTCCGAATTGGACAACAAAGGGGGGGGGGGGCGGCGCCCCCTTTCCTTCCTCTCTCCCTCCTCCTTCCCCCTTCTCCTACTCCAACTAGGAAAGGAGGGAGTCCTACTCCCGGTGGGAGTAGGACTCCTCCTGGCGCGCCTCCTCCTGGCCGGTCGCCTCTCCCTCCCTTGCTCCTTTATATACGGGGGCAGGGGGCACCCCATAGACACAACAATTGATCTCTTGATCTCTTAGCCGTGTGCGGTGCCCCCCTCCACCATAATCCACCTCGATAATATCGTAGCGGTGCTTAGGCGAAGCCCTGCGTCGGTAGAATATCATCATCGTCACCACGCCGTCATGCTGACGGAACTCTCCCTCAAAGCTCGGCTGGATCAGAGTTCGAGGGATGTCATCGAGCTGAACGTGTGCTGAACTCGGAGGTGCCGTGCGTTCGGTACTTGATCGGTCGGATCGTGAAGACGTACGACTACATCAACCGCGTTGTGCTAACGCTTCCGCTTTTGGTCTACGAGGGTACGTGGACAACACTCTCCCCTCTCGTTGCTATGCATCACCATGATCCTGTGTGTGCTAAGGAATTTTTTTGAAATTACTACGTTCCCCAACAGTGGCATCCGAGCCTGGTTTTATGCGTTGATGTTATATGCACGAGTGTAACACAAATGAGTTGTGGGCGATACAAGTCATGCTGCTTACCAGCATGTCACACTTTGGTTCGGCGGTATTGTTGGATGAAGCGGCCCGGACCGACATTACGCGTACGCTTACGCGAGACTGGTTTTACCGCCGTGCTATGCACACAGGTGGCTAGCGGGTGTCAGTTTCTCCATCTTTAGTTGAACCGAGTGTGGCTACGCCCGGTCCTTGAGAAGGTTAAAACAACACTAACTTGACAAACTATCGTTGTGGTTTTGATGCGTAGGTAAGAACGGTTCTTACTCAGCCCGTAGCAGTCACGTAAAACTTGCAACAACAAAGTAGAGGGCGTCTAACTTGTTTTTGCAGGTCATGTTGTGATGTGATATGGTCAAGGCATGATGCTATATTTTATTGTATGAGATGATCATGTTTTGTAACCGAGTTATCGGCAACTGGCAGGAGCCATATGGTTGTCGCTTTATTGTATGCAATGCAATCGCCCTGTAATGCTTTACTTTATCACTAAGCGGTAGCGATAGTCGTAGAAGCATAAGTTGGCGAGACGACGACGATGCTACGATGGAGATCAAGGTGTCACGCCGGTGATGATGGTGATCATGACGGTGCTTCAGAGATGGAGATCACAAGCACAAGATGATGATGGCCATATCATATCACTTATATTGATTGGATGTGATGTTTATCTTTTATGCATCTTATCTTGCTTTGATTGACGGTAGCATTATAAGATGATCTCTCACTAAATTATCAAGGTATAAGTGTTCTCCCTGAGTATGCACCGTTGCGAAAGTTCTTCGTGCTGAGACACCACGTGATGATCGGGTGTGATAGGCTCTACGTTCAAATACAACGGGTGCAAAACAGTTGCACACACGGAATACTCAGGTTAAACTTGATGAGCCTAGCATATGCAGATATGGCCTGGGAACACTGAGACCGAAAGGTCGAGCGTGAGTCATATAGTAGATATGATCAACATAGTGATGTTCACCACTGAAAACTACTCCATTTCACGTGATGATCGGTTATGGTTTAGTTGATTTGGATCACGTGATCACTTAGATGATTAGAGGGATGTCTATCTAAGTGGGAGTTCTTAAGTAATATGATTAATTGAACTTAAATTTATCATGAACTTAGTCCTGGTAGTAGTAGCATATCTATGTTATAGATCAATAGCTTGCGTTTAGCTCCCCTGTTTTATTTTTGATATGTTCCTAGAGAAAACTAAGTTGAAAGATGTTAGTAGCAATGATGCGGACTTGGTCCGTGATCTGAGGATTAACCTCATTGCTGCACAGAAGTATTATGTCCTTCCGCTAGGTGACAGAACTATTGCAGGAGCAGATGCGGACGTTATGAACGTTTTGAGAAAAGCTCGGTATGATGACTACTTGATAGTTTAGTGCACCATGCTTTATGGCTTAGAACCGGGACTTCAAAAAGGTTTTGAACGCCACGGAGCATATAAGATGTTCCAAGAGTTGAAATTGGTATTTCATACTCATGCCCATGTCGAGAGGTATGAGACCTCTAACAGTACTTTGCCTACAAGGAGGAGAATAGCTCAGCCAGTGAGCATGTGCTCAGATTGTCTGGGTACTACAATTGCTTGAATCAAGTGGGAGTTAATCTTCCAGATAAGATAGTAATTAATAGAATTCTCTAGTCACTATCACCAAGTTACTAGAACTTCACGATGAACTATAATATGACGAAAGTAATTCCCGAGCTCTTCGCGATGCTGAAATCGACGAAGGTAGAAGAAAGAGCATCAAGTGTTGATGGTTAACAAGACCACTAGTTTCAAGAAAAGGGCAAAGGGATAGAAGGGGAACTTCAAGAAGAACGGCAAGCAAGTTGCTGCTCAAGTGAAGAAGCCCAAGTATGGACCTAAGCCTGAGACTAAGTGCTTCTACTGCAAAGGGACTGGTCACTGGAAGCGGAACTGCCCCAAGTATTTGGCGGATAAGAAGGATGGCAAAGTGAACAAAGGTATATTTGATATACATGTTATTGATGTGTACTTTACTAGTGTTTATAGCAACCCCTCAGTATTTGATACTAGTTCAGTTGCTAAGATTAGTAACTCGAAACGAGAGTTGCAGAATGAGCAGAGACTAGTTAAGGGTGAAGTGACGATGTGTGTTGGAAGTGGTTCCAAGATTGATATGATCATCATCGCACACTCCTTATACTTTCGGGATTAGTGTTGAACCTAAATAAGTGTTATTTGGTGTTTGCGTTGAGCATGAATATGATTTGATCATGTTTATTGCAATACGGTTATTCATTTAAGTTAGAGAATAATTGTTGTTCTGTTTACATGAATAAAACCTTATATGGTTACACACCCAATGAAAATGGTTCGTCGGATCTCGATCGTAGTGATACACATATTCATAATATTGAAACCAAAAGATGCAAAGTTAATTATGATAGTGCAACTTATTTGTGGCACTGCCGTTTAGGTCATATTGGTGTAAAGCGCATGAAGAAACTCCAGGCTGATGGGCTTTTGGAATCACTTGATTATGAATCACTTGATGCTTGCGAACCATGCCTTATGGGCAAGATGACTAAGACTCCGTTCTCCGGAACAATGGAGCAAGAAACTGACTTATTGGAAATAATACATACTGATGTATGCGATCCGATGAGTGTTGAGGCTCGCGGCGGGTATCGTTATTTTCTGACCTTCACATATGATTTGAGCAGATATGGGTATATCTACTTGAAGAAACATAGGTCTGAAACATTTGAAAAGTTCAAAGAATTTCAGAGTGAAGTGGAAAATCATCGTAAACAAGAAAATAAAGTTTCTACGATCTGATCGCAGAGGCGAATATTTGAGTTACGAGTTTGGTCTTCAATTAAAACAATGTGGAATAGTTTCACAAACTCATGCCACCTGGAACACCACAACGTAATGGTGTGTCCGAACATCGTAACCGTACTTTATTAGATATGGTGCAATCTATGATGTCTCTTACCGATTTACCACTATCGTTTTGGGGTTATGCATTAGAGACAGCTGCATTCACGATAAATAGGGAACCATCTAAATCCGTTGAGATGACACCATATGAACTATGGTTTGGCAAGAAACCAAAGTTGTCGTTTCTTAAAATTTGGGGTTGCGATGTGAAAAAGTTTCATCGTGATGAGCTCAAACCCAAATCGGAGAAATGTGTCTTCATAGGATACCCAAAGGAGACAGTTGGGTACACCTTCTATCATAGATCCGAAGGCAAGATATTCGTTGCTTATACTGGATCCTTTCTAGAGAAGGAGTTTCTCACAAAAGAAGTGAGTGGGAGGAAAGTAGAACTTGATGAGGTAACTGTACCTGCTCCCTTATTTGAAAGTAGTTCATCACACAAACCGGTTCCTGTGACACCTACACCAATTAGTGAGGAAGCTAATGATGATGATCATGAAGCTTCAGATCAAGTTACTATCGAACCTCGTAGGTCAACCAGAGTGAGGTCCACACCAGAGTGGTACGGTAATCCTGTTCTAGAGGTCATGTTACTTGACCATGACGAACCTACGAACTATGAGGAAGCGATGATGAGCCCAGATTCTGCAAAATGGCTTGAGGTCATGAAATCTGAGATGGGATCCATGTATGAGAACAAAGTATGGACTTTGATTGACTTGCCCAATGATCGGCGAGCCATTGAGATTAAATGGATCTTCAAGTGGAAGACAGATGCTGATAGCAATGTTACTATCTACAAAGCTAGAATTGTCGCAAAAGGTTTTCGACAAGTTCACAGTGTTGACTACGATGAGAGTTTCTCACTCGTATCTATGCAAATCTGTCCAAATCATGTTAGCAATTGCCGCATTTTATGAAATCTGGCAAATGGATAAACAAAACTGCATTCCTTAATGGATTTATTAAAGAAGAGTTGTATATGATGCAACCAGAAGGTTTTGTCAATCCTAAAGGTGCCAACAAAATATGCAAGCTCCAGCGATCCATCTATGGACTGGTGCAAGCATCTCGGAGTTGGAATATACGCTTTGATAAGTTGATCAAAGCATATAGTTTTATACAGACTTGCGGTGAAGCCTGTATTTACAAGAAAGTGAGTGGGAGCACTACAGCATTTCTAATAAGTATATGTGAATGACATATTGTTGATCGGAAATAATGTAGAATTATTCTGCAAAGCATAAAGGAGTGTTTGAAAGGAGTTTTTCAAAGAAAGACCTCGGTGAAGCTGCTTACATATTGAGCACCAAAATCTATAGAGATAGATCAAGACGCTTGATAAGTTTTTTCAATGAGTACATACCTTGACAAGATTTTGAAGTAGTTCAAAATGGAACAGTCAAAGAAAGAGTTCTTGGCTGTGTTATAAGGTGTGAAATTGAGTAAGCCTCAAAGCCCGACCACGGCATAAGATAGAAAGAGAATGAAAGTCATTCCCTATGCCTTGGCCATAGGTTCTATAAAGTATGCCATGCTGTGTACCAGATCTATTGTATACCCTACACTAATTTTGGCAAGGGAGTACCATAGTGATCTAGAAGTAGATCACTGGACAGCGGTCAAAATTATCCTTAGTGGAATAAGGATATGTTTCTCGATTATGGAGGTGACAAAAAGGTTCGTCGTAAAGGGTTACGTCGATGCAAATTTTGACACTGATCCAGATGACTCTAAGTCTCAATCTGGATACATATTGAAAGTGGGAGCAATTAGCTAGAGTAGCTCCTTGCAGAGCATTGTTGACATAGAAATTTGCAAAATACATACGGATCTGAATGTGGCAGACCCGTTGACTAAACTTCTCTCACAAGAAAAACATGATCACACCTTAAACCCTTTGGGTGTTGGTCACATGACGATGTGAACTATGGGTGTTAATCACATGGTGATGTGAACTATTGGTATTAAATCACATGGTGATGTGAACTAGATTATTGACTCTAGTGCAAGTGGGAGCCTGAAGGAAATATGCCCTAGAGGCAATAATAAAGTTATTATTTATTTCCTTATATCATGATAAATGTTTATTATTCATGCTAGAATTGTATTAACCGGGAACGTAATACTTGTGTGAATACATAGACAAACAGAGTGTCACTAGTATGCCTCTACTTGACTAGCTCGTTGATCAAAGATGGTTATGTTTCCTAGCCATTAACATGAGTTGTCATTTGATTAAAGGGATCAAATCATTAGGAGAATGATGTGATTGACTTGACCCATTCCGTTAGCTTAGCACACGATCGTTTAGTATTCTGCTATTGCTTTCTTCATGACTTATACATGTTCCTATGACTATGAGATTATGCAACTCCCGTTTACCAGAGGAACACTTTGTGTGCTACCAAACTTCACAACGTAACTGGGTGATTATAAAGGTGCTCTACAGGTGTCTCCGAAGGTACTTGTTGGGTTGGCGTATTTCGAGATTAGGATTTGTCACTCCAATTGTCGGAGAGGTATCTCTGGGCCCACTCGGTAATGCACATCACTATAAGCCTTGCAAGCATCGCAACTAATGAGTTAGTTGCGGGATGATGTATTATAGAACGACTAAAGAGACTTGCCGGTAACGAGATTGAACTAGGTATTGAGATACCGACGATCGAATCTCGAGCAAGTAACATACCGATGACAAAGGGAACAACGTATGTTGTTATGCGGTCTGACCGATAAAGATCTTCGTAGAATATGTGGGAGCCAATATGAGCATCCAGGTTCCGCTATTGGTTTTTGACCGGAGACGTGTCTCGGTCATGTCTACATAGTTCTCGAACCCGTAGGGTCCGCACGCTTAAAGTTTGATGACGGTTATATTATGAGTTTATATGTTTTGATGTATCGAAGATAGTTCAAAGTCCCAGATGTGATCACGGACATGACGAGGAGTCTCGAAATGGTCGAGACATAAAGATTGATATATTGGAAACCTATATTTGGATATCGGAGGTGTTCCGGGTGAAATCGGGATTTTACCGGAGTACCGGGGGTTAGCGAACCCCCCGGGGGTTTAATGGGCCTACATGGGCCTTAGTGGAGAAGAGGAGGGGCGGCCAGGGCAGGCCGCACCCCCCTCCCCCTCTAGTCCGAATTGGACAACAAAGGGGGGGGGGGCGGCGCCCCCTTTCCTTCCTCTCTCCCTCCTCCTTCCCCCTTCTCCTACTCCAACTAGGAAGGAGGGAGTCCTACTCCCGGTGGGAGTAGGACTCCTCCTGGCGCGCCTCCTCCTGGCCGGCCGCCTCTCCCTCCCTTGCTCCTTTATATACGGGGGCAGGGGGCACCCCATAGACACAACAATTGATCTCTTGATCTCTTAGCCGTGTGCGGTGCCCCCCTCCACCATAATCCACCTCGATAATATCGTAGCGGTGCTTAGGCGAAGCCCTGCGTCGGTAGAACATCATCATCGTCACCACGCCGTCGTGCTGACGGAACTCTCCCTCAAAGCTCGGCTAGATCGGAGTTCGAGGGATGTCATCGAGCTGAACGTGTGCTGAACTCGGAGGTGCCGTGCGTTCAGTACTTGATCGGTCGGATCGTGAAGACGTACGACTACATCAACCGCGTTGTGCTAACGCTTCCGCTTTCGGTCTACGAGGGTACGTGGACAACACTCTCCCCTCTCGTTGCTATGCATCACCATGATCCTGTGTGTGCATAGGAATTTTTTGAAATTACTACGTTCCCCAACAAATAGCTGGACAAATAAAATTACAGGGGAGCTGGAGACAAAGTTGTGAGAAGGTTTAGAAATAAATACAAAACTTATGCTCTTAGTACCAACGTCGATCCTTCTTCGAGGAAACATTTGGTTCGTAGCCAATTGTGTGATAAAATTGCACCAACGTGAAAGACGACTGCGTCTCCAACGCAACCAAGGTGAACTGACGAAGGATATCATATTTGTGGGTAACAAGCAAAGAGCACTGATGGAAGACATCTTGTTTTTCATTGAAAATCGATCAGCTTCACCAGGCGACGCAACCATGAGGCGCAACCATGAGCATCGATAGGTCATCGTGGTGATGCATCATCCATTTGGCATCAAGTTTGGGTGAGGCACCTATGAAGTTCAACAAATCCTCAGTGTGGTCTGTTTCTTCTCAGTAGTCAAGCTCGAGGAAGGAAGAACCATGTGGCAGAGGACAGTGAGGCAGAACAACAATGGCCATCCAATTTTGTGCAGTTCCACTAAAAATGAGGAAGACATGCCCGGGTATGGAGATACGCATCGCTGTTTCCAAAAATATAAAAAGGGATATAGTGTTGTTACTTTGTTTTACAAGATTAACAACTACATCTCAATTGTCAATAAGAATTATGAAAAGTAGACCAACAAACAGAAGCATCATGATTATATTGATGGGAACTAAACCAGGATACCCGAGAAAAAAAGCATTTCTTCATTTAACCAGTGATAGTATTAGATTAGCAGCAGCAATAGGAGCATATGGACAATGACCGCACAACCACCATGTACTTTTTGTCGAAACAACATGTATACCTCCACCGAGGCATAAATCAAGACAACTTTTCGAGTGGCATTTCCTCTATAATAGTAGGTGATGTTGGACCAGCCAACGAACCCTAGCTACTATACATGGGGAGCTGGGGAGTAGTCGCATAGAAGAAAACCCGCATGCAGCGACCTGGGGAGCTGGACCAGTACAAGAAGTTATACCTCAGGTGGGCGAGATGTCGCTTAGGCGGGCGGGCAGGATCTGCCCACATGATGGCAGCGAACAAGGGCACGGAGGACCTTCGTTCGCGCCAACGTCGGCTCCGAGAGGACGGTGCGCATCAGCTTCCTCCATCGCCGATGGCGACAACGTCAACGATGCACCTCCTCACCTCCCGCAGCGGACGGGATTCGACCGGATCTGTGACCACCGGTGAGGAGAGAGATAGTGCGGACACTGTCATCTTGTTTTGATATGGAGAGGGTGAGAGAGCGAGACGCGAGAAACTCTATCAAACAAGAGGCTATAATGGAGTAAACAATCTCTCCATAGCAGTGGTTTTAAATAGAATACACGCATTCCCGGAAAAAAGAAACGAAAACTGGCGGACAATTTTTTAACGTACCAAGAAAGAAAACTCAATCAAAAACACGCCCCCGCTTCCAGGTCGCGAGAGTCGTCGCGCACACACACATAGACATAGACATGCATATCCGTGTTTACGTAAAATTCCATTTCCATCTCCATCTCCAATCATATTTGTCCAACTGGCACATTATTTACGTTGTTAATTATATACGGGACAATATTAACGTACATCATCTCTTGTTTGTGGACGTCCGGACTACTGCCACGGCCGCTCCTGACCAACCCGAACCCTCTTCATCACTCGCGCGTGCTTCCCGCCCGAAACGGTCAGTGCCGCATTCATGCCCGGCCAGAGCGGACGCGACCTCTCACTGGCGCCGACATTGAAGCGGCGCGCCGGCCGAGAGAGCGTCGCCCGCGCCGCTTCCTGGTGCACGCGACTGCTCCGCGTTCAAAGGTCGCAATAGCCGGCCACAACATGCATGTAAAAAGTTCTTGGGAGTCCGTGCTACAGCTAGCTGTCCTCCCCCAACTCGTCACTTCCAGTAGTACTAGTACTCCATGTCGCGATCCATCGACAAGCAGGTGGGACAGACGTGATTTAAACGTTGGTTTGCTCGATGGCGCGATCCAACGAAACGAAACGTTGGTTTCTCTCCATTTCCATTTTTTCTCCGGAAAAACGGAAACTTTCCACTCTATTTTCATTCCTACTCCAAGGTTGCCCCGTTACAACATTCCATCAAATACAAAGGAAAACTAACACGCATGCTGATGCATCTCAATGATTCACAGATCATAGCCAATATTTACTTCACAACTAAAGACAAAAGTTGTGAGAGCGTGTACGAAAGAAAAACTACTGATGGGGTCACTACGACTTAAACCCTAAACCCTAAACATGATTTAATTTCCTGGCCAGGTAGAACCTGTCAAAGGAAAGACGGCTGGCACCCTCGGATCATACGATGCTTTTGTGCAGTTCCACTAAAATCGAGCTGAGCATCCCTGATGGCAAAGATATTGAAGAAGTGTGATTAGAATAATAGTACTGGCACTAGTTCATGAGACATAAACTCATCACAAGTAGAAGCCGGTAGAAGTAGAGAAAGATCGACATGGAGATGGAGCTACGTGGGGAGCTGCGGCAGTGGAGCAAGCCGGCTCCAAAAGGAAGATGGACTACCTGGGACGTTGGGCTGTAGCTAGAAGGGCGGTTGGGACGCGGCATCGGCCCATACCGCGGTGACCCCCGATTGGGACACACCGACTGTGGATTTTCTCCCTCGCCGATGTCGACCGCGTCTAGGCAGAACATTGTTTACATTGCGTACGTGTCATATAACCATTTTATATTGCGTACGTCTCATTGAAGAGTGAAATGATGGTTGCTTCTTCCGACTAACTTACTGTGTGATTTGACTGCTCCTTTAGTGGCCCCTACACGTACTTCCCCTACATGTATGCAACAGTCACACGTACACATGGACGCAAAAACGCGCGCGACGCCCTAATGCATGCATGTCCGAGCACACGACGGAACACACACGGTCACGCTCAAGTGCTCAGCCTACACGTGCATGCACACACATACTCAGCCAGGGTGAGCTAGTGACCGTATAAACACCGGAAAATGTATATATTGAGAGCAGTGAGCATATTATGAAGTCCGCTAACCGTATTTTTACAAATATACAGTGCCAGACAGTGTATTTATCTCGTTTGAAATTAAGCCATATTAACCAGAGAGGAGGCAGTATGGACTAGCATTACTTTGTTGTGTCCCGTCAACTTGCCGAACGAGGAGAAGCTTGCAGGACGGGAGAAGCTTGCGAGCGGTGGCTCGCAGGACAAGGAGAAACTTTTGACTAATGCAAGCTGTCCTTCGCTCAGGCGGTGGACGTGCAACAGTTAATTCGGTGTCAGATTGCCAGAAGCATACACTATACTAGTAGTACTATTATTGTTGCACTTCCCGAAGAGGCGAACAGCCAAGCGCAAAGTTTACTAGTACTAGTACTACTACTACTACTATAGTCTATAGAGGTAGTACTAGGAACCGGATGGAGGAGCGTCTGCACTCTTATTATATTGTTAAAATGTGATAAAGCAATCTTCAACACATTTGGTTCTCTTCGAGGGTTCTCGCATGTGATAATGGAAGTTGATTGCATGGAACACTCGCCACAATTCTCGCTTAATTCTGCCTCATATCCTGTTACAAATAGGAGCGCTCGGTAATATTTCCTCTTTTTTTTGTTATTCAGCATGTAAACAGGTCAGCAAACCTTGCGGCGCATCTTTGTGCGAACCGTGCTTGCTGCACTTTGAATGTGGCCGAGAGCTGGCTTGATGAAACACCTCGCTTCCTACTTATTTTCTTGTGGGGTACCTCGCTTCCTAGTGACCAGTGTCTTGGCTGATCGTCCTAAGAATGCTTATATATGAATAAAGCTCTCTCATTTACCCGCAAAAAAGATTAAGCCATATTAACCGGAAAGGAGGGAGTATGGACTAGCACTACTTGTTGGTGTGTCCCGTCAACTTGCAGAACAAGGAGAGGCTTGCAGGACAAGGTGAAGCTGGCTTATGCCTTTTGACTAAATGCAACATACCCTCGCCCAGGCGGTGGACATGCATCAGTTCATTCGGTGTCAGATTGCCAGAGGCATACACTGTAGTACCAAACATGCGGAGTACCATCATTGTTCGACTTCACGAAGAGGCGAAGAGCCAAGCACAAGGTTTAGTAGTACGAGTAGTACTACTACTAGAACCGCATGGTGGAGCCTCTGTACTCTTATTTTTCTTAACCTCTCATAAAGTACACATTTATTTCGGAGAAGGGCGGAAAACGGCAGCCCAACATGTAATGATGATATCGATCAACCATGCTCGAATATATCTTGGCCTCTGTGTGAGCCCGTCTGTGTGTTCTCGCTCCTCGTCTCTCTCAAGGAACGGCGGGTTGGCCATTTTGCCATCAATTGAGATCGGTTTGCTCACACTCCGGTCCCACATGTCAGTGATATGCCAAGAGGAGGTGCGTTGACCGACTGGCCGTACGCGTACTTGGTTTTGCACCTTCATACTACTCCTCCCTCCGTCACAGTTTACAGGGCGCGCTTCATTATGATGCATTTCTCTCAATGCATTTCCACCACCAGAGAGACTTTAGACGCGGTTGGTTTAATGCTCAATTAATTAGGGCGTGGTAACCGCAATTTTCTCTCGATGTTGTACTACGGAGTGGAGTAAGTGCATGCATGTGTGTACCCGGGGTGGAAGCACTGCATGCATGTGTGTACGCATTATTTCCTCTAGTAATAGACGCCGTTCTATAACTACCAATGCTATTTTTCGGGCCGATCGCTAGTCGCCTTGGTCCCAGAGATTTTCTCTTTTTCTGAAGCGCGCTCTATAAACAGTGACAGATGGAGTAGTATGAGCGGATTCAAAGAAGAGCGTATTGATGGTTGCTTCTTCCGAGCAACTTACAGTGGGAAAGGTGGGGCTTATGATTTGACTGCTCAGTACTCACTATTAATGCGGCGAAACGACCGGTTTGAGTCTCCGATGCGGCTGTGCACTACCCCCTTGGTTCTTAAATATACTTCGGAGTATTTGTCTTTCTAGATATTTCAACGAGTGACTACTCAAATATTTGTCTTTTTAGAGATTCAAATGGACTACTACATACGGATGTATATAGACATATTTTAGAGTGTAGATTCACTCATTTTGCTCCGTATGTAGTCACTTGTTGAAATCTCTAGAAAGACAAATATTTAGGAACAGAGGGAGTACACATACGAAGCAAAATGAGTGAATCTACATTCTAAAATATGCCCATTTGAAATTTGTAAAAAGACAAATATTTAGGAACGAAGGAGTATACTTTTGTGCATGGCACATGGACCCGGATGCCGAAGAGGCTTCTGGCAATGCTATCAAGCTTCCAGCATTTGTTTACATAATTGACGTACTATACAAATAATTTTCCAGCGACATGAAATTGTACAATGGTGTGAGCTTTCAGCTTTTGTTTCGTGTGCCTTGCCATCGATGCTCTTCAGAAACAATAAAAAACTAACTTCCTTGCTAATCAGAGCTAATATTTACATCACAACTGAAGACAAAGTTGTGAGAAGGTGTTAAATTAAAATTGATCCATGCTTTCATTGGCAGCAACGTCCCCCCATCTCTGTCTAAATCAGCAAGGCATGTTGGGAAAAAAGTAGCTGGAGCATGCAACATTTCGATCATTTTGTACAGTTCCACTAAAATAGAGCCTAGTGTCCCTGTTCCAAAGATATTAAGTGTGATTATGATAATAGAGGATTGCTGATGAAACAATAAACACACAAATAGAAGCCGGTCACCTTTGCAGTCTCTCTTAAGACTAACTAGTTGGAGAAGATTAGGCTTGGAGTTGGATGAGGAGGATAGAGCAAAACCAATCTCCCTTTGTGCAGTCGCACTGAAATGTAGAGATGTTGCCCGTGTGACATTTTGGTAGAACTGCACAAAACACTCTTAAGAAAAATGTGATTTTTGCAATTCACCAAAAGGTCGCAATAGCAACGAGGTGAAATGGATAGCCCTGCTTGCAAAAAAGAGGTAGAAAGGAAACAATTACTGGCCAATGACAGTTGATGACACATGTGACGACAAAAAAGAAGCATATTCCTTGTCCTAAGGGAAGATAACAACACGATTGTGTTTGTCTAAAACGGTGTGAGGACGAGATTGCAATATGGAAAGTACGCCGGACGAGCTACGTTTTGGGCAAAGAACTATGGAAGGTCCACATGCAGCGACGTGGGAAGACGGGCAGTGGAGCAAGGCCGGAGGGGATACCTGCAGGTCGTCGGGATGTAACTAGGTGAGCGGCGGCGGGCGGAATCTGCCCATACTGCGGCAGCGAGCAGGTGGCGTAGGCCCTACCACGTCGGAGCTTGGTCAGAGAGAACGGCGTGTACCGCAGATCGGGACGTGCTGCCTCGGCGCCGTCGAACGGAGAAACGATGCACGTCCTTCCCAAAAAAATGTTACATATGCAATGTGTGTGAAATAGAGTCCTGGATATATCATATATATAGAGGGGGCGATCCACGAGAAGAGAGTGGAGGTATCATCGGCTTGAGGTGTCCATAGAATCGAAGAGAGGGATGATGTGTGTGTGTGTGTGTGTGCGCGCACGATCGATAAAGAGTGCCATCGAATTTGTGTGTGCCCACATCAAAGATATAGAGTGGCTGGCCTACTGGAATGTGAGAGGGGACATGTACAGTTTGTCTCTGTGGCATGGATACCTACCTACAGCGCTCGACTATCGGTGTGTGGTGGGGGGGGGGAGGAAGGCCTAATTAACTATAGAGGTACAATGACTGGTATATGTGTGGAGGAGGAGAGAGGCCTACCTCATGTATTAAGGGAGATCGATCTACCTCATGTATTAAGGGAGATTGATCGGCATCCATGCATATGTGTAGGAGAGGAATAAGGTTGGGAGAGAGACAAAGCTAGAGTGTTGGAGGGGGTGGTAGTGGAGTTGCTTCTAACAAATGGTGGGATAGGCTTGCTAGACAACCGGAGGGCACGCCTGCAATATCAATAAGAGAGGGGATGGCTGCCTGTCTGTGCACGTGCGTGTGAGAGACAGGTCAGGAGACATGCACGAATGATGAGGGGGGGGGGGCGATATGGCTGTGGTAAGTAGACATAACTACATAGGAAGATCAATCGTCCTTTGTCAGAGAAAGAAGAGACATAACTTGTGAGGTACGTCGATCGATGGGGGGGATAGTTAAAGTCGACCTAGGTATATATTGGGAGATAGATCGGTATACATGCATGTGTG
The DNA here is from genome assembly GCF_002575655.3 of Aegilops tauschii subsp. strangulata. Classification (NCBI taxonomy): domain Eukaryota; kingdom Viridiplantae; phylum Streptophyta; class Magnoliopsida; order Poales; family Poaceae; genus Aegilops; species Aegilops tauschii. Next base: position 307,991,146 of record NC_053037.3, on the reverse strand, counting down.
TGTTAGAAGCAAATGAGGCACGGGGAGAAGGATAGAGAGAGAGGGATGCATCTAGAAGGTGGTGTGAGAGTCATACTATATCGAGGGGGAGGAGTGTGCGAGTAACAGATCGATGAAAAGAGTGGTGGGAGTGAGGCATGGACGGTGATAAGAGAAGAGGGGAAGCTTGTGTTTTGTGCTAGGCACACCTGGCTAGAGAGGCATATCGATCGATGTGTGCCGTAAAGGAGCTGGGGGGCCTACACACACCATGGGTGAACGACCTAAAGTGAAAAAACAAATTTGCACGATGGAGCTAGAGAATGCCGAGGGAGGGTGAGAGGGATGCGGGCGTCTGCATGCACGAGAGAAAGTTAGCGCTAGCTAGCTACAAAGATAAGAGGATTGTGTGGGTGTAAAAGACGAATGGAGATCATACTTCATTATAAAAAGCGAATTCGGATATTTGAAGAATTTATCATAGTGTTTTAAACCGACGCATGTGTGAATATATATAACAGTGATACACATGGTGTGGTTATGAACATGTTATACTACATATAATATATTTTATCTCTACTCTTATAAAAAAACGGAGTTGTTAATGTTGGTGCCATCCTGCAATATAGGCCGTCCGATTTATATCTGACGGATAGGAAGGAAACTATGGCAATTTTGAAAAAAGATACCCACACCCCTCTACATATTTGCAAATTAGGCCTCCCCTTGATCATGTTGATGTTTTGTGGAACGCATGGGCATCTTGCTAGTACTACGTATAACATATAGAACATTGATCATAATTTGGGCTAATGTGTGGCTTTTGCAGCTCAGGTCTAAATACTTGTCATAATGTAGGGGGCGGGGCACTATACTATGTGTGATAAACATAGTGTACATGTATGGAACATGGTTTAGATTATGAATATATAGTAAGTACATCAAATGTACTATTATTTGGAATCAACATCAAGTGTATTCAAAAAATAGAATTCCAGTTCATGTAGTACACATAGTTCATATCTATCTCTATAGTAATCATGTGGTGTGTTATTAAGGTAATACACGAATGATGGTTGAAGTTGGCAACAATCATGATTATAGATTCTTATTGTAATAGAGAAACGAATTCAAATTCAGTTCAAATTGCAGCGGTAGTATAGACATTTGGAATGCACTAAAATGTTGGTATGAGTAGGTTACATGCATTATACAGCAAGCGAAAAAATTTAATTGGACATAACATGGATTCATACTACCGAATAGCATTTAATTGCACTAAATTGTTGGTATGAGTAGCTTTAAATAGCATTTTTATAGTAAAACGGGGCAAGACTCTCTCTTTGTGTGGTGTGAATAGTTTTATTTTTGGTTGAGGGAAGTGCGAATTGATTTGGTACGTACAAGTACAATATTACACGTTAGGCTTGTCCCTAAAATTCAACCCGCGCCTTGTTATATCCCGAAAATTCAGATATCGTGCTCCGAAAACTGGCGCCTTCACAACCCGCGCCTTGCTATCCCGAAATTACAACGCGAGTGAAAACTCCCTCGAGTTGCCAAATCCCGACACGCGAAATCCCCCTTCTAACCCTGAGCCGAAAGGGCCGCTAGTTCAAATCGGTGGGGGGTACTTTTGTAACACACCCTACATTTTGGACAAGCGCGTCCCTAAGTCATGGTTCACCCCCTCCCGTCGCCTCCTTTTGGCCATTCGAAATCCCAGGCCGCCATAACCTCTCCGCTCCAGCCGCGAAACCCCACCCTCCTCCGTCCGCCACCTCACCGCTGCCCAGCCGGAGCCTCTTCCCCGACGACGTCGTCCACCGCAACAGCTCGACGTCCCTCGTCCATCTCCCCGGATGAGGATCCGTCGTTCATCTCGTCGTCCCGCCGGTTCAGCCGCCCCGTCCTCCACCTCCAAGGAGCTTCTCTGACGATCGCCTCGTCTATCGCGGCTGCTCCATCCCCACAGCGCCGCCTTAACCTGCTCCACCGGAACCGCATCATCCTCACCGACTCCTCGGACGAAGCCGAGGCCTACTCGGCGCTGCTACCTCTTGAGCACTGCGTTGGTTTTCCCTTGAAGAGGAAAGGGTGATGCAGCAAAGTAGCATAAGTATTTCCCTCAGTTTTTGAGAACCAAGGTATCAATCCAGTAGGAGGCTACGCGCGAGTCCCTGGTACCTACACAAAACAAATAAATCCTCGCAACCAACGCGATAAGGGGTTGTCAATCCCTTCACGGTCACTTACGAGAGTGAGATATGTTAGATATGATAGGATAATATTTTTGGTATTTTTTATGATAAGATGCAAAGTAAAATAAAAGCAAAGTAAAAAAGCAAAGGAAATAAATAAGTGTTGGAAGATTAATATGATGAAGATAGACCCGGGGGCCATAGGTTTCACTAGTGGCTTCTCTCAAGAGCATGAGTATTTTACGGTGGGTGAACGAATTACTGTTGAGCAATTGACAGAATTGAGCATAGTTGTGAGAATATCTAGGTATGATCATGTATATAGGCATCACGTCCGAGACAAGTAGACCGACTCCTGCCTGCATCTACTACTATTACTCCACTCATCGACCGCTATCCAGCATGCATCTAGAGTATTAAGTTCATGAAAACAGAGTAACGCCTTAAGCAAGATGACATGATGTAGAGGGACAAATTCATGCAATATGATAAAAAAAACATCTTGTTATCCTCGATGGCAACAACACAATACGTGCCTTGGTGCCCCTACTGTCACTGGGAAAGGACACCACAAGATTGAACCCAAAGCTAAGCACTTCTCCCATTGCAAGAAATATCAATCTAGTAGGCCAAACCAAACTGATAATTCGAAGAGACTTGCAAAGATAACCAATCATACATAAAAGAATTCAGAGAAGATTCAAATATTGTTCATAGATAATCTTGATCATAAACCCACAATTCATCGGTCTCAACAAACACACCGCAAAAAGAAGATTACATCGAATAGATCTCCATGAGAGAGGGGGAGAACATTGTATTGAGATCCAAAAAGAGAGAAGAAGCCATCTAGCTACTAACTATGGACCCGAAGGTCTGAGGTAAACTACTCACACTTCATCGGAGAGGCTATGGTGATGATGTAGAAGCCCTCCATGATGGATGCCCCCTCTGGTGGAGCTCCGGAACAGGCCCCAAGATGGGATCTCGTGGGTATAGAAGGTTGCGGTGGTGGAATTAGGTTTTTTGCTCCTGTTCTGATCGTTTAGGGTACGTAGGTATATATAGGAGGAAGGAGTACGTCGGTGGAGCAACAGGGGGCCCACGAGGGTGGAGGGCACGCCCTGGGGGGGGGGGGGGTAGGCGCGCCCCCTACCTCGTGGCCTCTTGGAAGCTTCTCTTACATAGGGTCCAAGTCTCCTGGATCTTGTTCGATCCAAAAATCACGCTCCCGAAGGTTTCATTCCGTTTGGACTCCGTTTGATATTCTTTTTCTGCGAAACTCTGAAATAGGCAAAAAAACAACAATTCTGGGTTGGGCCTCCGGTTAATAGGTTAGTCCCAAAAATAATATAAAAATGAATAATAAAGCCCAATAATGTCCAAAACAGAAGATAATATAGCATGGAGCAATCAAAAATTATAGATACGTTGGAGACGTATCAAGCATCCCCTAGCTTAATTCTTGCTCGTCCTCGAGTAGGTAAATGATAAAAACAGAATTTTTGATGCGGAGTGCTACTAGGCATAATTTTAATGTAATTCTTCTTAATTGTGGTATGAATATTCAGATCCGATAGATTCAAGATAAAAGTTCATATTGACATAAAAATAATAATACTTCAAGCATACTAACTAAGCAATTATGTCTTCTCAAAATAACATGGCCAAAGAAAGTTCATCCCTACAAAATCATATAGTTTAGTCATGCTCCATTTTCGTCACACAAGAATGATCTCATCATGCACAACCCCGATGACAAGCCAAGCAATTGTTTCATACTTTAGTAATCTGAAACTTATAAACCTTCACGCAATATATGAGCGCGAGCCATGGACATAGCACTATGGGTGGAATAGAATATGATGATGGGGGTTATGTGGAGAAGACAAAAAAGGAGAAACTCTCACATCAAGGAGGCTAATCAATGAGCTATGGAGATGCCCATCGATTGATGTTAATGCAAGGAGTAGGGATTGCCATGCAACGGATGCACTAGAGCTATAAATGTATGAAAGCTCAACAAAAGAAACTAAGTGGGTGTGCATCCAACTTGCTTGCTCACGAAGACCTAGGGCACTTGAGGAGGCCCATTGTTGGAATATACAAGCCAATTTCTATAATCAAAAATTCCCACTAGTATATGAAAGTGACAAAACAAGAGACTCTCTATCATGAAGATTATGGTGCTACTTTGAAGCACAAGTGTGGCAAAGGATAGTAACATTGTCCCTTCTCTCTTTTTCTCTCGTTTTTTGGGCCTTCTCTTTTTTATGGCCTTTTTTTATTCCTCACTTGGGACAATGCTCTAGAAAATGATGATCATCACACTTCTATTTATTTACAACTCAATGATTACAACTCGATACTAGAACAAAGTATGACTCTATATGAATGCCTTCGGCGGTGTACTGGGATATGCAATGAACCAAGAGTGACATGTATGAAAGAATTATGAATGGTGGCTTTGCCACATATACTATGTCAACTACATGATCATGCTAAGCAATATGACAATGATGGACGTGTCATGATAAACAGAATGGTGGAAAGTTGCATGGCAATATATCTTGGAATGGCTATGGAAATGCCATAATAGGTAGGTATGGTGGCTGTTTTGAGGAAGATATAAGGAGGTTTATGTGTGAAAGAGCGTATCATATCACAGGGTTTGGATGCACCGGCGAAGTTTGCACCAACTCTCAATGTGAGAAAGGGCAATGCACGGTACCGAAGAGGCTAGCAATGATGGAAGGGTGAGAGTGCGTATAATCCATGGACTCAACATTAGTCATAAAGAACTCACATACTTATTGCAAAAATCTACAAGTCATCAAAAACCAAGCACTACGCGCATGCTCCTAGGGGGATAGATTGGTAGGAAAAGACCATCGCTCGTCCCCGACCGCCACTCATAAGGAGGACAATAAAAAAAACACCTCATGTTTCAAATTTGTTACATAACATTTACCATACGTGCATGCTACGGGACTTGCAAACTTCAACACAAGCATTTCTCAAATTCACAACTACTCAACTAGCACGACTTTGATATTATTACCTCCATATCTCAAAACAATCATCAAGCATCAAACTTCCCTTAGTATTCAACACACTCATAAGAAAGTTTTTACTAAACTTGAATACCTAGCATATTAGGATTATTTAAGCAAATTACCATGCTATTTAAGACTCTCAAAATAATCTGAGTGAAGCATGAGAGATCAATAGTTTCTATAAAACAAATCCACCACCGTGCTCTAAAAGATATAAGTGAAGTACTAGAGCAAAACTATATAACTCAAAAGATATAAGTGAAGCACATAGAGTATTCTAATAATTTCCAAATCATGCATGGCTCTCTCAAAAGGTGTGTACAGCAAGGATGATTGTGGTAAACTAAAAAGCGAAGACTCAAATCATACAAGACGCTCAGAGCAAAACACATATCATGTGGTGAATAAAAATATAGCTCTAAGTAAAGTTACCGATGGAAGTAGACGAAAGAGGGGATGCCTTCCGGGGCATCCCCAAGCTTTGGCTTTTTGGTGTCCTTAGATTATCTTGGGGGTGCCATGGGCATCCCCAAGCTTAGGCTCTTGCCACTCCTTGTGCCATAATCCATCAAATCTTTCACCCAAAACTTGAAAACTTCACAACACAAAACTCAACAGAAATCTCGTGAGCTCCGTTAGCAAAAGAAAACAAAAGACCACTTCAAGGTACTGTAATGAACTCATTCTTTATTTATATTGGTGTTAAACCTACTGTATTACTACTTCTCTATGGTTTATAAACTATTTTATTAGCCATAGATTCATCAAAATAAGCAAACAACACACGAAAAACAGAATCTGTCAAAAACAGAATAGTCTGTAGTAATCTGTAACTAACGCAAACTTCTGGAACTCCAAACAATCAGCCAAAATAGGACGACCTAGACAATTTGTTTATTGATCAGCAACAATTGGAATCAGTATTTTATCACGTTCTGGTGATTTTTAACAATTTTTTCGTGAACAGAAAGTTTCTGGAAATTTCTGCAAGATCAAATAACTATCATCCAAGAAGATCCTATAGGTTTAACTTGGCACAAACACTAATTAAAACATAAAAACACATCTAACCAGAGGTTAGAACAATTATTTATTCCTAAACAGAAGAAAAAGCAAAAAAACCAAAAATAAAATTGGGTTGCCTCCCAACAAGCGCTATCGTTTAACGCCCCTAGCTAGGCATAAAAGCAAGGATAGATCTAGGTATTGCCCTCTTTGGTAGGAAATTCTTCAATGAGGCATCTACCATCCTTAGGAATTTCTTTATTTTTATTGATTATCAAACTTTTAGGCACAAGATCGAAAAATTCATTTGCAATAAATGGTTCCTTAATGATAGCAAAAAGATTGGGATGAATACTTATAGATTTGAGATCCGCAGTTTCCTTATTAGAGGATTCACCCTTATTTTTAGGAACATACATAAGGTTGGCAATTTTAGTAGGAGGACCTGGACTATTCTTAATGGAAGAAAAAGCGGTTCCCAAGTTGGTAATGATATCCTCAAGTTTATAGATCCTAGTGGAATCCTGATTTATTTTTTCATTAACTATGGGTTCCTTTTCTTTAATATATTTCAAGGTGACTCCTACTTTAGATCCATATTGAGTGATTCGGTTGTGGATCTTTTTATCCAAATTTTCAATTAACTCTACGGTAGCAACCTTATTTTCAATAATTTCAAGTCTTTGCATTACATGCTCCAAAGTTCACATAGTTCCATTAACCAAAAGGGGTGGTGAGCCAAACAAATCTATCATAGCATTATAAGAATCAAAAGTATGGCTACCCAAGAAATTCCCTCCAGTAATGGTATCAAGGATATATCTATACCAAGGATTAGCACCTACATAAAAATTGCGGAGAAGAACGGAAGTAGATTGCTTCCTGGTAGATCTATTTTGAGCATTGCAAATTCTATACCAAGCGTCTTTTAGATTTTCTCCCTCCCTTTGCTTAAAATTCAGAACTTCATTCTCGGGAGACAATGGAGAAGATAGAAGACTAGCCATAACGGCAAGAAAATGAGAAAAAGGCAAAAGGAAAAGAGAGGGCGAATAAAACGGCAAGGGTGAAGTGGGGGAGAGGAAAACGAGAGGCAAATGGCAAATAATGTAATGCGGGAGATAAGGGTTTGTGATGGGTACTTGGTATGTTGACTTTTGCGTAGACCTCCCCGGCAAAGGCGCCAGAAATCCTTCTTGCTACCTCTTGAGCACTGCGTTGGTTTTCCCTTGAAGAGGAAAGGGTGATGCAGCAAAGTAGCGCAAGTATTTCCCTCAGTTTTTGAGAACCAAGGTATCAATCCCGTAGGAGGCTACGCGCGAGTCCCTCGTACCTACACAAAACAAATAAATCCTCGCAACCAACGCGATAAGGGGTTGTCAATCCCTTCACGGTCACTTACGGGAGTGAGATCTGATAGATATGATAGGATAATATTTTTGGTATTTTTATGATAAGATGCAAAGTAAAATAAAAGCAAAGTAAAAAGCAAAGGAAATAAATAAGTGTTGGAAGATTAATATGATGAAGATAGACCCAGAGGCCATAGGTTTCACTAGTGGCTTCTCTCAAGAGCATGAGTATTTTACGGTGGGTGAACGAATTACTGTTGAGCGATTGACAGAATTGAGCATAGTTATGAGAATATCTTGGTATAATCATGTATATAGGCATCACGTCCAAGACAAGTAGACCGACTCCTGCCTGCATCTACTACTATTACTCACTCATCGACCGCTATCCAGCATGCATCTAGAGTATTAAGTTCATGAAAACAGAGTAATGCCTTAAGCAAGATGACATGATGTAGAGGGATAAATTCATGCAATATGATAAAAACCCCATCTTGTTATTCTCGATGGCAACAATACAATACGTGCCTTGCTGCCCCTACTGTCACCGGGAAAGGACACCGCAAGATTGAACCCAAAGCTAAGCACTTCTCCCATTGCAAGAAAGATCAATCTAGTAGGCCAAACCAAACTGATAATTCGAAGAGACTTGCAAAGATAACCAATCATACATAAAAGAATTCAGAGAAGATTCAAATATTGTTCATAGATAATCTTGATCATAAACCCACAATTCATCAGTCTCAACAAACACACCGCAAAAAGAAGATTACATCGAATAGATCTCCACCGGAGAGGGGGAGAACATTGTATTGAGATCCAAAAAGAGAGAAGAAGCCATCTAGCTACTAACTATGGACCCGAAGGTCTGAGGTAAACTACTCACACTTCATCGGAGAGGCTATGGTGATGATGTAGAAGCCCTCCGTGATGGATGCCCCCTCCGGTGGAGCTCCGGAACAGGCCCCAAGATGGGATCTCGTGGGTACAGAAGGTTGCGGCGGTGGAATTAGGTTTTTTGCTCCTGTTCTGATCGTTTGGGGGTACGTAGGTATATATAGGAGGAAGGAGTACGTCGGTGGAGCAACAGGGGGCCCACGAGGGTGGAGGGCGCGCCCTGGGGGGGGGGGGGGTAGGCGCGCCCCCCTACCTCGTGGCCTCGTGGAAGCTTCTCTTATGTAGGGTCCAAGTCTCCTGGATCTTGTTTGTTCCAAAAATCACGCTCCTGAAGGTTTCATTCCGTTTGGACTCCGTTTGATATTCTTTTTCTGCGAAACTCTGAAATAGGCAAAAAACAACAATTCTGGGCTGGGCCTCCGGTTAATAGGTTAGTCCCAAAAATAATATAAAAGTGAATAATAAAGCCCAATAATGTCCAAAACAGAAGATAATATAGCATGGAGCAATAAAAAATTATAGATACGTTGGAGACGTATCAGGCGCCACCAAAGAGGTTGTACACTCATCACATCGCACCTTCTCCTTAGCTCGACCTCCCGGCGCCGACGGTGCTGCATCCCGCACCCCCATGGAGCGGCTACCTTGAAGCCGGCGCCGCGGGAAACATCTCCACGGCGGCTCTCCCCCAGTGCGAGGTCCCTTCGGCGGCGGCGTCCATACCAGCCGGATCTGCTACTGCTGCTCCAGCTCTCGCTCGCTCGCTCGCGCTGCTGCTGCTGCTCCGGCTCTTGCTCGATCGCTCGCTCACCCAGCTGATGCTGCTCCGGCTCTTGCTCGCTGGCGCTGCTGCTGCTGCTCTCCCCCTCGCTCGTGCTGCTGCTCTGCTCCGATTTAGCTACACTTCAGTCGACTGAATCGACTTTTGGGTCAGTCGATTTTCAGGGGGTGGGGGGGGGGGCTCGCCGGAGTTAAGGAAGAACCACCCGCAGCGGGGACGGGGGCTCGCTAGAGAGGTACCCCACTATCTATCTTAGGGTTTAGGGTGGGGGCGGGGGCCTATAGGGTTGGCCGGGACGGCGGCGGACCGGCGGTGGGGAGTTGTTTCGGGGCGGCGAGGCGGCGCTGGGGCCGGTGGTTCGGCCGGTGGTGGCTGGCGGCTCAGGGGGGTGCAGGTTGAAGAAGAACTGCAGGCCCTCCCTAAACTACATGTCAAGTGCCTCTCTGCTACCACTGCGTTCAGTTTCGACAGTAACATTCAGATTCCATAGTAAATTTTAGTTTCGACAGTTAAGTTTAGAGTCAACAGTTTTTACCTCATCTGTTGTAGTCAGGTGGTTTTTGGTGATGTAAATTTTACATCTATTTTACATCATTTATTGGAGATGCTATTAGAATCCCACTTGAGATTGACGATGTCTGTCTTGTGCTGCTTCAGCCTTGACGTCTTACGGCTCACCGGGGCTGCTCAAACGACAGAACGATCCATCACAATAGAGCAGTGCCCTGGACGCCGTCTACAGATTCCTCAGATCTTCCTCCACACCTCCGACAGCCACCTCTGCCTCAACTGCTTCAGCGACTAACCCAATGATGCTGAGGTCGACACGGCTACGGCAAAGAGGTTGTACACTTGTTGCTCACTTATTACTATACATTCATGTCGATCCATTAGGGCTATTTTGGTTCGACGGAAAAACATAGCAATGGGGAATTTTCCAATGGCACTCTACTATTCAATTATTCATGCATTTGTTGAAAGGAATGAAGCAAAACATCCACCTGGACCTACTTTTCAAAATCCTATGCATGAAAACAAGACCAAGTGCATTAGTGGCAGAGTAACATTCTAACTGTACACGCTTTCGTATGGTTTCACTTCATTTTGGCCATGTTTCTTTGCATTCCTCTGCTCTTCCAATTCCTGTAAACTAAACACCCAAGTTGACAGAAATCCTGTGTTTACAAATGCTCTGTTTACCATGTGCATTCCTATCCTATTCCGGTGTTTTTCCTATCCCTGCGTTTTTAGAATCATGCAAGCCAAATGAGCCCTTACAGAATTACTTCAGTTACAGGTAGGTGTCGAAGGGAACTTTGTGTGGTTTTTCCTGCTCCTGCCGCGACGTCGTCCACCTCACCTGAGGTGCTCCATCAACAGAAACATCCACCAAACCAGACATTACGACTCCTGAGCATCTTTCGCCGCCTCAGATCTCCTTCCCTGCAGCCGGCACCCACCACAACGGCATCACCATCATCGACTGAGCAGATGAACCTGAGGAGTACACGGGTCCACGAGAGAGGTCGCACTCTTTTGATTCTGCTTATGTTATGCATTGCTTAAAATTACCTGCTACTTTATCATCCTCTTCACCTCTTGGACTCCAAGTCAGGTCCAAATTAATGTTCAAACTTGAGTTCTAAATTAGTTGTGGGGCACATATCGAGGAAGCAATGAATAGTATCTCTGTCTAATATCTGGTTCACCTAGGGTATGCCTATGTTGTTCATCTTGGGTGGGAAACAAATAGTAAAGAATTCATCATCTGTATTTTTATTAAATTAAAGCAAGCATCAGCCTGCTATCATTATTTTGGGATCCATCCACTGGTTGTTACCATCACTCTAAATTTCTGCATGCTCTCCTTACATAATCTCACCATATTTTTTTCGTATGCATGTCAGCTATTGTACACAGTCATGCTGAACATGTAGAGAAAAAGAGAAGAGTTTTGCGCGGCAATACTATGTCATGCAGACATCGCTCCATGGTGGGTTCAATGGAAAACCCTCCCCACCCCTCTCCAGATTGTAATCCAGAGGAAGATATCTGTTCTGAGGCGGATTCAGACGCCGCTGACCACTCCTATTTACCCCCAAGGTGTTTTCTCTACCTTGGCATGATGATGTTAGTTATATCATGCATATGTTGCCTTGTAGTGCCTACTTTTGACATCATATATGTCATCTGCTTAGTTTAGACATGTTCTGTCGCCACCTGTTTAGTTTCTATATCATATATGGGAATATGCAGTCTCATGTCTTTTAGCCAACCATAATATATGTGAAATGTGCAATGCCATCCTGTTTAACCAGGCATCATATATTTGAATGATATCTTGCCCATCCTTTTCTTCATTACATTTCCACTTGTCGACAATGTTTGTACATTAAACTACTCTTCTTGTGAATCAACCATTTGGGTGGGAGATTGAAAAATCTGGAGTGAAAACAAGGCCTTCAGAGCAGACAGTGCTACCTGTCGAAGCAGATCTCTTGTTGGGTCCCGATAGCTCCTCAGAGATAGATTCAGAGACAGATGACCAGTCCTATTCCCCCACCGAGGTGTATGCTCTAACTTGGCATGGCGTTTTTGTTATTCATCATATCTTTGAATTATGTTATGCTATGCTATCCAGTTTAGATAGACATCATATATGTGAAATTATGTCATGCTATTCGTTTTAGTTAAACAATATACATGTCAACTATTTCATGTCCTGTTTTTTCCACTCTATCTATTGCATCTGTCTCTCATACAATGTCTGTACATTCAACTAAGTTTCCTGTTTATCCGCCATTCGAATTGGAGCGGGTGATGCCAGCATCTAGCGGACTAAAAACACGGTCTTAAAAAAACCAGTGCTACCTCTTGGTGGAGATAGCACCCCGGTTGTACATGCACGAGAACCAGCCCTACCACACATAACCCAAACTCTCACAGATTGTACCCCTACTGCGATGGACAGAGAACCAGCTTCACCCAATCTAACCCCAACCCCAGCAGATAGTAACCCAGTTCCTGTTGACACAACACCATCTCCACCACAGAGCTCCCAAACAAGAGCAGTTAGTAAGGCAGCTCCAGTGCCCAAAGGGCCAGTACTACCACGGTGAACCCCAACTCCACCAGTTAGTACGCCTATTCCTGTGGAGGAAGCACAACCAACTAGTCGTACTTTAGCATCTATCGCATTTGATGTTGTTAAATCGTATGTGCGTATCTTCCCATCTTCGAAATATTATACTGAAGATGAAGGAAAATGCCAGTTGCAGGTGTTTGTCCAGGAGTTATGTGTAAGTAATGTTATTCATGACAATTACTTTGCTTTGTCCCATACATCCTACCTCCATGATGGTTATAATACAGTAAATTTTCCCATTTTTCTCTATAGAGAAGGACCGATTTGGAAACTCAGGATGAGGTAACCTGTGCTAATACCTCTGCTATCTTTAAGAATGCTTGGTGGCAGTATCGGAATTACCTGAAGAAAACGTACTTCACCGGCAAAGAAACTCATCAAATTCCCATACGTTCTCCTGAGACACATTTACTGGACGATGACTGGGAACGCCTTGTTCTGTACTGGTCCCGAACCAAGAATGTGGTAAGGTCTATGAGCTCATTTTCTATTTTTAAGTACTATATTCTTGCGTCTTACTGTACTCTGTTCATGTAGAACAAGTGCCTAAACCTGAAGAACAACTGTTCTAATTTAAGATTCCATTGCTATCATAGTTCCAAAAAGCGCTAGGCGTTAATTGTGCGTTTTACCACCGCCTTGCGCTTTACTGACCAAAGCGCATGCTTATGCGCAGTTATGCACAGATTAAGCGTAGTTATGCGCAATGCGTTTCGCCAACGCCTAGAGCCTAGGCGCGCTTAAGCGCTCGCTTAGGCGCGCCTTTTTAACTATGATTGCTATCGTGCATACTGCTTTGCTCTTGTATCACTGTATTTACTCATACAAACTTATTTTTAAATTGAAGGATCCGATCGAAACTCCAATGGAACAGCAGGTATGTTCACACATGTTTCTTTAACAGGCTTGCTCTTATCAATAGCTCTGTTGATTTCAATTTCAATTGTGTATACAGTTGACTTCTCATATCATGCACATTACTAGCATCACAAAAAAGCAAATAGTGTTGTTGTACATGTAGACCCGTGGTACCCATCTGAAATCTTGTTGTGCCGTGTAGTTTCCCACGCTTTGTATTCTTTCATTGCTGCTTTGTCTTGAACTGATATGATTTGAACCGTGTCTCTATTTTGATTTGGCAAGACAATGCAGTGACCATAGGACATAGATATATGTTTGTTTGATGCTTTTATTATGTACTAGTACTTGGCAATAGAAGACTTGGTAGTTTAATCCTGTCCACCTTACTAAGGAACTGGTTCACCGAAATGAGTTTCATATACTAGTACATGCTAAATTGTTATGTGTCTGCTTGTTTCTTCTTTTAGAATGTTGGCAGAATATTGGGGAAGAGTGCCTTATTAAGCAATGGTAAAGGAAGTAATGCAGATAAGGTTCAGGATAGTGACACATCCTTGTTGGTCTCTATCAAAGCTGATAAAACAGCTAAGGAAGACTATCTCGAAGACAGTGAGACAACCCCAAAGTCCTGTCTTGGTTTAGTGTTGGAGTTACTGGCCACTACCGCTTGCACAAGCTATTCAAACTCACTGTCTGAATCAGTTCAGTTTCTTGAGTCTCAACTACAAGCTGAAAGACATCGATCAACTGTGCTGCGACAAGAAGCGGAAGGACTGCGGAAGTCCCTGGAGCATTCAGATGCATACTTTCTGGTGCAACAGCAAGCGTTGGAGGATTTTAGCGCCAAACATGACAAAGCTAATAAGCTTTCTAAGATTATTGCCAGCATGGTGGATACCACATTTCTTGAGCTCTTCTGAAGTTGTTTCAGTTATGCTCTTGTTTTGCTGCCGCGTTTTATTTGCACTGGTGGCCAATTTTGACGGCCAGTGCATGTAATATGCTGCTTTGTTCCCTATATTTGCACTGGTGGCGAACTTTGATGCTCAGTGGATGTAATATGTGTAATAGCGGTAATAGGCTAGCGTTAATTGCTTGCTTATTTATTTCCTTATTGTCTTGTTTAGTTGTTTGCTTGTAGTCACTGCAGTTCTTTTTCTGTGTTTTTCTAGTGGCCACAATAACCTATCTTTGGAAACTAGGCCAAAATAATCATGGCAACACACGGACTGTTGTAACCATGGGCCTCCTGCGGGCCGTATGATCCATGGGCCTTCTACGGGCCGTAGGATCCATTGGCCTTCTATACGGGCCGTAGGATCCATGGGCCTTCTCGGGCCGTACGATTCATGGGCCTTTTACGGGCCGTAGGATCTATGGGCCTTCTATGGGGCGTATCATCATTTCGCCAATCATGGGCCATACTATTCGTGGACAATAACGGGCCGTTAATAGGCCATATTTGATAACTCTATGAAAACAGCCCAACGGGGTTTTTTTGACATGAAAATGGCCCAACGTATTATCGGGCCACAAACGGGCCGACTGTAACCACGGGCTGAATTTGGCCCACAAGCAGAAAATGACAGTAACGGGCCGTAAGTAAACGAATGTGGAAATGAACCCAAGAATAAATGGGCCCCGAGAAGGCCGAAAGATAACATGGGCTGGAAACGGCCCAACGGAATAATGGGCCATTAATGGGTATAAAGTGATACACTATTCATTACGGCCCAGTTTCACCACGTGCCGTTAATGGGTATAAAGTGATACACTGTTCATTACGGGCCAGTTTTACCATGGGCCGTTAATGGGCCGAGAGTAATAAGGGCTTCATATGGGCCGAAAGACGTCATGGGCCATACATGGGCCGGAAGTTAAAACGGGCTGGAATTATATTGGACGGCCCAGATGACGCTACCGGGCCTAATTCGGATTGGCCGTAAACGAGCCTTGGGTTAGCGAGCTGTAAATAAGCTATATGCGAACAGGCCGTTCACAGGCTTGCCGTGGGCCGGCCCGCCACCTTTTGACCAAGTCAAACGGGCCGACCTTTTCACAGGAATGGGCTTCTGTTGGGCCGTGCCACGTGTTGACGTATCATAGGCGCTTTGGGTCCAATGAGTGGATGACATCTGTCCCAACAGTGAGCCGACACGTGTTTCCTCCAGCCAATGATGATTTCACACGTGGAAAATCCCCATTGGTCGGGGCTGTTAATGGGTTATCGGATCCAAAACTGGACCCGATAGCTTAACGGTGTTCCGTTACGGTGGATGCCACGTGTCGGTCACCCTTGACGAAAGCACTTCTGTGACGCGCGATTTATCATCATGGAAATGGACACTTCCGTGATGATAATTTTGGTAATGTCATGGAACACTTCTACGATAGCACAGGTATGACTATCTTGATTCTGTCATAAATTTGTCATGGATGTACATGCATGACAGAAAACGTGACCTACTGTGACAAACACGTATCATCACGGAAGTGTATTTTTTTTGTAGTGTATGTAATCTAGATTATTGACTCTAGTGCAAGTGGGAGACTGATGGAAATATGCCGAGAGGCAATAATAAAGTTGTTATTATTATATTTCCTTATTCATGATAAAGGTTTATTATTCATGCTAGAATTGTCTTGGCCGGAAACTTAAATACATGTGTGGATACATAAACAAATACCGTTTCCCTAGTGAGCCTATACTAGACTAGCTCGTTGATCAAAGATGGTCAAGGATTCCTAACCATGGACATGTGTTGTCACTTGATGATGGGATCACATCATTAGGAGAATGATGTGATGGACAAGGCCCATCCGTTAGCTTAGCATATGATCATTCAGTTTATTGCTATTGCTTTCTTAATGTCAAATACATATTCCTTCGACCATGCGATCATGCAACTCCCGGATACTGAAGGAATACCTTGTGTGCTATCAAACGTCACAACGTAACTGGGTGATCATAAAGATGCTCTACAGGTATCACCGAAGGTGTCGGTTGAGTTGGCATGGATCAAGATTGGGATTTGTCACTCCATGTATCGGAGAGGTATCTCTGGGCCCTCTCGGTAATACACATCACAAGGAGCTTGCAAGCAAAGTGACTAAGGAGTTAGTTACGAGATGATTTATTATGGAATGAGTAAAGAGACTTGCCGGTAACGAGATTGAACTAAGTATGAAGATATCGATGATCGAATCTCGGGCAAGTAACATACCGACAGACAAAGGGAATTACGTATGTTGTCATAAAGGTTTGACCGATAAAGATCTTCATAGAATATGTAGGAACCAATATGGGCATCCAGGTCCCTCTATTGGTTATTGACCGGATAGGCTTCTCTGTCATGTCTACATCATTCTTGAACCCGTAGGGTCCGCACGCTTAACATTCATTGATGATATAGTATTGTATGAGTTATGTGAGTTGATGACTGAATGTTGTTTGGAGTCCTGGATGAGATCATGGACATGACGAGGAGCTCCGGAATGGTCCGGAGGTAAAGGCTGATATATAGGACGATGCTTTTTGGTCACCGAAAAGGTTTCGGGATATACCGGGTATTCATCGGGTCACCGAAAGGGGTTCCGGGAGACCTACGGGGAGTATATGGGCCTAATGGGCCAAGGGGAGGCACACACCAGCCCACAAGGGGCTGGCGTGCCCTCTCTCTGGCCGCCGACCTTATGGAAGGAAAGGGGGTGGGCTAGTGAGGGAGTCCTGGAATAGGGGGTCCTCGGACAGCCGGACTATATCCTTTGGCCGGACTGTTGGACTATGAAGATACAAGATTGAAGACTTCGTCCCGTGTCCGGATGGGACTCTCCTTGGCGTGGAAGGCAAGCTTGGCAATACGGATATGTAGATCTCCTCCCTTGTAACCAACTCTGTGTAACCCTAGCCCCCTCCGGTGTCTATATAAACCGAAGGGTTTAGTCCGTAGGACAACAACAATCATACCATAGGCTAGATTCTAGGGTTTAGCCTCTACGATCTCGTGGTTTATCAACTCTTGTAATACTCATATCATCAAGATCAATCAAGCAGGAAGTAGGGTATTACCTCCATCGAGAGGGCCCAAACCTGGGTAAACATCGTGTCCCCCGCCTCCTATTACCATCCGCCTTAGACGCATAGTTCGGGACCCCCTACCCGAGATCTGCCGGTTTTGACATCGACATTGGTGCTTTCATTGAGAGTTCCACTATGCCGTCATCATAAGGCTGGATGGCTCGTCTCGTTGTCAAGGACAACATCACCTCTGGGGGAGCCTTGGCTGTAGGCCAAACTCTCCGGCTAGGCGGTTTCGTCATGACTGCCCGTTCGGCCGTTGCGCCGACGATGACTTCTCGGGTCATCGAAAACAGCCTCCACGTCGGCTCGGAATTCACCGAGCAGTTGGATCCAATGGAGCTATCTTCCTTGAACGAGCTCTTGGATCGCATCGCCGCCTTGGGAGTCGCTACGGACTATGATCAGATCGGGCTTAAACCCGACCAAAGGGAGATTAACTCCCCGCCGGTCACCCATCAAATAGCGGTGGTGGAGGAGCAATGCAGCGATTCTTCCTCTATCTTGAGGACAAACTATGTCCGGATTCCCGAGCTCTCCGAGCCGGATACCCATCTACGGGAGGACATGGCCCAAGCCTTGAACCTAGAATCAGGCAGCGGGCCAGACCTATTGGGCAACATCCCGGAGCCCGAACTACCAAGCTCGGAAACTCCTCCGCCCCTGGGTCTCAGATCGGGTCAGGGTTCGGACCTAAATCCACCCACCCACCCAGATATAAATGATCTTTCCCACATTAGACAAGAGCCCCAAGAGACAGTACACCACTATTGGGCCAGATTCCTCCTTGTAATGAGCAAGGTTAAGGACTGTCGCGAGGAAGACACAATTTCATTCTTTTGCAAAAATTGCACGGACAGGGGAATCCTCAACGCCATAAGTCCCCGTGACATAGCACACTTCGCTGACTTGGCAGCCATAGTACAGAAGTACTGTGCGATGGAAAGCGCCTGGAAAACCAAACAAAATTTTGGGATCCTCCGGCTCTCACAAAACCCCCCGTCCGAACTAAAAGGGTGTACTCTCGTAAGTCACCCGATCCAATTACAAAGAAACAAAAGCCCACTACAGGGCGCGGAACCGTATTGGAGGGATGGCTTAATGGGCCATGCAAAATTCACAGTACAGCGGATACCATGCCAACACACAGTCTTAGAGCATGTTGGGTACTCCGGCTGGTGGCCAAGAGCGGTGAGGATCTCCTCATCAACAATACCGCAGAGCACCATCCCGCAGAAAACAGCAATACAGTATTGACAGTCTTCGAGACCTTCGCCTCAAATAATAGGTGTAAGCGAGCACTCCGCAGCCTTGCCGAAGTCTACCACGTGGCAGCAATAAATCCATGGAGTGATACGGCTATCACCTTCAATGCCAGTGACGAACCTAAATTCCGAACAGCCCACCAGCCGCCTTGGTCCTTAGTCCAATTGTGGACGGCTTCCGGCTTACTAAAGTGCTCATGGATGGCGGCAGCGGATTAAACCTCATCTATGAGGAGACTCTTTGAAAAATGGAAATAGACAAAAGCCACATTGAGCAAAGCAGCACGACCTTCAGAGGAATCATCCCTAGTCGGGAGGCACGATGCGCTGGGAAAATCACACTAGATGTGGTATTCGGCACGCCGGAGAATTATAGGTCCGAAGAAATCACATTCCAAGTGGCCCCGTTCAATAGCGGATACCACGCCCTTCTAGGGCGGGAGGCATTCACGATCTTCCAAGCTATACCCCATTACGGGTACATGAAGCTCAAAATGCCCGGGCCCAATGGAATCATCACTCTAGCTAGTGATCCGGACATAACACTCCGCGCCGAAAATAAAACAGTCGCACAGGCCCTCGAGGCGTTATCCGAAGCCCTCGCGGCCGAAGAATTAATTGCGCTACGCTCCACAGTGGACAGGGACGACGTGATACTCGACAAAAGATCCAAGTCCACCTCTTTTGAACCAGCGGATGAAATAGTCAAATTGTAAGTCCATCCAACGGACCCTACAAAAACAGCATCCATCGGGGTACAGTTAAACCCCACAGTAGACGCCGCGCTACGGGAGTTCTTGCGCGCCAATTGGGACATCTTCGCCTGGCATCCTTCAGACATGCCAGGAATCCGACGCAGGCTGGCCGAGCATAGCCTTAACATTCTAAAGGGATTCAAGCCGGTCAAGCAAACTCTTCGGTGCTTCTCTAAGCCTAAGCGACAAGCCATGGGAGAGGAGCTAGCCAAGTTACTGGAGGCCGGATTCATTCGAGAAATAAAACATCCGGACTGGCTAGCAAACCTGGTGATGGTACCAAAGAAGGACAAATCCTGGCACCTATGTATCGAGTTCAAGGACCTTAACAAGGCTTGCCCCAAGGATCCCTTCCCCTCCCTCGCATCGATCAAATTATCGATGCTACCGCAGGACACGACTCATTGTGTTTCCTCGACGCATACTCCGGATACCATCAAATTAAGATGGCGGAGTCCGATCAAGCCGCAACGGCATTTATCACTCCATACGGCCCCTTCTGTTTTAACACCATGCCTTTCGGGCTCAAAAACGCCGGTGCAACCTATCAACGCATGATTCAGACATGCTTGGAGACACAGATCAGCAAAACAGTGGAGGCATACATAGACGATGTGGTCATTAAAACCAGACACGTCGCATCCTTAATAGACAACTTGAGGCTCACGTTCGACAATCTCCGAACATACGACATTAAGCTCAATCCGAAAAAATGCGTCATCGGCGTGCCCGCCAGAAAGCTCTTAGGCTTCATCGTCTCCAACAGAGGAATCGAAGCAAATCCGGCTAAAATCCGAGCTCTATCACAGTTGGCCATCCCAACAGACCTCAAGCAAATCCAGAAATAACTGGATGTGTGGCTGCCTTAAGCCGCTTCATCTCCTGATTAGGAGAAAAGGCACTGCCTCTTTATCGCCTTCTTCGACGCACCGAACACTTCGAGTGGATGGATGCGGCCACGACCGGATTAGAGGAAATAAAAGCCGTTTTGGCCACAAACCCAATCTTGGCCGCGCCAAATGTCGGCGAACCAATGCTGTTATATATAGCGGCAACACACCAAGTTGTAAGCGCAGTGCTCGTCGTCGAACGAGAGACGGACGGACATAAGTTCCCGCTTCAAAAGCCGGTATACTATGTATCCACTGTCCTCACTCCATGCAAATCACGGTACCCACATTATCAAAAGATAGCATACGCGGTCTTCATGGCATCCGGGAAACTACGACACTACTTTCAAGAGTGTGCAATTACGGTGGCCTCTGAAGTACCACTCAACGACATAATAAACAACCGTGAGGCCACGGGCCAGATTGCTAAATGGGCTATTGAGCTCCTCCTGTTCGACATAATATACAAACCACGGCGAGCCATTAAGTCACAAGTATACCTGGCCATACCTCGGGCCGGGTCGGGCTTCGGGCGGGGCCTAGCCAAGCCCGACGCAAAAAACCCAGGCCCGAGCCCAGCCCGAACACGTAAAAGCCCGTCGGGCTTCAGGCCGGCCCGGCCCATCCTTCAGGAAAACGCGAAAACGATGGGCCCGGGCCCGGCCCGGCCCGGTTTTCAGGCTCAAAATCTAGGCCCGAGCCCGGCCCGGGAGCGGCGTCGGGCTGGGCCGGGTCGGGCTTGTTCGGGCCGGGTCGAGCCGGGCCGTTCGGGCCGGGCTGCCCATGGCCAGGACTAGTCACAAGTAATGGCTGATTTCGTCACCGAATGGACAGAAGCCGAACTCCCTAAAGAGTACGGCGCGTACTCCAATTGGATCATGCACTTTGACGGCTCTAAAATGCTGGCTGGTCTGGGGGCTGGCGTCGTCCTGACATCCCCCACAGGAGATACAGTCCAATACGTACTCCAAATATTATACACAGACTCCAACAACGCAGCAGAATATGAGGCCCTGTTACATGGTCTCCGGATGGCAGTTTCCATGGGCATTCAACCCCTGGAGGTGCGTGGGGACTCGAACCTCGCAATATCTCAAATAAATGGAGACTTCGATGCCAAGGATCCAAAAATGGCAGCTTATCGGAACGCCGTCCTCAAAATGTCAGCTCGGTTTGAGGGGCTCGAATTCCACCATGTGGTCCGGGAAAACAACCAGGCAAACTCGTTCTACGCCTACCGGAGAAGAAAAAGAACAAGCTCAAGCCCAAATGGGAAGGTCCCTTCGTTATTGACCAAGTTCTGACCAGTGGTGCGTACCGTCTGCGGGATGCATCGGACAATTGACTCGAGCCAAACCCATGGAACGCAGCCAGACTCCGAAGGTTCTACGCCTAGTGCCGGACTCTATGTTCGTCTCCTTACCTCTGTCAATTTTTTATATATT
Source organism: Aegilops tauschii subsp. strangulata (assembly GCF_002575655.3). Taxonomy (NCBI): domain Eukaryota; kingdom Viridiplantae; phylum Streptophyta; class Magnoliopsida; order Poales; family Poaceae; genus Aegilops; species Aegilops tauschii. The sequence continues at coordinate 307,969,436 of NC_053037.3, read as the reverse complement.
CGTTATTGTCTTTTCTTTCTGTATTTCTCCCCTTTTTTCTTCAAGGCCTTAAAAGGCTAAAATGTGTCTTGACTACACAATCTTGACGCGCCAGCCGCGCTCATGATACCTGGGGGCTTCTTATACAGAAACTTAATATAGCTACGTCCCGGGCTCTAGGCCCCACACATGTGTTACTTTTCACATGTACCTTTTTTCGCCATTATATGCATCGATATGACTTAAGTTTTGGCCAGGCTGGGTTGCCTGGCTCGTGCGTTTATGCCCTACATTCCCGTTAATTCGGCTAGGGCATAAGGGGAGCACCTCTGCGATTGTTACTGCCGGGTCAGCCGGATGTGTACCTCAGACTGGGTGAAGCCGAAAGCTAGCGTTCTTAAGGGAATATTTGGTCGGTGAACAAATGATGATTTTTATTTATTGTACTACATGCCCCCAGATGTTTATATCCCGTGTCTCTTTTCGCAGTTCGGAAATGCACATTAATGCATGCGTACCCAAGGAAAGGAACCCTTAACGGAACTATTCTCCCTGGAAGATGTTTCTTACTATCCATGTAATATAACATAGCTAGTTGGGTACTTGTCTGTTCAAGCACTTATGACCCCTACGCCTGGTTTCCACGCGTACCCCGGTTTTCACATAACTAAGCGGGTATTCGGATACACTCTGGACTGTCGGGTCCGGAGGTTGAAGCGAAAAGGTCCGCCATGACAAATGATTTAGAATCCGGCTAGAGACAATACATGTCACTTGAAGTACACAGTCACTTAGACTGACTAAATTCTCCTTCTATACCATCCAACAGGCTGTCTAGCCTACAATCTAGTTGGGAATACTTTGCGGCTAATTCTACCTGGTCATACACCAAACTGACGGGGATCTCTTTCCCATCAGACCCCACAGGTCCGACCTCGGCCATGTGGTTCGGGTCAGCCTTGGTATATCGCGTCTTCACCATGGCCCAGGCTTCCCTTGCACCTTGTTGGCAGGCTGATATCTTCCATAATCGGAAGCGCCACCGCGCTCCCTTGAGCTTCTTTACAAGCTCCCCCATTTCTCCTGGCAGGGAGGCGGATGGCCACAAGGCTTGGGCAATGCCCTGCATCACCTGCCGAACTTGTTCGTGCAGTTGGGAGAGCTCTGGCAAAAGATCACCTGCAGACCCCGGCATTTCCTTGGCGGGACGACCCGTCAGCATACCTACAGATATAACTCTATCAGCCAGTTTCTTCGCCGAACTCTTTAAAAGTTCGTTCAAGCACTTACTGAAAATGCCGCGTCGAAGCCTCTTATTCTCCTTTACGGAGTCAGCAAGCTGGGCTCGAACATCTTTCAATTCAACGCCCAGCCGGGTATTGGCGTCTTGGAGATCATTTTTCTCCCGCCTAACCCGTGTAAGCACGCGCTCGCCAGCCTTTAGCCGTCGTTTAGCATGTTGCTCATCCCCTTGCACGACCTCCGGATTCACTCCGGAGTCATCTGCAGAATCTATTGTTAGATTTGCACGCATGCCGCATACTACCTGGTACATGACATTCTTTGTAATGGAAACAAGTGTTACCAGATGGGGCCTTCTCGGACTCCTTCACTGCGGCAACTGCGGCCTGAAGCTGGGCTTTGCACTCCTCCAGCTCCTGAGACAACTGGGTATTCTTCTCCGTAAGAACCTATGCAAACAATGATCCTTAAATCAGTTGTGCCAACTGTTTCAAGTCTCAGGGGCTACTGATATACATAATTATTAGATTTTCTTACGCGTATGTCCTTTACATACTGGTCCGTGGCTCTGGCAAGACCATTTTGAGCAGCTCAGATGTACGCGTCTCCTGAGTTGAAGGCATCAAATGCCTCTTGGGAGAAACAAGCGTCGCGGAGTACGGCCCGGCGACACCTGTGATTCATGGCGCTCTCCACTTCAGAATTCATAGCAGACAGCCTATCCACGTCCTCTGTAGGAGGAACATCCGGTGTTGGCCCCATGTTAGCGTTCGCCCCTAAGTCCAGCTCTGGAGCCCGACTGGTGGAGGCGCGGCCGGCAACCTCTCCGGATATAGCCCGACGAGCGTTTTTCCTACTAGGAATCATGGACGTTATTATATTTTAAAAGACGACAACCACGGAGCAAGGTTCTTTTTCATACCTCTGCAATGGCGTCTCAGTCCCGACCGCCTTCCTTTTAAGCCTACTCGGCTTCGGTGCCCCTTGTGGGTGAGTCACTGTGGGTTTGGCATGGGTCCCGAGGGCCTTCCCTGTAAGACACCATATGTGTGCGGTAGGTGAAGTGCAGGAAAAGGGATCCTTGTCGGAGGTTGGGACTCCGGTTTTACTTACATGCGATGTAGGGAGTAGTCCAGGATAATCGTCTATGATGGCCACCAGGGCACCGTCGCAGCTTAATTGATAGAACGTCTTGTCAATGAGCTCCACAAATGTGTCCGGATCTTCTTCGAGTCCGGGGTCGAGGGCCCGGTCAGGGTCCTCTGGTTGTGGAGGCGGGTTGTGGACCTCCCTCATAGCTTTTCGCAGTTCCTGCTATGAAATGGCAAGGTAAATACTTATGACGAAGAATGCGGGAAGATTTGGAGTAAAAAGTAGCAGCTCACCCAGTTTGGGGGGTTGTACATGGAGAATCCATCCCGTGGCTTAATGCGGATGAACTCCTCTTCCTCTCCTTTATATAAATTGGACAATATTTTCGCTAGAGCAGTGATGGAGTCCGGTCCCTTACGGCCGCAGCGGGTAGCATCGTCTTCTCCATTGAAGTGCCACATGGGTTGACCCCGATATTGAAGTGGCTGCACCCCCTGCATTATACATATTGACATAACCTCGATTATTGCCAATCCTGATTGGGCCAGCGTCTTTACCGGCCCATCAGGTAAAGGACTTCTCCGTTATCTTCCTCCTGGGGCCTCCGAGGGCGCCAGCTGCGGTGTTTCTTCAAGGGAGCGTTGTCGAACTCAGGAAGGCCCATCCGAATAGGTTCCGGAAGGGGGACGTCCTCCATATAAAACCACTCCGAAGGCCAGTCTTCGGATGTCTTCTTCGGAGTACCGGACAGGTATCCGGTCCCGGCGATGCGCCATATCTCGGCTCCGCCCACTTGATATATTGACCCCTCATGTGTACGGGGTACGAGGCAGAATAGCCTCTTCCATAGCTCGAAATGAGCTTCGCAGCCCAGAAACAGCTCGCAAAGGGCGACATAGCCAGCAATGTGTAATATGGAGGCAGGAGTAAAGTTATGCAGCTGGAGGCCGTAGAACTCCAGGAGCCCGCGGAGGAACGGATGAATTGGAAATCCAAGCCCCCTTAATAAGTAAGGGACAAGGCATACCCGCTCCCCCATGGATGGGTTGGGAAAGCTCTCTGCTTGCTCCCCGCCGTTGTAGGTGGCGAGTCCGGCCCGAACGGGGACCATATACGCTGGAGGGAGAAATAACTGGGTCTGTAACTCAACTAATTGGCTGTGGGGGACGGAACACTTCTTCCAATTGCTTGGCTTTGGGCTACGGGAGCGAGAGGACGAGCTGCGATGGCCGGCCATGATGGGACGGACTTTTCCGGGCGCGCTCCGATGGATACTCGCTGTGGGAGGATGGTGTGATCTAGATCTGAGGATCCCCGTCTCTTTAAATAGACGATTTACTTACATGGTTAGTGTGGCAAGTGAAAAAATGCCCCGACTTCTCGCATTCGCTCGACACGTGGAGGATAGCCATTATTGGGCGCAGAAGCCAAAGAATGCAACATTTATGGGAAGCCGGACACTACTCGACAGGTACTCAGAATCTGGAGAAGAACACGCCTTGCAATGCCAAAGACAATCTGCGCCCCGGACTCATCGTCATTGAAGCCTGGTTCGGGGGCTACTGAGGGAGTCCTGGATTAGGGGGTCCTCGGATAGCCGGACTGTTGGACTATGAAGATACAAGATTGAAGACTTCGTTCCGTGTCCGGATGGGACTCTCCTTGGCGTGGAAGGCAAGCTTGGCAATACAGATATGTAGATCTCCTCCCATGTAACCGACTCTGTGTAACCCTAGCCCCCTCCGGTGTCTATATAAACCGGAGGGTTTAGTCCGTAGGACAACAACAATCATACCATAGGCTAGCTTCTAGGGTTTAGCCTCTACGATCTCGTGGTAGATCAACTCTTGTAGTACTCATATCATCAAGATCAATCAAGCAGGAAGTAGGGTATTACCTCCATCGAGAGGGCCTGAACCTGGGTAAACATCATGTCCCCCGCCTCCTGTTACCATCCGCCTTAGACGCATAGTTCGGGACCCCCTACCCGAGATCTGCCGGTTTTGACACCGACAGTTAGCCCCTCCCGCCTTCCTCCCGCATGCCTAAGAAGGCAGGGGGGCTAGGGCAGGGGCCAAGGGTGGCCGTCGGCCCCCTTTGGGGAACCCTAGGCTGCCTCCCCTCCTCGCCCACCTATATATATGTGTGGAGGGAGAGGGGCAACACACACCATGATCCCCAAGCCGGGTGCGGCACCCCTCTCCATCTAGTTCATCCTTAGTCATATTTTCGTAGTGCTCGGCGAAGCCCTGCGGAGATAGTTTCATCACCATCGTCACCACGCCGTCCTACTACCGGAACTCATCTACTACTTCGCCCGTCTTGCTAGATCAAGAAGGCAAGGACGTCATCGAGTTGAACGTGTGCTGAACACGGAGGTGTCGTACATTCGGTACTTGATCGGGCGGATCGTGAAGGTGTATGACTACATCAACCGCGTTGATAAACGCTTCCACTTAACGGTCTATGAGGGTATGTAGACACACTCTCCCCTCTCGTAGCTATGCATCTCCATGGATAGATCTTGTGTGTGCATATTTTTTTTTTATTTTCCATGAAACGTTCCCCAACAAAACCATCACTTGATGATCTCGACATGGCACCATCCACCTTGATCTTTGCATGTCCCATAGTATGAGGTACTTTGCGTGGCCTAGTTGTTGGGGAAAGTAGGATGCAATTTCATAAAATTTCCTACGATCATGCAAGATCTATCTAGGAGATGCATAGCAATGAGAGGGGGAGAGTGTGTCCACGTACCCTCGTAGACCGAAAGCGGAAGCGTTAGTTTAACGCGGTTGATGTTGTCGAACGTCTAAACGATCCAACCGATCTTAGTACCGAACGTACGGCACCTCCGAGTTCGGCACACATTCAGCTCACTGACGTCCCTTGAAATCTTGATCCAGCAGAGGGTCGAGGGAGAGTTCTGTCAGTACAACAGCATGGTGACGGTGATGGTGATGAGATCCGCGCAGGGCTTCGCCTAAGCACTACGTGAATATGACCGGAGGAGTAAACCGTGCAGAGAGACGCCGCACATGGTTTGGAACAATTGGTGTGTCTCCAAGGGGTGCCCTACCCACGTATATAAAGGAGGGAGAGGGAGGAGGCCGGCCCTAGGGGGCGCGCCATAAGGAGGGCCCTAGTAGGATTCACCCCCCTTCTTTTCCTTCTCATGGAGGTGGAAAGGGGGAAGGAGAGGGAGTAGGAGAAGGAAAGGGGGGTGGCGCCCCCTTCCCTAAACCAATTCGGCCTTCTCCCTTGTGGGGGGCGCACCAGCCCATTGTGGGCTGGTTAGCCTCCCTCCTATGGCCCATATGGCCCATATCTTTCCCTGGGGGGGGGGGGGGGTCCGGTAACCCCTCGGTACTCCGGTATGTACCAGATACACTCCGGAACCCTTCCGGTGTCTGAATACTACCTTCCAATATATCAATCTTTACCTCTCGACCATATCGAGACTCCTCGTCATGTCCGTGATCTCATCCGGGACTCCGAACAAACTTCGGTCACCAAAACACATAACTCATAATACAAATCGTCATCGAATGTTAAGCGTGCGGACCCTACGGGTTCGAGAACTATGTAGACATAACCGAGACACATCTCCGGTCAATAACCAATAGCGGAACATGGATGCTCATATTGGTTCCTACATATTCTACGAAAATCTTTATCGGTAAAACCGTAATGACAACATACATTATTCCCTTTGTCGTCGGTATGTTACTTGCCCGAGATTCGATCGTCGGTATCTTCATACCTAGTTCAATCTCATTACTGGCAAGTCTCTTTACTCGTTTTGTAATGCATCATCCCGCAACTAACTCATTAGTCACATTGCTTGCAAGGCTTATAGTGATGTGCATTACCGAGAGGGCCCAGAGATACCTCTCCGATACTCGGAGTGACAAATCCTAATCTCGATCTATGCCAACCCAACAAACACCTTCGGAGACACCTGTAGAGCATCTTTATAATCACCCAGTTACGTTGTGGCATTTGATAGCACACAAGGTGTTCCCCCGGTATTCGGGAGTTCCATAATCTCATAGCCAGAGGAATATGTATAAGTCATGAAGAAAGCAATAGCAATAAAACTTAACGATCATTATGCTAAGCTAACGGATGGGTCTTGTCCATCACATCATTCTCTAATGATGTGATCCCGTTCATCAAATGACAACACATGTCTATGGTCAGGAAACATAACCATCTTTGCTTAACGAGCTAGTCAAGTAGAGGCATACTAGGGACACTCTGTTTTGTCTATGTATTCACACATGTTCTAAGTTTCTGGTTAATACAATTCTAGCATGAATAATAAACATTTATCATGATATAAGCAAATATAAATAACAACTTTATTATTGCCTCTAGGGCATATTTCCTTCGGTCTCCCACTTGCACTAGAGTCAATAATCTAGTTCACATCGCCATGTGATTTAACACCAATAGTTCACATCTTTATGTGATTAACACCCATAGTTCACATCGCCATGTGATCAGCACCCAAAGGGTTTACTAGAGTCAGTAATCTAGTTCACATCGCTATGTGATTAACACCCAAAGAGTACTAAATTGTGATCATGGTTTGCTTGTGAGAGAAGTTTAGTCAACGGGTCTGTCACATTCAGAGCCATATGCATTTTGCAAATATTTTATGTCTACAATGCTCTGCATGGAGCTACTCTACCTAATTGCTCCCACTTTCAATATGTATCCAGATTGACACTCAGAGTCATCCGGATCGGTGTAAAATCTTGCATCGACGTAACTCTTTATGATGAACTCTTTATTACCTCATAAACCGAGAAATATTTCCTTAGTCCTCTTAGGTAACTAAGGATTACTTTGACCACTGTCCAGTGATCCACTCCTGGATCACTATCGTACCCCCTTGCCAAACTCATGTCAAGGTACACAATAGGTCTGGTACACAACATAGCATACTTTATAGAGCCTATGGCTGAGGCATAGGGAATGACTTTCATTCTCTTTCTATTTTCTGCCGTGGTCGGGTTTTGAGTCTTACTCAACTTTACACCTTGTAATACAGGCAAGGACTCCTTCTTTGACTGTTCCTTTTTGAACTACTTCAAAATCTTGTCAAGGTATGTACTCATTAAAAAAACTTATCAAGCGTCTTGGTCTGTCTCTATAGATGTTGATGCCCAATATGTAAGCAGCTTCACCGAGGTCTTTCTTTGAAAAACTCCTTTCAAACACTCCTTTATTCTATCCAGAAAATTCTACATCATTTCCAATCAACAATATGTCATTCACATATACTTATCAGAAAGGCTTTAGTGCTCCCACTCACTTTCTTGTAAATACAGGCTTCACAGCAAGTCTGTATAAAACTATATGCTTTAATCAACTCATCAAAGCGTATATTCCAACTCCTAGATGCTTGCACCAGTCCATAGATGGATCGCTGGAGCTTGCATATTTTGTTAGCACCTTTAGGATTGACAAAACCTTCTGGTTGCATCATATACAACTCTTCTTTAATAAATCCATTAAGGAATGCAGTTTTGACATCCATTTGCCAGATTTCGTAAAATGTGGCAATTGCTAACATGATTCGGACAGACTTTAAGCATCGATACGAGTGAGAAAATCTCATCGTAGTAAACACCTTGAATTTGTCAAAAACCTTTTTCGACAAGTCAAGCTTTGTAGATAGTAACACTACTATCAGCATCTGTCTTCCTCTTGAAGATCCATTTATTCTCAATGGCTTGCCGATCATCGGGCAAGTCCACCAAAGTCCACACTTTGTTCTTGTATATGGATCCTATCTCAGATTTCATGGCCTCAAGCCATTTATCAGAATCTGGGCTCATCATCGCTTCCTCATAGTTTGTAGGTCATGGAGTCTTGGTGTCTTTTTTTGTAGTGATAGTATTGAATCTAACACCCATGGAGTCTTTGTGTTGATCATGTTTTGCTCGCGGAAGGGGTTTATTCAACGGGTCTGCTACATTCAGATCTGTATGTACTTTGCAAATTTCTATGTCTCCATCCTTGACCTTTTCATGAATGGAGTTGAAGCGTCTCTTGATGTGTTTGGTTCTCTTGTGAAACCTGGATTCCTTCGCTAAGGCAATTCCTCCAGTGTTGTCACAAAAGATTTTCATTGGACCCGATGCACTGGGTATTACACCAAGATCGGATATGAACTCCTTCATCCAGACTCCTTCATGCACTGCTTCCGAAGCAGCTAGGTACTCCGCTTCACACGTAGATCCCGCCATGACGCTCTGCTTGGAACTGCACCAACTGACAGCTCCACCATTCAATATAAATATGTATCCGGTTTGTGGCTTAGAGTCATCCGGATCAGTGTCGGAGCTACCATCAACGTAACCTTTTACGACAAGCTCTTGTCACCTCCATAAACGAGAAACATAGCCTTGGTCCTTTTCAGGTACTTCAGGAAGTTCTTGACCGCTGTCCAGTGATCCACTCCTGCATTACTTTGGTAACTCCCTGCCAAACTTATGGCAAGGCACACATTAGGTCTGGTACATAGCATAGCATACATGATAGAACCTATGGTTGAGGCATAGAGAATGACTTTCATTTTCTCTCTATCTTCTGCCGTGGTCGGACTTTGAGTCTAACTCATTTCACTCCTTGCAACACAGGCAAGAACCCTTTCTTTGACTGGTCCATTTTGAACTTCTTCAGAACTTTGTCAAGGTAAGTGCTTTGTGAAAGTCCTATTAAGCGTCTCGATCTATCCCTATAGATCTTGATACCCAATATATAAGCAGCTTCACCAAGGTCTTTCATTGAAAAATTCTTATTCAGGTATCCTTTTATGCTATCCAGAAATTCTATATCATTTCCGATCAACAATATGTCATTCACATATAATATCAGAAATGCTATAGAGCTCCCACTCACTTTCTTGTAAATACAGGCTTCACCATAAGTCTGTATAAAACTATATGCTTTGATCACATCATCAAAGTATATACTCCAACTCCGAGATGCTTGCACCAGTCCATAGATGGATTGCTGGAGCTTGCACACCTTGTTAGCACGTTTACGATCGAAAAAACCTTCTGGTTGCATCATATACAACTCTTCTTTAAGAAATCCATTAAGGAACGCCGTTTTGACGTCAATTTGCCAGATTTCATAATCATAAAATGCGGCAATTGCTAACATGATTCGGACAGACTTAAGCATCACTAAGAGTGAGAAAGTCTCATCATAGTCAACCCCTTGAATTTGTCGAAAACCTTTTGCGACAAGTCAAGCTTTGTAGATAGTGACATTACCATCAGCGTCTGCCTTCTTCTTGAAGATCCATTTATTCTCAATGGCTTTCCCATCATTGGGCAAGTCCACCAAAGTCCACACTTTGTTCTCATACATGGATCCTATCTCAAATTTCATGGCCTCAAGCCATTTATCGGAATTTGGGCTCGTCATAGCTTCTTCATAGTTCATAGGTTCGTCGTGGTCTAGTAACATGACTTCCAGAACAGGATTACCATACCACTCTAGTGCGGATTGTACTCTGGTTGACCAACGAGGTTTGGTAGTAACTTGATCTGAAGTTTCATGATCATCATCATTAGCTTCCTCACTAATTGTTGTAGGCATCACTAGAACTGATTTCTGTGATGAACTATTTTCCAATTCGAGAGAAGGTATAACTACCTCATCAAGTTCTACTTTCCTCCCACTCACTTCTTTCGAGAGAAACTCCTTCTCTAGAAAGGATCCATTCTTAGCAACAAATATCTTGCCTTCAGATCTGTGATAGAAGGTGTACCCAACAGTTTCTTTTGGGTATCCTATGAAGACACACTTCTCCGATTTGGGTTCGAGCTTTATCAGGCTAAAACTTTTTCACATAAGCATCGCAACCCCAAACTTTAAGAAATGACAGCTTAGGTTTCTTGCGAAACCACAGTTCATACGATGTCGTCTCAACGGATTTAGATGGCGCCCTATTTAACGTGAATGCAGCTGTCTCTAATGCGTAACCCCAAAACAATAGTGGTAAATCGGTAAGAGACATCATAGATTTCACCATATCTAATAAAGTACGGTTATGATGTTCGGACACACCATTACACTGTGGTGTTCCAGGTGGCGTGAGTTGCGAAACTATTCCACATTTGTTTTAAATGAAGACCAAACTCGTAACTCAAATATTCGCCTCCGCGATCAGATCGTAGAAACTTTATTTTCTTGTTACGATAAGTTTTCACTTCACTCTGAAATTCTTCAAACTTTTGAAATGTTTCAGACTTATGTTTCATTAAGTAGATATACCCATATCTGCTCAGATCATCTGTGAAGGTTAGAAAATAGCAATACCCACCGCAAGCCTCAACACTCATCGGACCGCTGATGTCTACTATGCAACTTTATTCTTGTAGACACGTGTTGGGCCTCCAAGCGCAGAGTTCTGTAGGACAGTAGCAATTTTCCCTCAAGTGGATGACCTAAGGTTTACCAATCCATGAGAGGTGTAGGATGAATATGGTCTCTCTCAAACGACCCTGCAACCAAATACAAGAAATCTCTTGTGTCCCCAACACACCCAATACACCAACACACCCAATACAATGGCAAATTGTATAGGTGCACTAGTTCGACGAAGAGATGGTGATAAAAATGTAATATGGATGGTAGAAATATATTTTTATAATCTGAATAAATAAAAACAGCAATGTAGCAAATAGTAAACGGGCACAAAAACGGTATTGCAATGCTTGAAAATGAGGCCTAGGGTCCGTACTTTCGCTAGTGCAATCTCCCAACAATGCTAATATAATTGGATCATATAACCATCCCTCAACGTGCAACGAAGAATCACTTCAAAGTTCCTATCTAGCGGAGAACATAAAAATAAATTGTTTGTAGGGTATGAAACAACCTCAAAGCTATTCTTTCCGTTCGATCTATTCAAGAGTCCGTACTAAAGTAACACAAAGCTATTCTTTCTGTTCGATCTATCCTAGAGTTCGTACTAAAATAACACCAAAGCAAATTAATATTCATAATAATCAATCCAACACAAAGAACTCCAAAGAGTGCCCCAAGATTTCTACCGGAGAAACAAAGACAAGAACGTGCCTCAACCCCTATGCATAGATTACCCCAATGTCACCTCGGGAATCCGCGAGTTGAGTGCCAAAAGATATATCAAGTGAATCAATATGATACCCCATTGTCACCACGAGTATTCAATTGCAAGACATATATCAAGTGTTCTCAAATCAATAAAAGTATTCAATCCGATAACAGCGAAATCTCAAAGGGAAGAACTCAATTCATCACAACAAGATAGAGAGGGGAAAACACCATATGATCCGACTATATTAACAAAGCCCGCGATACATCAAGATCGTGACATCTCAAGAACACGAGAGAGAGAGAGAGATTAAACGCATAGCTACTGGTACAAACCCTCAGCCCCGAGGGTGGACTACTCCCTCCTCATCGTGGTGGCCGCCGGGATGATGAAGATGGCCACCGGAGATGATTCCCCCCTCCGGCAGGGTGTCGAAAAGGGTCTAGATTGGTTTTCAGTGGCTACATAGCCTTGCGGCGGTGAAACTTCTGATCTAGGGTAACCCCGAAGGGTTTTGGAATATTTGCAAATTTATAGGGTAAAGAGGGGGTGCGGGAGGCCACCGAGGTGGGCACAACCCACCTGGGCGCGCCTGGGCCCCCAGGCACGCCCTGGTGGGTTGTGCCCCCCTTGGGGCACCCCCAGGTTCTTCTTTGGCCAGTTGTTGGTCTTCTGGTCCATAAAAAATCTTCGTGAAGTTTCGTTGCATTTGGACTCCGTTTGGTATTGAATTCCTGCGATGTAAAAAACAAGCAAAAAATAGCAACTGGCACTGGGCACTAGATCAATAGGTTAGTCCCAAAAAAATGATATAAAGCTGCTATAAAATGATTGTAGAACATCCAAGAACGATAAAATAATAGCATGAATACTTCATAAATTATAGATACGTTGGAGACGTATCAGCATCCCCAAGCTTAATTCCTACTCGTCCTCGAGTAGGTAAATGATAAAATAAATAATTTATGAAGTGTGAATGCTAGCAAAGTGCATAAGTTTGATCAATGATAATTTCAATCACTTTTCCTAGCATCATAACAACAATTCTTTCTTATAAAAATTCTCATGTTATAGTGGCAACCAATTCACATGTTAATGTTCAAACAATGAACTCTCTTGAAACTCAACAACTTATGTTCTTAGTCACCAAGCAATTGCATTTCAACTTATTCAACAGAGTTTAAGTAGGAGCTCCACATACTCAACCATCATATAGTCCTCTATGATTTCTAACACTCACCGCATACACAAGAGCATACAACCAGACACATAGAAAGATAGGGGCTTATTGTTTTGCCTCCCAACGTATCACCTCAAGGGTGATGTCAACAATAATAACTCATGCTACCCATATTCAGCTGGACATATGTGCCTAGATCTTTCCTCACCACATGATGCTTGCCAAAGGAGAAAAATAAAAAGGAATAGAGAGAAAAACTTTGACTCTTTGCATAAAAGTAAATACATAAAAGTAAAAGATAGGCCCTTCGCAGAGGGAAGCAGAGGTTGCCATGCGCTTATTTGTTTATATGCTCAACCCCTTAGTGCAAATGAACGTCACGTTATATTTCCCCTTATGATAGCAACCTTTATTATGCAGTTTGTCGCTTTTATTCTTTACCATCACAAGTTCGTACAACGCTCAATTTTCTCTTACACCAAATGATCTCACACTTTTAGAAGCAATTTTTATAGCCTTATTGCACCGATGACAACTTACTTGAAGAATATTATTCAATCCTTAGGTAGGTATGGTGGACTCTTGAAAATAAGATTTGGGTTTAAGGGTTTTTGGATGCACAAGTAGTATCTCTACTTGGTGCGGAATTTTTGGCTAGCAAAGATGGGGGGGCAAGCACCACATGTTGAAGGATCTATGACAATATAACTTCTATGTGAATATGAACAAACATAAATCATTGCATTGTCTTCCTTGTCCAACATCAACAATTTTGGCATATAATATTTTGATGGGGGCTCAATATCACAAAAGATTTCTGTAGCGACCCGACCTCAAACGGTCAAGTCTCTGTGCTTCAGTGTCATCCCTGGATGGGTAATGCTGACACACACAGTACTCGAAGGATTTATAATAGAGTAGCAATCACACACTTCTTACATCGAATGGCTCAAAAGAGAACTTATTACAATAAATAAGGCTTATGGCCATCTAACACGATAACAGCGGAAGGCTTGGAAGATAAAGTGAGTCCATCAACTCCAACGGCATAGCTGAGTGCATGACAACGACCTATCGCACCTTTACTCGTCGTCTGAAAAGTCTGCAACATAATACGTTGCAGCCCGAAAACGGGCCAACACATGGAATATGTTGGCAAAATAACACAGTAGAGCAAAGAACAGATAAATGCTATCACTATATGCATATATGGCTGGTGGAGGCTCTATGGTTATATGATTTTGCGAAAAAGCCAATTTTTCCCTACAACAAAGGAATAAGTTTTATTTAACTATCATGGTAGTTGAAACATCATTGAGAAGGTACCTCCAATTCAATCCCAATTAAAGGTAATTATCAACCCAACAAATTAAATTAGAGTGATGAGATGCAATAGGATAATCCAAGTACTAGATACTCAAGATGTCCATAACCGGGGACACGGCTAACCATGATTAGTTTGTACACTCTGCAGAGGTTTGCGCACTTTTCCCCTCAACACTCGATCTCCTCCGTTGGATTTCTCGCACTACATGGTGTTTGAGAAACGGATGACCGAGACATAGTCTTTCAGAAGCATTAACTCTTTACTCCGGGTGGACAGTTACACCTACTTCCCTCTACATCTGCTAGCCCACCACTCAAAGAGATCACACAACATACTCAACTATGCCAGAGCCCATAATGGCTTGTGGCTGCACACAGAAGTTTCTAGCATGAATAATCTTATGATCCCTTTGAGTGTGGGTGGCGGACCGTAGGAGGATCACACAGTATATCCCTGGGATCTCCTAGGACAACACTAGATTCCCCAGGTGCCCAAACAAGCAATCCACCTAGATGTGTATTAAAGTTGACACCTTAAGTTGAACCATTAATTAACAATCTCACATCTGTCATGGATTCACTCACCCAAACCACGTCTACGAGCATAGCAGTAAAAGCATAACGTAGAAGTAACTCCCAAGGGTTTGATATTAAAACAGGTAATAGGGTCTACCTCATCATCTACTTCCCAATACCCACAAGTTAATCACATCCTAATCATGCAGTGTGTGAAGATTGTAACTAATGCATAAAAGCTGGGTATAAAAAAATAATGATCAATGTGTTACTTGCCTTGCTGACGATCCGCAAAACCTAGAGACTCGTAGTAGCACGCTTCGCACTCCGGGAATTCTATCGCAAACAAACAATAGCATACATAAGCAATCAAGCAAAGATGCACAGGTAAAATCAAATAATAAGATATAACTAGAAAGTTCAACTTAAGAACTCCGGTTTGCACAAGGAATCAAATCAAATGGAGCAACGAAACTCAAACTGCGAAAGAAACAAGATCCAATTACTAATCTGGACTAAAGTGAAATTTTAGAGTACCAAAATCTTGTTCAAGTTGTTTAAACAGAAAGAGGGCTTCGAGACGGAGATCTAGGCGCTTGAATCGCCTGATTCCGATAAACGAGCGAAAAGATAAACTAAAACGAAAATGGAGTCAGAAATCGCGATCGAAAATAATCACGAAAAACTCTGGAAAAAGAAAAACTGACGAACAGGCTAACGAACGAACGTTCGCTGTCTGTGAAAAACGGGTGAACGGCGTTCGTTAAAACGAACGTACGGACGAACGTCCGCTACTTAACTAAACCGCGGAAAACCGGAATAAAACCGATCTAAAAAAATAAATCGATCTTAGGGTTTCTAAAAAAAGCGACCGATCAACGGTCAATGGCGGTGGCTCGGCGAAGTCCGGCGATGGCTGCGGCGGTTCCGGCGAGGCGGTGAGGCGGCGGCGCGGCGGCGGGGCGGCGAGGCGTTGGCGCGGCGCGGCGGCGGCGGCTAGGGTTAGGGCGGGGTGTGGGCACGGGGCGGGCTGGGGTGGCCTCGGCGGCTTATAAGGCCAGCCGGTGGAGGAGTCCGGGTCAAAACCGGCCCGTTAAGTCGGTTGCCTTTTTTTAAATAAGTCCTGACGCAGAAAAACAAAGAAAAGAAGTACTAAACGAACTCCAAAAATCCCAAAATAAATTCTCCCCGTCCTCTAAAAATATGCCGGACAAGGTGAACATGTATTTGAGCCTATATTGCAATTTTGAAAAACGCGTATTTTTCCTAATTCAAATAAAATTGCAATAAAATCCAAATAAAATCATTTATTTCATTTTAATATTTTTCCTCCAATATTTCATTTATTTTGGAGAATTCAAATTATCTCCTCTCATATTCTTTTGATATGAAATATTTTCGAAGGGAAAAATAAATTAAAATCAAAGTGATCCTTGTTTCAATATTTGATAAAATCCGAATATGACAAACGTGAAATCCCCAACTCTCTCCGTGGGTCCTTGAGTTGCTTAGAATTTCGAGGATCGCAAAACAATATGCAGTAAAATATGATATGCATGAATGACCTATGTATAACATTCCAAATTGAAAATTGGGATGTTACAAACCTACCCCCCTTAAGATGAATCTCGCCCTCGAGATTCGGGTTGGCTAGAAAATAGGTGTGGGTGGTCTTTGTGTAGATCATCCTCTCGTTCCCAAGTGGCTTCATCCTCGGTATGGTGGCTCCACTGAACTTTACAAAACTTGATAACCTTGCTGCGAGTAACTCGACTGGCAAACTCAAGAATCTTGACAGGTTTCTCCTCATATGTCAAATCACTTTCCAACTGAATCGCTTCCAGGGGCACTGTATCTCTCAGAGGAATATCGGCCATCTCTACATGGCACTTCTTCAACTGGGAAACGTGAAACACATCATGTACTCCTGACAGTCCTTCGGGTAACTCCAACTTGTAGGCAACCTCTACCATACGTTCCAAAACACGGTACGGTCCTACAAATCTCGGGGCTAACTTTCCCTTAACTCCAAAACGTTTAACTCCTCGAAGAGGTGACACTCGCAGATACGCCCTGTCTCCGATTTCATAGACTACCTCCTTGCATTTTGAATCTGCATAGCTCTTCTGTCGGGACTGAGCTACCTTCAGTCTATCTCGAATCAGCTTAACCTTCTCTTTAGATTCCTTAATCAAATCCGGTCCAAACAACTGGAGGTCTCCAACTTCATCCCACATCAACGGTGTTCGACATCTTCTTCCATACAGGGCTTCGAAAAGTGCCATCTTCAAAGTGGCCTGGTAGCTGTTGTTGTACGAGAACTCCGCGTAGGGCAAGTTGTCATCCCAACTAGATCCATAATCTAGCGCACAAGCTCCCAACATGTCCTCCAGAATCTGATTGACTCTCTCAGTCTGTCCATCTGTCTGCGGGTGAAAAGCTGTGCTGAACTCTAGCCTGGTTCCCAAAGTCTGGTGCAGCTGGTGCCAAAACTTTGAAGTAAACTGTGTTCCTCTATCTGATACGATGGTCCTCGGAACTCCGTGCATACATACGATCCTGGTCATATATATCTTCGCCAACTTCGCACTGGTATAAGTGGTTTTCACTAGGATAAAGTGGGCTACTTTGGTCAAGCGATCCACTACTACCCAGATAGAATCATATCTCGATCGGGTCCTGGGCAATCCGGTGATAAAATCCATGCCAAGCTTATCCCACTTCCATTCGGGTATCGGCATAGGCTGCAGTAGTCCTGCAGGCTTCTGATGTTCTGCCTTCACTCTGTGACATACATCACATACGGCTACATACTCGGCAATATCCTTCTTCATACCAGTCCACCAGAAACGCTCCTTCAAATCCAAATACATCTTAGTGTTTCCGGGGTGTATCGAGTATGGCGAGTCATGAGCCTCCTGTAGTATCAACTTCCATAGCTCCGCATTATTGGGCACATATACACGGTCCTCAAACCATAAGGTGTCATGCTCATCCTCATGAAAACCTTTGGCTTTTCCCTCGCTCATCTTCTCCTTTATCTCAGCAATCTCTTTGTCATCTTTCTGAGCTTCTCGAATCTTCCCCAACAATGTGGACTGAACTTCCATTGCTGCAACAAAACCTCTAGGAACAATCTCCAAATGTAGCTCCCTGAGATCCTTGGCTAACTCTTTTGGCATCCCTCCGCTTACGAGGGTGTTAACATAACCCTTACGGCTCAAAGCATCTGCTACGACATTGGCCTTTCTTGGATGATAGTGCAACTTCATGTCATAATCCTTTATGAGCTCCAACCATCTCCTCTGCCTGAGGTTCAGCTCCTTCTGGGTAAAGATATACTTCAAACTCTTGTGATCCATGTATACATGGCAACGGTTTCCAATGAGAAAATGTCTCCAGGTCTTGAGCACATGCACCACAACTGCTAACTCCAAATCATGCGTGGCATAGTTCAATTTGTGCGGTTTAAGTTGTCGTGAGGCATAAGAAACAACTCTCCCGTCTTGCATAAGTACTCCTCCAAGTCCTAAGCGAGACGCGTCGCAATATACTTGGAAATCCTTGCGTATATCCGGCAGAATCAGCACTGGGGCTGTAGTCAAACGTTTCTTCAACTCCTGGAAACTTGTTTCACATTCATCAGTCCAATGGAACTTAGTGTCCTTCTTCAACAATGCCGTCATAGGCTTCACAATCTTAGAAAAATTCTTAATGAATCTCTGATAGTATCCCGCGAGTCCAAGAAAACTGCGGATCTCTCCAACTAAGGTGGGTGCCAACCACTCAGTGACTGACTGAACCATGGTGGGATCTACTGCTATACCTTCTCCTGATATAACATGTCCAAGAAATCAAACTTCCTTCAACCAAAACTCACATTTGCTGAACTTGGCATATAACTGATGTTCCCTGAGCTTCTCGAGAACTAAACACAAATGCTCTTGTGTTCCTCTTCACTCTTCGAGTATACCAAGATATCATCAATAAAAACCACAACAAACTTATCCAAGAACTCCATGAACACCTTGTTCATCATACTCATGAAATAGGCAGGGGCGTTAGTCTGTCCAAATGACATAATCGTATACTCATATAGCCCGTACCTTGTGGTGAAGGCTGTCTTAGGTATATCCTTTTCCCTAATCTTCAGCTGGTGATATCCTGATCGTAGATCGATCTTCAAAAACACCTTAGCTCCTTGCAACTGGTCAAACAAATCATTGATCATCGGCAGTGGATACTTATTCTTGATTGTTACTTCATTCAACGCATGATAATCAACAACCATCCTTAAGGATCCATCCTTCTTCTCAACCAAGAGCACTGGGGCTCCCCATGGTGATGAACTTCTTCGAATGTAACCTTTCTCCAATAACGCCTTAATCTGCTTCTTAATCTCCTCCAGATCGTTTGCGGGCATCCGGTATGGTCTCTTCGATATGGGCCCGGTGCATGGCAACAGCTCTATCAAAAACTCGATATCTCGATCTGGTGGCATGCCTGGTAACTCCTCCGGAAATACATCCGGTTAATCCTTCACTACCGGCACTTCCTCCTGAACAACTCCCGTGAGGGAATTTACTTGGGTCCTCCTTGGCGCATGCCTGGAAACATACTTGATCCTTTTTCCCTCCGGGGTGGTGAGTAAAATTGACTTACTTGCGCAATCGATGTTTTCCCCATACATCGATAGACAATCCATTCCTAGTATCACATCCAAACCTTGTGACTCCAAAATTATCAGGTCTGAGGGGAAAACATGGCTTCCAATGGTCAATGGCATCAGAAAACATCCTTGTCTTGCCATATATTCCGCTCCTGGCGAACTTACTAACATGGGTGTCCTAAGTACCTTAGTGGGCAACTTATACTTATCCACGAATCCCCTTGATATGTATGAATGCGATGCACCAGTATCGAAAAGAACAATTGCAGTAAAGGACTTAACCAAAAACTTACCGCTAACTGCATCAGACTGCTCCTCAACCTCCTCCACATTCACTGAAGGAAATATGCCCTAGAGGCAATAATAAAGTTATTATTTATTTCCTTATATCATGATAAATGTTTATTATTCATGCTAGAATTGTATTAACCGGAAACATAATACTTGTGTGAATACATAGACAAACAGAGTGTCACTAGTATGCCTCTACTTGACTAGCTCGTTGATCAAAGATGGTTATGTTTCCTAGCCATAGACATGAGTTGTCATTTGATTAATGGGATCACATCATTAGGAGAATGATGTGATTGACTTGACCCATTTCGTTAGCTTCGCACTTGATCGTTTAGTATTCTGCTATTGCTTTCTTCATGACTTATACATGTTCCTATGACTATGAGATTATGCAACTCCCGTTTACCGGAGGAACACTTTGTGTGCTACCAAACGTCACAACGTAACTGGGTGATTATAAAGGTGCTCTACAGGTGTCTCCGAAGGTACTTGTTGGGTTGGCGTATTTCGAGATGACGATTTGTCACTTGGATTGTCGGAGAGGTATCTCTGGGCCCACTCGGTAATGCACATCACTATAAGCCTTGCAAGCATTGCAACTACTGAGCTAGTTGCGGGATGATGTATTACGAAACGAGTAAAGAGACTTGCCGGTAACGAGATTGAACTAGGTATTGAGATACCGACGATCGAATCTCGGGCAAGTAACATACCGATGACAAAGGGAACAACGTATGTTGTTATGCGGTTTGACCGATAAAATCTTCGTAGAATATGTGGGAGCCAATATGAGCATCCAGGTTTCGCTATTGGTTATTGACCGGAGACGTGTCTCGGTCATGTCTACATAGTTCTCGAACCCGTAGGGTCCTCACGCTTAAAGTTAGATGACGGTTATATTATGAGTTTATGTGTTTTGATGTACCGAAGGAGTTCGGAGTCCCTGATGAGATCAGGGACATGACGAGGATTCTCGAAATGGTCGAGACGTAAAGATCGATATATTGGACGACTATATTCGGACATCGGAAAGGTTCCGAGTGATTCGGGTATTTTTCGTAGTACCGGAGAGTTACGGGAATTCGTATTGGGCCTTAATGGGCCATACGGGAAAGGAGAGAAAGGCCCCAAAGGGTGGCCGCACCCCTCCCCATGGACTGGTCCGAATTGGACTAGGGAAGGGGGGCGCCCCCTTCCTTCCTTCTCCTTCTCCCTTCCCTTCTCCCACTCCAACAAGGAAAGGAGGAGTCCTACTCCCGGTGGGAGTAGGACTCCCCCCTTGGCGCGCCCTCCTCCTAGGCCGGCCGCCTTCCCCCTTGCTCCTTTATATACGGGGGCAGGGGCACCCCAAAGACACAACAATTGATCATTGATCTCTTAGCCGTGTGCGGTGCCCCCCTCCACCATATTACACCTCGATAATATCGTAGCGGTGCTTAGGCGAAGCCCTGCGTCGGTAGAACATCATCATCGTCACCACACCGTCGTGCTAACGAAACTCTCCCTCAACACTCGGCTGGATCGGAGTTTGAGGGACGTCATCGAGCTGAACGTGTGCTGAACTCGGAGGTGCCGTACGTTCGGTACTTGGTCGGTCAGATCGTGAAGACGTACGACTACATCAACCGCCTTGTGTCAACGCTTCCGCTTTCGGTCTACGAGGGTACGTGGACAACACTCTCCCCTCTCGTTGTTATGCATCACCATGATCTTGCGTGTGCGTATGATTTTTTTTTGAAATTACTACGTTCCCCAACAGTGGTATCAGAGCCTGGTTCTATGCGTTGATGTTATATGCACGAGTAGAACACAAATGAGTTGTGGGCGATATAAGTCGTACTGCCTACCAGCATGTCATACTTTGGTTCGGCGGTATTGTTGGATGAAGCGGCCCGGACCGACATTACGCGTACGCTTACGCGAGACTGGTTCTTCCGACGTGCTTTGCACAGAGGTGGCTGGCGGGTGTCAGTTTCTCCAACTTTAGTTGAACCGAGTGTGGCTACGCTCGGTCCTTGCGAAGGTTAAAACAGCACCAACTTGACAAACTATCGTTGTGGTTTTTGATGCGTAGGTAAGAACGGTTCTTGCTAAGCCCAGTAGCAGCCACGTAAAACTTGCAACAACATAGTAGAGGACGTCTAACTTGTTTTTGCAGGGCATGTTATGATGTGATATGGTCAAGACATGATGCTAAATTTTATTGTATGAGATGATCATGTTTTGTAACTGAGTTATCGGCAACTGGCAGGAGCCATATGGTTGTGGCTTTATTGTATGCAATGCAATCACCATGTAATTGCTTTATTTTATCACTAAGCGGTAGCGATAGTCGTAGAAGCAATAGTTGGTGAGACGACAACGATGCTACGATGGAGATCAAGGTGTCGCACCGGTGACGATGGGGATCATGACGGTGCTTCAGAGATGGAGATCACAAGCACAAGATGATGATGGCCATATCATATCACTTATATTGATTGCATGTGATGTTTATCTTTTATGCATCTTATCTTGCTTTGATTAACGGTAGCATTATAAGATGATCTCTCACTAAATTTCAAGATAAAAGTGTTCTCCCTGAGTATGCACCATTGCCAAAGTTCGTCGTGCCCAGACACCACGTGATGATCGGGTGTGATAAGCTCTACGTCCATCTACAACGGGTGCAAGCCAGTTTTGCACATGCAGAATACTCAGGTTAAACTTGACGAGCCTAGCATATGTAGATATGGCCTCGGAACACTGAGACCGAAAGGTCGAGCGTGAATCATATAATAGATATGATCAACATAGTGATGTTCACCATTGAAAACTACTCCATTTCACGTGATGATCGGTTATGGTTTAGTTGATTTGGATCACGTGATCACTTAGATGATTAGAGGGATGTCTATCTAAGTGGGAGTTTTGAAGTAATATGATTAATTGAACTTAAATTTATCATGAACTTAGTACCTGATAGTATCTTGCTTGTCTATGTTGATTGTAGATAGATGGCCCGTGCTATTGTTCCATTGAATTTTAATGCGTTCCTTGAGAAAGCAAAGTTGAAAGATGTTAGTAGCAAAGATGCGGATTGGATCCGTGATCTGAGGATTATCCTCATTGCTGCACAGAAGAATTATGTCCTTGATGCACCGCTAGGTGACAGACCTATGGCAGGAGCAGATGCAGACGTTATGAACGTTTGGCTAGCTCAGTATGATGACTACTTGATAGTTTAGTGCACCATGCTTAACGGCTTAGAATTGGGACTTCAAAGACGTTTTGAACGTCATGGACCATATGAGATGTTCCAGGAGTTGAAGTTAATATTTCAAGCAAATACCTGAGTTGAGAGATATGAAGTCTCCAACAAGTTCTATAGCTAAAAGATGGAGGAGAATAGCTCAAGCAGTGAGCATGTGCTCAGATTGTCTGGGTACTACAATCGCTTGAATCAAGTGGGAGTTAATCTTCCAGATAAAATAGTGATTGACAGAATTCTCTAGTCACCATCACCAAGTTAGTAGAACTTCGTGATGAACTATAGTATGCAAGGGATGACGAAAGTAATTCCCGAGCTCTTCGTGATGCTGAAATCGACGAAGGTAGAAATCAAGAAAAACATCAAGTGTTGATGGTTGACGAGACCACTAGTTTCAAGAAAAGGGCAAAGGGAAGAAGGGGAACTTCAAGAAGAACGGCAAGCAAGTTGCTGCTCAAGTGAAGAAGCCTAAGTCTGGTCCTAAGCCTGAGACTAAGTGCTTCTACTGCAAAGGGACTGGTCACTGGAAGCGGAACTACCCCAAGTATTTGGTGGATAAGAAGGATGGCAAAGTGAACAAAGGTATATGTGATATACATGTTATTGATGTGTACTTTACTAGTGTTTATAGCAACCCCTCGGTATTTGATACTGGTTCAGTTGCTAAGAGTAGTAACTCGAAACGGGAGTTGCAGAATAAACAAAGACTAGTAAAAGGCGAGGTGACGATGTGTGTTGGAAGTAGTTCCAAGATTGATATGATCATCATCGCACACTCCCTATACTTTCGGGATTAGTGTTGAAACTAAATAAGTGTTATTTGGTGTTTGCGTTGAGCATGAATATGATTTGATCATGTTTATTGCAATATGGTTATTCATTTAAATTAGAGAATAATTGTTGTTCTGTTTACATGAATAAAACCTTCTATGGTCATACACCCAATAAAATGGTTTGTTGGATATCGATCGGAGTGATACACATATTCATAATAATGAAGCCAAAAGATGCAAAGTTAATAATGATAGTGCAACTTATTTGTGGCACTGCCGTTTAGGTCATATCGGTGTAAAGCGCATGAAGAAACTCCATACTGATGGACTTTTGGAATCACTTGATTATGAATCACTTGGTACTTGCGAACCGTGCCTCATGGGCAAGATGACTAAAACGCCGTTCTCCGGAACTATGGATAGAGCAACAGATTTGTTGGAAATCATACATACAGATGTATGTGGTCCGATGAATATTGAGGCTCGTGGCGGATATCGTTATTTTCTCACCTTCACAGATGATTTGAGCAGATATGGGTATATCTACTTAATGAAACAGAAGTCTGAAACATTTGAAAAGTTCATATAATTTCAGTGTGAAGTGGAAAATCATCGTAACAAGAAAATAAAGTTTCTACGATCTGATCGTGGAGAAGAGTATTTGAGTTACGAGTTTGGCCTTCAGTCAAAACAATGTGAAATAGTTTCACTACTCACGCCACCTGGAACACCACAGTGTAATGGTGTGTCCAAACATCGTAACCATACTTTATTAGATATGGTGTGATATATGATGTCTCTTACCGATCTACCACTATCGTTTTGGGGTTATGCATTAGAGACAACTGCATTCACGTTAAATAGGGTACCATCTAAATCCGTTGAGATGACATCTTATGAACTGTGGTTTGGCAAGAAACCAAAGTTGTCGTTTCTTAAAGTTTGGGGTTGCGATGCTTATGTGAAAAATTTTCATCCTGATAAGTTCAAACCCAACTCGGAGAAATGTGTCTTCATAGGATACCCAAAAGGAGACAGTTGGGTACACCTTCTATCACAGATCCGAAGGCAAGACATTCGTTGCTAAGAATGGATCCTTTCTAGAGAAGGAGTTTCTCTCGAAAGAAGTGAGTGGGAGGAAAGTAGAAATTGATGAGGTAATTGTACCTGCTCCCTTATTGGAAAGTAGTTCATCGCAGAAACTAGTTTCTGTGACGCCTATACCAATTAGTGAGGAAGTTAATGATGATGATCATGGAACTTCAGATCAAGTTATTACTGAACCTCGTAGGCCAACCAGAGTGAGATCCGCACCAGAGTGGTACGGTAATGTTACTAGACCATGACGAACCTACGAACTATGAGGAAGCGATGGTGAGCCTAGATTCCGCAAAATGGCTTGAGGCCATGAAATCTGAGATGGGATCCATGTATGAGAAGAAAGTGTGGACTTTGATTGACTTGCCCGATGATCGGCAAGCCATAGAAAATAAATGGATCTTCAAGAGGAAGAAGGACGCTGATAGTAGTGTTACTATCTACAAAGCTAGAATTGTCGCAAAAAGGTTTTCGACAAGTTCAAGGTGTTGACTACGATGAGAGTTTCTCACTCATATCTATGCTTAAGTCTGTCCGAATCATGTTAGCAATTGCCGCATTTTATGAAATCTAGCAAATGGATAAACAAAACTGTATTCCTTAATGGATTTATTAAAGAAGAGTTGTATATGATGCAACCAGAAGGTTTTGTCAATCCTAAAGGTGCTAACAAAATATGCAAGCTCCAGCGATCCATCTATGGACTGGTGCAAGCATCTCGGAGTTGGAATATACGCTTTGATAAGTTGATCAAAGGATATAGTTTTATACAGACTTGCGGTGAAGCCTGTATTTACAAGAAAGTGAGTGGGAGCACTACAGCATTTTTGATAAGTATATGTGAATGACATATTGTTGATCGGAAATAATATTATTCTGCAAAGCATAAAGGAGTGTTTGAAAGGAGTTTTTTTTAAAGAAAGACCTCGGTGAAGCTGCTTACATATTGAGCATTAAGATCTATAGAGATAGATCAAGACGCTTGATAAGTTTTTCAATGAGTACATACCTTGACAAGATTTTGAAGTAGTTCAAAATGGAAGAGTCAAAGAAAGAGTTCTTGCCTGTGTTACAAGGTGTGAAATTGAGTAAGACTCAAAGCCCGACCATGGCAGGAGATAGAAAGAGAATGAAAGTCATTCCCTATGGCTCAGCCATAGGTTCTATAAAGTATGCCATGCTGTGTACCACATCTATTGTATACCCTACACTGATTTTGGCAAGGGAGTACAATAGTGATCTAGGAGTAGATCACTGGACAACGGTCAAAATTATCCTTAGTGGATTAAGGATATGTTTCTCGATTATGAAAGTGACAAAAGGTTCGTCGTAAAGGGTTACGATGCAAGTTTTGACACTAATCTAGATGACTCTAAGTCTCGGTCTAGATACCAATTGAAAGTGGGAGCAATTAGGTAGAGTAGCTCCGTGCAGAGCATTGTAGACATAGAAATTTGCAAAATACTTACGGATCTGAATGTGACAGACCCGTTGACTAAAATTATCTCACAAGCAAAACATGATCACACCTTAGTACTATTTGGGTGTTAATCACATAGCGATGTGAACTAGATTATTGACTCTAGTAAACCCTTTGGGTGTTGGTCACATGACGATGTGAACTATGGGTGTTAATCACATGGTGATGTGAACTATTGATGTTAAATCACATGGCTATGTGATCTAGATTATTGACTCTAGTGTAAGTGGGAGACTGAAGGAAATATGCCCTAGAGACAATAATAAAGTTATTATTTATTTCCTTATATCATGATAAATGTTTATTATTCATGCTAGAATTGTATTAACCGGAAACATAATACTTGTGTGAATACATAGACAAACAGAGTGTCACTAATATGCCTCTACTTGACTAGCTCGTTGATCAAAGATGGTTATGTTTCCTAGCCATAGACATGAGTTGTCATTTGATTAATGGGATCACATCATTAGGAGAATGATGTGATTGACTTGACCCATTCCGTTAGCTTAGCACTTGATCGTTTAGTATTCTGCTAGTGCTTTCTTCATGACTTATACATGTTCCTATGACTATGAGATTATGCAACTCCCGTTTACCGGAGGAACACTTTGCGTGCTACCAAACGTCACAACGTAACTGGGTGATTATAAAGGTGCTCTACAGGTGTCTCCGAAGGTACTTGTTGGGTTGGCGTATTTCGAGATTAGGATTTGTCACTTCGATTGTCGGAGAGGTATCTCTAGGCCCACTCGGTAATGCACATCACTATAAGCCTTGCAAGCATTGCAACTAATGAGCTAGTTGCGGGATGATGTATTACGGAACGAGTAAAGAGACTTGCCGGTAACGAGATTGAACTAGGTATTGAGATACCGACGATCGAATCTCGGGCAAGTAACATACCGATGACAAAGGGAACTTCGTATTGGGCCTTAATGGGCCATACGGGAAAGGAGAGAAAGGCCCCAAAGGGTGGCCGCACCCCTCCCCATGGACTGGTCCGAATTGGACTAGGGAAGGGGGGCGCCCCCTTCCTTCATTCTCCTTCTCCCTTCCCTTCTCCCACTCCAACAAGGAAAGGAGGAGTCCTACTCCCGGTGGGAGTAGGACTCCCCCCTTGGCGCACCCTCCTCCTAGGCCGCCCGCCTTCCCCCTTTCTCCTTTATATACGGGGGCAGCGGGCACCCCAAAGACACAAAAATTGATCATTGATCTCTTAGCCGTGTGCGGTTCCCCCCTCCACCATATTACACCTCGATAATATCGTAGTGGTGCTTAGGCGAAGCCCTGCGTCGGTAGAACATCATCATCGTCACCACGCCGTCGTGCTGACGAAACTCTCCCTCAACACTCGGCTGGATCGGAGTTCGAGGGACGTCATCGAGCTGAACGTGTGCTGAACTCGGAGGTGCCGTACGTTCGGTACTTGATCGGTCGGATCGTGAAGACGTACGACTACATCAGCCGCGTTGTGTTAATGCTTCCGCTTTCGGTCTACGAGGGTACGTGGACAACACTCTCCCCTCTGTTGCTATGCATCACCATGATCTTGCGTGTGCGTAGGATTTTTTTTGAAATTACTACGTTCCCCAACATTCACGTGGTTCACTTGTCCTCTGTTGAAAGGGTGCCATTGCCGTTCTTCAATTCTAGACAATCATTGGCGTAGTGCCCAGTCTTCCCGCACTTGAAACAGGTAATGTGACTTTGATCCTTCTTGGCAGGTGTGGCTGGGTTAGAGCGGTTCTGATTGCTGCCTGCTCCATTCCCGTTTCCATTCTTGGAGCTATTGTGATTATGGGAACTTCCTCCATTGTGAGTGTGGCTTCCATGGTTATGGATAAGTCCTCCCGAGTTCGGGGTGAAACGAGGCTTCTGCTGAGCTCCAGAATTGTATTTTCCTTGTCCATACTTCCTCTTGCGTCTCTCAATCTGCTGCTGCTTCCCTTCAATCATAAGAGCCTTGTCTAACAACTCCTGGTAGTTGTTGAATGTTTCCACCATCAACTGCATGCTCATCTCATCATTTAGCCCTTCCATAAACTTCTCCTGCTTTGCGGCATCTGTGGCCACATCATCAGGGGCATAACGAGATAGCTTACTAAACTCATCTACGTACTGAGCCACAGTACGATTTCCCTGACGTAAGTGCGAAACTCACACTTCTTCATGCTCATAGCTCTAGTTGAGTAGTGTGCTGTGCGGAATGCATGCTGAAACTGATTCCAAGTGACATTGGCTATGGGAAAAGTGGCTGTGTAATTCTCCCACCATGAGGTTGCTGGTCCATCCAACTGATGTGCGGCAAAATGCACTTTCTCTGCATCCGTGCAACCTGCGGTGGTCAACTCTCTTCCAATCTTGCGTAGCCAGTCATCCACAACTATTGGCTCGGTGCTACTGGGAAACACCGGCGGCTGTAACCTCAGAAAACGGGCTAAGTTGTCAACTGGAGGAGGGTTGTTGTTGTTGTTGTTTCCTTGGTTCTGGACTAATATCTACATCAAGGCATTCTGCTGCTGGATCAACTAGGTGATCTCCAGTGGGAAGACAAATCCGGTGTCACGTCTCGGAGGCATCTGATGGGTTTAGAGGGATGAGAGTAGAATAGAAATTAGGTCTAGTGAGAAGACACTACCCATATGCACATGAGACAAACACAATCATATCACTCAATCAATCAAGCAAGGGCATACAATCAGTCTTGAACTATCGTTAAAAGTGCTCAGACTACTACTATGTACAGGGGAAAAATACTACTAGTCATATGGTGGTCATCTAGAAATATTGATCGGTGGAAGACTCCATGATATCTGCTCCAGCTTCGTCTTCATAATCATCATCACTATCATCAGGGTCAGAGTCGGTGTCGTCGATGATGATGTAGTCTTCGGAACGAATCTCCTTGGGTTCATCGTCTCCTCCTCCTGGCGCGGGATCTCCCATAAAAACTCCTTGTTTCCTTGTCAGGTCGTCATTCTTCTCCACTAGTACGACGATTTCCTCCTCATAATCGTCGCGAGTAGCCTTGAGTTCCTCTTCTAGCTCGGTGATCCTAGTCATCGCCTTCTTCAAATCTATCATGCCTGCGCACATCTGGTTCTCCTGGCGTCGAATGTGCTGGTTTAGCTCCTGGATGAATGCTACAATGGACCTGTCCCTCCTGGTGCTGACTATCTCCCACTGCTCATCTCGGCGCCCACATATCTGGTAGATAGTATCCTTGAGATCCTTGTGGTAAACTTCGCCAATGTGCCCCATGGCGATGTGAGCTGCCATGCTCTTTCCTAGACTCCAGGTGGGTGCGTCAAAGGAAAACTCTATGGGCTCAGTGACTGGCGTGAATGTCCTTCCTGGAACTTGAACTTGAATCATCCAGCGCTCCTCTTCGGGTAAAGTGGCATTGTAGGTCCCGGTGAAGCTTGGTATTCCAATATTCAGGTATCTAGTGACTTCCTTCAGGTGTCGTCCAAAGGGGGTGTCTTCATCCGGTTGTGCAAACTTGTTCCTCGAGTCCGCCATCCTAAAGAGTAGAAAATGGAGAGGAGTTAGAAATGAGTAGAGAAGGGTGACCTATGGCTTTTCTTAGGGGTCGTGTCCTACATTCAGCGTGTGCTCTGATACCATCTTGTAGTGACCCGACCTCAAATGGTCAAGTCTCTGTGCTTCAGTGTCATCCCTGGATTGGTAATGCTGACACACACAGTACTCGAAAGATTTATAACAGAGTAGCAATCACACACTTATTACATTGAATGTCTCAAAAAAGAACTTATTACAATAAATAAGGCTTAAGGCCATCTAACACGATAACAGCGGAAGGCTTGGAAGATAAAGTGAGTCCATCAACTCCAACGACATAGCTGAGTGCATGACACCGACCTATCGCACATTTACTCGTCGTCTGAAAAGTCTGCAACATAATACGTTGCAGCCCGAAAATGGGTCAAGACATGGAATATGCTGGCAAAATAACACAGTAGAGCAAAGAACAGATAAATGCTATCACTATATGCATATATGGCTGGTGGAGGCTCTATGGTTATATGATTTTGCGAAAAAGCCAATTTTTCCCTACAACAAAGGAATAAGTTTTATTTAACTATCATGGTAGTTGAAAAATCATTGAGAAGGTACCTCCAAGTCAATCCCAATTAAAGGTAATTATCAACCCAACAAATTAAATTAGAGTGATGAGATGCAATAGGATAATCCAAGTACTAGATACTCAAGATGACCATAACCGGGGACACGGCTAACCATGATTAGTTTGTACACTCTGCAGAGGTTTGCGCACTTTTCCCCACAACAATCGATCTCCTCCGTTGGATTTCTCGCACTACATGGTGTTTGAGAAAAGGATGACCGAGCCATAGTCTTTCAGAAGCATTAACTCTTTACTCCGGGTGGGCAGTTACACCTACTTCCCTCTACATCTGCTAGCCCACCACTGAAAGAGATCACACAACATACTCAACTATGCCAGAGCCCATAATGGCTTGTGGCTGCACACGGAAGTTTCTAGCATGAATAATCTTATGATCCCTTTGAGCGTGGGTGGCGGGCCGTAGGAGGATCACACGGTATATCCCCGGGATCTCCTAGGACAACACTGGATTCCCCAGGTGCCCAAACAAGCAATCCACCCAGATGTGTATTAAAGTTGACACCTTAAGTTGAACCATTAATTAACAATCTCACATCTGTCATGGATTCACTCACCCAAACCACGTCTACGAGCATAGCAGTAAAAGCATAACGTAGAAGTAACTCCCAAGGGTTTGATATTAAAACAGGTAATAGGTTCTACCTCATCATCTACTTCCCAACACCCACAAGTTAATCACATCCTAATCATGCAGTGTTTGAGGATTGTAACTAATGCATAAAAGCTGGGTATGAAAAAAGTATGACCAATGTGTTACTTGCCTTGCTGATGATCCGCAAAACCTAGAGACTCGTAGTAGCACGCTTCGCATTCCGGGAATTCTATCGCAAACAAAAAATAACATACATAAGCAATCAAGCAAAGATGCATGGGTAAAACTCAAATAAGAAGATCTAACCAGAAATTTCAACTTAAGAACTCCGATTTGCAAAAAGAATCAAATCAAACGGAGCAACGAAACTCAAACTGCGAAAGAAACAAGATCCAATTACTAATCTGGACTAAAGTCAAATTTTACAGTACCAAAATCTTGCTCAAGTTGTTTAAACAGAAAGAGGGCTTCGAGACGAAGATCTAGGCGCTTGAATGGCCTGATTCCGATAAACGAGCGAAAAGATAAACTAAAACGAAAATCGAGTCAGAAATCGCGATCGAAAATAATCGCGAAAAACTCTGTAAAAAGAAAAACTGACGAACAGGCTAACGAACGAACGTTCGCTGTCTGTGAAAAACGGGTGAACGACGTTCGTTAAAACGAACGTACGGACGAACATCCGCTACTTAACTAAACCTCGGAAAACCGGAATAAAACGGATCTAAAAAAATAAACCGATCTTAGGGTTTCTAAGAAAACCTACCGGTCAACGGTCAACGGCGGCGGCTCGGCGAAGTCCGGCGACGGCAGCGGCGGCTTCGGCGAGGCGGCGGGACGGCGGCGCGGCGGCTGCGGCGGCGAGGCGGCGGCGGCTAGGGTTAGGGCGGGGCGCGGGCACGGGGCGGGCTGGGGCGGCCTCGGCGGCTTACAAGGCCGGCCGGCGGAGGAGTCCGGGTCGAAACCGTCCCGTTAAGTCGGTTGCCTTTTTTGAAATAAGTCCTGACGCAGAAAAAAAAAGAAATACTAAACGGACTCCAAAAATCCCGAAATAAATTTTCCCCGTTCTCTAAAAATATGCCTTACAAGGTGAACATTTATTTGGGCCTATAGTGCAATTTTGGAAAATGCGTATTTTTCCTAATTCAAATAAAATTACAATAAAATCCAAATAAAATAATTTATTTGATTTTAATATTTTTCCTCCAATATTTCATTTATTTTGGAGAAGTCATATTATCTCCTCTCATATTCTTTTGATATGAAATATTTTTGAAGGGAAAAATAAATTAAAACCAAAGTGATCCTTGTTTCAATATTTGATAAAATCCAAATATGACAAACGTGAAATCCCCAACTCTCTCCGTGGGTCCTTGAGTTGCTTAGAATTTCGAGGATCGCAAAACAATATGAAATAAAATATGATATGCATGAATGACCTATGTATAACATTCGAAATTGAAAATTTGGGATGTTACAATTTCGAGGATAGTGTATTTGCATGTGAAAGTTCTCTTCCTTATACTAATTATTCGTGAACTGCTTGTATGACCAATATTGTGATTGTCAAGCCTCAAAAGATTTCACTTTCTAAACCCAATGTGAAGCTACCACTAGGCATGATATAATTTCAAATTGATGACACTACAAAAAAATACACTTCCGTGATGATACGTGTTTGTCACAGTAGGTCACGTTTTCTGTCATGCATGTACATCCTTACAAATTTATGACAGAATCAAGATAGTCATACCTGTGTTGTCATAGAAGTGTTCCATGACATTACCAAAATTATCATCACGGAAGTGTCCACTTCCATGACGATAAATCGCGCGTCATAGAAGTGCTTTCGTCAAGGGTGACCGACACGTGGCAACCACCGTAACGGAACGCTGCTAAGCTATCGGGTCCGGTTTTGGATCCGATAACCCGTTAACAGCCCGGACCAATGGGGATTTTCCACGTGTAAAATCATCATTGGCCGGAGGAAACACGTGTTGCCTCACCATTGGGACATATGTCATCCACTCATTGGACAAGAGGCGCCTATGATAGGTCGACATGTGGCACGGCCCAACAGTGGCCCATTCCGGTGAAAAAGGCCGGCCTAGTAAAAATAGTAGGCTGGCCCATATGAGGCCTACTTGTGTCAGGTCCATCTAAGCCCACGTCCCATACGAGATGTGCCAATTCGGCCCGTCAACGGCCCGTTAAAGATTTGACACCATTGCAGCCCATCGTCAGTTCGAGCCCGTTAACAGCCCGCTATATATTTGGGCTCAATATCGGCCCGATGAGACTTCGGCCTGTTAACGGCCCATTCCGTGGATGGGCCAATTTTCACGATGTACATCTTTCGGTCTTTTAGCGACCCATTTAAATATTGGGCTAATTTCCGGCCCGGTGTGTCTTTCAGCTTGTTGACGGCCCATAAATCAGTTGGGCCATTTGTAGTCGGACCTGAGTGTCGGCCTTTTAGCGACCCATTTAAGTGTTGGGCCAATTTCCGGCCCGGTGTGTCTTTCAGCCTGGTGACGGCCCATATATCTATTGGGCCATTTGTAGTCGGACCTGAGTTTTGGCCTTTTAGCGACCCATTTAAGTGTTGGGCCAATTCCCGGCCCTGTGTGCCTTTCAGCTAATTAACGAACCATAAATGAGTTGGGCCATTTGTAGTTGGACCTGAGTTTTGGCCTTTTAACGGCTCATGCCCTTCATGGTCCAATACCATCCCGGTTTCTCTTTCGGCCTGCTAAAGGCCCACAACACAGTTGGGCCATTTACAATACGACCTGACTTTCCGCCTCTTAGCGGCCCATGTTCTTCATGGTCCAGTACAAGCCCGCTGTCTCTTTCGGCCTGCTAAAGGCCCACAGTATGGTTGGGCCATATGTAGCCCGAACTTAGTAACGGCCAGTTAACAGCCCGTGAAATCAATTGGGCCCACCTGTTGCCCGCTTTGATGTCTGCCTGTTAACGACCCGAGAGTTAAGAGGGCCGACCATTAACTTTCGGCCTGGTAATAGCCCATTAACTTAATGGGCCCCCTAAAGTTCGCAGATGTCTTTAGGCCAAATTAGATAATTTGAGCCCATTACGACGAGCAATTATGCACAGGGCCAAAACCGATCAAGCAAAGGTACGGCATACAGGGAAAAACGTTGCACATCCAGCATATATTACAGGAAATTACATCGCTAGGCAATCAAAGATTGATGCCAGTGCAAATAAATGAACAGAACCTAACGATCTACAACGTCACAATCTGCAACCTCGGCACGGATGACGCCCATAAGCATGTGGGCAAGTTCTTGCTGCTTTGCTACACTGTCTCTGAAAACATTGATCAGTTGTTGTGTCGCACGACTCTTCACCTCTGATTCCTCCACCATTTCCATCATTCCTTCAGCCATTAATTGGTTCACAAACATACATTTTCCCGTTGCATTCGATACAGAGGATACAGAACAGATTCAGATGGCGATTTTGGCAGGCTTGTATTATTGATAGTGGAGAGTGTCTCGACCACTGCATCATAACATAAATTAGGAGGGGAACCAAACATATTAAGCATGAGTTATTGGCATATTACATGGCCTAGATTTATTGGAAAGAAACAATGGGGTTGCCTTGCTGTTTTCAGAGTTTGTCTTCTTATCTTCAGCAGCCTGCACCAAATTAAGACAATAGCATTGCTATCATTGGCCAAGTCAGATAATAGGAAAGCAACATTGGCACAACGAACGTTTGGGCAACTAGCCAACACCAAATTAACACAATATGGCACAGCTATCATCAGCCAGGTAAGGTAATACGAAAGCAACATTGACACAATGAATGAATGGGCAACCAGAGCAGCACTACAATTCAGTAATGTGCATGATATGAGATAGTACACTCATGCAGCTCAGTATGCAAAACTGCCAGGCAGTTTTCTTTACAAAAATCGACATTGGCGCCTTTAACATTTTGCTACAACTAATTTTTGATCAGACAAAGGTTGGATTCACGCCGATTAACAAAATACATGCTGATGTAAAAATATAGTGATATACAACAGGTACTTACGTCAGCATTGGAGCACAGAGAATTCCCGCAAGATATTTTCCTCGAATACAATCCCAATGAAGGAAATCTTCTATCATTTAACCTTATTTTCTAAAAGAGAGATGGGTAAGAAACATGTAGAAAATATGATCAGAATGCTATAAAATTTCATGATGCGAGGATACGCACACACTTCTTAGAATGGAGTTGACATTCTTTTGCTGGACTGGAGCGGACTAGTTCTTTGGCCACTGGAATCTGCTTATTATCAGTGGGAGTTGGGTTTCTCTGTGCTGGAGCAGTATCTATGAGAAATGGAGTTGGTTTATTATCCCCTGGCATTTGGATCTTTTACAAAGACCTGGTTTGTAACTGTCGGTGTCAAAACCGGCGGATCTCGGGTAGGGGGTCCCGAACTGTGCGTCTAAGGCGGATGGTAACAGGAGGCGGGGGACACGATGTTTACCCAGGTTCGGGCCCTCTCGATGGAGGTAATACCCTACTTCCTGCTTGATTGATCTTGATGATATGAGTATTACAAGAGTTGATCTACCACGAGATCGTAGAGGCTAAACCCTAGAAGCTAGCCTATGGTATGATTGTTGTTGTCCTACAGACTAAACCCTCCGGTTTATATAGACACCGGAGGGGGCTAGGGTTACACAGAGTCGGTTACAAGGGAGGAGATCTACATATCCGTATTGCCAAGCTTGCCTTCCACACCAAGGAGAGTCCCATCCGGACACGGGACAGAGTCTTCAATCTTGTGTCTTCATAGTCCAACAGTCCGGCTAAAGTATATAGTCCGGCTGTCCGAGGACCCCCTAATCCAGGACTCCCTCAGTAGCCGCTGAACCAGGCTTCAATGACGATGAGTCCGGCGCGCAGATCGTCTTCGGCATTGCAAGGTGGGTTCCTCCTCCGAATATTCCATATAAGATTTTGAACACAAGGATAGTGTCCGGCTCTGCAAAACAAATTCCACATACCACCGCAGAGAGAATAATATTTCCACAAATCTAATTTGCTGACAGCTTTTCTTAACGTGACATTCTGTCGTGATCTTGTCACGACGAACCATTTTTTCCGAGCGTGCCACTGCACGTGTTGCGAGGCGGCTTTGTTGGCACGTCTTGTCGAAGCAGAGATCGTGTCCCTCTTTTCACAGGATTCTCATCAATACGAGTGTGGGTAACCCAATCGCGCCCGCTAGTAAGACTCCTCGATTTTAGGCAAGTTCTAGATGGTCGTGCGGAGGGCACTTGATATTCACC
Source organism: Aegilops tauschii subsp. strangulata (assembly GCF_002575655.3). Taxonomy (NCBI): domain Eukaryota; kingdom Viridiplantae; phylum Streptophyta; class Magnoliopsida; order Poales; family Poaceae; genus Aegilops; species Aegilops tauschii. The sequence continues at coordinate 307,933,344 of NC_053037.3, read as the reverse complement.
CTCTTTATAAAAGGGTCAAGGCCTGTCCTTTTCTTCTTGTGCTCGATCTTTCCATTCTCCCACCTCGAATCCCAGCACCCAAGGCGGAGGCCAAGCGCTTCGGACCTTCAATCATGTCCGGATCCAACCTTCAAGGCCGGTGGGTGGCCTCCTCCGTCACAGAGGAGGACATCAAGAAGCTAAGAGAAGCCAGGTATCTGACCGCCAAAATCTCGCACAGGCTGCCTGGTCAAGGGCAGGTCATCCCCACTCCCGAACCCAACGAGAGCATCGTATTTGTTTCCCACTTCCTCCGAGGGCTAGGATTTAGTCTTGATCCCTTTGTTAGAGGGCTTATGTTCTATTACGGGCTCGATTTCCATGATCTGGCTCTGGATTCCATCCTTCACATCTCGCCATTTATCGTCGTGTGTGAGGCCTTCCTCCGCATCGCCCCACACTTCGGCTTATGGCTCAAGACCTTCAATGTGAAGCCGAAGTCGATCGATGGGCAACACGCAGAGTGCGGAGGCGCCATAATAAGCAAAGGCGTCGATGCTCCATGGCCAAAGGGATCCTTCCCCGAGATGTCCAACTTATGGCAGCGGGAGTGGTTTTACATCACCGCTCCCCGAAGTACTAAGTGGGTAGCTGCCCCTCCCTTCCGTTCGGCCCCCCTGCCACAACTGGCGTCATGGGTCAACAAGGGGCTGGAATGGGGGCCGGCTAATGACGTGCCGACATTGCAGAGCCGCATCCGGGATCTCCTCAAGAGAGATGTCAGCCTTGTCAAAGTAATGCAAGTCATGCTAGTTCGTCGGGTCCTGCCATGCCAACGTCGATCTCTCCGTATGTGGGAGTTCAACCCGGAAGGACCGCGAACCATTCAGCAATTCTTCGGCGTGGCGCTTGAAGAGATGTACAAATTGTTCTTCGGATCACGAATAAAGTGTCCAGACACCACCGAGGATGCGGGCCTAAACTGCAATCGTCCAGACACCCAAGTAAGTAATTCTTCGGCCGAACATACTGTCTCTTTATTTATCACAACATCATTCTGAAAAGTATGTCTTTGACCAGGACTAGATGATCAGGTGTTCGGCCCCCTTCCCGAAGGCTCACCGGATCCTGTACTAGCCAGGATGCTTGAGCTTGCGCCTTATCAAGCGCCATCAGGGGAAGATAAAGGGAGGAACAAAGAAGCCGAAAGCGAGCCTCACTCATTATTCATCCAAACCGGGGGAATTAGTGCCTCCGCGAAGGAGATAACCGGGGAGAAGAATCTAAAATTCCCTCTCCCCAAGGTAGGAAGAGGGCTGCCTCTGAAGACTTGGAAACAATGGTTTCCAAACGAGGGAAGAAACCTTTGTCAGGGGGCCCTACCCCGGAGGGCATCCTTACTGCACAGTGCCCGCAAGGGGACCAGCCCTCCACCGAGCTGTAAGTAAACAAAAGCACTTTATAGTAAATATATCTTACTTTATTCCAAGGACAATAACCGAGATGTATGTCTTATAGTTCAGATCGTAGCCCTTCTCGACAGAGTTCGTCTTTGGGGGATCTTCTTCCGGAGATGATGGAGAGTGAAACGACTCCCCATGCCTCCCCACCTCATGAGGCGGATGACCCAGAGGTGTCGTCACGAAGGATTTTTCCAGATCCACCCAAGCCAGAATGTAACCCTTCGGCCTCCCGACGTCCGGAGTATTCGGCTCCTAAGGGGAGCAACAGAAAGAGTCCCGGCCTGTCCGGTGCGCGACCAGACGCACTGATGAATCTTCTGGAGCAAGCGGCTATCTCAGAAGTGCATCGTACGCTAATGGGTACGGTGGTTGAGAGGATTTCATCCGCCGAAAGCGGGTTGCATGAAGCTTTTATGAGCCTGCTGAGAGGCTTTGAGGTACGCAAAGTAATAGGTTTATTTTTGACGGTACCGCACACGCTAGGTGTGCCCTATGCAGATAGTAGCCCCTAAGACTCTGGTTGCTGTCGAAAAAGGCGGCAAACAGAGGATCATAGTGCCAGGTAATAACCGTGCTGCTTTCATGTGCAGGCGGCTGAGGGTCCGGTGGCTAGCTGGACTGGTGAGTTTGCCGAACTAAAGCGGCAACTTGATGCGGCGGATGCCGACATCGTGCTTGTAAACAGGCGGCTTGACGTGGCACAGGGTATGTATTCTCCGGTGGTCAACATATATTAAGAGGAGCATGATGCTAGTATCTATAATATGCTATGACTGCAGATGGAGCTGCCGCCGTGTAGACCCTCCGGGCGGAACTTGCCCGAGCCAAGGAACAAGCCAGGAGGAGTGATGCGGCCGCCCTAAAGGCGGTTGAAGAGTTAAGAGTCGAACAGGCTGCGCATTGCCAGAGCAAAGAGAAAATGGCCAAGATGGCTGTTGAGTTGAAAGATGCCGCCAGCCGTTATGAGCTTCTTGAAAGGGAAAGTCAAACGAAGATGGCGGACCTGGAGAAAGCCATGGTAGCAGTCAAGGAAACCCGCTCTAAAATCAGAGTGGCGAAGGAGGAGCTACGTCAAGCCGGAGATATCACGGCTGGGAAGCCCTTTTTGTTGCGGACGAAGTTCGGAGATCCTAAGTATGCCCTTCTGGATCAATTATGGAGTTCTGCGGATGCGTACTTGGATTTGGCAGCGAGTGCTGCTGATGCGACCAAGTTTTTCGAAGATCAAAAGGATCACGAAGTGGAAAAGTTGTTCTGGTCGCAGTTCAATGCTCCAGCGCGTCCGCTGCTGTTAAATGAGCAAATGGCCGAGTGGGCCGAGCTCCATAGGTTGTCCGTACTTGCCATGAGGTCTGTCGTGGATCGTCTTTGGCCGGAAGGACCAAGGCCGAATAGTTATTTTGGTCTAGTGCAACGATTCCTTGGTGCTATGCCGCATATCGACGCTGTAAAGAGGTCAGCGTGCATAGAGGGTGCGCGGATGGCTCTTGCCCATGTCAAGACATACTGGGCAAAGATGGAGGCCACCGCTATTGCAACCCAGAATCCGGCCGTAGGCCAGGTTTCGGCCGAGCATTATTTTGAAGAAGTCCTAGAAGGTGCTCGTTTAATAGAGGCTCAGTGCTCGAAGAGTGTCATGTTCGAGTGAAATGTATCCCGATTGTAAGAACAATGCTATTTTAATTATAAAGGCTGTGTTTATAGTTAGTCCTGAAAGTATTACTATGCCTCCTGTGCAGTCCTTTATGTGTGTGTGTATATATATATATAACCTGAAAGTTTGCAGTCGTCGGTTTCAGCCCGCACGCATATAATGCGGGGGTGTTTGCAAAAGCGCGTGTTCACACTTGATCCAACGTCTCGGTCCATTAAGGAGGTGGTAGCGCGGCGAACGAGGCAATCAGACTATATTGCTTTAACACTTTCACTTAACCATATGAGTTTGACAGTGGGGCTACTATATAGCCCCTGGTACTTTCGCGCTCATCCGAGTACGGGGCGCGTACATACATGACCGGGAAAACCGACCCTTCGTTAATGCGGAGGAATCCCGAAGATTCCGCTAAGTCATTGAGTGGTTGACCAGTCTCGCGCTTTATCATGACAGTCAGTTTTCGGCTTTCTCTACCGAGGTGCTCATCCGGATGAACCAGGGCATAATCGCAGTAGTTCTCCCGGTGCCACCTTAGCCGATAGAGCGGAATGTAAGGTAGCAAAACGCAGGAGCCGGGCAAACCCAACATTTGACCAAAGACATGATTCGGAGCTGGTGCATATAAGGCCAAACTCGCGACGCCGAACACTCCCTAAGGTGTTCGGTCTTTACAACATGTACCGGGCTGAGTAACGCCCTTGATAATGGACCCTAAATTTCCAGGCATGTGCATTAGTCTGTCGTGGCAAAATGCCAACAACGCCAGCATCCCTCACAGTGTGTTAGGTATCCGGGGGGGTGCCAAGCAACAAGAGACAGTAAGAAAGGTTTACACAGGGTCTTAATCTAAAAAGAAACTTTTGAGCGGGGCCCTGCTGCACGTCTGCGCCTGTGTCTCCGTTGTGCCGTATCCTGGAAGGGTGTAGCACGATTGTCATCTGTAAAAGAGAAAAACTTAGATGAAAGTCTTCGTGCGAAAAACTGATTATTCTCATTTAAATTCAATCTAAATGAGGTAAAGCCGAACTGTAGTCCTTTTTACACGCGGGAAGCCCCTGGTACCGCCTATGGGGGTATATCCATCAAACCAATCTCAGGTTTATCTAAGCTGTTACAGCTAGTGGTGCACCGGACTCGTCTAGCCGTGTCTGCGGTCTTGACGACCGACCATTTATTCTGGTTGGAAAGGCCATTTAGTGTTCGGCTGCTAAAGTCGCCACACGTTCTTCCGCGCGTAAGGAACGCTCAGTGTTTCCGCTAACTATGATGATGCCATGTGGACCGGGCATCTTAAGCTTAAGAGAAGCGTAATACGGTACTGCATTAAAACAAGCGAAGGCCGTTCTTCCGAGTAGTGCTTGATAGCCGCTGCGGAATGGAGCGATGTCGAAGGTTAACTTTTCACTTCGGAAGTTGTCGGGAGAACCAAATACAACCTCTAGTACTAGAGAGCCCGTACAGTGGGCCTCTGGGCCTGGTATTACTCCTTTAAAGATAGTATTGCTTTGGCTGATTCTTGTCGGGTCTATCCCCATTTTGCGGACTGTGTCCTAATATATCAGATTAAGACTACTGCCGCCGTCCATGAGGACTTGGGTGAGATGGTATCCGTCGATTATTGGGTCTAGCACCAAGGCAGCCAATCCTCCGTGCCGGATACTAGTCGGGTGATCTGACGAAGGGTTGAACTTAGGGGTCACGGGCTCTACGGCGCATATGTCTCGGAGTGCGTGTTTGCTCCTTCTTTTTGTTACATGAATCATGTTCACTGTTTTGACCTCTGGTGGGAATTTTTTCTGTCTCCCAGTGTTTTGCTGGCGAGGCTCATCCTCATCTTCACTTGGTGTCTCTCTCCCCTTGTGTTCGGCGTTTAGCTTGCCGGCCTGCTTGAAGCCCCAGCATTCTCTGTGGGTGTGACTTGCAGGTTTATCGGAGGTGCCATGAATCTGACATAATTTCTCTAGAATCTTGTTTAGGCTGGACGGTCCATCTCTGCTGCCTTTGAAAGGCTTTCTCCGTTGACCGGTCGAGAGCCCCTAAATCCGGCGTTTACCGCCGTGTTGTCTGGGCTGTCTTCGTTATTTCGACGCTTGCTTTTACTGCGTTGTGGTTTTCCATTTCCATCCCTGACTTCAGATGTCACTACAAAAAAAATACACTTCCGTGATGATACGTGTTTGTCACAGTAGGTCGCGTTTATTGTCATGCATGTACATCCATGACAAATTTATGACAGAATCAAGATAGTCATACCTGTGCTGTCGTAGAAGTGTTCCATGACAGTACCAAAATTATCATCACGGAAGTGTCCACTTCCATGACGATAAATCGTGCGTCACAGAAGTGCTTTCGTCAAGGGTGACCGACACGTGGCATCCACCATAACGGAACGCCGTTAAGCTATCGGGTCGTGTTTTGGATCCGATAACCCATTAACAGCCCCGACCAATGGGAAATTTGCACGTGTAAAATTCTTATTGGCCGGACGAAACACGTGTCAGCTCGTTAGTGGTCAGATAGGCGCCTATGATATGTCGACACGTGCCACGGCCCACCACTGGCCCATTTAGCTTACAAAGCCGGCCCGTTTGACTTGGTCAAAAGTTAACGGGCTGGCCCATGAAAAGCCTGTTAACGGTCTCTTCGCAAATAGCCCATTTTACGGCCCGTTAACTCACGGCCCGTTAGGCCCTAAAGGACATTGGCCCAACAACGTCATGTGGGCCGTCGAATATAACACCAGCCCATTTCACTTTTGGCCCATGTATGGCCCACGACGTCTTTCGGCCCATATGAGGCCTTCGTATCTTTTGGCCCTTTACAGGCCCACGGTGACTCTAGCCCATAATGAACAGTAATTTTGTTTATACCCGTTAATGGCCCGTGATTTACATGGGCGGTTTCCAACCCGTGTTAGCTTTTGACCTATTGACGGCCCATACGTTGTTGGGCTCCTTTTCGGCCCTCGATTACTTCCGGCCAGTTACTGGCCTGTTCCCCTAATGGTCCAAATTCGGCCCATGGCAAGAGTCGGCCCGTTACTGGCCTATTCCCCTAATGGGCCAAATTCAACCCATGGCAAGAGTCGGCCCGTTACTGGCCTGTTACCCTAATGGGCCAAATTCGGCCCATGGCAAGAGTCGGCCCGTTTCTGGCCTGTTAACCCGTTGCGCCGTTTCCAGCCCGTCCTATATTCTGGCCCATTAACGACCCGTTATGCCTATTACATAATTAAGCCTTTGCTGTCCTACGGCCTGTTAACGGCCTGTTACCGTGCTGGGCCGATACCAATTACGCCCGATTATGGCCCATGTAGACCCGTTTATCCGACGGCCCGAGGCCCACTGATTACAGGCCCATTTATCGACGGCCCGTAGGAGACCCATGGATCCTACGGCCCGTATATGGCCCATGGTAGTTGCGGCCACTAGCAAACTAGGGAAAAAGAAGACTAGGAAATAAATAAGGCCGAAACTAACGCTAGGCTATTAAGGCGATTGCACACATTACATCCACTCGGCATCAAAGATCGCCACCAGTGCAAATATAGGGAACACCCTACACTATACAAAAATGGCTTGCTGTTTTCTTCAGCCGGTGGCTGCACGTTAAGAATAAATTTTGTATCGCACCAAAACAAATTACAACTATATAACAAAAGGAAGGTTGGCATAAAACTTAACAGTCTAGCAGATAAATGCACCACCAGAAGTTCAGAAGCTCAGTTCATTTGACCTGATTATTACGTTTTCATGTTGTATTGTCCAATGGAGCACCATAACCCTCGCCTTCATTTCCCCTAGGCTCCTGAACAACATAGCAAATGTCTGATAGTCTGGTTTCAAAACCATGCATATCTTGACGACATTGAGCAATGTTTCTCCTTGTTTCACAAAGGGTCTCTGTTAGGGAATGGACTTGTGTCTGGAGCGCAGATACAACATTGCTTTGAGCTTGCATATCTTGATCATGAGGCAGTTTGGACGATATTGCATTAACAACCAACCCAGTATTACGCAGGAACGTGCTTTTGGCACTGTTAGTGGACAGGTACTGACCCACTGCAGCAAGAGCTGACATTGCGGTTATAGTTGCCTTGCCACCTTCAGAAGGTGGCAGTTCCACCATGTTTTCCATAGCTCGCTGAAAAGTTGAGGTTTTACATTAGTAGTACCAGAACAGAAGATATTAAGGAGGCAGCAAAACCAAACAAAATAGCTTTGGTTTATATACAGAACTTATTCTGGTGAACCCATGTAAAATATTAGTTGTATTTTATTGCAAAGTACATAATAAAACCAGGTTCCAAACATATGACCATGTACCATCGCTAATGTATTGTCTATTTCTTCACATTGTATTGAGGGCTAAGGATAAAGGGACGAAGTTCATAATACGGTAAGCATAGTATGACATCATTCATGTCACAAAACAACTGAGAACAGATAAATAGGCAATTGTAACGTTGTGTGGGCAAGTCCAGCACGGAACTAGATTACGGGTCAAGATCAAAGGAACATCACTCCTCTCTTTTAAACCTTGTAAGGTGCAATGATACGCTAAGACAATTGTGTATAAAATTGAAAAGATTAATGGACATTGGCTGCAAACCATGCAGTTCAAGGTACAAGTCAGAGTAAGTAGTAGTTAAAGGCATGAGGATTAAGGAGTTACACAGCGGCTTTGACAGGTGTAGCCATGCCCTTCTTCTTGCTGGTGTGACAGTCCTTGAAGATTTCCACAGCATTTGGTTCAGGTACTTTTTGGTCCTTGCGGGCTTTCCTCTGCATTTTGAACAAGTCAATATAGATTTGATAATATGGTACAACGAAAAGAGTGAAACAACAGCTAATTACAAGAGCCTCACAGTGTGCAATATAGCTACGAGATCCTGTCGTCTGTTGGAATTTCACTTTCGTACGGTTGGCCTTGTTCTTTGAACAGTTCACCTACAAGAAGATAGATTTGTGTGGCACATGTGTAAATAGGACTTCAACATGTGATCTGATCACATATATATATATATATATAATGTACCTGATACTTCGGATCAGACCAGTGTTTAACAAGGCCCCTCCAGTCTTCATCCGATATATTTTCCAATGGAGATGCTTGGGAAAGTTCACTGTTAGCCTTGCCTTCAAAGTGAGTTTTCCTCAAGTTATACCGATACTTTCGCAGAGCAGACTTGAAAACATGGGTGCAAGCTTGTCTGGTTGCATCATCTTGGCTATCCAACTTGAACCTCATCTGTTGAAAATTATGGGAGTCTCATTATCAGCAACCTAGAAAGTATGGGACAGAGCAAGACGATATTACTAGTTTCCATACATAACCATACTTACAGATAAATGGTCGAGGAAGGTGTTGAACTGGGTTTCGTCTTTTTCATTCCTGTATTGACTCCATGTTGGGAGGATACGTACATGACACCTAACGGCAACCGCTGCCTCTGATACTAACTTGGCTAACTCTGTAGCATCACGTGGCCCTTTTAAACCTGCCTCAAAACGGATCTCCATTCTTCCTCCTCTAGATTTAGTTAACCTATTGAGCATTATCCCTGATGTTTGTTTCCTCTTGCGCCTAGGTGCTAGTCCAACAACGAACATAGGAAGTGTTAGTGTACATCAAACTGTGAGACTACATATAAAGAAGCATGCAACTGTAACTTGACTCCAGCAACTACCTTCTTGCTGTTGAAGCTCACAAGGTTCATCTAATATTGCCAACTCGTCTTGTGTCAAGAGTGCTTGGGAAGTAGTGTCAGGTGGCAAGGGAGCTTGGGAACGTGCTGCTAGCTCAGTTGACGCACGAGTAAGTCCTGCAGCTGGTAGTACTGTGGTAGGTGTTGCAAGAACTAGGGCTGTCTCTGCTTGTTTGGTGGCAGCTATTTGTTTCTGTTTGGCTTTTTTTGCAACTCATGTAGCATGGGATGCCGTGTTTGTAGAATTTTCCGCTGGACTTTGACCTTCTATTGCACCATCAAAATCTGCAGGATTCATCCGCTTCTCATTCCCTGCCATTCTGTGTTTCTTCCTCTTTCTCTGTGCCATGTTAAGTCAAGCCGACAAGAAAAACGAATAACAATTTAGTTCTTCAGAACAAATTGATGCGTGATGCAGACGAACTGAACTTTGATGTTAGACAACCACATGATAGGAGGATGTAATATGTATGAAAAACAGGACGGAAGAGATAACCAGAACTATGATGTGTAAACTAAGAAGAAGACATTTCACCAAATTAGAAGCAATGCAATGGAAGGTAGACACCATATGAAAGATGCTACAAATATCGCTCTGCCAAGTTAACAGTGTCTCATCATAAATGGCGTTTAAACAAATGTGAAGCAGTACAATGAATAAATCATATGCAAGATGCAAACAACATCACACTACCATGTTAGAGGTCTCTCGTCATTAGTGCCATTGCATATTCACAACATTGCATATTCACAGATTATGATGTGTAAACTAAGGAGAAGGCATTTCAACAAATTAGAAGCAATGAAAGCTAGACACCATATGAAAGATGCAAGGAATATCACTCTACCAAATTAAAACTGTCTCGTCATAAGTGCCATTTCAACAAATTAGTAGTACAATCTAGAAAAGAATGTGAGATGTAACCTATATCACACTCCGAAGTCAAACATGTCTTATGATAAGTGATTGTTGCAGGTTACACAACAATAGTAATTTGATGTAAGAACATGGTGTGATAGACAGATATTGTATGTTCTAGAAACAGGAACACGTGTCTTATTCAAGTATAATGTGTAAAGTAAGCAGATGGAATTCAACAAAATTAGAAGCAATACAAGCTAGACATCACACATAACATGCAACCACATATAACAGTGCCAAGTTAGAGGGAGCACCGGTGATGCTGCACTAGGGGAGACGTGCTCATCATAAACACAGCTTTGTTGAGTGTCTATGCATGTGTTGTCTTGGAAATCATCTTGGGGGTGTGGAGGAGTAGAAACTGTAGAGGCCCTCCGTTCGGAAGGAGCACCTTTATCCACTGCCTTGCTAACTTCCTTCCGCTTTATTGATTTTGAATTGTCAAGTAAAACCGACAAGAAAAAGCAATAAAATTCTCTCTTCAGAACTCATTCATGCATGATACTAACAATCACTACTTTGATGTAAGGCAAACACATGATACCAGGATGGAATATGTACGAAAAACAGGACATCATGGCATGTTCACAACTGTTTGTGTAAACTAAGCAGAAACCATTCCAGCAAATAAGAAGCAATGCAAGCTAGACACCACATGAAAGATGCAACCAATATGACTCTGCCAAGTTAAAAGCGTCCCATCATAAATGGAATTTCTACAAATTAGAAGCAGCGCATGCTATAAATCATATGAAAGATGCAACTAATATCGCACTGCATATACTAAAGGTGTCTCGTCATGTTGATTGATGCGGGATACAAAAAAAACAATAGTTTTATGTAAGGACATGCTTAATAGATAGATGTACTATGTACTAAATATAGGAAGGCATGTCACATTAACAGGTATAATGTATAAGCTAAGCAGACTAGCACATGCAGTTTAACCAGATTGGAAGAATTACAATCTAGACACCATATGCAACATGCAACCACATATCACGCTGCCAAGTTAGAGCAAGCACCTGCGATGCTAGTGTAGGGGAAATGTTGTAATCAACTATAGAGCTACGTTCACTATCTTCATCTAGCATTTCTGTTTCTTGAGAATCATGTCGGGAGGCTGACGCTGCATTCTTTAAATGAGGAGTAGTCCCCTTGCCTGCCTGCCTCGTCATAAGTGATTGATGAGGGATACACAAGAACATTAGTTTGATTTAAGAACATGGTTAATACACAGATGTACTAGTATGTACCAAAAACAGAAAGGCATGTCATATTCAAAGGTATAATGTGTAAGCTAAGCAGATGCAATTTAACCAAATTAGAAGCAATACAAGCTAGACATCCGGCTGGAGTGGTGAGCATGATCATCTAGGACCTGAGAGCCTGGTGGGAGGCGGGCTCCTTCGCCACCATCGCAGCTTTTTAGTTGGCTTCCAGGTGATGCCTATCTTTGTTGGGCTTGTCACTGGCTCGGCCAGTGCCCTGACTAGCTATTTGTCTTCTGGTGCTCACAGGATGGTGGTTCATGTAAAAAAATATCTTTCCTTATCTTACCGACTTTGGCCTTTCGAATACAAGCTAGACACCATATGGAACATGCAACCACATATGACACCGTGAAGTTAAAGCAAGCACCTGGGATGGTGGTTCATTGCGAGCGAGGTCATCAACTCCAGAGCTACGTTTACCGTCTCCATCTGCTGACACTGCACCCTTTATAGTGTTGTAACGTGTCTTGCCTACCCGCATACGAAGCTGGAGCGACTTCTCTCTTTTCTTTTTGGCTTCTCTCATGGCAGCAGAGTCTGAAATACCATTGCATAAAAACACAATAGTGAGAGTAAGGGTGAAGTGTGTGCAGAACTAGTGCACTGTAAAAGTAGCAGATAGCAGGTGGCTGAAAAATAAATGACAGGAGACATATGATAGCTCTACAACATTGCATGGCAAACAAAATTAGATTCTACTTCGTATGATTTTGTAATATATGAGCACAGGAAATGCAGGTACTCCTCCAGCACACCACCACATGTGGTCATATCTAAGATAACAGTCGACTGAAAATAAATAGGTCAGTCGATTTTTTTAATGAACCGTCCGATCTATAAGGAACGGGCAGATGGCCTTCGTCTACCTCCCGCCAGTCACTGTTGACGATCTTTCTCGAACCGCCAGCGACCACCGGCCCAGACCCCTGCCTCCGCCGCCCCGCCCTCCCATCGACCTCACACCACCGCCGTGCTTGGCAGCGCCCCCAGGCCATCCCTTTAATCCCGGCCGACCTCCAGATCGGGCGCCAGTAGCTCTAGGCCACACATGCCCCTAAGATAAACACCAAGGCGCTGCTTCCCCGGCGTAATAGACGTACTAGCGCCTGTTACACCGAGGAATGCTTCCATTAATTGGGAATCAACTGGCCAGAAATTGAAATTCAGGGGGGCGACAGACCTCTAGCTAAGGTGAAATAGTATATGAGGAGAAACCTTGTGCATCGCGAGTTACTAGGAACATCTAGTATCAAGAAGAAGCGGTCAACTAGTGTCTTATGTGGGATGAATACCGTGCAAGCAGAGACGTAAGATTTGCACGAATAAGGGAAGAGGAGTACCTTTTTCGGTTGCCGGTGTGGTCACCTCCACATGTCGCGCCGATCTTCTTCTTTTTACCGGGGAAACCGATGTTCTGGAGGGTGCAGGCTTGGACGAACCCATGGCCAAATTGTTGACTGTGTTGCCGTGGCCGTATGTCGGCGAAGGGGAAGCAGATCCGAGGCGGCGAAGGACGGCGTAGCAGGAACAGCTCCGGTGCGGTGGAGGGTGGCGAAGTTGGAGCGGCAGCGGTGAGGCGCAGGACGGCGTGGTTGAACTGGCTCGGGTACGGACGGCTCGGCCTCGGCTTCAACTACTAGCCGTGGAGGGCGTTGCGGTTGAGGTTGCGGTGGACGACGACGTTGGGGTATCAGCTCCGGCGTGATGGAGGAGGGCGTCAGTTGATGGGTGGGATGGGGTGGCGGATGGAGGACGCCGTGGTTTCGCGGCTGGTGGAGAGGTAGTTTTGGCGCCCACGGAATACGAATGGGGAATCGGACGGGTGGGGGGAACCATCTTTCGGTCTGGGACGCGCTTGTTTTTGGCTTTTTTGAACAGAAGATGGGAGGCGCTTGTTTGAAATTTGGGGAAAGTACAAACTTTTCCCCCCTCTTAAATTTCGGACCTACTGCGGGTCGGGGGTAGGATGGTAATCCCAGGTGTCCCAAATAGTGGGCGGGAGCGATTTCGGCCGCGCGCATGTGTGCTTAGGCGGCCATTGTGTATGAATGTTTTTCGGATGCAGTTGCGTGGCGTCTAGATGAAGCTACAAAGCTATCCCGGTTTAGACCTTTGGACGTCGGGCCGGTAGGTTTCACGGGTCGGAGTTATTAGAAAAGTAATTTCCTTGTACTACCAAACATTGGTCTCACGCGGTTTCGGGCGAGTAGAGGCTCTTTTGGCACTTCATTTGAAATTTTGAAACACAAGCATTCACGTTTAGAGTACTCTTAAACTATGAGGATTGACCTAAATAGACAACGTTATATTTGACCTTGTATGTTTGAAAACCTCATTAAATTATCCGCTTCTTTTTGAAATTTTGACACTTGAAAATCCTATAACTACGATTATTTTGGAATGGAGGAGCTAAATTTGAATCTATTTTGTACACGGCTACATATGCTATTATGTACAAAATCAGAGCAAAGATTGGTGCCCCCATAATTTAGGTATGGTTTACAAATGCCATGATATCAAATTCAATAATTGAATGGACTTCATGTTGAATTCGATTTTTTTAAACCACCTTAAGTTGAATTCAAATGTATGCTAGTTCATAGGTAGCTATTAATAATGTCCATTGTGTAACTTTCGTATGTATAATGTGCTTTACACACACAACATGAACTATACTCACGTTTATATTCAATTGCTAAAGCGATGCATTGTCTGGAGTTCAAAATACTAACTATGTGGATCAATTGTGTCGAATAATAACATAGACATGCTCAAATTCGATAGAATCTAGATGTCTGATGGATCAATGACCGCTCCTTACGCGAATTGCAAATATCATGATCCCATCCTAATATTTGGATACAATTTATATCTTTAATCAATGTGTAGAGCAGTCTTTTACGTGTAGTTTCGCTCTCCATCGGTGGTCTCTCACACATGATCACACACTCTCTCCCGAGGTGTCTTTCTCGCACACATGCTCTAGATATAACCCTCCCTCCCTCTCGTAACCATTTACAACTGTTTTCACTAACCTTTATCACAAGCACTCTTCCTCTCGCAAACATACACACGCACAATCCTCATCGACCCTTTCTATATACATGGACCTGCCTACGTGTCTTATGTACGCACATTATCTTTACGCCTGTCTCTCACGCATTGTCTCACACCTCTCTTCCTAATCGACGAGTATGATTCTAGCAGAGCATTCTGTAGGATGCCCCTTAAAGTTAGGTTGGATGAATAGTAATATCAGAGATAAAGGGGTTACCTTAGTCCGAGAACCTAGGGTTACAAATCCTAGCCGGCTTTGTCAGTGGACACAGAGTCCTTCACAATTCTGCTATCTTTGTCTTGTACCACTAGTCATCCATGGGTCTTCCTAAATGTGTCACGGGCCGACCAATGTGGCGCAGGACGGACCGAACGAAGGGCCTCACCTCGACCCACCGGACCTCACGCGGTGACACACCCTCTGCCCCCACGTCTCATTATCTTCTCACATCCACACATACCAACACAAACACCACACACACAGAAAATTTCTCCTGGTGCCTCTATTCCCTCCCCCTTGCACATACACACTCAAGGGAATGGAATCTCTTGTCGTGATGTCATATTCGTCTCTCTCTCTTTAGACCACTCTCATTTCTCGTGCTATCTCTCCCACGCCCCCCCGTCGGCCCCTCTATCCATGCCTCTCTCGAATACGTAATACCTACACATACCTCTCTAGGCCCCGCCAAATGCATCAACTACACATTCACACATGTTACATCATGTACCCCATTGATCTAAAAAGCCCTATCTTCATGTTTATTTCGCATACAACATTCCTTTTGAATAAAGTGTGGGCAAAAAATTATTTTAGAGTTTCTACATATATACAACATTACAAAGTTATATGGAGGAGTACGAACGTGTTGGGGAACGTAGCAGGAATTCAAAATTTTCCTACGTGTCACCAAGATCAATCTAGGAGATGCTAGCAACGAGAGAGAGAGGGAGTGCATCTTCATACCCTTGAAGATCGTGATGCGGAAGCGTTGCAAGAACGCGGTCGGTGGAGTCGTACACGAAGCGATTCAGATCGCGGCCGAATCCGATCTAAGCACCGAACAACGGTGCCTCCGCGTTCAATACACATGCAGCCCGGTGACGTCTCCCGTGCCTTGATCCAGCAAGGAGAGAGGGAGAGGATGGGGAAGACTCCATCCAGCAGCAGCACAACGGCATGGTGGTGATGGAGGAGCGTGGCACTCCAGCAGGGCTTCGCCAAGCACTGCGAGAGACGAGGAGGGAGAGGGGTAGGGCTGCGCCAAGAGAGAGGGAGACTCGTGTCTATGGTAGCCCCAAAAACCCCACTATATATAGGGGAAGGGGAGGGTCTGCGCCCCCATCTAGGGTTCCCCCCCTAGGGGTGGCGGCCAGCCCTAGATGCATCTGAGGTGGCGGCCATAGGGGAGAGAGGGGGGCGCACCCTAGGTGGGCCTTAGGCCCATCTGAGCCTTGGGTTTTCCCCCTTCCCCTTTTCCATGCGCCTTGGGCCTCTTGTGGGAGGCGCACCAGCCCACCTAGGGGCTGGTCCCTTCCCGCACTTGGCCCACGCAGGCCTCCGGGGTTGGTGACCCCTCCCGGTGGACCCCCGGAACCCTCCGGTGGTCCCGGTACATTATCGGTGACGCCCGAAACTCTTCCGGTGGCCAAAACCTCACTTCCTATATATTATCCTTTACCTCCGGACCATTCCGGAACTCCTCGTGATGTCCGGGATCTCATCCGGGGCTCCGAACAACATTCGGTAACCACGTATATCTATTCCCTATAACCCTAGCGTCATCGAACCTTAAGTGTGTAGACCCTACGGGTTCGGGAACCATGCAGACATGACCGAGACGTTCTCCGGCCAATAACCAACAGCGGGATCTGGATACCCTTGTTGGCTCCCACATGTTCCACGATGATCTCATCGGATGAACCACGATGTCGGGGATTCAATCAATCCCGTATACAATTCCCTTTGTCAATCGGTATGTTACTTGCCCGAGATTCGATCGTCGGTATCCCTATACCTTGTTCAATCTCGTTACCGGCAAGTCTCTTTACTCGTTCCGTAATGCATGATCCCGTGACTAACTACTTAGTCACATTGAGCTCATTATGATGATGCATTACCGAGTGGGCCCAGAGATACCTCGCCGTCATACGGAGTGACAAATCCCAGTCTCGATTCGTGCCAACCCAACAGACACTTTCGGAGATACCTGTAGTGTACCTTTATAGCCACCCAGTTACGTTGTGACGTTTGGTACACCCAAAGCATTCCTACGGTATCCGGGAGTTGCACAATCTCATGGTCTAAGGAAATGATACTTGACATCAGAAAAGCTCTTAGCAAACGAACTACACGATCTAGAGCTATGCTTAGGATTGGGTCTTGTCCATCACATCATTCTCCTAATGATGTGATCCCGTTATCAATGACATCCAATGTCCATGGTCAGGAAACCATAACCATCTATTGATCAACGAGCTAGTCAACTAGAGGCTTACTAGGGTTGTGGTCTATGTATTCACACATGTATTACGGCTTCCAGTTAATACAATTATAGCATGAACAATAGACAATTATCATGAACAAGGAAATATAATAATAACCATTTTATTATTGCCTCTAGGGCATATTTCCAACAGAACGCTAATTTGCATTGCATGGTGCCCACAATGATATTTATTCCGCACTGTGAATTTGTATATTTTTATACTATATACAAAGTTAGTCATAATAAAGAGAAACGAAGAGCATCTCTCTCTCCATCGCATACCCCCCCTATACGCCCCTTTCACGTATGCACACAAAACTATCTCCAGGTCCTCTAAAAGTAAGCCCCCAGAAAATTCATGCATGTTTCATCTTTCTCTCGCGATATATGCAATGACGATCATTGTATTTGAAGCGAAAGCACGATACGTACATTGGACTTCAGAATCTACTCATTACGGTCACTATTTATGTTTAGAGGTTATTATACAGTCACGGGCTCACCGTACAACTCTGTATTTGCTCATGACATGACTAGTTGACCAGTTAAACGCTCCACGTGGCACCTCTAGTGTTGCATCACATTATCTCACTACCATCGTGCCCACCTGTCGACTTGTATCTACTCTACATCTACACTCTTATAAAATACATACAATACACTCTTATAAAAAACAGAGTTGGTGATGATGGCGTGCCTGCCATCCTGCAATATAGGCCGTCCGATTTATATCTGACAGATAGGAAAGAAACTATGGCAATTTTGCAAAAAGGTACCCACACACCTCTCCACATTTGCAAATAAGGCCTTCCCTCGTTCATCCTTTTCTCTCACAAGATAAACAAGTCATACAAATGCATCTTGATGTTACGTGCAACGCACGGGCATCTTGCTAGTAAGAATGAAAACAAACGACAAAAAAATATTTGGACGGTGGTTCGAAGTCATGACCGCGGGCACATCGGACAAGGTGGCCTTTTATTGGTATGCTGAGCCGTCTGTTTTAACACACATGAGCTGGTGTGGTGATTATAGACACATGCACGCATGCACACGAACTGCATCCACGCAACACTCACACAAACACATGCACCCACGCACGCACGCAACACTCACACGTACACACGCAGCCACGCACGCACGCAACACTCACACGCACACACGCACGCATGCATGCACAGACCCGTACACCACACGACCAACACACACTCTCACGCTCAAGTGCTCAACCTACACGTGCATGCACACACATCAGGCCCTAACAGACACATACACGACCAGGTGATTCCCGCGCACGGGTTGGAGCCTTGTCGCGCCTGCGTAAATTTGTGTTTATCTGAACTTTTGCCTATGCGAACTGACAGGTGGGACCCACAAGGAACGTGGTTAATTTAACTAGTCAACATGGCGCCACGCAGACTATTTGGCCGGTCAACAGAGTGCAATCCGATGCTGAACTGTGAGCAAGTGACTGTATAATCACCGCAAAACGTATATAGTGACCGTAATCAGCTTATTCTGAAGTTCGGTGACCGTATTACGCTTTTCTCTCTGTAGGCCCTCCAAAACTACATCTCTACACGTTCTCGCATGTTACATCTAACAACTATGCAATACAGCACTACTACTACACTCTAACACAATAAATCATATGTGTTTTTAGTTTTACTAGATATCATATTGTTACTTATAATTATTCAGTTCGCATACATTAAAATTGCCTTTGAAATGTATGGCCAGTATCATCTACCGCGCGGGAAAAGTCCCGCCCTTTCCTGTTTAATCAGGTTTGTATCGATGGATCGGGCAAAACAGCAAAATTATAGTACTATACAGTACTACAAGTGACAGTTCACTGGGCCGTCGTGTCGTCTACTCCTCCGTCGTAAGAGTGGAGCGCTCGCTTTCATAAATCTTCTAGTCCCTTTCGCCGACATGTGGGACATCAAGCTACCGGGTCCACGTGACATACCGGAATACAGTGCAGAGCAGCCGGGGTGAAGCACCCCAGTCATGGCGTCGGCGTAGTAATGAGCAATGAGGCGTCAAATCACAAAGCTGCACCTTTCCCGCAGTTAAGTTGGAGGGACGAAGCAACCATCATTTCACTCGTTGCTGAATCCGCTTCTCCCTCATCTTCTTCAACTTAACCACATGTTGCTTCTGCCGTTGTTCTGCCTCATGTGGGACGCGGATTGGCTTGGTAAAGCACTGACACGTGGGACCGCCTGTTAGCAAACCGCCAGGACAACGTCCTCCGAAAATAAGAAGCCTAATCCTAGACTTACAAAGGGCTACGTAGCTGCTACGTATACTTTCCATCTAATCTATATATGCCCCCTTGATTTTCAGGTGGGGTGGGCCTAATCCTCTCCTTTAATCCAATCAAATAGTCCAACATCACATCAGTTTGTAACTTTACCTAAACCATTACGTGGATGTAGCATTGCTCAAATAAGAAACCTCCCCCGCCATCCGCGCGGCAAAATCACCTCCTTTTTAATAATCTTGATTCTATAATTTTTTAGATCAATATAATTGAGATTTGTATAGATAGCACACAGGAGCAAAACCAAGTGGTACGGTTAAGGGCATCCACAATGTGTAGCCAAATGTGAAAATAGCTTTTGGCATCGTGGGAACCATTGTGGACGGTGTTGCCAAAGCCAAAAAGATGGAACCGAAGCTCCCTGATTGATTGATTGAAGGAACAGAAAAATGCAACGTCTCTCCTCTTTCTCCCATGCTTGGACGCATGTAGTACAGTATAGAGCACAGTGTCTACTCCCCTGTCCCTTCTATCACAAATCACAAAGCAGTGAGGCGTAAAATCACAAAAGCACGGACGAAGCAACCATCATTTCACTCTTCGCTGACTCCGCTTCTCCATCGTCTTCTTCGAGAAACCATCTCACCGCACTAGTACTCCTAGTAGTACTAGTAAAGGACTTCCTGGATGCAAATAAGGTGGTTGTCTCGACTTGCAGGCGGCACTTGTGAACGACTTACCGTGGTCTCCCTCAATGCTGTTCTCTGTCGAACGCACTTCGCCAAACCACCCAAAAAAAAGATATCGTTGACGTCACCGCAATGGGGAAGGAAGTCAAATATAGTTACTACCTCCATTTTTTGTACACAAGGCCAGTATATCAAAATTACAATTTGCAAAGGGCCACTAACACTAATCGATGCAAAATTGATGGGGTTAGCAACCAAGGACATTAATATCCCCTGGATGCATGCGGAAGTGAGAAGGTTGGTTTGCATGGCGCTGCATTAATCAAGCGATGAGGAGTGAGATGGTTAGCTCTTTGGTCTTTGGAGAAAAAAATACGCATTAATTGACACGTGAAACGAGGATTTGTATAGATTAAATCCCGCGAAGGAAAACCCCGACTTTCTTTTTTAACACTAGTACTCCTAGTACGTACGTACTTATCCTGTTTGGGTCTAGGCCTTGCATTGCCAAACTTCGGCACACATTTTTGCCAAGCTTGCCTAAAGTTTTCAAAATGAGAAGGAGGTACACTTGTGCACGGCTGTCGCGGTCGCACCGCACCCTCACACGGTCGCTCCTGCATGCCGCGGTCGCACCGCACCCTCACATAGTTGCTCCTGCACGCCGCAAACCCAACCAAGGGAACACACCCTCACTGACAGGTGCTGTCGCATGTGAACAAACCAAACTCAGCCATCCTATCGCTGACACATAATTTTCGTTCATAGAGTATGTTTATCCAACCGCATATTGGGGAGTATCCATACGGCCCGTGTGGTGGTCTGTTGGGGAAGAAGAAGAGGTGAGGAAGAAGGAAAGAAGGGTTAGAAGACGTAGGATATTCATCCAACCGCCTGAAATGGTAGACTGACCCAAGTCAGGCGACTTGCATAACAAATATATGTTTTTACACAGCAAAAGATCCATAAAAACAACAACATAAAGAAAAACTATCACTGCTCGCGGAAAGAGACGGCCTCGTCGTCTTTGGCTGCCGGCGCGAACCAGCCGTCGCTGCCGACGTGTGTCTCCGCACCGTGGTTGTCCTCGGCCTCCAGCTACTCATTCAAGCGGAGCGTGCGGGCGCTCTGCACGGACGAGAGCATAGCCCGGTTCAAGTCGAGGACGTCCGGTCTGCCTGCAGGAGGGCCTCGATGGCAGCGGCATCCGCGCGCTCCGCGTCGAGTCAAGCCTCCGCCGCCTGGTTCAAGTCCAGGACGTCTGGTTCCGCCTGCAGGAGGGCGTCGATGAGAGCGGCATCCGCGCGCTCTGCATCGAGTCGAGCCTCTGCCGCCCGGTTCAAGTCCAGGACGTCTGGTTCCGCCTGCAGGAGGGCCTCGATGGCAGCGGCATCCGCGCGCTCCGCCTCAAGTTGAGCCTCCGCCGCCCGGTTCACATCCACGACATCAGGTTCCGCCTGCAGGAGAGCCTCGATGGCAGCGGCATGCGCGCGCTCCGCGTCGAGTTGAGCCTCTTCCTCCCGGTCCTCCTTTAGTATCGCCATGTTGAACCGCCGGTCCGTTTGCACCATGGGGGACTCGGACGCCGGCACGAAGTCGACGTCCATCGTCTCATACCCATCGGGGGCCTTCTGCGCCGCGACCTCCGCCATGAACATTGGATCGGCTTCCTCCTCCTCGTACCTTGGCTCCAGAGAACTCGGGGGTTGGCCCACCGCAAAGCGAGCTTGGGAACGGAGGTCTGTGGCGCCGACCGCCGCCGCGATTTCTGCGCGACGCTCCGGCGTCAGCATCTTGTAGTAAGTGATCTTGCGGCGCACCATGGCTTTCCGGTGAACTAGGGGATGCTTGATGCGGGCTAGGGGATCGAAAGGTGGGGGAATGGGCTGCAGATTTGGTGTGGTCTTAGGGCAGTGGCTGGCGTAGGCCGAGCAGCGAAGGTTCTAGTGTGAATAGTGGTTCCGGTGACGACCGGTCAATCGGTTTTGACTGTACATCGCTCTTGTCGCGTTCGCGTTGCAGCCCGACACGCTGGACCCTCCACGTCGCTCACCGAATGGAACGCGCTTTGTCTTGCGTTTTCGCTCGCTTGTGGGACCATAGTTGAGAGCAAACCGACGTCCCTCCCCTCCCCCGCCCGCGTCATTTATTATACCACCACTCCCTCCGTTTTATGCGGAGTAAATAAAAAAAGAGGGAGTATACTACGGATGAGGATCCCCTGACGTGGCCGAACCCATTGAGTAACTGACATGCGGGGCCTAGCAAGCATGGGGTCCCCCAGTAAGTGACCGAAAGGGAGGGTAAGGCAGGGATACCTACGTCAGAGTATCCACTTCCACTATACTACTTTGACCAAATGTTAGAGTAATAATATATGACATGCAACTTACACAAATGTTAGAGTAATAATATATGACATGCAACTTACACAAAGCATACAGGGTCTAATGCGTTTTTCGAGGCTAACTTTGACCAAATGTTAGAGTAATAATATATGACATGCAACTTACACAAAGCATATGGTCAAATTCGTATGTGAAAGGAGTTTCCAATGATATAATTTTCACATTATACATCTCATGTACTATTAATCTTGTCAATAGTCAAATTGGAAACCATCTCGAGTACAAATCTAGGAATACGTACGAATCTAATAATATTGATTGGGCGTTGTTGAATGTTGATACCTTTTTTATCAAAGTAGAGATACTTTGACTACACATAAAACTTATATGTAAACTAGAAAGGATAGGGGGAGTATATTGTATGTTCAAAAACGAAACGAACATTGAATACCCTTTATATATGATTTGCGGATGCTATGATCACCGGTTCAAAATTTGGAATCCGCCTTAGGTATCACGTGCCCCCACTCGTTCCCTCTCGATTTCATCTCGGGGTCCGGAGATCTAGTGAAAGAGGACTAGGGTGGGTACATGCGAATGATACTCGGCAGAATGTTCAAATGAGGCATGCGGGAGGATGGACTCGACTGGAGGGCGACATGATCGATGGAGAAGAGGATTGGGGAGGAATGAGAAATAAGCAAATGCCACATGATTATACTTGAACGGCTCAAATAAACAATAAATTGTCTCGCTTGGCCTACATAGTGAAAGGCCTAATGCGCAACGCGGAGCACTGACGCTCGAATATGGCCGGGAAAACAGGGAACCGACATGTGGGGCACACCCGTCGGGACGACGTAGCGCAGACTAGTCCAATGGAGGAGCTGGCCCACGACCTCCTCGCCACCGATAATCGTTCATGTGGGTCGTTGGGGCCAACAACGGGGCGCAACTCCAGCATCGCCTCTGGACACGGCGACCGCGGTGAGCGACACGCTCATATCGTCGTTAGACACGGTCGGTTTCAGTGTGCCAAGGGTGGCTTTAGTGCTGTGGCACGACCAACGGTATGTTTGGTTTGTGTCCAAGGTTGCCCCATCAAAGCATTGGGTAGCCAAAATTTTGGTTGAGGTATTGGTTGCCCATGATTTGGCCGACATTGGCAAGAAAAATGAACTAGAGTTGGCTAGAGTTCATTGGCATGCCAAAGAAATGGCAACCATCCAAACAAAGACCAATCTTTGGGTCATGACCAAAATTTTGGTTGAGGTATTGGTTGCCCATGATTTGGCCGACATTGGCAAGAAAAATGAACTAGAGTTGGCTAGAGTTCATTGGCATGCCAAAAAATGGCAACCATCCAAACAAAGACCAATCTTTGGGTCATGACCAAAATTTTGGTAAGGTGCACTTTGGCCACAATCCGAACACACCCCAACACCGAGGATGAGTAGGGCATGGGAGGCGGCAGGGCATGGTGTGCCAACTGGCCGGTCCGTATCCCGTGTTCTACTCTTCCTCACCGGAGACCGCACCTTCACTTCACGGGTCTTGAACCCCGCCCCCGTACATAGAGATCGCAGATGGAGGACGTCGGTCGCCGCCGTAGAATAGGTTTAGGGTCGGGTTTCTTTTATTTTTCTGTCCTATAAAAGTTTGAAATGTAATGAAAATCTTCCGTGTTTGCATTAATCTCGGCCGGTGTATATGAACTTTCACAATAATATACATATTGTAGGAGTACTAGCAAGATGCTCGTGCTTTGCACGGAAGATCAAGATCTTGTGGGAGAAAAGGATAAACGAGGGAAAGCCTTATCTGCAAATGTGGAGAGGAGTGCGGGTAAATTGTCATAGTTTCCTTCCTATCCGTTAGATATAGATCGGACGACCTATATTGCAGGATGACAGGCACACCATCATCACCAACTCTGCTTTTTATTGAACCGAGACAAATCTAACATGCAAAGTAAAATAAACACATAGGGTCTATACATACACAAATTATCTTAGGCACTCCAATAGTACGCCCACTACACATTCACACATTTCACATCTTTCTACATCTACGGGAACCTACGAAAGGGTTAACGTAAATTGCCTCTCTCTCTCTCCTCCCCTGATTTTCATGGTGGTGGGCCCCGCCCTCCCCCCAATCTACAATCAACAGCTCACACGTTTCAC
The DNA here is from genome assembly GCF_002575655.3 of Aegilops tauschii subsp. strangulata. Classification (NCBI taxonomy): domain Eukaryota; kingdom Viridiplantae; phylum Streptophyta; class Magnoliopsida; order Poales; family Poaceae; genus Aegilops; species Aegilops tauschii. The sequence continues at coordinate 307,909,307 of NC_053037.3, read as the reverse complement.
ATTACGTTAATTACGTAACTGGGATTACGTAGGTGTAGCATTACTCGTCCTAAAAAACCCAACTAAGCCAACCTCCCAGCATATCGCGCGGGAAAAGACCCGGCCGCGCCGTTTAGTCGGGATTACCGGATTACTAGTAGTAGCATCGATGGATCGCGCGAAGCAACAATTTTTTTTTGAGGGGGCGAAGCACCTAGTTTAAAAGGAAAAAAGGCGGTACACTCACAACACTCCTGTCGCGGTCGCATTGCACCCCACACACGTTCGGTCCTGCACACGGCTCATCCAAACAGAACGCGCTTCGGCTTGCCTCTTCACTGACACGTGGGACTACACTTGGAGAAACCGACCATGCGCCAAACTCCCCCCGCCCACCGCACGAAAATCCTCCCCTCCCCACACCCAAAAATTCCCCCCAAATCTGATTCAACCGCCCTTCGGCCAACTAGCCAATAATATTCCCCAAACCCCCCTCCCCCCTGTCCCCCTCCACTCCATTCGCTCCGCCAAAGCCGCCCTCCCCGCCGCGCCGATACGTCGGCGCCGCGGTTCGGCGATCCTCTCGCTCCCACAGTACGCTCTCGTAGACTGTCGTCCTCTAGTCGCGCCGCCACCTCTGGCTACGTTCTTGTGGAGGCGCACGGCGGTCAGCGCCGCCACCGCTGGCGATGTTCGTGTGGAGACAAACGGCGGTCAGCTTCTCCCACGGTACGCGCATTCTAGACTGAGGCCCCGTTCATGTCCGTGTAGCGCTGAATGTTAGCTGATAGACGCTGTTAATCTCACTATTTGCCGAAGTAGTTTACTGTCAATATGCTCTACTTAAGAAGCTTCCTTGCCCTGTTCTGCACTCAATCTGCTTAGCTGAGATGGCATGCCAAGGCCGATTAGTTGCTAAAATATCCTCCCATATATTTACTGTGACGTAGATTGCCATGGTCTAGTAGCCAATCTGTTAGGTGAAATAGCTCTACACCGTTTTATACTCGATCTTTGTTGCTGCGATGGCCTTCGATAGTTCGATGGCTGTGTGCTCGGCCTCATTGACTACTGAAACAGCGTGCCATAATTTGGCACTCAAATCTGTTTGCTGAATTAGCTTTACATATATTTCGTTACTTAGATCTGCTCGTCCAAATATCTTGCCATAGCTTTAGACATCGACCTAGGTATTTTTTTCTGGACTTCATAAAAAAGCATATATGTTTTTCCTGTAATATCTAGTAGAAGAACTAATTTGTATGTCTAACAGATGAAGAGGACTTGGATAACTTCTGCTCGAAGATTCTCCGCTGCATATGTCGAGGGGGTTGAAAACTTCATGAACTTTATCAGAGCTGAGTACGGTGGTCCGAAATCAGATGTGCTCTGCCCGTGTAGCAGTTGTATGAATTCAGTTACAAGAGCCCAGTCAACTGTGCAAAATCATCTACACTTGTATGGGATGTCGGTCACATATACTAGGTGGGTTCATCATGGTGAAGTTGTGAACGTCAATGTTATTGACTACGTGGAAGCAGCAGATCACCATCTTGATCTGCCTGATGCTCACGTGGAAGAGGAGGAGGAGGTGGTGGTGGAGGAGCCAGTGAGTTTGACCAACATTGAAACAATGCTACGAAATGCTCGTGCATTCCGTGAACTTTCACCTGCAGAAGAAAAATGGTGGGCCCGCATGTTGGTACAATGCAACGTTGCTGTCACCCCAGGAAATAAGCTGTCAGTATTCTCAGCTATGGTCACCTTTCTTCAGGTGAAGACATCTGAGCGGATGACCAGCAAATCATTTGATGCGATGTTGGCCGCTTTCCGCAAATCTTTCCCAGATGCGTCTGAGCTGCCACACACCTACAGTAAAATGAAGAATTTCCTTCGTGCAGTTGGAATTGGATATGATATGATCCATGTTTGTAAGAATAATTGTGTTCTGTTCCAGAAGGATTATGCCAACTTAAGTGAATGCCCGAAATGCAAATCATCAAGATGGAAAGATGGCGATGCTGTGAAGAGGATTCCTCATAATGTTTTGAGACATTTTCCAATTACACCAAGATTGCAGAGGTTGTTTCATGATGCTGAAACAAGAGAGGATGTACTGTGGCATTCTAGGAATGAGGAGAACAAAGATCAGAATGTAATGAGCCATCCATCTCATGGTAATGAGTGGAAAAGCTTCAATGATAAACACAAAGAGTTTGCTGCTGACCCGAGAAACATTAGACTTGGCTTAGCTTCAGATGGATTTAACCCATTTGGCCACCAGAGCACCACATATAGCATGTGGCCAGTGCTTGTTATCCCTTACAACATGCCTCCAAATGTCTGCACCAAAGAATCAAACTACATGATGGCCTTGCTCATCCCAGGTCCAAAAAGTCCTGGAAAGGATTTTGATTTGTTCATGGAGCCTCTTGTGGAGGAACTTCAACAGCTATGGAAGGGTGTTCTCACTCGAGACCTATATAGCAGCCCACCAGCTGATTTCTTTCTGCGTGCTGTTATAATTTGGTGCATCCATGATTATCCGGCTTTGGGCACTATGTCAGGGCGAACGACACATGGTTACAATGCATGTGTTTGCTGTGACAGGAATCCGCTGTCATACGTAATACTTAGCAAGATCTGTTACATTGGACACCGCCGTTTCCTTGCCAAGGACAAGCCGCATCCTAGAAAATACCGAAGACATGTGTTCAATGCAAAGCATGAAAACCGTGATGCACCAAAGAGGCTCACTGCCGATGAGTTGCAAGTGGAATTAGAGAAGGTCAGGCATATTACACCAGGAAACCATCCTGGTAATGGTAGCGGGAAAAGGAATCGTGGCAGAGTAGAAGAGAGATTATTGTTTACCCGCAGGTCCACTTTGTGGGAGTATTGGAAAGATTTGGATCTGCGGCATAATCTTGATGTGATGCACATCGAGAAAAATATATGTGACAGCATTATCGTCACACTTCTTAATATTGAAGGCAAGACGAAAGATACCTTAAAATCTAGGATTGATTTGACACACCTGGGTATCAGAAAGGATTTGTAGGTGCAAGATGAAGGTAAACCACGGGATATGGCACCAGCTGTGTACGTCTTGGACAAGGTAAAAAGAAAAGAATTCTGCGAGGTCCTGTCACGTGTGAGATTCCCACATGGATTTGCTTCCAACCCTGAAAGGAGAGTCAGTGCAGATGGAAACAAGGTACAAGGGTTGAAAACTCATGACTGCCACGTCCTACTTCAAATGGTTTTACCTGTTATCCTTAGACGATTGGGCCACCCTGACTTATACAGAGCAGTTGCAGAGTTGGGACAATTCTTCAGGGAACTCTGCAGTAGGAATATCAGGGTAGATGCTTTGGAGCGTCTTAGAGACAAGATACCAACTATCCTATGCGACCTTGAGAAGATATATCCTCCAGCCTTCTTTGATGTGATGGTGCATTTGGCTGTTCATCTACCTGGCACCTCCGTTTTGTCAAGTGGCCTTGGTATACCACCGGTAGACCACCGGTCAAGTTTCGTTCCATTTGGAGGTCGTTTGGTACTCCAACGGTTAACCGGGCATCCGCCAAGTCCTTTTGTGTGTTGCAGCAAAACCCCCCCTTCCAACAGCCCCAAAACCCCTCTAAGTCTCCGCCATGCTCTTGGTCGTTCGATCACGATCGCGTGGGCGAAAACCGCACCTCGTTTGGACTCTCCTAACTCCTTCTAGCTATAAAAACGTCCCCTCCCCCTCCATTTTCGGGTCCGAAACCCTAGTTTTCCCCTCTCGCCCGCCGGACATGTCCGTCCCGGACCGGACGAGATCCGCGCCGCCGCTCCCGGCCAGTGGCGTCGTGCCATGTGTCCTCCGCCGCCGTCTCGCCCGCGCCCAGCCGCCGCGGCCCGCGAGCCCACGGCCGGCCCGCCCCGGGCCGCACCGGGCCCGCGCGCCCCGCCGCCCGCCGATGCGCCCCGCCTCCCGCGCCGTCGCGCCGCCGCCTCGGCCGCCGCCGCGCCTCTCTGCCTCGCCGGCCCCGCCACCGCGCCCGACGCCGCGCCCTCGCCGCCTTCCTCCTCGCGCCGCCGCGCCGCCGCCCTCCTCTTCCCCGCCGGTCGCCGCCCCTCCCCCTCGCCGGCCGCGCCTCTGCCGCCGTCCTCCGGCGAGCTCGAGCCCGAGCTCGATCCCCTCTGGTTCCAGATCCGCGTACGTTGACTTTCTCCCCCCCGAAACTTCTAAGTTATTGTATTCTACAGCATATTGCCTTGTTCATCAGTGCGTAACTTTGTGCATGCATGTCCGTTTCGCGCGTGTAATATGTCAAATTGTTCGTCTCGTGATGCTCTACATTTTGTTCAATTGCGCCATGTTCATTTGAGTCCATCTTGATGCCCAAATCATCGTTGCAAGAGTGCTAGTTGCTGTTGTCTGCTGGTTCTTAGCAGAACTTGGTGATTTATTATTTTTGTATCATTTAATCTGTGCATCTTATGGGCATGAGCTCTACATGTGTTTTGTTGTATGCCATGCCATCTTTCCAGTAGTGTATGCCATGTATTTTTGTGATCTCTGTGGTGACTAGCACAAGCATGCAAAGTAGTTTCCGTAATGTTTCTGATTTCAGGGACTTGGTGATTTCTCCAAGTCCTTGTCTGCTGTTATTTTGTTGCCATGTAAACTTGATGCTACAGTGAGATCTATGCATATTTTGGAGATGTTCAGTAAGGTTGTTTTGTAGCTATTGTTGTAATTGATCCATTCCTGCCCTTGTTTGCAATTATGGAGTGCCATAGCATGACTCAATCTTGCTCTACTTTTGCTATAAAATATTTCTGGCAGATTCTTAACATGATATGCAATTTTGCCAAGCTTGTTGTAGTTGATCGTTTCATACTATGTACTTGCTCTTGCCATGGTTAGCTTTTTAAACATGCCATCTTGCTGTAGGTGTGCTTGTTTTGTCATGCATTGCCTTGTGGTGAGTGCATCAAGCTCACCAACATGCCTTCATATTATTGTTTCTGCCATGCTCTGTTTTCTGCTAAGTCTGAAACCTGTTAACGAAACTTGTTATGTTTAGATGGGTGCCATCATATCTTCTTATCATTTTTGGCTTATGGTAAGTAAGGGACATTTTTATATGATTTGAGTAGATTCATGCCATGCTTTGTTTTGCCATGTTAAGTTCCTGTATCATGTTGATTTCATGCTCTGAACATTACTACCTGATGCTGTTTCTGCCATGTCCAGTATTTCTGCCAAGTCTGTGAACCTGTTATTATTTGCAATCTTGCGATGTCCTTTTGAGCATGTTCTAGTGATTTCTGGAGATAACTCAGTGTTCATGTTTTGTTGTGCTTTACCTGTACATCATGTCCACGCCTTTTGTTTTCATGTTGAGTTGCTGTAGCATATTGTTTTGATGCTTGCATTATGCCTAGTTGCTGTTTTGGACAGATTGTTGCTATGTCTTGTTTGGAGTGTATGTGTTGCGCCGTTGCTCCGTTTTGAGCATGCTCTATATGAAACTTGCTTAGTTTTGCATGTAGTCTCATATTATCATGTTGCATCATTGTTTTGAGGTGTTTGCTTGATGTTTGTATGCATTTTGCATCAATGCCATGTTTATCTTGTCTTGCTCATATCTTCTAGACCGTAGCTCCGAATCTAATGAACTTTATATGTAACTTGACTAGAATTTCGTGTAGATCATCATGGTGCTCTTTAACTTGCTGTTTAACAACTTGAACATAAGGTTTATTCAGTTCTGGACCAATTTCGAAAGTTGCATATGAGGACTTACCGGAATTGTTATATGTTGTTTCCGGCCTCATTTAAACTTGCTTTGATGTGTTGTTCTTGTATGCATCATCTCTTGTCATGAGTAGCTTCGTGTAGCCTTGTCATGCATCATACTTGGTTGAGCATCATGCCTTGTTCATGTGTGGTGTGTTTACTATGTTGTGTGCTTCTTCTCGATAGTTCCCGTGTCGTTGCGATCGTGAGGATTCGTTCGTCTTCGTGGCTTCATCTTCTTCATGGATTCGTTCTTCTTCTTAGCGGGATTTCAGGCAAGATGACCGTCACCTTGGATCTCATTACTATCATTGCTATGCTAGTTGCTTCGTTCTATCGCTATGCTGCGCTACCTATTCACTTGTTCTTCAAGCCTCCCAAATTGCCATGAACCTCTAACCTTTGTCACCCTTCCTAGCAAACCGTTGTTTGGCTATGTTACCGCTTTGCTCAGCCCCTCTTATAGCGTTGCTAGCTGCAGGTGAAGATGAAGATTGCTCCATGTTGGATTATGTTTATGTTGGGATATCACAATATCTCTTATATTATTAATGCATCTATATACTTGGTAAAGGGTGGAAGGCTCGGCCTTATGCCTGGTGTTTTGTTCCACTCTTGCCGCCCTAGTTTCCGTCATACCGGTGTTATGTTCCTTGATTTTGCGTCCGTCACGCGGTTGGGTGATTTATGGGACCCCCTTGACAGTTCGCCTTGAATAAAACTCTTCCAGCAAGGCCCAACCTTGGTTTTACATTTGCCTCACCTAGCCTTTTTCCCTTGGGAGTCGCGCTCTCGAGGGTCATCTTTATTTACCCCCCGGGCCAGTGCTCCTTCGAGTGTTGGTCCAACCTGTCAGTCGCCGGTGGCCACCAGGGGCAACTCTGGGCTGGCCTACCGGAAGCTTGGACAATCCGGTGTGCCCTGAGAACGAGATATGTGCAGCTCCTATCGGGATTTGTTGGCACATTCGGGCGGCTTTGCTGGTTTTGTTTTACCATTGTCGAAATGTCTTGTAACCGGGATTCCGAGACTGATCGGGTCTTCCTGGGAGAAGGAATATCCTTCGTTGACCGTGAGAGCTTATAATGTGCTAAGTTGGGACACCCCTGCAGGGTATTATCTTTCGAAAGCCGTGCCCGCGGTTATGTGGCAGATGGGAATTTGTTAATATCCGGTTGTAGAAAACTTGACACTTGACCTTAATTAAAACGCATCAACCGCGTGTGTAGCCGTGATGGTCCCTTCTCAGCGGAGTCCGGGAAGTGAACACGGTTTATGGGTTATGTTTGACGTAAGTAGGAGTTCAGGACCACTTCTTGATCATTGCTAGTCCACGACCGTTCCTTTGCTTTCTCTTCTCGCTCTTATTTGCGTAAGTTAGCAACCATATCTTGCTTAGTCGCTGCTGCAACCTCACCACTTTACCCCTTCCTTACCCCTTTAAGCTTTGCTAGTCTTGATACCCATGGTAATGGGATTGCTGAGTCCTCGTGGCTCACAGATTACTACAACACCAGTTGCAGGTACAGGTTTTACGATGATCATGACGCGAGAGCGATGTTTCTTGTTTTGGAGTTCTTCTTCTGCTTCTTCTTCGATCAGGGGATAGGTTCCAGGTCGGCAGCCTAGGCTAGCAGGGTGGATGTCGTTCGAGTTTCTGTTTATGTTTCATCCGTAGTCGGATGTTGATCTCATGTATGATATATTGATGTATTCTTGCGGCATTTGTATGCCTTGTATGTATCCCGAAATATAATGTAATGTTGATGTAATGATATCCACCTTGCAGAAGCGTTTCAATATGCGGTTCTATCCTTGGTGGGGCCTTCGAGTCTCTTTAGGATAGTATCGCATATTGGGCGTGACAAACCCAAGACCTCTCGGTTGAAAACCAAGGGTGCTAGTCACTTATGTGGCGAACGTTCCCTGTGAGGAGGACGGCAAACGAACGCATTTTCCTTGCAGTTTTCTTCCTATATATAAAAAAGTATGCTACTTGGTGTCCGCTTAGTCAACAAACGATTGTGCCAACCTTGACCGTTGGATTGACATTCAACGTCTGTCGTGTTTCTTCAGTCTCTTCTTCCTCGAGCCGCCAAAGCCAAACCAGCGCCGGCGGGATTGCCTGCTCCCGCCTCCCACGGCTGGCTGTGATCTTCCCCGGCTCCTGTTCGTTCCCGTCTGAGGCCTCACCATCGTCCTCCGCCTTGGTTCGCTCGCTGCGGCGCCGCCCTCCGGTGTTGTCAACATGGTCAACAACCGAGAGGAATAAGGAGATGACTGTACATGGTGAGGATGACAGTAGGGACCCAGCAGCGCGCGCAGTAATTTTGTTTTTTCGGGACAGAGAAGGGTATCAACTGGGTTGTGCGGGACCCGTGGCCCGTCTAGCCCAGGCTTTTATTTCATATGTTTAGCACATGACCAGCCCAGTTTGTTTTTTTCCTTTCTGAAAATGGCTAGCCAGCTATTTTGTTTTTTGCAGAATAACCAACGTAGGCCTACTTGCTTTTCTACGCCCTGCTGGGCCAGAAATCTTTCAAGACGAGGAGGGATGCATTTTGCCCAGAAAATGGGTTATAAGTAATAAGAAATGGGCTATAAGTAATAATAAATGGGCTGTAAAATGAAAAATACAGCAAATAGGCAATTAGTTCCAAAATACTGTTTTCTTTCGGATTTTGATATTTTAAATTTCATTGTTTTTGTGCGGGTAAAATTTCATTGAATTTAAATTAAGGTATATTTAGATTTAAAATTAATTTGAATCTGGCTAGAAATTTCGGGCTGTATGCTATTTGGGACAGATTTGGAGGTTGACTTGTGGGTCTACTAGGTTGACGTGTACTTTGGCTTTGTCAACTTAGTCCACAAACGACTCTAGCAGCAGTGACCGTTGGATGTTAATCCAACGGTCGTGCTGCTTCTTCAATATCTGATCTTCTTGCTCCAGCCGCCCAAACCAGCTCCGGTGGGACTGCCTGCTCCCGCCTCCCGTGGCCGGCTGTGCTGCCGCACAGGCCGCACCGCCCCACCCTACTTCATTGCTAGCCAGGCCATTCCTCTACTCACCCACACCTCCTGTTATTTTCCGGCGCGGCAGCCGGACCAGTAAACCCTCGTACTCCCCACCGCGTGGGCAACCATTGCCGAGTCTTCCCCGGCTCCATGTCGTTCCCTTCCTAGGCCTCGCCATCGTCCACCACCATGGTGCTCTCGGCGCGGCCTGGTCAACGTGGTCAACGAACGACATCCATCGGCCGTGGACTATACGCGCAAAATAATGATTCCTCCACCTGACAGCTGGGACCCATCGGAAGGGCCTCTGTATTTCGCGAAAAAAACGTTCCCCCCGCTGACATGTCGGACCCACCAGCTATATCTTCGCACGCAAGGAAGTGCCTCCTTATTACGCACAAAAAAATGAATACCCCCTGCTAGCTGGAACCCTCCATAGTGGGAGGATGACTTGTGGGCCAACTAAGTTGACGGGGATGGAGGGCTTTGTCAACTTAGTCAATATGAACGATTCTAGCTCCAGTGACCGTACGATGTCCATCCAACGGCCGTAGTGCTTCTTCAACCTCTGGTCTTCTTGCTCCAGCCGCCCAAAGCAGCGCCGGTCGTGCCGCATGCTCCTGCCTCCCGTGGCCGGCGGTGCTGCTGCGGAGGCCTCACCGGCCCCTACTATTCCCACCGCTGGCCAGGCCCTGCGGCGACGGCAGCCTCACACCGCAGCCAAACCAGTGAACCCTCGTACTCCTCTCCGCGCGGGCTTCCACTGCCACGTCTTCCCCGGCTCCGCGTCGTCCCCTTCCTAGGCCTTGCCGTCGTCCACCGCCATGGTGCTCTCGGCGCGGCCTGGTCAACGTGGTCAAGGAACGGCTTCCATCGGACATGGACTGTACGTGGAGAGGCTGACAGCTGGGTCCACGGCCGCAGCAAGGAAGTGCCTCCTTATTACGCGGAAAATAATGATTCCTCCACCTGACAGCTGGGACCCACCGGACAGGCCAGTGTATTTCGCGGAAAAAACGTTTCCCCCTGACTGCTGGGACCCACCAGCTTCATCTTCGCACGCAAGGAAGTGCGTCCGGGCAAAAAAAACGATTCGCCCCCCTGACTGCTGGGACCCACCAGCTACACCTTCGCACGCAAGGAAGTGCGTCCGGGCAAAAAAAACGATTCGCCCCCTAACTGCTGGGACCCACCGGCTACATCTTCGCACGCAAGGAAGTGCGTCCGGGCAAAAAAAAAACGATTCGCCCCCTGACTGCTGGGACCCACGAGCTACATCTTCGCAGGCAAGGAAGTGCCTGACAGTCGGGACCCACCTGGTCGAAGCGTATGTAGCGTTGTTATTCTGGTCGCGAACGTGTACGTACATACTGGTCGATGTAGAGGCGCGCACATGTCGTAGTAGAGGCGCGCACGTAGCATGTACAAGTACGTACAGCGGCCAGGGTGCAAGAAAGAAAATACGGCCACGTATGTGTACATACGGGCGGGGTCTCGAACGCGTACTCGCGCATACGTACGGCCAGGGCTCGTGTACATGGCTGGGTCGGAACGGAGAAACATCGTTGTCATCGTGTTCATGGGGAGGCAACGGAATGCGTCGTGTTCATGGGGAGGCAACGGAATGCGTCATGTTGATCGGGAGGCAACGGAACGCGTGGGAGCCAACCGGCTAGGTCGGAACGGAATGCGTGATCGTGTTCATCGGGAGGGCTTGGACGAAACAGGCGATGGAAACGAGGCATGGCGTACCGCAAAACGGAGGAAACAGACCTCCTACGTTCGGAACGGGGTCCTGTTGATCGGGAGGGGTGTGGCGTACCGCAAAACGGAGGAATCGGACCTCCTACGGTCGAAACGGGGGTCCTGTTGATCGGGAGGGGTGTGGTATACCGCAAAATGGACGAAACGGACCTCCTACAGTCGAAACAGGGGTCCTGTTGATTGGGAGGGGTGTGGCGTACTGCAAAACGGATGAAACGGACCTCCTACGGTCGAAACGGGGGTCCTGTTCATCGGGAGGGGTGTGGCGTACCGCAAAACGGGACTCCACGAGATACTATTCATTTCCACCGTCGACCTCCTCCAGCCTCCACGGGCTACCGTCGACCTCCTCCAGCCTCCACGGGCTCCTGTTGATCTAGCCTCCACCGCGCGCTACTCCACCGGCTACTGTTCAACCACCCCTCCACGGGCACCCCTCCACCGCCTACTGTTCATCCAGCCCTCCACACCACGGGGTCCTGTTCAACCACCCCTCCACGGGCACCCCTCCACCGTCTACTGTTCATCCAGCCCTCCACACCACGGTGTCCTGTTCATCCAGAGGCAACGCCACCGCTCACTGTTCATCCAACCCCCCCCCCCCCCCCGCAACGCTCACTGTTCATCCAATCGATCGGCTTCAGTTAGCAGCAGTAGCGAAGGAATCGCTCGATCGGGTTCAGTTAACAGCCATCGATCGATCGCTCGGGTTTAGTAACGCGTAGCCTACAGTGCAATCGCTCGGGTTCAGTTAGAGCCCAACGCCTCACTCGGGTTCAGTTAGAGCCAACGCCTCGCACACACGCGCGTACGTGTACGAGAGAAACGCGCATCGCTCGGCCCCCGACCTCCCACCATAACCGGGAACTCCCCAAAATTTTCCTCCCCCTCGCTTCTACCATGGCTTTTTCCGTCATGGACGGCCCAAAGAATGTCATGCAGCTGCGTCTCCGGCCCGCCCAGGACAAAAAGCCCATTTTCTGTCATGATTTTTTGTCATAGAAGTAGGAGCCCGCCACATCTATGATGATACCGGGTTTTGTCACAATTATCGTCATAGAAGTGTCATATGTATGACAGAAAAAAATTTCGTTCGGCCCAAAATGTCACGGATGTGTCTTTTTTTTGTAGTGTGTGCCTGGGTCGTTGGTGCTACTATGGGCCATCCAGCTATCTTCGCCCGCGCAAAAGCGGGTCATAAGGCTTTTTAGGGCTGCCATTGTCCTCGGTTTTTCTTGGCCGAGGTGTCTGGCGAGCCATTCGTCTCGGACGCTGTGTTTGAAAGCTGCTAAGGCTTCGGCGTCCGGGCAGTCGACGATTTGGTTCTTCTTAGTGAGAAATCTGTTCCAAAGCTTTCGGGCTGACTCTCCGGGCTGTTGAATTATATGACTTAAATCGTCTGCATCCGGAGGTCGGACATAGGTCCCTTGAAAGTTAGCCCTAAAAGCATCCTCAAGCTCCTCCCAACTTCCAATTGAATTTTCGGGGAGGCTCTTCAACCAGTGCCGAGCTGGTCCTTTCAGCTTAAGGGGCAAGTACTTGATGGCGTGGAGATCGTCTCCACGAGCCATATGGATATGGAGGATGAAGTCCTCAATCCAGACCCCAGGGTCTGTCGTTCCGTCGTACGCCTCTATGTTCACGGGTTTGAATCCCTCTGGAAATTCGTGATCCAGCACCTCCTCGGTGAAACATAGGGGGTGCGCGGCACCCCTGTATTTGGATGTGTCATGGCGTTCTGACGGTTGTAGTGTTCGGTTTTGATTCTGCGCTGGAGCGCGCTTCCTAGATCCGTAGATGGATCTGGTCACGCCGACTTTTTGATGCGAGTCCTCGCGTGAATCGTGTGCTGACTTATGTGCGGCCTCGTTAGCCGCCCTATCGCGGCCACGAGGTGGTCGATCCGACCGGTCGGCCATTTTATTTTTCGGCTGTGTAGGCTCTAAGGCCTCATCATCGAATTCAGGCAACAGCTTGCGCTTTGGATAGCTCTTTGTGTGGTGACTGCCACCGTACTTTTCTTCAGTGTCGAGCACTTTGTTCCATCTACTGTTGAGCGTATTCTGCGCGGCCTTAAGCCTTTGCTTCTGCTTCTTCAGACTCCTCGCGGTGGCAATAAGCCTTCTATGGAGGTTCTCTTGTTCCAAGTGCCTTTCCGGGATGATGTGTGCATCGTCGTCCGGATTGTTTTCCTCTCCGGAGAGAGGTTGATGAGCTTTATCCTCGGCGTCACCGTGATCGGACAGCGGCTCCATACTATGTTCACCGTCCGCTGGTTCATCCTGCTCTGTCGCTGGGTCCGTGTGGTCGTTGTTTCCTCTGGGGACGACGGGGGTATTATTTTTTCTTGCGCTGTTATCGCTGTTTTTGCCGAGGCGGGATTTGGAGCGGTGCCTACGCCGTCGCTTTGGTTGCTTCTCGAGGGAACTATCCCTTGATGCATCCTTCCATTCCTCATCATTGTTTTCTTTGGGTGTATCCACCATATATATATCGTGTGATGAAGTGGCTGTCCAGCGCCCTGTGGGCGGTGGTTCCTGTTCTTCTCCTGCATCGTCGTCCATACCATCGATGTCTTCAGAGTTGAAATCGAGCATGTCGGTTAAGTCATCGATAGTGGCTAATAAGTGGGTGGTGGGTGGGGAACAAATTTCTTCGTCGTCCGCCTCCCATTCGAGCCGGACATAGTTTGGCCAAGGGCCTCCTGACAAGGAGAGAGACCTTAATGAATTTAGCACATTGCCAAAAGGCGAGTGCTGAAAGATATCCGCGGAGGTAAACTCCATGATCGGCGCCCAATCAGATTCGATAGGCATGGACGCAGGCGGTTCGGGGCCTGTGGCCAGGGACGAATCTGAGGATCCGGCGACACAGGTCTCATAGGAGGTGAAGTCAGTATTCAGCTCTATCGCCACTAAGTGTGTGGCCTCCGAGGCGGGGTCCACCCACCGTCCTCGGACGGCGCAATCGACTCCGGATCTAGGGCCGGAGAAGCCATAGGTGTGATCTCCCGAACACCGTCCGGTGGCAGAGCTAAGTCGTGCTCGTCGTGACTGTGCGGCGCACCTAACATGGGCTCGAATCCGTCAAAGATCAAATCTCCGCGGATGTCGGCAGTGTAGTTTAAATTTCCAAACCTGACCTGACGGCCGGGGGCGTAGCTCTCGATCTGCTCTAGATGGCCAAGCGAGTTGGCCCGCAGTACGAAGCCGCTGAATACGAAGATCTGTTCGGGGAGGAAAACCTCACCCTGGATCGCATCGTTGGCGATGATCGAAGGAGCCATCAAGCCTTTATCGCGACGGCACAGTGGAACTCTCAATGAAAGCACCAATGTCGGTGTCAAAACCGGTGGATCTCGGGTAGGGGGTCCCAAACTATGCGTCTAAGGCGGATGGTAACAGGAGGTGGGGGACACGATGTTTACCCAGGTTCGGGCCCTCTCGATGGAGGTAATACCCTACTTCCTGCTTGATTGATCTTGATGATATGAGTATTACAAGAGTTGATCTACCACGAGATCGTAGAGGCTAAACCCTAGAAGCTAGCCTATGGTATGATTGTTGTTGTCCTACAAACTAAACCCTCCGGTTTATATAGACACCGGAGGGGGCTAGGGTTACGCAGAGTCGGTTACAAGGGAGGAGATCTACATATCCGTATTGCCAAGCTTGCCTTCCACGCCAAGGAGAGTCCCATCCGGAGATGGGACGAAGTCTTCAATCTTGTGTCTTCATAGTCCAACAGTCTGGCTAAAGTATATAGTCCGGCTGGCCGAGGACCCCCTAATCCAGGACTCCCTCAGTAGCCCTTGAACCAGGCTTCAATGACGATGAGTCCGACGCGCAGATCGTCTTCGGCATTGCAAGGCGGGTTCCTCCTCCGAATATTCCATAGAAGATTTTGAACACAAGGATAGTGTCCGGCTCTGCCAAACAAATTCCACATACCACCGTAGAGAGAATAATATTTCCACAAATCTAATCTGCTGACAGCTTTTCTTAACGTGACGTTCTGTCGTGATCTGGTCATGACGAACCGTTTTTTCCGAGCCCGCCACTGCACGTGTTGCGAGGCGGCTTTGTTGGCACGTCTTGTCGAAGCAGAGATCGTGTCCCTCTTTTCACGAGATTCTCATCAATACGAGTGTGGGTAACCCAATCGCGCCCGCTGGTAAGACTCCTTGATTTTAGGCAAGTTCCAGATGGTCGTGCGGAGGGCGCTTGATATTCACCCTCTTTATAAAGGGGTCAAGGCCTGTCCTTTTCTTCTTGCGCTCGATCTTTCCTTTCTCCCACCTCGAATCCCAGCATCCAAGGCGGAGGCCAAGCGCTTCGGACCTTCAATCATGTCCGGATCCAACCTTCAAGGCCGGTGGGTGGCCTCCTCCGTCACAGAGGAGGACATCAAGAAGCTAAGAGAAGCCAGGTATCTGACTGCCAAAATCTCGCACATGCTACAGCAGAGAGATGGAATAGGTACTGAAGAATAGAAAGGCATGACATATTGACATGTATTCCCTCCATCCGGAAAAAATGGATGGGTCTAGGCGTATTTCAGTTCTAGATACATCCTTTTTTATCCATTTTGGCAACATGTAATCCGGACGGAGGGAGTATGGTGTAAGAGCTAGGGATACGACAGGACAACACAGTAAAAAACACTAGTTGAATGTAAAACTGTATGCTAGCAGAATACGTACAGAAAAAACTAAGGCAACATACACGTGTATGATTGGGAAACTAAGATGGCATTGCAAGAGAGCACTAGAACAGCACTTCAATGTAAATAAACATTGTATGGTAGACAGATGAAGTATATACTGATGAATAACAATGCATAAGATATTCAGAAGCATGATGTCCAAATTAAGCAGATGGCATTGCGATAGAGTAGAATGACAGTACTTGAATTTGAAAACATGTTATCATGAATGGAATATGTACTGAAAAACAGGAAGGCATGACATATTTACATGCATGATCAGCATGCTAAGCACATGGCATTGCAACAGAGTAGATACACTCTAGGACATTATATGCATGTTGTACCCATATCACGGGCCAAGTTAGAGCAAGGACCTTGTGGGGTGAAGAGGATTCAACATCTTTCCGCAAGTCTTATGAAGAACTGCCTTTACATGTTCCATCATATTGCGTATCATTGACATCAAGTTTATTGGCCTTTACATTGCTCCGTGAGGTTCTTGTGGATATATCAGTGTGTGCAATTATATCTGACATGCATGGAAGACAACTAGTAGTTAGATTTATGTAATGAGTGCTTGTAGGAGACGACATAAATAGTAGGACTGGGGTTAACTAGCAGCAACAGGTCTCAAAAACTAAAGGGAGAACACAGATCAAAGCTACAGAATATGTATCGTTTGTACTCGAGATTAACTAGATGGCACACAAAAGTATTAAAGAACAACATAGGTAATACTAGAAGTGGTATAATACTATAATCACCAGCCTGTGGGATAGCATTGGCTGATGGATGATAACTATGGAACAGCGTTACCTAAAGAACAAGTATCTTAGCTGAACTATGGAACATCGTTAACTCCTGAACAAGACCCGTTAGAGATCAGCATGAATATATAGTGAAATGTGATAATCTATTTTCCATGCTTAGATGAATAACAAAGCCATAAATGTTGCACACAAGTAAGATGAGGGTACAACCTATCTGGCCGCCATCCATAGGAGTGAGCATCATGTGCTGACTTGTCGATGGCCCTGCAGTTGTTGTGGCTGTCCATGTCGGGCACGCGCATTCGACGCAGGGAACTGTTGAGTGGGGACTATAGCTCCCTTCTGGTGTATGCTTCCCTTGTTGGAGGAGCTGCAGTGAGTCGGAAGATGGTGTGGCGGAAGATGCAGATAACGCATAATTTTAAGAATGACACATCTCTTTGATCTGAAGAAATACACTAAGAGATCAATAGCAAGGTATGAGAGTGGTCACACGTCTGTTGACTGAGACTAAATTGGGGTCACACGATTTTATTTTATTTTGGTACCGTCCAATCTTCGCCGGATGGCTTGATGGTCGTCTTGTGCCTCCCGGCTGACACTGTTAGGAATCTTCCCCGAAGAGCCAGCGACCAACGGCAGAGCAGCTTGCCTCCGCCGTCCGTGGCCCCGGCCAAAATCCCACTCCCCGCCCCACCGCACTGCCGTGGTTGCGCCGCCCCCGGGCCAATCCACAAAGACTCCCCGTCATCCAGATCCGCCGGCGGCAGTACCTTGAACCCACACAACTCTAAGATAGCCATCTAAGCACTGCTTCCGCGGTGAACTTGCGGCCCCGCACCCTTACGTTAGACACCAGCCAACCGGCAGCCTAGGAGCTCCGCCACCTCGAGGGGTGCTGCTTCCCATTGGGAATCGATTGGCCCAGAATAAAAATTCAGACAACTGATGCCTAAATAAAGTGATTTGAGATGCGGGTGCGACCTATCTGGCGGCATGGTGAAGTAGGCAGGTCCAGCTGCCGAGTCGGTGAGGCCGGCGCGGTTGCGGTGGCCACCGGCGGTAGGGAAACAACAATGTCGCGACGGTCGACGGCTACGGGGAAGCAGCGCCGGGACTTTGGACGGATACGAAGTTGGAGCCACTTCGGTGCCGTGAACAATGGTGGGTGTGAATCGGCTCCTGTACGGTTCCCGCGGCCGTCGTCGAGGCAGCTCCAGCAGCACGGAGTAAGAGGCACACGACCCAGTGCACGACGGCAAATGGACAACGTCTCCGGCATTAGGGAGGAGGGCGGCTGTGAAATTGGTGCGGTGGGGGCGCCACGGAGGAGGGGCTGAGGTCTCGCGGCTCGGGAGAAGGGAGCTTTCGGGAAGAAGGTGATTTGGCTCCCACGAGTTATGAATGGGGGGGGGATTGGGAGGGGAGTGGAACCATGTTTTACGGACACATTTGTCTGAAATGTGAGGGGGAGTTACAGTTCTACCCCTGCGTTTAGGCTTCTCGGCTTGGTTCTGTGTACTGAGGGTCGGGGATAGTAGAGTAACTTTGCTTCTCCTGAAATAGTGGGCGGGAGCCGAGGATGGCGTGTTGAAATATAGTGGGCGCGAGCAATTTCGGGCGAGGAGAGCGTGTTTTGAAAAAGTGGGCGCGAGCTATTTCGGGCGAGGAGAGCGTGTTTTGCCGACCATGGTTTATGAATTATTCGGCACATGTCATTTCGGCCGAGGAGAAGGCGCGCTTGGATGAAGTTACAAACCTACCCTCGATGCACAACGGGCCAATTAATGCGTCTCCCACATAGGACGGTAATTTCGCGTCTCCCATTTATTTGCTCGGGCGAATTCCACCGAGCAGAGGATGTTTAACGGTT
Organism: Aegilops tauschii subsp. strangulata; assembly: GCF_002575655.3. NCBI lineage: Eukaryota > Viridiplantae > Streptophyta > Magnoliopsida > Poales > Poaceae > Aegilops > Aegilops tauschii. The sequence goes on along the minus strand of NC_053037.3, from coordinate 307,891,402 downwards.
CGTTCAAAATTTGGGAGAACGAGCATCCATGTCTACCTTACCAAGTCGATTCGAATCAAATTTAGAAATATTAGCTTGCCACTTCTTTTTTAGATGGAGAGATGATACTCGGGAGTAATGTGTTTTTACATGCTCGTTGCTAGCGATTTACTATATGACAAATAGTTGACCCACTCAAAAACGGGAATCAAACCCAAAATGAAATATCTTGATTCAATGAAATAGCTCGTTCACCAGGTCAAAATAGTGAACTAAATCCAAAATTGAACACCTTAATCGAATAGCATGTTGTACAGTATTATAGTACTCCATGAACATGTTGAAAGTAAAATTAATGAACTTGTTTGATATACGCATATATCCGTTCATGTGTGGATTGCAGACAACATGTTCTCCAATTTGAATATTTGAATGCAAGTTTATATCGAAACATGGTTTATATCAGTCTTTGATGCATAAAACGCGACGTACCCCTCTCCCGGACTCCTGCTCTCTCTCTCTCTCGCCGACAATCTTCAATTCTGTCGCACGCATCCAACACACCAACCTTGTTGGCCCTCTCTCTTTCTCCCCATCTCTCTCTCTCTTTGTGTGTGTGCGTGGGGGGGGGGGGTCTTTCTAGTTCGCATGCATATATACTCCATCTATAGGTCTCTCTCGCACACTACGTATGATTCTCTAGTCCAAGCTAGATATCTTGGGTGCACTCATCGTACGTACACAAATTCCTTGGCTCGTTTCCCATAACTCTCTCACGCACCACTCTGTCGTCTCGGAGCTCTTCCCCCTCTCTCGCAAACTCTCCATCTACCTGGGTCACACATACACATGCATATCTCACTCGCACTCGATAGGCCCATCTAAAACTCTATCTCTCTCCCTCGTTCTCTCTCCATCTCACACGCACACACACAATCTCATGCCTAGCTAGCCAAGTATGATGGTCTCTCACTCAATTGTAGGCACACGCAGTCCCCCTTATATGTATATGACTAGCTAATCTTAGTCTCCATCACAAACATGTGCATGGTCTATCCTGATTTCTCTCGGGGCATCTTTTTATTGCGCATGCACCTCCCTCGATCTCCCACCCATATAGTCCCCTCACGATCTCGAGGGGGTCTCTCTATCACAAACACACCCTCTCGCCCTCCCCATGTGTCCATGTTCTCCATTTGTCCCTCTCGACCTTTGTTCCCTGTTGGCCAGACCTCTATTGGACATGTGCTACAGGGGTGTTGCAAACAATCACACACTAGCTATCTTCGTGTATCTCCTCGCCTCGCTTTTCTATCTCGGAGATGCATGCGTATATGTTTGCCTAAGAAGCGAAAAAACACACACTCTCTCTAATTTATCGTTTGTTGTCACTTTCTCTTTCACACACATACTCTTTTTGCACACTTACTCATTCTCCTTCACACGCACTTGATCACTCTCGACTTAGGCACTCTCCTCGGTCCATAGCATATTGATTTATTGAAAAGTCAAACATCACAAAGTTTGACCATGTACGTGGAGAAAAACAATTACATATGGAACGGCAAACATATACCATTAGATTCACCATGAGATGTAGTTTCGTATGATGTATCTTTGGTATTGAAGATATAAATAACATTTGTGTAAACCTGATCAAAGTTTCCAAAGTTTGACTTCTAAAAAAATTACATGCACTGCATTATTGAGCGGATGGAATATCTCTTTCCCCCTCTCAGCTATCTGACGCCCCACTCAGCCTTATCGGGGCTCCTCAATCTCTCTCAAACTTTATATCTCCCTGGTTCACACATACACATGTCTCGCTCGCGCTATACATATAGACCCATCCAACACTCTCCGCCCTTGTTCTCTCTCTATGTGACACGCACCCCCCTAATAAGTACCATAATCCCTCATTCCATCATAGGCGCAAGCACTCCCCCCTAAGTATGATTATCTCTCACTAGCCATCAGGAACACACGTATTGTCTCCTTCCATCCATGCGTCTATCTCGATATCTCTCGGGGTATCTTCTATCGCGCACACACCTTGTCACTCGATCTCCCACCCACGTAGTCCCATCATGATCTCTAGGGGATCTCTCTATGACAAACATACACTCTCTCCTCCCCATGTCTGCATTTTCTCCGTACGTTTCTCTCGACCTCTCTCCCTTGTTTGTCAGACCCCTCTTGGCCACGTGCTAGGGGTCTTGCTCTCTCAGTTGCAAACAACCACACACTATCTCCTCACCTTGCTTCCGTTGTCGAAGATGCATGTGTGATATGTTTGCATAAGACACACACATTTTTTCTCGACTTTTATCGAGTGTTGTCCATGTCTCTTTCACACACGCACACACACTTTTTTCACTCGCTCTTTCTATTTCTCTCTCTCTCTCTCTAGTTAGGGACTCTCTCACGTCCATAAGCATATGGATGTTTTGAAAAGTCAAACCTCAGAAAAGTTTGACCAGGTATATGTGGAGAAAAACATTTATATCTGGAAAGATCATTAGATTCATCACAACATGTACTTACTTCATACTATCATTTATCTTTGGTATTGTAGATATAAGTAATTTCTTTATAAACTTGGTCAAAGTTTCAAAAGTTTGACTTTAAAAAAAATGTTGGAACTACATTTTCGAACGGTGGGAGTAGCTCTTTCTCTCTCTCTCTGCTATCTCTCACGGGCCTCCCCTCTCACACGAACACTCTATACCGATGGATTATACGCTCACTTTGTCCGCGTATAGCTCCGTATATTGTTTAGTTGACTGGTCAACCAGTCCACATGCTGCTTTGTGAGCTCGTGTTCTGTATCTTCGTGTGCTGGCCCATGTGGCAGTGGGTGAAAATAAGTAAACTAGAGGCCCATCTGACACGCGGTGAAGTAAACAAAGTTGAAACCACTCAGGGAAGCACCCCGCACGCTAGTAAATTGAGGGCGCATTGAGGACACACTTCTTCCGCGTGGAGGACGCACTCGTGCACAATTCACCACTGCGCGGCGGCATGCACAGAAGGACGCACTCGCGCACCCCCAGCACACAACACACACCAGCACACGTGTACACGGGTGTCGCCGCCGGTTGAGATGGACGGCGAGGCAGCCAACAAGCGGAGGAGGCTCGAGCCAAAACCGCATCCGGCGAGCCTGGACTTCATCAGCAGCCTCCCCGACGACATGCTGCTCGTCATCATCGGCCTCCTCCCCACCAAATCTGCCGTGCGGACCGCCCTGCTCTCCCAGCGGTGGCGCCCCCTCTGGTGCCGCGTCCCCCTCAACCTCACCATCGACAGCCGCCTCTGCGACGGGGATTGCAAACGCATGGCCGTAGTCTCCAAGATCCTTTCATCGCACCCTGGGCCAGCCAGACGCCTTGACATCCGCATGTTCAGTACCAACTGCAAGGTCCAACCCAAGTTCGACGAGTGGTTCTTATCCCCCGCCCTAGAGCAGCTCAAGGAGCTCAGCTTTGAAGCTGGACGATGTCGCTCTCTGCCGCCGTCCGTGCTCCGCCTCGCGCCAACGCTGCGCCGCGCCAGCTTCAGCTCCTGCTATCCTCCCCAGATTAATGCCACGCCCGCCCTTCTTCTCCCTCAACTCAAGCAGCTCGACCTCTTCGACGTTGTCATCTCGAAGAAGGCTATGGAGCACCTGCTCCGCAGCTGTACTGCCCTCGAGTACCTTCGTCTTGAGCAGATCCACGGGTTCATTAGCCTCCACATCGCCTCGACGAATCTCCGATGGATTTATGTGTCTTGCTGGCCCCGCAACAAGACATCAATTGGGAAGAGATCACTCCAGCTGTTCCACGTTATGGTCATTGAGAATGCGCCTTTCCTTGAGAGATTGCTTGTATCGGATCTAGAAGGTCCAACAAAAATAAGGGTCATTGACGCGCCAAAATTGGCAGCGTTGGTGCACTCGTCTGCCAAATTCTCCGAACTCTTTATTGGATCCGTAATCGTTCATGTACAACACTCATCTTCTTCTCCGTCTTCTTGAAATTCACATTTTTAAATTTCTTCTTGATGTATTTACGACCGTCTTCCTGAAAATGATTCCCACAAGCTTGACCCAGTCTATGCGCACATTGGAGATCTTGGCAATAAAATCTATCGGCCCCAATCTGGATCAAGTTGTTGGATTCCTTACATGCTTTCCGTGCACAGAGAAGCTACTCATCGAGGTGAAACTTCTTTCCTATTAGTAAACGGTAATCACAACGTAGCTCAAATTTTTCGTAATTTTCCCAAATTACGATGACAAGTGTAGTGTTCAAAACTGCATCTACGGACTGCACCGAAAGAAATGTTTTTAGTATTTTTTTCTCACGTGATCACGTGCATCGTTCTTTTGTTGTACTACTATAGTAGCCTAGGCTAGTCATAGCGGAAAGTAACTACACTACTCCAGTAACTCTATGGTTACCCTAAGAGCAAGTACTACCTCCGTCCTGGTTTACTCTTCCTATTTTGTAGTATCAAAATTTGACCATAGATTTAACTGACAAAATGTTAATGCATGTCACTAAGAAATATATCGTTGGATTCGTATTTGAACATAATTTCAAATGGTGTAATTTTTAGTGACATGCATTGGCATTTTCTTACATAAATATATGGTCAAAATTTTATACTAAATAAGAGGTAGTAAAAAAGTGGGCTATAACGGCCCTCCACTATGTAGGCCAAAACACGTGCCAAATTCACTTGTGATGCATTTGGCATTGATGCCCCTCCATTGCTCACCTGGTGCCCCAATCTGGATCACCTACTTTGCTCCGTTGCCAAATTAACTCACGCAATGGAAAAACACTTGCGTGGGAGAGAGAGAGGACTGAGGCAATAAAAAACACTTGTTTGGGAGATTGAGAGGCTGGTGTAGTTGGTTTGATTGATTTGTTTATACATGTGGGCCTGTGTGCACAGCGGTGCCAACTCTCTCACATCGTGAGAGCGGTGCCAAAATCTTTTGATTTGACATCGATGCGTATTATGGCATCGGCCACATAGTGGAAGGCAACAAATGCCCAAGCTCTTCACGTACTCCTAGGTAAATGAGAGGAAAGAGAAAGAGAGAGAGAGAGAGAGAGAGAGAGAGAGAGAGAGAGAGTGAGAAAATATCACTAGCCAGCCAACCCTATCGTATGAGCGAATGATATTGGTACCTCTTGATGACACGACAATCTTATACAGCCAGCTGCTCTAATATGTTCTCTTCTTTTGCAGATAAAAAAAGACCCAAAAGTGAAAAATGTGTTGCACTATAACAATCTCATCGAATGCCTTGATCTCCATCTTACATAAATTGATTTGATCGACTACCGAGGCAGCACATCTGAGATTAAATTGGCCAGGTTCTTTGTTCTGGAGGCAAGTGTGCTCAAGGTAATGAGGTTTGGCATTCTCTGGCGCAACAATGAATGGTGTGTTGATCACCGCAAGCGTCTAAGCCTAAATGACAAAGTCTCCGCAGAAGCTGAATTTGTTTTTGAAACATCAAGTGGCCAGAGACTCGAAAACTTATTTGCCCATTAGTGACTTGTCAGGGCGGTGGATTTTAGTTTGTACGATAATGCTGCATCCACCTAAAGTAACGAAAGTTCTTACGTAAACTTCCTAGTAATTCCCTCTTCGTAGGTGCAGCATTACTCCTAACATTTGTAATATTAGTTTGAAACTTGTAATATTGCCGTGGCCTATTCCTGCGTTTTCGAAATCCTGCGAATCAAACAGGTCCTGAGTTGGTGATGATGTTGTGCCTGCCATCTTTCACCAATAGCCGTTGGATCTAGATCTGACGCATACAAACCAAACTTCTCCAGTTTTGCAAAAAGATGCACGCACTTGTTCCCTATTTACAAACAACTCCTTGTCTCTCACAATCAGCCTTATGTCCTCCCCTCCACATCTAGAAGGCCATGGAAAAATCTGGCGCGATGGCCGCTACCGGCGCCGTCCACCCCCCAATCTTGGTGTTCCGTGCAATGCACGGGCATCTACGCACGGGAAATTATGTCGAACACGGCTAGTTGTAAGCAGGCCAGGTCTACAGCCATGATGATAGTGACTGCAGACGGTGAGGCTGACTATTGTATGCCGAACACGGTGCCTATACTCAGGTGTCGTCTCCGGCGTAGGGTCTTGTCACTTCACTGTGAGGAGCAGCACGTAATAATTTGACCAACGGGTAGTACAGTGCTACTACATTGGTACTACTACTACTAGTACTAGCACCACCGTCTGGATTTAGTAGTACTACCACGTCCATCTGGATTTAGTATTTGACTAGCAATATCTAGTAATGCATGTCACAAAAAATGTACTACTCCCTCTGTAAATAAATACATGGTGTATTGTTTTATTCCTATCGGCGAGATAACTTAATGTCTTTTTGCTACTTAATAGGATTACATGCAATGAACTAACCACTGCATGTGATGTTTGGTAGTCTCAAGTCATTGAAAGCATGCACGGGCACGGAGGGGGACACAGCTTCATTGACTTACTGCAGCTGCCTTTGGGTGTATGACACGTGGGCCCAACGGGTGGCTGGCCAACCTGTCATACAGCCAAAGGCAGGTGCAGCAGAGGGGCGAGGAGTAGATGGCCAACACGCACGTGAATTCAAGGCAGTCTGCACTTCTCATATAAAGGCTCCCGCCAGTCCAATCTACGAAATCCTACGCACCTACGCACCCAAGGGCAAGAGTGATCACTCCAATCGCAAGATCATTTGACTAGAAGCTAGACCCATGGAGGCGATGAGCGCGAGCATCAGCCGGCTGTGCCAGATGGTCCACGACGCCGGCCTGCGGCGCGGCACCGAGGAACATCTCCAGGTAGTTCTTGAGGCCGCAAGGGCGAGGGGCCGCTTGGACGACAGCTTCGTCTCCTTGTTCGACGAGGTCCTCGTCGGCTTCCTCGACAAGTTCACCGTCGTCAAGAAGCTCGCAGACGACCTTGACGTACGCCTCCAGCCCACGCGCCCAGGCTCTATGATGCCTGCCACCCTCAACGGCCTCTATGGTGACAACCTCTTCGATGCACTGGTGGCCCTGCGACTGCCCGCCGTCGTGCCGAAGAATGTCCACCTTGAGGTCGCGCTCGCCGTGCAGCGCCTGGCACAGCAAGACACCATCGACATAATCACCCACGTCTCCGCGCAAATCACCCACAAGGACTACTACATGCAAGAGGAGGACGATCGGACGCTGGCCTTCTTGGACCGCAGGGCAACCTTGGACGGCATTGTTCAGAAGCACGTTGAGCTTGCCGCCAACGCCGCTGCTCCTCACACGTCGGTTGGTGACCCGGTGCACTAGGGCGTGAGGATGTCATTGATGGATCTGTATGTATCTTTATCATTCCGTCAAATCCATGTAGTAGTATATGGTACTACTAGTGATTATCTTACGTTTCGCATCAACTTCATAATTTTCCTACGTACTCCATGCATGAACCGCGCCAGAACCAAACTGCTCATTACTCTAGGGAAAATCATTATTTCTATCTATCGGTCGCGCCATGGAGCAGAACCAAATTTTACAAGTTACAAGTTCAAAAGGAAAAGCCTGCCGTGTTCGTGCCGCACCCCCACACGGTTGGTCCGGCACGCCACTCAAGGGGGAATGCGTGCTGTGTTGCATTTTCACTTACAAGTGGGACCGCAGTTGAGCAAACCGACTATCGGCAAACCCCCACCCCGCCCACCACGCGATGGCTGAGAAAACAGGAGCGACAAGAGATGGCTGTAGCACGGACTCCAAGAAAATTGGTGTCGGATGGGACCCGTGTGGGTGGCGTGTGCCGTACTGCTAGACATGAATGCTAGTTATGGCCCATGCCACCCCACTATATCGAGGTGCTGGTTACGTAGAACAAATTTCCTGGAGTCCGTGCTCAGCCCTCCTCTATCTCTCTTCTCGGCCAGCCAGCAGACGCGCGGAGCCCATCGTCTGTTTGCTCATATGCGGTCCCACATGTGAATAAAAACGCAAGAGGACCCACTGAACCTGCACATCTTTCACCTCGACGGGCTGGTGATGAAAAACAAATCCAATAAAGATCTTCGGTGGCCGCTTTTGGAGTTACTCAAGAGTAGTACGATTCTATTTATAGTTTAACCCAAGATGCACATCACGTGGCTTCAACTACCACTCTATTTTCTTGCATGACACGACCTGGATGCTGGATGTCCCACGTGTCGGCAAAAGGAGGAAGAACTCGACCAAATCTTCGGTTGTGCTCTCGGATTAGACTAGTTGTGCTAACTTAAAATTTTATTGTGTAGACTGGATGCAAGTTTTGGTATTGGGAAGAAGAGTACAACGATATATTGATAGAGCGCAATTTAGTAGATGTTCTAGCACTTTTAGCTAGCATAGAGGCTAGAGATGAGACTAGTGCACTTGTTGATAGAATAGAGGCTAGACACGTCTACTTCTTTACACTCGAAGAAGAAAGAAGCACGCAAGATCGAGCCTCCGCAGATCAACAATGAATGCATCGAGAAGGCACTAATCCAACTTACAGGAGCAATTATGGAAGTTGGATATCTTCTAAAATGTATTCTTGTGGTTCTTGTTTTCTTTGGTCTTGCTTTTCTAGTCAAAATTTTGGTGATGTATTTCCATGTACCAAAAAATCAATGATGAAAAAAAGATATGTGTTTGCAAAGAAAAATGTACGCGGCCGGGATGCAGTCGCGCGTTCGGCGCACGACCACCGCATCCGAGAAATGGCCCGGACATGACCCCATTGCCCTACCCAAACAGACAGAATCCTGGGCAAAACGGAGGTCTGTTTGGGGTTGTGTGTTGGAGTTGGCCTTACAAGTGGGACCGCAGTTGAGGAAACCGACTATCGGCAAACCCCCACCTCGCCGACCGCGTGATGGCTGAGTTAGAGAAATGACAAGGTTGAAGAGATTGTTGTAGCACGGACTCCAAGAAATATGGTGTCAGATGGAAGTCGTGCTAGTGGCGTGTGTCGTACTCCTGGACGTGAATGCTTGTTCTGGCCCATGCCACCCTACTACTCCTACTACTTATAGTAGTAGTATCGAGGATTCGAGGTGCTGGTTACGTACAGCGAACACATTAACATATGGCCCACCTCACACTGTGGCCAAATTTCCTGGAGTCTGTGCTAGGTCAAAAAGTGTTCTTTGTGAGGATGGGTGGCTGGTCTCAAGTTTAAAACTTGTTGTATTACGTACGTAGACGTAGAGATAGTGCAGCATGTGAAGCTAGTACAAATAGTGTACTATTGTTGATTGGCCTCATCCGATAACCTCTTGCAATGCACGTACAATTATGTATTCGGAAAATGTTTTTTTTGCCTCGTCGCAGCACCCACTCAGAGAAGCGACTCGATAGCCATTCATAAATTTAGTAAGTTTATCACAGGTTTTATTACATACAACAGGTCATCAACCCACAACGACAATGAGGATACATTATAAATACTAAAGTTTTCATCACACAACAAATAGTAAGCAATGAAATGAACTTCAACTCAACCAATCCTCGGCGTTGGAAACGCTTGCTTTGAACCACAAGCGATTCTCTCGGAAGAGCCAGCTACTGTCAATCTCGAGACCAACGCAGGACTAATCATCCAGGCTGAAGCGGCCTACTATATCACGACCAGGGTAGGGAACCACCGCAATGTCTGACATATAGATACAGTTGCTTCTCATAAATGGTAGTAACGTTGTGTCAACAGCAGCTGGATCGCCTTTAACCATCATTGGATAGTTTGGTCAAAGGAAGAGCGAGTTTGCTCCAAGACTATCAATACTGTACCAGGGAGAAGGTGTTGGCGCTAGCACACTAGTATCCATCCCGAATACCATGCAATAGGTGTTGGAATAGGTCCGGAGAGTGCGACCATGGGAGACAACACCTGCTCCCTCAGTAGTAACGTCAGCACTGGGCTGTATACAGACAAGAAGGGGTGATCCATCGGAAGTTGCCAGGCGCCACTGAGTATATGGGCCCTCCTCGTCCTCATGCTCGTGATCATCACCATCTTCATCTCCCCCTTGGTTATAAAAATTTTCAATTATAGGCGGTGGAATGTTCACATGACCTTGGAAACACAAGAAGAAGGTTAATTAGTAGAGAAGGGAAACTTGCTAACTCACATGCATGTGTATGAAACAATTATAATTACGGTGGAAGACAAACGTACCGAAACTACGAGGATCCCATGCAAAAATAGTGCCACAAGTGGTGGCAGCAAACACAAGACCCTCGTATTCAATTGCATCACAGTACACATCCGTGTATAGAAACTGATTTTTGAGCAATATCCATCCAGTCGAACCACGAAGGAAGGCAACAAGCTTGTCGATGAGAGCAACAACTTGATAGTTCTTGTAATTCCAAGAGCGGTTGGGAACTCGAGAAATTGCTATCTTCCGTAGACAACAGTCACCATGATCATATTTGAACGTATGTAGATCATCTGTGTGCTCAACCTCAGGGCACTCGGAGATTTTTGGAAGTGGAATCCGCTAACGAGAGTACACATTCACAAGTTCCTACTCGCAATTGTACCCAATATAAACAACCCAATCTCCATTTGCGCCTACCAAAGCCTTGCCCTCAAGCGATGGCATCTTAACATCATACGTATCATTATCAAGCGGCATCAACTTGCACAAGGCGAGGCTTCCCTCGTCCCCGCGCCAGTCAGCAGGGTCATGGCGAAGAAGATAGGGGAGATCAAACCACTCCTGGACCCTTGGGTTCCTTGTAATGATGTTATTAGTTGAGTCGAGAATGTTCTTGAACGAACCTGCCATGCTAGCCGAGGTGATGACGTCGCATCGATCAATGAGTTCCCCCACCACACCATCTTTCAGATCGGGGCAAGAATAATGGGGTTGTTTCCGGCTTGTTCCCTCCATGGAGAAGACGCTTGAACAAGGGCAGAAGGAAGGGTGAAGGCAAATAGAGGAGGGAGGAAGAGCGTGCGGCAGCAGTTCCAAATTGAGAGGGAAAGGCGAAGAGTCGATGGACGGTTGCCAGTTTTCCATGATACACGAAGAGGCGCCCCAGCCTACACGTCCTTTCAGAAATTGTACAAAAGGACCCGCCGTCGTCTCACTGACATGTTGGAACGGGACCACATGTCAACGAAACATGGTGTGTAATTTCTCGTGCAAAATGTGATCTGGCCGCGTTGGCCCGAAGTGCCGCATTATTTCTCGACTTTATTTTTTTAATGGCGTGCCATTCAGTTTTGAAGCACGACTAACTGGTACTGTTTGCAGAGAAAATATAAACTACTCTACCACTACTCCACCTCTAGTACTAGTAGTATAAAAAAGATATATAGGCTGGAGCTTCAGAGCTTTCTTGCTAAGGGCTGCCCACTTGCTTCTCACACTATCACCCTCTCTCCAGATCTAAAAAAGACGGCCTCTCTCTCCCTCCTCTCCGGTGGTCACAGATCTGCCGGGGAAGAAAAGAACGTGCAGCATTGACGCACTCGTCGTCGGCGAGCGAGGTCACGCACTGACGACAAGGCCGTCCTCTCAGACCTAGCGCCAGCGCGGGATGGCCTCCGTCCCCAAGCTCGCTGCCGTAGTGCATGCGGAGGACGACGACCACGAGCGAAGCCACTTCCCGCCGACCCTCAGGTATGCTACCTCTTTTTGAACCATACCCTTGTTCTATTGCCCCATCTGCCACGTTGCTGCATGTGGATCTTTTTCCACTCCACCATCTTCCCAATTTCCTGTCCTCTGCTCTGCTGGTCACGCAGACGAAAACCTTAATTTCCAGTATTAATGGAAACCCTACTTCATGTAGACTAATCCATGTCTGGGTTGAATAAGGAAAGGAAGGGAGACTGTACTGTCCAAGAGAGTAGGCATCGAACCCGCATCTAGGTTGAAAAGAGGAAAATCAGTAGCTAAGGAACGAGTCTCGTGTCTCTTGGTTGAAGAAGGGTAGAAAGGCATGACAACGCAATAGAGAATTACTAGGTTGATCGGTTTGTTGTCCTCACATAGGAAAAAGGTGGCTAAAGAGAGGAAAATGGGACGTAGTCCACATATGCTGTCTGGATATTTGTTGCTCTGGGCAACCATACCTCCCTCACCACTCTATGCGTACGTGGAGGTACATCGTACTGGTGCGCCCACTATCCGAATGGGCCTAGCATGTCCCTTAAACCAAACACATCCTTATTGTCACTTTTTTGCTGTTAGTATAACGCCAGCAGTCAAGTCAAGCAATGCTACTGCTAAAGTGATGCCACATTTAACTAATGCCGCACTCATATAAACTACTCTACCACTTTTATAGTAATCACACTTTCAATATCTATGCAAACAGGGATGCTCAATTTTAGTGGAACTGCACAAAAAGTTCAACTGGTTCAACATTAGGAGCATGTTTTCTTCCAAACCTTTATATCCAATTGGTGGCACTATGAGCTGTTCATTAAGAAGGTACATGGTTTGCTACTATCTTGCTACTCTTTTTGTACTGTCATTAGATAGTAATACTAGTGGTTTGCATGTGAACTTATTGGCAGGGTGGACCTACATTGGAGGTGCAGGACAGGATTCAATGATTGGATGCTCAATTTCGGTTGTATCGATTTCACCTCTTCCATCACTGCGAACATGGATATCCTTGGTCCGATGAAGAATAGGCGCTATATTTCTGCTCTGAACAAGCAAATAAATTCAGTATGAAATTGTCCAGGGCAAAACATGACTGTATCATCCAGTGCAAAACATGACAGATGCTAAGCGGAAGAGACATGTTTAAACCAAAAATACAAGGTGGGGTATATGTTTACTAGCTGCTTGATATTTGTGCAGACAGAGATGTCTGCCCTTTGCTATTTGGAAAACACACAAAGTGACCGCAATTTTGGTTGAACTGCACAAGAGAATAGTATAGTCACTGCATGCAGTGCCATTTGAAAATAGACACAGAAAGATTGGATAAGTCACTTCATGGACTGCAGAAAAGTAGTACTGTACTATTTATGGGCCAACACTAGGTGCTTCATTGCTTTGGTCTGATTATGCAATGGGCATCATTTTGCCTAAGTTAAAGTTTGTATTCCGAAAATAGTCTCGCCATGTGATCGAGAGAAGACCAAATCATATTGCAGTGGATGTTCCTCCATCATGTGTGGTTCGTTCTCATGGTTCCAGCTGTTGGTGAAACCACTTACGTTTGCAAGAGGAATTGTAGACTTCACAAACAAATTTGTCTTTCAGTCTGTACTGAATGTTGTCCAAGAGAAGCATCCATGTTAGTATGAAGAACATATGTTTTTTCTAGATCTTTGCTTTTGGAGCTACATATTTGTATATGATCTGTGAATCATTGAGATGCATTAACATGTTGATCTTATGTATGGGAATCGTACTAGTTGGTTTTAGTTGTGGCTGATCTTTGCTTTTGGAGCTACATATTTGTATATGGTCTGTGAATCATTGAGATGCATTAACAGTTCCTTATATCTGTTCGCTCAGTGTTTACAAGTTACTGATCGATCACTAGCTAGCCTACTAATGCGCTCCTGGCAGTTTTAGTTGTGATGCACGATCCGAAGTGGTAGTTTTTTGAATAAAAATGCCTACCTCTGAAGAAACTGACAAGCTACTCTGAAGAAAATGCCATGCGAATCTGAAGAAACTGCCAGTGAAAACGTTCGCAAATGCCTTATCTCCCAGCTAAAGTTCATCAACTAATGCCCTCGGCTGCGACTCGTTGCATGCTGCTCCGCGTACTGGCTGCGAGCGATTTTGAGTGCCTGCATGCAGCCGGCTGTAATTAAGGCAGCTAACTGATGCGAAAAAGATGCGCTTTAATTGTTGCGGGCCTTTTAAATCCGTGGAATCATTATTGACAAGGAGGGAGATTATTCGAGGGCACTCGTTTGACCGTCATGCCCGCGTGCGACCCAGCACAGACGGGACGGGACGGCACAGTCAGAATTTCAGTTTCTCTAGTTTTCCACAGCAAGCTGGCGCGCTAAGCCATGCCTGCTTAATTATGCATTGAATTCCGATGACCGTCGCGCTACCTTTCGCCTATAAGTACTGTTTCCCGGCCTTCTATGGTGGCACCGTCACCCAACTCACCCTATCCTCATAAGCCCCCACCGGCCCGACGTCGCTCGCCACTTATCCTCGCTCTCGCCACGTCCGCCATGCCCCTGCCCATCTGCGATAGGCGAGGCCGGAGGCGGTCACCGCCGGAACTAGTGTTCGGTTTTTCACCGGAAGGCAGACGAAGGGAGGAGGCATTCTATCGGTCTTTAGATGGCAATGCGGAGATCGAGGACTTGTTGGAGCGCGACCGCCTGGCGGAGGAGAAGGAGTTGTTGGCGCGCGACCGCTTGGCGGAGGAGCAGCGTATCGCCGATTTGTGCTGCCAGTGGGACATGGAGCAACAGCGCACCGACGCTCTGAGTCGCGAGCAGAGCGCCCGCAACTAGACCAACTATGTGGAGGCCGGCCCGGCAAATAGCCCTGGAGGCTGTCGGGCACGCACGCGTTCGCGACGCCGATTTTTACTACTAGCTCGTCAAGCGGGTTTCCCGCTTAGAAGCCGAAGCTTCGGTGGACCACGCCGGCATGGAAAGGGCCAACGCGCGTGAGCAACGCGCCCTATCGCACCTCTGGCAAGTCCGAGGCGAGGCGGAGGACGCCGGTGCCGGCATTTAGCGTGTACCGCAGATGGCGGCCGGCATCGTCTAGTTAGCTAAGAGTAAGTTAGTACTTGTACGCTACTAGAGTATTAGTGGGAGTAGATAGTTAACTTGGCTATGATGGTTGTCAACGTGGAAGTTTAGTACTCTATATGTGGATCAGACTTGTTACTTTGCTCTGAATCTTGAACTTTCCGTTTGAACGTATGGAATGGGCTGTTATTTTTTTAAATGGGTTGTATTTGTCCTCCACGGGTTTAGAGGCTGACTTGTGGGCCTACCAAGTTGACGCGTACACAATCAGGAGATGATTGTACGTGGAGAGGATGACAGCAGGGACCCTCCAAGGTCATGACAGTACGCAAGCAAGTGCCTCCTTATTTCAATCCAATAAAAAAATGGCTCCTCCTAATGGATTTCTGACATCTGGGTCCCATGCCATTGTCAACGTAGTCAATAAACGAGAGAATTGCACAACGAGCTGCTGACACCAGGGACCCAGCAACTCGCCCAGTTATTTTTGTTTTGGGTTAATTTGATAAATGCCACTCCAAATCTGGTGTTTCTGAGAAATGCCACTCCAAATCTGGTGTTTCTGAGAAATGCCACTGCAATTTCCAAACTTTGAAAAATGCCATTTCATGCCATTTCCAGTGCCATTTTTCGAAGTTTGGAGTGGCGTTTTTCAAAGTTTGCAAATTGCAGTGGCGTTTTCCAAAGTTTGCAAAAATTGCAGTGGCATTTTTCAAAGTTTGGAAATTGCAGTGGCATTTTTATGAATCGCCATAATTGGAGTGGCATTTATCTAATTTGTTTTTGAGACGAAAGCAGGGTGTCAACTGGGCTGTGCGGGGCACCCTGGCCTGTCTAGATAGCCTTCTCTTTTATGTTTACCACAGACCAGCCCAGTAGTTTTTTTTTTCTTTCTGAAAATGGCTAGCCCAGTATTTTTGTGATTTGCCAAGTAAGTCGCTTTGTCAGGCCTATTGGGCTGCAAATCTTTCAAGACGAGGAGAGCTTCATTCGGATGGACGAGAAAATGGCCTATCAGTAATGAGAAATGGGATGTACATTTTTAAAACACATCAAACCGACAATTAGTTTCAAATTTCTTTTTTTCATTTCAAGATTCTAAATTGCATCAATTTTTATGCGTGGACAATTAGTTGGATTTTATATTGATATACATTTATTTTTAAAATTAGTTTGAATGTGACTCGAAATATCGGGATTAAAAACAGTTCGGACCGCACCGAAATATGCAAAATTTCGTATAATTTTTTAACCGTGGCCACAAAATGGGTTGTAATGCTAACAAAAAGAATATGGGCTCCAAAAAAACCTTGAGAATTAGCAAATGGGCTGTAAATTATTAGAAATAATGGCAGATGGGTTGTATGCTGTTTTCCACAGATTTGAGGCTTTCCTAAAAAAAAGGTTGACGCACAAGCAGTGACAGTTGGATGTCCATCCAACAGCCGTCATGCTTCTTCAATCTCTGCTCCTCCTGCTCCAGCCGCTCAGACAAGCGCCGGCGGGACTGCCTGCTCCCTCCTCCCCGCGGCAGGCTGTGCTGCCGCGCAGGCCTCACCACCCCACCGTACTCCCATCACTCGCCTAGCCATCCCTCTACTCACCCACACCTCCTGTTATTCACCGGCGACGGCAAACGAACCAGTAAACCCTCGTACAGTCGTACTCCCCTCCGCGTGGGAAACAACTGTCGAGTCTTCCCTGCCTCCGTGTCGTTCCCTTCCTAGGCCTCGCCGTCGTCCACCGCCCTGGTGCTCTCGGCGTGGCCTGGTCAATATGGTCAACGACCGACATGCATCTGAAGTGGACTGTACGTGGAGAGGCTGACAGCTGGGTCCACGGCCGCACGCAAGGAAATGCCTACTTATTACGCGCAAAATAATGATTCCTCCACCTGACATCTAGGACCCACCGAAAGGGCCTCTGTATTTCGCGAAAAAAACGTTACCACCGCTAACAGCTCGGACCCACCAGCTATATCTTCGCATGCAAGGAAGTGCGTCCTTATTACGCACAAAAAAAATGAATACTCCCCCTGCTAGCTGGGACCCAGTATAGTGGCAGGCTGACTTGTGGGCCTACTAAGTTGAAGGGGACGGAGGGCTTTATCAACTTAGTCAATATGCACGATTCTAGCTCCAGTGACCGTACAATGTCCATCCAACGGCCGTACGTAGTGCTTCTTCAACCTCTAGTCTTCTTGCTCCAGCCGCCCAAACCAGCGCCGGTCGTGCCTCGTGCTCCTGCCTCCCGGGGACGGCTGCGATGCTGCGGAGGCCTCACCACCCCCTACTACTCCCACCGCTGGCCAGGCCATCCCTCTACTCACCCACACCCCCTGTTATTCTGCGGCGACGGCAGCCTCACACCGCAGCGAATCAGTGAACCCTCATACTCCTCTACGCGTGGGCATCCACTACCGCGTCTTCCCCGGATCCGCATCGTCCCCTACCTAGGCCTTGCCGTCGTCCACCGCCCTGGTGCTCTCGGCGCGGCGTGGTCAATGTGGTCAAGGAACGACTTCCATCGGAAGAGTACTGTACATGGAGAGGCTGACAGCTGGGTCCACGGCAGCCGCAAGGAAGTGCCTCCTTATTACGCGGAAAATAATTATTCCTCCACCTAACACCAGGGACCCACCGGACGGGCCACCGTATTTGGCTAAAAAAACGTTTCCCCCCTGACTGCTGGGACCCGCCGGACGGGCCACCGTATTTCACGAAAAAACGTTCCCCCGCTGTCAGCTCGGACCCACCGGAAGTGCCGCCTTATTACGCACAAAAAAATGAATACTCCCCTGCTAGTTGGGACCCACCTTGGTGGGTGGCTGACTTGTGTGCCTACTAAGTTGACGGGGACATAGTGCTTTGCCAACTTAGTCAATATGAACGACTGTAGCTCCAGTGACCATACGATGTCCATCCAATGGCCGTAGTGCTTCTTCAACCTCTGGTCTTCTTGCTCCAGCCGCCCAAAGCAGCGCTGGTCGTGCTGCATGCTCCTGCCTCCCGTGGCCGGCTGTGCTGCCGCGGAGGCCTCACCGCCCCCTACTATTCCCACCGCTGGCCAGGCCATCCCTCTACTCACCCACACCCCCTGTTATTCTGCGGCGACGGCAGCCTCACACCACGGCGAACCAGTGAACCCTCGTACTCCTCTACGCGTGGGCATCCACTGCCGCGTCTTCCCCGGCTCCGCGTCGTCCCCTTCCTAGGCCTCGCCGTCGTCCACCGCCCTGGTGCTCTCGGCGCGGCGTGGTCAACGTGGTCAAGGAACGGCTTCCATCGGACGTGGACTGTACGTGGAGAGGCTGACAGCTGGGTCCACGACCGCAGCAAGGAAGTGCCTCCTTATTACGCGCAAAATAATTATTCCTCCACCTGACAGCGGGGACCCACCGGACGGGCCACCGTATTTCACGAAAAAAACATTTCCCCCTGACTGCTGGGACCCACCAGCTACATCTTCGCACGCAAGGAAGTGCGTCCGGGCAAAAAAACGTTTCGCCCCCCTGACTGCTGGGACCCACCAGCTACATCTTCGCACGCAAGGAAGTGCCTGACAGTCGGGACCCACCTGGTCGAAGCATACGTAGCGTTGTCATTCTGGTCGCGAACGTGTACGTACATACTGGTCGATGTAGAGGCGCGCACGTGTCGTAGTAGAGGCGCATGTAGCATGTACACGTACGTACAGCGGCCAGGGTGCAAGAAAGTAAATACGACCACGTACGTACATACGGGCGGGGTCTCGAACGCCTACTCACGCGTACGTACGGCCAGGGCTCGTGTACATGGCTGGGTCGGAATAGAGAAACAGCGTCGTCGTCGTGTTCATGCGGAGCCAACCGGCTGGGTCGGAACGAAATGCGTCGTCGTGTTCATCGGGAGGGCTTGGATGGAACAGCCGCTGGAAACGAGGCCTGGCGTACCGCAGAACGGAGGAAACGGCCTTGTGTTCGACCGGCCACGTTCGAAACGGGATCCTGTTCATCGGGAGGGGTCTGGCGTACCGCAAAACGGAGGAAACGAACCTCCTACGGTCGAAATGGGGGTCCTGTTGATCGGGAGGGGTGTGGCGTACTGCAAAACGGAGGAAGCGGACTTGTGTTGGAGCGCTACGGTCGAAACGGGGGTCCTGTTCATTGGGAGGGTTGTGGCGTACCGCAAAACGGGACTCCACAGGATACTGTTCATCTCCACCGTCGACCCCCTCCAGCCTCCACGGGCTACTGTTCATCCACCATCGACCTCCTCTAGCCTCCACCTGCGATTGTTCATCGACGGGCTCCTGTTCATCCAGCCTCCACCGCGCGCTACTCCACCGGCTACTGTTCAACCAGCCCTCTCCACGGGCTCCTGTTCAACCACCCCTCCACGGGCTACTGTTCATCTAGCCCTCCACCGTCTACTGTTCATCCTGCCCTCCACGGGGTGGTCCTGTTCATCGAGCCCTCCACGGGGTCCTGTTCATCCAGCCCCAACCGGCTTGATCGATCGGGGTACTGTTCATCCAGAGGCAACACCATGGGGTCCTATTCATCCACCCCCACCGGGAACTGTTCATCCAAACCCACCCGCAACGCTCACTGTTCATCCAGAGGCAGCATCGATCGGCTTCAGTTAGCAGCAGTAACGAAGGAATCGCTCGATCGGGTTCAGTTAACAGCCATCGATCGATCGCTCGGGTTCAGTAATGCGTAGCCTGCAGTGCAATTGCTCGGGTTCAGTTAGAGCCCAACGTCTCGCTCGGGTTTAGTTAGAGCCCAACGCCTCGCACCCACGCGCGTGCGTGTATGATAGAAACGCGCACCGCTCGGCCCCGACCACCCACCGTAACCGGGAACACCCCGATATTTTCCTCGCCCTCGCTTCTACCATGGTTTTTTCCGTCATGGACGGCCCAAAGAATGTCATGCAGCTGCGTCTCCGGCCCGCCCAGGACGAAAAGCCCATTTTCTGTCATGATTTTTTGTCATAGAAGTAGGACCCCACCACATCTATGATGATACCAGGTTTTTTCACAATTATCGTCATAGAAGTGTCATAAGTATGACAGAATTTTTTTTCATTCGGCCCGAAATGTCACGGATGTGTCTTTTTTTTGTAGTGTGATATTCAATTCATTCAACAATTTACTCATAGGATATAAGTGAAGCACAAGATTAAATGACATAGAAAAGAGCTTTGTTGACGAGATGTGAATGCCGCTTACTTAGCCTCCCTGGCAATTATTTGAGGACTCTAATTTATTTTAAAAAATTCAGATCTAAGTAATTTATTGAAAAGCAAGCAAAACAAAATAAAATGACATTCCAAGGATAGCACACATCATGTGAAGAAGCAAAAACTTAGGCTCAATCGATACTAACCGATAATTGTTGAAGAAGAAAGGTGGGATGCCTACCGGGGCATCCCCAAGCTTAAATGCTTGAGACTTCTTGAAATATTATCTTGGGATGCCTTGGGCATCCCCAAGCTTGAGCTTTTGTGTCTCCTTAATTCTTCACATATCACAGTTTTCCTAAATCTCAAAAGCTTCATCCACACAAAACTCAACAAGAACTCGTGAGATAAGTTAGTATAAACCAATGCAAAAACCTTATCATTCTCTACTGTAGCAAATCACTAAAATTATTATTCAACATTTCATACTAAATGCCTCTGCATATTTAATACTCCTATCCTCAAATAGAATCATTAAACAAGCAAACATATGCAAACATAACAGCAATCTGCCAAAACAGTAAAGTCTGTAAAGAATGCAAGAGTAACAATACTTATTCAACTCCAAACATTATGAAATTCTACCACACTGTAGAAAATTTATCATAGCTTATTTTTGAAAAAGTTTCAACAATTTATCACATTCTGACCTTTCTAGGGAATTTTGGCAACAACGTAAACTTTCTGTTTTGAAACAGCAACATGTAGACTTGCAAAATAAGCATGGCAAAGGCTGTACTTGATATTTTTATTGAAAGGAAAGATGGAAAACATTATTATAAATAAAAGCAAGCAAATCCTAAAAAAATAAATTGACGCTCCAAGCAAAACTCATATCATGTGACGAATGAAAACATAGCTCCATGTGAGGTTACTGATATGTTGGAGACGAAAGAGGGGATGCCTTCCGAGGTATCCCCAAGCTTAGTTGCTTGGATCTTCCTTGAATATTACCTTGGGGTGCCTTGGGCATCCCCAAGCTTAGGGTCTTATCACTCCTTATTCTCCTCATATCGACATCTCACCGAAAACATGAAAACTTCAATCACACAAAACTTAACGGAACTTTGTGAGATAGGTTAGTATGATAAAGAGCAAACCATTTCACTTTCGTACTGTCAAAGACAAGATTCATAATTTTTTCCACACAATGCCTACTGTAGCGTATCATTTACACAATTTATATTGAGCAATATAAGCCATAGAAACTAGAAAACAAGCAAACTATGCATTGAAAACAGAATCTGTCAAAAACAGAACAGTCTGTAATGATCTAGATAACTACCATACTTCTGCTACTCCAAAAATTATGAAAAAATTAGGATCACGTGTGAGATTTGTATATTAAACTTCTGAAAAAATAATCTATTTTTGTCAGCGCAAAAGTTTCTGTTTTTCAGCAAGATCAAATCAACTATCACCCAACATGACCCCAAAGGCTTTACTTGGCACTTTATTGAAACAAAAGCAATAAAACATGATCAATACAGTAGCATAATCATGTGAACACACAAAAACAGTAGGTAAAAGTGTTGGGTTATCTCCCAACAAGCGCTTTTCTTTAATGCCTTTTAGCTAGGCATGATGATTTCAATGATGCTCGCATAAAAGATAAGAATTGAAACATAAAGAGAGCGTCATGAAGCACATGGCAAGCACATTTAAGTCTAACCCACTTCCTATGCGTAGGGATTTTGTGATCAAACAATTTATGGGAACAAGAATCAACTAGCATAGGAAAGCAAAACAAGCTTAACTTCAAATCTTTCAACACATAGAGAGGAAACTTGATATTATTGCAATTCCTACAAGCATAAGTTCCTCCCTCATAATAATTTTCAGTAGCATCATGAAGAAATTCAACAATATAACCATAACATAAAGCATTCTTTTCCTGATACATAAGCATAGATTTTATGTTACTTTCCACATAAGCAAATTTATTCTCATCAATAGTAGTGGGAGCAAACTCAACAAAATAACTATCATGTGATTGAAAATTAAAATCATGATGATGAGTTTTATGATTATAATTATTCTTTATAGCATACATGTCATCACCATAATCATCATAAATAGCAACTTTGTTGTCATATTCAATTGCAACCTCTTCCAAAATAGTGGATTCATCACTAAATAAAGTCACGACCTCTCCAAATCCACTTTCATCACTATAATCATCATAAATAGGAGGCATGCAATCATTAAAACAAATTTGCACATCAAATCTTGGGGGACTAAAAATATCATCTTCATCAAACATAGCATCCCCAAGCTTATGGCTTTGCATATCATTAGCATCATGGATATTCAAAGAATTCATACTAAGAACATTGCAATCATGCTCATCATTTATACCAAACATTCTATTGAATTCTTCTTCTATCAATTGAGCACAATTTTCCTTTCCATCATTTTCATGAAAGACATTATAAAGATGATCAATAATATGATGCAACCCCAATTCCATTTTTATGTAGTTTTCTTTTATAAACCAAACTAGTGATAAAATAAGAAACTAAAAGATTCAATTGCAAGATCTAAAGATATACCTTCACGCACTCACTTCCCCGGCAACGACGCCAGAAAAGAGCTTGATGTCTACTACGCAACTTTATTCTTGTAGACACGTGTTGGGCCTCCAAGCAAAGAGTTTTGTAGGATAGTAGCAATTTTCCCTCAAGTGGATGACCTAAGGTTTATCATTCCGTGAGAGGTGTAGGATGAAGATGGTCTCTCTCAAATGACCCTGCAACCAAATACAAGAAATCTCTTGTGTCCCCAACACATCCAATACAATGGTAAATTGTATAGGTGCACTAGTTCGGCGAAGAGATGGTGATAAAAATGTAATATGGATGGTAGAAATATATTTTATAATCTGAATAAATAAAAACAGCAAGGTAGCAAATAGTAAACGGGCACAAAAACGGTATTGCAATGCTTGAAATTGAGGCCTAGGGTCCGTACTTTCGCTAGTGCAATCTCCCAAAAATGCTAATATAATTGGATCATATAACCATCCCTCAACGTGCAACGAAGAATCACTCCAAAGTTCCTATCTAGCACAGAACATAAGAATAAATTGTTTGTAGGGTACAAAACCACCTCAAAGCTATTCTTTCCGTTCGATCTATTCAAGAGTCTGTACTAAAATAACACAAAGCTATTCTTTCCGTTTGATCTATCCTAGATTCGAACTAAAATAACACCAAAGCAAATTCATATTCATAATACTCAATCCAACACAAAGAACTTCAAAGAATACCCCAAGATTTCTACCGGAGAAACAAAGACAAGAACGTGCATCAACCCCTATGCATAGATTACCCCAATGTCACCTCGGGAATCCGCGAGTTGAGTGCCAAAACATATATCAAGTGAATCAATACGATACCCCATTGTCACCACGAGTATTCAATTGCAAGACATATATCAAGTGTTCTCAAATCCATAAAAGTATTCAATCCGATAACAACGAAATCTCAAAGGGAAGAACTCAATTCATCACAACAAGGTAGATAGGGGAAAACACCATATGATCTGACTATATAAACAAAGCCCGTGATACATCAAGATCGTGACATCTCAAGAACACGAGAGAGAGAGAGATTAAACATATAGCTACTGGTACAAAACCCTCAGCCCCGAGGGTGGACTAGTCCCTCCTCATCGTGGTGGCCGCCGGGATGATGAAGATGGCCACCGGAGATGATCCCCCCTCCGGCACGGTGCCAGAAAGGGTCTAGATTAGTTTTCGGTGGCTACAGAGCCTTGCGGCGGTGGAACTTCTGATCTAGGGTAACCCGAAGGGTTTTGGAATATTTGTGAATTTATAGGGTAGAGAGGGGGTGCGGGAGGCCACGAGGTGGGCACAACCCACCTAGGCGCGCCCTGGTGGGTTGTGCCCCCCTCGGGGCACCCCCAGGTGCTTCTTTTGCCCGCTGCTGGTCTTTTGGTCCATAAAAAATCTCCGTGAAGTTTCGTTGCACTTGGACTCCGTTTGGTATTGATTTCATGCGATGTAAAAAATAAGCAAAAACAGCAACTGGCACTGGGTCAATAGGTTTGTCGGATCCAGGGTTTCGGCAAAACCCTTAAGGTTCGAACTCTGGGGTGCGTGCGAAGTTCTTTCCCTCCTACCGATCTACACCCTAGCTCGCTAAGATCTTGCGGACGAACTCGACGAACTAGCAACACAAAGACACAAGATTTATACTGGTTCGGGCCACCATTGTGGTGTAATACCCTACTCCAGTGTGTGGTGGTGGATTACCTCTTGGGCTGATGAAGAACAGTACAAGGGGAAGAACAGCCTCCTGAGGTTGAGGTGTTCTTGTGTTCGGTGTGGCTAAGGGTTGTCTCTCGATCAGATGAGATCCCCCTCCCCTCCTTTGGTGGTGGCTAGTTCTACTTATAGAGGCCCTAGTCCTCTTCCCAAATATTGAGCGGGAAGGGAGCCAACAACGGCGGCCAATTTGAAAGGGGACAGCTAGTACAAGCTATCCTGACAAAAGCGGTCTTCGCCTGCGAAAGGGCTCTGGTGATGACGCCGTCTTGGGCTCCACGGTGACCTCCGTCGTGTTGGCCTGCTGGTCTTGGTCTCGTTGCACTGATATGGAAACCTTTGCCTGATGCCTCGGTAGTCCGCGCCTGCGCTTGCCCCCTTGGCACCAAAGAGGAAACAAGGACGCTGCGTGCGCTGGCGCTCGCCTGATGCCCGCCTGGTGTCAATCGTCATGGCTCACGTCACGAGAGCCTCGTGAGGTTTGCCCGCCTTGATATCTCCGCTCCTCGCGAGGCAGCCTGGTGAGGCCGCTCCTGAGGAGGTCTTGCGTCATCCGCCTCGCGAGGCTTGGCCCCTCACGAGGGTCTTGAATGCTTTGTTGATGAAGATGGGTCGTACAGGCCTGCTAGCGCAGCCACGCCGTGGGCCGCAGGCAGGCAAGTCTGAGGACCCCCGTTCCCAGAACGCCGACAGTAGCCCCCGGGCCCAAGGTGCGCCCGGGCTTGGCTTCGCGGCGAAGCCAAAGGTCAAGCGCGGAGCGCCGCGGGCCCCAAAAGCCTGCGGCCTTGGTCGACGCGTGGTGGTTGATTGGACGTGGGCGTCTCCACTTCCCCACGCTGCCTCGGCAACTGCTCGATTTTACAAGTCCCTGCGACATGCAAGGAAAATCATCATTACCTATGATCATGGGAGGCGTCGGTTGGCCTTCTTCCGCTATAAATGGGGAGGGGGCCAGAGCCCCCGCCGCCCATCTCTCCTTGGTTCACTTGCTTCTTCCTCCTTGCTCCACCGCTAGCAGCAATGGCGCCGTCGAAGAGGTTCTCCGCCGCGGAGAAAGGCAAGGCCCCTCGGGAGGGACCCGGCTCCCCGGCGCCCAAGCGAGGACGTGGCCGTCCCCCCAAGCATGCCGCGACCCCCGCCGTGGCCCCCGGCTCTCGGGGTGGCGCCGCAGTGTGCGGCAGGAGTCGCTCTGGTCGCGACAGCCCTGTCAACGAGAGGAGATGTGCCATGGTTGCGCAACCTCCCCGGCCGTGGTTCCATGCGTCAGAGGTGCTGCCGGAGTTCGTTGTCTGGCCGAGGATCCGGCCGGCAGCTGGCTCCAGCTTCCCCGCTTCTTTGCCGGCGAGCTGGCGGCCTCCGGTCCAGGCGGGCTCTGGCTGCAGGCAGACGGTTGCTGCAGCCGGGCTTCTTGGGTCGCGGTCAACATAGCTCTGGCCCGCGGTTGGCAGACGTTCGCCCGCGTGCGCGGCCTGGGCAGGCGATGCACCCTCCACTTCAGGTTCGACGGCGACGCGACCCTCTTCATGAGGGTGTTCGGGGAAGACGGTCGCCGCGCCGGATGCTACCCCGAGGTGAACGACAGTGAGGAGGTGCTCGGCCTTGGCGATGGTCGGGACGAGGAGGAGGGCGAACCCGCCGGCCGCGCCTCGTCTGGCTATGGTGGCTCCTCCCTTGGCGACAAATCCAGCAGCGGCGGCCTTGATCAGCCGCCACGCCGCCGTGCCCGCTTCGAAGGTGGTAGCGGGTCGTCTCGTCGCCGCGCATCGGTGAAGCGCGAGGAGGGGTCCGACTAGACCCAGGACGTCGCCAAGACCCTGCCCCTGTCGGCTGCTGCAGGGGCGATTGCCGCTTTTGTTATGTTCCCCTTTTCCTTCCTGCATCGAAATGAAACCAGCATGGGCCCGGAGGGGCGTGTATCGAACCATAACTTATTAACCATTATGCTATGCTTGTTGTTTCAGTGTTGTGTGGCTATTTTGCGCAAAGATAACTTAGCCTGGTGTATTCGGGGCGCCCTCCTCCTTACGAGGCATTCATTTCCTCGTGTCCATCTTGACCTTGTTGTCTGCGATTTCTCAGGAACTGCAAAAAATTCGTTAGGGAGTTTGCCAGGAGATTTGTCGTTCACCCAAGCCTTGACCCAGCGCTTTGTATCGCGGTACCCGTGGGGCACGGATTAGGAGAGATGCGCCAGCTTTCGGGCTCGAACGAGGGTGGCTCGCGAGAAGGCAGAGAGAAGAAAAATGCTCACGAGGGCACCTGCCCAGCCCCCCTCGCAAGGTATGCGAGAGGGAGAACACGAGTGAACCAGGGCCGGAAAATGCGGTAAGAGGCGAGGGAATCGAATCAGCAAGGAACACCAAAAGCAAACTTCGATTAAGGAAAAGCGAGCCAACTACGGGAAGCAAATGAAAAGCCGCGTCCACCACCTAATCTAGTCTTCAGGTCTTCTCACCAGCGCGTAGCTAAGTGCTGCCACTAGGCGTGGGAGGGAGCCCCAGGGCCTGAGGCCGGCGCTCCTGAGACTCCGGGGCGTGTACAGCCCCACTCATTATTATGTGAGAGTGTCACGGGCGGCGATTCTTCACAGGCACCGGGCCTTCTTCACAGGCTCTGGGCCTTTCTTCACAGGCTCTAGGCCTTGCTTCATGGATAGAACTTCCGGAGGTGCTGGATGTTCCAGGCGTTCTGGATAAGTATCTCGTCCTACGTCTCCAGGCGCGCGGCGCCAGGCCTGGAGACATGGACGACCCTGAACGGGCCCTCCTACATGGGTGAAAGCTTGTGCAGCCCTTCCCTGGAGAGGACCCGCCTCAGGACGAGGTCGCCCACCTCGAGCGTCCTGGAGCAGATGTTGCGGCAGTGGTATCGCCGTAGCGCCTGCTGGTACCTTGCCGCCCTCAGTGCAGCTTCGCGACGACGCTCCTCCCCCAGCACGAGGTCCATCCCCCGCGTGGCGTCCTGCTGCATTTCATCGAACGCCAGGACCCGTGCGGAGCGATGCTTAACCTCGTGAGGAAGGACTGCTTCAGCTCCGTAGACAAGGAAGAATGGGGTCTCGCCCGTTGGTCTGGTGGCGGTGGTGCGGATAGACCACAGCACAGACTGGAGCTCGTCGTGCCAGCCCCTGCCACAGGCCTCGAGCTTCTTCTTGAAGGCCCTGGTCTTGAGGCCCCTCAGGACCTCCGCGTTGGCGCGTTCGGCCTAACAATTGCTCCTGGGGTGCGCCACCGAAGCGTCGCAGATGTGCATTCCAAGGTTAGCACAGTAGGTTTTGAAGAGGTTACCAGTGAACTGCAAGTCGTTATCTGTGATGATGCGGTTGGGGACCCCGAAGCGGCTCACGAGGCCCTTGATGAACTTGACAGCAGAGCCAGTAGGGATGGTGCGGACGGCTTCCACTTCCGCCCACTTGGTGAACTTGTCGATGGTGACGTAGAGGTAGTGGTAGCCCCCAGGCGCTCGAGGGAACGGGCCCAAGATGTCCAGCCCCCAGACCGCGAACGGCCACATGAGTGGAATGGTCTGGAGGCCCTGAGCCAGCTGATGAATTTGCTTGGCGTGGAACTGGCAGGCTTCGCAGGACTTCACCAGCTCAGCTGCGTCGTTGAGCGCAGTGGGCCGGTAGAACCCACTGCGGAATACTTTGCCAACGAGGGTCCGTGATGACGAGTGGTGCCCGCAGTCCCCACCGTGTGTGTCAATTAGTAGCTCCTTCCCCTGGTCCTTGGAAATGCAGCGCAGGGAAACATCGTTTGGCCGCTTCCTGTACAACTCACCATCCTGGATGCAGTACGCCGTGGCTTGGCGAACCACACGCTCTGCATCCTCCTCTTTCTCTAGCAGCGCCCCTTGCATCAGATATTCCTTGAATTCCTTGGTCTAGCATCCCTCCTGAGGTTCGAGCGCCAAGAGCAAGCGAGCTCCTGAGGTCGGGCCATAGGCTGGGGCTCCTGTGGCAGGAGGCTGTGGGAGCTCCTCCCGAGGCTGAGCTGTGCTTGAAAGTGGTGGTGTCGCCGATGGCTTGAAGAGCCGTTCCTCAAAGACACCGGGCTCTTGTGGCTGCCGCTTGGATGCTCTCCTGGCGATGTCGTCGGCTTCCTTGTTGGTGCCCCGGGGCACGTGTTGCAGCTCCAGGCCCAAGAACTGCTTCTCCATCTTGCGCACTTCCGCGAGGTATGCCTCCATATGCTCGTCCTTTGGCTCATATACTTTGTTGGAGAAGTTGATGAGGAGCTGTGAGTCGCCTCTAACGGTAAGGCGCTTCACCCCCAGAGCTGTCGCGGCCTTCATGCCAGCTATGAGGCCTTCGTATTCCGTGATGTTGTTGGAGACCTTCTCGCCCTGCTGGAAGCAGAGCTGCACGGCGTAGTAGAGCTTATCCTGGGTGGGCGAGATGAGTACTACCCCAGCCCCTGCGCCCTGGTGCGCGAAGGCACCATCGAAGTACATGACCCAACCGTCTGGCGCCTCACTTCCTGGCGAGGTGGACCGATCTTCGCCTACTT
This sequence comes from Aegilops tauschii subsp. strangulata, assembly GCF_002575655.3. Taxonomy (NCBI): domain Eukaryota; kingdom Viridiplantae; phylum Streptophyta; class Magnoliopsida; order Poales; family Poaceae; genus Aegilops; species Aegilops tauschii. The sequence goes on along the minus strand of NC_053037.3, from coordinate 307,862,660 downwards.
CAAGTGTCGGTACGTCCGTCCATTCTGCCAAAAAGTCAGCGAGCGCGGCTCCCTTGATGACCCTGGTAGTGCTGAACTCTAACTGGAATGCTTGCAGCTCAATGTTCCACTCGGCGACCCTTCCGGCAGAATTGGCGCTCCTAAGCACCCTCTCCAATGGGTAGGCTGAGACAACCTTGATGGGGTGCCCCTGGAAGTAGTGTCGCAGCTTGCGCGAGGCCACCAAGAGTGTGAGCAGAAGCTTCGGAGGCATGGGATATCGCGCCCTCGCATCTCGCAACACGGTGCTGATGAAATACACCGGGTGTTCGACGAGTGCTGGCGCGGTTTCTGGGCTCGCGTCTTGCGGAAGTTGAGACGCCTCGTGAGGTGAGGGGGCTCCTGACACCTGATTGTTTGCGGGAATTTTGGCGGCGGCGTCCTGTTGAGCTTGGTCTTCTGTCGGTGCTGTCACGGCTCTTGCGGCGCCTTCCTGATCTTGCATTGCTTCAGTTGTAGCCTGGCGCAGCGCGCCCTCGGCTTGGTGCTCCTCCCGAACCGCCACCAGTGCTGCGCTGGCGGAGTACGGGGTTGCAGCGAGGTAGAGTACTAGGGGCTCGAGGGGTCGTGGCGCTACCATCACCGGAGGGCTGGTCAGGTATCTGTTGAGGTCTTGAAAAGCTCGGTCGGCCTCTTGGGTCCACTCGAATGGGCCCTTCTTCGCCATCAGCTTGAAGAAGGGTAGGGCGTGTTCCTCTAGCTTGGAGATGAAGCATCCCAACGCAGTTACCCGGCCAGCCAGCTTTTGCATCTCCCTAAGGGTCTGCGGCAGGCTCATGTCCTCGATGGCCTTGATCTTCTCTGGATTCGCCTCGATCCCTCTGTGGGACACGAGGAAGCCCAGCAGCTTGCTGGAAGGGACGCCGAACACGCACTTCTCCGGGTTAAGACGCAAGTTCACTTGGCGCAGGCTCGCGAAGGTCTCCTCCGGGTCTTGAATCAAGGTCCTTGCCTCCCGAGACTTCACCACAATGTCGTCGACGTAGGCCTCTGTGTTTCTCCCGAGCTGCCGCCCCAAGGCGATGTGCATCAGTCGCTGAATGGTTGCGCCCGCGTTGCGCAGTCCAAAGGGCATGCAGGTGTAGCAGTACACCCCACACGGGGTCAGGAAGGTTGTCTTCTCCACATCTTCTACCGCCATCTTGATCTGGTGATATCATGAGAACACATCCAGGAAGCACAGCAGGTCGCACTCGGCGGTGGAGTCGATGATCTGATCGATGCGTGGGAGTGGGAACGGATCTTGGGGGCAGGCTTTGTTAAGGTTGGTGAAGTCGATGCACATCCGTTCCTTCCCGCCTTTCTTCGCCACTACGACGGGGTTCGCCAGCCATTCGGGATACCGAACCTCGCGAATGGCACCCGCCGCCTCCAGCTTGCTGGTCTCTTGGATGATGAAGGCCTGCTTCTCAGTGGATTGCCGTCTCGCCCGCTGCTTCACGGGGCGTGCAGTGGGGCATACCCTTAAATGATGCTGAATCACCTCTCTCGGAACTCCTACCAGCTGATTGGGCTCCCACGCGAATATATCCTTGTTTGCGCGCAAGAACTTCACCAAAGCTTCCTCTTGGGCTTGGTCGAGGCTGGCACCTATGGTAAAGGTGGCTCCTGAGAGCCCGTCCTCGTTGACTGGCACCTGCTTGGTTTCCGCCTTGTCTTGTGTGAACAACTGCTTCTTCTTGGTCGGTATGGTTCCCTTGGGCTCAGAGGTGCCCGCGTCGGCAGGCTGCGCTGCCGCGGCGGTTTTGAGGGCGAGCTTGAGTGCCGCCAGGGCCTCCTTGGCGTCCCCTCTGACAGTGAGGACGCCCTTGCTCCCAGGCATCATCATGAGGTTGTAGGCCGGATGAGTCACTGCCATGAACTGGGCCAGAGCCGGGTACCCGAGAATGGCGTTGTACGGGAGGCCGATGGGGGCGATGTCGAAGTCAACCAGCTCAGTGCGGTAGTTGTCGCGCGTGCCGAAGGTGACGGGAAGGCGGATCTGTCCCAGAGAGCGGGCAGTGCCACCACCAACTCCTGAGAAAGGCTTGCTGAGGCTGAGCCGCTCGAGTGGCACGTGAAGAAGGCTGAAGGCCTCCACGGAGAGGAAGTTGAGGCCGGCACCACCATCGATGAGGGTCTTGGTAACAGCCACGTTGCAGATGGTGGGCATGCAGAGCATTGGGAGCATGCCCGAGCCGGCGGTGGAGTCGGGGTGGTCCTCTGAGCCGAAGGTGAGGTCGGCCTCCGGCGCAGCCCAACCCGGCGGAGCCCCCGGGCGCTTGGAAGCGGCACCAATCTGGCGGAGAAACGGCTTGACGTGGCGATCTGAAGGCGGTGCTTGAGAGCCGCCCAGCGGGGCCGCAACTGCGTGGTGCGCCGGTACCGCGTAGCGAGCAGTGAAGAGGTCGCGGAGTTCCCCCCAGGATGCCACCGTGGATCCAGGGAGGTTGAGCAGCCAGGCGCGTGGCTCGCCGGCGAGGGCCATGGGGAGCCAGTTGGCCATGACCTTGTTGTCGCCCCCGGCCTCAAGGACGGCCTCCTCGTACGCCAACAGGAAAGCTGACGGGTCCGCCGCGCCGTCGTAGCGCGGCGGCATCTCCGGCCTGAACTTGGGTGGCCATCGCACCTGCCACAGGGTGGGGGCCAGGGCTCGGAGCCCCCTGGCCCGTCGTCAGCACCGGCCACAGGAGCAGGTGGCAGGGCACCTGCCATGGGGGCGAAGTGCGGGGGCGCGGAGCGTAGGCTGGTGGAGAGGAGCTACGGCGCACCCCTCCCTGGCGCGCCAAATGTCGGATCTGGGGTTCCGGCAAAACCCTTAAGGTTCGAACTCTGGGGTGTGCGCGAAGTTCTTTCCCTCCTACCGATCTACGCCCTAGCTCGCTAAGATCTTGCGGACGAACTTGACGAACTAGCAACACAAAGACACAAGATTTATACTGGTTCGGGCCACCATTGTGGTGTAATACCCTACTCCAGTGTGTGGTGGTGATTGCCTCTTGGGCTGATGAAGAACAGTACGAGGGGAAGAACAACCTCCTAAGGTTGAGGTGTTCTTGTGTTCGGTGTGGCTAAGGGTTGGCTCTCGATCAGATGAGATCCCCCTCCCCTCCTTTGGTGGTGGCTAGTTCTACTTATAGAGGCTCTGGTCCTCTTCCCATATATTGAGCGGGAAGGGAGCCAACAACGATGGCCAATTTGAAAGGGGACAGCTAGTACAAGCTATCCTGACAAAAGCGGTCTTCGCCTGCGAAAGGGCTCTGGTGATGACGCCATCTTGGGCTCCACAGTGACCTCCGTCCTGCTGGCCTGCTGGTCTTGGTCTCATTGCACTGATATGGAAACCTTTGCCTGATGCCTCGGTACTCCGTGCCTGCGCTTGCCCCCTTGGCACCAAAGAGGAAACAAGGACGCTGCACGCGCTGGCGCCTGCCTGGTGTCGATCGTCATGGCTCACGTCACGAGAGCCTCGCGAGGTTTGCCCCGCCTTGGTATCTCCGCTCCTCACGAGGCAGCCTGGTGAGGCCGCTCCTGAGGAGGTCTTGCCTCGTCCGCCTCGCGAGGCTTGGCCCCTCACGAGGGTCTTGAATGCTTTGTTGATGAAGATGGGCCGTACAGGCCTGCTAGCGCAGCCACGCCATGGGCCGCAGGCAGGCAAGTCTGGGGACCCCCGTTCCCAGAACGCAGACAAATTTGTTGCACTATCATTATCAACTTTGCATCTTTTGGCATCAATATTATGAATATGTGTATCACTACGATCGAGATTCAATAAACCATTTACATTGGGTGTATGACCATATAAGGTTTTATTCATGTAAACAAAACAACAATTATTCTCTGACTTAAATGAATAACCATATTGCAATAAACATGATCCAATCATATTCATGCTCAACGCAAACACCAAATAACATTTATTTAGGTTCAACACTAATCCCGAAGGTAGAGGGAGTGTGCGATGGTGATCTTATCAACCTTGGAATCACTTCCAACACACATCGTCACTTCGCCCTTAACTAGTCTCTATTCATTCTGTAACTCCTGTTTGGAGTTACTAATCTTAGCAACTGAACTAGTATCAAATACCTAGGGGCTACTACGAACACTAGTAAGGTACACAATAATTTGTGTATCAAATATACCGTTGTTCACTTTGCCATCCTTCTTATCCGCCAACTGTTTGGGGAAGTTCAACTTCTAGTGACCATTTCCTTTGCAGACTAAGGCATAGCCTAGTGGTGGGAAGGGGCTGATGCCTTACCACCCACCCAGGTTCAAGGCATGGTACTTGCAATTTGGGTTTGTTGCACCAATTATACTATAGGGGGTTCTCTTACAGTCTTTCTGTCAAAAAAAAGTTTCATGCTTGGGTCCAGCTTTGGGCTTCTTCACGGGAGTGGCAACTTGCTTGCCATTTTTCTTGAAGTTCCCATTCTTTCCCTTGCCCTTTTACTTGAAACTAGTGGTCTTGTCAACCATCAACACTTGATGTTTTTTCTTGATTTATACCTTCGCCGATTTCAGCATCGCGAAGAGCTTGGGAATTGTTTCCTTATCCCTTGCATATTATAGTTTTTCACGAAGTTCTAATAACTTGGTGATAGTGACTAGAGAATTCTATCAATCACTATCTTGTATGGAAGATTAACTCCCACTTGATTCAAGTGATTGTAGTACCCAGACATTCTGAGTACATGCTCATTGGCTGAGCCATTCTCCTCCATCTTGTAGGCAAATTACTTGTCAGAGGTCTCATACCGCTCGACACGGGCATAAGTCTGAAATACCAATTTCAACTCTTGGAACATCTTATGTGCTCCATGGCATTCAAAACATTTTTGAAGTCCCTGTTCTAAGACGTAAAGCATGGTGCACTAAACTATCAAGTAGTCATCATACCGAGCTTGTCAAACGTTCATATCATCTGTATCTGCTCCTACAATAGGCATGTCACCTAGCGACGCATCAAGGACATAATTTTTCCGTGCAACAATGAGGATAATCCTCAGGTCACGGACCCAGTCCGCATCATTGCTACTATCATCTTTCAACTTAGTTTTCTCTAGGAACATATCAAAAATAAAACAGGGGAGCTATACACGAGCTATTGATCTACAACATAGATATGCTAATACTATCATATCTAAGTTCATGATAAATTAAGTTCAATTAATCATATTACTTAAGAACTCCCACTTAGATAGACATCCCTCTAGTCATCTAAATGATCCTGTGATCCATATCAACTAAACCATGTCCGATCATCACGTGAGATGGAGTAGTTTTAAATGGTGAACATCACTATGTTGATCATATCTACCATATGATTCACGTTCGACCTTTCGGTCTTAGTGTTCCGAGGCCATATCTGCATATGCTAGGCTCGTCAAGTTTTACCCGAGTATTCTGCACGTGCAAAACTGGCTTGCACCCGTTGTATGTGAACGTAGAGCTTATCACACCCGATCATCACGTGGTGTCTCGGCACGACGAACTGTAGCAACAGTGCATACTTAGGGAGAACACTTATACCTTGAAATTTAGTGAGGGATCATCTTATAATGCTACCGCCGTAGTAAGCAAAATAAGATGCATAAAAGATAAACATCACATGCAAGCAAAATATGTGACATGATATGGCCATTATCATCTTGTGCCTTTGATCTCCATCTCCAAAGCACCGTCATGATCTCCATCGTCACCAGCTTGACACCTTGGTCTCCATCGTAGCGTCGTTGTCGTCTTGCCAACTATTGCTTCTACAACTATCGCTACCGCATAGTGATAAAGTAAAGCAATTACATGGCGATTAAATTTCATACAATAAAGCGACAACCATAAGGCTCCTGCTAGTTGCCGATAACTATTACAAAACATGATCATCTCATACAACAATTTATATCTCATCTCGTCTTGACCATATCACATCACAACATGCCTGCAAAAACAAGTTAGACGTCCTCTACTTTGTTGTTGCAAGTTTTACGTGGCTGCTACGGGATTCTAGCAAGAACCATTCTTACCTACGCATCAAAACCACAATTTTTTTTGTCAAGTGTACTGTTTTAACCTTCAACAAGGACCGGCCGTAGTCAAATTTGATTCGACTAAAGTTGGAGAAACACACACCCGCCAGCCACCTGTGTGCAAAGCACGTCGGTAGAACCGGTCTCATGAACGTGGTCATGTAATGTTGGTCCGGGCCGCTTCATCCAAAAATACCGCCGAATCAAAATAAGACGTTGGTGGTAAGTAGTATGACTATTATCGCCCACAACTCTTTGTGTTCTACTCGTGCATATCATCTACGCGCAAACCTGGCTCGGATGCCACTGCTGGGAAACGTAGCATGCAATTTCAAAAAAAATCCTACGCTCACGCAAGATCTATCTAGGAGATGCATAGCAACGAGAGGGGGGGGTGTGTCCACGTACCCTCGTAGACCGAAAACGGAAGCGTTAGTTTAACGCGGTTGATGTATGATGTCGCTTGAAGCTATGTCGGTCTTTCCCCAAAGAGGAAGGGATGATGCAGCACAGCGGCGGTAGGTATTTCCCTCAGAAATGAAACCAAGGTTATCGAACCAGTAGGAGAACCAAGCAACACAACGTAAACAGCCCCTGCACACAAATAACAACACCTCGCAACCCAACGTGTTAAAGGGGTTGTCAATCCCTTTCGGGGTACGGCGCCAGAAATTGCGCGTTGAAGGGAGAAAGTTGTAATAGATTGAATAAATAGATCGCAAATAAAATAAAGTGCAGCAAAGTATTTTTGTATTTTTGGTTTAATAGATCTGAATAAAAAGTGCAAATAAAATAGATCGCAAAGCAAATATATGAGAAAGAAGACCCGGGGGCCGTAGGTTTCACTAGTGGCTTCTCTCGAGAAAAAATAGCAAACGGTGAGTAAACAAATTACTGTTGGGCAATTGATAGAACTTCAAATAATTATGACGATATCCAGGCAATGATCATTACATAGGCATCACGTCCAAGATTAGTAGACCGACTCCTGCCAGCATCTACTACTATTACTCCACACATCGACCGCTATCCAGCATGCAACTAATGTATTAAGTTCATGGAAAAACGGAGTAATGCAATAAGAACGATGACATGATGTAGACAAGATCCGTTTATCTATATGGCGGTAGATATAGATCTCGTCTTTTTATCCTTAGTAGCAACGATACATACGTGTCGGTTCCCTTTCTGTCACTAGGATCGAGCACCGTAAGTTCGAACCCACTACCGAGCACCTCTTCCCATTGCAAGATAATAGATCAAGTTGGCCAAACAAACCCAAATATCAGAGAAGAAATACGAGGCTATAAGAGATCATGCATATAAGAGATCAAAGAAACTCAAATAACTTCCATGGATATAAAAAGATATAACTGATCATAAACTCGAAGTTCATCAGATCCCAACAAACACACCGCGAAAGAGTTACATCATATGGATCTCCTAGAGACCATTGTATTGAGAATTTAGCAAGAGAGAGAAAGCGATCTAGCTACTAGCTACGAACCCGAAGGTCTACAAGGAACTACTCACGCATCATCGGAAAGGCACCAATGGAGGTAGTGAACCCCATCCTAGATGGTGTCTAGATTGGTTCTGGTGGTTCTCGACTCTGCGGCGGCTGAATGAATATTTCATCGACTCCCCTAGGGTTCTGGTATTTTTGGGGTATTTATAGAGCAAAGAGGCGGTCCGGGGGCCACCCGAGGTGGGCACAACCCACGAGGGTGCGCCTGGGCCTGCTGGCGCGCTCTGGTGGGTTGTGGCCCCCTCGGGGCACCCCCCCAGGTGCAACTAGGGCCCATTGCCTTTATTCTGGCCCATAAAAATCATCGTGGAGTTTCTTGGCATTTGGACTTCATCTGATATTGATTTCCTGCGATGTAAAAAACATGGAAAAAACAGCAAGTGGCACTTGGCACTATGTCAATAGGTTAGTACCAAAAAATGATATAAAATGATTGTAAACATCCAAGATTGATAATAAAACAGCATGGAACAATCAAAAAACATAGATATGTTGGAGACATATCAGCATCCCCAAGCTTAACTCCTACTCGTCCTCGAGTTGGTAAGTGATAAAAACAGATTTTTTGATGTGGAGTGATGTTCATCATGTCATATCATATTAATTTTCTTTATAGCATGGACATTTGGACTTTTATGTGATTCAAAGCAATAGTCTAGTTTTGACATAATAATTTAGATACTCAAGCATATCAACAAGCAGCCATGTCTTTCAGAATATCAACGCTAAAATAAGTTATCCCTAGCCCATCATGCTCAAACATTGATCCATTCATGAAACACACTCAAATATTAACTACACCCAATACCTAAGCACGATCATATTGCCTCCTATTTGGTGCTTTTTATGAGAGAAGATGGAGACTCAAATTTCAAAATAAAAATTGCATAAAGTAAAAGAAAGGCCCTTCACAGAGGGAAGTAGGGATTTGTTGAGGTGCCAGAGCTCAAAGCGAAAGATTAGAGATAAAAACATTTTGGGAGGTGTATCCATCCCACCAATGAAAACGACTCAGAGTTCCGAACACTTTCCATGCTAGATATGCCATAGGCGGTTCCCAAACAGAAAATAAAGTTTATTCCTTTTTCCACCATACTTTCACTTTGCATGGCTAACCGTATCCACGGGTGCCCTCCATACCAACACTTTCCAAGGAATTTATTATTTGATAACATAAAGTAAATTAATTTTTGTATTTCGGGACTGGGCATCCCTAAGACCTTTGTCTTACTCTCGTGTAATGACAAGTGAATAAACACTCATCTTGAGAATAACACATCCAACATGGAAAATATTAGCACCTGTTATCGTTCCGCGAGCGAAACTAACACACAAAAGAGAAGTTTATTTTGAAAATTAGAGATGGCACATGCAAATTTGCTTAGAACGGCAAAAGAATACTGCATATAGGTAGATATAGTGGACTCATGTGGCAAGACTGGTTTAAAGGATTTTGGATGCACAAGTAGAGGTCATACTTAGTGCAAAATGAAGGCTAGAAAAAGATTGGGAAGCGACCAACCAAGAAATGAATAATCTCATAAGCAAGCATTAACCATAATTAACACCGAATAATGCACCACAAGTAGGATATAATTTTCATTGCATGATTATTGACTTTCGTTCATGCATAGGGAATCACAAACCTTAACACCAATATTCTTACTAGAGCACAATTACTCATCAACATAAGTCACATATCACATCATCATATCTCAAAACTATTACTAAGAATCAAGTTTATTTTGTCCAATGATCTTCATGACATTTTTCTACTTTATCCTTCTTGGATATCTATCACTTTGGGACTAATTTTCATTTGTTGCTTTTCATAAGCTCAAACAAATATAAGTGAAGATCATGAGCATAACGAATTTTCTTTCTCTCAAAATAATTTAAGTGAAGCAAGAAAGAATTTCTTCAAAAATTTACTAACTCTCAAATAGATATAAGTGAAGCAAGAGAGCATTTCTTCAAAAATAACAAAGCACACCGTTCTCAAAAAGATATAAGTGAAGCACTAGAGCAAGTCCTAGCTCATGAAAGATTTAAGTGAAGCATAGAGAGCAATTTTAACAAGTCATGATATAATTTTGCCTCTGTCAAATAGGTGTGTCCAGCAAGGATTGATGACTTAAAACACAAAATAAAACAAGCAAATACACATATCATACAAGACGCTCCAAGGAAAACACATATCATGTGACGAATAAAAATATAGCCTCCATTAAAATACCGATAGTTGTTGGAAGAAAGCGGGGATGCCACTCGGGGGCATCCCCAAGCTTAGTTGGTTGCTCATTTTTGGATAATAGATTGGGATGCCAGGGCATCCCCAAGCTTAGGCTCTTACATCCTTCCTTCATCCATCGTAAGATAACCCAAAACTTGAAAATTTCAATCACACAAAACTCAACAAAACCTTCGCGAGATCCGTTAGTGTAAGAAAAATAAATCACTACTATAAGTGTTGTATCAAACCAATTCTTATTTTGTTTTTGTATTATATCTACTGTATTCCAACTTTTCCATGGCAAAAACTCATCAAAGAAAACCATAGAGCCATCAAAATAAGCACACAACACAAAGAAAACAGAATCCGTCAAAACAGAACAGTCTGTAGTAATCTGATTTGTTCGAATACTTCTGGAACTACAAAAATTCTGAAAAACTAGGACAAACTGGATAACTTGTATATTTATATTCTGCAAAAAGAATTAGCATTTTATCACGTTCTGGTGAATTTTAACAATTATTTTCGTGAGCACAAAATTTCTGTCTTTTTCAGCAAGATCAAACAACTATCACCCAAGAACACTAATTAAAACACTAATTAAATCACAAAGTTTCTGTCCTATTGGTTCTACTTGGCACAAAAACTAACTAAAACACAAAAAACACAATAATAACAGTAGCATAATTGTGTAAACACACAAGAACATAAAGCAAAAAAGGAAAAATAAATTTTATTCATTGGGTTGCCTCCCAACAAGCGCTATAGTTTTACGCCCTTAGCTAGACATAAAGCAAGGATCTAAGTTTTGTCTTCTAAAGTTTTGGCAACTTTTGTAAGGCTTTTCTCAAACCTGGGAGGTTCTTTACGCTTCCCTAAATTCTCCGGAAAAGAAACCATCTTAAGATCCAAAATATCCAATCGCTTGTTGCAAAGAGTAATAAGAGTATTCATGCGATTGATACTACCATTGAGGTGTTTGAGGGTTTCATTATATTTCTGTATTTTAACCATATGTTTATGCAAATCACCAAGTTTGTCCAGCATTTGAGCTCCCTCGGGGGGAAAATGAAATCCCTTCTTTTGAGGTGGAATTCCCAAAATTCCCTCTATGATTTCATAGGCAGCATTGACATCAAGTTCAATAAAATTTCCTTTAGCGGCAAAATCGAGAAGTTGTCTATGATGCAAAGCCAATCCTATGTAAAAATTACGAAGCAAAGCCTTGGCGTGCCCCTTTAAGTTGGAAATACGATATGATTCCATAAGCTTATACCAGGCATCTTTCAAATTTTCTCCTTGTATTTGCTTGAAGTACAAGACTTCAAAATCTGGTGACAAAGGAGGAGTAGGGACGCTAGCCATCGAGACTAGAAAGCAAGATAACGGCGAATAGAAAATGAGAGGCGAATAAAACGGCAAATTTTCATGAAGTGGGGGAGAGGAAAACGAGAGGCAAATGGAAAATAAAGTAAATTGCATGGAGATGAGATTTGTGATTAGGAACTTGGTTATGTTGAAGATCCTCCCCGGCAACGGCGCCAGAAATTCCTTTTGATGTCGCTTGAAGCTACGTCGGTATTTCCCCAAAGAGGAAGGGATGATGCAGCACAACGGCTATAGGTATTTCCCTCAGAAATGAAACCAAGGTTATTGAACCAGTAGGGGAACCAAGCAACACAACGTAAACAGCCCCTGCACACAAATAACAACACCTCGCAACCCGACGTGTTAAAGGGGTTGTCAATCCCTTTCGGGGTACGGCGCGAGAAATTGCGCGTTGACAGGAGAAAGTTGTAATAGATTGAATAACTAGATTGCAAATAAAATAAAGTGCAACAAAGTATTTTTGTATTTTTGGTTTAATAGATCTGAATAAAAAGTGAAAATAAAATAGATCGCAAAGCAAATATATGAGAAAGAAGACCCGGGGGCCGTAGGTTTCCCAAGTGGCTTCTCTCGAGAAAAAATAGCAAACGGTGGGTAAACAAATTACTGTTGGGCAATTGATAGAATTTCAAATAATTATGACGATATCCAGGCAATGATCATTACATAGGCATCACGTCCAAGATTAGTAGACCGACTCCTGCCTGCATCTACTATTATTACTCCACACATCGACCGCTATCCAGCATGCATCTACTGTATTAAGTTCATGGGAAAACGGAGTAATGCAATAACAACAATGACATGATGTAGACAAGATCCGTCTATCTATATGGCGGTAGATATAGATCTCGTCTTTTTATCCTTAGTAGCAACGATACATACGTGTCGGTTCCCTTTCTGTCACTGGGATCGAGCACCGTAAGATCGAACCCACTACCGGGCACCTCTTCCCAATGCAAGATAAATAGATCAAGTTGGGCAAACAAAACCCAAATATCAGAGAATAAATACGAGGCTATAAGAGATCATGCATATAAGGGATCAAAGAAACTCAAATAACTTTCATGGATATAAAAGGATATAACTGATCATAAACTCGAAGTTCATCAGATCCCAACAAACACACCGCAAAAGAGTTACATCATATGGATCTCCAAGAGACCATTGTATTGAGAATTCAGCGAGAGAGAGAAAGCCATCTAGCTACTAACTACAAACCCGAAGGTCTACAAGGAACTAATCACTCATCATCGGAAAGGCACCAATGGAGGTGGTGAACCCCATCCGATATGGTGTCTAGATTGGATCTGGTGGTTCTGGACTCTGCGGCGGCTGAATGAATATTTCATCGACTCCCCTAGGGTTCTAGTATTTTTGGGGTATTTACAGAGCAAAGAGGCGGTCCGGGGGGCACCTGAGGTGGGCACAACCCACCAGGGCGCGCCTGGGCCTCTTGGCGCGCCCTGGTGGGTTGTGCCCCCTCGGGGCACCCCCCCAGGTGCAACAAGGGCCCATTGCGTTCCTTCTGGCCCATAAAAAATCATCGTGGAGTTTCGTTGCATTTGGACTTCATCTGATATTGATTTCCTGCGATGTAAAAAACATGGAAAAAACAACAACTGGCACTTGGCACTATGTCAATAGGTTAGTACAAAATATGATATAAAATGACTATAAAATGATTATAAAACATCAAGATTGATAATAAAACAGCATGGAACAATAAAAAAATGTAGATACGTTGGAGACGTATCAATGCAGTCGAACGTCTTCATGATCCAACCGATCTTAGTACCGAACGTACGGCACCTCCGATTCCAGCACACGTTCAGCTCGATAACGTCCTTGAACTCTTGATCTAGTAGAGGGTCGAGGGAGAGTTCCGTCAGCATGACGACATGGTGATGGTGATGGTGATGGTGATAAGATCCGCGCAGGGCTTCGCCTAAGCACTACGTGACTATGACCGGAGGAGTAAACCGTGGAGAGAGATGCCGCACACAGCTTGGAACAATTTGTGTGTCTCCAAGGGGTGCCCTACCCACGTATATAAAGGAGGGAGAGGGAGGAGGCCGGCCCTAGGGGCGCGCCATAAGGGGGAGTCCTAGTAGGATTCGCCCCCCTTCTTTTCCTTCTCATGGAGGTGGAAAGGGGGAAGGAAAGGGAGTAGGAGAAGGAAAGGGGGGTGGCGCCCCCTTCCCTAAACCAATTCAGCCTCCTCCCTTGTGGGGGGCGCACCAGCCCATTGTGGGCTGGTTAGCCTCCCTCATATGGCCCATATGGCCCATATCTTTCCCCGGGGGGTTCGGTAACCCCTCCGGTACTCCGGTATGTACCAGATACACTCCGGAACCTTTCCGGTGTCCGAATACTACCTTCTAATATATCAATCTTTACCTGTTGACCATTTTGAGAGTCCTCGTCATGTCTGTGATCTCATCCGGGACTCCAAACAAACTTCGGTCACCAAAACACATAACTCATAATACAAATCGTCATCGAACGTTAAGCGTGCGGACCCTACGGGTTTGAGAACCATGTAGACATGACCGAGACACATCTCTGGTCAATAACCAATAGCGGAACCTGGATGCTCATATTGGTTCCTACATATTCTACGAAGATCTTTATCGGTAAAAACCGTAATGACAACATATGTTATTCCCTTTATCATCGGTATGTTACTTGCCCGAGATTGGATCGTCGGTATCTTCATACCTAGTTCAATCTCGTTACTGGCAAGTCTCTTTACTCGGTCCGTAATGCATCACCCGCAACTAACTCATTATTCACATTGCTTGCAAGGCTTATAGTGACGTGCATTACCGAGAGGGCCCAGAGATACCTCTCTGATACTCGGAGTGACAAATCCTAATCTCGATCTGTGCCAACCCAACAAACACCTTCGGAGACACCTGTAGAGCATCTTTATAATCAATCAGTTACGTTGTGACGTTTGATAGCACACAAGGTGTTCCTCCAGTATTCGGGAGTTGCATAATCTCATAGTCAGAGGAATATGTATAAGTCATGAAGAAAGCAATAGCAATAAAACTTAATGATCATTCTGCTAAGCTAACGGATGGGTCTTGTCCATCACATCATTCTCTAATGATGTGATCCTGTTCATCAAATGACAACACATGTCTATGGTTAGGAAATTTAACCATCTTTGATTAACGAGCTAGTCAAGTAGAGGCATACTAGGGACACTTTGTTTTGTCTATGTATTCACACATGTACTAAGTTTCCGGTTAATACAATTCTAGCATGAATAATAAACATTTATCATGATATAAGGAAAATATAAATAACAACTTTATTATTGCCTCTAGGGCATATTTCCTTCACTAGTAGCCCTGTGAGCCTTGGTTGTTTGTTCTATCTTAGGTTTATAATCTCCTAGCTCCCTTAGATAACTGCGTGAGGTGTCTGAAAGATCTCTTCATGAAGCACCTTCCTACGTGCATGCCAAATGGCCCAGAGCGTAACAACCACTTTTACAAAATCATATTGTGGTAAACCCTCAATGAGTGAGAATATCCATCTTTTGGCATCCGGTTCCTTGTTGATCTGGTTTGGATCCTTGAGGGCCCAAACACATCTCGCCATATTGCAATGGAAGAGTGAATGTTGCCAAGAGTCCTCAGAACCACAAAGACCACAAGAAGATCGTGGTGAGATGTTGCGATGGCTCAATAAATCGGTGATGGGGAGGGAGCGCTGAGCCAACCTCCATAAAAAATATATGAATTTTAGAAGGCACTTGGGCTTTCCATAAGTACATCCATGCCTCCCCCTTTAGAATACGAAGAATCCGCTCGACCCTCCAACCAGACCTCGTTTTGGTGTGCCGATCGCACAGTGAAGACCCCGCTCTTCACATGTGTCCAAGACCATAAGCCATTGACTTGCTTCACGCATAAATGTATAGCGGCAATAGCTTGAGCATCTGTCGACATGAATGTCACAACCAGTTTCTCCATGTCCCACGTCGCATCTGGACTAATCAGTTTGGCCAAAACTTGTGGCGGGTTAGGTTCCACTGACGATTGGGCGCATGTTAAACTTTCTTGGGATCTAATTTTGATGTAAATGTGTATAGATGTTCCATCGCCTACTCTTCTAATTAGCCCTTGGTTCAAGGTGTCACGCCCCTCCAAGATGGTTGTCCATATTTGTGAAGGATTGTGACCAAGTTCGGCATTGAGGAAGTCACACTCTAGGAAATATTTGGCCTTCAAGGTTCTTGCGCTTAATGAGCTTGGTCCATCAACACTCGCAATGCTTGCCTTGCTAGAAGGGCTAGATTAAAGAGCTCTATAAAAAAACTGCGTTGTTGTTCCATTTAAGTATTTTCAGCGAAACATCCCAACTTTATTACTGCATCAAGACATTGTTTACATAATTTGGGGGGTCCAAAAGCCACAATTGGCGACCAGGAGCTAGGTAAAGAGTTTTTAGCTATGTTCTGGGCATCCACATTTGATTCTCTACTCTCAAACTTAAAAGAAAACTCATTATTTGTTACAAGCATATTCCTAATCTGTGCAATGATAATGGCATTTGCTCCTTCCGTGCCTTCAGAAATCCCCTTGACCACTGTGGACGAATCACACGCAATGGTCACCGGTTTAACATTGAGATCATGTGCCAAGCATAAAGCTTCTCTGCATGCAATCGCCTCAACGCAAGTTGGATCAGAGATCCCTTCCATCACAAGGGCAGAACCGCCCCGATAGTTGCCTTCATGGTCTTTGAAGATCATCGCAGATGAGCACCTACCGCGATGGGGGCATATCGCTCCATCTATGTTTCTTTTCATCATGCCCATAGGGGGTTTCGTCCACACCCGGCTGCGCAGCACCTTCCCTTCCGATTGAGCACTCATAGACGGGTCTTCCAATTATCTAAGCTCAAATATGTACCTTGTAATGAAACTGCACGTTGCATATGGCGCCTGACATTTGTCCTCATGCATTACATCCCACATAACTTTCCAGATAGCCCATAGAGTAACCATCGCCTTCACATATTCCTCCTACGTAAGCATCTCCTCAAGCTGGAACAGGCAGTTTTTGGCCCTGGGCTCAGTGCAGGCTTTAATTATATCATGGAGATCCTCGTCTAATAGTACCCATACACACCTATACATTTTGCATTCTAACAATGAATGTCTCCAAGAATCCTCCCTACACCCACAAATGCTGCAAATGTCAGTGGTGGACATGTTTCTGTGGTGAGAAACGTCTGTCATGGGTAAGCTATGGCGTGCGAGCCGCCATGCAAAGATTGTCAATTTTGACGGTATTTTATGCTTCCATAACCTGGTCCACGCCTTCTCCTCTTTTACTGGATCAGAACTCCATGGGTGACCCTCCAGCCATGCTTCGCGATGGGCCTTGGTGTGAACAATCATTCTATGGGGAAACGTAGTAGAAAACAAAAAAATCACCCAACGATCACCCAGGAACAATATGAAGATGCATAAACGGTTTGTATCACGATCATTACCGACTCCGAGTAGCAGTGGAAGTAGATGAGTCGGTGTAGATCGTACTTGGAGTCCCTCGAATCATATATTAATGATCCCGTGAGCCGCCCACGAATGATCCCTCGAACTGAAGACTAAAATCACGGCCTCTCTACTTGGTTACAAGCGTACAGTCTTCACGATCCGGCAACGCTTCGCCATCTAGATCTAATCATCGCCGGAGAATTATAGGAAGGAGATTAGAACCAAATGGGCTTCTAATTATGAGGATTGGAGGATCTAGGTCAAGCTCTAATTGATCAACTAGGACCAACTAGGACCAACTAGAACTAGAACTAGAGGAGGCTCCAAAACTTGTGTGTTCAAAAAGCTCCAAAACCTCTAGTATATATAGGTTTGAAGGAGAGGGAGGGGCACCAGACAAGGAGGGAAGGAGCTCCTCCTTGGTGCGCTGGCCTAGGGGAGGGAGGACTAGTCCAATTCGGCCTCCCCACTTGGAAAAGTGGGCGCCTCCACTACATGGGCCTATGTGGCCCAATTCTTCTTCCACCACTTGGACTTTTAAGGCCAGTTGATATTAAATTAAATATAAAAGCCTCATAAAGATTATTATAGCCTTTTATTATTAATTTAACATCATCAGAAACATTTTCCACATATATATTATTTATTGGGAATCCGGTATTGCCCGATAAACTCCGAAACCCTTCCAGTGACCCCAAAACGCTTCTAGTTCCTCTCGGAACTATTCTGAATATTAATGAAAGAATTCCACAAATAAGTCCTTGATAGTCTCGTACTACTAACACTCAGTAGATCGTGATTACTTTAAACCATGTAGGTTCGGTAAAACATAGACATGAATGAAACCCGTTCATTCAATGACCGATAACGGAACCGTGGACGTCCATATCGATCCCTACGATTACATGAATGGCATTGAAGTGATCCTTAAGTTATCATGCAATGTTCGCCATGCTTCACGATACTTTACAAAACACGAGGAGTGTTGGTATCCTTTTGAGTCATCCACATGCTCACTATACTGTTATCCTTGTTACCAGTTTTGTTCTTCTTTCTCGTTGATATGTTCTGGTATCCCCGTGACATAGTCACCTATGTCTGGCCAGACGATGATGGATGCCATCAAAGTGAGAAGGCCCTATGAATATCTCTTCATCATCGGAGGAGCAGACCCACTCTCGAGCTATCTAGTCCCTTGTTTAACTTTCCGATGAACCTATAAGTTGTCATTATGATCACCGTGTTATAGATGACGTTTGATCAACCCCAAATCCCACCATATGGTAAGAAGTGACTATGATACTATCATGGTCCAAGGAAATAAATCACATGTTAACACTCCATCTTATAACAATTGATTTCTGCCGATATTATCTCAAAGTATAACAAACAAGTTAGGGTCGATTCAATATGATCGTTCTTCTAACGTCATACTCTCAATGTTGTTTTAGGACTATCGTTGCACTTAATCGTTTATCATGGTCTAAGTAACTAAGATCTGGAAAACATGATCACCAATAACACCTGATCATGTCTTAAAGGCAAGACTAGGAACCTAATTTTACCGTTTATCATTCTACACATGCATATGACTTTTCCACTGAATCGCATATTCCAGGATCATAGCAGTTATAGCATAGAATATAAACTATTAATTGTGAACATGGAAATATAATAATACAATATTATTGCCTCTAGGGCATATTTCCAATAGTCTCTCACTCGCACTAGAGTCAATAATCTAGTCAGCATGTTTTCTTTTACACCAACGGTAATTCGGTGTTTGTTCATGCTTTTCTTGTGGTATAGCCTTCATCCAA
Organism: Aegilops tauschii subsp. strangulata; assembly: GCF_002575655.3. Lineage (NCBI taxonomy): Eukaryota > Viridiplantae > Streptophyta > Magnoliopsida > Poales > Poaceae > Aegilops > Aegilops tauschii. Next base: position 307,844,122 of record NC_053037.3, on the reverse strand, counting down.
TCATATCTTGACAACTTCAGATCTGCATCATCATTTGCATTTATGTGCATCTATAATTTTTTCACAAGAATTCATAATTTGTGTGAAATTGGCTTTGTATATATTTAATCATTGGTAGGACCTTTGATTCCCTAGACTGGGCTATGGAACCACACTATTGAGAACAGTGTTCCATTGGCACAATCATCCAGAAACCATACCAAGCTCATAAATGAACATGTGATTCACCATCCTCTATTGTTGCTTCTAAAGAGACAATATACTCAACTTTCTTGTTATAGAATTCACCACAATAACTCTCTTGGACCAATTTAAACTTACTGTGTCACCATAAATCATTTAATTGAAATCGAAAAATTGCTTGGAGCATCGATGAATATTTCATCGATGTACTACTTACAGTGAGCCTTTATTTATATAACTCCTTACAACAATCTCTTCATTTTCTTCGTATGCGAGAAACATGTCATTAGTACTTAACAACATTTTCATTAATTATCCTATGATCAATAATTTGATCATTCTGGCAACTTTACCCACAACTTACTTGGAGTATTGGTCATATCTGGTTTTGACATACCATGGAATATATTTAACACAAGTGTGATTGAAATCATGTATTTTGCTTATCAGTATTTTAGGATACAGATTCTTGCTTAAAAACTCCTTCCATGTGACTTTGACAAGAAACTCTTCTTGTGTATTCCTTCCATGTGACTTTGACAAGAAACTCTTCTTGTGTATTTTCATACAAACTGCTTTAGTATCTTGACAATATGTATTTTGGCTAAACACTACTATGTCCATAGATTATTATGTCTAATGCCAAGGCTATATCGCCGAAGTACTTTACTGAAAAAGCTAGTTTCAATAAGTCTTAATTCATGTCAAGAATATGAATATATATATATATATATATATTATATATATTCCAATCGACAATGTGTCATGCACATACAGTGTTTGGGAATATTATCATGCTCCCACTTACTTTCTTGTAAATACAAGCATCTTTGCTTCTATCGATGGAATCATATTATTAGACCATTTCATCAAAACAAAGATTACAACTCCATTATGCTCGCTTCAGTCCATTATAGGATATGGAAGTTTGCACACTTACTAGCATCCTATGGATGACAAAATTACCTCAGGATGTATCATTGTAACGATCCGACCTCAAACGGTCAAATCTCTGTGCATAAGTGTCATCCCTGGATCGGTAATGCTGACACTCACAGTACTTGAAGGATTTATAACAGAGTGCAATCACACACTTATTACATCGAATGTCTCAAAAGATAACTTAGTACAATAATATGGCTTAAGGCCATCTAAATAAGATAACTGCGGAAGCATCGAAGGTAAATGAGTCCATCAACTCCAACGGCATAGCTGAGTGCACGACAACGACCTAGCGCACCTTACTCTTTGTCTGAAAAGTCTGCAACATAATACGTTGCAGCCCAAAACGGGTCAGCACATGGAATATGCTGCAAAATAACACTGTAGAGCAATGAACATGAAATAGCTATAACTACATGCATATTTGGCTGGTGGAGGCTCTACGGTTATCATGTTTTTGCGAAAAGCCAGTTTTTCCCTACTGCAAAGGAATATATTTATTTAACTACAAAGTTGGTTGAAAACATTGTCCACAAATCCCCTTGATATGTATGAATGCGATGCACCAGTATCAAAAAGAACAAGAGCGGTAAACGAGTTAACCAAAAACTTACCAATCACTACGTCAGGCTGATCTTCAACCTCCTCCACGTTGATGTGGTTCACCTGACCTCTGGTGAAGGGCTTGGGCTTCTTCCCAGAGTTTCCATTGCCATTGCCATTTTTCAACTCAGAACAATCGTTGGCGTAGTGCCCAGTCTTCCCGCACTTGTAACAGGTGACATGACTCAGATCCTTCTTAGCGGGTGTTGCTGGGTTGGAACGGTTCTGGTTGCTGCTTGCTCCATTCCCATTTCCATTCTTGGGACCACTGTGGTTATGTGAACTTCCTCCATTGTGAGTGTGGCCTCCATGGTTATGGGTGTATCCTCCCGAGTTCGGGGTAAAGCGAGGCTACTGCTGAGCTCCAGAATTATACTTCCCTTGTCCATACTTCCTTTTGCGGCTCTCTATCTGCTTCTGCTTCCCTTCAATCATAAGAGCCCTGTCTACCAGCAAATGTTGCCACCATCAACTGCATACTCAGCTCATCATTCAGCCCTTCGATAAACTTCTCCTGCTTCGCAACATCTGTGGCCACATCATCCGGGGCATAACGAGCTAACTTACTAAACTCATCCACGTACTGCACCACAGTACGATTTCCTTGGCGTAAGTTGCGAAACTCACGCTTCTTCATGCTCATAGCTCCAGTTGAGAGGGCTATGCGGAACGCTTGCTGAAACTGATCCCATGTGACATTGGCTATGGGGAACGTGGTTGTGTAATTCTCCCACCATGAGGCTACGGGTCCATCCAATTGGTGTGCGGCAAAGTGCACCTTCTCAGCATCTGTGCAACCTGGGGTGGTCAACTCCCTTCCAATCCTACGTACCCAGTCATCAGCAACAATCGGCTCGGGGCTACTAGAAAATACCAGCGGATTCAACCTTAGAAAACGGGCTAAGTTGTCAACTGGAGGTGGTGGCGGCGGGTTGTTGTTGTTGTTGCCTTGGTTCTGAACTAGTAGCTGCATCAAGGCATTCTGTTGTTGGATCAACTGAGTGGGCTCCGGTGGGAAGACAAATCCGGGGTCACGTCTCGGAGGCATCTGATGGGTTTAGAGGGAAGAGATTAGAATAGAATGAGGTCTAAAGAGAAAGCACTGCCCATATGCACATGAGACAAACACATTCATACCACACCAATCAATTCAAACAAGGGCATAAAAACGATCTAGCTACCGGTACAAAATACTCGGATTACTACTATATACATGGGGGAATACTACTGATAATATGGTGGTCAACTAGAAATTTTGATCGGTGGAAGACTCCATGATATCCGCTCCATCTTCGTCTTCGTAATCATCATCACTACTGTCGGGGTCGGAGTCGGTGTCGTCGATGATGATGTAGTCCTTGGAATGGTCGTCATCTCCTCCTGGCGTGGGGTCTCCCATGAATACTCCTAGCTTCTTCTTCAGGTCTTCATTCTTCTCTAGTAGTACTACAATTTGCTCCTCATATCCATCACGTGTAGACTTGAGTTCCTCTTCAAGCTCCATGTTCCTGGTCATCACCTTCTTCAGATCTATCATGTGGCGCACATTTGGTTCTCCTGGCGGCGAATGTGCTGGTTTAACTCCTGGATAAAGGCTGCAATGGACTTGTCCCTCCTGGTGCTAAGCATCTCCCATTGCTCATCTCGTCGCCCACATATCTGGTAGATGGTGTCCTTAAGATCCTTGTGATAAACTTCGCCGATGCGTCCCATGGCGATGTGGGCTGCCATGCTCTTTCCTAGACTCCAGGTTGGTGCATCGAAGGAAAACTCTATGGGCTCCGTAACTGGCGTGATTGTCCTTCCTGGAACATGAACTCGAATCAACCACCACTCTTCTTCTGGTAAAGTAGCGGTGTAAGTCCCGGTGAAGCTTGGTATTCTGATGTTCAGGTACCTAGTGACTTCCTTCAAGTGTCGTCCAAATGGTGTGTCTTCATCCGGTTGAGAAAACTTGTTCCTCGGGTCCGCCATCTATAGAGTGGAAAATGAAGAGAAGTCAGAAATGAGTAGACAAGAGCGACCTATGGCTTATCTTAGTGGCCGTGTCCTACAGTCAACGTGTGCTCTAATACCATCTTGTAGCGATCCGACCTCAAACGGTCAAATCTCTGTGCATAAGTGTCATCCCTGGATCGGTAATGCTGACACACATAGTACTTGAAGGATTTATAACAGAGTGCAATCACACACTTATTACATCGAATGTCTCAAAATAGAACTTATTACAATAGTATGGCTTAAGGCCATCTAAATAAGATAACTGCGGAAGCATCGAAGGTAAATGAGTCCATCAACTCCAACGGCATAGCTGAGTGCACAACAACGACCTAGCGCACCTTACTCTTCGTCTGAAAAGTTTGCAACATAATACATTGCAGCCCGAAACGGGTCAGCACATGGAATATGCTGGCAAAATAACACTTTAGAGCAATGAACATGAAATAGCTATAACTACATGCATATTTGGCTGGTGGAGGCTCTACGGTTATCATGTTTTTGCGAAAAGCCAGTTTTTCCCTACTGCAAAGGAATATATTTATTTAACTACAAAGTTGGTTGAAAACATTGAGAATGGAAACCCCATCTCAATCCCAAATTAATAAGTAATTAACAGCCCAACAAAATTAGTTTAGAGTGATGAGATCATCATAATAATTCAAGAACGAGATACTCAAAATGTCCATAACCGAGGACACGGCTAACCATGATTAGTTTTACACTCTGCAGAGGTTTGTGCACTTTTTCCCACAAGACTCGATCTCCTCCGTTGAATTTCTCGCACTACATGATGTTTGAGAAACGGATGACCGAGACACAGTCCTTTAGAAGCATCAACTCTTTCGACGGGTAAACCGTACCACCTACATCCCCTGCATCTGCTAGTTTACCACTGAAAGAGGTCACACAACATACTCAACTATGCCAGAGCCCATAATGGCTTGTGGCTGCACACGGAAGTTTCTAGCATGAATAGTCTTATGATCCCTTTGAGTCTGGGTGGCGAACCATAGGATGATCACACGGGTTCCCCGGGATCTCCTTGGACAACACTGGATTCCCCAGGTGCCCACCAACAATCCACCCAGATGTGTATTAAAGTGGCCACCTTAAATAAACCCTTAGTTCATAATAATACTCAGATCTGTCATGAATCACTCAAACCCATCCACGTCTACGAGCATAGCATAGCAGTATAAGCATAACGTAGAAGTAACTCCCAGGGTTTGAAATAAAGGGCAATAGGTACTACCTCATCATCTACTTCCCAATACCCACATGTTTTCAATCCTATTCATGCAATGTTTGAGGGTTGAAACTAATGCATGAAAACTGGGTAATAATGGATATGATCAAAGTGTTTTGCCTTGTAGATGATCTGAAAACCCTAGAGACTCGTAGTAGCACGCTTCGCACTCCGGAAATTCTATCACAAACAAACAATAACATACATAAGCAATCAAGCATAGATGCAAGGATAAAACTCAGACAAAAAGATCCAAACTGAAGGTTCAACTGAAGTGCTTCGATTTGCAAAAAGAATCAATCAAATCGGAGCTACGAAACTCAAACTATGATCAAAAGAAGTTCGAAATTAAATATGCTTGCAACCAAATTTTAATTTATCAAAACCATGTTCAAGTTGATTAATTGGAAAGAGGGGTTCAAAACAAAGATTTTGGCGTTGGTTTCACTGGATTTGGACGAACGGTTAAAAAGTTGCGACCGTTTGAAGATCAGGGGCTAATCTGTGATAAAAATAATCGCGGATAGGTCCCTGGCCGAAAATAAAATAAAAAGAAAAGACTAACGAACGAACGTTCGTTATCAGAGACGAACGAAAGAACGCGTTCGCGAACAGAGGCGTTTGAGTGAACTTCCGCTAAATAGCGAAACCGAAAAAAAACCGATCTAACCGATCCAAACGAAAACCAGAAAAAAAAAAACGGGCGACGGCAGCGGTTTTTACCGGTTCGTCGAAAAAGACCACATGCGGCGAGATCCGCGGGCGGGCACTCTGGCGAGGCTGCGGATCGGAGGCGGGGTCGGCGGGGTGGGGCGACGGCGCGGCGGCGGACGGCGCGGCAAGCGCTGGCGGCGGCGCTGCTGCTGCTGCTGCTGCTTGGGGCGGCGGCGGTGGCTGGCGATGTGGGGAGGAGAGGGGGCTGGGGCGGCTCCTTATAAAGAGGGGGGGCGAGGCAGCGGCGGGGTGGCTTGGGCGAGGTGGCACCGGTCTCGGGAGGCGTGACCGAGCCGGACGCGGCTAGCGGCGGTGGGGCGGTTCCCGCGCGGGGAGGACGGCGGCGGCCTGCTGGGCTGTTCGCGGCCCAGTTCGATCGGCCTGAAGAGATTTTTTTGAAATAATTACCGCCAAAGAAAAATCCTAATAAAAAAATATATATATAATTCTAAAAATTCCAAAAACAATTTTCACCGTCTAACTAAAATATTTAGAACAAAGTGAACATTTTTCTGGCCCAAGATGCAATTTTTTAAAAAATGCATATTTTTCTAATTCAAATAAAATCTCGAATAAAATCCAAATAAAATATTTATTTGATTTAAAAAAATTCTCCTCCAATATTCCTCTCTTTTTGGAGAAGTCATATTATCTCCACTCATTTATTTTTAATATTGGAATTAATTGGAGAGAAAAATATTAAAACCAAATTGATCCTCTTTTCAAATTTGAGAAAATTCAAATATGAAAATAAATGAAATCCCCAACTCTCTCCTTGGGTCCTTGAGTTGCTTAAGATTTCTTGGATCACAACCAAAATGCAAATAAAATATGATATGCATATGATGACCTATGTATAACATCCAAATTGAAAACTGGGATGTTACAATCATATATAGAACCTTGGTTCTATTTCCATCTCATGAGAATCCTTTTTGACATCTATCTTTTATATCTCAAAATTTATATATTTAGTAATTGCTAGTCTAACCCGAACTGACTATAAGGATTGCCATAATGAGACAATCTCGTCATAGTCAACTCCTTAATCTTGTCATAAACTATTTGTAACAAGTCAAGCATTATAAAACATATTTATCTTTGTCATCAAGTTCTAAGCTTCATTTATGTGTATGGATAGTATCTCGGATAATGTTGGCATATAGCAATTTCCGGAGTCAGGGCCCATCAACTCTTATTTGTGTATTATATGTTCATTGTTTGTTCAACAATATTCCGTCTACACACCACAAAGGTCTGCACGAATTTTGCTCAACCTATATAGTTCAGCTGCAAGTTCAACCGAAGTCTCTATATCTCATATAGAGGCTTTCGTATTAGTCACAGTAGGAAATTCTAGAATTACTTCCATTGTTTCTTTTCTTTGACCTAATCATGATGATTCTGCAATCATGTTGAGTTGCACTGTCCTCCCGCTCACTCTTTTGTAGAAAACATTTTCTTGAAAATTTCCGCACTCTATGGAAAAATACTTTGCCTCGATGTCGTGATAGAGGAATGCCCAATCATTTGGGATAACCTACAAAGTATCACCTATTTCAACGAATTTGATGGAGCTCTTTTCATTGCAAAAGCCACGGTCTCTAAAGAATCACATTAAAAACTATATTGGCGAAATAATCAATGTCATCTTTCATCTCACCATGTTATACATAGCTTGATTACATCTACTCAAAACATTATATTCTTTGTAATGTTCTCGGAATCACATTAAAAGGCAATCCAATTTTGGAAACATAATTTGTGTTGCAATCAGTTCTGCTTCATTCTAGAAAAACCTTTTGAAAAATTTCAAAAGATCCAGATTTATGTCTTAGTAAATATAAATATCTACTTGAGTCAGTCTTGAAGATAGATAAATCCATTGCTTGCAACAACACTTATTGAACTACACACATCAATATGCATGTTTCAATTATTTCGTTGCTCGTTCTTTATGGCATGTGAATGTAATTTTAGTTTACTTCACTATTTGGATGAAAGTTGCAAGTGTCAGCTGATTCATAATCAGATGACTTCAAAATCCACCACTATGGAATTTCTCCATGCTGGTTTCTCCAATGTGACTAAATGCAGTGCCACACATATGTGGTATTCTTGTAGTCTTGCGACATTTAGCGTCAGTGTTATTGATGTTCAATTTTATTATCAATATTCATAACATACATCCTATTCATAATAGGAGTATGACCTTTTGTTCATAATATCGAAAATCTATTGTTCTGTCACGAACATCGCTTTGCAACTTCTATGCAATGGGCTAGAGTGTATAAAACTCTAGAATGAATTATGACAATAAATACAAAAGTAATATGCCGATGAGAACTATCATAACTTTTATAAAGTTTCCAACACATATTTTAACCTCATTGTTTGTTGGTCATTTAGGCCATTGTAGTTTCTTGCAACGATTCGCATCAACAGGCGATCGAGTTGATACCCTTATGATCAACTTTTAACCACAATTTTGAAGAACTAGTGATAAATTTTTTAATCATAATTCTAAAAAAATTACACTTTTCTTGACCAAACAGTTCTACATCTTATAACTTATATGACATTCATACATCAGCTGGATATTCCAACCTTCTTTCTTTCTGCCTTTTACTTCTTATAGTTTTACTTCAATATTTCTCCTACTCACATAGAAAGCATCCATCTTTAACAGAAGTGTGAGCCCCGAACTTCCCTAGGCATATAAGTATCCTTATATCCTTCAGTTTTATTTTTTCTCTTTATGTTTTTACCATCAACTCATGACTGGTGTTCTTTAGGATCATATGCATTTCAGTCTTAAACATAGTTGAACGCTTCAGTAGAACTTGCAAACAAAACACTTCTTCAGATATCATATATCTTTGTTTCTGAAAAAAATTAGGTCCAAGAATATCACATAACTATCCCAAACATTTTTTAAGTTTGGGTTTCTTGGAAGCAGGCAAACCATAATGTAATTCTAGCCTTTTGGATCGAAGGACGTGAGTCTCGTTCATCCATAGTGTCGGTGTCAAAACCGGCAGACCTCGGGGCAGGGGGTCTCGAGCTGTGGATCTCGGATCGACGGTAACATGAATGAAGGAGACGATGTTTACCCAGGTTTGGGCCCTCTTGATGGAGGTAAAACCCTACGTCCTTCTCTTGTTTATATTGATGAAGATGTATCAAGTACAGAGTTGATCTACCTCGAGATCGTAATGTGTGGTCTTACTCTAGGGCTAGGTGAATGATTTTGCATTGATGTCCCCTCTACGGGCTAAACCCTATGGCTTATATACATGCCAGAGAGGGTATCTAGGGTTACAAGGTCGGTAGCTAGGAGCTAGGCAGCGACAGAGATTTTGGAGTATACGTCAAGTCTTTGGGGGAGGCAGTCTTGATCACACCTCCAGCGTACAGCCTCCAGAGTCCATCTTGACCACGAATGAGGGATCATCGGCCCAACCTGAGGAGAATGGGCCGGCTAGGTCAAGACCCCCTAATCTAGGACACTGTCAGTAGCCCCTGATCTGGTCTTCTATGCTTAAGACGATCTTCCTGATAACAACTTTGGATCCGGAGTCCTTGGCTCGACAGAGGAGTTCCTCCTTGTAATTTTTGGACCACCCCTTCAAATGAGCGATGCCAACCAAAGCTCAACCGAACCTGCTCCCTCTGCCCGAAGAGATTGGATAACTTAGCCTTGAAGGGCAAGCACCTCAGTGTGAATGGTTCCACTCAGTCTGACAACTTTATCGACGCGGCTCACGATGTCTACTACACAACTTGTTCTTGTAGACTCATGTTGGGCCTCCAAGCGTAGAGTTTTGTAGAACAGTAGCAAATTTCCCTCAAGTGGAGGACCTAAGGTTTATCAATCCGTGGGCGGCATAGGATGAAGATGGTCTCTCTGAAACAACCCTGCAACCAAATAACAAAGAGTCTCTTGTGTCCCCAACACACCAAATACAATGGTAAATTGTATAGGTGCACTAGTTCGGCGAAGAATGGTGATACAAGTGTAGTAATGATAATAGATATTGATTTTGTAATAGGAACAATAAAAAACAGCAAGGTAGCAAGTAACAAAAGTGAGCACAAACGGTATTGCAATGCTTGAAAATGAGGCCTAGGGTTCATACTTTCACTAGTGCAATCTCTCAAGAATGCTAATATAATTGGATCACATAACAATTCCTCAACGTGCGGTGAAGAATCACTCCAAAGTTCTTATCTAGCAGAGAACATAAGAAGAAATTGTTTGTAGGGTACGAAACCATCTCAAAGTTATCCTTTCCGATGGATCTTTAGAACTATTCCTATAAGTGTCACAAATAGCCCAAGAGTTCGTACTAAAATAACACCATATGATACACATCAACCAACTCTAATGTCACCTAGATACTCCAATGTCACCACGAGTATCCGTGAGTTGATTATACGATATGCATCAAACAATTCCAGATTTATAATACTCGATCCAACACAAAGAACTTCAAAGAGTGCCCCAAGATTTCTACCGAAAAAGCAAGGACGAAAGCATGTATCAACCCCTATGCATAGATTACCCCAAAGTCACCTCGGGAATCCGCGAGTTGAGTGCTAAAACATATATCAAGTGAACCAATATGATACCCCATTGTCACCATGGGTATTCATTGCAAGAGATGCATCAAGTGCTCTCAAATCCTTAAAACTATTCAATCCGGTAATAATGAAATTTCAAATGGAAAACCCAATTCATCACAACTAGATAGAGAGGGAGAAACACCATATGATCCAACTATATTAAAAAAGTCGCGATACATCAAGATCGTGGCAAATCAAGAACATGAGAGAGAGAGAGATATTAAACACATAGCTATTGGTACAAACCCTCAGCCCCGAGGGTGGACTACTCCCTCCTCATCATGGTGGCCGTCGGGATGATGAAGATGACCTGTGGTGATGATTTCCCCCTCCGGCAGAGTGCCAGAAAAGGGTCTAGATCGGTTTTTCGTGGCTACAGAGGCTTGCGGCGGTGAAACTTCTGATCTAGGGTTATTTCTGGGAGTTTATATATATATATAGGATTTTTCAGTGTTGGAATCACACGAAGATGGGCCACGAGGGGCCCACAAGGTACCAGGGCGAGCCAGCCCCACCTGGCGCACCCTGGTGCCTAGTGGGGCCCTCGTGGCTCTTCTGGCCCTCCCACGAAGCTTCTAGTGCCTCTTTTCTTCCAAAAAAACGTTAAAAAGTTTCACTACATTTGGAGAACTTTGATTTTTGCACAAAAAACAACACCACGGTAGTTCTGCTCAAAACAACGTCAGTCCAAGTTAGTTCCATTTAAATCACGTAAAATAGCACCCAAACCATATAAAATTGTTGTAAACATGGCATGAATACTTCATTAATTATAGATACGTTGGAGGCGTTTCAGCATCCTCAAACTTAATTCTTACTCGTCCTCGAGTAGGTAAATGATAAAAGAAATAATTTATGAAGTGTGAATGCTAGCATAGTGCATAAATTTGATCAATGATAGTTTGAATCACTTTTCCTGGCATCATAACAACTCTTTCTCATAAAATTCATCATGATAAAGTAGCAATTGAAAACAGAATTTTTGATGTGGAATGCCACCTATCATATTCCTCTTATACTCTTTTCTTTTATAGCATGGACATTTGGACTTGAATGATTCAAAGCAATGGGCTATAATTTGACATCAGGACATCAATACTCAAGCATATCAACAAGCAACCATGTATTTCAAAATATCAACACTAAGGAAAGCTATCCCTAGCCCATTATGCTCAATCATTGATCCATTCATGAAACACACTCGAATATTAACTATGCCCAATGCACAAGTATGACAATAGTGTTCCCTAGTTGGTGCTTTATAAGAGAAGATGGAGACTCAATAAAAATAAAAATTGCATAAGTACATAGATAGGCCCTTCGCAGAGGGAACCAGAGATTTGTAGAGGTGCTAGAGCTCAAAGCTTAAATTGAGAGATAAAATTGTTTTGGGAGGCATGCTTTTCCTGTCAACAAAAAACTACCGAGAATTCCCAATACTTTCCATGCTAGATACATCATAAGCGGTTCCCAAACATAAAATAAAGTTTATTCCTTTTTCCATCATTCTTTCACAATCCATGGCTAGCCGTATCCACAGGTGCCTTCCATACCAACACTTTCCAAGGAATTTATTATTGATAACACAAATGAAATTTCTTTTCATTTCGGGACTGGGCAACCTTATTACCTGACACACTCTCATGCAATGACAAGTGAATAAACACTCATCTTGAGAATAATACGTCTAGCATGGAAAATATTGGCCACCCCTTGCCGCTTCATGAGCGGTACGGGCACACAAAAAAAGAAATTCATTTTGAAAATTAGAGTTGGCACATACAAATTTACTTGGAACGACATGGAAATACTACATATAGGTAGGTATGGTGGACTCATTGGCACACTTGGTTTAACAAGTTTGGATGCACAAGCAGTATTCCCGCTTAGTACATATGAAGGCTAGCAAATATATTGAGAAGTGACCAACCAAGAAATGAAAACGACAATAAACAAGCATTAAACATAACTGACATTGAATAATGCACCACAAGTAGGATATAACTTCATTGCACTTTCGTGGTTGCATAGGGAATCACAAACCTTAACACGATATTCCTACTAAAGCACAATTACTCACCAACATGACTCACATATTATTATCTCCATATCGCAAAACTATTGCAAGGAATCAAACATATCATATCCAATGATCTACATGAAAGTTTTTATTATATCCTTCTTGAATATCCATAACTTTGGGACCAATTTCATAGCTTGTGCAAATTGTCATCACTATTATCAACTCTCAAAATAACATAAGTGAAGCATGAGAGTGTTCGATAAACTACTCCAAAAACATATAAGTGAAGATCAAATGAGTTGTTAAGTAAATAGGTAGCTATGTGCGGACTCTCTCTTATTTAAAAACTTTCAGATCTAAGTATCTTATTAAAACAGCAAGCAAAACAAAATAAAATGATATTCGAAAAATAGCACACATCATGTGAAGAAGCGAAAACTTAGGCTCAACCAAGGCTAACCGATAATTGTTGATGAAGAAAGGTGGGATGCCTATCGGGGCATCCCCAAGCTTAGATGCTTGGGACTTCTTCAAATATTATCTTGGGATGCATTGGGCATCCCCAATCTTGAGCTGTTGTATCTTCTTCATTCCTCTCATATCACGGTTTCCCTAACTCTTAAAAACTTCATCCACACAAAACTCAACAAGAGCTTGTGAGATAAGTTAGTATAAATCAATGCAAAACCTTATCATTCTCTACTATAGCAAATCACTAAAATTATAATTTAACATTGAATACAAATGCCTCTTCATATTTAATAGTCCTATCCTCAAATACAAACATTAAACAAGCAAACATATGCAAACATAATAGCAATATGTCTAAACAAGATAGTGTGTAAAGAATGCAAGAAGATTCATACTTCTTTAATTCCAAAAATTCTGAAAATTTACCACACTCTAGAAAATTTATCATAGCTTACTGTATAAAAATTTCAAGATTTTATCACATCCTGACATTTTTTAAGAATTCAGACAATGATAGAAAACATTCTGTTTTCAAAACAACAACATATAGACTTGCATAATAAGCATGGTAAAGGCTATCCTTGACATTTTTATTGAAGTAAAAGATACAAAACGTTGTTCTAAATAACAACAAGCAAATCCTCACAAAATAAAATGACGCTCCAAGCAAAACACATATCATGTGATGAATGAAAACATAGCTCTAAGTGAGGTTACCGATAATGTTGGACACGAAAGAGGGGATGCCTTCCGGGGCATCCCGAAGCTTAGTTGCTTGGATCTATCTTGAGTATTACCTTGGGTACCTTGGCATCCCCAAGCTTAGGATCTTGCCACTCCTTATTCTCCTCATATCGATATCTCACCCAAAACTTGAAAACTTCAATCACACAAAACTTAACGGAACTTCATGAGATAGGTTAGTATGATAAAACAAATCATTCACTTTGGTACTGTCAAAGACAATATTCATAATTGTTCTCACACAATGCCTACTATACCTTATCATTTCCACAATTTATATTGGGCAATATAAGCCATAGAAACTAGAAAGCAAGCAAACTATGCATTGAAAGCAAAATCTGTCAAAAACAGAACAGTCTGTAATGATGTGGACAATGGCCATAGTTTTGTAAATCCAAAAATTCTGAAAACATAGGAAATGTAGTGACAACATCATTGCTCCAGTCAAATTGCAGCCTCTTTACCGAAGCCTTTGGAGTATTTCTTTGAGCAGAGATTGACGTCGTGAAGAAGGCGTTTTCAAGAGATTTCATTGTAATTCTTAGTCATAAGAGCCACTTTGTATTTTCTTGGATTTTAGGTCCAAATTAGTGTACCTGTAATTGTTATGAGTATGAATAAAATTAGAGGTGTTTAAGAAACAATATCAGGGCCCACTGTGCGAGACAAAAAAAGAATATTCTTCCCTCTCGCAACCCATTTGGGTCGTACCAACAGAAAATTTCTGATTTTGTCAAAGAAAAAACCAAAAAATTCCTGCAGTCACCTCTCATCTTCGGTTCGTCCTGGATCATGAGTCTCCAAACCCAAACCCCAGAGGAGGCAGGAGGATCTAGGGCCATGATGGGGGAGGCGGACGCAAGCGCCGGCGGCGGGGACCCGCAAAAGCTGAAGCGGATCACGGCGGGAGTGTACGAGTATGAGAACGACACGCGGTGGGCGGGGTACTGGTCCAACGTCCTCGTCCCGCCCGACCTTGCCTCCCTCCCCGATGTCGTCGACCACTTCAAGTGAAAGTTCTACCAGAGATACATCGTAAGACCCACCCATACGACGGCCTCCCCCTGTTTTTGGATGGGGCGGATAACTGCTAGTTCGATCTGTTTGACTTATCTCCGGTGTGTTGGTGTCGGAGAGAATTAATCGTAGCCAAATGGTCAATGGCTTGAATTTGATGTTGTTAGAGACTTTGAGTCCCATTGGCTTTTAATAAGGATGTAGGTTGCAGCAGCTGCACCGCTAGGGTCGTACTACCAATTGGGTATTATGGGGTTGCATGATATCAACATCATTGTGCTCAGGTGTCACATTTTGGCATTGGTTCCATGCAGTTGCCGTGATTTTAAGTTATACTATCCCACATTTATAAATTCGGTGTGCCTATGACATGCACAATGAAAAATGGGCGTCTGCAGAATGACTTCATGCGGAATTTATCATCGCTATAAAAGGTAGCAGCAAAAGTGGCAGATGACCATTGGTACTTAAGTGTTACAACTCAAAACCAATAGTTCAAGAATGAGAGTTGCAAAACTTAACAAAAATAAGCACCCGACCCATATAGACCCGCTTGAAGACTATCAACTCAAATGCTTCTCCCCCTTTTGTCAGGAAGGACCAAAAAGGAGTTAAGGCATAGAGTGTCTAAGCTTTCCCATGAGGTGTTGGTGAAGATGTTGGGGCAACCGGGTCGACGTTGGAGTTGGGCGGTGCAGAAGGGCCTGATGTAGAATTGTGATGCAGTGAAGCCTTAACTGGTGAAGTGGCATCGTCCTCCTCATCAATGACTCGTGCAACAATGGTTGGAGCCGAAGATGAGTAGTCAGAGTCTTCAATGGATGGTGTTGGACACCAATTTGCTAACTGTGGAGGCCTGGAGTCAAACTTGAAACGTTCAGTGAAGCCATCTGCTGAAAGTTCATCTTCAGAGCATAGCAGAGTGAGGCTCTTCCAGGCACACCGACAAGCTTCATGAGCAACAAAAGAATTCTTGGTGGAGAGGTTGCGAATGCGATTGACATCCACAAGAAGACTTTGCATCCGACGCTTCATCTAGTCATGATGCCTATCCTGCTTCTGATGAAGAGAAACTAGAAGTTCTCGGTCACTGAGCCCACGAGCATGCTTCAGAGGCCTTTGTGCTACTGTGCTGGCTGTTGCATTAGTGGGAGCACGATGCGGCAACCTAAGCTAACCGATGAGAGGACCAACAGTAGTAGGTGCATTCGGCACATGAAAAGATTCAAGTGGTGATGAGAAGCTTTGAAAAGTGGCATTGTCTTCACGCACTGGTTCCTTGGCAGGCTCTGGATAGATGGCTTCATGAGACATATCCAATTCAGGCAGAAAAACCACATGATTTCACGCTGAAGCTTGATAGTTGATAGTGGAGTGAAGCTTTATCAGCCGCATAACCCATGATGCATAGAATTTGAGGCCAAAGGGATAAATGCTTGAAGCTGCCAACTGATGAATGACGAAATCTTGAGTATTGAACCTGATGCCATTCAGAATGTAGAATACCAATGTCTTCACGGTGGCTTCAATCTTGGCTTGCAGAGAGTGCCCTTTGATTGGCCATGGAGTATGCCTCAGTATATGTTAGATGGTGCGGGGCAGTTACTCGAGGTCATTCACAAATAATTCCTTGGGATATTCAGCATCCACTGGAAATGGCTTCATCATGCTCAGCAGCATTTGACTCATGTTGGGCTCTGGCTTATGGAAGATGCTCTCAAGTTCTTGTTCATATCGCTGACAACCTGGCTCATAGAGATCACCAGGAGTGGGCAGGGAAGTGAGATTGATGATGTCTTGAGCTTTGGCTTCATGAGGACATCACCTAACATCCACTCAAGGACCCATGTCTTCGGATCCCTGTTGTAGCGTGAGAAATGAAGTGTGGCATAAAATTTAAGTAAGAGCTCCTCATTCCAGTGCTCCTTGTCGACGATAAAAGGGAGCAGACCAACTTCATGAAAGCAATCAATAGCTTCTTCAAGGCACGACAGTCCAGCAATGGCATCGCAACACAGGCGCTTGTGAGGGAAGATATTGTCCTAGTTGTACAAGATGCATGAGTAATATCTTCTTTGCTGATGACTCCAGAACCTGTCAGAAGAGATCCTGGGCTTCTTGTAGGGGTTGCGCTGCCAAAGAATGTGTTGTGCTCTCTGAAGCTTAGGACACTTAATGAGCCCTGAGTGGTGGCAACACTGGGAAGCCTTGGCATTCTTGGCTTCGGCTTCTGAGTCTGAGGCCTGTGCTCAATGTGTTAGTCATATTGGGGACGAGGAGCAACAGGGGGTGTCATGATCGGCCATCTGACACTAATAGGCTCACCTCCACGATTGAAGGCCCTTGCCATAGTGTGAGGTACAGGTGGAGCAGCAGCAACATCCGAGGTGGATGGCTGAATGTCTTCTGTGGCATCAAGGGCTTCAGTCTGAAGAGTGGCCTCAGGTTGCGCAATATCTTCACCAATGACAACATCACTGGCTTCAGTGTGAGTAGCATCACCAACAGCATCTTCCGCAGTGGCTTCAGGAGCTTCAATAATTGGTGGGTCAGGCATAATCACATTGGCAGTCACACTAGGTTTAGTAGGGGAATAACAACTTGTTCTTTTTCTTCTCTTTCCTTGGCTGATGCAGCCAGAATATGTTCAGCCTCTTTGGCTTTAGACTCTTGAGCAGTTTCTGAGGGGATGGCTTCAGGGAACACTTGACGTGCTACTGAGCGTGTGGCTTGCACCTCCTCTTGAGGAATGCTGGACATGGAGACCGTTGGCCTTGGGCCTCGGCGAATCCTTCGAAAAGAGGGTGATGCCTGCGGTGAGGGATGATAACCCCCAAGTATAGGGGATCGCAACAGTTTTCGAGGGTAGAGTATTCAACCCAAATTTATTGATTCGACACAAGGGGAGCAAAAGAATATTCTCAAGTATTAGCAACTGAGTTGTCAATTCAGCCACACCTGGATAACTTAATATCTACAGCAAAGTATTTAGGACCAAAGTAATATGGAAGTAATGGTAACGGTAGCAAAAGTAATATTTTGGGTTTTGTAGTGATTGTAACAGTAGCAACGGAAAAGTAAATAAGCGAAGAACAATATGTGAAAAGCTCGTAGGCATTGGATCGGTGATGGAGAATTATGCCGGATGTGGTTCATCATGTAATAGTCATAACATAGGGCGACACAGAACTAGCTCCAATTCATCAATGTAATGTAGGCATGTATTCCGAATATAGTCATACGTGCTTATGGAAAAGAATTTGCATGACATCTTTTGTCCTACCCTCCCGTGGCAGCGGGGTCCTAATGGAAACTAAGGGATATTAAGGCCTCCTTTTAATAGAGTACCAGAACAAAGCATTAACACAGAGTGAATACATGAACTCCTCAAACTATGGTCATCACCGGGAGTGGTCCCGATTATTGTCACTTCGGGGTTGCCGGATCATAACACATAGTAGGTGACTATAGACTTGCAAGATAGGATCAAGAACTCACATATATTCATGAAAACATAATAGGTTCAGATCTAAAATCATGGCACTCGGGCCCTAGTGACAAGCATTAAGCATAGCAAAGTCATAGCAACATCAATCTCAGAACATAGTGGATACTAGGGATCAAACCCTAACAAAACTAACTCGATTACATGATAGATCTCATCCAACCCATCACCGTCCAGCAAGCCTACGATGGAATTACTCACGCACGACGGTGAGCATCATGAAATTGGTGATGGAGGATGGTTGATGATGACGATGGCGATGGATTCCCCTCTCCGGAGCCCCGAACGGACTCCAGATCAGCCTCTCGAGAGGTTTTAGGGCTTGGCGGTGGCTCCGTATCGTAAAACACGATGAATTCTTCTCTCTGATTTTTTCTCCCCGAAAGTGAATATATGGAGTTGGAGTTGAGGTCGGTGGAGCATCAGGGGGCCCACGAGGCAGGGGGGCGCGCCCAGGGGGCAGGCGCGCCCCCCACCCTCGTGGACAGGGTGTGGGCCCCCTGACGTGGATTTTTCTTCCAGTATTTTTAATATTTTCCAAAAAGATGTTCCGTGGAGTTTCAGGTCATTCCGAGAACTTTTGTTTCTGCACATAAATAACACCATAGAAAGTCTGCTGAAAACAAGAGCAGTCCGGGTTAGTTCCATTCAAATCATGCAAGTTAGAGTCCAAAACAAGGGCAAAAGTGTTTGGAAAAGTAGATACAACGGAGACGTATCAAGGGAGTGGTCTTCTCCCTGTCTTCAGGGGTTTCTTGTGGAGTCTCAATCACCGGAGTACTGACTTGAGTGGGTGGAGTGTGTGGTATGACTTCATGTAGAGGGGAGTTGGGGTGTTGCTCATCGCAGAAATCATCTTGTGTGATTGGCGTCGTGGGACCGCCAATGCTAATCTGTTCATTGCTCGTGAGAGCAGGCGATGATACCGGTTTCTGGATGATCTGGGGAACTAGAGGAAGGACTGCATCATCATCAACATTTTCTTCTTGACCAATGTCTTCAGCTGCGATGGTGTCAACAGCTGGAATCTTTTGGACTCATGAGCCTCTGAGGTAGCAGGCTCATGTACAACTATATGGCACTCGTGGTTGGAGGAGGCAGGAAGGGCAACAGAGATAGGTTCAACAAGCAGTGGTTCTACAGGAGTAATTGAGGCAGTTTTTGCTTGAGTCCTTCTTGAAGCTTTAGAAGGTTTTGTCTTCATCCTTTTCTGAGATGGAGCAGCATCAGAGGATTCTTGATGCTTTCGCTTCTTGGCTTCAGCCTCTGCCTGCTTCATCTTCTTCCTCTCAGAATAAGTTGATGGGACCTTAGGCTTCGAGCTTGTCATACTGGCAGGGAAGACAATGCTTGGCATATCCTGCCTGGAAGCCTCAGCCTCAGTTGGCATTGTCTTCTTCTTCTTCTTCTTCTTCTTCTTCTTCTTCTTAGCAGCCACCTTGGGGTCAATGCCTGGACGCCCAAGTGCTTTTTGCTTCAAGGCCTCATTGTGAGCCTGAACACATTTCTCTGCATAATATTTGAGGCGGTCTTGTGAGCCCTTGGCTTCATCACGATGCCTATGGAACTCAGCCTTGAGATCTGCCATCATAGTCTTGAAGTTCTGAAGATCTATGACACTAAGTTTGGCCATGTACTTCTTGAAGACGGCCTACTCATGATCAATCTTGTTCTTCTGCTCGATGACCTTTTGAGCAATGGCAAGCTCTTTGGCAATGTAGCCCTGAAATGTCACACTGATGCCTATGGGAAGCTACAGATCATCAATGGTGAGAGAAGTGTCCTCAAACCATTCGTCGATGAAGTTGTTCAGAATGTCAGCATCAAACAGAGGCAAATCTCTGAATATTTCAGCCTCCTGTTTGCTCTTGATCAACAACTCAAGGGCATCATCAGCAAGGTCTTCATCACTGGATAGATCAATCACATCCTCTTCATGATGCAGGATGCTTGCTGGAGTAAGGCCTTGCCCTGAGATCTTCTTAGTCTTCATAGACGTACGAGACATGTCTTCAGACTGCACACTGGATTCAGGAGGTGCAGATTTCAGTGGCTTCACTCTTGAAGCTTTTGGAGCAGCAGAAGACTTTGAAGCCTTTGACTTCTTCACTAGCTTCGGGGGCTCTGGAACTTCAGTTTGTTCCTCCTTCTCAACAGCGACTTCAATACTGGCCCTCTGTGCTGCATAATGTGCCAGAAATGAGTCGAAGTCATCAAAGGGACCAACAAGATTTGGTTCAGCCTCGCGAATGCCATAGGGCCTTGGGGCAGCTAGACCTGGGTTGAAGTAAATCCCAAGGTCCTTCTGTTGGGGCTCATAGCAGAAATTAAAAAATTTCAATGCATCACCAAGATCAATCTATGGAGTCATCTAGCAACAAGAGAGAGAGGAGTGCATCTACATACCCTTGTAGACCGCGAGCGGAAGCGTTCAAGAGAACGGGGTTGATGGAGTCGTACTCGTCGTGATCCAAATCACTGATGATCCTAGCGCCGAACGGATGGCACCTCCGCGTTCAACACACATACGGAGCGGAGACGTCTCCTCCTTCTTGATCTAGCGAAGGGGAAGGAGAAGTTGATGGAGATCCAGCAGCACGACGGCGTTGCGTGGAAGCAGCGGGATTCCAGCAGGGCTTCGCCAATCGCTACTGGAGGAGGAAGAGGTGTCACGGGAGGGAGAGGGAGGCGCCAGGGCTTAGGGTGCGGCTGCCCTCCCTCCCCTCCACTATATATAGGGGCTGGGGGGCGCATGCCCCCCTTGGAGATCCCATCTAGAGGGAGGGGGCGGCGGCCCCTCAGGGGGCAACGGCCCCTAGGGATTCCAACCCTAGGCGCCTTGGGCCCTTGAGTGGGGCGCACCAGCCCACCAGGGGCTGGTTCCCACGCCACTTCAGCCCATGGGGCCCTCCGGGATAGGTGGCCCCACCCGGTGGACCCCCGGGACCCTTTCGGTGGTCCCGGTACAATACCGGTGACCCCCGAAACTATCCCGGTGGCCGAAACTGGACTTCCTATATATAAATCTTTACCTCCGGACCATTTTGGAACTCCTCGTGATGTCCGGGATCTCATCCGGGACTCCGAACAACTTTCGGTTAACCGCATACTAATATCTCTACAACTCTAGCGTCACCGAACCTTAAGTGTGTAGACCCTACGGGTTCGGGAGACACGTAGACATGACCGAGACAACTCTCCGGTCAATAATCAACATCGGGATTTGGATACCCATGTTGGCTCCCACATGCTCCATGATAATATCATCGGATGAACCACGATGTCGAGGATTCAATCAATCCCGTATACAATTCCCTTTGCCAATCGGTACGTTACTTGCCCGAGATTCGATCGTCGGTATCCCAATACCTCGTTCAATCTCGTTACCAGCAAGTCACTTTACTCGTTCCATAATGCATGATCCCGTGACTAACTACTTAGTCACATTGAGCTCATTATGATGATGCATTACCGAGTGGGCCCAGAGATACCTCTCCGTCATTCGGAGTGACAAATCCCAGTCTCGATCCGTGCCAACCCAACAGACACTTTTGGAGATACCTGTAGTGCACCTTTAGAGTCACCCAGTTACGTTGTGACGTTTGGTACACCCAAAGCATCCTTACGGTATCCGGGAGTTGCATGATCTCATGGTCTAAGGAAATGATACTTGACATTACAAAAGCTTTAACAAACGAACTACACGATCTAGAGCTATGCTTAGGATTGGGTCTTGTCCATCACATCATTCTCCTAATGATGTGATCCCGTTATCAATGACATCCAATGTCCATGTTCAGGAAACCGTAACCATCTATTGATCAACGAGCTAGTCAACTAGAGGCTCACTAGGGACATGTTATGGTCTATGTGTTCACACATGTATTACGATTTCCGGATAACACAATTATAGCATGAACAATAGATAATTATCATGAACAATGAAATATAATAATAACCATTTTATTATTGCCTCTAGGGCATATTTCCAACAGTCTCCCACTTGCACTAGAGTCAATAATCTAGTTACATTGTGATGAAGCGTACACCCATAGAGTTCTGGTGTTGATCATGTTTCGCCCGTGGAAGAGGTTTAGTCAATGGATCTGCGACATTCAAATCCGTATGCACTTTACAAATATCTATGTCTCCATTTTGAACATTTTCACGAATGGAGTTGAAGCGACGCTTGATGTGCCTGGTCTTCTTATGAAACCTGGGCTCCTTGGCAAGGGCAATAGCTCCAGTGTTGTCACAGAAGAGAGTCATCGGCCCCGATGCATTGGGAATAACTCCTAGGTCGGCAATGAACTCCTTCATCCAGATTGCTTCATGTGCTGCCTCCGAGGCTGCCATGTACTCCGCTTCACATGTAGATCCCGCCACGACGCTTTGCTTGCAACTGCACCAGCTGACTGCCCCACCATTGAAAATATACACGTATCCGATTTGTGACTTAGAGTCATCCAGATCTGTGTCGAAGCTAGCATCGACGTAACCCTTTACGATGAGCTCTTCGTCACCTCCATTAACGAGAAACATATCCTTAGTCCTTTTCAGGTACTTCAGGATGTTCTTGACCGCTGTCCAGTGTTCCATGCCGGGATTACTTTGGTACCTTCCTACCAAACTTACGGAAAGGTTTACATCAGGTCTGGTACACAGCATGGCATACATAATAGACCCTATGGCCGAGACATAGGGGACGACACACATCTTTTCTCTATCTTCTGCCGTGGTCGGGCATTGAGCCGTGCTCAATTTCACACCTTGCAATACAGGCAAGAACCCCTTCTTGGACTGATCCATATTGAACTTCTTCAATATCTTGTCAAGGTATGTGCTTTGTGAAAGACCTATGAGGCGTCTCGATCTATCTCTACAGATCTTGATGCCTAATATGTAAGCAGCTTCTCCAAGGTCCTTCATTGAAAAACACTTATTCAAGTAGGCCTTTATGCTTTCCAAGAATTCTATATCATTTCCCATCAATAGTATGTCATCCACATATAATATGAGAAATGCTACAAAGCTCCCACTCACTTTCTTGTAAACACAGGCTTCTCCATAAGTCTGTGTAAACCCAAACGCTTTAATCATCTCATCAAAGCGAATGTTCCAACTCCGAGATGCCTGCACCAGCCCATAGATTGAGCGCTGGAGCTTGCATACTTTGTCAGCATTCTTAGGATCGACAAAACCTTCCAGCTGCATCATATACAATTCTTCCTTAAGGAAGCCGTTAAGGAATGCCGTTTTGACGTCCATTTGCCATATTTCATAATCGTAGAATGCGGCAATTGCTAACATGATTCGGACGGACTTCAGCTTCGCTACGGGTGAGAAGGTCTCATCGTAGTCAACTCCTTGAACTTATCGATAACCCTTAGCGACAAGTCGAGCTTTATAGATGGTAACATTTCCATCTGCGTCCGTCTTCTTCTTAAAGATCCA
This sequence comes from Aegilops tauschii subsp. strangulata, assembly GCF_002575655.3. Classification (NCBI taxonomy): domain Eukaryota; kingdom Viridiplantae; phylum Streptophyta; class Magnoliopsida; order Poales; family Poaceae; genus Aegilops; species Aegilops tauschii. Next base: position 307,820,593 of record NC_053037.3, on the reverse strand, counting down.
TTTATTATCTATCGCTCGCCGATCATCGGGCAAGTCTGTCAAAGTCCATACTTTGTTTTCATACATGGATCCTATCTCGGATTGCATGGCTTCAAGCCATTTGTTGGAATCTGGGCCCGCCATTGCTTCTTCATAGTTCGAAGGTTCACCGTTGTCCAACAACATGATTTCCAGGACAGGGTTGCCGTACCACTCTGGTGCAGAACGTGTCCTTGTGGACCTACAAAGTTCAGTGGTAACTTGATCTTGATCGTCATCATTAACTTCCTCTCTAGTCGGTGCAGGCACCACAAAAACATTTTCTTGTGCCGCGCTACTTTCTGGTTCGAGAGGGGTCATCTCATCAAGTTCCACTTTCCTCCCACTTACTTCTTTCGAGAGAAACTCTTTCTCCAGAAAGGACCCGTTCTTGGCAACGAAGATCTTGCCTTCGGATCTGAGGTAGAAGGTATACCCAATGGTTTCCTTAGGGTATCCTATGAAGACGCATTTTTCTGACTTGGGTTCGAGCTTTTCAGGTTGAAGTTTCTTGACATAAGCATCGCATCCCCAAACTTTAAGAAACGACAACTTAGGTTTCTTTCCAAACCATAATTCATACGGTGTCGTCTCAACGGATTTCGACGGAGCCCTATTTAAACTGAATGCGGCAGTCTCTAAAGCATAACCCCAAAATGATAGCGGTAGATCGGTAAGAGACATCATAGATCGCACCATATCCAATAGAGTGCGATTACGACGTTCGGACACACCATTACACTGAGGTGTTCCAGGCGGCGTGAGTTGTGAAACAATTCCACATTTCCTTAAGTGTGTGCCAAATTCGTGACTCAAATATTCCCCTCCACGATCGGATCGCAAGAACTTTATTTTCCTGTCACGTTGATTTTCAACCTCACTCTGAAATTCCTTGAACTTTTCAAAGGTCTCAGACTTGTGTTTCATTAAGTAGACATACCCACATCTACTCAAGTCATCAGTGAGGGTGAGAACAAAACGATAGCCACCGCGAGCCTCAACGCTCATTGGACCGCACACATCAGTATGTATGATTTCCAATAAGTTGGTTGCTCGCTCCATTGTTCCGGAGAACGGAGTCTTGGTCATTTTTCCCATGAGGCATGGTTTGCACATGTCAAATGATTCATAATCAAGAGACTCCAAAAGTCCATCTGCATGGAGTTTCTTCATGCGTTTGACACCAATGTGACCAAGGCGGCAGTGCCACAAGTATGTGGGACTATCATTATCAACCTTACATTTCTTGGCATTCACACTATGAATATGTGTAACATCACGTTCGAGATTCATTAAGAATAAACCATTGACCAGCCGGGCATGACCATAAAACATATCTCTCATATAAATAGAACAACCATTATTCTCGGATTTAAATGAGTAGCCATCTCGCATCAAACGAGATCCAGATACAATGTTCATGCTCAAAGCTGGCACTAAATAACAATTATTGAGGTTTAAAACTAATCCCGTAGGTAAATGTAGAGGTAGCATGCCAACGGTGATCACATTGACCTTGGAACCATTCCCGACGCGCATCGTCACCTCGTCGTTTGCCAGTCTTCGCTTATTCCGCAGCTCCTGCTTTGAGTTACAAATATGAGCAACCGCACCGGTATCAAATACCCAGGAGCTACTACAAGCGCTGGTTAGGTACACATCAATAACATGTATATCACATATACCTTTGGTATTGCCGGCCTTCTTATCCGCTAAATACTTGGGGCAGTTCCGCTTCCAGTGACCGTTTCCCTTGCAATAAAAGCACTCAGTCTCAGGCTTGGGTCCATTCTTTGTCTTCTTCCTGGCAGCTTGCTTACCGGGCGCGGCAACTCCCTTGCCGTCTTTCTTGAAGTTCTTCTTACCCTTGCCTTTCTTGAAGTTAGTGGTTTTATTCACCATCAACACTTGATGTTCATTTTTGATCTCCACCTCCGCTGATTTCAGCATTGAATATACCTCAGGAATGGTCTTTTCCATCCCCTGCATATTGAAGTTCATCACAAAGCTCTTGTAGCTAGGTGGGAGCGACTGAAGGATTCTGTCAACGACCGCGTCATCCGGGAGATTAACTCCCAGCTGAGATAAGCGGTTGTGCAACCCAGACATTTTGAGTATGTGTCCGCTGACGGAACTATTCTCCTCCATCTTACAATTGTAGAACTTGTCGGAGACTTCATATCTCTCGACCCGGGCATGAGCTTGGAAAACCATTTTCAGCTCTTGGAACATCTCATATGCTCCGTGCTGCTCGAAACGCTTTTGGAGCCCCGGTTCTAAGCTGTAAAGCATGCCGCACTGAACCATGGAGTAATCATCAACACGTGTTTGCGAAGAGTTCATAACGTCTTGGTTTGCTGGGAAGGGTGCTTCACCTAGCGGTGCTTCAAGGACATATGCTTTCTTGGCAGTATGAGGATGATCCTCAAGTTCCGGACCCAGTCTGAATAGTTGCTACCATCGTCTTTCAGCTTGGTTTTCTCTAGGAACACGTTGAAGTTGAGGTTGACATTAGCATGGGCCATTTGATCTACAAGACATATTGCAAAGATTTTAGACTAAGTTCATGATAATTAAGTTCATCTAATCAAATTATAATGAACTCCCACTCAGACAAACATCCCTCTAGTCATCTAAGTGATACATGATCCGAGTCAACTAGGCCGTGTCCGATCATCACGTGAGACGGACTAGTCATCATCGGTGAACATCTTCATGTTGATCGTATCTTCTATACGACTCATGTTCGACCTTTCGGTCTTCCGTGTTCCGAGGCCATGTCTGTACATGCTAGGCTCGTCAAGTCAACCTAAGTGTATTGCGTGTGTAAATCTGGCTTACACCCGTTGTATGCGAACGTTAGGACCTATCACACCCGATCATCACGTGGTGCTTCGGAACAACGGACTTTAGCAACGGTGCACAGTTAGGGGGGACACAATTCTTGAAAGTTTAGCGAGAGATCATCTTATTTATGCTACCGTCGTTCTAAGCAAATAAGATGTAAAACATGATAAACATCACATGCAATCAAATAGTGACATGATATGGCCAATATCATTTTTGCTCCTTTTGATCTCCATCTTCGGGGCGCCATGATCATCATCGTCACCGGCATGACACCATGATCTCCATCATCATGATCTTCATCATCGTGTCTTCATGAAGTTGTCTCGCCAACTATTGCTTCTACTACTATAGCTAACAGTTAGCAATAAAGTAAAGTAATTACATGACGTTCCAGTTGACACGCAGGTCATAAATAAATTAAGACAACTCCTATGGCTCCTGCCGGTTGTCATACTCATCGACATGCAAGTCGTGATTCCTATTACAAGAACATGATCAATCTCATACATCACATATATCATTCATCACATCCTTCTGGCCATATCACATCACATGACACTTGCTGCAAAAACAAGTTAGACGTCCTCTAATTGTTGTTGCAAAAAAATTTCGTGGCTGCTATAGGTTTCTAGCAAGAACGTTTCTTACCTACGCCAAAACCACAACGTGATATGCCAATTTCTATTTACCCTTCATAAGGACCCTTTTCATCGAATCCGATCCGACTAAAGTGGGAGAGACAGACACCCGCTAGCCACCTTATGCAACTAGTGCATGTCAGTCGGTGGAACCTGTCTCACGTAAGCGTACGTGTACGGTCGGTCCGGGCCGCTTCATCCCACGATACCGCCGAATCAAGATAAGACTAGTAACGGCAAGTAAATTGACAAAATCGACGCCCACAACAACTTCTGTTCTACTCGTGCATAGAAACTACGCATAGACCTAGCTCATGATGCCACTGTTGGGGTTCGTAGCAGAAATTAAAAAATTTCTACACATCACCAAGATCAATCTATGGAGTCATCTAGCAACGAGAGAGAGAGAGGAGTGCATCTACATACCCTTGTAGATCGCGAGCGGAAGCGGTCAAGAGAACGGGGTTGATGGAGTCGTACTCGTCGTGATCCAAATCACCGATGATCCTAGCGCCGAACGGACGAGACCTCCGCGTTCAACACATGTACGGAGCGGAGACGTCTCCTCCTTCTTGATCCAGAAAGGGGGAAGGAGAAGTTGATGGAGATCCAGCAGCACGATGGCGTGGTGGTGGAAGCAGCGGGATTCCAACAGGGCTTCGCCAAGCACTACTGGAGGAGGAAGAGGTGTCACGGGAGGGAGAGGGAGGTGCCAGGGCTTAGGGTGCGGCTGCCCTCCCTCCCCTCCACTATATATAGGGGCTAGGGGCGCGCATGCCCCCTTGGAGATCCCATCTAGAGGGGGGCGGCCCCTCGGGGGGCAACGGCCCCCTTAGGGTTTCCAACCAGGGGGCGCATGCCCCCTCGGGGGGCAACGGCCCCCTAGGGTTTCCAACCCTAGGCGCCTTGGGCCCTTGGGTGGGACGCACCTGCCCACCAGGGGCTGGTTCCCACGCCACTTCAGCCCATGGGGCCCTCCGGGATAGGTGGCCCCACCCAGTGGACCCCCGGGACCCTTCCGGTGGTCCTGGTACAATACCGGTGACCCCCGAAACTCTCCCGGTGGCTGAAACTGGACTTCCTATATATAAATCTTTACCTCCGGACCATTCCGGAACTCCTCATGACATCCGGAATGTCATCCGGGACTCCGAACAACTTTCGGTTAACCGCATACTAATATCTCTACAACTCTAGCGTCACCGAACCTTAAGCGTGTAGACCCTACGGGTTCGGGAGACACGTAGACATGACCGAGACAACTCTCCGGTCAATAACCAACAGCGGGATCTGGATACCCATGTTGTCTCCCACATTCTCCATGATAATCTCATCGGATGAACCACGATGTCGAGGATTCAATCAATCCTGTATACAATTCCCTTTGTCAATCGGTACGTTACTTGCCCGAGATTCGATCGTCGGTATCCCAATACCTCGTTCAATCTCGTTACCGGCAAGTCACTTTACTCGTTCCGTAATGCATGATCCCGTGACTAACTACTTAGTCACATTGAGCTCATTATGATGATGCATTACTGAGTGGGCCCAGAGATACCTCTCCATCATACGGAGTGACAAATCCCAGTCTCGATCCGTGCCAACCCAACAGACACTTTCGGAGATACCTGTAGTGCACCTTTATAGTCACCCAGTTATGTTGTGACGTTTGGTACACCCAAAGCATCGTTACGGTATCCGGGAGTTGCACGATCTCATGGTCTAAGTAAATGATACTTGACATTAGAAAAGCTTTAGCAAACGAACTACACGATCTAGAGCTATGCTTAGGATTGGGTCTTGTCCATCACATCATTCTCCTAATGATGTGATCCCGTTATCAATGACATCCAATGTCCATGGTCAGGAAACCATAACCATCTATTGATCAACGAGCTAGTCAACTAGAGGCTCACTAGGGACATGTTATGGTCTATGTGTTCTCACGACACCATTGAAGACTAAAGCTTTTGCAAATTGGAGACTGGCTTCAAACCGATCATCCTCACGACACCATTGAAGACTGGATGGGTCGGCATTCTCAGGCATTGGTCCTCTGACCATGCAAGGATGGAAGCCTCTCTCACTGGCTTTAGCTTTGGTCTTGGGGTGCAGCTTCATGTACACAATATCCACCCAGGGAGGCCTCACAACATTCTTGTCCGCGTACTCTGGAGTCACGAAGTGGTATAGGAACCACTGTTCTGCCCAATATCTTCGAATCCATTGGACACGAGATTTGCACTCACCGTAGCTCTCTTCAGGATCAGACTTGTATAGTTCATAGAGATCTGGTGGCAGGTCTTTTGCAGTGTTATCACTGCCCTGTCTCCCTCCCTTCTTTGCAGATTTGCCACTGGCCATTGGCTTTAGACTGAAGGGCTTCACAGTGGTGTTTGGCTTCGCTCTGCTTGTCAGACAAGAACTAGCTTGAGGTGATTCAATATGATGCTGTAAGAACTCTGCAAATGAATGCAGACTATGAGAACCAAGAGACTCTCCCATGGACATGTACCTATGACAACATTAGATATGCGAGGGAAGGGGAAGAGGTCATATGCATTCTTAGAGGAGTTTGAAGATAAATCAGTTTGAAGACATTGACCTCATAGCGCGAAGACATTCACTCATCGATGTAAGTTGGTTCCAGATTTGTACGAATCCATTATTAAGTACAAGTGAGGAATCTAACTAGTTGTGAAGCATAAGTGAAAGTACTTGCAAGTTATGAGATGCAGAGTGGGAAAGATCCAGATTTGGAAGAAGTAAAATAGCTTTCTGAAGATTTAGAAGGTTCGTCGAATCAAATAAACGGTAAAAAGTAAGTTTTTTGTTACCGCTCAAGAACATACGATGAACTGCTAGACGAGGCGGGATGGAGGCCGAGCAGTTCGATCTTCCGCGCCCTAAGTTGGTGGCGGAAGACACCTACGGCGGTGGAAGGAGGAAGATGTCTGCAGTCGGCATGACGACGACGACGGAGAAGTTGCGGCAGTGAAGTGCTTCGTCTCCGGCGACGACGGAAGCTAGCGACAGCGCTAGGGTTTGAGCGAGACAAAGAGGGGAGTAGATTCCAGTGACCACAGGGGGTGTGTATTTATAAGGAAAGGAGCGGCATGGTGTAATTACATAGCTACCACCAGCGGTTAACATCTGAGCACCATGTTGCATGCATGCAACTACTTATTTGTTGTGCCACGACCCCACGCGCGCCTGGTTTGTCGGGTGGTCGTTCTGGCTTCTCTGGATTTAGGCATATGGATAGGAACAATAAAAACCTTTTAAATATTTATCTCTTGATCTTCGACTGACAAGGACACAGTGAAGACAATTGACACGTGTCAATAGAATGCATATGAAGATTAAGAGAGAGTAGGAGAGATAAGCACAGATGGGGTTAGGGTCCGATCACATTCACTTAGCACAGAAGATGACAACTTGAAGACATAGCTATAAGTGAGTGTTGTAGAGGACAGAACATATATATGAATGTGATCGGACCATGTTTATCTTCTCAGTGTTTATCTTCTCAATGTTTACCTTCATGGTTTATACAAATCAACATTGAGAAGGTAAACCATGAAGATAAACCAATGTTGAAGACAAGCCAACTATGAAGATAATGCATTGTGACGCCAAACAAAAAATCTTCACGAAAAGTTGGTGGTGGCGTTACCCACTGTATAGGAAGTATTAGACCCAAACACGGCGCACAATTATCGTGGCGCTTCGAAGTCAAATTGCACATTAATGTATTCACACTTAGAGGGTATGTCTTCACGAATGGAAGACATACGTTACTTTGTGTGTTGCGCACCTAAGTCATCAATATGCATAAGCACGTTAGGATGTGTGTCCATTCACAGGACATTCGAGAATTCTAAGATATTTAGCTCACACCGTAGCTTGCAAAACCTTTTCTCATCCACGGGCTTCATGAAGATATCTGCCAATTGCTCTTCAGTGTTGACGTGTGATACGTCTCCAACGTATCTATAATTTATTATTATTCTATGCTATTATATTATCTATTTTGGATGTTTTATATGCATTAGTATGCAATTTTATATTATTTTTGGGACTAACTTATTAACCCAGAGTCCAGTGCCAGTTTCTGTTTTTCCTTGTTTTTGAGTTTTACAGAAAAGGAATATCAAACGGAGTCCAAACGGAATAAAACTTTACGATGATTTTTCTTGGACCAGAAGACATCCATGGAACTTGGAGATGAAGTTAGAAGAGTCCCGAGGGCTCCACAAGCTTTTAGGGTGCACCCTAGGGGGGTCATGCCCCCTGGCTTGTGCCCCCCTGTCAGTGTCAAAATAGGCAGATCTCGGGTAGGGGGTCTCGAACTATGCGTCTGAGGATCAATGGTAACAAGGGACGATGGGGACACAATGTTTACCCAGGTTTGGACCCTCTTAAAGGAGGTAAAACCCTACATCCTGCTTGATTGTATTCAATGAGTATAGGGGTTACAAGAGTTGATCTACCTCGAGATCATAATGGATAAACCCTAGCTGTCTAGCCTATGAGAATTATTATGATCTCTACGGACTAACCCCTTCGGTTTATATACACACCGGAGAGGCCTAGGGTTGTATAGAGTCGGTTTGTAAAGGAAGGAAACAACATATCCAGACACCAAACTTTCCTTCCACGCATATAGGAGTCCTACCCGGACATGGGGGAAAGTCTTCTGCTTTATCTTCACGACCGATCAGTCCGGCCCATATCAAATATTCCGGACACCCGAGGACCCCCTAACCCAGGACTCCCTCGATAGCCCCTGGACCGGTCTTCGATGACGATGTGTTCGGCACGCGGATTGTCTTCGGCATTGCAAGGCGGGTTCCTTCTCTTAAACATTTTAAGATAACTTCCTGCACAAAGGATCTGCATCCGATTCTACATATCTAATCCAACCCTTAGCCACGAAGGCAAGATATCAAAATAAAACAGTGTCATTCACTGACAACTTTTTTTTCGGCAAAGCGTCACATCTGGCTCTTTAACATTTCAAACCATTTTCATGCCTCCCGTTTCGCGTTTCGAGGCATAGCCTCCATTGGCACGTCTTGTCAAAACAGAGATCGTGCCCGCCCATTGCGGGATTCTCATCAATACGGTTTTGGGTAATCCAACCGTGCCATTCGCACGATCTCTTTGGGAACAGGTGAGTTTTAAGGCTTGAGAGGGGGGCGTTTGGTATTTCTCCTGCCTACAAGAGGGTAAAAAATCCCTTCTTTCTTCCCCACACCTTCTTCTAGCTCCTGCTTTCCCACCTCTGAGCTCCAGCGCCCAAAACTTTCAATCTTTCCCACCGCCACCAACCTCCCCAGCCATGTCTGGATCCGGTTCGAAGGGCAAGTGGGAGGCCTCCTCCGTCACCGAGAAGGACATAAAGGAGCTCCGGGGCGCAGGCTATCTGTCTGCGGATATCGCGCACATGCTCCCTGCCAAAGACCAGGTCATCCCCACTGCGGAGCCTGAGGAGAGGGTCGTATTCATCCCTCATTTCCTCCGAGGGCTAGGGTTTCCCCTCCATCCCTTCGTTCAAGGTCTCATGTTCTATTACGGGCTAGATTTCCATGATCTAGCCCCGAATTCCTTCCTCCACATATCGGCGTTCATCGTCGTGTGCGAGGCTCTCCATCGCATCCCGCCACACTTCGGCCTATGGCTTAAGGTTTTCAATCTGAAGGCGAAGGTGGTCGACGGATAGCACGCGGACTGCGGCGGGGCCATGGTGAGCAAGCTTCCCAACACTGTGTGGCCCAAAGGGGCATTCGTGGAGACGATTAAGGTGTGGCAGCAGGAGTGGTTCTATATCACCGAACCATGCAACGCCAACTGGGCAGCCACGCCCGTCTTCAGATCCGGACCCCCCACTAGGCTCACCTCCTGGACCGCTAAGGGCCTCGACTGGGGGTCCACGGCGCAGGTGCAGATGCTGCAAAAGCGTATCACCAACATAATAGGCAAAAACACCGGTCTCACAAACGTGATTCAGGTGATGCTCTTCTGCCGGACTCATCCTTGCCAACTCCGGGCCTGTCACATGTGGGAGTTTAATCCAGAGGAGCCACGGACCTTGAAGCACTTCTTTGGCACAACGCACGAAGACATTTGGAAGCTGCTCTTCAAGGCCAAAAAAACATGGTCGAAGAAGACCGAAGACATCGGTCTCGACATCGAGAATCTGGCCTCGCCGGTAAGCATGATTTTCCTGAGTACCTATTCGGTCAATAATTTTAGATATATTGTATCGTCTGTCTTTCATATGGGGCTGGATGGCAAAGGCGGAGCGGATCAAATGTCCGGCACCGCTGCCTAAAGACCCAGCCGCACCCTAGCTAACAGAGATGCTCGTCCCGGCGCCGTATCAGGCGCCAGATAAGAAGGCCAAGAAGAAGAAGGGCAAGGAGGCCAAGAGCGGCCCCTGCTACAAGGATCCTTCGGATGCTATGTCCGGAGAGACCGAAGCCCCCTCCTCCCACAAGGGAGACGAGGAAGAGGAAGAGGAGGAGGAGGTGGAAAGCAACTCCCCTCGTAAGGGGAGGAAGAAGAAGAGGGCGGCCTCCGAAGACCCGAAGGGGGAGGCGCTCAAGAGAGGGAAGATGATCCTCCAGGACAGTTCGGACTCAGATGCCGAACTGGTCCCCAAAAAGCCTCCCAGGGCGCAACCCCTGGCCGAATCATAAGTAATTAGATAATCACCGTTTATCTTCAGTTTTCCTATTTTCATTATATAAGTTATTATGCCATGTGCCTTTCAGCCCTCCCCGCGATCTCCCGAACACTTCGCTATCGGAGGGGAGTTCTCTGCCACCTGAGATGGCAGAGAGTGGGACGCCGCCACGAGCCCCCTCGCCTATCACTATGGATGACACCGAGGTGTTATCCTGAAGGACCTCTCCTGGCCGCGGAGGGCGGGCGAGGCTGTCGAGAAAGCGCCCGAGGTTAATATCTTTATCGCCGAAGACATAGGGGAGGCGAACCCTATGACAACCGATGGTGGGGACCCCAACAATCCAGGCCCCAGCCGGACACCATTCCGGAGACCAATGCGGCTCCGAGATCAGGTGAGCAGACCGCTTAAAAAGAGGGGGAGTAGTATCACCTCCGTCGGCGACCTCCGCTAATCCGGAGGCGCCGAACGCTCCAGCGGAAGCACTACGACGTGCTTCCATCATGGAGGAGCACCGCACCCTGATGGTGTGGTGGTAGAGAAAGTTCAGTCTGCCAAGAGCGGACTGAACGAAGCCTTTACCAGCCTACTGACATGCTTCGAGGTATGCGGCATAATGCTCCAAATGCTTTTCCCTATATATATATATATATATATATATATATATATATATAAGAATATACCTGTATACAGATAGTAGCCCCTGAGGCTCTGTCCGGTGTAAAAGAAACCGGACAGAGGATCCACATAAAATTTGGGAAAGCTAACATACTTCTCTGTTATTGTAACAGGCTTCCCTGTTGGCGGCAACCGCCCAGGCCGCAGAAGTTTCCGAACTCAATCGGAAGCTTAAGTTGGCCGATGAAGAAATCGACCGCGTTAACAAGCGGTTCGATGAGACGCAAGGTATGCATATAGTGTTAAATTTTTAGCTGTATATCATAAGTGATATTTATATTCAGAGATTAACTCATGTAATGCTTTGATTATGAGAATAGTTGGTGTAGCCGAGGTCGAGACCCTCAAAGGCGCCCTTGCCCAAGCCCAGAAAGAGGTGAAGGCGCACAAGGCAGCCGCTGACAAAGCAGCTGCAGAACTGAAGACCGAGTAGGTCGCCCGCCGCCAACATGAAGCTCTGGCGGGCAAAGTCGAGCAGGAGCTAAAGGATGCCATCAGCAAATGCGAGGCTTTGGAGGAGAAGTCGTCGACCCAATCGTCCGAACTCGCCAAAGCCCTCCAGGAGGCTAAAGATGCGCGGGTCGAGTCCCGAAGTGCTCGCGAAGAGATCCGTCAGGCAAAGCAGATAGCGGCTGATAAGGCCTTTCTTTTGCAGATTATATTTGGAGGTCAAAGATATGCTTTGCTCACTCGAGTGTGGAGTTCTCCAGATGCGTTTGCGGATCTTCCGATGAGTGCCGCCGATGCCACACAGTTCTTCCGAGCCCAGGAGGGGAACTCGACCGAGAAGCTGTTCTGGTCGCAGTTTGTTGCGCCAGAGCATCCAACGCCCCTGAACAACCAGCTAAAGCAGCTCATGGAGCTGCATAGGGTGTCCACTTTGGCCATGAAGGATCTAATAGTCCAGCTTTGGCTAGCCGAACCAATTCCCAGTAGCTACTTCGGTTTGGTGAAGCGGCTCGTCAACGCGTTGCCTCGAATTGACGTTGTGAAGCGCTCGGCCTGCATAGAGGGTGCTCGGATGGCCTTCTCCCGCGTCAAGATGCACTGGGAAAAGATGAAGGCTACCGGCATGGCGACCGCAGGCCTGCCCGAAGGCAAGGACCACCGCAAGCCGGAGAGGTACTTCAAAGACGTCCTGGCAGGGGCCTGAATAGTAGAGGGCCAGTGTTCTAAGGACGTGATATTTGATTACATGTGTGCGGGTTGTAAAAACTATGTTATGATCCCATGCTTGTAATATATTTGCACCTTTTATCTTAAGCGATTTGCCTCCTGCGTGGCCGTTTAATTCTGAAAGTTGCCAGTCGTCGGCTTCAACCCCCACATATATGCTACGGGGGTGTTCGGCGTAGCGCCTGGCCACACTTTATCCAACGTCTTGGTCCGTGAAGGAGGTGTCCGTGAGGTGAACCAGGCAATCCGACTATGCGGCTTTATTACTTTCACTTAGCCATAGGAGTTTGACGGTGGGGCTAAGTACTAGCCCCTTGTGCATGTGCGGCAATCCAAACTAACGTGCCTTTTCCACGCGGCTGGACGAAGACCAGCCCCTCGTATAACACGGAGTAAATCACTAACGATGTGTAGAATGTCACCGAATCGCAGACCAGCTCTCGCTTTATCATGACATTCAGTTTTCGGCTTTCTCTACTAATGTATATGACCAGACAAACCAGAAATAAAATCGCAGTAGTTCTCCCTTTACTACCTTAGCTGAACAAGCGGAACGTAAGGTGGTAAGCACAGGAGCCGGGCAACCCAACCATAGACCAAAGACATGATTCGGAGCCGAAATATTTGGGACGCTGAAGAGTACCCTATAGGTGTTCAGACTTGGAAACGTGCGGAGCCGAATACAACCCTCGGTGTTGAGGCCGGACTAAAGCACGTGTGGCAATCTAATGTAAGGAGGGAATACAGATGACAAAATAAATTACTATCAAACGAAAGTGGTGATCAACTGTTTCCTTTATATCTTGGTTAATACATCGAGACATGCTACTACAGATAATGCCATGAATATCAAGGCTATTTTACATGCCGAGAGTTTACACAAGGGAAAGTTTTACACAAGGCCTAAAAGCAGTGGTTTTGAAGATCCCAGTGGTGCCCTGCCGCGCGTCTGCGCCGTTTCTCCTTGGTGAGAAATCCTTTGAGAGGAAAATTTGATGGTCGTCTATAAGAAAGGGGAGCCTGGAAAAGAGCCCTTGTACGACCGTAGGGTAGGTAGGTTTTTTAATGAACCTGTAGTACAAAATAAAAGAAAGAGAGAAAAAAGGTTAAGGTCCGAACAGGGTCAAGCCATACTATAGACCTTTTCGTTGCCCAAGGTATTTTAAGTGCGTAAGTATGCACGTGCGGTATGTATGTCGCTACCTTATGGGGCGATTGGCGGAGGCTGAACTGCTATTCAAGCTCTGGATCCGCCGAGCCGTTGTGTTGTAATGTGGATCGGACTCGCTTAGCAGTGTCATGGGCCTTTATGACTAATGAGTTGTTCGGCTTGATGAGGCCATTTTGTACCTCGGCTGCTAGGGCCGCGGTGTGCTCCTCGGTACGGAGGGAGCGCTCCATATTTCCATTGACTGTGATGACACCGTGTGGTCCGGGCATTTTGAGCTTTAAGTAAGCATAATGTGGGACTACATTGAAGCGGGCGAAAGCAGTTCGTCCAAGCAGTGCATGATAACCAATGCGGAAAGGGACGATATCAAAGATCAATTCTTCACTTCGAAAGTTATCTGGAGAGCCGAATACTACTTCCAGTGTTAAGGAGCCAGTGCAGCGGGTCTCTGCGCCAGGTATCACTCCTTTAAAGGTAGTGTTACTAGGCTTGATTCTTGATGGGTCAATGATGCGGCTTGAAGCTACGTCGGTATTTCCCCAAAGAGGAAGGGATGATGCAGCACAGCGGCGGTAGGTATTTCCCTCAGATGTGAAACCAAGGTTATCGAACCAGTAGGAGAACCAAGCAACACAACATAAACAACACCTGCACATAAATAACAACTACTCGCAACCCGACGTGTAAAAGGGGTTGTCAATCCCTTTCGGGTAGCGGCGCCCGAAGATGGGTAAAGGGACGTGAATAAAATTGTAGTAGATTGATAGATCGAACGCCAAATAAAATAAATAAGAATAAATTGCAGTGAGGTATTTTTGTATTTTTTGTTTAATAGATCTGAAAATAAAAGCAAAGGAAAATAGATCACAAAGGAAAATAATGTGAGAAAGAGACCCGGGGGCCGTAGGTTTCACTAGTGGCTTCTCTCGAGAAAAATAGCAATCGGTGGGTGAACACATTACTATTGGGCAATTGATAGAACTTCAAATAATCATGACGATATCCAGGCAATGATCATTACATAGGCATCACGTCCAAGATTACTAGACCAACTCCTGTCTGCATCTACTACTATTACTCCGCACATCGACCGCTATCCAGCATGCATCTAGTGTATTGAGTTCATGGAGAAATGGAGTAATGAAATAAGAATGATGACATGATGTAGAAAATATCTATCTATGTAGAGATATACCCCATCGTTTTATCCTTAGTAGCAATGATACATACGTGTCGGTTCCCCTTCTGTCACTGGGATCAAGCACCGTAAGATCGATCCCACTACAAAGCACCTCTTCGCAATGCAAGATAAATAGATCAAGTTGGCCAAACAAAACCCAAATATCGGAGAATAAATATGAGGCTATAAGAAATCATGCATAAAAAGAGATCAAAGAAAATCAAATACTTTCATGGATATAAAAAGATAGATCTGATCATAAACTCAAAGTTCATCGATCCCAACAAACACACCGCAAAAAGAGTAACATCATATGGATCTCCAAGAGACCATTGTATTGAGAATTCAGTGAGAGAGAGGAAGCCATCTAACTACTAACTACGGACCCGAAGGTCTACAAAGAACTACTCACGCATCATCGGGGAGGCACCAATGGAGGTGGTGAACCACATCCGAGGTGGTGTCTAGATTGGATCTGGTGGTTCTGGATTCTACGGCGACTGGAATTGATTTTTGTCGGCTCCCCTAGGGTTTCTGGAATATTGGGGTATTTATAGAGCAAAGAGGCGGGCCAGGGGGCACCCGAGGTGGGCACAACCCACCAGGGCACGCATGGGCCTCCTGGCACGCCCAGGTGGGTTGTGCTCTCCTCGGAGCACTCCCCAGGCGCAGACTTGGCCCATTAGGTGTCTTCTGGTCCATAAAAAATCTTTGTAAAGTTTTGTTGCATTTGGACTCCGTTTGGTATTGATTTCCTGCGATGTAAAAAACATGCAGAAAACAACAACTGGCACTTGGCACTATGTCAATAGGTTAGTACCAAAAAATGATATAAAATGACTATAAAATGATTATAAAACATTCAAGATTGATAATATAACAGCATGGAACAATAAAAAATTATAGATACGTTGGAGACATATCAGCATCCCCAAGCTTAACTCCTACTCGTCCTCGAGTAGGTAAGTGATAAAAACATAATTTTTGATGTGGAATGCTGCCTATGAAGTCATATCATATTTCTTTTTTTTATAGCATGGACATTTGTGCTTTTATATTGTTCAAAGCAATAGTCTAGTTTTGACATGATAATTTAAATACTCAAGCATATCAACAAGCAACCAAGTCTTTGAAAATATCAACGCTAAAATAAGTTATCCCTAGCGCATCATGCTCAATCATTGATCCATTCATGAAACACACTCGCATATTAGCTACACCCAATACTCAAGTACGATCATATTGCCTCCTAGTTGGTGCTTTTATAAGAGAAGATGGAGACTCAAATTAAAAAATAAAAATTGCATAAAGTAAAAGAAAGGCCCTTCGCGGAGGTAAGTAGGGATTTGTAGAGGTGCCAGAGCTCAAAGTGAAAAATTGAGAGATAAAAACATTTTGGGAGGTGTATCCTTCCCACCAACGAAAACGACTTAGAGTTCCCAACACTTTCCATGCTAGATATATCATAGGCGGTTCCCAAACAAAAAATAAAGTTTATTCCTTTTTCGACCATACTTTCACTTTCCATGGCTAGTTGTATCCACGGTTGCCTTCCATACCAACACTTTCCAAGGAATTTATTATTTGAAAACATAAAGTAAATTGATTTTTCCATTTTGGGACTGGGCATCCCTAATACCTTTGCCTTACTCTCGTGAAATGACAAGTGAATAAACACTCATCGTGAGAATAACACATCTAGCATGGAAAATATTAGCCACCCCTCACCGCTCCGCGAGCGAAACAAACACATAAAAGAGAAGTTTATTATGAAAACTAGAGATGGCACATACAATTTTGCTTAGAACGGCAAAAGAATACCGCATATAGGTAGATATAGTGGACTCATGTGGCAAAACTAGTTTAATGGTTTTTGGGTGCACAAGTAGAGATCATACTTAGTGCAAAATGAAGGCTAGCAAAAAGATTGAGAAGCGAACAACGAAGAAACGAATAATATCATAAGCGAGCATTAAGCATAATTAACATCGAATAATGCACCAGAAGTCGGATATAATTTCATTGCATAATTATTGACTTTCGTGCTTGCATGGGGAATCACAAACCTTAACACCAATATTCTTACTAAAGCATAATTACTCATCAACATAACTCACATATCACATCACCATATCTCAAAACTATTACTAAGAATCAAGTTGATTTTATCCAATGATCTTCATGAAAGTTTTTTATTATATCCTTCTTGGATATCTATCACTTTGGAACTAATTTTTATGTGTTGCTTTTGATAAGCACAAAAAATATAAGTGAAGATCATGAGCATAATTTTTTTCTTTCTCTCAAATTAATTTAAGTGAAGCTAGAGAGAATTTCTTGAAAATTTTACTAACTCTCAAATAAATCTAAGTGAAGTAAGAGAGCATTTCTTAAAAAAATACTAAATCACACCATGCTGAAAAAGATACAAGTGAAGCACTAGAGCAAGTCCATAGCTCATAAAAATTTATGTGAAGCATAGAGAGAAATTCTAACAAGTCATGACATAATTTTGGCTCTCTCAAATAGGTGTGTCCAGCAAGGAATCAAGACTAGAAACACAAAATAAAACAAGCAAAGACTCATATCATACAAGACGCTCCAAGGAAAACACATAGTATGTGACGAATAAAATATAGCTTCGAGTAAAATACCGATGGTCATTAGAAGAAAGAGGGGATGCCACTCGGGGCATCCCCAAGCTTAGTTGCTTGCTCTCTTTTGGATAATAGCTTGGGACGCAAGGGCATCCCCAAGCTTAGGCTCTTCTTACTCCTTATTCCTTCATCCATCGTAAGATAAACCAAAACTTGAAAATTTCAATCACAGAAAACTCAACAAAACCTTCGTGAGATCCGTTTGTAAAGGAAAGCAAATCACTACTATAAGTACTGTACCAAACCAATTCATATTTTGTTTTTGCATTATATCTACTGTATTCCAACTTTTATATGGAAAAACTCATCAAATAAAACCATAGAGCCATCAAAACAAGCATGCAACACAAAGAAAACAGAATCTATCAAAACAGAACAGTGTGTAGCAATCTGACTATTTCGAAAACTTCTGGAACTCCAAAAATTCTGCAAAATTGGGAAGACCTGAGAAATTTGTGTATTAATCTACTGAAAAAAGAATTGGCATTTTATCACGCTCTGGCAGAAAATGAGAAATGTTTTCGTGAGAGCAACAGTTCCTGTTTTCCAGCAAGATCAAACAACTATCACCCAAGAAGATCCTAAAGACTTTACTTGGCACAAACACTAATTAAAACACAAAAAACACAATCATAACAATAGCATAATTGTGCTAACACTCAATAACAGAAAGCAAAAAGCAAAAACAAAATTTATTCATTGGGTTGCCTCCCAACAAGCGCTATACTTTTACGCCCTTAGCTAGGCATAAAGCAAGGATCTAAGTTTTGTCATCTTTGTTTCGAGATCCATAAGATGCCCTCATGATTGATTCATATGGTGGCCTAATTCTTTTTCTAGGGAAGTGTTCCATCCCCTTCCTCAAAGGAAATTGGAACTTAATATCGCCTTCTTTCATATCAATCACGGCACAGATTATGCATAAAAACAGTCTACCAAGAATAATTGGACAAGACGGATTGCAATCAATATCAAGAAAAAAAATCTATGGGCACATAATTCCTATTTGCAAGAATAAGAACATCATTAATTCTCCCCATAGGCTTTTTAATAGTGGAATCCGCCACGTGCAAATTCAAAGAACATTCTTAAAGATCGGTAAGACCAAGCACATCACATAAAGATTTCGGAATTGTAGAAACACTAGCACCCAAGTCACACAAAAAAACACTCATAATTTTTAGTCTTGACTTTGATAGTAGGTTCCCATTCATCATGCAATTTTCTAGGAATTGAAACTTCTAATTCCAATTTTTCTTCAAAAGCTTTCATCATAGCATCAACAATATGTTTAGTAAAAGCTTTATTTTGTTCATAAGCATGGGGTGAATTTATCATGGATTGCAACAAAGAAATACAATTAATCAAAGAGCAACTATCATAATTAAAGTCTTTGTAATCCAAAAGAGTGGGCACATCACTAGTTAAAGTTTTGACCTCTTCAAACCCACTTTCATCAATTTTCTCAACAAGATTTTCACCCTCCGAAATATCGGGACGCCTTCTAGCTAAAGTTGACTCTTCTCCGGTCCATTTTTCATCAATTTTAATTTTACTAAAAAAGGGATCAATAGAAGAAACACCAATCATTTTAAGATCTTCATCACTTTTATCCTGTAGTGAGATTGGTTTAGCGGCCATTTGATTTACTAGAGTAGCTTGTGCATCGGATATTTTTCCTAGCAAATTTTCAGCAAAAGCATACTTAGATTGGAGATCGCAAACTTCTCTACTAATATCATCAAGTTGTTTTGTTATAGATCAAGCACAACGGAGTGTTCCTTAAGTTCTTCGGTAAAATACTTATTTTTCTCAAATTGTGTAGTCATATATTCCTTAGTACTTTTCTCAATTTCAAGCAAAATATTAGGGTATGGAACATCATAATATTTTCTTTGACGCTTCATGATTACGCAAACAAGAACGCACACAAAACAGATCCGGCAAATGAAAAAGAGGGGCGAATAAAACGAGAATTTTTTGTGAAGTAGGGGAGGGGAAAACGAGAAGTGAATGGAAAATAATGTAAATTGTGAGGAGATGAAATTTGTGATTAGGAACCTGGTATATGGTGGAGATCCTCCCCGGCAACGGCGCCAGAAATTCCTTTTGATGCGGCTTGAAGCTACGTCAGTATTTCCCCAAAGAGGAAGGGATGATGCAGCACAGCGGCGGTAGGTATTTCCCTCAGATGTGAAACCAAGGTTATCGAACCAGTACGAGAACCAAGCAACACAACATAAACAGCACCTGCACACAAATAACAACTACTTGCAACCCGACGTGTAAAAGGGGTTGTCAATCCCTTTCGGGTAGCGGCGTCCCAAGATGGGCAAACGGACATGAATAAAATTGTAGTTGATTGATAGATCGAACGCCAAATAAAATAAATAAGAATAAATTGCAGCAAGGTATTTTTGTATTTTTGGTTTAATAGATCTGAAAATAAAAGCAAAGGAAAATAGATCGCAAAGGCAAATAATATGAGAAAGAGACCCGGGTGCCGTAGGTTTCACTAGTGGCTTCTCTCGAGAAAAATAGAAAACGGTGGGTGAACACATTACTGTTGGGCAATTGATAGAACTTCAAATAATCATGATGATATCCAGGCAATGATCCTTACATAGGCATCATGTCCAAGATTAGTAGACCGATTCCTGCCTACATCTACTACTATTACTCCACACATGGACCGCTATCCAGTATGCATCTAGTGTATTGAGTTCATGGAGAAACGGAGTAATGCAATAAGAACGATGACATGATGTAGACAAGATCCATCTATGTAGAGATAGACCCCATCGTTTTATCCTTAGCAACAATACATACGTGTCGGTTCTCCTTCTGTCACTGGGATCAAGCACCGTAAGATCGAACCCACTACAAAGCACCTCTTCCCATTGCAAGATAAATAGATCAAGTTGGCCAAACAAAACCCAAATATCGGAGAATAGATACGAGGCTATAAGCAATCATGCATAAAAATAGATCAAAGAAACTCAAATAATTTCATGGATATAAAAAGATAGATCTGATCATAAACTCAAAGTTCATCCATCCCAACAAACACACCGCAAAAAGAGTTACATCATATGGATCTCCAAGAGACCATTGTGTTGAGAATTCAGCGAGAGAGAGGAAGCCATCTAGCTACTAACTACGGACCCGAAGGTCTACAAAGAACTACTCACGCATCATAGGAGAGGCACCAATGGAGGTGGTGAACCCCATCCGAGATGGTGTCTAGATTGGATCTGGTGGTTCTGGACTCTGCGGCGGCCGGAATTGATTTTCGTTGACTCCCCTAGGGTTTCTGGAATATTGGGGTATTTATAGAGCAAAGAGGCGGTCCGGGGGGCACCCAAGGTGGGCATAACCCACCAGGGTGCGCCTGGGCCGCCTGGCGCGCCCTCGTGGGTTGTGCTCTTCTCGGGGCACTCCCCAGGCGTAGCCTTGGCCTATTAGGTGTCTTCTGGTACATAAAAAATTTCCATAAAGTTTCATTGCATTTGCACTCCGTTTGGTATTGATCTCCTGCGATGTAAAAAACATGCAGAAAACAGCAACTGGCACTTGGCACTATGTCAATAGGTTAATACCAAAAAATGATATAAAATGACTATAACATGATTATAAAACATCCAAGATTGATAATATAACAGCATGGAACAATCAAAAAGTATAGATACGTTGGAGACATATCAGTCAATATCCATCTTACGGACAGTGTATTGGTAAATCAAGTTGAGACTGCTGCCGACGTCCTTAAGGACTATAGTGAGATGGTATCTGTCAATGATGGGATCGAGTACCAGGGCCACCGAACCTCCATGATGGATACTAGTTGGATGGTCCCAGCGACCGAAGGTGATCGGACAAGCCAACCATGGGTTGAATTTTGGGGAGACACGCTCTACGGTGTAAACGTCCCTTAGTGCACGCTTGCGCTCCATCTTTGGGATGTGTGTGACATATATCATGCTCATTGTTTTCACCTCGGGGGGAAACTTTTTCTGCCCCCCTGTGTTCGGAGGGCGGGGTGCATCATCGTCCTCGCTTGGAGGTCCTTTCCCCTTATGTTCGGTATTCAACTTACCGGCCTGTTTAAAGACCTAGCAGTTTCTGTTGGTGTGGTTGGCAGGCTTGTCAGGGGTCCCATGAATCTGGCAAGTCCTATCTAGTATATCGTCCAAATTGGATGGACCGCCTCTATTTACTTTGAACGGCTTCTTCCGCTGACCGGGCTTGGAGCCGCTGAATCCGGCGTTTACCGCCGTATCCTCAGTTTCTTCTTCGTTGTTGTTCCGATGCTTATTTTTGCTACGTCGTGGCCTTCCATTGCCATCCCTGGCCTCAGAGGTGCCGGGGTCACTGGTGTTGTGGTTTCTACGAGCCAACCAGCTATCTTCGCCCGCACAGAAGGGGTCATAAGTGCAGTAAGAGCTGCCATAGTTTTTGGCTTTTCCTGACCGAAGTGCCAGGCGAGCCATTCGTCACGGATGCTGTGCTTAGAGGCTGCTAAGGCTTTGCCGTCCGGACAGTCGACGATTTGGTTCTTTTGATTAAGAACCGAGTCCAGAGTGTGTGTGCTGACTCTCCGGGTTGCTGGACTATGTGACTAAGGTCATCAGCGTCCGGTGGCCGGCCATAAGTGCCTTGGAAGTTGTCTCGAAAAGCATCCTCCAAGCCCTCCCAACTGCCAATGGAGTTGTCTGGGAGGCTATTCAACCAGTGTCGTGCGGGTCATTTTAGTTTTAGGGGAAGGTATTTAATGGCATGGAGATCATCACTGCGAGCCATGTGAATGTGGAGAAGAAAATCTTCAATCCATACAGCGGGATCTGTCGTTCGATCATATGCATCGATGTTTATGGTTTTAAACCCTTCTGGAAACTGGTGCTGCATTACCTCATCGGTAAAGCACAAGGGGTGTGCGGCGCCTCTATTCGGGAAACATCATGACGGAGTTTGGATGACATCCGTGTTCGGTTCTCGGCCCGAACTTTATTATACTTGTCGTGCCAGGTTTGATGGTCGCCGTCTCGTGTTGGAGCACGTCCCCTTGATCCGTCGATTGATCTGGTCTGGCCGGCTCTATTGTCCAGGTCCTGACATAAGTCGTACGTGTAGCCCGGAGCCGCTGCCTCTTTGCCTCTACGGCGAGGTGGCGCGGGCTGGTGTTCGGCATAATTAGCCGCTTTGTCTCTTCCACGTGGTGGTCGATCCGGTTGATCAGCATGATTGTATTTTGACAGTATTGGCTCAAGGGCCTCATCATCGAATTGTGGTAGTAGCCTGTGTTTTGGGTAGCTCTTTGCCGGGCGCTCGAGGCCGTATTCTTCGGCAGCCAGGACCTTGGTCCATTTGTCGTTGAGCGTATCTTGTTCGGCTTGAAGCTGTTGTTGTTGTTTCTTTTTCAGGCTTCGCGCGGTGGCGATGAGCTGTCGCTTGAAGCGTTCTTGTTCAAGGGGTTGCTCTGGGACGATAAAATCTTCGTTGCCGTGGCTGACATCCTCGTCCGAGGCAGGTAAATAGTTGCTGACTTCCGAATCCTCCTGATCGGCGTGTTCGGGGCTGTATCGACCTTCTTCCCTTTCATCCCGCTCGAACGTAGGTTCAACTGGGTGGTCGGGGTCTTTGGCGTTCTCCGGAGTGTCATTATCTCCGGTTCCGGTATTGCTTTCTTTTTCCCGACGCGACCGTGAGTGGCGCCGCTGACATCGGTGCTTTGGTGGTGCCTCGACAGGCTTGTCCTCAATCGGATCTTGAGTGCCATCGTCATCCTTTTTCTGGGCGTATCCACCATGTATACGTCGTAAGTAGAAGTGACCGTCCAACACCCAGTGATAGGCGGGTTTTGGCCTGGTTCGGCTCCGGCATTGTCGTCCATACCATAGATGTCTTCGGAGGCGTAGTCTAGCATGTCGGTTAGGTCCTCGACAGTGGCTATTAAGTGGGTGGTTGGTGGGAGGTAAAATTTCCTGCTCTCAGCCCCCAGTTTAGGCTGGGCGTAGTTTGGAAGTGACGCTTCCGTGATGGTGAGAGATCGCATTAGGTCCAGCGCCTCGTTTAGGAGCGAAAGCTGGACAAGTGACTGAGGACCTGCGGAGCTTGGTCCGGTAATCGCCACTTGACCGAGCTTGGTGGACGCAGAACTCGAGAGTTCAGAGTTGACATCCAGAGATGAGTCTGGCTTCCCGATGGCAGGGAGAGTCCTGTTTGACTCCGGGCCTGTTGACAACATGGTCACCTCTAGGTCTCCCACAGGAAGCTCCGTAATGGGAGAGGGTCCGGCGGGGTTTATCCTCCCGTCTTCGGACAGAGTGGTCCACTCTAGATCTAGGGCCAGGGCAGGCACGAGAGTCGATCCTTGAGCGGAATCTGATGGTCGATCCGATGGGCTTCCTTCATGTAGATGAGGAGCGCGGCCGAGGCCGAGAACCCTTCGAAGACCAAGTCTCCTCGAATATCAGCGATGTAATTCAAACTTCCAAACCTAATCTGGTGACCATGGGCGTAGCTGTCGATCTGCTCGAGGTGACCAGTTGAATTGGCACGCAGAGCGAAGCCGCCAAACACAAAGAGTTGACCAGGGAGAAAAGTCCCCCCAGAAACAGCATCGTCGCCGATTACAAGTCAAGCCATCAATCCTTCTGTCGACGATACAGTGGAACTCTCAATGAAAGCACCAATGTCGGTGTCAAAACCGGCAGATCTAGGGTAGGGGGTCCCGAACTGTGCATCTGAGGATCAATGGTAACAAGGGGACGATGGGGACATAATGTTTACCCAAGTTCGGGCCCTCTTAAAGGAGGTAAAACCCTACGTCCTGCTTGATTGTATTAAATGAGTATAGGGGTTACAAGAGTTGATCTACCACGAGATCATAATGGCTAGACCCTAGTTGTCTAGCCTATGAGAATTATGATGATCTCTACGGACTAACCCCTCCGATTTATATACACAACGGAGAGGCCTAGGGTTGTACAGAGTCAGTTTGTAAAGGAAGGAAACAACATATCCGGACACCAAACTTGCCTTCCACGCATATAGGAGTCCTACCCGGACACGGGGGAAAGTCTTCTGCTTTATCTTCACGACCCATCAGTCCGGCCCATATCAAATAGTCCGGACACCCGAGGACCCCCTAATCCAGGACTCCCTCACCCCCCGGAGTCCACCGAACTCCCTCTCCGCTCTATAAATTCACAAGTATTCCCCCAACATCAGAATCATCCACGAAAATACTTTCGCCGCTGCAACCTTCTGTTACTGTGAGATCCCATCTTGGGGCCTTTTCCGGCACCCTGCTGGAGGGGGATCAACTCTATTGCCCTTCTGATGAAGCGTGAGTAGTTTACCGCGGACCTATGGGACCATAGCTAGTAGCTAGATGACTTCTTCTCTCTCTATGATTCTCAACACCAAGTTCTCCCCGATGTTCTTGGAGATCTATCCGATGTAATATTCTTTTGCAGTGTGTTTGCGAGATTCGATGAATTGTGGATTTATGATCAGTTTATCTATGAATATTATTTGAATCTTCTCTAAATTCTTATATGCATGATTTGATATCTTTGTATTTCTCTTCGAATTATCGGTTTGTTTTGGCCAACTAGATTGGTTCTTCTTGCAATGGGAGAGGTGCTTAGTTTTGGGTTCAATCTTGTGGTGTCCTCACCCAGTGACAAAGTAGGGGTAGCAAGGAACGTATTTGTATTGTTGCCATCAAGGGTAAAAAGATGGGGTTTTCATCATATTGCTTGAGTTTATCCCTCTACCTCATGTCATCTTACTTAAGGCATTACTCCGTTCTTATGAACTTAATACTTTAGATGCATGCTGGATAGCGGTCGATGTGTGGAGTAACAGTAGTAGATGCAGAATTGTTTCGGCCTACTTGACATAGACGTGATGCCTATATGCATAATCATTGCATTGGATGTCGTCATAACTTTGCGCTTTTCTATCAATTGCTCGACAGTAATTTGTTCACCCACCGTATTATTTGCTTTCAAGAGAGAAGCCTCTAGTTAAACCTATGGCCCCCGGGTCTATTTTCCATCATTTATTTTCAGATCTACAAACCAAAAAACCCAAAAATACCTTGCTGCAATTTATTTGTTTTTACTTAGTTTTACGTTTTAGTAATATTTTATATCTATGTCTATTAGATCTCATCCTTGCAAGTGATCGTGAAGGGATTGACAACCCCTTTATCGCGTTGGGTGTAAGTGTTTGATTGTTTGTGCAGGTGCATAGGTTGGAGACTTCCTTGTACCTCCTACTGGATTGATACCTTGGTTCCCAAACTAAGGGAAATACTTATCTCTACTTTGCTGCATCACCCTTTCCTCTTCAAGGAAAAAACCAACACAAGCTCAAGAATTAGCAATGTGTATGATATCAATGTCTTCCTTCAACACATGGTCTCTGAGAAAGTAATGACGGATATGAATGTGCTTGGTCTTCGAGTGCTGAACTTGATTGTGAGCAATCTTGATGGCACTTTCATTGTCGCAGTAGAGGGGCACATTTTTCATGTTAATGCCATAGTCCTTGAGGGTTTGCTTCATCCAGAGAAGCTGAGCGCAGCAAGATCCAGCAGCAATGTATTCAGATTCAGCAGTGGAGAGTGACACATAGTTCTGCTTCTTTGAAGACCAACAGACAAGAGATCGTCCAAGAAAATGACATGTGCCTGATGTAGACTTGTGATCAACCTTGTCACCAGCATAATCAGCATCTGAGAATCCAACTAGATCAAACTCTGAGCCCTTTGGATACCATAATCCTAGCGTTGGGGTGTGAGCCAAATATCGAAGTATTTGCTTCACCGCGAGGTGATGCGACTCCTTTGCTGCCACTTGGAATCGGGCACACATGCAAATGCTAAGCATTATATCTGGCCTGAATGCACATAGGTACCATAAAGAACCATTCATGAAGCGGTGTAGCTTTTGATCAAACTCTTTACCATTGTCTTCGGAGTCCCAATTGGCCTTTGGTTGGCATTGGCATTTTGTAACCTTTGCAATCTTGCATACCAAACTTCTTGAGACAATCTTTGAGGTATTTTTCTTGTGATATGAAGATGTCGTTTCTCCGTTGACGGATTTTAAGACCAAGGAAGAATTTCAGTTCTCCATCATGGACATCAGATATTGCTCTTGCATCATATGCCTGAACTCATCACTGTATCTTTTGTCAGTGCTGTCGAAGATAATGTCATCCACATAGATTTGGCATATAAACAACTCTCCATCATATGTCTTCGTGAAGAGTGTGGGATCTAGGGAACTAGCTTTGAAGCCTTTGCTCTTTAGGAAGTCTTTGAGTGTGTCGTACCAAGCGCGAGGAGCTTGTTTGAGGCCATTGATGACCCACAAGTATAGGGGATCAATTGTAGCTCTTTTCGACAAGTAAGAGTGTCGAACCCAACGAGGAGCAGAAGGAAATGACAAGTGGTTTTCAGCAAGGTAATGTCTATAAGTGCTGAAATTGTAAGTAGCGGAGTAGTTTGATAGCAAGATAATCTGCAACGAACAAGTAACAGTAGTAGTAACAGAAGTGTAGCAAGGTAGCCAAATCCTTTTCAGGCAAAGGACAGGCCAAAACGGTCTCTTATGATAAGCAAAGCGTTCTTGAGGGTACACGGGAGTTTCATCTAGTCACTCTCATCATGTTGGTTTGATTTGTGTTCGCTACTTTGATAATTTGATATGTGGGTGGACCGGTGCTTAGGTGTTGTTCTTACTTGAACAAACCTCCTACTTATGATTAAACCTCCCGCAAGCATCCGCAACTACGAGAAAAGTAATAAGAATAAATTCTAACCATAGCATTAAACTTTTGGATCCAATCGGTCCCTTACGGAATAGGGCATAAATTGGGGTTTAAGTTTCTGTCCCTCTCGCAACCCATCATCTAATTTCTACTCCACAATGCATCCCCTTAGGCCCAGATATGGTGAAGTGTCATGTAGTCGATGTTCACATGACACCACTAAAGGAATCACAACATACATACTATCCAAATATCAAACACATATCAAGTTCACATGATTACTTGCAACATGATTTCTCCCGTGGCCTCAAGAACAAAGGTAACTACTCACAAATGATAAACATGCTCATGATCAGAGGAGTATTAAATAACATATTGGATCTGAACATATAATCTTCCACCAAATAAACCATATAGTAATCAACTACAAGATGTAATCAACACTACTAGTCACCCACAAGCACCAATCTATAGTTTCGGTAACAAGATTGAACACAAGAGATGGACTAGGGTTTGAGATGAGATGGCGCTGTTGAAGATTTGGTTGGAGATTTCCCTCCCCAAGATGGGAGAGTTGTTGGTGATGATGAGGATGATGATTTCCCCCTCCGGAAGGGAAGTTCCCTCGACGGAATCGCTCCGCCGGAGGGCAAAAGTGCTCCTGCCCAAGTTCCGCCTCGAGGTGGCGGCGCTTCATCCCGAAAGTCCTCTCCTTATTTTTTCTAGGTCAAAATGACCTATATACCACCGGAGGTGGGCCTGGGTGAGCACAACCCACCCGGGCGCGCCTGGGCTCTCTGGCGCGCCCAGGTGGGTTGTGCCCACCTGGTGGGGCCCCTCTGGTAGTTATTTGCTCCAATAATTCTTATATATTCCATAAAAAATCCTCGTGAAGTTTCAGCTCATTTGGAGTTGTGCAGAATAGGTAGCCTGACGTAGCTTTTTCAGGTCCAGATTTCCAGCTGCCGGAATTATCCCTCTTTGTGTATACCCTTCATATCATGAGAGAAAAGGCATTAGAATTACTCCAAAAAGCATTATTATGGATAAAAACATTATAAATAACAGTAAGAAAACATGATGCAAAATGGATGTATCAACTCCCCCAAGCTTAGACCTCGCTTGTCCTCAAGCGAAAACCGAAATCAAAAAACATGTCCACATGCTTTGAGAGAGAGGTGCTGATAAAAACAAAATACAAATGTACACTACAAAAAAAAGACACTTGCGTGATGATACGTGTTTGTCACAGTAGGTCGCGTTTTCTGTCATGCATGTACATCCATGACAAATTTATGACAGAATCAAGATAGTCATACCTGTGCTGTCGTAGAAGTGTTCCATGACATTACCAAAATTATCATCATGGAAGTGTCCACTTCCATGACAATAAATCGCGCGTCACAGAAGTGCTTTCGTCAAGGGTGACCGACACGTGGCATCCACCGTAACAGAACACCGTTAAGCTATCGGGTCCGGTTTTGGATCCGATAACCCGTTAACAGCCCCGACCAATGGGGATTTTCCACGTGTAAAATCATCATTGGCTGGAGGAAACACATGTCGGCTCACCGTTGGGACAGATGTCATCCACTCATTGGACCCAAAGCGCCTATGATACGTCGACACATGGCACGGCCCAACAGAGGCCCATATAGGTTCAAAAGGCCGACCCAGTCAAAGGCCCGTAGTACTTACTCAGGTACTAGTGGGCCAGCCCAATAACGACCTGCTTAATAAAGGCCCATTTACGGCCCGAAGCCAGATTTGGCCCGTTAATTGTTCGCCGAATATTTGGGCCCATTTACGGCCCGAAGCCAGATCTGGCCTGTTAATTGTTCGCCAAATATTTGGGCCTAGTGACTTTCGGCCTGTTAGAGGCCCGATGTAGACATGGGACCATTTCAGCCCGGTGTGACTTTCGGCCTGGGAATGGCCCGTGCTGCCCATGGGCCATATATGGTCCGACAGGACATCGGGCCCACTAACGGCCCGTGATAAAGGTGGAAACAGTTAAGCCCAACGTGACTTTGGGCCTGTTAAAGGCCCGTCGCATAATTCAGCCCGTTGATTTCTGTACTAAGCTTTCGGCCTCTTAAAGGCCCATGATATCAGTCGGCCAACTAAGGCCCGAGATATGTTTCGGCCTGGTAACTGCCCGTGATATAAATGGGCCCAAAAAGGCCCGGTTTACATTTCAGCATGCTGAAGGCCCGTCGACGACTAGTGAAAATTGAGGCCCAATATGCATTTCGGCCTGCTAAAGGCCCATGGTTTCATCTGGGCCGTAATAGGCCAGTACAATATTCAGCCTCTTAATGGCCCAACGCTACCTGGGCCAAACTAAGCGTTGGGTCCACAAAAGGCCCAACTAAAATATAGGCCGGTGTAAGTTGTGGGCCTCGCTCAAAGTGTGAAGGCCCCAATCATTCGGGCCCAAGAATGATGCAGGACGGCCCAATTGTGGCCTGCTAAACACCAGGCCCGTTAGAGGCGAATGTTTCGGCCCAGTCGACTACATCTGATTTTTTTCAGATAGCGAATGATGGCAGTAACTAGTAGGAATTAAGAACAAACCTACTCTATACAATAAAGAAATTACGGCATAGTAACTAAGAATAAACCTACACTATACAATAAAGTATTTATGGTATATTGCGTCCACTGGGCATCGAAGTTCGCCACCAGTGATCATAAAGCGCAACGAAGAAGGAGATTACAAAAACTAGGCACCATTGCAGCGTAACAAAATAATACTGAACCGAGACCACTTCCAAGACAGTTCAAGAAAGGTTAGCCTTGGGCGGGAACTGCGGCGCAAGCTGCTGAGCAAGGCTGTGAGACCGGCCTAACATGTCGGTCATAGCTTCCAGGTGTAGCTGTTTAGCGATGAGGTTCTCATTGGTGTTCTCCGCAATCTTTCTTAGAGATAGGACTTCAAGTCGAAGTTGAGTTGCAGAATGCCTTTCTGATAGAACTTGGGACTAAAGAAGTCGAACTGATTCAGACAACGAATTCTGTGAGCTTGTCTGACTGCTAGTCTCAAGTAACTTGAACACTGCATCAAGACAAGACTTTGGGGTTGTCTCGCTATCTTCAAGATGTTTTGCCTTGTTTGCTGCAATATATGTTGGGTTTGTCGCACAGCCTTCAGCAGACTTGTGCATGCCATCAGGCATATCACCTTGAAACAAAGCAGAGAGATGACAGGTTTTGCACGTGTATAAACAAAGATGATAACTGTGCTGTCAATTCCATACAATTTCAAATTAGAAAATAAAGAGTAAGTTCAAAATATCAATAGCATAATTTGGCATTGTTCATAATGCGGGGAGCTTCACCACACTGCTGGATTACCATGTCAACATAACAAGCATAGATGAAGGGCAAAGAAAATCATTGTATCTATTTTGGTTAATGTGCATGGCATGTTGTTCATATCATCAGCCACATCAGTAAGATAAACAGGAGATGACAAGGTGCAAACGTGGGCTGCTTCACCACACACTGGATTATAGATCCACAAAAACAAGCATACATATAGGGAGTATTGAGTAATGTGCATGGTATGTATAAGGAATTTGGTTTTACAAGTAAAACTTAGAACTTACGGTTCTTGCGAACATGCATTTTGGTAGAAACAACAAACTAAACAGCAGTAAACGATAGGAAGTATGAGCAAATTAAACAACAGTTGAGGATAAAGGCTTTAGAAGGACTGACTTACATTAACAGTTAACACCGGCTTTATAATGCCCTTCTCCATGTCAAGGGAAGGATAACTCAAGAATTTCAGCACATAATCTTCTTCATAAGCATTGCTTGAACTCTACATTTTGTAGAGAGTAATTATAGATATGATAATACTGGAAGGGATGGAGGATAATGAAGATAAGATGCAGATTGATGCTACATAGTCAACTACAAATCCCTGGAAGTACAAGCTTTACAGGACAAAATGTACTGACAAGAGCAATGGGCTACACTTCTGCACTGGCATTGTCTGTGTATTCTACTTTTTGGTAAGATTAAATATAGATCTGATCTTTTTTAGTAAATTGTGGGCGAGGGAGATAAGATGCAGAATGCTACACAATGAAGCAATCCCTCTTCCCATAATACAAGAGTGTTTTGAACACTGGTGTACTGTACAAAACGTTCTTACATTATGGGACGGAGGGAGTAGTTGTTAATGTAAGTACACTCATAGACGACGTTCGGTCCTTACAAGAGGACTGCAGAGCTAAACCTCTTCAAAAGCATTGGGTTGATTCTAAATTTATGTAAGAGTCCATATGGATCTTATAATGTCCACCAAATGAACGATAACAAGGCTAACCTGTGCAGTGATGCTACATAATCAAATAGCTATGAAAGTAAGTATGGTCATACAGGGCAAGAGGTACTCACAAGAGCAATGCAGTGTGCAGTATAGTTGCGAGATTCTGTGGTCCCTTGAGAACGAATGTTCTCCTGCTAACAGTTTTCGTACAAGTGAGACGTTAAGGTAAATGCAGAAATGTAGTTCAAATTGTGATGTGATATCACAGATTGTACCTTACGCTGCAGCTGAGACCAATGTGTAACAAGATTATTCCAGTCACCGTCGGATAAATGTAGCACCGGAGACTTTACAAAAATTTCGTTTAGGGGCTTGCCATCGAAGTGTGCTTGCCTCAGGTAGGAACGATACTTCATCAACGAGTGCTTGAAAAGCGCAACCAACCCTTGCTCGTCTTCACAATCCAGTTTGGTCCTCGCCTATTTAAAAGAATGAAATCTTGTGTCTTCTGTTAGCAGACTCATATGCAGTAATGACCATGAATAACATTAGTACATAACTTACGCGTAACTTGCGGAGGAAGACTGGAAATTGTTCTGTCTGCGGTATAATCTTTCCATGAAGGAAAGATGCGCATAAAGTTCCTGACAACAATATAAGCTTTGTCTTCTAAACTGGGAAGAAATGGAACATGGGTCCTATTTGCTGCAATTGGGGCTCTCTCTGGTGCGAAAAGGGATTTGGCAACTGGATTTGGTGTACTCTTTGCTGGAATGGGGGTTTTGCGTCGTAGAGCTGGTGCTATGTCAACTGGCACAATAATAATGTTTGCTGCAGTTGGGGTCTGCTGAGTTGGGGCATCATAAATGACCAGTGTAGTAGGGCTAGAGTCTGCTAGAGTTGGGGTGTTTTGTGGGTCAGGTGATATTGCAACTACACATAGTGGGTTATTTGATTTATCAGGTGCCACTACCTTTTCCAAATACTTTGCTTGCGCTCCTCCATGATCAGCAATCACCCTCTTCCTTTTGAACGTCTGATACACAAGAACAGCATTTGAATGGATAAATATGGTATAATGACAGATGGAATATGTACTGAAAATGGACAGGCAGGCCGTATTCACACGTACATGATGTGTAAACTAAACTAATGGCAGTTCAACAAAGTAGAAGCAATGCAAAGCATCAGTTGCAAGATATGTGTGACAAATATAACCTTGGAAAGTTAGAGAAAGCACCTTGATGGGTGAATAAGATAGGGCATCTTCCTCTGACTCCTTCACTAGGGAGCTACATTGACTTAGATCTCCCTCTATCTCAGAATCACTGTTAGGATCATATTCTGAGCATGAATCTGTAGGTGGAGAGCGTTTGCATTGCATTGCATCCAGACTTGATTTCAGTCCCTTAATGCCAAGTTTGACAGCCATGGCATTGTTCTGCTTTATTCTTTTCATGCGCGCAAGCTCATAATCATTATGATGCTGTTCAGAATCTGAGATTCATGAAAACATAAAAGTTAGTCAGATTATCTATGGAATGCATTGCGGATTCAACTCAAAGAGTGTCTCCCTATAAACCCCTGCATATGCAAAGTTCACCCCCCAACCGTGCTGACCAGACCACACACAGAAATACAAACCCCTTATGTCTCTATAACAAGCAGACACACATTTCAAAACTGAAGTAGGAACATCAGAATTATATGAAATTCGTATTTGAACAAATAAACTAAGGAATTATGAGTGGCATAATGTTTAGCTTCAAGGGTGGAGTGTTGGTAGTGCAACACAAAGCAAGTAGGCAGATTGTATTCCCTGTAAAAGATCGAAGCCTATGTAAAAGCTGGAAATGACACTTTCTTTCAATACAATGCAGTGTTCGTTGCCCACACATGATGGAATAGATCACATAGAGAAATACTATTTACTCATGTCTACGGTTGCAGTATTTAGAAACAGGGTGGTCCACCCTAAAAGAATATTGACAACAAATATGACAAGGCAAGCATAGATGTAGTGAATCAATCATTTACTTGTGAGCTCACTAGGACAAGTATGCAGAATTGTAACTGCAGTAAGAGACCGTCCAAAATCTGAATCAAGAAGTTTGTCTAGCACTTATTGTTTGTAACTAATCGACGTGAATAATTGGATATTATATCGAATGAGTAAGAAAGACAAGTAAAATTTTCAACAAACCTGGCTTGCAGTAGTAATCTGGGTCAATGTCACTACGACCAACAATCCAAAATGACTAGTGTCTGTTCCTAGGGCCGGAATTTTGAAAACCCTGTGAACTCTACAGGTACTAAAGATTACCAAAATACATCTGAACCATTAAGTGTAGGTAGTACTGAGCACACAACAAACCCTAATGACAGTCCTGCCTAATGAGTAATGAATCAATTAGAAAATGGGTGATGAGGAGTGGCTGCTGAGTGTTGAGGACTTATCTCAGGATAAATCGGGTTGGCTTAATGGGTGCTGCACGCCTGAGCCCTGAACGGACTGGGAAGGTAGGCACGGCGACGCGCCTGGGCAGCGGTGACGCTATTGGGCGAGCGGCTCCTGGCCTCCTGTTAGTCCGGCGTCTCCTCCTAGAGTCATGCCGTCCAGGGACGGCAAGTCGCCGGCGAGGCAGGCGGCTGGGGGCGAGTAGATATCGGAAGCGCATAGCAGAACAGAGGGGAATCGGGGCCTGGGACGACCCAAAATCCCAGGGTGGACTGGCCCACCGTGGGCACCATGTAGAGATACACACCCGAGCGGCGAACATGCATTTTTGAAACTAATTTAGGAACATTTAGCTGACCAATTAAACGAATCTGTTTTAATAATATCAAATTCGTATTTGAACAACTAAGCTTGTTTAGCTTGATGGGTCGAGCGGTGCTATTATGACATGAAGCACGTATTCTGATCATACAGTGATCATGAAAGGGGGAAACCGGAGAAATGATATTTAGCAGCCATTGTTTGCTTCGAACTAAGAACTAAATTCTAAGAGCTGAAAAGAAAGTAGAGTAACCAAGTTAAAATCTATTTTCTGGCTGAGATCAAAAAGTTGAGGAGATATGAAGTACCACCTCTCTTGCGGCGCCGTGTAGGCATCGGGGGTGCGATGGCTGTCGGTGGCGTTGAAGCAGATCTGCGACGGTAGACGGGTGCATCGGGGGATAAGTCCCGTTGCGGTGGAAGAGAAGGTCGTGTGAGCGGCCCCGGCAAAGAGGACGACGGCGCCGATGAAGCAAGAGGACGTGATGCAAGGCTCTTGGTCCGTTGCCGTGGATGAGAAACGTCCATCTCTAGTAGTGGATGACGCAGTCTTGGTAGGCGCTCCGGCATGGTGGAGGACGGTGGCGATGGATGTGGTGGAGGACGGCGGCGATGGATGTGGTGGAGGACGGCGGCGATGGATGGGGTGGCGGACGGAGGCTGGTGTGGGGATGGTGTTCTAGCGCGGACGGTGTATGAATGGGAAAATGGAGGGAGAGATACGGGGAACCATGTTTTTGGGACGCGCCTGTCTGAAATATGGAAAAGTTACGAACTTAGCCCCCATTTAAAATTTGGACGTTTCGTCGGTTGGGGATACGAGGTAATCTCGCATCTCGCCAATATTTGCCCAGAGAGATTTCGGGCGAGGAGAGGGTGGTTGGCGCCCATGGTTGGCGCCCACGGTGTATGAGCGGGGCTGACAGGTAGGGCGGTTGTGTCACGTCTGAGTGAAGTTACAAACCTGCCCCTATTGAAACTATTTGCCTACATCAATTTCGGCCGAGTCGAGTTTGTTTTGCCGCCCACCGTGTATGAATGGGGAAATGGAGGGAGCAACAGAGTCTTTCAGACGGGCTTGAATCAAATGTGTTTTGCCGCCCACCGTGTCGGAATGGGCTCAGAGGCGGTCGTGTCACGTCTTATTGAAGTTACTATCCTACCCCTATTTAGAGCAGTGGAAATCGGGCTGATGGATTGTCCGTGTAATGGGTAGACAGTAATTTCCATCTCCCAAACACTTGCCTTCGGGCAGCCGACGTGGGAGTGGACATTTTGCCGCCTCTTTCGAATTTTGGGACAATAAGCATCCACGTTTACCCTGGCAACTAAATTTGAATCCATTTTGTATTCCTGTACAAATCTTTATAAATCATTCTATGTGTTTTTATATATCTTCAAAAGGACGACAAAGATGTATTCCACAGTCATATATGAATATGGTTTACAAATGCCGATACTCAAATTCAGAAGCTAGAATCCAGTTTAAGGTGAATTTGAATATTTGGAACACTTCATGTCCAACTCAAATGTCACACGCAGCATAATGTGTACTCCCATTTAGATATGTACACAAGCGATGTATCAAGATTCAAATACCAAGTGAATCAACCAAGAATGTAAAGAACTAATAGACATATAAACACTTAAAGAGTATATGGATCAATAATATCAACTAACATACATAAGCCAGGCCGCTGTACTTTTCTTTGCTACAACAACATCCTTTTTAGCCAAGCTACTACAACATCTTGGCCCTTTCCGATGCGTGCCACTTATGGTCCATCTATACTACTATTATTGTTGAATGCACATTCGGCCCGATTGGCATATTTGTTGGTCTGGCACAGCAATCAAAATGAAATGTCTCCGAGTCTTATCAATTAATACAGACTTGTGCTCAAATAAAATTACAAACCAAAAAACAATTATTACATGATCTCTAAAACAAATGGTTTGATTGATTACATGAACAAACAACACAAAGGTTATTCAACGATGGAAAGAACATTTCACCTATGATTTACCAAGTGGGAATTTAATTTCAGGACCTTAACAATGTGGTCAGTCTCAGCTTGCTTTGTTTTGAAATCCAGCAAATATTTAATGGTTGTCTTGAGTACTGCTACTGATTGTGTTGTTTGCTTCCTCAACATGTCAACTTCATCTCTAAGTGCAGAAGCAGAATCTCTTTCTACCACTAGTTTAGCCTCTAGAGCATCAGCAGTTGGCAATTCATAATGCACGATTGGGCCTGTGCCACTGTTGTGGGATGATACAACGTCCATGGGGACCTTGCTCTTTGATCTTGGGCTAACCTGTTTTGCCATTAAAATTTCGATTGGATTCAGAAAAGTTGATGTTAGCAAAACATCTCAACTGGGAGTTATAACAGCAAACCAGTTAAACAAACAAGGAATTAAAGAGTTTCAATTCGATGCTGAAAAATAGGTATTAACATCATTGTAACCCGTTGTTGCAGCAGCAAAGCAGTTAAACAAACAAGTAGCTATTTAAGTTCAGGCAAACAGGTAATTCTTAATAGTAAGTATCAACACATAGATAGGTGGAATCTATAATAGGATTAACAGGCTGTGGCATTATGTAATCAGTAGCAAACTAAATTAAGCCAAGCAACGTAATTGAACAATTTTGCAATAAGTGGCTAACTAAAATTCCGAGAAGCAGGTAACTGAACTTACTCTAGTTCTTTGTACAGGCACACTACAACTTCTTTTTCACTTACAAGGTTGTACGAAGGAGTCCATGGCATCAATTGCTTGGATACTCAGTCCCAATACTTCTTTCTTCCTACGCTGCATTGGTAAGTCAAATGGTTATTCTGGTAAGATGGTGCGTCCTTGATATGTTATATGAGGACGTGTAGTCAGACTAGTTGTAGCCACACACATCACACTGGCTTTTACTATATATTTCATGCGATTACTTTTGGCATATCGAGATCTAAGCAATCTACAATAGGATGAAAAGACTGGCATCCTTCACATTATTGGCGAACTCAGTTCATAGAAACAAGAAATTCAACCATTCTGTGGGTAAATCAAAAGCGCCACTGGAATATTTTTCACTACCCCTATCATACACGCAAAAAGGGGCGATGCCACCATAGGGGCTGGTATGGGCAGCCGCCTCGGGTGGCTCAAAAGTGTGCACCTAGTTTGAGTCGTCCAGGTTGGCCCAGGCATGTTTTGTTCGTCCCAACGCATGAGCAGGCAATGTAAAAAATGAAGAAAAATGTTTCAATTTGGATAGGCCAATAACATAAGTGCAAGGCAAGCCCTATAGCAGGCTCGCGGCCCAAACGAGCGCCTACCATATCGATCGACAGCAGGAAAAATCCCAATTCATCCGCTCCAGCCTCTAGTCTGGTTCGCTCCTAACCTAGCCGCCGCTGGACAGACCGACACAGCACTTCCTCGCGCCCTCATTGGAGGGCGGTCGCCGGGCTTCAAGCGAACGGAAGGACAAGAAGATGAAGATCCAACCCTGGGTGTAGCCTGCGTGGGAGGCAGCGGCGGCAGCACGGGCATGGGATCGAGCTTGCGCAAACGGACAGTCGCAGCTTGCAAGAGTAGCATGTGCAACGAGTAGGTACATCACAGCCCTGATTATATCTAATTCAACTCTTCAATTTCTGGCCAATAGTTAAACCTGACGGTGTTGTAAAACTGCTTGTATGTAGGGAATCTATGAGAAAATGAAACCAATTTCTACTAATTTTATAACTCCCCCAATCAATACTGAACTGACTGAATCTGATGTATCTAATCAAGTTTCCGGTGCAAACATCCAAGCTCATGTTGTTCTTGAGCCTGAAGTGTCTAATGAACAGACTGCTAATGAAGGATTTGATGCAAACATTTTACATGCTCCTGGTGATGAACATATAGTGTCTAATGAGGCATCTAATGCAAGCATTTTGCAAGCTCCCATTGAAGGATTTAGTGTCTAATGATGATCTGCTATGTTGAGAGAGACATAGAGATTTGCAGGAATTGATGACAAGCAAATTATAGTGCATTTTCATGGCTTGAGGAAACGTCGAGGCCATCTACCAGAAAGTCCCCGTATCATGACAACGTAGCATAAATACTTTTCTAATATGTTGTTTGAAACTATTGGCATACTTGTGCAGGATAGGTATATTGATATGCAGTTTGCGCACTGGTTATAGGTGCAATTATACTTCGATATTTTCAGCCAGAGAACGAATAATTCAAGCAGGTACAAACCATGTTTGTAGTCCTACACATGTTGCATTTTGTGTTTTTTGGTGCTTGCATCATTTAGTGTTTATAATCTGAACTACTTTGGATCATTAGCTGGTTTTCAAAGTGCATGTAGCTTCACATTTCTCAAGTTATGTTGATTTCCGGAGTGCAAGTCGCTTCGTATTTTTTAAGTTAAATGTTCGCCCCTGGTAACTTGAATTCGTGGATCCGCCACTGCACACAAATCATACACGAATGCGAGTACGAATTAAATGAAATGAAGGGACTTACGCTAGCTCGTTGTACAGGCTCACTGCAGCTCTGCTTGCGCTGGGGATGTTCCATGTACAAGTCCATGTTACCACTTGCTTGGATGTGCAGGCCTTGTGCTCCTTGCATCCCCCTCTGCATTTTTGACACGGCGAATGGCTGATCAAATAAGAGGAATCGACCTTGTTGTTGTACCGGAGGACAGATACTTACAAGGTTATACGGGTGTGCAGGATGTGTACCAGATCCTGTAGCGCCGTCATGCTTCGCTAAAAAATGGATTTGCTTGTTTCAGATGATATCTTCAGAAGAAATAAGAGTTAAAGTCAGAGTTGGATAGGCGTGTAAGCTAAGAGAGCAGTGAAAGGATATCCAAACATCATCGGAACAGTGAAGGAGGTGATGTGTGGATACCTAGTTTGGGCCGGCGTTTGAGCATGCTCGCTTAGCTAGAGTGCGGGTCACTTCAGAGCCGTTGAGGGTGATGCGCTGGCGTTGGCTGGCCGCGCACGGATGCAGATCTTGAGTGGCACCGAAGCGCTACGATGCGGTGGACGAGACCGTTGGTGAAGCCCCAGCGGCCTCGGGGGGCGGAGGCACGGCGATGTGCTCGGTGAAGTAGCCCCGGTGAGCTGGGAGATGGCGTCAGTGAAGCGCACCTGATGCGGTGGAAGTCGGTGTCTGTGAGGCACGTCGGTTGCGGCGGCCGACGTTGTCGGTGGACCACCCGGTGCGGTGGACGAGGGCATAGATGAGGTAGCTCCGGTGCGGTGGTGAAGCGCGACCGTCGTCGTCCGACACAGAGGTGGGGAAAGAGACGAGACGAGGGGTGATTCGAACTTTGCTTGGGTTGGCGGCGAATTAGGGATTTGAGCAATCTGGGCGCCGAAGGGGATGGTGGAGAAGGGAGATTTTGTAGGGCTGGAATTGGGGCCGCCAGATATTTCAATCCGAAACGTGGAAGCACGAACATATTTTGTCGTCGTCCTTTTTTTAGGTGGGTGGCTGGGTGCTACGCGTCCGTCCGACACACACGACCACCACGACACGACCCTGGTGCGCCTACATTTGAGAATGCAAACGAATCTTCTTTCATTTGCAAACGAATCTGTATGTATTACCATGCCCGTGTTTTCCTTGCAATAATTAGTCATTCGAAACGAGATACTATAAATTAATTAATGAGGAGTTATTTGAAAAAAAATCGAAACGGTTTCCACGCTAACGTGGATTAGAGTGTGTGTCACGTAATTAGTTATTTGAATTAGAGTGTGTGTCACATAGTGATCTCCAATTCTAACATGGATTTCGCATTTCACTGTATCCACGCTACTTTTTAATACAAATTCATATGTATATGATGAACACCATGGTAGTGAGATAACTTTTGGATGGATTCAAACATATGACCTACAAAATAGCACAACAAATCGATTCAATGTCAACTTTTCGAAACCTAGTATTGCACGAATTCGAAATAATTACCCATATGCATGGTCCTCAGTTCAAATCTTACAATGTACACCGAATTGAAACATCAATATTAAGTCTCGTACTATCTACATTCAAGTGTTGTTTTTAGCCCCCCCCCCCCCCCCCGCACACACTACATACTTCCTGTATCGGTCAATCTTCCTCTCCTAACCACCTTAGGAAGCTATCGGTTTGCAACACACATCCATTCTTTCTCTCCATGTTTCGATCTCTAACTCTCTCAACTACACAACCCCCTTTTTCCACTCTGTTACGAAATGTATTTACCTCACACACTCGCCATTGCACCCCATGCCGAGCTCTCCCTCTCCCTCTCACCCTCTCGCGCTAAATACATGCATTGCCTATCTAGCCCCCCAACCTCTCGTGCGCACGCACGCACGTTGTCTATCTAGGTCACTCCCTTGAGACTGTCTCACTCTTTCTTCCGCATGACGGGCCACACTCGCTCAATCTCGCTCTCTTTATCTGAGTCTCGTTTAACCTCGTTTTCTTTCACACACAAATGATATATCTCCCTGTTCAGGCCTCGATCGACACACTCTATACTCTCTCACACAGATTGTCTATCTAGGTCAGTCCATCGAAGCCGCCCCCACTCTTTCGACCTCATGGCGGGCCACGCTCGCTCTCTCTCTCTCCCCCCCTCTCTCTCTCTCTTTGTATGTCTCGATTGACCTCGCTCTTTCTCGGACCAAAATGATATATCACCATGTTTGAGCCCAATTCGACTTATTCATATTGTATACTCTCTCATGCACATTGTCTATCTAGGTCACTCTCTCCAACCCGTCTCACTCTTTCGATCGCACGACGACCCTATTTGATCGATCGACCTTGCTTCCTCCCACGCACAAAATATATCTACACGTCTGTGACTGGATCATCTCTCAAGCTCTATCTTACAACCCTCACCCTTGCCAAAAGCTCAATCGGATAATATCTGTCCAGAGCATATACATTTGTTCCATGAATGTCGGACCACACTCACTTTGTCTCTCTATCTATATGTCTCTCGATTGACCTCGCTTTCTCACGCCGTATCTTCCACACATTTAAGCTACCTCTCCATCCCTCGCAAAGCCGGAGCTATTTACATTGCGGGGGGCACTCCAACCTTGGATTAATTTGTGTAGGCATTTATTCCGGTCGGTTTAGATTATATTTTCGTAGCATTCGGCCCACAACTACTCGAAACACCGTTGCAACCCCCGCAACTCCCCTAGTTGATTTCCCTCTGGCTCGGTCATCGCTCTCTCGCACGTCCTTTCTCGGCTTCAACGTCGCACCATGGTATTATTGCAAAAAACTCTGTTGTTCTCTTTAATTATTATAAATAGGCTACAAAACTACACACCGATAGTCCACTTGGAATGGCAGAAATTTGGACCCACAAATTAAAGTGCTACAAACTACACACCGAGGGGCCCACATGTCATGAAACAAATTTGGACCCATATACAAATTAAAAAATAAAGGACGAGGATCGAACATGCGACCAAGGCCTTCAAGCCGCACGTCAGTAGGCAACATACATAGAACAGCAATGTTTGTTGTACCTCCCTTTGTTCACATAATGTTTTTATATTACCACATCCTATTTAATTGATAACATGTAATATTATTTTTAGTACTATTCGCCTTCACTTACTGGTGGGTTCCATGTGTTCTCTCTCTCTCCTCCCCTTCTGTGTTTAGACGCACGGGCATACACGAAGAACTCGCGGGCGATGTTGCCGTTGACCATATCTGGACGCATTCATAAGTTACGGCACCAGTTTCATGTGCTAGCAGCACTAGTCAGTGTGTACGTGCAATGCACATTAATTTGGAAGTATATTAAGTGCATGCGGATATTAAGTTGGATATTATTTGCGTGTTATTATGTGATTAGCACTATTTTTGGCATGAAATTAACTGCACGCTAAACGTGTTGAGCGCTCAACATTGAAGCAGTCTAGGTCATTGGATGACATGGAATACATGTGGCTTGATGACATTTTATATTTAATTTGATACGGCTCTAGCAGAACATTCAATCGATCAAACCATAGATTTCGTTCAGTCTGACTCCAACTTTAAATTATACGACGATCGATCTAAAATAAACGGAAATGATAAACGTTCGGATATTAAGCATGGCAATCCGAATGTTTTTCATGGAA
Organism: Aegilops tauschii subsp. strangulata; assembly: GCF_002575655.3. Classification (NCBI taxonomy): domain Eukaryota; kingdom Viridiplantae; phylum Streptophyta; class Magnoliopsida; order Poales; family Poaceae; genus Aegilops; species Aegilops tauschii. The sequence continues at coordinate 307,778,526 of NC_053037.3, read as the reverse complement.
AATTTAGATCGGCGGCGGCGGCGGCGTCTTGCGGTGGGAAGCGGCTCCTTTGCCGTGCTCTGTGTGTCGTTGGGCCACTGACCGACGGCGACGGCGGCATCTTGCGCCGTTGTTGGCGTACTCGTGGACGTTGGCCCTAGCTTCAAGGAAGGCCACAATGTTCTGGACTTCGGTCTCCAGGAGCGAGTCAACTGGCGGGAGGAGGCGACTGGCATTGGTGCAAGGAAGCGGTCGACGACAGCCATCCATGCCGCTGAGGGGGGCACTGGCACCCGCGCGGGGAGAGGCACTGTCAACAGCGCGGTGGAGACATTCGTGTGCACGGGCACCGGCACGGGAACGCACGTCAGTGCACGCGCAGGCGCATGTGCTGGCAAGTGCACGGGCACTGGCACGGGCGTGCGCGTCAGTGCACGCGCAGGCGCATGCGCTGGCAGGTGCACGGGAGCGTGAAAGTCGGCGGGGACCTCGTGGAACCCTGTGGCATCAAGCTCGGCGACAATGTGCGGCTCCCAGCCCATCAATGCCACGGGGATGGGCGCTGGCGCAGTCGGGGCGACGGGAGCCGGAACAGGAGCGAGGACAGGCGCGGCGCCTTCCCGCAAGGCCAGTTCAAGCTCGTCCCAAAGCGCCTTATGTTCTTGAGACTCCGGCTGGGTGTCTTCCTCAGGAAACTGGAAGACTAAGGGCAGACCATCGTGATGCGGCATGGCGTACGTTTAGGTCAGGCTGGTTGGAGGTACACGACAGGAGAATCGGAGAGGAAGAGAGAAGATTGTAGTGATACCGGGTAGTGCGGGGTTGATTTTAAACTGCGGCACCGACGACATTAAAAGTGGGAGCAGTTGGGACGAAGGTGGGCGGCGGAGCCTGGTCAAAGGGCTCGCCTCCCGGTGAGCCTGCACAGCGGTCTGCTCGCACGCCTCCCTGTCAGCCGGCGCAGCGGTCTGCTCGCACGCGTCCCGTCGACTCACATGCTTGCTCGGACGGCACCTGCCGATGAGAAGCGGGACTCGTGGCGGCACGTAAACGCCCACGGTTTCAATAGTAAAAGCGTTCGCCTTAACGTGACAGGTCTTTGTTCCAAAATACCTTGGTTCTTCATTTGTGCAACTTGTCATAAGCAGCTTGTCTCAAATTGAAGAAAACAATTACGAAGTAATATTTGTGCCATATCACGTGACCATGCTCAGTTTCAAGAATTTATGGTCACTTTTGGATTTTCTGAAATTTAAGATCCAGGATTCGAAACAATATCATAACCTGCATCATGCAATAAATTTTCAAGCCACACATCTGTCCTGTTGTATTTCTTAAGAAAGGATTTGGTCAAACATTTTGCTTAGTTAGACTTCAGACAAGTTATATATGCAGAGCAAAAGGATAATCCCTCCGTACCAGTGCATTGCCTGATATGGCACGAACAAACGAGCTCAATTATGTGCTCATCCTGGTGTCCTAGTAGTAGTACTACTAGGCAATGCAGTTGACGGGTGACCTTGGCAAGCGGCGACAGAGGGAATTGAACCGTGCTCGGCATGGTACGTAACGTTGTCTAGTTCCTTTTTTTTGAACACAACGTTGTCTAGTTACTAAAGCATCCCTCCGTTGTTCATCGGTAGTCATTATGGACCGGGGACATCAGGGGAATTTCCTAGGGCTGGAACTCTGGCCGCCAGATATTTTGACTAGAAACGCGGAGGCTCGACTGGTTGGGGTTGCCTAATGTGCGTACCACACACGCCACCAGAAGGACACGAGCCCGGTTTTTTATTTTTTACTTTTTTAGGATCAACACGAGCTAAGGTCTGGCTGGTACGCCGGTGGGTCCTACCATTCGAGAATACGAAAGGAACCTTTTAAGTTGCCGAACGAATCTATGTGTATTACAATGCCCGTATTTTCCTTGCAAATACTAATCTCAACGTGGTAACTGATTTATGACGAGTTGTTGAATTAGAGTGAGTTTGTGATATAGTGATCTCAACGTGGATTTCACATTTCATGGTATCCCTGCTAAGTTTTTCAATGCAAATGACACGCACACACGAACACAACAACAATCCAATAAGTATAGTGCATCTATTTTTCCAAACCATGCATGTATGACACGAATTCAAAAATACTCCTTATGTTCCTAAATATTAGTCTTTTAGAGATTTCAACAAGCGACTACATACGGAGCAAAATGAGTGAATCTACACTCTAAAATATGTCTATATACATCCGTATGTGCCAGTCCACTTGAAATCTCTAAAAAGACTAATATTTAGGAACGAAGGGAGTAAAATGTAAGACATGCATGGTCCTCAATTCAATATTTAAAACGAACATGAAACTGAAACATGAATATTAAGTCTAGTACTACAGTACATGCAAATGTTGTGTTTAATTAGGCGGAGCTATGATTGTTGGGGGTCACCCCCTCGACCTTAGATAAAATTGTGAAGCTCTATTTAGGGTTGTTTAGATTATATTTGTCCCCACCCTCCCAACCACCGATTGGTTGTGCACCCCCACCCCTCCTCCCCGGGAGAATATCATGTGCCTCCATACCTTAGATGCTATATGCCGATACGAGTTGCTTGGAGCTTGTAGATCTGAGATATAGCAGCTCACATGATGTCTTAATATTTTTAAAGGAAACCTTGATGAGTTTGAGAATTGCACACAATTTGTACAAAAACTACTCAGATGCCTTGGATCCCATATCCAACGACCTCGAAGCTAGTATCACTGTAGCATCTAAGATGAAGGAGGACATCATATTCTCCTGTATGTAAGAATATGATGTGCTACCACACCTTAGATGCTTTGGTGAGACAAGCTCTTCGGAGCCATTGGATTTGTGACCCAACGCCTCCTCGGTGGTTCGAATGGTTTTTTGCAGAAAAGCCCCCAAAGAGTTCGGCCACTGCTTACAAGCACAAAGACTGCTCAGATGCCATTGGATCTCAGATCAAACGACCTCGAAGCTCGTATCACCGTAGCATCTAAGATGAAGGAGGACATCATATTCTCCTGTATGTAAGAATATCATGTGCTACCACACCTTAGATGCTTTGGTGATACAAGCTCTTCGGAGCTGTTAGATTTGTGACCCAACGCCTCCTCGGTGGTTCGAATGGTTTTTTGCAGAAAAGCCCCCAAAGAGTTCGGCCACTGCTTACAAGCACAAAGATTGCTCAGATGCCATTGGATCTCAGATCAAACGACCTCGAAGCTCATATCACCATAGCATCTAAGATGAAGGAGGACATCATATTCTCCTGTATGTAGGAATATCTTGTGCTACCACACCTTAGATGCTTTGGTGATACAAGCTCTTCGGAGCCGTTGGATTTGTGACCCAACGCCTCCTCGGTGGTTCGAATGGTTTTTTGCAGAAAAGCCCCCAAAGAGTTCGGCCACTGCTTACAAGCACAAAGACTGCTCAGATGCCATTGGATCTCAGATCAAACGACCTCGAAGCTCGTATCACCGTAGCATCTAAGATGAAGGAGGACATCATATTCTCCTGTATGTAAGAATATCATGTGCTACCACACCTTAGATGCTTTGGTGATACAAGCTCTTCGGAGCTGTTAGATTTGTGACCCAACGCCTCCTCGGTGGTTCGAATGGTTTTTTGCAGAAAAGCCCCCAAAGAGTTCGGCCACTGCTTACAAGCACAAAGACTGCTGAGATGCCATTGGATCCCAGATCAAACGACCTCGAAGCTCGTATCAACGTAGCATCCAAGCTGCGAGAGCACCTTATATTTTCTCGCACGGGAGAATATGAGGTGCTCCCGCACCGTAGATTCTATGGTGATACGAGTTCACGGAGATCTAACGGCCCACAGTAGGAGGTTTGAATGTTTTTGCAATATACGGCTGAGAGAGTTTGGGAATTGCGCAGAAAGTACAAGTACGATGCATGTGCCATCTGATCATTGATCATATGACCTAGATGCTCATATCATCGTAGCGGGTAATTAAGGTACGGGGAGCACCTAATATGAGCAACGGGGAGCCGTTGGATCCAAGATGCAGCGTCACACACAAGGCCTAAATGTTTTATTTGCAAAAAAACCTTTGGAGAGTTTGGAAATTGCGCATAATTACAAAGACTACTCCCAAGCCATTGGATCTCACTTCCAACGGTGTAAAAACTCGTATCACCATAGCATCTAAGCTGCGGGGTGGATGTGATATTCTATGCCGCTGTCATTTTTGTTCGTAAACTTGCAAAATACGTGTAACTTGTGTCGTTACTTGTCTAACCGCGCAAAGTGTTTGTTAAAAAAACCATCCTACACTGAAATATCGGAACAACACACGGGGGTCCCACTTGTCATTAATCAAATTTGGACCTAAAACTAACAAATCTGAAAGAGGGGATTCGGACTGGTAACCTGGACTACAAAGCGTAAGTCGATAGCCTGAAACAACAACGGTTGTTGGCTTTGTCCCATAACTTGATTTTATACAGTATTACGTTGAGTAGAGTAGAGGGAGTGCCTCGTCTACACGTGCATGACCGTTGACTCACTTACTGGTGGGTCCCAGGTCTGCGATCTCTCTCTTCTCTCCATCGTCTAACCTTTGCACGGGCACACACGAAGAGCGGCGCTAGCATGCCGTGGTGTTATTACAACTAAAAAAAAGCTTGGAAAATAGAAGAATCGCCCAGAACAAGAGACGTTGTGGCTGGTCGAGACGGAGCTAACCACACCTATCCTCCGTGCCATGTTAGCATGATGAAGCTGTGTGGCTAGTGGGGTGTTTTCGACCGACTGGCTGGGTCCCGAGGTCGAACCATAGGTGCTACGTCTGATACAGTACATTTTTACACGCACATTTTTCCTCCGTGTCGAGACATGGCACACCCTACCGCACGGTTTCGGGGTCCTCCCGGGTGGTGCACGCATATATTCTTCCTGACGTGGGACGCCCTACTGCGCGTTTTTGCCGAAGCAAGTAAAAATAAATGAGTCGTCAAATCACGAAAGACCACTTTTCCCGCCGTGTACATGAGTGAAGCACGGTGGCTAGCTAGTTGGACTAGTTCGACCGATTAGCTTGGCCGTTGCCACATTTGTTTTTTCACCCCTTTTTTATCTACTTGCCGGCAGGTAAATTTAAACATCCACCGCGGCGTTGCTCTGGTGTTTGAGTGCGGCAGGATTTTTAATTTTTTGATTGACGGGAGCAGGCGCGGCAGCAATTAGTCACGATGACTCCGCCTGTAAAACCCACTGCTCCCTGATGTGAGAAGTCGTCGACTGGTGTTTTACCATGGTGAAAACCAAAAGATTCCCCGCTCCTCGGCTGGCTCCCTCCGCGTTCCCGTAGATTGCATTGCCTTTCAACCGTTTCGCCCCTGCATCACCAACGTCGTGCGCCTCGAGAAGCAGAGGGACTTCGGTGGTGTTTAGGCGCCCTCTGCATGGGCATGTCCATGTCGCGGCGCAACATGACCGTTGGATCAAAGTCAGACGGTGCAGATCAGTCACTGTAGCACAAAGCGTGTGGGTGTGTTTGGTTGCATTCTCATCTCAATATAGTGTGTAAGTCACCTTATGAAAACCAAATAATCCCAAAACACTTAGGCACGGTACATTAACTCCCTCCCCGTTTCTTGTCTTGTGACATATCAACCAATAAGAGACATGGGCCGTGCATGCTTTCAATGACTTGAGACTAATAAACATGACATGCACTGGTTAATTCATTGCATGCAATGCTATTAATTAGCAAAAAGACATTAAGTGTCGGAGTAAATGGCCATGGGTAGCCTAACCGACTCCCCCTGGCTCTTCAAAAATTATCGGGCCTTCAAGCCTTCAAGCACCCAAAACACAGGGCCGCCTTCCCCTAGCCGGTTATCTCACAGGCCGACTACTGGAAGGCGACCCGGCCCTAAAGACCCTCCCGAAGAGAGCTACAAGATGGCCGACTCCAAGAAGCCGGCCACAAGAGGACCGACTCCCAGAAGCCGGCCACAAGAAGACCGGCTCCCGGCAAGCGGCCGAGATCGCACCCTCGAGGGCTGGACCCACATAACGGTGACGAGACGGGGCGTGGCTATAGTACAGCCTGCCACCCCCGAATCCCAGAGCACGCATGGCCACAGTGCGCCGTACGGGCCGGCCATCCCCCGTCCGGCGCGGCACTGTTGCCATGTTGACCATGACGCCACCCACGACAGGCTGTCAGTACGGCCCGCGGGCGGCGGGCCCCTTCAGCCAGAGAGACGCTCGAAGGCAGCCAAGCCTCCCCCAGTCGGCCTGGGGTGTAGCCGGCTCCCAATAGCGGGCTAACCCCCACCCTCGAAGTATGTGCATCATTAAGGAGACAAGACGAGGTAAGGCTAAAGTGAGAGCCCGCTAAGCGGCGGCACTGTAGCCATGCTTACCTCAACAAAGCCCTCATCATCAGGGGCGAGGCTACAGTAACCAGCCACCGACAAGACCCCCAGGCGGTGGGGCCGGCCTGTCGGCCAAGAGGCCGGCAGCCGGCGGGACCCACCAGTCGGCGAGCCCCAGCGGTCGGCGGAGAAGCCGGCGAGTACAGACACTGACGGCTAGGACCCGCGTGCAGCCGGATTACCATTGTACCCCTGGGAGGTAGGCCTATATAAACCCCCCAGGGCACCCATGCAAAGGGTTGATCTCTTAGAGTTTTAGACACCACATAGAGAGAACAGGAGAGCTAGCCTTGCCCTTCTTCCTCCTCTAGGCAAACAGCTCAAGGAGCCACTTGAACCACTTGTGTTGATCTAGTGATCATGCGGAGACCCCGCAGAGCAGGACTAGGGTGTTATCTCCATGGAGAGCCCTGAACCTGGGTAAGATTCGCCGGCGTGCATGTCTTCGCCTTATCCCGTTTCCAGGCACCGGCGATGTCTTACTGGCTCCCACAATGATAAGCCACCCGTTGGCATATGTCGCACCTACCACCCGACATTTGGCGCCCACCGTGGGGCCAGGTGCACCGTCGTCCGGAGACCTGTTCCGGATGGGAACCCTTTTCCTTCCCCGCGAGCGTAGCCAGCCCGGCACGCCCGATGGCACTTGCCCCGACGCGCTGCAAGGCGTCGACAACGCCTGCGCAGCGAGCTGCCTCGCCGATCTTCTTGGCGAGGCTCGCATCTCCAACGAGCCTGCATCCGACGCAGGCACAGACTGCCCCGAGAGCCGCCTCATCAGCCTCCTCGACCAGCTTCACGTCTCCAGCGAGCTTGCTGTGGACTTGGAGTCGGTCGGCTCCACCGACCCGATGCTTGTCGACTCCGACGCAGCATCGCTTGACGCCTTCCCCACCAACGTGGTGATCATCGATGACCCTCTTCCTCGAGCCGACAGTGGTAGCAGCGTTGTCACCGAGGTGTTGGTCATTAGTCATGGCTCCGTCTCAGGCGAGAACGCCCACGACGCCCTACAAGCGACGCTGCACGACTTGTCCGTCCCCATCCCGGACGACGCCGACGCCGAGACACTGGAGGCACGCCGCCTCGCCCTCGTCGCGGAAGGCCAGAAGATAGCATCCATGAGATGCCTCACTGAGGCTCACCAGCGCGAAGTCGACCGCGCCGCCTTCGGTACGCCGCCTCCTGGTGGGCTGAGCCAAGCCGGCTTCGTCAAGAAGCGCGGCGCGGCCATCGCCAGCATGCTGGGAGCAGACCACCCAGTCTACGCCATGCCACTCGAGAACTTGCGTGCTGCTCAGGCGGCCGTAGACGAGCTGAACGGGCTGGGGGCCGACGAGCTCCCCTACATGACTAGACGCATCCAGCAGCTGATGGACGCGGCCGCAGAGCGGCATGAAGCCAGCGCCCGCGCTGAAAGTCCTCTCCCACGCCGAGAGCACGGCGCGACATCCCGGACACCGACTGCAGACGGCGCCCGCGCGAGAAAAGACAAGGAGTCGGCTGCTAGCCGCAGTCGGACTCGGCTCACCATCGAGTGCGACGCGGAAGGCCGCCCCCGAGCTGTGGAACGAGGAGGCGATCCGCCTCCTCCCCCGCCTCGTGGGGAGAGATATCCCACCCCGCCGCCTGTTACGCATCCGACTCTCAGCGGCCGACTATGACACTGCGAAGGAGTCGGCGAGAATGACGCCCGCCACCGGATCGACCGTCTAGCGCGATCCCTGGCGCTAGAAGAAGAAGATGATGTCAGCCCGCCTTGCTTTGGCCCCCGCATCCGCGACGAGCCTTCCCCAAAGGGTTCTCGCTCCCAAGAGACACGCCAAAATACAACGGCTCCGTGAAGCCGGAAGACTGGTTGATCGATTACTCCACCGCCGTCCGCATAGCGAACGGCAATAGGCGCGTTGCCATGAAGTACGTCCCGCTCATGCTTCAAGGCACGACACGCACTTGGTTGAACAGCCTCAAGCCCTACAGTATCAACAGCTGGCTAGACTTCATGGAAGTCTTCATCCGCAACTTCGCCAGCACGTACAAGCGGCCTCCCAAGCCCCGCCAGCTCTCCTTGTCCGTCCAAGGGCCCAGCGAATCAACTCGCGACTACCTCACGTGTTGGGCCGAGCTCCGCAACTCCTGCGAAGGGGTGCGCGAGGTTCAAGCCATAGAGTACTTCACCGCCGGGTGCTGAGAGGGCACCCTCCTCAAGCACCGGCTCCTCTGTGACGAGCCGACTACCCTCGACGAGCTGCTGATCATAGCAGACAAGTACGCCACGGCCGACTCTTCAATGAAGACCGAGCTTCGGGTGGATGCCTCTGGAAAGGTGCTCGCTCCGGCTCCCAAGACGCCGGCTGGTGACTCCAGTCGACGCCCTTACCAGAACGACAACAAGCGCAAGGCCCCTATGCCGCCTTCCACCAGTCGGCAAGTAGCCACAGTCGAAGACGAACAACCTGAAGAACGGCCCGCGCCCAAGAAGCAGAAGGGCGGCAGTCCGGCTTGGCAGCCGGCTTTCTCCTACGAACAAACCCTTGACACCCCCTGCAAGTTCCACAGCGGCGCGAAGCCGTCCAACCACACGACTCGGAAGTGTCATTGGCTCACGCGGATCTCCAAAGGCGAGGGGCTGGTGCCGCCTCCACCTGCTGGCCCGCTGCCTCCAGCCCCTCAGCAGCCGGCTGTTCTACCAGCAGTCAGAGCCATTCAAGATGAGTTCCCAGACGAGCACGCCGCCTACGTCGTCTTTACAAGCCAAACTGAAGACAAGCGCAGTCGGCGCCGACAACACCAAGAAGTCAACGCTGTGGACTTTAGCAACCCAGAGTTTATGCATTGGTCTGAGAAGCCTATCAGCTGGAGCTGGGCCGATCACCCAGAGGTGATGCCGTCTCCCGGCTCCTATGCATTGGTGTTGGACGCCACCCTCGCGACAGAAAGGCGAGCTGCCCATTTCTCCCGTGTACTGATTGACGGTGGGAGCAGCATCAACATACTGTACCGCGACACCATGGAGAAACTGAACATCAAGACGAAGCAACTCATGCTAAGCCGGACTGTGTTCCATGGCTTCGTACCCGGCCTATCATGTTCACCAATCAGCAAGATCAAGATGGATGTTCTCTTCGGAGACAAGGATCACTTCCGCCGAGAGGCAATCTGGTTTGAAGTGGTGGATCTAGAGAGCCCCTACCACGCGTTGCTTGGCCAACCTGCCCTGGCCAAGTTCATGGCTGTGCCCCACTACACCTACCTCAAGATGAAGATGCCGAGTTCAAAGGGGATCATCACCATAGCCGGAGACTACAAGAAATCCTCCGAGTGTGCTGCAGCCAGCAGCCGGCTGGCTCAGTCCCTCGTGATTGCTGAAGAGAAGAAGATGCTGGACCGAGTCGTGGCCATGGCCAGCAAGCAGCCGGCCCTGTCCCCTGACCCCAAGGAATATGACGCTCAAGACTCCTTCCAGCCAGCCAAGGAAACTAAGAAGATACCGCTGGACCCGGAGAACCCGGAGAGGTTTGCTGTCATTGGGGCAAACCTGCACAGCAAATAGGAAGGCGAGCTCGTCGACTTCCTCCGTGAGAATCGGGACATCTTTGCATGGTCCCCAAAGGACATGCCGGGTGTTCCGAAGGATTTCGCCGAGCACAAGCTACACGTTCGAGCAGACGCAAAACCAGTCAAACAACCCCTCCGCCGACTGTCAGAGGAAAAGAGAAGGATTTTTGGAGAAGAGATAGCCCGGCTCCTGGTAGCCGGCTTCATTATGGAGGTGTTTTTTCCAGAGTGGCTTGCCAACCCGGTCCTGGTGTTGAAGAAAAAAATAAATGGCGCATGTGTATAGATTACACCAGCCTCAACAAAGCCTGCCCCAAAGATCCGTTTGCCTTACCTCGAATCGATCAGGTGATAGACTCCACAGCCGGATGCGAGCTGTTGAGTTTCTTGGATGCTTACTCAGGCTACCACCAGATCAAGTTGGATCCAGCCGACCGCCTGAAGACCACCTTCATCACACCATTCAGAGCTTTCTGCTACCTGACTATGACATTCGGCTTGAGAAATGCCGGTGCCACTTTTCAGCGTTGCATGCAGAAATGCCTCCTCAAGCAACTCGGCAGAAATGCCCACGTCTATGTAGACGATATTGTGGTGAAGACGGAGAAGCACGGCACCCTGCTGGAAGATCTCAGAGAAACATTTGCCAACTTGTGCCGGTTTCAGATCAAGCTCAACCCTGAGAAATGCGTGTTCGGAGTACCAGCCGGCCAGCTTCTAGGCTTTTTGTTCTCCGAACGTGGCATCGAGTGCAACCCAGTGAAGATCAAGGCCATAGAGAGAATGGAAATTCCTACCAAGCTGTGAGATGTCCAAAAGTTTACCGGGTGCCTGGCCTCCCTGAACTGCTTCATCTGTCGGCGAGGAGAGAAGGCTCTCCCCCTGTACCGACTCATGAAAAAGTCCACCCACTTCGAGTCGAATGACCAAGCAGACCAAGCTTTCCACGAGTTGAAGAAGATGCTGACCACGCCGCCTGTCTTGGCGGCGCCGACTGAGAAAGAGCCCATGCTCCTTTACATTGCCGCAACTAGCCGAGTGGTCAGCACAGTTATTGTGGTCCAACGCCCAGAAGAAGGCCGGGCTCAGTTAGTCCAGAGGCCGGTGTATTATTTGAGCGAAGTACTATCCACCTCAAAGCAAAACTACCCGCACTACCAGAAGATGTGCTATGGAGTATACTTCGCCGCCAAGAAGCTAAAGCCCTACTTTCAAGAGCATCCCATCATGGTCGTATGTACTGCCCCGCTCGCCGAGATCATAGGCAGCTGGGATGCATCCGGCCGGGTGGCTAAGTGGGCCATTGTGCTGGCTCCTTACACGATCTTCTACCAGCCTCGCACCGCCATCAAGTCCCAAGCATTGGCTGACTTCCTTGTCGACTGGGCCGAGACCCAGTACCTACCGCCGGCTCCCGACTCCACTCATTGGCGGATGCACTTCGATGGATCCAAGATGCGCACCGGCTTGGGAGCCGACATCGTCCTCACCTCTCCCAAGGGCGACAAACTCAGATACACATTGCAAATTCATTTTGCCACCTCCAACAATGTGGCTAAGTACGAGGCGCTCATACACGGGCTCCGGCTAGCCAAAGAGCTCGGCATCCGTCGGATCCTGTGCTATGGTGATTCGGATTTGGTAGTCCAACAATCATCCGGCAACTGGGACGCCAAGGATGCAAACATGGCGAGCTACCGATTCCTCGTTCAGCAAATCAGCGGATACTTTAAAGGATGTGAGTTCCTCCACATGCCACGGGCCGACAACGAGCAAGCAGATGCCCTGGCACGAATCGGTCCACCCGACAAGCTATACCAACCGGCGTCTCTCTCCAACGCCTCGTCAAACCGTCTGTCAAGCCGTCTCCAGAATCAGACTCCATCTTCGTACCGCCTGCCCCTAATGCAGTCGGATCCGACTTGGGGAACCCAGCAGGCGGCTCGGGGACTTCGACAGGCGGCCCGGGGACTGCCGTAGTCGCACCCGGCTCGGGGACTTCAGAACCCGGCCCGGGGACTGCTGCAGTCGGCCTGGGGACTGCAACGACACAGCGGGCGATGGCCGACTCCAACTCTTCACCACCCAACCCACCCACCCACCCTGGTCGCAGTAGCCGTACTGGCAATAGAAGAAGTCACAGTTCCATCATGGGCCCAACCCATCCTCAACTTCCTGGTAAACAGAGAGCTGCCGACTGACGAGATCTCGGCAAGACAATTTCAACGCCGAGCCGGAGCATACACAATAATAAACAGAGAACTCGTTAAGCGCAGCGTCACTGGAGTCTTCCAGCGCTATGTCGAGCCAGAGAAGGGCATAGCAATCCTCAAGGACATCCACCAAGGCGAATGCGGCCACCACGCGGCCTCAAGATCACTTGTCGCCAAAGCTTTCTGCCATGGTTTCTTCTGGCCGACTGCTTTGGAAGACGCCAAGGAATTAGTCAAATGCTACAAAGGGTGCCAAGTCTTCAGCTCCAAGCAACACCTGCCGACTTCTGCACTCAAGACCATCCCCCTCACCTGGCCCTTTGCCGTCTGGGGATTGGACATGGTGGGCCCATTCAAGATGGCGCGCGGCGGCATGACACATCTGCTTGTCGCCGTAGACAAATTCACCAAGTGGATTGAAGCGAAGCCAATCAAGAAGCTGAACGGGCCGACTGCCATGACATTCATCGCAGATATCACCACCCGGTATGGCATACCACACAACATCATCACCGACAATGGCACGAATTTTGCCAAAGGAGCACTGGCACGTTTCTGCGCGACACAGGGCATCCGACTGGACTTAGCGTTTGTTGCCCACCCGCAGTCAAACGGCCAAGTCGAGCGAGCAAACGGCCTCGTCCTCTCCGGCATCAAGCCCCGACTGGTCGTACCACTGGAGCGTTCGGCCGGCTGCTGGCTCGATGAGCTGCCGGCTATCCTCTGGAGTCTGCGTACTACCCCGAACAAGTCAACCGGCTTCACCCCTTTCTTCCTTGTATATGGTGCTGAGGCTGTCATCCCAACTGACATTGAGTTCGACTCACCTCGGGTCACCATGTACATGGAGGCGGAGGCCAAGGAAGCGTGAGAAGACGGCGTTGACCTGCTGGAAGAGGGCCGACTGTTAGCACTCAGCCGGTCCGCCATCTACCAACAGGGTTTGCGCCGTTACCACAACCGGAAGGTCAAGCCAAGATCCTTCCAAGAAGGCGATCTTGTGCTCCGGCTGATCCAGCGAATAGCCGGCCAGCACAAGCTCTCGGCCCCTTGGGAAGGCCCCTTCGTCATCAGCAAGGCCCTAGGCAACGACTCCTACTACCTGATCGACGCACAGAAGCCGAAGGCACGCAAGAGAGATGATTCCGGCAAGGAGTCGGAACGACCATGGAACGCCAATCTCCTTCGAAGATTTTACAGTTAAAAGCAGTATGTACCACACTACCTTTTGTATTAAGTACAATCCAACTGGCCCCCCGAGGAGCACTCGGGGACTGCCATCTTTTATCTATGTATGACGAAGTGTCATACCTACGAATGTATTATTACATTTGTTTTCCTGTCCGGCACCGGGTTCGATCAGTCGGCCCGGGGACTTGCCGCCTTGAGTTATATTAAAGTTCTACCTGCAGTCAGACAAGTAGTGTGCCGGCACCTGTCAGGACCAGATTTTCGGGATATTAATTTCCCAGAAAATGGCCCTTGTGCTCACCAGCCCCAGGATTACTGTTAGCTGATGAGGCACCAACTTGATATAGAAATTCCAAGCAAAGTACAAAATATGCAGTACAAGACCATTGTGGCCTATGAGTACAACAAATGGTTTCTAGTGGTTGATGGCGGAAGCGGTTTGTGGTTCATCAGCGTCTATGGGACTCCATTTCCCACAGGAACAGCTGACCTGGTTAACTCCTATCTTCGCGAGGCTGCTATCACCGTTGCTTAGGTTCCGGGGCTGTCATCACAACGCTCCTTCCCAAGCAAGAAATCTGGCCAAGACAATAGCTAGGGACAAGCCAGTGAGTACATTTGAATGTACTCGCAAACATTATGAACGCGGGTATAATACAACGAATGATAATCATGCTCTGAAATATTCTATGATCACAATGTCAGTCACGAAATAAACAAAATCCATGATGCACGCATGCAGGTTGTTCATATAAAACATGAATATGCAATCCGAGGATAGAAATAACAATGCACCGATCGGTTGTCTGAAGCGACGCCTCGAAAGGATAATAAGATAAATCATGCCTCAGTCGGGCGTCTGAGCGACACCACAAAAAAAGGGCTTATAAATAAAAGAAATAACAAGCATGCCACAGTCGGGCGTCTATGTGACACCACATAAAGGGCTTATAAATAATTTAAATAACAAGCATGCCACAGTCAGGCGTCTGAGCGACACCACATAAAGGGCTTATAAATAATTTAAATAACAAGCATGCCACAGTCGGGCGTCTGAGCGACACCACATAAAGGGCTTATAAATAATTTAAATAACAAGTATGACACAGTCGGGCGTCTGAGCGACACCACATAAAGGGCTTATAAATAATTCAAATAACAAGCATGCCACAGTCGGGCGTCTGAGCGACACCACATAAAGGGCTTATATAAGAATAATCACAGTGAATATCCAGGAGGTAGAACTGTCCCAGGGATACTCAATAATTCAAACAACGTAAATGGTTAGTCTACAATAATCATCATCATCATATGTCACAGGCCATAATCAATGTTCTGGTTTAGCAGTTTCTCCTCCGAAGACCGACACTAGACCCATCTCAGACTGTAGTCCTTACCCATGGACACGGCTATTCGAATAGATTTAACCTCTGCAGAGGGTGTACTCTTTACCCACAAGTAACGGATTTCTTTAGTCCATCGGGACTAATTCCGCCTACGGTCTTTTAATTGAAAACACACCTGACCGCACACACCAGCCTAACTTACCGGTGTCTGGAATCACCCACGACACCCATTAAGCAAAACACTAAGTGGGGAGGCTACAACCTCGACTTAGCATGGGATCACAAAATTTATAACGCGCGCAAACTAGGGGAGCTACCCCCCTCGGCTCCAACCGGAAACACCCATGCCCCCGGACCAGGTGGCATGCCTACCGGATGCCTCCGGTATCTTCCACCATGGCCTCTCTGTACGGTGTGTGCTTGGTAAGGGGTTGACAGCTTACTGAACCGTACCCTACCTGAGGCAGGGACAAGTGGTAGTACGAAACAAGTATGGGGGTTACTGGAACAAGACTCGATCTATGGTCGACTCAGGAGGTTTGAGTATTTCCTGCATGATTATCATAACAAATATATTTCATCCAACAGACAGAATTCACCACTCATCATACCTCATCATGCCATACCGGACACAACCGTCCTGGCGAGGAACTAGAGACAAGCTCGTGTCTACCCAAGACAGAGACTTTCCCGGCTTCCTTCCGGTAGGTATGAAAGGCATACAAAGATGATTACTATCACAAGCATATCCATTTCTAACAGCAAAGAATCTTCATTATGCACTCATGCGTATGATCATATCGTCACATTAAATAACGAATGCTCCATGTCAAGGTGGTGTTGTAACCGCATCAAACAACACACACAAATATTATGCCAGGGTTCAGAATGCTTGCCTTCAAATTGTGGAGAGGCAGGGTGCATTCCAGAACTTTTGAAAATTTTCTTCTCTCTCCAAAATCCTATTTTTGAAAATATTCAAATTAACACATAGTTTCAAAACAGTACAAAAAAGTTGTTTGGAAAATTTTCAAATAAATATGAAAATAAACTAGACCAAATTTGAGTAATGATAGGAAAAGAATCAAATCATTTGGACTTATATTTAAAAAGTTATAGCCAGTCAAAGTTTAGTCAAAGTTCTGTTTTTAAATAAAACAGAAAAAAGAAAAAGGAAAGGAAAAACGTTTCGAATAAGAGAACACGTAGGAGATGTACTCTGGGATTACGCCTCCACTTTAAACAGCGCGGGCCGGCTCGGGGTCACTGACAGTGGGTCCAGGGGGGCCACTGGTCAGGTTTGACCAGTCGCCCGCGCCTCCCTCCTCCTCTGTCCGAGTGGTGGCGGGCTCCGGCGATCGACGCCGGCGAACGGCGGCTCCCCACGGGGCCCCGGGGGAAGGGATGGATCCGCCAGTCCAGGGCGGTCCTCCCGGTGGTCGCTAGGCAGGTGGGGACGGAGGGAGTCGCCGGCGGCGAGCTTCGCGGCGGAGATGGCTTCAGGTGGATTTGGGGCCCGGGGCTATGGTGGTTCCCGAACGCGTTTGAGGGTCTGAGTGGTTCCGCAAGGTTGAGGGGAAGAGGATGGTGGCACTGGGAGGGCAAGGGGGCTCCGGCTACGTCGAATTTAGCTGAGGGACGGCGACGGCCGAAGTTGCCGGAGGCGGAGAAGACGGTGGTTTCAGAAGAATTTGAGCGAGGGGGTGCACTCTATGGCTTGCCCGAGGATGCTCGAGCGAGGCCTGGGGCCATTTATAGCCGGGAAAGGTCGGTTCCGCCGCTGCTGGGGATAAGATCGCCGGCCGACCACTTTTGTTGCGGCAGGGCGACGTGGCAATGGCCGGAGCAGGGTCAGTGCTAGCGGACGGGCTTGGAGATAAGGACGGCCTGCTCACGAGGGCAGCTGGCGAGGAGTTGTGGCTCGGGCGGCGCCGTCCATGGCAGAGGCGCACTGTGGATGCCGGCGTGCCGCCAAGAGGGCCCTGACGGCGGCGCTGTAGGGCGCCAGGGCGGCTTGGAGTGTTCTGGCGAGTGGTCGAGGGCGGGGCGTGGCTCTGCAGGCGAGCAAGGGCCAGGGGCCAGACGCGGCGACCCGTGCGCACGCACGTGCAAAACGCGCGCTCTGGGCGTGCCCAGCGCACGCACGCCAGGTGCTCGACGAAATGCCATCGTGTGCTAGAGGGTTTGAGCGAGGCTGGCAGTTAACAGGTCTGGGTTAGAGTGGTCTAGGGGCTTAGTGGACAAGCTGGATGGGTCAGGGGCTCAAGTTCACAATGCAAACTAAAAATCATGCCAAAACTGTTCATGCACTCAAGGTGTTTGACAAAATGCTAAGGGCATCTAGGCAACTCTTGGGGTGGCCAAACTCTCCAGATCATATTCTCTTTAGATGATAGAGAGGGTGGCAAGGTTAGTTGGTCTAGACCAGAAACTTGTTAGTGCAAATATTTGAGAAAACCAAGTTTGGGCAGAGACTAAAGGTTATTATCTCATGAACCAAAAATACTCCAATGGGTCCATTCTCCTGGACTTAAGGGTTTGGTAGGGAGGACTATAAGCAAGAAGAAGAATCATGGGCAACAGAGCAATACAAAATGGAGTTGCAGTAGAAAAGGCCAATCTGGTCCAGAGGGCAAAATAGGATATTTTGCTCAAATTTTCCAAAGAACACCAGTGGTTTTCTACATAAAGTTGAATAATATACTCCTACTAACATCCCCTAATTTTGGTGGAAGTTTTAAAGAAATATTTAAATAGGTTGTAGTGCAAAAGTGCAAACTGGACCAGATTTGAAAACTTGGGGAAAATCTCAAAATCTCCAAATGACTAAAGGGTATTTTTGCACAAAAGTGATCTAGGAACATCACATGTCATCCCCAAATTTTGGTGGGATTTTTAAAAGAATTTATCAAAGGGTTGCAGTGAAAATGGGACCCTAAAACTTATGAAAACCCATTTTAGAGAACTAAAGCTCAGGGAAAAATAATTATAAATAATCCCAGTGATAACAGAATTGTTTTATTTGAGAGGGTAAACAAGTCCAATAATAATTGGAAAGTTTTCACTTGGGGTCAAAACTCCACAACTTAGAAGAAAAGAGAGGTTTTGAGATCAAAAATAAATCCAGAAAAAAAGAAAATTTAATTTCTTAGCAAAATTTTAATAAACAAAACATGGTTAAATTTTTGGGGTGTTACAGCACCCGAGCCCTCTCTAGTTGAAAGTCGCAGCTCGAAGAACCGACTATCCGACTGGCAAGAGTCAAAGGCAGGAAAGGATGCCTACACGAAAAATGGCTAAGGACTAACGAACTTATATAACACAAGCCGGCCTCCCACCCCGCCAACCGGCTGTCAGAACAGCCGGCTGGCCGGCTTCCCATTCACCTTGCTACAATCTAAGAAAGCTAGAGTACTTGCCCTCCCAAACGGCCAAGCACTTCTCCAGCCACAGACTGCAGAGCAGCTATCCGGCTGGGAAGGCGGCGACCAAGGGAGGGTGGCAAAGGAAACAACCAAAAAGATGAAAAGCAAATACAATCGGAAGCCAAGCACATGCATGATTATATTTACACAAAAGGCCTTCAAAAGGCCGGCATCCAACATAGTTTGAATACACCCCCAGTGGGTGGAACTGCGCAAACTTAACAAAGTATTGTTCAAAGAGTAATAAACAGGAAAGTAAAGACGGCGCATCAGGCTAAGGGTGCAACAGGCGAGCCAGGAAGGTCGGTGGAGACGGCAGTGTCGGCTGGAGGAGTGGCCGGCTAGCGAGTCTCGGCTTGATCATCGTCGGCTGCAGGCGGCGCGCTTGCACGCGCCTCGTTGCTGGAGGCACGATCAAGCTGAGGCTGGCCGGTTGCTCCACAGTCTGGCACGACGTCTTCACCATCCTCTCCCTCCTCCTCTTCGCCCTCGTCGCTGGAGTCGATCTCCTTCGCCGAGTCCTCACCATCCGCCGGGTTCAGCCCAAACCACTCCTCCGGCTAAGCAATGCCATCATCATCCACCTCAGGGGCAAAGGCACTGGTGTCGATGTAGTCGGCGATTGTCGAGGCGCGCTGGATGATAGCCGGCCGCACCGCCTCCAGCTCCTTGTCGGCCTCCTGCCGCCAGGTGGCCAGCTGGTCCAAGCTCAGCTCAGGATACCAAGCTTTGACAAACTCCAGCGCCCACCTGGCGCCTGACCGAGCTGCAGAAGCCTTCCAGGCCTCGAAGCGGCCAACCGCTACCTCCAGCCAGTCGGCAGTCCGACTAGGGGTACGGGGAACCACCTCACCGGGCCAGAGGGCGGCCAGCACTTGCGCCCCAACGCGCTGAAGACGGCGGAGCATGCGGTGAGCCGGCTGGAGGCGGGCTTGGTTCGCCAGAAGCTGCTCCTCAAGCGACCAGCGAGCATCCGACGCGATCTCAGCACCAGCCTGCCTTTGCGCCTTGCGGTGGGCATTGATGACTTGGTTGGCGGCAACGGAGTAACCAGGGAAGTACTCTGCACAAACAAGAAAGGAAGAGAAAAAACACAAAGTCAGAAAATGGACCAAATGGCAAGCGACAAGCAAAGGAACGAAGAAGAAGGCGGCCTACCGTCAACCAAGTCTTCGATCTGGCCGTAGCCGTTGATCAGCGATTGCCTTGCCTCAGCCCAGCTCGCCGCCTCGGTCTCGTACTAGGCTTCGAGGGCGGCCTCGTTGTCCTACAGCGCCTTCAGGGCCGCCTTGTGGCTCTCCTCCTGGTCGGCCAGCTTCTTGACCAAGCGGTCACGATCCTGAGCCAAGGCGTCGAAATCGGCTTCCTTGGCGCGAAGGGCGGTCTGGGTCCCACCCAACTGCTCCCTCAGGTTGGCATTGGCCTTTGCAGATATGGTAAAGAAGAAAAAAGCAATAAGAAAGAAGTCGCCAGGAAAGATCTGGCCCGACTGCACAGCAGTCGGCCCGAATCTCGGGGACTGCACCCAGTGGGTGCGCTGACGCGCCCCCACGTGAGATAAACGATGAAGCACTTACTTCGGCTCTCAGTTAGATCAGCGGTCTTCTGGGTCAGCTCCCGAGCCTGGGAGTTGAAGGCAGCCGCGCGGAGGTTGTGGTAGTCCTGCAAGTAGGACAGAGAAGCGAATAAGAACAAGGTAGCAATCGAAGTCTACTAAGAAGTTCCAAGCTGCCTGCTCAGCAGCCGACTCGGAACTCACGGACTACACCCAGTGGGTGCGCTGACGCACCCCGATGGAAGAAATCAAGATCAAGAAACAAAAAAGAGCGGGAAGACTCACCCGAATGGCCGTCCGTGTCGCGAGGAACTCTTGATTGTACTGCCTCAGCACGGCGGCCTGGGACTGAAGCCGGTTCCAGACTTCCTGCGCCGCCATGTTCACCACGGCCGTCCCACCACCCGGCGTCCACCCCGAGCTGGCGCTGGCCGTCTCCAGATCCTGGGCCGACGAGCTAGAGCCCGCGGCCTTCTGCGGGTCCGACACCGAAGTCGCCTTCCCTGCGCGTTGGCGCGATGGCGACCGGACCACCAGGTCCGTCCTTGCAGCCGGCTCGCCTCCAGCCGGTTGCACGGGCGGCGTGTTAGGCTGGCTGCCTTGGTCCGCCCCAGTCGGTGATGGCGGTGCCGCCTCCCTCTCCTGGACGACGACGTCGTCCTCCTCCCTCTCCATCCCCGGCAGGTCGCCACCGGCTTCCTCCAGCGGGGGCTCCGGGATCTCGGGCGCCACGGCACGCAGGGGGACGACAAGTAGGGCCTCTGCCGCCCTCTCTGTGGCTGCAGCCTCCGCCTGGGTCTTGGCCGCCGCGTCGGCTTGTGCCGCCGCCGACTCCTCCGCCAGATCCTGCGCCGCCTTGGCAGCGGCCGCCCTCAGCTCCTCCGCCTCCCGCGCCTCCCGTGCATTCCGCTCCGTCGCCGCTTGAAGCTCGGCACGGGGGTCCACGCGGCGGGTGCTTGCGGATCCTCCTGCCGATCCAACCACGGAGGCGGCAGTGGTCCGCTCAAGAGAGAGCGGAGCCCTGTTTGATGAATCAAGACAAGAACTTAGAAGAAGAGTATCGACAAAAAAGAAGAAGGAACACATGAGAAGAATTGACACTTACGCCGAAACCATTTGCGGTGCTTCACCACCTTGCGGAAGCGGGCAGCCTTCGCGGCCGCCTCATCCCGCTTGGTCGCCGCCGCCGCGCTCTTGGGCCTCTTCGGCCAACTGCCGAATAGGCTCGGTGTGGCTCGGCACTTCTGCGCGCCGCCTCGGGCAGCCGGCGCGGCAGATGAACCCGCGCCATGATCGGACGCCGGCTGGCGGCACGGGGCGACTTCCGCGTCGTCATCGTCCGGCCAGTCGTCGAAGCTAGCTCCAAGCCCGGAGCCGCCTGCTTCGCCGCCTCCACCATCGGCGTTGTCGTCCAGAGCGGCCGCCCCCAAGTCGGGGTCGTCCAAGTCATGCCCCGCCCGGTCGGGGAGAAATTGGCGCTCCGCCCCCGCTGCCCCGGCCGCCGGTCGAAGGAGGGGGCTCTGCCAAGACAAACCGACTGGTCAGAGTCGGCCAAGAGAAACTTGGTGACAAAAGTAAAGAAGAGAAGATAAAGAAAGCTTACCATAGGCGGGGGATGGGCATGGGAGTACGGCTTCTTGCCAAACTGCCACTCGTCGGTGAGCTTGCAGTTCGCGAGGTAGTTCACCATGAGAGCTACCTCGGAGTGAGGCATCTCCTTGGTGCACATCCGACTCGGATCGAGTTGGCCGCTCATTTGATAGATCATATGAGGGTGGCCTTGGAGCGGGAGCACCCGGCGCACCACGAAGGCGGCCAGCAGGTCGGACCCGGTCAGGCCCTCCGACTGAACCATTACCCGGAGTTGCGCGACGGAGGCGGCTCCAGCCGGCGACAGCGTTCTGGCCCGATAGGACCACTTGGGCCGCCTCCCAGCCGGCGGGACGGCTACATAAGCCGGCAAGTTGACGAAGTCGCCTTGCGGAGCGACGTTCTTCACATAAAAGTAGGATTTCTGCCAGCGCTTCACCGACTGGATCAGCGTGATGGGAGGAATAGGGTTGTCGGCTACCGGCCTCCGCACCGCGATGAAGGCGCCGCTCTGAGCCGGCACGCCCTGCATGGCGGTGCCGAGCTTGGACTAGAAGAATTCCCCCCAGAGCTCGAGGGTGGGAAGGACGCCAAGGAAGCCCTCGCACAGAGTGACGAAGGCAGACAGCAGCACCACCGTGTTTGTAGTGAGGTGGTGCGGCTGGAGCTGGTAGAATTCAAGGAAGGAGCGGAAGAAGGCGCTCGCAGGCAGGCCAGGGCCGCGCAGGAAGTGTGAGCGGAAGATTACTCGCTCGCCTTCCTCTGGCGCCGGCGAGATCTCCCTCTTCGGCGCAAGACGGGCCTGCACATGGTCCTCGCCGGGCAACCGCCGCGTCTTGCGGAGGAAGTCGATGTGGTCCTCGTGGACGTTGGAGCCGTCCCAGTATCCGCCACGCAACATGACGGCAAGAAGTCGATGAGAAAGGTGCAGCGACGGTGAAACCACGGCCTCGCGGTGGCGGAGCTGCGGGGTAGTGCGAAGGCTAGAGGGACGGCGCGGCGGCGAGGGGCTGCAGCGACGGAGAGGAAGAAGATGGCGGAGCGAGGGTGAGCGTGCGAGCGTCTGCCGCTCCCCCTCCTCCCCCTATTTATAACCTCGTGCAGCGAAGCCGAGGAGGCGAGGCGTGGGGGGACGTGGGATTAACCTTGCCCACTCCCCCACGTCCCGCGATTATTGCGCCCTAACGATGTGCGGAAACTGCCGTTGGAAGGCGAACGACCCATTTTGGGCCACAGAAGATCCACACCTAGGCCTAGGCGTGGAAGTGGTGGGCCCCGGCCTGCGGAGGCGCCCCGTCGCGTGCATGGGCTGGCAGGCTTTTCCAGCCGGAGGGTGCCATGTGGTGCGCGGGCGGCAAGCGGCCGGCCCGCAACCCGGCGTGCGCACCAGCTGGCTCCCGCCTTCAGACTTCAAAACCTCACCGAGACGGCGCACCTGATCAAAGCCGGCTCCTAGCTGCTGGCTCTTCAAGATAGGAAGCTGATTGAGCTTCTCGTCCTCCTTTCAGCCTCGAAGCCCAACCAGCTTCGGGGACTACTGTCGGAGTAAATGGCCACGGGTAGCCTAACCGACTCCCCCTGGCTCTTCAAAAATTATCGGGCCGATCAAGCCTTCAAGCACCCAAAACACAGGGCCGCCTTCCCCTGGCCGGTTATCTCACAGGCCGACTACTGGAAGGCGACTCGGCCCTAAAGACCCTCCTGAAGAGAGCTACAAGATGGCCGACTCCAAGAAGCCGGCCACAAGAGGACCGACTCCCAGAAGCCGGCCACAAGAAGACCGGCTCCCGACAAGCGGCCGAGATCGCACCCTTGAGGGCTGCACCCACATAACGGTGACAAGACGGGGCGTGGCTACAGTACAGCCTGCCACCCCGAATCCCGGAGCACGCGTGGCCATAGCGCGTCGTACGGGTCGGCCATCCCTCGTCCGGCGCGGCACTGTTGCCGTGTTGACCATGACGCCACCCACGACAGGCTGTCAGTACGGCCCGCGGGTGGCGGGCCCCTTCAGCCAGAGAGACGCTCGAAGGCAGCCAAGCCTCCCCCAATCGGCCTGGGGTGTAGCCGGCTCCCAATAGCCGGCTACCCCCACCCTCAAAGTATGTGCATCATTAAGGAGACAAGACGAGGTAAGGCTATAGTGAGAGCCCGCTAAGCGGCGGCACTGTAGCCATGCTTACCTCGACAAAGCCCTCATCATCAGGGGCGAGTCTACAGTAACCAGCCACCGACAAGACCCCCAGGCGGTGGGGCCGGCCTGTCGGCCAAGAGGCCGGCAGCCGGCGGGACCCACCAGTCGGCGGGCCCAGCGGTCGGCGGAGAAGCCGGCGAGTACAGACACTGACGGC
Organism: Aegilops tauschii subsp. strangulata; assembly: GCF_002575655.3. Lineage (NCBI taxonomy): Eukaryota > Viridiplantae > Streptophyta > Magnoliopsida > Poales > Poaceae > Aegilops > Aegilops tauschii. Next base: position 307,754,886 of record NC_053037.3, on the reverse strand, counting down.
TAGGACCCGCGTCCAGCCGGATTACCATTGTACCCCTGGGGGTAGGCCTATATAAACCCCCCAGGGCACCCATGCAAAGGGTTGATCTCTTAGAGTTTTAGACACCACATAGAGAGAAGAGGAGAGCTAGCCTTGCCCTTCTTCCTCCTCTAGCCAAACAGCTCAAGGAGCCACTTGTGTTGATCTAGTGATCATGCGGAGACCCTGCAGAGCAGGACTAGGGGTGTTATCTCCACGGAGAGCCCCGAACCTGGGTAAGATTCGCCGGCGTGCATGTCTTCGCCTTATCCCGTTTCCAGGCACCGGCGATGTCTTACTGGCTCCCACAATGATAAGCCACCCGTTGGCATATGTCGCACCTACCACCCGACATTAAGTTTTCTCGTTTTCCTCTCCGCCTTGGTCGTAGTGCACAATGTAAGATGACTTACACACCTAGACAGAGTAGTTGTTTCCTCTTCGTGTATTTGTGTTAACCTACTAGTGTGGACTCATGCACCCTTCATGCACTCTGCCAAACACCCAAAAGTGGGTCGAGAAGGGAACTTTTGCTCCCATCCCGTGCACCCTTCATACACCCTGCCTAACACTATTTGTGCTTCATATGGTTCATGTTTCGTGGAGTACTGTAGCATCGTACTCTCCGTGCGCTGTAGACCTAGTTCTGTTAACATTGATCTCACCGTTCATTCTCGACCGGACAATCGAGAAAGCGGTACTATGTTACTAACTTACTGTTCATATAGTTGACATGCGCACAACATCATTTGTCGTCGTCATATCTTACTACACTAGCAACAAGATTATGTAGTACTGACGTATGAACCACTTCACATGCCTAGTAGTAGGAGCACTGTGTATGTTCAAGTGGCTGCCGTGTATCGCACTCCTCCATCATAAGAGTGGAAACGCTAGGTGTAATCATTTTTCTTCTTCAGAAAAACAGTGGACACACTCTACCGTGCGGATCCTCCTCCAGCCATGCACTAAATTACTCACTTTCGCCGACGTGTGGGACAGCCAGCATCGGGGTCCACCAGCCATGCACTAAATTACTCCGTAGTAGAGTGACGGTAGACTACCCCGATCGAAGCACCGCAGTAATGCCCAATGAGCCGTCAAATCACAAAACCCCCTGCTTTCCAGCAGTAAGTTGGACGGACGAAGCAACCATCATTTCACTCTTCTCTCTCAGCTTCCTCTCTACCCAACCCTTGCTTCTCGCTCATCTTGTTCCTCATTTCTTCAAGAAAACCCTGAACTGCTTCTGCCATTGTTCTTCTCTCCCAAAGAAGGAAAGGTGGGCGCATCAATGGTGTTGATTCTGGCCAAGGCCCGGTCTTGCAACCCCGAGACTGATCCTATAACTCCCTCTCTTTTCTTCTTTTGGGTTTGTGATTATGGTTTCTTTTCTTTTATTTCTATTTGACAGTTTCTTGACGGACGCTGGAGCACCGGCCGAAGTGATGTCTATGGCTCTGGCCAAAACCGCCGAGGCTCATGGTACGAAGAAGCACAAGCACCCCGCCGAGACTACCGCACACAAGCTCAAGGCTATTGCCCTGTCCAAGCCCCCCTCTCTGGAGTCCCTCATTAAGCAAGTCCAGGTAATATCTCTTCTTGACGATCTTTTTCATGATCTTGATCGTGTTTTTTCATCTAACACGCAGTACTAGTACTAGTAGTACAACTTTCTGGGTGATCTTGCATGTGATTATTGTGTGCCAAATGACGGTTCTAAATTCCTCTTTTGACCAAAACATGCGAGAGGTTGACACTGATTTCTTATAGATTACTTTCAACTACTCCCTCTGTCCCAAATTTCTTGTCTTAGATTTGTCTAGATACGGATGTATCTAATACTAAAATGTGACTTGATACATCCGTATCTAGACAAATCTAAGACAAGAATTTTGGGATGGAGGGAGTACTTTATGAACATCAATGCTACCTTTGAAGAGGGCATATTTGCCTCAGTAACTTGTGTTATGGATATTGCAAGTAATCCCTCTGCTCTCATGCCTTTGAAGACATGTTCTAGTGTCTTTGTTCACTCATTTCTGTGTGTATATGTAGTCATATATGGAGTATAATATCAAAAATCATCTTATATTTCTGAACGGAGGTAGTAATAAAATATGGTTTTTGTTTGAATTAGAACCAGGTCCGCGGTGGAGATGAAGTTCTCAAAGTCATGCCGTGTGAACTGGAAGACCTGAGGATGAGTTCTACTACTAAACTATCAAGCTGTTGTGTCCTTGTCGCCACGTGTCCTGAACTAGTGTTTTCATGTAGCATTGTTGTCAGGCGTGTTCTCGAGTCTGTACTTGACCACAACAATTTCTTGGCTGTGCCTTCGATTACGAAGGGTGTGGTTCTTGTAAAGCTTCCCAACAAATCTGATGCGGCATGTCTTCATGATCATGTTTATGAGTGGAAAGACCACTCTGTTAGATTCTCCAAGGTTGACAAGATGGTGATGGTGCATGTAGACATCTCTCACGAAGTCCATGGCCTAGTCAGTTATGCGGGGTTCATCCCGTAGGTCGGTGGCAAGAATAGTCTGCAGAGTTTAATTAGTGCAAATTTGCTTGTCTGTAGTAAGTACTATTGTTCAGTACTTGATTTGTGTTTGTGAACCCTGTATTGTTTATTAGTACTGCCGCTTTTGGTGTGTGGCCAGTCCTGAGAATGGTCTATGTTAATGTTTGTCCACTCAATTCAGTATGTATATTTTGAAGTATCCAGATCATCTTTTTTGTGAGGATGGTTTATCAATTATGGTTACACTCCAATATCTGTATGCATTGCAGGGTTTATCGCACCCACCTAGATTTCCAGTCCCATGGATGTTCGGTCCATACGATTTGTCACGACCTTTGGACTGTCCTGCTTGTGGGAGTAGGCAGGGGCCCTCCATGCCACCCGTAGTTGGACGATCAATCTTCTGTTTAGTACTTCAACATAGTGATTTCCTGGTAAGGATTCACTCGTGTCACATCAAGTAAATCTTATTGATTTACTGTCTAAATGTTATTGATTTAATGTCATGTTTTCTTTCTTTTCCTGCAATTTTACGATGCAGGTTTTGCCATGTGACATTCATCGCAGAATAAATTGTTTGGCTTGCTCTACGATGGCTATTTTTGCAGGTTTCACTTCTTATGTCGTGTCAGTAAGGAAGGCACTGTCCATCACTTATATTACTGGGAAAATTGGATCAGTTTGTTGTCTGAGTACAAGCTGAATCCCTATGATGAACTGTAGTTTGGTTTAACAAAAACGCCACAACTAGTCCTTCTCGCGTTTAAAAGAAATGAAGAAAAAAGCTAGATCACGGCCACGAAGGCTAGTCAAGTTAGAAAGCTGATCATACCAGACCAGACACGATCGCCGCTGTCTCGCACATTGGTACCACCTTCAGCAACGGATCGAGCACCGGTAGTTACTCTAGCACTGACAGCGGCAGCAGCTCAGTCTGATCCAGCTGAGGATTGGGAACCAACCGCATCAGCGGATCAGGCTGGTCTACCGGAGGATCGGGCATCGACACCGGCACCTGCTCCGACACCGGCACCATCTCTACAAGGAGCATCATCTCCGGCAGCAGCGGCGGCTTCGGCACCTGCACCAACACTTGCACTTGCATCTGCTCCGGCCCGTGCAGCAGCAACCGAATGAGCAGTTGCACCGGCAACAGACTGGGCTGCAGTTCGCACTTCATATACCAAAGTCCTTACAAAAACCGACATGTCCACCTTCTTGGTAAGCATTGGCCGTCCAAGTGTTTCATTCTTTTTTATTTCCATGTTGTTTCGCATGATTCACTGTGTTGATCTAACTGTTTGGGTATGTCTTCTTGTTTGCAAACAGAGAATTCCTAGAGCAACGAGGGAGTCGTTCAATAATCCGGGCGACAGCGGCCAAGTTTCTCTTACCATGCGCAGCCTTGGTGTGAATGAACCTGCTCAATATACCGTAAGTACAAAGGATGGTCGCATGATGATTGATGCTAAAGGATGGTCAAGGTTCAAATCTAAATCATATCTTGCGGTAGGGGATGATGTCAAAATCGAACTTTCTCGACAAGGAGAGCTGGTCCAAATCAACTTTGAAATTCTTCAGTACTGCCGAACTGATCTATCCGCCGAGAGATTTTGATGTAATACTCTGGCATGGTGAAATAAGTCTCCTGTGTGTATAAGTAGTACGACAGTATCATTGATAGAATTGCAACTCTGATTGCTGGTTAGGAACTGTCGTTTGATTTCATTCCAATAGCTGCTGTGCATTATTCAATTTTGTGTATTCGCCTTGCGACAGCATCTAAAACCAGCACCGTACTGACCGCTTGCAATATGAAAAGCGCTGAGGTAGAACACATGGGCCCCCAAACATGCAGGCACACCAGCCTATGGCCCAAAGTCCAGAACCGTGAGCCTGTCTGAGTATTTCTCAGCTGAACCCCCATAATGCCCGTGTGTTGCACGTAACATCAAGATGCATTTGTATGAGTATTTTATCTTTTGAGAGAAAAGGATGAATGAGGGAAGGCCTTATTTGCAAATGCGGAGAGGTGTGTGGGTACCTTTTTGCAAAATTGCCATATTTTCCTTCCTATCCGTCAGATATAAATCGGACGGCCTATATTGTAGGATGACAAGCACACAATCATCACCAACTCGTCTATACCGTGTTAAAAAACTCTGTTTTTTATAATTATATATGTTATATATATTCCCCTTGATTTTTCTTATGTATAAAGTTGTGATATAAGATATCTTTATATTTCTTTACAGAGGGAATATCTCTTTGTCAAAAATATATTTATGTGTAATAACTAGTTACTCCTGTCTTTCTACTTCCTTGCGCTGATATGTGGAGCATCCGACAACGGGGTCCACATGCCATATGCACCAAATTAGAGTGCACAACTGCACGGTAGACACAACCCGGTCGTAGCACCGCATTAATGCCCAATGAGCCGTCAAATCACAAAAAACCCCACCTTTCCAGCTTTAGCAGTAAGCTGGACGGACGAAGCGGCAATATTTCACTCGGCCTGAATCCCTTCTCCCTTGTCTGCTTGTTCACAGAAAACCCCCGCTCGGCGATTGCATAGGGTTTTCTCATGGAGAACCTTGTACGAATTCTTCATCCATCCCCGATAAATCCAAGTCCCTTGGTCGCGGGTACTCCTAGGATGGCAGCCACCGCCATTGATGCATTTTTCTTCCTACTGAATCTAGTGTGTTTCATTTGCAGTGCCCAAAGTGCCAAGACCCTACAGGTTTCCGCGCCCTCGGCGAGATGCCACACTTGTTCCTTCTCATCCTAACACAGGATTTTAAAACGCGCACAGTATGTTCCTAGAATCCTCTTTTCTATCCGGGAGGGTGGGGTTTTTTGAACATGATGTCGACTAATTTGGAAATTTGGATTGCTATATTTGGATAAAAGGTACTAGTACCACTGAGGTGAAGCAGGAAAGTATTTCTAGATTCGGATATAGGGAATACATTGTGTTCTCATATTATTTTTCCTGCAGTGCATTCCTTGCTCTGCTCGAACACATGTACTCAAGATGCTCGGCCTTGCCATAACTAAATACATTAGTTTAGTGGTAGCAGTGAAGACAAGCCATGGATATAAGTTTCGAGTTGGGTTCATGAACCAAGAAGATCGCTGCTTTTTTTATGGCCGAACTTGGATAAACTTTCTCAAGTGTTATGGACTGAAAGTTGGCGCACGAATGTTGATGGAAATAGCAGAACCTGGTCTCATCTTCACTGCGATCTTCCACCCCGACGTCGTTCCAATTGTTCATCCATGTTAGTTTTGTATCTGGTTCTTGCTTGTTGCCTTGATTACTTCTTAATCCACCTATTTTGTCTAACTGATCACAATTTAACTTTAGAAGTAGCAACTAATCTCTCACGGAGATGCTACTTCTAACTAATATTTTCTTATAATTGGTGGCACGTGTAGGTTTTTTCAGAGTTAAGCAGGCTGCTCATTTGTTATTCTGTAACAACTCGGCTGTTACTGATGGCACTGAAGTTGACTAGGACGACATCCACAAGTTCCTACACTTTATTGATCGTCTTGTGGTCCTTGTGGGGCGTTTCAATAGTGGAAGGCCATGTGGGATATGTGTGCCACTGTTGCACTCGTTGAACAGGTCCAACTGTGTCGAGAAACTTATGGTACGAGCTATTTTCTGTTATATATGTTGTTCATAAACTATTGCTTATACACAGTTTTACAGCTGTGATCTTCTTGAAATAGAAACTGCCCAGTTCTATTGTTCCTATACAGATGTCTGACCATGGTCGGGTCAGACTTGCGCTTGGTCACAACATGATGTTTATGTCGACCTACTCCATTCCCCATGGAGGTGAAAAGATACTTATTCATGGGTGGTCTCAAATAATGAAGGCCCGTCCATCTTGGAGAATAGGACAGAAGATTATGTTCCTGCTTTTCCATGGATCTAAAGCGAATATCCTGTTTATTGACCACATTGCGATATGAAGCCGCTTTTAGAAGGTTGTGGATGCGCGGGGTGGCGCCCGGGCCTTGTCCTGGGGCTTGGCGGCCTCACCCTTGGTTAACTGTAGGCAAAGTAGCACTGTTCGAGGCGTGCTTTGTACGATTGAACCTGTATAAGTACTCATACTGCTTTCAGCTATGGTTGTTAAGTGCCCCTGCTGGTTTCAGTTAAGGTTGTTAAGTACTCCTGCTGCTTTTACAGTCTGTCGTGTTTCTTCAGTCCTGTCTTCCTCCAGCCGCCAAAACCAAACCAGCGCCGGCAGGGCCGCCTGCTTCCGCCTCCCACGGCTGGCTGCGCCTCAGCGCACGCATCGCCGCCCCACCGTCTCCTAAATCATTAACGCCGACGTCCGAGGCCTCGCCGTCGTCCTCCGAGCGCTTTGGTGCGCTCGCCACGGTGCCGCCCTCTCGCATTGTCCACATGGTCAGCAAACAACAGGAATCGGCAGAAGTACGCGGAGAGGATGACATTAGGGCCCACCATGTCAGCGTATGGAAAAACAAAATGCTTCCTCCTAGTGTTTTCCTGACATCTGGGACCCACGACATTGTGAGCGTATATAGTCAATAGACAAGAGAACAGCACAAGATCGGCTGCCACCTGGGACGTAGCAGCTCGAGCAGTATATTTATTTGTTATTGTTGAGACGGAGCAGGGTTTGAACTGGGTTGTGGCCCGTCTAGCCCAGGTTTATATTTTATGTTCACCATGTGACCTGCCCAGCTATTTTTTCTTTGTGAAAATGAGCCCAGTTTATTTTTTTCTGAAGAATGCCCAATCCAGGCCTACTTATTTTTCTACGCCCTGATGGGCTGCAACTCTTTCAAGACGCCTGCAAATCTTGAAAGTAATATGAAATGGGTTGTAAATATAAAAACATATGACAAATTGGCAATTACTTTGTAATTTCTGATTTTTTTTCACATTTTCAGATTCCTATTTCACTAGGCAGTAACCTAATTTAAATATATCTTCAAAGTACTTTAAATCTGGCTCGACATTTCGGTATTAAAAATAGTTTGGAACCCATAGAAATATGCGAAATTGGCCCTGGCCAACCAAAAAAATGGACTGCAATAAATTGCATAAGAAGTCGCAATGAGCTATATATAAATTATTAAAAAAAGAGGGAATGGTCTGACTTATGGGCCTATTAAGTTGACGCGTATGCAAGATTTTTTTAGTTATTATATACATCAACAAATGATTCTAGCAGACGTAACCGTTGGATGTCAATCCAATGGCCGTCGTGTTTCTTCAATCTCTGATCTTCTTGCTACCGCCGCCAAATCCAGCGCCAGCGGGACCGCCTGCTCCCGCCTCCCGTGTAGGCCTCACCGCCCCCTACTACTCCCACCTCTGGCCAGGGCATCCCTCTACTCACCCACACCCCATGTTATTCTGCGGCGACGGCAGCCTCACACCGCAGTCGAACTAGTGAACCCTCGTACTCCTCTCCACGCGGGCTTCCACTGCCGCGTCTTCCCCGGCTCCGCGTCGTCCCCTTCCTAGGCCTCGCCGTCGTCCACCGCCCTGGTGCTCTCGGTGCGGCGTGGTCAACATGGTCAAGGAACGGCTTCCATCGGACGTGGACTGTACGTGGAGAGGCTGACAGCTGGGTCCACGACGGCAGCAAGGAAGTGCCTCCTTATTATGCGGAAAATAATGATTCCTCCACCTGACAGCAGGAACCCACCGGACGGGCCACCATATTTCGCGAAAAAAATGTTTCCCCCCTGACTGCTGGGACCCACCGGATGGGCCACCGTACTGCACGAAAAAACGTTCCCCCCGCTGTCAGCTCGGACCCACCGGAAGTGCCTCCTTATTATGCACAAAAAAATGAATACTCCCCCTGCTGGTTGGGACCCACCTTGGTGGGAGGCTGACTTGTGGGCCTACTAAGTTGACGGGGACGGAGTGCTTTGTCAACTTAGTCAATATGAACGGTTCTAGCTCTAGTGACCGTACGATGTCCATCCAACGGCCATAGTGCTTCTTCAACCTCTGGTCTTGTTGCTCCAGCCGCCCAAAGCAGCGCCGGTCGTGCCGCATGCTCCTACCTCCCGTGGCCGGCTATGCTGCCGCGGAGGCCTCACCGCCCCTACTATTCCCACCGCTGGCCAGGCCATCCCTCTACTCACCCACACCCCCTGTTATTCTGCGGCGATGGCAGCCTCACACCGCAGCGAACCAGTGAACCCTCGTACTCCTCTACGCGTGGGCATCCACTTCCGTGTCTTCCCCGGCTCCACGTCGTCCCCTTCCTAGGCCTCGCCGTCGTCCACCGCCCTGGTGCTCTTGGCGCGGCGTGGTCAACGTGGTCAAGGAACGGCTTCCATCGGACGTGGACTGTACGTGGAGAGGCTGACAGCTGGGGCCACGGCCGCAGCAAGGAAGTGCCTCCTTATCACACGCAAAATAATTATTCCTCCACCTGACAGCGGGGACCCACCGAACGGGCAACCGTATTTCACGAAAAAACGTTTCCCCTGACAGCTGGGACCCACCAGCTACACCTTCGCACGCAAGGAAGTGCGTCCGGGCAAAAAAAAATGATTCGCCCCCCTGACTGCTGGGACCGACCAGCTACATCTTCGCAGGTAAGGAAGTGCCTGATAGTCGGGACCCACCTGGTCGAAGCGTACGTAGTGTTGTCATTCTGGTCGCGAACGTGTACGTACATACTGGCCGATGTAGAGGCGCGCACGTGTCGTAGTAGAGGCGCGCACGTAGCATGTACACGTACGTAGAGCGGCCAGTGTGCAAGAAAGAAAATACGGCCACGTACGTACATACGGGCAGGGTCTCAAACGCCTACTCACGCATACGTACGGCCAGGGCTTGTGTACATGGCTAGGTCGGAACGGAGAAATAGCGTCGTCGTCGTGTTCATGGGGAGCCAACCGGCTGGGTCGGAACGGAATGCGTCGTCGTGTTCATCGGAAGGGCTTGGACAGAACAGCCGATGGAAACGAGGCCTAGCGTACCGCAGAACGGAGGAAACGGCCTTGTGTTCGACCGGCCACGTTCGAAACAGGATCCTGTTCATCGGGAGGGGTCTGGCGTATCACAAAACGGAGGAAACAGACCTCCTACGGTCGAAACGGGGGTCCTGTTGATCGGGAGGGGTGTGGCGTACCGCAAAACGGAGGAAACGGACTTGTGTTGGAGCGCTACGGTCAAAACCGGGGTCCTGTTCATCGGGAGGGGTGTGGCGTACCGCAAAACGGGACTCCACGGGATACTGTTCATCTCCACCGTCGACCCCCTCCAGCCTCCACGGGCTACTGTTCATCCACAGTCGACCTCCTCCAGCCTCCACCTGCGACTGTTCATTTACGGGCTCCTGTTCATCCAGCCTCCACCGTGCGCTACTCCACCGGCTACTGTTTAACCGGCCCTCTCCACGGGCTCCTGTTCAACCACCCCTCCACGGGCTACTGTTCATCCTGCCCTCCATCGTCTACTATTTATTGTTCATCCTGCCCTCCATGGGGTGGTCCTATTCATCTTGCCCTCCACAGGGTCCTGTTTATCCAGCCCCAACCTGCTCGAATGATCGGGGTCGTGTTCATCCACCCCCACCGGAAACTGTTCCTCCAAACCCCCAGCAACGCGCACTGTTAATCCAGAGGCAACGCCACGGGGTCCTGTTCATCCACCCCCACCGGGAACTATTCATCCAACCCCCTCCCCCGCAACGCTCACTATTCATCCAGAGGTAGCATCGATCGGCTTCAGTTAGCAGCTGTAGCGAAGGAATCGCTCGATCGGGTTCAGTTAACAGCCATCGATCGATCGCTCGGGTTCAGTAATGCGTAGCCTATAGTGCAATCGCTCGGGTTCAGTTAGAGCCCAGCGCCTCGCTCGCGTTTAGTTAGAGCCCAACGCCTCGCACACACGCGCGTACGTACGAGAGAAACGCGCATCGCTCGGCGCCCGACCACCCACCATAACCGGGGACTCCCCGATATTTTCCGCGCCCTCGCTTCTACCACGATTTTTTCCGTCATGGACGGCCCAAATAATGTCATGCAGCTGCGTCTCCGGCCCGCCCAGGACGAAAAGCCCATTTCTGTCATGATTTTTTGTCATAGAAATAGGACCCCACCACATCTATGATGATACCGTGTTTTGTCACAATTATCGTCATAGAAGTGTCATAAGTATGACAGAAAAGATTTTCGTTCGGCCCAAAATGTCACGGATGTGTCTTTTTTTTTTGTAGTGATAGAAGCATCATGTTGATTATTATAACAACAACAAAATTAAACATTGGACTTTATCATAGAACTTTTATCATATACATCTCATGAGTAAGAAATAGTTCATCACACAATCAAAGTATAAAGCAAAAACTCTATTGGAAACCAACAAACTATGTTCTCAGTCAACTTTGCAACTACAATTCATCATCTTTTCAGGAAGGGTCACGTATCGGAGCCTTTAGGCAAGTGCACATACTCAACCATCATATAGTCTTCTATGATTGCTAACACTCACCGCGTACCCATGAGCAAAACATTTCAACCGGACACATAGAAAGATAGGGGCTTAAAGTTTCGCCTCCCAACATATTCACCTCAAGGATGGTGTCAACAATAATAACTCATGCTATCTATATTCAACTGGACATATGTGCCTAGATCTTTCCTCACCACATGATGCTTGCCAAAGGAGAAAAATAAAAAGGAATAGAAGGAAAACTTTGACTCTTTGCATAAAAGTAAGTACATAAAATTAAAGGATAGGCCCTTCGCAGAGGGAAGCAGAGGTTGCGATGCGCTTATTTGTTTGTATGCTCAACCCCTTAATGCAAAAGAACGTCACGTTGCATTGTCCCTTGTGATAGCGACCTTTATTATGCAGTCTATTGCTTTTATTCTTCACCATCACAAGTTCGTGCAACGCTCAATTTTCTATTACACTAAATGATCTCACACATTTAGAAGCAATTTTTATTGTCTTTTTGCACTGATGACAACTTACTTGAGGGATCTTTCTCAATCCCTAGGTAGGTATGGTGGACACTTGAAAGTAAGATTTGGGTTTAAGGGTTTTTGGATACACAAGTAGTATCTCTACTTAGTGCGGAATTTTTGGCTAGCAAAGATAGGGGGCAAGCATCACATGTTAAAGGATCTATGACAACATGACTTCTATGTGAATATAAACAAACATAAATCATTAAGTTGTCTTCCTTGTCCAACGTCAACAATTTTGGCATATAATATTTTGATGAGGGCTCACAATCACAAAAGATTTCTTGGATAGTATATTTATATGTGAATCTTCTCTTCCCTTATTAATTCTTTCATGAGTTGCATCATTGACTAATGCTATGTTTGTCAATCTCTAATAAAATTTTGTACTTATACTTTTCCTTATGTGGTGCCATCACCTACCATAGGATTAGTATATAATCTTATTGATTTATTTCTTTCCTTTTATTTATTTCCTTTCTCTTTTTCCTTTCTTATTTCTTTTCTTTATTTGCAACATGAAAGTAAAGAGAGCAAAAACTCAAACTAAACTTTATTATATAACTTGCACACGATTACAAGGATAGATCACTAAGCAAACTCTCAAAGAAGAAAGGATCGAACTAAACGTTTATTCATCTAATGCAAAAGATCGAACTAAAATAAGTAAAAGCAAAAAGATAGTGGAATGATACGATGCCGGGGCACCTCCCCCAAGCTTGGCGGAAGCCAAGGGGGGTGCCCATACCCGATACTCAATTATCCTTTGGTGGTGAAGAAGATGATGGTGATGATGACAATTGTGCCTTCAACTTTTTCATATTATAGTTGAGGAGAGCAATTTCCTCCTTTAAATCATCGACTTCCAACTCCAGCTTCACATCTTGTCACATAGATCCCCTTTGCTTTTCTTCTTATAACAAAAAGGAATAGATTGGGTTTTAGACCGGTTAGCTCTCTTAGGAAGACTTGACTCCTTGTATTCCACGTGCATATCCCCTGGTTGAGGTAGAGGGACATCCTCCTCCTCTGAGCTTGAATCATCGATCTTCATCAAGTGAGCATCCTCCTCGTCATCCGTAGTTCGACCATAAGAAGATAGTTCCCCATAGGTCTTTGGGTCAACAATGAGATGTGAGACATAGCTCTCACCGTCGGAGTCCTGGGATGACATATTTTCAAAACTGTGCAGAAATTAGCAAGAAAAGAGAATAGAGGATTTCTCCGTGATACGGTGATCAACAGGTTCGGGAAGTATATATAATTTTTTTATCTTCGGGGACAAGTATACGGAAGAAAAACGGAGTCCGGAAGGTGTCCCGGGTGGGCACAACCCACCTGGGCGCGCCAGGCTTGCCTGGCGTGCCCTGGTGTCTTGTGCCCACCAGGGGACGCTTCCTGGAAGTTTCTTTATTCCCAAAATTCTTAAGTATTCCAAAACCGATAAAAAATATTTTTGTGGATCTTTCGGAGTTCGTTTACTTACCGTATCACGTACCTCCTTATTTTCACGATTCTTGGGTGTTCCGGAAGGACTCTTTTATGTGTTCTTCCGGTGTCAAAGTTTTGATAATATTACTTTCAACGTTAATGGGCGTACCTGAGAGATAATGCTTTATTCATTGCCCATTGACAACCTTTGGGTTAGTACCTTTGGAATTATTTATTTCGATGGCTCCAGACTAATAAACCTCCTCGATGACATATGGGCCTTCCCATTTTGAGAGGAGTTTTCCTGCAAAGAATCTGAAACGAGAGTTGTACAAAAGAACATATTCTCCGACTTTAAACTCACGCTTTTGGATTCTTTTGTCATGCCATCTTTTAACTTTTTCTTTGAATAATTTTGCATTTTCATAAGCTTGGGTTCTCCATTCATCTAGGGAGCTAATATCAAATAACCTCTTTTCACCAGCAAGTTTGAAATCATAGTTGAGTTCTTTAACTGCCCAGAATTCTTTATGTTCTAGCTCAAGAGGCAAATGACAAGCTTTTCCATAAACCATTTTATAAGGAGACATACCCATAGGATTTTTATATGTTGTTCTATAAGACCAAAGTGCATCATCTAATTTCTAGACCAATTCTTCCTGGACCTATTAACAGTCTTTTGCAAAATTAATTTTATTTCTCTATTGCTAAGTTCAACTTGACCACTAGACCGAGGATGATAGGGTGATGCAATTCTATGGTTAACATCATACTTGGCAAGCATTTTACGGAAGGCACCATGAATAAAGTGTGAACCACCACCAGTCATTAAATATCTGGGGACTCCAAACCTTGGGAAAATAACTTCCTTAAGCATATTAATAGAGGTGTTGTGATCAACACTACTAGTTGGAATAGCTTCTACCCATTTACTAACATAATCAACAGCAACCAAAATATGTGTATACCCATTAGAGGAAGGAAAAGGTCCCATGTAATCAAATCCCCAAACATCAAATGGTTCAACAGCAAGTGAGTAATTCATAGTCATTTCTTGACGCTTACCGATATTACCTATTCTTTGACATTCATCACAAGATAAGACGAACTTACGGGCATCCTTGAAGAGAGTAGGCCAATAAAATCCAGACTGCAATACCTTATGAGCAGTTCTATCCCCAGCAGGATGCCCTCCATAAGCCTTGGAGTGACATTTCCGTAGGATTTGTCCATGTTCATGCTCAGGTACACAACATCTAATAATACCATCTACTCCTTCTTTATAAAGATGTGGGTCATCCCGAAAGTAATGTCTTAAATCATAGAATAATTTTTTCTTTTGTTGGTATGTAAAGCTAGGTGGTAAATATTTAGCAACAATGTAGTTACCATAATCAGCATACCAAGGAGTACTATGAGAAACATTTATTGCAGCTAAGTACTCATCAGGAAAACTATCATCAATAGGTAGTGGGTCATCAGGCAAATTTTCAAGCCAAGAAAAATTATCAGCTACTGGGTTCTCATCTCCTTTTCTATCAATGATATGTAAATCTTCTTGTAACAAGAGAACCCATCGAATAAGCCTAGGTTTAGCATCTTTCTTTTCCATAAGATATTAAATATCAGCATGGTCTGTGTGAACTGTTACTTTGGAATCAACAATATAAGGTCTAAATTTGTCACAAGCAAACACCACTTCTAAGAATTCTTTTTCAGTAGTAGCATAGTTTCTTTGAGCACTGTCTAGAGTTTTACTAGCATAATGAATAACATTCAATTTATTATCAACTCTTTGTCCTAGAACAGCACCAACAGCATAATCACTAGCATCACACATAATTTCAAAAGGCAAGTTCCAATCAGGTGGTTGAACAATAGGTTTAGAAATTAAGGTTTTCTTGAGTGTTTCGAAGGCTTCTAAACAATCATCATAAAAAACAAAGGGAATATCCTTTTGCAAGAGACTAGTGAGAGGCCTAGAAATTTTAGAAAAGTCTTTGATAAATCTCCTATAGAAACCAACATGACCTAGGAAACTATGAATACCTTTTATATCTTTAGGACATGGCATTTTCTCAATTGCATCAACCTTAACTTGGTCCACTTCAATACCTCTTTCAGAAATTTTATGACCCAAGACAATGCCTTCATTAACCATAAAGTGGCACTTCTCCCAATTCAAGACAAGATTTGTTGGTTCACATCTCTGCAAAACTCGCTCAAGATTGCTTAAACAATCATCAAAGGACTTCCCATAAACAGAAAGTCATCCATGAAAACCTCAACAATCTTTTCACAAAAGTCAGAGAATATAGCAGTCATGCATATTTGAAAGGTAGCAGGTGCATTACATAAACCAAAAGGCATAAGTCTATTAGCATAGGTTCCAAAGGGACAAGTAAAAGTGGTCTTTTCTTGATCAGGTTGACAAGTAGGTATTTGTGAAAAGCCAGAATATCCATCAAGGAAGCAAAAGTGGGTGTGCTTAGATAACCTTTCAAGCATTTGATCAATAAAAGGCAAAGGGTAATGATCTTTTCTAGTTGCTTTATTTAATTTTCTAAAATCAATTACCATTCTATAACCTGTAACAATTCTTTGTGGAATAAGTTCGTTCTTATCATTAGGAACAATAGTTATACCTCCTTTATTAGGAACACAATGAACATGACTTACCCATCTACTATCAGCTATAGGATAGATTATACCTGCTTCCAGAAGTTTTAATATTTCCATTCTTACCACTTCCTTCATCTTCAGATTTAACCGACATTGGTGATCAACAACGAGTTTAGCATCAGGTTCCATATTAATTTTGTGCTGACATAGAGTGGGACTAATGCCCTTTAAATCATCAAGAGTATATCCAATAGCAGCTCGATGCTTCCTTATAACTTTCAATAATCTTTCTTCTTCCTGTTCTGAAAGGTTAGCACTAATAATAACAAGATATATCTTCTTTTCATCAAGATAAGCATATTTCAAAGTGTCGGGCAATTGTTTTAATTCAAACATAGGATCACCTTTAGGTGGAGGAGGACCTCCTAGAGTTTCAGTAGGCAAATTGTGTTTAAGCCGAGGACGTTGTTCAAAGAAACTTTTATCTATTTCATTTCTTTCATGCATATGTAAATCATTTTCATCGTCTAGCAAATATTGTTCTAAAGGATCAGTAGGTGGTATAGCAATAGAAGCAAGACCAATTAATTCATCTTTACTAGGCAATTCTTTTTCATGAAGGTTTCTACTAAACTTGGAAAAATTAAACTCATGAGACTCATCACCAAAGCTAACACCAACAGTTTGTTTCTTACAGTCTATCTTAGCATTAACTGTATTCAAGAAAGGTCTACCAAAGATAATGGGACAAAAGTCATCTTGTGGGGAACCAAGAACAAGAATATCAGTAGGGTATTTTATTTTCCCACACAAAACTTCAACATCTCTAACAATCCCAACTGGTGATATAGTGTCTCTATTAGCAAGTTAAATAGTAACATCTATGTCTTCTATTTCTGCAGGTGCTATGTCTTTCATAATTTCTTAATATAAGGTGTAAGGAATATCACTCACACTAGCACCCATGTCACATAAACCGTGATAACAGTGATCTCCTATTTAAACCAAGACAACGGGCATGCCAACAACAGGTCTATGTTTATCCTTTTTATCCGATTTGGCAATTCTAGCAGCTTCTTCACAGAAGTAAATAACATGCCCATCTATATCCTCTTCTACGAGATCTTTAACCATAGCAATGCTAGGTTCTAATTTGATTTGTTCATCAGGTTTATGTGTTCTAATAAAACTTTTGTTAACCACGGTTGAGACTTTAGCATGTTCGTTTATCCTAACAGGGATAGGTCGTTTCTCAATATAAGCAGAAGGAACAACTGGATCAACATTGTAAAGTATAGTTTCTTCTTTAACTAATAAAGGTTCTTTAATTTCTTCTTTAATAGGTGGGTGATATTTAAACCACTTCTCTTTAGGGAGTTTAACATGAGTAGCAATGATTCACAAAAGGAGGCTACTATCTCAGAGTCAAGTCCATATTTAGTGCTAAACTTTTAAAAAGAATCAGTGTCCATAAAAGATTTAACACAATCATATTTAATTTTAATACCCGACTCTTTACCTTCGTCGAGTTCCCAATCTTTAGAGTTGCATTTAATTATTTCCAAAAGATCCCACCGGAATTCAATAGTCTTCTTCATAAAAGAACCAGCACAAGAAGTATCAAGCATGGCTTGATCATTACGAGAAAGCCAAGCATAAAAATTCTGGATAATAATTTCTCTTGAGAGCTCATGATTGGGGCATGAATATAACATTGACTTAAGCCTCCCCCAAGGTAGAGCGATACTTTCTCCTTCACGAGGCCAAAAATTATATATATAATTCTGATCACGATGAACTAGATGCATAGGATATTTTTTTTTGGTGGAACTCCAATTCCATGATCCAATATCATCGCAAAGCCTATACCATGCCAATGCTTTTCCCTTCAAAGATAAAGGGAAAACCTTTTTCATCACTTCCTGTCCGGGTAAACCTGCAAGCTTAAACAATCCTCAAATTTGTTCTACATATATCAAGTGCATATCAGGATGTTCAGTTCCATCTCCTACATAAGGATTAGCTAGCAGTTGTTCTATCATACCCGAAGGAATTTCATATTAAATATTTTCAGTAGGTGCAGTAGGTTGAGGGGTAGCTAATTATAGTTCCGGACGAGGTGAAGATACCCCAAATAAACCCCTCAAAGGATTGTTTTCCATAGTAACAAGTGACAATAAATTTCAGCACACTATATAAATGTTTCCTTACCAAATTCCACTTACCAAAGGCGCTTCACTCCCCGTCAATGGTGCCAAAAAATAGCCTTGATGACCCACAAATATAGGGGATCAATTGTAGCTCTTTTCGATAAGTAAGAGTGTCGAACCCAACGAGGAGCATAAGGAAATGACAAGTGGGTTTCAGCAAGGTAATGTCTGCAAGTGCTAAAATTGTAAGTAGCGGAGTAGTTTGAAAGCAAGATAATTTGTAACGAACAAGTAATGGTAGTAGTAACAAAAGTGCAGCAAGGTAGCCCAATCCTTTTGAGTTAAAGGACAGGCCAAAAAGTTCTCTTATGATAAGCAAAGCGTTCTTGAGGGTACACGGGAATTTCATCTAGTCACTCTCATCATGTTGGTTCGATTTGTGTTCGCTACTTTGATAATTTGATATGTGGGTGGACCGGTGCTTAGGTGCTGTTCTTACTTGAACAGACCTCCTACTTATGATTAACCCTCCCGCAAGCATCCGCAACTATGAGAAAAGTATTAAGAATAAATTCGAACCATAGCATTAAACTTTTGGATCCAATCGGTCCCTTACGAAATAGCGCATAAACTGGGGTTTAAGTTTCTGTCACTCTCGCAACCCATCATCTAATTTCTACTCCACAATGCATTCCCTTAGGCCCAAATATGGTGAAGTGTCATGTAGTCGACGTTCACATGACACCACTAAAGGAATCACAACATACATACTATCAAAATATCAAACACATATCAAGTTCACATGATTACTTGCAACATGAATTCTCCCTCTTTCTGTATACCTTGCATATTATGAGAGAAAGGGCATTAGAATTACTCAAAAAAACATTATTATGGATAAAAACATTATAAATAACAATAAGAAAACATGATGCAAAATGGACGTATCAGCCATACAATGCCTTGTTGAGCTTGTAGGCCATATCAAGACGCTTTGGATCTTCAAAACCAGGTGTTTGAGCTACATACTTCCTCTTCAATTCTGCCGTTGAGGAAAGCACTCTTCACATCCATTTGATAAAGGAGGATGTTGTTGTGGCTGGCATAGGCTAGCAGTATACTAATGGCTTCTAGCCTAGCCACAAGAGCAAAGGTTTCATTGAAGTCAATTCCTTGTACTTGCGTGTAACCTTGAGCAACGAGACGAGCTTTGTTTCTGACAACTTGTCCATGTTCATCTTGCTTGTTGCGACAAATCCATTTGGTGCCAATAATATTGTGCTTGCGAGGATCAGGACGTTTCACTAGCTCCCAGACATTGTTGAGCTCAAATTGTTGAAGCTCTTCTTGCATAGTTTGAATCCATTCAGGTTCCTTGAAGGCTTCATCAACTTTCTTGCGTTCAGATATGGAGATGAATGCAAAGTTCCCATAGAAGTTTGCTAGTTGCGTAGCTTTTGATCGAGTAAGAGGACCAGGTGGGTTGATGCTATCAAGAATCTTCACAATCTTAACTTCATTGGCAACCCGAGGATGAACAGGGCGAAGACTTTGCCCTTGCTGATCGTTATCTTCATCTTCAACATTGTCTTCAGGCTGAGCATTGTTTTCACGTTGAGTGGGAGCTGGAACGACAATTTCCTCTTCTGCATGTTCCTCGGTGGGTATGATTTCTCCAGTGCCCATTAGCTTGATAGAGTCACTAGGAGAAGCTTCATCTAGCACATTTGGTAGGTGCTCTCTTTGTGAGCCGTTAGCCTCATCGAACTGCATGTCTACAGTTTCAAGCATTTTATAGTGAAAGAGGTTGAAGTCTGTGTAGGTGTGAGAATCCTTTCCATAACCAAGCATAAAACCTTCATGTGCTTTCGGTGTAAATTTGGAAGTGTGATGTGGATCCTTGATCCAACACCTAGCACCGAAGACTTTGAAATATCTAACGTTTGGCTTCTTACTAGTGAGTAGTCCAGAGGATGTGTTCTTGAAGAATTTATGAAGATAAACTCTGTTGATGATATGGCATGCAGTATCAATGGCTCCAGGCCAGAACTTTGTTGGAGTCTTGTACTCATCAAGCATCGTACGAGCCATCTCAATAAGGGTCCTGTTCTTGCGCTCCACGACGCCATTCTGCTGAGGTGTGTATGGAGAAGAGAGCTCATGAGTGATGCCCAGTGTATCAAGATAGGTCGAGGCTAGTATTCTTGAATTTTGTGCCATTGTCACTCCTGATGTGCTTGATCTTGATGCCATAGTTAGTCATGGCGCGATTGGCAAATCGTCCGAAGACGTCTTGCACTTCAGTCTTGTAGAGAATTATGTGCACCCAAGTATATCTAGAATAATCATCAACAATCACGAAGCCATAAAGATGTGTAGTGGTAGTAGGGGTAGAGTAGTGAGTAGGGCCAAATAGGTCCATGTGTAATAGCTCGAAGGGACGTGAAGTCGTCATGATTGTCTTCGAGGGATGTTTTGCCCTAGTCATCTTCCCGGCTTCACAAGCACCACATAGATGATCCTTCTTGAACTTGACGCCCTCGATGCCAATAATGTGCTTCTTCTTGATGAGAGTGTGCAAGTTACTCATGCCCGCGTGTCCTAGCACTACAAAAAAACACATCCATGACATTTTGGGCCGAACGAATTTTTTTCATGCTTATGACACTTCTATGACGATAATTGCGACAAAACTATGTATCATCACAGATGTGGTGGGTTCCTACTTCTATGACAAAAAATCATGACAGAAAATGGGCTTTTCATCCTGGGCGGGCCGGAGACGCACATGTATGACATTCTTTGGGCCATCCATGACGGAAAAAATCATGGTAGAAGCGATGCACGGAGGGATTGCGCGTTTCTCTCGTACACGTACGCGCGTGTGTGCGAGGCATTGGGATGTAACTAAACCCGAGCGAGGCGTTCGCTTACTGAACCCGAGCGATTGCACTAGCTATGTTACTGAACCCGAGCGATCGATCCCTTGGCTATTAACTAAACCCGAGCGATTCCTTCGCTCCTGCTGCTAACTGGACCCAAGCGATTGATCGCAGCACACTGCTGCCTCTTGATGAACAGTGAATGTGGGGGTTGCGGTTGAACGAGTTGAGATGTATGTGGTTGGGGTTGGATGAACAATTCCCGGTGGGGGTCGGATGAACAGGACCCCGTGGTAGTATATATGCCGTTGCCGATGGATGAACAGGACCTCGTGGTAGTATATATGCCGTTGCCGCTGGATGAATAGGACCTCGAGAGGAGGCCGCGACAGCCGAGCTGGTTAGGGGTGGATGAACATGACCCCGTGGAGGGCTGGTTGAATAGTAGTCGGTGGAGGGCTGGATGAACAGTAGCCCGTGAATGAACAGTAGCTGGTGGAGGCACGAGGAAGACGCGGTGGATGAATAGTGCAGGTGGAGGCTGAAGCAAGTCGACGGTGGGTGAACAGTAGCCCGTGGAGTCCTCTTTTGCGGTACGCCACACCCCTCCGATGAACAGGACCCCTGTTTAGACCATAGCGCTCCAACACAAGTTCGTTTCCTCCGTTTTGCGGTACGCCACACCCCTCCTGATGAACACGACCTCTGTTTCGACCATAGCGCTACAACACAAGTGCGTTTCCTCCGTTTTGCGGTACGCCACACCCCTCCTGATGAACAGGACCCCCCGTTTCAACCGTAGCCGGTCGAACCAAAGGTTGTTTCCTCCATACTGCGGTACGCCAGACCCCGTTTCAGTTGTTCCGTCCAAGCCGGTTGGCTCGCGTTGAACAGGACACATTCCAACCCAGTCTGTTGCCTCCCGATGAACACGACGCCGTTTCTCCGTTCCGACCCAGCTGGTTGGCTGCCCGATGAATAGGACGCTGTTGCTGCCGTCCTTTGCCTCTCCATGTACACGAGCCCTGCTGTAAGTATGCGCGAGTATGCATTCGAGACCCCGCCCATATGTACGTACGTGGCCGTATTTTTTGGCATGTGGTTATACGTGCGTGTACATAGTTTAGAAGGGACTGCCTAAACTGCTACGCCGGGGGCTCTACTACTACACGTGCCGCTGCTTGCTCGGCCACGATTCATCGTTGCAGAGAGACCGATCGACCAGTATGTACTTACATGTTCGCGACAACGGTACGTACGCTTCGAGCAGGTGGGTCCCGACTGTCAGGGAGGATAAAGAGGCACTTCCTTGCGTGCAAAGTTATTGATGGTGCATCTGAGCTGTCAGGGGGATGATTCATTTTTTTCGAGCCTAATATGGAGGCACTTTCCTTGCGTCTAAAGATATAGCTGGTGGGTCCTAGCTATCAGGGGGGAAATGTTTTTTCCCAAAATACAACTAAGCCAAAATACAGAGGACCTTCTGGTAGGTCCCTGCTGTCAGGTGGAGAAATCATTATTTTGTGCGTAATAAGGAGGCACTTCCTTGCTATGGCCATGGACCCAGCTGTCAGCCTCTCCATGTACAGTCCTCTTCCGATGTAAGTCGTTCCTTGACCACGTTAACCACGCCGCGCCGAGAGCACCAAGGCGGTGCATGACGGCGAGGCCTAGGAAGGGAATGACCCGGAGCCGGGGAAGACTCGGCAGTTGTTTCCCACGCGGAGGGGCGTACGAGGGTATACTAGTTGGGCTGTAGTGTGAGGCTGCCATCGCCTGAGAATAACAGCAGGTCAGGGTGAGTACAAGGATGGCCAGGCCAGCGATTGGAGTAGGAAGGGGTGGTGAGGCCTGCGCGACAGCAGAGCCGGCCACGGGAGGCAGGAGTAGGCGGCAGGACCGGCGCTGGTTTGGGCGGCTGGAGCAAGCAGACCAGAGGTTGAAGAAGCACTACATCCGTTGGATGGACATCGTATGGTCACTTGAGATAGAATCATTCATATTGACTAAGTTGACAAAGCCCTCCATCCGCGTCAACTTAGTAGGCCCACAAGTCAGCCTCCAACTATGGTGCGTCCCAGATAGCAGTGGTAGTATTCTTTTTTTGTGCGTAATAAGGAGGCACTTCCTTGCGTGCGAAGATATCACTACTACAGGATGCTGCTAATGCGACGCTATGACCAGAGACCCTTCAACGAAATTGTGTGCGATGCAATAATTGCAAACAGTGGTGTAAAAACCCGTCAAAAAAGATGCAAAACGTTTGCAATGGAGGATGCATCAAACACAGTTCTGATTTTAGTTGCGTGTGCAATGCAGGGCATAAGGTTCAGTTCAATTAACTGTTTGCGACGAGGAGGAACAAAAGAAACGGGCAGCCAGATGAAGGTGTGTGCGATATACAACATACGGTTCACTCGGATGAACTGTTTGTGATTAGGCAACACAAGAGAAACGGTCAGCCAGATCAAGGTGTGTGTGATATACGGCATGCGGTTCACTCGGATGAACTGTTTGCATTGAGACAAGAGAACATAAATGGTTCAACTTAACAAGATGTGTGTGATACGTGGCAAACAGGTCTGTAATCGGAAACATGTGCGAAGATCGATAACAACACAGACAATTGCTGCTAACAAGCCGTGTGTGTTGTGAGCAAACGATTGCCGGTATACAATTGTGAGTGATTGATGAAAACATCACCGACGGGTTCCATTGTTTAGTCCGTGTGCGATGTGATCTTCTTTGTCCGCACAACATCTACGCTCTGTCTACAGAGCATGAACATATATACTTAAAAACACAGCATTGCATAACCAAATTAAGCATACAGTTACACAAGTGACTACACGCATAACATTTCCACACACAAAAGTAAGCAATTACATGCATACTAAACTAGGAGAAATGAGGATCTAATCATCTACTTGTTGTTGCGACGACATTTGCCATTGCTCTGCTTCCGGCTGGATCTCTGGCCGTTTTGGGGAAGGAGGCACTTCGTCATGTCAACGATCCACCTGTACATGTCGTAGCTCGTGTACGCCTCCTTGGCCACGTACACGACGTGAGCTTTGTCGAGTTTCTCCATCCAGGCCGAGTGCCAGGCATGCTTGTCCTTGTTACATGAATCCTTCATGTCTCTGTAGTAGGGGTCGATGATGGCCTCAGCGAGGTGAACCAGTGAGTCCTTCTCATGCTCCTTGCAGCCCCAAATCTTGTATTGGCACTAGATGTCGACAAGATTCTGGTAGGTGATGCCCGAATTCTCGAGCGCCTTTACATTGTTGGTGATGCCCACGGTAGCGAACATGTAGTGGGGGCTGTTGACAAACCTGGCGAAACGCTCGCAAGGCCTTGTGGCAAGGCAGTAGTGGTAGACGAGGATGTGGTGACGCACGCACATCTGGGTGACGGCGACCTTGGGACGAGACCCGGCACGAGCGCGGCTGTACTCGGGGTTGAACCCGACCACCTTGTACTTCTCATCAGCAAGCAACAACTCCATGATGCGGATGGAGTGCTCCACCCTGACCGGTTCGTTGGTGTACACCACCGAGAGGTCCATGAACCTTCTGTGGGTGTCCACCACGGCACACATGGTGAACTGCTGCTCGTTGTTGGTAGCCGCTCGGAGCGCCATTGGAGCCGCCCAGGATACCCTCTAAGAATTTCTCATGGTGGGTGTGCTTCTTGCAATTGTGGGGCGCGATCGAAAGGTTGAAGAGACACAAGGGTTAAATGGCCGCTGTAATAAATGGGGGCTAGCCGGCCTGTAATCGTCACGTCTTGTCACGGCGTTCATAGCGGAGGATTCCAGTGCATTCTTGACAACACCGCACCGCACGCGTGGGCTCGAAGAGGCGCCAAATGTATCATCGGTGAGCCTGTTCCCGCGCTACCGCGCAGTTTACCGCGCAAGCTTCCCGCCCGGCTAGTTTGGCCACGTGTCGGCTAGAAGAGGGACAAATCATGGGCGTTTATTGGCAAAAAGCTTTGTAAAAATGAATTGTGTGGAATTACTTCGGTCATAAGTTTACCCGTGGGTGATGAGGTCAAAGTTACACAGAAGGGTGATGATGGACACTCGAGTGCGTTAATTAATTCTGCGCTCTACAGGGCACACGATGGAAGAATCCAACTATGTGCAATAATGTCGAAGATCGCAGCCGAGTTAGCTATACAGATCGTGTGTTGTGAGATCGACAAGGTAAATAGATTCGAGAATGGTTAATAAAATCTAAGACCATTGCATATTAAGGTCAAAATAGTGCTACCAATATACGAGTCTCATACGATGCCATTTCAATGATTGTACCACAAAAGCTTGAAATATTACAATGTTCAAATTCCAGAGTTATATGGCTCAAATTTGAAGATTACAAGGTTCAAACTGATATTAGAAATGAAATTCAGCTCATCAGCTGCAAATGCTCGCGCTGATCCGCTGAACATGGATATCAGAGAGGTTCAAACTAATATTACCACTTCTAAGTATGGTTTCGAAACCTCACAATTTTTGCAAAGGGTCATCCACTGAGAAGTCATGTATGGGGTTGACACGATGACTTTCGATTACTATGTCATCTGAAGTTCCAAAATGAAATTCAGCATTTTTGGAGCCTATTCCATTCTGCCGCAGGCGCCGGCGCTGATCAACAAACCATTCATTTTTGCGAAATAAATGTAGGGCAAGCCTCATTACCTTCTGCACCCTTGCTCTGAGAACAAAGAACCTGGCGAATATAATCTCCGGTAAGGTCCCTCGGTAGGAGTTCAAAGTAATTTCTGAGAGAAGCAGATCTAGGCATTCGACGTGATTGTTATATTGTATCACATTATCCACCACTGGGCCTAATCTTATCTACAAAAGAAGAAAACGTGTTAGTGCCTACATGTAGTTTTGAACACTACTACATGCCTATTTGGTTTGCAGGATTTGTAAAATGCACTAACATACCATCTTCGATCTGACATGATTAACACGGGCATTTGATTACATTCTAGAAAAATGTAGCCTTCTTCACAAGAGGTTGGAGTGGATGAAAAGTTCCCTAAGAAAACTAGTACATATGAATCCAAAGGAGAAATTCTTATTGATTGTAACCATATGGATCAAGCAACCAATATGGGGGGGGGGGAACATGTATGTACTGAAATCCTCCAAAAGAATCCGTCAGAAATCATAGTACATTGTCATTGTAAACTTGGAAAAAGGTGTGACAAATTGAACTCCCTTATGGTTAACATTTAATAGGAAAGGAACATCACCTCGATATACAGCTTCTCCAGGCATGGAAAGCATCTCAGGATACTGACAACTTGCTCCAGGTTGGGGCCGATAGATTCTAGTGCCAAGACCTTCAGTGTGCGCAGTTTCGTGGTCAAGCTTGTCAGAATCATTTTCTGAATGAGATATGAACAAACATCTTCAAAAATTAGAAATAATGTTAATTTGTAGAAGGAGAGGTAGAAGGCGGCTGTTGTACCTGAACGGGTGTGGACCCTATAACAAGTTCGGAGTATTTGTCAGACGAGTAGCCCACCACTGTCAATTTTGGCGCAGAAATGACATTGATTCTTGTTGGAGCTTCTTGATCAACTACAAGTAATCTCTTAAGTGCAGGTGTGTCCTCAATGACCATACCATGGTACACATCTTGTGATGTCTTCCTGCCACACCAGCAACACACATAAATGGTCTGGAGAGTCATGGAGGTGATGTGGAAGGTACTCAACCCATTGATCACCAGAAGACGAAGGTACTCAAGTACAGTATAGCCAATGGAGTAGGCGCTCCATGTCACCGTTTGAGAGGCAGACGGCGACGAGCTTGAGGTGCTTCAGTCATGGTAGAATAAGAGCGGGCGCATCATTAAGGGGGGGAATGGCAGTTCCTGAACTTGGCGACACGCGACGTGGGCGCGAGGCGGAGCGTGGACGTTGGCAGCGAGCATATATGCCCATCATCAAAAGTGAGCTCCTCGAGCTGATCTAGGGCGGGGGATCGGAACCAGCCGTCAAGCTTGGCTCGGTCCTTGCCGTTGGAATGGAACTTGCCCATTCTAAGGCCTCTGGTTGGGCCAAGGTGACTGCCGAGGATCTTGGAGAACGCATCCAACCTTTTGCGATAGCCATGGCAAAGCTCATGGGTGTCGATGAGGTCAAGAGGGATGGAGTTACATAGGGGGCGCCACCCCGGGAAAGGACGGTTGTCCGCGCCCATATTTGATTGGGAGGAGGGAGATGATGACTATCAACATATCATCTGGGATGCTGCTGATAAAGTCTAGGCCTGCTGGAGTCGCTTGCGGTTCTAGCTCGCTCCGCCTCCGCTTGTTGGCAGTCCCGTTCTCCACTTCTGGAGTCTCCTTGTCAGCGGTGCTTTCTGATAGAAATGGGAGTACATGGAATATTTAGTTAAAACAGGGCAATAGAAAAGTGTATTGGTAACTAGAAGTTATTAGGTAGGAATATAGTAAGAAAAAGGAATAACAATTGGTTGCTTAAATACTACACAATTCACTTGATAATGCTGGGTAAGTCAACATGCAGATAGTTGAAAAGAAAACTTACTTCGAACAAAGTCTGGACGGATAATATCGTTGGGGAAGTTAGCATATATCTCATGACCAGGCCCTTTTATGTGCAGTGCAATTCAAGTGCCAAATTTCAGTTCATAAAACTTAGAAATTTCTTTCCAAAAGCGAGTGCCAAAATAGGAGTCACCACATTCATCAAGTCTTACAGTACCAAGGATTGTAAATCCATGATCTGTGTGCAGTATGACATCCCTGCAGTCTTGATTTATGTAAAGGGAGAGTTTGTGCACTACAGATTCCGTTGCATAGCAGGGGATGCGCTGTAGAAAATGGTAGGATCGTTAAAGAAAATATGGTAACATGCAAATATGGGCCCAAACTGAAAGAACTGTACATCAGTCGAAATCGAAGGACAAAAATCTATAATTAAACAGATAGGGTAAGCATGATGCATGGAAATATGAGAGTAATCGAAAGAACAATACATCATTAATTTGCCTAATATAGAAAGAAGAGGGGGAAAATCCCGTTTGACATATATGATGCATGTGGCACCTTTTATCCAAATGTAGTAATATTTAGAATATGTTCAGGAAAGTAGGCCATGCCAGCCGATTTAGGGTGAGATTGAACATACCACGCGCATCCTCAAGTCATCTAGTACGGTGAGATGGAATGTCTAGCGGAGGCCGCAAGGTCTTGATGTGTCCGCGCACTATACACTCTATGAACAGAAGAAAACCCTCAAATCAGCTCAAATAAAAATGAATTCATGGCGATTTCGGCCGGGTGATTAAAGGAGGCAGATGAAATGGGATAAGAGATGAGATAATATCTCATTAAATTAGTTACCTTGTTATCCATGAGAAAGAACCCTCAGTATGGCAGATTCCCCAACCGAGCGAAGCTGGGTCGACTGCGAGCAGCGTCGAGAAATTTGCAGGCGATAGGCGGCGGCAAGTGAAAGTGGCAAAATGCGGTGGGCTTTGCCGGCAGCTTGGTGGCGGTGGCATGCGTCGAGCTAAGTGGTTACCGCCGGGATGGGCGGTGCCATGCATGACGCGGAGGAGCTTGTGTAGGTGTGAATGGGGACCGGAGGGGGACCGGAGGGGGTGGCGGGCGGGGTTAGGGTTTTTGTGACGTGGGGATGGTGAGGGTTTTCTTTTTTCTTTTTTAAATTGGGTGGTGAGGGTTTACTGTCCCACAAAGAATTTTGGAGGCGGCGGTTTGCTAGAGCCAACCATGTGTGATTGACGCAACATGCAAAATGAAAGTCATTGCACATGGTTCCAATTTTGGGAACCGTGTGTGATTGACGTACTACCTCCGTCCTAGTTTATTGGTCCCCTTTGTAATTTTTACCAAATTTTGACCAAATATTTAACTAAAAAATGTTTATGCATGTCACCAAAAATTATATCATTGAACACTATGCTCAAATACCCATCCAACGATATAATTTTTGCTGACCTGCACTAACATTTTGTCAGTTATACCTTTGGTCAAAATTTAACACAAATTACAAAGGGGACCAATAAACCAAGACGGAGGTAGATTCCATCAACCGAACTGATTGCATCCATATCCCACGGTTAGACATAAGTAAACATAGATTAAACATACTCAGACATAGATAATAAGCGTACACGTACACAAGCATAGTTCAACCATAAGTACATGATTCAACCATCATTAAGCATACTCAGCCATACATAGTTCGATCCCACATCTCATCTCACATGCCGGCACGATCCTGAAGCTTCTCTAGGTACTCGGCGTACGCTCCGTGCGCCACCCTGCGAGAATACTTCTGCTTGAAGGAGCCAACGGCCCGTCCTATTGCACACGCTAGAACACTTAGATACGCATCATGAAGCTTGTGGTTGCAAAATGGGCATCGATAGCCGCCGTTCCAGGTCCTAATATGCCTATTATGCTTTCCCGCATAAAGCTCCCTCAGGATTTGCCTCTTGTACCTCCTCTGGCCATCTTCATCCTTGCCGTCCACATCGTCAGACAGCACCTATACGAATAGTGAAACAAATTTGGCATCAAATCAATGTTTACATGCTGTGAAGTAGGACTAGGAATTTATGGCTATTTATTTATACATATCCAGAGATTATGGTTTGATTTTTAAGCACAGTCGTCTATGTACAGATAAATCTTGAAGAAAATAATGGCACAAACATATGTAGGTCATTCAAAATCAATTGTCAAGTCCTAGCTAGGAATTATTAGCACGAACACTAACCCTAGTCAGATTACTAGCAGAAATCATTTGCACAGATGAAACAACTAATCACTTATCACTTGTACCATTGAAACAATCAATACACTACATGGATCTAATGAAACTTACTCAGATTTCATGGATTGGGAGAACATAACCATAGGGTTTCTATTCCAAAAAGGGGGAGGCAGGAGTAACCAGAGAAACCCTATGATCTATTTGACACATAAATGGGTATAGATGACTAATCAGCTGTCCGTCGTTGTCGAAGTCGTCGCTGGAGTGGTCGTCGGGGTCGTCGCCGGGGTCGTCACTAGAGTCGGTGTGGAACTCCGCCTCCGCCTGTGGAAGCACGACACCCTCAATGATGTAAGGGTGCAGCGATAACTCGCTGGCGGTGAAGGCAACCTCTGTCTCCATCTCCACGCCGTGCTCCGGTGCTTTAGCAGCCCCGGCATCGCCACTCCCTCCGATGGGGTGCTTCGGCGGAATCCTCATACACTGATGGCTTTGAGCACTCAGAGCGGCGTCGAGGATGCAAGCGGAGAGAGAGGATTGTGTGTGTGGCGAGGATGGGGAGTGCGGCCGCTCGGGCGCACCATTAATATGGAGTAGTGGGAGTAGTGGGAGAGAGGTGGGCGTCGGTCAAACCGATGGCTCACCTCCCGGTGAGCCTGTGCACCAGACTGCTAGCATGCCTACCAGAGCTTCAAATAGCTACCCGCACGCCTCCCGATGACACTGCGCAGCGAGCACTCCTCCGTCAATTCACACACCTGCACGTACGCCTCCCGGTCTGCCTACGCGGCGGACTGTCGCATGCGTCCCGTCAACTCATGCCTGCTCGCACGGCACACGGGTCGCGCGGCAACACGTATATTGTTTTTCTATTCGGATGATTAATGATGCCGCTTTATTGCTTAACCGAAGCATGACATGTATCCTTTGTTGGTCTAACACTCACGGTTCGAATAAATAATCCGTTTGGGATATTGGTTCCCAATTATTAATAATCTCCCGTTTGTAATTAGATAAAGATTACATCGAAAGTGGTCTCAAATTTGACAAAAAAAGTACAATGCCACTTTGAATTGATGTCCATATGACAACACGATAAGTTTCATGAACTTCAAATAAGTTTTGGATGTACTAGAATTTAAAAATCAAGATTCTTAATGTTTGAAATTTGTTGCACGGGGAGTAAACATGCACCCAGTGAGACACATGTGTTTTTGCAATCCATTTAGGTGCACTGTCATGTGTCCATGTAGCTCAAATTTGATTTTTGCACATTATACCCGTAGAAAATCAATCAACTAATGTACTAAAATGTCTTAATTGTCTATGTTTTTTTTTTGAAATTAAAACGTCCCTCCTTTGGTAACATATGTTCACCACGGGATAATTAATTTAACATGCATCATAGTTGCGGTGGATTCGCGGTGTGTGTGTGGGTGTGTGCATCTAGGGGGTGGCGGGTGGCTCGCAGTACACTACGAGTTGTGAGCCACCGCGTGGGTTGGCCGTTTTGTTAGGCAGGCCGGTGCCACATCAGAGTCGTGGATTCGTTATTTAAAACATTACACAACCCTTTCATACATACATGTTTTGGCCACATGTAGTCGATGGTTGTCCTACACGACACTCGATACTCGTGTGTGACGCTTTCTGTGGGCCCACGAGGTCATCGTCCATCATTTTGACGAACAGCCGGCAGTGAGGTTAATTTGACTAGCAAGGTAGAATCTTTTTTGTTTGTGTTATGGTGGTATATAGTACGCATCGAAGAGGTGGGAGGGGACTAGCATATATACTATACGTACACGTCCGTGAACAAGTACAGCTCACTCAGTGTCGGGACTTTTGGTTTCCTAAGCATGTGCCACATTAAAATTGTGAAATTGGCTATTCAAACATCACACAACACCTCTTTGGGCCACATGCATGCACGCGGTGGTTATCCTAGCTAGGACACTCATGTGTGACGCTTCCATCTGTGGGCCCACGAGGCCATCGCCGATGCATGCATGCATCACTTTGACCTACATCGGGAGAGGTTAATTAATTTCACCATCGATGAGGATTCTTTTGGGTTGTACCTATTACGGTAGGAGCATATAGTATGCGTCAAAGAGGGGGAAGGGGACCATCATATGTAGTACACTTCATGAACCTTGCTCTGTGTGGGTGCATGGTTTACAGTGTTTTAGGCATGTGGCACATCAAAATTGTGCATTTTGGGTATTCAACATATATATGTCTGGCCCAAATGCAAAGCGATGGTGGTTGTCCTCTCGCATCGGTCGGTCCTAGAAACGGCGGCAGCTAGCGAGGAGTTAACGACTTTCCATCTCTGGGCCTGCTTGGTCCATCACTACTTTTTGCCTGACAACAAGAGAGGTTAATTTGACTTAGGAGGGGATTATTTTTTTTGCTTGCAATATGGTATATATATATATATAGGTCATGCTCTAGGATGACATGCATGATACAATTTGAGCACAAACACATGCATGTGTACACATGAATCCCTCCCATCGAGTCGAAGTGGCTAGTACAACGACACGTCATGAACCGGTCTCGCTCTGTGTGGGGAGTGTGCGATTTTGGACGCACGCTCCACATCAATGTTGTGAAATGGTATTCAACCATGCATGCACACATCACCTCCATACATATGCATGTAGTGGTTGCCTTCGAACGGTACACTCCCTCGCGTTGTTATCGGCGACAAGCCGATATATTCGTGGGCCCGCGTGGACATTCATGACCACCTTGACCGACAACAAGATAGGTTACGATGGCGGATTCTCCATTTGGTTCGTGTTATCGTAGTATAGGTGATGGTGAGATCCAGACCTAATTAAGTTTGAGCGCATATACTATGCACGCATGCATGCATGAATCCCCGTCGTTGGCTTGAAGTGTGGTGTAACATACATATGCATCGTCAACCTAACCCTCACTCAGTGTGGGGATTTCTAGTTCGAAATCACGGTGCCACATCAAAGTTGTTTCATTGTGTACTAAAAAACACACCTCTCCATACATATGTTTGGGCCACACGCATGCAGTGGTTGTCTCCAGGGACTAGCTACTTGCGTGATTATTGGCGAGCTAGCCCATCTCCGGGGTCGCGTGGACAGCCATCACTTTGACCAACAACAAGAGAGAGGTTGTACGACCAAGGTGGATTATTCTTGGTCCGTTTTACGATCCATCTTTGTGAGATATGCCTCTCTGGCCCGCTGACTGAAAGTGTGTGTGTGGGGGGGCTGCAACTTCGCACTTTGCTAGGTGAACCTTAGTTGGGGGGCATGCATTCATAGTTTAGGAGTCCCTTCATGCCGACACGAGTGGGGGCTGCAGCTACTTCGCACTTTGCTAGGTGAACCTCGGTTGGGGGGCATGCATTCATAGCTTAGGATTCTCTTCGTGCCGACACGAGGGAGGGGGCTGCTAGCTACTTCGCACTTTGCTAGGTGAACCTCGATTGGGGGGCATGCATCCATAGCTTAGGATTCACTTCATGCCGACATGAGGGGGGTGGGGGCAAGCAATACCGTGCTCTTTGCAAGATAGGTGCCACATCGAAGTTTCATTTGGTATTTGAAAATCAAACCACCTTGTTCATACATAAATTTGGTCCACATGCAAGTGTGTTCATGTTCTGACCCTCTCCCAGGTCATTTTTCGCCAAATTTATGAACATTAGACAAGTCAGATGACGCAACAGACACGGTTCACTCAAACTAACCGTGTGCATTGTGCTCCACGAGGCTTACTCTCTCAAAAATATCTACCCGCCTGCAGCTTTTTTCTGTTTGATAACACACAGTTATTGTGTTTCGACCGTGTGTGATGTTTCTTGTTCCCAATCCCGCCTGCATCCCTCGAAAATATCTGCCCGCCTTGAGGGTTTCTGTAGCGACCAGACCTCAAACAGTCTGTGCTGCTGTGCACCAGTGTCATCCCTGGATCAGTAATGCTGGCACGCACAGTACAAATGCAGGATTTATAACAGAGTAGCAATCACACACTTATTACAACGAATATCTCAAAAGAGAATAAGTATGATAAATATGGCTTAAGGCCATCTAATACGATAACAGCGGAAGGCTTGGAAGATAAGTGAGTCCATCAACTCCAACGGCATCACTGAGTATAAGACCACGACCTAAGGCACCTTACTCGTCGTCTGAAAAGTCTGCAACATGAAACATTGCAGCCCGAAAATGGGTCAGCACATGGAATATGCTGGCAATGTAACACATAGAGAGTAATGAACAGAATAATGATACACTACATGCATATATGGCTGGTAGAAAGCTCTATGGTTACAGTTTTGCGAAAAGCCAATTTTTCCCTACTTCAAAGGAATAAATTTTATTTAACTATCATGGTGGTTGTTAAACATTGAGAAGGTACCTCCAACTCAATCCGAATTAAGTAACATCATTAAACCCAACAAAATTAATCAAAGTAACATGATGAGATTCACATGATACTCCAGGTACTAGATACTCAAGATGTCCATAACCGGGGACACGGCTAACCATGATTAGTTTATACACTCTGCAGAGGTTTGTGCACTTTTCCCCACAAGACTCGATCTCCTCCGCTTGATTCTCGCACTACATGATGTTTGAGAAATGGATGACCGAGACACAGTCTTTCAGAAGCGTTAACTCTCTACTCCGGGTAGACAATACCACCTACATCCCCTACATCTGCTAGTCTACCTCTTCAAGAGCTCACACAACCTACTCAACTATGCTAGAGCCCATTATAGCTTGTGGCAGCACACGGAAGTTTCTAGCATGAATAATCTCATGATCCCTTTGAGCCTGGGTGGCGGTCCATAGGATGATCACACGGGTACTCCGGGATATCCAAAAATACAGGCAGCACTGGGTTCTCCAGGTGCCTCAATCCACCCAGATGTGAGTTTTGGTTGCCACCTTATGTAAACCATTAATTAACAATTTCACATCTGTCGTGAATACCTCTCAAACCCAATCCACGTCTACTAGCATAGCATAGCGATATAAGCAAACGTAGAAGTAACTCCCACGGGTTTGACAATAAACAGGGCAATAGGTACTACCTCAACTACTTCCCAATACCCATAATTTAATTAGATCCTAACCATGCAATGTTTGAGGATTGATCTAATGCAATAAAACTGGGTAGTAAAAGAGGTATGATCAAAGTGTTACTTGCCTTGTTGATGATCCGTGAAACCTAGAGATTCGAAGTAGCAAGCGGCGCACTCCGGGTACTCTATCGCAAATAAACAAGCAAACAATAAGTACTCATCTAATGCACAAGTAAAACTCAAATAAAGATCTAACCAGAAAGTTCAACTTAAGAGCTCCGGTTTGCAAAAAGATTCAACTCAAACGAAGCAACGAAGGTCAAACGGCGAAAGAAACAAGCTTCGTTTACTAATCTGGATCTAAGTCAAATTTTACAGTAGAAAAAACTTGTTTGAGTAGGTTAAACGGAAAGACAATTTCGAGATGAAACTCTAGGCGCTTGAATCGCCTGATTCCGATAAACGAGCGAAAAGTTAAACCAGAACGAAAATCTGATCAGAAATCGCGATCTGGAAAAATCGCGGAAAATCCGACGAAAAAGAAAACTGACGAACAGTTAAACGAACGAACGTTCGTTAACAGCGTCAAACCGACGAACGCGTTCATTAAAACGAACGGATCGGTGAACGTTCACTAAGTAATAAAACCGAAAAAATAAACCGATCTATATAAAAAAACTAGGGTTTTAAAAAACCCGGGGCTTTTTTTAGAAACCGGGCACGGCGACGGCGTTCGTCTACCTCGGCGAGCAGCTCCGGCGGGGCTCCGGCGGGTCGGGCGAGGGGCGGCGAGGGCGGCGGGGCTCGGGCGGTGACGGGGCGACGACGGGAGGCGGCGGGCGGCGGCGCACGGGCTCCGGGGCGGCGGCGTCTTCGGCGGCGGCGCGGGCGCTCCTGGCGGCGGCGGCGGATGCGGGTCGGGGTGGCGGGGTGAGAAGAGGGGGGGCAGGGGGTACTTATAGGAGGGGAGGGGGTGCCGTGGGGGAGGGGGCAAGGCGGCGGCGGGCGGCGTGCTCGAGCCGGACACGGCGGCGGCTCGGGAGCCGTGCTCGGGAGGGAGACGGGCGCGGGGCAGGCTGGGCCGTCGGCTGGGCTTCGGCCCAGTCGGCGTGCTTGGCGTTTTTTTTTTTAAATTCGTCAAATCTAAAAAAATCGTAGAAAAATAAATAAAAATCCAAAAATGGTAAAACAAAATTTTCCCGTCTAATTAAAATAATTAGAACGAGATGAACATTTTCTTGGCCCAAAATGCAGTTTTGAAAACATGCAATTTTTTAATGCAATTAAAATTGCAAATAAAATCCGAATAAAATCAAATATTTGATTTTAATATTTTTCCTCCAATATTTCAATTATTGTGGAGAAGTCATATTTTCTCCTCTCATTTATTTTAATATGAAATATTTTTCGGAGAGAAAAATAATTAAAACCAAGAATCCTCGTTTTATTATTTGATAAAAATCAAATATGAAAAACCGGGAAAATCCCCAACTCTCTCCGAGGGTCCTTGAGTTGCTTAGGATTTATCGAGGATTTGCCAAAATGCAAATAAATATGCTATGCAATGATGATCTAATGTATAACATTCCAAATTGAAAATTTGGGATGTTACAAACCTACCCCCTTAAGATGAATCTCGCCCTCGAGATTCGGGTTGGCTAGAAAATAGGTGAGAGTGGTTCTTCCGTAGATCTTCCTCTCGCTCCCAGGTGGTTTCATCTTCAGTATGGTGACTCCACTGGACTTTGCAAAACTTGATAACCTTACTGCGGGTGACTCGGCTGGCATACTCAAGAATCTTGGTTTCTCCTCATAGGTCAAATCACTTTCCAGCTAAATCGCTTCCAGTGGCACTGTATCTCTCAGTGGTATCTCAACCATCTCTGCGTGGCACTTCTTCAACTGGGAAACGTGAAATACATCATGAACTCCTGACAATCCTTCAGGCAATTCCAGCTTGTAGGCAACTTCTCCCATACATTCCAAAACTCTGTATGGTCCTACAAAACGAGGCGCTAACTTTCCCTTAACTCCAAAGCGCTTCACTCCTCGAAGTGGTGATACTCGAAGATAAACTCTGTCTCCGACTTCGTGAACTGTCTCCTTACGTTTAGAATCCGCATAACTCTTCTGCCTGGACTGGGCTACCTTGAGCCTATCGCGAATCAACCTCACTTTCTGTTCAGACTCTTTAATCAAATCTGGTCCAAACAACTGACGGTCCCCAACTTCGTCCCATAACAATGGTGTTCTACACCTCCTTCCGTACAAAGCTTCGAAAGGGGCCATCTTCAAACTGGTTTGATAACTGTTGTTGTAAGAAAACTCTGCATATGGCAAATTTTCGTCCCAACTAGATCCATAATCTAGCGCACAAGCTCTCAACATGTCTTCCAAAATCTGATTGACTCTCTCGGTCTGTCCATCTGTCTGTGCGTGAAAGGCTGTACTGAATTCTAGCCTGGTTCCCAAGGTTTCATGTAACTGATTCCAAAACTTCGAGGTAAACTGGGTTCCTCTATCTGATACAATGGTCCTCGGAACTCCATGCAAACATACGATTCTGGTCATGTATATCTTTGCCAACTTAGCACTGGTGTAAGTGGTCTTCACTGGGATGAAATGAGCTACTTTCGTCAAACGGTCGACTACAACCCATATTGAGTCATAACCTGAATGAGTCCTGGGCAATCCCATGATAAAATCCATGCCTAGTTTATCCCACTTCCATTCGGGTATCGGCAATGGTTGTAGCAATCCCGCTGGCTTCTGATGTTCTGCCTTCACTCTCTGACATAATCACAAACTGCTACATACTCCGCAATATCCTTCTTCATACCGGTCCACCAGAAAGTATCCTTCAAATCCAAATACATCTTGGTATTTCCTGGGTGAATCGAGTACGGTGAATCATGGGCCTCTTGCAAGATCAATTTCCTGATCTCCGGATCATTGGGCACGTAAACGCGGTCCTCAAACCATAAGGTATCGTGCTCATCCTCATGAAATCCCTTGGCTTTTCCTTTGCTCATCTTTTCCTTTATCTCGTTAATTTCCTTATCTGTCTTCTGAGCTTCTCTGATCTTTTCCATCAGGGTAGACTGAATCTCCAATGTTGCTAAATAGCCTCTAGGAACTATCTCCAAACATAGCTCGCGAAGATCCTCAGCTAACTCCTGGGGTAACTCTCCTGTCATGAGTGTGTTGACATGGCTCTTGCGGCTCAACGGGTCTGCTACTACGTTAGCCTTCCCTGGGTGATAATGCAATCTCATATCATAGTCCTTAATAAGCTCCAACCATCTCCTCTGCCTGAGATTCAACTCCTTCTGCGTGAAAATGTACTTCAAACTCTTGTGATCCGTGTACACCTCACAATGGTTTCCGATGAGAAAATGTCTCCATGTCTTCAACGCATGCACTACGGCTGCTAATTCCAAATCATGCATGGCATAATTCTTCTCATGGGGTTTAAGTTGTCGTGAAGCATACGACACAACTCTTCCTTCCTGCATAAGCATTGCTCCAAGTCCTCGACGAGAAGCGTCGCAATAAACTTCATAATCCTTGCGTTGATCTGGCAGAATCAACACTGGTGATGTAACCAATCGTTTCTTCAACTCTTGGAAACTAGCTTCACATTCCTCAGTCCAATTGAATTTGGTGTCCTTCTTCAATAGCTCAGTCATGGGTTTTGCAATCTTTGAGAAATTCTCAATGAATCTCCAGTAGTATCCTGCGAGTCCAAGGAAACTCCGGATCTCTCCAACTGACGCGGGTGATTCCCAACTTGTTACTTTGTCAACTTTGGCGGGGTCTACCGCTATTCCTTCTCCGGATATAACATGTCCGAGGAATCCAACTTCCTTCAGCCAAAACTCACATTTGCTGAACTTGGCGTACAACTGATGTTCTCTGAGTTTCTCAAGTACCAAACGCAAATGCTCCTTATGTTCCTCTTCATTCTTTGAGTAGATCAAAATATCATCAATGAACACTACGACGAACTTATCCAAAAACTCCATAAACACTTTGTTCATCAGGTTCATGAAATAGGCAGGTGCATTAGTCAGACCAAATGACATAACGGTATACTCGTATAGCCCATACCTGGTGGTAAAAGCCATCTTAGGTATATCCTGCTCTCGAATCTTTAACTGATGGTATCCTGATCGTAGATCGATCTTGGAAAATACCTTAGCTCCTTGTAATCGGTCAAACAGATCATTGATCATCGGCAGTGGGTACTTGTTTTTGATGGACACTTCATTCAATCCACGGTAATCAACGACCATCCTTAACGATCCATCCTTCTTCTCCACTAGAAGTACAGGCGATCCCTAAGGTGACGAACTTGGGCGAATATAGCCTTTATCCAGTAACTCCTTAATCTGCTTATTAATTTCCTCCAAATCTTTTGCGGGCATCCTGTACGGTCTCTTAGATATTGGTCCTGTGCCTGGCAAAAGTTCAATCAGAAACTCAATGTCTCTATCCGGTGGCATGCCTGGCAACTCTTCTGGAAATACATCCGGGTAATCCTTCACCACTGGTACTTCCTCCTGTACAACTCCTGATAAGGAATTCACTTGAGTCCTCTTCGGCACATGCCGGGATACATACTTAATCCTTCTTCCTTCTGGGGTGATAAGCAAAATCGACTTACTGGCACAATCGATGTTCCCTCCATACTTTGATAACCAATTCATGCCTAATATCACATCCAA
This sequence comes from Aegilops tauschii subsp. strangulata, assembly GCF_002575655.3. Taxonomy (NCBI): domain Eukaryota; kingdom Viridiplantae; phylum Streptophyta; class Magnoliopsida; order Poales; family Poaceae; genus Aegilops; species Aegilops tauschii. The sequence continues at coordinate 307,715,663 of NC_053037.3, read as the reverse complement.
TCCTTGCGATTCCAAAATTATTAGGTCTGAGGGAAACACGTAGTTACCAATCCTTAATGGTAACCGATCACACCATAAACTAGCCATATACTCTGCTCCTGGCGAGGTTACTAACATGGGTGACCTAAGGGCTTGGGTTGGCAGTTTATACTTATCCACAAATCCCCTTGATATGTATGAATGCGATGCACCAGTATCAAAAAGAACAAGTGCAGTAAATGACTTAACCAAAAACTTACCTATTACTGCATCAGGCTGTGCTTCAACCTCTTCCACGCTAACGTGGTTCACATGTCCTTTGTTGAAAGGGTTCGGCTTCTTCCCAGAGCTTCCATTGCCATTTCCATTCTGGGCTTCAGGACAGTCAGTTGCATAATGTCCAGTCTTCTGGCACTTGAAATAAGTAATGTGACTTAGATCCCTCTTGGCTGGGGTAGATGGGTTATTACGGTTCTGCCCGTTGCTTCCTCCATTCCCACTACCATTCTTGGGGCCATTATGGTTGTGCAAACTACCTCCTCCATGGGTATGCTGAAACTGTCCTCCCGATTTCGGGGTAAAACGTGGCTTCTGCTGGGCTCCAGAATTATACTTCCCTTGTCCATACTTCCTCTTACGGTTTTCAATCTGCTGCTGCTTCCCTTCAATCATGAGTGCTCTATCTACCAACTCCTGGTAGTTTTTGAAGGTTGCTACCATTAGCTGCATGCTCAGCTCATCATTCAGTCCTTCCAAAAACTTCTCCTGCTTGGCTGCATCTGTGCAACGTCATCTGGTGCATAACGTGCTAACTTACTGAAATCCTCCACATACTGTCCTACGGTGTGTCCTCCTTGGTGTAGGTTGCGAAACTCACGCTTCTTCATAGCCATAGCTCCTGCTGAAACATGGGCTGTACGGAAAGCTTGCTGAAACTGGTCCCATCTGACAGTGTCAATAGGGTGTGTGGCTGTGTAATTCTCCCACCATGATGTTGCGGGTCCATCAAGCTGATGTGCGGCAAAGCGCACTCTTTCCGCATCTGTGCATCCTGCAGTGGTCAACTCCCTTCCAACTTTGCGGAGCCAATCATCTGCAACAATCGGCTCGGTGCTGCTGGAAAACACCGGCGGATTTAGCCTCAAGAAACGGGCTAGGTGATCAACAGGTGGTGGTGGTGGGTTGTTTTTATTGTTGTTGTTGTTGCCTTGGTTCTGTACTAACACTTGCATCAGGGCATTCTGTTGCTGAATCAACTGTGTGATCTCCGGTGGGAAAACAAATCCGGTGTCGCGTCTCGGAGGCATCTGATAGGTTAGAAAAGATGAGAGTTTAGAATAGAATGAGGTCTAGAGAGAAAACACTACCCATATGCTCATGAGACAAACACAATCAATATCACTCAATCAATTCAAACAAGGCATACAATCGATCTAACTAGCGTTACAAAAGTGCTCGAACTATACTATATATATGGGGGAATACTACTACTGATATGGTGGTCTACTAGAAATTTTGATTAGTCGAAGACTCCATGATATCTGCTCCAGCTTCATCAACAAAGTCATCTTCACTGGGGTCCGAGTCGGTGTCGTCGATGATGATGTAGTTATCCGGGCAAGCGCATTCATCATCTTCTGCTTTTGATACTGGATTTCCCATGAATACTCCAATCTTCTTCTCCAGGTCGTCATTCTTCCCTACCAGTGCGACGATTTCCTCCAAATAATCCTCGCGTATAGCCTTGAGTTCTTCCTCCAACTCCTTGATATTCGTTAATGCCTTCTTCAGATCTATCTTGTCTGAGCACATCTGGTTCTCCTGGCGACGAATGTGTTGGTTTTGCTCCTGGATGAAAGCTGCAATTGATCCATCCTTCTTGGTGCTAATCATCTCCCATTGCTCGTCTCGGCATCCACAAATCTGATAAATAGTATTCTTAAGCTCCCTGTGGTAGACTTCTCCAATGCGTCCCATAGAGATGTGGGCTGCCATGCTCTTCCCTAAACTCCAGGTTGGTGCTTCAAAAGACAACTTTATAGGCTCAGTGACTGGCGTAAACGTCCTTCCTGGAAATTGAACTTGAATCTTCCAGCTCTCCTCTTCAGGTAATGTGGCGTTGTAGGTTCCGGTGATGCTTGGTATTCCAATGTTCAAGTACTTATTGACTTCCTTCAAGTGTCGTCCAAAGGGCGTATCTTCATCTGGTTGCATGAACTTGTTTCTTGCATCCGCCATTCCTAAAAGAGTAGAAAGTGGAGAGGAGTCAGAAATGAGAAGAGAGAAGTGTTCTAGGGTTTAATCTTAGTGGTCGTGTCCTACAGTTAGCGTGTGCTCTAATACCACCTTTGTAGCGACCAGACCTCAAACAGTCTGTGCTGCTGTGCACCAGTGTCATCCCTGGATCAGTAATGCTGACACGCACAGTACAAATGGAGGATTTATAACAGAGTAGCAATCACACACTTATTACAACGAATATCTCAAAAGAGAATAAGTATGATAAATATGGCTTAAGGCCATCTAATACGATAACAGCGGAAGGCTTCGAAGATAAGTGAGTCCATCAACTCCAACGGCATCACTGAGTATAAGACCACGACCTAAGGCACCTTACTCATCGTCTGAAAAGTCTGCAACATGAAACGTTGCAGCCCGAAACGGGTCAGCACATGGAATATGCTGGCAATGTAACACATAGAGAGTAATGAACAGAATAATGATACACTACATGCGTATATGGCTGGTAGAAAGCTCTATGGTTACAGTTTTGCGAAAAGCAAATTTTTCCCTACTTCAAAGGAATAAATTTTATTTAACTATCATGGTGGTTGTTAAACATTGAGAAGGTACCTCCAACTCAATCCGAATTAAGTAACATCATTAAACCCAACAAAATTAATTAAAGTAACATGATGAGATTCACATGATAATCCAGGTACTAGATACTCAAGATGTCCATAACCGGGGACACAGCTAACCATGATTAGTTTATACACTCTGCAGAGGTTTGTGCACTTTTCCCCACAAGACTCGATCTCCTCCGCTTGATTCTCGCACTACATGATGTTTGAGAAACGGATGACCGAGACACAGTCTTTCAGCAGCGTTAACTCTCTACTCCGGGTAGAGAGTACCACCTACATCCCCTACATCTGCTAGTCTACCTCTTCAAGAGCTCACACAACCTACTCAACTATGCTAGAGCCCATAATAGCTTGTGGCTACACACGGAAGTTTCTAGCATGAATAATCTCATGATCCCTTTGAGCCTGGGTGGCGGTCCATAGGATGATCACACGGGTACTCCGGGATATCCAAAAATACAGGCAGCACTGCGTTCTCCAGGTGCCTCAATCCACCCAGATGTGAGTTTTAGTTGCCACCTTAAGTAAACCATCAATTAAAAATCTCTCATCTGTCGTGAATACCTCTCAAACCCAATCCACGTCTACTAGCATAGCATAGCGATATAAGCAAACGTAGAAGTAACTCCCAAGGGTTTGACAATAAACAGGGCAATAGGTACTACCTCAACTACTTCCCAATACCCATAATTTAATTAGATCCTAACCATGCAATGTTTGAGGATTCATCTAATGCAATAAAACTGGGTAGTAAAAGAGGTATGATCAAAGTGTTACTTGCCTTGCTGATGATCCGTGAAACCTAGAGATTCGAAGTAGCAAGCGGCACTCCGGATACTCTATCGCAAACAAACAAGCAAACAATAAGTACTCATCTAATGCACAAGTAAAACTCAAATAAAGATCTAACCAGAAAGTTCAACTTAAGAGCTCCGGTTTGCAAAAAGATTCAACTCAAACGAAGCAACGAAGGTCAAACGGCGAAAGAAACAAGCTTCGTTTACTAATCTGGATCTAAGTCAAATTTTACAGTAGCAAAAACTTGTTTGAGTAGGTTAAACGGAAGGAGAATTTCGAGATGAAACTCTAGGCGCTTGAATCGCCTGATTCCGATAAACGAGCGAAAAGTTAAACCAGAACGAAAATCTGATCAGAAATCACGATTTGGAATAATCGCGGAAAATCCGACGAAAAAGAAAACTGATGAACAGTTAAACGAACGAACGTTCGTTAACAGCGTCAAACCGACGAACGCGTTCATTAAAACGAACGGATCGGTGAACGTTCACTAAGTAATAAAACCGAAAAAAATAAACCGATCTATATAAAAAAACTAGGGTTTAAAAAAACGGGGGCGTTTTTTTTTAGAAACCGGGCACGGCGACGGCGTTCGGCTACCTCGGCGAGCAGCTCCGGCGGGGCTTCGGCGGGGCTTCCGGCGGGTCGGGCGAGGGGCGGCGAGGGCGGCGGGGCTCGGGCGGCGACGGGGCGACGACGGGAGGCGGCGGACGGCGGCGTCTTCGGCGGCGGCGCGGGCGCTCCTCGCGGCGGCGGCGGATGCGGGTCGGGGCGGCGCGGTGAGAAGAGGGGGGGCAGGGGGTACTTATAGGAGGGGAGGGGTGCCGTGGGGGAGGGGGCAAGGCAGCGGCGGGCGGCGTGCTCGAGCCGGACTCGGCGGCGGCGCGGGAGCCGTGCTCGGGAGGGAGACGGGCGCGGGGTAGGCTGGGCTTCGGCCCAGTCGGCGCGCTTGGCGTTTTTTTTTAAATTCGCCAAATCTAAAAAAAATCGCAGAAAATAAATAAAAATCCATAAATGGTAAAACAAATTTTTCCCGTCTAATTAAAATAATTAGAACGAGATGAACATTTTCTTGGCCCAAAATGCAGTTTTGAAAACGTGCAATTTTTTTAATGCAATTAAAATTGCAAATAAAATCCGAATAAAATCAAATATTTGATTTAAATATTTTTCCTCCAATATTTCAATTATTGTGGAGAAGTCATATTTTTCCTCTCATTTATTTTAATATGAAATATTTTTCGGAGAGAAAAATAATTAAAACCAAGAATCCTCGTTTTATTATTTGATAAAAATCAAATATGAAAAACCGGGAAAATCCCCAACTCTCTCCGAGGGTCCTTGAGTTGCTTAGGATTTATCGAGGATTTGCCAAAATGCAAATAAATATCCTATGCAATGATGATCTAATATATAACATTCCAAATTGAAAATTTGGGATGTTACAGTTTTTCTGTTTCGTAACACACGGTTGTTATCTCCGGACTGTGTGCGATGCACCATCATCAAAAAATTTAATAGCCCCGGCATTTCACTCCCGCGTAGTAAAATTTACAGTACCCGCGTCATTTCCTCAAACACGCCCCCTCCACACACACACACACACACACACACACACACACCAAAACCTCCTCAGGCATGCACACACACACCCCCTCCCTCGCTCGAAACAAAGACCCCGCTGCCGCCGCTTCAAGGCCTCCATTGTCAACATCTGCCGGTTTGCCCGTGCAGCTTACCCACCGATCTCCATACATAGGCCGCCCTGAGTTTCTTAGATGATGCCTGCCGAACGCCCCCTTTCCCACAGATCCCTATCCCCCACTCCAGAGCGTCGCAGCCTAAGCCCGGCTACGCTTCCCATGGAGCTCGAGGAGCGACTGGCCCAAAAGAGGTGTATAGCGGTCTCTTCACCCGACGTCGCCGAGGAAGCTGACGACCATTACTGGCGGCAGGCACTCAAGCAGCGGGCTAGAGTATGCGGGTATGTCTTGGACGCCGGCTACGACATCGAGGTCATCGATAGCGACGACCTCAAGCGGGCTATGTCACAAGTTAAGTGGCCCACCCCCAACCCCTCGGGTTCAACCACTGTCGATCTCATCCATGGCCCCGCCGCTGATCTCCTCTGGCTCGCTGTCAACAATTTGCCATCCTACATCGTCATCGAGCCCCTTTTGTCATTCCTGAAGGACATGTTCTGCGATGCTGGCTTGGGATCCACAGCTTCCAAGTCAGACCTCATCGATGGCGACCACGAGGAGGGCACCCTCTCTGGCTCTTCCAAGGGGAAAGAGCCCATCTACTCTTCCAAGGGGAAAGCGCCCGTCTGCGACATCAGGGAGGGCACCCTACGGTCATGCTCTTCCAAGGGGAAGGAGCCCATTTGCGACAACATGGAGCGCATCCAGGGTCTGTGCTCTTCCCACGGGAACGAGCCCATCCGTGACAAGTGAGGAAACCCATGATTTGTTTTGTCGTGCCTCTTCACAGGGGGAAACCCATGATTTGTTTTGTCGAGTCCCTTTTGTATTGTAGTGAGAATATGTCCAGTTTTAATTGCTATATCTGGTTGTTTGCAGTATGCCTTGTTTATTTCAGTTGTTCACAATGTGATGCTCTATATGTGCAATTATTTACTATGCAGTACATTTTATCAATCCAGTTTTAAACATACCGATAGGAATGCATATATTTGCTTGCTGTTAAGCCTGTTATAGCTAGCATATGCCTCTTTTAAAGTTTTTTTATTGTTCGGTTGTTTGTAATTAGCATATGTCCAGTTTCAAATGCTATCTTTGGTTGTTCGTAGTATGCCTTGTTTATTCCAGTTATACTCAACGTGATATTCTATATGTGCAAGTATGAACTGTGCAGTTCAATTTCAGCAGTACCAGTTTCAACAATACCACTATGAATGACTACATTTGGTTGCTGCATCTTGTAGTTAACACGCCTTTCCATTTTTATTTAACAATAACCAGTGTACTTAGAACGGCACAATACCAGTTTGAATGACTATGTTTGCTTGTTGTTAAATGTTAGGCCTGTTGCAGTTAACACACCTTTCCACTTGTTTTTCTTTACTAGCATGCTAAAACCTGCACACTGAAGCTATCTTTTGGGGATTATTTTGTCTGCCATGGATAATTCTGGTTGATGTTTAGCATGTTGTGCTTAACATGCTTCTCGATGTACCTACAAAGGACAATTTTTGAAATGACTGATGTTTTCCATCGAGGTTAGTTTCATCCCATGGCTTATATATGCTCACTGTTCAGGATATCGGTAGCTGGTATCATATAGGTCGGGGCTGATAATTGACTAATCGGTGAATCGGACATTTAACTGAATATATCCGCAACCCATTTATCGATAGGTTAACTAGGGCCATATGTAATATATCCGATGCTACATAGCAACATGCACTGTGCATAATGTCTAAGTATGCAATCCTAGGCTACATAGCAACAAGGAAGAGTGTTACATTAATGTTCTAATGATGTCTAGATATACGTAGAAGAGCAGTAGCAACAACAACAACACAACTTGATAACCCACAAGTATAGGGGATCGCAACAGTTTTCAAGGGTAGAGTATTCAACCCAAATTTATTGATTCGACACAAGGGGAGCCAAAGAATATTCTTGAGTATTAGCAGCTGAGTTGTCAATTCAACCACACCTGAAAGACTTAATATCTGCAGCATATTTAGTAGCAAAGTAATATGGAAGTAACGGTAACGGTGGCAAAGGTGACAGTAGCAGTATTGTAGCAATCGTAACAATGGCAACGGAAAAGTAACTTAGCAAAGATCAATATGTGAAAAGCTCGTAGGCAATGGATCAATGATGGATAATTATGTCGGATGGCATTCATCATGCAACGGTTATAACATAGGGTGAAACAGAACTCGCTCCAGTTCATCAATGTAATGTAGGCATGTATTCCGAATATAGTCATACGTGCTTATGGAAAAGAACCTGCATGACATCTTTTGTCCTACCCTCCCGTGGCAGTGGGGTCCTATTGGAAACTAAGGGATATTAAGCCCTCATTTTAATAGAGTACCGGACCCAAGCATTATCACTTAGTGAATACATGAACTCCTCAAACTACGGTCGTCACTAGGAGTGGTCCCGACTATTGTCACTCTGGGGTTGCCGGATCATAACACGTAGTAGGTGACTATAACTTGCAATATCGGATCAAGAACACAAATATATTCATGAAAACATAAAGGGTTCAGATCTGAGTTGATGGCACTTGGGCCCTAGTGACAAGCATTAAGCATAGCAAAGTCATAGCAACATCAATCTTAGAACATAGTGGATACTAGGGATCAAACCCTAAAAAAACTAACTCGATTACATGGTAAATCTCATCCAACCCATCACGGTCCAGCAAGCCTATGATGGACTTACTCACGAATGGCGGTGAGCATCATGAAATTGGTGATGGAGGATGGTTGATGATGACGATGGCGACGGATTCCCCTCTCCGGAGCCCCGAACGGACTCCAGATCTGCCCTCCCAAGGAAGAACAGGGCTTGGCGGCGGCTCTGTATCGTAAAACGTGATGAATCCTTCTCTCTAATTTTTTTCTCCCCAAAAGTGAATATATGGAGTTGAGGTCGGTGGAGGTCTAGGGGGCCCACAAGGTCAGGGGCGCGCCCCCACCCTTGTGGATAGGGTGTGGGCCCCCTGGAGCTGATTCTTTCGCCAATATTTTTTATTAATTCCAAAAATAATCTCTGTTGATTTTCAGGTCAATCTGAGAACTTTTTATTCTGCACAAAAATAACACCATGGCAATCTGCTAAAAACAATGTCAATCCGGGTTAGTTCCATTCGAATCATGCAAGTTAGAGTCCAAAACAAGGGCAAAAGATTTTGGAAAAGTGGATAGGTTGGAGATGTATCACAACCCTGTTTGGATACTCAACTTAGCTAGAGGTTAGAGTTAGTTTCTAGCTCATGACTAACCGTGAACTAACTCCATCCAAAGAGTTCTTTGGATGGCAGGGTTAGATTGACAATAAATGCACTAGGAGAACTAGCTCCAATTAGCAACTCTTGGGTTGGATAGTTTTTTTGGGTGGGTTATAAATGCAACTAGCTCAAACTAGCCCTAATGTTTAGATATGCTTTAGGGCCATCTGAGCCCGAACTAGCTCAAACTAAATGTAACCCATGGATAGAGCAGCAGTTAATCAGCCGATAATTTGTAAGAATGCAATAAACTCCATCCGGCCCATAATATAAGATGTTAATTCATCTAGTATGTGAGTATATTGGATGTTATAAGATATTATAAAAAAGTGTTGTACTACATCATTGTGCAATTGCTGTTTAGCTTCTAATATTAACTTGGTGCTTTTAGGTACATATGTCATTGGTAAAGATCCGAGCTTTGACCCTTTCTGCGTATGGGGCAATGAGATATCGATGAACCAGCATCAAGTGAGGAAGCTGATAAAGATTGTTAGTAAATGGGTCCAAAAATGGCAAATAAACTATTTGTTTACACTTTATCCGAGACAACAACGAACTGCAGGATGGTAAGTAAGAACTCGGTAGCCTTCTTTTTACTTCCCATAATGAGTTGTGTTAGATGACAATGTCTGGATCTTTTTCCTTTGCAGTGGTTGCCAAAGCAGTTTACTCAAGATTACCTCTTGTAACATCCCAAATTTTCAATTTGGAATGTTATACATTAGATCATCATTGCATAGCATATTTTATTGCATTTTGGCAAATCCTCGAAAATCCTAAGCAACTGAAGGACCCTCGAAGAGAGTTGGGGATTTTTCGCGGTTTTCATATTTGACTTTTATCAAATAATGAAACGAGGATTTTTGGTTTTAATTATTTTTCTCTCCAAAAAATATTTCGTATTAAAATAAATGAGAGGAGAAAATATGACTTCTCCAAAATAATTGAAATATTGGACGAAAAATATTAAAATCAATTATTTGATTTTATTCGGATTTTATTTGCAATTTTATTTGCATTAGAAAAATTGCACGTTTTCAAAACTGCATTTTTGGGCCAAGAAAATGTCCATCTCGTCCTAATTATTTTAATTAGACGGTGAAGATTTGTTTTGGCATTTTTGGATTTTTATTTATTTTTCTACGATTTTTTTCAGGTTCGGCGAAATTATTTAAAAAAAATCCTGAACGCGCCGACTGGGCCGAAGCCCAGCCGACGGCCCATCTTCCCCGCGCCCCGTCTCCCTCCTGGAGACCGAGACGAGCACGGCAGCGCCGCCACCCGTGTCCCGCTCGACCCCGCCGCCCCTTGCCCCTTCCCCACGCCACCCCTCCCCCTCTATAAGTACCGAGCCCCGCCGCCCCTCTCCCTCACCCCGTTCCCCACCCCGAAGCCCGACGCCGGAGCCGAGCGGCCGTCGCCACGGGAAGCCGCCGCCGCCGCCGCAGGACGCCGCCCCTCGTCGCCCGCCGCCTCCCCAACGACGCCGCACCCCGCCGCCCCTCGCCGCCCCCGTCCAGAGCCAGCCGGAGTGCCCCGTCGAGGTAGCCAAGCCGCCGCCGCCGTGCCGGTTTAAAAAAAACCGTTCGGTTTATTTTTTCTGAAACCCTAGGTTTATTTTTTTTAAATAGATCGGTTTAGTTAGTTAGTGAACGTTTGCCGATCCGTTCATTTTAACGAACGTGTTCGCCGGTTAGTCGTAGTTAACGAACGTCCGTTCGTTTAACTGTTCGTCAGTTTTCTTTTTTGCAGGATTTTCCGCGATTATTCCAGATCGCGATTTCTGATCAGATTTTCGTTTTAGTTTATCTTTTCGCTCATTTATCGGAATCAGGCGATTCAAGCGCCTAGAGTTTCGTCTCGAAATTCTCTTTCCGTTTAACCAACTCAAACAAGTTTTTGCTACTGTAAAATTTGACCTAGATCCAGATTAGGAAACGAAGCTTGTTTCTTACGCCGTTTGACTTTCGTTGCTTCGTTTGATTTGATTCTTTTTGCAAACCGGAGTTCTTAAGTTGAACTTTCTGGATTGGATCTTTTATTTGAGTTTTACCTGTGCATTAGTGAGTGCTTATTGTATGCTTGTTTTTTTGCGATAGAGTACCCGGAGTGCGCCGCTTGCTACTTCGAATCTCTAAGTTTCATGGATCATCAGCAAGGCAAGTAACACTTTGATCATACTTCTTTTAGTACCCAGTTTTATTGCATTAGACCAATCCTCAAACATTGCATGATTAGGATCTAATTAAATTGTGGGTATTGGGAAGTAGTTGAGGTAGTACCTATCACCTATTTATTATCAAACCCTTCAGAGTTACTTCTACGTTTGCTCATATTGCTATGCTAGTAGACGTGGATTGGGTTTGAGTGTTACCATGACAGATGTGAGATTGTTAATTAATGGTTAAACTTAAGGTGGCAACTAAAGCTCACATCTGGGTGGATTGAGGTACCTGGGTATTCCAGGATTGCCTGTTTTTCTTTTGGACCGCCACCCAGGTTCAAAGGGATCATGAGATTATTCATGCTAGAAACTTGCGTGTGCAGCCACAAGCTATTATGGGCTCTAGCATAGTTGAGTAGGTTACATGATCTCTTGAAGAGGTGGGCTAGCAGATGTAGGGGAAAGTAGGTGTAACTGTCCACCCGGAGTAAAGAGTTATTGTTTCTGAAAGACTGTGTCTCGGTCATCCGTTTCTCAAACATCATGTAGTGTGAGAATCAAGCGGAGGCGATCGAGTCTTGTGGGGAAAAGTGCACAAACCTCTGCAGAGTGTATAAACTAATCATGGTTAGCCGTGTCCCCGGTTATGGACATCTTGAGTATCTAGTACTTGGATTATCATGTGAATCTCATCATGTTACTTTAATTAATTTTGTTGGGTTTGATGATGATACTTAATTGGGATTGAGAATGCTGTCAACCATTCTCAATGTTTAACAACCACCATGATAGTTAAATAAAATTTATTCCTTTGGAGTAGGGAAAAATTGGCTTTTCGCAAAACTGTAACCATAGAGCCTTCTACCAGCCATATATGCATGTAGTATAGCATTATTATGTCCATTACTCTCTATGTGTTACATTGCCAGCATATTCCATGTGCTGACCCGTTTTCGGGCTGCAACGTTTCATGTTGCAGACTTTTCAGACGACGAGTAAGGTGCCTTAGGTCGTGGTCTTATACTCAGTGATGCCGTTGGAGTTGATGGACTCACTTATCTTCCAAGTCTTCCGCTGTTATCGTTTTAGATGGCCTTAAGCCATATTTGTCATACTTATTTCTCTCTTGAGATACTCGATGTAATAAGTGTGTGATTGCTACTCTGTTATAAATCCTCCAAGTACTGTGCGTGTCAGCATTACTGATCCAGGGATGACACTGGTGCACGGTAGATCAGACTATTTGAGGTCTGGTCGCTACAAAGGTGGTATCAGAGCACACGCTGACTGTAGGACATGACCACTAAGCTTAAACCCTAGAACACTACTCTCTTCTCATTTCTGACTCCTCTCCACTTTCTACTCTTTTAGGAATGGCGGATGCAAGGAACAAGTTCATGCAACCGGATGAAGATACACCTTTTGGACGACACTTGAAGGAAGTCACTAAGTACCTGAACATCGGAATACCAAGCTTCACCGGGACTTACAAAGCGACACTACCAGAAGAGGAGCACTGGAAGATTCAAGTTCAAGTTCCAGGAAGGACGTTTACGCCAGTCACTGAGCCTATAGAGTTTTCCTTTGATGCACCAACCTGGAGTTTAGGGAAGAGCATGGCAGCCCACATCTCTATGGGACGCATTGGAGAAGTCTACCACAGGGAGCTTAAGGATACTATTTATCATATTTGTGGATGCCGAGATGAGCAATGGGAGATGATCAGCACCAAGAAGGATGGATCAATTGCAGCTTTCATCCAGGAGCAAAACCAACACATTCGTCGCCGGGAGAACCAGATGTGCGCAGACATGATAGATCTGAAGAAGGCATTGACCAAGATCACGGAGTTGGAGGAAGAACTCAAGTCTACGCGCGATGGATATGAGGAGGAGATCGCCACGTTGTTGGAGAAGAATGACGACCTGATAAAGAAGATCGGAGTATTCATGGGAGACCCAGCACTAGGAGGAGAAGATGACGATTCTACTTGCCCGGATAACTACATCATCATCGACGATACCGAATCGGACCCCAGTGAAGATGACTTTGTTGATGAAGCTGGAGCAGATATCATGGAGTCTTCGACCGATCAAAATTTCTAGTAGACCCCCATAATCAGTAGTAGTATTCCCCCATGTATATAGTATAGTCCGAGCACTTTGTAACGATAGTCAGATCGATTGTATGCCTTGTTTGATTGAGTGATATTGTTTGTGTTTGTCTCATGTGCATATGGGTAGTGTTTTCCCTCTAGACCTCATTCTATTCTAAATTCTCATCTTTTCTAAACCTATCAGATGCCTCCGAGACGCGACACCGGATTTGTTTTCCCACCAGAGATCACTCAGTTGATTCAGCAGCAGAATGCCCTGATGCAAGTGTTAGTACAGAACCAAGGCAACAACAACAACAACAACAACCCACCACCACCACCTGTTGATCACTTAGCCCGTTTCTTGAGGCTAAATCTGCCGGTGTTTTCCAGTAGCACCGAGCCGATTGTTGCAGATGATTGGCTCCGCAAGGTTGGAAGGGTGTTTACCACTGCAGGATGCACAGATGCGGAGAGAGTGCGTTTTGCCGCACATCAGCTTGATGGACTCGCAACATCATGGTGGGAGAATTACACAGCCACACACCCTATTGACACTGTCACATGGGACCAGTTTCAGCAAGCTTTCCGTACTGCCCATGTTTCAACAGGAGCTATGGCTATGAAGAAGCGTGAGTTTCGCAACCTACGCCAAGGAGGATGCACCGTAGGCCAGTATGTGGAGGACTTTAGTAAGTTAGCACGTTATGCTCCAAATGACGTTGCTACAGATGCAGCCAAGTAGGAGAAGTTTCTGGAAGGACTGAATGATGAGCTGAGCATGCAGTTGATGGTAGCAACCTTCAACAACTACCAGGAGTTGGTAGATAGAGCTCTCATGATTGAAGGGAAGCAGCAGCAGATTGAAAACCGTAAGAGGAAGTATGGAGAAGGGAAGTACAATTCTTGAGCTCAGCAGAAGCCACATTTTACCCTGAAATCGGGAGGACAGTTTCAGCATACCCATGGAGGAGGTAGTTCGCACAACCATAATGTCCCCAAGAATGGTAATGGGAATGGAGGAAGCAACGGCCAGAACCGTACCAACCCTTCAACCCCAGCTAAGAGAGACCTGAGCCAAGTCACTTGCTTTAAGTGCCAGAAGACTGGACATTATGCCAATGAATGTCCTGAAGCCCAGAATGGAAATGGCAATGGAAGCTCTAGGAAGAAGCCGAACCCTTTCAACAAAGGACATGTGAACCACGTTAGCGTGGAGGAGGTTGAAGCTCAGCCAGATGCAGTAATAGGTAAGTTTTTGGTTAAGTCATTTACTGCAATCATTCTTTTTTATACTAGTGCATCGCATTCATACATATCAAGGAGATTTGTGGATAAGTTTAAGTTGCCCACCAAAGTTCTCAGAACACCTATGTTAGTAACCTCGCCAGGAGCAGAGTATATGGCAAGCCAAGGATGTTTTCAGATGCCATTGGCCATAGGTAGGCATGTTTTCCCCTCAGACCTAATAGTTTTGGAGTCGCAAGGTTTGGACGTAATATTGGGTATGGATTGGCTATCGATGTCTGGGGGAAACATCGATTGCGCCAGTAAGACAATTTTGCTTACCACCCCAGAAGGAAGAAGGATTAAGTATGTATCCCGGCATGTGCCGAAGAGGACTCAAGTAAATTCCTTATCAGGAGTTGTATAGGAAGAAGTACCAGTGGTGAAGGATTACCCGGATGTATTTCCAGAAGAGTTGCCAGGCATGCCACCAGATAGAGACATAGAGTTTTTGATTGAACTTTTGCCAGGCACAGGGCCGATATCTTAGAGACCGTACAGGATGCCCGCTAAGGATTTGGAGGAAATTAAGAAGCAGATTAAGGAGTTACTGGATAACGGCTATATTCGCCCAAGTTCGTCACCTTGGGGATCACCCGTACTTCTAGTGGAGAAGAAGGATGGATCGTTAAGGATGGTTGTTGATTATCGAGGATTGAATGAAGTGACCATCAAAAATAAGTACCCTCTGCCGATGATCAATGATTTGTTTGACCGATTACAAGGAGCTAAGGTATTTTCCAAGATTGATCTACGATCAGGATACCATCAGTTGAAGATTCGAGAGCAGGATATACCTAAGACGGCTTTTACCACCAGGTAAGGGCTGTATGAGTATACCGTTATGTCATTTGGTCTGACTAACGCACCTGCCTATTTCATGAACCTGATGAACAAAGTGTTTATGGAGTTTTTGGATAAGTTCGTCGTAGTGTTCATTGATGATATTTTAGTCTACTCCAAGAATGAAGAGGAGCATAAGGAACATTTGCGTTTGGTACTTGAGAAGCTCAGAGAACATCAGTTATACGCCAAGTTCAGCAAATGTGAGTTTTGGTTGAAGGAAGTTGGATTCCTTGGACATGTTATATCCGGAGAAGGAATAGCAGTAGACCCCACCAAAGTCGACACTGTGACAAACTGGGAATCACCCGCATCAGTTGGAGAGATCCGGAGTTTTCTTGGACTTGCAGGATACTACCGGAGGTTCATTGAGAATTTCTCAAGGATTGCTAAGCCCATGACAGAGCTGTTAAAGAAGGACACCAAGTTCAATTGGGCTGAGGAATGTGAAGCTAGTTTCCAAGAGTTGAAGAAACGTTTGGTTACATCACCAGTGTTGGTTCTGCCAGATCAACGCAAGGATTATGAAGTATATTGTGACGCTTCACGTCGAGGACTTGGAGCAGTGCTAATGCAGGAGGGAAGAGTTGTTTCATATGCTTCACGACAACTTAAACCCCATGAGAAGAATTATGCCACGCCTGATTTGGAGTTAGCAGCCGTAGTGCATGCGTTGAAGACATGGAGACATTTTCTCATCGGAAACCATTGTGAGGTGTACACGGATCACAAGAGTTTGAAGTACATTTTCACGCAGAAGGAGTTGAATCTCAGGCAAAGGAGATGGTTGGAGCTCATTAAGGATTATGATATGAGATTGCATTATCACCCAGGGAAGGCTAACGTAGTAGCTGATGCGTTGAGCCGCAAGAGTCATGTCAACACACTCATGACCGGAGAGTTACCGAAATTATTAGCCGAGGATCTTCGCGAGCTATGTTTGGAGATAGTTCCAAGAGGCTATTTAGCAACGTTGGAGATTTAGTCTACCTTGATGGAAAAGATCAGAGAAGCTCAGAAGACAGACAAGGAGATTGCAGAAATAAAGGAAAGGATGAGAAAAGGAAAAGCCAAAGGATTTCGTGAGGATGAGCACGATACCTTATGGTTTGAGGACCGCGTTTATGTGCCCAATGATCCGGAGATCAGGAAGTTGATCTTGCAAGAGGCCCATGATTCACCGTATTCGATTCACCCAGGAAATACCAAGATGTATTTCGATTTGAAGGATACTTTGTGGTGGACCGGAATGAAGAAGGATATTGCGGAGTATGTAGCAGTTTGTGATGTATGTCAGAGAGTGAAGGCAGAGCATCAGAAGCCAGCAGGATTGCTACAGCCATTGCCGATACCCGAATGGAAATGGGATAAACTAGGCATGGATTTTATCATGGGATTGCCCAGGACTCGTTCAGGCTATGACTCAATATGGGTTGTAGTCGATCGTTTGACGAAGGTAGCTCATTTCATCCCAGTGAAGACCACTTACACCAGTGCTAACTTGGCAAAGATATACATGACCAGGATCGTATGTCTGCATGGAGTTCCGAGGACCATTGTATCAGATAGAGGAAACCAGTTTACTTCAAAGTTTTGGAATCAGTTACATGAAAATTTGGGTACCAGGCTAGAGTTCAGTAAAGCCTTTCACCCAAAGACAGACGGACAGACCGAGAGAGTCAATCAGATTTTGGAAGATATGCTGAGAGCTTGTGCGCTAGATTATGGATCTAGTTGGGACGACAATTTGCCGTATGCAGAGTTCTCTTACAACAACAGTTATCAATCCAGTTTGAAGATGGCTCCTTTCAAAGGTTTGTACAGAAGGAGGTGTAGAACACCCTTGTTGTGGAACGAAGTTGGAGACTGCCAGTTGTTTGGACCAGACTTGATTAAGGAATCAGAACAGATGGTGAAATTGATTCGCGATAGGCTCAAGGTAGCCCAGTCCAGGTAGAAGAGTTATGCGGATTCTAAACGCAAGGAAACAGTTTACGAACTCGGAGACAGAGTTTACCTACGAGTATCACCACTTCGAGGAGTTAAGCGCTTTGGAGTTAAAGGAAAGTTAGCGCCACGTTTTGTAGGACCATACAAAGTTTTGGAGCGTATGGGAGAAGTTGCTTACAAACTGGAATTGCCTGAAGGATTGTAAGGAGTTCATGATGTATTTCACGTTTCCCAGTTGAAGAAGTGCCACGCAGAGATGGCTGAGATACCACTGAGAAATACGGTGCCATTGGAAGCGATTCAGCTGGATAGTGACTTGACCTATGAGGGAAACCAGTTAAGATTCTTGAGTATGCCAGCCGAGTCACCCGCAGCAAGGTTATCCAGTTTTGCAAAGTTCAGTGGAGTCACCATACCGAGGACGAAGCCACCTGGGAGCGAGAGGAAGATCTACGAAAGAACCACTCTCACCTATTTTCTAGCCAACCCGAATCTCGAGGGCGAGATTCATCTTAAGGGGATAGGTTTGTAACATCCCAAAATTTCAATTTGGAATGTTATACATTAGATCATCATTGCATAGCATATTTTATTGCATTTTGCCAAATCCTCGAAAATCCTAAGCAACTCAAGGACCCTCGGAGAGAGTTGGGGATTTTTCGCGGTTTTCATATTTGACTTTTATCAAATAATGAAGCGAGGATTTTTGGTTTTAATTATTTTTCTCTCCGAAAAATATTTCATATTAAAAGAAATGAGAGGAGAAAATATGACTTCTCCAAAATAATTGAAATATTGGAGGAAAAATATGAAAATCAATTATTTGATTTTATTCGGATTTTATTTGCAATTTTATTTGCATTAGAAAAATTGCACGTTTTCAAAACTGCATTTTTGGGCCAAGAAAATGTTCATCTCGTCCTAATTATTTTAATTAGACGGTGAAGATTTGTTTTGGCATTTTTGGATTTTTATTTATTTTTCTACGATTTTTTTAGGTTCGGTGAAATTATTTAAAAAAAATCCCGAGCGCGCCGACTGGGCCGAAGCCCAGCCGACGGCCCATCTTCCCCGCGCCCCGTCTCCCTCCTGGAGACCGAGACGAGCACGACAGCACCGGCCCGTGTCCCGCTCGACCCCGCCGCCCCTTGCCCCTTCCCCATGCCACCCCTCTCCCTCTATAAGTACCGAGCCCCGCCGCCCCTCTCCCTCACCCCGTTCCCCACCCCGAAGCCCGACGCCGGAGCCGAGCCACCGCCGCCACGGGAAGCCGCCGCGGACGCCGCAGGACGCCGCCCCTCGTCGCCCGCCGCCGCCCCGACGACGCCGCACCCCGCCGCCACTCGCCGCCCCCGTCCAGACCCCGCCGGAGTGCCCCGTCGAGGTAGCCAAGCCACCGCCCCATGCCGGGTTTTTTTAAAAACCGTTCGGTTTATTTTTCCGAAACCCTAGGTTTATTTTTTTTAAATAGATCGATTTTTTTCTTCTGTTTAGTTAGTTAGTGAACGTTCGCCGATCCGTTCATTTTAACGAACGTGTTCGCCGGTTAGTCGCAGTTAATGAACGTCCGTTCGTTTAACCGTTCGTCAGTTTTCTTTTTCGCCGGATTTTCCGCGATTATTCCAGATCGCAATTTCTGATCAGATTTTCGTTTTAGTTTATCTTTTCGCTCGTTTATCGGAATCAGGCGATTCAAGCGCCTAGAGTTTTGTATCAAAATTCTCTTTCCGTATAACCAACTCAAACAAGTTTTTGCTACTGTAAAATTTGACCTAGATCCAGATTAGTAAACGAAGCTTGTTTCTTTCGCCGTTTGACTTTCGTTGCTTCGTTTGATTTGATTCTTTTTGCAAACCGGAGTTCTTAAGTTGAACTTTCTGGATTGGATCTTTTATTTGAGTTTTACCTGTGCATTAGTGAGTGCTTATTGTATGCTTGTTTGTTTGCGATAGAGTACCCGGAGTGCGCCGCTTGCTACTTCAAATCTCTAAGTTTCACGGATCATCAGCAAGGCAAGTAACACTTTGATCATACTTCTTTTAGTACCCAGTTTTATTGCATTAGACCAATCCTCAAACATTGCATGATTAGGATCTAATTAAATTGTGGGTATTGGGAAGTAGTTGAGGTAGTACCTATCACCTGTTTATTATCAAACCCTTGGGAGTTACTTCTACGTTTGCTCATATTGCTATGCTAGTAGACGTGGATTGGGTTTGAGTGTTACCATGACAGATGTGAGATTGTTAATTAATGGTTAACCTTAAGGTGGCAACTAAAACTCACATCTGGGTGGATTGAGGTACCTGGGTATTCCAGGATTGCCTGTTTTTCTTTTGGACCGCCACCTAGGTTCAAAGGGATCATGAGATTATTCATGCTAGAAACTTGCGTGTGCAGCCACAAGCTATTATGGGCTCTAGCATAGTTGAGTAGGTTACATGATCTCTTGAAGAGGTGGGCTAGCAGATGTAGGGGAAAGTAGGTGTAACTGTCCACCCGGAGTAAAGAGTTATTGTTTCTGAAAGACTGTGTCTCGGTCATCCGTTTCTCAAACATCATGTAGTGCGAGAATCAAGCGGAGGCGATCGAGTCTTGTGGGGAAAAGTGCACAAACCTCTGCAGAGTGTATAAACTAATCATGGTTAGCCGTGTCCCCGGTTATGGACATCTTGAGTATCTAGTACTTGGATTATCATGTGAATCTCATCATGTTACTTTAATTAATTTTGTTGGGTTTGATGATGATACTTAATTGGGATTGAGAATGCTGTCAACCGTTCTCAATGTTTAACAACCACCATGATAGTTAAATAAAATTTATTCCTTTGGAGTAGGGAAAAATTGGCTTTTCGCAAAACTGTAACCATAGAGCCTTCTACCAGCCATATATGCATGTAGTATAGCATTATTATGTCCATTACTCTCTATGTGTTACATTGCCAGCATATTCCATGTGCTGACCCGTTTTCGGGCTGCAACGTTTCATGTTGCAGACTTTTCAGACGACGAGTAAGGTGCCTTAGGTCGTGGTCTTATACTCAGTGATGCCGTTGGAGTTGATGGACTCACTTATCTTCCAAGTCTTCCGCTATTATCGTTTTAGATGGCCTTAAGCCATATTTGTCATACTTATTTCTCTCTTGAGATACTCGATGTAATAAGTGTGTGATTGCTACTCTGTTATAAATCCTCCAAGTACTGTGTGTGTCAGCATTCCTGATCCAGGGATGACACTGGTGCACGGTAGATCAGACTATTTGAGGTCTGGTCGCTACAAAGGTGGTATCAGAGCACACGCTGACTGTAGGACATGACCACTAAGCTTAAACCCTAGAACACTACTCTCTTCTCATTTCTGACTCCTCTCCACTTTCTACTCTTTTAGGAATGGCGGATGCAAGGAACAAGGTCATGCAACCGGATGAAGATACACCTTTTGGACGACACTTGAAGGAAGTCACTAAGTACCTGAACATCGGAATACCAAGCTTCACCGGGACTTACAAAGCGACACTACCAGAAGAGGAGCGCTGGAAGATTCAAGTACAAGTTCCAGGAAGGACATTTACGCCAGTCACTGAGCCTATAGAGTTTTCCTTTGATGCACCAACCTGGAGTTTAGGGAAGAACATGGCAGCCCACATCTCTATGGGACGCATTGGAGAAGTCTACCGCAGGGAGCTTAAGGATACTATTTATCAGATTTGTGGACGCCGAGATGCGCAATGGGAGATGATCAGCACCAAGAAGGATGGATCAATTGCAGCTTTCATCCAGGAGCAAAACCAACACATTCGTCCCAGGAGAACCAGATGTGCGCAGACATGATAGATCTGAAGAAGGCATTGACCAAGATCACAGAGTTGGAGGAAGAACTCAAGTCTACGCGCGATGGATATGAGGAGGAGATGGCCACGTTGTTGGAGAAGAATGACGACTTGATAAAGAAGATCGGAGTATTCATGGGAGACCCAGCACCAGGAGGAGAACATGACGATTCTACTTGCCCGGATAACTACATCATCATCGACGACACCGACTCGGACCCCAGTGAAGATGACTTTGTTGATGAAGCTGGAGCAGATATCATGGAGTCTTCGACCGATCAAAATTTCTAGTAGACCCCCATAATCAGTAGTAGTATTCCCCCATGTATATAGTATAGTCCGAGCATGGAGGGTCCAAAAAGTCCAAATCCTCTCCCAGTACGCCGCGGGCCTCCTTTTATAGGCCAAGGGGCTGCCACAGTGGCACACATGAGGTGGAAAGCTATACGGTGATCGAGAATATCCTCTGGCACCATACGACAAACGCATATAATGCACTGCCGACGTACCCGTCTTGCTTTATCGGGGACAGCAGGGAAGCTCGTCCCAGCTGTCGCCACCTCGCCCAGCTTCGACGCGCGTCCGAACTGACGAGGCAAGGAGCGCCACGCTGGCTCGCTGGCTGCTGAGTTGGTGCTGTGGCAGAGCCTTCATGAAGATCTCCATGCCACCACGCAGGTGCTTGCTGAGTTGGCCTAGAGGCCGCACGTTTCCACGCATGTGTTCACCTAGTTGGTGGGCTGGCAGCTGCATGGGAACGGTGGCGGAGCTTTGGCAGACGTGGGCCTGGCTGCGGCCCCGTAGATATCTTCGGCAAGAGTCTTGCCGGGGCCCCGGCAAGGGTCTTGCCGTGGTGTCGTGGTTGTCCCCGGCAAGGGGCTTGCCGGGGGTCTCATGGGTATCCTTGGCAAGGATCTTGCCGAGGATCTTTGTCTTCTGGTTACTTATCTAATCTTGTACACTCTTGGTCTTTACAAAGATCTGCATGCCACCATGGAGGCGCCTCCCGAGCTTTGGTCCCAATGTGGTTGAGGGTGTCGGAACTCTCAGGCTTGAGGGTGGCAGCCCTGCTGGCATTGGGCAAGTTGCCCCGGCATGGCTCTTGCCGGGGCTGTGGGGGCTGCCCCGGCAAGGGCCTTTTCGGGGGAGTCCACCTCGCCCTTCTGCTCTTCGTGTTTCCGGCTTGGCGTTGGTTTGGTCGTTTTGTGCCTTTGCTTCCTCTGCCCCACCAAGCGTGGCCAGGGACGCGGGGCTGCGACTGCCTGCGCACAAGTAAAGGGTGCAAAAAGGGACCCCTACTTTTGTACACCGATAGGAGGCCCCGGACCTGGGCCACATATAAGCGCGGGGCGTTATTGGGCCAGGCCCAGAACAGCGCGCGGGTGGTGGAGTTTTTACCATAGTAACTCCCTCGCTCGCTTGCGCTTCCCCACGTCCCACGTTGAATGCGCAACGTGGGGGTCATGCGTGGGGCGGTTGCTACCCTCATGCGTCACATCGTAGTAAAGAGGCGGCTCGCGCCTTCCCCATAGAAAGGAGGGAAACGCAGGGGCGCAGCTCATTTACTAAGTGGACTCGAGTCGTGGCCTTCAAGGCACCCGTACCCCATGATCACGGGGTGGAAAACGGTCGCCTCACTTGTCTCCTCGATTTCGGCTTGCTCGCCACGTGTCTCCCATGCCTTGAAGATGGTAGGCGGTGGACGCAGGGGGCACGGGCCTTAAATGACGAGGCGGGGAAACGGGCCGTCGCTGGTTGGAGCAGCGGGTCGGTCTCGATTCCATGCGCCCCTGGTGGACGGATTGGTTGAGTGGGGCGGCCGAGCCCCGGCCCCGCCCCTTTATAAGAAGGGGAGGGGGACGGCACCCCCCAATCTGTCATCATCCATCTCCTTCTACCTTGGCTCCTTCCTCCCTTCTGCTATGGCGAGATGGCGCGCCGGCACTTCGATGGCGGCGACGAGGGTCTCCGCTCGACAGCGCACACCTCCTTCCCAACAGCTCGTGGCGGCGGGGCCGGCCATGAGAGGAAGGGGGAGGGAGCGAGGCCAAGGTCGCCGTGGCGCTCGGGGAAGAGGAGGACGGGGCGACACACCGACCTCGCCTCCGCCAGCGGCCCCTCCCCCAATGGAGGGCCACGTTGGAGACCAGCCCCGTGAGTTCGTCATCAGGCTGCACCGGCCAGTGCGCCATCGTCTCCGTCTCCTGACTCCGTTCGCTCGGGAGATGGAGCTCGACCCGCCACAGGCTCTGAGGTTGCATATGAGGGGCTGCGGGAATGGCGGCATGCGGGTCGATGTCGACTTCCCCGCCCCTCTCGTCATGTATCTTCGCCGCGGATGGAAGACCTTCGCTCGTGCCCACAGCATGTTGGAGGGGCTCGTTCTCCACTTCAAATTAATGGAGAACGTCTTGCTCTCCGTCAAGATCTTTGGGCACTTGGGAACTCGCCTAAGGTGTTGCGTGGAGAGCTCCTCCGATGATGAAGATTCCTCCTCAAGCGGGAGTGACGAGGAGGACAGCGACAGCGACGATGAGGGCGTCAAGCGGGAGGACACCGACTCCGACTCCGATTGACCGCGTCGCCCACCTCCCTCAGCCACGCGCCCTGCCGAGGGTCTTCCTCGTCAAGCTCTCCATCGGCGCGTTCCCCGTCGCCTCCTTTTTGCTTTCACCTGCCGCACCTGGGAGGAAAGGGGCAAGAACGGGGATCACGGGGCACTTATCTTTTTTAGTCTTTAAGCCTGCGGGCACTTGTTAGATTTAAACCTTGTAATCCCCTTGCTCATGTTGGCATTCCGTATGGACTATACCTGTTTGGAACGTATTAATGAAAAAGGGTGTTTGTCGGATTTTTTGTGCGTGAGCGAGGCCCATGCCAAGGAACGAATCCTTGTTATTTTTAAGATAAACATTGTCGCCCGGCAACAGGCCTTGCCGTCCCCTCACTTCATTCACGACCATACCCCCGCCCTTGGCGGAGGCAGGGGCGAAGTAGGGTTAGGCCCTTCGTTTGCTTCCTTGGCACCGCAACTACAACCAAGTTCTGGCCCAGAGAATAGTTCTTGGGCACGGGAAAGGGGGAGCACGGTGGCCGAGGAATAAACGAGGCTTCATACATCCCAATTCCATACGGAAATGCATAACAAGGGATAAAGGACATATCTGGATCTGCAGCCCCCGGCAACCTTGGCTTGCCGGGGTCGGGGATGTCGATCCGTCTTCTTGCCCTTAAATGGCTTAGCAGAAACGCCTGTGCAACCTGCGAACCAAAGAAAAGACTGGAAAGGACGGAAAGACACACGCCCGACCTCTATGCTAGGGGTTAGTTGCCGCCGGGCACTATCAACCCTACCAAAGAGAGACTTAACCTAGCATGCATGCTAAAACTTAGGGCGCCAGTGCTTCATTTATTTATGCTCAGGGTCTGCGCCTGGATTTGTACAAAGGGTTACATGCCTTGTCGGCAAGGCTTGTACAAAAGGTGGCTTGCCGGGAGGCCCGGCAACCACGCCTCATGGGTAAAACTTACGAAGATGTTCGATGTTCCAGGAGTTGCTCACTAGGACACCATCTTCGATCTCCACGCAGACTGCGCCAGGCCTGGTGACTCATATCACCCGATAAGGGACTTCCCACTTCGGCGTCAACTTGTTGGAATTCTTGGCCGACTGAACGTGCCGAAGAACAATGTCACCTTCCTCAAAGCTTCAGGCATGAACCTTGCGGCTACGGTAGTGGCGCAAGGCTTTCTGGTAGTGTGCTGCTCGCACAGCCGCCCGAAGACAATCTTCCTCAAGGAGTGTTGCGTCATCTTGCCGCAACTGCTCTTGCTCAAGCTCGTCATAAGCGAGAACTCAAGGTGACCCGTATGTGAGTTCCATGGGGAGAACTGCTTCTGCCCCGTAAATGAGGGAGAAAGATGTCTGGCCGGTGGCTCGATTTGGTGTCGTTCTGAACGACCAAAGAACCGTCGGTAACTCATCAATCCAGTGCATCCCACACTTGTGCAGCCTATCAAAAGTCTTTGTCCTCAGGCCTCGCAGTACTTCAGCATTTGCCCTTTCCGCCTGGCCGTTGCTCTGTGGGTGCGCCACTGAAGCAAAACAGACCTTGCTGCCAAGGTCCTGGATGTATTGCATGAAAGTATGACTTGTGAACTGCGTGCCATTGTCGGTGATGACCCTGTTTGGCACACCAAAACGGCAAACTAGCCCATTGAAGAACTTGACGGCTGGCTGTGCTGTCACCTTCCTCACTGCCTCCACTTCGGGCCACTTTGTGAACTCGTCGATTGCGACGGACAAGTACTCAAAGCCCTCGACAGCACGGGGGAAGGGGCCTACTATGTCGAGCCCCCAGACCGAAAATGGCCAGGAGAGAGGGATTGTTTGAAGGGCTTGAGCTGGTTGATGAAGCTTCTTCGAATGGAACTGACATGCTTCACACCTGGTTACTAGCGCAGCTGCATCCTAGAGGGCTGTGGGCCAGAAGAAATCTTGCCAGAATGCCTTGCCAGCAAGGGCCCTTGACCCTATGTGGGAGCCACACATACCTCCATGTATCTCTGCCAACAACTCTAGTCTGTCCTCTCGAGGAATACACTTCAGCCTGACTCCGTTTGGCCTCCTTCTGTACAGGGTATCATCCACAAACTGGTACATGTTGGACCGACGGGCTACTTTCTCTGCTTCTTCCTCCTCCTCGGGGAGTTCTCCTGTTTGGAGGAAATGAGCGGTGCGCTGCGCCCATGCCGGGGCCTGGGGCTTGACGGCAAGGACCAAAGGCACATCTTTGGCCGCGGGGGCAGCTGCCTCTACGGTCAGGGCCTGGGGCCCCGTCGGAGGTAGTCGCCCCTCGGCAGGCTTGGGGTACCCGGCAACCTCCTTGCCGGCAGCTCCTGGGAGCTTGGCGGGAAGGTACTTGCCGGGGCTTGTCTTCCTTCTCTTGTTCTGCCCTGCCGATGGCTCTACGGATGGTTGTATTAACTAAAGTACAAAGGTACCTGGTTCCACAGGCAACTTGAGGGCGGCGCGTTTCGACAGGTCGTCAGCAATGCTGTTCTCCGCTCGGGGAACATGTTCTGCCTGTAGGCCATCGAAACGTTCTCCAACTTCCTCACTTCATTCACGTAGGCCGCCATCAATGGGCTCTGGTAATCCTTGTTGACTTGCTTGACGACGAGCTGTGAATCACCCCTGATGATGAGCTTCTTGATTCCACGATCCTGAGACCAGCAAGCAACCCCTCATACTCCGCCGTGTTGTTCATTGATTTTTCCCGGGGGAAGTGCATCTGGATTAAGTACTTGAGGTGCTCTCTGGTGGGTGCGACGAGTAGCACGCCAGCACCGGCACCTAGGAGTGAGAAAGCTCCATCAAAATACATAATCCACTCACTGCTCGTCTCCTTGCCGGGAAGGGCGGTCTCTTGAATCTCCTCGTCAGGCATTGCGGTCCACTCTGCTATGAACTCTGCCAAAGCTCAACTCTTGATCGTTGAAGTACTTTCAAACCTGAGGCCAAAGCTCGACAACTCCAATGCCCACTCCACAATCCTCCCTGTCACATATGGGTTGTGCAAAATCCGTTGCAAAGGGAGGCGGGTGACGACGGTGATCTCGTGCGCTTGGAAATAGTGGTGCAGCTTTCTCGAGGCCATGAGAAGGCCGAAAAGCAGCTTCTGCATTCTAGAATATCTTGACCTAGCCCCCTGCAAGAGGGAGCTGACAAAATACACTGGGTGCTGCACCATCTTCCTCTTCTCTCCCACTTCGCCCATCCGCTCAGGCTCTGCCTCGCCGGGTTCGGGCCTTGCCGGTGGTTCTGGTCTGCCGGCGTCAGGCTCTGCCGAGAAAGACCCCGGCCCGCCATCTGACGGCTCTGCTGCAACTATACTTCTCCCTCAGGTTCCCTCTGCGCCACCAGCGCAACACTGACCACTTGATTCATTGCTGCTAAGTACAGCAGCAACGGCTCTCGTGGTTTAGGTGCGACTAGTATTGGCGTGGAAGAGAGGTACCTCTTCAAATCTTGCAGTGCTGCCTCTGCCTCCGGAGTCCATTTTACTGGACCCGCCTTTTTCAAAACTTTGAAAAAGGGGAGGGCACGCTCAGTAGATTTGGAGATGAACCTACTTAGGGCAGCAACGCAGCCGGCGAGCCTACAGACGTCTTTGACACGCTTCGGCGCCTCAATTTGCTCAATTGCTTTGATCTTGTCGGGATTTGCTTTGATTCCGCGTTGAGATACAAAGAACCCGAGAAGTTTGCCGGAGGGGACACCGAACACACACTTCTCTGGGTTGAGCTTGAGGTTAATCTTGTGCAGGTTTGCGAATGTTTCTTCTAAATCTTGCATGAGCGTGGCCCTATCCTTGGTTTTGACCACTATGTCATCCATATAAGCTTCCATATTTCTATGTAGGTGGGGCTCAAAACCAATCTGGACTGCTCGGGCAAACGTCGAACCAGCGCTCTTCAACCCGAAAGGCATTCATACAAAACAGTACGTACCACATGGGGTGATGAACGCGGTCTTCTCTTCATCTTCCTTCATCATGAAGATCTGGTGGTACCCTGAATAGGCATCGAGGAATGACAACAGGTCACACCCGGCAGTGGAGTCTACAATCTGGTCGATGCGTGGTAGAGGGAAAGGATCCTTTGGACAGGCTTTATTGATGTATGTGTAGTCAATACACATAGCCTCCACTTCCCGTTTGCCTTACGCACCACCACCGGATTTGCCAACCACGAGGGGTGGAGTACTCTTCTTACCAGGCCTGCCACCTCGAACTTCCTGATCTCTTCAATGATGAACTCTTGCCGCTCCAAAGTTTGCTTCCTGACCTTCTGCTTGACGGGGTGCGCGTGAGGACAGACAACAAGATGGTGCTCAATCACCTCCCTGGGAACGCCGGGGATGTCAGATGCTTGCCATGCAAATACATCGACATTCGCCCGCAGGAAGGCGACAAGCGCGCTTTCCTATTTACTGTCGAGGGTGGAGCTTATAGTGAAAGCCCCGCCCGTGCCGTCCTCCTTGACAGACACCTTCTTGGTTTCTGGTGGTGCAGCCTTGGACTTTTTGCTCTTGCCGGTGGAGCTCTCTGGTACGTCCTCAACGGGAGCACAACACTCCGAAGAGGTGCGCTTGCCGGAGTGGGTGCAAGAGGTCTTCCCGAAAGGAGTCTTGCCGGCCTTCTTCCTCCCTGGAGTTTCAGCGGCAGGAGCAAGTGCCCTGGCGGCAGTTGCTGCAACTGCCTCTCGATAGAGTTGGTCGGCGTAGATGAGTGCGTCTTTCTTGTCGGAGGGGACGGTGATGATGGTCAGTGGCCCCGGCATCTTCAACGTGTTGTAGGCGTAGTGGGACGCCGCCATGAACTTGGCCAGCGTTGGGCGGCCAAGGATCCCATTGTATGGCAAGGGGATCTCGACGACATCAAAGACGATCTTCTCCGTCCTATAGTTCAGCTCGCCCCCAAATGTAATGGGCAGCGTGATTCTACCTTTAGGCTAACTCCTTCCCGGTTTGACCCCTTGAAACATGCCCGTCTCTTCGAGGTCTCCATCAGGAATCTGCAGCTTCTTGATCACAGCAGGCCAGATCAAATTCAGACCGGCCCCCGCCGTCAACCAGCACTTTGGTCACCTTGAGGTTGCGTATTGTTGGTGAAACCAACAACGGCAAACACCCGACCGCAGTTGTGCGGTCAGGGTGATCCTCGATGTCAAAGATGATGGGCGCGCGGGACCACTTCAGTGGCTTCTGGGCATCGAACGACGGCTCTGCCGCAGTGACCTCACGCGCCCACTGCTTCAGCTGGCGTTGTGAGGTGTGCAACTAGGTGCCACCGTCGACGCACATAGCTTCCGTAGCCTTCTGGAACTCGTGCTCGTCGTCCTCATCATGATCATCGTCCTCCTCTTTCTTATCGTGGCCCCGAGCAGGCCTCTCTTGTTGGTTATCTTTGCCGCGGCGACCCCTTGGCCGCCACGCTTCTTGCCGGATCCCTCAGCACCATCCTGACCCTTCTCCTTGTCTCACCTTTCATATTCAACCATCTGCTTTTCTGCAAGCATCTCAACTTGTCGGCAATTCTGGAGGTCATGGCCCTTGGTGCGATGGATCTTGCAGTACTGCTTGTCGGAGCCTCCTGGCTTGCCGGCGGCTGCCAGGGCCAAGCAGGCGACACACCCGGCAACCTCCTTGCCGGGGTCGTCAGCCTTGGCCTTTTTGGCGGATCCAAGCTCGCCGGATCCCTCAACTATAAGCACAGTCTTGCCCTTGCGCTTCCTGCTGCGGCGCCGACCTTTCTTTTGTCGGGGCGGCGGTATCTTCATCTGTGGAGTCGGTTTCCGCACCGGCGTCCTCGCCGGGGTACTTCCTCCCCTCTTCAGCTCGAGCACATCTATCGGCCAGAACATAAAGTTCGGCCACATCTTTGACCTTGTTCATCGCCAACTCTTCACGCATCTTGCGGTTGTGCACATTCTGATGGAATGCGCTGATAACGGCGGTGGGATGAACATCTGGGATGTTGTACTGCACCCGGCTGATCGTCTGTATGTACTTGCGCAGGTTTTCACCTTCTTTTTGAGGGATGATATGCAAATCGCTTGCCTGGCCATGAGCTTGGTGGCCTCCAGTGAAGGCGCCAACAAACTCATGACACAAATCCGACCAAGAAGAAATGGAATCCACTGGCAAGTGCATCAACCATGACATGACGTTGGGTTTGAGTGCCAACGGGAAGTAATTGGCAAGCACCTTGTTGTCGCGAGCTCCAGCAGCTTGCATCGCGATGGTGTAGATGCTGAGGAACTCCGACGGGTGGGTCGTGCCGTTGTACTTCTCGCCAACATCGGGCTTGAACATGCGGTGGGAGGGCCACTGGAACTGCCATAGCTCTCGGGTAAAGGCCGGACAACCCACCTCGTAAGGCAGGTCGCCGGGGCCCCCCGGCACAGGGTGGTCCATAGTAGGCCCCGCACGCCGATCTGACTGATGGCGCGTCTCCCATCGTCGTTCGATGGTAGTTTGAGCGTCTTCCTGGGCCCGCTCCCGAAGGACTTGACTTTGGTCGCGGCGTGTTCGTGGATCGGACGACGCCGTGGAAACATTGTCGCTGACGTCGGGTCGACGGGCCGGTGGCTGTTATCGCGGCCGCGCGGGGGGGGGGGGGGAGTGCACCGTGGTCGCAGCGTCTCTGGTCCGCCCACCACCGGCATGCACCGGCTCGTCAGGATGCCGGTGCGGGGGTCTCGTCGGGAGAGGCTCGTCCTTGTTGGCGAAGCGGAAAAGGCTTCGGATGGTGGCTCTCCACTCGTCGAGCTTCTACGCAGCAGGGGGAAGTCGAGGAGCAACTGTACGCGCGCCAACACTTCTGCTGGTGTAGGCAGCGGCGAGATTTGCGTAGACCGTGACGCGCTCCGGCTTCTAACCGGGTTAGAAGGGGCTCTGTCGCGGTCTCGCAGTCGCATGTCGCCTGCACCAGCGTCTGAGTGCGCACGCCGGCCTGGTTCGTCCTGTGAGTGGCGCACAGGGCTCTTTCCGCGGCGGTGCCCAGGGGCTCCGGCATCGCGGTGTTCCTCGTCGCGCGCGGCCTGGGAAGGGCACGGCACGGGCGCCGGCTGGGGTGCCGTATAGGCTGCTGCGCTGCCCGCGGGCAGCACGGCCCCGCCCACGGACCCAGCGGCGTGCGGCTCGTCGTCTCGGACTCGGACGACGCCGCTCACCTGGCTCCGATCACCAGAATATCGTGGATGCTCGCGGGCCACGTCCCCGGCCCCATCCGTGGGCACCCGGCCGCCTGCTCGCGCTGGCGCGGACAGGCCGGCCCCGGACGAGCCGATCGCTATGATCCCCTTTTTCTTGGGGGCCATGGTGATGATGAAGTCGGTGTGCTAACCTTCAAACTGTATTTTCACAGCTTGCGCCCCCTACCTGGCGCACCAAAGATGTCGGGGGAAACGACACCTATGGGATCACGAGGAATCCCTTTTTCTACGGTTGGCGGGCGCGGGGCTGTGGAAAGAGCGGGATTGAGATATCAATGCAGGGGGATTATCCAGGTTCGGGCCGCGAGAGACGCGTAATACCCTACTCCTGCTGGTTTCTGTTTATCTGGTGTTCTTGGACTAGCTACAAGGCGTGCAGGGTCCAAAAAGTCAGAATCCTCTCCCAGTATGCCATGAGCCTCCTTTTATAGGCCAAGGGGCTGCCAAAGTGGCACACAGGAGGTGGAAAGCTATACAGTGATCGAGTCTATCCTCTGGCACTGTAGGACAAACACATTTAATGCACTACTGACGTGCCCGTCTTGCTTTATCAGGGACGTCAAGGAAGCTTGTCCCAGCTGTCGCCGCCTCGCCTGGCTTCGACGCGCGTCCGAACTGACGAGGCGAGTAGCGCCATGCTGGCTGGCTGGTTGCTGAGTTGGTGCGGTGGCAGAGCCTTCACGAAGATCTACATGCCACCATGCAGGTGCTTGCTGAGTTGGCCTAGAAGCCGCACGTCGCCACGCAGGTGTTCACCTAGTTGGTGGGCTAGCAGCTGCATGGGAACGCCGGCGGAGCTTTGGCAGACGTGGGCCTGGCTACGGCCCCGCGGATATCTTCGGCAAGAGTCTTGCCGAGGCCCCGGCAAGGGTCTTGCCGTGGCGTCGTGGTTGTCCCTGGCAAGGGGCTTGCCGGGGGTCTCGTGGGTATCCTTGGCAAGGATCTTGCCGAGGATCTTTGTCTACTGGTTACTTATCTAATCTTGTACGCTCTTGGTCTTCACAAAGATCTGCATGCCACCATGGAGGAGCCTCCCGAGCTTTGGTCCCAATGTGGTTGAGGGCGTCGGAACTCTCAGGCTCGAGGGTGGCAGCCCTGCTGGCGTTGGGTAAGTTGCCCCGGCAAGGCTCTTGCCGGGGCTGTGGGGGCCGCCCCGGCAAGGGCTTTGCCGGGGGAGTCCACCTCGCCCTTCTGCTCTTCGTGTTTCCGGCTTGGCGTTGGTCTGGTCGTTTTGTGCCTTTGCTTCCTCTGCCCCGCCAAGCGTGGCCAGGGACATGGGGCTGCGATTGCCCGCGCACAAGTAAAGGGGTGCAAAAAGGGACCCCTACTTTTGTACACCGACAATTGCCCACACTCACTTGATGACGGTTCCAAATGTCATCGCGGAAAGGGGTTAAACATAGTTTGTATAGCACCGACGCGTACCAGTGTATAGCTGGTGGATCCGAGCTGTCAGCGGGAGGAACGTTTTTTCGCGAAATACATAGGCCCTGATAACCCACAAGTATAGGGCATCAATTGTAGCCTTTTTCGATAAGTAAGAGTGTCGAACCCAATGAGGAGCTAAAGGTAGAACAAATATTCCCTCAAGTTCTGTCGACCACCGATACAACTCTACGCATGCTTGACATTCGCTTTACCTAGAACAAGTATTAAACTAGAAGTACTTTGTAGGTGTTGTAGGATAGATTTGCAAGAATATAAAGAGCACGTAAATAAAAACTAGGGGCTGTTTAGATAAAGACGCAATAAAGTTAGTATAGCGATGTGGGAAAATGGTGGTAGGAGTTGCGAAATTGTCCCTAAGCAATTGACTACTTTACTAGACCGATAGCAAGTTTTATGTGGGAGAGGCCACTGCTACCATGTCATCCCTGACTTGGAATTCTATGCACTTATAATTGGAACTATTAGCAAGCATCCGCAACTACTAACGTTCATTAAGGTAAAACCCAACCATTGCATTAAGATATATTGGCCCGCCTTCAATCCCGCATGCATCAATTTCTATGCTAGGTTGAAGCTTCTGTCACTCTTGCCCTCCAATACGTAGTCCTGTCAACATACAACTAACCCTATGGTTTGATCTACGTGCGCGCTCATATGATGGGCACCAAAGTACAGCAACATAACCACAAGCAAATTAAACCAATCATAGCAATTCACCAATTACCGACAGGACAACAAAAATCTACTCCGACATCATAGGATGGCAACAAATCATTGGATAATAATATGAAGTATAAAGCACGATGTTCAAGTAGAGGATACAGCGGGTTGCGGGAGAGTGGACCGCTGTAGATAGATGAGGGAAGGTGATGAAGATGTTGGTGAAGATGACGGAGGTGTTGGTGTAGATCGCCGTCGCACGGTGATGGCCCCGGGGGCGTTCCGGCGCCACCGGGAGAGAGGGGGATAGGTCCCCCTTCTTCTTCTTCTTCCTTGACCTTGTCCCTAGATGGGAGAAGGGTCTCCCCTCTAGTCCTTGGCTTCCATGGCATGGGAGGGGCGAGAGCCCCTCCGAGATTGGATCGGTCTCTCTATTTCTCTCTGTTTCTGCCTTTCTGATTCTGCCCTTTCACCGTTTCTTATATACCCGGAGATCCGTAACTCCGATTGGGCTAAAATTTCAACACAATTTTTATCCGGATATTGGCTTTCTTGCGGCAAAAGAAGGGAACCAACCGCCTTACGGGGTGGCCATGAAGGTTAGGGCGCGTCCACCCCCCGGGGCGCGTCCCCTGCCTCGTGGCCCCCTCGGGCATCGTCTCGCACTGATTCTTCTTCCCAAAAATCACATATATTCCAAAAAAATCTCCGTCAATTTTTATCCCGTTTGGACTCTGTTTGATATGGATTTTGTGACGCCCTCGATTCAATCGTACACTAATCATACACGGAAATGTGTATGATCAAGATCAAGGACTCACGGGAAGATATCACAACACAACTCTAGACACAAATTAAAATAATATAAGCTTTATATTACAAGCCAGGGGCCTCGAGGGCTCGAATACACAAGAGTCAGCGAAAGCAACAATATCTGAGTACAGACATAGGTTAGACAAGTCTGCCTTAAGAAGGCTAGCACAAAAGCAACATCGATCGAAAAGGCAAGGCCTCCTGCCTGGGAGCCTCCTAACTACTCCTGGTTGTCGGCGGCCTCCACGTACTAGTAGGCACCCTCAGCGTAGTGGCAGTCGTCATCGAAGGTGGCATCTGGATCTTGGGCTCCACCATCTGGTTGCGACACCCGAGAAGAATGGAAAAGGGGGAAATAGGGGGGAGCAAAGCAACCGTGAGTACTCATCCAAAGTACTCGCAAGCAAGGATCTACACTACATATGCATCGGTGTCACTGAAATGGGTAGTATATGTGGACTGAACTGTAGAATGCCAGAAGAGAAGGGGAAAGCCTAGCCTATCAAAGACTAGCATCTTCAAGCAGCTCCAAGCATCTTGCATCATCAGAAGAGATAAGAGTAGCATAAAGTATAGTAGTAGTAGTAGTGTTATCAACCTCGGCCAGAGATCCTTTCTCGACTTCCTGCGAGAAAGCAATCCCAGAGACATACTATCCAGTTATCACCTCAATTATACAGTTCTATTTGTATCGATCGGGATACAACTCCGAGTGTCCGTTACCGTAGGACAGGCTATCGATAGATGTTTTCTTCCCAGCAGGGGTGCACCAAATTACCCACCACGCTCGATTAACTCTGGCCGGACACACTTTCCTGGGTCATGCCCGGCCTCGGCCAAACCATACGCCGCAACCCTACCTAGGCTTAATAGAGAGGTCAGCACGCCGGACTAAACCTATGCCCCCAGGGGTCATGGGCCATCGCCCCGGGAACTCCTGCATGTTGCGTACGCGGCCGGTGAGCAGACCTAGCTACCTCCTTAAAAAGGCAAGTGCTTACCAGTCCAACTTGGCTCGCGCCGCTCAGTCGCATGACGTCTATTAAGCTTCGGCTGATGCATGCGACGCAGAACGCCCATACTATGCACACGTGATGGTTAGTGCTATCAGGCCAGAGGCCCCTCGGATCAAATATCCAAATCATAGTGGATTAGGAGCACGCGGTAACAAGCAGAGACTCACGATCGATGTGACCCCGTTGCCCCGTCTCGAGGACTTGCGCAAGGGCTAAGAATGCCCGGCCACGCCTGGTAAGTATCTCGCGGGCACCTTCCAGGTCAACCCGACTCCACATCACTCGCAATTAAGCTCGCGCGGGTACCCCTCAGGGCCGACCCGTCTTTACTAACATGGTTCAGTTTAAAGTCATAGTAACCAAAGTAACTGCGTGTCTAACACCAAGGGGAACCCTGAGGAACCACCATCGGTGGATTCCACTCGATGTAATCATCAAGGTCAACGTAAGAGGAACCACCCTCGAAGTTCACACTTGAGGGGTTGCACGACAGAGTCGTATCGGAAGTGGTTAAGGAGGAAATCACCCTCGATGACCATGATCGAATAGCTACACTACAGAGGTCTCATCTGGAGTGATGTATGAGGTTCCACCCTCGGCACTCGATGGTAACTCTGCAGAGTCGAGCAACAAAAGGGGCGTGATGTGATGTGAGGTGTCGGGCTCTGGTCGTCGATCACGTTGATCGAGTCGTCGATGATGAAGCAGGGGCAACAAGGACCAGGTGGGGGTCACTGATGGATCACTAACCAATCTATACTAAGCAGTTTAGGATAAGAAGGTAGGTAACAATAAGCAGGTTACAAAACCAGGCTATGCATTAGAATAGGAGCAATCAATTACAGTAGCGAAATCTAATGCAAGCATGAGAGAATGGCATGGGCTATATCGGGATGATCAAACGGGGGGGCTTGCCTGGAAGCGCTGCTGAAAAGGGAGAACTGTTGTCGGTGACGTAGTCGATCACACGGGCATCATCGGTCTCAGGGTCTACCGGAGATAAGAGGGGGAAGAAACAATAAATACAGAGCAAACAGAGACTACACTAAGCATGACATGACGAGAAGCAGAACTAGGGTCGACCTAACATAGTACTGCACGATATAAGTGAAGGGGGAATTCAACCGGGAATGTTTTCCCGGTTCTGGATCTGTGTCAAACACATGACTGGGGGAAAGCTCCCTGTTCAGATAGTTAGAGGCATCTGACAGGTAAACGGTGCACGTATTCAGATTCGTCTCATTTTTCTGAGCAACTTTCATATAGAAAACATTTTCATCGGAGTTATGGTTTAATTACTATGATTTTTGCAAGTTTAAAACATATTCTAAAATTATTTATATTAGCAGAAATGGAATACTACGTCAGCATTGCATGGGGGGTGACGTTAGCAGTCAACAGACTCGCTGACCAGGGCCAAACCTGACCGGTGGGTCCAGTGGGACCCATATGTCAGCCTCTGTTATCTTAACAGTGGATTAAACTAATCTAGCAGGGTTAATTAGGGGTGTGGGCCCCAGATGTCAGTGAGTGTTTAGGTTAATCTAATTACTTTTATTTATAAAACATTTATTAGACTAATTAACAGAGGGGGCCCACATGTCACTGGCTGGGTGGTGCCCAGTCAACACGTTGACTGGGTCAACCTAGTCAACGGGACCCGTGAGGCCCGCTGGCACCGACCCAGGGGTGGGGCCCAGGTGTGCTACGGCGGCGGCCGGCGTCTCGCCGCCAGCGACGCCTAAACGCGGCGGAGCTGCTCGGGCTGCGTCGGAATCGCGTTTTATGGCGTCATACGGCGCGCGGCTGGGTACCGTCCGAACGGCCACTCGGCGCCGCGTCGTTTGGTGGTGGTGGCACGGCCGGGCTTGGCCGGATTCGGCGCCGGCGATGAGCAGAGGCGGCGACGCGTACGGGAGCTCGATGGAAACTACACTAGGAGGTGCGGGGAGGCACGTGCTCGGGCCCGTTCGGCTCCTAGGAGCACCAGGAGCTCGACGGTGGCCTCAAGTGGCGGTGACGTCGACCACAGCGACGGCCACAAGCTCGTCGGTGGCGAGCAGAGCACGGACGCGGCGGCAGCTAACTACGGCATGTGAGAAATCTTACGGAGAGGAGCAGGTGGCGGAGGAGCTCACCGAGCGGCACGCCGATGGCCCTTGGCAGTTTAGGAGCACAGGGGAAGGCCGAATCAACGGCGGCGGCGTCCGACGACCCGGGGAGGAAGAAGAAGGGGATCCGGCGTTGCGGAGCTTGCCAGCTCCAGCGAGCAGCGCCGAGCGATGAGGCAAAGACCGGCAGAGTCCTCGGGCACCTTGGAAGGGCAGAACGACACCAGTGGCCGCGGCTGCGACGGCGAGCGGCGACGGATGCGCTCCATGGAGAGGGAGAGAGCTTGAGGGGGGATCTGGTGGGGAGGGAGAGAGGCGGTCCGGGCGAGGGGAAGTGGGAGTGGGTAGGGGAGGAGGGGACCGAGGCGTCAGGGAGGTCCACCTCGATGTCGGTGAGCGGGTGCGGTGGGGGCGCGCTCGATGCGCGCACCGGGTCGGTGGAACAGGAGGGAGGGGAGAGCGACCGGGGAAGGGGCGTGGGCCGACCTGCTGGGCCAGTTGGCTCGGGTGGGCCGAAGCCCAAGTGGGCAGGGGCTTTCTCTCCCCTCTACTTTTCCTTTTCTCTTTTTTTGTTTTTCTTTTTCCAGCAGCTTTTGCTTTTTTTCTTTTAGCCACAAATGACTTTTCAAAAATATGCCACTGGCAAAACAAGTTCAAAGAATTATTGTGCACTGCCACAAAAAGATTGTGAGGCTTTTGAAAAAGGTTGCATTTTTTATAAATTAAAAACCATTTAATCTATTGTGTTAGCCACTACGTTAATTGGTTTAGGCCATTTAAACACGTTGCAAAAATGTTGGTTCACCACCAATATTAAAAAATGATTATTTGCCACATGATGAGCATTTTAGTTTTCATGTGTGACAAATATGAATTTTTGACTTCAGATTGGATTTGAATTTGAATTGCGATTTGGATCAAGTGAAGTTTAGCAACAGTAAATTTGATGACATGGCACCATTAACAGGGGATTACTGTAGCATGACACTGGGGGTGTTACAAATCTCCTCCACTACAAGAAATCTCGTCCCGAGATTTAAGTGGGGAAGTAAAGAGTAACTTCGGGAAAACTGACCCTTATAGGGTTAATTATCTGGTGAACAATTCAGGGAATGAGGCAGAAGTATCTCTCGAGTTGAAACTTAATAAACATTGAGAGTAAAGTATGAAGGTACAAAAGGAAGTTTCAAGCGAATGGACAAATGATTGATACCTGAACAGAGTGTGAGAAAGGGGTTCAGAGCATCGGGAATAGATCATCTCTCGAAAGGAGGCTCGTGACATGATATGTAGCCAAATGCAAGAATATTTCATAATCAAAGATATACAGGAGTGTCAGGTTCCAATCCTGTGGAACTGTGGGTTATGGGCCCACCATGTGGGTTAAAAGTAGAAAGGGGGCCGATAGCAAGGCATGTCAGATGTCAGTTATGTTGCCAACAACGTTGGTACCAAGGGCGAGGGACGAAGAGAACTATTTTCCTGCTCGTTGAAACGAGGCGGACCAATAGGCAAAGTTCTTGCCCATCGGTGGTTACCGGAATGTCAACAACAATAATATGGTCTTACTGTCAAATTGTGCACCGAGGTGTTTACATAAGCAGGGAACTATTACTGCTTAGATCTCATGAATCATAAGAAAGGTTAAACAAAACAATGGAAGGGAAAAATATGATTGTTAGTTTAATCAGAACAATAGAAAGGAAAATGTGTTCAAACACAATTGTAAGGAGTATTCCCTTCCCAAGGACAAGCAGAGGACGATATCCATGGTAGGATAGTAAGTAGGTAACCAACTAGGTAAAGGGGCAAGGGAATTCATGTTGTTACCCATACAATAGGGTATGGATAGTCGATCAAGAAACATTTAGCAGTGCGCTTCCAATGTTATTGTTGACGATCGGAGTACCACAGACATGCTTCGGGATATCATTGACATGGTCATCAGGTAAAAGTCAGACTTCTGAATTCACAAAGGATCCCGCGGGAATTGCTAGAATAGTTCGTACAATTTCATCATTGAAAGATGAGGATGTGGCCGATGGGTTTAGCAGCAATCCATCGACATGTCAAAAGGATGTAATGCCAAAATGATATGAACAAAATTGTGTTGGGGGGAAGGCAAGAATGTTGTCGATGATAACCCAAATAATCGAGGGGCACAGATGGTATTTCTCATCATGAATTCGATTGATATCCTGGAGGAGCATCAGAATGTTGATGATGATCACGACACATTTGTCGAGAGATTTCATGAAGATGTAATCGATCGGCGATGACATCAAGTCAAAGGAATGATGAAGCGAAAGGTTATTGGAACCACGGGTACGACACAAACTTGAAATCAAGCTTGTTTTTCAAGGCGAAATGATATGACGAGGAAGATCGACGTAAGCTTAGCTCATCGTCGAAAATTGTGCTCCGTGAAGAAGAACCAGGTAGCACAATTAAAATTTGTCACGATAATGATATAGCCGACCAGGCTAGGAATGACTTGAAGGATTATTAAACTCGTAAGCAACGAAAATTACTTAGAATTATTGAATCAGAGTGCGGAATCGATTCACTTATCGGTGTTCTCGAGTGACTAGTAACTCAGAACCCGGGAGGAAATCTGAAGTCGGTGAGAAGTAATACTAGATGAAGACTCGTAGGATGCACAGTTCCTTGTTATTCTTGAGATATCGGAGGGTAAAACTCGAAGGTAGATTAGGATAGAGGTTGGACCGGTGAACTGATCTACACAAGACAGGTACTTTAACTTGTCCGAGAAATCGGATCAAAGAAGAACAATATGGTCGGAACCACGATTGCGAAAGACAAATCACATATACGATATCAATTTATACCCTGGGACAATCATTGTTACGAGAAGCTTCCATGATAAGATCTACATCGTTTCCATGGGCATGAACACAAAGTTCAAGGTCGACTCCCACTTCTCCAATGCATAACCTTTCATTCACTTCTCGCGTTCAATGAAGTTTTAGTGTTGAAATTTTATCTGGCGAAATGTCAGAAGAGTATGACTCATGAAAACTCTTGGGTTCACACGGATTAGGGAAGGCATAGGTTCAACCCATAGGGGCATCTTAGGAACATATACCGCGAATTTCAAGAATAATTGACGCAAGTTCGAAGGTAGAGTATGGCTGAAAAAAGCAGAGGATACAAATTTACCAAAGGCATTATGTGTCAGGGGAAGAGCTCACAAGGTTAGTGGATATGAAGGACACTTTCGGATAATAATCTACCAAAGGATCTGGCGGTCCACAAGGATCTGCTATGAGTAACGATACTCAATGAGAAGAAGAAAGAAGGCAAAGGCATCAAATTATAGAAATTTTAGGATAATTTCAAAGCTTCAATACAAAGGAATTACGATATCCAGACCGGTGTATCAGAATCAGATGCTATGATTAGGTACGAGTATGTTGAATAGGATTAGATGGGCAATCAATCAAGGTTTGATTTGCTGAGAACCAGCTCATGTCCGGAATGACGTCTGAGCTGGAAGAACAATTTCCAGGGAACAACTGATGATTGTGTGCATTCACACACACGCTGAATCCATAGGAACAGAATGACAATCACAAAGAATTTTAAAGAATATTTCTAGACGTATGGAATTAATCCTAATGCAAGCAGGTAAGGAGAATCAAGAGCAATAGGCTACAGAGGATTTTGAAAGATCAGATAGTATTTTCAGGTATTTTGGAAAGCGCATGAACAACTGGGGACGAACGAACCCCAGTTAAGTGAATTATCCGTAGTGCGAAAAGAAGCTGCAAAGCAAAAGGCACAAAGGATTCTCGGAACAACGGAGAGTACTAGGGGTATCTTGTGATAACAGGAGCAACTGGGGATGAAGGTACAAGCGGCAAGGATGTCATTCACGGGGGTTATCAGTGGTCAGGAACTACAAGGCAGTTGGCACAGGGTCTCGAGAAACATCGAGGAGTATATGCATAATCTTCTGGCGAAGCAAGCGATCATCGATAATGTCGGGGCTCTCCGGGAGGAAGTGGGTACGAGAGCCTAATGTCAGAGTTAGTAAAATGTTTTACCCGAAAGGAAGAGAGATCAGAGTCCCAGAGTGTAGACGAGGAATAAAAGATCCTAATACCACCCAATTGGCGACGTGGGCCCGTAAGCCACACAACCAAGTTAGTAAAACAGTTTTTGGTTTCTAGAGTCAACTTCGGCCAAGGAGTTGGAAAGGGGGATCCTACAGGCAGTCGGCTCTGATACCAACTTGTGACGCCCTCGATTCAATCGTACACTAATCATACACGCAAATGTGTATGATCAAGATCAAGGACTCACGGGAAGATATCATAACACAACTCTAGACACAAATTAAAATAATACAAGCTTTATATTACAAGCCAGGGGCCTCGAGGGCTCGAATACATAAGCTCAAATACACAAGAGTCAGCGGAAGGAACAATATCTGACTACAGACATAGGTTAGACAAGTCTGCCTTAAGAAGGCTAGCACAAAAGCAACATCGATAAAAAAGGCAAGGCCTCCTACCTGGGAGCCTCCTAACTACTCCTGGTCGTCGGCGGCCTCCACGTAGTAGCAGGCACCCTCAGCGTAGTAGCAGTCGTCGTCGAAGGTGGCATCTGGATCCTGGGCTCCACCATCTGGTTGTGACATCCGAGAAGAATGGAAAAGGGGGAAGGGGGGAGCAAAGCAACCGTGAGTACTCATCCAAAGTACTCGCGAGCAAGGATCTACACTACATATGCATCGATGTCAATGAAATGGGTAGTATGTGTGGACTGAACTGCAGAATGCCAGAAGAGAAGGGAAAAGCCTAGACTATCGAAGACTAGCATCTTCAAGCAGCTCCAAGCATCTTGGAGCATCAGAAGAGATAAGAGTAGCATAAAGTAAAGTAGTAGTAGTGTTATCAACCTCGGCCAGAGATCCTTTCTCGACTCCCTACGAGAAAGCAATCCTAGAGCCATCCTATCCAGTTATCACCTAAAGTATCCAGTTCTAGTTGTATCGATCGGGATACAACTCTGAGTGTCCGTTACCATAGGACAGGCTATCGATAGATGTTTTCTTCCCTGCAGGGGTGCACCAACTTACCCACCACGCTCGATTAACTCTGGCCGGGCACACTTTCCTGGGTCATGCCTGGCCTCGGCCAAACGATACACTGCAACCCGACCTAGGCTTAATAGAGAGGTCAGCACGCCGACTAAACCTATGCCCCCAGGGGTCATGAGCCATCGCCCTGGGAACTCCTGCACGTTGCGTACGCGGCCGGTGAGATGACCTAGCTACCTCCTTAAAAAGGCAGGTGCTTACCAGTCCAACCCGGCGCGCGCCGCTCAGTCGCATGACGTCTATTAAGCTTCGGCTGATGCATACGATGCAGAACGCCCATACTATGCCCACGTGATGGTTAGTGCTATCAGGCCAGAGGCCCCTCGGTTCAAATATCCAAATCATAGTGGATTAGGAGCACGCGGTAACGAGCAGGGATTCACGATCGATGTAACCCCGTCGCCCCGTCTTGAGGACTTGCGGCAAGGGGTAAGAATGCCCGGCCACGCCTCGTAAGTATCTCGCGGGCACCTTCTAGGTCAACCCGACTCCACATCACTCGCAATTAAGCTCGCGTGGGTACCCCTCAGGGCCGACCCATCTTTAGTAACATGGTTCATTTTAAAGTCATAGTAACCAAAGTAACTGTGTGTCTAGCACCAAGGGGAACCATGAGGAACCACCCTCGGTGGATTCCACTTGATGTAATCATCAAGGTGAACGTAAGAGGAACCACCCTCAAGATTCACACTTGAGGGGTTGCACAACAGAATCATTTCGGAAGTGGTTAAGGAGGAAATCACCCTCGATTACCATGACCGAATAGCTACACTACATAGATCTCATCTGGAGTGATGTATGAGGTTCCACCCTCGGCACTCGATGGTAACTCTGCAGAGTCGAGCAACAAAAGGGGCGTGATGTGATGTGAGGTGTCGGGCTCTGGTCGTCGATCACGTTGATCGAGTCGTCGATGATGAAGCAGGGGCAACAAGGACCAGGTGGGGGTCACTGATGGATCACTAACCAACCTATACTAAGCAGTTTAGGATAAGCAGGTAGGTAACAATAAGCAAGTTACAAAATCAGGCTATGCATCAGAATAAGAGCAATCAATTACAGTAGCAAAATCTAATGCAAGCATGAGAGAATGGAATGGGCGATATCGGGATGATCAAAGGGGGGCTTGCCTAGAAGCTCTGTTGAAAAGGGAGAAGTGTCGTAGGTGACGTAGTCGATCACAGGGGCATCATCGGTCTCAGGGTCTACCGGAGATAAGAGGGGGAAGAAACAATAAATACAGAGCAAAGAGAGGCTACACTAAGCATGACATGATGAGAAGCAGAACTAGGGTCGACCTAACGTAGTACTTCACGATATAAGTGAAGGGGGAATTCAACCGGGAATGTTTTCCCGGTTCCGGACCTGTGTCAAACACATGACCGGAGGGGGAATGCTCCCTGTTCAGATAGTTAGAGGCATCTGACAGGTAAACGGACCTCGTTTTCGGATGCGTCTCATTTTTTTGAGCACCTTTCATATAGAAAACATTTTCATCGGAGTTATGGTTTAATTCTATGATTTTTGCAAGTTTAAAAAATATTCTGAAATTATTTACATTAACAAAAATGGAATACTACGTCAGCATTGCATGGGGGTGACGTCAGCAGTCAACAGACTCGCTGACCAGGGTCAAATTTGACCGGTGGGTCCAGTGGGACCCATATGTCAGCCTCCGTTATCTTAACAGTGGATTAAACTAATCTAGCAGGGTTAATTAGGGGTGTGGGCCCCGGGTGTCAGTGATTGTTTAGGTTAATCTAATTACTTTTATTTATAAAACATTTATTGGACTAATTAACAGAGGGGGCCCACATGTCAGTGGCTGGGGGCTGCCCAGTCAGCACGTTGACTGGGTCAACCTAGTCAACGGGGCCCGTGAGGCACGCTGGCAGCGACCCAGGGGTGGGGCCCAGGTGTGCTACGTCGGCGGCGGCCGGTGTCTCGCCGCCGGCGACGCCTAAACGCCGCAGAGCCTCTCGGGCTGCGTCAGAATCGCGTTTTACGGTGCCATTCGGCGCGCGGCTGGGACCGTTCGAACGGCCACTCGATGCCGCGTCGTTTGGTGGTGGTGGCACGGCCGAGCTTGGACGGATTCGGCGCTGGCGATGAGCGGAGGCGGCGACGCGTACGGGAGCTCGACGGAAACTATGCTAGGAGGTGCGGGGAGGCACGTGCTCGGGCCCGTTGGGCTCCTAGGAGCACCAGGAGCTCGACGGTGGCCTCAGGCGGCGGTGACGTCGACCACAGCGACGACCACAAGCTCGTCGGCGGCGAGCAGAGCACGGACGCAGCGGCAACTAGCTACGGCGTGTGAGAAACCTTACGAAGAGGAGCAGGTGGCGGAGGAGCTCACCGAGCGGCACACCGATGGCCCTTGGCAGTTTAGGAGTGCAGGGGAACGCCGAATCAACGACGGCGGCGTCCGACGACCCGGGGAGGAAGAAGAAGGGGATCCGGCGTTGCGGGGCTTGCCAGCTCCAGCGAGCAGCGCCGAGCAATGAGGTAGAGACCGGTGGAGTCCTCGGGCACCTTGGAAGGGCAGAACGATGCAAGTGGCCGCGGCTGCGACGGCGAGCGGCGACGGATGCGATCCGCGGAAAGGGAGAGAGCTCGGGGGGGGGGGGGTCTGGTGGGGAGAGGGAGAGGCGGAGCGAGCGAGGGGGAGTGGGAGTGGGAGGGGAGGAGGGGACCGAGGTGTCGGGGAGGCTTATCCAGCTCGACGTCGGCGAGTGGGTGC
This sequence comes from Aegilops tauschii subsp. strangulata, assembly GCF_002575655.3. NCBI lineage: Eukaryota > Viridiplantae > Streptophyta > Magnoliopsida > Poales > Poaceae > Aegilops > Aegilops tauschii. Next base: position 307,671,161 of record NC_053037.3, on the reverse strand, counting down.
GGTGGGGGCGCGCTCGGCGCGTGCACCGGGTCGGTGGAACAGGAGGGGGGGAGAGGGACCGGGGAAGGGGCATGGGCCGGCCTGCTGGGCCAGCTGGCTCGGGTGGGCCGAAGCCCAAGTGGGGCAGGGGCTTTCTCTCCCCTCTGCTTTTCCTTTTCTCTTTTTTTCTTTTTCCAGCAGCTTTTGCTTTTTTTTCTTTTAGCCACAAATAACTTTGCAAAAATATGCCACTCGCCGAAACAATTTCAAAGAATTATTGTGCACTGCCACAAAAAGATTCTGAGGCTTTTGAAAAAGGTTGCAATTTTTATAAATTAAAAATCCATTTAATCTATTGTTTTAGCCACTGCTTTAATTGGTTTAGGCCATTTAAACACGTTGCAAAAATATTGGTTCACCACCAATATTAACAAATGATTATTTGCCACATGATGAACATTTTAGTTTTCATGTCTGACAAATATGATTTTTTTTTACTTCAGATTGGATTTGAATTTGAATTGTGATTTGGATCAAGTGAAGATTAGCAACAGTAAATATGATGACATGGCACCATTAGCAGGGGAGTACTGTAGCATGACACTGGGGGTGTTACAGATTTTTTGCGAAACAAAAAACATGCAACAAACAGGAACTGGCACTTGGCACTGGATCAATATGTTAGTCCCAAAAATAGTATAAAAAGTTGCCAAAAGTATATGAAAGTTGTATAATATTGGCATGGAACAATAAAAAATTATAGATACGACGGAGAAGTATCAGCATCCTCAAGCTTAATTCCTGCTCGTCCTCGAGTAGGTAAATGATAAAAAAGATATTTTTTGATGTGGAATGCTACCTAGCCTAATCTTGATCACATAATATAATCATGGCATGAATATTAAGACACTAGTGATTCAAAGCAATAGTCTATCATTTGATATTAAGACAATAATACTTCAAGCATACTAATAAAGTAAACATGTCTTCTCAAAATAACATGGCCAAATAAAGTTCATCCCTACAAAATCATATAGTTTGGCTATGCTCCATCTTCGTCACACAAAATGTTCAAATCATGCACAACCCCGATGACAAGCCAAGCAATTGTTTCATACTTTTGACGTTCTCAAACCTTTTCAACTTTCACGCAATACATGAGCATGAGCCATGGATATAGCACTATAGGTGGAATAGAATATGATGATGGAGGTTGTGTGGAGAAGACAAAAAGGAGAAAGTCTCACATCGACGCGGCTAATCAACGGGCTATGGAGATGCCCATCAATTGATGTCAATGTGAGGAGTAGGGATTGGCATGCAACGGATGCACTAGAGCTATAAGTGTATGAAAGCTCAAACTGAAACTAAGTGGGTGTGCATCCAACTTGCTTGCTCATGAATACCTAGGGCATTTGAGGAAGCCCATCGTTGGAATATACAAGCCAAGTTCTATAATGAAAATTACCACTAGTATATGAAAGTGATAACTCAAGAGACTCTCTATATGAAGAACAAGGTGCTACTCTGAAGCACAAGTGTGGTAAAAGGATAGTAACATTGTCCCATCTCTCTTTTCTCTTTTTTAGGCTTCTTTTGCCTCTCTCTCTTTTTTGGGGGGCTTCTTTGGCCAGTTTTATTTTGATAACCTCACATGGGACAATGTTCTAATAATGATGATCATCACACTTTTATTTACTTACAACTCAATATTACAACTCGATATCTAGAACAAAGTATGACTCTATATAAATGCCTCCGGCGGTGTACCGGGATGTGCAATGATCTAGCGTAGCAAAGATATCAAAAAATGGACAAGCCATGAAAATATCATGCTAGCTATCTTACGATCATGCAAAGCAATATGACAATGAATGCTCAAGTCATGTATATGATGATGATGGAAGTTGCATGGCAATATATCTCGGAATGGCTATGGAAATGCCATAATAGGTAGGTATGGTGGCTATTTTGAGGAAGATATAAGGAGGCTTATGTGTGATAGAGCGTATCATATCACGGGGTTTGGATGCACCGACGAAGTTTGCACCAACTCTCGAGGTGAGAAAGGGCAATGCACGGTACCGAAGAGGCTGGCAATGATGGAAGGGTAAGAGTGCGTATAATCCATGGACTCAACATTAGTCATAAAGAACTCACATACTTATTGCAAAAATCTATTAGTCATTGAAACAAAGTACTATGTGCATGCTCCTAGGGGGGATAGATTGGTAGGAAAAGACCATCGCTCGTCCCCGACCGTCACTCATAAGGAAGACAATCAAAGAAACACCTCATGCTTCAAATTTGTTACACAACGGTTACCATACGTGCATGCTACGGGACTTGCAAACCTCAACACAGGTATATCTTAAATTCACAATTACCCACTAGCATGACTCTAATATCACCATCTTTATATCGCAAAACTATTGCAAGGAATCAAACGTATCATATTCAGTGATCTACAAGTTTTATGTAGGATTTTATGACTAACCATGTGAATGACCAATTCCTGTCATCTCTCTAAATAGATATAAGTGAAGCAAGAGAGTTTAATTCTTTCTACAAAATATATGCCCACGCTCTAACAAATATAAGTGAAGCAAAAGAGCATTCTAGAAATGGCGGTTTTCTATGTGAAGAGAAACAGGCAATCCAAACTTCAAATGATATAAGTGAAGCACATGAAGCATTCTATAAAGCCATACTCAAAAAATATAAGTGAAGTGCAATGAGCATTCTATAAATCAACCATGGACTATCTCATACCAGCATGGTGCATCAAATAAAAGTGAAAACTAAATGCAAAAGACGCACCAAGATCTGCACATATCGCATGAACGAAACGAATCCAAAAACATACCGATACTTGTTGAAGAAAGATGGGATGCCTTCCGGGGCATCCCCAAGCTTAGACGCTTGAGTCTCCTTGAATATTTACTTGGGGTGCCTTGGGCATCCCCAGGCTTGAGCTCTTGCCTCTCCTCCTTCTCCTCACATCGAGACCTCCTCGATCTTCGAAAACTTCATCCACACAGAACTCAACAGAAAGCTCGGTAAGATCCGTTATTATAATAAAGCAAATCACTACTCTAAGTACTGTTGCAAACCAATTCATATTTCTTTTTGCATTGTATCTACTGTAATATAACTTTTCCATGGCTTAATCCACTGATAGAAATTGATAGTTTCATCAAAACAAGCAAACTATGCATAAAAAACAGAATCTGTCTTAAACAGGACAGTCTGTAGTAATCTGAACATTCACCATACTTATGGTACTCCAAAAATTCTGAAAAATTTAGGAAAAATAAAAAATTTGTATAGAAAGACAGTTCAAAAAGTTTCAGCACCGTTTGACGTTCCAGTAAAAAATGTAAAATTGCGCACTACAGCCAAAGTTTCTGTTTTGCACCGCACAAACCAAAAAGCAATGTAAACATCCTAAAGGCAAATCTTGGCACATTATTTTTATTTTTAAATTTTATAACAGCACACAACAGAAATAAATGAGTCTCTAAAACTTCTGGGTTGTCTCCCTGGCAGCGCTTTCTTTAAAGCCATTAAGCTAGGCATATAGTGCTCAAGTAATGGATCCACCCGGATCCCAAGGTATATCAAAGCCAATTTTAATTAACAATGATTTGTGATTTAGTAGTGACCACAAAGTAACATATATCATGCAACAACAAAGTCTAACTCTCTTCCTATGCATCCGCATGTCATAAAAGAACAATTCATGCACACTAGTATAGGCCAATGCATAGTATAAACAGTTTCTTGCAATTTTATCTTATTGGAAACATGGAGAGGCGGAGATGTAGTTCCTCTCTCATAATAATTGCAAGTAGGAGCAGGAAGCACATGCATATTATATCTATCAAAATCATCATGTGTAGTAGTAAAACGCAACCCATCAATATAATCCTTAATAAGGGCAAACTTCTCCGATATAGTGTAGTCGGGAGAATTCAAAAAGATAATAGGACTATCATGCGTGGGTGCAATAGCAACAATTTCATGTTTAACCTAAGGAACTATAGCAAGTTCATCTTCATAAGCATAATTCATATTGGCATCTTGGCCACAAGCATAGCAAGCATCATCAAAAAGGGATATTTCAAAAGAATCAACGAGATCATAACAATCATCATAGCAATCATCCTTCGGTAAGCACGATGGGAAATTAAACAATGTATGAGTTGAAGAGTTACTCTCATTAGAAGGTGGGCACAGGTAGCTAATCCGCTCTTCCTCATTTTGTTCTTCTCTCCCCTCATCATCTTTTTCATCCAATGAGCCCACAGTTTCATCAATTCCTTCTTCCATAGACTCCTGCAAAATATTAGTCTCTTCTTGGACAGCGGAGGAGTCCTCAATATATGGTTTAACATAGGCATTATAAGCATAATTATCATAACAATATTTAAGTATGGCAAAATTTTCAGATTTGTAAAGAGTAGCATCATACGTTTCAATCAAAGAAGCAATTTCATAAGCACCCTTAAAAGCAACAAATTTTTCAATTTGTTGAACATCATAGTAATTATAAACACCCTTAGCATATGAAGATACGATTCCATTATCGCTAAACTCACATTGGTAGGGAAGGTGTTTCTTAGGATTTTCAGAACAACAAGTAACATCATATATTTCACATAAATTCCAAGCATAGCGCTGCAAACGATGAATTTGATCCAGTAAAAGTTTCCCTTTTTCAGATATGCGGTGTCGCACATAACAAGCATGCTCATCTAAAGATTTGCCCTCAACTAAGCTAGTTGGGGTTTCAGCACGAGCACATAGGGATCGAAGATGATCCAAGTAAAAAAGCTTCAGGAGTGTGATAGATTTTGAGTGGTTCTTCAACCATTGGTGTAGTAGGTACAACTAATTTTTTTGGTATTTTGCGTTTCCTACCCATAACTAAAGGTAGAAAACAAGAGCACAAAATAAAAACAACTTAGTGATAAAGCAAACAAGCACACACGAGAATATTCACCCCACGCTATAACTCCCCGGCAACGGCGCCAGAAAAATGTCTTGATAACCCACAAGTATAGGGGATCAATTGTAGCCTCTTTCGATAAGAGTGTCGAACCCAACGAGGAGCTAAAGGTAGGACAAATATTCCCTCAAGTTCTATTGACCACCGATACAACTCTACGCACGCTTGATGTTCGCTTTACCTAGAACAAGTATGAAACTAGAAGTACTTTGTAGGTGTTGTTGGATAGGTTTGCAAGAATATAAAGAGCACGTAAATAAAAACTAGGGGCTATTTAGATAAAGACACAATAAAGTTAGTATAGAGAGTGTGGAAAAGTGGTGGTAGGAGTTGCGAAATTGTCCCAAAGCAATTGACTACTTTCCTAGACCGATAGCAAGTTTTATGTGGGAGAGGCCACTGCTAGCATGTCATCCCTGACTTGGAATTCTATGCACTTATAATTGGAACTATTAGAAAGCATCCGCAACTACTAACATTCATTAAGGTAGAACCCAACCATAGAATTAAGATATATTTGTCCCCCTTCAATCCCGTATGCATCAATTTCTATGCTAGGTTGAAGCTTTCACTCTTGCCCTCCAATAAATAGTCCTATCAACATACAACTAGCCCTATGATGTGATCCACGCGCGCGCTCATATGATGGGCACCAAAAGACAGCAACATAACCACAAGGAAATTAAGCCAATCATAGCAATTCACCAATTACCAATAGGACAACGAAAATCTACTCAGACATCATAGGATGGCAACACATCATTGGATAATAATATGAAGCATAAAGCACCATGTTCAAGTAGAGGGTACAGCGGGTTGCGGGAGAGTGGACCGCTATAGATAGATGGGGGAAGGTGATGAAGATGTTGGTGAAGATGACGGAGGTGTTGGTGTAGATCGCCATTGCACGATGATGGCCTCGGCGGCGTTCCGGCGCCACCGGGAGAGAAGGGGAGAGGGCCCCCCTTCTTCTTCTTCTTCTTCTTCCTTGACCTTCTCCCTAGATGGGAGAAGGGTTTCCCCTCTGGTCCTTGGCTTCCATGGCATGGGAGGGGAGAGAGCCCCTCCGAGATTGGATTTGTCTCTCTGTCTCTCTCTGTTTCTGCCTTTCTGATTCTGCCCTTTCACCGTTTCTTATATTCCCGGAGATCCGTAACTCCGATTGGGCTAAAATTTGGACACGATTTTTATCCGGATATTGGATTTCTTGCGGCGAAAGAAGGGCACCAACCGCCTTACGGGGTGGCCACGAGGGTCAGCGGGGCGCCCCCCTGGGGCGCCCCCTGCCTCGTGGCCCCCTCGGGCATCGTCTCGCGTTCATTCTTCTTCCCAAAAATCACATATATTCCAAAAAAAATCTCCGTCAGTTTTTATCCCGTTTGGACTCCGTTTGATATGGATTTTCTGTGAAACAAAAAACATGCAACAAACAGGAACTGGCACTGGGCACTGGATGAATATGTTAGTCCCAAAATTAGTATAAAAAGTTGCCAAAAGTATATGAAAGTTGTACAATATTGGCATGGAACAATCAAAAATATAGATACGACGGAAACGTATCAGGCCCTTCCGGTGGGTCCCTGCTTTGAGGTGGAGGAATCATTATTTTGCGCGTAATAAGGAGGCACTTCCTTGCGTGCGGCCGCGGACCCAGCTGTCAGCCTCTCCGCATACAGTCCTCTTCTGATGGATGTCATTCGTTGACCATGTTGACCACACTGCGCCGAGAGCACCAGGGCGGTGGACGACGGCGAGGCCTAGGAAAGGAACGACCTTGAGCCAGGGAAGACTCAGCAGTTGTTGCCCACGCGGTGGGGAGTATGAGGGTTTACTGGTTCGGCTATCGTCGCTGGAAAATAATAGGAGGTGTGGGTGAGTAGAGGAATGGCCTGGCTAGCGATGGAGTAGGGTGGGGTGGTGCGGCCTGCGCGGCAGCACAGCCAGCCACGAGAGGAGGGAGCGGCCAGTCCCACCAGCGCTGGTTTGAGTGGCTGGAGCAAGAAGAGCGGAGATTGAAGAAGCATGGCAGTCGTTGGATGGACATCCAACATTCACTACTCTCATGTGTTGACTAAGTTGACACGGCCTTGCGTGTGCGTCAACCTTTTTTTTAGGAAAGCGCACGCGTCAACCTATAGTAGGCACACAAGTCAACCTCAAATCTGTGGAAAACATCATACAACCCATCTGCCAATATTTCTAATAATTTACAACCCATTTGCTAATTCTTAAGGATTTTTTTGGAGCCCATATTCTTTTTGTTAGCATTACAACCCATATTGTGGCCATGGTTTGTCGGATTTCGGGTTCCGGCAAAACCCTCAAGGTTCGAACACTGGGGTGCGCATGAAGATCTTTCCCTCCCTCTAGCTCGCTCTCTCACCGCGATCCCAAGGCTCAGCACCTCGAACTCGAAGAACAAGGGACACAGGGTTTATACTGGTTCGGGCCACCGATGTGGTGTAATACCCTACTCCAGTGTGGTGTGGTGGATTGCCTCGTAGGCTAAGGATGAACAAGTACAAGGGAAGAACAGCCTCCTGAGGAGAGGTGTTCTTGGGCTCGGTGAGCTTGTGTGGTTGAGGATGATCTGAATGATCCGTCACGTACTAAGGTGGTGGCTAGTCCTATTTATAGAGGCCTAGGTCCTCTCCCCAAATATTAGGCGGGAAGGGATCCCTCAACGGCCAACTTGAAGGGGGACAGCTAGTACAAGCTATCCTGACAAAAGGTGGTCTTCGCCTGCCAAAGGCTCTCGTGGTGACGCCGTCATGGGCTCCGCGATGACCTCCGTCCTGCTGGTCTTGGTCTTGTTGCACCGATACGGAAACCTTTGCTTGATGCCTCGGGACTCCTTGCCTGCGCTTGCCCCCTTTAGCACCAAAGAGGCAACGAGTACTCTGCGCCCGCTGGTGCCCGCCTGGCCTTGGTCGTCACGGCTCACGTCACGAGGACCTCACGAGGCACCCCTTGCCTTGATCTCTCCGCCCCTCATGAGCCAGCCTAGTGAGGCCGCCCCCGAGGAGGTCTTGCGTCGTCCGCCTCGCGAGGCTTGGCCCCTCGCGAGGGTCTTGAGTGTTCGCTGGTGAAGGTGGGCCGTACCAGGCCACTGGTGGAGCCATGCCGTGGGCCGCGGCAGGCAAGTCTGGGGACCCCCGTTCCCAGAACGCCGACAGTAGCTCCCGGGCCCAAGGCGCGCTCGAACTTGGCTTCGAGGTGAAGCCAAAGGGCGAGTGCAGAGTGCCGCGGGCCCCAATCGCCTGCGGCCTTGATTGACGTGTGGTGACTGACGGGACGTGGGCGCCCCCGCTTCCCCATGTAGCCTTGATATCTGCCTGGCTAGGCGGCCCCCGCGGCCACCATGGTTACTCCTTCGTTGCTGGCGACGCGCTGCCCCAACTCTTCTGCCTCCTCGAAACAATAGGCTCTGCTTCCAGTCTGACCAGAGCTCTGTCCCCTCCGCCGCCATGGCCCTGAGCCGAACAAAGAAAGGGAAGAAGGAGCCCCAGTCCTCAACCGAGCCACCTCCGGCCTTCGAGCCAGCCCTCGAGCGATCGGTGGTGCTTAACCAGGAGGCCATGGGCAAGGTCCGTCCAGCGCTCGCCACCGACTTCAATGAGTGGGGGAAGACGGTGGCCTGGCCTGCATCCCGCGCCTTCGTCGATAGGGCAGCCACCGAGGTCCACTTCCTCCTTGACGCCCTGTGGGCCGGCCTGGTTCCCCCTTTCTCCACCGTCTTCAACGCTGTGCTTTCCCATTATCAGATCCATATGTTGCACTTGGATCCCCAATCCACCGCTCTCCTCGTCGTCTTCTCCTTTGTCTGCGAGGCCATGGTGGGCATTGCTCCCTCCGTGGCCTTACTTCGCCACTTCTTCTCGCTGCACCTGACTGGCCCTCGGCAGTGCTCGGGGTGCCTAAGCTTCCAGGCCGTGGCGGCGACGGCCGGCTCGGGGATCGACTTCGAGCTTCCCCCGTCTGCGAGCGGGTTCTGGAGACGGTGGGTATTCGTGAACATCGGCGTGCTCAGCCCCCTGCTCTTGCTTCCGTCAGCACCCGCAGTTCCCAGCTCCTGCTGGGGCCACGAGAGGCTCATTGACCCGCGTCTTGCCTTTGTCTGGCTCCGGTTGAAGAGGCTGAAGGATCTTGGCGTGACCGTGCCCATGGTGGTGAAGGAGTTCATACGATGTCGTGTTGCCCCGCTCCAGCGCCATTCACGACCTATGTGGACCTTGTCCGGCAGCAAGGATCGCATGAGGCTTCACGAATCCAGGCTTCCTCTTGAGGCGCAACAGACTATGCTTGAGATCCTGGCAGGCGACCCGTCGCCAGCCATCATGCCGGGGGGGTTGTCTCTTGTACTGCTGCTGGAACAAGGCGGACTTCGCGGGGCAGATGCCCCCTTTCGATGAATGGGGACCTCGTCCGGCTGGTCTCAAAGGGCATCGCGAGAGCCCTGTCTCCGTGGCTCCTTTGCCTATCGCCAGCGTGGCGACCTCCCCAGAGGTGGACGTAGAGGGGGGATCACCGTCGTGCGCTGGCGGCACAGCTGCTGTGGAATCGGCACCGCTCGGGGTTCCCTTAGAGAGTCGTCCTGAGGAACCGGCCGGAAGGGTGCCGCAGCCCGATGCTTCTGAGGCCGCAGCCCCCGGAGCCCTGGCGGGTCACCAGGAGGCGGGGGCCAAGGCCCCCACGCTGCCCCTTGCTCCTGAGGTCGCGTCCTCAGGAAGCACTCCAGCCACGCCCGGCGCTGGTGACCGGACCCAAGGCTTCGGCCGGCTCCGACTGAACTTCGACGTGCTCCGGAAGAGGAAGGGATCTCCAAGTTGCAGCGGTGATGCCTTCCGGCCATTGAAACAGAGGAAGTACATCGCCATAGACGAGTGAGTACCTTATCTTTGTAGTTTCTCGAGTGCTGCTTCCCCTCCTAACTATGGCTCCCCAGGGTCCCTTCTGCTGAGGCGGCGAAATCTCGTGAGAAGCGACCTCCTCCTACCTCGGGTCCCCTGCTGGCCTTGAACACTCCAAGCCGGCCTGCCGCATTTATCGCGAGGTCGGCGAAGGAGGCAAGCATGCCAGCCTGGCGCCTCGACCCCGCGCTCCTGTCGCTCCTCCTTCGCGGCCTTACCCGGAGCACGGACGGCGTGCCAAGGGCTCCTCCTTTGGTTGTCGACCGCGGCTGGGTGGCCTCAGCCCTGGCCTCTCCTTCAGGTGACAAGCCGCTCTTCCCCAGGGCTCTCGACAGGGCCCGAGGGGTGCCCGGCATGGCACCAGTCCCCAGCCCCCTGCTGGGGGGTGTCGGGCCCCCTCGGACATCTTCAACGACTTCCAGTGCAAGGGACGGGCCTAGCCGCGCATTCGAGCTCGCGCGCAAGCGGGGTGCCATCCGCCACGAGCTCTTCCGGGAGGCGATCGGTGCACTGAGCCGGCTTGGGGACGAACTTGTGGACGTCGACGCCCGCCTTGAAGATGAGGGTCGCCGGCTGATGGACGAATGGCACCAACTGAAGGTCGGCATCAACCTCGAGTGCCTCCAGCGTGAGCACGCCAACTCGGAGGCCGAGGCAACCCTGGCTACCTCGTGCGAGGCCAGCGCCCGGGCCTTGGAGGAGGCCAGGGAGGCAGACCACCGCCGTGAGATCGCCGAGTAGCGCAGGCAGGAGCTCCAAGCCCTGAGCGCCTCCCTGGAGCAGCAAGTATGGAGGTGCGCAGAGCTTCCTTGGCGTCGAGGAAGGGGGCGCCGTTCGACGCGATGGAGGTCCTGAGGCATGAGGAAGCGCTGACGCTAGAAGCCATGGAGCGTAGTCTTGAACTTGAGCGGTTGGAGACGAGGGAACGCCAGGTTGCCCAAGCGGAGGATGCTGTCAGCGCGCGCGAGGCCAGGGCCCAGGAGGAGATTGACCGCAGGGTGGCCGAGGCTCGCGCCGATCTTGCCAATAGGTACAATCTGAAGCTGAAGCTCGTGGAGGCCGAATCTGAGTGTACGACTGCCGCCCTCAGGTCAGGGTTGGCCGAGGCGGAGCAGCCCGAGAAGGCCGTAGCAGCTGCCTTCACCTCCGTCCAAGGCTGAGCTAGCCTCCACCCGCGCTGAGTTGCTCCCGCTCCGGTAGCGGGTTACTGATATGTCTCCAACGCCTAATGTCGGTGTATTCATGCTATTATATTATCCGTCTTGGGACTAACCTATTGACCCAGAGCCCAGTGCCAGTTTTTGTTTTTTTCCCTTGTTTCAGTGTTTCGCGGAAAAGGAATATCAAACGGAGTCCAAACAGAATGAAACCTTCGGAAAAGTTATTTTTTGGAAAGAAAGCAATATGGGAGACTTCGAGTGCACGTCAGGAGATCAACGAGGAGAGCACGAGGCAGGGGGCGCGCCCACCCCCCTGGGCGCGCCCTCCACCCTCGTGGGCCCCTCGTGGCCCCCCTTACCGACTTCTTTCGCCTATATATCTCCATATACCCTAAAACCATCGGGGAACAGAATAGATCGGGAGTTCCGCCGCCGCAAGCCTCTGTAGCCACCAAAAACCAATCGGGACCCTATTCCGGCACCCTACCGGAGGGGGGATCCCTCGCCGGTGGCCATCTTCATCATCCCGGCGCTCTCCCTGATGAGGAGGGAGTAGTTCACCCTCGGGGCTGAGGGTATGTACCAGTAGCTATGTGTTTGATCTCTCTCTCTCTCTCTCGTGTTCTTGAGGTGATACGATCTTGATGTATCGCGAGCTTTGCTATTATAGTTGGATCTTATGATGTTTCTCCCCCTCTACTCTCTTGTAATGGATTGAGTTTTCCCTTTGAAGTTATCTTATCGGATTGAGTCTTTAAGGATTTGAGAACACTTGATGTATGTCTTGCGTGGGATAACCGTGGTGACAATGGGTTATTCTATTGATTCACTTGATGTATGTTTTGGTGATCAAGTTGCGGGTTCCGCCCATGAACCTATGCATAGGGGTTGGCACACGTTTTCGTCTTGACTCTCTGGTAGAAACTTTGGGGCACTCTTTGAGGTTCTATGTGTTGGTTGAATAGATGAATCTGAGATTGTGTGATGCATATCGTATAATCATACCCACGGATACTTGAGGTGACATTGGAGTATCTAGGTGACATTAGGGTTTTGGTTGATGTGTGTCTTAAGGTGTTATTTTACTACGAACTCTAGGGCTGTTTGTGACACTTATAGGAATAGCCCAATGGATTGATCGGAAAGAATAACTTTGAGGTGGTTTCCTACCCTACCATAATCTCTTCGTTTGTTCTCCGCTATTAGCGACTTTGGAGTGACTCTTTGTTCCATGTTGAGGGATAGTTATATGATCCAATTATGTTATTATTGTTGAGAGAACTTGCACTAGTGAAAGTATGAACCCTAGGCCTTGTTTCCTATCATTGCAATACCGTTTGTGCTCACTTTTATCATTAGTTACCTTGATGTTTTTATATTTTCAGATTACAAAAACCTATATCTACTATCTATATTGCACTTGTATCATCATCTCTTCGCCGAATTAGTGCACCTATACAATTTACCATTGTATTGGGTGTGTTGGGGACACAAGAGACTCTTTGTTATTCGGTTGCAGGGTTGTTTGAGAGAGACCATCTTCATCCTACGCCTCCCACGGATTGATAAACCTTAGGTCATCCACTTGAGGGAAATTTGCTACTGTCCTACAAACCTCTGCACTTGGAGGCCCAACAACGTCTACAAGAAGAAGGTTGTGTAGTAGACATCAAGCAGTTTCTGGCGCCGTTGCCGGGGAGGTGAGTGCTTGAAGTTATATCTTTAGATCTTGCAATCGAATCTTTTTGTTTCTTGTACAAAAAAATGGAATTGAGGGTGCCTCATATGCTTCATCTTTTTAATGTCTTCCGTGAAAATAAGGATTCCAATAATTGTGCTCAATTGCTAGAGGAAGAATGCATTAGAATGTTCGGCACTAAATATTTGAATGATGAGCATGATTGCAATGTTGTTAGTATGAATTCCTTGAATATCCATGATGCTAATGATATGCAAAGCCACAAGCTTGGGGAAGCTATGTTTGATCAAGATGATATTTTTTATCCCCCAAGCTTTGATGAGCAAATTTACTATGATGAAAGCATGCCTCCTATCTATGATGATTATTGTGATGACATGTATGCTTTAAAGAATAATGATAACCATGAAACTTGTCATCTTGATCTTAATTTTCAATCATATGATAGTTATTTTGTTGAGTTTGCTCCCACTACTATTCCGAATGAGAAGAATTTTGCTTATGTGGAGAGCAGTAAATTTTCTATGCAAGTAGAACATGAAAAGAATGCTTTAGGTGATGGTTATATTATTGAATTCATTCATGATACTACTGAAAATTATTATGAGGTAGGAACATATGCTTGTAGGAATTGCAATAATATCAAGTTTCCTCTCTATGTGCTTAAAGTTTTGAAGTTATGCTTGTTTTGCCTTCCTATGCTAGTTGATTATTGTTCCCATAAGTTGTTTGCTCACAAAATCCCTATGCATAGGAAGTGGGTTAGACTTAAATGTGCTAGTCATATTCTTCATGATGCTCTCTTTGCGTTTCAATTCTTATCTTTTATGTGAGCATCATTGAAATCATCATGCCTAGCTAGGGGCGTTAAACGTTAGCGCTTGTTGGGAGGCAACCCAATTTTATTTTAGTTTCTTGATTTTTGGTTCTGCTTAGTAATAAATAAATCATCTAGCCTCCGGTTAGATGTGGTTTTATGTTTTAATTAGTTTTTTTGTGCCAAGTAAGACCTATAGGATCTTCTTGGATGATAATTATTTGATCTTGCTGAAAATTCCAGAAACTTTCTGTTCACGAAAACAATTGTTTAAAATCACCAGAATGTGATAAAATACTGATTGCAATTGCAGTAGATCAATAAACAAATTATCTAGGTCGTCCTATTTTGGTAGATTTTTCTGAGTTCCAGATGTTTGCGTTAGTTACAGTTACTACAGACTGTTCTGTTTTTGACAGATTCTGTTTTTCGTGTGTTGTTTGCTTATTTTAATGAATCTATGGCTAGTAAAAGAGTTTATAAACCATAGAGAAGTTTGAATACAGTAGTTTTAACACCAATATAAATAAATAATGAGTTCAATACAGTACCTTGATGTGGTGTTTTGTTTTCTTTCGCTAACGGAGCTCACGAGATTTTCTGTTAAGTTTTGTGTTGTGAAGTTTTAAAGTTTCGGGTAAAGATTTGATGGACTATGGAATAAGGAGTGGAAAGAGCCTAAGCTTGGGGATGCCCCAGGGCACCCCAAGGTAATATTCAAGGACAACCAAGAGCCTAAGCTTGGGGATGCCCCGGAAGGCATCCCCTCTTTCGTCTTCGTTCATCGGTAACTTTACTTGGAGCTATATTTTTATTCACCACATGATATGTGTTTTGCTTGGAGAGTCATTTTATTTTGTTAGTATTTGATTTCTGTTATTTATAATAATGTTTTGCATCTCTATTTTCAATAAAAATGTCAAGGATAGCCTTTACCATGCCTATTTTGCAAGTATACATGTTGCAGTTTCAAAACAGAAAGTTTACCGCTATTGCAAAAATTCCCTAGAAATGTCAGAATGTGATAAAATGTTGAAACCTTTTGCATAATAAGCTCTGATGAATTTAATACAGTGGGAATTGTCTTTCATAATTTTTGGAGTTAGGGAAGTATGATGAATCTTGCATTCTTTACAGACTGTACTGTTTTGGCAGATTGCTGTTATGTTTGCATATGTTTGCTTGTTTAATGATTCTATTTGAGGATAGGAGTATTAAATATGCAGAGGCCTTTAGTATGCAATGTTGAATAATAATTTTAGCGATTTTCTACAGTAGAGTATGATAAAGTTTTTGCATTGGTTTATACTAACTTATCTCACAAGTCCTTGTTGAGTTTTGTGTGGATGAAGCTTTTGAGATTTAGGGAGACCGTGGTATGAGAGGAATTAAGGAGACACAAAAGCTCAAGCTTGGGGATGACCAAGGCACCGCAAGATAATATTTCAAGAAGTCTCAAGCGTCTAAGCTTGGGGATGCCCCGGCTGGCATCCCACCTTTCTTCTTCGACAACTATCGGTTAGTATCGGTTGATCCTAAGTTTTTGCTTCTTCACGTGCTGTTTGCTATTCTTAGAATGTCGTTTTCATTAGCTTTGCTTGCTGTTTGAATAAAATACCAAGATCTGAAATTCTTAAATGAGAGAGAGTCTTCACATAGCTACATAATTATTTAACTACTCATTGATCTTCACTTATATCTTTTTGGAGTAGTTTGTCATTTACTCGTGTGCTTCACTTTTATCCTATGAGTAAATGGTTGAATGGTTTGAATATCATAAATCTGAAATTATATATGTTTCATATGCCTTTCCCATGGGGAGTAATGCCTTCACATATAAGAAGTAGAGGTGGTAAATTTATTGAAGGTTAGCAAACGTTGTATTGGTCACTTGAACAATTCATGAAAGAATATTGAAGGAGGAGAGATTTCACATATAAATATACTATCTTGGACATCTTCTATGATTGTGAGCCCCATTAATTATTTTCAAACCTGAGAAAATTAGTTGAAGTTGGACAAGAAGACAACATAATGAGTCATGCTCGGGTATATTTGTATAGAAGTTATATTGTTATGGATCCTCTAACATGTGGTGCTTGCTATTTAGAATCCTTTGCTAGCCAAAATATCTGTACTAAGAGGGAATACTGCTTGTGCATCCAAATCCCTTGAACCAAGTTTCTTCCGTGAGTGTCCACCATATCTACCTATATGCGGTATTTACCTGCCGTTCCAAGTAAATTTGCATGTGCCAAACTCTAAACCTTCAAATAATAATCTGTTTTGTATGCCCGAATCGCTCATGTAGCGACTAGGGGCTAGGAGTATCTTCCATACTAGGTGGGTTATTCTCACGATGAGTGGACTCCGCTCATCATTCATGAGAAAATGGCTGGTAACTGGGATGCCCAGTCCTATGACCAAAAGATCAAAAACAAATTCACAAATAATTTAAACAAAACTCCCCCAGGATTGTTGAAAGTTGGACGGCACCCGTTGTTTCGGACAAGCCGTGGAGTGTGATCGTTGGTGGAGGGGGAGTAAAATCTTTACCTTTCTGCGTGGGAACCGCCTATGATGTATCTAGTATGGAAGATATTGGGAACTCTTGGTCGTTATGTTGACAATGAAAGCATACCTCTCAAAATTATTTTCATCTCTGTTTTTGCTTCGAGCTCTGGCACCTCTGCAAATCCCTGCTTCCCTCTGCGAAGGGCCTATCTTTTACTTTTATGCAAGAGTCAGTTGTATTCCTTCTCATTCCAACCTACTCTTTAGTTGTCAAGCATCATGTGATGGAAAGATCTGAGCATACATGGCCATTCAAATATATTTGATCATGAATTATTATTGTTGACAATTATCTATATGGTCAGTGAGTTGGGAGGCGAAACATTAAGCCCCTATCTTTCTCTGTGTTCGATGGATGCTATTTGTTCTACAAATATGCTTTGAGTGGTAGCAATCATGGAAGACTAAAAGATAGTTGAGTATGTGAAGTTTGCTGAATCAAAGCTCTGACATAGATTCTTCCTGAAAATAAGATGAATTGTAATTGTTTGATGACTAATAACACGGTTTGTTAGTTTTCAAGAAAGTTTATGATCTATACTTTAACATGTGAATAGCTTGTTACTTGACCATGAAAAGTTCTATGAGTTGAACTACTGTTATGACATATAATGATGCTAGAAAAGGTGATTGAAATTATCATTGACAAAACTTATGCACCTGCTAGCATTCACACTTCATAAATTCTTTCTTTTATCATTTACCTACTCGAGGACGAGCAGGAATTACGCTTGGGGATGCTGATACGTCTCCAACGTATCTATAATTTATGAAGTATTCATGCTATTATATTATCCATCTTGGATGTTTTATGGGCTTTACTATGCACTTTTATATTACTTTTGGGACTAACCTATTGACCCAGAGCCCAGTGCCAGTTTCTGTTGTTTCCCTTGTTTCAGTGTTTCGCGGAAAAGGGATATCAAACGGAGTCCAAACAGAATGAAACCTTCGGAAAAGTTATTTTTGGAAAGAAAGCAATACAGGAGACTTGGAGTGCATGTCAGGGGATCAACAAGGAGAGCACGAGGCAGGGGGCGCACCCACCCCCTGGGCGCGCCCTACACCCTCGTGGGCCCCTCGTTGGCCCCTCGTGGCCTCCCTTACCGACTTCTTTCGCCTATATATCTTCATATACCCTAAAACCATAGGGGAACAGAATAGATCGGGAGTTCCGCCGCCGCAAGCCTCTGTAGCCACCAAAAACCAATTGGGACCCTGTTCCGGCACCCTACCGGAGGGGGGATCCCTCGCCGGTGGCCATCTTCATCATCCCGGCGCTCTCCATGACGAGGAGGGAGTAGTTCACCCTCGGGGCTGAGGGTATGTACCAGTAGCTATGTGTTTGATCTCTCTCTCTCTCTCGTGTTCTTGAGGTGATACGATCTTGATGTATCGCGAGCTTTGCTATTATAGTTGGATCTTATGATGTTTCTCCCCCTCTACTCTCTTGTAATGGATTGAGTTTTCCCTTTGAAGTTATCTTATCGGATTGAGTCTTTAAGGATTTGAGAACACTTGATGTATGTCTTGCGTGGGATAACCGTGGTGACAATGGGTTATTCTATTGATTCACTTGATGTATGTTTTGGTGATCAACTTGCGGGTTCCGCCCATGAACCTATGCATAGGGGTTGGCACACGTTTTCGTCTTGACTCTCCGGTAGAAACTTTGGGGCACTCTTTGAGGTTCTATGTGTTGGTTGAATAGATGAATCTGAGATTGTGTGATGCATATCGTATAATCATACCCACGGATACTTGAGGTGACATTGGAGTATCTAGGTGACATTAGGGTTTTGGTTGATGTGTGTCTTAAGGTGTTATTTTACTATGAACTCTAGGGATGTTTGTGACACTTATAGAAATAGCCCAATGGATTGATCGGAAAGAATAACTTTGAGGTGGTTTCGTACCCTACCATAATCTCTTCGTTTGTTCTCCGCTATTAGCGACTTTGGAGTGACTCTTGGTTGCATGTTGAGGGATAGTTATATGATCCAATTATGTTATTATTGTTGAGAGAACTTGCACTAGTGAAAGTATGAACCCTAGGCCTTGTTTCCTATCATTGCAATACCGTTTGTGCTCACTTTTATCATTAGCTACCTTGCTGTTTTTATATTTTCAGATTACAAAAACCTATATCTACTATCTATATTGCACTTGTATCACCATCTCTTCACCGAACTAGTGCACCTATACAATTTACCATTGTATTGGGTGTGTTGGGGACACAAGAGACTCTTTGTTATTTGGTTGCAGGGTTGTTTGAGAGAGACTATCTTCATCCTACGCCTCCCACGGATTGATAAACCTTAGGTCATCCACTTGAGGAAAATTTGCTACTGTCCTACAAACCTCTGCACTTGGAGGCCCAACAACGTCTACAAGAAGAAGGTTGTGTAGTAGACATCAGTTACCAGCGCCGAGTCCTTCGCGCAGCAGAGAAGGGAAGAGGCACTTCACCGGCAGACGCTACTGCGCGAGCATGTTCCCATGCTTCGGGATCTCAGGAGGAGGGCCAATCAGGCGCTTGGTACCATCTGCGATGAGCACGCTCCCCACCCACATGCCGAGGACTATGCCAGCCATCTTCGTTTCTTCACCGATGTCGTGATGCGCCTGGAGAACCAGGCTGAGAGGGCTCGCGAGCTTGTGGATGAAAAGAGCCAAGGCCTCCTCGGGCGCGCATTCTCCCGCGTCTTCAGCCATCTTCTGAACACCAATCCTGACTTTAACTTCGACGTCGCTATTGCCCCAGTGCCTCAGGTCGTCCGGGACAACCTAGCGCTAGGTGGATGACAATGTGGATGCTCTGGTTAGGGCCTTTGCTTCTGATGACGATGCGGTGGTGGTCGCGGCGGATGAGGGCGGCGTGGTTGATGACGGTGAAGATAGCGCCAGCGACGGCGCCGGCAGCCTATCCGGAAGCGACTAGGGAGACGACGCGAGCGACATGTCGGACTGAGCTCGCACTTCTTTATTTTGAACCTGCACGCAAAAGCTTGGGTACGCCCCCTCACAATGTAAGAGCATTTTGGGGAGGGGGAGCCCCTCAGGTAAATAGACTACCATTTTATACCTTAGGCTAGGCTTAAAGCACGCTCTTGTGTGCTTGCGAGCCCCTTCCGGGCATGCTGCCGTAACTTACTTTGGTTCAGTCGGGCTTCAAACCGATTTGGCAGCTGCGGATGTGCGTTTCTTCTAAGGGGAGCCCCTTGCAAGCTCACGAGGTTTTGGTCTCCTAAGGGGTCTGCTAGTCCATCTGAGAGGGCCTCGCGAGGAGCGAGCGCTGGTGATGGCGAGGTGCATGCACAGTGCGTGTTGCTACCTCTTGAGCACTGCGTTGGTTTTCCCTTGAAGAGGAAAGGGTGATGCAGCAAAGTAGCGTAAGTATTTCCCTCAGTTTTTGAGAACCAAGGTATCAATCCAGTAGGAGGCTACGCGCAAGTCCCTCGCACCTACACAAAACAAATAAATCCTTGCAACCGACATGATAAGGGGTTTTCAATCCCTACACGGTCACTTATGAGAGTGAGATCTGATAGATATGATAGGATAATATTTTTGGTATTTTTATGATAAAGATGCAAAGTAAAAAGCAACGGAAATAACTAAGTGTTGGAAGATTAATATGATGAAGATAGACCCGGGGGCCATAGGTTTCACTAGTGGCTTCTCTCAAGAGCATAAGTATTTTACGGTGGGTGAACAAATTACTGTTGAGCAATTGACAGAATTGAGCATAGTTATGAGAATATCTAGGTATGATAATGTATATAGGCATCACGTCCGAGACAAGTAGACCGACTCCTGCCTGCATGTACTACTATTACTCCACACATCGACCGCTATCCAGCATGCATCTAGAGTATTAAGTTCATAAGAACAGAGTAACGCCTTAAGCAAGATGGCATGATGTAGAGGGATAAATTCATGCAATATGATAAAAATCCCATCTTGTTATCCTCGATGGCAACAATATTATATGTGCCTTGCTGCCCCTACTGTCACTGGGAAAGAACACCGCAAGATTGAACCCAAAGCTAAGCACTTCTCCCATTGCAAAAAAGATCAATCTAGTAGGCCAAACCAAACTGATAATTTGAAGAGACTTGCAAAGATAACCAATCATACATAAAAGAATTCAGAAGATTCAAATATTGTTCATAGATAAACTTGATCATAAACCCACAATTCATCGGTCTCAACAAACACACTGCAAAATAAGATTACATCGAATAGATCTCCAGGAGAGAGGGGGAGAACATTGTATTGAGATCCAAATAGAGAGAGGAAGCCATCTAGCTAATAACTATGGACCCGAAGGTCTGAGGTAAACTACTCACACTTCATCGGAGAGGCTATGGTGTTGATGTAGAAGCCCTCCGTGATGGGTGCCCCCTCCGGCGGAGCTCCGGAACAGGCCCCAAGATGGGATCTCGTGGGTACAGAAGGTTGCGGCGGTGGAATTAGGTTTTTGGCTCCGTATCTGATCGTTTGTGGGTACGTAGGTATATATAGGAGGAAGGAGTACGTCGGTGGAGCAACATGGGGCCCACGAGGGTGGAGGGCGCGCCCGGGGGGTAGGCGCGCCCCCCTACCTCGTGGCTTCCTGCTTTGTTTCTTGACGTAGGGTCCAAGTCTCCTGGATCATGTTCGTTCCGAAAATCACGTTCCCGAAGGTTTCATTCTGTTTGGACTCCGTTTGATATTCTTTTTCTGCGAAACTATGAAATAGGCAAAAAACAGCAATTCTGGGCTGGGCCTCCGGTTAATAGGTTAGTCCCAAAAATAATATAAAAGTGAATAATAAAGCCAAATAATGTCCAAAATAGAAGATAATATAGCAGGGAGCAATCAAAAATTATAGATACGTTGGAGACGTATCAAGCATCCCCAAGCTTAATTCCTGCTCGTCCTCGAGTAGGTAAATGATAAAAACAGAATTTTTGATGTGGAGTGCTACTAGGCATAATTTCAATGTAATTCTTCTTAATTGTGGTATGAATATTCAGATCCGAAAGATTCAAGATAAAAGTTCATATTGACATAAAAATAATAATACTTCAAGCATACTAACTAAGCAATTATGTCCTCTCAAAATAACATGGCCAAAGAAAGTTCATCCCTACAAAATCATATAGTTTAGTCATGCTCCATTTTCGTCACACAAGAATGCTCTCATCATGCACAACCCTGATGACAAGCCAAGCAATTGTTTCATACTTTAGTAATCTCAAACTTTATAAACCTTCACGCAATACATGAGCACGAGCCATGGACATAACACTATGGGTGGAATAGAATATGATGATGGGGGTCATGTGGAGAAGACAAAAAAGGAGAAAGTCTCACATCAACGAGGCTAATCAATGAGCTATGGAGATGCCCATTGATTGATGTTAATGCAAGGAGTAGGGATTGCCATGCAACGGATGCACTAGAGCTATAAATATATGAAAGCTCAACAAAAGAAACTAAGTGGGTGTGCATCCAACTTGCTTGCTCACGAAGACCTAGGGCACTTGAGGAGGCCCATTGTTGGAATATACAAGCCAAGTTCTATAATGGAAAATTCCCACTAGTATATGAAAGTGACAAAACAAGAGACTCTCTATCATGAAGATTATGGTGCTACTTTGAAGCACAAGTGTGGTAAAAGGATAGTAACATTGTCCCTTCTCTCTTTTTCTCTCATTTTTGGGCCTTCTCTTTTTTATGGCCTTTCTCTCTTTTTTTTATTCCTCACTTGGGACAATGCTCTAGAAAATCATGATCATCACACTTCTATTTATTTACAACTCAATGATTACAAATCGATACTAGAACAAAGTATGACTCTATATGAATGCCTCCGGCGGTGTACCGGGATATGCAATGAACCAATAGTGACATGTATGAAAGAATTATGAACGGTGGCTTTGCCACAAATACTATGTCAACTACATGATCATGCAAAGCAATATGACAATGATGAACGTGTCATGATAAACGGAATGGTGGAAAGTTGCATGGCAATATATCTCGGAATGGCTATGGAAATGCCATAATAGGTAGGTATGGTGGCTGTTTTGAGGAAGATATAAGGAGGTTTATGTGTGGAAGAGCGTATCATATCACGGGGTTCGGATGCACCGGCGAAGTTTGCGCCAACTCTCAATGTGAGAAAGGGCAATGCACGGTACCGAAGAGGCTAGCAATGGTGGAAAGGTGAGAGTGCGTATAATCCATGGACTCAACATTAGTCATAAAGAACTCACATACTTATTGCAAAAATCTACAAGTCATCAAAAACCAAGCACTACACGCATGCTCCTAGGGGGATAGGTTGGTAGGAAAAGACCATCGCTTGTCCCCGACCGCCACTCATAAGGAGGACAATCAAAGAACACCTCATGTTTCAAATTTGTTACATAACGTTTACCATACGTGCATGCTACGGGACTTGCAAGCTTCAACACAAGTATTTCTCAAATTCACAACTACTCAACTAGCACGACTTTAATATCACTACCTCCATATCTCAAAACAATCATCAAGCATTAAACTTCTCTTTTGTATTCAAAACACTCATAAGAAAGTTTTTACTATTCTTGAATACCTAGCATATTAGGATTATTTAAGCAAATTACCATGCTATTTAAGACTCTCAAAATAATCTAAGTGAAGCATGAGAGATCAATAGTTTCTATAAAACAAATCCACCACCGTGCTCTAAAAGATATAAGTGAAGTACTAGAGCAAAAACAATATAACTCAAAAGATATAAGTGAAGCACATAGAGTATTCTATGAATCATGTGTCTCTCTCTCAAAAGGTGTGTACATCAAGGATGATTGTGGTAAGCTAAAAAGCAAAGACTCAAATCATACAAGACGCTCCAAGCAAAACACATATCATGTGGTGAATAAAAATATAGCTCCAAGTAAAGTTACCGATGGAAGTAGACGAAAGAGGGGATGCCTTCCGGGGCATCCCCAAGCTTTGGCTTTTTGGTGTCCTTAGATTATCTTGGGAGTGACATGGGCATCCCCAAGCTTAGGCTCTTGCCACTCATTGTTCCATAATCCATCAAATCTTTCACCGAAAACTTGAAAACTTCACAACACAAAACTTAGCAGAAAATCTCGTGAGCTCCGTTAGCGAAAGAAAACAAAAGACCGCTTCAAGGTACTGTAATGAACTCATTATTTATTTATATTGGTGTTAAACCTACTGTATTCCAACTTATCTATGGTTTATAAACTCTATTACTAGCCATAGAATCATCAAAATGAGCAAACAACACACGAAAAACAGAATCTGTCAAAAACAGAACAGTCTGTAGTAATCTGTAACTAACGCAAACTTCTGGAACTCCAAAAAATCAGCCAAAATAGGAAGACCTAGAAAATTTGTTTATTGATCAGCAGCAATTGAAATCAATATTTTATCACCTTCTGGTGATTTTTAACAATTGTTTTCGTGAACAGAAAGTTTCTGGAAATTTCTGCGAGATCAAATAACTATCATCCAAGAAGATCATATAGGTTTAACTTGGCACAAACACTAATTAAAATATAAAAACACATCTAACCAGAGGCTATATCAAATATTTATTCATAAACATAAGCAAAAAGCTAAAAGCTAAAAATAAAACTGGGTTGCCTCCCAACAAGTGCTATCGTTTAACGCCCCTAGCTAGGCATAATAGCAAGGATAGATCTAGGTGTTGCCATCTTTGGTAGGCAATCCATAAGTGGCTCTCATGATAGATTCATATGGTAATTTCATTTTCTTCCTAGGGAAGTGTTCCATGCCTTTATTTAATGGAAATTGTAATCTAATATTCCCTTCCTTCATATTAATAATTGCACCAATCGTTCTAAGGAAAGGTCTACCAAGAATAATAGGACATGAAGGATTGCAATCTATATCAAGAATAATAAAATCTATGGGCACATAGTTCCTATTTTCAACAATAAGAACATCATTAATTCTTCCCATAGGTTTCTTAATAGTAGAATCCGCAAGGTGCAAGTTTAAAGAGCAATCATCAAAATCACGGAAACCTAGCAAATCGCATAAAGTTTTTGGAATCGTGGAAACACTAGCACCCAAATCACACAAAGCATAGCATTCATGATCTTTAATCTTAATCTTAATAGTAGGTTCCCACTCATCATAAAGTTTTCTAGGGATATAAACTTCCAACTCAAGTTTTTCTTCATAACATTGCATCAAGGCATCAACGATATGTTTGGTAAAAGCCTTATTTTGACTATAAGCATGAGGAGAATTTAGCATGGATTGCAACAAGGAAATACAATCTATCAAAGAGAAATTATCATAATTAAATTCCTTGAAATCCAAAATAGTGGGTTTATTAATATCTAGGGTTAGGTTCTCTTCAATCCCACTTTTATCAATTTTAGCATCAAGATCTAAAAACTCCGAATTTTTGGAACGCCTTCTAGGTAAAGGTGGATCATATTCAGTCCCATCATTATCAAGATTCATATTGCAAAACAAAGATTTAATAGGGGACACATCAATAACTTTTAGATCTTCATATTTATTTTCATAGAAATTTGAAGAACACGCTTTCATGAAGCAATCTTTCCTAGCATGCATCCTAGCGGTTCTTTCTTTGCACCCATCAATGGATATTCTCATGGCTTTGAGAGACTCATTGATATCATGCTTAGGAGGAATAGATCTCAGTTTTCAAGAATCAACATCAAGAGAAATTCTATCAACGTTCCTAGCCAATTCATCAACTTTAAGCAATTTTTCTTCAAGCAAAGCATTGAAATTCTTTTGCGAATTCATAAACTCTTTAACATTAGTCTCAAATTAAGAGGGCATCTTATTAAAGTTTCCATAATAATTGTTGTAGGAATTACCATAATTATTAGAGGAATTACTAGGATAAGGCCTAGGATTAAAGTTCCTCTATACGCGTTGTTACCAAAATTATTCCTACAAACAAAATTCACGTGCATAGATTCATTATTATTCTCAATCAAAGTAGACAAAGGCATATCATTAGGATCAGAAGAAACACTCTTACTAGCAAATAATTTCATAAGTTCATCCATCTTTCCACTCAAAACATTAATTTCTTCTAGCGCATGCACTTTTTTATTATTAGATCTTTCAGTGTGCCATTGAGAATAATTAACCATAATATTATCTAGGAGTTTAGTAGCTTCTCCTAAAGTGATTTCCATAAAAGTGCCTCCCGCGGCCGAATCTAAAAGATTTCTAGAAGCAAAATTCAATCTGGCATAATTTTTTTGTTTAATCATCCACAAATTCAAACCATGTGTAGGGCAATTACGTATCATTAATTTCATCCTCTCCCAAGCTTGTGCAACATGTTCATGATCAAGTTGCTTAAAATTCATAATCTCGTTTCTAAGAGAGATGATCTTAGCGGGAGGAAAATACTTAGAGATAAAAGCATCTTTGCACTTATTCCAAGAATCAATACTATTTTTAGGCAAAGACGAAAACAAGCTTTAGCACGATCTCTAAGCGAAAAAGGAAATAGCTTCAATTTAACAATATCATTGTCAACATCTTTCTTCTTTTGCATATCACACAAATCAACGAAGCTATTTAGATGAGTAGCGGCATCTTCACTAGGAAGGCCGGCGAATTGATCTTTCATGACAAGATTCAACAAAGCAGCATTGATTTCACAAGATTCAGTATCGATAAGAGGAGCAATCGGAGTGCTAAGGAAATCATTATTTTTGGTATTGGTAAAGTCACATAATTTGGTATTATCTTGAGCCATCGTGACAAGCAAGCAATCCAACACACGAGCAAACAAGAGACGGGCAAAAAGAGGCAAACGGAAAAGAGAGGGCGAATAAAACGGCAAGGGTGAAGTGGGGGAGAGGAAAACGAGAGGCAAATGGCAAATAATGTAATGCGGGAGATAAGGGTTTGTGATGGGTACTTGGTATGTTGACTTTTGCGTAGACCTCCCCGGCAACGGCGCCAAAAATTCTTCTTTCTACCTCTTGAGCACTGCGTTGGTTTTCCCTTGAAGAGGAAAGGGTGATGCAGCAAAGTAGCGTAAGTATTTCCCTCAGTTTTTGAGAACCAAGGTATCAATCTAGTAGGAGGCTACCCGCAAGACCCTCGCACCTACACAAAACAAATAAATCCTCGCAACCAACGCGATAAGGGGTTGTCAATCCCTACATGGTCACTTACGAGAGTGAGATCTGATAGATATGATAGGATAATATTTTTGGTATTTTTATGATAAAGATGCAAAGTAAAATAAAAGCAAAGTAAAAAAGCAACGGAAATAACTAAGCGTTGGAAGATTAATATGATGAAGATAGACCCGGGGGCCATAGGTTTCACTAGTGGCTTCTCTCAAGAGCATAAGTATTTTACGGTGGGTGAACAAATTACTGTTGAGCAATTGACAGAATTGAGCATAGTTATGAGAATATCTAGGTATGATCATGTATATAGGCATCATGTCCGAGACAAGTAGACCGACTCCTGCCTGAATCTACTACTATTACTCCACACATCGACCGCTATCCAGCATGCATCTAGAGTATTAAGTTCATAAGAACAGAGTAACACCTTAAGCAAGATGACATGATGTAGAGGGATAAACTCATGCAATATGATAAAAAAAACCATCTTGTTATCCTCGATGGCAACAATACTATACGTGCCTTGCTGCCCCTACTGTCACTGGGAAAGGACACCGCAAGATTGAACCCAAAGCTAAGCACTTCTCCCATTGCAGGAATGATCAATCTAGTAGGCCAAACCAAACTGATAATTCGAAGAGACTTGCACAGATAACCAATCATACATAAAAGAATTCAGAAGATTCAAATATTGTTCATAGATAAACTTGATCATAAACCCACAATTCATCGGTCTCAACAAACACACCGCAAAAGAAGAGTACATCGAATAGATCTCCACGAGAGAGGGGGAGAACATTGTATTGAGATCCAAAAAGAGAGAGGAAGCCATCTAGCTAATAACTATGGACCCGAAGGTCTGAGGTAAACTACTCACACTTCATCGGAGAGGCTATGGTGTTGATGTAGAACCCTCCGTGATGGGTGCCCCCTCCGGCGGAGCTCCGGAACAGGCCCCAAGATGGGATCTCGTGGGTACAGAAGGTTGCGGCGGTGGAATTAGGTTTTTGGCTCCGTATCTGATCGTTTGGGGGTACGTAGGTATATATAGGAGGAAGGAGTACGTCCGTGGAGCAATGTGGGGCCCACGAGGGTGGAGGGCGCGCCCATGGGGGAAGGCGCGCGCCCCTACCTCGTGGCTTCCTGCTTTGTTTCTTGACGTAGGGTCGAAGTCTCCTGGATCATGTTCGTTCCGAAAATCACGTTCCCGAAGGTTTCATTCCGTTTGGACTCCGTTTGATATTCTTTTTCTGCGAAACTTTGAAATAGGCAAAAAACAGCAATTCTGGGCTGGGCCTCCGGTTAATAGGTTAGTCCCAAAAAAATATAAAAGTGAATAATAAAGCCCAATAATGTCCAAAACAGAACATAATATAGCATGGAGCAATAAAAAATTATTGATACATTGGAGACGTATCACGTGTATACCGCTGCCAGCCCCCGCTCGCGAGGTGCTCGGAGGGGGAGTAGCGGACGCAAATCTCAAGCAAAGCACGAATCCAGAAACTCACGAAATCAACACGAACGAGAAAAGATGCCCCCCACGATTGCCAATAGAAATTCAACTTCAAAACTCGAGATCAAGTACGCAAATTTGAGCTACAGAAAAGAGGTCAAAAAGCAAATGGCCGCGTCCGGCACCTAGCTAGTCTTCTGGTCTTCCCACCAGCGCAGAGCTAAGTGCTTTCACTAGCTATGAGCATAGTCATTGGGGGACAGTGTCGACGGCCAGCGCGGAGCATGGTGCTTCCACTAGGACGTGAGCGGGAGCCCCCGAGGCCCGAGGGCGATACTCCGGAGACTCCAGGGAGTGTAGAGCCCCACTCATTATTACGTGAGAGTGTCACGAGCGGAGACCTTCACAGGCGTGAGCCTTGCTTCATATCGCCAGATGAGTGCCCCTCCTTGCGCCACCCTCGACCACCGTTGGGGTGTCCGAAAACCAGGATGATGCCAAGGGGCAAAGGGGACACTAGCGGCGCCCTCGGTGACCATGGGCCCTCTACCGGGGGGAAGGCTCGCCAGTGCCTCCCCGACAGAGGACCTACCTCCAGGCGACGCCTTGCTCGGTGCGATGCGGGGAGGGGCCTTGCTCCTGGCTCCTCCCACGCAGCCCCCAGTGCGCTTCCCCTGGTGGAAGGAGGGCTGCCGTGCTGGGACCGTCGTCCATCACTGTGACCTGATTCACTTGAGACCCATGGTTAGCGTGAGCCTGCTCCTGAGAGATTAGTGGTACCCTGCAGCTGTTGTCGCCGGCGTGGTCGGCCAGGCTCCCGGGTAGCTCCTGGAAGGCCTCAACTTCCAGCGTCTCCTCTTCCCAACCCGGCTCGAGGAACGAGCCGGGGTCATCTTCCGGTATGTATTCCTGGTCCATCATGCGGGGCACATAGGCCTCCGGAGGCACCGCTCCAGGACCTTCGGCGAGACGCCACGCGCCCCATGTCGCCCGGCCCGGCGCGCCACTCTGAGGATGGTAGGTTGGCATCCTGCTGGGGCCGTGGGTGGCAATGTTCACGCCTGCGCCCATCGGGGGAGGCACAGGTGCAGTTGGGTGTCCGGAGCCGCTGGCTGCGCCAATGCTGACAAAACCTCCTGGTGCACCTGGGGGTACGCGGGCGCGGCGAGGCCCACCGTGCGATCTGACCGCAACCTGAGGCGTAAGTAAGGAGCAGAAAGGTGGCGTGCCCCTGGCTGCGGCGTCCAACAGTTCGGCAACGCGCTCCAGCAATGCATCTCGGCCGCTCTCTGCCAGTCGGCACCGCAGGAGCTCCCGCGCCACTGTGAGCGCGGACCTCATGTTTGCTTGTTCCCGTCGGGTGTGCGGTGCCATCGCCGCGGCGTAGTTTGAGGCCCTTGCGACGGCCATCGCGCGCCACGGGGTAAGGGTGGACGGCGTCGGACCGCGCCGCCGGCGCCCCGCAGCGTTTGGCGGTGCGCGTGCCGCCTGGAGCGCGGAGTTGAGGTCTTCTTTGGTGGACGATGCCGCCCGGACTGGCCAAGCTGCCCAGTGGCCGGCGTTGGCCCTCGGGTCGCTGGACATCGGCACTGCAGAGTGCTGGCGGGTTTGCTGATGGAAGAGAGGCTTCGGCGCACCCCTACCTAGGGTGCCAAATGTCGGATTTCGGGTTCCGGCAAAACCCTCAAGGTTCGAACACTGGGGTGCGCACGAAGATCTTTCCCTCCCTCTAGCTCGCTCTCTCACCGCGATCCCAAGGCTTAGCACCTCGAACTCGAAGAACAAGGGACACAGGGTTTATACTGGTTCGGGCCACCGATGTGGTGTAATACCCTACTCCAGTGTGGTGTGGTGGATTGCCTGGTAGGCTAAGGATGAACAAGTACAAGGGAAGAACAGCCTCCTAAGGAGAGGTGTTCTTGGGCTCGGTGAGCTTGTGTGGTTGAGGATGATCTGAATGATCCGTCCCGTACTAAGGTGGTGGCTAGTCCTATTTATAGAGGCCCAGGTCCTCTCCCCAAATATTAGGCAGGAAGGGATCCCACAACGACAAATTTGAAGGGGGACAGCTAGTACAAACTATCCTGACAAAAGGTGGTCTTCGCCTGCCAAAGGCTCTGGTGGTGACGTCGTCGTGGGCTCCGTGATGACCTCCGTCCTGCTGGTCTTGGTCTTGTTGCACCGATATGGAAACCTTTGCTTGATGCCTCGGGACTCCTTGCCTGCGCTTGCCCCCTTTAGCACAAAGAGGCAACAAGTAATCTGCGCCCGCTGGCGCCCGCCTGGCCTTGGTCGTCACGGCTCACGTCACAGGGACCTCATGCGGTGCCCCTTGCCTTGATCTCTCCGCCCCTCACGAGCCAGCCTAGTGAGGCTGCCCCCAAGGAGGTCTTGCGTCGTCCGCCTCGCGAGGCTTGGCCCCTCGCGAGGGTCTTGAGTGTTTGCTGGTGAAGGTGGGCCGTACCAGGCCGCTGGTGGAGCCATGCCGTGGGCCGCAGGCAGGCAGGTCTGGGGACCCCCGTTCCCAGAACGCAGACATGGTTAAAATTTTCTATGAAATTTTGCATATTTCGGTGCGGTCCGAACTGTTTTTAATCCCAAAATTTCGAGTCACGTTCAAACTAATTTAAAAATAATAAATTTATATCAATTTAAAACCCAACATAATTTTCCCCGCAAAAAACAATTAAATTCAAAATGTCAAAATCTTTAAAAAAAGATATTTGAAACTAATTGCCGGTTTGCTGTGTTTATAAATTTACATCCCATTTCTTACTACTTCATTTTCTGGGCAAGACATCACTCTCGTCTTGAAAGATTTGCAGCCGAGCAGGGCTGAGAAAGCAAGTAGGCCTCCGTTGGGTATTTCTTTTACAAAATAGAACTGGGCTAGCCATTTTCAGCAAGAAAAAAACACAACTGGGCTCATCATGTGGTAAACATAAAATAAAACCCTGGCTAGACGGGCCACAGCCCCCACACAACCCCGTTGTTACCCAGATCCGTCTCTAAAACTAGTATAAATAGCAACTGCTTGTTCCTCAAAAAAAGTAAACAACAACTGTGCGACCTGCTGGGTCCGTGGTGTCAGCCGCTCGTTGTGTAATTCTCTCATTTATTGACTAAGTTGACAATGGCGTGGGACCCAGATGTTCAACCATTAGGAGGAACCATTTTTTGGGCTTGTAATAACAAGGTACTTGCTTGCATACTGCCATGAACCCTGGTGGGTCCCTACTATCATCCTCTCCATGTACAGCCATCTCCTTGTTCCTCTCGGTTGTTGACGATGTTGACAACGCCAGACGGCGGCGCATCATGCATGGCGAGGGAACCAAGGCGGAGGATGACAGCGAGGCCTCAGACGGAACGAACAGGAGCCGTGGAAGGTGCCAGTCTATTCGCAGGCGGAGGGGAGTACGAGGGTTGACTAGTTCGGGTGCAGGTGCGTGTTGGGGTTGACGTCGCCGGAGAATAACAGGACGTGTGGGGGAATAGAGGGAGGGACTGGCCAACGTTTAAGGGTACGGTAGGGTAGCGGAGACGCAGCCAGTCGTGGGAGGCGGGAGCAGGCGGAACCGACGGGGTGGTTTGGTTTGTGCGGATGGAGGAAGAAGACAAGAGATAGAAGATACACGACAGATGTTAGATGTCAATCCAACGGCTGGTAGGCAGAATCGTTTGTTGAGTAGTAATTAAGTCGACACCACCTTGGATAGGCTTTTTTCTCATGGGTCCCAAATGTCAGAATCCAAATCTGTCACGGTCATGCAGCCTTTCTTATGAAAATTTATAGCCCATTTGGTGTGCTAGTTCAAAATAAGTTTGTGGGTGCTGGTGGGGGCTAATTACTTGGGTTCTGTAATGCACAGTGAGCTCAGGCAGCCGGCGAGAGTGATGTTATTTCCCTTGTGGTTGGGATTTGTTACAATATTTCACTCTTAATTAAACAAATGGCAAGCCATTTTCCTTGTTTCAAAGAAAATATGATAGTCACAGCCAAGTTGAAAAGGGCAACAACATCTAACTCCAGCTTAAAAACTGTACAAAAGTACAAGGGTTAATTGTTCATCAGGTTTAGACAAAACCCAGATTGAAAAGGGCAACAACATCTAACTCCAGCACTATTTTTGGCAATCATAGTCAAATGGATCGGTTAGGTCCATAGAATGAACTTCCTGGGTCGTAAAATTTACTAGATTATGACCACAAGATGTTGTAAATAGAAGCCCGGCACGTTCAGAAGCCCTTTTGTCCACCTGAAACTCCTTTTTTTGCTCTTCGACATACCCATCCTTCAAAATCATGCTGCTGATAAACTTAAGCATGATGGACAATAGTAACCTCGCATTCAGCAGGAAGAATGTGGCAAATCTAGAGTTTGCATGGTTGGCTACATATCGTTCCAGCGTTATTGTCTTCAATCGAATGGCATGAGAACTGAGAAAATCCGGGTGCTTACGAATCCACCGATTGGTTATAACTTTCTTACCCCGTCCTGATGCCTAAATAGACATGAAGATTGAAACTGTTAAGGTCTAAAAAAAGAGTGTCAAAAGAGCAACATCTGAACGGTTAATTCTAGTACACTATATGCGGGCTTCCAATGTGCGTGAAATTATCACCTTTATACACAACTTCTCCAGACTTGGAAAGCATTGCAGCAAGCCAATAATCTTCTTCAGATCAAAACTATTCATTTGGATATATAAGATCTTGACAGAATCCAGCACCATTGATAGGCTATCCATGGAGAAACTCTTCATTGAGCATAGAACATAATATTAGTACAAAATGTGTACTCCAAGATGATATAGAACTTATGCGCAGAAATTTAAAATGCAGCTTATGATTACAAGTGTAGATGATAATATATAGTACCTAAAGAACTGTGGAGCCAAACACCATCTTTAAATGAGCACAGAGATCATGTATTACACCCAAGGTCTCCAGTTTAGGTGCAGAGACAACAGTTATTTGCGACGGTGAATAACTAGAATCAAGGATCAACCTTTGAAGTGAAGGGGCATCTTCGATGATGAGCTGCCTTCGGTCAAAAGAAATTCCAATTCTTACAAGGTTAGGCAACTTTATTTGGAGACAACCGATTCTAACTGTGAAAACAAGCACCAAGCACTCCAGGGCAGGGAACCTTGAGTGGATGATGTTGTGTAATGAGGCCTCCGATATATGAACCCGCACAAGTGAAAGCTTTTTGATAAATGGGAGTCAAAGGTTTAGTACCAGATTGCCTGGTAGGTAGCACAGCGCAAAGGTGGCGGTGTGGAGACAGAAGGAAAACCGGGAGATGGACATTGGTGCTGAGGGCACAAGTACATGGTGTTCGGTATCTGGTAGGTGATTTCCTGGGGAATAGTAGAACTCAAGCAGCTGCAGTTCTGTGAAATCAGGGGATTTCAGCCAGGCATCCACCATGCAGGGCATGATATGCTTGCTCGGGTAGCATGACGGGATGCGGAGGCTTTGAACGGAGCCCTGGTGGGAGGAGATGATGGCTCTGGGGAGTTCAAAATCATTAAAGAGAGATAGCTGACGACAGTCGAGATTAAGGGGCATGGCATACTAATGACCCACAAGTATATGGGATCAACTGTAGCCTTTTTGATAAGTAAGTGTATCAAACCCAATGAGGAGCAGAAGGAAATGACAAGTGGTTTTCAGCAAGGTAATGTCTGCAAGTGCTGAAATTGTAAGTAACAGAGTAGTTTGATACCAAGATAATTTGTAATGAGCAAGTAATGATAGTAGTAACAAAAGTGCAGCAAGATAGCCCAATCCTTTTGAGGCAAAGGACAGGCCAAAACGGTCTCTTATAATAAGCAAAGCATTCTTGAGGGTACACTGGAATTTCATCTAGTCACTTTCATCATGTTGGTTCGATTCGTGTTCGCTACTTTGATAATTTGATATGTGGGTGGACCGGTGCTTAGGTGTTGTTCTTACTTGAACAAACCTCCTACTTATGATTAACCCCCTCGCAAGCATCCGCAACTACGATCAAAGTATTAAGAATAAATTCTAACCATAGCATTTAACTTTTTGATCCAATCAGCCCCTTATAGAATAGCGCATAAACTAGGGTTTAAGCTTCTGTCACTCTCGCCACCCATCATCTACTACTCCACAATGCATTCCCTTAGGCCCAAATATGGTGAAGTGTCATGTAGTCAACGTTCACATGACACCACTAAGGGAATCACAACATACATACTATCAAAATATCGAACACATATCAAGTTCACATGATTACTTTCAACAAGATTTCTCCCGTGACCTCAAGAACAAAAGTAACTACTCACAAATGATAATAATGCTCAAGATCAGAGGGGTATTAAATAGCATATTGGATCTGAACACATAATCTTCCACCAAATAAACCATATAGCAATCAACTACAAGATGTAATCAACACTACTAGTCACCCCCAAGTACCAATCTGAAGTTCCGGTACAAAGATTGAACACGAGATGAACTAGGGTTTGAGAGGAGATGGTGTTGTTGAAGATGTTGATGGAGACTGCCCTCCCCAAGATGGGAGAGTTGTTGGTGATGATGATGATAATGATTTCCTAATACTTTTCGTAGTAAAATAACACCTTAAGACACAAATCAACCAAAACCCTAATGTCACCTAGATACTCTAATGTCACCTAGAGTATCCACGGGTATGATTATACGATATGCATCACACAATCTTAGATACATCTATTCAACCAACACAAAGAACTTCAAAGAGTGCCCCTAAGTTTCTACCGGAGAGTCAAGACAAAAACGTGTGCCAACCCCTATGCATAGATTCCCAAGGTCACGGAACCCGCAAGTTGATCACCAAAACATACATCAAGTGAATCAATAGAATACCCCATTGTCACCACAGGTATCCCACGCAAGACATACATCAAGTGTTCTCAAATCTAAAGACTCAATCTGATAAGATAACTTCAGAGGGAAAACTCAATTCATCACAAGGAGATAGAGGGGGAGAAACATCATAAGATCCAACTATAGTAGCAAAGCTCGCGTTACATCAAGATCGTGCCACATCAAGAACACGAGAGAGAGAGAGATCAAACACATAGCTACTGGTACATACCCTCAGCCCCGAGGGTGAACTACTCCCTCCTCATCATGGAGAGCGCCGGGATGATGAAGATGGCCACCGGTGATGATTCCCCCCCCCCTCTGGCAGGGTGCCGGAACAGGGTCCCGATTGGTTTTTGGTGGCTACAGAGGCTTGCGGCGGCGGAACTCCCGATCTAGGTTTCTTTTCGGGGGTTTCTATATTTATAGGAATTTTTGGCGTCGGTCTCACGTCAGGGGGGTCTCCGAGTCATCCATGAGGTAGGGGGCGCGCCCAGGGGGGTAGGGCACGCCCTCCACTCTCGTGGATGGCTCGGGACTCTTCTGGCCCAACTCTTTTACTTCGGGGGCTTCTTTTGGTCCATAAAAAATCCACAAAAATATGCAGGTCAATTGGACTCCGTTTGGTATTCCTTTTCTGTAAACTCAAAAACAAGGAAAAAACAGAAACTGGCACTGGGCTCTAGGTTAATAGGTTAGTCCCAACAATCATATAAAATAGCATACAAATGCATATAAAACATCCTAGATGGATAATATAATAGCATGGAACAATCAAAAATTATAGATATGTTGGAGAGGTTCTTCAGGCCCCTCTCTCTTCAGCTCAATCTTCATCAACCAAGCATCCTCTTCTACGTTGTTGGAGGAGTGAGAAGACATGATGCCATGCTCAACAGATCTGACCAAAAACAGCAAGAAAAGAAAACATAAGATTTCTTCGTGATACGGTGGTCAATAGGTTCGGGGGGTATATAAAGATTTTTTTATCTTGGGGAACAAGCAAACGGAAGAAAAACGGAGTCCGGAATGTACCTGAGGTGGGCCCAACCCACCCAGGCGCGCCTGGCAAGCCAGGCGCGCCCTAGTGTCTTGTGCCCACCAGGGTGACCTTCTCGGTAGTTTCTTATTTTCCTATTTTTTATTTTCCAAAAGGGACGGAAAATATTTTTGCAGATTTTTCGGAGTCCGTTTACATACCGTATCACGTACCTCCTCTTCTTGACGATTCTGGAGTGTTCCGAAAGGTCTCTTTTATGTGTTCTTCCGGTGTCATAGTTTGGATAATATTGCTTTGAACATTAATGGGCGCACCTGAGATATAATGTTTTATTCTTCGCCCATTAACAACCTTCGGGTTAGTGCCTTCGGCATTATTTATTTTGAGAGCTCCAGATTGATAAACCTCCTCGATAACATAGGGTCCTTCCCATTTGGAGAGGACTTTTCCTGCAAAGAATCTAAAACGAGAGTTGTACAAAAGAACATATTCTCCAACTTTGAACTCACGCTTTTGGATTCGTTTATCATGCCATCTTTTAACTTTTTCTTTAAATAACTTGGCATTTTCATCAGCTTGGGTTCTCCATTCATCTAATGAGCTAATATCAAATAACCTCTTTTCACCAGCAAGTTTAAAATCATAGTTGAGTTCTTTGATTGCCCAATGTGCTTTATTTTCTAACTCAAGAGGAAAATGACAAGCTTTTCCATAAACCATTTTGTAAGGAGACATACCCATAGGATTTTTATATGTTGTTCTATAAAACCAAAGTGCATCATCTAACTTCTTAGACCAATTCTTCCGGGACCTATTGACAGTCTTTTGCAAAATTAATTTTATTTCTCTATTGCTAAGTTCAACTTGACCACAAGACAGAGGATGATAGGGTGATGCAATTCTATGGTTAACATCATACTTGGCAAGCATTTTATGGAAATCACCATGAATAAATTGTGAACCACCATCAGTCATTAAATATCTAGGGACTCCAAACCTTGGGAAAATAACTTCCTTAAGCATTTTAATAGAGGTGTTGTGATCAGCACTAGTAGTTGGAATAGCTTCTACCCACTTAGTAACGTAATCAACAGGAACCAAAATATGTGTTTGCCCATTAGAGGAAGGAAAAAG
Organism: Aegilops tauschii subsp. strangulata; assembly: GCF_002575655.3. NCBI lineage: Eukaryota > Viridiplantae > Streptophyta > Magnoliopsida > Poales > Poaceae > Aegilops > Aegilops tauschii. Next base: position 307,634,364 of record NC_053037.3, on the reverse strand, counting down.
GTCCCATGTAATCAAAACCCCAAACATCAAATGGTTCAATAGCAAGTGAATAATTCATAGGCATTTCTTGACGCTTACCGATATTACCTATTCTTTGACATTCATCACAACATAAGACGAACTTACGGGCATCCTTGAAGAGAGTAGGCCAATAAAACCCAGATTGCAATACCTTGTGAGCAGTTATGTCTCCCGCATGATGTCGGGGATATACCCCGCGGTATGACCCGGCCGGAAGTATGACCCGGCCGGACTTGGCGCTTCACCGTGACCCGCCAGAGGACTGGCGACTCACGGGTCTGGCGGCTCACTGTCAGACGAGTCACGAGCCTGACGACTCACGGATGACCCCGACGGTGGGTCAGATAGAAGACTAGGCCCAAGGCCCAGATGGCCGGCTCATATGATGGTGGGCCGGTTTAAGAAGAAAGGGATGACGAATATTTCCTTTACGAGGAAGCAAGACTCGGACTTGTAATTAACTTGTAAGAAAAGATAGACTAGTCCTAGTCCTACTAGGACTCCACATGTAACCCGCCTCTCCAACTTATATAAGGAGGGGCAGGGCACCCCAAAGAGGGACGAGCAACAAGAAACAATCTCTAGGGCTAGACACAAAGAGACGGCTTACCGGCGACTCTCATAAGCATAATGAGACCTAGCCTCAAACAGCACGTAGGGTTGTTACCGGATGATGTTTCCCGGGGCCCGAAGCTGTCTAAACCCTTGTCTTGTGCGTTGATCCGCCCTACGTCTCTCATCCCAATCAACCCCTCTCAAGCTACTACATAGATGCGCTGGCCTCACGACTAAGTCCTTACACCTAGGACATCTGACGTGTTAATTCCACGACAGTTGGCGCCCACCGTGGGGCTAGGCGCACGGTGGTGTTGAGTTCTTGGAGGGATCTCTTCAGGGATCGAAGAGCTCGCGAGTAGACAGATGAAGGTTTACGTTCCAGAAGATTAAGAGTGCGTCGGATGTACTATCGCCGCCGCAAGTTAGAGATGTGTTCGAGATCAAGCAATGCAAGGATCACGTCACAGGGGCCAGCAGAGTGCAAGAGAAATTTTTTGCAGTATGATTGGGGAGCAGTTGAATCGCAAGTCACCAGGCCGTGTTTTCCTGTTACAACACGTTTTTTCTGACGCACCCAGACCCGAGGTGTTTTGTCGCTACAGGCGACTTCCAAGTCATAGAACGTCCATCAATCGTGCCAACTACTGCTGCATGTTATCGTACAAAGGACAAAACAGGATCTATGCTGCTCACGTGGGTTGAGTGCTAGTTTAATTCTCAGAATTGCTATCTCGGATAGCTATACATACATGGAGGCAGGTTGTACAAGGAAATATGAGCAGAGCCGTCCAATCAACAGCGCTGCACTCGAGAAAGAAAGAAAAGGGCGTGGGGTTGCCGAGTCAAAGTACGACCCGGAGAAAGACAGGGACGTGGCCGCAGATTCGGCCCTGTCCTACGATGCTCAAGCTTCTGCCTGTGAGCCGGCCGAGCGGACATCTGACTCGCCCGCGCCAAATCACCGCCTTCACCATTAGCCGGGGCTACCTCCGATGTGCCTCCTCTGCCTCGGCCCACACCTCGACGCTGCTCCATGGCTGTGCTGCTGCCTTGAGACGGCCAAGCTGCTGTTCGCCTGCACGCCTCGTCGTTGCTGCTCCTTCTACGAGCGCTACAGCTGCACCTCCACTACGATCTGCCGCTGCTGCTTTGTGCATAAAGACCAAAATCTAGTCATCAACTACTACTCCATCATCCACTATGACGTATGAAGGCACTAGTCAAACTGATGGGTCAAACCAAGCATGACCCGGAGGAGACCTCGGTCGCATGGAGTCGGCCTCGCCTCCTAGCGATCATCAAGATATCGTCGCGCCTCCGGACTGGGTCCTGCCGTCGCCGCTGCTGCACTTCTGAACCATCGCTGCACTGGGTCATCTTCTACCACCGTCATCGACCCTAGGGTGCCGCCGCTGCTGCTTTGAGCCGCCGGCCCCCAAGCCTCCCAAACACCCGGCCTCCAAGTGTTGCGAGCCGCCCCGACCGAGTTGCCATTGAGCCACCCCGGCCAAAGCGACTTCATCTACGGCCTTCACACCTCTGAACCGGCCAAAGAGTATACTACAATTTGCACGCAGTGAAGATTATACAAACTGCGGCGAACTCTGGCAAGGCCTTTGAGAGGATCAACACAAAAATTCTTGGTTATCTACGGATGCCATATGGTGATCATCTGTCACCTAAAATCAGGTGATATTTATCTTACATATATTGTTAGGTACATGTTGATTTCCTTCGACAAAAAACTACTCCGCCCTGTTGTATGTTTTGTACGCAGGACAATTGTGGTTTATACCATGGGTACGGAGCATGTACTTGCAACATTGCGCCCGGTGTTCGTCCGTGCCTCGTTTCCCGGTAAATGGACGCGCAAGCCGCCACCCTTGCGGCTCGGACTACTTCAACTCAGCGGAACCGTCCCTGTGATTGACTCGCCCGTCCGCACCGCCTTACAACACCGCGGACGACTTGCCCGTCCGCCCTCGCGGCCGGTTCACGCATCCGCGCCGGCTTACAACGTGGAGGACAACTTGCTCGTCCGCACCGGCTCACAAACACCGTGGCCGGTTTATCTGTCTGCTCCCGCGGCCGATTCACCCGTGAAGGATTCCAGTTTCACCTAGGGATCATCAACTTCATGGCGGATTATTTTCGGCCTAAACACATCAGGTGATATCCATCTAAAATATATTTTTAGTACATATTATTTCTATCAAAGAATAGTTTATATTTGCATTCGTCTGCAATATTGCTTATACAGGACAATTATTTATGACAAAAAGTGATATTATACTGCGGAGATGGAGGCACGCCAACATCTTTTGGCACAGGTGGTCTTCGTTATTCAACGGACCCTCGCACCGGCTTACAACGCCGTGGCCGTCTCTCGCGACCGCGCCGGCTTACCACGCCGTGGCCGTCTCTCGCGACCACGCCGGCTTACAACAAGGAGGACAACTCACCCGTCCGCACCGGTTTACAATGCCACGGCCGACTCATCTGTCTGTGCCACCTCTGATGTTACGGTCGTCTTTACCGTCCGTCTCTCGCGGCCTGATCTACATCAACACACCAGGCCGCACTTGTCTGGATGAGTTGTTTATTGATTATGAGCAAGTCACTACTTGGGAAGCCCGGTTTTCTTCCAACAAACTGGAGGCAAATTATCATACATTATCAGCCGTCGTCTGCACTGGATGGTTCAATGGGCAGGCGCACGAGTCGCCGTCACTACAGTTTGGTTAAACTTCAAACAGCTAGTTGGAAGGAACCATTGGCCGAGTTGCTGACACGGCTCATACGGGATCATTTATAACCCGCCGTAGTCACCTTAACCTTCTGTGGATACACATCGTGTTATCAACACCAATGATATACAAGTTATGCCGGCTTATATCACGGTTAAATATGGAGAATCTCAAGCCAACTCCTCGAGTCATCTTGAGACTCGGGGGCTACAGTGGCATGACTCGGGAACCCCGGGTCGTTGAAGGGAATGATAACCCGGTTTCGGAGGCTGCTACCATATTGATGAAACTTTAAAGGCCGTCAGAAAATTGCCGGTTTAAAAATATCCGGTTTAAAATCCGGTTCAGGGGAAATTTATCTGCCACAAAGTTTTGAAGCTCTCAAATCCGGTTCAAAATCCGGTTCAAGGTAAATTTGTTTATCACAAAGCTTTGAAACTCTCAATATCCGGTTTTTCCGGTTCAAAAAGAATTTATCTCTCGCAAAAGTTCGAGTTCTCAGGAAAAATTAAAGGGACCAAAAAGAGTCTGTTACAAAGCACAACCCAAACATAGGTACCCTGCTTTAATGACCATTGGGAGCTGATGGTATTCGAATTTAGCTTAACCCTTTAGGTGTGACCCTGATCGTATTCGAATCAGAGTCGTTAAATATTCTCATGATCACTAGGGGGCTTCCTGTTCAAACATAGGTCGTATTCGAACCAAAGAGAACATAGCTGTCGATACCCTTTTGATCGGCACACTGCCGAGCTCATTGGGGAGTTTCTTGGTCATATTTGAACCATAGCTCAACCCCCTTTGGGAACCGACATGGATCGTATTCGAATCAGCGTCGTTAAACAACTCCCAAGGTCATTTGGGGGCTTCCTGTTCAAACATAGGTTGTATTCGAACCAAAGAGAACATAGCTGTCGGTACCCTCTTGATCGGCAACGCCAAAGCCACTGGGGGCTATATGATCGTATTCGAATCTTAGCTTTACACCTTTGGAACGGTTTTCTGATTGTATTCGAATCAGAAGCCTCAAAAATTTTGAAGTCTTTTTTTGCAAACAATTTTTGGATTTTATTTGAAGCTCTTTTTCATATCTAAAGTGTATATGAGTGGTTGTTATTTAACCCGGCTTGATTTTCAATGGTAAATCGCCAGCTTATGACAATCATCATCTATGTGGAAGCATTGGCTTCTAAGGATTGGGTTATCACACTTACTGCACAGGTCATATAAACCGGCAGTACAAAATCAATATCACAGTGGTTATATGTGAGATATTATGACCCGCCCTGCGGTAAACCGCCAAGGTGTCTTGTGATCTACTTGTGTGCAGGATAAGACTACATTTGGGTGGTTACCCGCCCTGGCTTTTGACGTTAAGTCGTCAGGGCATATGTTGTTTAAACTCTATGCAGGATTTGCAGAACTATGACTTATATAAAGGTTTAAGTCCAAGCCCGTCATCGAAAGATTGACATTGGTGTCTCAAAAGGGTTATCAATTCTTGATTTTCTCGAAAGGCTATAAATAGCTGGGTTATAAAATTTCCGGCTTACAATGGAGGCGTAATAAATCGCCATCGGCCAAGAGCCGCAGGGTATTTAAAACTCTGGATTTACTTGTCAACAGATAAGAAACTAATATTATGGTTGAGGTTTTCAAAGTCGCTTCAGCGCAATTATTTTATCAATGGATATGATTTATTCTACAACGGAAGGAATAGTCCCGAGTCGCTGCAGGCTTACAACCCGGCACTTGGGGGCTACATTATTCAAGTTGAGATTACATCAAATATGCAAGTCCCATGTCACTGCTAGCATGCACCATGGCACTTGGGGGCTAATGCAAAGTCATTTTTTGCTCAACTTATTCAAGACCCGACTCATCACATTCTAAATGAGCCGGCCCTTGGGGGCTACCAATTGGTCCTGTCAAAAATTCAAGGTACACAAGCATTAATCCATTATATTGAACGGTCCACTACTCAGTTGGTAGAGTACAAAGCTCTTAACCTTGTGGACGTGGGTTCAAGCCCCATGGTGGAGATTATATTATATGATGTTATTATCAATAAATTATATACAAAGTCCCAGCTTAGTATTATCTTACTAAGCCGGCACTTGGGGGCTACGAGTGATATATATAAGGGGGAAAATCTTCAAAATTCTCAGTTTGGAGAAGATCAAGTTGACCCGGTGTTTGCAACAATCATGATCCGGTGTCACCAAATAAATATGACCCGGCGTCAGTAACAGTTATGACCCGGTGCTATCAATATTTACAAACCGGCAATTTTGGTTATGATAAACCGGCAATTTTTACCTCTTCAAGCCGGCTGAAAGTCAGATGAGTATTTCAAGACCAATATCTTTTAAAGCCGGTGCTTTGGAAACCGATTCAAGTGGATTATCTCTTACAATATTTCTCAACAAAAGACCAATGTCAGCAAATTGACACTGAAGCTGGCCTGTTGACCCGGATTTTTTCAAAGGAAGTATCTGGATTTTTTGCATTGGCAAAATTTGAGCATATCCGCTAAAGAGATTTGCTATGAGATTATGGATACATATCAAGAAGGAAGATGACAAGGACTTAAGGATGATCAAGTGCCGGCTTACAAAGAATATTTAACCCGGAACACAACCTGTCAAATTTGTTCTTGTGTTTATATTGCAGATTAGTTTAACATGGATGAATCCAAATTAAACTGGGGGCTAATGTCGGGGATATACCCCGCGGTATGACCCGGCCGGAAGTATGACCCGGCCGGACTTGGCGCTTCACCGTGACCCGCCAGAGGACTGGCGACTCACGGGTCTGGCGGCTCACTGTCAGACGAGTCACGAGCCTGACGACTCACGGATGACCCCGACGGTGGGTCAGATAGAAGACTAGGCCCAAGGCCCAGATGGCCGGCTCATATGATGGTGGGCCGGTTTAAGAAGAAAGGGATGACGAATATTTCCTTTACGAGGAAGCAAGACCCGGACTTGTAATTAACTTGTAAGAAAAGATAGACTAGTCCTAGTCCTACTAGGACTCCACATGTAACCCGCCTCTCCAACTTATATAAGGAGGGGCAGGGCACCCCAAAGAGGGACGAGCAACAAGAAACAATCTCTAGGGCTAGACACAAAGAGTCGGCTTACCGGCGACTCTCATAAGCATAATGAGACCTAGCCTCAAACAGCACGTAGGGTTGTTACCGGATGATGTTTCCCGAGGCCCGAAGCTGTCTAAACCCTTGTCTTGTGCGTTGATCCGCCCTACGTCTCTCATCCCAATCAACCCCTCTCAAGCTACTACATAGATGCGCTGGCCTCACGACTAAGTCCTTACACCTAGGACATCTGACGTGTTAATTCCACGACACATGATGTCCTCCATAAGCTTCGGAGTGACATTTCCGTAGGGTTTGTCCCTGTTCATGCTTAGGTACACAACATCTAATAATACCATCTACTCCTTTGTAAAGATGTGGGTCATCCGAAAAGTAATGTCTTAAATCATAGAAGAATTTTTTCTTTTGTTGGTATGTAAAGCTAGGTGGTAAATATTTAGCAACAATGTAATTAGCATAGTAAGCATACCGAGGACTGTTATGAGAAACATTTATTGCAGCTAACTGCTCATCAGGAAAACTATCATCAATAGGTAGTGGGTCATCAAGGACATTCTCCAACCTAGACAAGTTATCAGCTACAGGGTTCTCTGCTCCTTTTCTATCAATGATTTGCAAATCAAATTCTTGTAGCAAGAGAACCCATCGAATAAGTCTAGGTTTAGCATCTTTCTTTTCCATAAAATATTTAATAGCAGCATGGTCGGTGTCCTTTGAATCGACAATGTAAGATCTAAATTTATCACAGGCAAACACCACTGCTAAAAATTCTTTTTCAGTAGTAGCATAATTTCGTTGAGCACTGTCTAGAGTTTTACTAGCATAATGAACAACATTCAGTTTCTTATCAACTCTTTGTCCTAGAACAGCACCAACAACATAATCACTAGCATCACACATAATTTCAAAAGGCAAGTTCCAATCAGGTGGTTGAACAATAGGTGCAGAAATTAAGGCTTTCTTGAGTGTTTCAAAGGCTTCTAAACAATCATCATCAAAAACAAAAGGAACGTCCTTTTCAAAAGATTTGTAAGGGGCCTAGAAATTTTAGAAAAGTCTTTGATAAATCTCCTACAGAAACCAACATGACCTAGGAAACTACGAATACCTTTGATATCTTTAGGACATGGCATTTTCTCAATTGCATCAACCTTAGCTTTGTCCACCTCAATACCTCTTTCAGAAATTTTATGGCCCAAAACAATACCTTCATTAACCATAAAGTGGCACTTCTCCCAATTCAAGACAAGATTTGTTTGCTAGCATCTCTGCAAAACTCGGTCAAGATTGCTTAAACAATCATCAAAAGACTTCCCATATTCACAAAAGTCAGAGAATATAGCAGTCATACATCTTTGGAAGGTAGCAGGTGCATTGCATAAACCAAAAGGCATACATCTATAAGCATAAGTTCCAAAAGGGCAAGTAAAAGTGGTCTTTTCTTGATCAGGTTGAGCAACAGGTATTTGCGAAAAACCAGAGTATCCATCAAGGAAGAAAAATTGTGTGTGGTTAGATAATCTTTCTAGCATTTGATCAATAAAAGGCAGAGGGTAATGATCTTTTCTAGTTGCTTTGTTTAATTTTCTAAAATCAATTACCATTCTATAGCATGTAACAATTTTTTGTGGAATAAGTTCATTCTTATCATTAGGAACAACAGTAATACCTCCTTTCTTAGGGACACAATGAACAGGACTTACCCATCTACTATCAGCTATAGGATAGATTATACCTGCTTCCAGAATTTTTAATATTTCCGTTCTTACCACTTCTTTCATCTTTGGATTTAACTGACGTTGTTGATCAACAACGGGTTTAGCATCAGGTTCCATATTAATCTTGTGCTGACATAGAGTGGGACTAATGCCCTTTAAATCATCAAGAGTATATCCAATAGCAGCTCGGTGCTTCCTTAGAACTTTCAATAATCTTTCTTCTTCATGTTCTGAAAGGTTAACACTAATAATAACAGGATATATCTTCTTCTCATCAAGATAAGCATATTTCAAAGTGTCTGGTAATTGTTTTAATTCAAACACAGGATCACCTTTAGGTGGAGGAGGCCTCCTAGAGTTTCAATAGGCAAATTGTGTTTAAGCAGAGGACGTTGTTCAAAGAAAATCTTATCTATTTCATTTCTTGCATGCATATGTAAATCATTTTCATGGTCTAGCAGATATTGTTCTAGAGGATCAGTAGGAGGCACAACAATAGAAGCAAGACCAATTATTTCATCCTTACTAGACAATTCTTTTTACTAGGTTTTCTACTAAACTTGGAAAAATTAAACTCATGAGACTCATCACCAAAGCTAACACCGACAGTTTGTTTCTCACAATCTATTTTATCATTAACGGTGTTCAAGAAAGGTCTACCGAAAATAATGGGACAAAAATCATCTTGTGGGGAACCAAGACCAAGAAAATCAGTAGGGTATTTTATTTTTCCACACAAGACTTCAACATTTCTAACAATCCCAATTGGTGAAATGGTGTCTCTATTAGCAAGTTTAATAGTAACATCTATGTCCTCTATCTCTGCGGGTGCTATGTCATTCATAATTTCTTGATATAAGGTAAAGGGAATAGCACTCACGCTATCACCTAGGTCGCATAAACCATGATAACAGTGATCTCCTACTTGAACTGAGACAACGGGCATTCCAACAACAGGTCTATGTTTATCCTTTTTATCGGGTTTGGCAATTCTAGCAGCTTCATCACAGAAGTAAATAACATGCCCATCTATATTTTCTTCCAGGAGATCCTTAACCATAGCAACACTAGGTTCTACTTTGATTTTTTCGTCAAGTTTAGGCGTTCTAATATAACTTTTTTTGACCACAGTTGAAACTTTAGCATGTTCCTTCATCCTAACAGGGAAAGGTGGTTTCTCAATATAAGCAGTAGGAACAACTGGATCAACGTTATAAATTATAGTTCCCTCTTTAGCTAGTACCGGTTCTTCAATTTCTTATTTAATAGGTGGGTGGTATTTAAACCACTTCTCCTTAGGGAGGTCAACATGAGTAGCAAATGATTCACAGAAGGAGGCTACTATCTCAGAGTCAAGTCCATATTTAGTGCTAAACTTCTGAAAAGCATCGTTATTCATAAAAGATTTAACACAATCAAACTTAAGCTTAATACCTGACTCATTACCTTCGTCGAGTTCCCAATATTTAGAGTTGCATTTAATTCTTTCTAAAAGATCCCACCGGAATTCAATAGTCTTCTTCATAAAACAACCAACACAAGAAGTATCAAGCATGGATCGATCATTATGAGAAAGCCAAGCATAAATTTTTTGGATAATAATTTCTCTTGAGAGCTCATGATTGGGGCATGAATATAACATTGACTTAAGCCTCCCCCAAGCTAGAGAGATACTTTCTCCTTCACGAGGCCAAAAATTACGTATGTAATTCTGATCACGATGAACTAGATGCATAGGATTATTTTTTTGGTGAAACTCCAATTTCAATTGATTCCAATTCCAAGCTCCAATATCATCGCATAGCCTATGCCATGCCAATGTTTTTCCCTTCAAAGATAAAGGTAAAACCTTCTTCCTAGTTTCATCTCCGGATAAACCAACAAGCTTAAAAAATCCACAAATTCCATCCAGATATATCAAGTGCATATCATGATGTTCGGTTCCATCTCCTGCATAAGGATTAGCTAGCAGTTGTTCTATCATACCCAAAGGAATTTCATATTCAATATTTTCAGTAGGTGCAGTAGGTTGAGGGGTAACTAATTGTGGTTCCGTTCAGGGTAAAGATACCCCAAACAAACCCCCAAAGGATTGTTTTCCAAAGTAACAAGTGACAATAAATTTCAGCACGTAGTAATAATTTTTCCTTACTGATTTCAACTTACCAAGAGCGCTTCACTCCCCGGCAACGGTGCCAGAAAAGATCCTTGATGACCCACAAGTATATGGGATCATTTTTACCCTTTTCGATAAGTAAGAGTGTCGAACCCAACGAGGAGCAGAAGGAAATGGCAAGTGGTTTTCAGCAAGGTAATGTCTACAAGTGCTGAAATTGTAAGTAACAGAGTAGTTTGATAGCACGATAATTTGTAACGATCAAGTAACGATAGTAGTAACAAAAGTGCAGCAAGATAGCCCAATCCTTTTGAGGCAAAGGACAGGCCAAAGCGGTCTCTTATAATAAGCAAAGCGTTCTTGAGGGTACAAGGGAATTTCATCTAGTCACTTTCATCATGTTGGTTCGATTCGTATTCGCTACTTTGATAATTTGATATGTGGGTCGACCGGTGCTTAGGTGCTGTTCTTACTTGAACGAACCTCCTACTTATGATTAACCCCCTAGCAAGCATCCGCAACTACGAGAAAAGTATTAAGAATAAATTCTAACCATAGCATTAAACTTTTGGATCCAATCGGCCCCTTACAGAATAGTGCATAAACTAGGGTTTAAGCTTCTGTCACTCTCACAAACCATCATGTAATAACTACTCCACAATGCATTCCCTTAGGCCCGAATATGGTGAAGTGTTTTGTAGTCGACGTTCACATGACACCACTAAGGGAATCACAACACACATACTATCAAAATATCGAACATATATCAAGTTCACATGGTTAATTGCAACAAGATTTCTCTCGTGACCTCAAGAACAAAAGTAACTACTCACAAATGATAATCATGCTCAAGATCAGAGGGTATTAAATAGCATATTGGATCTGAACATATAATCTTCCTCCAAATAAACCATATAGTAATCAACTACAAGACGTAATCAACACTACTAGTCACCCCCAAGTACCAATCTGAGGTTCCGGTACAAATATTAAACACAAGAGATGAACTAGGGTTTGAGAGGAGATGGTGCTATTGAAGATGTTGATGGAGATTGACCTCCCCAAGATGGGAGAGTTGTTGGTGATGATGATGACGGTGATTTCCCCCTCTGGGAGGGAAGTTCCCCCGGCGGAATTGCTCTGCCGGAGGGCAAAAGGGCTCCTGCCCAAGTTCCCCCTCGAGATGGCGGCGCTCCATCCTGAAAGTCCTCCCCTTTATTTTTTTCTAGGTCAAAATGACTTATATACCAGAAGATGGGCATCGGAGGTGGCCCGGGCTGAGCACAACCCACCAGGGCGCCCAGGCATGCCCTGGTGTCTTGTGCTCACTAGGTAGCCCCCCTCCGGTGGTTATTTGCTCAAGTATTTCTTATTTATTCCATAAAAAATCCTCGTGAAGTTTCTACTTGTTTGGAGTTGTGTAGAATAGGTGGCCTGACGTAGCTTTTCTAGGTCCAGATTTCCAGCTGCCGGAATTCTCCCTCTTTACGTGTACCTTGCATATTATGAGAGAGAAGGCATTAGAATTACTTCAAAACGCATTATTATGCATAAAAACATTATAATTAACAATAGGTAAACATGATGAAAAATGGGCGTATCACGCGCCATAGAGGGCGCCACCGAGTTGAGAGGACTTGGGTGCGGCAGTAATCCTTGGTGGGGAGAAGCGAGATGATTTCCCTAAGGATGGCATCCGGGCGATTGCTGATGCGGTCCACCCGAGATTCTAAGGATTCCTAGGATCCGGTGGGGGCGGGCTCGCCGCTTCTCCCTGCGCTGCCGGGTGCGGGACCTACAATAGGCGTCGCCGCTGGTGGGAGCCTCATCTTGTTGGTGCTGGGGTCAGCCGACTCCATTTTCCTCGAGGGCGTCGCGTCGAGCTCACAGATTTGAGCAGAGTAAAGAATGATGAGCCTAGTTGTAGTGCGAGTGAAGAAGAAGGGGACCTGGGGTTTTCTGTAGTAGTGAGGAAGAAGGGGAGCTGGGGTTTCCTGTTGGAGTGAGGTGAGCAATTTGGGGGTACGAGTGGAGCGAGGTGACGTGAGGTGGGTGGGAGTGAGGAGGAAGAAGAGCACCCAGGTTTTTTTGGGGCGGTGTGCTGGGTAGCGCATCCCATTAAGTAAATATATTTGCTTTTGAATTGATTTTATTATTTACTAGGGTGGATGGGCTGTTTTGTCTTGGGCCCAAAGAAACAATTACTACTCGTATAGTGGAGACACTCTACAGCTACCCAGAAAAACAATTACTACTAGTACAGTGGATACACTACTGCTTCTGGCTCCTCCGAGGTCATCGAAATGTCTCCCTCTACTGAATGTCGTTTTACTTTGGTTCACCGACATGCGGGCCATGTAGCGGGCGGGCCTAAATGCCATCCACCAAATTAGAAGGCAATATGCAGGAGGAGAGTCACCCTCGTCATAGCACGGTAGTAACGAGCCGTCATATCACAAAACCCCACCTCCCCGCAGTCTAAGTTTGACGGACGAAGCAACCATCATTTCACTCTTCGCTGAGTCCCCTTCTCGCTCACCGTGTTCAAGAAAGCCAACACTCGCATCTGCCATTGTTCTTCTCTCCCAATGAAGGGAAGGTAAGCGGATCTGTGATGTTGCTATATTTTCTTAAAAAAGGAACTTTTGCAAAGCAGTAACTGATCCTCACTCTCTCTTTTTTCATTGTCATTGCGATTGTGTTTTCTTTCAGTTGTCTCCTAGTATTCGTCAGTTTCATGATGGACCAAGGAGAACCAGGCAAAGATCTGCCGATGTTGGAGCAGACGCGGGAGGTTGATCCCCACGAGACAGAGAGCTCCAAGAAGATGGAGGCAGCCACCGAGCCGACCCCAGATACGCTCACGACCACTACTGAGATGGTCAATGCGCCGCTTGAGGTAACAGCCCCCGTGGCCCTGCAGGAGCAGTTTTCCCCCTTCGAGGATGTCCCCCCCCCCCGCTGAGTTGCCTAAGGTGATTTTCTTCTTCGTCGATCTCGATTGTGGTTTTTCATCTAAGTATGTGGTGAGAAATAATGCAAAATTTTAATAGCTTCGATGCCATGCTACCTTCCTTGTCATGCATACTTTTGACTCTACATAGTGGTTTAAATAACTTGTGTTTCTTATATTGGAAAGTAATTCAAAATTTGTTTTTGTTTCAATTAGAGCCCTGACGCAGACAAGGATTGTGTGGTTGTACATGTCAGTCGCTATGAGGTGGATGACCTGAATATACGCACTGGGAAAACAAAGTTCTTAGGCTGTTCGATCCTGGAAGCCATTTGCACTTATACCAATGTCTAGATGTATTCCAGCCTCACTGTTGTCAGGCGTGTTATCCAGGGTGTACTGAAGCACAAGAAGTTCAGAGCTACTCCTTCGTTTGTGAGGCATACTGTTCTTGTCAAGCTTACGCAGGAAGATGACATGGCATGCCTCCACAAACAAGTTTATGAGTGGCAAGGCCACAAGGTTATTTTCAGGAAGGTTCACATGATTGAGCTACTGCCGGACGTCCTTGATGATGTTCATGGCAAGGTCTGGCTTGTGTCCATGCCAAATTAGATCGAGGCATGAAATAGTTGCCCCAGCTAGTGTTTAAAAGTAGTTTGGATTGTGTCTAATTATCTGAAGCTTGCCTATTATCGAGCCCTCTGGGGCTAGTACTCTGTTTGAATCCGTCTATGGGAACTACTGCTACTTTTGTGTGCCCGTGAATCATGTGAGAACCATCCTAATTGTTGCCGAAACAGATGTGTCCTCACTAGTTTTTTCATGTAATATGGCATGGTAAGACATAAGTTTTCACGGTTTATCATACGAGTAGTGTGTGTTTGATGAAATAGAGTACTTGTTCGACAACTGTGTGCCGACATATACATAGGGTACGTAAGGTTGGTTAAGTACTTGTAAACACTGTTGGTGCTACCCCACTTGTCAGCAGTTGTGAAAAACACGGCATATTGGCTCAGCTCACTTCAACACTATAAAAGTGGGCTATTGACAAGCTAATAATCGATAATCTGTTGTCTGACATACATAAGCAACTACGTATCTTGTTACAGTGGTTCATGCAGCTAACTAAGGCCACAATGTAAATTCCAAACGTTCACACGCTAGTCCAGCATTCATGTGGAACATTCACATTAAACTCGGCTTCATAAAATAATTGAAAAGCATAAGTTAAGCAATTTTATACATCTCAATGATTCATAGAACATAACAAACATTTACTAGTATCTAATCTTATAAAAAACAAAGATAGGAAGGAAACTATGGAAATTTTGCAAAAAGATACCCACGCCCCTCTCCACATTTGCAAATAAGGCCTTCCCTCATTCATCCTTTTCTCTCACAAGATAAGCTACTCATACAAATGCATCTTGATGTTCCGTGCAACGCACAGGCATCTTGCTAGTTCACAACAAGAGACAAAGTTGTGAGAAGGTTTACAAATCAGGAAAAATCAAGTAAGGCTTCTCTGAGCAAAGGGCCTCCCTTGGTAGGCTTTAATTTCCTTGAGTTCACTCTGGTTTTTCTTGTTGCCACCATCAAGGGTTAGGTTCTCTCATTCCATAATAACCAATTATAATTGTGTTCTCAGTTGGAATGCTGAACTGAACCATGTAGTGTACTGACCATCTGAACTTCTTGTGCAGTTCCACTAAATTTAAGCACCGCTATTTGCAGAAATAAGCGGACCACAATGCCTCTTGTCCGTGCACCTGTCCCAAAACCTCCGTGTAGCCGTGCCAGCTAGTCCTCTGTCCATCCGTGAACTGGTAGAAAGTGCATTCCTGACTAGGATGCAGTTGTTTTCACTCATCCCTGCACTTCAATCAGGAAGTAAAACGTACAAATCAGCTTCTTTTAGATTGCATTGGTCATTCTACCTAGTTACTACCAATGTAGGAATACCTGGAATACAGGTGGTTAGACGACGACAACTAGGAATAGCCATCTCATTTTGTGCAGTTCTACTAAAACCGAGGCGTGTACTTTTGATTGCGCAGATAGAAACAATATGGAGACAGACATCCCAGTTTGCGCAAATATGAAATACGGTTATTTAAATAATGACAGTTATTTGCAGTGGCATATGATTAACAGCAACATCTATTGTGTTATAATTGACACTACATTGACAGTATGAAAGTGCCCTTAAGTAAGAAGTAGCATCACATCACATCAACACTCTCACTAGATTAACATGCAGAACAATAGCATTAGTATTACTGTCATGAGAGTAGCACATGGTCAGTAAATGTGCAATCAAATTTGTGCAGTTCCACTAGGATGAAGCAGTGTTAGCAGTGTGAGATTTAAGTGTAATTGCAAAAACACAATTCATGGGAAATAAAACAAGACGGAAGCACTTCATAAATGGTGGTAGCATTGCTTCAATTTATCGACGGCACTAGACCATTACTTAATAGTGACATTAGGTGGCATTGCTTAAATTTTCGACGGCACTAGACCATTACATAATAGTGACATTAGGTGGAATTGCTTAATGCTTCATGTGATTTTACATTAACGGTAGTGATATAGGCGTAGGGACAACAGGGGCATAAAGTGGTGAGGCAGATGTGGTTGTCGAGAGCGGCAAACACTCAGGTAGCATGTCTGCATTTGTCCCATTTTTTATCTCCTCGGCGACATTTTCCTATGTGAGCACGGGAAATCTAGACCTGCTCGTTCTCATTTGCGTTGTCCCCCAACACCCCTCACTTTCTTTCCTTTTTTGACCAAGAGAGAGGTCCACTTCCCCCACCCTTCGCCATCCACCATGCTTTCTTCACCTTTTCAACCAAGAGACCGGTTGGGTAGCCAGTATCTACTACTTTCCCCTGTTTCCTCTTAGAACCAAGTCCTAGATTCATGCTACAACTTTCCCACTTTCTTCCCTGTTTAAACCAACTCTTAGATTCGGCTGTATGAACTACCTTTACCTCTAATAATAGTAAAAGTCTAGGTGGCTTTGGAACAGCTGACGGAAGTAGAAAAAGACCCACATGCAGCCACGTGGGGAGCTGGGGCAGTAGAGCAAGGCAGGTTCGAAGGAATATATACCTGAGGGTCATCGGGATGTGGCAAAAACGGCGTCGGGAGGCCGCATCTTGGCCAGAATACCGCAGGGACGAAGAAGGAGTCACAGGCCCTCCCGAGTCGGCCCTATCTCGGAGAGAACGGCATGACCGCCGATCGAGACGCGCAGGCAACTATTGGTCTCCTCCCTCGCCGTTGATGACGGCATGAACGATGCAACTACACCCCTGCCCCGGCCGAGGTGGTCCGGCCGGATTTGTGACCAGCTGTGAGCAGAGAGAGTGTGGCCACCTATTCTTGCTTAGATCTGGAGAGCATGAGAGAGTGAAAGAGAGGAACCCTAGTAAAGCAAGCACCGAGGCTCCTACTTATATATATAGTAGAGTGATTTTGTTGTAGCAACCGTTATTAAATTGAATACACGCGAACCACTATTTTCATTTAAAGTTCAAGTTAAAATAAAACTCGATCATTAACGTGCCACCGCAGGTCGCACTATCAAATTACCGCGTCCAGGACGCACGATGTATTGTATCATTCACGTGCGGTCCCCGACCCTCCATCAAGTTGAAAACTAGACTATTCAAAATGTCAATTGGGATGCCTCTTTGTAAAAAAAATGTGCTCCTAGCTTCAAAAAATGTGCTCCTACGTGTACCCACGAGTGGGTGTGAGAGAACTAGTGCGTGCGTGCACCTCTTCTCTTCGTGAGAGTACAATATACTACGCCCAAAGAACGTTCGCCACAAGTGTAATAGTATAAGTGTGTGACGGGTGAGTTAAAATAAAAGGTGCGCGACGTCTTTTATTTTTTAGAAGTTCTAAGGGTAGGGTGTGAAGAGCACATACGTGTGTGACGTCTACCTACAGATAGACGGTGGGTGCGAGAGGACTCGGGAGAGTCATGGCTCGTGAGGGTGCATATGTGCGTGAGAGAGAGGGGGCACGTGTCAATGCAATGCATGTGTCCGTAAATCATATGTGAGAAACGTTCGCCATAAGCCGTTTCCTGACGAACGCCGTAAAACCGTTAGATCGGCATTCGACAGAGTCAGTTTTGCCATGGCATTTAACAAAACAACCACTCCTCCGACACACAAATCTTCACGTGAGTGTTAGCAACTGCCATATACTCCTCCCTCTGTTCCAAAATGTAGTGCATATAGCTTTATTGAAAATTTGAACCTCACAAACTTTTACCGAGTTTTCGTAAACCAAAATGCACATATAGAATACCCAGTATATATCATTTCATTCATCTTTGAGAGGGAACTATAAAGATGGGGGAGGACTGTACAAAGAAAGACCGTCGTATCACCTGCAGCAATTTCAACCATCCTTTGGTGTGGAGGAATATCATAGGAACTCTATATGATATGATTTTTATAGGATTTTTTCCTTTAGAGCCAATTGTTTCATAGGAATAGATTCATATACTCCACATTTCAAAGGAAAATAAACATGATATCATTTTTATAGCTTTAGAGCCACATGGTTCATATGAATGGATTCCTATAGTCCCACAATTTCAAAGGATAATAAACATTAGCGTATATCCAATAGAAAAGTTCCTATTATGTGAACCAAATGACATCTCTTTTCTAATCCCTCCTCATAGGAATTGAGATACATGTCATCTCTAGATTCAATAGAAAAGTTCCTATGATGTGAACCAAATGACATCTCTTTTCCAATCCCTACTCATAGGAATTGAGATACATGTCATCTCTTTCCCTACATCTTCCATATATACATCTTCTATTCCTAAATAGCTAGTACAACCCACTAGTAGCTTTTTTCCTGGACATGCAACTATGGCACATGAACACGTCATGCATGCAAGTCATAAATCACATTGTTTTTGTACACTATGCATGCAAGCACCACATCATCAATTCGTGCATGTTACTCATAAGTTATTTCTTGCATTAGATTTTGTATTGGCAATGTATGTGTTGGTCATGTGCATACATATGTAGTTCACATGTCATTCTTTTAACTGCAATTCATTTTTTCTCTTTGTATTACATTTTCATTTTAAGCATACATTCACTTCCCATTAGTTATAGATGTTTTTGGAGGAACTTTTATGCATTATTTTGAGTAGAAAATTTCACACGACCGCAGGTATATCAAAATGCAGGGCCCATGCGTCATTGCCTTTCGGTCGAACCTATGTCCACAATTTTTTGTACGTATATCTCCACTGCTCCCCGAACCCAAAATGCTGCCTCGTTCCCGTAAAACCAAGCGCACCCGTATTAAGGCGTCAACTCGAACTCAATCCCTCTCCCATTTACTATGGCATGGCCCCGCACGCCGTAGTACTCCTACAAACCCTACCCGTCGCACGCATCATCGGTTTTCTTCAAGAGGACGAGGGAGAAGCGGATTTGTAGTGGAGGCTCCTACCCTAGGGCGCCCTAGGAAGCTGCCGCATGCATCATTGGTTTTATTTTTCCTTTATGCTCTTGCGCCCTAGAGTGAAATGATGGTTGCTTCGTCCGTCCAGGTTAATGCGGGAAAGGTGGGGCTTTGTGATTTGACCCCTCATCGCTCATTTACTACTACTGCGGCGCTATGACTGGGGTGCCTCCAAGTCCAACCGCTGCTCCAAACTGTAATTTGGTGCGTCACACGTGGAACAAGATGGTGGATAAGCCACGTGTCGGCCAAAGGGGTCATGTCAAGTGTGTTGCAATTTCATGTGCGGACTGACCCTACTGAGTTGCTACGACAACACAACAGGAGCAGCCTACCGCTTGGTTTTGCTCCTTGGTGAATCCCGGCTATATTGATCTAAAAAGATACTACTCCCTCCGTCTCGGTTTATAGGGATGCATGTACACTGGTACGCGTCGGTGCTATACAAACGGTTTTTAACCCTTTTCTGTGATGACATTTGGAACCGTCGCCAAGTGAGTGTGGGCAATAGGGGGGTCCTTCCCACACGACGCAGAAACCATCAGGGATAGGCCCTCTTGGCACACAGGCTGGGGCAAAATGAGCTCGTGTGCGATCGGGCGAGGCATCGAAACCCAATCGTTTCTGTTCGTATGTACATCCCAGACGGTGAATCCCAGAAAAACATTTCCGTTCTTATGTATATCACACACAGTCAATCCAAGGAATACGTTTTTGTTCTTATGTACATCCCACACAGTCAATCCAGGGAAAACATTTCCATTCGTTTGTATATCACACACAGTCAATCCAAGGAATACGTTTTCGTTCTTATGTACATCCCACACAGTCAATCCAGGGAAGACGTTTCCGTTCATATGTACATCCCACACAGTTTTATGTATAGGCTCATGTGTGAAAGGTGTAACTATCACACACGCTCTGCCTTGGTTAACTGTTTGCTTTTATCAACTACATCACACATGATTTGATGAAGAAAATTGTGTGGCATTGGGCAATCCATCACAAGCGCTTTTACTGCCACAACCGTTTGCAAAGTTCCATGATCGTATGTTCTCTTTTTACATCGCACACATTGTTTTCTTTCTAACCATGTGCACACTATTTTATTAGCTCCTGTATATTTTTATTTTTGCCTGTAATTTATTATTCGAATTGGAAATTTTGAAATATGAAACGTGCAATTCAAATTCTCAGCACAATGGTTCAACAACGAATCCATAAATAAAATTTCTAGTACAATATGTTCAGTAATTACAGGATTAGACAGCAATTAACTATGATGAACCACAATATTTAAAGGCGGTAAAGGTGAAGAGACAAGTGTAAATCATTTTGACTGCCGATGGTGTTGAAGAAGCGGAATGCCCATAATGTGCCTTCCCGCATGCCCTAGGCACGAACCAGTTTTGTCCAACCCCTTGTGACGATCGCCCGCCCATCCTTCACCGCCTTCAGGAAGACTTCTAGAGCATTATCATGGTAGCATGAATTTTATACTTTAACCTTAGTTGCCTCCACTCCGGTCATGTAGTTTGCAAGGTAATCATCAGTAAATAGCTTCGGAAACCACTCAAAAGAGAAAAATATCAGATACTGAGGTCTAATAGAGTTACTTGTTGTGGGCAGGGGGAAAAGGTAACACATTACTTACCATCCTAAAGTTCACTGTTGTCTTGGACAAAGTGTAAATAAAGAGCTTAACTACAATCACCCGTTTCTTTCGCCTAACAATCTTTCTTAGTTTCCTCACTTGACGCTTGTTCATGAATATCTCATTGCCCCATACACAAAATGGATTGAAGCATGGATCAGTACCGCTCATATATGTACCTAGAAGCAACCAGTAGATGTTAGAAGCTAAACTGAGATTACACAAATGATGTAAAATACAACTACATATGTTCCTAAGTACAAGTATTTTTTTTAGAGATTTCAATATGAACTACATATGGATGTATATAGAATTATAGATATAGTTTAGATTAGAATCTGGATTCACTCATTTTGCTCCTTATGTAGTCTATACTGGAATCTCTAAAAATACTTATATTTAGGAATAGATGGTGTATAAGACATGGGATGCAGCTAACCTCGACGGCAAACAACAACATCGCCCATTGTAGCCCTGTGTAAGTACATGGAAAGCCAATGTTAACTACAACAGGGTTAACATCCACCAAAATATCAAATGGTAATAAAACGGCAACATATGTAGTGATATCTTCATTGCAAAAGAGTAGCACGGTAGCAAAGGGACGGATTAAAAAATGGATACAACTGTTAATGGCAACAGGCTTAACAACATCCTAATTCATGTTTTGTAAGTTTGTAGCCATTGAAATACAACTCTTTAAAAATGGATACAAATGTTAATTGCAACAGGCTTAATGGGCATTGAAACCGGTACTGATAAAAATGCAATTGGCAGAGTTAAACATCACAAGGCAGGTGCTGCCAGAGGAGATAATGGTCCAGTTGTCTATAAAAAGGTAGGGAAAATAGCTAAAACGTGTTAGGCATGTTTACTACAACATGCTTAATACATCGTCCGTACAAAACATAGCCAGTAATTGCAACTGGTATTGGTAAGATTGAACTGGTGATACATACTTGGTAAGTCCTGAGAGGTAGTTGCTGGGGCACTTCATCTTGGCCAGAGCCCGCCCAAAGTCAGCGGCGGCAGAGGCGAGCTGTTCCTCCGGGACGAAGCATGGATCAGTGCCACTGACATGTGTACCTACCGGCAACCAGTAAATGGTAGAAGTGAAACTGCAATTGCACAAATGATGTGAAATACTGTAAGACAAGGGATGCAGCTAACCTTGACGGCAAACAACAACATCGGCCGTTATGACCCTGCGTAAGTACATGGACAAGCATGTTAAGTACAACAGGGTTAGCATTCACCAAAAATAGCAAATGGGCAGCATCTCTAGTATATCTTCATTGCAGAGAGTAGCATGGTAGAAAAGGGACAGATTAAAAAATGGATACAACTGTTAATTGCAACAGGCTTAACAGCATCCTAAGTCATGTTTTGTAAGTTTGTAGCCATTGAAATACAATTGTTTAAAAATGGATTCAACTGTTAATTGTAACGGGCTTAATAGCCATTGAAACCAGTACTGATAAAAATGCAATTAGCATAGTTAAACATCACAAGGCAGGTGCTGCCGGAGCAGAGAATGGCCCAGATGTCTATAAAAAGGTAGGGAAAGTAGCTAAAACGTGTTAGGCATGTTTACTACAACATGCTTAATACATCGACCGTACAGAACATAGCCATTAATTGCAACTGGTATTGGCAAGATTGAACTGGTGAGTACATACTTGGTAAGCCCTAAGAGGTAGTTGCTGGGGCACTTCATCTTGGCCAGAGCCCGCCCAAAGTCAGTGGCGACGGAGGCGAGCTGTTCCTCCGGGTCAAAGCGTGGATCAGTGCCACTGACATGTGTACCTACAGGCAACCAGTAAATGGTAGAAGTTAAACTGTAATTGCACAAATGATGTGAAATGGTGTAAGACATGGGATGCAGCTAACCTCGACGGCAAACAAAAGCATCGACCATTATGACCCTGCATAAGTACATGGACAGGCATGTTAAGTATAACAGGGTTAGCATCCAGTAAAAATAGCAAATGGGCGGCATCTCTAGTGATATCCTGAGTCATGTATTGTAAGTTTGTTGCTGGTATTGGTGAAATTGAGCTGGACACGGTAATATTTGAACATCACACAGTGTGCAGTACTGAAATAAACAAGGCACGAACATGCTTAATACATCAGCCATACAAATCATAGTCGTTGCAAGTGGTATTTGTCATGGTTTTGTCACGGCAGGTGTCCTAGAGAAAGGACTTAGTCGTGGAGCCATCGCTACGGGTTAGCTTAAAGGGGTTAAAGCGGACAAGGGACGCAAGAGAGTTTATACTAGTTCAGCCCCTTACGATGAAGGTAAAAGCCTACATCTAGTTGTGATGGAATTGATGGGGTTTCTATGACCAGGGAGCGAATACGCTTTGCTTGGGTCTCGAGTTGTTGTCTGTTGTCCCTGAACCGCCGCCGGGTCGTCCCCTTATATACATGGGTTGACGCCCGCCGGTTTATAGAATCCCGAGGCCGGCTCATAATCGTGTCCGGCTCGGTCTCTCCTACTTCTATCTTACAACACAAGTTTACATATCAACGCCGGTTTATGTCTACAGGCCTTAAACCGGCTTTGGGCCTTGGGCCTTCATGAAGCGTCACCGTCTGTCTTCATGGACTTCAGATACAGATGAACTACTTACGGGGTTAACCCGGCCTCACCTGGCCGGTTTACGCCCAGTGGTAATATCCCCAACATTAGGCCCCAGATTGATTTGAACTGGTTCATGTCAATCCTCAATACTTTAAGAAAATTTCTTCTTTGACATCTTCATATAATCTTGTAAACCGCCATGACATCATCTTCTAGGATCATGGTAAACCGCCGTGACGTCACCTGTCATTTAAAACTGCGTATAACTCACCTTCATTAATGAGCCTACGACAATTGAGGCGACAGCTGCGCCTCATATCCAAAAGTTCGGCTCCTCGATTTTCGCGCCTATCGTTTAACTCCCTTATAAATAGGGCCAGGGGGTCTTTCCATTTTCCCCCTCGTGCCTCTTCGCGTCATCGTCATCCTCGCAACGCCCGAACCTTCGACCTCGGCCGCCGTTGTCAACCTTTGACTGCTGCACCAACCTTGGCCGCTGCATCGACCTGAACGTACCAGAGCTCCTCCGCGCGCCGCCGCTGCTCAACAGCCTCTGTAAGTCTCCCCTTTCTCTTACCATAGATCTGCACTTAGGGTTTCTGTCGTTCATCAGTGTTCATCGCCGCCCTTCTTTTCCCTTATTTATATCCATTGATTAGATCCAGAAAACCACATAGATCTCGCGCGGTAGTAGTTTAAACCACATAGATCTCGCACGGTAGTAGTTTCAGCACCTGTTTGATATCCAACTCACCTCAACTTGGTGAACTTTTAGTACGCTGGAATTTAGGTCAGAATATATTTTGTTTTCTCAACGCGCGGTAGATCTGAAATTACCATAGCAAGATGTGAAACCTGTTTTTCCCTTCACTTAGACATCTTTAATACCAGATAGGGCGGTTTAACTTCATATACAGAACAATGACCCAGTAGATACCATTAGTCCCCTGTTGAACCGCCAATGCATTACACTGCTTCCATCGTCAGATTCCGGTTTACGAATAACCAAATCCGGTTTATCAATATGCTTGTATCCTTATATCACTGTATAACTGTCCACTGTAAATCTTAAACCGGCTATAATCATGTTTCAGATTTCCCTTGTCATGGCCAAACAAGTCTATGAATGCAATTGGGCTCCCTCTTGAGTAACCGAGGAGCAATTAAACAATCTTGTTAAAACGGGCGCTTTAGCCAAGAAAGATGTTATCCACTGGAGGGTCCCTGGCCCGGAAAATCCTCATACACCTCGGGATGGAGAGGTAATCGTGTTTGCTGATCATCTCGGACAAGGTTTTAGCCCTCCCGGTTCAAAAAATTTCGAGATGTACTAGCCAATTTTCAGTTGCGCCCTCAAGACATCGGTCCCAACTCTGTTACCAGCATCTGCCACTTCCAAGTATTCTGTGAGGTTTATCTGCAAGAGGAACCTACAGTCGAACTGTTTAGGGATTTCTTTCACTTAAACCGTCGCACCGAGTTCTCAAATGGACCCAATACGGAACTAGGTGGAATGGCGGTTCAGAAGAGGAAAGAAGTCACCTTCCCTCATCCCAAACTCCACAGTCACCCCAAAGAGTGGAACCAAACTTGGTTTTACTGCATGGATACCTCTCCGTCTGACGAAAACCCCCTGCCGGGTTACCGCCCTGAACGCCTGAGCAACACACACCCTTTCCCTCAGAGACTGACTGAAAGAGAGAGGGCCAACTATGCTCGTCAATTATCAAAGCTCAGAGAATTCATGGCAAACGGTTTGACAGGAGTCGATCTTGCTCGCTGTTGGATAAGCTGGAGTATTCTGCCCTTAAGCCGGCGCCCCGGTTTGATGTGTGAGTACACGTGGAGTTTGAAGGATGCTCAGCGACACATTGACATTCAGCTTACAGACGAAGAAGTCACTGAGGCTATAAAGAAAATACTGAATGAACCGGAGGCCGTCTGTGCCCAAACCGGACTACTCCCTTTCTGCACCTTCAACAAACCACCAGCTGTAAGAATCATATAATCCTTTGTATCTGAATTTGCTTCTGTCCAAATATTCTCTGAAAGTTTGATTATTTTCTGACAGGGTGATGATCCGTTCTGGAACAAGAAACCATCACAAGACAAACCGGCGAAGCCGCAAGACAAATCGGTCAAGCCAGTTCATCCAAAGACCAAGGTTGTTAAGAAACCTGCCAAGAGAAGGACCACCGCATCCTCCGATCTACCAGCTGATGACAATGTGCGTAATCCGGAACCAGAGGTAGAACTTGACTCTCTTGGTTCATTTTTCGTACATCTCATTGACAATGATTATTATCAGGACGACGCTGAAGGTAGTCATGCTGAGGAAGTAGAGGTAACCATTCTTTCCTCCGATTCAGATCCTCTGCCAACATCAAAAATCCATCAAGCAAACCGGAAAGTAAAATTTTCTCACCCTCTCGCTTACTTGGACCCAAACTTTCTTTTGAAGACGCAGCAGCACGAGGCTCGCCGTACAACCCGGCACAGCAGTCAGGTAGTTACCTCCGCCGGTTTACCGAACAGTCATGTTCGGAAATGCCGATCCGAGAACTCTTATCCCATTGATACTTCATACCCAAAAGCAGGTTGTTTTCGCCAGCCTCTTAACCCGTCTGATTCAAATTGTCAGGGTACTTCTCACTCATCCTCTGGCGAGTCATCGGCCACATAGCTTCCACCCCTCAAAACAGTTCCTGGGTGAGCTATGCACATGTCTTTATTCTTGATGTGTTATCTATACATACTGTACTTGATCCTTATGTCTATCTTTTTCTCAGCACCAAGCCAAGACCCAGCAAGAAAGCTCATTTAAACAAACCGGCTGATGATAATGTAGCTGCTGAACCGGAGACAACTCCAGATCTGGAAGAAACCGACGCTGACGCCATGCTTCACGATCCGCCGCTTCAAGACCATGATTTCCTTGCTGAACAAGTGCAAGTTGACACTACAAGCCATGCAGACCGCCCAACCAGCCCTGTCCGAACTGATGACAAACCGGTCAGTCCAGCTAAGGACATTGATAAACCATCAACTCCGGTGAAGGCTGCTGATGAACAAGATGATGACATTATGATTACTGGTACTGGCCACACCACTCCTGGCAATCCTGTGGCTTTGTCAAAGCATACTGCCAAGGATGATCTCTCTGCTATCGGCAAAGGCAAATGGAATGCCGATTTATCAAGCTACGCTCAACTCAATGCTCAAGATATTCACTCTGGCTTTTTGAACCGTGTGTATACTAGCCGTGACTATGAAGCTAGTTTGGTAAACTTGATGAAGGAGCGATATGAGGTAACTACTGTTTTTCTCTTTTGTCCAATTGCATTTTATCAATTCCTAGTAGCCCCCAAGTGACGGTTTATGATACCGATCTAAACCGGGACTTTTGTCATAACTTATCTTTGCATAGCTAGCCTCCAGGGACCGGATTACCTCTTTAAGATGAATCGGTTTCTTTAAAATGTGCCATGCTTCTCTTTCACCGGTATAGCCTCCAAGGGCCGGTTTAACTTTATAAAGATGAACTGGGACTATAGAAGAACGCCCATACCAACAGCTTTTTGAGCAAACACACATTAGCCCCCAAGTGCCAAGATTAATACTTGTATTGAGCTTGGGACTTGTAGAAATTTCTGATCAAGAGCAAACACACATTAGCCCCCAAGTATCAAGGGCATAACTTGTTATGGGCTTGGTACTTCAAATATGTAACGTCAACTCATTATACATCTGCCCCTTGATAGGCAGAGCTGAGCAAGAAGGAACGCCAAACCGCTGATCTGCAAGAGAACATCAAAACCCAGCAAGCTGAAGCCTCCAAAGCGAAGGAAGAGTTGACCCGCGCTCTAGGCGCTATGGAGAAACTGAAAGAGGGCTTCAACAAAGAGCGGGTGGATTGGGAGACTGAAAAAGCCGCTTTGATAAAAAGGGCTGAAAACGCAGAAGCCGCTCTTAAACCGGTGGTTGACGAGCTGACTGGTGTAAAGCGGCAAGTGCATGCTATGACCGCTGCTGTGTTTGGTAAGCATCCTTCCGTTATGCTTTCAACATATCCTCCCATGCGTTGCCGGTTTAACGATGTTTGTAATGATATAGGAACTCGCATTAGCCATCTGGGCTCTGATGTACAGAAGAAGTTGAAAGCTGCCTACACGCTGATAGAGCAACTGTATACCGGCGCACAACAGATTATCTGCATCGCTTCTCACAATAAGCCGCCCCGACGTTGATCAAGGATACCTTAGACAGGCTATCTATGTTGCCTGCCCGGATAGAAGAGCTGAAGAGGTCTGCTGCAAGGGCTGGCGCTCTGTTCGCACTAACCCGGGCAAAAGCATGGGTGCCTGATCTGGATCCGTCGGACGTGGCTAAAGGCTACCCAA
The DNA here is from genome assembly GCF_002575655.3 of Aegilops tauschii subsp. strangulata. Lineage (NCBI taxonomy): Eukaryota > Viridiplantae > Streptophyta > Magnoliopsida > Poales > Poaceae > Aegilops > Aegilops tauschii. The sequence goes on along the minus strand of NC_053037.3, from coordinate 307,606,966 downwards.
GCTTAAAAGAAGACGGATCAAAGTTTGGCACTGATGATCTCCGCGCCATAAACGGGGAAGTACGTCCACTGGCCTGTCAACTTGCTGAAGAGGCTGATCTTTCATTTTACCAGGTGAGCTATGATACCAATAACAAGCGGGTTACTGCACCAACTCCTGAGGCTCAAAACCTGATCCCTCCAATCCGTAAGCATACTTATGCCCCTGATATTGAACCGTCCACCCTTATAAGTGATGAGGCTGTGTTTCAAGCTTTAACTAGGATCGACTGGACAACTGTTGACTTCCAGCCACTGGGTAGAGACGAAGAAGTTGAACCGGTGCAAGATGACCCGGAGCCGTCAGGTCAAGCTGATAAGCAATCATAATCCGGGGGCCGGTTTAGTCTGCCACGCTGCAATGCTTATTGATAAACAATTATCCGTTGGGCCCTAAAATGCCTTGTAATAGGCTAGTTAAAATACTTGGTCTGTTATGCCTTCGTGCATATTCATCTGCAACTAATGCGTGTTAATCCGCCATGCTTAAGATATGATGTTCATAATCCATAGCTATTTATTCAAGCTGTTCCTGCAGAGAAGAAGCTTAAAGCGCCCTGGCGGTTTACCACCGGGCGGGTCATGATACCCAACTATATATATGACCAAGGTTTATAACCAAGGTTGTAAAAGATAACCAAATATGGAAATATATGATACATGTGACCTTTAGGCATAGTGTTGGCTGACCAACCTTGTAATGAGGGTAATAACCCTAATCCGGAGTAAAAGTATCTCCTGTTATATAATGCCGGTTTACAATAAACCCGTTCCGGGTTGTGATAAACACCGGTTTATTCCATACTGGTGACTATGAGTCAAAACAAGACCGGGCTGGTAGTCTCCGGATTATAGCTTGGTCATGTACTGACAACTTGTAGTTGACAACCTAACCGGGTTGATCAACACTGGTTTGAAAACATCACAAATCTTAGCAAAAGAAAAAGAAACTTAGCAAAAGGCAAATAAAACCGTTGTAGTCGAGGCTTTTCACGGGCTGCCAGGCCCCAAATTTGATCAAGAGGTGTTGCTATGGTTTGGGTTCGACCAAACCCCCAAGTGATGTTGTGGCATTACGCAGATCAAGAGGCGTTGCTATGGTTCGGGTCCGACCAAGCCCCCAAGTGATGCTGTGGCATTACGCCGATCAAGAGGCGTTGCTATGGTTCGGGTTCGACCAAGCCCCCAAGTGATGTTGTGGCATTATGCCGATCAAGAGGCGTAGCTATGGTTCGGATACGACCAAGCTCCCAAGTGATGTTGTGGCATTGCGCCGATCAAGAGGCGTAGCTATGGTTCGGATACGACCAAGCCCCCAAGTGATCTAATATCAAGCTTTGAGAAGCCGAATCAAGGGGTAAACCGGACGCCGCTTTGTAAGCTCCATGTAACCACACATGATGTAAGAAAACAACAGATACCCCGCTTTAGCTGAGATTCCGGTTTATTATATTGATCATAATATATACAATGTCATAATATGTACATAAGCAGAGCCTTTAGCTCAAGTATAGTAGGGCCGAAGATGAGCAATATTCCACAGCCGGTTGGTCTCCTCCTCCGATTTACGTGAGTCTTTGCGCTCTCGAACATCGATTAGATAGTATGACCCGTTGTGCAGATTCTTGCTGACCACAAAAGGTCCTTCCCAAGGCGGGGATAGCTTGTGCATATCCATCTGATCCTGGATGAGTCGAAGCACCAAATCTCCTTCTTGAAAGGTTCTGGTTCTAACCCGGCGGCTATGATAACGACGCAGATCTTGCTGATAAATCGCCGAACGGGCTGCCGCCCTATCACGCTCCTCATCTAACAGGTCAAGAGCTTCCTGCCATGCCTTCTCGTTATCCGCTTCAACATATGCCGCTACACGAGGCGAGTCATGATGGATGTCACTAGGAAGAACTGCTTCCGCTCCATAAACCATGAAGAACGGTGTGTATCCTGTCGATCTGTTGGGTGTGGTATTGATGCTCCATAACACTGAATGTAGCTCCTCAACCCAACAACCCGGCGTCCGTTGCAAAGGAACCATAAGCCGGGGTTTGATGCCTCTCAAGATCTCTTGATTGGCCCTCTCCGCTTGACCATTGGACTGGGGGTGAGCCACTGATGATACATCAAGCCGGATGTGCCCACGTTGACAGAAATCCTTCATGGCACCCTTTGACAGATTGGTACCATTGTCTGTTATAATGCTGTGTGGAAAGCCAAACGGAAAATCACCTTTTTGATGAATTGAACCGCTGTGGCTACGTCACACTTACTAACTGGCTCTGCTTCCACCCACTTCATGAACTTATCAACCGCCACCAAGAGGTGGGTCTTCTTGTCCTTGGACCTCTTGAAAGGCCCAACCATATCCAGCCCCCAAGTAGCAAACGGCCAGGTGATTGGAATCATCCTCAATTCTTGAGCCGGTACATGAGCGCGTCTTGAGAATTTCTGACAGCCATCACATCTTTTGACCAAGTCCTCGGCATCAGCATGAGCTATCAACCAATAGAAACCGTGACGAAACGCCTTGGCCACCAAAGATTTTGAACCGGCATGGTGACCACAATCTCCTTCGTGGATCTCATGCAAAATTTCACGGCCTTCCTCAGGAGATACACAGCGTTGAAACGCCCCTGTCACACTGCAATGATGTAGCTCTCCATTGATAATAGTCATGGACTTGGACCGCCGAGTTATCTGCCTAGCCAAAGTTTCATCCTCTGGTAACTCGCCCCGGTTTATATACGCCAGATATGGAACCATCCAATCCGGGATAACATGTAGAGCTGCCACCAACTGAGCCTCCGGATCAGGAACAGCCAAATCCTCTTCACCAGGAAGCTTGACGGACAGATTATGCAAAACATCCAGGAAGACATTAGGTGGAACTGGTTTACGTTGGGAACCCAGGCGACTTAAAGCGTCCGCCGCTTCATTCTTCCGCCGATCCACATGATCCACCTGGTATCCTTTAAAGTGACCTGCAACAATATCCACATCACGACGATATGCTGCCATTAGTGGGTCCTTGGAATCCCAAGTGCCGGACACTTGTTGAGCCACCAGATCTGAGTCACCGAAGCACTTAACTCGGCTTAGGTTCATCTCCTTAGCCATCCGAAGACCATGGAGTAAAGCCTCATATTCAGCTGCATTGTTAGTGCAAGGGAACATTAAACGGAGAACATAACAAAACTTATCACCTCGTGGGGAAGTTAATATGACTCCAGCCCCCGAGCCCTCCAATTGCCTGGACCCATCAAAATGAATAGTCCAATATGTATGATCCGGTTTCTCTTCTGGCGCTTGTAGTTCTGTCCAATCATTGATGAAATCCACAAGCGCCTGAGATTTGATCGCCGTTCGGGGTATGTATTTCAACCCGTGAGGCCCGAGCTCGATAGCCCACTTAGCAATCCGGCCAGTTGCTTCCCTGTTCTGGATTATATCCCCCAAAGGAGCAGAGCTGACCACCGTGATGGGATGACCTTGGAAATACTGCTTAAGCTTCCGGCTTGCCATAAAAACCCCATATACCAATTTCTGCCAATGCGGGTACCTCTGCTTGGACTCAATAAGTACCTCACTGATATAGTAAACCGGCCGCTGAACCGGATATTCCTTTCCTGCCTCCTTGCGCTCCACCACAATAGCCACACTAACAGCCCGAGCATTAGCTACCACATATAGCAACAATGGTTCCTTATCCACTGGAGCGGCGAGAATCGGCGGATTAGCCAGCTGCCGCTTTAATTCCTCAAATGCTTCATTAGCGGCGTCACTCCAGACGAAGTTATCTGTTTTCTTCAGCATCTGATACAAAGGGATGGCCTTCTCACCAAGGCGACTGACAAACCGGCTCAACGCGGCAATCTGGCCTGCCAGGCATTGAACATCATTGATACACTTCGGTTTAGCCAAGGAGGTGATGGCCTTGATCTTTTCCGGATTAGCTTCAATGCCCCTGTTAGACACCAAAAAGCCCAGGAGCTTCCCTGCAGGTACACCAAAGACACATTTGGCCGGATTAAGCATCATTTTATAAACCCGCAGGTTATCAAAAGTTTCCTTCAAGTCATCAATCAATGTCTCCTTCTTCCTTGATTTTACCACAATATCATCCACATAGGCATGAACATTGCGGCCGATCTATTTATGAAGACAATTCTGCACACACCGTTGATAAGTCGCCTGTGCACTCTTGAGCCCAAAGGGCATGGACACATAGCAGAAGGCTCCAAAGGGAGTTATGAAGGCTGTCTTCTCCTGGTCCTTAACTGCCATTTTGATCTGATGATAACCAGAATATGCATCCAAAAAACTTAAACGCTCACAACCCGCCGTAGCATCAATAATTTGATCAATACGGGGGAGGGCAAAAGGATCCGCTGGACAAGCTTTGTTGAGATCTGTGTAGTCCACACACATACGCCAAGTACCATTCTTCTCGAGGACCAGCACCGGATTAGCCAACCACTCAGGATGGAATACTTCAACGATAAATCCAGCCGCCAAGAGTCTGGCTACTTCTTCTCCGATAGCCTTGCGTCTTTCCTCATTGAACCGGCGGAGAAACTACTTGACCGGTTTATATTTAGGATCAACATTGAGAGTGTGCTCAGCGAGTTCTCTCGGTACACCAGGCATGTCAGAAGGCTTCCATGCAAAGATGTCCCGATTCTCATGGATGAACTTGATGAGCGCGCTTTCCTATTTCGGATCCATGTTAGCGCTGATGCTAAACCGCTTGGATGAATCGCCAGGCACGAAGTCAACAAGTTTAGTCTCATCAGCCGATTTAAACTTCACGGCCGGATCATGCTCCGTAGTTGGTTTCTTCAACGAAGTCATATCTGCCAGATCAACATTGTCCTTGTAAAACTTCAACTCTTCTCTTGCACAAACCGACTCAGCATAAGCCGCATCACCTTCCTCACACTCCAGAGCAATCTTTTGGCTTCCATGCACGGTTATAGTTCCCTTGTGACCCGGCATCTTGAGCTGTAGATAGACATAACAAGGCTGTGACATAAACTTAGCATAAGCTGGCCATCCAAATAGGGCATGATACGGGCTTCTGATTTTCACCACTTCAAAGGTCAAGGTTTCTGATCTCGAGTCATGCTCATCTCCAAAAGCCACCTCCAGAGCTATGTTACCAACAGGATATGCCGACTTACCAGGCACCACACCATGGAACACCGTATTAGACAGTTTAACATTTTTATCTGTTAGCCCCATGCGACGGAAAGTTTCATAATAAAGGATATTGATACTACTCCCTCCGTCCATGAGTACCTTAGTGAACCTATAACCTCCCACCTGAGGCGCCACCACTAGAGCCAGATGACCCGGATTGTCAACCCGGGGTAGATGATCTTCTCTACTCCACACAATGGGCTGCTCGGACCAGCGCAAATAACGGGGCACCGCCGGTTCAACGACATTCACCACCCTTTTATGAAGCTTCTGATCGCGCTTGTCCAAGCTAGTGGTGAAGACATGATACTGTCCGCTATTCAACTGTTTCGGGTTGCTCTGGTAACCCGACTGCTGCTGCTGCTGATTGCCCTGATGATTATAGCCACCTTGGTTACCTTGATTATTTTGATTGTTATGTCCACCATGATTGCCATGGAATCCTGAACCGGAATTTCCTCCGCCATAACCCGCCCCATGAGAGCCAGAGCCCGAACCGCCTCCTGATCCATGATCATACCGGAAAGAATCAGAATTTTTGAACTCTTGCATGATGTAACAATCTTTCCAGAGGTGTGTGGACGGTTCCTCCTTCGTCCCATGCTTTGGACAGGGCTGGTTCAACAGATACGACAAACGGTCCGGGTTAGGATTTGGCATTCCATTGCGCCGGGTCGGTTTACCCTTACGCCGCTGGCCCTTGTCGTGTGTATTAGTGTTAGCCACAAAGTCTAAACCGTGGTCCGCTTTACGCTTGCCTCCATTTCCATGACCCGCCGGGTTGTGGTGCCGCCCCTTGGCGTTGCCGCTCTTCTTTCCCTTCCCTGTCTTATCATCGTCAGACTCGGGATCCTTGGTACTATTAGAGTCGGCATACTTCACCAGTGCAGCCATGAGGGTTCCCATGTCATTACAATGACGTTTGAGCCGTCCCAACTTCAACTTCAAGGGTTCAAACCGGCAATTGCCTTCCAATGTTAAAACTGCGGTGTCAGCGTTGATGCGGTCTGATGAATGCAAAATCTCCGAAACCCGGCGCACCCAATGGGTTGTTGACTCTCCTTCCTCCTGGACACAGGCAGCTAAGTCCACAATTGACATGGGCTGCTTGCATGTATCCTTGAAATTCTGAATAAACCGGGCTCTCAACTCGGCCCATGACCTGATAGAATTAGCCGGTAAGCTCTTTAGCCAAGTGCGGGTCGTTCCTTCTAGCATCATGGTGAAGTACTTCACACATGCCGCATCATCCACGTCCAGCATCTCCATGGCCATCTCATAGCTTTCGACCCATGTTTCAGGGGATAAATCGGCGGTGTAGTTCGGCACCTTGCGCGGTCCCTTGAAATCCTTGGGCAGGCGCACATTGCGCAACACTGGGACAAGACATGGCACTCCCAAGGAACTAGAGGTAACTCCCGGTTCCACCGATGTGGTTGCACAAACCGGAGTAAGCTGACGGGCCTCGTGCTGCGCCGCTAACTCGGCCTCTCTGCGTGCCCGAGCCTGGTCCACCACCTCCTGAGCATCACCAGCGCCACCCGCCAGGTTATGGCCACGGGGCAGATCACGGTTCCGCGAATTGCTTGATACTACCGGTTCATCCATACGCCTGTTGTAACTCCGGCTTGGACGGGGAGTGGAATGAATCCGATCGCGACTATATGAATAAGCCTCCTGTTGAACCAAGGCTGTCTAAAGAAGCTCCTTAACCCGACGCATCTCGACCGCTGCTGGAGAATCGCCTTCGATCGGGATGGCCGCCAGCTGTGAAGCGGCAGCGACAATGTTGTCCATTGGGTTAGAATAATGACCCGGTGGCGTGGGGACATGAGGTACCACAACGTTGTTCTGACGAGGCGGATCCACCAAACGTGGCTGAACTGGCGCCCCTGCTCCGGGTGCCTCTGCACAGTTTACCACCGGTGGATTACTAGTCCCTGCTCCTGGGGTGTTAAAGACATTTCTAGCGTCATAAACAAGCGGCAGGCGAGATCAGTGCCTCCTCTTCAGGACTTCGTTCGACGCACTCTGATCCAGCATAATCCGGTAAGCTTGTGCATCCAAAGCGGCCCGCTCCACGGCTATCCTGGTATCCTCAGCTGCTAAGTCGGCTTTTGCCTGAGTGATCTGATCTTTCACTTTTGCGATTTTCGCATTGTGTGCATCCTGATCCGCTGGGTTAACCTCCGCCATCAGCGTTGCCAACACATCAAACAAATCAGATAGAACATGAGCCGGCAGTCGCACAGGGCCTCCTGCCCCAGCCGCTGCCGTCGCTGCTGATCCGGAAATCATCGCCGCTGCGGTCAAAGAGTGGAGCACTGGTTGCGTGCCGGCCATGAAGATCGCCACCCGGTTTGGCGGATCGGAGGGGTCCGAAATACTGTCGCCATCGGAACAGCCCCCAATCCGGCCATCTTGTAACTGATATAACGACTCGGTCTCTCTAGTCGATGACTCATCGCCGGAATAAACAACGGTCTCACCACCAGATTCCGATCTATCCTCAGATTCCCCTCCATGGATAACTCCCACGAAGGCACGCTTCATGACAGGCTTGACCCGGGCAGATCTCACACATTGAGCTATTTCGACGAGGTCGGTGCAGATGTCCGGCTCAGGGCCCGGTTCGCCGATCTTGCCAATGAAAACGTGTATGCCACCAAAGGGGACCCGGTATCGTACTCGATTGAGCTGGCCTCGGGGCCCCAGCCTGCATCGTCGATGTAGAGCTTGCCGCAACGACTCTTGGTCATCCGGCCCATAGCGTAACCCTTGAGTCCTTCAAAGTTGCCCTCCAAGAACTTGAAACCATCATGCGATAGCCCCACGATGGGCGCCAACTGTCGTGGTTTTGTCACGGCAGATGTCCTAGAGAAAGGACTTAGTCGTGGAGCCATCGCTACGGGTTAGCTTAAAGGGGTTAAAGCGGACAAGGGACGCAAGAGAGTTTATACTAGTTCGGCCCCTTGCGATGAAGGTAAAAGCCTGCATCTAGTTGTGATGGAATTGATGGGGTTTTGATGACCAGGGAGCGAATACGCTTTGCCTGGGTCTCGAGTTGTTGTCTGTTGTCCCTGAACCGCCGCCGGGTCGTCCCCTTATATACATGGGTTGACGCCCGCCGGTTTACAGAATCCCGAGGCCGGCTCATAATCGTGTCTGGCTCGGTCTCTGCTACTTCTATCTTACAACACAAGTTTACATATCAATGACGGTTTATGTCTACAGGCCTTAAACCGGCTTTGGGCCTTGGGCCTTCATGAAGCATCACCGTCTGTCTTCATGGACTTCAGATACAGATGAACTACTTACGGGGTTGACCCGGCCTCTCCTGGGCGGTTTACGCCCAGTGGTAATATCCCCAACAGTATTGGTAAGATTTAGCTGGTCAGATCTTACATGTTAAGTCCTGGGGGGGGGGGGGGTAGTCGCTGGGGCACTTCATCTGGGCCAGAGCCTGCACCATGTCGGCAGCGGCGGAGGCGAGGTGTTCCTCCGGGTCAACGCGCACAGCGGCCATCGCGCCATGGACTGCCATCAGCTCCTGGTGGTGGGGATTTGGAGGCATGACGATGTTTCGTAGGCGCCATTTAAGCAATCAGGCCGGGGCCGTGATAGAGATCGGTGGGTTACCTGACTGGATCCGAGCAGAACGTAGATGTGGTTGAAGCTGTGGTTGCGGCGGCGACGGTTTGGGATGCCGGTAGGGGAGGCGCGGGGGGGGGGGATACTGAGGAAATTTGATGGGTGGGGATGTGGTTGGGGGAATAAATTCTGAAATCGCGCGCCTAATGAAAATTTCGCTGCGAAACTTGAAACTTTGGCGGGGGAAACACACAAGGCAGACGAAGCACGTAAAAATACTTGTGTGTGAGAAAACATAAATTGGCAGATCCCGTCTCCAAAAAAATGTACACGTGTAATTGATATTTGTTCGGTCAATGGTACGCCTGGTTTATTAGGAAACATCGCACAGGTAACCGACTTATGGATCATTAACGCAAAAAAATGCAGACGGGTATGGCATAGAAATCGTGTGTTTTGTGATCTTCTAATGATTAACGCAAAAAACGCACACAAGCACACATGGTAATCAACGCTCAAAGCCCTCAAAGGATTCTCTTACCGAAATTGTACGTTAATACTACAAACTTAAAGTACTACTGGTAATTTTCTCTAATACTACAAACTTAAACTACTTCTCACATGCTGCCATCGGGGCATGCTGGCCAGACGTCGGCGTTCTCCTTCCAGGCCTTGTAGGCGGCATCCCACCATGCTTCGATCTCCACCAAGCTCTCCTCACCATGGTGTGCGGCCTCTTCTTTCTTGTGGCGGTGGGACTCTCTTTTCTTGACTGCTTTCTGCCTTTTCCGCTCCTTCTGTGCGGCTTTGGCCGCCTCTAGATCCACCACCCATTCGGCCATGGCAGCCTCAAAGTCCGCCCATGTAACTATGTGGCCGCCGGCAACGATGAACTCGGCGCGGCGATATGCCATCGCTTCCTTACCATGTGTGCGGTCACGGGCGGCGAGGAACGCGGCGCGGCGGGATGCCGTCGCTTCCTTACCAGTTACTGTGCGTCGCGGTGCCATGGACGATGCCTAGAGAGAGCTCTGGGACGGAGGGGCCGGGCAGCCGTACAGTGCGGTGGTATTCAAGAGCTCAAGGCCAAATGACAACAGAATTTTGGCTTCCCTTACAATTTTTCCTGTTCATTATCGCACACGGTTCATCTCCATCGCTTCCGGAAACAGTGGGCGTTGAGCCTATTGTGTGTTCCGTACTGATTGGCCGGAACCCCAGCCACGCGGATCGTGCGTGTGCACCGTAGAATGCGCCGCAATCGAACGGCAATCCACGTCCCTCACATCACACCTGTGCAGCTGAAGCTGGATTGGATTTAGATGCGCTAAATGCCTAGAAAATGCACATAATCCCCTAAATATGGTAAATGAGCCCGGGAAAATGCCAAATTTGAACACGGTGATTTGCAGGGTGTATGTTCGTCGTAGAAAAAAAACTCCAAGGCAAAGAACGAAGATAAATGGGATTCCCCTTCAATCTTGGTGATTTCCCTCTCGAAAGCATGGACCTTCTTTGGTGATGGTTCGATTTATGAAGGACGTGCATGGCGACATAAGCCAAACCTTCTCAATTTTTTACCATGGCATGGTGAGGTCATACCATGGAACACCATACCAGGTGTCATGTTTCTCAAGCGTTTATTTCATTTTTTCTATAGTTGAAAACCCAATAACAAACGTTTGTGGTTGACTATTGCCACACATTTCATTGAAATATCTGTCCATTCCTTGTAAAAGGAATGAGAATTTACTAAATAGCACGAGCATGGTTTTCCACGCCGTTCTTGTGCACCAATTGTTTGAACTTGAATTATGTGCATTAATGCCTAGGAAATGCACATAATCCCCTAAATATGGTAAATGAACCCAGAAAAGTGCCAAGTTTGAACACGGTAATTTACAGGGTGTATGTTCATCATAGAAAAAAACTCATGGACAAAGGACAAAAGAAATTTGGATCCCCCTTCAACCTTGGTGATTTCCCCCTCGAAACCATGAAATTTCCTCGGTGATGGTTTGATTTATGAAAGGCGTGCATCACGACATAAGGAAAACATTCTCCAATTTTTACCAGGGCACGGTGAGGCCATACCATGGCACCATGCCAAGCGTCATGTTTTCCAACCATGTATTTCATTTTTTGTATAGTTGTTAACCCAGTAAACGACGCGTTTATGGTTGACTATTGCCACACATTTCCTTCAAATTTCTGCCCATTCCTTGTAAAAGGCATGAGAATGTACTAAATAACACGAGCATGGTTTTCGAGACCGTTCTTGTGCACCTTTTCATGCACCGATTGTTCGAATTTGAATTATGTGCATTAATGCCTAGAAAATGCACATAATCCCATAAATATGGTAAATGAGCCCGGAAAAATGTCAACTTTGAACACATTGCATTTGAGGCGGTATGTTGATCGTTGGAAAAAAAACTGAATGACAAACTAGGACGGAAATTTGGATTCCCCTTCAACCTTGGTGATTTCCCTCTCGAAAGCATGGTACTTCCTCGGTGATGGTTCGATTTATGAAGGGTGTGCATGACGACATATGCCAAACCTTCTCAAATTTTTACCAGGGCATGGTGAGGTCATACCATGGCACCATGCCAGGCGTCATGTTTTTCAAGCATTTATTTCATTTTTTCTATAGTTGCAAACCCAATAAACAAACATTTGGGGTTGACTATTGCCACATATTTCATCGAAATATTTGTCCATTCCTTGTAAAAATGAAAGATAATTTACTAAATGGCATGAGCATGGTTTTCCAGGCCATTCTTGTGCACCCATTCATGCACCGATTGTTTGAACTTGAATTGTGTGCACTAATGCCTAGGAAATGCACATAATCCCCTAAATATGGCAAATGAACCCGGAAAAGTGCCAAATTTGAACACGCTGATTTGCAGGGTGTATGTTCATCGTAGAAAAAAATCATGGACAAAGGGAAAGGAAAATTGGACCCCCTTCAATGTTGGTGATTTCCCCCTCGAAACCATGAAACTTCCTCGGTGATGGTTCGATTTATGAAAGGTGTGCATGACGACATAAGGAAACCATTCTCAAATTTTTACCAGGGCACGGTGAGGCCATACCATGGCACCACACCAGGCGTCATGTTTTCCAATCATGTATTTCATTTTTGTATAGTTGTTAACCCAGTAAACGACGCGTTAATGGTTGACTATTGCCACACATTTCCTTCAAATATCTGCCCATTCCTTGTAAAAGGCATGAGAATGTACTAAATAGCACGAGCATGGTTTTCCAGACCGTTCTTGTGCACCTTTTCATGCACCAATTGTTCGAATTTGAATTATGTGCATAATTAATGCCTAGAAAATGCACATAATCCCTAAATATGGTAAATGAGCCCGGAAAAATGTCAAATTTTAACACGTTGCATTTGAGGCATTATGTTGATAGTTGGAAAAAAACTGAATGACAAACTAGGACGGAAATCTGGATTCCCTTCAATCTTGGTGATTTCCCTCTCGAAAGCATTGAACTTCCTCGGTGATGGTTCGATTTATGAAGGGCGTGCATGACGACATAAATCAAACCTTCTCAGCTTTTAACCGGTGCATGGTGAGTCCATACCATGGCACCATGCCAGGCATCCTGTTTTTCAAGCACGTATTTGATTGTTCTATAGTTGATAACCCAGTAAATGACGCGTTTGTGGTTGACTATTGCCACGCATTCCCTTGAAATCTCTGCCCATTCCTTGTAAAAGGCTTGAGAATTTACCAAATACCATGAGTATGGTTTTTTCAGACCGTTCTTGTGCACCTTAGCGAAATATTCACTCATCTCTTATCACAGTCCATCCACCCCTGTTAATCAACCGGAAGAAATCGCCGTGGAATCATTTTTGTTCTAGCTGATTCGTAGGTGTTCATTCATGTGTCCACAGTGCGAGCACAAATTGGACAAGTGTGGTCACGGCCAGTTGGAAACGAAGTTCTATCTCACCATTCCGGATGACTTTAGGGAGCGCTCGGTATGTTCAATCTCAACCTACCGCGGTCGGCATGGCCTAAATTTTTGAACATATACCGTATGTTCCTACATTATCTATATATTTGCATCAAATCTTTGTTACATTATCTATTTTTAATTATATATTTTTGTACTTTTCTTTCATCTGTATATTGATCTGTTCTATCAGTTACTCTCATATTTTCACCTTGCTCTGTTATTTCAGTATATCTAATTTATGATCTTAATTTTCATTTCAACCAGTACATCCCTTGCTTTGCAAGAACAGGAGTACAAGGAAATCTTGGGCTTTACTTTGTTGATGACTCCCAGGATGTCATATTGACAATGCATCATGGATTTACAATGACGGTTAGCGTAAAACTTGATAAAGATGGTCACTCCTATTCTAATGCGGACCTTTGGAGAAAAATGACTAAGTGTTATGAACTGAAAGCTGGGAATAAAATTCTAGTGCGTGCACCACAGCCTGGTCTAATTAACATGGATGTTTACTTCCCCTATCATCAGCCGATCAAAGTCTAATCGAGGTTAGTGTCCTTTCAACTTTCTCCATGTTGTCATATTAATTAGCAAAATCGGGGTATTTGTTCTGACTAACTGATCACTATTTAAGCAACCAATTGTGATTTCATATTCTGACTCCATTCCTAGGTAGTAACAAATTCTATTTACCAATTTATGCGCACTATATATTCTTTTGCCATGTTTTGAATAAATAATACCTTTCCACCTTTTAAGTAGGATATGTTGGATGCATAGTGAATGATCTGTATGTTACTAAGTGTACCAAATTTCACTGGAAGGACTTGAAGCATGTCATAAACTTTGTTGATAATCTGACAGAGATAGCACAGTGTATGAACGCTGGATTTTGGATGGGATTAATTAGACCTATGGTGCACACATTGAACAAAACCAATTGTGTGCACAAAACGCTGGTAAAAAGTCTTATTTTAATGTTGATGCTCATAAACTATATATATCTTCAATGATATGTTACAATTGGTTTTTATTCTACATGTCAACAGAAATTGCCCGCTGTAGCAGTTCCTGGATCGATTTCCCGGCGTGGTCGAATTACACTTGTGCCTGGTAATAACGCCAAAGTTATTGCAAGGTACTGCATTTCCCGCAGAAATGGAACCATTCAAATTAACAAGTTCTCGCTTGTCGTGGCAATGCATCCATATTGGAAAATTTGAGACACTGTTCTACTCATGCTCTACCAAGGCACATGAGGGCTCTTCTTTTTCATTGATGAGATGCCGAGTCGTCGTGATCAAGCTGCTTCCAGCAGATAGTTTTGGTTGTTGGCTCTCAGCCTCTTAAAATGTGCTAGCTGTTGCTATGTTAAGTATGTAGATATGGACCATATGGTTGTTGACCCTTATCCTCTTAAAATGTGATAGTTGTTACTATGTTAAGTATGTATACGTAGATATGGACCATATGGTTGTCAAAACCGTGTTACGAAGATCCTCCTTTTGTCAAATAGTGTAACCACTATATATATGTTACTCAAATGTTGTTACCCAAGTTCTTAAATTTTCATGGAAAGTATTAGTATCGTACATAGTTCATTGAGTTTAAGCGTGTGCCTGATGTCCAAAAGGCATTTGCATATTAACTATCCATATTGCAAATTCACACACATGTTAACATAAGGAATCATATGTGTAACTTACTACTCATCGCACACGAGTACTCGCAGACGCATCGTGTGCGATACTCCTAGCCACCGCAAGCAACTAGTTTGCATTTATCAAAGTTTGTACACACAGAATCACACACGAACTAACTGTATTAACCGTCTGTGTTGTAATTTCTCATCGCAAACAATTCATCCGAGTCGTCTGTTTGCCACGTATCACACACATCTTGTTTACATGACTCGTTTGTTTTCTTTTGGCTCATCACAAATAGTTCATCCATGTGAATTGTATGCCGCATATCACACACATCTTGTTAAGTTGAACCGTTTCTTTTGTGTTCCTTAATCGAACACAGTTCGTCCGAGTGAACCGTATGTTGTACATCGCACACACATTGATATGGCTGCCTGTTTCTGTTGTTCTGCCTATTGCAAACAGTTCGAATGGATTAACCGTGTGCCCTGCATCGCACATGCAACTAAAATCTGAACCGTGTTTGATGGCTCCACCATCGCAAACATTTTGCACCTTTTTTGACGTTTTTTTTACACCACCGTTTGAAATTATTGCATCGCACACAGTTTCGTCAAAGGGTCTCTGGTCGTAGTGTCGCGTTAGCAGTATCATGCAGTAGTGGTAGTACTAGGTCATCCCTTTGACTAACTAAATATGAGTTATATGTCACAAAAAGTATATCATCACATATATTTTTCATCACATATAATACATATATAGCTAGTTAAATTCTCAACCTAGAATGGTGTGCATGCCCTGTAAACCGAGACGGAGGAAGTAGTAAAAACGAGGTGATTTTACCGAGCGGTGGGCGGGGGAGCATGACCTGTCATGTGGTCCCACGTGTCATGATGTACCAAGGCGATGCGTGTCCCTCTTAAGGCAGAACAATGGCAGAAGCAATACATGATTTTCTTGAAGGAGATGATGGCGAAGCAGATTTAACGAAGTGTGAAATAATGGTTGCTTCGTCCGTCTGGGGGAAAGGTGTGGCATTGTGATTTGACGTCTCATTGCTCATTACTACTATTGGGACGCTACAACTGGGGTGCATCCCCCATGTTGTCCTGCACTGTTATTTGGTGCATGACACGTCGACCCGGTTGCTATATGTCCCACATGTCAGCGAGAGGAAGTACATAATGCATGAAAGCGAGCGTCTCCACTCTTTTAGTACGACAGAGGAGTATAAGACATGACTTGGTTTTTGCTGCTTCGCGCGATCCATCGATACAAACCCGGACTAAAAAAGGCGAGGGAGGGTCTTTTCCCGCGCGGCGGGTAGGGGAGTTTGGCATGGTCTGTTCGAGGCAACGAGGCAGGAAGGGAAATAAGAAAATAAAGGTTGAGCGACTTAGTTTTGGGAAAATTTTGATTTTACGGAGTATGTACCCACTATGGAGGTGGTACTACTTACTACTCCCTCCTTTCCGGTTTATAGGGCTAACCTAAAAAAATCATTTTTCCATTTTATAAGTCTCAATTCTACTATCCCTCCGTCTAGGTGTGTAAGTCATCTTACGAAAACCAAATAATCCCAAAACACTTAGGCATGGTACATTAACTCCCTCCTTGTTTCTTGTTTCATGACGTATCAACCAATAAGAGATGTGGGCCGTGCATGCTTTCAATGACTTGAGACTTTCAAACATGACATGCAGTGGTTAATTCATTGCATGCAATGCTATTAACTAGCAAAAAAAATTAAGTTCTATCATTTTCCCCTCTGCCTTGGTCGCGATGCACAACCTAAGATGACTTATACACCTAGACAGAGGGAGTAGTACTTATCATCACATGTTTGGATTTTGAGGTGCATTAAATCACCCGATGCAAGCAGTATCAAGAGAAAACTCACCAATGCATGTAGAAGTTCATGGAAATTTAGTGGTCATGCATGCATTCATTGTAATTAATGCATCGGTAAACATAACTTTTTGAGAAAAATGAGCGTACTAATTAAGTACTTGTGCAAACTACGAAATTAATTCCACCACTCACTGTCTACCTTGGTTGGGGAGATTTTGAAATTGAGCCATAAACCGGAAAGGAGGGAGTAGTAACATAGCCTAGGGTAGCTTGTTGTACCATGGACTCCAAGGAAATTGTTGCAGTACTACTCCTATGTACTACCATTGTACTACTCCTACTACTAAAAGACATATATTTCAAACAATACGATAATCTCTCTAACCAAGGTAGGGGAGTACCTCCGTCCTGGTTTATTGGTCCCCATTGTAATTTGTGCTAAATTTTGACCAAAGGTTTGACTGACAAAATGCTAGTGCATGTCAAAAAAATTATATCATTAAAATTTGTAACATTATTGTCCTACCTCCGACCCGATATCTATCCCGCCCACCATTTGGGACATATGAGATTACTGTCCTACCCCCGACCCACAATATGTCCGACATTTTAGATGGGGGCAAAGTTTGTAACTTTCCCCAAATTTCAAACAAGTGCGTCCCAAACCGAAACATTGTTCCCCCTTAGTTCCCCCTCTCCCTCCGTTTCCCCATTCATACTCCGTGGGCACCAAAACGCCCTCTCCACCAGCTGCGAAACCCCAGCCTCCTCCGTCCTACACCCATCGCATCCAATCCACCGCCACCCTCCTCCATCACGCCAGAGCCGGTACCCTGACATCGTCGTCCAATGCAACTGCAACCGCAACGCCCTCAAGGACTTAGCAGCTGAAGCCGAGGCAGAGCTGCCCCCACGACGCCGGCGCCGACGTGCGCCATACCAGAACCACTACGACCACGCCGTCCTGTGCCTCACAGCAGCTGCTCCACTGTTGCAACCGTCCACTGCACCGGAGCTATTCCCGCAACGCCATCGTTCGCCGCCTCGGATCTGGTTCCCCACCGCCGATAGACGACCACCGCACCACACTCAACAACTTGTCCATGGGTTCGTCCAAGGATCCACCGTCCTCCACAACTTCTCGTTTCCAGCGAACCACAAGAAGATCATTGGAAAAACGGAAGGAGGACACAACACTGCCAGCAGAAAGAGGTACTCATCTTCCCTTATTCGTGCAAATCTTACGTCTCTGCTCACACCGTATTCATCCCACGAAAGAAACTAGTTGAGCTCTTCTTGCCGCACCTTCTTCGTGATACTAAATGCACAAGGTTTCCTCCCATTTACTATTTCACCTTAATTAGCTAGAGGTCAGCCAACCGCCTGGATTTCAATTCCGGGTCAGTTGATTCGCAATTAAAAGAAGCAGCACCCGCTTAGGCGGCGGAGAACCTAGTCCGCATGTTCACCAGGGAAGCAGCACATCGGTGTCTATCATAGCGGTGTGGGGCGCAGGAGCTGCTTGCGCCCGATCTGGAGGTCGGCGGGGCTTGAAGGGATGGCCGTGGGGTAGTGCCAAGCACGGCGATGCGGTGAGGTCAACGGGAGTGCGGAGGCAGGGGACTGGGCCGGTGGTCGCTGGCGTTTCGAGGAAGATCGTCAACACTGACTGGCTGGAGGTAGATGAAGGCGATCTGCCCGTTCTTTATACATCGGACGATGCAGAAAAAAATGGACTGGCCTATTTGTTTTCAGTCAAATGTTATTTTCATAGGACCACACCTTGTGGTGTGCTGGAGGAGCATCTGCATTTCCCAGCCATCCCTGTGCTCATATTTCAAAATCCTAGAATCTAGTAATTTCGTGTGCCATGCATGTTGTAGAGCTAACATATGTCTCCCGTCATTTATTTCTCACCGACCTGCTATCTGCTACATTTACAATGTACTACTTGTGCACACACTGCACCCATACTCACACTATTGTTTTTTATGCATGGGTTCACGCTCTGACACAGTGTTGATGAATACAAAAAAGAAAAGACAGAAGTTGCTCCAGTGTAATTCAAAGATAAGCACTAAGCGTTTCACCGCTCTAAAGGGTGCAGTGTCAGCAGATGGAGATAGTAAACGTAGCTCTGCAGTTGATGATCTCAATTGCCACACACAACCATCCCAGGCGCTTGCTTTAACTTCATGCTGTCAAATGTGGTTGCATGTTGCATATGGTGTCTAGCTTGTATTGCTTCCAATTTGGTTAAATTGCATCTGCTTACTTTACACATTATACCTTTGATAATGACATGCCTTCCTGTTTTTGATACATACTACATATGTCTATTAACCATGTTCTTACATCAAACTAATGCTATTTCGTATCCCTCATCAATCACTTATGATGAGACAGTCACCCCAGTGGGTTACTGTGAGATGCGCTACTCGTTTAAAGAGTGCAGTGTCATCCTCCGCACATGATTCTCAAGAAACAGCAAGGCTAAATGAAGATAGTCAATGTAGCTCTCTAGTTGTTGACCGCAATTCCCCTACACTACCATCGCATGTGATTGCTCTTACTTGGCAATGTGATATGTGGTTGCATGTTGCATATGGTGTCTACCTTGTAATGCTTCTAATTGGGGTAAATTGCATCTGCTTAGTTAACACATTATACATGTGAATATGACATGGCTTCCTGTTTTTGGTACATACTACGTCTTTCTATTAACCATATTCTTAGATCAAACTAGTTTTCTTTTGTATCCCTCATCAATCACTTCTGACGAGACACCTTCAAATTGATAGTGTAATATTGGTTGCATATTGCATATCATTTCAAACATGTATTGCCTCTAATTTGTTGAAATGCCACTTATAATGAGACACTTCTAACTTGCTAGAGTGATTTTGGTTGGATCCTTCATATGGTGTCTAGCTTGCATTGCTTCCAATTTGATGAAATGCCTTTTGCTTAGCATTTTTTGTACATATTCAATCCTCCTACAATGTAGTTGCCTTACATAAAAATCGGGTTCGTCAGTATCATGCATCAACGAATTTGGAAGAGCGAATTTCATTCCTTTTTCTTGTGTGTTTACTTGGCAAGGCAAAATCTAAAAGGACGAACGCACGAAATGATGGTGGTCCTCTAGAGAAACCAAAACAGATGATCTCTGCAGATCCTCCTACTACTCCTACTGCAGTGCAAGTTCCAAATCTCATCTCCCCTACTCCACAACCCCAGGTGCTTGCTCTAACATGGCAGTCTGATATCTGGTTGCATGTTGCATATGGTGCCTAGCTTGTATTGCTCCTAATTTGTTAAATTGCATCCCCTTAGCTTACAAATTATACATGTGAATATGACACGCCTTCATGTTTTTGGTACATACTACATCTGCCTATCACACCATGTTCTTACATCAAACTATTGTTCTTGTGTATCCTGCATCTATCACTTATGATGAGACACCTTTATTCGTTGCATATTGCATATTATTTCTAGCCTGTTGCCATGTATTGCTTCTAACTTGGTCAAATACATTTATGAGGCCACCCTTTTAATTTGGCAGATTGATACTGGTTTCATCTTTCATATGGTTTCTGATGTCTACTACGCAACTTTATTCTTGTAGACACGTGTTGGGCCTCAAACCGCAGAGTTTTGTAAGACAGTAGCAATTTTCCCTCAAGTGGATGACCTAAGGTTTATCAATCCGTGGGAGGCGTAGGATGAAGATAGTCTCTCTCAAACGACCCTGCAACCAAATACAAGAAATCTCTTGTGTCCCCAACACACCCAATACAATGGCAAATTGTATAGGCGCACTAGTTCGGCTAAGAGATGATGATAAAAGTGTAATATGGATGGTAGAAATATATTTTTATAATCTGAATAAATAAAAACAGCAAGGTAGCAAATAGTAAACGGGCACAAAAACGGTATTGCAATGCTTGAAAATGAGGCCTAGGGTCCGTACTTTCACTAGTGCAACCTCTCAACAATGCTAATATAATTGGATCATATAACCACCCCTCAAAGTGCGATGAAGAATCACTCCAAAGTTCCTATCTAGTGGAGAACATAAGAATAAATTGTTTGTAGGGTACGAAACCACCTCAAAGCTATTCTTTCCATTCGATCTATTCAAGAGTTCGTACTAAAATAACACAAAGCTATTCTTTCCGTTCGATCTATCTAGAGTTCGTACTAAGATAACACCAAAGCAAAATCATATTCATAATACTCAATCCAACACAAAGAAATTCAAAGAGTGCCCCAAGATATCTACCGGAGAAACAAAGACAAGAACGTGCATCAACCCCTATGCATAGATTACCCCAATGTCACCTCGGGAATCCGTGAGTTGAGTGCCAAAACATATATCAAGTGAATCAATACGATACCCCATTGTCACCACGAGTATTCATATGCAAGACATATATCAAGTTCTCTCAAATCCATAAAAGTATTAAATCCGATAACAACGAAATCTCAAAGGGAAAAACACGAGAGAGAGAGAGAGAGAGAGATATTAAACACATAGCTACTGTTACAAACCCTCAGCCCTGAGGGTGGACTACTCCCTCCTCATCGTGGTGGCCGCCGGGATGATGAAGATGCCCACCGGAGATGATTCCCCCCTCCGGCAGGGTGCCGGAAAGGGTCTATATTGGATTTCAGTGGCTACAGAGCCTTGCTGCGGTGGAACTTCTGATCTAGGTTAACCCCGAGGGTTTTTGGAATATTTGTGAATTTATAGGGTAAAGAGGGGGTGCGGGAGGCCACCGAGGTGGGCACAACCCACCTGGGCGCGCCTGGGCTCCCAAGCGCGCCCTGGTGGGTTGTGCCCCCTCGGGCACCCCCCAGGTGCTGCTCTGGCCCACCATGGGTGTTCAGGTCCATAAAAAATCTCCAAAAATTCTCGCGGTGTTTGGACTCCATTTGATATTGATTTCCCGCGATGTAAAAAACAAGCAAAAAACAGCAACTGGCACTGGGCACTGGGCACTGGGTCAATAGGTTAGCCCCAAAAAAGATATAAAGTTGCTATAAAATGATTGTAAAACATCCAAGAATGATAAAATAACAACATGAATACTTCATAAATTATAGATACGTTGGAGATGTATTAGCATCCCCAAGCTAAATTCCTACTCGTCCTTGAGTAGGTAAATAATAAAAGAAATAATTTATGAAGTGGGAATGCTAGCAAGGTGCATAAGTTTGATCAATGACAATTTCAATCACTTTCCTAGCATCATAACAACAATTATTTCTTATAAAACTTCTCATGTTAAGGTAGCAACCAATTCACATGTTAAGGTTCAAACAATGAATTCTCTTGAAACTCAACAACCTATGTTCTCAATCACCAAGCAATTGTAATTCAATTTATTCAACAGAGTTTAAGTAAGATCTCCACATACTCAACTATCATATAGTCTTCTATGATTGCTAACACTCACCGCATACACATGAGCAAAACGTTTCAACCGGACATATAAAAAGATAGGGGTTTATTGTTTTGCCTCCCAACGTATTCACCTCAAGGGTGATGTCAACAATAATAACTCATGCTACCCATATCCAACTGGATATATGTGCCTAGATCTTTCCTCACCACATGATGCTTGCCAAAAGAGAAAAATAAAAAGGAATAGAGAGAAAAACTTTGACTCTTTGCATAAAAGTAAATACTAAAAAGTAAAAGATAGGCCCTTCGCAGAGGGAAGCAGAGGTTGCCATGCGCTTATTTGTTTGTATGCTCAACCCCTTAGTGCAAAAGAACATCATGTTACATTGCCCCTTATGATAGCAACCTTTATTATGTAGTCTGTCGCTTTTATTCTTTGCCATCACAAGTTCATACAACGCTCAATTTTCTCCTACACTAAATGATCTAACACTTTTAGAAGCAATTTTTCTTGCCTTATTGCACCGATGACAACTTACTTGAAGGATCTTATTCAATCCCTAGGTAGGTATGGTGGACTCTTGAAAATAAGATTTGGGTTTAAGGGTTTTTGGATGCACAAGTAGTATCTCTACTTGGTGCGGAATTTTTGGCTAGCAAAGATGGGGGGCAAGCACCACATGTTGAAGGATCTATGACAATATAACTTCTATGTGAATATGAACAAACATAAACCATTACGGTGTCTTCCTTGTCCAACGTCAACAATTTTGGCATATAATATTTTGATGGGGGCTCACAATCACAAAAGATTTCCAAGATAGTGTATTTGCATGTGAAAGTTCTCTTCCTTATACTAATTATTCGTGAATTGCATGTATGACCAATATTGTGATTGTCAAGCCTCAAAAGATTTCACTTTCTAAACCCAATGTGAAGCTACCACTAGGCATGATATGATTTCAACTTCATGATATTCAATTCATTCAACAATTTACTCATAGGATATAAGTGAAGCACAAGAGTAAATGACAAGCTACTCCAAAAAGATATAAGTGAAGATCATGAGCATAATATTTCTTTCTCTCAAATTAATTTAAGTGAAGCAAGAGAGAATTTCTTAAAAAATATTAAAGCACACCATGCCCAAAAAGATATAAGTGAAGCACTAGAGCAATTCCACAGAAAATAGCTTTGTTGACAGGATGTGCGTGCCGCTTACCTAGCCTCCCTGGCAACTATTTGAGGACTCTATTTTATTTAAAAACTTTCAGATCTAAGTACTTTAATAAAACAGCAAGCAAAACAAAATAAAATGATATTCCAAGGATAGCACAACTCATGTGAAGAAGCAAAAACTTAGGCTCAACCGATACTAACCGATAATTGTTGAAGAAGAAAGGCGGGATGCCTACCGAGGCATCCCCAAGCTTAGATGCTTGAGACTTCTTGAAATATTATCTTGGGGTGCCTTGTGCATCCCCAAGCTTGAGCTTATGTGTCTCCTTAATTCCTCTCATATCACGGTTTTCCTAAATCTCAAAAGCTTCATCCACACAAAACTCAACAAGAACTCGTGAGATAAGTTAGTATAAACCAATGCAAAAACCTTATCATTCTCTACTGTAGCAAATCACTAAAACTATTATTCAACATTGCATACTAAATGCCTCTGCATATTTAATACTCCTATCCTCAAATAGAATCATTAAACAAGCAAACATATGCAAACAATGCAAACATCACAGCAATCTGCCAAAACAATACGGTCTGTAAAGAATGCAAGAGTATCAATACTTCCCTAACTCCAAAAGTTATGAAAATTTGCCACAATGTAGAAAATTTATCAAAGCTTATTTTTCAAAAAGTTTCAACATTTTATCACATTCTGACTTTTCTAGGGATTTTTTGCAACAGCGGTAAACTTTCTGTTTTCAAACAGCAACATGTAGACTTGCAAAATAAGCATGGCAAAGGCCATCAATGCCACTTTTATTGAAATAAAATATGGAAAACATTATTCTAAATAACAGAAAGAAAATCCTAACAAAATAAATTGATGCTCCAAGTAAAACTCATATCATGTGACGAATGAAAACATAGCTCCAAGTGAGGTTACCGATAATGTTGGAGACGAAAGAGGGGATGCCTTCCGAGGCATCCCCAAGCTTAGTTGCTTGGATCTTCCTTGAATATCACCTTGGGGTGCCTTTGCCATCCCCAATCTTAGGGCCTTGTCACTCCTTATTCTCCTCATATCGACATCTCACCCAAAACTAGAAAACTTCAATCACACAAAACTTAACGGAACTTCGTGAAATAGGTTAGTATGATAAAGAGAAAACCATTTCACTTTGGTAATGTCAAAGAAAATATTCATAATTGTTTCCACATAATTACTAATGTAGCATATCATTTCTACAATTTATATTGACCAATATAAGCCATAGAAAGTAGAAAACAAGCAAACTATGCATTGAAAACAGAATCTGTCAAAAACAGAACAGTCTGTAATGATCTGGATAACTACCATACTTATGCTACTCCAAAAATTATGAAAGAATTATTAACAAGTGAGTAATTTGTATATTAAACTTATGAAAAAAGAATCAACTCAAAATCACTCTTCTGTTAAAAATGAGAATTATTTTCGTGAGCGCAAAAGTTTCTGTTTTTCAGCAAGATCAAATCAACTATCACCCAACATGATTCCAATGGATTTACTTGGCACTTTATTGAAACAAAGCAATAAAACATGATAAATACAGTAGAATAATCATGTGAACACACAAAAACAGTAAGTAAAAGTGTTGGGTTGTCTCCCAACAAGCGCTTTTCTTTAATGCCTTTTAGCTAGGCATGATGATTTCAATGATGCTCACATAGAAGATAAGAATTGAAACACAAAGAGAGCATCATGAAGCATATGACTAGCACATTTAAGTCTAACCCACTTCCTATGCATAGTGATTTTGTGAGCAAACAACTTATGGGAACAAGAATCAACTAGCATAGGAAGGCAAAACAAGCATAACTACAAAACTTTCAACACATAGAGAGGAAACTTGATATTATTGCAATTCCTACAATCATAAATTCCTCTCTCATAATAATTTTTAGTAGCATCATGAATGAATTCAACAATATAACCAGCACATAAATCATTCTTTTCATGATGCATAAGCATAGAAATTTTGTTACTCTCCACATAAGCAAATTTATTCTCATGAATAGTAGTGGGAGCAAACTCAACAAAATAACTATCATGGGATTGAAAATTAAAATCGTGATGACAAGTTTCATGGTTATCATTATTCAATATAGCATACATGTCATCACCATAATCATCATAGATATCAACTTTGTTGTCATAATCAATTGCAACCTCTTCCAAAATAGTGGATTCATCATTAAATAAAGTCATAACATCTTCGAATCCACTTTCATCAATATAATCATCATAAATAGGAGGTGTGCAATCATCATAATAAAAAAATTCATCAAAACTTCGGGGACTAAAAATATCATCTTCATCAAATATAGAATCCCCAAGCTTGTAGCTTTGCATATCATTAGCATCATGGATATTCAAAGAATTCATACTAACAACATTGAAATCATGCCCATCATTTAAATATTTTGTGCCAAACATTTTATTGACTTCTTCTTCTAACAATTGAGCACAATTTTCTGAACCATCATTTTCAAGAAAGATATTATAAAGATGATCAATAATATGATGCAACCTCAATTCCAATTTTTATGTAGTTTTCTTTTATAAACCAAACTAGTGATAAAACAAGAAACTAAAAGATTCAATTGCAAGATCTAAAGATATACCTTCAAGCCCTCACCTCCCCGGCAATGGTGCCAGAAAAGAGCTTGATGTCTACTGTGCAACTTTATTCTTGTAGACACGTGTTGGACCTCCAAGTGCAGAGTTTAGTAGGACAGTAGCAATTTTCCCTCAAGTGGATGACCTAAGGTTTATCAATCAGTGGGAGGTGTAGGATGAAGATAGTCTCTCTCAAACGACCCTGCAACCAAATACAAGAAATCTCTTGTGTCCCCAACACACCCAATACAATGAATTTTTTTATAGGTGCACTAGTTCAGCTAAGAGATGATGATAAAAGTGTAATATGGATGGTAGAAATATATTTTTATAATCTGAATAAATAAAAATAGCACGGTAGCAAATAGTAAACAGGCACAAAATCGGTATTGCAATGCTTGAAAATGAGGCCTAGGGTCCGTACTTTCACTAGTGCAACCTCTCAACAATGCTAACTTAATTGGATCATATAAACACCCCTCAAAGTGCGATGAAGAATCACTCCAAAGTTCCTATCTAGCGGCGAACATAAGAATAAATTGTTTGTAGGGTACGGAACCACCTCAAAGCTATTCTTTCCGTTCGATCTATTCAAGAGTTCGTACTAAAATAACACAAAGCTATTCTTTCCGTTCGATCTATCCTAGAGTTTGTACTAAAATAACACCAAAGCAAAATCATATTCATAATACTCAATCCAACACAAAGAACTTCAAAGAGTGCCCCAAAATTTCTACTGGAGAAACAAAGACAAGAACGTGCATCAACCCCTATGCATAGATTACCCCAATGTCACCTCGGGAATCTACGAGTTGGGTGCCAAAACATATATCAAGTGAATCAATATGATACCCCATTGTCACCACGATTATTCATATGCAAGACATATATCAAGTGCTCTCATATCCATAAAATTATTCAATCCGATAACAACGAAATCTCAAAGGGAAAAACTCAATTCATCACAACAAGATAGAGAGGGGAAAACACCATATGATCCGACTATATTAACAAAGCCCACGATACATCAAGATCGTGACATCTCAAGAACACGAGAGAGAGAGAGAGAGAGAGAGAGATTAAACACATAGCTACTGGTACAAACACTCAGCCCCGAGGGTTGACTACTCCCTCCTCATCGTGGTGGCCGACGGGATGATGAAGATGGCCACCAGAGATGATTCCCCCCTCTGGCAGTGTGTCGAAATAGGGTCTAGATTGGTTTTCGGTGGCTACAGAGCCTTGCGGTGGCGGAACTTCTTATCTAGGTTAACCCCGAGGGTTTTTGGAATATTTGTGAATTTATAGGGCAAAGAGGGGGTGCGGGAGGCCACCGAGGTGGGCACAACCCACCTGGGCGCGCTTGGGCCCCCAGGCGCGCCCTGGTGGGTTGCGCCCCCCTCGGGGCACCCCCCAAGGTGCTGCTCTGGCCCACCTTGGGTGTTCTGGTCCATAAAAAATCTCCAAAAAGTTTCGCGGTGTTTGGACTCCGTTTGATATTGATTTCCTGCGATGTAGAAAACAAGCAAAAAAACAGCAAATGGCACTGGGCACTGGGTCAGTAGGTTAGTCCCAATAAATGATATAAAGTTGCTATAAAATGATTGTAAAACATCCAAGAATGATAAAATAACAGCATGAATACTTCATAAATTATAGATACGTTGGAGACATATCAGTTTCTAGCTTGCATTGCTTCTAACTAGTTCGAACACCTTCTGCTTAGTTTACACTTTACACATCATACATGTCAATATGGCATGTCATCCCGTTTTTCATACATATTCCATCCTCCTATCATGCGGCTGCCTTACATGAAAGTAGTGTTTGTCAGTATCATGCATCAATGATTTCTGAAGAGCAAATTTTATTCCTTTTTCTTGTGAGTTTGACTTGACAAGGCAAAATCAAAAAAGAGGAAGGAAAAAAGTAAGAAAGGCGATGATGGTGGTCCTCTGCAGCAACGTAAATGGAGCATCTATAAAGATTCTCCTCGTACTGCTAGTGCATTACAAGTTCCAAGTCTCTGCTCCCCTACTCCACCATCCTAGGTGCTTGCTCTAACTTGGGAGTGTGATATCTGGTTGCATGTTGCATATGGTGTCTAGCTTGTATTGCTTCTAATTAGTGTAAACTTCATCTGCTTGGCTTACACATGATACGTGTGAATATGACACGCCTTCCTGTTTTTGGTACATACTATATCTGTCTATCACACCATGTTCTTACATGAAACTACGCTTCTTGTGTATCCAGCATTAGTCACTTATGATGGGACACCTTTAAGTTGGTAGTGTGATATTGGTTTGCGTCTTGAATATGATTTCTAGCATGTAGTGCTTCTAATTTGATGAACACCACCTATGACGAGACAATTTTAACTTGGCAGAGTGATACTGATTGCACCTTCCATATGGTGTCCAGCTTGCAGTGCTTCTAATTTTTTGAAGTGCCTTTTGCTTAGTTACCACATCATAGGTGTGAATATGTCAAGCCATCCAGTTTTTCGTACATACACTACAAAAAATAAGCTTCCGTGATGATACGTCTTTATCACAGTAGGTCACATTTTCTGTCATGAATGTACATCCATGACGAGTTTATGAAAGAATCAAGATAGTCATACTTGTGCTGTCGTACAAGTGTTCCATGGCATTACCAAAATTATCATCAGGAGAGTGTCCACTTCCATGACGATAAATGCCGCGTCATGGAAGTGCTTTCGTCAAGGGTGACCGACACGTGGCATCCACCGTAACGGGTCGCCGTTAAGCTATCGGGTCCGGTTTTGGATCCGATAACCCGCTAACAGCCATGACCAATGCCGATTTTCCACGTGTAAAATCTCAGTGGCTAACGGAACCACGTGTCAGCTTCGCGTTGGCACAGGTGTCACTCATCTAATGGGCGAGATGCGCCTATGATATGTTGACACGTGGACCGGCCCAAAAGTGTCCCATAAAGATTAAATGGGTTGGCCCAACTAAAGGCCCACAAGATTTAGCGGACCATAATGGGCCGGCCGAGCTAAAGGCCCACAAGATTTTGCAGACCATATGTGGCCGGCCCAGCTAAAGGCCCAACATTCTCAGTTAAGGCCCGTACGGCTTGTGTCAAATCGGCCCGTCAATGGCCTGTCCTAAACTTGTCATCATCGCGGCCCATGGTCACTTCTGGCCCGTTAACAGTCCGCTAAGTATTTGGGCCAAATTATGGCCCGTTGTGTTTCCGGCCTGTTAAAGGTCCTGCTTCATTTGGGCCCATTTATAGGCCATTGAAACTTTTGGCCCATAAACGACCATGAAGGATATGCGTCATATTCGGCCATGTTTGACATTCGGCCTGTTGGAGGCCCATTGTAGATTTGGGCCACTTTCAGCCTGTTGTGACTTTCGGCCTGTTAACGTCAGACGAAATCCATGGGCCATATGTGGCCTAATGTCACATCGGGCCTACTAACGGCCTGTATAAAAATGACACTAATCAAGCCCGACCGAACTTCCGGCCTGTTAAAGGCCCGTGTAGTAGGTCGGCGCATTTATGGCCCGTCTGAATTTCGGCCTATGGACGATCCGCATTCTAAATGGGCCACCATTTCGGCCTATGGGTTATTTGGCACAATTAGGGCCCAATATCACTTTCGGCCTATTAAAGGCCTATTTTTTATGGGCTCGAGATATTTACACCTGTAAACGGCCTATTATTACTGAGGGCCCAAATTATGTTTAGGTCTGTTAAAGGCCCACTATGGGCACAGGCCTATTAGAAAAATATGAAAGCTTATGCTAATTTAGGCCAAGATATTTTTAGTGGGCTAGATGCAAATTTCGGCCCATAATCGTTTTTTGCCCAATTGGAATGGGCCCGACGAATGTTGGCATGTTGGGCTCCTATGAAGCTTTCGGCTGAATACATTACTAAGATAAACCTACACTATACAAAAATAGCGTCGAAATTACTGCAGCCTTTGGCAGCATCATAAATGTTGTATCACAACAAAAGAAATTCCAACCATACAACAAAAGGCATGTTGGGATAAAGTTTACAGTCCTTGCAGATAAAAGCACCATCAGATGTATAGAAGAACATATTTGACCTGAGTGCTAATGTTTCAGGCTGTAGAATCTGATGGAGCAGCACGATCTTCCCCTTTTTTCGCCATTGCTCTTGAACAACGAAGCAAATGTCTGATAGTCTGGTTTCAAAACCATTCATATCTTCATGACATTTGTCAACCACTATTCTTGTTTCTGAAACAACGTCCATTAAGGATTGGAATTGTGTCTGGAGCACAGATATATCACTCTGTCTAGTTGGAAGATTTTGTTCAGTAGGCGATTTGGACGAGGTTACCTTGACAACCAACCCAGAATTACGCAGGAAGGTGCTTTTTGCACTGTTAGTGGAGAGATACTAACGCACTGCAGCAAGAGGTGACATTGTGCCTATGGTAGCCTCGTCACCTTCAGGTGGTTGTGGCTGTTCAATCATTTGTTCCATAGCTTGCTAAAAGTTTGAACTTGTAGATTAGTGTACCAGATAAGTTACTAATGAGACAAAAACAAACAAAGTAGGTTTCACGTTTATACATAACTTATTTTGGTGAACTACTATAATACATTAGCATGTATTGTAGTGCCAACTACATAATAAAATCACTTTCGGAACATATGTCCATGTAGCATGCCTACTGTATTGTCTATTTCATCACATTCGTTGACATCTAAGGGTAAAGAGACATGGTTTAAAGTAGGATGAACATAGTATGACATCATTCATATCATGGGCAAACATATATAAAACAAACAGGCTATTGTATCATTGTGTGCGCACATGAACATCACAACTAGATTACAGATCAAGACCAAAAGAATATCCTTCATCTCTTTTAAACCATGTAAGGTGAAATGATACGTTAAGACAACTGTGTATAGAAGTGAACAGAGTAATTGACATTGGCTGCAAACCAAGCAGTTAAATGAACACATCATAGTACCAATCAGTTCAAAGGCAGGAGGAGTAAGGACTTACAATAGCGACTTGAACTGGTGTGCTCATGCCCTTCATCTTGCTGGTGTGGCAATCCTTGAAGATTTGCACTGTATTCGGTTCAGGTTCTTTTTGGTCCGCATGGGTTTTCCTCTGTATTTGGAACAAGTCAATATAGATACGATAATATGGCACAGAAGAAAGAAGGAACTAGCAGCTATTTACAAGAGCCTCGCAGTGTGCAATATAGCTACGAGATCCTGTTGTCTATTGGAATTTCACTTTAGAACGGTTGGTCTTGTTCTTCAAACAGTTAGCCTAGAGGAAGATACACTTGTAAGGCACATACATAAATAAAAGTTCAATATGTGGTCTGATCCAATACATATACCCTACCTGATACTTTGGATCAGACCAGTGTTTAACAAGGGTTGTCTAGTCTTCATTTGTAATATATTCCACTGGAGATGTTTGGGCGATTTCATTGTTAGCCTTGCCTTCAAGGTGAGATTTTCTAAGGTGGTACCGATAATGTCGCAGAGCAGACTGAAAAACATGAGTGCATGCTTGTTTAGTTGCATTATCTTTCAGATCCAACTTGAACCTCATCTGTTGAAAAAAGAATGTGAGTCTTATTAGGAGGAAGCTAGAAAGTATGGCACAGAGCAAGATTGCCGGTGTTCTGGGAACGGGGGCCCCCAGACTTGTCTGCCTGCGGCCCACGGCGTGGCTGTGCAAGCAGGCCTGTACGGCCCATCTTCATCAACAAGGCATTCAAGACCCTCGCGAGGGGCCAAGCCTCGCGAGGTGGATGACGCAAGACCTCCCCAGGAGCGGCCTCGCCAGGCCTCGCCAGACATCCGGAAATAATAATGCCATTTATATTTTAATTTAATGCGTAGAACCGCCGTTTACACGTAGATGCACTATGCCTCTGCCCGTTCTCACAAACGCGCTATATATCTCTCTATCTAACGCATAAGTGCACACACTCTATATACATCGGCATTTCTCTTTCACGCATGCTCACAATCTCTCCTGGGGTGTCGGGGTGTCTCACGCACACACTCTCTCTATATATCTCTCTCTCTTTCTGACTACTATGTACCACTCTTTTCAGTAATCTCAGTTGGAAAACACTATTTCCTCACATGCATATATACACACGCACGGTCTCTACTAGGCCTCTATATGCACATATATGTGCCTACGTGTCTCCCACACGCACATTATCTTTAGGCCTCTCTCGCACACATTGCTCCCCCCCCCACAGACACACCTCTCTCTTAGTAGTTGGCAGATATGATTCCATCAGATCATTCGGTAGGATATCCCTGACTGTTAGGCTGGACGGTAATACGAGGCAAAGTTTTACCCAAGTTAGGACCCTTGCAGTTGAGGAAACAGCCTACTCCTGGTACTGTATATTAGTGATAGGGGTGTGTACAAAGTACACGTGAATACCAGGCATTGTGCGTGTGTGTATACTATCAACGAACTAGCCCCCAGGCTTCTATAACATACTCGGGGCCTAGGGTTGCAAATCATATATAGTCGGCTTATCACCAGTGGGGATAGAGTCCTCCACGACTCTGGTAGCTTTGTTTTGTACGCCGAGTCCTCCACATGGGTCTTCGTATAATGCGTCTCGGTCCAACCTATGTGGCGCAGGATGGAACCGATCCATGAGTCCTCATGCTGACCCACCACAATTAGAAATGATGTGCCCACCCCAACTAGAAATGATGTGCCCACCACACCACACACGCAATCAGCCACTAAGAAAATAATCATATACGTTAGTACAATGTTATACATGAAAGTTAATTGCATGGTGCATCCAAAAATATTTGTTCTGCATTGTGAATGTTTATATTTTCTCCTAAAATATTAGTCACGGGAAAGAGAAACGAAGGGCATATCTCTCCTTGTCTCCACCGGACACCCCCTCTTTCTACACCACTTTCACGTACGCACACAAACCATCTCTCGACCCTCTAAAAGTATGCATGCCCATGACACATTCACGCGTGACAGTCATTGTATTTCAAGCAAAAGCACTATACGGTCACTGGACTTCAGAATATGCTCATTACGGTCACCGTATATATTCTCGGGGTGATCATACGGTATCTAGGTCATGATACATCTCCATATTTTGTTGATGACACTGACGGACATTGTATTTGATGCATGCTTCGTATTTTGTTGACGACACTTACGATCATTGTATTTGAAGCGAAAGCACGATATGGTCACTGGACTTCAGAATAAGCTCATCACAGTCACCACATACATTTTGTGGTGTTAACCAACCTGTGGTTGGATGGTTAGGAGGACAGTGGTTTCTCGAGCCCACCAGGGTTAAAGTCCTGGTGCTCGCATTTATCCTGGGTTAATTTCAGTATTTTCCGGCGATGTGCGTTCAGTGGGAGGAGACATTCCACTCGACTACGAGGCACCTATGGTGACTTCATAAAATCTCAAGATCATATGCTGGCTCACTCTCTCAAAGGTGCTCATAGGGGTAGGTTCTGCGTGTGTGCGCTTATAGCGGTGAGAGCTTGCGCGTATATATGAGCGTTTGCGTCTGTACCGTGTTAAAAAAATACATGTCGTGATTATACGGTCACTGGCTCACCCGTACAACTCGTATTTTGTTGATGACACAATCAATTGAACAGTCAAACGTTCCATGTGGTGCAACTAGTGTTGCACCATCGGGGCGTGTAACTGTGGGGCCCACCTGTCAGTGCGTATATGAAAGAAAGAAATGGTAGTTTGAGTCTGTACTGTGTTAATAGAATACATTTTCGGGTGATCATACCGTCACTGGCTCACCATACAGCTCCATAATTTGTTGATGACACGATCAATTGACCAGTCAAACGGTCCACATTCAGCAGCGCATATTACCATAGGGCCCACCCGTCAGTGCGTATATGAAGGACAGAAATGGTAATAAATTAGTGGTCGGTGCGGATTCGAAGTCGTGAGACCTCTGGTTGGAAGTCGCCGGCGGTGGGGGTGCGGTGATTGGGCGGTGGCGTGGGGATCGCCGGAGAAAAAGCTTGGCACGAGGGGGCCTAGAGGGATGGCCGGGGCGGCGGCGGATCGGCGGTGAGGAGTGGTTTCGGGGCGGGCTGGGTGGCGTGGCGGCGCGGGCCGGCCGCGGGCGGTGGGGGCCGGTGGTTCGGCCGATGGTGGCTGGCGGCTCAGGGGGGTGGAGGTTGAAGATAAACCGCAGGCCCTTTATTTTGTATCCAACAGCTGGAAAATCTACTGACCAGAGATGGAAAAGTCAGTCGACTGACATGTAGCCTCACCCCGCACGTACACATGCACGCATGCAACACTCGCATGAACACACGCACGCATGCAGGCGTGCAACACTGACACGTACACATAACGAACACACGCATGCATGCAGGTGTGCAACACTGACACGTACACATGCACTCATGAACACACGCACGTACACACACATACATGCAACACTGAAATGTACACATGCACGCACGCAACACTCGCACGCCTGCATGCACACAACACATGACGCGAGACACATGCTCAACCTATACGTGCATGCATCCTTTGTTAAGGACATGGATTGTTACGGGTATTAATCAATCTTATCTGTGATAAGCAGAACATTGATGTTTGCAGCGGTCTTTATGAACCACAACGTATCGAACGGGCTATCAAAGTATATATGAAAATTTTAAAATTCTCTTACATTATATAGTAGGCTTATCTACATGAAATAGATGACGTCACACTCAATGAACAATCATCGATTTATGAAATGCCTGCTTCTGACCGCCCTGGCCCACCAAAAGTTCCTCTACCATGCACTGCCTGCGTTGGATCACTGACATGCAGGCCATGTACCCAAAGAGCCCACACGTCAGTAGAAGAATGGCGCGGTGTCGTACGTCAGAGTCGAGGGCGCCACTCGCTGCATGCCCGGCTGAACACGCCTCCTTGCCGCATTCAAACGCCTCCATGAAACCCGTGTGGAAGCCGAGAAACCCACTCTGGACACACGCCCGTTCATGACCGGGCCGGCAATAAACGCAACACCGGCCGAGCTCCTCCCGTTCGTCATCTATTTAATCTCCTATTTAAACGAGGCCAAACGCCGGCCAAGAATCGCACACCTCTGCCGCTCCCCTATCTCCTCCTTGACCATTTTGTCCACTCTTACAGTGGCTTACGAAGAGTAGTTATACGGCATCCAAGCCGGCTGGGTGGCCTGCCGAGCCCACCGGATACGAGCTATGCAGCTTGCTGATCCACCACCCTCCCCTCACCCGACGGAGCTAGTTGCTGCCCCAAGCTGGCGCATGGTTCAGCAACTCGCCGCTCCAGGCCAACTCGACGAGGAGCGGCGCATGGGCATCGTCGCTGCCGTCCACGCCGCCGCCTTGTACCGTGCCTCCCATGTCTACGACCGCATCTCCCGTTTCTGTGGCTGAGACTCCCATGCCGGCGGCCGGGCCATGCAAGCAGAGATAGAAGTCGGGTACGCAGAGAGCGATGAGTCGGTGGCCAGCGTCCGCCGCCATCATCGAGGAGAAGTAGAACACGGGAGGCCGCCGCCGCTTGGGTCCCATGAAGGCCACCACGGAGGCGACGCCAGCGTACACAACAG
Source organism: Aegilops tauschii subsp. strangulata (assembly GCF_002575655.3). Classification (NCBI taxonomy): domain Eukaryota; kingdom Viridiplantae; phylum Streptophyta; class Magnoliopsida; order Poales; family Poaceae; genus Aegilops; species Aegilops tauschii. Next base: position 307,571,763 of record NC_053037.3, on the reverse strand, counting down.
GTGTCTTGCCGGATCCTTCTATTGCGAGGACCTTCATCGACCCCGCATGGGCTCCACGGAAGCGGAGAAGCCCCCTTCCACCATCATCTAGGGCATCAGCCAACGATATCAGTTGGGCAGTGGGGAAGCGAGCCGTCCTTTGCGCTGAAGCATATACCTCCGGGGCTCCCGACAATCCGGTGATCGTGCTGCCGGACATGAAGAAGACAAATGGATCGGCGGGCGACCATTTAGGCCAGGTATTATATACATGTGATGTCCAGAACTAGCACCGCTTAGTTGATTTGAATGTAATGAAATCAGTCATGTTTGTATGAAAATCCGGTATTTTATATGAATTCTGTCATTGTTTATATGAAATATCGCCGTGTTTGCATGAATTTCGTTCGGTTGGTTGAGTTGTTGTCAGAATGTGTGCGACTACGGTTGGATGGCGTAATTTGCGGGTCATCGGTCGGTCCGTGGCCGGCTCGAGCGGCGTGGAGCTCGTCCTAACGTGCGCGCTGGAGGATGCATGAGCACCCGAGCCATTCATCGTTCATCGAAGGCAAAGGCACCGGTGGACAAAAGGGTCGCCAATATTTTGGCTACCCTGGGCAAGATCCAAATAGCCCCTCCCAGCAGATTCAAATCCCTCATTCGCCGTGAAATTTTGCCATGTGTTGTTTTCATGGACTAGCAAGATGCCCCTGCATTGCATGGAACATCAAGATGCATTTTATTACAAAACACCTGTTGTGATTGACCCATGCAGGAGTAATCCCATGTGTAAAAACTAATGATATCTCGAGAATTTTATCGGAAAAATGGTATCTCGAGAATTTCATCGAAAAAATGATATCTCGAGAAAGATGAGAGATAAGGAGAGGAGGAGTGGGGGGGCGTGGTGGTGACTGGTGGTCGGACTGGGCGGAGGCATGGGGATGGACGGCGCATTATGTCTAGGTTTGTATCTCTCTCACACACACCCACGTAGGTGGGGGACGTGCACGAAGAGAAGAGGTGCACACACGGCGCACGTACTCCCGTCTCTTTCCCAACCACACCCGCGCGGGTACACGGTGGAGCTCATTTCTGTACGAAAAGGCAACCCACGTGTAATTTGACACATGTACTGGTTGTCCACTTGATGGAGGATTGTCTACCACGGGTGAACAAACAAATTGCGACTTGACGTGTTATGTTAAAAAAGAGGCAAACCATGTGGGGCCTACCTTAGAGGCAAGGCTCTATACACTTGAGATGCTCTGTACGTATTACTTTTGATGTGTCCCATCAACTCGCAGAACGAGGAGAAGCTTGCTTAGTACACCGTCTCCCCCGCCCGCAGGCACGGTGGCTCGCGGGACGAGGTGAAGCTTGCTTACTAGTACGCCTTACACCCGCTCCCTCGCCCACGCGCGGTGACTCGTAGGACGAGGAGAAATTTACTACTCCATCCGTTTACTCCTCGTCCCTACCTTGGTTAGAGAGATTATCATATTGTTTCGAATATATGTCAAACTGCACAAAGTTTGACCAAATTTATATAAAAAAAAATATGAACATCTACAATACTAAAACTATATAGTATGAACATACGTTTCATGGTGCATCTGATAATATTGATTTCATATTGTGAATGTTTATATTTTTTGATATAAAGTTAGTCAAACTCCACAAAGCTTGACTTTGACCAAACCTTATATGCGGACTAAAAAGAAACGGAGGGAGTAGTAGGAGTAGTACTACTACAGCAATTTCCTGGGAGTCCATGGTGCAGCAAGCTACCCTAGGCTATGTTACTACTCCCTCCTTTCCAGTTTATGGCTCAATTTCAAAATCTCTCCAATCAAGGTAGGCGGTGAGTGGTAGAATTAATTTCGTAGTTTGCACAAGTAATTAGTACGCACGTTTTTCTCAAGAAGTTATGTTTACCGAGGCATTATTTAGAACGAATGCATGCATGACCACTAAATTTCCATGAACTTCTACATGCACTGGTGAGTTTTCTCTTGACACTGCTTGCATCGGGTGATTTAACGCACCTCGAAATCCAACATGTGATGGTACTACTACTACTAGTGGAACTGAGACATATAAAACGGAAAAATGAATTTTTAGATGAGCCCTATAAACCGGAAAGGAGGGAGTAGTAAGTAGTACACCTCCATCGTGGGTACGTACTCCGTAAAATCAGATTTTCCCAAAACTAAGTCGCTCAACCTTTATTTGCTTGTTTCCCTTCCTGCCTCCTTGCCTCGAACAGACTATGCCAAACTCCCATGCCTGCCGGGCGGGAAAAGACCCGCCCTCGCCTTTTTTAGTCCGGGTTTTATCGATGGATCGCGCGAAGCAGCAAAAACCAAGCCGTGTCTTGTACTCCTCCGTCGACGCTTGCTTTCATGAATTCTGTAGTTCCTCTCGCCGACATGTGGCACATATAGCAACCGGGTCGACGTGTCATGCACCAAATAACAGTGTAGAATAGCGGGGGGGACGCACCCCAGTCGTACCGCCCCAGTAGTAGTAATGAACAATGAGATGTCAAATCACAATGCCGCACCTTCCCAGACGGACGAAGCAACCATTATTTCACACTTCGCTTCGCCATCATCTCCTTCAAGAAAACCACGTAGTATTGCTTATGCCATTTTTCTGCCTCAAGAGGGACACGCGCATCGCCTTGGTACATCATGACACGTGGGACCGCATGACAGGCCATGCTCCCCCGCCCATCGCTCGGTAAAATCACCTCATTTTTACTACTTCCTCCATATCGGTTTACAGGGCTTGCACGTCGTTCTAGGTTGAGAATTTAACTGGCTATATATGTGATGAACAGTATATGTTTAGAAACTACATCCGCTTAAGAATCCAATGATATACTTTTTGTGACATAGCAACTCATATTTAGTTAGTCAAATGGATGACCTAGAACTACGTGCACGACCTATAAACCGAGACGGAGAGGGTAGTACGGTATGTATCTTTTTAGATCAATATAGTCGGGATTCATCAAGGCGCAAAACCAAGTGGTAGGCTGCTCCTGTCATGTTGGCGTAGCAGCTCAAGCAGGGTCAGTCCGCACGTGAAATGGCGACACACTTAACAGGACCCCTTTGGCCGACATGTGGCTCATCCACCGTCTTCTTCCATGTGCGATGCACCAAATTATAGTTCGGAGCAGCGATTGGACTTGGAGGCACCCCGGTCGTAGCGCCGCAGTAGTAGTAAATGAGCGATGAGGGGTCATTTCACAAAGCCCCACCTTTCCCGCATTAAGCTGGATGGACGAAGCAACCATCATTTCACTCTAGGGCGCAAGAGCATAAAGAAAAGAGAAAACTAATGATGCGTGCGGCAGCTACCTAGGACACCCTAGGGTAGGGGCATCCACTACAAATCCTTTTTGTTGAAAGTGCCTCCACTACAAATCTGCTTCTCCCTCGTCCTCTTGAAGAAAACCGATGATGCGTGTGGCGGTAGGGTTTGTAGGAGTACTACAGCATGCGGGGCCATGTCATAGTAAACGGGAGAGGGATTGAGTTCGAGTCGATGCCTTAATATGTGTGGGCCGCTTGGTTTTACGGGAACGAGGCAGCATTTTGGGTTCGGGGACCAATGGAGATATACGTACAAAAAATTGTGGACTTAGGTTCGACCGAAAGGCAATGATGCATGGGCCCTGCATTTTGATATACCCGCGGCCGCGTGAAATTTGCTACTCTACTCAAAACTAGTAAGGTACACATGCATTGAACGCATGAGATTTGGAAACCAAATTATGAATAAATACACACTACAACCTGTAAAGCTTTGAGTCATATATGCATGATGTAGATGTTCATTTAGTTCTTGTAGTTCATCTCATTCAAATTCAATTAGTTTTATAAAAAGGTTAAGATTCATGGGATTGTGCATTGTAAAGCATAAAGTAAAAAAAAGGCAAATAGTGGCAATTCATTTAGAAAGAAAAGTTTGGGAAATTATGATACGAAAGATTCTAGAACAAAGGACAAGTGCTTGTGTTTTGAGGTTTGTGCATTATGCTTAAGTTTAACCATGGAGTCTTCTAGATTGTACATGTGGCAGAATCTGGTGGAATGTTGATGATATCCAACGGCCAGTAGTGCTCGGATTTGCCATCTCTGCACTGTCGGATTAGCTTCATCCAATGACCATCTTTCAAAGTTATTCACACACTATATAGGGGTATAGATAATGCATAAAAGTTCCTCCAAAAACATCTATAACTACTGGGAAGTGAATGTATGCTTAAAATGAAACAAAAGTAAAACTCCCTCCTTCTAGGTGTATAAGTCATCTTAGGTTTTTTTGCTAGTTAATAGCATTCCATGCAATGAATTAACCACCGCATGTCATGTTTGAAAGTCTCAAGCCATTGAAAGCATGCACGGCCCATATCTCTTATTGGTTGATATGTCACGAAACAAGAAACGAGGAGGGAGTTAATGTATCGTGCCTAAGTGTTTTGGGATTATTTGGTTTCGGAAGATGACTTACACACCTAGACGGAGGGAGTACAAAGAGAAAAAATGAATTGCAGTTAAAAGAATGACATTTCTAACAAAAATGTGAACTACATATGTGTGCACGTGACCAGCACATACATTGTCAATACAAAATTTAATGCAATAAATAACTAATGAGTAACATGCACGAATTGATGATGTGGTGCTTGCATGCATAGAGTAGAAAAACAATGTGATTTATGACTTGCATGCATGACACGTTCTTGTGCCATAGTTGCATGTCTAGGAAAAAAACTACTAGTGGGTTGTACTAGCTATTTAGGAATAGAAGATGTATACATGGAAGTTGTAGGGAAAGAGATGACATGTATCTCAATTCCTATGAGTAGGGATTGGAAAAGAGATGTCATTTGGTTCACATCACAGGAACTTTTCTATTGAATCTAGAGATGACATGTATCTCAATTCCTATGAGGAGGGATTAGAAAAGAGATGTCATTTGGTTCACATCATAGGAACTTTTCTATTGAATCTAGAGATGACATGTATCTCAATTCCTATGAGGAGGGATTAGAAAAGAGATGCCATTTGGTTCACATCATAGGAACTTTTCTATTGAATATACACTAATGTTTATTTTCCTTTGAAATTATGGGAGTATAGGAATCCATTCATATGAACCAAGTGGCTCTAAAGCTATAAAAATGATATCATGTTTATTTCCTTTGAAATGTGGAGTATATGAATCTATTCCTATGAACCAATTGGCTCTAAAGGAAAAAATCCTATAAAAATCATATCATATAGAGTTCCTATGATATTCCTCCACACCAAAGGATGGTTGAAATTGCTGCAGGTGATACGACGGTCTTTCTTTGTACACTCCTCCCCCATCTCTATAGTTACCGCTCGAAGATGAATGAAATGATATATACTTGGTATTCTATATGTGCATTTTGGTACACGAAAACTCGGTAAAACTTTGCGAGGTTCAAATTTTCAATAAAGCTATATGCGCTGCATTTTGGAACGGAGGGAGGAGCATACGGCAGTTGCTAACACTCACGTGGAAGATTTGTGTGTAGGAGGACTGGTTGTTCAGTTAAATGACATGGCAAAATTGACATTGTCGGATGCCGATCTAACGGTTCTTACGGCGTTCGTCAGGAAATGGCTTGTGGCGAACATTTGTCAGATAATGATTTACGGACACATGCATTGCATTGATACGTTCCCCCTCTCTCTCACGCACACACGCTCCCTCACGAGTCACGACTCTCCCGAGTCCTCTCGCACCCACCGTCTATCTGCAAGTAGATGTCACGCACATATGTGCTCTTCACACCCTACCCTCAGAACTTCTAAAAAACAAAAGACGTCGTGCACCTTTTATTTTAGCTCACACGTCACACACTTATACTATTACTCTTGTGGCGAACGTTCTTTGGGCATAGTATATTGTACTCTCATGAAGAGAAGTGGTGCACGCACGCACTAGTTCTCTCACACCCACTCGCGGGTACATGTAGTAGCGCATTTTTTTGAAGCTGGTACAACAAAATCACTCCATTATATATATAAGCAGGAGCCTTATTAGGGCTTGCTTTACTAGGGTTCCTCTCTTTCACTCTCTCATGCTCTCCAGATCTAAGCAAGACATAGGTGGCCACACTCTCTCTAAGCTCACTGCTGGTCACAAATCCGGCCGGACCACCTCGACCGGGGCAGGGGTGTAGGTGCATCGTTCACGCTGTCATCGGCGGCGAGGGAGGAGACCAACGGCTGCCCACGCGTCCCGATCGGCGGCCGTGCCGTTCTCTCGGAGAGAGCGCCGGCTCAGGAGGGCCTCCGACCCCTTCTTCCTCCCTGCGATATTGTGGCCAAGATGTGGCCTCTCGACGCCGTGTTTGCCACATGCCGACGACCCTCAGGTATATATTCCTTCGAAACCTGCCTTGCTCTACTGCCCAGCTCCCCACATGGCTGTGTGTGGATCTTTTTCTACTTCCGTCGGTTGTTCCAAAGCCACCTAGACTTTTACTATTATTAGAGGTAAAGCTAGTTCATCCAGTCGAATCTAAGAGTTGGTTCAAACAGGGAAGATAGTGGGAAAGCTGTAGCATGACTCTAGGACTTGGTTCTAAGAGGAAACGGGGGAAAGTAGTAGATACTGGCTACCCAACCAGTCTCTTGGTTGAAAAGGCGAAGAAAGCATGGTGGATGGTGAAGGGTGGGGGGAAGTGGACCTGTCTCTTGGTTGAAAAAGGAAAGAAAGTGAGAGGTGTTGGGGGGAAACACAAATGAGAATGAGCAGGTCTAGATTTCCTGTGTTCGCATAGGAAAATGTCGCCGAGGAGATAAATAATGGGACAAATGCAGACATGTTGCCTGAGTGTTTGCCGCTCTCGGCAACCACATCTGCCTCACCACTTTATGCCCCTACTGTCCCTACGCCCATATCGCTATCGTTAATGTAAAATCACATGAAGCATTAAGCAATGCCATCTAATGTCACTACAAGTAATGGTCTAGTGCCGTCGATGAATTGAAGCAATGCCACCACCATTTTCTGAAGTGCTTCCGTCTTGCTTTATTTCCCATGAATTGTGTTTTTGCAGTTACACTTAAATCTCGCACCGCTAACATTGCTTCATCCCAGTGGAACTGCACAAATTTGATTGCACATTTACTGACCATGTGCTACTCTCATGACAGTAATACTAATGCTATTGTTCTGCATGTTAATCTAGTGGCAGTGTTGATGTGATGTGATGCTACTTACTTAAGGGCACTTTCATACTGTCAATCTAGTGCCAATTATAACACAATAGATGTTGCTGTTAATCATACGCCACTGCAAATATCTGTCATTGTTTAAATAACCGTATTTCGTATTTGCGCAAACAGGGATGTCTGTCTCCATATCGTTTCTATCTGCGCAATCAAAAGTACACACCTCAGTTTTAGTACAATTGCACAAAATGAGATGGCTATTCCTAGCTGTCGTCCTCTAACCACCAGTGTTCCAGGTATTCCTACATTGGTAGTACCTAGGTAGAATGACCAACGCAATCTAAAAGAAGTTGATTCGTACATTTTACTTCCTGATTGCAGTGTAGGGACGAGCGAAAACAACTGCATCCTAGTCCAGAATGCACTTTCTACCAGTTCATCCATGGACCGAGAACTAGCTGGTACAGCTGCACGGAGGTTTTTGGGACAGGTGCGCGGACAAGAGGCATTGTGGTCTGCTTATTTCTGTAAATAGTGGTGCTTAAATTTAGTGGAATGCACAAGAATTTCAGCTGGTCAGTACACTACATGGTTCAGTTGAGCATTCCAGCTGAGAACACAATTATAATTGGTTATTCTGGAATGAGAGAGCCTAACCCTGGATGGTGGCAACAAGAAAAAACCAGAGTGAACTCCAGGAAATTTAAGCCTGCCAGGAGGCCCTTTGCTCAGAGAAGCCTTGCTTGTTTTTTTTCTGATTTGTAAACCTTCTCACAACTTTGCCTTTTGCTATGAACTAGTATATGTTTGTTATGTTCTATGAATCATTGAGATGTATAAAATTGCTTAACTTATGCTTTTCAAGTTTTTTATGAAGCCGAGTTTAATGTGAGTGTTCCACATGAACGCTGGACTAGCGTGTGAACGTTTGGAATTTACAATGTGGCCTCAGTTAACTGCATGAACCACTGTAACAAGATACGTAGTTGCTTATATGTCAGATAGCAGATTATTGATTGTTAGCTGGTCGATAGCCCAGGGTTGAAGCGAGCTGAGCCAATGTGTCGTGTTTTGCACAACTGCTTACAAGTGGGGTAGCACCAACAGTGTTTACAAGTACTTATGTATACGTCAGCGCATAGTCCTCGAACGAGTACTCTATTTCATCAAACACACACTGCTCGTATGATAAACCGTGACAACTTATGTCTTACCATGCCATATTCATGAAAAACTAGTGAGGACACATCTGTTTCGGCAACAATTATGATGGTTCTCACATGATTCACGGGCACACAAAAGTAGCAGCAGTTCCCATAGACAGATTCAAATAGAGTACTAGCCCCAGAGGGCTCGATAATATGCAAGGTTCAGATAATTAGACACAATCCAAACTACTATTAAACACTAGCTGGGGCAACTATTCCATGCCTCGATCTAATTTGGGTTGGATACAAGACGGACCTTGCCATGAACATCATCGAGGACGTCCGGCAGCAGCTCAATCCTGTGAACCTTCATGAAGATAACTTTGTAGCCTTGCCAGTCATAAACTTGTTTGTGGAGGCATGCCATGTCATCTTCCTGTGTAAGCTTGACAAGAATAGTATGCCTCACAAACGAAGGAGTAGCTTTGAACTTCTTGTGCTTCAGTACACCCTGGACAACATGCCTGACAACAATGAGGCTGGAATACAACTCGACATTGGTATAAGCGCAAATGGCTTCCAGGATCCAACAGCCTAAGAACTATGTTTTCCCAGTGCGTATATTTAGGTCATCCGCCTCATAGGGAGTGACGTGTACAACTACACAATCCTTGTCTGCATCAGGGCTCTAATTGAAACAGAAAAAAATTCTGAATTACTTTCCAGTATAAGAAACACAAGTTATTTAAACCACTATGTATAGCATGGCATCGAAGCTAATAGAATTTTGCATTATTCATCACCACATACTTAGATGAAAAAACACAATCGAGATCGGCAAAGAAGAAAATCACCTTGGGTAGCTCAGCGAGGGGGGACACATCCACGAAGGGGGAAAACTGCTCCTGCAGGGCCACGGGGGCTTTAACCTCAAACGGGGCATTGTCCATCTCAGTAGTGGCCGTGAGTGTATCTAGGGTCGGCTCGGTGGCTGCCTCCATCTTCTTGGAGCTCTCTGTCTCGTGGGGATCAGCCTCCCGCGTCTGCTCCAATATCGGCAGATCTTTGCCTGGTTCTCCTTGGTCCATCATGAAACTGACGAATACTAGGAGACCATTGAAAGGAAAACACAATCGCAATGACAATGAAACAAAAAAAGAGAATGAGGACCAGTTACTGCTTTGCAAAAGTTCTTTTTTTTCTCTGATCGAAAATATACCAACATCGCAGATCCGCTTACTTCCCTTCGTTGGGAGAGAAGAACAGTGGAAGATGCGAGTGTTGGCTTTCTTGAAGACGATGAGGGAGAAGGGGATTCAACAAAGAGTGAAATGATGGTTGCTTCATCCATCAAACTTAGACTGTGGGGAGGTGGGGTTTTGTGATACGATGGCTCGTTACTGCCGCGCTACAACCGGGGTGACTCTCCGCTTGCATACTGCCTTCTAATTTGGTGGATGGCATTTGGGCCCACGTGCTGCATGGCCCGCATGTCAGTGAACAAAAGTAAAACGGAATTCAGTAGAGGGAGACGTTTCGATGACCTAGGAGGAGCCAGAAGCGGTAGTGTATCCACTGTACTACTAGTAATTGTCTTTCTGGGTAGCTGTAGAGTGTCTCCACTGTACTAGTAGTAATTGTTTCTCTGGGCCCAAGACAAAACAGCCCATCCACCCTAGTAAATAATAAAATCAATTCAAAAGCCCATATATTTACTTAATGAGAGGCGATACCCACACCCAGCACACCGCCCCCCAAAAAACCATGGGTGCTCTTCTTCCTCCTCACTCCAACCCACCTCACGTCAGCTCGCTCCACTCGTACCCCCAAATTCCTCACCTCACTCCTACAGAAAACCCCAGCTCCCCTTCTTCCTCACTACTACAGAAAAAACCCAGCTCCCCTTCTTCTTCACTCGCACTACAACTAGGCTCGTCATTCATTACTCTGCTCAAATCCGTGAGCACGACGTGACGCCCTCGAGGAAAATGGAGTCGGCTGACCCCAGCGCCAAGAAGATGAGGCTCCTGCCAGCGGCGACGCCTATTGTAGATCCCGCACCTGACAGCGCGAGGAGAAGCGGCGACCCCGCTCCCATCGGATCCCAAGAACCCATAGAATCTCGGGTGGACCGCATTAGCGATCTCCCGGACGCCGTCCTTGGGGAGATCATCTCGCTTCTCCCCACCAAGGATTGCTGCCGCACCCAAGTCCTCTCAATTCGGTGGCACCCTCTATGGCGCGCCGTGCCCCTTAATCTCGACTGTCGTCAGATATCTCTCTTCAATGATTTTGAAATCCCCAGAGCCATCATCTCCTCCCACCAGGGCTCCGTTCAAAGCCTCTTCATCCCGTCATGCTACCTGAGCAAGCATATGATGCCCTACACGATGGACGCCTGGTTGAAATCCCCTGAATTCACAGAACTACAGCTGCTTGAGTTCTACTATTCCCCTGGAAATCACCTACCAGATACCGAACGCCATGTACTTGTTCCCTCAGCACCGATGTCCATCTCGCGGTTTTCCTCCTCTCTCCACACCGCCACCTTTGCGCTGTGCTACCTACCAGACAATCTAGTACTAAACCTTTGACTCCCATTTCTCAAGAAACTTACACTTGTGCGAGTTCGTATATCAGCCTCATTGCACAGCATCATCCACTCCAGTTGCCCTGCCCTGGAGTGCTTGGTGCTTGTTTTCACAGCTAGAATCGGTTGTCTCCAAATAAAGTCGCCTAACCTTGTAAGAATTGGAATTTCTTTTGACAGAAGGCAGCTCATCATCCAAGATGCCCCTTCACTTCAAAGGTTGATACTTGATTCTAGTTATTCACCGTCGCAAATAATCGTCCTCTCTACACCTAAACTGGAGACCTTGGGTGTAATACATGATCTCTGTGCTCATTTAAAGATGGTGTTTGGCTCCACAGTTCTTCAGGTACTTTATATTATCATCTACACTTGTAACCATAAGTTGCATTTTAAATTTCTTCGCATAAGTTCTATATCATCTTGGAGTACACATTTTGTACTAATATTATGTTATATGCTCAATGAAGAGTTTCTCCATGGATAGCCTATCGATGGTGCTAGATTCTGTCAAGATCTTATATATCCAAATGAATAGTTTTGATCTGAACAAGATTATTGGCTTGCTGCAATGCTTTCCATGTCTGGAGAAGTTGTATATAAAGGTGATAATTTCACGCACATTGGAAGCCCGCATATAGTGTACTAGAATTAACCGTTCAGCTGTTGCTCTTTCGACACTCTTTTTTTAGACCTTAAATGTTTTCAATCTTCATGTCTATTTAGGCAACAGGACGGGGTAAGAAAGTTATAACCAATAGGTGGATTCGTAAGCACCGGGATTTTCTCACTTCTCATGACATTCGATTGAAGACAATAACGCTAGAACGATATGTAGCCAACCATGCAAACACTAGATTTTTCACATTCTTCCTGCTGAATGCGAGGTTACTATTGTCCATTAGGCTTAAGTTTATCAGCAGCATGGTTTTGATGGATGGGTATGTCGAAGAGAAAAAAAGGAGTTTCAGGTGGGCAAAAGAGCTTCTGAACATGCCGGGCTTCTATTTACAACATATTGTGGTTATAATCCAGTAAATTTTACGACCCAGGATGTTCATTCTATGGACCTGACCGATCCATTTGACTGTGACTGCCGAAAACAGTGCTGGAGTTAGATGTTGTTGCCCTTTTCAACCTGGGTTTTGTCTAAACCTGATGAACAATTAACCCTCGTGCTTTTGTACAGTTTGTAAGCTGGAGTTAGATGTTCTTGCCCTTTTCAACTCGGCTGTGACTGTCATATTTTCTTTGAAACAAGGCAAATGGCTTGCCATTCGTTTAATTTAGAGTGAAATAGTGTAACAAATCCCAACCAAGGGAAATAACATCACTCTCGCCGGCTGCTTGAGCTCATTGTGCATTACAGAAGCCAAGTGATTAGCCCCCACCAGCACCCACAAACTTATTTCAAACTAGCACACCAAATGGGCTGTAAATTTTCACAGGAAACGCTGCATGACCGTGACAGATTTGGATTCTGACATTTGGGACCCACGAGAAAATAGCCTATCCAAGGTGGTGTCGAGTTACTAGCTAGTCAACAAACGATTCTGCCTACCAGCCATTGGATTGACATCCAACATCTGTCGTGTATCTTCTATCTCTTGTCTTCTTCCTCCAGCCGCCCAAACCAAACCACCCCGTCGGCTCTGCCTGCTCTCGCCTCCGCCACCCTACTGTACCCTCCAACGTTGGCCAGTCCCTCCCTCTATTCCCCCACATGTCCTGTTATTCTCCGGAGACGTCAGCCCCATCACGCACCCGCACCCGAACCAGTCAACCCTCGTACTCCCCTCCGCCTGCGACTGGACCAGCGCATCTTCCACGGCTCCTGTTTGTTCCGTCCGAGGCCTCGCCGTCGTCCTCCGCCTTGGTTCGCTCGCCGTGCGCGGTGCGCCGCCCTCTTGCGTTGTCAATGTCGTCAACAACCGAGAGGAACAAGGAGATGATTGTACGTGGAGAGGATGACAGTAGGGACCCACCAGCGTCATGGCAGTACGCAAGCAAGTGCCTCGTTATTACAAGCCCAAAAAATGGTTCCTCCTAATGGTTGGACATCTGGGGCTCATGCCATTGTCAATGTAGTCAATAAACGAGAGAAATACACAACGAGCGGCTGACACCAGGGACCCAGCAGGTCGCGCAGTTGTTAATTACTTTTTTTGAGGAACAAGCAGTTGTTATTTATACTAGTTTTAGCGACGGATCAGGGTAACAACGGGGCTGTGCGGGGGCTGTGGACCGTCTAGCCAGTGTTTTATTTATGTTTACCACATCATGAGCCCAATTGTGTTTTTTTTCTTGCTGAAAATGGCTAGCCCAGTTCTATTTTTTAAAAGAAATACCCAAACGAGGCCTACTTGCTTTATCAGCCCTGCTGGGCTGCAAATCTTTCAAGACTAGGAGAGTTTCATTCGGTTTGCCCAAAAATGGGCTGTACATTTTTAAAACACATCAAATCGGGAATTAGTTTCATTTTTTTTCATTACAAGATTATAAATTCCATTGATTTTTATGCGTGGACAATTATTTGGATTTTATATTTATATAAATTATTTTTCAAAATAGTTTGAATGTGACTTGATATTTCGGGATTAAAAACAGTTGGCCGCACCGAAATATGCAAAATTTCGTATAATTTTTAACCGTGGCCACAATATGGGGTGTAATGCTAACAAAAAGAAGATGGGCTCCAAAAAAATTCTTAAGAATTAGCAAATGGGCTAAATTATTAGAAATAATGGCAGATCGGCTGTATGCTATTTTCCACAGATTTGAGGCTCACTTGTGCGCCTACTACAGGTTGACGCATATGCTTTCCTAAAAAAAGGTTGACGCACACGCAACGTCGTGTCAACTTAGTCAACACACGAGAGCAGTGACTGTTGGATGTCCATCCAACAGCCGTCGTGCTTCTTCAATCTCTGCTCTTCCTCCTCTAGCCGCTCAAACAAGCGCTAGCGGGACTGCCTGCTCCCTCCTCCCGGGGCCGACTATGCTGTCGCGTAGGCCTCACCGCCCCATCGTACTCCCATCGCTGGCCTAGCCATCCCTCTACTCACCCACACCTGCTGTTATTCTCCGGCGACGGCAGACGAACCAGTAAACCCTCGTACTCCCCTCCGCGTGGGAAACAACTGCCGAGTCTTCCCTGGCTCCGTGTCATTCCCTTCCTAGGCCTCGCCATTGTCCACCACCCTGGTACTCTCGGCGCGGCGTGGTCAACGTGGTCAATGAACGACATCCATCGGAAGTGGACTATACGTGGAGAGACTGACAGTTGGGTACAAGGTCGCACGCAAGGAAATGCCTCCCTATTACGCGCAAAATAAAGTTTCCTCCACCTGACAGCTGGGACCCACCAGAAGGGCCTCTGCATTTTGCGAAATAAATGTTCCCCCCGCTGACAGGTCGGACACACCAGCTATATCTTCGCACGTAAGGAAGTGCCTCCTTATTATACACAAAAAATGAACACCCCCTGCTAGCTGGGACCCACCATAGTGGGAGGCTGACTTGTGGGCCTACTAAGTTGACGGGGACAGAGGGCTTTGTCAACTTAGTCAATATGAACGATTCTAGCTCCAGTGACCGTACGATGTTCATCCAACGACCGTAGTGCTTCTTCAACCTCTGGTCTTCTTGCTCCAGCCGCCCAAACCAGCGCCAGTCGTGCCGCGTGCTCCTGCCTCCTGTGGCCAGCTGTGATGTTGTGGAGGCCTCACCGCCTCCTACTACTCCCACCGATGGCCAGGCCATCCACTCACCCACACCCCATGTTATTCTGCGGCGACGGCAGCCTCACACCGCAGCCGAACCATTGAACCCTCGTACTCCTCTCCGTGTGGGCTTCCACTGCCGCGTCTTCCCCGGCTCCGCATCATCCCCTTCCTAGTCCTTGCCGTCGTCCACCGCCCTGGTGCTCTTGGCGCGGCGTGGTCAACGTGGTCAAAGAACGACTTCCATCAGAAGAGTACTGTACGTGGAGAGGCTGACAGCTGGGTCCACGGCCGCAGCAAGGAAGTGCCTCCTTATTAGGCAGAAAATAATGATTCCTCCACCTGACAGCAGGGACCCACCGGACGGGCCACCGTATTTCACGAAAAAAATGCCCCCCTGACTCCTGGGACCCACCAGCTACATCTTCGCACGCAAGGAAGTGTCTGACAGTCGGGACCCACCTGGTCAAAGCGTACGTAGCGTTGTCATTCTGGTCGTGAATGTGTACATATATACTGGTCGATCGGTCTCTCTGCAAGTATGAACTGTGGTCGAGCAAGTAGCGGCACGTGTCGTTGTAGACCACCCGACATAGCAGTTCACGCAGTCCCGTCTAAGTCATGTACATGTACGTATAGCCATAGGGCAAAAAATATGGCCACGCACGTACATACGGGCGGGGTCTCGAGCGCGTACTCACGCATATATACACGGATGGCCAGGGCTTGTGTACATGGAGAGGCAACGAACGGCAGCAACTGCGTCCTATTCATCGGCAGCGAACGGGCTGGGACGGAATGGAGAAACAACGTCCTGTTCATCGGGAGGCAACCGACTGGATCGGAATACGACGTGTTCATCGGGAGCCAACCAGCTTGGATGGAACAACCGATCAAAACGAGGCCTGGCATACCGCAGAATGGAGGAAAAGGCCTTGTGTTCGACCGGCCATGGTCGAAACGGGATCCTGTTCATCGGGAGGGATCTGGCGTACCGCAAAACGGAGGAAACGGACTTCTCTTTGACCTCCTACGGTCAAAACAGAGTCATGTTGATCGGGAGGGGTGTGGCGTACCGCAAAATGGAAGAAACGGACTTGTGTTGGAGCGCTACGGTCGAAACAGGGGTCCTGTTCATCGGGCGGGGTGTGGCGTACCGCAAAACGGGACTCCACGGGATACTGTTCATCTCCACCGTCGACCTCCTCCAGCCTCCACGGGCTACTGTTCATCCACTGTCGACCTCCTCCACCCTCCACCGGTGACTGTTCATCCACGGGCTCCGTTTCATCCAGCCTCCACCGCTCCTCCACCGGCTACTGTTCAACCAGCCCTCTCCACGGGGTCCTGTTCAACCACCACTCCACGGGCTACTATTCATTCAGCCCTCCACCGGCTACTGTTCAACCAGCCCTCCACGGGGTCCTGTTCATCCACCCCTCCACGGGGTCCTGTTCATCCACCCCCAACCGACTCGATCGGGGTCCTGTTCATCCAGCGGCAATGGCCTCTACTACCGCAGGGTCCTATTCATCCAACCCCCCACCGGGAACTATTCATCCAAACCTCCCCAACAACGCTCACTGTTCATCCAGAGGCAGCATCGATCGGTTTCAGTTAGCAGTAGTAGCAAAGGAAATGCTCAATCAGGTTCAGTTAACAGACATCGATCGATCGCTCAGGTTCAGCAACGCGTAGCCTGAAGTGCAATCGCTCGGGTTCAGTAGGCGAACGCCTCGCTCGAGTTCAGTTAGAGCCCAACACCACGCACCCACGCGCGTATGTGTACGAGAGAAACATGCATCGCTCCGCCCCCGACCACCCACCATAACCGGGAACTCCCTGATATTTTCCTCGCCCTCGCTTCTACCACGGTTTTTTCCATCATGGACGGCCCAAAGAATGTCATGCAGCTGCATCTCCGGCCCGCCCAGGATGAAAAGCCCATTTTCTATCATGCTTTTTTGTCATAGAAGTAGGAGCCCACCACATCTATGATGATACCGGGTTTTGTCATAATTATCGTCATAGAAGTGTCATAAGCATGACAGAAAAAATTCGTTCGGCCCAAAATGTCATGGATGTGTCTTTTTTTTTGTAGTGATATTCCATCCTCGTATCATGACTTTGCCTTTCATCAGAGTGGTATTCGTCAGTATCATGCATGAATGAGTTCTGAATAGCGAATTATATTCCTTCTTCTTGTCGGTTTGACCTCACAATGCAAAATCAATAAAGCGGAAGGAAATTGGTAAGGCATTGGATGATGGTGGTCCTTCCGAGCAACTGAAATGGAGGGTCTCTACAGATTCTACTCCGCCATCCTCCCAACAAGATTCGCAAGACAACGCAAGGCTGGACAGTCAACGTAGCTGTGTAGATGATGAGCACATCTCCCCTACACCACCATCACAGGTGCTTGCTCTAACTTGGAACTGTTATATGTGGTTGTGTGTTCCGTATGATGAAAAGTTTGTATTGCTTCTAATTTTGTTGAATTGCATCTGGGTAGCTTACAACTTATACCTGCAACAATCACTTGCCCATAAGACACATTTAACTTGGGAGTGTAATGTAGGTTGCATCTTGCATTGTCTTCTAGCTTGTACTGCTTCTAATTTCTTGAAATGGCACTTACGACGAGACACTTTTTACCTGATAGGGTGATGTTGGTTGCATGTTCATATGGTGCCTAGCTTTAATTTCTTCTAATTTTGTTGAAATGCCTTCTGCTTACTGTTTTTCATACATATTCCATCCTCCTATCATATGTGTGAATATGCAATGTTGTCTTTTTTTGTACATATTCCATCCTCCTATCATGCGCTTGCCTAACATCAAAGTAGTGTTCGTCTGTATCATGCATCAACCAGTTATGCTGAGCTAATTTTATTCATCTTCTTGTGGTTTTGACTCGAGAAGGCAATATCAAAAAAGAGGAAGGAAAAGAGTAAGTTAGGGAATGTTGGTCGTCCTCCGGATCGACGCAAACAGAGACTCTCTAGATTTTCCACTACTACTGCTAATGCAGTTGAAGTCCCAAGTCTACATGATGAGTTCATCTCCCGTACTCTACCATCGCAGGTGCTTGCTCTAAGTTGGCAGTGTGATAATTGGTTTCATGTTGCATATGTTGTCTAGCCTATATTTCTTATATTTTGATTAATATGGACCTGTTGAGTTTATATGTTATACATGTGCATATGACATGCCTTTCTGTGTCTAGAATACACTGCATCTATCTATCATACCATGTTCTTACATCAAAGTACTGTTGTTGTGTATCCTGCATCAGTCACTCATGATTGGACGCTTTTAACATGGCAGTTTGGTAGTGGTTGCATCTTGCGATTTCTAGGTTGTACTGCTTCTAATTTTTCGAAGTGCCACTTATGACAAGACACTTTTAACTTGGCAGAGTGATATCGGTTGCATCTTTCATATGGTGTCTAGCTTGCATTACTTCTATTTTCTTGAAATCCTTCTGCTTAGTTTACACATCGTAGCTGTGAATATGTCATGACATCCTGTTTTCTTACATATTTCATCCTCATACGGTTGTCTTACATCAAAGTATTGCTTGTCTGTATCATGCATCAATGAGTTCTGAAGAGCGGTTTTATTCTTTTGTGTTGTGGGTATGGCTTGACATGGCAAAGTCAAAAAAGAGCAAGGAAAAGAATATAGTAAGGAATGGTGTTACTCGTCGGGTGCAACGGAAAAGGATTTGCCCTCGAGATTCTGCTGGTACTTATAGTGCAATAGAAGGTCCAAGTCCACCGGCTAAATCTACAAACACGGTATCACCTGCTCCACCAGCTGCAGCATCCGCTTCAACTGTACCGGCATCTCAACGAGTTACTAGTTCGTTTGCTCTGCAACTGGCCAGTTCCCAAGCTGCCTGCACACCTAACACTACTTCCAAAGCACTGCTGACACAACAGGACTTGGCAAGATCAGATGAACCTCATGAGCATCAACACCAAGTGGGTACCTGATCGAGTCAAGTTGCAGTTGCATGCTCCTTTATATGTACTCTCACAGTTTGATGTGCACTAACACTTTCCATATTCGTTGTTGAACTAGCACCACGGTGCAAGCGAAAACAGACATCAGGGATAATGCTTGACAGATTAACAAAATCTAAAGGAGGAAGAATGGAGATCCATTTTGAGGCCGTTTTAAAAAGGCCACGTGATGCTACAGAGTCAGCCAAGTTAGTATCAGAGGCTGCCATTGCAGTTAGGTGTCCTGATCGTATCCTCCCAACGTGGATCCAGTACAGGAATGAGAAAAACAATACCCAGTTTAACACCTTCCTTGACCATTTATCGGTAAGCAATGTTATTCATTGCAATTTGTAATATTGTCTTGCTTTGTCCCATACTTTCTAGCTTCCTCCTAATAAGACTCACATTCTTTTTTCAAGAGATGAGGTTCAAGTTGGATCTGAAGTATGATGCAAATAAACAACCATGCACTCATGTTTTTCATCTGATCAGCGACAGTATCGGTATCACCTTAGAAAAACTCACTTTGAAGGCAAGGCTAACAATGAAATTGCCCAAACATCTCCAGTGGAATATATTATAGATAAAGACTGGACAGCCCTTGTTAAACATTGGTCTGATCCAAAGTATCAGGTAGGGTATATGTATTTGATCAGATCACATATGTGCCTTACAAGTGTATCTTCCTCTAGGCTAACTGTATGAAGAACAAGACCAACCGTTCTAAAGTGAAATTCCAACAGACAACAGGATCTCGTAGCTATATTGCACACTGCGAGGCTCTTGTAAATAGCTGCTAGCTCCTTCTTTTTCGGTGCCATATTATCGTATCTATATTGACTTGTTCCAAATACATAGGAAAGCCCGTGTGGACCAAAAAGACCTGAACCAAATGCAGTGCAAATCTTCAAGGATTGCCACACCAGCAAGATGAAGGGCATGAGCACACCTGTTCAAGCCACTATTGTAAGTCCTTACTCCTCCTACCTTCGAACTGCTTGTTACTGTGACATGTTCATTTAACTGCTTCGTTTGCAGCCAATGTCAGTTACTCTGTTCACTTTTATACACAGTTGTCTTAATGTATCATTTCACCTTACATGGTTTAAAAGAGATGAAGGATATTCTTTTGGTCTTGATCTGTAATCTAGTTGTGATGTTCACGTGCCCACACAATGATACAATAGCATGTCTGTTTTATATTTGTTTGCCCATGAAATGAATGATGTCATAAGATGTTCATCCTACTTTAAACCATGTCTCTTTATCCTTAGATGTCAACTAATGTGAGGAAATAGACAATATAATAGGCATGCTACATGGACATATGTTCCTAAAGTGATTTTATTATGTAGTTGGCTCTACAATACATGCTAATGTATTACAGTAGTTCACAAAAATAAGTTATGTATAAACGTGAAACCTACTTTGTTTGTTTTTGTCTCATTAGTAACTTATCTGGTACACTAATCTACAAGTTCAAACTTTCAGCAAGCTATGGAACAAATGATTGAACAGCCACAACCACCTGAAGGTGACGAGGCTACCACAAGCACAATGTCACCTCTTGCTACAGTGCGTCAGTATCTCTCCACTAATAGTGCAAAAAGCACCTTCCTGCGTAATTCTACGTTCGTTGTCAAGGTAACCTTGTCCAAATCGCCTACTGAACAAAATCTTTTTGCTAGACAGAGTGATATATATGTGCTCCAGACACAAGTCCAATCCCTAATGGACGTTGTTTCAGAAACAAGAATAGTGGTTGACAAATGTCGCCAAGATATGAATGGATTTGAAACCAGACTATCAGACATTTGCTTCGTTGTTCAAGACCAATGGCGGAAAAAAGGGGAAGATCGTGTTGCTCCATCAGATTCTACAGCCTGAAACATTAGCACTCGGGTCAAATGATCTGTGCTTCTATACATCTGATGGTGCTTTTATCTGCAAGGACTGTAAACTTTATGCCAACAGGCATTTTGTTGTATGGCTGGAATTTATTTTGTTGTGATACAACATTTATCGTGCTGCCAAAGGATGTAGAAACTACGACGCTATTTTTGTATAGTGTAGGTTTATCTTAGTAATGTATTCGGCCGAAAGCTTCGTAGGATCCCAACGTGCCAACATTCGTCAGGCCCATTCCAATTGGCTAAAAACGATTATGGGCCGTAATTTGCATGTAGCCCATTAAAAATATCCTGGTCTAAATCAGCATAAGCTTTAATATTTTTGGTAGGCCTGTGCCCCTAGTGGGCCTTTAACAAGCGTAAACATAATTTGGGCCCTCGGTAACAATAGGCCGTTAACATGTGTAAATATCTCGAGCCCATAAATAACATGGGCCTTTGATAGGCTGAAAGTGAGATTGAGCCTGATTGTGCCAAATAACCCAATGGTCATTAGCAGGCCAAAATGTATCTCAGCTCGTGGTGGCCCATTTACAATGCGGATCGTTCATAGGCCAAAATTCAGACGGGTCGTAAATGCCAACCTACTACACGGGCCTTTAACAGGCCGAAAGTTCGGTCGGGCTTGATTAGTATCAGTTTTATATGGCCGTTAATAGGCCCGATGTGACATTGGGCCACATATGGCCCATGGATTTCGTCCGACGTTAACAGGCCGAAAATCACAACAGGCTGGAAGTGGCCCAAATCTACAGTGGGCCTCTAACAGGCCGAAAACATGGCCAAATATGACCCAAATCCTTCATGGTCGTTTATGGTCCGAAAGTTTCAATGGCCAATAAATGGGCCCAAATGAAGCAGGACCTTTAACAGGCCGGAAACACATCGGGCCGTAATTCGGCCCAAATACTTAGCGGACTGTTAACGGGCCATAAGTGACCATGGGCCATGATGATGACAAGTTTAGAATGGGTCGTTGACAGGCCGATTTGACACTAGTCGTACGGGCCTTAACTGCGAATGGTCATCTGCAAGCAGGCCGTTAATGGGCCAGCCCGCTAATTTTGACTGGGCCAGCCATTTTAACCTAAATGGGCCATTGTTGGGCCTTGCCACATGTCGACGTATCATAGGCACCTCCTGTCCATTGGGCGGTTGTCATCTGTCCTTTCGCGGTGCTGACATGTGGTTGCTATAGCCAATGATAATTTTACACGTGGAAAATCCTCATTGGTCCCAGCTGTTAACGGGTTATCGGATCCAAACCGGAACCCGATAGCTTAACAGCGACCCGTTACGGTGGATGCCACGTGTCGGTTACCCTTTACGAAAACACTTCTATGACGCGCGACTTATCGTCATGGAAGTGGATACTTTCATGATGATAATTTTGGTAATGTCATGGAACACTTCTACGACAGCACAGGTATGACTATCTTGATTCCGTCATAAAATCATCATGGATGTACATACATGACAGAAAACGTGACCTACTGTGACAAACACGTATGATCACGGAAGTGTTTTTTTTGTAGTGTAGCATCGATGCTAAAGCCAACACTCTGAAGCTTTTTCTAGAAGACATATGGCAAGCTGTGGTCCTGCAAAGAAATCTACCATACATAGATCACCTCTTCGATAACCTTCGAAGACTAGAGATTTTTCAGAATCCATAAGCACAAGGCAACAATATTTTCCAAATATCACAATCATGTTTAGATCACAAAGCATTGAGACAGACATTAAGTTGTATCCAAGGGATTCAACAAGCATCACTTTATCCATGTGTTGATCCTTCGAGATAGAAACTCTACCTAGGCCCAATACTTTGCTTTTACCAGTGTCAGTGAATGTGACATGGCTTTTAGTAGATCGTCAAAGAGTAGAATCCATGAGAAGACTTCACTCACCAGTCATGTGGTTAGTGCATCCACTGTCCATAATCCATTCAGTAGCTTTCAGAGTCATACCCTATAGTGCAGTTAGTGGGATAGGCTTCACCAAGAGTATTGTGAAGCACAAACATTTTATGGACAAGCATACTATCAAAATTAATATTCTTGGATGGTAAGATGGGATGCTCATCAAGAAATCTAGGGACAAAATAAATGGTAAGACCATTTTGGCACTTTATCTTGCATCCCACAAGATGTTTTAGGTCCCCAGCATTGTCTTCAGAAGTCAATGATTTTCGGCTGGACACCCGACCCATGCAAGAGAAGTTAATTCTTCTTCACCACCCACATTTTAAGGGGAGGCTTCGAAGCAATGAGTCCAAGTGCAGCATTTGAGAACTTTGGCTTTGGAGCCCTAGCAAATAGTTTTGCAGGAGGTGAATAGTACTCAAATGAATATGTAGAAAAATTCTTTGATTTATGAACATAGCGGTTTGATGAAACACGCTCATATTCATGAGTCTGGTGATAGTTTCCCTGCAAAACATTGGCGTTAGGGTGACCTTGTGAGGTCCTCTATCTGTATGAAGCCTTTGGGCCATATGAAGCCTTTGATCTGGGGTTTGTATTCTTCCGTGGTGGTGTCATGATGACATTCATGAGAAGCTTCTCAAGACGGCTTTTAGGAACCCAGATCTTCTTCACAGGTGACCCATTCCTGCAGTTAGTTCCAATAAACCCGGCAAAACTTCACCATTCTGATTCTTGGATAGTTTATAGTTTGAGTCAAATGACTCATGAATGATAATAAGGTTAGCACAAGTGAAGCCAGATAAGGTGGATGGATCAACTAACGGACCCTTTGCAGCAACCCATATGGTTTTGGGGTACGGCTCATGCTTCCAGTAAGAACCCTCAACATTCATTTTCCTCTCGAACCCAACACCCTCTTTCCTAGGGTATCGGTTGTTTGTTGTTTAGTTGCAATTTTAGCAAGAGTCTTATAACTGGGTTTGGATTCACATTCAGAGCCATCTTTATTGGAGGTCTGAAACTAAGCATCGCGAGAGTTTACCTTGGCACCTCGTGCCATGAAGCAGTAGGTGGGAGCAGAATCGTCAGCATCATTCTCTTCAGCGTCGACGTCGTGACCATTGTCTTCAGTGTTGAAGATGGACTTGGCGACGAATGCCGAAGCTAGAGCCAAGCTTGCCACACCTGAATCAAACTCCTCCTCAGACTCCACCTCTGCCTCCTCAGAAGCAAACTCCTCCTCTGAATCCATTTCCTTCCCAATGAAAGCACGTGCCTTGCCAGACGAGCTCTTCTTGTGGTCACGAGTGGAAGCCTCATCATTCTTGGAGCTGGATCTTGAAGACTTTTCGAAGCGATTCTTCTTGGAGAACTTTTGGAACTTCCTCACAAGCATTGCTAGCTCTTTGTCAATGTCTTCAGGATCATCAGAACTGCAGTCAGATTCTTCAGACGAGGATACAACCTTTGCCTTCAAAGCATGAGATCGGCCATAGTTGGGACCATATATATCTCTCTTCTCAGATAGCTGGAACTCATGTGTGTCGAGCCTCTCAAGTATGTCAGATGGATCGAGATCTTTGAAGTCAGGGCGTTCTTGGATCATCAAGGCCAAAGTGTCAAATGAGCTGTCAAGTGATCTCAATATCTTCTTCACTATTTCATGCTTGGTGATCTTTGTGGCGCCAAGTGCACGAAGCTCATTTGTGATATCAGTGAGGCGGTCAAAAGTGAGCTGGACATTCTCATTGTCATTCCTCTTGAATCGATTGAAGAGATTGCAGAGCACACCTATTCTTGAGTCTCTCTGGGTTGAGACGTCCTTGTTGACCTTCAATAGCCAGTCCCAGACCAGCTTCGTAGTTTCCAGAGCACTCACACAGCCATACCGCCCTTTGGTCAGATGACCATAGATGATGTTCTTGGCGGTTGAGTCCAGTTGCGTGAATCTCTTCACATCAGCAGCGGTGAAGCCTTCGCCGACCTTGGGAATGCAGTCTTGACGACATACCAGAGGTCGATGTCAATGGCTTCAAGATGCATGTGCATCTTATTCTTCCAGTAGGGGTAACCAGTGCCATCGAAGATGGGGCACGTAGCGGAGACGTTGATTATCCCTGCAGTCGACATAGCTAAAACTCCAAGTGGTTAAACCGAATCACATAGAACAAGGGAGCATCTTGCTCTGATGCCGATTGAAAGTGCTAGTTATTGACTAGAGGGGGGTGAATGGGAGATTTTTATGAAAGTCTTCAAAGCAGGCAATGTCTTCGAAGACAAACAATCAAATGCAACCTACACACCATGCAACGAAAGATAAACTACAGTATCCAAGCCATAGTCTAGGAAATAATAATGAGTAAACACGAAGACAAATAGCAACTAGGTAGAGTGGATCAGAATAGGAAGACAATAGGAAGCCAATTATGCAATCAGAGAGAATGTCTTCACACAGTGAAGTCAAACAGAGCAAACAAGCAATGACTTCATGAAGCTTAACAGTAAGTTAGGGTGAAGTGGTAGAATGAGTAGCTTAAAGAAGACAAGGATTTGGTAGACCAGTTCCAGTTGTTGTGACAATAGTGCGTCTGGTTAGGGAGGCTGAGACTGAACTCAGAAGACCGCATCTTCACCTTATTCCCCTTGAGCTAAGGACACTTAGTCCTCGCACAATCACTCTGGTATGTCTTCAAGGTAGACTTCCAAACCTTCACAGACTTCGTTCACCGGTGATCCACAATGGCTCTTGGATCCTCAGAATGCGATGCCTAACCGACTGGAAGATACATAGTCTTCAAGTGTAATAAGTCTTCAGATCACGCGGACAGAAGGACTTTAGTGATGCCTAGCACTCTTTGGCTCTGGATGCTTTGGGCTTTCTCATCGCAAGGGTTCTCTCTCTCAAAGGCTTTGGATGTGGGTTGCTCTCAAATGACAAAAGCCGTGCACTGACTCTGAGCAGCCACCAATTTATGGGGTAGGGGTGGGCTATTTATAGCCAGGAGGAAACCCGACCTGATATGTCCGAAATGACCCTGGGTCACTAAGGAACCGACACGTGTCCAACAATCGGATTTCAAACACACGCGGCAACTTGACTTGGGCTACAATCAAAGCTGACTCATCCAACCCTGTATAAGATTTACTCTCATTGTCTTCGCTCGAAGACATAGGATTTTGGTTGAGCATCACATCAGTTTTCTGACTCTGTTCACTTGGACCCTGCTTAACAGTTCAGTGGTTCCTATGACTCAAGAAAGAATAAAATGAAACTACGGAAGAAACTATGTCTTCGAACTCCATTGTCTTCACGTGAATGTATTCACACGTCATTATCTTCGACGTGAATGTCTTCACGAACCACCATTGTCTTCAATGTCTTCATACATTTTTAGGGGTCATCTCTTGTAGGTAAACCGAATCAATGAGGGACTTCTACCTATGTTATCCTGCAATTCTCACAAACACATTAGTCCCTCAACCATGTTTGTAGTCAATACTTCAAAACCAACTAGGGGTGGCACTAGATGCACTTACAGGCCTCTGACAACCCACAAGTATAGGGGATCGCAACAATTTTCGAGGGTAGAGTATTCAACCCAAATTTATTGATTCGACACAAGGGGAGCCAAAGAATATTCTCAAGTATTAGCAGTTGAGTTGTCAATTGAACCACACCTGGAAAACTTAATATCTGCAGCAAAGTGTTTAGTATCAAAGTAGTATGGAAGTAACGGTAACGGTGGCAAAAGTAACAGTAGCAGTTTTTTAGTAATTGTAACAGTGGCAACGGAAAAGTAACTAAGCAAAGATCAATATGTGAAAAGCTCGTAGGCATTGGATCAGTGATGGATAATTATGTCGAATGTGATTCCTCATGCAACAGTTATAACATAGGGTGACACAGAACTAGCTCCAGTTCATCAATGTAACGTAGGCATGTATTCTGAATATAGTCATACGTGCTTATGGAAAAGAACTTGCATGACATCTTTTGTCCTACCCTCCCGTGGCAGCGGGGTCCTATTCGAAACTAAGGGATATTAAGGCCTCCTTTTAATAGAGTACCGAACCAAAGCATTAACACTTAGTGAATACATTAACTCCTCAAACTACGGTCATCACCGGGAGTGGTCCCGATTATTGTCACTTCAGGGTTACCGGATCATAACACATAGTAGGTGACTATCGACTTGCAAGATAGGATAAAGAATTCATGAAAACATAATAGGTTCAGATCTGAAATCATGGCACTCGGGCCCTAGTGACAAGCATTAAGCATGGCAAAGTCATAGCAACATCAATCTCAGAACATAGTGGATACTAGGGATCAAACCCTAACAAAACTAACTCGATTACACGGTAAATCTCATCCAACCCATCACCGTCTAGCAAGCCTACAACGGAATTACTCACGCACGGCGGTGAGCATCATGAAATTGGTGATGGAGGATGGTTGATGATGACGACGGCGACGGATTCCCCTCTCCGGAGCCCTGAATGGACTCCAGATCAGCCCTCCCGAGAGAGATTAGGGCTTGGCAGCGGCTCCGTATCGTAAAACGCGATGAATCCTTCTCTCTGATTTTTTTCTCCCCGAACATGAATATATAGAGTTGGAGTTGACGTCGGCCTCAGGGGGCCCACGAGGCAGGGGGTGCGCCCCAGGGGGGTGGCGCGCCCTCCACCCTCATGGACAGGGTGTGGGCCCCCTGGTGTTGATTCTTTCGCCAGTATTTTTTATTAATTCCAAAAATATTCTCCGTGAAGTTTCAGGTCATTCCGAGAACTTTTATTTCTGCAAAAATAACACCATGGCAATTCTGCTGAAAACAGCGTTAGTCCGGGTTAGTTCCATTCAAATCATGCAAGTTAGAGTCCAAAACAAGGGCAAAAGTGTTTGGAAAAGTAGATACATTGGAGACATATCAACTCCCCCAAGCTTAAACCTTTTCTTGTCCTCAAGCAATTCAGTTGACAAACTGAAAGTGATAAAGAAAAACTTTTACAAACTCTGTTTGCTCTTGTTGTTGTAAATATGTAAAGTCAGCATTCAAGTTTTCAGCAAAGATTATGAACTAACCATATTCACAATAACATTTAGGTCTCATGTTTACTCATATCAATGGCATAATCAACTAGCGAGCAATAATAATAAATCTCGGGTGACAACACTTCCTCAAAACAATCATAATATGATATAACAAGATGGTATCTTGCTAGCCCTTTCTGAGACCGCAAAACATAAATGTAGAGCACCCCTGAAGATCAAGGACTGACTAGACATTGTAATTCATGGTAAAAGAGATCCATTCATACTCAATGTAAACTAATAGTAATGCATGCAAATAATAGCGATGCTCTCCAGCTGGTGCTTTTTAATAAGAGGGTGCCAGAGCTCGATTTTTGAAGCAGAGATAAATAATATTTTGAGTGGTATACTTTCATAGTCAACATAACAACCGAGAGATCTCGATATCTTTCATCCTACACACATTATAGGCAGTTCCCAAACAGAATGGTAAAGTTTATACTCCCCACCACCAACAAGCATCAATCCATGGCTTGCCCGGAACAACGGGTGCCTCCAACTAACAACAGTCCTGGGGGAGTTTTGTTTGCAATTATTTTGATTTGGTTTGAGCATGGGACTGGGCATCCCGGTTACCGGCCATTTTCTCGTGAGTGAAGAGCGGAGTTCACTCCTCATGAGAATAACCCACCTAGCATGGAAGATACAGACAACCCTAGTTGATACATGAGCTATTCGAGCATACAAAACAGAATTTCATTTGAAGGTTTAGAGTTTGGCACATACAAATTTACTTGGAACGGCAGGTAGATACTGCATATAGGAAGGTATGGTGGACTCATATGGAATAACTTTCGGGTTTATGGAAGTGGATGCACAAGCAGTATTCTCGCTTAGTACAAGTGAAGGCTAGAATGGGATTGGGAAGCGACCAACTAGAGAGCGACAACAGTCATGAACATGCATTAAAATTAATCAACACTAAGTGCAAGCATGAGTAGGATATAATTCACCATGAACATAAATATCGTGGAGGCTATGTTGATTTTGTTTCAACTACATGCGTGAACATGTGCCAAGTCAAGCCACTAGAATCGTTGAAAGGAGGATACCACCCTATCATACCACATCATAACCATTTTAATAGCATGTTGGCACGCAAGGTAAACCATTATAAACTCCTAGAAAATTAAGCATGGCATGAGAAACTATAATCTCTAATTGCCATTGCAAACACGTTTCATTCATAATAGGCTGAATCAGGAATGATGAACTAATCATATTTACAAAAACAAGATAGGTCGAGTTCATACCAGCTTCTCCCATCTCAATCAGTCCATCATATATCGTCATTATTGCCTTTCACTTGCACGACCGAATGGTGTGGATAATAATAATAGTGCATGTGCAATTGGACTAAGCTGGAACCTGCAAGTATTTAATACATAGGAGAAGACAAGGTAATATGGGCTCTTTATTAAATCAACAATAATGCATATAAGAGCCAGTCAACATTTTCATCATGGTCTTCTCCTCTCGACCCCCAAAGAAAAGAAAGGAAATAAAACTATTTACACAGGAAAGCTCCCAACAAGCAAAAGAAGAACGAGAAATCTTTTTGGGTTTTCTTTTAATTATTACTACTACAGGCATGGAAAGTAAACTAGCTAGAAACTACAACTAATTTTTTGGTTTTTCTTAAGGTTTTTCAACACACAAGAAGAAGGCTTAGAAAAGAAAATAAACTAGCATGGATAATACAATGAAAAAGTACGAGCACCGACAACTGGCATGAGTGTGTGAACATGAATGTAGTATCGGTGAGAAATACGTACTCCCCCAAGCTTAGGCTTTTGGCCTAAGTTGATCTATGGCCACGGCTCAAAGCTGCCCTCTCCGGTGTACGGAGGAGTGTCCTCTGGGTGCCACTGGTTGGCGATCTCCTCCGGATCCCACTGATAAACAGACTATGGATAAGTGTCCAGGGTGGCTCCGGCTCAGGCTCTGGAACTGGTGTCAGGCTCCAGTATGCATAAATGGCCTCCGGCAAGATGATGTACGTGCCTGAAAATATGTTAAACAAAGAGGGCGCAGGCAAGGTAATAACCTCATAGTGAGTGTTGCCAAAAATCAAATTATACTTAAGCAGTTGCTTCTTATTTTTAACAATAAAGTCATCTGCTACCATACTCTTATAATCTAGAAAAACAGGAGGCAGCACCTTTTCTTCTTTCTCATAATGCCTAATAGGTATCTCAAAGTGTGCAGCAAGGCGCGAAGCAAAGATGCCGCCGAAGATGGGGCCCTTTATACGGTTCAGACTTAATCGTTTAGCAATAATAGCGCCTAAACTGAAATTTGTATCATGAAGCAAAGCGTGGCGCAAAATAACAATATCAGGAGCACTGAGATTTCCACTGTTCCCGCGACCAATTAAACATCTACTAGCAAATATTGCAAAGTAACGTAGAACAGGAAAATGTATGCTAGTAATTCTTGCATCGGAAACTTTCCTCGTTTCCCCTACAGCAATTTCATCAATAAATCCCTCCACATCACTACAATGTGGTTCCTCGATGCTGCCCACAAAGGGTGTCTTGCAGACCCGACAAAAATCACGGAGTGACATCTCCTTAACCTCATCATATAAATGAAACTCCACTGAAGGTGGTGATTTCTTAGCATGAAAATAAAAATTTTGCATGAAAATATTAGTGAGTAAGAGATACTGTCCGCGCTGGTCGTGGAGTTAATCGGTGAGGCCTGCATTCTCAGCCAAGTGATGAAAATCATCATAAATTCCGGCGGCTCTCAAGAACTCATCACGAGGCCATTCACACGGCCGAACCTCCGCAGTGCGAGGAAGAATATATTTGGGCTTCTTATTCTCTTCACTTTGCCTATCCTTCGAGCTTCGGCTCGAAGAGCCTCTCAACAATCTCTTCAACATTTTCTCCCTCTGAAAAATTTCTGAAATTTTTAGTAACTCAAAATAAAAGTGAACCAAACTCAACAAGATTGATAGCAACTACTCCCACAAGTGCCTAGAGGCTATATCATGCATTAGAACTACTTGGGACCATATAAATTTAACATGCAAGCTCAAGAACAGGGTCACCTAAGCAGCAAAAAATTGCAATAAATAAAGCACTAGAACAAAAACTAATTGGACCATTGGAGGAGTCACATACCGAAGAACAATCCCCCAAAACAGTTTTGTGAATGGAGCTTTGAGCAAGGAGATCGAAAATGGCAGCAAGATGAGCTAGAACACGGGTTTGAGCTATGGGAAGATTTTTTTTGGAGGAAGACGACGTGAGTGGGTGTAGGAATAAGTGGAGGGGGTCCACGTGGGGCCCACGAGGCAGGGGGTAGGCGCGCCCTGGACCCTCGTGGCCATATGGTGGGTCCCCCTGGTGTGTCCTCAGTGCCAGATATTCTTAAATATTCGACAAAAAATCATATTTCAATTTCAGGACATTTGGAGAACTTTTATTTTTGGGGTATTTTTTATTGCAAGGATAATTTAGAAAACAGACAAAAAATACTATTTTTGCTTTATTTAATCTAAATAACAGAAAGTAAAAGGAGGGTACAGAGAGTTGTGCTTTCTAACTTCATCCATCTCATGCTCATCAAAAAGGAATCCACTAACAAGGTTGATCAAGTCTTGTTAACAAACTCTTTCCGAATTGCATGAAACCGGAGAATTTTCTAATAACACTAAGTTACCTCAACGGGGATATGCACATCCCCAACAATAAGAATATCATATTTCTTCTTGACAGTAGGAAGAGGAAATTCAAAACCTCCAATAGTAATCATTGGAATTTTTCCAATAGAATTTATACTGTGGACTTGAGGTTGTTTCCTCGGAAAGTGTACCGCATGCTCATTACCATTAACATGAAAAGTGACATTGCCTTTGTTGCAATCAATAACAGCCCCTATAGTATTCAAAAAGGGTCTACCAAGGATAATCGACATACTATCGTCCTCGGGAATATCAAGAATAACAAAGTCCGTTAAGATAGTAATGTTTGCAACCACAACAGGCACATCCTCACAAATACCGACAGGTATAGCAGTTGATTTATCGGCCATTTGCAAAGATATTTCAGTAGGTGTCAACTTATTCAAATCAAGTCTACGATATAAAGAGAGAGGCATAACACTAACACCCGCTCCAAGATCACATAAGGCAGTTTTAACATAGTTTCTTTTAATGGAGCATGGTATAGTTGGTACTCCTGGATCTCCAAGTTTCTTAGGTATTCCACCTTTAAAAGTATAATTGGCAAGCATGGTGGAATTTCAGTTTCCGGTATCTTTCGTTTATTTGTAACAATATCTTTCATATACTTAGCATAAGGATTCATTTTAAGCATATCAGTCAAACACATACGCAAAAAGATAGGTCTAATCATTTCAGCAAAATGCTCAAAATCCTCATCATCCTTTTTCTTGGATGGTTTAGGAGGAAAAGGCATGGGTTTCTGAACCCAGGGTTCTCTTTCTTTACCGTACTTCCTAGCAACAAAGTCTCTCTTATCATAACGTTGATTCTTTGATTGTGGGTTATCAAGATCAACAGCGGGTTCAATCTCTACATCATTGTTATTGCTTGGTTGAGCATCAACATGAACATCATCATTAACATTATCACTAGGTTCATGTTCATAACCAGATTGTGTTTCAGCATCAGAAATAGAAATATCATTGGGATTCTCAGGTGTGTCAACAACAGGTTCACTAGAAGCATGCAAAGTCCTATCATTTTTCTTTTTCTTCTTCTTAGGAGAACTAGGTGCATCAACGTTAGTTCTCTGAGAATCTTGCTCAATTCTCTTAGGGTGGCCCTCAGGATACAAAGGTTCCTGAGTCATTCTACCCCCTCTAGTCACAACTCTAATAGCGTTATCATTTGCTTATTATTTAATTCATTGAGCAAATCATTCTGAGCTTTAAGCACTTGTTCTACTTGAGTGGTAACCATAGAAGCATGTTTACTGATAATTTTAAGTTCACCTTTAACTCTAGACATATAATCACTCAAGTGTTCAATCATATAAGCATTAAGTTTCAATTGTCTACCAACATAAGCATTGAAGTTTTCTTGTTTAACAATAAAATTACCAAACTCATCCAAGCATTGGCTAGCAGACTTATAACGAGGAATATCACCTTCATCAAATCTATAGAGAGAATTTTCCTTTACTACCTGTGTCGGGTTATCAAGACCATGTATTTCTTCAATAGGTGGTAAATTCTTGACATCTTCAGCTTTAATACCCTTTTCTTTCATAGATTTCTTTGCCTCTTGCATATCTTCAGGACTGAGAAATAGAATACCCCTTTCCTTCGGAGTTGGCTTAGGAATTGGTTCAGGAAGTGTCCAATTATTATCATTACTCAAGATATTATTCAATAGCAATTCAGCATGATCATCAGTTCTTTCCCTGAAAACACAACCAGCACAACTATCCAGGTGGTCTCTGGAAGCATCGGTTAGTCCATTATAAAAGATATCAAGTATTTCATTTTTCTTGAGAGGATGATCAGGCAAAGCATTAAGTAATTGGAGAAGCCTCCCCCAAGCTTGTGGGAGACTCTCTTCTTCAATTTGCACAAAATTATATATTTCCCTTAAGGCAGCTTGTTTCTTATGGGCGGGAAAATATTTAGCAGAAAAGTAATAAATCATATCATGGGGACTACGCACACAACCAGGAGCAAGAGAATTAAATCATGTTTTAGCATCACCCTTTAATGAGAACGGAAGTAACTTAAGGATATAGTAGTAACGAATTTTTTTCCTCATGAGTGAATTGGGTGGCTATATCATTCAATTTAGTAAGATGTGCCACAATAGTTTCAGATTCATGGCCATAAAAAGGATCAGATTCAACCAAAGTAATTAACTCGGGATCGACAGAGAAATCATAATCCTTATCACCAATACAGATAGGTGAAGTAGCAAAAGCAGGGTCATATTTCATTCTAGCATTCAAAGACTTTTCTTTCAGCTTAGCTAACAGTTTCTTAAGATCATATCTATCTTTGCAAGCAAAAAAGTCTCTAGCAGTTTCTTCATCCATAACATAACCCTCAGGTACATCAGGCAATTCATATCTGGGGGGAGAATCTTCATCATCACTTTCATCAATATTATCAGTTTCAATAATTTCATTCTCTCTTACCCTAGCAAGTTGTTCATCAAGAAATTCACCTAATGGCACAGTATTATCAAGCATAGAAGTAGTTTCATCATAAGTATCATGCAAAGCAAAAGTGGCATCATAAATAACATGCAACATACCAGAATCAATAGCAGGAGCAGGTGTCGCAAGTTTACTCATAACAGAAGGTGAATCAAGTGCAGAGCTAGATGGCAGGTTTTTACCTCCCCTCGTAGTTGAGGGATAAATCTTGGTTTTTTCGTATTTCAAGTTCCTCATAGTTATCAGCAGATATAAATCCCAAGTGACTCAAAGAATAGAGCTATGCTCCCCGGCAACGACGCCAGAAAATAGTCTTGGTAACCCACAAGTATAGGGGATCGCAACAGTTTTCGAGGGTAGAGTATTCAACCCAAATTTATTGATTCGACACAAGGGGAGCCAAAGAATATTCTCAAGTATTAGCAGTTGAGTTGTCAATTCAACCACACCTGGAAAACTTAATATCTGCAGCAAAGTATTTAGTAGCAAAGTAGTATGGAAGTAACGGTAACGGTGGCAAAAGTAACAGTAGCAGTTTTTTAGTAATTGTAACAGTGGCAACGGAAAAGTAACTAAGCAAAGATCAATATGTGAAAAGCTCGTAGGCATTGGATCAGTGATGGATAATTATGTCGGATGCAATTCCTCATGCAACAGTTATAACATAGGGTGACACAGAACTAGCTCCGGTTCATCAATGTAATGTAGGCATGTATTCCGAATATAGTCATACGTGCTTATGGAAAAGAACTTGCATGACATCTTTTGTCCTACCCTCCCGTGGCAGCAGGGTCCTATTGGAAACTAAGGGATATTAAGGCATCCTTTTAATAGAGTACCGGACCAAAGCATTAACACTTAGTGAATACATTAACTCCTCAAACTACGGTCAGCACCGGGAGTGGTCCTGATTATTGTCACTTCGGGGTTACCGGATCGTAACACATAGTAGGCAACTATTGACTTGCAAGATAGGATCAAAAACTCACATATTTTCATGAAAACATAATAGGTTCAGATCTGAAATCATTGCACTCGGGCCCCTAGTGACAAGCATTAAGCATAGCAAAGTCATAGCAACATCAATCTCCGACCATAGTGGATACTAGGGATCAAACCCTGACAAAACTAACTCGATTGAATGGTAAATCTCATCCAACCCATCACCGTCCAGCAAGCCTACGATGGAATTAATCATGCACGGCGGTGAGAATCATGAAATTGGTGATGGAGGATGGTTGATGATGACGACGGCGACGGATTCCCCTCTCTGGAACCCTGAACGGACTCCAGATCAGCCCTCCCGAGAGAGATTAGGGCTTGGCGGCGGCTCCGTATCGTAAAACGCGATGAATCATTCTCTCTGATTTTTTTCTCCCCGAACGTGAATATATAGAGTTGGAGTTGTGGTCGGTGGAGCCTTAGGGGGGCCACAAGGCAGGGGGCGCACCCTCCACCCTCGTGGACAGGGTGTGGGCCCCCTGGTGTTGATCCTTTCGCCAGTATTTTTTATTAATTCCAAAAATATTCTCCATGAAGTTTCAGGTCATTTTGAGAACTTTTATTTCTGAACAAAAATAACACCATGGCAATTCTGCTGAAAACAACGTCAGTCCGGGTTAGTTCCATTCAAATCATGCAAGTTACAGTCCAAAACAAGGGCAAAAGTGTTTGGAAAAGTAGATGCGTTGGAGACGTATCAGCCTCCATTGGTAGGAGTCGGCGAGCCACAAAGCAGCAGCGACGGGAACCAGCTTTAGCGCTAGGTGGCAGTAGCAGCCAGTGGAAGGCAGCAGGGCATGGGCTGCGCGGGCGGGGCGTGGCCGGTGGCAACAGCCAGCGCAGCCGAGCTACGGCTTGCGGCAGCAGCAGCAACATTAGGCAGGGCAAGTACCAGCGACAGTAGCATTAGGGAGCAGGAGCGGCAGCGGCAGCCACGACACGACAACATGGCAGCGGGTGACGGTGTCCTGGACTAGGGGGTACTCAACACGTCGTCTCCTGAATAGGTGTATCGGGCCGAGGACCCCCATGGCGGTTCACTCATGGGCCACTTCGGGCAGCCCATGCCGCATACAAGGAGGATTCCACAACACTTGGCGGCCAAGACAAGGACTCCTCTGAACCCTAGGCCTCTGGTGTGTTATATAAACCAAGGCCAGGCTAGTCAATAGAACATCTTATATTCATTAGATCAATCTCATGGTAGATACATGTACTCTGTACTACACCCCATATGAATACAATCAAAAGCAGGATGTAGGGTTTTACCTCCATCAAGAGGGCCCGAACCTGGTGTTGGGGAACGCGGTAATTTCAAAAATTTCCTATGCACACACAAGATCCATGTACCCTCGTAGACCGAAAGCGGAAGCGTTTAGTAACGCGGTTGATGCAGTCGATTGTCTTCGCGATCCAACCGATCAAGTACCGAACGCACGGCACCTCTGTGATCTGGACACGTTCAGCTCGGTGACGTCCCTCGTACTCTTGATCCAGCTGAGGCCGAGGGAGAGTTTCGTCAGCACGACGGCGTGGTGACGGTGATGATGAAGTTACTGGCGCAGGGCTTCGCCTAAGCACTGCAACGATATGACCAAGGTGGAAATCTGTGGAGGGGGCACCGCACACGGCTAAGATCAACTTTGATGTGTTCTAGGGTGCCCCCTTCCCCACGTATATAAAGGAGGGAGGGGGAGGCTGGCCGGCCCTCATAGGCGCGCCAAGGGGGGAGGAATCCTCCTCCTAGTAGGAGTAGGACTCCCCCTTTTCGTAGTCCTACTAGAAGAAGAAGGAAGGAGGGGGAAAGAGAAAGAAGGAGCGGGCGCCGCCCCTCCCCCTAGTACAATTCGGACTAGGCCCATGGGGGGGCGCGCGGCCAACCCTTGAGGTCCTTCTCTCCTTTCCCGTATGGCCCATTAAGGCCCACTACTTCCCCCGGCGAATTCCCGTAACTCTCCGGTACTCCGAAAAATACCCGAATCACTCAGAACCTTTCCGATGTCTGAATATAGCCTTCCTATATATCGATCTTTACCTCTCGACCATTTCGAGACTCCTCGTCATGTCCGTGATCTCATCTGGGACTCCGAATAACCTTCGATATATCAAATCACATAAACTCATAATACCAATCGTCATCGAACATTAAGCGTGCGGACCATACGGGTTCGAGAACTATGTAGACATGACCGAGACACCTTTCCGGTCAATAACCAATAGCGGAACCTGATGCTCATATTGGCTCCTACATATTCTACAAAGATCTTTATCGGTCAAACCGCATAACTACATACATTTTTTTGACAGAAAGACTGTGAGGGAACCCTCTACAGTATAATTGGTGCAACAAATCCAAATTGCAAGTACCATGCCTTGAACCTAGGTGGGCGGGAAGGCATCAGCCCCTTCCCACCAACCGCATAACAACATACATTGTTCCCTTTGTCATCGGTATGTTACTTGCCCGAGATTCGATCATAGGTATCACCATACCTAGTTCAATCTCGTTACTGGCAAGTCTCTTTACTCGTTCCGTAATGCATCATCCCGCAACTAACTCATTAGTCACATTGCTTGCAAGGCTTATTGTGATGTGCATTACCGAGAGGGCCCAGAGATACCTCTCCGACAATGGGAGTGACAAAATCCTAATCTCGATCTATGCCAACTCAACAAACACCATCGGAGACACCTGTAGAGCATGTTTATAATCACCCAGTTACATTGTGACGTTTCATAGCACACTAAGTGTTCCTCCGGTATTCCGGAGTTGCATAATCTCATAGTCATAGGAACATGTATAAGTTATGAAGAAAGCATTACCAATAAACTAAACGATCATAGTGCTAAGCTAACGGATGGGTCAAGTCAATCACATCATTCTCTAATGATGTGATCCCGTTCATCAAATGGCAACTCTTGTCCATGGCTAGGAAACTTAACCATCTTTGATTAACGAGCCAGTCAAGTAGAGGCATACTAGTGACACTCTGTTTGTCTATGTATTCACACATGTACTAAGTTTCCGGTTAATACAATTGTAGCATGAATAATAAACATTTATCATGATGTAAGGAAATATAAATAAAAACTTTATTATTGCCTCTAGGGCATATTTCCTTCAGTCTCCCACTTGCACTAGAGTCAATATCTAGTTCACATCATCATGTGATTTCACACCAATAGTTCACATCTTTGTGTGATTAGTTCACATCTCCATGTGACTAACACCCAAAGGGTTTACTAGAGTCAATAATCTAGTTCACATCGCTATGTGATTAACACCCAAAGAGTGATCATGTTTTGCTTGTGAGAGAAGTTTAGTCAGCGGGTCTGCCACATTCAGAGCCGTATGTATTTTGCAAATTTTCTATGTCTACAATGCTCTGCACGGAGCTACTCTAGCTAATCGCTCCCACTTTCAATATGTATCTAGATTGAGACTTAGAGTCATCCAGATCGGTGTCAAAGCTTGCATCGACGTAACTCTTGACAACGAACTCTTTGTCACCTCCATAACCGAGAAATATTTCCTTATTCCATTAAGGATAATTTTGACCGCTGTTTAGTGATCCACTCCTGGATTACTATTGTACCCTCTTGCCAAACTCATGGTGAGGTACACAATAGGTCGGGTACACAGCATAGCATACTTTATAGAACCTATGACTGAGGCATAGGGAATGACTTTTCATTCTCTTTCTATTTTCTGCCGTGGCCGGGTTTTGGGTCTTTACTCAACTTCACACCTTGCAACACAGGCAAGAACTCCTTCTTTGACTGTTCCATTTTGAACTACTTCAAAATTTTGTCAAGGTATGTACTCATTGAAAAAACTTATCAAGCGTCTTGATCAATCTCTATAGATCTTGATGCTCAATATGTAAGCAGCTTCACCGAGGTCTTTCTTTCAAAAACTCCTTTCAAAAACTCCTTTATGCTTTCCAGAAAAATTCTACATTTATTCCGATCAACAATATGTCATTCACATATACTTATCAGAAGTGTTGTAGTGCTCCCACTCACTTTCTTGTAAATACAAGATTCATCGCAAGTCTGTATAAAACCATATGCTTTGATCACCTTATCAAAGCGTATATTCCAACTCCGAGATGCTTGCACTAGTCCATAGATGGATCGCTGGAGCTTGCACACTTTGTTAGCACCTTTTGGATTGACACAACCTTCTTGTTGCATCATATACAACTCTTCTTTAAGAAATCCATTAAGGAATGTAGTTTTGACATCCATTTTCCAGCTTTCATAAAATGTGGCAATTGC
This sequence comes from Aegilops tauschii subsp. strangulata, assembly GCF_002575655.3. Lineage (NCBI taxonomy): Eukaryota > Viridiplantae > Streptophyta > Magnoliopsida > Poales > Poaceae > Aegilops > Aegilops tauschii. The sequence goes on along the minus strand of NC_053037.3, from coordinate 307,532,711 downwards.
TAACATGATTCGGACAGACTTTAAGCATCGATACGAGTGAGAAAATCTCATCGTAGTCAACATGTTGAATTTGTCAAAAAAAAAAACTTTTCGACGAGTCGAGCTTTGTAGATAGTAACACTACTATCAGCGTCCGTCTTCCTCTTGAAGATCCATTTATTCTTAATGGCTTGCCGATCATCAGGCAAGTCAACCAAAGTCCATACTTTGTTCTCATACATGGACCCCATCTCAGATTTCATGGCCTTAAGCCATTTTGCGGAATCTGGGCTCATCATCGCTTCCTCATAGTTCGTAGGTTTGTCATGGTCTAGTAACATGATTTCCAGAAAGGATTACCGTACCACTCTGGTGTGGACCATACTCTAGTTGACCTACGAGGTTCGGTAGTGACTTGATCTGAAATTTCATGATCATCATCATTAGCTTCCTCACTAATTGGTGTAGGAATCACAGGAACTGATTTCTATGATGAACTACTTTCCAATTCGGGAGAAGGTACAATTACCTCATCAAGTTCTACATTCCTCCCACTCACTTCTTCTAAGAGAAACTCCTTCTCTAGAAAGGATTCATTCTAAGCAATGAATATCTTGTTTTCGGATCTGTGATAGAAGGTGTACCCAACAGTCTCCTTTGAGTACCCTATGAAGACGTTTTTCTCCGATTTGGGTTCAAGCTTATCAGGTTGAAACTTTTTCACATAAGCATCACAGCCCTAAACTTTAAGAAATGACATCTTAGGTTTCTTGCTAAACCACAGTTCATATGGTGTCGTCTCAACGGATTTAGATGGCGCCCTATTTAACGTGAATGCAGCTGTCTCTAATGCATAACCCCAAAACGATAGTGATAAATCGGTAAGAGACATCATAGATTGCACCATATCTAATAAAGTATGGTTATGATGTTCGGACACACCATTACGTTGTGGTGTTCCAGGTGGCATGAGTTGCGAAACTATTCCACATTGTTTCAAATGAAGACCAAACTCGTAACTCAAATATTCGTTTCCGCGATCAGATTGTAGAAACTTTATTTTCTTGTTACGATGATTTTCCACTTCACTCTGAAATTCTTTAAACTTTTCAAATGTTTCAGACTTATGTTTCATCAAGTAGATATAACCATATCTGCTCAAAGCATCTGTGAAGGTCAGTAAATAACGATACCCGCCGCGAGCCTCAACACTCATTGGACCACACACATCAGTATGTATTATTTCCAACAAGTTTGTTGCTCGCTCCATTGTTCCGACGAATGGAGTCTTAGTCATCTTGCCCATGGGGCATGGTTCACAAGCATCAAGTGATTCCAAAAGCCCATCATCATGGAGTTTCTTCATGCGCTTTACACCAATATGACCTAAACGGCAGTGCCAGAAATAAGTTGCACTATCATTATTAACTTTGAATCTTTTGGCTTCAATATTATGAATATGTGTATCACTACGATCAAGATTCAATAAACCATTTATATTGAGTGTATGACCATAGAAGGTTTTATTCATTTAAATAGAACAACAATTATTCTTTGACTTAAATGAATAACCATATTGTAATAAACATGATCCAATCATATTCATGCTCAACGCAAACACCAAATAACATTTATTGTAGGTTCAACACTAATCCCGAAGGTAAAAGGAGTGTGCGATGGTGATCTTATCAACCTTGGAATCACTTCCAACACACATCATCACCTCGCCCTTAACTAGTCTCTGTTTATTTTGCAACTCCCGTTTCGAGTTACTACTCTTAGCAACTGAACCAGTATCAAATACCGAGGGGTTGCTATAAACACTACATTAATAACATGTATATCAAATATACCTTTGTTCACTTTGCCATCCTTCTTATCCGACAAGTATCTAGGGCAGTTCCACTTCCAGTGACCATTTCCTTTGCAGTAGAAACACTCAGTTTCAGGCTTGGGTATAGCTTTGGGCTTCTTCACAGGGATGACAACTTGTTTGTCATTCTTCTTGAAGTTCCCTTTCTATCCCTTTGCCCTTTTCTTGAAACTAGTGGTCTTGTTAACCATCAACACTTGATGCTTTTCTTGATTTCTACCTTCGCTGATTTTAGCATCGTGAAGAGCTTGGGAATTGTTTTCGTTATCCCTTGAATATTATAGTTCATCACGGAGTTCTATTAACTTGGTGATAGTGACTAGAGAACTTTGTCAATTACTATCTTATCCGGAAGATTAACTCCCACTTGATTCAAGTAATTGTAGTACCCAGACAATCTGAGCACATGCTCACTGGTTGAGCTATTCTCCTCCATCTTGTAGGCAAAGTACTGTCAGAGGTCTCATACCTCTTGACATGGGAATGAGTATGAAATACCAATTTCAACTCTTGGAACATCTTATATGCTCCATGGCGTTCAAAACATTTTTGAAGTCCCGGTTCTAAGCCATAAAGCATGGTGCACTAAACTATCAAGTAGTCATCATACTGAGCTTGTCAAAACGTTCATAACGTCTGCATCTGCTCGTGCAATAGTTCTGTCACCTAGCGATGCATCAAGGACATAATTTTTCTGTGCAGCAATGAGGAAAATCCTCAGATCACGGACCAAGTCCGCATCATTGCTACTATCATCTTTCAACTTATATTTCTCTAGGAACATATAAAAAATAAACGGGGAGCTACATTGCGAGCTATTGATCTACAAATTAGATATGCTAATACTACCAGGACTAAGTTCATGATAAATTAAAGTTCAATTAATCATATTACTTAAGAACTCCCACTTAGATAGACATCCCTCTAATCATCTAAGTGATCACGTGATCCATATCAACTAAACCATGTCCGATCATCACGTGAGATGGAGTAGTTTTCAATGGTGAACATCACTATGTTGATCATATCTTACTATATGATTCACGCTCGACCTTTCGGTCTCAGTGTTCCGAGGCCATATCTGCATATGCTAGGCTCGTCAAGTTTAACCCGAGTATTCTGTGTGCGCAAAACTGGCTTGCACCCATTGTATGTGAATGTAGAGCTTACCACACTCGATCATCACGTGGTGTCTCGTCACGACGAACTGTCGCAACAGTGCATACTCAGGGAGAACACTTGTACCTTGAAATTTAGTGAGAGATCATCTTATAATGCTACCGCCGTACTAAGAAAAATAAGATCCATAAAGAATAAACATCACATGCAATCAATATAATTGATATGATATGGCCATCATCATCTTGTGCCTTTGATCTCCATCTCCAAAGCACCGTCATGATCACCATCGTCACCGGCTTGACACCTTGATCTCCATCGAAGCATCATTGTCGTCTCACCAACTATTGCTTCTATGACTATCGCTACCGTTTAGTGATAAAGTAAAGCAATTACATGGTGATTGCATTTCATACAATAAAGCGACAACCATATGGCTCCTGCCAGTTGCCGATAATTGTGTTACAAAATATGATCATCTCATACAACAATTTATATAATCACGTCTTGACCATATCACATCACAACATGCCCTGCAAAAACAAGTTAACGTCCTCTACTTTGTTGTTGCAAGTTTTATGTGGCTGCTACGGGCTTAGCAAGAACCGCTCTTACCTACGCATCAAAACCACAACGATTTTTCGTCAAGTTTGCTGTTTAAACCTTCAACAAGGACCTGGTGTAGTCACACTCGATTCAACTAAAGTTGGATAAACATACACCCACTAGCCACCTGTGTGCGAAGCACGTCGGTAGAACCAGTCTCACGTAAGCGTACGCGTAATGTCGGTCTGAGCCGCTTCATCCAACAATACCGCTGAATCAAAGTATGACATGCTGGTAAGAAGTATGACTATTATCGCCCACAACTCTTTGTGTTCTACTCGTGCATATAACATCTACGCATAGACCTGGCTCGGATGCCACTGTTGGGGAACGCAGTAATTTCAAAAATTTCCTACGCACACACAAGATCCATCTAGGTGATGCATTGCAGCGAGCGGGGAGAGTGTGTCCACGTACCCTCGTAGAACGAAACCGGAAGCTTTTAGTAACGCGGTTGATGTAGTCGAACGTCTTCGCGATCCAACCGATCAAGTACTGAACACACGGCACCTCCGCGATCTGCACACGTTCAGCTCGGTGACGTCCCTCGTACTCTTGATCCAGCTGAGGCCGAGGGGGAGTTTCGTCAGCACGACGGCGTGGTGACGATGATGATGAAGTTACCGGCGCAGGGCTTCGCCTAAGCACTCCAACGATATGACCGAGGTGGAAATCTGTGGAGGGGGGCACCGCACACGGCTAAGATAAACTTTGATGTGTTCTAGGGTTCCCTTCCCCACGTATATAAAGAAGGGAGGGGGAGGCTGGCCGGCCCTCATAGGCGCACCAAGGGGGGAGGAATCCTCCTCCTAGTAGGAGTAGGACTCCCCCTTTTCTTAGTCCTACTAGGAGAAGAAGGAAGGAAGGGGAAAGAGAAGGAAGGAGGGGGCGCCGCCCCTCCCCCTCGTCTAATTCGGACTAGGCCCATGGGGTGCGCACGGCCAACCCTTGAGGTCCTTCTCTCCTTTCCCGTATGGCCCATTAAGGCCCACTACTTCCCCCGGCGAATTCCCGTAACTCTCTGGTACTCCGAAAAATACCTGAATCACTCGGAACCTTTCCGATGTCCGAATATAGCCTTCCAATATATTGATCTTTACCTCTCGACCATTTTGAGACTCCTCTTTATGTCCGCGATCTCATCCGGGACTCTGAACAACCTTGGGTATATAAAATCACATAAACTCATAATACCAATCGTCATCGAACGTTAAGCGTGCGGACCCTACGGGTTCGAGAACTATGTAGACATGACCGAGACACCTCTCCGGTCAATAACCAATAGCGGAACCTGGATGCTCATATTGGCTCCTACATATTCTACGAAGATCTTTATCAGTCAATCTGCATAACAACATACGTTGTTCCCTTTGTCATCGGTATGTTACTTGCCTGATATTCGATCGTCGGTATCACCATACCTAGTTCAATCTCGTTACCGGCAAGTCTGTTACTCATTCCGTAATGCATCATCCCGCAACTAACTCATTAGTCACATTGCTTGCAAGGCTTATTGTGATGTGCATTACCGAGAGGGCCCAGAGATACCTCTCCGACAATCGGAGTGACAAAATCCTAATCTCGATCTATGCCAACTCAACAAACACCATCGGAGACACCTGTAGAGCATCTTTATAATCACCCAGTTACGTGACATTTGATAGCACACTAAGTGTTCCTCCGGTATTCCGGAGTTGCATAATCTCATAGTCATAGGAACATGTATAAGTTATGAAGAAAGCATTACCAATAAACTAAACGATCATAGTGCTAAGCTAACGGATGGGTCAAGTCAATCACATCATTCTCTAATGATGTGATCCCGTACATCAAATGACAACTCTTGTCCATGGCTAGGAAACTTAACCATCTTTGATTAACGATCTAGTCAAGTAGAGGCATACTTGTGACACTCTGTTTGTCTATGTATTCACACATGTACTAATTTTCCGGTTAATACAATTCTAGTATGAATAATAAACATTTATCATGATGTAAGGAAATATAAATAACAACTTTATTATTGCCTCTAGGGCATATTTCCTTCACCTGCGTAAAATGCCGTGTCCATGTTACCATTACTCCAAGACGCCTAGCTTAGGACCCCTACTACGAGATACGCCGGATATAGAACCAACATTGGTGCTTTCATTGAGAGCCGCTGGTAGTCGCCACGGTGCGATGAGAATTCAGGTCGTCTCCAGCACGATCTACGCATCAGAACCGAGCCTTATTGTCGATGTGAGCATCTTCGTCGCCAGCTCGATTAGTCACCTTGGCTCGACCGAGGACTGCGCTCCGTCTCAGATCATTATGTTCGGACAAGGGCCTTCATTATCAACTCCGTTCTCTATCAAGATCATGGAGGAATCATCGATGGAGCTTGGGGGCTCAACGTCAACATTGCCCTCGGGCGACCGTGCTGTTTTTCTGGACAACAAACCTATATCCGCTGCCACCACCTCCTCGAGCGTCACTTTGATGATTGCTTCAGAGGAATTGTGTGGAATTGAGTGTACAACAACCCTATAAAATTTCGTCGCGTTCCAATGGAGGAATCTTCGGCGATCTATTATATACTGGAGGCCTGTTGAGTCTTGACGGTAATCTGGACGAGTTTAGGGTGTGGTCTCCAGAACCAAGCTCGGAGGTCATTTGGAAGATCCAACTGTTCATCTTCTGAGGAATTTCCATATCTATCACCTCCCAAAATTTTAGCTCGATACGACCGTTCAAACTCCGGGAACCTTCCGATGAGTGCATCACTTTTCGGATCTGTTTTCTGCGCGAATACAAATCTGACCTGAGTTCATCTTTCTTCATAACGGGATATTGAACAACCTTTTTGAAAGAATCTATTTCTAGGGTATTGTGCATTGTTCTTAAACATGTGCCCATAAAATTTGAAGTCTTCTCTAAGGTATTCTTCACCATCACGCTGGTGTCAAACCAGTGTGGCAACATTGCTCCATGGCTGCCGACCTGCGCTAGACACGTCATTGCTTTGTTGAGCTGAGCTCAACTTCTTCGGATTATCATCTCGGCGAGCCGAACAAGAGTACGTCATCGCGAAGGATAAATCATCACCAACATCGCCGCCCCACGGATTACACGGAGCGGGCACACCGGCATCGTCGCACGGTCACTTCATCAAGCCGACATTGACCGCGTCACAAGTCACGACCTGCGTTGGCATGATCGCACTGTTGCTTCTTCAAGCCGATGTCCATCACGCCGAACTGCTTCGACACCTCAGCTGACATGGCTGCTGCAACGTCTCCTTAACGACCTACTCCGTCGCCTACATCACCATTTTTATTTTATTTTATTTTATTATTATTACTATTATCTCCGGCTTGCACTATTTTCTGTGCACGGGTAAATGATCCGGGTAGGGCAGCGCTGTCACCTCGGCATATCGACGTACAACGTCACCTCGTCTGGACCGGGGCTTCATCATCACTTCATTAACCCACACCACAGACTTCAGCGTCATACTGCCGGCCTGCTCCGTTGCCTCAGTCGGACTAGAGGTTCCACCCCGCTACATTAGCCGTGCTATGTCGCCACATCGGAGTGTCGAGCTCTTCAATCCGCCACCTCAGGACCGGCTTGGGGGCTGGGACCTCGTCCCGCCATAAGCTCGGGCCGCGCATCGACAACGAGCACATTAACCAGCTAAGTCACTTCCATCCTCAGTTTTTTTAATTCTTGTTCGGTCCGACCAAACATTATATTTATGCTAAAATATGTTTGTCAAAAATGAGGTTCGTTAAAAACCACTTTTCTTTGACCATGTTAACTGGGGCTCTTAAATTTATATGAGCCAGTTTATAATAAGTGTTCTTCTTCTAAGTCGTTGCAAAGTCTTTTTCTACCACTCCTTTCTCGACTCGAGTGTGTGGTCAATACCCGGATGATAACCCACAAGTATAGGGGATCGCAACAGTTTTCGAGGGTAGAGTATTCAACCCAAATTTATTGATTTGACACAAGGGGAGCCAAAGAATATTCTCAAGTATTAGCAGTTGAGTTGTCAATTCAACCACACCTGGATAAGTTAATATCTGCAGCAAAGTATTTAGTAGCATAGTAGTATGGAAGTAACGGTAACGGTGGCAAAAGTAACAGTAGCAGTTTTGTAGTAATTGTAATAGTGGCAACAGAAAAGTAACTAAGCAAAGATCAATATGTGAAAAGCTCGTAGGCATTGGATCAGTGATGGATAATTATGTCGGATGCGATTCCTCATGCAACAGTTATAACATAGGGTGACACAGAACTAGCTCCGGTTCATCAATGTAATGTAGGCATGTATTCTGAATATAGTCATACGTGCTTATGGAAAAGAACTTGCATGACATCTTTTGTCCTACCCTCCCGTGGCAGCGGGGTCCTATTGGAAACTAAGGGATATTAAGGCATCCTTTTAATAGAGTACCGGACCAAAGCATTAACACTTAGTGAATACATTGGATCGGTGATGGAGAATTATGCCGGATCATGACAAAAGTAACGGTAACAAAAGTAATATTTTTGGTGTTTTGTAGTGATTGTAACAGTAGCAACGGAAAAGTAAATAAGCAAAGAAAAATATAAGAAAAGCTCGTAGGCATTGGATCGGTGATGGAGAATTATGCCGGATGTGGTTCATCATGTAACAATCATAACATAGGGTGACACAAAACTAGCTCTAGTTCATCAATGTAACGTAGGCATGTATTCCGAATATAGTCATACGTGCTTATGGAAAAGAACTTGCATGACATCTTTTGTCAGTGGCAACGGGGTCCTATTGGAAACTAAGGGATATTAAGGCCTCCTTTTAATAGACTACCGGACCAAAGCATTAACACTTAGTGAATACACGAACTCCTCAAACTATGGTCATCACCGGGAGTGGTCCCGATTATTGTCACTTCAGGGTTACCGGATCATAACACATAGTAGGTGACTAATGACTTGCAAGATAGGATCAAGAACTCACATATATTCACGAAAACATAATAGGTTCAGATATGAATTCATGGCACTCGGGCCCTAGTGACAAGCATTAAGCATAGCAAAGTCATAGAAACATCAATCCCAGAACATAGTGGATACTAGGGATCAAACCCTAACAAAACTAACTCGATTACATGATAAATCTCATCCAACCCATTACCGTCCAACAAGCCTATGATGGAATTACTCATGCACGGCGGTGAGCATCATGAAATTGGTGATGGAGGAAGGTTGATGATGACGACGGCGACGGATTCCCCTCTCCAGAGACCCGAACGGACTCCAGATCAGCCCTCTCGAGAGATTTTAGGGCTTGGTGGCGGCTCCGTATCGTAAAATGTGATGAATCCTTCTCTCTGATTTTTTTCTCCCCGAACATGAATATATGGAGTTGGAGTTGAGGTCGGTGGAGCACCAGGGGGCCCACGAGACAGGGGGCGCGGCAGGGGGGTAGGCGCGCCCCCACCCTCGTGGACAGGGTGTGCCCCCTGGTCTTGATTCTTTCGCCAGTATTTTTTATATATTCCAAAAATATTCTCCGTGAAGTTTCAGGTCATTCCGAGAACTTTTATTTCTACACAAAAATAACACCATGGCAATTCTGCTGAAACAGCGTCAGTCCGGGTTAGTTCCATTCAAATCATGCAAGTTAGGGTCCAAAACCAGGGCAAAAGTGTTTGGAAAAGTAGATACGGTGGAGACGTATCACCGGATAGCCTGTTTTCTCTCTAATGCTGCTCGAGTTTAGTTTGCTAAACTGGCTTAACGAGCAGTACTCCGCCTTCGGGATAGGAGGTTGCAGCCATAGGCTGACCCGCTTGAAGTCTTGAGATCGGATGTGTCATATTAATGCACGACAGAAGCACAAAAGTAAGACCAATTTTCAGATTGGCACCTAATGACTTGATTTAATTCGGGCGTAATGTTTTTACTAATTTTTTTTGGTTTTCCAAGCCTATGGCACTTTTAAACTATTTGTGTGTTTCTAGCATAAGTCTAGCAGTGCAACGCCAGACACTTTTAGAGATTCGGCAAAAACATTCTCGGATATTGCTATATATGCATCGGTTTCGAATTGTGTCTTTGGTCAATAGTTGGGTTGCCCGGCTCCTCTGCTTGCCTCCTATGTCCCGCTTTGTTCGGCTAGGTGTGCAAAGGGAGAACCACTGCGATTGTGCTTCCAGCTCGAATGGTTAAGCACCTCAATGGAGAAAGCCGAAAACTGACTATCACAATGGGCGAAAACTGGTCAGCAATTCGATGACGGTGTCGATCGATACCGATTATCCCGTGATAAACGATGGGCCTTTCATAACATTGGCCTAAGTGTTAATGCCTAAACTTCGGTCGGTGACGAAGACTAACCGGGGGCTCGTAGCTAGCTTCCCCAGTTTAAAGCTCTTATGACTAAGTGAAAGTTATAAAGCCCGCATATCTGATTGCCTTTTTTTTGCTAACACAACCGCCTCCGGGCACCGAGACGTTGGCTAAGGGTTGTCTTGTTACTACGGAAACACCCTGCGTAGCATCTACAAAGGGGTAGAAGCCGATGATGGGCCACTTTCAAATGATAAACGATCGCAATGGAGTCAAAATAAATATCATCAGCGTTTGTGTTCATTATACAAGCATTTCCTTCCGTAATTATTGTTATAAAGCCATAAATATGCATCAATTTGACTTAAGATTTTTGCCAAGCTGGGTTGCCTGGCTCCTGTGCTTACTCCTACGTTCCTGATTGTTCGGCTAGGCGGTAAAAGGAGCACCTCTGTGATTGTTACTACAGGGTCATCCGAGTTAGTACCTCAGGCCGGGTGAAGCCGAAAGCTAGCGATCTTAAATGATATAATTGGTCGGCAACGACGAAAGTGAAAATTTAGGTTCGCTGAAGACCACATAGTTCGGGAACTTTCCCCAGACTAAATCCTCAATATTTTTCTCCCACATTGATCGGAGGTGAGGTTTCATGATCATGGTTGGCATGACAACCCAAAGAAAGGAACCGATAGCGGACTATTTTCTTTGGAAGATGTTTCTTACATTAAATACTAATATAACATTCTCTCCGCATACCTTTGTTTATAAAACCGTATGGCCGGATTGCCTTGTTTGTCGTAAATCTTTGCCCTCATAAAGGCTTTATAAAGTGGGACAAACACTCCCCGACTACTGGCCGAGGGGTTGAAGCCGATGGTTGGTCAACAAAGTTTTGTACAGTGCGGATCCGAGCATTAATGATGTAGAGTACTTGGATACATAGAATCATTACACATAATTTGTGATTTTACTCCGGACATCGATCCTTAATTTGGCCACTCGTGCCCACATTAAGGCTCGGGGGCTAAAGGGCTTCGGGCTTATCATTTACTAATATTAAAGGGGCACATCCATCCCCTGATCTGGTGTTGCCACCCGACCAGTGTCTCGGGGGCTACTGCATTGCCTATTCAATACAGAAAATTCAAAGTGCTTAGTGTTCGGCATGACCGAACTATGGGCAAACGCATCTTCGGGTAACAATAGGTACCATCTGGGACTTATCCGGCATCAAGCTAATATATTACGGTGACTTCTCAAAACCCTCTCTCAGGGGCCCGTCCGCCGATCACTATCTCCTCTAATGTGCATCTCGGATTTTTGGCTGACACACACCTTGAGGGCTACTGGCTATACATCTCGGCAGAGAATACATTGCACAAATCGGAATTAAATCTATAAAGGGCATCTCCGACATTAAGCTCGATTGAACCCTTTTAACTTTTTCAAGACCGGGGTAATCTATGACACCTCGGATACAGTTCGGCGTTGGAGCTCTGATACATTCCGGCATTGGAGCTCGGATACATTCCGGCGCTGGAGCTCGGATACAATCCAGCGTTGGATCTCGGATACATCCCATCGTTGGAGCTCGGAAGTAGTCCGACGTTGGTTCACGGTTGCAAAAGATACCTCAAATACAGTCCGGCATTGGAGCTCGAATGCAAGAGGACACCGCCGCACGGGAACAATTCAAACCCAAGGTGTGGCATAAAAATAACAAGGCATTGATAAAGGCCGAGAACTTAAAGGGGCTCCTCGGATACCTGACGTGTAAACTCTTAGGATTCACTTCGGCGATCCTCAAGATCGAAGATGAGAAGATTTATTGAACCAGTTTTCAAGACCGATGACCGAAGATGAAGAACAGTTCGGAAGAATCGAGGAGCGTCCCCAACTTGAAGACCGGTTCCCGGGGCTACTAACAGTGTCCTGGATTAGGGGGTACTCAACACGTCGTCTCCCGAATAGGTGTATCGGGCCGAGGACCCCCATGGCGGTTCACTCATGGGCCACTTCGGGCAGCCCATGCCGCATACAAGGAGGATTGCACAAGACTTGGCACCCAAGACAAGGACTCCTCTAAACCCTAGGCATGTGGTGTGTTATATAAACCGAGGCCAGGCTAGTCAATAGAACATCTTATATTCATTAGATCAATCTCGTGGTAGATACATGTACTCTGTACTACACCCCATATGAATACAATCAAAAGCAGGATGTAGGGTTTTACCTCCATCAAGAGGGCCCGAACCTGGGTAAAATCCCGTGTCCATGTTACCATTGCTCCAAGACGCCTAGGTTAGGACCCCTACTACGAGATACGCCAGATATAGAACCGACAGCGGGCGAGCGCATGAAAGGCAACAACAGTTAGCAGCAACACAGTAGAAGAAGCAATGGCTGGCGGGGGGCAGCGAGCGATGAGCGAGATGCAACACGGGCGAGCAGCTGCGGCCGGGCAGCGTGGCGCGCACTAGGAGGGGCACGCCAAGCAGGGCAGCCCGTGGGCGCGGGCGCTCACGTGGGCCGCGGCCAAGGAGGCGGGGGCGATCACGGCCATGTGGAGTGGACACAGCAAGGGGAAGCGGCAGGCCCAGCGGGACAGGGGCGGCTGCAGGCGGGGGCTGCAGCGGGGGCTCCGGAGGCGGCATCAGAGCAGCGAGTGCGAGCGCGGCCGGGCGGAGGATTAGCGGCGACCGGGACGAGCTAAGGGGGTTCGTGGTCCTCCCCTCCGGCGTCGATGTACGGGCGACAAGGCGCGGTGGAGTCGGCGAGGAGGGGACGGGGAGGCAACGGCGAGTGGCACGGTGTCCGGTGATGAGGATGAGGTAGTGGCGACAAGCGACGTCCACGCAAGGGAGAGAGGAGGGGCGTGGGGAGGGGAATGGCGTAGAGTTAGGATTGGCGGGGAGAGGCGCCGGCGGGGCTTAAGTAGCAGAGAGGGGCGCTGGAGTAGCCGCCGGATGGCCGCCACGGCGTCAGCAGGTGCCGTGGTGGGCATCGGCCATTCCCACGACTACCTCTATGAACAAAGGAGGGAGCGACTGTGGGTGGGCCGGCCGGTGGGAGCTAGCTAGGCCACTTGGCCCAGGGGAGGGGGCAAAGGCATTCTCTTTTTATTTTTTATTTTTCTGTTTGTTTTACTTTTATCTTTTGTTTATTTTTGTTTTCTTTTGAGTTCCTTTTTATTTTTAGTTTTATAAAATATACAAATAGTACCTAAAATAATGTTTCAAAACATGCCACTGCCACAAAAAGTTTAGTAGCTAAATAATTTAGTTTACATATTTCTATTATTTAAAAGGGCATTTAGTTAATTGTTTTTGCCAATGTTTAATCATTTTAGGGCACTTAACTACTTTATTAAATGTGGTTTCTTAACTAATATTTTCTATGGATTACTTGCCACATTTTTGAACACTTTAGTTTTCATGTTTGAGAATTTTATAATTTCACTTCTAGTTTCAATTCGAATTGCTTTTAAGTCAACGCGAGATTTAGCAACAGTGATTGTGACGACGTGTGCTACTTCTTGAGCTTGCGTTGGTTTTTCCCTTGAAGACGAAAGGGTGATGCAGCAAAGTAGAGATAAGTATTTCCCTTAGTTAGAGAACCAAGGTATCAATCCAGTAGGAGACAACGCACAAATCACCAATACCTGCATAAACAATCAAACAACTTGCACCCAACGCGATAAAGGGGTTGTCAATCCCTTCACGGTTAGTTGCAAAAGTGAGATTTGATAGAGATAGATGAAACTAAACAAATGATAAAGTAATTTTTTTGGGTTTTTTGGTTTATAGATCGGAAAGTAAAAGATTGCAAAATAGTATATCAGAAACTTATATGATGGAAAATAGACCCGGGGGCCATAGGTTTCACTAGAGGCTTCTCTCAATATAGCAAATAATACGGTGGGTGAACAAATTACTGATACGTCCATTTTGCATCATGTTTTATTACTGTTATTTATAATGTTTTTATCCATAATAATGCTTTTTGGAGTAATTCTAATGCCTTTTCTCTCACAATATGCAAGGTATACACAAACAGGGAGAATTACGGCAGCTGAAAATCTGGACCTGAAAAAGCTACGTTGGGCTACCTATTCTGCACAACTCCAAATGAGCTGAAACTTCACGAGGATTTTTTATGGAATATATAAGAATTATTGGAGCAAATAACTACCAGAGGGGGCCCACTAGGTGGGCACAACCCACCTGGGCACGCCAGGGAGCCCAGGCACGCCCTGCTGGATTGTGCTCACCCAGGCCCACCTCCGGTGCCCATCTTCTGGTATATAGGTCATTTTGACCTAGAAAAAATAAGGAGAGGACTTTCGGGATGAAGCGCCGCCGCCTCGAGGCGGAACTTGGGCAGGAGCACTTTTGCCCTCCGGTGGAGCAATTCCGACGGGGGAACTTCCTTGTCGGAGGGGGAAATCATCGTCCTCATCATCACCAACAACTCTCCCATCTTGGAGAGGGCAATCTCCATCAACATCTTCAACAGCACCATCTCATCTCAAACCCTAGTTCATCTCTTGTGTTCAATCTTGTTACCGGAACTATAGATTGGTGCTTGTGGGTGACTAGTAGTGTTGATTACATCTTGTAGTTGATTACTATATGGTTTATTTGGTGGAAGATTATATGTTCAGATCCAATATGCTATTTAATACTCCTATGATCATGAGCATGTTTATTATTTGTGAGTAGTTACTTTTGTTCTTGAGGTCACGGGAGAAATCATGTTGCAAGTAATCATGTGAACTCGATATGTGTTCGATATTTTGATAGTATGTATGTTATGATTCCCTTAGTGGTGTCATGTGTACGTTGACTACATGACACTTCACCATATTTGGGCCTAAGGGAATGCATTGTGGAGTAGCAACTAGATGATGGGTTGCGAGAGTGACAGAAACTTAAACCCCAGTTTATGCGCTATTCCGTTAGGGACCGATTGGATCCAAAAGTTTAATGCTATGGTTAGACTTTATTCTTAACACTTTTCTCGTAGTTGCGGATACTTGCGGGGGGGGGGGGGGTTAATCATAAGTCGGAGGTTTGTTCAAGTAAGAACAACACCTAAGCACCGGTCCACCCACATATCAAATTATCAAAGTAGCGAACACAAATCGAACCAACATGATGAAAGTGACTAGATGAAAATCCCGTGTACCCTCAAGAACGCTTTGCTTATCATAAGAGACCGTTTTTGCCCGTCCTTTGCCTCAAAAGGATTGGGCTACCTTGCTGCACTTTTGTTACTACTATTGTTACTTGCTTGCTACAAATTATCTTGCTATCAAACTACTCCGTTAATTACAATTTCAGCACTTGCAGACACTACCTTACTGAAAACTACTTGTCATTCCCTTCTGCTCCTCATTGGGTATGACACTCTTACTTATCGAAAAGAGCTATAATTGATCCCCTATACTTGTTGGTCATCAATTACTGTCGAGCAATTAATAGAAAAGCGCAAAGTTATGACGATATCTAAGGCAATGATTATGAAATATAGGCATCACGTCCGCGTCAAGTAGACCGAAATGATTCTGCATCTACTACTATTACTCCACACATCGACCGACTCCTGCCTGCATCTAGAGTATTAAGTTCATGAAGAACAGAGTAACGCATTAAGTAAGATGACATGATGTAGAGGAATAAACTCAAGCAATATGATGTAAACCCCATCTTTTTATCCTCGATGGCAACAATACAATACGTGCCTTGCTGCCCCTACTGTCACTGGGAAAGGACACCGCAAGATTGAACCCAAAGCTAAGCACTTCTCCCATTGCAAGAAAAACCAATCTAGTTGGTCAAACCAAACCGATAGTTCGAAGAGAATTACAAAGATACCAAATCATGCATAAAAGAATTCAGAGAAGATTCAAATAATATTCATAGATAAGCTGATCATAAATCCACAATTCATTGGATCTCAGCAAACACACCGCAAAAAGTGATTACATCGGATAGAACTCCAAGAACATCGAGGAGAACATTGTATTGAAGATAAAATAGGGAGAAGAAGCCATCTAGCTACTAGCTATGGACCCGTAGGTCTGTGGTAACTACTCGCGCTTCATCGGAAGGGCAATAGAGTTGATGTAGAAGCCCTCCGTGATCGAATCCCCCTCCGGCAGGATGCTGGAAAAGGCCCCAAGATGGGATCTCACGGGTACAGAAGGTTGTGGCGGTGGAAATGTGTTTTCATGGATGCTTCTGGTGGTTTGGGAATATTTGTGAATATATATGCCGAAGAATTAGGTCAGGGGAGTCACGAGGGGCCCACAAGGTAGGGGGCGTGCCCTCCCCCTTGTGGCCGCCTCGTGGCTCTTCCGACTTGATCTCCAAGTCTCTGGGTGTCTTCTGGTCCAAGAAAAATCATCGCGAAGGTTTTATTCCGTTTCTGCGAAACTCAAAAACAAGGAAATAACATAAACTGGCACTGGGCTCTAGGTTAATAGGTTAGTCCCAAAAATAATATAAAATAACATATTAATGCATATAAACATCCAAAATAGATAATATAATAGCATGGAACAAACAAAAATTATAGATACGTTGGAGACGTATCAAGCATCCCCAAGCTTAATTCCTACTCGTCCTCGAGTAGGTAAATGATAAAAATAGAATTTTTGATGTGGAATGCTACCTAACATATTTATCCATGCAATTTTTCTTTATTGTGGCATGAATGTTCATATCCATAAGATTTAGAACAAAAGTTTAATATTGACATAAAAATATTAATACTCAAGCATACTAACAAGGCAATTATGTCTTCTCAAAATAACATGGCCAAAGAAAGCTTATCCCTACAAAATCATATAGTCTGGCTATGCTCCATCTTCATCACACAAAATATTCAAATCATGCACAACCCCGATGACAAGCTAAGAAATTGTTTCATACTTTTGATGTTCTCAAACTTTTTCAACTTTCACGCAATACATGAGCGTGAGCCATGGACATAACACTATAGGTGGAATAGAATATGGTGGTTGTGGAGAAGACAAAAAGAAGGAGATAGTCTCACATCAACTAGGCATATCAACGGGCTATGGAGATGCCCATCAATAGATATCAATGTGAGTGAGTAGGGATTGCCATGCGACGGATGCACTAGAGCTACAAGTTTATGGAAGATCAAAAACAAAACTAAGTGGGTGTGCATCCAACTTGCTTGCTCATGAAGACCTAAGGCAATTTGAGGAAACCCATCGTTGAATATACAAGCCAAGTTCTATAATGAAAAATTCCCACTAGCATATGAAAGTGACAACATAGGAGACTCTCTATCATGAAGATCATGGTGCTACTTTGAAGCACAAGTGTGGAAAAAAGGATAGTAACATTGCCCCTCTATCGTTTTCTTTTTTTTTGTTTGGCTTCTTTGGCCACCTTTTTTTTATTTAGGCTTCTTCATTGGCCTCTCTCTTTTTTTGTTTCCTCACATGGGACAATGCTCTAATAATGATGATCATCACACTTTTATTTACTTACAACTCAAGAATTACAACTCGATACTTAGAACAAAATATGACTCTATATGAATGCCTCCGGCGGTGTACCGGGATGTGCAATCACTCAAGAGTGACATGTATGAAAGAATTATGAATGGCGGCTTTGCCACAAATACGATGTCAACTACATGATCATGCAAAGCAATATGACAATGATGAAACGTGTCATAATAAACGGAACGGTGGAAAGTTGCATGGAAATATATCTCGGAATGGCTATGGAAATGCCATAATAGGTAGGTATGGTGGCTTTTTTGAGGAAGGTATATGGTGGATGTATGGTACCGGCGAAAGTTGCGCGGTACTAGAGAGGCTATCAATGGTGGAAGGGTGAGAGTGTGTATAATCCATGGACTCACATTAGTCATAAAGAACTCACATACTTATTGCAAAAATCTATTAGTTAGCGAAACGAAGTACTACGCGCATGCTCCTAGGGGGATAGATTGGTAGGAAAAGACCATCGCTCATCCCCGACCGCCACTCATAAGGAAGACAATCAATAAATAAATCATGCTCGAACTTCGTTACATAACGGTTCACCATACGTGCATGCTACGGGAATCACAAACCTTAACACAAGTATTTCTCCAATTCACAATTACTCACTAGCATGACTCTAATATCACCATCTTTATATCTCAAAACAATCATAAGGAATCAAACTTCTCATAGTATTCAATGCACTTTATATGAAAGTTTTTATTATATCCCTCTTGGATGTCTATCATATTAGGACTAAATTTATAACCAAAGCAAATTAACATGCTATTTAAAGACTCCCAAAATAATATAAGTGAAGCATGAGAGTTCAATAATTTCTATAAAATAAAGCCACCGCCGTGCTCTAAAAAGATATAAGTGAAGCACTAGAGCAAAATTGCCTAGCTCAAAAGATATAAGTGAAGTACATAGAGTATTCTAATAAATCACGATTCATGCGTGTCCCTCTCAAAAGGTTTATACAACAAGGATGATTGTGGCAAACTAAAAAGCAAAGACTCATATCATACAATACGCTCCAAGCAAAACACATATCATGTGGTGAATAAAAATATAGCCTCAAGTAAAGTTACCAATAGACGAAGACGAAAGAGGGGATGCCTTCCGGGGCATCCCCAAGCTTAGGTTCTTGGTTGTCCTTGAATATTACCTTGGGGTGCCTTGGGCATCCACAAGCTTAGGCTCTTGCCACTCCTTATTTCATTGTAACACCCCGGATGTAACTTTCCATATTTGTAACTCCAACTCTTGCCATTTTCGGCTATGTGTTATGATATTCCCTCCGTGGTTGGGTTTTGTCTCGCGTTTTGCATTTTGTTCATGTCATGCATCTCATATCATGTCATCATGTGCATTGCATTTGCATACGTGTTCGTCTCTTGCATCCGAGCATTTTCCCCGTTGTCCGTTTTGCAATCCGGCACTCCCACCTCCTCCGGCGCACCCCTCTTGTTTTCGTTTCGTGAGCGGGTGTTGAACGTTCTCGGAATGGACCGAGGCTTGTCAAGTGGCCTTGGTATACCACCGGTAGACCACCGGTCAAGTTTCGTTCCATTTGGAGGTCGTTTGGTACTCCAACGGTTAACCGGGTAACCGCAAAGTCCGTTTGTGTGTTGCAGCAAAACCCTTCTCTAAACAGCCCAAAACCCCTCTAAGTCACTTCCATGCTCTAGGTCGTTCGATCACGATCGTGTGGGCGAAAACCGCACTCCATTTGGAGTCTCCTAGCTCCCTCTACCTATATATACACCTCCCCTCCCGAAACATTCGCAGATCAAACCCTAGAAAACTCCTCCCGTCGCCGCCGGACACGTCCAGTCGCCGCCGGACGCATCCGCGCCGCCGCCCGCAGCGAACCAGCCGCTGCCGCGTGTCCCTCCGCCCCGCGCCGCCGCCGAGGCCCGCGAGCCCGTGGCCGGCCCTCCCCGCGGGCCCGTGCGCCCGAGCCGCCGCCATCCTCCGTCCCCGCGCGCGCGCCCTCCCGCGCCGGCGCCGCCGCGCCCCGCCTCGCCGCCCTACGTCGCCGGCGCCGCCGCCCGCTTCCGCGGCGCCCGTGCCCGCCGGCGCCCGTGCCGCGCCGCCCGACGTCGCCCGTCCCCGCCGCCTCCGACCGCCGCCCGGCCTCCCCGAGCCCTCCTCTCCTCCGTCCTCCGTCTCCGGCAGCCCTCCGGCGAGCTCGGCCGATCTGGATCCCGATCCAGTCAACGCCAAGGTTGACTCTCCCCTCACCCGAAAATCCCAAGTCCTGAGATATTTTCAGTACATGCCCATGTTCATCGCATCATAACTCTCTACATATAGCTCTGTTTCGCGCGTGTAATATATCGAAATGTTCGCCTCTAGATGATCTTCATTTTGTTCCATTGCAACATGTTCATTTGGGTCCATCTTGATGCCCAAATCTCTGGTGCAAGAGTGCTAGTTGCTGTTATCTGTTGTTACTTATCAGAACTTGAGGATTTGTTATTTTTGTTGCATTTATTCTGTGCATTTTATGAGTATGAGCTCTACATGTGTTTTTCTGTATGCCATGCCATCTTTACAGAGGTGTATGCCATGTATTTTTTTGATCTCTGTGGTGACTAGCACAAGCATGCAAACTAGGCTTCGTGATGTTTCTGATTTCAGGGACTTGGTGATTTCTCTGTCTGTGACTGCTGTTATTTTTTTGCCATGTAAACTTGATGCTACAGAGAGATCTATGCTCCTTTTGGAGATGTTCAGTAAGGATGTTTTGTAGATATTGTTGTAATTGCTCCATTCCTGCCCTTTTTTACATTTATGGAGTGACATAGCATGACTCAATCTTGCTCTAATTTTGCTATAAAATATTCCTGGCAGATTGTTTACATGATATTCAATTTTGCCAAGCTTGTTGTAGTTGTTTTACACATGCTATATATTTTCTCTTGCCATGGATAGCTTCATAAACATGCCATCTTGCTGTAGGTATGCTTTTTTTGTCATGCATTGCTTTGTGGTGAGTGCATCAAGCTCACAAAGATGCCTTCATATTATTGTTTCTGCCATGCTCTGTTTTCTGCTAAGTCTGAAACCTGTTAACGAAACTTGCTATGTTTATATGGTTGCCATCATATCTTCTGGTCCTTTTTGGCTTATGGTCAGTAAGGGACTTTTGTGATATGCATTTAGTAGAATACTTCCATGCCTTGTTTTGCTATGTTAAGTTCCTGTAGCATGTTGATTTCGTGCTCTGAACATTGCTACCTGATGCTGTTTCAGCCATGTCCAGTAATTTCACCAAGTCTGTGAACCTGATATCTTTTGCACTTTTGCCATACTTGTTTGAACCTGTTATGTTGTGAACTAGCCGTAGCTCAGTGTTCATCTTTTGTCAGACATCTCCTGTAGATTACTGCCATATGATTTGTTGCTATGTTGGGGTGCTATAGCGTTGTTCCTTGTTGCATTCTAAGTGCTATCATGCTGTTAATCACAGATTCGTGTCATTCTTGTTTTGCTTGCCATTTGCAAACCGTGCATCCGTTTCCGGTGATCTTTATATCGATTTCGACCGAAATCATCTCATCTTTCCAGTGGCATGCTTGGTTTGCCAAGTTACTGCCTTGTTCATCATTTTCCTTCCGGAGCACGCATATGCATCGCATATCATATCTTGCATATCATTCATGTATTGCATCATGTTGCTTGTGCATTCCCCGTGATTGATTGTGGTTCCGTTGCTTGTGTTCTTGTTTTGGGTAGAGCCGGGAGACGAGTTCGTGAATGAGGAACCTGTTGAGTACGCTTACGAGGATCAAGTTTTCGACAACTCTGAGAACCTTGCAGGCAAGATGACCATACCCTCGAAATCACTTCTATCTTTGCTTTGCTAGTTGTTCGTTCTATTGCCATGCTGCGCTACCTACCACTTGCTATATCATGCCTCCCATATTTCCATGTCAAGCCTCTAACCATCCTTTCCTAGCAAACTGTTGTTTGGCTAAGTTACCGCTTTTGCTCAGCCCTTCTTATAGCGTTGCTAGTTGCAGGTGAAGTTGGAGTTTGTTCCATGTTGGAACATGGATATTTTTGGAATATCACAATATCTCTTATTTAATTAATGCATCTATATATTTGGTAAAGGGTGGAAGGCTCGGCCTTATGCCTGGTGTTTTGTTCCACTCTTGCCGCCCTAATTTCCGTCATACCGGTATTATGTTCCTTGAGTTTGCGTTCCTTACGCGGTTGGGTGATTTATGGGACCCCCTTGTCAGTTCGCCTTGAATAAAAATCCTCCAGCAAGGCCCAACCTTGGTTTTACCATTTTCCACCTAAGCCTTTTTCCCCCCGGTTTTCGCGAGCCCGAGGGTCATCTTTATTTAAACCCCCGGACCAGTGCTCCTTCGAGTGCTGGCCCAAACTAGGCGATGTCCGGCGCCCCCTGGGCAACCAGGGTCTATGCCAACCCGACGTCTTGCCCATCCGGTGTGCCCTGAGAACGAGATATGTGCAGCTCCTATCGGGATTTGTCGGCACATTCAGGTGGCTTTGCTGGTCTTGTTTTACCATTGTCGAAATGTCTTGTAAACCGGGATTCCGAGACTGATCGGGTCTTTCCGGGAGAAGGTTTATCCTTCGTTGACCGTGAGAGCTTATGATGGGCTAAGTTGGGACACCCCTGCAGGGTATTATCTTTCAAAAGCCGTGCCCGCGGTTATGAGGCAGATGGGAATTTGTTAATGTCCGGTTGTAGAGAACTTGTCACTTGACCCAATTAAAATACATCAACTGTGTGTGTAGCCGTGATGGTCTCTTCTCGGCGGAGTCCGGGAAGTGAACACGGTTTGAGTTATGAATGACGTAAGTAGGAGTTCAGGATCACTTCTTGGTCATTACTAGATGACGACCGTTCTGTTGCTTCTCTTCTCGCTCTCTTTTGCGTATGTTAGCCACCATATATGCTAGTGCTTGCTGCAGCTCCACCTCATTACACCATCCTTTCCTATAAGCTTAAATAGTCTTGATCTCGCGGGTGTGAGATTGCTGAGTCCTCGTGACTCACAGATTCTACCAAAACAGTTGCAGGTGCCGACGATGCCAGTGCAGATGACGCAATCGACCTCAAGTGGGAGTTCGACGAGGAACGTGGTCGTTACTATATTTCTTTTCCTGATGATCAGTAGTGGAGCCCAGTTGGGACGATCGGGGATCTAGCATTTGGGGTTGTCTTATTTTCATTTGGGTTTTGACCGTAGTCGGTCTATGTGTGGATTTTGGATGATGTATGAATTATATTTATGTATTGTGTGAAGTGGCGATTGTAAGCCAACTCTCGTTATCCCATTCTTGTTCATTACATGGGATTGTGTGAAGATGACCCTTCTTGCGACAAAACCACAAAGCGATTATGCCTCTAAGTCGTGCCTCGACACGTGGGAGATATAGCCGCATCGTGGGCGTTACATTCATAGTCCATCAAATCCTTACCCAAAACTTGAAAACTTCACAACACAAAACTCAACCGAAAATCTCATAAGCTCCGTTAGTATAAGAAAATAAATCACCACTTTTGGTACTGTTGTGAACTCATTCTTTATTTATATTGGTGTAATATCTACTGTATTCCAACTTTTCCATGGTTCATACCCCCCGATACTACCCATAGATTCATCAAAATAAGCAAACAACACATAGAAAATAGAATCTGTCAAAAACAGAACAGTATGCAGTAATCTGGATAGTTCGAATACTTCTGTAACTCCAAAAATTCTGAAAAATTAGGAAAACAGAAGCAATTTGTATATAAATCTTGTGTAAAAAATACATAATTTTATCACGCTTCTGTGATTTTTCAAAATTCTGGGACTGGGCGCAAAAGTTTCTGTTTTTCAGCAAGATCAAACCAACTATCACCATAAGCCATCCCAAAGGTCTTACTTGGCACAAACACTAATTAAAACACAAAACCACATCTAACTAGAGGCTAGATGAATTATTTATTGCAAAACAGAACCAAAAGGCAAAGAACAAAAATAAAATTTGGTTGCCTCCCAATAAGCGCTATTGTTTAACGCCCTTAGCTAGGCATACAAACACAAATAGATCTAGGTATAATCGTAGTAATGATAAGGCAAATCTCAAAAACTCATCTCATACTCCCTTCGTTCAGCAGCAAGTTTTCTTTGTGGTAAGCAAAAGTAATCAAAAGGGCTAAATTTAATGGGATAAGGATCCCCAAGATCAAGCTCGGGAGGAATTGGTTCCTCCTTCAGCCCCTCATATTGTATGACCAACTCATCATTGTAAGCGTTCTTTTGGCAAAAAGTCATGAGCTTGTGTCCGAGAGAGAAACCCAATCCGTTGTTTTGTATAGCAAAATTATCATTAAGCTCAGAAATCTTATCAACTAAAACATCGATAGGGACCCTCTTTCTTAAACTTTCATTATAAGCAACATGATCTAGAGATCGTAAACACATTATGTCCTCTTTGTTAAAGAGAATTCCCTCTATGGGAGGACGACCACCATCTACTTTATAATGCGCAAAAATTTCACTAGCTTCTTTCATAATAAATCTAAACTCATGGGCTAGAAATATAGTGTCGGCGCGCTTAACATAAGAATGCTCAATATTAGAAAACTCTAGAACAATCCTTTGTATGGATGGATGCATATGAACAAATTGTCTTTCAAGTTCAACCACAAGCAAAGATATAGCATTCGTAAGACTACTAGTTTTATGGAGAATAGATCCACCTAACGTGGGTAGCGCACCGGCACAAGTAAAGAAATCTTGAATAACCCCTTTTCCAATAATATTGCCGCTACCTATGCGAAGTTTTTTAGTGTGCAAGATAGTAGATTCTTCATGAGGATTAGTATTAGCAAAAGCATCAAAGTTTCCCCCATTGTCACTACTATCCTTTTCAGCGATAACCTCCCCAATTTCAGACATGGTGGCAACAAACCAATCTAGCAAACGAGCAAACCGAAAGCGAACGAAGAATACGAACGGAAGAGGGGCGAGGAAAAGGCAAATCTTTTCGAAAATCATTTTAGAAGTGGGGGAGAGGAAAACGAGAGGCAAATGACGAATAATGTAATGCAAAAGATGAGAGTTTATGATGGGTACTTGGTATTTCTTGACTTGGCGTAGATCTCCTCGGCAACTGCGTTGGTTTTTCCCTTAAAGAGGAAAGGGTGATGCAGCAAAGTAGAGATGCACAAACAATCAAACAACTTGCACCAAACGTGATAAAGAGGTTGTCAATTCTTTCACGGTTACTTGCAAAAGTGAGATCTGATAGAGATAGATGAAACTAAACAAATGATAAATTAAATATTTTGGGGTTTTTTGGTTTATAGATCGGAAAGTAATAGATTGCAAAATAATAGATCAGAAACTTATATGATGGAAAATAGACCCGGGGGCCATAGGTTTCACTAGAGGCTTCTCTCAATATAGCAAATAATATGGTGGGTGAACAAATTACTGTCGAGCAATTGATAGAAAAGCGCAAAGTTATGACAATATCTAAGGAAATGATTATGAAATATAGGCATCACGTCCGTGTCAAGTAGACTGGCATGATTATGCATCTACTACTATTACTCCACACATCGACCGACTCCTGCCTGCATCTAGAGTATTAAGTTCATGAAGAACAGAGTAACGCATTAAGTAAGATGACATGATGTAGAGGAATAAACTCAAGCAATATGATGTAAACCCCATCTTTTTATCCTCAGTGACAACAATACAATACGTGCCTTGCTGCCCCTACTGTCACTGGGAAAGGACACCGCAAGATTAAACCCAAAGCTAAGCACTTCTCCCATTGCAAGAAAAACCAGTCTAGTTGGCCAAACCAGACCGATAGTTCGAAGAGAATTACAAAGATATCAAATCATGCATAAAAGAATTTAGAGAAGATTCAAACAATATTCATAGATAAGCTGATCATAATTCCACAATTCATTGGATCTCGACAAACACACCGCAAAAAGTGATTACATCGGATAGAACTCCAAGAACATCGAGGAGAACATTGTATTGAAGATAAAATAGGGAGAAGAAGCCATCTAGCTACTTGCTATGGACCCGTAGGTCTATGGTAAACTACTCACGCTTCATCGGAAGTGCAATAGAATTGATGTAGAAGCCCTCCGTGATCGAATCCCCCTCCGGCAGGATGCTGAAAAAGGCCCCAAGATGGGATCTCACGGGTACAGAAGGCTTTGGTGGTGGAAAAGTGTTTTCGTGGATGCTTCTGGTGGTTTGGGAATATTTGTGAAATATATGCCGAAGAATTAGGTCAGGGAAGTCACGAGGGGCCCACAAGGCAAGGGGCGCGCCCTACCCCCTGGGCGCGCCCTCACCCTTGTGGCCGCCTCGTGGCTTGATACGTCTCCAACGTATCTACTTTTCCAAACACTTTTGCCCTTGTTTTGGACTCTAACTTGCATGATTTCAATGGCATTAACCCGGACTGACGCTGTTTTCAGCAGAATTGCCATGGTGTTATTTTTGTGCAGAAATAAAGGTTCTCGGAATGACCTGAAAATCAACAGAGAATTATTTTGGAATATATAAAAATACTGGCGAAAGAATCAAGGACAGGGGGCCCACACCCTGTCCACGAGGGTGGGGGCGCGCCTACCCCCTGGGCGCGCCCCCTGCCTCGTGAGTCCCCTGGAGCTCCACCGACCTCAACTCCAACTCTATATATTCGTGTTCGGGGAGAAAAAATCAGAGAGAAGGATTCATCGCGTTTTACGATACGGAGCCGCCGCCAATCCCTAATCTCTCTTGGAAGGGCTGATCTGGAGTCCGTTCGGGGCTCCGGAGAGGGGAATCCGTCGCCATCGTCATCATCAACCATCCTACATCACCAATTTCATGATGCTCACCGCCATGCGTGAGTAATTCCATCGTAGGCTTGCTGGACGGTGATGGGTTGGATGAGATTTATCATGTAATCGAGTTAGTTTTGTTAGGGTTTGATCCCTAGTATCCACTATGTTCTGAGATTGATGTTGCTATGACTTTGCTATGCTTAATGCTTGTCACTAGGGCCCGAGTGCCATGATTTCAGATCTGAACCTATTATGTTTTCATGAATATATGTGAGTTCTTGATCCTATCTTGCAAGTCTATAGTCACCTACTATGTGTTATGATCCGGCAACCCCGAAGTGACAATAATCGGGACCACTCCCGGTGATGACCATAGTTTGAGGAGTTCATGTATTCACTATGTGCTAATGCTTTGTTCCGGTACTCTATTAAAAGGAGGCCTTAATATCCCTTAGTTTCCATTAGGACCCCGCTGCCACGGGAGGGTAGGACAAAAGATGTCATGCAAGTTCTTTTCCATAAGCACGTATGACTATATTCAGAATACATGCCTACATTACATTGATGAATTGGAGCTAGTTCTGTGTCACCCTATGTTATGATTGTTACATGATGAACCACATCCGGCATAATTCTCCATCACCGATCCAATGCCTACGAGCTTTTCTTATATTGTTCTTTGCTTATTTACTTTTCCGTTGCTACTGTTACAATCACTACAAAACGATCACTGTTACTTTTGCCACCATTACCGTTACTTCCATACTACTTTGCTACTAAATACTTTGCTGCAGATATTAAGTTATCCAGGTGTGGTTGAATTGACAACTCAACTACTAATACTTGAGAATATTCTTTGGCTCCCCTTGTGTCGAATCAATAAATTTGGGTTGAATACTCTACCCTCGAAAACTGTTGCGATCCCCTATACTTGTGGGTTATCAAGACTATTTTCTGGCACCGTTGTCGGGGAGCATAGCTCTATTCTTTGAGTAACTTGGGATTTATATCTGCTGGTCACTATGAGGAACTTGAAAGACGAGAAAACCAAAATTTATCCCTCAACTACGAGGGGAGGTAAGGAACTGCCATCTAGCTCTGCACTTGATTCACCTTCTGTTTTGAGTAAACTTGCGACACCTAAACCTGCTTCTGCTATTCATTCTGATATGTCGCATGTTATTGATGATGCCACTTCCGTTATGCATGATACTTATGATGAAACTACTTCTATGCTTGATACCACTATGCCACTTGGTGAATTTCTTGATGAACAACTGGCTAGGGCTAGAGAGAATGAAATTATTGAAACTGATAATATTGATGAAAGTGATGATGAAGATTCTCCCCCTAGATATGAATGGCCTGTTGTGCCTGAGGGTTATGTTATAGATGAAGAAACTGCTAGAGACTTTCTTGCTTGCAATGATAGAAGTGATCTTAAGAAATTACTAGCTGAGCTTAAAGAGAAAACTCTGAATGCTAGAATGAAATATGATCTTGCTTATGCTACTTCACCTATCTTTATTACAGATAAGGATTATGATTTCTCTATTGATACTGAGATAATTACTTTGGTTGAATCTGATCCTTTCTATGGCTATGAATCTGAAATTGTTGTGGCACATCTTACTAAATTAAATGATATAGCTACCCTGTTCACTAATGATGAGAAAACTCGCTACTATCATATCCTTAAATTATTTCCTTTCTCATTAAAGGGTGATGCTAAGATATGGTTTAATTCTCTTGATCCTGGTTGTGTGTGTAGTCCCCAGGATATGATTTATTACTTCTCTGCTAAATATTTCCCCGCTCATAAGAAACAAGTTGCCTTAAGGGAAATATATAATTTTGTGCAAATTGAACAAGAGCGTCTCCCACAAGCTTGGGGGAGGCTTCTCCAATTACTTAATGCTTTGCCTGATCATCCTCTCAAGAAAAATGAAATACTTGATATCTTTTATAATGGACTAACCGATGCTTCCAGAGACCACCTGGATAGTTGTGCTGGTTGTGTTTTCAAGGAAAGAACTGCTGATCAAGCTGAAATTCTATTGAATAATATGTTAACCAATGAAAATAATTGGACACTTCCTGAACCAACTCCTAAGCCAACTCCGAAGAAAAGGGGTATTCTATTTCTCAGTCCTGAAGATATGCAAGAGGCAAAGAAATCTATGAAAGAAAAAGGTATTAAAGCTGAAGATGTTAAGAATTTACCACCTATTGAAGAAATACATGGTCTTAATTTGCCGCCTGTTGAAGAAATACATGGTCTTGATAACCCGGCACAGGTAGTAAAGGTAAATTCTCTCTATAGATATGATAAAGCTGAAATCTCTCCTACTAAGTTTGTTAGCCAATGTCTGGATGATTTTGATAACTATATGGTTAAGCAAGAAAACTTCAATGCTTATTTTGGCAGAGAATTAAAACGCAATGCTTATATGATTGAACACTTGGGTGATTATATGTCTAGAGTTAAAGGTGAACTTAAACTCATTAGTAAACATGCTTCTATGGTTACCACTCAAGTAGAACAAGTACTTAAAGCTCAGAATGATTTGCTCAATGAATTAAATAGTAAGAATAATGACTTTGATGTTAGAGTTGCAACTAGAGGGGGTAAAGTGACTCAGGAACCTTTGTATCCTGAGGGCCACCCTAAGAGAATTGAGCAGGATTCTCAAAGAAATAATGTTGATGCACCTAGTCCTTCTAAGAGGAAGAAAAAGAAAAATGATAGGACTTTGCATGCTTCTAGTGAACCTGTTGTAGACACACCTGAGAATATCAATGATATTTCTATCTCTGATGTTGAAACACAATCTGGAAATGAACATGAACCTAGTGATAATGTTAATGATGATGTTCATGTTGATGCTCAACCTAGTAATAACAATGATGTAGAAACTGAACCTGCTGTTGATCTTGATAACCCACAATCAAAGAATCAACGTTATAATAAGAGAGACTTTGTTGCTAGGAAGCACGGTAAAGAAAGAGAACCATGGGTTCAGAAACCCATGCCTTTTCCTCCTAAACCATCCAAGAAAAAGGATGATGAGGATTTTGAGCACTTTGCTGAAATGATTAGACCCATCTTCTTGCGTATGCGTTTGACTGATATGCTTAAAATGAATCCTTATGCTAAGTATATGAAAGAAATTGTTACAAATAAAAGAAAGATATTGGAAGCTGAAATTTCCATCATGATTGCTAATTATACTTTTAAGGGTGGAATACCAAAGAAACTTGGAGATCCAGGAGTACCTACTATACCATGCTCCATTAAAGAAACTATGTTAGAACTGCTTTATGTGATCTTGGAGCAGGTGTTAGTGTTATGCCTCTCTCTTTATATCGTGGACTTGGTTTGAATAAGTTGACACCTACTGAAATATCTTTGCAAATGGCTGATAAATCAACTGCTATACCTGTCGGTATTTGTGAGGATGTGCCTGTTGCGGTTGCAAACGTTACTATTTTAATGGACTTTGTTATTCTTGATATTCCCGAGGACGATAGTATGTCTATTATTCTTGGAAGACCCTTTTTGAACACTACAGGGGCTGTTATTGATTGCAACAAAGGCAATGTCACTTTTCATGTCAATGGTAATGAGCATACGGTACACTTTCCGAGGAAACAACCTCAAGTCCACAGTATCAATTCTATTGGAAAAATTCCATCGATTATTTTTGGAGGTTTTGAATTTCCTCTTCCTACTGTCAAAAAGAAATATGATATTCTTATTATTGGGGATGTGCATATCCCCGTTGAGGTAACATAGTGTCATTCGAAATTTCTCCGGTTCCATGTTATTCAGAATGAGTTTGTTAACAAGACTTGATCAACCTTGTTAGTGGATTCCTTTTGATGAGCATGAGATGGATGAAGTTAGAAGGCACAACCTTCTGTACCCTTCTTTTACTTCTGTTATTTAGTTGAAATAAAGTAAAAATAATATTTTTTGTCTATTTTCTGATTTATCCGTGCAATAAAAAAATACCCCGAAAATAAAAAGTACTCCAAGTGCCCCGAAAATGAAATATGATTTTTTTTAGAATATTTGAGAATATCTGGCACTGAGAACACATCAGGGGGAGTTGGCACCTGGCCACGAGGGTCCAGGGCACGCCCACCCCCTGGGCGCGCCCCCTGCCTCGTGGGCCCATGGTGGCTCCCCTCCACTTATTCCAGCCACCACACACTCCTTCTTCCTCCCAAAAAAATCACCAACCAGCTCAAGCACGAGTTCTAGCTCATTTTGCTGCCATTTTCGATCTCCTTGCTCAAAGCTCCACTCACAAAACTGCTTTGGGGGATTGTTCCTTGGTATGTGACTCCTCCAATGGTCCAATTAGTTTTTGTTCTAGTGCTTTATTCATTGCAATTTTTTGCTGCCTAGGTGACCATGTTCTTGAGCTTGCATGTCAAATTTATATGGTTCCAAGTAGTTCTAATGCATGATATAGTCTCTAGGCACTTGTGGGAGTAGCTGCTATCAATTTTGCTGAGTTTGGTTCACTTTTATTTGAAGTTACTAAAAATTTCAGAAATTTTTTAGAGGAAGAAATATGTTTAGAAAAATGTACCAAGGAGGTCCTTCAAGGAAGCAAGGACCCAGGCTCGCAATACGCGATGCGAACGATGAACCACCGAGGGAAGCTCAAGTGCGGGCTTGTGAATGGCCGTCAGAGGACTTTATGGATCGAGCAGGAATCAAGGAAGAATTTAACGCATATGTGCGTAATGCTGACCTTGAGAGCTTCGAGGCAGATAAGTGCCATCAGTACCACTATCTCACTGATTCCTTTGTGAGAAGGTTTGAATTTTCATCATCACGCAATTCTCAAATTGTCCTGTTTGATCTTTATGAAAATTCTTATACTATGGACTTAGAGGATTTTAATACTGCTTGCAAACTTCCACAATGGGGTAGCACTAGTGAGCCTCGCAAATATGAGTTTAGAGATTTTCTTGCTAGTATAACTGTGGGGGAGTCTAGAGATATAACACAAGATACCATAGGGAGCATTCATTTTCCTGCTATACATTATTTTGCTCTCTTCATAGGTAGGTGCATAAATGGTAAAGAGGAAGCATGTCACATGTGTGTCCCTGACCTCAGTGTTCTCAGGAGTGCTGTATTAGGAGATAAACATTATAATTTGGGAGCCATTGTTGCACGTAGGTTGCATAATAATAGAATTAATGGAGATTTCTTTGGTGGAATTTATGCAACCCGTTTAGCTAATTTTCTAGATATACCCATACGTGAGTATGATGTTGAGTTGCCTCCTGTTTATTTAGATTATGAGGCTATGGTTCATCATCAGTTTGTTGAGAGGAACGATCAGTTCCTCCAGTACCGACTAATCTTTGACAGATGACGCACCTATCACGTTGCTCTCCCTGCTCCTACTTTCTTTGACTTTCAGGCAAAGGGGAGATATGGCATAACCAGGGAGGAGGCAAATGAGTACGAAAGGAGGACGAGGGCAGCTCGCCTCCAAGCTGCAGCCCACGATGCAATAGCCGCTGCTTCTCAGTATGACCCCAACTACAACTTTGGATATCCGCTAGGCCAGCCGTGGCAGTAGACCAACTTAGGCCAAAAGCCTAAGCTTGGAGGAGTAGTATTTCTCATCGACATTACATTTATGTTCACACACTCATGCTAGTTGTCGGTGCTCATACTTTTTCATTGTACTATCCATGCTAGTTTATTTTCCTTTTTGTGCTTTCTTCTTGTGTGTTTGAAAAACCTTAAGAAAACAAAAAAAAATTAGTTGTAGCTTTTAGCTAGCTTACTTTTCTTGCTGTAGTAGTATTAATTAAAAGAAAACCCAAAAATATTTCCTGTTCTTCTTTTGCTTGTTGGGAGCTTTCCCGTGTAAATAGTTTTACTTCTTTTCTTTTCTTTGGGGGTCGATAGGAGAAGACCATGATGAAATTGTTAAACTGGCTCTTATATGCATTATTGTTGATTTAACCAAGAGCCCATATTGCCTTGTCTTCTCCTGATTATTGAATGCTCGCAGATTCCAGCTTAGTCCAATGCACGTGCACTATTATTATTTTTTCTACATCGTTCGGTCGTGCAAGTGAAAGGCAATAATGACGATATATGATGGACTGATTGAGGTGAGAAAAGTTGGTATGAACTCGACCTCTCTTGTTTTTGTAAATATGATTAGTTCATCGTTCCTGATTCAGCCTATTATGAATAAACATGTTTGCAATGACAATTAGAGATTATAGTTGCTTATGCCATGCTTAATTAGCTAGGAGTTTATAATGGTTTACCTTGCGTGCCAACATGCTATTAAAATGGTTGTGATGTGGTATGATAGGGTGGTATCCTCCTTTGAATGATTCAAGTGACTTGACTTGGCACATGTTCACGCATGTAGTTGAAACAAAATCAACATAGCCTTCACGATATTTATGTTCATGGTGGATTATATCCTACACATGCTTGCACTCAATGTTTATTAATTTTAACGCATGTTCATGACTGTTGTCGCTCTCTAGTTGGTCGCTTCCCAGTCTTTTTCTAGCCTTCACTTGTACTAAGCGGGAATACTGCTTGTGCATCCACTTCCATAAACCCTAAAGTTATTCCACATGAGTGCACCATACCTTCTGATACGTCTCCGTCGTATCTACTTTTCCAAACACTTTTGCCCTTGTTTTGGACTCTAACTTGCATGATTTGAATGGAACTAACTCGGACTGACGTTGTTTTCAGGAGACTTTCCATGGTGTTATTTATGTGCAGAAACAAAAGTTCTCGGAATGATCTAAAACTCCACGGAACATCTATTTGGAAAATATTAAAAATACTGGAAGAAAAATCCACGTCAGGGGGCCCACACCCTGTCCACGAGGGTGGGGGCGCGCCTGCCCCCCTGGGCGCGCCCCCTACCTTGTGGGCCCCTTGACGGTCCACCGACCTCAACTCCAACTCCATATATTCACTTTCGGGGAGAAAAAAATAAAGGAGAAGGATTCATCGCGTTTCACGATACGGAGCCGCCGCCAAGCCCTAAAACCTCTCGGGAGGGCTGATCTGGAGTCCGTTCGGGGCTCCGGAGAGGGGAATCCGTCGCCGTCGTCATCATCCACCATCCTCCATCACCAATTTCATGATGCTCACCGCCGTGCGTGAGTAATTCCATCGTAGGCTTGCTGGACGGTGATGGGTTGGATGAGATCTATCATGTAATCGAGTTAGTTTTGTTAGGGTTTGATCCCTAGTATCCACTATGTTCTGAGATTGATGTTGCTATGACTTTGCTATGCTTAATGCTTGTCACTAGGGCCCGAGTGCCATGATTTCAGATCTGAACCTATTATGTTTTCATGAATATATGTGAGTTCTTGATCCTATCTTGCAAGTCTATAGTCACCTACTATGTGTTATGATCCGGCAACCCCGAAGTGACAATAATCGGGACCACTCCCGGTGATGACCATAGTTTGAGGAGTTCATGTATTCACTATGTGCTAATGCTTTGTCCCGGTACTCTATTAAAAGGAGGCCTTAATATCCCTTAGTTTCCATTAGGACCCCACTGCCACGGGAGGGTAGGACAAAAGATGTCATGCAAGTTCTTTTCCATAAGCACGTATAACTATATTCAGAATACATGCCTACATTACATTGATGAATTGGAGCTAGTTCTGTGTCACCCTATGTTATGATTGTTACATGATGAACCACATCCGACATAATTCTCCATCACCGATCCAATGCCTACGAGCTTTTCTTATATTGTTCTTTGCTTATTTACTTTTCCGTTGCTACTGTTACAATCACTACAAAACACCAAAAATATTACTTTTGTTACCGTTACTTTTGTTACCGTTACCACTACTATCATATTACTTTGCTACTAAATACTTTGCTGCAGATACTAAGTTATCCAGGTGTGGTTGAATTGACAACTCAACTGCTAATACTTGAGAATATTCTTTGGCTCCCCTTGTGTCGAATCAATAAATTTGGGTTGAATACTCTACCCTCGAAAACTGTTGCGATCCCCTATACTTGTGGGTTATCAAGACTATTTTCTGGCGCCGTTTCCGGGGAGCATAGCTCTATTCTTTGAGTCACTTGGGATTTATATCTGCTGGTCATTATGAAGAACTTGAAAGACGCTAAGACAACAATTTATCCCTCAACTATGAGGGGAGGTAAGGAAATGCCATCTAGCTCTACACTTGATTCACCTTCTGTTTTGAGTAAGCTTGCGACACCTAAACCTGCTTCTGCTATTCGTTCTGATATGTCGCATGTTATTGATGATGCCACATCTGCTATGCATGATACTTATGATGAAACCACTTCTATGCTTGATACTACTATGCCACTTGGTGAATTTCTTGATGAACAACTTGCTAGGGCTAGAGAGAATGAAATTATTGAATATTTATGAAAGTGATGATGAAGACTCTTCCCCTAATAAATATGAATTGCCTATTGTGCCTGAGGGCTATGTTATGGATGAAGAGATTGCTAATGAAATCTTTGCTTGCAAAGATAGATATGATGTTAAGAAATTATTAGCTAAATGGAAGCATCAATCTCTTAATGCTAGAATGAAACCTGGCCCTGCTTTTGCTACTTCACCTATCTGTGTTACCGCTAAGGATTATGAATTCTTTGTGGATCCTGATATAATTACTTTGGTTGAATCTGATCCTTTCTATGGCTATGAATCTGAATCTGTTGTGGCACATCTTACTAAATTAAATGATATAGCCACCCTGTTCACTAATGATGAGAGAACCCGCTACCTTTATATCCTTAAAATATTTCTGTTCTCATTAAAGGGTGATGCTAAGATATGGTTCAATTCTCTTGATCCTGGTTGTGTGCGTAGTCCCCAGGATATGATTTATTACTTCTCTGCTAAATATTTCCCTGCTCATAAGAAACAAGCTGCTTTAAGGGACATATATAATTTTGTGCAAATTGAAGAAGAGAGTCTCCCACAAGCTTGGGGGAGGCTTCTCCAGTTACTTAATGCTTTGCCTGATCATCCTCTTGAGAAAAATGAAATACTTGATATCTTTTATATTGGACTAACCGATGCTTCCAGAGATTACCTGGATAGTTGTGTTGGTTCTGTTTTCAGGGAAAGAACACCGGATGAAGCTGAAATTCTATTGAATAATATGTTGACAAATGAAAATAATTGGACACTTCCGGAGCTAGCTCCTGAGCCAACTCCTGAGCCTATTCCTAAACCAACGCCGAAGAAAAGAGGTGTTCTATTTCTCAGTCCTGAAGATATGCAAGAGGCAAAGAAATCTATGAAAGAAAAGGGTATTAAAGCTGAAGATGTTAAGAATTTACCTCCTATTGAAGAAATATATGATCTTAATCCTCCACCTATTGAAGAAACTCATGGTCTTGATAACCCGACACAGGTAGTAAAGGTAAATTCTCTCTATAGATTTGATGAAGGTGATATTCCTCACTATAAGTCTGCTAGACAATGCTTAGAAGAGTTTGATAATTTTATTGTCAAACAAGAAAACTTCAATGCTTATTTTGGTAGACAATTGAAATACAATTCCGATACGCTTGAACACTTGAGTAACTACATGGCTAATGTTAAAGGTGAACTTAAACTCATTAGTAAACATGCTTCAATGGTCACCACTCAAGTAGAACAAGTACTTAAAGCTCAGAATGATTTGCTCAATGAATTGAATAGTAAGAAAAATGATTATGCTGTTAGAGTGGCTACCAGAACTGGTAAAATGACTCAGGAACCTTTGTATACTGAAGGCCACCCTAAGAGAATTTAACAAGATTCTCAGAGAAATAATATAGATGCACCTACTCCTTCTAAAAGGAAGAAAAAGAAAAATTATAGGACTTTGCATGCTTCTAGTGAACCTATTGCTGAACCACCTGAGAATCCAAATGATATATCTATTTCTGATGCTGAAACACAATCTGGTAATGAACATGAACCCTAGTGATAATATTAATGATGATGTTCATGATGATGCTCAACCTAGTAATGATAATGATGTAAAAATTGAACCTGCTGTTGATCTTGATAACCCACAATCAAAGAATCAATGTTATGATAAGAGAGACTTTGTTGCTAGGAAACATGGTAAAGAAAGAGAACCATGGGTTCAGAAACCCATGCCTTTTCCTCCCAAACCATCCAAGAAAAAGGATATGAGGATTTTGAGCACTTTGCTGAAATGATTAGACCTATCTTTTTGCGCATGCGATTAACTGATATGCTCAAAATGAATCCTTATGCTAAGTATATGAAAGATATTGTTACAAATAAGAGAAAGATACCGGAAGCTGAAATTTCCACCATGCTTGCTAATTATACTTTTAAAGGTGGAATACCTAAGAAACTAGGAGATCCAGGAGTACCAACTATACCATGCTCCATTAAAAGAAACTATGTTAAAACTGCTTTATGTGATCTTGGAGCCGGTGTTAGTGTTATGCCTCTCTCTTTATATCGTAGACTTGACTTGAATAAGTTGACACCTACTGAAATATCTTTGCAAATGGCTGATAAATCAACTGCTATACCTGTCAGTATTTGTGAGGATGTGCCTGTTGTGGTTGCAAACGTTACTATTTTAACGGACTTTGTTATCCTTGATATTCCCGAGGACGATAGTATGTCTATTATTCTTGGAAGACCTTTTTTGAATACTGCAGGGGCTGTTATTGATTGCAACAAAGGCAATGTCACTTTTCATGTTAATGGTAATGAGCATACGGTACACTTTCCGAGGAAACAACCTCAAGTCCACAGTATCAATTCTATTAGAAAAATTCCATCGATTATTTTTGGAGGTTTTGAATTTCCTCTTCCTACTGTCAAGAAGAAATATGATATTCTTATTATTGGGGATGTGCATATCCCCGTTGAGGTAACATAGTGTTATTCGAAGTTTCTCCGGTTCCACGTTATTCGGAATGAGTTTGTTAACAAGACTTGATCAACCTTGTTAGGGGATTCCTTTTGATGAGCATGAGATGGATGAAACTAGGAAGCACAACCTTCTATACCCTCCTTCTACTTTCTGTTATTTAGTTGAAATAAAGTAAAAATAGTATCTTCCTGTATGTTTCCTGATTTATCCGTGCAATATAAAAATACCCCGAAAATAAAAAGTACTCCAAATGCCCTGAAAATGAAATATAATTTTTTCTGGATTATTTGAGAATATCTGGCACTGAGAACATAGCAGGAGGGGCAAGCACCTGGCCACGAGGGTGGAGGGCGCGCCCTACCCCCCTGGGCGCGCCCCCTGCCTCGTGGGCCCACGGTGGCTCCCCTCCACTTATTCCTGCACCCATACACTTCTTCTTCCTCCCAAAAAAATCACCATCCAGCTCAAGCACGAGTTCTAGCTCATTTTGCTGCGATTTTCGATCTCCTTGCTCAAAGCACCTCTCACAAAACTGCTTGGGGAGATTGTTCCTTGGTATGTGACTCCTCCATTGGTCCAATTATTTTTTGTTCAAGTGCTTTATTCATTGCAAATTTGTGCTGCCTAGGTGACCATGTTCTTGAGCTTGCATATCAAATTTATATGGTTCTAAGTAGTTCTAATGCTTGATATAGTCTCTAGGCACTTGTAGGAGTAGTTGCTATCAACTTTGTCGAGTTTGGATCACTTTTATTTGAAGTTACTAAAAATTTCAGAATTTTTCAGAAAATAATGAAGAAGTTTTTGAGGGGCTCATCGAGCCGAAGCTCGAAGGAAAAGCAAAGTGAGGAAGCACAAAGACCCAAATATAATTTGCCTCGCACAGCGGAGGTCCGGCCGTGTGAATGGCCTTCCAATGATTTCTTGAGAGAAGCCGGGATTTATGATGATTTTTATGAATTGGCTGAGAATGCAGGCCTCACCGACTTCCTCCGCGACCAACGCAATCAGTATCTCTTACTCACCAATACTTTTGTGCAAAACTTCTACTATTTTCCTAAGGAATCACCTCCTTCAGTAGAGTTTCATTTATATGATGTTGTTAAGAAGATGCCACTAGATGAATTTTGCAAAATTTGCAAAATACCTTTTGAGGGTAGTTTCGATGAGCCACATCGTAAAGATGTGGATGGGTTTATTGACACTATCACTGTGGGGGAAACCAGGAAGGTTTCTGATGCAAGAATCACTAGCATACATTTTCCTGTTTTACGCTACTTTGCCATACTTGCTAGTCGTTGCTTAATTGGTCGCGGAAACTGTGGAAACCTTAGTGTTCCTGATATTATCATTTTGTTCCATGGTTTATTCTGCGATAACACTGTTAGTATGGGCGGTGTCGTGGAATTGTCACGGCAGATGTCCTCGTGCAAGGACTTAGTCATGGAGCCATCGCAGCTAGGAAGCTTAAAGGGGTTAAACGGGACAAGGGACACGAGGATTTATACTGGTTCGGCCCCTTACGGTGAAGGTAAAAGCCTACGTCCAGTTGAGGTGGTATTACTTAGGGTTTCGATGACCAAGAGCTAAACCGCTCTGCTTGGCTATCGATCTGATCTTTTTTTTCTTGAACCGCCGCCGGGTCGTCCCTTTATATAGAGAGGTTGATGCCCAGCGGCTCTCAGAGTCCCAGCCGGCTCATAACAGTGTCCGGCTCAGACTCTTAACTATCCTTGCCTTACAATACAAGTCTTGCCATAACGGCGGTTATCACTACGGGCCTTAAGCCGCCTCCGGGTCTTAAGCCCATTACTGAACCGCCATCCTCTAGCTTGGTACTGGGCTTCACGTGATGATCATTATGACGTAACCCGGCCCCTCCTGGGCGGGTGACTCTAATAGTTATATCCTCAACATTAGGCCCCAGATTGATTTGAACCGGTTCATGTCAATCTTCAATATCTTTAAGAGAAAATCTTCCGGCTTCTGCTTGTGCGAAGGTTATAACCCGCCGTGACGTCATCTTCTGGATTCTTGGTAACCCGCCATGACGTCATCTTTCATTAAATTCATTTTTTATTTTGTTATATCCCAACGGATCTTTATCTTAATGACCATCCCGAGAATCGAGGCGTTTCTGCGGCAAGATAATCATGTCTTCAGCCTCCTCGTTTCTCGCGCCCATTTATCAGCCGTCCCTTATAAACAGGCCCGGTCCATAGGCCTTCGTCACTCTTCCCCTCCATCGTCTTCCTCCTCTGACGCTCCAGAGCCCGAGCTCCGCCGCCGCCGCCGCGTACCTCGTCTTCACCGACCAAGGCCGCTGCATCAACCTATCTTGACCAGAAACCTGCAGCGCGCCTCTGCTGCTCATCAGCACCAGTAAGTCCTCGTCGTCTCGTACCTTAGATCCGCATTAGGGCTCACAAGTTCTCTGTGTTCTTCGTAGTTCATCGCGATTTCTTCACAGTTCCGCCACCGAGGTTCCTTTTGATCCAAAACGGTACAGACTCCCTGCGGTAGTAGTTTCTCACCCATTTTTATGCTAGTAGATCCCTTTTGTTTGCAAAAAGACCTCGTTTAGAGCTTATGAACTTCTCTGTATCAGCTTTTTAGGTCTAGAAATTTTTGCTTTCTGGACGATCGTTTGATCCAAAATAATCCCTACAATCTGTGAAACTTGTTTATGCAACACTTAGACAAAAACTGCATCTGTGAGCCATGGCGGCTCATATCGCCGGCTTAAAAGAAGCCATGCTTTGTGAAATTTCCGGCTTACTCATAATAGAGTTAAATAACTTAAATTGCTTATAATACCCACGGCGGCTTAAATAACCTGACACAATTAGTCATATATCATTAGGCCCCTTCGTAAACCGCCGTCCTGAGTACTGAACTGAAATCTTTCTCCGGCTTAAATTTGAACCGGAAATTTTCCTTTGTCATAGGCTTCCATTTTCCACAATGCCGCCCAAGGCTCCCAAGGCGCCCATTACGTGCAACTGGGTGAGGTCCAAAATTACTGAAAGCACCTTAGATGACTTCGTAAAAACGGGTTACCTGCCTAAAAAGGAGGTCATGTCCTACCGTGCGCCTGACCCGTCCGAAGAGAGACCTCAACCAAAAGACGGAGAGGTTGTTATATTTGCTGACCACATGAGCCGGGGCTTTGCTCCTCCTGGATCAAAATTCTTCAGAGATGTTCTGAACTTTTTCGATCTGCGACCTCAAGACATTGGACCCAATTCCGTGTCGAACATTTGTAACTTTCAAGTGTTCTGTGAGGTATACCTTGGAGAAGAACCCAGCCTGCTACTCTTTAGGGAGTTATTTTACCTGAACCGCCAGAATGAATGCGCCAACGGGCCTAGCTTGGAACTTGGTGGAATCTTAATTCAACGACAGAGAGATTGTCTCTTTCCTTATGCTGAGCCGTCAAGCCACCCAAAGGACTGGAACCAGACATGGTTCTACTGCCAGGATACTTCTCCGGCTGATGAGAACCCTCTGCTCGGCTTTCGCGCCCTGCGTCTGGAGTCAAATCACCCCCTGCCAGACAAATTATCTCAAGCTGAGCGTCAACCACTTATCCCCACCATCAACAAAATCAAAGCTCTTCTGGGGAACGGCCTTAACGGCGTTGATCTGGTCCGGGTCTGGATTGCTTGGCGGGTGATTCCTCTAAGCCGCCGCCCCGGCTTAATTTGTGATTACACGGGCCGGAAGGATGATCCTCTTCGGCACAGCCCCAACGACTTACCTGAGGACGTCGTTGATGACATGACCAAGTCCCTTCTAAACGAGAGCTTAGCAGATTGCGGGAGGACAGGCTTAAGTCCCTTCTGCAAAGCTAACCCGGCTCCGGCGGTAAGCTACTGATCTGAACACCTTACTTTCCATTTTAACAATTTTCGTCTTAACTTCAAGAAACCTTTGTTGTATTTTTCAGGCTAATGATAAGTTCTGGAAGGTCAGGTATGACCATGAGGCTGCTAAAAAAGCCAGGAAGGTTAAAAAAGCCGCCAGGAGAGCCGCTCCCCGCAAGAAGGGGAGTAAGCCTAGCGCCTCAGACCTGCTTCACCTGGACGACACCTCCGAGTCAGAGGTAGCCCTTGATTCTTTAGGCTCTTATTTTGTTTTTTTGTTTGTTTTTAACCACCTTATTGACACAGATGATCAGCAGGAGGATACCGGAGCGAGTAACCCGGTGATTGAAGAGGTAACTATACTTTCCTCTGACTCGGAGCCCTTGCCAAGGCTGAAAGTCCGAAGAGTAACCCGGAAAGTAAGATTTTCACATCCTTTAGCTTATCAAGATCCTCAATTTCTTTTGAAGCGACAGATTCATGAGAGCCGCAGGCAAACCCGGACCAACAAGGATGCAGACCTCTCCTCCGGCTTACCTGAAGCATCAAGGAAGCGCCAGACCGAGGTTATCTCCAACTTATATCCTTTTCATCCTTTGGCGGGCGTCACTCGTCAACCACTCAATTCTTCTGATTCAAACTATCAGGAAACTTCACCTTCCTCCAGTGACTCCATGCAATCTAACTTGCCGGCTTTCAAGACCGCACCCGGGTAATGATGATCAGCTTATTTTGTGCTTATCTTACTCATGTTTTTGCACTAACCTTTTGACCTTCAGTGCACAAGCAAAGCCCAGCAAGAGGGCAAAGAAAAGTAAACCGGTCGAAGAGCCGGTCTTGACTAAACCCAACGCCTCTGCCTCTGAGCCGCCGTCTGCACCAGCTCCAGAAACCACCACCGCCCCATCTAACGAGCAAGTTATGGAGGGTTCTGATAACCCGGAGATCCCCAGCCCGGCTCACCCGGATGACCCAGATGTGGTGATTACCCGGACCGAATTTGTTGAACCGGGAAGACCCACCGTGTTGGCTAAGTGCTCTGCTAAGGAGGAACTTCTGGAACGCCGTAGAGCCAGGCTGGACATTACTAACTATGCCAATCTGAGCATTGGAGATATTGTCGCTGGTTATATTGGTCAAGTGCACAACAGCCGGGACCTGGAAATTGACATGGTGAAGCAGATACAGCAAAAATCTGAGGTACAACCCTCTTGCTTACTCCATAGTCATCCTTACCATGCCAGCCCCCAAGTCTATTACTTATGATAAAATATGTTGTAGACTTAATACCGGCTTAACAATTACTGCAAGAAAACCGGCTTACCTGGTAACACTCAAGGGCCGGGTTAAACAGCCTAGGTGAACCGGTCTTTTACCTTATGTTTTAATCACGTAGTTGAGCAACTTTGCACATTAGCCCCCAAGTGCCAAGTACCTTTGTCTGCAAAGTGCTTGGGATTTATTTTCATGAACCGGCACTATAAATAGAGCTTCTCAGCATACATTAGCCCCCAAGTGCCAAGTGTCTTTGCTTGCAAAGTGCTTGGGACTTTAATGTTGCATGATAATCACCCAAACTGTAACCCGGAAATTGTACAGGCCGCCTGTCAGAAATTTGAATCGGAAATCTCTGATCTGAAGAACCGCCTGAAGACTCAGGAAAGTGAGACCCAAAAGGCCAATGCCAAATTTGAAGCCAGTGTTTCTGCACAAGAGAAACTGAAGAAAAAATTTGAAGCAGAAAGAAAAGCCTGGGCGGATGAGAAGACTGCCTTGCTCAGCCGGGCCGAACAAGCGGAGGCCACTCTTACTGAGAGAACCGCCGAGCTGTCCAGCTTAAAACGCCATGTCTCTCAGATGGTCTCCGCAATCTTTGGTAAATTTCTAATCATTTTACATCATTTAGTTCCCAGAAACATTTCAATTGCCAACAGATCACTTGACTTTGTAATGCAGGTCCCAGGAGTTCCAACCTCAACCAGAGCGTGCTGACCAAGCTGAAGGCGGTTTACACTTTGGTGGAGCAACTTTACACCGGGTCACAACGTGCTTTAGCCGTTGTGGCTCTGTCCAATGAAGTTCCCACTCACCTGGCAGATGTACTCAGGCGGCTTGCCGTACTTCCTCAGCGCTTGCAAGAGCTGAGACGGGCTTCTGCAAGAGCCGGAGCTATAGCTGCTCTGAGCCGGGCCAAGGCGTTTCTACCGGAGCTAGACCCGGCTGACATCGCTCTTGGATACCCCAGCCTGAAGGAAGACGGCACCCCCTTTGACCAGAAAGACTTCACCGCCTGTGTGAAGAGCGTGCGCCCGGT
Organism: Aegilops tauschii subsp. strangulata; assembly: GCF_002575655.3. Taxonomy (NCBI): domain Eukaryota; kingdom Viridiplantae; phylum Streptophyta; class Magnoliopsida; order Poales; family Poaceae; genus Aegilops; species Aegilops tauschii. The sequence continues at coordinate 307,489,322 of NC_053037.3, read as the reverse complement.
GGCCACCTTGATTGGGAATGACACAGACCTTACCAAGTATCAACCGAGCTATGACGCGGAAAATCAGAGGATCCCAACTCCACGCTATGAAGCAGTCAGCCTGATCCCTCCGACTCGTAAGCATACCTTTGCCCCAGAAGTTGACCTGGCCGGGTTAATTGATGATGAGGCTCAATTTGAAGCCTTGAGTGGCATTGACTGGTAATCATCAACCTTCCAGGTCATGGAAACAGCTGGAGGAGCGGAGAGGGATGAGCCGGGAGCTTCAACCCAACAAGCACCTTGATTTCTTAGGCGGCTCGTGGTTATGCCTTAAAAACAATGCCTCACCTTTTGGACTCGGGGAGTCCTATAATAGAGTAGGACAAACACTTAATTTTGTCGTGCCATCGTGCACGTGTGCAGTGCTTAACTCCGTTGAAGCTGCTCTTTTATATTCCTCCAGGTTATGTTTGATCATTTACTTTCCTTAAGCTTAAAGAACTGTCTTTAATTGTCCTGCATAGAAAAACAAATCACAAGTCTCTAGGCGGCTTACCGCATGGAGAGTCATACATTTTACATATAACCCGGAATATGAACCAAGGTCATAAAAGACCGGCTCTCAATCATATCTTCGAGATAACCATAATAGCATACCTGCAAGCCTTCAAGTACACTTCCGGTTCATGTAACCCAAATAATGAGGTTGAGAACTCAACTCCGGTTCACCAGCACCTATAATGCTTATTGTGTGCTATCAACATTATTAATCAAAGTTAAGCCGGTGGAGTAAAAACCACCCGTGCACACTTTTGAAATGATCAAAAGAACTTGTTGCAAACCAAAAGATCAAAAAACTTAGGGGCTTCTGATTCGAATACGACCAGAGAACCGTCCCAAAGGGGTTAAGCTAAGATTCGAATGCGATCATATAGCCCCTAGTGGCTTTGGCGTTGCCGATCAAGAGGGTACCGACAGCTATGTTCTCTTAGGTTCGAATACGACCTATGTTTGAACAGGAAGCCCCCAAATGACCTTGAGAGTTGTTTAACGACGCTGATTCGAATACGATCCACGTCGGTTCTCAAAGGGGGTTGCGCTATGATTCAAATATGATCAAGAAAAACTCCCCAATGAGCTCGGCAATTTGCCAATCAAGTGGGTATCGATAGCTATGTTCTCTTTGGTTCGAATACGACCTATGTTTGAACAGGAAGCCCCCAAGTGATCATATTGTTAACGGCTAGATTCGAATACGATCATAAGCTGGATCAACCTCCAAGTGACCATGTAATGTTGTAATGGAAATAACAATAATACATTTACCTTTGGAGGAAAAAAGGACAGAGGTCCTGCTTTATTATTTATCATAATATATACATGGCTATAGAAATATGTACATTATGAGAGCCGGTGGCTCAAGTGTAATAAGGCCGGAGCTGAGCTATGTTCCACGCCGACGGGTCTCTTCCTCCGACTTACGTGAATCTTTGTGCTCCCGAACATCGATAAGGTAGTATGACCCGTTGTGCAAGTTCTTGCTGACCACAAAGGGCCCTTCCCAAGGCGGGGATAACTTGTGTGCATCTGTTTGATCTTGGATGAGCCGGAGCACCAGATCACCTTCCTGAAAGACCCTGGACTTAACCCGGCGGCTGTGATAGCGGCGCAGGTCTTGTTGGTAAATCGCCGAGTGAGCTGCTGCCACATCACGCTGTTCGTCCAACAAGTCAAGAGCATCTTGACGCGCCTGCTCATTATCCGCCTCAACATAAGCCGCCACTCGAGGCGAGTCATGACGGATGTCGCTAGGGAGGACCGCCTCCGCTCCATAAACCATGAAGAAAGGCGTGTAACCCGTAGACCTGTTAGAAGTAGTATTGATGCTCCATAACACGGAGGGTAACTCCTCCACCCAACAACCCGGTGTTCGTTGCAAAGGGACCAAAAGCCGGGGCTTGATGCCCTTCAAGATTTCCTAATTGGCTCTCTTAGCTTGACCATTGGACTGAGGGTGAGCCACTGATGAAACATCAAGCCGAATATGCTCTCGTTGACAAAACTCCTCCATGGCGCCTTTAGACAGATTGGTACCATTGTCAGTTATAATGCTGTGTGGAAAACCAAAGCGAAATATCACCCTTTTCATGAACTGAACCGCTGTGGCTGCGTCACACTTACTAACTGGCTCTGCTTCAACCCACTTTATGAACTTGTCGACCGCCACCAAGAGGTGGGTCTTCTTATCCTTGGACCTTTTAAAAGGCCCAACCATATCAAGCCCCCAGACCGCAAATGGCCAAGTGATTGGAATCATCCTCAACTCTTGAGCCGGCACATGAGCCCGTCGCGAGAACCTCTGACAACCATCACATTTACTGACCAAGTCCTCTGCATCAGCATGAGCCGTCAGCCAATAAAAACCATGACGAAAAGCCTTGGCCACAAGGGATTTTGAGCCGGCATGATGGCCACAATCCCCCTCGTGGATCTCACGTAAAATTTCTTGACCTTCCTCAGGGGAAACACAACGCTGGAAAGTTCCAGTGACACTGCGACGATGCAGCTCGCCATTGATAATTATCATTGACTTAGACCGTCGGGTTATTTGTCTGGCCAAAGTTTCATCTTCAGGCAATTCTCCCCGGGTCATGTAAGCCAAGTATGGTACTGTCCAATCTGGGATAATGTGGAGAGCCGCCACCAACTGCGCTTCCGGGTCAGGAACAGCCAAGTCTTCCTCTATAGGCAACTTAACAGAAGGATTATGCAGAATGTCCAAGAAAATATTAGGCGGCACCGGCTTTTGCTGAGAGCCCAGCCGGCTTAATGCATCAGCCGCCTCGTTCTTCCTGCGATCGATGTGCTCTACTTGGTAACCCTGAAAGTGTCCAGCAATGGCATCAACTTCGCGGCGATAAGCCGCCATGAGGGGGTCCTTGGAATCCCATTTGCCTGACACTTGTTGGGCCACTAAATCTGAGTCGCCAAAGCACCTTACCCGGCTTAAGCTCATCTCCTTAGCCATCCGAAGACCATGGAGCAAGGCCTCGTACTCAGCTGCATTGTTAGTACAGGGAAACATCAACCGTAGCACATAGCAAAACTTGTCACCTCGAGGGGAAGCTAATACAACTCCAGCCCCCGAGCCCTCCAACTGCCTGGACCCATCAAAGTGAATAGTCTAGTATGTATTATCCGGTTTCTCTTCAGGCACCTGCAGCTCTGTCCAATCGTTGATGAAATCCACCAATGCTTGAGACTTGATGGTAGTGCGTGGTACGTATTTCAGACCATGAGGCCCAAGTTCTATAGCCCACTTAGCCACTCTTCCTGTGACTTCTCTATTTTGGATGATATCTCCTAGGGGAGCAGAACTAACCACAGTGATAGGGTGACCCTGGAAATAGTGCTTAAGCTTCCGGCTTGCCATGAACACCCCATAAACAAGCTTCTGCCAATGTGGATACCGTTGTTTGGACTCAATGAGTACTTCGCTGACGTAGTAAACCGGCCGCTGAACCGGATACTCCTTACCCGCTTCCTTATGCTCCACCACCACAGCCACACTGACGGCTCGTGTGTTAGCGGCTACATACAGCAATAAGGGCTCCTTGTCAACAGGAGTAGCAAGGACTAGGGGCTCAGCCAGCTGTCTCTTCAAATCCTCAAAAGCAGCATTAGCAGCATCATTCCAGATAAAGTCATCTGTTTTCTTCATCATCTGGTACAGTGGCATGGCCTTTTCACCCAAGCGGCTTATAAACCGGCTCAAAGCAGCGATGCGACCCGCCAGACGCTGGACGTCGTTTATGCACGCCGGCTTAGCCAGAGAGGTGATTGCCTTGATCTTTTCCGGGTTAGCTTCAATGCCTCTGTGAGAAACCAGAAAACCCAAGAGCTTGCCTGCGGGAACACCAAAAACACACTTGGCCGGGTTAAGCATCATCTTGTAAACCCGGAGATTATCAAAGGTTTCTCTAAGATCATCTATCAAGGTCTCCTTCTCCCTGGATTTAACCACGATATCATCCACATAGGCATGAACGTTGCGCCCAATCTGGTTATGAAGACAATTCTGCACGCAACGCTGGTAGGTCGCCTGTGCACTCTTGAGCCCAAAAGGCATAGACACATAACAGAAGGCTCCAAAGGGAGTGATGAGCGCCGTCTTCTCCTGGTCCTTAACTGCCATTTTAATCTGATGGTATCCAGAATAAGCATCCAAAAAACTTAAGCGCTCATAACCCGTCGTAGCATCAATAATTTGGTCAATACGGGGGAGAGCAAAAGGATCAGCCGGACAAGCTTTGTTTAAATCCGTGTAGTCCACACACATCCGCCAGGTGCCGTTCTTCTTGAGCACGAGCATCGCGTTAGCTAACCATTCTGGATGAAAAACTTCAACAATAAACCCGGCCGCCAAGAGCCGGGCTACCTCCTCACCAATGGCTTTCCGCCTCTCCTCATTAAACCGCCGGAGGAATTGCCTGACCGGCTTAAATTTCGGATCAACATTGAGAGTGTGCTCAGCGAGTTCTCTAGGTACACCCGGCATGTCAGAAGGTTTCCATGCAAAGATGTCCCTGTTCTCACGGATGAACTCGATGAGCGCGCCTTCCTATTTCGGATCCAGATTGGCACTGATGCTGAACTGCTGAGATGAGTCACCTGGAACAAAATCAACAAGTTTAGTCTCATCAGCTGACTTAAATTTCATTACCGGCTCATGCTCCGTGGTTGGCTTTTTCAAAGACGTCATATCTGCAAGGTCAACATTGTCCTTGTAAAACTTCAACTCCTTTGTTGCACAAACAGATTCCGCGTAAGCCGCGTCACCTTCCTCACACTCCAAGGCTATCTTTCGGCTGCCGTGAACCGTAATGGTCCCATTGTGACCCGGCATCTTGAGCTGCAAATACACGTAACACGGCCGTGCCATGAACTTGGCGTAAGCCGGCCGCCCAAATAAAGCATGGTACAGACTTCTTATCTTAACCACCTCAAAGGTTAGTTTTTCCGCCCTATAGTTGTACTCATCTCCAAAGGCCACTTCCAGCTCGATCTTACCGACTGGATACGCCGACTTACCGGGCACCACCCCATGGAAAACAGTATTAGACTGGCTGAGGTTCTTATCAGTTAATCCCATACGACGGAAGGTCTCATAATAGAGGATGTTGATGCTACTGCCTCCGTCCATGAGCACCTTAGTGAATTTATACCCCCCAACCTGAGGGGCCACCACCAAGGCCAGGTGACCCGGATTATCGACCCGAGGAGGGTGATCTTCCCTACTCCATATGATAGGCTGCTCAGACCATCTTAAATAGCGTGGAACCGCCGGCTCAACAGCATTCACAGCCCTTTTATGAAGCTTCTGATCTCGCTTGCACAGACTGGTAGTAAACACATGATACTGTCCACCATTGAGCTGCTTTGGATTGGTCTGGTACCCCCCTGCTGCTGCGGCTGATTACCCTGGCCAGATTGCTGATTAAAACCTCCTTGGAAATTCTGAGAATTGGGATTTGAGCCGCCGCCCGGGCCGTGAAAACCACCGGCCCCTGAGCCGCCGCCCGGGCCATTGTTGCCATTGAAAGCATTGGAATTTTTAAAGGCCTTCATGATTGCGCAGTCCTTCCATAGATGAGTGGCCGGCTTTTCCCTAGAGCCATGCCTTGGACAAGGCTCATTCAACAACTGCTCAAGCGTCGGGCTTGACCCGCCGGCTCGGGGAGGTGGTCTCCCCTTACGCTGGTGGTTGTTACCCTGTGAATTGGCATTGGCCACAAACTCCATACTGCCATCAGCCTTACGCTTGTTACCTCCCTGATTCGCCGGGTTATGCTGGGGGCCCTTGCCATTGCCGTTCCGTTTTCCCTTCCCTGTCCTTTCATCATCCGACGCGGGATCCTTGGTACTATCAGAGTCGGCGTACTTGACCAGAGCCGCCATCAGCGTACCCATATCATTGCAATCGCGCTTGAGCCGCCCGAGCTTCATCTTCAGGGGCGCAAAACGATAATTCTGCTCCAACATTAAGACTGCAGAGCCGGCATCCATCTTATCAGATGAATGTATTATCTCTTTCACCCGGCGAACCCAATGGGTTGTAGACTCACCCTCCTGCTGCTTGCAGTTAGTCAAATCCATAATTGACATAGATTGCCTACATGTATCTTTGAAGTTTTGGATGAACCAGGCTTTTAGCTCAGCCCAAGACCCGATAGAGTTAGGCGGCAGTCCCATCTAACATCATGATGAAGTACTTGGCCATTGCCGCTTCACTGACCTCCAGCAACTCCATAGCCATCTCGTAACTCTTGATCCATGCTCCGGGTTGTAAATCAGCCGTGTAATTAGGTACCTTCCTAGGCCCTTTGAAATCCTTGGGCAGACGTTCATTACGGAGAGCCGGCACCAGACAAGGAACACCTCCAGTCCTCGTAGGTATACCCGCGTCGATAGAAGCCGTCGGATAAGCCGGGAGTGGCTGGTAAGCCGTCAACTGAGCCGCCTGCTCCGCCTCTTGTCGTGCTCTGTCATGGTCTACCATGTTAACGGCTTCATTATGCGCCGGGCCGTGGCCAGCTGGTAAGTTGCGGTGCCGGACGTTGCTTGAGCCGGTCGCTGATTCCATGTGCCTGCTATAACTTGGGCTCCGGTTTGGACCAGGGGTTGAATGAATCCTGTCCCGGCTATATGAGTATGCCTCTTGCTGCGCCAGAGCCGTCTGAAGAAGTTCTCTGACCCGGCGGGTTTCGACCGCCGTTGGAGAGTCGCCCTCATTGGAAGAGCCGCCAGTCGCGCTGCCGCGGCGATCATGTTTTCCAATGGGTTGGCATAATGACCCGGCAGTATTGGTACGTACTGAGGCGGGGTAGTGCTCACACGGGGAGGCCCCATCACTTGTGGCTGAATCGGCGTTGCAGCCCTGGGTGCCATGATCTTCGGCGGGTTACTGGGTCCTGCACCAGGCGTGTTGAAGAGGTTTCGAGGGTCGTAAACCGGAGGGAGTCGAGATTGAGCCTTCTGATGCCTCCTTCTCATGATCTCATTGGATGCGTTCTGATCCATCATGAGCCGGAAAGATTGCGCCTGAATCAGCTGAGTCTGGGCGTCGAGAGCCGCCCGTTCCGCAGCCATCCTGATCCCTTCCGCTGCCAGGTCTTCCTTGGCTCTTGCTATGTCCAGCTTTAACTGTGCTATCTCCGCATCATGTTGAGCCTGATCCGCTGGGGCGACCGTAGCAGTTAATAGTGCCGTCATCTTGTCTGTGAGACCCATCAGCACCTGAGCCGGTGAGTGCACAGGGCCTCCTGCCCCAGTGGCGGAGTTTTGAACAGGTTGTGCGCCGGCCATGAAGATTCCAACCCGGCTGGGCGGCTCAAAGGGATCCGGAATACTGTCGCCATCGGAACAACCCCTGAGCCTGCCATCTTGAAGCTGGTATAACGAGTCGGTCTCATCCGTGGACGACTCGCCGTCAGAGCGAGCGGCCGCCTCATTGCCAGATCCAGATCCTTCGGAGAGTCCCCCATGGATGCATCCCACGAAAGCATGCTTCAAGGCAGGCAGAGTCCGGGCGGGTTTCGCACGCTGAGCCGTCTCGATGAGGTCGGCGCAAAGGTCCGGCTCAGGGCCCGGCTCGCCAATCTTGCCAATGAAAACGTGGATTCCGCCGAAGGGGACCCGGTACCCGTACTCGATTGAGCCGGCGTCGGGGCCCCAGCTCGCATCGTCGATGTAAAGCTTGCCTCGACGACTCTTGGTCATCCGGCCCACAGCGTATCCCTTGAGCCCTTCGAAGCTGCCCTTCAAGAACTCAAATCCACCGTGCGCTGGCCCCACGGTGGGCGCCAACTGTCGTGGAATTGTCACAGCAGATGTCCTCGTGCAAGGACTTAGTCGTGGAGCCATCGCAGCTAGGAAGCTTAAAGGGGTTAAATGGGACAAGGGACACGAGGATTTATACTGGTTCGGCCCCTTACGGTGAAGGTAAAAGCCTACGTCCAGTTGAGGTGGTATTACTTAGGGTTTCGATGACCAGGAGCTAGACCGCTCTGCTTGGCTATCGATCTGATCTTTTTTTTCTTGAACCGCCGCCGGGTCGTCCCTTTATATAGAGAGGTTGATGCCCAGCAGCTCTCAGAGTCCCAGTCGGCTCATAACAGTGTCCGGCTCGGACTCTTAACTATCCTTGCCTTACAATACAAGTCTTGCCATAACGGCGGTTATCACTACGGGCCTTAAGCCGCCTCTGGGTCTTAAGCCCATTACTGAACCGCCATCCTCTAGCTTGGTACTGGGCTTCACGTGATGATCATTATGACGTAACCCGGCCCCTCCTGGGCGGGTGACTCTAATAGTTATATCCTCAACAGGCGGTATTATTGCCAAACGGTTAAGTCTGAACCGTACAAAGGGGCCCATCTTTGGAGGTATCTATGCTTCACGCCTAGCTGCACATTTTAACATACCTATTGGGCACTATGAAAAGAAGAAAAATTGCTGCCCACTGCTTATTTAGATTATAAGAGTATGGTAGCGCATGACTTTATTGTTAAGAATAGGGAAGGAGCGCTTAAATACAAATTGTTCTTTGATAAACATCACCCTGATACTATTACCTTGCCTGCTCCCTCCTTGTTTAATTTATCTGAAGGTCCGTATCTTGTTCCGTTGGCGGCCATTCACGCCCATCGGAACCCTACACCAGCCACGGAGCCGGAACCACAATCTGAACCTCCACGACAGTCTAACTATTATTGGGATCTGGAGATGATTTCTAACCAGTGGCAATCAGAGTCTTCTTCATCTCAGTACGACCCCGGCTACAACTATGGATATCCGCCAGGCCATCCGTGGCAATAAACCAACTTAGGCCAAAAGCCTAAGCTTGGGGGAGTACGTATTTCTCACCGACATTACATTTATGTTCACACACTCATTGCTAGATGTCAGTGCTCATACTCTTTCAGTGTAATATCCATGCTAGTTTATTTTCTTTTTCTTGCTTTCTTCTTGTGTGTTTAATAAACCTTAAGAAAAAAATAGTGTAGCTTTTAGCTAGTCAACTATCTTGCTGTAGTAGTAATAATTAAAAAGAAAACCCAAAAAGATTTCCCGTTCTTCTTTTGCTTGTTGGGAGCTTTCCCGTGTAAATAGTTTTATTTCTTTTCTTTTCTTTGGGGGTCGATAGGAGAAGACCATAATTAAAATTGTTGAAGTGGCTCTTATATGCATTATTGTTGATTTAACCAAGAGCCCATATTGCCTTGTCTTCTCCTGTTTATTGAATGCTCGCAGATTCCAGCTTAGTCCAATGCACGTGCACTCTTATTATTTTCACATCGTTCTGTCGTGCAAGTGAAAGGCAATTATGACGATATATGATGGACTGACTGAGATGAGAGAAGCTGGTATGAACTTGACCTCTCTTGTTTTTGTAAATATGATGAGTTCATCGTTCCTAATTCAGCTTATTATGAATAAACATGTTTGCAATGACAATTAGAGATCATAGTTGCTCGTGCCATGTTTGATTAGCTATGAGTTATAATGGTTTACCTTGCGTGCCAACATGCTATTAAAATGGTTGTGATGTGGTATCCTCCTTTGAATGATTTAAGTGACTCGACTTGGCACATGTTCACACATGTAGTTGAAACAAAATCAACATAGCCTTCATGATATTTATGTTCATGGTGGATTATATCCTACTCATGCTCGTACTCAATGTCTATTAATTTTAATGCATGTTCATAACTGTTGTCGCTCTCTAGTTGGTCGCTTCCCAGTCTTTTGATAGCCTTCACTTGTACTAAGCGGGAATACTGCTTGTGCATCCAATCCCAACCCCAAAGTTATTCCATATGAGTCCACTATACCTTCCTATATGCGGTATATACCTGTCGTTCCAAGTAAATTTGTATGTGCCAAACTCTAAACCTTCAAATGAAATTCTGTTTTGTATGCTCGAATAGCTCATGTATCAACTAGGGTTGCCCGTATCTTCCATGCTAGGCGGGTTATTCTCAAGAGGAGTGGACTCCGCTCCTCACTCACGAGAAAATGGCTGGTCACCAGGATGCCCAGTCCCATGCTTTATGCAAATTAAATCAAAATAATTGCAAACAAAACTCCCCCTGGGACTGTTGCTAGTTGGAGGCACTCGTTGTTTCGAGCAAGCCATGGATTGATGCTTGTTGGTGGAGGGGTAGTATAAACTTTACCATTCTGTTTGGGAACCGCCTATAATGTGTGTAGCATGGGAGATATCGCCATCTCTTGGTTGTTATGTTGACAATGAAAGTATGCCGCTCAAAATATTATTTATCTCTATTTCAAAACCGAGCTCTCGCACCTCTACAAATCCCTGCTTCCCTCTGCGAAGGGCCTATCTATTTACTTTTATGTTGAGTCATCACCCTCTTATTAAAGAGCACTAGCCGGAGAGCGCAGCTGTCATTTGCATCCATTACTATTAATTTATATTGGGTATGACTATGACTGGATCTCTTTTATCATGAATTACAATGTCTAGTTAGTCCTTGATCTTTAAAGGTGCTCTGCATTTATGTTTTGCGGTCTCAGAAAGGGCTAGCGAGATACCATCTTGTTATATCATATCATGATTGTTTTGAGAAAGTGTTGTCATCCGAGATTTATTATTATGACTCGCTAGTTGATTATGCCATTGATATGAGTAAACATGAGACCTAAGAGTTATTGTGAATGTGGTTAGTCATAATCTTTGCTGAAAACTTGAATGCTGGCTTTACATAATTACAACAACAAGAGCAAACAGAGTTTGTAAAAGTTTTTCTTTATCACTTTCAGTTTATCAACTGAATTGCTTGAGGACAAGCAAAGGTTTAAGCTTGGGGGAGTTGATACGTCTCCGTCGTATCTACTTTTCCAAACACTTTTGCCCTTGTTTTGGACGCTAACTTGCATGATTTGAATGGAACTAACCCGGACTGACGTTGTTTTCAGCAGACTTTCCATGGTGTTATTTATGTGTAGAAACAAAAGTTCTCAGAATGACCTGAAACTCCACGGAACATCTATTTGGAAAATATTAAAAATACTGGAAGAAAAATCCACGTCAGGGGGCCCACACCCTGTCCATGAGGGTGGGGGCGCGCCTGCTCACCCTGGGCGCGCCCCCTACCTCGTGGGCCCCCTGACGCTCCACCGACCTCAACTCCAACTCCATATATTCACTTTCGGGGAGAAAAAAATAAAGGAGAAGGATTCATCGCGTTTCACGATACGAAGCCGCCGCCAAGCCCTAAAACCTCTCGGGAGGGCTGATCTGGAGTCCGTTCGGGGCTCCGGAGAGGGGAATCCGTCGCCGTCGTCATCATCAACCATCCTCCGTCACCAATTTCATGATGCTCACCGCCGTGCGTGAGTAATTCCATCGTAGGCTTGCTGGACGGTGATGGGTTGGATGAGATCTATCAAGTAATCGAGTTAGTTTTGTTAGGGTTTGATCCCTAGTATCCACTATGTTCTGAGATTGATGTTGCTATGACTTTGCTATGCTTAATGCTTGTCACTAGGGCCCGAGTGCCATGATTTCAGATCTGAACCTATTATGTTTTCATGAATATATGTGAGTTCTTGATCCTATCTTGCAAGTCTATAGTCACCTACTATGTGTTATGATCCGGCAACCCCGAAGTGACAATAATCGGGACCACTCCCGGTGATGACCATGGTTTGAGGAGTTCATGTATTCACTATGTGCTAATGCTTTGTTCCGGTACTCTATTAAAAGGAGGCCTTAATATCCCTTAGTTTCCATTAGGACCCCGCTGCCACGGGAGGGTAGGACAAAAGATGTCATGCAAGTTCTTTTCCATAAGCACGTATGACTATATTCGGAATACATGCCTACATTACATTGATGAATTGGAGCTAGTTCTATGTCACCCTATGTTATGATTGTTACATGATGAATCGCATCCGGCATAATTCTCCATCACCGATCCAATGCCTACGAGCTTTTCTTATATTGTTCTTCGCTTACTTACTTTTCCGTTGCTACTGTTACAATCACTACAAAACACCAAAAATATTACTTTTGCTACTGTTACTTTTGTTACCGTTACCACTACTATCATATTACTTTGCTACTAAATACTTTGCTGCAGATATTAAATTATCCAGGTGTGGTTGAATTGACAACTCAACTGCTAATACTTGAGAATATTCTTTGGCTCCCCTTGTGTCGAATCAATAAATTTGGGTTGAATACTCTACCCTCGAAAACTGTTGCGATCCCCTATACTTGTGGGTTATCATGGCTCTTTCGACTTGATCTCCAAGTCTCCGGGGTGTGTTCTGGTCCAGGAAAAATCATCGCGATGGTTTTATTCTGTTTAGACTCCGTTTGGTATTCCTTTTCTGCGAAACTCAAAAACAAGGAAAAAAACAGAAACTGGCACTGGGCTCTAGGTTAATAGGTTAGTCCCAAAAATAATATAAAATATCATATTAATGCATATAAAACATCCAAAACAGATAATATATAGCATGGAACAAAAAAAGATATAGATACGTTGGAGACGTATCAACGTGGCACTATCAACATGGGATTACTGTAGCTTGATTATCGGGGTGTTACATCTAGGTAGCTAGTTTTCATTCCAGATGTGAGATTTCCTACCATTCCCAATCCTTACGATGAGGCCTTGTGCAAGTATCCCCCCCTCGCCAAGGATGGAGCACCAAATATGTGAGTTTTTTAGCTCAACTATGTTGTTAGGAAATCGCCATCCGGGAAATATTTCACCTTCAAAATTTGTGCACTCAATGAATTTGGTTGCTGGATTATTCTCCATCACTGTTTTGCCAGCAAGGCTAAGTTGAAAAGCTCCATGTTTCTAAAACCCATACCCCCTCTTATGTTTTGGCTTGGTCATGCTACTCCAGGAAACCCAAGCAGTGCGCCTCTTGCCATTTTTCATTCCCACAAAACTTTGTCAGGATCCCATCAATATGCTCGCATATTCCTCTTGGGAGCTTGAAGCACCCCATGGCATATGTCGGTAATGCATGTGCAACGAACTTTATTCGTACCTCTTTACCTCCAGCTGAAAGAATCTGCTCAATCCATCCTTGAATTCTCTTTCATATCCTATCTTTTAGATATTTGAAAACAACATTCTTTGATCTCCCAACATTGGTAGTCATTCCTAAGTACTTCTCGTTCAAAGCTTCATCATAAACATGCAACACTTGCTTGATCTCCATTCTCAAGTCGTTTGGACATTCCTTGCTGAAAAAACCCGATGACTTGTCCAAATTTATTCTTTGATCTGAAGCTCGACAATAGAGTTGTAACACCCCTGTGACCTCTTGCGCAACCGCCGCCGATGCTCTCAATACAAGAGACTATCGTCTGCAAATAGTAAATGGCTAACAAATGGTGCTGTTGCTGCCACCTTCATACCTATCTGGTCATTCAATCTACTCCTGCTCTGTAATAAGCATGACAAACCTTCAACTCAAGTAAACACAAATAAGGAGATATGTGATCTCCCTGACGGATTTCTCTGATCGGTTTAGATTCCTTTAGCTGGTCTTCATTAAAAAGAACCGAAAAAGAAGTAGTTCTAAAACACACATCATCACCGATGAAATCCAAGCAAGTTTGAAATCCAACTTCCCCATGATTGCAGAGAAGCATCTTCCATTTAGTGTGTCGTAACGTCGTGAAGAAGGCGTTTTCAAGAGATTTCATTGTAATTCTTAGTCATAAGAGTTACTTTGTATTTTTTTGGATTTTAGGTCCAAATCAGTATACCTGTAATTATTGTTATGATTATGAATAAAATTAGAGGTGTTTTAATAAAAAAAATCGCTCCCACTGTGCGAGACAAAAATAAAAAAGGATAGTCTTCCCTCTCGCAACCCATTTGGGTCGCACCAACAGAAAATTTCTGAGTTTGTCAAAAAAAAAAAACAGAAAAGTTTTGCAGTCACACCTCTCATCTTCGTTTCGTCCCGGATCACGAGTCTCCAAACCCAAACCCCAGAGTAGGCAGGAGGATCCAGCGCGGCGATGGGGGAGGCGGACGAGAGCACCGGCGGCGGGGACCCGCAGAAGCTGAAGCGGATCGCGGCGGGAGCGTACGACTACGAGAACGACGCGCGGTGGGCGGGGTACTGGTCCAACGTCCTCGTCCCGCCCCACCTCGCCTCCCGCCCCGACGTCGTCGACCACTTCAAGCGCAAGTTCTACCACAGATACATCGTAAGACCTCCGCCCCCCCCCCCCCCCCCCCCCCCCCCCCCCCCCCCCCCCCCCCCATACGACGGTCTCCCCCGGTTTTTTGGATCGGGCGGATAACTGGTAGTTCGATCTGTTTGACTTAGCTCCGGTGTGTTGGTGTCGGGGAGAATTAATCGTTGCCAAATGGTCGATGGCTTGAATTTGATGCTGTTAGAGACTTAAGAGTCCCATGGGCTGTTAATAAGAATGTAGGTTGCAGCTGCTGCACCGCTAGCGTGGTACTACCAGTTGGGTATTATGGGGTTGCATGATATCGGCATCATTGGGTTCAGGTGTCACACTTTGGCATTGGTTCCATGCAGTTGCCGTGATTTTAAGTTATACTATCCCACATTTATAAATTCGGTGTGCCTATACTTTGATACTGCATTGCAATGTCTTCTTTGATGAACTGTGAGTGCTTCATCTGATTGATACGGCTTAATGTAACTCAAACATCAGGAGACCCATGTTAGTCTTCCCCATGGATTGTTGTTAGGGCAAATTAATGCGTCTCAGTGGCGAAGATTTAATTTAATGAACACATAATTAACACGTTCTTCTGTGCTTTACCGTTCATTTGTACACCAAATGTTAGCTGCCTCCAATTTGTATTTTCTTTTGACGAAATAACTGAGACTCACGTGGTTTTCGCCTCTAGGAGGTACATGCAGTGTTTGCACTTTTTTCTTCAGACAGGGTGGATCTCTCTGTATGGCCAATAGCCCAATGCTAGTCTTGAGCATGTTGCTTACTGTTCCCTTCTGATTGAGTTATGATGCTGTATGGTATCAGTTGAGACAAAAGAATTGGGATTGGTAAATTGTGTGCAAGTACTGGGTGATGTAGCTTCCTTATCCACAGTCCGAACTTCTCACGTTTTCCTCACCGCAACGCCACCATTTCGCAGTTGTGCAGTTAGGCTTTTGAAGAGTTGACAGTTTGTTTTACTTTTATTAACCATTTATTGCCTTTGTATCTTACATGTTCAACTTGCTTTTCTTTCCTGTCCAAAAGCATGACATGTTCAACTGCTGGCTGCTAGATATTAGCATTGTTTTTAAGAGATGCAAACCGTACTTGTTAAAGAAATTCTTAACCATTCACGTTGGTTAGTGAAAAGTGACTCTTCTGTCGCTACCGTCCAATTACTTTTGCCTATTATTTGCTGGTTCTCCATTTGGTCTGATAGTATGTTCAGGTACCATCCTTAACGTCTCTGTCCACTTCTCGATAGTGTAACGATAGTTTTACTTGTTCATCTTACAAATTATTTGCTGTTTGGAATTGAACCTTTTCAAACTGAGTCATATCCAAGTAAAATAATCCGGGTTTGACAATTGACTGTCAGAATTACTAACTTTCCTTCTTTACATCTCATCTCAGGACCCTGATTTGGTGGTTGAGCCAATGTCTTCCACAAGTTCGACTCAATCCAACAGATCAGCAGCAAGTTCTTCATCTACACCATCCAGTGAGAATTCCCGAGCTCGTGACACAGGTGTGGTGACAATAAAATTTGGCACTTGATGTTTTTCACCTCAAGGAAGTGGCAAGACTCTTGGCACAAGGGAGTCCGGGAATTACTTCCTACCATCTACATCATTATATGTTCTGTGTTCTCAGAACTGTGGTTTTCCTGTTCTGCTTGTCGGCTTTGTAGTGAGCCAGGTTTCAGCAAAGTTGCCCCCTTTTAAAAACACAACTCTAGTGCTGAATAAACTACTTTTGGAATGGCAATTGGAACTAACTGGAAAAGAACTGTCACTATGTTTTCTATCATATCACATGAGTCTGAACTCTACAGATTCATAACTGTTTTTTGCTTCTTTTTTATGTAGGATCTAGTGCGAGATCAACTGGTGCATCTCAACCAGCACCAACAGAAAGGACAGGAAACTCTTTACGGTTCGATGGACGAACCATACATTTCTCTATCAATGCTTGGGTATGGATAGCTACCTTGTGCCCTTCAATGTAGAAAAGCATATTCATAATCTACTTGCTGTGAGCACAAGTTGTGTTATTATCGTCTTATGTTCCATTCTCTTTAGACATTTCACTTCTTTCGCCGATTACAAATTTTGTTCTTAGGCCCTGGTCACTCTTTCTCATATGCGTGAGCCACTCAACTACTGATATCGTATACGCCAAGTAGCTTCACAAGCAAAAACAAATGTCATGACCCTGTATCATTGTCTCTTAATATATGTTGTTACAGTGTCATAGTGAAATATGGTGTTATGAACTGTGGTTTTGCAGGTATTGATTGTTGCTAGTCTTGGAATCCTTCCAATTGTACCGAAAGATGTCGCAAGCAAAGCATATAGACTTTCGTTGCTAGGAACAATATGCTCGTCAGCATATTCTTTATACTGCACTTATGGGGTAGGTGTCTGCTTATCTGAATGAATAGATATAGCGCCTTTTTCTATATTTTTGTCAATTTCCCACGATTTCTCAATCCTCCCCCCCCCCCCCCCCCCCCCCCCTCTCTGCCTGTAGAAACCAAGAGCATGGAACATGCCTGCAATTCAGCCTTGGCTGCAGTCTATAATTGTAGCCAAGGACTTTGTTCATTTGATGTTCTCTCTTATGATGTTCACATCAAATGTACGCTTTAAGAGTAAGCCACACTTCCTTTTCTTGCTTTTTCAATTTTGCGAGTCTAACCTCTGTTCTTGCCTTACCAGTTTCATTTTTCTTTTATTCAGTTGTTCTACTGCCTGTGCTTTGCTGGGCACTTGATCATGTTGCTAGATTCCTGAGGCGTAATTTTGCACGCTCCTCTTTCTACAGGCAAGTCGCTGATTTCTACAATAAATTGCACCTTTGTATCAACGCTTGCAATTACTGATTTTTTTTAATCTCTATCTTTAGGAGGTACATGGAGGAGCCTTGTTTGTGGGTGGAGACAAACAACACTACGATCAGCCTCCTTTGTTCAAATGCTGAAATTACCCTTGGCTTTCTTATGATCGTATCACTTTTCTCGTATGTGCATTCACTTCTTGCTGAACTATTTAAAGAAGATTTTGAATCTAAACTCACAGCAGCGCCATGCTTGCTTTCTCATGCAGGTGGAAACGCAACATAATTCAGACATTCATGTACTTTCATGTTAGTTTCCCTGCCCTAAACAAGCATTTTTCTCGTTTTTTACTTTTGTTTCGTTTCTGCTTTCACGAGTTTGAGAACACGAGGACACTATAGGTTGAATATTTGCATTTTGTTGGCTGCATTACCACCATATGCATCTACTGAAACACTAGTTCATGCAGTGCATTCACAACTGTATTGCCTAACTAACTTTTCTGTACACATCTATTTTGTACAGCTGTTGAAGTTGATGTACCATGCTCCTGTAACATCGGGTTATCACCAGAGTGTGTGGGCGAGAATTGGCCGGGCTGTAAACCCTCACATTCTTCGGTACACGCCATTTCTCAACACGCCAATTTCAGCAGTACAAAGATGGTGGCTGAGATAGAAGGCATGGATGGTGCCACGCCTATGTGTCCCTTGATCCCCTCTACATATAGAGAGTATCTGCTACAGTGGGCTTCCCTCGTCATCGTTCCGTTAAGAACATACACGTCACTTGCACATCGTTCTGTTGTTTTCATACCCTCATTTCACGTCTTACTGAGCTTTTTTTTCCGGGGATTACTGAGCTACTCAACGGATGGCACAGCATAAATTTTTCTATGCAAGCAGTAGGTTTTGAGCGGTCTGTCCATATCTAATATCTTGACTGATACAGTTGCAGTGATGGCGAAGAATTCTTGAGGATACTTTGTTACTAGTATATAAACAACGAACGGTCCCTCGCTACTAGCTGGCATTTGCCAATATAAAATCGTTGAAGACGATTTGTTAGGGTGATGGCTGATCCACACCCTATCGGAGCCCATCACCGAGCCTAGGCATCAGAGCACACGGCCGGACCTTGACTTGAACAAGCCGTCTGACGACAATGACAATGTAGGCGGTGTTGGCTACAAATCGTGGATGGCCGATGAACGCGCTCATGCATGAACACACGCCACCAGCACAGGGTATGCGGTGCGACAAGTTCGGGACAACTTTCTGCCCTGCTTGAAGCATCCCAGTTCGAAGATGAGAGGAGGGGGTTGCCCTCGCCGCCGAGTGCGATGCAACAATACGACATGACTCTCAGCAATAAGGGATTCGCTCTCTATCTTTGACGTAAACCAGTGTCATCGTTGGTGATGGTCAGTCTTCGAGGGAAAAATTTCAGTCCAAATTTATTGATTTGACACATAGCCGACAAGCACAACAAATGAGCAACAGCCATCCGAGACCTACAACGTGGGAGGTGTCTCTATTTTTAAGCCTGGGACCTCGTTGTTCATGTCAAGCCTCTTTTTTCACGTTGAATGACCCGACACACGCACCAAGATGGACTTGGCCTCACCTGACTTGCGGATATTCAAAAACACGCCAGTCGTGCGCAAATACAAATTTTAGATTTGTGATGTACTCCCTCTGTAAAGAAATATAAGATTCTTTAGTATTTCTTTACAGAGTTAGTACTAATTAACAAGACATAGTAGATATATGTACGGCAATAAATAATTGACTCGCACAATGGTACCCGCCATGCACCGCATCCCGGACAAGACATATCTATGTACACGGCATCCCACTTCGTCCATCCAGAACATGCCTGCCATATCAGGCATGCCCCACCGTCGGGTGGTATCCACCACATGCTTGCCTGGTGCCGACAAGCTAGTCCGGCGGTTAAGTTTCTATGACGGCTCTTTTCTCGTGAAAATGGACAAAACTGACCCTTTTTGAAAGTTCAACACAAAATGGCCTCATTCTAAAAATATTTCACAAAGTGGCCCTTTTGCATGACGCCCGGGCCTAGGGCGTCATGCTAGATAGCATGACCCCCCGGGCTAGGGCGTCATGCTATTTGGCATGACACCCTAGCCCGGGGCGTCATGCTATGAGGCCTTAGTCCCGGGCGTCACGCTCTTTAGCATGGCGCCCCAGCCACAGGCGTCATGCAAAAGAGGGCCATTTTGTGAAATATTTTCAGATTGAGGCCATTTTGTCTTGAACTTTCAGAAAAGGGTCAGTTTTGTTCATTTTCACTCTTTTCTCCTTAATGGCATCACACGATTGAAGCCATCAACATCTAATCATCCACTATCGTCTATCAAGCAAGCATAATCAAAATGGGAAAGGTAGTTAAGAAAAGGCCACTGCTGGGCGTCGGCGCGTCGGCTGGATTTTTCGGCCGGTCTGCCCGTAGCCGTTTGATCTGCACTTACAACCGTCAGATTTGTCCCCATAGAAAAAACAAATATCAGATCTGTCCCTGTCCTCATCATTAACCTCTGCACGGGAAAAACGAGAGGAAAAGAAGTGCCGCCCCTGCACGTGCCGACCGCCTCGCCTCCTCGTCTTCCCTCACCGCCGGTCGCCGCCCACACTTTCTCGCAGGCTCCACGCATGTAGCCGCGTCCACCCGCTGTGGCAGCTCCGGTGGTGACGGTAGCAGCTCGCCAGCGAGCTCCATGATTGCAGCACCCTGATGCGCCGTCGCCACCCCCTCGCCGTCGAAACTCGCTGCCCGGGGTTGCATCAACAACGACCAAGATTCAACGCCGTTCATGGATGTAGCAGAAAAACCCGCCAGTCGTAGCAAAAAAGAACGTCGCCACCGCCGTCGCGGGTCGCGACTCCGCCATGATGGATGTAGCAAAATCCCTCACCGATAGTAGCAAAATCATAAGACAGTTGCAGCAAAATAATCTTGCCCGCCATAATGGATGCAGCAAAATCACATGTCGGTTCCAGCTCTTGATTTTGCCGGTTGTAGCAAAACCAGAAGCTAGTTCCAGCTCAGTGCTTCCTACCGAAACAACTCGCTTGTTTGCAAACCACCTCATGGTCGTTGCTTTCGCTAGTCGTCATGGTAGCAAAAAAGCTCAGCGGTAGAAGCTTTTTCCTTGTTCGTTGCAACAAATGAGGATGGCCGCCGTTGCCGTCGCAGAAAACAAACCAAATGATGTAGCACAACCAATTGCTAGTTCCAGCTATGGATTTGCTGGTTGCAGCAAAATACGACAAATGTTGCAACTTTGCTCTATGGGGCTGTAAGAAAAAGTGCCGGCATGGTCTTCTTTTCCAGCACCAGTGACCACAGTTAGTAGCAAAAATGCACCGCCGGTTGTAGCTCCGGCACTCTCCGAGCCCTGTACGGAGAGGTGGAGAAGCTCGCCGCAGCATGTTTGCTGGAGTCCCAGCACCTCGTCGCTCACCGTAGTATGGGCAGTAGGATGGTCCTACCACGGGGAAGGAGGTGGAGGAAGAAAGGCAGAAGACGATGTGTGATAGGCTGTGCTAGAAAAGAATCCTTAGGGAGAAAGACGCGTGAAGAGATAAGGTCAGAAAAAAGTGGATCGCGGGTGGGCCAGCTGCCCACGTGGTTGCCTATGGTTGAGTGCGCATGCGAACGAATCGGTGCGACCGGCCGAAGCTTCGGTCGGCGCACCTTACACAAACGTTTCCCTTAAGAAAATGACTGGGCGAGTCAGTCTATACAAAACCTAGAAGTCATTTTCCCCATGATCTATTTTCTTTGAATTCGTGGCGAACACCCTCTTTCGCCCTCTCGCATGACTATGGCTCAACCATCCAACCTTTCGGTATCGATAGAGGCCTAACCACCCTTGCTAGCCAGACGCGTCTTGGTCGGCCGTGCCGAGTTCCACATACCCGCATGACAGTGTCCCGGCTATGGGTTACCAGCCAAAGAAGGACATGTGAAGCAATCATCGCTGTCCGGGGTTGGTGAAGACACCGGGCAGATACAAACGCGTTCCCAAGAAGTCGGCATCGGATGTGTCTGGTTGTTGTCGTTTGGATGTCGGGGCGGTGCATTGTTGGTACAATCATGTGCAATCGATTTTTACCATCCGGTTGTGCTTGTTTGTAGTGCCTGTTGTCGGGGTTACATCCGGTAGATCTCGGGTAGGGGGTCCCGAGCCGATGATCTTGGCTTGATGGTAATAGGACGAACAAGAGACACAGTGTTGTCCAGGTTCGGACCCTCTCGAAGAGGTAAAACCCTATGTCCTACTTTTGTTGTATTGATTGTGATGGAATAAAAAGTACAAGACAACCTACCTCGAGATCGTATGAATGTATCTAACTTAACCCTACAAGCTAAACCCCTGGGCTTGTGTAAGGACCGGGGATACCTAGGGTTAGATGAGGTCGGTTACATCTAGGGATAAGTTTGCCAAAGATTTGAGCATGTCTTGAAGTGTGCGCCAAGTCTTCAAAGGATTCCATCTTGAGTACGTCGGGGGTCATGGTGAACATGGCCCATTCTTCGATTGTCTGGGAGTCCTCATCTAGACCCATGACTAGGAGGCCAACGTGGTTAGCACCCCCTAGTCCAAAACATCGTTAGTAGCCCTAAACTAGTCTTCAAGCTGAGTACATTGGTCGACTCCTCAGAGTGGCTTCATCTTTGGTCTTTGGCTTCATAGGCGAGTTCAATAAATTTGATGCTTCTATGTTGATTTCGTTGTCCGAGGACACCTCGAGATCTTAGGTCCCAACATTCTATTTTTGGCGTCTTCCTCTACTGCAACCGTACCTTAATCCAAGGAATGATATTCTCCAGATATCGGAGGAGTTTTAACAACACCTTCCTCAAAATGTTAGCATCGGATCCGAAGACCCGACTCATACTTCAGTAGCTTAATGGCAATGTTTTGTAGTGGTGGGCCGATAGGTCGCGTTCTGACAACTTTGACTGAAAACTGAAACGCCACCCCACACTGTAGAACTGAAAGGTCTTGTCAGTGGTTATTATGCCGAGCTTATCGTGTTGGGAGACATAATAGAAAACAAAAAATGTCCTATGGTCACGGTCCAAGATCACTATGAATATGCATACAATGTTAGATCGGATCGTTACCAACTTTGAGTTGCAATGTAAGAAGAGTTGGTGCAGATCGTTTCTGAAGTCCCTCGATCTGTCCACGACGATCCCTCAAACAAAAGATCAAAAGCACGACCTCTCTACAGATTGCAAGCGTACATGCTTCACGATCCGACAACGCTTCATCGTCCAGAGCTAATAATCACCGTAGAATTAGAGGGGGGAGAAGAGAACTGCACTGGCCTTCTCTATTCCGAGGAACAAGAGAGCTAGAACTGGATCAAGTCTAGAACAAGATTAGAACTAGTGAGGGAGAGAGGGAGCACCCAAGACAACGGGAGAAGACTTGTGTCTCTAGGGGGCGCCCCTCCTCATGTATATCTAGGTGTAGGGGAGGGGGTAGCCAACTTGGGGAGGGTTCCTCCCCTTGCTGTGCCCCCAAGGGAGAGGGAGTTCCTCTCCCAATCCAATTCTGCCCCCAAAGCTTGTCCAATAAGCTAGGTGGGTGCCATACCCTTATTGGGCCTATAACTCTCCCCTATTAGGCCTTATTGATACTTTCTTTGGCCCATTGATATTAAATATATTCTAAAAGCCTCCTAATCAATATCAAAACCTTTTATCATTTATTTAACATTCATGGAAAAAATTTCCACCTATATATCAATTTCCAGTATTACCCAGTTAACCCTGAAGCTCTTCCGGTAAGTCCGAAACGCTTTCGGTTTCTCTCAAAACTATTTATTGAATATTTTCTCATAACCCTTACCCCAGTAACACTCAATAGATCATGATTCTCTTAAGCTTGTGACCCTATAGGTTCGATAAAACATAGACATGAACGAAACTCCTTTCGTTCAACGACCAATAGCGGAATTGTGAACATCCATATTGTTCCTTATGAATACATGAATGATATTCGAGTGAACCTTTGGTTATCATGTGCTATTCCCTTTGCTTCACAATAATTTAGAAAACCCGAGGTGAGATATATCTGTATCCTCTTGAGTCATACTCATGCTTACTATACCGGTCTCCTCGTTACCGGTTTTGTTCTTTTTTCTCGTTGACATGTTTCGGCATCCCTGTGACCTAGTCACCTGTGTCTAGCCAGATGACGATGGATGCCGTCACACTAAGAGGGCCCTAAGAATATCTCTCCGTCGTCAGAGGAGCAAATCCCACTCTTGAGCTATCTAACCCCTTGTCAAACTTTCCGATGAACCTGTAAGTTGTCGTTATGATCATCGTGTTACAGATGACGTCCGAGCAACCCCAAAGTCCATCGTACGGTAAGAAGTGACTACAATACTCTCATGGTCCAAGGAACTAAGGCATACGCTAATTCTCCATGTTATATCGATTGACTTGTGACGATAATATCTCAAATTATAGCATACAAGTTGGGTCAATTCAATATGATCATTCTTCTAATGTTATACTCTCAAAGTTGTTTTGGGACTATCGTTACTCTTAGCGATACCCCAAAATCCGGAAAACATGATCACAAACACCACTTGAGTTAGTCCTAGAGGCGAGACTAGGAATCAGGTTTTACCGTTTATCATTCCGCACGTGCTTATGAGTGTTCCACTAAATTGCAGATTCCAGTATCATGGCAGTTATAGCATAGAATGTAAACTTTTAATTATAAACATGGAAATAAATAATATAATATTATTGCCTCTAGGGCATATTTACAAAAGACTCCCACTTCAACTAGAGTCAATAATCTAGTTAGCACATTTCCTTTTACACCAATGGCAATCCGGTGTTAGTTCAAGCTTTGGTGGTGGTATAGCCTTCCACTTCTCAAATCTGACAAGTTCAGATCCGAGTGCATCTTTGCATTCCCATGCATCTTTCAAGTTTCCACAAAAAATCATAATTTGCGGGGAACTAGCTTTGTTTGTCATGAATCACTGGTAGGACCTTTGATTCCTTAGACTAATCTATGAATCATACAAAGTTCATAAATGAACTATTTGATCCATCACCCTCCATTGTTGCTTCTAAAGCAAAATACACTTAGCTTTCATCATAGAATTCGCCATGGTAACCTTCTTGGACCAATTCCAACTTTTCGTGCCACCATTTTAATGTATTACACATATCCTTTAATTAATATCGAGAATCTCTTGGAGCACTGATGAAGATTTCATCGATATAACTACTTACAACGAGTCCCGTGTTGACGTAGCTCCTTAAATCAATCTCTTCATTTTCTCCGTATGCGAGAAACATGTCATCTTTCTTACTCTAGTACTTAATGACATTTTCACTATTTTCCTATGATCAATGACCTAATCACTTTGGTAACTTACTCACAACTTATTTGGAGTACTGGACATATTTAGTTTGTTTACGTACCATGGAATACATGATTAATTCAAAACACAATTCTAGTGAAATCTCAATCATGTGCTTTGCTCATCAGAATTCTGAATGTTGAGTTTTGCTTAAAACTCTTTCCATGTGACCTCGGCAAGAAACTCTTCTTGACATTTTCATACTAAACCATTTTAGTATCTAGTCAATATGTATTTTGGCTAAGCGCTGTTAGGCACTACTATCTCCATAGATCATGCTTAATACCAAGGCTATATTTCCTAAGTACTTTACTGAAAAGCTAGTTTCAATAAAGTCCTAATTCATGTCAGGAAATTTATATACCTATGGATCGACAAAATTATCTTGGACCATATCATACATACAACCCTAGTTTATTTCCATCTCATGGGAATCCTTTTTGACATCTGTCTATTATATCTCATAATTGGAATATGTACTAGTTGCTAGTTTAACCCAAACTGACTTTAAGCTTTGCTACGACGACACAATCTCATTATAGTCAACTCCTTGATCTTGTCATAAACTATTTGCAACAAGTATTTTTTTATTTTCTAGTTTATATATCCATTACTATACATTAGACTCTAAGTCTTTCGGAGGGTTCATCAAGTTCTAAACTTGAATTATGTATATGGACTATATATCTCAGATTACTTTGGCATATAGCCAATTCCGGAGTCAGGGCCCATCAATGCTTCTTTGTGTATTACAGGTTCATTGTTTGTTCAACAATATCTCATCCGCATACCATCAAGGTTTGCACGAGTTTGCCAAAATTACATAGTTTAGCTGCAAATTCGACCAAAATCTCTATATCTCATCTAGAGATTTTTGCATCAGTTGCAATAGGAAATTCTGGAACTGCTTCCCGTGTTTCTTTCCTTTGACCTTACTACGAAGATTATGTAATCTCATCAAGTTCCACTGTCCTCCCACTCACTATTTTGCAGAAAACATTTCTTCAAAATTTTACCGTATTTCTGTAGCAAAACACTTTGCCTTGGCGTAGTGATAGAGGAATACCCAACCTCTTGGGATAACCTACAAAGTAGCACTTTATCTGATTTTGGGATATAAATTCATAAACATTTTTAATTATGGATCATATTCCCAAATGTTAAGAAAATACCAAATGTTTTGGCATACCATACCGTATCTTATATGGCGTCATTTCAACAGATTTGATGGCGCTCTATTCAGCGTAAAAGCCGCAATCTCTAAACCATCACATTGAAAAGTATAATGGCAAATTATTTTAATGTGATCTTTGATCTCACCATGTCATACATGGTTTGATTACATCTACTCATACACAACACTCACAGTGATGTTCCGGGAGGTGCAAGTTAAAGAAACTCTTTCTACAACTCATCAGACAATCGCTAAATTTGTAACTCAAAATATTCCTTTCTGCAATCCAATTGTAGAAACATAATTTTCTAATTACAATAATTTCTACTTCATTCTAAAATCCTTTTAACATTTCAAAGGATCCAGATATATGTCTCAATAATTAAATATAATTATCTATTTGAGTCATCCTTGAAGATAAATAAATCCACTGCTTGCAACAACACTTATTGGACTACACACATCAATATGCATGTTTCCAATTAATTTGTTGCTCATTGTTTATGGCCTTTGAACAATATTTTAGTTTACTTCACCATTTGGGCATAAGTTGCAAGTGTCAGATGATTCATAATCAGATGACTTCAATATCCGTGCTATGAAATTTCTCCATGCGGGTTTCTCCAATGTGCCTAAATGTAGTTCCACACATATGTGGTATTCTTTTAGTCTTGTGACATCATCAGTGTTATGATAATCAATTTTGTAAATGATAAAACAAAGATTTTTTATATGTTGAATGCTACCTAGCATGTACTTGATCAGGTAGTGCATTTGCGGTATGAATATTGGGAAACGAGTGATTCAAGGCAATAGTCTATCGATTTGACATCAGAACAATAATACACAAGCACACTAGCAATCAATCATTGCCTTCCAAAATAAAAATGCTAAAGAACATTATCCCTACGAACTTAATCATGTAAGCATGGAATACTCAGTCTTCCTAGCAAAAAAGATATCTATCATGAACACCCTAGTGCCAAACCAGCAATTAAATCAAACTTTTTCTCACTCAATCTTTTTCAACTCCCACGCAATGCTTGAGCGTCAGCCAAGGACTTCACACTTTGGCTGGCAAAGAGAATGATGATGGGGATTTATAAGGGAAGACCAAAAGGTATAAGAAAGTCTCACATCAACGAGGCTTGATCGTTAGGCAATGGAGAGGCCTTACAATCAATGTTAATTCGAGGAGTAGGGATTGCCATGCAACGGATGCACTAGAGTTATAAGTGTATGAACGCTCTCAATATGAGACTAAGTGGGTGTGCATCGATCTTACTTGCTCATGTAGACCTCGAGCATTTGAGGAAGCTCGTCATTGGAATATGCGACTCAATTTCTAATAATGTAAAACTCCCACTAGTATATGAACATGAAAATCATGGAGACTCTTTATATGAATACATGGTGCTACTTTGAAGCACAAGTGTGTAAAAAGGACAGTAGTGCGCCCCTCTCTCTTTTTCTCTCATATTTGTTTTTTTAATTCTCTCATTTTTTGAATGGCCTCATCGACCTCATCCCCTCTTTTTTGAGGAATCATAAGTCTCCTCCAATTCATTCCCTCAACAATAGGGGCACACTCTAATAATGATGATCATCACACTTGTATTTACCGACAAATCATAAATGATACAACACAACATAAGCTTGCACAAAGTAAAGGTAAGAAGTAACCACAAGTGGAGTCGGTGAAGACGAGGATGTGTTACCGAAGTTCTGATGTAGGGTGGAACCCTAGGGGCCGATCTTTCACGATTTGGAGGGGGATACCCGAAGAACAGGATGAACACACGAAGAACACAAAGAGGGAAACACGAGAGAAACACTCAAATCAATGAGAAACGATTACACATGTGCTAGATCCACATACACACGGAGAGATACATGATACAAATCCAACAAAGGAGGATACACGGTAGCTAATTCATCCAATCCTTGGAGGAGTTGAGGTCTTGAATCCTTGGAGGATCTTCCCATGAAGGGGTCTTGATTCCCCTATGGGATCTTCTCCAAAGGAGGTATTGAACTCCAATGGTGTGGTCTCTCTCTCTCTCTCTCTCTCTCTCTCAAGAGAAGAGTAGGTAGGAGCAAAGCTCACATACAAATGAGCTATCCTATTTGCTCCCCCTATAAAAGAGGAGGGGGTGGTCTATTTATAGTCTAAGCCATGAAGGGGTAAGTGGGAGAGGGATACAAGGCCAAAGGCCCGGCTGCGCACACGTAGTGTCGGACATCCGGTGGATATCAGATGTCCGGTCACTCGCGGGGGTCCGGACGTCCGGAGGGCATCGGACTTCCAACAATTTGCTTCTGGACATGTGGCATCAGATGTCAGGTCGGCGTCAGTCGTCCGGTTGCTGGGACTCATCGAACGTCCGGTGGTCGTCGGTCATCCGGACGTTGTAGGATTTGTCGATTGTAGCTCTTTTGGCCGTCTGGGCTGTGTCAGGTACCAGATGTTCGGTATCGTCTGGACGTCGGTGGCTATAGCTTGCAGCAGCCCTGTTTCTTCCATCTTCGCTTCCACGATTCCCTCGCGGATGGTGTAGGTGATCCTTGGCGCTTGCACTCCTCCTCGTCGTTCGTGAAGCTCCGACAATACCTATGCATGCACACGAGAGGGGTGTCAAGTAGTATAACATCCTCAAAGGGGTCAAGTGAACATGTGTAAAGGAGATGATTCACCTTTATGTATTTGAAGTAGAGGTCACACGTGTCACTTGTCAAATGGACTCTTGACATGGTGATGTCCGTAGGATGCTCCGCATCATCTCCCCCCCTTGGGAAAGATCTGACCTCGGATCGGAAACCAAATCACCATGGGAAAGAGATGGCTTTGTCGTGTAGAGGTGGACGATCACCAAGTACTCATCATCTTCAAGCTCGAAATGGGCACTCTCCAATGTCTCACCACCGCGAGGTTCCTTCAAAAGGATTAAGGACAACAAACACTTGGAAAAACAAACGTGGTTAGCGTTAGTGCAAAACCAAACATTCGAGTGGTGATGCACCCAACAAGTGTCGTCATCATGCATATAATATTGTGTGACAAAACATTGTGGCATGTCATTTAAGCACATAAATTGACCACAATCAAGGTCATCATGGAAACAAGCATGTAAATGTGAGGTAGTGATGCCAATGTGTGTTACAAGAGAGTAAGCATCTACCTCAAGGTCATAGCAAACATGCACAAAGCACTCAACAAATGGTCTATGGTTGGCATAGGAATCATTCACAACACCAAAGAAGAGGATATGGTTAAATACATGGGGCAATCCAAAGTGCGAGACAATCCAAGCATAATGTGTACATGGTGTAGTGAAGATAGTGTGGCACTCAACACAATGGAAAGAGCAATTGTTCATCATGTGTGAGGCTATTAAGGCATACCAATCAATGGGGCATGACATATGTGAAGTGGGTACATTTGTTGCAACCAAGCATATGATAGGAGCATGTAATCCACAAATCGGATGCAACACACAAGGCATATATGTAATGAGGCATGGCAATGACAATTCGAAGAAAGATATCTAGCATGTGTGCAAAGGGTCATGGTGTGAGCAACAGATGAAGTATGATCCAGAATATTCATGCTCATGGTTTTGGTGTTCTCAAAAGAAAAGGATATCACCTTGTAATCGTGTCCTTGTGCGTCCTTCACAATGTCGAAGCACAAGCAAGTGCGATGTAGAAGCGAGTCGTTGTAGAATGTACGCGGCTCGCTCTCAAGAGCTCGAATGGTCAACTCATGTGAAGTGGAAGTCAACATGAAGTCCAAGTATCCTACACATGCACACAACAAAACAAAGAACGTATGTGCATGGTAGATAAACACATCATCCATCATGATGGTTTCTTCTCTTGCACATAACCATTAGAAGCACAAGTGCATGAATAAAATGATGCAACAATGGTGATACTCATGGCACTAGGTATATGGTGCAAAGAAGTAAGACAAGCATGCTTCACAAGAAATATGTCAAAACCTCCAAACATATGCGGGAATGCTATGGGGCCAATCTATAAGTAAGACTAAAAGCATTGTTGCACTCAATACATGGCAAATCATCTAGCATGAGAGAGGGAACACATGGACATATATGACAAGAAGCAATAGCAATCATGTGCAAAGCATGGCAATGGTTGTCATCAACTGCATGAAACAAGCAAGTATGAATCATCGGTGATGCAACAAGGCAAGCAATCTTAGTAACCAAGTCGTGCAAGCTAGTAGTGAGAAGATGCAACATACTAGAATAATTCATGGCAATCATGTCATGTGAACAAATAGTATGCATAGACAATGCACATGACATATCGCAAGCATGAACACAAAGCAAGATCATATAGTATCATCATAGGAATGGGTCATAAATGGAACATGACAATGACAAGCAATATCTCCACCAAGCATGCAAATACACATACAAGTATGAGAATCAATCATCATGTGTAATGCAAAGCATGGGTCACAAATGCATGGCAAAGGGATAGGAATGATCATATCATGGAAAGTGAACATGGCAACATGGGAAAATGATATATAATGGACAATAGCCCATAACCATGTGAGGGCCATGTAGAATAAATGCACGAAGTCTTTGTGCGAAGGGAACGGTGGTAAGGACAATGCACATGATCCCAAGTCATCGTTGCTCTCTAGAGCTTGTTTTGTCAACTTGTGCCCTTGCGAGGTTGACAAGGAAGTATGGGTACCTACACAACAAAAACACAAATGAAAGAACTTGTGTGCATGGTAAATGTACACATCAACCATCATGATGTGTATGTGCACGTGCAAGTTAGCACAAGATAATCATCACTCAAAGAAATTTGATGCATGGTACAAGAACATGTCATCCATCATGAAAGAATAGTTGTTATGTATAACACGATGGGGACAAAAATTGAGCGTGCAAGTATATGGCACAACAATAGCATTATCATTCATGGGGAGCATATTGTGCACACAAGTATTAGGATCATGAAACGGATTAGATGGATCAAAATCTCCTAACATGTATGATGAAACTATGGAGGTCTTCTCATGAGCAATATCGGAAACATCATATGGATAAAATGGACAACATCCAAAACAATGCATATCCGAAACTAGGTGGTCATGGCATGGCATATGATTGAAATGATGCAAAGGGAGCATATCAATATCATCACAAGATAAACAAATGCCAATAACCATGGGATTGTCATCTATGCCATAAGTGCAAATTGGGTTTATTTTAATGGCATGTGCATAGTCACTACGATGAGATCGCAAATTGGACATATGGTTGATCTCATGCATAACATATGAAAAATCAAGCAGATTGTCAAACATGATGGAACCGAGAGATTATCACAAGAAATCCTATGCAACATGGCATCACAACTAATAGACTCCACATGGCAATCATCATACGCATCATAAATGGGCAATAAATCATCACATGGGGAAGTCAAACTAGCATGAAATAGGTGGATCAACATCATGCAAGCAATTAATGTCAAGATAGTCCACTAGTGGGACAAGAGCATCACCTTCACGTCTATTACCTTTGTCATTCCACTCATGTGGTGTAGGTGAGGTGGTGAAGACCAAATTGTGCTCATCATCCTCATCTTGATGGAACCATGTGGGGGGTGCATCATATTCCACCATGGCCATCGTCTTGTCCAAAGGAAGGACGAAGTCATCGAGAATCAGCCCATCATCATAAATGGGACCTAGCACCAAATGATAAGACACAATAGAGGTAGAGGTTAAGTCGTTAGTGTTAAAAGTGGCCTCACATGACCTATCAACTATGTCACTCTCTCTTTGTGGTGGCTCACTCACTCCCTCAAGGTGGGTGCACTCAAAGTCACATATGTTGGAGTCACTCATCTCACTCAAGTGGTGGGGATTGTGGCTCTCCTCACATGGAAATTGGGCAACTCATCATATATGGGCCTAGTGGTGAACTCACTCTCACTCTCAATATGGTGGCACAAGTCTCTCAGCGCATCATCATAGGCCGTCGTGGTCGAAAGGAAACTTCCATGCTCAACCATCTCGTCACCGTCGCCGTGGATGAAGGCCGAAGATGGCAAATCATCACTCTCACCTCCAAAGACGGAAGCATCATCCTTGCTCGTCACCATGTCGCTTGCCTCCAAAGCATGGTCCTTGAGAGACTCCATAGTCGTAGTCGTTCCCGCACCGTCTTCAAAAAGGATCTGGTAGACTCGACATCATCAATGCCACAAAGAGGGATGGAGATGAAGTCAAACTTGGTGTGACGCCCCCGATTTGACCGTACACTAATCATGCACGCAAATGTGTACGATCAAGATCAGGGACTCACGGGAAGATATCACAACACAACTCTACAACATAAATAAGTCATACAAGCATCATAATACAAGCCAGGGGCCTCGAGGGCTCGAATACAATTGCTCGATCATAGACGAGTCTGCGGAAGAAACAATATCTGAGTACAGACATAAGTTAAACAAGTTTGCCTTAAGAAGGCTAGCACAAAAGTAGCAACGATCGAAAAGGCAAGGCCTCCTGCCTGGGACCTCCTAACTACTCCTCGAAGCCGAACTCCACGTAGAATCATCCTCGGGATCTCTAGCTCCTGGACTCCAGCATCTGGTTGCGACAATCAGGTATAGAAAGGGGAAAAGAGGGAGAAAAGCAACCGTGAGTACTCATCCAAAGTACTCGCAAGCAAGGAGCTACACTACATATGCATGGGTATATGTGTAAAGGGTCATATCGGTGGACTGAACTGCAGAATGCCAGAATAAGGGGGGGATAGCTAGTCCTGTCGAAGACTACGCTTCTGGCCACCTCCATCTTGCAGCATGTAGAAGAGAGTAGATGGAAAGTTCACCAAGTAGCATCATATAGCATAATCCTACCCGGCGATCCCCTCCTCGTCGCCCGGTTAGAGAGCGATCACCGGGTTGTATCTGGCACTTGGAAGGGTGTATTTTATTAAGTATCCGGTTCTAGTTGTCATAAGGTCAAGGTACAACTCCGGGTCGTCCTTTTACCGAGGGACACGGCTATTCGAATAGATAAACTTCCCTGCAGGGGTGCACCACATAACCCAACACGCTCGATCCCATTTGGCCGGACACACTTTTCTGGGTCATGCCCGGCCTCGTAAGATCAACGCGTCGCAGCCCCACCTAAGCACAACAGAGAGGTCAGCACGCCGGTCTAACCCTATGCGCGCAGGGGTCTGGGCCCATCGCCCTATGCACACCTGCACGTTGCGTACGCGGCCGGAAGCAGACCTAGCCTAGTGGCGTTCCAGTCCAATCCGGCGCGCGCCACTCAGTCGCTGACGTCACGAAGGCTTCGGCTGATACCACGACGCCGGGATACCCATAACTACTCCCGCGTAGATGGTTAGTGCGTATAGACCAAATGGCCAGACTCAGATCAAATACCAAGAACTCGTTAAGCGTGTTATGTATCCGCGAACGCCGACCAGGGCCAGGCCCACCTCTCTCCTAGGTGGTCTCAACCTGCCCTGTCGCTCCGCCATAAAGTAACAGTCGGGGGCCGTCAGGAACCCAGGCCCACCTCTACCGGGGTGGAGCCACCTGTCCTTTCAGCCCCCTCATCAGAATCACTTGCGGGTACTCCTCGAGCCGACCCGACTTTAGTCACCACAAGTGTCATGTATAAATGTATATAGTATATACCCGTGATCACCTCCCAAAGTGATCACGGCCCAGTAGTATAGCATGGCAGACGGACAAGAGTGTAGGGCCACTGATGGAACACTAGCATCCTATACTAAGCAGTAGGATAGCAGGTAAGGGTAACAACTGTAGCAACAATGACAGGCTATGCATCAGGATAGGATTAACGGAAAGCAGTAACATGCTACACTACTCTAATGCAAGCAGTATAGAGAAGAATAGGCGATATCTGGTGATCAAGGGGGGGGGGGCTTGCCTGGTTGCTCTGGCAAGTAGGAGGGGTCGTCGACTCCGTAGTCGAACTGGGCAGCAGCAGGGTCGGTCTCGTAGTCTACCGGAGAGAAGAGGGGGGAAGAAACAGTAAATACAATGCAAACATAAGCATGACGATGCGTGACATGAAAATGAGCGGTGCTAGGTGTGCCCTAACGCGACAGTAGGTGGTACCGGCGAAGGGGGGGAACATCCGGGAAGTATTCCCGATGTTTCGCGTTTTCGGACAGACGGACCGGAGGGGGAAAGTTGCTAGTTCGATAGGTTAGGGAGGTGTGGTGGACGAATGGACTGTGTATTCGGATTCGTCTCGTCGTTCTGAGCAACTTTCATGTAGAAAACTTTTTCATCCGAGTTACGGATTATTTTATATGATTTTTCAAAGTTTTAAAGATATTCTGCAATTTAAATTAAATCGAAAATAAAAGGGAAATTACTACGGGTACACAGAAGTGTACCCACATATGTGCTACTAAGACAGACATGTGGGGCCAGGGGCCAAGTCAGCCCAGTCAACTGTTGACCAGTTGACTGGTCAACAAGGTCAAAGGGCCCAGGCGGTCCCACCTGTCACTGACTGGGAGTCCCCAGTCAGCAGAGTTGACTAGTCAATTGGGTCCAGCGGGACCCAGTAGTCAGTGACTCAGCTTAAAACTAACAGTTTATTTCCTTTAATTAAATGGTTCTAATTAAACAGCGGGTCCCACTGTCATACAAAGGGGAGGTAATTAAGCGCGTGATTAACCTAATCTAATGGTGCCACGTCAGCATAACCACCGGTGCTAATCCGGCGGCTCCGGCAATCGCCGGCAGGCCGACTCCGGCCACGGGAGCTCGCGTGGATGGTGGCGTTAGAACGAGCGCTCCCGGGCGAGTCAAACGGTGGCCGTGGGGGAGCCGGTGATGGGTTGTGGCGGCGGCGTCAGTGAGCGGGGCGGCGATGGAGCTTGGGCCTGCGGCGGGCACGGGGCGGCGGGCGCCAGCCGGGGTGAGCGAGGCCGGCAGGGGAGAGGGGAGCAGGGTGCGGCCCCGGACAAGAGCAACGCCGGCGAGGCGCGGGCATGCCGGGGCGGGATTGGGCGAGGCCAGCCACGAGCGACGGGGTCGAGCGGGCACGAGGAGCTGCGGGCGGCGTGCGGAAGTAGAGAGGGAAGATGGGAGGCGGCGGCTCACAGGGGCCGAGCGAGGATGGCAGCGAGCTCGGGGTGGTCCGGCGAGGCAGATCGATGAGGTGGACGACGACGGCCGGGGTTGGGGAAGAAGGCCGACGGCGACGTCTCGAGGCACTCCGGCTCAACCTAGCGCTTGCATACGGTGCAGAAGAGGACGGCGGTGCTCCTCGACTTCCTCCCGAGCGCCGGGGAGGCTTGTGGCCACGAGCACGGTGACGGCACGGCGATGGCGTTCGGGCGACAGAGGAGGGAAGAGAGCGAGCGAGGAGGAGGGGAATGGATAGGGTTCGGTGGGGGTGGGGGTTAAGCAGGGGTGCAGCGGGGGTGGGCCGGCCGGCTGGTTGGTTAGCTGGGCCGGTTGGCCCAGCAGGGGGGGGGGATGTCTTTTATTTTTATCTTATTTTTCTTAGCTTTGTTTTTATTTACTTTTCTTTTTAGTTATTATTCCTTTCCATTTATTTTTTTAGTTTCCTCTTAGTTTCTGTTTTATAAAAATTATCACTAGTACCTAAACTTGCATTTATAATTATACTACTGCCATAGTAATTATTAACCCAAAACAAAATAGTTTAATATTTAATAAAATCCAATATGTATTTATTTAATTGTTTTAACTACTGTTTTAATTACCTAAGTGCATTTAAACCTTTTATAACAATGTGGTTTCTCCACCATTACTATTTATGCATTATTTGGCTCACTCCGAACATTTTAGTTTTAATATTTGAAAACTTTTATTGTTTGCTTTGTTTTTTTTAGTTTGAATTCGAATTGGTTTTGAACTAACGCGATATTAACCATAGTAATCGAGGTGACGTGGCATTATTAGCAGAGGGTTACTGTAGGTTAATTATCCGGGCGTCACAATTCTCCTCCACTACAAGAAATCTCGTCCCGAGATTTAAGAGGGGAGTACGGGGGAAAGTTCTGGCTACGGAATTCTAACGAATCTTCTCGGCCTTGGTTGCTCTTCTCGAAGAAGTTGATCCGTTACGTTGATGTCTTCATTTTTCCTGCTCAAGGTCATCCTGATGAAGCTGGCATCCTTTCTTCGGGAACTCCATCGTACTTACGAAGGACAAGGGGTAACTTCGGAATAACAGACCTCTGAACAGTTGACTATCTGGTTGATAACATCGGGGAAGGTGGCGGAAAGTAACTCTCGAATGGAAATTTAAGACAATATCGAGAACAAAGTAAGGAGGTATCGTGGGGAAGTTTCGAGCGGGCAGGCAATCGTTCGAAGCCTGAAACAAAGTGTGAAAGGGATTCAAAGCAATCGGAATAAGTATTATGTCTGATGCCAGTATAGATCAGTAGGACGGTGGTCCGTGAATTACATACGAGGCCACGCGCGATGAATAAATTTGGGAACAGGGGGTACACAGGAGAGTCAGGTTTCGATCCTGTGGAACTGTGGGTTATGGGCCCACCATGTGGGTTAAAAGTAGGACGGGCGGTGACATCTTGCACGATTATGATAGCAAGGCATGTCAGAGGGTAGCCTGTCAGTCATATGTCAGCAACATCGTCGGTACCAAGGGCGAGGGACGAAGAGAACCATTTTCCTGCTCGTTGAAACGAGGCGGACCATTAGGCAAAGTTCTCGTCATCGGTGGTTACCGAAATGTCACCAACAATAGTAACAGGGTCTTACTAACAGAGTTGTACACCGAGGTGTTTACATAAGCAGGAGAATATTACTGCTTAGATCATATAGATCACCAGAAAGGTTAAACCAAACAATGGGAAGGAAAATATGATTATCAGATTAAACAGAAGAATGGAAAGGAAAATGTGTTTAAACACATATTTCAAGGGTATATCCTTCCCAAGGACAAGCTGAGCATGATATTCATGACAGGATATAATGTAGAAAACTCTTTAGGTAAGGGAGAGAAATTTCATGACATTACCCATACAATGGTGTTTGGATAATTGAGCAGGAAACATTTAGCATTGGGCTTCAAATGTTCCCGTTGAAAATCGGAGTACCATAGACATGCTTCGAGATAGCATTGACATGGTCAACAGGGGAAGATCAGACTTTGGAAACAAAAAAAAAACAAAAAAAGGATCCATCAGGAACAACTTATAGAATAAGTCTTACAATTTCCTCATGGAAGAACAGCTAACCTTGCTAAAAGGAAAAAAAGAAACTTATAACAATAGGGCCTCCCGCCAGGTGTGCTGGGTATCATCACCTTACTGGGTCATAAATAGGCCAATGTTATAACTCTTGGAAATATGTTCCAACCATCATATCTGACCGAGATTCAGATCTGATTGGTGTCAGGATGACTCAGACTTAGGAGGCCTGAGAAGAATAGGTGCAACACAAATTGTCGAAACGACATCGAAGATTCTCGGGAGATAATCTATGGAAGCGAGTTCCGAACAAGGGTTCATAATTAAATCAAGGAGAGGTGAGGAGGTGACTGCTTGACTCGGCGACAATCCATTGAGATTTCCAAAAGATGGATTTCCACCACTATGTGAACAAGGAGATAACATTAGCTAGATCGAATGACTTAATGATGTATGCTCGAGGAAAACATACACAGTTAAACATTGGTTGAAATGTGCACTCGAAATATGGGCTAGGTAGCACAATCAATGTCCGAATGATGATTCATTAAGCCATAGACGTAGAATGAAACTATAGACCAATAACTTCAAAGCAATAGGGTTGCTAGAAGTTTAGAATTTACACATCACAGACCATTGGTCGGTATTCCTTTTAGAAACAACACGGGGACCAAGAAAGAATGGTGATTGGGAGAAGTATCACTGTACCAAGATGTCATACGAGGTGGTGAAATTCTTACGACATACTTGACATAAAAGATGGTAATACTCCAAGGTAGAACATATCATAAGCTAGATAGCAAGGAAATTAAGGTACAACACAAAACACGAACAAGTTTGTGTTGAATGGAAGGCGATAAAATGGTCGATGATAAAACAAATCATCGAGGTCAAGGATGGTATTTCTCATCCAGAATTCGATAGATATCTTGGAAGAGCTCAGAATGTTGATGATGTTCACGACACATTTGTAGCGAGGATTTATGAAGAGGTAATCGATCGGTGATGACATCAAGTCAAAGGAATGATGAAGCGAAAAGTTATTGGAACCAGGGGTACGACACAAATTCGAAATCAAGCTTGCTGTCCAAGGCGAAATGATATGACGAGGAAAATCGACGTAAGCTTAGCTCAGCATCGAAGGTGGTGCTCCGGGAATAAAGACCAGGTAGCACAGTTAAAATCAACACGATAATAACATAGCCGAGCAGGCTAGGGATGACGTGATCGAGTACGAACTCGTAAACAAGGGAGATTATTAAGAGTTGTTTAACCATGATGCGGACTCGATTCAGTTATCGATGTCCTTGAGTGTTTAATAACTCGGAGCCCGTGAAAAATTGGAATCCATGAGAATGTAATACTTGATGGAGAACTCATAAGAAGTTATGCAGTTCCGTGATAATCTCGAGATACCAGGGGGTAATACTCGACGACAAACCAAAGTAGAGGTTGGACTGGGGTATTGCTCTTACAGAAGACAAGTGCTTAAACTTGTACGAGAAATGGTATTTAAAGGAGAACATGGTCGGAACGACGTCCACGGATACCAGATGAACTTATTACAAGGGGACAATTATTTTAAGAGAAGCTTCCATGACAAGGGATACATCGTGTCCATGGGCATGAACACAAAGTTCAAGGTCGACTCCCACTTCTTTAATGCATAACCTTTCATTCACTTCTCGCGTTTGATGAAGTTGCAGTGTGGAAAATTTTTATCTGGCAAAATACCAGAAGAGTATGACTCATGAAAACTTTCGAGTTCACACGTATTATGAAAGGCATAGGTTCAACCCATCAAGGCATCTTAGGAACATATACCACAAACTTCGGAGTAATTATTACAAGCTCGAAAGAAGAGCATTGTTCAAAATCAGATGATACAATTTACCAAAGGCATTATATACCCATGGAAAGGCTCACAAGGTTATTCAATAGGAAGGACACTGTCGGATAAAATCCAACAAAGGAACCGATGGTCCACAAGGGATCTGATGTGAGCATCGGTACTCAACCAGAGGAAGAAGAATGCAAGGAGATCTGATTATAGAAACAACTGACTAACTCAAAGTTCAAATGCAAAAGAATTATGATTTCCAAATCAGGGGGTCAGAAGCAACGCTCTGATCAAGGATGGTTAAGTTGAGTAGGCTTAGGGGTACAATCGATGGCAATTTGATAGGTCGAGATCCAGCTCACGTTTAAAATGACGTCTGAGCCGGAAGAATGAATTCTAGGATATGATTGAGGATTGCGAGCATTCGCAACAAATTGAATCAACGGACTCAAAATGATAATGACAAGAGATGCCAATAAGATTACGAGACTTATGGGATTAACCATAATGCAAGCAAACAAGAATTTCAAGAGCAATAGGCTCCTGAGAATTTTCAGAAGATCGAATAGTATTTTGAAGACTATTGTGGAATACTTGAATCAAATGGGGATGAGCGGATACTCGGTAAGTGCGAGAATTATCCGTAGGGGTATTCAGGTGACAAAGAACAGCAAGGCAGTAAGCTCAAAGGATTCTCGGAACGACAGAGAATTTCGGGGTATCTTGTAATAACAAGATCAACTGGGAAACATTGTATGAGTGGCGAGTATACATGGTTATCCATAGGAGTTTATCGATGAAAGGGAAT
This sequence comes from Aegilops tauschii subsp. strangulata, assembly GCF_002575655.3. Taxonomy (NCBI): domain Eukaryota; kingdom Viridiplantae; phylum Streptophyta; class Magnoliopsida; order Poales; family Poaceae; genus Aegilops; species Aegilops tauschii. The sequence goes on along the minus strand of NC_053037.3, from coordinate 307,449,737 downwards.
TGCAAAAGCGATGAACACAAGTTCTCGGGTTATCAGCGGAGAGTATCTTCAGGGTCTTCACGGGCAGCAGACGATCATCAGTAATAAGGGGCTCTCCGAGTGAAAGTGATAACGAGATCCTAATGTTAGATTTAGCAAAATTCACTTAACCCGAATAGAAGAGATATCAGAGTCCCAGAGTATAGACAAGGAGTAAAAGATCCTAATACCACCCAATGGCGACGTGGGCCCGTAAGCCACACAGCCATGTTAGTAAAAGTTTTCCAATGACTAGACTCGACTTCGGCCAAGGAGTTGGAAAGGGGGATTCCTACAGGCAGTTGGCTCTGATACCAACTTGTGACGCCCCCGATTTGACCGTACACTAATCATGCACGCAAATGTGTACGATCAAGATCAGGGACTCACGGGAAGATATCACAACACAACTCTACAACATAAATAAGTCATACAAGCATCATAATACAAGCCAGGGGCCTCGAGGGCTCGAATACAATTGCTCGATCATAGACGAGTCTGCGGAAGAAACAATATCTGAGTACAGACATAAGTTAAACAAGTTTGCCTTAAGAAGGCTAGCACAAAAGTAGCAACGATCGAAAAGGCAAGGCCTCCTTCCTGGGACCTCCTAACTACTCCTCGAAGCCGAACTCCACGTAGAATCATCCTCGGGATCTCTAGCTCCTGGACTCCAGCATCTGGTTGCGACAATCAGGTATAGAAAGGGGAAAAGAGGGAGAAAAGCAACCGTGAGTACTCATCCAAAGTACTCGCAAGCAAGGAGCTACACTACATATGCATGGGTATATGTGTAAAGGGTCATATCGGTGGACTGAACTGCAGAATGCCAGAATAAGGGGGGATAGCTAGTCCTGTCGAAGACTACGCTTCTGGCCACCTCCATCTTGCAGCATGTAGAAGAGAGTAGATGGCAAGTTCACCAAGTAGCATCATATAGCATAATCCTACCCGGCGATCCCCTCCTCGTCGCCCTGTTAGAGAGCGATCACCGGGTTGTATCTGGCACTTGGAAGGGTGTATTTTATTAAGTATCCGGTTCTAGTTGTCATAAGGTCAAGGTACAACTCCGGGTCGTCCTTTTACCGAGGGACACGGCTATTCGAATAGATAAACTTCCCTGCAGGGGTGCACCACATAACCCAACACGCTCGATCCCATTTGGCTGGACACACTTTTCTGGGTCATGCCCGGCCTCGTAAGATCAACGCGTCGCAGCCCCACCTAAGCACAACAGAGAGGTCAGCACGCCGGTCTAACCCTATGCGCGCAGGGGTCTGGGCCCATCGCCCTATGCACACCTGCATGTTGCGTACGCGGCCGGAAGCAGACCTAGCCTAGTGGCGTTCCAGTCCAATCCGGCGCGCGCCACTCAGTCGCTGACGTCGCGAAGGCTTCGGCTGATACCACGACGCCGGGATACCCATAACTACTCCCGTGTAGATGGTTAGTGCGTATAGACCAAATGGCCAGACTCAGATCAAATACCAAGAACTCGTTAAGCGTGTTATGTATCCGCGAACGCCGACCAGGGCCAGGCCCACCTCTCTCCTAGGTGGTCTCAACCTTCCCTGTCGCTCCGCCATAAAGTAACAGTCGGGGGCCATCAGGAACCCAGGCCCACCTCTACCGGGGTGGAGCCACCTGTCCTTTCAGCCCCCTCATCAGAATCACTTGCGGGTACTCCTCGAGCCGACCCGACATTAGTCACCACAAGTGTCATGTATAAATGTATATAGTATATACCCGTGATCACCTCCCAAAGTGACCACGGCCCAGTAGTATAGCATGGCAGACGGACAAGAGTGTAGGGCCACTGATGGAACACTAGCATCCTATACTAAGCAGTAGGATAGCAGGTAAGGGTAACAACTGTAGCAACAATGACAGGCTATGCATCAGGATAGGATTAACGGAAAGCAGTAACATGCTACACTACTCTAATGCAAGCAGTATAGAGAAGAATAGAGGATATCTCGTGATCAAGGGGGGGGGGCTTGCCTGGTTGCTCTGGCAAGTAGGAGGGGTCGTCGACTCCGTAGTCGAACTGGGCAGCAGCAGGGTCGGTCTCGTAGTCTACCGGAGAGAAGAGGGGGGAAGAAACAGTAAATACAATGCAAACATAAGCATGACGATGCGTGACATGAAAATGAGCGGTGCTAGGTGTGCCCTAACGCGACAGTAGGTGGTACCGGCGAAGGGGGGGAACATCCGGGAAGTATTCCCGATGTTTCGCGTTTTCGGACAGACGGACCGGAGGGGGAAAGTTGCTAGTTCGATAGGTTAGGGAGGTGTGGTGGACGAACGGACTGCGTATTCGGATTCGTCTCGTCGTTCTGAGCAACTTTCATGTAGAAAACTTTTTCATCCGAGTTACGGATTATTTTATATGATTTTTCAAAGTTTTAAAGATATTCTGCAATTTAAATTAAATCGAAAATAAAAGGGAAATTACTACGGGTACACAGAAGTGTACCCACATATGTGCTACTAAGACAGACATGTGGGGCCAGGGGCCAAGTCAGCCCAGTCAACTGTTGACCAGTTGACTGGTCAACAAGGTCAAAGGGCCCAGGCGGTCCCACCTGTCACTGACTGGGAGTCCCCAGTCAGCAGAGTTGACTAGTCAATTGGGTCCAGCGGGACCCAGTAGTCAGTGACTCAGCTTAAAACTAACAGTTTATTTCCTTTAATTAAATGGTTCTAATTAAACAGCGGGTCCCACTGTCATACAAAGGGGAGGTAATTAAGCGCGTGATTAACCTAATCTAATGGTGCCACGTCAGCATAACCACCGGTGCTAATCCGGCGGCTCCGGCAATCGCCGGCAGGCCGACTCCGGCCACGGGAGCTCGCGTGGATGGTGGCGTTAGAACGAGCGCTCCCGGGCGAGTCAAACGGTGGCCGTGGGGGAGCCGGTGGTGGGTTGTGGCGGCGGCGTCAGTGAGCGGGGCGGCGATGGAGCTTGGGCCTGCGGCGGGCACGGGGCGGCGGGCGCCAGCCGGGGTGAGCGAGGCCGGCAGGGGAGAGGGGAGCAGGGTGCGGCCCCGGACAAGAGCAACGCCGGCGAGGCGCGGGCATGCCGGGGCGGGATTGGGCGAGGCCAGCCACGAGCGACGGGGTCGAGCGGGCACGAGGAGCTGCGGGCGGCGTGCGGAAGTAGAGAGGGAAGATGGGAGGCGGCGGCTCACAGGGGCCGAGCGAGGATGGCAGCGAGCTCGGGGTGGTCCGGCGAGGCAGATCGATGAGGTGGACGACGACGGCCGGGGTTGGGGAAGAAGGCCGACGGCGACGTCTCGAGGCACTCCGGCTCAACCTAGCGCTTGCATACGGTGCAGAAGAGGACGGCGGTGCTCCTCGACTTCCTCCCGAGCGCTGGGGAGGCTTGTGGCCACGAGCACGGTGACGACACGGCGATGGCGTTCGGGCGACAGAGGAGGGAAGAGAGCGAGCGAGGAGGAGGGGAATGGATAGGGTTCGGTGGGGGTGGGGGTTAAGCAGGGGTGCAGCGGGGGTGGGCCGGCCGGCTGGTTGGTTAGCTGGGCCGGTTGGCCCAGCGGGGGGGGGATGTCTTTTATTTTTATCTTATTTTTCTTAGCTTTGTTTTTATTTACTTTTCTTTTTAGTTATTATTCCTTTCCATTTATTTTTTTAGTTTCCTCTTAGTTTCTGTTTTATAAAAATTATCACTAGTACCTAAACTTGCATTTATAATTATACTACTGCCATAGTAATTATTAACCCAAAACAAAATAGTTTAATATTTAATAAAATCCAATATGTATTTATTTAATTGTTTTAACTACTGTTTTAATTACCTAAGTGCATTTAAACCTTTGATAACAATGTGGTTTCTCCACCATTACTACTTATGCATTATTTGGCTCACTCCGAACATTTTAGTTTTAATATTTGAAAACTTTTATTGTTTGCTTTGTTTTTTTTTAGTTTGAATTCGAATTGGTTTTGAACTAACGCGATATTAACCACAGTAATCGAGGTGACGTGGCATCATTAGCAGAGGGTTACTGTAGCTTAATTATCCGGGCGTCACACTTGGGAGCGTCGTCTTGGAGCTCGTCGGGCTTGGACATCTTGGTGGTACTATCCTCATGCTCGTTGCCATGGAGCTTGGTCATCGCTGAAGTGTGCTTGGGGTGAAGAAGCCTTGGCCTTCATATGTTCTTGTTCCGCCTTGAGAGCACCAATGTGGTTGTTGTCAAGGGACTTGTAGTTCTCAAGGAATATAATCTTGGAGATGTCGTTGTTCAATCCCATCATGAAGTGGAACTTTATCCGAATGGGGTCGTCCACACCGACTCGTCGCAAGGCTTTCTTCATCTTATTGAAGTACTCATCGATTGATTTGGACCCTTGGATGGTGTTCTCCAATTGGCATTGAAGATGTTTCATGTAGGTGGAAGGCAAAAACTCTTGCCGCATAGCTCTCTTCATCTTGGGCCAACTCATGTCGAAGGTCTTCGAAGGTGTATGAAGGCACCATGTCAACGTGTAGTCGTGGAAGTTACTTGCAGCGCACTTCACTTGATATTCAGAAGGGACTTGAAGTAGCTTGAGGTAGTCGTCCATATTGCGCTCCCACTCAAGATACTCGGGCTCTTGAGTTCCATAGAAAGGAATCCCGTGGTCGGTGTCGAGGTCGTACAAGCTCATGGAAGTCGTTGACTTGAGCGTGGGGGGCTTCTCTTGAGCATAATCTTGGGGTGCTTGTTTGCGAAGATGTTGTCTGTCCAAATGAGAAAATGCCTTGAAGTCGCTTGGCGAAGATGCCAAGGTCAATGGTGAAGTCGTAGAGCGGTGGTTGGTGTTGAGCTCTTGATCGTCATGTTCTCGCCAGTGATGATGTCGATGCCGATGTGACCTTGCCGTAGATGGTAGCTCGGAATCATGTGCATTTGAGCGTCTTCTCGAAGATGAGGGAGACCTCTTGGCGGACTTGATGAGGGCTTTGATCTCCTCCATTTGAGCATCCAGCTTGGCATCCAAGTGGTTTTTCATGGCATCACACTTGCTGTTGTTGTTGTAGACCGAAGGAGATGTGCTTTGCCTATCCATCACAAGACTCGAGCAAATGTGAGTGGAAGAAAGGAAAGAACTAGACCAAATGTACCTTATCCAATGTTGAAGATGGATCAACTGGTATCGGATCTTGTCAATTCTCACACATACACTTGGTGAGGATAGTGGCACAAAATTTTTTGATGCAATTGTTAGCAAGAGTCAATAATGTTGAAAGAGATTCACAAATTTGCAAGTGAAGTAGACCAATAGCAAAGAATGGTACACGGAAACACACACACGGATAGATAGATGGGGTCAACTAGAGATCCGAGATCTGGGACGCGATTTTGGGCGGAAATTGATGATTTCGGGGGCAAAATTGAGGAGATTTTGTGGATGGAAAGTGGGAAAACTTGTGGAGAAGCTAGATCTACTCGCAACACAGCAAATCCATGGATCAAATTCAACAAAACATCATCAAACCAACGAATTACAAAAAAATTGGGCTATTTTTTGGTGGGGGTTTTCGAATTGGGACAAAAACACACAAAATTAGGCTAGAAAACAAAGAGGGAGAACTCCAAATTCGTGATCAACGTGGCTCTAATACCAAGATGATATAGGGCGGAACCCTAGGGGCCGATCTTTCACGACTTGGAGGGGATTCCCGAAGAACATGATGAACACACGAATAACACAAGAGAGGGAAACACGAGAGAAACACTCAAATGAACGAGAAACGATTACACATGTGCTAGATCCACATACACACGGAGAGATACACGATCCAAATCAAACAAAGGAGGATACACGGTAGCTAATTCATCCCAATCCTTGGAGGAGCTGAGGTCTTGAATCCTTGGAGGTTCTTCCCATGAAGGGGTCTTGATTCCCCTATGGGATCTTCTCCAAAGGAGGTATTGAACTCCAATGGAGTGGTCTCTCTCTCAAGAGAAGAGTAGGTAGGAGCAAAGCTCACATACAAATGAGCTATCCTATTTGCTCCCCCTAGTAATGAGGAGGGGGTGGTCTATTTATAGTCTAAGCCACGAAGGGGTAAGTGGGAGAGGGATATAAGGCCAAAGGCCCGGCCGCGTACAGGCAGTGTTGGACGTCCGGTCGCTCGCGGGGGTCCGGACGTGCGGAGGGCATCGGGTCGACAATCTTCTTCTGTACATGTGGCACCGGATGTCCGGTCGCTGTCAGTCGTCCGGTCGCTGGGACTCGTCGGAGGCCCGGTGGTCGTCGGCCGTCTGGCCACTGTAGGACTCGTCGATTGTAGCTCTTTTGGCCATCTAGTCTGCGTCAGGTACCAGATGTCCGGTGTCGTCTGGTGGCTGTAGCTTGCAGCAGCTACGTTTCTTCTGTCTTCGCTTCCACGCTTCCCTCACGGGTGGTGTAGGTGATCCTTGGCGCTTGTACTCCTCCTCGTTGTTCATGAAGCTCCGACGATACCTATGCATGCACACGAGAGGGGTGTCAAGTAGTATACCATCCTCGAAGGGGTCAAGTGAACACATGTAAAGGAGATGATTCACCTTTATGTATTTGAAGTAGAGGTCGCACATGTCACTTGCCAAATGGACTCTTTACATGTTGATGTCCATAGGATGCTCCGCGTCAAGTTCCCTCCCTTTAGGGGGAGGTACGTCTCCGTTGGAGCGACACAATTCTCACTACAAAATTTGCTCTATTTTGCGACGTTTCACTTGTGTCACGTATAACCCTTTTTTGTCGCGGAAAATACCCCCGTGACGGTTTCCAGCAGTCACCCCCATCTTCACCGAAGCGAAGTCATAGAAAATAAAATTTTGAAGGTACCACTTTTCACGTCAAATAAAATTTTCCAGCGATGATCGGTCCAGGGGGTTGACCAGTCAAAGATCCAGACAGGAGGGGCCAACAGTTGCTGACGTGGCTTCTTCCATGTGGGTCCGCAGTGGGTTTTATCACCGACCATCCCGTCAGTAATGACTGGGTGTCAGTTTTGATCGGTCAAAGCTGCTGACAGATGGGCCCATAAGATGCTGACGTGGCTGCCTACAAGTGGGACCAGACATTGTTGACAACATGCATTTACGTCAGAATTACAGTCACTTGTAGAAAAAACTGTAATTCATATATTATTGTTTTTTTCCAAGGTATAAGTATTTAATTTGTAATTTCAGTAAAATGGATTGAAAACTTGATTTGCTGGAATATGGGATTTCAAACATTGGGCCATTATAAGTGAATCCTGGCATTTTACAAGGATATAAGTAGAGGACGAATTCTCAAAACATATAAAATTAAGTTGGCTATAAGCATGAGGCCATTGGTGTTTTTAGACGATGTCTTGTGCTGACAGCGTGGACTTCCTTAACAGGTGACTAAGCATTGCCTCCACATGCTTTGACTTTTTTCAAAGATAGTGGGTTCCTTCTACCGATCCATTTTGAAATATTCAATCTCTTCTAGCCGCAGCTTCTTAAGTTCTTTAATTTCTACTATCTGGACAAAAAGTATTTCATTCAGCTCTTCATGAAACATATCATTTGCCTTTTTTGCATCTACCTCTTGAGTTGCGATGATGTGTTCTAGCTCATGGATGTGTTCATGAGAGGATGAATTCTTCCCGGAGGCAGATGAGACGCCCATGCTCGAAAGTAAGGTGCTTGATGAGCTCTTTTCCTCAATGATTTCTACACTAGGTATCGTTGTCATATCAAGCAGTTTGATGGTGTATGCTGATACGTCTCCATCGTTTCTACTTTTTCTAACGCTTTTGCTCTTGTTTTGGACTCTAATTTGCATGATTTGAATGAAACTAAGCTGGACTGATGTTGTTTTTAGCAGAACTACCATGGTGTTGTTTTTCTGCAGAAATAAAGTTCTCAGAATTGGGCGAAACTTTTTGGAGAATTATTTTGGAATAAATAAAAAAATAATGGAACCAAGACCCACTAGAGGGGGCCCCAGCTGCCCACTAGGCACCAGGGCGCGCCACCCCCCTCTGACGCGCCCTGGTGGGTAGTGGGGCCCACGTGGCTCCGCTGACCCTAACTCCAACTCTATAAATTCCTATTTTAGGAGAAAAATTAGGAGAGGAAGTTTCATCGTGTTTTACGATACGGAGCCGCCGCCACCTCCTATTCTTCATCGGGAGGCTATATCTGGAGTCCGTTCGGGGCTCCAGAGAGGGGCATCTTCTGTCTTCGTCATCACTAACCATCCTCCCTCACCAATTTCATGATGCCCACCGCTGGGAGTGAGTAATTTCTTCGTAGGCTTGCTGGACGGTGATGGGTTGGACGAGATTCATCATGTAACCGAGTTAGTTTTGTTAGGGCTTGATCCCTAGTATTACATTCTTAAATTATTTCCTTTCTCATTAAAGGGTGATGCTAATATATGGTACAATACTCTTGCTCCTGGTTGTGTGCGTAGTCCCCAAGATATGATTTATTACTTCTCTGAAAAATATTTTCCTGCCCATAAGAAACAAGCTGCCTTATAGGAAATATTTAACTTTGTGCAAATTGAAGAAGAGAGTCTCCCATAAGCTTGGGGGAGGCTTATCCAATTAAGTAATACTTTGCCTGATCATCCTCTTAAGAAAAATGAAATACTTGATATCTTCTATAATGGACTAACTGATGCTTCTAGGGACTTCCTAGATAGTTGTGCTGGTTGTGTTTTCAGGGAATGAAATGTTGAACAAGCCAAGGAATTATTGTATAATATATTGAATAATTATGATTATTTGACACTTCCTAGGGTATTCTATTTCTTAGTCCTGAAGATATGCATGAGGCAAAGAAATGTATGAAGGAAAAGGGTATTAAAGCTGAAGATGTTAAGAATTTACCACCTATTGAAGAAATACATGGTCTTGACACACCACCACAGGTGGTTGTCGGTGTACAAAAGTAGGGGCTCTCCTTTTGACCCCTTTACTTGTGCACGGGCAGTCAGAGCCATAAGCCGCGGCCACACGAAGAAGGGCAAGGGAGGGATGCCGGAGAGAAGCCGAAGCCCAAGACAGCCAAGGCAACGCCAAGGTCAAGAACACAAAGAAGCAGAAGGGTGAAGCAGGCTCCCCTGGAAAGACCCTTGTCGGGGCAGCCTCAGCAGCCCCGACAAGATCCTTGCTAGGGCGGCTCCCCCACGCCGCAGAGTGAGCCACCCTCGAGCCCACGGGCTCCAACTCAACCAACCACGTTGGAACTAGGGCTCGGGAGGCACCTCCGTGGTGGCATGCAGATCTTTGTGAAGACAAGGAGTGTCCAAGATCAGATAAGGATTGAAAGACGACGATCCTCGGCAAGATCCTTGCCGAGGAGAGCCACAAGACCCCCGGCAAGATCCTTGCCGGGAACGACAGCGCGCCACGGCAAGACCCTTGCCGGGCCACCCGGCAAGGCTCTCACCAAGGACGCCAGCAGGGCCACTGCCAGGCCCGCACCAGCCAAGTCTCCACCGCCGTTCGCATGCAGCTGCCAGCTCAACCAACTGGGCAGGCACCTGCGTGGCAACATGCAGCTCCTAGGCCAACTCATCAAGCGCCTGCATGGTGGCAATGCAGATCTTCGTGAAGACCCTACCACCGCGCCACCTTAGCTGCCTGCCTGCCTACATGGCGCCGCATGCATCGCTGGCCAGGGCGCGTGTCGAAGCGAGGAGGAGCGGCGACGGACGGGACGGGCCTCGCCCCCATCCCCGATAAAGCTAGGGGACACCTCAGCGGCGCATTAAATGCGTCTTGTCCTGTAATACGAGCGATAAGCTCGTAGTACTGTATGCCTTTCCACCTCCTGTGTGCCACTGTGGCAGCCCCTTTCGACTATAAAAGGAGGCCCATGGCGTATTGGAGGAGGATTCGGCTCTTTGGAACTACTCAGCCACCGTAGCTAGTTCAAGGGCTCAAGAACACTCAATACACCCACCAAAGCAGGACTAGGGTTTTACGCATCCTCGCGGCCCGAACCTGGGTAAACGATCCTTGTGCTGATTACTAATCCTGCTCTTCTCGCAACCCTGCGCCCCGGCAACCGTAGTAGGGATTCTTGTGATCCCATAGGTGTCGTTCCACACCGACATCTTTGGCGCGCCAGGTAGGGGGCGCAATTGTGAGAATCTGGTCTAGTAGTTAGCCTAGCGGTTCTTCATCGCCATGGCTCCCAAGAAGAAGACGGCCACGGCGATCGGCTCGTCGGGGGCCGAACGGCCCGTGCCAGGGCGGGCGAGCAGCAGCCCGGTCGCGGACAGAACCCGAGCCGCGGTCCGCGAGCACCAGCATCGCCTTGGCAGTCAGAGCCTGGCGAGCGGCGCCGTTCGTGCGCTAGGCGACGGGCCGCACGCCACCAAATCCAAAGATGGGGCTGGGCCCCCCGCAGGCGGCGCGGGGCCCTCCAGGAGTGTCGTTGTGCCACCCACGGGCGGCGCAGCAACCTCCAGGACGCCCACACCAGCGACCACTGCGCGCTCTTCCCACAATGTGCGCGACGAGCAGCGTCACCACACCGGTGACCCTGGACACCGCCGTGGGAAGAGCCCTGTGCATCATCCGCGGGACGAAGGAGTTCAGCATGCCTGCCGAAGTGCTGGGGAAAATGGCGCGCAGCCGCTGGGTCGTGATAGAGCTCCTTCTAACGTGGTTAGAAGTCGAAGCGCGCCACGGTCCACGCAGGTATCACCGCCACCCACGCCAGCAGAAGCTTTGGCGCGCGTGCAGCTGCTCCTCGACTTCCCTCCTGCTGCGGAGAAGCTCGACGAGTGGAGGGCCACCATCCGGAGCCTCGTCGCCGTCGCCAAGAAAGATGATCCGCGACCGGCAGGACCCTCGGGCCGGCGCTCCACCGAGCCACCACATGCCAGCGCTGGGAGGACCGGGGGTGCTGCGGTCACGATGCACTCTTCCCTTCCTCGCTAGTCACCATGGGCGTCGGCTCGTCGTGACGACGCTTGTGATAATATCTCTATAGCATCGTCCGACCCGCGAACCCACCGCGACCAGCGCCAAGTTCTTCGAGAACGAGCTCACGAAGATGCTCGAACCACTATCGAGCGCCGGCGTGATACACGCCACCAGTCGGACAAGCGGGCGGGGCTCGCTATGGACCACCCGGCGCTGGGGGGCTCCAGCGGCCTACCTTACGAGGTGGGCTGCCCAGCCTTTACCCGCGAGCTGCGGCAGTTCCAGTGGCCGTCCCACCGCACGTTCAAGCCCGACGTCGACGAGAAGTACACTGGCAAGACCCATCCGTCCGAGTTCCTCAGCATCTACACCATCGCGATGCAGGCTGCGGGAGCTCGTGACGACAAGGTGCTTGCTAATTACTTCCCGCTGGCACTGAAGCCCAATGTTATGTCTTGGTCGATGCACTTGCCGGCGGATTCCATTTCTTCTTGGTCGGATCTATGCCATGAGTTCGTTGGCGCCTTCACTGGAGGCCACCAAGCTCATGGCCAGGCCAGTGATCTGCATATCATTCCCCAGAAGGAAGGGGAAACCCTGCGCAAGTACATCCAGAGATTCAGCCGGGTGCAGTACAACATCCCCGACGTTCATCCCGCCGCTGTGATCAGCGCGTTCCATCAGAACGTGCGCAACCGCAAGATGCGCGAGGAGCTGGCGATGACCAAGGTTAAGGATGTAGCCGAACTCTATGCTCTGGCCGATAGGTGTGCCCGGGCTGAAGAGGGAAGGAAGTACCCCGATGAGGACACCGGCGCGGAAACCGACTCTACTGATGAAGACACCGCCGCCCGACGAAGAAGGGCCGGTGTCGCAACAGGAAACGCAATGGCAAGGTCGTGCTTGCCGTTGAAGGGTCCGACGACACCGGCGCTGCCAAGAAGGTCAAGGCAGACGACCCTGGCAAGGAGATTATCGGGTGCGTCGCCTGCCGGGCCTTAGCAGCCGCCGACAAGCCAGGGGGCTCCGGCAAGCAGTACTGCAAGATCCACCGCACCAAGGGCCACGACCTCCAGAACTGCTGGCAAGTCGAGCTGCTTGCTGAGAAGCAAAAGGCTGAGTATGAGAGGCGGGACAAGGAGAAGGGCTAGGACAGTGCCGAGGGATCCGACAAGAAGCGTGGCGGCCAAGGAGGCCGCCGCGACAAGGACAGCCAACAAGAGAGGCCCGCCCGGGGCCGCGACAAGAAGCAGGAAGACGATGATCATGACGAGGATGACGAGTCCGGCGAGCAAGAGTTCCCGAAGGCTACAGAGGCCATGTGCGTCGACGGTGGTGCCTCGCTGCATACTTCTCACCGCCAGCTCAAGCAGTGGGCGCGTGAGATTACAGCAGCGGAGCCGTCGTTCGACGCTCAGAAGCCACTGAAGTGGTCCAGCACGCCCCTCATCTTTGACGCTGAGGACCACCCTGACCGCACAACCGCGGTCGGGTGTTTGTCGTTGTTGGTCTCGCCAACAATACGCAACCTCAAGGTGAACAAGATGTTGGTCAACGGCTGGGCCGGCCTGAACTTGATCTCGCCCTCGTGATCAGAAGGCTGCAAATCCCTGATGGAGATCTCGAGGAAACGGGCATGTTTCAAGGGGTCAACCCAGGGAGGAGCTAGCCAAAGGGGAAGGTCACGCTGCCCGTGAAGTTTGGAGGGGAGTTGAACCACAGGACGGAGAAGATCGTCTTCGACATGGCCGAGATCCCCCTGCCCTACAACGGGATCCTCGGCCGCCCGGCACTAGCCAAGTTCATGGCCGCGTCGCACTACGCCTACAACACGCTAAAGATGCCCAGGCCGTTGACCATCATCTCCGTCCCCAACGACAAGAAGGACACGCTGATTTGCGCTGACCAACTCTACCGGGAAGCAGTTGCAGCAGCTACCGCCAAGGCACTTGCTCCTGCCGCTGAACCCCCGGGAGGGAAGAAGAAGCCCGGCAAGACCTCTCGCACCCACTCCGGCAAGTGCACCTCCTCGGAGTGTTGTGCTATCGTCGAGGACGTGCCAGAGAGCTCTACCGGCAAGAGCAAGAAATCTAGAGCTGAGCCACCGCAGACCAAAAAGGTGTCCGTCAGGGAGGATGGCACGTGAGGGGCTTTCACCATAGGCTCCACTCTCGACAGCAAATAGGAAGGCGCGCTCGTCACCTTCCTGCGGGCGAATGTCGACATGTTTGCGTGGCAAGCATCCGACATCCCCGGTGTTCCCAGGGAGGTGGTTGAGCACCACCTAGCTGTCTGCCCTCATGCGCGGCCCGTCAAGCAGAAGGTCAGAAAGCAGGCTCTGGAGAGGCAGGAGTTCATCACAGAGGAGATCAGGAAGTTGGAAGCGGCGGGTTTGGTAAGAGGAGTGCTCCATCCGGCGTGGTTGGCCAATCCGGTAGTGGTGCGCAAGGCAAATGGGAAGTGGAGGCTGTGTATTGACTACACAGATATCAACAAGGCTTGTCCTAAGGACCCCTTCCCGTTGCCGCGCATCAACCAGATTGTTGACTCCACGGCCGGGTGTGACCTGCTGTCATTCCTCGACGCCTACTCGGGCTACCACCAAATCTTCATGACAAGAGAAGATGAAGAGAAGACATCATTCATCACCCCATGTGGTACGTATTGCTTTTTACGGATGCCTTTCGGGTTGAAGAGTCCTGGCTCGACGTTTGCAAGAGCAGTCCAAATTGGTTTTGAACCCCAGCTCCATAGAAATATGGAAGCGTACATGGATGACATAGTGGTCAAAACCAAGGATGGGGCAACTCTTGTGCAAGATCTGGAAGAGACATTTGCCAACCTGCGCAAGATCAACCTTAAGCTGAACCCTGAGAAGTGTGTATTCGGTGTTCCGTCCGGCAAGCTTCTCGGATTCTTTGTGTCACAACGCGGGATCGAGGCAAACCCAGACAAAATCAAGGCTATTGAACAGATTGAGGCGCCCAAGCGGATCAAGGATGTGCGTCGGCTCACCGGCTGCATCGCCGCCATGATCCGATTCATCTCCAAGTCCGCCGAGCACGCCCTTCCCTTCTTCAAAATCTTGAAGAAGGCGGGCCCGATGGAGTGGACCCCAGAAGCCGAGGCGGTGTTGCAGGATCTGAAGAAATACCTTTCCTCCACGCCAATACTAGTTGCGCCTAAACCACAAGAACCGTTGCTGCTGTATCTAGCAGCAATGAATCAAGTGGTCAGCGCCGCACTGGTGGCACAGAGGGAGGTCGACGAGGAGGCAGTGGCGACAGCAGAACCAGCGGACGGTGAGCCAAAGATTCCCCCGGCAGGTCCTGGTGCTGGCAAGGCAAGGCCCCAGGCAGAGTCTGACGCCATCAGGGCAACGCCCGCATAGTCAGGCAAAGTGGTGCAGAAGAAGAAGATGATGCAGCACCCTGTTTACTTTGTCAGCTCCCTCTTGCAGGGGGCTAGGTCGAGGTACTCCGGTGTGTAGAAATTGCTCTTCGGCCTCCTTATGGCCTCGAGGAAGCTGCGTCATTACTTCCAATCCCACAAGATCACCGTCGTCACCCGCCTCCCGCTACAACGGATACTGCACAACCCAGATGCAACCGGAACGATTGGGGAATGGGCCTTGGAGTTGTCGAGCTTCGGGTTGAAGTTTGAAAGTACCTCAAAATTCCAGAGCAGAATCTTGGCAGAGTTCATTGCGGAATGGACCTCAACACCTGATGAAGAAATCCAAGAGACCGCTCTCCCTGGCAAGGAAGCGGACCGCGTTTGGATCATGTACTTTGATGGGGCCTTCTCGCTGCAAGGCGCCGGTGCCGGTGTGCTGCTTGTCACACCCACCAGAGAGCACCTCAAGTACGTGATCCAGATGCACTTTCCCAGGGAGATGTCCACGAACAACACTGCTGAGTACGAGGGGCTGCTTGCCGGTCTTAGGATCGCGGCAGACCTCGGGGTGAAGAAGCTCATCGTCTGGGGTGACTCGCAGCTTGTCGTCAGACAAGTCAACAAGGATTACCAGAGCCCATTGATGGAGGCCTACGTAGATGATGTGAGGAAGCTGGAGGAGCGCTTTGACGGTATCCAAGTGGAGCACGTTCCCCGAGCGGAGAACGACATTGCTGATTACCTGTCGAAGCATGCTGCATTCAAGCTACCTGTGGAACCAGGTACCTTTTTGCTCTGGTTAACTCAGCCATCCGTCGAACCATCAACGGGGCGGAACAGGCGGAGGAAGTCAGGTCCTGGCAAGTACTTTCCCGCCGAGCCCCCTGGGGCTGCCGGCAAGGATGCTGCCGTGGACGCTGAGCCTGCCAAAGAGCAACTGGCTCCGGCAGGGCGTCAAGCCCTGGCCGTGGAGACAACCGCTCCCATGGCAGAGGAAATGCCTTTGGTCCTTGCCGTCGAGCCCCAGGCTCCGGCATGGGCGCAGCATACTGTCTGATTCCTCCAAACAGGGGAACTTCCTGAGGAGCAGGAAGAAGCAGAAAAAGTAGCCCGTCGATCTGCCCTGTACCAGTTCGTCGATGACGTCCTGTACAGGAGAAGGCCGAACGGTGTGAAATTGAAGTGCATCCCCCGGGAGGAAGGACTGGAGCTGTTGGCAGAGATACATGGAGGCATATGTGGCTCCCACATAGGGTCGAGGGCCCTTGCCGGAAAGGCGTTCCGACAAGGTTTCTTCTGGCCCACCGCCCTCTAGGATGCGACGACACTAGTAACCAAGTGTGAAGCGCATCAGTTCCATTCAAAGAAGCTTCATCAACCAGCTCAAGCCCTTCAAACGATCCCTCTCTCCTGGCCATTCTCGGTCCGGGGACTCGACATACTGGGCCCTTTCCCCCGTGCGGTCGGGGGCTTTGAGTACTTGTACGTTGCAATTGACAAGTTCACAAAGTGGCCAGAGGTGGAACCAGTGAGGAAGGTGACAACACAGTCAGCCGTCAAGTCTTCAAGGGACTAGTCTGCCGTTTTGGTGTGCCAAACAGAGTCATCACCGACAACGGCACGCAGTTCACAAGCCACACCTTCATGCAGTACATTCAAAACCTCGGCAGCAAGGTCTGTTTTGCTTCCGTGGCACACCCCCGGAGCAACGACCAAGCAGAGAGGGCGAATGCTGAAGTGTTGCGAGGCCTGAGAACGAAGACCTTTGACAGGATGCACAAGAGCGGAAGGCGCTGGATTGATGAGTTGCCGGCGGTTCTTTGGTCGATCAGGACGACGCCAAATCGAGCCACCGGTCAGACACCCTTTTCCCTAGTTTATGGGGCGGAGGTAGTTCTCCCCACGGAACTCATATACGGGTCACCTCGAGTGCTCGCTTATGATGAGCTTGAGCAAGAGCAGTTGCGGCAAGATGACGCGACGCTCCTTGAGGAAGATCGTCTTCGGGCGGCTGTGAGAGCAGCATGCTACCAGCAAGCCTTGCGCTGCTACCATAGCCGCAAGGTTCATGCCCGAAGCTTTGAGGAAGGCGACCTTGTTCTTCGGCGGATTCAGTCGGCCAAGAATTCCAACAAGTTGACGCCGAAGTGGGAAGGCCCTTATCGGGTAATACGAGTTCCCAGGCCTGGCGCAGTCCACCTGGAGACTGAAGATGCCATTCCAGTGAGCAACTCCTGGAACATCGAGCATCTTCTCAAGTTTTACCCATAAGGCGCGGCTTGCCGGCCCCCCCGACAAGCCACCTTTTGTACAAGCCTTGCCAGCAAGGCATGTAACCCTTTGTACAAAGCCATGCGCAGACCCTGAGGACAAATAAATGAAGCGCTGTCGCCCTAAGTTATAGCATGCATGCTAGGTCGAGTCTCTTCCTTGGTTAGGGTTGATAGTGCTTAGCGGCGACTAACCCCTAGCCTAGAGGTCGAGTGCGCATCTCTCTGTTCTTTTCTGTCCTCCTTTGGTTCACAGGACACATGGGCACTTCTGCTGAGCTACTTGGAAGAAAGGGAACGGACCGGCGTCCCGACCCCGGCAAACCAGAGTTGCCGGGGCCTGCAAGTACAAGGATCCAACCGTGGCAAGACAAGGTTGCCGGGGGCTGCAGATCCAGATAAGTCTTTCATCCTCTGTCATGCATTTCGGAACGGAACTGGGGTACGTGAAACCTCGTTTTATCTCCAGGCTACCATGCTCCCCTTTTTCCTATACCTAAGGATTATCTCCTGGGTCCGGATTTGGTTGTAGCCGCGACGTCAAGGAGATAGAACGAGGAGCCTAAGCCCACTTCATCCCTGCCTCCGCCAAGGGCGCGAGGATGGTCGAGCGAAGTGAGGGGGGCGGCAAGGCCTGTTGCCGGGCAAAAATGTTTATCTTAAATAGTAACAAGGATTCGCTCCTTGTCGCGGGGTCCACCCACGAACGAAAAACCCGGCAACCATCCCTTTTTCATTAAAAACATCCCACACAGGTACAGTCCGTATGGAATGAAAAACATGAGCAAGGGGATTACAAGTTCTAAATTTAACGAAGGCCTGAAGGCTTACAAACTAAAAAAGAGATGAGATGCCCGTAATCCCTTTCTCGTCCCTCTCCTCAGGAGGTAGGTCAAGAAGGCAAAAGGGCAAAAGGGGCGCCTAGGCGAGCTACGAGCAGCAGAAAGCACCAAGAGAACACCTCGGTGGCTACCCAAGGGTGGGCCGGTGATGACGGTGCCGGGAAAGGAGCTGGAAGACGAGGCGGCAGGACGCCGGACACGCGACGAAGGCGTCGGTGTCCGTGTACTCCGAGTTGACGGCCTTGCCGCCCGCCCTCTTCCTCTTCCGTAGCCTCCCGACGCCAGCCGCCCAAGGAGACGGCCCCGAGAAGTTCAAGGAGCTGGCCCCTTCCCCGGCAAAACTCCACCGGAGGAGCGGCCAGGTGCAGATGCTGCTGTTGCCACACTCGCCCAGGCGCGGGGCGCCCGACGCCTAGTCGGACTCGTCCCCATCATCTGCCCCACTGTCCTGCTCGTCACTCTCGCTCGAGGAAGAGCTTCCATCGTCGGAGTCTCCGTCGGAGGAGCTCTCCACACAGCACTTCAGGCGAGTGCCAAAATCTCCGAAGACCTTGACGGAGAGCAACCCGCCCTCCATTAATTTGAAGTAGAGGACGAGTCCCGTCGTCAGACTGTGGATGCGAGCGAACGTCTTCCATCCACGGTGGAGATACATGACCCGAGGAGCCGGGAAGTCAACGTCGACCCGCGTGCCCCCATTCCCATAGCCCCTCATGTGCAACCTGAGGATCTGGGGCGGGTCATGCTCCATCTCCTGAGCAAACGGGGCAGGAAGGCGAAGACGACGACGCGGAGGCCGGCGCAGCCTGATGAAGAACTCACGGGGCTGGTCTCCAACGTGGCCCTCCGTCGGGAAAGGCATCATTGGCGGGGGCGAGGCCGGCGCGCCGCCCCGTCCTCCTCTTCCCCGAGCACCACGACCTCTGCCGCGGCTTCGCCCACGGCCTCGCCCCTCCCCCTTCCCCTCGCGGCCAACTCCACCACCGCGGGCTCAGGAGGAGGAGGGACGCGCTGTCCAGCGGCGACCCTCGCTGCCACCGTCGAGGGACCGGGGTTCCCTTTCTCCATGGCGAGTGAAAGGAAGAAGCAGAAGCAGGAGGAGATAGAAGATAGAAGAATGCGGGATGCCATCCCCCCTTCCCTCTCCTTATAAAGGGGCGGGGTCGGGGCTCGGCCGCCCCGCTCGGCCAATCCAGCCACCAGAGGCGCAGGGAATCGAGACCGACCCGCTGCCCCAACCAGCGACGGCCTGGTTTCCTGTCTCCACCGCTTGCCATCCCAGGCGCATGAAGGACGCGTGGCGAACGTGCAGAACCGAGGGGACGGGTGGAGCGACCTCTCCCCACCTCGTGGTCGTGGGGTGTGGACGCCTTGAAGACCGTGACCCGGCCCCATTCAGTAAATGGGCCGCGCCTGTACGCCTCTCCCTCTTCATGGGGAAGGCGCGAGCAGCCCCTGTATCACGATATGACGCATACCTGCGGAAACTGCCCCACACATGCTGCCCACGTCACACATGCCCCCTTCGCACGTTGCGCATTCAACGCGGGTCGTGGGGAAGCGCAGCGGACGAAGAGTTACTGCGGTGAAAATCCGCCCCGCCTGCCCGCACACCATTTTGGGCCTGGCCCAACAACGTTTTGCGCTTATGTGTGGCCCAGGCCCGGGGGCTCCTGTCGGTGTACAAAAGTAGGGGCTCTCCTTTGACCCCTTTACTTGTGCACGGGAAGTCAGAGCCACGCGCCGCGGCCACACGAAGAAGGGCAAGGGAGGGAAGACGGAGAGAAGCCGAAGCCCAAGATAGCCAAGGCAACGCCAAGGTCAAGAACACGAAGAAGCAGAAGGGCGAAGCAGGCTCCCCCGGCAAGACCCTTGTCGGGGCAGCCTCAGCAGCCCCGACAAGATCCTTGCCCGGGCGGCTCGCCCACACCACAGAGTGTGCCACCCTCGAGCCCATGGGTTCCAACTCAACCAACCACGTTGGAACTAGGGCTCGGGAGGGATCTCATGGTGACATGCAGATCTTTGTGAAGACAAGGAGTGTCCAAGATCAGATAAGGATTGAAAGACGATGATCCTCGGCAAGATCCTTGCCGAGGAGAGCCACAAGACCCCCGGCAAGATCCTTGCCGGGGACGACAGCGTGCCATGGCAAGACCCTTGCCAGGCCACCCGGCAAGGCTCTCACCAAGGACGCCAGCAGGGCCACTGCCAGGCCCGCACCAGCCAAGTCTCCACCGCCGTTCGCATGCAGCTGCCAGCTCAACCAACTGGGCAGGCACCTGCGTGGCAACATGCAGCTCCCAGGCCAACTCATCAAGCGCCTGCGTGGCAGCATGCAGATCTTCGTGAAGACCCTACCACCGCGCCACCTCAGCTGCCTGCCTGCCTACATGGCGCCGCACGCATCGCTGGCTAGGGCGCGTGTCAAAGCGAGGAGGAGCGGCGACGGACGGGATGGGCCTCGTCCCCGTCCCTGATAAAGCTAGGGGACACCTCAGCGGCGCATTAAATGCGTCTTGTCCTGTAATACGAGTGATAAGCTCGCAGTACTGTATGCCTTTCCACCTCCTGTGTGCCATTGTGGCAGCCCCTTTCGACTATAAAAGGAGGCCCATGGCATACTGGAGGAGGATTCGGCTCTTTGGAACTACTCAGCCACCGTAGGTAGTTCAAGGGCTCAAGAACACTCAATACACCCACCAAAGCAGGACTAGGGTTTTATGCATCCTCGCGGCCCGAACCTGGGTAAACGATCCTTGTGCTGATTACTAATCCTGCTCTTCTTGCAACCCTGCGCCCCGGCAACCGTAGTAGGGATTCTTGTGATCCCATAGGTGTCGTTCCACACCGACAGTGGTGGAGGTAAATTCTCTTTTAAAGTTTGATGAAGGTGACATCCCTTACAATAAACATCCTACTTAATGCTTATATGAATTTGACAACTACATTAGGAAGCAAGATCATTTCAATGCCTACGTTATGAAACAGTTAAAACAATAGTGTGATGTGATAGCTCACTTGAGTGAGTTGTTATTTAGAATCACTGATAATCCACAAGTATAGGGGATCACAATAGTTTTCGAGGGTACAGTATTCAACCCAAATTTATAGATTCGACACAAGGGGAGCCAAAAATATTTGAAGGTATTAGCAGCTGAGTCGTCAATTCAACCACACCTGGAGATTAATTATATGCAGCAAAGTGATCAATAGTGTCGTGGAATAGTCCCGGCAGATGCCCTTGTGAAAGGACTTAATCGTGGAGCCATCGCAACTAGGAAGCTTAAAGGGGTTAAAACGGGACAAAGGACACGAGGGTTATACTGGTTCGGCCCCTTACGGTGAAGGTAAAAGCCTACTCCAGTTGAGGTGGAATTACTAGGGTTTCGATGACCAGGGAGCGAATCCGCTATGCCTGGCTACCGATTTGATGTTACTTGTCCTGAACCGCCGCTGGGTCGTCCCTTTATATAGAGAGGTTAACGCCCAGCGGCTCTTAGAGTCCCGGCCGGCTCATAAACAGTGTCCGGCTCGGACTCTTAACTATTCTTGCCTTATAATACAAGTCATGCCATAACGGCGGTTTATCACTACGGGCCTCAAGTCACCTATGGGCCTTAGGCCCTTATTGAACCGCCATCTTCAACCTGTCCTTGGGCTTCTGAATGATGAGTCGTCGCAACGTAACCCGGCCCATCCTGGGCGGGTTACACCAATAGCTATATCCCCAACATTAGGCCCCAGATTGATTTGAACCGGTTCATGTCAATCTTCAATACCTTAAGAAAAAATCCTCTGACTTCTGTTTGCGCCAAGGTTATAACCCGCCATGATGTCATCTCCTGGACTCTTGGTAACCCGCCGTGACGTCATCCGCCATTAATGCATGTTCTACCCAACGTATCTCAACGGATCCTTGTCTTAATAACCGTCCCGAAAACCGAGGCGCCTCTGTAGCTAGATAATCATGCTTTCAGCCTCCTCGTTTCTCGCGCCCACTTATCAGCCTTCCCTTATAAATAGGCCTGACCGGGTCCTTTCTCATTCTTCCCTTTCCATCGTCTTCCTCCTCTCGACGCCTCAGAACCCAAGCTCCGCCGCCGCTGCCGCGCATCTCGTCTTCCTCAGCCTCGGCCGCTACATCAACCTGAGCTAGTCCAGAGAACGGCGGCGACTCTCTGCAGTGAATCTGCAACTGTAAGTCTTCCTCTTCTCGAACGTCAGATCCGCATTAGGGTTCCGCGTTTCTTCCGTGTTCTTCGTAGTTCATCTCGGTTTCTTCATAGTTCTTCCACCGCGGTCTCTTTTGATCCGAAAAGCAATACAGAACTCCTGCGGTAGTTGTTTCGCGTCCTTTTTCAATACTAGCAGATCCCTTTCATTTGCAAAAAGACCTCATTGGAGCTTATGAACTCATCTGTACCAGTTTTCAGTTCTATAAAATTTTCTTTTCTGCACGACCGTTTGATCCAAAATAATAGCTCCAGTCTGTGAAACTTGTTTGTGCAACACTTAGGCAAAAACTGCATCTGTTAGCCATGACGGCTCTTATCGCCGGTTTATAAAGGCAATGCTCAATGAATAGTCCGGGTTACTCATAGTGGATTTGAATAACTTAATTGTTTATGATTCCCATGGCGGTTTAAACAATCTGACACAATTAGCCATATATCATTAGGCCCCTTCGTAAGCCGCCACCTTGAATATGAATTGAAATATTTTTGCTGGCTTAAAGTTGAACCAGAAACTTTATTTTGTCATAGGCTTCCATCCTTCACAATGCCGCCCAAGGTCCCCGAAGCACCCATCACATGCAACTGGGTTAGATCCAACGTCACTGATAGCATCTTAGCTGATTTCGTGAAAACGGGTTACCTGCCAAAGAAAGAGGTCATGTCCTATCGTGCTCCTGACCCATCAGAAGAGAGGCCTCAACCCAAGGATGGGGAAGTTGTCATATTTACTGATCACATGAACCGGGGCTTTGCTCCTCCCGGCTCAAAATTCTTCAGAGATGTCCTGCACTTTTTCGACCTGCGACCTCAAGACATCGGACCCAATTCCGTGTCAAACATCTGCAACTTCCAAGTGTTCTGTGAGGTGTACCTTGGAGAAGAACCCAGCTTGCTACTCTTTAGAGAGTTATTCTATCTGAACCGCCAAAACGAATGTGCTCATGGGCCCAGCTTGGAGCTTGGCGGAATCTCAATTCAGCGACGTAGAGACTGTCTCTTCCCTTCTGCTGAGCCGCCGAGTCACCCGAAAGATTGGAACCAAACATGGTTCTACTGCCAAGACACTTCTCCGGCTAACCAGAACCCTGTGCCCGGCTTCTGCGCCCTACGTCTGGAGTCAAATCACCCCTTACCAGATAAATTATCTGCAGCTGAATGTCAAACACTTACCCCCACCATAAACAAGATGAAAGCTCTTCTAGGGAACGGCCTAAACGACATTGATTTGGTCCGGGTTTGGATTGCCTGGCGGGTGATTCCTTTAAGCCGCCGCCCCGGCTTGATGTGCGATTACACGGGCCAGAAGGATGATCCTCTTCGGCACAGTCCAGACAACTTACCTGAAGACGTCATTGATGATATGACCAAGTCTCTTCTGAACGAGAGCCTGGCAGATTGCGCGAGAATAGGCTTAAGTCCTTTCTGCAAGGCTAACCCGGCTCCAGCGGTAAACCATTGACCTGAACACCTCACCTTCCATTCTAACGATTTCGTCTTAATTCAAAAACCTTTGTTGTATTTTACAGGCAAATGATAAATTTTCAAAAGTCAAATATGACCATGCTGCTGCAAAGAAAGCCAGAAAGGCCAAGAAAGCCGCCGCCCGTAAGAAGGGGAATAAACCTAGCGCCTCGGACCTGCTTCATCTGGATGATACCTCCGAGTCAGAGGTAGCTCTTGACTCTTTAGGCTCCTTTTTTAACCATCTTATTGACATGAATTATCAGCAGGATGACACCAGAGCGAGTCATGAAGTGATTGAAGAGGTAACTATAATTTCCTCCCACTCCGAGCCTTTGTCGAGACAGAAAATCCGAAGGGTAACCCGGAAAGTAAGATTTTCACATCCTTTAGCTTATCAAGGTCCTCAATTTCTTTTGAAGCGACAGATTCATGAGAGTCAGAGGCAGACCCGGACCAGCAAAGATGCAGACCTCTCCTCCGACTTACCCGATGCATCAAGGAAGCGCCGGACTAAGGTTATCTTCGACTTATATTCTTTGCACCCTTTGGCGGGCTTCACTCGTCAACCACTCAATTCTTCTGACTCAAACTACCAGGAAACTCCACCTTCCTCCGGCGACTCAATGCAGTCCAGCATGCCGGCTTTCAAAACCGCTCCCGGGTAATGATGATCAGTTTATTTTGTGCTTATCTTACTCGTTTTTGTACTAACCCTTTGACTTTTAGTGTACAAGTAAAGCCCAGCAAGAGGACAAAGAGAAGTAAGCCGGTCGAAGAATCGAGCTTGGCTGAGCCGGAACTCAGAACGGCTGCTCCTGATGCTTCTGCTCGTGAGCCGCCAGCTGTACCAGCTCCTGATGCTTCTGCTTATGAGCCGCCGGCTGCACCAGCTCCTGATGCCGCCACTGTTCCATCTATTGAACAAGTTATGGAAGGTTCTGAGAACCTGGAGATCCCCAGCCCGGCTCATCCAGATGATCCGGACGTTGAAATCACCCGGACTGAGTTTGTCGAACCGGGAAGACCTACCGTGCTGGCTAAGTGCTCTGCCAGGGAAGAACTTCTGGAACACCACAGGGCCAAGCTGGACATCATTGATTATGCTCATCTAAGCATTGACGACATTGTCTCTGGCTATGTGAATCAAGTGCACAACAACCGGGATCTGGAAATTGATATGGTGAAACAAATACAGCAAAAATCTGAGGTATGACTCTCTTGCTTACTCCATAGTTATCCTTACCATGTCAGCCCCCAAGTCTATTACTTATGATGAAATATGTTGTAGACTTAACGCCAGTTTAGTAATCACGTGTGTTAACCAAGTATTTGAACAACTATGCATTAGCCCCCAAGTGCCGAGTATCTTTGCCTGCAAAGTGCTTGGGACTTATTTCCATGAACCGCCACTGTAAATAGAGCTCTTTAACATACATTAGCCCCCAAGTGCCAAGAATCTTTGCTTGCAAAATGCTTGGGTCTTAATGTTGCATTATGATAACCCTAACGGTAAACCGGAATTTATGCAGGCCGCCATTAAGGAATTTGAATCGGAGATCTCCGATTTAAAGAACCGCCTGAAAACTCAAGAAAATGAAACCCAAAAGGCCAACTCCAAGTTTGAATTCAGTGTATCTGTACAAGAGAAACTGAAGAAGAAGTTTGAAGCAGAGAGAAAAGCCTGGGCGGATGAAAAGACTGCTTTGCTCAGCCGGGCCGAACAAGCGGAGGCCACTCTTGCCGAAACAACCGCCGAGCTATCCGGCTTAAAACGCCATGTATCTCAGATGGTCTCCGCAATCTTTGGTAAGTTACTCTGTAAGTGTTAGCTAGTTTACATCTTTTCCAATAAGCTTACCTGACTTTGTAATGCTGGCCCCCGGAGTTCCAATCTCAATCAAAACATGCTGACAAAGCTGAAGGCTGTTTATACCCTGGTGGAACAACTCTACACCGGGTCACAACGTGCTTTAGCCGTCGTGGCTCTGTCAAATGAAGTTCCCACTCATCTGGCGGATGTGTTAAGGCGGCTTGCCGTGCTACCTCAACGCTTCCAAGAATTGAGACAAGCTTCTGCGAGAGCCGGAGCCATAGCCGCTCTGAGCCGGGCCAAGGCGTTTCTACCGGAGCTAGACCCGGCCGACATCGCCCATGGGTATCCCAGTTTGAAGGAGGACGGCACCCCATTTGACCAGAAGGACTTCGCCGCTTGCGTGAAGAGCATACGCCCTGTGGCCACTCTGATTGGTAATGACACAGATCTTATCAAATATCAACCGGGCTATGACGCGGAGAATCAGAGGATCCCAACACCACGTTATGAAGCAATCAGCCTGATTCCTCCAACTCGTAAGCATACCTTCGCCCCTGAAGTTGACCCGGCGGGGTTAATTGATGATGAAGCTCAATTTGAAGCCTTGAGTGGCATTGACTGGAAATCATCAACCTTCCAGGAAATGGAAACAGCCGGAGGAGTGGAGAGGGATGACCCGGAAGCCTCAGGCCCAACACACCTTTAACCCTTCAAGCGGCTCATGCTTACGTCTTGATGAAACAATGCTTCATTATTCGGACTCGGGGAGTCATGTACTAGAGTAGGAAAACACTTGATTTTGTCGTGCCATCGCGCACATGTGTGGCGCTCAACACTGTTTAAGATGCCCTCTTATATTCTGCCGGGTTATGCTTGATCCTCTACTTTCCTTATGTTTAAAGAGCTGTCCTTAATTGTCCTGCATAGAAAACAAATCACAAGTCCCCTGGCGGCTTACCACATGGAGGGTCATATATATAACCCGGAGTATGCATTAAAAAATCATAATAAATCAGTTCTTCAATTATATATTTGAGACAACCATAACAGCATGTCTATGATTTTTCAAGTACACTTCTGGTTTATATAACCCGAATAATGAGGGTGAAAACCCAACTCTGTAATATGATGCTTATTATGTGCGATCAACTTTATTGATCAAAGTTAAGCCGGTGGAACAGAAACCACCCGTGAATACCTTAAATATGACCAAAAGAACTTGTTTGCAAAAAAAAAGACTTCAAAAATTTGGAGGCTTCTGATTCGAATACGACCACAGAACCGTCCCAAAGGGGTTAAGCTAAGATTCGAATACGATCATATAGCCCCCAGTGGCTTTGGCGTTGCCGATCAAGAGGGTACCGACAGCTATGTTCTCTTTGGTTCGAATACGACCTATGTTTGAACAGGAAGCCCCCAAATGACCTTGAGAGTTGTTTAGCGACGCTGATTCGAATACGATCCACGTCGGTTCCCAAAGGGGGTTGAGCTATGATTCAAATATGATCAAGAAACTCCCCAGTGAGCTCGGCAGTGTGCCAATCAAAATTGTATCGACAGCTATGTTCTCTTTGGTTCGAATACGACCTATGTTTGAACAGGAAGCCCCCTAGTGATCATAATTTTTAGCGGCTAGATTCAAATACGATCGTAAGCCGGATCAGCCCCCAAGTGACCATGTAAGATCATAATAGAAATAGCAATGACATATTTACCTTTGAGGGGAAAAAGGACAGAGGTCCTGCTTTATTATTTATCATAATATATACATTGTCACGGAAGTATGTACATTATGAGAGCCGGTGGCTCAAGTGTAATACGGCCGAAGCGGAGCTATATTCCACAGCCAGCAGGTCTCCTCCTCCGACTTACGTGAATCTTTGTGCTCTTGAACATCGATGAGGTAGTATGACTCATTGTGCAAGTTCTTGCTGACCACAAAGGGCCCTTCCCAAGGTGGGGATAACTTGTGTGCATCTGTTTGATCTTGGATGAGCCGGAGCACCAAGTCACCTTCCTGAAAGGTTCTGGACTTAACCCGGCGGCTGTGATAGCGGCGCAGGTCTTGTTGGTAAATCGCCGAGCGAGCTACTGCTATATCACGCTGTTCATCCAACAAGTCAAGAGCATCCTGACGCGCTTGTTCATTGTCCGTCTCAACATAAGCCGCCACACGAGGCGAGTCATGACGGATGTCGCTAGGGAGAACCGCCTCGGCTCCGTAAACCATGAAGAAAGGCGTATAACCCGTAGATCTATTAGGAGTAGTATTGATGCTCCGTATCACAGAGGGTAACTCCTCCACCCAACAACCCGGCGTCCGCTGCAAAGGGACCAAAAGCCGGGGCTTGATGCCTTTCAAGATTTCCTGATTGGCTCTCTCAGCTTGACCATTGGATTGGGGGTGAGCCACTAATGACACATCAAGTCGAATATGCTCTCGTTGACAAAATTCTTCCATGGCGCCTTTAGACAGATTGGTACCATTGTCAGTTATAATGCTGTGTGGAAAACCAAAGCGAAATATCACCTTTTTCATGAACTGAACCGCCGTGGCCGCATCACACTTACTAACTGGCTCTGCCTCAACCCACTTTGTGAACTTGTCAACCGCCACCAAGAGGTGGGTCTTCTTATCCTTGGACCTTTTGAAAGGTCCAACCATATCAAGCCCCCAGACTGCAAACGGCCAAGTGATTGGAATCATCCTCAACTCTTGAGCCGGCACGTGAGCACGTCTTGAGAACTTCTGACAACCGTCACATTTACTGACTAAGTCCTCTGCATCAGCATGAGCCGTCAGCCAATAAAAACCATGACGAAAAGCTTTGGCCACAAGGGATTTTGAGCCGGCATGATGGCCACAATCCCCCTCGTGAATCTCTCGTAAAATTTCTTGCCCTTCCTCAGGGGAAACACAACGCTGAAAAGCCCCAGTGACCCTGCGATGATGCAACTCGCCATTGGCAATTATAATTGACTTAGACCACCGGGTTATTTGTCTGGCCAAAATTTCATCCTCAGGCAATTCTCCCCGGGTCATGTAAGCCAAGTATGGCACTGTCCAATCTGGGATAATATGAAGAGCCGCCACCAACTGTGCTTCAGGGTCTGGAACAGCCAAGTCTTCCTTTGTAGGTAACTTGACAGAAGGGTTATGCAGAATATCCAAGAAAATATTAGGCGGCACCGGCTTTCGCTGAGAGGCCAGCCGGCTTAAGGCATCAGCCGCCTCATTCTTTCTACGGTCAATGTGCTCTACTTGGTAACCCTGAAAATGTCCGGCAATGGCATCGACTTCATGGCGATAAGCCGCCATGAGGGGGTCCTTGGAATCCCACTTGCCTGATACTTGTTGGGCCACCAAATCTGAGTCGCCAAAGCACCTAACCCGGCTTAAGCTCATCTCCTTAGCCATCCGAAGACCATGGAGCAAGGCCTCGTACTCAGCTGCATTGTTAGTACAGGGAAACATCAACCGTAGTACATAACAAAATTTGTCACCTCGAGGGGAAGCTAACACGACTCCAGCCCCCGAGCCCTCCAATTGCCTGGACCCGTCGAAGTGAATAGTCCAGTATGTATTATCCGGTTTCTCTTCAGGCATCTGCAGCTCTGTCCAATCGTTGATGAAATCTACCAATGCTTGTGATTTGATAGCCGTGCGTGGCACATACTTTAGACCATGAGGCCCAAGTTCAATGGCCCACTTAGCGACTCTTCCTGTGGCTTCTCTGTTTTGGATGTTATCTCCTAAAGGAGCAGAACTAACCACAGTGATAGGGTGGCCCTGGAAATATTGCTTAAGCTTCCGGCTTGCCATGAATACCCCATAAACAAGCTTCTACCAATGTGGATACCGTTGCTTGGACTCAATAAGTACTTCGCTGACGTAGTAAACCAGCCGCTGAACCAGATGCTCCTTACCCGCCTCCTTGCGCTCCCCCACGATGGCCACACTGACGGCTCGTGTGTTAGCGGCTACGTACAATAATAAGGGCTCCTTATCAACAGGAGCAGCAAGAACTGGCGGTTCAGCTAACTGTCTCTTCAAATCCTCAAAAGCGGTGTTGGCAGCATCACTCCAGACAAAGTCATCTGTTTTCTTCATCATCTGATACAGCGGTATGGCCTTTTCACCCAACCGGCTTATAAATCGACTTAAAGCAGCGATCCGACCTGCCAGACGCTGGACGTCATTTATACACGCTGGCTTAGCCAGAGAGGTGATTGCCTTGATCTTCTCTGGGTTAGCTTCAATGCCTCTATGAGAAACCAGAAAACCCAAGAGCTTGCCTGCAGGAACACCAAAGACACACTTGGCCGGGTTAAGCATCATCTTGTAGACCCGGAGATTACCAAAGATCGCCCTCAGATCGTTATCAAGGTCTCCTTCTCTCTGTATTTTACCACAATATCATCCACATAGGCGTGAACGTTGCGCCCAATCTGATTATGAAGACAATTCTGTACGCACCGCTGGTAAGTCGCCTGGGCGCTCTTGAGCCCAAACGGCATAGACACATAACAGAAGGCTCCAAAAGGGGTAATGAACGCCGTCTTCTCTTGGTCCTTAACTGCCATTTTGATCTGATGGTATCTAGAGTAAGCATCCAAAAAACTTAAGCGCTCACAACCCGCCGTAGCATCAATAATTTGATCAATACGGGGGAGAGCAAAAGGATCAGCCGGACAAGCCTTGTTTAAATCCGTATAATCCACACACATACGCCAGGTGCCGTTCTTCTTGAGCACGAGCACCGGGTTAGCTAGCCATTCTGGATGAAAGACTTCAACGATGAACCCGACCGCCAAAAGCCGGGCTACCTCCTCACCAATGGCTTTCCGCCTCTCCTCATTAAACCGCCGGAGAAATTGCTTGATTGGCTTAAATTTCGGATCAATATTAAGAGTGTGCTCAGCGATTTCTCTCGGTACACCCGGTATGTCGGAAGGTTTGCATGCAAAGATGTCCCGGTTCTCAGGGATGAACTCGATGAGCGCGCTTTCCTATTTAGGATCCAGATTGGCACTGATGCTGAACTGCTTAGATGAGTCGCCTGGCACAAAGTCAATAAGCTTAGTCTCATCGGCCGACTTAAATTTCATTACCGGCTCATGCTCCATGGTCGGCTTTTTCAAAGACGTCATATCTGCCGGGTCAACATTATCCTTGTAAAACTTTAATTCCTCTGTCGCACAAACAGATTCAGCGTAAGCAGCGTCACCTTCCTCGCACTCCAAGGCTATCTTTCGGCTGCCATGAACCGTAATCGTCCCATTATGACCCGGCATCTTGAGTTGCAAATATACGTAACACGGCCGTGCCATGAACTTGGCGTAAGCCGGCCGCCCAAATAAAGCATGGTACGGGCTTCTTATTTTGACCACCTCAAAAGTCAGTTTTTCCGCCCTGTAGTTGTACTCATCTCCAAAGGCTACTTCCAGCTCGATCTTACCAACTGGATACGCCGACTTACCGGGCGCCACACCATGGAAAACAGTATTGGACTGGTTGAGGTTTTTATCAGTTAATCCCATACGACGGAAGGTCTCATAATATAGGATGTTGATGCTACTGCCTCCGTCCATGAGTACCTTACTGAATTTATACCCACCAACTTGAGGAGCCACCACCAAGGCCAGGTGACCTGGATTATCAACCCGGGGAGGGTGATCTTCCCTACTCCATACAATCGGCTGCTCAGACCATCGCAAGTAATGTGGAACTGCCGGCTCAACAGCGTTCACAACCCTCTTATGAAGCTTCTGGTCTCGCTTGCACAAACTGGTAATAAACACATGATACTGTCCACTATTGAGTTGCTTTGGATGGGTCTGGTAACCCCCCTGCTGCTGCTGCTGATTGCCCTGGCCAGATTGCTGGTTAAAACCACCGTGATTACCTTAAGAATTCTGAAAATTGGAATTTGAACCGCCAGCCGGGCCATGAAAGCCGCCGCCACCTGAGCCGCCGCCCTGCCCATTGTTACCGTTGAACATGTTGGAATTCTTGAAGGCTTTCATGATCGCGCAGTCTTTCCATAGATGAGTGGCCGGCTTCTCCCTAGAGCCATGCCTTGGGCAGGGCTCATTTAACAATTGCTCAAGCGTCGGGCCTGACCCGCCAGACCGGGGAGTCTGTCTCCCCTTACGTCGGTGATTGTTACCCTGCGTGTTGGTGTTGGCCACAAACTCCATACCATCATCGACCTTACGCTTATTACCTCCCTGACTCGCCGGGTTATGCCGAGGGCCCTTGCCGTTGCCATTCTTCTTTCCCTTCCCTGTCTTTTCCTCATCAGACGCGGGATCCTTGGTACTATTAGAGTCGGCGTACTTGACCAGAGCTGCCATCAGCGTACCCATATCGTTGCAATCGCACTTGAGCCGCCCAAGCTTCATCTCCAGGGGCGCAAAACGACAATTTTGCTCCAACATTAAGACCGCAGAGCCGGCATCCATCTTATCAGACGAATGTATTATTTCTTTGACCCGGCGTACCCAATGGGTTGTAGACTCGCCCTCTTGCTGCTTGCAGTTAGTCAAATCCACAATTGACATAGATTGCCTACATGTATCTTTGAAGTTTTGGATGAACCGGGCTTTCAGCTCTGCCCATGACCCGATGGAATTAGGTGGCAGTCCCTTCAACCAAGTGCGGGCAGTCCCATCCAACATCATGGTGAAGTACTTGGCCATTGCCGCTTTGCTGACCTCCAGCAACTCCATAGCCATCTCGTAGCTTTCAATCCATGCTTCGGGCTGTAAATCAGCCGTGTAATTAGGTACCTTCCTAGGTCCTTTGAAATCCTTGGGAAGACGTTCATTACGGAGAGCTGACACCAGACAAGGGACACCTCCGGTCCTCATAGCTATGCCTGCCTCGATAGAAGCCGTCGGATAAACCGGGAGGGGTTGGTAAGCTGTCAGCTGAGCCGCCTACTCTGCCTCTTGACGTGCTCTGTCTTGGTCTACCGCGTTAACGGCTCCATTATACGCCGGGCCGTGGCCAGCTGGCAAGTCACGGCGCCGGACGTTGCTTGAGCCGGTCGCTGAAACCATGTGTCTGCTATAACTTGGGCTCCGGCTTGGCCGAGGGGTTGAATGAATCCTGTCCCGGCTATATGAATATGCCTCCTGTTGTGCCAGAGCCGTCTGAAGAAGTTCTCTGACCCTGCGGGTTTCGACCGCCGTTGGAGAGTCACCCTCGACTGGGAGAGCCGACAGTCGCGCCGCTGCAGCGATCATGTTTTCCAACGGATTAGAATAATGACCCGGTGGTATTGGCACGTATTGAGGCGGGGCAGTATTCGCACGGGGAGGCCCACACACTTGCGGCTGAACCGGCGTTCCAGCCCCGGGTGCCGTGATTTCTGGCGGGTTACTAGGCCCTGCACCGGGCGTGTTGAAGAGGTTTCGAGGATCATAAACCGGAGGGAGCCGAGATTGAGCCTTCTGATGCCTCCTTCTCATGATCTCATTGGATGCATTCTGATCCATCGTGAGCCGGAAAGACTGCGCCTGAATCAGTTGAGTCTGGGCGTCCAGAGCCGCCCGTTCTGCAGCCATCCTGATTCCTTCCGCTGCCAGATCTTCCTTGGCTCGTGCTATATCCAGCTTTAACTGTGCCACCTCCGCATCATGTTGAGCTTGATCCGCTGGGACGACCGTGGTGGTTAGCAGGGCAGTCATCTTATCCGTGAGATCCATCAGCACCTGAGCCGGCGAGTGCGCAGGGCCTCCTGCCCCAGCGGCGGAGTTTTGAACAGGTTGCGTGCCGGCCATGAAGATTCCAACCCGACTTGGCGGCTCAAAAGGGTCCGGAATACTGTCGCCATCGGAACAACCCCCGAGCCTACCGTCTTGAAGTTGATACAACGAGTCCGTCTCACCTGTGGATGATTCATCATCAGAGCAGATGGCCGTCTCATCTCTAGATCTAGATCCTTCAGAGAGTCCTCCGTGGATGCATCCCACGAAAGCATGTTTCAAGGCGGGCAGAGTCCGGGCGGGTCTCGCACGCTGAGCCGTCTCGATGAGGACGGGTCCGATGTCCGGCTCAGGGCCCGGCTCGCCAATCTTGCCAATGAAAACGTGGATTCCACCGAAGGGGACCCGGTACCCGTACTCGATTGAGCCGGCGTCGGGGCCCCAGCCTGCGTCATTGATGTAGAGCTTGCTGCGACGACTCTTGGTCATCCGGCCCACAGCGTATCCCTTGAGCCCTTTGAAGCTGCCCTTCAAGAACTCAAATCCACCGTGCGCTGGCCCCACGGTGGGCGCCAACTGTCGTGGAATAGTCACGGCAGATGCCCTTGTGAAAGGACTTAATCGTGGAGCCATCGCAACTAGGAAGCTTAAAGGGGTTAAAACGGGACAAAGGACACGAGGGTTATATTGGTTCGGCCCCTTACGGTGAAGGTAAAAGCCTACTCCAGTTGAGGTGGAATTACTAGGGTTTCGATGACCAGGGAGCGAATCCGCTATGCCTGGCTACCGATTTGATGTTACTTGTCCTGAACCGCCGCTGGGTCGTCCCTTTATATAGAGAGGTTAACGCCCAGCGGCTCTCAGAGTCCCGGCCGGCTCATAAACAGTGTCCGGCTCGGACTCTTAACTATTCTTGCCTTATAATACAAGTCATGCCATAACGGCGGTTTATCACTACGGGCCTCAAGTCACCTATGGGCCTTAGGCCCTTATTGAACCGCCATCTTCAACCTGTCCTTGGGCTTCTGAATGATGAGTCGTCGCAACGTAACCCGGCCCATCCTGGGCGGGTTACACCAGTAGCTATATCCCCAACAAATAGCAAAGTAGTATGATAGTTTTGATAGTATTGATAGCAGCAATAGTAATAGTAACACTGATAGCAGTAATTTTGTAGCAAGTGTAACAGTGATGATAGCACTAGTAACTTAACATAAACAATATAAGATAAATTTGTAGGCATTGGATCGGTGACTTGTTGGATGATATTCATCATGAGACAGTTATAACCTAGGGCAATACGGCACTAGCTCCAGTTCGGCAATATAATGTAGGCATGTATTCCGTAAATAGTCATACGTGCTTTATTAAAAGAACTTGCATGACATCTTTTGTCCTACCCTCCCGTGGCAGCGAGGTCCTATTGGAAACTAAGGGATATTAAGGCCTCCTTTTAATAGAGAACCGAAACAAAGCACTAACACATAGTGAATACATGAACTCCTCAAACTACGGTAATCACCAGAAGAAGTCCCAGTTATTGTCACTCCGGGGTTACCGGATCATAACACGTAGGTGACTATAACTTGCAAGATCAGATCTAGAACAAGGATATAATGGTGATAACATAAGCGGTTTAGATCTGAAATCATGGCACCCAGGCCCAAAGTGACAAGCATTAAGCATGGCAAAGTCATAGCAACATCAATCTTAGAACATAGTGGATACTAGGGATCAAGCCCTAACAAAACTAACTCGATTACATGATGAATCTCATCCAACTCCTCACCGACCAGCGAGCCTACGAAGGAATTACTCACTCCCGGTGGGGAGCATCACGGAATTGGCGATGGAGAAGGGTTGGTGATGACGAAGAACGAAGATCCCCCTCTCCGGAGCCCCAGACGGACTCCAGATCTGCCCTCCCAAGGAAGAACAGGGCTTGGCGGCGGCTCCATCTCGTGGATTGCGATAATTCTTTTCCCTCATTTTTTCTGGAAAAATAGGATTTTATAGCGTTGGTTTCAGGGTCTGCGGGGCCACCGGGTGGGGACAACCCACCTGGGCGCGCCAGGAGAGGGGGGGCGTGCCCTGGTCAGTTGTGCCCACCCAGGGGCCCCTTTCCAGTAGGTCTTGGATCCATAAATTCTTATATATTATACAAGAATTCCTCGCAAAGTTTCGTTCCATTCCGAGAACTTTTATTTCTGCACAAAAACAACACCATGGTAGTTCTGCAGAAAATAGCGTCTGTCCGGGGTTAGTTTCATTCAAATCATGCAAATTAGAGTCCAAAACAAGAGGAAAAGCGTTAGGAAAAGTAGATACGTTGGAGACGTATCAACCCCCCCAAGCTTAATCCTTTGCTTGTCCTCAAGCAATTCAGTTGATAAACTGAAAGTGAAAAAGGAAAACTTTTACAAACTCTTTTGCTCTTGTTTGCATAAATAAGCTTAAACAACACCCAGGTTTTCAGCCAACATTATAAACAATGCCGACAATAACTCTTAAAGATTATAATGATTCATATCAATGACATAATCAGCTAGCGAGCAATAATAAGGTATCTCAAATGGCAACACGTTGTCAAAACAACCATGATATAATATGACAATAGTGGTATCTCGCTAGCCCTTTCTGAGACCACAAAACATAAATGCAGAGCACCTCCAAAGTTCAAGCAGCGACTAAACATTGTAATTCATGGTAGAAAAGATCCAGTCACGATGCACCCAGCATTAGCTACACACAATGCATAAGTCATGACAGCTGTGCTCTCAGGTTCTAGCGCTTGTTTTAGAAGGTGATGACACAACATAAAAGTAAATAGATAGTCCCATTCGCAGGGGAAAGCAGTGATTTGCAGAGGTGCCAGAGCTCAATTTTTGAAACAGAGGTAAATGATATTTTGAGACATGCACCCTTCTCGTTTACTTCACAACTATAAGTTATCAATATCTTCCATGCTAAGCACGCTAGTGGCCGTTCCCAAGCGATAAAAGTAAAAGTTTTGACTCCCTTGGGAGTTTTTGTTTGATTATTCGAGCGATTAACTCTTTTTGTATTTTGCAATTTGGGACTGGGCATCCCTATTACCGACCTTTTCTTGTGCGATGGCGAGTGAATAAACACTCGACCTGAGAATAACCCGCTTAGCATGGAAGATATCGACCACCTCCTGTCGTTCCATGAACGATCCAGGCACACAAAACGGATATTTATTTAGAAGTTTTTAGAGGTGGCACATGCAAATTTACTTAGGACGGCAGGGTAATACTGCATATAGGTAGGTATGGTGGACTCATCTGGAATAACTTTGGGTTCAAGGTTTTTGATGTACAAATAGAATTCCCACTTAGTACAGGCGAAGGCTAGCAATTAGATTGAGACGCGGCCAGCTAAAGAGCAACAACAATCATAACCATGCATTATGCATGAGTAACATTGGACACTAGCATGAGTAGGATATGAACACCATGAACATAAATATCATAGAGCTATGTTGGTTTTGATTCAACTACATGCATGAACATGTGCCAAGTCAAGCCACTCGAACATTCAAAGGAGGATACCATATAATCATACTACATCACAATCATTTTAACGCAATGTTGATATCCAAGATAAATCATTATCCACTCCCAGCTACTTATGCATGGCATGAGAAACTATAATCTCTAATTGTCATTGCAAACATGTTTAATCATAATGGGCTGAATCATGGATACTAGGTCAAACATATTTACACAAAAAGAACAAGTCAAGTTCATACCAGTTTCCCTCTGCCACGGCCAGTTCATCAAATGTCGTCATTATTGCCTTTCACTTGCACGACCGAATGATGTGAAAATAATAATAGTGCAAGAGTGCCATGGACTAAGCTGGAATCTGCAAACATTTTATTCAACAGGAGAAGACAAGGTAAAATGTGTTCTTTATTAGATCAACAGTTATTCATATGAGAGGCACTCAACATTTTCATCGTAGTCTTCTCCTTAGTATAGCTCGAATAAAAACAAAAGAAATTTAGAGAAACACAGTGAAATATTTTTGGAGTTTTGGGTTTTCTTGAACAAGCAAATAAAAGGGAAAAGCAAAAACGAGAAAACCTATTTACACTGGAAAGCTCCCAACAAGCAAAAGAAGAACAAGGAAATCTTTTTGGATTTTCTTTTTAATATTACTAAGTATGCATAGAAAGTAAATTAGCTACAGCTAATTTTTTTGGTTTTTCTAAAGTTTTTCAAACACACAAGAAGAAAACAAGAAAAATAAATCTAAGCATGGATGATACAATGAAAAAGTGTGGACACCAACAAATGGAATAAGTGAACATGAATGTAAACTTGGTGGAAACACGTACTCCCCCAAGCTTAGGCTTTTGGCCTAACTTGGTAATCGATCAGTAGCCTGGAGGGTAGTAGTTGGCATGGTAGCTCACAGAGGCTCTCGGTGCGGATGCCTCAGCCTGCCGTGCTGCCTCCACAACTGCGTTGTGAGCTCGGGACTCGCTCTCAAGAACAAAATATCTTCCTTTGCTGTGATAGTCAAAAAGAGCAGGCGCAGGAAAATATGTGTGCACAACAGATTTTTGGTTAAACAATAGATTATAAGTGAAGTTATCAACCTTTCCCTTGAGAATCTTATGATCCTTTAAGGTATCAAAATCTAAATACTGCGTGGGTAGGATAGGATCAAAAGGCAACAGTGAAACACCCAATCCTCGTGCTAAATGTGTGGCATATATTCCACCATAGAAATAGCCACTGTTAGCGTTGTGCTGAAGTCTGTGGGCAACAGTTGCTCCAAGGTTATAATTCCTTTCACCAGTGAGAGCGGTGTGAATGAGGCTCAAGTCTGGATCACAAAGTGTACTACAGTCTTGCTTGACTACTATACATTTCCCATTAAATAATGCGAAGTACTGAATTGCGGGAAAATGAATGCTCTTTATTCTACCTTGTGTCACTCCCCTCGTCTCACCGCAGCAAAGACTAGTTAAGAAAGTTTGGTACTCAGCCCTTGGTGGTTCATCAAGCGAACCCCAGAACGGGAGTTTGCAGTGGTAAGCAAAATTCTCTAGTGGGATGGTAAATGGATTATCATAAAGCATAAATGACACCCTAGACTCACGAGGAAGGAATTTAAATCCTTTGACAAATGATTCAGTGAGAAGGTGGTGTTGTTCGCACTTATCTGAAAGGTAGGGGCCAAGACCGGCATTGTGAACATAATGTTCAAATTCCTCCTTAATACCCACACACATCATATACTCATCGCAAGGCCATAAGCATGTTTTGGTGGCGGCATCTCGAGTAGAACTTTCACTTGGTTCAACATAAGACCGGCGAGTGGAACTGTCACTAGAAGATGGCCCCGAGGATCTCCTCCTAGAAGAACTCCTTGAAGGAAATATGCCCTAAAGGCAATAATAAAGTTGTTATTTATATTTCCTTATATCATGATAAATGTTTATTAATCATGCTAGAATTTTATTAACCGGAAACTTAGTACATGTGTGAATACATAGACAAACAGAGTGTCACTAGTATGCCTCTACTTGACTAGCTCGTTAATCAAAGATGGTTAACTTTCCTAGCCACGGACAAGAGTTGTCATTTTATGAACGGGATCACATCATTATAGAATGATGTGATTGACTTGACCCATCTGTTAGCTTAGCACTATGATCGTTTAGTTTAGTGCTATTGCTTTCTTCATAACTTATACTTGTTCCTATGACTATGAAATTATGCAACTCCCGAATACCGGAGGAACACTTAGTGTGCTATCAAACGTCACAACGTAACTGGGTGACTATGCTCTACAGGTGTCTTCGATGGTGTTTGTTCAGTTGGAATAGATCGAGATTAGGATTTGTCACTCCGATTGTCAGAGAGGTATCTCTGGGCCCTCTCGGTAATGCACATCACTATAAGCCTTGCAAGCAATGTGACTAATGAGTTAGCCATGGGATGATGCATTACAGAACGAGTAAAGAGACTTGCCGGTAATGAGATTGAACTAGGTATTGAGATACCGACGATCGAATCTCGGGCAAGTAACATACCGATGACAAGGGAACAACGTATGTTGTTATGCGGTTTGACCGATAAAGATCTTCATAGAATATGTAGGAACCAATATGAGCATCCAGGTTCCGCTATTGGTTATTGACCGGAAGTGAGTTTCGGTCATGTCTACATAGTTCTCGAACCCGTAGGGTCCGCACGCTTAACGTTCGATGACGATCCGTATTATGAGTTTATGTGTTTTGATGTAACGACTGTAGTTCGGAGTCCCGGATGTGATCACGGACATGACGAGGAGTCTCAAAATGGTCGAGACATAAAGATTTATATATTGGACGATGTTATTCGGACACCGGATGAGTTTCGGGGGTCACCGGATAAATACCGGTGTGCCGGGGGCTTATCGGAACCCCCGGGGAACTAATGGGCCAACATGGGCCTTGTGAGAGAGAGAGGAGGGGGCCTTAGGGCTGGCCGCGCCCCCACCCCTTGAGGAGTCTGAATTGGATAAGGAGGGGGCGGGGCCCCCTCTTTCCCTCCCTCTCTCCCTCTCCTTCCTTACCCCTCTTTCTTCCCTTGTTGGAAACCAAATAGGAATAGGATTCCTAGTAGGAATCCTACTTGGGGCGCGCCCCATGAGGGCCGGCCAGCCTCCCCCTTTCTCCTTTATATACGGGGGCAGGGGGCACCTAGAAAACACAAGTTGACAATTGTCTTAGCCGTGTGCGGTGCCCCCTCCACATATTTCCCCCTCTGTCATATCGTTGTAGTGCTTAGGCGAAGCCCTGCGTTGGTAACTTCATCATCACCGTCATCACGCCATCGTGCTGAAAAAACTCTCCCTCGGCCTCAGCTAGATCAAGAGTATGAGGGACGTCACCGAGCTGAACGTGTGCAGATCGCGGAGGTGCCGTGCGTTCGGTACTTGGATCGGTTGGATCACGAAGACGTTCGACTACATCAACCGCGTTACTAAACGCTTCCGCTTTCGGTCTATGAGGGTACGTGGACACACTCTCCCCACTTGTTGCTATGCATCACCTAGATGGATCTTGCGTGTGCGTAGGTAATTTTTTTGAAATTACCGCGTTCCCCAATAGTGGCATCCGAGCCAGGTCTATGCGTAGATGTTATATGCACGAGTAGAACACAAAGAGTTGTGGGCGATAATAGTCATACTGCTTACTAGCCTGTCATACTTTGATTCGGCAGTATTGTTGGATGAAGCAGCTCAGACCGACATTACGCGTACGCTTACGCGAGACTGGTTCTACCGACGTGCTTCGCACACAGGTGGCTAGTGGGTGTCTGTTTCTCCAACTTTAGTTGAATCGAGTGCAACTACGCCCGGTCCTTGTTGAAGGTTAAAACAACAAACTTGACGAAAAATCATTGTGGTTTTGATGCGTAGGTAAGAACGGTTCTTGCTAAGCCCGTATCAGCCACGTAAAACTTGCAACAACAAAGTAGAGGACATCTAACTTGTTTTTGTAGGGCATGTTGTGATGTGATATGGTCAAGACGTGATTATATAAATTATTGTATGAGATGATCATGTTTTGTGACACTGTTATCGGCAACTGGCAGGAGCCATATGGTTGTCGCTTTATTGTATGAAATGCAATCGCCATGTAATTGCTTTACGTTATCACTAAGCGGTAGCAATAGTCGTAGAAGCAATAGTTGGCGAGACGACAACGATGCTTCGATGGAGATCAAGGTATCAAGCCGGTGACGATGGTGAATCATGACAGTGCTTTGGAGATGGAGATCAAAGGCACAAGATGATGATGGCCATATCATATCACTTATATTGATTGCATGTGATGTTTATCCTTTATGCATCGTATTTTGCTTAGTTCGGCGGTAGCATTATAAGATGATCTCTCACTAAATTTCAAGGTATAAGTGTTTTCCCTGAGTATGCACCGTTGCTATAGTTCGTCGTGCTGAGACACCACGTGATGATCGGGTGTGATAAGCTCTATGTTCACATACAACGGGTGCAAGCCAGTTTTGCAGACGCAGAATACTCGCGTTAAACTTGACGAGCCTAGCATATGTAGATATGGCCTCAGAACACTGAGAGCGAAAGGTCGAGCGTGAATCATATAGTAGATATGATCAACATAGTGATGTTCACCATTGAAAACTACTCCATCTCACGTGATGATCGGACATGGTTTAGTTGATATGGATCACGTGATCACTTAGATGATTAGAGGGATGTCTATCTAAGTGGGAGTTCTTAAGTAATATGATTAATTGAACTTTAATTTATCATGAACTTAACACCTGATAGTATTTTTGCATATCTATGTTGTTGTAGATAAATGGCCCGTGCTGTTGTTCCGTCGAATTTTAATGCGTTCCTAGAGAAATCTAAGTTGAAAGATGATGGTAGCAATTACACGGACTGGGTCCGTTACTTGAGGATTATCCTCATTGCTACACAGAAGAATTACGTCCTGGAAGCACCGCTAGGTGCAAGACCTGCTGCAGGAGCAACGCCGGGCGTTGTGAACGCCTGGCAGAGCAAAGCTGATGACTACTCGATAGTTCAGTGTGCCATGCTTTACGGCTTAGAACTGGGACTTCAACGATGTTTTGAACGTCATGGAGCATATGAGATGTTCCAGGAGTTGAAGTTAATATTTCAAGCAAATGCCCGGATTGAGAGATATGAAGTCTCCAATAAGTTCTACAGTTGCAAAATGGAGGAGAATAGTTCTGTCGGTGAGCATATACTCAGAATGTATGGGTACCACAATCACTTGACTCAGCTGGGAGTTAATCTTCCGGTTGATAGTGTCATTGACAGAGTTCTTCAATCACTGCCACCAAGCTACAAGAGCTTCGTGATGAACTATAATATGCAAGGGATGGATAAGACAATTCCCGAGCTCTTCGCGATGCTAAAGGCTGCGGAGGTAGAAATCAAGAAGGAGCATCAAGTGTTGATGGTCAACAAGACCACCAGTTTCAAGAAAAAGGGTAAAGGGAAGAAGGGGAACTTCAAGAAGAACGGCAAGCAAGTTGTTGCTCAAGTGAAGAAGCCCAAGTCTGGACCTAAGCCTGAGACTGAGTGCTTCTACTGCAAAGGGATTGGTCACTGGAAGCGGAACTGCCCCAAGTATTTGGCGGAGAAGAAGGATGGCAAAGTGAAAGGTGTATTTGATATACATGTTATTGATGTGTACCTTACTAATGCTCACAGTAGCGCCTGGGTATTTGATACTGGTTCTGTTGCTAATATTTGCAACTCGAAACAGGGGCTACAGATTAAGCGAAGATTGCCTAAGGATGAGGTGACGATGCGCGTGGGAAATGGTTCCAAAGTCGATGTGATCGCCGTTGGCACGCTACCTCTACATCTACCTTCGGGATTAGTTTTAGACCTGAATAATTGTTATTTGGTGCCAGCGTTAAGCATGAACATTATATCTGGATCTTGTTTGATGCGAGACGGTTATTCATTTAAATCAGAGAATAATAGTTGTTCTATTTATATGAGTAATATCTTTTATGGTCATGCACCCTTGATGAGTGGTCTGTTTTTACTAAATCTCGATAGTAGTGATACACATATTCATAGTATTGAAGCCAAAATATATAAGTTTTATAATGATAGTGCAACTTATTTGTGGCACTGCCGTTTAGGTCATATTGGTGTAAAGCGCATGAAGAAACTCCATGCTGAAGGGCTTTTGGAATCACTTGATGCTTGTGAACCATGCCTCATGGGCAAGATGACTAAGACTCCGTTCTCCGGAACAATGGAGCGAGCAACAGACTTGTTGGAAATAATACATACTGATGTATGCGGTCTGGTGAGTGTTGATGCTCGTGGCGGGTATCGTTATTTTCTTACATTCACAGATGATTTGAGCAGATATGGGTATATCTACTTGATGAAACATAAGTCTGAAACATTTGAAAAGTTCAAAGAATTTCAGAGTGAAGTGGAAAATCATCGTAACAAGAAAATAAAGTTTCTACGATCTGATCGTGGAGGAGAATATTTGAGTTACGAGTTTGGTCTTCATTTGAAACAATGTGGAATAGTTTCGCAACTCACGCCACCCGAAACACCACATCATAATGGTGTGTCCGATCGTCGTAATCATACTTTATTAGATATGGTGCGATCTATGATGTCTCTTACTGATTTACCGCTATCATTTTGGGGTTATGCTTTAGAGACGGCTGCATTCACGTTAAATAGGGCACCATCTAAATCCGTTGAGACGA
This sequence comes from Aegilops tauschii subsp. strangulata, assembly GCF_002575655.3. Lineage (NCBI taxonomy): Eukaryota > Viridiplantae > Streptophyta > Magnoliopsida > Poales > Poaceae > Aegilops > Aegilops tauschii. The sequence continues at coordinate 307,406,782 of NC_053037.3, read as the reverse complement.
CACCATATGAACTATGGTTTGGCAAGAAACCCAAGTTGTCATTTCTTAAAGTTTGGGGCTGCGATGCTTATGTGAAAAAGCTTGAACCTGATAAGCTCGAACCCAAATCAGAGAAATGTGTCTTCATAGGATACCCAAAGGAGACTGTTGGGTACACCTTCTATCACAGATCCGAAGGCAAGATATTCGTTGCTAAGAATGGATCCTTTCTAGAGAAGGAGTTTCTCTCGAAAGAAGTGAGTGGGAGGAAAGTAGAACTTGACGAGGTAATTGTACCTACTCCCTTATTGGAAAGTAGTTCATCACATAAATCAGTTCAAGTGATTCCTACACCAGTAAGTGAGGAAGCTAATGAGGATGATCATGAAACTTCTGATCAAATTACCACCGAACCTCGTAGGTCAACCAGAGTATGATCCGCACCAGAGTGGTACGGTAATCCTGTTCTGGAGGTCATGTTACTTGACCACGACGAACCTACGAACTATGAGGAAGCGATGATGAGCCCAGATTCCGTGAAATGGCTTGAGGCCATGAAATCTGAGATGAGATCCATGTATGAAAACAAAGTGTGGACTTTGGTTGACTTGCCGGATGATCGGCAAGCCATAGAGAATAAATGGATCTTCAAGAAGAAGACTGACGCTGACGGTAATATTACTGTTTACAAAGCTCGACTTGTTGCGAAAGATTTTCGACAAGTTCAAGGAGTTGACTACGATGTGACCTTCACACCAGTAGCGATGCTTAAGTCCGTCTGAATCATGTTAGCAATTGCCTCATTTTATGATTATGAAATTTGGCAAATGGATGTCAAAACTGCATTCCTTAATGGTTATCTTAAAGAAGAGTTGTATATGATGCAACCAGAAGGTTTTGTCAATCCAAAAGGTGCTAACAAAGTGTGCAAGCTCCAGCGATCCATTTATGGACTGGTGCAAGCTTCTCGGAGTTGGAATATACGCTTTGATAGTGTGATCGAAGCATATGGTTTTATACAGAATTTTGGAGAAGCCTGTATTTACAAGAAAGTGAGTGGGAGCTCTGTAGCATTTCTGATATTATATGTGGATGACATATTGTTGATCGGAAATGATACTGAATTTCTGAATAGCATAAAAGGATACTTGAATAAGAATTTTTCAATGAAAGACCTCGGTGAAGCTGCTTATATATTGGGCATCAAGATCTATAGAGATAGATCAAGACGCTTAATTGGACTTTCACAAAGCACATACCTTGATAAAGTTTTGAAGAAGTTCAAAATGGATCAAGCAAAGGGTTCTTGCCTATGTTACAAGGTGTGAAGTTGAGTCAGACTCAATGCCCGACCTGTGCAGATGATAGAGAGAAAATGGAAGTCATTCCCTATGCTTCAGCCATAGGTTCTATCATGTATGCTATGCTGTGTACCAGACCTGATGTGTGCCTTGCTATTAGTTTAACAGGGAGGTACCAAAGTAATCCAGGAGTGGATCACTGGACAGCGGTCAAGAACATCCTGAAATACCTAAAAAGAACTAAGGATATGTTTCTCATTTATAGAGGTGACAAAGAGCTCGTCATAAACGGTTACGTCGATGCAAGCTTTGACACTGATTCGGATGACTCTAAGTCACAAACCGGATACATATTTTTATTGAATGGTGGAGCTGTCAGTTGGTGCGGTTCCAAGCAAACCGTAGTGGCGGGATCTACTTGTGAAGCGGAGTACATAGCTGCTTCGGAAGCAGCAAATGAAGGAGTCTGGATGAAGGAGTTCATATCCGATCTCGGTGTCATACCTAGTGCATCGGGTCCAATGAAAATCTTTTGTGACAATACTGGTGCAATTGCCTTGGCAAAGGAATCCAGATTTCACAAAAGAACCAAGCACATCAAGAGACGCTTCAATTCCATCCGCGACCAAGTCCAGGAGGGATACATAGAGATTTGTAAGATACATACGGATCTGAATGTTGCAGACCCGTTGACTAAGCATCTCTCACGAGCAAAACATGATCAGCACCAAGAATCCATGGGTGTTAGAATCGTTACTGTATAATCTAGATTATTGACTCTAGTGCAAGTGGGAGACATATGCCCTAGAGGCAATAATAAAGTTTTTATTTATATTTCCTTATATCATGATAAATGTTTATTATTCATGCTAGAATTGTATTAACTAGAAACTTAGTACATGTATGAATACATAGACAAACAGAGTGTCACTAGTATGCCTCCACTTGACTAGCTCGTTAATCAAAGATGGTTAAGTTTCCTAGCCATGGACAAGAGTTGTCATTTGATGAACAGGATCACATCATTACAGAATGATGTGATTGACTTGACCCATCTGTTAGCTTAGCACTATGATCGTTTAGTTTATCGCTATTGCTTTCTTCATAACTTATACATGTTCCTATGACTATGAGATTATGCAACTCCCGAATACCGGACGAACACTTAGTGTGCTATCAAGTCACAGCGTAAATGGGTGAATACAAAGATGCTCTACAGGTGTCTTCGATGGTGTTTGTTGAGTTGGCATAGATCGAGATTAGGATTTGTCACTCCGATTGTCGGAGAGGTATCTCTGGGCCCTCTCGGTAAGGCACATCACTATAAGCCTTGCAAGCAATGTGACTAATGAGTTAGCCACGTGATGATGCATTATAGAACGAGTAAAGAGACTTGCTGATAACGAGATTGAACTAGGTATTGAGATACCGACGATCTAATCTCGGGCAAGTAACATACCGATGACAAAGGGAACAACGTATGTTGTTATGCGGTTTGACGAATAAAGATCTTCGTAGAATATGTAGTAACCAATATGAGCATCTAGGTTCTGCTATTTGTTATTGACCGAAAAGTGAGTCTCGGTCATGTCTACATAGTTCTCGAACCCGTAGGGTCCTCACACTTAACGTTCGATGACAATCAGTATTATGAGTTTATGTGTTTTGATGTACCGAAGGTAGTTCGGAGTCCCGGATGTGATCATGGACATGACGAGAAGTCTCGAAATGGTCGAGACATGAGGACTGATATATTGGACGATGTTATTCGGACACCAGATGAGTTTCGGGGGCCACCGGATAAATATCGGAGTGCCGGGGGGTTATCGGAACCCCCGGGGGAACTAATGGGCTAACATGGGCCTTGTGTGTGTGTGAGAGAGAGAGGAGGGAGCCTTAGGGCTGGCCGTGCCCCCCCTTGAGGAGTCTGAATTGGACAAGGAGGGGGGCGGCGCCCCCTCTTTCCCTCCCTCTCTCCCTCTCCTTCCTTCCCCCTCTCTCTTCCCTTGTTGGAAACCTACTAGGAATAGGATTCCTAGTAGGAATCCTACTTGGGGCGCGCCCCATGAGGGCCGGCCGGCCTCCCCCTTGCTCCTTTATATACGGGGGGCAGGGGTGCACCCTAGAACACACAAGTTGACAGTTGTCTTAGCCGTGTGCGGTGCCCCCTCCACAGATTTCCACCTTGGTCATATCGTTGTAGTGCTTAGGCGAAGCCCTGCGTCGGTAACTTCATCATCACCATCATCACGCCGTCATGCTGACGAAACTCTTCCTCGGCCTCAACTGGATCAAGAGTACGAGGGACATCACCGAGCTGGACGTGTGCAGATCGCGGAGGTTCCGTGCGTTCGGTACTTGGATTGGTTGGATCGCGAAGACGTTCGACTACATCAGCCGCGTTACTAAACGCTTCCGCTTTCGGTCTACGAGGGTACGTGGACACACTCTCCCCGCTCGTTGCTAGGCATCACCTAGATGGATCTTGCGTGTGCGTAGGTAATTTTTTTGAAATTACTGCGTTCCCCAACACTCCTTCCAAACAAGTTCATCATGTTCGCGTACAATTTTCTGAAAATTTTTGAGTGGCAAAAATTTATCAACAAAACTTTATAAGATTGATATCAACTACTCAAAGGGATGCATAGAGGCCAAAGCAAGGATTCAAACTACTTAGAACTCTAAGAATTTAACATGCAAGCACATCTACAACAGCACCAAGAGAACCAATTATTCAAAATATAAACCACTAAAACAAAAACTAATTGGACAAACGGTGGAGTCACATACCAAGCAACAATCCCCCGAAACAATTTTGGAAATGGAGCTTCGAGCAAAGAGATCGAAATCCGCGGGTTTGAGGGCAAGAACACGGAAGAGAGAGCTATGGAGAATTTTTTCTGGAGGTGAGTGATGAAGTGGGCTGAAGGGATAAGTGAGGGGGCCCACGTGGGGACCACAACCCACCAGGGCGCACATGGGGGTCCTGGCGCGCCCAGGTGGCTTGTGCCCACCTGGTGCACCTCCCTCTGATATTATTTGCACCAGAAATTCAGAAATATTCAAAAAACATCGTATTAAATTTTCAGGGCATTCCGAGAACTTTTATTTTTGGGTCATTTTTTATTGCACGGGAATTTCAGAAAACAGACAAAACATGGCATTTTATTTTATTTAACTAATAAAAACAGAAAACTAAAAGCAGGGACAGAAGGTAGTGCTTACTAAATCCATCAACTTCATGCCGCTAATTTTTTTCCATTAATAAGGCTGATCAGGTCTTATTAACAACCACTTTCGATTAGCATGAAACCGAAGAACTTTCGTAAATCACTAAGTTACCTCAATGGGGATATGCATTTCCCCAACAATAAGCATTTCATATTTCTTTTGATAGTAGGTAGAGGTATTTGGAAACTTCCAATAGTGATTGTCGGAGAATTTTCAATATCATTAATACCATTCACTTGGAATTGTTTCTTCAAAAAGTGCACCGTATGCTCATTACCATTGATATGAAAAGTGACGTTGCTTTTATTGCAATCAATAACAGCCCCTATAGTATTCAAAAAGGGTCTACCAATAATCAACATGTTGTCGTCCTCGGGCATCTCAAGTATAACAAAGTCAGTCAAAATAGTAACATTAGCAACAACAACGGGCACATCCTCACAGATACCGATAGGTATGGCAGTTGATTTGTCAGCCATTTGCAAAGATATGTCAGTAGGTGTGAGTTTATTTAAGTCAAGTCTTTTATATAAAGAGAAAGGCATAACACTAACACCAGCTCCTAAATCACACAAAGCAGTTTTCACATAATTCTTTTTGATAGAGCAAGGTATAGTTGGTATTCCCGGATCTCCAAGTTTTTTAGGCACTCCATCTTTAAAAGTATAATTAGCAAGCATAGTGGAGATTTCAGCTTCCGGTATTTTTCTCTTATTTGTGATGATGTCTTTCATATAGTTTGCATAAGGAGGCATCTTCAAGATATCAGTCAAGCGAGTACGCAAAAATACTGGCCTCAGCGTCTTAGCAAAGCGTTCAAATTCTTCATCATCTTTCTTTTTAGTCTACTTGGGTGGAAAAGGCATAGGTTTTTGAACCCATGGTTCTCTTTCTTTACCGTATTTTCTAGCAATGAAGTCTCTTTTGTCATATCTTTTATTCTTAGGTTGTGGGTTACCAAGATCAACTGGTGGTTCTATCTCAACATCATTATCTGGTTCTTTTTCATTTGGTTGAGTGTCTTCATGAACCTCATCATTATCTTTTTCATTATCACTAGGTGAGTGTTCATTACCAGATTGAGTTTCAGCATCAGGGATAGAAGTTTCATTTTCATTATCAGGAGGTTTTTCTATTTCCGGTTCACTAGAAGTATGCAAAGTCCTATCATTTTTCTTCTTCTTTTTCTTCTAGAAGGACTAGGTGCATTAGTGTTGACTCTTTGTGAATCTTCTTCAATTATTTTTGGGTGTCCCTCAGGATAAAGTGGTTCCTGAGTCATTTTACCTCCTCTAGTTGCAACTCTAATAGCAAAGTCATACATATTATGATTCATTTCATCAAGCAATTCTCTTTGTGATTTAGCAACTTGTTCTAACTGAGTTTGAACCATAGAAGCATGTTTTCCAACACCTCTAACATCATTTGAGATTCTAAATAACAAGTCACTCAAGCGAGCATTCATATCAGAATTATATTTCAACTGTTTCATAACATTAGCATTGAAGTAGTCTTGTTTTCTAATATAGTTTTCAAACTCATAAAGGCATTGACTAAGGTGCATATTGTGAGGATTGTCACTATCATTGAACTTCATTAGAGAATTTACCTCTACCACCTTAGGCATTGGTGGTGTATTAAGCCCATGTATTTCTTCAATAGGAGGTGAATTTTTAACATCCTTGGCTTTAGTACCTTTTTCCTTCATAGATTTCTTTGCCTCTTGCATATCTTCATGACTGAGATATAATATACCCCTCTTCTTCAAAGTAGGTTTAGCCGGTGGTTCAGGGAGAGTGCAATCATCATAATTTTTCAATATATTGTTCAATAATTCTTCAGCTTGTCTAATAGTTTGTTCCCTGAAAACAAAACCAGCACACCTATCTAGGAAGTCCCTAGAAGCATCGGTTAGTCCATTATAGAAGATATCAAGTATTTCATTTTTCTTAAGAGGATGATCAGGCAAAGCATTAACTAACTGGCAAAGACTCCCCCAAGCTTGTGGGAGACTCTCTTCTTTAGTTTGAACAAAGTTAAATATTTCCTGTAAGCCAGCTTGTTTCTTATGAGCAGGAAAATATTTTTTAGAGAAGTAGTAAATCATATCCTGGGGACTACGCACACAACAAGGAGCAAGAGTATTGTACCAAGCTTTAGCATCACCCTTTAATGAGAAAGGAAATAATTTGAGAATAAAGTAGTAGCAAGTTTTCTCATCATGAGTAAAAAGGGTGGCTATATCATTCAGCTTAGTAAGATGTGCCACAACAGTTTCAGTTTTAACCAAAGTAATTAACTCTGGGTCGACAGAGAATTCATAGTCCTTATCATCAATAAAGATAGGTGAAGTAGCAAACTTAGGATCACATTTCATTCTAGCATTCGGAGATTTTTCTTTATACTTGTGTAATAATTTCTCTAGATCATCTCTATCATTACAAGCAAGAATATCTCTAGTTGTTTCTTCACTCATAACATGACCTTCCGGTACCTTAGGCAATTCATATCTAGGAGGGCTAGTTCTAGCAGGTGTTTCAGGAGTTTCAGTTTCAAGCGCATGATCAGATTCGATAACATCATGTTGTATTACTCTAGCAATTTGTTCATCAAGAAATTCACCAAGTGGCACATCATCATTATCAAGCAAGGTACTAGCATCATCATAAGCATTATCCATAGCAGAAGTAGCATCATCAATAACTTGCGACATATCAGAATTGATAGCATGTGGTGCTGTTTCAAGTTTACTCATAAAAGAAGGTCAATCTAAAGCAGAACTGGATGGCAGTTTCTTACCTCCCCTCGTGCTTGAGGGAAATATCTTAGTCTTAGGACCCTTCAGATACTTCATAGTGATATATGATAATAATCCCAAGTGACTCAACAAATATAGCTATGCTCCGCGGCAACGGCGCCAGAAAAAGGTCTTGATAACCCACAAGTATAGCGGATCACAACAGTTTTCGAGGGTAGAGTATTCGACCAAAATTTAAAGATTCGACACAAGGGGAGCCAAAGAATATTTGAAGGTATTAGCAGCTGAGTCATCAATTCAACCACACCTGGAGATTAATTATCTGCAGCAAAGTGATTAGTAGCAAAGTAGTTTGATAGTTTTGATAGTAGTGATAGCAGCAATAGTAACAGTAATAGTGATAGCAGTAATTTTGTAGCAAGTGTAATAGTGATGATAGCAGTAGTAACTTAACATAAACAATAAAAGATAAATTTGTAGGCATTGGATCGGTGACTTGTTGGATGATATTCATCATGAGACAGTTATAACCTAGGGCGATACGGCACTAGCTCCAGTTCGGCAATATAATGTAGGCATGTATTCCGTAAATAGTCATACGTGCTTTATTAAAAGAACTTGCATGACATCTTTTGTCCTACCCTCCCATAGCAGCGGGGTCCATATTGGAAACTAAGGGATATTAAGGCCTCCTTTTGATAGAGAACCAGAACAAAGCATTAACACATAGTGAATACATGAACTCCTCAAACTACGGTAATCACCGGAAGAAGTCCCGGTTATTGTCACTCCGGGGTTACCAGATCATAACACGTAGTAGGTGACTATAAGTTGCAAGATCGGATCTAGAACGTGGATATAATGGTGATAACATAAATGGTTCAGATCTGAAATCATGGCACCCGGGCCCAAAGTGACAAGCATTAAGCATGGCAAAGTCATAGCAACATCAATCTTAGAACATAGTGGATACTAGGGATCAAGCCCTAACAAATCTAACTTGATTACATGATGAATCTCATCCAACTCCTCACTGACCAGCGAGCCTACGAAGGAATTACTCACTCCCGGTGGGGAGCATCATGGAATTGGCGATGGAGAAGGGTTGGTGATGATGAAGAACGAAGATCCCCCTCTCCGGAGCCCCAAACGGACTCCAGATCTGCCCTCCCGAGGAAGAACATGGCTTGGCAGCGGCTCCGTCTCGTGGATCGCGATAATATTTCTCCCTCATTTTTTTCCTGGAAAAATAGGATTTTATAGCGTTGGTTTCGGGGTCTCCGGGGCCACCAGGTGGGGACAACCCACCTGGGCGCTCTAGGAGAGGGGGGCGCGCCCTGGTGGGTTGTGCCCACCCAGGGGCCCCACTCCGGTAGGTC